>NC_054478.1:30265058-40265058 GCF_017639515.1 Carcharodon carcharias
CGACCCCGTCTCTCCCTCGACCCCTGTCTCTCCCTCGACCCCTGTCTCTCCCTCGACCCCTCTCTCTCCCTCGACCCCTCTCTCTCCCTCGACCCCTCTCTCTCCCTCGACCCCTCTCTCTCCCTCGACCCCTCTCTCTCCCTCGACCCCCTCTCTCCCTCGACCCCTCTCTCTCCCTCGACCCTTCTCTCGCGAGACCCCTCACTCTCGCGAGACCCCTCTCTCACTCTCGCGAGACCCCTCTCTCTCTTTCTCGAGACCCCTCTCCCTCTTTCTCTCGTGAAACCCCTCTCTCTCTTTCTCGAGACCCCTCTCTCAAGACCCCTCTCTCTCTTCCTCTCTCAAGACCCCTCTCTCTCTTCCTCTCTCAAGACCCCTCTCTCTCTTCTCTCAATACCCGTCTCTCTCTTCCTCTCTCAAGACCCTTCTCTCTCTTCCTCTCTCGAGACCCCTTTTTCTCCCTCTGACCCCTCTCTCTCCCTCTGACCCCCGTCTCTCCCTCTGACCCCCGTCTCTCCCTCTGACCCCCATCTCTCCCTCTGACCCCCGTCCCTCCCTCTGACCCCCGTCCCTCCCTCTGACCCCCGTCCCTCCCTCTGACCCCCGTCCCTCCCTCTGACCCCCGTCCCTCCCTCTGACCCCCGTCCCTCCCTCTGACCCCCGTCCCTCCCTCTGACCCCCGTCCCTCCCTCTGACCCCCGTCCCTCCCTCTGACCCCCGTCCCTCCCTCTGACCCCCGTCCCTCCCTCTGACCCCCGTCCCTCCCTCTGACCCCCGTCCCTCCCTCTGACCCCCGTCCCTCCCTCTGACCCCCGTCCCTCCCTCTGACCCCCGTCTCTCCCTCTGACCCCCGTCTCTCCCTCTGACCCCCGTCTCTCCCTCTGACCCCCGTCTCTCTCGATACCCCTCTCTCTCTCTCTCGATACCCCCTCTCTCTCTCTCTCGATACCCCCTCTCTCTCTCTCGATACCCCCTCTCTCTCTCTCGATACCCCCTCTCTCTCTTTTGATCCCTCTTTCAACCCCTCTCTCTCTCGATCCCTCACACTCTCTCGCGACCCCCCTCTGTCTGTGTCTCTCTCTCTCTCGACCCCACACTCTGCCCTCTCTCTCTCTGGCACCTTTTTCTTTCTCCCTCTCACTCTCTCTCTCTCTCTCTCTCTCATGCTCTCTGGCCTCTCTCTCTCTGGTCCCCTTTTCCTTCTTTGTCTGTCTGTCTGTCTCTCTCTCTCTCTCTGCCCTCTCTATATGTCTCGTGCTCTCTGTTCTCTAATGCTCTCTCTCTCACTCTGACTCCTTTCTCTCTCCCTCTCACTTTCTGGCCCCTTTTCCCTTCTCTCTCTCTCTCTCTCTCTCTCTCTCTCTCTCTCTCTCTCTCTCTCTCTCTCTCTCTCTCTCTCTCTCTCTCTCTCTCCCTCCCTCCCTCCCTCCCTCCCTCCTCTGTCTGTTGCTGTCTCTCTCTCTGGCCCCTTTTTCTTTCTCTGTTCTCTCTCTCTTTGTCTCGCCTCTCTCTCCCCCTCTCTATGACCCTATTCTCTCTTGCTCTCCTCCTCTCTATCTCTGGCCCCTTTCTCTCTCTCTCACTGACCCATTTCTCTCTCTCTCAGACCCCTTTCCTTCTCTTTCTGACCTCTCACTGACCTCTTTCTCCCCCCCCACCCCTCGTTCTCTCTATCTCTGACCCCTTTCTCTGTCTCTCTTTCTCAATCGCTCTATGTCCCCTTTCTCTCTTTTTCTCACTGACCCATTTCTCTCCTGCTCTGACCCCTCTCTCTCTCACTCGAGCCCCCGTCTCTCCCTCTCACTCGAGCTCCCCTCCCTCCCTCTCACTCGAGCTCCCCTCTCTCCCTCTCACTCGTGCCCTCTCTCCCTCTCACTCGAGCCCTCGTGCCCTCTCACTCAAGCCCTCTCTCCCCCTCACTCGAGCCTTCTCTCCCCCTCACTCGAGCCCTCTCTCCCCCTCAATCGAGCCCTCTCTCTCTCTCTCACTCGAGCCCTCTCTCCCTCTCACTCGAGCCCTCTCTCGCTCTCACTCGAGCCCTCTCTCGCTCTCACTCGAGCCCTCTCTCGCTCTCACTCGAGCCCTCTCTCGCTCTCACTCGAGCCCTCTCTCCCTCTCACTCGAGCCCTCTCTCCCTCTCACTCGAGCCCTCTCTCCCTCTCACTCGAGCCCTCTCTCCCTCTCACTCGAGCCCTCTCTCCCTCTCACTCGAGCCCTCTCTCCCTCTCACTCGAGCCCTCTCTCACTCGAGCCCTCTCTCACTCGAGCCCTCTCTCGCACTCACTCGAGCCCTCTCTCGCACTCACTCGAGCCCTCTCTCGCACTCACTCGAGCCCTCTCTCCCTCTCACTCGAGTCCTCTCTCACTCGAGCCCTCTCTCACTCGGGCCCTCTCTCCCTCTCACTCGACCGCTCTCTCCCTCTCACTCGACCGCTCTCTCCCTCTCAATCGACCGCTCTCTCCCTCTCACTCGTCCCCACTCTCTCTCCCTCGACCCCTCTCTCTCCCTCGACCCCTCTCTCTCCCTCGACCCCCCTCTCTCACGCCAGCCCCCTCTCTCGCGCCAGCCCCCTCTCTCGCGCCAGCCCCCTCTCTCGCGCCAGCCCCCTCTCTCGCGCCAGCCCTCCCTCTCTCTCGCGCCAGCCCTCCCTCTCTCTCCCGCCCGACCTCCCTCTCTCTCCCGCCCGACCCGCCTCTCTCTCCCACCCGACCCGCCTCTCTCTCCCACCCGACCCCCCTCTCTCTGCCGCCCGACCCCCCTCTCTCTGCCGCCCGACCCCCCTCTCTCTGCCGCCCGACCCCCCTCTCTCTGCCGCCCGACCCCCCTCTCTCTGCCGCCCGATGCCCCTCTCTGTGCCGCCCGTCCCCCCTCTCTGTGCCGCCCGTCCCCCCTCTCTGTGCCGCCCGTCCCCCCTCTCTGTGCCGCCCAACCCCCCTCTCTGTGCCGCCCGACCCCCCTCTCTGTGCCGCCCGACCCCCCTCTCTGTGCCGCCCGACCCCCCTCTCTGTGCCGCCCGACCCCCCTCTCTGTGCCGCCCGACCCCCCTCTCTGTGCCGCCCGACCCCCCTCTCTGTGCCGCCCGACCCCCCTCTCTGTGCCGCCCGACCCCCCTCTCTGTGCCGCCCGACCCCCCTCTCTGTGCCGCCCGACCCCCCTCTCTGTGCCGCCCGGCCCCCCTCTCTGTGCCGCCCGGCCCCCCTCTCTGTGCCGCCCGGCCCCCCTCTCTGTGCCGCCCGGCCCCCCTCTCTGTGCCGCCCGGCCCCCCTCTCTGTGCCGCCCGGCCCCCCTCTCTGTGCCGCCCGACCCCCCTCTCTGTGCCGCCCGACCCCCCTCTCTGTGCCGCCCGACCCCCCTCTCTGTGCCGCCCGACCCCCCTCTCTGTGCCGCCCGACCCCCCTCTCTGTGCCGCCCGACCCCCCTCTCTGTGCCGCCCGACCCCCCTCTCTGTGCCGCCCGACCCCCCTCTCTGTGCCGCCCGACCCCCCTCTCTGTGCCGCCCGACCCCCCTCTCTGTGCCGCCCGACCCCCCTCTCTGTGCCGCCCGACCCCCCTCTCTGTGCCGCCCGACCCCCCTCTCTGTGCCGCCCGACCCCCCTCTCTGTGCCGCCCGACCCCCCTCTCTGTGCCGCCCGACCCCCCTCTCTGTGCCGCCCGACCCCCCTCTCTGTGCCGCCCGACCCCCCTCTCTGTGCCGCCCGACCCCCCTCTCTGTGCCGCCCGACCCCCCTCTCTGTGCCGCCCGACCCCCCTCTCTGTGCCGCCCGACCCCCCTCTCTGTGCCGCCCGACCCCCCTCTCTGTGCCGCCCGACCCCCCTCTCTGTGCCGCCCGACCCCCCTCTCTGTGCCGCCCGACCCCCCTCTCTGTGCCGCCCGACCCCCCTCTCTGTGCCGCCCGACCCCCCTCTCTGTGCCGCCCGACCCCCTCTCTGTGCCGCCGACCCCCTCTCTGTGCCGCCCGACCCCCCTCTCTGTGCCGCCCGACCCCCCTCTCTGTGCCGCCCGACCCCCCTCTCTGTGCCGCCCGACCCCCTTCTCTCCGCCGCCCGACCCCCTTCTCTCCGCCGCCCGACCCCCCTCTCTCCGCCGCCCGACCCCCCTCTCTCCGCCGCCCGACCCCCCTCTCTCCGCCGCCCGACCCCCCTCTCTCCGCCGCCCGACCCCCCTCTCTCCGCCGCCCGACCCCCCTCTCTCCGCCGCCCGACCCCCCTCTCTCCGCCGCCCGACCCCCCTCTCTCCGCCGCCCGACCCCCCTCTCTCCGCCGCCCGACCCCCCTCTCTCCGCCGCCCGACCCCCCTCTCTCCGCCGCCCGACCCCCCTCTCTCCGCCGCCCGACCCCCCTCTCTCCGCCGCCCGAACCCCCTCTCTCCGCCGCCCGAACCCCCTCTCTCTCCCGCCCGAACCCTCTCTCTCCCTCGACCCCTCTTTCTCTCTCTCTCTCGAGACCTTTCTCTCTCTCTCGAGACCCCTCTCTCTCCCGCCCGACCCCCCCCCCTCGCCCGACCCCTCTCTCTCCCTCGACCCCTCTTTCTCTCTCTCTCTCTCTCTCGCGCGAGACCCCTCTCTCTCCCTCGACCCCCCCCTCGCGAGACCCCTCTCTCTCCCTCGACACCTCTCTCTCTCTCTCTCTCGAGACCCCTCTCTCTCTCGCGAGACCCCTCTCTCTCCCTCGACCCCCTCTCTCTCCCTCGACCCCCTCTCTCTCCCTCGACCCCCCCCCTCGCGAGACCCCTCTCTCTCCCTCGACACCTCTCTCTCTCTCCCTCTCTCCCTCGACCCCTCCCTCTCTCCCTCGACCCCTCCCTCTCCCCCTCGACCCCTCCCTCTCCCCCTCGACCCCTCCCTCTCCCCCTCGACCCCTCCCTCTCCCCCTCGACCCCTCCCTCTCCCCCTCGACCCCTCCCTCTCCCCCTCGACCCCTCCCTCTCCCCCTCGACCCCTCCCTCTCCCCCTCGACCCCGCTCTCCCCCTCGACCCCGCTCTCCCCCTCAACCCCGCTCTCTCTCTCTCTCTCTTCTCTTGAGACCCCTCTCTCTCTTTCTCTCGCAAGACCCCTCTCTCTCTTTCTCGAGACCCCTCTCTCTCTTTCTCTCGCGAGACTCCTCTCTCTCTTTCTCTCGCGAGACTCCTCTCTCTCCTCTCTCGAGACCCCTCCCTCTTCCTTTCTCGAGACCCCTCTCTCTTTTTCTCTCTCGAGACTCCTCTCTTTCTTCCTCTCTCGAGACCCCTCTCGCTTCCTCTCTCGAGACCCCTCTCTCTCCTCCTCTCGAGACCCCTCTCTCTCCTCTCTCGAGACCCCTCTCTCTCTTCCTCTCGAGACCCCTCTCTCTCTTCCTTTCGAGACCCTTCTCTCTCTCTCCCCCCTGAGCCCTCTCCCTCCCACTGAGCCCTCTCCCTCCCTCTGACCCCTCTCCCTCCCTCTGACCCCTCTCCCTCCCTCTGACCCCTCTCCCTCCCTCTGACCCCTCTCCCTCCCTCTGACCCCTCTCTCTCCCTCTGACCCCTCTGTTTCACTCTCGAGACCCCTCTCTCTCTCGATACCTCCTCTCTCTTTTTTGATCCCTCTTTCAACCCCTCTCTTTCTCTCTCGATCCCTCACACTCTCTCTTGCGACCCCCCTCTGTCTGTGTCTCTCTCTCTCTCGACCCCACTCTCTGCCCTCTCTCTCTCTGGTCCCTTTTTCTTTCTCCCTCTCTCTCTCTCTCATGCTTTCTGGCCTCTCTCCCTCTGGTCCCCTTTTCCTTCTTTGTCTGTTTGTCTGTCTCTCTCTCTGGCCTCTCTATCTGTCTCGTGCTCTCTGTTCTCTAACGCTCTCTCTCTCACTCTGACTCCTTTCTCTCTCCCTCTCACTTTCTGGCCCCTTTTCCCTTCTCTCTCTGTCTGTTTCTCTATCTCTCTCTCTCTTCCTGTCTCCTCTGTCTGTGTCTGTCTCTCTGGCCCCTTTTTCTTTCTTTCGTTCTCTCTCTCTTTGTCTCGCCTCTCTCTCCCCCTCTCTATGATCCCATTCTCTCTCATTCTCTTGCTCTCTCTCTCTCTCTCCTCCTCTCTATCTCTGGCCCCTTTCTCTCTCTCTCAGACCCCTTTCCTTCTCTTTCTACCTCTCGCTGACCTCTTTCTCACGCCCCCTCTCGTTCTCTCCCTCTCTCTATGTCTGACCCCTTTCTCTGTCTCTCTTTCTCAATCGCTCTATGTCCCCTTTCTCTCTCTTTTTCTCACTAACCCATTTTTCTCCCTCTCTGACCCCTCTCTCTCTCACTCGAGCCCCCCCTCTCTCACTCTAGCCCTCTCTCACTCGAGCCCTCTCTCCCTCTCACTCGATTCCTCACTCGAGCCCTCTTTCCCTCTCACTCGATCCCTCTCACTCGACGCCTCTCTCACTCGACGCCTCTCTCCCTCTCACTCGACCCCTCTCTCACTCGACCCCTCTCTCACTCGACCCCTCTCTCTCTCACTCGGCCCCTCCCTCCCTCCCTCTCACTCGACCCCTCCCTCTCTCTCACTCGACCCCTCTCTCCCTCTCACTCAACCCTTCTCTCCCTGTCACTCGAGCCCTCTATCCCTCCCTCGACCCCTCTCCCTCGATCTCTCCCCCTCTCCGTCCCTCGACCCCTCTCCGTCCCTCGACCCCTCTCCGTCCCTCGACCCCTCTCCCTCCCTCGAACCCTCTCCCTCGACCCCTCTCCCTCCCTTGACCCCCTCCCTCGAATCCCCTCTCTCTGCCTCGACTCTCCCTTGACCCCCCTCTCCCTCGACCCCCCTCTCTCCCTCGAACCCCCTCTCTCCCTCGACCCCCCCTCTCTCCCTCGACCCCCTCTCTCTCCCTCGACCCCCACTCTCCCTCGACCCCCCTCTCTCTCTCTCGACCCCCTCTCTCTCTCTCGACCCCCTCTCCCTCCCTCGACCCCCCTCTCCCTCCCTCGACCCCCCTCTCTCTCCCTCGACTCCCCTCCCTCGACCCCCCTCCCTCGACCCCCCTCCCTCAACCCCCCTCCCTCGACCCCCCTCTCTCTCCCTCGACCCCCCTCTCTCTCCCTCGACCCCCCTCTCTCTCCCTCCATCCCCCTCTCTCTCCCTCCACCCCTCTCTCTCCCTCCACCGCTCTCCCTCGACCCCCTCTCTGTCCCTCAACCCCCCTCTCTGTCCCTCAACCCCCCTCTCTGTCCCTCAACCCCCATCTCTGTCCCTCAACCCCCCCTCTCTGTCCCTCGACCCCCCTCTCTGTCCCTCGACCCCCCTCTCTGTCCCTCGACCCCCCTCTCTGTCCCTCGACCCCCTCTCTGTCCCTCGACCCCCTCTCTGTCCCTCGACCCCCCTCTCTGTCCCTCGATCCCCCTCTCTGTCCCTCGATCCCCCTCTCTGTCCCTCGACCCCCCTGTCTGCCCCTCGACCCCCCTCTCTGTCCCTCGACCCCCCTCTCTGTCCCTCGACTCCCTCCCTCGACCCCCTCCCTCGACCCCCTCTCCCTCCCTCGACCCCCCTCCCTCGATCCCCCTCTCTCTCCCTCGATCCCCCTCTCTCTCCCTCGATCCCCCTCTCTCTCCCTCGATCCCCCTCTCTCTCCCTCGATCCCCCTCTCTCTCCCTCGACCCCCCTCTCTCCCTCGACGCCCTCTCTCTCCCTCGACCTCTCTCCCTCGACCCCCCTCTCTGTCCCTCGACCCCCCCGTCCCTCGACCCCCCTCTGTCCCTCGACCCCCCTCTCCCTCCCTCAACCCCCTCTCCCTCCCTCGACCTCTCCCTCGACCCCCTCTTCCTCCCTCGACCCCCTCTCCCTCCCTCGACCCCCTCTCCCTCCCTCGACCCCCCCTCTCTCCCTTGACCCCCCCTCTCCCTCGACCCCCCTCTCTCTCCCTCGATCCCCCTCCCTCGACCCCCCCTCTCTCTCCCTCAACCCCCCCTCCTTCTCCCTCCACCTCCCTCCACCTCCCTCCCTTTCCCTCCACCCCTCCCTCTCCCTTCACCCCCCTCTCTCTCCCTCCACCCCCTCTCTCTCCCTCCACCCCCTCTCTCCCTCCACCCCCTCTCTCCCTCCACCCCCTCTCTCCCTCCACCCCCTCTCTCCCTCCACCCCCCGTTCTCTCCCTCCACCCCCCGTTCTCTCGCTCCACCCCCCGTTCTCTCGCTCCACCCCCCGTTCTCTCCCTCCACCCCCCGCTCTCTCCCTCCACCCCCCGCTCTCTCCCTCCACCCCCCGCTCTCTCCCTCCACCCCCCGCTCTCTCCCTCCACCCCCCGCTCTCTCCCTCCACCCCCCGCTCTCTCCCTCCACCACCCTCTCTATCTCTGACCCCTTTCTCTCTCTCTCTCTCTCTCTCTCTTGCCTCCTTTCTCTCTCTGGCCCCTTCTTCTTCTCACTTGCTCTCTGTTTGGACCCCACCTCTCACTCTCCCTGTCTCTCTATATGGCCCGTTTCTCTCTCTCTCTCTCTCTCTCTCTCTTCTGGCCCCTCTCTCTGGCGCGACCCTCTCTCTCTCTCTCTTGCTCTCTCTCTCTGTTTTGGCCCCGTTCTCTCTCTCTCTCTCCTTCTCTCTGGCCCCCTTACCTTTCTTTCTTTCTCTCTCTCTCTCTCACCTCTCCCTCTCTCTCTTTCTCTCTGGCCTCTCTCTCAACCTCTCTCTCTCTCTCTCGCTGATTCCTCTCTCTCTCTGGCCCCTCTCCCTTTCTCCTGGCGCCTCTCTCTCTGTCCTCTTTCTCTCTATGGCCCCTTTTTCTTTCTTTCTCTGTCTCTGTCTCTCTCTCTCTATCTCCCTCTCTCTCTCTCACTCGCCACTCTCTCTCTCCCCCTCTCTATCACTGACCCCTTTCTCTTTCTCTCTCTCGAACCCCCCCTCTCTCTCTCTCGACCCCCCCTCTCTCTCTCGACCCCCCCTCTCTCTCTCGACCCCCCCTCTCTCGACCCCCCCTCTCTCTCTCGACCCCCCCTCTCTCTCTCGACCCCCCGTCTCTCTCTCGACCCCCCCTCTCTCTCTCGACCCCCCTCTCTCTCTCGACCCCCCTCTCTCTCTCGACCCCCCTCTCTCTCTACCCCCCTCTCTCTCTCGACCCCCCCCTCTCTCTCTCGACCCCCCCCCCCTCGACCCCCCCCTCTCGACCCCCCCCTCTTGACCCCCCCGCTCTCTCTCGACCCCCCCGCTCTCTCTCGACCCCCCCGCTCTCTCTCGACCCCCCCCGCTCTCTCTCGACCCCCCCTCTCTCTCTCGACCCCCCTCTCTCTCTCGACCCCCCTCTCTCTCTCGACCCCCCTCTCTCTCTACCCCCCTCTCTCTCTCGACCCCCCCTCTCTCTCTCGACCCCCCCTCTCTCTCTCGACCCCCCCTCTCTCTCTCGACCCCCCCCCCTCGACCCCCCCCCCCTCGACCCCCCCCTCTCGACCCCCCCCCCCCTTGACCCCCCCGCTCTCTCTCGACCCCCCCGCTCTCTCTCGACCCCCCGCTCTCTCTCAACCCCCCCGCTCTCTCTCGACCCCCCGCTCTCTCTCGACCCCCCGCTCTCTCTCGACCCCCCCGCTCTCTCGCCCCCCCGCTCTCTCGCCCCCCCGCTCTCTCTCGCACCCCCCGCTCTCTCTCGCCCCCCCCCGCTCTCTCTCGCCCCCCCTCTCTCTCTCGCCCCCCCTCTCTCTCTCTCTCGCCCCCCTCTCTCTCTCTCTCGCCCCCCCTCTCTCTCTCTCACCCCCCCTCTCTCTCTCTCGACCCCCCCCTCTCTCTCGACCCCCCCCCCTCCCTCGACCCCTCTCTCTCCCTCGACCCCCCTCTCTATCTCTGACCCCTTTTTCTCACTCTTTCTCTCTCCTCTCCTTTCTCTCTCTGGCCCTTCTCCCTCTCACTTTCTCTCCGTTTGGCCCCCACCTCTCCCTCTCCCTCTCTCTCTATATGGCCCCTTTTTCTCTCTCTCTCTCTGTCTTCCGGCCCCTCTCTCTGGCGTGACCCTCTCTCTCTCTCTCCGTGTTTTGGCCCCTTTCTCTCTCTCTCTCGCCTCTCTCTCCTCTCTGGCCCCCTTTTCTTTCTTTCTTTCTCTCTCTCGCCTCTCTCTCTCTCTCGCTGATTCCTCTCTCTCTCTGGCCCCTCTCTCTCTCCCTTTCTCCTGGCGCCTCCCTCTCTGTCCTCTATCTCTCTATGGCCTCTTTTTCTTTCTTTCTCTGTCTCTCTCTACCTCCCTCACTCGCCACTCTCTCTCTCCCCCTCTCTATCACTGACCCCTTTCTCTTTCTCTCTCTCCACCCCCCCCTTCTCTCTCTCGACCCCCCCCCTCGACCCCACCACCTCTCTCGACCCCCTCTCTCTCTCGATCTCTCTCTCGACCCCCCTCTCTGTCTCTCTCGACCCCCCTCTCTGTCTCTCTCGACCCAACTCTCTGTCTCTCTCGACCCCCCTCTCTGTCTCTCTCGACCCCCCTCTCTGTCTCTCTCGACCCCCCTCTCTGTCTCTCTCGACCCCCCTCTCTGTCTCTCTCGACCCCCCTCTCTGTCTCTCTCGAACCCCCTCTCTGTCTCTCTCGACCCCCCTCTCTGTCTCTCTCGACCCCCCTCTCTGTCTCTCTCGAGACCCCTCTCTGTCTCTCTCGAGACCCCTCTCTGTCTCTCTCGAGACCCCTCTCTGTCTCTCTCGAGACCCCTCTCTGTCTCTCTCGAGACCCCTCTCTGTCTCTCTCGAGACCCCTCTCTGTCTCTCTCCCGACCCCTCTCTGTCTCTCTCCCGACCCCTCTCTGTCTCTCTCCCGACCCCCCTCTCTGTCTCTCTCCCGACCCCACTCTCTGTATCTGTCGAGACCCCTCTCTGTCTCCCTCAAGTCCCCCCTCTCTCTCTCTCCCTCGACCCCTCTCTCTCTCGAGACCCCTCTTTCTCGAGACCCTCTCTCTCTTTCTCTCTCGAGATCCCTCACTTCCTCTCTCGAGACCCCTCTCTCTTTCTCTCTCGAGACCCCTCACTTCCTCTCTCGAGACCCCTCTCTCACTTCCTCTCACGAGACCCCTCTCTCACTTCCTCTCCCGAGACCCCTCTCTTTCTCTCTCGAGACCCCTCTCTTTCTCTCTCGAGACCCCTCTCTTTCTCTCTCGAGACCCCTCTCTTTCTCTCTCGAAACCCCTCTCTTTCTCTCTCAAGACCCCTCTCTTTCTCTCTCGAGACCCCTCTCTTTCTTTCTCTCTCGAGATCCCTCTTTCTCTCTCGAGACCCCTCTCTTTCTTTCTCTCTCGACCCCTCTCTCTCATTCTCTCTCGAGTCCCCTCTCTGTTTCTCTTTCTCTCTCTCGAGACCCCTCTCTCTCTCTTTTGATCCGTCTTTCAACCCCTCTCTTTCTCTCTCGATCCCTCACACTCTCTCTCGCGACCCCCCTCTGTCTGTCTCTCTCTCTCTCTCGAACTCCCTCTCTCTCTCTCGACCCCACTCTCTGCCCTCTCTCTCTCTGGCCCCGTTTTCTCGCTCTGACCCCTCTCTCTCGCTCTGACCTCTCTCTCTCGCTCTGACCTCTCTCTCTCGCTCTGACCTCTCTCTCTCGCTCTGACCTCTCTCTCTCTCGCTCTGACCTCTCTCTCTCGCTCTGACCCCTCTCTCTCGCTCTGAACCCTCTCTCTCGCTCTGACCCCTCTCTCTCGCTCTGACCCCTCTCTCTCGCTCTGACCCCTCTCTCGCGCTCTGACCCCTCTCTCTCGCTCTGACCCCTCTCTCTCGCTCTGACCCCTCTCTCTCGTTCTGACTCCTCTCTCTCGCTCTGACCCCTCTCTCTCCCTCTGACCCCTCTCTCTCCCTCTGACCCCTCTCTCTCCCTCTGACCCCTCTCTCTCCCCTGACCCCTCTCTCTCCTCTGACCCCTCTCTCTCCCTCTGACCCCTCTCTTTCCCTCTGACCCCTCTCTTTCCCTCTGACCCCTCTCTTTCCCTCTGACCCCTCTCTTTCCCTCTGACCCCTCTCTTTCCCTCTGACCCCTCTCTTTCCCTCTGACCCCTCTCTTTCCCTCTGACCCCTCTCTCTCCCTCTGACCCCTCTCTCTCCCTCTGACCCCTCTCTCTCTGCCTCGACCCCTCTCTCTCTGCCTCGACCCCTCTCTCTCTGCCTCGACCCCTCTCTCTCTGCCTCGACCCCTCTCTCTCTGCCTCGACCCCTCTCTCTCTGCCTCGACCCCTCTCTCTCTGCCTCGACCCCTCTCTCTCTGCCTCGACCCCTCTCTCTCTGCCTCGACCCCTCTCTCTCTGCCTCGACCCCTCTCTCTCTGCCTCGACCCCTCTCTCTCTGCCTCGACCCCTCTCTCTCTGCCTCGACCCCTCTCTCTCTGCCTCGACCCCTCTCTCTCTGCCTCGACCCCTCTCTCTCTGCCTCGACCCCTCTCTCTCTGCCTCGACCCCTCTCTCTCTGCCTCGACCCCTCTCTCTCTGCCTCGACCCCTCTCTCTCTGCCTCGACCCCTCTCTCTCTGCCTCGACCCCTCTCTCTCTGCCTCGACCCCTCTCTCTCTGCCTCGACCCCTCTCTCTCTGCCTCGACCCCTCTCTCTCTGCCTCGACCCCTCTCTCTCTGCCTCGACCCCTCTCTCTCTGCCTCGACCCCTCTCTCTCTGCCTCGACCCCTCTCTCTCTGCCTCGACCCCTCTCTCTCTGCCTCGACCCCTCTCTCTCTGCCTCGACCCCTCTCTCTCATTCTCACTCACTCTCTGACCCCATTCTCTGTCTTTCCCGTCTCACTGACCCATTTCTCTCTCTCTCTCTCCTCCTCTCTGGACTCTCTCTCTTTCTCCCCCTCTCTATCTCTGGCCCCTTTCTCTCGCTCCTCTCCTTTTTCTCTCTTTTTTCTCTCTTCTTTCTCTCTCCTCTCTTTTTCTCTCTCTCTCTTTTCTCGACCCCTCTCTCTCCCCCTTTCTATATCTCACTGACCCCTCGCCAACTCCTGACCCCTCGCCAACTCCTGACCCCTCGCCAACTCCTGACCCCTCGCCAACTCCTGACCCCTCGCCAACTCCTGACCCCTCGCCAACTCCTGACCCCTCGCCAACTCCTGACCCCTCGCCAACTCCTGATCCCTCGCCAACTCCTGACCCCTCGCCAACTCCTGACCCCTCGCCAACTCCTGACCCCTCTAGCGTCCACTCTCTCGCACTTCAACCCCTTTCTCTCTCTCTGGCCCTTCCTCCCTCTCTTGCTCTCTGGTTGGCTCCTTTCTCTCTCTCTCTTTCTCTCTCTGACCCCTTTCTCTCTCTTTCTCTTTCTAAATGACCCATTTCTCCCTCTCCCTCACCCCTTTCTCTCTCTCTCCACCTCTCTTTCTCTGACCCCTTTCTCTCTCACTCACTCTCTCTCTCTCTCTCTATCCCTGACCCCTTCCTCTCTCTCTCTCTCTCACTGACCCATTTCTCTGTCTGACCCCTTTCTCCCTCTTTCTCTCTCTCTCTCTGGCCCCTCTCTCTCTCTCTCTCTCTCTGGCCCCTCTCTCTCTCTCTCTCTGGCCCCTCTCTCTCTCTGGCCCCTCTCTCTCTCTGGCCTCGATCTCTCTCTCTCGCTCTTTCTCTCTCTCTATCTCCTGACCTCTCTCATTCCCTCTCTCTCTGACTCCTTTCTCTCTCTCCCTCTCTGGCCTCTCCCTCTCTGGCCTCTCTCCCTTTCCGGCCTCTCTCCCTTTCCGGCCTCTCTCCCTTTCCGGCCTCTCTCCCTCACTGGCCTCTCTCCCCCTCACTGGCCTCTCTCCCCCTCACTGGCCTCTCTCTCCCTCACTGGCTCTCTCCCTCACTGGCCTCTCTCTCCCTCACTGGCCTCTCTCTCCCTCACTGGCCTCTCTCTCCCTCACTGGCCTCTCTCTCCCTCTCTGGCCTCTCTCTCCCTCTCTGGCCTCTCTCTCCCTCTCTGGCCTCTCTCTCCCTCTCTGGCCTCTCTCTCCCTCTCTGGCCTCTCTCTCCCTCTCTGGCCTCTCTCTCCCTCTCTGGCCTCTCTCTCCCTCTCTGGCCCCTCTCTCCCTCTCTGGCCTCTCTCTCCCTCTCTGGCCTCTCTCTCCCTCTCTGGCCTCTCTCTCCCTCTCTGGCCTCTCTCTCCCTCTCTGGCCTCTCTCTCCCTCTCTGGCCTCTCTCTCCCTCTCTGGCCTCTCTCTCTCTCTCTCTCTCTGGCCCCTCTCTCTCTCTCTCTCTCTCTCTCTCTCTCTGGCCCCTTTCTCTCTCTCCGACCCCCCCCCCCTCTCTCTCTCACCTCACTTTCTCTTTCTCTGTCTCACCTCACTTTCTCTTTCTCTATCTCACCTCACTTTCTCTTTCTGTCTGACATCTCTCTCTCATTCTAACTCTCTCTCTGACCTCTTTCTCTCTCTTTCTCACTGACCCATATCTCTGGTCCCTTTCTTTCTCTCTCTCTCCACCTCTCTATCTCTGACTCCTTTCTCTCTCTCTCTTGCTCACACTCTCTCTCCCCCCCCCCCTTTCTCTCTTTCTCACAACCATTTCTCTCTCTCTGACCTCTTTCTCCCTCTTTTTCTCTCTCTCTGGTCCCTTTCTTTCTCTCTCTCCCCACCCCTCTTTGTCTGACCCCCTTCTCCCTCTTATTCTCTCTCTCTCTCTCTCTCTGACCTCCCCCTTAGGCCCCTCTCTCTCTCTCTGACCTCCCCCTTAGGCCCCTCTCTCTCTCTCTTCCCCTCCCCCCCAAACTGGCCCCTTTCTCTCTTTCTCACTTGCTCATTCTCTCTCTCACTCATTCTCTCTCTCTCCTCTCTCTCTCTTTCTCTGGGCCCTTTCTTTCTCTCTCTCTCTCTCTCACTGACGACCCCTCTCACTCTCACTCTCTGATCTCTTTCTTGCGCGCTCTTTGGCCCCCTTCTCTCTCTCTCTCCCCTCTCTCTCCTCTTCTCCCTCCCCCTCTCTCTGCTTCCCTCCCTCTGCCCCCTTTCTCTCTCTCTCTCTTGCTGGCTCCTTTCTCTCTCTCTCTCTCTCTCTCTCCCTCTCTCGGATGACCCCTCTCTCTCCCTCTCTGACCTCTTTCTCTCTCCCTCTGACCCCTTTCTCTCTCCCTCTCTGACCCCTTTCTCTCTCCCTCTCTGACCCCTTTCTCTCTCCCTCTCTGACCCCTTTCTCTCTCCCTCTCTGACCCCTTTCTCCCTCTCTGACCCCTTTCTCTCTCCCTCTCTGACCCCTTTCTCTCTCCCTCTCTGACCCCTTTCTCTCTCCCTCTCTGACCCCTTTCTCTCTCCCTCTCTGACCCCTTTCTCTCTCCCTCTCTGACCCCTTTCTCTCTCCCTCTCTGACCCCTTTCTCTCTCCCTCTCTGACCCCTTTCTCTCTCCCTCTCTGACCCCTTTCTCTCTCCCTCTCTGACCTCTTTCTCCCTCCCTCTCTGACCCCTTTCTCTCTCCCTCTCTGACCTCTTTCTCGCTCCCTCTCTGACCTCTTTCTCTCTCCCTCCCTGACCTCTTTCTCTCTCCCTCTCTGACCTTTTTCTCTCTCTCTCTCTCTCTGACCTCTTTCTCTCTCCCTCTCTGACCTCTTTCTCTCTCCCTCTCTGACCTATTTCTCTCTCTTAACCCTTTCTATCTCTCGTTCTGGCCTCTCTCTCTCTGACCCCTTTCTCCCTCTCTCTCTGTCCCCTTTCTCTCTCTCTGACCCCTTTCTCTCTCTGACCCCTTTTCATTTCTCTCTCTCAACTCTTTCTCTCACCCTTTTCTTTCTCTCTCTGACCCCTTTCTCGCCCTCTCTCGCCGACCCCTCGCTCGCCCCCTCTCGCCGACCCCTCGCTCGCCCCCTCTCGCCGACCCCTCGCTCGCCCCCTCTCGCCGACCCCTCGCTCGCCCCCTCTCGCCGACCCCTCGCTCGCCCCCTCTCGCCGACCCCTCGCTCGCCCCCTCTCGCCGACCCCTCGCTCGCCCCCTCTCGCCGACCCCTCGCTCGCCCCCTCTCGCCGACCCCTCGCTCGCCCCCTCTCGCCGACCCCTCGCTCGCCCCCTCTCGCCGACCCCTCGCTCGCCCCCTCTCGCCGACCCCTCGCTCGCCCCCTCTCGCCGACCCCTCGCTCGCCCCCTCTCGCCGACCCCTCGCTCGCCCCCTCTCGCCGACCCCTCGCTCGCCCCCTCTCACCGACCCCTCGCTCGCCCCCTCTCGCCGACCCCTCGCTCGCCCCCTTTCGCCGACCCCTCGCTCGCCCCCTCTCGCCGACCCCTCGCTCGCCCCCTCTCGCCGACCCCTCGCTCGCCCCCTCTCGCCGACCCCTCGCTCGCCCCCTCTCGCCGACCCCTCGCTCGCCCCCTCTCGCCGACCCCTCGCTCGCCGACCCCTCGGTCTCGCTCGCCCCCTCGCTCTCTCCGACCCCTCGCTCTCTCCGACCCCTCGCTCTCTCCGACCCCTCGCTCTCTCCGACCCCTCGCTCGCCGACCCCTCGCTCTCGCCGACCCCTCGCTCGCCCTTTCCTCTCCCTAAGATGACTCAAAGTTCTTCATTTTTTTTCCCAATTTTGTAGAATAGTCAATTATTCTTGTTCAACAAACTTTTCAAATCCAAAGTGGAAAGCAAATATTCTCCACTCACTAAAATTTGCAGCAACTTTCATCTTAATGTGCATTTGTTGTCATGGGTCAAAGGCCGAGCACAGAAGAAACTAAGCCTGAGGGGATCACCAGTCAATCATGGCTGTCATGGCCTCACATAATCAAAGATCTCCAAAGGCATTAGCAGGAAGTACTTTGTTTGTCTATGTGCGCCAGTGGTTGTACTTCTCTGTTTTGGAGTAGTTCTGTTTTTATTGTAAAATCCAGTCAAGCTCTAAGACGTTTTTGAAGGACGTTGGGGGGATTCCCAAGTTAAAATGTTGGACAATACTGGAACAGCTAACTGCCTTCATGTCCTCTGGACGATCCAGGCGCTTCCCAACCAGTTAATTACTTTTGAAATGTAGTCACTTATTGAAGCAAACATAATGGCCCTATAAACAGCAATGAGATAAATAATCAGTTTATCTCTCCTGTTGGGGACTATTGAGGGATGACTATTGGCAAGGCCATGCAATCTTTTGCACCACCTATTTAAGAAAAGGGTACTTCAGATTCATACCTCTTCTGAAAAAATGGCACTTCTGCCAAAGCACGTCAGTGTTGCTTGAAATTTCAGGCTAGGTTATGTGCCCAGGTCTTGGAGTGGGGCTTAAGGTATGAACACCTGACTCAGGCTGACAGATAATGCTAATATACAATAAAATAATAATGTAATCATAAATATAATGAAGGGCCTTGTTTATTATGCTTAGAAAAAATAATTGCCCTGGTTGATTCTGAGGTTTCTTTTGTTGAAGAAGGAAATTACAGTCATGAAAAATCATCTTTTCAGTTCCACATCTAGCTCGTTCTGTTATCTCTGTAAAGTTTGTACCTTTCATATCTTATAAAAAAGACCAGGATTTTACCATGACCTGCTTGATTCCATATTTATCCTTTACTGAATTAATACAGTTTATTGATATACTTTGATCATTACTGACTATGTTTGAGCAAATAAAAGTTAACTGTGGCAGCATATTGTCTTGTTAAATATAAAATAGTGTAATAAAGTGTATGATTTTGTTTTTAAATGTATTATCAGAATCATTAGTCCATTGTAGCTCAAATGCATCTATTTTTATTTACTTAATTTAGTTAATATGTTTTACTTTTTTCTGTGAAGACATTTCAAAAGAAATGAATGAACTACCTAAGCGTGTCCTTTTATGTACCAAATACCCCTTGAAGAAAACTACTTCTGGTGTATGTGGAAATACTCACCTTTCAGCTGCCTTGGCCCTGAGCTTTAGAATTCCCTCTCTAAATCTGCCTCCCCATCGATCTCCCCTTTTTAGACTTTCCTAAAGCCTACCTCTTAGAACCCTCTAATATCACCTTCCTTGGCAAGGTACCAGTTTCTTCTGACTGCGCTACTGTGAAATGTCTTGGGGTGTTTTCCTATCTTAAAATATACTGTTTTTACAGATCGTGATCACCAAAATCAGACAGTGGGTGAGCTGGTGATTATGGTGCAAGTTCAAAACTTACGTGTTTATGGAAGTTCTGGAATACTTGCAGTGTTTACCAATATGTTGGAGCATAAAACAATAACTTGGAATAACACCTGGGAAGGGCAAAAAGAAAGGAGAGACTTGGAGAAGGAAGGAATTTTATACAGCATTTTTCACCACAGAGTTTAGCTGATTATTGGCATATTTTCCATGTGACAGTGGAAATGGCAGTGCAGACAGAACCACGGTGGTCAGATAAACCACGGCTGAGAACAGCTCACTAATGCAATGTGGTTAAGTTTTCTGCGAAATTTCCAAATTGCACAGGAAATCCGTCAAACCAGTTTGAGTGTGGGTGGGACCCGTAAGTTAAAACTGTTGAGATATTTTCCCTTCAGTTTTTAGAAAATACATAACAAACGACAGGTTATCTTTTGTTTCCGATAGCGGTATTCTAATTTGAAAAGAACTGGATTAAATGCATTTAATATATGTGCATTGCAGGTAAAAATTATAGTCTAAATATACAAATCTAGCTCAAGAAGGAGATGAGTAGGCAGGTGGAGGTGTGCATTTTCAGCATATGATTTTCTGTTTACCGTACTGTGGGAAAACTAGTATAAATGCATAAATGTTCAGAGTATCTGCTTGGAACACTGTCTAATGTCTGAAAAGGAACTAGTTATGGGGAAGAAAATGTGGACAGTGAGGCGGTGGGAACATAATGAATTGTTTTACGTAAATTAGTGTTCTCGTTTAAAGTTGTTCAGTTTACAACAAAAATGATTAATGGCTGCTTGGTTTGAAGCTTTATAAGATGAAGATCATGTATTTAATAGCTCACAGTAATCACCAGTGGTTAATCATGTTGTTGAGGTATTGCTGCTCACTGTATATTGTTGTTTTAAACTGTGTTCATTGGAGATTAGAGGGATTGTATTTAAAGCAATGTACATTTACTTTACAATGTAGCTTTAGGCCTGACTTTATATGTAAGATCTACATTTGTTGTCTCAACATAGTGTCAAGACTTAATTGATGATATTCCCTCATTAAGCCTCACTTTTAAAAAAACTGTTTTTTTTCCCCTTTTAATGATTCAGATCACCCAGTAAGCCATTAACGAGAAAGATGATGAGCGGGATGGACTGGGAATCGGTAAGCAGGAATTCACTGTCAGATGACCGACTTGAAACACAAAGTCTCCCTTCACGCTCTCCCCCTGGAACTCCAAATCAGTGAGTAACAAATGCAAGCTTTTATTTAAGGGGCAGAATTAAGGGGGAGATTTTAATAGTGCCAGTTATATTGCAAATGTTTTTATCCCCTTTATTATTTGCCTTTGTCAGCATCTTGTCCATTCTATCGCTCCCCAACTAAATGGCTTCATTGGAATAAAGTTTTACAAAGAGGTTATGTTGGGAGGGAAAGATGAATTACATAATCATAACTGAATCCTAACTTTTTGTAAGAACATAAATAAATAGGAGCAGGATTTGTCTACACAGCCCATTACGCCTGTGGGAACATTTCCCCACATTATACTCTATCTGCCATCTTGTTGTCTGCTTATTTAACCTCTCTATCTCTTTGCAGCTTCTGTATCCTCCTCACAGTTTGCATTCCCACCTAGCTTTGCGTTGTCAGCAAACTTAGATACATTACTCTGTTTCCTCAATAAATCATCGATATAGATTGTAAACAGCTGGGGCCCCAGCTCTAATCCATGCAACACACCGGTAGTCGTAGCCTTTCAACTTGAAAATGCCCCATTTATCCCTACTGTCTGCTTCTTGTCTGTCAATCAATCCTCTATCCATTCTAGTATATCATCTCCAAATCCATGAGTCCTTAATTTGCCTAATAACCTTTGTGTGGTACCTTACCCAATGGCTTTTGGAAATCTCCATTTAGTATGATCATGGCTAATCTTGGACTTCAACTCCACTTTCCTGCATGCTCTTCATTTCCCTTGATTCTCTAAAAGACCAAACATCTGTCTATCTCAGCCTTAAATATATTCAATGATAGCATCAACAACCATTTGGGGTAGAGAATTCCAGAGGTTCACAACCCTTTGAGAGACAAAAAAATGTCTGTATCTTAGTCCTAAATGATTGGCCCCTTATCCTGAAACTGTGGTCTCTTGTTCTATTTTCCCAGCCAGAGGAAACAAGGTCTCAGCATCTATCCTGTCAAACCCCTTCATAATCTTGAAGATTTCAATGAGATTACCTTTCACCTTCTAAACTGCAGAGAATATTAGGTCCAAATTACTCAGCTTTTCATCACTGAATAACCTGTCATCCCAGGGGCCGATCCAGTGAACCTTCGGTGCTCTGTCTCCAGTATATTCTTCCTTAAGTATGGAGTCCAAAATGCACACAATATTCCAGGTGTGATCTCACCGAAGCCTATACAATTGTAGCAAACTTTTTTATTCTTGTACTCCAACCTCCTTGCAGTAAAGGTTAACATTCCATTTGCTTTCCTAATTGATTAACATACCTACATGCTAACTTTGTGTTTTTTGTATTGTTTTTAATTTTTTATTTATTTTTTAAAATTTGTTTTTTGAGTGCATCCAAGTCTCTCTCAACGTCAATACTTACAAGTTTTATATCTTCTAAAAAGTATTAGGCTATTGTATTCTTACAACCAAAATGCCACCTTGTTGCCCACTTATTTAATCTGTATCTCTTTGCAGCCTTGTTGTGTCCTCCTCACAGCTTGCATTCCCACCTACCTTTGTGTCATCAACAAACTTAGATACGTCACTCTGTTTCTTCATCTAAGTCATTAATGTAGATCGTAAATAGCTGGGTCCCCAGCTCTAATCCTTGCAGCAGTCCTGTAGTCACAGCCTGTCAACTTGAAAATGCCCCATTTATCCCTACTCTGCTTCCTGTCTGTCAATCAGTCCTCTATCCATCTAATATAGTATCCCCAAATCTTACCTATTAACCTTTGTGTGGTACCTTATCCAATGCCTTTTGGAAGTCTAGGTATACTACATCTACTGGTTTCCCATTATCTCCCCTACTAGTTACATTCTCAAAAAACTTTAATACAAACTCTACAACTCTAAGTCAAACACTATTTCCCTTTTGTAAAACCATGTTGATTTGATCTAATCATACTGTGCTTTTCTTAAGTGCTTTGTTAAGAGTTCCTTAATAATAGATTCCAGCACTTTTCCTATGACTAATGTAAGGCTAATTGGCCTGTAGTTCCTTGTTTTCTCTCCCTCCTATATTGAGCAGTGGTGTTAATTTGCTAACTTCCAATCTGCTGAAAACATTCCAGAATCCATGGAATTTTGGAAAAAAAATAGCCAGCGCATCCACTATCTCTGCAGCTATCTCTTTTAGAACCCTAGGATGTAGGCCATGAGGTCTAGGGGATTTTTTGAATTTTCATCCCTTGAATTTCTCTAGTTTTTTTCTCTGCTGATATTAATTATTTTAATTTTCTCACACTTTTAAGCCCCTAAGTTACCCTCTATTTCTGGTATATAAAAATTGATTGTAAGAGCTCCCACTAGTGTTTTCCGACCCTTGTTATTCCTAAACTCCATCCATACTGATCCTACTTCCTGGTTTTCTGAGCCACTAACGTCCTTATGTCCCCCTTTATTATCAGGGCTACCCCTCCAGCTTTTCCATTCTGTCTGTCTTTTCAAAATGTGTACACCCTGAAATATTTATTTCACAACCTTTGTCACCTTCTAAACATGTTTCTGTAATCGTGATTAGATCTAAACCATTGGTCTATCCTTGTGCCACCAGCTCATCCATCTTATTGCAGATGGCCTGCGCATTCATTTAAAGTGACTTTGATTTTATTTTTCTACTGTGAAGATAGGCACGGAATATTTGTTCAATGTTTCTGCCACTTCCTCATTCTCCTTGAAAATTTCTCCTGTCTCTGCTTAAAGGGACCAATGTTTACTTTAGCTACTCTTTTTATATACTTGTAAAAGCTCTTACAATCTGTTTTTATGCTCCTGGCTAGTTTACTCTCATTCTATTTTTTCCTTTTTATCGAGTTTTTAGTGGCTCTTTTCTGGTCTCTAAAAGACTCCCAATCCTCAGACTTAATACTATTCTTTGCAACATTATAAGCTTTTAATTGAATGTGACCCTTAACCTCCCTAAGTAAGCCACGGATGGATCCTTCTTGATGAGTTTTTGTTCTCAATGAAATGTATTTTTCTTGAACATTTTGAATTGCTTCTTTAAATGTTCCCCTCTTTATTCACTGTCATACCTGTTGGTCTATTTATACAATCAACTTTATCCAGTCCTCCCCTCGTACCTAAGTAATTAGCTTTGTTTAAGTTTCTTGTTTGTGATTGAGTATGCTCTTTCAAATTTAATGTGGAATTCAGCCGTATTATGATCACTGTTTCCCCGTGGATCTTTTACTATGACATTACTCATTAACTCTGTCTCATTGCACAATACTAGATATGGAATAGCATTATCCCAGTTAATTCCACAATGTTTTGCTCCAGGAAGCTGTCATTAAAGCATTCTACAATTTCATCTTCGAGACAACCTTTGCCAATTTGAATGGTCCAGTCTATATGAAGATTAAAGTCCCCCACAACTATTACATTGCCTTTGTTATAAGCTCCAATAATTCCATGTTTAATGTTCTGTCCAACAGTATAACTACAGTTTAGGGGCCTATAAACAACTACCACTAGTGTTTCCTGACCCTTGTTTTTACTAATCTGCATCCATACCAATTCTACTTCTTGATTTCCTGAGCCAAGATCCTTTCTAACTAATGTCCTCCTTTATTATCAGGGCTACCCCTCTTCCTTTTCCATTCTACCTGTCTTTTCAAAACCTGTGTACCCTGAAATATTTATTTCCCAACCTTGGTCGCTTTCTCACTATGTTTCTGTAATGGCGATCAGATCTAAAACAATGGACTATTGTTGTGCCACCAATTCATCTATGCAGATGGTCTGCACATTCATATAAAGTGACTGATTTTTTTTTACTACTATTCCTTGCATGAATCTTACTCTGATGCGCTATTACCAGTGAACTCCTTGTCCTTTTCTCTCCCACTCAGCTTGTCTTTACCTACCTTGATATACTTTCTATTGCCTCAACTTCTAGCTCTGGATTTCTCTCTTCACCAGAACTTTCTTACCCCTCTGTAGGTTATTTTTGTATGCTCTGTCCCTTCCCATCACAGTCAGGTTACCATTACCCTGTACTGTTGTCTTGTCCTTTCTCTTTAACTTTCCAAATCTCCCATCACGTGAACCCGTCCCCAACTATTTAGCTTAAAACCCTCCTAGTTATACAACTAGTTATACAACTCACCAGGAAACTGGTGCCAGCCTGATTCAGGTGAAGACTGCTCAACAGTACAGCACTCTCTGCAGGACTGCTGCTGTTGCATCATGAATCAAAAACAATTTTTCTAGAGCAGTCTTTGAGCCACACATTCAACTTTCTGATCTTGTTAACCCTACACCAATTTGCTTGTGACTCAGGTAATAATCCAAAGATTATTACCTTTGCGGCTCTGCATTTTAATTTAGCCCCTAGCTGATCAATATTCTCTTAGCAGAACCTCTTTCTTAGTCCTATCTATGTCATTGGCACTCATGTGAACCACGACAAACTGGATCCTGTCCCTCCCACTGGGAGTTCCTCTCAGCCTGGAGGAGATGTCCTTTAACCCTGACACCATGCAAGCAACACAGCCTTCAGCACTCATACTCTTGGCTGCAGAGAACAGTATCTGTTCCCCAAATTATATTGTCCACTACTACAATTACGCTCCATTCTGCTCCCCTGACTCAAATGGCTCCTTGCACCACGGTGCTGTTGTCAATTTGCTCATCCTCCTTGTTGAACAATTGCAGGGTGTGAGGCTCCTCCATTGCAACCTTCTGGGTCCTCAGATCTGCTTCACCAGCAGTCACACCCTCCTGTCCTTGATCATGGACCAAATCAGAAATACCTAGCCTAAGGGTTGTGACTACCTCCTGGAACAAAGTGTCTTCCTCCCTCTCTGATGTACCACAGTATCCGAAGCTCAGACTTCAGCCCATCAGCTCTGAACTGAAGTTTCTCGAGCTGCAGACACTTAACTACAGACGTGGTTGCCGTGGATCAGACTGGTGTCCACCAGATCCCACGTACTACAGCTGCAATTCATCACCTACCCTACCACCTCAATTGTGTTTTATTTAACTAATTAGGTTTCAAGTTTAGAAATACTACTCAACTGTTATCTGTAGTTATATTAGGTAGTTTAACTAGTTAAGCTATAAACTTATATCTCCCCAGCACTGGTTTAGACTGCTGCGTCCATTCAGAGATAAAATCTTAAAACTCACCAACCAATTACCTACTGGTCTACCTAATCAATGCCTTTGAACATTAACCAGCTACTGAAGACCAAAAAAAAGCTATAAAACACAGCACCTGAACTCTGTATTCCTTTGTAGAAAAAATGTAAAGCAGTTTTCCAGTTATATTTATGACTATTCACTGTTGCACTCCCACTGCCAATTCATATTTCTTGTATTCATTCATGGAATGTGGGCATAGCTGGCTAGGCCAGCATTTATTCCCCATCCCTAATTGCCCTTGTTCAGAGGGCATTTAAGAGTCAACCACATTGCTGTGGTTCTGGAGTCACATGTCCCTAAAGGACATTAGTGAACCAGGTGGGCTTTTACATCATTCAGCAATGGTTTCATGATCATCAATAGACTTTTAATTCCAGATTTTTATTGAGTTGAAATTCCACCATCTGCCATGATTGGATTCGAACCCCGGTCTCCAGGGTCTCTGGATCACTAGTCCAGCGACAATACCACTATGCCATCACCTCCCCGATATTGAGAATATTAACCCTTTCTGTTGAAAACATAACCACTTGGCCTAATTTCTGGTGAAAGCTCAGCACCACCTTCTCAAGGGAACTAGGGATGGGCAATAAATGCTGGCTGAGCCAGCGAAGCCCACATCCCATGAATGAAAAAAAAATTCTGTATACTACAGCAGGTCTTTAGTTAGATTATTTTAATTTTCAGCAAACCCTAGGCCCCAACATTGGCAGATGCATGAAAGAATGGTTAGCATAGTGCACCTGTGTAGAGTATGGATACTTTCACTTGTTGAATTAATTTTCATAAGAAAAGGGAACAGGAATAGACCATTCAGTCCCTCGAGCCTGCTCCGCCATTCAATAAGATCATGGCTGATCATCCAACTCAATAGCCTGCTCCTGCTTTCTCCCCATATCCTTTGATCCATTTCGCCCCAAGAGCTATATCTAACTCTTTCTTGAAAACATACAATGTTTTGGCCTCAACTACTTTCTGTATTAGCAAATTCCACAGGCTCGCCACTCTTCGGGTGAAGAAATTTCTCCTCATCTTAGTCATAAATGGCCAACCCCATATCCTCAGACTGTGACACTTGGTTCTGGACTCCCTCACCATCGAGAACATCCTTCCTGCATCTACCCTGTCTAGTGCTGTTAGAATTTTATACGTTTCTATGAGATCCCCCCTCATTCCTCTGAACTCCAGCGAATATAATCCTAACCGACTCAATCTCTCCTCATATGTCAGTCCCGCCATCCCAAGAATCAGTCTGGGAAACCTTCGCCGCACTCCCTCTATAGCAAGAACATCCTTCTTCAGATAAGGAGACCAAAACTGCACATAATATTCCAGGTGTGGTCTCACCAAGGCCCTGGATAATTGCAGCAAGGCATCCCTGCTCCTGTACTAGAATCCTCTCGCTATGAAGGCCAACACACCATCTTTACCACCTGCTGCACCTGCATGCTTACCTTCAGCGATTGGTGTACAAGGTCACCCAGGTCTCGTTGCACATTCCCCTCTCTCAATTTATAGCCAATCAGATAATAATCTACATTCCTGTTTTTGTTACCAAAGTGGATAACTTCACATTTATCACAATATACTGCATCTGCCATGCATTTGCCCACTCACTCAGCTTGTCCAAATCACACAAGCATCTCTGTAACCCCCTCACAGCTCACTCTCCCACCCAGCTTTGTGTCATCTGCAAATTTGGAGATATTACATTTAGTTCCCTCATCTAAATCATTAATATATATTGTGAATAGCTAGGGTCCCAGCTCCAATCCCTGCGGCACCTCACTAGTCACTGCCTGCCATTCGGAAAAAGACCCGTTTATTCCTACTCTTTGTTTCCTTTCTGCCAAGCAGTTTTCTATCCATCTCAATACATTACCCCCAATCCCATGCACTTTAATTTTACATGCTAACCTCTTATGTGGGATTTTGTCTTTTGAATAGCCTTTTGAAAGTCCAAATAAACCACACCCACTGGCTCCCCCTCATCAACTCTACTAGTTACATTCTTGAAAATTTTCAGTAAATTTGTCAAGCATGATTTCCTTTTCGTAAATCCATGCTGACTCTGTCTGATTCTGCCTCTGTTTTCCAAGTGCTTGGCTATTAAATCTTTTATAATGGACTCTAGAATTTTTCCCACTACTGACGTCAGGCTGACTGGTCTATAATTCCCTGTTTTCTCTCTACCTCCCTTTTTAAATAGTGGGGTTACATTAGCTCCCCTCCAATCTATAGGAACTGTTCCAGGGTCTATAGAACCTCGGAGGATGACCACCAATGCATCCACTTTCAATTTCGATTTCCATATTCCCATCTATCCCCGATAACCTCTGATTCCCTTGCCTAACAAGAATCTATCTACCTCTGCCTTGAAAATATTCAATGACCTTGCCTCTGCTGCCTTCTGAGACAGTGTTCCAGTCGTACAACCCTCAGAGAAAAAATTCTCCTCATCTCAGTACTAAAAGGGTGATCCCTAATTTTAAAGCAGTGCCCCCTAGCTCTGGACTCACCCACAAGAGGAAACATCCTTTTGACCTCCACCTTGTCAAGGCCTTTCAGGACCTTGTATACTTCAATCAAATTGCCCCTCACTCTTCTAAACTCCAATGGGAACAAGCCCAGTTTGTCCAACCTTTCCTCATAACACAACCCACTCGTTCCAGGGTATCAATCTAGTAAACCTCCTCTGAATTGCCTCTAATGCATTTAAATCCTTCCTTAAATAAGGAGACCAAAACTACACATGGTATTCGACATGCAGTCTCACCAAAGCCCTGTTTCACTGAAGCATAACATCCTTACTTTTATAAAAAAAATACGTGGAAAAACTCAACAGGTCTGGCAGCATCGGCGGAGAAGAGTACAGTTGACGTTTTGAGTCCTCATGACCCTTCAACAGAACTTGTACTCTTCTCCACCGATGATGCCAGACCTGCTGAGTTTTTCCAGGTACTTTTTATTTTTTGTTTTGGATTTCCAGCATCCGCAGTTTTTTTTTGTTTTTATCCTTACTTTAATGTTCAATCCCTCTCATAATAAAGGATAGCGTTCCATTAGCCTTCTTAATTACTTGCTATACATGCATACTAACTTTTTGTGACTCATATACTAGAACACCCAGATCCCTCTGCACCTCATTATGCAGGCATTCTCCATTTGTTCTCCCTGCCAAAGTGAACAACTTCACATTTTCCCATATTAAACTCCATCTGCCAGATCTTAGCCCACTCACTCAATCTATCTATATCCATCTGCAATCTCCTCTGTCCTCTTCACAACATACTTTCCTACCTATCTTTGTGTCATCTGGAAATTTAGCCACCATGTATTCATTCACCTCATCTAAGTCATTGATGTAATTCATAAAAAGTTGAGGCCCCAACACAGACCCCGTGGGACTCCACTCGACACATCCTGCCAATCCAAAAAAGAATTTATGCATAATCTGCTTTCTGCCAGCCATCCAATCTATATCTATGCTAATATGTTACCCCCTGCACCATGCATTTTTATTTTCCGTAATAACCTTTTGATATGGCACCTTCAGTTGAAATCTTTGATTAGTATCAATTATTGAGCAATATTTTAGAATAAGTACTTAATTGTTAGTGTTTATATGACAGATGCAACAAATGTGTTGTGCTGTGACTTATTTGACCATTAATTGCTTGACTCTAAATTATACCTTGCCAGTCATTCAAAGGTGAATTTGATGAGCTCAGCCAAAGTCATCAATAAAAAATAATTGGCACAAGGACAGAATGAAAGTTAATTAAAAAAATTGTGTTTACTTAAATTCTAATTTCAGTGCCATAAATAAATAATTCGAGGCATGACAGAGCTGCTTATACCTGTCGAGTACGCATCCTGTACAATGTGGGGACTCCAGGATGCTATTCACGTCGTGGACAACTACATGTGCAGAAAGTACCACTAAATGGAAAAACTCGAGTGCTGTATCTTGGAACTCGAGGAGCAGTTGATGTCACTAAGGAGCATTTGCAAGGCTGAGCGCTATATGAATAGCACATTTCAGAAAGTAGTCACCCTGCAGTTTATGGAAGTGCAGGCAGAGGGGTCTGTGTGGCTATTAGACAGACAAGACAAGGTACTGCAGCAGACCCCTGAGGACATCCCACTTTCTAACAGATACTCAGTTCTGAGTAGCAAGTAGCAATAGGGGAGAGGGTTCCTCTGGAGAAAACAGCGAGCGTCATGACCAGAACATTATGGGTGGCTAAGCTGTGCAGGGAAAGAGGAGAACAGAGAGGAGAGCAATAGAGGTAGGTGATTCCATAGTTAGAGGAACAGACAGGTGCTGCCGAGGTCGCAGATGTGATACCAGGATGATATGTTGCCTCTCTGGTGCAATGGTCATGGATATCAGTGGCTTCAGAACATTCTGGAGGTTGGAAGGTACACAGCCAGAGGTTGTGGTTCCATGGTACCAATGATATAGGTAGAAAAGGGGATAAGATCCTGCAGGCTGAGTTCAGAGTTAGGAAAGAGATTAGCAAGCAGGACCTTGAAGGTAGTAATCTCCGAATTTCTTCTAAGGCCATGTACTAGTAAGTATGGAAATAAGAGAATACACCAAATTGATGCGTGGCTGGAGAGATGGTGCAGGAGGGAGGGCTTCAGATTTCTGGGTCATTGGGACCGGTTCTGGGGAAGGTGGGATCTGTACAAGCCAGACGGCCTACACCTGAATAGAACTGGGATGAATGCCCTTGCAGGGAGATTTGCTAGTGTTGTTGGCAAGGGTTTAAAACTAGATTGGCTGGGGGTGGGAGCCTGAGGGCATATTCGGATAGGACAAATTCAGACCAGAGGGTGGGAGACAGAGTCATTGGGTGACTCTAAAAGACAGAAAAAGCAAAGATGGAAAGGTTTACAGCACAGTAATTTGGCAATGTTAAAAGGTATTTATTTAAATGCAAGGAGTATAGCAAGTATATCTGTGCTTAGAGCCCAGATAAACACACGGCAGCATATCATTGCTATAACGGAAACTTGGCTTAAAGAGGGGCAAAAAATTGCAGCTCAACATCCCTGGATATAGGGTTTTCAGGCAGCTAGAGAGGGGGCTAAAAAAGGTAGGGGTGTAGCATTATTAGTTAAAGAATCAATTACAGCTGTGAGGAGGGATGAAATACTAAATGAAGCATCAAATGAAGCCATATGGGTTGAGCTCAATAAAAAGGGGGCAGCCACACTACTAGGAGTATACTAGGAGTGTACTATGGACCCCCAATAGTGAGAGGGAGATAGAAGAGCAAATATGTAGGTAAATTGAAGTGCAGGAATAATAGGCCAATAATAAGTTGGGGGATTTCAACTACCCTAATATCAACAGTGTAATAGGCACAGAGGGCACAAAATTCTTGAACTGCGTTCAAGGGAACTTTTTTAGCCAACACGCAACAAACCCAATGAGACGGCATGCAATTCTAAGTTTAGTATTAGGAAATTAAGTTGGGCAAGCGGATGAAGTAGCAGTGGGTGACCATTTTGGAGATAGTGACCATAATAAGGTAAGCTTTAATATAATTATGGAAAAGAATAAAGGTAGAACAGGAGTAAAAGTTCTAAATTGGGGAAAGACATATTTTATGAAGCTGAGAGGTGATCTGGAAAATGTGGACTGGTTACAGCTACTTGAAGGGAAATCAGTGCCAGACCAGTGGAAGGCATTCAAAAGCGAGATCCTATGGGCACAGTGTATACACGTCCCCGCAAAGAAAAAGTTATCTTGAAGTGTACAAGACAATATAAAGCAGAAAAAGAAAGCTTATCATAGTCACAAAAACTTAACACTGTAGAAAGCCTAGCGGAATATAGAAATTACAGGGGTGAGGTAAAAAAGGTAACTAGGAAAGCAAAGAGAGGACATGGAAACAATATTGGCAGGTAAAATCAAAGAAAACCCAAAGATACTTTACGAGTACATTAAGACCAAGAGAATAACTAAAGAAAGGGTAAGGCTGATCAGAGATGTACATGGGAACTTATGCTCTGATGCTGAAGATGTGGGCAGAGCTCTCATTAAGTACTTTGTCTCTGCCTTCACTGAGGAGAAGGATGAAGCAGATATTCTAGTAAAAGAGGAATTTGAAATATTGGATACAATAAGCATAGTGAGAGAGGATGTACTAGAGGGACTGACAATCTTGAAGGTGGATAAGTCACCAGGGCCGGATGGGTTCTATCCAAGACTGTTAAAGAAAGCAAGGGAGGAAATAGCGGATGCTCTGAGGATTATTTTCCACTCCTCACTAGATACAGGCGAGATCCCAGAGGATTGGAGGTCTGTATGCATTGTACCATTACTTAAAAAGCATGCGAAGGATAGACCAAATAATTACAGGCCTGTTAGTCTGACTTCTCTGGTGGGCAAATTATTAGAATCAACTCTGAGATGCAAGATGAACTGCCACTTAGAAAGGAACGGATTATTCAGGTATAGTCTGCATGGTTTTGTTAAGGGAAGGTCATGTCTTACTAATTTAATCAAATTTTTTGAGGAAGTAACGCGGAGGATTGATGAGGATAATGCATTGGATGTTGTCTATATGGATTTTAGTAAGGTATTTGACAAGGTTGTCACATGGCAGATTGGCCAGAGAAATAAAAGCCCATGGGATACAGGGGAATCTGACAAGTTAGATTCAAAATTGACTCAGCGACAGGAAACAAAGGGTAGATTTGGATGTTTTCATGAATGAAAATGGTTTCCAGTGGTGTTTCGCAGGTCTCAGTATGGGGTCCCTTGTTTGTATATATTAATGATTTGTACTTAAATGTGGGTGGCATGATTGGGAAATTTGTAGATGACATAAAAATTGGCCATGTAGTTGATAGTGAAGAGGATAGCTGTTGTCTTCAGAATTATATCAATGGTTTGATTGTGTGGATAGAAAGTGGCAGATGGAAATCAATCCAGAAAAGTGAGAGGTAATGCATTTGGGGAGGACAAACAGAGCTAGGGAATACACAGTAAATGGGAGGATATTGCGGGAGGTAGAGGAAGTGGAACACCTTGGTGTGCAGGTGGCAGGACAGGTGGATAAGATGGTAAAGAAAGTGTACGGAATGCTTTCCTTTATTGGATGAGGTAGAGGATGCAAAAGCAGGGATATAATGCTAGAACATTACAAGAAGGGTATAATTGCTCTGGAGTGAGTACAAGGGAAATTTACAAGAATGTTGCCAGAGCTTGAAAATTGCAGCTATGAGGAAAGATTGGATAGGCTGGGGTTATTTTGCTTGGAACTGAGGAAACTGAGGAGTGGCCTGTTTGAGGTGTACAAGATTGAGGGGCCTAGATAGAGTAGGCAGTGTTTCCCCGAGCAGAGAGGTCAGTTACCAGGAAGCACAGCTTTAAGGTGATTGGTAGAAGGATTAGAGGGGGGCATGAGGAAAAACTTCTTTACCTAGAGGGTGGTGGTGTTTGGAATTCATTGCCTGACTTGGTGGTGGAGGCAGAAACTCTCAGCTCATTTAAAAGGCACCTGGATCTGCACTTAACGTGCTCTAAGCTGCAAGGCTATGGACCAGGAGGGGAGGCGCTGACACAGTGGTGTCGTCACTAGTATTCCAGAGACCCAGGGTAATGTACTGGGACTTGGTTTCGAATCCCACCATGGCAGATGGTGAAATTTGAATTCAATAAAAATCTGGATTTAAATGTCTGCTGATGACCATGAAACCATTGTCAATTGTTGTAAAAAGTCACTAATGTCCTTTACTTGGTCTGATCTACATGTGACTCCAGAGCACTCCCTAGCAATGTGGTTGACTCTTTAGAAAATGCCCTCTGAACAAGGGCAATTAGGGATCGGCAGTAAATGCTGGCCTAGCCAACGACGCCATCCCATGAACAATAAAGAAAAACAGGATTTCTTATTCAGCTGGTGCAGCTGAATGGCCTCTTTCTGTGCTGTAACTTTTCTGCAGTTCTATGTTTCTAGAGACGCAGGAGTGAGAGAGTCATCATAGAGCAAGTGCTTGTGGCATTCTCTTTTGCATTCTAAAAGCCAAGTTGGTTCAATAACAGAAATAGAGACCAGTGGGAACGACTCGTGTGTGTGCCCTTGTGGTTGAATATTACAAAAAAAGTATTAAAGCATGGAGAAGGGAGGCATTAAATGCTCCAATATGAAGTTTATAGTAGGAAACAACAGAAAAGCAAATACATCATTTGGCTCTTGTTTGCCAGTCAGATTAACACAGTTCATATAATTTTTAGAAAGCCATAATTGGTAGATTTCCAGAAGTCTGAGCTACCAAATCCAGGTTCAAACTAGTTTTTCGCTACTAGCTTGCCAGTGATGAAAGTGAAGTCAGCAATATATAGATGCTAACAAAGGCAAAATACTGTGGATACTGGAAGTCTGAAAAAAACAGAAAATGCTGGAAAGGTTCAGCAGGTCAGGAAGAATTTGTGGAGAGAAATGGGTAATGTTTCAGGTCGATGACTTTTATCAGAGTTGGATGCTGACAGTGCAAAGCCCATCCTAGCTTTAATCCCTCATTGGTGCTCTTTTGGTACAGGTTGTGCAGTGCCTTGCCTTTCACCAGTGTATCTACTCTAGCATTTGTTTTCAATAAATAAATTGTGACAGAGATGCTTGTGGCAGTCATGATTTTAGGCTGTTGCTTAAGTTATCAAACCATACCACTATAAATAGGGCACTTTTACCAATGACAGAGTAAAACCTTACATGTACAGAACTGCAATTGGAAGTAACCGTGGTATGTAAATTGACTGTGGCAGTATATGCCAGATTGTGTCCTTTTTATGCAGATTAGTTACTTGATCACTTTTTATTAAGTAGTTAATTCTTGAAGTTGCAACTTTGATAATAATATACTTCTGCATAGTGTAAACTGATGTGAACATAAAGTTGACAGTCGCCCCTCTTTGTCTTGAGGTCCCCCTCCTCTCCTCTCCGTCTCGCGGCCCCCCACCTCTCTTCTCCATCTCATGGCACCCCCCTCTTCTCCATCTCGCGTACCCCCACCTCTCCTCTCCTCTCCGCCTCGCGGCACCCCCACCTCACATTCCCTCCCTTGAACCTGCTCGCTTATGCCCTTCTTGAGCATGGCAAGAGTCATTGGTGTAGCTCCAGAATAATTTCCAGTCCATGTCTATAAGAGAGACAGCATAACTTGAAAGGAAAATCCAGTACTTGCTAGACTTGAACGTGTAATGATCTCTTGCACAAGGTACTGGAGGATTGATTGGATTGCACCCATAGAGTCTGCCAGAGCCTTGAGATGGCAGAAAATCTGTTACATCCTTAATTGATTTTCATTTTCTTTGTCTTCCATGCTCCCACCTCCTCTGTGCTGCCTAACTCAAAATTGCTTTTGAATGGGTGTAGGATCCAGTAATTGCTTCTAGCACGTGAATTCAGCTTTTTTTCAGTGCTTTAGATTTGGACTGGGTCATGATTCTATGCAGAGCTTGGCTGAGACCCATATCTTCTGGGACTTTATTAATAAGGGAGACATATTGCTTCTACTAAAGGCTTTTTTGCTGTTAACTGAAATTAAAATAGTAAATACTCAATACTCAGCACATCAGGCAGCATCTCTGGAGAGAAAACCAGTTAACGTTTCAGGTGGAAACCTGGACAGTGGGAAGGGAGTTGGTAAAAGGGCAAATGTTGCATCTGCTGTACTTGCATCTAAAGGTGTTGTGTGAAGGGCACGGTTGTTGGGAGTGATTAAGAAGTGGACAGAAGGAACAGACCTGTTCATCTCCTCCTCACCATCCAGGATCCCAAACACTCCTTTCAGGTGAAAGTGATTTATTTGTACTTTAAGCTTAGTGTACTGTGTCTGCTGCAGTCTCCGACACATTGTGAAGATCAAATGCAGATTGCTTGACTGCTTTGCAGTTCGCTTCATTCAGTGTGCAAGCATGACCCCAAGTTCCAGTAACCTGCTATTTCTATTCTTACTCGCCCCACTCGCACTCTGACCTTTCTAGAGCAGTGTAGGAAACCAAAGACAATGAAACTCAACATAAGCCAGAGAGACACTACTTCATATAAATAAAAACAAAAAACTGCGGATGCTGGAAATCCAAAACAAAAACAGAATTACCTGGAAAAACTCAGCAGGTCTGGCAGCATCGGCAGAGAAGAAAAGAGTTGACGTTTCGAGTCCTCATGACCCTTCGACAGAACTAGGTGAATCCCAGGAAGGGGTGAAATATAAGCTGGTTTAAGGTGGTGGGGGGGCGGGCGGGGTTTGGGTGGGGGGAGAGAAGTGGAGGGGGTGGTGTGGTTGTAGGCAAAAGCAGTGATAGAAGCAGATCATCAAAAGACAGCAGAACAAAAGAACACATAGGTGTCGAAGTTGGTGATATTATCTAAACGAATGTGCTAATTAAGAATGGATGGTAGGGCACTCAAGGTATAGCTCTAGTAGGGGTGGGGGGAGCATAAAAGATTTAAAAATATTTAAAAATAATGGAAATAGGTGGGAAAAAGAAAAATCTATATAATTTATTGGAAAAAAAACAAAAGGAAAGGGGAAGAAACAGAAAGGGGGTGGGGATGGAGGAGAGAGGTCAAGACCTAAAGTTGTTGAATTCAATATTCAGTCCGGAAGGCTGTAAAGTGCCTAGTCGGAAGATGAGGTGTTGTTCCTCCAGTCACTACTTCATCTTTGGTTTATGCATTTTACAGCCTTCCAGGCTCAACTTGGAATTCAACGATTTCAGATCATAGCCCTTCCCGCCATTATTTTTCACATGGCAGCTGTTAATGATTCTGCTATTCCCATTTCAACCTCCTGTAGACCCATCTTTTGTTTCTTTACTTGGACCATTGCTATCTCCTTTTACTTTGCATTTGTAATGATCCCAGCTGATGTTCCTGCTGGACAAGCCAAATCTCAGGGTGGAACCTGGCTTGATAGACCTTACTAGCAACCACTGAACAGAGTCACAGGAGTCAGTTGATGAACTTTTTTTAAAAGAAAAGAATAACACATTTATTAAACAAGAAAAATGACCTGTATTACAGTACTCCTTCATCCACAACTATACTTCTACAGATATATACAGATTTGTAAGGATAGCACAAGTTATAAAAGCTATTCTTTACTCTCATGTACACAATAAGTACACAATCCATGTAAACCAATAGGCGACCTGAGGTGAGGCACACCACACTCTGAAACTAAGTGACAGATGCCACTCCAAACAGATGCTATGGATTCTCCTCAACTCAATCTAGTCACTTGTAACACCATGAGCCAACTCACCAAACTCCGTCTTTCACACGAGGGCTTCCAATCTCCAGTCTCAAAGGACTCACTTTGGAATCTTCTCCCAAATGACACTTTTTCGCAGACCTTCCACAAGGGCCTACCTCCAGAGTTCAAACTCTCCTTCCGGCCTTCATCTCTCCTGGATCGCCACGTGCATTCAAACTTTCTTCCATGCACTCTGTCTTACTGACTCAGCTGTGCCAACAGAACACCACTGCTTCACATATAAGATTAAAAACAAAAAACTGCGGATGCTGGAAATCCAAAACAATAGCAGAATTACCTGGAAAAACTCAGCAGGTCTGGCAGCATCGGCGGAGAAGAAAAGAGTTTCTTTTCTTCTCCGCCGATGCTGCCAGACCTGCTGAGTTTTTCCAGGTAATTCTGTTTTTGTTTACCACTGCTTCATATGCCCATAGTAAAGAAATGCAGACTTTCGACTGTCCCCTTGGAACTTCTGGCTTTTCGCACACCTATATTGCTTTCAGTCTTCATCCTGCATCTTTTTCCCTTTTAGCTTGGAGCCTTCCTCTCTGCTCCTTATTTTCATTTCCACAGAACAGGACCTTGCCCAAATTCCTATCCTTGTCCTTTGACTGGACTGTCCTCTTGGGACCTTTCATGTTTCATTCCCCTGAATTTGGGGACTTTCTTCTTTAGTTCCTGGAACCTGCTTCTGCAGTTCCTTCTCTTGTGTCTAGCTTCTGGCAGCTGGTTTCAACTTTAGGTTGGGACTTGCTATCTGTCCCTCTGCTGCCCACCCTCTCTGGAATCCTGGCTTCAACTGAATCTAGTTTTCTCTGTGGGGCCCTCTCTCTGGAACCCTGTTGCTTGGCAACAGCACAGTTTTTTTTTGAAGCTTGTGTTTGTTTTAACTTGCTTGAAGAGTCATAAAATCTTCATTAAAATGCAGGCATCTTTTAAAGTGAAACTAAAACTCCACTTCTCCTTTTCCTAACACACAAATACAAAAACACAAATCAAACTTAAACATTAAAGATATACCTTATTCTTAACACACCTAAATACATATACAACTTATTTAAACTATATCTCTTTCCTAACACACTATCATCCCTTTTGTTGTTTAATTTCTCTGCCTTCTACTCTATCATTGACCTTCCTTTTTGTTCGTTTCACCCCGTTCCCTTTCCCTGCCTCTTTGCCTGTCTGTTACATCTGTAACTTTCTCCAGTTGTAACAAAAGGTTTGACTTGAAAGTTTAACCATTTCTTCCTCCACAGATTCTCACTGACCTGAATATTTCCAGCAATTTCTCTTTTTTTGATTTCCCTTTGTGTCTTATATTAACTGATCCAGTGGAAACCAGCATTGTTGTCTGGTCAATGGAAATATTGCTGATATCCAATTGTGATCAGTCTTTTTTTTTCCAGATGTAATCCTACACTTCATAACCAAATTTGGGACCAGTTTTTCGTAAATTCTACGTGAGTTGTAGCTGCATGCCTTCTCATCATTCAGACATGTCCTTTCTTGCTTATTTTAGCTTAATCAATTCTAATTGACTCTCCATGTGTCTTTCTCAGGTAGTACCGTAGCTTTCTCATTCTGAATTATTTACTTTGTTCCTCTTTCCTGTTTCATTTCTGCTTTTGTGAAAGTTTATTAAATAGTAAATGAATAAGAAAATAAAGGTAGAAACATAATTGCCCCGGATTTTGTGGTTAAAAGCAACAGATGTTATCAGTGCTCGCTATTTTAAAATGCTAATTGGACAGCAATTTAATTGCACATGCACAGTTAAGTGTAGAAATCTGGAATTTACAGTCAGAGTTGTCCTTCTCCAAAATCTTTACTGAATTTACCAAGAAACTCCCCATTGAAATCCATACTTCCTGGTTCAGACTCTGCATGCTTCAGCAATTTGATCAGTTTAGGAGATGCACAGTAGCTTGCCCTGTTCACAAATGTCTTGATTGCATATAAAGAACTCATCGTTGAAGTGGATTATTAATCAAGTGGAGCATAAATGCCAGCATGAACTGCTTGGGCTGAATGGCCTTTTTCTATGCTGTATGTTCTATGTTACCACCAAGTTCCATTGCAAAAGCCTGGAAAAGGCCTGTGGGCAAGTATAATTGTAAAGAACACCTGGCACCATGAGTTTACCACTGACCGCGATATCTGAGCCAATATAAAAACAAAAATTGCTGGAAAAGCTCAGCAGGTCTGACAGCATCTGTGGAGAGAAATGAATGAATGAAGAAGAGTCACCTGGACTCGAAACATTAACTCTTTCTCTCCACAGATGCTGTCAGACCGGCGGAGTGTTTCCAACAATTTTTGTTTTTGTTTCAGATTTCCAACATCCGCAGTACTTTGTTTTTATCTGAGCCAATATACTTTGCCAGCTCCAGAGGGAAATAATAAATAGTTTGCAACTCCAGTGTAAAAACAATACAATTTATTTAATCAAATACCCCTGCAAAGTGTCCAGAAGCAGTTGTTTAAATGTATGTTTAATTCAAAGGGCTGCCAATCAGTGATGTGACTCCTTCCTAGAGCAAACCAACCATTCATTATCATATTGTATCAACATAAACTGGCGCACGATTTCTGTGACTGAAGCTGGGTTTTCTTTAAAGAAATTACCCATGCATGTGATAATTAAAGGAACCAATACTAAAATATCTAAAACCTGAATTGATTAGTTTTCTATATTTGGTGCATGTATTCATTTAAATATAGGAAAGATGCTGACTTGGAATTGAGCCCATGTTACAGACAACAAAATAATTTCTGTACTTCAGTGATAAAGTTCCTGAGCGTAATGTGCGTGTGTGTGTGTGTAAGATAATGCTATTGTCGTCATAATTCGGAAAGGGAATTTTGTGATGTATTGTGTGGCACAAAGGATCCTTAGAACATCTCTTAGTCCTATTCTTTTGTGGATAGCAATTAATTGCTGTAGATGAACCGAGTAGACCATTCAACTGTGCCTTGTTAAGAATGGAGTGTACTTGGGAAAACTTTTTTGTCGTTGGGGAGATAGATATTTATAGAAATTTTTTCAAATATGTTCTCCTGTCTTTGATTTGTGTCAGCTGTGGACTGTTTCCCAGCCCAGTAATTTTGAGAAGGCAGTTTACTTTCCAAAGTATTTGATCCAGCCATGAGGGGCAGCCAGTGAGATGTGTCCATTTTGGTTTTGTCTTGGCATCCTACCCTACTGACTGAAAAGAAAATTATGGATTGGAATGAGAAGACCACCACCTCGCATCTAGAATAAAATCATAATACTCTGGATGCTGGAAATGTGAAATAAAAACAGAAAATGCTGGAAAAACTCAGCAGGTCTGACAGCATCTGCGAAAAGAGAAACAGCAAATGTTTTAAGTCAGCACAGTTCTTCAGAGCTAAAAGGAAGTAAAAATGTGGTGGAATTTATACTGCTTGGAGTGGGGGCAGGTGGAGCAGGATAGAAGGTCAGCAATAGGTGGGGGCTATGGAGAGATTTACAAAGATGTCATGGGTACAAGTCAAAGGGAGTGTTCATGGTAGTGGTGAAGACTAAAAGAGTTGCTGATAATGGCATAAAGGTAAGAAAGCAGAATATGTTAAAAGCATAACAAGGGTCAGCACTCTGAAAGAGCAATAGAGAGCAAGTAACAGATGGCCTTTTGAGGGGGAGGAGTTGGTGAGAGGGGTAAAGGATTTTGAAAAGGGGGGTTTAAAAAGAGATAAAACAATGAATGAAAATAAGTAAATAATTTTTTTAGAGGATTTATAAAGGGGTGGACATGAACTCTCTCCTTTATCTTCATCCCTTTTTAAAAATGTATTTTTATTTTTTATTTACTTTCACTTTCTTTCATTCATTGTTTTATCCCCCTTGTTTTTATCGCCTGTTTTAATTTTGTTCATTCACGGGATGTAGGCTTCGCTGACTGGGCCAGTACTAATTGCCCATCCCTAGCTGCCATTGAGAAGGTGATGGTGAGCTGTCTTCTTGAACCGCTGCAGTCCATGTGGTGTAGGTACACCCACAGTGCTGTTAGGAAGGGAGTTCCATGATTTTTACCCAGCGACAGTGAAGAAACGGCGATATATTTCCAAGTCAGGATGGTGAGTGACTTGGAGGAGAATTTCCAGGTGGTGGTGCTCCCATCTATCTGCTGCCCTTGTTCTTGTAGATGATAATAGTTGTGGGTTTGGAAGGTGTTGTCTAAGGAGTCTTGATGAATTCCTGCAGTGCACCTTGTCGCTGGTACACACTGCTGCTACTGTGCATTGGTGGTGAAGAGCGTGAATGTTTGTAGTTGTGATGCCAAACAAGCGGGCTTCTTGACCTGGATGGTGTCAAGCTTATTGAGTGTTGTGGGTGCTGCACTTATCCAGGCAAGTGGGGAATATTCTATCACACAGCTGACTTGTGCCTTGTAGATGGTGAACAGGCTTTGGGGAGTCAGGAGGTGAGTTACTCGTCGCAGGATTCCTAGCCTCTGACCTGCTCTTGAAGCCACAGTATTTGTATAGCTGGTCCAGTTCAGTTTCTGGTCAATGGTAACCCCCAGGATATTGGTAGTGGGGGATTCAGTGATGGTAATGCCATTAAATGTCAACAGGCGATGGTTAGATTCTCTGTTGTTGGAGATGGTCATTGGCACTTGTGTGGTGCGAATGCTACTTGCCACTTGTCAGTCCAAGCCTGGATATTGTCCAGGTCTTGCTGCATTTGGACATGGACTGTTTCAGTATCTGAGGAGTTGTGAATGATGTGAATCAGCATTTCTGAATCCCCATTTCTGAAATTATGATGGAAAGAAGGTCATTGATGAAACAGCTGAAGATGGTTGGGCTGAGGACATTACCCTGAAGAACTCCTGCAGTGATGTCCTTGAGCTGAGATGACTGACCTCCAACAGCCACAAACATCTCCCTTTGTGCTAGGTATGACTCCAACCAGTAGAGAGTTTTCCCCCTGATTCCCATTAACTCCAGTTTTGCTAGGGCTCCTTGATGCCACACTCGGTCAAATGTGGCCTTGTTGTCAAGGGCAGTCACTCTCACCTCACCTTGCGAATTCAGCTCTTCTGTCCATGTTTGACCCAAGGCTGTAATGAGGTTAGGGGCCCAGTGTTCCCGGTGGAACCCAACCTGAGCAGATTATTGCTAAGCAAGTACCGCTTGGTAGCACTGTGTTGATGGCCCCTTCCATCACTTCACTGATGATTGAAAGTAACTGATGGCGCAATAATTGGCTGGGATGGATTTGCCTGCTTTTTGTGTACAGGACATACTTGGATAATTTTCAACATAGCTAGGTAGATGCCAGTGTTGTAGCTGTACTGAAGCAGCTTGGCTTTCCCTTTTTTTTTTATCCCCGCCCCCCCCCACCCCCGCCCCTGTTTTTACCATCTTCCTATCCACCCCACCCCCACACCCCCCAAAAGAGCCACCTGTCACTTTTCTATGTTGTTCTTTCCAGAGTGCTGACCCCTGCTCTGCTGTCAACACATTCTGCTTTCTTACCTTTATGCCACCATCAGCATCGTTTTAGTCTTCACCACTACCATTAACATTCCCTTTGTCACGTGCCCATGACATCTTTGTCAATCTCTCCTTAGCCACCACCTATCACTGACCTATCCTGCTTTACCTGCTCCACCCTTAACCCCCCCCAAAAAAAGTATAAATTCCATCACATTTCTTTTCTTTAGCTTTGAAGAAGAGTTGTACTGACTCTCAACATTAGTTCTGTTTCTCTCTCCATAGGTGCTGTCAGACCTGCTGAGTTTTTGCAGCATTTTCTGTTTTTTTACCACCTAGCATCTTTCTGATTCTGCCTTTTCTTTTCCGAATCCACTAGCATTCAGACCAATGGCCAATGATCAGATGTTAGGATAATGACAGGAAGGATGGTGTGTGCGCCATCATGTCCATGCCTGTCTGTTGTGTGTCTGTGTCGTATACTACAAAATATAGAGCTTGGCAGCGTTTCTTTTTTCTTGTCTATGGATTGCATGCTGTCATTTCATTTTATGTGCACAAGTCCAGTCTCCTCTATCGTATCCCACTGAGAGAGATCAACATGCATAATTACCCGATGCTAAATAGTTGTTAGAATGGAACCCAAACTGTCAAATTATATCTTCAATATAATTCATATTTATTCTTGCACTCTCATTCCATTTCTTGGTTTTGAAAGGATGTTTTGACAACGTGTTCTTAATGTCCAGCAAGGTCTCGCAGTTCTAACGAGGCATGGTATTATGCGCAAACAAATCAGCAAATCACTGATGGAACACATCACATGAGCCATTCCCACTATGATGACAATGAGTAGATCTGTTTTTGTAAAGCATTGTTATAAATATCCACCTTCATGTTGACTAATTCTATCCATTAACAAGAAATGATGCTGGATGATTATAGTTAGATCAGTTCTGAAGTGTTAGAATTGAACAAAGGATGAGACTTGCAACTTTGAGTGTGTTCAAAAAAAAAGGCAAGAGGCAAACTAGTAGTGTATCATCAGATGAGCTTTTTTTTTAGTGTAATGGCACTGATCCATTTATTAGTACAGAAATATTATGAAAAATGAAAGTTGAGCCTGTTATTTTTCACTCTGGTGCTATCTGTCAGAAGCATTTTCTTTTGCTGGTAGCAGGAAGCAGTAGCTAACTTTGAAGGCCAGCACACTATATTTAGTGTATGTGTGATGACATTTCTTACTGAAGCATTGAATTTGTAATGTAATTGCTGTAGCGTTGCAAGATTATAAATGCAATTTTTAGTGGTTTGTGGCTCAATGCAGAGAAGCAGCCCTGTGTTTTATATATGACAATAGTGACTACACTTCAAAAGTATTTGGTGGTGAAATGCTTTTGTAGACCGAGAATGTTAAAAGTTACTATATAAATTCAAGTTCATTCTGTGTGTAAAGTTATTTTTGTAAATGATGCTATTTGGATTTTTTTTGGAGGTGGGTTATGTGGAGTTTATAAACTGTTACAGTACTGCCACAGCTGAGAGCTGGTAAAATACATGTTGTGGTAGCTAATTTGGTGATCATGTGTCCTAATTGGTTTCTGTTCCCCTTTTGTCTTTGCAACTGAAACTGCCAAATAAATTCTTGGAATAAAGTCGGAACTCCACATTCACTCAGGAAGGAAGCCGTCTGAGACCTTCATCTGTAGGACACTTGGTTGACCACATAGTGCATGTTTCATCAAGTGAAGTCTTTGCCAACCACAAATCTCCTTCCTCCACACAAGCAAACAGTATTATCCTGGAGTCATCTCCGTAAGTTTCCTGTACTGGTTCCTTGTTCAGGAGGTTTATCTAACTTGTGTGTGGGAGTTTACAGGTTGTTTCAAGTTTGGAGCCTAATGTTGTGGTTGGGTAGGAGGTTCACTGCAAAATCACTTTTTAACCCCCTTTTTAAAAAAAAATGTGTTTTCTTCACTCATTCTGGTTTTTAAATTGCCTTTTCTCATTTGGTGAGACCTGCTGACATCAATTCCATAAATGACATACATTTTGAGAATGTAAGGGTAGAATTTTCTGTAATCAAATTTAAATTGTTCCAGAATGAAACTTGCAACACCTATAACTCCTACAATGTGGGTGCCATTGGTCATATGTCCTCCAGCAGTCAATATTCTCATTTCCAAGCACCACAGAAGATGGACACAAAATGGAATAAAAGCTCATGGTATTATATTTTAAATTCCAAAATATAGCAGTGATCAAATCTTGGGTTCTGCCATTTGTGTCAGAACTTTGTCCTGTGTCAAATTATAAAATACATGTTTGTAGTATATCCCCATTTGAATTGTAACTGGACATAAACATAAGATGTTTCAAATGGAAGACACAATTGCTACTGTTTAGTATTTAAATTTGCAACTTGTGCACAGCAGGCTTCAGATGGTCTATTATCTTGCATTATCTTATATATATAAAATTAGCTTTGGTTAGAATTAGCAAGTGACCCATTTCCAGCCTACTTGACTGATTTGCCTGGCGATTCTGCAGATGCATTTTGCTAAAAGATAATTTAAATGTATCTGTTTATATTTTATTCATGTTTGCGTACTGAAAATATCAACATATTCCTGTTGGAAAAAAATACAAACATGGCCAGTTAGGATATTACAACCCAGTGCACAGTGTACCTCATTAAGCAGATTGCCTGAGGCTAAAGCATTAAATACTGTTCTAGACTGTAAATAAGCTGCTTTCATCTACAATTCATAATGAATCTCAAACTTGGCTGGGTAAACACAAAGCTGTGCACTCTTTGGTTAAAGTTTGGTTCTTGAAGCTCACAGCTCATTATACTAATATGAAGGGTGCACTTGTTTATTTTCAGAGGAAATAATAGACTTCAGAGAAAATAATGAATATTTTAAAGAGTGCAACTGTGTAATTTAAGTAGCAAAGTCTTTCACCTTTTTTTTGATTAACACCTTTCTTTGCCCGTTGTTAAGGTGGGACTTAACTTAATCTGACTTGACCTGTTTTTAAGTTCTGCTGTGTCAGTCCTAACAATAGTCAAAAGCTATAGATTGTTGGGTAGGTAAAATCATTACATTGTTTCTCAACTACAAAAACATCCAGCTTGATTTAACACAAGCAGTTGAAGAGGGAGAAAAGAGTAGGAAAATAACATTTTGTTCAAATTCCTTGCCATTTTCATATTGGGAAGGGCGAAACACCATAAAAATATCGATTTAATGAGTTGCTAAAATCATATTTTTGTATCGACAGAGCCCTGGCATGTTGGCTTTAATTGCTGCTGGGCTATCCAGAAGCAGCTGCATGAAATGAAATATCACATGCAAAAATGAAGTCCCTTTTAAAGGTGCAAGGGCATTGATGAATCCTTTTTAATGGTTTTTAATTTACTAAAATTCACTTTATCGTTTTCAAAACACTTTTCTGTTATTTACAATCAGGTTATTCATGGGTGGTGGACTGAAACACTGATTAAAAACGCCTATTTTTTTGTGATAACCCCATTTTCAGCAGTATTAATTAAACAATACCAGGTTATCACTCAAAATTTTTTAATACAATTTTTTGTTCTGAATGTTGCTCTGGTTCATGGAAGATTTTAATTACGGGGATATGCATATGAGCTTGAACCTTGAGCAAAGACAAATTCTGAAAATTAGTGCAATTTGAGCCCAGATTGTTGGTGCCATCCAAAGAGGAAACTGTTGGCCTGGAACTGTAACATAAGTTGTGCTAGTAGCATAAGATTAAAATTATTGAAGTATTCATTATTAGATCATTGAAATTGTTCAGTATGTGGCAGCAGCAAATGAGGCTAACAGTTTTTTAGATTATATGGTGCATGGAATAGAACACATATGACAAGATGTGAAATTGAGCCCAGACAAGGCTTTAGTTCATTTCCCTTTAGAGGGCTGTGCGCAGTTTGGTTGCCATCATATTACATGCACTGGAAAAGGTGCAGCAAAGAAATGCACATTGACTTGCGGCCTCAGATGCCTTTTGTGTCTCTCTTTCTTTGAGCTCAGTGTTGACAAGCCATCCTTTTTAGCCTCCTGTTTGTTTTACATGCTTTTGGTTCAGATACCAGGAACTTTTCTGACTTGCCCGTTCAAATTGAATGAGGTGGTGCAAACCCTTGGTATTTAGTTCAGAACTGAGCTGAGCTTTTTATCCTGAATCCAGACCATCATGGAAAGGGCTATCATCCAACTCCAGTATGTTGCTCAGTTATGCTTCTACTTTTCTCCACCTCTGTTGAGACATTGAAACAATAATGGGAAATGCTAGGATCACTCAGCCAATCAACCATCATCTTTGGAGAGAACAGGCGAGTTAACATTAAAAACGCCTATTTTTTGTGATAACCCCATTTTCAGCAGTAGTAATTAAACAATACCAGGTTACCACTCAAAATTTTTTAATACAATTTTTTGTTCTGAATGTTGCTCTGGTTCATGGAAGATTTTAATTACGGGGATATGCATATGAGCTTGAACCTTGAGCAAAGACCCTTCATCATACATGCTGACTGACCTGCTGAGAGTTTCCAGGGATTTTGTTTTTGTTTCAAATGTCCAGAATCTGCATTTTATTTTTTGTTGCTTTTTGTCTTTACTGTTAAAGCTCTCCTGCACGAGACATCGCCAATAAATCTCGCTCTTTATGTTTGGTATCCACCTGTCCTTGTAAAGCACTTGGATATTCTTTTTGTAATAGGCGTTCTGTTTGAAGTCATAACGCATTAAACTCATAACTTCTTTTTAGTTGTCAGGAGACTGCTGGAGAAGGACGGCCGCCTGCATTGCCACCAAAACAGAAAAAAATCACAACAACGCAATCTCAACAGTCTAACTCCTGCCAGCAGGAATTGGACCCTCACTTCCAAGATCTATTGGATGGCCCCATAACATCAGAAAAATCTACAGTAAGATATCATGAATTAAAATAACTTATTTCAGAATGCTTAAGGCTAGTAAGGTAGTCATCAGAGCAGACTTAATCATTTATAAAATACCAACCAGCTTCACTCTAAGTTGAACAATAGCTGAGCAACATAATGCATAATGGCTGCAAACATTCAAAGAAGTTTGTCCAATATGTCAATATGATGCAATTTTTGTGCGGGTGAAGAGAGTTAGCATGCTTTCCATATCTGTGTGCTAGTTTGCTTCTCATTTCCAGCCTATACCGCTGGCTAGCAGCAATGTAAAAATGTGTCTCTCCCTGTCAGTACACAACCTCTCCATCGACAGGTCCTCAGCTATGCCGCCTAATGGTGACACACAGAAACTGGGACCCTCATGGCCGCAGGCTAAAGCTTCAGAGGAGCTCTGAAGAGGTTTGGCCCCAAGGCATGCAGTGTGCAGATCATTGGTATGTGGCCTGGCACTCATGAACCAAATCCCAGCTGTGGGTGAGCAGCTCCAATGTCTTGTGGATATTTTTTGGAGAGTTGAAAACTAAGGGAGTGGAGCCTAAAGGCAGATTGCTCTCTAAATACGTCATCTTTCTGGCAACTCCTACAACTAAGTCAGTGCCAAACGTAGTGCTTTGCAATCCTTTGGGCTTAATTGGGGAGGTCGAAAGAAGGACCTTGGAGTTTCGCTGCAGAGCGTTAGCAACACAGGAGACTGCAGTTACAAGTGATAAGCCGAACTCAGCTGATGTAGAGACCGGGCTGTCACCAGTGGAGAGACCATCTTGTCTCACTAGTCAGACACCATCTACCTTAAGTTGGGCAACCCCCAACTTGTAAGGTGCTGATCTACCATGGTCCATCTGCTTTAATGAGTGCTTAGAGTCTCTTCCCAACAAGTTGACAGAATCCATTGCACCAGGCAAACAAACAAACAAATGAAAGGAAAGATGCTAACTTTTCAATTGGCAAGCTAGAACATCAGGACCATGTGCATAGTATTGACAGATGTCCTCAAGCTAGTCAATAGACATTGACTTAGCTTCCATACAAGAGACCAGGCTTGCGGAGAGTGGATAACTAAGACAAAAACTTAACATGTTCATCTGGCAGGGGAAGAGTTCACAGGAAACCCATGAGCAAAGTGTATGCTGCGCTTTAAGGAACTAGCTGCTCCGATAAAATCATCCCCTTCTCCCACGAATGGTACAGAACGTGTTCTCTCCATCTGCCTCTCAACTCGAAACAGGCCAGTTAACCTCATGGGTATCTATGCTCCAACATTGTACTCCACTAAACAGGCAAAAGAACGTTTTGAGGGGCTTGACACTATCAGCCGAATCCCCAAGTCAGAATATCTGTACCTACTGGGGGATTTCAAGAGTGGGCTCAACCATGAGGCACTGGCCTACTTCCTTGGATATCAAAGAGTGGGAAAGATAAATGAGAATAGACAGAGAATATTTGAGCTTTGCTGCTATCACGAGCTTTGTGTAACCAACGTCTTTCTCTGCTATATGGTATCCTAAGACATTTCAGCTCGGCATTTACATCAGCTGGATCTGATCATTATCAGACATGACTGAGCAGCATTGTGAATATATGCAATACCTGTCACTGCCTGGTGTGCAACAGCGTTAGTATGTAACCCTTGAAGTTTTTTCAATCAAAGCAGGAATGTCATCATTATCAATGAAACAGTTGCTTGACCACATTGAACAGGCACTCTTTGGTATTCCCATACAGAAGCAAAGTGGAACATACTGCCCGACACCTTCTACAATACTGCACTCTTGACACATGGCAAGTAAGAGGGGGAAATGCTGACTGATTTGAGGTTAACAACCTGTCGTTGAAGACCAAGCAGCCTGTTCTGATGAATTACGATAGTAATCTGAGCAAAAAAAACTCTTAAGTGCACTAAGAGCCATTTGAAGTAAAGTCCAACAGACTATTAGGCGGTACCCCAGTGGGTTCTTCTTACAACTTTGTCAGAGTATTCGGATGTCCTTCAACACAGGGATGCCAGGGTCATGTATGAAGGGATTAAAAAGGCAACAGGCCCATCAGCAAATAAAACAACTCCATTGAAAACAAAGGCAGGGAAGATCACCACTGACTGCAGTAAGCAGTTGGAGAGATGGGTGGAACACTATCTTGAATTGTACTCTAAGGAGAATGCAGTCACCCAAGGAAGCCGTAGGCACCATAGAAAGCCTGCCTATCATGGCAGAGCTCGATATTGAACTCATAGTGGAGGAGCTTAGTGAAGTTATTGACTTGCTCGGCATGGGTTCTATACTGCTTGAACACTTCAAGCATGGGAAACCAACACTCCTGCAGCATCTGCAAGAACATCTCTATCTCTTCTGGAGGGAGGGGGCAGTGCTCCAGGATATGATCTGTGCAAAGATTGTGACCCTGTACAAGAACAAAAGCGACCTTGCATTTGCAACGATCATCGAGGCATCTCTCTGATGAGCATCGTGGGAAAAGTATTTGCCCATGTTGCCCTTGTCAGACTGCCGATCTTGGTTGAACGCATCTACCCCAAATCCCATTGTGGTTTCAGAACTGGAAGATCTACAGTTGACTTGATCATCTCTGTCTGGCAGTTTCAGGAGAAATGCTGTGAGCAAAGAAGGCCACCATATATTGCCTTCAGTCTCACCAAGGCGTTCGACTGTATGAGCAGAGGCATCTATTTAAACTGCTGGAGAAAATTGGCTGTTTACCAAAGCTGCTCAGTGTGATCTCCTCTTTCCATGCCAACACAATGGGTAAGGTGCAACTCTCTAATGCAGCCAGACCGGGTTTTGACCATACCAGCACTCTGTGGCACAGTCTTCTCTTTACTGCTGTCGTATGTCTTCAGGCCATCTATGGAGGGTGTCTACTTGCATAGCAGAGCTGACCCAAAACTGTTCAGCCTTGCTCCCCTGAGACCCAAGACAAAGATACACCAAGTCCTCATCAGAGATGCTGATAATGCAACACTAGCATTCCATACCGAGGAAACCTTCAGTGGCAAATGGAAAGACTCTCTCACTCCTATGAAGAGTTTGTTTTTTTTATTCATTCACGGGATGTGGGCTTTGCTGGCTGGGCCAGCATTTATTGCCCATTCCTGGTTGCCTTTGAGAAGGTGGTGGTGAGCTAACTTCTTGAACCGCTGCAGTTCATGTGGTGTAAGTGCGCCCACAGTGCTGATAGGAAGGGAGTTTGGATTTAGGAATGGCGTTATATTTCCAAGTCAGGATGGTGAGTGACTTGGAGAGGAACTTCCAGGTGGTGGTGTTCCCATCTACCTGCTGCCCTTGTCCTTCTAGATGATAGTGGTCGTGCGTTTGGAAAGTGCTGTCTAAGAAGCCTTAATGAAATCCTGCAGTGCATCTTGTAGATGGTATACACTGCTGCTCCTGTGTGTCGGTGGTGGGGTGAGTGAATGTTTGAGGATGCAGTGCCAATCAAGCGGGCTGCTTTGACCTGGATGGTGTCAAGCTTCCTGAGTGTTGTGGGAGCTGCGCTCACACAGATGAGTGGGGAGTATTCTATCACACTCCTGACTCGTGCCTTGTAGATGGTGGACAGGCTTTGGACTTTGCCCATCAGCATCAGGAAGATAAATGTCATGCTCCAGGGTATTGCCATACCATCATCTATCAGCATGGACAATATGGCACTGGAAGCTGTTGATAGCTTCACATACCGAGGTTCTAGAATCACCAGCAATCTATGACTTGTTGCTAAAATCAACTCAAGCATTGCAAAAGTTGCAGCTGTTAGGGAAAATGCTAGAGTCTATTATAAAGGATGTGATAACAGGATACTTAGAAATATCAACAGGATTAGACAAAGTCAACATGGATTTATGAAAGGGAAATCATGTTTTACAAACCTACAGGAGTTTTTGCTAACTAGCATAATAGATAAGGGAGAACCAGTAGATATGGTTTATTTGGATTTTCATAAAGCTTAAGCCCCACTTAAGAGGTTAGTGTGTTAAATTAAAGCACATGGAATGGGGATAATATATTGGCATGGACTGAGAATTGGTTAGCAGACAGGAAACAGAGTAGGAATAAATAGGTCATCTTCGGAGTGCCAAGCGGTGACTAGTGGGGTACTGCAGGGATCCATGTTTGGGCCCCAGCTATTCACAATATATATCAATGATTTGGATGAGGGAACCAAGTTTGCAGATGACGACACAAAACTTGGTGGGAATGTGAGTAATGAGAGTGTTAAGAGGCTTCAGCGTGATTGTGACAGGTTGAGTGAGTGGGCAAATACATGGCAGATGCAGTATAATATGGATAAGTGTGAAGTTATCCACTTCGGTAGGAAAAACAGAATGGCAGAGTATTAGTTAAATGGTGATAGATTGGGAAATGTTCATGTACAAAGGGACCTGGTGTCCTTGTACACCAATCACTGAAAGCAAGCATGCAGGTGAAAGCAAGCATACAGGTGCATTAAGCAAATGGTATGTTGGCCTTCATTGCGAGAGGACTTGAGAACAGGAACAAGGAGTCTTACTACAGCTGTACAAGGCTTTGGTGAAACCACACCTGGCGTATTGTGTGCAGTTTTGGTCTCCTTACCTAAGAAAGGATATACTTGCCGTGGAGGGAGTGCAGTGAAGGTTTGCCAGACTGATTCCTGGGATGGCAGTATGGTCCTATGAGCAGAGATTGGGCCGACTAGGCCTGTATTTGCTGGAGTTTAGAAGACTGAGAGGAGATCTCATTGAAACATATAAAATTCTGACGGATGGACAGATTAGATGCAGGGATGATATTTCCTCTGGCTGTGGGTGTCTAGAACAAGGGGCCACAGTCTCAGGATATGGGGTAGACCATTTAGGACTGAGATGAGGATAAATTTCTTCATTTAGGGGGTGGTGAACCTATGGAATTCTCTACCACAGAAGGCTGTGGAGGCTAAGTCACTGAATATATTTAAAAAGGAAATTAATTTCCGGACTCTAAAGGCGCCAAGGAGAATGGGGAGAGCTCGAGTAAAGTGTTGAGGTAGAGGACCAGCCATGATCATATTGAATGGCAGAGCAGGCTCGAAGGGTCGAATGACCTGCTTCTGTTTTTTATGTTTCTATGTTGTGTCCAAGCTGAGTAACATAACTGAGACCACCAAACTGAGAACCTACCAAGCCTGCGTCCTTTGTGCACTGCTCTACAGTGGTGAGATAACATTTACCAGGCAGGAGAAAAGACTGGACAGTTTCAGCCTTAGCTGTCTCAGAGGTATCCTTGGCATCTCTTGGCAGGATAAGATCACCATTCTCGAGGTCCTGGATCATACTAATTCTACTGGCTACTAACACTAACTGGCCACTGGATCATGACCTCGTGGGCGTCTACACAAGGGCACTTCCAAGTGAGATATTAAGGTGGTGGACGTTAACACCGACAACTGGGAGACGATCACTGATGGCCATGACCTGGACACTGACTGACTGTTTGGAAGGGCATTGTGAGAGGCAAGCAGAAATAAAAAGCTGAGCTGGCTGAGAAGAAGGCCTAGTGAATCCTCCACCTTCCTAGCCCACTGCCTTCCTCTGCAGCAAATTCAGCAGAGACTGTCATACTTCTGTGCCACAATAAGTGATGCTTAACACAGAGTTGACTGCCACAGCACATACCATTTTACGAGACGGAAAACTACCACCATAATTCAAAGAAAATTTCTCTTAAACCTTTGAGCCATCTATTAAAAATTTAAAACTGTGCAGTGTTCTGTGATGCAGTTTATACACAAGCTTAATAAAGTATGTTTGCCCTCATAAATTCTTTAACGTGCTCAGTGGAATTGCATTTGGCATTGTTTAAATGAACGTGAAGCTGATGCAATTCACAAGATTGAGTCACAGCTTCCGATGGTGGGAAATTCTTTGGTAATTAGGAAACAAAAGTTGCAACTTAAGGAAATCAAACTAATATGCTGGAAACCCATAGTCCGTGCAGGAATGAAAAGTTAATTTTGATTTGACTTGTTTATATTAAACCTAAAATATATCCAGTTTAAGTAGATAGTTGGTCTTAATGTGCTTGTATTATGTGGATCAAGTGCTGAATTCAACTTAAATAGAAAGGAAATATCATCTGAATTGACAGTTGTGCAAATGTGTGAATGACTCTTGTTGCTACAAAAGAATTCTGAAGTAGCCAACAACCTGAAAGCCATGGCAAAGCTGAAATACGTAATGTCAATGCAAGAGCACCCATGAACAGTCCAAAACACAGGTGTGAAGGATGTCGCAAGAGTTCCGACAGAAGAAGCAGGTGTTCAGAGTTTCATGATTCAGATACCCAATTCCAGAGGACAACTTTTCTGTGGTCAGTTAAACTGAGTTTCATTGGTCTAAATCCACAAACCCAGTTTTTAAGATGTCGCAATTGTTGTGAAATAATGTTTGGACATTTAAATGTGGCCAATATCTTGAAATGTAATGTGCTTTCAAATAAACAACCTTCAAAAGGATGAAATAAAAGGGATAGCTGCAAATGTTGGGATCTGAAATAAAAACTGCCCAATATACACAGCCTGTCCATTGGTATCTGTAAAGAGAAAAGACAGGTTATATTCTAGTGTACAGCCTTCATCAGACTGCTCTAATGGCTGCAGATCTGAAATACCATAACCTATTTTTTCCCTTTACAAATGCTGACTCACCTTCAGCGGTATTGATAGGACATTTTTATAAATTAAGAAACATGGATAAAGGACCAAGGCAGAAGTCACAAAAGTCAATAATCCAAACAAGATGCAGCTTTCTAGCTCAGTGCTTAGATAGCTGTATTTTAAAAGGAGGGAGGTAATGGGTTTCTTTCATTTAATTTCACAGAAAAAACATGAGAGAAGATCCCAAGTGAACATTCATTCATCTTAAATGCTAGTTGGATGTGATTTGTTGGCAAGTGACCTCTAGAGTTGAATATTAATAGCCTATATGTTCTGCTTAATTTGTAACCTTTAAGAAGAATCTCCAATCTCTTTAGCACGTATGACTTTAATATCCTGTTTCTGCTTTCTGCAGCCAAATGGTATTGTTCCTCATGACAATCTAGTTCTGATAAGAATGAAAGCGGATGAGAATGGGAGATTCGGTTTCAATGTTAAGGTACATCTTGCTTATATTGACAAACTCTCTTATGCAGTTGAATATGCATCACCTATTGGGGTTGGTCCTTTATGGTTCATACATGGACAAAAGAGCTGAAATCCCAAAGTGAGGTGAGAGTGACTGCCCTTGACATCAGGGCAGCATTTGACTGAGTGTGGCAAAAACGGGAGTCAATGAGAATCGGGGAAAAACTCTCCACAGGTTGGAGTCACACTGAGCACAAAGCAAGATGGTTGTGGTTGTTGGAGGTCAGTCATCTCCGCTCAAGGACATCACTGCAGGAGTTCCTCAGGGTAATGTCCTTGGCCCAACCATCTTCAGCTGCTTCATCAATGACCTTCCTTCCATCATAAGGTCAGAAGTGGGGATGTTCACTGATGATTGCACAATGTTCAGCACCATTCATAACTCGTCAGATGCTGAAGTAGTCCATGTCCAAATGCAGTAAGACCTGGACAATATCCAGGCTTGGACTGACAAGTGGCAAGTAACATTCGCGCCACACAAATGCCAGGCAATGACCATCTCCAACAAGAGAGAATCTAACCATCACCCCTTGACACTTAGTGGCATTACTATCACTGAATCCCCCGCTATCAATATCCTGGGGGTTACCATTGACCAGAAACTGAACTGGACTAGCTATATAAGTACAGTGGCTACAAGAGCAGGTCAGAGGCTAGGAATCCTGTGACGGTTAACTCGCCTCCTGACTCCCCAAAGCCTGTCCACCATCTACAAGGCACAAGTCAGGAGTGTGATTGTATACTCCCCACTTGCCTGGATGAGTGCAGCTCCAACAGAAGCTTGACACTGTCCAGGACAAAGCAGTCTGATTGACTGGCACGGCACCACATCCACAAACATTCATTGCCTCCACCACCAGTGCATAGTAGCAGCAGTGTGCCATTTACAAGATGCACTGCAGGAATTCACCAAGGCTCCAAAGACAGCACCTTCCAAACCCACGACCACTACCATCTAGAAGGACAAGGGCAACAAGTAAATGGGAACACCATCACCTGGAAATTACCCTCCAAGTCACTCGCCATCCTGATTTGGAAATATATTGTAGTTCCTTCACTGTCGCTGGGTCAAAATACTGGAACTCCCTAACAGCACTGTGGGTGTATGGACTGTAGTGGCTCAAGAAGGCAGCTCAACACCTCCTTCTCAAGGGCAATTAGGGATGGGCAATACATGCTGACCCGGCCAGTGAAGCCTATATCCCATGAATGAATTAAAATATTCTGAATTTGTTCAGTAAATTTAGACATCACAAAAGCATGTAGTTACACTTAAGGTTAAGAAATCAGTTACTTTTCATGCCTCTTTTCCAAACAAAATACTCTCTTTTTAAAAATAGATACACAGATGGAAGATGGTTACAGAAAACAAAATGTTTTCCACAGAGACAAAACGATAAACAATCTGTTAGCTTGCTTAGTAAACATCTCTCAGCTATTGTGTTGGAAAATCCCTTGATCCTAAAGTCCCTTGATCCTATCTGCTGAGGGGGATTAAAAGTGAGACGTGCAGGGAGACATTGTGAAATGACAAAGATGCAAAGGCAGAAGCTCTCCTGTTTAAGTCAACTATGATGACCACTGTGGGCTAAAAGGGATGTTTTCTTCTCATGTGTTTGGTGAAAATTAGATATACTGATTAAGTGAGCCCAGACATAATAGATAAAAAAAAATCAGGTTCAGGTCACAAGTGGGTTATTATTGTTGCACCCTCAGGTTATAACATCAAAGGAATATATAGGGCAGCATGTGTCAACTTTCATCGAAAGCAAGATTCTCATGTTGCTGATGGGAAGCAACCTATGCCACTCAACCCAGAAATTTGGTCACAGCAGATCAAATTTGACACATTTATCAGCTTGGTTTGGGTGTCAGAACTTGTTATATGTAAAATTAACATTTTTATAACAATGGGCAGAATTTTTCTGTCGGCGAGCTGGGGGCGGGGCCCGCTCACCGATGTGGGGTGACAATAGGGGTTCCCCCGACATCATCCCGTCCCATTTAAGTATTCAGGAAGGCGGACGGACTGCGCGATCAGTTGTCCACCCGCTGACCTGTCAGTGGCCAGTTGAGGCCATTGAGAGGGTAGTTAAACCAATTAAAGGCCCTGCCCATCCAACTTTAAGGCTGGTGGCAGGCCAGGAGCCCAGGAGCCCAGGCGGGCTTCTGAAAAAATATGAAACCTCATCGACTGGCGGGATGAGGTTTCATGTCTGTTTTAAAAAAGTTTAATAAAGTTTTTGTGATATTTATTAACATTGTCACATGAGGGGGACACTTTAATAATTTTTTAATTTTTCTATTTTTAAAGTTTCAAACACTGTCAGTGCTCTCCCTGAGGCAGCACTTAGTCTCAGGGAGATGTGCGCTGTTTTGCGCACATGCGTGAAAGCGCGCACTTTGACAGTTGGGGAATCCCTCCCCCCGCACAGGAAGTGCATAGTGCTTCCCGTTGAGCAGCCCGCTGGGTGAGCCTTAATTGGCCTTCTTCCCCCACCCCCCCACCCCCCACTTAAAATGGCTGCGGGGCCAATTTCGGCAGCGGCGATCAGCCCAATATGCTTGAGTGGTGGTAGTCAATAGTTTATTTTACTGGAAGATGGAACCGTGGTCTAATTACATAAGTATGTTGCACTTTCTGGTTTAATTGACTGTTGGTAGCCTGTTCTAACAATTATGTTCATTATTTCATCATGTTCATTTACTTAGGGAGTATTCAACTCCTTTTCCTTCTTTTTACAGGGTGGTATTGATCAGAAAATGCCAGTAATAGTATCACGAGTGGCACCTGGAACACCAGTGAGTAGCTGTCTATAAAGTATTAAATGAAGAATATTTTCTCAGCGCAGCTGACACATGAAAAATCAGCTTTTGCAATTTAAATGATTTTCAAAGGAGATCACAGGTTCAGTGCTTCCAGGGATAAGAGATTTCCAGCATTTGCCAGATTTCCGACATCGGCATCTTAGAAATCTGCTATTTTAAATATATGTTCCAACCTTGATGGGGTTCAAAAAAATCGCAACTCTGCAATCAGTGAGGGCAGACTCTGTACTGGGCTGGAACTGGAGTGAGGGTCTGTATTGAGCCAATTGTTGCTCTGGATGCACAAATCTGTCTATAGGGGCTTGGATGGTGTAGAATTTGTAAGGTGCATCCAGGAGGGCTTCCTGAGACAATATGTAGATAGTCCAACTAGGGAAGGGGCAATACTGGACTTGATATTAGGGAATGAACCCAGCCAGGTGGTCAAAGTTTCAGTAGGGGAGCATTTCAGGAAAAGTGACCATAATTCAGTAAGTTTCAAGGTAATGGTGGAAAAGGATAACAGGAATCCTCGGGTTAAGGTGCTTAATTGGGGGAAGGCTAATTATAACTATATTAGGCAGGAACTGAGGAATCTAGACTAGAGGCGGATGTTTGAGGGCAAATCAACAACTGACATATGGGGGGGGCTTTCAAACGTCAGTTGATAAGAATTCAGGACCAGCATGTTCCTGCTAGGATGAAAGATAAGTATGGCAAGTTGCAGGAACCTTGGATAACGAAGGATATTGTGAGATTAGTCAAAAAGTAAAGGGAAGCATTCGTAAGGGCTAGAAGGCTGGGAACAGATGAAGCCCATGGAGAATATAAAGAAAGTAGGAAGAAACTTAAGCAAGGAGTCAGGTGGGCTAAAAGGGATCATGAAAAGTCATTGGCAACCAGGATTAAGGAAAATCCCAAGGCCTTTTATACATATGTAAAAAGCAAGAGGGTAGCTAGCGGAAGGGTAGGCCCACTCAGGGACAGAGGTGGGAATCTGTGTGTGGAGTTAGAAGAAATGGGAGAGATATTAAATGAATATTTCTCATCAGTATTCACCAAACAGAAGGACTTAGTGGTCGATTTGTCTAGGGAAGACTGTGTAGATAGCCTGGATCATGTTGAGATCAAAAAAGAGGAGGTGTTAAACGTCTTGAAGAATATTAAGATGGATAAATCCCCAGGGCCAGATGGGATCTACCCCATAGTATTGAGGGAGGCAAGGGAAGAGATTGCTGGGGCCTTGGCAGAAATCTTTGTATCCTCACAGGCTACGGGTGAGGTCCCAGAGGGCTGGAGAATGGCCAATATTGTTCCATTGTTTAAGAAGGGTAGCAGGGATAATCCAGGAAATTACAGGCTGGTGAGCTTTACGTCAGTGGTAGGAAAATTATTGGAGAAGATTCTTCGTGACAGGATTTATTACCATTTGGAAGCAAATGGGCATATTAATGAGAGGCAGCATGGTTTTGTGAAGGAGAGGTCGTGTCTCACTACCTTTATCGAGTTTTTTGAGGATGGAAGGGCAATGGATGTTATATGCATGGGTTTCAGTAAGGCCTTTGACAAGGTCCCTCATGGCAGACTGGTACAGAAGGTAAAGTCGCACAGGATCAGAGGTGAGCTGGCAAGCTGGATACAGAATTGGCTTGGTCATAGAAGACAGAGGGTAGCAGCGGAAGGGTGCTTTTCTGAATGGAGAGCTGTGACTAGTGGAGTTCCACAGGGATCAGTGCTGGGACCTTTGCTGTTTGTAGTATACATAAATGATTTGGAGGAAAATGTAACTAGGCTAATTAGTAAGTTTGCAGACGATACTAAGGTTGGAGGAGTTGCAGATAGTGAAGAGGATTGTCAAAAGATACAACAGGATATAGATCATTTGGAGACTTGGGTGGAGAAATGGCAGATGGAGTTTAATCCGGACAAATATGAGGTAATGCATTTTGGAAGGTCTAATACAGGTAGGAATTATACAGTAAATGGCAGAACCCTTAAGTTCATTGGGCAGAGGGATCTGGGTGTACAGGTCCACAGGTCACTGAAAGTGGCAATGCAGGTGGATAAGGTAGTCAGGAAGGCATATGGCATGCTTGCCTTCATCGACAGGGATATTGAGTATAAAAGGTGGGAAGTCATGCTGCAGCTGTAGAGAACCTTGGTTAGGCCACACTTGGAATATTGCGTGCAATTCTGGTCGCCACATTACAAGAAGGATATGGAGGCGTTGGTGAGGGTGCAGAGGAGATTTATCAGGATGCTGCCTGATCTGGAGATTATTAGCTATGAGGAGAGATTGAAGAAACTCGGATTTTTCTCATTAGAGCGACGGAGACTGAGGTGTGACTTGATAGAAGTTTACAAAATTATGAGTGGCATGGACAGAGTAGATAGTCAGAAGCTTTTTCCCAGGGTGGAAGAGTCAATTACTAGGGGATATAGATTTAAGGTGAGAGGAGAAAATTTTAGAGGAGATGTGCGGGGCAAGTTTTTTTACGCAAAGGGTAGTGAGTGTCTGGAATTCACTGCCAGAAGAGGTGGTGGAAGCAGGTACGATAGTGGTGTTTAAGAGGCAGCTTGACAAATACATGAATAGGATGGGAATAGAGGGATACGGACCCCGGAAGTGCAAAATGTTTTAATTTGACAGGCAATATGATCGGCGCAGGCTTGGAGGGCCGAAGGGCTTGTTCCTGTGCTGTACTTTTCTTTGTTCTTTGTTCTATATTTGAGAATGAAAGCATTCTTTAGACTTTAATAGCATCATCTGGGGACCCTTCTCCAGGTTTAACAGGATCCCATACAATCTTTTGAGCACAGGATTCTGATCAGCCTGAGTCTCCATTAGCCTGCCAAACTTTGTGGTGGGGGGAATGGTGAGGGAATATTGGAACCTGACTCCATGGTATGGGAGGCCTGCATTGTGATGGGGGTTGGCAGGTGAGGATGGAGTAGTGAAGCCTGAGCTTGATACAGAAGATGAGATCTTCATTGAATATTTTTTTTCATTCACAGGATGTGGGCTTCGCTGGCTGGGCCAGCATTTATCACCCATCCCTATTTGCCCTTGAGAAGGTGGTGGTGAGCTTCCTTCTTGACCTGGTGCAGTCCATGTGGTGTAGGTACACACACAGTGCTGTTAGGAAGGGAGTTCCGAATGCGAGTTCTTGCAAAATAGGATAAAACTGACAAGTAAGGGACATGCTTTGACTCAGTACAACTAGCTACCCAGGAGAGAGAGCAGAAGTATCGGTGGATTATAATGAATTGGCGGTGGTTTTCAGTCATGGTGACTTGACCATGGAGGGGCCTGTGAAGCCCCATGAAGCTTGGTGTTGCTACAAGGCTGTTGGAAAGGCCAGACTACCAAGTGAGTCAGTTTGGGAAAGGGCGGTTGTGAAGAGAGGCAGCTGAGAAGTGGGTGAGCGGGATAGGGGTAAGGAAGGTTGAGAAGAGGGGCCACTAATTGAGTGGAGGGAAGAATGTTGGGATGAGAGGCGTGTGTGTTCAGAGGGAGAGGGGCCAATTACAATGTGTATTGGGATCGAGGGATGAGGGGCTTCACTGAGTTTCCTATCAACAGGAAATATGGCTGAAACTTACATGAGTATATAAAATAACATTTTTACAAAGAACTTTAAAAACAGATTTTTATATCTGTATAATGTATTGATCTATAAAATGCAAACTTTAATAATTATATGCTGAATGTTATTATGCTGATTTGTTTGATTTTGTTTTTGCCGGCATCTGGGTTCGAGTTTCTTTCTCTGTATTCATTCATGGATGTGGGCATTGCTGGCAAGGCCAGCATTTGTTGCCCATTCCTATTGCCCTTGAGAAGGTCGTGGTGAGTTAAAATGGGGTCACATTGGAAAATCGTTTGCAAAACACTGCCATAATCCTTTGCATCGCTTTGTGTCCAAAAAGGTCATTTCCTCTTTTCAGTTTGGACTCCTGTATTACATGCACTCGCTGCATTGAATGCTGAAATGCTGAGGTCACTTTGGTAATTTGATACAAATGCATGCATCCACTGTCTTAATGGTAATAGAAGGTAAACTAATGGCCTGTAGCTTCCGAGCTTTCCAGCAAGGGATTTTGCAGGTACCCCAAAGATGCAAAAAGCTCAGAAGCCATCAGTTTATCTTCTATTACCATCAAGGCAGTGGACCCATGCTTTTGTATCAGCATTGCAGCATTCAGAATTCCACTGGGAAGTACTCAGATAAGGGTTTTGCACAGCAATTGCCCAGAAGTGCATTCTTCCTCTGGACAATTGCGCTGCGCTGGGAACCATCCAGAAATGTGGTTTAAATCGCAAACTTCAGATGGTTCCACCAGTTTATACCAGTAGTTACTCAGAAAAAGTTAGAACCTCTTCTAACTCCCAAGTAACTATCATAAAGACCCAGACCAACGCCACGGGAATGCCCCCACCCTCGTCCCTCCCAACCCCTCCAACACCACTTACCCTCCCCCCAGCCCTGACCCTCTGACAACTCCAATCCCCTGACCTCTGACACCCACCCCTCCTCTCTTTGACTGACCTATGCCTCAGACCTCAGAACCCCCATTCCCAACAGAATCCTGACATACACCACCACAACCCCCTTCTCACCTTGGAATACCCCACCACCACCAGACCTCCGACCGACACAACCCCCCAGAACCCATCTTCCACTTACCTCCCTCCTGGCCTGTCAATTTCCCTGGCCATTTAAACTTTGTGGCCTCCTTGAATCCACTTGAGTTCAACTTTATTGGAACCTGCGAGGAGTCTTTCATTGGAGGCCCCAAGCAGTTCCAGCGAACAGAAGTGTCAATGTAATTTTCAAGACCAGTTAAGTGTGCATTTTATTTCTTCTAATTCCTGCAGGCCAGCACTTTCTGACGCTAGTCGGAAGTTAAGGCTCAATGTTTCTACTCGCACACAATCTAATTATTCCATCCATTTGAAGAGGCCTTAGAAACATTCACATTCACTACAGATTGTAAGAAGTGCTATAATTACATAATTCCTGTCACAAAACCTTTTTGGACCTTTTTGCCTTCGGCCACTCATCTCTGAATACTTCTGGACCTGATTTAAAGCAGGGAAAGAAACAGCTTGTAATTTTTTTAAAGGGATCTGGACATTAACACAATCCAGCTGTAATACTCTGAATAAATAATGTATATACTCATGTAAAAGTCAATCCCATGAGTTTTGCCTGAACAAAATGTGGTTTCCATATACCTTGTGCAAAAGCCGTCTCTACTTTCTCAGGGATCAGAGCCATAAAATTTCAGAACCTGCAATCACATCAAAAACCTCAGTTCATTATTCATTTAAAAAGTTACACCTACCATATTTCCTCCAGTTCCTACTTGTCAATTAAGGCAGGATGAATGTTGATCAATTTTGATTTTTGAAACATTTGATTTAAGTAATTTTAACTTGCTGAATTTCAAGCTGTGGAAAGCTACTGGGACATCTAAAAGGTTAGAGCAAAGTCACATGTAATTTCAGTTGGTGTGCAACTCAGTTTGTCGCTAAGTAGGAGTTCAGACTAATACTACATTTTTGTGGCACTCGGTAGTAGAGAGAACCCTTATAGCCTTTACTTACACAGAATAACATGGCTGATCTGTGTATCCAGGGACAGTGCCAGGTTGCATGTTTGTGCCACATTGTTGGGACCCAATCTTGGATGGCGCTTCAGTACAGTCCTGCGGGGATGTTGCATTATCAGAGTTACTCTGTTTAAGATGAGATATGAAAAAGATATGTTTACCTCTTCAGGGGGACTGTAATAGATCCCATTTTACAAAGCTGGGCAGAGAGTTTGGATGTTTTATCCAACATTTTTCCTTCATCCAAAATCACCTAAATATGCCATCTGGTCATTCATCTCAGTGCTATTTGTGAGACTCTTGCTATTGGAAGTTTTGAAAGTTGTATATGAGCACATATTTTTTACTATCTGTAGATTTGAGCAAATATTCAGATATTTTTAGGCATACTCTTATGGACCAGTGGTGGGCCATAATTTTGTTTTGTCTCCTATTGGTAGGAGCTGAAGAATTCCACATTGGATTCTGGCTCAGTAAATTTGTAAAAACTGAGTGTAATTTCGCGAATATGTAGATGTTGCTGAAATTTATTTCTGCTATAAAACTTCTAACTTTAAAAAAAAAATAGATTGTGTGATGTTTTCACTATAGAATGCAGCAATTTTAAAACTCTGATTTAAATGGCTGTGGAGATTTTAGACATCTTTTATTTTATAATCTGCAGGCTGACACTTGTGTTCCACGACTCAATGAAGGCGATCAGGTTGTACTGATTAATGGTAGGGATATATCAGACTACACCCATGACCAAGTTGTTACATTCATCAAAGCCAGCTGCGAGATTCGCTCTGAAGAACTAATATTATTAGTTCGACCCAATGGTAAGTGTAGGTCTTCATTTGCTTTGCAAATAACAAAGTAACTATTATTCAAGCTCAAGAGCTTTTTTTATCTAGCATGCTTAGTTGGGCTACCTGAACCCAATTTCCTGAGTGATATATTGCACTGTTTTTAAATTCATTCTCTAATTGTGAGAATTTGTTTTGTCTTCTCAAGCTGTTTATGACGTTGTAGAAGAGAAGGCAGAAAGTGAACCTGATTTTCAGTACATTCCGGAGAAATCTCCTCTGGATGTAATCCATCAGGATGACGATGCCTTAAGTGAGTCAATGATACATTTACGAGATGGTCTGGAGACTGGAACTATTCTTGCACAGTTTGATGTGAGCATTTTATCTTTTTTTTTTAAAAACTGCACAAAATTGCATAATTTAATCAAAGTATAAACAAGTATCATTTTTCAGGCTTGCTTTTTTTATTCATTCATGAGATGTGAGCAAGGCCAGCATTTATTGCCAATTTCTAATTGCCCTTGAGAAGATGGTGGTGAGTTCCCTTCTTGAACTGCTGCAATCCACGTGATGTAGGTAGATCCACAGTTCTGTTAGCCAGGGACTTCCAGGATTCTGATTCAATAATGTACAAAGGAATGGCAGTATATTTCCAAGGCAGGGTGGTGCGTGACTTGGAGGGGAAGTTGGAGCTGTTTGTGTTTCCATGTGCCTGCTGCCCTTGTTGTTCTCGGAAGTAAAGATTGGGCTTTGGAAAATACTGTTGAAGAATCCTTGGTGAGTTATTCATCTTGCAGATGGTACATACTGTAGTCATGGTGCGCAGGTAATGGAATAAGTGAATACTTGAGATGGTGGATGGGTGCCAATCAAGCCGGTTGCTTTGTCCTGGTTGGTGTCGGGTTTCTTGAGTGTTGTTGGAGCTGCACTCATCCAGGCACATGGAAAAATATTCCATCACATTCCTGGCTTGTGCCTTGTAGATGGTAGAAATACTTCAGGGAGGAGAGTTACTCACAGAATATCCAGCCTCTGATCTGCATGTTTAGCCATGGTACTTTGTGACTGGTCCAGTTTCTAATGATGATGGGCAGGATGACTTTGTTTGGGAGTTTCAGTAATGGTAATGCTGTTGAACATCCTTACTTGTATAAGTCATGTAGCATTGAGCATGTCCCACATTATCCCTTGATCAACAACTAACCACAGTATTCATGTTAGTTTATAGTAGTAATGTGCATTCATTATTTTAGAATCATAGAATGATACAGCACGGAAGGAGGCCATTCAGACCATCATGTCTTTGATAGTGTTATCCAATTAACTTCAGTACCCTGCTCTTCCCCTAACCATGAATTTGTTTTCCCTTCAAGTATTTATCCAATTCCCATATGAATGTTAGTATTGTACCACAGAATTGTTACGGTGCAGAAGGTGGCCATTTGGCTCATCATGCCTGCACCAGTTCTCCAAATGCGCATTATGACTCTGTGTCATTCTTCTGCCTTTTCCCCGTAACTCTGCACATTGTTTCTGTTTAAATAATCATCTAATGCCCACTTGAATGCCTCGATTGAATCTGCCCCCACCACACTTCAGGCAATGCTTCCCACACCCGAACCACTCGCTGTGTGAAAATGTTTTTTCTCGCATCTTCTTTTGCAAATCAATTCAAACATATGCCCTCTTATTCTCTATCCTTTTATGAGTGAGAACAGTTTCTCCCTATCTATTCTGTCCAGCCCCCTCATGATTTTGAACACCTCTATCAAATCTCCTCTTAGCCTCCTTCTATCCAAGGATGGCAGCCTCAAATCCTCCAATCTGTTTTCATAACTGAAGTTCCTCATCCTTGAAGCCATTTTTGTAAACCTCTTCTGCATGCTCTCCAATGCATTCACGTCTCCCTAAAGTGTGGCACCCAGAACTGTACACAATATTCCAGCTGAGCTCTAACTCGTATCCCATACAAGTTCAACACAATCTTCTTGCTCTTGTGCTCTCTGCCCCTATTAATAAAGCCTAGGATACTGTATGCTTTATAACTGTTCTCTCCACCTGCCCTGCCATCTTTAATGACTTATGCACATAGACACCCAGGTCCTTCTGCTCCTGCACACTCTTGAGTTGTACCCCTTATTTATATTGTCTCCATGTTCTTCCTACAAAAAAAAATCACCTCACATTTTCCTGCATTGAACTTCATCTGCCCCCTATCTGCCCACTCCATCAACTTGTTTATGTCTTTTTGAATTTCAACACTGTCCCCCTCACAGTTTACAATGCTTCCAAGCATCAGAATCTGCTTCCCCCATTCTTTCAAGCAGTGTACTCCAGATCATCACAGTTCTTTTTTAAAACAATTTGTTCCCTTGTGTCATCTCCAGTCCTTTGGTGCAGATTTTAAATCTGTGGCATGTGGTTACTAACCCTACTGCTGCTGGAAACAAATTCTCTTTATTCTATTAAAACTATTCATGATTTTGAAAACCTTTAGCAATTCTCCCCTTGATCTTCTCTGCTCAAAAGAGAACACCCCCAGCTTTTTCAATTTTCCACGAGTACTTTTTCAATACTGCAGAGATTTTAGTGGTTAAGCTTAAAATTGGCTTGACATGAATATCTGAGTAAAGGACACTAGAATTTTTATCATTTGATAGAATACATATAATTAAAGCTGAGATAACGTTGTGGACATCAAAGCAAAATTCTCTTTGTGATGATTCAATTACACTCTAGTTTTATCAAAGAAAGACACCAACATGTGACATTTAAAAGATAATTCATCAGATGGCAGTTAAAATAAACAATCTGATAGGAAAACAATGTGATCAGAGTGTAGCTAATAATCCTGAAAGAAGATATGGATGTGTCAAAAAAGACTGGCAAGATATAAGACTAGCAAAACCATGGTAACAGTCGTCGCGGATGGTGTCCTAGCACGTATGACCATTGCCCAGATCGGCTAGAAATGAAAGTGATTTCCTGACTGCCTGCTTATTTCCCTTTTGAAGTAAAGAGTGTCTGGCCATCCTTATGATAGCATTTCCATTCAAATGATTACAATAGGATACAATTAAATTTTCGTTAATTTCACATTTGTTTGCATGGTGTCCTGTCTGTCACACATGTTTCTTTGATAAATATTACATAATATAGAGTGTGTGATACAATGCACTTTTTATAAACTTGCCATTGAAAAAAGATCTTTTTGCTGTTTCCTGTTATGATGAGGTTGTGGAAGAATTAAGTAAAGCTCTTGCCTATTTGTTTTAATGGATGTGAATTTGGATCTTCATTGTCATTATTGTATACCAGTATTGTGAAGTCCCTCATCCCTGGTACTGTTCTAGTAAATGTCTTCTACCCCCTTATTTAGTAGTAACTATAGATTTATTAGGATTATGAATAATAGTTTTCTTGGTGATGTGGAAGCCATGCTTGGAATACCTGCCATTTGCAATGGTGAGCAAAGATGTTGGTCCATTGGTAACAAACTTGTAAAAACTATCAAATTCATTAGGGACTTGGCTATCTGCTCATTGTATCTTGCAGACATGTATAAGTAACTGCAGTTTTGCCAAACAAATATCTGACTCATATTGATATGCCACAAAGGACTGTAAAGTGAGTTCATGCCATGATTCTTTGAACAGCATGTTTCCAGTTCTGAATGCCCTGTAATACATCATGTTGCTGTGTGCACTTCTATTGTTAAGTCATAAACCATATGAGTGACAGACCAGGGGCAAGTTACATGGCTATTCTTGGCTTAACAGATCCAAAGGCAAAAAAATGGTTAAAAAAAAACTATTCCTTGGCGCTCTCACTGTTTCAGCTCACTTACATCAATGGCCAAATAAATTGTTATGTAGTGCCTTATCATTATATTTTCTTGTAACAATACACCCAATTAATTTTTTGGACTGCAATGACTTTTTCTACACAGACAGATGCAGCATCCATCTGTAGTAGCAATATCCCTTCAATATCAGTGAAGTGAATAACCATTTAATCTGTTATTATGGTGGCATTGGCTGAGAGAAAAACACCAGGAGAATTCTCCTCTTCAAATTGTACCATGGAATCTTTAACATTCACCTGAATAGGCAGACAGAACAGTAATGTCTCAAAACAAAAACAAAATTACTGGAAAAACTCAGCAGGTCCGGCAGCATCGGTGGAGAAGAAAAGAGTTGATGTTTCGAGTCCTCATGACCCTTCAACAGAGGGAAATCGAAACGTCAACTCTTTTCTTCTCCACCGATGCTGCCGGACCTGCTGAGTTTTTCCAGGTAATTCTGTTTTTGTTTTGGATTTCCAGCATCCGCAGTTTTTTGTTTTATCACAGTAATGTCTCATCCTGATGTAGTCGCTTTGGAAATGCAGCATTTCAAGTTGTCAGAAATTGGTGCAGGGAAGAAAAGGGAAAGCTATTTTTTAAAAAGTGATTAAAAGAGTGTACACAATTTTCACTAAATGTTAAGTTGACCTAATTGCTAGAATTGTCTTAAATGTTTACCAAAGCTCTTGGATAACCAAATATAAGTCAATGTAAGCATTGTATTTTTGAAACAATCAAGCTGAGCATATGTACAACAAGCTACTTGTATAATTAGTTAACATCTCCATTATTGTTGAATCAAAATGGTAGAAGATGAATTAGACGGATCTTGATCTTCTTGGGCCAATCAATTCTTTTGTCATATTTGTTGAAGGTTAAACTTTTTTTTTCTTCTTAGCAACTGTATAGAAAAAAGCCTGGTATGACGATGTCATGTGCCAAGTTACCTCTCAACATTTCTAAAAACAGATATAGAGACATCTCACCTTGTAAGTATAATTTGCTTTATTTTCATTTTATGCCACCAGTGCAGCTGAGGAATTTATAATCTGCAAGATCTTGCAACAGAGAAGCCTTTCTGTTTGGGGCTTGAGCCACAATCTCTGTTTATTTTGTAATCTCCAAGGGAAACAAAGGACTTCTGTTCTGAACCATGCCTGTTAACCTCTTCAAAAGTCTCCCAGAATTTCTGATCCCAGCACTATTTACGTAAAGGAAAGTCATTCTTCTAAGTACAAATGTTTCTTAGAAAATGCAGTGTACTTCATGTCTTCGTTTGAGTAAAGTTACAGTACACCACGTGAAATGTTATTAAATTTGGATGAACAATGCTGTTTTTCAGTATTTTGTTCTTGTTTTGAATTTGTATTTCATAGGGTGCTGTTATGATCCCAGATCAGAGCCCCAAATGTTGTTACGGTTCCATACAAGATCCCCAAATTCACAGAATCACAGTATTCTAAGAGTATAGAAGGAAGCCATTGAGCCCGTCAAGTCTATGCTGGCTGTCTAAGCAATTCACTTAGTGCCATTTTCCTGCCTTCTCCCTGTAACTCTGCACTTTCTTGCTTTTCAGATAACAGTTTAATTCCCTTTTGAATGCTTCGATTGACCCTGCCTCCACCACAATCTCAGGCAGTGCATTCCAGAGCTTAACCACTCGCTGCACGAAAAGTTTTTTTCTCATATCGTTGTTGTGAGATATTTTAAATCTCTGTCCCCTTGTTCTCGATTCTTTCACACTTGGGAACAGTTTCTCCCGATCTGCTCTGTCCAGACCCCTCAAGATTTTGAATAATGTACCCCTATTAAGTATCCTCTCAACCGCCTTTTCTCCAAGGAAAGCAGTACTAACTTCTCCCTTCAGTCTTCATAACCAAAGTTCCTGATCCCTGGAACCATTCTCATAAATCTTTTCTGCAATGTGTTCACATTCTTCCAGTGCAGTGCCCAGAACTTGATGCAATACTCCAGCTGAGGCTGAACTAATGTCTTATATAAGTTCAACATAACCTCCTTAGAGTACTGTCCCTATTAACAAAGCCTAGAATGCTGTATGCTCTATTAACCACACTCTCAATCTTCAGTGTCTTGTGTGCATATACAGTTTTGTCCCTCTGTTCTGCACCCCTTTTAGAATCCTGCTCGTTTTTTTTTATTCATTCATGGGATGTGGGCGTCGCTGGCTAGGCAAGTATTTATTGCCCATCCCGAATTGCCCTTGTTCAGAGGGCACTTAAGAGTCAACCACATTCCTGCGGGTCGGGAATCACATGTAGGTCATACCAGGTAACGACAGCAGATTTCCTTCTCTAAAGGACACTAGTGAACCAAATGTGTTTTTACAACAATTAGCAATGGTTTCATGTTCATTATTAGACTCTTAATTCCAGGTTTTTATTGAACTCAAATTCCACCATCTGGCGTGGCAGGATTCGAACCCAGGTCCCCCGAGTATTATCTTGGGTCTCTGGATTACTAGTCCACTATGCCATTGCCTCCCATTTTATTTTACATTGCCTCTCCATTTTCTTCCTATCAAAATGAATCACTTCACATTTCTCCGCGTTTAACTTCATCTGCCACCTGTCTGCCCATTCTACAAACTTGTCTATTTCCTTTTGAACTTTGTGCTATCCTCCTCACATAAAACTTGCAAGCATTGTGAACAATCATCCGCAAATGTTGAATTATGTGCTGTACATAAGGCCTAAGTCATTTCTATGTATCAAAAATAGCAAGGGCCCCAACACTGCCCCCTAGAGAGCTCCTCTGCAAGTCTTCATCCAGCTTGAGAAACGTCCATTAACCACTACTCACTGTTTCCTGTCACTCAGCCAATTTCATATCCATGTTGCTATTGCTCCTTTTATTCCGTGAGCTATAACTTTGCTCACAGGCTTATCGTGCGGAACTCTATCAAACAAATGCCTTTTGGACTTCTGTGTACACCACATCAGCAGCATTGCCCTCATCAGCCTTCTCTGTTACTTCTTCAAAAATTCCAAGTTAGTTAAACATGATTTTCCCTTAAGAAATCCCTGCAGGCTTTCCTTAATTAACCCACATTTGTCCATGTGACTATTAATTTTGTCTCGAATTATTGTTTTTAGAAGGTTCCCCACCACCGAAATTAAACTGATTAGCCTGTAGTTGCTCGGCTTATCTTTGCACCCTTTTTTGAAACAAGGGTGTAAAATTTGTAATTCTTAAATTCTCTGGCACCACCCCTGAATTTAAGGAAGTCTGAAAAATTACAGCCTGCGCCTCTGCACTTTCAAATCTCACTTTATTCTTTATCCTGGATGCCTCTCATCCTGTCCTGGTACCTTCTCAACTTTAAGCATTGGCAGCCAATTCAGTACCACCTCCTTATCAACTTTAAACCTATCTATAGTCTGAATTACCTCTTTTTTCACATGCCTGGTCCTTGGTAAAGACAGGTGAAAAGTATTCATTTAATATGTCAGCTATACCCTCTGCCTCCATGCATAAATCCCCTCCTTGATTTTTAATCAGCTGCTGCCCTCCTTTTACTATTTGTATCCCTATTAGAAGACTTTGGGATCCCCTTTTATGTTGGCTGCCAATCTGTTTTCATACTCTTATTTGCTTCTCTCATTTGCTTTTCACCTCCCCTCTGAACCATCTGTATTCAATCTGGTTCTGCATTGTATTTTCTACCTGACATCTGTCATAAGCACACTTTTTTCTTTATCTTAATTTCTCTTTTGTTTGCCCTAACTTTCCTTGAGTGTGCTAAATTCTCATCTTAGAAGGTAGCTCATTCTTCAGCTACTGTTTTTCCTGCCAACCGCTGACTCCAATCTATTCGGCCCCATTCTTGTCCCTTTGAAGTTGACTTTCCCCCAGTTAATTATTCTTACTCTGGATCGTTTTTTGTCCTTTTCCATTGCCAGACTAAATCTTATGGTACAAGGATCACTGTCTACTACATGTTCTCCTACTGACACTTGATTAACTTGGCCCACCTCATTCCCAAGAACCAGGTCTAGCAGTGTCTCTTTTCTCATTGGAATGAAAGATACTGCTGTAGAAAACTTCCTTGAACTCTAGCAACTCTTGTCCCCCTCATCCCGTTACACTACTACTACTATCCCAATTCTATATTCAGATAATTAAAGTCCCCCATTATAGCTACTCTATCATTTTTACATCTCTCTGTAATTTCCTTGCTCACTTGTTCCTCTACATCCTTCCCACTTGTTGGTGGCCTTTAGACTACACTGAGAAGTGTAGTTGCACCATTTTTGTTCCCTAGCCCGAACCAAATAGATTCTGACTTTGACCCATCTGGGACATCATCTTTCTTCAGCATTACAATGCTCTCCTTTAATTAATACTGCCACCCTTCTCCTTTTCTTCTTTTCCTGAACTCCTTTTATCCAGGAATATTTAACACCCAATCCTGCCCTCTTTTAAGCTAGTACTCTGTCATGTTTCCACATGGCAATCTGTAACTCACTGACCTATTTACCACAATCTGTGTATTCACATACGTGCACAATAACCCCAATTTGGACTTTTAGTTGTTTGGTAGTACAGAACTTGAGTATTGCTTGAAAAGGAATTCATGTTGCCAATGTCTTGCACTCATGAGGACAGATTCGCAAGAACACCAATTGTAAAGGGAGCATATTGCATGAGAAGAGGATGCTGATTGGTTGGCAAGTATACTCTGTTTGCCATGGAGAATGCACAAGGGAACTTATAATTGCCAAACTTTTGTTTAAATTCAAACCAGGCAAACTGACTCTGTTCAAGGCATTATCATGGGGAATGGCTGTTCCCCAAGCTTTTGTTTAATTGAAAAAGACGCAGTGCGTGCTCCTTCTGTCTTCGAAGAACAGGGCCCTGTGTGTGAATATATGTAGCTTCCAGCATTTGTAAGTGAACACACTGCGAGTCCGACTAATAATCTTAAATTGGTTGTCAGTGTAATTTTTAGCACAATAAGGATAGTTTAGCAAGTCTTGTCCAATCGCGGAATCACTTCTAACGTTGGACACTGTTTTGAGTTTTGCAAGCACAGGCTGGTTTATTATGGTCAGTTCTTTGCTTGTTGTGAACAGCCGAAGGGATGTGCTGTTTGATACGACCTGCCAGTCATTGAGACATACAGCCCACATACCTGGCATCACACCAGCACTGAACAGACTTGTGAGAAGTTATTGCTCATGGAATAAAAGGGACATTAGCAACTTGGATTCAAAATTGCCTGAAAAATAGGAAGCAGAGAGTAATGGTCAATGGATATTTTTTGAGCTGGAGGAAGGTTTGTAGTGAAGTTCCCCGGGGGTCAATATTGGGACCCTTGCTTTTCCTGATATATATTAATGATCTAGATCTTGATGTGCAGAGGACAGTTTCAAAGATTGCAGATGATACGAAGCTTGGGAGTGTTGTAGACTGCAAGGAGGAGAGTGTAGAACTTCAAAAGGACATAGACAAGTTGGTGGAGTTGGCAGATGAAGTTCAATGCAGAGAAGTGTGAAGTGGCGCATTCTGGTAGGAAGAACATGGACAGACAATATAAAATAAAGGGTGAAGTTTTGAAGGGGGTGCAGGAACAGAAAGACATGGGTATGTGCATAGATCATTGAAGGTGGCAGGAAAGGTGGAGAGAGCAGTTACTAAAGCGTACAATATCCTGGGCTTTATTAATAGGGGCAGAGAATACAAGAACAAAGCTTGCACTGTGAGCCTTTCGGGCCCTATTTATGAAGTTACTGATGAGGCCCATCTTATAGCATGTGGAACTATAAGAACCTCATTGTGTATATTGACCAGTGAAGATAGGCTTACAGTAGACAGTAGTCGAGAACCCACTGACAGATTTCTCAATTCAGTTTCTCAAAAGCTTCAACATCATGTCTCTTTTTTCAGCAATACTCAAATTTACACTTTGTTACTTTCCCCCTTTCTTTGAACCCACCTAATAGCTTACTATTCCCTATTCTAGTGCTATCTATCTCTTCCAGCATTCCATGCACCATGGTATTTCCAGGTTATTATCTCATGGTTTCCACAACCCTGCCAAATTAGGCTAAGCTCCCAAGTAGCACTAGCAAAACACAATGCAAGGAACTTAGTCCCAGCTCTATTTAGGTGCAACCCGCCCAGCCTCTACAGGTCCCATCTCCCTAGGGACTGTCTGAACGTCTCAAGAATCTAAAGCCCTCCCTCGTGCCCTATCTTTCCGTAAGAACATGAGAAATAAAAGGAGTAGGCCATTCAGCCCTTCGAGCCCGCTCTGCCATTCAATGAGATCACGACTGATCATCTGCTTCAATGCTATTTTCCTGACCTATCTCCATATGATGTTTTTAATATGTGGAAGTCTATCAATCTCAGTCTTGAACATACCCAGCGACTGAGTCTCCACAGCCTTCTTCATCAGAGAATTCCAAAGATTCACCACGCTCTGAGTGAAGAAACTCCTCATCTCCATTTTAAAAATGGCCTGCCCCTTATTCTGAGACTATGTCCCCTGGTTCTAGACACCCCAGCCATGGGAAACATCCTGCATCTACTCCTTCGAGCCCTTAAGAATTTTCTATGTTTAAATTAGACCTTTTCATTCTTCTGAACTCCAGAGAATAAAGGCCATGCATTCATCTGCTTTATCCTTCTATTTCTACACCCCTGCATGGCACTGGGAGTAATCAGGAGATTACTACTTTTGAAATTCTGCTCACTAATTTCCTACCTATCCCTGATAATACCTAAATCTGACTGCAAGACCACATCCCTCTTTCTGCCTATATTGATTGCGCCAATGTGGACCATGAATGCTGACCGTTCACCCTCCCCCCTCGAAGTGCTCTGCAGCCGCCAGCACCACCATCCTGGATTCACATCTGTGGCTGCAGAAACACCTATCTATTCCCCTAACTATTAAATCACCAACTAATATGCTCTTCCGGTCTTTCTTGCACTACCCTTTACAGCTCAGCTACCCATGGTGCCATGGACTTGGCTCTTGCTGCATTCCCCAGCTAAACTATCGCACTCATCAGTATTCAGAACTGAATACTGATTGGAGAGTGGGATACATTCAGAGGACCCTTGCACCACCTGCCAGTTCCTTTCTGACTGCCTAATAGTCATCCCTTCTCTCTCTCCCTGCATACTCTTAAGCTGCATGGTGACCATACCCATAAACATGCTATCCACAAAGCTGTCAATCTCATGGATGTACTGCAATGACGTCAGTTGCTGCTCAAGTTCCCAAACCCAGAGCTCAAGCTCCTGCAACTGATGGACATACATTAGAATAAAAACAATAATACAAATACTGTTTGGATATAAAAATTCTCAATATAACTGAAGTATTTTCTAATCAAATGGCAGAACAAAATAACATGCAGGAAACCTATAGTGATGATTAAAAAAAAATGTTGTTTAAGCTGTAAAATGGAGAATGAATAAAGTGAAAAGTAATAAAATGAAAGTCTTAATATGAACAGAATATGCTGGAAAAACTCAGGTCTGGCAGCATCTATGCAGATGTTTTGAGTCCAATATGACTCTCCATATAACATATTTTGCCCTGAGTTGTTTCCTACCGCACACCTATGGTGTCATTTAGATCGCCTATTTGCAACTCCATAACATGGTTCAGCATCCCACCTCAGCTCATCTATCGTTGAAACCCTCATCCATGCCTTTGTTACCTCTAGACTTGACTATTCCAATGCACTTTCTGACCAGCCTCCTATGTTCTACCTTGCATAAAAGTTGAGTTGTTCCAAAACTCTGCTGGTCATATCTTCCAGCTTGCACCAAATTCTGTTCACCCATCACTTGTACTTGACCTACATTGGTTCCCAGTTAAACATCACCTCAACTTTATAATTCTTATCCTTGTTTTCAAATCCCTCCCTGGCCTTGCCCGTCCCTATCTCTGTAATCTCCTACAATCTTACAGCTCTCCAAGTTGTCTGCGCTTGTCCAAGTCTGGTCTCTTGACCAACCCTGATGTTAATCACTTCAGCTGCCTGGACCCTAAGCTCTGGTATCCCCCCTCTAAATTTCTCCACTTCTATCACTCTTTCCTCCATTTAAGATGGTCCTCATAATTTCTCTTTCACCACACTTCTGGTCATCTGTACTCCTCTCTTTCTCTTTAGAACTGGAGCGATTAACTATTTCTCTGAACAGATGCTGCCAGACCTGTTTCAGCACTTGTTATTTTTATTTCAGATTTCCAGCATCCGCAACGTTTTGCTTTTGCATTAATACTCTTTAACCTGTTGTTTGAGACTAAATATTTTGTTTCTTACCTATTCCATTATAAGGTCATTTTAAGCTCTTTGATCTAATACATCTTATTGCTCTTCTTATTCAGTCTTGTCCACAATTTGCATAAATTTATTTTGCTTGTCCTTCCCAGATTTTCTCAATTCAAGAAGTTCCTTCACTACATTTCTACTGATCTTTTTGTAGCAGAGGAACTTAATTCAGACCTACAATCATCATTTTAGTGCTCCTTTGCAACATTACAATCACTGTAGTGAAATTTATTGCAATATGATTTGAAAGAAAAATCAATGCAATGCTGTAGTGCATTCAGTTTTTTCTGTACAATATTGTGCATCTTTACATTATAAGTCAATATACTTGAGCATATTGCCTGTTCAAAGTTGAAAATTGCAAATACAGCAGCCATAACGCTGCATTTTTACCCGTGTGTGATTGTATCTCTCAGTTTTATCATGATATCCTGCCTATTGTAATGTGAATTGCCTCCAGCCTGTGACATAAGCATTTGGTATTTCCTAATCACAGTGTTGGATTATTTTCCTGCATTTAATGTAAATACTTCCATTATGTCAATTTACCAACCTCTCTGTTTCTCTTGCAGATGATGCGACACGGGTTATTCTAAAGGGTACAGATGACTACATCAATGCAAATTATATAAATGTGAGTAGCACAGCGTGCATTTGCAATTGTATACTCTATGGCATTCAGGTCCTGCGGTAAATATATCAATATTGTATAAGATTTAGTGATGTGTAATGAGGCAAATTTGATAAGGGAGCTTAAGGTGAAGGAACCCTTAGGAGGAAGTGACTATAATATGATAGAATTTACCCTGCAATTTGAGAGGAAAAAGCTGTAGTCTGGAGGCATGAGGGAGGAGCTGGTCAGAATTGACTGGGAGATGACCCTAGCAGGAAAGACAGTGGAACGGCAATGGCAGGAGTTTCTGAGAGTAATTTGGGAGAGACAGCAAAAATTCATCCCTAGGAAGAAGAAGCATACTAAAGGGAGGACGAGGCAACCATGGCTGACAAGGGAAGTCAGGGACAGCATAAAAGCTAAAGAGAAAGCATACAAGCGACGAAGAGCAGTGGGAAGCCAGGGGATTGGGAAGCCTACAACAACCAACAGAGGGCAACTAAAAAAGAAATAAGGAGGGAGAAGATTAAATATGAGGGTAAACTAGCCAGTAATATAAAAGAAGATTGCAAGAGGTTTTTTTAGATATATAAAGGGTAAGAGAGAGGCAAAAGTGGGCATTGGGCTGCTGGAAAATGACGCTGGAGAAGTAGTAGTGGGGAACAAAGAAATGGTGGAAGAACTGAATAGGTACTTTGTGTCAGTCTTCACGGTGGAAGACACGAGTAACATCCCCAAAGTTCAAGAGAGTCAGGGGGCAGAGGTGAGTATGGTGGCCATTACCAAGGAGAAGGTGCTAGGAAAACTGAAAGGTCTGAAGGTGGATAAATCACCTGGGCTGGATGGATTACACCTCAGAGTTCTGAAGGAGATAGCTGAAGAGATAGTGGAGGTGTTATTGGTGATCTTTCAGGAATCACTGGAGTCAGGGAGGACTGGGAAATTGCTAATGTAAACCCCCTGTTTAAGAAGGGAGTGAGGCAAAAGACAGGAAATTACAGGCCGATTAGCCTGACGTTGGTCATTGGTAAGATTTTAGAGTCCATTATTAAGGATGAGATTTCAGAATACTTGGAAGTGCATGATAAAGTAGGGCAAAGTCAGCATGGTTTCATCAAGGGGAGTTCATGCCTGACAAGTCTGTTAGAATTCTTTGAGGAGGTATCGAGCAGATTAGACAAAGGAGAGCCAATGGATGTTATCTGCTTGGACTTCCAGAAGGCCTTTGACAAGGTGCCACACAGGAGGCTGCTCAGTAAGATAAGAGCCCATGGTGTTAGAGGCAAGGTACTAGCATGGATAGAAGATTGGCTGTCTGGCAGGAGGCAGAGAGTGGGGATAAGGGGGTCCTTCTCAGGATGGTGGCCGGTGACTAGTGGAGTTCTGCAGGGGTCAGTGTTGGTCAGCTATCTCCTTCAGAACTCTGAGGTGTAATCCATCCAGCCCAGGTGATTTATCCACCTTCAGACCTTTCAGTTTTCCTAGCACCTTCTCCTTGGTAATGGCCACCATACTCACCTCTGCCCCCTGACTCTCTTGAACTTTGGGGATGTTACTCGTGTCTTCCACCATGAAGACTGACACAAAGTACCTATTCAGTTCTTCCGCCATTTCTTTGTTCCCCACTACTACTTCTCCGTCATTTTCCAGCAGCCCAATGCCCACTTTTGCCTCTCTCTTACCCTTTATATATCTAAAAAAAACCTCTTGCAATCTTCTTTTATATTACACAACTTTTCACTTTATACATTAATGATCTAGATGAAGGAACTGAGGGCATCCTGGCTAAATTTGCAGATGATACAAAAATAGGTGGAGGGACAGGTAATATTGAGGAGGCAGGGAGGCTGCAGAAGGATTTGGATAGTTTAGGAGAATGGGCAAAGTGGCAGATGGAATACAATGTGGGGAAGTGTGAGGTCATGCACTTTGGTAGGAAGAATAGAGGCATAGACTATTTTCTAAATGGGGAGAGAATTCAGAAATCTGGAGTGCAAAGGGACTTGGGAGTCCTAGTCCAGGATTCTCTTAAGGTTAACTTGCAGGTTGACGCGGTAGTTAGGAAGGCAAATGCAATGTTGGCATTTATTTCGAGAGGACTAGAATATAAAAGCAGCGATGTGCTGCTGAGGCTTTATAAAGCTCTGGTCAGACTACATTTAGAATATTGTGAGCAATTTTGGGCCCCATATCTCAGGAAGGATGTTCTAGCCCTGGAGAGGGTCCAGAGGAGGTTCACGAGAACGATCCTAGGGATGAAAGGCTTAACATATGAGGAATGTTTGAGGACTCTGGGTCTATACTCGATGGAGTTTAGAAGGATGAGGGGGATCTGATTGAAACTTATGGAATACTGAAAGGCCTAGATAGAGTGGACTTGGGGAAGATGTCTCCATTAGTAGGAGAGACTAGGACCCAAGGGCACAACCTCAGAGTAAAGGGAAGACCTTTTAGAACAGAGATGAGGAGAAACTTATTTAGCCAGAGAGTGGTGAATCTATGGAATTCATTGCCACAGAAGGCTGTGGAGGCCAGGTCATTGAGTGTATTTAAGACTGAGATAGATAGGTTCTTGATTGGTAAGGGGATCAAAGGTTATGGGGCGAAGGCAGGAGAATGGGGTTGAAAAACTTATCAGCCATGATTGAATGGCGGAGCAGACTCGATGGGCTGAGTGGCCTATTTTCTGCTCCTATGTCTTATGGTTTTATGGTGTCCACTTATTGCAAAAACTATATAAAAACTCTGTCAAAACTTGTGGCACAAGTATGGAGTTCTGTGTCATTGTTTGTAATACCATTTTTGAAGTTCAGCATAGATATTAGGTTAACTGTAAGAGATTTTGGACAAAGAACAGGGGAGTCTTTCTTTTATACCAAGTTTTAAGAGGATATGGAATGCATTATCAAAGTTGGTGATTGAAGCAGAATGTACACACATCAGTATTTAAGAATAAGTTAGATGGATAGTTAAAGGAAAGGGGAACAAAGGAAAAGGAAAACAGGTTGAGCACATGGGGTTATGACTGCTGTTCATCTGGAGGATGAACATCAACATAAACTGTTTGGACTGAACAGCCTGTTTCTGCATTGTAGTTTCTATGTGATATTGTTGACTTTTAAACTCTTTATTCAGTCCAAACATTTTGTTAAAATTAGCTTCCTCGTGACTTGGGTTCTTGGAGCACAAGGCAAATTTGTGTTACACAACCAGTTTCTCCCAGCAATCGAAGTTGTATCCATCAGTGCAATTTTTGACCATTGCCTGCCTCCAGTGTGCAGATCTGTGGGAGTGACACTACCATCTTGCTAAATATTAACTTAAGGCAGCTGACTGGTTAATATTGGATTGGGCCATAGATAATTGTGTTGACCATACGACTTTAGGAACAAAAGAGAATGCTTATTTGTTGACTTGACTTCTATTGTAGATGTCTTATTGCCTTGTGCTGATAAACTCACCCATATTTCCTTCATGCACCAATGCAAGCTTTAACGTTAAATATGCACAGACACTGCTACCATATACTAGTAGCTGAAAGCTGGATACTGCTTATGTATCTTAAAGCTAAAGTGTCCCTAAGTTCTCATTTTTTGAGAACAAACCATTTCACTGTAGCTTAAGCTCAATAATCAAGTCTGGCACCAGAGCGGTACTGAAGGAGTGCTGTGCTATTAGAAGTGTTGTCTGCAGTTGAGACTTTAAACCAAGGCCCTGCATGCCCCTCGGGTCAATGTAGACGATTCCATGGCATTATTTCAAAGAAGAGCAGTGGAATTATCCCCAGTGTCCTGACAAATATTCATCCCTCAATCAACATCGCAAAAACAAATTACCATGTAATTACCACATTACTGTTTGTGGAAGCTTGGTGTGTGCAAATTGGCTGCCATGTTTCCAATATTGCAACAGTGACTACACTTCCAAAGTACTTCATTGCCTGTAAAGCACATTAAAATGTTTAGTGGTCCTGAAAGATGCTATATAAATTCCAGTGTTTTTTGTGTTCCTGAGAAAAAGCTTTAAATTTTGCTTTCATTCTTAGCCCACCAATAATTTAAAGTATAGTTGTGATCATATTTTGTTGTGCTCCTTTTGTCATTATAGCTTTAATTTTAATGCATTTGCACTGCAAGTGATTTACAGCAATTTATAGGCTATTGGGGGTTTTTATTTGTTCATGGGATGTGGATGTTGATGACAAGGCCAGCAATGGTTGCACATCCCTAATTGCCCTTAAGAAGATGCTGGTTAGCCATCTTCTTGAACCGCTGTAGTCCATGTGGTGTAGGTACACCAACAGTGCTGTTAGGGAGGGAGTTCCAGGATTTTGACCCAGTGACAGTGAAGGAATGGTGATATATATTTCCAAATCAGGATGGTGAGTGACTTGGAGGGGAACTTCCAGGTGGTGGTGTTCCCATCTCTCTGTTGCCCTTGTCCTTCTAGATGGTAGTCGTCATGGGTTTGGAAGGTACTATCTAAGGAGGCTTGGTGAGTTCCTGCAGTGCATCTTGTAGGTGGTACACACTGCTGCCACTGTGCGTCGGTATTAGAGGGAGTGAATGTTTGTGGATGAGTGCCTATCAAGCTGGCTGCTTTGTCCTGGACTTCGTCAAGCTGCTTGAGTGTTGTTGGAGCTGCACTCTTCCAGGCAAATGGAGAGTGTTCCACCACACTCCTCACTTGTGCCTTGTAGATGGTGGATAGGCTTTAGGGAGTCAGGAGGTGAGTTACTCGCCACTGGATTCCAAGCCTCTGACCTGTTCTTATAGCCACAGTATTTATATGGCTAATCCAGTTCAGTTTCTGGTCATGGTGTTCCCATGCTTTTCCTGCCCTTGTCCTTCTTGGCGGTAGAGGTTGCAGGTTTCGAAAGTGCTCTTGAAGGAGGTGGTGCATTCTGTAGATGGTATACACTGCTGCTACTGTGCGCCAGTAGTGTATGGAGTGAATGTTTAAAGTGTTGGATGGGGTGCGGATCAAGAGGGCTGCTTTGCCCTGGATAGTGTTGAGTTCCTTGATTATTGGAACTGTGCTCATCTGGACAACTGGATAGGCTTTAGGGAGTCGGGAGGTGAGTTACTGGCCACAGATGTCCCAGCCTCTGATTTGTTCTTGTAGCCACAGTGTTTATATGACTGGGCCAGTTAAGTTTTTGGTCAGTGGTAACCCCCAGAATGTTGATAACAAAAACAGAACAACTCAGCAGGTCTGGCAGCATCGGCGGAGAAGAATAAAGTTGATGTTTCGAGTCCTCATGACTCTCCAACAGATCTGAGTAAAATTAGGAGAGGGGTGAAATAGTTTTGGATTTCCATTATCCCAGAATGTTGATGGTATACAGCAATGGTAATGCTGTTGAACATCAGGGGCTGTGGTTAGATTCCTACTTGTTGAGAATGGTCATTTTCTGGCACTTGTGTGGCATGAATATTACCTGCCTATCAGCCCCAACTTGGAGTGGTTTCCAGGTCTTGCTGCATGTGGTCACGGACTGCTTCATTACCTGGGGACGGGTGTATGGTACTGAAAACTGCAATCATTAGTGAACATCCCTACTTCTGACCTTATAATGGCGGGAAGGTCATTAGTGAAACAACTGATGAAAGTTCAGCCGAAGCGATTACCCTGAGAAATCCTGCAGCAATGCACTGAGGCTGATATGATTGGCCTTTAACAATCTCAACCATCTTCCCTTGTGCTAGACGTGGCTCTATGATCTACGCTCGGTCAAATGCTGCCTTAATGTCGAGGACAATCACTCTCACTTCACCTCTGGAATTCAGCACTTTTGTCTGTGTTTGGACCAAGGCTGTAATGGGATCTGGTGCTGTGTGACCCTGGCAGAACCCACCCGTGCTCTGGAGGCTGGGGAAGCACACTATAATGAGCGTTATTACTATTTGCTCGTTTGCTGATATGTTTCTGTGATTTTCTGATATCTGATTTTCCCAGATACATAGCTAAGCGTATAGTTATGATGAGTATATGTTCTTGAAAATTAGAAGTTCAACGTCTTAAGTTCTATTTTCATCATTTTATGGAACATGGATGACAAAACTTTTGATTTTCTTTAAGTTTCTTTAATTTTGTGTTTAATTGTATTAATCATCTCCATTTTATTTCATTATAATGAGATTTCTTGATTTTCTGCACCTCTGTCTCCTGAACTCTTCTAACTCCAGGCTTCATTTGGCTCAAACTTCCCAAGGTTCTACTTGTGACTACCTGCTGTGGGGAGCAGGTAGAACTGACAATCTGAGAATGAGATGTATCTAAAACCAGGAGCCAGCTATATACATTTTAAAGCTGCGAAATTCAAAGAACTGATGTGAAAACTGGAACAAATAGCTTGGGTTGTATAGCTAGACAACACTTCAGTAGAGGGCAAATGATACACCTTTAAAGGTATAATGTTGATAGATTGGTGAATTTATAATCTGGAACATGGTATCTCTGGCTTCCTGAAATTAAACTTTACAAATTTGTTCCAATTGTCTGTTAAATGACTGTGTAACAACAAGTGCTTTAAATATGCTAAAACAGAGAATAGATTAAGTAGTTACAGAAAAGCAATTCCTATTTAGGAATCAATCAAAATTTGTGAGACTTAGCAGTTACACATGGAAGTTAATGGTTTTTACATTTTTTGAAACTGAATTGACAAATTTGGACTTGAGGATTATAAAATTGCAAAATTAAGCTATCTTAAGCAAGGAGTTGTTCAAATATCATTGTCAACTGTAATTTTCTTCCCTTTATATTTTGCAGATGGAAATCCCTTCTTCCAGTATAATAAATCGGTACATTGCTTGTCAGGGGCCTTTACCCAACACTTGTCCAGATTTTTGGCAAATGACTTGGGAGCAAGGATCCTCTCTAGTTGTCATGCTGACCACGCAAGTGGAGAGAGGCAGGGTAAGTAAAATACATAAGGATTGTTCTTGCAGTAAATGAAAGATATAATTTGTGTTGTCCTGTGTAATTTTAACTATACATTTATGGGGAGATGGCATAGTGGAAATGTCACTGGACTAGTAATCCAGAGACCCAGCCTAATGCTCTGGGGACAAGGATCCTAATCCCACCACAACAGCTGGTGGGCTTTGAATTCAATTAATGAATATAAATTATAAAGTTAGTCTCAGTAATGGTGACCATAGAACGATCATCGATTGTTGTAAAAACTCATCTGATTCACTAATGTCCTTTAGGGAAGGAAATCTGCCATCCTTACCCATTCTAGGTTACGTGAGACTCCGCACCCACAGTAATGTGGTTGACTCTTAACTGCCCCCTGAGATTGCCCAGTGAGACACTCAGTTAAAGGGCAATTAGGGATGGGCAACAAATGCTGGACTTGCCAGCAACACACAAATCCCATAAAGATTGAAAAATAGATTTTTTGACATGTTTTCAAAACGTTAATTTTGTCCCTTGTGTGGATATGATGTTAGGGTGAGTTGAAGTAAGGTCAAAGGCAACTCATGTGGAATATAAACAGTAGTACAGAATAAATGGTCTATTTCTGTGCCAATCTGTATAATCTAGCCCTGATAAATGTTGATTATTTTCAGTGTTGCTCTATTTAATTTGCGTGTGTTGAAGAAATGAACAGTTCTAACTAGATTTGATGGATCATATTAGGACAATAGATATTAAATATTGATTGTACATAACCTTGCCTTTGTCCATGCAATTTTGATAGAAGTCTTATTTTATTTCATCCTATCTGATCTCATTTTTACATGTTTGTAATGTAATTTGCCAGTGCAAATTTATGAACATTTTATTTAAATGCATCAGTGAACTAGTAGTTGAATTGTGGCTATTGTCACTGAAGTGACTTTCAATCACAAGGGCTCAAATTTAATCGTGTCCAATAATAGTACTACTTCTGGTATTCATGTAATCGTACTTGGGAAGGGGTGAAAGAAAAGAAACCATTTCAACTTAGGCTCATGTAGGTGTAATATTGACCTTTTAATCACTTGCACCTGTTTAACTTTTACCTTTACTGGCCTTGGATCAACATTTTAAAGGTGTTAATGTTCCCCAAAACGCATTTAAAGAACACCATTTATGGTGCTCTGTCTGCTTCTGTCCATGAAAAACAGCTTTAGCGGAATGTCATCGACCCTAAGTAACTTCCTTTCATTGGGCCAACCTATGTGAAATACCTCTGTTGGTGAGACCCAGTTTTGTGCTTGTAAAGCTACTTATAGATCTATTCAAAGACTTTGAATTAAGTAATGTTTAATTTTAATTCTTGGAATTCTGCAGTGTACTACTTATATGGCAGAACTTGTTGTGCCTGTTCCTTCCTCGTTCATCTTCATAACCTGAAAGAATTAAGCCCAGCTTTAATAGCACTTCATCATCCAGATCATTTTTTTTTTATTCATTCAAGGGGTGTGGGCTTTGTTGGCTAGGCCAGCATTTATTGCCCATGAGAAGGTGCCAGTGAGCTGCCTTCTTGAAATGCTGCAGTCCATGTGGTATAGGTACATCCACAGTGCTGTTAGGAAAGGAGTTCCAGGATTTTGACCCAGCAACATGAGCCAGTTTTCCTTTCTTATTCCCTATGGATACGATTTGGAGGGTTTTAGCCTCAACTATTTACGATCTATATTAATGACTTGGGACAAAGGGACTGACGCCAAATTTGCTGACAATATGAACATAGGTAGGAAAGCAAATTTTGAGGAGAATACCAAGAGTCTGCAAAGGTGAATATAGATAGGTGAAGTGAGTGGGCAAAAATTTGACAGATGGAGTATAATGTGGGAAAATGTGAGGTTGTCCACTTTGCTGGGAAGAATAGAAAAGTAGAATATTATTTAAATGGATAGAGACTGCAGGATACTGTGGTACAGAGGGATCTGGGTGTCCTTGTACATGAATCACAAAAGGTTAGCATGCAGGTACAACAAGTAATTAGGCAAATATATTTTTGAACTTTATTGAAATCTGGAATGGAGTATAAAAGTAAGGAAGTCTTGCTACAACTGTACTGGGCATTGTTGAGACCTCACCTAGAGTATTGTGTACAGTTTTGGTTCCTTACTTAAGCAGGTATATACTTTCATTAGAAGCAGTTCAGAGAAATTTCATTAGGCTGATTCCTGGGGTGAAGGGGTTGTCTTGAGGAATGGTTGAGTAGATTGGGCCTTTCTTCACTCATTGGCGTTCAGAAGAATAAGAGGAGATCTTATTAAAACACGAAAGATTCAGAGGGGGCTTGACAAGGTAAATGCTATGAGGATATTTCCTCTCATGGAGCAATACAGAACTAGGGGGCACAGTTTAAAAATAAGGGGTCTCCCATTTAGGATTGAAATGAGAAGAAATTTCACCTGAGGGCTGTTGGTCTGGAATTCTTTTCCCCAGCGAGCAGTGGAGGCTGGTCATTGGATATGTTCAAGGTTGAGTTAGACAGATTTTTGATCTACAATGGAGACCAGGGTTTTGGGGTGCTGACAGAAAAGTGTAGTTAAGGCCACAATCAGATCTGAAATTATTTTTATTGAATGGCAGGGCAGTCACAAGGGGCCAAATGGCCTACTCCTGATCCTGTTTCTTTTAATGTTATGAACCCTCAAACCACTTTGTTTCTCCAGTTCTGACCTCTTGCACATCCCTGATTTTAAACATGCCACCATTGGCACCTAGGCCCTAAACTCTGGAATTCCTTCCCTAACCCTCTCCACCTTTCCCTCCTCCTTTAGGACTCTACTTAAAGCCTACCTCTTTGTACAAGCTTTTGGTCATTTACCTGAAAATATCTCTGCCTTTATCAAATTTGCAATTTTTACATTATTTACATGAATATATTTTGGCAACAGATTATTTCAACGCGCAGTAGAAAATCGAACAAGAATGGTTATTCTATTTAATTCTTAAAATTATCTCAATCTCCACATTTGTTCCAATTGCCTCGAGGGGAAAAGATGTCATGCACTAATCTACTGGGTAAAATTCTGTACTTGGCTGCTAGTTTTATACCCCAACTGTAATATCTTGATATATGATTATTCTTAGTTATTTTCTCCTTTACATACAAACATATAAATTAGGAGCAGGTATAGGCCATTTGACCCCTCGAACTTGCTCTGCCATTTGACATGATCTTGGCTGATCTGATTGTGGCCTCAACTCTACTTTCCTATCTACCCGTTTAGCCTCTGATTCCCTTGTTAATCAAGAATCTATCTAACTTGGCCTTAAAAACATTCAATTACCTGGTTTATGCTTGTAAAGCTACCTATAAATATTGAAGACTTTGAATTAAGTAATGTTTAATTTTACTTCCTGGCCTTTTGCAGTGTACTACTTATATGTCAGAATTAGCTTGTGCCTGTTCCTCCCTAGTTCATCATCATAACCTGAAAGAATTGGAGGGAGGGATCACAAAAGGAGGGGGGGGTGTGAAAAACAGAAAGTGTTTCTCACGTGTCGGTGCAGACTCGATGGGCCGAAGGGCCTCTTCTGCACTGAGATATTCTGTGAATTAAGCCCAGCGTTAGTAGTGCTGTATCATACTGCTCTCTGGGGATTAGAATTCCACAGACTAACAGCCCTCAGAGAAAAAAAATTCTCATCTCCATCTTAAATGGGAAACCCCTTATTTTTAAACTTAGTTCCCCTAGTTCTAGTATCTCCCACAAATGGAAACTCCCTCTTCGGATCCACCCTTGTCAAGTCTCCTCAGGATCTTATATGTTTCAATAAGATCACCTCCCATTCTCCTAAATGCCTCTTATACCCTTGTGATAAATACCATTCCATTTTCCTTCCTAATCACTTGCTGTACCTGCATACCAAGATTTTGCGATATATGTACCAGGACACCCAGATTCCTCTGTACCACAGAGTTCTGCCATCTCCCCCCATTTAATAAGATATTGCTTTTCTATTGTTCCTCCCACAATGGAAAATGTGAATTTGCCCACTCACTTAACCTTTCTATAGCCCTTTGCAGACTCTTTATGTCTTCTTCACAGCCTACTCTCCTATTTACCTTTGTGTCATCAGCAATGTTAGCAACCATACATTTTGTCCCTGCATGCAAGTCATTGATAAAGATTATAAATAGCTGACGTCCCAGCACAGATCCCTGTGGCACTCCACTCCACTACACCTTGCCAACCTGAAAATTACCCATTTATCCCTACTTTCTGTTTCCTGTTGGTTAACCAGTCCTCTATCCATGCTGATATGTTTCCCCCTACAACATGAGTTCTTATTTTGTGTAGTAACCTTTGATGCGGCACCTCATCAAATGCCTTTTGGAAATCCAAGTGCACCACATCTATAGATTCCCCATTATCCATTGCTTATTACTTCCTCAAAGAGCTCTAATAAATTAGTCAAACACAATTTCCCTTTCACAAAACCATGTTGACTCTATCTGATTGCATTAAGATTTTCTAAGTGCCCTGGTATAACCTCCTTAATAATAGATTCTAGCCCTTGCTCGATGACAGGTGTTATGCTGACTGGCCTGTAGTCTGCTGCTTTCTGCCTCCCTCCTTTCTTGAATAGAGGAGTTACATTCATTATTTTCCAATCTGATGGGACCTTTCCAGAATCTAGGGAATTTTGGAAAATTACAACTAATGCATCTGCTATCTGCAGCCACTTCCTTTAACACCCAAGGATGCAGTCCATCAGGTCTTGGAGATTTGTCAGCCTTTAGTTCTAATAATTTTCTCAGTACCCTTTCCCTGGTTGATTGTAATTGAATTGAGTTCCTCCCTCCCTTTGACCTTGTAAATTAAAAGTATTTTGGGGGTGTTATTTGTGTCTTCTACAAAATAGTTGTTCAGCATTTCTGCCATTTCCTTATCTCCCATTATTAATTCCCCAGACTTTCTCTGGAGGACCAACCTTTAATTACCCCTTTCTAAATACTTGTAGAAATTCTTACTATCTGTTTTTATATTTCTAACTAGCTTTTTCACATACCCTAATTTCTGCCCCTTTTTTTTTACCTTGACCTTGTCTTTGTTTAATGAATCTGTCTTGTAATGTGTGTTTTTAGGTAAATGCATACAATAAACATAAATGTTATGATGGAATTTGAATATCTTCATACTGTACTTGACCATGCAATCAGTTCTTCAATGCTTTGTGAATGGCAAATACTGAAAAGATTTAAAAGTAGCGTGGCTAGCAGTTTATGTTTTTGTACATGGGGTTCCTGACTAGGGCAGGAGCTGCTAATTTGCACAGTAAGTTAAATTTAAAAGTAATTTTCTTTAAAGAAATAAATTATATTTACATGATTTAGCTTTCTCTACTTAGATCAAGTGTCACCAGTATTGGCCTGAACCTTCTGAAAATGCATCGTATGGGAATTTTGAGATTGGTTGCCACTCAGAAGAGGGAAATCCTGCATATGTCTTCAGAGAGTTGACTTTAACTAATTTAGAGGTAAGTTGAGTGTGCTCCAGCACCTGCATATCACCTGGTCGTGCAGGCCTGTTTTATTTGTACTGTATGTTGCCCAATTCAGATTACTGATGGCAGAATACTTGCTAATAGTGCCATTGCAAATTTAACTGCTACAAACCGGAGCATGCTCTGCAATAATCATTGAGTGTTAAACTTGTCTAAACATATTTTACCTTCCTCAGTGTCTCTGATATGGATGAAATATCTTAATTACAAATATTTGGGTCTTCTGAGGCCAGCCATAAGGACATGTTGCTTGTAATAGAGTAGGCAGAAATTATAAACGTATCATTTAAGAAAAAAATTATTTTTCTGTGAGCTGCCAAATCCTTTAAAAGACTTTTGCTTCACTGTTGTCAGTTGGGTGTAATGCAACTTGGCAGAAAGCTCTTAGTCTTCCACAATAATAAATTCCTAGATTTAAATAACATTTTTAATTATTTTATCCATTGACTAGCTAAGTCATATGGATCGGGAAAATCCTGGGTTCAAACCATGGTTTGTGCTTTTAGCTGAACTTGGCATGGAACTGCAACCAGTTGATTTTCTTTTTCTTCAAGGCACTGCAATTGACCTCAGCATCATTTTAGAGAAGGCAAACTAACCATATGATTTCTATCTAATACCCAGTGATGGAAGTATAGATATGTGGAAGTTCATTGAGGAGTGAATTGGACTGACACCTCTCCTCTTGGTTGAAGTGGGGTGGGTCACCAGTGCCTGTGGAGCTGTTCACCAACAAGGAGTTGGCACCCATGAGTTTGAATGGTGGGGTGGGTGGGTGGAAGAGAAAATTAGTAAAAATGTTTTCTTATTTTCCAACCTCAAATACAAAGAAATCTTTGTTCATGAGATGCCTGGCATGACTCATGGATTGATGATGAGCAATTTTTAACAAAAATGTCCACAATATATAAAATAGGAGCAGGAGTAGGCCATTTAGCCCCTCAAGCCTGCTGCACCATTCAACTAGATCATGGCTGATCTTCTACCTCAACACCAATTTGTCACACTATCCCCATATCCCTTGATATCTTTAATATCTAGAGATCTATGGCTTGAATATACTCGGGGCTGAAGAGGCTCAGTCACTCTGGGGTAGAGAATTCCAAAGATTCATCACCCTCTGAGTGGAAAAAATTCCTCGCCATCTCAGTCCTAAAAGGCCTGTCCCTTATTCTGAGACTGTGTCCCTGGATCCTAGACGGCTACCCCCCAGCAACCAGGGGAAACATCTTTCTTGCAAACCTGTTGAGCCCTGTAACAATTTTGTATTTCTTTTGAAAAGCCTAGTTATTGGTTGCATTGTTTGTGTTTCTCTCGTTAAATGTTATTTAAAAGTCTAACTGCAAGACTTGTAATATTTTAATGTAGTCATGAATGGGGTGGTGCATAGCTTTGATGTATGGTTAAATTTGTAGGGCTGGATTTAATGCAGCCCACTTGCAGTAGGAACCAAGGTGGCCAGGCTCACTTAATCACTGGAGAGACCTTGTGTCAGTCTCCCTGAGGCAGGAGAACCTCCCCCAATTAAGTCAGAGGGTGAATGGGACTGATGCGGGATTCCCAGCCACCGGAGGCAGAATGTCGATGAGGCTTATTAATGAGCCAATTGACACCCATTATCCCTGAGGCCACCGCAGTTTAGTGGTGCCTCTGGGATTTTATGGGAGCCGCACAACTTTTCCGCACTCTGAAGGCTGCCCAGCAAACTATATTAGGTTTGCCAGCGGCCTCCTGTAGAGGCTCCCTTGTTATCAGGCACTTTATGCCTACTTGGGGCTGGGGGCTTGGCATTGGGAAGGCAGAGGGCTGGTGAAAGCCTCACCCATGCGCTTGGCCCCGACCCCTCTTTCCCCCCACCACCATGCAAACCCCATCCCATCCTCATTCACTTTTGATCAGTGGTCTTTCATTGTTCGTGGACCTCTGAAGAGCGCAGTGCTGCCAGCAGGCACTCCTCCTACTTGCAGCCCTGAGTAGCTGCCACTCACTGGCTTGTAGCTCTTGGTGGGCAGGCTTCCGCTGCCTCAGTCTCGGGGAGGCCCTACAGTGTCCAGTTAAGAGCAGGGCGCTTCATTTTGTTGGGCCCTCCCCACATAACTGATGGGGGTTCCCTACAATTCTCTGACCTGTAGACAAGACCCCCATTGGCCTCTCAAAATCAAACCCATAACCTGTCTGTCAATGTTTAAGAAACCGTTAAGAGAAGCTTTGGCAAAGAGCTTTACTATTAGCTTTGCATAGGCTTTGAAACTTTTTCTTTTTGCATTTCAGCAGCTTGTACTTTATGTTGTACATCTATAATTTAAGGTAATTGGCAAAAGAAGTAATGCCGACATGAGGAAAAACTTTTTCATGCAACAAATGGTTACAATCTGGAATGCACTACCTGACAGCATGATGGAGGCAGGGTTAATTGAGGTTTTCGAAAGAGAATTGGATCCCTATCTGAAAAGGAAAGAATTGCAGGGCTACGGGGAAAAGGCAGGGGAGTAACACTAGGTGAATTGCTCCTTCAGGGGACCAGCATAGACAGGATAGGCTGAATGCCCTCCTCCTATGCTGTAAACATTCTGAGGTTCACACCTTTCTTTACTGTAATTGAAAGAAAAGGCACAAAACTAAAAATCCAAATTCAATACAGGAAATGTAATGCATTTTGATGCACGCTGGCCGACTATTTTACTTTTTTGTCTTAATTTTCTTCGTCTTGCTGTTTTAGTACAACCCCTTTCCTTTCCCCTACCATGGCAGTCACCTTTAATAAATTCAGCAGGTACCAGCCTTTATGATGGTCATGCATTGGAAACCAGTGGTGCTAGCATGAGCCTCACAATATTTGGAAAATAGTTAGGATGTGCTGGACAAAGCTGCCCTTCCTCCACTTCCCCTTATAAACAAAAGTTTCATTAAATCTTATTCATGGCCATGTTGCCCATCAATTTAATGCTTGGTTAATAATTGAGATTTTGAGTTGTAATCCTTTTCAGCACAGAAAGTCAAGAGAATATATACTGTGAGGCTGCTCTGTTGGCCACAAAAGCACCAATAATATGCAGTCATTCTCATTCAACTGTTAGTGGTTTCCTGTCCCCATTCCCTCCTTGAACTTCTTTTCTATTCTCCGACAGGCATCCTAAAATTTAACAACATAGCAAATTAAATTATAGTATTTCCAAATGCAAGCTTTATTTTAAAAATTAAATGTTTTTCGCATACCATGCCTTGCCTTTCACTTTACCAGGCTGATGGACACAGAGCCACTTGATAAGTAACCACTTAGCTAAGGGTAGGAGCTCTGCAGATGTCACCATTTTTACAAGTCACTCTGGCAGCATTGTTTTTAATTCATTCACGGGATGTGGGCTTCGCTGGCTGGGCCAGCATTTGTTGCCCATCCCTAGTTCCCCTTGAGCAGGTGGTGGTGAGCTGCCTTCTTGAACCACTGTTGTCCATGTGGTGTAGGTACACCCACAGTGCTGTTAGGAAGGGAGTTCCAGGATTTTGACCCAGCAACAGTGAAGGAACAGCGATATATTTCCAAGGCAGGATGGTGATTGACTTGGTGGGAAACTTGCAGATGGTGATGTTCCCATCTATCTGCATTCATGTAGGCTATTGGATGAATAATGCCATTGAAATGCTGATCCAAATACTGGTTCAACTGCAATTAGTTCCATTTTTTCCTATTTCAAACTAAGTTTGATTTGTTTCATTCAATAAATGATGTATAAGATATTCTGCCCAATTTGAAATGTTTCTGTATAGCATTTCCAGCGTAACTATATTCCTATTGGGAAATGATAGCAGCAGTAACAAATAGTGCAAGTCTACGCTTCCTCACATTTTCTCCAAGGTGAACTGAGGAGCCTCTGCTCCGCAATCCTAAAGTTCAAATATCCAAGACTAGGATTAAAAGCTAAGTCTCCTAATTGAGATCTGAGTGTTAAAAATGCTTATGAACTGCAAAATAAACTTCGAGTGAGATTATAATTGGCTCTGAGAATCATACATCTCTCCGCCCTAGATTATGAGCTCAATCCCTGACCATAATCTTTAAAATTGATGCAGAACTAATAAACTGGCAGCCATTTGCAGTCATCAGCCTGCTCCAACACAAGTATTATTTTAAGGTGACCATGAAAGAACTACAGGTGTATCTGATTTGTCAGTTAATGTAATCTTTTGCAACTTTGCAGAAAAACGAGAGCCGTCCACTCACCCAGATCCAATATATTGCATGGCCTGACCATGGTGTTCCTGATGATTCGAGTGATTTCCTGAAGTTTGTGTTGCTTGTTCGAGAAACGCGAGTTGGCAAAGATGAACCAGTTGTTGTACACTGCAGGTAAATGTAGTTTAGCTGTTTACAAACTAATCAAAAGAACAATGCTTTCGTGAAAAATTTAACCATGTGTAGTCAGAGCCTGAGAAATTAGGCTTCTGCTAGAGAAGAAACTTAAGCATTTTTATTAATCCTATTAATTTTTCTGCAGTTCTTAATTTTTAAATGTGAGCTGCATAATATTCTACGGTAAATGAGAGCCTGCAGCAGATTATATTTGAGCATCTTTTTATGTTCCAACTTATGATGGTGACTTATGACTTTTATGATTTATTGTTCATATCATCTATATGTTTTAATTAATTTAAATGCCTAGTTTAGTCTTATGGGAAATACTAGTTATAATCCATTGTTACATATCATGTTGGTGACAGGACAAATGTTTATCCAAACGTTCTTCACTAATAATAATTATTTATAACTAACTGTTGCATAATATTTGCTGCACAGAAACAGGCCTTTTGGCCTAACAGGTCAGAGTTTATTCTGAACACGAGCTAAAACCATTTCCAATGAATGCTTTTTTTTTAACGGAGAAATTTCAGCAGAGAAGTTCCATTATCTAATATGGAATTGACTTACAGTAATGAGGAAAATCACACCTTTGCTTGCCAGTCTGTTTTGAGAGAGCTGAGCTCAACCAGAACAGCAGTGGAGGGGCTACAACTGGGCTAAACAGCTCTTGGCATGAGGGGAAATCGGCTAAAGTCCATTTTCCTCATCCAGTGATTGCAGCTGGAAAACAGACCTGCGTGTAAGTGTCAGGTGAGGCCAGGATCAAATTAATGATAGCCAATTCGACAATGACAATGACACATCTCATGTGCGAGTTTAAATAGTAGGTACTTCAAAATACCAAGCACTCTGATTAATTTTGTAGTTGTACGTGGCATGAGGTAGCATGATCAGGTGAGATGATAGGGGTGACAAGAATTGAAATGGGAAAACAGCAAACATGGCGGTGGGTATGGGAGGAGATTTACTTTATCAGATTTGTCAGTAACACTGGAAATTGGTTTTTAAGAGGTGAGACTTGTCTAATAATGTTTATTCCTGGCGTGGTTCTCTACTGTTAGATTGAAGGCAGTTTTCCATCTAAAAAATATTGGGAAAAACAAAACTTGTTTGGCCTGCATCCCAAGATGAGAATGATGTGGTTATTGGTGACACATCCATACTAATAGGCAGCTACATAACTGTTGTATTTCTGAATGAGATCATTGTTTAAATTCTAAATGCTGGCTGTGGAAACTAGAAATTCACTGTCTCTTTCTCTGACCTTCTACCATACAAGACTCTACTAGAGAAGCTCAAGGAATAGAATAAGTGTGAGGGTAGCAAATGGACTAAGAACTGTTTTAAAACCAGGGAACAGTAGGTGTTAGAGGCAGTTCCTCAGTGATTGGAAGTGATATCCTGCAGACTTCTGTTCTAGAATAACAGGGATATAGCGGCGCAGTGGTGATGTCACAGGTGGAATGTCAATTCAGTTAATAAAACTGGAAAAATCACGAAACCATTGTCGATTGTTGTAAAATCCCAACTAGTTCACTGATGTTCTTTCAGGAAGGAAATCTGCTGTTTGGCCTAAATGTGACTCCAGACCCACAGCAAGGTGGTTGACCTCTGAAATGGCCAAGCAAGTAATTCAGTTGTGTCAAACCACTATGAAGTCTAAAATGAATGAATTGGACTGACCACCCAGCATCGAGCTGGCACTGGAAATGACAACAGCAAACCAAGCCCTGTTGCTACTGCAAAGCCCTCCTCACTAACACCTGGATGCTAATGCCAAAATTTGGAGAGCTGCTCCACAGACTAGTCAAGCAACAGCCTCACATAGTCATGCTCACCGAATAATACCTTACAGACAGTGTCCCAGACGTCGCCATCCCATCCACCAGAGGTAGTGGCATAGTGGTATATGGTGGAGAGTTGCCTTGGGGATCCTCAACATCTGATTGTGTACCCCATGATGTCAAACCTGGGCAAGGAAACTTCCTGGTTCAACCACCACCACCCCACCCCCAATCAGCTGATGAATGTTGAACACCAACTGAAAGAAGCACTGAGGGTGGCAAGGACATATAAGGGTGGGGGACTTCAATGTTCATCACCAAGAGTGACTTAGTAGCACCATGAGTGACTTAGTAGCACCATGACTGACCGGGCTGGCCAAATCTTAAAGGACGTTGCTGCTAGACTGGGTCTGAACAGCAAACTAGGGAACCAACAAAAGGAAAAAACCTCCTTGACCTCGTCATCACCAATTTATCCGTCACAGATGTGTCTGCCCATGACAGTATTGGTAAGAGTGACCACAGTCCTTGTAGAAATGAAGTCCCGCCAGTGTGATGCTAGGTAGGTAGGCCGTACGTCCAGAAAGACTGGCAGATTGTATCAAACAGCATGTCCCAGCCGCTGTTTGCAACGGGCAGAGCACAGACCGTACCCAACCAGCCCGTGCTTGCAAAACTCAAAACGCAGTATCCAACGTTAGATGTGGTTCTGCGATTGGACAATATTTGCTAAATGATCCTCTATGCTAAGTATTACGCTGACAACCAATTGCCACTCAGGCTCACAATGTGGCCCATTTGCATGTACTGGAAGCTACATGTATTAATAAACAGGGCCCTGTTCTTTGCAGACAGAAAGAACATGTACAAAAACTGCACCTGTTTTAGCTAAACAAAATGAGTAAAAGCCATTTGTTGACTCATTCCTCAGGGCAATACCTTGACCAATCAGGGTAAAGCTACCTGGTTTAAATATTAAACAATGCTTGGCAGTTAACTGTTGGTCACCATCAGTGGTGCATTCTCTGTGGCAATGCCACTTGCCCACAAATCAGCACTCTCTTCACATACAGTATAAATTGTTGTTTTTCCCCCTTATATTGGTATTCTTGTGAGTGTCCTGATGAGTGCAAGACAAAAAGCTTGGACATGTCTCTTTTTTCAGCAATAATCAAGTTCTGTACTACCAAATAAAAATATGAAAAAATAGTTGAAAAAATTAAGGATGGAAAATGCTTGAAATGCTCAGCAGATCGGGCAACATCTGTGGAGAGAAGAACAGTTAATATTTCAGGCCTTTCAACAGAACAATTCTGATGAAAGGTCACAGACCTGAAACCTTAACTGTCTTTCTCTCCATAGATGCTGCCTGACCTGCTGAGCATTTTCTGCTTTTATTTCAGATTTTCAGCATCCACAGTATTTTGCTTTTGTTGGGGAAAAATTACAGGCTGATTTTAATTAGAACAGAGAATATTAACAAGTGATTCGATAATGTGTTTAAAATTATGAATCATTGAAATAGTCAGTGGAAATAGATAATTTCCAGTGATTGAGTGGTCATGCATGAAGATTAAATGTAAGGGATTTAAGATGGACAGCCAGAAAAAGGGCTTTTTTTTTTAAAGAGAGTTTCAGATTCCAATGTAATTCATTTGTACCCCACTGTGTTTTGCAGTGCTGGGATAGGTCGGACTGGAGTTCTCATTACGATGGAGACAGCAATGTGTCTAATAGAGTGCAATCAGCCAGTGTATCCATTGGACATTGTGAGAACAATGCGAGACCAGAGAGCCATGATGATTCAAACACCAGTGAGTATTGATTACTTTTTATCACTTGTCATCACAATTGCATCCACTGGGGCATTGCTTTCAGAAAGTGGGATCAGATGTTTCTTTCATCAGTTTTGGTTGAGTTAGTACACTACAGAAAATGAGTTCACACAGTTGGTATCTAGATAATCATTACTTGGATTTTAGTGTACGGCATGATGTTGTACAAATGGGATTCAAATGATGTCTAATGTTTACAATTGACATTGACATTTTGATTCCCAGATTATGCATGTGTGATCTTCATTTAACAGGTTATTTTTAGGTAAATTATTCATTTCCCTACGTTAAAACATAACTTTCCACCCAGGAACTCAAGCAAGCATTGGACTTCTGCTTATAATCCGCACTGAGATTCCCTACTGAACACTCGCTTGTTTTCCTTCCTTTCCTTGTGAGTAATCATGCAGCCTTTCATTGTCCCACCCTGATGGAATATATAACCATCTCAACCTCAAACTTTTGTTCACCAAATTATAGCACAGTATTGTGGAATACTGAGGCATTGCAGACCCAGTTGTCCATCACTGTTAAAACTCTTGCACATGTAGAATTATTACCAGTTCTTTCCTGAAAACTAACCCATCAGTTCACCAGGTTTTCCTACCCTGTCCCATTATTAAAGAGGGCTAGGGCATGAATCTGCAAAAACAAGCAAATATACCCATAGGTTATCCAAGTGGCCATTTCTCGGGTGAGGCTACACGCTGTTTGATCTACTCGCTCATAGGCAGATGTCACAGCAAAAGACCATTCTGACTTTGATCCATGTCCACTTACAATTCCCTCCCAACAGAAATCATTGAATAGAAATTGGGAGGCAAAGGCCAATTATGCTTTAAAATTGCAGAAAGTAAGCTGCCTTCCTAATTTCATCGTGCAAGTAGACAAGTTTAGAACGTTCACATCCCATTCACAGACGTGTATTGTAATTTTATAGTTTAAACCCATAACTGATATTTGTACACTCATTTTATTGAATAAATTCATTGGATAGGTCATTTTATTTAAAATGACTTAGCAAATTTTCAAGTTCTGCTTGTTTTCAAGTCCAATGTTTTCACCCCTCCCTGTCTGTAACCTCCAGCCCCAGAACTCCCCAAGACCTCTGTATTCCTCTAATTCTGGCTTTTTGAGCATCTCCAATTTTAATCGCTCCACCATTTGGCGGCCATGCCTTCAGCTGCCAATGCCAGGAATTCCATCCCTAAACTTCTCCGCTCTCTACCTCTTTTTCCTCTTTTGAGACATTCCTTAAACTTACCTCCTTGACTAAACTTCTGATAATTTAAAAAAATTCATTCATAGGATTTGGGCACCGCTAGTTAGTCCATCATTTATTGCCCATCCCTAATTGCCCGCAAAGGTGGTGGTGAGCAGCTGCATTAAAGCACTGCAGACCGTATGGTGTAGGTACACCCACAGTGCTGTTAGGGAGGATTTTGACCCAGCAACAGTGAAGGAACGGCAAAATAGTTCCAAGTCATGTTGGTGTGTGGCTTGGAGGGGAACTTGCAGGTGATGGTGCTCCCAAGTATCTGCTGCCCTTGTCCTTCTAGGTGGTAGAGGTCACAGGTTTGGAAGGTGCTGTCGAAGAAGCATTGGTGAGTTCCTGCAGTGCATCTTGTAGATGGTACACACTGCTGCCGCTGTGCATCAGTGGTGGAGAGAGTGCATGTTCGTGGATGGGGTGCCAATCAAGCAGCTGGTTTGTCCTGGATGGTGTCAAGCTTCTTGAGTGTTGTTGGAGCTGCACTCATCCAGGCAAGTGGGGAGTATTCCATCACACTCCTGACTTGAACCTTGTAGATGGTGGACAGTTTTGGGGGGTCAGGAGGTGAGTTACTCACCACAGGATTCCTAGGCCCTGACCTGCTCTTGTAGCCACAGTATTTATATGGCTGGTCCAGTTTAGTTTCGGGTCAGTGGTAACCCCCAGGATGTTTTGTTTTTCTAACCTGTGAAGTGCCCTATGGCATTTTACTATATAAAAGCTGCTATATAAATGTAAATTGTTGTTTTCCCTGGTATTCCTTGTGGAAACTGAAATTTGGGTGTCAGTTATTTATTTTAGTGTACTTTTGTAAACTTTCTCTACCAGAACAGTAACTTATTACCTCAATTTTAAAAGCTTTTGTTCATGTTTAAGGATCATTTAAACTAAATTTGTGGTCAATTTATGCAAATCTTCGCGTGGGGACCAAAGTGATGGCTTCAGCAAGTGCACTAGTCTCTTATTGAGATTCTTAAAACAGTCCTTTTGCTGCTGTGTCCTACTCTCAAGTAATTTAACAGAGCATTGAACAATAAATACCATTTTCTTTCTAATTTATTCTTCATGCTTAACAATATATGCACAATATATATATTTAAATTTAGCTATTATACCGGCATCTTTTGTTCATAACCTATCTGCTTTATCAACATTTCCCACATTCTAAGAGCAAATGTGAAAAAATAAATACATTTGGGACCTTCTATGTTCTATGTGACATGGTGCCACATTTACCATTGAGCAGTTGGAGGTGAAGGTCATTGCTTTGTGTTGATCTTCACTCAGCAAAGTTAGTATTTCTGCTGGGGATTTGAATTCTTAGTCATAACGTCTGTAATTTGCATGCTAGGTTATTTAACATAGAGACTGGAAAGGGGAAAATTTACTCAATTTTCCTAAACCAACCCTCAAAAGAGAGGTGCTCTGAGCAAAAGAGCTCTAAGAAGAGACACATTGGACTTGAAATGTTAATTCAGTTTTTCTGTCCTCAGATGCTGCCAGACTTGCTGAGTTTTTCCAATGTTTTCTGTTTTTATTTCAAAAGGATGTGACTGTTACCTGAATGATAGTTCTTTCCTACACTGGGCACCCAGTGTTGAGTAGTTTTGCTCCATGCATCCAAATAAGCAGCTTTAAACTATATTTTGCTTGCATTTTAAGTACAATCATGTCCTAATTAGTACAGATGCAGTATAGCAAAGTATTAAAAGCTCAGATCTGTACTTGAGTCAGGTTTCCAATAATTGGAATTGTGCTTGAATTGGATATGTGTATTTGTACTAGACTTTTATATGTTTAAATGTTAGTGTATTGTCAGCAGATAAGTATTTCTGTATTTGGATTCTAAATGCAGATAAGTTTTGTTTTCATGGGGTGAGGACGTGGCTGACAAGACCAGCATTTATTGTCCATCCTCAATTGCCCTTGCAAAGGTGGTTTTGTGCTGCCTTATTGAATACAACTGAATAGCTTGCTAGCTCATATCAGAGAGCAGATAAGAGTCACCCACATTGCAGTGGGTCTAGAATCTCATTGGCCATACCTGATAATGCAGCAGATTTCCTTTCCTAAAGAACATTGTGAACCAGATGGATCTTTACGACAATCTGATCATTTCATGGCCACCATCACTGAGAATAGTTTTTTATTCCAGATTTGATATTTAAATTACCCAGCTGCATTGGTTGGATTTGAGCTTGTGTCTTTGGATCATTATTCCATGCTTCTGTATTACAGGTTCAAAAACATAACCACTATTCCACCCTACCTTAACAGAATTCCAGATAGAGCAGAAGAAAACAAAATGTCTGCATTTCCTTTACTCTTCCACCTCCTCCACCTCAAGAAAAAAAATACTTTATGTGGGGTGGGGAGGGAATAAGTGAGATTAAACTTTTCTTATTTATAACAGTCAACATGCTATTGCCCCAAAGAACTGTTTCAAGGATGTGAGTTGTAGAGATTACTGGGTGCAATTCCAGAGAGAAAGACCTAGCAGTTGTAATCTGGGACCAGCTTGAGCTGCTAAAAGTCGGTCCTGGCTTTTGAGGGAAAAGATTACCACGGAAACTGCACAAATAGAGTGGAAAGTACTTTCTAAACCAGGTTTGTCCAACCACAGGCCACTATCCAGTCCACCAGGCCTTCCAATCCAGCCCTCGTACCCCATGTTTAAAATGTCGGTAAGTAAATTAGAAGAGTCTTTGAGTTCCTGTGGCAGCAATCACAGGCTGTTCCTCTCCCATGTTTTCTGTTGTTAGGATCACTAGTGAGCCAATGAGCAGCAAAGGTGGGGGGGAACCAGTCTCTGATTGGAGGAGCAGCTTCTTTCAGCATGAGGCCTGGAAATGTGGTGCAAAAGCAGTGGTGAGTCTGTAGGAGGGAGGTTTTCAGGGAACAGTCATTGTGGCTGCTGAGTGGTTTTGGGGGTGGGGGGGTACTGCGACTCCCACCGAAGAGGTGGTGGGCGGCTACTGACACCAAGCAGAGGAGGGATGTGGTGAGGGTGGCTGTGGTGGGGTTCAAATATACAAAATGAGAGCAGAAGTAGACTATTTGGCCCATAAAGCCTGCTCCAGCATTCATTACGATCATGACTGGTCTGTTTGTGTTTCAAATTCCACATTCCCATTTACCCCCATAACATTTGAGTCCCTTGTCTAACAAGAATCTGTCTATCTCTGCCTTAAAAATGTTCAATGACATTGGCTCCACCGCCTTCTGAGGCAGTGTGTTCCAAAGTCACACTGAGAAAAAAAAATTTCCTCATCTCTGTCCTAAAAGGGCAACCCCTAATTTTAAAACAGTGCCCCCTAGTTCTGGACTCACCCACAAGTGGAAACTTCCTTTTCACATCCACCTTGTCAATACCGTTCAGGATCTTCAATCAAGTCATCCTTCACTTTTCTAAACTCCAGTGGAAACAAGCCCAGTTTGTCTGACCTTCCCTCATAAGACAATGCGCTCATTCCAGGCATCAGGTATGAGGAGAGAGTGGCTGCCAGTGGGTGGGGGGAGGGAGAGCAGCTGCCGGTTGGGTGAGAGGAGAGGGTGCAGCTGGCTGAGTGGATGAGGGGAGAGCATGCGCCCGACTGGGTGGGTGAGGGGAGAGCATGTGGCTGACTGAGTGGGTATGGGGAGACCATGCGTCTAGTTGAGTGGGTGAGGGGGAGAGCATGTGTCTGGCTGAGTGGGTGGGTCATCTTTTATCAATTACTCATTTTTTTAAATTATCAACTTATTGCTCTGGCATTGCTTTATTTCTGCTCAGCAAGCTGTTTCTTTTCCTCACACCTCAACATTTTATTGAAATTCATGTTAAATGTTGCACCAGACTTTATCATTCCGAAATTAGCTCATTGGGCCCTGGAGGGAGAAAAAAATTGAAATGTGCCCCCCCCCCCCCCCCCCCCCCCACCCCCCGACCCTTCCACAAAAAGGTTGGACAAAACAAAAACAGAATTACCTGGAAAAACTCAGCAGGTCTGGCAGCATCGGCGGAGAAGAAAAGAGTTGACGTTTCGAGTCCTCATGACCCTTCGACAGAACTTGAGTTCGAGTCCAGGAAAGAGCTGAAATATAAGCTGGTTTAAGGTGTGTGTGTGGGGGCGGAGAGATAGAGAGACAGAGAGGTGGAGGGGGTTGGTGTGGTTGTAGCGACAAACAAGCAGTGATAGAAGCAGATCATCAAAAGATGTCAATAACAATAGTACAATAGAACACATAGGTGTTAAAGTTAAAGTTGGTGATATTATCTAAGCGAATGTGCTAATTAAGAATGGATGGTAGGGCACTCAAGGTATAGCTCTAGTGGGTTGGACAAGCCTGTCCTAAACTATCTTCTAGCATAGCTCAACATGCATGTTAGATAAAGATTTACATGGGTGATGCTGCCACCTGGTGATCTGCAAGCTGCGTGCACATACCAACAACTTCGATCAATTGACAAAATAAAGAACTGTAGTGGTTTGCTGGGTTTTAATACTAGTTCTAACTTAAGTGCACTCTTTTGCATTTATTATAAATTGTGTTAGTTTCCTTATACCGCATTATGGGAGACCTTTGAGGAATATGATGGGAGCCCAAAATGCGTACTCTTTCGACCAGCCGAAAGAAAGCGCCAGTACTTTCTCTTCACCTGAAGTGGTATACCTGTCACTCATCCTCAGCAAAAGGCCAGGAAGGCACTTTGGAAGGCAACCTATCTTTAAGGTTTAAGGGGATCAAAGGTTATGGGGAGAAGGCAGGAGAATGATTGAATGGCGGAGCAGACTCGATGGGCCGAATGGCCTAATTTCTGCTCCTATGTCTTATGGTCTTATCACATGGAAAGGAGGAGTGTTTAAGAACTTAGCAATAAATTGCTTTTATATAACATCTTTATTGTGAATAAAGTGTCTGAAGGCCCTTCATGGAGCCACAATGAGCATGAAAGTAAAGAAGGAGATATCAGGAGGACTGACTTGGCCAAAGGGATTAATTTTAAGGAGAATCTTAAAGGGGGAAGAAGAAGCAGAAAGTAGAGTGGCTAACAGAGGAAGTTTCAAGATATCAGGTGTAGAGAGCTGAAGGCAAGGTCATCAATCGTGAAGGCATGAATAAGACTCTAGCCTCAAGAACAGAGTTTGGGAGGGAAACTTTGGTGTTGGAGGGGGTTGTAAAGTCAGCTGAGGACCCAGTAGAATGCCATGGTTGCAAACAACCTGTTTGAGCATGAGACTGTGGTTAGGGAGGGGGATGAAATTAGTGGCAAAAGTAGAGCTTGTTGTAGAGGCTGAAGAATATGGTTTTGGTCTTCCCAGTTTTAACTCCAAGAAATTATGTATTTAAGATTGGATGTCAGTCAAGCAGCTTGACAACACAGGGAGGGTCACAAAAGGTGATGGAGAGGTAGCACTGAATGTCATCAGGATACATAAGGAAGCTTATTCCATCTCTATGGATGATATTTCCCAGGGCCAGCATGTAGATATAGAAGAGAATGAACCAGGATAAATTGTTAGGGAATTTCAGAAGTAATTTATGGGAAGATTCTGTTGTGCAAGCTATTGAATTAGAGCAATGAGGTCATTTAATAATGGTATACCAACTTTTTGTCATAGACTTCTATGAAATTGATCGCATTCTGGTGAGTGTGAATTTTATTGAAAATAAGCAACTGAACTTTTCCTTCCTTCCTTCCCGCAGAGTCAATACAAGTTTGTTTGCGAAGCTATTATGAGGGTGTACGAAGAAGGCATTGTGAAACCATTGCAGTCAACACTGTTCAATTAGCCTAAGTATAAGGCATTTGCTTATTGTTGAAACTGATTTGCTGGGAACGTTTACAGTGTCATAATGTGCTTGCACAACATGCTGCCCTGATGTGCGTTTGAGGATTGAAAGATCGGCAAACTGGAGCATGGACTATGAGAACCTAAGCACTGTTGCACTTTATGTTCAAAAAAATAATAATAGTTTCTGCTTGTGTGATCATACTGACAACAATTACAATGATCACAGTTGCCGTCGTTTCTGAAATGCCACGTCCTCTGCTCTGGTTTTGTTCAGGGAAATCGTCGGCTTTTGGATTCCTCTGTAGTGCCAAAAGGGAGAACTACCTATGTGATTTTTCTCTCACCTGCCTATGAATTTGTCCTCTTCCTTGCTGGTTTAACTGAGGGAGTTTATTCAAAAGGACCACCTTTAACGGTATACATTTTCTGTTCATGAGATTGACTTAACCATCTTTACTTGACCCTTTTGTGGAGGAATCCATGAACTTGAAATTGTGCGCTGCAGTGGAATTATTGTTTGTTTTTTATTAACAAGTGTTTTCACGCTGCCTTTGACTAACATACAGATAAAACCCTCATCTCTAGATTGTGTTCTTTAATGTAGAATATAATTAAAATTAAGGTTCAGTGAGCACTTATTAGTCAAATTGACCCAAATTGTCTCACTTTCAGATTTTGATGTGCAGCTGTTTAACTTATGATGAAACTACAGCAGTCACTCAGTACCTATTCTCCTCTGTTCCCTGATCAAAGAACTTACCTTTTTTCCTGCACTTATGTGCCAATATTCCTCAATTAGCAAGAAATCTTTTTATATATGTATAAATAAACCATATAGAGAGAAAATAAATGTTAATTTTTCTCGGTGAATTCCAACCAACAGTGATTTCTGGGCTTTACTGACAAAGCATTAGAGCCCAAAATGTAAATAACTCTATTAGGAAATTTAGCCTTAACCACCCATTTCCTAGCAGGATATTAGAATCTGGGTGCTGTTTACTGGTTAGCTACATTACACATTGGCTAGGACAATCTACTCCAAAGACTTGAGTTCATATCCAGCGCAGGTGGTGAAATTTTACTTAACTGTTGTCTTTATGGGCCTCCAAAAAAATATTAAGCTCTCCTTCTCCACAGGCTTGATCCTGCAGTGAACCCTGCCATGGGGAAAGGTGTGTGCCTGCAGTATTTTTTTAAAATCTAATTGGTTTCCTAGGCACTAGGTGATGGGTGCACACCTCCCCTATCGGTGCCACATATAAGCTTGCCTTACTGTATACCATTTTAATTTTACTTCATGTATCAGCACTAGTCTTGTACCCAAAGAACTACACAGGAGAGGTGCTGTAAGGTAATTTTTATAGTAAGACACTAAATCAAAGTTTTGGGAGGCACAAAGCACAAATAAAAGCTTGTAAACTAAACAATAGCTAATTTATGAAATGCTGATGGATGTTGCAGTTTTGCTGGTCAATTTTCTGGAAGTCTTGGAGCTTTTGACTCCATTGATTAGTATCAGTACAAATTGCCTCATTGCATGCATCCTAATCATACCTCTTTTTTTTTTGAAGAGGGGTGCTTCAGGAATGGGATTTAAAAAAAGTTGATATTGTCAGGCACAGAAAATAGCAAAATATGCTGCCTATGAATGACTAAAATGAAACTTTTGAAAAATGTAGAAAATATGTATGCTGAGATAGGTAGGATGTGAAAAATCTGCACAAAATGTGTTTTATGATACTGGAACCCAATGTTAATAACTGATGTGTTTCTGCACAGAATTAGAAAGACATTAAATATAAATTAATAGTTTAGATTAATCAATACACCACTACTTTTCTTTCTCTCACTGTAAAATCTTGCGCACATTTTAGTTTTTAAAAAACCTTTATGACATAAAGTAAAGAAGTAAGACACTTCAATGTTTTTTTAAATGAAAAATAAATATATATTTTTGACTCTGCAGGATCCAGAGGAGATTGAGACCTCTAAAAGAATACACTCAGTGAACAGTATGAATCCCAATGCAAATAAACTTTGCCAGAGAATAAAAATGGATGAGTGACTGTTTAATTTATCCCTGTCTAAATATCTGCACATCTGTACTCGTGTGTATTAACGTGTTGTACCCTGTGCAGCTGTAAATAATGCTGTCAAGTTGAATGCCATTCATACCATCAGCGAAATGCAATCCCATTCACCTGGTCAGGATTGACGAAGCAAGTAAGCAATTGGGATGGTGAGAACAAAGGGTTAAGCTACGCACAACCAATAATTGGTAGTAACGAACCTCATTTACTTCCCTTTTTTTGGTCTGCTTGGTTGTGCATAACTGCAGTGTTATTTTTACTAGATTTACCTTGAGGAAGGAGGCATGTGAATTGATCCATTTTATTCTGTCATGCTGTATGATGAACATGAATGTATCTATCAACCATGCAAAATTGCAAGCGGTAGAGTAATGACTGTTGGATTTTAAGGATAAATATTTTTCATACCATTTGTATAAAAAAAATTAAAAGTTTGTAACATTTCCATTAAAAAATGCAGGTTAAAATGTGTTTAAATTGTAAATAAGAGCAATACTATTGAGACTCAGTTCAGTGCCAATTCACACTGTACAGGTTGATTTCTCTATTGCTTACTGACTGTAATTATGCAGGTTTAGTGTTTGGATTGTTTTCCATATTGTTTAGAAATTTGGAAGTAATTTGCAAATTTCCATTTCTGAAGTCATTACGGGCACTTTATATTACGATATACTACTGATTGAATTATCAAGTGATTTGATTTCATACATAGACGCTAAGCCTAATAGTCTTTGCTTTGTGTATGGAGCTTATAAGAATGCACACTGGTTGATTTGATTTATCTTTGGATTGGGCTGTTAGATCTAAGAAAAAGCATCTGGCTAAGCTACTATATACACTTTAATATTTGATACTAAACAGTGAAAGTCTATCTTTCGAGACTATACCCAATGTCCAAGTTCTAGGGTAAGAACAATATTAGAACATTTCAGCGTGATTTGAAAGTTTTGTGTCATTTAAGCATAATTTGAGGGCAGTTATGCAAATCAGCCAGTATTCATCGCCAATCTTTCTGCTCAAAATCCCTATCTGATTTCTGCCCTTTATTCTGAATACTGTTAAGTGCAGCTGTAGATCAGGCCATTTGATTGGGCACAAAGTTATGCATATTTTTAAGACTTTTTAAAAAAAATACAATATATTGCAGAAGTAATTAAAGTTTAGTTCGTGTTGATGTTTTTAGTAGCAGAACTTCTTAGCAAAGCAAGATTTATAAAAATAGAATTGCTTAATTCGCCCACACCTGGGCTGCTACGTATAAAGTAAGAAAATAACAGTGGTGGGGGTTGAAATCTCTAGTGCAGAGTTTAGAATGAATAAGTCTTTTGCCACTGGACAATTTATTTACTGGAGTGGGCTATTTGAGTTTGATTAATTTGAGAATGATTTATTTGAAACTTGCTCTTAGAGCTTCTAGTTAAAAGGTTTTAAATTATAGCAGACTAATGGTGTTGCCCAGTGTTGAATACATACTTAAGGAGTGGTATAAGTAAATGATTGAGGACCGCTTTTCCCATTGTGACAGATCACGTAAAATAAAGTTTGAGTCGTTCCTCCTGTTGTAATTTGTTATCTGACAATTTCCATTAATCACTCAAGTACCTAAAAGGGGAAGAGGAAAGAATGCTTTCTGGGTCTATTTGCATTTCATAAATACATAATTAATTTATTTGATTTTATTAAGCTTAACCTTTGACCTTCAAAAAATTGTAATTAAAAAATCCAGGATAGCCAATTGTGATAAAGCTGCAGATTATTGATGATGTAATAAGTATGCATAATAGTGTTAATTGCCTGATGCTGCAATCTGAACTACACATTTTTATAATCTCCAGTAAAATCTTCTGATTGCAATTTTATGACATATTTAATTTGAATTTTTGGCTGCTTTCAAATTGCCTCTAAGTACTTTTGTTACTGCACTTAAATATATGGGGAAAAAAAAACAATGCTGGAAACAGGTCAGGCAACATCTGTGGAGAGAGAAACAAAAGTTAAAGTTTCTGGTTTGTGACCTATTGTCAGAAATGATGCAAGGTAATTGACCCAAAATGTTAACTCTCTTTCTCTTCTCCAAAGACACTGACCTACTGAATGTTTCAAGCATTTTCTGTTTTTATTTCAGATTTCCAGCACCCGTGGTATTTGCTTTTTTAGTTAAGACATGCGTGTTTTCCTTTTCATTGGCTTTTTTTTTTGCCTTCACTTGAATTTTATCAACACTGGAAAAAATGTGAAAAGGAGTTGAGCTTTTGCAGTTCCTTGCTGTATGCTTTAAGAAGGCCTTATTCATTTCAGTTTTAAAAAGTAGCAAATGGCACCTTTGTTGCTGATGCCCAACAAGAAATACCATCTCATAGAATATCAGCAGTTGAAGGGTTGACTGATGCAGTACCAACATCGTATAAGCGAGCAGTCACTTGGGGCGGGATTTTCCACACCCACCCACTGCCGAGATCTTCCAGTCCCGCCGAAAGTCAATGGACTTATGGCTGGGGCGCCGCCTCGCCCGCAGTGGGTCCCACCTGTGACGGGGCCAGAAAATCCCGGCCTTGGAGTGGTGGGGTGGGGGGGGAATTACAAATTTCTATGTATGACTCACTCCCTTCTAAATTTTTTTTTTGTGCGTATTATTTAACTTCACTTGACCACAATTGTCTCGTTTGGGTACGAACTTAATAGTTTACTTGTGACTCTTAATTGCTCTGTTGCAAAAATAAAGAAAATGTGCTTAGTAATTTAAAGTGTAGCACCTGTGAGTTTATTTTTGGAGGGGCAGCTGTAACTATATGTACTTAAATTTAATAATTTTGTAATATTTTTTCTCTATTAAATTTCAGTTTTAGCTGGTACTTGGATTCTTTTGATTCAAGAAATATTCTTCTGTACATTTTAATGAGGTTTGATTTGATCCTGTACATAGTGACCCAGTTGCAGCATGTACAGTTAATCTTATGCTTTGTTTATAACAGTAAAAACTTGGTTTTAACAGCAATCTGTAGTTCTGTTGCTATTTATTTCAGCTGACTAATATGTGTATCTGTTCTCTTATTTCTGCATGGTGGATAATCTGATGAAAAGATAAGGGCTAGATTGTAGCAGTCATGTGTAGTGTGACATCATTTGCTGAAGGGGGTTTTAGTTTGTGTTTAAAATGAATTGAAATATTGAATAATAGCATGACATGACCAGAAATATACATTTTGGAGAGAGTATATTGATTATCTTCCTTTTCTTAGCAGGAACCAGATCCTGAAGGGCCTTGTAATTGTTTAAGGGAGAATCGTGGTATAGAGCAGCTTTTACAGAAAATTATAACACATCTCTGTTTTCGCTTTTCTATGGTCATCTTCAAATATTGAAAAGTTGCAAATCTTCCACTTCTAGAAAGGAATTCTAGGCATAAGTAGAGTTACTTGTGATAATCGCGAAGAGTGTATATGATGTATTGTATTGCACCAATTAAGCCCTTAAGATTTTAACAGCTCGAGTTTTATCAGGCACAAGTTAAAAGTACGGACCATGGGAAATGGAATCTATCTTCATGATTCTGGTACAAGTATTGGATATGGTCTAGAAATTCTTTCTGGTTCTACATCATTGGATACCCTCATAAGCAGACTTTACATCTCTGTCAATCCAGAGATCCTTATGTTGCCTATGTCTAATGAGTAGTGAGATGCTATTTTGGGAATTGCACTGGACACTCTTTATTTCTCATGCACCACCATGTCCGTTAGAGTAATAGCTTTAGCTGCTCATACCTGTGCCAGCTGTTCAGTTCAGTCCTGTACCCAAACTTTTCCCCTATTACTCCACAAGTACATGATCAGTTGCCTTATGAAAGTTCCTATGGAATCTGCTTTCACCAACCTTTCAGATAGTACACGCCAGATCATGACAACCCTTCATGGGGAGAAAACTAATCTGATTTTCCTGTCCAGTTCTTTTGCCCAAGACTTTAAGCCTGTGACTTCAGGCTACTGACCTATGAGTCAATGTTTCCCTATTTGCTCTATGAAAACCCCTTGCAATTTGAATACCTTTTTTTAGATCTCCCCTAAACTTCTCTGTTCTTGCTAGAAGCTGAAATTGTTCTCTCATCTCTCCTGAAATCCCTCATCTTTGGGTATCATGCTAGCACTCAAGGCCATGACATCTTTCCTAAATTGTGCTGCCCAGAATTATACACAGTACTCCATCTGAGGCCTAACTAGTGATTTGCTAAGAGGTTTAGCATGACTTCCTGGATGTTAGTATTCTGTGCCCCCATTTATAAAGCCATGTAATCATACACTTTCTTAATTGCCTTATCAAATTGCCCTGCCACCTTTAAAGATTTGTCAATATGCATACTCACATTCCTCTGCTCTTGTACCCCCTCAAAAGATTGAGAGTAGTTTTGATAGAGGTATTCAAAATAATGAGGGAGGGATCTAAGCAGAGTAAATAGGGGAAACTGTTCCCATTGGCAGTAGGGTCAAGAGCCAGAGGAGACAGATTTAGTGATTGGCAAAAGACGAAAAATGTTTTATGCAGAAGAAGCTACGATCTCGGATGCACTTCCTGAAAAGGCAGTGGAGTCGGATTCAGTCATGGCTTTCAAAAGAGAATTGATTAATTATCTGAAGAGAAAAAAGTTGCAGGGATACTGGGAGTGGGATTAACTAAATTGCTGTTGCAGAGAGCTGGTAAGGGCCTGACGGGCCAAATAGTCTCCTTCTGTCTGTAACCATTCTATGACTGTTAACTAACAGTACATGCATGAACAGCACTGTTTTGGTTGTCAGATTTACTTCCTATTCCTCATTTCGGCAAAATAATAACATTTGTCTTTATTGTTAGCTGAATTTAGTTTAAAAGTCAACAGACTGATGTGACTAATACGATCCTTAGAAAGTGAAACCTCTCTGATTCAAGATTGCTTTGTCCAGGAAGAAGGGTAGGTCCATGGCTGTTGCTTTTTCTGCTTTCTGTTTCAAGAATTGGTCTGTCAGGCTGCCTATCAAATTTATGAGGAACCTTCCCCGCATTGCTCCGTCCGGTTTTGGAAACTATAGCAACTACATTATTTAACTATTCACCCAGCTAGGTTGTTTGGATTGAAAACCATTCTAATGTTAAAGGTGCAGGTGCCTCTGCAAATGTGTGCAGACAATTCCACATTGTGAAAAACTTATTTATGTACAAATGCACAATTAAGACAGCTAATTCATTTAGTATTCCACTGATTTGTCTTAAACAACTTCATATGTTTTCTTTGTCCTCCCCTGGAACGGTGGCCATTTGAGAGTTGAGAGAACACCACCTGGTGGGGGAGATGGTTTCCGGCCATCCAAGCAGTGTCCAGTCGATCAAAGTTGACTTTGCAGGAGTTTTGCCTGAATGGTCCTGGAGCTGGCTTCAAGGACACCAGCATTTATTTGGCGATCCTCCCATTGAATCCAGAGGAGTAGCGGAGGCATCGCTGATGGAATTTCCCTAACGGTCTTCGTGTCACTGATACACAGTCCAGGTCTCCATGCAATACAGGAGTGTGGGGACAACAACTGCTCTGCATAGTAGGACTTCTGTTGACTTGCGGTGATGGTCTTTGTTGTCAAACACGGTACTGTTTGTAGAAGGCTGAGCTGGTGCAGCTGAAACAATGTAGGACCTCCTCGTCAACAGTGGCTTTGTGAGAGCAGTAGCTGCCATGGTAAGTGTTCAACAGATTCCACATATCCTTCAACAGATATGGGAAGTAGAATGTTTGGCTGACCCAGGTGTGGGTTGATATGCGAGTTTTGTTCTGGCAACATTCAAGGACAGGCCGAGCTTCTTGAATGCAGCCACTGCCATAAAAGAGAACAAAATCAACATACCTCGAAGCTGTGTTAAATCTCTTAACTGTGCCCAATTAAAAAATGCTGCTGAAATGCAAAATTTAATTAGTGTAAATTTTAGTGAAACACTTTGGTTTCAATAGTTCAGTAAGAAATGAGAATGGTTGGGTGGATAACCATTGTGAACAGTGCTGAACATAACTAACTGAAGATACAGTATGCCAATATAAAAAAAGAAACTCCTGAAAACTGTTTCAAAGGCCAGAGAAGGGATACTTCAAGGGAGTTCATGGGACTTGGATGAGATCAGGGGAAGGCCTGATCAATTAAGGCTTCAGAAACTCATGGATGGCAGATAGTATCAGGGCAAGCTTTCTCTCCAGGGTTTAAACAAAGAACTTAAAGCATCTTTGTACATTTCATACAAAGAACTTTTATAAGACAATAAGGCACGGTCAATATGCCAACTCATATTGGGAAAGGAAATCAAGGGCAGGTCACCACCACCTCAAGGGCAATTAGGATGGGCAATAAATGCTGACCTTGTCAGCAAAGTTCACTTCCCGAGAGCAATTTTTTTTTTTAAATGTCGGAAAAGGGATAATCACTACTGCAGTCAGAAGGGTGTGACTTGGGCCAGTCACACAAGAAGATCTACAATCAATGCTGTACTGATCATTCGGATGGATCTTTATATCCTCTCTTGTAAAGTTATTGGTGTATTTCCCAGATTGTAGTTTTGAATCTACATGTAGTAAATTGAATTATTGTATGATTTGTGTGTGTGTGTGTTTGTCATTTCTCAAAAATCTCAGTTAAAAGAATATTACATTTGAAAGGCCCAAGAGTGAGACTTTACAGCCCTGAATGACAAAAGGAATTGAAAGTTAAAATAAAATAGAAAAGGAAGGTTGTGACTAATGTCTGGAGCAAGATTCAATTGACAACTAGGTAGATTATGGAAAGTACAAGAAGCAATTGAAAAAATATGGGTGGCAAAGATATAAGGGGAAACAAATCACCTAAAATATTTTAGGATTTGATTTAAATGCATAGTATAAATGATTAACTAAGGAAAGGTTGAGCCATTAAGGACCCAAAGGGAAATTTTCATGTAGAGGCAGAGGGTATGATTAAAGTATTAAATGAGTACTTCCCATCTATCTTCACAAAAGATGTGGATAAAGTAGGAGAGGGAAGTTATGGACAGGGTAGTAATGGAGAAGATGTATTAAAAATATTAGCATGACTGAAAGATGGTAGGTCACCTAGTCTAGTTGGAATGCATCCTAGGTTGCTCAAAGATGCAATGGTAGCACTGGTCATAATCTTTCAATCCTCATTGGATACATGAGTAGCCCCAGAGGACTGAATGGCTGCTAATGTTATAACACCATACAAGAGAGGGAAGAGGAAATTACAGGTCAGTTAGCTTAACATCAATCATGTTGGGGAACACAGGGTTTAGTGAGAGGGAGGAACTGAAAGAAATCAGCATTAGTAGGGAAATGGTATTGGGGAAATTGATGGGATTGAAGGCCGATAAATCCCTGGGGCCTGATAATCTACATCCCAGAGTACTTAAGGAAGTGGCTCTAGAAATAGTGGGTGCGTTAGTGGTCATCTTCCGAGATTCTATAGACTCTGGAACAGTCCCTAAAGATTGGAGGGTAGCTAATGTAACCCCACTATATAAAAAGGGAGGCAGAGAGAAAACACGGAATTATAGACCAGTCAGCCTGACGTCGGTAGTGGGGAAAATTCTAGAGTCCATTATAAAAGGTTTAATAGCTGAGCACGTAGAAAACGGTAGAATCAGACAAAGCATGAATTTATGAAAGGGAAATCATGCTTGACAAATCTACTGGAATTTTTTGAGGATGTAACTAGTAAAGTTGATGAGGGGGAGCCAGTGGATGTGGTTTATTTGAACTTTCAGAAGGCTTTCGACAAAGTCCTACGTAAGAGATTGGCGTGTAAAATTAAAGCGCATGGGATTGGGGGTAGTGTATTGAGATGGATAGAAAATTGGTTGGCAGACAGGAACCAAAGAGTAGGAATAAACGGGTCTTTTTGTGAATGGCAGGCAGTGACTAGTGGGACCCCAGTTATTCACAATATATATTAATGATTTAGATGAGGGAATTAATTGTAATATTTCCAAATTTGCAGATTACACAACGCATGGTGCCCTGTGAGGAGGATGCAGATATGCATGTGTGATTTGGACAAGCTGAGTGGGTGGGCAAATGCATGGCAGATGCAGTATAATGTGGATAAGTGTGAGGTTATCCATTTTGGTAGCAAAAACAGGAATGTAGATTATTATCTGATTGGCTATAAATTGAGAGAGGGGAATGTGCAACGAGACCTGGGTGTCTTTTACACCAGTCGCTGAAGGTAAGCATGCAGAAGGCGGTAAAGAAGGCAAATGGTATGTTGGCCTTCATAGCCAGAGGATTCGATTACAGGAACAGGGATGTCTTGCTGCAATTGTACAGGGCCTTGGTGAGACCACACCTGGAATATTGTGTGCAGTTTTGGTCTCCTTATCTGAGGAAGGATGTACTTGCTATAGAGGGAGTGCAGCAAAGGTTTACCTGACTGAGTCCAGGGATGGCGGGACTGACATATGAGGAGAGATTGAGTCAATTAGGATTATATTCGCTGGAGTTCAGAAGAATGAGGGGGGATCTCATAGAAACCTATAAAGTTCTAGCAGGACTAGACAGGGTAAATGCAGGAAGGATGTTCCTGATGGTGGGGGAGTCCAGAACCAGGGATTACAGCCTAAGAATATGGGGTAGACCACTTAGGACTGAGATGAGGAGAAATTTATTTACCCAGAGAGAGGTGAGCCTGTGGAATTCATTACCAGAGAAAGTAGTTGAGCCCAAAACATTGTATGTTTTCAAGAAGTAGTTCGATATAGCTCTTGGGGCGAAAGGGATCAAAGGGCCTGGGGAGAAAGCAGGAGCAGGCTATTGAGTTGGATGATCAGCCATGATCAAATTGAATGGTGGAGCAGGCTCGAAGGGCTGAATGGCCTACTCCTTCTAGTTTCTATGTTTCTATCACTGCAAATCACCTCTACCACCACACTTTGCTTCCTGTAACTGAACCAATTTTATATCCATACCACCACTTTCCTCTTAAGGTCTTCCATCATCTTAATAAGCCTCCTGCATGGCACTTTGTCAATGTCTTCCAGAGTTCCCTGTTTTAATTAAGGGAGTTTTTAAAGGTGGTCTGTTGTAGTTTCTTCTAGCTTCCAAGTATTGCTCATCTTTTAACCAAACCATCCCCACTCTGCATCTTCATGGAAGTGGATTGTGACTGTAAGCTGAAGCTCAATTTCAAGCCTCTGCCTCAGTTTGTGACACGGTTCAATAATACACTGCTTGAGATAACCCTTCAGCTTCACATTGAAGAATTTCATTTGGCATCAGTCTAGTGTTGTTTTTGCGTGAGAGAAAACACCAGATGGTGTTTTTTCTTATATATTGGCGCTGTACAAAGTCGATCAAGTTATTGCAAGAGGCATCGCAATGGGAGCAATATGTGTAACAATGCGTTAATCCGATGGTCCCTACTGCAAGTAGTTTGTTGAGGAGGTAAAGTCTGTTTATAAGACTAACCAATAATGCAAACCCAGGGAGAATATCTAGAGTAGACCCAGTATTTGTAACATGCTTCAGACTCTTGTAAGTTACCTTATGACAAAGCAAATCCTTTCTACCAACACATCCCACTGCAGAGACTTGGCTGAATTTTTGAGCCCCGATGGGGGTGGCCATGGAGGCGGGTGGTCGCATTAATTTTCACCACCAGCCAGTCTGCAGGCTCCATCCATACTCCAGGCCATTTTCCCAGGGGCGGCGGGGTGGGTAATCCACTGTTAAAGGCCTATTGATGAGTTTTCCAGGCAGCCTCCAGCTCCCTAGAGGCATCGGGGAACAGCATAGCTGCCTGGAGGTGGCCTCAAAGGTAGCTCGACTGCTGAGATTTTTTATTTTAAAATTAAAAGAAGTTAGAGAGCAGGTGCCTCCTTCATGGGTCTCCCTCTCATGTACGTACTTAGAAAGGTCAGCTTCTGCTTCTGAGCTGGAGGGCCACCTATTGGCCTTCCAATTTCAAGTGCCTGCTCACCATCCTTAATTGGATGGAGAGCTTACTTTCTGGCTATTAATTGGCCACTGAAAAGTCTCAACTGGCCCACAGGTAGGTGGACAATGTGACAGCTTCCCCGCTGCTGGTAAAATTGTGGCAGGGCCACATGGGAGTAGGTGGCAGTTCTGTTATTGTGGTTTTATGCTGGGATTTGTTAGCTTCTTACTCCAAAAGAGATCTTGCTGGACACAGTGGCCTTTTGTTGAAAACATATTTATTTACATATTCAATCTTTGTAAATAGTTAGTAAGACCAACTCTCTAAGATGCCTCTCAGTCATCTTCTCTCAGTGAGTGTCATCACTGTGATTTAGCTTCTTAGGCACATGCTCAGTAGTTATTAAAGTTAACCCTTTACTCTACATCTCCCCCCAAGTTCACTCTTCCCACAAACTGTAAACCTCATGTACTACTTATAGTTTCTATCCAACTGTTACTCCCCACCCCCCTCCAAGTCACTTTTACCAAAGTTGTCAATCCCCCAACAGTGTTCTCGACTCTCTTGGAGGATGTGTAGGACATATGTGTTCCTTTATTGTCTCCTTGAAAGACAAACATGGTGTTATAAAAAAATGCTGTAAAAACTCAGCAGCATCTGCAGGGAGAGAAACAGAGTTAACGTTTCGAGTCCGTATGACTCTAAGAACTTCGCAGCTGTATCATACACCACTGCTGTGACAAGAGAAGGACTCATTATCTGAGTGGGGAATGAATCTGGTAGATGAAAAGAAGAACGAAGAGCATCCTGGAGATAAGGAAAGGAAGACTTCCCTATTCCTCTTAGAGTAGGAATTTCTCTTTCTCAAGGTAGTAGTATCACATCCACACTTACTTCAGCAATGAGGCTGCTCCACTGCAGACACTGAGACCTCAGGGTCAGCAGGAGAAAGTAGGATTGCACCATAATCAACAATGGAATAAACTTCAGGACCAGTAGCTATAGGAAGTTCCTGCTTAGTACTCTGGTCTGCAGTTTTGCTTGAAAGTTCAGCATCAGTGTCGGGCATTTGTACTCAAGAGTCTCAATAGTCATCAGAAAGACAGCCAACATCAGCACTTTTTCAGATAGTTGCTCTGTAGCCAACTCTTTCATCTGATGAAGAGGCAGTTTCCTTAGATGTGGTATGACATTTATAGACTCCTGTACTGCAATATAACCACTTTCTTTGCACCATTTCTTATGTGTGTATCCATCTCTATGGCTTGATAGCACTGTGTGACTGCTAACAGCTGGGTTTTTAGTTCAGCCTTCTCTTTTAGGTAGTTAGACTTCTCCAACTCATGCTTAATTTTAAAATTTTCTAGCTCCACTTGATGCTTGACTTTTTTTAAGGTACTTTTCAGCTGTAGAAGCTCAATAGTTTAGGTCTCTGCTTCTTTACTGAAAGCTTTCTGATGGGTCTGAAGTTCAGGCTCTAGCTTACTTTTGTATAAATTAATAACCTCTGAACTTTCACTATTGGTTTGATCCAATTTGGAGTTAAGCATCTCTTCCCCCGGATAGCTTTTTGTTGGCTGCTTGCAATTGTTGTAGCCTGTCGTTGGTGGGCTCAGTGGAATAAGCAGACAAATTCACCTCTTTGTTACCTTCTTCAGCAAAAGGGCAATTCTCCTTAAAAGAGACAACAAAAACTTCATGATCATTGGCAGTGGGTCAAAGCGTATATTAAGGTCCAGAACCACCTCTTCCAACAGATCATCTGACTCTGCAAGGGCTTCATTCTTTTGCACTCTTTCCTGCAAGAACAAATTAAGGTCCAGAATATCACCTTGGTGGTCACCGTTATTCTGTTCCCACTTTTTCTATCCTGTCCTCAAAGAGAAGTGAAAGATCTGCAATATCCTCCTGTGGTCCTTGGAGTTGAACAGAGGACAGTTGCAGTGCCACTTTATTCAGTCATGAAACTCTGTCAGATAACACTGAAACACCAACTCCTGTGTCTAGCTTGAGTTCAGTTGAATACCCATTTACATCAATGTCAGCCCTCCAATTCTGGTTTGTATTTTCCTTTATTTCTCCTAGGAAGATGATTTCCTGGTTGTCAAGGTCTTGAATGGAGGTTCTGTTAACAGGCTTCTCCTTCTGTCTTGTATAAACAGATTTCCTGGAATGGCAGACCACTTTAAAATGGCCTAGCTTGCCATAGCCATGGCACTGTGCAGTTTGGCCAAGGTAATCTTCCTGCCTGTGGTCTACCTGCCCGCCACAGCAGAAACAATGGGAAAATGGCAGTTGGAGCCTTTTAGGGCGTTCCCCTGCTTGCTGGCTTGTTATACTTTCAGTTTTACAATCCAAAAATTGAACAACTTCATCGGGCTGTTTTTGGGAAATTTCCCTTGCATCTCTGACGAAAGACTATTCTGCCCCCATTTGTCAGCCTGTCTGGCCAGCTGTGCAGCTTTCCTTAAATTTAAATAATCCCGAGATTGTAAGAAGTCAGAGAGATTTTCATCTAAAACACCAACGACTATTCTGTCTTTGCTCTTTTAGTCTTCAGTACTCTCAATTTTTAGCTTGGCGGTACATCTCCCTTCACCCGGTTTTGACTGCACGAATTAATTTCACCCCCTCAATGACAATTTTTGTGAAGACTGAAGTATGGGTCAAAGGCACCGATGACATCCTCCAGGAAGCCGTCTCTTCATTCTGTCCGGCCAGCACATCGTCAGCAATGCCCCTGACGGCATATAACAAAGTGCTAACATGATATTTGTTCTGATTACTCGCAAGACGTAAGGCATGAGGTACCGGGTAAAATGTCTTCATTAATTGTGCCATTGCTCAACCTGTCTGGTGCCCTCTATGTTTTGAAATGATTCTGGTAGAGGCAAAGTAGTAGCCATTTCTCACCCTGATTCGAGGTTGTCTTTACCCGCGCTGCTTGTCTTGCCAGTTGCTGGGCTGTCTTCATTATTTTGTCGTATCCGGTGTGTTTGCTGGGTTGGTGTTGAAGTTCTTCAACTGCTGAGCTCTGCTGTTGCTGGGGGTGAGGCTTTCAAGGCTTCTCCTGTCATTTTCTATTGTTTTTCTGTGGGTGTAGTCACTGCTGCCACCATCAATTATCGTGGCTTTATCTGAGAATTCTTTAGCTTCTTACTCTGAGATCTTGCGGGAGACGACGGCCCTTTGTTGAAAACACATTTATTTACATGCTAACTAATTACAAAAGTTAAGTAAGACCAATACATTGCTGGAGCTACTCTCTCAAATGCCCCTCGGTCATCTTCTCTGTGAGTGACACCACAGTGAAATAGCTCCTTTTGCACATGCTCAGTAGATATGATTAGAGTTAATTGTTTACAGGCACGGCACCCATGACATTTAGGTTCACACTGCCACACATCCAGCCCCCTAACTCTGTTTCTCTCCACAGATGCTGCCTGATATGCTGAGTATTTCCAACATTTGCTATGTTTATTTTATACTATTTGTTACATCGGTTTTCCTGGCTGGAAAGTGGAATTATAGCAATAATTAACCAGAATGCTCCTGTCTTGTCACTGAAATTGTACATTCATCCATCTTTGTCATCCTGTTGGAATGAAGCGTTATAAGAAAAATTACAATTCCTACATTCTTTTTCAATAGTGACCCTGAACCATTCTCTAGCTGCGGGTTTAGTAAGGAGTAAGAGGTATCTGGATGGTTTGTTGCATCTTCAATGCCCTGCCGGAAATAGTTATTCAGTCCTCTTTCCTATTGGTGGCGCTAATCTCACATTACTGAATACACCGAGATGCACGTAGAAGCAAAATTTGAATAGGGAAAAAAATCAACATGCACAGTTTAAGTTACACTGTTGTGTAGCAGTATCAGAATAAAATACATTAAGGCCACAATACTCCATAGCCATCTGAACATGTTTCTACAGTACAATCAACAAAACAAGGTAACTTGGCATGCTGAATTTTTGGAGTTATCCTTTCTGATAGGATTTGAGTTTCTGTAACAGAGTTCAGCTTCAGATATGGCCACTCTATATACTCACCAAAGACCTCTGCTCTTTGCCCCATGGATTCTGCCAATCACAGACGCAGAGCTCAGGAATGAAAGTCAAAGGTCAGTGACATGATAACACAAACCAAATGTTGAGAAAACTGACCTCAGCTGAAAACATTTTGCAATGAATAGATTTCCCTGGGCACTAAAACCAAACTTTCCACAAAGGAGAGAGGAAAATAAACACCTTTTTCCTTTCTCTACGTTGCCAAAGTAAAGCGAATCAAAAAGTGGGCAAGTTCAGAGACTACAATTTTAACACCAGTGAGCTAAGGATGTTTGTTTCGTTAAAGTTGCCTGTATTGATCAAAGCCTTGGCAGGCCACTGGAACCCTCCCATAATCTTAACCAGAATTTATGGGGCTTTACTGGTTATTCAGTGAACAAATACACTCTCTGTGATTTTCAGCCACTGAGATCTAGAAAGTAGTCGGAACTGAGTTGACATGATCTCAATTTCATCCCCTCTAGTTTCTGAAAGACTTCCAACATTGACTCAATGGGCCAAATGGTCGTCTCCTGCACTGTAATGACTCTAATGGCTCCATGTGACTTGCATTTATTTAGCACTTTGCGCGACCACCCAGATGTCTCAAAGTGCTTTACATCCAATGAAGTACTTTATGAAGTGTAGTCACTGCGCAACGTAGGAAACATGGTGGACAATTTGTGCACAGCAAGCTCCCACAAACAGCCACGTGATAATGACCAGATAATCTGTTTTTGTGATGTTGATTCAGGGATAAATATTGGCCAGGACACTAGGTAAAACTCTCCTCCTCATCTTTGAAATAGCGTCATGGTGACTTTAATATGCCACTTGAGCAAGCAGATCACCTTCAGTCTAACATCTCATCCGAAAGACAGTACCTCTGACAGTGCAATATTCCATCGAAGCATCAGCCTTGACTTCTGTATTCAAGCCCTGGACTGGGATTTGAACCCAGAAGCAAGAGTGCTACAACCGAGCCACAGATGAGGATACTACCATCAATCTTTGCACTCCAGGGCAAAAAACACCCAAAGTACTTGCTCTCGATCACTATCTGGTGGCCGCAAGTGCACGTGTCTGGTTGTCAGTTGAGCAGTTGGAGGTTTGACTGCAGACAGCTGGCGAGCGCTTTATGTCTGGGCTCACAGGTGAAGAATGGCTGCTTGGGCAAGATACCGCTCAACCTTTGGTTATTTAAGTTTCAGTAGAGCGGAGTGGGTGTGTATCTGTCTTTGTTAATATCAGGTAGTTAGTGAGTAAAGGGTATTCCTTTGTTTGATCAATAGAATCATTATGTTCATGTCCTTAATGAGATGTAGGACAAAAGTACGCTGTGAGAATTTTACAGCATTGAATTGATTTGAGTTGATAAAGTATCATTAATAGCTGTACTGTGATCAGAAAAGTCTTTGATTTGAAATAAGATATGAGAGAATCTTACTATAGCTCTAGTGGAAATACTTAGCACTGTAACTCCATACATAGCACAGACAGATTTTTTTCTCTGTCCACCCTTTCAGGGGTTCAAAGGGTCAGCATGATTATCCAATGAGTCACTGGGTCATGCAGACCAAGAAGGACCCTGGTTCATTTTCTGCCCTCTGTCTAACGTCTCATCCGAAAGGCAGTACCTCTGACAGTACAGCACAGTACAGTGCATAAGAACATAACATAAGAAAAAGAATCAGGAGTAGGCCCCTCAAGCCTGCCCCACCATTCAAAAAGATCATGGCTGATCTGCCCCAGGCCTCAACTCCTCTTTCGTGCCAGTTCCTCATAGCCCTCAACTCCCTGATATTTCAAAAATCTATCTACCTCCTCTTTAACTACTTTCAGTGATCTAGCCTCCACAACTCTGAGGTACAGAATTCCAGACATTCACTACCCTCTGAGAGAAGAAATTCCTTCACATCTCAGTTTTAAGTGAGTGTCCCCTTATTCTGTAACTATGTTCCCCTAGTTTGAGATTCCCCCACTAGTGGAAACATCTTCTCAACATCTACCCTGTCAAGCCCCCTCAAAATCTTGTACTTTTCAATAAGATCACCCCTCATTCTTCTAAACTCGAATGAATAGAGGCCTAACCTATTTAGCCGTTTTTGATGTCAACCCCTTCATCCCAGGAATCAGCCTAGTGAATCTCTTCTTAACTGCCTCCAACGCCAGTATATCCTTTCCTAAATATAGGGATCAAAACTGCACACACTACACCAGGTGCGGCCTCACCAACACCCTGTACAGTTGTTACAAGACTTCCCTATTTTTAAACTCCAACCCCCTGGCAATACAGGCCAAAATTCCATTTGCCGCCTTAATTACTTGCTGCACCTGCATGCTAACTTTTTGTTTCATGCACAAGAACACCCAGATCCCTCTGTGCTAAACTTTTTTGGACTCTCTCCCCATTTAAATAATAGTCTGCCTTTTGACTCTTCCTATCAAAGTGCATGACCTTACATTTTCCTACATTAAACTCCATCTACCAAGTTTTTGTCCACTCACTCAACCTGATATAAGAAGAATGGTAGCCAGCAAGAAAGAGTGACTCCATCAAACACCAGATGAGAGGCACCCTCTACATGGTTATACACCTACACCCAGCCGCCTAAAGTCAAGGAAGAGCTTCATGAACAGTGTTGTTCCATTACAATCGACCCTATCTTAAGCCTGCATCGCCTTATGGAAAGACCAGCTCGCCAGTCTCGAACAACCCCCAGCGATGGAAATTCTACCGGATGAAAGCCTTCCCCCAGGAGCTAATTGCAACTGGGCAACCTGGAAGTGCCTTAACAGACTTAGGACTGGTGTAGGTTGTTCAAAGATGTCACTAAGCAACTGGGGATATACAACCAGCCCAAAAATTTGTGAATGTGGAACTGAGCCACAGACTATGCAACATCTCCTGCAATGCCTATCGCTAGAGGAACCCTGCACTATTGCAGATCTTGCTGAATTCAACAACAAGGCGCAAAAATGTGTCCAGTTCTGGCTGGGCCATGTATAGACTGTCCGTGGACACGATAAGAAGACCCAACTTATCTATATCCCCTTGCAGATTCCTTATGTCCTCTCCACATGCCCTCCCACCTATTTTTGTATCGTCACCAAATTTGGATACTTTACACTCTGCCCCCTCCTCCAAGTCATTAATATAGATAGTAAATAATTGAGGCCCGAGGACTGATCCTTGTGGCATTCCACTAGTTATGTCTTTCCAATCTGAAAAAGACCCATTAATCCCGACTTTCTGTCATCTGTGTGTTAACCAATCCTCAATTCACGCTAATACATTACCCCCAATACTGTGAGCTCCTGTCTTGTGCAATAACCTTTAATGTGGCACCTTATTGAATGCCTTCTGGAAATCCAAATACACTATATCTACCAGTTCCCCTTTTATCAACGCTGCTTGTTATGTCTTCAAAGAACTCTAGCAAATTTGTCAAACATGATTTCCCTTTCACAAAACCATGTTGACTCTGTTTGAATCAAGCCCTGGACTGGGACTTGAACCCAGAGGCAAGAGTGCTACAACTGAGCCACAGCTGAAGATACTACAATTGGTCTGCACCCTGGGGCAAAAACCGTACTGAGTTAGCAAATCTCACCTGAGGCTGAGTTAGGGGTGCTAGGACCACCAGGGCCTATTTCTTCACTATCCCAGTGACCTGGACTCTGTAGAAATGCCATTTGGCCTCATTTTCTATTTTGGAGAGTTTGCTTCTAACTCCCTTCGTCCTCTCTGATGCATTTGAGGGTGGGAAATTGCTGCTTAAGCCCAGAGATCCTCAGCTCCAGAAACTCAATTGTCTGATTAATGCAAACCTGGATGCACTGAAGATCCACTCATTCATTGCTGGGCTAAGGGGGGGAAAATTGGCTGGTTGATAATCACTGCCAAGTGACCTATGTTCAACATGTCCGAGTGATAAAGGATTATCAAGCTCCCTGAGGTTAAATAGCTTGCCAACACATGCACATGAATAATGGTCACTTTTATAAGATAACAAAGAGCAATGAGCAACTAGGGAGCTGTACCTCAAAAAGGGTTCAGCACCTTCAGGAGTGAAGAACAGTTGAGAAATATGTGTGGGGAAACCTTTGTCTACAATTAAGTAGCCTCTATGTGGGTAGATTATGTAAGATTTGGTTTTAGCATTAAGAAGCTAAAATCACTTACAATTTCTACTATTTATTCATTCACGGGATGTGGGCTTCACTGGCTGGGCCAGCATTTATTGCCCATCCCTAGTTGCCCTTGAGAAGATGGTGGTGAGCTGCCTTCTTGAACCGCTGCAGTCCATGTGGTGTAGGTACACCCACAGTACTGTTAAGAAGGGAGTTCCAGGAATTGGCCCAGCCACAGTGAAGGAATGGCGATATATTTCCAAGTCAGGATGGCAAGTGACTTGGAGGGGAACTTCCAGGTAGTGGTGTTCCCATCTATCTGCTGCCCTTGTCCTTCTTGGTGATAGTGGTCATGGATTTGGAAGGTGCTGTCGAAGGAGCCTTGGTGAATTCCTGCAGTGCATCTTGCAAATGGTACACACTGCTGCTACTGTGCGTCGGTGGAGGAGGGAGTGAATGTTTGTGGATGTGGTGCCAATCAAGCCGGCTGCTTTGTCCTGGACGGTGTCCAGCTTCCCACTGAAACTAGACATCAGTGAGCAGGTTATTGCTCTGATAGCACTGTTGATGACCCTTTCCGTTACTTTACTGATGATGGAGAGTAGACTGATGAGGTGGTATTTGGCTGGGTTGGACTTGTCCTGTTTTTTGTTTACAGGACATACCTGGGCAATTTTCCATATGGCCGGGTGGATGCCAGTGTTATAGCTGTACTGGAACAGCTTGGCTAGGGGCGCAGCAAATTCTGGAGCACAAGTCTTCAGTACTATTACCGGAATATTGTCAGGTCCCATAGCCTTTGCAGTATCCAATGTCTTCAGATGTTTCTTGATATCATGTGGAGTGAATTGAATTGGCTGACAACTGGCATCTGTGATGCTGGGGACCACTGGAGGAGGCCGAGATGGATCATCCACTCGGCACTTCTAGCTGAAGATTGTTGCAAATGCTTCAGCCTTATATTTTGCACTGCTGTGCTGGGCTGGGCTCCTCCATCATTCAGGATGGGGATGTTTGTGGAGCCACGTCCTCCAGTGAATTGCTTAATTGTCCACCAACATTCACGACTGGATGTGACAGGACTGCAGAGCTTAGATCTGATCTGTTCGTTGTGGGATCACTTAGCTCTGTCTATCACTTGCTTCTTATGCTGTTTGGCACACAAGTAGTCCTGTGTTATAGCTTCACCAGGTTGACACCTCATTTTGAGGTATGCCTGGTGCTGCTCCTGGCATGCCCTCCTGCACTCTTCATTGAACCAGTGTTGATCCCCTGAATTGATGGTATTGGTAGTGTGGAGGATATGCCGGGCCATAAGGTTACAGATTGTGTTCGAGTACAATTCTGCTGCTGCTGATGGCCCACAGCGCCTCATGGATGCCCAGTCTTGAGTTGCTAGATCTGTTCAAAATCTATCCCATTTAGTACGATGGTAGTGCCACACAGCACGATGGAGGGTATCCTCAATGTGAAGGCGGAACTTCATCTCCACAATGACTGCGGTGGTCACTCCTACCAATACTCTCATGGACAGAGGCATCTGTGGTGGGCAGGTTGGTGAGGATGAGGTCAAGTGTGTTTTTCCCTCTTGTGGGTTACCTCACCACCTGCCGCAGACCCAGTCTAGCAGCTATGTCCTTTAGGACTTGGCCAGCAGTGCTGCTACTGAGCCACTCTGGTGATGGACATTGAAGTCCCCCACCCAGAGAACATTCTGCACCCTTGCCACCTTCAGTGCTTCCTCAAAGTGATGTTCAACATGGAGGAGCACTGATTCATCAGCTGGGGGGGAGGAAGGGGCAGTACATGAGGAGGTTTCCTTGCCCATGTTTGGCCTGATGCCATGAGACTTCATTGGGTTTGGAGTCAATGTTGAGGACTCCCAGGGCAATTCCCTCCCACCTGTATACCACTGTGCCACCACCTCTGCTGGGTCTGTCCTGCCGGTGGGACAGGACATTCCCAGGGATGGTGATGGTGGTGTCTGGGACATTATCTGGTATGATTCTGAGAGGATGACTATGTCAGGCCGTTGCTTGACTAGTCTGTGAGACAGCTCTCCAGATGTTAGTTAGGAGGACTTTGTGGGGTCGACAGGGCTGCGATTGCCATTGTCGTTTCTGGTCCATCCGGTTTCATTCCTTTTTTGTGTCTTTTTAGCAGTTTGTCACAACCGAGTGGCTTGCTAGGCCATTTCAGAGTCAACCACATTGCTGTGGGTCTGGAGTCACATATAGGGCCAGACCAGGTAAGGATTTCCTTCCCTAAAATTAGTGAATCAGATGGTTTTTACAACTATTGACAGCCATCTTGTAATTCAAATTCAATCATCTGCTGTGGTGGGATGTCGAACCTGGGTCCCCAGAGCATTACCCTGGGTCTCTGGATTACTAGTCCAGCAACAATACCGCTACGCCATCGCCTCCCCCAAAGAAAAGTACTGTAGTTAAGGTAACAATATGCATTGAGTCACTGAAGTTTAAATTTGATACCCATTACCTTGGCCAACCCTTTGTGCTGTTCCCTCTCTGCCAGACCTAATTCCACATATTTTATCCTCTTTTTCACAACAATCAAGGCAAACCATGTGAGTGTCTCAGTTACTGCCTCCTCTATCCACCTCAATCACAGGCACTGTTTCCATTCTCTTCAAAACTCTATTCTCCAACCACCAAACCACAACAGACTGTTTAAAAAAAAAATTGGCCCAATTTTGTGGTTGTCATAACAGCAAAACTGTCAGCATTCACCATCATTACACAGTGAAACTGATAACTTCTGGAGCCTGCATACGGGCAGTGAACTGTGGAAATCCATAAGTTGCTGTCAGTAATTCCCTTCCTCCTCCACAAGGTGCGCTGCAGAACTCTCCACAGATAGTAATCTTTTGAAATCACTGAACTGATGAAAACTACTTCTTTAAGCTATCTGTTAAAAACCATCGGAAAGGTTACACCTTGTTAATGAAATGTGACTGGGTTTTTAACACAGCATTCTAAATCATTGCTATGACTGAAGAACCAACCGTTCCCACTCTGGAAAACTAATTTTAGTGTAATGTCAAATTTCTCCATACATAATAAAAATGATTATTTTTAAAGTTTATTTATGATATTCTCACTCCTAATTTGGTGTCTGTCCCAATCTTTATTTCTCTCTCTTTAAAGTTTATAAAAAATGATGGATAATCAGCACATTTTTTACTTCCTGGTTTGCTGTCTGTGAGAATGCTTCGTTGTGATTGCTGCTTGATGACATCACTGTTGCTGCCCATCTGGGGACTTCCTTGACTTGATGCCAGATTCATGCCACAGTGATGGCTAGATCTTTATGGGCAGCTTTCTTTGAGGTTGGTGATAAGTATCATTACTTCTCTCTGCCAAGAGTATTATGGGCTGTGGCCACCTTCCAGTAGCTACCCTGCTCGGCATCTTTCCATCTATGAAAGGTGATGGACATACAGCAAACAAATCCATTTCAGACAGAGTATCTTCAAATGGCTCACCTTTGCTGATGGCTGAAGAGATCCAGCCTTGAGAGGCAGGTTCCACCACAAGTGCCGCACATGAAGCCACCAGATGTTGTGAGCTGTTGTTTTCGGCATTGGCGTCTATTACCAAGCTGTTGTCGCCCCTGGTCACCTTGCTGGTTCATGCCACAGGAGGTATTGCCATTTTCCTCTATCATCAGCTAGTGACTCCCAGATCCGATAATCGATGCCTAGGCCTTCACACCCACAAGCATTGTTGAAGCACAGCTTTGGGCATCTCACTAGTCGTCTGGCTCCAGCTACCTCACCTTGGGTATGTGACCATCTTCCAACCTGCAGACATGCCTGAGCCAGTGAAGACACCTCTGTTTGATGAGTGCGAACAAACTTGGGAGCTCTGACTTTGAGAGGACTGCCGCACTCATGATTTTATCCTGCCAAGATGAACTCATAATGCACCACAGGCAGTGGAGACGCAAATTGTTGAGCTTATTTTCTTAAGTCATAAAATGTAAGTCATTGATATTTTGCAACCCTACAACAGGAGCTGAGAATCCAGGCCTTATACACCATCAGCTTGTTCCAGGGTCAACTTGATATTACGCCATGCGTATTTTGTGAGTCAGCCAAAGGTGGCAGCTGCTTTCCCTGTGTGTGTATCAAATTCTGCAGCTCCACTTGCGTCAGTTTGAATGTGGTAGCTCACCCAAGTGGCTGTTATTCACATGTTATAAGGTTACCAACTGTAAAGGAGGTCACAGCTGAGCTGAATCCTGTCCATGTCCACTGCCAATCCATGGATATGTCTAACAAGGGTTTACTGTAAAGTGAGCCGGACTTGGAATCCTGCCAAAGTTTCCCTTTCAGTAGTCCAGGGACACTGTGGAAAATTGTAATACTCTTAATGAGGCAGCACAGACTGAGCACTGAATCTGAGACCTTCCTGATCTGTTTGGCTCAGAGATGGCAAATTTACCTTGAAGCCTTTTGGCTGGGATCTCTATGATGCTAACATGAAGCGTCCCTCTCACCATTCAGAATATCACATTTCATATCATCAGACAAACAGCTCTGTAACCTTGGATTGTCCATTGATCAGTTACAAACATCCCTCACAGCACCAGAAAGAGAAAACAGAAATGAGTGAAAACCAAAATAGAACAATTACCAAGAATTTGTTTGATAAAGACACTGTCCACTGTGATAGAATACTTCCCCCTTGCCTGGATAAGTGCAGCTCCAACAACACTTAAGAAGCTTGACACCATCCAGGACAAAGCAGCCCTGCTTGATTGGCACCACATCCAACACCTTCAACATCCACTCCCTCCGCCACTGATGCACAGTAGCAGCAGTGTGCACTATTTGCAAGGTGTACTGCAGGAACTCAATAAAGCTCCTTAGGCAGCATCTTCCAAACCCACGACCGCTACCATCTAAAAGGACTCACCATCCTGACTTGGAAATATATTGCTGTTCCTTCACTATCACTGGGTCAAAATACTGGAATCCCCCTTCCTGACAGCACTGTGGGTGTACTTATACTATATGGACTGCAACGGTTCAAGAAGGCAGTTCACCATCACCTTCTCAAGGGCAATTAGGGATGGACAGTAAATGCTGGCCTAGCCAGCGACACCCAAAAAAGGATAGGCCTAATTTCCTTTGTTCATTCGCAACTTTTGATTTACATTGTTACAAGTCACACGTACACACACAAATAATAAACACACAGTGGACACATACACACTACACACGCTCGTACAACTTGCAGACATCTCTATCTGAAGTGAAGCTTTGGGTGGAATAACTCCCCCCCCCCCCCCCCCCCCCCCCCCCTCCCCCCACCATCGCCCCCCAGCGGCCAGTTTGGAGGTGAGGAGGAGTGTTGAATTGGGTGGGAGGGTGCTGGGTGGAGACCCCGTCACCTTCCCAACTCTTCCCAATTAAGTCAGAGACAGGAATGTTAAATGAAGCTGCAGTCCAACTGTTTTCACTTAAGTAATAGAAGTCTATATGAGCATGAATACAACACGTATAGAAAAAAATATCGTCACACATCGATCAATCAATGTAAAATCTAGAATTACTTGCAGAAAATGAATGGATAAATAGAGATAATCTCACTCTTGCTAACACTTGCGTATGGAGTTCCTCTGGCCTGCAACAGTTTTTTTTCTTCACATGCACCTTTTGTAAGTAAGAGGACCTGAGAGGGCTTTGGATTAACATTTATTTCATAACACAACATCTCTGACAGTGCAGCATTGGACTATCAGCCTAGATTTTATGCTCAGATCTCTGGAGTGGGGTTTGAACCCATGACCTTAAGGCTAGAATTCTACCGCTGAACCACAGCTAACACTGTGACTTTGACTAGATACTATCTAGACTCACACATGAAAAATGCTCATTTGGATAAGGTGGTGTTGGGCTGCTGTCAACCAGAGCACTCTACCCCAGCGAAGAGTCAGTGCATCCAGAACAAAAAAAGAAACTACTACAACATACTGACTTGGGAACAATCCTATGTGCTTCACAACCAATTGATTGCTATTGAAGTGCAGCTTTTGTTGTTGTGTAAGCAAAGCAGCAACCAGTTTAGGCTTAGGAAAGAGCGCCATAAGATGTAGGAGCAGAAGTAGGCAATTCGGCCCATCGAGTCTGCTCCTCCATTCAGTGAGATCACGGCTGATCTGATAATCACACAAATTTGTAAATAGTAGATGATTAGTTCTGGTGGCGTTAGTTGAGGGTTAAATGCTGTTCAGAGCACCAGAAGAGCTTGGTACTCTGCCTCAAGTTGTGTCAGGGGATCTTTTACCTGCTCTGGCAGGCCAGATCTCAGTTCAATATCCCATTCAGAAGAATTAACTCTGTATTGACTCACAAGGTGAGAATGTTACTGAGCCAAGGGAAGAAAACAGTAGAAAATCAAAAGAAAATGCTGAGCGTCACCACTGTGGCTGTGCTGACAGGACAGCCTAGCATCTCATGCGGATGCTCAACATTGAAATAAGGGTTACGAAGGAGTAGAGTGCTCCGGAGAACCAACAGGTGGTGCCATAAAATGGCAGCATGCGGCTCAATCTCCCACTCTGGTGTTTTGGATCACAATTTTCTATGGTAGCCCTATCTTTATAAGTCCCATACCACAGAGCCTCAGGGGCTCTGTAGAGTTTAAATCATATTGTTATGACCACAGCTGATGGTAAAGCTGAAGAAACCAGATCTCAGATTAAAATCCATCTCATCTGATTTTTTTTTTATTTGTTCATGGGATGTGAGCATCGCTGGCTAGGCCAGCATTTATTGCCCATCCCATTTAAGAGTCAACCACATTGCTGTGGGTCTGGAATCATATGTAGGCCAAACCAGGTCAGGACAGCAGATTTCCATTAGTGAACCAGATGGGTTTTTATGACTATCAGCCACAGCTTCATGGTCATCATTAGACTTTTTTAATGAATTCAAATTCCGCCATCTGCCATGGTCCCCAGAGCATTACTCTGGGTCTCTAGATTGCCAGTCCAGTGGCAATATCACCACCTCCCTGTAATTTTTTTTGTACTATAGAAATGAAGAGGGAAAGCTGCTGAACTCAAAAGCACAGGACTCCAGTGATAACCTTTCTAAAATTTAAAGAATTAAAATGTTTGTTAAAAGAGATAAAAAAATACTTAAACACACGAGATAAAAGTTAAACAGTTAGAAAAATCTTACAAAACAATCCCCAAAATACTTTATCAAAGGTACACGATAAAACTATCTTTTTGGCAATAGCCCTTATAGATTCTTAGCCATAAAATGCAGGACATATTATCCAAACTGAGAAACTGTTTTCATTTTAAACATGAAGTACAACTTCTCAGAACAACTCCATGCTGATGTGGTTTTTCCAAAGGGAGGTTTGAAACTGAGCACAAATATTCTCCTGGTCCAAAACTTGACTTTCTTTTCTTCAATTAAAAGGCTTTCACAGCTTTTCCAGCACACTCCATGCCCACAGGAATTGGCCTTCAGTGGGATTTCCCCCACTGCAACTCCCTACAGATGAAGCTGTGTTGCCATAAATACCCTTTTCACCCCTTTCATCTTAGTCCTCCATTGTCTTCAAATATCTCTTTGAAAACTCAGTTTCCCAAATATTAAAACCTTTCATGTTCTTATTTCACCGCTATTTTTGGGTCAATAAAATTTAAAATGCCTGTTTACTCATGAATCCCCTGTAAACTGCAAATGTTCTTTTATACCTTTGAAACGCCTTTGAAATGCAATAGCTACACATCAATAACACTTAACCCCAAATGCAAATTTCAAATCTACCCTATTTAGTTGTAAGTTAAAACCCATCATAAGGCCTTATTAAAAATGCAAGAAGATAACATCTTTGGTCTTTCATCCCTTACTTTCTACAGATAATCTGACTCCAACAACCTCGCCTTTGACTAACCCTGGACACACGCAGGCACAGCTTACCCTTACCTACACAGAATATATACATGAAATATAAAAATATACACATATCATCACTATGTCTAAGTTGTTACCTATTGTGATTTTGGATTTATCCATTAATAGCAGCATAAGAACAGGAGTCTGTTTTGTTTTTTCATCAAGATCATGACTGATCTGTACATCAGCCCCATTTGCCCACCTGTGTTCCAAATTTCTAGATACCTTAATCAAAAATCTATTAATCTCAGTCAGGAAAGCTTCAGTTGGCTCAACATCCAGAGCCTTTTGCGGGAGAGAGATCCAGATTTCTACTACCCTCTGCGCATTTTACTATCACGAAGGAGGCATTATAAAAGACCATTTTCAAAATGAAATACTCTTATAAGGACAAGTAAAAACTGAATTGTCGGAGCTTTCAGGGCTGTAGTTGGAGATACGTGTGGCCCAAGGTCAGAAACTCCACAGGTCCGTGTGAAGATGCTGAGTGGAGCTCATGGAGAAGAGACATGAAAGGGACAACCTCTGATGGGTAACCTTCAAAAGTGGCTGGTAAAGAGACGCACAGACAGCCAGTTGAGGAGGTCACCTACCTGTCCTTAGACAACAACAACTTACAGCAATGACATCCCAAAGCACTTCACAGAGACATATCAAAAAAAAGGGCTGGCCAGAGTGTGTGGGGTGGGGTGGGGGGGAGGGGTGGGGTGGGGGGGAGGGGGGGGCTGGGTACGGTGGTGATGGTGGAGTTCACCAGATATTTGGTCAGGAATTGGTTTTAACGAGGGTCTTAAAGGATGACAGGGAGATGACGAGGCAGTAGGATTTAGGGAGGGAATTCCCCAGTCTGCAGCCTAGATAGCTGTAGGCATGTCTGTCAATGATGTAGAGTAGGCCAGAGTCATAGGATTGTACAGTTTTAGGACTGCTATAGGGCTGATGGAGGTTACAGAGTTTGGGATAGGGGAGGCCATGAAGGAACCTAAAAAATAAGGATGGGACCTGTCACAATAGCTTTGCGGCTGCAAGAGGAGGGTGATGGGAAAGGTCACATACCCCAGGAACAAACTAAAATAGGAGATAAAATTATTTAAGCTTCCACATTGCTTCAGTAGTAAACGTGGCTCAGTGTGACTCTCAGTAGAGGCCAGGACTGCGGTGCGAGTGCGACAGCAGCTGAAGACCAATTGGGTTTAGTGGTGTGCCAGTGCCCTGGCCCCTATCAGTCACTTGCAACCAATGGGAATTTCAAAGTAAATTTGCTAAGTTGATTGTTGTGAAAACCTGGTACAAAATGGACCTTGATAACTGCTGGCCTCAGTGAACCTGGGTTGTGCAAACCATGCAAAATGAGAACGGCCAATCCCAGCACAGCCGCCACACCAAGCATAAAAGCAAGTCAGTGTTACGTTTTTCTGGTAGACTGATTTCAAAACACTAATGGGGAGCGACTAGGGGACTTTGGAAGGATCAGCAAGTATCAGTAACAAAACAGTGAATAGTGTCAACGATAGTGAGGGATGAGACAATAATAAACAGTTTCCACCTTTGCTGTCTCAGATGTATCGTTGGCATCTCTTGCCAGGACAAGGTCACAGTTCAGGGGTCCTGAAGCATATTAATCCCATCAGCACATACTCATTGCTAAGTCAATGATGTCTGCACTGGGTAAGCCACATTCATCAAATGGATGACGCCTTTACACCCAAAGACCTTCTGAATGGTGAACTGGCCACTGGGTCACGATCTGCTGGAAGTCCACACCTCTGCTACAACGACACCTGCAAGTGAGATATGAAGGTGACGAACACTAACACAAACAACAGTCAGTGATGGCCAGGGCCTCTGGAGGCTGACTGTTCAGAAGGGTACAGAAGCGGTGAGGAGAAATGGAAAGCTCAGCTGGCTGAGAAGAGGGCCCAGAAGTCTGCACCTTCTCAGCATAGTGCTTCCATCTGCAGCCAATGTGGCAGAGACTGTATGTAGCCTAGTTGGGTATTATTTACAGTACACATTAAACATTGTATTTTGGAATGTCAAATCAGTAAAGTGTTCAGTTGTCTGGGAAAAGGAGGTTTAAAAAGTAGTAACTGCTGGAAAGATTGTTCACTTTTTACATTTGGATTGTCAGACAATGGCATCCTTGAGCTATCCCTCCACGTTAACATTGCTAACTTAATTTGCATTTATCTCTCCCCCAAAAAATTGTTGAGGCTAAGCTACTTGAAAATTTCAGAACTGGGATTGATAGATTTTTGTTCGATAAGGGCATTAAGGGCTATGGTGCCAAAGTGTATAATTGGAGTTAAGATACAGATCAACCATTATCTAATTGAAGGGTGGAACAGACTGGAGGGGCTGAATGACCCGCTTTTGCTCCCATGTCCTCTTCACAATGTTAGTCTCCCTTTTCTGTTTTTGATACCTGTCGTATATTTCCAGTATTGTCTATATGTTTCTACCACCAAATGGCTAATTAACTCTCACTGCCTTCCCCTGCCACAAACTCCATATCCTGGCCACCTATTCCACCTCCCAATCCCCCCACCACCCTCCTCAACAACTCTTGCCTTTCTCTTGTGCCTTCAGCTGCCTTGACCCCAAGCTCTTGGATTCCCTCCTTAAACTATCCAATTTCTTCTGTTATCTGCTGAGCAAGCCAAATCCAGGTTTTTGTATTTTGGAAACGAGGGGAAATCTACTGATCCCAGAAGCTTAGTATCCCAGTAACACTTCTAGGATTTTAAAATGAAAAGATTTACTAACAAGAAGAAAAAGCACTTAAGCACGCAAGATTAAAATTACAGTTAAAATAGTCCTACAAAACATTCCCCTCAAAAAACCCACTTGGTCGGAACACCAAATAAACTACTAAGAAACAGCTCCCTTATAGATTTTTTAACCATAAAAATCCAGTAATATTACCCAAGGCAAAAACTGCTACTTTAGTAACGTATACCACACAACTTCTCAATCTCTTCCACCTTGCTGTGGAAATCCAAAAAAAAGTTCAGAACCAGACTGCTTTCTGAAAACATACTTCTCTAGCTTAAAACTGGATGGCTACTTCAAATTCATAACTTTTCTCAGCACAGAGCTGGTCTCAGGACATTTCCCCCACACAGCCACCACAACTCAACTAAACACATTTCCTTAAATATTTTTTTCCCTTTCATCTTAGACTCCATTGTCCTAAGCACCTCTTTGAACTCAACTTTTTCAAAATATAAAAATCTTCTATGTCTTCCTATTGTCTCCACTTCCAGGTCAAATAAAATTTAATAACGTTCCCTTATTTAATTATGAAACCTTTGTAAGATGTAAAAGTCCCTTGTCACTTCTAAACTCTCCTTTGAAATTTAACAGCTGAAAAGTCAAGTCCCTACCTCTCACCTAATGCTAATTTTAAACCACAACCCATTTACTCATACATTCAACTTCACCATAGCCTTTCATTACAAATGTGTGCATCAAGCACCTTTACCTTTCACCTCTCAGTTCCCACAGACAAGTTGTCTCTATGAACCTTCCCCTCCAGTTTAATTAATCATGGACACACACATAACCTTCTTTACAGAATACCACCATATTCCAAAAATATTTAAAACAACATACACCTTCCATAAAACCCACCTCTTTGACCAAGCTTTTGATTATTCTACTATCTCCTTCCTTGATAAAACCTTTCATTTTTTTACACTTCTGTGAAATGCCTTGGGGGCTCCACAATTAAAGGTGCTACATAAATGCAAGCTTTTGTTGTCAACTACAACTAACCACATCATTGATGGTGGATAGCAATGAAATATTTTGACAATTGTCTCAGAGAGGACCGATCTTTAGATGCACACTGCACCATCATACCCATCAAGTTTTCAGTATGGTACGATACCTGTACTCCATGACTGAGCACCCACTGCAAATATCACCCCTACAGTGTGTTTTTGTTTTGGTAGTGCTTTGCTCCATAGGAATATGGTTTCATAGTGGTTCACAGGATCACAGAATTGTTACGGTGGAGAAGGAGGCCATTTGGCCCATTGTGCCTGCACCCGCTCTCTGAGCATTTTAACTTAGTTCCAATTTGCTGCCTTTTCCCCACAACCCTGTTATGTTACTAGATGAGTATTCCAGAGATCCAGGCATATGTTCAAATTCCACCATGCTAGCTGGGCTGTTTAAAATTGATTAATTAATTTGGGAATTAAAAAGCTACTATCAGGAATGGTGACTATGAAACTGCCATATTGTCATAGGAACCCATCCAGCTCGCTAATGTTCTTTAGAAGAGGAAATCTGTCGTCTTTACCTGGTCTGACCTATATGCAAATCCAGACCTCAGCACTCTCGTTCTATTCAAGGAAGTGGCCCACTGGCACGTTCCAGGGGAAATAAGGGAAGGGCAAAAAATGCCAGCCTCATCAGTTATGCCCACCTCCCATAAATTAATTAAAAAGAAATCCTCAATGCCAGTGCTATGAATCCCCAATCCTGTCTATATGGTGGCAGCATTGAAGTGCCTGAGCATGTTGGAAAAAAAGCAAGACTTGAATTTATATAGCACTTTTCCTGACCACTGAATGTCTCAAAGTGCTTCACCGGCAATGCAGCGCAGTCACTGTTAACGTAGGAAAACTGGCAGGCAAGTTGCATGCAGCAAACTCCCAGCAATCACAGCAATACAATAATACCCAGATAAAGTATTTTTTGTGGTGCTGATCGGGATAGGACAACTACACCACATTTCTTTAAAATAGTGCTATGGGATCTTTTACATCCACCCAAGAAGGCAGTTGGGACTGGAGTTTAACATATCAATATCTCTGACAGTGCAGCACTCCCTCAGTACTGCACTGGAGTGTCAGCATTATTTTTCTGCTCTAGTCTTGGAGTGGGACTCAAACCTAGAAACTCAGATGCAACAGTGCTACCAACTGAGCCATAGCCGACTGTTGGGTGCGTATTATAGATGAATATATAAAGCTAAGGAAGAAACAGAGCTGTGAGAGAGAAAACAAGGGGGTGGGATTTGGATCACTCTAGCTAGAACAAACAGAATGGGCCTTATGGCTATGCTGTAAATCTTATTGGTCTAAAGTCACCACTACCATTTTAAAACAATTTGTTGATGTCCTGAACGTGCACTCATTTCCAAGTTGTATTTGTAATTTTAGATTACTGACCATATAATTGCTCTGCTGTCAGAGGAATGTCCACACAGGGCAGTGTCGTTGGCTGTCCCTTGATTCAAGGATGACATCCATTCTGCGAATTTCTGTCATAACCTTTCGCTGACCGAACAGGGCGATTCTCGATTCATACCTCTTTGAGCACATGGGGCAGAACGTCCCATGAGGTAGTGCGATCCAGAGTGCAGGATTTGTTGCATTTTCTTTCCTTCTCTGACGCTGCTCTGCCTCATCATTAAGAAGTTGCGACTCAAAGTGTGAAGTAGTTTCATGGACAGGTTGTTGCCATTGTTGCAAGCTCCTGCCAGTCATTCAGGTCAATGTTTCCTCACTGCAAGAAGAGCTTCAGAGTGTGTTTGAAGCATTTTCTTTGTCCTCCCCTAGAACACTGGACATTTGAGAGTTAAGAGAAAAAGACCTGGCCGGGGAGACAGTTTTCAGCCAGCCAGACCTAGTGTCCAGTCCATCGACATTGATTTTGCAGGAGTTTTGTCTGAATGCTTATGGACCTGGTTTCAAGAAGGACACTAGCGTTTGCTGACGATCCTCCCACTGAATGTGGAGGACGTGGTGGAGGCATTACTGATGGAATTTTTCTAGCGCTCTTATGTGTCACTGATACACATTCCAGGTCATTGACCTGACCAAATCATTTTGACTCAGTAAAGTCACGAGGCTCTGTGGATTGCATTCTAAAGATTTGGATGTCCAAGAAACTTCATCACAATCCTTCAGTATTGGAATTGAGCATTTGGGATCTGAAGATTAATCTCCAGGGCTCTGTTATGAGAACAACAATTTGACCATTAACAAAAAGGATTTTTTTTTTAACAATTTCCTTGAACACTTCTGATCATGAGTTATGAAAATATTGGAGATGGGGAAAAAAAGCTGCTTGACTGACAACCAAGAATTATCCAATTGGATAATGAGGAGTCTTTTCAGTTTTTAATGAGCATGGCGCACCAGGAGGATGAACACATCGAGTGACCAATGGCAGGAGTGTGGGGATGGGGAAATTGGAGGCAGCAGGTGATGTGAAGACACCTCCGGGAATGTACATTCAACCAGACTTGGCAAACATACCAAAGCTCTGATGACAATGAATTGTGATCTGAGACGTCAAAACAAAAGACTTGTGCATTTATGCAGCACCTTTCATGACTTTGTGCTGATATGAGAGGGCAGCATTCCTCAGAGCTCTGTTACCACTGACTGGTATAGAACAGACAGAAACAATTTTCAAGAATATCCCTCTGACTGTTCACATTTACGGCTGGTCATATTTCACTCTATCTGCCCCACTTGGAAACCACCTTCCAAACCAGCAAATATGATGAACAGCGAACACTCAATAAGTCAGTCTAGCTGATCACTCACCAATAGGATTCTGATGTACTGCAGACCTGCCTTCATCGGGCATCAGATTACCAGGTCAGCCACAAATGACTCATTTGCTTCCAGTGTCCCATCATCGGGCCTGTCAAATTGTAGTGGGTTTGACCCAAAGAGACCTTCATTTAGCAATCAGGGAAGATAGACACAGACGTGAGGCAAACGTGGGCTAGAGCCCATCTTATGCAGACAGCACTGCCAGAGCACTCCTTCTGAAAGGCATGGCAAGCAGAACAAGGCATCAAACCAATCGTTTGTCTCGAGCATCTCCGGGGAAAACCAGCTCTCGAGGTGAGCCCGTCCCTGTGCAGTTTACAATATGGTGCTCGATTTTATGCAACCGCCCCGTGGGGTCCATGACAGATTCCCCACACCCATGGGTAAATTCAGCCCCTCACGCTGGCGGGTTGGTGGCCATAATAAAGAATTGTTGCACCTCCTTGAATCATGATGTTCTACTGCAACATGTTAAAAGGAGGAGAAATTCACATGATTAAAAAGCAGAAAAATGCTGAAACTGTCAGGCATCATTTGTGAAGAGGGTAACAAAGTTAACGTTTGAAGTCGATGACCTTTCATCAGAACAGTGAATTAACAAACTGGGAACAGAAATAGGGCACAAAAGCTGACACTGAATATCATTTTCACACAGTTTGATATGTTACTAATAGAAACACTGGAGCATGTATCTCAGGGCATTTTTCTTTGGTATTTACATATTCCAGCTTTGCACCGCTCACTATCTGTAGTTCGAGCCTAAACAATACTGCAATAAGGTTGCAAACTTATTTGGCACCAGTGCTTATTCTTAAAACAGACCCAAATCTGGAACATCCCGCAAAATCCAAGCGAGTGATTCTCATCGCTGGCGACGAGTTAGCACTTGGTCTCTGTGTTCGAGGTTAATTCGTGAACACAAAGCAAATTGCAAGGAGTTTTTCAAGCGAAAAATCGATTAATAATGATGCAGGGATCGACATTGCAAAGAGGGGGAAAAAAACACGCGCATATTAAACCCCCAGCCATGGTATTTTAACGGGTAAAAGCCACAATGTTTTTAAACCTTCAAGACCAGCGATAAGACACAGGTTGGATTTGACATCTCAATGGCTGTTGGCGAGTTGTTCACATCGCTGAACAGAGGGATTGAGAGATGAATGAAAAGCATTCCTTCTCCAATCCATAAATCTTGCAGGTTGGAGGAGGCTGACGCCATTTCCTGGGCTGGATTGACGCATGCTCGTTAGCTGGAAGGATTTGGTTAATTTCAGGAGCAGGGATCTCTGTTACTCCATGTGTGTCCGTGTGTCTTTTTCGGCTCGCTCCAGTTTCATGTCGGTTTCTGCAATTGATCCGCCCTTGGAGTCCGTGCACTTTCTGCTGATTACTTTGTGGCTCTGATCGGTTACCTTTCATCTCCTTCTCTCTTCTCTTGTCTCTCTCTCTCTCCTCCAAGCGAACAGGAGGAGGAGAAGGAGGAGGAGGAGATGCTGGGATTCCTTCGGCGGACACTCGGGCGCCGCACGGTGCGCCGACACGCAGATAAGGAAAAGCGAAGGGAAGCGCAGAGATCAGGCACGCACATCCCAGCGGCCGGAGACTCCCGATCCATCATCACCTGCAGGGTCTCGCTGCTGGACGGCAGCGATGTCAGCGTCGATTTACCGGTAAGACAAGTGTTCCCCCTTTTACTTTACATATGGGACGGAAAACAACTCAACTGCAATTCATGCCTCTCACCTCAATTTGGATGATTTACACCTCGGGGGTCACGCCGGGAGGCAGGGTCGCTCAAAATTTAATACCGGGGGACTTGCTTTTCGTCGAGGGGCGGGGCGAGAGAAAGACGACAAGATTAATTTGAACTTCTTCCAATATTACAGGCAAAACCTTGGAGGCGCCAAACTTCCATTAGCTGAAAATTTCTATTGTGAAGACTCTTCAAATGTGTGTGTGATTCTCAGTTAACTCATGACCTGGACATGTTTGGTAGCGAGAGTTTTCTTACAGTCTTTCTTTCCCCGTTTCGAGATAAGAGTAGTTGGAGGAAGCTGAGGGTTGGCGATGTATGGGGTTACCCCCTGCACCCCCACCCCCACCATCGCCTTACATCCCCCCCACCATCGCCTTACATCCCCCCCACCATCGCCTTACATCCCCCCCACCATCGCCTTACATCCCCCCCCCATCGCCTTACATCCCCCCCCATCGCCTTACATCCCCCCCCATCGCCTTACATCCCCCCCCATCGCCTTACATCCCCCCCCATCTCCTTACATCCCCCCCATCTCCTTACATCCCCCCCCATCGCCTTACATCCCCCCCCCCATCGCCTTATATCCCCCCCATCCCCTTACATCCCCCCATCCCCTTACCAGCACCCCCCGTCCCCTTACCACCCCGCCGTCCCCTTACCACCCCTCCGTCCAGTCCAGTCTCCCCCCCATCCAGTCTTCCACCTACACCTCCCCCGTCCAGTCGTCCCCCACACACACCCCCAAACCCCTGTTCCCCGCACACACCTCCGTTCCCCACCCAACCCCCTCCCCTCCATCCCCACAAACTCGTTTCCTCCCCCGCACCCTCGTCCCCCGCACCCTCGTCCCCCGCACCCTCGTCCCCCGCACCCTCGTCCCCCGCACCCTCGTCCCCCGCACCCTCGTCCCCCGCACCCTCGTCCCCCGCACCCTCGTCCCCCGCACCCTCGTCCCCCGCACCCTCGTCCCCCGCACCCTCGTCCCCCGCACCCTCGTCCCCCGCACCCTCGTCCCCCGCACCCTCGTCCCCCGCACCCTCGTCCCCCGCACCCTCGTCCCCCGCACCCTCGTCCCCCGCACCCTCGTCCCCCGCACCCTCGTCCCCCGCACCCTCGTCCCCCGCACCCTCGTCCCCCGCACCCTCGTCCCCCGCACCCTCGTCCCCCGCACCCTCGTCCCCCGCACCCTCGTCCCCCGCACCCTCCTCCCCCGCACCCTCGTCCCCCGCACCCTCGTCCCCCGCACCCTCCTCCCCTCGTCCCCCGCACCCTCCTCCCCCCGCTCCACCCGCCCCCACCCCGTCCTCCCCTGCACCCTCTTCTGGTAATAGTATCACTATAGACATGGATTTATTTTGAAAACCTTTTTAAAGACCTTATTGACTACTAGTGTACTGACTGCCAAACAACAAAATAAATGATGTGAACACTGGAATTGTGAAATAAAAACCGAAAAGAGTTGAATGAAGCCAGCAGCTTATTCATTATCTGAGAGAAAAGGTAGCTTAACATTTTGGTTTGAGACTTTTGCCTGTGCTAATAATGTTGAATTAAATGAACTCGTGCATCTCATTGTCTTAAACTGTTTTTTGTGCTGCTCTTCTCCTCTCAGTTAAGTTCCTGCATATTTGTTTTTACTTAAGTCTTTGCTCTGGGTCTTCCCCACCCCAATATATTTTATTCATAATATTTATAAAAGTACAATATGTCAAATGCAAAACAAATTATTTTTTTCTAATAGCATCTGTTCATTATATTTACAATGTTCATTTTATGGAGGGTGGTGGCAGCCTTCAGTCTCTTAAGGTGCTGGTTTGCTCTATGGTGGTCAACTCCGTGTTAAACTTCACCTGGTGTGTCTCAGGAGCCCCACTTTGGCATGGCCATCTGTGAGAGAAGGACAGTGGGGCTGAAATGGTGCACGATTTCCTGCCTCTTTTTTTTCTCTGGGCCCTCTTCTCGGCCAGCTGGGCTTTTCCTTTCTGCTTGCCTCTTCCAATGCCTCTCTAAACAGTTAGCCTGCAAAGGTCACGGCCGTCACAATATTCATTATCCTTACTTCACTCTTTCACGGGATTTGGGTGTCACTGGCAAGGCCCAGCATTTTTTGCCGACCCCTAGTTGCCTTTGAACTGAGTGGTGTGGTTGATTCTTAAACGTCGTCTGAGCAACCACATTGCTATGGATCTGGAGTCACATGTAGGCCAGACCAGATAAGGACAGTTGTTTTCCTTCCCTAAAGGACATTCACGAACCAGATAGGCTTTTTTTTTTACAACAATCAATGTTAGTTTTATGACACCACTCCAAGACTAGCTTTCAATTCCAGATTTTTATTTATTAATTGAATTAGAATACCACCAATTGACATGGTGGGATTTGAACCAGTGACCTGAGGGCATTAGCCTGGGCCTTTGGTTTACTAGTCCAGTGACATTATCACTGTGCCACCATCTGTACCTTCTTTAGCCCCACCCCTATGCTCAGATGTTTTTAAAAAAAAGTCACGTGAGATTATTTGAGGAAGAACAGGAAGTTCATTGGCCTTTCTCAACTAACATCACAAAAAACATATTAAAGAACCATAAAGATTTACAGCCACTGCACCACCTGTGGAACATACAGCCTGAGAGATTTTTCACAGATTCCCTTGGTGTACTATGGCTGAAGGACCTTAGACAGTGATCTTTTCCCATAGTGTCTTTGTGCCAGCTGCCCCAAGCTTTAGTGCGTCCCTCAGTAGTCCTGGATCTTGGAATGTGCCAGTCTACAAAGCTCGGTCATGGACAATTCTTTGTACTGGAAATGGCAAAGGTACGTTTCAGGAGGAGAGGACAATGGTCTCTTCCTCACCACAGCCATGTGGAGGGCAGCATGCAGAGGGGGGTGTGACTGCGGGTGTGCAGGAAGGATCTGATGGGAGGGCCTTTCTCAGTAACATCCCGGCTACGTCTTAATGATTGTTTGAAAGTTCTGGCAATGAGGCATTCTGCTAAATGACTTTGACAGTCTGCTTAGGGAACCATCCGATAGGATTCACAATCTCCTTTTCCTGCAGGACTTCGAGGATATTATGTCCTGACCACTGCTTGATGGATTGTGGCCAAAGATATTTTTCTGCATAGATTTCTCCATGAGGAACTGGTGGTACAGCAATGTCCAACTGAGTGGAGTGTTTCACAGCAACATGGCAAGACCCATCCGTTGCAACACTGGGAACAGGTCCAACTTAGGCACTTAGTAACACTTTGTGTTTGCATACCGAGGGTCTCCGAACTGCTTGATGCAGCTGCATGCCAAAGTGGTCATCAGGATTAGGGTAATGTTTTTCTCCCTGTTTTGTCTGGAGACTTTTACATCATGTTCCTGTGGACAAGGTCCATTTTTGATCTCCAGGCAAAGCAGAAGACGGCTTAGGTGTAGCAATTGGGTATGGGCCAGACCTGTGCCACATACAGACAGACTGCTCTGGGGTTTACATGATTGAAGAAATATGGCTTGTTATAAAGAAATCTAGGCGTTCAGTTGAGTGAAGTGTGATTTTTTTTTTTCTCTCCCATCAGATGAAACATGCTTGGTCTTGCTACATGCAATTCCCAGTTTAATACATTAGCTGTTATGACCACAAGGTCTTTTTAATCAATCACACCCTTGAGTTAGAAGGTTATAGGTCTCAGTGCATAATGCTGGCTGACACTCCCTCCATGCTGCATTGTTGGAGGCGCTGTCTTTTGGATGGGAGGTTAAATTTCAGCCCTGTCTGCTCGCTCAGGCTGAGGCTTTTTTAAAAAAAAGTCGCACGACACTATTTGAAGAAGAGCAGGAAGTTCATTGGCCTCCCTCAACTAATGTCACAAAAAATGTTAAACAACCATAAGGATTTGCAGTTGGGAAGAGGCCACTCAGTCCATCATGTTTCGGCTGTCTTTTAGCTAGAGCAATCCAAAACTAATCCACTGCCTGGCTCACATGCCCCATTTTCTGCTTCAAATATTTATTTATTTTTCCATTGATATAAGCAATGGTGGTCTCTTCAACCAATTCCATGCTCTGACAGCTCTGAGCAATGAAGTTTTTCAAACTCTCTTCACTTCCTTTAAATCAATACCTCATTGTCACTAACAGTCACTCCAACCAGAAGATTTTGTCTTTTCCTCTTCATCTTATCAACCTGGTCTGCTCAAATTGGAAATGGTCCCAATATCTCAAGTCTTTCCCCGTAACTGTATTTTGATATCCCTAATAGCATCCTGGTGAATCTAAGTGCTTTAAGACAATGCCCTTTCGATAAAACTGTAAATGGTAGCCATGATCTACTCATTCATCTTTTGAGTGTGGGACCTCACTATCTGCTAACTGTGACTGTACTTCTAAAGTAGTTCATGGGCTAAGTGCTTTGGGATATCCTGAAAATATAATAAGATACGATTATAAACGCAAATTTTTTTTTCAAATTGTCCGATACATATTTGTCATTATTTTCATGAGTTATTCCAACACATGGTCACACTATTTTGGCACTGGCTCTGTGCATTTGCAAATACCCAAATGGTGTAAATATATCATAGTCATGGTCACATTAGTTATGAATCAGATGAGGATCTAAGCTTCGTACACCTATCTTTTAGTCATCTGATAAATCCACTTTGGTAGCATTTAGGCTTCCATTACAAGCCTACCGACTCCCACAGCTACCTCGACTACAGCTCCTCACACCCCTCTTCCTGTAAGGACTCCATCCCATTCTCTCAGTTCCTTCACCTCTGTCGCATCTGTTCCAATGATGCTACCTTCAAAAACAGTTCCTCTGACATGTCCTCCTTCTTCCTTAACTGAGGTTTTCCACCCACGGTGGTTGACAGGGCCCTCAACCGTGTCCGGCCCATCTCCCGCGCATCCGCCCTCACGCCTTCTCCTCCCTCCCAGAAACATGATAGGGTCCCCCTTGTCCTCACTTATCACCCCACCAGCCTCCGCATTCAAAGGATCATCCTCCGCCATTTCCGCCAACTCCAGCATGATGCCACCACCAAACACATCTTCCCTTCACCCCCCCTGTCGGCATTCCGGAGGGATTGTTCCCTCTGAGACACCCTGGTCCACTCCTCCATCACCCCCTACACCTCAACCCCCTACACCTCCCCATGCCCACGCAAAAGATGTAACACCTGCCCCTTCACTCCCTCTCTCCTCGCCGTCCAAGGGCCCAAACACTCCTTTCAAGTGAAGCAGCATTTCACTTGCATTTCCCCCAACTTAGTCTACTGTAATCGTTGCTCCCAATGCGGTCTCCTCTGCATTGGAGAGACCAAACGTAAACTGGGCGACCGCTTTGCAGAACACCTGCAGTCTGTCCGCAAGAATGACCCAAACCTCCCTGTCGCTTGCCATTTTAACACTCCACCCTGCTCTCTTGCCCACATGTCTGTCCTTGGCTTGCTGCATTGTTCCAGTGAAGCCCAACGCAAACTGGAGGAACAGCACCTCATCTTCCGACTAGGCACTTTACAACCTTCCGGACTGAATATTGAATTCAACAACTTTAGGTCTTGAGCTCCCTCCTCCATCCCCACCCCCTTTCTGTTTCTTCCCACTTCCTTTTGTTTTTTTCCAATAATTTATATAGATTTTTCTTTTCCCACCTATTTCCACTATTTTTAAATCTTTTATGCCCCCCCACGCCCACTAGAGCAATACCTTGAGTGCCCTACCATCCATTCTTAATTAGCACATTCGTTTAGATAATATCACCAACTTCAACACCTCTGTATTCTTTTGCCTGTGACATCTTTTGATGATTTGCTCCTATCACTGCTTGCTTGTCCCTACAACCACCCCCCCACTCTACTTCTCTCCCCCACCCCCCACCTTAAACCAGCTTATATTTCACCCCTCTCCTTGTAAAGAAAAATCAGTTCTGTTGAAGGGTCATGAGGACTCGAAACGTCAACTCTTTTCTTCTCTGCTGATGCTGCCAGACCTGCTGACTTTTTCCAGGTAATTCTGTTTTTGTTTAGGCTTCCTATTGTTTAGCTACTTACTTCTTGAGGTCCTAGAGACCTGCTTGATTTACATGCGGAGCTGTTTTGTGGTGCTCTCTCTCCAACTTAAATTTATAATTACAGAGAGCTGATTTCTTGACTTGTAGTTAATCATACCAATAAATTGACTAACTGTCGCTTGTGATCAGTGCAATAAATTAGTGGTTAATTGTGTTTGTTTCCTTTGCACTTGAAGATCATAAATGCACGCCATCAATTTGTTGGTGCAATAAATTACTTTACAGCTGGGCTTAAAGCTATCAATGAATTTCCACTGCCAATTAATCAGATTACCGGCTCAGTTGATGTGTTTACTAAACAAAGCAGCCTGCCTTATTAGGGTCCAATCCACCACCTTAAACGTTCACTTCCTCCAACACCGATGCACAGTGGCAACAGTGTGTCATCTATCAGATGCACTGCAGCAACTCGCCAAGGCTCCTTCAACAGCACCTGCCAAACCCGTGGGCCCTACCACCTAGGACACGGGCACCAGAAGCATGGCAACGTCACCTGACTTGGAACTATTATCACCATTCCTTCACTATCAAAATCATGGAACACCCTCCCTAACAGTACTGTGGGTGCACTTACACCACAGAGACTGCAGCGGTTCAAGAAGGCTGCTCACCACCACCTTTTCAAGGACAATTAGGGATGGATAATAAATAGTGGCCTTGCTTTCCAAACATGAATAAAACTGCCAGTTAGCTGCCCTGTGAATATATAAATTCTACACATTAAGTTGCTTGCTTTTGTCATTTGTCCTCTTTACTTCCATGAACTAGTGCCTTGAATTTAATACCTTCTTTAGTTCTTTCTCTTTGATGATGTTCTGGCCTTTCTGCATTCTTTTCTTTTCGCCACTCAATATTTGTGCTACTTGGATGTCATGCTTGGCTCTGCAGTAGCACTATTCTTTCCATCAGGAGGTTGTAGGCTTAATCCTATGAGCACGCAAATTAGGGTGACACATCAGTGCAGTACTGAATGAGTGCTGCATTGTCAGAGCTATTGGATAAGATGCTAAGCTAAGGCCCCAGTCTGCTATTTCAGGTGGATGTGGAAGTTTCCATGGCAGTATTGGAAAAAGAGCAGTGGATTTGTGCTGCTGGTCAATGTTTAACCCTCGAATCAACATTATTTAAAACTGACTGTTTGTCATTTGTGGGACTTTGCTCTGTACAGATTTATTGCAGCCCTTGAGAACACCTTTATGTACTGCAGTGACCAATTCTAAGTATGCTCTCAAACGCTTTATGAAGTGGAAGAATACATCACTATTTTAGCTCAATATTAATCTCATTCGCTTTACTCATTGCCACCTATCATTGACAATAAAGGACCTCCAGGTCACTTTCATTTTCCATGCATGTTATTTCTTTCCATTTAAGTAAAAGCCCCTTTCTGGATTATTTTTGACCCCATTTGGAACCCTTTGCATTTCTTTACATTGAATTTCATCTGCCACCTGCCTGCCCTGTTCGCAATCATATTTGAATCCCACTAATTTATTCTGTTCAGCTTTGGAGAGTAGCACCTTCATTAACTTTGCTCCTGGCTTGACAGTACCTTGATTTTAAAAAATTCTCAGCCTTGTTTTTAAATCTCTCTATCACCTCATACCATCCTACCTCTGTAACCTCCTCCAGCCTCACAACTCTCTTCCCACTTGCAAATTCACAGTTTTCATTGCTGCACCATTGGCAGCCAAGCTTTTTAGCTGCCCCAGCTAGAATTCTCTCCCTAAACCTCTTGACCTCACTCACCTTTTCCTAACTCTGTGGTTATCTGCCCTTAGGTGGCTCAGTGTCAAATTTCATGTTCTTGTGAAGCGCCCTGGAATGTTTTACAATTTGGGGAGGCAATGTCATAGTGAATATTGTCACTGGACTAGTAATCCGGAGACCCAGGGTAATGTTCTGGGACCCGGGTTGGAATCCTGCCATGATGGGGAAAAAAATCTGGAATTAAAAGTTTAATGATGACCATGAAAGCATTGTCAATTGTTCTAAAAACCCATCTGGTTCACTAATGTCCTTTTAGGGAACCTTTACCTGTCCTTTACCTGGTCTAGCTCCAGGCACCAGATCCACAGCCTAGCAAGTCACTCAGTTGTATCAAACCACTACAAAATCACAAAAAAAGGAAGGAAACTGGATGGATCACCTGGCATCGACCCAGGCACCGGAAACAACAATGGCAACCTCAGCCCCCTCAGCCCTGCAAAGTCCTTACTAACATCTGGGGGCTAGTGCCAAAATTGGGAGAACTGATTCACAGACCAGTCAAGCAACAGCCTGACATAGTCATCCTCACATACCTTGCAGATGATGTCCCAGACTCCACCATCACCATCCCTGGTTATGTCCTGTCCCACTTGGCAGGACATACACAGCAGAGGTGGTGGCACAGTGGTATATAGTCAGGAGGGAGTTGCCATGAGAGTCCTCAACATGACTCCAGACCCCATGAAATCTCTTGGCATCAGGTCAAACATGGGCAAGGAAACCTCCTGCTGATTATCATGTACCACCCTCCCTCAGCTGATGAATCAGTGTTCCTCCATGTTGAACATCACTTGGAGGAAGCACTAAGGGTGGCAAGGGTGCAGAATGTACTCTGGGTGGGGAACTTCAATGTCCATCACCAAGAGTAGCTCGGTAGCACTGCTACTGACCGAGCCCTAAAGGATATAGCTGTTAGACTGGATCTGCGGCAGGTGGTGAGGGAACCAACAAGAGGGTATGTTTTTATACTGGACCTCATCATCACCAACCTGCCTGCCACAGATGCATCTGTCCATGACAACATCGGTAGGAGTGACCACCGCAAAATAGTTGTGGAGACGAAGTCCCGCCTTCACATTAAGGATACCCTCCACTGTATTGTGTGGCACTACCACTGTGCTAATAGGGATAGATTTTGAATAGATCTAGCAACTCAACACTGGGCATCCATGAGACGCTGTGGGCCATCAGCAGCAGCAGAATTATACTCAACCACAATCTGTAACCTCATGGCCTTGCATATCCCCCACTCTACAATTACCATCAAATCAGGGGATTAACCCTGGTTCAATGAAAAATGCAGGAGAGCATGCCAGAAGCAGCACCAGGCATACCTCAAATGAGGTGTCAACCTGGTGAAGCTATAACACAGGACTACTTGTGCGCCAAATAGTATAAGCAGCAAATGATAGACAGAGCTGAGCGTTCCCACAGCCAATGGGTCAGATTTAAGCTCTGCAGTCCGGCCACATTCAGTTGTGAATGGTGGTGGATGATTAAACAACTCACTGGAGGAGGTGGCTCCACAAATATCCCCATCCTCAATTATGGCGGAGCCCAGCGCATCAGTGCAAAAGATAAGGCTGAAGCATTTGCTGCAATCTTCAGCCAGAAGTGCCGAGTGGATGATCCATCTCAGCTTCTTCCAGAGGTCCCCAGCATCACAGATGCCAGTCTTCAGCTAATTCGATTCACTCCATGTGATATCAAGAAATGGCTGATGGCACTGGATACTGCAAAGGCTGTGGGCCCTGTATAAACAAAAGATGTTATATCGTGAGCAAATGCAGCCATTGTGCTAGTGACTCCAGATCATTTATGAAGATGTTATAGATAAGAGTTCCTTTAACAGAACTCTTTAGTAATATTCTCCCAGATTGATAATCTCTGTACCACCACTCTGAGTTCTATATTGATCAGCCAATGATAGATCAATTGTAAAATATTTATGGACATTCCTGCTTTCTGGCACCCTTTCCAGAGGAACTGTATCAAAAGCCTTGTTGTATTCACAGTATATCACACCCACAGCCATGTCTCTAAAGGTATCACAAAGGAGCTTGTTAAAGAAGGTCAGTAAATTGGATTAGCAAGACCTCCCCTTGGTGAATCCAAATGATTTTACTTCTATTCAGATGCTCATGATCATGTCTTTTGGGGTTTCTATAATGTTACACACAATGGATGCCACGCTTGTTGGTCTGCTTTCCCAGGTCAACTTTTTAATAAAGGGAAGAATATTTGTCTTTCTGTAGTTCTCAGGAAGCTCTATGATGTTCATGGATTTCTGGAATTCACTGATCTCTGTGTCAGAGTTCTTGCAATTTCCTTTCTTATCTCCTGAAAGAACACCTCAGATGTAACTATCCTGCCCCTGAAATTTATTTGTCTTTTTTTAAGGTTGTAAATCTGTTCATCAACTGTGCTGGTAGTAATGTGAATATTGTCACAATTCACAACCTCGTAATTCCCTTGCTGGATCAAACAAGTTACCTGTTGTGGTGTTCAGTGGTTCAACTGTTGGCAACTGTGTTTGATAATACAAGTCTGGTAACTGGTCTATGCTTATTGGTTAAGCTTGGATGTGGACTCAGAGCAAAGTAAACAGACACAACGGATGCTGCTAGAAGCTAGAGCTGAGATAAGCATGTTGCAAACATTTTGTGATTGCAGAGATATTAAGCACTGTAAATACAGCTGTTGTACACTTGGAAACCAGTGTCATCTTTGCATTGCTTTGAAATATTTAAAATATACAAAAAACTGGCAAATATACAACACCTGGCAAAATAAAGCCCTTACTTAGCACTTTTGCAGCCTGTGTAGCTCCCTGATTAGGCTGCAGCTGGAGTATAGTGTTCAATTCTGACCACCACAGGTTGAGAAGCATGTCAAGGCCTTGGACTGGATGCAGATGCAATTGGTTCCAGGGAGGTGAGATTTTGGGTAATACGGAGAGACCTGGAGATGATGAGGTCATTCTCTTTAGAGCAAAGAAAGTTAAGGGAATATTTGAATAGGGGAGTTCAAAAATCAATGGTTTTGATGGAGTAAGTAAGGTGAAACTGTTTCCACAGGCAGATGGTCGGTAACCAGAAATACATAGATTCAAGGTAATTGGCAAAAGAACTGGAGACAAGATGACGTTTTTCTTTTTCACACACTAATGATCTATATTGCACTGCCTGAAAGGCCAATGGAAGCAGATTTTATAATTTCCTAAAGGCACTTAAATTAAAAAGAAAAAATGGCAGCATGATCTGGGAGGGGCAAGGGAGTGGAACTATTGGATAGCTCTTTCAAAGAACTGGCACAAGCACGATGGGCTGAGTGGCTGCATACTGAGGTGATCACTCAAAGTCGCTGTTCTTCACATGAGAAATAACCGAAATTCACATTTCAGTTCAATATTTCATTTTCTCAACATTTACTCACCTTCAGCTTGGGATCACTGAATAGCAATCAGGGATGCCTGATTTGTGTGTTTCCCTTACCCTAACCACCTCAAACCCAGGACCACTAGCTGTGCAGTCACCCTTTTCAGACCAGTTAACTCAACATAGGCTGTGGATCGAACTTTAGAAAAGGGATTATTGCTGTTTTTTTTTAAAGTTCATTCTTGGGATTATGAGCATCAATTGCTCAGCCAGCACTTATTGCCCATCTCCAATTGCCTTTGAGGAGGCAGTGGTGAGCTACCTTCTTCAGCCACTGCAGTTCCTGTGGCATAGGTATACCCACGATGCTATCCGAGCACGATGCACTTTGATACAACTGAGTGCTTCGTTAGGCCATTTCAGAGGACAGTTAAGAATCAACCACATGGCTCTGGATCTGGAGAGATGGTGGTTAGTGATAATGTTACTAGACAAGTAATCCAGAGACCCAGGCAAATGCTCTGGGATCACAGGTTCAAATCTTACCAATCCTACTTAATATAAATTCAATTTAATAAATCTGTATTTGAAAGCTAGTCTCAGTAACGGTGACCATGAAACTATCGTTGATTGTCCTAAAAACCCATCTGATTCACTAATGTCCTTTTAGGGAAGGAAATCTGCCATCCTTACCCAGTCTGACCTACATGCGATTTCAGTCCCACAGCCATGTGGTTGGCTCTTAACTCTGAAAGCCACTTGGCTCAAGGGCAGTTAGGGAGCCAGCAACATCTACCTCCTATAAAAGAATAAAGAAAAAAAGTTAGGGAGAAGGATGGCAGATTTCCTTGTATTAGTGAACCACATGGGGTTTTATGACAGTCTTGTGGTTTCACGGTCACTATCAGTGATCCTAGCATCTACTTGTTCCATGTTTTATTAAATATCTGGTGGTGTGATTTGAACTAGTGTCTCCGGAGCATTGACCTGGATTACTTTTTACCATTATGCTATCATCCCCTCTGATTCTTTTGCTCACTGAGAATCTGGGCAGGTGTTGCACATTAAAGTATGTTGGCTCAAGTGTGACTTTTTTTTTTCTTTGCCATTGCATATTGGTACAAGAATACTAAATGTATCCAAAAACAAGACTCTAGTAACAAAAATAAAACTGCCCATCAATTGTACAGGGCCAAGAATGTCTCCTTAAATCTCTCTTTGCTAAAACTTACAACACTGTTTAAATGATAGGCTTTTTGTTTGCCTGCTCTGCTTTTATTAAATCTCTTTTGTTTTAATCACCCCACGTTTAACACTGTTCCACAAACTTGGGATAGTCACATTGAAGCAAAGGTTGTATGTTTTCAAGTAAATCTAAGAGCATTGATGTGACTAAATCCCTTAGTGACACCGTGGATAATTGATTGTACAGTCGGATCATTGCATCTAGTTCTGCTGGACATGTCTGCTTCAGCTGAAACTTAAAGGGATTAGTTTTTAATATTGCAATCCATTATGTAATTAAACAGAAAGACATCCCTACCTCTGAGGGCCTAAGAGCTGAAACAGCATTGAAACGTCACTAAAATATACAGAAACATTCTGGCAGTAACTTGGTGTCATTTTCTTTCAAAAGACCTGCTTATTAAGTTTGGGATTTTCTTACTGTGAATCCTTCAGCTTCTCACTGGTTGGCAATGGTTGTAAATCCTCCCACTACAGAGCATATGCTGAAGTCTGCATGGGTGCAATTCAACAGTGACATTGCGTGTAGTTATGTAAAAACACACCACAGGTATAAAGAATCTGTTTGGAAAAGAAAGCCTTGCTTGTGTACAACAAGGGAGAGCAATTTTCAAATCTGTCAAGAGGACATGACAGTTATTAAAGCAATATTTAAGATTAAAGCCGCTCTTTGCTTTACATGTATATTAGCGGGCTTTTCAAATTTTGCAAAGCTGTTTGGAGTGTTTCAGATCCATGATTGTGCCTGTTTTGCAGGTATGCTCTGTGACGTTTTGCACAGAGCAATGTCCCACAAAGACAACAACTTCACGGGCATTTTAAAACAAAGTATGACACCGACCCACATAACAAGATTGACTAAAAGCTTGGTCAAAGCGGGAGGTTTTAAGGAGCACCTTAAAAAAAAAAGTGAGGCAGGGAGGTTTAGGGAGGGTGTTCCAAAGCTTATGGTTTAGACTGTCAATGGTGGAACGATTAAAACTGGAGATGGTCCAAAGACCAGAATTAGACAAGCATAGATTTCAGAGGGTTGGTGGACTGGAAGAGATTAGAGATAAGGAGGAATGAGGCCATGGAGGAATTTGAAAACAAGAATGAGAATTTTAAAATCGATGTTGCTTGACCATGAGTCAATAATGTGAACTGGACTTGCTGCAAATTAAGACATAGGCAGCAGTTTTTTGGATGATCAAGTTTTCAAAGGGTAGAATGTGGTAGACCAACCAAAAGTGCGTTGGAGTAGTCAAGTCCAGAGGTAACAAAGGCATGAATGAAGGTTTCAGCAGCTGATGAACTGGGTCAGAGGAAAAGTCGGTCGATGTTACAGAGGTGGAAATCTTGGTGATGGTGTGAATCTGAGGTTGGCTACCCATCTCGGGATCAAATGTGACACCTAGGTTACGAACTGGTTTGGTCCCCTACTGTTGTTAGGGAGAGGAATGGAGATGATAGCTAGGGAATGGAGTTTGGAATGTGGACCAAAAACAATGGCAACAAATCAGGATGGACTGTTTCCATTTTTTTTTCCACTGAATGTTTAGTTCTGTTGGTTTCCAGTTACAGCAAAGTTCTATTGGTTTGCAGCCTTCATGAAAAATGAGACATGGTCTCATTTCCATGGCCTGAGATTTTTTCAAGCTCTAAAGGTTTGTGTTATGTCCTGACTGATGTGAAATCCATGAGGAGATTCTTCCAAATTACTGTGGAGAAATAACCTGCAACATATTAAAGGAAAGGCATGTTTTTACCCTGTTTGAAGAAGCTTATTCAATGCAGTGATGATGTTCTCATGTTATGTCTTGAAATGATTAGCAGAGAATTCTCACAAAGGTTGTCATTGGACCATAACAGAGAGTGGATCTCTGGGTCCAATTGTGCTTCCAGAATGGCACAGGCTTCCTTCCAGGATGTGAATCGGTTTTATTTATTCTTTCATGGGATGTGGGCATCGCTGGCAAGGCCAGCATTTGTTGCACATCCCTAATTGCCCTTAACTGCCCTCTGAAATGTTCAGTTCAAGTGTCCACTACTTTGCTGTAGGTCTGGAGTCATATGTCGGCCAGACCTGGTAAGGACAGCAGATTTCCTTCCCGGAAGGGCATTAGTGAACCAGATGGATTTTTATAACAATCGATGATAATTGCCTTGGTCACCATCACTGAGACTAGCTTCCTATTCCAGATTTATTGACTGAATTTAAATTCCACCAGCTGCTGTGGTGGGATTAGAACCTATGTTACTCTGGGTTACTAGTCCAGTTACATTACCGCTATGCCACCATCTCCTCCAATTGACAGCTTCTGGAGCTTTTGGAGAAAGTGGTGAGAGGGATCAAGCAGGATTTTGGAGGTACAGGGCTTAGGGGTAGGTGGAAGGGAGGGGATATACAGGGATGTGGGCATCACTCTCTAGATCAGCATTTATTGCCCTTGAGAAGGTGGTGGCGAGCTGCCTTCTTGAACTGCTACAGTCCATCTGGTGTAGGCACACCCCCAGTGCTGTGAGGAAGGGAGCCCCAGGATTTTGATCCAGTGACAGTGAAGGAACAGCGATACAGTTCAGTCAGGATGGTCTGTGGCTTGGACGGGAACTTCCAGGTGGTGGTATTCCCATGCATCTGCTGCCCTTGTCCTTCTAGATAGAGGTTGCGTGTTTGGAAAGTGCTGCTGAAGGAGCCTTGGTGAGTTGCTGCAGTTCATCTTGTAGATGGTACACACTGCTGCCACTGTGCGTTGGTGGTGGAGGGAATGAATGTTTAAGATGCTGGAAGGGGTGCCAATCGAGTGGACTGCTTTTTCGAGTTTCTTTGGTGGAGCTGCGCTTACCCAGAGAGGCAGAGAATATTCCATCGTACTCCTGAGTTGTGCATGTAATGGTGGACAGGCGTTGGAGCAATGCGGCACTTCATGTGATTTTATACACACGGGTGTTTGAAAATGGCAATGTTTGGTGCATCTTTTTACCCCTCTGTTCAAAATTCCATTGCTTAAAATGTGTGGATCAAACTGCTTTCCATTAGAATGAAAGTTTCATGCAGACTTTGCCAGGAATAGAGCTTCCTTGGAAAGAACTAAATCATGGAAGACCAAAAGCCATTAAGGTTCACTGGATACAGCTAAGTTTATTTATTTAAGCAGCATCTTGATTCAGTTGGTTGTACACTGACCTTTGAGTTCAGAAGGTTTGGCTTCACTCCACTTCAGTGAAACATTGCTGGAGGAGAGCAGCTTTCGATGGATGTTAATCCAAGACCCCTTCTATCCGTTATGGTGGATTTAAAAGATCCCACGGCATCATGAGAAGAAAGGTACTTTTCCCAGTGTCCTGGATCATGTTGCCTCTCATTCAAAAGCAAGTCATTCATCTCGCTTACAGTTTGATGGATCGTGCTGTGCTCAATTTGACTCACTTTTGCCTACAACACTGTCAAAAAGTAAATAATTGATTGTGAAGTAATCTTGGATGTCCCAGAGAGCTGATGAACTACAGTATAATTTTTTTTTTGTCATTTGTCAATCAGCGCTGCCTCTGAGCAGCTTATTGAATTGAAAAGTTTATGATTAGACTCTCAGGCTGTTTGGTTTCAGGATGCAGTGATGTGCTGTCCTCTACAGGTTTGCTACTTTTCCCTGTATGTTCAGTCTCACTTTTTTACACTGGTAGTAGGTAATCATGCAGCTCAATGACTGTTTGTTGCATGGATATCTGAGGAGTGAAATAGAGCTTTTTTGAGGAGAGAACTATTTTTAAACCCAAGTTACTGTCTGCTTAAAAGGAATTGATGTGATTTGATTTTATGTACATTATTAAATTGATGCTGTAGGCTTTTAAGATATTTCAGCAGTGGGTTCAGTGCACATAATACCCTGCAGATTCATCCAAAGATTCGGCAACATGACATTTAACTAGATGGTATATAAATATTTCAGATTTTGAAATAATGCAAATAATTCTGAGGACTTCAGTCGATGATGATGAAAAAGAAATGATCTGGCCTGATTAATTGTATTTGAATCCAATCTCGTCTCTACAGTCAGAATATTCACATTTGTTAAAATAAAGAGGACAGCAACAACAGCTTACATTTTATATCGTACCCTTAAGGTAATAAAACTTCAACATTCACTCCCTCCACCACTGAGGCACAGTGGCAGCAGTGAGTACCATCTACAAGATGCACAACAACTCACCAAGGCTCCTTCAACAGTACCTTCCAAACCCATGACCTCTACCACCTAGAAGGACAAGGCAGCAGATGCATGGGAACACCACCACCTGAAATTTCCCCTCCAAGTCACTCATCATCCTGACGTGGAAAAATATCGTTGTTCCTTCATTGCTGCACTGCCAAAATCCTGGAACTCCCCTCCTAATAGGGTGGGTGTATCTACACCAGATGGAACTGTAGCAGTTCAAGAAGGTGGCTCACCACCATCTTCTCAAGGGCAATTAGGGATGGGCAATCAATGCTGACCTTGCCAGTGACACCCACATCCTGAGAGAAAAAAAAATACAAGCATACGAATTAGGAGCAGGAGTAGGCCACTCGGACCCTTCAGCCTGCTCCGCCACTTATAAGATCATGGCTGGTCTGATTTTAACCTACACTTCATATTCCTGCCTCCCTCCAATAACCTTTCACCCCCTTGCTTGTCAAGATTCTATCTATCTCTGCCGTAAATATATTCAAAGACTATGCCTCTTGAGGGAGAAAATTCCAGAATGTCTCAAACCTCAGAGAAGAAAAAATCCTCATCTCTGTCTTAAATGGATGACCCTTTATTTTGAAACAGTGATCCCTTAGTTCTAGATTCTCCCACAAGAGGAAATATCCTTCCCACATCCACCCTGTCAAAACCCCTCAGAATCTTATGTTTCAATCAAATCGCCTCATACTCTTCTAAACTGCAGCAGGTACAAGCCTAGCTTGTCCAACTTTTCCTAATAAGACTACCTACCCATTCCGGTTATTAATCTAGTAAACCTTCTCTGAATTGCTTCCAATGTATTCACATTCTTCCTTAAGTAAGGAGACCAACACTGTACACAGTACTCCACAGTTGGTCTCTCCAGTGCCCTGTATAAATAAGCATAACCTCCCTACTCTTGTATTCAATTCCCTTTGCATTTGCTAATTACTTGCTGCACCTGCATTCTAACCTTTTGTGAATCATGCACTAGGACACCCAGATCCCTTTGCATCTCCAAATTCTGAAATCTCTCACCATTTAGATAATATGCCTCTTTGAAGGACGAATTAAAAATAAATGGGCAATCTCACGTTTTCCCATTTACTCTCCATTTACAAGACCTTTGCCCACACATCTAACCTACCTATATCCTTTTGCAGCCTCTTTTTATGTCCTCTTCACATCTTTCTTTCCTGCCTATCTTTGTGTCATTAGCAACTTTCGCAATCGCACCATCAGTCCCTTCATCCAAATCATTTATATAAATTGTGAAGAGTTGAGATCCCAGCACTGATCCCTGTGGCACACCACTCATCACATCCTGCCAACTAGAAAGTGATCCATTTATACCTACTCTGTTTTCTGTTAGCGAGCCTATCTTCTATCCATGCCAATATGTTACCCCCTACAACATGAGCTTTCGCTTTCCATAATAACCTTTGAAAGGGCACCTTATCAAATGCCTTCTGAAAATCTCAGTACATGCACCGATTCCCTTTTATCCACAACACCTGTTACTACTTCAAAGAACTCCAATAAGTTGGTTAAATGTGATTTCCCTTTCACAAAACTGCCTGATTACCTTGAATTTATCTAAGTGCCCTGTTATAATGTCTTTAATAATTGCTTCTAATGTTTTCCCCATGACAGATGTTAAGCTAACTGGCCTATAGTTTCCTTCCCAAACCATAGGAACAATATAAAGCACAATTTGACATTAAGCCAAGTAAGAAGATATTAGGTCATGTGACTAAAAGTTTGTTCAAAGAGGTAGGTTTTGAGGATTGTCTTAAACCAGGGAAGCAAGGTAGAGAGAGATGAAGAGGTATCTGGATAGAATTTGAGTTTAGGACCTAGGCAACTGAAAGCATGGCCACCAATGATGGAGTGATTTTAAAATTGGGGATGCTCAAGAGGCCAGGATGAGAGACATACAGATATCTGAGGGTTGTGGAGTTGGGGGAGCTTACTGAATAAAAGGGGGGGGGGGGTAAATTCATAAGGGGACTTAAAACAAGGATGAGAATCTTAATATCAAGACGTTGCTTGATTGGGAGCCATTGTAGATCAGCAAGCACAGGAATGATAGGGAAATGTGACTTGGTGTGAGTTAGGACTTGGGCAGCAGAGTTTTGAATGACCTCAAGTTTACAGAAGGTAGAATTTGAGACACCAAATGAGTGCACTGGGATCGTGAAATCTAGAGGTAACTAAACCAAGAATGAGGGTTTCAGCAGAAGATGTGCTGGGTAGGGGGCAAAGTTGGGTGATGTTATAGAGGCGGCAATATGTTGTTTGAAGCTTGTTTGTGGGCCAAGTACAACACCAAGGTTGAAGAGAGCTGGTTTAGTTTTAGACAGTTGTCAAGGAGGGGGATAGAGTTGGTAGCTGGGAACTGGAGTTTAGAATGGGGACTGGAGGCAATGGTTTCAGTCTTCTCAATATTTAATTGGAGGAAATTTCTCTCGTCCAGAACTGTAAGCTGTTTCGGATGAGCAACCCAATTAGCAATAGGATGAGTCATGTTGGTGCTCATCTGCTGTTGAAATACTCATCCATGCTTTCATTGCCTCTAAATTTGACTGTTCCAAAGCACTCCTGTCTGGCTCCCCATCTTTCACCCTCTGTAAACATGAGGTTCTCTCAAAGTCCACTGCTCATATCTTAACTTGCACCAAGTCCTGTTAACCCCTCATCCACCCTATGCTGCTTGACTTGACCTATGTTGGGTCCCAGGTAAATAACACCGTGAATTTAAAATTCTCATTCTTCTTTTCAGATCCTTCTGTGACCTTGCTCCTCCATATTTCTATAATCCCCTGAAGCCTTGCAGCCTTCAGATGTCATATAAGCCTTGAGTTCTCCGCCCAAAGGCAATTATTCACCGAACCACAGCATGATTTTTTTTAAAAAAACAATGGGTGGGGCGAGGAGGCAGGCCCTGAGTCTACTTCAGCCTGAAAGGAGATTGAACCCTGTGCTGTTGGCATTAAACTGATCCACATGCTCGCTGTCTAGCTAACTCAGCTAATTGCTTCTCTTTCCCCCACCCTGCCCACCCCGCTCTCATATCTACGCTCCTATAATTCTGGGTTCTTGTGTATCCTCAGTTTTAAGCACTCTGCTGTGAGTGGTCATGTCTTCAGCTGCTGGGGTCCAAAACTCCAGAATTATCTTGCTAAACCTCTCCTACTTGTCTTTCCTCCTTTTAAATTGCTCCTTGAAATTGACTAAGCTTTTGGCTACCTGCTGTAGTATCTCTTGTTTGCTAACCCTCCTGCGAAGTGGCTTGGGATAGTTTACTGTGTCAAAGACACTAAGTCCAAACTTTTATTTGAAGCAGCTTTAAAAAAAATGTCAGCAACCTCAGAAGCCAGAATTACCTGGAAAAACTCAGCAGGTCTGGCAGCATCGGCGGAGAAGAAAAGAGTTGACGTTTCGAGTCCTCATGACCCTTCGACAGAACCAACAGCTTTGATGATGTTGATCACGAACCGCTTCCACAGTCTGCAATATAATTGTCAGTGTGTGTGTATGTGTATAGTGTTCTGCTTTCCTCTAGTATAGGAGCATTGCAGAACCATTAGTATAGCTAGGTGCTGACAGTTCATTCTGCTGTAAAACAGCTCCAAGTGTCAAAAGAGAACCTGCCGTGTATATATAAGTTTTACTTTCATGGAATGGTGGTAGCTGGTAAAATACATTACTGCCAAGTGAGTTGGTTGTTAGAGACTCTGGAGCTATCATTGGATCTTTGGTTTAAGCTGTGGATCTGGGTTGCTTCTCTTTTTAGCTGCCATTTGGAGTGGTAAATTGGAAGAAAAAAATAAGTGATGAGATCCTACCCATAGTAGAGGAAATAGTCATGAAATCACAGGTCTCTCTGCACTGCTCCCCATGGCTGCTTTATACATAATGTAAAGATCAATAGGGGCAGCAGCAGTGAATTCGTATGGTGAGATTATACTGGCGATAGATCTGCAGCTCACTCATTTTATTCCAGATGTGCCAGGAAGATATGGAATTTATTGTAAAGTAGAGTAATAGTGGAGCATTTGTTTGTGTGTGTGTGTGTGTGTGTGTGTGTGTGTGTGTGTGTGGGGTGGGGGGGGGTACTTAATTGAATTAAAAGCAGCTGACCTGAAGGCTTTGATGTAACACAAGATAAGCTATGTTTGAAATGTTAAGAAGAGAAACATAGGTGTAAAGGGAACATTTGCATTTTTAAATAAGCCAGGCTAGACTGATTTCAATAGAAGGGCGAAATGTGTCACCTAGCCAAGGGAAGTTAAGAAACTGTGTTTATTTTTCCCAAAGATCACTGGTAAAATTGGTGCTGTGAGAGATTTTTATTATTAGAGAGGTAGAGTCCAAAGACATAGTGAAACAATGGGAATTTGCATTCAAAGGAAACATGGATAAAGGAGAGAAGATTGTGTGCAAGGGAAGGCATTCTAAGATCTAACAAGTGTGAAATGCCTCCGGCATCTAAGCCTCGAGCTGCTGTCTACTGAAGTTAAGAAAACTCACTTTGCATTCGACTGTTCAGAATCTCAGAATTGGCGTAGGAGGAGATTCGGCCTGTTGTGTCTGCACTGGCTCTGAGCATCTTAATTTAGTGCCAATCTCCTGCCTTTTCCCTGAAATCCTACACATTGTTTCTATTTAAATAATCATCCAATGCCCTCTTGAATGCCTCAATTGACCCTGCCTTTACCACATTTCCAGGCAGCGCATTCCAAACCCAAACTACTCGCCGATGAAAAAGTTTTTTCTCACTTTGCATTTGCTTCTTTTGCAAAACTGTGCCCTTTAGTTCTCGATCCGTTTGAGTGGATTAGATTAGAAAGATTGAATCGAATTTGATTTGAAAGGCAATAACTATGTTAAAATGTCTCAGTACGTGATTTTTAAAACTGCAATGTGACTGTCACCTGTAGGTTCCAACTCTCCCTTGCATCTTATCTGGGGTACCTTCATTCTAAAGAACCAACAACTGCTATCGGTCAATCTAAAATGAAATCTTTAGAGCGTACACATACAATTTGAGCATTTTTCGGAAACCAGGTACTCACCATGAGCTGTGGTAGAGGGGTTTGAATTTGTGGAGAGTATCGGGGTGTTGTGTTTCTTTACCTGGATCTTTTAAAATATATGTACCTTACTGTTACCTTAATGAAAGCGTAACTTGGAGTTAGATTAACTAGGGGATTTAGAAGTCATCATAGAGCTACAATTTACTACGATATATGTGCTTAAGAACATTTCTTCTACTAGTAAAGTTTTAACTTAGTTTTGGAAGAAACCTATAAGACTTGGTGGACTTAATACTACTGAATTCAAGGCACCCATCTCAAAATATATACAAATTGCAAAACAGTTATTGCAGTTGTTTCAAGTCTCCCTTTTGGATTTGAGCAGTTCAGCATTTACCATTGGCTGTGCCATAACAGATGGGATGTTGTGAATGGTGATTGAGGTCAGGGCTCAGCACTTTGCACTGTGGCAGGTCAAGCTAATGTTCAGAGATTGGTGCTAAAGGATGACATCACCTTCAGTAGATTTTACCATAAACATTTTCAAGATGCTTAGGGAAACAATGTATCTAAATGTAAACTAGATTTTTAAACCACAGTTTTACTGTGACTTGTCTTTTTTTCAATAATCCAAAATGGTGTTGACAGAAATCCAATTTTCCCATGTGTCCTCTTGTTAAGGAATATGACTAATAAAGGAACTCGATAATAAAATGTACTTTCAACTAAACAGAAGGCAGCTTATAAAGCTAAATTATTATATTGCTTGTGTCTATATGAGACATTCCATTTCTTGTGCTCACTGTGGAAAGCCTCGGGGATATCCTTCGCCACTGACCTCATGCTGTCTGGTGTTCGAACCATCTTCATTTGCATGGAAACAACATTGTGAAAACATGCCCCTTGGCCCAACTCGTTGTGTTAGCATTTATCTTCTGAACAGGCCTGGGTGTTCCCTTGTATGTTGCTGCAAATTGAATCACAAGTTCTAACCCGCACTTATTATGATTCCCATATGCTGTTGAAGACAAAGCTTTACTATACCACAAGGTGTGTCATGTGATGCTGTGTAGGTCATAGCATGATCAAGCACTTTGATCGAGAGGTGTGAGTGATGCTTTCAGTCCTCACCTACTTCTGCCAGGAAGCCGATGCAACAGAAATAGTTGCCTTTGGAAATCCCAAATAACAACTACTTTAATCACTGATTCCAAGATTAATGTTGTTCTTGCTGTAAAAGGCTTTGTGTATAAATGCACTGCACTGATACAGAGCTGTCATAAACAATTAACTCCTGTAAGTGATTGAACATACACAAAGCTGATTTTACAATTTTGGGGAATTTCTTCCTTTTTTCTTGACTTGGTTTTTATTGCTTTCTGCCTCTGCCTCCCTCCACAATGTATCTAGTATGAAACAAGCTTTTTAAAACTACTCATCAACGCATAGTGGAAACAACCCTTTAGACATTGCTTTATGACATGAATCCAAGACATTGTATCCTTGTTTTCCAGCCTGAGCAAGTCTTGGCAGCCTACTGCCAGCGCGTTTATTGATTTGTTGTATGTGCCCTCTGGTTCTGTTCAAGTAATGTGTGTTTCTGTTCTGCACAATAATAGAGAGGCTCCCTCCACCTCCCAGCCCCAGTCCGTGGATAATGGAAATTAGTCACCAATCTTCTAGTGCACAGCAATAGTGTTACCCTGGGGGTGAGAATGATAACTATGCAGTAGAAATAACACAATGTATGTAGGTCTAGTCACTGGGAAAACTGAAGTACCCAAAGAAGCATTTTGTTGTTAAAACGTCCTGTGAGAATTATCACAGAAATTCTGTCAATCAGGATATCGAACTCGGATAATGGATGGCCTATAAATGAAGAAACAAAAGTCTCATTGCATGTGCCTCACCTAAGCTACATTATGTTCTGATAAAAGCAAAAAACTGCAGATACTGGAAATCCAAAACAAAAACAAAAATACCTGGAAGAACTCAGCAGGTCTGGCAGCATCTGCGGAGAGGAATACAGTTAACGTTTCGAGTCTGTATGACCCTTCAACAGAACTAAGTAAAAATAGAACAAAGGTGAAATATAAGCTGGTTTAAGGGGTTGGGGCGGGGTGGGACAAGTAGAGCTGGATAGAGGGCCAGTGATAGGTGGAGATAACCAAAAGATGTCACAGACAAAAGGACAAAGAGGTGTTGAAGGTGGTGATATTATCTAAGGAATGTGCTAATTAATTGTAGAAAGCGGAACAAGCAAGGTACAGGTAGCCCTAGTGGGGGTGGGAGTGGGGTGAAGGAATCAAAAAAGGCTAAAAGGTAGAGATAAAACAATGGATGGAAATACATTTAAAAATAATGGAAATAGGTGGGAAAAGAAAAATCCATATAAATTATTGGAAAAAAAGTGGGAGGGGAATCAGAAAGGGGGTGGGGATGGAGGAGAGAGTTCATGATCTAAAATTGTTGAACTCAATATTCAGTCCAGAAGGCTGTAAAGTGCTTAGTCGGAAGATGAGGTGCTGTTCCTCCAGTTTGCGTTGAGCTTCACGGGAACAATGCAGCAGGCCAAGGACAGACATGTTGGCAAGAGAGCAGGGTGGAGTGTTAAAATGGCAAGCGACAGGAAGGTCTGGGTCATGCTTGCGGACAGACCGAAGGTGTTCTGCAAAGCGGTCACCCAGTCTGCGTTTGGTCTCTCCAATGTAGAGGAAACCGCATTGGGAGCAACGAATGCAGTAGGTTAAATTGAGGGAAGTGCAAGTGAAATGCTGCTTCACTTGAAAGGAGTATTTGGGCTCTTGGACAGTGAGGAGAGGGGAAGTAAAGGGGCACATGTTGCACCTTCTGCGGTTGCATGGGAAGGTGCCGTTGTAGGGGGTGATGGAGGAGTGGACCAGGGTGTCCCGGAGGGAACAGTCCCTGCGGAATGCCGCTGGGGAGTGAAGGGAAGATGTGTTTGGTGGTGGCATCATGCTGGCGGAAATGGTGGAGGATGATCCTTTGAATGCGGAGGCTGGTGGAGTGATAAGTGAGGACAAGGGGGACCCTATCATGTTTCTGGGAGGGAGAGGAAGGTGTGAGGGCGGATACGCTGGAGATGGGCCGGACATGCTTGTGGGCCCTGTCAACCACTGTGGGTGGAAAACCTCAGTTAAGGAAGAAGGAAGACATGTCAGAGGAACTGTTTTTGAAAGTGGCATCATCAGGACAGATGTGACTGAGGCCTCCATCCCCACCTCCTTTCCTATATTTCACCCCCCCTTTTTTTCCAATAATTTATATAAATTTTTCTTTTCCCACCATTATTTTTAAATGTATTTCCATCCATTGTTTTATCTCTACGTTTTAGCCTTTTTCGATTCCTTCACCCCACCCCACCCCCACTAGGGCTATCTGTACCTTGCTCGTCCTGCTTTCTACCCTTTTAATTAGCACATTCCTTAGATAATATCACTACCTCTTTGTCCTTTTGTCTGTGACATCTTTTGGTTATCTCCACCTATCACTGGCCCTCTATCCAGCTCTACTTGTCCAACTCCTCCTTAAACCAGTTTATATTTCACCTTTGTTCTATTTTTACTTAGTTCTGTTGAAGGGTCATTCGGACTCGAAACGTTAACTGTGCTCCTCTCCGCAGATGCTGCCAGACCTGCTGAGTTTTTCCAGGTATTTTTGTTTTTGTTTTACATTATGTTCTGGGTTGGTTTACAAAATTGTGTTGATGTTTTAATGTCGCAATGAATTTGGTCAAGCTTTCGATGCTTTTTGTCTGAGATGTGTTATTTTGTGATTTTCTTTTCTCCGTTGTGCCTTCATAAGTCTGTGTTAAATGGGACCCTTTGAAGATTTGGAAGGATGTGATGTAGTTTTGGCCAAGAGATGCTCAGTCCTTAAATTCTTAGGAGTTTGGCCTTTAGAGTATTGTGTTGACAACCTGAATGACTGGGAGTACCTGCCCTGCAATATGTTGTACATGTTGTCTTGACAGTTTCTCGATTTGATAATTTTTATATATTCAGTCAGCTGCACGTAGCGACTGGAAACTTCCCTGAAGAAAATAAGGGGTGTGAGAGGACATTTATCAATCAAAGCAAATTTCGCCAGTTTGGTATGGAATAGTATCTTGAATAACATGCAGTACTTTTTTTTAAGTGTCTGTTAGGATTGACGGACTATTCAAAACTTTTCTCGCTCTTTTGCAAAAGCATAATTTGCACTTGTATTGCAGTTTTCACAACCGCCAGATGTCTCGGCTAATGAACTACTTTAGAAGTGTAGCTAGTTGCTGTTGTAGGAGCTTTCGAAAAAGTTGTTTCTTCAGTTAGCACTGTTTTAACTTTTTACTCTTATTTGCATTCTTTGGTCCTCCTTTTCAATTTGGAAAATGGATACTCCACACACTCGGACCCCTTCTGCTGACTTTACTCAGTTTCACCTCGTGTGGTATAACCTGGGAAGAACTGATGAAATGGTGCTTAACCAAAGCCAGCCTGTTGCTTCTTATTGTCCAGTGTTGGTTAAGGACTGGATTATTGTATCATAATCTTGGTACATTTAGACAAGAAGGATAAGGAAACCACATACTCCTTTTGGAAAATAACTGTCTAAATTGGGATAGCTGAGCTCGAGGGATCTGAGCATACAGATATACAAATCGAGTTATTAAAGCCATTTTTAAAAAAAGCAAACACAATGCTGGGGTTTATTTATAAAGTGATATAATTGAAAAGCAGTGAAGTTACATTAAACTTGTAGAGAACCTTGGTTGGAGCATACTTGTGCTGTGGACAGTTCTGGTCCCTATTATTAAAAGGGCACAGAGGCAGCAGAGATAATACAGAAAAGATTTGTTAGAATAATACCAAACTGAAAGATTACAACTATCAGGAAAGATTAAACATGATGGGCACTTTTGTCTAGAAAAGAGAAGGCTGAGGAGTGACCTGCAAGTCATCTTTAAGATTATGAAAGGTTTGATAGAGTAGATGTAGATAAGATGTTTCTATTTTTGGGATAGATGTGGGTCATAGAAGGGGTCATAGATATAAATTGGTCAAAATAAACCCAATAGAAAGGTTCTCCAGAATTCCATTACACAAAGAATGGTTAGAATTTGTGACTACATGGAGTGGTTAAGATGGCTAGCATAAACACAGAGGAAACTAGATTAGCATAGGCTAGCATAAGCACTTGGAGGAAGCTAGATTAAACACTAAGGAAAAAGGAATAAAAGGGAATATGTTGATGGGATTAGATTGTGAGGGACGGAAGGAGGCTCATATGAAGTGTAAGCATCGGCAAGGATCTGATGAGCCAGCTGACCTGTTTCAGTGCTGTAATGTTACGTAACATACATTAACCTTTTGCACAGACTTTGCAATTCTCCACTGCTGACATGAAGTCTCATGAGAGTACTGTGAACTGTTCTGATCTCCAAGCGTGGTCTAATCGAGGTTCTATACAATTTGGAGGGTGAAGATTCTGCTGCTTTGGAGTATGCGTGATGTTCTGGTCTTTCACTTTTTAAATCACTGGGAATTTGATGTGCTCATTTCCGTGATCAGCAAACCATGCTGGAAACCAGACTCTCGCAGGAGCGACTCTATAGTGTGCACCAGTTAGCAGTGAAACGTAGGAATTCCTGAGGGCACATCGGGAACATGGGATAGATCACCCTTTGGCCTCGTGGGGAAAATGCAACGCCTTGTGATGTATGACAGCCGGACCAAAGGTCCCTGGTTCAGTGCCTGGTCTGAAGTAGCTGATCTCAACTGAGGCAGCAATTTGGATGTCGGCCTCAGTATCTTTTGGGCTATGGAGAGGGTCAATCCAACTGGCTTCTTGGTACTAATTAATAGCCTGTGACTCGTGTTGGAGCGGGCCCGTGAAGGCAGGGTTGGGGTGCCCTGTGAGGTCTTGTACAGTTAACTAGCTGTTACTCCCCTGGTACAGGAAGATTGGCCACTCAGCAAAAAAAAATCACCAATGTCTGTGTACCTCATTCTAACAGCAGCGTCAGTTGCGAAGGCGAGAAAACTGGGGTAAAATAATAAACAGCAATACATGGAAGCTGCATTTTATACAAAGAAGGGATAATTTTCTTTTCTGCATATATTGTATTTCTTACAGGATTTCTTATGGCTGATGACACTGGAGAAATAATGAGGTAAACAAATCTGTTAAATACCCTGGCTCTGGTTTAATTGAGCTTGAGGTAAGCATTTGATTAGTATGCTGGCTGACAGCTGGTCGTATGGAACAACCTGGTAACCTGCCAGCCCTGTGTGCTGTCTAGAGTTTGTGGATTAAAGTTATTGCAGCACCACGAAGAGCAAAATGCTTCCTCTGAGTAGTATGGCAGACCTCCCAGTCCTATTAACTCTACCACCATCCAGTTCTTACAGTGTGTTTGCCTTTCCACTAGAGCTTCAGTGAAATGTAATGGTAGCTGGGTGAAGGTTCCTCTGCTTGTGTCAACTAAAGTTGCTTAAACCACCTAGCTATTACAGATACATATATTGCCCTTCCAAACTTGTCAATCCACAGACTGCATTTTGAGCACTTAACTGGTTACAGATCTGTCTCTGGTGGTGATGCTGGAAGCAATAAAAGTGATCAATTAACTGAATGACTTAATCTTAATTGGTTGAAGAGCGACTTTACCTCTAATGTATTGGTTAAATAGCTGAGTTGCAACACTGATTCTTTTTATTCATGAGTAAGGGAAAAATTTAAATCACATTTTGGTGTTGTTTTCCTGCTCTGGGGCTAAGCTCAAATCTTGTCGAAGCTGAGGTGCCGAGGGTTACAAGTGAATTAATTTTTGGAGTTGGTATAGCATTCCCAGCAGTCGGTAATCCTCAGCCTGGTACTGCTCTAATGAGCAATAATTTTACACGGTATCAGTGAGCTAGGATAATTACAATCATTAAAATACTGGAGAGTATAGTGCACAGTAGAGTCTTGTTCAGTACAGTGTAAAAATGTCCCTAGATGAAAGAAGTGCCTCTGTTTGTGTTTGGTTGACCTTGTTAATCGGAAAACCTGTCCAGAACATTCAGTTCTACTTTACTCGTTTTGGCATTGTCAAAAAAAAAAATTGGAACTCTTTTCTGTGAGACTAAGCAACAGTGACGGACTGTAAAAATCATTTGTGCTCCATCTAAAATATTTAATTTGTAGCATTCAAATGTAATTGTTACTGACAGCGTAAGGAGTTTTAAAAAAATTAGTCTTGGTCTGCAAACTAACCTTTTGAATGTGATCCTGTAAACAACAACAACTTGTATTTATGTAGCACCTTTTAATAAAGTCTCAAGGCACTTCACAGGAATGTAAATTAGATGTAAATTGACACCAAGCCAAAGTAGGAGACATTAGTCGTCTCAATTTCTCTGTTCCTCTCACCCACCCTAACCTTTCTCTCTCTGAACTTACTGCACTCCGTTCTCTCAGGTCCAACCCTGACATTGTCATCAAACCTGCTGAGAAGGGTGGTGCTGTTGTTGTTTGGTGCACTGACCTCTACCTTGCAGAGGCTGAGCGTCAACTCGCAGACACTTCCTCCTACCTCCCCCTGGACCATGACCCCACCACTGAACATCAAGCCATTGTTTCCAGGACTGTTAATGATCTCATCTCCTCTGGAGATCTTCCTTCCACAGCTTCCAACCTGATAGTCTCCCAACCTCGGATGGCCCATTTCTACCTCCTACCCAAAATCCACAAACAGGACTGTCCCGGCAGACCGATCGTGTCAGCCTGTTCCTGCCCCATGGAACTCATTTCTTGCTATCTTGACTCCATTCTCTTTCCCCTTGTCCAGTGCCTTCCCACCTACATCCGTGATTCCTCTGACACCCTACATCATGTCAACAATTTCCAGTTCCCTGGCCCCAACTGCCTCCTCTTCACTATGGACGTCCAATCCCTCTACGCCTCCCTCCCCCACCAGGATGGTCTGATGGCTCTCTGCTTCTTCTTCGAACAGAGGCCCGAACAATCCCCATCCACCACTACTTTCCTCCGTCTGGCTGAACTTGTTCTCACACTGAACAATTTCTCCTTAAACTCCTCTCACTTCCTCCAAATAAAAGGTGTGGCTATGGGTACCCGCATGGGCCCCAGTTATGCCTGTCTCTTATGGGGTATGTGGAACATTCCTCGATCCAGTCCTACTCCGGCCCCCTCCCACAACTCTTTCTCTGGTACATTGATGTTTACTTCAGTGCTGCTTCATGCTCTTGTCTGGACCTGGAAAAATTTATTAATTTTGCTTCCAATTTCCACCCCTCTATCATTTTCACATGGTCCATCTCTGACACTTCCCTTCCCTTCCTTGACCACACTGTCTCAATTTCTGGTGATAGACTGTCCACCAATATTCATTACAAGCCTACCGACTCCCACAGCTACCTCGACTACAGCTCCTCACACCCCGCTTCCTGTAACGACTCCATCCCATTCTCTCAGTTCCTTCGCCTCCGTCGCATCTGTTCTGATGATGCCACTTTCAAAAACAGTTCCTTTGACATGTTCTCCTTCTTCCTTAACCGAGGTTTTCCACCCACGGTGGTTGACAGGGCCCACAATCGTGTCCGGCCCATCTCCCGCGCTTCCGCCCTCATACCTTCCTCTCCCTCCCAAGAACCATGATAGGGTCCCCCTTCTCCTCACTTATCACCCCACCAGCCACCGCATTCAAAGGATCATTCTCCGCCATTTCCGCCAACTCTAGCATGATGCCACCACCAAACACATCTTCCCTTCACCCCCCCGGTGGCATTCCACAGGGACACCATGGTCCACTCCTCCATCACCCCCTACACCTCAACCCCCTCCCATGCAACCGCAGAAGGTGCAACACCTGCCCCTTTACTTCCCCTCTCCTCACCATCCATAGGCCCAAACACTCCTTTCAAGTGAAGCAGCATTTCACTTGCACTTCCCTCAATTTAGTCTACTGCATTCGTTGCTCCCAATGCAGTTTCCTCTGCATTGGAGAGACCAAACGCAGACTGGGTGACCACTTTGCAGAACACCTTTGGTCTGTCCACAAGCATGACCCAGACCTCCCTGTCGCTTGCCATTTCAACACTCCACCCTGCTCTCATGCCCACATGTCCGTCCTTGGCCTGCTGCATTGTTCAAGTGAAGCTCAACGCAAACTGGAGGAACAGCACCTCATCTTCCGACTAGGCACTTTACAGCCTTCTGGACTGAATATTGAGTTCAACAATTTTAGATCATGAACTCTCTCCTCCATCCCCAACCTCTTTCCGATCCGCCCTTTTTTTCCAATAATTTATATGGATTTTTCTTTTCCCACCTATTTCCATTATTTTTAAATGTATTTCCATCCATTGTTTTATCTCTACCTTTTAGCCTATTTTGATCCCTTCCCTTCCCTTCACCCCACCCCACCCCCACTAGGGCTATATGTACCTTGCTTGTCCTGCTTTCTACCCTTAATTAGCACATTCCTTAGATAATATCACCATCTTCAGCACCTCTTTGTCCTTTTGTCTATGACATCTTTTGGCTATCTCCACCTATCACTGGCCCTCTATCCAGCTCTATCTGTCCCACCCCCCCACCTTAAACCAGCTTATATTTCACCTTGATTCTATTTTTCCTTAGTTCTGTTGAAGAGTCATACGGACTCGAAACGTTAACTGTGTTCCCCTCCGCAGATGCTGTCAGACCTGCTGAGTTTTTCCAGGTATTTTTGTTTTTGTAGGAGTCATTATGACCAGTGACTAAAAGTTTGGTCAAATTGGTAGATTTTAACGAGTGCCTAAAAGAGGACAGAGAAGTTCATGGAGAGAACTCGAGAGTTAGGGCCTAGGTGACTGAGGAAAGGAAGACTTGATTTGTATAATAGTGCTCTACTACATCTCTGAAACCTTTCACATGATAAATTGATATAGCATAGGAGGCCATTTGGCCTGTTGTGTTTGTGCTGGCTCTCTGCAGGAGCAATTCACCTAGTCCTACTCCCCTGCCTTTTGTCTGTAGCCCAGCAAATATTTTCTCTCAGATAATGATCCAATTCTCTTTGAATGCCTCATACAGCCCCTTGAGTCTCTTCTGCCATTCAATAAAAGCATAGCTGATCTTCCACCTGATTTCCCCACCCTATCCCTATCTCTTATGATTCATTTAGTGTCCAGAAATATATTCAATGACCTTAGAATCCACACCTTTCTGGAGTAAAGAATTCCAAAGATTCACAATCTTTTGAAGGAAGATCTTCTCATCCCAGTCCTAAATGGCAGACCCCTTATCTTTGATACTATGACCCCTAGTTCTAGGTTCTCTACTGGGTCAGATCGATTTCTAATTCACTGAACTTATCCCTCCTCCTGTTAAGTATTTCTACACTTGATTGTTTCTTGTCCTTTTACATGATTATTCTAACCCTGATGATATGATGCCTGTTCTCTAATTGCCCAAGGTACTGTTGGAGCAATCAGAGCAACAGTAACAGCCCATTCAAAGTTTCACTGTTTTGCTGGGGACTAGGATGAAACATTGGAGAGGGGAAACGATGCACAGAGGACTGGGATACATGAGCAGCATTAAAATACAGCACAACTCAGACATGGGAGGAATTAGGCAGCAGCCAAATCCAAGGCACCCTAGAGTGGGTTGAAATGCATATGCATAACCTTTTGTAATATTCAGTGGATGTGGATGTTTCTTGCAAGGCCAACATTTATTTCCCTACAATTTTAAGTTCCTTTTCTCTCTCTTGTATGGTTCATGCTGGGGTGCAATTTTCTCATTGGTACAGCTGTCTGGCATTATCCCCTGCGCTTATTCTTCGTGTGTTAGCCCGAATGGCCCTGGTGAGCAGCAGCAAGCTGTTTGACTGTGGAATACATCACAACTGAGCTAGGTCCCCTTCTGACTTGATAGCTCCATACACTAACTTTCTAGAGTAAGTTATTGGAGAGTGATCAGGAGTGGAGATCCTGACTGTTTTCCTCTCTCCAAGCCTAAAGAGACTGAAGCCAATTGTCTCGCACAATGCAACTAATTTATGCAAACTGCAGATTGAACCCGAGTCCTTCCAGGTCTGGAGGGAGTAGGTGAATTTAAATAAAATAGAGAGCAATTCATGTGTGACTTCAAAGGGAGAAAAAGAAAGAGACCCAAGAGATGGACGATGTTAGTAAAATAAATAAATACCAGCACCAGCATCAGTAGCAGAATAATGAAAAGACTGAAGCAGCACTCCTACAGTATTGTTGTTGGAGCACTTGCTGTGCTGTGCACATTGCAAGTTCTCTCAACTGGGTTTCAGTCAGCATATACCTAACTTGACATTGGATTGCAGTGAGATGTCTATCTCGTTGAAACACCTTAATTATGTATAATATGCAACATTACCAGTAGGTTATAGGCTTTCCCTGATTGCAAAATTCTTCCTGCCTGCATCAAACATGATAATGTGTGTCTCGAGCACTCTCGAGCCCTACAGCGTTCCACAGTACTCAGCAGATTGGTCACTGCTCTCTCAATTAAACATTAATTGTTTCAAATGATGTTTGGATCACTCAAATCTGTTCATCCTGTGCAGCTGAGGCTGATGATTTTTTGGTGCATAGGAACTGATGGCCAAGAAAGATGCAGGGCCTTCTAATTTGCCTTCAACAACCCTGTTAGCTGTATGATATAATAATGAAATTTCTGATCATCACAATCAATCTCCATCAATTAATCTACAGCAGAGCCAGACATGACATGAGGAATAAAAACAAAAAACTGCGGATGCTGGAAATCCAAAACAAAAACAGAATTACCTGGAAAAACTCAGCAGGTCTGGCAGCATCGGCGGAGAAGAAGAGTTGACGTTTCGAGTCCTCATGTTCTGTCGAAGGGTCATGAGGACTCGAGGCATCAGCTCTTTTATTCTCCGCCGATGCTGCCGGACCTGAGTTTTTCCAGGTAATGACATGAGGAGTATCCCAGTGATCCCAGGATATGATTGCACTGGAGGGGGTGCAGAGGAGATTCACCAGTGTGTTGCCTGGAATGAAACATTTAAGTTATGAAGAGAGGTTGGATAGACTTGGGTTGTTTTCATTGGAGCAGAGAAGACTGAGGGGCGACCTGATCGAGGTGTACAAGATTATGAGGGGCATGGACAGGGTGGATAAGGAGCAGCTGTTCCCCTTAGTTGAAGGGCTAGTCATGAGGGGACACAAGTTCAAGGTGAGGGGCAGGAGGTTTAAGGGGGATGTGAGGAAAAACTTTTTTACCCAGAGGGTGGTGACGGTCTGGAATGTACTGCCTGGGAGGGCGGTCAAGGTGCGTTGCCTCACACCCTTTAAAAAGTACCTGGATGAGCACTTGGCACATCATAACATTCAAGGCTATGGGCCAAGTGCTGATGAATGAGGTTAGCTAGGTAGGTCAGGTGTTTCTCATGTGTTGGTGCAGACTCAATGGGCCGAAGAGCCTCTTCTGCACTGTGAGATTCTGAGGAGGTATACCTATTTTTCCCCAAGCATGCTGTGCTCATGTGTCTCACATGTCATGTCTCAAATTTGTTGTATATTGCATTCCAAAATATTGAAAAAAATCACTTCAATTTGGGTTTGAAATTCTTAAGCACAAAGTGAATTCTTTTCACTCTGTTACCAGATGCATGAAATGTAACTGTGTGCACAACCATTGAGCTGTTCGGTGTGTTCATTGCCTGCCAGAATTTTCACTAGATAGTGTCTAAGCTCTCACTTGTATGCTGCCAATGCCAATCTCCTTCTGCCACATGCTACCCGCACACCCTTTAAAAAAAAGGGTTGCATTCAGTTTGTTACTTGTACTACACCTGTCTTCCTTCCCAGGCCCAGGATTAGATACTGTGAGAATCCAGAATTTGGGCAATGTCAGTGATCAGGCTGTTTCCATAATCTGCTAAGGAGGGGGAATAGGCAACAATGATAGTGCTTGTTATATTATTCCAAAATGATTTGGGAACTACCCTGTCATTTATGCCTGTATACATATTTATCCAAGATGCCACATGACTTATTACTGCACTACAGTCTGTGTACCAAGCCAACATTGTGGCCTTCCGTGCCACACACATGGAGAGATCTGAAAAATATAACTCAATGAAAGCTCCTGGATTTGTGTCGAAAAATGTGTTTATTTCAGACTTCTAGAAACCGCAAGCCATAACAGTGCCCATCACATCTCAGGATGTCCAAAAGCACAGGACATCCGTTGAAGTGCAGTCGTTGTGACCATATAAGAAACACGGCAGCTAGGTTGTGCACATTGCAACCCCACAATAGCAATGAGAAAAATCACCAGATCTCTTTGCTGAGGGATAAATATTGGCCAGGACACAAAGGAGATTATTTCTGCTCTTCTTTGAAACCGTGCCATGTTTACCTGCAAATGGAGGAGTTTTTCTTTTGAATCCCCATCTTCTTGAATGGAGTAGCAAATTCTAAGAGCTAACTCCAGTAATTCCAAGCCACGTTTCAAAGCAGAACCCAAATGTATTTACAGGAGTGAAATGGGTCAACTAGCTGATCCAGCATGTTTGCTTCTGAAGTAATATCACAGCTAAGTGCAATTGCCATGTGCAGTGTACCAGAAAATGTTCCAGAGGCTTTAATCAGAAGTTTGTGGTTCTACAACGAGTCATTCATCAGTTTCACAGGATACTCCACATGAATATCAGTGAACTGAGAGAGAATTATACCTACCAGAATCTGCTGTTTCTCTCGTCCACTATAAATGGATAAGACAGAACATGAACACACACTCTGCCTTTTTCAGCTGAACAAAATAGGCGACAGCCATTCTCTGGTTCATTCCCCAGGGCAATGTCTTGACCAATCAGAGTCAACCTGCTTGGCAGTTAACTGTCACCATCATCTCATGCGCACTCATGGCAATGCCTCTACCAATCAGTCTACTTGCCAACCAATCAGTGCCCTCATCTCATGCAGCATAAATCGTTGTTCCCTTTACATTTGGTATTTTTGCGAATTGTCCTAATGAGTGCAAAACGAAAAGCTTCAGCATATCTCTTTTTTCAGCAGAACACAATTTCTGTACTACCAAATGACTATAAACATAAGTTTAAAACAAAAATGTGCCATGAACTTTGTTCACAAAAACAATCTGGATGTTAACTGGTGTGTGTTTTTAAAACAAAAAGTTGATACCAGTCTGAATGCTGTCTTGTTTTATCTTGAACACTGATCATTTATTATACCCTCTGTTACATGTCACGTCCATTTATTTGAACTATATTCAGGGCAGTAATGAACTGGTGTGGCTGAATGTTGTGATGTTTCAAATGGGAAAGATATATTTAATATTGTGATCTCATTGGGATAAAAACGTGTTTGCATTTCTTAAGTACCTAATCTCTTTTTATATGGGAATTGTGCTAAAGGCCTGGAGAATTGCAAATGTTTGCACCCTAGTTCAAAGGATATAAGTGTAAACCCAGAAACTACAGGCCAGTCTGTTTAACCTTGGTGGTGGGAAAGCTTTCAGCAATGATAACCTGGGACAAAATTTACAGTCAATTGGAAAAATGTGGATCAATTGAGGAAAGCTAGCATGGATTGGTTAAAGACAAATCATGTTTAATTAAATTGATTGGTCTTTTGAGGAAATAGAGAAGTTTGATGAGGGTAATGTGGTTGATGTGGTGTACAGGGACATCCCAAAGGGGTTTGATAAAATGCCATGGGCAGAATAGCCCCATAATTGCAATAGTGTAATAGCAGGTGTGAAAAGTGACACTTTACCTGCCGGCTGCAATGACGGGTTTTTGCTCTGTATCCGCTTTCACCTCATTAATTATGCAGCCTCTGAATTGACTGCCACACTGTTACCTCACTCCAGGTGCCATATCTAAACTGCAGCTGCGCTCACAGTTCTCAATGCTTGTAGCCCAGGACTGCTCCAGTGAAGACATGGCCCTGAAAACCAAGAAGAGTTCAGTAATCTGTCGCTGGAATGCCTTTTGGAGGCGCACAGTGATGTCTTTTACCCTTGCTCTGGCCGCAGGAGGTCCAGCAACCTCACCACTCCCGTTTGGGAGGCGGTGGCAGTGGTGGTCGGTGCCAATGCTGCAAAGAAGAGGTTGGCCATCCAGTGCAGAAGGAGGATGAATGATCTCACCTGTGTCGCCAGGGCAAGTCAGCCATCTCAACACTCTAAACACACCCTCACAAGGCCATTACACTTTCACCAGCATCTCACTCAAGAGACATCACCACTCACTCTCTTACACACCCTCACATCGCCATCTGGCCTCATCTCTGGAGACTGCCTCCTCAGCCCAGGCTATCTTAAGGCTGCTTGCACAGATCAACATGTGCCCCCACACACCTCTTGGGACAGCCCCCTTCCCCAGCACAGCCCTTGCCCGCAGCCTCTTCACTTGTCTGAGGCCACTTCTCCCCTTTCCCCAAGCAAGCCCTAGCCCTGCAGCTGTTGAAAAGCCACCTCCGCCTTACGGCTGGTCTAGGAGGTACAGACCTGCTCATGGCCCTCCACTAAAAGTGATGTGTTGCTGCCTGTGAAACCTGGCCCTGATGACCACGAGTGCTGCCCAAAGCAATGTAGGCAAACAAACATCAATTTGCCTGATGCATGTCACTTACGTACGGTTGTGAAACAGGTCGGTGCGCAATTACACCAACGTGTCCGGATGATCCAGTATGGGGACGATGGTGATTCTGGTGAACAGGGTTTATAATTTGATGCTAAAGTATTGAAATTAGGCCCCTGAAGTATGGCGGTAGGAAACACAGCCCCTCAATTGACGGGCGGAGTGGATGATCGCAAACTATTTTCATGACGGCGTGAAATTGTTTTTTGGCCTTCTCGCCATATTGTCCACTCACGCCGCCAGCAGGAGCAGAAAATTCCAGTCCACATAACGGGCTTGTCTGCAAAGTTAAAGTCCATGGAATAAAATAGACAGTGACAGTGAAGTGATTTACAAGTGCATTGCACCATTTTGCCTTATGGTTGGGAGTGTAAAATCTTGAGTTTTTTAAGCAAACCAGGCTTTGTATTACCATTCATTTTGAGGCTTAACCTGCAGTGAGGGATCTCGATTTCTCAAGCACCTCATTCCTCCTTCATATGGGGATTGTGTCCGAGGCCTGGAGAATTGCAAACAGAAGTGCTTAATTATTTATTATATTAAATCTTCTGGGAGATGCCAAATTCTGATCTCCGTAATGAAAACCAATTAAAAAATAATTATTTAAATGTGTTTCTGACATTAAAATTATTCATATCTTATTTTTACTGCATTTACTCTATCGTAATGGTGTCAGCATGACCCATCCATACACAATAGTGACAGAAATATGAGAGGAACATCAATTCACTGAGTCTGTGATCTAAGTTGAGCACTGTTGCAATTCTTAACCGGTGCTGTGTTTCACTGTAAAATCTCTTGTGTATCTTTTTTCATATGCAGTTTTAAATTAAGCCAGTATACTAACAATTTAGTGTAACTGTCAACAGTGGCTTTGTTGGTAGTGCGCTCACCCCTGAGTCAGACGGTCGTGGGAACAAATGCCACTCCAGAACTTGAGCACAGAAATTGAGGCTGACAATGCTGCAGTACAGATCTGAGGGAGTGCAACACTGTTGGAGGTGCTGTTTTTCAGATGAGGATTTAAACCAAGGCCTCGTCAGCTTCCTCAAGTAGATGCACAAGATCCCATGGTGCTCTTTTCTAAGAAGAGCAGGGGAGCAATCCCTGGTGTTCTGCTCGAGAGAAAGTGGAAAAGAAAATACAAGAAGCAAATAGGGAGCATAAGAAGAGACTGGCAGCAAACTTGAGTCCAAAGGTCTTCAAAAATATAAATAGTAAAGCAGTAGTAAGATGAGGAGTGGGCTTCATAAATAGAGAGTACAAAAGCAAGGAGGCTAGGATGAAACTTTCTAAAATATTGGTTTGACCTCAACTAGAGTCTTGTCTCTGATTCTGGGTGCTGCACCTTAGGAAGGATGTGAAGGCTTTAGCAAGGGTGCAGTAAAGTTTTATCAGAGTGGTTCCAGGAATGAGGAAATGTAGTTACCTGGATAGGTTGGAGAAGCTGGGGCTGCTCTCATTATTGAGAGGAGGTTTGATCAAGGTGCTCAAAATTGTGAGAGGTCTGGGTAGAGAGGGAAAAACTGTTCCTGTTGGCAGAAGGGTCAAGAACTAAAAGACAGCAATTTAAGGTGATTGGCAAAAAGACCAAAACTGACATGAGGGAAACTCTTTTAAACAGCAAGTGGTTAGGACCTAGGATGCACTGCTTGAGTGTGGTGGAGGCAGATTCATTTGTGGCCTTCAAACGAAAATTGGATAAGCACCTGAAGAGGAAAAAAAAATGCTGGGCTATGGGGAAAGAACGGAGAGTGGGACTAGCAGAGTTGCTGTTGAGAGTTGGTATAAAGATGATGAACCGAAAGCCTCCTTCAGTGCTGTAATCATTCCATGATTCTATGAACATTTACCCCTCAATCTAAATCAAGAAAACAGATTATATGGTCATTATCACTATGCTGTTTGTGGGAGCTTGCTGTGTGCAAATTGGTTGCTGTGTTTCCTACATTATAACATTGACTAGACACCAAAAATATTTCATTGGCTGTAAAGCACTTTGGCTCATTCCGAGATCCTGAAACATAAATGCAAGCCTTTCTCATTTAAAACTGTGCCTCCCTCCATCAGCTTCATTATTAGGAATTGCTCTTGATTTTGTAGGAGAAAATTGAAAATCTACAAATACTATCGGGAGATGTCTGTATATGTACAAGAGGGAGGGCCTATCTGAATCAACTTGTTTTCTGGAGGGAAGTGATTACAACACATGCAAGGTTGTATGTCGTCTCATGACAAGGTCTAAGAGGCTTGTATGGTTGAACAATAACTGTTTAATTTTAGAGATATATATATATTATGTATAAAGTTTTGGTAGTACAGAACTTGATTATTGCTGATAAAAGAGATGTTTAAGCTTTTTGTCTTGCACTCGTCAGGACACTCACAAGAATACCAATATAATGGGAACACAATTTATACTGTATGTGAAGAGAGTGCTGATTGGTTAGCATGTGGCATTGCCATAGCGAATGCATCACCGGTGATTGGCAGTTAACTGCCAAGCATTGTTTGAAGTTTTAAATCAAGCAGCTTGATTGGTCAAGGCGTTGCTCTGAGCCAGCGAATGGCTGTCACTTGGTTTAGCTGAAACAGACACAATATATGTACATGTTCTTTTTGTCTGCAAAGAACTGGGCCCTGTGTATTAATATATGTAGCTTCCAGTACATGCAATTTTTAGCGCATTGAGGATCATTTAACAAATGTTGTCCAATCACAGAATCGCATCTAATGTTGGACACTGTTTTCCGTTTTGCGAGCACGGGCTGGTTGGGTACGGTCTGTACCCTGCCGGTTGTGAACAGCGGCTGGGACGTGCTGTTTGACACAATCCGCCAGTCTTTGGGACGTACGGCTTTATACATCTAGCATCACACTGGCACTGAAATTCATACACCACATTACTCATTTGTGTGATAGGCAGAATGTCTTTTTGGCTTGGTAGCAGCATCCTGTTAGTGGCAAATACCACTTGCGTTGCGACTGCACAGTAGCAGCATGAAGCAGCTAGCTTCACCGATTGCTCTGAGGGTAATCTGAGATAGACTGGGCGCTTTTCAGGGCCGAAAGTGACGGCCTTGGGCCCGTTCGTGAGTTTGCGTGATATTCAACGCAAAATGATCTGATCAGGGTAGCCATTATCCTGCAGGATGCCTCTGATGTGCCCTATTTCAGCATTGAGTTTGCGTGGTGAGCAAATGGCTCGGGCCTTATTTAGAATGTTGCCGATAAGACCAATCTTGCAGCGTGTGAAACTGTAAGAATCCAACGTGTTTATTGACCAGTGAAGGTAGGCTTGCAGCAGACTGTGATAGAGAACCCCTGGTAGATTTCTCAACTAGTATGTCAAGGAAGGGGGTCTCATTTGACTGCTCCATTTCAAAGGTGAATTTGAGCGCAGGATGGAGCCCATTAAAATGTTAAGGAAATTGTTACATGTAGCTGCGGATTTATATGATTGAACAATATTTGCTAAATAATCCTCAGTGTGCGAAGAATTACTCTTGACAACGAATTTAAGTTTGTCAATCGGACTCAGTGTGGCCCATTTGCATGTACTGGCAGCTACATATATCAATACAAAGGGCCCTGTTCTTTCTTTGCAGACAGACAGAACATGTACACACATTGTGCCTGTTTCAGCTAAACAAAATAAGTGATAGCCATTTGCTGACTCATTCCTCAGGGCAATGCCTTGACCAATCAGAGTCAAGCTACCTGGTTTAAATTTCAGACAATGCTTGGCAGTTAACTGTCAGTCATCATCAGTGGTGCATTCTCCATGGCAACACCACTTGCCAACCACTCAGCACTCTCTTCATACGCAATATAATTTGTTGTTTTTCCCCCTTATTTTGGTATTCTTGCGCGTGTCCTGATGAGCGCAAGATGAAAAGCTTGGACATGTCTCTTTTTTTTCATTCATATACATATATGCAGGATACAGTCCTGACCATGTGCGATCTACATGCTGACTTCTACCAGACTCACAACTAGACTCTACTGCTCCCATGTGACTCCCTACATCATAATGTGGGCAGTACTGTTTCCCCAGTCCCACATTAATCCTAGTATTACAACATGCGCTGGCAAGTTAATTGTCAGAAATTCCTTAACCTTTGCATTACAAAACCTATACCCAGTCAGACACTTGTGGGTTGGTATATTGGCAGAGAGATTTTAAAGTTCAAAATGGGCATCAGCAGTAACACAACAAGGAATTGAAGTAGCCTCTGTGAATTCTTCACAGAAACAAATTTTCTTGTAGCCTAGCCTCACTTGAGGTTCATTTTCTTCTCAAAATAATTCATTCAAGTTAGTTTTCTAACTTTTTAAACTTTTGTCTTTAGTTCCGATGAAGAGTCATATGGACTCGAAACGTTAACTGTCTTCCTCTCCGCAGATGCTGTCAGACCTGCTGAGTTTTTCCAGCTATTTTTGTTTTTGTTTCAGATTTCCAGCATCCGCAGTGTTTTGCTTTTATCATTCAAGTTAGAGTTGGGGTTGCTTTGTATTGGAGAGGTTAAACATTAATTTGCGGTGTTCTTTTTCCTTCTGTGTAATTGTAATTCTTCGAAGTGTGATGTTGGTTTTAGCTTGAATGCCTGTCAGTGTGATATTTTGTGACTTTAAAAGTGGATGGAACATAGTGGGCAACCACACAATCTCCATTGTGAAAGTGCATCGGAACAAAAAAAGACAAATTAGTCTCCCTGTGGCCAGCTGCTCTCCATCTCCTGGAGGACATTCCAAGTTTTCAGACCATAGATCATGTTCTTGACTAATAGTGGGGGTTGATATAGAGCGCAGTTTTATACATACCTTAAATGTATGTCACTTTTCTGAGGATTGGATGAAAGGTAGAGCTAATGCCCCAATGTCTAATATGGAGAGGTACATGTGTTATTGTTGCCATTTTATCTTCTGTCTGTATTTTTGCATGGAATTGCAGTTTTGTTGATGGAAAGATCTGAGATTGGGGTACAGATCAATGATACTCTGATTGAATGATGGAGCAGGCTCGAGGGCTGAATGGCTTATGCCTGCTCCTATTTTCCAGTAGAAGGGGAAAGGGTGAGATAATAGAGATGATGATGTGCTTGTTTCTTAGAAAAGAAAATAAATTCTCAATGAGCAATATAGCACTTTCTGAATGAAATGCTCCAAGAATCCTCTAATGATTGACACCATTCCTTTAGAAACTAAACAGCTTGTAGATTTATGGGCCTACAGTCACTATCCAAATGTTAGGCTATTCTTGAATCAGAGGCTTGTTGGCCTCACTGTACCTTTTATACTTGGAGACCAGGATAAAGGTATTGAAGAGAGGAGGCTTGTACATTGGTGTTAAAATAATCAACACCTCTGAAGGACTGGTGCCCAAATTTAGAAACTGCAGTTAGTTTGGAATGTGGAGTACTTATGGCCCTGTCAAGTTTACTTTCTTGACTTCACCGATGGTGAGCAGTACATGTCCACCCAAGAACTGCTGAATAGATGATTGAGGTTTTTGAGGAGTCTAGTGTTGGAGCAGTAGTTTTATTGTCATTTTAGTTCATCACTGCTTTATTTATGCAGCAGATTAAAATTTTTTTAATGCTATTTTTAGATAAGTTGCATGAAATTTTGCTTTTTAAAAAAAGTCCCTTTTTTTTAAAAAAAAGAGAGAGCTACCACAGCATTTCATTTCTTGGAATGCTTTAGGTTTTTTGATGTTAATTCTTTAAAAAAATCTTATCTGCTATTATATTTCAAAAAAATCTTGCATTTCTATAGTGCCATTCGTGACGTCAAAGCACTTTACAGCTAATGAAGTACTTCTGAAATGTAGTCACTGTTGGAACGCAGTAAGTGAGGCAACTAACTTGCGCAAGACCCCACAAACAGTAATGAGCTAATGCGCAGATAATCTGTTTTAAATTATGTTGGTTGAGGATAAATATAGGCCAGGATACCAGGGTGAACCCATCTGTGCTTCTTTGCAGAGTGTAGTGCCATTGGGTCTTTTACATCCACTCAGTAGGACAGGTCTGGCCTTGGTTTAACATTTCAGCTGAAAGGTGGCACTTTTGGTGATGCCAGTTTCATCAATGGTGTGCCAGCCTAGAGCTTGGTTCTCAAGTTAAGGTGGTGGGACTTGAACCACAAAACTTCTGACTAAAGAGACAAGAGTGCCAACACTAAATTGAGCCAGAAGCTAAAGAATACCTGTAAGAATTATTCCAATCAGCGACTACTCATTTGACCAATATTTGAATTGTATATTCTTTGAATTTTACAGTTATAATGGCACTATTTATTCTTTGCAGAAATGTCATTTTGGGGATTTGCAGATTCAGGTTAATCTGCTTCTGAATTTAGACCAGAAGTATTGTTCCCCAGTGATTTTTGTCAATGTTTCACTTGCATCGGTGACAACACAATATTTTCCCCTTCTGGTACTATTGAGTTACTTCAGCTTCACACTTCATAAACTGACTGCTATTTATCCTCGGTGCCAATCCACACTTCCAATATTAGTTGAATGCATCACCAAAAGGACCCTCCTTTGTATTGTAAACTTGATTGTGGCCAGTCTCAACGAAACTACATGTTGATGACCAAACAAAACCAGTGAAGCTTCGCGCTCGCGCTCTCTCTTGTGCCTTCCCTCTCACTCTTGTGCCTTCCCTCTCACTCTTGTGCCTTCCCTCTCTCACTCTTGTGCCTTCCCTCTCTCTCTCTTGTGCCTTCCCTCTCTCTCTCTTGTGCCTTCCCTCTCTCTCTCTCTTGTGCCTTCCCTCTCTCTTTTGTGCCTTCTCTCTTTCTCTCTTGTGCCTTCTCTCTCTCTCGTGCGCGCGCTGTCTCTCTCTGGTGCGCGCGCGCTCTCTCTCTGGTGCGCGCGCGCTCTCTCTCTCTGGTGCACGCGCGCTCTCTCTCTCTGGTGCGCGCGCGCTCTCTCTCTCTGGTGCGTGTGCGCTCTCTCTCTCTGGTGCGCGCACTCTCTCTCTGGTGCGCGCGCTCTTTCTCTCTGGTGCGCGTGCTCTCTCTCTCTCTTGTGCCTTCTCTCTCTCTCTTGTGCCTTCTCTCTCTCTCTCGTGCCTTCTCTCTCTCTCTGTCTCTCGTGCCTTCTCTCTCTCTGTCTCTCGTGCCTTCTCTCTCTCTGTCTCGTGCCTTCTCTCTCTCTCTCTCGTGCCTTCTCTCTCTCTCTCTCTTTTTTGCCTTCTCTCTCTCTTGTGCCTTCTCTCTCTCTCTCTCTCTTGTGCCTTCTCTCTCTCTCTTGTGCCTTCTCTCTCTCTCTCTTGTGCCTTCTCTCTCTCTCTCTTGTGCCTTCTCTCTCTCTCTCGTGCCTTCTCTCTCTCTCGTGCGCGCTCGCTCTCTCTCTCGTGCGCGCTCGCTCTCTCTCTCGTGCGCGCTCGCTCTCTCTCTCGTGCGCGCTCGCTCTCTCTCTCGTGCGCGCTCGCTCTCTCTCTCGTGCGCGCTCGCTCTCTCTCGTGCACGCTCGCTCTCTCTCTCGTGCGCGTGTGCTCTCTCATGCGCGCTCTCTCTCTCTCTCGTGCATGCTCTCTCTCGTGCGCGCGCTCTCTCTCTCGTGCGCGCGCTCTCTCTCTCGTGCGCGCGCTCTCTCTCTCGTGCGCGCGCTCTCTCTCTCGTGCGCGCGCTCTCTCTCTCGTGCGCGCGCGCTCTCTCTCGTGCACGCACTCTCTCTCTCGCGCGCTCTCTCTCGCGCGCTCTCTCTCTCTCTCGCGCTCTCTCTCTCTCTCTCGCGCGCTCTCTCTCTCTCGCGCGCTCTCTCTCTCTCGCGCGCTCTCTCTCTCTCGCGCGCGCTCTCTCTCTCTCGCGCGCGCTCTCTCTCGTGCGCGCGCGCTCTCTCTCTCTCGTGCGCGCGCGCTCTCTCTCTCTCGTGCGCGCGCGCTCTCTCTCTCTCGTGCGCGCGCGCTCTCTCTCTCGCGCGCGCGCTCTCTCTCTCTCGCGCGCGCGCTCTCTCTCTCTCTCGCGCGCGCGCTCTCTCTCTCTCTCGCGCGCGCGCTCTCTCTCTCTCGCCCGCGCGCTCTCTCTCTCTCGCCCGCGCGCTCTCTCTCTCTCGCCCGCGCGCTCTCTCTCTCTCGCCCGCGCGCTCTCTCTCTCTCGCCCGCGCGCGCTCTCTCTCTCTCGCGCGCGCGCGCTCTCTCTCTCTCGTGCGCGCGCGCTCTCTCTCTCTCGTGCGCGCGCGCTCTCTCTCTCTCGTGCGCGCGCGCTCTCTCTCTCTCGCGCGCGCGCTCTCTCTCTCTCGCGCGCGCGCTCTCTCTCTCGTGCGCGCGCGCTCTCTCTCTCTCGTGCGCGCGCGCTCTCTCTCTCTCGTGCGCGCGCGCTCTCCCTCTCTCGTGCGCGCGCGCTCTCTCTCTCTCGTGCGCGCGCGCGCGCTCTCTCTCGCGCGCGCGCGCTCTCTCTCTCTCCGCGCGCGAGAGAGAGAGAGAGCGCGCGCGAGAGAGAGAGAGAGCGCGCGCGCTCTCTCTCTCTCTCTCGCGCGCGCGCTCTCTCTCTCGCGCGAGCTCTCTCTCTCTCGCGCGAGCTCTCTCCCTCTCGCGCGAGCTCTCTCTCTCTCGCGCGAGCTCTCTCTCTCTCTCTCGCGAGCTCTCTCTCTCTCTCTCGCGCGCTCTCTCTCTCTCTCGCGCGCGCGCTCTCTCTCTCTCTCTCGCGCGCGCGCGCTCTCTCTCTCTCTCTCGCGCGCGCGCTCTCTCTCTCTCTCGCGCTCTCTCTCTCTCTCGCGCGCTCTCTCTCTCTCGCGCGCGCTCTCTCTCTCTCGCGCGCTCTCTCTCTCTCGCGCGCTCTCTCTCGCGCGCGCTCTCTCTCTCTCGCGCGAGCTCTCTCTCTCTCGCGCGAGCTCTCTCTCTCTCGCGCGAGCTCTCTCTCTCTCTCGCGCGAGCTCTCTCTCTCTCGCGCGAGCTCTCTCTCTCGCGCGCGAGCTCTCTCTCTCGCGCGCGCGCTCTCTCTCTCTCTCTCGCGCTCTCTCTCTCTCTCGCGCGCTCTCTCTCTCTCGCGCGCGCTCTCTCTCTCTCGCGCGCTCTCTCTCTCTCTCGCGCGCGCGCTCTCTCTCTCTCGCGCGCGCGCTCTCTCTCTCTCGCGCGCGCGCTCTCTCTCTCTCTCGTGCGCGCGCGCTCTCTCTCTCTCGTGCGCGCGCGCTCTCTCTCTCTCGTGCGCGCGCGCTCTCTCTCTCTCGTGCGCGCGCGCTCTCTCTCTCTCGTGCGCGCGCGCTCTCTCTCTCGTGCGCGCGCGCTCTCTCTCTCTCGCGCGCGCGCGCTCTCTCTCTCTCGCGCGCGCGCGCTCTCTCTCTCTCGCGCGCGCGCGCTCTCTCTCTCTCGCGCGCGCGCGCTCTCTCTCTCTCGCGCGCGCGCGCTCTCTCTCTCTCTCGCGCGCGCTCTCTCTCTCTCTCTCGCGCGCGCGCTCTCTCTCTCTCTCGCGCGCGCGCGCTCTCTCTCTCTCGCGCGCGCGCGCTCTCTCTCTCTCGTGCGCGCGCGCTCTCTCTCTCTCGCGCGCGCTCTCTCTCTCTCCGCGCGCGAGAGAGAGAGAGAGCGCGCGCGAGAGAGAGAGAGCGCGCGCGAGAGAGAGAGAGCGCGCGCGCTCTCTCTCTCTCTCTCTCTCTCGCGCGCGCGCTCTCTCTCTCGCGCGAGCTCTCTCTCTCTCGCGCGAGCTCTCTCTCTCTCGCGCGAGCTCTCTCTCTCTCGCGCGAGCTCTCTCTCTCTCGCGCGAGCTCTCTCTCTCTCGCGCGAGCTCTCTCTCTCTCGCGCGCGAGCTCTCTCTCTCTCTCGCGGGCGAGCTCTCTCTCTCTCTCGCGTGCGAGCTCTCTCTCTCTCTCGCGCGCGCGCTCTCTCTCTCTCTCTCTCTCGCGCGCGCGCTCTCTCTCTCGTGCGCGCTCTCTCTCTCTCTCGCGCGCGCTCTCTCTCTCTCTCTCTCGTGCGCGCTCTCTCTCTCTCGTGCGCGCTCTCTCTCTCTCGTGCGCGCTCTCTCTCTCTCTCGCGCGCGCTCTCTCTCTCTCTCTCTCGCGCTCTCTCTCTCTCTCTCTCGCGCGCGCGCGCTCTCTCTCTCTCTCGCGCGCGCTCTCTCTCTCTCTCGTGCGCTCTCTCTCTCGTGCGCGCTCTCTCTCTCTTGTGCGCGCTCTCTCTCTCTCTCGCGCGCTCTCTCGCTCTCGCGCGCGCGCTCTCTCTCTCTCTCGCGCGCGCTCTCTCTCTCTCTCTCTCGCGCGCGCTCTCTCTCTCGCTCGCGCGCGCTCTCTCGCTCGCGCGCGCTCTCTCTCTCGTGCGCGCGTGCTCTCTCTCTCTCGTGCGCGCTCGCTCTCTCTCTCGTGCGCGCTCGCTCTCTCTCTCGTGCGCGCTCGCTCTCTCTCTCGTGCGCGCTCGCTCTCTCTCTCGTGCGCGCTCGCTCTCTCTCTTGCGCGCTCGCTCTCTCTCTCGTGCGCGTGTGCTCTCTCATGCGCGCTCTCTCTCTCTCTCGTGCATGCTCTCTCTCGTCCGCACGCTCTCTCGTCCGCGCGCTCTCTCGTCCGCGCGCTCTCTCGTCCGCGCGCTCTCTCGTGCGCGCGCTCTCTCTCTCGTGCGCGCGCTCTCTCTCTCGTGCGCGCGCTCTCTCTCTCGTGCGCGCGCTCTCTCTCGTGCGCGCGCTCTCTCTCGTGCATGCTCTCTCTCTCGTGCACGCACTCTCTCTCTCGCGCGCTCTCTCTCTCTCGCGCTCTCTCTCTCTCGCGCTCTCTCTCTCTCTCTCTCGCGCGCGCTCTCTCTCTCGCGCGCGCTCTCTCTCTCTCTCGCGCGCGCGCTCTCTCGCTCGCGTGCGCTCTCTCTCTCTCTCGCGCGCGCTCTCTCTCTCTCTCGCACGCGATCTCTCTCGCGCGCGCTCTCTCTCTCTCTCGCGCGCGCTCTCTCTCTCTCTCGCGCGCGCTCTCTCTCTCGCGCGCTCTCTCTCTCTCTCGCGCGCGCTCTCTCTCGCGCGCGCTCTCTCTCTCTCGCGCGCGCTCTCTCTCTCTCGCGCGCGCTCTCTCTCTCTCGCGCGCGCTCTCTCTCTCTCGCGCGCGCTCTCTCTCTCTCGCGCGCGCTCTCTCTCTCTCGCGCGCGCTCTCTCTCTCTCGTGCGCGCTCTCTCTCTCTTGTGCGCGCTCTCTCTCTCTTGTGCGCGCTCTCTCTCTCTTGTGCGCGCTCTCTCTCTCTTGTGCGCGCTCTCTCTCTCTTGTGCGCGCTCTCTCTCTCTTGTGCGCGCTCTCTCTCTCTCTCGCTCTCTCTTGTGCCTTCTCTCTCTCTCTCTCGCTCTCTCTTGTGCCTTCTCTCTCTCTCTCTTTTGCCTTCTCTCTCTCTCTTTTGCCTTCTCTCTCTCTCTCTTGTGCCTTCTCTCTCTCTCTCTCTTGTGCCTTCTCTCTTTCTCTCTTGTGCCTTCTCTCTCTCTCGTGCGCGCGCTGTCTCTCTCTGGTGCGCGCGCGCTCTCTCTCTGGTGCGCGCGCGCTCTCTCTCTCTGGTGCGCGCGCGCTCTCTCTCTCTGGTGCGCGCGCGCTCTCTCTCTCTGGTGCGCGCGCGCTCTCTCTGGTGCGTGCGCTCTCTCTCTGGTGCGCGTGCTCTCTCTGGTGCGCGTGCTCTCTCTCTCTCTTGTGCCTTCTCTCTCTTTGTGCCTTCTCTCTCTCTCTTGTGCCTTCTCTCTCTCTCTCGTGCCTTCTCTCTCTCTCTGTCTCTCGTGCCTTCTCTCTCTCTGTCTCTCGTGCCTTCTCTCTCTCTCTCTCGTGCCTTCTCTCTCTCTCTCTCTTTTTTGCCTTCTCTCTCTCTTGTGCCTTCTCTCTCTCTCTCTCTCTTGTGCCTTCTTTCTCTCTCTTGTGCCTTCTCTCTCTCTCATGTGCCTTCTCTCTCTCTCTCTCTCTTGTGCCTTCTCTCTCTCTTGTGCCTTCTCTCTCTCTTGTGCCTTCTCTCTCTCTGTTATGCCTTCTCTCTCTCTCGTGCCTTCTCTCTCTCTCGTGCGCGCTCGCTCTCTCTCTCGTGCGCGCTCGCTCTCTCGTGCGCGCTCGCTCTCTCTCGTGCGCGCTCGCTCTCTCTCTCGTGCGCGCTCGCTCTCTCTCTCGTGCGCGTGTGCTCTCTCATGCGCGCTCTCTCTCTCTCTCGTCCGCGCGCTCTCTCGTCCGCGCGCTCTCTCGTCCGCGCGCTCTCTCGTCCGCGCGCTCTCTCGTCCGCGCGCTCTCTCGTCCGCGCGCTCTCTCGTCCGCGCGCTCTCTCGTGCGCGCGCGCTCTCTCTCGTGCGCGCGCTCTCTCTCTCGTGCGCGCGCTCTCTCTCTCGTGCGCGCGCTCTCTCTCTCGTGCGCGGGCTCTCTCTCTCGTGCGCGCGCTCTCTCTCGTGCGCGCGCTCTCTCTCGTGCGCGCGCTCTCTCTCGTGCACGCACTCTCTCTCGCGCGCTCTCTCTCTCTCGCGCGCGCGCTCTCTCTCTCTCCGCGCGCGAGAGAGAGAGAGCGCGCGCCTCTCTCTCGCGCGCGCGCTCTCTCTCTCTCTCTCTCTCTCTCTCGCGCGCGCGCTCTCTCTCTCTCGTGCGCGCGCGCTCTCTCTCTCTCTCTCTCTCTCTCGCGCGCTCTCTCTCTCGCGCGCTCTCTCTCTCGCGCGCTCTCTCTCTCGCGCGCTCTCTCTCTCGCGCGAGCTCTCTCTCTCTCGCGCGCTCTCTCTCTCTCTCTCTCTCTCGCGCGCTCTCTCTCTCTCTCTCTCGCGCGCGAGCTCTCTCTCTCTCGCGCGCGAGCTCTCTCTCTCTCGCGCGCGCTCTCTCTCTCTCTCGCGCGCGCGCGCTCTCTCTCGCGCGCGCGCTCTCTCTCGCGCGCGCGCGCTCTCTCTCGCGCGCGCGCTCTCTCTCTCTCTCGCGCGCGCTCTCTCTCTCTTGCGCGCGCGCTCTCTGTCTCTCGCGCGCGCGCGCTCTCTCTCTCTCTCTCTCTCTCTCTCGCGCGCGCTCTCTCTCTCTCTCTCGCGCGCGCTCTCTCTCTATCGCGCGCGCGCGCGCGCTCTCTCTCTCTCGTGCGCGTGCGCTCTCTCTCTCTCGCGCGCGCTCTCTCTCGCGCGCGCTCTCTCTCTCGCGCGCGCTCTCTCTCTCTCTCGCGCGCTCTCTCTCTCGCGCGCGAGCTCTCTCTCTCTCGCGCGCTCTCTCTCGCGCGCGCGCGCGCTCTCTCTCTCGCGCGAGCTCTCTCTCTCTCGCGCGCGCTCTCTCTCTCTCGCGCGCGCTCTCTCTCTCTCTCGCGCGCGCTCTCTCTCTCTCGCGCGCGCTCTCTCTCTCTTGTGCGCTCTCTCTCTCTTGTGCGCGCTCTCTCTCTTGTGCGCGCTCTCTCTCTTGTGCGCGCTCTCTCTCTCTCGCGCGCTCTCTCTCTCTCTCTCGCGCGCTCTCTCTCTCTCTCGCGCGCGCTCTCTCTCTCTCTCTCGCGCGCGCTCTCTCTCTCTCGCTCGTGCGCGCGCTCTCTCTCGTGCGCGCGCGCTCTCTCTCCCTCGTGCACGCGCGCTCTCTCTCTCTCGTGCGCGCGCGCTCTCTCTCTCTCGTGCGCGCGCGCTCTCTCTCTCGTGCGCGCGCGCTCTCTCTCTCGTGCGCGCGCGCTCTCTCTCTCTCGTGCGCGCGCGCTCTCTCTCTCGTTCGCGCGCGCTCTCTTTCTCTCGTGCGCGCGCGCTCTCTCTCTCTTGTGCGCGCTCTCTCTCTCTCTCGTGCGCGCGCGCTCTCTCTGGTGCGTGCTTTCTCTCTCTCTGGTGCGTGCTTTCTCTCTCTCTGGTGCGTGCTCTCTCTCTCTCTGGTGCGCGCTCTCTCTCTCTCTGGTGCGCGCTCTCTCTCTCTCTGGTGCGCGCTCTCTCTCTCTGGTGCGCGCTCTCTCTCTCTCTGGTGCGCGCTCTCTCTCTCTCTTGTTGCGCGCGCTCTCTCTCTGGTGCGCGCGCTCTCTCTGGTGTGCGCGCGCTCTCGCTCTCTCTCGTGCGCGCTTGCTCTCTCTCTCGTGCGCGCTCGCTCTCTCTCTTGTGCGCGCGCTCTCTCTCTCGTGCGCGCGCTCTCTCTCTCGTGCGCGCGCTCTCTCTCTCGTGCGCGCGCTCTCTCTCTCGTGCGCGCGCTCTCTCTCTCTCTCTCTCTCTTGTGCTCGCGCTCTCTCTCGCTCTCTCTCTCTCGTGCGTGCACTCTCTCTTGCTCTCTCTCGCTCTCTCGTGCGTGCGGTCTCTCTGCCTCCTGCATTCTCTAATCCTCAAAAACCCCTTCCCTTACACTTCTAATTTTTAAAAGTAAGTACGGTGGATGGGAAGATTTAAAAATAGTTTGGATTTTCTCAGTTTCTTTTTCACAGTTTAATTTATTAGGTGTCCCCTGATGTGAAGTTATGGTGTTTGTACAGTTGAGACCTTTTCCTCCTCCGCTCCTGTCTTAAGCTATTATCAAGGGTGATGATGATTGCAGCATAATACAGGAATGTTAAACAGCCTGCTATCTTGACTACTCCTGGGCAGCAATACATACCAAGACTCCTTGTATTTGTGTTTTCCTGTCCTTACTGACTGTAGGGTTCCTTTCCTCAGGGAGGTCAACAGGATTAAAAAGCTTCCTGGGGAATCAATGACACTCTGAAGGAAAAGAAACCCAATATCTAAAATGAGGTATTGGCGGTGAGTGATGAATGGACTGGACTCTGTACTTTTGTGTGGTCAGCCTTAGAACTGTTTGTCTACTTTCTCATAACAATTGGAGGAACAAAAAGAAAATGGGGTGAAAGCAAAATACCGAGGCTGCCGGAACTCTGAAATAAATACAGAAAATGTTGGAACAGCTCAGTAGGCCTGTGGAGAGAGAAACAAAGTCAATATTTCAGGTCAATGACTCCTTTAATATTAGATAAGGAAATGGGAACCTGGTTTTTCAAGAATTTTGAAATTATGTACATGAGGAATAGCCACTTGGCACTGGATGATACCTGGTGAAACCGTATTCCAGCAAAGCATCAATGATGAACTGGAAGAGGAGGATATTCTTCTTTTTCAGTTCTCTGCTCGAAGGCAGGTCTGACCCACAGCGCTGCGATCTCCACCACAGGTAGGGCAAGGAGGCAGGTCCCAAGTTCACCCCAGTCAGAACTGGAATCAAACCCCATACTGTTGAAACCAATCTGATCCATACCAGCTGTCCAGCCAATGGAGCCAAAAGGCCCCTTGAGCCTGTGTTTCAGTGACGACATAGACTTTTCCATACATGTTGTAGCCTGGAGCTATGGATAGTGATGAGAAAGGCTCTGATTTCTTTCCATCACATGGCTGACCAGGAACCTATTCTACTCTTACCACTTGCTATTGGCATGTGTTGGAAGGATTTACAAGTTGACTATAAACCTGATTGGCTGCATTATGAGTGCACTTTCCTTGGCCCTGGAGTGGGAATTGAAGCTTCTGGCTCAGAGACAAGAACACTACCCACTGTGCTACAACATAACACCTCCTCAGGAGAATATTGTTGGAAGGTTAAAGAGGATTGTTGGTCTTTTGGGGGGTTGGGTTATCAGACAGGTTCAAGCTCTGTAACAGTCCAATTAGAAAACTCGCATTTCCGCAATCACTAGGTGGGGCCACCTTCATGGATGTGATAGCTACTGCAATGCTAACTATTTCAGTGTGGTTTTTAATGGGAAGTATTATTTTTGTGCCATCTATTACCTTTAAGCCAATGTGTGTCCTGTTTATAAGCGTGATAAAATATCGTCCAGCTGTTGTAACAGGGCAGTGATGCTCCTCTGGTCGTTATTCAGTTTTCTATACAACAATGACCCTGAATTTATATAACACCACTGATGGAGTAAAACGTCCCAAGGCGGTCCAAAGGGGTGTTATTAAACAAAGGTTGAAACCAAACCATGTGAGGAGCTCTTGGGACAGATCAAAGGGTAAGATTTAAGAACACACAAGAATTGGGAGCAGGAGCTTACTGCTCCATGATTCAGTAAGATCATGGCTGATCTGATTGGCACCACAGCTCCACTTTCCTGTCTACGTACCATAATCTTTGACTCCTTTGTCGATCAAAAGTCTATATCACTTGGCCTTGAATATATTCAACGATCCTGCCTTCATTGCTCTCTGGGAGGAAAATTCTGCAAGCTAACAACCCTCTGAGAGAAAAATATTCTCCTTGTCTCAGTCTTAATGGGAAACCCCTAATTTTAAGCTGTATCCCCAAGTTGTAGACTCCCCCACAAGGGGAAACATCCACCCTATCTAGCCCCTTCAGGATCTTGTCTTTCAGTAATATCACTTAATTCTTCTATGTTCCAATGAGTATAGGCCCAGCCTGCGGAACCTTTCCTCATAAGGTAATCACTTCATCCCAGGAATCAACCAAGTGATCGTTCTCTGAACTGCTTCTAATGCAATTATATCCTTCATTAAATAAGAAGACCAGAACTGTGCATAGTACTTCAGATATGGTCTCACTAAGGCCCAATACAGCTGTAGCAACAATTCCCTGTTTTTCTTCTTGATTCTCCCTGCAATAAATGCCAACATTCCATTCACCTTCCGAATCACTTGCATTTAAGGAATGCCTTAAAGGATAAGAGAGAGAGGGGTGGGGAGGTTTACAGCCATTTTTAGCCTGAAGGAGTCACTTTGTTGGGGCATCTATTGCCCTCCTGTACCTCCCCCAAGTGGCTGCTATTCTTGTGTGAGAATTGGCAGATTTCTGACCTATGAATCTGGAGCTTGGTACCTGGATGTCTGCTGCTATGGGAATAGACTGTGTCCCAAAGGTATCTTTAACCTGTTGAAGGTAGGTGCATGATGCCTGTGAAAGCATGTTTGTGACATCCAAACTGTTGGAGAGCTGGAATTTTGGACACATGCTGTACCGATGTAGCACAGAAGCACCAGGAAGCATTTCTCAAAAGAAATGTTGGTGAAGTCTTTACACCCCAACGGAGGTCTGCAAATTTTCAGTCACCCTAAAAAAATAACTTCCATGTGGGGACTTCATATCGTAAAACCTCCCAAAATGCTGCTTCCTCCTCCCCCAGGTACCATGCCTTTAGAGGACATTGGTGATCATGGACTTCCATTGGATTGGTCCATGATTATGCCTGGTTAAGTACTGCAGTGTTTGCCATCACCTCCTGCAGTATGTCAGACCAGGAAACTCTCCCGCTCTTACCACTTGTCATCAGGTGTACTGGAAGGATTTACAAGCTGATAAGCTACCTTTTTGGCCACGTTATGAATGCACTTTCTATGGTCATCAAGTCCTGGAGTGGGACTTGAACCTGGTGTGCCTGGCCCAGAGGTAGGGATGCTACCCACTGTGCCACAAGACCCCTCAAAAAGCTTCACACAAAGGCTTTTTCAGACAAAAGTTGTTAGTGAGCCATAGATGATGATGACACAAGAACAGGTCAAAACTAGGTCAGTTCTAGGATTGAGGGGGGAGAATTCCAGAGCATTATCTTTTTCCTCAGGCATTCTAGGGATTTTGGAAGGCCCATAACAGAACCTAAGCTTGTTGCTAGTGTGTGGGTCCTGTTCGATACAGCTAACATTAAAATTTCCCTAGGCACCATTTTTGGATGTTGGCTTGCTGTTTGAAGATGTGCCCTGGATCAGTTTGGAATTTCAGGCCAGAGGCTATGTTGGATTGAAAGAACCATGGTTTTTTTTTGCTCTACTGAAGATTGGGAAGGATCAAGATTTAGTGCTGTAGCCATTGGATTAAAAGAACATTGAACATTGGGAACACTGAGGGTATGTGGTCAGAAGGAATTTAATGTAAAAAGGAGCATGCATTCATAACGCACCTTGTTATATATCCTCAATGTCCCTAAGCACATCACATCCAATGGATCATGCTTAAAAGTGGTAGCTACTGTTGTGCACTGGTAACTGCAGCACCACTTTGTGCACACCATGATCTTTCAGACAGAAACTGAAACAAGTGACTAATGTGTTTTGTTGAGGGAAGAACATTGGCAAGAATGCAAAGAACTCTTGTTCAAATGGAAACATGAGTTATTTTATTTTCCCCAAGTTAAACACCAGGAGAGAGAAGATTTGCAGGGATACAGGGAAAGGACTGGGGAGTGGGACTATCTAAGTTGTTCTTGCAGCAAGGTGGTATAGAATGAACCTCTCTTGTACTGTTTCCATGCAGTGATTCTGAACAAGTGAATAAATCCTAGCTTAACATCTCATCTGAGAGCATACCCCAAAGAAATATGGCTGCATATAGTGGCACAATTAATCCCAGCCAGTATGGAGATGATTGGGTAATTTTCCTGTCAATCATGCCTGGAGAATGCCTGTAAGAAACAGGGATGATTTGCATGTAGCTATCTTCCACTGACTGCATCTTATAGGAGAAATCCTCTGCTTTTATTGGGAGAAGTTGCTGCAGTTTCAGTCATGAGTTCTGTTTGTTGCAGATTATATGCAGAGACTTTTTTGCTGTTGGCTGAATCGATAAACTTTGGTGTGAAATGAATTTTGCTGTAATTCTGTCCCTGCCTCCAACACACTGTCTCACCCAGTAATGTCCATAAGCACTCGAAAAAAACTGATATGTCTGCTCAAGCCTTGGGGTGGGGCTTTGCCTACAACCTTCTGACATTTTAAGAGGTTGGGATACTGACAAGCGAACCAGATTAGCACTGGGCTCGGAAGATGAACATAGAGTAGAGCCATCAGCAAAGAGGTCTACAGGGTTGGCATGAAATCTGGAGAGTGTAATTGATATGACGAAGGAGGAGGAAGAGAGGAGCAAGCCTGCAGAACACCCGAGTTCATTGTGAATGAGTCAGAGGATGAACCATCAACCACAGCACCGAGTTATGTAAGAGGAAACTGAATGTGTACTGCAATGAACTCATGGCAGAGTTTGACAAAGAAAAGTTGATGCTCCTGATGTGTTCTTGAACTACCACTGCCAAAACCATAACTAGTCACTTAGTATATTCACCTTGTTGATGTTTTTGGGCTGCCCTGTTCGCCAATGCAACAGTTACTGTACTTTAAATACTCATTCTTTACCTACAAAGTACTTTGAGACATTTGAAAGTTGTAATAAGGTGATTTTATAAATCACAGGATAGTGCAGCACAGAGGGAGGCCATTCAGCCCCTCAAGTCCACATTGGCTCTTTCAAAGCCTGGGCTGAATGCGCCTGAGCAGTGTCCTAAATTGATGGCCAGGTTGTAGACCAATTGTCAGTCTATTTTATTATTTCTTAATCTTTGTAGCAATTTGATGCAACAGAATGGCTTGCTAGGACACTTGAGAGTTAAGAGTCAACCGTGTTGAAGTGGAATTGGAGTTGCACATGGGTAAAGCCGGCAGGTTACCTAAACCAGTTAGGTTTTGCCACCTATGTTTTGCTTTTACCGACACCAGTAAAGTTATTTATTTTTCTTTTTTAACTTAATTCAAGTTCTCTACGCCATGGTGAGTTTTAAACTTGCGTTCTCTAGATTATTAGTCCAGCCCTCTGGGTTACTCACCCAGCACATATCTGCCATGCCAATATACTGCATTCTAATTCCTTTAAAGAAAGAAAGTGGATTTTAGTCATAGTACTTCTCCTCCATCACTACAGTTCTCTCTTCCCCTCTAATTCTGGCCTCTTGTGCATCCCAAAATTGCATTGCTCCACCATTGATAGCAATGTTTTCTGATATCTAAGTCCTAAACTCTGGAATTCCCTCCCTGCACCTTTCTCTGCCTCCCCACCTTTCTCTCCTCCTCAAGACATTGCTTATAGCCTTTGACTTAACTTTTAATATCTAATATTTCCTTGTGTGGCTTAGTGTGGTTGCATTCCCATAAAGCCTCTTGGGACATTTACAAGGTTTCTTGCTTTATAATATTCCTGTGAAGCATCTCGAGGCATTTTATTGCAATAATGGTACTTATGGTTGTTGTTAGAGGTGCTATATGAATGCTGGCTGCTGTCATAGTTATGCTTGAACCCACAACATTTTTGTATGCAATGCTGCTGCCTGAATTCTTGATGTGCACTCAACTTCCTATTTTAACAAATTATGTTTCCCATTTTTGAACCCATTAACAGCGGGGTAAATTTCTATAATGACTTAATTCTTTTCTCATCTCTTCCTCCTTTGCTTTGCATATGTGTATTAAAGACTACCAGTTCTTAATAGTTGAATCAAACTGAGTGTGACCCATTTATTTTGAAAAATGTAACCGCTTTTTTGCAATGATATGTTCTGGAAACAGCCCCTCGTGTTAGTGGCTCTAGTTCGATTACAGATTGGTCTGCATATGATATGCTGGTGCTGAATGGGTTAAAGCCATGCAGTTAGGTTTGTTTGTGTTTTCTTTTTCTTCAATTGCCGTGACTTGTGGGTGGTTGGGAAGGAATAGAAATTGAGATTTTTTTTTCTCTTTCGAAAAGAAAACCAGCCTCCTGATTCATGTGAGCGCTGCAGCATTGGGGCACAGTTCATTAAGGTCTTACAATGCTGCTTTTGTGTCAACTTCAACAGCTTAGTCAGACTTTTTTTATGCACTGGACAAATATGAGTGGCCTTTGCATGTTCAACCAACCTAAAGGACTCTTTTGTGTTTATATTAAAATAAAATGCTTTGCTGAGGGTAAATGGGATTATACGATGACTTAAAAGTTTGGGCTGGTTGTTTTGTTAGGAAATATTTTTCAGGCCAATTCTGAACTAAAAGCGCATTTTTTTTATTTTACTTAGCTCTGAAATTACCACGCTCTTTCTGATGCATTAAATGAGGAAAATTTGATCTTTGGCCTGTTTGTCTTTAGCCGATCTGGACTTGGGAAGGTGGTAGAAACACTATGATTGTCCTCAGTGCATAACTATACAGTAGAGGAGAGGGGAAAATCAGCTCCACTTCTATCTGTGTGTAATGGCTGCTCTGTGCTTCCAGAATCAGGCACCAGGGAGAAGTGGTTTCTTCAGGAGAAGAGTGGAAATGATTTAATAAGAATAGAGTCAATGGCACAGAAGCATGCCATTCAGTCCAATGGTTGACATGGGCTGTGGTTCAGGAATGGGCAGGCTGTCTTTTGGCTTAAAAAAAACTTTTAAAAAGTGAGGGAAGGAAGATGAGGGTACCATCTTTTAGTGGGGTGTGCCCTTTGTATATTAGGGGTGCAGCCCCCCTAAGATAATGCCTCCCCTTTCTTCCTACCCACCTGCACCAACCCCACCCCCTCCCTAAACTGCCCAAACCCTTCCTGCCCAAGACCCCGGGCTTAACTTGCTCCGGGCCACTGCCTTGGGCCTACCTGCAGTCCCAGTAGTGCCCACTAGTACACTCTGGGTGCTGCCAGGGCTGCTGGAGCTGCCCGCCAATCGGATTGGCGGGACCTCCTCTCCAGTGAGGGCATAAGTCCCACAGGTAGGCCGTTTAGCCTGCCTGCAGTGCATTATGATTGTGGGGGTGCTGGCATCCAGCAAGTTGACTCCATGTTGACTTTGCTTCTGGGAGTGGGGGGGTAGCTGTCGGCCCACCACCCCTCTGTCCCTCCCCCCAACCCTGTAATATGCTGCCCACGATGTCTAAAAGCAAGTACCAGTAGGACAGTCTCTACTTAGCACATTGCACCTTCTGGCAATGCACCCAACCTCTATGCCACTGGCAATGCACCCCAATCATTCATGGCATATTTGGGAGATAAAATTAGGGGAGGAAAGCAAGTCCCTTGAAAATCCAGACATATTGTCCACTGAAGAAACTGTGCTGCTATTTTATTTGGAGGCTATCGTGCAGAAGGGATAGGCAGGCAGTGCCTTCACAGAGTCAGCAGTTTCCTTGGAGATGGCATTTGTACAATGGCATTTTGGGCATGGTTGAATTGCTGCCATTAAACTGGCGACCATAAGCAGCAGCTGTGTCGATGCCCATCATTCCTTCAGTGTTGTGGCACATCAATTTGGGTTGAGGGGCACTACCCCTCTTTAAAGAGCAATGTCATTGTGTTGAACAGTGATCAGCCAGGCAGAATAGAGTATTTCATATTCACAGGAATGCAACACCCTTGAAAGTCTATCCAATTGCTAGCATGTTGGTTTAAAGTATACAATTTACTCTGTGCAAGCTGCCGATTTGATAGAAATGTCTGAGTTACTCAAGATTCATGTGACTTTTTTAAAAAAAATTATTTTGTTTTATTGCAAATAACCTTGAGTAATATGCAGTGAGTGGCTGTTCAAAGGATGGAGACAGCAGGCCTTGTGTGTTCAGAACCAGTATGATAGAAATTATAAAAGCTCTTATAAAATGGGATAGTCACTAATAAATCCAACAGGGAAGTTGGAAGAGAATTCACTTACCCAGAGAATAGTTAGAATGTGGAGCTCGCTCTCGTATGGAGTGATTGAAGTGAAGCTTTTAAGGGGAAGCTAGATACATACATGAGGGAGAAAGGAATAGGAAGAAGGTATTGAAAGACTGTGCTGGAATAAATGCAACAGGAAGATGCTCGGTTAGAGGGTTGCCTGGGTTCACAAACCAGTTTGGCAGCAGCGTGTTACAGGGTGCAGGCTGGGCACTCCTGAGCTAATGGATTATTTTGGATATGCATTGTAGAATTAAGAATTGGCCCCAACTCGGAGGTTTACATAAATCTTCGATCTCTCAGCTTTTACTCATTTAGACCGAGCATCATGTTTTTTGGTTTCAGGACACTACTGATTTTTGGGCCAGATTTCAGGTGCACGCCCGACCTGAGCGGGCATAAAATCGCACAAGATGACATCGGGTGAGCATCCCGACATCATCATTGTGTACTCATGCGACATTTCACTTGGCGGGTGCACGCAAAAGTCGGAAGGGCGCCCGCCGACAATTAAGTGGGCAATTAAGCTCATGAACAGCCCGATTGTAAGGAATTTTTCGTGGCCGGTCCAACCTCACCATTGACGGATGGGCCAATCGGCCAGGCGGGATTTGCGATTTTTGATGAAACCTCATCCAAGGGTGGCATGAAAACTCCTTTAGGGTTTAAAACGAAAAGGAATATCTGGGGACTTTTTTTTTAAATGAGCTATGGTTGTGTTGGATGGACATTTTTTTTGCAGCATTTTTGTGCTTTCTTTCATTATTTGGAGGCTTGCAGCTCCCTGAGGCAGCTGTCTGCCTTCTGGGAGCTTATTGGAAGTGCTCACCAGCATCCGTGGTGACATCAGCGCTCGCCCTCCTCCCGTCCCCACCGGCAGTGCTGAGCCTTTCTCCTGGCCTGTTTCATGCTGGCTAGCCATTAATTGACCGGCCAGCGTGAAATCGCGGCTGGAGGCCAATTGTGGTCGGGGAGACATCTTCCCGCCCGACGAGCGCAAAGTTCGGGCCTTGGTGTTTCTCATTCTCAAAAAGGAACGCTGCTCCCGACGGTTAAATGAATTTTGTGAGCAATCTCTTTCTTTAGACCCTAAATCTCACTCCTACCATTTCCTGAACGTGGTTAATGGGTGGAAGTTAAATATACTTCCTTGAATAACTTAGTATTTTATACCAGAGTGAATATAATTTTAAATGACAGCAAAATCCTGTGAATGTTGAAAAGTCAGCAGGTCAGGCAGAATCTGTGGAGAGAGAAATTGAGTTAACATTTCAGGTCAATGACCTTTTATTAGAATATTTCTGATGAAAGCTGAAGTATTAACTCTGTTTCTCTTCCTACAGATGCTGCCTGACTTGCTGAGTCTTCTCAGCATTTTGTTTTTAATCTCTAGCTTTCCCTTCATCTATCATTTAACCTATGGAATAAAATCAGACGTAATCTTGTCTTTAGAGCTAGATCATTTATGAGTGAAGTCGGAAAATACTTTTCCTGGAACTTGCTGCTCCTGCGATCTTGTGGACTCTGGGTCAATTAAAGTTTTCAAAACTGATGTTGATGGATTTTTATTGGGTAAGGGTATCCAGGGGTGTGGCCCAAAGGCAGGCAAATGGAGATTGAGATACTGATTGGCCATGTTCAGATTGAATGGCATGGAACACACTCTCTGGAGTGGGCGGGCAGGGGGAGATGGGCTGAATGGCCATGCTTTTGTGTGAAAGAACCTGTTATTTAAGGCTATTCTTGCATTGGCTTCTTTTCAAACCTTTTGTCCCCTTTCTAGGTGAGGCTCTGTTTTGTAGGCCACTTTACTCCCTGGTAATTCTCATGGGTAATGAGAATTGGGAAAATCGGGGTTATGTTGTGTTGTCCTTTTTTTTAAAACAAAAAAGGTGAATTTTCATCATTGAAAAATCAGTGATATTTATTGATCTTTTTGTCTTAACTTTGGTCAGTGAAATAAACAGATTTGAATGTTTGAAAACAAGCGTTCCTTTTGAACTTTAGAAGATTTAAAACTGAGTTGCTGAACATTCTCTTGTTTTTTCTTGTTTTTTTCTTGTTTTTTTTCTTTTCTTTTAGAAAAAAGCGAAGGGCCAGGAGCTCTTTGAGCAAATCATGTACCATCTCGACATCATTGAAAAAGATTACTTTGGCCTTCGGTTCATGGATTCTGCTCAAGTAGCGGTAAGATGGCCTCTTCATCCGATAGATGCTTAAGGAACTTGCCTGTCTCAATAGATGTACAGCGTTTGGAGGGATAACTGTCATAGGCCTGCGCTTTGTGATCTACCTGTTTTAGAATTCTGTGTAATGGAATCTCAGATTCATTTCTCTACCTTCCAGGAATAAACTGTCAAATTGCCCCAAATTTTTTTTTTTTTAGATAATCCCATTCTTCATAGTACCTTTGTAGTAATGTGTTACTGAATGTGTGGGGGTGATATTCTTCCTCTCTGGAGAAAGGCTGGGATTGGTTAATCCAGTTCTCTCTCTCTCTCTCTCTCTTCCCTGCCCTGCGGAGACAGGACTGGGAGGAAATTCTGAAGTGAGGGTTTTGGGTCCATCCTGGGCAATCTTGCCAGGGACGGGTCAGCATCGGCAATTGCTACCCTGTCCACTAGCAGCGTGGGGTAGCCACCTGAAACAGGCCCTCCTCTGAGGCCAAAGCCCGGCAGGTGCCTGGAGAGACAGCTTGCTGATGGCAGGTTGGCAAGCCCATGATGTCTCACTGTACTTAATCCCTCTATCCGCCTAATCCTCCCCACCACCAGCACCCCACCACCCCCAGAGCAACAGGCATCAGTGTGCGACAGCTGATGGTTGTAGGCCATCTAGTGAAGGGGATTCCTCTCCCACGGGTGGCCTGGTAGTTATGGTTTGTTTATTTTTTTAAAAATAGAGACTTCCTTAGAGGAGGCAAGATGGAAGCACCCTCATGTTTCGCCCCCTACAGTGGCAGGGCCTACCTCTGCTGGTGGGGCTGCTGTCCTTCCAAAGCAGATTGTGCCTTCAGCCTCAGGAACCCACCCTCCTTTCTCAATCGGGTGGCACTTCCAGAGATGGCCTCTTAATTGTGAAGATCTGGCAGACGATGCACCACCATCCAGTGCCAGTTTGCGATTTGACAAATGGTTCCACCCCGCAATTTCTCCTAAAGGGGATGCTATTTTAGCTTTGTATATCTCCTAGCAGCTGTTTAGTAAGCAGAGATGTGACGAAAGACTAAAGCCCATTTTTGCCTGCATTCCTGCTTTTTCCTCTTTTAATTGGACCCATGAATTTGAGCTTTGAAGGCTTTAAGTGAATGCTTTCAAGCCAGGTTTTATTGACGTATAGTTCCTGTGTTCTTGCTGCGTGTAAACCTTTCAATGTTATGCTCTATGAAGCAAAACATTTTTTTTTAAGTAAATGCAACTTTTCTAAGTAACCATTTTAACTTTCGACCCAGGGGTGATAAGGCTGTTTAGATATCTGCTACATATTTTGCCTGGATATTGCAGAGAGCTGTTTCATGTAAGAAGGTTGAGATTTGAGCTTTCAGTGGCTCTCTAAACAAAATGCGTATGGGGTTCCTTGGCTAAGAACTTTTAAATGTCCAGCACTGGAATGTGGAGGAGCTGAAAGAAAACAGGCCCATGATTGGTTGGTGGGGAGGGAAGCAAAAGTGCCAAGGGCCAAGTCTAGTCATAGAACACCCCTCCCTACTGGACACAGGTTATTATATATTGTTGTTATATTTATTGTTATATAACCCAAAGGTAGAATTCACTTCTAATTTAAATTGCTCTCTTGACATTGGGTGAATTGAACAACATTACTCCAGTCTGGCTGATGTGACCTTTTGAGAATGAATTGATTGCATTTTTATTAGTTAGTGAGACCCTTCAGAATTTGATTTTATTTTATGATGTTTGCTTCAGTTTGAGAATGCCGAATTATGTGGGTTCATCTTCATTCCTCAAAGGTAGCCACACGCTATCAAAAGGTCAGTCAGTGTTTTATTATTGTCTGAGGGTGCTTGGAGCAACACACTGATGTATTTTCATTTTCAGCTATGGCACTTCAAAGCAACCTGAGGGGCTATCCCTGTACAACAGAATAGAAAGGTTGGGAAGGAAATGGATAGTTTAGTAGCCTGCCTGGTTTCATTGCTCTTCCTCAGTCAAGGCCTGAGAATTAAAACAGAGTAAATAAATGGTTTTAGGAAGAAAATCTGTCAGTCTTTTTATGAATGACTAATCTTTACAAACGCTTTTTAAGTCTCCTGCCCTCTTTAACATTATGTGCAGAGTCCTTTAACACCTTCCCTCCCAGGTTGAGCTGTATCTCATTCTGGCATTCACTGGGGGTAAGTTTTACCACCATTTTAGGAGGTAAATTGGCAGAGGGGGATTTTCCTGCCCTTACAGAACCCACCCCAATTATCACTTCCATCGACGGATTGGAAATATTTTTATTTTGTGCCTATTCAGACCCACTTTATTTTAAGCTCTCTTTTTTTCCTAAAAGCTGCTGCCCTTGAGCAGGCAAATGACTTGAAAAGCTGAAACAAAGACAAGCCAGCCACTTCCAGCTTCCTGCCCTTTGTCTGAACCACAAAACCATTTTGCAAGGCAAATGCAAAAATACCGCAGGTGCTGGAAAGCTGAAATAAAAACAGAAAATGTGCAAATGCTCAGCAGCCCAGACAGCACCCATGGACAGAGAAAAACTGAGTTAACGTTTCAGGTCGATGACCTTGGGTGGACTGAGGTCACTGACTTGCCTGAAGGAGCCTTTATGATGCTTGCAGTGTCCCTGACTTTCATGCAGTTGACAACACTATATTAGATGTAAGCTCTCACTGCCTCCCACTTGGTTCCACTTTTACTCGTTCTCTTGATTAGGTATGACTTGCCCTGATGGCTATCTCACCTAAAACTCCGCAATCAGGTTCAGCACATCATTGTGCCTGTTTCGTAATGTGGTGTAAACGCACTGAACTGGTTCACCTCTTTATTCATGCGACAAAGCTGGACGAGTGTGGTCCAAGGCCACTAACAGCCTTCAATGACATTGGTTTAAACCAGGGCACGAAGAACAGTTGCCCATTTTTTTTTTATGTGGTCTGTCTGCCCTGCCTGAATGTAATGTATGTCTGTATTTTTATGTTGCAGCACTGGTTGGACAACACCAAGAGCATCAAGAAGCAGGTGAAAAGTAAGTTGTGTTTGAAACCATTCGAAATATTTCAGTCTCTTGATGTAGGATCTGCAAAATGTGAACCACAATAATAAGCTGATGCAGGATTTGAGGGGGCAAATAGCGAGAAACACTTTCCTCTGGTGAGGGAGTCTAGAGTAAGGAACTTCCAGAGAATTCCAGGGATGGGAATTCCACTTTGCTGCATGTGTGCTGGATGATGCCACGCACAGAAATTGGCTCCAGCTGTTCGGACTCGAAGCCGAGAAGCGGCTGAAGCCACTGCCAGGCAGGCGGGAGGCTCAAGGTTCTTTGGGAGCACATTTCCCAAAGACGTGCACCCCGCAGCCACAGAGAGATCAAGGGAATAGCACTCGGGATGGTCATACAGCAGTGTAGGAAGAGGCAGGCAGTGCAGGAATCCTCGGGGGTAGCAGCAACCTCAAACCGGTTTTCAGCAACGAATACCTTGGGGAAGCGCAGTCCAGAGCACATCCACGGCAATGCGGGGCAAATGACTTCACGAGGGGCACGGGAAAGTGGTAGAAATGCAGTGGTCATGGGGGAAATTCATGATTACGGGAGGATAGAGAAGCATTGGTGCAAATGTCAACATGTGCCCCACATGGGTGTGCCCCCCTGAGGGCGGAGTAAGGGACATCACCGAGGGGCTCAGAACATTTTGAGGCAGGGTGGGGAGCTGGGCTAAGAGGAAGAGCCCGATGTTGTGGCTCATGTGGGAATCAGTGATATGAGAAGTTAAAAAGACTTGCTGTTCAGCAGTTGGACTTTCAGGAACTAGGAAGGAAGATTAAAAATTAGGACCTCAATGCTAGTAATATATATAAGAATTCTAGATCCAGGGGACATAGATTCAAGATAAGTGGCAGAAGGTGTAGGGAGGAAGAATTGTTTTACGCAGACGATAGTGGGTGTCTGGAATTCGCTGCCCAAGTTGGTGGTGGAGGCAGAAACTCTAAACTCTTTTAAAAAGTACCTGGATCTGCACCTTAAGTGCTGTAAGCTGCAGGGCTATGGGCCGGGTGCAGGAAGGCGGGATTAGAAAGGGCACCTGGGTGTCCTCGGGCTGGCATGGATGAGATGGGCCAAATGGCCTCCTTCTGTGCTGTAACTTTTCTAAGGTTCTAATATGTATATTTAACTTCTGCATGCTTTGGGATGAGGAATAGTAGATATAACAGGTTAGCACATGGTTGGAGAACTGGTGCAGAAGCAAGGGGTGTCGATTCCTGGGGCATTGGGACCATTTCTGGGACAGGAAGGACCAGTTCAAGGTGGAGGGGTTGCACTTCCACAGAGCTGGGACCATGTCCTTGCAGGAAGGTTAAGTAGTACTGCTGCGTGGGGGTGGGGTGGTGGTGGGGGGGTACACCAGAGAGGAGAAACAAAGTTCACAGAGGGCTTAGAGGGGAAATGATGCTAAAGGATAGTTCAGAAAAAAAGAGGGACCAGACAGTAGACAAATGTAAAGCAGTCTATGTCTGGATTTGGAGAGTGTATACAAAAGTGGCTAGTATGGTAAATAAGGTTGGTGAGCTACAGGTGCAAGTCACCGCATGGAACAAAGATCTAGTGCCAATAAAGGAGACCAGGCTCAAAGAAGGGGAGGATTTGGAAGCTCAATATCTTGGCTACAATGTATTCAGAAAAGTTGTAAAGAAAGTAGAGGCAATTGAACCAAAAGAACATTAGAGAGGGATGATGTAGTTGAAGGATCAAAGACAGAGCCACTTTGATTAGAGTGAAGGAATAATAGAGGAGCTATTATGCTATTGGATCAGTACAAAAATGCATCAAATAGTGGAAAGGGAAGAGAGGAGCAAATTTGCTGGCAAATTACAGAAAGATGCAAGAACTGCAGAGAAGTGATAATGTGGACTTCAGTTTCCTAAGATACACTGCGATAGTAATGATGCAAAGGGCAAAGAAGGGGGGAATTAATTAAATGCATAGAAGAGAACTTTCTTGATCAGTGTGTTCCAGTCCAATGAGGAAGGAAAGCTGTACTAGATCTAGTTCTGGTTAAGTGGTGTGTTTCATTGAGAGAGTATTTGGGCAATACTGTCACCAGGTTTAGAATAGTTATGGAAAAAGATAAGGGACAACAAAATTAACAAAACTTAACCGGAGGAGGGCTGACTTCAGTTATGAACACCAGCAACTGGCTTCTAGATGCTGGATTTCTTGCAAGCTGATCTAAATAAGCACAATTATGGAATCCATTTTAGAGCAACTGTGGGACTGCCTGGACCATGTCCTGTTGTGGGTCTCCCACTCTTCGTAGAACTTGGCTGGTTTTTGATCCAAAATTGGATGGGTGATTAGTTCTCTGTTACTGCCCAGATAACATTCACAATATCCAGGATATAAAGCACAGAAACAGGCCAGTTGGCCCAACTGGTCCATGCCTGTGTTTATGTTCCATAATAGGCCTCCTGCTGTCTTATTTCATCAAATCAGCATTTGCAATGTACGGAGTCAATTACCCCAGGGGAATGTAGGGAGACTTCCATTGCCTTCAACAGGCACTGACCTGGCTTTTTTTTATTCATTTACGGGATGTGGGATTCACTGACTGGGCCAGCATTTATTGGCAATCCCTAGTTGCCCTTGAGAAGGTGGTGGTGAGCTGCCTTCTTGAACCGCTGCAGTCCATGTGGTGTAGGTGTACCTACAGTGCTGCTAGGAAGGGCATTCCAGGATTTTGATTCAGCAGCAGTGAAGGATCGGCAATATATTTCCAAGTGAGAGGATGGTGAGTGGTTGAGGGAGGTCAGGCAGTAATGTTAGAATCGTGAGCCAGGCACTTGAACCTGCTCCACCAGTCAACCAGATCATAACTGATCTCCACTCCCAGTCCACTCTCCTATCTCTGCAGCTCATCCCTCAGTATTTATCTAAATAAAAGGAGATGCCATACTCTCAACAGGACTGATGCGTGTGGGTTCACTTGGGAGATATGTGGAGGTCAAGTTTCTGCTGTAGGCTCAGCTGGGAAATTGGACTCTCATCACAATTAAAGTTGTGCATTTGCTTCCAATTTTTGAAGTTACTGGGGCAGGTTACCTCCCAAACCCATTTACACAATCCCAAATGTAGCATTATCCATGAAACAGTGCAAGGTGATAGTGTAAATAAGCAAACAAACGTCAATTAGTGCCAGGGAATTAGGCCAACAGGACCTCCAAGAATGATCGATTTCAATTCATTTGAATTTATTAATGCCAGAGTAGTGGGTGCCTGTGGCATCTCTGCGCCAATGAAAAGTGAGTGCAATTTGACGGTCTTTCTTGAATAGGTGCAATTGGCCAAAACCCTGTGAGATCAGTTTTAAGGGTGGGCCTGCTTCTGACTGGGTAATTTTGGATCCAGCATTAATGATTCCAGAAAACGGGAGCATGAGTGGATTTTGCTTGGGACTCGCTTGTGATTTTAAATTCCATAAACCTTTGCACTGCTTCAGTTGAATCTGCCAGGGTTGCGCTAATAAAACTAGAGGAAACAAGTGGCAGCACAGCCCTGTGGTGTCCGGAAGGGAACAGGTTGCTGGATGTTGGTTCTTGTGTTCTGTTCTCTATTAATGCAATTAGCTTGAAAGTTTACTCTGGTCATGTATTTTCTTGGATTGAATTAGATTCTGGAAACTTAGAGCATTATTGGACTGGTTTATATATTGAGTATTTTAAAAAAAATTCCCTTTTGCAGTTGGCCCACCGTACTGTCTTCATTTGCGGGTGAAGTTTTATTCCTCTGAGCCTAATAATCTTCGTGAAGAATTAACAAGGTGAGAACGGATTTTGTTTCTGTTGATTTGGCCTTCAAAGATTGTATCTCACTTAAAGGCCTGCAGGTTTGTGATGTCAGAGATCATAGTTTTTGAAATAAAGAAAAATCATTCTTGCTTCCCTTCCCCTTTGCCCGGTATAAGCACACTCTATTGGATGAGGTGCTCAGAAGTCAACTAGTGCCTGTGGAAGTGGTCACCAAGTGGTCATTACTCCTGTCTAACCCTCTGGCATGAGTGCTGTGCAAGTATTAATACTGCATCTGGCAGCATGGCTATGGCAAATTTGCTCAGATTCTTATATCCACTTTCCTAGTGGCTGGGTAGTAATCAGCCCTAGAAAGCCTGGATATTCATCCTCCCACCGCCCCCCCCCCCCCCGCCCCGACTCAATCTTCCAACCTTAGCTAATTATTATAACCTAACAGCCAACCTGCCTGAGATCAACTAATTGAGCACAAAGCAGGGGGAACCTGAGACTAACATAGTTTGTCTGTTTCAAATAACAAGGGTCTTATGATTCCCCAGACACGATCTGTTTAGATTCTGCATGATCCTTGTTGTATGCTGATCAGTAACTGGTGTATTCTCTGGTAAAGTCTATAATGGGAGCACTGCCAGTGCACAACAGGCTACAGCATCTATCGCTCATTTGCAAAAAAGCCCTATTTGAAATGCATATTTGTGGAACTGAGGGACTTGGATGCCTGAAGGCTCCAGGAGTTGTTGCCAGAGGTGTGTTAATTCTGAAGCTGGTGTTCCCCATGATGCATGCACAAGGATGTTCAGTGCTCGGTACAATTCAGCGCCTTGTAAAAAGAGGACGTGTTGGAACCTGTTGGCCTGCCAAGGCTCAGCACAGAACAAACATAAATCTAGATAATAACAACAAACCTGGAAGGGATAATTGAATAGTAACATTTCTGGTATTCCATGTCAATTTTTTTTCCCCAATAAGCATCAGCCACTGACATTGCAATCGTTCATTCACTAGTGGAAAATGTCATCAAGGACATGGGAAGCATTGGCAACCATTGTCTCAGAATCCAGTCTTGACTTAAAATGAAAACAATCCTCCCTTTAGCTGTCTTGCTAACTGAGGTGTCTCTGAGGCCTACAGACCAAGGAGCCCTTGGGTTCAGTTCCCTTGTATGTTGAACTGTTTGAACAGCAATAGAGTGCCTACAATTGGCTTCAGTTCTCCTGGGTTGGGATGGGGTTGGGTGGGGGTCTGGAGTGAAATTATCCAGGAACCTTGCTCTTGATCTTATCCGCTAAAAGGTCAGCACATGTTGATGTCAGCTTCGGATGAGATTGGGGTTCATCTGTGATGCTGCAGATGGTAGGACATCCTGCTAGGTTCAAAGGTTGGGTGTCAGAGGCTGCCGGTGCTCGTGGAACTGTACACCAGCACAAGCCAACATCTTCAGGAAAAGAGGGGACAACACTGGGCGGAAAAGAAAACTGTATATGGGAAGAATAAATAAATGTGATCACACTCATCCAGTGGGGTGGGGGGGTTGTGTGGTTGGCTAACTTGCTCTAATTACCTTATAACAATTTAATTTTGTACTCATAATCCCTTTACTACTTTTCTATCGCCTAATGACCCTTGGATCATATTTGTTTTATCCACAAAAAGTGCCTAGTATCATATCTGTAATGACTTACAGTCAGTGTGCTTAGTGTCTTAAAACCAGCAGGTCTGGTTTCAGTCCTTGAGGTAATTAGAAGCAGCCATGAAATTGATTGATTCACCGCGGTGACCTGGCCCGTTTTGAATTGCCAGTTTCCATGACCTTTCTGTCTGCTCCTGTGCCCTGGGTGGCATTAAAACTGTCACACGCCGACCTTTGATAAAGCAGCCTGAAGTCACGTGACCAAGCCACCATGTCATTGATTGAAACAGGAAAGACCTTTTGTGTTTGAGCTGGTTTCTGGGATTTTCTTATCCTCCCTGGTTGTCGGAGAGCAAATATTTTTGCCTTTTTGCTCATTTTGTAGGGATACCTCCTTTTGCAGGTTGCTTTTTGAATTGTTCCCTAAATGCTTGTCGTAGCTTGTGCTTGCTGCCCTTTGATTTGTCTTGCATTTGCAGTCAGCGCAGAAGGTGGTCATTCAGCCTACTCTGCCTGTGTCAGCTCTTTGAATGAATAATCCAACTAGTCCTATTCGCGACTCTCTCTTTCCCGTAGCCCTACAATTTTCTGACTGCAAGTATTTACCCAATTTCCTGTTAAAAGTTACCATCGAATCTGACTCCACCGTTCTCAAGCAGGCTGTGCATTCCAGATCAAAACTCACTGTTTTTTTATTATATAAAATATACCTTTCAACGGGTTTGGTTTATGTTTTGACTGATTCTTTGTTTTTCTGCAGATACTTGTTTGTATTACAGCTGAAACAGGACATTCTGAGTGGCAAGTAAGTAATGTTTTGTATTACCTTGTACCAGAGGTCAGGCAAGCACCAAGTTTGATCTGTTTGATCTCCTGCTGGATGTTAAAGGCCATGACTTTGACGTATTTCCACAGGGTCAGTGATAGTTCAGTGAATACTTGCACCTTTTAATGGTGAGGGACTGAGGCACACAAACCAGAAATGCCTTGGGCTCAAATCCCAGTTAACCAACAGACCTTTTGGTGTTGCTGTACTGGAGGAGGAATCAGCCAGGAGTCTCCGCTCTTGATTGCTGTTCAATGACATCTGCTGGAAATGAGGTGTAACTCTTTCGAGTAAACACGTTTCTATTTGTTTTTCAGATGAAGTTACATTGTTTCATAGTTTGCCATTGTGAGATTTGAACTCTTGATCTTGTGGTTACAAGCCCAGTACCATAACCACTTGGCTATTTAGGCCAAGCCAGGAAATGAGGTGTACATGAACTTTGAGTGAGCAGGACAGGAGCAGGCTCAGCTGTAATTACTCCCGTGATGCAATGTCCCCTGGTCAGGACTGTAGGTGAGGAACAGCCACTGAGCAAGGTATTAGAGGTTGCCAGCACCCATAGAACTGTACTTAAGCGTGTGTCAGTGCCTTTAGGGAGGGGTGAGGAAGGGAAGACTTTAAATTGTCTTCACTTCATATAATCCACCAAAGAATTTGGAAGAAATTACCCAGAGAATGGTTCAATTGTGAATCTCGCAAGTGGGGCAGACGAATTTAAGGGGAAAGGAATATACGGACACATTGAGGGGTTAGATGAAGTAGGGTGGGATTGGCACAGACCATTTGGGCTGAATGGCTGTTTCTGTGTAGTAAATTGTATTTCTTCCCCCTTCTAGAAGTGGATGAGCCTGTAAACTGCTATCTGTCCTCTGCTCAGGGATAGTCTTTCACCTCCCACATTGATGAACTGTGCTTCTTGGTTTATCACTTTGTGATTGTGGCATTGCTGCTCCCCGGCTTGATGGTCAGAAGTGGACTGTATCTCTTTCAAATGCTTTAGGTTTCATTGGCTGTCCCTCTAGAACATGCCTGAAAATGTTGGGTATTTCCCTCATTGTGCCAGGCAGCCATGAGCTGTTGACCTGCCATCTGCTTCAGTGTACTGATGTGTTGAGGTTACACTTTCTAAATCTACATATTTGCTTTCCACAGTAAAGGTGCACTTGCCATATCTGAAGGTCAAAAAAACCAGAGAGCCCCTTCTTTGTTAAATTTCACCCTGGTGGCAACGCTTCAGCTTTGCATGTGGGGGAAATCCTTTGGCCCTGAAATTATGCCGTAGGATATCAACTGTCAAAGGCTTTTAACACATTCAACAGAATCATGAGGCATTCATCTGCCAGTATCCCATGGCATAGTTTCAGGGCCTTCATGTTTCTGGTTGTCATTTTTAAGAGTTTGCATTTGGCTCCCTTGTGCGCCTGAGTTGGAGCCAGTTTTAAGTCCTGCCTACCTAACACTGGGAGCACTAGTGCTCAAAAATAGTACATCATCATCTGAAATTGGTGATTTTTGACTGACACCACTCTGGCCTTCAACAATGCCATTGATGTTTGAATTAAAATAAAACTTGATCTGAAGAACATATTGCCTGTTCATTTGACATCACAGATGCCTTTAAATAGAAAGGGTGAGTGTACCGGCACTTTTCATAAAATGTTTTTCTTAGGACATGGGTGACACTGCAAAGGCTGCATTTATTGCCCATCCCTAGTTGCCCTGTAAGATGGTGGCAGGATTGCTCCTTGAACTTTTGCAGGTCTTGTGGTGATGGTGCTTCCACGATGCTGTTAGGTAGGAGGTTCTGGGTTTTTAGCCCAACGATAAAGAAGGAATTGTAACTTACCCAAGACTTGGGAGAGAAAGTGATCAAGTCCTAATGACATTTCTCCTCTTGTGCATGAACTTCTGGAGCTGTGCCTTGACCAGGAAGAATAGAAAATGCAGAATGCTGTGGTACAGAGAGATCTGGGTGTCCTTGTGCATGAATCACAAGAAGTTACCATGCAAGTACAGCAAATAATTAGAAAGACCAAATGGAATGTTGGCCTTTATTACAAGGGGAATGGAGTGTAAAAATAAAGAAGTCTTGTTGCAACTATACAGGGCATAGGTGAGACCACAACTAGAGAACCGTGTGAAGCTTTTGTCACCTTAAGGAGGGACATATTTGCATTGGAAATCGTTAACAGAAGGTTAACTAGGCTGATTCCTGGGATGAGTGGTTTGTCTTATGAAGAAAGGTTGAACAGGTTGGGCCTATACTCATTGGAGTTTAGAAGAATGAGAGGTGATCTTCTTGAAACATGAAGGATTCTAAGGGGTGGGTATGATGGGGCAGATGCTGAGAGGATGTTTCCTCTATTGGGGAGATCTAGAACTAAGGGGCACAGTTTAAAATAAGGGGTCTCCCATTTAAGATGACTTGAGGAATCTCTTTGAGTGCTATTGGTGTTTGGAATTGTGTTTGAGAGCAGTGGAGGCTGCGGCATTGAATATATTAAAGGCTGAGTTAGACAGATTTTTGATGATCAAGGGGAGCCTAGGGTTATAGGAGTCAGGCAGGAAAGTGGAGTTGAGGGCACAATCTGATCATCCATGATCTTGCTGAATGGGGGAGCAGGTTTGAGGAGCCAAATGGATTACTGCTCCTATTTCCTATATTCTTGCGTCTGTGTTCAAGACCAATACGCTGGTACCATTTATTCCTATAAATACTGCTTAAATACTTCCAAAAATTATTCAGTATTTAATAGACTTTTATACTGATTGTTGCTATGAAAATGTACTAAAAACAGGAGTAAAGTATTCTTCAAAACCTCAGCCAGTGTATTTGAACACCTTCAGTCTTAACTAGGAATCATCATGTTTGCACTTAAATCCTGCTGGCCTATTTGTGTTACCTTGATCACTGCAACATAAATGAACACATTGCATGTTAGCTTGACCTTCTGTGTAGGAAAATAGTTAACCTTTCACTTGTGGCCTTCCTCAAGGCCAAGCAATGATTGGAATCACATTGGATGGTGAATTGTGGGCACAGGTCCACATCACATCTCCCTATGGCACAAGTTGCCTTGAGTGGAATCTATTTTTGGATGTACTATTGTAACATAAACTCTTTTTTCCCTTTTTCAACTATCTAGGTTAGAATGCCCTTTTGACACATCGGTCCAGCTGTCAGCCTATGCCATTCAGGGTGAGGCTTCGTTTGATTATTTTTGCTTGCCTTACGTGCCTTTTTTTTATATAAAGTGATGCCCAGACTGTGTGTGTTGAATTAACCTGCTGCTTTGCCTCTGCCATGCTGATACTCGATGGCAAGCTGATCCTTAGGCTCTCATGATGATGTCGGATGAACATGACACCTGGAGGAGTTTTCCCTTTCACTTCAGAAGTAGGAAATGGTGAACATGGTTTCTTATCTTGATGACCGAGGGGTCACCAAGTTGGTCTCTTGTTCTCGAGCATCTTGTGGCTGTAACTTTGTCATGTTGTTTAGTTTATGAGATCTCTTGTGTTACCTTCCATACATGATGTGAGCATGTCATCTATTCCGCATTTGGGTAATTTGGAGCAGAAATGGGTCATGTTTGGACTTGCCTGTCGAACTGTATAACCTGAGGTCGGGGGACCCATGAGATGATGACATGAGCGATGGCAGTCATGTGTTTTTTTTTTCAGTAGTGCCCAGGAATTTTTTGGAGGGCAGCAAATTCTGGGGTTTCTCCAGAACAGCGATAATTTTTTATGAAAAGGTCTAACTGATTTGACCCATCTATTAAGAAAAATAGTAATTTTTGGGCTGTTAATGGCCAGACCATCTCTTAATGTTCCTCCATAGCTGCCCTGGAGAAGGTGGTAGTAGACTGCACTTCACAATATTAAAAAAGCCAAATACTGTGGATGCTGGAAGCATGAAATGCAAACAGAAAGTGATGGAAAAACTCAGCAGGTCTGTGGAGAGAGAAAAAGAATTAACGTTTTGAGCCCAGTAAGACTCCTCTTCAGAACCTTTATTCACACATTCTCTGGATCTTATGAAGGTCTTCCAATTCTCTCATCAGGCTTCCTATTGCTTTGCACTTTTATCACTTCTGCCAGTTAACCATTTCCTGTTCTCCGTCTGAGGGATAAATATGGTCACAACACTGGGGAAGAACCCCCCCTGCTCCTCTTTGTAATAGTATCATGGATATTTTGTGTCTACCTGAGAGGGCAGAGCCTCAATGTTTAACATCTCATCTGAAAGGCAAGAACCACTGACAGTGTAGCACTACCTCAGCACTGCAGTGGAGTGTCAGCCCTGATTTTGTGCTCAAGTCTCTGGAGTGGAACTTGAAACCCCTAACCTTCTGGAGGGAGAGAGCGAACCAGGGTGACACCAGCCAGCATGATACCCAGATAAGTTGCGAAGAGGAATGGCAAACACAGATATTAAATAAGCCAACCACACGCCTCCAACGATAGAAAATACTGCAGGCACTAAAAATCTAAAAACAAATAGAAATTGCTGTAAACACTCAGCATGTCGAGTACAGTGTCTGGATAGGAATGACAAGATAACAGAAGACATTGCTTCAGTAGAACTAAAAGATATGACAAATGAACCTGAGTGAGGGAAGAGGGATGGGAAAATATACACAGGAAAAGAGGATGAATTAACTGGCAAAAGTGATAAAATTGAAAGACAACGAGAGACCTGGTGAGAGAAATGGGAGAATCAAAAGAGCTTCACAAGATCCAGAGAATGTGTGAATAGTTAAAGCAGGTTAGTTAAATTGGAAATGGCAAAAATGGAAGACAACCTGCCAAAGAGAAACAGCCTCCAGGGGGATCTCGATCCCAATGGTCAAGCCTCTTCCTCCCTCATCCACTGATGTCTTCCTTTACCAGCACCAGAGAGTGAATGAGGGCCGTGGTTAATGTCTGAAGTGATGAGGCTAACATTAGTGGAGACAGCTGCAAAGTGGCAAGCAGAAAGCTGATGTGCTGTACTGGAGCAGCTTGGCTAGGGGAAAGGCTAACTCTGGTGCATAAGTCTACAGTACAGGCTGGGATGTTTTCCAAGACTTTGGTGTGTCTTTGAGTGGGATGATAAAGCTGCTGTTTATCCAGATATCCAGTTCAGTTTCCATTTCTGCCTTTTAATCACCCGACCCGGAAATTGATTGGAATCGTGGAATCCTTTGAATGTGCTTCTTGCTTTTGCAGTAAACTGGTTTTCCACCACATTCTCTCGAGCATCAGCTTGACTTAACCTTGGCATTGAAAGAAAGTGTTGCATTTATATGGCACCTTTCACTATCTCAGAGCATCCCAAAGCACTTACAGCCAATGAAGTACTTTTGAAATGTAGTCACTGTTGTGATGAACGGAAAAACAGCAGCCAATTTGCACACAGCACAGCCCCACAAACAACAATGAGATAAGAATCAGATAATCTCTCTGTTTAGTAATGTTAATCATGAGATAAAGATTGGCCTGGGAGAACTCCCCTGATTTTAGTCAAACCATGCCATGGGACCGTTTACATCCACCTGAGAAGGCAGAAGGAGCCTGGGTTTAAATCTGATGGGTGGCCACCTTTTGCAGTACAGCATTCCCCCAGTACTGCATTGGAGCATCAGTTGATTTGCATGCTCAAGCCTCTGGCATGGGGTTTGAAAGCACAAGCTTTTGACTCAGTGGCGAAAGTGCTGTTCATTCTAAGAAACAACCACTTTTTTAGGGTAACAAAGTCAGGACATTAGTGCCAGGATCTTACTAGGGTTCACTCTCTACTGTCACTTACCTCTTGGTCTTTTCCTTGCTCTTCCTGGTGAGCTGACTTGGGAGCATCATTGTAAGCTTTTCTGATTAATCAGCAAATGGTTTTCTTACTGGTGGGAGAGATAATGGAAAAAGATCAAGAGGGCAATTAAAATTCTTCATTCAGTCGCTTAATCTATTTTTTCTGATTTGTTTAACATAGCTGAAGTGGGTGATTGCGATCCTTCTGAGAACGGCCCAGACTTTGTGTCAGAGTTCAGATTTGTGCCGAATCAGACTGAAGAGATGGAGCTTTCCATCTTTGAGAAATGGAAGGAATGCAGGTATGACATTCTCCTTTTCCTGAGCACTTCCTGAGGAAGATTTGAGATTATTTCAGCAGTTTTGATTTCTTTATATAAAATTAAAGAATGTGTCTGACTTGACTCAATCATTTGTGGTATTTGTTATCCAGGGCTCATCAATTCGGGTGAAATCAGATTGCCGCATTAGAATGGACTGGTGCCATGGGCAGGCTGTTGTGCTCCCCTGGTGAATCTGTGGGGTAGACCTTGACATTGTGATCCTATAAATAGAAGATAGTGGGCCAGCAGCCCATTTTGCATTCGTTTTGATATTTTTATTTCCATTGAGTTAATAGCGGTAAAAGTGGGGAGTGATGTAAGATGGGCTACTGACCCTCACTGAGGGGGGGAATTTTTAACCAGCCTGAGCAGGTGGTGGGTAGATAACATTCCCCCAGGACTTGTTCCCTCCAATGCTCCCTTCCTGCCACACCCAGTGATTCACCTGCTCACCAATCACAATTGCACTCTTGAGTAAAATCAATCCCCAAATCCCTCAGGGTTACATCAGTTGACTTCCACTGGGTGCTGGTTGGGGCAGTTGCAACAAATAGCTGTAGTCATAGCTGCTCATCATTATCCCTGAGAGGTATACATGGATGTGGAAGCTGGGTCATGTCAAGATTGAACTCCATTGTCAAGTTTCTGACCAATACCTCATGTCGAGCCTCCGTCATGAAGGGTGACCATTTGACTGAGGACAGCCAGTTCCTGTGCAGCCAGATCCCAATGAGGAGTTGATGTTTTCAAGGGAGAAGTAGAGGGGGTGAGGGTGGAGAACTTCAATGGATGAAAAGTTTGCAAGAAAATTACTAAGTCTTTCAATGATTCACAGAAATAAAGGTGTGGGATTTATATGGCCAATAACTTTACCCCCTAAAAATCATCACAGTGGGGAATTCTGTTTGAAATTCAAGTTTTATTTTCTTTAAAAAAAAGTTATTGGCAGGAAGTATTTTGCCATTTATAAAGCTAAAAACTTTCTTTCTGAAAATATTTGGGGTGAAATTTCCCCTCTCCTTCTCCCCACTCCCGTAGACAAGATAAGGAGCTCCTCTGAACTTTTCAGTCTTCAGTGGTTTATATACAATATGCTGATACCTCTTAGATTGCCTGCTTTGACAAGAAAGGTTACATTCGGTACATTTTAATGCCTCAGTAAAGCTGGTAAATACCATGGGAAGGTGGTGATGGGCCTTCTCGCTGAACCAGTGTAGTTCTTGTGGGAGTGTTGCTTCTATGGTGAGCATGTTGGGAATTCCAAGATGATCCTGCAGCGATGAAGGAATGGTGATATATGTCTAAGTCAGGATGGTATATGACTTGGGAAGGATCTTGGAGGTGCAACACTGTGGTTCTCCTTCACCAATGCAATGGGGAGGGGGAAGTGTTGTCTCAAAGCTCTCAAAGTCCCATTCTTGGCCCATTAAAATTTCAATTTTAACATTTATTTAACACGTAAGATTTCCATGCCCAAATGAGAGCTTGATTAGAGGCACTGGAGAGGGTATTAAAAAAAAATTGACAAGTATGATAGTTAAAGCCTTTCAATGCTATCAAGAAAATGCTGACAATCTGGGGTTATTAGCTCTGGAAAAGAGAAAGCTGTGGGGTGACATGATAGGTTTTTGGATACTAAAAGCATTTGACGAGGTAGATGTAGAGAAAATGTTGGTGCCCTACATTAGAGGTAATAACTATAAGGTAGTCACTAATAAATCCGATGAGAAATTCGGAGAGAACCTTCTTTATCCATAGAGTGGTAAGAATAGGGAATGTGCTACCACAACGAATAGTTGAGGTGAATAACTTGGATGCATTTAAAGGAAAACTGGAAGGAGAAAAGAAAAGAAGGATAAGCTGATTGGGTGAGGTGAAGAGGCTTGTGTGAGCAGAAAGGCCAGCATAGACGTTTTGGGCTGAATGACCTGTTTCTGTGCTTTATTGGCTTGTTGTAACTCTGTTGATGGGTAACTTGGTATGGTTTGAATAGAGAATGCTTCAAGAAGCCACACCAGCTATAATGGTGAGCAGTTGAATTTCACTAGAAATCTTCTCTCTTTGCAGGGGACAAACACCATCCCAGGCAGAAATGAACTATCTCAACAAAGCTAAATGGCTGGAGATGTATGGAGTGGACATGCACAAGGTTAAAGTAAGGGCTGGAGTGAATTTGGACTATTTAGTGATGTCACTGTCATAGCTAAAGTTAACTGTTTTCTAGGGCTTAAATTAGATTAGTTGTGAATGAGATATAAACAGAAAGTGCTAAAAATCCTTGGCACGTCAGATTATGTCAGCTGAGAGAGAAAACAGAGTTACTGAGCTGAATTTTCCTGTCCTGTTGTAGGATTGATCAGTGGGGGGCGGTGGGGGGGTGGTGCAACGTGGATGAGGTGGGTTAAGGGTGAGAGTGTTAGGGGCCTTCGCACTCATCCACAAAACTGGGTTCATGTCCCAGCAAGCAGAAGCGGATCCTTTAACATGGCTGCCTCAGGCCTTCTGCAAGCCCAACTCCAGCCCACCCCTGCCACTGCACCATGAGGATAACGTGGGCGGGCACTTCCAGGCAGGAGGCAGGATTATGCCATCGGGAAATGGCCTAACTCCTGATTCCCACCTCCAGGATGAAAATCCACTCTAACCTTTCAGGTCAATGACCTTTCAGACATGTTCTAGCATTTTCTGTTTGCAGATTCTAAAAATCTGAAATACAGTATTTTGTATTAGTTGTGAGTGGCTTTGTTCCTGGAAGGTTTTTGCTATTTATATAAAGAAAAAGTGACATTTTATGCCCATCAAGGCGAGAGCAGCGGAATAGATTTTTTTCCCGAATTTGGGGAATGAAATTCACTCAACTATTCTTGGGCTAGTTGAAATAGTTCTGAACGATAACACAGAAACAAGACTTTTAGGCCAGCCAGTTTAGGTTGGTCTTCAATTTTCAAATGAGCAATAGGCTCGTATTTTAATGGCCTCACCATTGGAAGCCATGCTCAGCACCTTTGGCCCGAATGTTTGAAAACCTCTCCCAAAAACCATCCCCTCTCTACCTCTTTCTCCTTTTTGAAGATGTTCCTTTAAAACTTACCTCTTAGACCAAATTTCTGGCCACCTCTCCTAATGTTACCTTATGTTCTTGTGAATCAACATGGGACAATTTGCTACTTTAAAGGTGCTATATCACTTCTAAATGTTGTTGTTGCCCTAATTCTGTGTCTGATTTGTTTCAATTTTTTTGTCCTTTTTTTTGTTGCCTTGCTCTGTCCCCTTTCCTTCAACCATCTACATGACGTGTTTATAAATGTTGATGTTGCTACTTCAGTCGCTAACTCTGGTAATTCATTCCTCTCGTCCCCCTCCATGTAAGAGAGAAAAGTTTCTCCTACCTGTTGCCTTCAATCCCTTCCAATTCATCTTCTATATTCAAATGGTTAGCAGCTCCTACCTCTGTTCTAACAGCCCAGTGGTGTCCTCAGAATTTTGGATCCTCTAACCGGTTGCTCACTTACAGTTCCAAGAGCGCCTTCTGATAACTTGTGCCTTCTGATGCATCATCCAGATGACTACTATTCATGCCTGAGGTTGGCCGGTTTCTTTCTGCAAGAGGCCATTGTGGTGGAGCTTGGGTCCTGCCTTCATCCACTATCCACAAATGTGGGCTTTCCAGCAAAGGTCTCAGGATGGACTTTGGGAACAGGTCCACTTCCCCAGCTCTGCTCCAGCCAGTTTTGGTGTCCACCCTTTTTGGACAGTAGATCTTCCAGTGATAATTTTAGGGTTTGGTTGCATTTTTTTTCTTTATTACATTTTAATCATATTTATATTGCTCAGAGTGGATCTGAATAATGCTATGGACTCACAATTCCTGAAGTTTAAGGCTGGAGGTTGAGTTTATCGCATTTTTGATTGACTGTGGCCACAAAAGTAGTATTTTCTTCATTGTAATTTTTATTTCTCTTTGCATAATTAGGGAAGAGATGAAAATGAATACAGCCTGGGCCTGACCCCAACAGGAGTGCTGGTATTTGAAGGCGAAACAAAGATTGGACTCTTTTTCTGGTCAGTTGGCCCCAATTTCACTCTTTTATGATACACATCAGCTGAAGATCCCATTGATAGTTCTGGCCACTTTTTTAAGAAGAAAAATGATCCCTGTTGGCAACCTGCAGGTCAAAGAATACAATTGTTTTGGAGGTTACCTGTTGGTACTTAACTGGTTTACCAATGAGGTAACCATTTGGCAGGAGTGTGCAATGTGTTTGAGGTGTTCAGTTGATATTCTAAAGTGAAAGGGATGATATTTTGTGTGCAAGTGTCACCTGAGCTTGAGATTGTCCTCCATCAGTAACTTATTTTGGCCTATCAGCTTTGTATGGTGTATAATGGTTTGGCTGGTGTTACATTTGGAAACGCACACTGCCCCACAGACTGCTGTACAAACATTAAGTAGGTGATGAAAGCAGATATTGCATAGTATTTAATGGGGCAAAAATAATTGTTTTGAATCTGGAAGCAGGAAACATCCTGTTTCTTAAATTATTTTGACGTTGTATGTGGTTTCTCAAAATAAAGTCTTCTTATTTTACTGTCCTTGTTTTCAGGCCCAAGATCATCAAACTGGAGTTTAAGAAAAGCAAACTCACTCTTGTGGTGGTGGAAGATGATGAGCAGGTAAGACAGAGTTTTTGTGGTAATTATTTCCATCAGGCTAGGACATACTTGTGTCACATCCTGCAAGACCGCAGGTGGCGATGGTCTATGTTCCGAGTCTGTGGGCAGGAATTTCCTGCGGGCCTCAGGACCCAGTCATCAGGCTCAGATGGAATCGGAAACTGTGCGGGGAACAATCACTTGGCTGTGATTTATTTCCTGGGTTAGCCAACTAATGGCCAGAGCGTGGGCTTGCTCTCCAATGAAGGATAATAGGTGGGCTATCAAAGCCCCAGGACCAATAGGAGGCCCTCCAACACTGAAGCAGCAGCAGGTTGCCATCGCAGATAAGCGAGAGAGAGAGAGAGAGATTGCCGCAAAATGGAGGTGCGCTCTCCAACATTTTCAAATTTAAAATTTAAAAAAAGGCCATGCTACCCAAGTGGTGGGGGTGGGGGAGCATGGTGGCCTGTGGCTGCTGCTGAACCCATCAAGGCATTGTGGGGGCTGGGGGGGTGGGGTGCTGAGCCTGCCTGGAGTGCTGGCTGCTGGGTTTACCTTCAGTTGGGTGCACTGACCCTGCCACCTGTGGGGACCTGGAGGCCGATGGGAAAATCCCAGTTGGCCTCCGACAAGAGGCCTTAACAGGCTTTTAAGCAGCTAATTTACTACCCGCTGCTTACAGTGGGTTAGCCCTGCCATCCCCTCCATCCCACCTCTGGGGAAAATGGCACATGTGGGACGGAACCAGGAAACCAAAGGCTTGTGAGGCACAATTCTGTGCCCGCCTGCCTGCATGTCTCAGTTCCCGCTCCAAAAGAGGCTTAAAAATCCAGCTCTCTCGGTCCCACTTATTGTAAGTTAGCTAGTTTTTGACCCTGCATCGTTACTGCCACCAGTGGGAATCCTTCCATCTGAGGTGCTTGGAAGAGGACTACTTCAATTCAAGCTATGTGACTGATGCCCATCTGGTACCTGCACACTGGCATGTGCGGAATGAGATGGATGCCCCTTGTTTTGACATGGTTACCTTGAGCAAACGCTCCTATCCCAAAAGGGAGCTGGATATGGAACTCCAAGTGAGAGCTTGACTAACAGCCAGTGTATTCTGATTAACTAAATCTGCCTAGAGATGCTACCAACTATATCTGCTGGTCCTAGCACCTATATGACCTTGGGAAACAGTCTACAGAGGATTAGAAATTTGGCAACTGAGGATCTGTGGCAACTGCTGCAGTGGAAAATGTGCAACAAAGGACTAGCACATCCAGCTGTGTCCTGAGATTTCGTTCCAGTTCCTTGCAATGCTGATCTTTCATTCTTGGGATGTGGGCATTGCTGTCTAGGTCAGCATTTTATTGCCCATCACTACGTGCCCTTGAGAACATGATAATGAGCTGCCTCCTTGAACTGCTGCAGTTCATGCGGTGTAGGTACACCCACAGTGCTGTTAAGAAGGGACTCCAAGATTTTGACCCAGCAGCAGTGAAGGAATGGTGATATATTTCCAAGTCGGGATGGTGAGTGACTCGGAGGGGAACTTGCAGGCAGTGGTGTTCCCATACATCTGCTACCCTTGTCCTTCTGGGTAATGGAGGCCATGGGTTTGGAAGGTGCCTTCGAAGGACCCTTGGTGAGTTGCTGCAATGCATTTTGGAGATGTTTCACACAGCTGCCATGGTGAAAGGAGTGAAGGCTGCTTTGCCTTGGATGTTGTTGAGCTTCTTGAGTGTTGTTGAAGCTGCACTTATCCAGGCAAGTGGAGCATGTTCCATCGCACTCCTGACTTGTGCCTTGTGGATAGTGGACAGGCTTTGAGGAGTCTGGAGGTGAGTTACTTGCTGCAGCATTCCCAGCCTTTGACCTGCTGTTGTAGCCACAGTAGTAATGGTTTCTGGTCAATTCAGTGATGGTGATGCCATTGAATGTCAAGGGGGCGATGGTTAGATTCTGTCCTGTTGGACTTGGTCATTGCCTGGTACTTGTGGGGCACGATTGTTACCTGCCATCAGCCCAAGCTTGAATGTTGTCCAGGTTTTGCTGTATCGGGACACAGACTGCTTCGGTATCTGAGGAATTGCGAATGGTGCTGAACATTGTGCAATCATCAGTCAGCATCCCCAGCTTCTTTGGAGTTGCTACTTGTAAAATCACTCTTTAACGGGCACCCCTCCTGGCTACTACCCAAGATAATGGAAGTTGAAAATTATAACCTTTGGTGGTGTATGCTCAAGATTTTAATGAAAGGTTGGGCAGTCTGCTTTCAGTGAATGTGTTGAGTTGTTTCAGCTGAGCATGCTACTTGTCCTCTCCGTAAGGAGGAGATGACGCCTGCCTGTGGTGCACTTGCCAGTGAATATTCAATGCCTAGATTCATGCAAGAAAGATGGCCACTTGGGTGAGGTCTGGGAAGATGGCTGTTGTCCAGCCTGGTGCCTTCAGGGAAAAAAACATGTGCGTGAAATATGTGATCATCTGGTACCTGATAACTGTAATTAGTTAAGTAACAGAGACTTCAAGCTTTGAAATCATAATATGTTTGTAGCATTGGCCTGTGTAATTGCAGCCCAGAAGAGTCTCCTGAGGGGAGGAGAGAAAATCTGCCAAGAAAGAAAAGTAAATTGATAGAAAAAGCAAACATATGTTTAGAAAATCTTCATACCTTTTGTTGCCTCTAGACTCAACAATTCCAAACTGCACACGGCCGGCCTCCCACCTTGTGCTCTCTGTAAACTTAGCTCATCCAAAACTCTTCTCCCCGTGTTTTAATTCGCACCAAGTTCTAGACACCTATCACCCTTGGTGCTCACTGACCCATATTAACTCCTGGTCTGGCAAAACCTCAATAATATTTTTAAATTAAATTCTCATCCTTGTTTTTCAGCCTGTTCATGGCCACCACCACCGCACCACCCCGCCAATCTCTGGAGCTACCTACAGCACACTCAGATCTCTGCGCTCCTCCAATTCTGCATTTCCACAAGTTATATTGCATTACCGTTGTTGGTCATGACTTCAGAGCTGCCTAGGAACTAAACTCTGGAGCCCCCTCCCTATAGCTCTCCAGCTCTATACCTCTCTCTCCTTTCAGATGGTCCTTAAAGCCTAGCTCTTTGGCAAATGTTTAGTCATCTGTTCTAATATATCCTTATGTGGCTTGGTGTCAAAATTTGTTTGCAGCCCTGCGAAGTGTTCTGGAATGTTTTATCGCATTACGGGCACTATAGGTTGTTTGGGGAAAACCTTTATGTAACTTGAGGTGTGTAACCTTTAATGTAAATGTGAAGAAAGCTTTTTCATAACCCTTATCTCACAATGACCTGCTGGACATGTTGCTGGATGAGGGTGTTGTTGGACCAGAAAGAATTGAGTGAGTTAGATATGATTAAACTTGCTGCATACCACCAGCTGGAATAGGGCTTTTGAAACTCGGGGACGATTGACAGTTCAGTTCAATGTTTTCACAAGTGCCCCTCCCCTTCAAGTGGAATAGGTTTGCTTGTATTTTGCTGGGTCTACATGTTGATGTAAGCGCCTGGAAATGGCTGCGTTTTTTCAAAGATGCTGCAGGTTCTTTTTAATGTGCAGGTAGTTCACTTTGACCTAAGCAAATCGTACCTTCTTCCAAAAGACACCCTGAAGTCTTTTTTGGTAACTTTATCCAAAAGCTGCTGCGGTGTGAAGACTCACATGATCGCTGGAGTTTTCCTCATTGTGTTACTGGAGAGCCCAGTCCCACTGATGCAGTGCTTATTGCGACCTTACACCTGTGTGCTGGCCTTTCTATCTGGGCAGCCACATAAGCCGGATTTTAAAAATGCTGTGAGCGTTAGGGGTCGGTCATTTGCTTGTGGGGCTCTTTGAAACTGTCTGAAGCAGTGCCCCGGTGAACTCCCATTACAGTGCTGCAGGATGGGAAAGATAGTAATTCTGAACTATATTACTGTAGTTTCTTGCCAGGCAGTTTTCCAAATAAAAAAGGACCAATAGGCTGGGAACTTCTGGCCCCGTTGTGGCGGGACCTGCCGCAGGAGACTTGGCAGTTCTGTCAAAAGTCAACTGGCTTTCGGTGGGACTGGCCGATCCTGGCAGACGGCGGGGATGGAAAATCCTGCCTTGTGTGTCTCAACTTATCAAGCTCATTATTGTCTTTGGAGTTAGCGTTCATGTGATGGCACCATTGTTTTTTATACCCAACATTTCCTGAAGGTTGGGATTTCATGGTTGGAGTTTCAGGTCCATGTTTGCTGATAGTATTCCAAGAACTTGCCCTTGAGGCCAATCTAACCTGCACTGTAATTGTTATCAGAATATTCCACCATGAGAAATTGCCAATTGTTGAGATTTTTCTCGACCGACATCCATGTCTGAACTTGTTAGCAAGAACCCCTGGACAGTGTTCGAGTTTTTTTTCCCCTCTTTCTCCTTCTGTGGCCCAATGATGCTGATGCTAGTTATAGCACAGATAAACACCAGAGCAGACCAGGCATTGATCTGGGATTGCCTCAATCTGTATGAATCCAGGTGGCTGATTGGCACACCACGAGCTGCATTTAACCACCGACCCTTCAGTGGGTATGCCAGTGAGGTTTTTAAGCACCTTAAATTGAAAATGCTCATTCCCAAGTTCAAAATGTTGTAGAATTCAGTTGGCCCCTTTTTCCCCACACTGCAAGTACATATTTAAACCTGCTCGCTCCCAAAATATTTCAGGCTGCTAAAGAAAAGAAACTATGTCAACGCTGGAAAGTGAAAAGGCTGGAAGCACACAGTAAAGAAGAAAGGGCAGCAACTGCCTGAGTTGAGGAAGGGGAATTAGTTGAGATTCTTGACAGGACTGAGGTGAAATTAGATGAGATTCTTGCAACCAAATGACCCATATCACTGGCTGGCTGTGCCAGGTGCTGGCATAAAGTGGAACTGCTAATGATTTTAAAGTGGAGAAAGATGAGGAATGTTGGGTGAAGTTATTAAAGTCCTCTCAGTCAGGATGTGAAAAGACAAGGGCTCTGATTTGCTTTTGTTGGCTTTTTTCTTGTAACAAATATTTATTAACCGCTAAGGTGGTCTTAGTCACGAGTCATAGATTCACTGAAGTTCACATCGCCAAAGTGGCGGGGTTCGGGGGTGTGGGTGGGGTGTGGTGGGTGGCATTGTGAGCAGGCTGTGCTGGGTCTCCGTCAGAGCAATCCAGTTCTAATCCCACTGCTTTCCTTTCCCCCCATAGCCCCTGTATCTTCCTCTGCTTCAAAATGTTTCATCTACTCTCCCTTTAAAAGGTGCAGTGATCTCTGTAGGAGTGGAGTGACGGGATTGATTGTAGGTGATTTAATATTTGGAAAGGGAATTGCTGAAGAACTGGTGGTTGTGGATCTTTCCTGGATTTAAATAATGCCAAGCAAGGAGAATTTCAGGGTGTGCTGCGATGGGGTTGTGCAGCACTGGCTTGTGAAATTGATATCTGCGCTTGTATACTCTGATCAAGGAGTTAGTGTCCGTTTTCTGCGCTGCTTGCTGTAATGAGTTGGGCTGATCTGAAATGTCAGGCATCCTCAGGGGGTGTTGGAATGGAGCTGTAAACCTGCATTAATCTTAAGTGTCAGGGAGATTTTTTTCTCCAATAAAAGCTATGAAAACGGGAAGGTCTGTCAGGGATGCCGCTTGTTCTGAAAGCGTTCTGTCAACTTTGCTATGCAATGCTGATATTTGCACCACTGTTGATCTGTGTTGGAAATAAAAGACCACAGCACGGGAGGGAGTCATTTAGTCCATCGTGTCCTTGACAAAATAATTATCCAATTCATCTGACTCCTTTGCTCTTTTCACATGTCTCAGTAAAAGCTGCAGCGTTAATTCCATTTTAACTCTGTTGGCCTCTCTCGTTCCCTCTCGATAGCTGCTTGCAATAAATCTGTTAATGTTTTTCTAGGTTAAAAAATTGAGAGTCTATGGTCTGGATTTTCACTGAGTTGAGATGACTTGGGAACCTTTAAAAATGGCGGCTGGGACCTGAATCTGGAATTCCCGACCCAAATCCCTGGTTTTCTGATTTTCAACAGGGCCTTTTAAAGGGTGCATGCTGGATCAGGTCAAAAGGTCAATCTGGCACTCCAATGGATTTCTGGACTCCCATCTCACCCGAGAACTCAGAAATCCAATAAAGTACTGAAACACCTAAGCCCCAGAAAAAAACATTGCTTGATTGACAGCTCTGGCTCTCGGGTCTCTGCTGTCAATTTCACAATGTATGTTTATTAACACAAGATTAAGAGGTATTTCAAGTGCCTGCAGTTTCAGCTATTGAAACTTCCAAGTGTCTGGATGATTGAAGCTTTTATTGGGCTACGGTGAAAAGGAGTTTTTTTTTTAAAGAAAGTGCTAAGTTATCAACAAATGTTGATTTTTTTTTTTAAAAAGCTTTTTCACACATCCTACTGTCACTAGGGCTTATTGCAACTACAGTGTATAATGGGCAAATGGGCATGGAAATGCCATAGCTTGGCACAGGGGGGGCACGAGGAGTCGTAAGGACTGTTTGGAGGTCTTACCTTAGTCTCGGAGGAATGAGGAGCCATAAGGTATGGTTGGAAGGGGGTATGAAGTGGCATGGATGGGACATGGGGAGAGAGTGGGGGGAATGGTGTGAGGGTTGGAGGGCCTTTTTGTTTTTATTTTAACTGGGATGAAGTCCCACAGCACCAAGGGGGTCCTTTTAAACAGCCCACCTCCGAACCTAGCAGTCCTTATGGCTGCCTCCGAACGTTTTCCCAGGTTGGCTGGCTCAATCCCAGCCTGCACCTGCCTCCCAATCCCCCACACAATGAAAATCCTGCCTTAGTGGGCACTTTCTCCCAAGGTGGGTGGGCTAAGCCAGGAATTTTCCAGACTCCCGCTACCTGCTGCAAGGATGAAAATCCAGGCTTGTGCCCCTGTTGCCGATTCTCTGACCAGAATCTTGCATAATTTTGAAAATGGATTTCAGGTTGTTTTTAAAGGGAGAGTATGATTCGCATTTGAAGTGTAATCTCCATCAGAATTCCCCTTTGGCATCCATTCTTTTCCCTTCCAGCTCCGACCTACAATAATTGTGACAACCTTGGCTCATTCAGCAGCATTTTCACTTCCGAGTTGGATGGTTGTGGATTCAAATCCTACTCCAGAGGTTTGAACTCATAACCTAGGCTGACAATTCAGTACAACACTGAGGAAACCCTACGCTGTTGGAGACACCATCTTTCAAATGAGACTTTAAACCAAGGTCCTATAGCTGATGCCATGACACTGAAGCAGAACAGAAAGAGATCTTCTAATGTCCTGGCCAATGTTTATTCTCAGCTGCCATTGCTAAAATAGATTATCTGGTTATTTCTGGTTATATCAGCTCTGAAGAAGAGTCATACAGACTCAAAATGTTAACCCTGTTTCTCTCTCCATAGATGCTGCCAGATCTGCTGATTTTTTTCCAGCATGTTCTATTTTTTTTCCGATTCCCAGCACCTGCGGCATTTTGCTTTTATTATCTAGTTATTCACCTTATTGCTGCTTGTGGGAGCTTGCTGTGTGCAAATTGGCCCATTATGTTTCCTACATTTCAACCGTTTAAAAGCACTTCACTGGCCGCAAAGCATTTTGAGATGGCCTGAGGTGGCTAAAGCAAAGGTTTGCTAAATTGGTTCCCGAAATGAGAGGGTTGTCCTATGATGAGCAGCTGAGTAAATAGGATCTATAATCTCGAGTTGAAAAGAATGAGGAGCAATCTCATTGAAACCCACAAAACTCTCAAGGGCATTGATGGGCTGGACGCTGAGAGATTGTTTAAGCTGGTCAGGGAATCTGAAGCACGGGCACAGCCTCAGGATAAGGGGCCGATCATTTAGCACCAAGATGAGGCGAAATTGCTTCACTCAAAGGGCTGGGAACCTTTGGAATTCTCCACCCGTGAGAGAATCCATCATTGAATACATTTAAGGCTGATTTTTGGTGTCTCAGGGAATTAAGTAATATGGAGAGCGGACGGGAAAATGGAGTTGAAGCCCAAGATCAGCCGTGTATTGAATAGCAGAGCAGGCTCAATGGTCTGTGGTGTTTACTCTGCTACTATTTCTTATGTTCATATGAAAGACACCATGTAAGTGCCAGCTTTTCCTTTTCTTTACCCTTCTCACATTCCCTCCGGTTTCCATCTCTCCTTCCCTCCCCTCTCCCCTCAACAGCCTCATAGACTCAAGCCTAGCTGTTATTTCCAACTCCTACATTCTGTGGGCAGGAATTTTTGCCTTTGTGGAGATTCTGCCCTTCAGTTGCAGAGGCCCCAATCATTTCCAATAGAAGAAAGGGTGGAATCGGAGCAGAATGAAGCGAGATTAATATCAAAACCAATCTCAAGTTATGTAGACTGGAATTTACCATTTTGTTTGACAGAAGTTTTTAAAAACCCATTCATCTTCCTGGAGTTGCTTATCCTGGTTTACCTTGATCTGATATTCACTGAAATTGCTCTCAATGTCTGTGAATCCTAACAGGCCAGTGTTAGTCCATTCTTATGGTGAACTTGCCTAATTTTTCTTTGCTTAATAGGTAGCTTCACTAAGGTTTCATTAAGTGTGGTGGTGGCCTTTACTCATTAATTTTTAGGCCCACCCATTGTTTGCCTTCCCCTGCCCCCTCTTGCACTTTGGTGGTGTTGACTTCTTACTTGAAAATACAATCATAAGGCTGGATTTGACTGGATGCCGTGGTCCCCAACCGCCCGATTAAAATGTCAGTGGTGAGCCTGCCCAGCCTCGTGACAGCTGCCCTCAGCAATTTAATGTAAGGGGAGACTTCCATCCCTATCTCCAGGAGGAACTCTTGCTTTAGAGAGAGCTGCCAGGCAGTTGGATGGTCATCAGCTCTGTAGTCCCCACAGCACTCTCCGTGACCTGACCTGATAGAACTGATCATTCTTCATGGGGAAAGTCTAGAATGAGTGGGAGTGAACCTGGAACCTTCTGCAGCTGTGTAGCTGAGTACCACACAGGACAGTGTGTTCTTCCACTGGGGCAGTGATGGGATGGTTACTATAGTAAAAATCCTGTTTCTGAATACTCTGCTCCCTTGCCCGCTGAGTGGAGGCACATGTAGCATCGAAGACAATAGGGAACAGCACAAAACCAGGTGAGACAACCAAATGAATGACTTGAACATTACTTTTTCCACAAGGGCAAAGAACAAGAACACACCTTTGTATTTCGGCTGGATCACCCTAAAGCTTGCAAACACCTCTGGAAATGTGCTGTGGAGCACCATGCGTTTTTCCGACTGCGGGGACCTGTCCAGAAGAATTCAAACCAGCTATCCTTTGTGCGGATGGGCTCCCGGTTCAGATACAGGTAAAGTGTCCCGAAACCATGGGATCTGTTAAATTACTTGACAAAATGCACTGGGTGGTTTGCAGGGTGGTGAATGGCAAGTGGTGTCAGATGGAATATTAACGGGAACTCGTTAAAGAAGCATGAATTTTAAGGGAAATAATGTAGATAAGGGCCTGACCTTTGAAACCCTTAATAATCGATGGATGTGATTGATGGTTTAGGAGAGTGTATACTTTTGAATGGATATTATCAGTGCAGTCATGACAGTATATTTTTGGGGGATTCCCAGAAGTATAACAAATTGTCAGCTTACCTTATACGTTTAGGTAATATCTACAGCAGAGAAATGCCAACTAATCTATGCCAGTGTTAAGGCTCCACATGAGCCTCCTCCCACCTTGCTTAACCCCATTAACATACCCCTCTATTCATTTCCCTCTCATATACTTTTCTAGCTTCCCTTAAACCCATCTATGCTATTAACCTCAACCACTTCATGTGGTAGCAAGTTCCACATTCCCGCCATTCTCTGGGTAAAGAAGTGTTGCCTCAATTTCAAAATGGATTTATTGGGGCTTATCTCCTACTGATGGCCCCGAGTTTTAGACTTCCCAAGTAGAAACATCATCTTTACGTCTAACCTATCGAACCCCATCATAATTTTAAAGCCTTCTATCAGGTCAGTCCTCAGCCTTCTCTTTATGGAGGAGAGCCTCAGTCTCTTGGTCTTCGCTGATGGTTACAATTTCCCAGAACTGCTATCATCCTTGTGAATCTATTTTGTAAAATTAAATTAAAATCTCTTAATTGCTGGGAGACAGCACTGTGTGTTCCTGGTTGGTAGATGCAGGTTGACCCTCTGTCATGGTGACTGACTGTAGACAGTGACAGTATGGGCATTGACATGTCCTGAATTCAGGATTCCCTATTAATGTGGGATAAGGTTTTGCACAGACTGGAGCTCAACTTGCAGTTTAGTTTATTATGTCACTTGCTCAGCACCAAGTATATTTACCATTGAAGTTTATAGTGATCACAAAATAGTGGGCTGCTTATAAATCTTTATGCCTGTTTTTTGAGCTTTGTCCTATCTTTCCATGTTGAGTATGTAAGTCCTTCCTGTGTTATCATTCTGCACCCCGCCCAACCACTCCACACACATCGGATGCACCTCCCCAGTTGATGGGAAGTCCTGTATGGGAAGCTGCTTATCACTGCCATCTACGAAAAATCAGCCATCCATTTCAACAGCAGTAAATGTGTTTGAGTGCCTTGGTGCATAGGAACCTCGCTTTATTCCCTCCCAACATAGCTGATTACTGTATTTAAAGGAGCCTTTTCAATTGGTTGGGCCTGAAAGCTAAACTGTTGAATGACTACTGAAGGCACATTTCAGGCTGCAGGTCTTGTGCTAGGATGAAGTGAGGTGTTTTTTTTTTTGCGCAGTACCGATGAAGAGGACCATGTAATCCTTTTGCATTCTCACCACTTCACCATTTTGCGCCGTGAGTCAGGTCCCCTTCATTCACATGGTCCATTGATCAGCTAAGTGTGCAACAGGAATCTGAGTGGGGGGGGGGGGGGGGGGGGGGGGGAGGTGCAGCAAAGGATGGCTACTCTTTTTTATTTCCTCGGTTCTCTAATGAGAGAATAAACATCGAAAACTAGAGCAATGGAAAATTGGTCTAATTAAAAGGATACCTGAGCTGAGAGATTAGAACCTTCAGGGAAGACTCCTTGAACAAGCTCGTGCCTTTTATTCTGTAAAAAAGAAGTTGAGGGATGTTCTAATAGAGGCCTTTAAAATAAGGAAAATGTCTGATAAGTGTAGATGTGGAGAAAATGTTTCTATTTGTGGGGGTGACCAAAATTAGAGTCCTGAGTATCAGTTAGTTCCCTATTCGATTTATTATTGACTCAGGAGAAGTTGCTTTCATCAAAGAATGGTTAGGATATGGAACTTGCTACCACAAGGGGTAGTTGAAGTGAGTAAAGGCAAGATAGATAAGGACAGGAGAGAGAAAAGGAATAGAAAGGTAGGCTGATAGAATTAGATGAAGAGGGGCTTGGGGAGGCTTGTGTGGAGCATAATGGTTGGCATAGATCAGAGAGACCAGCTGGCCTGTAATGTAATTCAATATATAAATGGAGATTGAGTGAGCGTATCAAACAGTATGTGCAGCCAGAATATGGTTGGCAATGTGTGTGCATGTCATTGGTGCAAATGGAAAATGTATCCCTCTGCTGTTTGTTCATACTGCTTTATACCAACTATATATTAGCTGCATTAGAGTTCAATCCACTGTGTGGAATTGTATTGTGCTGTATGGCACTGTTTAATTTGGATTCAGTGTTACTTTTAAAATTGACCTTGGTTAAATGTCTGCTTGTGAAATGGAGCTAACCCCTTTAAGAAAAGTGCTGAAATGTAACAAAATTCAGTTCGGCAGTGACATGACATCTATTCAATATTTTTATTAACATTTTAACTTTTACTTTTCTTATCAAACAGCCAATCTTTTTCTCTTTTATTCCCTCCCTTTTCCCCTCCTTTCTATCTTCTCTTGAAGGTTTTGACTCCTATTGTAATACAGCTATGTAAGCACTGTTTACCCTCTAGTGCTTCCCCCAAATAACTCTTCTTTGGATATGTGACTGGGTTATTCATCCATGGAGTGAAAGGACGGGAGATAAGGCTGACACTGATCCAGTTCTCATCAGGTGTCCTCCCCCAGTCCCCTCTGCACATACACACACCAGACCATCTCTCTTGCGCGCACACTCACCAGATCATCTCTCTCGCATTGTCTGATTGACAACAAAATTGATCTGAAGAGCTTTGAGGCCGTTATCTATCATTCATTGGCTTGAAACATTATTAATGAGCCTTTGGGATCTAGAATGCCTGGCGTGTGAGCCACAAATTTATAGTTTGGCAATGCCAGTGGACTTCCAAGATCCCTTCAACTTTAACTTGCTTTTTGAAAAGAAAAATGAGCCTTTTCCAGAAGGTGGGATTTTCTTGTTTTGTTTGGCTCTGCTAATAGCTGGAGGGACTGATGCATTGCTGCTGAATGACTCCAACCCTAGTGTCAGAAGCGGCCATAAATTTTTGTACCTCTGCCCCACCTGTAGCAATTTCAGGAGTTAATTTCTGAAGTGGTTGATTTCCAGTGGCAGAACAGAGTACCAGACCACCAAAATCAATAAACCACGACGGCAAGTGTCCTTCGAGCGCCGGCCCAGCAGACGTTATTCAAGAAGATCGACGCAGCAGCGAGGTAATAACCTGACTGATGATGCAGTCACCTGAGTGTAGAGAGTCCTGGAAATGGTTTCTAGTTATTTTCTACGATTATAATCAGCCTTTGAACAGGGCACATACCCCTTGTATTAAAGCCAGCACAGGTTGTGACCTCTTGGCACTAAAATGTACGCATATTGCACTTCAGCTCTTTGAAATGAACAATTATGAACAAGAAAAGACTCTCTGATCCATCTAGCCTGTCCTACACAACAGTGATGCCTTGTGCTTCACAATATATAGACTCCCCATCCCATCCAAAATCCTGGGAGGATCACAAAACCTAGGCCAATCTGGGGGAAGAAAAATGGAAAATTCCTCACCTTAAGCCGGTTGACAAAAGTCCTGGAATCACTCTGGCCCTGATTAGTCACATGCAGAGTCTACATTTTGTGCATGGTGATATAATATGCCACAGGATTTTTGACTAGGAGGTCCCGAGAGGTGGGGGTTGGAGGGTGGTGTGGTGTGAGTGGAGGAATATCTGTGAATCAGTCAGCAGATTTCTGCATTTCTTTCATAGGACCTTACAGCATGGGAAGGTGGCCATTCAGCCCATTGTGCCTGTACCAGCCCTTTGAAAGAGCGATCCAATTCATCTCACTCCCCTGCTCTTTTCCGCATAGCTCAGCAGTTGTTTCCTTTTCGAGCAATTACCCAATTTCCTTTCAAATTCCTTGTGTGTGTGAGGGAGGTTGATGTTTAACTATTCTGGTGTTGCAAGATGAGGTATTGGGAAAGAGTAAGACTGTCACTGACCTTACACCAATATGTGGAGGTAGTATTCTCCAGGGAGACCAGGGATATGGTGGGTTGAGGAAATCACTGGCAGATACTGTAAATTGGATGTGTTATTTTTGTTGGGGATCGGTGGGGGGAGGGGAGTGTGAAGGCTTTTTTCAATATTATTAGCAATGCTTAAATTCTGTGGTCTATGACTGGAACTGAATGGAGTTCCCATGAGCAGCTATATAATTACTTTATTTTCTTTTCATAACTGATTTTGGATTGCTGTATATGTGTTATCCCTTTGCACCAACATTAACCATTAAATATTATGTGGCCAGAACACTACTGACTGCCATTATTTGTGTACCTTTACAGCCAATCCTTTCAACAGACACTTGGAACCAAGGTAGGTAGATGCTTTACTGAATTCAAACTAAGAGATAACTGAGAGTCGCTGACCAGGTAGAATCTGTTGAAAAGTTGTTTGTTCTCAAAAGACCATGTGGCCAGTCTGAGAGTCAAGAGCAAAATACTTCAGATGCTGGAAATTCTCAGCAGGCCTGATTGGCATCTGTGGAGAGACAAACAGAGTTCACATAAACTCTACCTTAACTCTATTTCTCTCACGATGCTGCCTGACTCTGCTGAGACTTTCCTGCATTTTCTGTTTTTATTACAAGTCAGGAGTTTGCAGCCTTCAGAGGTATCTTCTAGAACAATTTGTAGTGTTCAATATGATACAAACCTGGTGATTGCATTGCTGTCTAATTAATATCTTAAAAAATAAATAAGCTGGATATGACTGTTGATGCTCACTATATATGAGTGAGCCTGTATGAGTAAGTGTTAGCAGTTCAACTTGGGGTCATAATATCAAAGTCTGGTTCTGTTCTTACCCGACATGCGAGCACATTCAGATGCCAACACGTGCAGCACGGTTTGAGAATATTGCCCAGTTCCTCATTTTGTATCTGTGGCACCAAAGCCAATTTCAGTGCCCTTACTTAAATTTGCTAACCTAACAACAGCTTGCATTTACATAATGCCTTTAACATTGTAAAATATGCCAAGGCGCTTCATTGAAGGCTTATCAGACAAAACATGACACAAAGCCACGTAAGGAGATATAGGGGCAGGTGAACCAAAGCTTGGTCAAAGAAATAGATTTTAAAGATTGTTTTAAAGGTGGAAAGAGAGATGGAATGGCTTAGGGAGGGAACTCCCAGAGCTTTGGGCCTTGACAGATTGAAGCATAGCCAATGGTGGGGTGATTTCTTTTTTAAAAATGGGGGTTTCTCAGGAGGCTGAAATTGGAAAAAGCACCATGATCTCGGTGGGAGGGGGATGCTGAAGGTGCTTACGGATGTAGGGAGGGGTGAGGACATAGAGGGGTTTGCAAGCAAGGTTGAGAATTTTAAAATCAAGCCACTTGCAGGCAAGGGGTCAGTGTAGGTCAGTGAACATGGGTATGGGGTGAACAGCATTTACTGCGAGTTAGCATAAGCAGCGCATGATTTTTGATGAATTCGAATGTAGGAAGGGGGACGATGGGAGACCAGCCTGGAGAGTCTTGGGATAATCAAGCCTAGAGATATTGAAGGCATGGATGAGGGTTTCAGTAGCTGATGAGCTGAGGCAGGGGCAGAGTCAGGCGATATTACAGAGGTAGGAATAGCTGGCCCTGGTATGGAGTAGATATGTACAGACTGAAATCTGATATGTCACTTTCCTGATACATACGATTCTGCCACTCTGTAAATAAACTCGTTGGACTTTCGAGTATTCTGGCTGATTTCTGAGACATCTTTGAAGCATAAAAGATTTACACAGCTTGAAAGGAAGAACTTCACATGAGTGCCTGAGAGTTCATATTATTTCAAATTGTTGTACGTGATGTGTCAAATGGCGCTTGTTGGTTTTCACTCCTTGTACTTCTTATTAAACTAAGTGACTTGGCCGCCTTACCCTTTTTCATATTCCCAATCTGGTCTGCTCTCCCCCCTCCCATATGATGGTCACTAGAGAATGATTGATTGATTGAAATTGCAGCAGATCATATGATGTACATGTTTAAAAAGGAGGGTAAAGGTTATGACATTGTGGTGCCACCAAACAGAATTATTGCATTAGTTTGAAGTTCTTACAATGTTCCTTGCACCACCTATTTATTGAGACACAATTCAGTCCTTTTTAAAATGCAACTTTTTTCCTGCTTGCACGCAGAAGAGCATAAACCTATCTTCCTGCTAAATGCAATTTGTTCTCCTTTATCAGTAATGTTGTGGCTATTCCTCGAGTTTGGTACACTCCGCTTGTTACAGAAGTGCAGAGCCTAGTCACACTGTTTAGTGGCCTCCCTTCCCTGCTAACTGAACACAACTTGATGGAGATGTGAACCACAGCAAGTTGCCTGGATGAGAGGCTCCCAGAGGACCCTAGTGAATGGCCTCTCTTAAAGCCTTGTGCTTGGAGTGAAGTCATTGTGGGGTGATTTTCAACCTTCCAAACACTCATTCTCCTTTTGACTGTTCACCTTGTAAGCAAGTGGTAATAAAGTGGGGGTCTATTGATCTACTTCCATCTTATATGGATATCTCCCCAACACATCCTTTTTCTCAAAGACCCTGGCTTCTTTTGGGCTGTCGTTCCTCAAGTAATGCCTGACCTTTACGAATAATCATGTGTGAAAGCTGAATAATAAATGCCGACAAAACTGTTTGTCAAAAGAGGAGGGTATGGATATCCCAAAATCTGATCCTTCCTCCATGATGTCTGGATGTACAGGCACTTTTCAGCAGCATGTTACTTATGAGTGATGGATTTAAAAAAATACCAATAGACTTTCAAAGATTTATCTTTAGTCTTTTCAACTCTGACACTAGTGGCGAGGGGCCAGGCCGCATATGTGAGGAGAGTGTAGGACTGTGCAAGACCAGTCCAATGTCATGATGTTCTGAGTCAGTCAGGGCTTCGAGCGGATCAGTAAGAAAAAATTAGCTGTTATCCAGTGAAATGTAGGGATCCCAAAGCGAACCTTTTCAAGAGTTCCATCCCAAAGTGGAGGCCAGGCTTGCCTGTTTGGTATAGTCATTGTAAACTGTCCTTGCGTTTGTGAAGACTGCCTTGGTAAAATCCTTTCATATTGCGGCTTTAAACCTAGATTTGAGGATATGGGCCTGTTTGCTGGGTTACAGTTTAATTGTTGTATTAGTCATGGTTTCCACTGCCTTAATTTAGCTAAATGATTTTGTGTTAAACAATTAGAATCACTAAAAGGAAAAACAAGTTAAGGAGTTTTTAGTGCAGGATATGCTAAAAAGCTTAAGTCATAGTTAAAATATTATCTCACCACTTGTTTTTCTGTAAAGAAAAAACCAATTGAGATCATTATTTTCTTCTTTTTTAAACCAGTTCTCACAGTAACGCAGCAAGCCAGAAACTTCTCTCCCAGGTATGTGTCTGTTATCATTCTGTGTACACGGTATCTGGCTCCTTCTTCCATCCATGGCTTGCCTTCTGTGGGGCCATGTCTGTGCGCACTGTCTTGTTGGCCCTGGAGCAGTGACAACGGGATACCCTGACGAAATTTAAGTTCTTTTTTTGAATGTCTTTTAATGCAATCAAGAGCGGAAACCTTAAAAAGAAACATAGCAGGTCTGTGTCTGTTTATGCTTAATTGCTGGAAGTGTGACTCTCAGCTGACACATTCTGTAAAAATGACAATCATGTTGCATTCATTGAATTATATAGCACAGAAGGAGTCTATTCAGCTCATCAGCTCTTTGAAGGTTCTATCTGGTAATCCTACTCGCCTCTTTTCCCCGTACCCCTGCTGCAATTATTTTGTTTACAAACATGAATCCAATTCTCTCTTGAATGTTAGTATTTAATTCAAAGCTCAGACTCCACTTGCAGGTAAAGGTAAATAACTGCTTTGAACGCTACTTTGACATTGGATCTACTATTTTGTTCTGACCAATAGGGGACATTGGGCTTGCTCTACGATTCAAATAAGTCATGGCTAATCTGCACCACATCTTTGCACTGAAAATAACCCTCGATCATATCATCAAGAAGCAAATCAATTTATTGTTCGTCTCTTTGCTTTGTGTTGGTCACTGATGTTGCAGAATGATGGTTGCATTTGACTTATTAGCAAAAGTAATAAATTGTTAATGAATTTTGAACTGTTGCAATGTGACGGAGCGATATCATTGTGAGAAAACTGAGCATGTAACAAGCGTGTAACATGGGATGGGGTGAATTGTATTATTTCCATCATGCAAAATGTGAGGGCTGGATTTTCCCCAGAGGCTTTGGGGCCAAATGGGGGTCCCAAGCCCGCAGTTGGTGGCGGTGAGATTGGCAGTACGATATTCTGGGACGCAGCCTCCTAACCGGCTGCCTCTGCACTCAGCGTCCTATTAAAGACGATAGGCGGACTCTTGATGTTGCCAGCCAGCTCAGAAGACTCGGCAGCTCCACTGGAGAGGTGGATGCTGCCAAGGTAGGTTGGAAATTGCGAGGGCATTTCAACGTGGATGCGTCCTTGCTGGGCAACACAGACCACAGAAAATAAAGACGACTCAAACTGTTGGAGACATCGAGGCTCCACTTGTTTTGCAGAGGAAGCTGTTATTGGGCAAACGTGTTCCAGGCCTGAGCAAACGCAGATATGTGCTCTGCTACAATTGCGCACTTTGATCCATGTGGCCCCATTAATGGGTCATGGAACATCTAAGTCTAAGGGTCCCTGGTCTGCCATAGGGACTCCATCTTCAATGAGCTGGTGGTCTCTGAATGCACTGAGGGGCCTCTCCACAGGTAGGAAAGTTCCAGTGAGGCTCCAAAATTAGCTCTAATTGGGGCCCTTACCAGCCTAATAAGCTGATGCCTCCATGTAGCAGGCAACCAGTCTGATTCCCAGTTAGCCTCTGGGAAAATTCCCCAGAGATGGGAATGCTTTGGGGAGCCATTCTGATGCAGGTCACCAGACCATCCGATCCCCAACACCACCAACCCCACCCACCACCCCCCAACCCCCACCCACCCCTCCCGTTTTGCCGCCCTCCCTACTCTTCCGAGTCCTCCACCATGGGGTAATCCAGAGATTCAGCTAATGTTCTGGGGACATGGGTTCGAATCCCACCTTGGCAGATTGTGGAATTTGAATTCAGATAATAAATCTGAAATACAAAGCTAGTATTGGTAATGGTGACCATGGCAGCTATCATTGTTTGTCGTAAAAACCCATCTTGCTTACTAATGTCCTTTAGGGAAGGAAATCTGCCATCCTTACCTGGTCTGGCCTACATGTGACTCCAGACCCACAGAAATGTGGTTGGCTCTTAACTGCCCCCTGAAATGAAATGAACCTAGCAAGCTGCTCAGTTTAAGGGCATTTAAGGATGGGCAACAAATGCTGGCGTTGTCAGCGACTCCTGCACCCCCATGAAAGAATAAAGAAAAAAATCACTGGGCTGGGAAAATCCATCTCTTAAGTGTCTGCAGTTTGAGCCCGTATGGTGCATGGTTACCAAAATGTAACATCCCTTCACGTGGGTGTTTAATTTCTGTCTCAGGCCGCGATGATGAGGTCAGCTGCCCCTGTTGTTGCATCGTTACCCAGTGCCCCTGTACCAATTGAAATTGAGAACCTACCCAGAAGTCCAGGCCTCAACCATTCCGAGAAGCGGAGGTAAGGATCGTGACCTTCAGCATTCAATACCCTAAGTAATGTTAACAAGTGATTGTAAAACCGTTAGAACCATTTGAACTATAATTGCACAGCACAAACTTAGTGAATGCTTTAGAGTTAAATTCTTGTTCAAATAAATTCTTATGGCATATTAGAAATTCAAAAGCCAAATATGATATTCCATATTGGTGAATGTTGTCTTCCATTGCTGGCTAAAAAACTGAACCCAAACAGCAAGCCAAAGGAGTTAAGAGGCCTTTTTATACCATTCATTGGCTTGAGAGGTTATTAATGTTATCGCTAATTTGTGGTGTGCAAGTTTAACATTGTTTAAACAAGCTTTCAACAAGTCTTTTTAAGGAACAGTTTTCCATTGGAATTGCATATTTTGAATCAATTCAAACACAGTAATTTGGTAACTGCACACCTGGACAGTCTGCAATCTCAGCTACAGTGATTCTGTGCCTTTCTAATGAATGTTATGCCTTTCAATGAGAAATGAACTGTGGTTCCAAGATTGCCTTTACCATTAAAATGTTCAAGCGTAATGATGTTTGGATGAAAAATATCACAGTGAAGTGAGGCTTTTTGTTTTACAGAGGAAGCTCTAATTGGGTAAACATGTGCCAGACCTGACCAAGCACAGATATGGGTTGAATCAGATATTGTCCCCTACCACCAGGACTGAGGACTCCTTTGTAGGCCCAGCCTTGAAGATTCATCCACGTGCAATTCGGATCGGTAGCATAACTTGGCAACAGTAACCATGCATTTACTTGCATTCTTAAATGTTAGAAAGAAAGTATCTTGTGAGCCTTCACAGATACTTGGAGAAGGTGGACCCTCACCCTCAGAAAGAGAGATTGGGGGATGTGACCAAAACAAGCACCAATTAACATACGGAACCTCAGAGTTACAAACTCAGCTTGTGTGGAAGCTCCATTAATGTCAATGGAAGAGCTCACATCTAGATAAGATGAACTGCTGATGAGAGTAATTGTGTTAATGTCCAGGATTTGGTAATAATGAGGTTCCACTGTCCCCACTTTCCCTTTCTGTCTTGTTTCATGTGCAGGTCTGGGCATGTTACCAGTTAACCAGTTTTTAAATTTAGTGTCCCAAGTTGGGCTCTGCTAATGATGGTTGTTGCCAGGCTGCCACTTGAAGCTTTGATGGTCTTCCTTTCTGTTTTGCGTGCTGCTGTTTGCTGCTGTCTGCAGCTCCAAATCAAAACGATTGAATCAACTGGCTTCTTTGAATTTTTGTCTCACTTCTGATCTGTTCAGTCTCTGGACTCTATGTGCTCAAGGTGGTGGAACTCCAGCGCTTGACGTAGTGCGGAACCGTTGAATGCGGTTGTTCCTTCCAATGGTGGTGGGTGATGGTTTTTCTCTTTGACCTGATTGCTGGGTATGTGATCTGGGGTGGGCTGACCATAACAGAATGAATCATCCGCTGGTGCTCTGAAGGATCGTTTTCTGCATGCCTTACTTTCTGCTTATGATGAGAGAGAGAAAACGCTCGCTCTTCTGCAAATCCTCTGATTAACTTTCCTGGCTGTGTGTGAAGTCATGTGTAAGATTTCTTTCTAAAAGCATAAGAAATAGGAGCAGGAGTAGGCCTTGCAGCCCCTAGTGCCAACTCCACCATTCAATTAGATCATGGCTGAACTTATATCTCAACTCCACATTCCTGCCCTATTCCCATATCCTTTATTCCCCTACTGCCTGAGAACCTATCATCCCCTGTTGTGAATATACTCAACAACTGAGCATCCACGATTCTTGGAGGTAGTGAATTCCAAGAATTCACAGCCCACTGAATGAAGAAACCTCTCTTTATCTCAGCCCTAAATTGCTGACCCCTTATCCTGAGACTTTGCCCCTAGTTCTAGACTCCATCCAGGAGAACCAATCTCTCTGCACCTACCCTGCCAGCTTCTCTAAGAATTTTGTATGATTCAATGAAATCACCTCTCATTCTTAACTCTAGAGAGTATCGGCCTATTCTACTCACCCTCTCCTCCTAGGACAGGCCTCTCATCCAAGGAATCAATCTAACGTCCACACACATGACCTGCGCTGTCGAGAAAACTCTGGTTTAGCTGTTTTAGATGGAATTCCCATCTGTTTTGTAGTTGATGTTCTCATGATAAATCTCCAATTCTTCTCGAGTGTACATGACTGCTTAAACTGAGCTTCAAAATAATTCTGCATGGGCAGGGCCCGTGTTCATGTTTAAACAGCGATTTGGATTTGATTTAGCTTTTTAAGTGATCATATAAACTTGAATCATTTGCTGGGTCAATTATGCCAGCATTAAATCCATGGTCCAGTCAACGAACCCACTTGATTGGTCTCATCCAGCAGGTGGGTGGAGGCCATGGAATTTAATGCTGCAAATTTTTCTTCCCTTCTCTTAAATCTCCAACAACCTCCTGCAAGAATTCAGCTTGACTCATGTAGGCCTGAATTTTCACTCCCAGGTCAGGAGAGCAGGGCGGAGACAATTCCCGGTTCTGTAAACCTGACCTGGGAGCAAGTGCCCTGGAAGTTTGGGTATTTACGCTGAAGGCTCGGGCGAAAATGGGAGTTGTAGCTGCTGTCCAGAGTTTGGAGGCTGCTGGGGTGTGGAGACAGGCTGGGCGACAGGCCTGCCTCTGTGCCCCAGCAGTTTTGTTGAAGCTATGAAAAAGAGGAATGAAACAAAAAACAGTCCTCAAACACCCCGCCCCCCCCCCCACCCCCCACACTGCCCATGCTGCATCCATGCCACCTCATGCCCCCCCCCCCCCCCCCCCCCCCAGCCCCCATGGCCCCTCATATGCTAGCCCCTGCTCCCCACTCATCCCCATAGCTCTTTGTAGCCTCCATGCTACTTAGTGCCAACCCATGCCACCCTGCCCACCACCCTTCGCCATTACACCCTGCATGCCAACTCACTCATTATCTACCATAGGGCTCCAAGTTGCTCTCAACTGCATACTTAGTGATAAAATTGAAATGTGGCCAACCAAAAGTCTCAACAGCTCAGAACAAACAAATAATCACACTGTAATCAAGTGTAATTCTACCAAACCAATGTCTGCTAATTGTCTCAAGTCACCCTCTCATTCTTTTGCTCAGAATCACAGGATGAGGCCAATTTGGGTTTTAGAAAATTGCCAGCGGTGATGGGAGGAGGAAAATGCAGGTTTAACTTTTTATGAGGAATCAAACCTACAGAATTTGCCTTGTTAACTGGATTGAAGGTTTAACTACAAGAGAATTAAACTTTTAAGCCATGCTAATCTACAAATCGAAGGCCCGTTGTTCCATAAAGTCCCTTCCCTCCAATTGCCATGTGCAACTTGGCCTTTTGTGCATTCCACTTGACCCACTTAATCTCATAAAGGAGGCAATCAACTGCTGGCAAAACTCCAGAAGGATAAAGCTCTGAAATATGTCTCCAACTGGGGTAATTGGGCAAAAACCACAAAATATTAATCCAAGCTTGCAACCCATGTTTGAAACGCTGACCAGTTGTGCTGCACAGGTGACAGATTCATAGTCCCATTCCTCAGGAATCTGGCAGAACTTGATTTATAGTGCATCTTTCTAATAACCCTTGTACTTGTGGTATGTGACCCAACACTCCACTTTTCACTGCCATTGACTCAGCTGTTAAACCACAAAGAGTGATTTATAGGAACAACAAATTTCTATTGATTCCTCTTTGAAAAACAGAGTTTCTTAGCGAGAGATCAAACAACAGTAAGGGTATGGCGTAGCTCAGAATGAGAAAAGGTAATTCAGCCCACAAAATACGCTCCCTTCGCAGGTAATGGCACATCTGCCATGGCTCCCCATCCTAAACCATTAACAAGTCAATGTCCACAGTTTATATTCCTACCTATCCTCGTTACTCTCCAAAACACAATTAAACCAGAAATATTTTACTTTCAAAGATCTCTACCCCTTATAAATCAAATGGGTGCATTAATATTTCTGTAGCTGATGCAAGCTATCACTATTGTGGGCAATTAAAAAGATAGTGATTCCATCTTAGTTGAGACATTCATACACAGCTGAACCTTCATTCCTCATAGTTCACAATGACTTCTAATCCCTCTCACACTGCTACCTATTATTGAGTAGGTAGCATTAACCTAAACTTGTAGTGACAATAGCTAATGCAAGTACTTGTAGGAGAGGAGTTATTGGCAGACCCAGCAATTTGTTAAAATAAAATATCATTCCTAATCAATTCCTTTATCCTCCTCTGTGGAGATTATATCCTATTATCCGATGCAACTACTTCTCCTGCTCAAATGTGTTTGGAAGGAGTGAGTGAGGCCCTTTGAAGAAAGCGATGAAGCCCTGTTGCTAACATTGTATGTGAACGCTTGCTCTGCTTTGCTCTGCTCTGAAGTAACAATTGCATGAAGACAAAATGGCCTATTTGCTCTGTGGCAATACTGAAGACTGACTGGCAGGGTTGCAGCCATAGCTTTTTAAAGTCAAGTGAGATGAGCTTTCTCCCTAAATTACTGTAAGGAATATTGCATCATTATGCTTGGTTCATGCTGAGTTCACTTAATGCTATGTACCTCTCACTGTCCTCTGTATGTTGCTCATTCTAGACTTTATCGCTGTCCTTCAAAACGCTGCGCTTTGAGGATCTTTATATTTTCTTACTCACATTCATTCTAAAGCATTGATATCTCTAGCGTTAATTCTGCATGGAGTACGCATATTGGACTGTCATATAATTTATTTACACTTGACAAATCTCTGCAATTCCCCAGATGCACACAGACCAAAGGAACATAAGGGTATTGGACAGAGTAAATAGGAAGAAACTATTCTCATTGGTGTAAGGGTCAATAACCAGTGGACATCAATTTAAGATGACCGGTAAAAAGAACCAAAGGCGACATGAGGAAAAATATTTTCATGCAGCATGTGGTTAGGATCTGGAATGCACTGCCTGAGAGTGAGGTGACTATTGAAAGGGAATTGGATAAGCACCAAAGAGAGAAAATTTGCATGTCTACAAGGGCAGGGTAGTGGAACGAGACAAATTGCTCTTGTAGAGAGCCAGTACGAACATGATGGGCTGAATGGCCTCCTCCTGTTTTGAAACCATTCTATGATTCTGTGATTTCTGTAGTACCTTTCATGACCTGGGAACAATCCAAAATGCTTTGCAACCAATGAAGCACTTGTGAAGTGTAGTCACTTATATAGGTGACTAATGTAGAACGGCAAAAGGACATAGACAAGTTGGTGGAAAGGGCAGACAATTGGCAGATGAAATTCAATGCGGAGAAGTATGAAGTGATTCATTTTGGTACGAAGAACATGGAGAGACAATATAAAATAAAGGGTACAATTCTAAAGTGGGTGGAGGAGCAGAGGGACCTGGGTGTATATGTGCATAGATCAATGAAGGTGGCAGGACCGGTTGAGAGAGCAGTTAATAAAGTATACAGTATCCTGGGCTTTATTAATAGGGGCATAGAGTACAAGAACAAGGAGGATATGTTGCACTTATATAAACCATTGCTTCAGTCTCAACTGGAATATTGCGTCCAATTCTGGAGGCTGCACTTTAGAAAGGATGTGAAGGTATTGGAGAGGGTGCAGAAAAGATTCATGAGAATGGTTCCAGGGATGAGGGACTTCAGTTCTGAAGATCAATTACAGAAGTTAGGACTGTTTCTCTTAGAGAAGAGAAGGTTGAGATAAGGTTTGATGGAGGTATTCGAAATCATGATGGGCCTGGACAGAGTAGGTAGGGAGAAACTGTTCCCACTCTTGAAAGGATCTAGAATGAGGCGGCACAGATTTGAAGTAATCAGCAAAGGTGATACGAGGAGAAACTTTTTATGCAGTGAGTGGTTACCATTTGGAATACACTGCCTGAGAGTGTGATGGAGGCAGGTTCAACTGAAGCATTCAAAGGGGAATTAGACTTATCTGAAAAGGAAGTATGTGCATGATTATGGGGAGAAGGTGGGGGAATGGCACTAGGTGACTTGCTCGTTTGGAGAGCCAGTGCAGACATGATGGGACAAATGGCCTCTTTCTGCCTCATTACAATTCTGACATTCTGTAATGTAGGAAATGTAGCAGCCAATTTTGCATACAGCAAGGTCCTATAAACAGTCATATGATAATGACCAGATGTCTGTTTTAATGGTGTTGGTTGAAGGGTAAATATTGTCCAGAAGGACTGATTTAAATGTGATCTGTTTGCTCCTATGTATCTTGGTTGCATTTTGAAGTGTTCTTTCAAAATCATCAAATAAGCTGATGCTTTAGTAATATTGTCAGCTTTTGTTTCTCACTCTGCGAGAGTGCTATCACAGAGTCATGGCTGTTGGGAGTCAGTGGTACCTTAATGATGTCTGAAAACCTGAAATCTTCTTGACTGTGCATAAATCCTCTGTGCGTGACACAATTTTTTTTTTGAACTTCCAGGCACGTTAGTTCAGGCAAATGATCAGACTCAGTCAAATGAATAATTTGTCCGCGTTTACTTTCTATTTGGAATGAGGGGCTTTCTGGCCTTGATCATAACCACCGTCAATTTTACACCTGTAGTCACAGAAGTGCCTTCGGTCTAATTACATTTTGCCCTGTCTTCTCCACACCAGAAACCCCACCACACCACCCAGCACCACCCCCACCTTCACCAACAAAGCCTTTGCCCCCCTCATGAAATCTTCCATTTTGGCAGGTAGAATTTTTTTTTAAAAAGTATATTTTCTAAATGGTGAGAAATTGCAGAGCTCTGAGGTTGAGGAATCTGAGTGTTCTCGTGCATGAATCGCAAAAGGCTAATATGCAAGCTGCAGCAAGTAGTTAGGAAAGCTAATAGAATGTTTTCGCTTATTGGGAGGGAAATTGAATACAAAAATAGGGAGGTTATGCTTCACTTGTATAGGACACTAGTAAGAGACCGCACCCGGAGTGCTGTGTACAGCATTGGTCTCCTTGTTTAAGGAAGGATGTAAATGAATTAGAAGCAGTTCAGAGAAGGTTTACTAAACTAATACCAGGAATGGGCAGGTTATCTCATGAGGAAAGGTTGGACCGGCTGGGCTTGTATCCATTGGAGTTTAGAAGTGTAAGAAGTGACTTGATTGAAATATATAAGATCTTGAGGGGTATTGACAAGGTGGATGTGGAGAGAATATTTCCTCTTGTGGGAGAATCTAGAACTAGAGGGCCACTGTTTAAAAATAAGGGGTCATCCATTTAAGACAGAGATGAGGAGAAATCTTTTCTCTGAGGGAAGAGATCTCCCTCAAAAGACAGTGGAGGGAAGCAGAGTCTGAATGTTTTCAAGGCAGAGGTAGGTAGATCCTTGATAAACAAGGGGGTGACGGGTTATTGGGGGTAAGCAGGAGGTTACATTCGGATCAGCCATGATCTTATTGAACGGTAGAACAGGCTCAAAGGGCCTACTCCTGCTCCTAATTAGTATGTTCATATGTTGGTGTACAGTTGCCCAAGATAGCAAACTGTCGTAACAAATATGCTTCGATGCAGCACTTCCACCTAGTGGCTGAAGCATGAAGTTGTGAAGCTGTTTGTGAGTTGCCGAGCGGTGGGGAAGGCCTGAGTTTGGATTTGAATGTTAAGCAGTCGAGACTCTTCTGAAAGTGTTGGGACTGAGTTAAATAATGCTCTGAGTGCACAGAAAATGAGAGTGATATATGCAACAAAAGGACAACTTATGTTTATATAGCGTCTTTAACGTAGTAAACCCAAGATTGTAATCAGACAAAAAATTGATACTGAGGAGGCATTAGGAAAGGTGATCACCAATATTGTCAATGAAAGTAGGTTTAGAGGAGGGTTTTAAAGGGGAGGGAAAGGTACAGAGGTTGAAGTGAATTTCAGAACTAATAAAACAGTTCTTTAAAAATAGCTGTCAAGCACAAGTTCTATTTTCTAATGCTTACCATTCAAAGTTTACAGAATGTCAATTGTATAACCTTAGCATTGAGAAAGTTAAAAGTGACAAACCGCACTGCAGTAATGGTGTATGAAGCTGTTAAGGGAGACATCAATGCTTTAAATCTTTTCTATCTTGCTCTCTGTGGCCTTGCACTCTTGCCACCCTGCTCTTGCTTCTTGCAGCCTCTTGTTTCCAATTCCATCGATGTCTGCCCATTGCTAACCACTAACTCTACCCCACGGTCCAGGCTGCCCCGTGCTGATGATTCCAAACCCGCTGGATGTCCATGGAACTTGCAGGCTCTGCCCACTGCCGCGGACAGAAACTACACTGAGTTTGTCTATGAGCATAACCTGAAGAATGCAGCAGCACAGTAAAATCAATGCCATCCTTTGTAATCCCAGCTCAAGGAAAGGACGCTTTCAGTTGTCTCACCTCAGTGATAAGTACGCAATGACTGCAGACTGGGGCGAGAGGAGCTACTGCCTGTTCAATGATGCTACGCCAAGTGGTTCCTTGAATGGGGAGGGGGGAGGTGGGATGGTTGGTGGTGGTAAGTGTGAGGAATGGAAAGAGGGATGTTCATTGAAATCTCTTGGTGATGTACTCCTAGCTAAAAGAATACTGCGTGCATTTTATCTTGTCAGTTTGCGTGCAAACCAGGTGAGCAGGAAGTAAGTGGCTTTGTCAGAATTAAATGGCCATTTTCCCATGAATAATGCCCCCTTCCTTCCCCCAAACCCAAGACTTGCATTGAGAATTTCCCTCCACAATGAATTGTACCCAGTGACCACATATCTTCAAATTCTCCCCTTATTTGCAATCTGTGCACCCAACATGCCTCGAATCCAACAGGTGATGTTCTTGGATTTTGAAGAAAAAGAATGTTTTTTTTGGAAAATATAAACTATTCGTGCCTGCTTTGAGATTCCTAATTGTGGGGGGAAAAGTAACAATTAAATGAGTGCTATCTTGGCTTGTTGAGCAGGAAAGATGTGCAGAGAGCAGAGTAATAAAATAGCAATGGTTCCATGGTAGTCCCAGGTTGATGTCCCTTTTAAAAGTGTGTTTCTTAAAAATTGTCATTTGACAGCTCACCAATTGGCAGTCCCGCTGTTTCTCTTCTTTTTCTCTCTCTCTCTCTCTCTCTCTCCCCCCCACCCCATGTCAGGAATTATCATTTAAAATGTCTGGGGTATTGTTTTCTTGAGAAAACATGCTTTTCTGACACAGGGAATTATGATTTCTACCCTTTCTTGTTCAGTTCAAACAGCAAGAATGTTATTGGGTGCTATCTTCCTTTCTCCCCATCGAAGTCTTTGTTTATTGATTTCTAACGGGTGTGGAGCGGTGAAGCTACACCTTGTGTAGCAGCATGCGCCTCCACAGGACTGGATGCTTTGAAAGAGAACCTGGCTGCTCTTCACCTTCCTGTTAATTTGCACTCAAACTTGTTGCGCAGCGATACAATATTGGCTGTGGTGCTGCTTTTATTTTTGTAAAGGGAATTAAGGGGCTCGGAGAGAGGGGGAGAGAAAGTTAACATGGGTGTATTTATACAGGAGGTGGGTGATGCATATATGCATATACATGTGCTTTATTAGCCAATATCATATTAACTGTAAGGTAAAAGCAAAATACTGCGGATGCTGGAAATCTGAAATAAAAACAAAAACTGCTGGAACAACTCAGGTCTGGCAGCATCTGTGGGGAGAGAAACAGAGTTAACATTTCGAGTCCATATGACTTTTCAGACCTAAGGAGAAGTAGAAATGTGATAGGTTTTATACTGTTTGAGGGGGTGGAGCAGGTGGAGCAAGATAGAAGGACAGGTATAGGTGGGAGTTAAGGAGAGATTGACCAAAATGTCATGGACACAGGACAAAGGGAGCGTTAATGGTAGTGTGAAAGACTAAAGGTCTATCTTGCCTTTATGCCACTATCAGCACCTTCTTTAGTCTTTCACATTCCATTAACACTCCCTTTGTCCTGTGCCCATGGCATCTTTGTCAATCTCTCTTAACTCCCACCTATACCTGACCTTCTATTGTGCTCCACCCTCTCTTGAAGAGTACAAAATCTATCACATTTCTACTTCTCTTCAGCTCTAAAGAGTCATAGGGACTCAAAACGTTAACTCTGTTTCTCTCTCCACAGATACTACCAGACCTGCTGAGTTTTTCCAGCATTTTCTGTTTTTATAACGTATTAATTGTGCCTAGTGTTTACAGGCCAAATGTTGTTGCTGATTCTGTTTTACTCTTAATAATATTGCCCTTTTCAAGGTTTTAGAATTGTAATCAATGCTTTTTTGGCTTTAATTCTGTTTCTATTATTGAGCCATGTCAGTCTTGGTTAGATTCCTTTGCATCTATAAAGTGCATTTTACAACCACATTCTGTTACTGTTCTGTATTTCTTTATCTTTAGAGCAGGATAATGCAAGCTTTGGCTTTTTTTTAAGCCAAGTGTTTACGAATAACTTGTGTACATCTCAAGAATACTGATTCTAGCAGTGCATGGTGTTCTGATTTAAGATGTAGCCATCCGTGAGGCAACAGAGCTCAAAGTCGTCTGCCCACATCCCAGGGCCTGAGAAAATCCTGCAAGCACAAACCAACAAGAAAGAGATTTTAACTGAAAATTGGACCGAGTTGCTTGAGCTCTGAGGGCCAGATTGCCAGCGGCTTGGATGCACATTGCCCAAGGCTGCAGATTGGACACCGATGCGTTGGAGTTTTGTCGAAAAGGGCCATTCAATGTGATTGGTTTGACTGGTCTGACCCCAAGCCTTCTAATGGTCACTCAATCTCTTCTCTCCAGAAACTAATTTACTTGTCACTTGAACACGCTCATAATTTCTGCTCCACCCTTTCCTCGTTCCACAGGCGTATTTGTTTTAGGGTGGAAACGCTTTGATGTTCATTCCCCAATTTTAATTTCTAGCTTGTCACCCGTGGTATTTCAAATTAGTTTTCAGCAGTGTTGTACCTAACTTTATCCTTGCCTTACAGCTTTGACTTCATATTCAAAGAGTACATCACTGGCTGTAAAGCACTTTGGAACATTGTGAGGCTATGAAAGGCATTATATAAATTTTGGGTGTGCAGAATTCTCCATTCTCTGGATTGGTGGCTCCATAATAATGCCTAATGATCTAAATAAACAATTCCACATTCTATGTACTGGGTTGAATAAGGGCAATAGGTTGAACTTCTTTCTTGACTTGTCTGTCCCATCAACCTATAGCTTTAGTGGTACACATAAATGCATGTCTTTCTTTAAGTATTGCCTTTTTTAACCTCAGGGCATGCTATTGTGCTTTGTAGCCAATGAAGTGCATTTTTAAAATTTTATTCTTTCATGGGATGACTGATTCCTGGGATGGCAGGTTTGTTGTATGAGGAGAGATTGGGCTGACTAGGCCTGTATTCACTGGAGTTCAGAAGAATGAGAGGGGATCTCATTGAAACACACATTTCTGACAGGAATGGACAGATTGGATGCAGGGATGATGTTTCCTCCGGCGAGGTGGGGGGTGTCTAGAACAAGGGGCCTCAGTCTCAGGATACAGGCTAGACCATTTAGGACTGAGATGAAGAGAAACTACTTCATTCAGAGGGTGGTGAACCTATGGAATTCTTAACCACAGAAGGCTGTGGAGGCCAAGTCACTGAATATATTTAAAAAGGAAATAGATTTCTGGACTCTAAAGGCATCAAGGGGTATGGGGAGAGTGCAGGAGTACGGCGTTGAAATAGAGGATCAGCTATGATATTGAATGGTGAAACAGGTTCAAAGGGCCGAATGACCTATTCCTACTCCTATTTTTCATGTTTCTATGTGGGCATTGCTAGCAAGGCTAGCGTTCATTGCCCATCCTTAATTGCCCTTGAACTGAGGTACTTGCTGGACCATTTTAGAGGGCATTTAAGAGTCGACCTCATTGCTGTGGGTCTGGAGTCACATGTAGGCCAGACCAGATAAGGATGGCAGATTTCCTTCCCTAAAGGGCTTTCGTGAACCAGATGGGTTTTTCCAACAATCGATGATCATTTCGTTGTCACCATTTCTGAGACTTAACTTTCAATTCCAGATTTATTAATTGAATTTAAGGTCCATCACCTGCTGTGGTGGGATTTGAACATGTGCCCTCAGGACATTAGCCTGGGTCTTTAGATTACTAGTCTAATGACACTACCACTACACCACCGCCTCCCCTTAAACATGGGGTCAGTTAGTTCAGATGGCTAGAGTGTGATGCAGAATGATACCAACAGCATGGGTTCAATCCCCATGCTAGCTGAGGTAGTTCATGGAGGTCTGTCTCCTTTCCTTGCCTCGTGCTTGATGAAGAGTGGTGCCCCTCAAGCTATATAACCAATTGTGTCTCTCTAATGGAGAGAGATGCCCAAAGTCCTTTGTGGACTATGGCTAATTATCATCTCACCAGCTAATTAAGCACTTTTGAAGTGCAGTCAATGTTATAATGTAGGAAACAAGGCAGTGAATTTGTGCATAGCAATGACCCAAAAACAGCAATGTAATAATGGCCAGATAATCTGTTTTTGTGATGTTAGTTGAGGGATCGATATTGGCCAGGACACTGGGGATCGTTCTTCACCCCCCCTCTCCTCTTCCTCTTTGAAATAGCATCATGGAATCTTTTACATCGACTTTAAATGGAAAAGAGGCTTTGGTTCAGCGTCCCATCCCAAAGAAAGGCATCTGTGACAGTGCCTCACTCCCTGGGTGCTGCACTGGAATGTGGTCTTACAATTTTGTGCCTAAGTCACTGGAGTGGGACAAAAGCAGCAAAATTACAGTGTTGACACCAACTTAGAATATTTTGTCCAATTCTGGGATGTGAAAGCTTTAGAGAGAGTGTAGAAGAGATTTTCAGGAATGGCTCCAAGTGTGAGGAACTTCAGTACTATGGTAGATTGGAGAAGCTGGGGCTGTTCTTACAGAAGAGAAGGTTGAGAGATGAGATGAGAATATGAAGGGTCTGGGCAGAGCAGCTGAGGAGAAACGTCCCATTGGGAGAAGGGTTGTTAACCAGTGGACACCAATTTAAGCTGAATGGCAAAAGAACCAAATTTGATAGCCTTTTTACGCAGTGTGCGCTTAGGATCTGGAATGCACTGCACCAATTCAATCATGCCTTTCAAAAGGGAATTGAATAAGCATCTGAGGGCAAATATGAACTCAATGGGCTGAATGGTCACCTCCTGCACTATAAGCATCCCATGATTCTATCCTTGCGAACTTACGACTTTCTGACTCGGAGACAAGCGTGCTACCAACTGAGCTAGGGCTGACACTGCTACATACTGGTGTCTGGCCGAGGGACACCATGCTCTTATGAATTGGATAATTTGAATTAAAAATAATTTCAGCACCCTGGTATGGGTGGAGATCAGTGTGTATGTAGATAGTATCGTACAAGGAAACACGAGGCAACTTCTGTTCATAAAATGGCAAAGCATTATGCTCAGAATTAATAGTACAAGCAATACATGTTGAGAGCAACCTTTGACATGCACATGCCTCGGAGTTATTTCAGTTATGCAGGCTATGCTCACCCGAGTGAAACCGCTGTAATGAGCAATTCGCTCTTCCTGCTGAAAGCACAGGAAGAGGTTGTGTGGCCCCTCTCTTCCCCCACCAGCCTCCCTTACCCACCCCCTACTGCCACCTTCAACTCACCCTCAAGCCTGTGCTTCTAAGTCAGAGGTATATACTGTAATTCCCTTTCCCTATTTTTTTTTGTATCCATAGCTTTTCTTCGAAGGTTTATCTTTTAAATGTCATTATTGACTGTGCTTCAATTGTTGCTTTTTGTGTATTCTACCAAACAAAACAGGGACCTGTCCCATCTGTTGCCAGCTAATGTTGTAAAGTCTTGTACAAAAAGACAAAAGACTTACATTTATATAGCATCTTTCACAACCTCAGATCACCCCAAGCAGTGCATTCATAGCCAATGAAGTAAGTTTGAATTGTAGTCACTGTTACAATGTAGGAGTGTCACTGAAGTATAATAATTCTCATACAATAAATCACAATAATATTATAAAAGTAGGTTAATAGTGGGGTTTGGATAGTTTCTCTGTATGTGTGTGTGGGATTTAATTGAATTGGAGACAGCTGGTCTGGAGGCTTTGACTCATCAATGCTAAACATGGCTGAAGTTTTAGAGTGTGAGATGAGGAGAATTTGCTCTTTTGGATAAATCAGGATAGTTTGAATTTGAAAGAGATGGTAGGATGTTACACCTAGCTAAACAAGCTAGGCCAAGCAGTGTGTTTATTTTTCCCAAAGGGTACTGATAATATTGGCACCATGAAAAGATTTATATTGTGAGAAAAATAAAGTTTCAAAGACATATGGGAACAATGGGATTTGTATTAAAAAGGAGAAACATGTTTCATGGAGAAGAGGCTATGTGTCAGGGAAGGCATGGTAAGATCTGCCAGGAGTGTGAAAAGCCTCCACTATTTGTGCAATAAGCCGCTGTCCACAGAAACCAAAGCTGGGAAAAGCCACTTTGAACTCTACTGTCCAGGGTATTTTGTTGACTTGCCTGGATCTGTTTAAATGTATTTTTTACAGCTGCCTTAACAGGGGTGTAACTGGAAGCCAGATTAATTAGGGGTTTTAGGAGTTATTATAGTAGTAATTTGTAGACCTATGTATGTGCTTGAGGTCTTTTCTTTTGTTAATAAAGCTGTAATTTAGTTTTCTAAAAAACCTCTGAAGTCTTGGCGGACTTATTACTTCTGAGTTCAGGGCATGCATCTCAAAATAAAATACAAATTGCAAGATCATTGTGACCACGTGATCAAGATTCCCTCATGGATTTGATCTGCCTGGCACACATCTGCAGCATCATAACAAGAAATTACAACAAGGACAATGAATGACAATGGGATTGAATTTTCTAGTAATACCATCCTCTTTTGCTCCGATTACGATATGGCAGGTGGTATTTGCCAGGCTGACCAAATCCACAAGGGAAACTTGGCCACACTATCACAAAGGTTTTGCAATTTGTATTTATTATGAGAAGGCTTGTGCACTGAAGTCAAAAATAATAAGTCTACTACCACTGCCAGAGATTTCAAAGGTTAAATTAAAACATTTAATAACAAAAGAAGAACAAACTTTAACACACACAAGATTACAGTTACACAGTTATAACAGTTCCCAAAATCTCTACTTAAGCAGACTCCCAACTACAAACCCCCTTTAAGGCAACAGCCCAAATAGATTCCAAATCTATAAAGTCATCCAGTAATATTACCACAAGCACCCACTGGACAATGGACTTCCAAAGTCTTTTAGCACAACTTTGATTACGTCTTCAAGGTGGCTTGAGGCTTTTTCCCCCAAGTCTGTTTCACATGGTGCACTTTTCAAGATCTCACACGGCCACACCTCACACAGCCTTCCATCCTTCTTTAAATATATTTTATCCTTTTGATTTTTAAATCACATTGCTTACACTTGTCTTTAGAAGTTACTTTTCCCAGAATATAAAAATCTTTCATGTTATCATTATGGCCAGCACTTTTGGGAAAAATCAAAGTAATAACCTTGCCTTATTCATCTTGTCAGTTGTAAGCATTTCCCATGTCCCTTTGAAAAATCAAACACTTCTCTACTTACCTAAAAGTGCAAATTTCATTCGCACTATATCTGCTGACCTCAGCCTAGCTTTACTCATCTCTATTTCAAATGCCTGTTTTACACCCAAGTCCTTTGATAATTTAAACCTTGCAGTCTAATTGTCTCTAATTTAAGTAAATTAGCTACACACACCCAACCGCACATACACACACATGCACCCCAACATCAGCCTGCTTTAAAGTATCCCACATTAAATCAAGAAAAATATGATAGATCCTTGACACTACCCCCCCACCCCGCCCCACAGTTGAATTCCTTTGATGCACTCTGTCCAAGGTGACACAGAATGGCCACTTGAACAACACGATGGAGACCTGCCACTTCTATAGATTAACCACTTTAGCAGGGACTGAAAAGAATGAACGGATTTTGATAACACTACTCACTTGTTTGCAGACTCTGCAATTTCAGTGGTGTGTATACTAAAAATATGACCCCCATTGGTTTGTGTGCCTTTTGAGTTATTGCATCTGTAATTGAACACATTTTTTCCAGAGGGATTTCTTCTAGGAATTCCATTTCGTTGAATGTGTGCAAGAAAATCCACCCCCACCACCCTCCCTCCATGTCGTACCAGGAGGTGAGAGAGTCGTGCATACACATCCCAGTCTCTCAGCCTGATATAAACCAGACACAAATATCCACTGTAGGATGTTTTGAGCTAGCCATTTTCAGTTGTTTTCTTCTTAAAATATGTATCGGGGTCACTGAACTGCTTTTTTTTTTAAACAAGAAAAGCTCTAGGAAGTTGCGGTCCATTCATATTAATCAGTTCAGTCGTGCGCCTGTGGAGAAGCCTAACCAGGTCCCACTGCTACAATCTCACAATATCTACATTAAGAAGTAATTTGCCTGGTGCCTTGCAGTTAAGTTTTCATGCTTTCAGCATTGCAGCTCTGGTTTAATTTCTGTTTGTTGAATTTTATTTAAAGAATGGTTTGAACAGATATTCTTGAGGAGAGATAAAACACATGAACATTTTTATTACTCTCGTCCTCTACACTTCCCAACTCTAAAGTGTTATAAATAATTCTACCTCTTTTCTTTTCATGTATTTGTTAAGTATTGTGCCATTCCAGCCAAACTAGGGCTTTATACATAAATGTTTAAATGTGATTAAATGTATCTCCTCTCTGAGGCTGAGCAGACCTTTCCACACCTATGCGCAATTTGGCAGACCTCACCTTGTGGAAAGATTCATCAATACGCTGCGGCCCATGATAGATCCTCAGTTTCCCACCTTTGGACTTGCTGAGGCTCTGGTGAGCAGAAAAGTTTGCAAGAGTGTCTTATTTCCTCATGAGCATGCACCCCCATGTTCCTGTAATGAAAGATCCAGAGCAGCCACAGCCTCAGAAGAAAACACTGGGACCAGGTGGGAAAATATCCTCAAGTTTTGGATTTTTGAAACATGCTACAGCAAGGCAAAAGGCACATGCTTTGGTCATGATCTTTTATCGGAGCTGTTACATACCTGACCCCTTTCCGTTTTCTGGGGGAAGCATTTCCCCTTGTGGCATTTTAGTTAAGTCTTTCTCCACCCCATTGCAAGCTGCTTCAGCCAGTTCTGAAAGGACCTCATCTGAAATATTAGCCAGTCCCTCTCTTTCAGCGGTTGATCGATTGTGCACATTTTCTGCCTTTGATGTAGTGGAGTTTCAAATCCTTTTCCTAGTACGACCATCCATCCTGAACAATATCTTTACTGAACCCCACGGCCATGGTTCTGTTGACAGCTGAAAAGCATTGTAGAAAATGTTGTTTTGCTGAAGATGTAGTTATATTATGATATTATTAATCTGAAGAAACGGGACAAAAATGTTGCCTTCTGGTGCTAATTCTTTGGCAATCTCAAAGTATTAAAGGTTTTATTCATGTCCTTTCAATCATATCCATGTTTGAGAGCAGAAATCGAATTCACAAAAGCTATTTTAAAAATGAATGGAAAATGGGTCAAGGTGGCTGCCAAGGGGCTGCAGTACGGCTGGAAGGTTCCCAGTAGCACTTTACTTGGAGTGGATGCTTACTGATATTTCCACTTGGGACTCCCCGAGCAAGGATTTGGTAGTGAAGGATAAAATTGAAGGGAAAGAAAGAATGTGCGCTTAAAAGGGCAAATTTGTATTTCCCTTTTTACTTGACTGAAGGTTATTTTTCAAGTAAATCACCCAGTAAGTTGTATTGTGTAGCATTTTCATAACTGATATATTTTGGGTAGTGTATTGAATAGTTACACTGAGTAATCATCCCTCTTTAATATGGAATGTTGCTATATCACATCGTAACTAAAACTTTCACTAATGTTGTATATTTAACTTGCAAGAATGGCTTGGGACATGTCACCATGAGGTTAGAATGTCTTCAGGCACTTGACAGAGGATTGGGGCCGAACAGTGTTATGATCCCATTAGAAACTGTTAACATGTAACAAGAAATTCGAACACCCAGCGATTAACTGAGAGACTAGACAAGATTTCACATTTTTAAACCAAAACAAACTTTACTATATTTATAAAAATAAATTAAGCAAAGCCAGCATCACTAACTTGACACCATAGTTTATAAAGACTTATGCTATAAACTCAGTTCTACTTATTACTTCCGCCCTCTACCTTCAAGAGTTCTCTCATACTTTACAATTATCTTGAAGGTTCATTCAATTCTTTTCCTGGGACCAAGCCGAAGGGATACCACAGCTCTGTGGATTCAACTTTAATTCTCCTTAGCATTCCAGCTATTCTGAGGTACAAGCTTCTATGGGAATCCTTTCATTAACTTTTGACTAAGTGACCCTCCAACTTTCCTTTTAAGGCCTCAAAACGGTGTGGTCCTTGGTTCAAATGTGGACTTCACTGCTTTCTTGCTCGGGGATGTGAACATTCAGAATGCCCCCTTCTTCCTAATGGTGCTGTATGTTCCAGTTCCACAGCTGATGGCCGATGCTTTCTCTCTGCTGGCTCCAAGCTGACTGTGACTGCTCAGGCTGACTGTCAGCTTTCTGTGAGAAACACCCAGCTAAACCAAAACAAAAGAGCCGTCCTAACCCCCACAGCCCATCTCCGTGCAATGGCATGCTTTGAGATGCCCCAAACAGTTTACAAACTGTTTTTTCCCTCCAACACAAATCTTTGATTCTGTGACCCACATGAATAATTTATATCTCTAACTGATATAAGTGCCCTCCCCCCAGACTCCCTGGGTCCACAAAGGACATAACATAAGAGCATAAGAAATAGGAACAGGAGTAGGCCATTCAGCCCCTCAAGCCTGCTCCCACCATTCAATAAGATCATGGCTGATGATCTTGTGTTTCGAAACCCCCATGTATACAAAGCTGCTTTCAGCTTCCTTTTATCTGGAAGCTACATGAATAATTTAAATCTTTTACTGGAATAATTGTTGACATCATGGCTCTACCAAAACCTCAACAATGGGTCATCCAGTATTTAAGTTTCTTATCAACTCTGATCTTATTGACTAATCATGTTACCTTTTAACTGTAATTATCTCAGGCTTGTTTGTTTTGCATTTACAGCAGGGTCATGTTTACCAGTGACTTACCTACACTTTTTTTTAAAAGTCCAACTCCCCACCTAAAAGTTATTTTCTAAACTATGTGAGTTATGAAACTAGATATTTGCAAAACAGGGTCTTGTCAATCTTGACGGCACTTAACTGAGAAAGTGTTATTATACTCCAGTTAGAGATGTCCAAGCGTTCTGGGCTGGATATTAGTTTAAGCCTGTTTTTGAGGCCTGCAATTTGACATGAAACAAACATTGGAAGCCTGACATTCGGCCAGAAAACGGGACTAATTGCTGAAAATCTTGTGGAAATAAAGTTGGTGCAATGGATTAGCAAACCAATTGGAGGGATGTTTTCTTTCATTTCTCTAACTCAATCTCCTGAAGGTGGACAGTGGTTGCATGGTCCCACCTCACCAACAGTCCTCTGGTATCTTAGTCAAGGGGTTGTGTGAGAGTCTGGGTGCTGACTGTCTACAGTCTGCTCAACCATGCTGTTGGAAATGAGCCCAGTCATTTCCCAGATTACTCGGCACCACTCTTCAGCCAATGCTTGAGATGTTGAACTGATGCCAGTTTTGTGCTGCCAATCCTATCCAACTAAGATCAGTGAACTCCAGACCGATTGGGTATTGAACCTTTTGGTTTGTTTACCTCTCTATGACTCCATGTGGTAAGTTGACATATAGAACCCTGGAAGGGTGTTGCTTTTCCATTGATTTATTTCTTACTCTCCTCCAATTTGCTCCCATCTTGGTGCCTCCCTGAAAATCACACTCTCTACCATTTGCACCCTATCATTCCAACATATTGTACTGATGGATTAATGTATTGTGCCACCTTGTCAAAAGTGTTTGCATTATGGAAACCTAGAAATTCTAATGTCTAATTTTCAAGAAATATTTTAAAGGTTGTTGAAAATCTGATCATCCATGAAGCAGGTAAGCTGGCTTCTATAACTGCGCAGAAGTAGATCTAAGAGATAGAGAACTTGATCTCTCCGATGTGGTCAAACAGTGGCTCTTGACATGACCATTGTCTAGGATGAAGGTACGCCTTATTGTTGAATGTTTTCTACCACCGATTGTGCCTGTGATGTGACTAATAAAGTCTGGGATAACTGCATTGGACAATAAGACTAATTAGTGACTGCATCTGCCTGTGGCAACCTTGGACTTGTGCTGCAAATCGCTTCAATCACATGATTTTAGCTGCTGAGTTGAGCAACTGATTGACGGGTCATAGTGGTTACTGGTGACTCAAAGTGAAATGTTTTTAGATGGGATTGCAGGAGTTTTTGCCAGTGGGTTGGAGGCTGCGCTCTGTCATTCTGCGTATTTATTCTTTGAAATCTCAAATTGCTGGCCATGATGGTTTGGTTATTGTTGCTCCCACCCTTACCAATAATATACTGGGAGCATCAATGATTGTGATGCAGCCAAATCAGCAAAATGACTTTTGAATCGATATTTAAAAGGGCACAGCCTTCTTGAAGATTTGAGAGGAAGTAATGGTCTGCCATTCTCACAATACGGTCAGATTTGTGTCCAGAAGGTAAACTGCATTACTTGTAAACTACACAAGTCAGGAGGTACATTACAGCAAGGCTCTCTTGACTCTTAACCCCCAAAATAACTCTTTACGACAATCGATCTCTTGGAGGCAGTGCCCCTTTAATGAATACCAACCCTTTGAGCACTGTGACAGCGTTTTTGCCACAAATTGTAGCCCACACAGATTCTCAAAAAAAAGTACAGCAGATGCTGCAAATCTGGAATGAGCATTAACAATACTAGAAAAACTGTGAAGAGAGAAACCAAGCTAGCCTTTCATGTTGGTGATCTTTCGGTCAGGAAATTATTGACTCAACTTGTTGCCTTTGTTGCAAAGCTAGTTTTCAAACATGGGAATGAGCCAGGAGGAAGCCTGCCTTCCCCAAAGATGTACAGCAAAATACTTGCCCACTTGTTAAAGTTTTGAAGTTTCACTCAGCACTCAAAGGGTTAATGAAAGCAATTGAGCTTGAATTAGTCTGGCTGGAAAATTGATGGTGTTGGTGAACGGAATGCTATCTCCTGTGGCTTACACGCATGTGGGTGTTAATTCAAAATAGGAAAAGTTTTTTCCTGAATGTTCGAGTGCTGAAATGGTATTTAAAACCCTGTTGCTGATTTTCTTGTCATTCACAGTGTGCAGATAGCAAACTTATTAGATACCAAAGAGCTGCTGGAGACTTGTGTGGATGATGTCATAGGAGTGGCTGTTACCATGACAGCACCAGGAATTTCAGAAGATTCGGTTCAAAGTTTGACCTCCGCTGGAACAAACGAGAGTGCCTGTGAAAAACCGGATCCAACTGGTAAGAGGGGAGCTACTTTGCTATTGTGATAGTGGGATAAGAGTGTTGTGTACATAAGTTGAGTTGCACAGTTTTATAAATAATGCTTGCATTTATATAGCTCCTCATTACATCAAAACCATGTCGCACAATTAATTAATTTTGTGTTACAGCATGCATTACAGTATGTGTAAGAGTTTATTTAAAGTGTGAAGTTTATTTAAAAGTTATTATCAAAGGACACTTATATTCTGCTAGGTGGCCTCTTTGTACACCAGGGATCGTTTTTGACAACTTCTGTAAAGCCAGGTCAATCTTCTCAAAACCTCAACACTCTGGGACTATACCTCCCCATAGCATATAGGCAAACATGAAAATGCAACGGTTATCAACATTACTTGACTTACTTTGTTTTCCCAGCTGTGGTTGGTATCCTGCACTAATGGGCCTTGGGCCCTTCATCTTAGTTTTCTAAATTATCAGCAGGCTCGAGTTATTTGCCCATAACTCCAGTTAATTGAACTTTGCCTGATTGTTCATATTGATGGATTGCCTAAATGAGTGTTGCTGGTTTTTTCACATCCTTCCATGGCCTTGCCTCCCCGCACCCCCCCCCCCCCCCCCCCCCCCCCCCCCCCCCCCCCCCCCCCCCCCCCCCCCCCCCCCCCTCCTCGAACCCTGCAACCCTCTGAGATCTCTGAGCTCCTTCACGTTTGGCCTCTTGAGCATCCCTGATTTTCATCACTCCAAGAGCAGCTGTATCTTCAGTCGCCCAGGCACTAAACTTTGGAATTTCCTCCCTAAACCTCTCCTCTATTTCTCTCTCTTTCTTTAAGTAACTCTTGAAAACTTACCTCTTTGAGACCAAAGGTTAGATCACTTGTCCTAACATCTCTTTTTGTGGCTCAGTGTCAAACTTTGCCTGTTACCCTCCTGTGGAGCTTCTAAGGACATTTTTAGCACATTAACGGCACGATAGTAAATGCAAATTATCACAGTTTTCACATTGTTCTAGATATTTGCTGGTCAGGCATCAGCAATCACTCTGGTGTCCTCAATGATCTGGAGTCAGCCATACACAGGCTGTGTAAATATTATGCCACAATGTGAATTCTCTATGGCAAGTGAAACAAGGAGACGATAATATAGTGGGTGAATTATTTGTGTGATGCTTATGCCTCAACAGTGAACAGTTTTCCCTGAGAATAATCAATTTTCCAACAGAGTTATATAAAGTAATAAAAATGCAACATGTTAACTTGTTGCTAGAGGCTCCTCAGAATGGGATGGGAAATAGTGGGGGAGGCTGCGTCATTTACTCGATGTATGAATGCATACATAATGGGAACTCAGACACTGCATTTTTTTTAACTGCTTGTTATTGATCCCTTTTGTCTCTTCATATTTCAGCACTGGATGAAGTAGTAGCAAGACTGAAACAGCTCCAGATAGAAAGCAGCCCTGTTCCTGGGACCAGGCCCAACGTAAACCTCAGAGTGAATGCCAATAGCCAGGTAGGAATGAGATTAGTGGCTTTGCCATGGTTTCAATTGATTTACCTGTGTCAAATGAACACTCCATGCCCCCCCCTCTCTTTGCCAAGTGATGCTGTTGGCCTGTACACAGGCACTGGTGATGGTACAACAAGTGTTGCAGATTAAAATGAATTGGTAATATTCAAAATTGAACGCAAATTCTATTTGCCTAAGGACATCACAAAGCCTCAGATACGGAAAGGCCTGTTAACTTGTAAGAAAATATAAGGAGCAGGGCTAGGCTCTTACGCCCTTTGAGCCAGCTCGACCATTTGATAAGACCAAGGATGATCTACCTTATTCTTTTTGATCTTGGAATGTGAGTATTACTGGCTAGGCCAACATTTATTGCTCATCTCTATTTGGCCGTGAGAAGGTGATGATGAACCAGCTTCTTGAACTGATGCAATCGATGTGGTCTAGGTGCTGTTAGGGAGTTCCACGATTTTGACCCAGAGGTGATAAAAGATATGCAATATAGTTCCAAATCAGGATAGCGTGTGGTTTGGAGGGGAACTTTGCAGGTGTTGGTGTTCCCATGCATTCGCTGGCCTTGTTCTTCAAGAGGCTCGAGGTTGCTGGTTTAGAAGGTGCTCTGGAAGGAGCCTTGACCCCACCTTCCTTAACCCAAAAGACCTATTGATCTGTCTCTCGAAGTGACTCAATAACCGAGCATCCACAGCCCTCAAGTAGGGAATTCCAAAGATTTATGACCCTTTGTGTGAAGCAATTTACCCTCATCCCAGCCTTAAATGGCTGATCCCTTGTTTTAAGTCTGTGATTCCCCTATCATTCCAAGTCCTCCCATAAGCCATGTAGAATTTAATCTATCATGGTTACATTTCACTCATTTAACCTCTTGAAGGAGGGTTTTGATGCAAACAACCTGATGCCCTGGTGCTATTTGGAAAAAGCCCATCCTATGGTTTCATCGCTAACGTTCCAAAATGTTTTCTCTTACTTGTGTAAGTGAGTAGCTCAAAACTATTTCTCGGTCCCAGAGGAGACAATGACATCACGACAACATTTTAAATATTGCCTCCACTAAATGGGGATGTGTCTCATGCTGGTGATATTAATCATATTGGAGTTCAGGCAGTGTGTGTTTCTGGAAGGGCTGCTTGATCTTAAAATGTTGCCTGTTTGTGCCAGAATGAAATTGTGAAGTTGATGGACAAGGACCTCAAGAACACCGCCAATGCCACTTGCCCTGTGCTTCCTGAGGACGTGAAAAGTAATATTTTGAAAATGCAGGCAGAGGTTGCCATGAAGGTAAGGCACATATGAAGGGTGTTTTTTTTAAAATCTAAATAACTCAGCTGCGGGCATTATGGCAAGCTTAAAAATAGGCAAAAAAAATTGGAAAAATCAAAGACCTTTTTCTTAAAGCAGTCAACAGGTGAATGCAGTTAGATTTACATATAATTTTAAAAGTATTTCCTAGTGGCATGTATCTCACCTGTAGGCTGACAGTACAGGAATTGTTGTCTTTGTTTCTCTAGCTTTCACATGATAGCTATCTATATAATCAATATTCATGATCTGAGCGTTTTGATAAGACATTATAAGAAATATAATGGACTGGGACTTCTATGGTCAAGAATTGCTGTGATGCTGTAAAGACATTGAGCCCAGGTGTTTTCTTTGGCTCTATGATGGCGTTTTTGCTTCTGAGTCAGAAGTTGTGGGTTCAGGTCAATTGAGGCTGACACTCCAGTACAGCACTGAGTGTGTGTTGGAGGTGTCAGCTTTCAGATAAGACGTTAAGGCAAGGCCCCACCTGTCCTCTCAGGTAGACGTAAGAGGCCCTTGGACATTATTTGAAGAGGACAGGGGAGTTCTCTTTGGTGGCCAGGCCAATATTTATTCCTCAACTTACAGCGCTAAGCAAAAGATTATCCAGTCATTGTGACATTGCTGTTTCTGGAATCTTGCTGTGTGCAAATAGGCTGCTGCGTTTCTGACATTACAACAGTGACAAAAAGGAAGTACTTCATTAGCTGTTTGGGTTGACTTAAAGCTGCAAAAAATGCTATGTAAAATTCAAATCTCCCTTTCTAAAAAGATAGCGCTGCTAGTGACCTGGTCGCTCATTGGAATAGTTAGCGCCAGGATTGTCCCAGTGTCTGCTTTACCCGGATCACAGCTGTGGTACTAGTGACTGTGACTGGATTCCTAACTGTTGGAACCTGTATCATTCACCTAAATAAGTAACTTCAGAGAAATCACAACCAAATCAGTTGCATTTCTAACAATTAAATGCAGTTTATTACTATTCTGGTTTCAACAGGCTTGCATTGTTCATTCCGTGTTATGCACAGTCCAGTCAATCAGTGACATTTTGCAATGCATGTGAAAGACTCTGAATTGCTGATGTGTTAAATTATGTGCAGGTCACACAAACTTGGACTGACTGGGAACTTTTGATTTAAGTGCTGCTGTAAAAAGCTTCTTTCAAATAGTTTGTCCAAATCTTAATCTAAAAATTTAGATGAATCTCGGTGATTTTGTAGCCTTATGTAATTTTAATAGGGGGGCCAGTGAGGTATGGCGAGAGGGGTTTGTGTGCTGTGTACTTACTTTGTTGCTGGTAATAATGTGGAATGGTGTTGGTTATTAATCTATTGTAATAGAGTTTTGCATCTTTCTTCCCAGGTGGCAAGCGATGATACCAGACTGAATGAAAATAACACTAACCTGTTTGACATGGCATTCAGGTGTGGGTACAAACACAACTTTCACAGTAGAATTTTCATTTTGGCCCATACATAATTTCTTTAAGAATATTGTTTTCCCACCCCCCATTGCTGTTCTCAACTTCCCCTGAGTGTGCTGATTCTCCCCGGGTACATTTTCACTGATATTGGCAACCCTCCAATACCTCACTCACAAGGGCTATCCTCTGCACGAGAAACGCAGAAAGTTAGCATGTAGGTGCAGAAAGCAATTAGGAAGGCAAATGGCATGTTGGTTTGGAGTACCAGAATAAAGGAATCTTGCTGCATTTTTACAGGGTTTTGGTGAGACAGGGTTTTGGAATACTGTGTGCAACTTTGGTCTTCACATTTAAGAAAGGATATACTTGCATTGGAGGCGGTACAGCGAATGTTCACTCGGCTGGTCCCTGGGATGAGGGGTTTGTCCTGTGATAGGGTAGATGCTGAGAGATTGTTTCCACTGGTTGGAGAGTCTAAAACATGGGGGCACGCAGTCTCAGGGTAAGGGGCCGATCATTTAGGATGGAGATTAAGAGAAATTACTTCACGCAATGGGTTGGGAATCCTTGGAATTCTCTACCCCAGAGGGTTGTGGATGCTCCATCATTGAATACATTTAAGACTGGGATAGACAGATTTTTGGTGGCTCGACGATTTAAGGGATATGGGGAGTCAGTGGGGAAATGGAGATGACTCCCATGATCAGCCATGATCGCACTGAATGATGGAGCAAGCTCGATGGTCCATACTGCTCCTATTTCTCATGTTTTTGTGCATGCAACAATAGATGGTGGCTGTTAGCAGGTTATTTGACTGTATGGAGTTTGTATAGGTCCCTTAGCCAGATGGGCATCAGGGAGTTAGCTGTGCTCTCAGGTTCAATATATTTTGTCCTTCTAATGGTGCACCTATACCACATCAAACTGTACTGAAGGAGCACCGCACTGTCAGAGGTGCTGTCTTTTGGATGAGATGTTAAACTGAGGCCCTATCTGTCTGCTCGTGTGAATGTATAAGATCCCGTGGCAATATTTCGAAGAAGAGCAGGCGAGTTATCCCTCATGCCCTGGTCAATACTTATCCTTCTATCAGCATTGCAAAAAATAGATTATCCAGTCATCATCGCATTGACATTTGTGGGAGTTTGCTGTGCGTAGAGTGGCTGCCTTGTTTCCCACATTGCAACAGTGGCTACATTTTAAGAAGTACGTCATTGGCTGTAAAGTGCTTTAAGACGTTGGGACGGTTGTGAAAAGTGCTTTATAAATAAAAGTCTTTCATTTTCCTTTTCAAACTCTCATGCCAAGTTTGAAAGACCGAATTCTTACATAGCCCAGCAGGGCATCTCCTATTAGAATATTTTGTTGCTGCTTATTTTCACCTTTATAACATTTCCTGACTTTCCCCCTATGTCAGTTTATCTGCTGCTGGAACCCTCATTCATACCTTGTTACTTCTTGATTTTACCGCTCCAACCCCCAGCTGGTCTCCCCCACTCTACCCTTCGTAAACTTGAGGCCATCCAAAGCGTTGCTGCCCATGCCTTAACTCACAGCAAGTCCCGTTCCCTTATCACCCCTCTGCTCATTGACTGACATTGTCTCCCAATCAAGCATCATCTTGATTTTAAAATTCTCATCCTTGTTTTCAAATCTCTCCCCAGCCTAACTCTGCAATCTCCTGCACCCCCACAAATCTCTCAGGTTTCTGCACTCATCTAATTCTGGCCTCTTGAGCATTCCCAATTTTAATCGTTCCAGCTTTGGTGGCCATGCGGTCATAATAGGAGCAGGAGTAGACTATTCGGCCCCTCGAGCCTGCTCCGCCATTCAGTAAGATCATGGCTGATCATCTTGTGTTTCAGTTGTCTAGACCCTGATGTCTGGAATTCCCTTCTGACACCTCTTTCCCCCTTCCTTTACGACAGAATCTCAGAATTGTTACAGTGTAGAAGGAGGCCATTCCGCCCATCGTGTATGCACCAGCTCTCCAAATGAGCTTTTCCCCTGCTGCCTTCCCATAACCCTGAACATTGTTTGAAAATGCTCCTTAAACTTTGGCCAAGCCTTTAGTCATCTGACCTAATATTTCCTTTGTGGGGAGGCAATGGCATAGTGGTGGGTTTGTTGGACTAACATTCCAGAGAGCCAGGGGAACGCTCTGGGGACCCGGGTTTGTATCCCACCACGGCAGATGGTGAAATTTGAATTCAATAAAGATCTGGAATTAAAAGCCTGAGGATGACCATGAAACCATTGCCGATTGTTGTAAAAGCCCATCTGGTTCACTTAATGTCCTTTAGGGAAGGGAATCTGCCGACCTTACCTGGCCTGGCCTACATGTGACTCCAGACCTACAGCAACGTGGTTGACTCTTAAAATGCCTTCTGAACAAGGGCAGTTGGGGATGGGCAATAAATGCTGGCCTAGCTAACAATGCCCGCATCCCATGAGTGCCACTTTTGCCTATAAGGTTTCGGTGAAGTGTGCTGCAACATGTTATCAAGCTAAGGTTGCTATATAAATGAGTTGTTGTAGACTTGTTCAATTTTAGCCTTGCCACAATGGAGCTTAAAAAAAACTTGGTGTGACTATGGGCCTAAATATGAGAGTGTGTTTGGCTGGCTTAATAGTTTTTCTCTAGGCTCAATTGGCCCTATCAGCTGTGTTAGTAAGATTTGAGGTTCAAGCCCCATGCTGGGCGCTGAGCACATAATCTAGGCCTCAGCACAGTATTGAGGGAATCTGCATTGTCAGAAAGGCTGTCTTTCAGCTGAGACGTTAAACTGAGGCCATCTCTTCCTGTTCAGGTAGATAGAAAGGGTCCCGTGGCGCAAAAGAGCACCTGGCTAACATTCCACCACCTTCGACCAATGCCATTGAAAGCAAGTGAACTGGTCATTCATCACATCTTCTGTCTTCTGTGCCACATGTAGCAGCGGCTGAACTTCAGGAAGTAGTTTATTGACCGTGTTACTCTTTGGGATATCTGAGCACATGTCAGGATTGTCATATAAATGCAAGTTTTTTTCCTTGCCCTGGAGTTCCTGACCTGGCCACTAGGTGTTGTATGAGTATAGCCTAGAATTGCTACTTTCATCACATGTTCCTCCTTTTGCAGTGCTTCCCCTCTTGTAAGAAATTGTGGGGATTTTGGGCTTCAGCCACCTTTTCATTATTCTATTCAACAAAATACTGATGTATAATTGTGTTTGTTGTTTAGTAACAAGTTTAAGTGCATCCAATTAGAATATCTTCAATGAAAGTTTGAGGAGGCTTTGATTTTAAACTGTTATTGAAAGGTGACAATTTTTGGACATTGTTAGTTTAATATATACCCATCTTCCAGCACCTCTGTGATTTTAGCCAGCAATCAACGAAACTGTATGGATCAGGAAGACTCGAGTGTCTTTTTGAGTTAGTTGGTCTCAAATGGGGCTGTTAGTGAGGGAGCTGCAATTGTCCTCTGTGCCTTTGGGTTAGAGAAGGGACAGTCGGCTTGAGTTCATGATCCTGATCTCTGTTCAGCAATCATTGTCAGAGCTGCGTCTGATTAGATTCTAAAAATGATGCCTTCCCCAGTTTAATAACCTATCAGGGCTCACTTTCTAGGCTAGTTGGATGAGGTACTGAAGAGTTTCCATGGAACCTCAGCAAAGTGTTGGGACATTCATGAAAGGCAGAATTGCATTGGTCTGAGTTACAATATCACTTGTCAATTGAAATGTTGAAGTGATGATGTATGTTAGCCTGCTCTCTGCCACTAGTCCATGCCGCCACACTTGCATTGTTCATCAGTAGCTGCCACCACCAACATCAATTTGACTTGCACAGCACCTCTAACAGAGTAAGATGTCTCAAATGCATCACGGCCATTTTTTAAAATCTATTTGTTCATGGGATGTGGGTGTCGCTGGCTAGGCCAGCATTTATTGCCCATCATTAGTTGCCACTGAGAAGGTGATGGTGAGCTGCCTTCTTGAACTGCTGTAGGTACACCCACAGTGCTGTTAAGGAGGGAGTTCCAGGATTTTGACCCAGCAACAGTGAAGGAATCTCAGCCTCTGTTTATCAAACAAAATTTGACACTCAGCCATGTGAAATATTAAATCGGGTGACTAAAAGCTTGTTCAAAAGGGTAGGATTTAAAGAGTGTCTTCAAGGAGAAGGGAAAGGTAGAGAGTCAGAGAGGTTTAAAGGCCCAGGTCACTGAAAACACGACCACTAATGATAAGTGACTGAAATAGAGGATTCACAAAAGGCTAGAATTGGAGGAGCACAGATATCTTGGAGGGTTGTGGAGCTGGAGGGGATTACAGAGACAGGGGGGTGGGCTGGGTGGTGGGGGGTTGGGGGGCTGGTGGGGGTGGTGCGGTAAAGCTATGGAAGGATTGAAAACGAAGATGAGAATTTTTAAAATTGCGGTGTGGCCAGACAGGGAGCCATTGTAAGTCAGCAAGCATACATGATAGGTAGTAGTTAGTGTCATTCTAGACAGTCGATATTGTGACGATCAGTAGACTACCACATTTGATATGAGTGTATATGGTCATGCTATCTTTCATATTTTAAACAGGGGATCAGGAGCCACAGACACCATTTTATTGGCGAGCAAAATCCCAGAGCGACAAGGTTCCTGGGGTCCACTGAAACCCATTCCAGTTGGCACCCCCTTCAACCTGTAAGTACTTTTCCATGTCTGCTAATGTATTGAAGGACAAGGGCAGCAGACACATGGGAACACCATTAGCTGGAAGTTCCACTCCAAGCCACGCACCATCCTGACTTGGAAATATATCACTGCTCCTTCTCTGTCCGTGGGTCAAAATCTTGGAACTCCTTCCCTAACAGCACTGTGAGTGTACCTACTCCACATGGACTGCAGTGATTCAAGAATGCAGCTTCACCACCACCTTCTCAAGGGCAACTAATGATGGGCAATAAATGTTGGCCCAGCCAGCGACACCCACATCCCATGAATGAATATTTAAAAAAAAAATTCTTGCAGTATTGCAATTGAGGTTAAAACATTTATGAAGAGGGCAAAATGGTTCTACCCAGTCACCACTTTACAAATGGGAAACCTGAACCAAATGTGATTGCAGAATAATTAACAGGAGAAGAAAAGGCTAGCCACGAAACACAGGCAACGACCCCAACACAAGAATTGGGAGCCAGAGTAGGCCATTCGGCCCCTTGAGTCTGCTCGGCCATTCGCTAAGATCGTGCCTGGTCTGATTGTGGCCTTAACTCCACTTTCCTGCCTGCTGCCCACGCCATAACCCCGGACTCCCTCGTCAGTCAAAAATGTCTAACTCGGCCTTGGATATATTCAATGGCCCAGCCTCCTCTGCTCTGAGCAAGAGAATTCCACAGACCAATGACCCTCTTGAGAGGGAAAAATTCTCATCTCAGCCTTAAATGGGGAACCCCTTATTTTTTCTCAACTATGTCACCTATTTCTAGATTCCACCCCCCCCCCCCCCCCAACTAACCAAAGGGGGAAACATCCCAAAAGTGGTTACTCTCAGTAAAGCAATTAATATTTATGCAAGTACTGCAGTACTCTTGTCTGACTTCCTCACTGCTGCATCCCACTTCAGAACAGACAGCTGGATTGGGTTAAGATTAAAGCCAAGCACTGAGCATGACCCCGTCCAGGATTATTTAACTGCAGGCAGTCTCTACCATACCCGGGCATATAGTTTTTGTGTTGTTTTCTTTGTTGTACTTTTGAATTGAAATGCTTTTTGAAAAGATGATTGCTTTTCACCTGGTGGCCGGACCTATCCAGCTGTTCAAACTGCCGTGCTGCTCCACGCGGGATTGAGTTTTTAGGGATGGGATGGGAGTTGGAATTTATTTTATGTGGTGAAGCGTGGGGAAAGAATCTTCATTAGGCCATTGGTTAAAGTGGGAGAGTTTTTTTTTAACTTCATCTTCATAGGGGACGCGGTAGCGTAGTGGTATTGTCACTGGGCCAGTAATCCAGAGACCCAGGGTAATGCCCTAGGGACCGGGGTTCGAATCCCACCACGGCGGATGGTGAAATTTGAATTCAATAAGAATCTGGAATTAAAATAATATAAAAACAAAAAAACTGCGGATGCTGGAAATCCAAAGCAAAAACAGAAATACCTGGAAAAACTCGCAGCATCGGCGGAGAAGAGCAAAGTTGACGTTTCGAGTCCTCATGACCCTTCATGACCATGAAGCTGTTGCCGATTGTTGTAAAAACCCATCTGTTAATGTCCTTTTAGGGAAGAAAATCGGCCCACATGTGGTTAACTCCTAAATGCCCTCTGAACAAGGGCAATTAGAGATGGGCAATAAATGCTGGCCAGAGGCCCCCACATCCTATGAACAAATAAATTTTTAAAAAATCTGAGGGAACAGATGTTTATAGAATGTTATGCAATTGAGAACGTAGAGAATGAGCAATGTAATTAAAATTTTGATTTTGATTTGGTGGTGATGTGGGGTGGGGGGGCAGCAAAGATTAGGAGCCTGGGGCAGGTTATATGACAGTCGCTGTGATGCTCTGTCTAATTCTTCAGCCTATTAACTGCCCTGTCCTTCCAGCTTTTCACTTTTTATAAACTTGATTGAATACAATTTGCTTCAAAAACCCCCAACATTTAGATAGATAATTGATTTATTGCAAAATCATCATGTCAGCTGGTGCTGAGTAGTGATGATGATACAAATAAAACAAGTAATCATAATTCATAACATGCTTATAGACAATCATTAAAACAAAAATAAAGTATTAAATAATAAAAAGATTATGAACACAATTATGAACATGTCAGAATACAAATAATTACAATACATTGCAAAATGTAGGTTTTCTTAATTTACAGAATAGAAATGAAAGATGTACGACACTCTGCATTTGTATTACAGTCCAAAGATCATATTTTGTCAGGCTGAGTTCATTAAATCCTCAGTCATACTATTTGAGTTTTATAAAGTGGGGGAATTTGAGCTGCCATTGTGTCAAAACCTCTCTGTTCTTTGCTTTATTCCAGTGATGACCTGAATGAAAAGGAGACGGCTCCATTCGCTCAAGTTCCAAATCTTCCCTCGACTTCAACTCCCATAGAACCACCCAGTGACCTTCCAGCTCTAAAGGTAAGAAGGAAGGATCAAAAAAACAATTCCAGCATCTTTTGCATTCTCAGGGCACCCCAAAGCACGCTCCCAGCCAATTATAGGGGCTTAAACCCCTTTTTGTAGGGGGAGTCACTGGTGCTATGTAAGAACATGTGGTGGGTGACTTGCACGCAACAAGCTCCCACAGGCACCAATGTGAAAATAACTAAGGAGATCTGTTTTGACGGTATTAGCTGAGGGATGATTATCAGTTGGGGCACTGAGAGAACTCCCTGCCAGACCATGCAGGTATCCCATCAAAAAGACCTAAGGCAATGCAGCAGCTCTAAAATCACAACCTAGATAACATACTCAAGTCCTCCCATTGGTGGATATTTCCATGCAGTTAGATTCTTTACCAAGTGCTATCTCAAATCTAAGATTAGTAAGCACAGAACCATCCTAATTAAATTGTACACTACAGCAAGCCACCTTTGAGTGCAGAATATTGTTATTAACCTGGACACTTCTCATCATGAACATGCATAGACCTTATGAGGCCTCATAAGATTGGTTAATGGGTAATTGTTCAAGACCTCTCAATCCTGCTCTTGTTATAAACACACAAGACTTAGAAAACATTTTCTTCCCTATCAGCTCTTTTTTTTTTCTGCAATTTTGTTCTGTAATTCTGCAAGTATTTTTGGCAAATATTTCAGGTAGAGGTTCTTTTGCGAACATTGGATGTATGTTAATATTCTTAACATTTTCTCTTATTGTATCCAGTGTTCAACATTTGCTGTTTTGGTTTTCTCTTCCTGCCTCAAGCTGAGCTCTTGCTGATACCTGACCCGTAGTGGCGATAGCTGAGCCCCAACTCTAAATGATAGCAATTCAACCATAGGGTTTTTCTGACTAGACTAGTCTGTAATTAGCTGTAACTGGAAAGTACTTTGTAAGTAGACTAAGTTTGTTTCTTTCTTCCAGCCTTAAGCAGGGTAAACACACTCTGCTGAGAAAGCTGAGGAGTTAATTAGCTAATTAGTTGAATCTGGTTTCTCTAGCTCCAGTTCAGTTTACTATAAATTCAGGGTTCTTTCATACAGCTAAGGCAAATGAGAGCCGCTCTGGAACTGAGTGCATGCCTGGGAGTTTGGTGAGTGGGGGAATTTGGTGAGGAGGGGAAGGAGGTGTTCCTTGCCTTTTGCTTTTTCTACCCCTTTCACCCTACAGGAATAGGTTCTTACTTTACTACAGGGAAAGTTGCTAGGTGTTTCATGAGTATCTGGTAAGTGGTTAAGGTCTATTTCAGCCCTAAGGTTTCAAATAGTATGAGAGCTGGTGTTAAAGTTAATGAAGTATATTAAAAGGGAAAATAAATAAGTGAATAATGTAATTAATTCAAACATCTTAAGGCTGGCAAGACAGGTGATGTGCCAATGCTGCAGCATATGGGATCTCATGGAAGCAGTGTGATCCAAGGCAAACAAGCCTGCAGTAAGTATTTGTGGCTCAAGGAGCTCCAGAGTCATTGGGCTGGAGGCTGAGCTGCAGACACTGTGACACATCAAGGAGGGGGGAAAACTTACCTGGATGCTTTATAACAGGAGGCAGTCACACCACTTAGGATAGGGACGTCTGATTTGGTCAGTGGTCAGGGACAGGATGGTGTGATTGCGAGTGAGGCAGGTAAGGGGACCCAGAGGACAGGAATGCGGGAGCCTTGGCTTATGCAATTGCCCAATAGGTATGAGGTTCTCTCAGCTTGCGTGGATGAGAGTTGGGGGCTGCAGAGTGGATGAGCAAACTGACCATGACACTGTGGCACAGGAAGCCATCCAAGCAGTGGGGGAGAACAAAGGACTGTAGTGGTAGTAGGGGACAGTATAGTGAGGGGGATTGACACTGTTCTCTGCAGCAAGGAGCGAGAGTCCAGCCAGCTGTGTTGCCTGCCTGGTACCAGGGCTCGGGACATCTGCTCAGGGCTGGAGAGGAACTTGCAGTGGGAGGGGGAGGACCCAGTTGTCATGGTCCATGACACCAACAACATAGGCAGAACTAGGAAAGAGGTTCTGCATAAAGAGTTTGAGGAGCGAGGCACTAAATTAATAAGCAGACCCTCAAAGGTAATAATTTCTGGGCCATCTGCAAATTGGCATAGGGTACATAAAATTAAACAGACAAATATGTGGCACAAAAACTGATGTGGGAGAAGCGGGTTCCAGTTCGTGTGGCACTGGCACTAGTACTGGGGGAAGTGGGGGCTGTACCTTTGGGACGGTCTATTCCTGAACCATGCTGCGGTTGTCCAATAGCACTAGTTCTAGTGAGCTGCGCAACTAGGGAAGTGGAGAGAATTTAAGACTAAATAGTGGGTGCAAGGGTTCAGATTTGGGAAAATGTGGCAAATCAAAGAGTCAAGAGAAGATGAGAGAAGGGTAGTAATGTGGGAAATGATAAACAGACAGTGATAGGAAGGGACCAGGAGTACAAATCCAACAGTAAATCAGATAAGGTTACAAAAATATTAGGACAAAATTAAAGGCTCTGTATTTGAATGCACATAGCATTCAGAACAAAATAAATGAACCGAGAGCACAAATAGAAATAAGTGCGATCTGATAGCCATTACAGAGACATGGCTGCAGGGTGACATAGATTGGGACCTGAATATTGAAGGGTACATGACATTTATGAAGGACATGAAGCTAGGAAAAGGTGCAAGGGTGGCTCTGTTAATTAATGATGATATTATCACAATAGAGACTGATGACCTAAGTTCAAGAAACCAGGATGTAGAAATGGTTGGGTAGCGATGACAAATGATAAAGGCAAGAAGTCACTTCTGGGAGTGGTATACGGGCCCCCTAACTGTAACCATACAGTAGGATGGGCTATAAAGGAAGAAATAGTGGGACTGTTCCGAAAGATACGGTGATAATCATGGAAGATTTTAACCTGCATATAGACTGGAAAAATCAGATAGGCAAAGGTAACCTAGGTGAGGAATTCATAGAACGTTTTCAAGATCGTTTCTTGGAACAGCACATTCTGGCACCAAACAGTGAGCAGGCTATACTAGACCTGGTATTGTGCAACAAGGCAGGATTATTTAATGACCTCATAGTGAAGGTTCCCCCAGGTAGCAGTGATCATAAAATGATTGAATTTTCCATTCAGCTTGAGGGAGAGAAGAGTGGGTCCAAGACTAGCATTTTAAACTTAAGGGCAATTATGAGGGCATGAAAGCACAGCTAGATAAAATGAACTGGCAAATTAGGTGAAGGGATAGATCAATGGAGATACAGTGGCAGACATTTAAAGAAATATTTCAGAGTACACAGAATAGATACATTCCAGTGGGAAAGAAAATTTCCAAGGGGAGGACCCGCCATCCTTGGTTAACTTAAAAAAAAAAAGTGATAGGTGGTATCAAGCTTAAAGAACAAGCATTTCATTGCGCAAATATAGGTGGCAGGTCAGAAGATTGGACAGAATATAAAAAGCAGCAAAGAATGACCAAAAGATTGATAAGCAAGGAAAAATTAGTGTACAAGAGTAGGCTAACTAAAAATATAAAGAATATAGTAAGAGTTTCAATAGATATTTAAAGAAAAGAGTTAATAAAGTGAGCATTGGTCCTATAGAGAGTGAGTCTGGAGAATTGATAATAAGGAGATGGTAGATGAAATGAACAGGCTTTTACATCAGTCTTCACTATAGAGGATAAAAGTAACATACCAGAAATAGCTGTAAATCAGGAAATGGAAGGGAGAGAGGAGCTCGGGGGGAAAATTACAATCACTAGGGAAGTGGTGCTGAGAAAATTGTTGGAGCTGTGGACTGACAAGTCCCTGGGTCCTGATGGATTTCATCCTAGCATCTTAAAAGAAGTGGCTAGTGAGATGGTTGGTTTTAATTTTTCAAAATTCCCGAGATTCGGGGAAGGTTCCAGTAGATTGGAAAATAGAAAATGTAACTTTATTCAAAAAGAGAGGGAGACAGAAAGCAGGAAAAGATAGGCCAGTTAGCCTAACATCTGTCATGGGGAAAAATGTTAGATGCTATTATTAAAGATGTTATAGCAACGCACTTGGAAAAATTCATGGTAATTGGGCAGAGCCAATATGATTTTATGAAAGGGAAATCGTATTTAGCCAATTTATTGCAGATCTTTGAAGGAGTCACATGTGCAGTGGATAAGGGGGAACTGGTGGATGTACTGTATTTAAATTTCCAGAAGGCACTTGATAAGAAATTAAACTTTCCAAAAGGTTATTGTGGAAAATAATAGCAAATGGTGCAGAGGGTAACATATTGGCATCGATAGAAGATTGACTAGCAAACAGGAAGCAGAGAGTAGGCACAAATGGGTCTTTTACTGGTTGGGGACATGTAATGATTAGTGTGCAACAGGGACCAGTGCTGGGCCCTCAAATTTTTATAATTTATATTAAAGACTTGGACGAAGGGATCAAAGGTCTGGTTGTTGAATTTGCTGATGACACAGAGATAGGTAGGATAGTAAGTTGTGAAGAGGACATAAGGAGGCTACAAAGGGATATAGGTAGGTTAAGTGAGTGGGCAAAGATCTGGCAAATGCAGTATAATGTGGGAAAGTGTGAAATTGTCCATTTTGGAGAGAAAAATAAAAAAAGAAGCATATTATCTAAATGAGAGTTTGCAGAGCTCTGAGTTGTAAGAGGATCTCGTTGTCCTGATGTATGAATTGCAAAAGGCTAGTATGTGGGTACAGCAAGTAATTAGGAAAGCTAATAGAATGTTATCATTTATTGTGAGGGGGATTGAATACAAAAGTTGGGAGGTTATGCTTCACTTATATAGGGCAGTGGTGAGACCACATCTGGAGTACTGTGTACAGTATTGGTCTCCTTATTTAACGAAGGATCTAAATGCATTGGAAGCAGTTCAGAGAATGTTTACTAAACTAATACCTGGATTGGGTGGGTTGCCTTGTGAGGAAAGGTTGGGCAGACTAGACTTGATTCAGCTGGAGTTTAGAAGAGTAGGAGGCAACTTGATTGAGACCTTTAAGATCCTGAGGGGTTTGACAGGGTTGATGTGGAGATGATGTTTCCCCTTGCTGGAGAATCCAGTACTATGGATCATCCATTTAGGGCAGAGATGAGGGGAACTTTTTTCCCTGAGGTTGAGTCTTTGGAACTCTCTTAGAACCATAGAACACCACAGCACAGAAAAACAGGCCATTCGGCCCTTCTAGTCTGCACCGAAATATTATTCCGCTAGTTCCATTGACTTGCACCCGGTCCATAACCCTCCAGACCTCTCCCATCCATGTATCTATCTAATTTATTCTTAAAACTTAAGAGTGAGTCCGCATTTACCACATCAGATGGTAGCTCGTTCCACACTCTCACCGCTTTCTGAGTGAAGAAGTTCCCCCTAATGTTCCCCCTAAACCTTTCCCCTTTCACCCTAAAGCCATGTCCTCAAAAGGCAGTGGAAGCAGAGTCTCTGAATATTTTTAAGGCCAAACTAGATGGATTCTTGATTAACAAGGGGGTGAAAGGTTCTTGGAGGTAAGCAGGAATGTGGAGTTGAGGTTACAATCAGTTCAGCCATGATCTTATTGAATGGCGGAGCAGGCTCGAAGGGCCAACTGACCTACTCTTGCTAATTCATATGATCATATCCTCCTGATGTCCCTCACATATGCACCATTTGTCTCTGGAGTGTAATTGAGTGAAATTCCTAACTGTTGTTTTTTCTCCCTCTCTAACTCAAGGCTTCTTTGCACTTCACCTGAAAATGAGCTAACTTAGCAAGAGCTTAATGTGCCCCTTAGGGCTTCTGTCCTATGTCTCCCATCATCAAGTGGTACATAGCTAATGGAAGAGTCTGAACCTGCCATTCTTTCCCTTCATCCTCTTGTTTGCCATAGGCTTTGAATGCATTTGCTTGTTGGCCAACTTGCCTTGGAAGCAACCTCTGTGTGTCTCAGCTGAGCTTGGATGTATCTTTTCCCTATTACACCTAACCCTTACCTGTCTGGCCCTTTGAAAGACCACACCTCTTGAGACTCAATGATGGAGGTGGGTCATTAGGTAAAATTACTTCAATTATTTGAGGCTGAATTCTCCAATAGTAGTTTCACCCATTGGCATTTTTGATGCGTACAAGATTACACATGACGCTAGCTCTCTTTCTCCCTGTGATTCGTGGCATTTTTCACTGGCCTTACCACTGGCCCCTGGTGACGTACTTAAGAGAGGGTATAAAGTATAGTCTTTGAGTTTAGGACAAGGGTTATTCAGCTGAATAGAAGCCTTTCTCTTGCATGAACACACCGAGTGCTGCTGGAATAATGCTTCAGTAATGCGCTCAAACTAATGTATCAACAGCTTTCGGGATTGTGTGCGCAATATTGTGGTCCAGCAGTGAGAAATGGCATTGCACGTGGTAAGGGAGAACTCACAATTTGTCTCAGGATGTTGTCCAACCACTTTCCCCACAGGCAGTGTCGAATGTGTAAAGGCTGGCCATGCTTTATTGGAGACAACTGGATTTCTATATTTCCCCAAGCATCTATTCCAACACAACAAAAACCAAAATACCTGAAAAAACTCAGCAGGTCTGACAGCATCTGCGGAGAGAGCACAGTTAACATTTTGAGAACGTTCTGTTGAAGGGTTATTCGGACTCGAAATGTTAACTATGCTCCTCTCCGCAGATGCTGCCAGACCTGCTGTGTTTTTCCAGGTATTTTTGTTTTTGTTTTGGATTTCCAGCATCCGCAGTTTTTTGCTTTTATTCCGACACAACATCCGGTTGTCTTTTTCCCCAGAGACCTGATTCTCCAGATATTTGTATACATCTCACCTACAGGCAGCAGATCACAAATCCTCCCAGTCATCAAGATATAGAGGAACTCCTTTTCACTTGGGTGCGATGTTGACAACCCACTGCTTGTTGCTAATCCATTTTACCACAAGAGGGCAGTAGAGTCACCCAAGAAATGATCAACTAACTTGTCCGGAGCGCTGTGCCTCTGTGGTAACAAAACCCATTATCCGGATCAGATTTGACTGTTTTGTTGGATCCTACTCTGGTAGAATTCTACAGATGCATGGTGCCTTCTGGTGTGAGAGTTGCCAGGTCATCAGCTGGGAACTCTGCAGCGAGTAACTTGCCTCCTGACTCTGCAAAGCCCGTCCATCATCTACAAGTCAGGAGTGTGATGGATTATCCCTGACTTGTGCCTTGTAGATGGTGGACAGGCTTTGCGGAGTCAGGAGGCGGGTTAGTCGCTGCAGAATTCCCAGCTGTTGACCCGGCAGCTTGTTTGCATGAGTGCAGCTCCAACAACACTCGAAGCTCGACAACATCCAAGACAAAACATTGGCACCCCATCCACCACCTTAAACAATGATTCCCTCCACCACCAATGGCAGCAGTGTGTGCTGGTTACAAGACTTGAGCAACTTTCCAAGGCTCCTTCAACAGCACCTTGCAAACCCTCTGCCCTTGTCCGTATAGGTGGTAAAGGGCAGCAGGAGCATGGGAGCACCACCGCCTGTAAACTCCCCTCCAAGTCGCTCACCGTCCTGACTTGGAACGATATCGGTGTTCTTTCACTGTCGCTGGATCAAAAACACAGAACTCCCTCCCTAACAGCACTGTGGGTGTACCTACACCACAGGGACTGCAGCGGTTCAAGAAGGCAGCTTACCACCACCACCACCTCAAGTTAAATTAGGGATGAGTAATAAATACTGGCCCAGCCAGCGAAGCCCATATCCCGTGAATGAATGAATTAAAAATAAAACTCAGGTGGACTGTCTTCACGGAGGTTTTGTCACATTAGCACCTCTTCCCAACAGCCTCGCCCAGTCAAACAACTTTTTTAACCCTCTATCAATATATTTACAATGAATATAAACCAGTGTTCAAAGAAACTGAAAACGCAGACAACTCCCCGATGAATTTTCCCTGGATTTGCTTGTAGCAATCTCCAGGAGGATTAGTTTTTAACCCCTGGAGAGTTCAGGGCAATCCTGGAGGTATGGCAACTCTACCCGGTACCTTGCCTGCATATTAATTTTTCACATGAGTCTGGACAAGTGTCTGGCTGGTAGTGGCAGGATTTCTCACGTTCCTTAGACATGAACAACAATGGTTGCTTTTTTTTAATCGCCTCCCTAACCTGAGCTTAAAATAGAAACCTGTTTTAAGCCTCTGCAAAACTCAGTAACTTTTAAACACACTCTGAAATCAGTTAGTTTAATGGAAAGTCAGATTGTTGACCGTCAATTGGTCTCAGTCCTGTGCTGTGGTGAATGAGCTCCCTCTGCTGGAATTGTCTTGCAACTGCATGTTTCAAATCAAAGGTTACGTTGTGTAAATTTGAGATGTTTGTGTTTGTTTCTTGAACTGTTATTAAACTTTGAACACTTCTTAGGGCACAATGTGCTGAGGATAAAACTTGCATAATATCTGAGGATAAAACTTGCACATGCAAACCTGTTGTTGTGCGGCACCTCCAACAGGCTGACTAAGAGAACAATTTTCATTTATATAGCGTCTTTAACGTAGTAACAGTGTCCTGAGCTAGTTCATGGGAACGATTATTGAACCAAATTTGCTGTTGTGCCCCATAATGAAATATTGGGACAGGTGACTAAAAGCTTGGGTCAGAGATTTTCTGGACTGTTTTAAAGGTGGATGAGGATTAGGGAGGGAATTCCAGAGCTTAGGGTCCCGGCAACTGAAGGAGTAGCCGGCAGTGGTGGAATGATTAAAATCAGAGAAGTGAAAGAAGCGACACTTGAAGAGCTGGCCAAAGTCAGAGATCAGGAGGGAAGAGGGCATGGAGCGATTTGAAAGCAAGGATGAGAATTTTAAAATTGAGGTGTTGCCAGCCAGTTTAAGTCGATGAGGGCACGGGCAATGGCTGAATGGAACTTGGTACCTGTTGGGGTCCAGAGAGCTGAGTTTTGGATGAGCTCAAGTTTACAGAGGGCGCAAGTTGGCAGCCAGCCAGAATTGAGATAATAACATCCACAGGTAATAGAGGCAAGGATGAGGATTTCAGCAACTGGTGAGGTAGGGTTCGAATCGGGCATTGTGATGGAGGTGGAAGTAATAACAATACGAATGTTGTAATTCCTGAGCTTTCAATAAGTCCCCCTCCAAGCCACTCACCGTCCTGACTTGGAAATAGATCGCCGTTCCTTCACTGTCGCTGGGTCAAAATCCTGGAGCTCCCTTCCTAACAGCACTGTGGGTGCACCTACACCACATGGATTGCAGCAGTTCAAGAAGGCAGCTCACCTCCACCTTCTCAAGGGCAATTAGGGATGGGTAATAAATGCTGGCCCAGCCAGCGACACTCACATCTCATGAAAGAATAATAAAAAAAATAAAGCTGAGCTATCTTTGAGTGGCATTTTATTTTTATTTCCCTAATTTATTCACCAATTTCTCTCTCCTCCGCTGCTGAAGGTACCAATTTCAGATCGGGTATAGGTGCCTCTTGGGTACCTGTTGCGGTTGATGTACTATCTCCGATTGTGGATTATGGGCAGGCTACGTGACCATCCGGGTGTTCCCTGATGAGCTTGATCCTGTTTAAAATGGAGAGGGGAGGCCATTCTATTTTCCTTTAGTCCGAGGTGCTTTTCTGTATCGTTGGGAGTAACTACATGAAGCCGTACCAGTGAAATACTAACAGCTCCACTCTCCCAATAACCTCCACCTGCTGGCGTAACGGAGAAGCGAGAGCCTCCCGCTTGAGCCCTGGCCGGGTTTGCACTGGGTCCCTCCGGGTTCTCCCCACTTTTTCATTTGACCGGCAATTAAGCTCTGCAAATTAAATCTGTACCTTCGAAGTGACAGCCGAGCAAGCTGGCCCCTCGCCTTCCTTTTCTTTATTTCTCAATTCGAAGTGCAGCTATCCGAAAGGTGGGGTGAGGTGGGGGAGCGGGGAAGTCCCTGCAGTTTGCACAGTCTTTACAATCCTCGGCACCCTCTGTCCGCCTTCTCACTTTCCAAGGCAATTGCCCCATTTAAAACCAGGACATGCTGCTGCTTCGTGTAGAATCAGGACCGTGTGAACCAGTGACCAATAATCAGAAGAAAAATCCGTGAAAACGAACTGGGCAGTAACAGGGAGAGTACTTAAAATTTCTGGGCTTTTATTTTTTTTAACCCCTTTAACTCATCCGTGCGTATCATTTGGCCAAGTGATCAGATCAGGAAATGTTTTGGTTCCGGTCTCCAAGAATCAGCTTTTCTTCTGCTTTCTCACAGTTCTGCCTGGAAAAGTTTTCACTGCACTATCCCTAGTATATTTATATGCTCATAGATTTTTTATTTGCTTCCCCCCACCCCCCCCCCCCCAACCCAACAATAGAACCTCATGAACCCCCTTCACCTACTGAATTCCTTAAAATGAATAAAAAATTCACCAAATTCCCAGTCTCCCTTCCAGACGATCCCAACCTTAGGCTATGTCAAACCTGCTCCTTATTCAGGAGTGTCCAAGCTCTCGTGGACCATGCTGTGTCGTGGAGCTCCACAGTCAGCATGTAATGCTTAAATCCAAATTAATCGCTGTTATATGGCAAGTGACTCCCACCGGACGGATCTTCGATCTAGGCTTTCCTTGCCAATGGGACCACAGCACCAAAAGTGAAGCTTATTAAAGAATGGGGAGGCACATTGGAACTGAGTTGTCGGTGACCCTGGGAACAGTAGGTTGGATACCCTGCACTCTGCTGACTGTGCACTAATACCCTGAAATGCTACTTTATTCAAACACCCAGCACTTACTTTTGAACTGGGAGCCCTGAAAATATGATTTCACTTTTTGCCTTGAAATCTCACCCTTTTCTGTCAGCTCATCACAGCCTTCATGATTGAACATGGTTGTTGTTCATTTCTTCTAAAATTGCGTTCTCTTTATACGGCATTGTCTAGTGTAACAATGTAATTTTGGACAATCTGGAGTCACTGGTTTGCTCTCCCGGTGTGATATTTAATGGTTTTAAATATACACAGTACAGCCCTTGTTGATATTTTTAACATGTACAATCTGTAATTCTGATCAATTAAAGGGCTTGTTAATTGCTCTGTCATTACTCTTTGATCTCTCACAGACACGAGCTCTAAGACGTTCTGACGCCCCAGTCTAACTCTCTAGTTGTTGTTATATAAGTGCTTGGCTGCCTCAAGAGCCAGTCTCGAAAGAAATTAATTCCTTAACATGAGAAGTGCTTTGAGTTGGTTCAATGATGTCATGAGGTGCTACACAAGTACACATTTGTCTTAACTTCACCGATTTTTAAAAGGGAGACAGTGTAGTGGTAATGTCACTGGGCTAGTAATCTAGAGGCCCAGGCTAATGCACTGGGCACGTGGGTTCAAATCCCGTATGGCAGCTGGTGGGATTTAAATTCAAGTAATGAATCTGAAATGCAAAGCTACTCTCAGTAATGGTGACCATGAAACTGTCATCAGTTGTCATAAGTGAACCAGATGAGTTTTCCTTAATGTCCTTTAGAGAAGGAAATCTGCCCTCCTTAACTGGTCTGGCCTAGATGTGACTCCAGACTCACAACAATGTGGCTGGCTCGTAACTGCCCTCTGAAATGGCCTAGCAAGCTGCTCAGTTCAAGGGCAATTAGGGATGGACAACAAATGTTGGCCTTGTCAGTCACGCCCACATCCCATGAAAGAATTTTTTTTAAAAACTGTGTTGAGTGTTAATAAATGACCTATAACGGGCAGTATTTCCATATGTTGTGTATAATGACACTGCCGAGATTCTACAATGCAGCTCATCACTGTACAGTGGAAGTTGTTTACACTGTCACCACAGGTGGTGTGGAAGAGTTCATATCCAACAATTAACTCGCTCACACAAAATTAGAGGCCGTTAATCATGTTTATTTTTGGAGGTTGTGTCTCGTGGGATCATAACAAGTTCAACCAGGACTGCCCCTGCACCTTAATTGACTTCAGCCGTGCCTTGATTTGCAGAGTTGCTTTAATATGTAGGATGATGGTTCATTCTGGTAACGTAACTCACGTGGTCCTGGCTTTTGATGCAGACACAGAGCTTGCAAATCCTTATGGTTGTAAGTGCCAAGAACCAAAAGCTAGCACCACCAGTTTATGCCAAAATGGCAGCATTAAAGAAGTGGAACATTTCAAGGTGCTTTAGTGGGCGGAGGGAGGCACCTAATCAATATAGAAGGTGGTTCAGGGAGAAACCAAAGACGTTGAAGAGATGTTTTACATACATATTAAACAGACTCTACAGTACAGAAACGGACCTTTCAGCCCAACTGGTCCATGCTGATGCTTATGCTTCATAATGGCCTTCTCCAACTCCTCTTCATCTAACCCTTTTGGCTTACTTTTCCTTTCTCCCTCATGTGCTTATCTAGCTTCCTCCTTAAATGCATCTGTGCTATTCGCCTCAACTACTCCCATCTGGTAGTGAGTTCCTCCTGTTAATTCCTCACTAAACCTACTAGTGACTGCCTTTGTTATGTTCTATTGTTGGGTCACTTTGCTCAAGAACCCATTTATACGCTTATCTGTCAGCGGGTACGTTGATGACAATATACTGCAGACACAGAGACCAATATGAAATGAAGCACATGCTATTTATTTACACCGACAACAGAGCATTAACATGGTGTGCGCTTCTCCAACCAGACCCTAATCTAGACTAACATTAACATTGTAGCCCGTGCTGCACAGCTACTGGGTCATACAGCACATGGTCAATCTGCCCACATTCTCTTAAAGGTGTATTGCACCTCAGATTACCACAGCCTTGCATTTATGATGACCCCTAGTTTTTACCTCCCCCACAAGTGGAAGCAATTTCTCTGTCGGACCTGTCAAACTGCTTCATCATTTTAAAGACCTCGATTAAGCCAGCCCTCCCCACTCCACTGCCTTCTCTTTTCTGGAGAGAAGAGACCCAGCCTGTTCAGCCTTTCCTGCTAAATATATCATCTCAGTTCTGATGTCACTCATTCTTGTACATTTTTTTTTGCACCAATCTTAGTTCCTCTATATCATGTTTTAAAAATAACAAGGAAACTGGAATGGTGCAAAGTATCGACCACGCATTTGAAAGTTTCAGTAGCTTTTTGACGGCGAGAGTTCTAGATGATCTTGTGTGAGGAAGTGTTTCCTGAGGTCACCCTTGCAGTAACTCAGCCGTGCGCTGGTTTTAAACCCTCAAGTTTCACATTACTATCTAAGATCTCAATTGGAGACAGCCTGCTCTTTGCAGCATGGAGCTTACAATATATAGTACATGGGTGAGCACATCGAATCACCAACTCAAATTAAGCATTGCCATTTTATTACATTTTTGGCAAAATTTCATTTCTAAACACACTTCAAATGTGCCTCAAAGCAGAGTTTCTAAAGACCGATGAACACTTGCCCTGTATTTGTCAATATTAAGAGCTGGCTCTTTACGAAGTGCTGTGTCTAAGTTGGCCTGAATTAATTCCAGAGAGAAGTAGGAAAGTGCTCAGTAATGTAAGCACACAACAAGCTCATCACTCATCCTGTTTTCGATAGCTTCCTGAAACTCAGTGCCAATGACAGAGAGCAGGATAGCTGCAAATTTCTTAGGAGTCAGGCAGAAATGTTCAGTTCTTTTCAAGGGATTCCCATTCTGCAAACTTGGCTGCGCTGTAAAATGTTTTGAAGATTTTTATGAATCCTGTGAATTTCTGGGTGACGTCACTGGGCTGGTGTTTTGATGAAGATTTTGAAAGTAGGGAGAGACGTTCAAGGGGCGTGCAATAACTTTAGCCAGATAATTCTGGGTGCGAGCCATGGCAGCTGAAGGGTTTGGCCACTGATAGGGGAGCAAGGGGTGATGATGGGGATGTGTAGCGATGCGGACTTGGAGAGCAGAAGGTGCGAATGGAGAGGATTGTAGTGGTAGGGCAGCATGTGGCCACTGAGTACCTTGATAACTAGAAGCACTGGGGGAAGAGTAAGTAGGCAGTGGTGTAGACAGCAATGACTGGGATGGTACAGGGGAGCAGGAATGGGTGTGAGACAGGATGGTGCTGTGGGATGGAGACCATGAGAGAGCTGGAGATGGCAAAGGTTTTCAGCGATTCTGGGGGAGCAAGCTGAGGACTGAGGCAAGCAATGTATCAGTTCTTTACCTTAATGGCAAGTTAATTTTACTTCTCCTGGTCTCCATGGGCTAACGTTGTTAATGGGTGACGTGCTACTAGACCTCCATGAACCTACTATAGAAAGTGCAGAATCGAAGACTGGGCAGTTTCACTCATTAATCTTCAGCCGTCACTAATTCTGGGAGTTAAATGGCTTCCCACCCCCCACCTTGAGCTGCTGTACTGTGATTTGAGAGCCCTTCTCCAAAGCAGTTTTGCTGGGACACCAGATTGGTTTAATTTTCTGCCCCTGTTGCATTTGCAGAATGTTGCTGAGGATTTGGACAACCTGTTATCGGCACTGAGCGAGAATCTGATCGATTTCACTGACCCTACACCACTGGTAGGTTCTGTTTATACATTGAGTTTTGCCGCTGCCATGAGATCATTGTAATTTGACCTGTTTTAACAAGTCGCTGCCTCTGCAGGAACCAGCTCACTTTTTGCTTTCTTTGTCGGTAGAGGATCTGCATAATTATCTATTAATGGGAAGAGTCAAAGGGTTGAGGCAAAAAATACTTGCATTTACACAGTGCCTGTTATGACCTCAGGAGGTCCCAAAGCACTTTGCGGCCGATGAAATCATTTATGAAAGTGTAGTCGCTGTGGTAATGTAGGAAACACAGCAGCAAATTTGCACAGAGTAAGCTCCCACAATTAATACTAAGCTGTAAAGATCAGATAATCTTTTTGTGATGTTGATTGATCAATACATATAGGGTAGGTGTCCTGCCCTATACTTTATTGAAATAGCACCATGAGATCTTTCACATACACCTTAGAAAGCAGACAGGGCCTTGGATTAACATCGCATCCTAAACACGGCACCTCCGACAGTGCAGCACTACCTCAGTGTTGCACTGGGGCTGTTAGCCTTGGACTTTTGTACTCGAGCCCTAGCTTGGGACTTGAACTGGCAAACTTGTGACTCTGAGGTGAGAGTGCTACCGACTGAGATTGACTCAACTGAAGCCCTGAAACTTCTTCACAACTGACAACCTATAGTTTGACGGCATGCGTTCCCATGCACCTCATTCCAGAGCCACATGTCGAGGACGCTTGAGTAATTTGTAATTTTTAGCACCTTATTGGAACTACTTGCAATTCTATTTTAATGCACCCCTGTTACACCTGTCCCCAGCCAACTGAGCCACTCAGATTCTTTGTTCATTTTCCAGTTGGCAGCCGTTAGTGCCAATTTCACTGCAGCATTACCATCAAAGAGCCCAGCATCAGTCTAGAACTGATCATTGCTGTTCCTTCAATCCTGCATTATTCCAGCTATCTTGCTGATCAATCAAGATATCTGCTGAAGTTAAAGTGTCAAGTGAGCTTCATAGAAGACATACTTAGCTATTTGAGTATTGCAGAAAAAACTGAAATGCTGGTGAAGATTTTGGTCTTGCACTCATCAGGACAGATGCAAGAATACAAAACTTCAAAGGGAACAACACTTTATACTGCACGGGAAAAAAGGGTGCCAATTGGTTGGCAAGTGGTCTCTGGTCGAGGCATTGCCATGAAGAATGCACCAAAGAACCATTGCTCCCTAAGTTTTTGTTTAATTGAAAAAAGGTGCAATGCCTGCACATGTTCTTTGTGTTTGCAGAGAACAGAGCCCTGTGTGTGAATATATATATAGCTCCTAGCAAGCATAAGTGAGTCACATTGTAAGTCCAACTGATAAGCTTAGATTGGTTGTTTGTGTAATTCTTAGCACACTTGGGATTGTTCAGTAAGTGCTGTCCAATCACTGAACCAAGTAATGCTGGACACTGTTCTGAGATTTGCAAACACGGGCTGGTTAAGTACAATCCGTACTTTGCCTATTGTGAGCAGTCAAGGGAACGCGCTGCTTGATGCAATCCACCAATATTTGGGACATACGGCCTACATATACCTAACATCACACCGGCACTGAAATTTATACTGCCTACCACACAAATGAGTAACATAGTACGTATTTTTGGCTTGACGACAACATCCTGGCAGTGGAGAATACTATCGTGTTGCTACTGCAAAAAAGCTTCAAGCGTATCTCTTTTGTTTCAACAATACTCAAGTTCTGCACTGCCAAATGACTATTTCAATACTTCCTCTGGTGTTTGTGCTTTTATTAAATTTTTTGATGTCAATATAGGGCAGGGTGGTTCCGAATGGAATTTTCAGTCGAGATGTCTCTTCCACTGCAAAGGTACCAAAACCACTTGCCGAACCTGCACTCTTTCCACTTCCACCTCCCTCTCCAGCTCAACATTCCTTGGAGTCAACATTTCCAACCAGGTGAAGTCTCACTAATAACATCTACCGCTGAGGGATAAATGAGTATGTTTTAAACCCAGGCCTTGTGTTTAGCAGAAAATGGGAACTGAATCACTAGAACTAATTCTATTGTAATTCTATTAAATGTTGCATCTGGGTTTCTCTACATACATAATTTCAAAGATTGCATCCTCAAATCCCTGCATGTCATTGTGTCACCCACCGCTCCCAGACCTACTGCCAGTTATGGTCCCCAGCTCATATATATTCTGCTTAACATCTCCAACCCCCATCCCGCTCCAGCATTCATGGCAGAGCCTCAGCCCAAAACTCTGGACTTTCTTCACCTCCCCAAGTCTCTCTACCTTGCTACATCTCACCCGCACCATATAAAAAAAAAAACCCGCCTCTCAACCCCACCTCCTCAACCAGGAGCCTCAGTTGCCTCCCTTATTGCTCCTACTCTCTCCCCAACTCCTCTCACTGCTCTCCTCCGTGTGCCGGGCCCTGGGTCCTGTCACTCTTTAAAGCTGTTATGTCAGTTGTTAACATGTTGTAATGGGATGTTGTTTACCTCCTGCAGCATTACCGCCAAGGCTGTGGAGAAGCCTGTGAAGCCCAAGGGGTTGTTGACAACAGAGTTGTGAGGACTACAGGGCTTACCTTTGACCCATTTATGAAATGAAAATGACAGTCAAAGGTGGCCTGTCTGCATTTAGACTCTTAAGATACTCTATGCGGAGTAACCCAGCAACATCAATGATCTTCTTTTGTACAAAATCCAAGCCCCAAACTTCCTCCTTATCAAATAAATGTACGGGGTGGTCGCTGTAGGAACACTGTCCTGGTGGAATCTTGCTTTTTGTACCCACAACAAAAACAAAATGGCTTCTAGTCCCTATTAGAGAATGTGAATTTCTCCTAACCCACTGATGGGTTAAAACTACTGGAAAATCAAACACAAGTAGAGGAGGCACCTTGATCAACTACCAGAATTTCATTACAAAGAATAAGACATGCTTTGCCAGCGAGAGGAATGGCTTCTGTTGACTACTGATCCTAAGAACTGCTGTCAGAAGCTGGAGTGACACTAAAGGAATAATCCACTGAGTGCGACCAGGGTCTCCAGGGACTGCGGATTGCAGATGGAGTTACAACACTGTAGCCCTGAGTCTCCACCCGAATCTCTCCTTTTGGTGCTTGGCTTTCCACTGGGAGTTACAGATCACCGGATCAGTTCTGTGCAACACTTTTGTGAAGAGTAGACGCTGTGGCACCTCGGATTTTAAATTCTGAGGCACCACTCAATATGTAGATCCTGGATCCAACTCCAGTTTATTGGTGAAGGATGTCCGGGGTACGGAAGAGTCCAGAGCAGGATGATAACACCAGCACAGATCCTGAATTACACTGATTCTTCCCGAGTTTCCTCGCACTCTGGCAACGGGTTTGAGTAACTTTCCAATTTGAGGTTCTCGGAGGGGTTGGGTGGGGGTTGGCCTTTCAAAGTGGAAGACAAGCTCGGGCCTTATCGAAACATTTTTGTCAATGGTTCATTCACCTGCGCCAAGTGTTTAGCACCAGTAAATGTCTGGAGAATCCTGGAAAGGCCCAGATGGCTGATCGACAATGGTTTCACCTGGTGTTCCTGCACCAGATGTCAGAAACGTGAAGATCAAACCTGGCTTGTGAAGAGGACCAAAAATTGTTGGGTGGGGGATGGCGGACAAATGTGACCATGCAACCTTCAACCAGTGATGCTTATAAAACTAACTTTTTTTCCCCCAACTGGTTCCATATTGAATTTACAAGTTTTAAAAAAAATAATCCTTTGTATTTTCCACTCTGTTTAAGTCTGTCTCTTCCTGTCCATCTCTCAGCAAACCCACCCCGCCCCATCCCCATCCCCATCCACAAACACCCTGCAGGATGCGTTCTGTCTGACGCCACTCCATCATTGGATTCTTAAGAGCTGTTTGAGGGTTTCCTAGATCGAGCAGTACCCCCATGCCTTCTCCCATCTGCCTCAGCTCCCCCATTATGATAGGCAAGGGAATTCACTCCATGGGGACATCTGGATGCTACAGATGGAAGAGACACCTGTTCCATCTGTGAGCTACAGCTCAGCTGTGCCAATGCAGAGGAAGGCGCCCTCATCACTTTCTGTTTTACCGCATCCCCACCAATGCCGATACAGAATGTTGATGTTCCAAGCTAGGCGTGACCTAACCCAGCAGCAGTTGAACACTTATAATAGAGGAACATGGTGAGTTAACCTAAATGTGCAACTATACTATTCCACAGTATCTTGAACTATACTGCAGCTTTTTATGCTGGTTTTATTCAACTGGCCACCTCTCTCTGCGGCAAATCTTTTCCGTGACTTTACTAAGATCGACGGAGTGTGTGTGGATCGGTGCATGCTTTGAAGTTGAATAGTGCAGAACAACGCAACTCCTGTGCATGCCATAACTGGCCGTTTATCTTTTTCCTCCCTTTCTTTGGGAGGGAAGATGTCTCCATTATAATGAGCACCTTGTCTCCTTGGTGCCATGATTAGTCTTCTTTTAATCATAGGATGATAAAATCTGCTGAATTTTAATTGCTTCTTATAGGTTCACACACACACCCCCTCCCCGCAAAATATGTCCAGCTACTGATTACTATTATTTTATTGCACGTTTTTAATATTTGTTGGGTGGAGAGGTGCTGTTCACACTTGTCCTGTTGTGCTTGTTCCTACCTAAATTCAATGCCTCCTGAAAACTACTCTTTGCTTCTTTAATTCCCCAAGTTTGACCACAACCACTGCAGCTCCCTGGCCAACAGCGCAAAATCCCAGTGCTTCAGGAGTTGTGTTTGTGATCCAATAATCGCTCCCCAAGCACCCCAGCTTCACTGAGTTCTTCTCACTGGCTCGGAAGGTCGTGTGTTCAGCCTGAATGCCACAGCTCCCTGTGCCGTCTTGAGCTGCTGGCGTTACTGTCCTTTGGGATGGGGTCACATTATGAGCCGAGATCCTGCCTGCTTGCTTGGGAGGACGTTAAAGACCTCATGGCAGCACTTGAAAGGCAGGCAGTTCTCCCAGTGTCTTGGCCAACGTTCCTCCCTCAATGCTTAAATGGTCATTCACATCACTACTATTTATAGGACATCGGTATAAAATGGTTGTTGTGCTTGCCCAGACAGCTGTCATAGAGTCATTATGGCAAGGAAGGAGGCATTTGGCTTATCGAGTCCCTGCCAGTCATCAAACCCCAAAGATTAATGCATCATGTGAACCACTGTGAAATGTTTCAATGACCTGCTGTTGAAATACAAGTATTTTTGTCTATTTTTTTTCCCTTGTTCGTTATAGAATTGAGGCTTTAACCTGCTCACCCTGGTGGTATTGACATTTTTAAACAAGAATCTTAACCAGCATGTCTCTTCCTTTTACATCCTGATGTATTGAAAAAAATGTAACTTGCTTTCAGGTGGTAGTGTAAGTTTGTCTAGTCAGAAGAATAAGTCTAGTTAATTGAAGTTTCTCGATGGCACTGAGGAGGGTTGGGGCTACCTGTTGAATATTGTGGTCACAATTTGTAATGAGACCTGGCAGCTGCTATGATTTAAAATGGAGAGACTGATGGTGATTCTTCTCAATGTATTTGTATACTTTCACATCAGTTTACTTCATTGTGAGCTCTACTGGAAATCCAGGATGTACGAAACTCAAAAGGATGTGTCCTTCTAAACTTGTCTTTAACCAGGCTGCTTAATGAAGACAAGTTGACATTCCTGTGAAAAGTATGCAAAATCCATAAAGATACCTTGTTATACTCCACTGTTAGAATGATGCGTAATTTTGGCTTCATATCTACATAATTTGCATTATGTAACGCGGGTGTTAATTTACTTGTATTATGTGAGGTGAGGAGGCAACAAGTGGTCTAGCATTGTTTCCAGTTTGGGCCTGTAGTGCCCAGTGCAAAGCAACATTCCTGTCATCCGGTCAGCTCAAGCAGAACACGACACGTCAAGCTTCCATTTTCCTTCCTTGGAGAGCGACTCACTGGCTTTACACTCAAAGCCACTGGTCCCTACACTGTCCCCATGAAACAAAAACAGAAAGTGCTGGAAGTACTCAGCAGGCCTGACAACATCTGTGGAGGGAGGAACAGGAGTGAATGTTTTTGAGTGGAACGTGATTCTTCTTCAGAAGTTAACTCTGTTTCCCTCTCCACAGACGCTGTCACGCCTGTTGAGTACTTCCAGCACTTTGTCTTTATTTCAGATTTCCAGCATCCACAGTATTTTGCTTTTAGCTTACTGTTCCTATGAATCGAGAACACTGACAACACCCTGGATAACGTTGCATTTTCCGGTATACTTAACTGTAACCAACACTTGGAGCTCCATCTAATTAAAATGGCTCTTCTTCACTCTTTGTGCTTGTTTAGAGTTGTGGCTGGAGTAACTGTGTTCAGTTCTGGGCTCCGCAAATCGGGAAGGATATATTGGCCTTGGAGGGGCTGTAATGCAGATTCACTAGACTGAAACAGGAGCTTACTGGGTTATAGTACACAGACACTGCTTAAAGATGGCTTCTAATCCTTTGCATATGGAAATAAAGGAGTGCTCTAATTAGAATGTTTAAAATAATAAAAGGATTTGATAGGGAAGGGTAAAGTGAATCTACTCCCTCTGGTGAGGGAATCCAAAACAAGGGGACATATTTGTAAAATTAGAGCTAGGCTGTTCTGGCGTGAAATCAGGAAGTGCTTCTTCACATAGCGGGTCACAGAAATCCGGAAAACCCTTCCCCGCACCCCCCCGCCCAGCATACTCTGGATGTTGAGTCAATTGAAGATTTGAAGACAGAGATCAATAGACTTTTGTTAGATAAGGTTATCAAGGATCATGGAACAAAGGTGGATAAATGGGGTTGGGGTATAGATCAGCCATGATCTAACTGAACGGTAGAAGAGGCTTATGGGGTAGAGTGGCCCAAACTATTTGCAGACTGAAATCTAATCCCTCACAGTAATATCTGGCATAAAGTTTAAGAAATCTTGATTAATTCCTGATTTGAGCCTAGTGCATCAGCGTTTTCCTGTAGTGGAGGATCTGGGTAACCCATCGTCAATTTGCCACGTCGGCATTAGTGTGGAATAAATCTTTAAATGATGGAAGGGGCCTCTGCCGTTTCTAAGACTTCGCTTGGAATCAATTTTCTAAAGCAGCCAACAAGAATGGAAGCTCCAGGCTGTTTATTTCTCATAGAATCTGAAAGCACTGAAGAATGCCATTTAACCCATTGTGCTGGCCCTTTGAAAGGACTGTCCAATTAGTTGCACCTCGTCCCCACCCCACACCCCTCGGCACCCCCGCAAACCTGTGGGTTCTCACTTTTCCTTTTCAAGTATTTATCCAATTCCCTTTTGTAAGTAAGTTCCTGTTGAATCTGCTTCCACTGTTCTTTCAGGCATTCCGTTCCCGAACATAACTCACTGCGTTTTTTAAAAAAACCCTGTTCCTCTCCCCACAGGTTCTTTGCCAGTTATCTTAAATCTGTGTCCTCCAGTTACAGACCCAGCTGCCAGTGTCTACTTATTTAACTTATGAAAACCCTTCAGCAATAAGAAAGTCACTATTGAAAATCTCCCCTACTGTCATTTTTTTGTTGAGTAATGTTCGGTCAGATTGAGGGAAAAAGAGAATTGGATTTGAACTTGAACTTGTAAAACATCAGGCAAGAATGGAAAGGGTAATGAGGGGTCTGGCTTATCAAAAGAAAGTTGCACGTGCCCCGCAGGATACTGAGCCATAGTCATGGCAGGACCCAGATTGAACTCGCAGTCTGTGCTGAATTAGTTGTGCTCTGCTGAGGTTGTCTTTTAAGATTGCCACAATATACCCGTGGGGAGATGAAAATAATTTTTTATGCATTGTTATGATCTGGAATGCATTGCCTTAAAGGATAAATACTTGAAAAAGCAAAGGCACGGGACAAGGGTGGGATTCTGTTGACTGAACCAGCACAGACATGTGCTGCCAAGTGGCCGCCTCCTCCTGTGCTCAACAAACAAAGACTCCTGCACTAACTGGGCAAAGTGGTCAGTCAGTGTTCCATTCCTGATCGCCACTCGGACAGCCTCCAGCACTGGGTTGTGGCGCGATCAGATTTGTCTGAGAGTCCCACTGAAATTGAATAGGCCCATCCACAGCATCTGGCCTGAGCCATGAAGGATTGCCATTTGGTTGGGGTGGTGTGTTACAGTTCACTCGGAGAATGAGTCACTATGGCAACATGCACTTTCACGTGCTTGTTGTAGTCCAGAGCTATGGATCGTGATGGGAGACGCTTCTTTCCATCACATCGCCAACCAGAAATATCTCCTGCTTTTACCATCTGTCATTGATGTGAGTTGGAAGGATTTGCAGGTTGATAGACAGCCTGTATGGCCACTTTATGAATACCTTTGTTGGCCATCAAGCCCTGGAGCAGGAATTGAATCCAGAGCTTCCAGCCCAGAGACAGAGATGCTACCCAGTGCACCACAACACCTCCTATCCTGGATGAGGTATTGGATGGCTTTCCAGTGTCATTTCCCTAGAGAGGAGTGGGGAAATATTGAATAAAAGGGCTCATGCAGGTATATTTATCAGCCAATGTACGAGATAGAGCCACTGTCTTTCAAGTGTAATTTGTCTTGTTAATTTATAGCGCTAGAACTTCATATACAAGTGCAATTTTCATTAGTCCTCGAATAATTTATTTTTGATTTTAAAAATGCACGTTTCACTGCGTCTTCACAATGAGTAGTGTATGTAGAGACCAGTATTAGAGGCATAGAACTGATTTATGTATTTCTATGTAAGTTTATTGATTAAAAAGTATGTGGTTTGTAGTTTACTTACTCTTTTGTACATTTATATGATGTAGTTTTTCTTTTCTTCCTGGTACAATAAAAGTTTTACTTGGATGCAGCTGATGGGAAGTTCCTGGTGTTTGTACCACTTCTGCCTTTGTTTTTATTTAAACTCCTTTTAAAGACTTTTAAAAAAAAACTCGAGCTCATTTAAAACTCAGCTGCCCATATGCTGACTTGCACCAGGTCCCATCAACCAGTCAAACCCTTTGCTCGCTGACTTAGGGTTGGCTTCCGGTCCGACAAGGCTCCAATTTTAAAATTCCCAAACAGAGTCGATCTTGGCTTTCAAAAGGGAATTGGATAATTATCTGAAGAGGGAAAAAAATTGCAGGGGCACGGGGAAAAGGTGGCGGAGTGGGACTAGCCGAGTTGCTGTGGCAGAGAGCTGACACAAGCATGATGGGCTGAATGGCCTCCTTCTGTGCTGTAACCATTGATTGTTTTCATACCCATTCCTAATCCCTAAGCTCCTTCAGCCCCACAATCCTCTAAGAATTTTGTGTTCTTCCAATTTGTGCCTCTTGCACATTTTGATTTTAAATGATGCATCTTTGGCGCCTGTACCCTCAGCACCTTGGTTTCACTCTAGAAGTCCCCCACAAACCTCTTGTCTCTCTCACCCCCCTCCCTCTCTCTCTTTCTTTCTTTTAAGGTGCTCCTTAAAACCTACCTCTTCGACCAAAGTTGTTCCTGATATATCCTTGTGCAGCTGTGTCTCAAATTCTGTCTGAAAGCACACCTGTGCAGTGCTTTAAAGGTGTTTCACCAAAGTCAGAATGGTCAGTCAAAGCCAGAACTGTGGATGAGTTCAGATTCATTGACTGACTGAATCCAGTCCAGTTTCCATGATGTGGAATTCCAAGATTTTGCCTGATTGTTCAAAGAATACATTCAGTTTTGAATTAGGCTCATTGGTTCATGATGAATAATTTAGTCATCCCACATTTTTTTTATCAGATGGAATTTTAACCAATATTTTGGGAATTGAATTCCAGGATTCTGGCTATTTTCCTGTGAGTCACAATTTGGTGGCTCAGCATACAATGCCAACTCCTCTGTACTAATAAGAGGTGGTGTGACGAAACATCCAGTAATGGCATTCCTAATTTGAAAACTGTGGCACAGAATTATTGCCAAAGGTATTACTTAACCCTCATTAACAATTGATTGATTTTTGAACTCTTGCTGCACGCAACTGGTAGGGATAGAAGGAAGAGGCAAATAAGAAAAATGCAATAGGAATAAATTTTGTTCCTCCAATTTCTATTTTTTTTAATGTGTGGTGAGGAATGAATATAGAACTGCCAAGTGTGGTCTTACCACTGCATTGTAAAGCTTCAGCCTAAAAAGCTCACTTAGCGGCAGAGGACATGACTAAAGTATTAAATGTGTACTTTGCATCTGGCTTCACAATGGAAGCAGATGAATTGAAGGTTACACTAAAGGGGGAGGGAGGGAAGTTTGCTGAAAGAAGCTAAGGTAGAAACAGCAGAGGCATTAATCACTATCTTTTGATCCTCATTGGATACAGCAGCAGTTCCAGAGGACTGCAGGGTTGATAATGTTCAGGGAAAATGATAAACCAGGAACCAAGAAGCCAGTCAACCTAACATTAGTGACTCAGAAGTGAATGGAAACTCAGCAGTTAATTATCAGTGGCAAAAAGAAGACATGGGTTAGTCAAGGAAAGCCAAGATGGATTTGGAAAAAAACAAATTGGGCTTGGCTAACTTGATTGAATTTTTTTGATGAGGTAGCAGAGAAGGTTAATCAAGGTAGTGTGGATGCAAACACAAGCTTTTGGAAAGCATTTAACAAAGTATCACACAGGAGGCTAATTAAGAAGATGCAAGCCCAGAGTAGCAAGGGGGATATGGTGTTATGGGTACAAAATTAGCTCACTGGCAAGCACCAAAGGGTAGTTAGTGGTGGATGTTATTCAGACTGAACAATGATGCTCCTCAAGGGTCAGTTTTGGGTCCCTTACTCTTTTCGATTTTTATAAACAACCTCAACTCCGAAGCAGGGAAGCAACATTATAAAGTTTGGAGATGATAGGAAATTTGGCAAAGTAAGTAGATCATGGTAAAGATAGTAGTAGACTTCAGGATGACACAGGCAGAATGATAAAATTGGCAGAAACATGGCAAATGGAATTCAATGTAGAGAAGTGTAAGGTGATCCACTCTGAAAGAAACAATAATAAAGTATTCTATTCAACACTCGCATCTCTGGCTTTGACAATTCCTTACATAATCTAATTAAGATTTTTAAAATAGATACAGAGGAATAATAGGAATGATTACCTTGAGTAGTGGAATCCAGAACAATGAATTGTAAGATTATAGGCTATTTGGAGTGAAATCAAAAAAGCTTTTTCACATGAAGGGTCATGGAAATCTGGAACTCCATCCTCTAAAAGGAAGTAGATGCTGGGTCAATTAAAATTTTCAAGACTGCGATGACTAGATTTTTGTTAGGTAAGAGCATCAAGCAAATAGAGTTCAGCTACAGATCAGTTCATGATCTAACTGAATAGCAGAACAGGTTCAAAGGATTTAACTGCCTACTCCTGTTCCTATGTTGAGTGCTTCCCATATCGTTTAACTTACTCAGTTGAGGACATCCTTACTTAACTAACCAATTAAGGGAATCCAACGTGTAAAGATGGGAAGATGAAAATACTGGAGGCTATCCAACATGCTTAGCCTCTAACAGGCAGTAGCATCCAATTCACTCTTAGGAACCAAGCTAAAGCCATAAATTAATTTATTTCTCCACCATCCAAATACAAGGGCAGGAAAATAAATCCATAGAGTAATTGATTCTCAATTCATTGTCTGTGGGCAGGTCATTGAAGTAGGTGTGTTATAACAGCACTAATAGATCAGTTGCCAGAAATTTTATGTAAAGAATAATAAAGCTTGAATAATTGGACAGAGTACTGTGCATGCTTAAGTGCAGTGCTTTGCTTTTAGCCGAGGGCATATCAGTACCAGTTTCAAAGCAGAGCCTGTAATATATAGACAGCATAATCGTGCATGTGGCAGCTTTGGGCTGCCCAATTGTTAAGATGTGAGAGTGGGACAAGACGACTCAGGTCCCAACCTAGTAAAAGGTAACTTGAGATTGATAACAGGAGAGTCTTCAAACAGAGAGTGGTCAACGCATGGAATGAACTTCCAGACAGGAGTTGTGGAGACAGAAACAGAACTACTTAAGAAACAATTTGAAGTCAGATGGGGGAAAACGTTGGGGCCTTTCTGGATCGATGAACTAGAATAAGTCAATATATGTAATTATTTGTGAAGGCCTCATGGTGACAAAGTTGAGTTATAGCTACCAGCTTGAACAATAACAACTTGCATTTAAACAGCATCTTTAGTTAATAAAATATCCCAAGGAGTTTCACTGGAGTACAATCAGATATTAATACAAAGCCAAAGGAGGACAGCTTGGTCAGGGAGGTAGGTGTTGAGAGCCTTAAAGGAGAAGAAAAAAGTTAACAGGTGGAGAGCAAATTCCAGAGCTTAAGGCTTAAATGCTTGATGGCATGGCAACCATTGGTGTTATAGAGAAAATGGGGAAGTTAGAGCTTTGCAATGTTCTTGGATAGTTGTAGGGCTGGAAGTGATTACAGATGCAAGAAAGAGCAAAGTCATGGAAGGATTTGGATGACAGGATGAAAATTTTGAAAAAAAAAAGGTACTGCTAGACCAGGAACCAGGCTGCCCCATTTAAGCTTTTGAGGGCATGTAAGTGAATCTGGAGATACATGAACAGGAATTTAAATTCATGCAGTGTGCAGTGGTGGTCAATTCAATTAAATTTTGGACACTGGAAGTTGAAGTGTACGCTTTAGTCAATACACGAACCAACTGTGCAGAGGTTAAATCCTGTGGGAATTAACTCCCCGGAATTAACTCCCCTTCTGCTTTATTTTTAGCGTGTTTATGCTTGAGGTTCACTGCACAACTAAAAAATTTTGCAGTCATGTTAACTTGCATATTCCTGTGGGAATGGCCTTCAAAATGAACACTCACAAAAACAAATGTTTTTTGAGGCTTATAAAGAAAGTGAACCAAAGAAAATTTAATTGTAAACCTTAGCTTTATTTGCAAGGTAAGGTGCATGGTCGGTTATTCTGAACATTTCACAAGAGAGCAGAGATAAAAAATTACAAACAGCAAACCTTCACACTCAGTGCTTCGTTGTGAGAATGTTTCAGTGGAACAGCTGCTTTTATTACTAAGGTTATTTTGTTGTCTGACCTATTATATTTCATAAATATTTGCATCATAAACTTCTCAACAACAAATAAAAAGCACTCGCACGCGCACACACATTTTGACTCACTGGAAATGATAGAAAACTCTGGGGTCTCTTATCCAACAGCCCCAATGCTCTAAGCATTGCAGCCAGTTTTTGACATTAGGCAATGGACCCAATATCGCTTAAATTTTGAAAATAAGTTCGAGAAATGGGTTTAACTTCCAACTGGATGCAGCCATTTGTGCAAAATTAATGTGTGGGGAAGGATTATTTTGATATCAAACAAAGTGAGCAACATTTGATACAGCACATTAATTTGAACAAGTGTAGTTATACATGATATATAACCAGTCCAACTTGTGTTGGTTTTCTTTATATTGCACTTAAACAACATCCCACGCTAGAACACTGATTATAAAACATACTAGTTAAACATTCTCTTGTTAAAAAGCTTTCACAGTGTGGCACGTCGGTTCAAAATCTCTCTCCTCCCATTGTGGTATGAAGAAATTGTGATTGCAGTGTTAGCGCCACAGATGTAGATGCAAACACTATTTAATTGTGGAATTCTGGAAACAGACTTCACCTCGGGGATTCCCAGTGATAGTAGTGGAAAACATATGTACTGTTAGTGCCAAACACTGACTTGTGTGCAATGAAAGAAAGCAAAACACCCACACGTCACTTCTGTCTGACAGGGGTCGTATAAAGTGTGTATGTTGTACAATAACCTGTATGATCAAGACTCCTGGATCATGCATTGCCAGACTGTAAGGCGATACATATTTTCATCAAATTTGAATATATAGCCATTATTCCACATGACAGTATGCGTCCAACTTTCTGAATCTGTTATGTAAATCGCACAGCAGAGGAAGCTGTTCAGTAAATCCATGTCACAAACATATAAAAAAAAATACTCAAGTCTCCTGGCTCAAGATATCACCAGAGTAAGTGTTGTGTGACCAGTGTGAACATGTGGCTAACCTTAGAGTCATCTGCCAAGAATGATATGATCTGGAATGCCTGAAAAGGCATTGGAAGCAGATTCAATAGCAATTTCCAAAATGGAATACTTAAAAAAAGGAAACATTTGCAGGCTATGGGGGGGGCGGGGGAGAAAAAACAGGGGAGCGGGACTAATCGTTAAATCTTTCAGAGAGCCAGCACAGGCATGTTGGGCTGAGTGGCCTTCTCTTCTGCTGTATTATTCTAAAATGTGCCAGTCTTGCTGTCTGTGTCTTTGCTCTACCTGTCTGTAACTGGCATGAGCGATACCGAGCACTGCATTAGCAGCATACCTTGAATTCTGACAGGTGCCCACAGAGAGCAAAGCAGAGGCACTCAGGAGTACAAGCAACGGTAATATGGCAAACAAGCTTTCTATTGCACGGCTACCGTTAGGACACTTGTAAGGATTGTAATAGATTATAAATAGGCTAATTGCTTCAAAGAAAAATTCACATTTGACTCAGGATAACAATACAAAAGAAATAACAGTTCATTAAGATTTTAAATTGAGTAGTGCAAGTTATATTGGATCTTTGTGCCACCATTTTACATCACCTGACCTGCAAATTAATAACTCGCATTGCCACTGGAGGACTAATACTCAAGAGGCAGTCAATTCAGTCTAGGGACCTCTCAAGCAATTGAGATGGATCAATACATTTTATTTAACATTAGAAGTATATGTAATCCATCTGCAAATTTTAAAATCTGTATATGAAATTGCAATATAAATTCTATCATTTATTGATATTCCATATTTTATAATCACAATCACTGGTAATACCCCAGGCTACATATCATTAACCCCCAATAATATCCAAGGCTCCAATTACAACAAGATATTACTATCTTTAGTAACACCTCAAGTTCCACATCACTAATTCTAATAAAACCCAAGATCAGTGCCATTAAGTCCAAGGCTTCCGCAAGCCCCAACATCCCTAATTTCATGTAGTTTGCCATGAGTGTTGTCAACGTTTACACAAATGCCAATCTTGCTGTCATCTTCCTCACATCGCTCCACCTTCTGCCACCCCTTGCCCCCTCCCTCACCTCCCTACAGGAAGTTTTAAAATCTGCTGACTTACTGGTTGTGATGGCAATTCCTAACATTCAGTGACAGTTCAAGGCTAATTTTTGTAGCAAGTCTCTTCCCTCCCTTTACTAGGTGATTGATGTGCAAGTGGAGTTTTGGGGGGGGGAAAAAAAAGTGTAACAGCAGGGATATTTTGATTTTAAATGGAAGTACGAGATTAGCAGGAGGCACTTGAATGATTAAAATGATCAGTTCCTAAGGAGGAGACTAGAGGCCAATGCAGCAGAACTGGGGCAGGACTGGCAGTAATGAAAATACTCACCTACAAAGGGTGTGGCCCTTCCATAATGGGGGCAGGGATGGTCACAAACTGATGACGAGAGATGCATATAATTCAGTTGCCAACTGAAGTCTGCTTTACTATGAAAGACCATTCTACCTTGTGCACCTTTCCTGCTGGCCTTCTACTTCTGCCACATATATTACAGAATCATGTAGCACTCGGACACCCCTGACTGATTAAGATGCAGAATCATTGTGAATGAGCCGATGAGGTGGTTGCATAGTTCACGTACTGGCAGTTGGACTGGTCTCTCTGTTTTGAAGCACCATTCAACACACCAATGTTACGTTTTTGCTGGCTCTGTGTTGTTGTTGTGCTGGTGGGGGCCACAATTGTGTCCTAGCCACTTGTGCTGGGGACTGGGGAGTAACCAACAACTGGCACAATCGTGAGGACTGGTTGCGTGCAACACCTGTCTAACACGGAGTTCTGGTGGACTGAAAATAACGCTGGCTTTAAGAATAAAGGACAGTAAATAAATGACACAATTGTGATGTAACACCTAATTATAATGTATGGTACATTAATTGCATTCTGGTGCCATTTGTCTTCCACTCCTAAGCCACTATATTTTTTTTAAACTTTACTGTGTCTAAAACATCCAAAGGGCCTTATGCACAACATTATAAATAATACTTTTAAAAATGAACCATACACTTTAAAATGCCAGACAATGAGTTTAAGATAATAATTTAAGCTCTGTTTGTCTTCAGGATTGTTTGGTTGAATTTTATGTCATGTGCAGGGTTTTCTAACAGTGGTTTATAGGTTCTAGTGTCCACGGTTGGAACAATTTTCCAGTCACACCGTACATACCCCAACAATACCCCACATGAATACAGGAGGTGACAGGCCCACTCCCTTTCCCGACTTTCCCCTCTCTGAAGTGCAGTGATTGTTAGTTAACTGGAATGAGATCTACCACAGTGACAAAGTCTGGAAGTGAGAAAAGACCATTTGGCCCATCAGGATGACTCCACCCAAAGCTTATTTACGCCTGCTGTAACGTAGACTCATCCTTCCCCCCGCCCGCCCAACACCCCCCACCCTACCCCTGCAACCTATTGATCTTTTCATTTAAGGAACATTAGGTTCTTCTGTGCAGTGCTGTTAAAATAGCAGAATCAACCTGCTGAATATACATTGACCCACGCCTTTCTCAAAGCCGTTAACTGAATTAAAATAGATTTCCCTGGGAAGTGACTTGCTCCTCTCTCATAGCTGTCGACTGATTTAAAATCCATTCTCTGGGAAGCAACTCTTTATTCTTTATACTGGCTGTATTTTCCTTCTTTGCAACCTCCACCCCAGTTTTCTTCTGCATAAGTGAAGAGGCCAAATTCCCTAAGACATTTACCTCAGGTGCAACACTGCATTACTGCTGCCAAACAGCCAACAATTCCACATCCAGTGACACCTTTAAAGCCACACATACTTAATAATCAGGCACAATGGTTTAACAGATTATAGAAAGCAGCCTACAGGATAGAATTTAATTCTATAAGCCACTGCTATTGACAAGCATTTATCACTTGCTATTATCTAACTATATAAGTATTCTCATAGGCATCGGGGAAATAGCAAACTAGCCTGTGTACAAGGACTTCTGATGATCAATATTACCAATGACACTCGTGTAAAAGTTGAGCTCATTAATTTTGGCTCACAAAAAAAACCCCATAATTTTTTTACGTATCTTGTATATAAGTCGAACCTGGTTTTTCAGGGATCAAAGCCCAAAAATTTCAGAACCCAAAGTATAATGCTGGAGCTGTTAGTGATTCAATTTCATTGTAAACGTACAAATACTAATGAAAATGAGTACCGGTAAACAAATGCTTCAAATGGTTATACATTACGTAATTAATATGGGTGAAATACATATAGTTTGTAATGCTATGAAATAAATAAATGTTAGATCATTAACATGAATTCTATAGTGTTGTTGATTTTTATTTTACTCCATTGTAACAGTCATTTTTTTGGATTTCACTCAGGCCCAAATCAAGCAGGTTTGCCAACCCCTCAGAAACATTACCTGTGTGAGAGTCAACCCCATGAATTTTAGCTTAAAAAATTGGTTTCCAAAAATTCGACTACCGCATGAGTATATACGGTATTCACCAGAACTCTGGCAAAGTATCTTGTGGGAAAAACATAACCTGCTTTTCTCTTTCAGCTAATGCCTGCACTTCTGATATATTTTGCTTTTAAGTCTTCTATGCCTTTTCTTGTCATTTGAGCTCTTCCCAGATAGCAATGGGTTAACAAAGTTTCTGTGTTAGCTTTTAAAACAGGTTCCTCTATTACTTAGGTTTCACTGTATTTCTCCTCATTAGTTACAAAGTGCTCCCCCCCACCCCCCGAGATTTAATGGCCGGTTTACCACAGCATCGAACTCTGGCCTTCTTGCCCTTTGACCTACGGGAATGGCTACGTAAGTACTTACTTTGGAGATTGAGTGAATGAGGAATTAAATGAATGCTGCACAGTAGGACATGATAATGAGGTTTTCCTCTACAGTACCGTGGGTGTACCTACACCACACGGACTGCAGAAGTTCAAGATAGCGGCTCACCACCATCTTCTCAATGGCAATTCAGAGTGGGCATTAAATGCTGGTCTTGCCAGAAATGCTCAAATCCCAAAAGTGAATAAAATAACTCTTTAACAGTCCCAATGTACAATTCATATCAAATTTGATATGGAACCACACAAAGGAGCCAAATCTCACTCTAATTTATTGCTCAGGTGGTGCAGTGTCCACTGGTGTTACCACAATTCCATGAATCCACTGAATGTCATGCCTATTGCTACAAGTCTGTCACCCTTCCTCCTCTTCCTGACCCTCCAGGCAGTAAGCAGATTTGATATGTATGGGCTGCTCATTCTTCAGAGCTTCCTCTGGAATCCAAAGCGTCAAGCACGTGATGATTCCACATCCCCACTGGTGCTGTGGGTTTTAGAGGAAAACATTGCCTTGTGTGTTCAGGAAACCTGAGCTGGCCGATGAAGGACCATTTATTTGATCTGCTGCAATGAAGGCAAGTGCAACAAACAACAAGGATGATTTCAGTTCAGTGAATGACAAAAGGAAACAACAAGATATTGGCAGCATGCATCAAACTGCAGCCTGTATCATGGTCTCAAGTTAGACCCCAGTGCAATCTCTCCAGTTTGGGGTGGGGTGGGGGGGGGCGTTGGTATCCCTGACTGATTTCAGCAACCCCCACCCACCCCGACCCCTCTGCGTCAGGCCAGTTGTAGTACCTCTACCTGCCTGAGACAATCTTACACAACACAGACTGGGAATCAAACTTGATTGCTTCACACTACACCAAGGAGCAAGTGACCCCAAATTGCACAACTGCACGGTGTGTGGATCTTTGTGTTGATAGGCAAGGTGAATGTTAATGCAAGATATTGCTCTTTAAGGGTGCTGGGCTGAAGGAGAACATTAGTTTAGTAGTTGACATTTGTAACTGGAAGTAGCAATGTCAGAAAATGAGGAGGGAAGGGAGAGAAAATGAGATCCATTGCTTACCAGCCCTGCCAAAACCTATAATTAAGAACAGCATCAGTAAAAATTGCCAAGACAAAAGAATGAAGCCTGTCTCCTGTTACACCCCCCCACCCCACCAACCCCCAACTCAACTCTGCCCAATGCTATCTAGAATGCTAAGGGAACGCTCCATATTTTGCCCACAAGGCTTTTGGCAGTACTATTGCCAGGCATTTTTAAATTAGTCACAGCTAACGTAATTCCGCAGCAAAGCTTGATCACAGAATCAACATGAATTAGGCTTCCTTTATGTAATCCACAGGAATCTTGGTTCAATTCCTACCACCAGCGATCATTATAAATGGGAGAGATTTGTGAGTATGAAAGCCTAATAGGTGCATCTGCTACTCCAGCTGCATGACAAAACCCGTTTTTATCCTAATACGTCCTGCATTTCTGTCAGATTCACATTAGGCAATGTCCTGACAAATACAAAATTCGATAAAAATATGTACAATTTGTCTGTCTGCACACTTTAGCTTACAAGAGTCACACGCTATGTAAAAGTCTATAAAAATATAAAAGCTCGTTAGAAAATGTTTGTTCTGAATTAGCTCATTAGCACAATAGCAAAAAGTATAAATAAAACTCTCAGTAATGTTAGACCTCTCTATGACCATGCATGCCACAAAAATACGAATTACCCTTTGATGTGAATTATTTTGTTATCACACCGTGTGTGAAGTTTGTAAGGTTTTTTCAGGCCTTCTTCCCTGTTAAATTAGCACTTTAAAAATGTTTCACATAGCTTCATCTGCCACAGTGAAATGCAGCCACTTTCAGATAACGGTTTACCACCTACAATCAGCAGAACCTCTGGGAGACTATCCCTTGAGTGGAGTGCCGCATCACCTTGCTCAAGGCAGAGTGTACTGGCTTCTCCCAAAACACCATTGTCACTGTACTCCTCGGTACTGTCATCTGCAGGAGGCAGCTCCTCTGGCTGGATTGAAACCTGGTGGCTGTTCTCGCATGGCCAATCCCACTCAGGAGCAAAGGGATCAGGTGCAGTCAAGCTTAGAAGGTTTTCCCTGCTTTCAGTACTCTGCACGCTAAATGTTTTCATCTCAATGTTTGAATATGTGTTTTTGGCTCTGAGCTTTACTGCCGATGGGCTACAGTATCCTGGCGCCTGTGTGGAAAAATTCAAGCAGCAGGCCCCCTTCAGGGCAGCCAGGGGCTTTTCATTGCGTGTGTCTTGAAGGCCGATGCTGTTGTCATGACAGATGAAGCTTGGAGCTGATGTTGTGAGAGAAAATTCGTCAACGTGTTTCTCCTGGAAGCTGGGACCAACTCCTATTGTGCAGTGATAGATTTTGGGTGGTGGGCTTGTGTCTGTTGCTGGGTTTAATCTCTCCCAGGTCTGTGCTTTCAGGTGAAATTTCCATAGGCTGTTGTCAGAGTTGTTATGGTCCCTTCCTCCCCCAAAGATTAACATGCTGTCCTGGTATACAACAGCAGAGTGACCCACTAACTGGTGAGGCCCAGAGCTGTGAGAAATAAAGAATGAACAAGCTTATTCAATATACAGTCATGATCTGCATTAATATAGTTTCAAGCTTTTACTAATCTACCAGGAATCAAAGTTCACATTAGGCACAGTCTGTATGTCGGTGGGTGGATAGGGCACAGGGTGATGTCTGCCATTCACCCATGTGTTGAGCTGCAGATCTGAGAAAGGCTGGAACCAGAGGCCAGGCACCAACACAAGGAATGTGCTTTACGAAAGAAATGAGATAACACTGACCCTGGCCAACCTGCTCTTCTCACAACTGAGAACAAGGTGGGATGGCGAGAGAAAGGAAGTAAAGATTTCTGGCATATGGCCGCCAGTGTACTCTGAGTACATGTGTGTTCTGGCAGTGTGAATTAAATTAAGAAGAAAGGTTCAGGATGGTGGAATTGTGTCCTTGATGGAAAGGCAGAGCTTCCAAACAAAGCATTCATGGCAATGAAGGGGTATGGCAAAGTTAATGCAAGCAAATTGTTGTACTCCGTAAAGAGTTCAAAAGTTACGAAGTGTTTTGAAAAGAGAGACACATTGCCGAAGCTTTTCATCTTGGACTCATCAAGACAAACTTGGCATCCTGATGAGTGCAAGACAAAAAGCTTCAGCAACACGTCTCTGTTTACAGCAACATTCAACTTCTGTATTACCAAGTGATCGCAAGTTATAAATTAAGAAAGGAAGAGGGAGAACTTCTTCACAAAAGAGCCACGGGCTTCCTGAATATCAGGAGAGGTCAGACTACATGAATGGGTTTGGAAATTAGATGTATTTCAGCTAAAAAGAAGCAATTGAGGTGGTGCTGAATCTGTCAAAAAAGTTTGGGCTTTTCAGACTTAAATGATTTTTTACCTATATCAAAATATTCAGATGTTCTCACTAGGGGTCGAGCTCAGACATCTAATTTACAGAGCTGTACAAACAGCAGCAATTTGCAATTATATAGCACCTTGTCCATAGTAAAATGTCCCAAGGTGTTTCACCAGAGCGTCATCAAAAAAAATTTGACGCTGAGCCACATAGGAAGTTTTAAGACAAATACCCAAAGCCTTAGGCAAAGAGCTGGGCTTTAAGGCTGTTCTTAAAGGAAGAAACATGGGTGAAGGAGGCTTAGGGAGGAGTTCCAGAGTTCAGGACCTTGGCTGCTGAAGGCACAGCCTCCAATGGTGGAGCGATGAAAGCTGATGAAGTACAAGGGACCAGAATAGAGGAGCGCAGAAACCTTTGAGGGGGTGTAGGTCTGGAGGAGAGTTACAAACGTAAGGATAATGAATATTTTAAGATGCAGATTTATTTCACGAACAAACTATCTTCAGGGTGATTAGACCTATCTGCCACGCACTGAACCAAGATCATATGCTACTGTTGAAATCTCTTTTTACCGTGCTCTGATCCTGGACCATATGCCATTGTTGAAATCCCACTTCCAAAAGTCATTCTGTTCCACAAGTCCAACCAGTCCCCCAAACAAGTACATTCCTCTCCTATGGACAGCTGCAGAGTGACTGTACCGAGGTCCGGGACCCACATCACCACAGGGCATAAATACTGGGCACCAATCCTTGGCATCTGTTAGAAGTATTTTGATAACATTGAAAAGGCGATATAAAATTACAAAGTTAGCTTATTTTGAAAATATGTTATCTGTGACTCTTTCCAAACCCTTCTGAGTGCTTTTCTTTCTAGTCAGATGAGTCTAGATCGGCCACCCGAGGGCTGATGTTGCCAGTAAGTTTGCCTTTGGGACGATGATTGTAGCAGGATGTTGAAAAATGCACCATCTTGGGGATACTAACCTTTCCATCTCTGTTACAAACTGTCCCAAATCCAAAAGATAAGTGTAAAAAGTTCTTTGGCAAGCCGGGCTCATCTCTCTAGAGATAACTTGCTGCCTCTGACTGTTCCTTAACTGATTCCATATTGGACTCCACCTTAGGTGCATTGCCTGTGTTAATCCCTCTTGATATAAAGAGCTCCCTGATGTTAGTGCTAAATTTCCTTTTAGTCAATTTGAAACTAATTTGCCTTGCTGCGTTTATTCGGTTTATATCTTCTATATGGCTAACACACATGCTCCTGCTTCATTGTGCCAACTAAACAGAGGCCGTGGCCAACTGGTGGTTTCCTGTTGTGCCAGCTACAGTATCATTTGCAGCTTGCACAACGCGGACACAAAAACAATCAAACTCAAAACGACTGTTAATTCAGGGTAAAATATGCGGAGGGAATGATTGTTTTTATTTTAATGTCACACAATGACTTAAAGCTATCCTTACAGCCGCTGCATTTGGCTGCCACAGCGCTTCAGTGGTGTGATGTAAGGCTTTGCACACAAATACAGGGTGAATCTTGCCAATTCAGAAGGCAAATGGGTAACAGGTCCTTTCTCAGTGCCATAGGAAACCAAGGAAACTAAAGGGAGCACAGGCTGCTTTCCGTTTTCCTCACTGCTAGTAAAACGTTTCAAGTTGGCTTCTCAAGCTCCTCCCTTTGATGCTGCACCATCAGTCAAATGGTCACCCTATGTGCGGCTCACTGAGCTTATCCAATGAAAAGCTGAGGGCATACGAATCATAAAGGTGGCAGCTTCAAGTTCCTTTTGTGCACTGAGTGAACTGATCTCAGCTGTGGCTTCAACAGGGGCGCGAACATTTGGGTTCAGTGTCCCTGCATTGACCAGGCTTCCTGCTCCTGGATTGTCTTCCGGGGATCCAGCTCACATGGCGGATGGGATTTTAGGTGACGAGTGGGCTGAGGTTCCGATGCTACCCCAGTGCTCAAAGGGCCTACCTACTACAAGAAGAATGGCGACATGGGCAGTACTGGATGGCAGCCAGTATCCACAAGTCCTGTGCATGCAGGAATAAATTAATCTCCTCAGGAAAGGAAGTGGAGAAAGGAAAAACATCAGGGAGAAAATAAAAATCACGACACTCGCAATAAATTTAGTTAGCTTTAGTTTGCTATTGGCAAAAAACTTACTTGTAATTCAAGACCCAAAATAGAACAAAATACAACCCTTCAATGCTTAACAGAGAACAGATCAAACAGCAGCATGGAAACCATTAGCTCATATTCCCCTCAAGTCTTGGAATGGACAGTACTGACTCTATGCTCAATGTTTTGAATATTGAAAAAAAACTTACAATTAAAATAATTTGAATGACTAGCTGGTATTTCCACTCACCAAAACTAAAGCTCCAGAATTCCTGTGAGGGTCCCTTTATATCGACATAACCACCATATACATACATTTGTGACTCAAACACCACAGCCGTGTGCCCCTTCCTGTTCCTGGGTATCTGTTTCTGAAGAAACGAAAAGGTAATCGTTGGTTAATTGTATTTTCCTCTATTTCAGCACCCTATGCACTGTGATCTGGTAGTAGAGGCAGATAACCAGTAACATTGCACCCCAGAGAACTGAATAATTATCTGAAGTGAAAAAATTGGCAGGCCTACGGAGAAAAGGCAGGGCAGTAGCATTAGGTGAGTTGCTCTTACAGAGAGCCGGCATGGGCACGACAGGCCAAGCAGCCTCCTCGTGTACCATAACCATTCTATGATTCTATATGGCCTCTGCCATTTTTCCTATGTGAGGCACACAAGCATGATTCTGGGTGAACTACTTATGTCTCTGAAAGTGGCACAGCCTGTTGGAGGCTTGGGACTTCTCAGCCATTCAGCAGTCATACAAAAATTGTGCTCACAGGCAATCATGGCTGCTAGTGCAGCCATATACCACACCTTCCCAATTCGCTTTCAAGCCTTCGCATCAAAAGAATGTATTAACTACTAGTGCTTCAACTCCCAGGAGCGAATTATCCTGCATTTCTCACTGAAGAGATAACGCGTTTGCACTGTGAACTCACAGGAATCATTGACAATGAACTTTGAGACAACCTTACCTATTAGTATGTGCCTTACCGTTTTAAGACAGAATTGAAAAAGGTTAAGCAAAACAAAATTGCACAAGGTGTTACAAATACGATGTTTGTTATGTTTGGGGATGTCTGTGAAAGTTAAGGTAAAATGGAGTAGTGAAGGGGGTCATTTGAACTGTTCTGAATTCTGCAGACAAAAGGTTAGAGTTGGGGCTTGGGTTGTTTGATTGGGAAGAAGGTGTAAGATGTCCACACCTGTAGACAATGGCAAGAGCATCACTGATGGCTATGAGTAGACTATACGTCTCCAAGTCCCACAGAGAGGTGTTAAGAACGTCAAGTTTTATAAATGGCTATAATTTAAACTGTCTATTTGATTCCAAGATGGAAAGAAGTTGGGGGGGGTGCGGTGGTCTAGAGGATAATTAATTAGCATTTCTACCTAGACACAAAACCCATGTCACTCATATTGCCATCAAGATGGTCTTTGAAAGGGGAAGAGCTGGCTTACAGGGTTTTCCAAGATATCATTGAACCTGACAGAAAGAAGTCAGAGTGAAAGAATCTGAGAGAGAGAGAGAGAGAGAGAGAGAGGAGACAGAAAGAGAGAAACAGATAGAGAGAGAAAGAGCAGAAAGATAGAAGCAGCTGATCTGCATCTTAAGCAGAGAAAATGCTGGGCCTGTCAGTCACCATGAGAAATAGCTACAAGAGCAGATCAGAGGCTGAGAATTTTATGGAAAGTAACTCACCTCCCGACTCCCCAAAACCTGTCCACCATCTACAAGGCACAAGTCAGGAGTGTGATGGAATACTCCCCTACTTGCCTGGATGAGTCCAACAACACTCAAGAAACTCGGCACTATCCAGGACAAAGCAACCCGCTTGACTGGCATTCCATACATCTTAATAAACATTCACTCCCTCCACCACTGACGCACAGTGGCAGCAGTATGTACCATCTACAAGATGCACTGCCAGCAACTCATCAAGGCTCCTTCGACAGCACCTTCCGAATCCGCAACCTCTACCATCCAGAAGGACAAGGGCAATAGATGCATGGGAACAACACCACCTGCAAGCTCCTCTTCAACTCACACAGTATTTTGACCTGGAACTATATTGTCATTCCTTCACTGTTGCCGGGTCAAAATCCTGCAACTCTGTCCCTAACAGCACTGTGGGTGTTCCTACAATACATGACTGCAGTGGTTCGAGAAGGCAACTCACCACCACCTTCTCAAAGGCAATAAGGGGTCAGCAATAAGTGCTGACCTAGCCAGCATCACCCATATCCCATGAACGAATATAAAAAAAGGGTGAGAGATTGCCCTCAGATTGAAGAGACCGAGTTTGTGTGGACTGATATGAGAATGGAAGATTCACCTCTCTTGGCTAGAGGGAAGAATCTCCAATTTGTTCCTCCCCGTTGAAGTCAGTTCTGGGATTAGGAATTGCCTGGCCGGGAAAGGTAAAGAAGGAGAAAAGCCCTTGGAAGCTAAGAATCGCTTTGGACAGTTTCCAGGAGAGTGAAATGTCCATTTATAAGACAGTGTAAAGCACAATCGTAACATGGGATTTTCAGACATGTAAACAGTTAAGTAAGGAAAGTTCTTTTCTGTAGCTTAATGTATAAGCTGCCTACAAAAATATAGTGTTTAGTCAATGTTGCTTTTAATTCACTTGTTAAAGTACATGTCTTAAAACTTAAAATCCTTTCCTGTGATCCTTTCAGTCAGTCACTGGAAGTTCAATTTCTCCACCTCAAGTTATTGATCTCTAAGGGGATCGTAACAAAGGAAGGAAAAGATTGAAGATTATGGGAAGCTAGCAGGAGAATGGGATCAGACAATGTGAAACCTGTGGGGCAAGAAATCTTAAGAATGAGACTTTTGAATTAGAGGTGGTGATGAGGGAATCAGCAGCCAATGTTAGTCAGTAAGTACAGTTATGATAGGGCACTGGGAGCCTAGGGCAGTTGGGATATAGGCAGCAGAGTATTGGATGAGCAGAAGTTTATGGAAGGTGGAAGGCTGGACCCCATTGCATTGGAATAGTCCAATCTATAGGTGACAAAGGCTTGGATGAGGGCTTCAGTGGCAAATGGATTGAGACAGAGACAGAGAATGGCAATGTTACAGTAGTGCAGGTAGATAGTCCTTTATATGGAAAGATTTTGGTTTGGTAGCTTAGCTTGGGGTGATCCCTCCTACAACCTACACCTTGTGGCTTAATTTTGCCTGAGACAATGGCTGAAGAGGGAGCTGAAATCAAGGTAAAGAGTGCTGAGTTTGTGGTGGGGCATTGAAGGCAATGGCTTTGGGCTTCCCAATATTTAGCTGGAGGAAACTACACCTCATGCAAGTCTGGATGTCAAGCAGTCTAACAGCAGAGCGGTGGCATTAGGAACAATGCTGAGACAGTGGAGTAGTGGTAACATCACTGAATGAGTAATCCAGAGGCCCAGGCTAATGCTCTGGGGACGAGGGTTCAAATCTCACCACAGCATTCAATTAGTAAATCATGGCTGCAAGATTTGATTTCAGGTAAAAGAAAAAGGGCTTTCATTTATACAGCATCTTCCATGACCATGCGATATCTCAAAATACTTTAAACCAAAGAAGTCCCTTTTTGAAGTGTGGTCACTGTTGTAATGCAGGGAATGTAGCAGCCAATTTCTTCACAGCAAGCTCCTACAAACAGCAATGTGATAATGACCAGATAATATGTTTTTTTTTAAAATGAAGGGTTAAATAGTGGCTAAAATACTCGGAAAATTCCCTTGCTCTTCTTTAAAATTGTGCCGTGGGACCTTCGACTTCGACCAAGGGGGAAGACAGGGCCTTGATCTAGCTTCGCGTTTGAAAAGTAAATGTAAATATCAGCACCCTCCCTCACACAGAATGAGAAGAAATTCATACCGTGATCTCACTTGAAAATGTCTTGTGCCACCAAGTCCATCTCACACCGCCTATTAAAAATAAAACCTTCGTTAAACTCCAACATCAATTGCAACTACTTGTGTGAACCACAAGAGGGTAGTTCACTGAGCTTATTGGTCACAAAATGAAGTGTTTCATTGTGAATTTGGATAAAAGTGGCCCAGAAAAAGCTCTAATCAAAGAAAGCAAGATTCTGCAAGTTCTTAGGATTCAAACCATTCCCAATTACAAGCTTGTGGAATTCCCCAACATATCAAATCTCTTATCTAATTTCTGTTTAACTTTAAAAAGCAAATGAAATGAAACATTTGTTTGTACTGGAAACTACCGCTTCCAATTAGGATAAAATGGATTTATACTATTAAGCACACTTCTCATTTTGACGATTATTTCGATCGTTGTAACATCTCAAATAAGTTACTCGCAGAAAAATACAAAATTATCCTGTTGTTGATGTATTGCTGATCCTTGGCTTGGAATCTTATTCCTTTCTCAGTTACTGCAGAAGAACAGCAAATGATTACAAATACAGGAGAATTCACTGTTTGTTTTATCCACATTTGAACCACGGCCAACAAAAAGAAGATATTTCTTTCCAAAAATCTAATTGTTCAGTAGGCTGCATTCATTTAAACTTTCAAGCAGACCTTTCAGGATTCACAATGACGCAGCACATTTTGTAGATATACTTTCATGCATCACATCCAGGCAGTGGTCTACAACATATTACACTGAATGAAATGCCCCAATGTGTTTGATCAGGGGAGTGGGTGGGGGGGAGTGCACTGAGCAACCACAGGAAGAAGAGGGCAAGAAGTTAGGGGATGAATGGCCAAACAGGTAGATTTTGAGGAAGCTCCTTTGAATGTGGGGAGAGTGTTAGTGGGGAGGGTGAAGGGGTATGGGAGAGAACTTCAGTGTGCAGAGAGGTTTGGCGCTTTAGTCCAGTTTCTCGTCGTGCAATTGGGCAACCCTAACATTTAGAGTTGCTTTAGTAAATTTGTTATGCAACGCCTCAATTTACCAATAATAAGTTTGTTCTAAATTAAAATATGCTCACACATCAGAAGATTTCTTACGAGTTAATCTTAGAAGACCCCTAAGTGCCTGCCTCTTAATGCAGACACATTAAGGCAATGAATATGACCCACCAACTGACAAGCATTCTGGCAGTAAAAAGATATTTGCACTTTGCAAAATTGTGAGAACTTGCTTTGGCTAAATGGCTAACAAGAGACTAACTTGATTTTTGTTTTAAATGATTGATGATGAGGTAGAATTGCATGGTAGACTGAGCTAGACCATTGTCGCCACTTCTGAAACCTGGCTTTTGAATCTTGCTGTGAAGGGGTGAAGACCCAGTTGAAAATTTTCCGATTTGTAAAAGTTCAAAACGAAGAGATTTTCAGTCAGGTTATGGATGCAGCGCCATAGCAGAATAAGTGCCGTGAATTTGGCAGTCTCATTCAGCAACACAACATGGCATCTGGGCAGTATGAGTATTCTTCTAAGGATGGAACTTAGGCTGAAAATGTGTGACAACCAGCAATCTCATCTGTCTACTGTGATGCTCAGTTGGCCTGGAGTTATACTTGTAGCTGCACAGTGCCCTGAAGTCAGCAACAGAGGAGTTGGCTGCACCATAAGCCCAGAATCCCCTTTAAAAAGTGGCTATATTTCAATGTTAGGAACTAGCAGGTACAATTGGAGAATTCTACAGCACGGATAGAGGCCATTTATCCCATCTGACTAGCTACCCACTCAAACCCTTTTCCCACTTCTTTCCCTATATCCTTTTTATTTGTTTTAAACTAGTTATCCAATTCCTTTCTAAAGGCTGTTGGGAGTTCTGTTTCCACGATTGCTTCTGAGAGGGCAGTCCACCTCCTAACAACCCGCCATGTAAAAGACAATCTCCTAATCTCTCCCATCAGTCATCTGGTAATTAGGTTTTTCACATTATGAAGCATCTTGGTTGGACGAACAGAGTAATACCTTTTGCTCTGACTAGTGAAGCAGGAGATGGTGGCGTAGTCACAATGTCACTGGACTAGTAAACCAGAGGCCCAGTCTAATGCTCTGGGGGCAAGGGCTCAAATCCCATCACCACAGCTGGCAGAATTCAAATTGATTATGACCATCGACCCATCACCGATTGTTGTAAAAACCCATCTGGTTCACCAACGTCCTTTAGGGAAGGAAATCTGCCATCCTTAACTGGTCTGGCCTACATGTGACTCTAGATCCACAGCAACGTGGTTGGCTCTTAACTGCCCTCTGAAATGAGCAATGAGGCATGGGAAACAAATGCTGGCCTTGCCAGTGATACCCACAAACCATGAACGAATCAAAAAAAAGTTTGAAGGGCTAATCAATTTAAAAATCACTAAGACAGCATGCAGAGAGGTTAAGAGAAATTTTCTTGTACAGATTTATTACAGCACAGAATGTTTCGCCAGAGACAATAGTTGAGCAGACAGCATTACATCCTTGTAAAGATAGAATAGATAAGCATTTGAAGCTCCTCTATTCTTCCTGCCAAAGTGCATAGTATATATAGGAAAATATTAGGTCAACTAAACATAATTTTCGGCAAATGACGTTGCTGGTTGTTGCATAATTGCTTAACTCCCATCCATTGAAGATGAACTAGTATACTATTCAAATGCCATTCTTGGAATTGCTGTGACGCTGAATAAGACTGCCAAATTCCAGGCACTTATTCTGCTATGGTGCCTCATCCATTAACCTGATTGAAAATCTTGTCATTTTGAACTTTTACAAGTATCAGAAAATTTTCAACTGGGGCCTTCATTCCGTCATGGCAAAAGTCAAAAACTGGATTTCAGAAATGGCGACAATTGTCGAGCTCAGTTTATCATCCAATTCTACCTCATTGTCAGTCATTTAAAACAAAAATCAAGTTGGTCTCGTTAGCCATTTAGCCAAAGCGAGTTCTCATAATTTAGATATACCTCTATGGTAATAGAGCTAGGGTAAATTATTAGTTTTGGATTGTGTTGGCACAGACACAATAGCCTGAATCCTGTGCTTTAAATCTTGTGGTTCTTTCTTAAACTTATGTCCCTAAGTTACTGGTTCACTGAACAAATGAACAGCTTTACCCATCAAAAGCCCTCATAATTTTGAGCACTTCTCTGCTCTGATGTATTCTGTCTTAAACTACCTAATGTAGCTTAATTGCTATTTGCTGAAAATAAGTTTATCACCTGAAGTTAGCACTGATCTGCAGGAATCCATGAAACTGGTAATCCTAATGAAACAAGTATGTTTTACCCTCTACGTATTAGTATCAACAATCGCCACAGGTGGGTATGGTAGCCCAGTTTATGGTACTGGATTAGAACTTTATAGGTCAAGTTCAAATTCCAACTTGGCAAGTTGAAAGCTAGCAGCAAGTAAACTGACCGTGAAAGCTGCTGAATTGGCCTTAAAACCTGGCTGGTCATTTAGCCCCTTGAGCTTGTTCCACAATTCAATTAGATCATGGTTGATCTGAATCTCAACTCCAACTACCCACTTCTGTCACCCTTAATACCCTTGCCTAATAAAAATTTATCAGTTGGTTTTGAAATTTTCAATTGGCCTTGCCTCAACAGCTTTTTGGTGGGGCTGGGGGCAGGAAAAGATTTCCACTATTATATTTAGCACTGCTGTTAAAGTAATGGCTCTGCTGAATTATTTGACACTAACATTAAATGCCTTGAATTGAAAAATGTTCTGTCTTCCCAGTACACATTCTACATACCCAAGTGAGTGTTCCCAACTTTTTTTTTGTAGAGTAGTTATGCAGAAGTGAATTAATCACTAATATTTCCCAAATTTAATATACGCTTGCTAGGGCATGTCTGGCAGTAATTACTAGTGAGTGCTCCCAAGTAACTAACTATATTGTGGCGCTGATGTAATTTAACTCCTCGACTGCTCGATTCCTGTTTGGATTTTAATAGCAAATGGAAGAGATGACATTTTAACTGCAATCGATAATAACTTCACCCATGCATCACTTACTTCTGCCATGGAAACTTCTATAATTTAAGATGGAAAAATAAAAGCCAAGGGAAAATGTGAAGAGTGAATGAAATATGATACTGGCATTTTACATGGGCCCTGGCCGATTAAAAGGAGAGAAAGCAATGCAGCAAAAGTAAAGTTCCCCAGTTATCAATAAACTTATAACTTGAGTATTGCTGAAAAAAGACACTTTGTCAAAGCTTTACATCTTGCAATTATCAGGACAATCGCAAGAATACCAATGTCAGGGGAAGCAACAACTTTATACTGTATGAGAAGAGTGTTGATTGGTTGGCAAGTGAACTCTAATTGGTAGAGGTGTTGCTATGAAGAATGCACTAGTTAATGGTGATTGACAGTTAACTGCCAAGAATTCTTTGAAATTTAAACCAGGCAGCTTGACTCTGATAGGTCAAGGCCCCCAAGGATTGAACCAGCAAATGGCTATCATTTATTTTGTTCAGCTGAAACAGGTGCAATGTGTGTATATGTTCTTTCTGTCTGCAAAGAACAGGGCCCTGTGTATTAATATATATGTAGCTTCCAGTACATGCAAATGCACCACATTGTGAGCCTGACAAACAATCTTAAATTGGTTGTCAGCATAATTTTTAGCAAATGTTGTCTAATCTTGGAATCGCATCTAATGTTGAACAATGTATTTTGAGTTTTGCAAGCATGGCTGCTGTGAACAGCAGAAGGTACATACTGTTTGATATGATCCACCAATCTTTGGGGTGTACTGTCTACATACCAAGCATCACACTGGCACTGAAATTCATAGACTATTTGTACGATAGGCAGAATGTCTTTTTGGCTTGATGGCAGCATCCTGTTAGTGGTGAATACCACTCGTGTTGCGACTGTATAGTAGCAGCGTAAAACAGCTAGCTTCACCATGTGGCACATTTGCATGTACTAGAAGCTACAGATATTAATCCACAGGGCCCTTTTCTTTGCAGACAAAGAATGTGCATACATTAGCCTGTTTCAGCTAAACAAAGTAAGTGCCAGCCATTCGCTGGTTCAATCTTGCGCAACCAGAGTCAAGCTGCCTGGTTTAAATTTCAAACAGTGCTTGGAAGTTAACTGTCACTCACCATTAGCTGGTGCATTCTCCATGGCAATGCCTCTACCAATCAGCACTCTCTTTTCATATAGTATAAAGTTGTTGCTTCTCCTGACATTGGCATTCTTGTGATTGTCCAGAAAAGCTTCAACAAAAAGTCTTTTTTCAGCAAAACTCAAGTTCTGAACTACCAAATGACTATTTAAATTTAAAACTGCAGACGGGGCAGAACATTGGACAGCAGTAGGAGTAGGAGACTGATTAGCTATCACTTCTTGAATTCTCATTAAATTCAGCATAAACTAATAAAAAAATTGTGTTCAGAAAGGCTTTATGAATTGCTGATGGAAGATGGACATGTGAACCCTCAGAGCTCTTCTGAGGTACCATTTTTGCAGTTTGGGCTGATTAGGAAGAGTTTTAAATTGCAACCATTTGTCTGTCCCGACCCTGGTAGTGTCTAATGTGGACGCTGGGTCAAAATGCTATGCAGTTCCTGGTTACTGCCAATCCTCATCTTAACTATCATAAAAATTCGCCACCATATTAAAGCGACACCCTCACCCAGTGAGACAGTACAGTTATATTGTGGAAAAAAATAAACAGTTTCTCAAGAGAATGCTGAAATCTTTGGAAAATGTGTAAAAAAAAATTACAGTCAGACTGAACTTTCACTGCCAATTACAATCATTTGTAGATAAGCCTGACTATAAAATAGACACCGGTGAATCAAACCCTGTTAACGGCCGCATACTTTTGTTATGATATAGTGGGTAGTATTTGCCAGGCTGACCAAATCCACAAGGGAAACTTGGCCACACTATCGCAATGATTTTGCAATTTGTATTTATTACAAGAAGGCTTGTGCACTGAAGTCAGAAGTAATGAGTCCACAACTACCTTTAGAGATTTTAAAGATTAAATGAAAACATTTATTCATAAAAGAAAAGAACTTAAACATACACGTAAGATTACAGTTACACAGTTATAACTATTCCCAAAATTCCTACTTAACCAGGCTCCCAACTATATGCCCCCTTTAAGGCAACTGTCCAAATGGATGCCAAATTTATAAAGTCATCCAGCAGTTTTGCCACAAGCACCCAGTGGACAATAGATTTCCAAAGGCTTTTGACACAACTTTGATTACTGGAACAGCAAACTTCTGCAGGGTGGCTGGAGGCTTTTTCCCCAAGTCTGTTTCATACAGTCACCTTTCCAGATCTCACACGGCCACACCACACACAGCCTTCCATCCTACTTTAAACATATTTCTCGCTTTCTGATCTGTAAATCCCATTGTTTCAACTTGTCTTTAGAAGTTACTTTTCCCAGAATATAAAAATCCATCATGTTATCATTATGGTCAGTACTTTTGAGAAAAACAAATGTAATCACTTTGCCTTACTTATCTTGCCAGTTGTAAATATCTTCCATGCCCCTTTGAAAATCAAACACACCTCCACTTATCTAAATATCCAAATTTCATTCAAACCATCTCTGCTGAGACTTCACCCTAGCTTTACTAAACTCCATTTCAAACGTCTGTTTTACACCTCACTTCTTTGATAATTTAAACCTTAAAGTCTAATCGTCTCTAGTTCAATTAAGAAAGCCACATACACAGAACCACGCATACCCAAAATAAAATATCCCACAGTAATATTAGGAAAAATATGATAGTTTAGTGACATTTTAAAAGTGTCATGGCTTTGCTATGTTAAACGTATCAGTCTTACAAGGGCCTGTCACACGAGGTGACAGTAACTACTTCAGGAAAATTGTGATTAAAAATTGCACGTTCCTCATTTTTTTGCAGATAAACTGCGGGCTTTTGTGGAGCAGTACTGGTACTGACTTCCACCTCTTTTCCCAGCTTACGGAGCCATTCTTATCCCTTCTCTCTAAACTCATGTCAACACTATTCTCCCCCTTGCCTCCAAGTCTCATCAAAATGTTCTACATCCTAAATAACATTTTTCTGTCTCTAACTGGTTAAACTTTCAGGTGAGATTTTATTCCATCTGGGCCAAATACCAAGACCGAGAGAAGGTGAACCAAACACACTTGCATTACAACTCCAGCAACACTTTTCTCTTACCAATGTCATAGATCCAGAGAGGTGTTTTCCCCTGGGTATAAGCAGAGTCCATCATTCCACCAAACACATAGATCATCCCCTTCCAAAACAAAAAAAAAATCACAGAAGAATTGAAAATTACAATTGGAAATAACTTCTGACAACATTTTGGTTCACTTTACTATCTCAACATTTAAAAAACACAACCAGCTCTTACTAAGGTTATGTGATCTGGTCAGAAAAGTCAGGCATCTCATAGGATCATACAGCATATAAAAGCTCACTTAGCCATTGAAGCTGTGCCCGCTTTGTGAAAGAGCGACTGGCATTCAGTTAGTCTCACTTCCCTCTTACCCTACAGCACTGCAAATTTCTCCTTTTCAAGTACCCATCCAACATCTTTTTGAAAGTTACTATTGAACTGACTTTGGCCACTCTTTTAAGAAGTGCATTCCAAATTGCTACATAACAAAAATCACTGAACAACAAAAATTTCTCCTAATTTCCACCACCCCGCACCCCCCCCCCACCCCCACCCCCCTTCCCACAGCACTTTTTGCCAATTATCTTAAATGGGTGTACTCTGGTTCCTCTGGAAATGGTTTCACTGCCTCATCTACTCTGCCAAAGCCCCTCAACATTTTCAGCACCTCTACTAAATTTTGTCTTTACCTTCTCTTCCCAAAGCAGAACAACCCCAGTTTCTCTAGTCCCTCCTCATAACTGAAAACCCTCATCTCTGACACCATCCTAGTAAATCTCCTCTGCACCCTCTCCATAGTCTTGACATCCTTCCTAAAGTTTAGTTCACAGAATCAGAAACAATGGTCCAGCTGAGGCCTAACTGGTGGTTTAGAAAGGTTTCCGATAACTTCCTTCTGGTTCAGGGTATCAAGATGAATTTAGATGCTGGGTATCCAAAAGAATATTCCTCATTAACAACATATCCTCCCACTGTGAAACAACTAGATCACTTTGAGATCTATGACGTAAAGACAGGAATAGCAAATATCTGCTAACTTTGCTATTAAATCAACCTGTATGAGAAATTCCTCTTGTTCAACACCCCAGTGCAGCCCACTTGCTGTTGACCTCTGCAAATGCTCGGTAGCTGATCAGATATTTCTCTAAGGAAGTCATTACCTCCTCATGCCATCATAAATGAAATTGTTATCTCACATCTTAAGGAATTGCAGGTATGAAGCCACATCCTGCCACTCCCCAATTGTTGCACCTGGGGCAAAACATTATTTTAGAACAGCGTTAACACGTTATAAACTAGCCACTTAAAAAGATTTTTAATATAACCCACACTGAGAACATGCAATCTGATCTAACATTTACTCCAGTTTCAGCAAAGGCATTGGATCGCATCCACTCTGTTCTTACTTCATGGGCTACTAACGAGGGCTCCTCCAATTCCTCAGGTGCGGTACCGTCTGCATTGTCCAACTCCTCCCAATCATTCTTAGCTGAAAAATACAAATACATTATCTGGCATTGCAATGCATTCCCATTAGGAAGAACAGGATTTGTGACACTGGAGTAATAATGCATGTCGATGATAGGGATCAAATATCAGGTCCTTGGAGAAAAAGAGAGGCCACAATTGGACAATGCATGTGTTATGGACAGGAGGGGGGGGGTTGATTTAAACAGCACTAATTTCTCCTCTCACCACTAGTCCATAAACAGAAAGGTGTTTTCATTTGTTTCCCTCTTTTTAAGTGATGGCATATTTCCCCAACCCCTTGGTTTTTGTGTGATCCAATTTTCCAGTAGTAACCCCACAGCAAACTTGAGATGGGATGAACTTAAAAGGCTAGTTTATTTGCACACACTCAAAAGGCAGAAGGAGGATTGCAATAACTCTTCCACACTCAAGACAGTAAAGAGAGGAATAGAAAAAAGGATTTATAGTACAGAAACCACTGAGAAGATAAATATTGATTCATGTGGGTTCCAGAGTCCAGAATCAAAGTCCAATGAGAAATCCCTTCATGGAGGTTGGTGGGTTAAAAACTGATACTGTATAATTCACTTTTCCGGTGGTGTTGACTTCAAACAATGAGATTAGCATGCAGAGATGAATCAGTCTTGTAGGCGATGGTACAGAATTTCCAGCAGAAGCAGGGTAGTTGGGGCCAGATGTCCAACTTGGCCAGAGTTCCTTTTCTGCGAGGCTGCCCATTAGATGGTAAACAGCAGACTGAGCTTTTCAGTTCAGCAAGAATATTACTAGTTCCACAAGCTAGAGGCCCATACCACATGACTCTCACCTCTCCAACCTCTTTGACAAAGGATGATTATCCAGTATTTGTAAATTAGCTTTGTGTTCCAGGCTGATAATGTCTTTGCCATTATGGGTTAAAAGGAAGGTTTGAGAGGCCATTATTTTATTAGACATTCGGTCTCAGCTGGCCAGCCTGGGTTCTCAAATACAATCAGCTTTCCACATAGTTCTCTTTGAAGTTGGATTGTGCAGTCCCCAGGCGGCTCCTCAGAGACAATGAGGTGTAAGATTTCTGAAACCGTAAAGTGGCTTCTTTTGTTCTGGGATCACAGGCAGACACAATTTCAGCCATTTTAAGGATCATTGTTCAGTTTTTAAAATTTTACAAAATGAAAAAAAAAAATTCTATTCCTTTTTTTTGTGGTCTTAAGAAGGAAGAACAGGAGGTAAAGTAGTATGTATTTATTCTCTCATTCAGACTGGCACTTCAGAAACACAGCCAGCAGGGGCAATGGCAGTACCCTGCTGCATATTTCTTTTGAGGGGTTAGTGCAACAGCAAGGACATTGTCCTATCCTGGGATGTGGAATGATTAGGTGACCTGGGATTTTCAAATCTGTCTTTATGAGAAGTCTCGTTGGGGCTGGTGTTCTGAATTTTCCTCTGTTGGGGATCAGGCATAAGCAAAGCCATTGATTTCAGAACTCTGCCTAAGCAACTCCTGATTAAGTGTCCACCAAAGGGTCTGGGGGGGTGGGCTGGTGGGGTTGGGGGTGGGGGGGGGGGGGGGGGGGGGGGGGGGGTGTGGGGGTGCGGGGGGCATGGTTTACAGGGTGGTTAGCACACAGGGGTGAATAATGGTCCGGCTGCTTGGGAATGCCATGCATCTGCTGGAGAATGCTGGGTATCTCACTCTGAGCGTCAGGCCCTTTGATCATAGGACTCAGCAGCTCTGGTCCAGTTTAACTCCTCCCTGCCCTCCTTGGTAACCTGTGGGCTCAGCTGTTCAAACCCAGGGACTTTGGTTAGGCTGATTGTCAGGAGACTGGGATATTTTAAATGAGACTTTGGCCTACATCAGGAATTCCAGCCTAGTGCCTGCCTCGAGCATTAGCACCTCTGGGGTGTTCCAGTTATGTTGCTAGGTGCTATGGGATGGCATGAACAGCTGGGCAACCTGCTACTGAACTTGGGCCACTGTACTTTCCTGTGGCTTTTCAACTAAGTGAGGCATCACCCTACTTTTTCTGAGCCAATTTGGGAATATTCACCATACAGCTGTTGGCTAAACCAATCATTGACTTCCTAGCCAGGCCCTTTGTCTTGGGAGTGGGTGCTCTCCTAATTTGTCCCACATTGCCTGGAACACTTCTCCCCTCAAGTGGAGGTGTAGCTCTAGCTATATTCCCTTGTGGCTTTTCAACTGGATGAGGCATCTCACTCCATATTTGGAAAGAAGGTTTCTGCCAGCCATACTTCAGGCAATTCCTTAAGCCTTTCCTTTCCTGGTTGCAAACTTACCTTCTTTCAGGTTCTTCAACTACAGGGGGCAATGCTATCACTATTTCTTTCCCTGCTCTGGGACTTCTCTGGTTCCTGTTTAATTCTGGGATATTCTGCAAGTCTATTTTAAATTCTAATGGCCCTTTCTGCATGTCTTTTAACTTTACTGGCCTGGCTTTAGCTGTGTTACATTCAAGCAGCTCTTGCTTAATGGTAGCAGGTTCTATTTCACCCCTTCAGGCCTCTAAACATTCCCCAGCCTTCTGTAATCCTGCAGATTTTTTTCATCTTTTCTTTTGCTGGCTAACACTTTGCTGCCAGTCAAATCGCTTCAGAAGAGGAAATTGATTCCTGCTACTGGTAGTTCAAGGGCAATCACTACTGTAACAGGACCTGAAATAAGGTCACTCTCTAGGTGGATCCTATGGAGGGGTGCAAACACAGATCCTCCTCCCACTTCACCGATCAGTGCTTTTGCCTTCAAGGAGGACGTGGGGGTAGGTTTATGTTTCCCTCCAACATTATGGACTGAGTGGCCCATGTGTCCCAGAGTAGTACAAAGGACTTGTTCACATTTTGCGACGGGTAGGGGGGCCACTGTTCCTGAAAGGACAATGCTCCAGAAGTTCTCTGGGAGTTTGTCTGGCTCAGGGCCACATAGTGCTGTGCTCTCTGAGCAGTAAGTTTCTGCAGTGAGGATCTCTGCCTGCTCTGCCACATTACCTATTGGGGCACCCTTTGGGAGACTACTCATATGGAGCCCTATTAGACCTGCAGGCTTTCCTGCCAATTTCTAGCACTCAGGCCTGGACTGGCCTATTTTATTACAATAGGAACACACCAGTTTCCAGGTGTTCCCCTTTCAGGCTGCAGGAGGACTCCTTGCACCCTCTTGTGTTTTCTTTTCTGGGTGGGGGGCTTCTCCTATCTAGGTTGTCCTGTTCATCTTTTCAATGGTCATGGGAATGGTGTTGGAAGGGTCTGCCTAAGTGTCCAGGCCTATGGGTGAGATCATAGCTGTCTGCTGTGATTGCTGCATCCCTGGCTGTGAAGATCTCTGCTCCTCTAGGTGCATCCGCAGTTTGGAGGGTAAGCAGTTTTTGAACTCCTCCAACATTATCCGCCCAAACAATCTCTCATAGGTGCGTAGGATCTATAAGGACCGTACAAATCGATTAAACACAATTTGTTTCAGCCGTTCGAATTCGATGTAGATTTATGCGGGTGTCTTACGAGCATTCCGAAATTGCTGGCGATAGCCTCCGGGACTAACTCGTAGGCATTTAGGATGGCAGCCTTGGCCTGCTCATAATTTATGGATACTTTGGGAGGTAGCATGGAATAAGCATCTTGGGCACTCCCTCACAACTGCCCTTGAATTAAAAACATCCAGTAGCTGTCCTGCTACTTTCTCGAAAATGGCAAAAATTGACTACGTGTCAACTCTCTCAGATTGGGAATGAGTCTAGCAGACTTGAGGGTCTCAGAGATTGTATCTGGGTTAGGAAAATAGGGGGTGCTACTGGGTGGGTAGAGATTTTCTCTCGCAACTTCCAACTGTCTGGTCTCTCTCCCTTTGAGCTGCTTGCTCCACTTCCAATCTTTGGGTTTGGAATTCTCTTTCCCTTTCCTGTTCCCTCTGCTGATCCTCCCTTTCCCTCTCCTCAAATCCTGGCGCATTCTAGCTCGAATTTGGCTTGGGGAAGAGATTCAGAGCCATGGTTGGGCTTTTCACCTAACTGCTCTGCTGGATATGGAGAGATCCAAATGTTCTACCAACAACTGTATCAGTTTGCTTCCCTTCAATTGACTGGGTAACCTTAACCGTAGCTCCCTAGCTACAGCTTTCAGTTACTCTGTGCGAAGGGATGCTGATGTTTCACCATTCAGATCTCCTTGCTTGACCCACATTGGGGCATCGAAAGTTGCCATTTGCTTAGTGTTAGGGAGAAAGGAATTTGCTGCGGTGAGTTACCGTGTTTTAAAATTTGTTCTGGCCGCCGAGTTTTTCCTTTTGCCTTCCAACTGATTATTTTACATCAGATTTGGATTGTGCCTTAACTTGGATTCTGGTCAAATTCAAATGGGCTATCCAGGATTGGAGCTCCCAATTTCTGTTACAGACAGGAGAGGGGTTAACTTAAACAGCACTAATTTTTCCTCTTACTGCCCGCCCGTAAACAGAATGATGTGCAAATCCCCAAATATCCTCGGATTTTGTGTGATCCAATTTTCTAGTCATAACCCCACAGCAAACTCGAGATAGGATGAACTCAAAGCGTTAGTTTATTTGCACACACACATAAAACTCAGAAGGAGGGTCACAACATCACCTCCACACTCAGACGGTACAGGGAGGGTAGGGAAAAGAAGGATTGACAGTACAGGGGCCACAGAGGAAATAAATATTGGTTCACGTGGGTTCCAGAGTCCATAATCAAAACCCAATGAGAGGTTCTTACACAGAGGTCGGTGGGCTGAAAAACCGACGCTGTATGATTCACTTTTCCGGTGGTGTTGATTTCAAACGATGAGATAGGCATGCAGAAATTAATCAATCAGTCTTACAGGTCCTGGTACAGAACTTCCAGTAGCAGGGTAGATGGGGGCCAGTGTCTGACATGGGTCAGAGCCCCTTTTCTGTGAGGCTGCCAGTTAGATGGTAAACAGCAGACTGAGCATTTCAGTTCAGCAATGCAATATTGCTTGTTCCACAAGCCAGAGGCCCATGTCACGTGACTCCCACCTCTCTACCATCTTTGACAAAGAATATTTATCCAGTGTTTGGAAATTGGCTGTGTGTTCTATGCTGATTATGTTATGGATTAAAAATAATATTTGAGAGGCCATTGTCTTAGCAGACTTCCCAGTTTCACTGGCCAGCCTGGGTTATCATGTATATGTATATACATGTATATACAAAAGGCCTTCTATGTAGCTCCCTTTGAAGTTGGGCTGTGCAGTCCCCAGGTGATTATTAGTAGCTCCACAGAGATAGCAGGTGTGAGATTTCCAAAATTGCAAAGTGGCTTCTTTTGTTCTAGGGTCACCGGCAGGCACAGTTTCAGCCATTTTAACGATTTTTTGTTCAGTTTTAAAAATCTTAGAAATAGCCATGAGGGTATCTATATATTTTTTATACAAATATACAGTGTGAAGTCTTCATCCCTTACACATGAAAGAAGGGATTAAAGATGGTAACAAATTAGCAGAAGATTATACTATGTCTAAAAATTACATTAACCATACACCTTGTTAAATAACTTTATATTGTTGACAATGCAAGGATTGTGACTTGGAATATACACTGGAACAGATGCAGACTGTTTCCAGATCTATTCAGATATCTACTGCAAATACCACATAGCCATACAAAATAATGACAGGATTGTGATCAAAGTTAAAGAATTTGGCCAGTGGGAAATTAAAATAAAGTAGATAGAATACTGGCATTTTAGGTAGCTGCATTATAATATAATGTTACTGCTCGCATTACCCTGACAGTGGATTTCATTTACCCAGCACAGTACACAGTAATGAAGAGGTAATATTACCAGACCATTAAACCAGGGGATTGGATTCATAATCCTGAGAACATGCGCTGAAATCCTACCATGACTGCGTGAGAATTTGAAATAAAAATCTGGCATCAGTAAAAGAAACCGTGAAGGTGTCAAACCCAATTGGTTCACTAATGCTCTTTAGGGAAGAAAATTTGACTCCAGACCCATATCAATGTCGTTTAAATGTTAACTGCAGTGGTCTGGTCTGGTAAGCCACTTATTTCAAGCTGAATCAAGAAATACTATGTGTGGAGTTGTGGTTCAAGAAGGCAGCCAACCACCACCTCCTTCCTGGAAAAACTTGGTTGGGCAATAAATGTTGGCCTTCCAAGAAGAGACCCACATCTTAAGAATGACAAACAAAACAATCAACCATTGATAAACCACCACATTAGGAAATATTTGTAATACGTAAGAACACAAGAAATAGGAGGAGTATGTCATTCAGCCCTTTGAGCCCACTGCACTATTCAATAAGATCATGGTTGATTTTCTCCTTCAACATCATTTTCCTGTCCCATCCCTGTAACCCTTGGTGTTTTTAATATATAGAATAATATCGATCTCAGTCTTGAACATACTCAATGACGGAGCCTCCACAAACCTTTGGGGCAGAGATTTACAAAGTTTCACCACCCTCCGAGTGAAGAAACTCCTCCTCACTACAGTTCTAAATGTCCTGCCCCTTATTCTGAGACTGTTTCTACACGTTCCCCCTCCCAGCCAGGAGGAATACCCTTCCTGCAGCTAACCTGTCAAGCCCTGTAAGAATTTTCTATGTTTGAATGAAATCACCTCTTATTTTTCTAAACTCCAAAGAATAAAGGCCCAGTCTATTTAATCTTTCCTCACAGGACAATATCTCCATCTCAGGAATTAATTTAATGAACCTTTTTGTACTCCCCTTATAGCAAGTACATCTTTCCTTAGGTAAGGAGACCAAAACTGCACATATTACTGCAGGTGCAGTCTGACCAAGGCTCGATATAATTGTAGTAAGACATCTTTACTTCTGTACTCAAATCCTCTTGTATTAAAAGGCCTTTTTAATTACTTGTCGTATCTGCATGTTGGCTTTCAGTGACTCAAGAAGGAGGATACCCAAATCCCTTTGAAGTTCAACACTTCACAGCCCCTCACCATTTAAGGAATACTTGATTTCAGTTTTTCCTACCAAAGTGGATAACCTTACATTTCTCCATATTGTATTCCATCTGCCAAATTATTGTCCTCACTTAGCCTCTCTAAATCACCTTGAAGCATCTTTGTATCCTCCTCGCAACTCACACTTCCACCTAGTTTTGTGTCATTACTACGTCTGGCCTCCTGGTTTCCACTCTTTATACACTCCAACTGATCTAAAAACCTGCCACATATATCCTACCTGCACAAAGCTTCATGCTCCTATCACTCCTGCCCTCGCCAACCTTCATTGTCTTCCCAGCCCCCGGAAAAATGATTTTCTAAAGCAACACAACACAATCCTCAGTGTGAAGACAGGACTTCATCTCCACAAGCACAGTGTGGTGATCATTCCTACTATGGACTTGTGCATCTGCCACAGGTAGACTGGTGAGGGCAGGATCAAATAGGTTTTTCTCCCTTGCTAGTTCTCTTGCCACCTGCCACAGGCCCAGTCTGGCAGCTACGTTCTTCAGGACTTGGGTTGTTTGCTCAGTAGTGGTGCTGCTGAGCCACTCTTGGTGATGGGACATTGAAGTCCCCCACCCAGGGTGCATTCTGTGTCCCTGCCACCCTCAGTGCTTCTTCCAAGTGCTCTTGAACACGGAGGGAGGAGTTCTGATTTTTCAGCTGAGGAAGAAAAGTAGGTGGTAATAAGTAGGATGTTTCCTTGCCCATGTTTGACCTGATGCCATGAGACTTTATGGGGTCAGGAGTCAATGTAGAGGACACCCAGGGCAATTCCCTCCCAACTATCTAAAACTGTGCTGCCACCTCTGCTGGGTCTATCCCACCTGTGGGAGCAGGACATACCCACGGATGGTGATGGTGGTGTCTGGGTATAGCTGTTAGATATGATTCGGTGAGTATGGCCATGTCAGGCTGTTGCTGGACCAGTTATGGGACAGCTCTCCCAATTTTGGCTCAAGCCCCCAGATGTTAGTAAGGACGACTTTGCAGTGTTGACTGGACAAGAAGTGGCTGTTGGCATTTCCAGTGCCTCAGTCGATGCCGGGTGGTCCAAACAATTTTATTACTTATTAAACTTTTCTGTAGCGGTTTGGTACAACTGAGTGGCTTGCTAGGCCATTTCAGATGGCAGTTAAAATCAACCTCATTGCTGTGGGTCTGGGGTCCCATGCAGGCCAGACCAGGTAAGGACAACAGATTTCCTTCCCTAAAGGCCAGGTGTGTTTTTATAGACAATCTGATGATTTCATGGTCATTTTAATTCCAGATTTATTAATTAATTGAAAGTAAATTCCACCAGCTGCCATGGCAGGATTTGAACCTGCGTCCACAGCGATTAGCCTGGCTCTCTGGATTACTGGTCCAATGACATTACCATTATGCCACCATCCGCCAGTGTTGTCACACTGCACTGGACGAGCATTAAGATACTGGTCAAACCCTCTATGTTGCTGACTTTCACATTTTCAGTGTGGGAGAGGATCTTCTCAGGTGAACACTCAGTTAGTTCCTGGGATCTGTTGCATGCATCCTGATGGGTGAACCCCATTGGTATCAGGAAAAGCCTTGGAGCAATGAAGCATCCAGCTGCCAAGCAGCCCAGTGAACCGAAAGGGGGATAGGGAAACAGAGTAATATGATAGACACCACTACACCTGGCACAGCATGAGCTGCACTACCTAAATGCTCACCAAAATTAAAAGCAAAGTGCGTATCTTATAATCAAAACTTCTAGAGTAACAAGGGCAGCTTCTACAGCAATCAAACTCTGCAGTGAGTGTATAGGACATAGAAATGCAGAGATAAAAACAAAAAAACTGCGGATGCTGGAAATCCAAAACAAAAACAAAAACAGAATTACCTGGAAAAACTCAGCAGGTCTGGCAGCATCGGCGGAGAAGAAAAGAGTTGACGTTTCGAGTCCTCATGACCCTTCGACAGAACTAGTTCTGTCGAAGGGTCATGAGGACTCGAAACGTCAACTCTTTTCTTCTCCGCCGATGCTGCCAGACCTGCTGAGTTTTTCCAGGTAATTCTGTTTTTGTTTTTGTTATAGAAATGCAGAGGACTAGAAAAACCCCTCCAGTTTATCTGGCCTGTCACGGTATCTGAGGAATATCGTATCCACCATATCCCTCCGTCAAATTTTTCTAACAGGCATTTATCCAACAATCTCTTGAATTTGCTGATACAATCTGCACTCCTTGGCAGTCTGTTCCACTGTGGAAGGTAGTTGCATCGAAGATGCCTTTTCAGGCAAGGATGGCAGATTTCCTACCCTAACGGCCAGGTGTGTTTTTATGACAATCTGATGATTTCATGGTCACCCTTATTAGATTTTAATTCCAGCTTCTGCCTTCCTGTTTGAGAATCTGTGACTATGCTGAACATTGTGATTCTTATTTCAACTATGCCACTTGGCATCTTCAACGCTTCAATAAGTTTGCCTGAGCTTCCTTTTCTCCACTGTAAACATTACCAGCCAATGCAACTTCTCATGCTGAGGTATCTAATTTAATTATCCTTCATTGTACCATTTCCACTACCTGAATGCCTTTTTCATAATATAGCAAACAGAACTGTGCAGATTGTAATAGATAGATAATTGTAAACAGACTGCAGATTAGTGTAGGACTAGTGCACTGTACAAACTAAAAATTATGCCTGTTGTGTCCTATTGCTCTGGCTATAGTCCAAGATTGTCTTTGGTTTCTTTGCCATTTTGGGTTAGCTGGTTTCAGTGATGCATCTACCAAAAACATCCAATCCCCCTATTGTATCCTGCTCAATACCATTTAGCTTGTAATGTCCACGCTTATTATCTTTTCCTATTCTCATGACTCTCTTTCTCCACAATAAATAGCTTTTATCACTTGTCACTTCAGCTCCTCTATCCAAACAGATCTTTCTGTATTCAGCTTGTTTGCAGTCCCTCCCACCTTGGCACCAAGCTCAAACTTGGAGAATGTTGTTTCTGTTCCTTCCTCCAAGTGAACATCAACAGTAAAAAGGACTGATCCACAAGTTACTTCACTGGTTACATCCTTCCAAATCGACCCTACATTTTTTTATTCATTCATGGGATGTGGGCTTCGCTGGCTGGGCCAGCATTTATTGCTCAACCCTGATTGACCTCGAGAAGGTGGTGGTGAGCTTCCTTCTTGAACTGCTGCAGTCCATGTGGTGTAGGTACACTCACACCTACAGCGCTGTTAGGAAGGGAGTTGCAGGATTTTGGCCCAGCGACAGTGAAGGAACGGCGATGTAGTTCCAAGTCAGGATGGTGAGTGACTTGTAGGGGAACTTCCATGTGGTGGTGTTCCCATCTATCTACTGCCCTTGTCCTTCTAGATAGTAGTGGTCGTGGACTTGGAAGATGCTGTCGAAGGAGCCTTAGTGAATTCCTGCAATGCATCTTTTAGATGGTACACACTGCTGATACTGTGCGTCGGTGGTGGAGGAAGTTAATGTTTGTGGATGCGGTGCCAAACAAGTGGGCTGCTTTATCCTGGACAGTATCAAGCTTCGAATGTTGTGGGAGCTCACTCATTCAGGCAAGTGGAGAGTATTCCATCACACTCCTGATTCATGCCTTGTAGATGGTAGACAGGGCTTTGGGGATTCTGAAGGTGGGTTACTCATCGTACGATTCCTTGACTCTGACTTGCTCCTGTAGCCACAGTATTTATATGGCTAGTCCAGTTCAGTTTCACCAACCTTTGCTTCTTCTGCTTCAGCCACTCAATCTATGCCATGTTACGGACCAGTCTCCAGCATGACACTGCTTTAAAAGCTTTGATGAAATCTGAATAAGCAACAGCCACTGCCTTTCCCCTTTTTCCATATTTTATGTTCTTGAAAGGAACCATCAATTTTCTGTTTAGATGTCACCAGATTTCAGATCACTGCTGCTCCTTTTAAAGAATTCCCAAGAGATTTGTCAAACATGATCTCCCTCCAAAGCGCTGTATTTCTTCAGGCAGTTCTTTGGCCATTCATCCAATGTACAATCCCTACAATGTAATTCTCTGGTCATCTCTTTAACCCCTTTTTTGTAGGTGGTGTCACACTTCCTTTCCCCTAACCCTTGGCCCTTAGAATCCTGGGTTCTAAGGATTTTCCAAGGATACCCACCAGAAAGTGTCCTATTTCACTCGTGACTTCCATGAGGACTCTAGTATGGAATCCACCTGGAAAGGAGAGTGTAGCTAATTTGTCCAATCTCAATACTTTAATTTTAAAATAATGTGTAACCTTATGCTACACCAGCAGTTTTTGTTTACCAAACCTGTGCATTTTAAACTGATTAATGGCTGTTAGTCATCTTAACCCTAGTTCCTGGTAATCACAGTCTCTCAACATCTAGCTGTCTCACCTGATAACCAGCCAGTCACAGTTAACTGTCAGGCAGGTAACCAAAAACTTAAAATATCCAATACCTGATGTTCTGAATCTCAACAGTGGTAGTTAACATCAATCTTCTCATATTTCTTGATTTACATCTGTTTAATCCCAGTGTATGCCACACACCTTCCACACTCAAAATTGTCTCAGTAACTTGGCAAAGTTTTCTCTCCACTGATTCTGGGTGGGCAATACTTCTGCAAAGCCGACTCATTACAGAGCAGAGATCAATGTGGTCACATTGCATGAATTTCACAAAGTGCACATTTCAGATGCAGGTGAATTGTGCAAGATCTGAAATATATGGAGATTGCATACCAAAGATGATTTGAAAAAAAATACTGATGTTGGTATACTATAGCTACAGTGGAGAAAAGCAATTGAGGAAGAAAACAAGGAGGGAAAGTGGAACAGGGGAAATGCCACAAATGTGAAACTTTAAAGGCCCTGCTTAGAATAACCAAGCTATTTGCCTTGTAAAGGAACATGCACTTTGCAACAAGGACCTCCTTAGGAAGGGTCTCAAGTGAACTCCCAAAATTAGCGTGTTTAAATATGCATTAAATTTTCTGTCATTTTCGTAAAAACTCTCCATACATTTCCCATTTCCCCCTCCACTCTATTTCCCCCAAAATCCTATTTCAATTTTCAGTCAGACTGCATGAGTAACCCACCAGCAGCCCTCTGATCATTCAGGAGAGCAACTCCCTTGCAATATTTTCCAAAATTCTCCTTTAGCCCAACTGCCACTCGGCACAACACACACACACACATGACAGGGAATTCAATCTTCAGCAGCTTAATATTGCATGCTACTGGATCCACGTTTCCTGTTTAAGAACCCATTTGCCTCACAGCGCTCTCCCCACCCACCTCAGTGGAGGCCAAACTCCCAGCCTGATCACTAGCGCTGGTGTAGGCCAGTTATCAATTAACTCTTATTCAGACTCAAATTAGCTAAAATCTGAAGACGACGACACATCACAGGCAGCAAGAGATAGTTAGAGAAACAAGCCAAGTGGAAACCTGACATCTTACCAATATTGTACCTCCAAAAATCCTTCAGCCCATTTTGCCTCCGACCACCATAAAGATAGACGTATCCCTCATAGGTGCAGCAGCCATGTTTATATCGTTCCACCGGTGCTGCTTTGGACTGGGAGAGCTGCCTCCATACAGGTTGGCCAATTCCTTTTTGCATAACGTTCCTGTCACAACCGGATTATTTCCCAAATAAATGGCAGCTGAACAGCCACCATGCTGCTTTCCCATAGAATACAACACTCATTTGTCAGCCAAAAACGTCTGGGTGAATGTCACAGAATGCTCTAGGAATAAAAGCAGGAAGTTATCATTCATTTTTGATTTGAAACTTGCAAACTTTAATCTGTAACAAAAACAGAAAATGCTGGAAATACTCAGCAGGCCAGGCAGCATCTGTGGAGAGAAAAAAACTGCATCAACAATTCAGGTGTGTGACTTTACTCAGCTTGTTTAAAACACTCAAGAGTAAAGTTATGGATTTTGTAGATGTTAAGAAATCTTGAACTACAAAGTTAAAATGATCTCAATGAAACATGTCTAAAATGCACACCAATTCACAGACACACTTTCTACATTTTGACATCTGAAAGTTACTTAAGTTGCCTTCATGCACCAACTGAAACCTTAGGAATTCACAGGAACTAGAGAAGGGCAATATGACGAAAGAAGAATACTTTATTTTCTTGGTAAAAATCAGGCAAATCCCACCTGCCTGCCTTTGAATCTGCACCTCTAGTTCATCATCAAAACATTGTTACTGATCTCTTTGTGCCAAACTCTTCCATCCACATGTGTATATTGTCTGAACACATGGCTCAGATTCAATCTAGGACATCTTCAAAGGCAAAGTCCATTTAAAAATGTGGGGGGGGGGGGGGAATCACAAAAATCTAGTGACTAAAATTAAGAATTTACAGTGAGCCTCTCGAGATAGTGGGTGGAGGTAAAGGGGGATTTTTTACCAGTTCAGCAGTTAGCCATTAACATTTTGACCTGGACAAAAGATACATGGTTGTGGGATTTCAATCAGTTATGAAAACCAAGCTGCACTGATAAATTCTAAATAATGTTTGAAAGCCAGATACAACTTGGAACTCTTATTCCTCAGAATCATTACTTTAAATATGGTACTGCCCCTATTCTTTTCTTCCCAACCTCTGGGCTCCATTCATGTTTTTCACCACCTCAACTCCAGTGAAAAAAAGGCCAACTGTTTTCAAACCTGTCTGCTAGGCGTTGGACAAGAGCAGCTCATGTTGGCTTTCTTCCAATTTTCGCTACACTTCAAAGGGGCAGCCCTGCATCACTCTTTTCAACCTCAGCCATAAGCACCCCATGCAGAGAATTATGGCCACAGGTCCTGCACATATTCTGTGGACCTCCTGTCCTAGCTCCTGAAAGAAAGCGTCAGCCAGCACCTTCTGAAAAAAATAACGTTACCATGAAAAAGAACTTGCATTTATATAGCACCACACACAACCTTGGGAAGTCCCAAAGCACTTTCCAGCTCAATTAATTACTTTCGAATTGTAGTCACTCCGGTAGGAAATGCAGCAATCAACTCTTGCACAGCAAGGCCCCACAAAGAGAAATGTGCTAAATGACCAGATAATCTGTTTTCAGTGACGTTAGTAGAGGAGTAAATACAGGGCATGGGGGAGAAAAGAAATTCCCATTTTCCTTTGAAATAGTACCGTGGGATCTTTGACATCCACTTGAGAGCGCAAACAGCTTAATATCGCATCTGAGAGCCAATACCTCCAACAGTGCATCACTCCCTCGGTACTGCACTGGAACGTCAGCTTCAATTTTGTGCTCAGGTGTCTGAAGTGGGAGTTGAACCACAACCTTCTGACTCCAAGGCGAGATTGCTACCCGCTGAGTCACAGGCTGACACCTTCATTGCTTAGTAAAAAAAAAAATCAAAATGATTTTCTAGTAAGATATTCAGCACAATAATCTAATGTCAGATGGACTGACATTTTACAGCCTTGGCGACCACAGAGGATCCTTTGGCTCCAGGAACCCTATTTTGAATACCTAGAGCTATACCTTTGGCTTATTCTGCCTCTTCCCATCCACCTGCCTCAGTAATCCCTAGCAGCACTCACCTCCATTACTTTTGCAGGAAAGATCAGCTGACTTTGGGCAGCTTAATCCACCAGTTTGAGACCTCCCTTCATGCCTTCTCATGACCTTTGCTGTTGGAGCTGCCGCAAACCCCGCGGGAAATAACTGAAGCGTTCTCCGCAGGTTCCAGAGACTAGCCTTAAAGCTGGCATTCTTGTTAGCAGTCTCCACAAAAAAAAAAATCAATCACAACTGAGCTGTCAACTTTCAGGAGTGGCGATAGGAACCAGTTCAATGAGCAAAGGATGGTAGAAGTTTGGAACTCTCTTATGCAAACCGCAATTGATGCCATGTCAATTGTTAATTCTAAATCTGGCAGATTTCTGTTAATCAAAGGTTATGGGGAAAAGGCGGGTAAATGAAGTTAGGTCACAGATCAGCCATGATCTTACTGAGTGATGGAACAGGCTCGAGGGATTCAGTTGCTAATTCCCATTCCTGTGTTATCTCATTGAATCGTACAAGATTCTGAAGGGGCTCGTTAGGGTGAACGCCAAGAGATTGTTTTCTGCTGTTCGGGGAATCTAAATCACAGGGGCACAATCTCAGGATAAGAGGCCGACCATTTAGGACTGAGATGAGGGGAAATTTCTTCGCTCAAAGGGTTGCAAATCTTTGGAATTCTCCACCCCAGGGGAGTTGTGGATGTTCCAACCATTGAATATATTTAAGGCTGGGACAGACAGATTTTTGGTCCCTCAGGAAATCGAGGGAAATGGGGAACAGGTGGGAAAGTGGAGTTGAAGCCCAAGATCAGCCATGATCGTGTTGAATGGCGGAGCAGACTTGACGGGTCTACTACTGCTCCTATTTCTTGTGTTCTTGTATTCATATGTTTAAGGTCAATAGAGACAAAAGCTGGTAACCAGAAACAGTCAGGATGGGCCTGATTGGCGCACTAAACAATAACAACAACCATGAAGAGCCTGATGCTGGGGATACTAGTGCTGCTGGTAGAATATGTACAATAATGTGAGCAGCCATTTGTACATCCAATCAGCAGGGATAGCCACCCTTTTTAAAAAGAAGCAAATAGGAGATGGAAATCAGAAGGGAGAGGCAGTGCAGAAGAACTAGAGATGAAAATATCAGCAGTTGATTGGACTGTGCTGGACTCCAAATATTGAAATGGCAAATCACACCCTTGGCACTAAGGTTAGAATTTTAAATTATTTTTCTACGTTTGGCTTAAACGTTGTGCTGTCCATTATCAGTCATCAGGCGAGTCACACTCACACTGTGTGATGAAATTTTCAGTCTGTGGATTAATGTTAATTTATAACTTCTAAAGACGCTTAAGGCTGGTATACATTTTACAAACTTTATAAGCAAACTACTTTAAGCTGACAAAACACTAGGTACTACTGTGAAGTATTTATTTTCCTCAAAGCTCTCTCTCTCTGTTCAGATCACTGATCCATGGAGGTGAAGAGCATTCAGATGAGCAGCTTTTTAACAAAGGCTGCTTGTTAAAGAAACATGGTGTCCCCCTAACCTACTCCCAACCCAACTTCCCACAACATAGGGGCAGTGTTTAAGCAGGCAGCTTCTGCACTGATTTCAGGGCTGGAGGAGGCTGTTGACAAGATCTCCGAACATGAGCATATATACTGCCTTTGGCTTCTCACCTCCGCAACAGTGGGAAATCAGTCAAGCAAGCAGTTTGGCCAGCTGGCTCAGGTCTGTGCTGGCTTCAAGAGGCTGGCTTCACAAGAGGCGGGCAATGCAGAGGAGCCAAAGTGGACAGATCAGCTGCTGGCCCCTCCCAAACTGCCACCGACCCATCTTGTCACAGCATCCTCTCCACATTCTAGAACTTGCTAATTTTGAATACCAGTGTTCCGGCCTCTGAACCTCATCTGCAGCAGAAACCCTCAAAATGATACGCCACAGAAAGAGGCCATTCAGTCCATCGTGCCTGCGCCAACATTTTGGTAGCAGTGTCCAATTAATCCCACTCCCCTTGGCTCTGCCAATCTTTTTCTCTTCACACACGTATCCAATTCCCTTTTGAAAGATACTATTGGACCAGCTTCCAGCAGCTTTTCAGTCAGTACACTCTAGATCACAGCAACAACACTGTATAAAAAAAATTCCTCATATTACCTCTGGTTCTTTTGCCAATCACCTTAAATCTGGGTCCTCTGGTTACCATCCCTTCTGCCACTGGATTCAGTTTCTCCTTATTTATTCATTCTATCAAGCCATTTATGATTTTGAACATCTCTATCAAAAACCTCCTCCACTCTAAGCTTTTCCAGTCTCTTTACATCAACTAAATCCCTCAACCCTGATACCATGCTAGTTAACTCGTCTGCACCAACTCCAAGGCCTTGACATCCTTCCTAAAGCACGGTGCTCAGAATTGAACAAAAAAAGTGCTCCATGAAGATTCTTTGCTTTTTCTGCCCAATTTCTAAATTTATAAACGCTTTATTTTATAGACAGATGTCTCAACTTGTCCTGCCACCTTCGAAGAATTGTGAACCATACCCACAGCAGGGTTTCTGTTCCTGCACCTCCCCCCACCCTCGCCCCCTCTAAAATTGTATCATTTAGGTTCATCCATGCATTTGTCATCTCCAGACTAAATTATTCCAATGTACTCCCGGCCACACTCCCAACCTTGCACCGCCCTTAAACTTAAGCTCATCCAAAACTCTGTTGCCCGTATCTTAACTTGCACCAAGTTCCAATCACCCATTGCTCCTATGCTCGCTCACCTGCATTGGCTCCCAGTCTGGCAATGCCTCAATTTTAAAATTCTCAACCTCATTTTCAAAACCCACCATGGACTCGCCCTCTTCCTAGCTCAGCACTAAACTCTGGAATTCCATTCCTAAACAATAAGTAGGGTTGCCAACCCTCCCGAAATGGCACAAATGGCAACGACTGTGTTTGCAGCAGCCACGCAGGTGCAGCGTGATGACATAGAACGTAACCAACATACATGCACACTGCACTTGCGGATGTCACTGCTGCAGCTGCCTGTCTTTCACCCCCACCGGCGCTGTCTGTGCCTCCAGTCAACCTCCAGAGCGAGACCGAGAGAATTGAGAAGGAGCCGTGAGGTAAAGGAGCGAGTGGTTAAGCAAAGGGCAACTGTTTGAACTATCAACTGCTCCTGCCTGCAAAATTCATAGCACCGGTAGCCAGCCTAGAAAGTTTTGCTGGCAACTGAAAGGGAGTCCCAGGATTCGAGGTATGAGGGAACACTGCTGCCTGCTTTGCTGCTGAGTTAGAAAAATTACATTGATTAAAAAGACTGAAAAAGGTCACTTGTTTTAAGACAGTGTAACCAGCGAAGTTGCAGATCTAACAACTTTTTGTTCAGTTGCTTGGTAGTACAGAGCTTGAGTATTGCTGGAAAAAGAGACATGTCTAAGCTTTTCATCTTGCACTCATCAGGACACCCACAAGAATTGGTATTCTTGCGATTATTCTAATGAGTGGAAGATGAAAAGCTTAGGCATGTCTCTTTTATCAGCAATAACTTTTTGTTTGTCAAGTCGCATTCATTTTGTTGAAAAAAAACATTTGACTTGATAATTTCTCAGGTGCTATAGGTCCACGGTGAAATGGCTGCGAACAAGCAGGCAATGATGACCTAGGCCCTGCTGAAAGCCTGGGCCTTTCCTGGGCCTGTATCAGTTGTTAAAGGTCAAGTGTGTTACTTCTACCCTGAAGAGGCAGTTGACAGGAGTGTCGCCGCTTTTCACTGCGGTGCTGTTTTATTTGTTTTCTTTTAATCTTGGGATATTGAACACAACTCATGTTGGAAGCCAGAACTAAACATTTCAAGGCTCTGAGTTGGCTGATGTGAGGAAAAGAAAGGAAACCAATGTCAAAAAACTGAATCTGGGAGAGCGGCCAAGGGGAGTGGGATGAGTTGGTAAGGTGGATGAGAAATTGGGCCAGTGAAGAAATTTACCCACTCGGGCCATGCCACCAGCTTTCTGCGATGTCACTTCCATCGAAGTCTCCCGTAATATGTCCAGCCAGATTTGGCAACCCTAAACAATACTTTCAAACAAACTATGCAACATTCCAAAGTTTCTCACCATGCTATCAGATGGGAAAATCTCATTCCCAGCTTTCTGTGCCTTCGGACTAAAACTCAAGACAATTGGAATTGTGCCTCATTCTCCATTCCCCAGCCCTTCTCATTACTTGCAGTGAAGTTATTGCAGGACACTCCATGTAACTGATGCTATAAACTTGAGGTCTCAATTCTGGTTACAAAATTGACAGGAGCACACCGAGCAAGGAAAAGCTTACTCCCCTTAGCCATTCCTTCCCTTTTAAAGCACAGCTCTTACCCAACATCCTCCCAATGCAACTGTAACCCAAATCAGCTTACTTTTCAGATGGTTTTGTAAGCAAGAATGTGTTTGGACATTTGCTGGCATAAAACAAGTGGCGCTGGTCCAATATTTTCTCTGTCATTTATAAAGGGGTACTGGTGATGTGGCACAAATGTAGATTGTTGTAGGCGTGACAGCCAGCAGCTACACTTCAAAAAGTGCTTCATTGGATGCCAAGTGCTCTGGGACAGGGATGTCCATCATTTTTGGTGCTAGGGGTCATGTTTAGGTATTTTTTTCACCAGGGCTAAGTGACCAACTCTGGAGGAAAAAAAACAAAGGGCCACTTTGCCTTGGATGGGTGGAGATAAAATCAGGAACCAGAGGAGCTGGATGGGGAGAGGGGTGTGTTGACGGGACTGTAAGATTGGGTGGGGTGGGGGTGTTGCTGCTACTGCACCACAAGACCAGTTGGCTGTGAGACTGTAGCAGTGAAGGGTGAGGGATGACACTCTCTCTCTCTCTCTAACTCCCCCACCCCTTCATCCCTTACTCCCCCTCCATCCCTCCTCCCCATCTCTACCCCTCTCCCACTCTGCTCCTCACCCTCCTTCAATTCCATCCCTCGCAATCCCCTCCCCCCTTCCCTCTTCCACTGCTCTCTCCTCCCCCTTCCATCTTTCCCTTCTTTCCCTTTCCCCTCTCCCTTCTTTCCCTCTCCTTCCCGGCCCCTCTTCCCCTCACATCCCCCCCACCCTTCCCCTCACCGCACCCTCCCGCTCCCTCATCTCCTCACCCCTTCACTCCTCCCGCTCCCTCTTCCCCTCAATGCCCCCTCACCCCTCCCCCTCCCTCTTCCCCTCACTGCTCCCCCTCACCTCCCTCTCCCCCTTACACTCGCTATTCCCCTCCTCGACAGGACAGGATTTTTAAAAACTGGTTCTGCCAAGCAGAATCAGGAGCAGGGGCAGGAGGAATAAGAAACATCACAGCCATCTAAAACACTGCTGGAAGACAGCAGTAATGATTTCTCTCCCTCTCTGAAGCTAAAAGAGTGTTTTCAACATAGTGAAGACATGAACCAAGTCAACTCCGGAACTTTACAGGAAACCAACTAACTTCAGAAGGCTGCAACATACAACAATCTGTTGCTCAAAGACAAGCAAAGGACTTAATCCTATATCCTTTTAACCTTTTACTGGACTCTAGCTTTCTTATTTCTGATATGTGTGTGTGTCATCACGTCTTTATTATTTTTTCTTTAAATTTAGTAACTAATAAACTTACTCTTTCTTCGACTCAAGAAAACCAGGTTTCATTGGCTCCTTATTAACAAATAAATACATTCCGATTGGAAAAAGCACTTACAATTAAAAGAAATTTTAAAACCTTGAGGCCAACCGAGGGGGCTGAATAGAAGGAGAGCCAACTCATTCCTCCTCACCTGGTCGTAACAAATGATAGCTAAATGCGGAGATTCCAAGTTACTGTCGGTGATTCTACTGTTTCTCCAGAGGGTTGCCGTTGAGACACACTACCAGAACGCAATCAATTAGAAATCACTGAACTGACCAGGACTTCCACTTTTATGCTGTTGATCACATTGTAAAAGCTCTTGTAAAAATTACCTTGTTGTATCAGATGTAACTAGGTTTTTAATGACACACTAACGTCATAGTTACTGCTAAACGCCCTGGGTGTCCCTTAAAAACGAACTTTATATTTATGGGATATCAAATTTCTCCATTATGTTAAAAAAGTTCCACCTTTAAAATAATAACTTTTCAAAAGTTTATTTATATTGACACATATATATTTATATAATGTATTTCTGCAAACGTTAGTGGTAGGCTGGAATATTGGGGAAAATTTTAGAAACCAAAGTATGACTAAAAAAAGGGAGAAATTGGAGCATGTGAGAAAACCAGCACGAAGTATAAACACAGACAATAAAACTTCTACAAGCAAATAAAAAGGAAAGAGTAGTTAAAGTACATATTGGTGCCTTAGGTGGTGAGAGGGGAAATTAATTGTGAGACACAAGGAAATGGCAGACACTTTAAACAAGTATTTTATATCTAACTTCACAGAAGAAACAACAAAAAGCATCCCAAAAATAGTGGAAAACCAGGGGTAAAAAGGGAGATGGGAACTTAAAACGATCACAATCACCAGAGAAAAAATACTAGGAAAACTGAAGTCCAAGTCCCCTATCCTTATGGCTTGCATCCTAATGTCTTAAAATAAATGGCTACAGAGATAGTGGCTGATTAGATGTAATCTTACTAAATTTCCTAGATTCGGAAAAGGTCCCATTGGAAAACTGCAAATGTAACACCTCTATTTAGAGAGAAGGGAGACAGAACGCAGGAAAATATAGGCCAGTTAATCCAACATCTGTCATTGTGAAAATGCTAGATTCCATTATTAAGGTGGTAGTAGCGGGACATTTAGAAAATCATAATACAATCAGGCAGAGGCAAGATGGTTTTGTAAAAGGGAAAGTATGTTTGACAAATTTATTAGAGTTCTTTGAGGATGTGGCAAACAGGGTAGATAAAGGGGAACCAGTAGATGTAGTCAACTTGGATTTCCAAAAGGCATTCGATAAAGGTGCCACATAAAATGTTAATGCACAAGATAAGACCTCATGGTGTTGGGAGTGATCTGTTAGTTATCCAATCCTCTATCCATGCTATCAGGAAACAGGTAGTCAGGTAAATGGATCATTTTCAATTCGGCAAACTGTAACTAGTGGAGTGCCACAAGGATCAGTGCTGGGGCCTCAACTATTAATGATCCATATTAATGACTTAAAAATTAAGGGACCGACTGCATTGTAGCCAAATTTGCTGATGATACAAAGATAGGTAGGAAAGCAAGTTGCGTGGAAGATACAAAGAGTCTGCAAAGGGATAGAGATGGGTTAAGTGAGTGGGCAAACATTTGGCAGCTGCAGTATAATGTGGGAAAATGCGAGGTTTCGGGAGTGAAGTGGGTTATAATATGAGGAAAGGTTCAACAGGTTGAGCCCATACTCATTCGAGTTTAGAAGAATGAGAGGCAATCTTATTGAAATATTTTAGATTCTGAGAGGGTTTGCCAGGGTAGTTGCTGAGACTTTGCTTCCTCTCATGGGGGGAATCTAGAACTGAGGGGCACTGTTTAAAAATGAGGGGTATCCATTTAAGACAGAGATGAACAGGAATTTCTTCTCTCAGATAGGTCAATAGTCTGGCATCCTCTTCCACAGAGAATAGTGGAGTCTGGATCAATGAATATATTTAAGGCTGAGTTAGAGAGATTTTTGATTGAGAGGAAGTCAAGGGTTACGGGAGACAGACAGGAAAATGGAGTTAAAGCCACAATTAAATCAGCCATGATCTTATTGAATGGCCTACGCCTATTACTACTTCTTATGATGTTAGATTTCACTTTCTATTGAAAGTTAATCATATAATTTATTTCGCTATCTGAAAATCTAAAGAAAAATAAAGGGATTCAGTGCTATTAACTTGCTAATTTGCCGTCTTTGAGAATACTTCAATGTGATTGGCTGTTTATCATGCTAGCTGACATCACTGCACCTGTAGATCCCCTTGACTTGGTGCCAGATTTAAATGGCAGTTGAGAAAAGGGGAAAGCCATGGCAGAGAGATCACTAGATCTTTGATAGTAGTTTTCCTAGAGGTCAGCAGCGAGTGCTATTGCTTCGCTACTGACCCCAAATCCAGGTCCTTGTGGTATAATGTATTATATGTTTGCCAGTAGAGAGAGATAGAGACAGAAGTAGATATACAAAGGATTGCTGGTGAAGCGCCAATGTCATGAATCACAGTATAATGAGCTGAACACTCTGGAGTAAATGGTTTGTATACAATACACCCTTGTCATGGTGATAGCCAGCCAACATTGCGTGCATGCATTGGTGGCCTCAGAGAGCGAAGGGACTCATAGAATTAATGTGCCACGTGCTACCTATTTGATTAAGTAATATAATCTCATATGCATCTGCCAAATACACCCAGCAGCAGTTAGAAGACAATGAGACATTGAACAGATGAGAACAATTATTTATTTGCGCAAATGACCTCCTGTGGCATTATGTATGGAACAAAAATGGGAAATTCAAAACGCCTTGCAGTCACAGGTGGAGCCCCTGCTGGAGCCCCATAACATGATGCATGCTCCCTAATGCTCAAAGATTTCTTAAGTATCTTAGGTCCAAAAGGTTAAAATCTAAAGCACTTACTTTAAATTGATTTACTTACTTCTTAACAACACTGTGGGCGTACCTACACCACATGGATTACAGCGGCTCAAGAAGGCAGCTCACCATCACCTTCTCAAGAGCAACTAGGGATGGGCAATAAATGCTGGCCCAGCCAGCGAAGTGCACATCCCACGAATGAAAAAAATGTTGGCAACTTCATTCTTCTCTGAACTCATAAGTGTTTGTGCCAACTTAGCAACTGTGACTTCAAGAACTTGAAAAGTTTAAAAGGAGGATACAAAAGAAATGTTGCATTTATAGTTTGTGTGCAGCATCGAGGCAATGACCAATTAATCTGTTTTCACGTGTATAAAGGATGAATGTTGGCCAAGTTACTGGGAAAATTCCCTATCTTCTGCAAGTAATTCCCAGGGAATGCTTCTATCCAACTCAACAGATAATGGGATCCTGAATTTAACACTGTGCCTTCTGCCAATGCAAGACAGCTGTCTGCGCATGTGCACTTGTCCAGTTCCTCACACTTAAGTGCCTGTTCAATTCCCTTTTAACATTATTCACATAATCAGCTTCTGCCACCTTTTCAGGCACAGTGTTCCAGATCCCAATAAATCGGTGCAAAAACATTTCTCTCTCCTTTGGAACTTTTGCCAATGATTTTAAATCTATGACCTCTCTCTATTGACCTACTTGCTTGAGGGGATAGTTTATCTCTATTTACTCTGCAATTAAGTCCTGCAATAAAGCTTAAACAAATAACCTCCTAACTCAGAAGTGCCAATTAGTTCAGGTTTTCAATCTGAAACTTCCGATTTTTGCTTTAAAAGCCTGGCCAAGCTGAAGTAAAGTAACTTACTCTATTCCATCATTCACTGCAAGAGGCTCAACTTACAGATCGACAAATGCATTGACCTAGTACATACTGAATACAGCAGCATATCAAGATTTCCATTCTCCTATATTCAATAAACACACTTAACCAATAGAAACACACTAATACAAAATAATTCACTATTAAAACAAGAAGGGGACTCTTTCATTCCACCAAAGCCATTCCACTGTTGTGGAAAGAAATCTCATTTGGCAGGTAAGTAAGTAAGTGGAATACATTAAAAAATAATGAGCAAGAATCAAAATGATTGCAAATAAAAGAGAATAAAAAGTGGGATAATACTCAAATTGAATGTAAAAGTGGCTTGGAGGCAGAAAATTATAAATATTATTAAAAAGTTCTTTTATCTATTGATAATCACAAATATGCTGTGATGATTAAGGCAGTATATATTATTCCTGGCTGGTTCAGTAAATTACCCTGCCTGAAATTTTTACTAAACAGTGCCTCCCCTGCTTTAGCATAGCAATCTAACATTGGGTTATCCTTCAAACTATTGGAGGTCATTTTAAAAATAAAAAGATGGTCTCCTCTTTCAAACTTCAGATGTTACAGGATGGGATTGAGTAGGGGTGGGAAATGTAGCTTGGCGTGCTTCATCCGACAACCTCCCTTCCCTGGAGACAATCAGGTGCCCTTTGCCATGTGCCATCCTTGCTCCCGCTGGTGACCAGGTTAAAATCAGGCACTCATTGTGTAACAAATTGTAATTTTAATAAACTGATGCAAACAACAAAAGGCACAACCATTTCTAAATCAGCCTTTAAATCAACATCTGTGACTTTTCAACAGAACTGGCTATACATTCCTCCGTGATGCACTAGAATGGCATCTTGTGACGAAAATCAAACTGCATTCCGACATATTACGATCAGCCTCTACAAACCAGTGGAATTTTACCACATGAGCCAGCTTTGCTTATGAAAATATTATTTATCCCACACTTGTCTGTTGAGTTATATTGACGTAGTGGTGTAATGTGTCATTTTGGGATGGGCTTGATGTAGGCAACAGCATTTCCTGTTCCTAAAAGCCTGTACGTTCTTGTGTATTAGCTTTATTTCTTTCATATGGTTCTGCATGCAGCAGCTCAATCAAAAAACAAAGCAGTTTTAATATAGTAAACCTCAGTTGGTGTGTAATGTTGACTCTAAAGTCTGTTGCAATTTTATAGGCACAGACCTCAAGCAAAGACAAGAATAGTCTTGCTTGCGATGGCTTGACAGGGTAGATTCCAAGAGGTTTTTCCTCTGGCTTGGGAATCTAGAACACTGAGTCGGGGCGGGGGGAGTCATTTAGGACTCAGATGAGAAATGTTTTCACTCAGAGTTTGTCAATCTTTGTGCAATTCCCTGCGCCAAAGGATTCTGGATGCTCCACCATTGGCTATATTCAAGGCTGAGATGGACAGATTTGATCTCTCAGGGAATCAAGATATATGGTGAGCGGGCAGAAAATGGAATTTGAGGAGACCAGCCATGATTGTATTGAATGGCAGGTCAAGCTCGAGGGGCCATATGGTTAACTCCTGCGACTTTTTATTTTGCCACTGCTGCCCTGTACTCTGGTACAACCCACCCCCTGCTTCACAGGCGCAAGTACTGAGTGGAGGAAAAACTTCCAAATTATTTTTGATATGAATTATGTCCCCCTGCCCACCACGTCTTTGTGATCGATTGTGGTCCACAATGGGAAAAAAGCAAAGACATAGCAGATAATATGAGCACAGTAATGTGACAATGACCAGATAATCTGTTTTTTTTTATGATGTTGATTGAGGGGTAAATATAGACGAGAAGAGAGGGGAGAACTCCCCTCCTGCTCTCCTTTGGTATATCCTTCCTATGGGATCTTTGATAGCCAACTGTGTAAACTGGGTTTTGGTTTAATGTCTCACCTGAAAGATGGCAACTTCAGAGCACTCCCTCAGTACTGCGTTGGACTGTCAGCATTTATTTTTGTGCTCAAGTGTCAGCCTCAGTTGGTAGCACACTTGCCTCTGAGTCACAAGTTTCCAGGTTCAAGTCCCACTCCAGGGCATGCACATAAAAATCAAACCTGACCCTCCAGTGCAGTGCTAAGGAGTACTACACTGATGGAGGTGCTGCCTTTTTTGAAACATTAAACTGAGGCTCCATCTGTCTGCTTGGTTAAATGTGAAAGATCCCATGACAACACTTTGAAGAGGAGCAGCAGTTATTCCCAGAATAATGCCCAATGTTTATTCCTCAATAACATCACAAAAATAGATTATCTCTGGTCGGTATCACATTGGTGTTTGTGGGGGTTTGCCATGAGCATATTGGCTGACGTCTAATCTACATTACAACAGTGACTGCCCGTCAAAACAAATGCTTCGTAGGCTGTAAAGCACTTGAGACGTCCAGAGGTCGTGAAAAGTTCTATATAAATGTATGTCTCTGGACTGGGTCTTGAACCTCCTGACTCAGGAGTCAAAGTGCCACAACTGAGTCAAGGGGAGAAAATCAACTGGGAGAATTGGAGGGGGAAGAGGAACCAGCCAGTTTAATTGTGAACTTACACAGTCGCACACGTGGATTCCCTCATTGTACCACACAATAAGGCGAGTGTGCCAGTAACTGAAACAGCAGCACAACTGTCAACAGCTGCTTTCGCTGCGAATCCACCAGAACACGTTCGATAAAAGAGAAAACACAACTCAATCCCAAACCTTGCCGTTTAAAAACACTTTACACCGCGCAACTGTTCTAAAAGTTAGGACATGTTATAGCCTTGCCTTTCCCCTGAGCCAAGTCTACAGGATATACAAGAAGGGAACTGGGTATGTACTCCTGTTGAGAGATATAACAGTATCAACATCTATATATATATAAATAAATCAGTCCGACACTGGGGGGAATTCGCCACGACTGGTTACACAAAGTTGCTACAGTTCACAAAGTATCCATTTGTCTCCCAATCTGGGTCAATGTTCCTAACCCATCCCCTCACGTTGCTGCCTGAAACATCCCAAAGAGAAACATCAAAGTTAAATACCATGTATCCAGGGCAAACAAAAAAACTCTCGTCTTCACGCGTAAACCCTGCAGACACCAAGAAGCTACTGAGAGCTCAGGAGGCACCGCCCTGTTGTCAGCTTTCAGCTGCCTTTCTAGCGTCTTACCCGGTGCTGCCTCCTACAGTCCTGGATGGTCAACAGGCAGATGGTGGGCCAAGGGAGTCTCTCCAAATACTTCGCAGCCCTCCACCCCAAGCAGACTCTCAGATTAAGAGATCATGTTATATGTATCGAGTGATATGCCAATGGGGGGAAAAAATGTGCGTTTGGCTGTCCACTGCACAGACTTGGATGACTTCCATCCTTACATTGGATGGAAAAGATGTTCTATTCCCCAGCACTGACTCTGCTCAAATAACTTCCCAAAACCACGAGTTTCTCATTTTTGGGAATGAATCCAGAGAAAGGCCCTTTGAAAACCACAGTTGGAACTTCTTTACCCAGACCCATTCTGCGTGCTTGTGGGCAGGCAGTCCCTGGGGTAGATCATTTGAAAAGATGAAATCAATTGAGTGAAAGGGCTGTTTGACCTAAAATCGGATTGTGAGTGAAGACCTTCTTGAAGAAGTTCGAATAATAGAGACAATTTTGCTTAATGCTGTTTTCATCAAACAGAAGCAGCAGTATATCAAGCTCTTTCATGGATATTCTTTGCAGAAATTTTGAATGAATGTAATTTGAAATGCAGCTCCAATAATAGAGGGTTTTTTAAAAAAATTGTCACTAGCTAGGCCAGCATGTACTGTTTATCCCTAATTGCCCTTGTTCAGAGGGCATTATAAGAGTCAACCATATTGCTGTGGTCTGGAGTCACATGTAGACCAGACGAAGATGGCAGATTTCATTAGTGAACCATGTGGGTTTTTAACACCGATCAGTAATGCAGTCATCATCACTTTTAATTCCAGATTTTTACTGAATTTCACCATCTGCTATGGTGGGATTTAAACCCAGTCCCCAGAACATTACCCTGGGTCTACTGAAATACAAGGTACAGTGACAATACGACTATGCCACCACATCCAATAGCTCATGTGATGCTGCTTCAGACTCATAGAGAGCATTTCTTCTGTATTCTGGAAGAAAGGTTTTTGCATGAGTATGCCACCCTCATTGAACTAAATAGCTTGTTTGTCCTCAAACTACATTGGTTTTAAGAAAAGAGATCGGTTTCCTCTCCAGCCTTCTAAATAGGCCTAGAACATTCTGCCATTAGCCAGATATAGGCTTTGCCAAACATTGAAGATGTTGACAACAAGTAAGGTCAACTTTTATTTTTAGGACTGTCTTCTCTTCTGTTAGCTTTTAATACTATCTTGGCTATCTTATCAGGGGACACACGTGAAAGGAAGGAACAAAGTGATTGGCGCTATGGTGTGGAGTGCCAACGCATTACTTGCTTTGCAGGTGTAAATGTCAGGAATAGGGAAGATTATTAGATAAATACATTTAAGTATTTTTGAAAATTAGTTTTCACCTGCTTTTACCTAATACCCAGGCATGCTAGAAATAGCATATCATCACCTCCCTGCAAGCACAAAAAGTGCACATTATACATAAAACTTTTAATATATTATTAGTTGATCTCCTGTGGAGTTGCTCACAGGCAAGCAAGACAAAGAGTAGTCTTCAGGCAGAGCAGGAGATAGCTGGATCAAAGCATGAAGGTGTAGTTCATTCCCCATTACAAGTTTAAACTTAAGTCATCCAGTTTGCTCCCACTTTTATATTTCTGTAATAAATCCCTATTTCTCCACATAATAGAAGCTACCAGTGTAAACTTTTGCTGCATTTATGTCTTCTTGCTTGTGGATGCATTCAATGTTACTACTGGGGCGATGGTGCAATTACAATTGTCACCACATTTTTCCATCTGTCCTCTGGCCTTCCTCTTCTCCTTCTTCCTGACACTTCCATCTCAATCACTCACCTCACCACATTACCTCTCTCTCCTCACAACAATCTCCTCTCAGCTACTTTCTTTGACACATATAATCATCACTGACTCTTGGAAGTGCTGATTCCTGACTTTGTCCTATCTCGTTACTCCATAAATCCATCTCAACATCCAATCTCATTAGTATTGAGTTGTTATTCCGCTATTCTTGATTTTGCCCAAGTTTCTGCATTATATAACAAAGCCAGTCTCACAACTGTCTTGTAGGTTCTTCCTTTCAGTTTTAGCAATACTTTCCTATTGCATAACATTCCACTGCACTTCTTGCAATTACTCCAATCAGAGCTAGTCCATTGCTTAATTTCCATTTCCATATTTCCATCTTCTGCAACCACTGACCCCAGGTACTTGGAACTACTACCTTTCTCACTGTTAGCCTTCAGGGTGCTCATCTGAAGCACCTACCTGCACTCTCACTTTTCTCGGCGCTTGCCCTCTTCCCGCTAACCCCCGGCAGCGCCGAGCCTTTCTCAGTGTATGTTTCATGCTGGCTGCCCGTTAATTGGCCAGCCAGTGTGAAGCTGTGTTTGGGGCTGATCACGGCTGGAAGTGCACTTCATGTCCACTTCAGGGCCCACTGATTGCATGCCCCCAACAAGCGCAAGATTCAGGCCCAAGTCTTCACCCATAATCATTACACCTTCCTTTCACCCTCTTCCCTAGGCTCAAGCTGACAGTTCATAAATTGGGTCGGTGTCTACTGATCTTCAATCCCTGTCTTTCAGTGCTTTTCTCCAGTTCATGTTCTTTCACGCATGCACACAAAAGAGTGCACATCCCCCTGAGGCTAAGTGCTGCCTCAGGGTGATCGCTGTAAGGTTTTCAAACTTTAAAAATAGAAAAATAAAAAAATCATTAACATGCCCCCCTCATGTGACAATGTCACTCGAGATGGGACATGTTAATAAATTGCACAAAGAACTTTAATAAACTTTTTTAAAACCGACCTAAAACCTCATCCCGCCACTGGATGAGGTTTCATGTTTTTTCTATTCCCCACCGGGGCTCCTGGCCTGCCCACCAGCCTTAAGGTTGGATAGGCAGGTCCTTTAATTGTTTTAATTATCCTGTGAACGGCCTCAATTGGCCATTGACAGGTGGGTGGGCGGACAGCTGATCGCACTGTGCCCCCGTCTTCCTGAAAATTTAAATGGGGCGGGATGACGTTGGGGATTCCGCCCAACATCATCCCGCATCATTTTCGCATCGGTGAGTGGGCCCCGCCCCCCAGCTCACCGACGGAAAAATTCAGCCCCATAGCTCAATGCCATCACTCACCCCAAAATCCAAATGTTGGTTGATAAGAGAAAGTAAACTCTGTACACCCAGGCAATGTACACCCTCCAAACAGAGGTGGGAATGGGGTTCGAAAAGTGAAAAAGAAATTGGATTTTTGACTGCAAATTTCAATCTGCAGTGCCTTCCCGACCCTGTGCTATTTTTGTGGGGCCTTTTTGCAGGTCGGCAGGCCTTGAGTGCAAACCCCACACACACTTCTTCTAAGATTGGATTGCCCTTTCGTTATGAGGCCTGCAGGAAGTTTGAATTCCACACCCACCCACCGACCCCCCCCCCCCACCACAGTTTTAAGAGGTTATGAAATAACTATTTGTCTTTTATGTTGTAAGCGTCTGCTTTTATGACAGGTTAAGCACTTGAAGGGATTTACTTTTTCTTGAATAGGTTTATGGTCTTGTTTCAGAATGAAGTGTCTTTGAATAGGGCAGCTATATTAGATTGCTAGAAGTTTATATTTTTTTAACATCCGTTTGAAAGATATTCTGAGGTTCAACCATAATGGATACTGGGTGACTGGCTATGGGGGACACATGAGGGCATTGGGGAGTAAGAGAAGGCATGGAGGGACATGAGGTATGATGGGGAATGGGGGTAAAGAAGGAATGGAGGGGAGATGGGGGTGGGCGGGATTGAAGCGAGTGAAGGGTATCAGGGCTGAAGGTTAGTTGAACATAAGAACTATGTTGGAGACCTGGGCCGATGTCCCATCGCACAAAGGAGAGCCTTCTAATCAGGCTACCTTGGCACCTGCACCCTTCCAAAGCTGCCTTAGGGCTCAGTAAACCCTAACTCTGTCCCCACTTGTCCAGCAGATGAAAATATGGCCGGTATGGGCAGAGGGCATGGGCTCGAGATTCCTAATTTAGGAAATGGCCTGACTTGCATTTCCTGAGCTCAACACCAAAATCCAGCCCGTTGCTTCAGATTTGCACTACCTGCAGTTTAACTCCAACTTCATGCAAAGCCAAAACTTGGAAATATCCAGGAGATGCACGGGTACATTAAAAAATTCAAAAAAATGTTCCTATAACTTGGTTGGTTGCTGGGGAATGGAATCACGGTGTATGTGTCAGGGCTGCATTATTGGTGTCCCATCAACTGTTCTTTACCTTTGGCAGATATTGGTCTGGTTTGGTTGCCACAGTGTAATTGTAGCCTAAGTAGGAGCTGAGGAAAATTCTACACACACAGACAACACCTTCCCAAAAGTTATGTTTTATCTTGGCTTCCAGTGTGAAAAATTTCCCTGAAGGACAGATCCACAAATCATCACTTCTTTCATACAATATGGTTATGACTGTGGTTTCTTGATTTATACAAGCCACGGACTTTACCAAAAGAAAAGTATGATTCTAAAGGCCATTTGGTTACAATCGAGGATTGATTCCTTTCCGCAAAAGTTGTCAGCTTCCTTAATATTCAGCTAATCATCCTTGGGATAGTTTTCATTTTCAGTCTGTTTTCATTTACAGTCAATTAAACTAATCAGCAGCAAACTAACAACCAGTCCTCGGAGCTGCACTGAGATATTTGCAACTTGGGATAAATCAACACTGAAGGATTTTGTTTTCAAGTACACGAACATGCATCTCACAAATATATCACAAACCAAGCACATCGGTTTAAAAAAAATTTCCATGAGAAAAACAGAAATTAAAGTTGCTGCATTGTTAACACTTAGGGTGTGACTCCAATATAAACATAATGGGGAAAGTAGTTTAAATTGCTTTTGACAATTCAATAGCATTTTAAATACATGGGGCAGGGCCTTCAGTCACTGCCAGGGGCAAGTAAGGAGGCAGAAGGGGCCAGAAAATACAGTCTGGAGTGCCAGTTGGCTGACCCCGTTACTGGTGCCAGCCAACTTTGCTGCAGCAAGTTTGGGACAGGTAGCCAATTAGAATATTTAAAAGTATTGTTAGTGGCACTGAAAGAAACCTGACTGGGATTTTCCAGTGGGCTTCTATTTCCTCCACTGATGGGGGGCAGTTTAAATGTCTGGCAGTGACACACAGCGGCAGGCCTGGGTGCATGGGCAGTCATATACCACCCTTTATAGGGACACCCCTTACTCCCTTACCCCCATCATCCCAGCCGAGCCACCCCACCCCACACCCCAACCAAGGTGGTGGCCTAGCTGCATAAACCATTTGTGAAATTAAACATTTTTAAAAATGTGGATGAACGAGCACCTCCATATTAAAGTGCCCTCTCAGTTACTTATTATCCATTGCAGGCTGCTGCTCCTTTCAAGCCAGGTCTCTGATTAACCCTTCAGCTTCCTAAGTCTGCTCACCACCTGAACTGGATAAGGAACCTATCTTCATGCCAATTATGGGGGATTTGGGGGGGGGGGGTGGTGGCAGCAGTGGGGGTGGCCTGACCAAAATTCCAATGAGTGACTGTTTCCTCATCAAGGTTGAGGATCTAGAAACAGTCCAACTTTTGTTCCCCCCTCCTTCCCCCCACTCCCCCCAAATCCCACCCCCCACCCCCCCACCCCACCTCCCCCACCACCATACCGCCGACTTAGGGAAAATTCAACCCATGTTGTCTATCTTCTTTAACCTGAAACACAACATAACTACGAAGTCGGCTCTGTAAGTTCCAAGACAGCTGCTTGGGTACATATGGAAATTACTGTGGTTATTATTGTTATAATAAAACTAAACAAATGATTCAAAGATCAGAAATTATTTTTCTATAACTACTTATGACCATCTGGCAGATAGACCCTTACTGTTAGCATCAACCTGACATTTTCAATTTAGTCCTACTGTTGGTTGAATGTTAACAATTCCCTGGCTTCCAAAGATAATGGAAATAAAGTTGCAGTGTGCATGGTCTGTTTTCACTCAGCTGATTGATAACACACCCTTCATCTGAAAACACTTCTCTCAATGCTAGTGTTGCCAATTCGGTTTGGATGGTTTCCCTAGAGGTTTTGTCGCATGATCTTGCGTCGCTATCCATCCTCCCACTCTCAAACACCATTTTCCCCATCTGCAATATTTTTTGCAATGGCAAATTTAAGTGTTCAAAGAAAATGAGTAAAAGCATTGTTTTAAAATTCCCCTGTGTCCGGGATTTTCTGACCTCGCCCATCGCCGGGATCTTCCGGTCCTGCCGAAAGTCAGTGGACTTTTAGCTGACCTGCCACATCCCCCATGGCGAGTTGCACCACAGCAGGACTGGAAAATCCCAGCCAATGACTTTTCTCCTGCATTGCTTGCAGCATCCTGAAAATTCACAGATAGTTCTGGAGGGTTATAACCCCATTCGAGAATGGCAATCCAACACAATGGTAGCATGATGTTTGGGTGTGTATTGGATGTGAGGGGTGAGAAGGTTACAGATAGGCAATGGTTGAATAGCTATTTTTGTGAATTATTTGATCAGCAATTCTGTCTTCAAACACTTAAGTTAGCAACGTCTGATGGATATTACACCTAACTGGAAAAGAACCAACAATAGCAATCACTATCGGTGGAAAAAAGCTATTTAGTGATTAATCCCTAAAGGTAGCCATCACTGTAATGTTATGTTATACCTGGAGGTTGAGATATTTTTAGAAAGTGGAAAGTAAGATTAATTATTCTGGAAATAATAAAGTTTTGATGCCTTCTGGGACTAGGCTGATCACTTCTGGAGGGGGTCACAGAAAAACTTATGAAAGAAGATTCCTGTATTAGCTAAAGGTGTCAATTTTGTCTCTTGTCACAACATATAATTATGGATATTACAGATTTTAAGGACAACTGTTTTAAAGGTACATTTCTGTTTTCAAATCTAAATTGAGTTTAAATATTTTTTTCAAAATGGAAGTATGGACAGACAACCTGCCACCTTTCTGTGTTTGTTCAAACCCTGTCAGGCTGTTATTTCTAGAGCTGGCTGCGAAGAGTCATTAATATGCAAAGACTCCTCCAGGGATGTCCATTGAATCTTCTAAAAGGTGTGAAAATCCTTCAGCTTCTAAGAGAACAGGAAATAGGAAGGGACTTCAAAGGATCTCGATGTAATTAACTTCCTTGCTTTATTGAAACAATGACTTATTGAAAATTAACTTGCAGCCATTTTTGTGTTTTTGAACTGCGAGGAGCTATAAGAAGCCTTTTGTGTGGCAGTGTGCAGAGAACCAAATGACCTCAGGACGTCAGCTCAGCCCACAGCTCTCAGCTGAACTAATTTTGGGAGCGGTGTTTGTCTCTGTCACTAGGTGTTAGAGAGTAAAGGTATCCAGAAAAGGTCATCCCTGGTCTGCTGAGAAGAAACTAGAAAACCTTCAGGTGGCCATACCTGCAGTTTTCAGGGAGGAACGAAGCCTGTACTCTCTCTCCCAACCTGCTCTACCTATCGAGTCCACCTACGAAGGAAGACTCCAACTCTTTGGCTTCACAAACCATCGCAGCTGCTATACCAAACCTCAAGATTCAACCCCCTCACTTCAAGCAATAGGTCTGCAATGATATCTCACAGAGACTGATTTCAACTCTCATCTTTAAGTAGCTTTTTTCCTTTATCTGCATTTTAATCTTTGGATCTGTATTTTAGTTAATAACTTTATCACCTTTACTTAAGTGACTTACAGCAGTAGTTTTGTAATAATCTAACCTTTATCTTGTTCAAGACTAAAGCTTTGCTGCTAGTTATTTTCAAATTGAATCAGTCGCAAGTTAAAAAGAGTCCTACATACAAGCATTCACAAATTCTTAGTTCACAGATCACTTTGAGGAAACATTTTTTTACATGGTCGAGACACTTTTATGAGCTGGGGAAGATGGAGGGTAAATGGGAATGACAGCAGATTTTTTTTAAAAATGGGGTTAATGACAATGGCCTGGTAGCCTTTTCTTGTCCGAGGTACATACCATGATTTGTTCCCAGAAAACTGTATTTTGAGTATTTCTGAAGAAAGAGACATGCTGTCAAAACTTTTCATCTTGCAATCATCAGGACAGATTTGCAAGAATACCAAATCTAAAGGTTGGATAGGGAGCAGCCGTTCCCCTTAGTTGAAGGGTCAGTCACAAGGGGACGTATCGATAGGCCGAAGGGCCTCTTCTGCACTGTGTGATCCTGTGAACAACAATTTATACTGCATGAGAAGAGGGTGCTGATTGGTTGGCAAGATTGGTAAAGGCATTGCCATGGAGAATGCACTAGGGAACAGTTAACTGCCAGGCTTCAGTTTAAATTCAAGCCGGGCAAGTTGATTGGTTAAGGCATTGCCATGGGGAATGAACCATGTATTGATAATGCTAAAGTGAAACACAGTCCCACGATTGACCAGATGTTTATGCAGGATGAGATTGAACAGATTGATAGTAGGATGTCGAAGGGTCACGAGGACTCGAAATGTCAACTCTTTTCTTCTCCGCCGATGCTGCCAGACCTGCTGAGTTTTTCCAGGTAATTCTGTTTTTGTTTTTGATAGTAGGATTGCTAGTTTACACCATGCGCTTGGTCTGAGGTGTGCAAACTTCTTTCATTTTTCAATTTGATCCATTTGTGCCACTATATTGCCTCAATAGATGATCTCTCCATAAACAATACCCACTTGGAACATTCCTGCTCTATAAACTCACCTAATTGGAAGCAGTTTGGCAGCATAATTAATGACACTGCCAAACATGTAGTAAATCTTTCTGCCCATGTACTTTCTGAAAGCAAAGAGTTCTTGTGCATGGCTTTAATTTTAGTTTGCATTCGTCCGCATCAAATGGGAAGAGATATTTGCTGACTTTGAATTGCTCTACTCCCAGTTATTGCACCACAAATCAGCATCTAATGAAGACACTGAGCCCTTCAAAGTGTGCCTAGTTGATCTATTGCAAGCATTATTGAGAGATACCCAACGGCTTGGCTGATTTTCACTTGCAGTGTGAATGTCTGGTAGCATTGAGATGCCTTATGGCCAGCCCAGACATACATACCCGTAAACCTGACAAAGGGACTGGAATAGTCATCCTTAACAAGTCTGACTATATTGACAAAATGCCATTCTCAATGATGTGTCTAAATTTGTTTCCACTAAGCATGACAACACAGCACTGCTCAAAAGCAAGTTACAAAAGGCCTGTTGGACTCGTATAAGAGTAATGGACTGCCTGGTAGTGTATACCTCATGGTTCACTGCATCCACATATGTATGGGCAGCCCAAGAAAAACAAAAGTGATGTCCCTTTATATCCTATCTTACCTTTTCTGGTTCTGCACAACATGAAATGGTCAAATGGTTGAGCGAGTTTCTACAACCAGTTCTGAACAAGTTTTCCACATACACAGTTAAGGATCCCTTCACCTTTGCGAAGACCATACAGGACTTGCATATCAATAGCAATGCCGTGTCCATGTGCTCGTTCAACATTGCCAGCCTATTCATTAATGTACTGTTCAAAGAGGCCATAGACATTTGCACTGTGTCACTATATCATGGCGATCCAGACGCACTGCCAGTGTCTGAATCTGAATTCATTGAACTTATGAACTCAGCAACTCGCGCAGTTTTAGCAACACCATGTTTGCACTGATGGATGGTGTTGCTATGGGATCCCTGTTAAGCCCAGCCCTTGTTAACATCTTTGTCTGTTTCAAAGAGAAATGCATCTTCAATGGAATGAGATCCAACCTTCTACCCCTTGGATATTTCTAATACATAGATGATATGTTTGTTATATTTGAATCTGCACCTGCATGTAAGAATTTTCTTACACACCTTCATGGGCTCCACCCTGTGCTCAAATTCACCTTTGGAATGGAGCAGTCAAATGAACTCTCTTTCCTCAAAGTTCTAGTTGAGAAATCTGCCAATGGCTTCTCTACTATTGTGTACCACAAGTCCATCTTCGCTGGTCAATATACACATTGGGATTCCTACAGTTCCGTGCGTTATAAGATTGGCCTTGTTGGCAACCTCATAAATAGAGCCTGAGTCATTTGCTCAGCGTGCAATGTTGATGCTGAAATAGGGCACATCAAAACTATCCTGTAGGATAATGGCTACCCTGATCAGATCATTGCTTGCTATCCATCACACAAACTCATGAATGGGCCTAAGACCTCGACTTTCAGTCCTTAAAAGTGTCTGCCTCAGATTAGCCTAGAAGGGTAAGGTGTCTCAAAAATTTGGGCAACAGGTGAAACTAGCCATTTCACGCTGCTACTATGCAGTAGCAACACGAATGGTATTCTCCACAAACAGGATGCTGCCGTTAAGCCAAAAAGGCATTCTGCTTATCACACAAGTGAATGATGTGGTAGATGAATTTCGGTACTGGTGTGATTCCAGATATGTAGGCCCTACGTCTCAATAACTGTTGGATGGTATCAAACAGCATGTCCCTTCAGCTGCCTAAAACAGGCAAAGTACTGACCTTACTCAACCAGCCTATGCTTGCAAAGCTCAAAGTGTTCAACATTAGGTGTGATTCTGCGATTGGACAATACCTGCCAAACAATCCTGACTGTCCTAAGAAATACACTGACAAACAATTTAAGATTATCAGTCAGGCTTGCAGTGTGGCTCATTTACACATGCTAGAAGCTACATATATTCACACACAGGGCCCTGTCCTTTGCAAATAGAAAGAGCATGTCCATGTATTGTGCCTTTTTCAACTAAACAGAAGCTCAGGGGACCCCCATTCCCTGGTTCATTCCCCATGGCAATGCCTTGACTAATGAGAGTCTTCTTGCCAACCAATTAGTACCCGCTTCTCATGAAGTATAAATTGTTGTTCACTTCAGATTTGGTATTCTTGCAAATTTGTCCTGGTGAGTGCAAGATGAAAAATTTCAGCTGCATGTCTCTTTTTCCACCAATACGCAAGTTCTGTACCACCAAGCAAACTGTATGTCGTTGGCTGATAGCTTTTACCAAGAGAAAATCAGATGAAGAGCGAGTAGCAAATATGCTAAGCAAATCTAAACAGTCCAAATTTCATCAACCAAAGAATCTTACGGATGGGGGTCATCCTGCTTGTGCTGGCTCATTGAAGAAGCTATCCAATTCGTCCCACTTTCCTGCTCTTTCCCCTAATAAAAATTGGAAATGTTTATAATACCTTGGAAGGTTGGTGAGTAAATTTTATGCCTGATGTACTTCAAAACTATATGAATGTACGAAGTTCAATCCAGTCAGGGCACCAGGAGCAGAGGAAGGTGGGGTGGGTGGTGGGGAGTGGTGAACGATATTTTACTTGAGTTCATGGTTCGGGATCATGAAAAATCAGCCATAGTTCCTATTCCTGGTTGATTTAATAATTTGTGTTGGAATAAAGCCATAAAATGATGAATATACACAGCTGGTTATGCAGATGAAAGGATAGGTTAACTCAAAAAAATGTAATAACCCTTTATTAGACAATGACTGGTTTGATCTAACACAGAAAGAATAGCCAGTTGGTATGATACTAGAGGTCTGCCCACAATGCATGGTATCATGCCCCAGCATGTGTACTGGTGTCACCAGAGAAGGGAACAAAATTCTGGCAGGAAATCAAGAGAGAGGTGCAATTGCTTATCATATTGCAGCTCCAGCACTTTGTAGCAGTCTATCCTGCAACCTGCAATTTCACATAGAAAAGAAAGTCGTCCTTTTATAATGCTCCTTTCACAACCCCAGGATGTTCCAAAATGCTTTGAAGGCAATTAAGTACTCGCGAAGTGTAGTCACTCATTGCAATGTAACCAAGAAGTAGGGAATATGGCCACAGCAAAAGCTCCCAAATACAGCTAAGGTGTAAGCAATAATGACCAGATAATTTGTTTTAGCGATACTGGCTGAGACACAAGCATTGACCAGAATGGCAGGGCAATCCGCCTTGCTCCTCTACGAAATAGCACCATGGGATTTTTAACATCCCACCTGAGAGGGGATAACATTTTCAGATAAACTAAATGATAGGTTGTCTGGGGTTTGTACAACTAACTCCTGTGCAACAAAATCCTGGAGGTGATCACAAAGTGAGATAAATTCGTAACAACATCCCATCAAGACCCCAGACTGCTTTTAGTGACCATTTTAAATGACAAGCCATGAGAAATGGTTTTACCTGCAATTGTAACAGAGACTTCCTGTATTGGTATTTTAGAAAGTTGACTTTGCACAAGTGGGACTGGAGCAATTAAGGGAATACAAAATTGTGATGAAGGACCAGCATTTTTTTTCTGAACTGCAATATGATTTAAGTTGGCACAGAAGGATTTTAAATCTAACGAGAAGAATGAAGCATTCCCACTGAGAAACAGTTTACTGCAGTCTAATTGTATTTATAGAATCATTTTTCCTCAAAGAGTTTAGATTCACTGTTCATATAAAGGTTTGGCTGCAACACAGTAGATAAGCAACTTGTAAAGACATCACTGCAGCCAAGCGGAACAAAAAAGGTTCTTTTTAAATTACAGTTAATGTGGTGCAGCTTCATGTTAAACAACATGAAAGTGCAGCTGGTGGAATTTGGAAAAAACACTCAATGGAAAACATTACACATGGAAAGTTGAAAATTAGTTTATGGAATTACAGAAGATCGCACATCCAAAACTGCCAACGACACTTTTATTCAGCAAGAACAGAGGACTTGTAATTACAAGCATTTAGTGACCAGGATAGAAAGCCACACTTTGAAACCTGGGCGTGGTTAATTGTGCTACTTGTGAGGAATTATTCTGAATGCAGTGAACACTGTCATATCCCCAAAGGCCCCAGGAGTTTTGTAATTAGGTTGGGATATTTACGCTGCCTACATCCTTTCATTCCAGTTAGGGACACAGTAAACAGTCTTTTTGAAATAAGACCTTGGGTTTTGGGTTTTATTATTGATTAAATCGCAACACTTCTGGCCACGTGTAGCCATTTCCAAAATTCAGTGGAAATGCTGAGCCGACATTTTCTGTTAACTGATGCCTTTGGTTGTCTTTGGACTCAAGTAAGATACTTGAGGCTTCAGATGAATGACCTGGCATCTGAATTGATGAGAACTTTTGAGGAACGTGCTAGAGGTGCCTTCAAGGGATAATCATGTATAGTTTGTGTTAATTTTACAGTTCCATATGTGTAGTTGTTTTACATTTGCAAATGTTGGCTGACTCTCATCTCTCAACCAAGAAAGAAAGTGCACTAACACTAAACAGCTTCTGTTGGGGAAATTGTACTCACAGTCAGGAAGCTCTTTACATTGTTTGGCACTTTCCTGCCTGGAAGTGTAATTTTCTTGCCCAGGAGAGTTATAGTCCTACATCCACAGCGCTCACTCTCAGCAATTAACATTAAGTATTTAGACACGGAAGAGCCTCCCTATTCTCTAACAATTAAATTAAACCTGGGTAGATTTAAAAAGCCATAAAAGTTCCCCCTTGTATCTGCAAATTAATTTTGACATCACACTGCATTTAGACTTGATGCTAAGTGTTACAAATATGAGTTTTATAAGATTATGTTTTGGGACTGTGTCTTTACTTTAGGATAAAATGAAGACGGGCATGAGTTGGCATGGAGGCCATGGAGGGGGCATGGAGAGTGGGTTGGGAGATGAGGGGATGTGAGGGGAGAGTGCTAGAGGGCCAAACAGTCTGTAATACAACTGGGACAAAGTCTCAGAGAACCAAAGTGGGCCTTGTAACCAGACTGCCTTGGCTCTCACCTGCCTCTCTCGTGGCAGCCAAGGATCTGCTTGCAGGTTCAGCAGGCTGGACTCTATCCCACACCCAATCCCCCCCAGAATGAAAATTATCTATAACTGGGCGCTTTAAACCGATGCAGGTCTGATGAGTGGGGACATTTTGCGACTTAAGCTACCCACCTCGGTAGCAATAATCTGGCCCTGAGTTTCAGACAACCAACCTGACAACACAAAGCTAGTTCAGGGATTGGGGGAATTGGTGATGATTTAGCACTGGCTATCATTAGTGCACATGTGGATCTGGGGGCTGTATCTTTGGATACAGCCTGTGGATCAGAAACAGAAGACTAAGGACAGATCTTTTGACGACCATAGAAATAACGGTGCAGCTGTGGGAAATGAAGACATCGCAGGTGATTCTCTGGCTACAACTGGATAGGCAAGACTAGAATCAAGTGAAGCTATTTCTGAAGACCTATGATGAGAGATTAGGATTAGTAATGAGAATGTCCTGATAAAATATAGCTAAAACAAATGAACCAATTGAGCCATCCAATATGCTTTTGGAAACATTTCCATCCAACAATATTTTCTTCAGTAACTGAAATTTCTAAAGTCCAAATTAAGGTTTTACAAACAAAAGATATACATTTAAAAGTTACATATTTCATAATAGCATGGTTGCTTTTACTCATTGATTTGTCATATGTGTTTTTTAAATTAATGTTCTTGGTTGAAGGACTAGGCTTCATCTTGGTATTTTCATCCAGTGCTGTGATTCTTAGAAAATGGCAGACCCTGCAGTCAGAGGTTGTGCAGTATGCACACTTTTCCAGGATACATCAGGAGCATTTCACTGTTAAAACATTTCCCTTCAATGTTCAGCAGTATTGATTTGATTGTTTTTCAAAACTCTCTCAATAGAAAAAATACCTCAATAAAAATTTTGAAATTTGTCCTTTAATTTTTCTTGAAAGTGTGTGAATCTGTGTGTAGCAGAGAGAGAGAGAGAGAGGGAAAGAGAGAGAGAGAAAGATTAATAAGAAAAACTAGTTTGAATGCTTTAGACTTTTGCTTACATATCAATTGCTGCTTTTATTTATGTACAAGTTAAAAGCGTCATTTATTTTTTTCAGTGGAAAAGAATCACATTGTGTTTTTGTCCATTTCTATATTTCAGTTTGTATTGTTTTGAAAATGATTTGAGCATAAATTAGACAATGAATTTCGCTGATCTTCAGCTAAACTTTTAAGTATCTGCGATTCACTTTATTTTAATCTCAAAAAAAAAAGGACTTGATTTTTTTCTTTCACTGCCTGGGTGGCAACCTAGCTCAACTGATCACCCACTCTTTATAGAACCCGTCCAATTTACATTTCATTAACTTCAAACAGCATCAACAACGTCGGTGTTGCTCAGTTATACAAATTCCAAGACCTCCTTCTCGACGCCAGCAATGGGTTAAAAAATTACCTCCACTGGCAGTTGCAGTGATAACCCATGCTGATAGAGAGCTGTTGCTTCAGAGCTGGCCATGGTGCCCAAATCCTTGATCACCTTCTCCCCCACCACAAAAACAGGGAGAGCATCAGTGCTGATTATCAACTGCATTTTTCCAAGCAAAAGGAAAAGATGCGAGCCTCAGCATGTCCCAATTCTGAATCAGCTTTGCTAAGCTGGTTCAAGCAGATCCTCGCCTTGGACTATCTGAACAAGACTTGGCTTGAAAAGTAAAACAAATGCGTTTTCAGAAGAATTTTGAAGCAGACCTATCTCTTCATCAGGGATCGGCCATGTCAAGAAAATCTATGCAATTGGGTCCAAGTCCAAACATAGGGAGAGAGGCAGCATTCTGACACAAAGCGTTAAAAACTGGGTGTGATAACATTCCTCAAATTTTATTACAAATTATAAGTCCAAAGATCTTTTAAGTGCAGATGAAAAGTGACTTATTTTTAACCAAGTCCATTGGGCGGCCTTGTGGACTGGCACCTGGAATTTCCCAATCTCAAACTGTAATTTTAGCAGTGGGTTGGTGGAAATGTCTGCAGAATATTGAGTTAAGAACCATTTATGTGATTTCTTTGGGAAGCTTGTTGATGTTCCACCGAAGTTATGGTGGAAGACGTGGGAGAGGATTTGTGGAAATTCTACCCTGTAATCTTCGCTAAATGCCTGATACCCCAGACTCCATGAAGCACGAGCTCTTGGTTGATTGTGTGTTCTCTCCTGTTCTTCATCTTTCAGATGCTTTCATGAAATTGATATTATGTAGTATGCAGTACAACAAAACTAATCTGTCAACTATTTCTAGAATATACTTTGAATCCCCACTCCACCATCCCAGAGTGGTCCAAGCACTGAAACACTGTTCTAACAAAATGGATCTGCTTACTGCATCTCTTAGTTGTTACTTAAGCATTTCTGTAGCTAACCTTAGCTGAGGTCTGAAGATTGTACAGAGCATTAAGAAAGGGCATAAAAAGAGCATCATTAAAAAAAAGCCTTGCATTTATATAGTGCTTTTCATGACCACCAGATGCCTCAAAGTGCTTTACCATCAATTAAGTTTTTTTTTGAAGTGGATAATAATATAATACAATACACTGTTGTAATATAAGAAATACAGCAGCCAATTTATACAAACAGCAATGCGATAATGACCAGATAAACTGTTTTTGTGATGTTGAATGAGGAATAAATATCATCCAGGGCACCATGGATAACCCTTCTGCTCTTCTTCAAAGCAGTGCCATATATTCACCCGAACAGGAAGATGGGGCTTCACTTTAATCCGTCATCTGAAAGGTGACACTTCTGACAGTGCACTACTCCCTCAGTGCTGCACTGCAGTGTCAGCCTTGATTTTTGCTGATGTCCTTAGGCACTTGGAGGACCACGGAAATTTGAGTTTCTGTCCACCTTGTGCCAAGAAATTTGTATTTTTCTATATTTGTTGGCTTCCTAAAGCATCATTTCTCTTTCTTCATACAGAACTAAATTAGAAGTGTTTCTAATGAAGGTATCCAACAGTTGTGAGTAGGTGTTCATGTGACACTGCATGTACTGGTTTTCACATACACACTTGTATCCTTTCCTGTTTACATAGGCCAAGCCATTATGTGAACATAATCAAATGTTTGCATGTTTGTTTCCAAAAATATACTTTATTCATAAAATTTATAAAGGTATATTACATTTCAGTACAAATTTGACATTACATAAAGTGCAATACATATCAGTTTCTTTCAATACAATATATGGCACTCTGAGGTGCATCAATACACTAAAAATTACAGGTTATATTTGCAATATTCATTTCATATCAACCATACATCCTAAGGAGTTTGACATGGTTTCCAGCCCCTTGGTATTCTATGGCAGGAAGACCTTTGACAGGCCATTCTCCATTGACCCTTTGCAGCAGTTGCCCCAAGTTCTAGTGCTTCCCTTGGCACACAGTTCTGGACCTTGGAATTACCATATTGCTAGTGATAGTGAATGTTCTAAGTTCCTCCATCCCTTTTGCCCTTTGATTTTCTACTATTATTGGGAAGCTTTTTGTGTTTTCTACTGTGAAGACGGATTCAAAATACTTGATCAAAGTTTCTGCCATTTCCTTGTTTCCAATTATTAATTTCCCAATCTCTCCCTCTAAGGACCAACACTCACTTTAGATACTCTTTTCCTTTTTGTATATTTGTACCTGTTTTTACTGCCTATTTTTTGTATTTCTTTCAAGTTTTCTCTCATATGCTAATTTTCCTCTCTTTGTAGCTACCCTCATTTAAGTTTAAGACATTAGTTTTAAACCCACATTTCTTACCCTCAAAGTAAATGTGAAATTCTATTATGACTGCTCTTGCCTAGAGGATCCTTTACGTTGTGATCATTTACTAATCCTGTCTCATTTTGCATTACCAGGTCTAATATAGTCTGCTTGCTGGTTGGTTCCAGAATGTATTATTCTAAGAAACTGTCCCAAATACACTCTATGAACTCATCATCCAAGCTACCTTTGCAAATTTGATTGATCCAATCTATATGAAAATTGATACCTCCCATGATTGCAGTTTCTACAAGCCCCCCCCCCACCCCCCAACCCAATTATTCCTCTCTTGTACTCTATCCTAAAGTGTAGTTACTGTCAGGGGGCCTATAAACCACTCCCACCAGTTACTTATTTCTTATGCTAGTTCTTTTCCCCAACTAAACTGATTCTACAAGTTGATCCCCTGAACCAAGATAATTTCTCACTACTGTACTGATCTCATCCATTAACAGAGTTACTCTACTTCCTATTCCTGTCAAATAACCTTGAATATTCAGGTCCCAGCCTGGGAAAACTAATGGGACTAAAGGCTGACTGTTATGATGTGGTAGATGATATGTGCCAGGTGGACCAAATCCACGAGGGAAACATGGTCACACTATCACAACGGTTTTGCAACTTGTATTTATTATGAGATGTGTGCACTGAATTCAGAAGTAATAGGTCTACCAAGATTTTAGAGATTTTAAAAAGTAAATTAAAATATTTATTAACAAAATAAAAGATTTCAAGCACTTATAATAACTCCTAAAATTCATAACTAACCTGACCCCTAGTAACACTCCCTTAAAGGCAACTGTCCACAATAGATTTTAGGTTTAAAACAAAGGCAGCAAGTTAACACAATACCCTGGGCAGTGGAATTCCAAATGGCTTCTCTCCAGCTTCAACTTCATTAGATAGCAGACTTAAGTGCAAATGCTGGAGGCTTCATTAAGGCTATTTCCCACACTCCTGTTAGATCTTACATGGCCTCCTGACCCATAGCCTTTCATTCTCCTTTATATATGTTTCTCTCCTTTTAATATTTAAACTCTATTGTCCCATGTGTCTTTGAAACTGTATCTTCCTCATAACATAAAAACTTTCATGGTGCCAAAATTGCCAGTAACCTTTGGGAAAAATAAACACATTCCGTAGCCATGCTTATCTGGCTAATTGTAAACAGACTAAGATCCCTTTGAAATCCAAATATCCCTTCATTTATCTAAAAATGCAAATAGATTTTATAGCAAATTGCAAATTCCCTTCACACCTTATATGCTCAGCCAACATCCATGTTTACTCATTAGCATGTCAAGCACCTAGCATCTTTTGATGATTTAGAGCTTCCAGTCCACTTGACTACAAAATGTAATTAAATCACAAACAGACTCAATTATACTTATCCCCATAAACCTACCTCACAATAAACCAGGGGCAGCATTTTCCCGTCGGCTAGCAGGGGGCGGGGCCCGCTTGCCGACGCCTAAAATGACGTGCAGTGACGTCGGCTCAAGTTTGAAAACATTATGAAAGGGAGAAAAAAGTATTCCTGACATGTCCACTCATGTGACACTGTCACAGTGTCAAGCACTTTGCCTCGGGGAGATCTGTGCGCTCTTTCGCGTGCCTTAATTGGCCCGCCCACGTAAGATGGCGATCGGAAATCCACCCGCTCTCACCTGCACCCGCACAACACCCCCGACTGCCCCAGAAAAATATTATGAAAATTATATGTTAGCTTCATGACACTGACACATCCTCTGGACTTGATGGCCAGCATCCTAGGGTCTAAAAAGGAGTGGCGGCAGAGATAATGGAAGCATTGGTTGTAGTCTTCCAAAATTCCCTATGCAGAAGGGAAGAGAGACAGAAAAGACAAAAATCAGCAGACTATAAATCAGTTAGCCTAACATCTGTCATTGCTGACATTCATTATTAAGGAAGCAGTGGGAGGTAATTTAGAAAATCATAATGGAATCAGGCAGAGTCAACATTGTTTTGTGAAAGGGAAATTGTGTTTGACAAATTTATTAAAGTTCTATGAAGATGTAACAGGCAGGTTAGATCAAGGGAAACCAGTAGATGTAGAGTGTTTGGATTTCCAAAAAGACATTCGATAAGGTGCTACATAAAAGATTACTGCACAAGATAAGGGCTCATGGTGTTGAGGGTGATGTACTATTGTGGATAGAGGATTGGGCAACAAACAGGAAACAGAGATACAGTGGTAAAATTGGGCCATTTTCAACTTTGCAAACTGTTATGGGTGGAGTGCCACAGGGATCAGTGAGTGTGGGGTCTCAACTGTTTATGATCTATATTAATGACTTGGATAAATGGACTAAAACAAAAACAGAATTACCTGGAAAAACTCAGCAGGTCTGGCAGCATCGACGGAGAAGAAAAGAGTTGACGTTTCGAGTCCTCATGACCCTTCAGCAGAACTTGAAGGTTCTGCTGAAGGGTCATGAGGACTCGAAACGTCAACTCTTTTCTTCTCCGCCGATGCTGCCAGACCTGCTGAGTTTTTCCAGGTAATTCTATTTTTGTTTTGGATTCCAGCATCCGCAGTTTTTTGTTTTTAACTCTGTGGATAAATGGACTGACTGTTGTAGCCAAATTTGTTGACAATGCAAAAATCGGTAGCAAAGCAAGTTGTGAGGAGGATACAAAGGGTGGAATTGTCTCAGATTTGCACTAAGTGCAGTAGCAAGCGTGAAAAACGATGTTTTACCCGTCAGCCACGATGGCGGATATTCACGCCACATCATCCCCTTCCCAGTGAGTCCCACCTCATTAACAATGCAAGGGCAGGTGGGCTCAGATTTGCCCACCAAGCCGTGACCTCAGCGCTTCCTCACTCTGGGTGCCATATTTAAAGTGCAGCAGAGCACAGCCTACTTCATATCTACAGACCAGAACTGCTCCAGGTGATAGAAGGCCCTGAAAGCAAAGTGGTGGCTGTCGTCTCTCTGGGGCACCTGCTGGACATGGTGGAAGGCTGCCGCAAACTCCTCTACCCCTCTCTGTCATCAGGAGGTCCACCAGAGTGACATTCTGGCCTGGGAGGTGGTGGCAGCAGCAGTCAGCACCAATGGAGCACAGAGGAGGCCAGCCATCTAATGCAATTAGAGGTTGAATGCTCTCATCCATGGTAAGTTAACCCCCTCATCACTCTCAACACACACTCCCAAACCCTTCACACATCCGCAGGGATCTTACACCTCAAGGGGCAACACCACTAACTCTCATACACACCCCCACACCTCCATCAGGTCCATAACCTATGGAGCTTGCATCTTCATCCCTTCCATGGCTTCACTCACCACACAAATATTCCATGCAATGGCATGTGTCCTGCTCACACTCTCTCTATCTGTTTTCATACAGGAGAAGCTGGCTCACAACAGCAGGGAGAAGTCCCAGACCATGGGTGGGGTGGCTGACATGAGGCCCCTCACTTACTTTCAGGAGCGTGCCATCATGCTAACTGGTGAGGACATGGACTGTGTCAGTGGTGACGGTGAGGTCAGTGGTAAACACCCACGTGAGGATCCTGCACCAGATCATCCTTCTCTCAACGCAACTGTGAGTGCTATCTCTCCTGTTTTTGGCTCTGCTGCCATGCCCTAAATATCTCTACTTTGGTTCACAGGGAACTCTGCCAAGTGACTGACACCCTCAGCCAGCCAGTCCTTCAGCTCCATCCATGTCCTCACCTTGACCCAAGAGGGCACCTGCTTCATTGAAGAGCTGGAAATAAGCAGCCTGAAAGAACCATCTCAGCGCTTACCCACAGCCTCCACCAGTGCAGAGACACACACCTTGGTGGGACTTAGATCGAGAGCAGTCTTGGGTTTACAATCTGTTGGTCACCGCACTGACATGTGTTCACAGCAGGACGAGGCAGGTTAAGTTGAGCTCCCCAGCACTCAGAGGATTGCTGGTAGAGGTCCAAGTCAGATGATGAACCTCTGGATTCGGCCTTCCAACTCATCATGGAGAGTCAGCAGAAGGCAGGAGAACATCACCCAGAGCTGTTGGAAGCCTTCAATAGAGTGGCACGCGAGTCAGAGGAGTGGGTCTGCTTGCTCTCTGATGAAGTGGTTCTCACATCTGCACACATAGAGGTCTCCATGGGAAGGATGGCGGATGCCATGGAGACCCTGTTCCAGCAGAACGCAGAGATGCGTGTAAATCTGAACTCCATCGTGGGAGCCATGGATGTTCCTACATTGGCAATGCGAAGGAGAAGTAGGGCACCTTGACATCCCTACAGGTGCTCCTTCCCCTCAAGGAGTCAGGCTGGGGCTCTCGGGCACCCAACAAGAGGAGTGGCAGCTGGACACCTCTGGGTCATCCACTCAGGAATCTCAGAGGCTGTTCTCTCTCTCCGAGTCCCCTTTGCCTTTGACCCACTCAACCTCATGCTCTGTCACTGCAGAGGAAGCAGCTGGCCAACAGAAAGACAGCCAAAGAAAGCCAAGGCCCTCAGGGCCTTTGCTGTCCAGAGGATGCATGCCAAAGTCATCAGAGGCAACAGGGCCAACCATTGCACAGGCTGTCTGCACCCCTGCTATGGATGTCAGGGCAGCACCTAGAAGAAGTGGTAGGCCTGGAAAAGTTAAGAAATTCTGATCACACGTTTTATCACATTCTAATCTGAAAATATATTCACTTTCACTGAATAATGTGTAATGTTGCCTTAGCTTCATTTACAGGCTTCGTAAGTCCTCCCTCTGCCTATTAGCAGTTCAGCTGCATGCAGCCAGACCACGAGTGATTCTGGATGGAGAAGTGTGTGTGTGGCAGGGCCTTACAGAGCCTGGTGCAAGCACTCTCCAACGTACGTGGAGCCTTCATCCATTACACTTATCTCACTCTCCCAAGCATTTTCAATGTTGCCTGCTGGGATTGTCTTTCAGTTGTCCATCTGAGCTGACCTGCATCTCTGCCCACCCATTGACTGCACTCCCACGGAGCACCTTTGCCCATCTAACACGAGGCTCTGCTCATTTTCAATTTGTACAGCATGATAGTCATTAAGTTTTTGATTAGCTTCCCCCATCCTTTCCCCTCCCCCAGTCACCCATGTCCTTTCTCCCTTCACAGTTCACACCCCTGACATCACCTTGCACCTCACCACCATTACCTTGCCTCCCAAAACCCTTTTCATTCTGGGATGTCCAGGTGAATGCACGTTCCCTACCTTCCTGAAAACCCTAGCACCATCCATATTGACCTCCCTGACCTCCTCCTTCCCACCCCCAAGGTCCGTCTTTGTCTCAGTGTCCCCACCAACCACCCCTGGGGCTCTCTCTACTGGTACCAATGCACCGCTTCACCCTCTGACCCTACCAGCTTCCTCTGCCCCCTCTCACACTCACCTTTCCATGCTACCATGCCCATCATGACTCTACAGACCCCTCCCTTGCATGTTCACCTGGACATTCCACCCCTCCGCCTTACTCCTTCCTCCACTCTTACTTCCCTCTCTGAACTCCCTCCTCCCCCAGACACCTCCCCCCCTCCAAACTCACTCCCTTATACCTTCCTTTCTCCATACACCTACATCCCTACTTGCACCATTCTCCCCCATTACACTCTCCTCCCCACCCCCCCGTACTCCCTCCTCCCCTGTTCTCCCTCCTCCCCATGGACGCCCTTCTTCCCCCATGCATCCACCTTACCCCTCCCAATCTCACCCAGCTCGACACCTTCGCCGGCCCGCAACCGCCCCCCGTGGACACTTTCACCCGCCCCACTCCCGACATCCCCTCCCACCAACCGGTACACCTTCCTCTCCCACTCACACCTAGACCTTCCTCTTCCCACTCCCAACCTTCGCCAATCATCCATGCCAGCTTATGGTGAAATCTGTGAAGTTCTGAAGCAGGCTTGTAGCATCAATGGTGGCCATGGAAGATGGTGCAAGCCCATGGTAAAGTGTTAAAGTTCTGAAGCCTCATCAAAGTCGGAGCTGCTGCGTGGAGACTTCGCACCTTCCAAGAGCTGCTTTGAGGTGGAGCCATGTGCATGAGGACCCATCCAGCATGCAATGTATATGTTCCTCCAGGGTCCGGTAGCTGTAGGGCACCAGTGTCTTCTTTTCCTTGAATGCCCGTGATCTGAGCAAGGCCCTAAAGCTAAGTCCTGACTTCTGCATGTCATGCTTGTCCAGTCACGTTCTGGGCCGGCGTGTTTTCCTGCTGGTGTAACGGTAAATCAGGTGTTGGGGGATGATTCCGGTCGGGCCTATCTTTGCATCTCATTAGCGGAATGCAAAACGGGTTCATGCCAACGGGATTCGTGATGTACCATGGCGGACACCATCGGATGATCCCATTGCGGTTTCACATCAGCGTGAAACTGATTTCTGCCCCTCCTGCCGAATTCTCCCTGCCATGGTGCCTGCCGCCAATGGGAGCGGAAAGTTCCAGCCAAAGAGTCTGCAAAGGGCTAGAGATAGGTTAAGTGAGTGGCCAAAAATTTGTCAGATGGAGTATAATGTGAGAAAATGTGAGGTTTTCCACCTTGGCAGGAAGAATAGAACAGCAAAGTATTATTTAAATGGAGAGAGATTGCAGAATGTTGTGGTACAGAGGGATCTGGGTGTCATCATACACGAATCACAAAATGAATCACATGCAGGTACTGCAAATAATTAGGAAGGCAAATGGAATGTTGACCTTTATTGCAAGGGGGATAGAGTATAAAAGTAAGAAGCCTTGCTACAACTGTATAGGGCATTGCTGAGACCTCACTTAGTGTAATATATACAGTTTTGGTCTCCTTACATTTAAGGAGGGATATACTTGCACTGGAAGCATTTCAGAGAAGGTTCACCTGGCTGAATCTTGGGATAAAAGGGTCATGTGAGGAAAGGTTGAGCAGATTGGACCTATAGTCATTGACGTTTAAAAATATGAGAGGTAATCTTATTGACATAAAAGATTATGAGGGGGCTTGACAGGGTAGATGCTGAAAGGATGCTTTCCCTCCTGGGGAATCTAGAACTAGGGGGCACGGTTTAAAAATAAAGAATCTCCCATTTAAGGTTGAGAAGAGGAGAAATTTCTTTCTCAGAGAGTCATTATGCCATGCAATTCTCTTCCACAGAAATCAGTGGAGGCTGGTCATTGAATATATTCAAGGCTGAGTTAGACATGTTTTTGATTGACAAGGGGGTCAAGGGTTATGGGGGGCAGGCAGAAAAGTGGAGCTGAGGCCACAGTCAGATCAGCCATGATCTTATTGAATGGTGGAACAGGCTTGAGGGGCCAAATGGCTCCTCCTGCTCCTATTCCTTAGGTTCTTGTGTACCTGCTCCAACTGCTGCTGCTCCACTTCAAGGTTTGTGTAGATTCTCTTGGGCCAAAGTATGTCATCAACCATTGGTTTTGGGATACGGAAAACTGTTTAATCTTTCATAAGTGTCATATTATTGACTGAACTGACCGAGTGAGATCGGTCCAATACATTGGCACATCTCAGTCATCAACAAAAGCACTGCTTGCACTCAAGCTGTCAATCCAACAAAATAAACTTTGCTACTTTTAAACTTCAATGCCTCCTTTGATACCTTTCCACTCAACACCATGGTCTAACATTGGCTTTTATCAAGTGTGATCTATGGCAATCATGAGAGCTAAGAAAGGTTGCATAATTTTGAGGCAACCTTTAATTCCCCTTTAAAGGACTTAAGAAGCCTTACCCACATTAATTTTCATTTCAGCCTGGAACATTGCTGAGCAATTTGCTGGAAAGCAGAGCAAGGGCATCAGCAATGTGCTAACTCACAAGAAAAGCTACTTAGCAGTAGCCCTCACTTTATGTGATTGTTAAATCATAACTCACCAAGTAAAATTAAAATCCTAACATAATAAAAGCACAAATAATTTCCAGTTGATGTGATGATGGTAGGGAAGGGACAATAAACTTCATTTCACTTTTTGAAAAGCATGGTTGGCTCGAACAATAATTTCAAGACTAATTTGGGGTAATATTGTCTTTGAGTAACTATATGCCAGTTAGACATCTTTTTCTAATTTTCATTTCTATTGATTTCAATGGCAATCAATGGAAATTATCCCTATTGTATCAATTAGAGTTAGATACTTTTTTGAAAAATAAGAATTTTAAAGGTTAGCTAGAGCAACCATGAGTCAGGTTAGACTAGGTTGCTCATTTTCCAGAAAACAGCGACACAGTTTTGACCTAATTCTAGACCTCAACATTATATGGTTTAAGGAATGACAATTTAAGTAGGCTTTTGGAAAAGATATAACATATTGCATCAGACAGGTACAGTTTACCAAACTGTTTCATAATTTATAGCAGCTACGCTAAAGTAATTGTTCTAATGAAAGATCAACAACCTGAAACGTTAACTCTGTTCTGCTCTCTTAACAAATACTGCTTGGCCTGCTGGACGGTTTATTTCAGATTTCCATCGTAACTGTTTCTACGGCTGTGCTTTGCCGAGAACATAAAAAAAGAATTGAGCGATAATAGTCCCATCTAGCCCATTAAGCCCACTCCTTCCACTGACTACTGACAAACTAGCCTATTGTAAACACAAACCCAACTATTTAATCACCCAAGAGAAAGTTTTGCATTAATATCCCCAATTCCAAATAGTAATCAAGTAAAACACCAACATGCCCACTGCCATTCGCAGAGAATATCCAGCAGTGCAGGGCCCATTGAGTTCTGCAGACCATTTATCCATGATTTATGAAACACTCTGTTAAGACAATGTCTCAGGTGTTTGGTGGACTTCATAAAGGTGTTTTCCAGAGCTCCACCAGTGAGGAAGAGAGTTTAATTTTTGTGCATGAATTTTATATTATGGTAATTAAGTCATACTTTGGAAAGGTCAAGACAAAACTGTTTCAAGATTCAGGATGACTGAGGAAATCCTAGACAATCTCCAAAATTCAAGATTAGTTGAAATGATTGTACTTGGAAGTCTCTGAAGTTAATGTAGCAACTAGGGCCTGAGAGAGGCAGGTGCACAAGATGCAAACCATTGAGGCCTGGGAGGTAGAGGGGCTGGGGTTCGTTTTCAGAAATAGAGTTTTTGCCATTGTCCAGACTGAGCAGCCAGAGCAGATCCAGGGCAATCTGCGGCGCTCTCTGGTCATCCAGAGTCTATCCTCCTCCATTATTATTGTTGCTGCTGCCACTTCAGTTCCCCTGTATGTCTGTGAAGAACGAACTCAGCTTCTTTTTAACAGGGATGAGAAATTCCCACGAAATGGTGGATTTCTGACATTGCGGTTTCAGAAATCTGACATTGGCATCTTCCTTTCCCTCCTTCTGATTGAAAAGACTGACTTTAAAGAAAATTGAAACTGTTTCAGTTTCACTGACAGTTGCTGCAAGTAGGAACTGCTGCTTCAACCTATGGACAGCTTCATGGTTCTGATTTAAATACAGTCAACCATAAAGCTGCTCAAAGGTCTTTGCAGCTCTCAGCAATTGTCATATCCTTTTAAAAAATATTAACTGTCAGTTGCTGAGAGTGGGAACTGACAGAAAAGCAGTGATTGGAGGAGCAACAGGCATGGGAAATACAGAACTGCTCCTCCAATCACTGATTCTGTCTCTCATGCTGGATATATGCAGTTTCTTCCTGGTAAGTAAACGTCGTTTAGTAATGTACTTCATTGTATGTATGAAAAAGAAATGAACAAGTTATAATATATGAGTAGACCTGTAGGTGTGTGTGTACTGTTGAGGGTTCTCATGTTATCTTCCCTTGAAGTTGCTAAGGCCTGTTGGATGCAATCAATTGGGTTAACCAATGAGACAAAACAAGACTGTGCATTCAGTCTTCAAATTAGTCACTGCTCCAGCTACTCCAGTCACAGGTCATCCCCACCCGCCCCCACCGCAAACCCCACCACCCCCCCCTGCTCTTGCCACTCCTCCAGAGACAGATTCTATGATTGGAGGAACATTAGGGGCTGGAGAGAGGGAACCTGTGATTGGAGGAGCTGGAGCAGTTATGCTGGTCATTCCCTCTGGCCACCATGCAGGAGTCCTTCAGCTGTACTGAATAATTTGTCATGAGAGGCCAAGGAGAAGAAACAGAAAATGAAAGAAGAGGAGAGAGTCTCCATCAGTAATGAGGCCAGAGTAGGCCCAGGGGAAACGTCACTCAGCCTCATGCCAGGCCATTCCTTGCTGTCATCCAAGTTCGCAGCACAAGTCACTCCCAGGGAATTGGAACTTTGCTTTTAGTGATTCCTGAGTTCTCTTGAGCGAGGTGGGTGATTGCTATGTCAGTGAGCCCTAGGGAGGGAGGAAGGTGCTTAGCCAGCAACAAGTAAATGGGACTGCCCATCTCCTCCTCCTCTTCTTCCCTCTTTCCCTTCTACAACTCTCCAACAATGAAACAATGCGAGCTGTAGCATGGAGATGGTCTTTCTTTACTATACAGGATAGGCATTCGAAATACATAAAACGAACTCAGAAAGATTTTCTTGCAATCTAGGTTTCAAGTATCAAGCCTTACCCCCCAAATAGGAATTTAATGTCACTGTGTCCATATTGTGCAATGTGCAGAACATGTTAATGCGCCAGTCACTGAAATCAGTGTTATCGTCTGCACAGTGTTATAAATAACGAGTGGGATATTTTCCAGTCAAATTAACAATATTGCACGATGCTCTTAAAATAAAATTGTACTCACTGGTTTGTTTAATAATCACGGTGGGATCACCTGTACAGTGTGCACAAACTAATACTGGAATATATTGTTGCTGCTCTTAATATTAATGACCCGTGCTGCATATATATTGGATGATATTTGTATCCAGATGCCAACAATGGGCGTCATCATTTTACTAGGACCTTTCTGTGATTGTTTGGTAAATTGATTGGTGAAAGGGGGAAAAAAGTAACATGCATGATTGAGAGGGAGGGTTAAGGGGGAGGTGGTGGGGGTGGGGGGATAAGGGGCCAGGAAACTGGAGAAGCACCAGGGCCCATGATTTCTCTCCCTGGCCCTGATAGCAACAGGTGTTTCCTCCTAATTTTTAAAGATTAAATGCCTGTGTCGCATACCATGCTCTGTCAGGTCTTCAGCTATTTGATATAAAAAAACTAGAAAATAACTGTCTAAAATTGATAAAGGGAAGTAAGACAACTATCTCACAAATCATACCTGATGAGGTGCTGTATGGCTGTGAAATGAATTAAAGGTTAAAAAGGATTAGAATGGATATTGAGGATTGGGCACTCAGCTGAAAATGGAAGCCCTGAATTTGTCTGGATGCTTTTTGGGGCAGATCTGAAATGTGAATTTCCATCTGCCCAATGAATGCTGTGCAACTTTATCTTAAATCCCAGGATTAGGGATATTAATATGTTTTAGAAGTCGATGCTCTTGGCGCATTGCACAACTGAGTTGAGAGAGAGGGATATTGACGCACCACTTTGCTACAGCTGTACTGGCCAAAGAGCTGAACAAGTTTCTTTTCCCTGTAAGCCCTGTAATTTTGAATTTGATTGTCATAGGGAAATCTGCCTTTATGATTTAATTGGCTCCACTTCCATCAGGATCAGGTCCTGGCAAGCAAATTAAATTCCCGTGCAAGCATTCATTGAGGGGAGTGGCGGGGGTGGGTGGGGGGGCAATGGGGACAGAATATGGTTAAATCATCAGAGGGTTGTGAATCTTTGGAATTCTCTATCCCAAAGTGCTGAGGCTGCTCAGTTGGTGGGTATATATATTCGAGACTGAGATCGATGGATAGTTTGGGCATTAAGGGAACCAGAAGATATGGGGAATAGGGCAACAAAGCAGGAGCTGCTGTAAAAGTTCAGCTATGATCTTATCGAATGTGTTCTGATTCCCATAGAGGCCAATAACCTGAAAAGAAAGGGATCCTCAAACAACTCGCATCAAAGGAATCGATGGATAAGATTTCACTCTTTAAAACTCTTGCCGTAATGGTTTAATCCAAAACAGACATTAAATTAAGTATGCCTGAACAGACGAATGGTATTTCACTCAAAATGATGAATTTCACTTTAATAGTCAACACCATAAAGATACCCTCACACAAAAGTACAAGCATTTGCATCACTCCCCGCACAAATGTAGCACCGCGTGCAATCTCACAGTCCTTCCAACTCGGTCTCCGGCAGGCTCGATCTCTCAGTTTTCCCACTCACTGGATTCGGCCCTTGAGTGTCTTTCACTGGCAGTTGTATTCTTTCCCAGATTCCCGGACACAGTTCACACTCACAAAGTGCACGTCTACCAACACTCTTTCACTCTGGTCATGACAGCTCTGATGGTGTAGCAAGGGGGTAAATCCACATGCAGGATAGTTGTCAAAGAACTTGCATTTCACATCCTTGCTGCAGTACAGCTTTGCCCCTGAATAGGCAACTTCCTTCGCAGGAACATGAACAGAATAGTTTCCAGCACAAGAATTTGTAAGTAGCTTTTCTGGCGGATGGATAATGTACGTGGTCACAAGGTTCTCTTCTTGGCTACAAACTTGTTTCGCAGCTAAACTGCATAATTGTAAATACATCACTAGCTATTATAGTGCTAATTTTAAATGGCCCAAGGTGTCTAGGATTAGTGCATTTGCTGCTAGCTGCTTCAATACTCTGAATTCAACCAATTGATTGTACAATGGAAAACAACTGGAATCAATTTGAATATAGCAGCCACCAGCCAAATGAATTGAAAATCAATGAATGGTACACCATCCATTTGAAGTGCAAAGTCAATGGACAGTTAATTAATTGTGTTTTTTTTAAAAGTCATGTAATGTAGATAAGAAAAATACTCCACTCCTCCAAGGAATACTGGTATAGCAAACACAGGAGATGCAACAGCAACATCTGATAATATATACATTGGCTGGAATCTTCCACCCCTGCAGGAGGCGAGGAAGGATGCTGCAGGCCTGAGAATTCGATGGATTGGCACCGGGACCAATGCCCAAAGCCTTCCTGCCTCCACTGGGGGTATATTCTGGGCGGGAAGGCCCGTGGTCGACCTTCCCGCCCCTGCATCCACTTAAGTCCCTCAAGTCACTAATTAACAACCACTTGAGGGCCTCTTCCCTCATCAGCTGCAATCTTCCCAGCTCCAGATGGGCCTGCCAACATACGGACTGCATGACCAGTAAAACTGTGTGGGCTACATGTCAGCTGGAGGAGGGGGGCAGCGGATCCCTCGATCTGCACTAATCTGTGCATGATTGAGGGCATGGACATTGGGGTGGTTGCTGACAGCTATCCCCCACCTTCCCCCACTCAAGTTGCCAACCCCCATGACCCTCTCTCTGTATGATCCCCACCCCATGAGACTGCAACCCTGCACCCCAACAGCACTTACCCTTTTCCTGGATCTGAAATCCTGGGACTCCAGGATGTGTAGTTGCACCAGTAAACATGGCCTCCTCTGTGGTGCTGCCAAGTACAAGAGCTGCCTGCCTCCGATTGACCATTGTGGGATTTGAATAGTTGGGTACTTGTTTGATCAGCGCAGACTAAATGGGCCAAAGGGCCTTTTTCTGTCCTGTAGACTGCTATGACACTACCATTGCTGAGACTAGCCTTCAATTCCAGATTTACTATTTGAATTGAGAGTCCACCAGCTGCCATGGTGGGATTTGAACCCATGTCCCCAGAGCATTAGACTGGGCCTCTGGATTAGTAGTCCAGTGATTTTACCACCATGCCACCACTTTCCCCTAAAGTTCCACCAGCTTACCATTCTCTCCATAACGGAGTTTCTTTTGAATTTCCTATTGGATTTCTTGGTGACTGCTTCATATTAATGGTCTCTGGTGCTGCTCTCTTTTGCAAGTGGAAATGCTCTCTCTGCGTCTATTCTATCAAAATTTTACATAAAAGACTTCTATTAGGTCAACCACCCGCCATCTCTTTGCAAGAGGGAAAAAGGTCCAGCTTGTTCCAGGTATAACCTGGCATCCTTCCAAATATTTTTCCACCTTCTCCATTAACTTTAAAAACTTTTTATAAGATGGCAACCAGAATTGTACACAGTGTTCCAAGTCTTATCCTTCCAAGCCTCAATATGTTTAGCATAACTTCACTTTTCAATTCTATCCCTCTAGAAATAAACCCCTGTGCTTAGTTTTCTTTTATAAGTAGCATTATTAACCAGAGTCCCTATTTTAAGTTCAGTGCGCATTTGTGCTTCCAGATCCCTTTGCTCCAATACCCCATTTAGATTTTTATTTTCCAGTTAATATATGAACTCCTTGTTTATCTTGCCAAAGTATAATAACTCACATTTATCTATGTTGAAATTCAGTTGCCAATTATATACCCATTCTGCAAGTTCATTAATGTCTTCTTGTAAATTTTTGCAGCCCTCCTCGGTATTGACCTTTGGCTACCTGCCCCACCCCCCACCTCAATTTTGGCGTCATCTGTAAATTTAGAAATTATGGCTGTAATTTTCTGGGTCCATTGGCGACATGCGGGAGGACAGGAGGTGGGGCAAAATGGCATCAGGAGAGGTGCCAGATGTCTTCTGACCACCATGCCAGTGGGAAAGCTAGCAGATCGGCTGCCGGCTGGTAGGCCAATTGAGGCACTTAAGTGGCCAATTAAGGGCGACTTCCTGCCTCCACAGGCATTTTTCCCATGTCAGGAGGGCTTGCCATCACATAGAGAGACAGCCCAGTGAAACCTGGCGGCATTCTAGTGGGTTCCGGGTAGCTGCCCTCCATATGGGCCTTTCATGGCCCACAGAGAGGTGGCAATGGCTACCCACATGCCTAAGTCTCTGTCAAGACAGGACTGCTCCCTCCCAACTACCGGTGTCTGCCTCCCTGCTTGACCCCGGCTTCCCCCAACAATACCTGCCCCCTCTTTGAGAATACCCAGCCATCGAGGTGTCCCCTCCCTGGATCTATAGGCAGAGGACAGTGGCATTGCTTGGCTGCCGGCCCTCTGATTGGGGCCAGGCCGCAGTCTTGTATTGATCAGCAGCCCCAGTGGCAGCCATTTAATTGGTTGCCGCTGGCAAAGTGCTGCCCTGGGCTCTTTCTGCTGCCAAAGTGGGGTCGCCTCCTGCTTTCAGCCCCAGCGGTTGGACTTCTGCCCTCTGCATAAAATTCAGCCCGATGTTTTTGATTTCAAAAGTTTAAATCGCTGATATAAATTGTGAACGCCAATGGCCCTATCACTGATCCCTGTGAGATTAAACCCACGTTCCACCATTCACCACTCTGAAAAGCTGCCCTTTACTACTACTTTCTGTTTTCTGTCTTGCAGCCAGCTAAGTGGAGTGGTTGTGCATTGTAAATTCTATGTAATCAAAACAAGGTTTGGCAATAGAGATTGTGGTGGTAGAGCCTGATACGCAAAGGGTTAATGGAGGACTGAGTCCAGTGCCGCTCACACGGTGATGTAAGAAGTCACATGACCCAGAGCCAGGGGCAGGCTACAGATGACCAGATTGGGTAAAGACCTAGAATGGAGTCAGCTCCATACCTGTACCCTACACTGTAAATGTGTACATAGTTATGAATTGTTCATAAAGACTTGCTGTTACAAAGCCTACTTCATGGTGTTTGAAGCAGGAACTTTCATGGTGGCAGCATTAGGATCAAAGCCCTCATCCTCACAAGAATGCTGAAAAACTAACACCTTCACAGATTCTGCACTGAACCTTACTCCCAACTGAAGCTACGGACGCTGAGAAAGCCCGGCAGAAAAAAATAAAGGTAAAGCTCCAGAGACAAAGAGCTTGGACGGAAACAAGGAAGGTAGAAGTTTTACTCGAGCAGAAGGCTCCATTGCATCCTCCTTGCAAGTCCAGCTTCAGCAGCCTGCTTTTAAATTCTAGGCCAGTCAGTCCTGAGAAAGACCTTTCAAGTTGTTCAGTCAGAAGTGCAGTTTGAAAGCAACCCACCACTAAACCTGATCCCAGGCTTCAAGTTTCAACATGTGGCTCCTGAGTCCAGCAAAAGAAAAACGAATAGTTAATTTCGTCCACTCCGGGTACCTCGCGACCATCCAAGTTCGGAAGCAGCAAGCCTGATGACCTTTTCCAAGAGTCCTGACTTGTAATGCAATATGAATGAATTACGTCGGCAGCTAGCCGAACTACACCGCCATTGCAGTCCCTTTCTCTTCAGGCAGAAGCGCGCCGCTGGCATTTTGAAAAGCCCGCCAAAAAAATGGCAAGTGCGGGAAAATCCTCTGTCCAGCAGCGACTAGCGACGCCATCTTAGAAGCCTGTAATCTCTTAAAGCTGTACCCACACTTCTAAAGATCTTCCAGTTCCAGTTCCATCTGGATTCGCCCACAGCCCAGACCAGCCATACAATTGGAGTCTATCGAGGAGAAGGTTTTTAAGGTACAGCATTGCTGCAGGTCTAAATAAAAAATCAGAGGCAGAACAAGATAGTATACTTCTTTACTCGATTAGATCAATCGACATAATTGTACAATAAACTATGGATGAATCATCTGCCAAATTTGAAGATGTTTTGAAATTTTTCGACGCCTATTTCGACTTGAAATCCAATAAAATTCTGGAGAGAGCAAAATTTAATAAGACAGCCCAGCTCCCAGAGAAACCTGTCAATTCCTTCGTTAACCATCTCTGTAGAGCCGCAGAGGGTTGTGAAAATGGAGATTTAAAGTCTGATCTCATCCGAGACAGAATCGTGGCAGGTGTTGCAGATGATTCACTCTTTGACCTCCTGCAAGCTAAAGATGATCTTACCCTTCACAAGGTCATCCAGCTGGTTAGACTGTCGGAGCTACGTGAACAACACAGGACTATCCGAAAGGGAGAGAACCCAACCCTCAGTCCACCGTATCAAGTCACAAAAACACAGGGACCACCCAAGTCAGGGAAAGCATCCCCTGAACCAGCCAGCAGAGTGACCTGGCCAGCGCTGCGTTGCAAAGCGCCCTCACTTCAGAGATCAGTATCCTGCGAGCACTGCCCAATGCTCCTACTGCAGCTGATGGGGACACTTTGGTAAACTGGGCAAGTTAAAATCCCAGCACCACACTGACAGCCCAAAGATAATCCATGAGATTGAGACCAAAGTCCCAGAGGACGCACAGCTGTTCTTCTTCAGTGATATCAGAGAACACAGTTCTTCGCTTCGGAATGCAGAGATCCTAGTAAATGGTCATCTAACTGATCTTAAATTAGATTCAGGTGCCAATGTGACAGCCCTGTCAAATGAGGTACCATGGTTCCAAGGTCTTTGGATTCGAATGACAGATGCTCCACCCATTGGAGCGTGGGAGTCCGACTCCTGGTTATCTGCATGATCCTTGAGCCACTGAGATATTGTGACAAACAAATTTTTGAGCTGACAAACGTCACCCACAATCAGCCTTTCTCTCTTCTGAGCAGAGATACCTGCGTAGCCTTCGATCTTATCCAGCCGGCGGAAAATATCAAGATTACCACAGTCGTTAGCTGGCCAGAACATCACAGTCCTGAGTCCTCAAACACTAAAGAGTATTCAGACTCTGATTTCACCTGTGATCGCTCTTCTCTTTTTGCGGAGCAGGTTTGTCCATCATCATTCCAGATCCCGGAAAATTCCCAATGGTCAGACCAATTTATCATGCATGAGATTATCATTGCACCTCTGGTGGAAGTGGTACCAAAGAAGGATCAACAGTCTGAGGAGTCTCTACCTCCAAATACACAATGGTACGGTCAGTAGACGCATCAATCACTGTGCACACATGAGATTCCCTCGGCAGGGAGTGTGCTCTTTCGTGCATGTGATGTGCATGAGAGAGCGCACAGATCTCCCTGAGGCTAAGTGCTGCCTCAGGGCGATTGGCTCGGAATTAAAATTTTTAATAGAAATGATTAAAAAAATTTCCTGACATGTTCCCTCATGTGACATGAGTTGGGACATGCCCATAACTTTTATTGAAAGATTTGATAAAAATTTAAATACCATCAGGAAACCTCATCCCGTCCGTGGATGGGGTTTCATGCTTTTTCTGAAGCCAGCCAGGGCTCCCGACCATAGATAAAAACAAAAAAACTGCGGATGCTGGAAATCTAAAACAAAAACAAAAACAGAATTACCTGGAAAAACTCAGCAGGTCTGGCAGCATCGGCGGAGAAGAAAAGAGTTGACGTTTTGAGTCCTCATGACCCTTCGACAGAACTTGAGTTCGAGTCCAAGAAAGAGTTGAAATATAAGTTGGTTTAAGGTGTGTGTGTGGGGGGCGGAGAGAGAGAGAGAGAGAGAGAGGTGGAGTGGGGGTGTGGTTGTAGGGACAAACAAGCAGTGATAGAAGCAGATCATCAAAAGATGTCAACAACAATAGTTGTCCCTACAACCACACCCCCACTCCACCTCTCTCTCTCTCTCTCAGCCCCCCACACACACACCTTAAACCAGCTTATATTTCAACTCTTTCTTGGACTCGAACTCAAGTTCTGTCGAAGGGTCATGAGGACTCGAAACGTCAACTCTTTTCTTCTCCGCCGATGCTGCCAGACCTGCTGAGTTTTTCCAGGTAATTCTGTTTTTGTTTTTGTTTAGGGCTCCCGACCTGCCTGTCCAACCTTAAGGTTGGACGGGCAGGTCCATTAATTACCTTAATTAGTTTTTCAATAGCCTCAATTGGCCGTTAACAGGTCAGCGGGCGAACAGCTGACTCGACTGTGCCCCCGCTGACATAAAAATTGAAATGAGGCGGGGTGACATTGGGAGTTCCATCCGATGTCATCCCGCGTCATTTTACACGTCGGCAAGCGGGTCCCGCCCCCACTCGCCAACCAGAAGATCTTTCTCATTGTTTTGGCTGGCCAATGCAGCAAGTTATAACAAAAACAAAAATAGCTGGAAAAACTCAGCAGGTCTGACAGCATCTGAGGAGAGGAACATAGTTAACGTTTTGAGTCCGTATGACTCTTCATCAGAACTAAAGAAAAATAGAAATGAGGTGAAATATAAGCTGGTTGACGGGGGTGGGGACAAGTAGAGCTGGATAGAGGGCCAGTGATAGGTGGAGGCAAAGAAGAGATTTCCAAAGATGTCATAGACAAAAGGACAAAGAGGTGTTGACGGTGGTGATATCAATTAAGGAATGTGCTATGGTGACATTATGAGTAGAAAGCAGGAAGAGCAAGTGACAGATAGCCCTAGTGGGGGTGGGGTAGGGGGAAGGGATCAAAATGGGCTAAAAGGTGGAGATAAAACAATGGATGGAAATAAATTTAAATATAATAGAAATAGGTGGGAAAAGAAAAATATATATTTTTTTAATTATAAATTATTAGAAAAAAGGGGGATCAGAAAGTGGGTGGGAATGGGGGAGAGAGATCATGATCTAAAATTGTTGAACTCAATGTTAAGTCCGGAAGGCTGTAAAGTGATTAGTCGGAAGATGAGGTGCTGTTCCTCCAGTTTGCGTTGAGCTTCACTGGAACATTGCAGCAGGCCAAGGATGGACATGTAGGTATGAGGGCAGAGTGGTGTGTTGAAATGGCAAGCAACAGAGCGGTCTGGGTCATGCTTGTGAACAGACTGAAGGTGTTCTGCAAAGCGGTTACCCAGTCTGCGTTTGGTCTCTCCAATGTAGAGGAGACCGCATTGGGAGCAGCGAATGCAGTAGACTAAATTGAGGGACGTGCAAGTGAAATACTGCTTCACTTGAAATGAGTGTTTGGGCCCTTGGACGGTGAGGAGGGGGGACGGGGCAGGTGTTGCACCTTCTGTGGTTGCATGGGACGGTGCTGTGGGAAGGGGTTGAGGTATAGGGAGTGATGGAGGAGTGGACCAGGGTGTCCCGGAGGGAACGGTCCCTATGGAATGCCGACAAGGGGGGGTGAAGGGGAATTGTGTTTGGTGGTGGCATCATGCTGGAATTGGCGGAAATGGTGGAGGATGTACCTTTGAACGGAGGCTGGTGGAGTGATAAGTGAGGACAAGGGGGACCCTATCATGGTTCTGGGAGGGAGAGGAAGGTGTGAGGGTGGATGCGTGGGAGATGGGCCAGACACGGTTGAGAGCGCTGTCAACCACCGTGGGTGGAAAACCTTGGTTAAGGAAGAAGGAAGACATGTCAGAGGAACTGTTTTGGAAAGTGGCATCATCAGAAGCAAGCGACGGAGGCAAAGGAACTGAGAGAGTGGGATGGAGTCCTTACAGGAAGCGGGGTGTGAGAAGCTATAGTCGAGGTAGCTGTGAGAGTCAGTAGGCTTGTAATGAATATTGGTGGATAGTTTATCACCAGAAATTGAGACAGAGAGGTCAAGGAAGGGAAGTGTCAATGATGGACCATGTGAAAATGATGGAGGGTGGATATTGGAAGCAAAATTAATAAATTTTTCCAGGTCCAGACCAGAGCATGAAGTGGTACCGAAGTAATCATCGATGTACAGGAGAAAGAGTTTTGGGACGGGGCCTGAGTAGGACTGGAACAAGGAATGTTCCACATACCCCATAAAGAGACAGGCATAATTGGGGCCCATGCGGGTACCCATAGCCACATCTGTTATTTGGAGGAAGTGAGACAAGTTTAAGGAGAAATTGTTCAGTGTGAGAACAAATTCAGCCAGATGGAGGAGTGTGGTGGTGGATGGGGATTGTTCGGGCCTTTGTTTGAGGAAGAAGTGGAGACCCCTCAGACCATCCTAGTGGGGGATGGAGGTGTAGCAGGATTGGATGTCCATGGTGAAGAGGAGGCAGTTGGGGCCAAGGAACTGGAAATGATATGATGTAGGGTGTCAGAGGAATCGCAGATGTAGGTGGGAAGAGACTAGACAAGGGGAGAGAGAATGGAGTCAGTATAGCAAGAAATGAGTTCCGTGGGGCAGGAACAGGCTGACACGATCGGTCTGCTGGGACAGTCCTGTTTGTGGATTTTGGGTAGGAGGTAGAAGCGGGCCATCCGAGGTTGAGAGACTATGAGGTTGGAAGCTGTGGAGGGAAGATCTCCAGAGGAGATGAGGTCAGTGACAGTCCTGGAAACAATGGCTTGATGTTCAGTGATGGGGTCATGGTCCAGGGGGAGGTAGGAGGAAGTGTCTGCGAGTTGACACTCAGCCTCTGCAAGGTAGAGGTCAGTGCGCCAGACAACAACAGCACCACCCTTGTCAGCAGGTTTGATAACAAAGTAGGGTTGGACCTGAGAGAACGGAGTGCGGCAAGTTCAGAAAGAGACAGGTTAGAGTGGGTGAGAGGAGCAGAGAAATTGAGACGACTGATGTCATGCCGACAGTTCCCAATGAAAAGATCAAGAGCAGGTAAGAATCCAGAGGGAGGAGTCCAGGTGGAGGGAAAATGTTGGAGGAGGGTAAAAGGATCAGTTAAGCAAGTTATATACTGCTCCTCTTTATCATTATCAGTTTAGTTGTGGTTATAAAATTCCAGGTACTTCTCATTTGGTCAGGGTGCTATTGTGAACTGAAGATAGATTACCTTATTTTACATGCCAAGTACAATGATTGGATGCTCCTCAATCCTATCACTCTCTTTGAAATTGAAACATCACTTTTTTTTAAGAAACTGCTTCAAATAATTTCCAGATTCTGTAAGAACCAGAGAACATCGGAAGACGTTAAATGAGGGAATACTCAGAGTGCAATCATGCTTGTTCCTTTTCCTGGCCAGGAGCAAATTACCCTATCATGAATTTCACACCAAGTTCTTTCATCACTTGAGGACTGATTCGCCAATCCGTCCTCCTGCTCCTGAGGTAATGAAATGAAACTTCAGAATATACATTCAACTTTGCAATCTGCATGATTCATTCTTGACTGTTTGCTTTACACAGGATGACAGCTCTATGGTTATATTGTCTCATCATCACCTCTCTCGACTCCGTCACTGCTGCTAAATTAACTGACTGCTTATTTGACATCCAGTATTAGTTAAGGGAATCATTGTGTTCCATGGAGTATATGACTACCTTAACCTATCCTTTCCCTTGTAGCTTTCAATACTTTGTAAAGGTGTGACTGAATACTGTATTAATTTTGTTTGCTTGTAATATATTTCACATATTCACTGTGTAGGTAAAAAGTTCTTCAAATATTAAGTTTTGCTTGATCTTATTACTTTTGCACTTGTAAATCCTAAAGTTTATATTGACATGCCAAATTAACCAAACCTATCTGGAATAACACGACAATGCTTCCTAACAATTGGATTGGAAGCTGATTCCATCTCAATCATCATCTCTCCAGGAAAATCATGTTCAGTGCTCTAAGTCACTGTCTGACTTAGATCTCTAGCCATTTTCCATTAAAACTAATTCAAAGAATCAATGGCCTTTACAAGGTAGATTGCATACTTAGCATCTTACAAATTTTCCTGAACAATGATCTGTATAAGAGTAGAATAGCTCATTTTCACCTACAATCAAATGGTATTGAGTTATTAAGAGCTTGGTATGATTTCAGTGAATGCTCATTATTCTTAACCAAATCTCTTTTATATATAATTGCTGATGTGCATCATTTCATTGTGTACATACATAGTTCATATCCCAATGTACATTTACCTTACATTTATATCTACATTAACATCCATCTGCTATGCCTTAGCTCATACGTCTGATTGGCCAGATCAACTGAAGTCACTAGAAATACAAATCATGAGCACTGTAAGATGGGCTGCTTATTTGCTATCATTCATTTTACACTAGTGTGCAAAGCCATCATGAGCAATGAAGCGGGAGATTGACTAGTTACAAATTAATAATCCCATTTCAGTGCATACTTAATGTAAACTTTTCCTATTCTAAATGTATACGCTCACACTTATAATGGTCAACTTGAAAATCAAACAACTGCGAGTTGTTAATGTTACACGATCTTATTAATCTTTTCCTAAAGCTCTTTGTTCAGACAATGGGATAAATATTCAATATACAGTGGAGCCTCTAAAGGTCAATTTTTACGTTGCCATGCCCAGTACAAAATTGTCATATTATGAACTTTCAGTCAATCCTTATAAAAATTGGACACAAACAAGCTGTGAAGATGGCCAAATCCACGAAAATATAGGGAATGACATTTTAACTATATATGTGTAATCAAACAATTCTAATGAAAGATTAGGACCCAAAATGTCAATAGTTAGTTTTTTCTCTTTACAGATGCTGATTGAGCTGCTGTACTGTTCCAGACTTTACAGTTTTTATTCAGCTGAATAAATGTTTTTAAGATCTTTCCTACATGCATGATATCAGAAATCTGTCTGATTTCAACCCTGAACTTTAGTTGATGCTGAGCATATCATAATTTCGACCATCTTAGGTATACCCAATTGGTTGTAGTGATTGTAGACTACTGGAGCTTTCACTTGAATTGGTGTAGCTTTTTAGATACAATCCTAATTTGAGCTATGTTTTTAGTTTGCAAGACTGGTATTTGGTGGGATCCAATACTTAATATAATTGTCGATCAAGGCTGACACTTGCGGGAAGTACTGAGCAAGTGCTGCTTTTCAGAAGAGACATTTAACCGAGGCCCCATCTGCCTGCTCGGGTGGATGTAAGAGATCCCATGGCAATATTTTGCAGAAGGGTAGCGGAGTTATTCCTAGTGTCCTGGCCAACGTTTATCCAATAATCCAATAAAAATCACCAAAGCAGATTATCCGGTCATCATTACATTGCTGTTTACAGGAGTTTGCTCTGCGCAAACTGGCTGCTGCATTCCCTAAATTACAACGATGACTACACTTCAGAAACATTTCATTGGGTCTAAAGTGCTTTGAGACGCCTGGTGTTCTTGAAAAGCCCATGTAAATGCAAGTCTTTCTTTTTTTAAGTCACTTTTTGTAATCCTCATGAGCTTTATAAAGACGATGCTAGAAAAAAAAGAGATAAACAGTTACAGCTTTACAATCATAGGACAGGTTGGAATTTAAAGGCTAAGAGGGACAGTTGTACAGCATGCCAATTACCTTGACGGCTAATTAATTGGGAAATAAACCGGCAGATTGACCTTGCACTGACTTCATCTGTTTCCGTCTCCTCTGAACGTTATTACTGAAGCACTTCACTCTTCCCTCCACAATCTGAAGAAACCAAAAAAAAAAAACAATTTTTCAGCAAATGTGTTTTCTGCACAATTTACTACATTCCAAAATCTGTTGACATCCAGTGGTGTCTAGGTGAGAGCAGAGTAGCAAGCTTTCAAAAAGAGGAAGTTTGTTAAGGGTTGATAGAACAGTACAAGAGGAAACAGGAACAGAGCTGCTTCATGATCATTTACAATTAGCTTCCTGTGCATGGGCCAGGGCGTAGCATTAACAGTTATAATTCAACAGTACATTGCCAGATTAACTTGCATGATTTAATGTATTATCAATGTGTTCTTGAGGGCACAACAGTTTTAAAATTGTAAAGAACTAACTGTCTTATTTAAAATGTCCCACATGGTTTCTCACTTCAGGCAAATTTATGTTGCAATTTAAAACTATTCAACAAGATACAAAATTAATACAATAGTAAGTATTCATTATTGTTAGAAATGCAAGGTTTTAAAAGTGTCTGAGGTTTTAACATAGGGTAAAATGGAGGAATGAAGGGAGTCACGTGACCTGTTCTGAATTGCCCTGACAGCAAGCCTGGATGGCATGAATCTTAAGAATTAAGATGCAGCCCAGGTTGTTTAACTGGGAAGAAAATGCAAAGTGTTCACACTTATTGCCAATGATATAAGCTTCTCTGCTAACAGTGGATAGATTGTTAGTCTCCAAAGTTCCAGGGAGTCGTTGAGAATGTCAGGTTGTAAATGGTTGTACTTTAATATTTTATTCCATTTAAATCCAAGAAAGAGTAAAGCTGGGGCCTCAAGGATCATTAATCTGCATTTCTGCCTGAATACAAAGCCTGACTGATTCACATTGCCTTAGAGATGGGCATTGAAAAGGGGAGGGGGGGGGTGCATAAATAGCCATTGTAGGATTAGGTTACAAGGTTCTCCTAAAATATATCCCTGATTTTCACTGATAGACTACCAGGAACCAAGAGAGAAAAGGAGCAGATGAAGATGGCAAGTCTGAATGATTCACCAAGCAGGAATGTGGGTGGTGGCTCATGTTCAGACTGAAAAAAACAAATTTGTGAGGATTTAAACATGAGGATGGAAGATTCGCCTAACTTGAACTAGAGGGTGAATCTCCAGGAAAACCCTCATCATGAAAGACAATTATGGAGTTAAAAGTTACCAGGCTAGGAAAGGAAGGGGATGGAAGTAAATCCTCGGGAGCTAAGAATCATTTTGGACTCTTTCCGGGAGAATTGAATTTCTACTTCAGAGACAATGTAAATCATAACCGTAGAGTATGAGATTTTTAATCATTTTAAATATTATAAGGGGAAAGTTCTGTTCTGTGGTTTAAAGTACAAGTTGCCTTAAAAAAAAGTTGTGTTTCGGTAATGTTGCTTCTGGTTTGTTTGTTACAGTAAAAGTTGTAAAACGTGAAATCTTGTTGAGTGATCTTTTAAGCTGATTACTGGGAATGTGAATTTCTTTTTTAAAATTATTGGTCTCTCTGGAGTTCGTAACATTACATATTTCCATTTATATCATAAAGAATGGCATATAGCTTTATATCAATTTTTCTAGATGGAAATATTTGACCTAATATCAATCTTTAAAATCCTTGCCTCCATCAATGTATAGTTGAATGATTTTTAATATCAAGTCAAAAATACTAGTCCTTAGTATGTTGCATGTATCCATTAGCAAAGTCAAAGTGGGTAGATAATATTGTTAATGGAATAAAGAGGTATAGCTGTAAATTGGATGATTTTGCTCTTTTCGCTCTTGATATATTACATGCTTTCCAGACTGCTCTTGTTGATATGTGCTTGCAAGCATTTACATTTATCTTTCAAAGCTAAGAGAGATGGATTTGTGTTTGGTAAGTGCTTCAAGGAATAGGGAGCAAAGGCAGGTCAATGGAGTTGAGATACAGATCAGTCTTGAGCTAAATGAATTGTGGGATGGAACAGATTCGGGAGGCTGAATTGCTTAGCTCTGTTCCTATGTTGTTATCTAGGGAAATTTGGTAGCATGCCCATGGTCGTGAACAGAAAATGTTTCTTTAGGCTGCACATTGCTGTTGGTTCTATGCCGTGCCTTTACAAAATCATCTTTAAAAAGTGGCAATGCAAGATGTAGCTTTTAAGCTTTAACTGCTAATCAGATGTAATCCAGAATGAATAGGCAAATAAATAACAGAAGCTTGACATATATTTTCACAGTAGTTGATGAAAACTTTTAATGCATTGATCATGATTTTCTGTACCTTTCCATCGCATTTTTGGACTTGACTGGGACTGCAGTGAAGTATGAATAGTAAAGAAACAATATTGTCACTGATGCAATGTTGAGGAGGGTCTCAATATAGATAGTCAGCGCTCCCACTGGAAGTAGGTGGGAGCCTGATATAAATATTTAAATCAAGATGCTATGACCCATTTAGGATCTTGACTAAGCACCATCATCATTGACTTTTAAAGCCATCCACTATTCATGGGCAGTTCTTCCTTCTTATCGCTGATGTAGATATACAGCAGCAGCCATAATTTTACATTCAGTTAATTAAGCCAGGTCATTGCATTAGAGTATATCACCACGAGGCCTCCTTTGTAATTGTGAGTTGGGCATTGAGTCATTAAATGTTCCATGGTCTTTTCTGAGGGACCACAGTCACACTGAAGAGGTTTCAATTTTGCATTTGTGCATCAAGTATCCATTTCAGCTTGTGTGAAATGTGGTCTAGGATGACCAGTGAGCTTTGCGGAACATTGCAACAAGGAATTTTCTCCCTTGGGTAATTCATGAGGGGCTTGTTTACACCTCCTGCTTATGATGACTTCTTGTGAAATCCATTTGGCTTTCTGAGTTTTATCGGGGTCAAAGTTACATTGTTGAAGGTACTTGAGCAACTTCAAAGTGGGCACAGAGACGATTAGGCTCATTAATTTGTTGGACCTCTCGGAGGATTGCGAAATTGTGGCAAATAGTTATGGGAGTGATGTGTGAAAGCACGGGTAGTCAGGCTGGTATGGTCGACTTGAGGGTTTCAGTGATACATTGCATTGCACTGTTAAGTCAAACATCAACAAGTGAAGTGTGGCTGCTTCTAATCCATACCAATGCACGTTGCTCGGATACAGAGGGTGAGCTCAGTAAGCAGGGGCGGGGTATGCTCGCCGAGACGTAAAATGACACGGGGTGACGTCGGGGGTGCGCCCGACATCACCGCACATCATTTAGATTTTCAGTTCGGCGGGCGTGCAGCCGAGTTTGCTGTGTGTCCGCTGATCTGTCAAAGGTCTATTAAGGCCATTTAACTAACAATTAAAATAGTTAATAGAGCTGCCCGTCCAACCTTAAGGTTGGTGGGCAAGTGAAGAGTCCAGGCAGCTTTCGCATTTTTCATGCAACCTCATCCAGGCGTGGGATGAGGTTTCATGAATGATTAAAAATTTTCTCAAAAATTTTTATTGAAATTAATGTACATGTCCCCAGCTCATGTGACAGTTTCACATGAGGGGACATGTCATAAAAATTTTTTCAACACTTTATCGAACTGTTAAACTGCCTCAGGGAGATTTATGTGATCTTTCACACGCGCAAAAGAGCACACTCCCGGCTCAGGGAACCCCCCCCTCCACCCCCACCCCCACCCCCTCCACCCTCCCAACCCAGCGCTTCCAGGTGCGCATCACACTGGGCGGGCCTTAATTAGCCCGCCCACATAAAATGGCGGCATGGACCCAATAGGGGGCGCCAATTGGGTCTGCGCCAGCACCGCACCACCCCTCCTGACAGGGGATAATTCTACCCAGAGTACACAAGGCCCATTGAAGATGTATGGGATGGGAAATGGATGATTCTTAGGTGATTCTTAGGGACACTTACCGGCTATTACTTAGATTGCTGGAATTACTTAGTAGTCACCTAGTGGAGGAGCATGGGAGTTTGTAGATATCCTTACCCTCCAAATCGATTGTACAGGCTCGAAGTTACCCACTGACATAGGGAGGTTATGCTTCTTCAAGGAGACTGTCACAAACTTGTGTTACCTCTTAGTACATGGCTGAAACCTATTGCATAGTCAACAATACATTGCTTGTTGCAGTTAAAGTGACAGCAACACTCAACTTGTTAGATTCAAGCTCTTTCCAGACTGCAACAGGGACTATCAGCAACATCAGTCAATTTGCAATTCATCCCTTTATTATGTAAATATCTGATGCCACGTTTGCTAAAGCAAATGTGCTCATCATATTTCTCATGGACAACTGGAAAAAACAGGATATTGTTCTGATTTTTGCTTACTGCAGGCTTCACCCAAGTCCAGGGAAGCATATACTGCACGCACACCACCATGAGGGCTCCTGTAAATGAGTCCACTGTCTTCATGAACTGCAGAGGCTTCCATTTTCTGAATGTGCAGCTGGTATGTGATCACCACCAGTGAATTGTGCAGTCTGTGCTCTATTTCCTTGCAGCTGCCATGAAGTCTTCACACTGTATCAGTTCTCTGTTCCCCACTCACCAAAACCCCCTCTATTTGAACTTGCAAGGCAAGTCAGGAGCAGAGGAAACAAGAGATGTTACCTGGCACATAACGCTTCTCACAAATACAAGTTCACCGGACTGCACTACAACCAGATCCACAGGTCCACTAGTGCCCTCATTGTGCAGACAACTAGGGTGCTTAAGCAATAACTTTATTCCTGACCAGGTCTAGTCAGAAATGATTTTTTTAATAGCCTATACAAACTCCATAAACCAAATTACGACTGGGTGCTAGTGCAAAGTGCCTTTCTTAAATGATTTCTCTCTACTCTACTACACCTATGAGATTCTCCTCCAAAGTCTTCAGTATAGGATTGGAATCTGCTGTATCATTTATGACTGAAAACTTTCCGTATTTTAATATAACATTGGCTTGGTTACTGGCACGCATTGTCTCTAAGCAAAAAGCTATGGGCAGAATTTTCTGTGCCCGCTGGTGTGAGCGGACAATATGGTGAGAAGACTAGAAACCAGTTTTACGACATCATGAAAACAATTCGCGATTGTCCGCTCAGTCTGTTGATGGCAGGCCATGTTCCCCGCCATCGGACGTTGGGAACCTCATTGTAACACGTTTGCATATCATTATAAGGCTAACCCACCAGAATCATCCCCCAACACTGGATGATCCGCCCACATCGGCAGGTAAACACCCTGGCGCAGAACACGTCTTGACAAGCGTGACGTGCAGAAGTCAGGACTTACTGCCAGGGCCTTGCTCACATAGCGGACGTCTGAGGAGCAGAAGATGCTGGAGCCTGACAGCAATGGGATGCTGGAGGAACACCCATGGCATGCTGGATGGATTCTCATGGACATGCATCTGCTGCAAAGCAGCTCACGGATGTTGGAAAGTCACCATTGAGGGTCTGTTCACAGTGGAGGTGACGGTTGAGGAAGTGGAGAGGAAGGTCCAGCTGTGATTGGCAGAGGAAGATATACCAGGTTGGGGGGGATGGGTTGGCTGTAGGAGAGGAAGGCCTAGGATCGATAGGGAGAGGAAGAGGTGTCAGTAGGGGCTGAGGTTGGGTGCGGGGGAATGTTGGGGGGTTCGGTTGGGAGGGGCTAACAAAGGTGTCAGTGTCGGGGGTCAAGATTAGGAGGGGTAAAGAGTACGGGGGATGAGGGGTTAACAGGGGAGGTAACTGGGGAGGTAGATGTAAGGGGTTGGAAGATGTAAGGGAAGGAGTTTGGAACGGGGAAGGAGTCCGGAGAGGGGGCTGAGTCCAGGGTGAGGGAGGAGCGCAGAGAGAGGAGGCAATCCGGGGATAGGAAGCAGTGCGGAGAGCTGAGGGACTAAGGGTGGAGGAAGAGGGAAGGACTAAGTGGGGGTAGAGTCTGGTGGGGGAGGGTGTAGGACTAAAGGGTGAGGGAGTCTGATGTGGGGGAGGAAGGTGTTCTTGTTTGGTGGGGGGGAAGCAGTTCTGGAAGGAGAGAATTTCCAAGGGGGGAAGGGGCTGCAAAGGGGGGAAGGGGTCCAGAGGTGGGATTCCCGTGTGAACGTGAAAGGGTGGGCTCTGATGTGTCAATGACTGCCTCCTGGGGAGTGAACTGAGGGTGGGCATGGTGTGAGGGAATGGTGAGAATGACTGAGGGCAGAGTGAGGCAGTGTGGCGGGAGGGCGAGGGTTCAACTGTATTGGTGGGAGGGACGGCGAGGGTGGTTGGTGCGGACTTGGACACAGACACGGACCCTGGGGGTGGGAAGGAGAAGGTCAGGGAGGTTAATGTGGATGGGGGTGGGATTTTCGGGAAAGAAGGGAACATGCACGTTCACCTGGACACCTCCAAAAGAAAAGGGTTGTGGCTGGTAGGTCATGGACGGGAGGTGGAATGGGCTCAACTGTGATGGGAGAAAGGAGATGGGTGATTGGGGGAGGGGAAAGCACAGGGGTGTGAATGAAATCCTGTATCACCACCATATTGTCTAAATTGAAGGTGAAATGAGAGTCGTGGTGGGCAAGGTCAGGTGCTACATGGGAGTGTGATCAGTGGGTGTGTAGAGATGCAGGTCAGCTCAGATGGACAACTGAGAGTGAACCCCTGCAAGCAGCATTGAAAATGCTCAGGACATTGAGGTGAGTGTGATATGGGAAGGATCTGGAGGCTTGGGAAAGTGCTTGCACAAGGCTCCGAAAGACCCTCCCATAAACACACTTCTCCCTCCAGAATCACTCATTAGCCAGCTGCTTCCTCTGCAGTGACAGAGGACAAGGTTGAGGGGCACACAGGCAAAGGGGACTCGAAGGGAGAGGACAGTCTCTGGGATTACTGAGTGGATAACCCAGGGGTGTCCAGCTGCAGCTCTTCCTCCCTTTGGATGCTCAGGGGCCCCAGCCTGACTCCTTGAGGTGAAGGATCCCTTGGAGGGATGTTGAGGTGCCCCGTTTCTCTCTTGTGTTGCCACCGCAGGAACTTACCCATGGCTCCCATGACGGAGTTCAGGTCTGAACACCTCTCTGCATTCTGATGGATCAGGGTCTCCATCGCATTCGCCATCCTTCCCATGGAAACCTCCATTCATGTGAGCACCATTTCATCAGAAAGCAAGCGGACGCACTCCTCCGACTCACGAGCCACCCTGTTGCGGGCTTCCAGCAGCTCTGCATGGTGCTCCCCCGTAATATGCTGCCTCTCCACGATAAGTTGGAAGGCCAAATCCAGATGTTCGTCATCTGATTCAGACCTCACAGATGCCTCTTGCCTAGCAGTCCTCCGAGTGCCGGGGAGCTAGGCTGAACCTTCCACCTCCTGCTGCAGACACTTGTCCATGCGGTGACCACCAGATTGTAAACTCGAGCCAGCTCTCGATCTAGGTACCACTGAGGTGTGCATCTCTGTGCTGGCGGAGGGTGTGGGTAAACGCTGTGATGGGTCTTCCAGGTTGTTTATTTCCAGCTCTTCACTGGAGGAGGTGTCCTCTTGGCTGGAGGTGAGGACCTGGATGGAGCTGAGGGACTGGCTGGCTGAGGCTGTCGGTCGCTTGGCAGAGCTCCCTGTGAGCCAAAGTAGAGATAATTAGTGCATGGCAGCAGAGTCAAAATCAGGAGAGAGAGCACTCACAGTTGTGTTGAGTGAGGGATGATGTGGTGCAGGATCTTTAAGAGGGTGTTCGCCGCTGCCCTCACCGCAGGCACGGTCCATGTCCTCACCAGTCAGTGCGATGGCACATTCCTCAAAGTGAGTGAGGGGCCCAATATGGGCTACTCCATGCCCCAGTCAGGGACCTGTCCCTGCTGATTTGAGCAGGCTTCTCCTACATGAAAACAGATGGAGAGAGTGTGAGCAGGACACATGGCACAGTGTGGAATATTTGTGTGGTGAGCGGAGCCATGAACGGGAGCCTGATGGAGAGGTGAGGGTGTGTATGAGAGTTAATAGTGTTGCCCCTTGAAGTGTGAGATCTCTGTAGATGTGCGATGGGTTTGTGAGTGTGTGAGTTGAGAGTGATGAGAAATGTGACTTACTCTGGTGGAATGGATGAGACCATTGATCCTGTTGTGGCACTGGGTGTCCATCCTCTTTTGCAGGGTATTAGCACTGACCACCACTGCCACCACCTCCCATGCTGGATTAGTGATGCTGCTGCCCTTCCTGCGACCAAAGCAGGGGTAGAGGACATTAAGGCGGGCCTCCACGACGTCCAAAAGGCGTTCAAGAGGCGAGTCACTAAATCGGGAGAGCTGCAGTCTTTTTGCCTTTTGGGGCCATCCTGTCTTCTTTGCATCAGCCCTGGGCTGGAAGCACCGAGAGGTGCGCACGCGGCTGCACTTTAAATGTGGTGCCCGGCATGATGAAGCAACGAGGTGATGGCATGGCGGGCAGTTCAGAGTGTGCCTGCCATCGAAACAGTGTGTGACTCAGGAATGCATAATTAATGCGGCGGGTTTGGGATGACACAGTGTGAGAAGCTGCCATTGTGGCCGGTGGGTAAAATTTCATTTCTCCCGCCCGTTACCGCACTTAATGCAAATCTGGGATGAATCCGCCTTATGTGTTGAAGGGATGGGCACAGGTGTCGGATTGTTAGCAAGTCTGTGCTTCAAACAGGATGTCAACCTGTGGTGTGTGTGTATAGTGACCCAGGTGAACGTCAAAGGTCGGGGAGCCGGGGTTGCCTTTCAACTGCCGAGTGCCCGTTTCTGCCTCAGAAACAGACGGGCAGCAATTCAAACCATTAACCAATTAACCCTCCTAAGGCAAGGCTGCAAATATATCAGTGGTCCATCCACCACAGAATGGCTCGAGCCTCATTCCAGTATGAATGATTTCATTGATTTTGAGTCAAAGATTTCCATTTCTCCACAACTTCCAGCATGTCACAAGTTGATGAAGAGCAGGGAGCTGTCCTGACCAACATTCTTCTCATAAACAACACAGGCAAAAATAATTAGTCATTCATCTTGTTGTTTGTAGCAAGTTGCTTGTTCCAAATGGCTGTTATGTTCAGCCACATGACAGCATGATGGTGTTCATTCTATGTGAAGTGCTTGGCATGCTTTTGAGAGGTGTGATAAGGTGCTATCTCAATGCAAGTTGTTACTTTATTTAGAAACTTATGCCATACAACATACTTCAGTCAAATGCTCAGTTTGCATTCGCCCTTTTCTACAACCTACCATCTCTTCCCTTTAGGCGCCTGTATTCAATACTTAAAGTTAATAGCTTACAAAGCATAACTTTGACATGACTACAGGAGATACATGAATACTGCAAGCATGATATACAGATTTGAACCTAACTCTTGGTAGTATTCATAAAACTCATTGAAGATTGTGTTGGCTTCCTCCGACATGGAGCAGAAACCCAACACTGTATATATTTTAAAAACTTTATCCTTATTACTGTTTCTTATTTTAAAACCGGACTCTTATGCTGAACAAAGATAATTAAGATGGTTGACAACCTATCTGGAAATTATCCTCAAACAGTCTCCAGAACAAAATAATTGTCTTTTCAATTTCATGAATGTCATGCCTCATCTTGCCTAAGGAGTTTCTAACAGGCCAATTTCAAAAGGAGCTACAGGAATGCTATTTGCATTTGATAAGCCAACTTTGCTGGCAGAGTCTGTGGGTATGTTGAGACAATGGCTTCCCAAAGATCAGATCTTCAACACAAATGATACCCCTTTTAACCCATAATGGCTGAGACATTATCAGCCCTGGAAACAAAGCCAAATCCCAGACAGTGGATAAACATCCTTTGTTGAAGTCACTGTGGAGGAGGAAGGTCACCTGACCCAACACTCTGGCTTTTTGAGCAGTTTAAGCACCTTTTGGAGCACCTTTCTGAGCTGTGCAGTTAGCCTGCTGTCTAACACCCAACTGGCAGTCCAAACAGAAGCAGACTCTATCCAGTTTGGACCACTGACCCATCTAACCTGACTCTACTGGAAGATTTTGTATCATTGCCGACAGAATTGATGCTACCTCTGTGTGCCTATTTCACCTTGCGACATCAACGTTACCTGAAAAAGCGAATCTTACAACGCCAGTCTCCAGCCAGCTGATCATCAAAGGCCTACATGAAAGACTTCCTCATGGGACTCTAGCTTTGGTTCTCTGGAACTCATGTGAACCAATATTCAGTTTCTCTGTGGTCCTTGTACTGTAAACCTCCTTTTCTCTATCTCTCCCTCTACTGTGTGAAGCGGAGTGGGACATTGCTAACACTCCTTTGTGCGGGTTTTTAATCCTAACTCAAGTTTGCTGTAGGGTTATTAGTAAAATTGATCATGCACAAACCAAGGGGTTTAAAAATATGCCACTGCTTATTTAAAACAAACTAATTCAAAACACCTTCTGTTTAAGGACAAGTGGTAAGAAGAAGACAGAAATAAAAACAGAAAATGCTGGAAAATCTCAGCAGGTCCGACAGCATTTGTGGAGAGAGAAACAGAGTTGATGTTTCAACTCTGTATGACCCTTCTTCAAAGCCTCTGGAGTCATTCATTAGGCGGCAGATACTGAATGTCCAGTGGGATGTGCAGGAGGATCTGGCGGAGATCCATGCGGGTCTGTGTTCCATGGTCTCTGTTGTGGAGGAGTCCATGCAGAGCATAAGCACTGCGGTGACCCTCATAGCCGAGCGCACTGCCTCCTCCATTGAGAGAGTGCCAACTCTCATGGAGAGGCAGCTCCAAGGACAGAATCAGGGGTTCCTGGGGTTGCGCTCGGACCTGCAAGCCCTCACACAGGCAATGACCTCAGGTGGTCAGTACCAACGTGGGAGATGGATGAGGCACCCAGTATCCCAGCTATGTGCCCATCCATCAATGGCGAGCAGGGAGATCCAGAGCGACCTCATGTTGGCATATGAGCTGCTTGTCGTCTCTGCCGGCCCCTCTCAGGGCACTCTGGAGCAGCAGCTACTCCGCCCCTCCGCCAGTGACTTGTCACATCTGATGAGGCTGCCAGGTGGGGTCAGCACAGGCTCCACTGCCCAGAGGATGACCTGCCAAGCTCATCGAGGCCAACAAGACAGCAGAGTCAGCAGAGAGTCTCCAATGCCTGTGTCAGTGTGTTATGGCAGGTGGATGGTAAGTGCCAAGCTACCCAAATCCCAGAGGGAAACTTGAAGAAACTATTTGCAATTTGTACTTACTTTGAGATGTGGGCTTTGAATACAGTAAAAAGGCCACCAAGCCCTATCAGTTTCTTACAGAATAAACTAAACCTTTTATTAATAGAATAAATGATTTTAAGCACGTACATTGATCTACAAATTACTGCTATGATAACTTCTATGTCCCCTAATTAATCTAACCCGAGTTACACCACTGTTAAAATCTTTGTGCGTCACTGTTGTCTTAAAAGACCCAGGCAAAATAACACCCGATACCCTGAACAGTCGAATTCAAAGTGTGTTTTTCTCAGCTTCAGTTCCTTGTAGACAGGAAGTTGAGGCTTAGATGCTGGAGGCTTTTCACGCTTGTGTTAGATCTTAGAATATCTTCCCTTGCACACAGCCTTCTCTCTTTATACATATTTTCCCATTTGAATGCAAATCCCCATTGTTTCACTATGTCTTTGGACTTTATCTCTCTAATAATAAAAAAAATCTATCACAGTACCAATTTTACTAGTAATCTTTGAGAAAAATAAAGACACTGGCCAGAATTTTTACCTCATCGGGCAGGCTGGGAGCAGTTGGGAAGCCGACTGCTGCCCCATGATCGGTACTGGATGGCGATATCACGCTGCTGGGCCAATTAAGGCTCGTCCAGCGTGAAACACGTGTTGCAGCGCTCAGCGCTGATTGGGTGGGGGAGGGGAGGAGGGTGAGCGAGGAACGTTGCGCATGCGCGCAGGAAAAGCTCCCCGAGGCACAGAGCTGCCTCAGGGAGATGAAGATGTATAAAATTAAAAATAAAGCATTTTAAGATGTTAAAAAAAACATGTGCCTCTGTCTCATGAGCAGGGACATGCTAGAAATTAGCATGAAAACTTTTCTTTTTAGTGACAGATCGAAACCTCATCCCGCCCGTGGTTGAGGTTTCGCAGAAAATGCAAAGGCCGCTTGGCCTTTTCGCCTGCTCGCCAACCGCAAGGTTGGACGGGCAGCGAAATATTTAATTCATTTAGATTGTTAGTCGCCTTAATAGGCCTTTTAATTGTAGGTGGGCGCACTGCCAATACCCGTGCACGCTTGCCAATCGAAATATTGCGTGATGACATCGGGATGCTCGCCTGATGTCATCGCGCATCATTTTACGCTTGTTTGGGTTGGGCAGGCGTCCATCCGTTGAGCAGAAAATTCTGCCCACGCTTTCTTAACTTCCCCTGGCTAAATGAAACAATTCACCCCCCCTCTCTTTTGAATTCAAGCGGGTCTGATTTATTTTAAAACGCAAATATTCCCTTTACATCTGTTTTACCTACTTAATATTTCAAACCTAGCTTATCTTCAGTTACGCCAAAGCCTTCAGACCAGCTGCCTTTAACTCAATTAAGACACACACACACACACACACACACACACACACACACACACACACACACACACACACACACACACACCCCACTATTACTCTACAATAAATTCCTCTAATATTATGAAAATTATTATGTCTTCCTGACAAGTGAGGGGAGTGGGGGTGGGGGGTGGGGGTGGCGGGGGGGGAGCGGTGGGGGGGTGTGGTTGGCACCAAGTCATAGCACTCAGAAACATAAGCACCATGAGCACAAGAGGGAAAGTGATTTTCTGTTCAGTTATGTTTGGTTTATATGTCTGCTGGTGTGGACATCAACACCAGTAATGGTAATGTCATTATGCATTCACTGTGACTGATACCTTATTGCACAGGCATTGAGTGGGCTTTGGGTTCAAATGAAAGGGTCATCTCAGACATTCGGGATGGAGGCGGCAGCCTTGGCTTGAGGTGAAAGCAGATCTTTGGTACCCTAGCTGAAGGAGCGTTGGATCAAAGCATCCCTGGTGTCCCTGGAGGTTACCGAGGTCTGCCTCCGTGCCCTCAGCATTCTCCTGACGATGTTCCTCTTCTGAATCATTACTAGATTCATCAGCTGTGGCCTGTGCAGCTGCATCAACATCCTCTTCCTCCAGTGGGCTGAGTGTGCGCCTGCCTGATCAGTGAAAAATTCTGACCTATAAGTTTTTAACTTCAGTGCGGTCAATACGAGAAGTTACCATAGAGAAATCAGGAAGAGTTTAGAAATTGTGGCCATCCTAGTTTCCCTAGGAGTGCAGGACCAAAGTTACATGAAGGCCATACAATGTATATGTTGCAGATTCCATTAATGAAGCATAAAGAATCCAGGAGCCTACAAAGCACCAGATATAATGAACTCAATCCTGGGATCGGAACTCACAAACTCTGGATTGTGAATCCAGCGCCAAAACCACTAGGACACTATATCCCACTTGTGAATATCAGTGACGAATTGATAAATTTTAAAAGGTTAATTTCAATCAGCTTCCACAATTCATGTGTGTTTTGGCAAGCCCATAGGCATCAAACGGCATCTTTTGTGTTCCTGAACCCTAAACTGGTTTCCTTATGATGGCAAATATTAGATGTGAACTGAGGTGCCCTGATCTACTGTTATTAAAGCATTCACAAAAGCTAGTTATACATATCTGCACAATTCTTGATGACGGCTTGTCAAATGTTAATTAAACAGTGTTTGGAAACTCCTAAAACGTGAATTGTAAGTGTCGGTGAGTTGCATTTGTACTTACATTCTGCTCTATTTGATCTCTGAGTAGTGCAATACTAATGAATGAATCAATCAATCAAAGTCATAATGAAACAATATTTCACCTTATTTAACTCTACATAATAGTTAACATGAAACATTCACACATTTTTCAGGAGATATTTACCAAATATTATTTGATTTAAGTCTTATGATTTAAGGGCATCATGTGGAGTTTTTCCCATTGAAAAGATGATAACTGAGGTCTGAAAATTGCATTACTTAGTGGTTATTATTTTAGAGGTTATGTCATTGCTTGTATTAAGAGTCTCCTAGCAATTACGATAACTATCTGAAGACTCAATATAGGATACAAAAATAAAAATAAAAATACCTGGAAAAACTCAGCAGGTCTGGCAGCATCTGCAGAGAGGAACACAATTAACGTTTCGAGTCCGGATGACTCTTCAACAGAACTAAGTAAAAATAGAAGAGAGGTGAAATATAAGCTGCTTTAAGGGGGGGCGGGGGGCGGGGGGGGGGGGGGGGGGGGGGGGCGGGGTGCAGGGTGGGTGGGACAAGTAGAGCTGGATAGAGGGCCAGTGATAGATGGAGATAGCCAAAAGATGTCATAGACAAAAGGACAAAGAGGTGTTGAAAGTGGTGATATTATCTAAGGAATGTGCTAATTAAGGGTAGAAAGCAGGACAAGCAAGTTACAGATAGCCCTAGGAAGGCTCGTTGGTCTAGAGGTATGATTCTCGCTTCGACGTTTTCGTAAAATGATCGTGCGAGAGGTCCCGGATTCAAATTCCGGACGAGCTCTCCTGTGTTATCACTTGTGATGCATATTTTGCTTGGCCTAAATAGCCAAGTGGTTATGGTACTGGGTTTGTAACCCCAAGATCAAGAGTTCAAATCTCACAATAGCAAACTATGAAACAATGTAACTTCATCTGAAACAGATGGAAACGGGTTTGTACTCGAAAGAGTTACAGATAGCCCTAGTGGGGGTGGGGTGAAGGTATCGACAAAGGCTAAAAGGTAGAGATAAAACAATGGATGGAAATACGTTTAAAAATAATGGAAATAAGTGGGAAAAGAAAAATCTGTATAAATTATTGGAAAAAAAAGGGGGTGGGGATAGAGGAGAGAGTTCATGATCTAAAATTTTTGAACTCAATATTCAGTCTGGAAGGCTGTAAAGTGCCTAGTCGGAAGATAAGGTGCTGTTCCTCCAGTTTATGTTGAGCTTCACTGGAGCCATGCAGCAGGGGAAGTAAAGGGGCAGGTGTTGCACCTTCGGGGGGGTGAAGGGAAGATGTGTTTGGTGGTGGCATCATGCTGGAGTTGCCACCACCAAACACATCTCCCCTCCAACCCCCCGGTGGTATTCCACAGGGATTGTTCCCTCCGGGTCACCCTGGTCCAGTCCTCCATCACCCCCTACATCTCAAACCCCTCCCACGGCACCTTCCCATGCAACCGCAGAAAGTGCAACGCCTGCCCCTTTACATCCCCCCTCCTCACCGTCCAAGGGCCCAAAACATTCCTTTCAAGTAAAGCAGCATTTCACTTGCACTTCCCTCAATTAGTCTCCTGCATTCGCTCCCAATGCGGTCTCATCTACATTGGAGAGACCAAACGCAGACTGGGTGACCACTTTGCAGAACACCTTCGGTCTGTCCGCAAGCATGACCCAGACTTCCCTGTCCCTTGCCATTTCAACACTCCACCCTGCTCTCTTGCCCACATGTCTGTCCTTGGCCTGCTGCATTGCTCCAGTGAAGCTCAACGCAAACTGGAGGAACAGCACCTCATCTTCCAACTAGGCACTTTACAGCCTTCTGGACTGAATATTGAGTTCAACAAGGAAGGCAATGTTACAGAGGTGGGAATAAGCAGTTTTGATAATATACAGATGTGGGTTTGAAGGTACGCAGACATAGGGCAGGATTTTTAGGTTGGGGGGGTGACGCACGATTGGCAGGCCCAGGATCAGTTGGGGAATAGACCGCCACCAGCGATCGGCCCCCCGAGCCCGAATTCACACTGGCAGGCCAATTAAGGGCCAGCCAGTGTGAAGCGCGTGCTGAAATGCTCAGTGTTGCCAGGGTAGGGGTGGGAGGAGGGCAGGCGCTGATGTAAGCGCGGGCGTGGGTGAGCCCTGAATGAAAGCTCCCTGAAGGCCGAGAGCTGCCTCTGGGAGCTGAAGACATGAAAACAATTAAATAAAGTTTTTAAAATCAGGAAAAAAATGTCCAAGCATCACGATCAGTTGCCTGAACTCATACAAGATAAAAAATGCTGTCCATAGAATTTTATATATTTTTTATTTATTAGCGGAAACCTCATCCCGCCCTTGGATGAGGTTTCATGAAAAATGCAAAGTCCGCCTGGCCGATTCACCCATCCGCCAACCGTAAGGTTGGATGGACCACGAAAAATCGGAGACAATCGCAACTTTAATTGCACTAATTGGCCTCTTAACTGTCGGCGGGCGCATGCCCGCCAATCGAATTAAATATTGCGCGAGCGCGGGATGACGTTGGGACACTCACCTGGTGTTATCTCGCGTGATTTTGTGTCCGATTGGGTTGAGCATGCGCCCACATGCTGACCTAAAAATTCTGCCCATGGAGTTGGAAGCAGAGAAACGATAGAGAGAAAGGTTAAAATTATACAAATTTTCTTTTTCGAATTAAGAATTGATATCATCCTGTTAGAGGTCATACATAATTGTCATTTTCTTTTGCAAGGCAACAAAAGTGTTACTTATGCCTGGTCCTCCCAGAAGCAAAAATTTCAAAATAATAATGAAAATTAATCAACATTTTCAGATACATAATTAAAATACCCATCGAACACCAAAAAAACCCCAGAGTATTTGCTGTTACTTTTGTTAAAAGTATAGATTTTGTTAAACGTATCAATTCGCATTCAGACTGTTCCAATTTTTTCTCTGAAGTGGACTTTCCAAATGGACCATTTTATTAATCACTTATGTAACAGGAATACTCAAAGGAACCAGTGGGAATTTGCAAACCTCGAGCACGTCTGTCTTATTAATCAAACTACAGCCAGTTTGGACTGTCTGCTCTGACAATAATTTCAGCTTTGTGGAAAAGCTGCATGTACTGAGCCTTTATATTTATGGTCACCTTAAAATATTAATCTAGTTTCTTATTAAAAACAAAAGGTGGCAACCTGTAAAAAAGCATACGAGGTCCAATATTCTGTAAAAAAGGGTAATGAGTACACAATCAAAGTGATAATGTCAGATCTGTACGAATCATTGTTCAGGTAAATGATAGAATATTGGCCTAGAAACTGGACCTTGCTGCATCTGTTTTTCAGGCTAAGAGATGTAATTCAGATATTCAAAAGTTTGAGCAGTTTTGAAATATAAAGAGGGAAATATTATTTCCACCAGCCCCTGAATTAGTAACTAATGGGCATAAAGATGAGATCATTACCAAAAAAAAGGAAGAAAAGGATAAGAGAATTGTTTACGCAGAGTGTTGGTAGGATGGAGAATACTTAGCAGATTCAGTGGTATAAGCAGAATATAGAGGAGCTTTTAAAAGGAAAGCAAATAAGTATTTGAAAAAGAAAATCTTAAGAAAGCTGTACTGGGAAAGAGTAGGGGAATGGGAATTTCAGAGAGCCAACACAGGGATGATGGACCAAATGGCGTGCCTATATTTAATAGAGTTCTATGTATCTTCGTTAACCATTTACAGGTTTTATATTAGATTGTGTATAACACCAAATTTTATTTGCCAAACCACGCATGTCTATGATGTTTCAAATCTTTAAGATTACACTGTACAGGAGGAGCATCAGCTGGCATGGGGAGCATGAAGGGCCATAGGGACTGTTTGGGGAGCATACCTTGGTATGGGTGGCATGGGGGCCTTAGAGGGTGGCTGGGGGATACAGCCTAGTATGGGGGTATGATGGGCCATTGGGGTTGGGTGGAGGGCATGAGCTGGCATGGATGGAGCATGGGAAGTATGTGCAGAGTTGAGGGGTGAGGGATGTTTCCTGGTTTATTCTTTACTTTTAAACTTTGGACACAATGCTGGATTCCTGAGGCAGGTCTGTGCAGCCCGACTTTGCACCTGGCAGCCTCCTCAATTCTTGTGGAGTCTTCCGCCCCAGCTTGCACCACCCCACCACCTCGACAGAAGGCCCCCGGGAGCGTGCTGCCCTAGTTAGGTCTCGCCTGGCCTGAGTTGGAAGGTTGGGCGAGTAAGGATCGGAAAGATTTGAAGGTAAAAAAAATAGGTGCGGAGTGGCAATCCGACTCTGGCTGCCACATCATGGAAGTTCAGGTCCATTGCGTCAGGTTCTATTCTTGCCATATCTTCAACAACGAAAAAATACTAACTGCTCTGAAGTTTCTAATGATGTTCATTGCAAAAGAACAACAATAATAAATAAGAACAAATAACTCAGCTATACGTAAATTAGTCTGCATTTTAGACAAGCTCACTCAGGGCAACAGTATTAAGCGTCCTTGGCGAATCTTTAGTCTTGCATGTCCATCACCCGCAATTATATTTTGAAAATGAATATTGTGCATTTGTATGAATAAAATGTTTGCATCTATAATGAGTTAATTTACGTGAAAAATGATAATAACATGATACTGATTGTACAGTCTCATTGTTCTACACTTTTCACAGGATATGCACTAGAAGAAACGCACATTACAATAGGATTGCAGCGAAGGTTTACCAGACTGATTCCTGGGATGGCAGGCTTGTCGTATGAGGAGAGATTGGGCCGACTAGGCCTGTATTCACTGGAGTTTAGAAGAATGAGAGAGGATCTCATTGAAACGTATACATTTCAGGCAGGGTTGGATTAACTGGATGCAGGGATGATGTTTCCTCTGGCTGTGGAGGGTGGGGTGCAGGCGGGGTGTCTAGAACAAGGGATCACAGTCTCAGGATACAGGGTAGGCCATTTAGGACTGAGACGAGGAGAAACTTCTTTACTCAGAGCATGGTGAACCTGTGGAATTCTCTACCACTGAAGGCTTTGGAGGCCAAGTCACTGAATATATTTTAAAAAGGAAATAGATAGATTTCTTAACTCTAAAGGCATCAAGGGATATGGGGAGAGAGTGGGAGTATGGCATTGAGATAGAGGATCAGCCATGATCATATTGAATAGCAGATCAGGCTCGAAGGGCTGAATGATAGTCCTGCTATTTTCTATGTTTAATATGGCTCACTTAATACGATGTGTTCCTACAACATTTACCAGATGATTTACGCAATTTACACAATCAATGATCATTATGATTGCATGGGCTAGATTAAACTACCTTCTTTGGTATTACTTACTGGATCACAGTTTTGGAACAGCCATGCAGATGTACAAATTTGTACATCTGTTGCATAAACAGAATGGCGAAAATAATGTGAAATTTTGGGAAAGACTGCAATGTAAACACATGTATGTCAGTATATGTGGATGTTCATCAGTACACCTGGACCTTCCATTTCCACTGCTGAAGCCTGTTTGTTTACTGATGTGGTTTCATGAATAGTTCATTCAGTTTCTTGCTGTTTTGCCACATTAAATTTGCCTCGTGGCTGCACTGGCCCAGAGCTCATGCCTAAATTGCATACCCTTGAGCAGAGCTGAAAACTGGTAATGTGACTCGAAACATCAGCTGTACCCCTCTCCGCAGATGCTGTCAGACCTGCTGAGTTTTTCCAGGTATTTTTGTTTTTGCTCTAGATTTCCAGCATCCGAAGTATTTGGCTTTTATACTAGTAACGTGTCCTCATCTCCAGTTCGGATGAAAGGTTTGTAACTCAAACTTAACCTGTGTCTCTTTATTAAACAGATGCCAGCTGACCTAATGTATATGTTCCCACTCCCTCCCCTCCCTTTCTTAATTTCACTGCAAACACTGACTAGCGGCTGGGGTGAGGTGGGTGAGGAGGGGGGGGAGGGGTGTGTGAGGAGGGCGGAGGGGTGTGTGAGGAGGGCTGAGGGGTGTGTGAGGAAAGGGGCGTGTGTGGGGGGGGTAGTGAGGATGGGGAGGGGTGTGTCAGGAGGGGGGTGTGGGAGGAGTGGAGGAGGGGTGAGGGGGGCATATGGGGAGGGGTGAGGGGGTGTACAGGGAGGGGTGAGGCAGGTGAGGGGGGTGAGGGGTAAGGGGGGAGGGCTGAGGGGGGAGGGGTGAGAGCTGAGGGGGATATACGGGGATGGGGGTGTATGGGGAGGGTGTTGTACAGGGAGGGGGGGAGGTGGGTGTACGGGGAGGGGGGTGTGTGGGTTGGAAGGAGTGCAAGGAGAGGGGAGGGAGTGTGCGAAGAGGGCGAGGGGATCTGTGAGGAGGGAGGGAGGGGTGTGTGAGGAGGGGAGAGGGGGAGAGAGAGGGGGAGAGGGAGGGGGGAGGGGGAGAGGGAGGGGGTATGTGGGGAGGGGGAGAAGGGGTGTGTGGGGGAGGGGGCGTGCGGGGAGTGGGGAGGAGGTTGTACAGAGGGGGAGTGGGGTGTACGGGGAGGGGTGAGCGGTGTGCAGGCAGGGGGGATGGGGGTGTGCGGGGAGGGGTGTGTGCGGGGAGGGGAGGAGGGGGATGTGCGCGGAGGGGAGGAGGGGGGTGTGCACGGAGGGGAGGGGGGTTGTGCGGGGAGGGGGGTGTGCGGGGAGGGGGGTGTGCAGGGAGGGGGGTGTGCAGGGATGGGGGTGTGCGGGGATGGGGGTGTGCGGGGAGGGGAGTGTGCGGGGAGGGGGGTGTGTGGGGAGGGGGTGTGCGGGGAGGGGGGGTGTGCGGGGAGGGGGGGTGCACGGGGAGGGGGGTGTGCGGGGAGGGGGGTGTGCAGGGATAGGGGTGTGCAGGGATGGGGGTGTGCGGGGAGGGGGGTGTGTGGGGATGGGGGTGTGCGGGGAGGGGGGGTGTGCGGGGAGGGGGGGTGCACGGGGAGGGGGGTGTGTGGGGAGGAGGGGTGTGCAGGGAGTGGGTTGTGCGGGGACTGGGGTTGCCCGGGGATGGGGGTGCGCGGGGAGGGGGTGTGCAGGGAGTGGGTTGTGCGGGGAGGAGGGGTGTACGGGGAGGGGGGGTGTGTGGGGAGGAGGGGTGTGCAGGGAGTGGGTAGTGCGGGGAGGTGGGGTGCGTGGGGATGGGGGTGCGCAGGGAGGGGGTGTGCAGGGAGTGGGTTGTGTGGGGAGGAGGGGTGTGCGGGGAGGGGGATGTGCGGGGAGGGGGGGTGTGCGGGGAGGGGGGGTGTGCGGGGAGGGGGGGTGTGTGGGGAGGAGGGGTGCGGGGAGGGGGATGTGTGGGGAGGAGGGGTGCGGGGAGGGGGGTGTGTGGGGAGGAGGGGTGTGCGGGGAGGGGGGGTGTGCGGGGAGGAGGGGTGTGCGGGGAGGGGGGGTGTGTGGGGAGGAGGGGTGTGCAGGGAGTGGGTTGTGTGGGGAGGAGGTGTGTGCGGGGAGGAGGGGTGTGCGGGAAGGGGGATGTGCGGGGAGGGGGGGTGTGCGGGGAGGGGGGTGTGTGGGGAGGAGGGGTGTGCAGGGAGTGGGTTGTGTGGGGAGGAGGTGTGTGCGGGGAGGAGGGGTGTGCGGGAAGGGGGATGTGCGGGGAGGGGGGGTGTGCGGGGAGGGGGGGTGTGTGGGGAGGAGGTGTGTGCGGGGAGGAGGGGTGTGCGGGAAGGGGGATGTGCGGGGAGGGGGTGTGTGCGGGGAGCGGGGGCGTATGTGGGGAGGGGGGTGTGTGTGGGGAGCAGGGGGTGTGCGGGGAGGTGGGAGGGGGTGTGTGAAGAGGGGGTGTGTGAGGAGGGAGCGAGCAGAGTGTGAGGAGGGGAGAGGGAAGGGTGTGTGAGGAGGGGGAGGAAGTGTATGGGGAGGGGATCTGTGGGGAGGTGGTGTATTAGGAGGGGGAGGAGGGGTGTGTGTGTGGGGAAGGGATCTGTGAGGAGGGCGGAGGGGGTGTTTGAGGAGGGGTGGAGGGGTGTGTGAGGAGAGGGCGGAGGGTGTGTGAGGAGGGTGGAGGGGTGTCTGTGTGGGGGAGGAGGGATGTGTGGAGGGGTGGAGGGGGAAGGGGTGTGTGAGGAGGAGTGGAGGGGGAAATGGTGTGTGAGGAGGTGGGGAGGGGTGTGTGAAGAGGCGGGGAGGGGTGTGTGAGGAGGCGGGGAGGGGTGTGTGTGGAGGGGGAGGGGGAGAGGGTGTTTGAGGAGGGGAAGGGGTGTGTGTGTGGAGGGGGAGGGGGTGTTTGAGGAGGGGGAAGGGGAGGGGTGTGTGAGGAGGGGAGGGGTGTGTGTGAGGAGGCGGGGAGGGGTGTGTGGGGAGAGGGAGAGGGTGTTTGGGGAGGGGTGTGTGTGGAGGGGGAAGGGTGTGTGAGGAGGGGAGGGGAGTGTGAGGAGGCGGGGAGGGTGTGTGGGGAGGGGGAAGGGTGTGTGTGAAGAGGGGAGGGGTGTGTGGGGAGGGGGAGAGGGTGTTTGAGGAGGGGGAGGGGTGTGTGAGGAGGGGGGGGTAGGGTTGTGTGGAGAGGGGAGGGGCTGTGTGAGGAGTGGGGAGGGGTGTGTGTGTGGAGGGGAAGGGGTGTGTGAGGGGGCGGAACCTTTTTCCTCCACCACCCATTCAGCCTCCCTCCCACGAGCGAGGGGACGCTTTTTGGAGGCGGGATGCGTGCCGTCATTTCCTGTCTGCTTTGGCCGCAGCTCCAGCCCATGGAGTGACCGAGCGCCTCGGCTGCTTTCATGCCCGCCCGCGGATAGCTTTGCGCTCTGTAAGTAGCCGCGCCTTGTTCTTCCCTCCGGTTTTGTCCATTAAAGCCGCCCTCGCTCCAGGAGTTAATTCAGAAATTTACTTTGAAGAGTGAGTGAATGTGAGGAAGGGAGGAGGGAGAGGAAAAAAAAATCGAGACCGCTCAATCTAACGCGGTAGCTCGAGCTTTGATTGACAGTCGGGCTAACCAATCGGATCTCCTTTAAGCCGGCAATTGAGCAATGGGTGCTCCTGGAGGGCGGGACGCTGGCCGGCTGTGCAAGGTTGGTTGCGCTGTTCTCTTGCAGGGTTACTGCCCAGGCTCAATCTCTAGCTCTGGACAGGCTGACTGGCAGCTCAGCACCACGCGTTTTTCAATTAGTAGTTGTGTACGTATTTTTATGTTGTAATTATATCACAAAAAAACATGTGAAACGAGCTGAAGAAATTGGGAAGTTGTATTCTTGTCACTAATCCCTATCACATCATTCAGATCCACCTCACTTCCAATCTTGGGAAGCCACATTCACATTTTTTTGTTTTTTTAAATAAAAACACTTTATCATTCCTGTCAATTTGCCACCATCACTGACAACTCTAAAAGGGGTTTGATTTTTAGATGAGCCCAACAATTGTTTGGGATCTGTTGCTTGTCTATCAGTGATGAATATTTGCAAAATACATTAAACTGTGTTTAAGAAATCTATGGAACCATGACATTTTGCTAGAAAACCTTTTGGTATTGATGCTGCGATCTTTTAAAATCAGAAAAAACTCGAGAAATGGGTGTTGCTGGAAAGGCTGGCATTTACTGTCTGTCCCTAGGTTTTGTTGAGAAGGTGGTAGTGAGCTGCTGCAGTTTGTTATGTAGAGAGCTTGAGAAATTTGACTCTGTTACCTTAAAGGAATGGCAATATATGTCCAAGTCAGGATGGTACGACCTGGTAGTGGTGGTATTCCCACATGTTTCTTGACCTTGTCCTTAATGTTGCACGTTGTTGATTTGCTAGGTACTGTCGAAGAAACCTTAGAGTTGCTGCAGTGCATCCTGTAGGCAAAACATATTGCAGCCACAGTGTGCCGGTGGTAGAGGGCATGGATCCTTAAAGTGTTGAATGGGCTTCTGATTGAGTGAACTGCTTTACTCTGGTGTCGAACTTATTATTGTTGCAGTTAATGCGCTTATCAGTTTCCTGTTTATGTTTTGGGAGTTTCTGGCTGAGGTATACAATACGTGATGTGATGCTAAGGTTTATTTGGCTGAAAGAAGGCATGTTTAGAGTGTGGACCTCAAACAACCATTTTGAATGTATATTTTAAACAACATTCTGGCATCTTACGTTTAAATTTTTCTAGTCTAGCAATTGAAAGTCATTGTTCCTAAAAAATACTTTGTAAAGTGAACCAAATATACAACTACAAAAATAAAATTGTGTGGCTGTTGGAAATCTGAAACAAAAACAAAAATGCTGAATATACTTAGGTCAAGCAGCATCTGTGGAAAGACACAATTAATGTTTGGGTTGAGATGACCCTTTCGTCAGAACTGTTCTGATGAAAGGTCATCTCAACTTGAAATGTTAACTCTAGTGTCTTTCCACAGATGCTGCCTGACCTGAATATTTCCAGCATTTTGTCACTTCAAATATATAAGTAATTGGAAAATGGCCCCCTAACATGCTTAGCGATTATGTCAAAATTCACAAACCCTCCAGAGATTTACAATATCAGATGCCTGAATTTAACTGCTGCTTTAATGCTTTTGGGCTATCTTAGTTCATGAGAAGTGTGGGGGCAAGTCATGATTTTTTTTTAATGTCACTGACCAATCTAAGCCAAACAATCTGAAGATAATGTCTGTTTAACACCATCTGTAATACTGACATGAAATGTATCCGATACAGTGATTGCCATGTGGATGTAATATTGCTTTCTGGCCCATGAGTTATTCTTGTCCTTTACAGTAATTTTATTTAAAATTTCTTTGTGACAGTACGTGAACTGATTGATCTTGATTAGGGTGTTGGTACAGAATCTGCATTTGGTGTCTCTGCTTGTGGGATGAGAGTGTGGCAAATCAAACATGACTCCCACTCTTGATTTCCTATTCCTTAACTCGGGCAATGCATGTGTGCATGCAAACAATGAAGTGAGAATCGTACTTAGATGTGATACTCTCTGTAGTTCATTAGCTTGCAAATATTCACTGGATAGTAACCCCTCAGGATGCTTGGTTAAACTAGGGATGCACTTCAGCAAAAACATTGTCGGGATGGAAGTAAATTTCCTGCAGAGATTTAAGGTGAAATTGAAAGAGAACTGGGAATGTTGTTTGACTGGTTGCTCATGTTCAGTTGGGTTAAAATAAACAGGATATACTGACTTACAAAAAATTCAAAATACAACAGATGTCTGAAATAAAAGAGAGGCTGGTAACACTCAGCATCTGTAGAGAAAGGAAGGTAAAAGTTAATGTTGCAGGTCTCTGTCAGAACCGGATGCTGGATTATATCACTTAATTATTTGATTTCAAATCCCTCAAAATCCTGGCAGTTTTATAGTGCTTGGGCCTGGTGCATCAGAGTTTTTCAGACGGTAGGCAGGCAGAGCAGAGCAGTGCAGCTGAAGTTGGAAATATACATTGAGCAACTAACTGCGAGGGTTCATCAACCATAAATTCATGCGAGAGGATCTTATCAAAGAAATACAGGTATTAATTAGGATAGTGGAGATAAACCCAAAATGATCACTTCAGTTATGCCAAAGTAGCAAGATAGAGAGGATGGAAGACCAGATTTGCGAAGGCAATGTTCAGAAGATGTGCGTTTAGTCAGCATGTGATCTGGGCTGCCAGAGAGGGGAGTTGAGGCAAGAACCCTGGCAACCATTAAGGAAAGATTGATGCTATAATGATGGGGTTAATACTTTTGAAAAATGAGACCTTTTTATTTGAACTGGCTTTGTGGAAGAAGAAAATGGGATGTAGGGAGATTTTGAAGTGGTGGTGTCTCTTTCACTCTTCTGATTTTTCCATAACTGCATTGTAATATAAGTTCTGCAGATGTGGGAAATCTCAAATAATAACTGAAAATGCTGGAAATACTCAGTAGGTCTGGCAATATCTACAAAGAGAGAAACAGTTGATGTTTTAGGTCAATGACTTCTCATTGTTTCGTGTTGGTCAATATGTTATTTCACCTGTAAGAGTCTGGTATTACTGAACAGGTATGAACCTGTTTGTAAATTGGAAAGGTCACTTTTGAACTGAGTGTTGAATCCTCTATTTTAAAATGTTCAGATTCTGGATTATAAATCAATTTGGTATCAAATTATGGACAAAAGTAGATTTGCAAACTACAAGACTCCCATCTTTTCCTACAGGCAGATCAGACTCTGACTGAATTTACCTAACATTTTTAGGGTTTGTAAGAAATAAAAATGTTTTAGTCCTGGCCCCTCTCTATCCACAGGATGTGACCAAGTGACTTGGTTGTAGAGCTTCATAGGTGCAGCATAATAACTAGCTTTTAGGAATTGTATGGGAACAGTGTAGCTGTGACTGGCCTGCAGGCCCCTTGTGTGAGAGCAGAGCAGCTCTGAGACTGGCTTCCAGGTGTCATGAGGGCTCATTTACACCTTCACCTGGGTGGTAAACCAGAGGAGTGGATCACCAGCTATTTAGACAACTTACCTAGTTTTTATTTGAAAGCAATGGAAACGAATCTCTTGCAGGCCCACAGGAAAGTCCACACAGTTTTAGCAGTGTTTGTGCAGTGTTGGTGGATGACAGTCAGGATCAGGAATTGCTTTTTTCTCAATCGCATCTGCCCTGGTGATCATGAGACCAATTGTAGGATCCCCATTGCCACTCCATCAAAACTGGACCTTCTGGCTACAAGACTCTGATTTTGTCGAGTTTGTCTCCGATGGCTTTAACCAACCTTACTTGAGGCCCTATTTTCTTGAAGAAAAAGCTTATTATGCTATTGAAGCTTCCAAAATGTGCACATCTTTTCTTTTGGGTTTCTGTCAGCATGCAGGATGCCTTGGAATACGCCTAAATGTTCTAAGAAAATGAAGTGTAATGTTTATTTTGAAGATCTTCCTTTGGTGAAATTCTACACCATGAGCTTGCATTAATGTCTTTATGTAGGAAAATGCCCCTTGTATTGGTGTAATTCTTTAGAAAAGTTTTTTTTTATATTTTTCAATTTTGTATTTATTTTTCAATGGCAAATATTAGACATGCACATAATGAAAACAGTTTTGATTAGTATTTCCCCTGATACATTTTATGTTGATTTTGGTGCTGGAGTGCTTGTATAGCTCACTGAGGTGTGTTCTTTCTGATTCATTTGATTGTTGTTTGCATTATTTTAGGACTTGGCTGTTCTCTCAATAACAACGTTGTTCCTGAAACAGTCATGCTGCTTTCACAGTAATCATTTCACAACACTTCTAAAAATTCATTGAAGATTGATTTTTTTGCCACATTGTGGAGTTAGGTGCCAGTGCACCACTTTTGCTGGCTATCAGCACACTCCTAATGGGGTATGTTGTCATAGTGGTTATGCTGCTGGACTGGAAATCCAGAGAATGGACAAATGATCCAGAGACACCAGTTCAAATCCCATCATGGCAGCTGGGGATTTGAATTCAATTAATGGTTATCATGAAACTACCTGATCTGGTTCACTTATGTCCTTGAGGGATGGAAATCTGTTGACCTTCCCTTATATATGAATCTAGACCCACAATATTGTGGTTGATTCTTAACTATCATGACAAGAAAGTGGCTCACCACAGTCTGCTCAAGGACAATAAAAGGTGGACAATAAATGCAGGCCTTGCAGTGCCACCCCCAACCAGTGAATGAATGAATTAAAAAGTGACACAAATTGCTGTGAGCTGCTTTTTTTTTAATGTTATGATCAAGGAGAGATGTGTCCCCTGAGGTTAGAGCATTTTCCATACCTATCAGCACAAACTGTAGGATAAACGCAGGGATTGGGTTAAATTCAGAACAAGGTATTGTGCCGCAGTGAGCTTTTAATCTCCACTTTTGAGTACTCTTATTGCGCCATGTTGACCGTTGTTCCTTGCAATAACACCCTCCTCTTCGAGGGACACAATGAGGCCTTAGTTCGAAACTGTGGGCAGTTTGTTTTGTAAACTCGTACCCGAAAGGAACTGAATTGAAATGACCCAAAGTCATTTTACTAAGTTTCTTACCACATTTTATCACATCAGCTTGGGCTAGATTAAGTTTGAAAGTGGCTGCACTACTTCGTTTGGGAGCTGAATTGACAGGCTTTTGTGGTTCGTACTTTTTACACGCACAGTTGTTGTTGGTTCTTTACAACAGCCAGTCTCTGAATTCTGATTCAGCATTATTGCTTTGTTTATGTATGAACAGCTGTGTAATAAAAATAAACTTTTGCTAATCTATATTTGGTATGCATAGAGATTTGGCAAAGACAATTAGTGTGACACAGTACAATAATGAAAGCAAAACATCTGAATGTGTCTTTAATGTGATAAGACAGTTGTCTTTTTAACTTGTATGGGGTTCATGGACCAAGAGCTTATTCAGTATTCTGACTGTTAAATTTTTTAATGGTAAGCTTTTTGCCTAGAAATCTTTCCGCTACTTTACCCAATGCCTTTAGGAGTTTTAACCATTCATGGTGCTTGTTCGTGAGACTGTAGCTGAATCTACCTTGTTCCTTTATCACGTGTGCCTGTATAACTACTGCAGTGACGTTAACCCAGGAATGAATGTTTCATCATTTAATGATGTTTGTGTCTTTTTAAAGTTTATCTGCTTTTGCTGCTAAATTATCATGCTGACTACTCAACAGTGGAGCAGACATTAATGTTTCTGAGAGTTGTTTTTTATTTTAAATTTAAAATCTGCTTTATAGGTGGGCTTTGTGGACCTAAGCCAAGTCTTTTGGTCAAATCATTGTTGGAACTCACCGCCTGAGTGGTAGAAGGAAAAACCCTAAATTGTATTTTTTTTTAAAAAAAGAAAATACTTGGAAGCACTACAAGGCTACAGGCCAAGAACTGGAAAGTGGTATTAAACTGGATAACTTTTTTTTTGGCCGCAACAACCATGATGGCTTCTGATTTGCTTTCTTTCTGTATCATAAATTCCTATGATTCTCTCATCATGGTTGCTCCAACCAAGATGTACTACATACCATGTATGTGGCACTTTTGCTTCCTGCTTTCTTCCATTCTTTATCCTTTCCACCATCCCCACAGATTGCTGGTGCATTTTAAGATACCCAGTGAAAGCACTATTAGAACCCGTGAAACATCCTCCATGTGAGGACTATGGTTTAAATATTAGGTACATCACCCATGAATTTGGCTAACTAAATTTGCATTACTTTGCACTTAAATTTTCTACATCCCACAGTTCAACCTGATCTCATCGTTGGGGTGCTCTGTGACTCAGTTTGATTTCTCTTTCCCCTTCTCCTGCTTGCCTTTTCCTTGATTGTGCCATCCAGTGGTTCAGTTGTGACTGGAAGCTTTCAGTGCAGGAGATTTCAAGCCATACCTGCATTTTACCAGTCTGTAGTGCATGTCCTGCCATTTGTCGCATGTTACAGCATTTATCTGTTAATTAAGTTCAATTAGATTATTGTCCTGTAATTCTACTGGTGGTTTTTAATATCAGTAATGCCAGCTGCTTACATTTTTCAGTTGTTGGGTGATGAATCTTCTGGATGATTATAGACAGGAATGATCTAAAAGCAGAAAATGCTGGAAATATGCAGCAGGTCAGCAGCATTCTGAATGACAGAAGAGTTACTCTTACAGAACCAGAGGGAATGCTGATAGGGCAGGAAAAAAAACAAAAACGATGTACCTAGAGCAGGTGCGCTGCTGACTGAAAGCAAAAATAAGAGGAGAAACCAAAACTTGCAAAGAAACGGAAACAATATGTTGGTTGGGCTGGTGTGCAGGGGGGTGCAAACTCCCCATTCCCTTTGGCCCTGTAAGACTAACTTTGTCCTTGCCCCACCCACCCCTTGAGCAAAACCCATTACATCTCCAACACTCCCAGTTTTGTTGAAAGGTTATCGACCTGAAATGTTAACTGTTTTTCTTTCCATGGATGCTGCCTGACCTGAGGATTTCCAACATTTTCTATTTTTACTTCAGACTTTTAAACAGGGATGTTGTTGGATCTGAAATTCTATAGTGTAACTGTGTAGTATTGCCTAGTTTTTGTTAAGATACACCAACTCAGTCTTTCATGACCCACTTCAGTCACTTCTGTTTATTTTTACTATGCTGGCACATATATATTGTTGCAGTTTTCCCTTTCTTCATGTAGTTCCTCATTGTCTGATCATGGCTTATGCCAAGATATTTCTGTGGGGCCTGCCTGCTTGGCTTGTTCCAAGAACTGCCTCAGCCAATATGGGGATTGAACCCATGTTGTTGGCATTACTCTGCAACATACTTTAGCCGTTTGGCCAACTGAGCTGACTGACCCCATTGGCTTTTCTGTATATAGATCTATTTTGTTTCAATTTTCAAAATGTTTCTTGTTGAATTAACAGTGCAATGGGAATTAAAAATTAAGCTATTGAAAATCATCGTCTGATTCTGAAGTGGAATGTAGTGTTCATATTTCTGAGCTTTGTGTCCATAATGCATCTATTGGGTTTACTATCCTCTTAATTAAAGTATCTTTTGAGACAATTTACATTTTATGTATTTTGCAAGATTCACTTAAAGTGACAATAGTCTTAGTAAAGTTGTGGAGATGAGTCCTATGAAGCAGATCATGCAAATTGTTAGCCTTCAGCTTGTAGACCCAAGTCCAACCTTGTGCAGTTAATGATCTTTGGAACAAGTCTGATGTGTTGCTTTTGTTGGAGGATGAAATAAGTAACACCCATTGCCCCCGCACCCCCCCAAGACCATTACCACTTCCCTGAAAACTGTGTACTTTGTTAGTCATAGATGCACTAGAGTGAGTCAGAAATTAAGCCAGTTTGTTCACAACTTTGGTGTCATGTTTAATCCTGAGATGAGCTTCAGACCTAATATTCATAGCATCGCTAACAGCTTTATTTATAAAACTATATTATAAAACAGTACCAGCAATCTTTTTGTTTTAAAAAAAAGTGAAGGCTTGGACTTTTGTTTTGATGGGCCTTGAACCATGAGCGTTTTTAAAAAAAATAAATTGTCACTGGAATGACAAACCTGTCTACAACATTGTTGCCAAAGCCTAGCATGTCAATATAGAGCTCCTAGTTTGAGGGTGGAGCACCAAGCTGTGGCACATGGGCTCAGAACTGATTCCCCATAGCATTGAATCATGGTCATGGCCGTGTCGCTGAAGAGAAGTGCCTAGCATAAAATCTAATGTTTCTGAAGGAAGAAAGAGAAATGTGAGGAAGTTGTTAGGTGAGGCTGATTTGGAGGAAGTTAGACATCCTATCTCCAGCCACATTTTGAAAGTATTCTATGCTAGTTCAGGGAAATAGAAAAAACTCTTGGGGTGAAAATAGCTAGCTCCAACCTCTTAGCTTCCCCATTAATTGCAACTTTAAAACTCCTGAATCAAAACGATTGCTCTACCATATTAAACGCACTTAAAAAAAAGAGAAATAAAAACTCTCTTGTCCATAGTACAACTGAAGACTGGAAATGCCCGAATGGTACCTGAAACAAATGGTCTCATGGGACATATTATGCACTTCTAGATGGTAACTCAGACTTTCCCAATAATTCCATAGCAGAAGTGAAAAATAAAGCTGCTATGGTCAAAAGTGGGGTTGAAACTCCCTCTAAATCAACCTCACTGATGATTTCCCCTCATTTCTTTCTCTTGAACGAGAAGGGGAGGGAGTGTGGAGGAGGGTTCTGCCCGAAAGGTCAACCTGCTTTTTTTAAAAAAAACTTTTTTTTAGATGCTAACTGACTCCTAATAGAGGAAATCCTGGCCATACGCAGTCATACAAGGCAGCTCATGGTAAACCGTGCATGAATTGAGAAGTAACTTTTTCTTTCTGGCACTTTTCAAAAACTAAATTGTGCTTATGGTTTTGTCTAAAATGAAATGATTGTTATTTGTCATGTTATCACTGTTCACATTGTTATTTAAATTACCCACATCCTGCGAGCAGTATTTTTGTCCCATAGCATCTGGAATGTAACTTGGAGGTTTTTAACTAGGGGTGAGTTGTTGAGTCCGTCAGTAAATATTACTAAGTGATGGAATTTAAATCTCAACAAACTATTTTAATTTGGAACAAGAGTGTGGAGAAGAAAGTAAGCTTCAAAATAAGATGCTGCCAATGGAAACCCCATAGGAAGTTAAGTTAAGATTAACAAAGCTGTAGAAGTAGAATGTTACAAGATACTGTAGCTGATTGTACCAGTGTACCCAGGCAAAATCATGGTTGTAAATGGGTATGGATCAGAACCTTAGGCTTGAAGGTTATAAAGATCTACAGAGAGGCCCAAAGCGTACATTGAATTTTATGATATGTGCCAGGATATTATTTTCCATACTTGTAGTTACGGATATGATTTCATTGTATCAACAGATGGTAGCTGCCCTTTTTTTTGCAGCATCTCCACAGCTAATTAAAGAAAAAATGATTCCTTTTTTCTGCTTTAATGATCTGAAATTCTCACTAGTTACTAGAGATTAGTGCTAATAAACTTCACGTCATTTAATAGCTAAATTTTGATTCATTTTTAAGTGAGCAGGTGATTATAATGCAGTAAATTAGTGCCTGCATTTGTAAATTTTGAGTGCTGCTTTCGCAGATGCTTGGGATCCTTGGGCTCCATTATCATAGTGTATGTAACATTTGAAGTTTAAATTTAATTTAAAATGAAACTTTATGAATAATTTTTCATAATTGCTGATCTGTGTTTGTATAGTTGATATCTTGCTTATAATTGTTTTTAGGAAGCAAAATGCTGCAGATGCAGCCAACCTCTTCTGCCTTCCACCCACTGCCTTACCTAACTCTGTATTTGCTTACAATCTGTTCCATCTTTAACTCCTTCCAGTTCTGACAACAGGCCATTGATCTGAAATGTTAACTCTGTTTCTATCTCCACAGATTCTGCCTGACCTGAAGAATATTTGCAGCATTTTCTGTTCTTTAATTGACTTAAATTTTGTTTGGGCCTAGGTCTGAAAACAGTTGGAGAGATGCTAAGGTTAATCAAAAAATCCTCTGATAGCAAGGTTTGTAACCAGAGGACACAAGATTGAAGATAATTGATTTAAGAACTGGGTGGTGGGGGAGTGAGGTGGTGAAAAAAGTTTCAACACCAAGTTATGATCTGGAATGCACTGACTAAAAGGGTATTGGAAGGAGATTCAGTAGTAACTTTCACAAGGGAATTGTCTATTACTTGAATTTGGAAGGCTGTGGGAGAAGAACAGAGGAGTGGGACTCTTAGCTCTTTCAAAGAGCCAACACAGACTAGATGTACTGAATGGCCTCCATCTCTACTGATGACTCTAAAATGGTCTTTAAACCTGTAAATTGTATGGTGGATGTGATAAGTTTGACTATTTTGAGATTCTAGCCAAAAAAAATGTGATTGGATTTAAACACCATGACTGTGCACAGAGATGGCAAAGAACACATATCTGTGATGCCTACATTTAATGCTTGTTTTCCAGAGGCAATGTATCAAAATCTGTAATATATTTTTATGCTAGGGTGCCATTGTAAACCAGGAAAATTACAGCAAATGTACAAAGTTAAGTTCATATTTCTGTCAAAAGTAGAGTATTAGTTTGGCAGATTTATAAAGAGCAGCTCTGTCCACAAGGGTTTAGTCTAAAAGATGCTGTGCAGCTGAATTCTGGTTCTCTTTCCCCCACCTATTTTATTTCTACTGAATAACCATAAGAGCCTCTGACCCCGACGATCCCCTCCATCACCAAGATCACCTATTTCTATTTCCATAACTTCACCCATCTCTGCTCCTGCCTCAGTTCATCTGAAATGCTCATCATGCCATTGTTATCTCTAGACTTGACTGTTCCCATGCTGTCTGACTTTCCTCTTATCTTGCACCTTCTATAAACCTGAGCTCACCCAAAACTCTGCTGTCTGTACCCAAAATCACAACAAGTTCTGATGAAGTATAATTGACCTGAAACGTTAACTCTGTTTCTCTCCACAGATACTGCCTGACCTGCTGAGTATTTCCAGCATTTTCTGTTTTTGTTTCAGATTTCCTGCAACTGCGATGTTTTGCTTTTGGCGCACCAAGTCCTGTTCATCCATCACCCCTGTGCTTGTTGACCTACATTGTTTCAATTTTCATCCTTGCTTCAGAAGCCCTTTATGACCTCACCCTTCCCTATCTTTGTAATCTTTTCCTGCTCTGCAATCTCTCAACTTGTGCCCTCCTTTTCTTGGTTCTTTTGCGGCCCTGATTTTCATCATGAAATTATTGACTCTGCCTTTCAGCTGCTTAGGCCCTTAGCCCTGGAATTTCCCCCTCGCACCCCTTGTTATGACGTGGCAGATGATGTGTGCCAGGCAGATCAAATCCACGAGGGAAACTTAATCATGAGGTCACAACCGTTTTGCAATTTATATTTTATTTCGAGATGTGTGCCTTGAATTCAGAAGTAATAAAACAACTGCAACTCCAGAGGTTTTTTTTTAGAAAACTAAATTGGACATTTAGTAACAAAAGAAAAGATTTCAAGCTCATACATAAGTTTACAAATTACTATTATAATAACTCCTAAAACCCCGAATTAATCTGGCTCCCAGTTACACCTCCGTTAAGGCAACAGTAAAAACAAATAGATTTAAACAGACCCAGGGAAAGCAACATAATACCCTGGATAGTCGCATTAAAATAGAGTTTTCTTGGCTTCGGTTCCTTTAGACAGCAACTTGATGCACAGAAGTTGGAAGCTTTTCACACTTGTGTTAGGTCTTAGAAAGCCTTCTCCTCTTACACAGCCTCATCTCCTTTTATACATGTTTCTCCCTTTTTAATACAAATTCCATTGTTCCTATATGTCTTTGCAACTTTTCTCATAACATAAAACTTTCATAGCACTAATTTTATCAGTAACCTTTGGGAAAAATAAACACGATTTAGATTCTTCTGGCTAGGTGTAACATCTTACCATCTCTTTGAAATTCAACTACTCTAATTTATCTAAAAATGCAAATTTTCCGTACACATCACATTTGAAAATTTCAGCCAAGTTTATGTATTTAGCATTTCCAACCTAGCTTCTTGTTGATAACTCAACTCAAAACCTTCAGACCAGTTGTCTCCAATTCAATTAAATCCCCCCCTGCCCCAACAGAGAAACTAATCCAAACCTCACTATTAACCCACTTTTACAATAAATCACAATATTATGAAAATTATTATGGTTTCATGACACCCTCTCCTCCTCAATGACCCTCCTTAAAACTTAACTTTTTGACCAGCCCTTTGACTCAAAATGGCTTGGTGTCGAGTTTTGTTTATTTGCTCCTGTGACTTGGAATTTCTTACCACATTAAAAGCATTAGATAAATGCAAATCGCTGCACAAAATTGTGTAATATTTACTTGGGAAAATCTACAGAAGAAATCACAAACTAATTTAAAAAAAAATGTGCAGATTATTTGGCTAATGGTGTGCTAGATGTGACATTGCAAGTGGCATTGTAGGAGGACTGCTAAGTTGCTAATTTATGGTGAGCGCTTCAGCCAGTTGGAAATTTGAGGGAATGGGACTGACTTTTGTTTTGGTAGTTTTGTTTGACCCCAGCAAAGAGGTTTCACACCCAATTATGGTTGTTTACTTCACCCTTTTATAGCTCATTTGCACAACTTACTCTCCTCATTGAATTCAGGCAGGGCCTTAGCCACACTTTCATCACCTTTTAAAGAGCGAATGAACTTGCATTTATATTGTGTCTAATCACATTTTCAGGGCATCCTAAGTACTTTGAACCACTCAATTACTTTTTGAAGTGAGGACACTTTTTCTTAGGCAAGTGTGGCAGCTACTTTAAACAGCAAAATCCTGCTAAAAAGGTAAGAGTGGGAATGAGAAATGTCAGCCTTTTGGGGTACTAGATGAAGGACACGGAAAATTTCCTGCTCAGATAGTGCCATGGGATCTTTTACGTCCACCTGAATAGGAAGCCAGAGCCTTGTTTTAAAACCTCATCTGAAAGATGGTGTCTGACAATGCAGTGCCTATTTAGTAATGCACTGAAGTGGCAGATCAGTAATGAGGGTATAACCTCTGAACAGACCTCACATTCTGGAATTCATTGTCTAAATCAGCCTGTTTGTCTCATCCCTTAAGATCACTGGCCAAGCTTGTGTTGGTTAATATCCTCCTTTCAGATGAAATGTTAAACCGGGTGTAAAAGATCATATGACACTATTTCACAGAGTAGGGGAGTTCTCCTTGGTCTTCTGACCAACATTGAGGGAAAAATCAACATCACTAAACAAAACCACCTAGTCATTATCAGTGATGTTTGTGGGAGCTTGCTGTGAACAAATTGGCTGCTGTGTTTTCTACATTACATGATTGCAATTCAAAAGTGTTTCAGTGGCTATAAAGCTCACCCTGGGACATTTCTCTACATTGAAAGTACTAAGTAAGTGGAAGTATGGTATCATTTTGAAAGTGCTGTGGCTATGATGGTGTAAACAGCTGTTTACAAAATTACACCGTGTAGATGATCAGCTTTTGTTGTGCTCACTTGGCAAACTTCCATCAGTGGCCGTGTATAGTGCAGCATACAAAGCATTTTCCATATTCAGTCATTAGACCTGACTTCTGATTTGATAAACTGTCAGTTTAGAGGGTGTGGCCGACAGTGCATGACACGAAATTGAGTGGGAACATGAGTTGAGGAGGATGCAAGGAGGATTTGGACAGGCTAAGTGAATGGGCTAGAACATGGCAGATAGAATATAATGTGAATAAATATGAAGTTATTCACTTTGGCAGAAAAGACAAAGGCAGAATATTTATTTAATGATGAAAGGTTGGGAAATGTGGGTGTCCAAAGGGACCTGGGTGTCCTTGTTTATGAGTCACTAAAAGCTAGCATCCAGGTGCAGCAAGCAATTGTGAAGGTAAATGGTATGTTGGCCTTCATCACAGGGGATTCGAGTGCAGGAATAAGGATGTCTTGCGGCACAGTTTTTTGGTCCCCTTATCAAAGGAAGAATATATTTGAAATAGAGGGAGTACAATGGAGGTTCACCAGATTAATCCCTGGGATAGCTGGATTGTCATATAAGGAGAGATTGAGGAGACTGGGTCTGCATTCCCTAGAGTTTTGAAGAATGAGGGTTGACCACATTGAAACTTACTAAATTCTTACAGGACGTGACAGGGTGGATGTAGATAGGATGTTTGCCCTGGCTGATGAGTCTAAAACCACGGGATATTATCTCAGGATAAGGGGATAGGCCACTTAAGACTGAGATGAGGAGACTTTTTTCACTCAAGTGGTGAATCTTTGGAATTCTCTAGCCCAGAGGGCTGTGGAAGCCCAATCATTGAGCACGTTCAAGACAGAAATCAGTATGGATATATAGATTGGCACTTTTGTGCTCTTTGAGGTAGATGATCAGCCATGATCTGGTTGAATGGCGGAGCAGGCTCAATAGGGCCAAATGGCCTACTCCTGTTCCTCTGTTCTTATATACCAGTAAAGGAGTATCTTGTGGCTATTTAGTCTAAAGATTGGGAAAGTTCAAGTTTTGCTGCAGTAAATAAATATTCGTTGCCTGTGCCCCGAAATTCACTGTAGCGCCAGTTAAACAGTGCATTTTCAATGTTCTAGCATCCATAGCTGACAAGCTGTTTTTACACTAAAGCAAATTTACATTGCAAGTTCTAAGAAAAAATGTTTTAATACTGCAATAAAATTAGTCTTTCTAATAAATTCACTAGCTAAATTTGCTCCTGTGCATTCCTGGCATGCAGTGGTTAGCTCTGAAGGGAGAATTGCTTACAAATAAAACTGCTTTAACAGCGGTGTTTGTGGTAAGTTGGTACGATATGATTTGCATGTCTTACAAGGTATGTTCTGAGGCCAAATTGTAGTGGAAATGTTTGTCAACTTTTTTGGTTGTTTGCTTTTCTTAAGGACCATGGCCTGTTGCCTAGTGTTTTTTTTTTGTTAATTGGAGCCCCTCAGCTGCATTGAGATCACTTATGCACCCAAATATGATGCCACCAAGTATTTATGTTTATAACCCCTGAGTGATATTGGACTTGTGCTATAAAATATTTAGAATATCTAGGATATGCATTAGATGGAGGGTCAGCCATAGCTTACTGGGTGCCACTCTCACTTCTGATGCAGATGATTGTGAGTGCGAGTCCCAGTATGGAGACTTGATGACAAAATTTAGGCTGATACTTCAGTACAGTCGTGTCAAAAGTGCCATCTTTTGGATGAGAGTAGGTTAACATAAAAGATTCCATGGCACTGCTTTGAAGTAGAGCAGGCAAGTTCTTCCTGGTATCTTGGCCAACATTTATCACCCATCATCATCATTTAAAAAAAAATGCAGATTACCTGATCATTATCATGTTGCTGTTTGTGGAGCTTGCTGTGTGCAAATTGGCTACCATGTTTCCTATATTACTGCAATGACTGCACTTCAAAAACACTTAAATTGACTTAAGTGCTTTAGGATATCTTGAGATCATGAAAGGCACTATATAAATGCAAGTCTTTTCTTGAAAATTTCACCAACTTTGTTTCCAAATTTTACCGCTCTCTCACCTCCACGTAGTCCATCTCTGAGTCTTCCCTTCCTCAACCTCTTTCTCCACTTTTTGGGGATCAGCTGTAAACTAATATCTACAATAATCACTGACTCCTACAGCTACTACACTTCATCCCACCCTATCTCCCGTAAGGATTCTATTCCATTCCCCCAGTTTGGCCATCTCCATTGCTTCTGTTCTGATGAGGCTACCTTCAATACCAGTGCTTCTGATATGTCTTCCTTTTTCCTCAACTGGGCTTTCCCTCCTTTTGTGGTTGGCAGGGACCTCGACAGTATCCAGCTCATTTTCCTACACTCTTACTCTCACTCTCCCAGACCATTTTAGAGTTTCCCTTTTCCTTGCCTTCTTGTACAGTACCCCCACTGCGGCTTCCTATTACACCCTTCAGCCACTCCAACCCCTTTTCCAAGGTCCCTTTCCATGCTAGCTCGCAGGAGATGCAACACCTGCCCTTTTACCATCTTTGTATCTACCATCCAGGGCTCCAAACATTGCTCCCAGGTGAAACAGTAAATTATTTCAGTTTAGTGTATACATTATATACTGCTACAATTTGGTGCCCTATACTTTGGGACACTAATGCAGATTGGGTGATAACTTTGCAAGACACCTCTGCTCGCTCTGCAAGCATGACTCAGCTTCCGGTTGCCTATCATTTTAACTCTTTGCCCTGCTCCCACACTGGCTTCCTACAATCTTACAGTGAAGCTCAACATAAGCTACCGGCAGGACAGACCCCGCAGAGTTGGCGGTATGGTGGTATACAGTTGGGAGGCAGTTGCCCCTGGGAGTCCTCAACATCGACTCAGGAGCCATGAAGTCTCATGCCATCAGGTCAAATGTGGGCACGAAAACCTCCTGCTAATTACCACACACTGCTCACCCTCAGCTGATGAATCAGTGCTCCTCCACGTTGAACATCACTTGGAGGAAGCACTGACGATGGCAAGGGTACAGAATGTACTCTGGTTGGGGGACTTCAATGTCCATCACCAAGAATGGCTCAGTTGTACCACTACTGACTGAGCTGGCTGAGTCCTAAAGGGCGTAGCTGCTAGACTGGGTCTGTGGCAGGTCGTGAGGAACCAAGAAGAGGGAAAAACAGACTTGACCTCATCCTCACCAACCTGCCGGCTGCAGATACATCTGTCCATGACAGTATCAGTAGGAGTGACCACCGCACAGTCATAATGGAGACGAAATCCTGCCTTCACATTGAGGATACCCTCCACCGTGTTGTGTGGCACTACCACTGTGCTAAATGGGATTTTGAACAGATCTAGCAACTCCAGACTGGGCATCTATGAGGCGCTGTGGGCCATCAGCAGCAGAAGAATTGTACTTGAGCACAATCTGTAACCTCATGGCCCAGCATATCCCCCAATCCAGCATTGCCATCAAGCCAGGGGATCAACCCTGGTTCAATGAACCAGGAGCAGCACCAGGCATACCTAAAATTGAGGTGTCAACCTGGGGAAGCTATAACACAGGACTACTTGCGTGCCAGACAGCATAAGCAGCAAGTGATAGACAAAGCTAAGCAATCCCACAACCTACAGATCAGAACTAAACTCTGCAGTCCTGCTACATCCAGTCATGACTGGTGGTGGACAATTAAACAACTCACTGGAGGAAGAGGCTCCACAAATATCCCCATCCTCAATGATAGAGCCCAGCAGAGCAGTGCAAAAGATACGGCTGAAGCATTCGCAACAATCTTCAGCCAGAAGTGCCAAGCAGATGATCCATCTCTGCTCCTCCGGAGATCCCCAGCATCACAGTTGCCAGTCTTCAGCCAATTTGATTCACTCCACGTGATATCAAGAAATGGCTGAAGGCACTGGGTACTGCAAAGGCTATGGGCCCTGACAATATTCCGGCAATAGTACTGAAGACTTGTGCTGCAAACTTGCTGTGCCCCTAGCCAAGCTGTTTCAATACAGCTATAACACTGGCATCTACCTGGCTATGTGGAAAATTGCCTAGGTATGTCCTGTACCCAAAAAGCAGGACAGATCCAACCTGGCCAATTACCACTCCATTAGTCTACACTTGATCATCAGTGAAGTGATGGAAGGGGTCATCAACAGTGCTATCATGTGGCACTTGCTTAGCAATAACCTGCTCACTAATTCCCAGCTTGGGTTCCATTAGGACCACTCAACTCCTGACCTCATTTCAGCCTTGGTTCCAACATGGACAAAAGAGGTGAACTCCCAAGGTGAGGTGAGAGTGACTGCCCTTGACATCAAGCCAACATTTGACTGAGTTTGGTGTCAAGGAGCCCTAGCAAAACTGGAGTCAGTGGGAATCCGGGGGGAAAACTCTCCGCCGGTTGGAGTCATACCTAGCAAAAAGGAAGATGGTTGTGGTTGTTTGAGATCAGTCATCTCAGCTCCAGGACATCACTGCAGGAGTTCCTCAGGTTAGTGTCCTCAGCTCAACCATCTTCAGCTGCTTCATCAATGACCTTCCTTGCATCGTGAGGTCAGAAGTGGGGATGTTCGCTGATGATTGCACAATGTTCAGCACTATTCACAACACCATGGGTGGAAAACATTGGTTAAGGAAGAAGGAAAACATGTCAGAGGAACTGTTTTTGAAAATGGCATCATCAGAACAGATGCGACAGAGGCGAAGGCACTGAGAGAATGGGATGGAGTCCTTACAGGAAGCAGGGTGTGAGGAGCTGTAGTTGAGGTAGCTGTGGGAGTCGGCTTGTAATGGATATTGGTGGACAGTCCTCACCAGGAATTGAGACAGAGAGGTCAAGGAAGGGAAGGGAAGTGTCAGGGATGGACCATGTGAATACACCTCCATCCCCCACCGGGATGGTCTGATGGCTCTCTGCTTCTTCCTTGAACAGAGGCCTGAACAATCCCCATCCACCACTACTCTCCTCCGTCTGGCTGAATGGGTGCTCACACTGAACAATTTCTCCTTAAACTCCTCTCACTTCCTCCAAATAAAAGGTGTGGCTATGGGTACCTGCATGGGTCCCAGCTATGCCTGTCTCTTTATGGGGTATGTGGAACATTCCTTGTTCCAGTCCTACTCTGGCCCTCTCCCACAACTTTCTCCGGTACATCAATGATTACTTCGGTGTGCTTCATGCTCTCGTCTGGACCTGGAAAAATTTATTAATTTTGTTTCCAATTTCCACTCATCCATCATTTTCACATGGTCCATCTCTGACACTTCCCTTCCCTTCCTTGACCTCTCTGTCTCAATTTCTGGTGATAGACTGTCCACCAATATCCATTACAAACCTACCGACTCCCACAGCTACCTCAACTACAGCTCCTCACACCCTGCTTCGTGTAAGGACTCCATCCCATTCTCTCAGTTCCTTCACCTCCGACACATCTGTTCTGATGATGCCACTTTCAAAAACAGTTCCTCTGACATGTCTTCCTTCTTCCTTAACTGAGGTTTTCCACCCATGGTGGTTGACAGGGCCCTCAACCGTGTCCGGCCCATCTCCCGCGCATCTGCCCTCATACCTTCTTCTCCCTCCCAGAAACATGATAGGGTCCCCCTTGTCCTCACTTATCACCCCACCAGCCTCCACATTCAAAGGATCATCCTCCGCCATTTCCATCAACTCCAGTATGATGCCACCACCAAACACATCTTCCCTTCACATCCCCGGCAGCACTCTGCAGGTATCGTTCCCTCCGGGACACCCTGGTCTACTCCTCCATCACCCCCTACACCTCAACCCCCTCCCACGGCACCTTCCCATGCAAACGCAGAAGGTGCAACACCTGCTCCTTTACTTCCCCTCTCCTCACCGTCCAAGGGCCCAAACACTCCTTTCAAGTGAAGCAGCATTTCACTTGCACTTCCCTCAACTTAATCTACTACATTCATTGCTCCCAATGCGGTTTCCTCTACATTGGAGAGACCAAACGCAGACTGGGTGACCACTTTGCAGAGCACCTTCGGTCTGAGTGCCAGCATTACCCAAACCTCCCTGTTGCTTGCCATTTTAACACTCCACCCTGCTCTCTTGCCCACGTGTCTGTCCTTGGCTTGCTATATTGTTCCAGTGAAGCTCACCGCAAACTGGAGGAACAGCACCTCATCTTCCGACTAGGCACCTTACAGCCTTCCGGACTGAATATTGAGTTCAACAATTTTAGATCATGAACTCTCTCCTCCATCCCCACCCCCTTTCCGATTTCTCCCCTCCTTTTTGTTTTTTCCAATAATTTATATTAATTTTTCTTTTCCCACCTATTTCCATTATTTTTAAATGTATTTCCATCCATTGTTTTATCTCTACCTTTTAGCCTTTTTAGATTCCTTCACCCCACCCCCACTAGGGCTATCTGTACCTTCCTCGTCCTGCTTTCTACCCTTAATTAGCACATTCCTTTAGATAATATCACCACCTTCAACACCTCTTTTTTGTCCTTTTGTCTGTGTCATCTTTTGGTTATCTCCACCTATCTCTGACCCTCTATCCAGCTCTTCTTGTCCCACCACCACCCCCCCCCCCCTTAAACCAGCTTATATTTCACCTCTTTTTCTATTTTTCCTTAGTTCTGTTGAAGAGTCATACAGACTCGAAACGTTAACTGTGCTCCTCTCCGCAGATGCTGCCAGACCTGCTGAGTTTTTCCAGGTGTTTTTGTTTTTGTTGTGTAATGGAATACTCCCTACTTGCCTGGAAGAGTGCAGCTCCCATAATACTGAAAAAACTGGACACCGTCCAGGACAAAGCAGCCTGCCTGATTGGCACCAGATCCACAACCATTCACTCCCTCCACCACTGACGCGCAGTAGCAGCAGTGTGTACCTTCTACATGATGCAATGCGGCAGATTTAAGGATTTGCTCCTTAGCATCTTTCAAACCTATGACCACTACCACCTAGAAGAACAAGGGCAGTGGACACATAGGAACACCACCAACTGGAGGTTCCCCTCCAAGTAACTCACCATCCTGACTTGGAAATATATCACCGTTCCTTCACTGTCACTGGGTCTAAATCCTGGAACTCCCTAATAGCACTGTGGGTGTACCTACTCCACATGGATTGCAGCGGTTCAAGAAGGCAGCTCACCACCACCTTCTCAAGGGCAGCTAGGGATGGGCAATAAATGCTGGTCCAGCCAGCGAAGCCCACATCACCTGAATGAAGGAAAAAAAAAATGGCACTTTGCAAATTTCAGACTCAACACAAGAGTTCAGCAGTTTTGGATAATAACCATCACTCCCGTTTTTTTTCTCACTGCAGCTGTTGGTGATGAATGATTTTTGCAGTTACATTTCCTCTAGTCACATCTTTTGTTCTTTTGACTTGTCTCATTAACATCTCCTTTTGCCTTGCACAGTTATACCTTGTCATTTAATTTCTTCTACCTTTCACCTTATCACAGACCTTTCCTTTTTTCCTCGTACCTCTGCAGTTGCTTAAAACCTGTTACATCTCTTACACTATCTATTTCTGACCTAGGTATATCTAACATTTTCTGCTTTTATTTTGTCTCTGTCAAGACTTATTTCAAGTTCCTTAGACTGCTATAAATAGTTTAATTTAAAATTTTGCTTTTGTGTTGAAGGAGAAATCCACAGATCCCAAAGAGTGAACCAGTTAAACTAATTCCTAAGACTGGAAGTGGCCCTGAAATTTGCCCTCGCTTTCTCTCGCTTTCTCGCATGGAATATTCTTAATGCAGCAGATTTAGAGGGCCAATCAATAGTCTGGAATGTTGCATACCATGACAACAGATCTCCTAGTAGGACCAGCTACAAGCATATAGAGTCAGGGATGGAATATTTGTATCTCATCTGGCTGAGTACAGCCACTCAAATTCTGACACCATCTAGGACGAGTGGTTTGCTTGATCTGTCACTTGATTCGTTATTCCCCCTCTACCAATGAAGCACTATAGTTCAGGGTATATCAACGCAGGAAGTATTATAGTAATCCATTATGGCTACTTAGACATCAACTCACTCATACAACCGATCCCACTATGCGAATGGAGGACAGTAATGTAGTTAATTCTTATCACTTCAAAGTCGCACATCAGTCTGAAATAGATATATGCTGCTGTTTCTTCATTATTAAATATTCTGGAATTTGCTGCCCAACAGCAACTGGTATTTATCATACTACCTTTAATGTAGTAATAGGTCCAAAAGTGCTTCACAGGGACATTATCAAACAAAACGTGATGCTGAGCCATGTAAGGAGATATTAGGGCTGAAGACCAAACACTTGGTAAGAAGTGGGATTTAGGAAGCATCTTAAGGGAGGAAAGAAAGGTAGGGAAACAAAGGTTTCCTGTGGGTGGAGCAATTAAAATCAGGGATGCACAAGTGGCCAGAATTGGAGGAGTGCAGGTGTGTTGGAGGGCTGGAGGAGGTTGCATCATTGTGTAAGCAGCATCACCAGAACTGCAGTGGTTCATTGTGAGAACCCGCCACCAGCTTCTCAAGTTAACTCTGGATGGGCAATAAGTGTGGCTTTGCCAGAATTGCCCATATCCTAGAAATGCAAAGCCCCAAAGATTTAGTAATTTATCTCACTTGCATTTGCTTGCACTGCAGTGATTACACTTCAGAAGTAATTCATTGGATATGAAGCACTTTAATACACCTGAGGATATGAAAGGCAATCTATAAATAGAATGTCATTACTTTTTAACAGACTGCCAACAGGCATAGGGAAATTCCAGTCTCCTTGGATTGGCTCACACTAATGCTGAAACATTTGGTCTGAAGCTATTAAAATGTCAGAAGTAGCTTTTCTGTGATGAGGTTATGGAACTAAAATACATGTTTATGCAAAGACTTCAAATTCTCCTTCACAATCTTTTCTCCCCTATGGCATTTCAGTTTTTACGTAGTTTTTAACTAGTGTATTTTTTAAAACCGGCGTTATGCCTAATTCCTAAATTGAGATTAAAACATGTCTTGCATTTCAATAACCCATCCCCGTCCACCTGAGTTTACTGGGACCTATCATGGTTTTGGAACTATATTGGAGATTATTCTGAGATTGTGAACTAATTTATAATTTTTCTCAGCCAACTAAGTGTCAGGAAATTTATTTCCATTTCCAATTTTGTATGGAGTTTGTTCTCACTGAGAACCTTTTAGATGGATTAGTATTTTAACTTGCCTCTTAGAAACTCCATAAATCAGTGTGTGCATGTCTAAATTTCACTGCTGTTTGTAGGATCTTGCTGTACATTAATTAGTTGATGTGTTCTTACACCAAAACAGTGACTGCACTCTGAAGGTACTTGCCAGTACAGGCACTTATCAGTGATGGGCTGAATGGCTGTAACTTTTTACGGTTCTGAGCATTAAACACAATGCACTCTGCTCTAAAAGCACAATATTGTCAGCTTTCAAATTTTTCCCGGTGGAGAGATGAAGGGGGAGGATACACAAGGCCACAGCAAAAGAGGAGGCTTTAATAGTGTTCTAGGGGATTCTAGAAAAGTTTGGGAGGGTATGTGTGTGAGGCTATGAGAGGACTAAAACGGAGAATTTTGAATTTGCGGTGTTCTGAAACTGGAAGCCAATGTAGTTTAGCAAAGACAGAAATATTGGGCGAGCAGAAGTTGGAATGGGATGCAGTATGAGCTGAATTTTGATGAGATAAAGTTCAGAGGAAGGGAGGTTGCCCATGGGAGCATCTGAAAAGTCATGCTGGAGATGACAAATTTGCATTTGAAACAAACTTTTGTCACATCTTCAAGATGTCACTTCAGACCCATTTACTATTTTCATTAGTGTACACTAGTCACTTTAAAAGGTGCCTGTGATATAACAGCTTAATTTTAAAAAACCTCCTTCGAAGACCCACGAATGGGCATAATAGCAGAAACGTGCACCAGTAATTAATTTTGATCTGGGAGTGTGTTCAGTTTTTTTAGGAGTAGGGGAGAGAGGGGGAAGTGGAGTGGGCTTCTAGTGCAATGCTTTTTAAATGAGCATTAAGATAACCTGTGTTTAAAATTCCACAATCTTTTGTGCTGGTTTGGTTGATTGTTGCCGTGTTGTACTGGAAGTACCAACTTTTACCCTGAGATGCTTTTACGTTATAAAAGTTAAAGCAAGCGGCAAGCGTGCGGTTCATATGCTGCCAGCTGTCTTTAAAATCTAAATATCCTGCTGACAATGGAGGCTGGTTTCCCTTATGAGTTTGACTATTTTTGCCTGCTAAAATATTAGATGCAAACGTATGTGGGGAAGACTGGTAGTGGAATGCTACTCTGAAATGTATTAAATGCAGCTCTTGGCCATTTGAGTACAATTAATTTGTTCAATTGTCTTTGGCTTTTGATAAAACAGAATTGATTGTGTAAATGGTTAACGGAAATGGTTCGGCAAAAATGTAATACTCCTTTTAGGATTTAAGCTCTATGTTGAGACCTACAAAATTAAACTTTTGCTGGAGAATAGGTGTTTGAGGGGGAACAGGATCTTGAAGGAGTTTTCTCCTCAGCTGATAGATATGCAAAGTAGATCCATTAAACTAGCTAAGATTATGTAAACTCCCGGACAGGGGTAAAAAAGGAAATACTTTTCTGGAAGCTGGATTGAAGATTATGTGGATAAATCCAGGTTCTGGTGGTCAAGCACTGTTCTAATTTTTATGCTGCTGAGGCTGTGGCAATATCATTCAAGGAATATAGATGATCAGGATTGAATAAGGTAATAGATTAATATCTTGAGTTTTGCTCGATTACCTTCTAACAGTCATGGAATAAATTTCACACAGACCTGCGGTTTCCTCCAGTCAAACATTGGGAAGATCGAAGCTGCCATCTTTGGCCCCCTCTGCAAGCTTCATAACCTTGCCACTGATTTCATCCCCTCTCTGGCTAGTCTCTCTGGTTAAGCCAGATTGCTGGCAACCTTGTTGTCCTATTTGATACTGAACCAAGTTTCCAACTCTATATTGTTTTTGTCATGAAAGCCACAATGTAGCTCTTTTCTGCCCCTGGCTCAATCACAACTGCTGTCAAATCTCTCAGCCATGCTGTCATGGACTTGACTATTCTGAAGCTCATGTGGTCAGCCTTACATTCTCCACCCTCCAAGAAGTTCAGCTCATCCAGTCCTCTGTTACTTGTATCCTATCCAGCACTCCGTCAGATGCCTGTCCGCCTGTGCTTGCTGACCTACATTATCCCCTTGTTCTTCAACCTCATTTTAAATGTCTGCTCTTTGAGTTCAAATCCTCTCATGGCCTCATCCCTCCCCCTTGCAACTTACAACTCCTCACATATTGAATGTGCACTATGGCCTGGACAACATTATATGCAAAAGCCCTAGATAGTGTTCAGACTTGGCCTGGTAAGTGGCAAGTAACATTTGCCTCATTAGAGATTCTAATAATCATTCCTTGGCATTCAATGGCAAAGAACTCAAGGAATAGATGTTTAAAATGAGGTGTTGAGGAAGTTGGGTAATACCATCATTGAATTCCCCCAGTGTCAACATCTTGGGGGTTGCCATTGACCAGAAACTGAAAGGGACCAGTCATATAAATACTGTGGTTATAAGAACAGGTCAAAGGCTAGGAATCCTGTGGCAAGTAACTCACGATCTGACTTCCAAAAGTCTTTCTACCATCTGCAAAGCACAAGTCAGGAGTGTAATGAAATACTCCCCACTTTCCTGGATTAGTGCAGCTCCAGCAACACAAGAAGCCTGACACCATCCAGGACGAACAGTGATAGCAGTGTGTACCATCTACAAGATGCATTACAGAAACTCACTGAGGCTCCTTAGACAGCACCTTCCAAACCCACGACTGCTATCATCTAGAAAGACAAGGGCAGCAGACACATGGGAACTCCACCGCCTGGAAGTTCCCCTCCAAGCCACTCACCATGCTGACTTTGAAATATATTGCCCTTCCTTCATTATCGCTGGTTCAAAATCCTGGAACTCCCTAACAGCACTGTAGGTGTATCTACACCACAGGGACTGCAGCAGTTCAAGAAGGCAGCTCACCACTGCCTTTTTGAGGGCAATTAGGGATGGGCAATAAATTCTGGCCTAGCCAGCGACACCCAAATCCCATGAATAAATTAAAAAAAAAATGCTGGGAATAGTGAATCACAGAAAAGTTACAGTATAGAGAGGCCATTCAGCCCATCATGCCTGCAGCAGCTGAAAAAGAAAAAAACAAAAACAGTTGCCCATTTTAATCCCACCTTCCAGCACCTGGTCCCTAGCCTTACAGGATACAGCACTTTAGTTGTAGATCCAGGTGTCTTTTTAAATGAGTTGAGGGTTTTGCCTTCCACCACCGAACGAGACAGTGAATTCCAAACACCCACCACCCTCTGGATGAAGAAATTTTTTCTAATGTCCCCTCTAATCCTTCTACCAATCATCTTAAATCTGTGCTCCCTGGTAATTGACCCCTCTGCTAAGGGAAACAGGCATCCCTGTCTAGGCCCCTCTTGTGCACCTCGATCAGGTCACTCCTCAGCTGCTTCAGTTCCAAGGAAAACAACCCCAGCCTATCCAATCTTTCCTCATAGCTGCAATTTTCAAAACCTGGCAACATTCTTGTCAATCTCCTCTGTACCCTCTTCAGAGCAAGTATGCCCTTCCTGTAATGTGACTACCAGAATGTACACAAAATTCCAGCTATGGCCTAAGCAACGTTTTATACAGTTCCATCATTATTTTCCTGCTTTTGTGTTCTATACCTCATCCAATAAAGGAAAGCATTTCATATGCTTTCTTTACCGCCTGTCTTGCCCATGGTCCTTGAAGATGGCAAGCATACCAAGGTCCCTCACTTCCTCTACCTCTTCCAATATCCTCCCATTTATTACGCATTCCCTAGCTTTGTTTGCCCTCCCCAAATGCATTACCTCACGTTTCTCTGGTTTGAATTCCATCGATCACTTTTCTGCCCACTCAACTAAACCATAGATATCATCCTGAGGACAACAGCTATCCTTTTCACTATCAGCTACATGGCCAGTTTTTGTGTCATCTGCAAATTTCCCAATCATGTCACCCACATTTAAATCCAGATCATTAATAAATACAACAAACAGCAGAGGACCCAACACTGAGCACTGTGGAATGCTACTGGAAACCGTTTTCCATTTGCAAAATTATCAGTCAACCACTACCTTTTGTTTTCTGTCACTGAGCCAATTGCGAATTCAACTTGCTATATTCCCCTGTCTCCCATGGGCTTTTACTTTTCTAACCAGTCTGCCATGTGGGACCTTGTCAGATGCCTTACTGAAATCCATGTAGAAAACATCCACTGCACTACCCTCATCAATCCTCCTTGTTACTTCCTCAAAAAAATTTGATTAAATTAGTAAGACACAACCTTCCCCTAACAAAACCATGCTGTCTATCCATAAGACCGTAAGACATAGGAGCAGAAATTAAGCCATTCGGCCCATCGAGTCTGCTCCGCCATTCAGTCATGGCTGATAAGTTTCTCAACCCTATTCTCCCCCTTCTCCCTGTAACCTTTGATCCCCTTACCAGTCAAGAACCTATTTATCTCGGTCTTAAATACACTCAATGACCTGGCCTCCACAGCCTTCTGTGGCAATGAATTCCATAGATTCACCACTCTCTGGCTAAAGAAGTTTCTCCTCATCTCTGTTCTAAAAGGTCTTCCCTTTACTCTGAGGCTGTGCCCTCGGGTCCTAGTCTCGCCTCCTAATGGAAACATCTTCCCCACGTCTACTCTATCCATGCCTTTCAGTATTCTGTAAGTTTCAATCAGATCCCCCCTCATCCTTCTAAACTTCATCCTGATTAATTCATTAATTAATTCATCCCTGATTAATCTGTTCCTTTCTAAGTGACAATTTATCCTGTATTTCAGAATTGATTCTAATAATTTGCCCATCACAGAAGGGATGACCCTCAGAGCATCCGCTATTTCCTCCCTGGCTTCCTTTAGCATCCTGGAATACAATCCATCTGGCCCTGGTGACTTATCCACCTTCAAGGATCTTAGTCTCTCCAGTACTTTCTCTTTCACTATGCTTATTGTATCTAATATTTCATACTCCTCTTTAACTCAACTGTCCTGCTTCATCCTTCTTCTTGGTGAAGACAAAGTACTCACTGAGAACCCTGCCCACATCTTTGACATCAGAGCACAAGTTACTATGTATACCTCTGATCGGATCTATCCTTTCCTTAGTTATCCCCTTGCTCTAAAAGCTTTTTCTGACTATAATTTTTTTTTCTGCTTTATATTGCCTTGTATGCTTCTAGGTAACCAGGAGGCTTTAGATTTGGCAGTACTGCCCTTTTTCTTAGTGAGGACATGTCTACACTGTGTCCGTAGAATCTCGCTTTTGAATGCCTCCCACTGGTCTGTCACTTGATTTCCTTTCAAATAACTGTAATCAGTCCACTTTCTCCACATCAGCTCTCAGCTTCATAAAATTTGTCTTTCCTCGATTTAGAACTTTTACTCCTCTTCTATCCTTTTCCATAATTATGTTAAATCTAACTATTGTGGTCACTGTCTCCAAAATGGTCACCCACTGCTACTTCACTTGCTCAGCTTCATTTCCTAAGACTAAATCTAGAATTGTACTCCCTCTTGCTGGGCTTGTTAAGTGCTGGCTAAAAAAGATCTTTTGAATGCAGTTCAAGAATTTTGCACCCTCTATGGCTATTACACTGTATTGCAGTTGAAATTAGAGTAGTTTAAGTCCCCAACTATTATTGCCCTATTGCTTTTGCACTCAAATTTGCTTACATGCACATGCTCTTCTAGCTCTCTCTCTCTCACTATTTGGGGGTCTATAGTAGTAGTGTGGCGCAACCCATATGGCATCATTTATTGATTCATTTTGTATATCGTCCCTCCTCACAGCTGTAATTGATTCTTTAACCAATAATGCTACACCCCCACCTTTTTTTAGCTCCCTCCCTATTCTGCCTAAAAACCCTGTGTCCAGGGATGTTGAGCTGCCATTTTTGCTCCTCTTTAAGCCAAGCTTCCGTTAAAGCAATGATATCATGCTGCTATGTGTCTCTGTACCCTCAGCTTATCGGCTTTGCTATACTCCTCCTTGCATTTAAATAAATACCTTTTTAACATTGCCAAATTCCTGTGCTGTAAACCTTTTAACCCTTGCTCCTTCTGTCTTTGAGTCACCTGCTAATTTTCTGTCTCCCACTCCCTGCTCTGAATTTATCCTATCTGAATCTGATCTCTGGTTCTTATCCTCCTGCCAATCTAGCTTAAACTCTCCCCAACAGTACTAGCAAATCTCAGATCAGATTAGTTCAGACCTGTGTTTAGAATTTCAGTTTTTTTTTAACTTACAAAATAGTTTTTGCTCAGACTATGGCAATGACTCTTCTGGAAAAGTTATTTAACTATTGACAATGCTTATTTCCTTTCAGTTCTTCTGCATTGTCCTTACCACCCCAACCCCCAAGTGTTTTTTTTTGCCCAACTAATGTTTATTTGTACGAGTTTTTTGCCTAATACTATAGACCTCTGTCAAAAGTGAATCTGGCAATTAATTTTCACTTGGAATCTGTCTACTACAAAACTTGCATTTATAAAAGTTTGGCCCCACGTGGTGTTTTGTGTCCATTTCTGGGCACTACACTTCGGAAGAATTTGATGGCTTTAGAGATGGTACAGAAGAGATGGCCCTAGTGAGGGCCTACAGTATGTGGATAGATTGAAGAAGTTGGATTTGTTCTCAAAAGCGGAGGAGGTTTGATAAAGATGTTTGAAATCATGACAAGTTCAGAGTAAGGCGAAACTGTTGCCAATGGCTGAAGGGTTAGTAACCAGATTTAAGGTGATTGGCCAAAAAAACAGAGGTGACGTGAGGAAAATCTTTTTATGCAACGAGTGATTAGGATTTGAAACGTGTTGCCCAATAGGATGTTGGATATAGATTTTATGGTAGTCTTCAAAAGGGAATTGGATAAATACTTGTTTGGAGCAAAAAAAAATACAAGGCTGTGGGACAAACCAGATTGCTCTTCAAAAGAGCAGTGCAGACTTGGTGGGTTGAATGGCCCCCTCTTGTGCTGTACTAATCTATGATCTAGCATTCCTCTCGTGAAAGACATCCAACAATTCACAATGTAGAGGAAATAACCTGAGTTCCAAAAGTGAATCTAACTTGCTGTTTCTTCCAGTATATACTTTCCTCTCCACTTGAATATCAAAGTTTTTCTGGATGGGCGGCCCATGATGTTTTTATCAACAGAAATTATCTAGATTTAAGCACTGTCTACCTTTCTACCTTTACTCCCCATGGAGTTTTATGCACGTTGACACTATAGCACAATATTAAGTTAACTTTTGCAGTAAGAATGTTAATTATATTGTGATTAGCATAAGTATTTCAGTCAATTAATTAACTATTCTGAATAACTTACATTTCAAATAGTATATTTTGTACTATATGTTACTGCTGCATGTCATTATGTACTATACCCAGTTGGTGTTGACTAATTGTAAAACAAAAAACACAAATGTTGTATTATATAGTGTCAAGCCATAGTTCAAAGCTTGCTTGCTTGAATAGTGGAAGTGTTTATAGTGTCTGTTTGATAAATGATCAGAATGTACACAGCCCTAAAGCCAATCTTTAGATTAATTTCACTGGAATCCTAAGAGCTTGCTAAATCTTGAGTACTGTCACAGCTGAATCAAGTGGGAAATTCTGGATCAGTTCTTTGGTGCATGTCGGAAGAAGTTAAATTTGCAGCCCTTGCTTCAACTTTCTTCATAACTTTTATGTTGAAAAAAATCAAGTTTTTCTAAAATGTAACTCATCGGATTTTTTCCCCCCTACACTTATATAATCAAGTGACTGTGAAAAGCAGGGTAAGCTGATTCCTTCTGTTTCCTGAACTGCATCACTTGGATGATTAGTCCCAAGTTAATTGGACAAATAACATGCCAGCACATTTATATTCTCTAGCAACATAATATTTAACTACATTTAAAAAAAAATGTCCTGAGAGAGTGAGTTTAATTTTATGAAAGAAAATCTAATTTGTGCTGCTGCAATAACTTGAATATTCACAGATCCACCATGCTGCCACCCTTCCTGTTTGTTGTTCAAGAAGTAGCTGACCTTATGTAGTTGGAGTTCTATAGTTTAAAAACTAATCTAAATATTTGTTTCATTCACAGCAGAACTTGCCAATCAAGAACTACTAATCCATTTGACAATCCAGTCTAAAATGGCAGCTAACAAGAACAAGAATCAGAGCTCTTTGGCACTGCACAAAGTGATTATGGTGGGCAGTGGAGGTGTGGGCAAGTCAGCACTAACATTGCAGTTCATGTATGACGAGGTAAGAGATTATCTTATTTATGAGTTTATAAATATTTTAAAGGTCTATTGCGTTCTGTTGGGGATGAGGCAAAAGCAGAGGGCTTATAGTGGAACAATTCAGTGGTTATTGTAGATAGAAGTGTCAAGTATTGTGTAGACCCAATCATTACATATTAAACCCTTTATAAAGGGATAGTGTCCTTTTTTTTGGTTTCAATTTACAAGTTAGGAAACTCAAAGGAGGCAAGAAAATGAAATATTCTGTGTGTGTATGTATATCATTTCGCCCTTCAAACTATTGAGGATAATTTTACAATTTTAAGTTATAAAGGGAGCTAGTGGCATAATAGATTAAGTAATTCTTTATTCTTTTTTGAGTTCAAATCCTGCCTTATGCCTACAACATAGCTAAACACACTGGCATGTATGTGAAATGCTGCTGTAATTCAAAAGAAGTTGACTTGCTGTTGTACAGTGAATATAATTGAGACTGAAAATTATTTTCCTTCATACCTCACTGTACATCATGCTTTGAAGGTGAAGACTGCTCCCGTGAATTGTACCCTACCACAAACCTTGAGGAACACAGTCACAATGGGTCTAACCTGTTTGAAATACTGTTCGGATGTGTTGTTTCCTCTATACAAACTGATCATCGTTATTTCCTTCTTACACCTGTCCTTTTAAAATGTTCTCCTGCTGTCTCATTTGATCATACTTGTTTTTTACACAAGTACCTAAATGTCATCAACTTCTGTCTTAAATTTTGATTTTTTTTAATATATTCCTACTTGGAGTTAACACAGCCTGACCTTTTTCTTTATTTTTTCAAATTTGAATATAACATTGTAATAAACAGTGTTGTTCCTGCAGGAAAATCCATATTGGAAGGTTTGGTAACAGCTTTATACTGTCACTTAAGCATTCTGGTTGACTTCTGAGAGGAATCCTCATTTTTGTGAATTTTCTGCCTTTGGAGGGCACTAGTGTTGGCATATGGAACGGGTTCACAAGTGTCAGCATTAGGCACTCCCAAGTGATGTATAGCAGATAAATGTAGAGTAAAGCTGTCTTTGCCTTGCTTCAGCTTCAGAAGAGCACCCTCTGCTGTACTAGCGTAACAATTTTTATGTGCCTTTTCCTAAGTTATGGCCTGCCTAATCACTCATGTGAAATTAAGGAGACAATTTTGTATGCATCCACAAACATCTGGATTGAGACAGTCCTGTCTGATTCGTATGGGACCCTTTGGGGTTTGACAGCATATACTGACAATTCTTTACATAATTTATTTCATTTACAATTCTAGTGAATGATATTGGCATATCATGACAATCTGTACAACTTATAGGTTTTTTTGCAGTTGTTTCTCTGATATCAACAACTCTGCAGCAATCAATTTAGTGTTTTTTAAAGTCTAGAATTTCTCAAAAAATGATGACAAGGAAAGGTCATTCGCCCCATCTAAAGTCATCCTGCTGGTACCTTTTTAATACTTCCACTATAGCATTTACTTAAAATTTCTTTACTATCCTACCCTCTATTCTTTTTCTTCCCCATCCAGCAGATTATTTCAAGTGTTTGTCATTCTCAAAGCGTTACCTGATGTATTTAAATTTACTTGTGTATCTTAAGATAGGACCAAATGCCATGTTTAATTTAACCTCCAGTATCACACTGGTGTATTTACTTTGCACCCACTACAAAACCACTGTATACTTCCTTTGGTGCTAAGAACTGAACAGAATGCTCTAGATGACTCTGACCAAAGCAATATACATCTGAAGCATAACTTCTTCCCCTCTGTATCCCAATGCCTGAGATAAATGCTAATATTCCATTAACCTTGGCTAATATGGATTTTAATTTGTGTTATGGATAAGGAATTATCATCTTATCCAAAAAGAATAATACAGGTAAGAAATCAGCATTTTTTAAAGTCACCCAAAAGAATAATGTCCAACTCTTGCTAGCCTTTTGACATCTACCTTGCATAAACTCCGAATTCCTGATGCTGCCTGTATCCCAAGTCTCTGTTTACCCATCATTCCTATGATCACTGACCTATATTGGCTCCTGTCCCAAAGCAAATTAAATTTTAAAAACCACCTCGTTAAATCCTTCAGAATCTGTGCTCTTTTCCTTTGCATTCCTTAAATTTAGATCCCTGTGAATTCATAGGAGTATAAGAAATTGGAGCAGGTATAAGCCTTTTGGCCCCTCGAGCCTGCTGCACCATTCTGTAAGAACATGGCTGATCTGATTGTGGCCTTAACCCCATTTGCCTGCCTGTCCCCCATGACCCTTGACTCCCTTGACCATCAAAATTCTATCTAATGACTCAGCCTCTCACTACTTTCTATGGAGGAGAATTCCAAACACTAACGACCCTCTTAAAGAAAAAATTCCTCTGGAACCCTGTCATAAACGGGAGAGCCCTTATTTATAAATGTGTCCCTTAGTTCTAGATCCGCCACTGGGGGGAACATCCTCTTGGCATCTATCCTGTTAAGCCCCCCTCAGAATCTTGTGTCGCAAGAAGAACACCAGCTTATTGTTCTAAACTTCAATGAATATAGGTCCAACCTGCTGAACTTTCCTTAAAAGACAACCCCTTCATCCCAGGAATCAGCCTAGTGAACCCCGCTGAACTGGTTCCAATGCAAATACATCCTTCTCAAGTAAAGAGGCCAAAATTGAATGCAGTACTCTAGGTCTTACCAATGCCCTGTACAGCTTTAGCAAGACTAACCTACTTTTATACTTCATCCTCCTTGCAATAAAGGCCACCATTCTTTTTGTTCCTAATTACTTGCTGTGTCTGAATGATGACTTTATGTGCTTCATGTATCAGGACACCCAGGATCCTTTGTACCGAGCATTCTGCATTCTCTCTTCATTTAAAAATCCGCTTTTCTTTTCTTCCTGCCAAAGTGAACAAACTTACATGTTCCCACACTATACTCTATTTGCCAAACTTTTGCCCACTCACTTGCTATTCCACCTTTTGTTGGTAGAGCCTTCCAGCTACCTCATTCTCTACTGCTTTATAACTCCATACCAAATCATATCTGCCTCTTAGCAGCTTCCTCACCATCTTTTAACCTTATGAAAAAACATCTTCAAAGCTATTACCTAGCTTTCCCTGCTGTCCTGCAAAGGCTTAGAACTTACTGCTTTTCTTGTGTAAGGCCTTGGGACAATTTTCAACATGAAAGGTGCTATATAAATCCATGTTGTTAAATGAAAGCTTTACTTTTGAAGTAGTACCACTGTCTTCAAGTATCAAAGTATTTTCAACCCTATTATTAATGTGCTGGTTGGTATGCACTGCAACATGCATTGCAAAAAGAAACTTGCAAACATGCAATTAAACTGTATTAAATGCTCTCCTCCCCTATTTATGGTTAAATTAAAGCAGCAATTAGTTAAGAAATACAGTCCAGGAAGCTACTAAGATTGTTTGTTTTTCACCACACCGCCCCCCCCCCCCCCCCCCCCCCCATTCCCAAAAACAAATAAGCAGACTCATCTATGGGAGCAAAATGGAAATAATAATGAACTTGGTACATCTAGTAAGGCAATTGAGAAATACCATTCCTGATATTAAAGATTTGAGCTGGGAGTACTAGGGTGAAAACAAATTGGATCTACTGCTGAAGTTCCCATGAGAAGATAGCCACTGCAATGAGGTATTAAAAGGTACCCATGAAACTGTACTCCAGCAACAAACTAACTCCTTCAACTAAAAAGGGATAGAAATGATATTAAACCTGAGAAGGGTAAATCTTTCAGATGCCTCAGATTTACTATTTTTGTACTCTTGTAATCTTTCCATGCAGTTTGTTGAAGACTACGAGCCTACTAAAGCTGACAGTTATAGGAAAAAAGTTGTTCTGGATGGTGAGGAGGTCCAGATAGACATCTTGGATACTGCTGGGCAGGAGGACTATGCAGCCATTCGGGACAATTACTTCCGCAGTGGGGAGGGTTTTCTCTGTGTCTTTTCAATAACTGAGCAAGAATCGTTTACAGCCACTGTAGAATTTAGGTAAGTGGTTGGTGACTGACTTTATTCGATTTTAGCAGCACTTTATTTAGCGCAATTGTGCCATTTGAAGCATTATTTTGAGCCATGGAGTTTTAATGAATTGTGAGTGTTGTACATTGTATGCTAACGTGTTCAGTATGATGCTCCCGCTTCCTTGCGTTATGAGGGTTGAGGCAAGAAAATAACTGCCTGTCCTCCAAGATGAATTAAAATTGAAGTGGAGTCAACCTATGCCAGTCTTTTGCAACTCCTGATTGAAAGGACCGAAGGTACAATCATATGTAATCCATTTTTATAAATCCTACGTACTACCTTCTCATCACGTTCCTTGATCACTTCTTTCTCCAGGAGCTCAGTCAATTGTCTCTTGAACCTATCTGTGCTTTCTTTTTCTTTGCCTTTTGGTAATTTATATCATAACCTTACTGCACTTTTGGTTGAAAGTTAGCTCCCCATTGTTTTTTCTTGGTGCGAATTTCTCTGGCATTGATATCCTTCCTAATGAATAATTGGTCGTTGTTTTGTTTGGAATGTTGAATCTCATTGTCACATCTCAGCCTCTGGTGGGTGTTGGTGGAGGATACTAGTACTTCTGAGAAATCTACACGTAGAATTTGTTAGCCTTATATGAAGGGCACTTTCCTATTCAGGATCACATATTGCTTAACCTCAGTTCAGATGGCATAGGATGTTCCAAGTTTGCACTGTGTTAAGAGTTTAACCAGCTAAAACCAAGCAACTTACAATACAGATCATTGCTAAACTTCCTATAGAAAGGAAAAAGAGTTATAATGGTTTTCTGGTATAATGTCTTCAATGGGAAGTAAAATGACAATGTTTTATGTCATGCTCCTGCATTGCAAATTTGGCCCATTTGAGATGATCTGAGAATGTGATTGATCTTGAAAGCACAATAAATGGAGAATCCTTGATGATCGGCAGTGTTTTCTCAAGATCTGTGTCTGCGCAGGAATTGGGAGTGTGTTGTGCAGGGAACAAGCATGCTGAGCACAAGCCGTGTTCTCTTTAGAGCAGCTATGCATCAAGGGATCACGCAGTACAACAAGCGGGCCATAAGCGGCAGACAAAAGTTAGAGGGAGCATTGGCTTGTGGTATCATACTACCAACTTCATATTGGCCTGTTTCCTCGATAGATTTCTGAAAAGAGCGATCATTTCTCAGGATTACAGCTCCTTTAACATGGCTTGCCCTAATCTCTCTAGTTGTGCATTGGTATGATCTGGTAGCATATATAATTTATAAAGATATTGGAAATTACTGGAGAATGTCAATTGCTATCCAGTGTAAAGGCTTTGTAAAGCAGCATACATACTGCTTGTTATGGGAGTACTTTTCAGAGTACTGTTTACTTTGTGCATTTTGGAAGGGCATTCAAAGCTAGAGCTCTCAGGTTGACTAAAGATACAGAGATTAAAATGAAATAGACAAAAAAGGATAATGATAAATGTCAGGTTCATAATTCAGTACTGAACCAAGCTGTGTACAAGAACTACAGAGGAGACTGATAAAGGAAATAAGACTGGCAGGCTGTATGTATGGGAACAGATTAGTGGATAACCGAAAAGGAATCCTAAAAGTCTTAATAGTAAAAGTCACTAGTAAATGGGAGTCAATGGAATGGTAGGGCTGATTTGGGGTCAAGGAGTAGATTTTCTTTTTCAAGGCAAAGGACATGGCTGTAATACTAAATAAATACTTTGCTTCTGCCTTCCCTAAAGGGCGGTGATGATGCTTTGAATATCACAGTAGGGAAGAGGATTAGTCGACAAATTGGATAGGATAAAAATAAAGAGAAGCTACTTAAAGGGCTAACTGCACTCAAGTAGACAGGACACATAGGCTAGCAGAATGGGCAGAGTAGTGGCCGATGCAATTTAATACAGAAGAATGACTAATACAGAATGAAATGACACATTTTGGCAGAAGGGATAGGAAGAGCTAACATACTCTTCAGAATTGTGCCATTAAGTGTATACAAAAACAGAGGGACTACAGGGATAGAGTGGGGGAATGGGACTGATTGGATTGCTCTTCAGAGAGAGACGGCATGGATTCGATGCCTAAATGACCAACTTCTATACCAATATGACTGATCTGAATGGGGCCCCTCCTAGATTAATGAGGGAAGTAAAAGTGGAAACTGTGGTTCCTATGGTGACAATCTTCCAATCCTTAGATATGGGAGAGTGACCAGAGTACTGGAGGATTTGCAAATGTAACACCCCTGTTCAAAAAGGGAACTGGATTAAACCTGACAATTATAGACCTGTGAGTCTAATGCCAATGGTGTGGAAACTTTTGAGATGTTAATCCAGGATTAAATGAATTGACGCTTGGAAAAATGTGGGTTAGTAAATGAAAGCCAGTATCGATTTTGTCAAAGGCTAATAAGTGTTTGACTAACTTAATTAAATTCTTAAAGTAACGAGAGAGTGGATGTGCAGTTGATGTTGTGTATCTGGACTTTCAAAAAGCATTTGATAAAGTACCACATGATAGGCATGTTAGCAAAGTTGAAGCTAATGGGATTAAAGGTGCAGCATCTGTTTGAATATGAAATTGGCTAAGGGAAAGAAAGCAAAGAGCTATACTGAATGGCTGTTTTTTCTGATTTTGGAGGATGTGGGCAATGGTGTTTCCCCAGGGACCAGTATTGCGAACTCTGCTCTTTTTGATTATATTATTTACCTGGACTTCGGTAAAAGAGGAACATAATTTCAAATTTTGCACATGACACAAAATTTGAGGAGTTAGTAACAGACTTCAGGGGGACATAAGCTGGCCCAATGGGAAGAGAAGGCAGATGCAGTTTAATGCAGGAAAATGTGAAATGACTCATTTTGGCAGGAGGAATGAGAGCAGTGTAAGCTAAATGGCACAGTTTTGAACTGGGTGCAGGAACAGAGGTCTTTGAAGGTGGAAGGACAAGTTCAGAAGGCTGTCAAGGCATATGGGATCCTTTGGTTTTATAAACAGGCATCGAATACAAAAGCAAGAAATGTATGTTAATCCTTTATAATCGCTAATCTGTTTAGGCTATAGGAGTATTATGGCTAATTCTGGGCAATACTCTTTAGGAAGGATGTTGAGGCCTTTGAAATGGCGCAGAGGACATTTCCCATATGGGATCAGGTGTGAAAGACTTCCGTTACATGTCAAGACTAGGGATGCTTAGGGCAGTGAAGGTTATTATGAGATTTGACAGAGGTGTTCAAACACATGAAAGGTTTTGTTAGAGTAAAGGGAGAACTGTTTCTAGTGACAAAAGGATCAGTAACCAGAGGACATAGAATTAAGCTAATTGATAAAAGAGCCACAGATGACATGAGGGGGAAAAGTATGCACAATGGGTTGTTTAAATATAAAATCAACTGGCTGAAAGGATGGTGGAAACAGATTCAATAGGAAATTAGATAAGTACATGAGACAAAAAATATAGCACTATGGAGAAAGAGCAGTGGAGTGGGACTAATTGGATAGCTGTTTGAAAGAGGCTGACACAGACATGATGGGCTGAGGTATCGCCTGTGCTAATCATTCTATGATCCTCTCCCTCTAGGATTTCTACAGTGCTCCAATTCTGGTCCCTTGTGCTTCTACAATTTTCATTACTCCACCAATGGTGACATTGCTTTCGACTTTCTAGATCATAAGCACTGATATTCCCTCCAAGCTTCTCCATTTCTCTATCTCTCTCTCTTTTTAAAACCTACCTTTTAATCACCTGTACTAATATTTTTATGTGGCTGAGTGTAAAATTTTATCTGATGACACTCATGTGAATCACTGTGGGACTTTTATTTTACACTAAAGATGAGATGTAAATGCAAGTGGTACATCCCAAAGTTACAGCTTTTGTATGTTTTTAAATTAATTCTTTCTTGGGATGTGGGCATTGCTGGCAAGGCCAGCATTTGTTGGCCATTCTTAATTGCCCTTGAACTGAGTGGCTTGCTAGGCCATTTCAGAGGGTAGTTAAAAGTCACCACATTGCTATGGTTCTGGAATCACATGTAGGCCAGACCAGATACGTACAGCAGATTTCCTTCCCTAAAGAGTATTAGTGAACCAGGTAGGTTTTTACAACAGTAGTTTCATGGTCATCATTTCTGACACTAGCTTCAATTCCAGATTTTATTAATTGAATTTAAATTCCACCAGCTGCAGTGGTGGGATTCGAACCTGTGTTCCCTGAACATTGGCCTGGGTTTCTGGATTACTCGTCCAGTGAAATTGCCACAGCACCACTGTCAGAATTTGAGGGAAAATGTTATCTCTATGCTTTGTGTTCTATCTCTCTGGCTGCCATAACTTTTCCATTTCTGCCATACTTTTTCCAATGGAAATTAAGTATGTGATACTTCAGCTTTACTATTTTAGCATCTTCTCCCGATTCTGATTTATTTGGGAGATTGTTGATTTGCTCTGCAAGCTCCTTGTATGCCACTTGTACTTTAACACGAGGGTGATGGCTTGCTTGAAAGATGCGCCTCCTTTGTAGCTCCTATAAGAGCTGTAGTGACAGCTCTGAAACAGCCTAGTTTCCTTCCCCACTATCCTTTATTGCACAATTTTTCGATTCAAAAGCTTGACACCTTCTTGCACCAATAACTCTTTAACGTGGACGTAGATGTACTAAATTGTCATCCTTCTTTGGCAGCAGGACTCCTTTTAAGAGCTGCTACCTCACAGAATTTTGCTCTACTCAGTTTACCTGTGCATGATTTGCATGTGCACGATTCATTTGGAAGTCAGGACATGATTAGCCTTGCACTGTTGTAACCCTCCATGCTATCGGTGTAGCTATACCTGTGCCCCAAGAGAGCTAGGCAATGATTTTTTGCTGCCCATGCAGTATTAGTGTATCCAAAAGCACAGTGCGGTTTCCATGCTGGCACCTGCACAGTGGCCATTATTTTCTCCATATATCAATCACGAGAAGTGTTGGGAATAGGATTTACCTCTTTGCCTTAGTTTCATAAATCTCACTAAAGCATTAAACACTGTAAGCAGGGCAGGACTCTTCAAGATTTTGAGGCAAACTAGCTGTCCACAAAAGCTTACGGGACTCATCTGCTCCTTCCATGACAACATGCACTGTACTGTACAGTTTGATGGCACCACTTCCAGCAGTTTCAGGGTGAAGAATGGAGTGAAACAGCGCTGTGTCCTATCCCATGCTATGGTAGCATCATCTTATAGATTCATAGTCATAGAGGTCCACAGCACAGAAAAAGGCCCTTCGGTCCATCGAGTCTGTGCTGGTGGAACAAGTACCTAACTATTCTAATCCCATTTTCCAGCACTAGGCCCATAGCCTTGTATGCCATGGCATCGCATGTGAACATCCAAATACTTCTTAAATATTATGAGGGTATCTGCCTCTACCAACCTTTCAGGCTGAGAGTTCTGGGTGAAAAAATACTTCCCCTCATCCCCTCTAAACCTCCTGCCCCTTACCTTAAATCTACGCTCCCTGGTTATTGATCCTCCACCAAGGGGAAAAGTTTCTTCCTGTCTACCCTACCTATGCCCCTCATAATTTTATACACCTCAATTATGTACCCCCTCAATTTCCTCTGCTCCAGGGAAAATAACCCCAGTCTATCTAGTCTCTCCTCATAACTAAAACTCTACAGCCCAGGCAACATCCTGGTAAGTCTCCTCTGCACTCTCTCTAGTGCAATCATATCCTTCCTATAATGTGGATTCCAGAACTGCACGCAATACTCTAGCTGTGGCCTAACCAGCGTTTTATACAATCCAGCATAACCTACCTGCTCTTATATTCTATGCTTCAGCTACTAAAGGCAAATATCCCATATGCTTTCTTAGCCACCTTATCTACCTGTCCTGCTACCTTAAGGGACCGTGGGACATGCACACCAAGGCCCCTCTGATCCTCGGTACTTCCCAGGGTCCTAACATTCATCGTGTATCCCCGTGCCTTGTTTACCCTGCCCAAGTGCATCACCTCACACTTGTCCGGATTAAATTCCATTTACCACTGATCAGCCCATCTGACTATGTCCTCCTGTAATCTAAGGCTATCCTCCTCACTATTTACCACGGCACCAATGTTCGTGTCATCTGCGAACTTACTGATCAACCCTCCTACATTCAAATCTAAATCGTTTATATATACCGCAAACAGCAAGGGACTCAACACTGATCCCTGTGGAACCCCACTGGACACAGGCATCCAGTCACAAAAATGTCCCTCGACCATCACCCTCTACTTCCTGCCACTCAGCCAATTCTGGATCCAATTTACAAATTGCATTGGATCCCATGGGCTGTTACCTTCATTATCAGTTTCCCATGTGGGACCTTATCAAAAGCCTTGCTGAAATCCAAGCAGACTATGTCAAATGCATTGCCCTCACCTACCCACCTGGTCACCTCTTGGGAAAAATTCAATCAAATTGGTCAGACATGACCTCCCCTTAACAAAACCATGCTGACTGTCCTTAATTAATCCCTGCCTCTCCAAGTGTAAATTAATTCTGTCCCTCAGAATTGCTTCTAATAGTTTCTCCACCACTGAGGTTGGACTGACTGGCCTGTAGTTCCCTGGTTTATCCCTTCCACATGTTCCTGACCATTTCTTTCCCTGTAGACATGGAAGGAGTTTGCTTGCCTACTAGGTCAGATGATAAGTTCTACAATCTCTCCAAACTGAAACTAATGCAGCACATTCTGATCAGAGAGCTCCTCTACGTTCATGATGCTGTGCTGATTGTTCACACGGAAGCTACAGAAACTCATGGATTATCTCTCCCATGCCTGTGACTTGTTTTCCCTGACTAAGTGTCAAGGAAACCAAGGTCATGGAGAAAGATATCATATCTCTGCCTCTGATCACGCAAAACAACACCGCACTGGAAGTGGTTAGCAAATTCTGCTACTTTGGATCCACAGTGACAGTCGATCTGTCTCTTGATGCAGAACTCAATACATGCTTAGGGAATCAAATATTTGGCCGACTCTCAGAATGTGCAAGGAATAACAGCAAACTGACTCTGAGAACCAAGATGTGCGTTTGAGGCCTGTGTTCATAGCACCTTGTTGTTTGGCAGTAAAACATGGATGATTTACAGCTATCAAGAAGGAAGCTCAACAACTTTCATCTTTGCTGTTTGCAGTGTGTTCTGGACATCTCATGGAAGGACAAAATCACACATGTGGCAGTCCCCTCCAAGGTAAAGCTCCCAAGAATGTTGGCAGTCATCAAGCAGAGATGACTGTGCTGGCTTGGGCGCATTTGCAGATGGAAGGCAGTTGGATATCTGAGAGTGTTTTGCATGGCAAGGTAGCCAAACCAGGCAGCCAGTAGGATGTCCAAAGCTCCATTTCTAGATTGCTTGCAAATGTGACATGTAGGCCCTGAACATCAGCCCTCACACCTGGGAGACCTGAGCTGACGACAAGAAAATGGTGATATCGCCTGTGGACTAGCATGGAGCACCATGACTAACAGTGGCTTGGCAACAGGCAGCAAAACAGAAAACAACACCTGATAACCACTTCATATGTGGCACTGGTAGTAGAAGGCAGCTGTTCAGCCATAAGCAGAAGTGCATCATATGAAGCTATCCCATCCCCAGCAGATTTGATTTGCTGCATGTTCTTTATCTTACTAGATGTAAGGTTACGATGCAACACTGGTACTCCGATAACAATGCGATGCAACGCTGGTGTTATCCTATCAGACCAGAACTGCAAAGTAACCTGTCTGTAAATTCTTTATTTGGAGGGGAGGTGTCATATTTATGGATAAGTGCGAGATTATCTAATAGAATGTATAGCTGATGTAAAGAATTAGTATATTTTGGAGGAAAAATCAGGCAGGTTCTTCTCAAAACCACATCTGAAAGGTGATTTGCACATGGAAAGATGCCTGTGTCTGGCTTTTTTGTTTTTACAGTCCTGTCTTTATTTCTCTACTTAAGCCCTTATTTTTTGTTTCCTTTTTTCCATGACGCTTTCACATGTTCTGCTGTCAGAACTATCCAGTTCTCTGCCCCTTCAACAGGCAACATTGCCGGTACTCTCTTACTTACTAGCATGAGTTTGAATGGTACAACACACTTCTTCTGTCCAGGAAGCCAAGCTTGACAAATTGCCTACTGCAAACACACTGAATGAAAATAAACTGAATTGATTCAGGTTTTCCAAGAGCTGCAATTACTCCCTTTTGATTTACTGTGTCCTCTCAATTGAAGTTCAAAAAGTTTTTTAAGATCAGACCCCAGGCTAAAGGTGGCAGATGTGTGGAAAAAATTTATGTAGACTTTAAGATCAAATATTGTCTTTCCCACCAGTCCATTTCAAGCTGCAACACTTGTTGCTGCCTGTGTTTCCTAGCAGCTCTATTTTATAGCCATTTATTTGTGTACCAGTTTGCACCTTGGATGGATCTTTACAGAGTAGAGCTACTTTTATATTGGGTTTATACCCTAAAAATGTCACCAGTTCCCAACGAGCCAGCCTTGGGTAGCTTGTGACAATTGCAAAGTAACCATACTGGATTTGTATAACCTTGTAGTCTAAAATATGAAGTTAGCTGTATTTATTTGTTATATCTTTTTGTGTTGGATGGTTAAGAGATAAGTATTGACCAGAAGAACTCCCTGCTTTTTTTTGAATGTCATAGAATCTTTCACATCCACCTAAACATCAGAAAGTTAGCACTTCATGATGTAGTACTCCTCAGTACGTCCTGAAGCTTCAGCCTAGATTGTGTTCAAGTCTCTAGAGTGTGACTTGACCCCACAAGCTTCTGACTCAGAAGCAGGAATACTACTAATGAGTGAAACTGAATCTTGTAACAGTGTTTCAGCATTGCACAAAAAAAACCTTGAGTTATTCATCCTGTTAACAAACTCCAGAGCAGAATCATAAGTGCACAGGGAAAATACTTGGTCTGAACTAATGTAAACTAAAAGCAAAATACTGCGGATGCTGGAAGTCTGAAACAAAAATAGAAACTGCTGGAAAAACTCAGCAGGTCTAGCAGCATTTGTGGAGAGAGAAACAGTTAACGTTTTGAGTCCATATGACCCTTCTTCAGAGCAAGAACGGTGATGTGGACTCTAAAGGTTAATTCTGTTTCTCTCTCCACAGATGCTACTAAACCTGCTGAGTTTTTCCAGCATCTTCTGGTTTTGATCTGAATTTATTACTGTCTAGGTATGTGTTCCATAACCAGATGATTGCAACAGTGTATGAGTGTCTCCACTTGCTTACAATGCTTCTTTTAAGTAGGATACTCGAGCTATAAATTTGAAGTTCTAAATTATTCCATGGGGAACATTAAAAATTGAGAAGACAGTGCTGTTCCATATACTACAGCTTTTGCTATTTTTAATATCTGAAACTTCCTCCTTGGAATTGATACAAATCAAATGTGTCATTAGCAGGTAGGTGAGAAATAATTATTGCAAACACGTTTGTGTGTGACTTTACAGTACCCATAATATAAACAGACATACAGTATGTGTTGGTGCCATGAATTTAAATAGACTTGTTTCAGCTGGATTGGGTTATGAACAGATGGCCCAAGGGTGTGGATAATAGACTTCAGTTTTGATCTTTGCTCCAGCTATCTATTCTAAATAATTAAGTATAATACAAATTTTGAGAGATTTGAGAGTCATTTGTTGATTCCATACCATTGCTACTGATTTCATTCCCTTCCCTGTTCATATTTCAGGCTAAACCTGACTTTTTGACACCAAGTTGAGCCTTTGAACCCATATTTTCTACATCATGAAGGCTGCCGGCTTCTACCTTTGTGGCATTGCCTGTTTCTTCTCCTATCTTTGCTTATCTGCTGCTGAAACCTTCATCCTTTGTCACAACCCCCACCACCCCTGGGTGTGTTCCTGTGTTCTCCTGCCCAGCCCCTCACCCTGAGTACTCTAAACTTAGCTCATCCAAAACTGTAATGCCATATCCTGGCTTGCACCAAGTCCTGCTCAACAGTTACCCTGTCCTCCGTGACCTATATTTGTTCCTGGTCGCACAATGTTTCCAATGAAAAAAAAAATGGATCATTGTGTTTAAATTTCCATCAGTATAATGTTTTTCAACTCCCACAGTATCCTTGGAAAGTTATTTCTGAGAACAGGATTGCTTTGATATTGGCTGGGGATGTGTATTTGAGCTGTGTACCTTAATCATAACTTATTGAATTTCCTCCTTTTAATATAAATGCAGTAGTTTTTCATGCAAACTAAATGAGAGCCAGCTTTATAGCATTGCCACATAATCATCATCTGTTCGTGCAACAGTTTTCCTTTTCTCTGTCCCCCTCCAGACTGAAATGTGTTTGCAAGTTTGAATTATTTTTGTAGATGATAATATCATGGTTTATTGTATTGAAGTTCAACTTAGTATTCATTGTTGAATTTTTTTTTAACGAGTAAATATTTGTCATCTGTTCTGCATTTTCTGAAAGTTGCACCCTTAGGCATGTGAGTTTATTTATGTATTTTTAATGTCTTTTTTTAATCTTGTGTGCATTCAGCCTTTTCTGTGTTTAGAACACTGCCTAAGAACAAATTAACAACTTGCAATATTCTTTTGTGATTTTTCTTCCTTTTGTTTTCGCCCACATCCCCAAAACATACGGGTACAAATTTAGTCAGTTAAAACTACTCTGAGTTTTTGAACCCATTGCTGGGGAATATATGCATTGAGCAGTTTTGTGCAGTGGTAAGATTTGCAATTACTTTGATCTCATTAGCGAATTGATTTGTATTGAGGCGAAGCGCTTGTTAACAGCTTTGATAATTTTTTGTACTGAGGGGCTAAAATAAGATACTCACTGAAGGATCATCAACATTGCAACCGCAAATCTGTTGATGCAGATTTTTGTCTGATGTCCACTCTGCACAGATGTTGCCTACTAAACAAAGTTATAGCTAGTACTTATGAGTACTTAGTTTACTTGTGAGCCACTTTTAAACAAATTATCCAAGTCTTGTAATCCTGGTGACTGGTAATGACTTGTTCATACACTAGATTTTAGCTACTTCAAGGTGTCAGCTGCAGAAATGGATAAGATAACTCAGGAGGATTTGGGAACTCCCTGTTTGCATTTTCTTTGTTCCCATGGTAACTATAAGGCATCCTATCTTTCTCTTTTAAAAGCTGGATTGTTTAGCAACTCCTTTTTTTAAAAAAAGGTTCTGCTTTACGCACTAAAGCAGCTTTTAAAAATTCTGTTAAAGTTACCAAATGTTACTGATCAAGTCACTAATCTTTAGTACTTTGGGCTGAGTGATTAACTTCCTTTCATTGTGACCTTTTAGCTGCCGATATAATCAAGCTGAGTATACACAATACAGATATTCACTTAGTCTGGAACTAAGCAAATTCAATTTTTTTACAATTAAGGTTTAAGCCTGAACAACACAGCGGTTTACTATGAAGGCAGCAGGAGAGGAGGGAAGGTGCTGAATCACATCTTGAGTCAGTCTCACACATTGGTCAGTAATGGAATGGTTAAGAAACAACAACATGATTGCATTTTTTTGATGTGCTGAAAGGGGAAGGGAAATTTAACAGATTGGGAAAGCTCACTTTTTTTGAATGAAACACTTTTTATCCAGCACCACCCCCCCCAACCTGTTACTTTGAAAACTTGTGTCTTTTATTATAATAGCCAAAAGCATTTAAGTTTTTACCTTGTAGAGGCAGGCATTTCACATGTGTTTCCCTGTACAACTTCTTCAGTGACATTTGTTAGAAGAATTGTTTGCATGTGAATTGGAGCAGCATTTTTTAATTGGAGCCCAGGCTTTTACTCTGACCCAGAGTTGCCTGACACTGGCAAGCCCTCTGCTGGTTAATGCACAGCAGTACGCCATTAGTAAGTCCAGTCCTAATTGCCTATGTCTGATGAGGTAAATCAGGCTGTCTGGGATGAGTAACATCCCCTTATGGACATTCTGGCATCTCTAGAGGGAAGTTGAGGTCCATAATAGTGGCCTCTGAGAGCAGGAATAAAGAACCAAATCAAGAGTGTATAATTTCTAAAAGTTAATGTTTTCTAAAAGTGCTTCTCCCTCATGCTTTTTTGACAATGAGTAAAGTGTTATATCCAAAAAAAATACAAACCTGCTGTTGGTTTTTCTTTCAGGAGGTTCTGCCTAAGTATGAGTTTCAAGTTATAAACTGCTGGATTGCCATTTTTCTAACAATCTGGTTGCAGGATGCAAGGTGTTTGAGTATATCTCTAATATCATTGAAATGAAGGTTCTTAGATGCTTGAATCTGACTTGCAATTCCAACAGCTGAAGAGTTTACTCAACTATTGAAGAGTAAACCTACCGTGAGCTGCTATAAAGAATGAGCTTTTGTTCACATTTTCTCAAACCATCCTTTCACTTTCCACTGCTGATTTGTGCCTTTGTGAGCTATCCTTTCATTCTGATTTCAAATACAGCTTTTGTCACTCTTTCTGACCACTGATATCAGCTGCTAGCAGCATGTTTGGCAGTTAGAATTACTGTATTTTAACTGTGCATTGTAGTAATACATTTGAGTTTGTCTCCAAACTGAAAATTTAAAAAAAAAATTTAACCTGCATTTATATCGTGCTTTATGTCCTAAAGACACTTCATAGTGCTTTGTAACCAGTGGATTAAATTTAAAGTGCAGACGCCATTAATTATAGAGGCAAACATGGCAGTTAACTTGTACACAGCCAAGTCTTCTTAGAAACAAATGAGGAGTGACAAGTTAACCTGCTTTTGGTGGTGTTGATTTAGAGGACATGGGGCGACATTCTCTTTAAGCCCTGTTTTGGGACTTTTTTGCTTTTATCTAAACATCTTCATGTTTAAATTCCTTCATGATCTTGCCACAGAATTGTTACGGTTCAGAAGGAGGCCATTCGGCTGATTTTGTCTGCACCAGGCCTCCGAATGAGCATTATGATTCAGTGCCATTCTCTTGCCTTTTCCCAGTAACCCTGCACATTGTTTTTATTTAAATATTCGTCTAATGCTCTCTTGAATGCCTCGATTGAACCAGCCTCCACCATGCTTACAGGCAGTGCATCCGGACCTGAACCAATCGCTGTGTGAATAAGTTTTTTTCTCACATCGAATTGGCCTCTTTTGCAAGTCATATTAAATCTGTGCCCTCTCATTCCTGATCCTTTTAAGAGCAGGAACATAAATAGGAACAGGAGTAGACCATTCAGCCCCTCTAGCCTGCTCTGCCATTCAAAAAGATCACGGCTGATCTGCTTGTGTTTCGATTTCCACATTCCCATCTAGCCCTGATGACCTTAGATCTATCTCTGCCTTAAAAATTCAATGGCCCCGCCTCCACCACCTTCTGATGCAGAGAATTCCAAAGTTGTACAACCCCCTGAAAGAAAAAAATTCTCCTCATCTCTGTCCTAAAAGGGCGACCCTTAATTTTAAAACAGTGCCACCTAGTTCTGGACTCACCCATAAGAGGAAACGTCCTTTCGATGTCCGCCTTGTCGAGGCCGTTCAGGATCTTGTATACTTCAATCAAATTCCCCATCACTCTCCTAAACTCCAGTGGAAACAAGCCTTGTCTGTCCAACCTTTCCTCATAAAACAACTCTCTCATTCTAGGTATCAATCTAGTAATCCTCCTTTGAACCGCCTCTAATGCATTTACATCCTTCCGTAAGTAAGGAGACCAAAACTGCACATGGTATTCGAGGTGCGGTCTCACCAATGCCCTGTATAACTGAAGCATAACATCCTTACTTTTATGTTCAATCCCTCTTGTAATAAAGAATAGCATTCCATTAGCCTTCGTAATTACTTACTGTACCTGCATACTAACTTTGTGTGACTCATGTACTAGAACACCTAGATCCCTCTGCACCTCAGAATTAGGCAGCCGTTCTCCATTTATATAGTACGTTGCTTTGTTGTTCTTCCTGCCAAAGTGAACGACTTCAGATTTTCCCAAATTAAACTCTATTTATCAGATCTTTGCCCACTCACTCAACCTCTCCATATCCATCTGCAACCTCCTCATGCCCTCTTCACAACATACTTTCGTACCTATCTTTGTGTCATCTGCAAATTTAGCTACCATATCTTCACTCCCCTCATCTAAGTCATTGATGTAAAGCGTAATAAGTTGAGGCCCCAGTACAGATCCCTATTGGATGCCACTCGTCATATCCTGCCAATCAGAAAAAAAAACATTCATGCATACTGTCTGCTTTCTGCCAGCCAGTCTTCTATTCGTGGTAATATGTTACCCACTGAGCTATGTGCTTTTATTTTCCATAATAATCTTTGATGTGGCACTTTATCAAATGCCTTCTGGAAATCCAAGTATAGTATGCCTACAGGCTCCCCTTTATCCACTGCACATGTTAGCTCCTTCAAAAAACTCCAATAAATTGGTTAAACATGGTTTTCCTTTCACAAAACCATGCTGATTCTTCCCTATTGCCTTGAGCTCTTCTGAGTGCCCAGCTATAAGCTCCTTAATAATCAATTCTAATAACTCCCCCACGAAAGAAGTCAAGCTAACTGGCCTATAGTTTCCTGTTTTTTGCCTCCCTCCCTTCTTGAATAAAGGGATTATATTTGCTACTTTCCAATCTGATGGAACCTTTCCAGAATCTAGCGAATTTTGGAAAATTAACACCAGCACATTGATTACCTCATTAGCCACCCCTTTTAAGACCCTAGGATGTAGTCCATCTGGACCCGGAGACTTGCTAGCCTGAAGCTCCATCAATTTGCTCAGTACCATTTCCCTAGTGACTTCAATTTCACCAAGTTCTTCTTCTGTTCACCTTCTGATTGGCAGTTATTACTGGAATGTTTTTTGTATCCTCTATAGTGAACACAGAAAGAAAATATTTGTTTGTTTCTTCCACCATTTCCTTATTATCTACTATTAACTCCCCACTGTCACTCATTAAAGGACCAGCACATTTTACTTTTTTTTAAGTACCTGTAGAAGCTCTTGCTATTAGTTTTTACATTTTTAGCTAGCTTCCTCTCATACTCTAAATTCTTTCTCCTGATTAACATTTTAGTCTTCTCTGCTGTTCTTTATATTCTATCCAATCATTTGTCCTGCCACTCATCTTTGCAGAGTTGTATGCTTTTCCCTTAAATTTGATGTTTTCCTTAACATCTCTAGTTAACCACGGATGGTGGATCCTCCCTTTAGAATTTTTCTTTATAGTAGGAATGCACTTATCCTGAATACTATGAAATACCCCCTTATATGTCCAGCCCCCTGATGATTTTAAACACCTCTATCAAATTACTTCTTAGCCTTCTACTGTCCAAGGAGAACAATCCCAGCTTCTCCAATCTATCATCATAATTGAAGTTTTTTATCCCTGGAAACTTCTTCTGCACTCTCCCCAGTGCTCTTTGCTATCTCCTCCAATAAAACTATATAACTTAAATGTATAAAACGTCCCAAGCTTCTTCACAGGCGCATTATAAAACAAATACGACACCAAGCTGATAAGGAGATATTGGGTCAGATGACAAAAGCTTGGCCAAAGAGAGCTTTTTAAGGAGTGTCTTAAAGGAGGAAACAGAGGTAGAGTGGCGGAGAGAATCAAAAGGGAGCTCGAGTTTAGGGCGTAGGAAATTGAAAGCACAGTCTCCAGTGGTGGAGCAATTAAAATTGGAAACATTCAAGAAGCTAAAATGATATGAGTTGTGGGGCTGGACCACATTAGAGATAGTGAGGGATGCGAAAATTTTTTGGAAATTTTTTTATTGGCATAAGAATTTCTGAGATCGATCTGTAATGTTTGTAGCAGATGTTTTACTGTTTGAATCAGCGGTGTATAACTTGTATCAAACTGGGTCTTGTGCATTTTGCAGACAAAGTCCATGTACTCCTCTCAGTGCTGTACTGCATCACGATGCAGAATATTGCAACAGACTTTTATTTTACTTGGACACTCACTTTGTGTTTTTTATGTGGATCCAGATTTCATTTAATTTCATTTTCTTGTTCAGCAGCTATAGTCTGACCCTGTAAAGATGTATGACCTGTGTACTTTGCAGTGCAGCATCCTGTGGTGTTTAATTGTAACCCAAGGCTCTGATCTCAAAAGTCAGCAAGTGGAAAATGAACCACACCCATGGTTATGGAATGAATTGCCAGTTGTTCGACAAGTGGTTTACCATGTTGTGAACCTCTGTTTACAATAGACTAAATGTTTAAGAACTAATGTGTATTTGTGGACTGACTCACTGTGCCACAGAACAATAGGGTGCACATCTTGTGGTAGTGTAGCAAAGGATTCAGAATGGGCTGTCTGCCTGTTCTTTGCTTACAGATGAAATGGACCTTCTTTGGGAGCTGTGAAGCAAATTTAGAATTATATTTTATCTTGTCACATATGTTTACCATGATTCAGATTTGACATCCATTGCTGGAAAACAAACACAACCTCTCAAGAAATACATGCTGAAATTCTTATGGCATCAGGAATGTGAACAATTCAGGGTTTCTGATTTTGGAACTGTGCTAGTAAGGGATTGTACAGCAAAGTAATGGGATTAAATGGTTTTATGAGGCGAAACACATGGGCCAAGTTTTGTTTCTGTGCTGTAGATTCAACTATATGTTTTGCTGTGTGTAAATATAAGGTAAGTATGCAATGTAGAATGACCAGTGAAGTGCTAATTAGGTACAATACTTTAGTAATAAATATATAAAAGTTAATCATTCAGGTCTCGTCTGAATCCATATTGACCGCTGTTTGCAAAATTATTGTACATATCATCGCATTTACTCCTGATCGCTTCCATTACTTTACATGTTACCAAAGTAGACCGAATGGGATTGTAGTTGCCTTCTAATTATCAGCTTATTTTTTTGGAAAAGGGCACCGTTTTGTCTGTTTCTAGCTCACTGGTATCTCTCCAGGACTTACAGATCTCTTCCCCTGTCTGTCATAGTAAATTTGTCCACTCTTTTGTCAAGACCTTGAGCTTGCTTTTTTTTTTAATCAATAGACAATTTTTTGCATCTTTCTGTCCTATCTATTTATATCCAGCTTTCCTGCACGCAAACCTCTCACCAGAAAACACCTTCACTTCCAGAACGAAAACTGACAGTACTGCAACCGCTCAGTAGGTCAGGCAGCGGCTGTGAAGAGAACAGAAAAGATGTTGCAAGTATGGACCCTTTATCAGATGCCCCCATACCCGAATGATACACCTCTGAAATTAGTTGCCTATTTGATTTCCAGCATCAACAGTGTTCTTTTTTTCTTGACCTCTATCCTAGTTTTCCTCCTCAGATGATCCCTTACGGTGTTCATTTTCTTAAGTTACTTCTTTTCTGTATCCATGTAACTATTTCTTCTCTGTCGTGCCTCCTTTGTTTTATTCCTCTCGAGTGCTTTTAAAATAGCTTCTCTCTGGTGTCTGTTTATTTTTTTTCCCAGTTGCTTCTTATTAATGCATCTCAGTTGCTGCTATTTTTAAATAATTTTCCTGCAGTACTCACTTTTTAAGTTTCACTCATCCCAGCACCCTCCCCATTTAACTTTTCTTCCCTTTTAAGTTAGCTGTCCTGTGTTGCTGTTTCACATTACTTCGAGGGCTCTGGCAATGAAGTAGTGCGTTTTACTGAAAATAAAAGTTTGTGGTTACTGTTATTCCTAAGTACTGTAGCTCCTGATGACATAAGGTGCTCTTCTGGGCTCTTTTGCAGGTTCCTTGTTCTCTGACATCATGGTGTGTCGGTGCTTTTCCAGATTGCTATGAAAGGTTGTGGGAGCCCTCCTGAACAGTGCTTGCACTGGTTGACTGGATGTCAAGGCTTTTGTTGTCAGGTTAATTATTTCTGCACACGGGTAATAAAATTTACAATTAGGTCCAGTTAACCCAGTTGTTGAGAATTGTTGTTCATGATTTCTTTCATAAGAGATCTGTGACTTGCCTTGATGGCATTGTTCAGTGTTGTAGCTATTCACCAGGGCCATTTTATGAGAAATTGCCTTTTGTTACACTTGTTCCCGCTGTGTACTGTTGTGCCAGCTAATTTGTAAACAAAAATACAATTCTCCAGCCTGGTAGGTAATGAATGATTCTTTGTTTTTTAGGGAACAAATCCTCCGTGTGAAAGCAGAGGAAGATAAGATCCCCTTACTTTTAGTGGGTAACAAGTCTGATTTGGAAGATCGGAGGCAAGTGTCTGTTGAAGAAGCAAGGAGCAAAGCAGAAGAGTGGGGCGTTCAGTATGTTGAGACTTCAGCTAAAACGAGAGCCAATGTAGATAAGGTAAGAATTCATTTTGTTTGTATAATTTCTCATGTATAATTTCTCCATAAAGATAAATATCAAGAATAGTGAAATGCTCAATCAACATCTGACTGAGAGAAATATGTTAACCTACTCGTGATATAATAATTCCACAGGAATTCCAACTGAACCTTCACCTATTCTGCTGAGGGATGATTACACATTATGAAATATTGTAACCTATCTATTTCCAACATTGTTTTTTTTATTTCAGGACTAACAGTACAAACTGTTTGGGTCCACTGAAGATTTTGCTTCTCAAAGTTGAGAGATATTGAACTGCATTGGACAATTTGGAATAGAACCCAACTGTTAACACAAATTCATATATTTTTAATTGCTGTTAGTTTTGTATAAAAGCATGATATTTCTAATTTTCTTAGGTATTTTTTGACCTGATGAGAGAAGTACGAGCAAAGAAAATGTCAGAAAACAAGGACAAAAATGGGAAGAAAAGCAGCCGGAACAAAAAGAGCCTCCGAGAACGATGCTGTATACTGTGATTAATTTTTTTTGGGATCGATTGGCAGCAATTTGAACTTGGGCACTTAACATTCATTTAGCCACTCAATGTGTTTATAATCAATCACTGTTTATTTTATAGTAAAATGGTGTTTATTCAAAGTATTGAGTATTGTTGGGTTCGTTGCCAATACAATGCTCTTTGAACTATCAAGTGAGTTATATCCTTTGGACCTACTTGTAGGATTGTATTTTTTTGCCTTTTTTTTTACAGACGCATTTAGTTTTGAGCAACTGTTCCTATCAAGCAGTAACATGCTTCCACCTTCCATGTAGATCTCTGGATTCCCTTGTCCAGTTAACTGCTAATTATTCATAACCTCTCCTTTCAAAATCAATTTGGGAAGTAATTAAAGGGCAGATTTCTAATGCATCAAAAGCAAACTGCAGATTTATAAAAGGCAGCTTGTTGAAACTGTTATAAATCAGCGTGTTCAAAGTTTAATTTGTCTTTTAATTTGAAGACCTTGTGTTTAAAATGACATTTGATAATGTAGTTTGAACACTCTGATCCTCTTTTATATAGCATCATATGTGGTCTTGCAGTATAGCTAAATTCTCAACTTGTGCCATTTGTTGGAGGGAGAGGCGAACGATTAAAAACCTAGCCTTCTGATTGCTGTGTGTCCAACTGTAATAAGTCAGATTTGTTAAAGAAACTACTGGTGGTAACGAAGTCCAGAGAAATAATTTCCCATGTACCATGTACAGTATGATTATTTTCTGCTATTCTTACTCATTAGGTTGTAACAGATTGGAGGTACATTCTCCCCAAAATGAAACATATAGTGTAATTGCCTAGCTAAAAGAAAATCATCTCTGTGGGTTATTTTAGACCTAATCCTTTCACTAGTGCAACAACCACCTCCTTCCATACCACCCCCTAGCCACCTAACTGTGGTTTTGGTATCTTGCACCCAATATTGTAAGTCGCTCTGTCAGTGAAAGGACTTATTTCACTGTTTTGTAACTGCATCATGTTGCATTCTCTACCTCCATGTGATGTAGTAAAAGTGCTGGAATTCAAGATCTGATACACAGACACATCACCGGCACTGAAGAGTATTCCATGTCTACTCAGCAAACCAGCACGTGCATTCGTAAGAAGCTGGATTGTGTGCTTGTCTATCGTTTTGGCATGAAGAAAATAAGTTTGAATATTTGTTGGAGCAAATGCTGCGAATGACTGAGCACACTTGAAACACAGTAGCAATCATATATTTAGAGTTCAGAGTTTTTTTTTAAAAGTACATGGTCCTTTATGGTCTTGTGGTAGAAGAAAATAATGGGGAAAAAAATCCAATTCTTTCAGATGTTTTTAAGAACACAAAGTTGATCTGTGTGAAATGGACCAATATCTCGCACTGATTTTTAGACATTTGTAAGGAAATGAGATTTGGATGGTGTTAGTTTTTATGTGGTATCATGTCAATGCTTTGTACAAGCCTTGGGCTGATTTGCCTTTTTTTAAGAATGATTCCTGAATGGAGGTAGATTGTTAGTGTAGTTCATGTATTAAAACACTAGATTATTGGGACAGTACAGCAATTGATTTTTCTACATTTGCTTTAACATAAATTGCATGTGATATGAACTTCACCCTCTTTTTTTGATTGTAGATAACATGACTAACTGAATCTTTGTGATTTAATGCAACGTTGTTGTTGAGTTGAAGGGGTTAGGGTTCTATGCCAGTAATGAACAGTGGTATTGTATTTGCCAAAAACTAATAGTTACCCAGATTGTTTACATTGTTTAACAAAACTAATAATTTCAAGATGGAAGTTTCCTCCTGATTGAGAAAAAACCTAATGTCATCACGAAAATGTGAAATATTTCAACATGAATTATGAATAAAACCAGTAGCATAACTTGATTAATCTCTTGTCTCCAGCATTCCTTGAAACAAATTTTAGGATTTTTTTTTTCGATATCTATCATAGTGTGTTAAAACACTGTTTTCACATCTTGGGATCTGAATTAAAATTGATGCAGACTGACCTGTCAGAAAGATTTTCTTTTCTTGCCATCCTTTGCCCCAGTAGATGGAAGGATCCTAAGAAAAGGGAGTCTGGCCAATTTTGTAAATATGAGTGTGCAGTGTACAATTCGGTGCTCATTTAAAATCGCTGGTCAGAAGGATGGCTGGAGTGAGCAGTAGAAATATCGCTCTGGTGGAATGCTGGTCTGAATTAGTTATCTCCAGCTACATTGCAGGACTGAGTAACTGCACTCTGTGTCATATGTGTTTAATGTGAACTAGAAGTATTTAACATGGGGTGCAAAAGGAGTGAAAAAATGTTTGATTCTGGAACACTTCAATCACTAAAATTATCAGCAAGATTCATGCTGATTTTTCTTCCCCACGCATTCCTCTTTTGCATTTTTCTTGCTGCTGCTCCTCTTCTTGCCTTGGGGAGGAAAGCTGCTGACAAAGCCAGCCTGATGACTTCTCTTAAGGCTCAACCAGTACTGTTAGACTTTCCCTTGCAGTCTCAGTAAGCCTCTTGCATCTCAAGGTAATCAGGTGTATTTTGGCAATTCACTTTGTGGATGATCACAGAGCATTGTATCAGCACCTGCAGCTTGGGTCTTGATTAGCCGATGAAGTAAGACTATTAGTGTTTTCTGTCCTATTGATATGACTTATAATAAAAGCAAAACTACTCTGACCTGTGACCATGAGGAAAATCTTCTGAAATATCTTATTTTGGGTAAAAGACAACTGTCTTGCCATCTGTTTTTAGTTGAAATGAATTTGAATGTGTACTTTCCCTCTGAATTTAGGGTAATCCTACTTTTAGCCAAAAACTATTCGCCCCGTGTACTGTTCCTTGAGGCATTGGCATGCATGCTTTCATCTTTTGCTTCGCCACCACATCCAGCTTAATCAGTTGCCTAACTCAAAGCTTGTGCTGAAATAAAATAGCAAGTTAGGACCTTTTGCTCAATGAACTAGCCATCAAAACCTTTCCTCTTTTTTTGCGTACCTTGGCCTAAATCTTTGCCTAATGAACAGAGATGAAGCTTCTTTCTTAAGAGGGTGCCTTAATGAACGCACATGAAATGGGGAGCCAGAATGGCATTGTCACTGGACTCATATTCCAGAGACCCAGGGTAATGCTCTGGGCGCCCAGGTTCGAATACCACCATGTGGAATTCAATTAAAAATCTAGTGTTAAAAGTCTAATGACTACAAAACCATTGTCAATTGGTGTAAAAACCCATCTGGTTCACTAATGTCCTTTTTAGGGAAGGAAATCTGCTGCCCGCACCTGGTCTGGCCTACATTAGACTCCAGACCCACAGCAATGTGGTTGACTCATAAATGCCTTCTGAACAAGGGCAGTTAAGGATGGACAATAAATGCTGGCCTAGCCAGCGATGCCTATATCCCATGAACGAATAAAAAAAAAATGAATTTTGGTGATTTCATCATAGTTGGTCAGGTTTAGTGTGTATCCACCAGGCATTCTAGGTCCATGCATGTGGAAGAATTAGAAAATTGACACTTTATACCTGAAAAGTCCAACAGGTGTTGCTTTCTGAATGATCTGTGTTGGTCAAAAATCTAGCAAAATGATGATTGTTCAGAAATAACAAAGCTCAAAGGCAACTGACGCAATAACATTGTAAGTGAAAGTTGCCTAAAGCAGGTTTATTATAAGTCCATCTAGCTTTGTAGGCCTAAAATTTAACGATTATTCTGATCAGTATTTTTGTTTTACACATTTTAAACTGGTAACTGGACCATTCATTAATATTAAAATAGCCCTGATTTGAATTTGAATGCTTGCAGCTCCTAAGTATGTAGGCAAAATCGTAAGTATTTCAATTCAAGGGACCAACTGTAAAGCATTGTTTGAAGATTGTGGAAAAACCAGCATTTTGTTTAATAGGAAATTTTATTCAATAGCTGTAACTTTTGACCATGGATATGCCTCATTTGTAATGTGAAATTTTACTTTTTTTAAAACAGTGAAATACTGCCAAGTAAAAACTATTACATGATTTGCCCTTTAACAAGTTGCATCCTGATTTTTCCCACCTTATTACACTCTTCAAGGAATATTTGCACATTTATACTCTGGTAGTATGTCAATGAGATTTTTTTTAATACTATATGTTTTTGCATTTTTCAAATTCTTTGATACATCTAATTACATAATTGTTAACCATGATCTCACCATCGGTTACTTGCCAAACCTATTCCGATTTTATGAGCTATTAAATGTACATATTAAATGTTAACTACCCTTGTGATACAGCCAACTTTCAGTGGGTGCTGATGTTATATTATGTTAAAACTGTGCAACTCATTTATAACTTCATTACATGAGTTGGAATATTTGCTCACCTGTATTGCAATGCACAATCAATACTCATGTAGTTTTTTTTCTTAAAGGCATGTTTTGGTTAATTTTAGTTAATTTTCTAATGTTACAACTCAACATGTATAATAAACTATAAATAGTAAATGCAATAAATTGATTTTTCTTTGGACTTTTAATGTAATGGAAATTTTCATTTATCATGGTGAAGTGGGATGCTATTAGATTCTGGCTTGCAAACTACAGTTCAGTTTGAAAACCACCTGTTCACTCATCCCTATCCAAGACGCTAGTTGTATTTTACAAGTGTTTTTTACCCCCCCAGTCATGTGGCTTATAAAGTGGTAAAGTGTGTGACTAGATATTAACCTTTTTTTTTAAAAAAAATGGTTTTAACCATTGTCTTGGGCTGGAACTATTCTTTATGTTCTTTTTCCCCATTCTTGGCCACACATCTATCATCCATTCCTGGCATTGATTCATGTTTAGGCATAGCTAATGCTGTAAAGTCTAGCAAGCACCCGAGCAGTAATTCTTTTCCCCAAGTATCTATACAGTGAGTGACAAAGTACTTAAGTGGCCTAGTCTTTGCTTTCTGGTCCATGTTGGCCAATTTGAGCTTGTAGGTAGAGTACAAGTCATAGAATTCTACAGCACAGAGGATGATCATTTGGCTTATCAAATCAGGAGGCTCATTTGAAGACCAATCTTATTAGAACCAATCTCATGCTCTTTACCTGCAACCCTGTGGGATTTTTTTTCCTATAAATATTTAATTCCCTTTTGAAAATTCTGGAATCTGTATTGACTAAATTCTCACCAGTCTCCAGAGGACTGGTGAAATCTAGCCCATGCTCTACCAATCTTGCAGGGGAAATGGATTCCTTGGATGATTATAGGAATTTGTGGAAACTGTTCAGTCATTATCCAGTCCAAGAGAGACTGATTGTGAAAGAAACATGAAAATGTTTTGTGTGACACGGATCTGTCGCACAAAGGGGTCAATTTATTTTTAGCCCTGGGAGGAAATACAGCTGAACAAGGGGTTGCAGTGAGGCTGGACCAATGTTACAAGGTCTGACTTTATTTTCGTGCTACTTGTTTACATCTCAACAAAAAAAGTCAGTAGAAGCCGGCAGCTCAACCATTCAAATCTGAAGGGGGAAATGGTCCCTGTCTTGAGGCAAGTCTGTCAGAGGGTTCAGGTAGGGGAAATTGCAGTTATCTGGGGAGTGGGATGGGTAGTGAATGCCTGGTCTAGAAGAGGCCCAAACTTTGTGGTGCCTGAGGAGGAAGCTTGCTCCTTCTGGCCCAGAAAGGAAACTGTGACAACTTTTACATTTACTTGGGCCTCTTCTGGTCCTGGATCCAGATCTGAACAGCTTTAGGCATCACTGCTTACCTTGGGTAAAATTAGTATTTGGGTCCCAATTACATCAGCATTATAAGCCTGAGGCTGGGATTTTCCACCCCTGATCATGATGGGCGTGTGCGTTGGTGAGATCACGAGAAGGCTGTAGGTGTGTTTCCCGGTGACATAAATCCAAGAACCCATTATCTCCCTCACCAGTCAATGGCAGGCCAGATTTCTTGCCATCGAATGTCAGGAACTTAATTTGAATGCATTTGCATCTCATTATTGTGGCCACACGCTGGAATTCTCCCCCCCACCCCACCCCAGCCACGTCAAATTTAAAGCCCACGGCAGCATGATTTTTGTGACTCTGATTTACAGTCGCCTTTAAAAGGCGTGCACCTCGTCACCTGAACTTTGAGGGGAACTCTGAGGTGGGTGCGCACAACTTTGCACAGTGCTCGCGATGATCCCAATGCAAGGAAGCGGCTCTACAGATTCGGGGAGGGGTCCACAGGCAAGTCGTCTCAGTGGCGGCATCGTGGCTGTCTCGTGGTGCCAGGGTAAGGGCGACAGTGTAAGGGGGGTGAAGGGGAGATGGGAACCTCGAAATGGGGGCCGGGGGGGGGGTGGGCGGTGAGGGTGGTAATGGCAGCACGGACTGAAGTTCGAGTGTACACGTGCCGGGGCAGTAGGGATGGGGCACCGTGCGGAGAAAATGCCAAAACGTGTCAAAGATGAGCACTCATCCTTAGCTGAGAGCATTTAGCTTGAGCTCAATTGACATGCTTGGAGTCAGGCTAGTTGAGCAATTGTGTCACTTAAGCAGCACTAGCCCCTGATGGTGCATACGCACACTTCAAACTCGAATGAGTGTAATGATGCTGCAGAACAATTAGGCGACTAGGCAAGCTTGCCGATCCTCTTGGGAAAGGTGGCCATCGACCACTGATGGAGGGGTGCGCTCCTTGTCCCTTGCATTATGTTTAAGTGACTTTGAAAATTCATAGTTCAAGCAAACTGCAAAGCCTTGGACTGCAGGTTAGGACAATGCCTGTGTATGCAATGAGAGATCATGATGCAGTCAAGTGGCCGAAGCTGTCGCTACTCGGTCATGTAGTATGGGGTGGTACTGGGTGGGTTTTTGGTCAGCCACTATGCACAATAAACACTGGGCTTTCATGTGGTGGCCTGGACTCTGGCATGCATAAAGGAGCCTTGAGAGGCAGCTGTAGGCAACGACTTGACCAAGAGTGGTCCTTAGAAGACAATTGTTGACTCTTGTGTGTCTCTTTGATACTGCAGTGAGGAATATGGAGCCTGGTGATCTCACTGTCTGCCTCACTGCTTATAGGCAGGAGAGAAGGAGGAGGAGAATGCGACAGAGGTGCCTGGCTCACCAAAGAGAGGTGCAGAACCCTGATGACCGAGGGATGGCACAGCCTGCTCCACACACACAAGATTAACCCCACAGAGCCATCAATTGTAAGCGCATTGCTCGACCCAGGATCTATATGTGGCACGTGCTGCCTGAAGATGAGTGAGAACCAGTGTCGCCGATGTCTGTATATGTCAAGGGAACTGGTCACGCATATATGCCGCCTTATGCAGGATTTGGCACCATGGGAGACTTGGGACATCCACTGCCAGTGGCAGTTAAATTTACTACCGCATTCAATTTCTATGATAGTGGATCCTTCCAGGGTTCTGCTGGGGATCCTTGCAGGATCTCACAAGCCTCCACCCACAAATGTATCCAGACGGTCATGGGTGGCATTTTTGCCAAGGCACACAACTTTGTCAACTTCAGCAGAGATAAGACAAACCAGGAAGTAAGAGTGCTGGGAATTGCTGAGATTTCCTTATTCACACTGGTGCAGGGTGGCATCAACTGCACTCACGTGTCTTCTAAATCTCCCTGGCAACAAGCAGCCCAGTACGTGAACCACAAAGGCTTCCACTTTCTCAATGTTCAACTGGCCTGCAACCATAACATATGGATAATGCAGGTTTTTGCAAGATACCCAGGAAGCGTCCACGACTAGTACGTCCTCAGCAGGTCTTAGATCCCTGACATCTCCCGGGGACCGCACAGGATGCAGCATTGGCTTCTTGTGGGGGGAGAAGGGCTATCCACAAAGGATGTGGCTGATGATGCCCATGTGGAGGTCTCAGACTCCTGGTGAGAGAGGTTAGAACGAGGCTCGCACCACAACCTGGATTTTGGTTGAGTACACCATTGACATCCTGAAAATGAGATGCCGGTGCCCAGACAGATCTGATGGAGCGCACCAGTACACTCTCCAGAGGGTGTCACATATCATAGTGGCCGCCGATGCTGCCAGACCTGCTGAGTTTTTCCAGGTAATTATGTTTTTGTTTTTGTTTTGGATTTCCAGCATCCGCAGTTTTTTTGTTTTTATCATAGTGGCTTGCTGTGTGCTACACAACATGGCGATGCAAAGAGGGGAACACCTGGATGATGAGGAAATGTGAGAGCTGCATGTCTCCTCCGATGATGAGGTCAAGGGGGATGAGGGTGATGAGGTTCTGGAAGTTGAGGGCGCAGGCATTGAGGCCATTGCCATGGCCTGATGAGGCGGGGGATAGTTGTGAGACCCTCATTACCACATAATTCCAGGAGGATGATGGCGAGATGCAGTGAGGACACTCCCAAGATCTTCACGTTGCACCTGGAGATGTCTGACACCTGTCTGGCTGAGGGCAGCAAACATGTGCTCTCTGAAGTGGGTCATATCATGGAGATGCTGCTGAGAAACAACGGCCACAAGGACTTTCACACACTTGATGCGCAGGCTTCATCACCTGGTCCCTTTAGCATCACGCCTTCACCTGTCAGGAATGGTGATGAGATTTTGGTGGGTGGGGGGGGGGGTGGGGGTGCGGTGGCGTTGTTGCTAAGAGCATACAGAGAACATCATGGAGCCCAGTGCTGCTTGGGTACGAGATTCTTGCAGCAAACAAAGCTATGTGGAGGTGTACGCATCACTAATCTGGAGAGTGACTTTGAAGCCGGACAATCACTGTGCTTAAAAGGTTACACGCTGCATAGGGAAGAGTGCCTGGATTGTGACACTACCCTTCAATTTGTGCAGGAGAAAGGTTTCACATCTGATCGACAGGAACACTGCTCATCATAACAAGCAGCCATGGACAAGGAGACATTCTTGGGAGTGTATTTACAATGGTCAATATTAAGTACAAGTGATTAACACCTGTGCCCATGCTGTGCAACTATATCTTCTTTGGACAGGCCCTGGCGTGCCTTGTTGCCACCCGGCGGTGGAGGCCCCCATTGGGAGGCCCTCTACGGAGGTGTCCTCCCGCTTTCCATCGGGGACCTAGGGTGGAGGGTGTTGCACGCAGCAGTCCCCTATAACCGAAGGATGTGTAGGTTCACGGACTCCCGGGACACCTACCCTTTTTGTGGTCTTGTGGAGTCGGTGGACCATGCTTATATAGGGTGTGGTAGGCTGCACTCCCTTTTCAGTTATTTAAAAAACCTTTTATCACTGTTTCGTTTGCACTTCAGCCCCACGCTCCTGATCTATGGACACCTGGTGTGGAAGGGGGTGGGAAGGAGGAGGACCTCCTCGTGAACCTGCTCCTGGGCCTGGCCAAGTTGGCCATTAATAGGTCCAGGCAGCGGGCGATCGACGGGGGAGTCCCGCCCGATTGTTTGTCCCTCTTCCACGGCTATGTTCGCGGCCGGATGTCCCTGGAGAGGGAGCACGCGGTGTCTGCCGGCACACTCGAGGCCTTCCGTGCTCGGTGGGCACCGCGGGGACTGGGGTGTTTTATTGACCCCTTTAATCACATTTTGGTTTAATGTTTGTAAGTTTCCTTTAAACTTTGTCCTTAGTTTTACAGCTGACCTGACTTAGGGGCTGTGTTTGCTTTATCCCTTATTTTGTTGATTTAGTTGAATTGGTTGACTCAAAAGAGTTACATCTTCTTGACTTTTCTAACCCTGCTGCTATGTTTTGATGTTCCCCCGACATCCACAGCAGAGGTGGAGGTGGCCTGCTGACTACTACCACTTTTTTTATGATGACCTTGGCGGACGTCCTCTGGAGGGCCAAGACCTGGAGGGCCCTTGCCTGCTTTCGGGATCCTGCTGTGTGGCAGTGGCACCCTCCTTGAGTTGCTGGGGTCACAGGGAAAGGGGATTCAGATGGACCAGAGATATCTGGGTGGATGGCCTTGGGCGTGTACCTGCTGATCCTCCTCCCTATGGGTGCCTGATGGCTGCTAGCTGATTCCTTGAGAGGAAGGGGCAGCTGGATTGAGCTCGATGTCCCGTGCGCACCGCCCCCCCTCCCCTCTCACATTGACACTTATGGATGCCTGCAAGTGCCTCCGATAGAGTGCAGCTCCTGCAGCAGTGCAGGACCAAATGTCCTAGACTGAGGCCTCCATGGCAGCTGCCATTGTACCGGTGTTGATCTTGGTGTGTTGGTATGCCGGCGCTATCACCTCAGACTGAAGGTGGACAGACCCCTCCATCATGCCTTACAATCTGAGGAGTGCAGTGGACATCCCTTTGTGATGTTCCCGAGCTTGCCTTTGTAGCTCCAGCAACTGAGACATGACAGAGTCTAAGGGCTTGTCATCTGACTTGCACTAAGCAAATTTCTGGCCTCCAGCAATACTCCGAGTGCCGGGGACCTGGGAAGTCCCTGCTGTGGATCAGAGTGGGATGTGCTCACCAGACTGTGACCCTGAGCCTACTTTAGAACTAGGTCCCACCGAGGTGTGTGTCTCTGTGCTAGTGAAGGGTGTGGGTGAGCGCTGTGACTGATCTTCAATATCAGTGTCTGTGGATTCCTCTTCTGTGGTGTCCTCGGGGCTGGAGTCAAGGACCTGGCTCATGGTCCCCCTTTGGCTGCCTCCCAGAATTGCCTGTGAAAGTGAGGATAGATATTTAGTGCATGGCAGGGACTGCGGAACAAGGGAACTGACTCTCAGCACGGTTGTCTGATGGATGTTGCACTGCCGGATCCTCAATTGGTTGAGATCTGCAGACCTGACCGTCAGCACAGGAACAGTCCAGATCCTCGCCAGCCAGCTGGATGACTCTATTTGCAAAGTCCGTGAGGACCTTGATGTCGGCCATTCCTCCACTAACCTCCCTTTTGTTGTATGCCAGCTTGTCCCGCATGAATACAGAGGGAGAGAATGTAAGCAGGGTGCCTGCCAGGCCAAATGAGAAGGATGACTGGCATGTGTGTGTGAGTGTTGAATGGTGCCATCGACGGGATGAGGACACGATCCACAGAGCAGAGGAAGGTGTGTTTGAGAGTGAATGGTGATGTCCCTTGATGGGTTTGTGATTGTGTGTGTGTGTGTGCATGTGTGTGCGTGTGAGAGAGAGAGTTGAGTGATGAGAAGAGTAACTTACCATAGCATAACAGAGGAGACCATACATTCTCTTTCGGCAGTGGGTGGCTGTCCTCTTTAGCAGGGACTTGGAGCTGATCACCGCTGCCACTCCCTCCCATGCTGGCTTTATCACCTTGGGTGAGGTTCTTCACCCAGACCAGGGGTAGAGGACATCACGTTGGCCTCCACTCCATCCAGTAGGCGCTTGAGGGAGGCATCACTAATTTTGGGGGCACCATGTTTCCTCCCTTTGGCAGCCATCAGTTCCCATCAGCACCCTATCCCTTGAAAAGTGCTAGCTCCGTGCAGGCACGGCCTTTGAATATGGCATCCAGTTTACTGAAGGCCTGAGGTGACAGCGGGGTGGGCGAATCAGAGGCCACCCCATCAGCGATCTGATGTAAAACACGTGCTTCTCAATTTTTTTAATAACATGATGCACAATACGGTGGGAAAAGCTGCCATTGCTGTCAGCGGGTCACCCACTGATCTTTCCCACCCGACATCGACTTTGCTGACTTTTGGGACAATCTCACTCTGCGTAGCATACTTGAAGAACAGCCCTATTGATTTTAGGCAGATGCCGTTATCGGCTGCAGTTTAAAATCACAGTTAGCTAGATCGGGATGGGAATGAATGGGTAAGTTCTGTGCTAGACAAAAAGGGCTCAAAAGCAATCTTAAAATATCACAAGGCACTAGATTGGTTGTGCTAACCTTGTCTAGAAACACGAATATGCCACTTAATGTACAAAAACTCTTGGTGAGGGTTGTGTGGTGAAGAGGACATAATACATTTATTCTACAATGATATTATAGAATATTATGATTATATCATGTTTTATTTTAGGATTTAAGGATACATTTTTTGTATATTTTGATAACTGGTTTTGCATTAAGCCTATCAGTAACAAAAAATTAAAATAGAGATGTGCTAATACATAAAAAAAATAGGCACCTTATAGCACCTATGCTATTGTACTCTTGGTATATCCCTTCACTTTTTATTCCGTGCCTATTGCAACCTTTCTTTTTAATTTCTAATTTTTCCTTTCCCGAGGGAAAACTCTGAAATTCTCACTTGCTTCAGTCTTCCTCCAATCTTCAGGCTCTTAAAAGCCAGGAAAATCTCCCCTTTAATGTTTCAGAAGAAAGATAACAGTTACTGTTACTGCAGTTATCCACACCTGTTGTATGGTGGTGGCTGATTGCCAGTGAGATGAAACTAAATATCCTAATGGGTGTAAGTACCTGTCAAGCAGTATACTTTTATTTCAGTAATGAATTTTGCACTCATTGAACAGGTGGAGAATCTCTGCTCACCCAGTGTCACCAGGAGTATATTATGTGACTGGAAATGAAAACGACTACTTTGAATAAATTGTACCCATGTGGGAAGAAGCAAATTGTTACAAATTGTCTTTGTCATCTTGATAATGTAGGTTTCATGTGACAGTTGTTCCTAAGGCTGTTCACTTTGTACTTCTACATAAAAGTCATTCACACAGCTCAAACTGAGTATTCTGATAACTGATAGGCTTAATGTGAAACCAATCAGTAACAAAAAATGAAATAAGATGCATTGATATAAAAATAATCCTTTTATGCACATCTGCCAGACACAGTAACCTTCCACTTAAATGTAAATTCTCACTGCTGTAAGGCAGAATTTTTTATTTGGCTTTGGATTCTCATCCGGATTAATCACTGAAGAGATGTCAGGAGCCCTAAAATCTTTCTCCCAACAATTTGAGTTGTGTCGAAGGATGCAACAAGCAAAGGTCATTGACATGCTAAACCCTCTTGGATGGTACTTTATCTTTGAACATGTTGAGTCCAACAACTTAGTGAACCGGTCGTTTTTTTTAAATCATATCCTCTTGTCAGTCAAATTCCTCTGGCTGAAGTTAAGAATATTTTACTATATTGTGTAAAATGAAGAGCACATTATTTTTTTTTTACATTCTTCTCTATTTGGGCATCGATGGCAATTTATTTCACACCGTTAGCCACCCCAGGGTGGGGGTTGGTGGGCCACCTTCTTGAGCCATTGTATTGTAATGGTTTGATACAACTTCAGTGGTTCACTAAGCCAAGTCAGAGGCTAGTCCGAAGTGAACCATGTTTGTGTGGAAATGGAGTCATGTATAGGTCATACCAAGTAGACAGAAAATTCCCCTCACTAAAGGGTAAGGCAGACCAGTTGGGATTTTAAAATCAACCCAATGATAATGCTTACTGATACTAGTTTTAAAAAACATGGAAATTAAAATGCTCAGTTCATATTGTCAAACCGCTATGGAGGGGTTTAAACTTATGTTTGGCTGCTCTAGTACTGCCAGCCTTTAGATTACTAGTCCAGTATCATGACCACTACAGTGTTCTATCCATCAGTGCCTGAGAAGGGGTGAGTTTACTAACTGCAGAGAATAAACACTGGAGTTGAACTTGAGGACTAGAGCAGAGCAAGAGTTAGTATGATATCCAGGAAAAAAATGGACCAGGAAATCATCTGTCAATTGGTTTGGCATGGACATTGGGTAAAATGCTGAGGTGTATTTCTGAGGAACTATGAATGTCCATCAAAAGAACTTAAAGCGTTTTGAGTAATTAGCAAGAGTTTAGAAGCAATAGTTCAAATCTCACTATTTTGTTGGTGAGGTAACAAAACTAATGGATAGAATTTACTTGGCATTTACGAAGGCTCCTTCGACAGCACCTTCCAAGCCCATGACCACTACCATCTAGAAGGACAAGGGCAGCAGATAGATGGGAACATCACTAACTGGAAGTTCCGTCCAAGTCACTCATCATTCTGCCTTGGAAATATATCGCCGTTCCTTCACTGTCACTGGGTCAAAATCCTGGAACTCCTTTCTTAACAGCACTGTGGGTATACCTACACCACGTTGACTGCAGCGGTTCAAGAAGGCAGCTCACTACCACCTTCTCAAGGGCAATTAGGGATGGGTAATAAATGTTGGCCCGGCCAACGAAGCCCACATCCAACGAATGAATTTTAAAAAAAGATATTTAGAAAGCACTGAATGAAATTCCTAGTGTCAGGCTTTTAAAGACTCATTATATCAAAACCCCCAAATTAGCTGCATAGATTGAAAACTAGACTAACAGTATGAAACGGATAACTTGGAGCAATAAATGGAGAAAGCTATCTGGGGACTGTGACTGGAGGAGTTTTGCTCCCCTTCCATTCATTCCTTTAGTAAATTAATTGGGTAGGGTAGTTCCTTGCATTGTAATTCTATAACATTTGCTGATGATAGCAAGCTATCAACCAGGTGAAAAATATAAGGGAGAGAATTCGCATTTAATATGATTTGAACCAGTTAATGAAGAGCAGATCGATTTTAATGTAGTTAAATGTAAGATAATAGGCTGAATGCTTCTCTGGCCAAAATAGAGCAGGATGGGGAATGGGGCAAAATCTGGTAGTGAGGCCTACTATTGCCTCCCTGCCTAAACCTTCTTTCCCTTCTGAGACTGCGCTGGCTGTCCTTGCCCTGCCCACTGCTTGCAAAAGCCTAAAGGGAGGTAGAACCCTGAAATCCTGGGGTTAATTTCCTTTTACCTGCCCGAGTTACTGGCACTATGTGGAAGTTAATGGTGTAATACCAGTAATGATTGTGATTTTCATGGCTCCATGACTGACAGCTGTGCCTTCAGTTGCCAAGGTCTTCAGCTTTGGAATTCATTCCCTAAGCCTTGCTGCATCTCTACCTCTCCTCCTTTACGTTGCTCCTTCACACCTATCGCTTTGACCAAAGTTCTGGCCCCCCATCTTAATGAATCCTGAAGTGGCTCAGTGTTCAAATTTTGCCTCCTGTGAAGCACCTTGAGACGCTTTACTATGTTAAAGGCATTAGACAAGTTGTTGCTGAATAGAAAGAGGGCAAATCTTAACTCCCACATATTTACCTGTGTAAGCCTCAATCTCTGCTGAGAACTCCCACCCTCTTTGGGGCTTTTCTGCTCCTTTAAGTACTTGGCAGCAGAAGGCCTTACTCTTGGCTACCAGAGTCCCACTAGAAACCTGTAATGTTTCTTAAATGACTGACTCAGGGAAATGGTTCAGGGCAGAGTCAGAGGGGTGGAGGAAAATCCCACCTAATATCTACTGGAATGGAACACATCAAACATTAAATAATGAAAGTGCATCATTAGCAAAGTTGGGAAAGGAAAAAGATGTGGGTATGACTATAGATAAAGATTCCAGTTATCATTTTGAAAGGTACTGTAATTATAAACAAGACACCAGAACATTAGTCAAAACAAGTAATTCCAACCTTTCATAAGTCACTGTGGAGGTCCCTTTTGGAATATGGTATGTAATTCTGGGCAACCTATCTTCAAAGCAAAAGCAAACTACTGCAGATGCTGGAAATCTGAAATAAAAACAGAAAATGCTGCAAACACTCAGCAGATCTGGCAGCGTCTGTGGAGAGAAAACAGTCTGTAACCCTTCATCAGAACCCCTCAACAAAGCACATTGACACCTTGGAGAGATTGCAGAGCAGAATGAAGGTAGTGATTTTGGGATACTGCTCTAAGTTATGGGGCGATATTTACAGAGATGAGCTGTCTTTTTAACGCCGAAGGCACTAATGTAGACATATGTGAGTTAGTTGACTTCAGACTGCGTGTACAACTACATTAGAAGTAGACTGAAAGCCAAAGAAGCAGGTGGTTTAATATAGGGTAACTTGGATAAAATGATTGCAGCTGAGCAGGATAAGGCAGCGATAAAAATGGATTTTTCACATCAGTTTTCACAAAGGACTGCAGACAAATTCTAGTCATAGTAAACAGGGTTAGGTGACTTACAGCACACATAAAAGCTAGTAAAGAATGTTATAGGTGGAAACTGTGAGGATTAAATGTCCACAAAATTTCTGGCCAAAATGGAATACACCCAAGAAGCTTCAGGGAATACAAGGAGGAAAATAAAAGTACAGTGGCTAATATTCTCCAGAACTCCAATACTGGAAAAGTATGTGAGGACTGGACAAAGGCAAGTGTAGGTTCAATATTTTTTAAAGATTAGTAAAGCACAAAACTACTAATTACAGGGCATACCCAACTGTCCTGTAATTTGTGTTGTTCACATTTTTTTTTTGAATATTGAAATTATATTCACTTGAAAGGCTTGAAAAACTGAGGCTGGCTTCATTAGAACAAAGGAGATTATGGGATGGTTTATGGTGGTGGTTAAAATTAAGATGGCATGGGACAAGGTACTTAGAAACAGACAGTTTCCAACCATTGAGTGATCTAAAATAAGGGGCTATAGCTATAAAGTTAAACATAAAAGATTTAGGATAGCGAGCAGAAGAAACAATTCTATTGCAGAAACTTGGTGGAATGCAACACCAGAGTTAATGATTGTTGCAGAGTACATGTCAACATTTATGAATAGACTAGATAGTACATTGAAAGAAATGGGTGATAAAGAGATTTGAAGCTCATGGGATTAGACTACTGCTTTCTAGAGAATAAACACCAACATGGGCTGATTGAGCAAAATGATTTGTTTTTGTGTTGTAATTCTATGTGATCCATATTGGGAAAAGCATGAAGCATTCCACAGCTTTTTATATATATAATTATATATACATTATATATATATTTATCTATATATCATACAAAGGATTCAGCAAAGCTTTACTGGTAACAGTTCATAACTTATGAACTTACTAGAATTCTCTGAATGGTAACTAAACTGGTGGATGATGATCATCCAGTACATAATGTTCACTTGGCTGTTGTGTAGAAGTTCCGCATATGGGGCTGGTAAGGAGGCATAAGGCTCATGACATAACTGACACACTATTTAGATAGATTGAGGACTAGCACCACAACAAAATGCAGGACAATGACAGCGGATAATACCCTACCTAAGGAAAAGTAACATGGATTTCAATGGGAAGCTATTCTGGGACCCCAAGCTTTATAAAGAATTTGTGAAGTACTTGGACCAGGGCATCTGTGGTATTAAATTTACTGATGACATAGAGATTTGTGGGCAAGTTGAGAGGAGACTGACTATCTTCAGAGAGACTTGGTCCAATTAATTAGATGGGAGTGAGATATGACAGATAGAATTTAATATGGATAAATGTAGGATAATGCATTCAGGATCAAATAACAGCAAACGTGTACAACTTGAAAGGATTTCCATTGGCATGATAGACGCCTTTGAAATAGAAGAAAAAGAATTTGGGAGTGATCATGCACTGAAAGCATCTGGTTGGTGTCAGGCAGTTATTAAAAAGGTAATTGGGTGTACTGTGGTGCATCAGGAGGTCAGGAAAAGTTATACTGACATAGTACAGATCAATGGTGGGACCTATGCTAGAGCATAGATGCAGTTTTTTTGTCACCCAACTTCCAAATATAGATGTATAGGGTAAAAAGGATTTGTAGAAAACTTACCAGGATGATTCCCAGTCTTAGCGGATGACAGTCTCTTGATAAAATTGAAGAAAAGACTTGAAGGGATATGATACATTTCTTCAAAGTTATGAAAAATGTAGAATTTACTCCTTAACAGAGAACAAAAATAGGACAGGAAAATGGGAAATGCCTTTGACATTTAGCACTGACATCTTAATAAAGCTAATAAAGTATTTCTGTGAAAATTCACAGCAGATGACATATTATTTGGTAATTTTTGAAGACTCTTAGAGCCATCTTTAAATAAGTAAAAAGCTTTTCCAAATTCTGCTCTGTTCAGTAGCCATCGATAATTCTAACATGGCAAGCCCCTTCATTAGGCCTCCATTTTTTGAAATGGCTAGCCTTTTAGATCAAGATAAGGCAATTAAAAACTAAAGACAGAAAGAAGCAAATGGAGAGAAAGAAAATCAGCTAAGGGAGATGAGAATAAATAATACAAAAGCAAACAAGTAAAGACTAAAATCAGAGGGCACCAAGTGCTATTGCCTTTACCTCCATTTATCCTTCATTTAATTGTGCCTATACTTTTCTCTTCCTTTATTCTACAGGTATGAGCAAAATGGTCATGCTTGTCATCTGAACAATCAAATGGGATTATTGGCTTGTAGCTGTTCTTCACTAATTGTTGTTCTATGATGAAAGCGACAGAAATAAATTCTGGACCTGTATAAACAATGTATTTAACCAACATAAAACTACAGTGATTTGTGACAACCAGTGTATAATAGTTGTTCCAAAAGTAATTGTTGACTCTAATGGTTTGAAAGGAGGGAGAGCATTAGGATTGATGTACAATGAATTGAGTAAATAAGAAGGCTACAAGGCGATGATAAGCATAGTCATGGTAACATCAAATATCCTGAACTGGAGGAGAAATATATAATAAATCAATTGATATATTAATTGCTTTTCATTGTAGCATCAGGTCTTTTTTTTGGATCAATTACCCAGCTCGTAACCAGAAATGGGTTATGATCTGGAGATGACAAATCATTTATTATTTTAACTTGAATAAAATCTAGATTTGTCTTGGAGTAAAAGTCAAAAGAAATAAAGTTGAAGTGATAATGGAGTGGAAGAGGAGAGAATATGAACTTTCTTTAAAGGGAAAAATTGATGAGAATTTTTTTTAAATGCAAAGACACAAGTGTATTTTAAAAATTCTTTCATGAGATATGGGCGTCACTGACCAGGCCAGCATTTGTTGCCCATCCCTAATTTTCCTTAAGCTGAGTAGTTTGCCACACCATTTCAGAGGGCAGTTAAGGGTCAACTACATTACTGAGGGTCAGACCAGCTGAGGATGGCAGACTTCCTTCCCTAAAGGGCATTAGTGAATCAAACTGGTTGGAGGAAGAGGGGTTTAATATGATAATCAATGGTAGTCATAGTTTCATGGCCACCATCACTGAATCTAGTTTTCAATTCCAGATTTGTTAATCGAATTAAATTCCACCACCTGCTATAGTGGGATTTGAACCCATGAACCCAGAGCATTAGGCTGGGTCTCTGTGTTACTTGTCCAGTTACATTACCATTATGCCACCCTATAAGCTTTGCTTAAAGTTTTGAGTTCTAAAATGCTGAGGTGTTGGTAGAAAATAATTTTTCATCCATCTCAGAGACCCCCAGAGGTTTGTAGGGGGCAAGGAAGTGGTTATACCTGACCAATGTGTAAAGTCTTCCTGTGGAAAAACCATTTCTTGGCACATCACAAGGGAATAAGGATGAACACTAAGAAGGAACAAGGGTTGGTGAGGGAGGGCGAGGGTGGATGTTGGCAGCGGGGGATAGGTGTGGGGAACTGGAGGGAGTTTGAAAGCAGTGTGAAAGCAGAATTTTGGGTGACATCTGAAAGTAAGGGCTAGATAGCAAGTCAAAGTCAATTTTGAAGACAATCCAAGAAGGTAATGTTATACCTTGATCAACAAGCAAGTGCACAGAGGTAAAGTATATGACCTGCAAAAACCCCTATTTGATGTTACTGACATCTATCTTATTCACTTTCACGTGGATTACAATGTTGTCTGATGGATGTAACCTTCAATATATAAATACTCTGTAAGGTAAGGAGATCATTAAAAGCTGACAGTGCAGGACACATAAGAGGGTAGTATCGCTTTCTGCTACCTTTTAATTAAAACAAATCAAAATAATTTAAATGGTGTGCAAAAAAACCCACACAAAATATGTTAATTACAGCAGCTGTCTTCTTTGCATGATGGCCTATAATAACTCAGCAGCAGTTTTGTGATCTCTGACACGCATAGGATCTCTTTCTGATTTGATCTGATCTGATGCTGTTTTATCCTGTTATATTATACCCAGAAATGTGAGCCACTAATACCCTAAAGCCCATTTGATTCCAATGCAGCTCACAACATTATCTCTCTCTACCCTTCATAAGACTGAAAATATGTATCAATGCTTAGCATGAAAAGATAAATTCACAAGCAAACACGGGGAGAGTCTCTTTTCTATGCTCCTGGGTAATAATGCAAACATGTGTTTATTATGAGTATCATGATGGGCCAAAACCTTAGGGCACCATGGGGAATTAATTTAATGCTATTATATTATGTTTACATCTGAAACAATGGGATCTGGATCACATTGAAAACTCGGAAACTTAAGTACCTTTGGTTTTTATGGTCTCAAGCTAAGCAGAACAGTCATCTTAGTACAACACCATGCAGTACCTTTGTTAATTCTACCATCAAGGCAGCTGTCCCTGAGACTTTACTCTACAAAATGCAGTGCAAACTCCTGGATGTTGGGCTTCTACAGAATGTCTTTCTGATTCAGAACTTATTGAAAGATTGGACCAACTTATTTTCGTCACTTCCAGGACCCAAATACCTAAAGTGATACCACAAATTAATAAAGCAGCAACTTCCTCCTGATCTTTGATTAAATAGGATAAACACATCAAATTATACTCATGTTTACATAAATACTGTTTGAACGAATACTTCACATCCGTCTTCATCCAAGAGAATGAGGATGAAGGCATCGAACTCGGGGATAGAGACTGCGAGGTTCTTGAACAAATTGATGTAGAGAGTAACAAGGTATTGGAGGGGTTGGCCAGCTTAAAAGTGGACAAATCTTCAGGTCCCACACTGCTGAGGGAGGCAGGAGAGGAGATCGCAGGAGATCTGACCCTAATTTTTAATTCCTCTCTGGCCACGGGGGAGATGCCAGAGGACTGGAGAACAGCTAATGTGGTTCCGCTATTTAAGAAGGGTTGCAGAGAGAAGCCAGGGAACTACAGGCCAGTGATTCTCACGTCAGTGATAGGGAAACTACTGGAGAAAATTCTGAAGGAGAGAATCTATCTCCACTTGGAGAGGCAAGGTTTGATCAGGGATAGTCAGCACGGCTTTGTCAGAGGGAGGTCATGCCTAACAAATTTGATTGAATTTTTTGAAGAGGTGACCAGTTGATGTAGTTTATATAGATTTCGGCAAAGCCTTTGACAAGGTCCCACATGGGAGATTTGTAAAGCAGGCAAATGCACATGGGTCACAGGGTAATTTGATGAGGTGGATTCAAAATTGGCTTAGTTGTAGGAGACAGAGGGTGATGACAGAAGGATGCTTTAGTGACTGAAAGTCAGTGTCAGTGGTGTACTGCAGAGATCTGTGCAGGGTCCCCTATTATTTGTCATTTATATAAATGACATAGATGACTATGTGGGGGGGAGGATTAGTATGTTTGTGGATGACACAAAGATTGGCCGGGTGGTTAACAGTGAGGTTGAGTATCTTGGGCTACAGGAAGATGGTCAAATGGACAACTAAGTGGCAGATGGAATTTAACTCTGAAAAGTGTGAGGTGATACACTTTGGAAGGAGTAATTTGACAAGGAAGTATTCAATGAACGGCATGGCACTAGGAAGTTCTGAGGAACAAAGGGACCTTTAGATCTCTGAAGGCAGAGGGACACGTTAGTGGGGCGGTGAAAAAAGGAATATGGGCCACTTGCCTTTATCAATCGAGGCATAGATTGTAAAAGTAGGGAGATCATGTTGGAGTTGTGTAGAACCTTGGTGAGGCCACAGCTGGAGTACTGTGTGCAGTTCTGGTTGCCACATTATAGGAGGGATGTGATTGCAGTGGAGGGGGTGCAGAGGAGATTCACCAGCATGTTGCCTGGGATGAAACATTTAAGTTATGAAGAGAGGTTGGATAGACTTGGGTTGTTTTCGTTGGAGCAGAGAAGACTGAGGGGTGACCTGATCGAGATTATGCAAGATTATGAGGGGCATGGACAAGGTGGATAGGGAGCAGCTGTTCCCCTTAGTTGAAGGGTCAGTCACAAGGGGACATAAGTTCAAGGTGATTGGTAGGAGGTTTAGGGGGGATGTGAGGAAAAACTTTTTTACCCAGAGGATGGTGACGGTCTGGAATGCGCTGCTTGGGAGGGTGGTGGAGGCGGGTTGCCTCACATCCTTTATAAAGTACCTGGATGAGCACTTGGCACATCATAACATTCAAGGCTATGGGCCAAGCGCTGGTAAATGGGATTAGGCAGGTCAGGTGTTTCTCACGTGTCGGTGCAGACTCGATGGGCCGAAGGGCCTCTTCTGCATTGTGATTCTGTGATTCTGTGATTTACAGTCAATCAGTACAGTTGCCTTTTACCATATGATTGCTCAAGTAAGGTCTGGACCTGATGTGACATCATTGGTTCTGAAAAATGGGCTTTATTAAGCATGAAAAGGAGGAATGTACTAATTCATCTGAAATTTACTTTACCTTGAAATAAACATTCACCTCTTAAGCAATTGACCACTATCCACAGAAATCTAAAAGTCTTCCAACTCCTCTAGAGTGAAGGAAAGTGTTTCAACCAATTTCAAAGCAAACAGGTGCCATGCTTCATGCCAGCTAGTGTTTTATCGAATGTAATCATTTACAGTGGATGTTGCCATCTAAAAATTTGTTTTATTAGCAGCTACCCATAGCTGTTACCTCTAGAATTCCAGAATGTCTCTACATATGTGGTGGGCCTGGTCTCCTAGCTCTTGGTTGGCTTGGAAGCTTTGACCACCTCCCATATATATGGTAGTGGTATTTAGCCACATAAACCTAATTTACAATCCTCATCTGCAGAACTCCAGAGATAAGCCCAACACACCTGGCTTCATAATCTCAAAGTTGTAGATAGGCAGAACAGTAACACATAGAATTAATCATAAAGGGTTTGACTGCTGGTTTAGCTGATTATGTTGGAACCCTTGGCAGGCACATTAAAATTTAAACTCCATCCTTTTCAGTAGCGGTTAGGAGACAATAATTAAATAGGATAGCCCTTTTTAATTTAATTATCATTCTTAAGAGAGGCGACAGCTATTCAACAGCATGATTTGTTATGATCGATGTCTAGAGCCCTGGAAATGAGGAATAAGTGTGAATTGTCTCCAAGTGACAACAAATTTCAACCACCTCGAGGATGTAGTGTATCCAAAGGGGATTTTTTTTCTCAAACTAAGTTTGGGTCACCTATATAATGAATAAAAAATTCTGATCCTGAACCAAGGAATTTTCTTGTCAGGCATTATTGCTGACTTAGGTAAATTAATTGACACCAAGCAATTATTTTGGCACTTAGTGTGTAGCGGTCCATGAAGTAATGGAACACAGTGGCGAGTGCAGGTATCATGGTAATGTTCAGTGCAAATAACCTTTGAGTAGAATTTTGCTGCAGAGCTCAATTTAAGGCATAATGATGCCGGGGAACTCCTGTGAAGCCAGAGATCCGACAACTGAATTAATCCTAGTGCTAAGTGTTTCAGTGGACTCATGTGTCTGACCAATATATTTACAGATATGTGTCAGATCCTGGGAAAGGTCCTTAATTTAGGCAGAGTTGTTAAATATTATTTAATCCTGTTGGGGCTGCAGATGCCTTAAGTGCAGAACGACATCTTGAAGAATTTTTGATGAACCCTACATTTTTACTGAACACTTCTTCTTTAAACAAAGGTGCAATCCTGCATTACTGGGGTTTTACCAGTGCCTCTGGCCTGAAGAGCCTTTGAAGGGACCCATTCAAGATTCTCCTGGCAGAGGTTGCAAACCCAAGGTTGACATTGCAAAAATTCAATATTGAGGCTTTGAATGAAAAGATTGATATATGCTGCAATACCTGACAGGCTTCCAGGAAAATGATATGTCACTCATTGGCACCCTAAAGAGGCTACTTCATTCAGCATACTTCACAATGGTGCATGCACAACATCTGGTCACTTTTTTTCCACTAAGAGTCAGCTTTGGTCAAATTATAGAATGTTTATAGGCTGAGAATGTGCTTAACATACTTATTTGAAATTAATTTGATCCTTATTTTAAGAAAGGCATTACTGTAGGACATAACAGAGGCATTTGAAAGAAACAGTCTTAAAATTACAACAAAAGAATTTATAAAGGAGTTAGGTGCTCAACAATAACTTGTATTTATATATGGCCTTCAATGTAGGAAAACAGCAAAGGGACTTCACAGAAATGTAGAAAAGAATGCCAAGAAAGCAGACATAAGGACCGATGATCAAAAGCGTGGTCAGAGAGGTTTATTTTAAGGAGAGCCTTGAGTGAGATGAAAAGCTGGAGGGGTTTAGAGAAGGAATTCCAAAGGATGGGACATCGGGAGTTGAAAGCACATCTACTAATGGTAGGGGACAGGAAGGGATGCATCCCCCAAGCAAACTGGCGGAGTACAGACAGATTGTCTAGGCCTGGGTGTTAGCAAGAGGTTTAACTGTTGTGCGAGTGATGGAATCACAGCCATGCCTGATTCTGTACTCACCTACCATCCAGCAAGGAGCCTTGGATAATGAGCAGCAGTAAAAGCCCAGTCGGATTTTTCCCCTTTCTAGCCTAGGGGTCTGTGGCTAGTTATCACCCCACCTCTCCCACCAAAGCTGCGTACCAATTGGAACTTCACTTAGATAGATTAAGAATTGAATGGCAACTAGAAAATTAAATGTAGATTTTTAATTTGCATTTTCAAACTATCCCTTTAATGTCGAATTTATAAACAGCATCACAGACAAATTTATACACAGACAGTGGAGAATCCAGTCAACTTTTTTTAAGATAGAATTACATGGAATGTACAATACAGATTAAGTCATTTGACTGGTATACGTTTGCTGTTTATACTCCACATGAGCCCCTTCTCACCCTAATTCATCTAACCCTGCAGAGTCTTCTATTCCATTATTCCTCGTGTATTTATCTAGCTTCCCCTCAAAGGTGCCTATGCTTTTCATCAATCTTGTTTTGTGGTTTGTTCTACATCAGTTTGAAAACTTGTGACGTTTTATCTTAGACAGTTTAACCACAGTCAGGTTATGTCTGAACATTTCCTGAAGAGCCTAAGGTTTAGGGTGAAATGGGATTAATGTTCTTACCTGTAGTCGTGGAATACAGAAACCTGAAGGGGTGCATTTATATCTTTTACATCTTTTATATGGGGTTATTGGTAGCCTGAACATTGCACAAATTGTTGACAGGCTGTAACTAGGGGGATACTGCAAGAATAAGTGCTTGGGTCTGAGGTTTGAAATCTACATCAATGACTTGGGTGAGAGGACTGAGTGTAATGCAGCCAAATTCACTTATGATACTAAGTTAAATGGGAAAGTAAGCTGTGAGGAGGATGCAAAGAGGTTACAAAAGGATTTAGACAGGTTAAGTGATTAGGCATGAACATGGCAGATGGAATATAATGTGGAGAATTGTGACGTTGACATTCAGAGGGACCTGGCTGTGCTTGTACGCAAATCATAGAAAGTTAACATGCAGTTACAGCAAGCAATTAGGAAAGCAAATTATATGTTGGTCTTTATTATAAAGGGATTAGAGTTGAAGAGTAAGGAAGCCTTACTACAATTATATAAGACCTGGTGAGACCACACCTGGAGTACTGTGTACAGTTTTTGTCTCCTTACCTAAAGAAAGCTATAATTGCCTTAGAGGTAGTGCAATGTAAATTTACTAGGCTGATTCCTGGAACAAAGTCTTTGTCTTATAAGGAGAGATTGAGTATGCTAGGCCTATATTCTCTCAAGTTTAAAAGAATGAAAAGTGATCTCATTGAAACATATAAAATTCTTAAGCAGCTTACCAGATAGGTGCTGGGCAGATGGGAAGTCTAGAACGAGGGGGTCACACTCTCAGAATAAAGGGACCAGTGTTTATGGGATGAGGAGAAATGTCTCCATTTAAACAGTTGTGAATCTTTGTAATTCTCTGCCCCAGAGAGCTGTGGAGGCTTAGACATTGAGTGTATTCAAGAGAGAGATGAATAGATTTTAGGATACTAAGGGAATCAATGGGGATAGTGCAAGAAGGTGGGGTTGAAATAGAAGATTATCCATGATTTTATTGAATGCTGGAGCAGGCTTGAATGGCAGTTTGGCCTACTCTGCTCCTATTTCTAAGTATATCATTATGTCCTAGTTTTATATTTAAGGGAGGTTACATTATGCTATACCACTACATAACAATTCACCCACAATTTCATGCAAAAACTCAAACTGGAACACAAAAGAAGAAGGAAGAAGAGATCTCTGGTGGAGAGGAATCAAAATGACAAAAAATGTCTTGAAACCAGAGGCTAACAATAGAATATTATGACTTAGTGCCTAGCCCAGCAAGGAGAGCAATGGTCTCACCTCTGAGATAGAAAGTTGTGAGTTCAAGACCCACTGCAGGATGTGTGTATGTAATCTAGACTGACATTTTAGTGCAGTACTGAGCATTGCATTTTGGAAGCTGTCATCCTTCAGGTGAGATAGTAGACTGAGAGCCCACCTGCCTGTTTTGAACCCATACCAATATTTAAGGAAGAGCAGGGAGTCCTCCTGGTGTATTGGTCAAAATACCTTCTGCAACTCACACCACCAAAACTGATTAACCAATAATTTCACAGAATCACAGAATCACACAGTGCAGAAGAGGCCCTTCGGCCCATCGAGTCTGCTTAAGCTCCACCCTACATTTTCTGTACTTCAATAATGCCTCCGCTGATTTGCTTCCCATGTACCTGCTAAAAGCTCTTTTCCTTCTCATCATAACCTGAATATCCCTGGTCATCCATGCTTCTCTGGGCTTGTTACTCTTTCCTATCACCCTAGAGGGGACATGTTGAGCCTGTACCCTCCCCATTTCCTTTTTGAACGCTCCCCACTGCTCCTCTGTAGATTTCCCCACAAGTAGCTGTTCCCAGTCTACCTTGGTCAGATCCTGCCTTATTTTACTAAAATCCACTCTCCCCCAATCCAAAACATTTTTTGCAACTTGTCTATTTCTTTAGCCATAATAAACTTAAACTGTACTATGTTGTGGTCGTTATCACTAAAATGCTCACCCACCACCACCTCAGCCACCTGTCCGGCTTCAATCCCCAGAATTAGGTCCAGCACTGCGCCATCCCTTGTTGGACCCTCTACATATTGACCTAAAAAGTTCTCCTGTACACATTTTAAGAAATCCATTCCATCCAAGCCCTTAACACTATGTCTATCCCAATTAATGTTGGGAAAGTTGAAATCACCTAATATAATTACCCTACTGTTATTGTTTTTACACACCTCCACAAATTGTGCACACATTTGCTCCTCAATTTCCTGCTGACTATCTGGGAGTCTATAATAAACACCTAACAATGTTGCTGCCCCTTTTTTATTCCGAATCTCTACCCACAAAGCTTAATTCGATTTAAACCATTGTTGCTGAGGAACCTTGTTGTAAGCAAAGTGGCTTCTATCTACCTATATGTGTAGGTCACTGCATTTGAAAATAATTCATTATCACTGGAGATATAATAGGTGGTACATATATGCAAGTTTTTCTTAGCCTTTAAAGGATCTGGATTACTGAATTCAAATTAAATTTAACTTAATTCTCATTGCTTCTGACCTTTTAGTAAAAATTATGCAGGAGGAGGCAGTAGCATGGTGGTATTGTCACTGGACTAGCACTCCAGGCAACCCAGAATAAGGGTCTGGGGACCCAGGCTTGAATCCCATGCAGATGGTGAAATTTGAATGCAACAAAAATCTGGAGTTCAAAGTCTGATGATGGCGACCATGGAACCATTGCTGATTATTGTAAAAATCCATCTGGTTCACTAATGTCCTTTAGGAATGGAAATCTGTTGCCCTTACCTGGTCTGGCCTACATGTGAACCCAGACCCACAGCAATGTGGTTTACTCTTAAATGAACAAGGGCAATTAGGGATGGGCAATACATGCTGGCCTAGCCAGTGATGCCCACACCCAATGAATAAAAATAAATTTTGAAAGAGCAAAAGATTTTAGAGTTTCATCTTCTCCAACCTGACCTCAGGCTAGGTGGCGTGACATATACGCAAGCGAATGTGCCCAAGCTGTCATTGTACCACCCACATCCTGGTATTCAGGGTTGAGTTGCAGAGGATAAGGAACATGCTGCTGCAGTCTACTTATAGTTTGACAAGTTGCAGTGGCAAAGTAACAGGAACACCTCTGCTATGCCATAAATCATGGGAGGGGTTTCACTTGTTCCCCTTGCTATGCATTACCACTGAACACATCACATCTCCATTGGCATTATTTCTAAATTTATTTTTAATGCTGATTTCAGGCGATAGTTTCAGTTAAAATTTAATCAGTTTATTTATGAATGAACTAAAGTAAGTGTTTTGTAAATTGTAAAGCATGTACTCACCTTTTCATTTCATCATCACTTGGCGGCATCATCACTTACTGATTAATCCTGAAATGTTAACCTCACTATAAATCTCAGTGGTGTGTTCCAGAAAAAAGGTTATATGCATTGTATTTTGGTTATGTGCTATGGTATGTCCTACGTTACACTACTTTGAAAAGTACTTCATGAGCTGTAAAGTGCTTTGGGATGTCCTGAGGTTGTAAAAGGTGCTATATAAATACAAGGTTTTTCTTTTTTCTTTAATTATTCCCTCTGTTGGACCATTAAGCATTTGATATCATGGTCATTTCATATAATTATTGAAAGTAAAATTGGTAAATAGATGTTTTAGCATTTCATATGTTAACCAGTTGCTTGGTAGTGCAGAACTTTAATATTGCTGAAAAGAGAGACATGTTGCGGAAGATTTTCATCTTGCAATCATCAGGACAAACACAAGAATGGCAACTTCTCAGCAAGAGATGTCTTGAAAACTTCTGCAACAGGTCTGTCTTTTCAGCAATAGTTCATGTTATCGGATACAATAATTCTACCATTGAGTGTGCAGCAGTTCTCCTCCTGGCTCCACATAAAAGCTGCAGCTCAGTAATTACCTGTGCCTGAACCGCTCTGTGATCAGCTCCTCTCCTCAGTGAGCAGTTCCTCTCTGTGTCCCCAGCCTGACCTGCCAGCCAGCTCAATGTGGGAGCCAGAGGATATCCTGTCCTCGCACAAACAGTGAGCTGCAGTGTGATGCTCACAGCATTAAAAGAATGCCTGAACTAGAAAGTGGCATGAACCTCTCAGCTTTAGGTGGGTTACATGGTCACTGCACCAAGCTTGCACTCACTCTGTGCAGAAGTCTACAATTTCCCTCAGATTGATGGCCATTTCTGCCTTCAGGGCGAAATGGGGAGTGTATTAGGACATATAAAGCACTGGTTAGACCCTCTCGGATGTAAGTATTTATTTGTGGACATCGCATCTCAAGAAGGATTTATTTTCCTTGGAGGGGGTGCAATGTAAATTCACTTGAATTATATCAGGGCTAGAAGAGTTAAATTGTAAGAACTGGTTGCATAGACTGGGTTTGTATCCCTTTGTGCATAGAAGATTAAAGGGTGATCTAATTGAGATGTTTAAGATGATTAAAGGATTTGATAGGGTAGATAGAGAGAAACTGCTTCCTCTGGTTGGGGAGTCCAGAACAAAGAGCATAACCTTCAAGTTAAAGCCAGGCCATTCAGGGATGATGTCAAGAAGTCCTTCACAAAAGTGGTAATGGAAATATGAAACCCCCACCACCACCTCCCACAACACACCCCCCACCCCGCCCCCTCCCCAACTCCCAAGAAAAACTGTTGAGCTGGGAGTCAGTTGAAAACTTCAAGACTGAGATTGATAGATTTTTGTTGGGAAAGGGTGTTGAGGGTTACAGAACCCTGCAAGAACATGGAGTTAAGATATAGATCAGCCATGATCTCATTGAATGGCAGAACAGGCTCAATGGCTTGCTCCTTTATTCCTGTGATACCTATTTTTATTGTTGTCCGTGAGGTATGAAAAGGGAATGAAAATAATAGCTCCTAAAATCCTCACTGGAGATTCCAGGAGGGTACACTGGACAAGCGGATGCAAGCTCTCTGGGTGCATTCTCAGTGGCTGCCCGGTCCATGTAGTTGTAAAATCCAGCACCCGTCCTCCCTGTGTAAGGAGATTACTTTTTTTTATTTTAAAAAACATTTTATTTGAGAGAGATTGGGGAAGGTGAGTGGGGGTGGGAGGGGTAGTTGCAGGGGTGTGGGGGTGGTGGGTGGTATAATGAGGGTGGTGATGGCTGTCCTGGCCACTTTCTTGGCCACTGCTGTGACCCACTTTCATCCATCTTTAAGTGGGTATACCACAACTTGTTACTAGGCTCCAGAAATATTTCAGATCCCACATAAGCCAGGATAGTGGGAACCCTTGCAGACATGACATAAATGTGATGTAACCGGGTCTCTGCCATTTTCTGTGGGAATTCCAAAGAACTTTACTGGCGCTATGTGGATTTTCAGGCCAATGCATTATTAATCTAAGCCTTCATCAGCATACTTTCCACATATAATTACACCATATTTTAATGTTTATTTATTCTTGATCCTAACTATTATTATTTAATGAAGTCAGTGCAAATAAAAAAATGGTCTGACTCACTGTTACCCATTTTACACTATCACACAGTCGAGACTGACCCTTACTCAAAAGCAAAATACAGAAAATGATGGAAATCTGAAAAAAAACCCACAGAAACTGCTGGGAATACTGAGCAGGTCAGGCAGCATCTGTGGAGGGAGAAACAGGGTTAAAATTTCAGGTCAACAACCTTTTGTTAGAAATGTTCTGATGGAAAGTCTTCAATCTGAAATGTTAACTCTGCTTCTCTCTTCACATGCTGTTCAACCCGCAGGAGTATTTCTATCATTTTCTGCTTTTATTTAAGATCTACCCTTGTATGTCTAAGAGCTCACTATACTTAGCATTCTCAGTGCTAATATAGCATTACAATACTTAACCAAATTATAGGCCGCTGACGATTGATAATGCCAAGATGAGACTGTGAGCAATATCCCATGTATAATCTCTACTTATTATCTGCCAGAGGTATCTGAGTATCGGTCTCCTCCCATCGCTTACTTCAGCATTTCTGACACTCCAATAGCCAGAACAGAGATGCAAGATGTGTGCTTAACTCTAGTTTTTGGAATTATGAAGAAACTTTTGGAAAGAAGTACAATCCAAGTTTGTTAATGTGAACATTGAAGAATGCCTGGGGACATAATTTAATAGCATATCACAGTCACAAACTCTATGGTAGTTGTGAGAAAGATATTGATTTGCATTTTTCTTTGTGCTTGGGACATAGATTGATGAGCCAGCATTTATCACCCATCACCTAGTTTCCCCAAGGACATTAAGAGTTAGCCATACGCTATAGGACTGGAGTCACATGTAGGTCAGATTGGGTAGCAACAACAGGCCATTTCCCTGAAAGACATTAGTGAACCTGTCTCACAGCAGCTTTAATAGTAACTTTTCTGGTGCCAGCTTACAAAATTAGGTTCTACACCTAGAGAGTGGGTAGAATGGTGAAATTTGCTACCATAAAGTGCAGTTGAGGTGAATAGCATAGATACATTTGAGGGTAAACTAGATGTACACATGCGAGAGAAAGAGATTAAAATGTTTTGTGGGATAGGTGAAGAAGGGTGGGAGGATGCTCACGTGGAGCATAACCCAATGGACAAGATGGCTTGTTTCTGTGCTGTAAATTTCTCAATTTGCCTTGCTATAATTTGTTAATCTGCTATGGAGCGATGATGGTGTGGTGGTAATATCACTGGATTAGTAATTTGGAGGCCCAAACTAATGCTCTGGGGACATAGGTTCAAATCACATGGTGAGCTTCAAACTCAATTAATAAATCTGGAACATAAAGCTAGTCAATAACCATGAAACTACCACTGATTGTTGTTAAAAACTTCAATCTGGTTCAATGTCCCTTAAGGGAAGGAAATCTACTAACCTTACCTGGTCTGGTCTACATATGACTCCAGACCCACAGAAATGTGGTTGACTCTTAACTGAAATGGCTTAGCAAGCCACTCAGTTCAAGGGCAGTTAGGGATAGGCAACAATGCTGGCCTTGCCAGTGATGCCTGCATCCCATTAAAGGATAATAATACAAAATCTTGTACCGTAACCATTTCACTATCAAATGGAAGACATATGTTGAGGACAACAAACAATTCCCTTGGATTAAATTGGGCCGCAAAAAAGAAATTGCATGATGAAATGAGCTGGCTCGGCTGGATAAGGTTTCCTCAAGCTTACCCTTTTATGCTATTAAGTATTAAATGATTTAAATGACAACACAAGTCCAGGCCTCTAGTGGTTTAGAGAATTTAGGGCTAAAGTGGTACTATGGTAACAGTGTTGACTTTCTTTGAAAAATACAGAAGGAGCGGTGTCCTCTGAGCTTTCATAAAGTAAACCAACACAGGATTTAAAATATGCTTTTCATGTACATTACCTGTGTTGCACTTTGATCTTGAAACAGATTTCAAAATGTTTTAGACAAGATTCTAAAGTGCATGTCCAACCACAAGATTATCAGCTAACAACATATATTTCAACCACACTAATATTTTTTTCAAAGCTACACTTCTAAATGATACATGAAGGGTGTAATTAAAGGAAACGGCTGATTTTATTCATTTTTTCCATACATTTATTAGGCTGGACTAAAAGTATTAATTAAATTATTATCTACCACTTTGTAACCCGCCTTAAATATATGAGTTTTCATTTTAAACAAGCAAAGGTTACGCTGGCACACAAGAAACAGCACAACAAAAGTTTGAAAATTCTTCGGCCTGAACTTTTCAGTTGGCGTGCGGGGGTGCGGGTCCGACACGTAAAATGACACGCGATGATGTCGGGCGTGCGTCCCGACATCATCACGCTGTCTCGCGATGTTTCGTTCGGCGGGCGTGCACCGGAGTCGGCTGCGTACCCACCGGTAACTAATAGGCCTATTAAGGGCATTAACGAATTAATTAATGTTACTGCTTAAGCTGCCCGTCCAACCTTAAGATTGGCGGGCAGGCGAAAAGACCAAGCGGCCTTCATGATTTTTTTTTAGGAAGCTTCATCTACTAGTGGAATGAAGCTCCCTAAAGCTTCTATCACTTAAATAAAATTTTTTTCTGAAATATACAATCTCCCTGAGGCAGCACCATGCCTCAGGGAGATTGAAGCGCTCTTTCATGCGCTTGCGCGAAAGACCGCTGACCCCGACTCTCCCTCCTCCCCCCGCCCACACAGGTAGCGCTGAGAACTACGGCTCCCGTCTTACGGTGGGTGGGCCTTAATTGGCCAGCCCGCATAAAATGGCAGCGCGGAGCCGATCGGGGGCGGTGGACAGCTCCACGACCACCCTTGTCCGCCTCCGCCGAGCCTGCCCGCCGACTGAAAATTTCAGGCCTTAGGGTATTGATACATCAAAAATGTAAATGAATCCATTTCAATGGATGATGAAAGAGGTAGAGTTTAAAATGAGGCAGAAAAAGTGTGCTTATGACAGATGTCAGTTGGATAATATAACTCAAAACCAGGCTGATTACAGAGGGTCCAGAGGGGAATTAAAAAAACGACTATGAGAAACAAAGGGAGAGTATGAGAAGAGAGTGGCAGCTAACATAAAAGTGATTCCAAACATCTTCTACAGGCATATAAATAGTAAAAGGGTGGTAAAAGGAGGAGTGGGGCAGATTAGTGGCCAAAAAGGGATTTACAGATGCAGGTATTAAAAACTTTACATCTGTCTTTACCAAAGAAGGGGATGCTGTGCAGGTCATGGTGAACGAGGAGGTAATTCAGACATTTGAAGGGTTTAAAATTGATAAGGAGAAGGTATCAAATAGGATGTCTGTACTTGAAATTGATAAGGCACCAGGACCAGATAGGATGTAATCATAGATACTGAGGGAAGTAATGATGGAAATTATGCAGGCACTGTCCATAATTTTCCAGTCTTCCTTAGACTCAGAGGTGGTGCCAGAAGACTGGAGAATTGAAAATGTTATGGCCTTGTTCAAAAAAGGGTGTGAAGATAAGCTTAGCAACTACAGGCCAGTCAGTTCAACCTTGGTGGTGGAGAAGTGTCTAGAAGCAATAATTCGGGACAAGATTAATAGTCACCTGGGCAAATGTGGGTTCATTAAGGAAAGTCAGCATGGATTTGTTAAGGGAAAATCATATTTAACTAACTCTTGCTCCTAGTTTCTAGCTTTTGAGGTGAAAGGGATCAAAGTTTATGGGGAGACAGCGAGAGCAGGCTATTGAGTTGGTTGATCAGCCATGATCATAATGAATGATGGAGCAGGCTTGAAGGGCCGAATGGCCTACTCCTGCTCCTAGTTTCTAAGTTTCTAACTTGCTGGATTTTTCAATCAGGTAATAGAGAATATTAATGAGGGTAAAGTTGTTGATGTAGTGCACATGGAATTCCAAAAAAACATTAATAAAGTGCTGCACAACAGACTTGCGAGCAAAGTTAGAGCTCATGGAATAAAAGGAATAGTAGATAACCTGGATAGTAGTAAGCTGAGTGACAGGAAACAGGGAGTAGTGGTGAATGAATGTTTCCAGTCTGGAGGAAGGCTTGTAGTGGAGTTCCACAGGGGTCGGTGTTAGGACCCTAGAACTTTCTGATATTTACTAATGACCTAGATCTTGGTTTACAGGGGAAAATATCAAAAATTGCAGACAATACAAAAGTTGGAAGTATTGTAAATTGTGAAGAGGATAGCGTAGAACATCAGAAGGACACAGACAGGTTGGTGAAATGGCGGACAAATGGCAGATGAAGTTTAATGTAGAGAAGTGTGAAGTGATTTGCTTTAGTCGGAAGAGAGACAATATAAAGTAAAGGGTACAGGATGAAAAGGGGTGCAGGAGCAAAGGGACCTGACTGTATTTGTGCATAAATCCTTGAAGGTGGCAGGTTAGATTGAGAACACGATTAATAAAGCATATAGCCTTGTGTGCTTTATTAATAGGGACATAGAGTATAAAAGCAAGGAAGTTATATTAAACTTGTATAGAACAATAGTTCGGCCTCAAATATAGTATTGCATCCGAAGGAGCAATCTACCTATTGGCTCTCCCCCACCTTCTCCCTGTAGCCCTGCCCATTCTTTCTTTTCAAATAACAATCAAATTCTCTCTTGAGTGCCTCACTTGAACCTGCCTCTACCTACACTCTCAGGCAGTGCACTCCGTTCCTAACCACCTGCTGTGTAAAAAAGTGTTTCCTCATGTTGCTGTTACTTATTTTGCCAATTAGCTTAAATCGGTGCCCTCCTTTTCTCAATCCTTCCACCAGTGGGAGCATTTTTTCCCCTATCTACTCTGTCCAGACACCTCGTGATTTTGAATACCTTTATCAAATCTATTGGCCAAGACACCAAGAAGAGCTCCTTGCTTTCCCTTGAATAGTCTCAGAACATCTTTTGAACCTAACCGAGAGGGTAGATGGAGGCCTCCATTTAATGTGTCATCTGACAGACAGCGCCTCCAACTATGCAACACTCCCTCACAATTGCACTGAAGTTTTAGCCTGCATTTTGTGTTCAAGACTCTGGGACTTGAATCAACATAGAGTCAAATTGCCAAAGGTAGTCTGGAGTTTGTAGAATGTTTTTGTGACAGCTCCCTGGAACCATAGCAGGGATGAAGCTATTTTTGATCTAGTATTGTGTAATGAGGCAGGGTTAATTAATAATCTCATAGCAAAATATCATCCGGGAAATAGTGATCATAATACAATTGAATTCAAAAGGATATACCGGAACCCAAAAAAAACCTTGGCTTTAAAAGAGTCAATTACAAAAGTATGAGGGGAGCATTTTCTAAAGTTGATTGGGTAAATAGATGAAAATGTATGGTCGTACATAAATAGTGGGAAACATGTAAAGAAACCATCAATTGTTCAATAAAAATATATCCAATTAAAAGCAAAAACTCAGCGATAAATGACCCAGGTCTAGACGTAAAGGGAAAAATTTCAAAAATTGCAGACGATACAAAAATTAGAAGTATTGGGCGGAATTTTCCGAGCCCGCTGGCAGCGGGCATGATAGGTGGCATACGTGGAAAATATGGTGTGAAGGCGGGTTGCGATTGTCCACTCAGCCCGCCAAGGGCGGGTCATATTTCTCGCCATTGGTCACCGGGGAGCTAATTGTAATATATCAGCATATAATTAAAAGTCCATCCTGCCTGGCTCTTGGAACCCCACCATACTGTCTGTCCATGTTGGCGGGAAAGCATGCAAGCGATCTGCACTTGACAGGCCTTCATTTTGGGGGAACTGAGGTGAGTGAGCAGCAGTGTTTTCCACAGCTCCCCTGTTGTTAAAAACCTCAGGGGCGCTGGGGGAAGCAGGGCCTAACTGATGCCTGGCCCTGAAGGTGACTGCTGAGATGGGGGTGGGGGTCCAGGGGCAAGTACTGGCCAGCCTCGGAGGTAACTGTTGTTGATGGAGGGGGGGTGTGAGGTGAAGTGCTGCCCTGGCCCTGCATCCCACACACAGGCAATTGAGGTGGGGGGGCAGGGTAAGCGAAGGGTGTGGCCACTCATTAGGGACAGCTGTATAAACTGACCATGCCTCTGCAACTGAGACAGCCCAAGCACAGCCACAGTGACATGACTGGGGTTGGGCTCCTAGCCTGCCCACCCATGCAAGCAACCCGGAGGCACCAAAGGGCCACCAAGTGCTCCATATCTTACTCTGCCGCCCGCCTCACCCTCCCTGGCACGGTCTTCCTGTCCGCCATCACTTTATTGGACTGCGGAGCAGTTGGACTGCACACGTTGTACAACCTCCTCGCCAACACTGGCCATGTAGCAGTCACTGCTGGAGGTGCTCACAGCTCCTTGCAATCTCAGCATCCTGGTCGGGATCAGTGTTCTCCATGTCGTAGGTTGACAGGGCAGCCATGCAGCGCACTCATCTCTGGCCATCCGAGGGGTGACCAGCACTCTCCGGGAAGCATTAAAGGGCAGTCACACAGGGCCAGGAAAGGTGCTAATTACAGCCATGATAACCACGTCTCTCTCTCTTTCATGCTGCAGGAGGACCACGTCAGGATCATGGACCCTGGTGACCTAGCTGTATGCCTGATGGCCTACAGAGACCATAGAAGACAGAGAAGAGAGTGCGCAAAGGCAGGAGCAGGAGCCTCATCAAGGGGCAGCAGGGGCTTCAGCTGCCCAGGAGGACAGTGAGCCATGGCTGGTCAGTGCCTAGTGACACCCAGGGTCTATAGACGCTCCCTGTCATTCCTGCAGATGACTGAGAACCAGTGTCGCTGACGACTATGCATACCGAGGGACCTATTGCTCACATCTGCCAATTAATCCAGGGTTTGGCACCAAAGGAACATGGAGGGCATCCACTGCCAGTGGCTGTGAAAGTGACCACGGCGCTCAATTTCTATGCCAGTGGCTACTTTCAGGGCTCTACAGGTAATCTCTGTGGGATTTCACAATCCACCACCCACAAATGCATCCATGAGGTCACGGATGCCATCTTCTCCATGGCACACAACTTTGTGCATTTTGCCCAGGACCGGGAGAGCCAGGATGTAAGGGCCATTGGATTCGCCCAGATCTCGGGATTCCCGCAGGTGCAGGGTACTATTGGCTGCACTCATGTGGCACTCAGGTCTCCATCGCTACACTCGGTGGACTTCATCAACCACAAGGGCTTCCGCTCACTGAATGTGCAGTTGGTATGCCACCACCAGAAATGAATCCTGCAGGTATGAGCACGGTTTCCAGGAAGTGTGCACGACCCTACACCCTGAGTCGCTCGCAGATTCCTGCAGTCTTCCAGGGTCCACAAAAGCTGCAGTGATGGCTCCTCAGGAACAAGGGTTACCCACAGAGGCCGTGGCTAATGACACCCATGCGGCGGCCTCAGGCTGCTGTAGAATGATGTGATAATGAGGCTCGTGCAGCAGCTCACAACTTGGTGGAGCAGACCATTGGGATGCTGAAGTTGCAGCTCCGGTGCCTGGACTGGTCTGGTGGAGCCCTGCAATATAGCCTGCAGAGGATGTCATGCATCGCCATCATCTGCTGCGCTCTTTATAACCTAGTGCTGCAATGGAGAGAGGAGCTGGCTGAGGAGGAGGTGGAGGAGCTACACATCTCCTCTGATGAGGAGCATGCTGACAGGGATGAGGATGAGAGGGTCCTCGGTGGTGACGATGATGGGGATGAGGCTCTCATCCTGGCTAGATGAGGCAGGCACGCTCAGGAGGCCCTCGTAGCTGCCAGATTTGTGCAGGATGATGACAACATGCAGTGAGGTGTCCCTGTAGACCCTCACATTGCAGTTGTGAATGTTTGACTCCAGTCTGGCTTATGGCAGCGCCAATACCCTCTGTGAGAATGCTCCTGTCATGGAGATGCAGTGGAGACCCTAATAGTTGCTCGATTGCAGGAAGATGATGACAACATGCAGTGAGGACACTCCATAGGCCTTCACATAGCCTCAGAGAATATCTGACTCCTGTCTGGCCGAGAGCAGCTCGCTTGCCCTCCATGATCAGGGCCAACTCAGAGACGCAGCCATGAAACTTTAGATGCATCTGATGCTGTGTCCACCTTCAGCACCTCAGCCCTTCAGGAGCTGGTGCACAGCATCATTGGTCACATATGCTGATGTGATTGGGGCCAGCCCCATCTTAAAGGTACTGAGAGCACACAGAGAGAATGAAAGAACTCTGTGGCGCCTGCCCACTCCATTCTGGCAGCAATGACCAGCACTGCCGAGGTGCAGGCATCATTAATGTTTCCAGAGAGTGAGAGGCTGGGCCATCACTGTGATCTGAAGGCTGCACAGAGCACAGGGAAGAGGCCCTGGACTGAGACACCTGCCTTTTATCTTGTGCAGGAAGGTTTCACTTCTGAGTGACAAGAGCACTGCTCATCAGAACAAGGAGCCACAGGCAGGGAGACACCCTTAGGAGTTTATTGACAATAGTGAACAGTGTGTCCAAGTGATCAACACCCATGCCCAAGCTGTGCAACTACTTTTGCCTAACTTTCCTAACCCTGCCACTGCTTCACGGTGCTCCCTGGACATCCACAGCAGAGGTGGAGGCAGCCTGCTGACTGCGATGCCCTGTTTGTGATGACTTTGGTGAGCATCCTCTGGAGGACTGAGGCTTGGTGGGCCCCGGCCTGCTTGGCCTGTGAAGCTGGAGCTGTGGAGGTCACGGGAAGAGTGACTTACTCTGGCGGAACAGAGGAGATCATTCATCCTTTTGCGGCACTGGGTAGCTGTCCTCCTCTGCAGGGTGTTTGTGCTGACTACCACTGCCATCACCTCCCAGGCCAAGTTGGTGACTTTGCTGCCCGTCCTGTGGCCAGAGCCAGGGTAGAGCACATCCCGGCAGGCTACCATGGCATCCAGCAGTCGCTTAAGGGGCCCGTCATTGAAACGGGGCGGGGGGGGGGGGGGGGGGTGGCGCAGTCTTTTTTTCCTTTGCAGACCATGTCTCCTGGGCAGTGGTGATGAGCTGGTGGCAATGGGCACTTTGCTGGCGGCTGCCTTTTAACGATGGCAATGGGTGTGATGCAACAGCGGGGTGATGGCAGGCGGGCGAATGACAGCCCGCTCGCCATGGAAATGGCGTGTTTTGTGGGAGCGAATAATTAATGAGGTAGGTTCGGGATGATACAGTCTGACAACCCACTATTTTCGTCGGCATGTAGGACTCCATTTTACCCACCTGCTACCGCACTTAGCGCAATTCTGGGAAAATTCCGCCAGTTGTAAACTGTGAAGAGGATAGTGTAGAACATCAGAAGGACATAGACAGGTTGCTGGAATGGGTGGACAAGCGGCAGATGAAGCTAATGCAGAGAACTGTGAAGCGATTTGTTTTAGTAGGAAGAATGTGGAGAAGTTAAGGATAGTATTAAATTGAAAAAAGAGGCTTATGACGTTGCAAAGAGGGTTGGTAAGAGCTTTAGAAGCCTGTGAAAGGTGACCACAAAGTTGATAAAAAATGGAAAAAAAGGAATAGAATATCAGAGTAAACTAGCCAGAAATATAAAAACAGATTGTAAGAGTCTTTACAAGTAAATATAAAAAGGAGGAGAGAAGCTAAAATAAAATTAAAAAAGAAATGCTGGAAACACTCAGCAGGTCAGGCAGCACCTGTGGAGAGAAACAGAGTTAATAATGACCCTTCATCGATCTGAAATACTAATGCTGTTCCTCTCCATAGATGCTGCCTGACAATGCTGAGTATTTCAAGTATTTTCTTTTTTATTTTATATTTCCAGCATCCACAGTATTTTGCTTTTGTATTAACTCAAGTAAGTTGGTTCCAGAGAGCAGGGAAATTATCCTAGGGAATGCAGAAATGGCAGGGAAATTGAACAGATATTTTGCATTTGTCTTCATGATATAAGGAAATCGAGGGTAACCATGGGAATATTAATTCTGAGGCAGTCCAGCAAAATGTCGCTAGATTGATCCCTGGGCTGACAGGTTCATCCTATACTGAGAGGCTGATTAAATTTTACCAATGTTCTCTGGAATTTAGAAGGATAAGAGGTGATCTCATTGAAACATAGGAAATGCTAAATGGACTTGACCAGTTAGAAACTGAAATATTGCTTCCCTTGGCTGAGGAATATACATGTGGAGGCACCATCTTAGGATAAGGAGTTGATCATTCAGGACTGAGATGAGGAGAAGTTTCTTCACTCAAAGGATTGCAAATCTTTGGAATTCTCTACCCCAGAGGATTGTGGCTGTTCCATCGTCAAATATATTCAATGCTGAGTTATACAAAGTTTTGGTCTCTTGGGGAGTTGAGGGATGTGGGGAGTGTGGGTGGAAAAGCGAAGTTGAGGCAGCCGTGACCATACCGAATGGCAGAACAGCTCAAGGGGCCATATGTTCTCATTTCTTATGTTCTTATGGCTCAGAGGCGAAGGTGCTACTTATTGAGCCAGGGTTGACAATGAAGACAAAATGAACTGGATAAACTGAATGGTCTTTTTCTCATTCTTAATTATTAATATGGTTATAATGGATATTTCAATAAGCTTCATACTGGTATGGAGTCAGAAATAATTGAAACATTGTGCTGAGTTTACGAGTTTGAAGTAATTCAGTAATCATCTTGTTGATGCTGACTCAATAACTAAGGAGCAGGTGAGACACTACGGGAAAGAAAGGTGACTGCGATGGTAGAAATACTTTATTTTCCATAGGGAACAGAGTTACACTTTCCATATCAATAGTGACTAAAGGTTATAATTTATATCTCCAAGGGTGCATTTATACTGCAGCTAGCAGTCTACATGGAGCTCTTCCAGAGGTTAAAACATAAACCTTTGCAGAGTGAAGCCACAATGGTAACAATTTAAACTAATGTTACACAAGTCTGAAAGATTTTAAACCCAGTTTGACCTCACACTGGAGTCTCAGTTTGTATGGTGACAAACTGGTGCAATCAATTCTCCAAGGAGTCTCAAACTGCTTCTCTGGAATCGGAATAGGCCTGAACTCTGGAGATACCCTACAGTTTCAGCATGATAGCAAAATGACAGTAAAGGTGCTGTATAATCTCAGTTTAGCTACTAAGACAGATGGAGCAAACTGCTTATCATTGCTTGTCAGAGCAAGACCACCTCAGGCATAGGTTGTTTAGTAATTTTATCTTTGTAGGATATTTGTGCTCTTTTTTAGATAATCCCAAAGGCTTGGAGTACATTGACTATCATCAAGATTTCAGTTGAGGCTTTACATAATGTGACAGGTTGGTGTCATAAATGTCATTGGTGACATTCAATGATAGTTAAGTCTGAAATATTATTACCTCAAAACACATTTCTACTTGTATTCTTCTGTAAAATGGATAGAATTTATGAAAGCACTTCAATTCAGTTTGGACCAAATTATAGGTCATGGGCTTGAATCAAATATTATGAGATATTATGAAAGGCTATTGTACAGATCAATTGACTACAGTGGTTTTACTTGTCTATATGTTGAAGCACATGGTGAATATTAACAGGGAAAAATGCTGTTAATTCCATAAAAGACAGCTCATTATGTTTATCTGCCTTACATCAAGTTACCTATTCTGGTTGGATGTATTCCAGATGGTTTCATCATATGATCTCCCACTTCCGGCCTCCCCATGATTGGTTGCTTGGTATGCCCATCCTCACACCATACGCTCATTCCACACCAATTGGAAAGGGGATAAACTCTTCATTACCCAGTTGGATGACTCTTGACTGTCAGTCAAACAGCCTTTATTCCCATCTCCAAAAGGATTATAAAAGCAAAATACTGCGGATGCTGGAAATCTGAAAGAAAACCAGAAAATGCTGGAAAAACTCAGCAGGTACGACAGCATGGAGAGAGAAACAGAGTTAACGTTTCGAGTCCATATGATGCTTATTCAGAGCTTCAGAAATTTTTATAACTAATGAACAAATGTGTTTCAAGGAAGTTAAAAAAAGCATTTATTTTATTTCCATTATGCATTTTCTCATGGGTTATGTGCAGCAGTGTTCTAAAGATTCGTATTTAATTCCTGGGGCCTCCCAACCAATTCTAGCAGTCTGGCAACCTTAGCTTTACATAGTATGATACAACACATTTAGACACCTTACAAAGAATATAGTAGCAATATCAATTCCTGGTGAGACAAATGCAAACTTCAAGGTATATCCATCAACAACAGAGTGGCCTAGGGTTCAGAATACTTGGAAGAGAACCTTGTCGATAAATAAAATGTTGAAACCTTGATAACATATATTAATTTGGGTTATATGTATGAATACCCTTGTGTAAGAACAAATTTAAATTAATATCCTGTCAATTTTGAAGCACACAGGAAGAGAGATGAATTACCCCCTACTATTTAAATGTTGTACAATGTGCCCCAATACAAATGGACTTTTCTGGTTTCTTCATAAAAATCCAAGCTTTGCTTAACTCACAGAATTTAAGAAATTATCTGCCAAGTTTCACAATGGATCGTGTATAAAATCGCCATCACTGAGCTGTACAAATGCCAGTTTCAAAATCTGTGAAGTTAGCCAATCCTAGCCAAACAGAAAAATGAGTCCCATTTGTTGAGTCTGCATACTACATAATGGCCCTGCCGGAAGTGCATGTATGGGGGCATCAGATTGATATTGGATCAATCTCATCTGTGATGTCCTCCAACACAGAATGCTTGCCATGTGAATGATGCTTACTTGGAACTGAAGGTTAATGGTTGCCTACGGGCCCAATATCTTGACCTGAGTTGATGGTTTTGAAAAAGAGCATCAAGCAATAGAAAAAAAAATGTTGCCCCCATGTGCACATGTCCTTTTGCCAGGTCATTCTCATATGAATGGTTAAGGTAGAGAGTACAAATCTAACCTCTGATGATGAAGAGATGAGTATTTTTTTGCTTAACATAGAATCTTGACATTGAAGTTATATGTTTTACTGGAATGTGCAGCACAGAAACAGGTTATCCAGCATAACTGGTCTATGTTGGTGTTCATGCTCCACAAGAACCTCATCCCACCCTATTTCATCTTACCCTATCAGCCTTTCTGCTTCATGTGTTCATCTAGTTTCCCCTTAAATGCATCCATTCAATTCACTTCAATCACTCCATGTGATAGCATGTTCCACATTCTCACCACTCTCTAGGTAAAGAAGAGTCTCCTCAATTCTCGATTAGATTTAATAGCGACTATTAAGATAATTGTACCTAACTGTAAGGTTATTCAATGGTAGAAGAATGTGAAAAGAGGAATTTGCAGCAATAATCCTGATTCTAAAATCTTTACTGCGGTGCTCCAACACACTCATATGATTCACTACAGGCTGAGTGAGATTGGTGGATGGTGAGATTGAAACACAGCCTCACCGAATATTCGTCCTTGGACTTTCGCCGGCTACCACTTCAAAGATTCCAGCTGGATTATCAGAGGCCTCAACTGAAGTATTTTGTCCAACTCTGGGCATCAGATTTTAGGAAGGATGTGAAGGCTTTGAAGAGGATGCGGGAGGGATTTATAAGGATATTTCCAGGGATAGATTGGGGAAGCTTGGACTGTTCTCCTTAGGAAAGAGAAGATTGAAAGGAGGTTTGATGAAAGTGTTCAAAATCATGAGGGCTTTTGACAGAGTAGGTAGGGAAAAGCTGCTCCCACTGGTGGAAGGGGCAAGAACCAGAGGGCACTAATTTAAATTAATTTGTAAAAGAATCAGAGACAACATGAGGAAAAACTATTTTTATGCAGCAAGTGTTTAGGATCAGGAACATGCTGCCTGAGAGTATGGTGGAAGCAGGTTCAATCATGGTTTTCAAAAAGGACTTGGATAATTATCTGAAGAGACAATATTTGCAGGGCTTCAGGGAAAAGACAGGGAAGTGGAATTAGCTGTGTTGCTTTCACAAAGACCTGTCACAGATAAAATGGGCCAAATGGCCTACTTCTGTATTGTAATCATTCTATGACTCTATGATAGGTCTAGGGAGTGAATTTTTGGCATCAAAAGTTTATGGGTTCAATTCCTATACAAGGACTTTTAAGCACAAAATCAAGACTGTCACGACAGCGCACTAAGGGAGTGCTGCATTGCCAGAAGTATTGTCCCCCAGATGAGATGCCAAACCAAGGCTCTGTCTGCATCCCAGCAGATGCAAAAGATCCTGCAGCACATCTTATAAGAGAGCAGGGGAGTTATATCCAATGTCCCTCAATCAACATCACAAAAACAAATTATTTGGGCATGGGATCCTGCCACGCACAAGCTGGCTGTCACATTTTCCACACCACAAAAGCTGCCAAAAGGAAGCATCATAGTTTCCTGACAGTATAGGAATTCAAGCACACTGGACACCTTGTAGGGTCAGAATAGTATGTTCAGATTTGGCTTTGTCAGTACAATACAACAATGCCAAAGGAAAGAATTAGGGCACTATTGAACGACACATACCCTGTCAATGAGTGACACACTCAAAGAGTCAGAGTCAGAGTTCAATTGAGTGGCCAGGGACCCTACTCAGATATTCTGCCAACTCGATGTCATTCCCTGGTCAGTGTAAATGGAGCTCGACAAGTGCATGCTTGTAAGCGTGCATGATGCTGTGCTCCAGACTCCAACATCTGAGAATTGCTTATACTCCTTCACTGGCAGAGAGTGGACAGGACAGTTTTATTTTCTGTTAATGTTAAAAGGCTTCAAAAGTTTCCAGGTGTTCCAATAAACATTAAACTTTGCTGAGAATGGGTGCTGTTTGTGAAACCTCGTGACAGTGATGAATTTGGATTGGGGTGAATTTGCATTCTAATCACACATCACAATTGTGTTGCTACAGAACCAAAAAAAAAATGAATCGAGTTTTTCATCCATTCAAAATAATTTGGTTCAATTCCATTCATATCACATAGTGGTAAAAATGGTTCACAGAAGTGTATTATCAGATACTGTGATATACTTTGTAACATAAACCAATGCAATGATGTATTTTTGTCTATGGCCATTAGTCCATAAAATTAGGTATACTTGGGCTTGGGGTTTGAATTCAAATTTAAATAGGACTATAACTGGACAGCACTAAAGTAGAAGGCCAAGCTCTGATTGCAAATAAAGCTTTTCTAATATTACCTATTTCACAGAAAAACAGAGAACAAAAATTGTCTTAATTAATCACCAAACAAAGTAAATTGTATGATCCTGGTGGCAAATGTGTCAATGTGAATCAGGTAATTTGGTGAGGGTACTAATCACAGAATAGTTACAGCACAGAAGAAGGCCATTTGGCCTGATGTGTCTGTGCTGGTCCCATGTAGAAGCAATTCACAGAGTGCCACTCCCCTACCTTTTTCCAATAGCCCTGCACATTTCAGATAATTTAATTCCTTTTTGATGCCTCAATTGATCCTGCCTCCATCACACTCTCAGGCAATGCATTCCAAATTCTAACCATTCACTGTGTGAAAAGTTTTTCCTCATGTCACCATTGCTTCTTTATGCCAATTACCTTAAATCTAGGTCTCAATCCTTCCACCAATTGGTTCTGTAGCAACACAATTGTGATGTGTAATTAGAATGCAAATTCTATCCAAATTCATCACTGTCACAAGGTTTCACAAACAGCAGCCGTTCTCAGCAAAGTTTAATGTTTATTGGAACACCTGGAAACTTTTGAAGCCTTTTAACATTAACAGAAAATAAAACGGTCCTGTCCACTCTCTGCCAGTGAAGGAATATAAGCAATTCTCAGATGTTGGAGTCTGGAGCACAGCATTGGAATATCTACTTTGTCCAGACCCCTCATGATTTTGAGTGTTTCTACTAAATCTCCTCTCAACTTTCTCTTCCCTTGGGAAAACAACCCCTGATTCTCCAATCTATCCACATGACTGAAGTTCCTCACCCCTTGAACCATTCTTGTGAATCTTTTCTCCACTCTCTCTAATGCCTCCACATCCTTCCGAAAGTGTGGTTCCAGAACCGGATACAATACTCCATTTGAGGTCACATTTCACATAACTTTATTACTTGTGCACTCTATGACCCTATTAATAAAGCCCAGGAAGCCATATGCTTTATTAACCATACTCTTAACCTGTCCTGCCAGCTTCAATGATTTAAACCCACACACATCCAGGTCCCTCTGCACCTGCACCCACTGTGGAATTGTACCTTTTTATTTCATATTGTCTCTCTGCATTCTTCCAATCAACTTCCCCTTCATATTTGTCTGCATTAAATTTCATCTGTTGCGTGTCTTCCCATCCCACCAACGTGTCTATGTCCTTTTGAGGTTCTGCACTATCCTCCTCACAGTTCACAACACTTGCAAGTTTTGTACCATCCACAAATTTTGCAATCGTGTCCTGTACACCAAGGTCTTGGTCATTGATGTATACAATATATATGAGTAAGAGTTGGAGGCCTAATACCAACCCCTGGCCGCTGGAAAACTTTCCTCCAATCCAAAAAACAGTTCACTCAGCCAATTTCGTATCCATGTTGCTACTGCCTCCTTCATTCTATGAGCTCTAAATTTGTTCATGCCCAGTTGTGCAGCACTTTGTCAAAAATCTTTTGCAAGTCCATGTACACCACATCAACAACACTGCCCTCAACAACTGTCTCTCTTACCTCACTAAGGAACCCAAGAAAATTAGGTAACACGATTTGCCCTTAACAAACCCATACTGGGTCTCCTTAATTACATGCATTTGCCCAAGTGATTATCAATTTTGTCAGTTACTTCTACAGTAGCGGCAGGTCGCAGCTTAAGGAAACTGATTAAAGAGTAATACCGTTCACAAATTCATCCCATCTTACACCTGTCGCTGAGCCATGCTTGTCAATAGTTTACCATGGCCATAGTTTAATTGTTTTATAAAAAGAAATATAAGCTGGTTTAAGGTGTGTGTGTGGGGGGCGGAGAGATAGAGAGAGAGAGAGGTGGGGGGGGTGGTGTGGTTGTAGGGACAAACAAGCAGTGATAGAAGCAGATCATCAAAAGATGTCAACAACAATAGTACAATAGAACACATAGGTGTTAAAGTTAAAGTTGGTGATATTATCTAAACGAATGTGCTAATTAAGAATGGATGGTAGGGCACTCAAGGTATAGCTCTAGTGGGTTTTTTTTATATATATAATGGAAATAGGTGGGAAAAGGAAAATCTTTATAATTTATTGGAAAAAAAAGGAAGGGGGAAACAGAAAGGGGGTGGGGATGGGGGAGGGAGCTCACGACCTAAAGTTGTTGAATTCAATATTCAGTCCGGAAGGCTGTAAAGTCCCTAGTCGGAAGATGAGGTGTTGTTCCTTCAGTTTACGTTGGGCTTCACTGGAACAATGCAGCAAGCCAAGGACAGACATGTGGGCAAGAGAGCAGGGTGGAGTGTTAAAATGGCAAGCGACAGGGAGGTTTGGGTCATTCTTGCGGACAGACCGCAGGTGTTCTGCAAAGCGGTCGCCCAGTTTACGTTTGGTCTCTCCAATGTAGAGGAGACCACATTGGGAGCAACGAATGCAATAGACTAAGTTGGGGGAAATGCAAGTGAAATGCTGCTTCACTTGAAAGGAGTGTTTGGGTCCTTGGACGGTGAGGAGAGAGGAAGTGAAGGGGCAGGTGTTGCATCTTTTGCGTGGGCATGGGGTGGCGCCATAGGAGGGGGTTGAGGAGTAGGGGGTGATGGAGGAGTGGACCAGGGTGTCCCGGAGGGAGCGATCCCTATGGAATGCCGATAAGGGGGGTGAAGGGAAAATGTGTTTGGTGGTGGCATCATGCTGGAGTTGGCGGAAATGGCGGAGGATGATCCTTTGAATGCGGAGGCTGGTGGGGTGATAAGTGAGGACAAGGGGGACCCTATCATGTTTCTGGGAGGGAGGAGAAGGCGTGAGGGCGGATGCGCGGGAGATGGGCCGGACACGGTTGAGGGCCCTGTCAACGACCGTGGGTGGAAAACCTTGGTTAAGGAAGAAGGAGGACATGTCAGAGGAACTGTTTTTGAATGTAGCATCATCGGAACAGATGCGACGGAGGCAAAGGAACTGAGAGAATGGGATGGAGTCCTTACAGGAAGCCTGGTGTGAGGAGCTGTAGTCGAGATAGCTGTGGGAGTCGGTGGGTTTGTAATGGATATTGGTGGACAGTCTATCACCAGAGATTGAGACAGAGAGGTCAAGGAAGGGAAGGGAAATGTCAGAGATGGACCACGTGAAAATGATGGAGGGGTGGAGATTGGAAGCAAAATTAATAAATTTTTCCAAGTCCCGACGAGAGCATGAAGCGGCACCGAAGTAATCATCGATGTACCGGAGAAAGAGTTATATTTCAACTCTTTCTTGGACTCGAACTCAAGTTCTGTCGAAGGGTCATGAGGACTCGAAACGTCAACTCTTTTCTTCTCCGCCGATGCTGCCAGACCTGCTGAGTTTTTCCAGGTAATTCTGTTTCTGTTTTGGATTTCCAGCCTCCGCAGTTTTTTTGTTTTTACCATAGTTTAATTGTTTGATTCAAAAGAGTTACAAGAAAAAGCAATACAATAAGACCAACTATTTCCAACCGAAATATTTACGGTTTTATCCCTTCCCAAAACCAATGTAGGGTGAGGAGGCACTGAATTCTACTGCGTATGTACATTTACCAGCCTCAATGTACCGGGAGGACAGATTAGCGTTTCTTACTGGCCGCTCGCACACTTTTAAAGGTGGGTGGCGCTCTATTGACTTGACATGGCTTTGAATGGAGTGTTTCTCTTTCCATCGTGTAGCAATAAGCACTGTTCCCGAAGCCAAGAAAAAGAGCCGGCCTAGTTGTTTGGCAGTGCACCCCCACCACCCCCCCCCATTCAATCCCACTTTCCTCAGAAACGATGTGGGGAAGTCGGAAAGGGCTTGATTAAAATAGGTAAAAGAAAGCGTTTTTATTCTTAAAGTACAGACAAGCCGATAGCAGTGATGAAAGAGAGCAAGCTGTATTTTTGAGTGGGTGCCATCCAGACCTAGCTACACAATATTCATTATCGGGGACAATCTGTCCATTATTGGCACACATTGAACGGGTTCCTTAGCCTGAGCACACGTTCTCTTTGTCAGCCTTAATTAGGCGAAGCAGAAGGAGCTGGAACAGTGGCGTTCAGAGCTGCCCCAGTCAATCACTCCCAAATTTACCTGAACGGGAAAATACAGTACTGGCCAAGGCGTCCTGGTTGTAATAATCTCAATGTTGGCCCACTTGTACAGTAATGTATTTCCCATCCCTGAAAAGTGCCTCGATTAAGTGCATCTTATTTGGATTTAGTTAGGTGCCCAATTGCCTCTGTACAGGCCATCCAAGGCAAGGGGTCATGCCGGAGGCTAAAGACCCCTTGTCATTTGGATAACCGCACTTGACCCTTTCTGGCCACCAACTGTTTAAAGAGATAATGGCTCGGATCAATATCAATGTTGCTCAGTGTGATTGTTCGAAACTACACTGAGAACCCAGGGGTTCCTCAAATTCAAATCTGGACGAAATAACCTCGCTGATTTTTCAACAGAAACGGCTTCTTCGGTATAGCACAGAACGATTAACTTTATTTCCGAAAGATCACTACACAAAATACTGCAACTTAACAAGTAAATCATGGAAAATGTCAACTAGCGGAATGCCTGTTCCGGACACTGGACATATGTACATGTGGTTCTGCTACACATACAGAACTACAGCCAAATGTTTAATTGACGTTTTAAATGAGTGATGAAGACTGGATATGAGCAATACCGTATGTGTTGGAAAACCGGTATCATTACAGGACAGGAACATTAGGGAAAATCTGACTTCGCCTTCCAGCAACACGACCTGAAATAGCCCAACCTCCCTCAACTCGAACGCAATTTTGATTATCAGCGTTCAAATTGGAAGTATCATCTGCAGCCTTCAAATGAAGTTAGAAAATGTATATACACACACACACATGGAGACAAAATGAAACCCTTTCTGGTGGAGTTTCTAACCATGTTCCGTGCATCATCTGAACTTTAGTCTGTCACTGTCAGAGCTGAAGTGATTGCTCCTTTATTCTGTAAGTTCCTTTTAAAAAAAAACCCGAATCCTTTTTTTCCTAAAAAAAAAGCGGTGATTGTAAATATCCCTCCAGGAAGTGGCTGTCCTCAGGAGTACACGGTTAATCTCGCCTATCTCCGGACCGAGCCAGTTCATAGGTGGAACTTTCCACGTGGTGCTCCCCACCATATAAAAAGTTTGCGGCGAATGACACAATGTCGTGATCGCTGGCAGGGCCGTCTGGGAGAGCGGATCGTTCATGCTGCTTTCTAGCGCAGTTAGGGGATCAAGTCACTGTTTTAACACGGGCGCCTGTGGACGATCAACACAATGATCTGTCGCAAATGACAAATGCTGGATTATTGCTTTTAAAGTCAAGAGAGCTCCTACCCTGGCGAACCACAGTTTTTCCCCCCCCCCCAACTGGATCTCCCGCCCCCCCCCAACCCCCCTCCCCATGTCTACATAAATGTATATATACTGGGCCATTAAGATGACTTTAAAGTTTGGACTTGCAGAGCAATCATTTCCTTGGCTCTTAAACGGTGCAGATTAACTTCAAGCAACCCTGAAACGGCGTTGGCTGCGTTCAAAAGTGCAATAAAAGAGTTAGTGCATTGAGTGTGGATGCTAATTTTTTTTTGTATCCCAGCGGCCCCTTAGTTTTGTTTTTTTTTTAAAGTTATTTATCGCAAGGAAACCCGATGCGACCTGGAAAGATCTACAGTGGAGAGCAGGTCCCCGTCTCTCACTCTCTGATTATATAATGCTTATAGAGACTCATCCAAAATACGGTGGCGAACCCAGCACGAACACCAAACCACTTTTAAGCCATATTTGATAGGGATTCTTTTTTTTGCATATATATATATATATATATATATAGTTGAGGGGGGCGAGTGGGTCAGCGGCGCCGTTCAAATGAGCTACTTCGTTGGGAAGATGAGCCTGTTTTGTCTGAGCGGAGCCTGTTTGCTGGTGACCCTGGTGAGCGCAGGCTCCACTCCGGCTCCTGCAGCCGCAGCCTCGCCCCCCTTCACCCCCAGCTCCTGCACGACGTGCGGGCTCGGCCCGCAGGACGAGCCCGGCAAGGCGGACCCGCTCTTCCTGGAAGCCGTCAAGAGGCACATCCTGAACCGGCTGCAGCTGCGGGAGAGGCCCAACATAACGCACCCCGTCCCCAAAGCGGCGATGGTCACGGCTCTGAGGAAGTTGCACTCCGGGAAGATGAGGGAGGATGGCCGGCTGGAGATCCCGAACCTGGACGGGCATGCCACCTCAAACTCCAAGAAGGAACTGCAGGAACAGACCTCGGAGATCATCAGTTTCGCTGAGACAGGTCGGTAAGCTATTCTTTTTTTTCATGGATGGAAAAGTACCCAAGAGTGAACTTAAAAAAAAAATCATTGGGATAAAGGAAAGTGTGAGCCCTCCCGCTTTAATAATGCCGACAGTAACTTTTACAGTGTCACTGGGATTCGGTCTGCCCAAACTTAGGGTTTGAATGAAGAATCGGAACAGACGGTGATTGCGAGTTTTGATTCTAAAGACGGGAATAATACAGTTCGCAGTGGTTAGAATATCCCTATTCAGCCTGCACAGTCAAACTGACGGAGCTAGGTTAACTGTAACATATCTTCACCGCCACTAGAGCCGATACTCAGTACCAATTGCAGACATGTGACAGCAGTAGATTTGGGACCATATTCTAGATTTTATTCCAATGACTGAAGAGCATTCAGTCACGTTTAATGTGACCCCTTTCACTGCAGCCGTTTACTGGTTTGACCGTTTGACACGTTCGACCGCCATCATACAGATTGTCACTGGAGCGGCTGCACAACCGTAAGGTGTGTACATTTTCAACAACAACAACAAAAAAAGGTCCATTGAAGAGGTAGCACTGAAAGGGTTACGGTCAAAAAGGACGTCCGAGATAATTAAACGGGGCTCAGGATTTGCCGACCAATGACAAATTAATTGGTAGCGTGTGTGTGTGTGAAGCCCTAATTTATAACCATTACATGAGGAAAAAGTGGTTTGATGTCATGTTCTACAAGCATTTATAACAAAAATAGCTGGCAAAATACATCAGGCACACCCCGTGCTCTCTTACAGCTGTGTACTGGAATTTGGAATCAAACCGTACACGCGAAGCATGAGCAAAGACGACGTGAACTACGATTCAACAGATTCTTAGCCCTACTGAGATGCTTGCTGTACAAAATGCAACCACATTTTGTACAGTGCAGCAATTTCACAGCGGCGTATCATCACAGGAGAGCTGGAATGCAGATTTTGTACAGAAAACAAAACCCAACGTTGCCTCAAGAAGGTTTCATGATTTTGGCTGTGCACTTTTGCGGTTGAGGTAAAAGTGCGCCAAATTGGAAAGACGCTTCTTTATTTATAACGCCACACAGGGTAATAATTTCACCACAGTGGAAGAAAAACCATTAGATCTATTCGGGGACAGTACTTAATAGAATAGAATATTAAGGATGCAATGTCCACTCTGAAGGAACAATAAATGGCCCTTTCCCTGTAAATGCGAGAGGAAAACTTTTGTCTGATTTCGCGAGAAACTATCTTTAGGGGTTAAACCTAAAATCATGTTTCGCTGCCATGTTAACAATGTGTAACTGGGTATAACTTGTAAAATAATACCCGCTGGTTGGCGCAATCGTTGGGGAGAGTGATGGTCAGATTGAAAAAGAAAGTCTTTGCACGGTTTCATAGCGTGGAACCTGCGCACATTTTCCTCATTACTCCCTTGCAAGTTAGACGGGAGAACCCCCCCCCCCCCCCGCCCCCAACCATTTACTGGGCAGTGAGTTGAGCTTTGAAAAATACTACATCGCAGGCTGCAGTCAGCTTCACCATAGCGGCGCAAACACGGTATTTACGGCCTTGTAAAGCTTAAAGTAGGGCTGAAGACACGCGCATTAGCCCCCTCCCTATATTATGAAGGTGTCCATGCAGCTGCTATGCAAAATTCTAGTTTTTTTTTAATTGTAGGGGGCAACACAAAATATAGAACACTTTGAAATGTGAGCAAAATACATCTGGGCCTAAATCGAGTTTGCATTCGCGATTGTCACTTCTGCTCAATGGTGCACCTGGGTATTTAAATCTAAAACGCCTCATGCATCTGTGAAGCAGGAACATACACAGTCTTCCCAGAAAAATAGTGATCGAAATATTTAATTATCATTCCAGCTAAGTCTGTGTACAGAGTGCACGCTCTAATTTAGTCACATTTTGTGAGTAATTCGGACAGGATTACTTTATTAAAAATAACTTTTTATTCAGCCCATCCATTGCATATCATTGGATTCCTTTGCAGCTGGCGACTAGCCTGTTTCAGTTTTTTTTTGCCAATGTAGATGTTTGCCAAGATTATTAGGGGTTAAACCCGTAATGGCGTGTTTGAATGAGTCACTTGTTGCAGTGTAATGAAACCTTCTATATTCCTGGCCTATAGTTGTGAGGGAGTTTGTGAATTTATATGAGTGCACATCTCGAAATGCGTCCCAATGTCCCAGTGTAGAGGAATAATAAAGTTGTCCCCTGTTCTAACGTTTCAATCGGGGGGGGGGGGGGGGGGCGACAGAAACTTACTAAAATATTCCACAACTGATCTGCTATTAACATGACGCTTCTCTGCTCTGCATTGCATAAAAACAAAACCCATGAACTCTACTAATGCCCGAGAGGCATCTTTCACCACCATGGACTGTGAGAATGGCGTTCCCAATATCAGGCTGGCTAGTGATTCCCATCTCCGATAGTGTGTAATAACCCATACGACATAACTTGCAATTTATTAAGCCTGTCTGTTCATGATTCTTTTATTTTTGTTAGGTCGTATCTGTTTAGGTTTCAGGAAGTGGTTTTTGAGAGCTGCGTGTTCAGTTCTCCAACACAGCGGGAGCATCTAAACAATGTTATAATCAGCCCCTCTACCCCTACCCCCCCACCCCACCCCATAACACCAACCCCTAAACTGTGACCAGCTGTCAGCGTAATCGCCTCTCAGCACAGGTTTCTCGCAAGTTGCTGGCGAGTTGTGGTGAATGCGTTCCTGATTCAGAGGCCAATTTCCTGCGAGTCATTGCAAAGAATTAACATTTTCTATTCTCTCGATGCAGATGAGCTGGCTTCATCCAAATCACGCCTGTACTTTCTGATTTCGAATGAGGGGAACCAAAACCTCTTCGTCCAGCAGGCCAATCTGTGGCTCTATTTGAAACTGCTGCCGTCCAAGGCGGAGAAGGGCAGCCGGCGCAAAGTGACGGTGAGAATCCATTACCGAGAGGCCGGGAGCGCCAGCAAGTGGGCATCGGTGGAAAAGAGGGTCGAGTTGAAGCGGAGCAGCTGGCACACAATCCCCATGACGGAGACCATCCAGGCTCACTTCGAGAGGGGGGAGAGGAGGCACGACCTGGAAGTGGAGTGCCAGGGCTGCGGGGGCTTGGCCGTGGCCCCCATCCTGGTGGAGAGCTCGGACGAGTCCCATCGGCCCTTCCTGGTGGTGCAAGCCCGGGCGCTGGACCCCAAGCACCGGATCCGCAAGCGGGGGCTGGAGTGCGACGGCAGGACCAGCCTGTGCTGCCGGCAGCAGTTTTACATCGATTTCCGACTGATTGGCTGGAACGACTGGATCATCGCCCCGACCGGTTACTACGGCAACTACTGCGAGGGGAGCTGCCCGCCTTACATGGCCGGGGCGCCAGGTTCCGCCTCGTCCTTTCACACGGCCGTGGTGAATCAGTACAGAATGAGGGGCATGAACCCCGGCTCCATGAACTCCTGCTGCATCCCCACTAAACTCAGCACCATGTCAATGCTGTACTTCGACGACGAGTACAACATTGTGAAGAGGGATGTGCCCAATATGATTGTGGAGGAGTGCGGCTGTGCGTGAGGGGACTTTCCATGTGGTGTGTTATTTTTTTTCTATTTTTTTTTAAAAAAAGGACACTTTCGGGTGGTTTGCTGCACACTTTTAACGACACTCAGTCGACCAAGTCGTTGACTTAAATGAACCGACCCAGTTTTGTCAATGGTGGGGGGTGGGGGGGGGGTGGGGAGGGGGTGTGGGGGTGTGGTTATAACAGCATCTACTTGCAACCATTCCGGAGAAAGGGGGAAAAATCCTGTACATAGTGCGAATGGCTCCCCAGCATCAAGCACAATGATACCATTTCATTTTTGTCTCTCTCTCTCTCTCTCTCTCAATGTGATTCAATGCAAAGCCCGGTCGAGGCTCCCTTTTGAAACACTGCGAATCTCAAAAGCACATCGCTATGTATTTAAATGGTGCGAGCGTCAGCTTTAAGTTGGAGTGCTCCTTCCCAGCACTCTGCTTCGATGAGAAATTGAACACTTAATTATTTATACCGCAAAGACTTTTGTTTTACACGGTAGTAAGCTGCGTGTAAATGGTCGGACCTTAAGGAATCTGCCTTCTCATTCAGTACGATTACACACACACACACACACACACACACTTCTATTTGAACCCTGGACGCACATCAGTGAAAATGAGTAACAGTGGAGAAACTTGAGATACTGATCTTTACTTTCCAGCGAAGGAACTGCAACCCCTAACAGCACCCACCCCCCCCCCCCCCCCCACCAACCCCTGCACTCCCCTCCTCTCCCCTCCCCTCCCCTCCCCAGCAATGTCTGCTCATGTGTCCCCACAATACAGGCAGCTCCGAACACTGGCTCTCTGTTCTTCACAAACTCGAAACCCGACTGTGCCTCGTATAGGGACGGGGCGGTTTGAATAGAAACTTGGCGATGATTTCACACGTTTCGACCAACTTCGAGATATCGATTCGACTCATTTTAATGCAATTATACTTCATCTGTGGAATGCAACTATTAACGCCCCTTTCCCGTCTCTCCTGCCTTATCCCGTTTTTTTCTTCACCTTCCCACACTGTGTTTTAACCTATCTTTAAACCCTTTACCTATCGTTTTTTTTCTCTCTCTCTCTATTAATATATATATATTAATATATTATATATATAAACTGTTTTCAGATAGTAAATGAGTTCAAAATGGGCCGAATGGACAATTGTATTAAGACGGTCCTTTAGTGATAGCACAGTTTAAAATCACTCAATGATGAATGAATACAAATGAGCATTAATGGTCATATTGCGTTAAGACCTTGGAGTCGCATAGCACTTACAAAGTACCGAACGCACATTAAGCACTTGCTCTGGACGCCTTGAGAAATCAAAACTGTAGTGGTACTTAAACGGTGCACTCGTCACCAATTACCCAACTCCATTTGTTTCTTACTAACTAAGTGCCGGTTGGGAGCTATGCAATGTAAACGATTGGCAGTAAACAGGTAAATTTGTCGGATTTTAAAATCTCTCCAATTACTTGAAGCTATAAATCTTTCGCTTCCGGTATACGGCGAATGATTGTTTTATAGTTTTTTTTGTCGCGTTTTCTATTTGCACTGAGAAGTTGCGTTGATTAGTTTTAAAAAAACTGCCATTTTTTAAAAAAATAAGTGAAAATGTTATTTTTATAGAAAGAAGAATTCTGGGGGGAATATCGAAATGTATTATACATATCAATGGATTAAATAACGGAACCAAAGAGGTCAAGTATTTAGTGTTCTGTAAATGTCATTGGGCGGCAGGGCCATTGAGACATTTAGTGTTAAAGAGTGGGTGGTTAGCAAGGAAGGTGAGTATTTTGTCAGCTTCATATCATATGGATTCCATTTCTCAATAACCGGTGCAATTTAATCACAAACTAGCACATGCTATACATGGCATATATCCGCAGTATCAACCTGTCCCATTCTGACTTCATCATGCATTTCCTTTATTGTTACATATATGGTCATTTTAAACTGGTTCATCTTCATTTACTAGCTAACAGCTGGACTATTTGACACTTCTGTACAGTTTGGCTACAATAATAATAAAAAAAACAAGTCTACATCAATGGGATCTGTGTCAGCAGTTATTTCTACAAGGGCCGAGGGGTGAGTGCCATACCTGACAATGTTTGTGAGATCATTCTGTGTGATTTCTGCAAGTTATCAGTTCATTCAGCAGCGGATTCTAGGCAGTTCAAATCACCACTCTGCCCACATCACTTTACAAAAAAAAAATAATTTCCAAGTATTTAGTCCAGAACCTGAACATAGCTGAAAAGAGAGGCATGTGGGCCGAAGCTTTTGCACTGAACAGGACTAACGCAAAAACGCAAAGTCCAAAGCACTGGTAGTGATATTACAATCACTGACAGTAACATTTTTTTATCCGTTCATGGGATTGCCCTTGTTCAGAAGTCTTTTAAGGGTCAACCACATTGCTGTGAGTTTAGAGACCCGTGTAGGCCAGACCAGGTAAGGATGGCAGATTTCCTCACCTAAAGGGCATTAGTGAGCCAGATGGGCTTTTATGACGCAAAAACAGAAAATGCTGGAAAAACTCAACAGGTCTGACAGCATCTGTGGAGAGAAAAAAAAACAGTTAACATTTCGAGTCTATATGACCCTTCTTCAGCTCTGTTGTTTTCCCTCCCCACAATTGCTGTTAGGCCTGCTGAGTTTTTCCAACATTTTCTGCTTTTGTTTCAGATTTCTAGCATCCACAGTACTTTAATCTGAGGGTTTTTATAACAATCAGCAATGGTTTCGTGGTCATCATCAGGAGATTGCATTCAATTTCCACCATCCCACATGGTGGGATACAAACCCAGGTCCCCAGAGAATTACGCTGGGTCTCTGGTATAATGATAATGCCACCATGCCACCATTACAATCTGATATCATAATCACTGGCAGTGACATTAAAAGCACTGGCACTGATATCACAAAGCACTGGCACTGATATTACAAAGCACTGGCATTGATATTACAATCGCTGGCAGTGATATTATAATTTGACGTTACAATCACTGGCAGCGATATTACAATCACTGGCAATGACATTACAAAGCACTGGCAGTGATATTACAATCACGCCTAAAAATAGAAAGCGATTGGATTAGGGATTCAGGGCTCCAATAAAATAATTAACTTAACTTTCTTCTGACATCTATCACAATGATTAGATTGGGACAAGAATCTCGGAGCTCCCCCAACCTGTTCCACCATTCATCTAGATCACGGCTGATCTGTGTCTTAACCCATCTGCCTTTCCTTCATATCCATTAACGCCCTTACCTGTATTGCCGTCAAACTGGCCAAACATTGGAAATGACAACAAGATGTTGAAATGTGAAAAAAAATTACAAGACAGCATTTCCACTATACTGCCGGATTTGTGTTATCTTAACCGTGCCAGTGAATCTGCTCCATCGCACCCCATTTAAATCGGGACGGGAAGGCCCGTCAACTTATTTGGCAGCATCTTAATCAGCGTTAGGTCAATCTTGTCATCATGGTTCATCTTGTCTTACGTCCACACTGCGAGAGTCCCATAGACCTCCTGTCCCGAGAGCAGAATCACTGGCCCTCTCAGACGCTGCACTTTCTTGATTTGCCAAACCCTGCATTGTCAATTCTTTTTTTCACGCATTCATGAAACAAAATGAACAATTTTCTCTATACCCCGCCCCCCCCCCCACACTTCTTCCAATTATTTATGCTGCCACTGATCCTTTCGGCTGCTAATGAAGCTTTCACGCTCATTGATCCTCACCGCCCAGCGATTCACACGCACTGTTGTTACAATATTACAACTTCAATGGGAACCGGAGAAGAAAGGTGGGTCAGCAATGGGAGGATTTGCTGGGCATAATCCGCTTTTACATTATTTCCCAGTCATGTATAGGCCTATTCGACGTGTTTTGTCAAGAATGAAATATAGATGGGACAAAGGCCTTTCCTCACATTAACATGCGCAGGAGCTTCGCCAAGGAAAGTCTACCAGGTTCAGAGATCGCCAATTATTGGATGGGAAGCTCACAAGCGCAGTTGAGATTTGCAAATACAAGGAGCCTTAGTTAGGGTTATTGTTCAAGGCGTTCTGATTCCTACATTACAACGGTGGTACTTTTACCCACTTCATTGGTTAAAAGCACTTTGGGAAGAAGGCTTATTTTCAGGCTATTGGAACAGATGCGTTGTACGTGGTGTTTGTATTGCACCTTTGGCCTCATTTGGGACTTAGCTCATCTGCTGCTGAAAGCCTCACCCATGCCCTTGTTACTTTGGGCAGGACTTCCCTCGCTGGTACCGCTGTCTGTAAACTTTAGCTCATCCAAAGCTCTGCTGCTTATATCTTAACTGGTATCAAGTCTTGCTTATCCATCACCCATGTGCTCACTGACCTACATTGGCTTCCAGTCCAGCAAAGCCTTGATTTTAACATTTTTACCTTTGTTTTCAAAAGCCTCTGTAGCCTTGCCCCTGCCTATCTCTGTAAACTCCTCCAGCCCCCACAACCCTCTGGGGTCCTCCAAATCTGGCCCCTCATGCATTCTGCATCCTCCCTCCTCCCCATCCCCAATATTAATCACTCCACACTGGTGACCATAACTCCAGAAGCCCTATAACTCCAGAAACTCTAGGCCCTATGCTGCGGAATTCTGGCCTTTAATCTCTCTGTTTCTCTATCTCTTTCTCCTCATTTAAGATGCTCTTGAACAAACATTTGGTCACTGATATCTCCTGTATGTGGTTAGATATCAAATTTTGTTTAATAATTCTCCTCTGAAGCACCTTTGGATTAGTTATATGCTAAAGGCACTATATGAATGTAAGTTGTTGTTGGGATTGCCCAGATTCAGTGTAACACCAGCATTAACCTTGAACTGCCTAGAGCAGAGCTCCCTTGGGTGAGACAGTCGTAAATTTGACCAGGCATGGGTTAGAGCTCTAGTGTAGTACAAAACCACATTTGCTAAATGATTAGAGCATCTATTGGAACTTCCGGGCACTTTATAAATGCACTAAGAATGTGGAATCTCCCACTACCACTTCCAATGGTATTAACTTTTAACAGCTGGGAATTGAGCTCCACATAGGCAAGTAAACAGCATGTGCACAGCTCCTTGTGGACCTGTCAGTCTGCATTGCAACCAGGTTTTAATGAGCAGTGTACCACTGGTTGACAAAGAAATTGTAGCTATTCATCTGAGGATGCATATGCACAGGGGTGAAACCAATAGCTGCAGTTTGGGTTCCAACGAGACAGTGACATCTTCATAAAACCGAAAATTCCTTTAACACTCAATAGGTTAGGCAGCATCTGTGGAGAAAGAAAAAAAAGTTTAGGTTAATTCTACAGGTCCATAGCCTTCATAAAAATCAATGGATTGAATGACTTTTGTTTAGGTAGAGGGCATGTTAATGTTTTCCCAGGAGGACATTGTGCAAATGCCTTGATACAAATGTGGTCAGAGCTCAGAAGTTAAAACATATAATTGTTCGGTGAGCAGGGAGGTGAGAATACTCAACCTGTAAACATTTGAACTGAGTTTAGGTGGTTTTAAAAATGTCCAGAGCATTTGGTGAAACATGACACTGGATTTACCCTCAATGAGGTGTCAAACCAACATGGGGTGAAACTTCCCCTCCAGGGACTCTGGAGTCAAGAGTTAAATCTGGATTTGCACTGTCCATTTAAAGTTGTGCAAAGTAGAAATCACATGCAATGTAAATGTACCCTGTCATCAGTAGATATTGTACCTCTGCACCCTTGGACAGTTTTTGTAGTAATTATGTGTATATATTTATACCAAACTGTCAACCTTCATATTGCATACTATAACTTAATTTAAGTTGAGGGTAGGGAACCACAATGAGAAACTGGATTAATGATAATAAATGGGACTTTGTATGTTATTGGTGGTACAGGACAGAAGATGGCAAATAAAATGAAAGCACAATGGTGGTCATGTTTTTTCCAAAATTAAACTTTTGTGTTGTTTAAATAGTTTATCAAATGTCTTTTCACACAAAATACTGAATCACAACAAAAAAATTGCATAGAGTATCCAAAGCTTTGGACCAGTATGGCATATGCAGTTGTCAAAGCTGCAAAAAACATCAACATGATTGTAATAATGACCTAAAATAGCTGTCAAAAATTAAAATTAAGTAATTAAAAAACTATGGTCCCCATTAGTTAAAGGTTTCTAAGGTGCTATAACAGGCTTGTCTAATAGAAATCACTGATATAGCACATGCACTGATTTTAGTAGAAAATGCCTCGTACCCACTAACCCAACACAGGTAAAGATACTTCACATTTACTTAACATTCATATTTACTTAACAAATTCTAATCACAGAATTACCTGGAAAAACTCAGCAGGTCTGGCAGCATCGGCGGAGAAGAAAAGAGTTGACGTTTCGAGTCCCCACGACCCTTCGACAGAACTTGAGTTCGAGTCCAGGAAAGAGCTGAAATATAAGCTGGTTTAAGGTGTGTGTGTGGGGGGCAGAGAGATAGAGAGACAGAGAGGTGGAGGGGGGTGGTGTGGTTGTAGGGACAAACAAGCAGTGATAGAAGCAGATCATCAAAAGATGTCAACGACAATAGTACAATAGAACACATAGGTGTTAAAGTTAAAGTTGGTGATATTATCTAAACGAATGTGCTAATTAAGAATGGATGGTAGGGCACTCAAGGTATAGCTCTAGTGGGGTTTTTTTTAATAATGGAAATAGGTGGGAAAAGGAAAATCTTTATAATTTATTGGAAAAAAAAAGGAAGGGGGAAACAGAAAGGGGGTGGGGATGGGGGAGGGAGCTCACGACCTAAAGTTGTTGAATTCAATATTCAGTCCGGAAGGCTGTAAAGTCCCTAGTCGGAAGATGAGGTGTTGTTCCTCAGTTTGCGTTGGGCTTCACTGGAACAATGCAGCAAGCCAAGGACAGACATGTGGGCAAGAGAGCAGGGTGGAGTGTTAAAATGGCAAGCGACAGGGAGGTTTGGGTCATTCTTGCGGACAGACCGCAGGTGTTCTGCAAAGTGGTCGCCCAGTTTACGTTTGGTCTCTCCAATGTAGAGGAGACCACATTGGGAGCAACGAATGCAGTAGACTAAGTTGGGGGAAATGCAAGTGAAATGCTGCTTCACTTGAAAGGAGTGTTTGGGTCCTTGGACGGTGAGGAGAGAGGAAGTGAAGGGGCAGGTGTTGCATCTTTTGCGTGGGCATGGTGTTGTGCCATAGGAGGGGGTTGAGGAGTAGGGGGTGATGGAGGAGTGGACCAGGGTGTCCCGGAAGGAGCGATCCCTACGGAATGCCGATAAGGGGGGTGAAGGGAAGATGTGTTTGGTGGTGGCATCATGCTGGAGTTGGCGGAAATGGCGGAGGATGATCCTTTGAATGCGGAGGCTGGTGGGGTGATAAGTGAGGACAAGGGGGACCCTATCATGTTTCTGGGAGGGAGGAGAAGGCGTGAGGGCGGATGCGCGGGAGATGGGCCGGACACGGTTGAGGGCCCTGTCAACGACCATGGGTGGAAAACCTTGGTTAAGGAAGAAGGAGGACATGTCAGAGGAACTGTTTTTGAATGTAGCATCATTGGAACAGATGCGACGGAGGCGAAGGAACTGAGAGAATGGGATGGAGTCCTTACAGGAAGCGGGGTGTGAGGAGCTGTAATCGAGATAGCTGTGGGAGTCGGTGGGTTTGTAATGGATATTGGTGGACAGTCTATCACCAGAGATTGAGACAGAGAGGTCAAGGAAGGGAAGGGAAGTGTCAGAGATGGACCACGTGAAAATGATGGAGGGGTGGAGATTGGAAGCAAAATTAATAAATTTTTCCAAGTCCTGACGAGAGCATGAAGTGGCACCGAAGTAATCATCGATGTACCGGAGAAAGAGTTGTGGAAGGGGGCTGGAGTAGGACTGCAACAAGGAATGTTCCACATACCCCATAAAGAGACAGGCATAGCTGGGGCCCATGCGGGTACCCATAGCCACACCTTTTATTTGGAGGAAGTGAGAGGAGTTGAAGGAGAAATTGTTCAGCGTGAGAACAAGTTCAGCCAGACGGAGGAGAGTAGTGGTGGATGGGGATTGTTCGGGCCTCTGTTCGAGGAAGAAGCTAAGGGCCTCACACAGCTATCTCGACTACAGCTCCTCACACCCCGCTTCCTGTAAGGACTCCATCCCATTCTCTCAGTTCCTTCGCCTCCGTCGCATCTGTTCCGATGATGCTACATTCAAAAACAGTTCCTCTGACATGTCCTCCTTCTTCCTTAACCGAGGTTTTCCACCCATGGTCGTTGACAGGGCCCTCAACCGTGTCCGGCCCATCTCCCGCGCATCCGCCCTCACGCCTTCTCCTCCCTCCCAGAAACATGATAGGGTCCCCCTTGTCCTCACTTATCACCCCACCAGCCTCTGCATTCAAAGGATCATCCTCCGCCATTTCCGCCAACTCCAGCATGATGCCACCACCAAACACATCTTCCCTTCACCCCCCCTTATCGGCATTCCATAGGGATCGCTCCTTCCGGGACACCCTGGTCCACTCCTCCATCACCCCCTACTCCTCAACCCCCTCCTATGGCACAACACCATGCCCACGCAAAAGATGCAACACCTGCCCCTTCACTTCCTCTCTCCTCACCGTCCAAGGACCCAAACACTCCTTTCAAGTGAAGCAGCATTTCACTTGCATTTCCCCCAACTTAGTCTACTGCATTCGTTGCTCCCAATGTGGTCTACATTGGAGAGACCAAACGTAAACTGGGCGACCGCTTTGCAGAACACCTGCGGTCTGTCCGCAAGAATGACCCAAACCTCCCTGTCGCTTGCCATTTTAACACTCCACCCTGCTCTCTTGCCCACATGTCTGTCCTTGGCTTGCTGCATTGTTCCAGTGAAGCCCAACGCAAACTGGAGGAACAACACCTCATCTTCCGACTAGGGACTTTACAGCCTTCCGGACTGAATATTGAATTCAACAACTTTAGGTCGTGAGCTCCCTCCCCCATCCCCACCCCCTTTCTGTTTCCCCCTTCCTTTTTTTTTCCAATAAATTATAAAGATTTTCCTTTTCCCACCTATTTCCATTATTAAAAACAACCCCACTAGAGCTATACCTTGAGTGCCCTACCATCCATTCTTAATTAGCACATTCGTTTAGATAATATCACCAACTTTAACTTTAACACCTATGTGTTCTATTGTACTATTGTCGTTGACATCTTTTGATGATCTGCTTCTATCACTGCTTGTTTGTCCCTACAACCACACCACCCCCCTCCACCTCTCTGTCTCTCTATCTCTCTGCTCCCCACACACACACCTTAAACCAGCTTATATTTCAGCTCTTTCCTGGACTCGAACTCAAGTTCTGTCGAAGGGTCGTGGGGACTCGAAACGTCAACTCTTTTCTTCTCCGCCGATGCTGCCAGACCTGCTGAGTTTTTCCAGGTAATTCTGTTTTTGTTTTGGATTTCCAGCATCCGCAGTTTTTTTGTTTTTAATTCTAATCACCATTGAATCATCAGCAAAGTAAAACACTCATAGTCAAAAAATGCTCACATAATTTGCATATCATCTTACCATTTTACCAATAAACGTGCAAAAAATTAAAATACACTCTCATATGCTATGCAAATAATTATTGAAACCACCTGTCCCAATGACTATTACTCAATTTTTATTTACAAATCAGAAATGCAATTAGACACATCTGGATTATTCATGATCCACATACTGCTAATGGATAATGCATGGGACAGTACTATATCAAATAAATGCTGAGATAGTCCAACTTGTCTAATTTGGAATCCTGATTCCGCAATGATTGATCATCTCATTGTTAGAGATGAGGAGTCCTAGCTCACATTGGACCCTGAGTGGAACTAGATGAATTAGATGAAGGATAACATGAAAATTGGACAGAACCTGCTTCTGTTGATATTTTACCCCATGATTTTCCTTTTGCCATTTTCAAATGGGCGAGGGAATGTAATATTTGGATCTCTGTCCTCTTCCTATGTTAAACTGGCAGTTTTTAAAATTCATTCAAGGGATGTGGGTATTGCTGGCTGGGCCAGCATTTATTACCCATTCCTAATTGTTCTTGAGAAGGTGATGGTGAGCTGCCTTCTTGAACCGCTGCAGTCCATGTGGTGTAGGTATATGGGAGTTAGGGAGGGAGTTCCAGGATTTTGACCCAGCGACAGTTAAGGAATGGTGATATATTTCCAAGTCAGAATGGTGAGTGGCTTGGAGGGGAACTTGCAGGTGGTGTTCCCATGTGTCTGCTGCCCTTGTGCTTCTAGATGGTAGTGGTCATGGATTTGAAAGGTGCTGTCTAAGGAGCCTCGGTGAGTTCCTGCAGTGCATCTTGTAGGTGATACACTGTGCATCGGTGGTGGAGGGAGTGAATGTTATGGATGGGATGTCAATCAAACAGTCTGCTTTGTCCTGGATGGTGTCGAGCTTCTTGAGTGTTGTTGGAGCTGCACTCATCCAGGCAAGTGGAGAGTATTCCATCACAAAAATTGTGTAGAGAGTACCTAGAAAAGAGCAGGAGGAGTGGGCCTAGCTGAGTTGCTCTTGCAGAGAGCTGGCACAGGTATGAAGGGCCACATGGTTTCCTTCTGTGCTGTAACCAGGTCTTGCTGCATTTGGACTGCTTCTGTGGGAGTTCCCAGGATACCAGTGAGTTATTGGCAGTTCCCAAGTTACCCAGTAAGATACCTCCTTCACACCTTAAAAGGACCTCAGCAAAACTCAGGCCAGGTGATACATCACATGAGTTTCATTTGGGCCCAGAATGGCTCACCACCTTCTGGCAGGCAGAATGAGGAAGCCACTTACAGCTGTGATATGCTTTGCTAATGACATGAAATTAGGGGTGGGATCACAGCATACGCTTTGAATGATGATGGCTTCCACTAAATTGCATGAGTCAGCAATGCAAGTTCATTAGAATTTTAGACCTCAAGGCTCTAATTTCTGGTACTGCATTGGCGAACACAGTCACATAAGATGTCAGTCTTGTCTGACTAGTAGCGCTCTCACCTCTGACTTTGAAGTGCATGCATCAAATCCTACAAGATACTTGAGCACATAATCTAGGCTGAAACTTTAGTGCAGTACTAGGGTAGTGCTACATCAGAGGTACTGTCTTTCAGATGAGGCATTAAACTGAGGCCTCTGTTAGCCCCTTAGGGGGATGTAAAAACTCTATAACAGTAGTTATAAATTGAATGGTTAGAGCACATTTGGCCCTTCATATTGGTGCTGGCTCCCTGTAAGAGCAACTCAGCTAGACGCACTCCCCTGTTCTTTTCCAGTAGTCCTGAAAATCTCTTTTCTTCAAATAATTATCTAATTCCCTTTCAAAAGCCACATTTGAATCTCCTCCAACAGACTCTCAGGCAGTGCATTCCAGATCCTAACCACTCACTGAATAAAGAAATGTTTCCTAATTTGAGGAAGAACAAGGGAGTTCTCCCAGTTTCCTGGCAAATATTAATCCTCAACAGCACCTAAAAATACCCAGATAAATTGGTCATTTGTTTCTTGCTGCTGGGTTTTACACATCACAACAGTGACAATGCTGGAAAAAAGTGTTAGTTTAAGTACAAAAAAAGACATAGACCAAAAAAAATGTCAGATAGAATCTGTGTATGAAGTGACTAAAGTTTTAGTGGCTGCTAATTAGGTTTAGCAATTTTATCATCCACCTACCAGAGACTGAAATATATCAGTGCAGGTGACAAGATATTAATGCCACCCTGCAAATGCTGGCATAGGTTTAACACAAAGTTAATATATAGCTGCACAGGAATTAAAACACCACAAGCATACTAAATATAAGGAGGCGGACCAGACCTAATTAATTTAAGCCATTCTGCATCTGAAAAATAATAAAATGGTGTGTGCTGTCACATGTAGATGAGGATCTGCACATGCCAACAGATTTAAGGCAATAGGCTTGATGTTAGTTTTAGCAGAATTTGCAATATACAAACATACAAAGTAGGAGCATAAGTATGCCATTTGGCCCTCGAGCCTGGTTCGCCATTCAATAAGATCTTGGCTGATCTATTTGTGTTTTAAATTCCACATTCCCAACTACACCTGATAACCTTTGATTCCCTTGCCTAACAAGAATCTATCTACCTCTGCTGTAAAAAATTCAATGACCCCGCTTCCACCACATTTGGAAGCAGAGAGTTCCAAAGTCAACCATAATTTAAGCATTCCACACCAGTGTATGTGAAGTCACACAATGCAATATTGTTAAGGTAAGCATGGAGAAAAGCTACTTACATATCATTATGCTAGTATATTTTTCTCACATCTTTCAAATGGAAATGGTTCTTCAGTATGCATCAATCTGAATTTACTGCTCTTACTGGAGGTTGAATATTGGAAACATCAGAACAGCTACATACATGATGTTACCATTCTAGCCATGGACCTGCTGCAATGCGAGGGGCAGTCCATAAAGGCTGGAAACTTAAACATTACATCGCTGACTCGCATGGCTGGGATTCGGGCTTAGTAGACAGTAACATACCCTTGAACTTTTTCTTGGCACGCGTGGGTGATTTATTTAAGTCTTTGATTCTTTTTGTGCAACACATGTTAACCTAAAGGGGCCAACATGTGCGTGGTCTGTGCAGGGACTTTCAGGTTGCTGCATGGCTGCACAGCTTAGAGGAAACATTGACGAGCAGAATAAGGTACTGACTCAGATGGAAAATGCCATTGGCAATGTACTGCCTCTAAGAGCTAGGGAATCAAGCCCCCTCTGGAGGTGGAGACTTCTGTTCCTGAGAACCATGAATACTCATTTATATTACAGGTAAACCAATGGTTTCTTTATGTTGATGCCCACAATGTTATCAACACTGTCCAATATTCCCCTAAAAAGTTAAGAAAAATAGAGGGAAAAGTTCAAAAGTACTTTACTCCAAATGACCTTCTTTCAGTTATTTGTCATTCAATTCCAATATGCATTACTTCTTCAGTTCCAAAGAAAAGTCATATTTGACTCAAAACATTAACTCTTGTTTCTCTCTCCACAGATACTGCTAGACTTGCTGAGATTTTCCAGCACTTTCTTTTTTTATTTCAGATTTTCCGCATCCACAGTATTTTTTCTTTAATATGGGTTGATAAAGAAGAGCCAGCATGGATTTCTAAATGTTCACTCCTGTTTAATTAATTTGCTGGAGCTTTACGAAGAGGTAACGGAAAAGGTCAATGAGGGTAATGCTGTTGATGTGGTTTACAAGGACTTTCAAAAGGCATTTGACACAGTGTCACACAACAAACTTGTGAGAAAAGTTATTGCTCATGGAATAAAAGGGACAGTAGCAACATGGATACAAAATTGGCTGAAAAATAGGAAGCAGAGAGTAATGGTCAATGGATATTTTTCAGACAGGAGGAAGGTTTGTAATGGAGTTCCCCAGGGGCTGGTTTTGGGACTCTTGCTTTTTCTGATATATATTAATGATTGAGATCTTGGTGTGCATGGCACAATTTCAAAGTTTGCAGATGACACGAAGCTTGGGAGTGTTGTAAACTGCAAGGAGGGCAGTGTAGAATTTCAAAAGGACCTAGACAAGTTGGTGGAGTGGGCAGATAGGTGGCAGATGAAGTTCAATGCAGAGAAGCGTGAGGTGATGCATTTTGGTAGGAAGAACATGGAGAATATAAAATAAGGGATGAAATTTTGAAGGGGATGCAGGCATAGAAAGACCTGTGTATATATGTGCATGGATCATTGAAGGTGGCAGGACAGATGGAGAGAGCAGTAAATAAAGCATATAGAATCCTGGGCTTTATTAATAGGGGTATAGAGTACAATAGCAAGGAGATTATGATGAACTTATATAAGACACTTGTTAGACCTAAGCTGGAGTATTGTGCACAGTCCTGGGCACCCACATTATAGGAAGGATGTGAACACATTGGAAAGAGTGCAGAAGAGGTTTACCAGAATGATTTCAGAGATGAGAAACTTCAGTTACGAAGATAGATTGGAGAGGTTGGGACTGTTCTCCTTGGAGGGAAGAAGGTTAAGAGGAGATTTGATAGAGATGTTTAAAATCATGAGGAGGCTGGACAGAGTAGATAGGGAGAAGCTGTAAAAGGATCAAGAATGAGAGGGCACAGATTTGAAGTGATTTGAAAAGAAGCAAATGTGACGAGAAAAAACTTTTTCACAAAACGAGTGGTTCAGGTCTGGAATGCACTGCCTGGGTGTGTGGTGGAGGCAGGCTCAAACAAAGCAGTCGGGAGAGCATTAGATGATTATTTGAATAGAAACAATGTGCAGGGCAATAATGCTCATTTGGAGAGCCGGTGCAGACATGATGGGCCGAATGGCCTCCTTCTGTGCCATTAAAGTTCTGTGATTCTGCGATACCAATATGTTTTTTTTATTACCCATATTCATCCCAACACTTTGATAGTGTTGGTTCTCCCTGAAAGTACATTGGGAAAAGCTCTAATCCAACAAAAACTACAAAAAAAAAATCCTCCGTTAGCAATCAAACCTGCAGCTGTAGAAAACTTATAAGATTCGTGCTTTTTAGTTACCATTTTTGGTAGTGGGATTGCTAATACGGTATTTCAATTTAAAAAATGTCTTAATTGAAAAACAATATATAATTTTAAACTGGGCTGCACTTTGGTCACCCTGCCAGGGTTCCCACTTTCAACGTAGGCTGGCTCTGTAGGCTAGCCTGGTCCCACTGCTGCATTCATTGCACATATTCTATAAATCAATTATTTGAGGTAGCAACTAATGGTGGTTATCGAGTGTCTGAAATACAGACATGGCAACAAAATCTGAAAATGTCACAAAGATGCACTTCCAAAAAGGCCACATACGATAGCTTCTTTGCAGAAAATGATTTATTGTCATGAATATGTCTTCTATATACAAGCAGAAATGTTTAGAAAAACTGTCATCTCAATGCAGTGGTGGGTCCACAGATGTGGCAATTTAATTCACAAAGTTCACAAGATGGCCAACAGGCTTAAAATGGAACAACGCATAAGAGGTATTTTTCTTAGGTTGATTCAAAAAAATAATTAAGTCCTCATTCACAACTGCATCAATGAGGCTTCTAAGAACATAAGAAATAGGAACAGGAGTAGACCATTTGGCCCCTCGATCCTGCTCTGTCATTCAATAAGATCATGGCTGAACTTCTTGTGTTTCGATTTCCACATTTCCACAAACCCAAATTTGATTCCCTTGCCTCACCAGAATATATCTACCTCTGCCTTAAAAATATTCAATGACCCCGCCTCCACAATCTTCTGAGACAGAGAATTCCAAAGTCGTACAACTCTCTGAGGGAAAAAAATTGTCCTCACTTCTGTCCTAAGAGGGTGACCCCTAATTTTAAAACAGTGCCCCCTAGTTCTGGACTCACCCACAAGAGGAAACATTCTTTCAACATCCCCCTTGTCAAGGCTGTTCAGGTTCTTGTATACTTCAATCAAATCACCCCTCTCTCTTCTAAACTCCAGTGGAAACAAGCCCAGTCTGTCCAACCTTTCCTCACAAGACAACACACTCATTCCAGGTGTCAATCTAGTAAACCTCTTTTGAACCATCTCCAATGTATTTACATCCTTCCTTAAATAAGGAGACCAAAACTGCACACAGTATTCGAGGTGCGGTCTCACCAATGCCCTGTTTAACTGAAGCCTAACATCCTTACTTCCTTGGATTCACCTCATTCTGTTGAAGGGTCATGAGGACTCAAAACGTCACCTCTTTTCTTCTCCGCCGATGCTGCCAGACCTGCTGAGTTTTTCCAGGTAATTCTGTTTTTGTTTTTTATCCTTACTTTTATGTTCAATCCCTCTTGTAATAAAGGATAGCATTCCATTAGCCTTCGTAATTACTTGCTGTACGTGCATACTAACTTTTTGTGACTCATACTAGAACACGTAGACCCCCCTGCACCTCAGAATTATGCAGCTGTTCTCCATCTAAGTAAAACTCTGCTTTTTTATTCTACCTGCCAAAGTGAATAACTTCACCTTTTCCCACATTAAACCCCATTTGCCAGATCTTTGCCCACTCACTCAACCTATCTATATCCATCTGCAACTTCCTCATGTCCTCTTCACAACATATTTTCCTACGCATATTTGTGTCATCTGCAAATTTAGCTACCATGTCTTCACTCCCCTCATCTAAGTCATTGATGTAAATCGTGTAAAGTTGAGGCCCCAGTACAGACCCCTGTGGGACGCCACCCGTCACATCCTGCTGATCAGAAAAAGACCCATTTATGTATACACCCTGCTTTCTGCCAGCCAGCCAATCTTCTATCCATGCTAATATGTTATCATGCTTATTGTGCTAATATGTGCAATTCTATTTTCCGTAATAATCTTTGATGTGGCACCTTATCAAATGCCTTCTGGAAATCCAAGTACAGTAAGCCTACAGGCTCCCCTTTATCCAATGCGCATATTACTCCTTCAAAAAACTCCAATAAATTGGTTAAACATGATTTTCCTTTCACAAAACCATGCTGACTCTTGCCTTTTGCCTTGAGCTCTTCTAAGTGCCCAGCTATAAGCTCCTTAATGATCGATTCTAATAACTTCCCCATGACAGACATCAAACTAACTGGCCTGAAGTTTCCTGTTTTCTGCCTCCCTCCCTTCTTGAATATAGGGATTATATTTGCTACTTTCCAATCTGATGGAACCTTCCTAGAATCTAGCGAATTTTGGAAAATTAACACCAGTGCATCAAATTAGCCATCTCTTTTAAGACCCTAGGATGTAGTCCATCGGGACCCGGAGACTTGCCAGTCTGAAGCTCCATTTCCCTAGTGATTTCAATTTCACCAAGTTCCTCTCTCCCTTTCACCTCCTGATTTGCAGCTATTACTGGAATATCTTTTGTATCCTCTATAGTGAACACAGAAGCAAAATATTTTTCATTTCTTCCTACATTTCCTTATTACCTACTATTAACTCCCCACTTTCACTCTCTAGAGGACCAACACTCACTTTACTTATTCTTTTCCTTTTTAGGTACCTGTGGAAGCTTTTGCTATCCGTTTTTACATTTCTAGCTAGCTTCCTCTCATACCCTAATTTCTTTCTCCTGATTAATCTTTTGGTTATTCTCTGTCGTTCTTTATATTCTGTCCAATTATCTGTCCTGCCACTCATCTTCGCAGAGTTGTATGCTTTTCCTTTAAGTTTGGTGTTTTCCTTAACATCTCTAGTTAACCACGGATGATGGGTCATTCCCTTAGAATTTTTCTTTATAGTAGGAATGTACTTATTCTGAATACTCTGAAATATCCCCTTAAATGTCTGCCACTGCTTCTCTATTGATCTGTCCTCTAGCCTAGTTTCCCAGTTCACTTCAGCTAGCTCAGCTTTCATCCCCACATGGTTGCCCTTACGTAAGTTTAAGATACTAGTCTTAGACCCACTCTTCTCCCTTACAAACTGGATGTAAAATTAAATCATATTGTGGTCAATGCTACCTAGGGGTGCCATTACTCTGAGGTCATTAATTAATCCTATTTCCACAACACCAAATTGAATATAACTTGCTCTCTGGTTGGTTCCAGAACTGCTTTAAGAAACTATCTTAAAAGCATTCTAAGAACTCCTCATCCAGGCTACTACCACCAATCTGATTTTTCCAGTTTATGTGTAGATTAAAATCACCCATGAGTATTGCCGCCCCTTTAACATGGGTACACAATATTTTCTCTTGAATGCTTTGTCCCACACTGTGGCTATTGTTAGGCGGCCTGTAGACCACTCCCACTAATGACTTTTTCCCCCTACTATTCCTCATCTCCATCCAAACCGATTCTACATCCTGATCTTCTGAACCAAGGTCATCTCTAACTATTGCACCAATGCCGTTTTTAATTAACAGTGCCACCCCCTCCACCTTTACCTAGCTTGCTATTCTTCTTGGATGTCATGTACCCTTCAATATTAAGGACGCAAACTTTGTCAGAACCTCTTTCCTAGTTCTACCCATGTCATTGGTACCTACATGGACCATGACAACTGGATCCTCCCACTCCCACAACAAGTTCCTCTCCAGCTCTGATCAGATGTCCCGAACCCTGGCACCAGGCAGGCAACAGAATCATCCGGACTCTCGCTCTTTGCTGCAGAGAACAGTATCAATCCCCCTCACTATACTGTCCCCTAGTACCACTACATTCCTTTTTGCGCCCCCCACTTGAACGGCTTCCTGTACCACAGTGCCATGGCCAGCCAGCTCATCCACCTTGCAGACTTCGCTTTCATCTATACAGGTTGTGAGCACCTCAAACCTGTTTGACAATTGCAAAGTATGAGGCTCCTCCCCTACTGTCTGCTTGGTCCCATCACCTGCCTCACTCACAGACACATCCTCCTGTCCATCACTGCTGACCAAAACAGATGACCCTTTTCTAAGAGGTGTGATTGTCTTCTGGAACAATCCAGGTATTTCTCTCCCTCCCTTATGTTGCGCAGTGTCTGCATTTCAGCTTCCAAATCAATAATCCTGATCCGGAATTCCTCAAGTTGCTTACACTTCCTGCAGATGTGTTTGTCATGGATCATCTTGGTGTCCAAAAACTCCCATATCTCACAGCTGCAACATAACACCAGTCCCGCCATTCTAACTTATGTTATTTAGTTAATTTACTTTAATTACTTTCTTCCTATGTATGCTGCAATTTACTGTGTTTATTGAATGCTAATACCCCTGACAACTAAAGGTTGTATGCTTAACTACAAGGTATGTGTTTTAGATGTTTGTTTAAATTACTTTATTTTTATTGCTTTTTTCACCTTTATTGTTTGATTTTAATTTTAAAGTTTTCAAATTTTGGTTTATTATTTTAAAGTTTTAATTATTTTTATTTAAGGATCTACTTTAACTCACTTGTCCTAAGATGGTTTCTTACACACTGTCCCTTAGTCTGAGCACTTACCAGCCAATCAACTTACTACCTTCCTGTGACAGCACAGTTGCTTTTCTTCTTTTTCCTGGGCTTTAGCTTCCTAGGAGCTGAAACAGCGCGCTCCTCAGCTCCCGACTGTCTCCTGCAGATCTGCTTCACTCCACCCTGACTCCCAGCAAGATACCCAAACTGAACTCCCTGCCCTTTTTAAACTGAAGTATCTCCTGCTCTCTGCCTTACCCCTGCATCCTTCTCTGATACTGTTCCAATTTGTTCACTCCATTTCTCCACTTCATGGGGGGGGACATGGTGGTGTAATAGTAATGTCACTGGATTAGTACATGGGTTCATGGATTAGTACATGGGTTCAAATCCCACCATTGCAGTTGGTGGAATTTAAATTGAATTAATAAAATCTGGAAGTTAGCCTCAGTAATGGTGACCATGAATCTGTCATTGATTGTTGTAAAGACCCATTTGGTCCACTAATGTACCTTATGGAGGGAAATCTGCCATCCTTACCTGGCCTGGCCTACAAGTGACTCCAGACCCACAGCAACGTCCTTGACTCTTAAATGTCCTAGCAAGCCACTCAGTTGTATTAAACAGTTATGAAGCCTAAAAGGAAGGAAACTGGATGAATGACCCAGCATCGATCAAGGCACTGGAAATGAAAATGGCCAAGCCAGCTGGGTTGACTTGCAAAGTTTTCCTTACTGACACCTGGGGGCTTGTGCAAAATTTGGGGGAGCTGACCCACAGGCTAGTCAAGCAATAACCTGATATAGTCATACTCAATGAATCATGCCTTACAGACATTGTCCCTGACACCACCATCATTATCTCTGGTCAGACAGGATAGACACAGCAGAAGTGGTATACAGTCAGGAGGGAGTTGACCTGGGAGTTGTCTATATTGACTCTGGATCCCAAGACATAGCATCAGGTCAACATGGGCAAGGAACCTCCTGCTGGTTACCACATACCTCCTCCACTCAGCCGATGAATCAGTGCTCCACCACATTTAACAACAGGTTGAAGAAGTACTGAATGTGGCAATGTACTCTGGGTGGGAGACTTCAATGTCCATCTCCAAGAGTGGCTTGGTAGCACAACTACTGACCGAGCTGACTGAGTCCTAAAGGACATAACTGCTAGACTGGGTCTGCGACAGGTGATGGGGGAAGCAACAAGAGGGAAAAGCCTACTTGATCTCGTCCTCACCAATCTATCATTTGCAGATGCATCTGTCCATGACAGTAGTGGTAGGAGCGACCACCACATAGTCCATGTGGAAATGAAGAGCTGTGTTGCATCAATGCACAAAATGGGTTGAATTTTGAACTGATATAGCAGCTCAAAACTGGGTATTCATAAGGTGCTGTGGGCCATCAGCAGCAGCAGAATTGTACTCAACCACAAACTATAACCTCGTGGCTTGGCATATCCTCCATTCTACCATTACCATCAAGCTAGGGGATCAGCCCTTGTTCGATGAAGAATGCAGCAGGACATGCCAGGAGCAGCACCAGGCATATCTAAAAATAAGGTGCCAACCCGATGAAGCTAAAACACTGGACTACTTGCCTGCCAAACATAGTAAGTAGCATGTGGCAGACAGAGCTAAGCGATTCCACGACTAATGGATCAGATCTAAGCTCTGTAGTCCTGCCACATCCAATCATGAATGATTGTGGAAAATTAAACAGCCAACAGAAAGAGGAAGCTCCAAAAATATCCCTCAGCACATCAGTGCAAAAAACAAGGGCTGAAGCATTTGCAATCATTCTCAGCCAGAAGTGCTGGGTGGATGATCCATCTCGGCCTCATCCTGTGGTCCCCGGCATCACAGATGCCAATTTGATTCACTCCATGTGATTTCAAGAAACGGCTGAAGGCATTGGATACTGCAAAGGCCCTGACAATATTCCGGCAATAGTACTGAAGATTTGTGCTCCAGAACTAACTGTGCCCTTAGCCTGTTCTAGTACAGCTACAACACTGGCATCTACCTGGCTATGCGGAAAACTGCCCAGGTATGTCCTGTCCACAAAAGTCAGTACAAATCCAGCCCAGCCAATTACTGCCCCATCTGTCTGATCCCAGTCATCAACAGTATAATGGAAAGTGTCAGCAGTGCTCTCAAGTGGCTCTCAGCAATAACTCCAACCTTAGGTGGAGGTCGTGGCGTAGTGGTATTATCATTAATCTGGAGTCCCAGGGACCTGGGTTCAAATGCCAACACAGCAGATGGTAGAATTTGAATCCAATAAAAATCTGGAATTAAAAGTCTAATGATGACTGTGAAACCATTGCCGATTGTCATAAAAACCCATTTGGTTCACTAATGTCCATGAGGGAAAGGAAATCTGCTGTCCTTACCTGGTCTGGCCTACATGTGACTTCAGACCCACAGCAATGTGGTTGACTCTTAAATCCCCTCTAGGGATGGGCAATAAATGCTGGCTGAGCCAGCAACACCCACATTCCATGAATTAATTAAAAAAAGACTGATGTTCAGTTTGGTTATACCAAGGCCGCTCTGTTCCTGACCTCATTACGGCCTTGGACAAAAGTGGTAAGGTGAGGTGGCTGCCCCGGACATTAAGACAGCATTTGACTGAGTGTGGCATCAAGGAGCCCTGGCAAAACTGGAGTCAATGGGACTCTCCAATGGTTGAAGTCATACCTAGCACAAAGGTAGATGGTTGTCAATCATCTCAGTCTCAGGACATCACTGCAGGAGTTCCTCAGGGGAGTGTCCTCGGCCCAACCATTTTCAGTTGCTTCATCGATGATCTTCCTTTCATCATAAGGTCAGAAGTGGGGATATTCGCTGATGATTGCACAATATTCAGCATCATTTGCAACTCCTCAGATACCGAAGCAGGCCATGTCCAAATGCAGCAAGACCTGGGCAATATCCAGGCTCGGGCTGACAAATGGCAAATAACATTCATGCTACACAAGTGCCAGGCAATGACCATCTCCAAACAGGAGAGAATCCAACCATCATCCCCTGATATTCAAAGGCATTACCATTGCTGAATCCCTCACTATCAACATCCTGGTGGTTACCAATGGTCAGTAACTGAACATTGACCAGCCATATAAATACTGTGGTTACAAGAACAGGCCAGAGGCAGGGAATTCTGCGGAGAGTAACTCACCTCCTGACTCCCCAAAGCCTGTCCACCAACTACAAGGCTCAAATCAGAAGTATAATGGAATACTCTCCATTAGCCTGGATGAGTGAAGCTCCACTACACTCAAGAAGCTCAACACTCTCTAGGATAAAGTAACTCACTTCATCGGCACCCCATCCACCACCTTAAACATTCACCATCGATGCACAGTGGCAACAATGTGTACCATGTACAAGCAACTCACCAAGGTCCCTTTGACAGCACCTTCCAAATCTATGACCTCTACCGCTTAGAAGGACAAGCGCAGCGGATACATGGGAACACAACCGCCTGCAAGTTCCCCTCCAAGTCACATACCATCCTGACTTGGAAATATATCGCTGTTCTTTCACCGTTGCTGGGTCAAGGTCCTGGATCTCTCTTCGTAACAGCACTTTGGGTGTCCCTACACCAAACGGGCTGCTGCGGTTCGAGAAGGCGGCTCACCAGCACCTTCTCAAGGGCAATTAGGGATGGGCAATAAGCGCTGACCTAGACAGCAACACCCACCTCCCATGAACAAATAAGTAATAAAAAAAAACCTTCTCTGAATCTGGACCAGTGTTATTCTCTGTTCCGATGCCAGCTCTGCCCCCTCCTGTTATCTTGTCTCCCTCCATGATTCACCCTATGAGACCTTGACCTACCAGATTCTCACTCTGACCTTGCCACCCTAACTCATCCCACTTCTCCCTCTGCCTGTGACTGTTTTCTCCTACCGCCAGTAACCTGAGTTCTCCCCTCAGGACCCCACCATCGACACCACTAATCCTACCCTCTAAGAGAGTCTCCTCTTTCCCCAGACATCCCCCCCACCTTCCCTGGACATGCCTCCACCTACCCCAGACACTCTCCCCATCCTTCCCCTGTAAACCTGCCTCCCCTGTCCAGCCTTGGCACTTCTTCTCATACATGTGCCTGAAATCTCACAGAAACACTCTGAAAGCTAGGTGAAAGCAGCATCTAAGTACCTCAAAGTCATTGATGAAGTGAAGCTGACCAGGTGCTTGCTACTTATGTACAGTTGAGAACTGTAATAATCCACTGGCCGGGCACTTAATTTGGAGGGGGAGCGTAATTCCGTCGAGTTGGCCTTTCAATGAGCACTCATGAGATGCCAATGAATGCAAGTGTGGTCCCAACATAGAGCGGTGGGAAACTCGAGCTGCCTCCCATCAAAATTGAGAGAATAAAATTACAACCTAATTTCCTGCTGGCAGGAAATTGACTTTTCCTATCACGCCAAATTTCGTGCCCACCACAATTCCTGCTGCTGGTGGGAGCAGAAAATTCCGCCCTCGGTGTTAGACCTGAAGCACATTGTTGGGGCAGATTAAAGGTAATTTTGTTCTACATTTCAATATGCCACTCACACGAGGTATGCAGAAGATAAGGCATCTAATTTTCCAGTTTTACTCTCCCCCCGTCTTAACACACAGAAAATTTAATAAAAAGTCTGACCTTAGGAGATATGGACATCATGGACAAGAAGGTAATGTGGGAAAGGTTACCTACAAACTTCATCAAACTACAAGAACATTAATAAGAGTACAACAAGACTTCAGCACTAGGAAATTTCTCCTTGGATTTAGGATTCCAGCTGTAAGGTTGGTTGATTCCTTTCAGCTCTTTTTCTTCCTGCCACATGCATGTTCTTTGATAAATTATTAAAAGGAAAACTATACTTTGTGTAACACTGTATGTGGCAGTATAATGAAGATATGAACACTTTGCCTTCACAACGAAAAGCTTTGGCTAAAGCGAATCTTGTACTCAGATGACAGCAGAAATTCTAGCCTTATTCCAAGAACAATATTGAGGTGTATTATTATAATACCCTGCCTGTTAATAGATATGTGCACATTGTACACCATAAAGAAACAAATGTTTGGTCAAGAATATTTTTGATTAATGTTGTGGTGTATTTTTACAAATTGGAAGAGATGATCTTAAAGAGACATTACAACGTGAAAGTTTCTTTGTTATTAAATATTTTGTTATCAAGAGAAATGACAAATTATTATTTTTTTAAACCCAGGAATGCAGTGTCTGTGTTTTCTCTCCAAGGAATGATATTGTTTAATTTAATGTCCTGTTTATGAAAGTCACTTAAATGTGCATTCACCCTCAATCTTCAGTGCTATGTCAATGTTTAAGCAGATTGATGTTAGTTCAATTCGCATGACTCAAAAGTTAAGCCTTCATCAGATTGAGGTTTGAGACCCAAAGAAATTGCAAGCTGTAGTGTAAGTGAAGTCTTGTGCGGTTCAGGTTACAAAGGGTATAGTAGAACATGACAAGAAGGAAACACTTAACATTTGATGTTGAACCTTTCTTGAATTAATTATCCCTCCTGGAGAAAATAATAAGATTCTTTTGAGCAATCATCTCACATGCCTTTTAAAAAAAAAATTCTCAGGATGTGGATGTTGCTGGCAAAGTTGGCATTCATTGCCCTTCTCTGATTGCCCAAGTGATATTAATGCAACTGAATGGTTTAATTTGGCCTTTTCAGTAGTTAAGAATCAACCACGTTGGTGTTGGCCTGGAGCCATGTTACAGGCCAGGATGGATAATGGCAGCAGGTTTCTTTTAGGCCATAAGACCATAAGAGCATTAGAAAGAGGAGCATGAGTCGACCACATGGCCCATCAAGCCTGCCCAGCCAACTAATATGACCATGGATGATCTTCTGCCTCAATTTCACTGTTCCATTCGCTCCCTATCTTCCTTGATTCCCTGAGAGACCAAAAACCTGTCTATCCCACCCAACAGGGAAAAAAAAACAGTTCAGACCAGTACTCTTACTTCCCAGTTTTTATTAGTGTTCCATTTTAACGTATACAAGACCAGTTCAAACCAGTATCCATATTTCCCAGTTTTTACTGTTTTTTTGTTTTGGGAAATGTATTCAATGATGGAACATCCTCAACTCTCTGGGGTGGAGAATTCCAAAGATTCACAACCCTTTGAGTGAAGAAATTTCTCCTCACCTCAGTTCTAAATGATTGGCCTCTTATCCTGAGACTGTGTCTCCATGTTCTAGACTCCCCAGCCCGGGAAAATGATCTTAGTGATTAGCTTATCACTAGCATTAGTGAAACTGGAGAAGAGATGCCAATTGTTTTTTTGTGGACAATGGTTAATTATCTAGTGAACCGGTTGGATTTTTTATGATAATCTGACTGTTTCATGTCCAGTTTTAATGATATCAGCTCCTTATTTCCAGATCTTTTAAATCTGAATTCAAATTCGCAAATTACCACAGAGGGTTTGGAACTCCATGTTCCACTTGGATTATTAACCCAGGCCTCTAGGTTACTAGTCCAGTAACATAACCAATACACTACCCTTGCTTTGCAGACATCAGCAACACCAGGAACTATTTACATTTATGTAGCACCTTTAATAAAGTAAAATGTCCCAAGGCACTTCACAGGCGTGTCATCAAACAAACTCTGACACTATGACATGTAAGGAGATATTAGTATAGATGAACAAAAGCTTAGTCCAAGGTAGGCTTTAAACTAGGTAAGGATGTCTTAAAGGAAGAAAGAGAGGCAGAGAGGTTTAGAAAAAGAATTCTAGATCTTATTGCTTAGGCAACTGAAAGCACTGAGGCCAATGGCTGAATTATGAATAGCGGGGATGCACAAGAGCCCAGAAACAGAGAAGCACTGAGATCTCAGACAATTGTAGGGCTGGAGTAGATTATGGAAATAGGAAGGGGTCATTTATCTTATATAATATAAAAACAGAAAGTGCTGGAAAAACTCAGCAGGTCTGGCTGCATCTGTGGACGGAGAAAGAACCCAGATCTTCCGTTCTCCAGAGGGTCATACCCCAGACGTACCCCGGAATATGTGTTGGGGGACCCCTCAGAGGTCCCCAGGCAAGGACTGTACGGGAAGTTTCAACTTCAGTTGGACAATTACCCTAGAATCCTCTGACACTCCGATTTAAAGTCGGAGATGTTGGATGATTCTGACTCTTAGCAGCATAGTTACCCAGGAAATTTTAGAAAGATTAAAACCAGTTCTAACTCCTGGGCAACTATACTACCAAAAAACCCCAACACCCAACTGGACTCCCTGACTATGCCACCCTCTGACTCCCCTCCAAATACCCGACTACCTTCTTAACCCCTTGACTCTTCCCACTACACGACTACCACCCCAGCACCCCTCGACCACCCTGCTTTGACCACCCAAATACCCTCTTGAATCCCCAACTCTCCCACCCCCGACAACCTCCCAAACCCCTCGACTCACTGACTACACCCCTCCTGACCATCCAACCACCCCCCGATCCCCTGACCCCCCCACATTCCGACTATCTTCCCCCACCCTGAGACTAACCTCCAGATATTTCCCAACACCTGACCTATACCTCCTGACTACCCGACTACCCGCCTGACCCCCAAACGCTGACTATCACCCACCCCTCGGCTACACATCCGACTACCCTGACCACTTGACTACATCCCCACCCTGACTACCCCATGACCACCCGAGTACCCTCTCAACCCCCCACCCTCCCTCTACCCCCACCCCCCGACTACCCTGCCCTGACCACCCGACTACCTCATTCCCCTCTGACCGCGTGACACTCCCTACTACCCACCGACCATCCAACAACATCCCATCCCGGACTACACCCCCAGACCACCTGACTACTCCAAAGTCCCAAACTGACACCCCCCCCCCGACCACCCAACTACCTCCCTACTGCTCTCCGACTATCCCCAGCCCTGACTACCTCCTGACCACCTGACTAACCCCACCAATCACCTGACTACCCCAAACTCCTCGACTAATACCCCCGACTACATGACCACCTCCCTACCCCTGACTACCCACTGGCCACCCGACTACCCTCCCATACTCCTGACACCCCCAACACCCGAACCCTCCTTCCGCCCGACTACACCCCCCGACTACCTGACCTCCTCCCTGCCCACAACTTGACCTGTCCTCCTCACTTACCTTACATGCTTACCTTCTCTCCTGTCAAAGTGGCTGGGACATTTAAACTTACCAGTTTATGGCAGATAGTGCAATAAAAAGGAAGCATGGTTTCAATTCCCCTGACAACCCTACACCACACTGAAGGCCTCCATGGGTGGCTACACTTCACATTTCCCAGCAGGCCCAAGTTCGGGCGAGAAATGTGCAGCTCCAGACTAAGATAAGTAAAAAGGAATGGAGTAGCAATTCAATGGGTGATTGCCATTCCACGGAAGATTCAGCCCAGAGTTAACGTTTCGAGCCCAGTGTGACTCTCCTCCTCCTCCGAAGAGTTACATCAGGTTCGAAACATTGACTCTGTTACTCTCTCCACAGATGCTGCCAGACCTGCTGAGTCTTTCCATCATTTTCTGTTTTTGTTTCAGGTCCCCAGCATCCACAGTGTTGTGCTTTTATCACTTCTTAAAAATTCTGTGATCAGGTGTGAGTAATGCTGGCTGGGCCAGCATTTATTGCCCATCCCTAATTGCATTTGAGAAGGTGGTGGTGAGCTGTTTCCTTGAACCACCGAAGTCTATGTGGTGTTGGCACACCTAGCATACTAATATGGAGGGATTACCAAGGTTTTGACCCAGTAATGGGGAATGAACGGCGATATAGTTCCAAGACAGAATGGCATGTGACTTGAAGGGAACTTGCAGGTGCTAGTGTTCTTATACATCTGTAGTGCCAACTATTTCATACCTTCCAACCTATGAAAATGGATTTACTCTCAGTTTGTTTGCTGGAGTGTGATTGTTAAATTCTAAAAATAAAAAAAATACTAAATTAATGAAAGTTGAAAATTCTCAATTGATGTTTCAAAGGATTTGGGAACAAAATCAGTTGTAATTATCCCTTTATTCTATACAAAGCTATTCCATGTTGAAGGGAAAAAAAACACGAGAAAAACATTTTCTTGAGAGACAAAGGGTTAAGAGTTTTGACACATTGCCAGCATCTAGACCATCAAAAGAAACATTATCTCTTTAAAACTCTTTATCATATTGTAGAATAGGAACAGAAGTTATTTCCTTTGAGGGGAATATTTTTGATTAAGAGTTGCATTTGAGAAGAAATGCACTGAATTGTTTGAAAAAGAAAGAATTTATTCCTTTGTGGTTTGCAAAGGGTGGAGATCCTTTGAACAATTAATGTGGCTGGTGAAATGTATTTCTGAGTGTATTCAGTCCTCCATGTCCTACCTAATCCTGCTAACACTGAATCATTTTCAATATTAGTGGTCAGTGCTCAGGTAAAGGAAGGAGCAGGAATGATTTTACAAAGATGACTGTACCAAGAGAGGCAGATTTAGCAAATGGACTCTTGTGTTCTTCTGGGAATTAACTAATTGTGATATTCACATTGGGCTATTACTTCATTATTCACTTTAAAGAGCCAGAAAGAGAAAGGTAATAGCCATGTAATCTTTAAGCTAACAGTTCACGTCAATTATGAGTCTCAATGCAATTTCTGCTGATTGTGATCCTTTATTATGAGCACACCAAATTTATATTTTGATAGTTCATTCACTAACCATCTCCTTATTGTGTGCAGTTGCACTATTTCATCAAAATTTTTTTAGAAGTTCATTCTGCAGTATTTGACATCACTAGCAATGTCAGCTTTTATTGCTGGTCCTTACTTGCCCCTTAGGAGCTTCTTTTGAACAAAGGCAGTCCATATCATGAAAGTACTTCCACTGTTATGTTAGGTAGGCAGTTCCTGAAGTTTGATCCGGCAGTAATTTGGGATGACGCGTGACTTGGAGGGGAACTTGGAAATGATGGTGTTCCCGTACACTTGTTGCCTTTGTCATTCTTCATGGTGGAGGCTGTGGGTTTGGGAAGTGCTGTTGAAGATGCCTTAGTTGCTGCAGCGCATCCTGCAGATCCTATACGCTGTAGCTACAGTACACCAATAGTGGTTGCCGGATTAGTGAGTAAATGGGCTGCTTTGTCTTGGACGGTGTAACCTTCTTGAGTGTTACTGCAGCGGCATCATCCAGGCGAGTATTACATCACACTCCTCACTTGTGCCTTATGGAGAAGCTTTAGGGGTAAAAGAAGAGGCATAAAGAAGATAAAATGTTCCCACTCATATGTTGAGAAAAAGCAACATTATCAGTTGCAATACTTGACAATTCAATGACACAGTAGCACTTTTTGCTGGAATTAAGTTGTGGCAACTGCCCTCAGTGTGAAAAAAATCACCTACAGTGCACCATTGTGTCATTTGTATGCCCCATAGCAGCTACCTTTCGGGATATGAGTCAGTTTAGTTCTGATTTCAATGTTTTTTTTCACTGAAATGGGGTCAAAAATGGCATGAAATCTGATGGTAACATTCATGTGCTCTTCTAGCTCATAAACATGACAAATTAGGCAAGAATTTAACTCACTCATTGCTCTTTCACTTATGCAGATTTAAAAACGGGCCCAAAATGTTCACATTTAGAAAACACTCAGTTTAACAGGCTATACAGTTTTGGAAAAAACAACTAGAAGTACTTTAAACTAAACAAAAAAAATTCAACTGTTTCTACAAAGTTTCTCCATGCAATGAATTGGTTAGCTGAACCTTTAGCCCCTCCTCTTTCATAGAACTTCATTCAACATTGTGGTAGGTAACCCAGGCATCTAGGGGTGAGCAATTTGTTGGGTCTGGCTTATCAGGATAGGAGGAAGATGAAGAAAATGGCCACAGCTACAGTATGTTGGTCATAATGTATCTGAATTTTATTGGGCTTAAACCCAATTAACATGAAGAGCTGCTGAGCATGTTAGGGTCTCTTGACCTTGATGGTAAGGATGTTAGAGTGATAAGAAATCTTTATTGGGAACAAGCTACAGCTGTAAAAGTTAAGAACAATCTAAACGATTTTGTGAAGATTAAAAGAGGGGTCAGACAGGGGTGTGTTTTCTCCCCAGATTTATTCAATTTGTATAGTGAAGATATTTTTAGCTGGTTTGAAGACCTCCCTGGACTATTATTTGGAGGCTGCAACTTTAATAATGATACGCTGATGACACAGTCCTTATTACTGACTCTGACGAGAAACTGCAAAAGATTTTGGACCGTGAGTGAAAGTGAGATGACAGGGCTATGCATAAATTGTAAGAAAACAAAATGTCTAGTAGTGTCCAAAAAGAAAATCATGCCAGAGTGTAAGATCAAAGTTAAGAATGAAAAGGTTAAACAGGTAGACAAATTTTGTTACCTAGGAAGTATGTTAACATCGGATGGAAAGTGTGACCAAAAAATAAGACGAAGGATTGGAATGGCCAAAGGTGCATTTCAAAAAATGAAAAGGATTATGACCAACTCAAAATTAGCCATGAAAACAAAGCTGGGAATCCTGGAATGCTACATCACGCCAGTTTCGATGTATGGGAATGAATGTTGGACAATTGGTGAAACAGTGCAGGGAAGAATTGAAGGGCAGCGTTATGGTTTTTGAGGTGAATAATGAAGTTATCTTGGACAAGTCACACTACTTATAAAGAGGTGCCAGTAAAATCTGAGACCAAAAGAGCTCTATTGACCAAGATCAGGGAGGGACAGTTGGGATTTCTTGGGCACGTAAGAAGAAACTATGGGCAGAATTTTTCTGTCGGGGAGCTGGGGGCGGGGCCCGCTCGCCGACGCGAAAATGACATTATCCCGCCCCATTTAAATCTTCAGGAAGGCGGGGGCATAGCCCAATCAGCTGTCTGCCCGCCGACCTGTCAATGGCCAATTGAGGCCATTGGCAGGGTAGTTAAAACAATTAAAGGACCTGCCTGTCCAACCTTAAGGTTGGTGGGCAGGCCAGGAGCCCCGGCTGCAAATAGGTAAAACATGAAACCTCATCCACTGGCGGGATGAGGTTTCCTGTCTGTTTTAAAAAATTTTAATAAAGTTTTTGTGATATTTATTAACATGTTCCATCTCGTGTGACATTGCCACATCGGGGGGGGCATGTTAATGATTTTTTTATTTTTCTATTTTTAAAGTTTCAAAAACTTTGAGCGATCTCCCTGAGGCAGCACTTAGCCTCAGGGGGATGTGTGCTCTTTTGTGCACATGCGTGAAAGAGCACACTCTCCCATTTGGGGAATCCCCCACCCCACCCTCCCCGCCTGCACAGGAAGTGCATAGCGCTTCCCGTCGGGCGTCACGCTGGACGGGCCTTAATTGGCCCGCCCACTTAAAATGGCGGCAGGGCCCGCTTCGGCGGCGGGGATCGGCTGCCCACCTGCCGCTGAGTTGGTCGGGCCCGCCCGCCCATCAAGGGCAAAATTCTGCCCCATGCTTTAGAAAGTCTGATGCTGATGGGAAAGATCGATGGTAAAAGAGATAGGGGTAGACAAGGAACAAACTTTCTTAGGAGCCTCACAAACTGAATGAATGCACCACCAATGAAGATGATCCACTCCTCCAGCGCAAGATTAACATGGAGGTCCATGATCACCAGTGCTCCCTTAGGGCATTGTGCCTGAAGAGAGTGTCAGAGAACCCCAGTTTAAGAATTCTTATTTTGGGAATCAATTATCAGCAATTTGCCGAAGTCAGGAAGCTTAGATGTTCTTCATTTTATTGTCGTTTTATTCATTTTAGGCAAAAGGTAAACTCCTCTCAGAATGCAACTGTGTAAAATGAGATAGAATAGTTTCCTTTTTGCAACTAATTTACCTATTTTTCTAAATAAAAAGAAATGAACATTAGAAATCTGCAGCCAGATTCACTGTGTTAATTTGATGTTAAAAAGCCCTCGTACTCTTATGTTTATTTGTCGCTTTGTAACAGAAACATCTTTTGGCCTGTATTCATTCTTTAGAATCCTTTTGGATTTTTATTGTTTCAAAGTTATATTAGATTAAATTAAATATCCTGTGGGATATCACCAGAGGGCCTGTATATTGTTAAAATCTACACATCCGTTTGAAAAATTTCATAAAGACCATAATGAATGTTTTTAAAAGTCTCATGCACATAAACCTAACTTATCTGAAGGGTTTAGTGTAATAGATAGAACAAGCTGTAAAACATTGAACTACAGCCAAGGACAGGCTGCAGACTGATTGTATGAGAAATTGGGAGACTTCTTGGGAGCCCACATGAATTGTCCCATGACAATCTAGTGCCCACCCCCCACCTCCCCCCAACATTCCCGCCACACCCAACTTTTTTGACAACCCCAAAGAATCCGCATTCTTTTAGGGGAGCCAGTCAAACCCTGACTACAGTCATTTAATATCCCCTGTCAACTCTTAGAAAGCACTGTTTGTTTCTCTTTAACAAGAAATATTTGTAAACCCAAAACTGTACTTAGATTTAATTCCTCTGGTCCCCATGCAGGACAATGGGCAGCAAGACTCCAACACTGGCCCTGGTCCAATGCAATCTCTTTCGCTGCAGCCCAGATGGTGTCCCACTCTTGGAGATCCTCTTTAAATGTCCTTCACCAAGTCTTCTTTGGCCTGGGCAAACTGTTCAGGGTTATTAAATTTTGTATTGCACTATTAACATGGAATTGTGCAGTGGCACAACATGGTAATCCACCAATGTAACTTGCCACATATTGGGTGCGTGCAGCTCCTGGCCCAAATGCATTTTGTCCTCAACCACGCTACTGGGAAAGGTTTGGCCTTTCCTCACATAGAGGGAAAATCAGAGAAGACATCAAAAGTAATTTTACATCAAATTGGGCTACTTTAACAGAAGCATCAGCAGATGCCTGAAAACAAATCATATTCTCTTCAGCCTGGTCCAACTTAGTACACGGTGAGAAGAAACCTAAAAGATGATGTTGCTGTGCCTTTGATTCACCAAATATAGGATAACCACGCATAACACATAATATGAAATAAAGAAGAAAGTGTTGTATTAGTTACTTTCTTAGACAGCCTCAGGATGTCTCAAACATTTTATAGATAATGAAGTACTTTTGAAGAGGCATTTTTTTTTATTCATTCACAGGATGTGGGCTTCGCTGGCTGGGCCAGCATTTATTGCCCATTCCTAATTGCCCTTGAGAAGGTGGTGGTGAGCTGCCTTCTTGAACCGCTGCAGTCCATGTGGTGTAGGTACACCCACAGTGCCGCTAGGGAGGGAGTTCCAGGATTTTTGACCCAGCGACAGTGAAGGAACGGCGATATATTTCCAAGTCAGGAGGGTGAGTTACTTAGAGGGGAATCACCAGATGGTGGTGTGCCTATTTATCTGCTGCCCTTGTCCTTCTAGATGGTAGTGGTTGTGGGTTTGGAAGGTGCTGTCTAAGGAGCCTTGGTGAATTCCTAGTGGCATTGTCACTGGGCTGGTAATCCAGAGACCCAGGGTAATGCACCCAGGTTCGAATCCCACCACGGCAGATGGTGGAATTTGAATTCAATAAAAATCCGGAATTAAAAGCCTAAAGATGGCCTTGAAACCATTGTTGATTGTCATAAAAACGCATCTGGTTCACTGATGTCCTTTAGGGAAGGAAATCTGCTGTCCTCACTTGGTCTGGCCTACATGTGACTCCAGATCTGCAGTAATGTGGTTGACTCTTAGGTGACCTCTGAAATGGCCTAGCAAGACACTCAGTTGTATCAAACCGCTAAAAAGCCAATAAAAAAGGATGAAACCAGACAGACCACCCGGCATTGATCCAGGCACCGGAAATGACAACAGCAAGCCCAACCCTGTCAACCCTGCAAAAATCCTCGAGACAAACATTTGAGGGCTTGTGCCAAAATTCAGAGAACTGTCTCACAGTCAAGTCAAGCAACAGACTGACATAATCATACTCATGGAATCATACCTTACAGATCATGTCCCAAACACCACCATCACCATCTCTGGGTATGCCCTTTTCCACTGGCAGAGGTTGGTGGCACAGTGGTATACTGTTGGGAGGGAGTTTCCTTGGGATTCCTCAACCATAAAGTCTCAGGGCATCAGGTCAAACATGGGCAAGGAAACCTCCTGATTACCACATACTGCCCTCTGCTCCCCCACTCAGCTGATGAATCAGTGCTCCTCCATGTTGAACACCACTTGGAGGAGCACTGAGGGTGGCAAGGGCACAGAATGTACTCTGGATGGGCTCTTCAATGTCCATCACCAAGAGCGGCTTGGTAGCACCACCACAAACCGAGCTGGCCGAGTCCCAAAGGACATAGCTGCTAGACTGGGTCTGCGGCAGTTGGTGAGGGAACCAACAAGAGGGAAAAACACACTTGATCTCATCCTCAGCAACCTCATCCACAGATGCATCTGTCCATGACAACATTGGTAGTAGTGACCACTGCACAGTCCTTGTGGAGATGAAGTCCTGCCTTCACATTGAGGATACCCTCCATCATGTTGTGTGGCACTACCACCATGCTAAATGGGATAGATTTCGAACAGATTGAGCAACTCAAGACTGGACATTCATGAGGTGCTGTGGGCCATCAGCAGCAGCAGAATTGTACTCAAACACAATCTATAACCTCATGGCCTGGCATATCTAGCACTCTACCACTGTTACCACCACCAGGAGATCAACCCTAGTTCAAAGAAGAGTGCAGGAGGGCATGCCAGGAGAGCACCAGGCATACCTAATAATGAGGTGTCAACCTGATGAAGCTACAATGCAGGATTACTTGCGTGCCAAACAGCATAAGCAGTAAGTCATAGACAGAGCTAAGTGATTCCACAACCACTGGATGAGATCTAAGCTCTGCAGTCCTGCCACATCAGTTGTGAATGGTGGTGGACAATTAAATAACTCACTGGAGGAGGAAGTTCCACAAATATCCCCTTCCTTAACAATGGAGGAGCTCAGCACATCAGTGCAAAAGATAAGGCTGAAGCATTTGCAATAATCTTCAGGCAGAAGTGCAGAGTGGATGATCCATCTTGGTCTCCTCCAGGGGTCCAAGCATCACAGATGCCAGTCTTCAGCCAATTCGATTTACTCCACCTGATATCAGGAAATGGCTGGATACTGAAAAGGCCATGGGCCCTGACAATATTCCAGTAATAGTATTGAAGACTTATGCTCCAGAACTTGCCGCACCCCTAGCCAAGCTGTTCTAATATAGCTGCAACACTGACATCTACCCAGCTATGTGGGAAATTGCCCAGGTTTGTCCTGGATGCAAAAAGCAGGATAAATCCAACCCAGTTAATTACCGCCCCATCAGTCTCCTCTTGATCATCAATTAAGTAATGGAAGGGGTCAACAACAGTGCTATCAAGTGGCACTTGCTTAGCAATAACTTGCTCACTGATGCTCAGTTTGGGTTCTGCCAGGGCCACTCAGCTTCTGACTTCATTATAGCCTTGGTTCAAGCATAGACGTAAGAGCTGAACACTAGGGGTGAGGTGAGAGTGACTGCCCTTGACATCTAGGCAACATTTGACCAAGTGTGGCATCAAGGAGTCCTAGCAAAACTGGAGTCAATGGGAATCAGGGGGAAAACTCTCTGCTGGTTGGAGTTGTACCTAGCACAAAGGAAGATGGTGTGGTTGTTGGAGCTGAATCATCTCAGTTCCAGGACATCACTGCAGGAGTTCCTCAGGGTAGTGTCCTAGGCCCAACCATCTTCAGTTGCTTAATCAATGGCCTTCCTTCCATCATAAGTTCAGAAGGGGGGATGTTCGCTGATGATTGCACAATGTTCAGCACCATTCACGACTCCTCAGATACTGAAGCAGTCCATGTCCAAATGCAGCAAGACCCGGATAATATCCAAACTTAAGCTGACAAGTGGCATTCAACATTTGCAGCACACAAGGATCAGGCAATGACCATCTCCAACAAGCGAGATTCTAACCATTGCCCCTTGACATTCAATGGCATTACCATTGCTGAATTCACCACTATCAATATCCTGGGGGTTACCATTCACCTGAAACTGAACTGGACTGGTCACATAAATACTGACTACAAGAGCAGGTCAGAGTCTAGGAATCTTGCGGCGAGTAACTCACCTCCTGACTCCCTAAGGCCTGTCCACCATCTACAAGGCAGAAGTCAGGAGAGTGATGGAATACTCTTCAATTTCCTGGATGTGTGCAACTCCAACAACAGTCAAGAAGCTTGACACCATACAGGATAAAGCAGCCCACTTGATTGGCACCCCATCCACAAATATTCACTCCCTCCACCAGTCATGAACAGTGGCAGCAGTCTGTACCATCTACAAGATGCACTGCAGAAACTCACCAAGGCTCCTTCGGCAGCACCTTCCAAACCCATGACAGCTACCATCTAGAAGGACAAGGGCAGCAGGTACATTGGAACGCCACCAGCTGGAAGTTCTCCTCCAAGCTATTTACCATCTTGACTTGGAAATATATTGCCGTTCCTTCACTGTCGCTGGGTCAAAATCCAGGAACTCCCTCCCTAACAGTACTGTGTGTGTATCTACACCACAGGGACTGCAGCGGTTCAAGAAGGCAGCTCACCACCACCTTCTCAAGGGCAGTTAGGGATGGGCAATAAATGCTGGCCTAGTGAGTGATGCCCACATCCTGTAAATGATAAATAGCAAAAAGTAGGAAATGTAGAAATATCCTTAAATAAGAGACAGTTAGAAGATTAATTAACAATGCACATGGGAGTCTTGCATGTAGCTATTGATATTACGTCAATGTGGGATTACATACATATTCCAACCTTCAATTAATTTGAAGGAATGGGCAACGTTTAGAGTTTCATAGCATCTTGTGATACAAGATAGATAAATGAAAGGAAGTTTTTCTTGATTATTGTTTGGGAAAGGGGAGCATTTATGTGGAACTTTCTCTCAGGACATGAGACATATTGAATAGAATTCTTATGAGCGTTTGTGGCTAGAGCTAACTGAATCATCTTTTGATGTTCATCTTTTCATATTTCTCATAAAGGGATAAAATAAAAGATAGTTAAAGCAGAACCTTGAGCTAATTCTCACAAAACATAACTTGTAATAAAATAAAATAAAACATTAGCTTGAATTTTGCTTTATTTAATAGATGAGGATGAACAATGAAATGTAATTGGCTTTCATGCAGGATTTGATAACTCCTGATGGGTAAGAGGCAAGTTTCGGATTTGTGAACAGCTTCTCATGGTACAAGCACTGTCAGGAGGCTACTTATTTTAGGATTGCACACATATATGTTAGGCTTGGATATATCCTTAAAAAGGCAATGTTTGCTGGGCTATGGGGAAAGAAGAGGGGTGTGGGACTAATTGGATAGCCCTTTCAAAGAACTGGCACAATGGGCTGAATGGCCTCCTTCTGTGCTGTATGATTCAATGAGACACCAAAAAACCATAATAGCATTGATAAGATTTTTAATTTGTTGGCATTCTGAGTGCCCTTACTCCATATTTTTATGAGGATCTTTTGAAAAACATTTTTAGTTTGCTCTGTAAGAGACTTGTCTTTCACTTTACTCAATTTTACAAAAAAACTATCATGTAATTGTTTTGTGGTCAATACCACTCCTATTATAATTATTCTGAAGAAGCCCAATTGTAGCAGTAGAGATCTGTTCGCTCATACCAAATCCTTTATTTTCAATAATGCAACCAGACAAAATTTAAAAAAAATCTAAGTTAGTCCTTCCAGCAGTCAAGACCAAACACTGCACTTTGCCCCTATAACATGGCATGGAATAAAACTAGGCATCGCTGGAATATGACCACAGGATACCAACTTAACATGGCTAGATTCGCACAGCACTAAAAGCTGCCTGTCCATTTCAAGGAATTTTCCCACTCAGATTTAACTCTAAAACTGGCTTACCTATACTTATTTGTACAAATAAAACCTGATTAAACTGATGTATCTTATCAAGAATAATACTTGGCAGCTGTCTGTCTTAAGACAGCTTCGAGGTTCAGGTAACATTGATAACCTGCTTTGGTTTCACTTTGTTGGTTTATAAAATAATATGGGTTCCTTGATGTGTTGCTGCCATGTAACACACTCAAACTTAGGTTAACTTTTATACTTGTGCTCCAGATTGACAAACACATAAATTAGGAGAGTTCGTTAGGGGAACTGGTTAACAGACTGCTTAAGGCATATTCATTCCTGGGACCTGGGTTCAAATCCAACCCAGTTTGCTGGGATGAATGTCCATGTTGTTTGATTATTGGAAGAGTCCCAAGTGAAGTGCATTTTGACAGTCTCGATCCAGTCCCTAGCAATAATGGACAAAGGCCTAAATCACGTTCTGTCCCTAATTTAATACCAACTAAGAGTCTCACTGAGTGAGGCTGCTGTGGAAATTGAAAAAAAAATGTTACATTAATACAGTGGGAGCTGGGCTTATGAGTTTGAAGTTGAGGTATGTCGGGTCAATGTAGAGATGCTTTGTGTTGCATTATATTGGACCTGTGATTACTTGATGCTTGGCACTTTAAGTGGGAAGAATTCCATTCACAAACATTAACTTACTTCACCTTGATGAGGACCAAAGTGTGTTTAAAAATAAGTATATATTAAAAGAAAATCAAAGCTAAAATACTTGGCAATTATTAAACTCTATTACTGGATTTTGATGATCAGATTCAATGGTAGAAGCATGAACAGGGCCAATTAGTTTAGAGTACTTTCTATTTCAAAATGCACGCCTAACTGTGGTGGTGAAGTTTGCAAATTTTTTGGAACAAAATCAAAGGAAATAACTCTAAATCATGGGTTCAAATTCATTTTGATTGGAATTAATTGTTAAGTTGAACTTAGTGAAGAAGCAGTGCTTACTTCTATTTTATGAATCCTGCTCCACAGTCTTGGATCCCTTCATTACAACCTTTAGGATTTCACAGCTACTTGGTCCTTTACCGATAATAAAGTCAAAACAAAACATTTTTTCTGAAAATGTGATTCACAGTTGAAGTGCACTCGCAATTTTCAAAAATGAGCTGGTTCAAAACTAACTGGTAAGGCCAGGATTTATTGTCTATACCTAACTCTCCATGAATTTACAGCTGAGTGGCTTGCTAAGTCATTTCAGTGGGCAGTTAAGAGTCCAGATTTACATATAGGCCAAACTGAGTAGGAATGGCAGTTTACCCTCCTTAAAGGGCCTTCGTGAACTAGAATGAGTTTTTACTACAATCCAGGAATCTCATGGTCACCATTACTGATACTAGCATTTTATTACGTATTTATTTAATTAATTGAATTTAAATTCCACAGCTGCCATGGTGGGTATTTGAACTCATGCCCCAAGATCTTTAGTCAGGTCTCTGAATTACTAGCCTGGCAAAATAACCATAATGTCACCGTTATGAGGATGCTCTGATTTCCAATCATCCCACTGCTCTATCATATGCTTTCCTGGCTTCTGAGTCCTCTGATCTCTGTTCTCTCTCAAAAGTGGTCGCACTTGCACACATGTGGGAAGATTAAGTGGACGCATTATAAAGTACCAAGTGATCCCAGAGCTGGACAACCCAGGCACATTCGATCCCACCTCAATTGAAGAGATAAATACTACTCCCACTACCATTGCACACAAAACAAAAACAATTACTGGAAATAGTGGCATCTCCGGGCCAATTTTAACCTCACTTGCTGGGTGAAAACCCATGGATCAGGTGATTTTACATTCTTCCCAATGCGAGCAATTTTAACCAACCCTGCCAATCAGGAATTGGGCACAATGATAGTTTTACATCCCATTGAAGTCAATGGGCAATAATGGGTGGTGTGCAAAATCAGTGTTCCATCTGATACTGTGTGCATCCCAAGTAGCAAATTAGGTTAAAATCATACCCACAGTCTACTGGTTTCTTTAATATTCATTAGCATAAAGGTAAAACACACACTGTGAATTATCTATTGACTTAAGTTACTTTTTCTGCCCTCATAGGGATGTGCACCCTTTTAGGACAGAAAGACCTCTTCATCTTTAAGAAGACATGTACTGCTTTTCTTTCTGAGCATCTCTAAAGATGGTGATCCGTGAACCTCTAATGCTGAATAGTAAGTAGAATTAAATAAATGCACAGAACAATAGAGCACTTCTTAATTCTTCGCATCCTGGTTGGAAAAGCTGCACTAATTGAAATCCTGTAAGACAATGGGAATCCCTTTATAATAAAATCTTGTTTGGCACAGCAATATTTCACTAAGTGAGGAGCGAAACATTTTTGGAGGAGTTCCAAGCTCTTAGGACACATTGTTAGAGATTTTGAAACTTTGTTTTAAAATTAAAGGCAGTGTACTTGTGTTCATTACAGCATAAGGATTTTTACCAACAGGAAAGGATTATAGCTGAGAAATTGGGCTCATTTTTGGGTACTGTGAGTGCCCTTGGAACTCCAAAATGGCATCCATGGTGGTGTGTGTGCAAAGTCACCGGATGTCATTTGGTTAAAGCATTAGTGCCTGTGGAGTGGAAGTTTCCAGAGGAGGTAGATCATTACATAGGATTACTTAGGATTACATAAGATATACAGCACAGAAATAGGCCATTCATCCCAACCAATCCATACTGGTGTTTATGTTCCACCCGAGCCTCCTCCCATCTTTTTTCATCTAAATCTACTACTGTAACCACCTATTCCCTTCTCCCTTATATATCTGTCTTCAATGCATCTATACTTCCACATTCCTACCTCTCTTTTCTTCTGAATTCCCTGTTGGATTTCTTGCTGACTATTTTATATTGATGGCCTCTAGTTATGCTGTTCCCTACAAGAGGAAACATTCCCTCTATATCCACTCTATTCGAAACTTTCCTGATGTTAATCAGTGATTTGATGCCAGGAGTGCCATTTTGGAATGCAATGCTCCAACTAACCCCATCTCTTAGCCTCTCATAGCTGAACATGCATTCAGTAGCAGGAAGCACCTCCTCACCAATGTTATTTAAAGGGATCATTAGATGCCTGCTGGTTGATTTCCTTTGGCTTTTGCTGTGATTTTACAAAATGCGTTGCAGCAACTCACCAAGGATCCTGTGACAGCACCTTCCAAACCCATGGCCCCTACCACCAAGGGTATCCGATGCATGGGAACACCACAATCTGCAAGTTCCCCTCCAAGCCACACACCATCCTGTCTTGGAACTGTATCGTTGTTCCTTCACTGTTGCTGGGTCAAAATCCTGGAACTTCCTTCCTAACAGCGCTGTGGGTGGAGCGGTTCAAGAAGGTGGCTCACATCATCTGCTCAAGGGCAATTAGGGATGGGTATTGATAGTGCTGGCCTAGCTAATGAAGCTCATGTCCCGTGAAAGAATAAAAAAAAGGATGATGATTCATAAGAAGTTAGAAATGTCACCTGTACTGGTATGGAAGGATGCGAAGAAATTCAGGGCCAAGGTCAATGTCAAGGCCACTGCATGCTGTCCTTGCACAGCTCTGAGGCTGCAGGTCTGGTTCCAAGAGGTGGAAGAGTACTGGGAGCACCTCCTTTATGAACTACAGACAATGCTCACACTGCTGCTGGCTTAGTGCTCCTGGGAGACTCTAGGTGAAGAGCTGCTGAGAACTCTTCCCCCCTTCCCCTTCTTCCTTCACAAACAGCTTGTCTGCCTCTCCCTCTCATATGAACATACAAATTAGGAGCAGTAGTAGGCCATTCAGCCCCTCAAGCCTGCCCTGCCATTCAATAAGATGATGGCTGATTTGATTGTGCTCTCAACTCCACATTCCCGCCTACTCTTGAACCCTTTAACTTCCTTGTTAATGAAGAATCTATTTACCTCTGTGTTAAAAATATTGAATGACCCTGCCTGGGAAAGAGAGTTCCAAAGACTCATAACCCTTTGAGAGAAAAAAATTCTCCTCATCTGTGTCTTAAATGGGAAACCCCTTATTTTTAAACTATGTTCCCTAGTTCTAGTTTCTCCCACAAGAGGAAACATCCTTTCAGCATCCACTCTGTCAATTCCCTTCAGGATTTTACATGTTTCAATAAGATCATCTCTCATTCTTCTAAACTCCAATGGGTACAGGCCCAGCCTGTCCAACCTTTCCTCATAAGATAATCCCCGGTATCAATCGAGTGAATCTTCTCTGAACTGCTTCTAATGCAATAATATCCTTTCTTAAATAAGACCAAAACTGTACAGTGTACCCCAGATGTGTTCTCACAAACACCCTGTGCAACTGTAGCAAAACATCCCAACTTTTATATTTCATTTCCCTTGCAATAAACAAGAACATTCAATCCTCCTTCCTCGCCTTCCACTTGCTGTACCTGCAGAGTAACTTGTGATTCATGTACCAGGACACCAAGGTCCCTCTGTACCTCCCTCTGTACCTCAGAGTTCTGCAATCTCTCTTCATTTAAATAATATGCTGCTTTTCTATTTTCCCTGACTGTTATGATGCCAGCTGATGTTATTACTGGGCAAGTCAGATCCCAGAATGGAACCCGCTTTGACAGATCATAATTTTAAAAAAAATTCCTGTTAATTTTTTAACAAAAACGTAAAACGTTAACTAAAAACAAGAAACATTAACTATATTACACTAGGCAACAAAAAGGTTGGAAATATTTCAACACAGGCACCAAGGAAAAATTATTCAAATTCACACCAATTTTATCCCAGCAATACCCTGGCAGAACCAGCACACCAGTAATGAGGTGCCACTATTTCCACACCAAAGCTAGAGCTGGTTCAGTTGCAAAGAGGTTTCCTTTCCAGTAGACTTCTGAACATTCACTAGAAGTCCTTCCACAATTGGTATTTCCCTTAAGATATCCAGAAAACTCACCCTAAATTCACTATTACTTTAATTTTAGAGCGATACATATGAGTTCCTTAAACTCATTTCCTCAGCAGTCTGACATAATTTCTAGCTAGAGAGCGTGTTATAGACCTATTCTGCCGTCACTCCGTTGTATGCCAACTAAAACAAAAACTGTATTTCTTGTCTTTCCCTGTATTTCTGTGGGTCTCTCTCTGATCCCCTGTTGTTAGGCAACAGCACAGTTTTTTTTAATGTTTTAACTTCCCTGAACTACTAACCCCTTGGTAACCCATCTCTTCACTTCATGAATCGTAAAACCTCGTTAAAAATGCATGTTATGCAAACAGGCCCTCAGACTTGCTGGCTTTATCTCACAAAAACTCTGAACTGAAACCAAACCAGGTTTCACCTTTCTTAATTCACAAATAAAAAAATATATAAATTAAACTTAAAGCTATATCTTGTTCCTAACACCAACAAGTACAAATATATCTTACTTAAAACTATCTCTAGTTCCTAACATTGCCAAAATGGACAAGTTCACATTTTCCCACTTAATTCTCCATTGGCCAAATTTTTTCTTACTCACTTAACCTATTTATATCCCTGTGCAGACTTCCTACATCCTCTTCAAAATTTACTTTGCTATCTATCTTTATGTCATCAGCAAATGCAGCAACCATACATCCAAGTCATTGGTGTAAATTGCGAATAGATGAGGCCCCAGCACTAACTCCTGTGGCACTCCATCAACACATTTTGCCAACCCAAAATTGACCCATTAATGCCTACTCTCTGTTTAGTGATAGCTAGCCAATCCTCTATCCATGCTAAAATGTTACCCTCCTACACCATGAGCTCTTATTTTGCATAGTAATCTTTGATGTGGCGCCTTGTCAGATGCCTTCTGGAAATCTAGGCACAGCACATCCACAGGTTCCTCTTTATTTACATTGCCTGTTACTTCATCAAAAAACTCCAATAAATTAGTCAAACATAATTTCCCTTTCAGAAAACCATGCTTTTTTTTATTCATTTACTGGATCTGGGCTTCGCTGGCTGGGCCAGCATTTATTGCCCATCCCTAGTTGCTATTGAGACGGTGGTGGTGAGCTGCCTTCTTGAACCATTGCAGTCCATGTGGCTTAGGTACACCCACAGTGCTCTTAGGAAGGGAGTTCCAGGATTTTGAACCAGCGACAGTGAAGGAATGGCAATATATTTCCAAGTCAGGATGGTGAATAACTTGGAGGGGAACTTCCAGGTGGTGATGTTCGCATTTATCTGCTGGCCTTGTCCTTCTAGGTGGTAGTGGTCGTGGGTTTGGAAGGTGCTGTCTAAGGAGACTTGGTGAATTCCTGCAGTGCACCTTGTAGATGGTGCACACTGCTGCTACTGTGCATTGGTGGTGGAGGGAGTGAATGTTTGTGGATGTGGTGCCAATCAAGTGGGCTGCTTTGTCTTGGATGCCATTAAACTTCTTCAGTGTTGTGGGAACCGCACTCATCCAGGAAAGTGGGGAATGTTCCATCATATTCCTGACTTGTGCCTTGTAGATGGTTGACAAGCTTTGGGTAGTCAGGAGGTGAGTTACTCATCGCACGATTCCTAGCCTCTGACCCGGTCTTATAGCCACAGTCTTACTATGGCTAGTCCAATTCAGTTTCTGGTCAATGGTAACTCCCAGGATGTTGATAGTGGGAGATTCAGTGATGGTAATGCAATTGAATATCAAGGGGCAATGGTTGGATTCTCTCTTGTTGGAGATGGTCATTGCCTGACACTTGCGTGGTGCGAATGTTACTTGCCACTTGTCAGCCCAAACCCGGATATTGTCCAGGTCTTGCTGCATTTGGACATGGACTGCTTCAGTATCTGATGAGTTGTGAATGGTGCTGAACATTATGCGATCATCAGCGAACATCCCCACTTCTGACCTTATGATGGAAGGAAGGTCATTGATAAAGCAGCAGAAGATGGTTGGGCCTAGGATACTACCCCGAGGAACTCCTGCAGTGATGTCCTGGAGCTGAGATGACTGACCTCCAGCAACCACAACCATCTTCCATTGTGCTAGGTATGACTCCAACTAGTGGATAGTTTTCCCCCTGATTCTCATTGACTCCGGTTTTGCTTGGGCTCCTTGATGCCACACTCGGTCAAATGCTGCCTTGATGTCAAGGGCAGTCACTCTCACCTCACCTCGGGAGTTCAGCTCTTTTGTCCATTTCAGGAACTGAGTGGCCTTGGTGGAACCCAAACTGGGCATTAGTGAGCAGGTTATTGCTAAGCAAGTGCCGCTTGATAGCACTGTTGATGACCCCTTCAATTTCTTTACTGATGATCGAGAGTAAACTGATGGGGCGGTAATTGGCCTGGTTGGATTTGTCCTGCTTTTGTGTACAGGACATACCTGGGCAATTTTCCCACATAGCCAGGTAGATGCCAGAGTTGTAGCTGTACTGGAACAGCTTGGCTCGGGGGAATGGCAAGTTCAGGAGCACAAGCCTTCAGTACTATTGCTGGAATATTGTCAGGGCCCAGAGTCTTTGCAGTATCCAGAGCCTTCGGCCATTTCTTGATATCACGTGGAATGAATCGAATTGGCTGAAGACTGGCATCTGTGACGCTAGGGATCTCCGGAGGAACCGAGGTGGCTCATCCACTTGGCACCCCTCTCTGAAGATTGTTGCAAATGCTTCAGCCTTGTCTTTCGCACTGCTGTGCTGGGCTCCTCCATCATTGAAGATGGGGATATTTGTGGAGCCACCTCCTCCAGTAAGTTGTTTAATTGTCCACCACCATTCACAACTGGATATGGCAGGGCTGCAGAGCTTCAATCTGATCCATTGGTTGTGTGATTGCTTAGCTCTGTCTTTCGCTTGCTGTTTGTGCTGTTTGGCACGCGTCCTGTGTTATAACTGCAGCATGATGACACCTCATTTTTATGTATGCCTGGTGTTGCTCCTGGAATGCCCTCTTGCACTCTGCTTTGAACCGGGGTTGATCCCCTGGCTTGATGGTAATGGTAGAGTGGGGGATATGCCGGGCCATGAAGTTACAGATTGTGTTCAGGTACAATTCTGCTGCTGCTGCTGATGGCCCATAGTGCCTCATGGATGCCCAGTCTGGAGTTGCTAGATCTGTTTGAAATCTATCCCATTTAGCACAGTGGTATTGCCACACAACACGATGGAGAGTATCCTCATTGTGAAGGCGGGACTTTGTCTCAACAATGACTGGGCGGTGGTCACTCCTACCAATACTGTCACAGACAGATGCATCTGCTGCAGGCAGGTTGGTGAGGATGAGGTTCAGTATGTTTTTCCCTCTTGTTGGTTCCCTCACCACTTGCTGCAGAGCCAGTCTAACAGCTATGTCATTTAGGACTCAGCCAACTCGGTCAGTGGTTGTGTTACCAAGCTACTCTTGGTGATGGACGTTGAAGTCTCGCTCCCAAAATACATTCTGCATCCTTGTCACCCACAGTGCTTCCTCCAAGTGATGTTCAACATGTAGGAGCACTGATTCAGCAGCTGAGGGAGGGCGGTATGTGGTAATCAGTAGGAGATTTCCTTGCCCATGTTTGACCAGGTGACATGAGACTTCATGGGGTCCAGAGTCGATGTTGAGGAGTCCCAGGACAACTCCTTCCCGACTGTATAGCACTGCGCTGCCACCTCTGCTGAGTCTGTCCCACCTGTGGGACAGGACATACCCAGGGATGGTGACGGTGGAATCTGGGACATTATCTGTAAGGTATGATTCTGTGAGGATGACTACGTCAGGCTGACTCTGCCTGTTGCTTGAGATTTTCTGAGTGCTTGCTATAACTTCCTTAATAATAGATTCTAGCATTTTCACTACTACAGATCTTAAGCTAACTGGCCTGTAGCTTCCTGCTTTCTGTCTTCCTCCTTTCTTGAATAGAGGAGTCATATTCACTCTTTTCCAATCCAATGGGACCTTTCCAGAATCTAGGAAATTTTGGAAAATTAAAACCCACGTGTCTACTATTTCAGCAGCCACTTCTTTTAAGACTCTAGGATGAAGTCCATCAGGACCTGGGGACTTGTCAGATTTGAGTTCTAATAATTTTCTCCGTACCCTTTCCCTGGTGATTCCCTCCCTCCCTTTCACCTCCTGATTCACAATTACTTCTGGGATGTTATTTGTATCCTCTACAGTGAAGACTGATGCAAAATATTTATTCACTTCATCCACCATTTCCTTATTTTCTGTTATTATTTCCCTAGATTCAGTTTCTAGAGGACCAACACTGACTTCACTTACTACTTTCCTTTTTAAATACCTGTAGAAACTCTTACTATCTGCTTTTATATTTCTAGCTAGCTTTCTCTTATTAATCTTTTAGTGATTTTTATGCTTTTCCTCAAAGAACTCCAGTCTTCTGACCTGCTACTCATCTTAGCGGAATTATACGCTTTTTCTTTGAATACTACTTTAACTTCCTTGGTTAGCCACGGTTGGTGTGTCCTTCCTTCCCTTAGAGCCTTTCTTTCTCATTGGAATGTATCTTTCCTGTGTATTCTGAAATATCTCCCTAAATGTCTGCCACTGCATCTCTTCTGACCTATCCCTTAACTTAACTTTCCAGTTCACTTTAGCCAGCTCAGTCTTCATAACCTCATAATTGCCCTTATTTAAGTTTAAAACACTAGTCTTATAATGTCCACTCTTCTCTCCCTCAAACTGAATGTGAAAGTCAATCATATTATGATCACCACTACCTAGAGCCATCTTCACTATGAGGTCATTAGTTAATCTCATTACACAGGATCAGATCTAGAATAGCCTGCTCTCTTGTTGGCTCTAGAATGTGCTGCTCTAAGAAGCTATCCCCAAAACACCCCATGAACTCATCATCCAGGCTACCTTTGTTAATTTGATTTGTCCAATCTAAATGTAGATTAAAATCACCCATGATTATTACCATACCTTTCTTACAAGCTCCTTCTGTATACCCTGCCCTACAATATGCTCACTGTTAGCAAGCCTCTAAACCATTCTTGTTACCTTTACTATTTCTCATTTCTACCCAAACTAATTCTACATCTTGATCTCCAGAACTAAGGTCATCTCTCTCTATTGTACCAAATGCCATCTTTAATTAAAGGATCCACTCCTCCACCTTTTCCTAGCTTCCTGTCCTTCCTAATTATCAAGTAATCTTGAATATTCAGGTCCCATTCATTGCCATCTTGCAACAAAATCTCTGTATTGGCTATTAGATGATACATACTTATTTCTGTTTGTGCTGTCAGTTCATCCGTTTTGTTACAAATGCTACATGCATTCAGATACAGAGCCTTTAGTTCTGTCTTTTAATTTTTTTGTAACTTTCATCATTATCTGCTGGTGCACTCTAAGGTTTGTACACTCTCTCCCTTCCCGCCATGATCTGGCCTTCATTTCCCTTATTGCTACCTTGCTATCTTGCCTTGTCTTTTCTCTTTAATTTACCACATGTTCCCAAACATGATCACTCCCCCCCTCTATTTAGTTTAAAGCCCTCTCTATCATCCCAGTTATACAACTTGCCAGAACACTGGTCCCACCAACTCTCCCTTTCACACTGGTCCCACCAACTGTCCCTCTCATCTTTCTCTTATGCTTTAGACCAAGGGAGACTGCTATTATGGCGTCCACGACTTGGAACAATTGGTGTGCCCAGAGCCTTGCACAACCAAAGCCTTCTGCACATGCAGCAGCAATCTCTGCATACTTCACCAACTATAACCAACTCTTCAAGACACCAAACGCCATCACAAACTCAAACAGAGCCAGTGGAAGGTAATCAGCAACTAACCAACAAGTGGATGATGATCTCTTTAAATAGCTGCTTCTGAATGCATGTTCAGCTGTGTGTGTTTAAGAGCTAACTAGAGTGGTGAAGTACAAAAGGGCAGTGCAGACATCAGATCACTATCATACACTGACTGATACTCTGCATATTTCCAGTGCATTCTCTAACCGCCCCACGATAATGCCTTCACTAGGACAGTGTTTGACATGGGTCATTAGGGCAGTGAGCACAAGCAGTGTTAACGAAACTACTGATGCAATGGAAGTGAAATTTGTGACCAATGATTCTAAACTGGATTAGATGTTTTGCTGTATTAAATTGCTCTATAAAAATGTCAGCATTATTATTTGAACTTTTTAGAAACAGCACTGGAAGTGACCAGCCTCTGGTGACTGTGCCAACTCTCTAAAGGAGCCACTCACTTAGCCAACTGTGGATTCTGCCTTTATCACTGTAGGGCATTGAATGTGTCCATAACCCTTTGTGTAAAAGAAAAATCCTGCTAACCTCTTCCTTTGATGTTTTGGTGATAGTCTTAAAGTTATGGCCTTCAGTTACCAATACACTGACTAACGGAGATTTCTCTTATTTCTCCTCTCAAAACTTTTAATGGCTTTGAACATCTCACACATCCATCAAATCTATTCTTAGCCTTCACAGTTGGAACCAAAAGAGTCACTGCATCTCCAACCTCATAATTGAAGCTTCTCATACCTGGTATTATCCTTGCAAATCTCTTCTATATTCACTTAATGGACATGACCTTCTTCTTAAAGTGAGGTGCCCAAAACTGGACAGAACAACCTAACTCTGGTTTGACCAATGATTTGTTAAGTTAAGCATTACTTCTTTAGTTTAGTACTATATTTCCTATTTATAAAAGCCTAGGATCCTGCATGCATTTTTTTTAACAACTTTATCAACATATCCTTCCACTTTCGAAGAAAGATTTGTGTATCTGCACACCTAAATCTCTTCTCTTCCACTCTTTTAAATATTCTACCATTTACTGTACAGTTTGTTTTCTCAGTATGATCTACATAATTTCCCAACCTGTCCATATTCGGTATCTCTGTATATCTTCAAACTTTGATATAATGTCTGCCATTTCCAAGTCTAGAAGTTATATTTATTGAAAAGAGCAATTGTCCTAAAGATGACCCTTGGACACACATTCACAACATCCCTACAGTTTGAAAAGCATCCATTTATAATTACTTTCTGCTTTCTATCTTTCAGCCCTGGTGAAGAATTTGCAGGGACTAACTTTGGTAGTTCCCTTTATAATCTCTAAAATAGAACAACACAAGATTTTACTTTCTTCTGAGTTCAGGACACAGAGGCAACCACAATCCTCAAAGACAGAATGGTGGTGTAATACAGTTCACCCAGGGAGTCCGTGATGCTGTGGCATCATATACTTTTACATGCATGTTGCAATCTGGAGCCATGGATAGTGATGGTAGAGACTCCAATGTTCTTAACATCACATGGTTGACCAGAAATCCCCCCCACTCTTACCGCCTGCCATTGGTGTGTATTAGAAGGATTTACAGGTTAATACTCAGCCTGTTTGGCTGCGTTATGAACACATCTTCCTTGGTCATCAAGTCCTGGAACGGAACTTGAACCCGAATATTTTGGCTGAGAGGCAGGGACTGCTGCATCACAAGATCTCCCCAAAGGCAGAACACTTTAATGGATTGCTTTTAAGTTAGGCGCTCAGGTTTTCTATAAAAAAAACAAATATTACTACTTAAAAGCTTCACTGGAGAATCACGCACTGTTCTAGCTTCAGTTTAACTGCAGCTGGTAAAATATTAATTTTTTATACTTTAAAATGAAGTCATAGGTAGCTCAATAAGACACCCAGAAAGAGTTAGTGTTGGTAAAGGCTTGCCATTTTCAACCTAACCATCTCCTCTTGTCATTCAATGGCATTACCATCACTGAATCCCCCACCATCAACATCCTATGGGTTACCATTGATCAGAAACATAACCAGACCAGCCATATAAATACTATGGCTACAAGAGCAGGTCAGAGGCTAGGGATTCTGTAGTGATTAACTCACCTCCTGACCTCCCAAGCCTGTCCACCATCTATAAGTCACAATTCAGCATTGTGATGGAATACTCTCCATTTGCCTGGATGAATGCAGCTCTCATAATACCCAAGGAGCTCAACATCATCCAGCCCACTTGATCAGCACCCCATCCACCAGCTTAAATATTCACTCCCTCCACTGCCAACAGACAGTGGCAGCGGTGTGGACCATCTACAATATGCATTGCAACAACTCACAAAAGCTCCTTCCACAGCACCTTCAAAACCCATAACCTCAACCCCTAGAAGAACAAGGGCAGCAGATAAGACCATAAGACCATAAGACATAGGAGCAGAAATTAGGCCATTTGGCCCAGTGAGTCTGCTCCGCCATTCAATCATGGCTGATAAGTTTCTCAACACCATTCTCCCTGTAACCTTTGATCCCCTTACCAATCAAGAACATGGAAACACCACCACCTGGAAGTTCCCTTCCAAGCCACACACCAACCTGACTTGGAAATATATCGCTGTTCCTTCACTGCCACTGCATCAAAATCCTGGAATTCCCTTCTTAACACCTCTGTGAGTATATCTACACCACATGGACTGCATTGGTTCAAGAAGATGGCTCACCATCACCTTCTCAAGGGCAATTAAGGGTGAGCAAAGAATGCTGATCTTGTCAGTGATGCTCACATTCCAAGAATTAGTTTTAAAAATTAGCCAGTCTTCAAATGCCAGTTTGCAGTGGAACAAAGGCAACAGCATGATATAACAGATCCATTTCAATAATCTATAACCAGCTACCATTTTCAATGATGATGTATTTGGATGATGTATGAATGCGCTATCATAATAACTGTAATAAACAAGTAACCATAATAAATAACTAATAATAAATTCATGTTCTTGAATGTCATATCTACTTTTTTGTATGCCTATGAGGTCTGTCCTCGCTAGTGGACGCAAAAGTCTCCATGCCTCTATTTGGAGAACATCAGGGTCAATATTTAACCCTGAACCAATATTACTGCGAACCAGATTACCTAGCCATCATCATATTGCTGTTTGTGGGACCTTGCTGTGGACAAATTGGTTGTCACACTTCCCACACTGCAAGAATGACTATTCTTCAAAAGCGTTCATACTAAAGCAAAATTATGCGGATGCTGGGACTTTGAAATGAAAACAGAAAGTGCTGAAAATTCAGCAGGTCTGGCAGCATCTGTGGATACAGAAACAGATTTAATGTTTCAGGTCGAATATGACTCTTCTTCAGGCCATACTTGACTTGTAATGTTATCTCTGTTTCTCTCTCCATAGATGCTGCCAGACCTGCTGAGTATTTCCAGCACTTTCTATTTTTGCTTCAAGAGTACTTAACTGGCTGTAAAACATTCTGGGGCATCCTAAGGTCATGAAAGGCACTATATAAATGCAAGTTTTTGTTTGTTTGCTTGCTTGCTTGTTTATTTATTTCTGTATTGTGTCCAATCACAAGTGAGACAAAGTCATAGGAGCAAAATAGTTATGTTCCATCTAAGATCTCCCTTTTCTTTATACTGCGGTGGGATTTTTTTAAAGAATTTTTAGAACACAAACTCAATTGCAGCACGTCCAATGCACATTCACAATTTGTTTCTAAAAATAACACAGAAGTATGAGAACCAGAGGCTTTCAATGGAATATGCCTACTTTCCACACAGGATGTTGTTCAACTTGTTCCATAATCTTTCTTGAGGAAAATAGTTGTGGCCAGAGGGAACTATGACTGGTAAACAGCCACAAATAATTATTTTGTGTTGACTCTTTTGGTCACAATGTAGAGATTTGTAAGTGTCACTGTTCATGCTGTGCAGAGATTCCCTCTAAAGTAAAGCATTTTGAATCATGATTATAGGCTGGAAATTTTAGTGTAAATTCAGTGATCCATTATCCCAGCAAGAAGCCATACTTTGAGAAAATGTGGATCAGTGATAAGGCTAAAACACCTCAGGCACTGATTCTCTTTCATTCACTTCTGAGTTTTTAGAATCTTGGGTTCACTGAACATGCCCTCAAAGCTTCATAGTCTAGAAGTGACGATTAATTATATTATCGTACAGCACTTACTGTAGCCATATCAAATTCCTTTGTCTGCTACTTTATTGAAGCATTAACAGGCTGATACTGCCATTAAAATAACGACAAGGAATTTGATAGGGATGCCCTAGGCAGTCATACAGTAATATCACACAGTGATACATGGAGCTGACTGTGTGATGTTAATTTTACAGTCTGGATCATGTTGCAAAACAAGTAATTCATTGATACTACCATAGCCGCCTCAGCTTGACTTAGTTGGTAGTACTTTCAGTCAAAAAGATGCAGGCTTAAGTACTTCTCTAGGATTTGAGCACATAATTTAGGCCAGATATTTGTGCAGTGTTGGAGGGTTGCTGCGGTGTTGGGGTTAGTGAGTGTAATTATGGTTATATGATAGTGTAAAAAGGGAAGATAGTGAATTGGCAGTGTGTTATACATCCCTCCTAATTTTTAAATTTTCATTTGACTTCAATGGCAATAAAAGTTGGAAAAGATGTATAATAGTTGCTGATATGATCCATTTTACATTGTCATTGCCAAGTCCAAATGACCCCCACTGTCTTTTGGATGAATTGTTAAACAAACATTTCTTTTGGACGTAAGAGCCCCCATGATAGTTTTCAAAGTAGAGCAGCAAGTTCTCCTGGTTTCCTGGCATTCATCTTTCAACCAAGAACCTCCAAAACAGATTAAGTGTTCTTGGATCTCAATGCTGTTTGTGGGACCTTGCTGTGCATTAGTGAACTTTCAGTACAAAATATCAATGCCAATGCTGTAACAGTAGTCCCTTGGCCAATTAAGTTCACATTACATCATCATGCATACTCTTATTCCTCCCTGCATATTCTTTGTGAAATTTCAGTCAAAATGAAGAAAAGGGGTTAGGGAGTTCTGCAGTGCTGAAGTGATTGAGGTAGGTGTGTGTCCCGATCTTGTCTGCATTCCCGACAGGTGAAGGTGTGGTGGTTAAGGAGACACGTGCTAAAGCATGGCGAAGGCTCATGTACCATCCAACTCCATCTGCCCGCTGTCTCTCGGCAGGTTTGTGATGATATGAGCCTTTGCTCAGAGTTTATGTGCGCTGCCCTTGCACACAAAAAAAAGCTATTTTATACTACTGCTGCCTGGAATTTCTTTGAGCGATTCTCCCGATCAGTCGCTACAACTTGGGCAGATGATGGGCGAAAGCCCATTTACATGGATATTTGAGGTTTATGCTGATCTCTGAATGAAGTGACAGCAATAGGGGAAACCCCTGGAGAATCCCCATGAAAGTGACTGCAATGATGAGCTATAATGGTCTGAATTGAATTTTCTCCCCTTTGACTGTTCACATATGCCATAGGTTTTTATTAAACTGAGAGCATGCATAGAATCAAGGAGTTTAAAAATAAAATTGACTTCACTTTTGAGCTCGTTTGATAATAATTACTCTTATTACTCAATGTCTCAGTTCACATTTGGCTGCCATTTCCCTGCCATTATCAGTATATGTGTGACTGGATGTGAGTCACCACCTTCAGAAGGTTACTTCCTCAAGACGACCTCAAGCCCAAAACTGAACCCCAAACTCATATTGGTTTCTTTCAAGTTAAATTGCCCATTTCGCAATGTTAATGTGCACACTGTTACTTCTGCTTCTCATTGGCCCCACAAAAATTGGTTTAAAACTTTAAATTTTGCAGTACCTTTCCCAATAGGTTTTACAGAATGGGGGGTCGGCCATTTGCAGGCAAAAATAAGGCTTCTGTTTAATTAGTCACAGAGACACCCTGGATGTCTGAAAAAAAGGCCCAGATACAGATGCAGGTGTGAACGGAGTGAGAATAGGGTGAGAAATTTCATGAGATGATTTTAACTGTGCAAAAATCCTTTCCTGCCTGTTGGGGGGAGGGGGATGTTAAATCACCCCTGTGGTCTAAAGCTTAATCTTTCAGCTTCTTAAAAACTTCTTCGTACAATGCATTCAGTAAAAGAGGTCCCAGATGGAATATATTACGCCAAACACTGCGCTGCAAAAAGTTCTTGCAACCAAACATTTTGGGTAAATTGTCCGTTTCAACTGGAAGATTTTCACTGGGAAACCAGCTAAAAGTAGAATGCAGATAAAAACATGAGAAGTTGCTACTAAGTAAGTTTGTAGGCTTGAAATTGCCATTGGAGATAATAACTGAATGGATGCATTGCAAATTCATATGACATCCTTACTTGTGCTATTTAACAGAAAGATTGACCCACTTAATGCCTTTACTAAAGTAGGCCATCTGCAATTCTCCAGGACTAAAAGGCCCAGGACTTTCCAGGATAGTCTTAACCTTTGGCAATGGCCTGGGCAATAATGATCGATTACCCCGACACACCTCTTCTGATTTTCAGAACCTAATGGTCTCCAGGCCTGATTCCTACTGGGCTCTTGGGCCTGAAACCATTAGTAATTCTGATTCCTGACACAGAAGTAAATATCAGGGCTGACTGTAAAGTCAATTCTACCAGGTGCTGGACTCCTAGAGAAGAATTATTTACTCTGCGTGGAAAATAAATTAAAATAGCTTGATTGAATTTTAGCTGCCTGGTGCAAAACGAAACCTTGATTTCATAGGTCAGGACTGCCAGGAAAGTTCTTGTGGACATTTTGAAAGTGCAGCTAACTGGAATGTGGATGGTCAATGCATCACAATCTGGGAATTAAGGGATTCCTATACTATCGAGTTTAGTAATGGAAAAATTAAATGTCCTGGTCTTTGAAATATTTACAGCTCAATTTGGGCAGGTTTCTCCTTTGTTAACATTATGGTAAAATGTATCTTGCTACTTTGAATGCTGCAGCTGATTATTATGAGCAATCTCTGTTGGACTTCGTTTCTGATGTTTCTTTTAAAATTTTGGTCTTTCAGCAAGATTCCAAAACTACAACAAAGTTGAATTGTTTTTCAATTTTAATGTTTTCCCTTAATTGTTTGCCTGTGCTGACCTGCAGGTGATGACTCTTCTTGTTTATGGATTCAAAGTGTGCAAAATCTGCATCTCATTCAAGCACTCTTTGTGTGTGCAAGCATAGACAGTGAATATTTTTTCTTCATTCTTTCATGGGATGTGGGCGTTGCTGGCAAGGCCAGCATTTGCTGCCCATCCCTAATTACCCTTGAACCAAGGGGATTGCTAGGCCATTTCAGAAGGTAATTAAGAGTTAACCACATTGCTGTAGGACTGGAGTCACACGTAGGCCAGACCAGGTACAAATGACAGATTTCTTTCTTGTAATGACTTGATAACTGGACAGGTTTCAACAAGAAACAGAAAAAACTTTATTACAGGGAACTTTTCAGATGCTACGTGGTCCAGGACCCTCGTCAAGAAGCCCTGCCACCCTGGATTACCTGCGTTTATGACTCATTGGTCGGAGCCTCCAAGAATATCACATGACCCCTGATAGACAACAGGAGAGGCTGTACCTTCAGTTACTACATTTCCTCCCCCTCTAGTTTTTTACAGTTTCTATTTACAGAAAGCATTTGAATATCCAACATCATACACACACATATATATAACTTCAGGTGATTAAAGATTAAGTCTTTAATCTTTATTTGGTTAGAGCAGTGTAGCTCTACCACTTGAGGTTCTTCCACAAGATCAACATGGTCAGGAACTGCAGCACAAGACACATCATTAGAAAGTGTCAATTCAGGGTTTGGCAACTCTACAGAGACATCGGGCATGTCTATTCTTGGTCAATCTGTCATAAGAACATAAGAACTAAGAGCAGGAGTAGGCAATTCAACCCCTCGAGCCTGCCCTGCCATTCAATACGATCATGGCTGATCTGATTTTGGCCTCAACTCCAATTTCCCACCTTCTCCCCATAACCTTTCAACCCATTACTAATTAAAAATCTGTCTATCTCCTCCTTAAATTTATTCATGGTCCCGGCATCCACTGCACTCTGAGGTAGTGAATTCCACAGATTCACGACCCTTTGAGAAAAGTAATTTCTCCTCATCTCTGATTTAAATCTACCACCCCTTAGCCTAAAACTATGGCCTTTCATTCTAGAATGCTCCACAAGGGGAAACATCTGCTCCATATCCACTTTATCTATCCCCTTTAGCATCTTATATACCTCAATTAGATCTCCTCTCATCTTTCTAAACTCCGGTGAGTATAGGCCTAAACTGCTCAATCTCTTCTCATAAGACAAGCCCCACGTCTCTGGAATCAATCTATTGAACCTCCTCTGAACCGCCTCCAGTGCAAATACATCCTTCCTCAAGTAAGGGGACCAAAACTGTGCACAGTACTCCTTAGGGATTGATGTTTCAACGTTAATCACAGGCGGAATAGTTGGTTGCTGGAATGTCTCTATCACAAATATGGTCCACATGTTTTTGAACAATTCTGTCTTTCCCTTCCACCTGGGAGGATAAGGGATCAGTTTCTGTGGCAATGGTTCCAGGAACCCAACAATGTCCACTTCCAAAATTCCACACGAATATTGTGACTCCTACAGTGAATGTGTGAGCTTTGCTATGAATATTGTGATTCAATTTTTGATTGCTCTGATCCCTCTGTACCATCCCCTTGTAAGTAGGCAGTGTTTCATCAATAGTTCAGTCAGTGTTGAAGACATTGTTGAATGAGGCATTATACAATAAGTGAGAAGAAAACAGGAAAGTTCAGTTTCTAGAACATCTTCTCATAACCTTTTCATTCCTGATTTGAAAGTTTGCACAGCTCTCTCAGCTAAACAATTTGATGGGACCTTTAATATGTCTGATTCCAATAAATTCATGAATCTCTGAAACTCTGTACTGGTAAAGACTGTACCGTTATCAGAAACGAAGATTTCTGGTAGGACCATGTATGCTAAAACTATGACGCAGCTTCTTGATAGTTGCGCTCGATGTTGGTGACCTGACTTTGTATACATCCATCCATTGAGAATGTGTACATAAGAGCAACAAAACATGATACCCAAGAATGGTCTTACATAATCAATATGCCGTCTAACCCAGGGTCAACAAGGTCACTCCCACGGATGCAGTGGCGCTGAAACAGGCAACTTCTGTTGTTGCTGACAATGGAGACAGTGCCGGAGCATGCTTTCAATGTCACTGTCGATACCTGGCCACCAGACATAGCTTCACATAGGCATTTTCATCTTTGACATGTCTGGATCAGCACTGTGAAGCTCTGTCAAGAGTGGTTCACTTCCTTGTGAAGGGATGATAACTCTTGATCCCCACGACAAAATTCCATCTTGACAACTTAACTCTGTTTTTCAGGCATGGAATGACCTAAAATCTTCAGACATGGGTGAATTTGACCATCGTTGCAAAACAAGGTCTTTGACTTCTGACAAAATCAGATCTCTGTTCATTTAATTTCTAATTTGCTTGACACAAACAGGCGAAGAGTCCAAGAAATTCATCACTAGCGCAACTTCTTGTGGCACTGGAACATGTACAATGCTATCTGGTAACGGGAGACGACTGAGTCTGCATTTGCAATGTGTAAGCCAGGACGGTGCATAAAGGTATACTCTTAAGCAGATAATATCAAAGTTATATTCTTGCTGATGCTATTGGCGGAATGGCCTAACTTTACTAAATAAACCCATTAATGGTTTATGTTCCAACACAATGGTGAAATGTCGTCCATGCAGGTACTGGTGGAATTTCTTCACTCCAAATACCACCGATAAGCCTTCCTTTTGCAGCTGGGAATAACCCTTCTTGGCTGTGGAGAGGGTTCTCTAGACATAGCCAATGGGCCTTTCTTGATCCATCTTCTATCCATGATCCATGTGATAACACAGCTCCTACACCATAAGGAGAAGCATCACATGTTAATAGCAATTCTTTTGGTGGATCATAGCGTACCAATAAACGTGACGAGTGCCATAGCTTCTTTACTTTCACAAAGGCTTCCTCCTGTTGTGAATTCCATGACCAACGGTGATTCTTTTTCAACAAGAAGTATAATGACGCTAACACTGTTGATAAGTTTGGCATGAAGTGACTATAGTAGTTGATCATACGCTGAAAGACTTAAGTTCAGTCACATTGGATGGGGAGGGCGCATCTTTGATTGCCCTAACTTTCTCTTCTAAACCCTGTGACCCAGGTAAGTAACTTATGGTATTTGGAATATACATTTTTCTTTCTTTAATCGTATGCTGGCTTCCATGAATCCTCTTAGATTGGCCAAGTGTTTGGTCTCGTTTGATCCTGTGATCAGGACATCATCTAGGTATACTACCTCTCGGGGAAGTCCTTGCAAAAGACTTTCGCTTGTCCTTTGGAAGATAATGCATGCAGATGATACTCCAAAGGGTAGGTGAGTATACTGATAAAGATCCTTGTGCATGTTGATAGTCACGTATCCTCTAGACGTGCTACCCAGCTCTAATTGTTGTAGGCGTGGCTCATGTCCAATTTTGTATGGGATTTGCCTCCAGCCAGTTATGCATATAAGTTGTCTATCCTTGCAATGGGGTACTTAACTAGTTTTGCTGCCTTGTTAATGGTCAATTTATAGTCCCCACAAATGCATATGGTTTGGTCAGGCTTAACCATTGGAACTATGGGTGCTGCCCATTCCGAGAATTGGACAGGTTGGATGATGCCCAGCTTTTCTAACCAGCACATTTCTGTATTCAGCTTCTCCTTCAAGGCATAAGGCACATGTCTGGCCTTAAAGAAACGTGGTGTCGCCCGAAGATCCATATACATTTTTGCTTGCAAACATTTTAACTTCCTTAATTTGTCCCGAAATATACTGTTGTATTTCCTTAGCAGTTCAGGAACTCCTGTTCTCAGGTGAAATATTTTAGACCAACCAAGCTTAATTTTCTGTAACCAGTTTCGGCCCAGAAGACTAGGTCCTTCTCCTGTCACTATTATCACTGGAAACTGGGCTATCTGTTGCCTATAAGACACTAGTATTGTGGCTATAGCCTTTATCTGTATAGATTCTCCAGTGTATGTTTTCAATTTAGCGCTTGTCTGCTCCAGATTAAGTAGCTGGGCACCTTCATTTAGGCACTTAAATGTGTGCTCTCCCAGCAATGTGGTTGAGGCTCCCGTATCTACCTCCATTATTAGTGGCTTCCCATTAGCGTATGGGCTGTTTTGGCTTTGGCCTGCATCGCCTTACTATGTGACCTTTCTTATGGCAGTAATGGCATTCTGCATCCTTGAATCTGCAGGTATCCAGTCTATAACAAATTAATCTTGGAGTCGCTGTTGAAGTGTCTTTTCGAGTTTCTACCAGTGGACACTGCCTCTCACTTTGCTGCTGTGTCTCTGGCTTTCGTGCCATGCCAAGCAGTAGGGTCCCACCCTGCATGCAAAACAGTGCCATGTTGTATGTGTAGCAAAACCTACGAGTCTTTTATTAGGCTTTTAATATATCTGTTAGTAGATGTTGATAAAATGTTTCCCCTACAATTATTTCTTAATTTTCCATGGCAAGTGATATTCCCAGGGCACGCTTCAAATAGATGTGGACCCCTGTGAGTAAACGGCACTGAATAGAGTCATCATGAACTCCTCAAACTGATCAGTCCCACAGCATATCATTTAGTGTGTCCCTGAGCTCTGTGAACTGCTTCAGCTTTGCTAGATAGGTTGCGATGGGTTCTCCCGAGGTCCTAACTCTGGAATTAAACTTAAACCGCTGCATTATTACAGATGGAAATGTGTTTTCATGAGATCCACTAATTCATTGTAGGATTTAGAATTGGGTGCATTTGGAGCCATCAGGCTGTGGATGATATTGTATGACTCGCTACCACATACACTCAAAAGGATTGCTTTCTGCTTTTCCTTCAAGGTAATTTCGTTTGCTACTAGGCTTCTGGATTATTAGATGTTACACCATGCCAGTATTTGCCCCTTCTGCAGGCCAGAATGGATGACATCACAGCCAAGCCCAGTCCTGTCCCCACTTAATGTCTACATGTAAGCACAGAGGAGCCAGTGGAGTGCAATCAGGGCCAGGTACCCTGGCAGAGATTTTCTCTCATCAACCCAGAGGTACCCAGGTAAAATTATAGCACCTCCGTCAGCGTTGAGATCAACTAGCTCCTCTCAGGCTGGGAAGCAAACCTTCAACATCACATTGGGTGGTGCATTTACCTGTGAATTCACTGGGGAGTTTGAGATTGATGTCTTGAAACTATGTGGAGTAACAAAGTAGATGTCTGTAGAAGCAAATTTAGAGTAACGACTGTTTGATGCAACAACCAAGTATTGCTGAATTTAGCTATTGAAGGGTATATTTATGATTTAAGGTCACCCCCTGGCCTCCATAGAATGGTGAAAACCTACTGGAAGAGATTCCTAAATAGAATTCAAACAGATCCAGACAGCTGGAGAGCCCTTTTTTTTTATCCCTATATGGGAAATTCATCATTCTGTACATGAATGCAATCATCAGACAGAAGTTATTCATTTTGCATGTTAGATTACTGGAGAAGGGAAATGCAAATGTTTCTAACATTTATTTTCATGAGTCAGGGGTACAAGGAGGGGTGCAGGCACATTGGGGAGGGGGACGGTGGGGGCACGAGGAGCTTTGTGCATGAGCCTGTAGAAAAGCTGCAAGAGTTAAGGATACAGTTTGGGAGCGCAGGATCCATTTCTAGACAATATAGCCTTTAAAATGTGTCTATATGGATAAAAAAGAAACTATTTAAAGGGTTGAAATAAAAACAGAAAATGCTGGAAAAACTCAGCATCTGTGGAGAGAGAAACATAGTTAAGGTTTCAAGTCTGTATGACTCTTCTTCAGTTATGACTTATCTTATGACTTCACCCTATGATCTATTTTTAAAGAGCTGGGTGGTTCAGGGAGGAAAGGAAGTTCCAGATTAAAGGTTCTGTTTTGCAGTGTTCAGGTGACTATTACGTCATGAAACCTGATAATAAGGTCTTCAAAGATAGTTGTGGCACAGTAGTGATGTTACTTGGCTAGTATTTCAGGCCAATGCTCTGAGGACATGGATTCAAATCCCCCAGCGCAGCTGGTGGAATTTAAATTCAATCAATAAAATCTGGACTACAAAGCTATTCTCAGTAATGTTGGCCATCGATTGATGTTATAAACCCATCTGGTTCACTAATGTCCTTTAGGGAAGGAAATCTACCATCCTTACCTTATCTGACCTACATGTGCCTCCCGACCCACAGCAGTGTGGTTGATTCTGAAATGGCACATTAAGCCATTCAGCTTAATGGCTTAAATGCTGGCTTTGCCGGTGAAGAGCACATCCCATGATTAAAAATTAAAGAAAAACAATCTGTTGGAAACAGTGGAGAAGGCCTTAAAACTAACCCTTGACCACTTGATCGATGTCCTATTGTAGACTAACTCTAATCTTCCAGTCAGTGGGAAAACCGTGAGGTTTGACAGTGGGAGAAAGCGTAGAGTGTGTAAGGGGAAAATTTATATTCAGGAAGGTACTGCACTTATTGGGGGACTGAAAGGAATTCTTCCTTTCATAGAAACCAGAGACAGGACTTTCACTGTGAGTTCTAAACCCCACTATCAGGCTGAAATTGGGACAGAAGCCCTTACTGGGTGGTATTTAATAGAGGTGACAGGGGTCTTACCCACTGGATGAAATGTTGGCTAGAACCCCATGTCACCTCTTTTTGGGAAGGTCTGCTGCATCTTTTTCCACTCAGGCACTTAGCAGGCCAGTGGTGGGCTTTTCCTCAGGATCAAGGAAGATCCACCTGCCGAGAGCTGCCGGCCAATCAGAAACCGGCTGCTCTTCCTTACTCAGCAGTGCTCTAGGGAGGCGGTGGCTACTGTTGGTAGGCTGAAGTGCTTACATGGTAATTCATTGCCCGCTTAAGGACATCAGTTGGCAGAGGGATGGAAGGCCATCCATGGGCCTTCCCACCACGGACTGAATCGGGATGGAGGCATGGCCTCCACCTGCAACCATCTTGGCTGACTAAATACCACCCCCCACCAACAAACTCACCATGGAGGAAGGCACAAGATTCTGCCAACTGTGCGTGAAACAGACACCGACAGTGATTTTCACTGAAGCGGCCAATTAATGCCCAGAGGACAGGTTTGCCATTCAATTAAGGATGGTGGGTGGGCTCTCAGAGCTGGGGGACCAATCAGAAGCCTTCCAATTCCAAAACAGCAGCAGGCTACATTGGAAGGTAAGTGAGAGAGGGGGCACATCAAAATGGAAGTGCCCTCCCTTCAACATTTTCAAAAATTAAAATAAAAATGGACTCTGAGGCCAATCTATGAATGTGAGGTGGGTGGAGGAGCTTTTCTAAAGGGCGACCCCTGGCTGCTCCTGCACCCAGACAGGTTGGGAGGGTCTCTAAGCCTTCCTGGAACGCTGGTCTCCTGGTCTGCCAACGGGAGGCTTGGAAAACCCCCTTTGAATTTCCTTAAGTGGCCCTTAATGAAATGATTGGCTGCTTGCTAAGTCTACAGCATGTATATTAACTTTACTGAGCTCAACAATGCATCTTTACTCTAACTACAGAAGACCAACATCTCGTTACTCCATTGTACGCAAAACATTCTTATAATATTTAAATGACAAGGCCAGGCCGCAAATCTGATTGTAAAGCAACCAGCAAGACTAGAACTAAATCTTTCCTGGCACCAGTCAGACTCTGGACTCTCATCCATTTCCAAAATAGAAACAGAAATCTTATGGGTGGAAAAAAGAGCGTATGGTGGAATTTAGCCTGTGCCTACTTTTGAGTCATGACTTGTTGCTGCATGAACAAGAGTATCGATCCATATTGGTCCTTGAGCCTCATCTATATCAGTTGGGCAGGATGCGTTACAAATTTACAATAGAAGTGCAAAATACTGCAAGTGCTGCAAACTTGAAGTGAAAGCAGAAAGTACTGGAAATACTCAGCACGTCAGGCAGCATCTGTGGTGAGAGAAACAGAGTTTGTTTCGTTGTGGGCCAGGGGTCTAGAGAGGGGTTTTGGGGATTGTATATTCTCCCAAAGTATGCTACTTGAGTCTGTAGTTTCTCAAAACCATTACTCTTTATTTACATCAAGTATTTACACATTTGGACCTCTACACGAGATTGGAGCTGCTCCTCCTTCCAAATCTCTCTTACTTCTCAGTCATGTGATCTGACATCATTATTACATCAGCATCATGTATGCTTCTGATGTTAAGCCTTTACTCTACAGAGTTAACATCTCAGGTCAGTCACCCCTTGCCTGAACTAGAAAAAGTGGAGATGTGTGAAGTTTTAAGAAAGTACTGACACAAGGGATGTGGGGAGAGGTGGAGCTGGGAAGAAAGAGCAAAAGGAGAAGTCTGTGGAAGAGTGGAAACCAGGAGAGATTCAATGAGAAATAGGATGATAGTGCAAGGTAAAAAGAGATAGTAATAGGACAAGTAGAGAAATAAAAGATGGATCTAGAGGAGGTGTAAATGGGAATAGGAATAATGGAATCAACCACCTGTTGTCCAGAAAAAAAGGAGCAAAGGTTTAGATCTGAAATTGTTGAGTTAGTAGTCTGTGAAAACGTTATCTTGAGATGTTGGCCACTGGGAGTACTGAAAACTTTTAGGCAGGACAGTCTCAATGCTTGTCCTGCTTTCTAAGAATGAATTTTATAAAGAGTCCTCCACATTTGTTAGGCTCTTCATTAACATATTCTCAGTTGGTAGCACTCTTAACTCTGAGTGACAAGGCTTTGGGTTCAAGTCCCACTCCAGAAGCTGAACACAAAAGTCTAGGCTTACACTTCAGAGGAGTGCTGCAATGCTAGAGGTGTTGTGTTTTGGATGCGATGTTAAGGCCCTATCTGCTCTCTCAGGCGGATGTTATGGCATTATTTGAAGAATTTGAAGAACAGCAAGGATAACAGGTGTCCTGGCCTTCAATTACAGACACAAAACAGATTATCCGGTCATTAGCATGTTTCTGTTTGTGGAAGCTTGCTATATGCAAATTGCCATACTTCTTAACTTCCAACAGTGGCTACACTTCAAAAGTACCTCATTGGCTGAAAAGCATTTTGGGAGTTCTGATGGGTGCAAAAGACATTATATGAATGCAAGTCTTATTTTCTTTTTTGGAGATTTAAACTACTTTCCCCATATAAACTTCCTTTGGTGAGAGGTTGCAAGACTACCCATTTTCAACTTCTCTTCAAGTCCTCTTGTTTTGCTCTATTGAATTAAATATACCTGATTCATTCTTTATATCCTTCAACCTTATTAATTTGAATATTTCCATTATAACTCCCTCGATCTCTCCTCTATGATGGGAAGACTGTCGATTCTGTGAGTCTGTAGACATGTTCTATTTACTAGCCTCCTAATCACCCTCAAAGTCATTCTCTAGAGCTCAGCTACATTCTTTCTGTAATAAGATTTCCTGAACTGAACACATTATTCCATAAAAATCCTGACTAAATTCTACACAGGGGTGGGATAATCTTCTCTCTATCTTCACCATTCTGCTTTTTATGTAACCTGACATCCAATTTGTATTTTATTAGAAGCAGCCAGGCATTGGCTTGATGCCTTTAGGGATTCAGCTACTTTGATTCCCAGATCACTTTCCTGATATGTCTTTGCTAGCACTTTAACATTAAGCTTATAAATCGTCTGATAATTTATATCCCAAGTACTTATCTTTACACATCTTTCATCTACATCTACAGCCGATTGTTAGCTCACTTTTGTAAGTAATTGAAGTACTCCTATAACTGGTCTTGATTTTCCCCCATATTAACACCCCCACCCCACTGCCTGCACCACAATTTTGTTGTGATTTGTGGCATGGAGATACAGCTACTGACATTCTCTTCCAGATCACTTATGAATATGTTGAAGAGTATCAGTCCTAACATTGTTGCATGGGATTCTCTTCAAATAGCAAGCCTTGGAATTGTTTCCCCTCCCTGTTACCAAACCTGGACTTTCTTGACCGTCACTGGTCCTGAATTCTTTTGATCACCATCAGACCTTGGACCTTGTTTGGCAGCTTAAGGTATACTCTATTACAGACTTGCACAGTTGTGCATTAATCCCCCAGCTGATTTATACAGCCTACATCTAATTCTCTGCGTCTGCCTCATGCACATTACGGTCGGGATATTCCGCCCTGTCACGGGTGGGACCCGCCACAGGTGAGGTGGTGCCCCAGCCAGGAGTCCATTGACTTGCGTTGGGACCGGAAGATGGAGGTGGCGGGCGGGTGGGGAAAATCCCACCGTACAGCTGATGTTCTGGATCATAGTTTTCCTTCCATAGTTCTCTTGTCAATTGCTGTCACTCACCCATTGGCCATCTCTCTTCCTCTTAATTGTCCCATCATCTGTTTTGGTAGTTCCTGTTATCAATCACTTCCTACTTTTTGCCCTAATTAATTTATATCCTTCAGGATTGTGGATTAAACGTGTCTATTCTGAATGGTGCTGGCTGTATATTACATCAGCCTGAGACAATAAGAGATTTGTTAAGACAATATGCACTATTTCAACTTCTCCAAACTATCTGTGTGATTGAAGCTTTTTTACCTCTGGAACCATTCTCATAAACCTTTTTTGGTGCCTTCTCTAATGCCTTTGCATCCTTCCCGAAGTGTGGTGCCCAGAACTGGATGCAATACTCCAGCTGAGGCTGAACCAGTGTTTTATACAGATTTAACATAACTTCTGTGCTTTTGTACTCTATGCCCCCATTTATAAAGACCAGGATGCCATATGTTTTATTAACTGCTCTCTCAACCTGTCCTGTCACCTTCAATGATCTGTATACATATACACCCAGGTCACTCCTGCACCTCTTTAGAAGCGTACCCTTTATATTGTCTCTTTGCGTTCTTCTTACCAAAATGAATCACTTCACACTTCTCTCCATTAAATTTTATTTGCCACTTGACAGCGTATTCCTCCAACCTGCCTAAGCTCTTTTGAAGTTCTACACTATCCTCTTCACAGTTCACAATACTTCTAAGCTTTGTGTTATCCGCAAATTTGAAATTGTGCCCTGTTCACCAAGGTCTAGGTCTTTTATATTTATATCAGGAAGAGCAGGGGCTCCTAACACAGATCCCTGTGGAACTCCATTATAAACATTCCTCCAGTCTGAAAAATAACCATTAACCACTATTCTCTGTTTCCTGTCATTCAGTCAACTTGGTATCCATGCTGCTACTGTCCCTTTTATTCCATGAGCTCTAACTTTGCTCACAAGTCTATTTTGCAGCAGTTTACCAACTGCCTTTTGGAAGTCCATGTACCCCAGATCAATGGCATTACTCTCATCAGCCTTCTCTGTTCACAATGATCCAAGTCTACTTCATAGTGATCCTGGTCTGCTTTACAGTGATCCCGTCCAGCTTTACAGTGATCCCGTCCAGCTTCACAGTGATCCCGACCTGCTTCACAGTGATCCCAGTCTGCTTCACAGTGATCCCGGTCTGCTGTACAGTGATCCCGGTCTGCTTCACAGTGATCCTGTCCAGCTTCACAGTGATCCCGTCCAGCTTCACAATGTTCCTGACCTGCTTCACAGTGATCCCTGCCTGTTTCACAGTGATTCTGGTCTGCTTCACAGTAATCCTGGTCTGCTTCACAGTGATCCTGACCTGCTTCACAGTGATCCCTGCCTGTTTCACAGTGATTCTGGTCTGCTTCACAGTCATCCTGGTCTGCTTCACAGTGATCCTGACCTGCTTCACAGTGATCCCTGCCTGTTTCACAGTGATTCTGGTCTGCTTCACAGTAATCCTGGTCTGCTTCACAGTGATCCTGACCTGCTTCACAGTGATCCCAGTCTGATTCACAATGATCCCGTTCTGCTTTACAGTGATCCTGTCCAGCTTCACAGTGATCCCGACCTGCTTCACACGATCCCAATCTGCTTCACAGTGACCCCGGTTTACTTCACAGTAATCCCGTTCAGCTTCACAGTGATCCCTGCCTGTTTCACAGTGATTCTGGTCTGCTTCACAGTGATCCTGACCTGCATCACATGATCCCAGTTTGCTTTACAGTGATCCCGTCCAGCTTCACAGTGATCCCGACCTGCTTCACAGTGATCCTTGCCTGTTTCACAGTGATTCTGGTCTGCTTCAGCGTCCCAGTTTACTTCAATAATCCTGACCTGCTTCACTGTGATTACTGTGCCTGTGTTTATGCCCTACTGGAGCCACGCCCTCCCCCATCATCTAACCCTGTCAACATATCCTTTTATTCCTTTCCGGCATGTACTTATCTTGTGAATGTATGCACTATACAGAGAAGATATCACATCCCTCCCCACCACTGCATGCTGAAAGTGATTGTATCTTTCATTTCAGGTGCAATGATGCTTTTTTAGGCAAATTTTCATGTTTATATTTGTCACTTAGGAACAGGTACGATGTGAAATCTGTTGAATGGAAAGAAATGTAAACTAAAAGTCTAATCAGATTCTGGGCAGCACACGTAGCAAACTTTCATGGAAAATAAATAGGAAGATCTTTATTCATGTGAGCTCAGTAGTGATTTAAAAGCCAGGATCACATACCCAGAAAGATGATGGCATCATGAATGACCAACCCTTTGGCTTTTAGAATTAAAGTCAGATGTCAAGCTTTTGGCAACTGTTGATAAGGTGGGAAGAGTGTCGTGTGTCAGCCTCTCTGAACAGCTGAGTCTGAAGTCAACCTTCACCTGACTTTAAAACCCTAATGGATTTCTCTCAAAGGTTAGCTGCCTCAGCCACCTCCTCTCTCACCACCCCCCCCCACAACCTGTACTATCCTTAACACCCACACTCTTGCCTTTTCCATATCACTTTATAGCTGCTCTACCATCTATCACTTTAACTTTTACCAAGCATATCTCCTCAGCGAAACTCGCCCTCCTATGCCCTTGACTACTCTCACAACTCATCACACAGCTACCTCTACTGGACTATTCAGCCACATTTTGTTAATCTTACCCCTGACTCTACTCAGTCCAATTGCCTTGATCTCTATAGCTTTACAGTTAAAACTATATTGAGCATGTTCTTTCAAAGCAAAATGTTGCGGATGCTGGAAATCCAAAATAAAAACAGAAAATGTAAATACTAGGCAGGTCTGGAAGCACCTATGGATACAGAATCAGAATTAACGTTTCAGATCTTTCATCAGAACACATGCATGCATTTGATTAAGACCTATAATCCCCTGATGTATCTCTCTGCCCCTAATGTGATGCAGATCTTGGGCGGAGTCATCCCAGATTTGCACGAAGTGTTGCAACGGGCGGGTAAAACGACATTTTACCTGCCGGTCGCAATAGCAGCTTTTCACACCGCATTGTTCCAAACCCGCCGCGTTAATTATGCATTCCCAGGAAACATGCCGTTTCCATGGCAGGTGGGCTCCCATTTGCCTGCCACGCCATCACCTCGTCGCTTCATCATGCCGAGCGCTATTTTTAAAGCCCAACTATGCGCACACCTCAGTGCACGCACACCTCTCACAATTGCTACAAAGAAGACGTGGCCCTTAAAAGCAAAAAGACTGCAGCCCCCAGGTTCCATGACACATCTCTCGAACACCTTTTGGGTTGGAGTGGAGGCCCGCCATGATGTCCTCTACCCCTACCCTGGCCGCAGGATGGGCAGCAGCATCACTAATCCAGCTTGGGAGGTGGTGGCAGCGGTGGTCAATGCCAATGCCCTGTAAAGGAGGATAGCTACCCAGTGCGTCTACAGGATGAATGGCCTCATCTGTTCCGCCAGGATAATTCACTCTTCCCATCACTCTCAACTCACACGCTCACAAACCCATCGCACGTCCACAGGGATCTCACGCCTCAAAACACTCTCACACACACCCGCACATCTCCATCAGGTTCAGACCCTCTCGAGCTCATGTCCTCATCCTGTCCATGGCTCTGCTCACCACATAAACATACCACACAGTGCCATGTGTCCTGCTCACACACATCTGATTTCATGCAGGCAAAGCCTGTTCACATCAGCAGGGAGAGGTCCCAGACTGGGTGTGGAATGGCCCACATTAGGCCTCTCACTCACTTTGAGGAGTGTACCATTGCACTGACTGGTGAGGACATGAACCATGCCTGCGGTGATGGTGAGGTTGGTGGCGAACACCCTCTTAAAGATCCTGCACCACATCATCTCCCTCTCAACACAACTGTGAGTGCTCTCTCTCCTGCTTTTGACTCTGCTGCTATGCACTAATTATTTCTACTTTGATTCACAGGGAGCTCTGCTAAGCAACCACCACCCTCAGCCAGCCAGTCCCTCAGCTTCATTCATGTCCTTGTCTCCAGTCAAGAGGACACCTCCTTTATTGAGGAGCTAGAAATAAGTAGCCTGGAAGACCTGTCACAGCGCTTACTCACACCCTCCACCAGCGCAGAGACAAACACCTCAGAGGAACTTAGATCTAGAGCAGGTTCGGGTTCACAACCTGGTGGTCACCATAAGGGCACATGTCCCCAGCAGGAGGAGGCAGGTGTGTGCGAGCTCCCCGCACAGAGGTCTGCTGGGGATCAAACATCCGTGAGGCCTGAGTCAGATGATGAGCCTCTAGATTCGGCCTTCCATCTCATCCTGGAGAGTCAGCAGAAGGCGTCGGAACATCACATAGAGCTGGTGGAAGACCTCAGCAGAGTGGCATGCGACTCGGAGGACTGCATCTGACTGCACTCTAATGAAGTGGTACCCACATGTGCCTGTATGGAGGTCTTCATGGGGAGGATGGTGGATGCCATAGAGACCCTGGTCCAGCAGAACACAGGGACGTGTACAAACCTGGACTCCATCACGGGAGCCATGGGTGAGTTCCTGCAGTGGCAATGCGAGAGAGAAGCAGAGGGACATTCCTCCAGGTACCCCTTCCCCTCAAGGAGTCAGACTGGGGCCCCAGGCACCCAAAGGGAGGAGGATCAACAGCTGGACACCCCTGGGTCACCCACTCAGGAATCTCAGAGGCTCTCCTCTCCCTCTGAGTCTCCTTTGCCTGTGAGCCCCTCAACCTTCTCCTCTGTCACTATAGAGGGAGCAGCTGACCAATGAGTGATTCTGGATGGAGAATCATGTGTGTGTGGCAGGGCCTTTTAGAGCCTCATGCAAGCACTCTCCCACTCATGGGGATCCTTCACTTATCACACTCACCTCAATGTCCTGAGCAATTTGAATGCTGCCTGCAGGGGTTCACTTTGAGTTGTCCATCTGAGCTGCGCTGCATCTCCGCCCACCCAATGATCACACTCCCATGCTACACCTGATTTTGCCCACCGCGACTGTTGTTTCACTTTCGATCTGGACAGCGTGGTGGTGATACAATATTTAATTTGCTCCCCTATCTTTTCCCCTCCCCCAGTCACCCATTTCCTTTCCCCCATCACAGTTGACCTCCTGGCATCACCTTCCACCTCCCCTCTGTGACCTACCAGCCACAACTCTTTTCCTTTGGGGATGTCCGGGTGAATGTGTACGTTCCCTTCCTTCCTGTAAATCTCACCCCCATCCATAATAACCTCCCCGACCTCCTCCTTCCCATCCCTAGGGTCCCTGTCTGCCTCCGGGTCTGCACCAACTATTCTCACCATCTCTTCTACCTTTACCATTGAACCCTCACCCTCCTACCCTACCGCCTCACTCTGCTCATTCTCACCATTCCCTCATACCACGCCCAACCTCAGTTCACTCCCCAGGAGGCATCCAAGGACCTATCAGCCCCCTCCTTTGCATGTTCCCTTGGACATCACCCCCTCCAGACACATTCCCCTCACCAGAACCCCTTCCTGCCCCCCTTAGCCCTCCCATCCACTCCTGGAGTCCCCGCTTAGTCCCTCCCCCTTCCTGGCTCCTTCAGATACCCTTACTTCTTCCTCCACCCTTAGTCCTTCTCCCCTCCCAACTCTTTCCTCCAGCCTTACCTCTTCCTCCAGTCTCACTTCTTCCTCCAGCCTTACACCCTCCCCCTTCCCAATTCCTTCAGCCACCATTACTTCTTCCTCCACCCTTATTCCATCGAAATGGGCTAAAAAGTGCAGATAAAACAATAGATCAAAATAAATTTAAAAATAGATGGGGAAAGAAAAATATATTTTTTAAAAATTATAAATTATTGGAAAAAGGGGGATCGGAAAGGGAGTTTTATCTCCACCTTTTAGCCCATTTTGATCCCTTCCCCTCACCACACCTGCACTAGGGCCATCTGCCACTAGCTTGTCCTGATTTCTATCCTTAATGCCCCCGTTAGCACATTCCTTAGATAATATCAACACCATCAACACCCCTTTGTCCTTTTGTTTATGACATCATTGGCAATCTCTTATTTGCCTCCACCTATCACTGGCCCTCTATCCAGATCTACCTGTCCCACCCCCCTCAGCTTATATTTCACCTCATTTCTCTATTTCCTTAGTTCTGATGAAGAAACATATGGGAAATGTTAACTGTGTTCCTCTCCGCAGATGCTGTCAGACCTGCTGAGTTTTTCCAGGTATTTTTGTTTTTGTTTCAGATTTCCAGCAGTATTTTGCTTTTATCTTGCTGTCTGCAAGAACTGAAGTTAAGAAAACTCACTCTGAATTCGACTGTCCAGGGTATCATGTTACTTTGCTTGGGCCTTTTAAAATCTATGTGTTTTTACTGTTGCTTTAATGGAGGTGTAACTGGGAGTTAAATTAATTAGGGGAGCTAGAAGTTATCATAGTAGCAACTTGTAGACCTTTGTATGTGCTTAAAATGATTTCTTACATTAATAAATGTTTACTTTAGTTTTGTAAAAACCCTCTAAGACTCGGTGGACTTATTACTACTGAATTCAATACATGCATCTTGAAATAAATATACAAATTACAAAACAGTTGTGGCAGTTGTTTCAAGTTTCCCTTTGGGGTTTAGCAGCTCATTTACCATCAGCTGTGCCGTAACACCCTGTACTCCCTCCCACCTCCCAACCTCACCCCCCGACACCTTCATTACCGCCTCCCAACCTCAACCCCTCCTGATGCTTGCACCCCCCCTCCCAACCTCACCCCCTGGACACCTTCATTCCTCCCTCCCAACCTCACCCTCCCGACATGTCTTTCTCTCCCAGTTGATCCTAGACATTCCTCTCCCACCTCCTTGACCATTCATCCGTTGTGAGCATCAATGGTGACTTTCCAACTTCCATGAGTTGCTTCACAGCAGATCCATGTCCATGAGAATCCACCCAGTGTGCCATGGATGTTCCTCCAGGATCCTGGTGTCAGTCTCCAGCACCTTCTGCTTCTCGGATGACCGCGATGCGAGCAAGGCCCTGGCGCAAAGTTCCGACTTCTGAACATCACAGTTGTCAAGACGTGTTCTGCACCAATGTGTTTTCCCACCCATGTGGGCAGACGATCCAGTGAGGGGGATGAGTCCGGTGGGCTGGACTTATAATGATATACTGCTGTATTACAATGAGGTTCCCAATGTCTGAAGGCGGGGAATGCGACCCGCCATCGATGGGCAGAGCGGACGATTGCAAACTGGTTTCATGATGTCGTGAACCAAATATTTGGCCTTCTTGCCATATTGTCCGCTCTTGCCACCAAACACGCCTGATGCCAGTGGGCACGGAAAATCCCGGCTCTTATCCTTCATACAGAAAGAGCTGTCAACTGTATTTTTACAATGTACTTGAGAAGATATCCAAAGCACTGGAGTGTATGAAAGTTTCATGTTAAGGAAAAGATGCTTAAGCAATTTACATTGCTTAATTTTCTATTGTATTGATTGTTACCACTCTTCTGACTTGGTCTTGAAGTTTGTGAGTCCCACTTTGTGGACCTTGTCCACAAAAAAAGTCTAGGCTGACGCTTCAGTAAAGGTGTCATGGAGTTCTGCACTGTCAGAAAGGCCGTCTTTTAGATGAGATATCATGCTAATGTTCTGTCTCAGGTGAACCTAAAAAAATCGCCTAACACTATTTCGAAGAAGAACAGATGAGTTGCCCCTGGTGTCCTGACTACTATCGACCAACATCACTGAAGCAGATTATCTGGTCACACATTGCTGTTTACAGGAGCTCGCTGAGTGCAAATTTGCTGCCACATTTCCTACATCATAACACTTTAAAAGTACTTCATTGGTTGCAAAATGCTTTGGGATGTCATGAATCAGAAAGTGCCATTTAAACACAAGTCTTTCTTTAATGTCCTTTGCTGTTCTTTGGCTAGTTAGTCTGTTTTCATTACTTTCCCTGTAAGGTAAATTAGAACTGGGATTCTCTGTGTTGAAGCACTTAGTCAAAGAAAATAATAGGCGATTGCAGTCTCATTGTTCTCAAATAGTTTGTGGTTTACCTTTCCTGGCAACTTAAACAACTGCTTTGGCTGAATATCTGGCTTTCTTTGGCTGTATTCAGCCCACAGGCTGTTTATTTGACACCTGTGACACAATTTGGAGCCAGAGTTCTTGCCTTTGACTTTGATCAGCTCCTTTGATTGCTATATCACTTTAATTACAGACAGTCATGCCTTTTGATAAGTGACTTCTTATTAAAAATTGAACAGTTTTGTTGCTATTTCTACATTCCAAAGATAGTTTTTTTTGACAAAGTAGCTTTGCAATACACAGGGTGCTATGTAGTTGGTGAAAAAACAGAAATTACAACTAGCAAGTTGGGCATAGAGGCAGAAATTCAAACACATGGAATGAATTTTGTGGAAGTGGACTAAAAACCATGAAATCTTTCAAGAACTGGTTGGATACTGCGGTGGTAGAGGAGGGGTTTGAGGTCCTTTTTAGATAGACAAATCTTCATTTGCATTGATTACATATCCATTTGACAGCTTCATTCAATTAGTAGCATAATTGCCTTTGAGTTAGTCAACCATGGGTTCAAGTCTTACTTTAGTGACCTATGGACAATTCCAGGCTGACACTCCAGTGCCATATTGGTGGAGTGCTGGACTGTCCATTAGGACGTAAGAAATAGGAACAGGAGTAGGGCATTTTGCCCCTCAAGCCTACTCCGCTATTCAAAAAGATCAAGGCTAATCTGATTGTGGCTTTAACTTCACTTTCCTGCCTGTCCCCAACACCCTTGATTCCCTTGTATATCGATAATCTGTCTCACTCAACCTTCAGGTCAGTCCATCAGATGAGATGTTCTACTGAGATTATGACTGCCGGCTTCTGTGGTTTAGATGGCTGTTAATGATCCCATGGAAAACCCGTTTGAAGTTGTAGATAGCTTTGAGTGGAATGGCTTTAGTGCTGGCATAACTCATCTTGCCTTTGTATCATTGGGAAGGTGCCATGGTTTTTCTATAACATTATTACATGAATAGTTGTTGAATTTCTTTACTTAGTTTTTTTAAGCTATTGACAAGGCCTATTCTTGGAGGTGATCATTATCCAGGCCTTTACAGTGTTGTATAGGAGAGCAAGTGAGAGTCCTGTAAATTAGCAATGACATTGGCCTCCTCCTGGCTGCAAGCACCTCAGATGTGGGCGAATTGGACATAAATATTGGGCTTTAACTCTGTCCTCTGGCCCCCCAATTTGAATATGTTCATCAGGCCCCCAAATGTTTCGTGTGGGAGTTCTGCCTACCTCAGTCGAGGTCTGCCCAAGAATTAGAATAGGCCACTCTCTAATGGGAGAGCAGGCAATTTTCTTTCTTGATTTTTATTCAGGAACATAGCTCAGGAACATAAAACATCTATGGATGAGAAATCAGGATTGTTTTTTCAGATGTTCCAAATACCTCTAGAGCTCCAACATGGTAAAAAGATGCCTGTGTGCTCTTTTGGGGTGAATAACACCGGACACCACATTGATGAGAACATTAGAACATGCAGCGAATGAGTGCCGGAAGCAAGCAGAGCAGACGGGTCATGATATCAATCAGCATGCAACACTGGTTTGATGCCAGCAGTGCTATTTTGGAGTACAATGCTCCAGCTCATGCCCTCTCTTAAGTCCATACAGCTGAATATTTATTCAGCAGCAGGAAGGACCCCCTCCCATCAGCACAATTTGAAGGGATCATCAACTGCCTCCAGGTTAGTTCCTGGTTGATTTCCTTCCTAAAGTGTGGTGCTCAGGATTGGACTCAATACCAGCTGAGGCTGAAACCAGTGTTTTATGAAAGGTTCAACTTGACTTCCTTTGCCTGTCTTGTGCCCTTTCCGGTCCCAACGCTCCCATGCACTGCTATCCCAGTGAATTCAGTTTGGACGGTGGATGGCAGCTGACTTTCATTTGGGGAGGCTGCAGACGTACTCGGAGGATGACTTTGAGCAACTCCGGGCCTTGAAGTCCCAGCTTCAGACTTCAATATCTCGGCATGGATGGTGACAATCTGGCCTGGCTGATTGGCAAGCTGCAGGAAGGGCACTGGTGGATTGGCAGGGAGCGGAAGGACAATTGTTGCCATTCTGAAATAGGACTGCGGGCTTGTGCTCCATGGAGCTAGTGTCACTCCTGCTGGGTTGGTGCCTCATAAATCCCAGTAATCTGTTGGTGGACAGATTGCTGGGCTTCTAAGACACTCCTAGAGCTTCTTTGCCCATTGTAATCCACGGCCATAATGTCAGCAGTCTGAGCATGCTTGGTAGCCAGCTGATCTTGAAGGGCAGATGTCTGAACTTCCAATGTTGGTTGGTTGCTGCTTTTGCTGCAATGTAAGTTGCGGCTTCAGCCATCAAGCGCAGTATCATGATTGGGTCCACAAGCGTGCTAATAGAGTTGGCCACCTTTTCCATGTTAGAAAGGCTGGCCTTCTTGCTTTGTGCAAAATCCTGTGTCAAGTTGCTGCTGGATTCTTCCAATGTCCCTTCACATTGATCACAGGCTTCTTGGCAGGCTTCACAATGCACCGAGCATTTTGTTCTGCACACCCATTAGTGTTCTTCTTTAGCCTGCCCCATTGAAGTCTCATCCGAGGCTGATGAACTCGTTAACGACATGAATTTCCAAGGAGTTGTCATCTGCACTATTCTTGCCTCCTGCCCTGGCTGCAACCCACGCATGCCCTCTGTCTCACAATGTGCAGATTCTGCCTATAATCTATGCTGTAAAATGCTTGCAGTGACAGTATCTGAGCTGATGGCTGCAAGTGTGAAAGCAGGGGATGGTGCATCTTCATCACACTTTCTCTGCTGTTCCTGCACTATCTGCAGTTTGCATTTCTTGAGTAGCTGAAAGAAGAAAGTAATTAGATAAGAGATTACATCATCTACTGCTTGAAAATCAGAAGAGAGTGTGGGATAAAGGTGAGTTGGCATGTGAGAAGGAAAATTAAGGATGGCTTCAGCCCCACCATTGGCCATAGACTCAGCAGTGGGCACTCCATTAATAATCAAAACTGTCTCTACCATAGGACATGCAGGTGTGCCTGTGCCCTTCAATTGTTTCCTGCTGCCTCCGGTTGTGCTTCACCTTGTTCTACAAGAGAGGGATGTGTGTCAGTGAGTGTTAAGAAATCTCTCTGGGTGATGTGGCTGTCATGATTGAATCACTGGCCGGGTGTTCAAGCTGTGAGAGGTAGATGTGAGGCTTGCAGTAGTGCTAAGTGCGTGAGAGTGTGGTGGGTCATATGAATATCAGGGTATAAGTTCTGATTAATAGGTACTGTTGGCCGGTGAGTGATGGGGTGTGTAGTGATTGAGCAGCATCTGAGGCTACTCGTGCAATTGGTAGGATTTGGCATTTGAAGATGCATTCATTGACCTTGACCACTTGTGTAAGGCCATTGAACTTCTTGCAGCACTGCATCCATGCACGATATTGGCCCCCTGCAGAAGTGCCCATATGGTTAGCACTGGCTAGATGCTGAAATCATTGAAATGAGCAGGCAGCACTAAATTGACCTGTTTCCTACATCACGATCACCGAGTTAATCGTGTAGCGGAACCCCTTGTCCATTTTCAGGTGCTACCAAATTTAACTCTCTGTGACTCTAAGCATAGCACCATAGGCTGGTTACAGTTCAGAAGGAGGCCATTTGGTCCCTAGTATGCATTCAGCTCTCTGCAATCGAGTAGTGCCACTCTTCTGCCTGTTCTCTATAGTCCTGATTTTTTTTTTTGTCTTCAGGTGATTATCCAATTCCCTTTGGGAAGCCATGATTGAGTCTGCCTTCATCTAACACTCAGCAGCACCTTCCAGATCCTAACTGCTCGTAGGCATGACAAATTTTTAAACACAAGTCAGATCCGGAGTGGCATGCATGAGATGCAATAGGCAGCACATTTTTATTAGAATGCATCATATTTAATGATATGGCATCTCCAAAACATGGTGGCTCTTTCACTTAAGTAGGGATGTCTACAGTGTAAACAAGAGATCAACAGGGAGGACAGCCTAAAGTTTGCCCTTTTAGCAAGACACCTTTAACAATGTAGCAGTTTAAGCAAAAGGAATGGAAGTGTACAGTGCAGGGAACAACGTTTGGGTTCTAAATTTGCTGCATTCACAATAGTTGGCCAGGTATTTTAAGCATTCAGGAGTGCCCCCAGTCAGATTACCATTCTGTACTCTTCAACCCTTTTAAAAACAAGTCAATGATGTTGCCTAAATAAACTGGTATTCTCTTTCAGCTAAGAATTGTATCGTAAAGAACAAGGCCATCTTTTGGCGATAGAAATTAACTATTGTCAAAGAGAGTGACGTTTCTAATTAGTTCCATTAGATTAATTGGTGTAAAATATTTTAACAGGTTCTTTATTGCTTTTCCACTTTGACCTACGTCATTTGATTTCAGCCTAATGCTGTCAATGATATTCTTAGAAATAACCTTATTTCTTGGATCTGCTGACAAAATATATCCAAGTGCAGCGCAAGTTTTTCCTTGCAGCTTCTAATGGCTCTTTTCCAAATAAGATAAGGCAGTTGTAGAACTAGAACTGTAATGATTAAAGGGACTAATTTAACCCACATCACCACTTCCAATCTACTTTCCTTCAACTAAAAGGTCCCCAGACATTAACACTGCTTGACTTCAGCCACAGAAAGGCTGATTACTCATCTTTATATGTAGTAATAGTTATTCTTTAAATGAAGTTTAGTCTCTACAAACCAACTGGTGTAACCTCCCCTTTAAAGAATTCTGAGCTGGAGCCGCACAATCTTCCCTTGCTGTGCCAGTAGAACTCTCCCCCGCTGAGTCTTATGTTGGCTCTTTTGTCTAAGAGGAGGAATCTGAGCTTGGGATCTATGAATGGAATTGTAGGTCAAACCCCATGAAAGACTTAGCATATAATTGCAATAAAATGCATCTAATTCCTTGGTAATTTCCTTAGGACGCGGGGTGATTTCCAACACTAGAGTAAGCTGACAGTCCATTTGGCAGGATTTTGAGTTGATACTTGTATAAAAACTGGATTACTCTTTGGGAAAAAGGCACATGCCTTTTATAAACTATGCAACTGCACACAGGCCCTGAAATTAGTGTATGAAAGATGAAAAGACGCATGACTCTAGATTATTTTAGTAAAGGCATTGACCTATTTACTTTCAATCAATAAAAGCCTCTGCTAAAATTGTGAAGGAAGGAATTGCAGACAAAAGAATCAAACATAGTATATTCCACATAATAATTTCTGGTTTATTAAGGCAGAAACTATTGCATATGTTACAAGAAAATTATTTTAGGTCTGCATTAAGACAATGGAGAGAGGACTTTAATCCATGTTAAACATTACTATGATAATATTGCTAATGGAAACTTCTATCCCTTGGTCTAGTTATCACCATGTGGATTTTTGTCTTAAAGTCGAAAATATGTAGGTAAAACGAACTAGAAAATTCATACAAAAAAAGCAGAGTCATCTTTTCCCATAATAATTTATGGATGAGGTTGTAGGAGGCTGCAGTGGGATCAAATATGTTGAGTTCAATCTTCATTTAAAAACATCCAACGACAATTAATCATTTGATCAGTCTTCAAAAACTCAGGACTAGGAAATTTTTTTCTGTGAGTCAATAAATTGCAAGATTTGGCTGCAGTGGCTTTGCTATTGAATGAATGAAAAGCTACCTGTGGGGAATATGTTTAACTTGATGCGCTATTCTGCTGTCACCTTCAGTTATTGCTTTTTTTCCTGTGTTAATCTTATTGAGCCAGAACATCCGTGGAGTGGCAATCACAATTGGGTTGCCACTCTGCTCCTTTTTACTTACCCGATTCTGGAGTTGTACATTTCTTGCCCGAACTTCCGACATGGGCCTGCTGAGAAATATGCAGCGCAGCACTTCCGGAGTCCTTTCTGAGCAGGGAAGCAGGAGCAGGAAAAGAAGCCACGCTCCCTTTTTAATGGCACTAGCTGAAGTGAACGGGGGAAGTTTAATGCTCCCAGCCGCTTTGAGAAGCCAGGGGGAAGATAAGTGAGCAAGGTGAGGGGTTAGGGTGGTTGGGTGTGGGGGTGGAGGGATTGGGGTTGGGTGGTCAGGGGGGGTGGGGGGGGATTGGGGGTGATGGGGTCAAATGATCATGAGAGGGTTTGGGTGGTCATGGGGAAGGGTGTGATTGTGTTAGGGGAAGGGTGGTCGAGGGTCAATGGGAAGTTGAAAGAGGTTGGGAAGGTAATCAGGAGGTGGGGGTTAGTCAGTACATTGGGAGAGTAGTCAGGAGGTAGTGAGGGATAGTTGGTGGGGGTGGGGGTCTAGTGGGGGGGCAGGTCAGGTGGATGGAGGGGGTGATCAGGGGTTTGGGGAGTCGTCAGAGGTTTCAATGGGGTCTAGTATGGTTACCCAGGAGTTAGAAGTGGTTTTAATTCTTCTAACTTTTCCTGAATAACTATTCTGCTAAGAAAGTCGGAACAATCCAAAGTCTTAAATTTAAATAGGAATTTCAGTTGGTTCCGAGTGCAGGGTGATTGCCCATTGGAAGTTTAAACTCCCCAGGCAATTGTTGTGCGGTCCCTGCATGGGGACTTCCGGGGAGTCCCTCAGCGCATCTTCTTGGCTACCTCTGGTACCCATCACCATCACCAGAGACCAGAAATTCTGGGCGAATGTCTCACCAGAAGGAACAAATATGAAGACTTCAACAAAAGTAAAATACTGTAGATTCTGGAAATCTGAAATAAAAACAGAAATTGCCGGAACATACATAGCAGGTCAGGCAGCACCCATGGAGAGAGAAACAGAGTTAACGTTTCAGGTCAATGACCTTTCAAGCTATGGAGATTTCTCAAGAGATCTGGGTGTGATTCCACCGACTGCTTATGTCAATATGTTGGAAGTTCAGATAGCAAGACCAGTAAGCCAGTGCTATTCCAACTTCTAGGGTCTAAATGTTGTGGTGTGCTTTATCACTTGCCCAACGACACATGTGACCAAGAGACTGAAGATAAATTGAGAGCTTCTTTGTTGATGGTAGCAAAGATCTGAAGCTGGCCATTGATGTGTAACAATGGGGTCAGGATCACAGGAGGGCTCTCAGTCTCCCCCAGATGATTGTCCTGTCTGCATTTCCAAGGTTGTCAAAGATGGCTTTAATTGCATCTTGGATTCTTGAGTCTCAAAACCTTAACATCATAATGGGAACACAGCTGAAAGATTCTCTAATTATTCTGTTGTCTCCATGCCTAAAGTCCCTTCTGCAGATGCCATTGCGCTATCTTGCTGCTCGTCATGATCCCAGATGAGGTTACACCTGGATGAGTCTAATCCCAGGGTGGAACCCAGCTTGATAGATCCTAACTTTTGTCTGTTTGTTTAAATAAGTGGAGAGTGGCTACTGAACAGTCACAGGAGTCAGCTCATGAACTTTTAACAAAAGAATAAAACATTTATTAAGCAAGAAAAGATGAACTATGTTACAATACTCCTCCACCCACAACTATACCTTTACAGATAAATACTGATTCGTAAGGATAACACAAGTTGTAAGTGCTATCTTATACTCTAATGTCCACAGTAAGTACACAGTCCTTGTAAACCAATAGGTACCCTGTGGTCAGACACACCACACCCTGAAACAAAGTGACAGATGTCACCCCAGACAGATGCTATGGATCTCCCTTCAATTCCCCTCAAATGCTTGTCACACGTGAGCCAATCAGTCTCACCGAACTCCATCTTTCACATGACGGTTTCCAATCTCCACTCTCCAAGAACTCACTTTGCAATCTTCTCCCAAAACAATGCTTTCTTTCAGATGCCTTCCTCAAGGGTTCGCCTCCAGGGTTTCAAACTCTCCTTCTGATGTTCCACTCCCCTGGGTTACCACATCCATTCCAGCTGTCTTCCACACATTCTGTCTCACTGATTCAGCTGTCAACAGTACACCACTGCTTTATATGCCAATAGCAAAGAGTTACAGACCTTCAGCCATCTCTTTGGACCTTCTTGCTTCTTGCAAGCTGTTGTCACTTTAAATCTGCTTTCTGTAGCTTTTGTCTCTTTAAATCTGAAGCTTGGAGCCTTTCTCTCTGCCCAGCACTCTTAACCACTTAACAGGACTTTTTCCAGGTTCCTGTCCTTCCTTTGACTAGAATATCTTCTTGGGAATTTCCCCTGTTTCTGTCTTGCTCCTTTGGCCTTGGGACCTTTTGATTCTTTTGGGAAATCTGCAGCTTCCTCCACCAGTGTCCAGCCTCTTTGGAGTCCTGGCTTTAAATAGAACTTAAAACTGATGTTTCTTTAGTTTTTCCGTGTGTCTATGGGAGGGGCCTGCCTCTCTGGGCCCTTGATGCTAGGCAACAGCCCAATCCTTCTACACAGAAGTTGTTTAACTTCTTAAGTCGTAAACGCTCATTAGAAATGTAAGCACCTTTTTAAAGTGAAACGAAAACTCAATTTGACCTTTCTTAACCCACAGATACAGGAATACCAGCCAAACTGAAACTTTGAAGGTAAAACTCTTTCCTAACACTCACAAATACAATTATAACTTACTTAAACTATCTCTATTTCCTAACACAGACCTACAACAGTACACGGCAGAGTAACAGAGTTGACAATACCACTTAGACGACTTGCATTATATTAATTAATGAGACACTCTAGCCTTGTGAATTTGGAATGAAAAATACATCAATAGATCCATTGAACTTCCACCAGCAGCAGTCCACCCTCCTTGAGCTTTTACTTAACCTATCCGTCAACCTGTTCAGTTGTTGCTCCATTGGACCAGATCAAGTCAGACAGGGGATATAGGGATTTTAGTTGACAGAGGAAGCCATGAGTGAGATTGTGCTGTGATAATGAAGGGTTTCTGGACTTGACAATAACACCACTGAATCCCACTAAATATAGCTCAACTGTTTCTGATGGTGTAGTCTGGTAAGATCTGGGTATCTTGGTTTCTGTTCGAAAGCTAATGGAAGTCTGGCTGGATAAATATATCTCTTGTTTTGCATTGATTTGTTCATGAGATAATTAAGCTCCAGCTGTTTCATCCAAATTACTTCAATAACACTATTTTATACATTTTGTAAGTTGTTAATGAGATTTTCACCAGCTTTACTTGTCCTTTTAGGCCAGATTATTTGTGCCTCAACACTTTATATAGAGTGGGATAACTCTGGCAAGAACTAATGCAGGAAATATTTGAAAACTATTAGTGTTGCTTGCCGATTTTATTATTTTTCTTTTACATAACACTTGACAAGCATGTTCGTAGTATTGAAACATTACTGCCAATGATATTTATTAATGATCTTTACAGCATATGTTTACCACATGAGGTTCGTTAAGATGAAACCGCTTGCACATATTCACAGCTGGAGACTAAATGAGGATCAAAATATTGAAAATCTAATTGTTCATTTTACCACTCAACATAGAAGTTGGAACATTTCAACGCCCACTCTATTCATAATGACTTTGCTGGACCACCCTTCAAGCGTATGTTCTAACTGAAGCACATTCAAATGAACCTCATGTTGTTTTCTTGAAAAATCAATAAAAGGCCATGGATTTTCTACAACATATTTATGACTTTTCTGTTTGCCTTGGCAAATTGATTCTGACAACGGACCACAATTTGCCATTAAAAGTTTAAACTATTTCTTGAAAATTAAGGAAGTAAAAAACATGCTCATTATACTTCATTTTACTTCACCAAATGAAGCAAAAATATTGGTCTAGCCATTCAAGTATGAAATTATAATAGGGAAGAAATAAATTGGAATCTGATGATGAAAATTTCCAATGATTTTCCATAACACAATGTATTCAACTACGAGCTACCAGCTCAGAAATAGACAACAGTTTGCCATGATTTGAAGAAGGGCGTTCATAAGTTTGGCATTGTTACCCATAAGGATAAAGAGCAATGCTGGGAGTTAATGGGTTTTTGTAACAATTGCTGAGAAGTTAGGACTATTTATTTCAAAAGCAAAATACTGCAAATGCTGCAAGTCTGAAATAAACACAGAAAATGCTGGAAATACACAGCAGATCAGACAGCATCTGCGGAGAGAAACAATGTTAACGGCTGAGATTTCTGGTCCTGAAATTCACTTCCAAAGTCAACTGACGTTATGTTGATCTGCCAACTTTTCCATCCCACCCATGTTGATTCCCATCACAGGCAGGACAGAAAATTCCTGGCCGATGTTTGAGGTCACGGTGACCCTTCTTCAGAACTGAGGAAAAGTTCTGACAAAGAGTTACCAGGACCTGAAACATTAGGACTATTAATTTGTGGTGAAAGAATGCAACTTTAAGTTTACTATCCTCTCATATATACGCTTTGTGATGTGGAGGTCATTTGAACTAGATCAGGAGCCACCAAGTCAAGAAAAAGTTATGGAGTCTTTCCACTGATTGCTGACTACTTGTTCATCATCTTTAAATCAGGTTGGTATGATATCAATACTGATCAAACCAATTGTCACATACAGCCAAAAGTCAATATGATTCTTTGATGTCATTGGCAAAGCCAGAATTCACTGCCCTAAGAAAGTGGTGGTCATGGGCTTTCTTTTAATGGCAGCTTGACATAACTGAACACTAACTTACTTCAGAGGGCAGTTAGTCAACCACATTGGCCATCCTTTAACTCTGGAAGCAAGTGCTACCCACATGAGCAAGATATTTAATGCCACCTATTGACTAGAATTTCTCTGAGTGGGAGGGACATTGCTCTGGTTATTGTATATTGGAAAGTTGCGAATGCATTCAAAAGACTGTGGGTGGGATTATCCCAGATTTGTACAAAGTGCAGCAGCAGGCAGGAAAAAGGACGCTTTTCCCGCTGGTGGCAATGGCAGGTTTTTGTCCCATTCCCGGCGCGTCCCGCTTCACTGTCAATGTGTTACCTGGGAACACACCAGATTGCTGGAGGAGCGGCCTCTGATTCACCCACCCCACTATCACCTCAGGTCTTCACTGTGGCTCTTCGATGGCGTGTGCGGGAGCCCCAGCTGCCCCTTCATCCTGAGGGCGCTGCTCCCACCTTGGCGCAGCCGGGCGCCTCAGTAGCTCTCTTCTCCATTGTCTTCACTCTCTGTACGCCACGAGGCATTCAGTTCATTCACCAGGCTCCATGCTCCTGATATGCTCCTCCTGCAGGATGAAAGAGAGAGCGTGGGTTAGCATGGGTGTCCAATGAACATCCCTTGGCTAAGGCTGAAGGCCCCTTAATGCATCTCGGAGAGTGCTGGCCACCACTTGGATGGCCAGAGTTTAGTGCACTGCATGGCTGCCCAAAACCCCAACCATCTCCGCCCCACTCCACCTGTCCAATTGTCGGCAGCTTCGCCCACTGGACTGCATGCTGTGCTCTCAGCTCAGGCACAGGCCTTCTCCTAACCTGCACTGCAAGGCTGCACTGTTAGCTTGAACCATGGGGGGTACTGTTCCAAACCTGGATGATGACATTGCAAGGGGCTGTGTGCACCTCCACCAATGATTGCTCCATGGCCGGCTTTATCAAGGAGATTGTACAAGGTGTTCAGCTTTCTGACTGTTCTGCAGTCAACTAAAACACTCATTAGTTTGCAGTTTGTGCCCCAGGGCTTAAAAGCTCTTGAGCACTTGGTGGGCAGATAAATTAGAGGCCCAACTCCACGCATGTCAATGTAGCTGCATCTGAACCACCTCGGTTGCAGAAGAATGGTCACTTTATACAAGATTTCCCTAATGTGTGGCCGTTTCCCTCCCCCCACCCCACACGTGCTTGTGTACTACCTTCAGCTGCTGGGCATCCCTTAGATCCCCCCTCCAACGCACCTCAACTGTAGGGCAGACCTTGCAGCCACCCTCTCCAATGCACCTCAACCACAGGACAGCCCTTGCGCATCCCCCCCTCCTTAATACACCTCAACCCCAAGCCACCCCTTGCCCCCACCCCACAAGTTGCCTCAACCTTGAAGTCCAACAGGTGGTCTTTGCTAGCATTGTGCAACGTTATCCTGCACTGACCTCCGAGTTCCCCTCAAAGTCCAGCCTGCCAAGTGCGCGCCTTATATATGCTGTTGTGAAACACGTCAGTGTACAACCATGTTGGCGTGGGCGGACGATCAACCGGGGTGAATGATACCGACTGGCTGGCCTTATATTGATATGCTGATGTATTACAATGAGGTTCCTGATGTCCGATGGTGGGAAACACAGCCCGCCATCGATGGGCTGAGCGGATGATCACAAACTGGTTTCATGATGTTGTGAAACCGATTTTTGGCCTTCTCACCATATTTTCTGCTCATGCTGCTGAACACACCCAACACCAGCAGGCATGGAAAATTCCACCCCAGGAGTGGAGCTATGAAACTAGAACCTTCTGGGCAGAATCTTACCAACTTGCCAGTTGCAAAAGATTCTCAGTGTGAGGACCATTTGTAGTGCTCTAGTCCTCCAGCCTTCTCGAGCTTTCTGAATGTGGCCGATTGATAGGCCGCTTCCATGAGTCCCATTCAACTGGGGATGGCGGGCAGGATCCGCAAGTGGGAAAGCCAATCAGAGTGCCCAAGGCTGCGGGGAGTTGGGGGGGGAGTGGGGGGTTGGTGGCTGCCATTTTGAGAGAGGTATAGGTGGGGGACCACAAGAGCATCTCAAGATTGTTGCACCCACTTGGAAGGGGTGGGATGATGATGTGTTGTATTTGCTTAAAACAAAAGGAAGAACAAGAGGCACATGCATAGGTTGAAATCACATCAGGGAGTAGCAAGATGGCTATTACAAAGCACAGCATCTCCCACTCCATTGTCTCTATGGGGGTGTTTGGTTGTGGATTGGCCCAGTGTCCAAGGTCTGTCAATTAATTGAAGAAGGCTTTTACCACTGTTAAGGACTTAAAGCACTGTTGAAATAAGTGTGCTAACTTCATATCTAAATCATCTTAAACAATAAGTATCTGGTATTAATGTGCAGAGAAAGCACTGGCACTCATTTTTGTCGAACTGAGTGGAATGTCTACACCAACAAGTTCAAGGTAAGTGGGTGGGTCTGTACAATTATGGGATCTTTAATGTCCAGTGAAAGAGGAGTTAGTTCACTGTCTCATTTGGGAGACAACTCCAGCAATGATGCCACACTCCCTCAGCACCTAATGGAGTGCCAGCCTGAGCTATATGTTCAAATTTTGGAACAGGACTTAAACTGCTAGCTTCTAATTCAGCAGTAACAGCACCCAAACGAAGTCCGACTGACACACATAGAATATAGATTGATACTGTAAAACATATATAGCTCGTCTAGGGCAATGAGACTTCCCTGAAGCTGCCAGCAATTGAAAATAAATGATAAGCATAGTCAATAATGCCATTTTTATTTGTGAATTCATGTAATGTCAAGGTACAATTAACAGTTAATTCCTTTAAAAATCATGAAAAATATTAAGCACGCTGAAATATTCTATGCCAGAAACTCAACTGTCTGAAACTTCCCAGGAAACAAACTTCTGCTGTTGGCCTTGGCTGGTGAAACAAAGCCAGACTGTGTTGATTGTCTCACTCAACAGCAAGTCATCAAATTTACAGGGGCAAATATCAGGATTAATGTGTTTTTCTGATACAAAACTAGCACAGTATAATACCACAGTCTCACCATTTCTGATGTACGTTCAAAGAACGGCATATGCAGCTGGTCCTACTGCCTGAGCTGTATGACTATCACCAATTACTGATGAATCCTTTCTTCCCACAACATCGGTGTGTCTGGATTCCTTTCCTTTCTCGTCAGTGTTGCTTCTGTTCTTGACCACAAGCACCTGGCCAATGAACCAACAGCAATCAGGCAACAGCTGTAACACAGAGGGGAATAAGAAAATCTCCAAGCACAGGCAATCTGAAATAAAAGCAGAAAAAAAAAACCATACGCAACAGGCCCATCGGTATCTGAAAAGATAAATCATTAATTCAGGTGGGGGCTGAGGGAGGAATTGTCCTCACTAATATGTAATGCGCACAGGTCAGAGTGCAAATCTGGGACGATCCCGCCCTACAGGTCTGCACACGATTCCCAGGGACCGTTCACGACTCCTACATCCTTAGCATGTGTCAGATCCCTGACATCTCCCAGGGTCCAGAGAGGTCGCAGGGTTGGCTCCTCGGGGATGAGAGCTACCCACGGACGGCGTGGCTAATGAAGGCAATGCGGCGGCCTCAGACTGCAGCAGAGAGATGGTATAATGTGGCTCATGTTGTGACCCAGGCTTTGGTGGGGAAAACGATAGGCATTCTGTAAGTGAGTTTCCGGTGCCTCGACAAGTCCAGTGGAGCACTGTGATTCAGCCCCCAGAGGGGGCTCGTGCATTATCATCGCTTGCCACACGCTCCACAAGCTGGTGCAGCAATGGGGGGAAGGGCATACGAACATACGAACAAGGAGCAGGAATAGGCCATTCAACCCCTCAAACCTGCTCTGCCATTTGATAAGATCATGGCTGACCTGACAGTAGCCTGAAATCTGGATCCCACCTACCGCCCCCTTGCTTACCAAGAATCTATCCACCTCTGCTTTAAAAATATTCAAAGATTCTGCTTCCACCACCTTTTCAGGAAGAGAGTTCCAAAGACTCTCGACCCTCTGTGAGAAAAAATTTCACCTCGCCTCTGTTTTAAATGGGTGATCCCTTATTTTTACACAGTGACCCTTAGTTCTAGATTCTCCCACAAGAGGAAACATCTTCTCCACATCCACCCTGTCAAGACCCTTCAGAATCTTATATGTTTCAAACAATTCGCCTCTTACTCTTCTAAATTCCAGCAGCTACAAGCCTAGCCTGTCCGACCTTTCCTCATAAGACAACCCGCCCATTCCAGGTATTAGTCTGGTAAACCTTCTCTGAACTTCTTCCAGTGCATTTACATCCTTCCTTAAATAAGGTGGCCAATACTGTAAACAGTACTCCAAATGCGGTCTCACTATATAACTGAAGCATAACCTCACTATTTTTGTATTCAATTCCTCCTGTAATAAATGATAACATTCTATTATCTTTCCTAATTACTTGCTGTACTTGCCTACTAGCCTTTTGTGGTTCATGCACTAGGACACCCAGATCATTCTGCATCTCAGAGCTCTGCAATCCCTCACCATTTAGACAATATGCTTCTCTTTTGTTTTTCCTGCCAAATTGGACAATTTTGCATTTTCCCACATTAAACTCCACCTGGTAGATCTTTGCCCACTCACTTAACTTATCCATATCTGTTTGTAGCCTCCTTACGTCCTCTTCACAACTTACTTTCCTACCTATCTTTGTGTCATCAGCAAATTTGGCAACCATCCCATCCATCCTTCCATCCAAGTCATTGATATAAATTGTGAACAGTTGAGGTCCCAGCACTGATCCCTGTGGCATTCCACTCATTACATCTTGCCAACCTGAAAAAGACCCATTTATGCCTACTCTCTGCTTCTTGTTAGCCAGCCATCTTCTATCCATGACCTAGCTGAGGAGGTAGAGCTGCATATCTCCTCTGATGATGAGGATGTTGAAGGGGATAATGATGATGAGGTCCTCAGTGGTGATGAGGCCATCACACTGGCCAGATGAAGCTGGTGCTCTTGGGAGGCCCTCATAGCCGCAAAATTCGTGGAGGATGATGATGAGATCCAGTGAGGACAGTCCTGACATCCTCACCTTGCATCTGTGAACATTTGTCCCCTGTGTGGTTGATGGCAGAGCACAGGCTCATGTCATGGAGTTCAGCGGAGGCTTTAATAGTCGCTAGATTCCAAGAGGATGATGACAACATGCAGTGAGGACACATTGCCTCTGTAAATGTCTGACTTCTGTCTGTCTATCTTGCACTCTGTGACCAGGGTCATATCATGGCGTGAAACTTTAAAAGCATCTGATCCTTTGTCTACCTTCAGCAGCTCACACCTGCAGGAGCACAGCGTCACTGGTCACAGGTGTTGAAGAGATGGGGGCCAGCTCCGCCTTAAAGATGCTGAGAGCACACAGAGAGAATGATGGAACTTTGTGATGTTTGCCCATGACATTCGGGCAGTAATGAGAAGCACCATTGAGGTGCAGGCATCATTAATGTGCCCAGTGAGTGTGAAGCTGGACAATCACCTTTCTCTGAAGGCTACACACTGCACAGGGAAGAGGCCCTGGAGTGAGACACCTGCCTTTATCTTGTGCAGGAACCAAGGATTCACTTCTGAGTGAATGAACACTGCTCATCAAAACAAGGAGCCATAGGCAAGGAGACATTCTTGGGATTTGACTTACAATAGTGAACATTATGTAGTAGTGATTAACATCTGTGCCCAGGCTGTGCAACTACATCTTTTTAACCTAACCCTGCTGCAACATCTTCGTGCTCCCCAGACATCCACAGTGGACTGCTGTGCCCTGTTTGTGATGACCTTGACAGGTGCCCTCTGGAGGGCCAAGACCTGAAGAGATCTGCTCTGCTTTCAGGTTCCTGCTGTGTGGCAGTGGTACTCTCTTTGGCCTGTGGAGTTGGAGCTCCTGGGGTCACTGAAACAGGGGATTTGAATGGGTTCGACACTCCTTGAATCACTTGGGTAGATGGCCCTGGGTTGTGCACCTGCTGACCCATCTCCCTATGGGTGCCCAAGGGCCACTGGCTGACTCCTTGAGGTAAAGAGGTAGCTGGAGTGGAATCGAGTTGGCCCTCACCCCTTTCGCATTGACACTGCTAGAGGCCTACTATGGCGTCAGCGATGGAATTCAGCCCGCGTAGCAGGGCAGGACCAATATCCTGGACCATGGTCTCCATGGCGGCCACCATCCTACCAGTGTTGATCTTGGTGCGTTGGTCTGCCAGCACTCTCACCTCAGACTGAAGGTGAACGGACTCCTCCATCATGCCCTGCAATCTGAGGAGTGCAGCGGACATTCCTTCCTGACGTTCCTGAGCTTGCCCTTCCAGCTCCAGCAACTGAGGTACGACCAAGTCCAGAGGCTCCTCATCTGACTTGGACTCAGCAGATTTCTGGCCTCTAGCAGTCCTCCGAGTGGCAGAAACCTGGGAAGTGCCTGCCGCTGCCTGCTATGGATCAGACAGTGTGTTGTGCTCACCAGATTGTAATGATATACAATTAATGCATGGCAGGGGACTGCAAAACAAGGGAACTGGCTCACGGCATGTTTGCCTGATGGATGTTGCACTGCTGGGTCCTCACTTGGTTGAGCACCGCTGATTTCACCATCAGCACAGGAACGGTCCAGATTGTCGCTGGCCAGCTGGATGACTCTATCTTCAAAGTCAGTGAGGACCTTGATAACAGGCATTCCTCCACCTGTCTGTGACCTCTCCCTTCTGTTGTATACCAGCTTGTCCTGCATTAAGACAGGATTTAGATAATATGCTTCTCTTTTGTTCTCCCGGGCAAAATGAACAATTTCACATTTTCCCACCTCATACTCCATTTGCCAGATCCTTGCCCACTCACTTAACTTAGCTATATCTTTTTGGAGCCTCCTTATGTCTTCTTCACAACTTACTTTTCTACCCATCTTTGTGTCATCAGCAAATTTGGCAACCATTCCATCCATCCTTTCATCCAAGTCATTTATATAAATTGCAAACAGTTGAGGTCCCTGCACTGATCCCTGTGGCACACCACTTGTTACGTCTTGCCAAACTGAAAAAGACCCATTTATAACTACTCTATGCTTCCTGTTGGCCACCCAATCTTCTCTTCATACTAAAATGTTACCTGCTATACCATGAACTTATATTTTCTGCAATAACCTTTGACGTGGCACTTTATCAAATGCCTTCTGGAAATCTAAGCACAGTACATCCACCAGTTCTCCTTTATCCATAGCACATGTTACTTCCTCAAAGAATCTCAATAAGTTGGTTAAACATGATTTTCATTTCACAAAACCATGTTGACTCTGCCTGATTGCCTTGAACTTATCTAAGTTATCTATAACATCTTTATTAATAGCTTCTAACGTTTTCCCTATAACAGATGTTAGGCTAACTGAGCTGTAAGATCCCGCTTTCTATCTCCTTCCCTTTTCGAATAATGAAGTTACATTTGCTATCTTCCAATCAAATGGGGCCTTCCTTGAATCTAGGGAGTTTCAGAAAATTAAAACCAATGCATCATCTATCTCAGTAGCAACTTCTTTTAAAACCCTAGGGTAAAGTCCATCAGGACCCTAGCACTTGTCAGCCCGCAGCTCCACCAATTTACTCAGCACCACTTCCCTGGTGATTATAATTTTCCTGAGCTTCTCCCTCCCTTCCATTTCTTGATTTATAGCTGCTTCTGGGATATTACTTGTGTCCTCTATTGTGAAGACTGATGCAAAATACTGTTCAATACACCTGCAATTTCCTTGATTTCCAAAATCAATTCTTCAGGCTCATTTTCCATAGGACCAACGCTCACTTTGTTATCTCCTTTTTAAAACATTTATAGAAAGCCTTACTATCTGTCTTTATATTTATGGCTAGCTTTCTATCATAATCTAATTTTTCCCTCCTTATTAATCTTTTAGTCATCTTTTGCTGGTCCTATATTCTGTCCAATCTTCTGACTTTCCATCTATCTTAGCACAATTATATACTTTTTCTTAAAGTTTGAGTTTATCTTTAACCTTTCTAGTTAACCACGGGATGGGATGTCTGTCCCTAACAGAGCCACCCCTTTTCCTCGCTTCCTGTCCTTCCTAACTGTCCTATATCCTTTAATATTCAGGGTCCAATCCATGTCCTCCAGCAGCCATGTCTCTGTAATGGCTATCAAATCACACTTATTTAGTTCTATGTGTGATCTCAGTTAATCTGTTTTGTTTTGAATGCTTCGTGCATTCAGAAAAAGAGCTTTTAACTTGATCCTTTTATTCTTTTCATAACCTCTATGATGTTCTGCTAATTTACTGTTAAATTTCTGGCCTCCAGCAGTCTTGCAAGGGTTGGGGACCTGGGAAGTCCCTGCCTCCACCTGTTGTGGACCAGAAAGTGTGATGTGCTCACCAGATTGTGATCCCGAGGCTACTCTAAAGCTAGGTCTCACCAAGGTGTCTGTCTCTGCACTGGTGGAGTATGTGGGTGAGCGCTGTGACAGGGCCTCAATGAGGATGCCTTAAGATTCCTCTTCAGGGGTTTCTTTGGGGAAAATTGGAGGCCCTGGCTTGACGACTGGTCGGGTATTCGGCAGATGTGCCTGCGAAAGCAAGGAGAGATAATTAGTGCATGGCAGTGGCCTGTGAACAGCACACATCACACAGCCTGGTTGTCTGGCGGATGTTGCACTGCTGGATCCTCACTTGGTAGAGCACCACCAAACTCACCGTCAGCACAGGACTTGTCCAGATCCTCGCCAGTCAGCTGGATGGCTCTGTTTTCAAAATCTGTGAGGACCCTGATTTCAGGCTTTCCCCTACCAGTTTGCAATCTCTCCATCTTGATGTGTGCTAGCTTGTCCTGCACGAATAGAGATGGAGAGAGTGTAAGCTGGGCACCTGCCAAGCCAGATGATAAGTATGGCTACCATGTATGGGTGGTGAGTGGTCCCATGGATGAGATGAAGACAATGAAGGTGTGTGTGAGAGTGTGAAAGGTGATGTCCCTTGAACCGGCAGTGAGTGAGAGCCTTGTGGATGTGTGATGGGTTTGTGAGTGTGTGAGTTGAGAGTGATGAGAGAGTGGCTTGCCCTGATGGAATGAAGGAGATCATTCATCCTTCTGTGGCACCGGGTGGCTGTTCCCTTTTGCATTGGCGCTGACCACTGCCTCCCAAGCTGGATTGTTGATGTTGCTGCCCATCTTGCGCCTGAACGGGGGTAGAGGGCATCACGGTGGGCCTCCACTGAGTCCAAAAGGGATGCGCCATTGAACCAGAGGGCTACAGTCATCTTGCCTTTTGGGGCCATGTCTACCATGCCGCAGTCCTGGACTTGAAGCACTGAGAGGCATACACGCAGCTGCACTTTAAATCTGGTGTCCGGAATGATAAAGTGGCGAGGTGATGGCACAGCAGGCGAATGAGAGTCTGCCCGCCGTGGAAACTGCGTGTTTCCCAGGAATGCATAATTAATGCAACGGGTTTGGACAATACACCGTAAGAAGATGCCATTACAGATGGTGGGTAAGATGTTGTTTTTCTTGCCTGCTACCCCACTTAGTGCAAATCTGGGACGATTCTGCCTCTGGTCTTGAGTGCAGAAATATAGGCTGAAACTCCAGTGCAGTACTGAGGTGCCCAGCTTGCAGATGAAACATTAAACCGAGGCCCCATCTGAACTCTCAGGTGAACATAAGAGATCCCGTGACACTATTTCAAAGAGGAGCAGTGTCCTGGCTTATGTTTATCCCTCAATCAATATAACAAAAATAGATTATCTGATTATTATCACATTGCTGCTGTTGGATTTTGCTGTGTGCATATTGGTTGCCACTTTTGCTACATTGCAACAAGGACTATACTTCAAAAGTCCTTCATTGGCTGTAAAGTGCTTTGGGACATCCGGCAATCATGAAAAGTGCTGTATAAATGTAAGTCTTTTTTTTCCTTTTTTTATTGCACCTGTGAAAGAGTTATCCAATTAGTATCATTCACCTGCTCTTTGCCCACAGCCCTGCAAATGTTTCCTTTTCACATATATATCCGAATCCTCTTTTAAAGTTACTGAATCTGCTTCCATCACCATCTCAGGCAATGCTTTCCAGATCATAGCAGCTTGCTGCATTAAAAAATCCCCCTCTTCACCCTCTCTGGCTCCTTTGCTTGTCTTGTGCCAACCAAATAAATAAATAAACATATTATTAAGAACAACATGACTGAAAATCAACTATGCAATCAATAGATGACTTCACTATTTCATCTCAGTTATGTAAATGTTTGTCCTAGAATTTGAATATCTTTACTTGCTTTTGCATGAAACTATGTTCTCGCTGGAATGCAAACATACATTGAGGGTAGTTTGAGTTATCAGGCTTTTGAATTTGCAGTTTTACTGTAGAAATGACATCATATTTACACCACAGCCAATATACTGTTGTGAATTCTACTGCTCCTGATAAGTGGCCCCAGTGTTATAACAGTTCATTCAATCATCCTAAACCTAATGGTGCAAACTGTGTAAGGTTAGAGGTGAGCATTCCAATAATCCTCCCTTGCTTCTTATAGTTTGGAAACCTGAGACCTCATTAAAAATGTTTGCACTGCAGGAGAAAAGGTTCTGTTGCTGTGCAAACATATACTTGGAACTTATATAATGGTGTTTGTACAGTGTTTTCAGAGCAGACTGTTCCAGGTGTTCAACCTATCCAAAACTCCCCCTCAGCATGACCTACAAGGTCCTAGAAGTCAATTAACTGACCACACTCCAAGAGCAAGCTCTCAATACATGATAATAATGTTCCTCGTGTTTCACAGGATTAGTTCTCACTACTATAGAAAGAATATAAAAGGATTCAATGTTTATCTTCCCCCAACTTCACTCCCTGCCCCCAGCCCATAAAAGTGGTGACTCAGTGTTATGATGAACTTCTACACGTAGTTCAACTCTGTACTGGTTCTTTCTTCTCATTGCTTGATTGCAGCATAATGGCCATCCTTGCACTCTGCAGGTAACAAACCAATTGTTCTAGCAGTGGCACTTACACAGCAATAACCTGCTCACTGATGCTCGGTTTGGATTCTGCCAAGGCCGCTCGGCTCCTGACCTCCTTATAGCCATGGTCCAAACATGGACAAAAGAGCTGAACTCAAGAGGGGAGGTGAAAGTGATTTCCCTTGACGTCAGATCAGCGTTTGACCAAGTGTAGGATCAAGGAGATCTGGCAAAATTAAAGTCAATGGGAATAAGGGGAAACCTTTCAGCTGGATGGAGTCATGCAAAGGAAGCTGGTTATGGTTGTTGGAGACCAATCATTTCAGTCTCAGAATATCGCCGCAGGAGTTCCTCAGGGTAGTGTCCTAGGTTTCTGCTTCACCAATGACCTTAATCTTCAGCTGCTTCATCAATGCCCTTCCTTCCATCATGTGATCAGAATGGAGATGTTCATTGATGATTGCACCATGTTCAGCACCAATTGCTACTCCTCAGATACTGAAGTTTTCCATGCCAATATGCAGTAACACTTGGACAACATTCAGGTTTGGGCTGATAAGTGGCAGGTAATATTCACAGCACACAAGTGCCAGGCAATGACCATCTCCAACAAGAGAGAATTTAACCGTCTCCCCTTGATATTCAATGGTATCACCATTGCTGAGTCCCTCACTACCAACACCCTGGGCATTACCATTGACTGGACATATAAATACTGTGACTATTAGAGCAGGTCAGAGGCTGGGAATTATGAAGTGAGCAATTCATCTCCTGACTCCCCAAAACCTGTCCACCAACTACAGGCCACAAATCAGGAATATGATGGAATGACCTCTACTTGCCTGGATGCGCGTTGCTGCATCAACATTTCAGAAGCTTGATTCTACCCAGGGCAAAGTAGCCGACTTGATCAGTATCCCATCCACTACCTTACACATGCACCCCCTCTACCGCCAACGCACAGAGGCAGTAGTGTGTGCTACATAAAAGATGAACTGCAGCAACTCTCCAAGGCTCCTTCGACAGCACCTTCCAAACCTATGACCTCTGCCACCTCGAAGAACAAGGGTAGCAGACATATTGGAACACCATCACCTGCAAATTACCCTCCAATCAACACACCAGCCTGACTTGGATCTATATTGCCCATTCGAAATCCTGGAATTCCCTCCCCAACAGTACTGTGGGTGTTCCAACCCCACATGGACTGTAATGTTTCAAGAATGCAGCTCACCAGCACCTTCTCAAGGACAATTAGGGATGGGCAACAAATGCTGGCCTGGCCAGCCACACCCACATCCCATGTAAGAATAAAAAAATGAGAGAAATATGAATAGGGAGAAACACCGGGCACGTCTTTCTGCTTGGCGTGTGGGTGTGCGCCTGACATGCCGAAGCATGAAATAACATGTGATAATGTCGGGCGAGCGTTCCGTTGTCATCGCGCACTCGTGCAATGTTTCAGTCGATGGCCTATTAAGGCCATTAATCAATTAATCAACCCGTGTTTTTCGTTGCCTGTCCAACATTACAGTTGGCGGGTGGGTGAATCGACCAGGCGGCCTTTGGATCTTTTTTAGGAAACCTCATCCACAGGCAGGAGGATGAGGTTTCCAACATTAATTAAAAAAACATTTTGACATAATTTTTATTACATTTCTGGTCGTGTGAGTGATTCCTATGTGGGGACATTTTTTTTCTGATTTTCAAGACCTTTATTTTTGATTCTGAAATTCTTCAGCTCCCTGAGGCAGCTCCCTGCCTTCAGGGCGCGCTCCACCACGCATGCGCCGAATTTTGCGCTGGCCCTCCTCCTGCCCCCTCCCTGGCAGTGCTGAGCTCCTCCTCGTGTCTCTCACGCTGGCTGGCCGTTAACTGGCCAGTGTGAAATCGCGGTGCGGAGCGGATGGGGGGCAGCCAGCCTGGTTTCCTGGCCGCTCCCCGTGCCCACCCACTGCGTCCGCCCAATGACCCAAAAACCCTGCCCACTAGTTTTTTTTATTTGCCGTCAACTCAAATGACCATGAAATGTTGAAAGATGAGCGGATAAGAAAACTCAGTTAATAGAGAGTACCTGATGAAAGAAACTGATAAGAAAAAGCTTCCAGTTAGAAGGTAACCTAGAAAAATGTTGGCAATGTAATAATCGGGTATATACATACTGCATCTGTATTTGGCTCAAGTTGACTCACTTCAAGACGCTACATGGAATATACTTCCCTCTGTGGAGCCTTGTTTTTTTGCCAATTCTGGTGAAATGAAATAGATCTACTCAATGTGATTTGGTGGCAGATCTTGAAATGAAGATTTTTGAGCATCATAGCTTGTGGTGCTTTTTCTCTTCAAAGAGCGGAGAGCAAGTTGAATAAAGACATCTCAAGCAAATCTACATGGGCCAGGTTGGTGAACTAGAAGAGTAGCTTTGGTTTACAAATTAAAATTAATTTGTTTCTTTTTGTCTTTTTTTTTCTGGAGTAAACCTTGCTGTTAAGCTTAGGTTCTCCTCTCAAATGCAACCTGGAGTTAACTTACAGCCAGGCATATCACACACCAAAAGCTTGTTGGGATTCTTAGGTATATCAGAAGTTATGTTCGGCTATGTATATCTTACTATGGATTGTTATCAAATCTAAGCTTGGTTCATTTCCTTCTGCTCTTGCTGGGTAAAGATGTTGTGTGTTCAAGGTGACTTAAGCAAACCAGGGCTTTTGCAAGATGCTTGTTTAGTTTGGATCTGAGGAGAGTTTATTTGTGCACCAGCTTTCACACATTCTATCTGCGTGCTCAGGTGGACATAAAAGATCCCATATTATGGCTTTGAAAATGTTCAGGGGAGTTACCCCCAGTGTTCTGGCCAATATTTATCCCTCAATCAGCATCACAAAAACAGATTATCTGGTCATCTGGTTCACTAATGTCCTCTAGGGATTGGAATCTGTCATCCTTACCTATTCTGGCCTGCATGTGACTCCAGGTCCATAATAATGTGGTTGATTCTTAACTACCCTCTGAAATGGCCTAGCAGGCCATTCAGTTCAAGGTCAGTTCGGAATAGGCAACAAATGCTGGCCTTGCCAGCAATGCCCATGAAATAATAAATAAATTATCTCTGCAATCTCTATTCGTTATTAAATGCACTATTTAAGTGTGCATAGTCAACACATCAACACATTTAGACATCTGAGCTCAAGAAGGAACAAGTTATCAGTAGGAACTTCATTGCAGCGCAATACACTGAGTTAATGGGGTTATTGTTCTTGAGATAAATGTTAAACGTTAATTCAAGCAGATCTTAAAAGATTTCATGATGCTACTTGAAGAAAACTAGAGAGGTCTTCTGGTGTTCAGGTCAACATCTCTCCGCCAACCAAACACCAGATTCATCAACATCTCTCTGGCAACCAAACACCAGATTCATCAACATCTCCATCAACCAAACACCAGATTCATCAACATCTCTCTGGCAACCAAACATCAGATTCATCAACATCTCCATCAACCAAACACCAGATTCATCAACATCTCTCTGGCAACCAAACACCAGATTCATCAACATCTCCATCAACCAAACATCAGATTCATCAACATCTCCATCAATCAAACACCAGCTTCATCAACATCTCTCCGTCAACCAAACACCAGATTCATCAGATCCTGCTGTTGTAATTGGTGCTAGATTATTGTTTACTTTAAATCTGAGATTGATAACTTTTGTTAATCAAACATATCAATGGAAATGGAGCAAAGGTGGGTATTTGGAGCTAGGCTGCTGATTCAGCCATGTCTTTATTGAAAGATGGGAAAGGTTTGAAGGGTTAAATGGTCTTACTCCTGTTCCTATGTTCCCTCACACTATATCAAAGTCACTTCAGAAAATTAGAAACAAGTCCTGGCACCATTTCATCAAGCTTAACTATTGAGCATCATAGTCCTTGGTGCTTTTTTAAAAATTGCTATTCCTTACATTGATGCCTATATAGTATTTGGTATGTAATATTTTTTAACTGTAAACTTTACATTGCGATGATGATGTCTATACAGTATCTGACTAAGAAATTCTAAATTACATTGAACTGCATAGAGCATATAGCACAGAAATAGACTATTCAGCTCAACTAGCCTGTGATGTTTATACTTCACACAAGTCTCCTTTCTTTGCATCCAACTCATTTCAACATATCTTTCTAGTTTTGTTGACAAGAATTCAAAGATTAAAAGATTAGATTTTAAAAATTGTTTTTCAATTTTAAAACACAGTTATATTTTTGCATCAATCAGTTTAAATTGTGTTCACATATTCAATGTGTCAGCGAGGCTATACATGTTTGTGTAATATTGTGCATAACGCTGACCCGTGGCAGAAACTCGTGACCCTGGATAGACATCATTCTCAACGGACAACTGACGACAATGATGAGGTCGGACTGGATAAAAACAAAAAACTGCGGATGCTGGAAATCCAAAACAAAAACAGAAATACCTGGAAAAGCTCAGCAGGTCTGGCAGCATCGGCAGAGAAGAATAAAGTTGATGTTTCGAGTCCTCATGACCCTTCAACAGAACAGGACTGGATGTTGGCAGGAGATTTGTGGGGAAGATTGATGAGGACCTGGGCTGGCTTAACCCCTATTGTGGGCATCGAGAACAAAGTGCTTCTCTCGCCTCTCCTCTGATTGTATTGATTTGCCCTCTTTGAGTGGGGAGCCCTGGAACATGACTGGGAATAATCACACTAAATCTAATCATATCAATTCTGATTTTGCAAGCTTGCTCTTTTATGTTTACTTTTGACACCCACATGCTAAATGGATGAAAGATCTTGATATGGCATTATCTCAGTGCCCTTAGTGTTACAAAGCATGATTTTGTTAAGGTACAAATGCTCCTTTTTAGCTCTTTATCATTTCGTTTTGGTGCATAGAGTGTGTATTTATGCACTGGTATGGTTGTGATCAAAACAAAATGTACTCACCTTTTTTGTTTTCACTGAGCTTATTGTTTCCTCTTCACAACATCTTTGTTTATAGTGTTGCCATCAGAAATGAGGGACATTGTTTGCTAACGTCTTTGATCTAGTTCCTGTTCCTCAACATTCATCGTCTTCCATCAACATGAGTAAGTGCTACCTATCTTTGCTATCACTGTGGCAATTGTTTTCATTTGCTGTAGGAGATTTAGCCACTGTATTAATCTAGTGTTCCTCTTTGCCTCGTTAATGAAAAAAACACAAAGAATAGAGTATTTGGTCAAACAATTGTTTATTGACCTCTAAAATCTGGGTTTTATTTTATTTAATTGACTAAATAGGATAAATGTCTAATGTCTCTGATGGCCGTGGCAAACCGGCTTAGCGAATGCTCTATACTTTGTGACACATTTTCAAGCAGCCTTTAAGAGATAATTCAACATGTATCAGTGGTGATCTAATTCCCCCACTTTCTCTGGATTTCTTGCCAGCTAATAAAGTCAACAGCAATAATCTCTGTACTTTGAGACTCATGCCTGGTCCATCACTTCATTGTCACATGTTATCAGCTTTGAGCGGCTGCAATGGTTACTATTAAGCCACATGGTGAGAACATGAGAACATAAGAAATAGGAACAGAAGTGAACCATATGGCCTGATGAGCCTTCTCTGCCTATCAATATGATCATGGCTGATCTTGGGCTTCAACCCCACTTTCCCACCCGCTCCCCATTTCTCCTGATTCCCTGAGAGGCCAAAAATATTTAGATATAGCTTTAGATATAGTCAATGGTGGCTCATCCACAACCCTCTTGGGTAGAGAATTCCAAAGATTCACAACCCTTTGTGTGAAGTACTTGCTCCTCAGTCTAAAAAGTCGGCTCTTTATCCTGACACGTTGTTCCCTTGTTCTAGATTCCCCAGCCAGGGGAAACAAGATCTCAGTATCTATTCTGTTAAACCCCTTCATAATGAATGTTTCACCAAGATCACCTCTCATTCTTCTGAACTCCAAAAGATATTGACCCAATTTATTCAACCTCTCGTCATAGGGCAACTGTCTTATCCCAGGGACCAATCTAGTGAATCTTTGCTGTACCGCCTCCAATACAAAAGATGGTCCCTTAAATATGGGGACCAAATTTGCACTCAGTATTCCAGGTGTGGCCTCACCAAAACCCTGTACAACTGTAGTAAGACATCATTATTCTTGTGCTCCAATCCCCTTGCGTTAAAGACCAACATGCCATTTGTTTTCCTAATTGCTTGCTGTACCCGCTTGCTAACTTCTTGTGTTTCCTGTACAAGTACACCCAAGCATCTCCAAACATCAACATTTACAAGTTCCACACATTTTAGGAAAGCCTGAATTAGTAGCATAGGATTTGTGTACGTTATGTTATGTTTAAAAGTGGAAGTTCAGGTTAAGCCAGATCTCTAAGAGAATGGTTACAGCTACAGACAAGTGAAAGACAAGTGCAGGACTAATTTTTATGCTTTCACTGGAATGCACTGCCTGAGAGTGTGGTGGAGGCAGGTTCAGTTGAAGCATTTATAAGGGAATTAGACTGTTATCTGAAATGGAAGAATATGCGGGATTGCAGGGAGAAGGCAGAGGAATGGTCCAGGTAAGTTGCTCATTCGGAGAGCTGGTGCAGACGTGATGGCCTCTTTCTGCACCGTAACAAATATGCAATTGTACAATGACAAGAAACAGTCCTTGAGGGAGTGACCAATATCTAGAATGATCTAGGTGGGACAAAGAATATGGTATAATTCCAGAGGCAGTTGGGTGCTGTGACTGATGGCATCCCATGGGTGAGATGCTAACACTCAAAAACAGGTAGGTGAGGGGAGCCAGGGGTTAAAATTTCAAAAGTCTGATCCCCCGAATTGCTTCTAACCTGCCAATTTCTGGGTTGAAAGGAGGTGGGACAAATGTTAGGGTTCAGGTTTCTGAAATACGCTCCCCGGAGGAGGGCTGACAATTTCAACATTTTAATGAGGCTCACAGCTTCAGATTTAATTTGCTTCATAAGTTTAACTGTGTCTGGCCGGTTTTCTGGGCCTCGGAAAACCTTGCAGCTGAGAGGAGGTGGGGAGAGCTTCAGGGAGAAGGTTATTGCCCTTACAGCATTGCTTGTGGGCCAAGAAAAGGGCAAAGTGTGCTTCCACTCAGCACCGCGCACCCCCACCCCCTTACCCCAAGCTCCCCCTCACCTCCATCAGTCCCCCAATACATAGGGGCTTGGGGTCACGGCTCAGACACCACCACCCAGGGTCACAGATTGGACTCCTCCCCTCCTGAGATCAGATTCTTCTCCCCCAACCCTCCTGGGGTCAGGAATCAGATCCTTCCCCACTACGTTCTGTCACAAATCATCCACACTGGTGTCAGGGATTGGCCGCCCCTCTGGGATTGGATCTCTCTCTGGGGTCGTGACTTTGACTCCCTGAGATGCCCCACCCCTATGGATCAGACACCCCTAGGGCCAGGGGATCATCACCCCTCCCCGGGGTCTGCCCTCCTTTTTTTAGGTCGGGGATTGGGCTGCACAGGACTCCACTGGAACCATAACAACTGTACCCCACCCCCCCACCCTTCCCTCCACTCCCAGGGTCATTGATTGGACTTATTTAACCCTACAGCCTGCTGTGGAGTCCTCCTTGCCAGTCTGGAAGTCAAGCCTGTCAATCAGACTGACCTCTGGCCGCGGAACTTGTCAAAGACAACAGAGGCAAGCCATGGAGTTAAAATTCCACACTATGTGAGATAATTGGCTTTCTCATCTTAAACTCCACCCCACTCATCTACTAACCCACCCTCATTTAAACTGGAAATTTCATCTGAACATGTGTGTATGCTGATATTGAATAATGCAGTTTGAAGACCATCACATTTAAAAGAGAAGGTGTGCATGGAGAAACAAAAATATTGGGAAGGGACATGATTCAAGGCACAAGGAAGTAAAATTGTGAAATCATTGTCATACAGAATTTGAGAGAAAGTGAAAGTTGCATTATCAACGCATCTTTGTGGACCTTGGCGCCTGCAATCATACAGTCGCAAGGAGATGCAAGTTTATCTCCATGTTGCGGTATTTTTCCAAAGTACCTCGTAAAATTTAGCACGTGTAGCTTGTTTATAATAACACAAATGGAGCCTCGAAGGATAGAATTACTTAACCTGTGAGAGTATCTTTAGCAATATTAATAATCACCAACTCGTTTATGTCTACTTTGGGGATGATTATTTTGATCTTGGATTTGCTACTTGAATCAATCAGGGGTAGTAAGCTTATCATCCAAATTTAAATCACAGCCAGACAGTACAGCAGTGCAGTGGACTAAAGATTAGTTCAATAATATTCCAGAGTTACTCTTGTGAGTTTCAAACATGTTTTAAATGTAATTAAATTTAAGTAGGCCTTGCTTCCTGCTGTTATGCTGTTCAATTTGTCTAATTATAGATAACTTTCTATTAGATAACTTAACAGTAAATTGAAACATACTAAAGTGGTAAACCACACATTAAAGCTCTGATAATTGCTAGTAATTAACCCCCATTTACCACCCAGATTGTTTTAATGCTTTGGAACAGCATGATTCTGCCCCAGATGATTGTTTTTTTAATTCATTCATGGGATTTGTGTGTCGTTGGCTGGGTCAGCATTTATTGCCCATCCCTAATTGCCCTTAAGAAGGTAACTGTGAGCTGCCTTCTTGAACTGCTGCTGCCCATTTGGTCAAGGTACACCCACAGAGCTGTAAGGGAGGGAGTTCGAGGATTTTGATCCAGCAACGATGAAGGAACGGTGATATAGTTCCAAGTCAGGATGGTGTGTGGCTCGGAGGGGAAATTTCAGGTGATGTTGTTCCTGTGTGCTTGCTGGTCTTGTCCCTCCTATGTGGCTGAAATAATCTATTTGGGAGGTATTATCGAAGAAGCCTTGGTGATTTGCTGCGGTGCATCTTGTGTAGTTATTACACACTACAGACATGGTGGTTACTGGTAAAGGTAGTGAATGTTTAAGGTGGTGGATGAGGTGCTAATCAAATTGGGTACTTTATCCTGGATGGTTTTGAACTTCTTGAGTATATTGGAGCTGTACACATCCAGGGAAATGGAAAGTATTCCATCACTCTCCTGAGTTGTGCATGGTAGATTGATAGGCTTCAAGGAGTTAGGAGATAAGTCATTCGTGGCACAATATATAAGATACGCTGCAGCAACTCACCAAAGCTCCTTTGACAGCATCTTCCAAAACCGTGACCTCTACCACCTAGAAGGACATAATGATATTTAATTTTTAAAAAATAATGCACAAAAATTTATTAGCTTTAGTAGTGAAAGGCAGCAAAATATCCATTATTTTCATAAGTTCCTCTATATTCTGATGAGTTTTTTCATGGAGGCAAGCAAAAGTGGGTCAGGTGGGATTGTTAGGCGATCCACAGGGTCTTTTGCCCTGCCTGCCTAAATGATCTGCAGGCGAAAATGTTTGAGGGCCACTGTCACTTAAACCACACATTCAGTGGCCTAGAGGTCACCTCCCCATGGATGCACATGACCCATTATATATCTGAGAATGGAAAAAACTGAGACTTCCTCAGTAATACATCACTTTTTAACATCTTCCAAAAGATCAAGGAGTATGGTCAAATTTCAGTATATGAGCTTAAAATACTCCACAGCTGAGGTATGACCCTCGTGCTGCATGTAACCACAGGTAAATAATGCAAATGCAATAGAAATTGAGGATGGGAATATTCTAGAAAACATGCTAAATATTTATCTTTTAATTCAACACCAGGATACATTGTATCCCTTGCAATTGCAATTGGGGTCCTAGCTGTCATAAGACATTGGGCAGGATTTTTAGGTCAGTGTGAGGGGTGTGATCAGTGGGCCCAGGACTGGCTGGGAAATGGACCGCCACCCGCGATTGGCCCCCGAACGCGATTTCATGCTGGCTGGACAATTAAAGGTCAGCCAGTGCGAAGTGCATGCTGAAATGCTCAGCGCTGCCAGGGTGGGGGTGGGAGGAGGACAGGTACTGATGTAAGCACAGGCGCAGGGGGGCACAGAACGAAAGCTCCCTGAAGGCAGAGAGCTGAAGACCCCAAAACAGTTAAATAAAGATGTTAAAATACGGAAAAATATGTTCACGCATCACAGTCAGTCACCTGGACATGTACAGGATAAAAATTCTGTCCATAACTCTTTTTTTTTAATTTAATGACGGAAAACCTCACCCTGCCCTTGGATGAGGGTTCATCAAAAATGCAAAGTCAGCCTGGCAGATTTGCCCCTCTGCCAACCGTAAGGTTGGATGGACCGTGAAAAATCGGGGACAATTGGAACTTTAACAACGTTAATTGTCAGCGGGCGTGCTTCCGACTATTGGCGCACCCGCTGACCGAGATATCGCGTGAACGCGGGATGAACATGGTCACTTGCCCGACGCCATCTTGTGCGATTTTGTGTCCGATCGAGTTGGGCGCACACCTGCACGCCGAACAAAAAATTCTGCCCATTGATTTACATATTCAAATGGCTTCCAAAAACAGGCCCAAGGAAAGGCCCCTTCTAAAATGGTGGCCTGTACAGCTTAGGCTTTCTAGGGCTGGTAAACCCAATGACCCGATATCAAGGCAGTTACTGCCCAATTAACACAGATTTTGGCCACTTAACATTGGCTGTCCCCTTTTCACTTAGGCTGTAATTTGATTTCGTGTATAAGAACTGTTGGACAGCACTGAAAGAATCAGCATGTTCACCCTGGTGTAGCTTCATGTTAACATTCTCACTATAGTACTGTACTGAAATCTCTCCGTGGCCTTGCACCATCCCTACCCTTCCCCCATCATCTTAACATCTTCTGGCACTACAACCTACCATTTCTGTACTCTCTTCTTCTCCGAGTCTAGCCTCTTGTGCGTTGTTCTCTCCCATTGCCCTAATTATAGTGGCTGTGCCTTCAGCCACCTGGGGCTTGTTCTCTGCCACCCCATCCCTAAACCCCTTTGCCTCTCCACCAGCCTCTCCTTGAAAAACACTCTTTAAATTATCTCTGAGCAAACTTTCAATTACCTTTCTTGGCTTCTCCTCCTTTGGTTGAGTGCCCATTTCCCTTGGAATTTTATGAAATACCTTGAGATTTACCTATGTGAAAGGCATTATAGAGATGTAAGTTTTTGTTGTAAAAATAATATTTTAATTTAAAAGCATCCATTAACAGCATAAATAAAGATTTCCTTTTTTGTGTGATCGTGCTGTACTATAATATACAATGCATTGCTAAGCTACCTCACTAATAGAATTCCTTGTGAAACATCCTTTCAACAACATTCCCTCCCTGTAATATGCTTTTTGTGTGGGTCTCAAAGGCAGCCTTGTTAGAAAGGGCGTAATGTATTAGGGGGCTGCCGTGATAGTGAATAAAACTTGTTTTGGAGTAATTGTTTCTGACTGTTGGAGGTTAAAAATTGAAAATAGAGAGAGGGAGAGAGATCACCGATCAAAAGGAATTCTGGCATTTAGTCTCATTTCAACCGAACAAAAACTGTAAGTGAGAAAATTACTACAGTGCAAAATCTGGTTAATACTATATTTATAACATATTCCCTACCTTAAGTACGTAACTATTTCAAATCAAATTGCTTGTGTTTCTTCCTTCACAACTACAATAGAAAATTAGAGGAAGAAGAATTCCTTTATGCACTGCCTAACATACTTATCAACATTTTCCCCACAAACACACCGAATAACTCATCTGTACTAAATCTCAACATGAACAAGAGCTTCAAAGTTTAAAGGGGCACTGTTGCCTTGGCAAAGTGACAGGTAAACTGAGCGTTCCTAGCAATCTGATTCTGGGTGTGCCAGCAACTAGTTCTGCCTTAGAGCTCTCTGATTTGCAGCAATGTTAAGCCCTGCCGCCACTAACCAATTCAAATAATTATTACAACTTTGCGAGCTTTCATGTTGGCAGAGGTTTTAAAACTCACTCATTCTCCAACACAAACCTACACATAGGGACACATAAGCTGCAAAGTGCAGATAGAGTCAGCTTTCTTGATCCACTTATTTAGATATATATACCTCTAATATATATGAATATCTATAAATATATCTATATATTATATATATATATATCTATATATACAAAGCTTCAACAACATGTCTCTTTTTTCAGCAAAACTCAATTTCTGTACTACCCAGTGACTATATATATGTATATAAATTAAGTTATCATACAATAAATATTATCAATTATATACAGGAAACAATTCCTTTGTTGCCTATTTAAATTTAAATAGTAAACCCATGATAAAGAAGATGCAAATTGTAACTCCCATATATAAAGAACATGCTTATAATTTTGCTACTAACAGCAGACAGAGGATGACTTGGGGTAAATTCATCTTTTTGATCAAATATTTGGTCAATTCTCTCATTGTTGCCCAAAATTCATCACTTTCACTGATCCCCTCTTGAGAGTGCCCCAGGACATTTTCCACATGAAAGACAGTATATAAATGCAAATCATTGAACTTTTTCCAGTTGGCACTCTTTTTGTACACCCTGAAAGCAAAACATGTGCAATTCCACATGCTAACCAACAGAATAAAAATGATAAAATGATGACTAATTAATGACAGCAAAGCACCCACTGGTAACTTCACAACTGGACCCATGTCAGGATCCAAATCATCTTTTGTCTGAAGCTTTATTGGCAAAAACCTGCCATCATCCCCTATTGGGGGTGAAATGGAGCTACAGAGATAGTATGAAGCATGTTCCATAGGGAATCAGAGGTCTGTGCTTGATGGGCACGATGTAAAGTGAGCTGCCAATTTGCTATGAGCACCTTGTGTGCCTTTGGCACAGACCAATTCCACCCCAATGTGTCAGTGAGATTTTACTATTACCTTCAACTACTTTTCTCCCACATTTGGTATCGGTTGTAGCACAAGCCAAACCACTGTGAGTGAGAGATGCAAGTGTAGTGACATAAGGTCATTTGTCAAGCAGCATATGTGGAAAGAACGGATAATGCAAGGTTTCAGATGGGGACTCTTCCTTAGAACCGGGCCCATACTTGAAATGGTAACTTGCCTGTTCTCCCCAATAATGCTTCCTGAGCTGATGAGTACATTTTCTGTTTTTGTTTCAGACTTCCAGAATTGACAGTATTTTGCTGCTTATTCATAGGTCATCTGCTGTTTTGTAATAGTTTTTCCAGGTAACTGGTAACTCCAGAAATGAATGTTCTTGTAATTACGCTATTATATTCTTAGAACAATGCAGAGGTGTTGCAAACTTTTCCCTTTACAGCCAAAATCTAAGTTGAATATCCTTGGTGTCTTCTCCTTAACCACAATTTTGTGATTTCTGAAAATGTGCCAAAGATCGAACAAAGGAGAGAAGGCTTGAGGGGAGTGACTACTTTTATTAATCTCTGAATCATTGACACTGCCTTTGGACATATGAAAATAGCAGACAAAAAGGACAAGTACCTCAAAGTCGTGTCTTTTATCGTGCACAGAGACGCAATTGTTTGAAGTGAAATACATAAGGAAACAATAGTGAGTTCAAATTCCACCTCCTGAAGGAAATAAACTTCTGATGCATCGAGCTCTGCGTGTGGTAACCAACCTCTTAACATTAATCAGAAGCTTCAATCCCTGAATATCCTGAACTGTCTGCAAATCAGATGCTGCCTTAAAGCACGGATAAGGAATTTACTGGCACCCTGTCTGTTTCACCGAGACAAAATATGATCAAAATATCTGCAGCATCAAGGAACTAAGAGGTTGTCTGACCTGAGCTCCAAAATGGCTGCCAAAAGCCAGCAACAGTGACACATCCATTTGTCTCTACATAACATCTATAATGTAGTAAAAGGTCCCAGCGCACTTTAGGAGAGTTATCAGATAGAATTTGACATCTGCCACGTTAAGGAGGTGTTAGAAACAAACACAGAAAACGCTGGAAATACACCGAAGAGCATGCAGCTTCTGTGGAGAGAGAAGCAAAGTTAACATTTCAGTCCGGCAGCTTAACTGGCAAAGGTTAGAGACATCATAGGTTTTAATTAAGCACAGAGGCAGGAAAAAAGGGAGGGGTGGAAAGAACAAAAGGGGAGCTTTGTGATAGGGTGAAAACAGGAGAGATTAAATCACAGAAAGGATGACAGTGCAAGGTGCGGTCAAGGTGAGCTGATGAAAACCTCATTATTGAGGAAAGTATTCACAGGTAATGCAGGAACACCCCATAACCAAAAGAAGTTCTGGTCTTAAACCTGATAATTTATACTCCATGAAAACAAAAACAGGAGAAAAACATTTGAGATGAATAATCTTCACATTATAACTCAAGGAGTCTGCCTTGATGACTGGCTGTCATTTGTAGGTAAAAGGGATGCTCATTGCTCCATAGGTAATCGGAGATATTTACCATGTTACCGTATGTTATTTGCATATTGAACAAAATATCTCTGTAATCCCTGTATACCCACACATTTAGGAACCAGATGTTTTTTAAAAAATTCTTTCTTGGGGTGAGGGCATCGCTGGCTAGGCCAGCATTTATTGCCCAACCCTAATAATCTTGAGAAGGTGGTGGTGAGCTGCCTTCTTGAACTGCTGCAGTCTATGTGGTGTAGGTACACCCACAATGCTGTTAGGAAGGGAGTTCCAGGATTTTAACCCAGTGACAGTGAAGGAATGGCGATATATTTCCAAGTCAGGATGGTGTGTGGCTTGGAGGGGAAATTCCCAGGTGGTGGTGTTCCCATGCAGCTGCTGTCCTTGCCATTCTAGGTGCTGGAGGTTTTGTGTTTGGAAGGTGCTGTCGAAGGACAGCATAATATCATCTTGATTAGAAGGATTAGAAGATGTCCCACAAGCTACAAATTCATTGATAGGTGCGTTTAGAAAGTATTGAGAAATACAGTCACCAATCTTGCGAACAAGCTATAACAGGGGTACAGCTTCAGATAATATGCAGAACAGTATTCTTGCCAAAAGACAGAGTCAAAGAATCTCCTGATCCATCTGACAAGATCTGGATCAGGTCTTGGCTTATGGAATGATCAGCCACGGGATTGATAATCAGTTTTATTTTTCCTGTCATAGGGTGGAATCATCTGGTCCTGTTAGCGCTGGGTGTCATGGCGGGCGTGAATGGCCAATATGGCGAGAAGGCCAAAGATTGGTTTTACGCTTAATGAAACCAATTTGCGATTGTCCGCTCCACCCATCAATGGCGGGTCGGGTTTCCCACTGCCATACTCCAGGAATCGCATTTCAATACTTCAGCATCTCAGTATAAGCCCTGCTCGCTGGAATCCTCCCCCCCCCCATGTAAATTTATGGCCCGCGTTGGCGTGACTTCAGAACGGCATGCGTCACGACTACTATTAAAAGGCGTGCACCTGGCATCCTGAACTTCGAGGGAACTGGGAGGTGAGTGCACACAATCTTGTGCAGCACTCGCGAGCATCGCCCATAGGACATCAAGGAGGAGGAGCCCCACATTCGGTAGGGGGCACAGGCAAATCGCTTTTTCCTGGTTGCCTTTCACTGTGGTGCCGGGGCAAGGGCTCCCAGAAGCCATCCCAGGGATGTGTCAATGAATCAGGGGGCTGCACTCATCTTGGCTTTCAGGGCAATGTCTTCACAGGAGCAGACCTGGGCTGCAAGCATTGAAGACAGTGTGCACGAGGCTGCATTTTAAATATGGCGCCTGGCGTGAGGAAGCAGCCAGGTAACGGCGTGCCTGGAGACCGCCCGCCAGTGATCCGGCATGTTTCCCATGACTGCATAGTTTATAAGGCAGGAAGGGGACAATATGGCGCAAAAACCCACCGTTGTGGCCGGTGGGTAAAAAGTCTATTTTCACTCCCGCTACCGCACTTAGTGCAAATCTGGGACGATTCCACCCCTAGACTCCTTTAAATTAAGTTTATATAAACAATTGAACAACATGTTTATTGATATCTCAAATCAGCCCATATACACCACATCAACGACCTTGCCCTCATCAACCATCTCTGTTACCTCTTCAAAAATGAGAATAGCGCCCACTTTTTTGGGAGTAACAGCATTCAGATAGGAATTTCCTCTGCAACATCTGAAGTCACCCTGCTGGTCGTCAGCAGTGCAAGGCCTTTGGAGGAAAACCAATATTATGTCAAGGCGCTGTCAATAATCTTTCGTTGTTCCCTGGATTCAGGGGAGATGCCGGAGGAATTGCAAACATTACGTCCTTGTTCAAAAACAGTTGTAAAGATCTGCCCTGCAATTTCAGACCAGTCGGTTTAACTTTGGTGGTGGGGAAGCTTCTAGGGTAGAATATTCCGGTCGGCGAGCAGGGGCGGGGTCCGCTCGCTGACAAGTAAAATGATGCGCGGTGACATGGGGCGGGTGATCTGACTTCACCATCATTTAGATTTTAGATTTTAGATCCAACTCGGCTGTGCGCCCGCTGAACTGTCAAAGGCCTATTAAGGCCTGCTTAAAACTAATTAAATCAATTAAATGAGCTGCCCGTCCAACCTTAAGGTTGGCGGGCCGGCAAAGAGCCCAGCCGGCCTTCGCATTTTTCATGGAACCTCATCCACGGGCGGGATGAAGTTTCATGAAGTGTTTATAAATTAAATAAATTTTTACATTAATGTTCCTTGACATGTCCCAGCTCATGTGACACTGTCACACGAGGGGACAAGTCTTAAAATATTTTCAATTCTTTATTTAAATGTTTGAACTTTAAACAAATCTCCCTGAGGCAACTCTGTGTGAAAGAGCGCAGGCCCGGATACAGGGAATCACCTCCCCCTCCACCCCACTCCCCACCCCATTCACATAGGGAGCGCTCAGCTTCCAGGCGAGCGTCGCGCTGGGTGGGCCTTAATTGGCCCGCCCACATAAAATGGAGGCGCGCACCAGATCGGAAGCGCCGATCGAATTCGTGCTCGGTCCTGTCCACCCCCCGCACAACCCACCCGAAGGGGGGAGAATTCAGCCCCTGAAAACAATTACTTGGGATAGAATTAATATTCACATGGCAAAATTTGGATTGATTCAGAAGAGTCAGCATAGATTTGTCAAAGGAAAATCGTGTCTCACTAATTTGCTGGAGATTTTTTGAAGAGGTGACAGAGATGGTTGATGACGGCAAGGTCGCTGATGTGGTGTATATGGACTTCCAAAAGGTGCTCAATACAGTGCCACACAACAGACTTGTGAGTAAAGTTATAGGTCATGGAATAAGAGGGGCGTGGATAAATAGCAATGTGGATACAAAATTGACTGAGGGATAGGAAACAGAGAGTAATGGTTAATGGATATTTTTCAGGCTGGAAGAAGGTGTGTAGTAGAGTTCCCCGGGGGTTGGTATTGGGACCCTTGCTCTTCCTGATATATACATAAATGATTTAGATCTTGGTGTGCAGGAGACAATTTCAAAGTTTGTGGATGACACAAAACTTGGGAGAATCATAAACTGTGAGGAGGAGAGGGTAAAACTTCAAAAGGACATTGACACGTTGGTGGAGTGAGCAGAGGGTGGCAGATGAAGTTCAATGTGGAGAAGTGTGAGGTGAAACACTTTGGTACAAAGAACATGTAGAGATGGTATAAAAGAAAGGAGACTATTCTAAAGGGTGTGCAGGAGCAGAGAGACCTGGGTGTATATGTACATAAGTCATTAAAGGTGGCAGGACAGGTAGAGAGAGCTATTTCTAAAGCATACTGTATTCTAGGCTTCATTAATAGGGGCATAGAGTATAAGAGGAGGGAGGTTATGATGAACTTATATAAGGCACTGGTTAAACCTCAGCGCATTGGAGAGAGTGCAGAACAGGTTTACGAGAATGGTTCCAGGGACGAGACACTTCAGTTATGAGGAAAGATTGGAGAAGTTGGGACTGTTTTCCTTGGAGAGGAGAACTTTCATAAATGGATCGAGAACCAGACGGCACAGTTTTTAAGTGTTTTACAAAAGAAGCAAATGTGAGGTGAGAAAAAACTTTTTCACATAATAAGTAATTAGGGTTTGGAATGCACTGCCTGGAAGTGTGGTGGAGGTAGTTTCAATTGAGGCATTCAAGAGGGCATCGGATGATTATCTAAATAAAAACAATGTGCAGGATAATGGGGAAAAGGCAGGAGATTGGCACTAAGTTAAAATGCTCAGAGAGCTGGTGCAGACATAATGGGCCGAATGGCCTCCTTCTACACCGTAACAATTCTGTAATTCAGTATCTTGGTTATTGTGTAGGTAGATGATTAACTTGTCTTTGGGTATTTATTAGGACAATGTAGGAGCCTAGCACAGGTTCAGGTTTTGTTACAAGCAAGTACAATGGAATCAGAACATATATTGAAATGTTGAAGAAAAAGGTAAATAATGTATTCTAATTTTATGCCATGTATATTAATTTTATTGTCAGTGACCACTAGGCATTCAGGTTTAGAGGGTTTGGCTTAGAGAGCAGCACCTTAGCCACTGTTTGAGGTAGTCTGACCCAGCTGGCTTCACTTGTAGGATGACATGAGTGCAGACGTGCTGCCATCCTTAGAGAGGGCAACATATTCCACTCCCCATTGTTTGACTTTCCCCTATGTGTCAGCCTTGGCTCAATTGTAGCACTCAGGTCTCTAAGAGAGAAGGTTGTAGGTTCAAGGTCCCTCCAAAGACTTGACCATATAATCTAGTACTGAGGGAATGCTGCACTGTTCGAGGGGCTGTCATTCAAGTGAGACATAAAACCAAGGCATATGCCTGTGCTGTTGAATGTAAAAGATCCCACTGCGTTACTAGAAAAAGGGCAGTGGCATTTTCCCCTTATCTTGATCAACATTTATCCCTCCCCAATATCTAGAATAGATCTTGTCATTTATTTCAGTGTTGTTTGTGGGAATTTTGCTTTGTACAAATTGGCTGCCAGGTTTCCTACATTACACGCGTGGCTATCCTTCAAAAGTAGGCTGTAGAGTGCTTTGGGATAATGATCAGACTTTACATTTGTAAAAATCAGAAACTCTTCATGTTTAATTTTGCCATGCTGTCTGGTATATCTAGTGCAATTCTGTAATGTGGCCCCATGGAACATTTACACATAACACATTAGTTCCTAGCTAAGTAGTTCCTAGCTATTTACAGATATTTACAGATAATACAATATATAACATCCATCTTTCTTCAAAATATATAGCTCCTATCAATGTAGCTTTTCCAGTCACTAACTTTTATAAACTTAAGGTTATCAATCGACTTTTGGAAATAAACTGAACACCTTCTTAGATTCTTTTACAGCATGTATTCTTTATCTAAATTATTAATCACTGTATTGCTTAAATGGTAAGATGTTGTGCCTTCATCTGTAGATTTAGCATTTATTTCTCTTAGTGGTGAGTTGGCATGCTGCACAGGGGATGTTGTGCATATTGTCCCTGGTGTTTCAGGAGTCGTGCTTGCTATTGCTAATGTTGTCTCATTCTCTGGTGTTGTTTCCCCGGATGTTAATGTTTCCAGTGTTGTTGCTGGTCTTCTTTGTTTTTCCAGCTCTGGTGTAAGTGGAATATGGACTCTGTTTCTCCTGATTTGCTTAATGGTTTGGGTCTCAATTATAAATAATATATAAAAGCAAAATACTGCGGATGCTGGAAATCTGAAATAAAAACAGAAAATGCTGGAAAAACTCAGCAGGTCCAGCAGCATCCGTGGAGAGAGAAACAGAGTTAGCATTTCAAGTCTGTAGACTCTTCTTCATAGCTAAAGAGAAGTAGAAATGTGATGGACTTTCTGCTGTTCAAGAGGGGATGGAACAGGTGGAGCACAATAGAAGGTCAGGGATAGGTGGGAGCTAAGGAGAAATTTGACAAAGATGTCATGAACTCAGGACAAAGGGAGCGTTACTGGTTGTGTTAAAGACTAAAGACGGTGCTGATAGTGGCATAAAGGTAAGATAGCAGAATGTGTTAATAGCAGAACAAGAGTCAGTGCCTTGTGAAAGCAAAACAGAAAAACAAGTGACAGATGGCCCTGTGTGAGGTGAGGTGGGGTGGGAAGGGTGGGCAGATGGTAGTAGTTGGGAAAAAAGGATTAAAATAAAAAAAAACAATTTTAAATGAATAAATAACAAAATAACAATTTTAAAAATTGGATTAAAAAGGGGGTAAAGATGGAGAGAGTTCATGGTCTGAAGTTGTTGAACTCAATGTTAAGTCTGGAAGACTGTAAAGTGCCTAATCGGAAGCTGAGGTGCTGTTCCTCCAGCTTACATTGGGTTTCACTGGAACATTGTAGCAGGCCAAGAATAGACATGTGGGCACGCGGTGAATTGAAATGGCAAGTGACAGGAAGGTCCAGGTCATGCTTGCGGACTGAGGGAAGGTGTTCCACAAAGTAGTCACCCAATCTGCGTTTAGTCTCCCCAAAGTAGAGGAGACCGCATTGGGCCTGATCTTAGTGTCTCTGCTTCAGCAACAACTTTTGTTGGGCTCCAGGTTTTCATGATTGGGTCTTTGTCCTTTCAACAGCTCAGGTAGAGATTTAGCATGTTTGTTGAAATGCTGACCTCTGCTTTCCTGTGCTTCAGTGCATTGTTGTCTCACTTCCTCCTGGTCACTTGGAGGGTTTATTTTGCTTGGCAGAGTAATCTTATATCTTCTTCCATTCAGTAGCTCTGCAGATGAATTAATTTGGGAGGCATGGATTAAAGTGACAATAAGGTAAAGTTTGGGTCTTCCTTTGTCTCTTGGCATTTCGCAAAAGTTCTTTTGACCATCTGGATGTGTCTTTCTATAAACGCATGTCCTCGAGGATAATGTGGCAATGAGATAATGATGTTGAACCCATATTGTTCAGCAAATTCCTTAACTTCCCTGGATGTGAGCTGGGTGCAATTGTCACATATTAATCTTTCAGAATCCTTTGCTCAGCAAACAGAACTCATACTGCTGAGGTGATTGCTGTGGCTTTCAAGTCTTTCATCTTCCGGATGAAAGGAAACTTTGAGTAGTAGTCTGTGACTATGAGATATCATTCTTGATTGTGTGTGACTGAATTGGCTTCCACAATATGTCATGGTCTGGGTGGTACTATCATCTCTTTCTGCTGTGTGTTTCTGTACTTCTAGCATACATTGCATATAGACACTATATTTTCAATGTCTTTGTATATGCCCATACAGTACACAGCTGATCTGTTTCTGAGCTTACACTTCCCCAATCCCATGAGGCCTTGATGTAACTTTTGGAGAAGTTTCCAGCTAGCAAAGCACCATCTTCCAGTGGGATGTCATCTCTGATAGACCAATACTTCCAGCTGTGTTCTCTGTATCTTATCAGGTCATCCTTTGATCACTTCCTGAGAGAGCATCAGCAGCTCCTAATCTTGGCTGGTTCCATCTCTAATTTGACTCAGTTTCGGTGGTGTTACATTCAGTAGGTGATGAATCTCTATGCTGAGATCTTCTATCTCATGTTTCTCCTCTGGCAACATCTTTTCTGACTGTAACTCTGAAGCCTCAAGAATAACCTCTGCAGTCTTGCTGGTGCTTTACACAGGTTCTTCTAGTAGATCTGTTCTAGTGGATGATTTTTAAAAAAATTTGTTCATGGGATGTATTATCTAATTGCCCTTGCATTTAAGGGTTAACCACCTGTGGATCTGGAGTCACATGAATCACATCCAGATTTCTTTCCCTAAAGGGTCTTCCTTCCCTAAAGGAAAGGACATTAGTGAACCAGATGGGTTTTTAATGGTAATTATTTCATAGTCATCATCAGACTTTTAAGTCCAGATTTTTATTGAATTCAAATTCCACCATCTGCTGTGGTGGGATTTGAACCCAGGCCCCCAGAGTATCACCCTAGGTCTCTGGATTACTAGTCAGTGACACTATCACTATGCCACCACCTTCCAATGATGATCACTCTCCACTATGAACTTTTTCCCATAGAGATATGTATGGGAATTCTAACATCCATACATGACTGCTAAAAGCTCTCTTTTTATTTTGGCATATCTGGTCTCAGCTGAAGTTAGAGCTTGGATGCAAATGCTATCAGCTTTCCCTCTTGCACCAGGGCTGCTCCCATCCTTAAATCTACTAGCAGAGTGACAAGTTGTTTTCTGTCATAATATGACAGACTTGTCCTCTGAAAGATGACCTTTTTGAGTTCGTTGAAACTTCTGTCATGTGCCTCTGAACATTGTTTCTCTACAGCTTCTTTCATCAGCTCCCCCAGGTTTGCTGTGTGTTCTGACATGTGTGGTATCAAGGAGCTCATGTATTGGATCAAGCCAAGGCAAGTTCTCAACTCTCTCTTATCTCTTGGGCCTTCCATCCCAGATATAGCCATGATTCCTTCAGGGTTTGGCCTGATCCCGTCAAGTATATACAGCACTCCGGAGAATTGGCATTCTGCACTTATGGACAGACATACATACAAATTAGGAGCGGGAGTAGGCCACTTGGCCCCTTGAGCCTGCTCTGCTATTCAATAAGATCAAATTGATCTGTTTGTAACAACAACTCCACATTCCCACCTACTCCAAATAACCTTTCGCCTCCTAGCTTATCAAGAATCCATTTAGCTCTGCCTTAAAAATATTCCACCTCCTTTTGAAGAAGGAAGTTCTAAAGACTCACTGAGGGAAAAACATTTTCATCTCTCTCTTAAATGGGCAGCCCCTTATTTTTAAACAGTGAACCCTAGTTCTAGATTCTCCCCAAAATGAAACATCCTCTCCACAACGAACGTGTCAAGACTCCTCAGGATCTTATATGTTTCAATCAAGTTGCCTCTTACTCTTCTAAACACCAGTGGATACAAGCCTAACCTGTCCAACATTTCCTCTTAAGACAGCCTGCCCATTCCAAGTATTAGTCTGGTAAACCTTCTCTGAACTGCTTCCAACACATTTACATCCTTCCTTAAATAAGGAGACCAATGCTGTACACAGTACTCCAGATGTGGTCTCATCAATGCCCTGTATAACTGAAGCATAACCTCGTTACTTTTGTATTCAATTCCCCTCACAATAAGGGAAAACATTCTATTAGCATTCCTAATTACTTGATCTACCTGCATACTAACCTCTTGCAATTCATGCACTAGGACACACAGATCCCTCTGCATCTCAGAGCTCTGCAATTTCTCACCATTTAAATTATATGCTTCTTTTTTATTCTTCCTGCCAAAATGAACAATTTCACATTTTCCCACATTGTACTCCATTTGCCATATCTTTGCCCACTCACTCAGCCTATCTATATCCCTTTGTAGCCTCCTTATGTTCTCTTCACAATTACTTTCCTACCTATCTTTGTACGATCAGCAAATTTAGTAACGATGCCCTCAGTCTCTTCATCCAAGTCATTTACATAAATTGTAAAACATTGAGGCCCCAGCACTGATTCCTGAGGCATACCACTTGATACGTCTTGCCATGCAGAAAATGACCCATTTGTGCCTACTCTCTGTTTATATTAGCAGCCAATCTTCTATCCATGCCAATATGTTACCCCTTCCACCATGAGCTTTTATGTTCTGCAATAATCTTTGATGAGGTACCTTATCAAATGCCTTCTGGAAATCTAAGTACAGTATATCCACCAGATCCCCTTCATCCACAGCATATGTTACTTTTACAAAGAGCTCCAATAAGTTGGTTAAACATGATTTACTTCTCACAAAACCATGTTGACTCTGCCCAATTACCTTGAATTTACCTAGGTGCTCTATTATAACGTCTTTAATAATAACTTCTAACATGCTCCCTATGACAGATGTCAAGCTAACTGGCCTGTAGTTGCCTGCTTTTTCTCTCCCTCCCTTTTTGAACAAAGGAGTTACATTCACTATTTTCCAATCTAATGGAAATTTCCCCGAATTTAGGGAATTTTCTGTTGGTTAGCCAATTCTAGATCCAAGTGAATACATTACCCCTAGCTCCGTGTGATCTTATCTTGTGCATTAATCTTTTGTGTGGCACCTTATCAAAGGCCTTCTGGAAGTCCAGATTTACCACATCTACAGGATCCCCATTATCCACTTTTCTTGTCACATCTTCAAAGAACTCTAGCAAATTAGTTTAACATGATTTACTCTTCATAAAACCATGCTGACTCTGATGGGTCGCATTTTGACTTTCCAAATGCCCCATTATTACTTCCTTAATAATGGATTCCAACAATTTCCCAATACCAGACGTTAAACTAACTGGTCTATAGTTTCCTATTTTCTGCCTCCCGCCCCCTTTTTGAATAAGGGTGTTATATTAGCATTTTTACAATCCACTGGAACCTTTCCCAATCCAGGGAATTTTGGAATATTATAGCCAATGCATCCCCTAACTCTGCTGCCACTTCCTTTAAGACCCTGGGATATAGGCCATCAGGTCCTGGTGACTTGTCACCCTTTAATCCCAATGGTTTGCTCAGTACATTTACTCTAGTGATGGTGACTGTTCTAAGTTCTTCCTTCTCTATACCCTCTGCACTACTTGTTACTATTAGGGTGGTGCTAGTGTCCTCCACCGTGAAAACTGAGGCAAAATATTGATTAAGTGTCTCTGCCATTTCTGCATTCCCTACTATTAACTCCCCAGTCTCATCTTCTATTGAAACCTTAGGAATGAAATAGATCTTAAGCACTTACCAGGTACTCACCAGATACTCACCAACCAGCTAACTTTTTTCCCTGTTGTAGAGTAAGAACCAATTTCTGCAGGGTGAAAAAGTTAGAAAAGCAAGGAGCACCTGGTTCCCCTCACTCACCCAACTCCCAGAGCTCTTGTTCAAAGTTACACTCCAGTGCTAAGTCATACTGAAGCCTGTATTTATATGCTCTGAAACTGAAGAGTTAGCTCATCCCCAGGTACAGAAAGAATCAGTTTAAGCTTGTTTCCTTAATTAACTAACTTCAACTGGTCTTTCATGGAGAGCCTTGAACATCCCTCTTTAAGCCTGGATGAAATTTAGAACTTAAACATTAAATTTCAGTTAGATGTTCAATGTTAAATACAAACAAAATTAGATTTTTAGAAAGAGATTAAGATTCCCTCACTCACCAACTCCCCGCACTGTTGTTCAAAGTCACAATGCATTTGTCTGTGTTTAACTTGACCCCAGTTTTCCTGGTTCTCTCCATGGCTTCATGTAGATGGTAGTAATGACCTTTTTTGCCTTCACCATATATCTGGATATCATCTGCTATGTCGACTGCCCCTTTGCTATGTCTATCGTGCTCTCAGACTCACTATCATCTTCCAGGGTACAGATGATTTGGTTTCTGTTCCTATCCATTTGCCCTGTTGCTCTGGCTCTGGTGCCTCATCTAGCACCTTCTCCTTAACTTCTGCACATCTTTGCCCAATGATTGGCCTTTCCACAAGCTCTGCAGATTGATCCATATGCAGACATTCACATACATTCTTGTCTGTGAACTCATGTGGTTGTCAACAGCTCCTGCATGTCTTTTTCCCCATTTGGTGTACCTTCTTTTGTTGCTGCTGCATTGCATCGACCCTGCAGTCTTTCCCTTGGCTCAACTGAAGGCTAACCATTTGTTTAGACAGCGTCTTCATCTGTCTGCTCATGTGCCCTGGCAGTGTCTACAGCCAGCGTTATTGTGAGCTTGTCCTTCCTGATTAGCAATTACTGTACTTCAGGTTGTGCAGAACCCCAAATTAGTTCACCTGTGTCCTTAAGCTTACATTTTCTAGCTGAATTTTTTAACCTTGTTATAAAGTTATCAATCAGCTCACCTAATTACTGTCTGAGGCCTTGAAATTCATACCAGTGGATCCGATTATTCGATTTTGGCTGGAGATGGGTGCTGAATTTTTCAAAAGTTGCCTGGGTCTTTGCTGTCCTCCTCAGTAAGCTCCCAACTGTCAAATAAATTTAATCCTATATCTCCTGCCACAGAAGAATATAGCTGAGCATCTTTGCATGGCTAGTGCCTTTCAGGAAACTACTGAATGTCAATCTATACTTTTGTTTGAACTTCACAAATGCATCTGCAACATGTTTAGCTTCCCAATTCATTATGGCCTGTAGCGGTACATTCATTGCTGTGCCTGTCGACATTTCATTTTTTGTTTTCGCACGATTCACTTAGCTTTTCTTCTGGCACTAATATGGGTTGATTTTCCCAAATCAGTGCTAATTTAATTTAAAATGCTTAGGGTTTACTCACAGACGCTTGCTGCTACTCTGATAAGTGTTCTTGCTGTCTTTTCATTCCCAGATGTTTTTAATAATCACACTTTATGTTTGTCAAGATCAGAAACTCTTTATGTTTAATTTTACCATGCTGTCTGGTGCAGACTCTAGTGCAGCTGAGTAATGTGCCCCCCGGAACACTTACAGATAACACCTTAGTTTCTAATTAAGTAGTTCCTAGCTATTTACAGATATTTATAGATAATACAGCAATATGTTACGGCTGGCCCACAGAAAGTAATTTTCTTTTAAAGTGTGGGCTCCATTTCCGTACTCTTCTAGATAGGACCTGAGCTTGACCCCAGCAGATTATTTCCTGGGCCCTTCCTTTCCACTTGTACCTGCTTCTGCTATGTAAATCCCTCTGTGCAGACCCTTTGTAACTCATTATCTGGACCCCCAAGAGTGCCAATTTCTGTGTCGGTGTTTGGAAGGATAAAAGCGAGTAATGGCGCATCTCTGGGAGGGTTGTCCCCTTGCCTTTGAGTGGCTACAGGGCCTAAGTTGTCAGACGGACCTAGAAAAAGGGCAGCAGGACAAGGGTTAGCATGCATTGGCAAGGATAAGTGGTAGCAGATGAGCATCAGTGCAATATAGCCCCAGGTTGTCATGCTGTGAATGTGTGAACTAGAGAGTTAAGTGAAAAGAGAAAAGGAAGGAAAGGTGTCCACACACCCTGCTGTATATGGCCTCTGGCCTCGTCATCTCCTACCAGTGTATCATCCCCCTGCCAACGACGTTGATGGCAGCATTCTTGAATGGAGTCAGATTTTGCAATGTGGTGGGACCTCCTTCTGTTCTTGTGATCTCCCATTGATTTTATGCCAGCTTCTCCTGCAAGAAGAGTGGGAATGGGTTACTATGTATTCTGCTGAAAGGTTTTGTAGATATGTAAGGTAACACAGCATATAGAAGAGGAAGCAGCAAGTTTGTGAAAGAAGGGGATGTCATTGTGAGGGCAGTAGCAGGTGTTGAGTATGTGAATGCAAGCAGAGGAGGTGCAGTGGCATTACATTGTGATTACAGGAGAGGCTTTTGAAATGGGGTGGGGGCTGGTTGGAAAGATTGAGAGTGCTGGGGCTAAAGCCTGGTCTTGCAAATGTGTAGATGTTAAGTGAGATGTGACAATGCATCTTAACTTGGCAATCCTGGCAAAGTCATTCAATTTCTTCCTCCACCACAGGTATGTCCTAGGAACTATGCTGTGGATGGTCCAGGCATCCATCTGCATTGCTGCTGGCAAATTTGCTGGTGATTCAATGCCTTTCAGGAGGAAAGATGACCTCCTTCCTGGTCCTGTTTTACATGAGGGCCTCCAAGGCAATAGCTGAAATTTCAGGGGAATCCTGGCCCTCGCCACTCTGCCTGCTGCTTCAACCACTTACTGTTCACTCGACACAACTGAAAACCCCACCTGCCCTTTAAGAGCTGTAACCTGGCTTTAAGATATGACAGGCCTGCTTGGTTTCATGCCGCCTGAAACAATGATTTGCCTAAACTGTGATTGGCGCTGACATTTCACTTCCTGTATTTAAACGAGGCCCAATAATGATGAGAATGGGCCTCCTGCTGATATCATTGGGCAGGCGGGTGAATGCTCCACCCCTACCACAAATGACAATTGGCACCGCCCACTTTATATATTAAAAATCTATTATATCTTGCTAATGTGTTTGCCACACTCTTATGCTGCACAGTTCCTTGATATGGCTAAATTATTTGTTTCAATTTTACCACAAGCTTTAGTCATGTTAGTTTAGAAAATTCACCATCCTCTGCAAGTTCAGTTCATACAACACCAAGTGAGTATTTTATTTACAATTAAATAGAGCAATTTTTATTTATCAAAAATCTAAAGGCAGCGTTAACCATTTGTTATATTTTCATGAGCAACTCAGTATTTAATTTGTACCAAATGGACATGTATAACTTGTTAATCCTAAATAAGACCTTTTTTACAAACAATATTTTAGGTAAACCTTTTGGGTTGCTAGTTGTTAGTGAGTAAATTACCATGAGAAATGCTGCATAAAGGAAGCTATTTCTGTTCAATTGTTTCAGTTAAGCAGCTGTCATTTGCCTTACATTATGTATTCTTCGTGGAGCTATGCTAATTTTAGAGAGACAATTTTTCTACAATAAGCACTCCAACCACTAACAGAAAACTCTTTATCGTACTGGCCCCGGGGAGCTATAAGCTCAGCCAAATCAAACAAAGGCTTATTACTCCAACTGGGCCTGTCTGTGCCAATAATACACCATGAAGTTCACAGCACATTGCCTCCAATCTGTGTGCAGTTAACACCTGGTCCAAGGCTTTATGGCAATTAATCAAGATATCAATCAATTGTGACAAACAAGTAATGACTTGTGTGACATGTTACAGTAATGGACGTAAAAATATAATTCACAATTCCATATATCTTTCTCTCCTATTTTTTCTTTTCTGTTCATTAGTGCTTAGCTGAAATCCTAATACTTTATTGCTTGTCAACAAAATCAAACCGTACGTTTTGTGCATTAAGGACAAGGTTAGACATCACAATAGCATATAAACCCCTATTCATGAGGCGTATATGGAACATGCTCACTCTCATTGTTTGAATACAGGAAAATGGGTGCACCTTCTGCCTCAGCTGGCATGATACGGCACAACAGACAAAGAGTAAGTCACACAGTCACCCATTGCAGTGGGGCGATGGGCATTGCACTCCATCATTAATGGGCACAAGTGCCCTCATTAATTATAACTGCGGCAGCTTAATGTTTTAACTCTCTGGGGTCCGTGGTTGCTTTATGCGGCCCACTGGCATCCTTGCCATGGTTTTGAATTTTTAGTGTTTTGATGAATTGCGAGATTGTTATTCGGAACATTCAGTAATACTGACCTAAAGAATATCATGTTGCAGGTATCATATGGTGGAAATTGGTTGTGTGTTGGAAGATGGGATATATTATACATATATAATATTGCAGTTTTTGTTCATTGTGGTGGCTGAAGCTGCAAATTCATTATTATCATATTGAAGTACCCTACTGTTAAAAAGGCCAGATAATTTTGCCAAAGAAATAAATAGTGTTACTTGTCTGAGTAATTTATTGCCTTTTCCAAGGTCAAAGTACTTGCTCAAAAGATCATAAGACAAATATTTTTAATCTGCAGAAATTATTTGTTTTTTTATTCATATTCTCCGCTAAAGTCCTCTTTGCCTTTTAGGCTCCTTGGTTGTGCGCAAAGGTTGTGTACATCCTTGGAAATGTGTTTTCCAAGCTTCAGTTTGCATCTTTGTGCTTATACAAAGTCTGTGACCAAAAAACCAGAGTCATTCTGGAAGTAAGTGTAAATGGAATATAAAGGCTAATTCACTGTTCCCACTCACCCACAAGGACCTGCACTTGCAAAGAGCAAGGGATGGAGAATTGAAGTTACAGTGTTGTAGCCCCTGATCTAACTGGTACTGCATCTGAGCACAGCTTCCTCATTGGGAGTGAAAAATTGTGAAATTAATGCTATAAGGTATACAGTCATGATCATGACTGTAGGCTGGGATGTGCGGTGTGGCCATACACTGTTGCTTCACCCATGGAATATAAGCTTAAATTATACCATGATTAATGAGGCCAAAATATCTTCTTGTAACACCTGTGCAGGGTCAACTCAGCTCATAGTGGACAGCATTAACTTATGATTTGGCACAAATTACCACCAAATTAGATGGGAGGTGTAGTGGCACAGTAGGTAGAGTCCCTCCCTCTGAGCCAGAAGTTTCAGGTTCAAGTCCCACCCCAGGACTTGATGACCAAGGAAGGTTAATTCAATGTGCAGCCAAAAAGGTTGATTATCAACCTGCAAATCCTTCCAAACATGCTGATGGCAGGCAGTAAGAACGGGAGAGATTCCTGGTCAGCCATGTGATGGAAAGAACATTTGAGCCTCAAGCATCACTATTCATGGCTACAACATGCATGTAAAAGTTCAGATTGTTACAGCAACGCAGAAATCCTGAGTGTACTGTTACACACCGACATCACCACCGAATTGACAATATATGCAGAGAAGTTGTAATGATGGTTGATGGGTGAAATAAGGAAAATTGGGGCAGAAATTTGGGCCGAGTAGACAGGCACACGCCTGACTTGCTCGTGCTTAAAATGACACACCATGACGTTGGGTGAACGTCCTGATGTCATTGTGCACTCGCAGGATATTTCGGTTGGTGGGAGCTTGCGAGAGTTGGCAGCCCGCCTGCCGACAATTAACAGGCCTATTAAGGCCATTAAAGTTATAATTGAATGAAATTTCTCAGGCGTAAAGGCCAAACGGCCTTTGGATTTTTTTAGGAAACCACATCTATGGGCGGGATGGGGTTTCCAACAGCAATTAAAAATTAAGTCGAAATTTTTAAATTTCATTGTAACATGTTATTAACATTGCTAAGTTTTTTATTTCTGATTTTTGAAATCTTCAACTCTCCGAGGCAGCTCTGTGTTTCAGAGAGCTTTCATTGCACGAACTTCCGTGCTCGCCCTCCTCCCATCCCCCACCCTGGCAGCGCTGAGCACCGCAGCGCAGGTTCCACGCTGGCTGCTCATTAATTTGGCCAGCCAGCCAGCGTGGAATTGACGGCGGGGGCCTGATCGCGGGCAGTGGTTGGTTTTGCGGCTGCTCCTGGGCTGACCTGCTGCGCCTCCTCAACGAGGGGAATTTCCTGCCCCAGATTGGTCCTTCTAATGTTGAAAGTGCTCCTCAGACATGAGCATTAAAGCATGTTGATGGGAAGATTGGAAAGGTCTATTTGGAATCTGACCCATGTTCTATCTGGGAGGAGTTCATCCTGGCATCTTGCACAGAAGGTAGAAAGTGTCTTGTACTGCAGTCCTCACTTAGATCAACACTGAAAACCTATCCTTTCACCAATCCCCCACCCAAAGAAAGGTTGAGGTCAGGGTAATATAAAATCTTTCAGTCACATCTGTATATAGGGGAAAGTTACAATACGCCAATCACAAGTAAGCTGTAATACCAACAGTATGTTACAGAAGCAAAACAGGATTGTTGGTGTCTCAGAACACAATCTAAAGGTACAAAGGGAATGGAAGAAAATTGCTCCGAGTGTCTGTTGTTAATATAGAGCAGAGTAAAGGTTGATTTTGTAACATGAATTCATGGAATTACATAGAATGTACAGCACAGAGATAGGCCATTTGGTCCAAAAGGTCTGTGGTGTTGTTTATGCTCCACACAAGCCTTTTCCCGCCCTACTTCATCTAACGCCACCTGATTATTCATCTATTCCTTTTCCCCCTTGTACTTGTCTATGTAGTGCCTCCAATAGTCTATGTGATAGTGAGTTCCACGTTCTAACCACTTTCTGGGTAAAGAAGTTTCTCCTGAATTTTTATTAGATTTTTTAGTAACTGTTTTATATTTATGGCCCCTAGTTTCCATCGCCCCACAAGTGGAAACATCCTCACTACCATAACATTACAAGCCTCTTCATAATTTTAATTTGAAATGCCTCATAATTTTAAAGGCTTCCATTAGGTCACCCCTCAGCCTTGTCTTTTCTAGAGAAAAGACCTCCAGCCTGTTCAATCTTTACTGATGGTTATAACTTCTCAGGTCTGGTATTGGCCTTGTAAATCTTTTTTGCACATCCTCCAGTGTCTCTACATATTTTTTGTAAAATGGAGACCGGTAGGGTACAGAGCACTCCAAGTGTGATCCAACCAAGGTACTGCACAAGCTTAACAACTTCCCTGCTTTTCAATTCTACTCCTCTAGAAAGGGATGGCAGTGTCATTTATGTTAAATTATACCCATTTATGTCCTTGTTAACTTGTCTTTCTACTTTTAATAATTTACAAATTTGCACCCTTGGATCCCTTTGTTCCTCCACCCCATTTAGACACAGGCCAGGGTTTTACTGGCCCCTACATGGCTGCCTGTAAGGTGGGGAGGGGGAGGTGTTGGTAAAATCCTGACGAGTCATGTTGGATCAATTCGCCAAGACAGCTCCGCTGTTGGGACATTTTACCAACAGTGGGACTGGAAGAGGAGAGGTTGCCTACTCTAAGTAGGCGGTTACTTTAATAAAGGCCCGATTATGGGTCATTTTACAGAGCTGCTGGCATTTTGCCGATGGCAGGGTGACCCTCTGCCATGTGGAGAGACCACCAGCTAAATGGGGGCAGCAGCCCAGGAGGTACAGCTCGATGGCACAAAGAGGCAGCTGCGGGCAGGAAAGTTGGGCCCCTGTGGCCCCAACAATCTCCCCAGAGGCAATTCACCTCCGTCACTCAACTCCGTGTTTTTTTCCTACTTGTCTGGCCCAGCTCCCGAGGTCTCCTGCATGTCTCAGCAGAGCCCAGCTCTCCCAGTGGCACTGCTGAGGCTCCAGAACTGCCAGCCCCCTGATTGGATCAGCATCAGGACCTTGCCTGCCACTCTTAATTGGATGATAAGCCTGAAGGCAGCCAAATAGGAGGACACTTGTGGTAAAATTGCTGAGTAGGTCCCACTGCCGGCAAATGTGGGCTCGGGATCAGCTTTTATCTGTGACATTGAGACTGCAACATTCATGGTAAAATTCAGGCCAGGGGGTGAGATTTTTAACTCATTCAAAACCCACCCACTTATGCAAAGTTAAAACTGGGCCCTAATTATTTGCCCAACTGTATTTGGTCTCCTTGTTCCTCCTGCCAAAATGTACCACCTCACATTCATCTATATTGAAATTCATTTCCCATTTGCATGCTCAATCTGCAAACACAATAATGTCATTTTGTATCCTGTTGCCATCTTCCTCAGTTTATGGCCAAAGATAAACTGAAACCTAATAAAGGGGCAAAAGGGTCCCTATGACATTGGAATGGCTAATGCCACCAAGTTAGAAGAACTTGTTGCTCATCTTATCCAGGGTTTGTGTCTGGGAGAACTAAAATTGGCCAACAATAGCCCAGAACTTCATCGCAACCAAATAGGTTAATAAATCAAGTTGAAAAGTTAAATTAAAAGCGCAAAAATCTTGTCACTGCCATTAACTTATCAAGACCAACACCTTACATTTACCAAGTGTGGCCAATGATAAAAACAGTTGTACTGCATGGGTTTCCTGTAAGCTACAGTATGGACTTGGGAAGCTGGGCAAGTACGTGCTCTATTAAAAACTGACCATTGAAACAGATCTCAGCAACACGGCTGCAGTAATGAAACATACACTCACTCTCACAGTCGCTCATGCTCTGCTGAACCAGAGGGCGTCTGATAACAGCAGCAGGTTCCAGACTTGGAAGGGAATCAGAATTGGAGGCGCAACAATCCCTGGCCTGACACTGAGCAGATGGTTATAGTTCACTTGGTTGAAAATGGACGTGCAGGAAGCTAATGGAACAGCAGGACAAGTTTAAAGAATGAGAAGCAGGCAACTAATGGAAAATGGCAAAGAGTTAGCCACATCACAGGAATAAGACAGATTCCACTGGGGGTGGAAGAGGAAAGTATATCATAGTGTACTTAGCAGGAACAGGGGTCAAGTAAGCATACCTGATTTACAGCAGATCCTGGAGATTCAACAGGTTGTTTTACCATCAGTTAACCTGCTTCCCATATGTCAGAACAGACCATGGTAGTGAGCATATGAACGTTAAGTAGTATAGCAAGCGATTTAAGCCAACTAATGTCACGTTGTCTGCCATATTAGGCCAGATATTCTCCTGCATTAGGATGGCTCAAGGGACAATGTATATCTCTTATTCTTCAATAAGGAGGCCCTGTTACATTTAGTAATGCGCAGTTGATAACCACTCTTGCCCAAATTGCCTGCATTAACGGCCAGTAACTAAAACTTGAAGGACAGATCATGAAGTTCTACAGCAGCTAAGAGTGACATTTATAGCAATAGCCAAAGGAAAAAACCTATCAGAAAAGCAGACACATGATGTGGAAAAAGGAGATGCCTTTTTACAAGTGCTTAGAATTCATTCTCTTATCAAAGACTCAGATGTCCTCCATATCATACCTGTTTGGGACGGGCTTGATGGACAGGTAGATTTGTTCCTGGCCGTCAGTTTTTGTATGTTTGTAGCATGTTTTCCTTCCAGACTCAAAAAGCACCCAATAAACTCTGGGCACAATTGGTTCTTCAATGCTGACTGATAGTTGCAGATACTGATGTACATTACTCAATAACATCATTACCTATATCCATTAATTCTACTCTCTTGGTTTTACTATAATCTAAGCATATCAGTTAGGCTATAGATTAGGCTAAACAATTAGAGTACACTGAGTACAAAGTTCACTAATATTCAGCCTTTCTTGGTTCAAAATTGCACTACAGTAAGCTAGAAAGGTTACAACATACAGTAATTTATACATTCATATGATGCAGCATTACTAATAGACAGAAGAGTTCACTGTTCGCGTTTATAACAAGATGACACCAAATATGCACGTGCATAAGGGAATCTGGATTATAATTTAAAGACTGTGCATGTGGCAGATTGTTTCATTTCACTGCATCTCCATCCCACACATCCTTGATTTAGTTACATTTTACTAAGCGTAGAGAGGCAACATACCACATCTGTTCACTGTCACTTTTACTTTTAGCTAAACGATATTCTTTCCGGCTATATGACATCATGCATGATTCACTTAATTTAATTTACCTGCATTACTGTTCCCAATGATTTCCATTTCTTTCGTTTAAGTTGCACCATCCTTCTCAATGTCCACGCAGATGCAAGATTGGATTTCTCCTCCTGCATAATGTCAAAATTGAAATGCACCACCTTTCTCACTCAGCTGAATAGGTAGGAAAAAGATTTCTGTCTCTTCCCATTTCAAAGTGATTCATCTCACACATATTTTTTCAATAAAGTTTGCTTGTGGCTTCCCTTGTAAAAATCAAACAAAATCGGTTCTCTTGGTGACATCTGAATACTGTGCTTTAAACTGAAACTTTGATTGTTCTGCTTTTATCTTAACCTTTGATTTTTCTTCTTTCAAATCCACGTGATTTTAATGCTGCCAGAAGCTTTTCATGAGGTCTTGTGGTCAGTTTCCTTACCTTGAATAAAATTATTTGGCTACTCCCAACCCCCACCCCCACCCCAAATAAAGCTTGGTAGTAAAATGACAGAATACATAGCTTTTGACATCAGGATCTAACCAACAATTATTGAGTGAGTATCTGAACTGAGAAAGATTAATGCAAAGTTTTATTCATGCTATTGTGAAGAGGTCAGCTCTATGTGGACATAAGGTTCGACACGTATGTATTACAGTGGACTCCCTTGGTGGGTACTTGGGTGTAGTTCTGGCAGGCTGATTTGAAGACACACTGTCTCTCTCTGACAGTGCTGCATCTTAATGCTCTTCAAGGGCCTAAAAAATACTTTATGGATTCCCAAAATAGATGTCATGCTACACACGTAAGGGACTGTGGAAACTATGGAAATATTGTACAAAGATACAATTGTGTCTTGAATGGCAGTCATCAACAACAACTACTTGCATTTATATAACAGCTTGAATGTAGCAAAACATCTTAAGCCTCAGCGATAGAAACATGATCACTTAGAAAGAAATGACCCTTTTAATTCATTCCAACCCATTCTCACTAAGAGCACTCTAAGACACTATTGCATTTGAGCCTCAAACTCCAGCTCAGAAGAGTCAGTTTTCCATCCAGTTCTTTGCCTGTTTACATTTATTTTCCCCGTTCAGTCCTCAAATGCTGAATTGGACTCTGCCCACAATGCCCGGGCATTCCTTTTCTCTCTTGCATTACTCCTGACATTCTGGAATAAGTGCAGGTGGTGGCAACAAAGTTTAAATTTTAAGCTAGCCTATGCAGAAACAGGAGGCTCGGACTAATAGACACATACCCCGATAAACCAGAAATTACAGTGCAGTTACAGTGTGAAAATCACAAGGGGATATGGTATCACCCATACGAGAATCAATGCTGGAATCAGTGGCTGAACTAGCACACAAGGCAAAGCAGCAGCTGCATTCTGATGATAAAAGAAGCGTGAAATAAACCAAAAGATTCCGTTATATGAGCCCTGGTTTCTTGTCTCCTCTTTTCTATCTCCCTTTGCCAATGCTCCTCCTCTCTTCTTTGTCTATGTTCCTCTGTTATATTTCTCTTTCATCCATTTCAACTGCAGAAAACTGTCTCTCTTACTCACAGTTTCACTCTCTGCTTCTTTTGCAAGCCTCCTTTTCTGCCTCTTCCCTTGAGTACCATCTGCCATGGTTTCTTCTGTTCAACTCTCACAGCTCTGAAAAGTAATCCACAATGAATTATTACAATTCCGCTCACACAGGGCCCAAACAGTGCGTTCCGTCCATTGTTTTAACAATCTTCCATAAAGGATCTGACTTCACTTCAGAATTCCAAATGTTTGGCTTCAACTCCCCCCAACGTGTTAATCCTCGATGACTGTATCCCCACTTCTGACACCGTATGTGACAAAGCGTGTCTGTGGTGTGTTGAATAAGATGACGGTGCTCAGGAAGAAGCAATTAATAAAAAAAGAACACTTTGCTGGAGGAAAACTGAGGACTTTTAAAAAAAAAACTAGTTGTGCAGCATTCACCCGTTCAGTAAAGAGCCAGCTGGCTGGCCTTTCACGCACAAAAGTTTCTTTTTTTAAACTTGCACAACCGCAGACTTCAGTCTGTAAACTTTTCAGCTTCTGTCTTCAGGGGCTCTAACAAATACACAAATGCCTCAAGTCTCAAGATGCAAATTTGTTTCCCAAATGTTGTCATAAGCTTCACACTGATATCACTGTCTGCCAGTAAACGGCCATTAATTCAATTTGTCTGGATAACATATCGTGACCCTCGTACAAGTTTTGATTGTTAAATAAGATATTGAGAATAAGAGAGAATCAACAACGGTCAACAGAACTAAGCTAAGATGCTGTATTGTATTCATTGTCATTGTCATCAGTCTTAATGAGGATCGTGTCTGCCAAGCTTCGTGATTTGTGTATCCTCAGGTGACTCAGCAGGCCAATCCTGGAGCCACAGGTCTTTGGACAGAGAGGACTAGAGTAGTTGCTCTGAGGAAGCGGGGGCTCCTTGAGCCAAGGATCTACTCTCTCTCCTTCTGTTTTCATTGCTTCTCTGCAGCAGAGTTTATGTGGTCAGTTCCAGACTTCTGGCTGAAGCCAAGGGCTATGCCAAGCATTCCCTTCCCACTGGTGCTGGCCCTCACACCTCAGGGAGGCAGACTGCGGCTGTGCTCACAGCTTTTCTTTCCACCGGGACCATCACAGCTAAAGCCTGCCTGAGGTCAGCCTGCTACGCTGATCCGGATGGATCTAGAGGGGCGAACCTCTATTAAAACACACTCTTTAAGTCATCGACAGGGGCACAGGGGGATGAAAGAGGCACATGTGCACATCAACATTGTATTATGTGTAGTATGTCCATTCTGAAACCCATCTCCTGGCATAACACAAATGATCTAGACACACAGTCTAAATGTAAAGTAGTTACATTTGCAAGTGACCACATGTTAAGGGGAACCATGGATTCAGAGGAGATGGCCAAGATCTGACAAAGAGCATTTGACAGGGTATCTACCTGGGCTGATCAGTGGCAAATGAAGTTTAATACAAAAGAATGCAAAGTATTGCCAACTGGATAATAAAAATAAGAGGCTTGTGCACTCTATGGGCAAAATTTAATCCAAGTGACAGGGGTCTTACCCATTGATGAGAGCTCCACGTTAGCTCTGTTGGGGAAGGGCCGCCATATTAATTATCCATCAGGTACTTTGTAAAGTTTATTCTTACACGGGATGTGGGCGTCAGCTCTCAGCTCTCACCTCTTCCCGAGGCCAGGTCCCCCCACCAGGCATTGAGTTCCTGACAACATATGCTTTTTGGGCTTCCTGAGTTGCAACTCCCCCATCCACTGCTGGCTGAATACCAGCAGCAGCAGGATGGGGCCTTTAAGCAGGTATTAATTGACCGCTTGAGGGTCTCAATTGGTGTTGGGATGGGAAGACTGTCCACAAGCCTTCCTGCTCAAGGATTAATTGAGGCAGAGGTGGGAAGGCAGCGGAGTCCACACCCAGTACTCTCTAGCCTGATTAAATGCTATGCCATTCTAACCTCGGCATGGTGGAGAGCAGTAAATTCCACCCTATGGACAGAATAGCATTTGCCAAGGAAGAAGTTTGAAGACAACTGCTGGTGTGGAGATTATGGAGGTGGAAATAATAAAAAAATGTATTTTAGAGAAGTCTACAGATGTTAATTGATACTTTATAATTATTATGCTTAGTTATCAGTTATCAGAGAAGTGAGCAAGTTTGCTAAATTATATATCATATACTTGTGGCTGTGTTGAATTCTCAAGTCTGTGTGAGTCAATATCCGAGTAATGGTAACCACAACATTCCAGCCTCTTCCTGTAATGTTTGCAAAGAAACTTCTTTCATCTACGCTCAATTCAGGTCATATTCTATGTGTAGTCCTTGATTTCCTCTTCATGTGCTATTACTTGGGAAGACTCCTTCCAGCCATCTTGAATCACTTAGTCAAGTTACACTCCTCAAAATAACTAAATTTGTTCATGATTAACACATGGATCTGAAGAAGTTTAAACCACCCACACAAATAGGTTTTGCTACAAGTGAAAATAGCTCTGGTGTAGTCAAAGGCATGTATGGCGTCAATTAATGATTTAATGTGGAGATAGGTTTCTTATTTGCACATTGTGAAGGCAAAATTAAGAATTGCATTGGAGTAGTGGCTAAGTGCACCACCTGGTGTATCACTAGACCATACAGAGCAGGCAAATCCTAACTAAACCCCTGATCTGTTCTGCATTAGCTCATCTCAGCTGAGGCAACAGCAGTGATGCTGTAACTGCAGAGAACAGAGAAGCAGGGATTGTCCTCCTTAGAGCAGAGAAGGTTAAGGGGAGCATGATGCCACCACCAAACACATCTTCCCTTCACCCCCCACCCCGGCGGCATTCCGCAGGGATCGTTCCCTCCGGGACTCCCTGGTCCACTCCTTATCACCCCCTACACCTCAATCCCCTCCCACGGCACCTTCCCATGCAGCCGCAGAAGGTACAACACCTGCTCCTTTACTTCCCCCCCCCCTCCTTGCTGTCCAAGGGCCCAAACACTCCTTTCAAATGAAGCAGCATTTCACTTGCACTTCCCTCAATTTAGTCTACTGCACTGGTTGCTCCCAATGCGGTTTCCTCGACATTGGAGAGACCAAACGCAGACTGGGTGACCACTTTTCAGAACACCTTCGGTCTGTCCGCAAGCATGACCCAGACCTCCCTGTCACCTGCCATTTTAACACTCCACCCTACTCTCATGCCCACATGTCTGTCCTTGGCTTGCTGCATTGTTCCAGTGAAGCTCAACGCAAACTGGAGGAACAACACCTCATCTTCCAACTAGGCACTTTACAGCCTTCTGGACTGACTATTGAGTTCAACAATTTTAGATCATGAACTCTCTCCTCCACCCCCAACCGCTTTCCGATCCCCCCCTTTTTTTTCCAATAATTTATATAGATTTTTCTTTTCCCACCTATTTCCCATCTGTTTTTAAATGTATTTCCATCCTTTGTTTTATCTCTACCTTTTAGCTTATTTCTATTCCTTCACCCCACCCCAACTAGGGCTATCTGTACCTTGCTTGTCCTGCTTTCTACCCTTAATTAGCACATTCCTTAGATAATATCACCACATTCAACACCTCTTTGTCCTTTTGTCTATGACATCTTTTGGCTATCTCCACCTATCACTGGCCTTCTATCCAGCTCTACTTGTCCCACCAGCCCCCCCCTTAAACCAGCTTATATTTCACCTCTCTTCTATTTTTACTTAGTTCTGTTGAAGAGTCATACGGACTTGAAACATTAACTGTGTTCCTCTCTGCAGATGCTGCCAGACTTGCTGAGTTTTTCCAGGTATTTTTATTTTTGTTTTGGATTTCCAGCATCCGCAGTTTTTTTGCTTTTAAGGTTAAGGGGAGATTCAGTAGAGGTGTTCAAAGTTATGAACGCCTATGAAGAGTAAATAGGGAGAAAGTGGCAGCAGGGTTGGTAAAGCAAGAAGAGAGGAAGATTTCTATTTATATACCGTTCTTCACAATCTCAAAATGCTTTACAGCCAACAAACTCCTGTTGAAGTGTAGTTAATAATGTAATGTAAGGCAGTACTAAGGTAGTGTGTGTTTTCTTTATTCTTTCACAGGGTGTGGGTATCGCTGGCTAGGTCAGCATTTATTGCCCATCTCTAATTGCGCTTAGAAGGTGGAGGTGAGTCACCTTCTTGAATTGTTGCAGTCTTTGTGGTTTAGGTACCCCACGATGCATTTAGGAAGGGAGTTGAAGGATTTTGACCCAATGACAGTGAAGGAATGGCAATATGGTTCCAAGTCAGGAGGCTATGTGGCTTGGAGGGGAACTTGCAGATGGTGGTGTTCCCATGCAGCTGCTACTCTTGTTTTTCTAGGTGGTAGAGGTCGCAGGTTTGGAAGGTGCTGTGAAGGAGCCTTGGTGAGTTGCTGCAGTGCAACTTGTAGATGGTACACACGGCTGCCACTGTGCATCGGTGGTGGTGAGGGTGAATATTGAAGATGGTAAATAGGGTACCAATTAAACAGGCTGCTTTGTCCTGGATGGCACTGAGCTACTTGAGTATTTTTGGAGCTGCACTCATCCAGGCAAGTGGAGATTATTCAATCACACTCCTGGCTTTTGCCTTATAGATGGTGGACAGGCTTTGGGGAGTCAGGAGATGAGTTACTCGCTGCAGATCCCTAGCCTCTGACCTACCCTTGTAGCCACAGTGTTTATATGGCTGGTCCAGTTTAGTTTCTGGTCAATGGTAACTCCCAGAATATTGATAGTGGGGAATTCAATGAGGATAATGCCATTGAATGTCAAGGGGTGATGTTTAGATTCTGTCTTGTTGGAAATGGTCTTTGTCTGGCACTTGTGTGGCACGAAGGTTTCTTGCCACTTATCCAGTCCAAGCCTGAATGTTGTCCAGGTATTAGTGCTTATGGGCACAGACTGCTTCAGTAGCTGAGGAGTTGCGAATGGTACTGAACATTGAGCAATCATCTGCGAACATTCCCACTTTTGACTTTTTAATGAAGAAAAGGTCATTGATGAAGCAGCTGAAGATAATAGGGCCTAGGACACTACCTTGAGGAACTCCTACAGTGAGGTCCTGGGACTGAGATGATTTACCTCCAACAATGACAACCATCTTCCTTTGTGCTAAGTATCACTACAACCAGTGGAGAGCTTTCCACCTTATTCCCATTGACTCCAGTTTTGCTAGGGCTCCTTGATGCCTCACTTGGTCAAGTGCTGCCTTGATATCAAGGGAAGTCACTCTTACCTCACCTCTTGAGCTCAGCTCTTTTGTCCATGTTTGGACCAAGGCTGTAATGAGGTCAGGAGCTGAGTGGCCCTGGCAGAACCCAAACTGAGACCTGGTATAGTTGAGTAAGTGCAGCTGGATAGTACTGTCGATGACATCTTCTATCACTTTGCTGATGATTGAAAGTAGACTGATGGGGCAATCGGCCAGTTTGGATTTGTCCTGCTTTTTGTGTACAGGACATACCTGGGCAAATTTCCATATTGCAGGGTAGATGTCTGTGTTGTAGCTGTACTGGAACAGCTTGGCTATGGCCATAGCTAGTTCTGGAGCACAAGTCTTCAGTACTCTTGCCAGAATGTTGTCAGGGTCCATAACCTTTGCAGTTTCCAGTGCCTTTGGCCATTTCTTAATATCAGGTGGAGTGAATCGAATTGGCTGAAGACTGGCATCTGTGATGCTGGGGACCTCCGGAGGAGGCCGGGATGGGTCATCCACTCGGCACTTCTGGCTGAAGCTGGTTGCAAACGCTTCAGCCTTATCTTTTGCACTGCTGTGCTGGGCTCCCCTATCATTGAGGATGGGGATATTTGTGGGGCCTCGTCCTCCAGTGAGTTGTTTAATTATCCACCACCATTCACAACTGGATGTGGCAGGACTGCAGAGCTTAGATCTGATCTATTGGTTGTTGGATTGCTTCACTCTGTATAACACATGCTGCTTCGGCTGTTTGGCTCAGGTTGTAGCTTCACCAGGTTGACACCTCATTTTTAGGTATGCCTGGTGTTGCTCCTGGCATGCCCTCCTGCACTCTTCATTGAACCAGGGTTAATCCCCTGGCTTGATGGTAATAGTAGAGTAGGGGTATGCCAGGCCATGAGGTTGCAGGTTGTTGTTGTATATAATACTTCTGTTGCCTATGGCCCACAGCGCCTCATGGATGCCCAGTTCTGAGTTGCTAGATCTATTTGAAATCTATTCCAATCAGCATAGTGGAGGGTATCTCAATATTAAAATGGTCCTCATCTCCACGAGGACTGTGCAGCAGTCACTCCCACCAACAGCGTCATGGACAGATGCATCTGTGACAGCTAGGTTGCTGAGCATAAGGTCAAGTAGGTTTTCCCCTCTTGTTGGTTCTCTCACACCCGCCACAGACCCAGTCTAGCAGCTATGTCCTTTAGAACTCGGCCAGCTGTAGTGGTAGTCCCGAGCCACTCTTGGTGATGGACATTGAAGTTCCCCCACCCAGAGTACATTCTGTACCTTTGCCATCATCAGTGCTTTTTCCAAGTGGTGTTCAACATGGAGGAGCACTGATTCATCAGCTGAGGTTGGTCGGGGCAGGGCCGGGGCAGGGAGTAGGTGCTAATCAGGGGGGCTCCTTGCCCATGTTTGACTCAATGCCATGAGATTTCATGGGGTCCAGATCTGATGTTGAGGACTCCCAGGGCAACTCCCTCCTGACTATATATCAATGTTGCTACCACCTCTGGTGGGGCCAGGACATACCCAGGCATAGTGATGGTGGTGTCTATAAGGTATGATTACATGAGTATGACTTTGTCAGTCTGTTGCTTGACTTGTGGGAGAGCTATCCCCATTTTGGCATAAGCCAAACCAGATAAGGAGATAGTGTGGAGGACTTTACAGGGTTGGGTGTGTTGTTGTCGTTTCTGGTCCCTGTTTTGATGCCAGGTGGTCCATCTGGTTTCATCCCTTTTAGACTTCATATCAGTTTTGATACAACTGAGTGGCTTGCTAGGAGTCGGCTGTGGGTCTGGAGTCACATGTAGGCCAGGCCCAAAAGGATATTAGGGAACCAGATGGTATTTTTTTAAATTGACAATCAATGATAGTTACATAGTCACCATCACTGATGACTAGCTTTTAAATTCTCAATTTATCAATTGAATTTAAATTCCACCAGCTGCTATAGCTGGATTTGAACCCATGTCCCCAGGGTATTCACCTGGGTATTCACCTGGGTCTCTGGGTTGCAAATCCAGTGACATTGCCATTGCACTACTTCCTGTCCTTGTATGTGATCAGAGGACATCGATTTAAGATGGTTGGCAAAAGAATTGGAGGGGAAATGAGAATAATTTTTGTTAGGCAGTGGAAGCTGTCCACAAGCCTCCCTGGGTTTAATCGGGGTAGAGGGGGCAAGCTGGCATGGTTCAAACGAGACTCGATAAAATGCCTCCCCACCTTCAAACTTTCCTCAAGGGAGGGCATTAAATTTCGTCCGTGGACTGCCTCAGAAACAAGTGGTAAGGGAGGGGAAAAACAATAAACATTCCCACTCCTGATTGCTGTGTAGTCACACCGGCTCAGAAATGTAGTCGTAAAATGAGACAGGATTTTGTTCAGCGCTGGTGTTTGTCCTTTTTGCATCATGCAGCCAATTTGCTTACACTGTCAAAGGTCACGTGTGAAGAATAATCACTTTACTGAGGTATCAGAAGGACAGTGGAATAAAATGAGGGAATCATTTTTTAAAATCCATTCATGGGATGTGGGCTCTGCTGACAAGGCCAACATTTATTGCCCATCCCTATTTGTCCTTGAGAAGGTGGTGGTGAGTCACCTTCTTGAAACACTGCAGTTCGCCAAAAAGGGGAGATACAAAAAAAGAAAGAAGCAGTGTCATTTATTTATAGTTACTTCAAATGCTTTATATTTTTTAAAAATAAAAAGGATTTGTTCAACTCTTCCGGAAGGGTACACAGTTGCCAACTGTCCAACCTTAATCAAGGATATCCAAGTTGCAATACAAAGATTCCAGTTCTTTTTAAAAAATCCCTAGAAGCGATATCCATTTAGTTATTCATTAAAAAACTTTTATCCCTAATAATATTAAAGGAGTGGCCGAGCCTTTTTTTTCCTGAACTCTTTCAAGTTATCTGGATCAGAAGTACATGACTTTATTGGAAAGAGTTCAGACGATAGTGACAAGGATGATTCCAGGCCTTGAGGGGATAAAGTTTTGAATAAAGACTCAGGCAAATGAAATTGTTTCACTCCAGAAAAGAATATAGATGACATTACAATGGTCTTTAGAATAATGGAAGGTATAGATGAGATAGTGGTAGGAAGACTGTTTACCTTGCGCAACGAGCGCAGAACATAAAGACACAATTACAAAATTCATAAGCCTTGAGCAAGATTGCAGGTTAGAAGATTTTTCTCACAATAGAGGTTCTGTGATTAGTTAACTGCCCAATCAAATGACTATTCCCAATATTTCACAAGCAACTTTCTGGGTGCTAGCCTTGTAAATTCTTAGAACAAAAGATAATGTAGAGTTGTATTTACTTAATTTCTTAACCATGATTGTAAGAGAATGGAATTTCTGGACCATTGTAAGTAATATTTAAAGCATGCTCATAGACTTTGTCAGCTATAATTACACTCTGCATCAAAGAATTGGTCCATATTGGAACAGGAACCTATTAAACGCTTTATGGAACCCCTTTGAAAATTCAAAGGGATCAGCTGTTCAGATCACCAGGAAGAGTAATGAGCCAAGCAGCAAGTTTGGCAGGACCTATAGTTTAATCTCTCAATTGCAATCAGTTTTGAACAATACAGTGTTGCTGAGATGAACGGAGTGACTTTTTTGGAAAGACATTGCATTCATCAATATTTTGAATTTCTAATACCACAGGATTATTTGGATTAACTATGCCCGGTTTGCGAATAGTTTTAGGCTGAGGCAAACTAGAGGTGTACATTTTAGCTGTTGTATGTTAACAGTGATAAATAAGGAAAACAAATGGATTACTAATATCCTATTGACTTCTTAAAATGGCCGAAAAAGGAAATGTTTTGAAAGGTTATTTTTTTTTAAGTGTATACATAATAAGAACATTCAGCCCCTAGAGCATGTTCTGCCATTCAATAAGATAATTTACTCACCTTGATTCCATATTCCTTAATATCCTTGCCTAATAAAAATCTATCAATCTCAGTTTTGAAATCTTCAATTGACCCAGCCCCTACAGCTCTTTGTAGAGACAATTCTTCATTCCCTTTGTGTGAAGAAGTGCTTCCTGACATCACTATTGAACTCCCTAGTTCTAATTTTAAGCTGATGCCTTTGCTCTGGACTGACATGCTAGAGGAAATAATTTATTTCAATTATGGTCTCAAATCTTTTAATTATCCTAAATACCTCAATTATATCATCCTTTAATAGTCTATACTTGCAGGAATACAAGCCTACTACTCTACGCAAACTGTCCTCATAATTTAACCCTTTTTTGTCCTGGTATCATTCAGATGAATCCAAATGCCTTCCAAGGCCAATATCTCCTTACTGTGGTGCCCAGAACTGAATTCAGTACCCTAGCAGTAGTCAGACTAAAGATTTATACAACTTTAGAATAAATTTCACTCCTTTCTGTTGAAGCCTGTTTGGGATGGAGGATAGCATTCCATTAACCTCCTAAATAACATTTTGGACCTGTCCACTCGTTTTAAGTCCCTTCACACATCTACATTTTACTGTGGATAAATGGTGTAGAATTAACAGATAATTCATCATCACCAGATTTTAACTCACCCAATGTAAAAATTGCTAATTTGCATCCACTCAACCTAAAATGGTTGGAGGTGATTAAGCTGAACTTTTGCAAGCTAAGTAAGAAGGATGTTGACCAACTGTCTAGGGGAATAATTCTTCAGCTTCTTGGAGTCATGATGGAGCTAAAGTACAGATTGTCTTGAGCCTACGTTCTCTTGGGGAACCCCAATTCTATTTGCCCAGGTCCTCCCATTTTAGTAGAAGGAAATGTATTTCTAAGATTAAGTTCCAAATCACAGTTGAAGATCATGAATAAAATGTATTGAAACCAGAGAATATGAAGTAAGCATTCATATAAAATACAGCTGACTCTTATTTTGCATGATCTGGTAAGGCCACTGAACAGCTGGCTGCACTGTATGGCTATGCATGGGACTGGTACTGGCTACTCTATAAGTCTTTGGGTCCCCAGATCTGTCATTCAAAACTTTGCTAACTTGCACTATTTCCCATTGACTTACATTGGCTCCTAGTCCAGCAACCTCTGAATTCTAAATGTCTTCTCAGATTTCTTAGCTCCAGCCACAACTAACCAACCCCCAACATTGCAAACCTTCCCCCCACCCCATGCCAAGGGAATAGTGGTGTAGTTGAAATGTTACTGGCTTAGTTACTAAGCATGTATTAAATATTTAGCATGTATTAAAATCCTACCACAACACCTTTTGGAATTTAAATTTAATTTAATCAAATCAATCTGGAAAAAAAAGCTAGTCTCAGCACTAGTGACCATGAAACTACTGAAGTGTCGTAAAAACCCACCTGGTTCACTAATGTCATTCAGGGAATGAAAATCTTTCATCCTTACCCGGTCTTGCCTACATGTAACTCCCTTCTCTGTGGATTTTCACCTGGTGGTCCCTTGAGTAATGCCATTGGGAAATGCCATTGGGAAGGCCACTCATGCTGGCACTGTTGAGGGGAGGTGCCAGACAAAGTGTGGTCCAAAAAGTCCTAAATAGAAAACAGGCGAAGGAAGACTGCATCTCACTGTCTGCGAAGGTGGAGGATGGCTGCAGTGACAAGGTGGTCCTGGTCATCATGGTTTGACACATCACTGAAATCTGATCATCAGCCCATGATGATCGTGTGGACCATGACGATACCCCAAGGTCCCCACATTAAACAAAGTCATGCTCAGGCTACTACCAGTTCATTTGCTAAGTTATGTGGCGATGGAGATTTGGTGATGAAGACAGGGCTGTGAATCTGGGAGCCCAAGTCAAGAATCTGCACACAGATGACAGATACATGAAGGTTGTTGGACACCTGCAATGGGACAGAATGTCTTTGGGCAGCAGCATTTGTGAATGAGCAATCCTCTTCAGGATATCCTCTGCTCACTCAAAATGAGAAAGGGGCTAGAAAAGGTGCTCTAAAAGTAGGCTATCCTAGTTTCTTCTGCCTGCGGAACCACACTCTTTGGGATCACCATCTTTGTGATCAAAGAAATAAAACTTTAAATTTTCCAACTTGGAATGTTAGTACACTCATGGATAATCTCAAGAGAGACCATACAGAAAAAAGAACTGCAGTCATATCACGTAAGCTATCAAGATTGGACAGTATAAGCTGTCACTATGACTTCATGATTGAGAAGTTGTTCAAAATGTTCTTTCCAGTGTTGATGGATATTATTGTCATCCCTAAGAAGGAAAACAACATCCTGTGAGTGAAGGGAATTTTGTCCATTTGACCTTGGTCTATAGATGATATTTGTGGCTTCAGAAAAGCTTCATATATTGTGATAGTCAACATATTGTTGAATCTTTAGGGCTTTCTCTTCCTACCACATCCTTTGTCTTCTGGATTTGTCTTTGGGCATCAGCCTTGAGCTGTTGGAATGCTACCTTCTTGACTTGTGCCCTGACCAAAAATGAATGTTGCTTGTTTTTGTTCTAGGGGGTCACATGTTTCAGTATTGTTTTTGTTGAATGAGTCCTGGTGATGGTGCTGCTTGAACACAATGGTCTGTACAGCTGACTTTATTTGATCCCCCTGCCCTGGAATTGAGTTGATGTGTGAACATTTTCCAGATTGGCCATGAGCTGCATTTGGAAATTCTCTTCAGTCAGGCTGCTTCAGACATTGATCTTCTTCCCCTTGGACTTTTGGGCTTTGCGGTGTCTTGGTGCTAGGTGGATGTTCATCACCAATCAAACAGGTCGATGATATGTCCTGCAGGCATCAGCACCCCATGTGGATCAATTGATACGGATACAGACATCACTTAGATCTTCAATCCAAACAATGACATAATTCAAGAGGTGCCAATGCTTTGATTTAGGATGCCTCTATGTGGTTTTGTATTTGTTCTTCTGGTAGAGAAGGGCATTTGTTACAATGAGGCCATGCTGAGCACACTTTGTCAGAAGGAGGATTCCATTTGCATTGGCTTTTCCTACCCAGTTTTTCCCAATGGTTCCAACCCAGACATCGGAGTCACAGTAAAGACCCGCAGAAGGATGAGTTTTTCTTCTTTTGGTATGGCAGTGTGGACTTCAACAAGCTCGGAATAGAACTTTTCCTTAACATGTTCAGCAAGGGTCAGGCATAAGTGCTGATGATGCTGGCATTATTGGTTATGGCTGAGTTGCAGGTATCATGAGTCTTTTGTGCGGTTTATACAATTAGGGAGCTCCAGCAGTGTTTCCAAGATGCTATTTCAGATGGAAAAAACAATTCCATGACATTAGGGTTGCTCTCAGCCTTTCCTTTTCAGGAAGGTGGGTCTCAATGAGGGCAGGGATGTCAGTACACTGTGCTAGGATCCATGGGCGAACCACCATCCATGGGAGAACTACAACAAGCAATCAAACAGATGAAAAACGACAAAGCCTGCAGCACCCGTGGTACTTCAGCTGAGGCCTTCAAAGCTGGTGGGCATTTCTCACATCAAGAATCCATGTACTCATCCTACAGATTTTGGGGGGGCCTGTGACAATTGTAACTATCTTCAAGAGGGGAGGTAAATCATGCTGTGGAAACTATCAAGGTATTTCCCTCTTGGGCAACATCCTGACACACATTCTCCTAAACTGCCTACTCCTGTGGCTGAGGAAATCCTCCCAGGGACACAGTGTGGCTTTAGATCTTCCAGAAGAACCTCTGACATGGTCTTTGTTGTCAAATCCAAGAAAAACATCAAGAACAACACCAGGCATTCCTCATTGTATTCATCAACCTGCCCAAAGCATTTGATTCAGTAAATCATGAAGCTCTGTGGATTATGCTCCAAAGATTTGAATGTCCAAGAGACTTCGTCACAATCATGCAATTGCTCGATGATGATATGACTGCAACTGTCTGAATTGGGAGATCTGAAACAGCCACCTTCAAGATCTGGACTGGGGGTCAAGCAGGCTGTGTGATAGCCCCCATGCTATTTACAATCTACTTGACAATGCCTATTCACCTTATCAAAGATCAACTGTCTTCTTATGTCAGTAATAAATACCCTCTAGATGGAAAACTCATTAAGCCTCCGTGCCAAAACAAAACTAACCACCATAGACATATGTTTGCAGGTGACCACTGTGCTGTTAACCACTCGGCACCAGATTTGCAAAATACTCTAGATCTCTTCCAAACTTTATACAAGAAACTCGGCCTTCCCGTGAACGTTGCCTAAACAAAACACACATATATCAACCCGCACCTGAGCAGCCAAATATTCCACCTCCCTTACATGTTGAAGGAGGGACTCTGGAATACGTTGAGCACTTCCCATACCTTGGCATCCACCCCTCTCAAACCATTGACCATTGACGAGGAGATTCATCACTGGATCAGTTACACCGGCTCAGCCTTCTACAAACCATGGCAGTGAGTGTTTGACAGCAAGGACCACCTCAAGTCAACAAAAGTCCTAGTGCACAGAGGAGTTGTACTGCAGTGAGACCTGGACTGTGTATCAGTGACACATAAGAGAACTAGAAAAATTCCATCAGTAATGTATCTGGTGCATCCTCCAGGTTCAATGGGAGGACCATTGAACAAATGCTGGTGTCCTTTTGAAGCCATCTCCACAAGAACTCAGGCAAAACGGCTACAAAATCAGCTTGTGTCCAGATGGCTGAAAAGTATCTCCTTTGCCAGGTCTTGTTTTCTTAACTCTCAAATGGACAATGTTTCAGGGGAGGATAAAGAAAATGCTTCAAAGACATTCTGAAGCTCTACTTGAAGCATGGCAACATTGACATTAATGACCAGTGGGGACTTGCTATCAATCTTTCAGAATGGCGATAATTTGATCATCAAACTTTATCATGTTTTGAGTCACAATGTCTTAATCACGGGGTAGAGTGGAGGCAAATCCTGCACTCCAGATCCCACTACCTCTGCGATGTCTTGCCCCATGTGGACAAAGATCTGTGGGTTGAGAATTGACCTGTTCATGAAGACCCATGGCAGAAACTCATAATCCTGAGTAGACATCATCCATGAATTGAGGACAATTGAAGTCATACCTAGCACAATGGAAGATGGTTGTGGCTGCTGGAGGTCAATCATCTCTGTTCCTGGACATCACTGTAGGAGTTCCTCAGGGTAATGTCGTATCTCATCCTCAGCTGCTTCATCAATGACCTTGATTCCATCATAAGCTCAGGAGTGGGGATGTTCAGTGATGGCTGCACAATGTTCATCACCATTCATGTCTCCTCAGATACTGAAGCAGCCCATGTCCAAATGCAGCATGACCTGGACAATATCCAGGCTTGGGCTGACAAGTGGCAAGTAAAATTTGTGCCACACGAGTGCCAGGCAATGACCATATCCAACAAGAGGGAATCTAACCATCGCCCCTTGACATTCAATGGCATAACCATCACTGAATCCCTCACTATCATCGTCCTGGGGTTACCACTGACCAGAAACCAAAGTGGACTAGCCACATAAATACTGTAGCAACAAGAGCAGGTCAGAGATTGGGCAGGTAACTCACTTCCTGACTTCTCAAAGCCTGTCTACCGTCTACAAGACACAGATCAGGAGTGTGATAGAATACTCTCCACTTGCCTGGATCAGTGCAGCTCCAACAACACTGAAGAAGCTTGAAACCATTCAGGACAAAGCAGTCAGCTTGATTGGCACCCCATCTGCAAATGTTCAATCCCTCCACCACCAACGCATAGTGGCAGCAGTGTGTACCATCTACAAGATGCACTGCAGAAACTCACCAAGGCTCCTTAGACAGTACCTTCAAACCCACAACAACCACCATCTAGAAGGACAAGGGCAGCAGAGAGATGGGGACACCATCACCTGGAAGTTCCCCTCCAAGCCATTCAGCATCCTGACTTGGAAATATATTGCCATTCCTTCACTATTGCTGAGTCAAAATCCTGGAACTCCTTCCCTAACAGCACTGTGGGTGTGCCTACACCACAGGGACTGCAGCAGTTCAAGAAAGCAGTTCATCACCACCTTCTCAGGAGCAATTAGGGATGGGCAATAAATGATGGTCTTGCCAGGGAAGCTCACATCCCTTGAACGAATATATAAAAAATGTTCCATCGAAGTGAAATTTTCGAGGAACAGAAAATCGAACCGTTGTTTCTCTGCAGCTCGGTAAATGGATTTAAATCTACAGTTGTTTTATTCTCTCATGAGGTGTGGGTGTTGCTGGTAAGGCCTGTTTTGTCGCCCATCCCTAATTGTCTTTGAGAAGGTCCAAAATGCACTTCCTGACAAAGTTGTCAGTAGCAACAAAAGAATCACAAAGTGGAAATGTAAAGCCATTGAAATTGTTCAGAAAAGAGCTTGCAGAGTCTTTCTTGACCCTGATTATCATAGTTGCTTAGATGCTTTACATGACTGGGGTCTGGAGTCACTCGAGAACAGACATGATCAGCTCTGTCGTTCTTTAGCGAGACCATTGCCAAAATCCAAACTTCACTCTTTGTTACCCATTGACAGATCTTACAGTGCCTACCAGCTACAGCAATCAAAACAACCAACCGAATTAAAATGGAAAATGACAAGATTTAAGAATAGCTCAATACCATATCTCAGGTCCACAATTAACAAACATTAGTGACTTTTAAATTTTGAACTCTGATATCATAAAGACACGTTCTAATGATCAATACATTATTTTGTTCTGCTCTTTCTATCATATTTTGTATTTTTATATTTTACTTGGAAAATTTATTGATTGTAAAACTTACCTTAATTTGGTTAAAAGCAAAATACTGCGGATGCTGGAAATCTGAAACAAAAACAAAAATAGCTGGAAAAACTCAGCAGGTCTGACAGCATCTGTGGAGAGGAACACAGTTAACATTTCGAGTCCGTATGACTCTTCATCAGAACTGATGAAGTCCGTTCTGATGAAGAGTCATACGGACTCGAAACGTTAACTGTGTTCCTCTCTGCAGATGCTGTCAGACCTGCTAAGTTTTTCCAGCTATTTTTGTTTTTGTTACATTAATTTGGTCCTTGGCCACAACAGAAGTTGATTTTAAAGAACTAAATAAACCTTTGGTGAAATGATGAAAATATTTTGAAGATTGTTCAATTGCAGTTTGCTTGTCTGATGTATAATAAATGCATCTCAAACATTTCATGTATGATAGAAATGTGTGTCCATAGGACTACCAGAGCACAGAGGAGGTCAGCCATCCAGTGCAGGAAGAAGATGAATGCTCTCATCTGTTCCGTCAGGGTAAGTGACCCGTCTCATCACTCTCAACCCACAAACTCCCAAGCCCATCAGTCATCCACAGGGATCTCACATCTCAAGGGACAACACCACTAACTCTCACACACACCCTCACATGATGTCCCCCCAGGTGCTCCTTCTCCTCAAGGAGTCAGGCCAGGGCCCACGGGCACCCAAAAGTATGTGGAGCGGCAGCTGGACACCCTTGGGTCGTCCAGTCAGGAATCTCCAAGGCTGTCTGCACCCTCCAAATTCCCTCTAACTGTGACCCCCTCAACCTCGCCCTCTGTCACCACAGAGGGAGCAGCTGGCCCACAGGTGGACAGCCAAAGCAAGTTGGCGCCCTCAAGGCCTTGGCTCTCCAGAGGACCCAGGCAGACAACAGGGGCAACCATTGCACAGGCTGTCTCCACCCTGCTGCTTGAAGAAGTGGTAGGCCTAGAAAAGTGAAGGAATTCTGATCACAAATGGTTACATGGTTGATCACATTCTGTCACTTAATAATCTAAAAATATATTCACTTTCACTGAATAATGTGTAATGTTGTCTTTCAGCTTCATCTACAGACTGCACCAGTCCTCCCACTGCAGCCCACCACCCCCCAGCACCCCCACCCCACCCCCACCCCCCCAGCCCCCCCACTAGCAGTTTGGCCGCACACAGCTGGACCGCGAGCTATTCTGGAGGGAGAAGTGTGTGTGTGTGTGGCAGGGCCTTTGAAAGCTTCGTGCAAGCACTCTCCAATGCATGCAGTACTTTCATCCATCACACTCATCTTACTGTCCTGAGCATTTTCAATGCTGCCTGCTGGGTTTCTCTTTCAGTTGTCCATCTGAGCTGACCTGCATCTCTGCCCACCCACTGACTGCACTCCCACGCAGCACCTGTGCCCGCCCAGCACAAGATTCCACTCACTTTGGATTTCGACAACGATAGCCGTAGTCAAGTTTTTGATCAGCTCCTCTGTCCTTTCCCCTCCCCCAGTCACCCATGTCCTTTCCCCCATCACTGTCAATGTCCCTGGCATCACCTTCCACCTCCCCATCATTACCTACCAACCCGAACCCTTGCCTTTCCAGGATGTTCAGGTGAATGTGCACTTTCCCTACCTTCCTGAGAATCCCAATGCCATCCGCAATGACCTCCCCAACCTCCTCTATCCCACCCCCAGGGTCTGTATCTGCCTCCGAGACCCCACAAAACACCCTCACTGTCCCTTCTATTGCTACCAATGCACTCTCACCTTCCCATACTTCTGGCTCCCTCTGCCCTCTCTCATACTCACCACCACCTTCTCAAAGGCAATTAGGGATGGACAATTAATTAGGCAATGCCCACATCCCATGAATGAATAAAAAAATTCCCTCCTACCTTCCCTCAGCTCACTTCCCAGGAGGCAGTCATTGACTCACAGACATCTCCCTTGCACAGTCACCTGGATATTCCCCACCCCTTACTCCCCTCTCCACCCTTACTCCCTCCTGCACTCTCCCTCCTCCACTCTTACTCGCTCATCCACCCAAATACCATCCTCTCCCTAGGACACTTTCCCCACTCCAAACTCCTTCCTTGACACCTTTCTCCCCCCTTACACCTACCTCCTCACTTGCCACATTTTCCCCTGTTACATGCTCCTTCTCCTTGTACTCCCTCCTTTCCTCTCCCAACTTCATTTGCCGACACCTTTGTTCCCCCCCTCCCAACCTCACCCTGCTGACACCTTCATCCCCGCCTCCCAACCTCACCTCCCTGACACTTTCACTGCCCAACCCCCAATGTCACTCGCCGACACCTTTGTGCCCCCACCAAACCTGACTCCCCCAGGAACATTTTCCTCTCCCACTCACAGCTAGACCTTCCTCTTCCCCCTTCGCCAATTATCCGTAGCTGCCCATGGCCAAGACTGTGATGCTCCTAAGCAGGCCCGAGACATCAACGGAAACCTCCCAAGTTCTGTGAGCTGCTTCGTGGCGAAGCCCCCTCCATGAGAATCCTCTCGGCACGCGATGGAGATGTCCCTTCAGAATCCAGTAGCTGTAGGGCTCCAGCATCTTCTCCTGGGATGTCCACAATCTGAGCAAGGCCCTAATGGTAAGCCCTGACTTCTGCATGTCACACTTGGGCCTACATGTTTTCTTGCTGGCGTAATAGTAAATCTGGCATGGAGAGACAATCCCAGTCGGGCCTTACTTTGCATCCCATTATCGGGGTGCAAATCACTTCATACCGGCCTCCAGTGGGATTCACATTCTGCCATGGTGGACACCATTGAGTGATCCAGCTTAGAATTCACGCCGACGTGAAACCGATTTTTGGCCTTCTCACCATATTGGCCCCCTCTGCCCGCCATGATACCCGACGCCAACAGGACCAGAAAATTCCGGCCAATGACTTTTTAAATTCGGAAAGCCAAGAGCAATGAAAATTCTAATTACTGAAACTTGTTAGGATAACAAGTATTTTAAAAATCATGTTTTTATGACCTGACTTATGAGGTTTTGGCAACAATATTAAATCGCAACAGATGCTTAATTTCTGATTGCTAATTAAAGAGGCTTTATGTTTGTCTTTGATGCGTTATCTTTTTTGTTGCAAAACATAAGTGTATTTGGAGGATGGTTAACCATTATTATAATCATTAATTTTCTGAATACATTACATATTGGAATCTAATTTATTATTGAGAGTGCATATGTAAAATGTGTTAAGGAGAAACTAGAATTCTGAATTTATATTTAAGTTCCATGTTTTAATCGGAATGTACTCCTGTTGAAAAGATCCTTGAGGAACATTAAAAAATCATGGGGCAGGATTTTTCGGATGGCAGGGTCACCGAGAAGGTCGGCGGAAAAAGCATCCCCACCAACGACTGCAGCCCCATAGCCATTTAACGGTCCGTGGAGCGTAATTTGGCTGCAGACGGGACTTCTGCTCTCATTTGGGAGGAAGTCCTGCCTCAGAGAGCTGCTGGCCATTCTGCTTGGCTGGCAGCTCTGTCATCCCAGCAATGCCACCAGGAGTGCTGGCCACTGCAGGGACGATGGGCAGTCCTCCAGATTCTAAGTGCCAGGCAACCAGGACAAAGATAAGTTCAGGGGTCTTGGCGGGTGTCAGGAAGGGAGGTCTTGGCGTGAGGGTCGTGTTGGAAAGATTGGGGTGAAGGGGACACCCTCTGTGTGCTGGGGGCAGACCTTGGGGGAGCCATGATTGGGAAAGGGGGCCACAGATGGAGGTGGCCCCTGCCCGCTCCTGACCAAGGTTGGCCCGACCAAGCTTAACTGTGGGGCATACCTCTATCCCTGACCTCCTCCCACCAGCCTCCAAATTTCAGTCAGGTGGGAAGAAGCCCTTAAGCGCCACTAACCAGCCACTTAAAGGCTTCGATTGGGGTGAAGGTGGGTGGGATGCTCAAGGCCTCACCCGCAACCCCCCCTCCCCCACACATAAAATTTCTGACACGTTGGAGGGTGGGTGGGCAGGTGGTGGGACAACCATCTAGAGAATTTTTTACCCACCCACTCCGTAACCCCCAGCCTGCAAAGCCATTGGCAGGTGTCAATAAAATTCTGCTCATGAATTAATTGTTTAAACAATTGGGAATGGTGAGGATATATTTCAGTCAACCAGCAATAAATCCTTAAGGTATTGGTCACTGCATTGGCTATTGAAGAGCTTTTGTTGAGTAGCATAACAACAACATCTTGTATTTATATAGCACCTTTAAAGCAGGAAAACATCTCAAGACACTTCACAGTAGAAATTAGGCCCAAAATTGACACTGAGCCAAAGGGGTTACTAATGTGACAAAAATCTTGGTCAAAGTGGTAGGTTTTAAGGAGTCTTCATGGCTGAAAAAGGGGCAAAGAGAAGTTTAAGTAGGTGATTGTGGAATTAGGGCCTAGATGATTAAAGGCACAGCTACCGATGATGGGGTGAAGGTAGAGAGTGGTACATAAAAGGACTGGCTTGGAGTAGCACAGTGTTCTCAGAAGGTTGTAGGGCTGGAGGAGAGTACACAAGGGTGGTAGGGAGGGTAGTGAGACCATTAAACTATTTGAACATGAGGGTGAGAATTTTAAATTGGAGGCATTGGGGAACCCAGAGCCAATGTATGTCAGCAACCACAGGCCGAGGGGTAGCCTAAAATATTGTTGATTCAATGCACAGTTTGATGAAGTACCAGCATGATGGATATCTGCTATTCGGGACAAAGAAAGTAGCCAATCTTGGTTATTCTTCAAAGAAGAAGTTACAAGTGGAAGCTTAGCACATCAAGAAGGAAAAGAAAGGGGAGGTAGAGGTACAAGCTGCTTTCATGCACGTCCTTGAGTTTGACAGTATGTTGATCGGCAATAGAGGTCCTGATGATATCCTTGGTGAGCCTTTGGACATCATTCTTGACCTACTCCTGCCTTTTCTAAGCAATCCCAGCTCACCCACAACCCCAGTTCCCACCCTACAACATTTTTTTTTTGGACCGCCTACCTTTTTCCATGCACCTGAGCTCAATGCTGTCCCTGTGAAAAAGAAAAGGGCCTTACTTTTTTAGGTGCTGCATGTCTCCTACCTGCCCCCTCACTCATCCTTCAGGCTGGAGACGAGCTGGACACCGGCTCACTTCTTGTGTTGCTTTTCAAGATGGGAATTCTGCTGACAACTGAACAGCAGTGTGAGTCAGGAGGGCTGCATATTCCCATCCTCCTCCACCACCCATTCTCAATGGAATGCCTTATTGGCATTGCTGTCACATATTTCATTCTTAACTATCCCACTCCATTCATCACATCTCCTGCAATGACTTCTCTCCCAGTGTTCACACTCTCAACAGAATATCATTCCAACCCTGTGCCCCCTACCCCCATCCAGAAGTGGGCTGGTAGGTTAGGGGGGGTGGGGGGGGGTGGGGGGGGGTGGCGAAGAGGGAAGTGTTTATGTCAACAGGTGGGAAGACGCGTGGTGGAGAGTCTGTTGAGTGCCTGATTCCTTCCCCACCCTGGATTAAGTTAGGGTCAGGGAAGAGTGAGGTCGATCTTCCTGCCCCCTCATCCAATTGAAGCTCTTCCCTTTCCAGGGCCAGCTTGACTGGCTCCCCAGCTAGCCTGCCCACTCATCTTCTTCTCAGCCTACATCAGTGACTGCTGCTCTGAGTCTCCTGCAGTCCCAGAAATGGCCACTGCTCCTGGTGGCACTGCTGGGGCTGAAGAGCTGACAGTCCTTTGATTAGAGGTGGGATTTATGCTTTCAAACACCCAGGAACTCCATCGGAAGGCAGTTAACTACCTACTAGATATTTAATCCTGCTGGAGGACCCAGAAATGGGTCTCCAGTCACAGCCATTAGACTCAGCACTCTCTTTCAGAATGTCTCAAGTTTCTATCCTTGGTTCCTTTCTCATACTGATCTATAGGTTGATTTCAATGGTTTTAGGTCAAATCTTGTCATAGCAGGGCATCTCGTCATATGCACAATTGGTTAGTCTATTTCCTGCGCTCTTCAGCTCGAATATAATCCCTTAGAAGAAGTTACTATGTGCAGGGATGAGATGCAACAGATTACAGAATCACAGGATGTTTACAGCACTGAAGGAGGCCATTTGGCCCATTGCGTCTGTGCCAGCTCCCTGATGATGGAATTTACCTAGTGCCACTGCCCTTTCTTCTCCCCATGACCCTGCACATTTTCCCTTTTCTGATAATATTCAATTCCTTCTTAAATGCTTCGACTGACCCTGCCTCTACCGTACTCTGAGGCAGAACATTCCAGATCCTATCAGCCTCAGTGTGGGGGAAGCGATGCATAGTGGTATTGTCACTGGACTTGTAATCCAGAGACCCAGGGTAATGCTCTGGGGAGCTGGGTTCGAATCCCACCTTAGCAGATGGTGTAATTTGAATTCAATAAAAATCTGGAATGACCATGAAACCATTGTCGATTGTTGTTAAGACCCATCTGGTTCATTAATGCCCTTTAGGGAAGGAAATCTGCCGGCATTACCTGGTCTGATCTACATGTGACTCCAGACCCACAGCAATGTAATTGATGTCCTCTGAAATGGCCTAGCAAGCTATTCAGTTACAAAGTAAAAAAAAAGGAACAAAATCAATGGACAACCCAACATCAACCTAGGCATGGGAAATGACAACTGCAAACTCAGCCCTGTCGACCCTGCAAAGTCCTCCTCACTAACAGCTGGGGGCTGGTGCCAAAATTGGGAGGGCTGCCTCACAGATTGGTCAAGCAACAGCCTGTCATAATCACGCTCCTCAAATCATGCCTTACAGGTGCTTTAACAGCACCTGTAGAAGAAGCAGTTCTGCTTCTTACTGAATCTTGCCGAGTCTTATTGTTCCTTCCTAAGGACTTCACAGAAAGTCGTTGGGATCTGGAATATAGGGCAGAATTTTTGGGGGCAGGGCACACTCGCCGACGCGTAAAATGACATGTGGCGATGTCGGGCATGTGTCCCAACATCACTGCACACCATTTAGATTGTCAGTTCGGTGGGTGCGCAGCCGCAGCAGCTATGTGCCTGCCAAACTGTCAAAGGCCTATTAAGGCCATTGAGAAGCTAATTTAAGTTGTTAAGAATGCTGTCTGCCCAACCTTAAGGCTAACGGGCAGGCGAAGAGCCCAGGTGGCCTTCGCATTTTTCATGAAACCTCATCCACGGGTGGGATGAGATTTCATGAAGAGTTTATTAATTTAAATAAAAAATTTTGAAAAAATTACTGGACATGTCCCAGCTCATGTGAGAGTTTCACATGAGGGGACGTGCCCATAATTTTTTTTTTTCCGTTATTAAATTTTTCAGAGCTTAAACTAATTTTTCTACGCTCTTTCGTGACTCAGGGAACCCCTCCCACCGCCTGCATAGGGAGTGCACAGCGTGTGTCCTTAATTGGCCCCGCCCACATAAAATGGCGGTGTACACTCGATCAGGTGCACCGATTGGGTTCATGCTCGCTCCCGCCTCCCTCCCACCCCCGCACAACCCCACCTCGCCCCCCCCTCCCCCAACGGCGGGGGGTGGGGTGGGGGGGTGTTAGTATTCAGCCCATGGTGTTTGAGATTGTGGTGGAGCCAAATTCAATCATGGCATTCAAAAGGGAAATGGATCATTCTCTGAAAAGGAAAAATTTGCAGGGAAAAGGTAAGAGAATGGCATTAGGTGAATTGCTCTTGCAGAGAGCCAGCATGGACTTGATGGGCCAAAATGCATCCTTCTGTGTTCTAACCATTCTATAATTCTAGTTGCTGATCCCTTTAAATAGCTCTGTGGGTGGAGAGGGATAGTTTTTACAGCTGCTGGACATGTGTTCACTATGTGTGATTAAAAGATGGTGTCAGCAGGACTGTTGACATCCAAAATTGGAGCACTGGCATTGAATGAGTGTTAGGTTGTCTGCTTCGCATATCTCTTACTCGCTGCACATTCTAACACTATCACCGATGTGATATCTGGCATGATCCACACTAGGGGCTGAAGTTTATATGTGGGCATGGTTTCCATCGTGGGGGGCATGTAAAATGGGGTGGGCACCCATCCCACCGCCTTCCCACCCACTCCTGAGCTTGGCCTCATAATACGGGGGGTGGGTGGGCAATGAAATCGGCAACCCGCCCACCATATTTAAATGAGAAAGTAAGGGTCAATTAGACTTATTATCAAGCCTATTGACCCTAAAAATACACTACACATGGCATAAAGCGTTTACATCCATGATTTAGCTGGGTGGTTTTCTCATGGTTGAGAAAGGCATTTGTGTAACTTTCTGATAACCATTGTTTGACCTGGTGTACAGCCTTTTTATGTGATTTAGTCCACTTCCATTTGTTGGTGTCTTTTGTCAGGTCACGTATGTGGGGTATGGGGAGGATGGCGGGGGTGCAGATAATGTAACGAGGTCAGGAATGAAGCGACTACAGTATATGATGCGTCCCAGCAGACTCTGGACTTCCTGAGGGATAGGTTCATCCTCAACCTTCTCAGCAATGCCAAGGGCAAGTAGACACTGAAGTTCCTTCTCTGTCTGATTCCTGACATGAAATGGTGTTCGTTACTGTTGATGTAGGATTGGAGGTGCACTACGGTCTACGTGCAGCTTGAGTACAATACCTTTCAGTTTGCTGAAACCTATGAAGTGGTCAGCACACAATTTGAGAGTGTTGCTGATATGTGCAGGAATTGCATATATGACTGCAATCATGTGCAGATCTGTTTCTGTTGAATGTGTGTCACATTCTCCAAATCCGACTTAAAATGTGGCCTTGGCTCTGGTGTCTTTGAAATTAGCGTTTCAAAAGTCCTAAGCACCTTCAGCAGTTTGTCACAGTTGTAAGAGAAAATTTTCATTTTCCCTGGATTACAGTGAATGGGGCAGTTCTGAAATTTGTTGAACGTTTTCTCTCCCATGACACTGACAGATGCTTCTGCATATGTGAGAGAATTTCCCTCCGAGCAGCCAATGGTCACTGTTACATGCGGCTGGCTGCTGTGTCTGAAAGAGAGCACAAAAGTGCATTTAGGGTCATCCGCCTCTACATTGACTCCATCCTCTTGCCCTGTTGCTGTGGTAAGCATGTGTGGCAGCCTTCTGTTAGTATTTGTCTGAGTAGTTGATTTTGTTGATGAGCGACAAATGCGAGAAAAGTGATTGCTATTCGCCAATAGCAGGGCGTTCTATCCGGTGTGGATAAGCACCACCACAGTGGGAGGATTCTTTGGGTAAGTCAAAACTCTGTTTGTGAGACTGCTGCTACTATTTGGCAGGTCGCTTCCTCGCACTTGAGGGATGAGCAGTGTCCACAGGAATTGAAATCAGAATGTGGTCATTACTGCTGGCAGCCTCAACCTCAGTAGCTCTGGGTTCTGAAAGCGACGGTGATCTTGCTAACCTCAGCAGCTCTGACAGCTTTCTGCCTTTCAATGAATGCTTTTCGGTGTAGAGAGACAGCCTTTGATTATTTGTGCTTTGATTTCCTGTTCAACAAGTTCAACATCACCAAAGACACACTGGTTACTAATTGTTTCAATTGTGTGCAATATTGATCAACTGTCTCATTTGCTTCTTGCTTAATACATCCAGAGACAATTATTTCATATATTGTATATTTCTTGAGTGTGATATAGGTTGTTAGTGCATTTTTGGCTGAGTCGTATGGCAGAATTTTACACCGCTGAAGTCAATGGAGTTTTGAATGTCTCACTGCATTTTACAGCCCCGTCCCCACTGAGACTGGGCCATAAAAACTCTATCAATAGTTATTTTGCTCAGGTGTAAGGTATCCACCATCTACAATACACAAGTCAGGTGTGTGATGGAATACTCTCCATTTGCCTGAATGAGTGAAGCTCCAACACTCAAGAAGTTTGACACCATCCAGGGCAAAGTAGCCCGCTTGATTGGCACCACACCCATCCGCTCCCTCCACCACTGACGCACTGTGGCAGTAGTGTGTACCAGCTACAAGGTGCACTGCAGGAACTCACAAAGCCTCTTAGACAGTACTTTTCAAGACCACAACCACTACCGTCTAGAACGACAAGGGCAGCAGATACATGGGAACACCACCACCTGGGAGTTCCCCTCCAAGTCACTCACCACCCTGATTTGGAAATATATCGCCGTTCCTTCATTGTCACTGGGTCAAAATCCCGGAACTCCCTTCCTAACAGCACTGTGGATGTACCTACACCACATGGACTGAAGCTGTTCAAGAAGGCAGCTCACCACCACCTTCTCAAAGGCAAGAATGGATGAGCAATAAATGCTAGACTAGCCAGTGAGGCCCACATCCCATGAATGAATAAAAAAAAAGTATCTCAAAAATATCTTCCAATTCTTCACCTCCATAGTTATAAGGCCTTTTTCCTTTTCTCATCGGTAATTGCAAAACCTGCCATTGTACCTTTGCCAAGATGAGGATGTAGATGATGGTTCTGAATATACTTCAAAACATGGTAGATTGGGCATATACCATGTCACTTTGATCAGCAATGCAGTGATAGCATGTGATCATGGACCTGGAATTCTGTTCCTTTCAAAGAAGAGCTTCTCTGTATTGATCCAAGGCTCTTTTTTTGATTGGATGGTTATATTTCTGAGGTCACAATGTATGTGCACACTGTGTGCAGGCCTTTCTTTTGCTAACCCTAAGCTGGAGTGCCTCAATGTGTGTCTACCAACAGACTACAGCTGCAATCTGTTCCCTAAATTTCCAACTTAAAATGCTGTCTCCAGAAAGTAGATGCTTTCCAAAAGTTGCCTATCTGAAAGAAATGTTTTCTATTTCTCACCATCTTTATTGCCGTTGTGAAGTTCTTGGGGAAAAAACAGCATAATTCAACAAGATCCGGTAAGAAGCAGAACTGCTACACGTGCTGTTAATACATGGGGCAGGATTTTTCAGAGCCTTGCCAATCCTCACCAACACTCTGAGAAACTGATATTCTTTGTTTCCTCCCTTTCTGTTAGTTTCTAATTTCCTTTGCTATCTTTCCCCTAATTCTATACCCCCTTAATCTTCTCCCATAGGCTCCTATATGGTACTTTGTCAAAGGCTTTTGTATTTCGATATACACCAGGCACATTGGAGTTACCTCATGCTCCATATCTGTTACCTCCACAGATAGGTCAATAGATTCCTAATTGGAAATCCATTGGTTTTAATAATGGTATTGTGGACCAGAGAAATAAAAAAAATTGGGTTTGGCAAAATTGCTCAAAGGACATTAAGAGACTGCAGAGAAAACATAAAGAGGTGGTCAAGAAATAGTTGGATGCCACTGTGCACTTTAAATGAACTTGAGCAAAGCTAGCACAGCCTAGCAACTCTGTATGTTCAATTGAAATGAACATAACTTAGGATGGATGTCCTTGAGAGATACTATTGAGAAATGTTGCGCAGATGTCAATAAAAAATCTGAATTCAATAAAAAAATCATTTAGGGAAGGAAATCTGCCATCCTTACCTGGTCTGGCCTACATGTGACTCCAGACCCACAGCAATGTGGTTGACTCTGAATTGGCCTAGCAAGCTACTCAGTTCTCAAGGGCAATTAGGAATGGGAAATTATGTCCCAGTTCCATGAATTAATAAAAATAAATACATTTTTGAATGAAGCTAAGTTGTTTGAGGGGTTGTTTTAGATGCTAGTGTTTGATCCTCTTGATTTAAAGATGTAAATTGGGTTACCTGACCAGAAAATGGATGGGAGTTGGGGAATTCTCCAACAGGAGAGAATCTAACTATCTCCCCTTGACATTCAATGGCATTACCATTAGTAAATCCCCCACCATCAACATCCTGGGGTATAATTGAGCAGAAACTTAGCTGGACAAGCCAAATAAATACTGTGACTAGAAGAGCAGATCAGAGGCTGGGAATTCTGCTGTGAGTTACTCTCCCCCTGACTCCCCATAGCCTATCCACCATCTACAATTTAGGAGTGTTGAGGAACACTGTACTTGCCTGATAAGTGCAGCTTCAGCAATACTCAAGAAGCTCGACACGATCCAGTACAAAGCAGCCCACTTAATTGGCTCTCCATTCACCACCCTAAACATTTACTCCCTCTGCCACTGATGCACACTATCGGCAGTGTGAGTCATCTACAAGGTACACTGTAGCAACTCACTAGGGGTCCTTCCACAGCACCTTCCAAACCCGCAACCTCTAAAACCTAGAAGAACAAGGACAACAGATGCATGGGAACACTGCCACCTTCAAGCTCCCCTCCAAATCACACACCATCCTGACTCAGAACTACATCGCTGTTCCTTCACTGTCGTTGGGTCAAAACTCTCTTCTCTACGGCACTATGGGTGTACCTACACCACATGGGCCACAGCAGTTGCAGAAGGCGGCTCACCACCACCTTTGAAAGGGCAATTAGGGATGGGCAACAAGTGCTGGCCTTGCCACTGATGCCCACATCCCAAGAATGAATAAAATAATAGCAGTATTTTGAAGCTGTTGCTTTTGCAGCAATATGGGCAGGGGTCTTAGATTAAAGCATGGAGAAGCCGTCCTCTTCAGCTTTTGTGATGAGCGCAGCTTGCTGCTTTAAACAATGTTTATGTTTCTGGCGTGACGCGATGCCTCGACTATGTGGCTGACTCACAACTGAAAGTCTAAGCCTGAGACATGCCTAGCGTTGACAGTTGCGGCTAAAGTTATGGCTGTCAGACAATGGTTGACTGTTAATTCAGATAAGCATAGATAAAATTTGAAGGCCATTACTGCGCAAGATTGAAAATTAAAGGGATCCTTCATGAAGCTTTGTGTCGTGGGGGATTTCCTTATTTGTTTTTTTTTGTACCTTGTATTTGCTCATCTGGCGTGACACAATAAAGGGAACTTCTCACTGCCCATAAATAAGGGACGATCAAATGTTTCCTTTAATGTTATATAGACTTTCACTTGTGTAAGGCTTATTTTGATAGCAGCTGCTTCTGCATGTCAGAAGTGTTTTTCATCACAGTTATTGATAACTTTGATATAGACTCTTTCAACTTGAGATGAAAGAGAAATCTCTGTCCCTCCAACGCGGAATTAGAAGTTGTATTTCTCAGTAATAGAATTTCCGTAATTCCCAGTTTTTTTTAAAGCAAACTTGTGGTGTACTGTGGACGGAGCTACATTTTATCTTCATCATTCATATTAAACTGGGGTGATTTAGGGTGAAAACTATGGCACATCTGCTTGGATTGATCCTCAGATTTGATATTTGGTTCCAATATAGACAGGTGCTCACTCAAAAGCATTCAATTTCCAGAGCATTTTATGTCAATGTTAACCACAATGTTTAACTCTAAAATACACTGCTAAACCTACTGGTCTAGAAGTACTTAATTACTTTAGTGCTTTTTGTAAAGAGTCATAAAAAAATTATTGGAGTGAAATTGGTCTATATAATAGTGTGAAACAGATTCATAGTGAAACACTGTCGATTTTTCACCACGTCCAATCTTCTTTCCACCAAAGTTCACTGAACAATAGCTCAAACTCTTTTTGGAAACTTGTTTCCTAGTTTCACTATCGCTTTTACTCAGTTTGAAATTAAAAATCTTGGCAATATTTTCTAAGTCAACGTAAAATAAGAAACTGAGGCAGTGAAAACTTGGCAGCTAATTGACTATGAGCCTGTTTCGAACTGCTGGCGTGGATCAATTTTACCCCTTAATTGTAAAGACATTCACAATTTTAAGACATCGCACCACACTTAATGACAAATGAAGTATTTTTTAAGTGTGGTCAATGTTTTAATGTAAGAAATGCAACAACCAAATTCTTCTTGGCAATATCCCAGAAACAGCAATGTGTTAAATACCAGGTAATCTGATTTTTTTTTGTGCTATTGGTTGAAGGATTAATATTGGCCAAGTCAACCTCCCATGCTATTCTTCAATATAGTGCCATAGGATCTTTAATAGTAATAGCAGAAGATGGCCACAAAAGGCCTTAGAGGTAGTGAATGGGAAAGGAACAAGTTCAGTTCCTCAACAGGAGCATCCGGTTGGCGAGTGGAAGCAGGGCCCGCTCGCCGGTGCGTAAAATGACGCGCGGTGATGTCGGGCGGGCATCCCGATGTCACTGCATCATTTAGATTCTCAGTTCCAAACTGTCAAGGTTCTATTAAGAACATAACATAAGAACAAAAGAACTAGGAGCAGGAGTCGGCAATTCAGCCTCTTGAGCCTGTCCCACCATTCAATACGATCGTGGCTGATCTCATTTCGGCCTCAACTCCAATTTCCCGCCCTCTCCCCATAACCTTTTAACCCATTACTAATTAAAAATCTGTCTATCTCCTCTTTAAATTTATTCAGCGTCCCGGCATCATCTGCACTCTGAGCTAGTGAATTCCACAGATTCACAACCTTTTGAGAAAAGTAATTCCTCCTCATCTCTGATTTAAATCTACCACCCCTTAGCCTAAAACTATGGCCTCTCATTCTAGAATGCCCCACAAGGGGAAACATCTGCTCCATATCTACTTTGTCTATCCCCTTTAGCATCTTATATACCTCAATTAGATCTCTTCTCATCCTTCTAAACTCTAGTGGGTATATGCCTAAACTGCTCAATCTCATCTCATTAGACAAGCCCCATATCTCTGGAATCAATCTAGTGAACCTCCTCTGAACCACCTCCAATGCAACTACATCCTTCCTCAAATAAGGGGACCAAAACTGTGCACAGTACTCCAGGTGCGGTCTCACCAATGCCTTGTACAGTTGCAACAACACTTCTCTATTTGTATACTCTATTCCTTTAGCAATAAATGCCAAAATTCCATTTGCCTGCCTTATTACATGCTGTACCTGCATACTAGCTTTCAGCGATTCATGCACGAGGACACCCAGATCCCTCTGCACTGAAGCATTCTGAAGTTTCTCTCCATTTAAATAAGCCGCCTTTTTATTCTTCCAACCAAAATGGATAACCTCACACTTATCCACGTTAAACTCCATCTGCCAGATTTTGGCCCATTCACCTAAACTGTCCATATCCATTTGTAAATTTCTTATTTCTTCATTGCAACTTACTTTCCCACCTATTTTGGTGTCATCTGCAAATTTAGCTATAGTACCTTCTATCCCTGAATCCAAGTCATTAATATAGATTGTAACTAGTTGGGGCCCAAGGATCGAACCCTGTGGCACCCCATTAGTTACAGCTTGCCATCCAGAAAAAGACCCATTTATCCCGACTCTCTGCTTTCTGTTGGTTAGCCAATCCTCTATCCAAGTTAATATATTACCCCTAACTCCATGGGCAGAATTTTTCCGTCGGCGATTTGGGGGCGGGGCCCGCTCGCCGACAGGAAACTGACATGGGACAATGTCGGGAGGAACCCCCGACGTCATCCCGGTCCATTTAAATATTGAGGAAGGTGGGCAGACAGCGAAATCCGCTGTCCGCCCGCCAACCTGTCAATGGCCAATTAAGGCCATTGACAGGATAATTAAGCTTGTTAAATGCCCTGCCCTTTCACGCGCATGTGTGAAAGAGCGCACTTTGACAGGTGGGGAATCCCTCCCATCCCACACAGCCGCGAGCTGGTGGGTCCCGCCTGCCCATCAGGGTAAAAATTCTGGCCCATGTGATCTTATGTTGTGTATTAATCTTTTAGTGCGGCACCTTATCAAAGGCCTTCTGGATGTCCAGATATATTACATCTACAGGATCCCCATTATCCACTTTACTTGTCACATCTTTAAAGAACTCTAGCAAATTAGCCAAACATGATTTACTCCTCATAAAACCATGCTGACTCTGATGGGTTGCATTTTGACTTTCCAAATGTCCCGTTACTACTTCCTTAATAATGGATTCCAACAATTTCCCAATGCCAGATGTTAAACTAACTGGTTTATAGTTTCCTACTTTCTGCCTCCCCCCTTTTTGAATAAGAGTGTTATATTAGTATTTTTCCAATCCACTGAAACCTTTCCATAATCCAGGCAATTTTGGAATATTATAGCCGTTGCATCCACTATCTCTGCTGCCACTTCCTTTAAGACCCTGGGATGTAGGCCATCAGATTCTGGGGACTTGTCACCCTTTAATCCCAATCATTTGCTCAGTACTTTTGCTCTAGTGATGGTGATTGTTCTAAGTTCCTCCTTCTCTATATCCTCTGCACTACCTGTTACTATTGGGGTGGTGCTAGTGTTCTCCACTGTGAAAACTGAGGCAAAATATTGATTAAGCATCTCTGCCATTTCTGCGTTCCCCACTATTAACTCCCCAGTCTCATCCTCCAAGGGACCAACATTCACTTTAGCTACTCTCTTTCCTTTTATATACTTGTAGAAGCTTTGGCTATCAGTGTTTACATTTTGCACTAGTTTTCTTTCATAATTCACCTTTGCTCTTTTTAATTTTTTTTTAGTAACCCCTTGTTGATCTTTAAAAGTTTCCCAATCTTCCAGCCTGCCACTGACCTTTGCAAATTGGTATACCTTAGTTTTTGCCTTTAATTTATCTAACTTCCTTGCTTAGCCATGGATGCTTTTTCCCCCTCTTACCATCTTTCTTCCTCATTGGGATATATTTTATTTGGGAGGAATTGAATGTCTCCTTAAATATCTGCCACTGTTCATCAACTGTCCTACCTTGTGGTCTTCCTGCCCAGTCCACTAGCCAAATCTGCCCTCATACCTTTGTTTAACTCCAGAACATTAGTATGGGACTCAGGTTTCTCGCTCTCAAACTGAACTTGAAATTCCAGCGTGCTATGATCACTCTTCCCTAGAAGATCCTTTACTATGAGATCATTAATTAATCCCCTCTCATTACACAAAACCAAATCCAGAATAGCCTGCTCCCTGGTTGGTTCCACAACACATTGCTCCAAGAAGCAATCTCTAATACACTCTATGAACTCTCCCTCGAGGCTACCCTTGCTAATTTGATTAGTCCAGTCTATATGCATATCAAAATCACCCAAGATTATTGCCGTGCCTTTCTTACATGGTCCTAGTATTTCTTGGTTTATACTGTGCCCTACTGCAAAACTACTGTTTGGGGACGTATAGATTACTCCCACCAAGGACTTCTTTCCCTTGCTATTTCTTATTTCTACCCAGACTGACTCTACATCTTGCTCTCCTGTGCCTATATTATTCCTCACTATAGCACTGATCTCTTCCTTTACTAACAAAGCTACACCACCTCCATTTCCTTCCTGCCTATCCTTCCGAAACACTGAGTACCCTTGGATATTCAACTCCTAAACCTGTTCTCCCTGTAACCACGTCTCAGTAATTGCCACCAAATCATACCTATTTATCTCTATTTGCGCTGTTAACTTATTAGTTTTATTCTGAATGCTATGTGCATTCAAATATAAAGCCTTTAAGTTTGTCCTATTGTCAAATTTCCCTACTCTTATATGATTTTTTGGTGCAATATGGCATTCACACACTCTGTCCCTTTTTTTCACTTTTTGATAGCAATCAGCCTCGTCACTAATCTGCACTCTTACCCTCTCCTTAAACTTTGATTTTTTATATTTCCGCGCAACTGAACCCTTCCCCCTCACTATTTAGTTTAAAGCCCTATCTACAACCCTAGTTATACAATTCGCCAGGACACTGGTCCCAGCATGATTCAAGTGGAGCCCGTCTGAACGGAATAGCTCCCTCTTTCCCCAGTACTGGTGCCAATGTCCCATGAATTCGAACCCACTTCTCCCATACCAACCTTTGAGCCACATGTTTACCTCTTTAATCTTATTGACCCTATGCCAATTAGCTTTTGGCTCAGGTAGTAATCCAGAGATTATTACCTTTTTGGTTCTGCTTTTTAATTTAGCCCCTAGCTGCTTGTATTTCCTCATCAGAACCTCTTTCCTTCTTCTACCTATATCATTGGTACCTATGTGAAACATGACAACTGGATCTTTCCCCTCCAACTCCAAGTTCTTCTGCAGCCCAGATGAAATATCTTTAACACTGGCACTAGGTAGGCAACACAGACTTTGGGACTCTCCATCCTGGCTATAGAGAACAGTATCTATTCCCCTAACTATACTATCCCCAATTACAACTACATTTCTCTTTTCTCCCCCCACTTGAATGGCTCCCTGTACCACAATGCTAGGGTCAGTTTGCTCATCATCCCTACAGTCCCTGCTCTCATTCACACACGGAGCAAGAATCTCAAACCTGTTGGTTAAGGGAGAGGGCTGAAGCTCCTGCAGTGCTGCTGCCTGGATCCCTCTACCTGCCTCACTCATAGTCACACCCTCCTGTCCCTGACCACTGGCCGAATTTAAAGTAGTTAATCTAAGGAGTATGACTGTCTCCTGGAACATAGTGTCCAGCTAACTCTCCCCCTCCCTGATGTGTCACAGTGTCCGAAGCTCAGACTCCAGCTCATCAACTCTGAGTCGGAGTTCCTTGAGCGACCAACATTTGCCACAGATGTGGTCACTAGGAACCACAATGGGGTCCACCAGCTCCCACATCATGCAGTTACAATACATCGCCTGGCCCTGCATCTTTATTTTATTAAATTAGTTTTAAAATTAGTTTTTAAATTTCCTAGCAGTTACTTACCAACCAATGAACTTACAGCTTTCCTGTGATGTCACTTTTTTCACTCAGTGATGGTGACTGCAGAGGACACTCCTCTTGCTCTCTCCTCTAGGTGCTGCTGGCTGCCTGTCCCAAGGTCCTCCTCTCGCACTCTCCTCTTGGTGCTGCTGACTGCCTGTCCCAGAGTCCTCCTCTTGCTCTCTCCTCTTGGTGCTGCTGACTGCCTGTCCCAAGGTCCTCCTCTCGCTCTCTCCTCTAGGTGCTGCTGACTGCCTGTCCCAGAGTCCTCCTCTCGCTCTCTCCTCTAGGTGCTGCTGACTGCCTGTCCCAGAGTCCTCCTCTCGCACTCTCCTCTAGGTGCTGCTGACTGCCTGTCCCAGAGTCCTCCTCTTGTGCTCTCCTGTTAAAAACTAATCTAAGCAATTAAATGAGCTGCCCGTCCAACCTTAAGGTTGGCAGGCAGGTGAAGTGTCCAGGCAGCCTGAGAATATGGGGTAAACCATTAGGACTGAGATGAGGAGAAATTTCTTAACCCTGAGAGTGGTGAGCCTGTGGAATTCGTTACCACAGAAAGTAGTTGAGGCCAAAACATTGTATGCTTTCAAGAAGGAGTTAGATATAGCTCTTGGGGCAAAAGGGATCAAAGGGTATGGGGAGAAAGCGGGAGCAGGCTATTGAGTTGGATGATCAGCCCTGATCATAATGAATGCAGAGCAGGCTCGAAGGGCTGAATGGCCTACTCCTCCTAGTTTCTATGTTTCTATGTTTCTATTTACCATGAAACCTCATCCACGAGTGGGATGAGGTTTCATGAAGTGTTTTAAAATTCAATTAAAATTTTTAAAATAATTCTTTGACATGTCTCAGCTCATGTGACAGTGTCACATGATGGGACATGTTTTAAAATTTTTTAATTACTTTATTTCAGTTTTTAAATGTCAAACTGATCTCCCTGAGGCACAGAGGTGCGAAAGAGTGTGGGCCCCGCCTGTACAGGGAGCGCTCAGCGCTTCCGGGCGAGCATCATGCAGGACAGGCCTTAATAGGCCCGCCCATGTAAAATGGTGGCGTGGCCCTGATCGGGGGTGCTGATCGGGTTCGCGCCCACCCCTGACTGTCCCTGCACAACCCCCCCGAAGAGGGGAAAATTTTTCCCATAGGAACTTTGGACTAAGGAGCAGGAGTAGGCCATTCAGCTCTTCAAGCCTAATTTACCATTCAATAAGATCATGGTTGATCTGGTTGTGGTCTCAACTCCACTTCCCTGTCTGCTCCCCATAACCCTTGACTCCCTTGTCTATCAAAACTCTGTCTAACTCAGCTTTGAATAAATTGAATGGCCCAGCCTACACTGTTTTCTGAGGAAGAGAATTCCACAGACTAACAAATGTTTGAGAGAAAAAACCTCTCCTCATCTCCAACTTCAAAGAGAGACTTTTTACTCTTAAACTATGTCCCCTAGTTATAGGTTGAGCTATGAGAGTAAGTGAAGAAAAGATGGGGCTTTTCAATCGTAAATAAAAAGATAGCTCAGAGAGAACTTATGTGAGGGAATAAATAAAGAAAACCTGGGACAATAGTATCTGATGTCCAGAACAATAAGGCCAAGGAAGTATTTCTTTACACAAAGGTTGATAACCAGCTGGAATGGATTGGCAGGAAGAGGGATTGAAGTTAGGATGCTGGATCTGTTTCAAAAACAACAGCTGGATGCTATACTGGGAAGATGATAGGTTGGTGTTCTGGCAGGATCAAATAGAAGGAGACATGTTCTCCTTTGCGTTCTCTATGTGGAAGCCCTAAATATTACTAACTTGAAACATCAAATATAAAAATCACAAGCAATTTATGATCTGTATGGGAACTTTGGAGATGCAGGTTTGGTTAGGTAACATTTGAAATATAAAAGAAGGGTTAATACATTGTATGGAACCCTTTAACTAAAATTATAATCTTCCTTTCTCACTCAGATGCTGGCTAATTTGCTATGTCTATCATAGAATGATACAGCACAGAAGGAGGCCAGTCGGCCCTATGTGTCTGTGCTGGCTCTTTCAAAGAGTCACCCAATTAGCTCCATTGCCCTGCTCTTTCCCCTTAATCTTGCTAATTTTGCTTTTTCAAATATCTATCCAATTCCTTTGTGACAATTACTGCTGGATCAGCTTCCACCACCCTTTCAGGCAGTGCATTTCAGATCATAACCACTTACTGTGTAATTGCTTGCATCTTGTGGCATAAAATATTGTATATAGCACCATACACTCCACCATTAGTTCAGATCACGTATTTGCAAAATTGTTAGCAATGGCTACTTGCAATTTTTCTTTGGTCACATCAAGACGAGTTTTCTTAGGTTATTTTTAAATGATCATTTATTGGCATTCTATATGATGTTCATACATCTGCTCCATAAATACTAAGGTATCATATATGTCATGGGGGATTGTATATCGAAGAATTCTAAAGGTGGAGGAGAGTGTTTTAGATCAACAGATGTCAGGAACGTACCCTTTACAGAGTATTTGAGAAAACTACATTGCAGTGAAGCTGTTAACAGTGGGACATTTGCCCACTCACGTGAACATCATGGTTTGATTTCCTGTCTGCTATTTTAGTGCACTGATTTTAATGTGTTTGTATTAAATTTCTGTTTAACAAATTCTGCTATCGTTTAGCCAATAGAAAAAGAAACAACTTACATTTATCTACTGACTTTCACATCCTCAGTATGTCCCAAAGTGCTTTACAGCCAAAGAAGTACTGCTGAAATGTGGTCACTGTTGTAAATTAGAAAATTAACACTTCTATAGCAGAAAGAGGAACTTTGGATGAACACATTAAACTTTAATATCTAATTATCTCGCAGTATAACTTTAAGGTTTTAATTTTCAAGTACATTTATTGAATTGATGTCTCAGGGAGAGACAGTGTAGTAGTCATAATGTCAATAGACTAGTAATCCTGAGGCCCAGGCTAATGCTCTGGAGATATGGGTTCAAATTCCACTGTGGCAGATGGTGGAATTGAAATTGAATTAATAAATCTGGAATATAAAGCTAGCTTCAGTAATGCATGGTGACATGTCATTATCATTGATTATTGTAAAAACCCACTTGGTTCACTAGTATCCTTTAGGGAAGGAAACCTGTCATCCTTACCTGGTCTGGCCTACATATGACCCCAGATCCACAGCAATGTGGTTGACTCATAGCTGCCCTCTGAAATGGCCCAGCAAGTCACTCAGTTCAAGGGCAATTAGGGATGGGCAACAAATGTTGCCTTTGCCAGTGATGTCCTCATCCCATGGAAGAACAATGAACAATATTATGTAAATACATAATTCTTAAATCTAAATATATAATTCATAAATCTTGATGTTCAAACTATGCAGCTGCCAAAGGAAATCCTGCTGTGTTACAATAGAATTAAAAACAAGATTCTGTATGTTTAATCTCCTGGATCAATTATCATTCTGGTTTAATGCTGTTGTTATATCAATTTCAGTCCATTTACACTGGTGTTCTATTAACTTTTATCTATGTGACCATTAGTTTGATATTGTTCCCTGAGACCATGACATGACAAAGTTTTAAGTGTTAGTTTTTGGACACATTGCATGCTAAAATTCTTAATTTCTTTTTTATTTTAAGATTCTTTTTTCTCTGTTAAGGGAAAATTTAAACGACTTTGGTTGAAAGTCAACAATATTGTATTGAATGGCATTGTACAGTCACTTACGCTGTAGGAATGCTGTTGGAGCAGAATGTCTACCCATGAGACCATAAGACATAGGATCAGAAATAGGCCATTCAGCCCATTGAGTCTGCTCTGCCATTCAATAAGATCATGGGTGATCTGATAATCTTCAACTCCACTTTCCTGCCTTTTCCCCATAACCCTTGATTCCCTGACTGATTAAAAATCTGTCTATCTCAGCCTTGAATATTCTTAACGACCCAGCCTCTACAGCCCTCTGCGATAAAGAATTCCAGAGGTTCACCAATCTCTGAGAGAAGAAATTCCTCCTCATCTCTGTTTCAAGTGGGCGCCTCCTTACTCTGAGATTATGCCCTCTGGTCCTAGACTCTTCCACAAGGGGAAACAACCTCTCAGCTTCCACCCTGTCAAGCCCCCTAAGAATAAGGTCACCTCTCATTCTTCTAAACTCCAATGAGTACAGGCCCAACATACTCAAACTCTCTTCATAAGAAAATCCCTCCATCCCCGAGATCAACCTAGTAAACCTTCCCTGGACTGCCTCCAATGCCAGTATACCTTTCCTTAGATAAGAGGACCAAAACTGTTCACAGTATTCCAGGTGTGGTCCAACTGCTGCCTTGTATAGTTTTAGCAAGGCTTTCCTATTTTTGTACTCCATTCCCTTTGAAATATTCCATTTGCCTTCCCTATTACCTACTGAACTTGTATATTAACCTTTTTGTGATTCCATTAGTGAGCTGGATGTGCTAAATCTCTGCAGGGTGTAATTGGGTCAGGGGCTGAATTCCTACGTAACAAACAGCTAAATTGGGGATTGGGTTGGTGGAGGGGGGGGAAACTTGGTACTGTAGGGACGAAAAGCCTGCAGAAGTGTAAGGTTGCAGCAGCATTCTGGAGACACAGGAGGTAAGTATTCATGTGAAGTTCACCAGTGGACGATGAGGAAAATCATCAGATAAGAAGGGCAGATTTACCGATTCTCCTGGATGAGATCCATCAGAGGAAAGAACACCTTCTGGGCTCTTTGTGCCACACACCAACTGAAACCAGTCACCAGAGCCATGGAGATTGAGGTGGCTGTGGCATTGATTGTTACCTCTCATCACAGGGTAGCAGAGCAGTGCCAGAAGAAGTTTAGTAACCTGAAAAGGGCAGGGGAAGAAGCGAGACTTCACTTTTTCACTTCATCATGGGACCCTACTCTCTGATCACTCTCGCTTCTTAAATGGAATGACAGGTCTTCATTCACAGCACGCTATGGCATTCCTTTGTACAACTACACTCAGTGCACTTTCCGTTACAATGAATTATTAAGTGAGGAGCTATCCTGTATGTAAATGTGGTTATGTTGCTGATACATTTATTAGGGTAATTAAACCACCTAATGAGCTCAAAGGAGATCTTGTGGCGCTGTGATATCTTTCCTAACCCTGGGCCAGAAGCTCTGGGAACGTTTTCCACCCTGGGGCTTGATTGCCACAGAAGGTGAGTTCACAATGTAGTCAGGCAGGTTGATTATCAGCCTGTAAATCCTCCCAATATGCCTGACGGCAGGCAGTAAGAGTGGGAGAGTTTCCTGGTCAGCCATACTGCAGAAGGCAGGCAAACCACTGGAATACTTTTGCCAAGCATAATCATGGGCCAGTCCAATGGAAGTCCATGGATGCCAAAGTCCTCTTAGGCCTGAAGGAGGAAAAGGAGGAATGAGCTCAAATCAGTAAAGGTTGCCTAGCTTCCCCATGTATTATATCTGTCTCCAGATGGTTTACCTTTCATTGTTTGGATAGAAATGTTCGATGTCCAATGTACTCAGAAGGTCTGTCACTAAATCCTACCCACAATGGAAACAATTCTGCTTTTTACCTACAAAAATAGAAGACTGCATTGAAATAATTATGTGGCATCCAGTCCCTGCTATCCTTTTCGAACTGTTTACTATCAGCTAAAAAAAAAGTGGCAATTTATAGATAGTTATTATTCCAAACTGTGAGAATGGGATGATGTACCAGGCCTCAGCAGTAGGTCTATGCTTTAAGTGTAGAATCTTACACCTTCATACTCAGCGAATGCACTGAAGTGCTGAAAAAATGTAAAAGTTGCAATCTGGAATAAAAGCGGACAAGAGGAATAAAAATAACTTCCAGCTTTTGAAATGAAAACAGACCTGAAAGTTTTGGAGAGTGACACTCCTTTCATCGATTCTGATCAAACGCACTTACTTAAATGTAACCTATCTTTTCTGATCTTGAATGCTGATGGATGTGCTTCATATTTCTTTTGTTTTCATCTGCTATTTCAGAGGCAATTAAATAGGGACTCGTCATGGTGAGGATGTTTTACAAACTCAGGTAAGTCATATTTGTAAGTAATGGAAAAGTGATGAAGTATGCACATATCCCTGAACGGGCAATGGCCAAAGCCGAGTTCTGTGCTCAGTTCAGAAAGAGTCTTTTTTTTTCACATAACCTGTAAAGGCATCAGTGAACAGGCAGCCTTTTAAATACCATATACTTTATGGACAAGTCCGATTCAATCTTGCCATGCTAATGCCAGTTCAAATGTCAGCTACTACTCTTGAACCCTTCCTTCTCATATGCAGTATCATAGCAACACATCTCATTCTATTGAAATGAATGGCGACACATATGCTAAACGTGCACATGAACATATTTGTAACAGGTCACTTTACATAACCCCTCCTTTCTGTTGGAACAAATAAACTTGAGGTCACCCAAAATTCTGCTGCCATGTCTTAACTCACACCAAGCCCCATTCACTCGTCGCCTCTGTGCTTGCTGACCTACATTTGCTCCCAGCCTGGCAACATTGCGATTTTAAAATTCTCATCCTCAGTTTCAAGTCCCGCCGCAAGCTCGCTCACATCCCATCCTGCCCATCTCTGTAACCTCTTCCAGCCCTAAAATCCTCCAAAATAACTGCATTCAAAAATTCTGGTCTTTTGTCACATGGAAAAATATGCGATGATCAGGAAGAGCCAGCAAGGATTTCTAAAGGGGAAATCATATTTAACTAGCTGGTTGGAGTTTTTTTTGAAGAGGTAACAGAAAAGGTCGATGAGGGTAATGCTGTTGGTGTGGTGTACAAGGACTTTCAAAAGGCATTTGACACTGTACCACACAACCGACTTGTGAGAAAAGTTGTTGCTCATGGAATAAAAGGGACAGTAGCAACCTGGATACAAAATTGGCTGAAAAATAGGAAGCAGAGAGTAATGGTCAATGGATAATTTTCAGGCTGGAGGAAGGTTTGTAGTGGAGTTCCCCAGGCGTTGATATTGGGACGTTTGCTCTTCTTGATGTATATTAATAACCTAGATCTTGGTGTGCTGGGGACAATTTCAAAATTTGCAGATGATACAAAACTTGAGAGTGTCATGAACTGCGAGGAGGATGGTATGGAACTTCAAGGGGACATAGACAAATTGATGGAGTGGGCAGATAGGTGGCAGATGAGGTTCAGTGCAGAGAAGTGTGTGGTGATGCATTTTGGTAGGAAGAACCTGGGCAGACAATATAAAATAAGGGGTGAAATTTTGAAGGAGGTGCAGGAGCAGAAAGACTTGGGTGTATATGTGCATAGATAATTGAAGATGGCAGGACAGGTAGAAAGAGCAGTTAATAAAGCATATAGTATCCTGGGCATTATTAGTACGGTCATGGAGTACAAGAGCAGGGAGGTTATGCTGAATTTATATAAGACATTCGTTAGACCTCAGCTGGAATATTGTGTACAGTTCTGGGCACCATATTAAATGAAGGATGTGAACACATTGGAGAGAATGCAGAAGAAGTTTTCAAGAATGCTCCAGGGATGAGAAACTTCAGCTATGAGGGTAGATTGGAGAGGTTGGGACTGTTCTCCTTGGAGAGAAGAAGGCTAAAAGGAGATTTGATAGAGATGTTCAAAATCATGAGGAGGCTGGACAGAGTAGATATGGAGAAGCTGTTCCCACTCATAAAAGGATGAAGAACGAGAGGGCACAGATTTAAAGTGATTTGCAAAAGAAGCAAGTATGATGTGAGAAAAATTTTTTTCACACAATGAGTGGTTCGGGTCTGGAATGCACTGCCTGGAAATATGGTGGAGGCAGATTCAATCGAGGCATTCAAGAGGTCATTAGACGATTATTTGAGTAGATACAATGAGCAAGGGTATGGGGAAAAGACAGGACAATGGCACTAGGTCATAAATGCTCATCTGAAGAGCCGGTGCAGACATGATGGGCCGAATGGCCTCCTTCTGTGCCGTTAAGATTATGTGATTCTGTGATTCTGTAATCTTTTCACCATTGATGGTCGTGCCTTCAGCTGCCTGTGTCATAACCTCTGGAATTCCCTCCCTATACCTTGTCACCTCGCTACCTTTCTTTACTTCTTCAAGTTGTTCCTTAAAACCTTCCTCTTTGGCAAAGATTTTAGTCATTCGCCTTTGTGTTTCCTGATGTGGCTTGGTGTCAGCTTTTGTTTGATAACTCTCCAGTGAACCACCTTGGCACTTTTTACTACATTGAAGTATGTTGTCATTGTTGTTGCTGCTTTGAGTGAGCCAATAACAACTTTTGTGTTAAAACCAAGTTTCAAAAATTGTAGACGAAAGTCTTCAATTGTCCCTTTACATATACATTAAAATCGAGTCAGTGTATTAATATGCATTACACTTGTTCAGTCAGAGGTACAATTTTAGGCATATGAGAAATAATAGTCCCTACTTCATTAATATCCGTGCTACAAAATCAGTATAGCTAATTGGCATACGCATTGCATCTAAGATGTGAACAGCAAATGACTTGGATTTAATAGAGGATGGAGGCTGATCGAGAAACTGGCAAAGAGAGCACTGAAAACACCAAATCACACTGAAAGCTCTTTGCCAACATCTGCCTCATTTGAGTGCCTTGGAAAATTAAGATATTAGCACGGGAACCAATATTTATTGCATATTGTTAACTGAACACTAGAGGGCCTCCTGATGGGACCAATTTATACTCCAGGGTCACCTCTTGAGCTACTTTGTTTTATCTAAAAAGAGTCTCAAGTGAAAGCAGCCATTATATTAACACATCAACTTTAGTGTTTATCAGAAATAACAGTAGGCAGCAGATTAATACTGTAGATGTCGGTGTATAAGTTGACCTTTGAAACCTTGAATAATCGCACCAAAAATGGCGGACGAGGTATACACCAAGTATAAAAGTGAACCACCAGTGTGCGTGTGGGTGGTCACCATATTTCTCATTCATCACGCGGGGTCTGCTCTATATGGGCATGTCTTAAACTCTGCAACACAGCCAGTATTGCCTGCTTGATCTGTTGTGCCCAACATTCATTTGTGGGGTGAAAAATTGAGGCTGACTACTAATGCAAGTATGTCTGTACTACTGATGCATTTCATAGCTGAAAAGTGGGGGAATGGGGGGGTCAACTTTCATGCCGAGTTTTTGAAAAAACATGATCTTTGGAGCTGAAAAATGGGGCTGTCTTATATGCCAGGTCGACCTATACACCATGACCTATGGTGTGTTATTTTGAAGCTTGAATTCCTTTGTTATTTAAGGTTGACCTTGTTCCTGCAATTCTCTTTCATCCTGTCAGCATTTATTACAAAAATGAAGAATTTCATATCAAGTCTAGCTAGAGTGAATATGTAAAAAGACTGAATTTTTATTTTGAGGTACATTACTTACAGCATAGGCCAAAAAGAAAGCATTAATGCATACTGAATGGTTCAGTGGGTCACACTGTCACCTGAGTCCGAAGTTTGGAAACTCTCATCGCAGTCTAGTGTTTGAGCACCAACATCAAAGCTGACACTCCAGCACGGTACTGAGGGAGTGCTGCACTGCAAGAGGTGTGACCTGTTGGATGAAACATTAAACTAAGGTCACCATGCCCTCACAGATGGATGTAAAACATCCTAAGGTACTATTTCAAAGAAGAGCAGGAGAGTTACCCTCAGTGTCCCAGACAATATTTAGCCCCCAATCAACATCGCAAAAGCAGATTTTCTGGTTATTATCACATTGCTGCATGTAGGAGCTTTCTGTGTGCAAATTGGCTGCTGCAATTCCAGCAGTAACTACACTTCAAAGGTATTTCATTGTAAAATGTTTTGTGGTACCCTTTGTCATGAAAGGTACTATATAAGTGCAAGTCTTTCTTTCTTTTCACAATCTGCAGACTGGCAACATCTACATTGATTAAGAATAGGATCGTCCTGAGCAGCCTAAAGACACAGTATATGAGAAATTGGTCGGAGAAATCTGAGCCTGAAGCCATCCAATGTTGGGGAGTGGTTCAAGTTTGACCAAAGGCAACAAAAGGATGATGAAGTTATTTCTCGGTTTATGGCGGGGGACTGGGGAAAACTTCCAGAAACACGTAACTTTGGAAGGTTTCTCAGTATTTATCTGCAGTTTGAATCTGCAGAAGCTGTTGGTAAGATACAGACTCACAAATACGAGAGACTCAGAAGAACACTAATGGTGAAGACTGTTGCCAGGGATGTTCGTGAGTTACAGGTCACGGAGCCCAACAGCTTCCAATTAAGCAGAACCGCTCAAATATATTGGAAATGTGATTAAAAATCATCCGTCAGACAGAAATTAAATCATAAAACGCTGGAAATCTCATCAGGTCTGGCAGCATCTTTGGAGAGAGGAACAGAGTTAATGTTTTGACCTTCTTTAGTCTTTAACACTACCATTAACACTCCCTTTGTCTTGTGCTCTTGACATATTTGTCAAACTCTCCTGAGCTCCCACCTATCTGTGATTTTCTACTTTGCTCCACCTGCTTCACCCTCTCTTAAATCTTACGAACTCAAAATGTTAACACATTTCCTCTCTCCACAGGTGCTGCCAGATCTGCTGAGTTTTTCTAGCATTTTCTGTTTTTATTTCATCCTTCAGAAGGATCATTCTTTAAGAAGATCAAATGTCATAAATACTCAGAATCCAGGGAAAGTCATATGTATTATAATTGCATATTGTAAACTTAAAACTAAAGATCCTGCAGAAACATTCAAGAATACTACTTTATATTCCAGGGGCACCTCTTTTTTGTTTTGTTCTATCCGAAAAGAATATTCTAGATGTTAATCTTCTGACAGCCAGTTGGTGAAGGACAGTACTGGAGCCAGTCGTTACTCAGTTTTATATTTGTTTACAGAGTTAAACATTACAACCTACACTTCCTAACTCAACTACTCCCCAGTTTCACCAAGTCTCTCTTTATACCTCTTTTGATCCAACCAGAAAGAGGAATTAAGTGCCCCTTCTGAAAGGGACACTACTAATATATTGAAAGAAAAAAGGCCCAAAAAACATTAAAGGAAGTTTAGCTAATCGGATTAAAGTGACATTCCTTGGGGTAATGATGCACTCCAATTCTCCCCAGTGCCCATCAGTTGTGGAAGGCCTGAAGCATACCAGCAAACACCCCATGTTCCCTTTCCAGGGACACTTGGTTGTAGAAGGGAGGCAGGCACTTGGACTGAATGACTCCCATGACTGCCTGCTTCCTGGACCAGTTAATGGCCAGACCCAGGAGCAGTCCCACAATGTGGTCCTCCAAGCTGTCCACTGCCCTTTGTGCTGAATGATCTAAGATCAGGAGCTGATGTGAAGCCTCTTTATATGTAAATCCTCAGTTAATCCACTACCTGCATACATTTAAACACATTTAATATACACTTAACATTCCTTCTGTTCTCTGCCTGAAGGCAGGTTCTTGGCGATTACTCACTGAGCCATCGCAAAGTGCCATGATTTTTTTTATTGCCGGTCAGGTGAGGAGGCAGGCCCGAGTCCACATCAGCCAGGACAGGGATCGCATTCCATGCTGTTGGTGACAATTAACACCGGAGAGTCTGAAATAAAAGCAACCTTCACAATAGCACATCAACATAAGTGTTTATCAAACGTAACAGGAACATAGGGTGCTTAAATCACATCAGCTGTGGTGAATTGGTTAAGCTCTTAGCCCTGTGGCAGAACTTTGGGAGTTCAAGTCACAGAAAACCACGAGTAGGAAAAATGGGTCATTCTTAAGCTGGCAGGCTGTGACAAGCAGGGTTCTGCAAGCATCAGTGCTTGGGCACCAGCTATCCACAACCTATATCAATGATTTGGTTGTGGGGACCAAATGTAATATTTCCAAGTTTGCTGATGACACAAAACTTAGTGTGAGTTGTGAGAAGGATGCTAAGAGGCTTCAAGGGAATTTAAGCGGTAGGTGGGTGGGCAAGAATGTGGTAGATGGAATATAATGTGGAAAAATGTGAAGAAATGGAAATGTAGAGTATTTCTTAAATGGTGACAGATTGGGAAGTGTTGTCCAAAGGGACCTGCATGCCCTTGCTCACAAGTCACTGAAAGCTAAGATGCAGGTGCAACAAGCAATTCGAAAGGCAAATGGTATGTTGGCCTTCATTACAAGAAGATTTGAGTGCAGGAGTAAAGAAGTCTTGCTGCAGTTGTATAGTGCCTTAGTGAGACTGCATCTAGAGTATTGTGTGCAGTTTTGATATCCTTATGTAAGGAAGGATGTACTTGCCATAGAAGGAGAGCAACTGACGTTCATCAGACTGATCCCTGGGATGTTGGGATTGTCCTATGAGGAGAGATTGAGGAGACTGGGCCTGTATTCTCTAGAGTTTAGGAGAATGAGAGGTGACCTTGAGACATACAAAGTTCTTACAGGGCTCAACGGAATAGATGTAGAAAGGATGTTTCTCCTGGCTTGGGGGTGGTCGTGCTGGGGAGGTTTCTAGAACCAGGAGACAGAGTCTCAGGTAGGCCATTTAGGAAGGACCGAGATGAGAAGGGATTTCTTCACTCAGAGGGTGGTGAATCCTTGGAATTCTCTATCCCAGAGGGCTGTGGAAACTCAATCACTGAGCATGTTCAAGACAGAAACGGATAGGCTTTTGGATACCAAAGACATCAAGGGATATGGGGATAGTGCAGGAAAATGGTATTGAGGTAGAAAATCAGCCATGGCCTAGTTGAATGGCAGAGTAGGCACGAGGGGCTGAATGGCCTACTCAGGCTCTTATTTCCTATGTTCCTACGTTCAAGAGACTTGAGCACAAAATCTAGGCTAACACTCCACGCGCAGTATTAAAGGAGTGTTGCACTGTTGGGAGTGCAGCTGTCTGCTCTCTCTATTCACAATCTATACCAATGATTTGAATGTGGGGACCAAATGTAATATTTCCAAGTTTGCTGATGTCGCAAAGCTCCTGTACTCAAATCTTCTTGCAATGAAGGCCAACACACCATTTGCCTTTCTAATTGCTTGTTGCACCTGGGAGTGTGAGTCATAAGGAGGATGCTAAGAGGCTTCAAGGGAATTTAGACAGGCTAGGTGAGTGGGCAAGAACATTGTATATGGAATATAATGTGGAAAAATGTGAAGAAATGGGAATGTAGAGTACTTCTTAAACGTTGACAGATTGGGAAGTGTTAATATCCGAAGGGACCTGCGTGTCCTTGCTCACAAGTCACTGAAAGAAATGTGCAGATACAACAAGCAATTAGAAAGGCAAATGGTGAGTTGGCCTTCATTACAAGAAGATTTGAGTACAGAAGTATTGAAGCCTATGACACCCTTTTCAAAGAAGAGCAGGAGCTTTATTCCTGATGTCCTAGCAAGCAACATCAACAAAAAAATAAGGCCCTTATTACATTACTATTTGTGGGAACTTGTTGTATGTAAATTGGTTGTCGTGTTTCATATAGTGACTACACTTCAAAAGTACTTGGGACATCCTGGTGTTATGAAAGGCGCTATAAATTGCAAGACTTTCTTTTCTTTATTTAAGATTCTAAGCTCCAACAACACTTAAGAAGCTCAACATCATTCAGCACAAAGTAGCACACTTGATTAGCAGCCATTCCACCTCATTAAACATTCACTCCGTCCAGTACTGACACACAGTGGCAGCAGCGTTCACCATTTACAAGATGCTCTGGAGCAACTCACCAAGTCTCCTTTGACAGCACCTTCCATACCCATGACCTCTACCACTTAGAAGGACAAGGGCAGCAGATGCAGTGGAATACCATCATCTGGAAGCTCCCCTCCAAGCCACACATCATCCTGACTTGGAACTACATCGTCATTCCTCCACTGTCACTAGATCATAACCCTGGAACTCCCTTCCTAACAGCACGACGGTTGTACCTACATCACATGGGCTGCAGCATTTGAAGGCCATCTTCTTAAGGGCAATTAGGAATGGATAATAATTGCTGGCCTAGCTAGTGTCGTCCACATCCAATGGATTAGTTTTAAAAAATCCTTGATATTAATTGATTGCAATAAGCAATAATTTATTGCAACCACTCATATTTTCATTTAGTGCCTCAGAAGAGCATTGGAAAAATTGAGTCTGGTGAATGATGAAAGCATGCCTGAAGGTTTCAGCAGATGAGCTGAGATAGAAGCAGTGTTGAAGCTTGGTCAAAGAGGTACGATTTAAGGAAAATCTTAAAGGAGGAGGAGAGAGGTAGCGAGGGAGAGGTTTAGGGAGTGAATTCCAGAGCTTTAATCTTAAAGGAGGAGGAGAGAGGTAGCGAGGGAGAGAAGTTTAGGGAGTGAATTCCAGAGCTTGAGGCCTAAATGGCTGAAGGCTCCCAATGGTGTTGCAGAGGAATGTGGGGGTACTTAAAAGGGCAAATTGGAGGAATGCTGAGTTCAGAGTTGTAGAGCTGGAGGAGGTTACAGGGATAGAGAAAACTGATGTCATGGAGGGATTTGAGTTAGTATATGGAAAGCAGAATTTTAGATTCATATTTTTCACAAGCACCTTCTGACCATTACTTTGGTGACCTAGGCTAGGGATGATTGGAAACCAATACTTAATATCAGATAGATTGCTGATCTACAAGGGAGTCAAGAGTTATGGGAGGGACAGTGTGGGGGAGGGAGTAGTGGTGTGTTGTGGGGGGTGGGTGCAGGAAAGCAGGAAAACGGAGTTAAAGCCACAATCAGATCAGCCATGATCTTATTGAATGGTGAAGCGGGCTTGAGGGGTCATATGGCCTACTCCTGCTCCTAATTCTTATGTTTCTTAAAGGGACTTTCAGAAGTGGCTGCAGGAGTACAGACATGAAGGTTGCCACAACTGCTGGCACTATCACTCTAACACTCCCAAATGATAGCCATTTGATTCAAAGACAAGAATACACCCAACTGAGCCAAGGTGACAGGACAGGTGCATGGAACCTAGGAATAAGGTTTTCTCCTAATCTGTTTATAATCTTGTATCAAAAGACATTTTCAAAAGTTTGGTTGTCTCCTCATTTCTATATTTTACTCATATTGACAGGGGTCACAAGCTGGTTGATTATCAAACTGTTCCAGGTGGCATTAATAATCATCAAAAATTAGATCATTCAAAGTATAAATCAATGTTTTTATATTCACCCTTATTGATGACATTTATCTAACTTTCTCTTGTGTCTCTAAAGGGGACATAATCATATGGTCCCAGACCTCTCAAAGTCACAACTAGGTGTTATGTTGATGGATTCATGCCACAAATAGCCCTCACTTAGCTAGATCAATATTTCGTCACTTAGCTGAATACAGGTACAAACCAGCAATATCTAAGTAGCCTTAGCAACAAAAGAAATATTACACAAATTATATTTCATAAATAGATCTCAGCAAATTGCACATTTCATTTCATATGCTAGAAAAGTTATAAAACTGTTGAAGTATCCAAAACGCTGGGACACATAGATCAATGTAATGGCTGTACAACGCCGCTCTATATAGATTGGTCGAAGTTTTTTTTTTCAAGACGCTGAAGTCATTTAGCCTTATTTTTTGCCAACATTACTAAGCATTCTCTAGTTAGAATGTTTGCTTAAATGTCAATAGAAAAGCTTGAATCTGCACCAATGGTTGGCAGACTGACAATGCCATGCTTGTTCCAGCCAACAGTGCATCAAGTGAAAAGGAGAACAGACTAAAAAAATATGGGCCTAGGCATGGAGAAAGGCCAAACCCTATTAGGTCATTGAATTTGAACTAACTTATTTGAATGGAGCCATGAGTCGAATATCAGAATGTTTGAAAAACATCATTAAAATCAAAGCACTGAAAGGTTTTAAACTGGATTTTAGGACATTGAACCAAAACTTGAATTTCTATCCAAACCCAGACTTAATTTTCCAGTACTTTTTCACTGATCAATCGTTCTGTTTTTTTGAGTCCATTGTTGAAAGCTGCCAAATTCTATACATGGGACTTTCAGTTTCTGGTGCAGTGGCTTTGATCCATGTTATTTTCAATATAAAAATAATAAACATGTCTTTTGGTCTCCTGTTTCCTCTTCATATGAAAGTGCTTGGCAAACTCTCTATTGTTTGAAGAAAGAGCCAAAAGCACTAGATGTTGAGTTTATCACAATTACACAATCAGTAATTAAATGATGCAGTTTGACACCATTTTTATTTTTGCCTTGTGTATGCACAATGAGATGATGGATCTGGTATCCACACATGTCTGAATGAACTGGAAGGCATCGCCCTGCAGGTACATATTACATGGGGCTAATCTGTTTGTAACATGCAAAATAATTATTCTGCTTCCTCCTATCTTATCCTGATCTGGCTAAACAATGCATGCAACATTTGCATGATATAGCTGTGCAGAACAGTTTGGGAAATTAGACTGGTTTCTCCTGGTGTTCCCTGGAACAACCCAACAGCATCAAAATTAATGCAGTGGTCATATTGATAGCCATGACCAGAGCTATTCCTGGACTTGAAGTCATGTCAAGGTCTAACTGCAATAAATTGAACAGTTGTTTCACAGTCTGCCTGATTTTATACAAATATGATGATTGGCTATGGATGTTTCCCTTGGCAAACACTTGGGTAAAAATTCAGCCACATTCAACAACAGCTAAGCAAATCCCCTTTAAGAGAGAAGTCCCAACATGATTGGCTTTGGGGTCTGGGATCCAGCACCCTTATCAAAACGGCTGAAGCACCACTCACTGGCATGGCATATATCACCTCATTAATATATATTTTTTAGGATTTTGATGGGCCTATTGCATTTGGTGCACAGGCCTTCAGACTATATTCTGGAGTGTAGAAAGTCTAGTCCTGGTGAATTAGGAACTCTAAATCAACCAACATCTCTGACTTAACTACAACCACTAAATTAACTGGCCATTTATCTCATTTTTGTTTGTGGGACCTTGTTGTGCATGAATTGGCTGCTGCGTTTGCCCATTAAACAGAGGCGACACAATTTAAAAAGTTATTCATTTGCTGTGAAGTAATGTGAGACACCCTGAGGACATGATGGTGGTATATCTGCAAGTTCTACTTTCTCTTAAATCCCATTAATTACTTTAATACTATTTCCTTTTTAATAATTTTATCAGTTATTGAAATGCACAACAACCTTCAAAAGTTTTAACGGCTATCCAAGCACCTTGCCATGTACAAAGCCAAAGACATGAATTTGTTTTTGCTTCGGGATGTGGGAAAGCTAAAAAGTTATTTGAAAGAAACAGATGCAAGAATTCCTCCCACTTCAGCAACTGTTGATAAGCTCATCTTCTGAAAGAGCATCTCATTGTATTTATCGAAGTGTGAAGCTAGATTGTTTGAGTCTACATTTTTTCTGCCCTTGAGCTGGTATTTCATGAGAACACAGTGCAGTTTACATTCAGGAGTTTCTGCATCACCTCTTCTCTGAGAATGTGCAATTCATTTTGTGATGCAGTTTAACCGAGGTCAATATTAGAACTGTTAATAGCCATATTGTAGGAATAAAGCAAGTAGAACTAAGCCAAGTATATGCGATATTAAATATGGATCTGGAGAAAATTAGATTATTCATTTATATTGAACCCATTGTGAATGTTCAGCATTATAACTTTGTGCCATTAAAGTGTTAATAATAGACAAAACCAAACCATGGGTTAATAATCATCATTCGCAAGTAATGAAAGTGTGTGCCAGGGAGAACAAATTGCTTGGCAGTGTCAAAATTACAGACCCTGACAGCTTCATAAGCTGCTGTATGTTTGTAGAGTATAGAAAACCTGTTGCTAAGTAACTTAGCTGAGCTACACAGTGGGCAGCCATAGTTTTTCCCTTATTGCAAATCAGAATAAGAATAACTTTTTATTAGATTAATTTGATATTGCTGAAAGATGATAATGTTCCAGTTTGGTTCAGGAAGAATGAAGCAGATTTATAGCTTTTTATGTATCACAAATATTATAACATTTTTGGAGTCTTCCATTTCTCTCAAGGAAACAAATGTGCGTGAATCTGAAATCAAAAATGTGAAACAAACATTTCCAGATAATTAACATAAGTTAATCGAAACCTTCAGTATAAATGCCGCTCTAATTGCATGTAATGATAGTTCTGAAGGCGTACGTAAATACCCCTATTAAACTATTAAATCTATGCAGTCATTGATATTCTCTGTTTGCTAAACTAGTGACTCACTTCCTTGGTCACACACATCAAGCCAATGGCACATACTTTTAACTGTTAAATGACTTGATTCACTGCTTTAATGTGTTATCCCATAATTTGTGAACAGAAGTCTGATATAAAATTGCTCCTTATTAGTATTTTGTGGTTGCCTAGAGACTTTGCTTTAAAAAAATACTCACACCATTAAGAAAAATGATAAATTCCTGCGGGATCTTGAGAAGCAAACGCTGGAGTTGGACACAAGAAAAGTCATACAGAGGCTGTATCATAATGTGGAAAAGCAAAACTTCCAGTGCTAAAGTTGACAGCTGTTGGTACTGGGCTACAGCTGTGGACAGTGGGCTGATCCTGCAAATTGTGACCATTGAATGCTCACCATAGCAACATTTTGAATAATGACAATAATAATAGACATTGTGCTAAATCAAGAGGCAGTAATTAGGCAATGCCAGATCTGCGCAAGGGAAGAGAGAAGGAGGTAAAAGAGTTTCACACTTCTAAAGTGAAAACAAAATTGCTATAGTAGCAGATGACGTAACAAATGGGTCATCAGTTTGTTAATATGGTATACATGGGAACTTGACATGAACACATTAAGCAATGGACTAATATTGACCATGGAATTACTTCATCCCCATATGTGCATATATATAGAAGTAGGGATGTTTAGTTGTTCGGAGCACTAGTGAGACCACATTTGGAATACTGTGTACAGTATTGGTCACCTTATTTAAGGAAGGATGTAAATGAGTTGGAAGCAGTTCAGAGGTTTACCAGATTACCCACCCTGGATTGGGTGGGTTGTCTTATGAGGACTAGGCTTGTATCTACTGGAGTTTAGAAGAGTAAGAGGTGACTTGATTGAAACATAAGATTCTGAAGGGACTTGACAGGGTGGATGTGGAGAGCATGTTTCCTCTTGTGGAAGAATCCAGAACTAGGGGGTCACTGTTTAAAAATAAGGGATCACCCATTTAAAACAGAGATGAGGCAAAATTTTTTCTCTCAGAGGGTTGTGAGTCTTTGTAACTCCCTTCCTGAAAAAGTGATGGAAGCAGAGTCTTTGAATATTTTGAAGGCAGAGGTGGCTAGATTCTTGGTAAGCAAGGGTGGGGGGGGGGGGGGCGGTGGGGTGGGCGCGATAGGTTATCGGCGGTAGGTGGGATGCAGATTTCAGGTTACTATCAGATCAGCCATGATCTTATTAAATGGGGGAGCAGATGCAACAGACTGAATGGCCTACTCCTGCTCTTGTTCGTATGTTGTCCTTACAATAAACCAGTTCTATTAGATATTACATTCTAGTTCTAGAACACAAACTCTTTCATTTTAGCAAGTAATCTCTGAAGTGTCTTGCATCAGTTGTATCTTGCTGATAATATCCGAGGTACTTTATCAGACTTTGTTAAGAATTGAAGAAAGGCCAGCAGAGATGACCATGGTTCTACTGAAGAGACTGTCAAAGGCCATGAGTTCTACTCACAGTGAGAAGCTATGATTAATCTGGAATGCACTGCTTGAAAAGGTGCTGAAAGCAAATTCAATGGTAACTTTCAAAAAGGAATTGGATAATTAGTTGAAAAGTAAAACTTTGTAGGACTATGGTGAAAGAGCACTGGAGATGGACTACTGGCAATTAGGTAGCTCTTTTAAGGAAACACAAGCATGATAGGCTGAATGACCTGCTCCTGTGCTATATTATTCTATGATAACAAGATGGAGCGCTTTATATAGAGGATTCTAAAGTGCAGGAGCATAATGTCTGAAGTTATCTGTCAGTAAGTAAACATCAGATGAAGAGAACATATGAGTGAAAATGAATCAGCACAGAAGGTCTGTTTGACGATTCTTCCTGTCTTCACTGTAGCTGTCTTGGTCGAGTTCTGAATATGGTGTGGAAATTTGAGCAGCCCGTTTGCAGTGAAGCTGAGGCAGATCTAATGTATGCATCATGTGACCCTGCATATCGACCTTCACATGAATGCATCTAATGTGAATGTTGCTTTAATTTGAATAGTTATGCCAAAGTATCCTTTTCTGTTAGGCTACACCAGTGATCCACAGATGTGTGAAAGAGACCATAACTGATCACAATTTTTTACCTTGAGGAAGATCCAATTTAATCTTTCTGCTGCTGTTGTAGGAAAATTGGATGCAGCTGGTAGCATGTACAAAACAAATATCTGTGAAATCCTAATAGCATGGAGATTTGCAAATGGGGTTAGTCCAAATATATTCACCGATAAGGATCGGAAATGCTCTGCTAAGTAGAAGTTCAGCACTGCAGTATCATTAGCTGTCAAAATCATGCATCCTAATAACCGAGTATTCAGGATTCATTCCAGGAGGTGGCTTAAGTCATTGGCAACCTTCCTACCTAGCCTACTTGTCTCTCCAACATAGTTCTTTTCCTGTTTGAGCATTTCCCTTGTATCTTTGTGACCTATTTTTTACTTTTTTTATTCGTTCGTGGGATGTGGGCAATGTCGACTAGGCCAGCAATTATTGCCCATCCCTAATTGCCCACGAGAAGGTGGTGGTGAGCTACCTAGCCAGCGACGCCCACATCCCATAAATTAACAAAAAAAAAACTATTGGAGCCCCATTTGCTTGATCGAGGCATTGGAATCTCATCTTTAAAATGCCAATCCCGATGCTGCCCCTGGTGATGACCTGGCGGCTATTGCCATTTTACTCTGCCTTTGATTGTGAGTGCCTAAATGTGTGAAAGAGACCATAACTGATCACAATTTTTACCTTGAGAAAGATTTAACTTAACCTTTCTGCCGCTGTTGTAGGAAAATTGGATGCAGCTGGTAGCATGTACAAAACAAATATCTGTGAAATCCTAATGGCATGGAAGGGCCTAAAGGGGGTCATTAGCCATGCTCTTAAGGGCTAGCCCTTGTCCCCTAGGAGCTATCCTCAGATCTACGTGGGTGGGTGAAATAGAAGGGGGGTTTGTGAATCGTTAGTATGAAGGCATTGTGGCAGCTTCCCAGGAATCTTGCACACACTTGAAGAAATACCTTATTGTGGTCACAAACCACCTGCACATTGATTGAGTGAAAGGACTTCTGGTTCACATGTTGAGTTGGGGCCTTGACTGCAACGTGAGTGTAGCTAATGATGTCCTGCAGCTGAGGGAAACCTGCAATTTGGGAAAAGGTTGTGGATGTCTGAGTCTGAGACAGGGCAGAATCTTCTGTTTGGTGAGTGGGGGCAGGGCCTGCTCATTGACCCGTAAAATGACGCAGGGTGACATCGGCGGTGTGTCCTGACGTCACCCCGTGCCATTTAGATTTTCAGGTTGGCGGGCACACGGCTGACCCGACTGTGTGCCGGCCAACCTATCAAAGGCTTATTAAGGCCATTAAAAATCTAATTGAAATCATTAATGGACCTGCCCGTCCAACCTTAAGGCTGGTGAGCAGGCCGGGAGCCCTGGCGGGCTTCTGAAAAAGCATGAAACCTCATCCACGGGCGGGATGAGGTTTCATGAGTGATTTAAAAATCTCAGAATATTTCAAAATAAAAGTTATGGACATGCCCCAACTCATTCGACAGTATCGCAAAATATTTTTCTCAGCTTTATTTGAACTTTCAAATCTGAGCCGATCTCCCTGAGGCAGCACTTTGTCTCAGAGAGGCCTGTGCACTCTTTACGCGCATGTGCGAAAAAGCACACGCCCGGCTCAGGGAGTGCATAGCGCTTCCTGACGGACATCACGGTGGGTGGGCCTTAATTGGCCCACGCACCTAAAATGGTAGCATGCCCCCGACTGGGGGCACTGATTGGGAACCCGCTCTCCCGCGCCCACTTTTGCACAGCCCCCCTGATGGGGGGAAAATGTTGCCCTCAAAATCCTTGGGAAAACTAATGTACTCCCCCACATCGGCAAACAGGGCATTCGTCACTTCCTTAATACATGTGTGCACTGCTGACTGGGATACACTAGGCAGGTCTCCTGCTGAAGCCTAGAAAGAGCCTGAGGCATAGAAGTTCAGTGTGACCCTTCACAGCCACGGGCAGGGCATGGGGTTCAATCGATTGTGGCGCCATTTGCTGTTGCATCATGGGACAAATGTTTGTCACAACATCACGGCTCAACCCGAGTCTTCTCCGGCACTGGTTTACTGTCTTGTTGTGGTATGATGTCCTCAGTCTGTATATCTTCCCCACAGGGTAGAACTTGGTTGCCCTCCCTCTTCTCTACCTCCTTCTTGATGTTCATGCTGCTGCCTCTTTCTCCTGACCTTCGGCCCTCCCGCTGGCTGCTGGCTGCTCACTTTGACTGGCTTCTACTGCCTCTGTATGAGAGGGTGTCATGCCCGTTCTCTATGCTTCCTCAGAAGAAGTGCTGTATGCACATCTGAAGCACTAAGTTCTTCCTTGCATCTGGGTGCAAAGGTCAGCGGGAGCAACAAGAAATCGCTCTGACGGACCAGCAGCCTCAACCTCCCACTCCCTTGGCTCATGAGAAGTCAGCGGGAGTTAAGTTCCTGATACTTCTGGGCCACTAAATGCAATATAACTTTACAGGGGTGTCCCATATTTCCAGGAGGAAGCCTGGCTATCCAAAGCAAATGCTCAGAAAAAAGACTTCCATTGATCTGGCCTGCTCTGTGCACTTCGAGATCTGTGCAGCTGGAGTGCAAAAATTGGAAGTCAGTGGAGGCAGCTCCTGACTTAAATGGCCAGCTGCCTCCATGAATCGTGCACGTGCTAAACCCAGCCAGCCTCCAAACCCACCCCCATGAAAATGGAACATGCCTCTCCATCGTGGTGAAAACCTGGGCCAAAGCCTCATCTACCAGAAACACATATTGGAAATCTGGGGGTGTGCGGCATGTTACAGCTGTTCAAATTAATGGCTGGAAAATTATATGTAGCACCTACCCAAATTTATACTCCACTCTCAATTTTGCTGACAGCCCAGGCAACTCCATCCCTTAATCCCCAACTCATCACATACTCCCATATTGCTCAATATCAATCTTGTTCCCATATTTCTAAATCTCCGTCTCACCCCTTAATCCTCATATTCCTCAATCCTATCTGCCTACATTGGCTCAGCGGTAGTACAATTTCCATTGAGTTAACAGGACATGGATTCAAGCTCCACTTCAGAGATTTACACTGATAAACTTGACTGCCATTCCAATGCAGTACTGAGGCTAAGCTCGACTGTCAGAGGAGCTGACCTTTGGATGAGATTTTAAATCAAGGTTCTGTCTGTTTGAATGAATTAAAATCTCATCCTATCGGGTCTGCCTCAATAGCTTCTCGTAGTAAAGCATTACATATTTTAATAACTTATTCTATGAAAAATATTTTCAATGATCTCCTTTGTTGTTCCAATGATAGTCCCCAGACTCTGCCTCATTATTAAATTGGTTCACCAGCAGAAGAAATAATCTTTCATTTTTTAGAGTCCCAGAAACTTATATACCTTGTTAAAATCTCTAACGTCTTTTCCATTCTGGTGAGAAAATGTTTCTCCTCTTTCCTTATAACTTTGATTCCCAGTATTATTCTTCTGAATCTTGTCTGTATTCTTTCCATGTCTCTCATCTCTTCTAAAATTCATGACATTTTGCAATGCTTCAAATGTTATCTAACCGATGTCCTGTACAATTTCATCATCGCTCCCTTGCTCTAATATTCAAGGCCTTGTATACAATATCTATTTCCAATTTCCTGGTGGTTGCTACCTTCATTCCCACCTAAAACTCAGAATAAAAATCCTCATTAAGGACTTCTTAATGATCCTTTCACTAATTTAAGACCAGTGTAGCATGCCTGACTGCCAAGCTGTATCAAAAATTATGTTTTTTTTTTGTCCAGAGTGCCATCTTACTCTGATGATAGGCTGAGAGGAGATTTGATAGAGTGGTTCAAAACTATGAGGAGTCTGGACAGAGTGGATAGGGGTAAACTTCCCACTCGTGAAAGGGTCGAGAACGAGAAGGCATAGATTTAAAGTAATTGGCAAAAGAAGCAAAAGCGACCTGAGGAAAAACCTTTTCATGCAGCGTGGTTAGGGTCTGGAATGCACTGCATGGAGACAGGTTCAATTGAAGTATTCAAAAGGGAATTAAACTGTTTTCTGAAGAGGGAGAATGTGCAGGGTTAAGGGGAGGAGGCACGGAATGGCACCAAGTGAATTATGCATTCGGAGAGCCGGTGCAGACATGATGGACTGAATAGCCCCCTACTGCACTGTAACAATTCTGTTCTTCTGTGAATTTCTATGAATTCTGTTCCACTGTATGGAATAGAGCTTTTTGAATTCAGGATTGTCCATAACGATGACATTTTGCTCTCCTGTGCGTTGTACAATTGGCTGACATTTGCACTGATTAATTGGCAAATTAATGTGAAGTGTGAAAGGAACATTATTACAAGTGAATGATAATTGGCCTGTTTCCTGTTATTACTGTGAGCGTAAGAAGATCTCTTTACCTCAAGAGCAAACGATACCCATTTCCTTTTTGTGCTCCATCTGCCATCTCCCTCAATTCACTATCCAGGCTGGCTCTGTACTTCTGACCATTTCACACTGAGAGGAAACTGCCTTTATTGAACATTTGGCAAACTTTTTTGGGCTGTTTGCCAAGCACTGAGATGTGATGGCTCAATTTGCATCAAAACATGTTATTATATCACAAAATCTCGTTTCATTGATGTCACTGTGACAAAATTGATCCGTAATCGTTCTCCTTCCCAAAGATGAACACATTTCCTCTTCAATTTCTCTCCATATAAACTGTGCACAGCTAGATAATCCTGCAGTTGTCTCTTGATGACATACTTTTCTTTTTAACAAGGCACTCACTTTTTCTATGATAGAGAGCAAATTAAGTCAGCATGCTTTCTTTGCAGTTTGTTGCTTATGCTGTCTTTCCTGCTTTATCCCCACAATGGAGATTTCCATATAAAATCCCAAGCCATTGGACATCTGCAATGTGTAACATTAACCCTCAACATGCTACACATACATTTCAACTGTGTATTAAAATTGATTGTTAGCTTTTCAACAGGTTAAAGTTCCATTATAGCCTTAAACAAGAACACAAGCATAGGCCTCAATATTAACCCCTCCATGATGAGCAAAAGAGGAATGGGGTGTTGGAGAGTTAAAGACTTAACCTTGCTTTGTTGTGTGTGTGTCTGCCACCTTTATTGTGGCAGTGGTTATCGGTGTATTTGTGTGTCCCTCTTTAACAAGACAGGATACTTAATTAGTACATTTAAATTGGGCTCCCACATGTTGTTTGGGGCCCGATTTGAAATTCACTGCTCCTGTGTGGGTTTCTGATTTATTTAAATTAGGGTCCTGTGATCGTGCAGGGCCCATTCTTGAATTTCTAGCGCCTCAGCGCTTCACTCGCTAAGGGCAGAACTTGTGTAACGCTAACTTGGCAGGAAGGACCCCAGCAGATTAACTTAAATGTGAACCCCTGAACCCACATTTAAAGGAGTGCAGGTCATTGTCACCAGTTACTGTACAGAACTATCTTGAAAAAAAACTGACCTATATTGCACTTTATGTAATGTCAAATTTGAACTGTTACTTACCATAATGTACTTTTACAAATTTTATGAATAAAGTATATTTTTGGAAACAAACAAATTCTGTTCCAGCAATGGTCACCCAGCTCCCACCCAACAATCACTCCAAGTCGGTCAATATGGCCCAGCCCTCCGCCAAGGCCTGATTGCTCACTGTTCGTCACTTATCTGAGAGTCACTGCAAGGCCAACAATGGCCCAACATACAATCCCAATTCATTGGCAGCTCTGGGTGGTTTGTCAGCTCCATTGAAATGGGGACAAATATCAGGTGCACCTCTGCCCTCACCATTCAGGCAAAGGCTTTGTGCACTGAATCCAAACTCCTAGGCCAAATTGTGGGCCTTTTATTTTGAGATATAATTTTGCTTCATAGAGATTAAAGTATCATTTTAGTGTTTCACTCAAAATTTCCTCCAATGTTTATCTAGTTCTTATTTAATAGCTGGATCAGATTCTGCTTCCACCACTGTTTCAGGTAGAGCATTCCAAGGCCTAACAACCATCTGAGCAATAACATTTCTCCTACCTTCTGCTATGTTATTTTGATGTGAATATAAGTTTAAGCCCTTTGATGCTAACTCATTGACCATAGGACATCACCTTTTTCTGTTTATCGCATCAAAACCTTCAACATTTTGAGCACTGCTTTTGGATCACCCTTTAATCACCTCTGTTCTAATGAAAAGAGCTCTCGTTTCTCTAAGTCTCTCCTTGTAACCAGAGCCTCCCTTTCCCTTTTTATAATTCTTTTCCCTTTCTATTATTATTTTTTTTCTTTCATGGGCCTGGGTATTGCTAACTAGGCCAGCATTTATTGCCTATCCCTAATTGCCCTTGAAAAGGTGGTGGTGAGCTGCCTTCTTGGATCGCTGTAGGTACATTGTAGCACCCACAGTGCTGTTAGGAAAGGAGTTCCAGGATTTTGACCCAGTGACGGTGAAGAAACGATATAGTTCCAAGTTAGGATGGTGTGGGCTTGGAGGAAAGCTTGGTGGTGTTCCCCATGCATCTACTGCCCTTGTCCTTCTCAGTGGTAGTGGTTGTTGATTTGAAAGATGCTGTGAAGGACCTGTTTAAGTTGCTGCAATGCATCTTGTAGATGGCACACATTGCTGTCACTGTGCATTGTGGAGGAGGGAGTGAATAAGGTGGTGGATGGGATGCCAATCAGGCAGCCTGCTTTGACCTGGATGGTGTCAAACTTCATGAGTGTTGTTAGAGTTGCACTCATCTAGTCAAGTGGAGAATATTTCATCACATTCTGGACTTGTGCCTTGTACATACAAACATACGAACTAAGTTGTTCACTGAAGAATTCCCAACCTCTAACCTGCTCTTGTAGCCGCAGTGCCTATATGGTTGATCTAGTTCTGCTTCTGGTCAATGGTAACTCCATAAATGTTGATAGCGGGTTGTTAACGTGTGTGACTGTACGACTGGCTCAGTTTATTTCCTGCCACGCCTCACATTGCCTTGGGGTGGAGTTACTGCTCAGTGACAGTAATTATGTCTTTTCCCTTTGTTACATCCTTAAGGGTCATCAAATCTTGATTCTATTCTCTGACTTTTTTTGCTGAATCTCCCCACAGGATGTCTTCCATACTTGCAGTATTGAGCAATGATCCACAACAGGTAGCTAGCTAGAGGGATTGTACTGTACTATTGTAGCTATAATCTGATTTAAAATTGAGTCTAAGACTGTCCAGAACCATTATTTTTTTAAAAAGCAGGAACTTGCATTTGTATAGTGCCTGACACAACCTCAGGTCATCCCAAAGCACTTTACCACTAATGAAATACTTCTGAAGTGCAGTCACTGTTGTAATTTAGAAAATATGACAACAAATATGTACAAAGCAAGATCCAATAAATAGCAATGTGATAATGGCCAGATTATCTGTTTTAGTGACATTGGTTGAGGGGTTAATGTTGGCCAGAATACCGACAGAACTTCTCTGCTCTTCTTCAAAGTAATGCATGGGGATGTTTTCTTCCATCTGAGAGCACAAAGGGGACCCTGGTGTAATGTCTCAATGCATGATGACATGTCCAACAGTGCAGCACACCCTCAGTACTGCAGTGCAGTGTCAGCCTAGGCCATTGCTATAGTTCCTGGATAGGAGTTGAACCCACAGCATCTTGGCTTAGAGGCAAATATGCTGCCACAGCTGACACATGGGTTCTTTCGTCTGATCAACATGGCATTAGTGAGGGTGGAACTCGTCTCTCTATCATTGCCCCCTGTGGTTTCCTGGAAATTTCCACACAGCAAAAGCTTACAATTGTGACGATTTTTTGATGCTGATAGATGTTCTATTTCGTACCCCATGACATGCTTCCTGTCATCATCAGAAGGATGAAGTAGGAATAATAACGTGGTGCATTGTTTTCAGCAACTTTTAATAATGTAATGCCTTGAACAACAACAAATTGCATTTATATAGTGCCTTTAATGTTGTTACAATGTCCAAAGGCACTTTGCAGGAGCATTATTAGACAAAAATTGACACAAAGGAGGAGTTATTAGGTTTGGTGATACTTTGTTTTCTACTGAGTAACCACACTGTAAGAAAAGACAAGTCCCTCTCTGTGATTTACTGGATTCTTTATAAATAGATCTGGCTCCAAGCACAGACCTTCAGTGAATCATTCCTAGTCACTTCTGGTGCATGAATAATCCTCATATTAAGAACAAAAAGAAGTATGGAATGAGGGAAGGCCATATTCTCAGCTGAGCTTTTCAACAGACCATGTGTAATGTGCACTGCCTTGGATACTGTCCAACTTATTTAATCCCCTGAGGGAGGTGAATGCACAGGTATAACTTCTAAGAAGTTAAAGCTCTGATACTCTAAACAAACCAGACAAAAATGATAATTGGGTGAAAATGCCAAGGTATCAGTTTTAAGATTATGATCTACATGATAACTCAGCCCTGGTTATAATACTGCACAGGAAGGATTCCCATTGCCTCAGATTTGGAACTCTAGTTTTCCACAGAGTAGTTGATCGTCCATCTCCAGACTTATCCTTATAATCTCCTTTCCTATTCTTAACCAGATATGGGTGATTGCTTTATAAAGAAGTTAATCAACATGGTATTAACTGCTTGTATACATATCAGCTGCAACGTGGGGAAAAAATAAATTCTTCTAATCTCTAATCTTTCGTTAAGCTTCCTAATTTTCCATTCAGATCCTTTAGTTCTGTGATCACACTTTAAGTCAAATTGTTTGCTCCTTCGATATCCATGCTTCTCAGTATTGGTGCCCTTAAAAAAAATACAACTTTTTTTTACTTTTATCACTTTCCTGAAAACATTGACTCCCTTGATGTGACACAACCCCACACGCAAATGTCCTCTAACAATGAACCCTGCATGTGTGACTCTTGGCAATGAGTAACAACTGGCAATTCAATTATGGAGGCATCCCAATTTTCTCCTCATCCAAAGTGCACATAAACACACTTCCAGCAGGAGTTATTGGGAGGTCCAAAGGCGATTGGGGAGATGATTGAATTTGATCCCCTTACCAAACACAGGAGTGATAAGATCAACGGTAACACCACAACTGCTATCTAATTTACAGAGAGTTACTTAGGATATATGGCACAGAAACAGGCCATTCTGCCCAGCCAGTCCATTTGAGCCTTCTCCCATCCTTCTTCATCTATAACTATCATAATAACCCTCTATTTTCTTCTTCCTCATACGCTTGTCTAGTTTCCCCTTAAATGCATCTATACTATTCATTTTAACCATTCCCTGTGGTAGTGAGTTCCACATTCTCGCCAATCTTTGGATAAAGAAGTTTCTCTGAATTCCCTGTTGGGTTTCTTGGTGACTATCTTGTATTGATAGCCAATACAATTGTTCTTTCCCATAGGGGAAAACATTGGTCTGAATTTTTGGGCAGATGGAGAGGCAGACATGGAAAAATCTGTGGAAAAATGCTGGTAGAGGCCTGAATCCACATGTCCTGCCCCTCAAAGCCAGCCTCCATCATTTTCACGGCAGTGGGGGGGGGGGGGGGGGGGGGGGGGGGGGGGTTGGGTTGGGGGGGGGGGGGGTCGGGGGGGTGGATAAATGGTCACAACTTCTAAATAGCACCGTCCTGGTTCACAGGGCAGCTGCCCACATAAATCAGCAGCTGCCTCCACTCATGTAATTTAGGTGAAGTAGGCTTCTGAAATACAAAGTGTGCAGATTAGACCAGGTAAGAGCAGGTCAAAACCTTGTGGAATTGTTTGAATAGCCAGAGTAAACTATTGGAGAGGTACGGTATCACTTTGGATATGGTACTGGGACAACTTTGTGAGAGGTAAGGCACTCTTTGGGACAGGTCTGGTGTCCTTTGGGAGTGTTAAAAGTAGACACGATTGTGTGTAAAAAGTATATAAACTCATTGGAACTGTCCGAGCTGTCAAAGAACTGTCAAGCTGTCAAAAAACTGTTGAAGCTGTCAAATAATCGTCAAAGATCATTGGAACTGTCAAAGTTGAGTGGCATGGAGGGTATGAGGGTTCATGGTGGTTGTGGCATGAGGGGGAATGAGGTGGTATAGCTTGGCATGGATGAGACATGGGGGTGAGGAGGTGAGGGGAGTGAGGGCTGGAGGGCTGTTTTTTGGGTTTTTTTTAAATAACTCCAACAAAGTGCTGGTGCTCAGAGTCGGGCCTTCCGTAGAACCATAGAAAGGTTATGGTGCAGAGAGAGGCCATTCAGCCCATCGTGTCTGCACCAGCCGCTCGTTTTAAACATTTTAGTCCCATTTTCCACCACTTTTCTGCTCAACCCACCTGCGCACTCGGCAGCCTCTGCACCTGCTCCGGGGGCAGTGGGTCTGAATTCTAATTCAGCCTACTCCCCCGGAATGAAAACCCAACATTCTGGGCCTTTTTATCCAGGTTGGATTGGTGGAGCTGAGAAATGTCCCATCTCTGCCCTCCCAATCCAGGACTGAAAATCCAGGCCATTCTTTCTGTATCTCTATCAAAACCTTTCATAATTTTAAAGGCTTCTCTCAGATCATTTCTCAGCCTTTTTTTTTTCAAGAGAAAAAAGAGTCCTTCCTGATATGTCATTCTGGTATCATTCTTTTCAATCCTCTCTGCATCCTCTCCAGTGCTTCCTTTTCATAATAGGGACAACTACTGTCAGTGCTCTAAGTGTAGTCTAACCAATGTTCAATACAGGTTTAGCATAACTTCCCTACTTTTCCACTCTATCCCTCTTGAAATAAAACCTTGTGCTTGGTTTGATTATCTAATGCAGCACAGAACAGGAAATGAGTTTGGCACCTTCATGGCCTGTATTGCTAGTTGGTTCTATGGAAGGCCCGACTCTGTGCACCAGCACTTTGTTGGAGTCATTTAAAAAAATAATAATAAAACAAAAAACAGCCCTCTAGCCCTCGCTCCCCACCCCCTATGTCCCATCCATGCCAAGTTATTACCACCTCATTCCCCCTCATACCACCTCAAATCTGTACCTGCCATAAGTTTAATCATGCTACTTCTCCAACATGTAAGAGTTCTCCATCACAGAGGGGATTAAGACTAACATTCAGAAAAAGAAGCACAAGGATTACATTAGCAAATTCAGGCCAGAAGCAACATCAACCAGATGTGTTGACATTTTCCAGAAGTAATTTGGCTCACTACAAAGCCCCGAGCAGCATGTGAGCCTCAAAGCTTTTCATCTCTCCTTTCGATTATTTGTTTTATTACTTTTCAAATCTCCCTTAAAATATGCTTTTTTTGACAATCAAGTCTAGTGTCCACACAAGAATTATTGGCATCTCTATATTCTATCTCAGCCATTACCCAGCTATTCTGCTGAAAGTTCTTTACGAAAGGAGTTCTGACTCATTGCATTAGCTTCCAACGAGCAGTGAGGTCAAGGGAAAGTTCAATATCCCATCCAAAATATACTCAATGCTCAAGGTGGACACAGGTGCCAGAGCCAAAAGTGACCTGAAGGCAAACCAGTAAGATGATAATATAAGCGATAGGTAAAACATCCCAACCATTTGCACCTCTAAGTGTCCCCAGATACAGATAATGGGTTGGTGAGCTTCATATGGTATTTTCACAGAATTAGGGATTCTTCAGTTCATAATGCAGGTAATATTAAGAATTGAAGGGAAAAAGGCACGGCCTTCAACATCATAACATACTTTTGAGTTAGACCTAGCTTCTTACTCTAGTTACTTCTCAGCCTATGAAGTCTGAAATATATTTCAGATTCATGCTTCATTTTTCCCTATGTTTCACTCTATTGCATGGTTTCAAAGAATCCTGGAGTGGCTCTTCCTCACTCTTTTTTTAACCACAGGTTCTGTAAACAAAACAACTCCTTTTTTGGTCAACTACCACCAGATGCAAATGAACCTGACTAACACTCTCCAAAGCTAGTTCGCCAAAGGTGTCTCCAGGAATAACTTTACCTGGGAACTTAGTTGGCACAAATTTGGGCATTAAGGTCACGTAGATATCCAAATTAGGTTTTTTTTCTTCCATTAGAGGAACTATTACTTTTCTAGTAGAAAAGCAAAAAACTGTGGATGCTGGAAATCCAAGACAAAAACAAAAATACCTGGAAAAACTCAGCAGGTCTGGCAGCATCAATGGAGAGGAACACAGTTAACGTTTCGAGTCCGAATGACCCTTCAACAGAACTAAGTAAAAATAGAAGAGAGGTGAAATATAAACTGGTTTAAGGGCAGGGGGTCGAGGGGGGGTGGGTGGCGGGGGTGGGACAAGAGAGCTGGATAGAGGGCCTGTGATAGGTGAACATAACCAAAAGATGTCACAGACAACAGGACAAAGAGGTGTTGAAGGTGGTGATATTATCTAAAGGAATGTGCTAATTAAGGGTAGACAGCAGGACAAGCAAGGTACAGATAGCCCTAGTGGGGATGGGGTGGGGGGAAGGGAAGGGATCGAAATAGGCTAAAAGGTAGAGATAAAACAATGGATGAAAATACACTTAAAAATAATGGAAGTAGGTGGGAAAAGAAAAATCTATATAAATTATTGGAAAAAAACAAAAAGGAGGGGAACATGATGTACAAATCTCTGGATAAAGGGGGAAAAGGTACCCAACATTATTCTCATCCTGAAGGCCACCTTTATGTGTGGCTGCATTAAGCTGTGCATAGACCCTCAGTATGCAAACACTAAATGTCACCATGTGCCAAAGTTCTATCTGTTTCCGATGAAGTGAAGGATGGGTCTGGCCAATTACCACTGAATGCTCCATTCAGTTAGGCTGTGCCATACCACCTGTCCCACAAGTCCATCAGGTAGTGGTCACCTTGAGATCCTGTGAGAAAAGGAGATGGTGAATCCCATTGTATGGTTCCCTGAAGAGATTGTCAATGTCATTCAATATCCTGGGGGTTACCATTGACCAGAATCTGAACTGGACTAGCCATATAAATACAATGGCTACAAGAGCAGGTCAGAGGCTAGGAATCCTGCAACGTGTAACTCACCTCCTGACTCCCCAAAACCTGTCCACCATCTACAAGGCACACATCAGGAGTGTGTTGAACTACTCTCAACTTGCCTGGATGATTGCAGCTCCAACAACACTCAAGAAGCTTGACACATCCAGGACAAAGCAGCCCACTTGATTGGCACCACTTCTACAAACATTCACTCCCTCCACCACCGACGAACAGTGGCAGCAGTGTGTACCATTTACAAGATGCACTGCAGAAACTCACTAAGTTTCCTCAGCAGCACCTTCCAAACCCATGACTGCTATAATCTAGAAGGTCAAGAGCAGCAGATGAATGGGAACACCACCACTTGGAAGTTCCCCTCCAAGCCACACACCTTCCTGACTTGGAAGTATATCACCGTTCCTTCACTGTCACTGGGTCAAAATCCTGGAACTCCCTTCCTCGCAGCACCGTGGGTGTACCTAAACCACATGGACTGCAGTGGTTCAAGAAGGCTGCTCACGACCACTTTCTCAAGGACAATTAGGTCCGGCCAATAAATGCTGGCCTAGCCAGCAAAGCCCACATCCTATAAACGAATAAAAAATAATTGGCAGAATGCCTCAACACCAGGACTTTCAAACAAGCACCAATATATTGCTTGGCTGGTGATTGGAAGGGCTCGCCCTTTCAGATTCTTCATGCATGCTCTGAGTCTCATTGTCAGTGTACACTGTCCTAGAGGTGGCCGTGGTGGAGAAGAGACCGTCTCCTGTCTCCTTCTGGAATGTAGCTTTGGAAGGAAGGTTTGAAAAGAGATGCAGTGGTTTTGTCAAGGTTGATCCAGAGCAGCTCTGTAACGCAGGACTCTGTGCTCCACGGGTTGTTCCCATGGGTGCAAACCAAGGCAAATACCATCTACTGCTAAAGGACCTCCAGCTTGGTGAAATACACTTTTTGCGTCTGCCCGAAACAACAGACAAAGAACTGTCTGCTGCTGAGTTTTGCAAACAGGGGAGGTCCCTGACCACATGCTGAGGGATGCACTAAAGCTTGGGGCAGCTACTGGAAATGCTCAATGGGGAAAGGCCACTGTCAGTGGCTGGGAAGTGGATGGGAACCCATGTAAAACCTCTCAGGCTGCATGCACCAGCAAATGTTTGACATGAAATATAAATATATATTGTAAATATGACCTGTAAATATAAGTGTGGCATCAGAGTGCCATATGCTGCATTGAATAAAAATGAACCCTACTGCACTTTATGCGATGCCAAATTTGAAATGCTATATAATGAACTTTTACCAATTTTATGAATAAAGTATATTTTTTGAAAAAATAATTTAAAGTCCCTGTTTATCTGATGACATAAAGTTAGTGAAGGCAACCTGACGTTCTGACATTAGACTTGTAGACCCATGCAAGGCTGGTTTATGAGCACTTGCATCATGAGGGAGTCAGATTTAGCATTGCAAATGCCGGAAGCATTAACAAATTTGGTCTAAAACAAGGTCAACACAAAATCACTTATTTTTTCTCTCAGGACTCTGATCACAGGACCCCATATCCACAAAACATGTATATTTTCATTTAACCCTATAATCATTCAATTGCTAGTAATTGTTATTTTTAATTTGAAGAAATCGTTTTTTTTGTGGATAGAGAGTACTGCACTGGCATGTCAACCTAGATTGCGTGCTCAAATCTCCGGAGTGGGACTTGAACCCACAACCTTCTGACTCAGATTGGCTCACACGGAGCCACAGTTGACATGTAAAGTGGGTAGATAACTGATGTGAGAGTAGGAGAATAATTGGCAAGTCGTGACAACGACACATTTAGTTTGGAAGTAAGAACATAAAAGAAAAAAGATACAGAGAGACATTAAAATATGGAATAGATTTCTAGTGAGAGTGATGGAGGTGAAAACCCTAGTATCGTTTAATAAACAATTTGGACTCTAAAGTGGGGGCAGATTTGAATCTTTCTAGATAGATTAGGTAAGAACCTGAATGGTCCTCTTCAGCCGTAACTATTTTGTGATCCTGTGAATATGTGTCAACAAGTGGGCTTCCAAAGTCATTTATTGGATGTGAAGTACTTTGGGCAGAGTGCTGAAAATGCCTTTTACTTTGCAGGCACTACAAGTCCTACTGTATGGATTCACAGAGAGGAGGGATTTATTGCCACCTCCCCAGAGCCTTCACAACACACAGTTCAGGGAAGTCTAAGGACAGCACAATCCCAACAGGATGTGAGTAGGAGGCTGATCACAAGGTAATCCCTTGGAAAGAGTGCTAGGTTAAGGCATCACACGCCTGAAACAAAGCACAAGGACTAAGGGGCAGAAATGTACCATCTCAGGCTGCCAACATTCACACGCTACATAATAGAGCAAATAAATGCTGTGCACTTGATCTGAACAATGCGCTTAGTATTTATTTGTCATTGGTTCCAAAAAAACAGGAGCCCAGTGTAAAATGGCAATAGATATTATTGAAGAACTGAATATGAGAGTGGAGGAACACGGGTGTTTGAGCAGTGATTTTTTTAAGGTGTAATTTGCAGTTTTACAAATCGTATGACACTACTTGGACGGCATTTTTGAATTAATGCCTGTGCAAAGGTCTTTACTGCATTGCTGCTACCACTGCTAACTTGCCAATTGCATTTTTCACTGTTATATCCTGGCTACTGATCTACATGCTAAAGCCTTTTTTCACGCTAAAGTCTCTTTTCAGAGTGAAGTCAGGGAAATTGCACCATACAATTGCTCTTGGAACACGAGGGTGAGGGCTTTGTCCAGACATGTAGAACACCACTTCAAGATCCCAATGGTATGTTTGGTAATCATTCCAGTTATAATATGAGTTTTGATGTCCTCTGTTTCTACCCTGATTGTTGTATAGGTGTTACGAGTTTGGCTATGTAGATTAGTTTTAAGCTTCTATCTACCCTTCAATTTTAAAAACTGTCCAAAGACATTAAAATGGCTGGCTATGACTAAAAGGAACTTTCTAGCATACAAAGAAGTTGAAACCTTGTTATCTCTGAAGAGACACTAATGACTCGGTGAGCTGTAGATGACCAACTTCCAAGAGAATTATACAAAGGCCATTTACATTTCTTAAGCCAAGCCTGGCCAATGGAGACTACCGATCTGCTAGGACAAAGGACCCTGAAACCTCTTTTCCAATTCTTCATGTTTGCAACATTAACAATCTCAAGAATCCAGACTAAGCCAAAGTGGAGAGGTCAGAGTCATATGGATCCCCCCCCCCACACGCCTCCCTCCCCCCAAGCTGGGACAACCTGTTACCTTGCATTGTGGAGCAGCAGAGCTCAGACTGCCATTGTCCATCAACCAAACAGCAGCTCAGAACCAGAGCTCTGTCCAGGATTAAATGCCTGCGTCTACCGCCACCGCCACCCCCCCACCCCCCCCCCCCCCCCCGCCCCCCGCCCCCCCACCACCACCCACCACCCAGTCCATCTACACTGTTTTTACTGGAACTTCTGAACTTCTGTACCATCACCTACTTGACTAATCCACCTCTGTGTGCCCATCACATCATGGAAGTCCTCTCTACTGGAAAAGTGGATTATCCAGCATCAGTTTCAGCCTGCTGACCTCTGTGAAGGAGCAAACCATTGGGTTTTTGATTTGGACCCTGAACTCATATGAAACAATAATTCTTATTTTCTGTGTGGTCTTTGTCCTGTGCCTCTTTCTTTTCTTAATCGCTCTTTTATTGTATGAAGGCAAAAATGGTGGGATATTGCAAACCCTCTTCCTACAATTTGAGTGTGTGTAAAATAAAATAACCTTCTAAGTTTATCCCATCTCGAATGTGGGGTTAGAAATAGAAATTGGATCCCACCAAAACAAAGGGTTTGGGAAATACTTCTCAGCTTATAAGGGGGGAAATGAAAATCAAAACACCTTGCTGTTTACAGACAGGTGGTGAGAGGAGAAATCAGGGCTGTTTAAATTAAACCCTCCTCCTGTCTGTACCACTTCAAATAAATGCGACACAGATAATAGTTTTAAAATTATGCAGTTATGACATCTACCAGGACAACAAGCATTAACTTACATAATTCTGTGCAACAAGTGCAATAACTTGCATTTACATAGCACCTTAGGAGAGCATTGGAGTAATTTTAATCTGGAGTTATTTTTATTCTTTAACGGGATATAGGTTTCGCTGGCTGTGCCAGCATTCATTGCCCACCCCTAGTTGCCTTCGGGAAGGTGGTGCTGAAGCTGCCTTCTTGAAGCGCTGCAGTCCATGTGGTGTAGGTACACACACAGTGCTGTTAGGAAGGGAGTCCTGGATTTTGAAACAGCAACAGTGAAGGAACAGCAATATATTTCCAAGTCAGGATGGTGAGTGAACTTAAGGGGGAATTTCCAGGTGATAGTGTTCCCATTTATCTGCTGCCCTTGTCCTTCTAGATGGTAGTGGTTGTGGGTTTAGAAGGTGCTTTCTAAGGGACCTTGGTGAATTTCTGCAGTGCATCTTGTAGATGGTGCACACTGCTGTTACCGTGCATCAATGGTGGAAGGAGTGAATGTTTGTGGATGTGGTGCCAATCAAGCGGGCTGCTTTGTTCTGGACAGTGTCAAGCTTCTTGAGTGTTGTGGCAGCTGCACTCATCCAGGCAAGTGGGGAGTATTCTATCACACTCTTTACTTGTGCCTTGTAGATGGTGGACAGACTTTGGGGAGTCAGAAGGTGAGTTACTCATCACACGATTCCTAGCCTCTGACCTGCTCTTGTAGCCATAGTATTTATATGGCTAGTCCAGTTCAGTTTCTAGTCAATGGTAGCCCCCAGGATGTTGATATTGGGGGATTCAGTGTTGACAATGCCATTGAACATCAAGGGGCAATGGTTGGATTCTTTCTTGTTAGAGATGGTCATTGCCTGATACTTGTGCGGCATAAATGTTACTTGCCACTTGTCAGCCCAAGCCTGGATATTGTCCACGTCTTGCTGCCTTTGGATGGACTGCTTCAGTATCTGAGTAGTCACGAATGGTGCTGAACATTGTGCAATCACCAGCGAACATCCTCACTTCTGCACTGTTGATGACGCCTTCCATTACTTTACTGATGATGGAGAGTAGACTGATGGTAATTGGCCGGGTTGGATTTATCCTGCTTTTTGTGGACAGGACATACCTGGGTAATTTTCCACATAGCCGGGTAGATGCCAGTGTTGTAGCTGTACTGGAACAGCTTGGCTAGGGGCGCGGCATGTTCTGGAGCACAAATCTTCAGTACTTTTGCTGGAATATTGTCAGGAACGATAGTCTTTGTAGTATCCAGTGCCTTCAGCCATTTATTGATATCACTTGGAGTAAATTGAATTCGTTGAATACTGGAATCTGTAATGCTGGGGACCTCCGGAGGAGGCTGAAATGGATTATCCACTCAGCACTTCTGGCTGAAGATTATTGCAAATGGCTCAGCCTTATCTTTTGCACTGATATGCTGGGCTCCTCCATCATCGAGGGTGGGGATATTTGTGGAGTCTCCTCTTCCACTGAGTTGTTTACTTTCCACCACCATTCACGATTGGATGTGGCAGGACTGCAGAGCTGAGATCTGATCCATTGTTTGTTGGATCACTTAGCCCTGTCTATCACTTGCTGCTTATGCTGTTTGGCATGCAAATAGTTTCACCAGGCTGACACCTCATTTTAAGGTACGTCTGGTGATGATTTTATGGCATACTTTAATGGTATGTCTGGAGATGACAAAGCGTGGATGAGGGTTTCAACAGTAGATGGGCTGACGTAGGGCAGAAGTGGACAATGTTATGAAAGTAGGCATGGTCTTCGTAATGGAGAGAATATGGTGTTGGTAGCTCAGCTCAGGGTTGAATATGACACTGAAGTTGTAACCAATCTGGATCAACCTGAGTGGTGGTCAATGATGGGGATAAAGTTGGGCAGTAAAGCTACAGAATTTGTGGCAGAGCCAAAGAAAGCAGCTTTGGTGTTTCCAGTATTAAGCTGGAGGAAAATGGGGCTTGTTAGAAACTGGGTATCAAATGAGGAGTCTGACAGCACAGAAGTCAGAGAGGTGGTAAGGAGGTAGAACAGCAACTCATCAACTTATGTGAAAAAGTTGACCCAAATGTGAGGATGATGAGCCCCAAGTAGCAGCATGTACATAAGAAAGAAGGTGGGGGTGGGGGTTGGGGAATGGATACTTAGGGAAGTCCAGAGATGATAGTGAAGTCATGAGTGTGTTTGTACTACTTTCAAATGGCAATATTGTAATGGGCAGCAAGCAAGAACTGTACCACAATCACTTTTGCACTTTTATTGCCTATGCTTGACTTAGTGCTATCAGAAACTTCTGAGTTAAATTATTATGAAAAGATTATAGAGAACACCAGAAAAATTCATAAAGCATATCTATAATAATTCATTTTTGTTTCTTAAATATAATTGTTGTTTTACTCCTGCCATCTTAACATCAGACGCATTGAGCAAGACTATCTGGAACAAAGTTGTAAACATGTTCCTTATAAATACTTTAATGATTTTGTTAATTGCAAGGTGCATGAGAACCCTTCCACTCAAATTATTTCAACTTGTATAGGTAAAGTGTTTTCAGGTGTCTAATGAGTTGATGGTGACCTCTTATATTACCTGGTTGTAAAGTGTAATTAGTGATGTACTTTGGTATCTCAATACTAAAAAACCTGCTCCTAATTCATATGTTTATGTGATTGTAAGTTATACATATTTGCATTAGATATAATAGATAAATATGTACAAAGGCCTTGGAAGAATTATTATTATTATTTATCTCTCAAAGTACACCTCTTGGATGAAAGCAGAAATGATATCTAGGAACTGAATTTGATTTTTTTTTGATTGGGGAAAGGATAAACGTGGGTTGTCCATTCTCTGAAATCTAAACACAAAATATCTCCAGGACCACAATTAAACAAAGCATGGGTACATGCCTTGATCTCGAAATGTATTCTTTCAAACCCAGGCAACAGAAAAGCATGCAGAGCTAGCCTGTGTGAAAATCTTTCAATGGCTTGCAGTCTCTGCGAGAGACTTTGATTATGGGGATTTGGCATGATACCCAATAAAATTTTTGAATAGGTTCCTATTCATTTGTCACATTCACAATAGGAAATTTATATTCTGTCCTTGAAGAATAAATTAAATTAATTTAAGCGTTGCTAACCAGGCTGAGAATAGGTATTCGAATTGATGTTTATTTGCTCATTATTTTAATTTAAAATTTGGTGGTCCTTCATATTAATTTGATTAAATATTTTAACCAACTGATTGAAAATGAACTGAGTAGTGTTTGGTGTTACAGTAATTCCAAGGGCCACAGCATACAGATGTGTTCATCATGTTATTCTTTTGTGTCAACCTCAAGTGTTTCTTTCCTTTATGGGTTTCCATCCTTGAGCTGAGACGGTGAGTTGCCCATGATCTTGAAACTAATGGTGCTCTATGTTTAACCAGCTGGAAGGCACGTTGACAATACCATAAAACCCACTCTATCAGTGCATTACTCTCTTGAGGTTAGGTGGGAAAATTCAAATGTTAACTGGTACCAGACCAAGAGTTTTTTAACATGGGCAAATGAAGCAAGCATCTTAACTGCTGTACTACAGGAGACAGCCATTTTCAACACTACTTAGCATACTATGGGACTACCATTCTATGTGATGGAATACAGATTCCTTCAACTCTTTACTTAGAACACATTGCTTCTTGAATTGGCTTAACATTTGCCATGAAGTCCATCTTTACACTTGCTCCAGGTGAGATTGGTGACTTCTGCCCAATATTGGATGAACTGCTGTCATGCACTTAGATTCATCAGGATTATGGCTAAGACTAATTTCACTGATGATTCACAACAGGCATGAGAGAGAAACTTATTGACGGTGTTTTGGAAAATATTTATCCCTTAATTAATGTCAGTAACACAGATTATCTTGTCATTATAACATTGTGGTTTACAACACATTGGTCTGCTCAAATATGATGCTGTGTTTCCTATATGACGATCCTGACAACATTTCAAAAGTAGTTAATTGACTGAAAAGCACTTTGGGATGTCCTGAGGTCATTAAAGATGCCATATAGATGCAAAGATTTCTTTCTTTTCTGGTTCCATACATATCCATGTTCCTACATATATGATCATTGAAGCAAAATAGTACAGAGAACAGAACATTTTTCCACTCAGTGCATGTGACAGAATCAGCAAATCTCACTATGCAGAGTTTCACTTAATAAGTTCAGGCTATGTACCACAAACCAATTCCAAGGAGAACCTCATTTCATCAGCAGTATCATCCAGCTTACCACTGCTGTTACACTATAATATTTTCCATTGCCACCAAAATCTAGCAAACTGATTAACAATATACCAACAGATTTCTATACCAATCAGTAGTGGTGAAAAAAACAACTGTCATGATAAAATGGCTGTATAAGGTGACAGACCTAGTAGACATCACACCTCTGTTATACGAATATCTTTTAATGGGATATTACCCTTAGCTCTGACCTATAAATTCACAGCGATTTACCCACCATATCTGTGAATTCTGCTTCTCTGTGAATATCACAGTTTATCATATTAATTCAGGGGATGGGGATGGCACTGGCAGGGGCAGCACTTATTATCCATTATTGATTTCCCTTTAGAAGGTGGTGATGAGCAACCTTCCTGAACTGCTACAGTCTATGTGGTGGTGGTGCTATTATAGTGCAATTAGGTGGGATATTGCTGGATTTTGACCCATGAATGAATGGTGAAATATTTCCAAGTAAGGATGGTACGTGACTCCAAGGTGAACTTGCAAGTGGTGACGTTCCCTTCTGACTGCTACCCCTGTCTTTTGAGTTGTTGGTGATCTGAAATTTAGGACGTGTTGTCGAAGAATCATTGGTGAATTGCTGCATTGCACTGCATTGGTACTGGAGGGAGTGACTGTTTAAGGTGATGGTGAGCAAATGGGCTGCTTTGTCCTTGACCGTGCCAAGCTTCTTCGGTGTTGTTAGTGCTTTGCTTATCCACGCGAATGGTGAGTATTCCATCACGTTCCTGTACCTTGTCTATGCTGGAAAGCCATTGGAGTCAGGAGATGAGTTAGTCACCGCAGAATTCCCAAACTCTGTCCTACTATTATATCTGCAGTATTTAGATTTTTTATATTCTTGAGGGTGTCATTGGCTAGGCCAACATTTATTGCCCTTCCCTAATTGCCCTTGAGAATGTGGCAGTGAGCTGCCTTCTTGAACTGTTGCAGTCAATATTTTGTAGGAACACCCACAGTGCTGTTAGGAAGGGATTTCCAGGATTTTGACCCAGCAAGTGAAGGAAAAGTGATATAGTTCCAAGTCAGGATGGTGTGTGGCTTGGAAGGGAGCTTGCAGGCAGTGGCGTTCCCATGCATCTGCTGTCCTTGTCCTTGTCCTTCTAGATTGTGAAAGTTGTGGGTTTGGAAGGTGCCGTCGAAGGAGGCTTGGTGAGTTGCTGTAGTGCATCTTGTATATGGTACGCACTGCAGGCATTATGCATCGGTGGTGGAGGGAGTGAATGTTTAAGGTGGTGGATGGGGTGAAATCAATAGGCTGTTTTGTCCTGGATGGTGTCGAGCTTCTTGAGCATTGTGGAACTGAACTCATCCAGGCTAGTGGAGCGTATTCCCTTACACTCCTGACTTGATCCTTGTAGATGGTGGACAGGCTTTGGAGAGTCAGGAGATTAGTTACTCTCCACAGAATTCCCAGCCTCTGACCTGCTCTTGTAGCCACATTATTTATACGGCTAGTCCAGTTCAGTTTCTGGTCAATGGTAAACCCCAGGATGTTGATAGTAGAAGATTCAGTGATGATAATGCCATTGAATATCAAGGGGAGATGGCTAGATGTCTCTTGTTGAAGAAGGTCATTACCTGGTATTGGTTTGACACGAATGTTACTTGCCACTTATCAGCCCAAACCTGAATATTATTCAGGTCCTGCTGTATATGGCATGGACTGCTTCCGTATCTGAGGAGTTGTGAATGGTGCTGAACATTGTGCGATCATCTGTGAACATCCCCACTTCTGATCTTATAATGGAGGGGAAGTCATCAATGAAGCACCTAAAGATGGTTGGGCCTAGTACCAAACCAGAGCAACTCCTGCAGCAATGTCTCAGGCTGAGATGATTGACCTCCAACAACCACAAACATCTTCCTTTGTGCTAGGTGTGGCTCTAGTTAATGGAGACTTTCCCCCTGGTTTTCTCCTGGAATTACATTGACTTCAATTTTGCTCGGGCTTCTTAATGTCACATTTGGTCAAATGCTGCCTTGATGTCAAGGTCAGTCACTCTTACCTCATCTCTTGAGTTCAGGTCTTTTGTGCATGTTTGGTCCAAGGCTGTAATGAGGTCAGGAGCTGAGTGGCCCTGGCAGAATCCAAACTGAACATCAGTGAGCAAATTATTCCTGAGCGAGTGCAGCTTTATGGTTGGTCCAGTTAAGTTTCTGGTAAATGTTAACCCCCATGATGTTGGTGATGACACTCTGATTTGCTGTGACCATGGAGATAATGGTTGCTCTATCTGATTATTGTCGAACAATATGGATTGCAATCTTAAATTAACATCTTTGATGTCTTTGCTTAATTGTTTAATCCATGTCAAGATTTGACAATGGTAACGCCATTGAATGTCAGGGGTTAGAGTTATGGTTAGGGTTAGGTTTAGGGTTTCACTTGTTGGAAGTTGTCATTGCCTGGCATTTTGCACATTTTGCATATGCCATATATGCATATTGTGTTCCAGCAGTTGTTACAGGAGACTGGTTCCATTAGGATATCAAATAAGTAGCTGATCAATCACATCACACTCATCAATTTTGCCCAACTTTAGGAAAGTAGTGAGTGCCTCAATTTGCACAGAATGTAAAAAAGTCCAATTAAATCAAATAATTTAGTATGCTTTGCCTACTTCTTCCGACATACATCCTGAAACACAGTCATGGACTCCCTTCAGTTTGCTAAGGCTTCAGTCTGGGTGAATGAAGACAATTGTACATAGAACATAGGAACTTAGGACTGAGGAGCAGGAGTAGACCATTCGGCCCTTTGAGCCTGCTCCGCCAATTGGTAAGATCACGGCTGATATGGTTGTGGCCTCAACTCCACTTTCCTGTCTGTCCACCATAACCCTTGACTCCCTTGTCGATCAAAAATCTGTCTAACTCTGCCTTGAATAAATTCAATGACCTGCTTTCTAGTGAAGGGGATTCCAAGGACTAATGACCCTCTGAGAGAAAACAAAATCCTCAACTCCATCTTAAAACGGAGACTTCTTATTTTTAAACTGTACCCCCTAGTTCTAGTCTCTCTGACGAGAGAAAACATCCTCCCGGTATCCACCCCATCAAGTCCCCTCAGGATCTTATATATTTCAATAAGATCACCTCTCATTCTTCTAAACATCAGTAGATATAGGCCCAACCTGTTCAAACTTTCTTTATGTGGTAAACACTTCATCCCAGGAATGAGTCGAGTGAAACTTCTCTGAACTGCATTCAATGCAAATACATCCTTTTCAAATAAGGAGACCAAAACTATATAGAGTATTCCAGATATGAACTCACTAAAGCCCTGCAGCTGCAGTAAAACTTCCTTTTTTTTTTATATTCCATTCCCCTTGCAATAATCTCCAACATTCCATTTGGCTTCTTAATCACTTGCTCTACCTGTGTACTAACATTTTGTGACTCATGTACCAGGACACCGAGATCCCTCTGTACCACCAAGTCCTGCAATCTCTCTCCATTTAAAGAATATACTGTCTTTCTATTCTTCTTGCCAAAGTGGACATGTTCACGTTTTCCCACATCATACTCCATCTGCCAAATTTTTGTCCACTCTCTTAATATGCCTAAATCCCTTTGTAGACTCTTTACCTCCTCTTCACAACTTACTGTCCTACTTAACTTGGTGTCATTGGCAACCTTACCTAGCATACTTTTAGTCTCTTCATCTAAGTTATTGGTATAGATTGTAAATAGAGGCTCCAACACTGATCCCTGTGGCACTCCACTAGTTACAGCTTGCTAACCTTCCCAAGAAGATCATTTCTTTGGAATTCTTTATGGACTCCTAAAAACAATTAAGCAAAGACATCAAAAATGTTAATTTAAGATTGCAATCTATATTGTTCGACAATAATCTGATAGAGAGACCATTATCTCCAGGGTCACAGCAGCTCAAAAATCAGAGTGTTGTGTTATTTGTTTAATTCTCTGCCAATGGGAAGAAGAAAAAAAAGAAAGGCTTACATTTATATAGCATCTTTTGTGACCCCAGGACATCCCAAAACACTGGACAGTCAATGCAGGAACTTTATTATCCTCTCAATCGGCAGCCCGTATTTGGAAATGTTCACTTAGTTCTTCTTTAAAGTGTTACTTGAATTAGAAATTGCTTCTGAAGGAAACTATTCATATCTTTACATTTCCACATATCTACTACTCTGCAGGACAAAATGTTGTTCTGAGCCTCCTGGGTTGGCTGGTATATCACAGTATGTGGTGACAGGATGTCTGCCATGGTCTAATTAGAACCAAGAAACATTAATACATTTTGTTACCCCTCGCTGGGAGATATGATGAGGGTTGACATGCACTACACAGTCAAGTGTTACATCGCTCCTCGATAGCTTCAAACACATCAGAACTGGGAACGCATTGACAATACAGCTATAACACCACTCGTTCCACAAGCGATTATTAAAGCAGTCCAAGACAATGGCCTGGCAATTTACATCTTAATCAATTCACAATGAGGCAACATCAAAGACTCATGGTGCATTTATATTGCAATGTTGGCAAGAGGAAAGCAGTTCCTAAGGGGAGGCATCTGGCTCTTGCTAGTATACTGTTCCATTCCCAATTCCTTAATTCTGCCATGGAGTGGCAACTTTTATCATTTTGGGTTGGATTGAAATCCAGAAGTGAAAGTGAAAAAGTAACATTCTATTCCACCGACGCCCTAGTTAAGATTGGTTCACAATTTATGTAGCCCATACCGCAGGATGAAAAGAAAGACTTGCTTTTACTTGGCACCGTTCACAATTTACTATCCTACATATCTTGGTATCATCAGCAAATGTAGCTAACAAATATCCAGTCCCTTCAGCAAAGTTATTGTTATAGATTGTAAATAAAGGCCGCAATACTGATCCCTGTGGTGCTCCACAAGTTATAGCTTGCCAACCCTTCCAAGAAGATCATTTATTTGGAATTCTTTATTGACTTCTAAAAATAATTAACGAAACACATCAAAGACTTTAAGTTAAGATTAGATGAAGGGACCAAATGTAACATAGGTACATTTGCTGATCACACCAAGATAGGTAGGACAATGAGTTATGAGAGGTGCTATATAAAAGCAAGTATTTTTTTGTTTCATCCTGCAATACGAACTACATAGGTTGTGAACCAATCTCAACGAGGGCCTCAGTGGGGTAGAATGTTACATTTTCCCTTTCATTTCTGGTTTCAATCCAACCCAAAAAGATAAAAGTCGCCACTCCATGGCAGATATAAGGGATTGGGAATTGAACAAACAAGTAAGAGCCCCTTAGGAACTGCTTACACCAGACATCCCAAAGTGCTTTATAGCCAATGAAGTACTTTTGAAGTGTAGTCAGTGTTGTAATGTAGGAAATGGAAAAGCAAACAGAAAACTCCCACAAACAATGTGATAATGACCAGATAATCTGCTTTTGAGATGTTGATTGACAGATAAATATTGGCCAGGGCACCAAGGATAACACAGCTCTGAAGAAGGGTCATAATGTTAACTCTGTCTCTCTCTCCACAGATGCTGCCAAATCTGCTGAGTTTTACCAGCATTTTCTGTTTTTGTACCAGGGATAACTCCCCTGGTCTTGCACCATGGTCTTACATCCATCTGAGAGTTCAGAAGGTGCCTCAGTTCAACGTCTCACCCAAGAGATGTCACCCCTGACAGTGCCCCCTTAGTACTCCTCTGGAGTGTCAACCTAGATTGTTGTGCTCAAGTCCTCAAATAGGCCTTAAAATGACAACCTTCCAATGTAGAGGTGAGAGTGCTACCAACAGAACCAAACTTGATAGATCTGACAGCTGAAGGAGAGATTGCAACTTACTTTTGGCCTCTACAGTAATAGGATCACACCAACAACTCTGTTCCTCAAACAAACACTTAGTAGATCAATAGCATTTTACCTAAATGGTTTCAAAATTTGGCATCAGGTTTGGTATTGTCATGTCCCTAAGGCATTAAAGAGATCATAAACTGTTTAAATAAAGCTGTACCTTCTTTGCTAATTTAAAAAGTGGACCTTGCTGAACCAAAAGATGGTTGCTACTCGTCACATGATTCACAAGCTGGCTACAGTTTCTCAAAATTTCCAACTGTTTCAGGAAATTTCCAACAGGAGTTATAGGATGAAAGCGCAACCATCATCCTTGTGGAATCTCACAGCTCTCATTGCAAGGACCCAATAAAATCAACAAAACCAGGGACCAGCGGACAATTTATCTCCCCAACCTAGACTATAACTAAGGCCAGGTTACTGAAACATGTTATGCCTGCAGCAGCATTAAAAGCCACCATCTATCACCTAACATGAACAATGGATTTTGACCAGGGGCATAGAAGCTGCTTGTTTACCTGCAATTGTCTCATTAATGGGTGACATTACATGACCTAAGCTTCTGGCTTTTAGAAAGTTTCAGTATTACATTTCTAGACTTGCAACTCTGCTGTTCAAACTCTAGCCTGCAAACATCAAAGCAGGACTCCAATCTGACCAACAGCCTGCATCAAGTTTGAGCTTCCTCGAAGCCTGTTCCTCTGAAAGATTCCTGCCATTATCAGCTGAGCAGACCAGTCTCTGTCCACAAACTTTATTTCACTGTGTCCACATCAACTTTAAAGGAACTCTGAAAAATCCTGCTTCAGTAGATGAGCCCACCTGAACTGTAGCTTCTTCGTGAACAAACCCTCACTACAGTCTGACTTTCTGGGCTCTGACAATCACATGAACTGAGAACCTTTTAAGTTATTCATTGTTGTAAAAATTCTCTTTCCTATCTCCTTATTGTGTGCTTGTGTGTGTGTATGAATTGCGACCATTCCCCAGGTTTGAATGTGTGAGTAAACTATACTTTTTATTTAACCCAAAGGAGAATTTGCTGTGAGTCACTTTAAAAAATTGTCCTCACAAACATGAGGTGTGGGGAAACATGCCACAGCCTATTCAAAAGTAAAAATACCTCTGCTTATGGACAGATGGCAAGAAAATAAAGGAGTTCTGTTTTGCCTTCCTCCCCTGACCATAACAGTATAAAAGAAACAATTGCTTTGGTTGCTATATACAAACTGGATAGGCACATTATTCTCGGATGTTGTTGCATAGAGTGACCAGAAAAACTATTTCTTTCTTGGCGCCAATGCAAATATATTACAATTAATTTTATCTCACAAAAGATTAATTGATCCTTATCATATTTCATCCATCTTAATTTGTATGCTTAAAGCCATTCATCTAGTCAATCTCAATTGTCCTTTAGGTGACAATATCAGTCAAATCCTACAAAAGATTCATCCAGAATCATTATTCAGATTGTCGCTTGGCAGTACGTAACTTGAGTATTGCTGTAAAAAGAGACAAGCTTTCAAAGCTTTTTGGCTTGCACTCATCAGGACAGAATCATAAGAATACCAAATTTCAAAGGTAACAACAATTTATATACATATGAAAAGTGTGTTGATTAGTTGAGATATCACCATGGAGAATGCACCAGGCAACAATTATCCACAAGCATTTTGTGTAGGTTCAAACCAGGCAAGCAGACTCTGATTGGTTGAGGCATTACCATGGGAAATGAACCAGGGAACCATCATCCCCCTAGGGACTGGAATAGTCAACAAGCATGACTATATTGATAAAATAGATGCCATTCTTAATGTTGGGTCCAAATTCGAAAGCAAGTTGCAAAACGTTTGTTAGACTTGTGTAAGAGTAACAAGCTGCCTAGTGGTGCACATGTATTGTTGGACCCCATGCTCTGAGTTTTACGAGCACGGGCTGGTTGAGTACAGTCCGTACTCTGCCCATTGCGAACAACTGAAGGGATATGCTGTTTGAAACAATCCACCAGTCATTGGGACACACGTCCTCCATACCTGGCATCGCACTGGCACTGAAATTCATATAGCACATTACTCATTTGTGTGGCAGGCAGAACGTCTTTTTGGCTTGATGGCAGCATCCTGTTAGTGGAGAATACTGCTTGCTTTGCTACTGCATAGTAGCAGTGTGAAACGGCTAGCTTCACCCTTTTCTCAAATTTGTGAGACAATGTACCCTTCCAGAGTAAGCAGACACTTTTACTGGACACTTTTCAGGACCAAAAATTGCAGCCTTCGGCCTGTTCATGAGTTTGCACGATACACAGCAGCAATGAGCTGATTGAGGTAGCCATTATCCGACAGATAGCTTTGATGCGCCCTATTTCAGCATCAAGCTTCCATGGTGAGTAAATGGCCCAAGCTCTTGTTACAAGGTTGCCAATAAGACCAATCTGTATGGAACTGTATGAATCCCAATGCATACATTGAGCAGTGAAGGGAGGATTGCAGTAGACAGTAGGAGAGAGCCCATTAGCAGATTTCTCAACTAGCAAGTCAAGGAAATGAAGGCGGTTAGATTGTTCCATTTCAAAGATGAATTTGAGCGTGGGATGGAGCCATTAAAGTGTGCAAAGAAAATCTTACATGCAGCTGCAAATTCAAATATAGTAAACGTTTCACGTATGTAATAGAAATGTGCAAGGTGTAGGTTCTATTGAAGGTGCATTTCTCGTGGAAACTGATCCATTTCACAAATTTACTACATTTCTGATTTTTGTGTTATAGCGTTGTGATCATCTTTATTTCAGTATCAGAACAGGGTACTAAGTGGCTTAAAAAAAATAACCATTTAATATTACTTTAGTCTCAGGATGACCAGGTTTACCTTTCCTCTGCCACATGTATGCTATCGCCTTCTGAACTGTGCCTTCTGATATAAACTCCCATATTTGTTTAAATGTCCACCTGCGTATCATGGAAGCCTATTCTGGGACAAACATTCCACCTGCCTGAATGAACCATTATTTAAGCTGTCTGCAGGCATTGTCCTCATGATTTAAACAACTGGCTTTGATCAGAAGTTTTGATGGCTGCATCTAAATGTTTATAAGTTTATTGACTTTTTTGAAGAAACAACTGAATGCTCTGACAGACATTCGCTCTGAACTTGAAGAGTAAAGTGCACTGATTAACTTCCCAGGTGTTGGGAATTAGGAGCAGATGCACCTGTTATTGGAGACAAAAGCAAGAGTTAGGTCATGCTCCTCAGAAGCAATCTTTACGGAGACAGCCGAATGCAGTGGATCAGTTTACTGAAGAGGGCAAGGTGCTTTTCCCTAGTGGGGTACTGGCCCAGATGTTTCAAATATGCTCGTTTTTTTCTTAAAGTCCAATTTGTTGACAGGTTTAATCTTTTCTGATGAAGAAAAAGGCGTTAAGTTCCTGCCCGGTGTAACTGGGAACAAGGACATCAGAACTGCTTTTGAGATATTCTGCATAGAATGACGTGGAAGTCACAGCACTGAAACATGTCATTCGACCAAACAGGCTTTTGCCAGTGTTTAAACTCCACACGGGCCTCCTCCCAATCTACTTTGTGTCATCCTGCCCACATATTCTTCTATTCCTTTCTTCCTCATGTACTTACCTTGCTTTCTCTTAAATGTTTCTATACTAGTCACCTCCATGCCAATGCGACAGGGCATTCCATATTCAAATAAAGCCAAATTATTTGAATGAGGCATAATTGGTAAATAAATAATGAGGGGGGTGGTGGAATTGGACAATAGTGTAAACCAGCCACTACCAAATCAGCCACCCATTATATACCTCTGCCAATTTTAATTTCAAATTTCAAAATCAATCCCTATATTTATATCCCCCTCCCCCACAACTGTAAGTTTTCTCTCCCCTTCTAAGGTGTTTATTCATTGTCACAATATGGTTTGTGCAACACCCCAGCAGAACTGACATTCTTTATGTGCCAGCATAAACAGTGAGAGCTGGCAGACTATTCCACAACAGAGGGCAAAATAACTAAGGCAAAGTCCTGCACCAGACACCCCTGCTCCCCCCAACACTCACACACACACACACACACACAACATGCAGTTTGCAGCAGGGGTCACTGAATGACAATCAGAAGCAGAAATCCTGTTCTTTTCTCCCCCTTATCCAAGATGCTAAGGCAAACTGCTGTGTCCAGATGGCCATTGCTGGCATCCCCTGACCTATATGGTTTAGTATAACAGCACACATCACATTTGCCCACTGGGGAGCTACAGCAAGTACATTAATTACAAATATTAACTAGAAAACTGAAAAATGTCCCTCATATTTCCTGGAAATCTCATTTTCTCTCTCATTATTGGCTAGGTTTTGTGACTATATAATTTTACCATAAATATATGCAGTGGAACCGCAATCATCCACCACCAGAGAAGGGATCTTTTTTTAATTTTGGTTACCAGCTGCAACTTTAAAGGAGCCTATGGCATTGGCTTTGGGAGCCAGACTCACCTGGACAATCCCTGGCAGTGCTGTCTACATCCTGGTCTGGGACTCCCACTTGAACCTGTACAGGTGTCACAGTTCAGTCCTCGCCTCCCCAGAGAAATGCAGGTGTTTCACACATTATTCCCCCCATAAGAAAGATAAGCAGGAGTAGGCCATTTGGCCCTTCGAGCCTGGACCATCATTCATCAAGATCACCACAGATTTGGATAGGAGAACTGTCAACTGAAATAGACATGGGCTGGGTAGGGCTTCCTCCCCAGTACCTTCCTCCTCCCTCACGTTCTCTGGGACCCTTTTTGTTGCAGTTGCATCCCCTTCATCCCAGTCTCACAGGTGGAGACAATAGAGCACCCGTGAGTCAAATAGGTAAGGCTGAAGCATTTGCTACAATCGTCAGCCAGAAATGCCAGGTAAATGATACATCTCAGCCTCCTCTGGAGGTCCCCAGCATCACAGATACCAGTCTTCAGCCAATTTGTTTCACTCCACGTGATATCAAGAAATGGCTGAAGGCACTGGATACTGCAAAGGCTAAGGGCCCTGACAATATTCCGGCAATAATACTGAAGACTTGAGCCCCAGAACTTGCTGTGCCCCTGGTCAAGCTGTTCCAGTACAGCTCCAACACTGGCATCTACCCAGCAATATGCAAAAGTTACCCAGTTATGTCCTGTACACAAAAAACTGGACAAATCCAACCTGGCCAATTACCGCCCCATCAGCCTACTCTCGATCATCAGTAAAGTGATGAATGGGGTCATCAGCTGTGTTATCAAGCAGCGCTTGCTTTGCAATAACCTGCTCACTGATGCTCAGTTTGGGTTCCACCAGGGCCACTAAGCTCCTGACCTCATTACAGCCTTGGTTCACACATGGACAAAAGAGTTGAATTCCAGAGGCAAATGAGAGTGACTGCCCTTGACATCAAGGCAGCATTTGACTAAGCGTGGCATCAAGGAGCCTTATAAAAACTGGAGTCAATGGGAATAAGGGAGAATACTGTCCACTGGTTGGGTTCATACCTAGCAGAAAAGAAAATGGTTGTGATTATTGAAGGTAAGTCATCTCAGCTCCAGGGCATCACTGCAGGAGTTCCTCAGGGTAGTGTCCTAGGCCCAAACATCTTCAGCTGCTTCATCAATGACCTTCCTTTCATCATAAGGTCAGAAGTGGGATTGTTCGCTGATGATTGCACAATGTTCAGCACCATTTGCAACTCCCAAGATAAAGTTCATGTCCAAATGCAGGAAGACCTGGGCAACATCCAGGCTTGGGCTGACAAGTGGCAAGTAACATTTGAGCCACACAAGTGCTAGGCAATGATCATCTCCAACAAGAGAGAATATAACTATCGCTCCTTGACGTTCAATGGCATTACCATCACTGAACCCCCCATTATCAACATCCTGGGGGTTACCATTGATCATAAACTGAACTGGACTAACCATATAAACACTGTGGCTACAAAAGCAGGTCAAAGGCTAGAAATCCTGCAGCAAGTAACTAACCTCCTGACTCCCCAAAGCCAGGAGGGTGTGATGGAATACTCCCCATTTCCCTGGATGAGTGCAACTCCAACAACACTCAAGAAGCTTGACACCATCCAGGACAAAGAAGCCTGATTGGCACCCCTTCCGCAAACATTCACTCCCTCCACCACCGATGCACAGTACAAGGGCAGCAGATAGATGGGAACACCATCTTCTGGAAGTTCCCCTCCAAGCCACTTACCATCCTGACCTGGAAATATATGGCCATTCCTTCATTGTCGCTGGGTCAAAATCCTGGAACTCCCTCCCTAATAGCACTGTGTGTGTACCCACACCACATGTATGGAAGCGGGTGAAGAAAGCGGCTCACCACCACCTTCTCAAGGGCAATTAGGGATGGGCAAAAATGCTGGCATTGCCAGCAAAACCCTCATCCCTTGAACGAATTCAAAAAATATATAGTTGAAAGGCAAAACTCCTGCTCCTGCAAAATCTGGCTCCTGGAACACAGTTTTCTCATGGAACAATTACTAAAAGAGAGCCCAGAAGCCCAACAGCAGCATTACTGGATAAACCAATGGCTTAGCTGAAAGGAAGATGTGGGTCCTTTGAACAATGCTCCTGTGTGTTCCATCCCAAGAGCATCATAGCTCAGCCAGAGCTGAACCTAAATTTGTCACATAAAGGTCTGGCATGTACAAGGTTAATGTGGGACTGAGTGCAGTACCGTCCACACAATGAGGTAAGAAGGCACATAACCCAGACTTAGGGTTGGTGTGGTGTTAAGCAGAAACATGTTAAGACCTAGACATGGGGCAGAATTATTTCCTTGTCAGTCATGCACACGACTGACCCGAACAGGAGTAAAATAGTGGGCGATGGCGTCAGGTGAGCGCTAGAAGCGGCAGCACACCTGCCCTTAATCAATTAATTTTTCGCTGACCGTCCAACCATTTGTTTGGCGGGCGACAAATAAGCCAAGCGGCTTTTGCATTTGTTGCAAAACCTCATCCACTGGTGGGATGAGGTTTCGAGCAATCATTAAAAAAAAAACAGTTTTAAAACTCATTTTTAACATGTCCCTGCCCATGTGACAGAGTCACAGGAGTGGGACATGTTTTCCTTATTTTTCAATTCTTTATCTGAAATTTTAAAAATCTTCAGGTCCCTGAGATAGCTCTGTGCCTTCAGGGAGATTTCACTGAGCGCACTCTGTGCATGCGTACACGTCAGCGCTCACTCTCCTCCCGCTCACGTCCCAGCAGCGCTGAGCATTTCGGCGCACCTTTCACGCTGGCTGGCCGTTAATTGACCACCCAGCGTGAAATCGTGGTCAGGTCCCGATCGCGGGCAGCGGTCAGTTTTGTGGCCGCTCCTGGGCCTGGCCACCGGACAAGGTAAGAATCCTGCCCATGGAGATAGCTCCTTGCCTGTACCCTTTACTGTATATGTCTAGATGGTTACAAGTAGTGGGTGGCGCGGTGGCGCAATGGTTAGCACTGCTGCCTCACAGCTCCAGGGCACCGGGTTTGATCCTGACCTCGGGTGTCTCTCTGCATGGAGTTTGCATGTTCTCCCTGTGCCTGCGTGGGTTTCCTCCGGGTGCTCTGGTTTCCTCGCACTGTCCAAGGATGTGCTGGTTAGGTGGATTCGTGATGGTAAGTTGCCCCTCAGTGTGTGTGTGTGAGTGCCCTGCAATGGACTGGTGACCTGTCCTGGATGTGCCCCACCTAGCGCCCATTGCCTGTCGAGATAGGCACGGACTCCCCACAACCCTCAAATGGATGAAGCAGTTCTGGAAAAGTGAGTGAGACAGCTGCACACAGTTAATAAAAGCTTGCTGTTAACATACTGAAGACTCCTTTGATAGACGTGTGCTGTAACCATGGTGGCAGCCTGGGATCAAAAGCCCTCAGCCTCACAGAATAACTAAGAAAAACAATACTTTCAATGGAAATTCTGACCTGAAAGAAGCTGATGACGCTGAGAAAATTTGCCGGGAAAAGCTTCAGAGAAAAGAGCCTGGAAGCTGAAGGCAGAGGTTTTACTGCAGAAGACAATTCCATAGAATCTCCCTTGGAAGTCCAGTTTCAACAGGCAGAGTCCAGAACCTTCAATCGTGAGCTAAATCTTTTTAAGTTCCAGGCTGCAGCTAGTCATGAGAGCTCCTTTTACTAATCCAGAATTAGAAGCGCTGTTTGAACAAAACTTGTAATTGAACCCGATCCCCAACTCTGAGCCTCAGCACATGTCTGGAGTTTGAAAATAAAGTTTAATTACTCAGTCTCTCGGGAATGTCATCACCATCTGATTCGTAATACAGCAAGCCTGTGTTAAATTTGAGCGCCTCTCTACTTGCAACAGTAAATCACTGAACAAAATAAGTCAGCAGACAACTTGACCCATGCAGCCATTGTTAAAAACTTTTCTTCCAGAAGCACGTGGCCATCATTTTGCAGAGCTCGCCAAAACTGGCAAGTGTGGCAAATCCTTTGTACAGCCATGAACAGTGACACCATCTTGAAAACCTATAAGCTCTTAAAGCACACTTTAAACATCTTTAACATGGATTCCACAATTCCAACTCCACTCAGGCTCACCCAAGGCCCAGACCAGTCACAAAATCGGGTCTTTGGAGGAAAAGTTTTTTTAAGATTCAGCGTCACTTCTGGTTTAAATACAAAGTCAGAAGAAAAGTATGGAAACACATTTCTTTACTCAATAGGGCCAATTGCAGATGACATCATTGCACGACTGGATATTAATGAGTTTATTATTATTTATTCATGGGATGTGGGCTTTGCTGGCTGGGCCAGCAATTATTGCCCATCCCTAGTTGCCCGTGAGAAGCTGGTGGTGAGCTGCCTTCTTGAACCACTGCAGTCCATGTGCTGTAGCTACACACACAGTGCTGTTGGGAAGGGAGTTCCAGGATTTTGAACCAGCAACAGTGAAGGAATGGCGATATATTTCCAAGTCAGGATGGTGAGTGACTTGGAGGGGAACCTGCAGGTGGTGGTGTTCCCACCTATCTGCTGCCTTTGTCCTTCTAGGTGGTAGTCGTCATGGATTTGGAAGATGCTGTCCAAGGACCCTTGGTGAATTCCTGCGGTGCATCTTGTAGATAGTACACACTGCTGCTACTGTGTGTCGGTGGTGGAGGGAGTGAATGTTTGTGGATGTGGTGCCAATCAAGCGGGCTGCTTTGTCCTGGACTGTGTCCAGTTTCTTCAATTTTGTGGGAACTGCACTCATCCAGGCAAGTGGGTAGTATTCCTTCACACTCCTGACTTGAGCCTTGTAGATGGTGGACAGGCTTTGGGGAATTAGGAGGTGAGTTATTTGCTGCACAATTCCTAGCCTCTGACCTGCTCTTGTAGCCACAGTAATTATATGGCCAATTTAATTTAGTTTCTAGTCAGTGGTAATCCCCAGGTTGTTGATAGTGGGGGATTGAGTGAGGGCAATACTATTGAACATCAAGGGGCGATGGTTGGATTCTCTCTTGTTGGAGATGTTCATTGGCTGACACTTGTGTGGCGCGAATGTTATTTGCCACTTGTCAGCCCAAGCCTGGATATTGTCCAGGTCTTGCTGCTTTTGGACACGGACTGCTTCAGTACCTGAGGAGTTGCAAATGGTGCTGAACAATTATGCAATCATCAGCGATCATCCTCACTTCTGACCTTATGATGGAAGGAAGGTTATTGATGAAGCAGCTGAAGATGGTTGGTCTGAGGACACTACCCTGAGGAACTCCTGCAGTGATGTCCTGGAGCTGAGATGACTGACCTCCAAAAACCACAACCAACTTCCTTTCTGTTACGTATGACTCCAAACAGCGGAGAGTTTTCCCCCTGATTCCCATTGACTCCAGTTTTGCTGTGGCTCCTTGATGCCACACTCGATCAAATGATGCCTTGTTGTCAAGGGCAGTCACTCTCACCTCACCTCGGGAGTTCAGCTCTTTTGTCCATGTTTGAACCAAGGCTGCAATGAGGTCAGGAGATGAATGGCCCTGGTGGAACTCAAACTGGGCATCAGTGAGCAGGTTATTGCTAAGCAAGTGCCGCTTGATAGCCCTGTTTATCACCCCTTCCATTACTTTACTGATGATCGAGAGTAGACTGATGGGGGGGTAATTGTCCTGCTTTTTGTGTACAGGACAGAGCTGGGTAATTTTCCACATAGCCGGCTAGATGCCAGTGTTGTAGGTGTACTGGAACAACTTGGCTAGGGGCGCGGCAGTGCTGGAGCACAAGTTTTCAATTCTGTCAGAGCCCATAACCTTTGCAGTGTTCAGTGCCTTCAGCCGTTCCTTAATATCACATGGAGTGAATTGAATTGGCTGAAGACTGGCATCTGTAATGCTGGGGACTTCCGGGGGAGGCCGAGATAGATCATCCACTCGGCACTTCTGGCTGAAGTTTGTTGCGAATGCTTCAGCCTTATGTTTTGCACTGCTGTGCTGGGCTCCTCTATCATTGATGATGGGGATATTTGTGGAGCCTCCTCCTCCAGTGTGTTGTTTAATTGTCCACCAACGTTCACGACTAGATGCAGAGCTTAGATCTGATCTATTGGTTGTGGGATCGCTTAGCCCTGTCTATCACTTGCTGCTTATGCTGTTTGGCGCGCAAGTTGTCCTGTGTTATAGCTTCATCAGGTAGACACCTCATTTTGATGTATGCCTAGTGCTGCTCCTGGCATGCCCTCCTGCACTCTTCATTGATCCAAGATTGATCCCCTGGGTTGATGGTAATGGTAGAATGGGGGATATGCCAGGCCAGGAGTTTACAGATTGTGTGTGAGTACAAATCTGCTGCTGCTGATGGCCCACAGTGCCTCATAGATGCCCAGTCTTGAGTTGCTAGATCTGTTCGCAATCTCTCCCATTTAGCACAGTGGTAGTGCCACACAAAATGATGGAGAGTATCCTCAATGTTAAGGCAGAAATTCCTCTCCACAACGATTGTGTGGTGGTCACTCCTGCCAATACTGTCATGGACGGATGCCTCTATGGCAGGCAGGTTGGTGAGGATGAGGTCAAGTATGTTTTTCCCTCTTGTTGGTTCCCTCACCACGTGCCACAGACCCAGTCTAGCAGCTATGTCATTTAGGACTTGGCCAGCTCGGTCAGTAGCGGTACTACCGAGCCACTCTTGGTGATGGACATTGAATTCCACCACCCAGAGTACATTCTGTGACCTTGCCACCCTCAGTGCTTCCTCCAAGTGATGTTCAACATGGAGCAGCACTGATTCATCAGCTGAGGGAGGGCAGTACAAGGTAATCAGCAGGAGGTTTCCTTGCCCATGTTTGTCCTGATGCCATGAGACTTCATAGGGTCCAGAGTCAGTGTTGAGTACTCCCAGGGCAACTCCCTCCTGACTGTATACTACTATGCCGCCACCTCTCTTGGGTCTGTCCTGCCAGTAGGACAGGACATACCCAGGAATGGTGATGGTGGAGTCTGGGACATTATCAGTGAGGTATGGTTCCATGAGGACGACTATGTCAGGCTGTTGCTTGAATAGTCTGTGAGACAGCTCTCCCAATTTTGGCAATAGCCCCCAGATGTTAGTAAGAAGGGCTTTGCAGGGTCGACAGGGCTGTGATTGCTGTTGTTGTTTCTGGTGCCTAAGTCGATGCTGGGTGGTCCGTCCGGTTTCATTCCTAATGTCCGGTTTCACCCACCATATTTGATGAGGTTCTAAAATCCTTTGACATATATTTCAAGTTGCGATCCATCAAAATATTGGAGAGGTAAATACAATAAGAGAGTCCAGCTACCTGGGGAACTAGTCAACTCCTTCATAAATGATCTCGACAGGATAGCAGAGGGGTGTGAATATGGAAACTTAAAATCTGAACTCATCAGAGACAGAATAGTGGTGGGTGTTGCAGACAATTCACTCTCTGACCTCCTGCAGGCAAAAGATGATCTAACCCTAGACAAGGCAATCTAGAGAGTTGGACTGGCTGAACTACGCAAGCAACACAGGACAATCCTAAGGGGAGAGAATACAACATGGGGCAGAAGCCAACACTTGGTCCAGCTTATCATGTCACAATGATGCAGGGACAAACCAAATCAGGGAAAATATTTCTTGAACCGGCCAGCAAAGCGCCCTTGCCAGTGCTGCAGTGTGAAATGCCCTCACAGGAGAGGTCAGTGACCTGCGAGAAAAGCCCAGTGCTCCCAATGCATTAGACCGGGACACTTTAGTAAACTTTGCAGGCCAAAACCCCAGCACTGTACAGATGTTCCAAAGACAATCCACGAAGTTGAGACTGAAAATCCAGCAGACACACAGCCATGCTTCTTTGCTGAGGTCAAAGATTGTGGTTCTTCATTTTGGAATGCTGACCTCCTGGTAAATGGTCAACTAAAAAATTTTAAATTCGATTCAGGTGCCAGCATGACAGTCCTGTCAGACAAGGAACCATGTCTCAAAGACCTCTGGCTTCGAACAACAGACATTTGACTGTGCAGGGCAGGGGGAGTCCGACTCCCAGTCATCAACATGAGCCTGGAGCCACTAAGATATGTCAGCAAACAGATATTTGAGTTGAGGTATATCATCCGTCACCAGCTTTTCTCTCTCCTGAGCAGGAATACTTGCGTAGCCCTGGATCTCCTCCAGACAGCGGAGGATGTCAAGGCTGCCACTGTTGTTAGCTAGACAGAACTGCATGCTTCTGAGCACTCGAACACTAAAGAGTATTCAAACTTAGATTTTATCTTCAACCTCTATTCTTTCTTTGTTGAAAACATTTGTCCATTATCATTCCAGGTCCCAGAAAGTCTCCAATGGTCAGACCAACCTGACGCCCATGAGATTACCAAGATGCATCGAGTGGAAGCAGTACCAGAGAATGATCACAGTCTAAAAAGCTTCTATCTCCAACTATGATAATCATACAGCTGGCTAACACAGCAGCCTCTGTACACACACTGCAACTTCCAGCCAGCAAGCCAAAACCACAATGGATACTGCAACTTGGTCGCAGTCTCGCACCATCGACAAAAAAAAGCAGAGGTGAGCATACCACTAAACCGTCTTCTTGCCACAGGAATGCTCTTACTCAGCCTCAGAGGGCATCTCGAAGCTCTCGAAGGGGGCTCAGAAGCATGCAGTCCTGGCTGGATAACAGCAGTGGCAGCCTTGACATCGTCCGCTGTCTGGAGGAGATCCAGGGCTACGCAGGCATCCCTGCTCAGGAGAGAGAAAGGCTGGTTACGGATGACTTACCTCAACTCAAATATCTGTTTGCTGACATATCTTAGTGGCTCCAGGCTCATGCCGATGACTGGGAGTCAGGCTGCCCCTGCCCTGCAAAGCCAAATGTCTGTTGTTTGAAGCCAGAGGTCTTTGAGCCATGTTTCCTTCGAGATGGCCCACACTGAAAAAGAAGGAAAAACAGCACCATGGAGATGATCAGCCATGATGTCATTGAATGGCAGAGCAGACTCGATAGGCCGAATGGCCTGCTTCTGCTCCTACATCTTATGGTCTTATGGAATGCCAGATTTCCTCCACCCTGCAAGAAACGATCGACAGTAACAGCAACCGTGGATCAAGGCAACAGCCAAACCGACCAGGCACATTCAACATAAAGCAATAGAAGAAAAGAATAAGAGCATACTCAAATGCCAGTCCAACCTCCCTAGCCAACAGCGAGAACCAGAATCAGCAGAGCCTACCATTCACCTGACAGAACCTATATATGTATATACAGTAAAGGGTAGAGGCAAGGAGCTATCTCCATGTCTAGGGTTTCACACGTCTCTGCTTAACACCACACCGAGCCTAGGCCTGGGTCATGTGCCTTCTTACATCACCTTGTGGGCGAGAATGAGATATGGAAGGATTATAAGGCCTCCAGACCACCTGAACCTTTAACTTGAAGGAGTTGAAGGAGGGGAGATGGGGTAGTGGGAATGTTGTAATAATGCTAATACGGTAATAGCAATGACATTGGAATAGCAATAAGGCAGCAACAACAAGCTAAATGCATAAGACTAATAGCAATGTAAGACATGAAGTAAACTAGTTCAACTTCATACCCATGGAATAAAGACTTGTAGGGAGGTGTTGCATAATGGTCTGGCACATACAGGGTTAACGTGGGACTGAGTGCAATATCGCCCACAAAGTGCTGTAAGAAGGCACATGACTCAGGCCTAGGCTCGGTGTGGTGTTAAGCAGAGACGTGTGAAACCCTAGACATGGAGATAGCTCCTTGCCTCTACCCTTTACTGTATATACATATATAGGTACAAGTAGTTAATAAAGACCTGCTGAAGGTTTCTTTAACAGACATGATCAGTAACCTTCACCATCACAACAATATTCACATTTAAAAATGGTCTCTCTTTCTCCCTGTGTCTCTGGCAAATGCCCTGCAGATGACTACAGGATGCCCAACCCAATATGGTGTGCGGCACACTTTTGACAGAGCTTGATCGCACAAGCATCACACGCCATGTTAGACCTACAGCAGCCTATTTTGCACCTGAAGAGGGGGCAGTAGGCAATTGGATGTCTAGGCTGTGCACTCGTGCTGTTCTTGGAACTATTACACATTCATTAGTCTTGCTCCAGAAACTAATTTAAGAACTTGAAGTGCTGACAACAAAGTTCAGGCAGCTGACCTTATGGCGTCACCTATGGCTGATGGGAGTTTGCTTGTTTTCTTTTCCTGAAGGTTTCATTTTTTCCTGTGTGTGTTACTTGATTCATGATTCCTCCTGAACTCTATAACACACGTCCCCATTAGAAGGTCACATTTGTGCAGTGCGATGTTTTGGAGATTAGTGCATTGACCCAAATATTAGTGACAGTGGCAATCAAAAGGTTTTTTATCAGTGAGCTGTGGGCTGCAGCCTGCATTCTTAAGGCACATTAGCAGGTCCAAACAGGCTGATCTTTGTTCCCAATGTCAAGATATTTTAAATGGTGGTCAGAACAAAAGTAATTCTCAAATAATGACCTTAAATAGATTTACAAATGGAAGATGCAATTATATAAACAGTAAAGATGTTGCACATGAGTAGTATTACTAAATGTGGTAAACCTCATTGGTGAAATCTAAGAAATAGTTCATATTGGATGAGAGAAAAATTGAATGACAAAACCTGAAAAGTTATTTAATCTGTGGCGATCATCTCTTCATGGACATTTTATTTTAATAACATATAATTGACCCTTGGAAACATCATTTTTACAGATATCCTTAATTTGATTAATCTGCTATTTTTAGAAAAAAGGTCAAAACCTATCCGAACCTGTTTTCTCTCATCGTCCCTTGAAGATGTTAACTCTTTTTTTTCATTTATGGGATGTGGGCATCACTGACTACACCAGCATTTATTGCCCATCCCTAATTGCTGTTGATAATGTGGTGATGGGCTGCCTTCTCGAGCCGCTGCAGTCCATGCGGTATAGGTACACCCACAGTGCTGTTAGGGAGGGAGTTCCAAGTTTTTGACCCAGCGACACTGAAGGAACGGTGATATATTTCCAAGTCAGGATGGTGAGTTACTTGGAGGCGAATTTCCAGGTGGTGGTGTTCCCATCTATCTACTGCCCTTGTCATTCTAGATGGTAGTGGTCGTGGGTTTGGAAGGTGCTGTCGAAGGAGCCTTGGTGAATTCCTACGGTACCTCTTTTAGATGGTACATGCTGCTGCTACCGTGTGACGGTGGTGGAGGGAGTGAATGTGGTGCCAATCAAGTGGGCTGCTTTTTCCTGGACAGTGTCAAGCTTCTTCAGTGTTGTAGGAGCTGCACTCATCCAGGCAAGTGGGTAGTATTCCATCACACTCCTGACTTGTGCCTTGTAGATGGTGGACAGACTTTGGGGAGTCAGGAGGTGGGTTATTCGTCACACGATTCCTAGCTTCTGAACTGTCCTGGTAGCCATAGTATTTATATGGCTAGTCCAATTCAGTTTCTGGTCAATGGTAACCCCCAGGATGTTGATAGTGGGGGAATTCAGTGATGGTAATGCCATTGAACATCAAGGGGCGATGCTTGGATTCTCTCTTGTTGGAGATGGTCATTGCCTGTCACTTGTGCGGTGCAAACGTTACTTTCCACTTGTCAACCCAAGCCTAGATATTGTCCAGTTCTTGCTGCGTTTGGATATGGACTGCTTCAGTATCTGAAGAGTCGCGAATGATGCTGAACATCGTATAATCAGTGAACATCCCCATTTCTGACCTTATAATAGAAGGAAGGTCATTGATGAAGCACCTGAAGATGGTCGGGCCGAGGACAATACCCTGAGGTCCTCCTGAGGTGATGATGAAGAGTCATACAGACTCGAAATGTTAACAGTATTCCTTTCCGTAGAGTTTTTCCAGTTATTTTTGTTTTTGTTTCAGATTTCCAGCATCTGCAGTATTTTGCTTTTATCCTGAGGTGATGTCCTGGAGCTGAGATGACTGATCTCCAACAACCACAACCATCTTCCTTTGTGTTAGGTATGACTCCAACCAGTGGAAAGTTTTCCTCCTGATTCCCATTGACTCCAGTTTTGCTTGGCTCCTTGATGCCACACTCGATCAAATGCTGCCTTGATGTCAAGGGCAGTCACTCTCACCTCACCTCAGGAATTCAGCTCTTTTGTCCATGTTTGAACCAAGGCTGTAATGAGGTCAGCAGCTAAGTGACCCTGGCGGAACCCAAACTGAGCGTCAATGAGCAGATTATTGCTAAGCAAGTGCCATTTGATAACACTGTTGATGACAACTTCTATCACTTAATTGATGACCCAGAGTAGACTGATGGGGTGGTAATTGGCTTGGTTGGGTCCTGCATTTTGTGCACAGGACCTACTTGAGTAATTTTCCACATTGCAGGGTAGATGTTAGTGTTGCAGCTGTATTGGAACAGCTTGGCTAGGTAAACTTACTACAGCGTGGTAAGTTCTGGAGCACAAGTCTTCAGCTCTATTGCCGGAGTATTGTCAGGGCCCATAGCCTTTGCAGTATCCAGTACCTTCTGTTGTTTCTTGATATCACGTGGAGTGAATTAACTTGATTGATGACTAACATCTGTGATACTGGGAACTTCAGGAAGAGGCCAAGATGGATCATCCACTCGACACTTCTGGATGAAGATGTCAGCAAATGCTTCAGCCTTGTCTTTTACACTGATGTGCTGGGCTCCCCCATCATTGAGGATGGGGATATTTGCGGAGTTTCCTCCTCCAGTGAGTTGTTTAATAGTCCATCAACATTCACGACTGGATGTGGCAGGACTGCAGATCTTAGATCTGATCTGTTGGGATTGCTTAACTCTGTCTCTCACTTGCTGCTAATGCTGTTTGGCATGCAAGTAATCCTGTGTTGCAGCTTCACCAGTTTGACACCTAATTTTTATGTATGCCTGGTGTTGGTCCTGGCATGCCCTCCTGCACTCTTCATTGAACCAGGATTGATCCCCTGGCTTGATGGTAATGGTAGAATGGGGGATATGCTGGGCCATGAGGTTACAGATTGTGTTCGAGTACAATTCTGCTGCTGCTGATAGCCCACAGTGCCTCATGGATGCCCAGTCTTGAGTTGCTAGATCTGTTCAAAATCTATCCCATTTAACATGGTGGTAGTGCTACACAACATGATGGAGGGATGGGCAATGAATGCTGGCCCAGCCAGCGAAGCCCACATCCCCTGAATGAATTTTTAAAAAATCCTCAATGTGAAGATGGGACCTCATCTCCACAAGGACTGTGCAGTGGTCATTCCTACTGATACTGTCGTGGACTGATGTACCTGCAACAGGCAGAGTGGTGAGGATCAGGTCATCCCTACCATACCACAGGGTGCATTCACACACTTGCACAGTACGGAAACTAAACAAAGGTTAATCAGAGTCCACAGCCGGTCTTGAATATAATGAACAATTAATCCGAATGGCCTATGGTTATAAATCCACCATAATTATTTTGTTAATCATGACTTAGTTTGTCCTCCAATTAAGTCAATCAATCAGATGACCAGGAAACTTAAAATGAACTGAGTTTGTGGCACTTTCTCACAGCATTGGAATGAGCTGTTAACAGAAGACCCTGGTTTCGGTCCTCCAAAGTATTTTCAGTTAGCAACACAAACTCAGCAAACAGTGAATGGGAGAAGGGTTAGGGCACTTGCAAAAAATCATAGGCCTGAATTTTCATGCAGATAGAGATGTTCTCCGTCTTTGCAAAAGTGGTTCCAGAGGCCCAAATCTGGGAGTCCTACCCCTGAAGCCAGCTACTACCATTTTCACAGGTTTGGGGGAAAGGGAACAGGTCAAACTTTGCACATTGATGGTTCACAGAGGCAGCTGCAGCTGTTAAAGCATAGCTGCCTTCAGTCTGATCTGATTTCCACAAGGATGGAGTTGAAAATATGACTTGTGCTTATTAGAGCTGGAGAAGGTGTAAACATCTCAGAATTCTTTGGAGAGATGGGGTACCCTTTTGGAGAGGTAAAGTACCCTTTTGAATATGGTCCTGGTACACCTTTGGGAGAGATAAGGTGCCCTTCGGGAGAGGCAAGGTGCCCTTTGGGATCATTAAACTTGGACATGAATGTGTGTAAAAAGTTGATGGACACATTGGAACTATCAAGCTCACTGGAACTGTCAAAGGGAATTGTCAAGGGAGCTGTCAAAGAGAGCTGTCAAAGGGAGGTTTCAATGAGATCCCCTCTCATTCTTCTAAACTCCAGTGAATACAGGCATAGTCGGCCCAATCTCTCCTTATACCACAATCCTGCTATCCCATGAATCGGTCTGGTAAATCTTTGCTGCACTCCCTCTATGGCAAGTATATCCTTTCTTAGGTAAGGAGACCAAAACTGCACACAATACTCCAGATGTGGTCTCACCAAGGCCCTGTACAGCTGTAGTAAGATATTCTTGCTCCTGAACTCAAATCCTCTCGCAATGAAGGCCAACATTCCATTTGCCTTCTTAACTGCTTGTCGCACCTGCATGCTTGCTTTCAGTGATTAGTGTACAAGGACTCCCAGGTCCCTTTGTACATTAATATTTCCCAATCTATCAACATCTTAATAATACTCTGCCATTCTGTTTTTCCTACCGAAGTGGATAATTTCAAACTTATGCACTTTATACTGAATCTGCCATGTATTTTCTCACTGACTCAACCTTTCTAAATCATCTTGAAGCCTCCTAATGCCCTCCTCACCACTCACATTCTCACCAAGTTTTGTGTCAACAACAAACTTGGAGATATTACATTTGGTTCCCTCATCCAAATCATTCATATATATTGTGAATAGCTGGGGCCAAAGCACTGATCTCTGCGGTACCCTGCGAGTCACCCTGCCACTCTGAAAAATACCCTTTTATTCATGCTCTCTGTTTCCTGTCTGCTAACCAATTCTCAATCCATGCCAATATATTACCCCCAATCTCATGTGCTTTAATTTTACACACTAACCTCTTATGTGGGACTTAATCAAAAGTGTTCTGAAAATCCAAATACACCACAACCACTGGTCCTTCTTTATCTATTCTGCTAGGTACATCCTCAAAAAACTCCAGTAGGTTTGTCAAACATGATTTCCCTTTCATAAATCCATGTTGACTTTGTCTAATCACGTTGATATTTCTAGGTGTCCCGTTATCAAATCCTTTATACTAAACTCTAGCATTTTCCCTACTACTGATGTGAGGCTAACCGACCTGTAATTTGCTGTTTTCTCCCTCCCTCCTTTTTTAAATAGTGGGGATACATTTGCCACCCTCCAAATTGCCAGGACTGTTCCAGAATCTACAGAATTTTTGAAGATGATAACAAGTGCATCCATTATTTCCATGCCTATGTCCTTTAGTACCCTGGAATGTAGATTATCAGGCCCTGGGGATTTATCGGCCTTCAGCCACATTCATTTCTTTAGCACTTTTTTTTAGTAATACTAATTTCCTTCAATTCCTCCTTCTCACTAGACCCTTGGTTCACTTGCGTTTCTGGGGAGTTTTTCGTGTTTTCCTCTGTGAAGACAGAACTAAAGTAGTTGTTCAATTGCTTTGCCATTTTCTCATTCTCTATTATAAATTCTCCCGTTTCAGACTGTAGGGGACCTACATTTGTCTCCATGAATCTTTTTCTTTTTACGTATTGATAGAAGGTTTTACAGTCTGCTTTTATGTTTCTTGCGAGTTTAGTCTCATACTTTACTTTTCCTCTCTTAATCAATCTCTTGGTTCTCCTTTGCTGAATCATAAACTGCCCCCAATCCTCAAGCTTGCTACTTTTTCCAGCAACTCGACATGGCTCCTCTTTGGGTCTAATACTATCCTTAATTTCTTTTGTTAGCCATGGTTGAGCTGCTTTTCCTGTTGTGTTTTTGAGCCAGAAAGGAATGCATACGTTCATTCCCTAAATATTAGCCATTGCCTATCCACTATGAAGTTCCCCAATCTTTCTTAGCCAACTCATGCCTCATATCTTTGTAGTTTCCTTTGTTTAGAAGTAGTTTCAGATCAGACTACTTCACTTTCCATCCTAATGAAGAATTCTATCATATTATGGTCACTGTTCCCTAAAGGACCCCGCACAAGAAGATTATTAATTAACCTCTTCTCATTGCATAATACAAATCGAGGATAGCCTGTTCCCTAGTTGGTTCCTTGACATACAGTCTAAAAAAAAAACCATCTCGTACACAGTCCAGGAATTCATCTGCCACAGTATTATTACTAATTTGGTTTGCCCAGTCTAGAAGTAAAGTCATCCATGATTACTGTAGCACCCTTATTACACGCATCTCTAATTTTCTGTTAAATGCTGTACCCTACCTTACCATTACCATTTGGAGGTCTGTAGACAACTCCCACTAGTGTTTTCCGCTCCTTGTTGCTTCGTAGCTCCACCCAGACTGACACTTCATCTAGATTTTCTGAGCCAAGAAATCTCTCTCACTATTGCAATGATTTTATCTTTAACTAACAACGCCACGTCATCTCCTTTTCCTTTTTGCCTGTCTTTCCTAAATATCAAATACCCTGGGATATTCAGTCCCCAACCTTAGTCACCCTGCAGCCATGTCTCAGTAATCGTAATCTTATCGTACATGTTTACATCTATTTGCGCTGTTAATTCATCTACCTTATTGCAAATGCTCCATGCATTCAGATGCAGAGCCTTTAGAGATGTCTTTTTAACATTGTTACATATCTTTTTTTGTGCTATGGCCCTATTTGCTTCTAGCCTTGTTTCCTCTGCCTTCTGCTTTTGCTTTCTACTTTTTTTATCTTTCATTCCTATCTTTGTTTCCCTCTCTTGTGTTTCCCCGCTCAAGTTCCCATCCCCTTGCCAATCTAGTTTAAACCCTCCCCCGCTCAAGTTCCCATCCCCTTGCCAATCTAGTTTAAACCCTCCCCCACAATACTAGCAAATATCTCTGTGAGGATTTTGGTTCTGGTCTTGCTGGGTGCGACCCATCCCGTCTTCCCCAGAGTCGGTCCCAATGACTCAGGGATCTAAACCCTTCCCTCCTACACCACCTTTCCAGCCACACATTCATCTGGTCTTCTCCTATTCCTGATCTTGCTAGCACATGGCACTGGGAGTAATCCTGAGATGACTACCTTTGAGGTCCTGCTTTTTAATTTATTTCCTAGCTCCCTATATTCTGCTTTCAGGACCTCATCCCTCTTTGTGCCTATGTCTTTGGTACCGAAATGGACCATGATCCCTGATTGCTCACCCTCCCCCTTTAGAATGTCTTGCAGCTGCTCAGTGACATCCTTGAACCTGGCAGAAGGGAGACAACATACCCTCCTGGTGTCACGTCTGCGGCCACAGAAACATCTATGTGTTCCCCTTATGATAGAATCCCCTATTCCTATTGCTCTCCATCTCTTTTTTCTCCCTCTCCTCCCACTGTACAGCTGAGCCATTCATGGTGCCACGGACTTGGCTTTAGCTGCATTCCCCTGAGAAACTGTCTCCCCCAGCAGTATCCAAAACAGAAAGTCTGTTAGAGAGGGAGATGGACCCAGAGGCATCCTTCACTACCTGTCTAATGCTTTTACTCTGTTAGGTGGTCATTCATTCCATTTCTGCCTGTGCACTCTTTACCTGCAGTGTGACCACCTCACTGTGTGTGTTATCCATTAAGATCTCATCTTTGCGGATGCTCCACAGTTACCCAGCTGCAGCTCCAGCTCCAAAATGTGGATATCAACTAGCTGAAGCTGAAGGTATTTCCTGCACACGTGGTTGTCCTGGACACTGGAAGTGTCCTTGACTTCCCACATCGCACAGGAGGAGCATTCCACTTGGCTGAGCTGCCCTGTTCCTGCTATGACTTACCCTTAAGTTACTCACTTTAATTTTACTTCCTCTAGTTTAAAGAATATTGAGGACAGAAGAAATACTTAGCAGGTCCTACTTACCAAGACAGCTGCTCTGTTTACTGAGGAAAGGTAGAAAATGAAAGGATCCCTCTTTCTCTCTTCACTGAACTCGTTCTCTCACTAACTCCAACTTAAGCACTCTAATGCAGCCCAAAGCAACAATCTAGTGCTTGCTATTTCACTCTGCCTGTTGACATAAGCCTGAGGGTTACTGTTATGTTCCTTCTGTTGGGTAACTTTGCTCAATGAAAATGGTTACATGCCTATCTACCAATGAGTGAGTTGGTGAACAATATACTGCAGATAGAGACAAATATAAGATGAAGCACATGCTGTTTATTAATACAAGTAACAAGTAACAGAGCACTAACACGCTGTGTGCCTCTCAAACCAGACCCATTCTAAACTACTGATTAACATTGTAGCCCACACTACATAGCAATTGGGTAATGCAATTACGTGGTCAATCTGCTCACATTCTATTAAAGGTGTATTGCATAGTTAGCATTACAGGATCAGTGCTACATGACTGATTTCACAACGCATCATTATCACAGTAGGGTACATGTTGGTTCACAATTTGATTGATGGCTCCAAGTGCTTATAAAGTCTTTGAAGTGGAACTATTAATACAAATGTTATTCTTATAAGAGGTTAAACGAAGTTAAATGTAGTAAATGGGTTTTTATCAATGACAATGTTTGTTTTAAAAATAATGATTTCATCATTATTGAGGAGCAAAATTGTGCATAATTTGCGGAGGTGTGTAAAAACAATAACAATAGGGTAATTATATTAGGTGATTTCAACTTTCCCAACATTAATTGGGATAGACATAGTGTTAAGGGCTTTGATGGAGTGGATTTCTTGAAATGTGTAATGGAGAAATTTTTAGGTCAATATGTAAAGGGTCCAACAAGGGACAGTACATTGCTGGACCTAATTCTGGGGGATGAAGCCGGACAGGTGGCTGAGGTGGTGGTGGGGGAGCATTTTAGTGATAGAGACCACAACATGGTACAATTTAAGCTTGTTATAGACAAAGAAATAGACAATTTGCAAAAAAATGTTTTGGATTGGGGGAGAGCACATTTTAGTAAAATAAGGCAGGGTCTGGCCAAGGTAGATTGGGAACAGCTACTTGTGGGGAAATCTACAGAAGAACAGTGGGGGGTGTTCAAAAAAGAAATGGGGAGGGTACAGGCTCAACATGTTACCTCAAGGGTGATAGGAATTAGTAGCAAGCCCAGAGAACCATGGATGACCAGAGATATTCAGGACACGATGAGAAGGAAAAGAGAGGCTTTTAGCAGGTACAAAGGGACCAAATCAGCAGAGGCATTAGTGGAGTACAGAAAGTGCAGGGTGGAGCTTAAGAAAGCAATTAGGGGAGCAAAGAGGGGATATAAGAAAGCTCTGGCTGGTAAAAGTAAGGAAAATCCCAAGATATTCTATAAGCATATCAATGCGCAGAGGATAACCAGGGAAAGAGAAGGGCCCATTAGGGACCAAGGGGGCAATCTTAGGGTTGGAGCCAGAGGACATTGAATGAATACTTCACAGCCGTCTTCACCCAAGAGAATGTGGATGAAGGTATGGAACTCAGGGAGAGAGACTGCGAGGTTCTTGAGCAAATTGATATTGGGAGTGACAAGGTATTGGAGGTAAAAGCAAAAAACTGCGGATGCTGGAAATCCAAAACAAAAATAAAAATACCTGGAAAAACTCAGCAGGTCTGTCAGCATCTGCGGAGAGGAACAAAGAACTGTTGAAGAGTCATACGGACTCGAAATGTTAACTGTGTTCCTCTCCACAGATGCTACCAGACCTGCTGAGTTTTTCCAGGTATTTTTGTTTTTGTTAAGGTATTGGAGGTGTTGGCAGGCTTAAAAGTGGACAAATCTGCAGGTCCGGATGATTTGTGTCCCAGACTGCTGAGGGAGGCAAGGGAGGAGATCGCAGGGGCTCTGACCCAAATTTTTAATTCCTCTCTGGCCACGGGGGAGGTGCCAGAGGACTAGAGAACAGCTAATGTGGTTCCACTATTTAAGAAGGGTTGTAGAGATAAGCCAGGGAACTCCAGACCAGTGAGTCTCGTGTCAGTGGTAGGGAAACTATTGGGGAAAATTCTGAAGGAATCTATCTCCACTTGGAGAGGCAAGGTTTGATCAGGGTCAGCATGGCTTTGTCAGAGGGAGGTCATGTCTAACAAATTTGATTGAATTTTTTGAGGAGGTGACCAGGTGTGTAGATGAGGGTAGTGCAACTGATGTAGTTTATTTGGATTTCAGCAAAGCCTTTGACAAGGTCTCACATGGGAGACTTATAAAGAAGGCAAATGCACATGGGATACAGGGTAATTTGATAAGGTGGATTCAAAATTGGCTTCGTTGTAGGAAACAGAGGGTAATGACAGAAGGATGCTTTAGTGACTGGAAGCCAGTGTCCAGTGGTGTACCACAGGGATCGGTGCCGGGTCCCCTATTATTCGTCATTTATATAAACGACATAGATGAGTATGTGGGGGGGTAGGATTAGTAAGTTTGCGGATGACACAAAGATTGGCCAGTGAAGTTGAGTGTCTTGGGCTACAGGAAGATATAGACGGGATGGTTAAGTGGCAGATGGAATTTAACCCTGAAAAGTGTGAGGTGATACACTTTGAAAGGAGTAACTTGACAAGGAAGTATTCAATGAACGGCATGAAACTAGGGAGTTCTGAGGAACAAAGGGACCTTGGCGTGTGTGTCCATAGATCTCTGAAGGCGGAGGGGCATGTTAGTGGGGTGGTGAAAAAGGCATATGGGACACTTGCCTTTATCACTCGAGGCATAGATTATAAAAGTAGGGAGGTCATGTTGGAGTTGTATAGAACCTTGGTGAGGCCACAGCTGGAGTACTGTGTGCAGTTCCGGTCGCCACATTATAGGAAGGATGTGACTGCACTGGAGGGGGTGCAGAGGAGATTCACCAGGATGTTTCCTGGGATGAAACATTTAAGTTATGAAGAGAGGTTGGATAGACTTGGGTTGTTTTTGTTGGAGCAGAGAAGACTGAGGGGCGACCTGATCGAGGTGTACAAGATTATGAGGGGCATGGACAGGGTGGATAGGGAGCAGCTGTTCCCCTTAGTTGAAGGGTCACAAGTTCAAGGTGAGGGTTAGGAGGTATAGGGGGGATGTGAGGAAAAACGTTTTTGCCCAGAGGGTGGTGACGGTCTGGAATGCTGGAATGCGCTGCCTGGCAGGGTGGTGAAGGCAGTTTGCCTCACATCCTTTAAAAAGTACCTGGATGTGCACTTGGCACGTCATAACATTCAAGGCTATGGGCCAAGTGCTGGTAAATGGGATTAGGTAGGTAGGTCGGTCAGGTGTTTCTCACATGTCAGTGCAGACTTGATGGACCGAAGGGCCTCTTCTGCACTGTGTGATTCTGTGATCAATAGACACTTAAGAACATTATTTAATCTCAGCGTGGGTCCTGAGGTCTGCCCATGGTGGATACTGGGTGAGTTGGCATAGAGGATGTAAGGGCAAAGGGTGGGGGACATGGGTTGGCATGAATTGGCACTAAGTTGACTTAGGAGCTATAAACGGCCATGGGGAGTACGTGGGGGAGCATAGGTTGACATAGGGGCGGTAAAGGTGCAAGGGGTGGGTGGAGGGGCATAGGTTGGCATGAAACTATAAAGGGCTACGTGTGGATGATGGGGCACAAATTGGCTGAGGCTGTAACAGGTGATGAGAGATGACTGGAGGAGCATAGGTTGGCATAGGGGCCATAAAGGGACATGGAGGTGGGCAGGGGGCAATGGTTAGCATAGGGGCTATAAAGAGCCCTGGGGAGTTGGGGGAGGGGTATAGGTTGGCATGGAGGGTATGAGGAGCTATGGTGAGCATGCGGGGTGGCATGGGTTGGCATAGATGGAGCACGGGGGGCATGTGGAGCGGGAGAGGTGAGCGCTGGAGGGCTGTTGTTGGTTTTATTCTTTTTTCTACAGTACCAGAGCGCCAAGGCAGACTTTCTCGCCCAGCCCGCCTCCAAACCTGGCAGCCCATGTACTGCCTCTGAATTGTTTCCGGGCTTGGCAGGCCCGATTCCCATTTTCCCAATGAAAGTATGGCCAGCCGGGGTGGGCTTTCCTGGGTCGGGTTTGCAGATTAGGGAATTGTTCCGGCTCTGCACTCCTGACCCGGAAGCAAAAATTCAGGCCGCACTGTTTAATTCTGCTGCTGCAAGCTTGACTTTGGGTTAATTATTAAAGCGCACAATTTTCTGTTCCAGTTTACAACTCTACAAAGTGAGAAATTCCCATGGCCCCAGTGACCTCACGTTGTTATTAAAGTACAACAGCAGAAGTAGAAAACTTAGAAAAGAAACACGCTTTGAAGAGAAACATTCAGGCCTCACACAAGGTATTGTTTGCTTGCAACTGTTACAAGTTTTCATTTATAAGGAAATTGAAGGGCCAAAGAGGTAGGTACTGGAAATCGGAACAGGAAAATATCATTTACCCCGCAAACCAATCCCACCATCCAGTGAGATTATGATGTAACTTCACAAACTTGCTTTTGCCCCATATCCCTCAGAACCTTTGCTTAACACAATTCCGTCAATCCAGTTTTTAAATTAACCTTTCATCCACCATCAGTTGCTGTTTGAGGAAGAGAGTTCCCTTGCATAGCAGAATTTCTTAATTTCACTCCTGAAAGGTCTGGCCCTAATTTTTAGGCTATGCTGCCTAGTCCTAACTGGTGGATATAGTTTCTTTCTATCTACCCTATCTGCTTCCCTTTAATACCTTGGAAACTTTGATCAAATCACCTCTTAGCTTTCTAGTTCCAGTGAATACAATCCTAGTTTGTTTAATCTCTTCTCTTAATTTATCTCATAGAGTCCAGGTATCATTCCGGTAGATCTATGCAGCACTCCCTCTGAGGCCACTGTATTCTTCCAAATATGCAGTGCCAAGAACTGCTTACAACACTCCAGGTGTGTTCTAACCAGGGTTTTGCATAGTTGAAGCATGACTTCTATATCTCAGTGAAAATCCTTGAATTAAACAATCTGCAATGTGTGCTGAACTGTCTGAAGATCATAAGATAAATATCAATGAAGAAGCCATTCGGCCCACCTTAGGTGGCTCATCTAGAAAAAACCCATAGTGCTTAAATTCCAACAGCAGCCTGTTGTACTAGATCAATGTATTTTTCCCTCTGATGCCCAAACCCAATTGAATTCCCACTTTGATCGCTCTACATTAACTGCATTTGGAATAGGTTACTAACTCCTAACATCTAGACAAGATAGCTCCTCTATTCTTTGCGATCCCTGAGCATGCGTCACTTATTAGTACATTGGCTCCTGGTGACATGCAAATTACATGCTGTTTTCTATTTGCAATAGTTTCCCTACTATAATGAAGAAAACAATCATCACCACTGCATGAATAATTGACTGTTATTGTGTATTTGTATTAAAATTAAGTAATGTAGAGCAAAGTTCAGGGAAAATCTCCATTGTATCAATCAAACACATCTTCTTCATATTAACATATGAGTAGTAAAGAACCAAGGCTTCATTCTTTGAGCTTCCCCAGCAGAATCCCAGGTCTTGATTTCTTAAAGTAGTTTGCTGTTAAAAGGTAAGGAGGAAAGGCTCCCCATTCAGCACTTCATGAAGATAGGAACTAATTTGGGGCTCATTCATTCATTTTATATCCTCATGACAATGATGTGTTATCAGAATGAACGTTTAAATTTAGAAGAGAGCTTCCACTTCTACTTTAGGCTTTCAAATTAGCTAAGAGAAAAGTCCTGGGGCAGAATTTTGCCGCCGGCGAGCAGGGGGTGGGCCCCGCCTGCCGACGCTTAAAATGACGCGTGATGACATCAGGCGGAACCCCCCATGTCATCCCGCCCCATTTAAATTTTCAGGAAAGCGGGGGCGCAGCAAAATCAGCTGTGTGCCCGCCAACCTGTCACTGGCCAATTGAGGCCATTGACAGGATCATTTAAACAATTAAAGGACCTGCCCGTCCAACCTTAAGGTTGGCGGGCAGACCAGGAGACCCAGCGGCAAATAGAGAAAAAATGAAACCTCATCCACCGGCGGGATGAGGTTTCATGCAGGGTTTTAAAAATTTTAATAAAGCTATTACGTAAATTATGAACATGTCACATGAGGGAGACATGTTAGAGATTTTTTTTCTATTTTTAATATTTTTCAAAGTGGAAGCGATCTCCCTAAGGCTGCACTTAGCCTCAGGGAGATGTGCGTCTTGTGTGCGCATGCGTGAAAGAGCACACTCTTGCTTTTACGGAATCCACCCCTGCCCGCAAAGGAAGCAAATAGCACTTCCTGCCGGAAGTCACGCTGGGTGGGCCTTAATTGGCCTGCCCACCTAAAATGGCGGTGAGGCCTGCTTCACTGCCGGGGATCGGCTCCCCGCCCGCCGGAGATTGGGTTTGACCCGCCTGCCTGATAGACAGAAAATTCTGCCCCTGGTGTGGGGAAATATATCTTACTTCCAAGACACCACAAACACGAATAAATTAACACTTGGGGGCTTTTTACTATGTTAAAAATGCTACATAAATATAAATTATAAACTAGCTTGAGACCATCTGCCACATATCCTTACATGTATCTATGCTTTGCTGATATGCTTGTGTACACATGCTTCTATGTTTCATCATTTATTAAAATGTAGAGCTCAATCTAATTATGATTGAATATAAATAGTTAAACAAGAATGGCAATAGGATCATTGTAATTAATAAGTTTACTTAAATTACAATTAATGGAATATCTTGATGGCACAGCCATTAGATATAATGACATTTTCTGTTTATTAGGCTAATTGCATGATATATATATATCTTAGATCTATAATGAGCACTTTGTTCTAATTCCTCTTGATAATCACTTGCACTTTTATATAGCTCTCCTTAGTGAACTGTTCTTGTGCTTTCAATTGAAAACATTTGTCACAATTTAATCAAGCTTTGACAGGAGGATTAGGCAATATATTTAATTTCTCACTGTCCATTTTTCACAAAATCGCTGTCTTGAACAGAAAATCCCAGAGACGTGCCTCCAAAGTTGCTATAGCTTGCATAAATTAATAATGAGAAAATTGCAGCAGCTCAACCTAATATTTTTCTTTTGAGTACAAGAGCTAAGGTGGAACTATAAATTTTATACTGAGTGGATTCACTAATTTTACAACAACAGTAATATGGCTGTAAGAAATGTGATTAAATAGAACAATCCAGTCTTAAAACAATGCTTCTACGTATAAGTATGGGGATCGCAGCAATTTTGTAACGTGATGCCAAGTCAAACATTTGGTATGAAATAGAATATAATGTTGTTTAAAAAGAGGAGTATCATTTTTATCTGACTCAATCAATAACAGTCGTACGTAACTGCTTTGTTCCTGCCAATAGGGTTGTAGGTTCAAAGTGACCATTAACAATATTTTCAAATGATTGCCTCACAAATAAAATGCATTTAAGCATGTGAACATTTAATCAGTGTTCAAAGAGGGATTTATTAACTTGCGTGATTGACCCAGTGAAATTACGTTCCAATGCTCCTATTTCCAACAGAGAACTAAAGCACAGTTCATTTAGAGATGCTTTCCTCATGATCAGAATTGTTTTTTGGGACATTTAGTGTTTTCTCTTGATGTACATATTGTTTAGTTGAATGCGTGGATTTGGAATATGACTGTTTCCCCTCACTTGTCATAGTTGGTATTCATGGCTGACAATGCTGTTCTCTTCCAGTGATATAATGGTCATCTACATCTATTATACTTGCTAGAATTTGGACAATTCTTATACTCATAGATGGTTACAGCACTGAAGGAGCCCATGCTGGTCAACAAAGATCTGACTGCACTAATCCCATTTTCCAGCGCTTGGCCCATAGCCCTGGAGGCTATGGCAACGCAAGTGAATATCTAAATACTTCTTAAATGTTATGAGAGTTTCTGACTCAACCACCCTTTCAGGCATTGAGTCCCAGGCTCCTATCACCCTCTGGGTGAAAAAATTTCTCAACTCCCTTCTTAGCCTTCTACCTCCTACCTTAAATCTATGCCCCCTGGTTATTGACCCCTCTACTGATGGAAAAAGTGCCTTCCTATCCATCCTATCTTTGGTTCCCATAACTTTATACACCTCTGTCAGGTCCCCTCTCACTCTTTGCTGCTCCAAGGAAAACAACCCCAGCCTATCCAATCTTTCCTTGTAGCTCACACCCTCCAGCCCAAGCAGCATCCTGGTAAATCTCCTCTGCATCTTCTTCAGTGCAATCACATCCTTTCTATAATGTGGTGACCATCTGCTTTAAACAATAATATTTGCTCCTTTGCTAGTTTTTTTCTGATGCATCTCCCTAACTGCCATCTAACTGCAAATCTGCAGTGAAAGCGTATTTCTATTTTGGATAAGATGGAAGCAAATCTTGTCTGATGTGTTAATCCTGTCACCATCAGGCTACCCACACAAACGCATCATTAGGAGCTCATACCATCTTGGAGGTTGAGCGCCATTTACATGCAAGCAGCAAATGATCCCCATAGAAACCAGTAACCTGAAAAGAAAGAAATCCCCAAAATACTCCTAACAAAACAAATCGAGGGACAAGATTTCACTTTCTAAAACTTTTACTGTGACAGTCAAACCCAAAATCAACATAGGATTAAGCATGCATGCACTGCAAAAGATTAATTTCACATTAAGTAGTCGATACTACAAAGATGTCATGCATGGAGTTACAAACACTCGCATCACTTCCCACACAACATGCAATTTCTTTTATTTGGCCTCTGGTTCGTAAGTTCTCTCACTTTTTCCACTCAATGAATTATGTCCTTGAGTCCAATAGCAACAACTATCAACACCCAGTTCATTGCCTGGTCCTCTGATAGTCGCTCAGCTTGTTAGCATGTCTGAGCTATTCGCACCACTTATAGGGGCAGAATTTTCTCTTTGGCATGCATGCAGGGGTGGGCCCCACAGGTCAATGCGTAAAATAACGTGCAGTGACGTTGGGCGTGTGCCCTGACATCACCGCGCGTCATCCCGATCTTCGCATCCGTCGAACTGTCAAAGGCCTGTTAAGGCCATTAATACACCAATTAAACTAGTTGACAGGGCTGCCCATCCAACCTTAAGGTTGGGGGGGTGTGCAGGTGAAGAGCCCAAGCGACCTTTGTGCTTTTCATGAAACCTCATCCACGGGTGGGATGAGGTTTCATGAAGATTTTATTAAATAAATAAAACATTTTTTGACTATGCATAAACGTGTCCCAGCTCGTGTGACATTGTCACATGAGGGGACATGTCTAAATAATATCTTTCCTTTTTTCAAACTTTAAAACTGAACTTAATCTCCCTGAGGCACGGGCACAGTGCTGCCTCAGGGAGATTTCTGCGATCTTTCGCGGGCATGTGCACAAAAGAGCGCAGGCCCCGACTCTCCCTCCTCCCCCAGCCTGCACAGGTAGCACTACTGGGCACGTGTCACGCTGGGCGGGCCTTAATTGGCCTGCCCACATAAACTGGCAGCGCACAGTCAATCACAGGTGGCGATCGGTTCCACGCCCGCTCCTGACCAGCCTGCCCGATAGGGAGAAAATTCTGCCCCTAGAATTCAGTCCCTTTTAGCTCATTCATATATTATCCTATGAAGAGCTTCCAGAATTCTATCTTTTTTAACAGCCAAACAGAAAACTGACCTTTTCCATAGAGAGCTTTGTTTGCCTCTCCTCATATCAAGAATTCTACCTTTGCTTCTGACCCAACAGGAGTTCCATGTCTGTGTGGTTTTCAGCACAAGCTGCAACTCAATTCGCCTCTCTTTTTTTGGTCAGCTATCTCCCATCTCCATAGCAACTTCAGCCAGAGTTTACTTTCTCAGAAGTGATGTCATGCTAAGGATTTCAATTACACACCTCTTCAGAATCTCTCTAGTTTCACTTTGGATTTGAAGGGATTTCTCTCAAATACAAACTTTTGCAAACTACAGAGTTCATCACAAAGTGCCAATTGGGTGCTCTGAGGCAACTTACTAGTCAGGGATGGCCCAAAATTGGCCAACGCCTATGTGGAGGCGCTCAACAGTGTGTCCAAGGTTGGGTTGGGAGGGGTGCGGTGTAGGTGACAATGAGAAGAACACAACAGGCCCCACAATAAATAAAATAATAACAATTTAGGCTTGCAGCTGGTTAGGTCACTCTATGTCAAGGACTGATGGGTGGAATGAGTGTGGCACACAATCCACACAGTTAGTCCACTAAAATTATGTTGGGATCCTACAATTATTGCAGGACCACAATCAAAATAAGGCTACCACATTTTTCAGGTTGAAGTGCTGGCCACCCATTTTGATTTTACAGGGAGATGGTGGAGCAGTAGTAATGTTACTGGATTTAGTAATCCCAAAGCCCAGGCTAATGTTCTAGGGACAAGGGTTCAAGTCCCAGCACAGCTGCTGAAGCAATTTAAATTCAATTAATAACCTGGGATTGAAAAGCTAGTTTCAGTAATGGTAACCATGAGACCATTGTCAATTGTTGTAAAAACCTATCTGATTCTCTAATGTCCCTTAGGGAAGGAAATCTGTTGTACTTACCTGGTCTGGCTTACATGTGACTCCAGGCCCACAGCAATGTATTTGGCCCATAACTGCCTTCTGAAATGGTATGGCAAACCACTCAGTTCAAGGGCAACTAGGGATGGGCAATACATGCTGGCCTTGACAGTGATGCTCACATCTCATGAAAGAATAAACAAAAAATAAAAATGTTTGTTGAAAGGTGAATTGGGTGGACCATGTTCTCCTTTTAATTTTTTGTTTGCCTGGACACCCTATTTTCCAGTGTGAATGGAGTGGTAAGCATAGAAAAGTTGCCTCTAACTTGTCCATAGTGACCGTATTCTGCTAATCCATGAGCTTAAGTTATGAATACTTACACAGGCACTCCATATTGCTATTTTCTTTCATGCAGTTTAGAAATTACATAAGTGACATTTTCATTGTGGGTGATTTGCCCATTACACTTTCCCACTGTTGTGTCATGGGCCCTGGGACCCTCATGCCATAACTTCTTCTGATAGAAACCTTGAAGAAATGGTGCAGGTGGCTGTTCTTTCTTGCATGTTTTTGCAATTTTTCCATGGTATACATTTTATTTAAAAGTACTAGAGCTGGCAAGCAAAACCATGATGATATTTAGGTCTAGAATATAAGGTGCTACATTACTCAGGTTGAGATGCCAATGAAGTAACATTTTCATTTGAGAGCCACAAGGTCCATGCATCAGCAACTGAAATAATTAAATTGTTTTTTTTATTTGTTCATGAGATGTGGGCATTGCTGGCTGGGCCAGCATTTATTGCCAATCCCAAAAAAATCAACCATCTGGGGTCTGGTATCACATGTAGGCCAGGCCAGACCAGGTAAGGGCAGCAGATTTCCTTCCCTAAAGGGCATTAATGAACCAGATGGCTCTTTACAATAATTGACAATGGTTTCATGGTCACCATTAGACTTTTAATTCCAGATTTTTATTGGATCCAAATTTCACCATCTGCCAAGCTGGGATTCAAACCCAGGTCCCCAGAGAATTACCCTGGATCTCTGGATTACTAGTCCAGCAACAATACCGCTACACCACCACCACTTCCCCTGGTGGGCTGTAGCTTCCTCAGAGTGGCAATCAACGTCAGATTGCCGCTCCATTCCCAATTACTTACGTGAATTTTTTCACTGCCTGCCTTGCCCTACCTTCTCACTCAGGCCGGATGAGATCTAGGCAGTGCAGCTCATCCCCAAGGCCCAGTGCCGAAGTCCAGCTCCGTCAGATTGAAAGATTACTAGCTGCCGTAAACCAGGTAAATTAAAAGGTCCCATTGAAATTTAAAGGTCCTTAACAGGCCAGGAAGAGGGTAAGTGTCTAAGATAAACAGATAGGATTTGGGGGGGTGGATGCGATCAGAGGTCAGGGGAGCATCAGAGGTCAGGGGGGTTGGGCCTCGGGGAGGTGGGGTCTCGGGGGGGCGGGGGGTCAGACTTCGGCTGGGGCGTTTGAGAGGGTCGGACTTCAGGGTGGGTGGGGTGTGTTGGAGGTCGGGGGTGTTTGGAGGCCAGAGGAGGTTGGGCCTTAGGGGGAGTGTGAGGTGAGGAGTGGGACATTGGTGGGGTGGAGTGTCAAAACTGGGTCGTTGGTACGGTGTTGTGTCGGACCTCAGGGCGGGTTGGGAGGGTTGGACCTCCGGGGACGGTGGAGGGATCGGAACTTGGCAGGTGGTGTTGGGATGGGTCAGGTATGCGGTGGGGGGTGCGGGGGGGTAGTTCGGGACATGTCATGTTGGGGGGGGCGCGGGTACAGGCCCATCAGGGGTGGGAATCCCATGGGAGATAGGGGGTGTGGAAAATCATGGGAGGGGGTGGTTAATCAGTGGGGTGGGAGGGTCCCATGGTGGGGGTGAGGGTCTGGTGTGGGGAAGCCCCTGAGAGATCATGGGATTGTGTTGGAGTCCCATTGGGGGTCCAGTCTGGGTCTTCACAATAGTTACCCAGGAGTTAGAAGAGGTCTTAATTCATCCAATTTTTTCTGGGTAACTATTTGTGTAACCCAGTCAGTTTAAATTGCATTTTCGGATGGTTCCCAGTGCTGGATAAATGCCCAGAGGGAGTTTGCAGTTCTGGGCAATTGCCATGCAAATCCTTACCTGGGAACTTCCAACTGGGATTCTCCAGTGCATCTTTGGTATATCCCCCCAACCCGACGCTGGGGAACTCGGAAGTTATGGCCCATCATCTAAGTATTACACAGGCATTTCATCCAATGCATTTAGTCTGTAAGGTCATTGATATTATCACCCTATCAAGTTTTGAAGGCTGCATTCGCAGAGAGTTTCTTTTAACCTGTTACATTCTTTTTTTGGCCATTATGTTAAGCTAGCTTTTACTTATAGATTTGGATCAAAGGCCTGATATGCCACTTAAAAGCTAATGAGTGACTTTTTTTAAACCACGTTCTTGGGTGTCAAAAGAGTGAATTATCTCTGCTGTTCTGAGTCCATAAAACAAAACCATCAAGCACCAAAATTCATTCTCTAGATATAAAGTAACACTGAGTCACACTGGGAGTAAATCGTAATGAGAGTTGGCACTATTGATAAACAAAAGGAAATCAATTATATTTTAGATCTGGATCTGGGCGTTTATATATTCATCGAGTGCAGCAGAATCTGTGTAAAATGTTATAATGGCAGTAAATTTACTCTTTACAGTTCTCAGTGTCATTTTGACCTTGTGACAGTGAAACCGTGTAAAAGTACTTTGACACAAGCACCAAAAAATCTTCACAAACCATTATACGAATCCTCTGAAGCTAGTGGCAATGGTTGGCTTCCAAGAACTAGAAGCTTGTATTTAGTCTTTTGTTGTCCAAAAATACATTTTGATTTACAATATTTCTAAAGCTTAGTTCTGCTGCTTCTCTGCATTTTGAAGAAGGAATGTAAAGGTGTGGCCATGCTGTGTAGTCTTTAGCGATGCCCTCAAAGCGTTCCTGATGAACTATGTAAAGGGATATGTAGCTAGACCACTTGTGGGCTGAGCTAAGCGTTCAAAGTTATCAATTATTAATGACTAATTTATAGAAAGTGCAGAACAAATTTACCGTGATGTTACCAGGAATGAAATGTTACTGATATCAAGAGACTTGAGAAGTTGAGGCTGTTTTCACTGGAGCTGGCAAGGTTCAGGGGTTGCCTGAGATAGAGACCTTTAAGATTTTGGGGGGTTATGATAAGATAAGTGGTGATAAATTGTTTTCACTGGTCAGTGAGCTGATAACAAAGACACAAGCAAGATAATTGCAAGGGGAATTAAAGAAGAGATTAGAAAAAGATCCTCTGCACTGAGGGTGGTTAGAATGTGGAACTGTCTGATGTAAACCATTGTTGAAGCTGAAGCCATAAATTCTTTTAAAAGTGAATTAAATCGTTATCTTGGAAGAGAAGAATTTTAGAAGATATTCAGAGCAAGAGAGTGAGGTTAGAATAGGTGCTTCATTTGGAGAAAAACACTCCAATAAACTTAATGGGCCAAATGGTCTGTGTTGTAATATTCTATGATTTAAGACAAAATAGCATTCATGATGGCAGTCTTTCTACTGATAGTTATAATAATGCAGTTGTTATGCTACTGGACTTCTTCCTCAATTCTCTGCCCACAGTACCACAGCTAGGGGAAGCAGGCAGGTCCCTGAATCCAGCCCAGCCAGAATGAGGATCAAACTCCATGCTGGTGGCACCAATCTGACTCACATCAGCTGTCCAGCAAACCAAGTCTCCACAGAGGAATCCTTGAGTCTCCAAGAGTCCAATACTGTTACATGCATGTTGTAGTCCAGAGCTATGAATAGTGATGGTAAAAGCTCCGATTTTCTTTCCATCACATGGCTGACCAGGAATCTCACTCTCATACCACCTGCCATTGGCTTGTGCTGGAAGGATTTACAACTTGATATTCAACCTAAGATAAAAACAAAAAAACTGCGGATGCTGGAAATCCAAAACAAAAACAGAATTACCTGGAAAAACTCAGCAGGTCTGGCAGCATCGGCGGAGAAGAAAAGAGTTGACGTTTCGAGTCCTCATGACCCTTCGACAGAACTTGAGTTCGAGTCCAAGAAAGAGTTGAAATAATTCAACTCTTTCTTGGACTCGAACTCAAGTTCTGTCGAAGGGTCATGAGGACTCGAAACGTCAACTCTTTTCTTCTCCACCGATGCTGCCAGACCTGCTGAGTTTTTCTAGGTAATTCTGTTTTTGTTTTGATATTCAACCTGTTTAGCCACATTATGAACACACCTCCCTTGGCCATCAAGTCCTAGAGTGGGACTTGAACCCATAGCTTTGGGCTCAGAGGCAGGGAATGCTACCCACTGTACCACAAGACCTCACTGCTACCAAGCCAGTAATTTAGAAACCTGGTCTAATAAAAGGAAAGAAGAAAATTAGCATTAGATACGGAGAGAAACAAAAAAAGAAAAGATATGGGAAGACAAGCAGCAAAAAGGAGAAGAAAGTGGCAGGGGAGAAGATGTAAAGTGAGTTTGTAACACAAAGACATCAGGTGCATCTGAAAGAGCCGTATTTGCCATTGTCTTTGTGCAATGCAGATGTGATGGGAGAACGAGATATCAACAATCGCCTCAGAAATATGAAAGTCATGTCAAAGAAACTGACAATGACTTTTCGAATTGTTTTGAAAAGTAGGGCAGAGTAATGCCCAGGCTTAAACACCTAATTGCCCACACACTGGGCTGAATATTGCCCACAGTGGCAGGGGGCAGAAGACAGAACAGTTTCTGGGCCTTGAACTAGCCCCGAGAAACAGGAGAAACAGTCACTCATTTGGATTGTAATGACATGTGCCTGCGTGTGTGTGTGTCTGTCTGTGTGTCTATCTGTGTGTGTGTGTCTGGGTAATGATCTGGGGATCTGGGTTCAAATCCTACCCTGGCAGATGGTGAACTTTGAATTCAATAAAAATCAAGAGGTCTAATGATGACCATGAAACCATTGTCAGTTAAACACATCTGGTTCACTAATTTCCTTTAAGGAAGGAAATCACCTTGGCCTACGTGTGGCTCCAGATCCACAGCAATGTGGCTGGCTCTGGACTCAGTTGTATCAAACTGCCACCAAGTCAATAAGGAATGAAACTGGACTGACCACTCGAAATCGACTTGGGCACTGGAAGCGACAATGGCAAACTCAGCTCTGTTGACCCTGCAAAGTTCTCCTTACCGTGATTCACTCCAGGTCATATCATTGAGCAGCTGAAGGCACTGGACATTGCAAAGGCTATGGGCCATGACAATATTTCAGCAGTAGTACTGAAAACTTGTGCTCCAGAACTTGCTGTGTCCCTAGCCAAGCTATTCCAGTAAAGCTACAACTCTGGCATCTACCCTGCAGTGTGGAAATTTGCCCAGGTATGTCCTATATACAAAAAGGACAAATGTAACCTGGCCAATTACTGCCTCATCAGTAAAGTGATGGAAGTGGGTCATCAACAGTCCTGTCAAGTAGCACTTGCTTAGCAATAAACTGCTTATTGATGCTCAGTTTGGGTTCTGCCAGGACCACTTAGCTCCTGACCTCATTACAGCCTTGGTTCAAACATGAGCTGGTGAGGTGAGAGTGACTACCCTTGGCATCAAGGCAGCATTTGACCGAGTGTGTCACTAAGGAGCCCTAGCAAAACTGGAGTCAATGGGAATCGGGGGAAAACTCTCTGCTGGTTGGAGTCATACCTAGCACAAAGGAAGGTGATTGTGGTTACTGGAGGTCAATCATCTCAATTCTAGGACATCACTGCAGGAGTTCCTCAGGATAGTGTCCTAGGCCCAATCATCTTCAGCTGCTTCATCAATGACCATCCTTCCATCATAATGTCAGAAGTGGGGATGTTCATTGATGATTGCATAATGTTCAGCATCATTTGTGACTCCTTAGATACTGAATCAGTCCCTGTGCAAATGCAGCAAGATTTAGACAATATCCAGGCTTGGCTGACAAGTGGCAAGTGACATTTGTGTCACATACATGCCCGGCAATGACAATCTCCAACAAGAGAGAATCTAACCATTGACCCTTGACATTCAATGGCATTACCTTCGCTGAATCCCCCACTATCAACATCCTAGGAGTTACCATTGATCAGAAACTGAACTGGACTAGCCATATAAATACTGTGGATACAAGAGCACGTCAGAAGCAAGGAATCCTGCAGCAAGTAACTCACCTCCTGACTTCCCAAAGCCTGTCCACCATCGACAAGGCACAAGTGTGATGGAATGCGATGGAATACTCCCAACTTGCCTGGATGAGTGCAGCTCCTACAAAACTGAAGAAATTGGACACCATCCCGGACAAAGCAGCCCACTTGATTGGCACCCCATCCACAAATATTCATTCTCTCCATCACCGACGCACAGCGGCAGCAGTGCGTACCATCTACAAGGTGCACTGCAGGAACTCACCAAGGCTCCATAGACAGGACCTTCCAAACCCATGATTGCTACTATCTAGATGTCAAGGCCATCAGATACATGGGAGCACCACCACCTGGAATTTCCCCTTCAAACCACTCACCATCCTCACTTGGAAATATATCGCTGTTCCTCCACTGTTGCTTGGTCAAAACCCTGGAACTCCCTTCCTAACAGCACTGTGGATGTACCTACACCAAATGGACGGCAGCGGTTCAAGAAGGCAGCTCACCACCACCTTCTCAAGGGCAATTAGGGATGGGCAATAAGTGCTGTCCTGGCCTGCAACGCCCACATCCCATGAATGAATAAAAAAGAATTGGACAGGAAACTTGTTCTCCATCCAATTAAGTGCACTGGGGAAGGTCTTGAAGCTGGAGGGCCAATCAGAGGCCATCCAATGTGAGAGGAGCAGCAGGCTGCAATGGCAGACAAGTACGAGAGTGGGGGCAGCAACACAGAGGCACCTCCCACCCCTCTCCAACTGTTTTAAATCTTTAATTAAACAAGAGATTTGGCAGCCAGGCCATCACTGTTGTGGGTGGGTGGCTCCCTCCACAGGACAGGCTGTGGCTGATCTCATACTCAGGCCGCACCCCCCCCCCCCCCCCCCCCCCCCCCCCCACCCCTCTCCCTTCCCTGCAATCTGCAAGTTAAGTAAAGAATTGACTATGTAATAGGAAACACGGTTCATTAACAATGGAAATAGTTCTGGTGGGGCAGCTGTGACCAATGGAGTCCCTCAAGGATTGGGTACTGGGACTTCTGTTGTTCATAATATTTATTAATGACCTTTATGAGGCTATTTTAAATGCCATTATCCAGATCAACATCAGATGCTTCCTGAATTTTATTTCTCCCATTTTATCTTTATTCCCTTGATTGTTTTCCTGTATATTCTCCACACACGCATAATTGAGAACATACAAACAGAAAGAGTTTAACCCAACATGCTTGAGGGAGATTGATAACCATTGGAAAATGAAGCTTTCAAATTTCATTTTAAAATCGTGTTGACAACGTTGACCATTTGAAGACAATGGGGTAATTTTCAGCTGTTGGATGCCCATTTCTCAGCTGATAGGGATGGTGGGCAGTTACAAATCGGGATGTGGCTGGGTGGCACCCACTTCTGGGACCCCGTTGTCCCCTAGACCTACACAATGCAATTTTCATGCTGTAAGTGCATCCTCCCAGCAGTGATCATGCTGAAGTACATCCACTGGTGTACAGGTGTAATGGTAGTGCGACAGGAAAACATTGGTTATTTCTATTGTAAATGAGGACAAAGTTTTGTATTAGAAACAGAAACAAAAGGACAAAGGTATAAGTTTATGATGGGGATTGAGTTATGTTTGCACACCCTAGCCCATTTAACATCAGCGTCTAACCCTACTTCACCTGAAGGCTGCACTATGATCTTCACCCCTCAAATGGAACACCATATGAGATGAAATAGTAAAATACAAGTGTATACCTTTATTTTTGGAATGATATAAATGAAATTAAATTGAACAGGCTGTGCTTCCTGTATTTTGTTTTTTTCAGATCTGAGCTTATTTTTAAATAAAGCAAATAAAAAGACCGGGTTAGGGAATGCATTTTATAATGAAGTTAAAAATTAGAAAATTTTAAAAGTGATTAGACTTATTTGCACCCTTTTTTCCCCTCACAAAGTATCTCTCCAACACTACTTAATATTACATTTCTGCTTTTAGAAACATCCCTCAAATACTGGTGCAGTCCTTCTATAATTTCCATGCCTTCAGTCAATGCTATTCTATATTTTTCTGGTCTTTGCTCTCAGAAATCATTGTTACATAAGTCACATTGCAACCCTGACCATGCATAACAAGGTGATCAATAACAAAGTTCCAAGTGTGTGAAGTTTCATTAATTACACCTAGGAAGTTGTCTGATTGCTGCAATTGCCTGGATAGATGAATGCAGTGCCAACAAGGCTCCTATGGCACCACCCCATGCCCACGCAAAAGATGCAACACCTGCCCCTTCACTTCCTCTCTTCTCACCGTCCAAGGGCCCAAACACTCCTTTCAATTGAAGCAGCATTTCACTTGCATTTCCACCAACTTAGTCTACTGCATTCGTTGCTCCCAATGTGGTCTCCTCTACATTGGAGAGACCAAACGTAAACTGGGCGACCGCTTTGCAGAACACCTGCGGTCTGTCCGCAAGAATGACCCAAACCTCCCTGTCGCTTGCCATTTTAACACTCCACCCTGCTCTCTTGCCCACATGTCTGTCCTTGGCTTGCTGCATTGTTCCAGTGAAGCCCAACGCAAACTGGAGGAACAACACCTCATCTTCCGACTAGGCACTTTACAGCCTTCCAGACTGAATATTGAATTCAACAACTTTAGGTCTTGAGCTCCCTCCCCCATCCCCACCCCCTTTCTGTTTCCCCCTTCCTTTTTTTTTCCAATAAATTATATGGATTTTTCTTTTCCCACCTATTTCCATTATTTTTAAATATTTTAAAATCTTTTATGCTCCCTCCATCCCAAGTAGAGCTATAGCTTGAGTGCCCTACCATCCATTCTTAATTAGCACATTCGTTTAGATAATATCACCAGCTTTAACACCTATGTGTTCTTTTGTTCTATTGTTGTTGACATCTTTTGATGATCTGCTTCTATCACTGCTTGTTTGTCCCTACAACCAAACCAACCCTCTCCACTTCTCTCTCTCTCTCTCTCCGCCTCCGCCCCACACCGCACCCCCCCCCCCCCCCACCCCAGCCTCCCACCCTCATACACACCTTAAACCAGCTTATATTTCAACTCTTTCTTGGACTCGAACTCAAGTTCTGTCGAAGGGTCATGAGGACTCGAAACGTCAACTCTTTTCTTCTCCGCCGATGCTTCCGTCCCAAGACTGCTGCATGGATGGCATGGCACCAAAAGGCAAAACGACTGTAGCCCCAGCTTCTATTTCGCATCCCTCAAGAGCCTTTTGGAAGCAGTGGAGGCCAGCCGTGATGTCCTCAACACCCGCTATATCCACAGAATTGGCAGCAATATCACCAATTGGGCCCTGGGAGGCAGTGGCAGCGGTGGTCAGCGCCAATGCTCTGCAAAAGAGGACAGCCACCCAATGCCAAAAGGGGATGAACGACCTCCTCCGTTCAGCCAGGCTAAGTCACTCTTCTCATCACTCTCAACTCACACACTCAAAAACCCATCACACATCCACAGGGCCTTCACTCACTGCTGGTTCAAGGGACATCACCATTCAATCTCTCATTGTTCTCGTGCAGTCCGTGGGACCGCTCACCACCCACACATGCCAGGCATGCTTATCATCTGGCCTGGCAGGCATTCTGCTTACACTCGCTCCATCTCTATTCATGCAGGACAAGCTGGCACACAACAAAAGGGGGAGGTCGCAGACCGGTGGAGGAATGCCTTACATCAAGTTCCTCACAGACTTTGAAAACAAAGCCATCCAGCTGGCCGGCGATGACCAGGACCGGTCTTGTGCTGATGGTGAGGTCGGTGCTGCTCTGCCAAGTGAGGATCCAGCAGTGCAACATCCATTAGACAACCATGCTGTGAGTGATGTGTCCTGTTCAAGGCCACTGCCATGCACTGATTACCTCTCCTTGTTTTAGCTGGTACATCTGGGAAATAGCCAACAGAGCCATGACCCAGGGCCTCCAATCAAGTCCCGAAGAAACCACAGAGGAGGAATCTGAAGGCACCTTCATTGAAGAACTGTCACAGTGCTCACCCACAACTTTCACCAGCCAGAGACACGCAGCTCGGTGGGAATTAGCTTTATAGTAGCCTTGGGATCGCAATCTGGGAAGCACATTGCACTGTCTGATCCACAGCAGGCAGTGGCAGGGACCTCCCAGGTCCCCGGCACTCAAAGTACTGCTGGGAGGCCAGAAATCTGCTGAGGCTGAATCATCTGGATCATGTCACAGTTGCTGGGGCTGCAAAAGCAAGCTAGGGAACAACAGGAAGGGATGTCCACTGCACTCCTCAGATTGCAAGGCACGATGGAGGAGTCCATCCGCCTTCAGGCTGAGGTGATTGGGCCAGCATGCCCAATGATAGGATGGCAATCGCCATGGAGACCTTGGTCCAGGATGTCGCTCCTGCACTGCTGCATGGGCTGAACTCCATCATTAGTGCCATAGTTGGCCTCCAACCGTGTATACATGAGAGGGATGTGGGGCAGTTCGATCTCACTCCAGCTTCCTGTTCTTCTCAAAGAGTCAACCAGGGACACTTGGGCACCCATAGGGAGGAGGGTCAGCAGGTATACACCCTGGGGCCATCCAACCAGGTGACTCCCCTCTTCCTGTGATCCCAGCAGCTCCAGTTCCACAGCTCAAGGAAAGTGCCACTGCCCCACAGCAGGACCCCAAAAGCAGGCCAGGGCCCTCCTGGTTTTGGCTCTTCAGAGGATGCCCGTCAAGATCATCACAGGGTGTAGCAGTCAGCAGGCTGCCTCCACCTCCGCTGTGGATGTTGGGGGAGCACCAAGACCTTGCAGCAGGGTTAGGAAGGTTAAGAAGATGTAACTCTTGTAAAGTCAAAACAATTAAACCAAATCAACAAAACTGGGATAAATCAGGCACAGCCCCTAATTCAGGTCAGCTGTAAAACCAAGAACAAAGTTTAAAGGAACCTTACAAACTTTAAATCAAAATGTGATTAAAGGGGTCAACAAAACACCCCAGTCCCCGCGGTGCCCACCGAGCACAGAGTTAAGAAGATGTAGTTGCACAGCCTGGCTATGGGTGTTAATCATTTGCACATAATGTTCACTATGGTGAATGAACTCCCAACAATGTCTCCCTGCCTATGGCTCCTTGTTCAGATGAGCAGTGTTCGTGTCATTCAGATATGAAACGTTTCTGCACAAGATAAAGGCAGGTGTCTCAGTCCAGGGGCTCTTCCCTGTGCTTTGTGCAGCCTTCAGACCACAGTGATAGTCCGGCCTCAGACCCGCTGAATACATTAGTGATGCCTGTACCTTGATGGTGCTTGTCATTGCTGCCAGGATGTCATGGGCAGGCATCACCGAGTTTGTAGTGATTGTAAGTAAAACCTTTCATTCTGATTTAGGGATCACGTGATTGTACTAACGAATCAGCCCTAAGTGCGGGTAACTTTAGGGGTGGAGTTTTCTAGTTGTGGACCTGGTTCAAGCATGTAGCTTCTTCATGAGCTCTGTAAATAAAGTTAACTCTTGCTAATAAGAAACCTGTCCGGTGCAGCAAGTTTATCACAGAGTTCCGTCATTCTTTCTGTGTGCTCTCAGCACATTTAAGATGGGGCTGGCCCCATCTCATCAGCATCTGTGACCAGTGACCCTGTGCTTCTGAAGGGCTCAGGTGCTAGAAACATAGAAAATAGAAGCAGGAGTAGGTCATTCAGCCCTTCAAGCCTGCTCCACCATTCAACATGATCATGGCTGATCCTCTATCTCAACCCCATACTCCTACTCTCTCCGCATAGCCCTTGATGCCCTTAGAGTCTAGAAATCTATCTATTTCCTTTTTAAATATGTTCAGTGACTTGGCCTCCACAACCCTCTGTGATAGAGAATTCCAATAGGTTCACCACCCTCTGAGTGAAGAGGTTTCTCCTCATCTCAGTACTAAATAGCCTACCCCATATCCTGAGATTGTGACCCCTTGTTCTAGACCCCCAGCCAGAGGAAACATCATCCCTGCATCTAGTCTGTCCATCCCTGTCAGAATTTTATTCACTTCAATGAGATACCCTCTCATTCTTCTAAACTACAGTGAATACAGGCCTAGTCGGCCCAATCTCTCCTCATACGACAATCCTGCCATCCCAGGAATCAGTCTGGTAAACCTTGGCTGCACTCTCTCTATGGCAGGTATATCCTTTCTTAAGTAAGGAGACAAAAACTGCACCAAATACTCCAGCCGTGATCTCACTAAGGTCCTAAACAGCTGCAGTAAGACATTCTTGCTCCTGTACTCAAGTCCTCTCGCAATGACTGCCAACATACCATTTGCCTTCTTAACTGTTTGCTTCACCTGCATGCTTGCTTTCAGTGATTGGTGTAGAAGGACACCCAGGTCCCTTTGTACATCAATATTTCCCAATCTATCGCTATTTAAATAATACTTCGCCATTCTGTTTTTCCTGCCAAAGTGGATGACTTCACACTCATCCACGTTATACTGCATCTGCCATGTATTTTCCCACTCACTCAACTTGTCTAAATCGCCTTGAAGACTCTTAACGTCCTCCTCACCACTCACATTCCCACCTAGTTTTGTGTCATCAGCAAACTTGGAGATATTTTATTTGGTTCCCTCAGCCAAATGTTGGATATATATTGTGAATAACTAGTGCCCAAGAACTGATCCCTGTGGTGCTGAAGGTGGACAAAGGATCAGATGCTTTTAAAGTTTCAGGGTTGTGTGTCCATAATATGACCCTGATCAAAGGGCTCAAGTGAGCTGCCTGCGGCCAGACAGGATTCAGACATTCTGAGGCTGTGTGAAGATCTATGGATTGTCCTTAGTGCATGTCATCATCATCCTTCTGCAATCGAGTGACTATTAGGGCCTCCACTGCGTCTCCATGACAGGAGCATTATCACAGTGGATATTCACGCTGCCATAAGCCAGACTGGAGTCAAGTGTTCATAGATGCAATGTGAGGGTCCATGGTGTCTCCTTACTGCATGTCATCATCATCCTCCACAAATCTAGCAGCTACAAGGGCCTCCTGACCCCACCTATATCATCTGGCCAGTGCGAGGACCTCATCACCATCGTCTTCGCATTCGAGGACCTCCTCACCCTCATCCCTGTCGACGTGCAGCTCCTCCATCTCCTCCTCAGGCATCTCCTCTCCTTGTTCCAGCGCCAGGTTGTAAAGGGTGCAGCAGACGTCGATGATGCGTGACACCCTCTGTGGACTATATAGCAGGGCTCCACCAGACCGGTCCAGGCACTGGAACCTCATTTTCCGCATCCCAATGGTTTGCTCCGCCAAGTTGCGAGCTGCAGCATGAGCCTCATTATACTGTCGCTCTGCTGCAGTCTGAGGCTGCAGCTTGGGTGTCATCAGCCACGTCCTCTGCGGGTAGACCTTGTCCCCAAGGAGACAGCCCTGCAGCCTCTGTGGGCCCTGGAAGACTTCAGGGATCTGTGACCAACTGAGAATGTAGGAATCGTGGACACTCCCTGGAAACCGTGTGCAGACCTGAAGGATACATTTGTGGTGGTTGGACGCCAACTGCTCATTCAACGAGTGGAAACCCTTGTAGTTGACTTATTTGACCGCTTGTTGCAACGGAGACCTGAGCGTCACAACAGTGCATTCAATGGCACCCTGCACCTGTGGGAAACCCGAGATCTGGGCAAATCCAAAAGCTCTTGCATCCTGCTTTTCCTGGTCCCGGGTGAAATGCACAAAGTTGTGTGCCCTGATGAAGATGGCATCCGTGAACTCATGGTTGCATTTGTGGGTGAAGGCTTATGATATCCCACAGAGGTCACCTGTAGAGCCCTGAAAGGAGCTACTGGTGTAAAAATTGAGCACCGCTGTCACTTTCACAGCCACTGGCAGTGGATGCCCTCAATATCTCCGTGGTGCCAAATCCCTGCAATAGCTTGCAGATGTGACTGACCACGCACATGCACAGTCTTCGGCGACACTGGTTCTCGGTCATCTGCAAGAATGAAAGATGGGGTCTATATACCCTGGGTCTAGGTCATCGATGGCTCACTGTTGCTCTTCAGTGGCGTGTGTGGGAGCTGCAGTTGCCCCTTCTTCCTGAGCGTGCTGCTCCCCCCACTGTACAGCCAGATGACTCCATTGCTCTCTTCTCCGTTGTCTCTGCTCTTTGCATGTCACTAGGCATAAAGCTAGTTCACCAGGCTCCATGTTCCTGATGTACTTCTTCTGCAGGATGAAAGGGAGGGATGCGTGGATTCGCTTAGGTCTTCTAAGCACCTGTCCTGGTTAAGTCTGAAGGCCCCTTAATGCTTCCCGGAGAGTGCTGGGCACCACTTGGATGGACACAGTTTAGTGCGCTGCATAGTTGCCCGAAACCCCACCCACCTCCGCCCCACTCCACCCGACCGATTGGCAGCAGTTTTGCCCACTGGACTGCAAGCTGTGCTCTTAGTTCAGGTGCAAGCATTTTCCTAACCCATACAGAAAGTCTGCTCTGTCAACTTGAACCATGGTGGGGGACAGTTCCAAACCGGGATGATGACATTGCAAGGGGCTGTGAGTGCCTCCACCAGTGACTGCTCCATGGCCAGCTTTAGCAAGGAGAATGTACAACATGCCCAGTCATCCAACTGTTCTGTAGTCCACCAAAACACTCATTAGTTTGCAGCCTGTGCCGGAGGGGTCAAAAGTTCTGGAGCACTTGGTGACACTTTCATGTCTCTATGTTGCTTGAGTGGGCAGATAAGCTAGAGGCCCGACTCCAAGCAGGTCAATGTGGCTGTGCCTGAACTGCCTCAGCTGCAGAGGAATGCTCACTTTATACAAGGTTTCCTTTATGTGTGTCCCCTTCCCTCTCCTCCACCCCGCCACGAGGCACACAGCTAGTTCACCAGGCTCCATGCTTCTGCTTGGACTCTACCTTCAACCGCAGGGCAACCCTTGCCCCATCCCCTCAAGTCGCCTCAACCTTGAAATCCAACAGGTGACCCTTGTGAGTGCTGCGCAATGTTACTGTGCACTCACCTCCGAGTTCCCCTCAAAGCGCAGGCCACCAAGTACTGCCTTATATATGCTGTTGTAAAAGGCATCAGCGTGTTTTCACGCTGATGTGGGCAGACGATCCAGCATTGGGGAATAATTCTGGCAGGCTGGCCTTATAATGATATGCAAATGTATTACAATGAGGTTCCCAACATCCAATGGCAGAAACACAGCCCACCTTTGGGCTGAGAGGACAATCCCAAGTTGGTTTCACAATGTCGTGGAACTGATTTTTGGTCTTCTCTCCATATAGTCCACTCACGCCGCCCAACACACCCAACGCCAGTGTGCACGGAAAATTCCACCCCTGGTGTTCAAGGCACCCACTGGAAGCTGGTGGTCACCACAGGGCTCCAGTGATGTCAGTTAGACTCTGGTGCATTTATAATTTGAATAATCGGAAGTCCCGTCCAGTATAGAATCTGCACGATTGGTTTCAGGGAGCTATGGAAGCACTATTTAAAGAGATAGTCAATTACAAGTACTCAGATCAAAGGGATCTGTGTGCTACTTTGCTTTTTGGATTGCTGAAGAAGCTTTGAGCTTAGAGATTGTTTGTTGACGATTTAATTTTTGCTTTATGCATCCTTAAAAGGCACTCAGAGCGGAGTGTGGGTGCCATTTTGTTTCATTGGCCGGGGTCTTTAGGTCGGTGAGCAGGAGGATGGGGCCCGCTCGTCGACATGTAAAATGATGCGGGATGACAACGGGTGGAACTCCCAACGTCACCCCGCCTCATTTCCATTTTCAGGTCGGCGGGGGCGCAGCCAAATCAACTGTGCGCCCGCCGGCCTGTCAACGGTCAATTGAGGCCATTTAAGAAGTAATTGACATAATAAATGGACCTGCCCTTCCAAACTTAAGGTTGGCTAGCAAGCCGGGAGCCCTGGCGGGTTTCAGAAAAAACATCAAACCTCATCCACGGGCGGGATGAGGTTTCATGAGGGTTTTAAACAATGTAATAAATGTTTGATTTAAAGCGATAGGCATGTACCAAACTCATTAACAGTGTCACATGAGGGGACATGTCAGGGAAATTTTGTTTATGCAGCTTTACCACTTTTAATTTTGGCGCCGATCTCCCTGAGGCAGCACTTAGCCTCAGGGGGATGAGTGTGCTCTTTCGTGTGGGAGTGCACTCTCGGCTGAGGGAATCCCCCCTCTGCATGCACAGGGAGTACTCAGCACTTTCTGGTGGATGTCACGCTGCGCAGGCCTTAATTGGTCCGTCCACGTAAAATGGCAGCCTGCTCCCGATTGGAGGTATGCCTGCCCGCGCCTGCTTCTGCACTTCCCCCCTGACAGGGGGAAAGTTCTTCTCATTGTTTTAGGTGGCTTCTCTGCCACCTCGTTTCTGGTTTGGTGTATGTGAGTTTTTGTAATCTTCTTCCCACTGCTGAGAATCAGAACCTCCTACTGTGCCATCAGCTCTTGTCATAAAGGCTTCCACTCAGGAAACAGAGGCTGGGGATGGGGCAGCCTTATACGCACATATGAACATATGATATAGGAGCAGGAGTAGGCCATTTGGCCCCTTGAGCCTGCTCCACCATTCAATAAGATCATGGCTAATCCGTTTTGTATCAACTTCCACATTCCCATCTACCCCCGATGACCTTTGATTCCCTTACCTAACTAGAATCTATCTACCTCCACCTTAAAAATATTCAAAGGCCCCGCCTCCACCACCTGGAGAGTTCCAAAGTCGCACAACCCTCTGAGAGAAAAACTTTCTCCTCATCTCTGTCCTATAAAGGTGACCCCTAATTTTAAAACAGTGGCCCCTAGTTCTGGATTCACCCACAAGAGGAAACATCCTTTCCGCATCCACCTTGTCAAGACCATTCAGGATCTTATATACTTCAATCAAGTCACCCCTCACTCTCCTAAATTCCTGTGCAAGCAAGCCCAGCCTGTCTAGCCTTTCCTCATACGAAAACCCATTCATTCCAGGTATCAATCCCGTAAACCACCTCTGGACCACCTCCATTGCATTTACATTCTTCCTTAAATAAGGAGACCAAAACTGCACACGTTATTTAAGATGTTGTCTCACCAATGCCCTGTATAACTGAAGCAGAGCATCCTCACTTTTAGGTTCAGTTCCTCGCAGAATAAAGGATAGCATTCCATTAGCTTTCTTAATTACTTGCTGTACCTACATACTAACTTCTTGTGAGTCATGCACCACAACACTTAGATCCCACAGCATATTCCCGCCAGCAGCAACACAGACCAATCTGACAGCAGTGGATGCGACCTCTCTTTAAGAGATACATTCATGCTTTAAGCAGGCCTATAGAGGCCAGGTGGAAATCTGGCCTGGAAAGTGGGCGGGATGCCCAGTCCTGACTTGATTGGGTGCACAGCCTGCCAAACAAATTTGGAAGAGCTCCAGGAGGTAAAATAGCCTAGGCCTTGAACTGATGAGGTTGAGTTTGTTTGACGCTCATCTTGCCCCTGTTCACCACACACCCCCATCCCTCCTGCCTGGTCTACCCAAAACCTCCTCTGAGTTAAAATCCTTCCCAAAAGTATTCTGAGATCCAACAATGGACATATGTTTTAAGCAATATTAAGTCTGTTTTTCACTAGTGGTGGTTGAACCCATACTTAAGCAATTTGAGGTGTGATTCTTAGAGATAAAAATAAGCTAGATTCTAGGATGAGATCTTTTCTGGAGTTGGAGTTCACATTTATGTGATGAGATGATGACAAATAAATAAGCAGTAAAAGTCAAATGAACCTTAAGTTCCACTTTACTGTGCAACTTACACATCCCTCGGAATTAATAAATGATTACAAAAGTGGTCTCGCAGGTGAAGAATATTGTACAGAATTGAATGTTATGGAGTATTAGCTATTGTGGTTGGGGAACATATGACTTCCATTAAAACTGGTTAGCTATTTATTTGCATTTCAGCATGCTTTAGTTAAATTGATGCCCAAGGTTCTGATCTGTTGTTGTTGATCATTTGAAATCTTCCTGGGTATTGTTGAAGGAATTTTTTCCTTAAATTGACATTTCCTCAAATTGACATCCTAGTTATTATTTAATTGAGTGCCAATGGCTGTCAATGTAACAAGTTTCCATATGATTTCCACCCAGGTATCAAATGAAACAGTGCAAAAGATTGTGGTAATATAAGTCTACGTGAATTACATCCATTGCCAGTTTATGCTGGAGTGGCCACAAGCTTTTACATTGGTTCAACAGTCCCTTCATAGAAAGCCATAGGTCCCCATCCAAAATACTGGTCAAAGCCCGAGGTTGGAATGGTAAGTTTCCTTGACTGTACCCATTGAAAGAAATGCATCAGGCTGTGTCCAAATTGTTGGGTGCACAGGCACCTGTGGTCAAATGAATCTGATTTTTTATCACCGGACCAGCCATCAGCTGGAAACAATAACAAAGGAAAACCAAGAGCACTAAATCAGTCAGATAATCTACCTGCTCTACTACAGATCAATTAGTTTCAAATACTAATGAACCGCTTATTTTCTGGCAATTCCACTCCTCTTGTGATGCTGGAGGATACCCCTGGATTAAACAAGGAAAATGGAGAATCTGAGAGGAATTGAGTAACCTCTGACATAATGCCAATTATAAAACGAGGCAATGGAATTGCATTTATCTAGCCTGTTTCCGTCAGGGAGGTACTTTTCAAGTGTAGTCACTATTGGAATGTAGGGATACACAGCGGACAATTCGCACACAGCAAGATCCCACAAACAGCAGTTAGTTAAATGCCAGATAATCCATCTCAGAGAGGACAAATGAGAGATAAATGTTAGCCAAGCGATTGGGAGAACTCCAGGATTCTTCATTGATCAGTGTCGTGGGATCTTTTACGTTCACCCAAGGGGTTAGACAACAACCTGGCCCTAATCTGAGAGATGGCAAAGATGAGGGAGTAACAAACTGAAATTAAATTCTTAGGACACACCGAGGTTGAGAAGATAAACTGAAAACACAAAGTTTTGTAAATGCACGAGTCCTTTTGCCAGGTAAACAGAAATGCTCAGTATTCTCTAAAAACTGGATAAACGTGTTTATCTTGTGGAAAACTAAAACTTAACAAGACTTTAGTCATTTGAAGCCAAGGGAGAAGCAGTACGTGCCAAAATTAGGTAAATACATTGATGATCCACGTATCTGCCAAAGTATGTATTTGGCAAGGGAAAGGATTGAGGGGTAGGGCAACTGGAATGTCATGTTTACTCATCTTTGGAACCGACCAGATGCAACCTTCTCTTTGCTTCTTGTATATTTCTATGTTCCTAATCAGAAGTTGTGTGGCCACTGCAAAGTTCAAGATTTTCAACCGTCAGGCTACTCTAACTTTCACATCACAGTCCTCATGTCTTATGCTGGATTCTGTAGGGGTGAATTTACACAGGGTGTTCTCCAAACTCACCTGCTGCCTCGCATGCCAGGAAACGCCATGAACTGAGATGATGCCTTTTCCTCAATGTTTTCACAAGTTCTTCCGATCAGATTACAGCAGATGAGCAGGAGAGCATCTGAGTACATTAACCCTCACAGTACATAACTCTGCATACATTAACCTCTGCATACATTAACCCTCACAGTACTTATAACACCAGCAGGAATGGTTTCTCTGCACCAATGTGCTACTAAAACTGTTTCCTTTTGATATTCGATGATGGCGGTGCAGGTGAAGCCAGCTTAGATAGAGAGCAGGGGAAAAATAAAGAATAATGTATACTTAGTCCACATTTTAAACATGAGTACATTTGTCCTCATTTTTTCACAATATTGGATTCGATATGAAGATCTATGGTCAAATGACAAAACCTACTGCAATTTGGAAAGCAGAAGTTGAAGCATTGGAATTTCTATTAAGTTCAAGTTGAGCTTCCAAGAACACAAACTCAGGTGCTCAGTGCTAGGGCTCAAACACAAACTCAGTGCTTAGTATTTAATGCTCTCCACCCTGGCAGAGTTGGTGCCAGGGATGTTTAATCAGGTGGAAGGGTAGCTGGTGGGGACCACACTGCCTTCTCACCTCTGCCCTAATTAAGTCTGTGGCAGGAAGGCCAATGGGCAGCCTTCCTGTTCCGCCACTAATTGAGGCCCTTAGGTGGACTATTAGATGATGCTCACTTAAGGGCCTCATCCTGCCTCTGCTGGTATTCACGGGACTTGCCATATGGGAGGCCCAAAAAGCAAATCCTTATGAGGTTGATTATGGGTTTCCTCGTTCAAAGGCACTCAGTGCCTGATCGAGGGACCTGGCATCGCGAAGGTGAGGGACACTCCCTGCCCTTGTTGCTGACCCCCCTCCCCCACGATTCCCACCCTGCAATCCCACTTCTGCCATCACTCACCCATGGCCTGAGTCATCAGGAATCCTGAGGCTCTGGTGGGTCTATTACTGGCAGCAATCACCGCCTCCCCGGTTCTGCTGCTGAACAACGAAAGAGCTGCCAAACTGATTGGACGGCAGCACTCGGTGGGCAGAACTTCCAACCCCAAACTTGATCATGGGAAAGGCATGCCACTGCCCAATTAAGTGCCTGATTGGCACTTAATTCTGCAAGCCTTCCTGTAGAGAGGGGCTCTCACTGGCTCTCCCATCAGCAGACAAGAACCCCGTCACCTGCAATAAATTCTACCCCAGTGAGAGGGTGCAATTACAGTGTGACAGGTTTACATAAGCAGTTTCCATTGCAAATGTGGACATAGGAGTTGCTGATACAAAAGGTTCTCACAAATATGTGATTAAAAACAAGACAACAGAAAGTAAGATTTTTGAGAACAGATGCAGGTGTTTTAAAACTCTTATCTTGTGTTTCTGCCCCAGTCATGACTTTAGTTGCATTGTTCTGTCATTTTTAAGCTTAATCAGATTCTTTTCCAATGTGCCATACGGTTTCTCCACTGCTTTTATATGGCATGCATGTTTTCTTCTCCATATAGAATTTCACCACACAGAAATGTGCATTTGGTCAATCGAGGAGTGCTGATTCTTTGCTTGAGTAATTAAAAATCTAATCCCATTGCCTTGGCCTCTCCTCATAACTCCTCTGTCTGAAACATGTATTTCTTCTTTCTGTAATAGGTACAGGAGCCTCTGCTTTAACAAATCCATGAGGCAAAGCAACTCCCTGCATGAAAATATTTCTCCTCATCTCTCTTAATGGCAATTGTAAATTATTGATCCTTTGCCACTGACTCCCTAACCAGAGGATACAGCCTTTCCTGATTCAAAAGGTTTTTAACTTTACCTGTTCCCGTGGAAATAGAACTAACATCTAATGATTCTTTTGGTAGCTATAGACTCCCATCCCTGACGTTCTCAAAGAGAACTTGTGTTATATACTCTCTAGCTATAGTTTAATGCCCTTTCTGAAAGATGTTCCCCAAAATGTATAGAATACTCTTTAACAATGGTTGAGCTGTTGCCTTGAACAAATTAATCATAACATTTTTCTTTTGTACGCTAAGCTACTGTTTGTAAAACCCAGAAAAATACTTTTTTATAGATTTATCTAGCTCGAAATGTACTTTCAAGGAATTATATATTTGCATCCTTCAGCATCTATCTATTGAGAATACAAACCCATTCCTTGATTTTTCCTCACAAAATACACTATTTGACACTTCTGCATCTTAAATTGCATTTGCCATTTGTCTGCTCATTCCGCCAACCTATCTTTAGCCTCCAGAATTTTTTCACCATGCTGTTCGTTGTTTGCCAAACGTCAGCAACCAATTTCCATGCTGTGTTTCCTCTGCCCAAGTCTACATCACCTATATTAAATTGGGAAGTAAAGTGGATCCAGTGCTAAAGCCTGAGGTGCACCACTTCCTACTGTCCGATCGGAGCAACATGTGTTAGTCCTAATTCGTTGTTTCCAGTCTGTCAACTTTCTCTCCATGTTGCTACGTTTCCTTTTATATCATTCATTTAAATTTTTGTAATAAGTTTCCTGTAAGACGAGTTCTCAAACTTCTGAGTATGTCTATTCCATAATTTTTATTTACACAATCAATCACTTCTTTGAGAAACTCTGTTGAAATTGTCAGATACGTTTAACAAATCTGTGCTGACTGCCCTTGCTTAACCCAAGCATCTCCCAATGCTCGCAAATCAGATCTTAAATTAAGAATTTTAAGAGTTTGTCATTTTTGACTTTCGGCTAAATGTCTATATTCACTTGCTTTACTCTTCTCTCCGTTCTTGAATGTAGATGATACTAAGAGATCAGCTAATCTCTAGCACAATGGTGCTATTTACGTTTCTGAGGAGAATTGAAACATTATGGTCAATAATTCAACTACCTCCTTCCTGACTTCCTGCAACAATTCAGGGTCCATGTCATTGGGACCAATGACTTTAGGTACCTTAAATTCTGTTAATGAGTTGAGAACCAAATTTTCATTTTAACAGAATACAAATAAAAAATGATGGAAATATTGAGCAGGTCAGGCAGCACCTGTGAGAGAAAAACAGAGTTAACGTTTCAGTTCTGTGACCACTCACCTATCCAGCATCTGCAGCATTTTGCTTTTCTTTTTATCAATTTTTTTCAATATCCTCTTCTACTAAACCTATATTCTCACTTTGTAAGCACTTACATAAAATATTTATTTAATATCTCTCATCACTTTAGGCATGTGATAATTTTTATAAGGCACCTCTCACTTTAGTAAATAAGTACATGGAAAACGTATTTGACCTGGTCATTTTAAAGAATAACCACAAATATGTTTCACATAAGTTCCCTCCTGTTTGGAAGAAAGGTCTTCGATTTAATGCGAACAATGTAATTTCTAACCTTTACTATTTGAAGATAAATGCATAATGAGCAGTTCGACTAAAATCTAAGGCACTTAAGTTTATTAATAACTGAAAACCGTGTTATTCCTTTGGCTATCAAGATACACAAAGATAGCACAACAGACAATGCTCAATGGACTTATTATGCACACAGATTTGTGATTTCTAGCTGATTCATACAACATGGTCAAACAGATTTTACATTTGTAAAATGCTGACTGACCCAGTTAGAAAATTTATCACAGTTAATCAATTTTGGGGCTGTTAAAGTCTGTGACTCCAGGTACATGGTTATGAAACAGTTTCGTATTGTAACTTACTTTAAGTTCAGTTGAATCCTGTTATTTATTTTTCACTATTCAAACACCAATAACTTACATTTATATAGTGCCTTTAATGTCAAAAAATGTCCCAAGGCACTTCACTGAGGCCTAATTAAAGAAAAAATGGGTGCCAAGCCAGAAAAGAAGATGGTGGGAGATGTTGTCAAAAGCAGGTTTTAAGGAGAGTCTTAAAGAAGGAGATGGAGGTGGAGAGGTAGAGGGGTGTTAGAAGGAAAGCCTAGAGCATGGGGACAGACAGCTGAAGGCATTACTGTCAAGCTAGTGTGAAGGGTATAAAGGGTATGGAAGAGGAATAAAGGAGGATTGAAGAATTTGAGGCAGGGTAGTAGAGTTGAAGGAGATTAGGGAGATAGGGAGGGTCCTGAAGGGATTTAAAATGAATGGTGAGAATTTTAAATTGGAGCTGTTGGGGACGGAGATGTAGCTTAGCTAGAAAAGACATGATGGGTGAATGGGTCTTAATGTAGGATAGGATAGCAGCAGATCTTTGATAAGCTAATGTTTATGGTGCACGGAAGGTGGAAAGTTGGACAGGAAAGCACTGGAACAGTTATGTCTGGAGGAAAAAAGGCATGGATGAGGGGATTGGAGGAGGAAGTGGTGCTGTTTGTTCATGTTCAATAACATGCCATAAGGGTTGATAGCTTTTCAGTCAGTTAAAATTTGTATGTAGGTTGTGCATCCTCCAAGTCTTCTTTTCCCACGGAGATATAAGTTTCTATTCGGCTAGTGTCTTATATTGCTTGTGAGATTTTTTAAAATGTCTATTATTATTTAATCATTTATGCCAATATAAGTATAGGTCATTTCTGCTTTAGATTCTGCTGAAGTTGTTTTGACGATTGTATTGCCAGTGACCAAATGTTACTGTTAACCTTCAGTGTTCCAAAGCTGATTGTCAGGCTCAGCTTCTTCAATACTCAATACAGTAATTTCACACAATAACAAAAATAACTGGTAAAACTCAGCAGACCTGACAGCATCTGCAGAGAGGAATACAGTTAACATTTCGAGTCCGTATGACTTCATCAAAACTTTAATTGCACTGGTGGTTTGTGCTTTGCAAGGTTGACATCAATGGCAGGTTGGTCATTTTTGTCCAGAAGTGCCAAAGCAAATGCCATTTTCGTGTTGGGTTCCTTAAGTCATTTGTTCACATCTGTAACAGCAACTATAACATGCGGGGGTTGTTATTTTATCCCAGCTACTGGACGTTCATTACAACTTTTATCCTGGCTGTTTCCTATTTAACTTTTTGGCACAAAAGTAAGTGGTGCACGGCAGTCAAATATCCTATGGCTGAATCCATAATTGAGACCTTCAGCACTGTTCTTTTGGTTCCTGTTATCTTCATGTATGGTTACGTGGCACTCGGTTCCCTTCTTGGTTTCTATTGAAGCCAAAGGTGATATATAAATGCATGCTGTTGTCATTGTTGAGGTCTGCAAGTAAAGGATACTTTTAAGAGATTATAGGCCTTTTCTGGAAACCAATCATCTTTATAAACACTACCATGCAGAAAATGACAAGTATCAAGGCTAGGTTGGGAAATTAGAAAATTCTGATGTAGCCTGAATATTTTATACCGGTGAATAAGAAACATAAATGAACCCAATTATTGTGGGGGTGTTGAAGGAAGGGACAAAGGGACTTCTAATCAACCCAACTCTTAATCTGCTGGCAGATATAGGTAAATTCCAGTCTTTCTAGGCAGTCTCAAAAATAAAATCAGTTCACACAATGTGATGCTATACAACTAAAGTAAAAGGTGCAAAAACATTTTAAATAAAATAAACCATCTTAAGTATTGTTAACTTTGCTTTCCACACTACCCCCTGCCCCCCACCCCCCCCCACCCCCCCCCCCCCAAACTACCCATGGCCCCCCTCCCCACTCCTCCTCACTCCACCCCCATTTTTTTCTATTCCTTATTGCTTCCTCTATTTTAAGTTCTCTTTTATGTTTAATATACCGATCACAAAGATCAGCCTTAGGTATTCCCTCAGGGTCTCAGTGATTATCACAGCTCTGATGATTTAAAAGTTTGCTTGCGCTGCCCAATATCTAGAAAGCCATAGTGTAACCCAGCAATGTATTGTCCTACTACAGTAGGACCCTGTAGTGAACTGAACTGGAGATGGTGTACTTCACATGTGGCCTCACTTGCAGTTCTCCAATTTTTCAACAGGCAGATCATAGAATCATAGCAAGGAGGCCATTTGGCCCATTCATGTCTGTGTTGGAGCTTCTGAAGATCAGTTTGATAGTCCCATATCCTTGCTTATTTCCCAAATCCCTGCAATTTTCTTTTCTCATTCAAGTATTTACCTAATTGCTTTTCAAAAGCTGCTATTGAATTCATCCACTGCCCCCCACCCTCATTACAGGCAGTTGATTCCAAATGCTAACCGCTCATTGTGTAAAAAATCTTTTCCTCATGTCACCTCTGGTTCTTTTGCCAAATACCTTGAATCTCTGCTATCTGTTTAGCGGTTTGTGACCCTTCAGCCACTGGAAGTAGTTTCTTTTTATTTAATCTATCTAAAACTTCAGTATCTGAGGAGTCATGGATGGTGCTGAATATTGTAAAATCATCAGCAAACATCCCCACTTCTGAACTTATGATGGAGGAAGGTCCTTGATGAAGTAGCTGAAGATGTTTGGGCCTAGGATACTATCCTGAGGAACTCCTGTAGTGATGTCCTGGAACTGTTAAATATATTGGTGAGGTACACAGGTGTAGGGCATTGTTCAATTAAGTACTTTGAGCACATATAAATAGGGGACCGCTGGGACACTGGGTGTGTGGGAGGAGAGCTCTGTTACTGAACAAAGTCTATAAACTCTCTCAATAAAGAAAAGCCCTGTGCTTGGTTTTGACTTCACCAACCAGCTTAGATTCTATTAACATCGGCAGCATTCTGCTGCCAGCCTTCTGCTCTTAAAGGTTGGCTGTCTCTTAAAGGGAAACTGCATTCAATAATATTTCTGCAATGAAAATTCTTTCAGAGTGAACACCAGGGCAGAAAGAAGGTTCCATAGTGGCAGTTGTGGTGCTGGGGGAGTTTACTGGTGCAGGAGGAGAGACACCATGGTTCTGCAGGGCCAGGGAGTGTGGGGGAGAAGGCCCTGAGGGACCACCCTCAGAAGGAAGTGAGAGCAGGCTGCCTAGGAAGTTAGTTCCCGCAGCTTGGCTGAGGAACTGGCAGCAATGCCACAAGAAGGCTAATGACCTCATGCATGTGGCCAACATCAGTTAATGCATCTTCACATGACATCTCCTACTCACCAACCATCAGCCTCTGACCCTGCTCAATTCACCACCCCCTTATCACTCACACAGCAGCATTCCCTGACACCCAGGACTCACGCCTAGCATGCAGATGCTCCAGCTCACCCTTATACACCTAGCAATGCTGCCAGCCTCACAGCCACCGTTCACTGCCTTCATATATCCCCAGCCGTTCAACTGTGGCAGGCACATCAACCAAACACCGTGCTGCACAACCATTGACATTTTGCCCTCTCTCTTTCAGAAAAACATGGCACAAGATAGATGGGCCAGACTTGCAGCTTTACGCCTGTTTCTTGCAGATTGAACAACAAAGGGATGGCCTGCACATTCGATGACCAAATTTGGAACCCCGGGGTCACAGAGCAGCCACATTGCATCCATTCAAGATCTTCCGGCACACACAGGCCTTTCCCCTAGATACACACGTTTTAGTTAACAGTCCCATGGGGGCCACACAGGAAGCAGCTGAAGGTGGGTGGCAGACAGGTTCAGCCATTCTACGTGAGGAAATTTGTACCCAGGTTTCCAACTTTGTTCTCAGGGAATGCTACTCCAATTTCTCTCTCAACCAAAGATCAGCCAGTAGTCTGTCAATTAAACCAGGCCTATTCTTCTCCCTTCCCCCCCCCCTCCCCAGCTTCACTCCACCCCATCAACCTCACTAAGGATTGATTGCAGCAAACAGTCAAATGCTGAGTTATTCATCATTTCCACTCTTCCCAGCCTCAGAGGTGAATACCTGGTCGGAGTTTGAATGGAGATAATGAATTACCTATTGTTTCCAGTCATTTTGGCAAGCAGTAAGGATAGATGAATCATCTGGTCTGACTCACTCTATCTCCTATTCTAGCTGCATTCTGGCTTTTAACCCCTTAATATAGATATAATCACTTCAATATAAATCGTTCCCAAATCCTTTCTATGGCGATATGGTCAAAAATGGAATAAAGGCAATATCCTTGGAGAAAATAATAGTTTTAGATTGGTAAATTTAACTGATCTTTCCTTGTGTCCAATGTCCCACTGCTTGTTTTTGAGGAGGAACCTGAACAAATCATCCTCTGTAAACTAAACCTGACATTACTTTTTATTTTGCTGAGTTTGGTTTGTTTTGTCAGCATAGCTTCATAAAGTATTTGGCTTGATATGCAAAAGAGGAGAGTTAATCACTAGATGTGTTACCTTAGGCCATGGTGCTGATTAGCGTATTGCACCAAATGAGATAACCAAGTTTAAGCTACAGTGTATAATCCAAATAGCTGTAGTCCACCAGAACTACCAGTTATATTTGGACATCACCTTAACTACACCAACTGGTCAACTCAATTCAATTCAAGCATTTTTAAAATACTTGATAGCATATATAAGAAAAATGAATGTACAATTTACACATGCATTTGGAAGAAGTGTGCTTTACTACAGAATGATTATCACTCACATATAAAATTGGTATGGCACAATAGGGGATAATTGTTTTCTTCACCACTTGAGATAAAAACTGGCAAAGTGGATCACTCAGCCTCTATAGAACTTAACTGATTCTCATTTACATTGATCTTAGTTTACTGCTCAAATAGTGAATGTAAAAAATGACTCCCCAGTATGTGCAAGGATCTCTATTTTCCACAGTGACACATTAGTGCATTACTTTTGTTGAAGACATGGAAAATGGTTTTGAGTTCAATGTTTATATGAAGGAAATTATTTATTTGGCACAAGTCAAGACATGCTCTGCTTGGATATGTGAAGAACAGCAGGACAGACAGGAGAAAGGTAAGGCACATGATATAGCAGAATATTGCAAGAACCTTATTTCCACTCCTTAAGGTAACAGACTTAAATGTTTTGAGCTAACATCTAAGCAAATATATTAACATAATGCTGGACGTAAGTTAAGATACTATGGGGGTGAAACTGGTCATCAGCGGAAAACAGGCTCATTGCAAATCACAGCCAATCTTTTACTACACCTGACCTTCTTTCCACTGAAGTTCACAGAGCACTAGTTCAAAACATTTTTGCAGACTCATTCCTTAGACTCAATGTCACTTTTCATTTACTTGAAATTGATAATATTTTCCGAGTCAATGGAAATTAAAATCTGGTGCAGTTTATTTCATGAACTATGAGCGTTTTATGGTGCAGTTATGAGCATGCTTAGCACTGATGGCGTAGATTTGCTTCACCTCTATATTGGAGGCATTTGGTGGTACAGAACATGAGTATTGCTGAAAAAAGAGACATGCTGTTGAAGCTTTTTGTCTTTCACTCATAAAGACAGTTTCACAAGAAAACCAATTGTAAAGAGAACAACAATTTATATTGCATGAAAAGAGAGTGCTGTCTTATAACTAAGGGCAGTAGAGAAGGCTTTAAACTAAATATTGGGGGGAAAGGATGAAGTTTGGGAAGATGTGTTAAATAAAATAGAGAAGGCAAGGCATGAGACCAAGGTCTGAGTACGGAAAATAATGACCAGAGAGTGGCAGGAAGGGACAGAGTGTGCAAACCGAAGAGTACACCAACCGGTCAACTCAATTCAGTTCAAGCATTGGATAAGGCTAGAGGTTACAAAAATAGTACATATAGTGCAATAGTACAAAGACAGAACAAATGGCTCTGTATCTGAATACACAGTCATAACAAAACAGATAAATTGATAGCACAAATAGAAATAAAGATTATATATATATATATGATCTGATAGCTATTACAGCGACATGGCTGCAAAAGGACAAAGACTGGGACCTGAATATTGAAGGGTACATGACATTTAGGAAAGACAGGAAGCTACAAAAAGGTGGAGGAGTAGCTCTGTTAACTATGGATGACATTAGTACATTAGAGAGAGATTACCTTAGTTCTGGAGATCAAAATGGAGAATCAGTTTGGGTAGAGATGAGAAAAAGTGAAGGTAAGAAGTCACTTGTGGGAGTGGTTTATAGGCCCCCTAACAGTAACCACACTGTAGGATGGAGTATACAGGAAGAAATAATGGGGGCTCATGAGGAAGGTACAGCAATAAACATGGGTGATTTTAATCTACATATAGATTGGAAGAATCAGGTGGCAAAAGTATCCTGGATGATGAGTTCATAGAATGTTTTTGGGACCATTTCTTAGAGCAACATATTCCAGCACCAAGCAGAAAGCAAGCTATACTAGATCTGGTAATGTGCAATGAGACAGGATTAATTAATGATCTCATAGTGAAGGTGCCTTTAGGTAGCAGTGATCATAATATGATTGAATTTCACATTCAGTTTGAGGGAGAGAGGACTGGATCTAAGACTAGTCTTTAAAGCTTAAATAAGGGCAATTATGAGGGCATGAAGGCTGAACTGGCTAAAGTGAACTGGGAAATTAGGTTCAGGATAGTTCAGTAATGGCAGTGGCAGACCTTTAAGGGGATAGCTCAGAATACTCAGAAAAAATACATTCCAGTGAGAAAGACTCTAAGGGAAGGATGCATCATCCATGTCTAACTAGGGAAATTAAAGATTGTATCAAATTGAAAGAAAAAGTGTATAATTCTGCAAATATGAGTGGCAGGTCAAAAGACTGGACAGGACATAAAGAACAGCAAAGAATGACTAAAGAGGGAGGAATTAGAATATGAGACTAAGCTAGCTAGTAATATAAAAATGGATAGTGAGGATTTCTACAGGTTTTTTAAAAGGATAAGAGTAAGTAAAGTGAGTGTTGGTCCTCTAGAGAGTGAGTCTAGGGGAATAATAATGGAAATTAAGGAAATGGTGGGTGAATGGAACAGATATTTTGTGCCTGTCTTCACTGTAGAGGATACAAATAACATCCCAGAAATAATTGTGAATCAGAAGGTGAAAGGGAGGAAGGAACTTAATACAATTACAATCGCCAGGGAAAGATTACTAAGAAAAGTATTAGAACTAAAAGCTGACAAGTCCCCAGGTCCTGATGGACTTCATTCTAGAGTCTTAAAAGAAGTGGCTGCTGAGATAGTAGATGCATTGGTTTTAATTTAGCAAAATTCCCTAGATTCTGGAAAGGTCCCATCAGATTGGAAAATAGCAAATGTGATTCCTCTGTTCAAGAAAGAAGGGAGACAGAAAGCAGGAAACTACAGGCCAGTTAGTTTAACATCTGTCACAGGGGAATTGCCGGAATCTAATATTAATAGTCACTTGGTACTTTAGTATTACAGAAAAAAGAGACATGCTGTCAAAGCTTTTCGTCTTGCACTCATCAGGAGAGATTCTCAAGAATGTCAAATCTAAGGGGAACAACAATTTATACTGCACAAGAAGAGGGTTCTCATTGGTTAGCAAAAGGATTTTGATTGGTAGAGGCATTGCCATGGAGAACGCACCAGGGAACAGTTAACTGCCAGTCTTTTGTTTAAATTTAAACCAAACAGGTCGATTCTGATTGGTCAAGGCATTGCCATGGGGATAAACCAGGGAATGGCTGTCTCCCAAGCTTTTGTTTAGTTGAAAAAGGTAGAAGGCATGGACATGCTCTTTCTGTATGTAAAGGATAGCGCACTGTGTGTGAATATATGTAGTTTCTAGCACACATAAGTGAGGCACACTGCGAGCCTGACTGATAATTTTAAAATGGTTGTCAGTGTAATTCTTAGCAACATCAGGATTGCTTAGCAAGTGTTGTCCAATTGCAGAATCACACCTAATGTTGAACACTGCGTTCTGAATTTTGCAAGCACAGGCTGGTTGGGGACAGTCAGTACTTTTGACTATTGCGAACAGCTAAAGGGACATGCTGTTTGAGACAATCCAGCAGTCGTTGGGACCTATGGCTTATATATCTGGCATCGCTCTGGCACTGAAATTCATATGCCACATTACAACTTGATGCCGAAATCAGGTGCATCAAAGCTATCCTGCAGGATAATGACCACCCTGGTCTGACCATTGTTTGCTGTAAATCACACAAACTCATGAATGGACCTAAGGACGCCATCCTTGGTCCTGAAAAGAACCCACTCTACCTCAGATTACGCTGGAAAAAATTTGAGCAACAGGTGAAGCCAGCTGTTTCATGCTGCTCGTAGGCAGTAGCAACCCGAGTGGTATTGGCCAGTAACAGGATGCTGCGGTCAAGTCAAAAGACATCTTGCTTATCGCAGAAATGAGTAAAGTAAACTTGTCCACTTCATCAGGAAGAATAGAAAAACAACATATTACTTAAATGGAGAGAGATTGCAGAACGCTGAGGTACAGAGATATCTGGGTGTCCTGGTACATGAATCACAAAAAGTTAGTATGCAGGTACAGCAAGTGATTAGGAAAGCAAATGGAATGTTGTCATTTATTGCAAGAGAAATGGAATATAAAAGTGGGATGTTTTCCTACAATTGCACAGGGCATTGGCGAGACCACATCTAGAGCAGTGTGTACAGTTTTGGTCTCCTTATTTAAGAAAGGATATAAATGTGTTAGAAGGTGTTCAGAAAAGATTCACTCAAATGATACCTGGAATGAGGGAGTATGTTCAAAAGTTAGTATGTAACCCTTTGGGGTACAGAATTCCAAAGATTCACAAACATTTGGGTGAAAAAAGTTATCCTTATCTCAGTCTTAAATGATCGTCCCTTATCCTTAGACTGTGCCCCCGTGTTTTAGATTCCCCGACCAGTGGACACAATTTTTGGCTCAGCGAGCAGGGGTGGGGCCTACTGGCCGAGGCGTAAAATGAGGCAGGGCGATGTCGGGTGTGAGTCCCCACATCACCGCATGTCATTTAGATTTTCAGTTCGGTGGGTGCGCAGCTGTGTGCCTGCCGAACTGTCAAAGGCCTATTAAAGCCATTTAAAAACTAATTAAGCAAGAAACTGAGCTGCCCGTCCAACCTTAAGTTGGCTGGCAGGCGAAGGGCCCAGGCAGCCTTCGCATTTTTCATGGAACTTCATCCACGGGCAGGATGAGGTTTCATGAAGTGTTTATAAATTGAATAAAAATTTTTATAAAAATTCATTGACATGTCCCAGCTCATGTGACACTGTCACATGAGGGGACATGTTTTTAAATTTTTTCCTTTCTTTATTTACCTTTTTAAAAGTGTGCTTCAGGAAGATTTCTGTGATCTTTCACACACATGTGCGAAAGAGCGCAGGCCCCGACTCAGAGAATCCCCCCCACCGCCCCCCCGCCTGCACAGGGAGCACTCGGCGCTTCCAGTTGCACATCACACTGGGTGGGCCTTAACTGGCCCACCCACGTAAAATGGCAGGGCCGACCCGATTGGGGGCGCCGATTGGGTTCGCGCCTGCCCCCGCCCCCGCCCGCTGCCGCACAACCCCCTCCCAATGGGGGGAAAATTCTCCCCAATATCTCAGCATCTACCCTATCAAACCCCTTCAGGATCTTGTATATTTCAATGGGATCGCACTTCATTCTTCTAAACTCCAGTGAATGTAGACTGAGTCTTTCGTCAGAGGACAACTCCCTCATCCCAGAGACTAATTTAGTGAATCTTCGCCGTACCAGCTCCAATGCAACTGTATCCTTCCTTAAATAAGGAGACCAAAACTGCACACACTATTCTAAGTGTGGTCTCACAAAAACCCTGCATGACTTCTTTATTCCTTAACTCCAATCCCCTTGTATTAAAGGCAAAAATGCCATTTGCCTTCCTAAGAACTTGCTGTACCTGTATGCTTACATTTTGTGTCCCTTGTATGAGCACACCCAAGTCTTTCTGAACACCAACATTTACAAGTTTCAAAACTTTTAAATTATGTTACATAACAGTTCAAATCTGACATTAATTAAAGGGTAAAACAGATCAGTTCCTTTCAATTTAGTATGTGGCACTCTGAGATGCCTCACTATATTTACAATTACAGGTTATATGAAAGGATTTTAAACTGAAAATGCAATCAGGATACATGATTCATTCTTGGAGTGCCCCACTGTGCTATCTCTGATAGACCTGTATGTCATAGGTGACTCTTTCTAATCATATAGCTCATTAGTTCCTTTTTTTAAATGTATTTCCAGATTTATAAGTGGTTTACTAGTCTATTAAGATTAGATAACCTGCTTACATGTGAATGTTTTGCATTCAGCTTGCATTTGCTGTCATTTCTGGTAACACAGCCTATATGCAAACCTCTTGCAACCAATTCACTTAAACATCATTCTGAAACAGCAACACATCACGTCTAAGGAGGTAGAAAACACATATATAGGAAAGTGAACTGAAAAATTACCAATCAGGGATTACAAAGGATAGATGATAGCAATAACCTGACTATGCAACATCTACCAATAATGGAAAGCAGGAGCTGAACCAGTCAAGCTGCTCCACATATGTTTTGACAATAGCTTCAGCTACCACCTGTCTTCCTCCACTAAGGTAACCATTGTGACTGGAAGTAAGGTACATGTATAACAGACATGCAAAAAGTTACAAAATGGTATAACAAGTGAGCAACCTTATCTATGTTATAGTAATTGGCATGCTGCTTTCAACTGAAGACCAAAATCACTCCAAACTCAGTCACTGAGCATTGTGTGTGTACTCACTCAGAAATTAAGCTCCGAGTCATTGTTGCCTCCTTCTCAGAAGCACATGAGAAAATTGGCCTTTCACTGAACACTTGGCAAACTAAGGTCTTTATGGTTTTATTTAGTGTGTAATGTATCTTTATGAATAATACTTGTTAAGGAAGATCACATGATCTGTAGTAATTAATAGGAGAGTAGCTTGGGCTACCTCAGCAGTCAGTGTAGAGGTAGAGTTGGAGTTGAAAGCACACATGTAGTCGCTGCTGATTATATTGTAAATAAACTTAATGTTTGCATCCAAGAAGTGTTTACAAATCAACGCTATCATTGACAGCACAACTCGGCCACCCTTACAACAAACTGGTGACGAGGATAAAACAGGATTGAACAGAAGAAATCAAGTTAAAAAGAAATCAGCACTGTACCTCACCCAGTGATTGTAAGTAGCAAGCTCCATTAGAATTGAAGAAGTTATTTTCTTTCAAAATACCACAATTTGGGAGAATTGATCCTTTTGAACCAGCCACAGACGATTGGTCTTATTACATAGAATGCTTCACGATCTTTATTCAAGCGAATGAGAATAGGGGAGAAGGGGAGATGCGGGTAATCCTCTTAAGTACTTGTGGGAACAAAACTTATGGTTTGATTTGAAGTTTGGTAGCATACAGTGCCCCAGATTTGAAAAATTTTGATGAATTGGTGGACCTCATGAAGTGTCATTTTCAACCAAAGCCCTCAGTCACGACGCAGAGGTTCAGGTTTAATTCATGAAATGGAGCCCCAAGTGAGACAACTGCATGCTACGTGGCAACTTTAAAGCAGCTAACGGAACAATGTGAGTTCGATATGACTCTAAACTACATGCTCAGAGATCGTTTAATGTGTGCTGTGAATGAGGACACTATTCAGAAAAGATTATTGTCTGAAGTGAACCTGAATTTCAAGAAGGCACTAGAGTTGGCGCTGGCCATGCAAAGTGAAGTAAGAGATTCAAAAGCAATACAGAGTGTGCAAAATAGCGCTGTCCTCCACATCAGGCGATAAACCCCAGCCGAAAAGGATGCAAAAATGCAAGACTCTGCTGAGAAGCGGGAAACAACACCCGCTAGCCAGAGATTAAAGAAAAATAACTTAGCATCGAAATCGAAGAATAATTTTAATAGAGGCTGAAACAAGCAGTCTTTTAGCGATTGGCAATTTAAAAAAATCAAATGCTGCTATTATCATAGAAATGGACACATGATGAGGCAGTGCAAGGAAAGATTCCAGCAGGCTTGTAAATAAAAGAAGAAGCTCAATGAAATCTACAATGTAGACAAGCCTGGAACAACAAATTCAGACATTTATCCTTTGTTTAATCTGAAAATTGGAAAGACAGAACCAATATTTGCCACAGTGAAAGTAAATGGCAAACCTGTTAGTATGGAAGTGGCCACGAGAGCTTCCACTACAGTAATTGGGGAACATACCTTCGGATATCTGAATAATGGTGAACATCAATTAGGTTTAGAAGAAACAGTTGCCAAGCTAAAAACACATATGGGTGAAGACATTCACGTAAAAGGCATAAGCAGAGTAACTGCCCATTATGGAAGCCAATCGGCTCAGCTACCCATGATGGTAGTAGCAGGTGAAGGGCCAAGCCTCCTGGGGTGAAATTGGTTAAAGGGGATTAAGTTATAATGGGCTGCAATTTTCCACGAGAGCAAGTGGGCTACCAGAGCTACTTAGGAAGTACGCCACAACCTTCAAGAATGAACTGGGGAAAATCCAGGGCCTGCAGGCCAAGGTTCATGTGGATCCGAAAGCAACCCCTCGCTTCATGAAGGTGAGACCGATGCCATTTACCATGCGAGAAAAAGTCGACTCTGAACTGAACAGTCTAGAGAAACTGGGCGTTATACAATCTGTTCAGTTCTCAGAATGGGCAGCACCCATCGTCCCCTACCTTAAACCCGACCAAAGCGTCTGAATTTGTGGAGATTACAAACTGATGGTTAATAAAGTAGCTAAGCTAGACAAGCACCCTATTCCAAAAATCAAAGACCTGTGTGCCAAGCTGGCAGGAGGGACAACGTACACAAAGCTTGACATGAGTCACGCTTATCAACAACTAGAATTGGATAATGCCTCTCAGGAATTTGTCACAATTAATACCCACAAAGGGTTCTACCAATATACACGATTGCCTTTCAGTGTCTCCTCTGCTTGCGTCTTCCTTCAGAGAACAATGGAAAGCTTACTGTAGGGACTGCCCCAGGTTATAGTCTATTTAGATGATGTATTGGTGACAGGATTCACTGAAAAAGAGCATTTGGCAAACTTAGAAGAAGTCTTAAAATGTTTCTTGCAAGCTGGAGTGGATAGAAAAAGAAGGCCGGCCCATCATCTTTGATATCAAGAAATTTCACCAGTACATACATGGCTCCAATTTTACAATCATTTCAGACCACAAACCATTGCAAGGATTGTTAGTGAGGACAAGGCTATATCATCCATAGCCTCAGCAAGAATACAGTGATGGGCCTTAATTCTGGCAGCGTACAAATACACTTTTGTACATAGGCCTGGCAATCAAATCACAAACGCCAATGCCCTTAGTCATTTGCCTTTACAAGAAAATGATGAGCACATCCCAGTTCCACAGGAACTTGGTTTACTGTTAAATTTCTTAGATTCCTCGCCGCTATGTGCTTGACAGATCAGAGACTGGACAAGTCGGGACCCAGTCCTAGCTCAAGTACGAGAACAAGCGTTATGTGGTTGGTCACAGGAGCCCATATCTGATTAAATGAAACCATACCTCAACAGAAGATGTAAAATGGCCAGCCAGAATGGCATCTTATTGTGGGGAGCATGAGTGATAGTTCCTCCAAAGGGAAAGGAGCCACTTTTAATTGAACTACACGATACCCATCCAGGAATTTTCCGAATGACGACCATATCAGCTATCTATGGTAGCCTGGGTAGGATGGCAAAATAGAGAGTTCAGTAAAGCACTGTGTGCAATGTCAGCAACTGTAAAAGTTGCCAGTGACAGCTCCATTACACCCATGGGAAAGGCCAGGTAGACCCTGGGTGTGGTTACACATTGACTACATTGGACCTTTCCTGGGAACAATGTATCTGCTCATTGTCGATGCCCATACAAAATGGCTGGACCTATATGTGGTGAAGTCACCAACATCATGCTACAATTGAGAAACTTCATCAGAGTTTTGCCATTCACGGACTACCAGAAGTAGTTGTTTCCGATGGTGGCCCAGCATTTACAAGTGCTGAGTTTCAATGGTTTATCAGCCTCAATGGTGTCACTCATGTAAAAACTGCACACTTCTTCAATTGGACTGGCCAAAAGGGAGGGTCAAACATTCAAGGCAGGCATGAAAAAGCTAACTGGTGATTCCTTGGCAGCCAAGCTAACACACTTGCTTTTTCATTACAGGCCTACCCCTCACACAACAACATGTGTCACTCCTGCAGAGCTATTGTTGAAATGCTGTCTCAAGATGAGATTGAGCTTAATAATGCCGAATTTAGAGAGTAAGGTGGAAAGTTGCCGGGGAAGCCAGAAAACCAAGCATGCCTAGCGTGAGTCTCGAGAAGAAATTTACTGAGGGAGAGATGGTATATGTGAAGAAATTTGGGGAAGGACCAAAGTGGTTATTGGGTTAAATAAGTGCGCTATTGTGGAGGTGAAAAGCCTGATTTTCCCTAAACATGCAGACAATTTAAGGAAGAGAGAGAGACAAATCACCAAGATTTGGTTCCACCCAGTATCATGACCGGGTCTGCGTTTCCTGTTGAGGATACTTGACCCAGCATTGATACGTCTGATGTTCCTGTAAGAGTTGAGGATACAGAACTGTAAGTGCCCACTGAAGCCCCTGATGCTCAGAGAACTCCGGAAAAGGAGGTTCCTGACAAAGAATCTGAAGTTGTGGAGTTGCAACATTCCACATGCATCAAGAAACCACCTGAAAGGTGAAACTTGTAAATTCCTTACCTAGTGTAAACATTATGTTGCCTTGAAAAATATGTAATTGTAAATATAATATGTATAGCTGAGTTAAAGGTACATTACAGACTAAATAAAACCATAATTACTACATTCCTCCCCCTTTAAGAATAATACTTGTTAAGGAAGATCTGTATGATCTGCAGTAACCAATAGGAGAGTAGCACAGGCTACCTCAGCAGCTAGTGTGGAGAGAGAGTTGGAGTTGAAAGCACACGTGTAGTTGCTGCTGAGGATATTGTAAATAAACTTAGGGCACAATGTTCAGGGTGACATGCAGGGGGCAGGCCCTGCACATCAGCGCGTATAATGAGGCGCGGTGACATCGCGCGAGCGTCCCCGTCACCGTGCGCCATCACGGTATTTTGCGATGAAGTTTGATGTGCACCCGCCATTAATTAACAGGCTAGTTAAGGCCCTTAATTTGTCAATCGATGCCGATTTTCAGCTGCCTGTGCGATCTTCGGGTCAGCGCACAAGCGCAACGAGCAGGCGGGTAAGAGACTTTTTAATGAACCTCATCCTCGGGCAGGATAAGAGGGCTCAGTGGGTCGTGGATCTGGTCTGTGAAGTATTTATTGCAAAGAAAGTTTTCTACATTCGCTTGTGTGATCTGCAGCAGTTCAGAACGAATTCCAGCAGTTTTCTGTGCACTTTGAACCGTCAGCTCAGCACTCTGCAATCAGTAATCTTTATCGGGCCTGCAGCTTTCTGGAGGCCTCCCCTTAGCCTGGGTATGGGTTCTGGCATGTCCACTGGAGGCAGCTCCTCTGAGGAGGAAGGCAGGGCTAGAATAAGGAGGAGGACAGGGGTGCACATTCATCCTCCAGGGGAGCCACCTTTGGGAGTATAGGCGCAGGCACAAGGAACACAGGGCCAAGAGGTAGTCCAAGGTGGAAGGGCCACAGGAGACGCCACTATCTTGCTGCCAGGGTACACAGGCGGCAAAGCAGCTACCTCAATATGACTGAGGTGCAGTGCCGAAGGAGGCTCCGTCTCTCAAGGGAGACAGTGAACTATATCTGTCAGATGATTGGCCCTGAGATCTCTCCTAACTGTGTGGGCGGACACCCCATGCCAGCGGCTCTGAAGCTCACAGCTGCCCTCAACCTCTATGCCTCTGGCTCCTTCCAGGGCTCGGTGGGTGATCTTTGCGGTGTCTCCCAATCAGCTGTCCACACTTGTGTCAAGCAGTTTACAGACGCTCTGTTCAGGCATGCATTGACCTTCATCCACTTCTGCTGGGACCAGGCAAGTCAGACACAGCGAGCCAGAGGCTTTGCAGCCATTGCTGGCTTCCCCGCGTCCAGGGTACAATAGACTGTACACATGTGACCATCAAGGCGCCAGCAGGTGAGCCGGGCCTTTGTCAACAGGAAGGGCTTCCACTCCATGAACGTGCAGATAGTGTGTGATCACAGGATGCTGATTCTACAAGTCTGTGCAAGGTACCCAGGCAGCTCCCACGACGCTTACATCCTCAGACACTCCCAGGTGCCGGGGCTCTTCAGTGCTTCAGCCCGGCTGGATGGATGGCAGCTGGGTGACAAGGGCTATCCCCTCAGAAGGTGGCTCATGACGCCTCTCCACCATCCAAGAACAGAAGCTGAGCAGTGGTACAATAGGAGCCACGGCTCCACAAGGGCTGTGGTGGAGAAAGCTATCGGTCTTCTCAAGATGTGATCCCGATGCCTGGACTGCTCAGGGGGCGCACTCCAGGACCCCCAAGATCGTGTGTCAGTGATAGTGGTTACATGCTGCGCTCTCCACAATCTTGCGCTGGAAAGGGGAGACACAGTGGAAGATGAAGACGTCGACGCAGTGGATGCTGCTGCACACGATGTGTCCAGCAGTGGTTCTGAGGATGAGGAAGCACAGGGGAATGCTGAGGGGCTAAACGCTGACCTGGGACTACAGCAAGGAGGCAGGGACGCCCGGGAGACTTTAATCGAATGAACCTTCAGCTAGCGCCACACACATGGATCAGCAGGACCAGCCTTGCTTGGCGCTTCCGTACTCAGCCCTAAGTGCTAAATCTGCCAGGTCATCAGCTGCAACTAAGGGCCTTAGACATAAACTTCAATGTCGAAACAAACACTCAAGACATTTATCTTAAATATACATACCTCAGCCATTATAACACGTCTGATTTTTATTTTAACCATCAGAAGTTCTCACAAATCCAAACAAAATGTTAATCAAGCAAAAAAAATATAAGTACCTAAATTCGGGCCAACACAAAAGCACCAGTGAGAAACCTGTGGTGTGCTGAAGATACCTTATTCTTTGTTTTATGGGTGCCAAGTCTTGGTGCCACCCCATTGTTCGGAGTGGCGTCTGAGACAGCCTGCTCACTCTGCTGTCCTGTTGGCCTTGGCGGTCGTCCTCTGGCCCGTGGAGCCTGTGCTGGGCCCACCTGGGAGGGAGCTGCCAGTTCCACAGCTGGAATTTCCCCTGTCATCGCAGCCTCACTGGATGATACGGTCACTGGGAGAGAGGCAGAGGATCTGTTGCCCTCATCCGGAGCGCCATGAGAGGAGCCCGCAGATACGACAGGCAGCTGCTGCGCCAACGTGAGGTCACCCCGAGCCTCCCTGCTCACCGAGGATGGATGGGCAACAAGCTGAGAAGCTTGCAACCCACACCATCTCCCACATTGGCACTGACCAGTTATGGCCACTGGCGCTGTGAGGGCCCAGCATAGCCCCAGGAGGACCTGATTGTTCTCCTGGAGGAGCCTCTCCATGAGAGTTGCCACTCTCTCCATGAATGAAGCATGACGCTCGGTCATGAGGCTCATTGCATCAGTGATGCTCTGTGTGGACTCCTCCACCACGGACATCAAGTGAAGCACAGCCTCATATATCACTCCCAGATGCTCCCGCACACCCGGCCGCATTTCTTGCAGCTGCTGCATAATGGACGACTCCAGAGACACAACATCAGGCACTGACTGAGCATGTGCCTGATCCCCTGCAGTCCTCTGACTGCTGGCACCATCGGCACTCTCTGTCTCTGCCAGCTCCTCCAGCGATTGTGAAGTGACCTCTCCACTGTGCCCCAGGACACTAGCCGATGTTGCGATGCCCACCGAGGTGCTAATATCTGAGCTGGTGCCTGCCTCACAGAAATGGTTTGACACAGGAGAGACATGAAAGCCCTCAGGTGTGAGAGGGGGCATCTGCAGCTCCTCCTGCTGACCATGCTCTGATGATGCTGAAATGAACAACAAGGACAGTGGATCAGTTGGTGTGCACACAGTGACACACTTCATCCCTCCCCCCGACCCATTATGCGCTCAATCTCTCAGTACCTATGAACACAAATATTGGTGGGGTGGCAAATAGTGAGGAGCATACCCTTACATTACAGGTGGATATAGACAGGCTGGTCAGATGGGCTAATAAATGCGATATGGAATGTTATATGGATAAGTGTAAGGTGATGCACTTGGGCAGGACAAACAAGGCACGGGAATACATGATGAACGGTAGGACCGTGGAAAGTAAGGACAATCAGAGGGACCTTGCTGGGCATGTCAACAGGTCCCTTAAGGTAGCGGGACAGGTACATAAGGTGTTTAAGAAGGTAAATGCCATACTTGCCTTTATTAGCCGAGGAATAGAATATAGAAGCAGGGAGGTCATGTTCCAAGTGCAGAAAATGCTGCCTACGCCACAGCTACAGTTCTGATTACAGTTGTGAAATGTGCTTCATGGGAGGGATGTGATTGGAGTGGAGAGAGTGCAGAGGTCGTTGACCAGGATGCTGGCTGGGCTGGAGAGTTTGACTTATGAGGAGACATAGCATAGACTGGGGTTACATGATAAAGGGGCATAGATAGGGTCGACAGAAAGGAACTTTTCCCCTTGGCGGAGGGATGAGTAACCAGGTGGCGTAGATTTAAGGTAAGAGGCATGAGGTTGACAGGTGATGTGATAAGCAACTTTTGAACACAGAGTGTGTTGGGAATGTGGAACGCACTGCCTGAAAGGGTGGTGGATGCAGAAACCCTCCTAATGTGTAATAAGTATTTGGTTGTGCAGTTGCGATGCCATGACATACAAGGCTATGGGCATAGTGCTGGGAAATGGGATTAGGAGACTTAGGAATGTGCTTGAATCCTCAAAGGACCAAAGGAACTTTTTCTATGATCCAAACCTCTGACCATATCACTCTGTGACCAAGCAATGTTGCAACAATAACAAATCTAACAATCATCAGAGCTATGGATGTTGGGAGGATATTGTGGATCTCACTGTTGGCCTCAAATACCTGGCCATTCCACCCCAGCCTCATCGGCACCAGTTGACCTAGGCATATGGTGTCTCTCAATCTCCAGGGCCTCCAGTTTGAAGCAGCTTAACATCATCAGGTGAACCTGGCCACCTCCAGTGCTCGAACGCTCTGAAGCATTATGAGCATTCTTCTCCTGAGAAAGAGAGAACACCATTCATTACGGCAAATTGCACATAGACTCTGCACGCGCATGCTGCACTCCAACCACAATGGCCCATATCAGGTCTCCAATGCCTCCTCTCCCCGCTACTGCTGATCAGTCACACAAAGATATTACGCCTGCTCCCAACCCCCCCAACGGCCACCTTGGACACATTCTGCGCACATCACTTTTGGAACCACACGGTCTTTGCTCCCATAGCAAGGAGGCACAACTATGTGCAGCGTCGAGGGCAGCAGATGGTTCTTGGCCACCACACCTTGGGGTTCCCCTTCCACAATCTCATCACCCTGAATAGGACATGTGCTGGAGTTCTGAGTATGTGCCAAGCTGCATCTCCTGCAGGTTGCCCCCAGACTAGTCATGTGCGACTAAGAGCAACACATGGTGCGGGGGAGAACTCATCTCCTCATGAACAACTCAGGCTGATCTAAGTATGGGCGCTATCTTCTTGCCCACCCAGCGTACGAGAAATGCCCAACATGATTCAATGCCATCACGGCAGTAAGACTTAGTGGGCTGCTCAAAGGCTAAGACTAACTGCTGGGTTAAATGCCCAGTGCCAACATGGTACTCACCCTTCCAGAGAGCAACAATCGTTGAAACGCTTACGGCCTGGATCCAGATGCACCGCACCACATCACGGGAGCCTACCACCTCCGCCATCTCCTCCCAGACACGTTTCATCATGTGGGGGGGGCCTCTTCCTCCCATCCTGGGGGACCAACACCTCCTGTCGTACTGCTACCTCCTCGAGGAGGGCAGCAAGGCATTCATCTGAAAAGTGAAGGGCGCTTTGGCCCCCTGCTGGCCTACCCTGCAGCCTGCCCCACTCCTGTGGCAGACCCTGCAGCCTGCCTTGTTCCTGTGACAGACCCTGCAGCCTGCCCCACTCCTGTGGCAGACCCTGCAGCCTGCCCCACTCCTGTGGCAGACCCTGCAGCCTGGCCTGTTCCTGTGGCAGACCCTGCAGCCTGCCCTGTTCCTGTGGCAGACCCTGCAGCCTGCCCTGCTCCTCTGCCTTTCCTTCCAGCATGCACTGCTCAGCCGACCCCCTGCGGTGTGACCTGGAAGCGGCTATTGTCACCAGCCTACAGGAGGCTGCCAGGCTTCCTTTAAACAGACTGCTGGGTCGTCATTGGACCAGCCGGTCTGTGCACACCCGCTGCCGCCCGCACACTCCTGCCATTCACAGGAGTTGGCAAGTACGCTGGGTCGGCCGCAATGGGCTCACCCGCACAAAATGGCGGCGCAGACCTTGTTGTGGGCGCCGATCATGTCCGCGCCCACCCGCAGCCACTCAAGCTCCGCTCACCCGGCAGGCAGAAAATTCTGCCCTTAATGTTTCCACCCAGTGTCTGCAGATCAATTCTATCATTAATAGTCGCAACTTGGCTGCCCTACAACAGTCCTCCTCAAACTAGCTCCCACAGTACTACACCTCTCCCCATTGATTAAGATCAACAGCATGATCCTGGAAAATGTGGACCATGTTCCATACCTCGATGAAGGCTGACATCGAGGTCAAAATTCACCATCGCCTCCAATGCGCCAGCTCAGTTTTCGGCCAACTGAGGAAAAGAGTATTTGAGGACCAGGGTCTTAAACCAGAGGCTCAGGTATTGGTTTACTGGGCAGTAATAATTCCTGAGCTCCTATATTCTTTGCAGATTCAGACAAACTACAGCAGGCACCTCAAAGCACTAAAAACATAACACCAAAGGTGTCTTTGCAATGTTCTCCAAATCTGCTGATAAGAAAGGCAGTTCAAATCAGTGTCCTCTCCCAGGTCAGCCTGCCCAGCATCGAGGTGCTAATCACTCAAGGCCAGTTCCATTGGGCAGGACGTGTAGTTTATACATCAGACCCCAGAGTCCCATAGCAATTGTTCTACTCGGAACTCAGTCATGGCAGAGACCCCCCAGGATGACAATGGAAACATTTTAGGGATGCTGTCAAAGCATCCCTTGAAGAGGTCAAACATCTCTCCTGGCTCACGAGAATCCTCTGGCTTCTGATCAACCAAAATGGGGAAGGTTCATTTGGGAAGGCACCGAGCACGATGAGAGCATTTGTCAGGAACACACAAAGGTGAAGTGGAGGCATCAGAGAGAGTGCAAAACCTCCACACAACTAATATACCCAACCCGCCAAGCACCATCTGCCCCACATTTGGCAGAGTCTGCTGATCACATATTGGATTTATCAGCCATTTCAAAACCCATTGAGCTGGAATGGAAGCAAATCCTCCTTGGTCCTACGGAACTGCCTAAGGAGAAGTAGAAGAAAAATAGTAATTCTGCATTTGAAGTGCCTATCATATAGTTTTTATATCTCTTTAAGAATCCTCAGGTGTGAACTCAAGCAGCTTCCTAAACCCATCATTATTGAGTAAGGACACTAGCCATTCCAAGCATGCCAGGACTTGCTGTTCATAAACCACAACCCTTCCAAACAGAAAATTACTGAGAATGGAAAAATCTCCAGGGGAAATCATTTTTAGGACAATCCGAGGAACAGGAATTTGTTTTTGCTTGTGTAAAATATGTAGACACCACGTAAAGCATGAAATCCACTTTTTCTGATGTGAATTTCTTCACAAAAACTACATTCAAGGAATTAAATTGGTTACAGAGTATTAGATGAGTGATAGAAACTCCTTTGACCTATCACAGATTTTAAGCTGCAATGTTTATATTTTGCAATTCTAATTAATTACAATGGTTCTCTTTCTTTTATTCATTTTTATTTCAGTTTTTTTTAAATTAAATAATCAATCTATTCTAACTGCAGTGAGAAATTTCCAGAACTGAACAAAAAAATGTAGTTTATCATCAATTAAAAAATCTTTTGTAAGTTACTTTCTAATTTCTCTAAATGGAGACAGTTTTACTTAAGTTTGGAGAAAGATTCTGAATAGACGTCCAGGTTTAAAGTTAATTAGAATGAATTTTGGCAATATTAAGTAGTGTAGTAGCAAAATTTGATCCAGAAGGGAATTAGTTTAATCTTTTCTGACACTGACACAAAAGCAAAATACTGCAGATGCTGGAAATCTGAAATAAAAACAAAAAATGCTGAAAAAACTCAGCAGATCAGGCAGCATCTCTGGAGAGAGACAAAGTTAACATTTAAGGTCGATGACCTTTCATCAGACCTTAATGAAATGTTAACTCTGCTTCCCGCCATAGGATATGGATGTCACGAGCAAGGCTGGCATTTATTGCCCATCCCTAGATTCCCTTGCAAATATGCTGATGGATCTTCTCCTTGAACTGTGCTCCCATGGTACTTTTAGTTAAGGTGCTATTGGATTTTAACCAAGCACCAGTGAAGGAATGGTACTATATATTCAAATGAGGAAGATGTGAGGCTTGGAGGAGAACTTGAAGATCCTGGTGTTCCCGTGCTCTTGAGGCACTCATCCTTCTAGGAGGCAGAGGTCACACCCAGAATGAAAACTATAAACTCCAACTCACCAGGAACAATGGAATGGGCAATTTCTTTGGTATTTTAAATGTAGAATGTCATTGAACAAGTCAATTGAATTAGTGTAGCTTTCTTGCGGAGAAAACACTTTGAAAATAACAGTATGGGAATGAAACGTATCTAATTTCTCCTACAGGGATTGATGAATAATTTTGTTTTGTATTACTCCAATTCTCTATTAAATGAAAAAAATAGAAAGACTTGAGTTTATATAGTGCCTCTCACGACCTTAGGACATTCCAAAATGCTTTGCAGTCAATGAAGTATTTTAAAGCGTATTTGCTGGTGTAATGTAGGAAATACAGTAGCCGATTTGCATACAGGAAGCTTCCAAAAACAACAATATGATAATGACCAGATAATCTGTTTTACTGATGTTGGTTGAGGGATAAACTTTGATCAGGACACTGTGGATAACTCCCCTGCTCTCCTTCAAAACAGTGCCAGGGCATCTTTTATGTCCACATGAGTAGACAGAGGACCTCATTTTAAAACCACATCTAAAAGAAGCACTTCTGACATTACAACACTCCCTTAGTACTGCACTGGAGTGTTAACCTAAATTTTGTGCTCATATTTTGGAGTGTGGTTTGACCCCATAGATCCTCTGACTCAGTAATGAGACACAGCCAATATGACAAAACGATATGATGCAGACAGGTTAGTATTATTCAATTAAAAATAAATTGTTTGCTAAACAGAATTAATAAGCTACGGACTTGTCATGATGGGAAGTTGTTCTGTACCCCTCACAAATATCTATTGAATGGCCATAAGTGTCACTGCACATTCAAGTAGTACTAATTTATCCTAGCTTGGGACTTCTAGATCATTATCCAACACAGATTCAAGCAGAGATTTCCAAATTAGTCGGTGGAGTCACGCATAATCTGCTTCATCGAGGGTGAATCCTGGTGCCGAGGGAGATCCAAGATGACAGCTCCTCCCGGACAAGAAGGAAGATTGAATTTTGAAATAAAATAGAAAATGCGCTGGAAAGCATAACTCCCTAAACAGCTCAGAAGAAAATGAATATGTGTTCTGTTTCAGAGGTAAACGCTTCATTAGCAATGACTGATACTTTTTGTGATTAGTTTTAATGGGGTGGGTTTTTATAAGTATCACACCAGTGGAGTGCAGGGAGAGGAAATCGGGTGGGCAGATTTACTTGCTCATAATGGAATCCCATTTTCCTTAAACTGAATTCGGTTGAAAATTAACTGAACACATCTGATCTTGGCACATGGTCCTCCCCTGATTTTCCTCTCTGCCTACTGGTATTGCCAAAAATATACACAAACACTTTAAAAATGGTTTCATAGTAAAGTAGAATGCTAGAAACTCAACCTACTATGGCCCAAGAGACAGGATGGCAGATGTGCTTTCGAGGCTGTGTCCTGCGCATGGTGGGTTATATATTGTAGGTGTTTGCCAAGTGGGGATCAGGGGCCTTCAGTAGAGGAGGGTCACCTAAGGTGGCTCCCTCACAGACCGCTGCAGCAGCCGATTTCAAAGCAGCATTAGCAGAAGCCTAGGCACAGATTGCACCTGCCCTCTCTGCTGGGGATAGCTATATAGCACAGAGAGATTAAGGGGAGCAAAAATTCATCAAATGGAGTCGTACTTACCCTTTTACAAAAAAAATTTAAATTAAATTTGTGACAAAACCAAACATAAATCTAAGATGTCTTCTCCTTTTAACAAAATTCCTGAAGCAAAGAATTTTTGTTCAATAAATTAAACAGAATTAATGGAATCAGACCAAGCCGTATCAGAGCATAGTCTCGATGGTCACAAAGCAATTACAAAACTTTCTTTGTGTATCTCAATGGATGACAATGAATGGGAGTTACAGAGAAATTTGCATTAACTGCCTCGCGAATATTGGCCCAAGTCACTGTGCTGCACACTCCAAAAAGTCAGAGTTAGGTTGTCTTGACAGTGCTGGCAGCAATCACAGCTGCCTGGATTAATGCCAAAATGTGATTGCTGCATGCTGGTGATGTCAGGAAGTACATTGAAGCATTCATTTTTCTCTCTCTCACAATTTACTGTAAAGCAGACCACTTCAAAGCAGTGTTCAGTTATGCTTTTACAGTTGTAGGTATGTACATATGCCACCTTGAAATAGCTGGAGTGGGGCTTCAACCCACAACTTTCTAACTCAGAGGTGAGAGTGCTCCCACTTGAGCCTCAGCTGGCACTCTAAGGCACACCTTGTTTAATTCTAAGATTTTATGTGGTACTATGCAATTAAATGAAGAGAATAGAATCATCGCAAGCTGTTTGCGTGTGTCAAAGACCAATATCTTTTAAAAATAAAAGGCGTATTTGAATAATAATATGTCAAGGTATTTGACTGATGGCATTTAGATAGCCTTGTTACATTGGCCTACAGAGATCAATATATCTTAATATAATCTGTGCCTGTGAAAACAAATGTTTCTCATTGAAAATACTTGTTATCAAGTAATCTGATGTGAAAAATGGCACAAGTATTTAAGTGTATAATTACATGAAATGGGAGGGTTTTTTCAGTTAGCAGCAAACCACAGCTATTTCTGTTTTGAAACCAAAGATCAGATTTCAATCTACTTCAGAGAAACAAAAACAGGATTTTTTTTTCTGGATCAGGGAAAAATATCATTGAGGCTTTTTAAAAGTTTACTAGGATTGAAGTTTCTTCGATGTTGTCACGCCATAATCATTATTCTTCTGGGAAGTAAATGCCCATTAATGTTAAAACCCAAATTTTCCTCTCTGTGAATTCCCCTTTTCACTCGTGCTGTTTAATTCAGATATTGGTAGATGGGGGCTGCCTGGCGATGAACCTGACTTGTTCTCAGGTACTTCACAGAGAGCCTCATTTTATATGAATTCTATAAGAAAGGGAATGTTGTAATTTGCAATCATGTGCACATATTTTGTATATTTATTCAAATGAAAAAGGTGCCTTTTAATTCTTTTTAAATGAGTTGGAAAGTAGTGAAAATCCAACGCAAAACGAGGTTTTCATCAAATAGCATTGCTGTGATGCAGTCCAATTAGTGAAAATGTCTTTTAAAAGAGTGAAGTATAAATGGGAGTATGAAGTTCGGATGGGAGCTAACAGCTGCTCTGCCATTGACAGCTTTTGTCAGCCCAGCTGGCAGTGTTAGGTTAGTGGGTCTCCAGTCACAACATTAATCAGCTTTATTAGCCCCACTAAAACCAATTTGTAAGCAGACTGCGGGATCAGACGGGCCAGCTGTCAAGCAGTACAGAGATTACAGGATTTCATTTTATTTCAAAAGATTGGAATTATAAGTCAATTAAGAATTTCAGCACCCCCCCCCCCCCACCCCTTTCTAAGCTCTAGAACTCGACTGGTTTTATAACTATCACAGACAGATTTTCTACTGTTTTTCATTCGGTAGCTCTTGGCAAATCAAATACATTTCTGCCAGGAACTGACAATAGTTCAAAAGATTAAAGCTTTATTTTCTATTTTGGGTCTCTTTACCGTTGCATTATGATCTACACCATTCTCTTCTCCAATTTGTCCTTGACATTTCAACCCTTACCTCGGCTAAAGTGAATCTTAATTTTCCAGAGCTCAGTACCGAATAGAAAATTATCTTCTCCATCCTTTCATTTCATAAGAAAAGTATTGTAACTTTAAACTATTTCCCAGTTCCACCTTTTGAGCTTTGAAATTTAAAATTGGGTTAGTAGGTCATTGATTGATGTCATGTCAGAGATATAGGATAGTGTGCAACTATAGCAACCTGCTACATTAATTATAAATTTTAAATATCTAAATTACAAATTATAATACATTTATAAATGATAAGTTCTGATGAGAGGTCATGTGCCTGAACCACTAACTCTTTTTCTCTCTACCAATGCTGCTTGACTAATTGTGTATTTCCAGCAGCTTTTGTTGCTATTTTAGATTATCATGACCCACTGTACTTTGCCCATTTTGATGTTTGTGCAGCTTTTATGAGTGAAAATGTCAATAAAAAAGTAATAGATTTAGCTGTCATGTAAGAACCAAACGGCTGCACATAATGCCAGTAAAGGAATATTGTATATCAATAATTTTTTGTCACTATTAATATTGCATCCCAGAGTAATTATGTCTGCAGATATTGATAGTTTTTTTTTCTCAAATGAGAATTGAAAGGAAAGTGCTGATCTCTGCAGGCACTGCCATTGTTACATTAAGACTGCAACCAATTAGAAGAATTGAAAAAGTGCGATGACATGCATAGACCTTTCAACATATGATCAGAATCATCCAGATGATGGTGTGGTTGGAAGAGAGAGAAATAAAGAGTGTCCAGGAATTCAGGTGCCGCCCTCAAAATGAGGGTAATTGGTATGTATAAAGTGTTTTGCCTTGATGTTATATATGACCACTATATCCTACATTTCCATAAATTCTCCTTAAGCATCACAGAATTAATCTATCCAGTATATTGGATGGCATCGTTAACTTGCCCAGTAAATCCACCTTCTGGAAATGAACTGTATTTCTGTGTTTTGTCATTCTTCATCGGCTGAATTTTATGTCGATCGGGAGGGTGCGCGCCCGACCCGATTGGGTGTGAAATCACGCGGGATGATGTCGGGCGTGCGCCCCGAGGTAATCACGCACTCGCGTGATATTCCGCTCGGCCAGTGCGCACAAAAGTCGGAAGCACGCCCGCCGACAAGTAAGAGGGCAATTGAGACCTTAATGGCACAATTGTCTGCTTTTTTTCATTGCCCATCCAACCTTACGTTTGGCGCTTGGGCGAATTGGCCAGGCGGCCTTGACGTTTTTCATGAAACTAAGGGCGGGATGAGGTTTCCATTATGAAATAACATAAAAATAAGAATCTATGGGCAGCACTTTTATCATCGATATTTTCAGGTGCCTCTTGGTGATGCTCGGACATTTTTTTTGGTGTATTTTCAGGTCTGCAGCTCCCTGAGGCAGCTCTCTGCCTTCAGGGAATTTTCTCTCAGCGCTCGCCTGCGCCTGTGTTGACATCATCGCCCGCCCTCCTCCGCCCGCACCCCCCCCCCCACCCCGATGGCGCTGAGCTTTCCAGCGCACACTTCACGCTTCCTGTCAGCCAAGCATGAAATCGCGGTTGCAGGGCCTATTGTGGTTGGCAGTCCATTTCCCGGCCAATCCTGGGCCCGCCGATTGGACTGAGCTAAAAATTCAGGCCCATGTATTTGGGGAATTCGCAAAAAATGCTGGCAAAGACAAAAACTTTTAAAACTGCTCCTAAGAATGTCTAACAATCCAACCTATCCTTATTCTTTTCAAATCCCAGAGGCCTAGGCCCAGCAAATGTTGTGCATGTGGGTGTGGGAGTGTTTCTGTTACGTATGAGGACGGAGAGGCAGGGGGAAGCTTAGCTTATCACTCCTGAAACCTATGGGTATGGGGGAGGGCTCAATCCTCATTAAGATTTCCCTTGTTTACCGGGTTGAGGTGATTCCAGCTCTCCTCAACGTACTTTGAAAAATATTAAACCCAGATTATACTGGAATTATATCACTAATTTGCAGGTCTCATTAACACCTATTAAGATTAGATACATACATTCTTATTTCTGGCATGCTTATCTTGAATTGGATCATTAAGGGTCTCAGGTCCTTGGTCAACCCAATAAACCCATTAACTCACCCATCCCCTTGCAAATATTCCAAATGGAGATTATTAAGGGTGCCAGGTATGTTGTGTTTTAAATTTCTGTGAAGGTTACTGAAAGCTACAGAGCTTTATAAGTGAAGCCTTTTTACCCTTAGCACATAGCTTTAATTCAATTCTTCAATGTAATCATGTTAATTTTGTGCCAGCCGTTGCTCAGTTTGTAGCATACTTGTCTCTGAATCCAAAAACTGTACATTCAAGGCCCATTTTACAGACTTGAACACAGAATTTTACAAACTCAAGTACAGTATTGACAGCATGCTACACTGTCAGAGATGTTGCCATTAAACTGAGGCTCTGTCTGCCCTCTCAGACGATCACAAAAGATCCCCTGGCACTATTTTGAAGAAAAGTAGGGATGTTGTCCTTTATATCCTGGCCATTATCTATCCCTCAGTGGACATCACTTAAAACAGATGATCTGGCCATCACCTCATGGCTGTTTGTGAGAGAGTAATTTCATTATTGCTGCTCTGAATTCCCCAAGATTTATGCTGGAATTTTCAATTCAGCGGGAGTGTCTTAGAGATGATCTTGGATCAATCGCCCATTATACCATCATGTCAATGCTCAGTTTTTCAGATCTGGATGGGAAATGTTGTGGAATTGTGGCTCCAGCCAACATAGATTTGATCATTTCAGCTGGTGGAATTGGGAGAAATCATTGCCCATCCTAAAAGAATTTGCTGATGGAAAGGGTCAACAGAAAGAGATGATAGGTTGAGTAGCATTGAGGTCAGCTTTTTGCATAAAAAACTGGCATCAGCATAGATAACAGGCTCATTGGTTTCTTAATAAGCCATCGTATGACTAGGTAGCATTTGCTTGTTCTGAAGTGCGATGTGATAATGTTTATTAAAAGTGCTACTTTTCATTAACTCATACAGTAGCTCCATAATTGCACCCCAAAATTTGGAACAAATAGGAAAAATAAGCCAACATGCCTAGCAGATAGCAGGCTTTTGATGGGCTTCTAGAACAAACAACCTTGTGGATTGAAGTGAACATCCTGAGGCCTGATGAAGTCATGTATAAAATATTCAAGGTGCTCTGTTCCCAAGTTCCATTTCCTACCTGTTCATGTAAGGCCATTTTCCAGTAACTTGTGAACAATCCTACAAATAAAGGCGCTTATCAGATTTGCTTGGCCGAGTTCATCCATCAGAAAATCAACACTTGTAACTTGTCCGGATTTAACTGGAGTACCTCTCCTGCTGAAAATATATTAACAGTTAATCTTTAGTATTGCCTCGCATCAATGTGTGTTGTTTCCCATGGCAGTATTTGAAGAAGAGCAGGAGACTCCTACCCAGTGTCTTTGCCAATATTTATACCTCAACCAAAAAAAGTCTGGTCATTATCACATTGCTGTTGTGGAATTTTGCTGTGAACAGTTGGAGCCTGCATTTTCCACGTTACAACTGTACTTCAAAATTAATTCATTCGCTGTAAAGTCCTTTGAGGTATTCTGAGGTCCTGAAAGGTGCCATATATAAATCCAAGTTCGATCTCCTGCACAACATTCAGTTCAGTTAAGTGCTCTGGTCAGTTCTAACAGCTCATCAAAGGCATGTCTTTCCCTAAGGACCAATGGCGCAACATTTTAAACTAGCATCGTTCTGTAGCCTGATTCCTTGACTTGCCCAGTGAAATTAGGTTTTGCAGCTTGTCAACAGAAATGCATGCGAAATGACATTTATAGATTCATTAAAATAAAAGTAAAATAATGCAGATGCTGGAGACCTGAAATAAAAACAGGGAGTCCTGGAAAAACTCAGCAGGTCTGACAGCATCTGCGGAGAGAGATACAGAGTTAACATTTCGAATCTAATATGACTCTTCTTCGGATCTGAAGAGAAGTAAGAATGTGATGGGTTTATGCTGTTGATAAAATGGGGAGGGGCAAGTGGAGAAAAGAGAAGGTCAGAGGTAGGTTAGAGAGCGGGGGAGATAAAATGACAAAGATATCAAGGAACGCAGGCAAAGTGAGTGATAATGATAGTATTAAAGACACAAAGCTTGGTCAGGGTGGGTGTTAATAGCAGAATTAAGGTGAGAGTTGTCAGAAAGCAAGGTGGCAGAATGTGTTGTTACCAGAATAAAGGTCAGCACTGTCTGAAAGCAAAACATAAGAACAAGACACATTCACCCAGTCTCTCTGCCTTCATCGCAACTCTTCTGATGATGCTACCTTCCACAACAATGCTTCTGACGTATCTTCCTTTTTCCTCAATTTCCACCTCACCAGCCTCCATAATCAAAGCACTATCCTCTGCCATTTCTGCCAACTTCAGTATGATGCAAACACCAGACACATCTTTCCCTCCCCTTCCCTGTCAGAATTCCAAAGGGGCCCTTCCCTTCGCGACACCCCAGTCCACTCCCTTATCACCGTCAACACTTCCATCCCCTTCCCACAGCAACTTCCCATGCAATCACAGGGGGGCAGAATTTCCTGCTTGATGTGCTGGGGGGTGTGGGCCCACACGTCAGCACTTAAAATGAGGCAAGATGGCGGCGGGTGATAGTGGTTGCATGCTGCGCTCTCCACAAGCTTGCGCTGGAAAGAGGGGATGCAGCTGATGATGAAGATGTCGACGCAGTGGATGCGGCTGCACACGATGAGTCCAGCAGTGTTTCTGAGAATGAGGAAGCACAAGGGAATACTGAGGGGCTAAACACTAACCCGGGACTACACCAAGGAGGCAGGGACACCCGGGAGACTTTAACCCAATGAAACTTCAGCTAACTCCACACACATGGATCAGCAGGACCAGCCTTGCCTGACGCTTCCATACTCAGCCCTAAGTGCTAAATCTGCCAGGTCATCAGCAGCAACTAAGGGCTTTGGACATAAGCTTCACCGTTGAAACAAACACTCATGAGATTTATCTTAAACATACACATGCAGAACAAAGGAGCCACCCTCAGCCATGGTAACACATCTGATTTCTATTTTAACCATCAGAAGTTCTCACAATCCAAAACAAAACGTTAATCAAGCAGGAAAAAATTATAAGTACCTAATCTCGGGCCAATACAAAAGCATCAGTGAGAAACCCGTGGTGTGCTGAAGATACCTTATTCTTTGTTTTATGGGTACCCCAAGTCTTGGTGCCGCCCCATCGCTCGGAGTGGCGTCTGAGACAGCCTGATGACCCTGCTGTCCTGTTGGCCTTGGCGGTCGTCCTCTGGCCCGTGGAGCCTGTGCTGGGCCCACCTGGGAGGGACCTGCCAGTTCCAGAGCTGGAAGTTCCCCAGTCATCGCAGCCTCACCCAATGACACGGTCACTGGGAGAGAGGCAGAGCAGCTGGTGCCCTCATCTGGAGCGCCCTGAGAGGAGCCCGCAGATACGACAGGCAGCTGCTGCGCCTACGTGAGGTCACCCTAGGCCTCCCTGCTCACCGTGGCTGGATGGGCAACGAGCTGAGAAGCTTGAAACCCACACCATCTCCCACATTGGCACTGACCAGCTGTGGCCACTGGCACTGTGAGGGCTTGCAGGTCCGAGCGTAACCCCAGGTGAACCTGATTGTTCTCCTGGAGGAGCCTCTCCAGGAGAGTTGCCATCTCTCCATGGAGGAAGCATGACGCTCAGCCATGAGGCTCATTGCATTAGTGATGCTCTGTGTGGATTCCTCCACCATGGGCACCAAACAAATTACAGCCTCATATCTCACTCCCAGATGCTCCCGCACACCCGGCCGCATTTCTTGCAACTGCTGCATCACGGACGACTCCAGAGGCACAACATCAGGCACCGACGGAGCATGTGCCTGTTCCCCTGCAGTCCTCTGACTGCTGGCATCATTGGCACTCTCTGTCTCTGCCAGCTCCTCCAGCGACTGTGAAGTGCCCTCTCCACTGTGCTCCTGGACACTAGCCGATGTTGCAATGCCCACCGAGGTGCTAGTATCTGCGCTGGTGCCTGCCTCACAGAAATGGTGTGACGCAGATGACACTTGAGGGCCCTCAGGTGTGAGAGGGGGCATCTGCAATTCCTCCTGGCGTCCATGCCCTGATGATGCTGAAATGAACAACAAGGACAGTGGATCAGTTAGCGTGCACACAGTGACACACTTCATCCCTCCCCCCGACCCATTATGCACTCAACCTTCCAGAGCCTATGGACACAAATATTGGTGGGGTGGCATATAGTGAGGAGGATACCCTTACATTACAGGTGGATACAGACGGGCTGGTCCGATGGGCTAAGGAATGCTAAATGGAATGTTAAATGGATAAGTGTGAGGTGATGCACTTGGGCAGGACAAACAAGGCACGAGAATACATGATGAACGGTAGGACCATGGAAAGTAAGGACAATCAGAGGGACCTTGCTGGGCATGTCAACAGGTCCCTTAAGGTAGCGGGACAGGTACATGGTATTTAAGAAGGTAAATGCCATACTTGCCTTTATTAGCCAAGAAATAGAATATAGAAGCAGGGAGGTCATGTTCCAAGTGCAGAAAATGCTGCCTAGGCCACAGCTACAGCTCTGCGGCAGTTGTGAAATGCGCTTCATGGGAGGGATGTGATTGGAGTGGAGAGAGTGCAAACGTCATTGACCAGGATGCTGGCTGGTTTGGAGAGTTTGACTTAGAAGGAGACACAGCATAGACTGGGGTTAATTCCCTTGGAGCAGAGGGGATTGAGGGGGGACATGATTGAGGTTTATAAAATTATGAGGGGCATAGATAAGGTTGACAGAAAGGAACTTTTCCCCTTGTCTGAGGGATGAGAAACCGGCTGACATAGATTTAAGGTAAGGGGCATGAGGTTGATAGGTGATGAGATGAGCAACTTTTGAACACAGAGGGTGTTGGGAGTGTGGGACGCACTGCCTGAAAGGGTGGTGGACGCAGAAGCCCTCCTAACATGTAATAAGTATTTGGATGTGCATTTGTGATGCCATGACATACAAGGTCATGGGCATAGTGCTGGGAAATGGGATTAGAAGACTTAAGAAGGTGTTTGACCCACACATTTTCGAAGGGCCGAAGGACCTTTTTCTATGATCCACACCTCTGACCCTATCTTTCTGTGACCAAGCAATGTTGCAACAATAACAAATTGAACAAACTTCAGTGCTATGGATGTTGGGAGGATATTGTGGATTTCACTGTTGGCCTCAAATACCTGACCGTTCCACCCCAGTCTCACCGACCAGTTGACCTAGGCACATGGTGTCTCTCAATCTCCAGGGCCTCCAGTTTGAAGTGGCTTAACATCATCAGGTGAACCTGGCCCCTCCAGTGCTTGAACGCTCTGAAGCGTTATGAGCTTTCTCCTGAGAAAGAGAGAACACCATTCATTGTGACAATTTGCACATGGACAAAGCATGCGCACACCACACCCCAACCACAATGGCCCATATCAGGTCTCCAATGTCTCCTTTCCCCGCTACTGCTGATCAGTCTCACAAAGATATTATGCCTGCTCCCAACCCCCCCAACGGCCACCTTGGACACATTCTGCGCACATCACTTTAGGAATCACATGGTCTTTGCTCCCATAGCAAGGAGGCACAACTATGTGCAGCGTCGAGGGCAGCAGATGGTTCTTGGCCACCACACCTTGGCGTTCCCCTTCCACAATCTCATCACCCCGAATAGGACACATGCTGGAGTTCTGAGTGTGTGCCGAGCTGAATCTCCTGTAGGTTGCCCCCAGACTAGTCATGTGCGACTAAGAGCAACACATGGTGCGGGGGAGAACTCACCTCCTCATGAACAACTCAGGCTGATCTAAGCATGGGCACTATCTGCTTATCCACCCAGCGTATGAGAAATGCCCAGCATGATTCAATGCAGTCACGACAGTAAGACTTGAGGCAGGGAGGCCTCAAAGGCTAAGCCTACCTGCTAGGTTAAATGCCCAAGGTCAATATGGTACTCACCCTCCCAGAGCGCAACAAATCATTGAAGCACTTACAGCACTGGATCCAGGTGCTCCGCGCCAGGTCGCGGGAGCTCACCACCTCCACCACCTCCTCCCAGGCACATTTCGTCATGTGGGGGGGCCTCCTTCTCCCATCCTGGGGGACCAACACCTCCCGCCGTGCTGCCACCTCCTCGAGGAGGGCAGCAAGGCAGCCATCAGAAAAGCGAGGGATGCATTGGACCCCTGCTGGCCTACCCTGCAGCCTGCCCTGTTCCTGTGGCAGACCCTGCAGCCTACCCTGTTCCTGTGGCAGACCCTGCAGCCTGCCCTGCTCCTGTGGCAGACCCTGCAGCCTGCCCTGCTCCTGTAGCAGACCCTGCAGCCTGCCCCACTCCTCTGCCCTTCCTTCCAGCGTTCCCTGCTCAGCTATCCCCCCGCGCTGTGACCTGGAAGTGGCCATTGTGAGCAGCCTACAGGAGGCTGCCAGGTCTTCCTTTAAACAGTCTGCCGGGTCACCATTGGACCAGCCGGTCTGTGCACACCCGCCATAGCCTGCACACTCTCGCTATTCATGGGAGTCAGCAAATATGCTGGGTGGGCCTTAATTGGCCCACCCGCACAAAATGGCTGCATGGACCTGATCGCAGGCACCGATCGGGTCCGAGCTCTGCCTGCCCAGGAGGTGTAACACCTGCCCCTTTACCTCCTCTCTCCTCACCGTCCAAGACCCCAAACACTCCTTCCAGGTGAATCAGCGATTTACTTGTACTTCTTTCAATTTAGTTTCCCATATTTGCGGCTCACGATGCAGCCTCCACTACAATGGGGAGACTAAACACAGGCTGGGTGACCACTTTGCAGAACACCTTCAATTACCCCACAAGCTTGACCCCAACCTCCCAGTCGCTTGCCATTTCAATTCACCATCTTGTTCACATTTCTGCCACTGGCCCATTACAATGTTCCAGTTGAGCCCAGTGCAAACTGGAGGAACAGCATCTCACCTTCCGATTAGGCATTTTACAGGCTTCTGGGCTCAACATTTAGTTCGACAACTTCAGACCGTGAACTCTGTCCTCCATTTTGACTTTTTCTCCTAGTACCAGTCTGTCAATTCACAGCCAGCCAGCGTGAGGTGAGTGCTGAAATGTTCAGCGCTGCTGTGTTAGGGACAGGACCAGGGCAGGGGCTGATGTAAGCCCCCTGAAGGCAGAGAACTGCCTCAGGGAGCTGAAAGACTTTAAAACCAATAAATAAAGCTTTTAAAATCTGGAAAAAAAAATATCCATGCATCACAATCAGTTATCTGAACATACACATGATGAAAATTCTGTCCGGACATTTTTATGTTTTTTATTTAATAACGGAAACCTCATCCTGCCCTTGGATCAGGTTTCATGAAAAATGCAAAGGTCGCCTGGCCGATTCACCTGTCCGCCAACTATAAGGCTGGACGGAACATGAAAAATCAGAGACAATTACAACTTTAATCCCCTTAATTGTTGGCGGGCACGCTTCCGGCTTTTGCGCACGCCCACCAACCGAAACACCGCGTGAGGGCGGGATGACGTTGGGATGGTCGCCCAGGGTCATCTTGCACCATTTCACTGCCAATCAGGTTGGGTATGCGCCCGCATGCCGACCTAAAAATTCTGCCCTATGTCCTCTTCACAAATTGTTTTCTACCTATCTTTGTGTCATCACCAAATTTGACAATCATCCCATTCATCTCTTCATCCAAGTTATTTATATAAATTGTAAATAGTTGAGGTTCTAGCACTGATCCCTGTGGCACACCACTCATTACATCTTGCCAACCTGTGAAAAAAAAAATTATGCCTACTCTCCGCTTCCTGTTAGTCATCCAATCTTCTATCCATGCCAATATGTTACCTATTATACCATGAGCTTTTATTTTCTGCAATAACCTTTGATGTGGCACTTTATCAAATGCATTCTGGAAATCTAAGTACAGTACATCCACCAGTTCCCCTTTATCCATAGCACATGTTACTTCCTCAAAGAACTCCAATAAGTTGGTTAAACACGATTTCCATTTCACAAAACCATGTTGACTCTGCCTGATTACCTTGAACTTATCCAAGTACCCTGCTATAGCTTCTTTAATAATAATACCTAACATTTTCCAATGACAGATGTTAAGCTAACTGGCCTGTAGTTTCTCACTTTCTGTCTCCCTCCCTTTTTGAATAATGGAGTTAAATTTGCTTTCTTCCAATCTAATGGAACCTTTCCCGAATCTGGGGAGTTTTCAGAAAATTAAAACCAATGAATCAACTATCTCACTAGCCACTTCTTTTAAAACCTTAGCATAAAGCCAATCAGGACCTGGCACTTGTCAGATCGCAACTCCAACAATTTACTCAGTATCACTTCTCTGTGGGATGTTGCTTGTATCCTCTATAGTGAAGATTGATGCAAAATACCTGTTCAATTCATCTGCCATTTTCTTGTTTTCCATTATCAATTCTCTAGACTCACTTTCTATAGCACCAATGCTCACTTTGTTAACTCATTTCTTTTTTAAAATATTTATAGAAACTCTTACTATCTGTTTTTATATTTCTGGCTAGTTTTCTCTCATACTCTAATTTTTCACCATTGCTGTTCCTTATATTCTGTTCAGTTTCTGGCCTTCCACTTGTCATTGCACAATTATATACTTTTTCTTTAAGCTTGGTACTATCTTTAACCGTTCTAGTTAACCACGGATGGTGTGTCCATCTCTTGGACTTTTTTCTTCTCATTGGAATGTATCTATTCTGTGTGCTCTGAAATATCCCCTTAAATGTTTGCCACTGCATCTCCATTGACCTACCCTTTAACATAATTTGCCAATTCACTTTATCTAGCTCTGCTTTCTTACTCTCAAATTGCCCTTATTTAAGTTTGAAAACATAGTCTCAGATCCACTCCTCTTTTCTTCAAACGGAATGTAAAATTCAAGCATATTATGGTCGCTGCTACCGAGGGGTGCCTTCACTATGAGATCACTAATTATTTCCATCTCATTGCACAACACCAGGTCTAATATAGCCTGCTCTCTGGCTGGCTCCAGAACATGCTGTCCTAAGAAACTACCCTGAAAGCATTCTATGAACTCTTCATCTAGGCTACCTTTGCCCATCTGAATTTTCTGTTCTATATGTAAATTAAAATCTTCCATGATTATCGCTGTGCCTTTCTGACATGCTCCCTTTATTTCTTCCTTTATGCTCCATTCTACCATGTGGTTATTATTAGGGGGCCTGTGGACAACTCCCACAAGTGATTTCTTGCCTTTACCATTTTCTCATCTCTACCCAAACCGTTTCCACATCCTGATCTTGATTTCCTGAACTTAGGACATCCCTCTCTATTGTGCTAATACCATCATTAACTAACAGAGCCACCCCTCCACCTTTTCCTCACTTCCTGTCCTTCCTAAATGTCCTGTACCCTTTAATATCCAGGGTCCAATCCATGTCCTCCTGCAGCCATGTCTCTGTAATGGCTAACAAATTGTACTTATTTATTTCTACGTGCACTCTTAGTTCATCTGTTTTGTTTCGAATGCTTCATGCATTCAGAAACAGAGCCTTTAGAACCTTTAGTTTTATCCTTTTATTCTTTTTATAACCACAAGCCTCATCTGTTGATTTACTGCTAGATTTGTACTCTCTATCCCTTCCTGTCACAGTCTGTTTTTCATTTATTGTAATAATATCTTTCTCTTTTGCCTTGTCTCTACTCTTTGATTTACCAAATCTTCACAAAATTTGTATCTTTGCCCCAACTACTTAGTTTAAAACCCTCTCTACTTCGCTAGTTATTCAGCTCACAAGAACACCAGTCCTAGCATGGTTCAGGTGTAGACCGTCCCAATGGTACAGATCCTACTTTCCGCAGTACTGGTACCAGTGCCCCATGAACTGGAACCCACTTCTCCCCCATTCAGGCTTTGAACCACGCATTCATCTCCCTAATCTGATTTGCCCTATGCCAGTTTGTATGTGAGATTATGACCTTTGTAGTTCTGTTTCTGAATTTGGTTCCAAGCTCCTCATACTGACTATGCAGAACCTTCTTCTTTGTCCCGCCTATGTCATTGGTACCAACATGGATCATGATGACTGGATCCTCCCCCTCCCACTGCAAGTTCCTCTCCAGCCCTGAGCAAATGTCTCCAGCCCTGGCCCCAGGCAAGCAACACAGCTGTCTGGATTCATGCTCTTTTCTGCAGAGAATGGTGTTGATCCCTCTGACTTTACTGCGTCCAACTACCACCACATTCCTTGTAACTCCCTATGTGTGAATAGCTTCCTGTACCACGGTGCCATGGCCAGTCAGCTCATCCACCCCAAAGTCCCCATTCTCATCCAAACAAGCTAAAAAAACCCTCTAACCTGTTGTACAATTGCAAGAGCCAAGGCCCCTGCCCTCCTGCTCTCTGGGTCCCCTTACTGCCTCACTTGCAGTCACATCCTCCTGTCCCTGACCACTGACCAAATCAGAAGGCTCCACCCTAAGGGATGTGACCGCCTCCTGGAATAAAATGCCCAAGTAACTTTCCCCCTCCCTGCTATGCCATTGTGTCTGCAGCTCGGCCTCCGGCTCAATAACTCAGAGCTGAAGTTCCTGCAGCTGCAAATGCTTGCTGCAAATGTGTTTCCCTGGATCACATCAGTATCCAGAAGCTCCTACAAACTGTAATCGCAGCACATCACCTGCCTGCCATCTCCAATATGTGTTAATTAATTAAATGCTGGTTAATTAATTATAATTAATATAGCTTACACTTCCCAATAGGTTTTGGCAATGCCAGTAAACTTTACAATACTGATAAAACAATATAGCACTTACAATACTAATAAAACTAATAATACTAGTTCCTGGTTTACCTGCTCCTCCTGCTGCACCAAAGTGGAAATCAAATACTGGAGACTGAAAAAGAGTAGAAGGGGAAAAAAATGCACCTCCTCCCCACCCTTCACCGAAATCCCCACTCAGCACACTTTACTTCTTGCGGTAAACCTTACCTAAAGCACCTTTTTCCCCCTATGTACTGAATTTTTACTTTGAACCAAATTCTCAAATATACTCATTCGGTCTCTGTCTCACTCAGGCTGAAGTCTCCCCCCCTGTGATCGTGCACCTCTTACTTACTGAAAATCAAGGGTGTGTAAGTTATCAGGATTGGAGGGGCACAGAGGTTCTGAAAGATTGTAGTGCTGGAGGAGATTATAGAAATAGGGAGCAGCAAGGCCATGGAGGAATTTAAAAAGGATGAAAATATTAAAACCAAGACTTTGGCCGATCAGGAATCTAACGTAGATCAGCAAGCATATGAACATACGAACATACGAATGAGGGGCAGGAGAAGGCTATTCAGCCCCTCGAGCCTGCTGCACCATTTAATAAGATATGGCTGACCTGATTGTGGCCGCTATCCCCTACACTCTTTGACTCCCTTGCCAGTCACTAATCTAAATAACTCAACTTTAAAAATATTCAATGGCCCTGCCTCCACTGTTCTCTGGGGAAGAATACAAATACACATAGTTCACTGCTCCCACAGGTATCTTATCAATTCAAAGTTGTAATTAAAACTCAATTAAATTAGGCTAGTAACAGGCAGAACTGTAGAGTGAATGGTTATCTCTAATGATGGCTATTGAACATGTGCTTAAAGAGTTATGTCACTCATGATCATCTGTAAAGTGATGGAAGGGATCATCAACAGTGCTATCAAATGGCACTTGCTTAGCAATAACTTGTTCAGTTTGGGTTCTGACAGGCTCACTCAGCTTCTGACCTTATTACAGCCTTGGTTCAAAAATGGACAAACAAACTGAACTCTAGAGTTGAGGTGAGAGTGACTGCCCTTGACAACAAGGCAACATTTGACCAAGTGTGTCATCAAGGAGCCCTAGCAAAAAGGGAGTCAATAGGAATCTGAGGGAAAATTATCCATGGTTGGAGTCATACCTAGCACATAGGAAGATGGTTGTGGTTGTTGTAGGTCAATCATCTCAGTTACCTGACATCACTGCAGGGGGTTCCTCAGGCTGGTGTCCTAGGCCCAACCATCTTCAGCTGCTTCATCAATGACCTTCCCTCCATCATAAGTTCAGAGGTGGGGATGTTCACTGATGATTGCACAAAATTCAGCACCATACTTGACTCCTCAGATACTGAAGTAGTCCATGTACAAATTTCAACAAGGCCTGGACAATATCCAGGCTTGGGCTGACAAGTGGCTAGTAACATTTGCACCACACAAGTGCCAGGTAATGACCATCTCCAACAAGAGAGAATGTAACCATCGCTCACTTGACATTCAATGGCATTAGTTTTGCTGAATCCCCCACTATCAACATTCTGGAGGTTACCATTGACCAGAATCTGAACTGGACTAGGCATACAAATACTATGGCTGCAAGAGCAGGTCAAAGGCTAGGAATCCTGTGGTGAGTAACTCACCTCCTGACTCCCCAAAACCTATCCACCATCTACAAGGCATAAGTCAGGAGTGTGATGGAATACTCTCTACTTGCCTGGATGAGTGCAGTTCCAACAATACTCAAGAAGCTTGACATCATCCAGGACAAAGCAGCCTGCTTGATTGGCACCCCTCCCACAAACATTCATTCCCTCCACCACTGACGCACAATAGCAGCGGTGTGTATCATCTACAAGATGCACTGCAGAAACTCACCAAGGCTCCTTAGGCAGCACCTTCCAAATTCACGATCGCTACCATCTAAAAGGACAAGAGCAGCAGATAGGACACCACCACCTGGAAGTTGCCCTCCAAACCACCCACCATCCTGGCTTGGAAATATATCGCCATTCCTTCATTGTCACTGGGTCAAAATCCTGGAATCCCTCCCTTACAGCACTGTGGGTGCAAGTACACCACAGGGACTGCAGCAGTTCAAGAAGGCAGCTCACCACCATCTTCTCAAGGGCATTTAGGGATGGGAAATAAATGCTGGCCCAGCCAGTGACAACCACATCCCGTAAATGAATTTAAAAAAAAGAAAAAATGACTGAGAGGCATCTTAGAGACTAGTTCCAGCTATGTCTTGGTCCTACTTAACCTTTGTTAATTATTTTAAATAAATGTGGTTTTCAACAAAAGACTGTTGTCTCCATCAAGTTCTCTTCTAGAGTAAGAAGTTAATGAATCCCGAGATAAATCCATAACAGATGGTGGCACCAGTGACTACACCCACGGGAGAAACAGTAGAACAAGGTGGGAAAAATATCATATGAAGCCCAGCAATAGTGGAGCTCAGGGGGTGAAGGACTTTGAGGTCAGCCCAGAAAAGACACTGGAGATGACAAAATAACGAAGATAGCCCAGCAACTGGCAAGACAGGGAGTGTGGGAAAAGACAACCTCAATCAGGATGAGAAATGGCTACTACTTTGCCGTCTCCCTGAATCATTTCAAAACATCAAGGGCCCCAGGTGGGCTGGGCAATGGCAAAATTGGTGAAACCATTTCAACTGGTATCGCAACTCCTCTGGTCTCGCAAGTAAAGAGAACAAAAATCAAGTTAGCTGTCAGGAGCATAGCAGATGACGTGCTGGCCAGAATGAAGGTGAATGAAGACACAGCCTCCTACAAGGATGACTTCAGAGCCTTTGACTCACACTTCATTCTTTGTAAAAATGTTGCCATAGAGAGGGCGAAATTTAATCGGCACAAAAACAAGTGAAGGGATTGACTCATTCATCAATGACATGTACCGCCTAGCCAAAAATTGTGAATATGGAACACTAAAAGATGACCTGATGAGAGATAGAATCGTCGTTGGTGTTTTACATGAAAATCTCTCTGACTTCTTACATTCTCAGGAAGATTTAAATTTAAGAAAAGCTGTACAACTGGCCAGACAGACTGTAGAGCGAACGCAGGATAAGGCTTTTGTCAGAGAAATTTCCCAAGAAGAGCCCCATGAAATCATTCCATTTTTGGATTGTAAAACCGAAAGTATAACAAGGCAATAACCAGGGAACCGCCCTGAAAGGCTCTAACCGCCATTTTCCAATGTCCCCACCGTGGAGGGAAGGAGGTCCACAGGTGTGAAGATTCCCCTGGCTGAATTGTGCAGTGCAATGGCTGTGGCAAGTTTGGCCATTTTAAAGTGATCTGCCATTCCAGAAAATCTGTGTTTACAAGACAGAAGGAGAAACCTGTTAATAGAACCCTCTATTGAAGAAATACAAGACCTTGACAAACAGGAAAGCACCTTCCGAGTAGAAATAAAAGAAAATGAAAACCAGTGTTGGAGTGCTGACATTGATATAAATGGGCACCTGACCGAATTCAAACTAGACACTGGAACTGGTGTCTCAGTGTTATCTGACTGAGCTTCATGACTGAATAAAGTGACACTGCAACCGTCTTCTATTCAACTCCAAGGTCCCAAGGGGGATCAAGTTAAAAATCAAGGCCAGCTAGATATGACACTGAAGTACAAAGACAGAGATATTTCTGAAACACTGTATGTTATCAAGGATCAAGAGTGCTCTTTGTTAAGCAGAAAAGCCTGCATAGCTCTGAACTTGGTTCTAAAAGTTGATGAGTTCAGTGCAAAGACACACAGTAATGAATTTAGGAGGAAACTCCCCACACTTTTTACAGGCTTTGGTAAGCTGAAAACCATGGCAGGGATATTCCAGCCCCCATCGCGGGTGGGACTCGCCGTGGGCGATGCGGTGCCCCACTTAGAAGTCCACTGACTTGCGGCGGGACCGGAAGATCCAGACAGCGGGCGGGTGCAGAAAATCCCGCCCCATGTGTCACATTACACTCAAGATAGACATTAAGCCCCTTTGTTGATTCACATCCCAGACCCACTTCTGAAAAGAGTGAGGAGTGAGATTGAGGCGATGATGCAAGAAGGAGTCATTTTGCTAGTCACAAAGCTAACCAGGTAGTGCTCTGGTATTAGTCCGAAGCCTAATGGCCCCATTCATATCTGTGATGATCTAGCACACCTCAACAAAGCAGTAGAAACAGGGATACATCCAATGGCATCAGTAGATGAGAACTTGGCCAAACTTGCAAAAAGTGGCAATTTCACCAAACTTGATGCCAACAGCAGGTTTTGGAAATTGCCATTGGACCAGGAGTCCAAACTCGTAATTACTTTCATTATGCCCTTTGGACAACACTGTCAGCCATTTGGCATCATGTCAGCCCCTGAAATATTCCAAAGGACATTGTCTAATATACTGCAGGGCACTGATGGTATTGTATGCCACATGGATAATATCTTGATCATGGTTCAACAAAACAGGAACAAGACAAATGGGTCAGGAAACTCTTATTTATGCTGCAAGAGGCTGGTTTGACACTCAGTGACAAATGTTAGTTTTCTAGGCCACGATAAAGTTCCTAGGGCACATTATACAGGTAACTGGGATTACTGCAAACCCATAGAAAACAAAGGCAATAAAGGAATCCCTGCCACATAGGAATGTAACAGAGCTACAAAGGTTTATGGGTGTGTCAACCAACTAGACAAATTCCTGCCTCACTCAGCGCAGATGAATGAACCTCTTGGGCATTTGTTACGACAGGACCAGGCATGGTGCTGGACTGAGCATCAGCAGCAGTCACTCGAAGAAAATCAAAATGATGCTAACATTCTCAGAGTTCCTAACCCACTATGACCCAAAACTTCCCACATTTGGGTTCAACTGATGCATCTGCCACGGCATAATCAAGTGTCAAGCCAAGACACAGCAATCTGTACAGTGGCCAACGATTTTGCACTCTGCTGAACAGGTGGAATCCAGCTGTGTCACATGTGCCATTTACAGGCAGGAGCAGAAAGAGCCACTCCTGCCTTTCTCCTTTCCATCAAAACCTTAAGAATGCTTTGGCATGGATTTCTTTGGCTATAAAGGGAAAATATTTTTGATAGTGGTAGACTATTATTCCCATTGGATAGAAGTGCAAAAGCGAGATGGCTTCGCCCTGAAGCCGTTATTACCTGCTTGAAGAAAATGTTCTCTACACATGACATTCCTGACATTGTCATCTCTGATAACAGGCCACAATTCGCAATGAGTGCTTTCAATCATTCACAAAGTCTTACGGATTTGCACATGCCACAAGCTCCCCAAAAGACCCATTGTCTAACGGAGAAGCTGAGCAAGGAATATGCACTGTCAAAGATTTCTTGAAGAAGAATGACAACTTTGAGCTCTGCTCAGTGACCTTTCAACACCAATACATAATGGGCTTACCCCTTGGGAGCTTCTGATGGGCCGCAAACTAAAGATCCAACTTCCTTTCCTGTGCCACACCTTACTGCTACATGTCACAGTGGAAAACTGTCATCGAGTTAGGAAGAAGAATGAAGTCTACCAAGCAAGTCAAGCTTGTACAATTAGCCAGAAGCATAGGGTTCAAGACTTCCCAATTCTTGGAAGGGGAGAGAAGGTATAGATCAGAGACCAGAACGTGCAGGAATGGTAATTGAGAAGCTACAGCAACCAAGATCGTATCTGGTCAAGAGAACAGATCTGCCCTAATCTCAATGGGCAGAACACCATTAATAGCATTGGCAGAGTACCCTGAATCTCAAGAGAGCATTGCACCTACTGAACCACAAATGAGGGAAACCAGCAGTGACAACCCCATGAACTGACTTCAGAGCACCAGGATTCTTATCTACCTAAACAGGAGATCCACACCCATTCAGAAAGACCAATGAGACCACCAAAGAGACCTTCCCTTTAAGAGAACACAGACTTTTGGGGGTAGTGGATCAGAACGTGTGTATAATAATATGGGGATAATGACTCAGTGGGAGGTATAGAGTAAAGGGTTAACTCTAATGATGGCTACTGAGCATGTGCTTAAGAAGTTATGTTCACAGTAGTGTCACTCACTGAAAGAAGATGACGAAGAAGCATCTTAGAGAGCAGTTGCAGCTGTGTCTTGGTCTTGATTAGCCTTTGTAAACAGTTAGTATGTAAATAACTGTGTTTTCAACAAAAGACAATTGTATTCAGCAAGATCTCTTCTAGAGTAAGAAGCTAAGGAATCCCAAGATAAAACAGCGGTAACCAAAGAGCCAATTCTCAGGCAAGTTTGGATCTGACCATTAGGTGGCGTGATGGTCAGAAAGGGGTTAAAAACTGAGCTTTGTAAAGCCTTGCTGCGCATACACAATAGAAGTCCCCAGGTATAAAACTACACTTCAAGGAGCTTCGAGCTTCTCCACATGGCAGGAAAGACAAAGACCAGAGGGAGTGAGGGGACTCACATCGACTGTGACCAAAGTGATCAGAAAGTGCAACTGAAAGAGCTGTTAAAGTCATTACCTGAAGTTTGTTATGTATAGCTTTACTTTCTAATAAATCTTCTGGAATCATTATCCATGTATCCTGTTGCCTTATTGAATTTAGTCTTGTTGGATCAAGAGTTAAGGGTGAATCAACCAATAAGATCTCCTCTGTACTTTCTAAATTCAGCGTGATTCTCTATTATATTATGAACCTTAGAATTTCTATAAGCCCCCTTTTTCTGTCTCATTTTAATGCCTACAGCTTTAGTCATAGGAGTGATGAGCAAACAACGATATATTACAATGGATTTTTAAAAAATTAAGTCACAAACTCACAAGCTAAGTCACGGCCCTTTAGTTCAGAGAACAAAGGGGACAATCATATTTTAAATTTTTTTCTCACTTTCCACAAATAAAACAGTGGATGACAGGATTTTTTATTCTGCACACAGCAAATTCATGTTTTCCAAACATTTGTTTTCTCTTGGCTAGTCCCTTTGGGATTGCGTTTTTTCATGAGAAGATGCTAAAATCAGAAGAGGCTCTTTAGATGGAGGCGGTGAACATATTACTACTGCATTCCCATTCATCAGCTCAGTAGCTATGAATTTAGAAATGTTCCTGCGTGGTGGAAAAGACCTTTTTCTGATTTGGTGTTAGCACTTCGTGCTATCAAAATTTAAACTAACAGCAGGCAAAATTAGGCAGCTTGCAGCAGTTCCCTCAAGTCTTTCATGTTCAACACTAATCTCCAATCTATGATTTCTTGCCATGCTTGGTGAACCAGGTGCTAGTGAGGATGATTGGGATTTCCCTTCCATTCCATAGATTGTGGCACTTTGTTCCCACACTCGCTAGTCAGAGCATCAGGCACCTGGTTATTTTTTGTGCGTCTTAAGGGCCTTTGCACTCAAAAATCACTTAGGAGAAAGTTCAATTGTGCTTAATGCAATATTCAGTAGTTTGAGTAGCTACTCTCTTTGAATAGATACTGAGAAGGGATGCTGCAGGTACCATTTCATGGGACTCTCATATTGTGTGATCATTAGATGTGACACTTTCAGAGTAAAGTAGTAAAGAGAAACTATCTTCTGCATTGCATGGTAAAAGCAGAAGCAAAACAGCTAGTTCCAGGCTTACTGATTCCTTGGTGACACTTGCAACCATCCCGTAGGAGCATTGTCAAGAATTTGGTCATTTTGATTCACCAAGTTATTATTCTTTCACATACAATTTCATTTTCAATAGCTTTAATGTGGACCGAATTAAACTCCCACAGCAAAGCAGCACACTTCATTTTAAGACCAATGGAGCTCAATAATTTTTGAACACCTCTACCTACTCTGATCATTTGCATTTGTGATTTTGTCTTCCTTAACATTGCACTTCCCACTATTTTGCCATTATTCTTTAACACATACTATCCTTTGTCAGTACAGAAATAATGAATCGCTAGATCTAGCCTCTGAAATTACTCATAATTTAATCCAGGAATCAAATTTAGTGAGATTTGTTATAGAGGAAGCTAGTGAGAAAAATGATGTTTTACTACTAGGCTATTTCTTATCTAGATAACAACGCTCTTCTGCTGTTAAGACAATGACACACTTAGCAAGAATAATATTTAAATTTCATCCACACTCAGGATGATGTGATGTACATTGTTGACTAATCCTAATTTAAGACCTAATTAAAACAGCTTGTGGTTCCAACAAGATAAGATAATTACAATTTAAAATGAGGATTAATGGAGACCACTCACATACTAATCAGTAAAGGGAGTCTACAGCTCTCTTGTATGTATCCCGCGGGATCATAAAAAACAGATTGAAATTCAAGAGACCATTGCCATTTCTTAATTACTTACAGAACTATCCTGAAGTCGTGACCTTTAGAATTCCCAGTGACAACACACTCTTACAGCCTCCTTTCTAAGTTATATTCCATCTCATACAAAGCTTCTTATTGTTCATTATATTATGAAGGATTTGAATTACAATTTATAGATATGAGATGAGAACAGGGCTCGTAATACAGCACAGTGCAGTTAAACTGAGGCAAAAAGGAGTTCAATGGTGCATGCAATCACTCCCTCTTGCTGCTGAATGTTTGACCATCATATTTTACCCAATCAAAAACAAAATCATGTAATTAAAGACATGCATTTTTCATGTTTCAAGCTTGTAAGCTAAGCACCAGAAGCCATCAGTTCCCTTGTTTACAAACCCTTCCATAACCTCACCTCTCTGTATCTCTGTAATCTCCTCCAACTCCAGAATCCTCCAAGAACTGTATGTTCCTTCAATATTGGCTTCTTTCTCTTCCAAGATTTTCTTCACCTTACCATTAATGGCCATGCCTTCAGATGCCTAGACCCTAAGCTCTGGAATTCCCTTCTTAATCTTCTCCACCTGTCTCTCTCTCTTTAAGACCTTACTTTAAATCTACCTAATATCTCCTTAAGCAGCTTGTTGTATATTTTACATCTTAGACCTATGCAGAGATGACACCAGTTTCTACTTGTGTAACAGGTTTTATTTACAGTGCTTTAAAATGTCTACTCCATACTTCAGCTCTGCCTTCCAGCTCTTTCTATAGCTTTGTTTATTTTCTCTGAGTCCACACCCAGGCTAACCGCTCAAGCACAGTGAACATCAATAGGAAACAGATTCTCATAATCAAACACAGATTTTGTTTTATTCTTTCACGGGGTGTGGTCTAGCTAGACCAGCATTTATTGCTGATCCCTAATTGTCCTTGAGAAGGTGGTGGTGTGCCATATTCTCAAACCACTGCAGGCCATGTGGTTTAGGAACACCCACAGCACTGTTGGAAGGGATCTTCAGGATTTTGACCCAGTGACAGTGAAGGAAAGGTGATATTGTTCCAAGTCAGGATGGTGTGTTGCTTGAAGGGGAACTTGCAGGTAATGGTATAACCATGCATCTGCTATCCTTGTCCTTCAAGCTGGTAGAAGTCGTGGGTTTGGAAGGTGCTATCGAAGGATTCTTGGTGAGTTGTTGCAGTGCATCTTGTACACACTGCTGCAACTGTGCTTCAGTGGTGGAGGCAGTGAATATTTAAGGTGGTGGATGGGTTGCAATCAAGAGGGCTGCTTTGTCCTAGATGGTGTCCAGCTTCTTGAGTGTTGATGGAGCTACACTCATCCAGGCAAGTGGTGATTATTCCATTGAACTCCTGACTTAAGCCTGTAGATGGTGGACAGGCTTTGGGGAGTCAGGGGGTGAATTACTCAACACAGAGTTCCTAGCCTCTGAACTGTTCTTGTAGCCACAGTATTTATATGGCTGGTCTAGTTCAGTATCTGGTCATTGGTAACCCTCAGAATATTGATAGTTGGGGGAGCTTAGTGATGGTAATGCCATTGAATGTCAAGTGAAGATGGTTAGATTTTCTCTTGTTGGATATGGTATTGCCTGGCACTTGTGTGGCATGAATGTTACTTGTCATATATCAGCCCAAGCTGGCATCTACCCGGCAATGTAGAAAATTGCCCAGATATGTCCTGTCCACAAAAGGAAGGATGAATCCAAATCGGCCAATTACCACCCATTAGTCTACTCTTAATCATCAGCAAAGGGATGGAAAGTGTCATGGATAATGCTATCAAGTAGCACTCACTCAGCAATAACCTGTTCATGGACACTCAGTCTGGGTTCTGCCAAAGCAATTCAGCTCTCGACCTCAGCCTTAGTCTAAAGATGGACAAAAAAATGAACTCCCGAGATGAGGTGAGAGTGACTGCACTTGAAATCAAGGCAGCATTTGACCGAGTGTGGCATCAATGATCCCTAGCAAAACTGAAGTCAATGGGAATCAGGGGGAAAACTCTCCACTGGTTGGAGTCATACCTAGCACAAAGGAAAGTGATTGCAGTTGTTGGAAGTCAGTTACCTCAGTCCCAGGACATCACTGCAGGAGTTCCTCAGGATAGTGTCATAGGCCCAACCATCTTCAGCTGCTTCATCAATGACCTTCCCTCCATCATAAGGTCAGAAGTGGGGATGTTCGCTGATGATTGCACAATGTTCAGCACCATTCACGACTCCTCAGATACTGAAGCAGTCCATGTCCAAATGCAGCAAGACCTGGACAATATTCAGGTTTAGCAGAGAAATGGCAAGTAACATTCATGTCACACAAGTGTCAGGCAATGACCATCTCCAACAAGGGAGAATCTAACCATCACCCCTTGACATTCAATGACATTACCATTGCTGAATCCCTCACTATCAACATCCTGGGGGTTATCATTGACCAGAAACTGAACTGGACTAGCCATGTAGATACTATGGCTACAAGTGCAGATCAAAAGCTAGGAATCCTGCAACGAGTAACTCACCTCCTGGTTCCCCGACATCTGTCCACTGTCTACAAGGCACGAATCATGAGTGTGATGGAATACTCTCCACTTGCCTGAATGAGTGCAACTCCTACAACACTCAGGAAGCTTGACACCATCAGGACAAAGCAGCCCACTTGATTAACACCCCATCCACCAACAATAAACATTCACTCCCTTCACCACTGATGCAAGGTGGCAGCAGTGTGTACCATCTACAAGATGTACTGCAACAACTCATCAAGTATTCTTTGACAGCACCTTCCTGCAAACTCTACCACCTAGAAAGACAAGGGCAGCAGATGCACTGGAGCACCACCACCTGCAAGTTCCCCTCCAAGTCACACACCATCCTGACTTGGAACTATATCATTGTTCCTGCACTGTCATTGGGTCAAAATAGTGGAACTCCCTCCCTAACAGCACTGTGGTGTTCCTACAACACATGGATTGTAGCAGTTCGAGAAGGCAGCTCAACACCATCTTCTCAAGGGCAATTAGTCACGGGCAGTAAATGCTGGCCTAGCAAACAATGCCCACATCCCAAAAACAAAAAAGAAAACCTGCATGTTGTCCAGGTCTTGCTGCATATGGACACAGTCTGCTTCAGTATCTGGGAAATCACTAAATGATACTGAACATTGTGCAGTCATCAGCGAGCATCTCCACTTCCTGATCTTATGACGGAAGGTAGATCACTGATGAAGCAGCGAGAGATGGACCTGCCTGGGACACTAACCTGAGGCATTCAGGGAAATTGAGCGCCACACAGATCATTGTCAAATCTTGTATGATTACCCTTCTGTGAAGCGCATGGGAATGATTTCCTGGCTGGCCTCCTACATGCTCTGCTGCCCATTTCCTGACTTGCTCCAAGTCCCATTTGCCTATCACCATAAGAAGTCAAGCCAGGGAGTGTCAAAAGTATAGATGCTGCTTTCCTCAGCATTTGGGCTGAGGTGGGGTGGAGGCAGGCAATATTACGGAGGTAGAAGTACTTGGTCTTTGTGATGGAGAGCATTATCTAGTCCTTAATGCACTTTGGGTCAGTAGGAAAATTGGGAATAGTCTGGTACAGCCCAAGAGAATGGATACGGAGGAGGATGGAATAAGTGGCAAGGGTATGGATTTTCCTGGAGGGAGGGACAAGGGGGGATTGGAGTGGAGATGATTGCTTTAGTCTTCCCAGAGTTTAACTGGAGAAAATTGTCCCACCCAAGAATGGGAAGTCAAGCAAAGATGTCTATCAATACAGAGTCAGTGAAGGCATTGAGAAAAGTGGTGGGGAACTACAGCTAAATATCATTTGTGTACCTGAATCTAACCCAGTATTTACTGATGGTGTCAACAACAGGAAGCACACACATGAAGAAGAGGAGGGGGCCGACAAGAAAACCTTGGAGAACTCTGGAAATAGCAGGACAAGCATGAGAAAAGAAACCATTGCTGGAAATACAATCTGAAAGGTAAGAGACAATAAAGGAAACTGGAATGTGAGAACACACAAAGGACATATAAGAATGTTTTGAATAGATATGGAAAAAAGGCAAAACAAAACGCTGAAGGAAATAGGTAAAGAATAAAAAAGATGAGAAATGAATATCAATGAAGTAAATGTAGGCAATTTTTAAAAACCAGGTTTCTTTACGTTAAATGAAGCCTCAAATAATGGGATAAAAAGGCCCTTTATGTGCACTCTGTAAGGGTTCTCTGTCAATGACTTTAGCCAATCTATATCAGGCCTATTAAAAAATTGGTCTCTAATTGACAATCTCACTGAGGTACAGGGTTGGGCCAAATGCCTGATTAGGGCCCGATTGGGAAATTTGCCAGCTCTGGATGGATTCAGCACTGGGTTTGCTCCATTCAAATTTCATTGGTGTGGATGTGGCCTTGCAAATGGGTACTATCAAAATGGCAAATAAAAATTGTGCAGTTTTTATTCAAGTTTAATTTTGAGCCAGAAGAAGTAGAGCTCTCTCCAGCTCCAGAGCAATCCTGAGGGCCACTGTCAGCCCATGATTAACCTCCTCCATTTCTCCTTCCCCCTCATTACCTTCCCCCAACTGCGCCCCAAGCTCTTATCTGAGGAAACCGCCACAGAAGTAGGTGACCCGAGATTGGACTCCCTGACATGAGTGAGCTGCCTCGAAGCAATGACAAGCACAGTCAGCTCGCTCAAAATATTAAGAGGAAGCCATAAGAATCACACACAGAATGACAGAATCACAGTGCAGTAGAGGCCCTTCGGCCCATCGAGTCTGCACCGACACGTAAGACCCATGTTAACTTTGGGCTGGCCTTATCTGACAGATTCAACAGAGAAAAAACATTTTATCCTCCAGTCTGTTTCTCGCTTTGATGATCATAAAATTCTCAAAAATGATAGTAGGTGGCTGACATATTTGCAAATTATTTTTGATTTTGCAGGACCCTAGTGCAGGCCTATTGAAATGTGCTCTGACATGCGTAGAATTGGTTTAGATCAGTGGCAACTGGACCAAACTGAACAAAAAGTTTCATAATAATGACACGTTGTTGCATAGCATCATGGATTGGGGTGGGGGTTGGGCAGGGAGTGAAGGGATCCCTCAGCTCACCCGAGCAAACGGTCACAAGGACTTGTATTTGGGTGAGTGACCGATTTGCTTGAAACTGGCCTAAGTCTGTTTAATTATGCGAATCGGGCCCCAAAGACTGGTTTCAGGACTCCCACTGCAAAGCTCAAAGCTCAGGTGAAAGTGGAAGTAAGTACATGCCAGAGTGCCATGTCTACCCTTGTCCTACTTTCCTGACAGCCAGGTCATCCAGCATCCAAAACCTCTGAGAAGCATCACAGACACCATTTGGACTGCAGCTCACTTTGATTAGGGCCTCATACTGGCATGAATCTTTGAAACTGTGTTCTTTCATGGGATGTAGCTGTCACTGTCAAGGCCAACAGTTGCTGCTTGTCCCTAATGCCCCTGAGCTGAGTGGCTTGCTAGGCCATACAAGGGCATGTAAGGGTCAACCTCTGGAGATCTAGGGTCACATGTAGGCTGGACCAGGTAAGGATGGCACATTTCCTTTCCTCAAGGACATCAGTGAAGCAGATGGATTTCTGCAACCATCAATGATAGTTTCATTGTCACCATTATTGAAACTAACTCTATATCTCAAATGCATTAATTGAATTTAAATCCCACCAGTTATCATGGTGGGATTTGAACACAGATTGGCAGAGCATTAGCTTGGGCCTCTGGACCACTTGTTCAGTTACATTACCACTACACCACCACCTCCCCTGTATGAGTGGGCTAAGTGGCATGCACCTCCAACTTGCACCCATTTCAAGCACAAGTGGAATTCCCACCAGCACCATAGCTCCCCACCTCCTGCCACTCCCATCCGTTTACATACAAGCGCTAAAAAGAAATTGATTCAGTTCCTTGTCTAGTAAGAAATACAGGGGCAACAATAACAACAACTTGTGTTTACAAAGCACTTTAAAATGGTAAAAATGTCCCAAGACACTTCACAGGGGCATGTCAGACAAGATTTGACACCAAACATCATATGGAGCTATGTGATCAAACGTTTGGTCAGTGGTGTAGGTTTTTGGGAGTGTCTTAAAGGAGGAGAATTATGGATACAGGTAAGTTTAGGGAGAGAATTCAGGAGCTTAGAGCCTAGGCAGCTGAAGGTACAATCACCAATGGCAGCATAATGAAAATTGGGGATGCACAAGAGGCCAGAATCAGGGAAATGCAGAGATCTTGGCTGGCTATAGGAATGTAGGAGGATACAGAATAGAGGTCATGGAAGGATTTGAAAACAAGGATGAGAATTTTAAAATCGAGGTATTGCTGGATGGCAAGCTATTCATTGAGCACAGGGGTAATAGATGAACGGGAGTCACGGTACAGTTTCTAGGGCAGTGAGATGATTTAAGATAATTACTTTTAACAAAAGGACTATGTCCTGAGAAGGATCTGAATGATGGAGAGAGTTAGAAAGGCTGAACAGAGATTCTTCTTCTTCTTACTTTATTCGATTCTTAGATTCATATTATGTCAACAGTGAAAAAGAGGACCTCAGGGCTAAAAGTGATTTTATGGGACTTGCTTAATGGGTCAGGTTGCAGACATGATGAAAAGAAAATACTCAGCGATGCTGATACTCTGCAGTTAAAAAGCTTGAGATTGACATTTGTTTCAGATTGCTTTTAGTGAACGACACAAGCTTTAATGGATCTCAAGGGCCGTGAAGAGCATGGTTTGGCATTAATAACTGGGTACTGAGTGAGCCGCTCACTCAGTTATAATAATTTTTTTTTAATTCTTTCATGCGGTGTGGATGTCACTGGCAAGGCCAGCATTTGTTGCCCATCCTTAATTGCCCTTGAACTGAGTGGCTTGCTAGGCCATTCCAAAGGGCAGTTAAGCGTCAACCTCATTGCTGTGGGTCTGGAGTCATATGTAGGCCAGGCCAGGTAAAGATGGCAGAATTCTTTCCCTACAGGACATAATTAAACCAGATGGGCTTTTAATAACAATTGATGATAGCAATCATGGTCACTACCACCAAGAATAGCTTTACACTCCAGATTTATTAATCGAACCTAAATTCCACCAGTCGCCTTGGGGTGGGATGTGAATCCATGGCCCCAGAGCATTAGCCTAGGCCTCTGGATTACTAGTCCAGTGACATTACCACTACCCCACCATATCCGCCTATCTGATTACATAATTCAACATTTCATTGGTTTTGTTGATTGCTACTCTGCATTGCTTGGGTATGTTGAAAGCCAAGGCCACTGAGACTCCTCAATAGCAAAAACCTGGTGGAGTATAAAACAGACCCACTTTGGCCAAACATGGCAGGAATACTTAAAATCAACCCAAATCCAACACAATTGTAATTTCTGAGCTGCCTCCACTGCCCCTTCTCATTTTGCGTTATTTCCAAACGCATGGATCATTAATTAACCAAAATATTCTCAATTCAGTTGTTCACTATCTTTGCCATACTCATTTACTTTTCTTCTTATTGGTTCAAATTCATTTCCAGTGTTGTGGGAGTTCGCTTTGATTCTAGTCTACATGATACAAAACAGATTTTGCATTGCAGAAAGGCACACAACCTGTATGCACCATATCTATGTTTGAAGGTACACCTTCTGCATTCTGTTTTCATCTGGAATAAAACTCCCAAGGGCACAGGGCAGGCTAAAGGTTAAATTAACCACAGTAGACTTCAGAAGTTAAAAGCTGTATAGCAGACAATAAACTAGATTATGACATAGCAAGCATGACAGTGATGCTATAAACATATAGCAGAACAGAACGTTAACTTAAAGACAAATAGAAATTGCAGATTTTTCAAAAATCTCACCTGGGTGTATTGCTTGAGCCCATCACCTAACTCCAGCTAACTCTTTTTAAAAAAAAACTGATTTAAACTTTAGTCAATAGAGAATCTGAGAGTAGGATCTCCAGTTCTGCTGTTAGAGTTTAAAGTAAATGACGCTTGTCAGTGATCGAACTAGTCTTTGTTGTATCTTCAATGACTGTTTGTATATTGAAAGCTACCATATTGCTCAGATAGTGTTGGCACACCTCAAGTACAGCAACCACACAGGGCCTCTTTAGAACTTGGAGAAGTACTTCCAGAGCTTGAAGCGGAATAGTCACGGAACAGTTTTACTGACAAGATACCTACCCACCGATAATATATGCAGACGCTAGTCTGTCAGGCTTGTCGTCCTTATTTGTCTTGAAACCCAGTACTTTGTCAAATCCCCTGTCTGCAAATGCTTGACCTGAAAGATCCTTAGTATGATGAGCCTTGAGCACTTTGGGTATAAACAAACATTGCATCACAAGTTTAGAATAATGTAATTTCAGTATTAAAAAAGGCTTAACATGTAGAGAAAAGCAATACTTTCTACACCTGAACATACATTAATTTATTACTAAATAAAATAAAGCTTTTGTTAGAAAAATGGTACATTTCAGCAAATGGTCCACTTGTGCTGCTCCAATTTGGCATTGTCATTTATAGTGACAAAGTGATTTTTGTTCATTGTTTGCGTAACAATTGCATTCTAAGGTACAAACATTTGCTGGAATTTATCTTTAATTTGAAAGCATTACAGTGTATCCTTGCCAAACAAATTGCCTTGTTTTTGAAAGTTTGAATGAGACATTGGGCTGAATTGGGCACGCGCCTGACACGCTCAAGCGTGAAGTACCGCGTAATGACATCAGCTAGTGTCCCGATGTCATCACGACTCGCACGATATTTCACTCGGCGGGCGTGTGTGAGAGTCGGCAGCACCCCCGCTGCAATTAAGAGGCCTATTAAGACCATTAAAGTATCAATTAACAGGGATTTTTTGCTGCCTGTCTGACCTTACGGTTGGCAGGTAGGTGAATTGGCCAGGCGGCCTTTGCACTTTTCAGGAAACTTCATCCAAGGATGGGATAAGGTTTCCGTAATTAAATGAAAAAAATTAAAATCTATGCACAGAATTTTTACAACATCCACGCTCAGGTGGCTCATCCTGATGTGTGGACATTTTCTCTGGATTTTAAATTCTGTCTTCATTGATTTTAAATCCTTCAGCTCCCTGAGGCAGTTCTCTGCCTCCAGGAAGCTTATCTTCAGCCCTCCCCCGCGCCCACGCTGACTTCAGCACTTGCCCTCTTTCTGCTCGCACCCCGGCAACACTGAGCCTTTGAGCGCGCCTGCCACGTTGGCTGGCTGTTAATTGGCCAGCCAGCGTGAAATCGCGGTCGAGGGCCAATCCTGGTCGGCGGTCCGTTCTCCGGCCGCTCCCGGGATCGCAGCGACCCGCCAACCCAAAAATTCTGCCCATTGTGTAATCAAAGGCTTCGTTCTAGCAATATACCTAAACCCCTAGTAATGTTTGAAACAAAAACAGAAAATGCTGGAAAAACTCAGCAGGTCTGACAGCATCTGTGGAATGAGAAACAGAGTTAATGTTTCGAGTCCATATGGCCCTTCTTCAGAGCTGAAGAGAAGTGGAAATGTGATGAAATTTATACTGTTGGGGGGGGGGGTGGCGCAGCTGAAGCTGGATAGGAGGCCAACAAAGGAGGGATTGACAAAAGTGTCACTAACAAATGGACAAAGGGGTGTTAATGGTAGTGGTTAGTGCTAAGAAAAGGTGCTAATGGCAGCATATAGGTAAGAAAGCAGAATGTGGTTATAGCAGAACAAGGATAGCATTGTGTGAAAGAACAATATGGAACAAGTGACAGATGACGCTGTAGAGGATGGGGTGGGGGGAATGCAGGAAAATGTAGAAGAATGTGGAAGAAAAGGGATTAGAAAAGGGGGTAGTAATGTTTGATGTGCAAACAGAATCTGTGAGGATTACTTGTTATTTTGCATACTGCAAGACATACAGCATCCAGGCTTGGGCTGATAAGTGACAAGTAATATTCCCACCACATCTCCAACAAGACACAGCATAGTAGCATTGATCTGCCTAAGGGAGGTCTTCTGCTCATTTCTCCACAGTTTGCAGTCTTGGGCTTTTCTCTTCAGCTGCTCATAGAAACCTCCTTTTTCCAGTTTCAACTTGTTTCAACATCACCACTCTCTTTCTCCCCCTTGGTTTACATCCCTCTAATCTTCCTTGAATCACCTCCCTCAACAAATTCTCATGCCTTCGAATGTGGCCAATCCAACCTTGTCACCTTTTCTTAATGATGTTCTCTAACAATCTTTCCTCCTCCAACATCCTGAGAATTTATTGCTCTGATGTTCTCTCCAGCTGACCTGCTCCATCATTCTCCAGAACCACATTCCCACAACTTTCTAAGTTTCGGATGTTTGCTTTTCTCAAAATTCTCGTTTCAGCCCCATTAACCAAGACGCTCCAAATCACAGACTTGACAATTCTTTTCTTAAGATCTCGACTCATTTTTATGCTGAGCAATTCTTTATGTTTGGAAAATGCATGCCTTACCATTGCCATTCTAGCTCTGGTTTCTTTATGGCAGTAAACATCTTCTGACAAGATGCTTCCCAGGTACTTAAATTAAAATACCTGTTCCAGCTGTTGACCATTTATTTTGATCTCTGCTTTCCTACCATTATTTCTTCCAATCTTCATAAATTTTGTCTTTTTTACATTAATCATCCTGCAAGCTTTCACCACTTATTGCATTATATCCATTAGTATCCGCAGATCTTCTGCTGTGTTAGCCACTATGGTCTGCAAATCTCATCAACTTCACCAATTGACTTCCTGCTTTTACGTGTTTCTGTGCTGCAGCTAGTGCTTCTTTTATCATGGCTTCCATATGATGTTAAAGAGCAATGGTGATATGAGACAGCCTTGAGCTGATTGTAGCCGTCTGTCCCAAGTACAGAGCCACAGTCATATTTTTTTATCTCTCCAGTCAACTCTGATCACCTCCAGCACTTTCAACAGCTTTTTAGTTCACCTGTTCAAAAGCTTTTTCATAATCCACAAAGTAGGTGTACACTTCTTACTGATATTCTATGCTTCTTTCAATTAACACTCTCATCACTGCTATAATCTCTCCAATTCCACAACCTTTCCTGAAATCAAATTGATCACAGCCTTGCTGACTAGCTTTAGCTTGGGTGCTAGGATTTTTAACATGACATTGGATATATGTTATTATCAGATGTTGTTATTATAGCAGTGTGCACTCCTCAGTATTCAGAACTGAATTCTGGTAGGAGAGTGAGATGCACTCAGGGGACTCCTGCACCACCTACCTGTTTCTTCTTGACTGCCAAGTTTCTTCCTGCAAACTCTTAAGCTGTGGGGTGACAACATCCGTTCATGTTCTATCCTTGAAGCTCTCAAACTTGCAAATGTATCATGAAACCCAGAGCTCGAGCTGCTGCAACCAACAACGCTTACTTTACACATGGTTATCCAGGATGCCGGAAGCATCCTGGAGTTTCCACAGGATGAACACTTGAGAGGTCGGAGCTGCCCTGCCATTGTCTATCTATTAGATAATAAATCTTGCCACTTAAAAGCTAAAGAATAGACAGAAGGAGCCTATCGAGGACCAGTATGACAAAGATAGCAAACCAACAGAACTGGAGCCAGAGAAAGAAGACATTTCCCAGGATGAAATATTTAGAGCTATAAGAGACCTGAAGCCAGGAAACGTAGGAGAATGTGATTGGATTCCCTGATGTTTTGATTAACTTGTGTAAGGAGATGGAGACTTAGGGAGAATGGCCTTTTGAGGAATACTTTTTAAGGAGCACAATGGTCCTATTGGAGAAGGAGGCAAATACCATGAAATATGAAGAGCAATGCACCATAACTTTGATAACACATGCATTCAAGTAAAGATCCTAGCAAATAGATTGAAAGAGAGAGCATTACCTCCTCCATTTGATGATCAAGGTATTACCACTGACAAATCTTACACTGTCGACATCAATATTGACCAAAAACTGAACTGGATTAGTCATATTAATGCTATAGCTGCTACAGCACATCAGAGGATGGGTACTCTGCGGTGAGTGGCTCACCTCCTGACTCCGCAAATTCTCGATACCTCCTATAAGGTATATCAGGAGTGTGACAGAATACGCTCCACTTTCCAGGATGGGTCCAGTTTCAAAGATACTCATAAAGCTTAACAACAACCAAGACAGAAGTGACCAACTGGATAGCAATACTGTTTTAAACATCTACTCCCTCCATGACCATTGCACATTGATTGCAACGTGTACATATTGAAGAATTCATTGCAGAATGCATCGAAAAAACATGCTAAGGTTTCTTCAGTGACAACTCCCAATCTCATTGCTGCCATCACTCAGAAGGACAATGACAGCAGGTTTGTGCAAACACTTCCTCCTCCAACTTCCCCTTCAGGTCGCATACCATCATCGTGGCGTGCTACATAACTTTGGAAAAGTCAATGTTTACTATTCACTCCTAACTGCCCTTGAGTGCTGCAGTCCAAGAAGTCCACCCACAGCGCTTTGAAGAAGGAAGTTCCAGGATTTTTGAATGAAGCAATGGAGATATAGATCCCAGTCAGGATGGTATGTGGATTGAAAGATAACTTGCAGGCGCTTGTGATCTCATGCATCTGTTGTCCTTGTCCTTATAGGTGGTAGAGTGCACAGGTTTGGGAGGCTCTGTTGAAGGAGCCTTGGCGAGTTGCTGCAGGGCATCTTGTAGATGGTACATACTGTTGCCATTGTGTTGGTACAGGGAGTGAATGATTAAAATGGTGGATATGTGGAGAAGTGCCCACTACACATTCTCAAGGATAATCACAGATTTGCAATAAATGACAGCCTTTCAGTGATGCCCACAACCTGAGAATGAGAAACCCTGGGAGTCCTCACATTGACTCCAGGCCCCATGACATCTCATGGCATCAGATCAAACATGGGCAAAGAAACGTCCTGTGACACCCTACTAACACCCTATTACCACCTACAACACCTCCCCCCACTCCCTGCCCTCAGCTGATGAATCAGTACTCCTCCATGTTGAACACCACTTGGAAGAAGCTCACTACCACCTTCTCAAGAGCAATTAGGGATGGGCAATAAATGTTAGCCTAGCCAACCACGCCCACGTCCCATGAATAAATGAAATAATGGCTCAGTGTCAAATATTGCTTTGTAACGCTCCTATGAAGTGCCTTGGGGTGTTTTATTATGTTAACGGCGCTATATAAATACAAGCTGTTGAAAGACTCAGTAGGTCTGTCAGTGAACAATGTCATATGCAGAAAGAACTAGGTCAAATCTATAGCTATCCCAGTTGGAATATTCCTGAGAAATCAGTATTGTAGTAATCTGGTCTTTATACTCCTCTGTTCAGAGGGAATTACATTGCTTTTATAATATTCTTATTATGGTAACACAGAATATTTACAGAGCCTGTCGAGGTAAGGAAAGCGTTAACTTAATTGAGAAACATCTTACAGTGGCTTCATCTTGTCATGAGGTTTACAAGAGAGAGCAATGAGGCCACAATGAGATATTGCATCACTTCATGTGAGGATGTACACTGTGTCTCATTAGCATATTACACAGTTAGAATTAACCCCTTATACTACAGCTATCAGTTGTTGCTTTGCTTCACTACAGTGATGCTTAAATGGCAATGCACTCTCCTGACTTCACTTCAGTCTTCCATTTCCAATTTAAAATCAGAGAAAGCCCAGCAGGATAGCTGCAGGGGAAGGAAGTTTAAAATCTGCAATGGAAGCTGGGGATGTAGTCGAGGGAATCAGCTACAGTTAAATAGCACAGAACTGGAGTCGCTGTCTCCCTTCTTTCTATTGGCCTTAAACAAGAAGTATAATTTGAACACCAATGCTGAAAAACCTCATAAGATTTTTTATCATGTCAAAATTCAGTAGCTTGCGTACTTAAAACAGTTAACTTTAAAATAGCAAAGCATGATTTCACCTAGAATTATATTGATAAACATATTTTCTTCCCAATTTTTACCAACTTTGGTTGAACGCTTGGACCTTGTTCCTTTACTTGGGTTTCACTGTATGAAAAGAAAATGATGAGTATGGATGCTCATTTTTATCTCTCTCCTATTGGTTTTTCTCACCTCCTACACATTCATGCGTTTGCGCAAAACAACATCGTGCATTTATGTAGCACCTTTAATATAGTAAAATGTCCCAATGTGCTTCACAAGAACGCCATCAGGCTAAATTGATATCGAGTCACCTAAGTGCAGATGAGCAAAAGCATGGTAAAAGAGGTAAAAGATTTTAAACAGCATCTTCAAGGAGGAGAGAGGGGTGGAGAGGCTTAGGGAATGAATTCTGGAGTTTAGGATAAGACAGCTGAATACACAGCCACCAAATTATGGGATGAAGGATGTAGAAGAGGCTAAAATTTGAAGGAGAACAAAATTCTTAGAAATTTGTGGAGCAGGAGGAAATTTAAGAGGGGATGGATGAAGCCATGGAAGGATTTGACCAAAAGGATGACAATTTTAAAATCTAAGCATTGGTACACACAGGCATACAATGTAGCCTCCTCTATCCAAAAGGTAGAGCATTCAAGACTAGCAAAACCAGGATGTTAGATTTTTAGCTGTGTGCCAATCACCTATTCGCAGGGTGCTTAACTGCACCAAAAACTTGTCTTGCCAAACTGGAGGTGCCCTGGAATCTGAAAGCAAAATTTGGCTGTAGTTGCCATGTGCAGTCAATTTGTAAAGAAATTTTTAAAAATTGGCACTCACATAGTGTGCTTCTAACTGAAGGGGCTTGACAGGGTAGATATTGAGGCATTGATTTCCCTGGCTGGGAAATCCAGAATGTGGGGCCATAGTCTCAGGATAAGGAGCCAATCATTTAGGACTGAGATGAGGTGAAATTTCTTCATTCAAAGGGTTGTGAATCTTTGGAATTCTCTACTCTAGTAGGTAATGGGTGCTCCATCGCTGAATGCATTTAAGACTGGGATGGACACATTTTTGGTCTTCCAATGAATCAAAGAATATAGGGATTGGGAGGAAAAGTGTAGTTGAGGCAGATGATCAGCCATGATCATATTGAATGTCTGAACGGGCTCAATGGGCCGTATCTTCTCCTGCTCCTATTTCTTTTGTTCTTATGTTCAAAGAACAGTCAACGAATCACCTTTGAAATGTATTGTTTTGTAGGGAAACACAGCAGCCAATTTGCATACAATAAGGTACCACAGCAATGAGATCAAAGACTAGCTAACGTGTTTTGCCTGTGTTTATTGATTGAAGGACGAATTAGTCAGGACACTGAAATTCCTTGTTCTCCTTCAGAAAGGTTCCCTAGGATCTTTCATGGGGCTTTGGCGTAAAACTACATCTGAGAGATGACATGTTGAACAACGCATTAATGTGTCAGGCTTTGATTCATGCTCCAGCCCTGGAATCATTCTTGATTACACAACCTTCTGACTCGGGCAAACGTCCTCACTAAACAAAGTTGATACTTCTACCCACCCTTTGCATACATGAGAAAGCCTTCCAAAGGTGGCAGTGCAAAAACATTTGGGAACAGCGTTAAAGATAATGAATATGGTGTTGTGTGATAATACCTGAATTTGTGTATAAAAACATGTGTCTGATAAAGCCTCTTCAATTCTCTGATTATTTATATTCTGAAGTGAGTGTCACAAATAAAATATGTACTTGAAAATTTCCATTATTTGCTGTATGTCTAGTTGAATTGATTGAATCTCTTTCATTTATGTCTCTCCATGCATATTTGAGACAGAACACAAGAACGAAAGCAGCAGAGAAAGGATTGACTTATAGAAGGGAAATCCTCTAAAGATTGTGCTATCATTCAAGTAAGCAGTGGAGGTCCTACTAAAAAAGCCTTTATTCACTGCAATTAATGCTTCCAAAAAGTACTTAGAATCAGGATGTAAGTAAAAGCTCTATGGTAACAATATATCCTGTTCCAGAGAGGTTAGGTGAAGGAGAACCACAAGTTATTTTTTTTTAAATTAAGGGTTTTGATCCTTATATTCCAGCTGATTCAATGGAATAATTTCAATCAGTACAAGTTGTTATTTAATCGCATTTAGCTGACTCATGAATCTAATTAAGGCAGAGAAGGTAAAAGAGATACCACGGAGGGAGGGATGGTGTTAAATGTAGCATCAATGTAGGGTATTTACAATCCAAAATGAGCTAGTAAAGAAGGTAGAAATTGATAGAAAAGAAAGGCTGAGTACCTGTTTTAAACACACTTGCAAGAAATTGGTTTTGATTATGTGAAAAAGGAGCCAGAGCCAGACCTGCTGCACTTGGGATTGTTGACTGGTCACTGCAGCCTAAGCAGCAACCACCACCAAAAGGTAATTTTTAAATCTAGCAGAATTGTATCCCGATCACCGTTCCCCCAACCCCGACCTCGCACGTCTACCTTTGGGTTGTTGTCAATGAGACAAGTGGAATTCATCTGGGAAACAGGGGCAAGCTCGAAGTGGAGATGCAACAGGCCCAAATTAAGCAAACAGGCATCGAGCCCCAATCATGGAGCAGCCTGAGGCCTCTCAGTCGGAACATTCACTGTCATTTTAGTAGGGCAGGAATACATGGAGCAGTGCAATTCAAGGAGAACCAGTCCACAGTTAGACCTTCTCCTAATGCACCATTATTCTTCAATCTTCTCTATTTCTTCACTAAAAATATGAAACATAAAATACAGCCAACCCCCCACTCCCATCCCTCACCAGCCCCAGTTAGCAAGAGTCTATTATTTCCTACTGTTCCAATATAGAAAGTTCTTATTTTCCTGGATGCTCTAATGGTTTTAAATATTTCGTCAAGCGATTGACACCGTTACAGCACCCGGAAAACCAGATAATTACCTCTGCCACTGAAGGTAGGCAGAGGTATGTTTTCACCCCTGTTCATCTGTTTGTATGTAAAAAATATACCTCACAAACACATGGACGGATTTCAACAAAACTTGGTACACGGATATGATATGACCCAAGGTAAAACTGAATAGTTTTTGGTGAATATCTGAATCCCGATCCTGGAATTTTTTAAAGGATCTGTTAACTTTGGGAGATAGGGCAAGTTGACATTTTTTAAAGAATGTTGTGGGTTGCTTGATTTAGAATGTTGCTGATTGTTTTAGAATGATGTGGATTGTTACAGCTGTCAAAATGTGAGCAGAGTTTTCAGAGCAGTTTGTTGGATCTGGATTGGCCTGAAGCCTCCTCAGTGAGATGGAAGCTCTTAATAATATGATTTCCTTTTTCAGCTTTGTAGTTCCAGAGCATCAACCAGGCAGGGAAAAGCCTCAAGGAAGAGCTGCGAAATTGTAATAATGTTAACACTCTAATGGAGGTATGCACTCTAATGAATGCCCTCTTCATTTGTATCTGAATGAATTGGCAGTAGATTGTTGACTAATCTTTGGAAGGTCAAAAAGTGGATTTTATCATTTGCAATATCTGATGGGTCCTCTCATACCTACAGGGATGGTCATCTGAGAGCTTAATACCCAGCTTCTTCAGGAATATAAGGGCAGAAGGAAGCTATTTAGCCCCTGGAGTCTGTTCTGCCATTCAATATGATCATAGCTGATCAGTGACCTAACTCTGCCTTTATCCCATATCCCTTAATACCCTTCGTTAACAAAAATAAAGGTTGTTTTCTTCAATGGACATTTAATCCTTAGGAACATGCATGCATCTGTTGTTGAGCTTTAAACATTTTCAGTGAGATGGGAGGAGAGTGGTCAGAAAATCAAATTCTTCCTATGTTACAAGTGTCCACACTTCAAAAAAATCACTACAGCAAAGGAGGAAGTAAAATAGACTGACAGTGTTCTATAAAACATGGAATGGACTGGTGGAAATTGACAGAAACAAGTACTTAGTGCCCTCCGGCAATGACAAAACGACAATGACGAGGTAGGTATCCACACAAACTGCATAAGACCATTGGTTTCCAAGAAAGTGTATCAACAATCTTTCTTCCCAAGGGCAATCACACAATGGAACAAGCTTCCAAAGGAAATAGTCACAGTCCCATCATTTGAAATCTTCAAGTACCATCTTTACATTATTTTCATTTATTAGTTTTCATTATCAGGACTATCAGCTCAGTAGTCATACCTGGTTTAGCTAGCGCTGCCTAGATAAATGTTGGCAGAACAAGGACACTGATCTGTGATGCTGACACAACTAAAGCAGAAGCAGAAAGAGTACTTAGCCTGCCATGTGCTTTGGGAAGTCTTGGGGCTGTGAAAGGTGCTATATCAATGCATGTTTTTCTTTTTTCCTAAAAATAACCTAGTTTTAAAAAAGCACATGAAATCTCTCCTCACCTGTAGACTGCTCTGCAGTAACCTCTTCACCAGCCTGCTAATGACAATGCATGAGTTCTTTTGTGCAGTTTGATTTACAGTCTAATGATATCCTTGACTACTGCTTCTGGTTAATTACTAGTTAAGTATTTTATGCCTTGAAATTGGGTCCTCTTCACATTCTTCATTGATAAACACTCTTAACATGTCAATCTGAAGTTCATGTAGCTGCTATGTTGTATGAAGTGTCAATCTGTTTAGTATAAGCAGGTGAATGCCTTCACTAAAATAATGGAGAAAGGAATGACATGTAAGCCTATTAAGCTTCATCTGCTAATATTGAAGGAACCATATTTCAAGGCCATAGAATTTTGATGCATCTTCTGCTTATTTGTTCCGGCTTATTTATAATTCATCCACAGGATTTCACATTGATGGTGCAACCTGATTGACTCATTGAACCAGAAAATAAGGACAGCAGGGCACGCAGGAATCTAGGTTAATGCCATCTGTAGCGGGGTTTAGTCAAAACAAAAGTAGAGATGGGGCAAAGGTTCAAGGTATTAGACTGGAAAATAATCATGCCAGCAGCTTTGCTTTCATTTGGATAGGTCAGTGAAGTACACATCCTAGTGGCTGATTTTAAACAACCAGTGTCATCTTAAAAACAGTTCAAGAAGTCTTCGGCACACAGGTGTCAAGAGATTTTAACAGCACGAATGGGTTGCATAAATGGAAATGCATTCCCACAGGCCAATATTTTTAGTTTGAAGCCATCAACAATTGTTAGAAAGCTACTGGTTTGTATGTTTCAATGAACAATGGACAAGAGTTGCAGAATATCTGGAATTCCAAGTAATAAAATCAGAGGTTGACTTATAACATTGCTTTTTAAAAAAATAGGTGGAATAGCATCCTCGGAACACTGATTATAAATGCTAGAATCCCATGTGATTAAAAATAGAATGCGATTAATTCTCTCAGCATAACCTAAACAGCCCTGAAGGTGGCATCTTTCAGTTGGATCCACAAAAATATAACACTTTGCCCAGTAGTATCCCACCACCATGTGCTTCTGCTGTAGAGAATCCAGAAAACAATATTGGACTTTCAGAAACCATTGCTTCTCATTATCCTGTGCCTTCAGAATACTGCTTCCCACATCAATTCATGAACTCTGTTGACTGGTTTCATTAGTTTCCAAAATTCTGGGGGAAATGAAGAAAATGCTGGACGTTATTTCATAAGACACTAAAGATAATTTGCAGTTGGTGCTTTTCAGTTAATAAATTAGCAAGAAATATTACATTATTATGTGAGCAAGATTAACTTGTGGTGTATCTGAGTTTGCTGATGATACAAAGTTAGGTGGGAAAGTATGCTGAGAAGAGGGGTTGCAAAGGGATATAGACAGGTTAGGTGAATAGGCAAGAAGAAAGCAGATGGAACATAAGGTAGGAAAATGTGAAGTTATTAGCTTTGGTAAGAAGAATAGTAAAAGGATTTATTTTTAAATGGAGAGAAACTATTAAATGTGGTGTTCAGAAGGATTTGGGTGTCCTTATACAAGAACCACAGAGGGCAGAGCGCGATTGGCATGCCCGGGAGTGGCCAGGAAAGGTGCCTCCACCCACGTCCAGCCCCTGAGTGCGATTTCACGTTGGCAGACCAATTAAGGCCCGCCCAGCGTGGGCAGCGCTCCCCAGTGGTTGTGAAGGGGCGGCGGGGGCCTCTGGGCTGCCGGGGCCAATGGCGAGCCGACAGCCAGTGTAAAGGTCAGCCCCTGGAAGGCTGCCAGCAATGAAGACATCTTTGATATCAACAGGAAATTATGGCTTCAAGTGTGGCTGCAGACGCCAGGCGGGAGGGCAGGTTGGCTGGGCACTCGAACCCCCCTCCCCACACCCCCCCCCCATCCCCCCCCACCCCCCGAGTTTTCTGATGAGTGCCTCACGGTCCTCCCGGAGGAGGTGACTGCCAGGAGGGACTCCCACACCCTTGTCCCTAGGGATGGAAGGAGAAGGCCACTGCACCTAACAAAAAGAGATTGGGAGGAGGTGGCAGTGCTGGTCAGCAGCCACGATGTCATGTGTGCACCTGGACCCAGTGCCTCAAGAGGTTTAACAACCTGCTGTGCTCCGAAAGGGTGAGTGCTGTGTTGGCATGGATCAGTGTGTTGAACTGTTAAGGTCTGGCCAAACCCCATGGAGCTAAGGGGTGTTAGAGCCTGTGTGCCAACCATCAGTGACGCCAGAGCTGGCCAAGGGGGTGAGACCTGGCTGCTGGAAAGAGTGCCTTGCGGCTCGAGGACCACAATTCGGATGTGCCCTGCGAGGTGTTCCTCAGGTGGGGTTGGCCAGGCTGCAATGACGCTGCAGGTAGAGAGTGGTCTAATCCATGCTCCTCTGTCCTTTCAGGAGAAGATGACCCATAATAACATTGAGAGGTCAAGGCCAAGTGGAGGACCCCAAACCTCCTAATCCTCATGAGGAAGGAGCAGGATGCCTTGGAGATGGAGAGTCGGCACAATCTCAGTCAACCAGCCGTGGAGAGGTATAGGTGTCAGATGAAGGTAAGATTGCAGTGCACAGAGGTGAGAGTTTCAGATGGTGCAACATTCTTGTGTAGTCTCATCATTGATGGGAGCCTCAAAACTGGATTCCCCATTGACCATTGAAAGATGATGGCACCATGATGCATATCATTGTCTCACCAGGGTACCTGGCATGCACAGTGACAGTGTGATGGCTTAAACCAATGGCATGTTATTGTTCACCCCTTAGATTTGCCAGCACACACCCAATCCTAGGAACCTGAAGAGCCACCCCTGGCGCCAGAGGACCACCAGACTCCAGATACCAGCACAGGCACCAGCACAAATACCAGAACCTCGGTGGGCATTAGATCAGCAGCTAGAATGTTGGTGCATACTGGTGAGGGCACTTCACACTCACTTGAAGTGCAGGTGGAGGCAGAGAGTGTCCAGGGTGCTGGCAGTCGGAAGGCTGCTGGAGACCAGGATGATGCTGAGTCAAAGGCTGATGATAAGCCTCTGGAGTTGTACATTAGACGGCAGATGCTGAGTGTCCAGCGAAATGTGTGGGAAGATCTGGCAGCATTGCGTTGACCCTCATGGCCGAGTACACTGCCTCCTTCATTGAGACAGCGGGGACTTTCATGAAGAGGCAGCTCCAGGATCAGAATCAGGGGTACCTGGGGTTGCACTCGGACCTCCAAGCCCTCACACAGGTGGTCAGTGTCAGTGTGGGAGATGGATGAGTCACTCAGTATCCCAGCTAGGTGTCTGTCCATCAATGGCAAGCCCGGATGTCCACAGCAACCTCACATTGGCGCATAAGCTGTCTGTCGTCTCTGTGGGCTCCTCTCAGGGCGCTTTGGAGGTGGCAGCAGCTCCTCTGCCCCTCTGCCAGTGACCGTTGCATCTGGTGAGGCTGTGGTGACTGGGGAGATGCCAGCCGTGGCACTGGCCACTCCGTCCCAGGCAGGGGCAGCATAGGCTCCACAGGCCAGAGAACGACCGCCAAGGTCATCAACGCCAACAGGACAGCAGAGTCAGCAGGCTGTCTCCACTGCTGGTGCCAGCGAGCGGGGAGCACCAAGATGTAGCACTCGCAAATGTAAGTTTAAGGCACCATGAGCACATGAAGGACTGGTCAAGGGTGATCTTCTGTTGTGCAATGTTTTGTTTATGTGTACTGGTGGGGTTGAAGACTGGAGGAGATTCTGTTAATTTGTTTTGACTGTCAAACTAAGATAAATTTTCTTTTGTCGTAATGGCCTGAGAATGCTTCACCTTTTTATTTAAAGTGGAGCAGGGTACACCAGTATGTAATGCTGGACGTGGGTGGCTCAAAACTTTATTGCACAGGGACTTTGGGGTTTAAGGAAAGGGTCATTTCAGAAATCAGGGATGGAAGTGGTGGCCCTGGCATGAGGTGGTAGCGCTTATTTGGCAGCCTAGCTGAAGGAGGGTTGGATCAAGGCGTCCCTGGTGTCCCTGCCTCCCTGGAGGTTACGGAGGTCTGTCTCCACGCCCTCAGCATTCTCCTCACCATGCTCCTCTTCTAACTCACTACTGGATTCATCATCTGTGGCCTGTGAGGCTGCGTCAACATCCTCTTCCTCCAGTGGGTCCCCCCTTGCCAGTGCCAGATCGTGAAGGGCACAGCATGCAACCACGATCAGTGACACCCGTGCTGGGGGGGTATTGCAGTGCACCCCCTGAACGGTCCAGGCATCAGAAGCGAATCTTCAGAAGACCTATGGTTCTCTCTATCACCGCCCTTATGGAGGCATGGCTCCTGTTATACCGCTGCTTGGCTTCTGTCCTTGGGTGGCAGAGAGGCGACATGAGCCACCTTTTGAGGGGATAGCCCTTGTCACCCAGCAGCCATCCATCCAGCCGAGCTGGAGCACTGAAGAGCCACAGCACCTGGGAGTGTCTGAGGATGTGGGAGTCATGGGAACTGCCTGGGTACCTTGCACAGACTTGTAGCATCAGCATCCTGTGATCACACACTATCTGCACATTCATGGATTGGAAGCCCTTCCTGTTGACCAAGGCACCCAGTTGACCTGCTGGCACCTTGATGGCCATATATGCGCAGTCTATTGCAGCCTGGACATGGGGGAACCCAGCAATCACTGCAAACTCTCTGGGTCACTCAGCCTGGCTGGCCTCAACTATACGGAAATAATTGAAAGTCAATACACATCTGAACAGAGCTTCTGTCACCAGCTTGATGCAACTGTGGACAGCTGATTGGGAGACTCCACACAGATTCCCCCACTGACCCCTGGAAAGAGCCAGATGCATAGAAACTGAGGGCCACTATGACCTTCAGAGCCACTGGCATGGGGTGTCCGCCCACACAGTTGGAGGTGATCTCAGGCCCAATCATCTGACAAGTGGAGGTCATGCTCTCCCTTGAGATGCGGAGCCATCTTCAGCATTACACCTCAGACATATTGAGGTAGCCTGTAAACGCTGGCAGCAGGATAGTGGTGCCTTCTGCAGCTCCTAATGCCTTGGACTACCTGCCGGTCCTGCACCCCTTGTGTCTGCGCCTCTCCTCCCACAGGTCCCTCCCCTGGAAGCTGCACTGGGACACCTGGCCTCCTCTCCCTTCTGCCCCTCTCTTCATCCTCAGAGGAGCTGCCACCAGCAGAGAGCACAATCCCCATCATCAGGGTAACAGAAGGCTATGGACGGGTCCACAAGGTCTGAATCCTCCTGGCTCCTTGGAAACACCAAAGAGACATGAAAAGAAGACTAGAAATTCTAAGAGTGAAGACCCGAACATAGAGGAAGCTGTCAAGTACCAATAAGCAACCAGCAGCCAACTGTCTACCAAATTCCTCACTACTCACACTGGCAATGCTGCTGACCCTTTTCATCACACCCATGGATGAGGTTGTGCAAATTGTAGCTACCCGCCCCACCTGCCTGCTTTTCCTGTGCGATGAGCATGAAATCGCTCAGGCATCGATTGCCTTTTTAATGAAATGCTGGGTGACGTTGGTCACTCGCCCGACATCATCTCGCGCGATTTCACGTCCGATTGGGATGGGCGCGCTCTCAAGCCATCGGCATAAAATTCTGCCCAGGAAGATAACATGCCATTAGGAAGGTAAATGTTATGTCAGCCTTTATTTCAAGGGAGTTGAGTACAATAGTAAAGAAGCCTTGCTGCAATTGAACAGGGCCTTTGCAAGATTACATCTAGAGTATAGTTTTGATTTCAGTACCTTAGGAAGGATAAATTTGCCTTAGACTGAGTGCATTGAAGTTTTGCTAGACTTATTCCTGGGGTTGGTGGATTATCCAATGAGGGAAGGGTGAGTAGAATAGGTCTATATTCCCTGGAGTTTAGAGGGCTGTGAGGTGATTTGCTCGAAACAAAGGAGATTCTAAGAGGGTGTTATATGCTAGATGCTAAGAGGCTGTTACCCCTGGCTGGAGAGTCCAGAACAAGGTCCTGGTATAAGGGGTCAGGCATTTCAGACTGAGACGAGGAGAAATTTCTTCACTCTATGGGTTGTGAACCTTTGGAATTCTTTACACCAGAGGGGTTTTGGATGCTCAGTCATTGAATATATTCATGGCTGAGATTGATCGATGTTTGGACTCTAAAGGGATCAAAGGAAATGAGGATCAGACTAGAAAGTGGACTTGAGGTTTGAGATCAGCCATGACCTTATTGAATAATGGTACAGGCCTGAGGGCCATATGGTCTGTTCCTGCGTCCATTTCTTGTTTTCTTATGTTGCTAACTTCACTTTACCAGTTAATTCTCTTGTTCTTTTCATTTTAAGAAACAACAGGCCATTTTGGCCTTTCCTGTAATATATTTGTATTTTTGTGACTTTAAAGGAGGAGACAGGTTAAAAAAAAACTCCAAGAAATTTGCTGTTAATGTATATAACCCACAAAGCAGGAAATTTCATTTGAAACACAATTGTGCATCAGTGGATGCTGGAGCCCAACAAAGGACCTATGAAGCCCTGGGAATCTGTGCTGCCCTGTTGCCTTGAACACCATCACATCCTCATCATTATCCTGCAATGTTTCACTATCTCCTTGGCCATAGGTGCTGTCCACCAGTCTTTGCAATCTCCTGCAATCTCAGTTTGTATTCCTCAACATTGCTTGAATCTTACCTCAAGTTAGATTTTTTTCTGTCAGGAAAATGACTTTATTACCTCTAAAAATCAACATTGACAAATTTTGCAATAGTTGCAACTCTGACATGATTGCACGAAGTTGAGGTGATGGAGCAATGCTGAGATGATCCTAAATGTTAAGGTGATATCACTAATCTCTCCACCTAAATGTTTAGTGTGCTTGTGGAAGGAACCTTCTTCACATGCTTTGTAGGGTCATGTCATGTTTATTCTTGGATGTGTAAGATTGAGACAGAGTTGTTCTCCTATCTCACCTGCACTCTTGAAAGGTGAAGGTCTAGTGTTCAAGGACAGATGTGTTCATGCATGAAGAAAGCTCATATATCGTGCTACTCCATGTGCTCTCTGTGTCTCAGCAAGGTTTTCATGCTATGAGCCCGTACCCAGGGTTTGTGTGCACTTCTGTCAGCCAAGCATTTTCAGAGTGTACATCTGCTAAGCTCACCAATAAGTGGGAGCACCTTGCCAGCTCAAAGTGACAAAGCTCGGCCCCTCTCAGCCACATTATTGTACTAGCGCTGAAATGTTCAACTTTGGGCATCTCTCACCCTGTAGGTTTGTGTCCTACAGGGACAAGCCACTCATCACAAACTAGGGATACAGCGCTGTGCATCCCCTCACCTGAGCACTCGCCAAGGCCACTGACGCTAACTCCAAATGGTCATTTCCTCAGGCAATAGAGGCTTTGAGCATGCTCTGGAAGTGCACATGGTTGCTTTAGACAATGGAAGGGAGCGATGGAATAGGAGTGAGATGTACAGAAGTGTGCTCTTCATTAGCAATGATGTGAGCCCTTGAGGCCTTCATGGTGTGTGTGCATTTTGGACTTGGCATAGGCCTGGGCTGGCCATGAAGGCACAATATCAACATTAAAGAGGAGCCATTTTAATATCTGACAGGCAAGTGTTTGATGTTATCATGCTCTGGTGGTCTGCATCCATATTAAGCTGAGGATAAATGCAACCCAGGATCCCTAACAGAGATTGCCGGATGTCAGTGTGATTTGGAAGAATGCAGCACAGGCTGCATGAGTCATCTCTAAGTGGATTCACAGTAGCAGAACTTGGCCCAAGTGTGACTTATCTGATTCACCATCAATGTTCCACAGAGTGGGTGATTCCCTTAAGGAGATGAATCTCCTTGAGGAGCCTTGTCACATTGAAGGCATACAGCTACAAGACCACTGAGGGTCAACTGACAGCTCCTGGCTCTTGTAGGCTGCCGCTGTGACTGGGATGCTGGAGAGATGCTTGAAGAGGCAGCAATTTCTGACATCGGATGCCGGGACCCTTTCCTCCAGTTAGCACCTCATCTCAGTAAGGACACATGCTGCCGAGGGTTCATCATTGTCCAAAAAATCAGGACAATGTGAGCCTGATGTGTAACTATTCACTCTCATATTGAAATGCAAGGGAGAATTGAGAGGAATAGCAATGCTGGAGCTCATGATGGCCCATGATGGGGAGATCTTGTTCAAGAGGGTACTCACTACAAGACATCATCCTCCTGGTGGAATCTGGTGGTGGGCTCACATGCACGCCTGTCTCGTCTGGCCTGTGCTATGGCCTCTTCCCCTGCAGCCTTGGCTTCCTCAAACTCATCACCTTCATCCCTTTCGGAGGAGTCGTGCAGCTCCCCTATCCCGTCATCTGGCAAGACCTCCCCACTTTGCAGTCCCAGGTTGTGCAGCGCACAGCAAGCCACGATGATCTCTGAGACCCTCTGGGGAGTGTACTGGAGTAGTCTGCCAAGTCTGTCCAGGCATCAGAATCACAGCTTCACAATGCCTATGGTGTGCTCTACCAATGCTCGACCATTGGGATGAGCCTCGTTGTACCTTCTTTCTACAGGAGTCTGAGGCTGCCACATGGGCATCATCAGCCACTTCCTTTGTGGGTACCCTTTGTCACTGAGGAGCCAGCCCTGGATCCTGTGTGATCCCTCAAAGATATTTGGGATCTGCGATCTACTCAAGATGTATGAGTCGTGGACGTTTCCTGGGTATCTAGTGCAAACCTGCATGATAAGTTTCTTATGGTCACGAATCAGCTGCACATCAAGCATATGGTAGTCTTTCCAGTTTATGTATCGGAGTGCCTGTTGCCAGGGGACTTTTTTAGCCACATGAGTGCAGTGGATGGTGCCCTACACTTTTGGGAACCTGGAGATCTCTGCAAAGCCCAGTGCTTTGGCATCCTGGGCTGCTCTATCTCTGTCGAAGTGGATGTAATTGTGGGCCTTGGCAAAAATGGCGCCTGTGACCTCATGTATGCATTTGTGCGTGAACGCTTGAGAGATCCTGCAAAGATCCTCAGTGGATCCTAGAAGGCACCACAGGCGTATAAGTTCCGTGTGGCCATTACTTTCACGGCCACTGGCAATGAAGGCCCTCCCAGTCCCCGTGGCACCAGTTCCTGGAGAATGTGGCAAATTTGAGTCTCCAAATCCCTGAACAAGTGGACCCATTAGCGACACTGGTTGTTACTCATCTGCAGACAAGACATGTGAGTTCTGTAGACCCTGGGTCTTGCAAGCCGCCTACAACGTTTCTGTGAACCTCATCCTCTATGTCCAGAGAAAGCCCTGCTGGCCCTTGGTCTTGAGAGTCTTGCTCTTCCCTTTGGCAATCCAGGTGCTTCTGTCACAATCTTCTCCTTCTTTCCTACCCGAAAGCGATAATGCAGGCAGCGATAAATCCAGCCTCCATCTTCTTGATGGTCTCCTCTCTGCAGTATCAATGAAAAACATACAAGAGTTAGCATTGGTCTCCAAACGTTCTCTTTCTCTCAATGACTCGCCAGTGAATGTGGGTTCAAAGGCTTTATTTCCGTCTGGGAGAGTACTCATCCCTGAAATGATGGTCAGTGCGGAGTGTGTATGAAGACCCCGCCCCCCCCCCTCCACACCCCCACCCCACCCCCCCACTGACCCCCAACATGACTGACAGCTATGAGTTTGCTTTGGCCAAATGCTTGGATGTGCTGCTTTCAGCCCAGGTGCTGGGATCCTCATTCGCTGCCTTCTAATACTACACCCTTAGGAATAAGCATGAAGGTAAATGTTTATTCAGGAAATGAGATTATTTGAGGGGGGACCTGAGGCTTCTCTTCAGTGAACTGTCCAGAGCCAACTTTCTAACAGGCTTCTGGAGCTTGGCTATTCATCTAATTGCTCTGGAGTTCGTTATGACTATGGGCAATTTCCACGCTGCAAACAAGGAGGTAAAACAAGGAGATCGATTAGTGCCATTATGTGGGATTGGTCTCACATGAATGGGCATCATTGCTTCCCTCTCCTGATTCCCTGCACTGTGATTGAAAGGTTCCTGACATATCTCAGCTATACCTCTCTCCTCATTTGGGAATGCACAGTTTAGTTGGATGCCACTTTAATCAGACCCCCACCACCGCCCCCCCCGCTTCCACAACCCCCACAATGCACACATCAGCCCGCCCCCAACCCCAGTGCATGCAGCTGCCCTCCATTCTGACACAGAGCTCACAGCAGCAAAGCTTCTCCTCATTTTAAATTTGTACTGGGCCATCGCTGCAGGTTGGAAGATGGTAGTGCAGAACTTTCATTGCCAGACCAGCTTGGACCCTCCTTGTTTGAACATGGAAACCCTTCCCATCATCTCAGAGGAGTTTCATGTTCAGGTTTCCGTCCCTCACGGACCTCTCCATCTACCTCCTGAAGTCCTTGATCCCGTCATGCTCCTGGTGTATTTGCATTAGTTAGCCCGTGAACATTTTGAAGTGCATGTGCCTATGGCCTGGGTCTGTGTTGACCTCGCCCTTCCCCATCTTGAGGCCATTTAACCTGTTCAAGATATACCCACAGCCCTGCACACACCACCCCCAGTCATGTTTCTGAGTGCAACATTCCCCACTCGTAACCCCCAGTACAGGTATTGCCCTGCAGCCCCTTCTCCTGCCTGAGGCCACGCCCCACTTCCTTAGTACAGGCCTAGCCCTGCAGCCCAAGAGAATACACCCCCAGCTTACCGCTGGTCTGGTAGTTAGCGACTTGCCTGTGAAAACCCCTGAAAGCGATGGGGTGCTGCCTGTGAAGCCTGGTGCTAATTCCCACAAGTGCTACATGGTGCAAGGTAGGCGAACTAACCTCAAAGTATGGAGGTAAGCTCAGGTCACCAGGTGCATGTCGCTGATATCCCGTTGTGAAACCCATCGTTCCAATTGCATGCTGACGTACCTAGATGATCCAGCATCGGGAGAGGGTGATTATTCTGGCAAGGAGACCTTATAATGACATGCAAAACAAAAAGAAATGATGTTCCCAACGTGCCATGGTGGGAAATGTGGACCGCCGTTGAGGGCTGGAGTGCACAATCGCGACCTGGCTTTACGATGCCCTGAAACTGGTTTTTGGCCACCTTGCAATATTTTCTGCTCCTGCCCCACCATGACGCCCACCATGAATGGGAGCGGGAAACCCGGGCCAATATCTCAGGTTTAACCTCTCATCAGAGCTGGAAAAAGCTAGCGATGTAACAAATTTAAAGCAAGTATGGATTCACGAAAAGGGGGAGGGGAGGAAAAGAACAAAAGGGAAGGTTGTGATAGGGTGGGAGACTAGGAGAGATGAACAGGCAAAGAGATGATGGTACAAAGCGAAAGGATTGATAATGGCAGAAGAAACAAAAATGTGTCTCCCATTCTCGGTCCTCAATTTCCTATGTTGTTCCAATGAAGCTGAATGTAAGCTCCAGGAACAGAACTTCATCTTCTGACTAGGCACTTTACAGCCTGCCAGACTCAAGATGAAGTTCAACAATTTCAGATCATGCCCCATGCCCCTCCTTTTGTTTTGGGTTTGCCTGTTTTTGGATTGCTGTTGTTGGCGATGACTCTGCATTTTCCCATTCACACCTCCGAAATTAAAATGACAAACAACTGGAAGCTTGGGGCCACTCTCGCAAACTGAATGGAGGTGCCTGTGGTGTGGCCACCTGATTTGCGTTTAGTCTCCCCAACACAAAGCAGATCGCCTCATGTACAGTGAATTCAGTGTACCAAATTGAAAGAAGTGCAAGTAAATCATGGTTTCACGTGAATGAGCCACAATCAATATAGGAATACAGAGGTACTTGGACCATACCATCTGTCAGTAGTTTCTCATTTTATATTTTTTGCCTGAATTCCAAATTAATACTGTAAAGGAATCCAATTGCTGCAGTTAGTTGAGAAGCAGATGTCCTGTGATGAGTGAGGCAATGGAATCTGCCACACGAGAGACCAACTGAAGGCAGAGTGCACAAGTCCCTGGAATTCTTTTGTTAGATTGTCTTAGGGGGCATTTGATCCCACCCACCACCCTCCCTCCCCCATCCCACAACCCTCCTTTATCCTTGTAGCTTTTTTAACTAGAAAGAATTTATTTAGAAAACCTTGAATTCCAGCAATAAAAGTACCAAAATTACACTAACTCTTTCAATACTGAAAGAAGGGCGATGGAGATCTGGCATGTTCGCTGTGTTCAGTTTTGCTTTTGCACAGAGGAGCAAAAATGCTGGCAGAAAGAAAGAACCTACATTTGTATCACTCCTTTCGTGGGCTCAGGATATCCCAATATACTTCAGAGCCAATGAAGTGCTTTTATAGTATAGGCACCATTGTGATGTAGGTGAATTAGCCACCATTGTTGTTATACACAACTCAAAGCCACATAAAAGCAAACCTTTTGCTGCTCTAATAACCATGCCCAATTCAGCAGCGGTAGGAGCATTGTTATTTTCTTTATCCTCCTACAGCTTAAAACAAAAAGGTTATTGCAGACTTCTTGTCATCCATCTGTCAAGGGTGCACTTGGGATCTTTGCATTATTTTTGAGATGTTGTACATTAATAGCTTCAGCTGGTGTTATTTATACAAAAGCCCAACAAAGTGAGTCATTCTGCTCACAAGGGAAATCAAGGAACCCCGCACTTCCTCCATGCAGCTAGACAGCCCCCGTGTGAACAGCGCCTCTACGTATAACTGTTATTGGGGAAGACAGATATTTTCACACCTTGAAGAAGGTTTCCAATTTTCTTAGAATCCTGTGCCTGAGGCATTCTTGCATCAGACCACATAGAATTCATGTTGCCAGTCTTTGGGACGTATGGTCTATGTATCTAGTATCACACTGGCATTGAAATTCTTATACCATGTTACTCATTTGTGTGATAGCTTATCACACAAATGAGTAATGTGGTATATTAATTTCAGTGCCAGGGTGATACTAGATATGTAGACCATACATCCCAAAGACTAGCGGATCGTATCAAACAGCATGTCCCTTCTGCTGTTCACAACAGGAGGTCCACCAGATTCACCAATCCAGCCTGGGAGGCAGTGGCAGCAGCAGTCAGCGCCACCAGAGAACAGGGGGGTCGGCCATCCAGTGCAGGAAGGGGTTGAATGTTCTCATTCGTTCCACCAGCATAAATCAACCACCTCATCACTCTCAACTCACAAACTCACAAACCCAACACACATCCTCAAGGATCTCACACCTCAAGGGACAACACCACTAACTCTCACATGCACCGTCATATCTCCACCATGCTGATATCCTCTGGAGCTCGTGTCCTCATCCCATCCATGGCTTTGCTCACCACACAAACATTCCACATAGTGCCATGTGTCTGGCTCACACTCTCTCCTTCTGTTTTCATGCAGGAGAAGCTGGCTCACAACAGCAGGGGGAGGTCCCAGACCGGGGGGTGGAGTGGCCCACATTAGGCCCCTCACTCACTTTGAGGAGTGTGCCATGATGCTGACTGGTGAGGACATGAGGACATGGACCCTCCCTGCAGTGACGGTGAGGTCGGCGGCAAACACCCTCATGAGGATCCTGCACTACATCATCCCTCATTCAATGCAACTGGGAGTGCATTTGATTCTGCTGCCATGCACTAATTATCTCTACTTCATAGGGAGCTCTGCCAAGCGACTGACACGCTCAGCCAGCCAGGCCCTCAGCTTCATCCAGGTCCTCACCTCCAGTCATTAAAGAAGTGGAAATAAGCAGCCTGGAAGAGCCATCACAGTGCTTACCCACACCCTCTGCCAGCACAGAGACACACACTTCAGAGGGACCTAGATCTAGGGCAGGCTCAGGTTTACAACCTGGTGGTCACCGCATGGACACGTCTCTGCAGCAGGAGAAGGCAGGTTCCACCGAACTCCCCGGCACTCCGGGGACTGCTGGGGAAGAGGCATCTGTGAGGTCCTAGTCAGATGATGAGCCTGTATTAGCCTTCCAACTCATCCTGGAGAGTCAGCAGAAGGAGGAAGAACATCATGCAATGCTGTTGGAAGCCCTTAGCAGAGTGGTACGCAAGTTGGTGGAGTGTGCCACCTGCTCTCTGATGAAGTGGTGCCCACATGTGTGTGCATGGAAGTTTCCATGGGGAGGATGGTAGATGCCATGGAGACCCTGGTCCAACAGAACATGGAAATGTGCGCATACCTGCACTCCATCGCTGTAGCCATGGGTGAGTTCCTGCAGTGGCAACACGAGAAGAAAAAAGGGCATCTCGATGTCCCTCCAGGTGCTCATTCCCTTCAAGGAGTCAGGCCGGGGCCCTCGGATGTGCAATGGGAGGAGGAGCAGCAGCAGGATACCACAGGGGTCATCCACCCAGGAACCTCAGGGCTGCCAATTCCCTCCGAGTCCTCTTTGCCTGTGAGCCCCTCAACCTCATCCTCTGTCACCGCAGAGGTAGCAGCTGGCCCACAGGAGGACATCCAAAGCAAGCTGGGGCACTCAAGGCCTTGGATTTCCAGAGGACACATGCAGAAGGCAACAGGGCCAACCATTGCACAGGCTGTCTCCACCCCTGCTGTGGATGTCAGGGCAGCACCTAGAAGAATTGGCAGGCCTAGAAAAGTTTTGAAATTCTGACGACAAGTGGTTGCACAGGTGAACACACTTTGTCACTTCATAATCTCTAAATATATTCACTTTCATTGAATAATGTGTAATATTGTGTTTCAGCTTCATTGACAGGCTTTGCAAGTTCTCACATTTTATCCCTCCCACCACCAGCAGTTTAGGTGCATGCAGCCGGACCACAGGTGATTCTGGAGGGTGTGAGACAGGGCCTTTTGGAGCCTCGTGCAAGCACTCTCCCACGCTCACAGAGCCTTCACCCATCGCACTTGTCTCACTGTCCCGAGCATTTTCAATGCTGCCTGCTGGGTTTCTCTTTCAGTTGTCCATCTGAGCTGACCTGCATCTCCACCTACCCACTGACTGCACTCCCATGCAGCACCTATGCCCATCCACACAACGCTCTGCTCACTTTTGATTTCAACAGCCGTGGGTGTAGTGAAGTTTTGGATCAGCTAGCCCATCCTTTCCCCTGCCCCAGTTACCCATGTCCTTTCCCCCATCACTGTTGACCCCCTGGCATCACCTTCCACCTCCCCCCTGTCACCTGCCAACCAGAACCATTTCCTTTCCAGGATGCCCAGGCGAACATGGACGTTCCCTGAGAATCCCACCCTCATCCAATTTGACCTCCCCAACACCCTCCTTCCCACCCACAGGGTAAGTGTCTGCCTCCGAGACACCACCAACCACCCTTGCTGTCCCTTCTACCTCTACTGTTACACCCTCCCCTCCCAACCTACCAGCTCTCTCTGCCCCCTCTCATACACACCATTCCCTCCTATCACACCCACCCTCTGTTTGCTCCCCAAGAGGCAGCCATTGACTCCACAGGCTCCTCACTTGCACATTCACCTGGACATCCCCCACCCCCTTACTCTTACCTCCACCCTTAATCCCTCCTCCACCCGATACCTTCCCCTCTCTGGACTCCCTCTTCCCCTGGGCACATTCTCCCCTCTGAACTCCCTCCTCCCCCCAGACACCCTCCCCCTCCAAACTCTCTCCTCACCCGAGAAAACTTCCCCCCTCCGAACTCCCTCACTTAAACCTTCTTAACCCCTTACACCTACATCCCCACTTGTTGCATTCTCCCCTGTTACACCCTCTTCCCCCATACGCTCTCTTCCTCCTCCCAACTTCACCCCCCGACATCTTTATTCCCCCACTTTCCAATCTCACCTGTCCCCTCCCCCCATAGTACACCGCCCTCTCCCACTCACAGCTAGACCTTCCTGTCCCTCCCTCGCTGATCATCCGTAGTAGCCCATGGCCAAGACCATGGTGATCCGAAGCAGACCTGAAGCATCAACGGAGATCTCCCAACTTCCGTGAGCTGCTTCGCAGCAGAGCCGTGTCCATGAGAATCCACCCAGCACACGATGCATACGTAGGGCTCCAGCATCCTCTTCTCTTCAGATATCCAGGATCTGAGCAAGGCCTTAAAGGTGAGTCCTGACTTCTGCACGTCTCACTTGCCTACACATGTTCTGGGCTGGCGTGTTTACCCTCTGGCATAACGGCAAATCAGGCGTGCGGGGACAATTCCAGTCGGACCTTACTTTGCATCCTATTATCGGGATGCAAATCGGGTTCACACCAGCCTCCAGCGGGATTCATGTTTCACCATGGCAGACACCATCGGATGGCCCCACTGTGCTTTCCCATTGGTGTGAAACTGATTTTTGCCCCTCCTGCCAGATTGTTCCTCTACCACTCTCAATGACACCCACGGCCAAAGGGACTGGACAATTCCTTCCTATCTCATGTTGTTGCTTGTCTAGTCTGTGGGACGGCAATCCCAATTTTGGCACAAGCCCCCATGATGGAAGGGAATTTACAGGGTTGACAAGGTTGCGTCTGTTGAAGGGTCATGAGGACTCGAATCGTCAACTCTTTTCTTCTCCGCCGATGCTGCCAGACCTGCTGAGTTTTTCCAGGTAATTCTGTTTTTGTTTTGGATTTCCAGCATCCGCAGATTTTTGTTTTTATCTCTGTGTTTGCCATTGTCATTTCCAGTTCCAAGGTCAATCTGTCTGGTTTCATCCCTTTTTGTAGGCTTTGTGGTGATTTGATACAACTAAGTGGTTTGCTCGGCCATTTCAGAGGGCAGTTAAGAGTCAACTGCATTGCTGTGGGTCTGGAGTCACATGTAGGCCAGACCAGGTAGGGATGGCAGATTTCCATCTGTAAAGGACATAAGTGAACCATATTGGTTTTTACGACAATTGACAATGGGCACTATTAGCGCGACCAGCTTTTTTTTAAACTCCAGGTTTATTAACTGAATTTAAATTCCATCAGTTGCTGTGGTGGGATTCGAACCCGTGTCCCCAGACCATTAGCCTGGGCCTCTGGATTACTCATTACCGCTATGCCACCACCTTCCCCCACATGCCCTGGGGTATCTCTGTTCCCTGCCCCCACTTTTGAGAGTTAGGGTGAGATGCCATTTTTACTCAAATCTCCAATGTGTGGCTTGGGTGAGGATGGGAATTTTTGAACCTCTGTTAAAATTTGCCTATAAAAAGTACAATTTTTTAAAGAAATCTTCCAGTTTACTGTAACTGCAGATGTCTCATTTGAATTTTTCATTTACAAACTGTTTAACAAATATCTATCTCAAACACATATCAAAATACAACGTAATTAATTTTAATACACAGGCAACTCTTCCAGACAGAGAAAGCTACTTCTGCAAGAATTCTGCTGTGTGACCACTAGATGAGCACTTAGATGACACAAAGTTATCAAAGTATTAGAAGACCTGGTTTGGGGACAAGTGGATCAGAGATCATAGCTTCATGGCTAAGATGTATGAGCAGCAATAGCACAAACATGAATGATAATACTCTAGCAAATTCTTGGAAACCAATTCTGTGATGTGCTGGACTACAAGTTATCTGCATTCTGGTCCACCATGAAGGAATGACATCCAATATGGTGACACACACACACAGTAGGGTGATCAACCTTAAACAGTCTTAACTAAATCCAATATGGATTAACTCTTCAAGCTGCTTGAGGGGAAGGTTAACTAAAACATTAGAAAGGATTGTGTTTGTCTCCAGGTGAAGCTCAGAAATGTCCTTCAATCTAATCTGAAGCAGATAGATGGCCTCCTCAGATGTCTGAAAAACACTTGTTCAAAATTGGTAAATTTTCATGAAGGCATTACACCACAAATGAAGTACCAGGTTAGCATTGAATAGACCTAACAGAAAGGTTTGGAGTCCTCCAAGGAGATGGTCAAAGGCATTCCTTAAGTTACCCATAATATATCCAGAGCAACAACTATGAGGTTTGCCAATTCTTTATAGATATAATAAATATTTACAATGTGGCAATGATTCTTGACAATAGCGACAAAAAGCAGCAAGCTGCTGCTCCTGCTATAATTTTTTTCCAATTTGTCCAATTATATTTTTCCTTTATTTCGTTTAGGGTTCTCCTTCATGGATACCACATTCTCTCAGTGAAAAGACGAGCAGTGCTCCCTGTGGATCAATTGTCATTGTCTGATTGTCTTCCTTCCCCCATGGTCTCCCCATGATGACCGCTCACCTGTTCTTGCTCACTGCATGACTGGGATCGGAAACACTCATGTATCTGCTGAGAAACTTTGGGAAAGGGCCAATACCCATGGCTGGGGACACCATGGAGCTGGAAAAGTGTGAAGGTAGATGAATTAAATCAAAAATAGGTCACAAGATAGTTTTAGATGCCCCACTTCACCTCGGAATAGAAGTGCAGGTGTGGGAGGAAGAAAAGACTAATGCTGCGAGGAGATGCCCATCATCTTAAGCCTCTGCTAACAAAAATGACTTAATTGAACATTATATTAATTGCAATTCCATGGGTAAACCCAGGAGGCTGCTGTTAATATAATCAATATGCATTGGATGGGAAAATTCCACTTTGGGTGCAAGAACTATTAATAGCAATGTGAGGAAACGTGCTTTGGTTTTGTTTATGTTGGTGTTAATTTATCAATGTTAACTGATTAGACAATCAGAGCTAGCTAATCAAACTATGTCAGTATTAAATAATTATATGAAGGTTTGATTAGAAGACTCAATTTGGCTAATGTATTACATCGTTTAAGCAGGAGAGCTGGCAATTTGATCCCTAATGACTATGGTCTAAAAACGTAAATTAGTTTCTAAATAGCATTTAATCTTGCAAACTTGACTGTAAGTATTAACACTTATGCAATGATAAGAATTTCTTTTATTTCTAAGTGGGAAATATTTGATTTTAAGGCGTGATTTTATCTTATTACAACTGATCACATTCAGCTTTAATCCTAATGCAACAATTAAAGTTTTACAATGCTTAATTAGTGTAATAATTATACTGTGCTAATACCATGCAGAGATAAAGAATTACAGATAACTAAGCTTCAGTGTTGATTTATAGACAGTATTATGCAGGTGCAAATTGTTCAAGTGATTTTTTTCTCCTTAACAGTCCTGATATTTCCCTTACATCCAGTGCCAGCCCATGCAGCAGTGTGCCAAGCACCTGCAGAAGTTGTTAAAGCATCATATCTTCCTCTGCTCTTATACTTGTTTACATTTCACTCAGCCCCATGTGTTGCAGTCACTAAACTTCTTTGCTTTGTGATTGAATCAATCCTGGGGCCATCTACCTGCACTTTTTTAAAAATTAGCTGCTTTGCTACCTCAAGGAAAGAAAATTCAAATCTTTGTTTATTTTCCAATTCCGTGGTCCTGCCAATAGTTTCCATGACCTTTGCAAACATCAAAACTAGGCAAAAGATCATTTATTAACCCCAATTACGAGATATGCTGGAAATCAAGGAGAGCAACCACTCTGTGAACCTAATCCACATCAGGATGTGAACTGTATCTACTTTACTGGTTATTAAAGCGGTTTGACTGCAGATGGTCACTGTGTTTAAGGGTTAGTTTACTAGGCTAATCATCTAAAATTCTGCCTCCAGTCACTCCTAATCTGAGAGTCATATAGGTTTCTTCAGTTTAGTGAACAATTACATGCTTTATCATTATCTGAATATTAGGTTAATACAATTTACTGCACTATACAGAATGGTCATGCAGTCCAGACATGAGGACAACTTTAATAGGATTTTACAACTTATTAAGCTTGGAAGCCCTTCAGAGTATCTAACTGAGATATGTGTGACAACAATTTTTCACCCAGTATTAAGAATATTTCAATTCGAAAGCTAATTATAGTCTAATCCTGCAAGATCATTAAATCTCATTGAAAATAAGTGCTATGGGTTTTCAGAGTCTTCAAGCAGAATAGCCTTCCATTCCGAAAACAATTATTTCTAAAAATGATCCAGTTCAATGCAGAATCCATTTATCAAAGAACTACATGTGGATGACATAGACTAGTTCAGTTCATTTGGTTCTGGGTCAATCATCAGGGTCAGGCTTTTTGTCCTAGAAGAATTAAGGTATGTAAATAAATAATGTCTGTTTATGGTCTTAGTATGAATTCATCTTCTCTGCCTGAAGCCAGATCCAGCCCGCAGTGCCATGACCTCCCACCATGGCTAGGGCAACGAGGCAAGTCCCGAATCCACCACAGCCGGAATGGGGATCGAACCCCATTCCGTTGGCACCAACCTGATCCATAACAGGCCCTCAACCAGCCAGCCCCCAAGGATTCCAAGTTGCTGTGGCAACACACTCTTTTACATGCAGGTTGTAGCCTGAAGCTATGGATAGTGGTGGTGGAGGCTCCTATTTCTCTCCATCACATGACTAACTGACCAGGCATCTCTTCCATTCACACCACCTGCCATTGGTGCATGTTGGAAGGATCTACAAGTTGATACTGTTACTGGCGGAGGGGGATTAATTTGAGTAGCCCTGATTTCTCCTCTCACCACTCGTCCATAAACAGAAAGGTATTTTGGATTTTTGATTTCCCCCTTTTTAAGTGGTAGTGTATTTTCTCCAACCTTTTATTTTTTGGAGATATCTAATTCTGTATTAATAAACCCACAGCAAACTTGAGATAAGGTAAAATAAGAGGGTTGGTTATTTTGCACACACACAAAACGCGGGAAAGGGGTTTTGCAACGTCTGTTCCGTTTTTTCACTTATACAATAAAAGAGGGATAAGGGAAAGAAAGGGTACAGGGCAAGCCCATGATAAAAATGAGTTATGGTTTCACGTAAGTCCAGAATCAAAAGTTCAGTGGCGTCTTCCTTCAGAGGTTAGCAGGCTGAAACTGCTGCGTGATCTGACTTTCCACAAGCGAGGACTTCCATGATGGGAGGAGGCGTGTGGACATGAATTAGCCTTGAAGGCACAGATACAGATGTTCCAATGTTCCAGTAGTTCACAGTGTAGATGAGGGCCAGGCACTTTACCTGGACAGAGCTCTTTCTGCTGCTACCTGTTAGATGGTAAAATGGTAGGCTGCCTAGGTTCAGCTCCACACGGCAATATTACAGCCCTGGCTGTTGGACAAAGGATGTATTTTCCCAGGTCTGGAATCTTGAGGTGTTTAACAGATGAGTCAGGGTCCCTTCCGTCCTTTGCAGACATACTGTCTCCATTGGCCGGAGCTCTGCCTTAGAAATACAAAGTGGGTTGGTGCATTTCTTTTGAATTTGATTGTCAGCAGTCACAGATGGAATTAGCACCTCTTTAAAGATAACTTTACTCTTTTGGCTGCATTATGAACAGACATTCTTTGGCCACCAAATCCTGGTGTGGGACTTGAACCCAGAGCTTCTGTCTCAGAAGCAAGGATACTACAACTTAAAAATAACATGTAATAATTTTACAATAGCTATTGGCTATATTAAAAGTGAAACTCCAAGCAGTTTCCCTTCAAAAGTTGCATTACTATCAGAAGATCTTAAATCCTCCCATTTTGGAATCATGACGGGTCAGCTGTAGCTCAGTTGATATCACTTTTTGCTTTGAGTCAGAAGATTGTGGAATCGAGTCCCACTCCAGCCCTTGAGCACAAAAATCTAGGTTGAGTACTGAGGGAGAACTGCACTTATCTTTCAGATGAGGTGCTTAAACCGATGTTCTTTCTGATCTCTCAGGTGGATATAAAAGATCCCATGGCACTATTTCCAAGAAGAGCAGGGGAGTTATCCCCAGTGACCTGGCCAATAACAGCACTTCATTATTAAATTAATTATAGTTTTTGGATTCTGTTGGACAGTAGCTTTAAGAATAATCCTGTGATGTAAGATCCCTTGATATGTGTAAACAAATGTATTAGCAATGCAGGGAAGCTCTACAGAGTACAGTAATCCTGAGTTATGGAATTTGCTGGACACATGTAGTTGCTACTGCTGTCTTGTAAATAAAGCCAAATGTTTCCACTAAGAAAAGTTGTCTGAAGATCTATAACTCTATAACAAGCACAAAAAAGAGTATCTGACAAATATTGCATTGCAGTTTGTGGGAGCTTGCTGTGCGCAAATTGGCTGCCTCTTTCCAACAGTACAATAGGGACCACACTTCAAAAGTATTTCATTAGCTGTAAAGTGATTTGGGATGTCCATGCTATACAAATGTAAGTCTTTCTATAACCATTGACCAAGGGTGGGAAATTTCAGTGGTATAATGTATCTTCCATAAAGATACCCTTAAAAGACTGCTGCCTCTTTCCATGCCTTCAAGAAGGAGCCGGAGCAGTTCATGAGTAGGGCAGAGATTGGAAGACAAGTGCCTTCATCGATAAAACTGGATCCTCATGTGATCACCTGGACTGGTTTTAATTGCTTGAAGGGGTCATTTGGGAATTTTCAAGAATATTTATTCTCTAATTGGCCCTAGGTTTTTCTGTTTATTTTTGCCTCTCCCAGAAGATTACATAGCTGTATTGGCAGGAGGTGGGAGAGGGTAGAGGGTTGTAGGTGGGCTGGGGGCTGCAGGGGGTGGTGGGGGAATGCCACGTGAAGCAGGGAGGGAAGTATCTAGTCATTACACTCCAAGGTATTTTTAAAAATGTATTCTTTCACGGGTTGTGGGTGTTGTTGGCTAGGCCAGCATTTATTGCCCATCCCTAATTGCCCTTGAGAAGGTGGTGGTGAGCTGCCTTCTTGAACCTCTTCAGTCCCTGTGGTGTGCATTGGAATACTCACAGTGTGTTAAGGAGTTGCAGGATTTTGACCCAGTGACAGTTGAGGGACAGCAATGTAGTCCCAAGTCAGGATGGTGTGTTAGTTGGAGAAGAATTTGCAAGTGGTGGTGTTGCCATGCATCTGCTGTCCTTGTCCTTTGAGGTGATAGAAGTTGCAGGTTTGGAAGGTGCTGTCAAAGGAGACTTGGCAAGTTGTTGCAGTGCATCCTGTAGATGGTATATCCTGCTACCACTATGTGCCAGTGGTGGAAGGAGTGAACATTGAAGGTGGTGGATGGGGTGCCAACCAAGCAGACTGCTTTGGATTATAAGTTGTGGTGCAGGTTTAATGGATTGGCTGCCCATCAGTTTGATATGTTTGTAAAGCAACAAACACAGGAATTATTTGATTCATAGTGACTGGTTTTGTTATAATTTTAGGATGGTGAACAGCAACAAATATTCATAATAGACTGGAATGATGCAGGAATTCTTGAAGAAATGATCCCCACACAGTTCTTTCTTAACAATAGCCAGGTTGCTAGTAGAAATTATGAATGGTCTCAGGACAAAAAATTCACAATGGAGCCCATTCCAACAGAAGTGCCAAAATAATGGTGGACATTAGCACATTAGCACATTGATGGAGCCTGTGCAGTGAAGAGATTTACTTTTGGAGCCAATTAAACCAGGCTGTCTTGAGTCAAAGAAAGAGCGAGTTTATTAGTTACTAAACGCAAGAAAAAATAATAAAAATGCAACACACTCGCAGATTGGAAATGAGAAACTGAGTCCAAAAATAAAAATTAAGATGATATACGAATCAGTCCTTTAGCTTGACCGTGAGGAGTAGATGATGAAACATTGCAGCCATTTGGTTGGGGTGACTCTGGTAGCACTGATTTTGGCAACTGAGCAGCTGATTTGGCGATTCTTGGTTGGGCAGGTTACCTGAAAGGAATTGTCCTGTTTCCCTTTCAACTGCAGCTTTGCTGACTTGTGACTTGCTTCTAGCAATCAGAAAGACAGGACATTTTTTTTACCTGCAAGTGCAGGGATGCCTAGTTGCAGTGCTTCAGCTGTGACCTTTACAGCACACACACACACCAAAACAGAACACCAGACTACCACACAGAACTAGGGCTGAAGCTGGTTTTTTAAACCCCTTTCCCTGTGTATTCTTGGAAGGGAAAAACCAAACATGTCTTTCGTGAAGAATTTGTTTTTTTTTAACTCAGTTCACGTTCATAGTCTGGAATATAACTCAACAGGAGGTGGTTTTGGCTGAGATGCTAATAATTTTTCCATTATCTCCACAACTACAGGAGATTACAGTTCAGTTTGCATTGTCCTTTTTCCTTTGAAGTGCCTCTGTCTGCAGTAGGCCGTGTCACACCTATTATGTGCGGTATTACATTCTTTCTGAGCAAGTTGGTCAAATAATCCACATAGAAGCTTTCCAGCAATTTTAAAGTCTCAGTGAGCTTTTGCTTGTATCTCCTTTAAAAAAAACACATGCCTTACTTAAAAGTTCAATATGTCGATAAGTAATTTGGAGTTAGGATCCATGGTCATGACACAATGAAGGGACAACGATATATTTCCAAGTCAGGATGGTGAGCGGGGAACTTCCAGGTGGTGGTGCTCCCAATTATATCTGCTGTCCTTGCCCTTCTAGATGGTAGCAGTCATGGGTTTGGAAGGTACTATTGAAGGAACCTTGTCGGTGGTAGAGGGAGTGAATGTTTGTTTGTGGAAGGGGTACCAGTCAAGCAGGCTGTTGGTCCTGGATGGTGTCAAACTCTGTGAGTGTTGTTGGAGCTGCACTCGTCCAGGCAAGTGGAGCATATTCCATCACACTCTTGACTTGTGCCTTGTAGGTGGTGGACAGGCTTTGGGGAGTCAAGATGTGAGTTACCTGCCACAGGATTCCTAGCCTCTGACTTGCTTTTGTAGCCACATTACTTATATGACTAGTCTGGTTCAGTTTTTGGTCAATTGTAGCCCCCAGGATGTTGATAGTTGGGGATTCAGTGATGGTAATGCCTTTGAATGTCAAGGGGTGATAGTTAGATTCTCTCTTGTGAGAGATGGTCATTGCCTGGCATTTGTGTGGTGTGAATGTTACTTCCCAAGCCTGGATATTGTCCAGGTCTTGCTGAATTTGGACATGGACTGCTTCAGTATCTGAGGAGTCACAAATGCTGCAGAACATTGTGCAACCATCAGTGAACATCCCCACTTCTGATCTTATGATGGAAGGGAGATCATTGATGAAGCAGCTGAAGATGTTTGGGCCTAGGACACTACCCTGAGGAACTCCTGCAGTGATGTCCTGGAACTGAGATGATTGACCTCCAACAACCACAACCATTTTACTTTGTGCTAGATATGACTCCAACTAGCGGACAGTTTTCCCCCGATTCCCATTGACTCCAGTTTTACTAGGGCTCCTTGATGCCACACTCAGTCAAATGCTACCTTGATGTCAAGGGAGTTCAGCTCTTTTGTCCATGTTTGAACCAAGGTTGTAATAGGGTCAGGAGCTGAGTGGCCCTCACAGAACCCAAACTGAGCATCAGTGAGCAGGTTATTTCTAAGCAAGTGCCACTTAATAGCACTGTTGATGACTCCTTCCATTACATTACTGATGATCAAGAGTAGACTCATGGGGCGGTAATTGCCTGGGTTGGATTTGTCCTGCTTTTTATGTACAGGACATACCTGGGCAATTTTCCACATTGCTGGGTAGATGCCTGTGTTGTAGCTGCACTGGAACAGCTTGGCTATGGGTGCAGCAAGTTCTGGAGCACAAGTCTTCAGGACCTTTTTTTTTAATCATTCATGGGATGTGGGCGTCACTAGCTAGGCAAGCATTTATTGCCCATGTTCAGAGGGCAGTTAAGAGTCAGCCACATTGTTATGGGTCTGGAGTCACATGTAGGCCAGACCAAGTAAGGACAGTAGATTTCCTTCCCTAAAGGGCATTATTGAACCAGGTGAGCTTTTACAACAATTGACACTGGTTTCGTAGTCATCATTAGGCTTCCAGATTTGATTGAGTTCAAATTCCACCATCTGCCATGGCAGGATTCAAACCCAGGTCCCCAGAGCATTACCCTGGGTCTCTGGATTACTATTCCTATGACAATACCACTAAGCCATTGCCTTCTCTATTGCTAGATAATTTTCAGAGCTCATAGCCTTTGCAGTATCCAGTGTCTTCAGCCATTTCTTCATACCACGTGGAGTGAATTCAGTTGGCTGAAGAGTGGCATCTGTGATACTGGGGACTTCCAGAGGAGGCCAAGATTGATCATCCACTTGGCACTCCTGGCTAAAGATTGTTACAAAAACTTCAGCCTTGTTGTCCTGATGTGCTGGGCTCCTCCATCACTGGGGATGGGGATATTTGTGGAGCCTCCTCCTCCAGTGAGTTGTTTAATTGTCCACCACCTTTCAAGACTGGATGTGGCAGGACTGCAGATTTTAGGTCTGAGCCATTGGTTGTGGGGTCACTTAGCTCTGTCTATCACTTGCTGCTAATGCTGCTTGGCACACAAGTAGTCCTGTGTTATAGCTTCACCATTTGACACCTCATTTTTAGGTATGCCTGGTGCTGTTCCTGGCATGACCTCCTGCACTCTTCATTGAACTGGGGTTGATTCCCTGGTTTGGTGGTAATGGTAGAGTGGGGGATATGCGAGGCCATGGGGTTACAGATTGTGGTTGAATACAATTCTGTTCCTGCTGTTGGCCCACAGCACTTCGTGGATGCCCAGCCTTCAGTTGCTAGATCTGTTTAAAACCTATCCCATTTAGCACGGTGGTAGTGCCACACAACACAATGGAGGGTATCCTCAATGTGAAGGCGGGTGGTGGTCACTCCTACCGATAATGTAGAAACATCCACTTATAGATACAATAGGTACTGTATATCCAATTGTTTATCCACAGACTCTGTGCATCTATATCATATAGGAAGGCAAGTTTTTTAAGATTTATTAATCCATGGGTAGTGATACTTTGTGTTCTTTTCATTCACTGTAAATTTCAGTATGCACAAGTTTCCCATTTAAATGGTTATAGCAAGGATATTTTACTCAAAGCATTTAGTTGTCACAGTATTTTATTAGAGGAGGTCTTGTGGTACCATGGGTAGTGTCCCTGCGTCTGAGCCAGAAGCTTTGGGTTCAAGACCTGCTCCAGGACTTGATGGCCATGGAAGATGCATTCATGACGCAGTCAAACAGTCAAGTGCCAACCTGTAAGTTGTCTAATGGTAGGTGTTAAGAGTGGAAGAGATTCCTGGTCAGTCATGTGATGGAAAGAGCATTGGATACTCTACAACATTATCCATAGCTATAGGGGTTACAACATGCATGTAAAAGTGCACATTGCCACAGTAACTTGAATGCCTTTGGGGGGCTTGTTGGCTGGACGGTTGGTGTGGATCAGAATGATGCCAACAGCATGGGCTTTGATTTCCCTGTTTGGCTGGGGTGGGTTTGGAACCTGGCTCCTTGCCCTACCGCAGTGGGGGTCGTGGTGCTGTGGATTAGACCTGCCTTTGGGCAGAGAACTCAGAAGAAGAAATATTCTGTGACCTGTAAATAAATCCTGCTTGGGTGCATCCTTAGTCGAATCTCAGGATCCAAAGAATTAAGAAACACTAACAGTCTGTAATGGTTGTTTAAATTGTTTTTGAAATTGTGTCACAAAATGAAGTTATTTTTAAGTTATGAATGATTTCAAGAAATACATTTTCTTCTACATCAGAAACAAAAATTGCTGGAAAAATTCAGCAGATCTGACAGCATTTGTGGAGAGAAAGACAAGAATTAACATTTCGAGTCTGTATTGGACTCAAAACGTTAGCTCTGTCTTTCTCTCCACAGATGCTGTCAGACCTGCTGAGTTTTTCCAGCAATTTTTGTTTTTGTTTCAGATTTCCAGCATCCAGAGTATTTTGCTTTTACCTTAATACATTTTCTTCTGTCAGTGGAAGAGTTGGCCTGAATATAACAAGGGGAAATCCGGCTTTAGATCAGGTCATTGGGCAAATGAGGCAACTGCTGTGCTAATAAGGCCACTCCAGCTAGGCTGTAAACCCAATCATTTCTAATCTGGCTGTGGCTGCAATACAGGCATTCTCAGTTAAGAAAACAATGGCATGTTGTATTGGTACCTGAATATGGCGCAGAATAATTTTCATGAACGTCAGCACACCAGAGGAAAATATTCCCAATACCATACAAAGGATTGGCTCGGGGTAGAAGCGGCTGCTATTAATGGACAAGTTTATTCTGATTGTGCATTTATGCTTGTCTGAACATCAAAATGATAGGCTTACCTATTTCAGCTGCTGGTGGAAATTAGACTATCTTGCACCAGTGAATAAATACTTAGGTCACTTTAACTTGTTTCCTCAGTGCTCTCACATTGACGGGCTGGAATTTTGCCAATGAATTCTGGTACATATGAGACTTTCAAAAAGGAGCTTTTTTTATCTTAATGTTGAGGGAACCATTGTGCTGATTTCTCAATCAAACCGACAGAATTTATTCCAGCAGTGATATCAAGCCTGACTTACTCTGTAGTCATATTACACCAACAGTATCAAAGTGGCTTTGTGACTGAAAATGGAGACTTACTAGGGAAAAAAAGCATTAAGGCTGGTTTCCAGATGCGGGGGTCACAATGTGTGATCACCCCATGACCAGTTGCAGAAAACTTAACACTGCCGTTGGGTCGAAATGACTTCTGCGTGCAGCGCACATGAATGCACTACTAACTGGCTGCAGGGTCAACAGGGGCCCAGCGATGCATGGCTAACCTGCAAATCGGAAAGGCAGCCTGCCCCTCTTAAAGGAGATTGCACTCATTGTGCAAAAGCTGCTGCAGAATGTGACGGATTTGGAGAGAAGCAAACGGACAGAAAAAGGAGTAACAGATAGCAGTGGGATCTCCCACGTTTTCTGATTCAGTGCTGGAGATATTGGTGCAGGAGGTAGAAAGGGGAGATGAAATGTTTCATTAGGGGGCCAGGAGGCCCTGGAGGCACATCCTGGGAGCAGGTAGCCAGAGAGGACACTCCCCAAAGTCTGGACCGGAGGACCTGGAAGCAGTGCCGCAGGAAGTTCAGCAAGTTAATGTTTCGAGTCCATATGACTCAGCCACCTCTCCACTTTGGCTTGGACAAAGGATGTATATTTCTTAGTCTGGATTCTTGATATTGGTAATGTTTCAACCATTAATGATTTTATAAGAGGGTTTCGTGGTCGTTTCTCCTCACAGACTGGTCATTTCTATTAGCTGGGTGTGTCCTTAGGAATATAAATGGCCTTTGTACAATTTCCTTGGATTTGATCTCTGCAGTCACAGGGGCCATTAGTGCCTGTTCAGAGATAACAAGGTGGCAGCTCTTCTGAATGCCAGGAAGTTCATTTTATTTGAGTCATAGCCAGTACTGGCTTCAGTAATTTTAAAGCCTTTGTCCAGTTTTTAAGATTTTATAATTTAGCCATGATGATATATATATAAATATGGAGCGACACTGCCAATGATATATCAACTGTTCCCTCTGTAAAACATGCGTTTGATGATCTAGTTAATAATGAAGATACATAATCAGGATATGTCAGTAAATTAGATCCTCAGCTTCCAATGTGAAGTATTGATTACAATATTTAATTGAAAGACACTTTTTGACAAAAAAAAATTAATAAAAAAGCATAATTTGAATAAAATATTTTTTACAAATCCATTACCCAATGTGGGCCTCAAAACAATGACTCTAAGGATAAAGGCCTGAATTTTGTGCCTGCCGGGCACATGCAATTGTTGGCACTGGAAGCAGATGTGGAATCTGCTTCCGGACAACTTTGGGTAGTAAACTCTGGCTGGCTGGCTGGCCAATTAAGGTCTGCCCAGTGTGAATCGTGTCTTTTTGTTGGTTTTTTGGACTGTGTGGGGGCGGGAGCCTGTTTGGCGCTGGGTCCAATGGGGACCCAGCAGAGGATTTAAAGACACCACAGTGAGCTACCTGAAGGCTGTCATTCTTCACGGAGGGAGCTGTACATTTTAGGACACCGTCTAGAAGCATCAATGTCAGCACGTCAGACGGGAGGGCAAGGCATACTGCCCCCAGCTTTTCTGAGGAGGGCCTGGGCATTCTTGTCCAGGCCAGGCATGAGGCCTTAATGCCCAGGGATGGCAAGATGAGGCCCCTGCGCCTGACCAAGAAGGCCTGGACAGAGGTGGCAACAAAGGAGAGTGGGCATGATGTTGTCTGGCGCATGTGGGTGCAGTGCCACAAATACTTCAACGATCTTCTACACTCTGCAATGGTGAGCACTGAGTTTGCATGGAACTGTTTGGAGGTTTGTGGAGAGTTGGCCGTTCCTCTTTGCACTCAGAGGAGTACGAGTGTGTTTGCCAAATGGCACTACAACCTGTGCCTGCCAAGGCTGGGAGACCTGCCACCTTGGCCTGGATGCATTGAACAGGGAGGCGAGCTAATATGATGTGCACTGCTATCTGATTCTCAGGGGGCATTGGACAGGCTGGAATGCTGCTGCGAGTGGAGGCTGGATTAATGAATTCCCTATTTAGGAAAAGCAAAGTCATTATGCTGGTGAGAAATCACAGACAGGTGGTGGGGTCCCCAACCTATTCATCTTGATGCGACATGAGTCGAATGCTCTGGAGTCAAGAAGCTTGACGCTGTCCGGGTCAAAGGAGCCCGCTTGATTGGCATCATATCCACAATCATTCACTCCCTCCACCACCGATGCACAGTAGCAGCAGTGTGCACCATCTACAAGATGCACTGTAGGAATTCACCAAGGCTCCTTCGACAGCACCTTCCAAACCCATGACCACTACCAGGAGGACAAGGGCAGCAGACACATGGGAACAGCACCACCTGAAATTTCCCCTCCAAGCCACTCACCATCCTGACTTGAAAATAGAGCGCCGTTCCTTCACTGTCGCTGGGTCAAAATCCTGGAACTTCCTCCATAACAGCACTGTGGGTGTACCTACACCACATGGACTGCAGCGGTTCAAGAAGGCAGCTCACCACCACCTTCTCAAGGGCAACTAGGGATGGGCAATAAATGCTGGCCCAGCCAACGAAGCCCACATCCCGTGAATGAATTTTTCAAAAGTTGGAATGCCAGTGTGGTGCGAGGTCGTTGGTTGTGGAGTGGCAGGGGCTTCTGACGAAGGTAAGACCCCAATGGACAGGTGACTGTAGGGCGGCATCAACTCAACTGAGAAGTTGCAAGCAAGAGTGCCCAATGAGGTGACAATCACATTGCCTCCGTGAGGCACTTGTTCATGGTGTCAGCAGCCTGCCTTGCATGCACAATGATATGTGAAGACTGAAACTAATGGAATTCTGTATTCCTCCTTCAGATGTGCCATCTTCAAGAGGATGCAGGGACCCCAGAGGAGCCCCTCTTGACTGCAGAAGAGGACCCACAGCCAGATCCACCCGCATCACATCTTCTTTCAGAGCCAGGCACCAGCACAAATGCAAGCACGTCAGTGGGCATTGGGTCATCAGTTCAGTGTAATGCACAGTGGTGAGGGCACAGCACACTCATTTGAGGAGCTAGCAGAGGCAGAGAGTGCCCAGGGCGCTGGCAGTGGGAGGACTGCTGGGGACCAGGGCCAGGCTGAGTCCAAGGCAAATGATGGGCCTCTGGAGTCATCAATCAGGTGGCAGGTACTAGATGTCTAGCGGGATGCACGGGAGGATCTGGTGGAGATCCCTGAGGGTCTACATGACATGGTCTCTGTCATGGAGGAGTCCATGTGGAGCAAGAGCATTGTGTTGACCCTGAGCTCCAAAGCACACCAGCCTCCTCCATTGAGAGATTGGCGACTCTCATGGGGAGGCAGCTCCAGGAACAGAATCAGGGGTTCCTGGGGTTGTGCTTGGACCTGCAAGCCCTCACACAGGCACTGACCTCAGGAGGTCATTGCCAGTGTGAGAGATGGATGAGGCACTTAGTCTCTGCCCATCCATCAATGATCAACAGGGAGGTTCAAACAGGCCTCACGCTGGTGGACCAGCTGCTTGTCACCTCTGCAGGTGCCTGTCTAGGCACTCCGGACAATGGCAGCAGCTCCTCCATCTCTCTGCCAGTGACTGTGGCACCTGATGAGACCACGACAACTGAGGAGTGCCCAGCCATGGTGCTAGATGCACCCTCCCAGCTGACGCCTGCACTGACTCCGCTGGCCAGGGAATGACTGCCAAGGCCATCAGGGCCAACAAGACATCCTAGTCAGCAAGGGGCTGCCAGCAAGGGGTGGGGAAGATGCAGCACTCACAAACTTAAGTTTAAGTCGCCAGGAGTACAAGAGGGTGTTTTCATGGGTGAGATTATTTCTTTTATCAGTTTTATCCCTTATTTCTGTGTGACTGTTAACACTATATAATGTGAGATTCTTTTATTTAGCCCTCGAGACATTATAACTATTGGTTCTGTTTTCATGGCCTGAGTATCCTTCATGTATTTCATAGGTACTCGGCGTGGCAGTGGCTTATGATAGACGGTAAGGGCTGCAAACTTTATTACAGAGGTGCGATTCGACATTGGGGTCATATTATAGCGTTCATCAGGAATGTTTAATGTGGAGGAGTCGTCCTTTGCATGAGTTTCAAGCCATGCCTTGTATGCCTAGCTGAACATATGGAGAATCAAGGCCTCCCTGGTGTCTCTGCCTCCCTGAAGGTTCCTCACATCTGCCTCCATGTCCTCAACCTGTGCCTCCCTGGGCTCCTCATCAGAACCATCAATAACATCATCCTCACCAGCCTGTGGAGTTGCCTCACTATCCTCATCCTCCAGTGGATCTCCCCTTGCCAGAGCCAGATTTTCCAGAATGCAGCATACAATGACTATAAGCAACACACGCTCTGGAGGATATTGCAGTGATCCCTCTGATCGGTCCAGACATCTGAACCTCAAGTTCAGCAGCCCAATGGTCCTCTCAATCACCGCCTTTGTGGAGGCTTGATTCCTGTTGTACCTGTCTTCTGCTTCTGCTCTTGGGTGTTGAAGTGGCATCATGAGCCACCTTTTCAAGGGACAGCCTTTGTCACCCAAGAGCTAACCATCCAGCTGGATGTAGGCATTATGGGAGCTGCCAGGGGACCTTGCACATACTTGCCGAATCTGTGTCTTTTCACGCAAACTAGCTGCATGTTCGTGGAATGGAACCCCTTCCTGTTCACGAAGGCACCCGCTGACCCACTGGGGCCTTTATGGCCACTTGTGTGCAGTCGATGGCACCCTGGATGCAGGGGAACCCAGCAATTGCTGCAAAGCTTCTGGATCGCTCAGCCTGGCTGGCCTCGTCGGCCCGGAAATGAATGAATATCATGACCCACCTGAAGAGCATGTCAGTGACCAGATTGACGCAACTGCAGGCAGCAGATTGGGACACTCCACATAGATCATAAGGTGTCACATCAAAGATTATTACGGAAAGTAAAAGCACATGGCGTAGTGGGTAACATATTAGCTGGCTGGCAGAAAGCATAGAGTATGCATAAATGGCAGGGTGTGACGAGAGGCGTCCCACAGGGGTGGTACTGGGGCCTCAGCTTTTTACAATTTACATCAATGACTTAGATGAGGTGAGTTAAGACTTGGGAACTAAATTTGCAGATGACATAAAGGAAGGCAGGAAAGTATTTTGTGAAGAAGACATAAGGAGGTTGAGTGAGTGGCAAAGATCTGGCAAAGGAGTTTAATGTGGAAAAATATGAAGTTGTTCACTTTGGTAGGAAGATCAAAAAAGCAGAGTATTACTTTAATGGAGAACAGCTGCATAATTCTGAGGTGCAGAGGGCTCTAGGTGTTCTAGTACGAGTCACAAAAAGTTAGTATACAGGTACAGCAAGTAATTAAAAGGCTAGTGGAATGCTATCCTTTATTACAAAAGGGATTGAATATAAAAGTAAGGATGTTATGCTTCATCAATACAGGGCATTGGTCAGTTGTATAGGCATTGGCACCTCAAATACTGTGTGCAGTTTTGGTGTCCTTATTTAAGGAAGGATGTAAATGCATTGGAGGCTATTCAAGGGAGCTTTACTAGATTGATACCCAGAATGAGTGGGTTGTCTTATGAGGAAAGGTTGGACATACTGGGCTTGTTTCCACTGGAGTTTAGAAGAGTGAGGAGTGATTTAATTGAAGTATAGTAACTGAATCGTCTTGGAAATGCCAACATTGAAAGGATAATTGAGTCCAGAACTAGGGGACAGTTTTAAAATTAGGGGTCACATTTTTAGGACAGAGTTGAGGAGAATTTTTTTCTCTGAGGGTTGTGCGATTTTGGAACTCTCTGCCTCAGAAGGTGGTGGAGGTGGGGTCATTGAATATTTTTAAGGAGAGGAAGAGAGATTCTTGTTAGGCAAAGGAATCCAAGGTAAATGGGGTTAGATGGGAATGTGGAAATCGATACACAAGAAGATCAGCCATGATCTTATTGAATGGCAGAACAGGTTTGAGGGGCTGAATGGTCTACTCCTGTTCCTGTTTCTTATGTCTTATGTTTATATCCCTCACTGGCCCCTGGAAAGAACCAGTGACAAAAAAGTTGAGGGTTACAGTGACCCTTAGAGCCACTGGCCACACAGTTGCAGGCAATCTCCGGACCAATTATCTGACATATGGAGGTAACAGTCTCCCTAGAGAAGCGGAGACTCTTTTGGCATTGGACCCTCAGACATGTTGAGGGAGCTGGAGCGCTGCCTGTAGACTCTGAATGCAAGATGGTGGCGTCTTCAGCAGTGTCTTTCACCTTGCCCTTCCTGCTGGCCCTGCACCCCCTGTGGCTGTGCCTCTCCTCCAACAGGTCATTCCCTGGGACACTGCCTGCAGACACCTGGCCTCCTCCCTCTTCTGCTCCTCTTGTCCCCTTCAGAGGTTGGTCCCATCAGCGAAGTATACTATACCTGCTCGCTGCAATGCAAATGGCACACTCTCGTGCAATGAAGGGTGTACTCAGCAGAAAGTGTCTGAGAAAGCTGGAGAGACAAAAGCATTCTCAAAAAAAAAAGCTAGCAATGCAAAGAGTCCAGCAAAAAACACAGAAACAAACCAGCGCCAAACTCTCACCTAAACTCCTAACTGCTCACACCGCCAGGGCTCAGTCCTCTTTTATATCCCGCCCTGGAATGAGAAATCCATCAAATTGGAATGGCTGCCTGGCCATGTTGTCCATGTGATGACCGCAAAATCACAGGGCAACATTAAATTCAATTTTTAATGGGCTTAATTGCCCATTTAATTGTCAGTGGGAGTGCTTGCAACTCCCGCACACTCCCACCGACTGCAATATGGCACACGGGCACGATGACATTGGGACACTGCCCAAAGCATTCTTGCATGATTCCATGCTCGATCGGGTTGGCCAGGCTTCTGCACCCACAACGTAAAATTCCAGCCTAAGAGTCCCATTATCTACTCAGGGAGCTATCCAGGCTATGTTGGAGTCCTTGCACAAAGCCTTAACACACTGGGTCTAGTATAAGGAGGCAGCACTCCTATAAAATCCCATGGAGATTGAGATCCCATTAAGGATTGGGAACTGGAGTGAATTATTGTCTCCTGTCGGACTCTGATGATAGCTCGGTTGTGGACGACACATCGGACAATGCTGGACTTGGGCGCATACTGGAGGGCTCGCCCGAAATGGTCCAGGTAGCTTTAGGTTGCTAATGCTTTACCATGTTCCTTGTAGTACATGGCTCTCATGATAGCTGCCCTGTCCTCGTATGTTTGAATGGTGGAGGAGAGTCAATAGCCAGATGTATAGCGAGCACCTCTTGTCACCCAGCAGTCAGCTTCTGGTTCTTTGTGGTGGGGCCAAAGATGGTGGGTACAGCTTTCAGCTACAAGGTGAAGACATCGTGGCTGCTGCCAGGATTATGGGCATTCACCAGTGGATCTTCTGGGCATGTACACACACCAACTGCACACTTATAGAGCACTAGTCCTTGCAGCTATAGAACATATCCCCATTAACATGTGGGCCACACTGAGCCTTTTGCGTGCAGCTGATTGAGTGCATCCTGCGCCATTGAGAATCCCATTAGCCAACTCTTCCTGCTTCTGTCTGGACAGTCAGAAAATGAAGAAGTCCTCTTTCCATTGGTACAGAGCCTCGTCACCTACCTGGTGGCAAACTGTGAAATGTTTCTGATGTCTCCTGCTCCTACCAGGAAGAATTTGCTGGAATAGAAACTTAGAGTAACTATGGCCTTGACAAAGAGATCCTCACTCTACTTTAACACTCTAATACATCAGGTTGGAGGAGGTGACACAGTTCAGTTAATGCCTCCTTGCTGAAACACAGGTTCATCAGATACAGTTCCTGGCTGTGGTTGAAGTGAGAGAAGTACTTCCTGATGTGTATGGCCTTCTAATGAGAGCTTTCCCCCACTTCCCTTTGTACATAGCTTCCCCTCTCTGTTGCCTGTGCTCAATTTCCAAAGTTGTGCTGCAGCCTAAGAGGTATTGCAACTATAGCCCCCAGTACTTTCTCTTGACAGGCTAGCCAACTTCTCTGAAATGCCCGTCAACTCCCCTGAAAATCCACAAAATTAATAAAACTCCAATTACGCAACACAGTATTCCCACTCACTCTGCATCAGCAAATGACAATCAAAAGCACTTCACCTGGAAATTGGATGGTTAGCCCTTTAAATAGTGCTAGTGGGAGCCCCTTGTACACCTGAATGTATGCTCAGCTGGGAGTGTTTATGAAGGGGCATTATCTGGCCCAGCACAGTACAAACTGGTAGGCCCTACATCAAATCAGCATTAGAGGCTATTCAATATTATAATCCGCCCACTCCGCATCCTGCCAGTGCATGAATGGCACAGCCGCCCTAGCATCCTGAGACACAGAAGCAACCAAAATCCTCGGGTCAACACTTTCCCATTTTGAGGCTTCCATAGCAATAGCAGCAGCCACATTACGGAGCGCAATGTTGTGGCCACTTAGTTTTACCTACCCCACTGACAAGCTCAGATGTTACTTTTAGTCAGTTGTTTCATGAGTATTTATCGTTCAATTAAACAAACTTGGAGAAGAATCTTTTTTGAACCCGGACCTGGGCCTAATTGCTGGAGCAGTGAGTCATCTCATTACCCATCCACCCGAAACCCGGCCAGGGTTAAATTCAAGGCCAATGAGTCAAAGGAAGCAATAATGAAAACTATGCAGTGTTGTTCTGGTTTCAGAGATACTAGGGACATTCAAGCATTGGAGTCGTATAGAGTAAAGCCATAAGGCTGCTTTCCAGGGCTTGAGGAACAATTGGATAGACTTGGACTCTTCAGCTTAGAGATCAGTTGAATGATTGAACACTACAAAGGAGGAATCTGTGGAGTCACCTAGCATATAAGATTATTAAGGCCAGAGAAAAAGTTAACCTGGAATATTATTTTAAGTTAAAACTTGCACAAAATGGGTGCATTTATGCCCACAGAACAGTGTTTCAAAGTATTTAGGAGAGACATGATAAGGAACTAGAAAAATGCAAGTTTTAATCCACATTTAATAACCATATGTTGAAATCTGTTATCTCACTCATTTTTACTATGGCTTTAAATAGGGCTTGAAGCAACTCCGTCTCCACTTTGGCACCTTTTACGACTAAAGATTCGCATTCCTTCTTGAGTTCTTCAGGACTTCTGTCAGTATTATATGTTGCCACATAAAATGACACTTACTGGATTAAGCCTGCCACCTCTTAACAGCTCATCATTGAACATCTTGACAGCTCTAAACAAACAAAACAAAATTAGAGGAAAATAGCATTTTAGACTAGATTTCATTTTTAGTGAGCTGAACAAAATCAGATATTCAATAAAATTCCATCAAATTTCTGCTACAGAAGTCAGGAACCTGTGGAATATTTTAAAGCTATGACGGTTTGGTGATGCTGTCCTTTCACGAGTGGCTGCTCATGAGGTCCAAGAGCCTTTCTTACCCATTGACCTCAAATGACCATTGTTACTTTCAGCAGTGTGTGGTCCTGTCTATGGTTATTTTGTCAGTAAAGTACAGTGAAGACACATTGCAGCATTCAGTTCCAAGTCAATAACATAAAAAAGCAGTGCCTTGTCAAACGCAGAGCTGCTGCTAATTCCATTCCCTGATTTCTTTGAAACACTGAGTTAATTTTTTCCCCCCATGCAGTGTTCTGTTCTAAAATCCAAAATCACTCCGATTTAAAGAATTCAAAGTTCAATTTTTGGAAAAGCTCACCTCCCATAAACTGTTTATTTCTATCGCCAGGAATCCCCCTTTTCTTAACTGATGGCACAGATTCAGATTTTTTGACAGATCTGACTAAAACAAGATTCAGAGTTCACAGTCTTCCGTGTCATCTCTTGAGTTAAAGACTACCCACAGAGCAGTCGTTAGTAAAACATTGATCACTTCTGACAGACGTTTTTAAGCACTTGCAGGTTGTCTCTCGTTTAATAAGACCTGCGAGGGACTTGTAGCTGCAGCAGGAATATAAATGAAAGGAATTCAAGCAGCTGGTGCAGTGTACAAGTATGTGTTTTTGAAACACTTTGGGCATGCAGTAAGTAACCACTGTAAGGCAATGCTCAACCAGCCCTTTCAGGGTGGCCTAGTAAGAGGCTGCTATTCACAAATATAGTGCATGCCTTTGAAATTCCTCAATGCAGATTTACAACTTAGCAGCTGAAACACCTCAACGTTATCGTTTTAATTAACTCTTTTGTTAATAGAGCCTGCCTCATCATTCATTTTCTTTTCTTGACTTTATTCCTGTTTTGAATAAAAAGAAAATTGACAACCACTTGCAATTTGCAAGACTGTGCATCGACTTGTGAAATGAAAGAAAGAGCTTACATGTTATAATGTTTACATGCGATGCCCCTGGTGCACTGCCGTTATTTGTGGCATATGAAATTTCTCATTGATGCCAACAGTTTCAAACTTATAACAATTATGTTCTCTTCTCCACTTGCTTCCCATTCAGATAAATGCCTGGTAACTGGGATCATGCAATATTTGAGTGAAGTTTATGATAACCATGGCGCAAAATGGAATACTTTCCACTTTGGGCAGCATTAATCATGGTCAGACGCTGAGTAAAGCTTCCTCTGGCAGTGCAATATTCCTCGGTATCAAATACTATGGTACAATATTTATTTTCACCGCATGGCCTCTGTGAGTGACCCAAGGCCAAATTAGTGCCGCATTGGCAGCAGTTTTATCTTTTTCATGACTGTTCTTGTTGCCAGGGGAGGCCTTGTGGTGCAGCAGGTAGTGTCCCTACATCTGAGCCAGGAGCTCTGGATTAGTGTCCAACTCTGGGGCTTGATGGCCACAGAGGGAGTGTTCATAACCTGGCCAAAAAAGGCTGATTATCGACCCGTAATTTCTTCCAAAACGCCTAAGGGCAGGTGGTAAAAGCAGGAGAGTCTCCTGGTCAGCCATGCATGATGTAGAGGGCCGTCCATCCAGCTATAGCCACTGGCGACCTGTTCCAAGGGAAAACTAGCCTTGGAAACAGGTGTGAACATGTGCTTTGTCTGCCTCATCTGCCACTAGGCCTGGGAAAAGAAATAAAGAAAAGTCCTTGTTGCCAGTTGACTGAGGAGACCTTTATCCCCTCTTTCTGGGTCCAGTTTGAACCCAGGCCCCAGAGATGAGAGATTACTGTTGATCCTACTACATTATTCAGTCCCATTCACTTTTGTTGGGGTAGATTTTGCAGGGAGGGGGTGTTGCTGGTGAATAGTCAGCGTTCGTCACCATTACCCCTCTGGAACTGGCCTCAGCTTCAGGATCTCGGGCGTGCGCAGATTAGCATAGAAATCCTTAAATTGCAGTCTGTCACCCAGGCCTCCACGGCAGGCTGTGCTATGAGCCCCCTCCCCCACCACAGAGCGGGCAACCACTGAAATCCGTGAGAGCTTCGACTCTCCTGCTCTCAGATTGCTGTTACAAACCCATAAAAGATTATGCCTTGTTCAATTTGTGTTTTAAACGCCAATGTGATTAATAACGTTCGATGGACAATACAAGTGTGCCTTTGGCCGGGATTTTATGGCCCCGTCGCAGCAGGAACTGGGACTTAAAATGCAGCGAGCCATCCTGAACTCCATTGACTTCGGTGGGACTGTAAAATCCGGCAGTCGTAAAACTCCGCCCAATGTTATCCTTGTGGCATGCTGTCAAATGATTAAGTAATACACTTTTAGGCCAAATTTTTAACAATAGCTTTTTAATTTTCTTTCAGAATATTTGATCTTCTACCTTCACCCCATTCGCATGTTCCAATCGTTAATTTGCTCTACACAAAAAATTTTTCAAAGTGATTTGTTCGCTGCTTGTTTTTGGGTTGGGTGTCCGAAAATCCTTTAAGGTGAGTGGCTGCTAGGTCTGCTTGATGAGATCACTGCCGCTTCAAGCTGGTATTCCCAGTAAAGAATGCTGCAATCAGTTGCAGAATCACTGCACAGTGCTGGAGGTACAATTCTCACCAGAGAGATCGCTAGGTCACTCTCGGTGAGACTCACTTCATTGTCAACAGCAAGTACCATCGCATCTCTCCAGAATGCAGAATCCAGGCCTATGTATCTTTTAGGGTATGTGACTCTTCATTAGGGGTTCACACCCTCACCTCCCATCCGTTGTATCTTCTTGTGTGTTCCCATCGGATTATTCATCTCCTTCTCTAGTGTCAGCTTGGCTTAGCTAGCGGGACTCTGAAATCTAAATCAGAAGGATGTGGGGTCAAGTGGTCATCTGTTAGATGAGGCCTTAAACTGAGGCCCTGTCTGCCCTCTCAAGTAGAGGTGAAATATCTCATGGCACAATTTGAATTTGAAGAAAGTTTGGGGTGCTCCCCCAACACCCCCCCCCCCCCCCCCCCACCACCACCACCACCACCACCACCACCACCACCACCACCACCACCCCCCCACCCCCCTCGATGTCCCGGGAAATGTTTACCCTCAACCAACATTACCAAACACAGATAATGTCGTCGCTATTGCATTGTTGTTTGTGGCAGCCTGTCCTGGGCAAATTGGTGACCACAGTGACTATACTTCAGAGAAGCAATTTATTAGCTGTAAAGTGCTTTGGGATGTCTTAAGGTAATGAGAGGCACTATGCCAATGTAATTCTTTCTTTTATTTTTAAGTCCAGGAGTGCATAATCTAAGCTGGAGCTTCACAGTTGTACTCAGGGAGTGCTGCATTGTTAGCGATTCCAACCTTTGATTGAGACACTAAACTGAGGCCCTATCTGCCAGTTCAGATTGATGCTTAAGACTCTTAGGATGCTTAAGAGGAGCAAAGAGTTTCCTGATACCTTGGCCAATGTTCCTCCTCAAGAGGAGGAAATCCTCCTCAATGGCATCAAAAAAACCAATACTCTCCCTATTATGTCCATATAACCACTCACATTAGTTTCAAAATAACTAAGCAGTTTTTACTTCCAGAACCTCTAGAACGTTCCAGTCAAGGAATAATGAAAACAATATGAGAGAATTGCTACAATGTGCTTACTCCCATCAGGGGGTCCAACAAGTACTTAGTCAACAATTTGCAATCACTCACCCATCCTCTCTGAGATAGGACCTGATAAACAGCTAAAAAATTAACATTAACAAATTCAGCAACTGCATGATGTAATAAGGCAACTCACCAAGTTCCTTCAACAATTCCAAACCCTTGACCTCAATCACTTAGAAGAATGAGGGCAGCAGACACATGGGAACACCACCACTTGCAATTTTCCCTCCAAGCCACTCACCATCCTGACTTTGAACTATATCGCCATTCCTTCGCTGTCGTTGGTCAAAATCCTGGAACTCCCTTCCAGCACTGTGCATGTTCCTACACCACATGAACTGCAGCAGTTCAAGAAGGTGGCTCACCACCACCTTCTCAAGGGTAATAAATGCTGGTATAGTCTGTGATGAAAGAATGTAAAAAAATTAAAAATCCCACACACTGTATGCAACAGCTTCTCTTACTAGTTCTGAAGAAGAGTCGTACAGACTCTTCCTTTCCATAGATGCTGTCAGACCTGCTGAGTTTTTTGCTGCAATTTTTGTTTTTGTTTCAGATTTCCAGCATCCGCAGTATTTTGCTTTTAGCTTCTCTTACTATCCACTACTCACTCTCTGCTCTTCCTTCACACCTCACCTCTTTGGTGAGAATGTGGAAGCACCTGTGGCAGTGCAGGAAGTGGAGGCAAGCCTGGAGGAAGCTGTGCCATCCTTGATTGACCTCCCCACAACTTCCAAATCAGGTTATGGCACCACTTGGTCTTTATAGGCTAGGTTAGAGCAGATGTCTACACATGTTGACTCAATAAGCACAAATGTAAAGGAGCTGTGGTGGGGGGATGGGATGCAACATGTGCCAACTGTCTTTGGGATGGGAGTGCTTACTAATTCTGCTGTAGAGGACTATTACCATTGGGCACATTGTAGCAAATCTCTCATATTGCTTTCATTATTCCTTGACTGGAATGTTCTAGAGCTTCTGGAAGTAAAAGCTGCTTAGTTATTATGAAACTAATGTGAGTGGTTATATGGACGTAATAGGGAATGTATGGTTTTTTTGATGCTATTGAGGAGGATTTCCTCCTTTTGAGGAGGAACATTGGCCAAGGTATCAGGAAACTCTTTGCTCCTCTTAAGCATCTTACTGCTCCTGTGTGGAATTGCTGGTCCTAATAAGTGTTAGTAATTACAATCCCAAAAATGCTTCACTACCCAATAAAGCCTCGTAAGAAGATAGGTTTAACCCTCTCCCTCTCCCAGTGACACTTTATACTAAAGACAAGTCCAGTTACATGCTGATTTGCACGTTCTTAAATGATTTAGAAAGGAAAAGAAAGAGTTGCATTTATGTAGCATCTTTCATGACCATCGGACATCTCAAAGCGCTTTACAGCCAATGAAGTACATTTGAAGTGTAGTCACTGATATAACGTAGCAAATGTGGCAGCCAATTTGCATACAGCAAGCTCCCACAAATGCCAATGTGATAATGAACAGATAATCTGCTTTTGTGATGTTGATTAAGGAATTGGCCAGGACACCATAGACAATGAAATAGTGTCATGGGATCGTTCACAGCCACCCAAGCAGTCAAGATGGGGCTGCTTCAGCATCTCATCCGAAAGGCAGCGCCTCCGACACAGCACTGGAGTCTAAGCCTTAATTTTTGTGCTCAAGTCCTGGGGCAGAATTCTCCCCCCATCGGGAGGGAAGTTGATGGGCAGGCGCGCTTCCGATCAGTGCCTCCGATTGGAGGCGCGGCGCCATTTTACGTGGGCGGGCCTTATGTGACGTCTGCAGGGAAGCTTTTTGCGCTCCCTGTGCGGGCGGGGAGAATTCCTAAAATCGAGAGTGCACATGTGCACGATGGAGCGCACTCATCTCCCTGAGGCTAAGTGCTGCCTCAGGGAGATTGGCTGTAGTTTCAAAAATATTAAAAATAGATTTTAAAAAAACGCCCCTACATGTCCCCTCATGTGATCCCCCCCCGCCCCCGTGGATGACGTTTCCTGTTTTTTCTAGTTGCCGCCGGGGCTCCTGACCTGTCCGCTAACATTAAGGTTGGACGGGCAGGTCCACTAATTACTTTAATTGATCTGTCAATGACCTCAATTGGCCATTGACAGGTCGGTGGGTGCGCAGCTGATTTTGCTGCACCCCCGCCTTCCTGAAAATTTAAATGGGGCACGGTGATGTCGAGAGTTCCGCCTGACATCACCATGTTTCATATTATGCACACCCCCCGCTCGCCGACAGTAAAATCCTGCCCCTGGAGTGGAACTTGAACCCAGAGCCTTGTGACTCAGAGGCAACAGTGCTACCCACTGAGCCACAGCATTACCATTAGCAAGTTAGTGTATCTGAAATAAACAGTAACTGTTACTCACAAAGGCACTCCAAACACTAACAGGTAAAATTGTTTTGAACAAGTGTTACATTTTCTGGAGGTCTCTGTGGAATTAATAGTCTCATTACAATTTGAGAGTCGAAGCTGCATGATAACCTTTTTAATTGGAATATGATGTTTTAAGGGAAGCCAGTGGCATGGTGCAGGGGGGTTGGGGGGGTTAGTGCGGTGGTGGAGGGGAGTTTTGGGTCGTTCGCTGAAAGGCAGGTGAAAGGCTGAGAAGGTTAGGAAACATGGGTTTCCATTGTGTCTGAAGAGTCCTAAAGTCACTGGTCCCTATTGGGTTACAGCGAGGCTATTTACACTTGGACATGTACTTGAAACCACATCATGTCAGTACAAAGGAAGGAATGTAACATATTGTATCAGTAATATGTAGGGAGGGATAGACTCACAGTTTGGTATGTGACCTTTACTGCTAAACTACACAGGTGTCACACCTCCCCCCACCAACCCCCTCCCTCGCTTTCCAACAAGCCAGATGAAGGGAGTGATCCTTGTTCCAATCTTTGTAATCATCCTTAACTTCAAGCAGAACTGATGGCAGACCTTTTTCTTTAACCTTTCTTCCGAGAGGTATCAGATGAAAATTCTTGAAGGGTATTGCACTGTGCTCAACATCTCCTGACCTGAGACTTTAATAAAGGACACTATTATATTCAGTTTCTTTTCAGGAAAATATATTGCATTTGTACTCCTTTCATGCAGGGCGACTTGAAATACTGAAACCATCCACTTAATCAACACTAGGGGGTTCTCGAGTCCAGTTAGAAATTTCAGTCAGTTTGTTATTGATATTTATGGACTCAAACCACAGCCACCTTTGGCTATCATTTTAACTTCAGTGTTATTCGCCTGATTAACCCTACAGCACACTTCAAGCATTTTCTGTTTTCATTTCATTTTATCTTTCTTTACTTTTTGTGAGAGTAAAATGGGCACGAATGAATCAGTAGCCAATTTTACATCACTCCTGACTTATCTATCTGTTGAATTCAGTGGAGATTAAAATCAGCTGAGGTGTAAATCAGGCACAATTTAGCCTATTTACACCAGCACATGCAATTAAAATTATGTTTGTTTGAATTAATAGAAATTTGTGGTTTCCTTCTTTCATGTTATTTTGTGAATCTAGTCAGTGTTGCCCAATTGACTAGAACACAATCTCAGCACAATTTACCTCACGTTAGGTTTAATGTGGATAGTTTTGGAGTAAAGCTCCCTCAATGTAGGAACGTAGGAACTGGAGTAGACCTTTTTAGCCCTTGAACTTGTTCTGCCATACAATGAGATCATGGCTGATCTGCAATCTAATTCCATATATCCATCTTTTTCTCCTATCGCTTAATACCTTTAGTTAACAGAAGTCCATCAATCTCAGATTTATCTAACATCAACTGTTGTTTGTGGAAGAGAGTTCCTAACTTCTCCCATCTTTTGGAAGTAGAAGTGTTTTGTGACTTCACTCCTAAAAGGCCTGCTTCTAATTATTAGGCACTGTCCCCTAGTCCTAGACCCCTCCCCGCCCCCCCAACCAGCAGAAATACTTTGTCTCTAATTTTACAGACAGGAGGGGGTTTAATTTAAACAGTCCTGATTTCTCCGCTCATCACCCGTCCGTAAACAGAAAGATGTTCTAGATTTTTGATTTCCCCCTTTATATGTTCTGGCATGTTTTCCCACCTCCTCAGTCTTGGCATGATCCAATTCTCTATTAATGACCCCATAGCAAACTCGAGCTAGGATGAACGAAAAGGGTTAATTTATTTGCACACACTCTAATGCGAGGGGAGGGGCACAACGTGGACTCCTTTTCATTCATACAATAAAGGTGGGATAGAGAACAGAAAGGGGTATACGACAAAGAACACAGACAAAATAAGAATTATTGCTTCACGTGAGTCCAGAGTTCAGAATCAAAGTCCATTGGTGTATTCTTTCACAGAGTCAACAGGCTGAAGACGGATGCTGGATAATCCACTTTTCCTGTAGGAACGACTTCCATGATGAAATGGGCCCATAGGGATGAATTAGTCTTGTAGGCACTGATACAGAAGTTCAAAAGTTCCAGTAGAAAACAGTGTAGGCGGGAAGCCAGGTATTCAAAAACCTGGACAGAGCCTTTTTCTGCTGCTGCCTGCTAGATGGAAAATGCAGCCTGAGCCTTTTTCTCAGCTCCACAAGGCAATATTACAGGTTCTAGCTGCTTGGGAAAGGTGTCATGTGACATGACTCCCACTTTTCCACCTTGGTTGGACAAAGGACATATATTGTCTGCCTGAATCTTTGAGAAGGTTATTGTTTCATCTGTTAATCATTTCAAAAAGAGATTTCAGAGTTCTTTGTCCTCATAGATGGATCATCTCTGCTGGCCAGGGGCCTGGCCTTAGAAATGTTAAGGGCCTTTGTACAAGTCCTGGGGATTTGATCTCTGCTGGCACAGGGGCATTCGTGCCTCTTTCAAGATAACAAGGTTGCTGCTGTTCTGAAGGCCAAAACTTCCTTTTGTGTGAATCATAGTCTATCATGGCTTCAGTCAGTTTAAAGGTTTTGTCCAGCTTTAAGAAAAATAATTTTATATGTTAGCCAGGACACAATCTATACTATTTGTTCCTTTAATACCTTTAAAGTTTCAATCAAGTCACTTCTTAACCACCCAAATTCTAGGGATCATGAGCCTAGTTTATGTAGTCTCACCTTGTACTTTAACCCTTAGAGTCTTGGCATCATTCTGGTAAAACTACAGGACACTCCCACCGAGGCCAATATACCCTCCCTGAGGTGGTGTCCAGAACTGAGCACAGTGACTCCAGATATGGTCTAACTAGAGTTCTGTATGGTTAAAGCACAACTTCCATCGCTTGTGTTCTAGTCCTCTGGATAAAAAGGCCAGCATTTGATTAGCCTTTTTGACTGTTTTCTGTATCTGCCTGCGGCATTTTAATGTTCAGTGTCAATGGTTCGTAAGCTGTTTGGACTTCCATGTTTCTAGTTTCTCGCCCTGTAGAAAGAACCCTGTTCTATCCTTTCTAGCGCCAAAGTGAATAACCTCATTCTTGTCAATATTAAATAAACTTTCCAAGGTTTTGCCCATTCAGTTAATCGGTTTTTTTTTTTGCAATTCTATGCTTCTATCTACATAACTTCTAGGGCTGAATTTTTCACCGAGTGGGCAGACGCGCGCCTGACCCGCTCGAGTGTAAAATGCCACACGATGACACCAGGCGAGCGTCTTAACATTATCACGCACTCACGCAATATTTCAGTCGGCGGGCAAGGGTGTGAGTGGGTAGCGCGCCCGCTGACAGTTAACAGGCCTATTAAGGCCATTAAAGTATTAATTGAATTCAATTTTTCACTGCCCGCCCAACCTTACGATTGGCGGGCAGGCGAATCGATGTGGCGGCCTGTGGATTTTTTTATGAAACCTTGTCCATGGAGCCACATGAGCAGGGACATGTTTTTAACGTTTGTAAGCTTTTCATTGTTGGTTTTAAAAATCTTCAGCTCCCTGAGATATGACCTAACTATGTGCCTCGGGGAGCTTTCATCGTGCGCACCCACACGAACGCGCAAACTTCCGTGCTCGGCCCTCGTCCCAGCAGCACTCAGCCTTGTAGCGCATTTCATTGGCCGTTAATTGGCCAGCCAATGTGAAATCGGTGTTGGGGCCCGATCGCGGGCGGTGGGCGACTTCATGACCGCTGCACCCACCTGACGAGATATAAATCGTGCCAATAATGCCACCTATCTTTGTGTCACCGAAAAACTGACATGTGGCTCTATAGAATTAGCAATCAAGGTCAAGCTGCCTGGCTTACATTTCAAACAATGCTGTCAGTCACCAGTGGTGCCTTCATCATGGCAAAGCCACTTGCCAACCAATCAGCACACTCTTCACATACAGTATAAATTGTTGTTTTCTCCCTTATATTGGTATTCTTGTGAGTCTCCTGATAAGTGCAAGACGAAAATCTTAGACATGTCTCTTTTTTCAGCAATGCTCAAGTTTTTTACTACCAAATGACTATAAATCATAAATACACTGAATAGTTGAGATCCCAATCCAGATACCAATGGAATATCACATTCTGCCAACTATCCCTACTCCATGTCTCCGGCTGCTGAAACAATTTCCTGGCCAGGCAATAATTTTCCTTCAGTTCCATGGGCTGCAACTTTAGCAAACCATCTCTTAAGAGAGACTTTATCAAATGCCTTTTGAAAGACACACAAATAACATCCATAGACATTTCCCTGTCCACTCCTTTAGTAATTTCTTCTAAAATGACAATCATCTACAAATGCACCAATGCCACATTTTCTCTTTCAACACCAGCCAACCCACAAAATCTCTGATTGAAGTTGCTAGTTTAGTGTTGAATATGGGGCAGTTTTATACTGTGGCCAAGCGCTCAATAGAAGTTGAGGTTCATCAAACTCATTTCATTCCAGAACCCAAAGAGTAAGTATGGGCTCTAAGATAGGGCTGGAATGTCCAGGCATTGAAGATTAATTTCCAGGACCCTGCTGTGAATAATCCTGGAAAAAAGAAATCACAGAACCACAGTGCAGAAGAGGCCCATTGGCCCATCGAGCCTGCACCAACACGTGAGAAACATCTGACCTACCTACCTAATCCCATTTACCAGCACTTGGCCCATAGCCTTGAATCTTATGATGTGTCAAGTGCTCATCCAGGTACTTTTTAAAGGATGTGAGGCAACCCGCCTCCACCACCCTCTCAGGCAGTGCATTCCTGACCGTCACCACCCTCTGGGTAAAAAAGCTTTTCCTCACATCACCCCTAAACCTCCTGCCTCTCACCTTGAACCTATGACCCCTTGTGACTGACCCTTCAACAAAGGGAAACAGCTGCTCCCTATCCACCCTGTCCATGTCTTTCATAATCTTGTATACCTCGATCAGGTGACCCCTCAGTCTTCTCTGCTCCAACAAAAACAACCCAGGTCTGTCCAACCTCTCTTCATAACTTAAATCCCAGGCAACAGCCTGGTGAATCTCCTCTGCACCCCCTCCAGTGCAATCACATCCTTCCTATGAGGTGGCGACCAGAACTGCACACAGTGTTCCAGCTGTGGCCTCACCAAGGTTCTATACAACCCCAACATGACCTCGCTACTTTTGTAATCTATGCCTCGATTGATAAAGGAAAGTGTCCGAAATGCCTTTTTCACCACCCCACTAACATGCTCCTCTGCCTTCAGAGATCTATGGACACACACACCAAGGTCCCTTTGTTCCTCAGAACTCCCTGGTGTCATGTCATTCATTGATTACTTCCTTGTCAAATTACTCCTTCCAAAGTGTATCACCTCACACTTTTCAGGGTTCAATTCCATCTGCCACTTATCTGCCCGTTTGACCATCCCATCTATATCTTCCTGTAGACCAAGACACTCAATCTGGGTGGTGGAATAGCATTTGACTGACAGTCAAGAGTTATCTGATGAGGTAATGAAGGAGCATTTTGATTTCCAATCGGCATGTGATGATGGTGCACTGTGAGGATGGACATGTCAGAAAACCAACGGTGAGAACAAGGATGCGAGTTGGTTGGAAGCAGGGGAACCTGTGATGAAAACACCACCCGGCCAATCTTTGTGTCATCTGCAAACTTACTAATCCTACCCGCCACATAGTCATCTATGTCGTTTATATAAATGACAAATAATAGGGGACCGAGCACAGATGCCTGTGGTACATCACTAGACACTGGCTTCCAGTCACTAAAGCATCCTTCTGTCATCATCCTCTGCCTCCTACAACTAAGCCAATTTTGAATCCACCTTATCAAATTACCCTATATCCCATGTGCATTTGCCCTCTTTATAAGTCTCCCATGTGGGACCTTGTCAAAGGCTTTGCTGAAATCCATATAAACTACATCAACTGCACTACCTTCATCTACACACCTGGTCACCTCCTCAAACAATTCAATCAAATTTGTTAGACATGACCTCATAAGGAATTCTTAAAAAAATATGAATTTCTTTTTTCATTTTCTTTGAACATGCCTATTGGTCAGGTACAAATACATAGGTAACGGGGAGGCTGGGTGGGGGAATGGTGTTTGACTGACAGCCAAGAGTTATCTGATGAGGTAATGAAGGAGCATTTTGATTTCCAATCGGCATGTGAGGATGGCGCACTGTGAGGATGGACATGTCAGAAAACCAACGGTGGGAACAAGGATGCGAGTTGGTTGAAAGCATGGGAACCTGTGATGAAAACACCAAAAATGTATTCAACCTGAGTTTACAACCCTTGCCATACAACCAACAGACAGAGGAAATGTTGATCCTATCAAACTGGGCTAGCTTGCAACCCAGATTCCAGAGAGGAAAGGATGATGTTTAACCCAGTGCACCAGCTGGTCCCCTGTGGTTCATTATATTTTGTTTAGAAAGTTCCATTGTGTCGCTCGTGCAATGTGCCATCTTTCAGCTGACAGGCTAAAAACTGCTGGAGTGTCTGACAATACATATCGGTGCTGAGGGGTATGTGAAATGAATGTGGGAACGAGCTTCAATTTAATGTTCTTTTCTCCTCTGTAGAACAATAAGATGGCCAGTACATGCTAGTTCCCCAAATGGCTGAGATTAGGAACTCAGAGGCAATTTAGGGACTCATGGGTTTAAGCCTCCATCCAAGGCACCGTGCACTGATGTTCCAGTAGGCCAGTTTTTAACTCAACATGCCTAAAAGAAACACGGTGGTAGAAGAGATAAAATAGCTGTCGAATTTACTGCCTCATCACTGCTCTTGCCATCATGCTCACTAGGGCTGCAGGATGTTTTGTCGACAGAAGGCACTGCAGCAACTCCCAAATACAATGCCTACTTTCCACTCAGCTTTACTGAATAGTGAGGCTCCAGATAAATAATAGAAAAATTATTTTTGTGGGGTGCAGATAATTGAGCCGCTGTTCTCCTCCGGGATCCATAAGAGTACTGTGGGCTGCTGTCATCCTGGGCCAGTTGAGGAGGCAGTGCGCAAAAAAACAAAGAACAGGCATTTTTATATCATCTTAATACATCCTCAGGATGTCCGAAATCATTTTGCATTCCGCCAACTTCATTTGAAATGCATCCACTCTTGTTATGTAGACAAAATACATCAGCGGCATCCTAATAGGACAGTCAGGACGCCAGGGAGAACTTCCTTCTCTTCTTCAAATAGTGCTATGGCGACTCCAACATATATTTGAATGGCGAGCCAGGAGCTTTGGTTTATTGGCTCACCTGAAGGATGGCACCTCTGACAATGCAGCACCCCCAGTATTGCACTGAATGCCACTCAGGAATATCTCTTCCACTCTTGCGCTGATGTTTAAACCACATGATGCAAAGTATGGTAGAGGGTAAAATTCTCAAATGTGAGGAAACTACAAAAGAAGTTTGGGGATAGGCCAGGATGAGACATGGGCCAGAATTTTTAACTCGGTGGGCGGGGGACGCACCCTATCCGCTCGAGCGTAAAATGACAGGCGCTGATGTTGGGTGAACCTCCTGATGTAAACGCGCAGTTGCGCGATATTTCAGTCAGTGGGCACGCGTGGGAATCAGCATTGTGCCCGTTGATAATTACATGGGTTATTAAGTTCCTTAAAAAGATAATTAACTTAAATTTTTTGCCGCCTGTTCAACCTCACAGTTGGCAGGTAGCCGGGCATCCATAGGTGGGATGAGGTTTCCAACAGCAAATAAAAATAAAACGTTTTACATTTCATTTATAACATGTTCCTGCTCATGTGACAGATTCACATGAGGGGACGTGTTTTATAGCATTTAAAAAAATTTTTTTTTTGAAACCTGTTCATCTCCCTGAGGCAGCTCTGCGCCTCAGGGAGATTTTCAAGCGTGCACTTGCACGCATGCCCGAAGCTCGCGCTCAACCTCCTCTCCCCGTTTCACGCTGGGCGGCCTTAATTGGCCCATCAGCGTGAAATCACAGTCCAGCCCCGGTGGCTGTCGGCTTCCCTACCACCCCCGCCCTCCCCCGCTGAGCCCGCCCAACAAGGGGAAAATTCGGCCCATGGATTTGATAGGCAGCCTCCGTAGTGGTTCATGTGGTGTTGGATTATTTCCTTTAAAATTCCTACAAGCCCAGTGTCGACAACACATCAGGGTAGGTCTTTTCACCACTTGCGTGACAATCTGTGGATCGCCACTCTTTGTAAAACATGCCCAATTTTCATTCCTTGGATGTCAAAAATGTGATACTTGGCATAAGAAAGCCGCTTTTTACTTTTACTTTCATTGTAAAAGCTTCCAATAAATAAAGAAGGCAATCAAATGAATTACATTTTTTTGAAAAACCTTTCTAATGCCAGCTTGGTCTTTCACTAGCACATAAAACTTAGGACTGAAAAATATTGTATTATAATACATTAAAATTGCAAGAACATTATGAAACTAATATCTCTCTTTTAACATTTTTGTCAGAGAAACCTAGAGAGTCCAGAGTCACATTATCAGTTGAAGGGATTTAGTTGGGTGATTGGTTCAATTCTCAGCACACATCCAGGCTTACAACAGTGATTATTTCAACAACAGTTAGGCTGGGCATTCACACAATGCGTGGTAAGTCTTTGTTGGAAGAGACACAAGGGTTTTCCATGTACCTATGACTTACTGTTTGCGGCTTGGCCTCTCCTCCACTACCAGGGCTTCACTGAAATTCTACAAAGAACATAAGTGCCAGAGAAACTATCTTTAGAAACTGAGAATGTAACTGGAATTCGTTGAGTTTTTTTTCAGAAAGGTTACTTTGGTCAATTATATTCTAAAAAACAGTATGTTTACATGTGGGACAAATAAAATATTTTGATTTCAGGTTTGTCATTATGTCATTTTAATTTTTTTCCAGCATTTTAGATGGTTCCACTGTTCACACTTTTTATATATACTTGGTCCAACTCAAAGCTCAAAAACCGCCAAAAAAAAACCCAAAGTGACTAACATAAACAATAAAAATGCTGGAAGGACTGCATGTATTGAAATGTTGAGGGAAGTATTGAATACAAATATGCTTCATTAAGCAGAAGCGTTTAGTAACACTAAATACTGTTGCATGTAAGATATTTGCTAAAGAAAGAAAGATATAAATTAGCTTAATTTTTTTCTTAAACTTCATATATATATTTACATATATTTGGTACATTTAACCTTTGTATAAAAGCACATACCCTAAACAGTTGTATATCAAAATTAATGAATTGTGTGGCATGTATGTGTTACCATTTATTATTTTTTTGTATAACTGTAATGTGTGAGGTTTATGAACATGCAGTGGGTACTGAAATCTATAGAGGAATTGTCCTGGTCTGTGTCTCAATCAAATCACAAAAACAGATTATCTGGTTGTTTTCACATTGCTGTTTGTGGCAGCTTGCTGTGCGCAAATTGGGATACTATGCTTCCTACATTACAACAGTAACTACACTTATAAAAATGTACTTCATTGTCTGTGAAGTGCTTTGGGAAGTCCTGTGGTCATGAAAGGTGCTATATAAAGGAATTAGATCATTATCTGAAAAGGAGGGGAAAAATGGGCTACTGGGAAAAGGAAGGGGAATGACACTACATGAATTGCTCTTGCAGAGAGCCAGCACTTACATGAGGGGATGAATGGTCTCCTTCTGTACTGCTATGATTCGATGAATACAAGTCTTTGTTTCTTTCTAAGGAATCTGAGCCTAGCATTGCACTACTCCTCCTTCAGGTACCATCCCCTGAAAGGGCATTGGTACCCATGAACTTCTGCTGCATTTTTCCATGATCATGCTAGGCAAAGTACTGCAGTGGTTTGCCATTGCCTTCTGCAGAATGGCTGACCAGGAAACTCCCCCACTCTTACCATCTGTCATTAGGTGTATTGGAAGGATTTACAGTCTGATAATCAACCTGTTTGGCCACATTTTGAATGCTCCTTCCATGGCTATCAAATCCCAGAGCAGGCCTTAAACCTGGAGCTTCAGACCCAGAGGTAAGGATGCTATCCTGCATTCCACTACTAGGAGATGTGATCTTAAATAAATCAGAAGCGTTCAGGCACTTAATCTAAGCAGTGATTTCAAGTAAAATGCATATTAAGATTTTGAAAATGGATATGTCAAATAATTGTAACTAACAGGAGCTGTTTGCAGATTTTTTCAAATATGTTCTTTTATCATTTTCAATGTTACATTTTAGTAACTACCACTTTGAATTATTACAAAGAGTTTACAGCATAGAAACAGGCCATTCGGCCCACCTGGTCTATGCCAGCATTTATGCTTCACACAAACCTCCTCCCACCCTACTTCATTGCAACATAATCTTCCAGTATCAACATAACCTTCTAGATTATATTTTGGCATAACAGCATATTATTTAATAAATTAATGACAGGGAAAAAAATCCCTGGATGCTGAAAAGCAGGGAAACTACTTCAGTAGTAATTAACACTATTAATACTGGACTCCCCCAAGTCATATAGCTATGGCAAAATGCAGTGTTTGACGTGAGTAGGTTTTCATTCACAGGCCAACGCTGACTTCCTTTGCAAAGCCCTATACTGCTCCCTAGTGTAAGCCGTGAAAATATCATCCACTCCACAACACAAATCTGCTTGGTGAGCTATAGTGGTTTTGTACTGTGTACAGCCTTGATTCCTGAAGGGATGGTGATGTCAAAGAGGAATGACATTTGTTTGCCAAGTACATTAAAATTGTGCATCGGATTGCATTGCAGCAATATAAACAATCCGTGATAAGCAACACTACTAGTGAATTTTCACCTGAGTTTGTCTTTTGCTCCTTTTTGCATTTTTGTATTTTACATAAAATTGAATGTAAAACTTACCTTGATTCAGCTTCTGGCTGTGCCAGGAGTTGACTTTAATAAAGCATTAATAATAAACTATTAATAATAAAAATGTTATTGTGTTATGCATGACGACAAAGAAGAAAGTTCTTAACAAATTGTTTAAAGCCGTCAGCTGAAATCCCTGTGTTTACTCCTTTAGTACAGTCATTAGCCCAACTACTTAAAATGGATTAACAATATTAAAATGGCAAGTTTGGTTATCTCAGCTTCTGCTGGTCCAGCATGTAGGAGCACCAATACTCAGTGCCTTATAAACGCCATCAGAAATGCTTTCTGGCCAGCACTTCAATGCAGGAAAGCTGGACTCCAAGCTCTGCAGGATGCCTTGATGGAGCCAGAATCCTCCATGCTTCTCGACAACGACAGGAGTCTGTCTGGTAGGCCTGCCAATGAACAACCATCCAGGTGTGCCTTGGCATCAGCATTTTCCTATTGTGAAGTCCCCATCACATTCCTCACCTGAGTCTCCCACAGCAGAACCCATCTGCAGCCTGGCCCTCTGGTGGGCTGGTGCACGTGCTATCCTTTCCCTAACCCACTTGTACCCAGTGACTCACCACAGGTTGATCCATACTAGTCTCTAAAGTTCATGGAGTGCCCAAGTCTGAGCTGGTGGCTTTGAGTATCAGATCAAGTGACAGTGCCTCTTCATCAGTGCTGTACTCTCTCACTCTCTTCCTACTGAGGCTGCTGTGGCTGGGCAGGCCACAGCTCCAGGGTTACTAAAAGCAGAAACTCAGAAGGGGAGGGGGGGAGGTTTGTTTTTCATTTGTTCATGAGATGTGGGCATTGCTGGCTAGGCCAGGATTTATTGCCCATGCCTAATTGCCCTTGAGAAGGTGGTGGTGAGCAGCAGAGGGCATTTAAGATAAAAACAAAAAAACTGCGGATGCTGGAAATCAAAAACAAAAACAGAATTACCTGGAAAAACTCAGCAGGTCTGGCAGCATCGGCGGAGAAGAAAAGAGTTGACATTTCGAGTCCTCGTGACCCTTCGACAGAACTAGTTGAGAAGGAGCATAAGGCAGGAACATACCACAATCCTCAATGTTCTCGGCAAAGCCAGATACAACAGGTTCTGTTCAGCGTTGCCCATGGTATGGAGAACAATCTCCTCTGTCGTGCTCAGTGGATGAAGGCATGCCTTTACCCCAGCCCAGTTCTCTGTTGCTCCCTGCAGTTATCAGTTACCTTGTCCTGCAGTGTGACAGCCATGGTTGATTAGCTGGAAGTATGTGGAGGCAGTGAGAGATGGGTGAGAGGCCGGCAGCATTGTTAGGAGTGTGAGAGGGAAGTGGAGTAACTGAGCATTAGGACCTGAGACCTACCTGCTGGGGGCTGCTGATGGGTGAGTGATGGGGGTGTGGTGCATTGAGCAGTGTGAGATGCTGATGATTTGGTGGGTAGGAGATGTTATGCAAAGAGCCTGTGGCCTCGGCAGTTGAATGCATGGCCACTAAAGGCAAAGCAATGAAAGTCAGAGATGCTCAGGAGGCCAGAGTTGGAAGTGTGCATAGATCTCTTGGAGGGTTATGGCATGAGAAATAGGGAGTGACGAGGCTGTGGGAGATTTAAAAGCAAGGGCGGGAATTTTAAATCGGAATCAAAATGCACTGTGAACTCTTTTGGGCTGGAGACCAGTTAAAGCCACTCACAATCTAGTAGCAAACAGTGATGGGATTAAGAGGCTGTGGCTTCTCACCATCACTACCCCCTCCCTCCGCAATTGTTCACCTGACTGCCACTGACACACACAATCTGCTGTCCACTCGCGACATCGATCTAATCTGATTTGACCTGAATAGGTATCACTGAAGCAACAGTTGCAAAAGGACATTAAAATAAACCATCATTTCACCATGAGTTTATCCCAGGAGTCGTTCAGCCAAACAATTCAGGAAAATTCAAAATCCTGTTCCCAGGTTTTCCACGAGAGTGCAAGAGGACGGTCATTTTGGTGAGAACGGGGTTGGGTTGGGTTAGGATGTCCATCGCTATAACTAAAAAAGCCCATCAGCCTTCAAGCTCCAACTTTAATCAGAGGTGTGGGAGGCTGAACTGGGCAACTGGGCACTGCCTCCACATACTTCCACCCCCCCCCCCCCCCCTCCCCCGCCACCCCCCACCCCCACACCCCAACACCCCAACCCAACCCCCATGTCGATTTTAACACCCAGCTCTCATTTTAATGTTTGCGCACAGAGACCTGCCTGAAGCCGGCAGTGGGTGTTGCAGAGGGCAGAGGGCAGGAATGGGAAACTGCACCTCGGTAAGGATATGTTGGCCTTGGAAGGGATGCAGCACAGATTCGCCAGAATGATACTGGGGTTGAAAGGGGTAAATTGTGAGAACCGGTTACAGAGATTACATGTGTACCCTCCTGAGAACAGAGGATTAAAGGATGATTTAATTGAGATGCTTAGGGTGGTCGAAGGAGTTCATTGGTAGAAAGAAATGACTTTCTGTGGTGAGAGGGTCTGGAATGAGGAGAATTGACCTTAAAATTAGAGCTTGGTTGTTCATGAATGATGTCAGAATGTATTTGTTCACAAAGTGTGGTGGAAATGTCTCCTCAAATACTGTTGTGTTTGAGGGTCAATTGAAAATTTCAAAACTGAGTTTTTTGGAAGGCACATTAAGGGTTATCAAACTCCGACGAAGCTAAGTTATTGATCAGCCACGACCTCACTGAATGGCAGGACTGTACCAAGAGGCTGAATGGCCTACTTTCCAGGTCCCGATGCATCTTGCAGTCATGATTCTACTTGCCACCATCATTCGTTGGCAGGTCATGCGAGCCTTAGTTGACCCAGAGTTAAAACCACATGCACAAGATATTTTTGGACTCTGACTTTGCCTCTGCAAGTAGCTCCCAATTGCCTGGGCCAGGCAGTTGTGCCAAAGTCAGAAAAATGTGTTAGCCGGGATTCAGTTGGTCAATCTCTTGCCTCTGAGTCAAAAGGTTGTGGCTCCAAGTCACATTCCAAGGATTTGAGCTCAATAGTCTAGGCTACCACTGTAGTTCGGTGCTGAGAGAGTGCTGCACTGTCAGAGGTGCGGTCCTTCAAATGAGACATTAAACCGAGGCCACATCTACCCTGACTGATGGGTATGAAAGATCCCATGGCACTATTACAAAGAAGAGTATGGGAGTTCGTCCTAATGTCGTGGCCAATATTTATCCCTCAATAAATATCATTAAAACTGGCCATTATCATTCTCAAGTTTGTGGGAGCTTGCTGTGTGCAAATTGGCTGCTGCATTTTCACGTTACAAAGGTGACTACACTCCAAGAAGGATTTTATTCGGTGCTAAGCACATTGGGATGTCCTGGGGTCGTGAAAGACACGATATAAATGTAAACCTTTCCTTTCCTCTTCAGCTACTTTTTTGATCTCAAGGATGGAACCTCACAGCCATTGGATTTGCATTGGCTGCAGTGTAACTACAGCTAACCTGGAGTGAGCAGAATATTTTTGTATCCTATTCACATTATTTATTGGGGTGAACAACACAAGTGGCCAGATGATGGAGCTCCTCTGATCCACGGACTTTGCAGTGTGATGGTACTCAAGTGGCCACTAGGTGGGGTGCTTCACAGTAGAAAAAAACTTGGCCACTCCACCTCCCTGCAGAACATTGAAGTGGCGCAAAAGTCAGTTCATGAGGCTGTATTTTTTGGGTACTTTCAGTTTCTATTTTTCATATCAAAGCCAGGAAATAAAACTCAAGGAAAACCAATAATTATCAGAGTTGATTTTTGAACATCACCAAACCTTAAGAAAACAAATAATGGACTAACACTAATAATGGACAGCCCACAAATATTTTGCACAGTTAACAGATGCCACGTTATTATCTTTAATATCTTTCCCCTAAGTATTAAAATGCAGATCTCCATGATCATAAAATACTGTCAAGCAATTTTAGCAGCAAAGTATGCTTATAATCTCTGTGACTGGATTGTGTGCTACAAAAATGTTGACCGATAAATATGTGTTCAAAGCGTATGTTTTAAGTCTGACTTATGAAGCAGTTGATCCTAAAATTTAACTTTGCCATGTGTAACATGAACAGAGGTTGTGGTCTTTGTACGCAGTGAATGCATTTTGATAATAGCTATATTCACTGTCAAGGCCTTTCAACAGTCTGGATGTAACAGATGTGGTACAGAGATATTTCTCTGGTATTGATTTGTGGTGAAGAGACAATGGAAAATTTCGAGGAGTCTTTTCCCCTAAATTTTAGGATAAAGTTTGTTTTTAACCAAAAAATACCTGTGAATTTTATGGGCAAAACATGATTTTAAAGCTCCCTAAGTATGTAGCTTCCTGGAACGCAATCTGATTTGTCACTAGCCCTAAAAATTGACATTCATTCCTGATTAGATTGCAAGAACTGGTTACGTGTCAATAACATTTCCCCAGACTGGATTTCAGGTGCTGTAGAAACTCCCACTGCTTCCCCTCAGATTGTTCTGATACAGTTAAGGGGGAGATCAGTGTGGGTGTCACTTGACTCCAGTAACTTTAAATGTAAGTTTAAAGTATACGTCAGCCACAAAATGCAGGACAAAGCCAAGCCGGCAAATTAAGGCCCCATCAGTCTACTCTCAATCATGAAAGGCCTCATAGATTGTGCTATCAAGCTGCACTCACCGATAACCTGCTCACTGATGCTCAGCTTGGGTTCTACCAGGGCCACTCGGATGCAGGTCGTATTCCGGCCTTCATCCAAATATGGTCAAAGAGCTGAATTCTAGAGGTGAGGTGACCATGACTGTCATTGACATCAAGGCAGCACTTAAACTGAGTGTGTCATCAAGGAGCCCTAGCAAAACTGAAGTCAATGGGAATCAGGGGGAAAACTCTCCACTGGTTGGAGTTATACCTAGCACAAAGAAGATGGTTGTGGTTGTTGAAGGACAATCATTTCAGGCCCAGAACATCGCTGCAGGGCAGTGTCCTAGTCCCAAACGCCTAAAAAATATATAAGATGCTCTGCAGCAACTCGTCACGGGTTCTTTGACCTGCCACCTAGAAGAGCATGGGCAGCAGGCTCATAGAATTGGAAGTTCCCCTCCAAATCATGCATTGCTCTCAACTGAAAATACATCCTTACTTGAGCATCGTCACTGGGTCAAAATCCTGGAACTCCCTCCCTGACAGCACTGTGGGTCTACCTGCACCACATGGACTGCAGTGGTTCAAAAGAATGGCCCTCTACCACTTTCTCAAGCAGCAATTAGGATGGGCAGTAAATGTTGTGAAGCCTAGATTCCCAAGAGCAAATAAAAAAACAAGCAAATGGTAGGCATGAGGTTATTTTGTGCAGCATGAATTAATGATGGGGATAGCACAGGGAAGGGAGTAGTGTCCAGTCTAGAACTAGTGTAGGTATAATCTTTCCTACTGCCTATTAGGGGTCACGTGACTGTTCTTGATGAATGAGTTCTGAGCACGGGTAATCTGCGGTGCTTCCTAGTCATGGACCTGGTTGAAGCGTGTAGCTTCTAAAAGAGTTCTGTAATAAAGTTATCTGTTTCAAGTGGAAACCCATTCGGTAGGTCAAGTTTATTACATTTGGCGACGAGGGTAAAATAGCGCCGACACTGCGCCTCGCCTTGTGAATGTGAGTAGATCAGTTCTTAAGAAAAAAAGAAAAGTATACTCACTAGCCATGCCACTCTTCGATAGAATCAACCCTTATGACGCGTCCATGGGGGACTGCAGCCAATATGTAGAGCGCCTTGGTTTTTTTTCATGGTGAATGAAATTACTGCGGAGGAGAAGCAGAAAGTAATTCTTTTGAGTGTCTGTGGGGGCAAGGTATATAACCTCATCTGCAGTCTGACGGCCCTGAATGTTCAGAATTCTAAATCTTTTAACGACCTCGTGAAGACTCATTTCAGTCGAAGCCATCGGTAATAATGCAGAGGTTTCAGTTTAACTCCGGAGTAAGGGCCCTGGGAGAGTCCATTGCAACTTATATAGCGAAGCTGAAGCAGTTGACTGAGCACTGCGACTTCAAAGACACACTCAACGATTTGTTGCGGGACTGATTATTTTGTGGTGTTCACGATGACACCATCCAGCATCATTTATTCGCAGAAGTTAATCTTGATTTGAAGCGCACCGTGGAAATAGCACTCGCCAATAGAAAGTGCTGTGAAGGACACACAGGCTTTACAGAATGTGCAACATGGCGGCGTTCTTCAGTTGGGGCAGGAACCTACACCCAGGAGGGGCACAAAAACCAGGCCCACAGCAACGAATCGAGAGACAGTCTCTGCTGCTCGAAAAACGAAATAGCCTAGTGGAAGCATTTCAGCAGCAACTCCGAAGTTAACCGGAGTAACCACGTACCAGACACCTGCAGATTCAAGGAGGCAGAATGCCACTACTGTCACAAAAACGGGCACGTTATAAAGCAACGCAAGGTGAAATCGAGGTAGCCCATCAGACAGCAAACCAAGGAGATTGAAGTGAATAATGTAATAGAACTTGAAGCTGCCGATAGTGATAACTATTCCCTGTACAATGTCAAAGCAGTGAAAACTGAACCAATAACCATCACCTTTCAAGTGAATGGGAAGCCACTAATAAAGGAGATAGATATGGGAGCCTCAACCATAGTGGTGGGAGAACACACATTTAAATACCTAAATGAAGGTACCCAGCCACTGAATCTAGAGCAAACCATGCCTCAACTGAAGACAAAAACTGGAGAGTCAATACAGGTAAAGGGCATCTCCACAGTACCTGTGTCCTATAGACAACAGACAGCCCAGCTTCCAGTGATCGTAGTGACCGGTGGAGAACTTTAGTCTTCTGGCTGAGACTAGTTACAAAAAATTAAGCTCAGCTAGTTTGAAATATTTCCTGTGAGAGCAAAAGGAGTTCCTGAGCTGCTAAAGAAATATGACAGTGTACTTCGTGATGAATTAGGAAAGTTAAAAGGCTTGCAAGCAAAAATATATGTAGATTCTCAAGCGCCACCCCATTTCTTTAAGGCCAAACCTGTGCCTTATGCCCTAAAGGAGAAGGTGGATGCAGATTTGTACCGCTTAGAAAAGCTGGGCATCATCCAACCAGCCAATTTTTGGAATGGGCAGTGCCCACAGTCCCTGTGATGAAACCTAATCAAACAATTCGCTTTTGTGGGGACTACAAATTGGCGGTCAACAAGGCAGCCAGACTAGATAAATATCCTATCCTGAAGAGAGACGATTTGTACGTAAAGCTAGCTGGCAGCAAACCCTATACCAAACTGGACATGAGCCATGCATACCAACAGCTAGAGCTGGATAGCACATCTAGAGGGTGTGTAACAATCAAGATGCACAAGGGCCTATATCAATATACAGTCCTACCCTTTGGTGTATCATCTACATGTGGAATCTTCCAAAGGACCATGGAAAGTCTATTGCAAGGACTTCCCTGAGTAGATGATGTTCTGATCACAGGGTCAATGGAAGCCGAACATTTGGCCAACCTGGAAGAGGTTTGAAGAAGATTTTTGGAAGCCGGTGTACAATTAATGAAAACGAAAGGTACATTCCAATTGCCGGAAGTCATTTACCTGGGTCACTGGGTGGATGCCACGGGGTTACATCCAGTAGAGAGAAAGTCAAGGCAATCAAAGAGGCGCCCACTCTGTCCAGTGTAACTGAACTCAAGTCTCTTTTGAGCATGATCAATTATTATAGCTGCTTCTTGCCAAACTTGTCAACAATGTTAGCACCATCACACCTGTTATTGAGAAGGAATCGTCATTGGTCATGGAAGGCACAACAAGAAGCCTTTGTGAAAGTCAAGAAGCTATTACATTCATCATGTCTACTGGTACATTATGACCCATCAAAAGAAGTAACATTGACCTGAGATGCGTCTCCTTACGGTGTGGGAGCTGTGTTGTCACACAGGATGGAAGATGGTTCCGAAAGGTCAATTGGCTATATCCCCAGAACCCTATCTGTAGCCGAGAAGGGTTATTCACAACTAGAAAAGGTCAGTGATATTCGGAGTGAAGAAATTCCACCAGTACCTGCATTGACGACATTTCACCATTCAGTGAGGAGAAAGCCATTCCGCCAATAGCTTCAGCAAGAATTCAATGTTGGGCTTTGATATTATATGAGGATGAGTACACCTTTGTGCATTGTCCTGGCTTACATATTGCAAATGCGGATGCACTCAGCCATCTCCCGTTACCAGATAGCATTGTACATGATCCAGTGCCACAAGAAGTTGGGCTTGTGCTGATTTTCTTGGACTTTTCACCTGTGTGTGTGAAGCAAATAAGGAGCTGGACAAACAGGGATCCAATTTTGTCAAAAGTCCAAGACATTGTATTGCAAGGGTGGTGGAATTCACCAGCGTCTGAAGGGATGAGACCATTCCATGCCCATAAAACAGAGTTAAGTTGTCAAGATGGAATCTTGTTGTGGGGATGACGAGTTGTCATCCCTTCACAAGGAAGGGAACCACTCTTGGCAGAGTTCACTGTGCGCATCTAGGTATATCGAAGATGAAGATGCTTGCACAAAGCTATTTCTGGTGGCCAGATATAGGTAGTGACATTGAAAGCATGGTCAAGCACTGTCTCATTGTCAGCAACAACAGAAGTTGCCTGTTTCAGCTCCAGTGCATCCGTGGGAGTGGCCTATATGACCCCGGGTTAGACTACATATTGATTATGTAGGTCCATACTTAGGTACTATGTTTTTATTGACCATCAATTCGCATTCTAAGTGGATGGATGTATATGAAGTTAGATTACTGGCATTGAGTGCAACTATTGAAAAGCTGCATCAATGTTTTAGTCTACATGGCCTACTGGAAGTCCTTGTCTAGGATAACAGTACTGTCTTTACTGGTACAAAATTTCTGAGATGCAGGACTTTAAATGGAATCAAACATATTAAAACAGCACCATATCATCCCTCATCCAATGGGTTAGCTGAAAGAGCAGTGCAAACTTTCAAATCAGGAATGAAGAGATTATCCGAAGGTACTCTCGACAACTCGACTTTGACATTTTCTTCTCAATTATCGTACGGCTCCTCATTTAAGTATGGGTTCAACACCATCTGAATTATTAATGAAATGCCACCTACATACAAGGTTAAGTCTGGTGTTTCCAAACTTAGAGGGGAATGTAGAGAAGAATCAGAGTAATCAAAAATTGAATCACGATATTCATAGCAAATCTCGAAGATTTACAGCAGGAGGTTTACAGTTTTTGTGCAGAATTGTGGAAGTGGACCTTGTTGGGTTCCTGGTATAATTGTCTCAGAAGCCGGTCCCTTGCCATTCTAGGTGGAAGTGGAAGACCGAATTGTTTGAAAACATGTGGATTATCTAAGGAGTAGAGAGACATTCCAAAAACCAGTTATTCCATCTGTAATTAACGTCGAACCATTAATCCCTGAGGTGACAGGACAACCTAGAATAAACATACCTGACATGTCTGTAAAATTACTTAACCTTGAACTGCCACTTTCTAAGGATGTACCCAATGCTGTAGCTCCTGATCACAGAGGGTGAACCTAAATTGGTAGAGCCACTCTAACCAAATAAAGTTCTTCTTTCCCTTCTCCTCTAAGTTTGGAAACACCAGACTTAACCTTGTACACAGGCAGCGTTTCATCAATAATTCCTCAGAGACTTCATCTCTAATCACCTGACCTGTATATATGTATAAGTTATGGACTAAAATGTTCTTTGTAAATAGGAAATGTAAAAAAAAACTAAAGGGGAAGGAAATGTAGTGATTGAAGGTATAACTTTTCCTGGAGTCACGTGATTGTTCTTGACGAATGAGCCCTAAGTGCGGTAATCCGGGGGATGGAGCTTTTAGTCATGAAGCTGATTCAAGCCTATAGCTTCTAAAAGAGCTCTGTAATAAAGTTAAAAACAAAAACAAAAAAACTGCGGATGCTGGAAATCCAAAACAAAAACAGAACTACCTGGAAAAACTCAGCAGGTCTCGCAGCATCGGCGGAGAAGAAAAGAGTTGACGTTTCGAGTCCTCATGACCCTTCGACAGAACTTGAGTTCGAGTCCAAGAAAGAGTTGAAATATAAGCTGGTTTAAGGTGTGTGGGGGGGGTGGAGAGAGAGAGAGAGAGAGAAGTGGAGGGGGGGTGTGGTTGTAGGGACAAACAAGCAGTGATAGAAGCAGATCATCAAAAGATGTCAACAACAATAGAACAAAAGAACACATAGGTGTTAAAGTTGGTGATATTATCTAAACGAATGTACTAATTAAGAATGGATGGTAGGGCACTCAAGGTATAGCTCTAGTGGGGGTGGAGGGAGCATAAAAGATTTTAAAATATTTAAAAATAATGGAAATAGGTGGGAAAAGAAAAATCTATATAATTTATTGGAAAAAAAAGGAAGGGGGAAGAAACAGAAAGTGGGTGGGGATGGAGGAGGGAGCTCAAGACCTAAAGTTGTTGAATTCAATATTCAGTCCGGAAGGTTGTAAAGTGCCTAGTCGGAAGATGAGGTGTTGTTCCTCCAGTTTGCGTTGGGCTTCACTGGAACAATGCAGCAAGCCAAGGACAGACATGTGGGCAAGAGTGTTAAAATGGCAAGCGACAGGGAGGTTTGGGTCATTCTTGCGGACAGACCGCAGGTGTTCTGCAAAGCGGTCGCCCAGTTTACGTTTGGTCTCTCCAATGTAGAGGAGACCACATTGGGAGCAATGAATGCAGTAGACAAAGTTGGGGGAAATGCAAGTGAAATGCTGCTTCACTTGAAAGGAGTGTTTGGGCCCTTGGACGGTGAGGAGGGAGGAAGTGAAGGGGCAGGTGTTGCATCTTTTGTGTGGGCATGGGGTGGTGCCACAGGAGGGGGTTGAGGAGTAGGGGGTGATGGAGGAGTGGACCAGGGTGTCCCGGAGGGAGCGATCCCTACTGAATGCCGATAGGGGGGGTGAAGGGAAGATGTGTCTGGTGGTGGCATCATGCTGGAGTTGGCGGAAATGGCAGAGGATGATCCTTTGAATGCGGAGGCTGGTGGGGTGATAAGTGAGGACAAGGGGGACCCTATCATGTTTCTGGGATGGAGGAGAAGGCGTGAGGTTAAGGAAGAAGGAGGACATGCCCTTAGCTTCTTCCTTGAACAGAGGCCCGAACAATCCCCGTCCACCACTACTCTCCTCCGTCTGGCTGAACTTGTTCTCACGCTGAACAATTTCTCCTTCAACTCCTCTCAATTCCTCCAAATAAAAGGTGTGGCTATGGGTACCCATATGGGCCCCAGCTATGCCTGTCTCTTTATGGGGTATGTGGAACATTCCTTGTTCCAGTCCTACTCCGGCCCCCTTCCACAACTCTTTCTCCGGTACATCGATGATTACTTCAGTGCTGCTTCATGCTCTCGTCGGGACTTAGAAAAATTTATTAATTTTGCTTCCAATCTCCACCCCTCCATCATTTTCACGTGGTCCATCTCTGACATTTCCCTTCCCTTCCTTGACCTCTCTGTCTCAATCTCTGGTGATAGACTGTCCACCAATATCCATTACAAACCCACCGACTCCCACAGCTACCTCGACTACAGCTCCTCACACCCCGCTTCCTGTAAGGACTCCATTCCATTCTCTCAGTTCCTTCGCCTCCGTCGCATCTGTTCCGATGATGCTACCTTCAAAAACAGTTCCTCTGACATGTCCTCCTTCTTCCTTAACCGAGGTTTTCCACCCACGGTCGTTGACAGGGCCCTCAACCGTGTCCGGCCCATCTCCCGCGCATCCGCCCTCACGCCTTCTCCTCCATCCCAGAAACATGATAGGGTCCCCCTTGTCCTCACTTATCACTCCACCAGCCTCCGCATTCAAAGGATCATCCTCCGCCATTTCCGCCAACTCCAGCATGATGCCACCACCAAACACATCTTCCCTTCACCCCCACTATCGGCATTCCGTAGGGATCGCTCCCTCCGGGACACCCTGGTCCACTCCTCCATCACCCCATACTCCTCAACCCCCTCCTGTGGCACCACCCCATGCCCACACAAAAGATGCAACACCTGCCCCTTCACTTCCTCTCTCCTCACCGTCCAAGGGCCCAAACACTCCTTTCAAGTGAAGCAGCATTTCACTTGCATTTCCCCCAACTTAGTCTACTGCATTCGTTGCTCCCAATGTGGTCTCCTCTACATTGGAGAGACCAAACGTAAACTGGGCGACCGCTTTGCAGAACACCTGCGGTCTGTCCGCAAGAATGACCCAAACCTCCCTGTCGCTTGCCATTTTAACACTCCACCCTGCTCTCTTGCCCACATGTCTGTCCTTGGCTTGCTGCATTGTTCCAGTGAAGCCCAACGCAAACTGGAGGAACAACACCTCATCTTCCGACTAGGCACTTTACAACCTTCCAGACTGAATATTGAATTCAACAACTTTAGGTCTTGAGCTCCCTCCTCCATCCCCACCCCCTTTCTGTTTCCCCCTTCCTTTTTTTTCCAATAAATTATATAGATTTTTCTTTTCCCACCTATTTCCATTATTTTTAAATATTTTAAAATCTTTTATGCTCCCTCCACCCCCACTAGAGCTATACCTTGGGTGCCCTACCATCCATTCTTAATTAGTACATTTGTTTAGACAATATCACCAACTTTAACACCTAAGTGTTCTTTTGTTCTATTGTTGTTGACATCTTTTGATGATCTGCTTCTATCACTGCTTGTTTGTCCCTACAACCACACCCCCCTCCACTTCTCTCTCTCTCTCTCTCTCCCCCCCCCACCACCACCCCCCCAACCCCCCCACCCTAACACCTTAAACCAGCTTATATTTCAACTCTTTCTTGGACTCGAACTCAAGTTCTGTCAAAGGGTCATGAGGACTTGAAACGTCAACTCTTTTCTTCTCCGCCGATGCTGCCAGACCTGCTGAGTTTTTCCAGGTAGTTCTGTTTTTGTTCTGTAATAAAGTTATCTGTTTCAGGTAGAAACCTGTCCAGTATGTCAAGTCATTACAACTAAGCAGGGAGAAAGATCTTTCATTTGAACACCACTGAGGCATCGAAACAGAAGTCGGCTAATGGACTATCAAAGCCTATTCCACCATTTTGATGGGCAAGGCATTCTTTGCTCATCACAGTTCTCTGCTTTATCTCCATACCTCTTTCTGTCTTTAATACTCAGGTACATAGCTTTTTATTCTCTTTTTCAAGAACTTCAATTGATTCTGCTTCCATTGCCTTCTACAACAGAGCATTCCACATTCACACTACCCTTTCTCCCCTACACACCTTCTTAATCCCCTACATTATTTCGAATACCTCACTCAGTTCACTCAATTTTACCCATGATAGCCTCAGTTCATCTGTTCCCCTGGTGAATCATTGCTGTATTTTCTCCATGAGCCAGCATATTCATCATAAATGGGGTGCCTAAAGCTGAACACAGTAGGGTAGATCTGATGAATTTGCTCTGCGTGCCTGGTGTACATAATGGGGTTTCGGGTGGGAAAGCCAGTAAGATTTTCCATCCATTCTGATTAACATAGGAATCTCTGCAGTGCCCACTGATTTCTATGCTGAATTCCCATGTGCTGAAATCTACCATAATATTCCAAATAAGGTCCGAACAGTGCACTGAATTTATGCTTCTTTGCTTTGATATTCTACAGGTTTTGTGATGAAACTGCCACCCTAATTGTCATTTTGACAACTGTGAGCTGGCTCCTCGTATCATGCTTCTAGATGATTTTGACCAGAGGTCGGTGATCTGAAACGTAAACCTATTCTCTCCACAGATGCTGCCAGACCTGCTGGATGTTTCCAGTGCTTTCTGTTCATGTTCCAGATTTCAAGTGTCTGTAATATTTTGCCTTTGTTGACTGTCATCTGTTTTCATCAGTTCCTTTTTCACCCTTGTTGTTATTAGCCTTGTTCACACCACCACATCCAGCATGACCTCAGTAGCTGCTTTTTCGGCCTTCTCTCCCCTCCTGGATGGATTATCCCTTTTCTCTGACTCATTCTTTCTCTCCATCTGTCGAGTGGCCACCATCTAAAATGTTTATTCCAGACATCTTTCCCCTGTCCTGAGTGTTACAGTGTCTCTAGCTGTTAGTCAGGTCCACTGATTTTGAGATCGGCTAAATCTATCTACTAAAGTTTTTTGCATTTGTGGTGATCCTAGATATATTTCACTTCCGGGATCTTCTATGTCTTGCAAGCTGCACGTAATTCTACACTTCCTTATCCTACTCTACTAAATACCTGTCCTGATATATTAACTACATCTTTTCTGGGAGGCTGAACCTTTGACTCAGGGGTGGAATTCCTGCCTCTGAGTCAGAAGGTGCAGAATTTGTGATTCCACAAATTCACTGCAGACAATCCCAGTGAGCGGAGTCCAGGACACTGGTTCAGAATTTTGAGTTGTTATCCCATCATTTGGGTTGTAGGAGCAGATAAAACTCTCCCAGTGGGTTGGACTAACCTACCTGTTGGCTGGTACGGAGATGGTTATGGTCAGGGAGGGTGTGTTGACATTGCAGCCTGTCAGGCTGTTGACCAGCCTGTGAACTTTTCCACTGCTGTGAAGTTAAGAAAAGCAACAACAACCTGACTTGGTCAGATGGGTCAACCCAAGTCTCTGTAAGGCCTAACCCCTTCAGATCTACCTCACTCTGTGACTCCCCTCTCAGGTCATCTCACAGGCCGCGTGTGACCTACTCACTTCGGCAAGGAACACTCCAGGTTCCCGCTCCTGCCACAGAGTTTAAGGCAGGAGGAGAACATTCCGGCTGTGGCATATAAATCTCATTTGCCACATGTTAAGACGAATATTGTTTGCCCTTCTGCCTTGAAGGTGTTGACCACTGCTGGACAACTGTTACATGGACACCAGCAGATCCTCCGATATCTCAACCACGTTCTATTATCTATGTGTGAACCCAGTCAGTACATTCTGGCAAGGTATTTGGTCATGGAGAGGCATCAAGGCCAGGCCTGATCCTATTCTAAACATTGACATTTTCCAGCAGAGGTATCTAGAATCTGATGATCTCACATCAGCTACCCCTTCCCCTCAAGGAGTCAGCCAGGAGCGCTTGGGCACCCATATGAAGGAGGATGAGAAGGTGTGCACACCAGGGCCATCCACCCAGGTGACACCAGGAATGTCCAGCCTATTCAAATCCCCTCTTCCAGTGACCCCAGCAGCTCCAGCTCCACATCTTGAGGAGGGTGCCATTGCCACACAGCAGGTCCCCAAAAGCAGGCCAGGACCCTCCAGGTCCTGGTTCTCCAGAGGATGCCCATCAAGGTCATCAAAGGCAGTCAGCAGGCTGCCTCCGTCTCTGCTGTGGATGTCCAGGGAGCACCAAGATGCAGCGGCAGGGTTACAAAGGTTAAGAAGATGGAGTTGTACAGCTTGGGCAGGGGTGTTAATCACTTGTACATACTGTTCCCTATTGTCAATAAACTCCCAAGAATGTCTCCCTGCCTATGGCTCCTTGTTCTAATGAGCAGTGTTCTTGTCACTGGCATAGGCAATGTAAAATTGCATGGAGGTGGCATGGGGTGGGTGGTCGGGGCGGGTGTGAGGGGATGAGAGGTGAGGCTTAGAGGTCTTTAAATGATGTTGGGAACTGGGCAGTTGCATTGGAGAACCGAGGCGAGCCTTCCATGGTTCCACCCACACGCCTCACAAATTCCACTGCAGCTCACAAGGTGAAACCTGACTGCTGTGCGAAAAGACTAAAGTCCTGGGCAAAGTCACACATGGGGTTGGGTCTGTATTTCAGAAGGCGGAAGAGTTCACAGTTCCAATTTTCCAGAGCCCATGGGAAAATCCCGCCTAATCTATAAAGTTTAATATCTCACCATATGAGGCATTTCTCCACTAAGCCGTGGAGATGATGTTAATACAGACTACGTCCTCACTCCTCTGGTGATATGTGATAATATTTTGGGGGTAAAGATTATTTTTTGGTACCAAGATGGCTTGCTGTCGTAACAGTTGAGTGCAGCACAAAGTTCACTTGTCAACTTGACTAAGGGAAGCACACGGACTTCTAATAGGCCACCCCTGTACCACTACAAGTCAAGTTGCTGAACAAAACCAGTAGGAGGCAATATGGAAACAGCAAGTACCACAGATTATTTATTTGCCGTTGGGATAGACTTTCTCACTCTCTGAATTTCTGGCACCGCTACTGACCCCAGTCACTAATTAACACAACACATTTACTTGTTGATGCATCTGGTATCACTTTCAACATTCATATTGCAGAACTCCTGTCTGATGACTGGAACAACAGAGTGGAGATCTAATTATATAAACTTAACATAAATGATATAACTAGTGCTTACTTCAGCTGATTTTAAAACAAGTGCTGGTTTAAATATATAACATCAGCATTTATATAATACAATGTCATTCTGTATTCATTGAGGGGAGCTATTACAAGATTATTACTGAAGCAAGATGACATAGTCATTATGTTATCTGTGGAATAAAAATTATGATATTTTGTGTTTTTCAATAGTTACTTAAAAGTTCAATCAGCCATTGTAACATTCCTTGTGGGCCAGTTTTGAGGCTCAGTGCATTATAGTAGCTATGGATGTCCAGCAGTGAATGATATGTTGAGGTTGAGGCACAGTGTTACAACCAGGTGAGGAAGAGTGAACTGGCTCCCCTCTATTCAGCCTCCTCAGTTGGTCACACAAAGGTTTTGTAATTTCCCATGGATGCCTTTTTCAAACCCAAAAATGTTTTTTTACTATCCATGCAGTGTACAATAAGGAGCTAATCAACGAGATTTCCTTGAGTCAAAGAGCAAGTTTATTAGCCACTAAACCTGAGGGGAAAAAAAAAGATGCAACGTCTCACACACATACACAGATATCAGAAGTAAGGAAAGTTAGAGTCTAAATAAAAGTTAAAAGAATATACGGTTAGAAGTCCTTTGCTTGTCTTTGAGGGGTTGATTGTTAAATGTTGCGGCTAATTGAAGTCATCTGGTCCCTTGGTGCAGGTAGATGTAGAAGGTGTTGCAATTCTTACAAGACCTTGGTTTGTTGGTAGGTCTTAGGTACTCTGATTTCTTGAACTGGGTGCTGAGCTTATTCCGAGGGAGAGAGAAAAGCTCCTTCCTGCTCCATTAGCAACTTATCCAGATTCCTCTGCTTCTGCTTGGCAAACCCAGTTCCTAAAGTCCAGCTCACTGTACATTCCAAAGGAATTTGATTACCATGTCCACTGTAGTCATCATTGTAGAATAAGTAATCACACTTTGGATGTTTTATCTCAGAAACTTTTGGCACATTTGAAGATAGTAGAAATCAACAGGATGGGGTTCTTTCATCCTCCTCAGGGGGTTTTGAGTGTCTGTTTGGTTGTATATCCTGGCTGGCTAGCCGTTCCCCACTGTTTTGATGGACTCTTGGTTTCCACTGGAGAGGTAAGCTCATAAAGATGCAAATGACATGTCCATTCCTTTCAACAGACCTTTTTGAAGTGGACTTTGGCATCCCCAAGTGTGACATTCCATGAGCAATCATGTCAGAGTGTTTCTGCAGTGCAATCCATATAGTAACTTAGTGGCCAAGTTACATTTCCAGACATTGGATGACTTGTGGCAGCCATCCTTAGTCAGTGTTCTTTTTCTTGTCTCTAAAGAGAAGGTCCTCTTTAACCAGTTTAGTATGTTTTTGGTTATAGCTGGTGAAGCTATAGTTAGATCCCCCCTATTCACAATTTCCTGTCATTGTGACAATAGTGGGAAGAAAGCAATAGGCAAATGTAAAAGGCCATCAGAGAGTGGGAGATCAGAAAAGACCCTAAACATGAAAATGTTATTAGATAGATAAATGTTGAGTTTGAAGAGATATATTTTGTAACATTATTGTTCCTTATCATTTCAGCTGCATTTTTTCCATTTTTTCCACTAGGTCTTCCTGCACTATTCCACAACCTCAGGAGGTAGACCAGATGACCTGCTCACTCATTAACTGAGCTAAAGTGGCCTCTGATTTCTTCTCCTTCCCTGCGGGAAAACAACATTGGCAGCTATTATGTCTTCTGGTTCCATGATTTAAGAAGTAGTCACGTTTTAGACACAAAATGATGGAGCTTTATTGAGTGTATTTCTTTCTGCTCTTCAAGTGGTTGGTGGACTGACAGACTGCCACATCGTTGCTCAGCACATGACTCCAGTGTAGCAGTAAAATGTGGCACCCTGGATGGACATTCTCATGCCAATTCGTTCCCATTTCTTTACAAATATTATAACTATAACAATAAAACAGCAGCATTTCTGAGCTAGAGGGAAAGGTGTGGTAAGTTAGCAAATTCATAAAGGTAGTGCAGCCAATAGGTACAGAGAACCCACCTGTGTCAGCTAACTCACTTCCTATAATCTAAAAATGTGAGGAATAAAAGAATTTCCATACACATAAATGAAGTAAATTTATGCAATTATTTTGCTGATACTGCCAAAATATCCCATAACATAAAGGCCAATCCTTCTCCATATTTCATAACTCACTGTTTGACTGGATAGGTATTACAACTGCTAGCATTAGAAGGGCAATAGAATACAATATATTGCACCAGTCCTGACATGCCCAGGGCATGGATTCTCTTCATGGACAATGTTGCCTGGTCATGAAATGAAGATAAGAATGAAAAAAACCTGTAAATAATGCAGCAATTTTCACGACCTTGGGACAACCCAAAGCGATTCGCAGCCAATGAAACATTTTGAAGGGTGGTGTCTGTTGTAACAGGAAAGTATAGGGGCCAACTTGCACACAGCAAGGTCCCATAAACAGCAATGAATAAATAGCTATGTAATTTGATTTTTGGGTGTTGATGGTTGAAGAATAAATTTTGGTCAGGGCAAATCCTCTGCTCTTCTTCAGACAGTGCCAAGGGATTGTTTGCCAGCACTTGAGATGGTGGATCGGACCTTGGTTTAACATATTATCCAAAACATATCATCCAAAAGACCGCACTTCCAATAGAACTCTTTCAGTACTGTGCTAAGCAAAAACACACGCCTCGATTCTATGCTCAAGTTCTGGGGGAGAATTTTCTCCCCGTCAGGGGGTTTGGGTCATTTTACGTAGTGGCGAGCGGGCCCCGGCTCCGCTCGCTTACCCGAAAGTTCTGGCCCTGGAGTAGGGTTGGAATCCACAACCAGCTGACTCAGAGGCGAGTGCTGCCCTGAGTTGCCCCGAACCAAGGTTGATAGTAATGTTTCACTCATCTAATTACATGCACTAAATATTAAGAAGTACAGAGCACAACTTGCAAAAAAAAAAGCAGAAACTCTTACTGCACAACAGATTGATGGGAACTTGTTCATTCCACTTAGCTGGCTGAAATCAGCAAGATTAGGCATGAGACTGGAACCTTAAGTGAAAAACTCACACTTCAAAACCTTTCATTAAGACATGGCTGGCTTAACGGGTAGGCTGACTTCAGTATAAAAATGGCAGGAGATCAACATGTTTATGTTAAGTATGTTTTTACAGTCCTCCCATACTCGCAGTACCTCCCCCTCCAACTGGCTGTGCCCCCTGTACTGCCTTACAGTCTGACACAAATTAGCCAGGATCACAATTATATTAAATGTTATCTTTATTATATCCAAGCTGACAGATTTGAACTGAATCAGCGCAAGAATTTCAGGCTTAGAATTTTTGTAGCAATGCCACAAAAATCATTAGGTTTATAAAAGAACTCCATAAAGAGCTGATTTTCATTTTGATAAAAGTTGACACCTTTTGTTAACTTCATTAAATTTAAAATCAATCAAATCAAATCAATGCTCCTTACAATATCCCAATCCCGCACTGGAGTTGCTCCATTACATTCATAAGAACATAAGACTTAAGTGATGGAGGGGGTCAAAGACAGAAAATATTTGGTTAAAGCAAAGGAATGATAGATGTACAATTACACTGCAGAACATATTCCATAGGTTACCAAATAGTGTGAAAGAGAGGAACAAATTTGCAAGCTAATTACAGCATGCTGCAAAAACTATAGAGTGGCTATAAAGGGGGATTTTAATTGTCTTGATATAGACTAGGATAGTAATAGTCTAAAGGAGAAAGTATCCTTGAAGTGTGTTCAGGAGGATTTTCTAAAACAGTATGTTTCCAGTGTAATAAGGAGGGAGGCATTGCTGGATCTGAATGAGGTGGGTTAAGTGGATCAAGTGTCATTAGGAGAATATTTACGGGACATTGATCATAGATTTAGGTAGCTGTGGAAAAGGACAAGGAAAAGCCAAAAGTAAAAAAATTAGTTGGGGAAGGGCCAATTTCAGTGGCATGATAACAGATTTGGCCCAGTAAATTGGAATCAAAGCTTGCGAGGCAAAACAATGGGCTGATTTAAAGAGGAGATAATAAAAAACAAAAATAAAAATACCTGGGAAAACTCAGCGGGTCTGGTAGCATCTGCGGAGAGGAGCACAGTTAACGTTTCGAGTCCGTATGACTCTTCAACAGAAATTATTAAAGAGGAGATAGTTTGGATGCAATTAAGCTACACACCTGTGGGGTCGGGAGTGGTGGGGGTGGGAGACACGGTAGTAGGGCAAACAAATCCAGAGATCCCTGGATGACAAAAGAGATAGAGTGTAAGATGAAACAGAAAAAGGGTGCATATGACAAAATAAAAAAAGAAAATGCTGGAAAAACTCAACAGGTCGGACAGCATCTGTGGAGAGAGAAACAAAGTCCGCATGACTCCTCCTCAGAGCTAAAGAGAGGTAGAAATGAGATAGAAGTTATACTGTCGGAGGAGGGGTGGGGGTGGTGGAGCAGGTAAAGCAGAATAGAGGGTCAGCGATAGGTGGGAGCTGAGGAGGGATTGACAGAACTGAAGCAAGAAAGTTTTGATGAACCTTTACGAAACACTGATTCAGCCTTGTTTTGAATATTGTGTCCTGTTCTGGATCCCATACCTTAGGAAACTGTGACAGCATTAGAGAGGGTACAAAAAAAGATTCATGAGAAAGGTTCCAGGAATGAGGGACTTACGTTACATGGATAGATTGGAGAAGCTGGTGTTGTTCTCCTTAGAGAAGAGAAGGGTCAAAGTAAATAGGGAGAAACTGTGCCTATTGCTGGAAGGGTTGAGAACCAGGGGACACCGATTTAAGATGAATGGCAAAAGGACCAACAGTGACATGGAGAAAAACGTTTTCATGCAACACATGGTTAAGATCTGGAATGCACTGTCTGAAAATGTGATGGATGCAGAGTTAATCATGGCCTTCAGAAGAGAATTGGGTAATTGTCTGAAGGGGAAAAATTGCAAGGCCATGGAGAAAGCATAGTTGGTGGGACCAGCTGAGTTACTCTTGCAGAGAGCCGGAATATTGGGCTGAATGGCCTCATTCAGTACTGTAAGCATTCTATAATTCTATCATAAGAAAGTCTATTGTTTCATCATGTGTGTGGGGTCTAGATGGGGTTCTTTGGGGCTTGTGTATTCCCCCAAAGTAAGCTGCTTGGGGCTGTAGTTAGTTAAAATTATTCCTCTTTATTTATAGTTACTGTGCATATAGTAGAACCTCTGCATGAAGTTGGAACATCTTCTCCCTCCAAATTTCTCTTACTCAATCATGTGATGTACATCATCATTATATCGGCATCATTTGCTTCTGATGTTAACCCTTTACTCTACATCTCCCCTCAGTCTTTATCCCTATCATATTTACATTCTCCTACATTGCCCTCAGAGTCTCCGACTTCACAGGGTTAGTCTCGGTGGTGCCTTGACCAATCTCCCCATTCTTGTTCTGATGTCTTTCTGAGGTCAAGGATATTCCATGCTCTCCTTTCTGCTAGCATGAGTGTCCTTATCCTGGGTGGCTGTGCAGCTTTGTCTTACTTCTTCTTCCTTCTGTTCAGGATTTGAATAGTAAGCCCAAGTTTCTGCTGGCTTTCTTTCCAAGGATATTAAGGCGCTGTGGGTTCTCCTTATAGTTCCCCAGTCTGACTCAACCCTGTATGATCTCGGTTGTGGAGTTCTTTTGATAATTGTCTTCTCTCTGTTGGTCTCGTATTAATACTCTCTCCCCAGGCTTTAGCACTGGGAAGTCACTTGCTCTGTGTGCCTGTGGTTAATGTTATGAGCCTGTTTGTTTCTCTGTTCTTCCTCATGCTTTTTTACCCTCTCATTTGTGATGATTGAATTTTTTTTGTTTTTGTTTATCTCTGGATTGAAGTTTGTGTGTCAAAGATGTAAGTTGTGTTCTCAATCTCTTCCCCCATCAATAACTCAGATGATGGAAAACCATTTTGTAGTGTGAAGTTCAGTAACTCAGAAAAGCTGGATTAAGGTTTTCATTCTTCTTTAGCAAATCTTTGATGGTTCGCACACCTATCTCAGCTTTTCTATTTGCTTGAGAATGATGAGATGAACTGGTTATGCAAATAGATCCGTATTTCTTTCCAAAACTTTGGAAAAATTCATTGGCAAATTGCGACACCACAACATCCAGAATGCCATATGTGGCATAAATCCTATTCAGTGAGCGAATGACTGCTTTCCCAGCCCCCAGCCCCCATCCCCCATCCCAATACCTCCGTGATGCTATGCAATCTGTTTACTTAAATCCACCTTGCATAGTAATCAATGACGATAAGGAATGTTTTTCCCTTAAAATCAAATAAGTCCATTCCTAGGCATTCCCATGGCCTTGATGAAAGAGTGGAAGTTTCTTTCCTTGGCTGTTTATTACACACACAAGACAACTATAAATCATTTCTCCTATAGAACGAGTAATGCCTGGCCACCAGACTGAATGCTGGGCTCTCACATGATATTTTGCTATCCCTAAGTGACCTTGGTGAAGTCTTTAAAGAATATCAAGCAGAAGTGCTCTCGCCATGACTATTCTCCCATTGAAGACCAGTAAATCTTCAATGGCTGTGAGGTGCTTGCACTGTTCAAAACATTGGTGTAGTACTGGATTACTGGGGATATAGGCTGGCCATCCTTCTAGACAATATTCTCTTATCTGGAAACATTTGCATCTTGCTGCTGTTCTTATTTTATTTCCTGCAACTTTTTTTGCAGTAGCTAATAAGTGTTGACCAATTAGGGATGTATATGCTTCCACCTCCTCGATGAAGTATAAACACTTTTGTTTGGTTCCTTCTGTTGGTTTCCACAACAGTGTATCTACTGTTGTTTGATACTTCCCTTGAACATACTCTGTTCTGGCCTCATATCTCATTAATCTTAATCTGAACTGCTGGATTCTGGGTGGCACCTTCTCAACGTCTTTTATGCCCAGAAGAGTGGCCAGTGGCTTGTGGTCTATTTCAATTTTGAACCACAATACCATAACATAGTCTGAAAATTTTTTGCATGCTCATGTACCTGGCATCACTTCATTTCGATTGTGGCGTTCTGTTTCTGATAATGACCTTGAGATATAGTAAACTGGTGTATATTTTCCGTCCCTCTGCACTTGAAGCAATACTGCCCCTAGATCTGTTGATGATGCACCTGCTGCTAGTCTGGTCAGTAGTTCAGCGTTATAATGTGCCAAAATTTCAGAGGCAATTAAAAGTTGTTTAATCTTTTCAAAAGCATTTTGCTTTTTCACGTTTCAGCATCATTGTTGATCCTGTCAACAGCTGTCCCCAGGGCTCATTGACCTCTGCTAAATTTGGTAGGAGCTTTCCTGCTTGGTTGACCATGGTTGACCCAAGGAACTTTTGAAGCTCACTTATATCCCTGGGTTGTGGAAATCCTTTGATTACTTTTGGTTTTTGTGCATCAGCTGTGACTCCAGTGACTTGTACTATGTGACCTAGAAAACTGACCATAAGTATGGCAAACTCACATTCTTTCATTCAATTTTAGGCCTGCATCCTGCTCCAACTCTGCAGTCATGCTCTTCCCTCATGTCATCCATATGGCATATTAACCATCCATGCATTCTAGGGTTTGAGACATTGTTCTTGGGAAAATTTCAGAAGCGGGCGCAATTCCAAATGGCAATTGAAACAGTAACATCTGAATGGCATTATAAATATGATCAGCAATCCTCTTTGTCCAAAGGCCACTGCCAAAATCTGCTGTTTGCATCCATTTTGCTGAATAGAGTTCTCTTGGCTTGTTTGGCCAGACTCTCATCCACTGAGGCCATCGGGTGGATCTTATATTCCACCAATCTGTTTTAGTTGAATTAAATCCAGGCAGATTCTTATATAGCCATTTAGCTTTGTGACCACGACCACTATGGAACACCATGGTAACTGATGAGATAACTCCTTGCTGTTTCACCTTCTCAATTTCACCCTTGGCTTTCTCCAGAAGTGGGTGAGGGGTTTTCCTTCATGTAAAGAGGTAAAGTGGTTCAGCAGCAGCTCATAGGGTGATGTGGTACTCAGTCTTTAGTTTCCCTAGGCCTGTAAATAATTTTGGGAATCCATTCTTGAAGGCACTATTGTAATACTGATTAGCAGCTTCATACACTTCACAGATTAGCTTCAATTTTAAGCATCCCTTTCTGCTTAGTAGAGAGCATTCTTGATTTTGAATGGCGCAGAGAGGTTTGAAGATTTCTCCATCTTTATAGAGACATAGGAGAGAATTTTCATGTTGGCATGTGGGGGAGGGCCTGGCAGAGCGATGCATAAAGTGATGTGCGGTGACGTCGGGCATGTGCCAGAGGTGGCTGTGTGCCCGCCGCACTGTCAAAGGCCTAAGGCCAATAAAAAACCAATTGAAGTCATTATCAATGCTGCAATCCTTAAGGTTGGCGGGCAGGTGAAGAGTCCAAGCGGCCTTCGCATTTTTCAGGAACCCCCATCCACGAGCGGGATGAGTTTTCCTGAAGGTTTTATTGAATAAATTAATAACTTTTCCACATTCCATGAACATGTCTCAGCTCGTGTGACAGTGTCACATGAGGGGACAACTGTAAATAGTTTTTAACTTTCTCTATTAAAAATTCTCAATATTTTCTTAATCTCCCTGAGGGAGCTCCGTGCCTCAGGGAGGTTCCTGCGCTCTTTTGTGCGCATGTGTGAAAGAGTGCAGGCTCCGACCCTCCCTCCTCCCCACCCCCCTGCCCATACAGGTAGCGCTGAGTGCTACTGACCATGCATCACGCTGGATGGGCCTTAATTGGCCCACCCACGTAAAATGGCAGCGCAGAGTCAATCACGGGCGGCGATCAGCTCCGCACCTGCCTGCACCCGCTCCTGACTGGCCCGCCCGACAGGGAGAAGTTTCTCCTCATAGAAAGTAGGAGCAGGAGTAGGCCATTTGGCCCCTTGAGCCTGCTCCACCATTCAATATGATCATGGCTGATCCTCTATCTCAACACCATACTCCTGTTCTCTCCCCATAATCCTTATCACCTTTAGTGACTCAAAATCTATCTATTTCCTTCTTACATATATTCAGTGACTTGGCCTCCACAGCTTCCTGTGGTAGAGAATTCCACAGGTTCAGCACCCTCTGAGTGAAGAAATTTCTCCTCATCTCACTCCTAAATGTACTACCCATTTCCTGAGACTGTGACCCCTTGTTCTAGACCTCCAAGCTAGGGAAGACATCATCCCTGCAACTAGTCTGTTCAGCCCTGTCAGAATTTTATACGTTTCAATGAGATCCCCTCTCATTCTTCTAAACTCCAGTGAACAGAGGCCCAGTTGACCCAATCTCTCCTCATACGACAGCCCTGCCATCCCAGGAATCAGTCTGGTGAACCTTCACCGCACTCCCTCTGTGGCAAGTATATCCTTTCTTAGATAAGGAGACTAAAACTGCGCACAATACTTCAACTTTGCCATGAGTTAGCCTTTGACTTTTAAAGTTGTCCCATCAGGACCCTGTAATTTGATAAATGAGGGTTGCAATGTAATCTGCTGGAGCCATTTTACTTTGTCTGATAAAACAGAAACCCTGTGTCTAATTTAACTCTGTGGGGTCTCCTTCTACTTCAAGTTTAATATTCCCATATTCGTTTTCAGTATCATTTGCCTCCATTAGGAAGGTTGCTTCCTTTTTCTGTAATTCTTCCATCCTCGCAGGTCTGCGTTAACATTTTTTCCCTCTTTTTGCAGGTTGTCAGCACTTGCAAGAGATCAGCAGTTTTGAAGTTGCCTATTTTTCCACAGTTGTGGCACTCTGCTCCCCCCCCCTGCTGATCATTCGTCTTGCTTGTGTGGTTTGTTCCTGCCTCACCTAAAACATTGCAAGATGGTAGTTGGTGCAATTTTCCCCGTTTTAATGGGCTTAGGCTTTGGCACACTTAATCCCTTGTGGCCTACAGACTGAATGGTCTCACTTGATCTTCTCCAAAAGATCTCACCTTCTCCGAGAACAAACGCCTGATTTGCTTTCTAAGCTCAGTTTTCCTCACAATTTGTATTGCCTTAACTAATGTTAAATCCTCTCTTGTCTGTAAGAGATCTAATAATGCTTCATCTAGGACCCCTACTATGATTCTGTCATGAATCAATTCATCCCTTAAGCATTATATATGATCATATGATCCATATGATATAAGGTTCCATATTCACAGTTCCCTGTCAGCCTCTATAGATTTTAATGAATAAATCCATGCTTTCACCTGGTCTTTGCTTTCTCTTGTAAATTTTTTTCCTTCCTATAATTAAGTTTCTGCAGATGCTGAAATACGAATCAAATGCAATCAGGACTTCTTCATAACTTGAAGTCTCATCAACTCCCTGCCTTGCTGATGTCATCAGCAATAGGTCCAACTGCATAAAGTAATGTACTGGCCTGTATTTTTGATTTTTGTTGTGTAAGCCAGAAGCAGTTCTATATCTTGTGAACCTCTTTCTCCGGTTGTCCCAGTTCTGGGCCTGTTGTAAGCCTTCAATGCTCCGAAATGATTCTGGGAGTCATAATGTGGATTCCAAGGTACTGCTGAGCACTGGAATAGTGGCTGCATCACTGGTGCTACTTGTTGATTTGGGTCTGGGTCTGTGTCTCAGCTTAAATATACTGCATCCGTGATTCTCCAACTTTTTGGTGAGTCTCAAATCTGTTCCTTTCATCCTTCTTTCAGGAATCCCTTGACTTGCCAGGTGTGTAGCTTTTTCTTAACATTTTCCCGAGTCTTTTACTTGCTGGTCTGCTGTCACCATGTTTCGTCATGTGTTCAGGGTCTAGACAGGGTTCTTTAGGGCTTGTATATTGTCTCAAAGTAAGCTGTTTGAGACTGTAGTTTATTAAAACCATTACACTCTATTGACAGCTACTATGTACATATTGGGAATCCTGCACATAGTTGGAACTTCTTCTCCCTCCAGATCTCTGTCACTCAGTCTTGTGATGTTAATTGTCATTTCATCAACAAAGTATGCTTCTGATGTTAACCCTTTACTCTACATCTATCAAATTAATGCCATCCAGAATTAGCATTTTGGTTCCAACACATCAATCTGCATTTATCATATGTATATGTATAAAATGATTAGTGCACCACTGCAGAATACTTTAGGGAAGGAAATCTACCGTCCTTACCTGGTCTGGCCTACATGTGACTCCAGACCCACAGCAATGTGGTTGACTCTTAAATGCCCTCTGAAGAGCAATTAGGGATGGGCAATAAATGCTGACCTAGCCAGCAACACCCACATCTCATGAATAATTTTTTTTTAACAGCCTCTGACCTGCTCCTGTAGCCATTGCATTTATTTGGCTGGTCCATTTAAATTTCTGATTGGTTAAGGAGAAACCCAATTACTTGCCCCGTTCACTGAGGTCCCAGATCCCTGGTTTCCCTCGCTGCGATGCTATCAGCTTCTCTCTGTCAGCAACTTTCCACACAAAAAGTTTAAAACCTAAAGTTGCAAGAGTAAGCTAACTAACAGCATTGAATCTATAATTTCTGTACCATGCTATTAGATGTAAGAATCTTACTACAACGCACTATGATTTGATATTTGTGCACGCCACTACATTCACATTATGCTGGATATCCTACACAGAGATTAGCCATTTGTTTTACTAGAACTGGTTATGTCTTCATTTAATAAATAAAATGGTGTTTTCTTTTCACCGAAATTGGACTCCCAGGTTGAAATATTTATGTTTTTTAGCCAACAGGTTCCTGGAGGCAGAAGCTCCTCTGACATCTGTTCATAAAATCCATACAGTCTCCGCCCTAGTTAGGGGATGAGGTAACACAGAATGGCACGACCACACTTGTAAAGTATGAAATATGAGCATTCCCAGTCAAAGCATTAACACAGAAGCATCCACTTTGGCTGCCATGTAGTTGTAACATTTTGAAAATAGATAATTTTTCATTTTTATTTGTTTTGACAGTTGCTAGGAGGGCCTGGTGCAGGCCTGAAGCTGTTTTGTTTTTCTTTACTTTCTGGGCTTCAGCATCTCTTGTTTTTTTTTTGTTCAATCAAAACCGGAAGAAGGAGCAGGTATGGAGCAACCGACAAAACAGTGCAGAAGGAAAGACAAATATAGAAAGGGAAATAAAAAGCAGAAACTGGCATAAAAGAGAAGCTGTGCAAGGGAAGAAAGGCATCGTTAAATAAAAAAGATAAAGTGAAAATTTCGAAAGAAAGCGAATAAAGGAGAAAATAAGGGAAGAGAGGAAAACATGCAGGTTTGATCAAAAAAGACTGAAGGGGGAAACTGCACTGTTAAATGTTGAAAAGCTGAGCCTAAATTTTCCACATCTGAAGAATGAGTTCATCTCTGAATCACCCGTGCCATCGCTAAGACTGCCCAACTCTGCCCCTGTCTCAGCTCATCTGCAGCTGAAATCCCCTCATATGTGCCTTTGTTACCTCCAGACGTGACTATTCTGATGCACTCCTGACTAGTCTTCCACATACTACCCTCCGTAAACTTGAGTTCATCAAAAATTCTGCTGTCCATGTCTTTATTTGCACCAAGTCCCGGACACCTCTCAGTTCTGTGCTCGCTGACTTACATTTGCTTTCAGTTAGGCAACAACTTGATTTTAAAATTCTCATCCTTGTTTTCAAATCCCCTCCCTCCCTCTGTAATCTCCTCCAGCTGCACAACCCTTTGAGATATCTGCACTCCTCCAATTCTGGCCTATTGTGCATCCCTGATTTTAATTGTTCCCCCATTGCTGGCCACACCATTAGCTGTTGAGGCCCTTAGCCCTGGAATTCCTTCCCTAAACTTGTCTGCCTCTCTCCGTCTCTTTCCACCTTTTAGATATTCCTTAAGATCTACCACTCTGGCCAAGCTTTTGGTCATCTGCCCTAACATACTTTTATGTGTTATGTTAAAGATGCTAGATAAATATAAGTTGTTGTTGCTACTGAATTCACTCAACAAGGTGGGACCCTTGACCTGAGCTGATCTCTTGCCTTGGAGTCATTTGAATGTTAAAAACTTGCCCTTGACCTCTGTTAAGTAGCCCTGTTGAAATGATAGCAGAATTTCTCCGTGAGACCTCTTGCAGTGTATTTGGTGCCAGTCAGGGTGCATGTGGGGAAGTGGTTAGGATGGTGGGAGTGGTTATGTGGCCTACTCTATGCTGTCATTGAAAAGGGCTTTTGTCACTAGTCAAATCTTATCTTTATGTATCTGTGCAATGAATTGTTCAAACAACAATTGCATAGGTCATGGAATCACAAAGAAATCCATTAACTTCATTCTGTTACTTCTGATGCACTGGATGCTCAGGACTAACAGAGAGTTCCTAGTACCCAATGTATTAGTGATTATGAGCTCCTGAATTTCCAACATATGTTCCAGGATGACGAGGCTCCCTGCCAGCAATAAAGTCAGAAAATTTAAGCCCATGGTGTTTTCCCACAGAGTAATAGGGAAATTTGCTCCAGAAGGTACTCGCCAGGAATTTCTTGTGGATTCTCCCAGTTAACTGCTATCACCTTGGCAGAAGAGCAATCAAAGTCTGAGGGAGATGCATAAATAGGGTTTGCACTGAACTTGTGCTGTAGTTACAGAGAACACCCAAGGAAAATCAAGAACGCATTTGGCAAAGGCCAACTTGCAGGCTGAGGAATGGTTAGCATGACCATTTGAAAAATGCTGAAGAAAATATTGTTAAAAGCTGCAAATGGAACATGTTGAAATACTGCCAGTATTTAAATTAGTTCTTGGACAGTATGCAGGTCATTTTGATTTTGAGCAATAGTGTGAAAGGGACAATGTCAAATCAGTTCCCATTTTACATCCCTCCCCATTTTCATCCCTTGTGACTTCAATTGGGAAAGATGTATTACAAACAATCCCTACTTGTCTTAAATTTATTTTAAAATCCATTGCACAATTCGGCAAGACAATATATAAACTTAAGAATTGTATAATCTTACCCAGTTATGAAATGTAAGAAATAGGAGTAGGAGTAGATCACAAGGCCCTCGAACCTGCTCTGCCATTCAATAAGATCATGGCTAATCTGATCTTGGCCTCAAATCCACTTTTTAAAATTCATTTACAGGATGTGGGCTTCGCTGGCTAGGCCAGCAATTATTACCCATCTCTAGTTGGCCTTGAGGAGGCATAGATTACAAAAATAGGGAGGTCATGTTGGAGTTGTAGAGAACCTTGGTGAGGCCACAGCTGGAGTACTGGTCATCACATTATAGGAAGGATGTGATTGCACTGGAGGGGGTGCAGAGGAGATTCACCAGAACGTTGCCTGGGATGAAACATTTAAGTTATGAGTAGAGATTGGATAGACTTGGGTTGTTTTCGTTGGAGCAGGGAAGTCTGTGACCTGATCGAGGTGTACAAGATTATGAGGGGCATGGACAGGGTGGGTAGGGAGCAGCTGTTCCCCTTAGTTGAAGGGTCAGTCACGAGGGGACATAAGTTCAAGGTGAGGGGCAGGAGGTTTAGGGGAGATGTGAGGAAAAACCTTTTTACCCAGAGGGTGGTGACGGTTTGGAATGTGCTTCCTGGGAGGGTAGTGGAGGCAGGTTGCCTCACATCCTTTAAAAAGTACCTGGATGAGCACTTGGCATGTCATAACATTCAAGGCTATGGGCCAAGTGCTGGTAAATGGGATTAGGTAGGTAGGTCAGGTGTTTCTCACGTGTCGGTGCAGACTTGATGGGCCAAAGGTCCTCTTCTGCACTGTGATTCTGTGATTCTGTGATTCTGAGAAGGTGGGGGTGAGCTGCCTTCTTGAACCACAACAGTCCCTGTGGTGTAGGTACACCCACAGTGCAGTTAGGAAGGCAGTTTCAGGATTTTGACCCAGTGTCAATTAAGGAAAGGCGATATATTTCCACGTCAGATTAGTGAATAGTTTAGAGGGGAACTTCTAGTTGGTGGTGTTGCCATGTATCTGCTGCCATTGTCCTTCTAGATGGTAACAGTTGTGAATTTGGAAGGTGCTGCCTATGGAGCCTCAGTGAGTTTCTGCAGTACATCTTGTAGATGGTACATACTGCTGCCACTGTGCGTCAATGGTGAAGGGAGCGAATATTTGTGGAAGGGGTGCCAATCAAGCGGGCTGCTTTGACCTGGATGTCAAGCTTCTTGAGTGTTGTTGGAGTTGCACTCATTCAGGCAAGTTGAGAGTATTCCATCACACTCCTGACTTGTTCTTCGAAGATGGTGGACAGGCTTTGTGGAATCAGGAGATGAGTTATTCGCTGCAGGATTCTTAGCCTCTGACCAGCACTTGGAGCCACAGTAGTTATATGGCTGGTCAGGTTCAGTTTCTGATCAATGGTAACCCCTAAGATGTTAATAGTGAAGGATTCAGCAATAGTAATGCCATTGATTGTCAAAGAGTGATGATTAGATTCCCTCTTGTTGGACATGGTCATTGCCTGGCACCTTGTGTGGCATGAATGCTACTTGTCACTTGTTAGCTCAAGCCTGGAAATTGTCTGGGTCTTGCTGCATTTGGACATTGACTGCTTCAGTATCTGAGGAATCACATATGGTGCTGAACATTGTGCAATCATCAGCGAACATCCCCACTTCTGACCTTTTGATTGAAGGAAGGTCATTGATGAAGCAGCTGAAGATTGTTGGACTGAGGACATTACCCTGTGGAACTCCTGCAGTGATGTGCTGGAACTGAGATGATTGACCTCCAACAACCACACCCATCTTCCTTTGTGCTAGGTATGACGCCAACCAGCGGATAGTTTACTCCTGATTCTAATGACTCCAGTTTTTCCAGGGCTCCTTGATGCCACACTCAGTAAAATGCTGCCTTGATGTCAAGGCAGTCACTCTCGCCTCACCTCTGGTGTTCAGCTCTTTTGTCCATGTTTGAATCAAGGCTGTAATGAGATCAGAAGTTGATTAATCCTGGTGGAACCCAAACTGAGCATCAATGAGCAGGTTATTGCTAAGCAAGTGCCGCTTGACAGGACTGTTGATGACCCCTTCCGTCACTTTACTGGTGATCGAGAGTAGACTGATGGGGTGGTAATTGGCCGGGTTGGGTTTGTCCTTTTTGTTTACAGGACATACTGTGCAATTTTCCACATTGCTGGGTAGATGCCAGTGTTGTAGCTTGGCTAGGGGTGCAGCAAGTTCTGGAGTACAAGTCTTCAGTACTATTGCCAAAATATTGTCAGAGTCCATAGCCTTTGTAATATCCAGTCCCTTCAGCCATTTCTTGATATTACATGGAGTGAATCAAACTGGCTGAAGACTGGCATCTGTGATGCTGGGGACCTCTGGTGGAGGCCAAGATGGATCATCCCCTCAGCACTTCTGGCTGAAGATTGTTGCCAATGCTTCAGCCTTATCTTTTGCACTGCTGTGCTAGGCTCCTCCATCAATGAGGATGGGGATATTTGTGGAGCCTCCTCCTTTAATTAGTTTAATTTAATTTAATTGTCCACCACCATTATTGGATGTGGCAGGACTTAGTTCTGATCCGTTGGTTGTGGAATTGTTTAGCTCCGTCTATCACTTGCTTCTTATGCTGTTTGACAAGCCAGTAGCCCTGAGTTGTAGCTTCACCAGGTTAATAACTCAGTTTTAGGTGTGCCTGGTGCTGCTCCTGGCATGCTCTCCTGCACTCTTCATTGAACAAGTTTGATCCTCTGACTTGGTGGTAATGGTAGAGTAGGGGATATGCCGGGCCATGAGGTTATGGATTGTGGCTGAGTACAATTCTGCTGCTGCTGATGGGCCACAGTGCTTCATGGATGCCCAGTTTTGAGTTGCTAGATCTGTTCGAAATCTATCCCATTTAGCAGGGTAGTAGTGCCACAGAACATGATGGAGGGTACGCTCAATGTGAAGATGGGACTTCGTCTCCACAATGACTGTGCAGTGGTCACTCCTACCAATACCATCATGGACAGATGCATCTGTGGCAGGCAGGTTGCTGAGGTTGAGGTCAAGTGTGTTTTTCCCTCTTATTGGTTCTCTCGCCACCCGCCGCAGACCCAGTCTAGCAGCTATGTCTTTTAGGATTTGGCCAGCTCGGTCTATACTGGTGCTACCGAACCTGTTCCAGAATCTGTCCATCTCAGTCTTGAATATATTCCGTGACTCGGTCTCCATAGCTGTCTAGATAGAGAATTCCAAAGAATAAAATCCTTTTAAAATGTAAAAACTGCCTTCAGCTTAATATTGGATAATCATCAGATACCTGTAAAAAATTGACTTAGAATCATAAAATGTTCAGTGCAGATGTCTACCATTTATGTGGCCATCTAATTCCATCTGGAACTGATCTGGAACTTACTATTTCCCATGTTTTCCCCATGAACCTAATATGTTTCCTCTTCAAGAATTTATTTAATTCTAAATGTCTTAAATGCCACTATTGGTTTGTCTGATATCATAATACAGTGTGCTCAGAATGTGTGTATGCACAGCTTACAATCTTATAATCAGCCAATATGTGATATATTTACCATCAATAAATCCCACATCGTCAGCATCTTGAGAAACACCATTGATCAGAATGTAATTGGGCTAGCCACCTAAATACTGTGGTTACAAGAGCAGGTCAGAGGCTGAATAGTTTATGGTAGCTCACTTCTGACTCTCCAAAGCTTTTCCACCATCTACAAGGCACAAGTCAAGAGTGTGATGGAATACTCTCTACTTGCCTGGGTGAGTGCAGCTCCAACAAAACTCAAGAAGCTTGACACCATCCAAGACAAAGCGGCGCGCTTGATTGGCACCCGATCCACCACGTTCAAGATTCACTCCCTTCACCACTGACACACCGGGCAGCATATAACGGTATTATGGGGGGACTTCAAGATGCGCTGCAGCAACTCACTAAAGTAATTTCAACATCATTTCACAAACCCACAACCTCCACCACCTAGAAGGAAGAGGGGAGCCAGCTCATGGGAACGCCACCGTCTTCAAGCTCCGTCCCAAGTCACACATCATCCTGTCTTGCAAATGCAGGGTCACTCTTTCATCGTCGCTGGGTCAATCTGACAGAACTGTGGGAGTACATTCACCTGATGGACCATAGCAAGAATGATTCACCCAAGGCAATTAAGAATCGGCAATAAATGCTGTGTTTAAGCTTTAAAAGAAATAGTAACCGATCATAACATGTGGGCCAAGCGTTCCCTCACTGCCAGAACAGGACAACCACTTTAAATTGGTCATAGGACATTAGTCATGTCAGTACCCTTAATAACAGAACTGTTTGCAGGTCTTTTTAATTGCCTGAATATCGAATCACATGACAAGATACTGCTATCATTCAGTATGATTATAGTGTAGTTTAATGATATTCATGCATGATTGCTTTAGTTAATTTTAAACATAACATATTACTTTAATTGTGTATATGTTGAATTGTGTAACATGAATTTGAGGGGTTGGCATGTAATTAAACTACAGCTTCAATTTATTAAAAATGATTCATAGCTTATATATGATTATGAAATATTTTCATTTGAGCCATTAGTGTATGCATACTGTATAATTATATAAAGAGTCAGGATATGATTGTATTGAGATAAGATTTGATATGCTAATATACGATAATGGTTGTTTTATGATTTGAGCTCTGAGCACATGACTGTAACTTATTAGTCAGTTGGCAAGGTTCCACACTCTGGGTCGAAAAGTTATGGGTTTTCACCCCATGCTAGAACATGAGCATATACTCTACGCTGATACTTCAGTGCAGTATTATGTTGATAGGCGTTGTCCTTCAAATAAGATCCTGTCCGCAAGTTCTTCTGTTCAGGAAAGATTGAAGAGGCTTGGAATTCTTTCCTCTCGAAAAGAGACGGCTGATGCGTGAACTAATAGAGGCCTTTATAATTATGAAAGGGTTTGAGAGGGTAGACATAAAGATATTTCCACTGTGGGTAAATCCAAAACTATAGCAGCTATCAATATAAGATAAATCCAATAAGGAATGCCAGAGAGACGGATTGTTTAGGATTTGGAACTTACTACCATATGAAATAGCTGAGGCTAATAGCATATATACCTTTAAGGCAAGCAAGTTAAATATGTGGCAGTGAAAAGAATAAGGTTCTATGCATAAGGGTTAGATAAAGTAAGAGGGTTCATGTGGAGCATTAACACAGACTAAGACTTGTTGGGCCAAATGGCCTTTTTCTGTGCTGTAAATTCTAGGTAATTCTACATACTTACCTACATAATAGCAATCATTGCTGTTGAAAAAAAGCAGTTGCTACAAGAGATTTAATTTGAAAAACTCTAATTTTGAATAAATTTGATTATGATGAGGTAAATAATGTTGCAGGTTTGGGTTTTGTTGACAGTGTACTCTGAGGTATGAAAATCCACTAATTGTATCATAATTTGCAATGGGACATGTTACTGTACTGTGGCGGAAACCATTTTAACCTTGCTTATTAAATGCAAACTGGGCACCTACTGTGGTAAAGCAAACGGTTGAGGGCTGGTCAGCTGGGCACCACATTAGGTTCTTGAATCTCACTAGGTGCACCTTCTGATACCCACTCGGGCAACCCATTCTATGTGCCTCCAGATAGAAGGATGCTGGTGGATTAACCAGCAGGTAACTGGGGAGGGCGCCACTGCCATCCTTAATGCAGATTGTAGATCAGGGATCTGATTGTGTGGCCAGCAGAGGTCAGCAAAGCACAAAAAGAGGGCGATCACTTCTCAAAAAATTCAGTCAGCACTCAAAACTACTACAAGAGCTGCAAAGACACAATCCAGGTTTCACATGTAGTCGGACAATAAAAAATATCAATAAGTCGAAAATAAACAATTTTCACCCCTTCCCAATTAACAAAAACACGTGGGATAAGATAATTGTGATGATTTATTGCAATTCACCGCCAGATGTGTCGAGGCCAGAGCACAATAACACATTCCTCCTAAACAGCATGAAATACAGCGAAACATTATTTAAAATGAGACAATTGCACTGCTCGCTGCCTCAGATTACAAAATACAAGTTTACGGAAGACTTATTTCGGTCAGCATTCCAACAAAATATAAAAAGTGTGTAGGAAAGACAAAGTTAAAAAAAAATAAAACGAAAGGCAAGTTTGACATGAGGGCGCAGAGATATAGGAAAAGGGCGAGATTTTTTTTTTAAAACAAGAAAGTAGTTTGAGAAAACCTTTGCCGTATCGCGGTTCCTTGAATGTACGTCTTTGGCAACAAAGTGCTCCGAGTAACAAATGGTTGGGACTCACCAGGGGAGACTCAGATCAGAGAGAGAGAGAGAGGAGAGGGGAGGGGGACAGGCAGAAGTAATTCAGTGACTGCCTTTTTTTTTGCTCTGGAGCTCAAAGCTGTGGACTGGTGAGGTAAGGGGAGGAAGAGAGAGAGAGAGAGAGAGAGAGAGAAAAAGTTTAGTTAATTGCCCTCTCCCCTCCCTCCCTCCCTCTGCGTGCTAAGGCGAGAGGGGAAAGTTTTTTTTTGCGCGTGTATCTTGTCTGAGGAATCACGACACAGACACGCCAGCAGCGGTCCCAACTCGTCAAACTCTGCGACTGAATTCATTCCTTTTTTTAAAAAAAAATTATACACACACACACACACACACACACAGAGTCTGGCTCCTGGATCTCTTCGCTGTACTTCAGATCTTTTTGGGAGCTTTACTTTTTTTTAACGTGTGGATTTTTGTTTTTGGTTATAGCAGCACCTTTTGATGATAACGGTTCCATAAGTTTTTTTTTTGGAGTGAAAGAAAAACCTTTTATATGTTAAGTTTTTTTTTTGTTTTGACATAGTTATTTCTTCCAGTTTGAAGCCTTTCGGTCAAGCACACGGATCAGATAACCAAAACAAAATCTTCAGTACAAACAGGTAACGTTTTTGTCTTTTTCCCCCCTCCTCATGTTTTAAAGATACAATGAGTTGGTACCTGCCTGTGTTTACTGTAGTCACCATAAGGCACCTTAACTTTATACTCTTTTCAAAACTTTAGCGTTGTTGTCTGGTTGGGGTGTATGCTAAGAGGAATTGTGATTCACAACAAACTGGGACTTTAAAACAGAAGGCAGCCTCGAAAGTTTCCAAAACAGTTTTGCTGCAAAGCCCATCGCTCGTTGTTGTCCTGTTTTTTTCCCCTCTCCTTTCCCTTTCCAACTCCAGCCGCCTTTTGTCCCACTTTACCTTTTATGGAATTTCAAAAATGTTTTTTTTGCTCTTTGCAACCTGATCCCATTTTTGATGAATATTTTGTTGAGTGTCGGGCGCCAGTCTCATTAAGGAGTTAAAGGGGATCGGGGAAGTCTCTGTGTGTGTGTGTGTGTGTGTATATGTGTGTGTCCCCTCTCCCCCACTCCAGAGACTCCGGGTGTGTGTGTGTGTCCCCTCTCCCCCACTCCAGAGACTACGGGTGGATGTGTGTGTGTCCCCTCTCCCCCACTCCAGAGACTGCAGGTGGGTGTATGTGTGTCCCCTCTCCCCCACTCCAGAGACTACGGGTGGGTGTGTGTGTATCCCCTCTCCCCCACTCCAAAGACTACGGGTGGGTGTGTGTGTATCCCCTCTCCCCCACTCCAGAGACTACGGGTGGGTGTGTGTCTGTCCCCTCTCCCCTACTCCAGAGACTGCGGGTGTGTGTGTGTGTCCTCCCTCTCCCCCACTCCAGAGACTGAGGGTGCATGTGTGTGTCCTCTCCCCTACTCCAGAGACTGTGGCTATGTGTGTGTGTATATGTATGTTTGTGTGTCCACTCTCCCCCCACTCCAGAGACTGAGGGTGTGTGTGTGTGTCCTCTCCCCTACTCCAGAGACTGTGGGTATGTGTGTGTGTATATGTATGTATGTGTGTGTGTCCCCTCTCCCCCACTCCAGAGACTGAGGGTGTGTGTGTGTGTCCTCTCCCCTACTCCAGAGACTGGGTATGTGTGTGTGTATATGTATGTATGTGTGTGTGTCCCCTCTCCCCCACTCCAGAGACTGAGGGTGTGTGTGTGTGTCCTCTGCCCTACTCCACAGACTGCGGGTATGTGTGTGTGTGTGTGTATGTATGTATGTGTGTGTGTCCCCTCTCCCCCACTCCAGAGACTGAGGGTGTGTGTGTGTGTCCTCTCCCCTACTCCAGAGACTGGGTATGTGTGTGTGTATATGTATGTATGTTTGTGTGTCCCCTCTCCCCCACTCCAGAGACTGAGGGTGTGTGTGTGTGTCCTCTGCCCTACTCCACAGACTGCGGGTATGTGTGTGTGTGTGTATGTATGTATGTATGTGTGTGTGTCCGCTTTCTCCCACTCCAGAGACTGAGGGTATGTGTGTGTCCCCTCTCCCCTACTCCAGAGACTGCGGGGGTGGGGTGTGTGTGTGTGTTTTGGGGGCTGGGGGAAGAGTTGGACTGGCCAGTTTAGCAACTTTTTACTGTCATTGTCAGCCGAGCCTATGAAGAGTCTCCCCCCCCCCCCCCCCCCCCCGCCCCGGACGGCTGTTTTGCATGGGATTTGTATCTCAGGCCCTGGTAAATGTGTCATATTTCTGTCCTTTTTAAAGGGGTCCTGCGTTTGGATGTTGTTTCAGAGACCAACTTTTACAGTAATGCTCCTTCCCTCAACCCCCTCTCTTTAACTAGGGATGCAAAGTGCTTGGCAGCTGTTTTTTCTCTCTCTGTGAAGCTCTTAGGAATTCTTTTGCTATACGAGTAAAACTATTTTAATGATGCATTTTTTTTTTCCATCTTACTCTGAAATTAATTCTGTGCCTTGGCATCACTCGCAGCTCAGAAGCGCAAACCTATTTTAATTACATGTTTTCTTTAAGATTGAGCGATCCGGGTGTGTTGTTGCCTGGATTATCTCGCTCCTCCATCCTGATAATAAAATCTGGTCCCTTTTCTTCAACAATTTCAGGCCAAGTACCATCAACTTTGCTTCACTAAGATTGGAGTTGCTCTTAAAGGGACAGTGCTCCTCGGATGTAGCAAAAAGATGATGTGCGGGCATCTGTGAGATGTGACTTTTACATAAGTGAAAGCTGAGGACTCTCAAAACAATCATTGTAATTTTGCATAAAAATGTGTCGATCCATATAGGTAAATGTATGCAAGTGGTAGATTGGTAACTGCCACAGCCCTTCAGTGCTGTCTAAAATACACACAAGGCATTACTAAAATTCTTTGTGGTCCTTTGAGACCTGGTATCACATCAATTACGGAGTCACTTTAATTGTACAAACATAAGACTGCCACAGCTCTTGCTTTTAAAATACATTGGGAGGGAAGAAAACCCACCGGCTTATTTATATAAAAGCTCTTTTTTTCTTGAGAATTTTTTTTTATTCTGGGAACACTGCATTATTTAAACAATCCAACTTGTATTTCTTACTGGCATCAATTTGCACGGTTATATACCATCTTTGGTTTCCAAAGCATACTTTGTGTGTGTTTGTGCATGCAATGGACATTCTGGCTTACAAACCATACATTCCTGACTGCATTGCTCTTTTAAGGGTGAAACAGCATTTTAAAGAGTTGGATTATGACATTTATATTATGAGATTCTTTTTAAGTGAACACCCATCCTGTGGTTGACAGTGAAATAAAATATCACTGTAAATATATTAGCTTTATACACAGATACAGCCATCGGAATTCTCATGCAGTTTCTTTAGTGGTGTTAGGTCAGTTTGGAAATAGAAATGTTATAAAGTTGGATGATATGAAACACGTAAATCCAGACTAGTTGTTTACTAGTGATCAGCTGTGTTTTGTTAACAAAAAACTCAGTTTATTGGAAATTGGTTAATTAGATGGCAGTTTAGTGCTTACAATGCCATTAAGGCATCAGTGTTTTGAAAATGACCTTTGATACCAATGTTTACTCTTGTTTACAATTTGTGGTGTGTTTTTAGAAACAGTTTATGGTGTATCTGAAACAATTTGCGTGACTGATGCTTCTTAGTGCCACAGAAGCATTTTAAATAATGGCAGTTTCAACATGTGGAATCATTGGTTTAATTATCTTGCAGGCCCGTTAGAGCTCAAGTTTTTTTTTTCAATAATGCATACGTAGTGCTTGGCAAGTCCCCCAGAAATAGTCATCTAGTTACCTCTCTTGCTAGATCTGCAGTGGAGTTTTGTAGTTTAAGTGTGCAGTTGCTTTGGAAAATTTTCCCCCAGAGAAGACTACTGCAGAGTTTGAGCTGAGCTTTCACACTGGCATGCTTGCATACCTGCACGATGTATACCCAAGTATCCTTATACTCATTCCATAGCAAGTAAAGTTAGTGAATGATACAGTGATAAGGTAGGACAGCAAATGTGACCTGTGTTGATTGTGATTTTGAAACAACATAACTTGATTCTGGAGTGAAAATATGGAGCAGTTAGTGCTGTAGCTTTCTAAAATACCATTTGCATTAACTTACTAAGATTGCAGGAAGACTGCACATTCCATACTATACCATTTTTGTGTGTCACATATCACTTGATTCTGCACTTACAACAGAATCGGTACCAGTTTAGGGAGGGATATGAGCACACAGAGCAGAAGATGACAAACCAAAGAGACCCCACACATACTTATTTCCATGAAAGCACTGCACACCTGTACGTATTACATTGGTGCAGACTTGCGCTGTGCCTGGTGGGTTGGCATTCTACTGGTCGCTCATCTGCTGCAATTATTCTGGCACTGACGTATCATGCTGGAGATGCAAAAATAGCTTGTATTGCAGTGCTATTTTCAAGGTGAACGTAAGCTGTCAGTGCATGTGACACACAAAAATGGTGTAGTATGGAATGTGCAGTCTTCCTGCAATCTTAGTAAGTTAATGCAAATGGTATTTTAGAAAGCTACAGCACTAACTGCTCTATGTTTTCACACCAGTTAGTGTCTTATCAATATGTTGAGACATTTCAGTGGATTTCAGTTTCAGAAGTAGCCTTCTGTGAAATCTGTGTCAAAATTTGCCATGTAAATCCCAGCGACAGGCTGTGTATCTGCCAACACAGTGAAAACTCCCACACATATTTTGTTTTCACTTTTTAGGTTTTTTAATTCTGCTTAAATTTGTTGTGGTGGACAGATGTTCTGACACTAGCACTGGCAATGTGGTAGCTGACACTAGCACTGGCGATGTGGTAGCTGACACTGGCATGAGTGATGTGGTAGCTGACACTGGCACGAGCGATGTGGCGGCTGACACTGGCACGAGTGATGTGGTAGCTGACACTGGCACGGGCGATGTGGCGGCTGACACTGGCACGAGTGATGTGGTAGCTGACACTGGCATGGGCGATGTGGCGGCTGGCACTGGCGTGGTTGATGTGGCGGCTTACACTGGCATGGGCGATGTGGCAGCTGACACTGACACTGGCATGGGCGATGTGGCAGCTGACACTGGCATGGGCGATGTGGCAGCTGACACTGGCACAGGCGATGTGGCAGCTGACACTGGCACAGGCGATGTGGCAGCTGACACTGGCACAGGCGATGTGGCAGCTGACACTGGCACGGGCGATGTGGCGGCTGACACTGGCACGGTTGACGTGGCGGCTGACACTGGCATAGGCGATGTGGCAGCTGACACTGGCATGGTTGACGTGGCGGCTGACACTGGCATGGGTGATGTGGCAGCTGACACTGGCACGGGCGATGCGGTAGCTGACACTGGCACAGGCGATGTGTCGGCTGACACTGGCACAGGCGATGTGGCGGCTGGCACTAGCACGGGCGATGCTGAAATGACCATGAGTGATTTCGTAACTGGCACTTCAAATGACTATGTTGCATACCACAACTATTTGCCATACTTGCTGAAGTAACTTGAAGGATAATTTAGCAAATGACAGTGCCCCTTAACACTAGCTTCGGAATATTTTCATCACAGTCATTATGTGCTTATGTGACATTATCCACATAACATTGAAAATTGAACAAAAGTGTCAATCTGGAATGTTTTTGATATGAACACTTCTTTCTGGCTTTAGACATTGTTAAATACTTAACCAATTATTTTTGAAGCTAAAGAGTGAACCCTGTCCTACCTGCTCTTTCAATGAGCTAAACATAATTAAGTATTTTGAATTTTTATCTCTGATTATAAATTATGCGAAGGGTTTGTTTTTATTGCTCGGTAAACTCTCTCTTAATTTTTATATATAACATAATCAAATTGATTTTCAATTCATTACTTTTACATGGAAAGGAACATTGATGAAATATATTCCCCATTAAGGGAAAGTGCACCAACTAAACTAATGGAATTATTGAGCGCTTAAATAGACAGTTTGTGGATAGTGCCAGATATTGCTGACATGTTTGTGTGAACATTCCTGTTTTAATAAGCAGTGGTGTGATGCCCCTTTAATACCATTAGACAAACCCCCACCCAACTTATTGCTCACCTGTTCTAAAACTTCCTTTTTCATTCTTTTCAATCCCAGCACCTCTGATGCTCAAAACCTCAAAATTGCCCTAGTCAAAGTCACTGACAACATCTTCTGTGACTATGATCATGCCACCAACTCCTTCCTTATTTTCCATAACCCTTCCACACCATTCACCCCTATTCTTTGAAGAAGAGTCATATGGACTCGAAATGTTAACTCTGTTTCTCTCTCCACAGATGCTGTCAGACCTGCTGAGCTTTTCCAGCATTTTCTGTTTTTATTTCACTCCTATTTCTACTGCCTGCTCTTAGATAACCATCCTCACTTGGTTCCAGTTCTACCAGTCCAACCGTAATCAGCACGTTCCCAACAGCGGCTTTAGTCCCCATTCCAGCGAGGTCACCGTCAGAGTATCTCGAGGCATGGCCTCCCCCTGTCCCTATTCGGTGCTGCCCCCTGTTACATTACCAGTGGTTTTGGGGTGGATTTCCATATGTATCTTCATGACCTCCTAGATTGAAGCCTCATTCTTGACCCCACAGCTATCTCACATTTCTGAGACTGCTTGTCTAATGTCAAGTTATGGATTAGACAGATTCCTGTTCAATTAAACTAGGGAAAGCCATTATATTTAGCTCTTACCAAAATATCCTTACATATATCCCTTCCCAGTTGTTCACTCAGGCTGAACTAAGCCTGAGCTGAATTTCAAAATCTCAGATCCTATCATGTTGTGCGGGGAAGTTTGGGTGGGTGGGTGGGTGGTGGTTGGGGGGGGGGGCGGGTGGGGGGTTGGGGGTTGCATGGGGTGATGTTGAAAGGTAACTAACTAGGCTGCTGAGAATAACCAAGTAGGAGGTAGAAAGCAAGGGGCAATTTTGCTTCCTTCCGCCTTTGCAACACCGCAAAAATATTTTTCTCCCATCTCAAGATTTAATTTTTCCAAACCCCTCGTTGCCAGCTCCCATCATACACAAACTTGAAATTGTCCAAATCTCTGTTACTCCTACAACCTGTCTTATGTGCAGCCCTACTCATCCCATTTCTACCCCCCCCCCGCCCCATTTCCAATGATTGGAATAGATTTCCTTTCTCCCACAACGAAATTCCAGACCTTGATGCCAAACACCCCCATGGCTTCACCTTTGTAACCTCCTTCAGCCTTACAGCTGAGGACTTCACTCCTCCAACTAGCCACATGTGCATTCCCATCCCCCGCTCCTCCATCACTGGCAGACTCTCAGGCTGTCAGCTTTACTGCCAGGAACCCCTGCCCCCCACCACCTTCCCCCAATCCTTGCTTCCCTTACGACTTCATTTCCCACTGTTAACAAACCTTCTCAAAACCTCTCTTTATCTGGCCATGTGTTTGATTCCCTGCCCTAACTTTTGTACTACAGCTTGGCATCTGCTGTCTCCTGTGGGAAGCAGCGAGAGATTTTTATGAAGTGAAAGGTGCAATAAAAATGCAAGTTGTTGTTGTTGGGAGGCTGTATAGTTTTTGTTGTTTGGTAGGCATCCTGGGAGCATTTGTATGATAAGGATAGTTTCTCAGACACTCAATTGATTGTCCGGTGTCCTGATCCAGATTTCACGGTAATATAAGCAGCGAAGGCTTAGAGATTATCTAGCCTGTGCCTGAACTGATTTTAAAAAAAGTCAACTTGCGAGAAACATACTGAATATATTAATATTTGCAACACTAAATATAATGTAATGCTAACAATTCACTTTCCAAATAATTAAACTGGTTCTCCCATTGTGTGCATGAGGAGGAATCTGTTAACGTACACTGAAAATGTTCATTAACTTTGTGCGGGGGGTGATGGAGGGGGGTTTGCATGAAGTAGTGTTGGAAGGTAGCTAACTAGGCTGCTGAGTAAAACAAAGTAGGAGGTAGAAAGCAAAGGGCAATTTTAATTTTTATTACCGCAATTATTTTTGATTTTGTTGTGAAACCGCCAATGGTTTGTGTGACTGTAGCTTCATCGAAAGTTGTTCAGCATGAGGGCCTGATCGCTGTGATTTGCATAAGAAGAAAGATTTAGTGCAGTTGCTATTGTGTTCAATGAAGAGTTCCAGCAGTCAGGCCAGAGGGAATGAAAAGGCTGCAAAGAAATGATGGGCTATTCAGGTTTTTTCACAGTCTAAAGCTGTGGTCATCTGCCTCTGAAATCCACGATCAGGATGTCACTTTCATCTTCAAGAACACCATTATGTTGCTTTTCTCACACATTCATTTTTGTCAGGGATTATTGATCAGATATTCTTTTTCTTCACTCCTGTGGAAACCTGTTGTCTTGCGCCTGAAAGTTTAAATGGGACAAAACCACAGAAATTTAATCTCAGTCTCCTTCGTACAATAGTGCCGAAATCATTCTCAGCATATTGGGCTAAACCGCTATTAAGTTAAACTATCGCTGAGTTAAGGCTGTCTGCATTCTTGGGAGGCAGAGGGGAATCCTAAAGTACAAAGTGTCGCCTTTTGCCAGTGTTTTTGAAAATGAGTCATGAGAGATGCGTTGTACATGAGTTCACTTCTTTATAAGAATGTTTCTCTCAAATCTGCTTTTCTGTTTAATGCATTGTAGTGGACAAACTCTTATTTCGAATAAAGCTTTAGTACTTTGAATGCAGGTGATCTGACAAGTGTGCCTTCTCAATCCCTGTTGTTGTGTATAATTAATGTAAAGCCATTGTCTTGCTAAATTTGGATTCTTTCCCCTCCTCCCCCACCCTCCTCTCCAGCTGAAAGAGCAAGCAGATATGTGGCCTGCCCCATTTCCTTTGCCCATGTCACTGTTGAGCTGGACACTAAGAGGTGTGTCTGGTCGAGAGTGAACCTCCCTGGCTGAGATCCAGAACTCCGAATAGGATTGGAATTCCTCTCATGGTTGCGTGTAAGGACATCAGAAAGGAATGTGTTGGCACTTTCACTAGAAATAGAGAGGGAATCTTCACAAATAAGCTTACAGTATCTTATTCTAATGTGTGTGCGAATCTGTGTCCCAGCATCCCTGTGTGATTGTAATCTATTTAGCCGTCAGAGAAGCCGGAATTGAATTGTTGTGAAGCAACCTGCAATACATTGTTGATAGTAAAGGGCTTTGGAACATCCTGAGGTTGTGAAAGGCACTATATAAATGCAAGTTCTTTTTAGTCAAAAGTTCTGTGCAGACAACTCCATTCTACGGCTGCGTTTTGTTCATGTGAGCATTTGTGCCTTCTGTCTTGTTTTCAGTAAAATTGCAGGACAAAAATTCACTGCACAGCAGGCGACCAAAAGCATGTTATCCAGTGTGGCTTTACCACGCTATTGTTTGTGATGTGCTTACAAACAGCCGCCATGTGTCCTTATTATTGACAGTTCTCTCAACAAGTACTACATGAAAGAGCATCAGTTTTAAGGATCCAGATAACCCTCTACATAGGTCCATCAACACAGTTCTTTGTACACAGGACAATGCTATAAAGTCAGGCATGTCTTTGAGTCCCTGCTGTGGAGAGCTGTTCGGATGCTGAAGTACACTTATGCTAACTTGAATTGATTTAACTTAAATGGTTGCTGGCAACCATGAATGGCAATGATTTCCTGCATGTAAGTAAATGACGCCCCAGTCAAAATGAAAGAACAGAGAGCTTGGAGTATTCATTTAAATAAATACATGTATTTAAAATACACTTCATTTACTGCAACCCCTTTTTGCTTTCTGTCAGGCAGGATTCTCTTATCGCCTGGATGGCTCACTGGATAACTGTGGTGCCTATAGTGGGACTGAGCCATACAAGTCTGTCAGGATCCAGGTTGATGATCTATGCTGATTCAGTCGATGTAACAGTATGCATTCCTTGGCTTCTGCTGGGCTAGGAAGCTCAAATATTCAGTCAGGGTTTCACTTTTGTGACCAATATTCAGTGATAATGGTTGAGGGCTAAATGCAGGAAGGCTTGTGTGGAAAGATGATCGCAATGGAGGCATAGATAGCCAATTAGCGAAATGTGGTTTGGAATATAGGAAGGCTATTGTATAATAAAAGGAAATGGGGAGCTCTTCCTGGTGTCAAGGCCAATATTTATCCTACAACCAGTACCGCCAAACAAATCATTTGTTGTTATTATTACATTGCTGTTTGTGGGATCTTGCTGCAGGCAAGTTGGCTGCCATGGTTCCCTCCTTGCAACAGTGACCTCAAAAGGACTTAATCGGTTGGAAAGCACTTTGGGGGTGTCCGGCGCTCATGAAAGATGCTATTTAAACGCGAGTTTTGTCTTTCTTAAAATATCATCTGATAGTATAGTATTCAAAAGGGAATTGGATTGCCATCTGAAAAGACAGAATGTGCAAGGTTACGGGGTTAAGGCAGGGGAGTGGGACTAGATAGAATGTTCTTTCAGAGAGCCAGGGCAGACTCAATGGGCCAAATGGCCTCTTTCTACACAGTAAAGATTCTGTGAATAGTTACAAAGGTTGTTACCAAGATGTAGAGTAAAGCCTAGCAGTTACACCTCAGACCATGTAGAAAATAGTTTACAAATTCTTGGACCTGATTACAGTCTGAATTCCTTCAACTTTTGCCCTTAGCTTTCTCCTTAGCTGAACAGGAAGAATTCTTGTGCGATTTTGATTCAGTACAGGTGCACAGGTCGTGCTCGAGGACTGGAGCCCCGGGTCTATGTTTTGTGATTTTTTTTTTTGGTTGTGGGATCTCTGCTGATCTGCCCAGGAGTTTTTTTTTTTCCGTAACTAATTCACAAAGTGGTCTTTCCAAGCTTTGCTCACCATTTGCAGATGTTTCCTTGGAAGGGGAAGGATTGGGAAATCCTTGGCAGCTTGCGGTCATTTCAAAGGCAAGATCCGAGGACAAGATTTTCCCTCGGATGATATTAATTTTCCAAAGACCCTCTGATTATTCAAAGCTTGCAATTGCTTTGTATTTTCAGCATCCGTAGTGAATTTAAGATGGTGCAGAAATGGTGCTTGGGGGCTGGGGGCTGGGGGAAGGGAATGGTCATGTTAGTTTCAGTCTCCCCCTTGTCCTGAAGACACCTGCGGCAGCGTGGACCCACCACATTGACCATTCCACGTCTCTGATCCTGGAAAGTGGGTGTCAGCGATCTGTTAGATCATGGGGGAGGGTATAGCTGAAATCTGTTCGATTGTAGGGCAAATAAGGCTGAAGTAAAGATTAGATTGTAGGGGATATTTCAGCAGACATATATTAGATTGTAGGGGGCATTACAGCGAATATATATTAGTTTGTAGGTGGTATGACAGCTGATACGTGCTAGATTGTAGGGGGCATTACAGCGGACATGTTAGATTGTAGGGGCATTACAGCAGAAAGTTTTAGATTGTGGGGGTATTACAACGGACACGTGTTTGATTGTAGGGGTATGAAAGCGGAAACATGTTAGGTTGTGGGGGCATTACAGGGAATACATGTTAAGTTGTAAGGGACATTACAGCAGGTACATGTTAGGTATTGGGGTTATGACAGCAGACACGTGTTGGATTGTAGGGGGCGTTACAGCTGAGACGTGTTGGATTGTAGGGGGCATTACAGCTGAGACGCGTTGGATTGTAGGGGGCATTACAGCTGAGACGCGTTGGATTGTAGGGGGCATTACAGTGGACACGTGTTAGATTGTAGCGGGTATTTCAGCTGACACGTTAGGTTGCAGGGGGCATTACAGTGGAGACGTGTTAGATTGTAGGGGGCATTACTGCTGAGATGTGTTGGATTGTAGGGGGCATTACAGCTGAGACGTGTTGGATTGTAGGCGGCATTACAGCTGAGACGCGTTGGATTGTAGGGGGCATTACAGCTGAGACGCGTTGGATTGTAGGGGGCATTACAGCTGAGACGCGTTGGATTGTAGGGGGCGTTACAGCTGAGACTTGTTAGATTGTAGGGGGCGTTACAGCTGACACTTGTTAGATTGTAGGGGGCATTACAGCTGACACGTGTTTGATTGTAGGGGGCGTTACAGCTGACACGTGTTTGATTGTAGGGGGCATTACAGTGGACACGTGTTAGATTGTAGCGGGTATTTCAGCTGACACATGTTAGGTTGCAGGGGGCATTACAGTGGAGACGTGTCAGATTGTAGGGGGCATTACAGCTGAGATGTGTTGGATTGTAGGGGGCATTACAGCTGAGACGTGTTGGATTGTAGGGGGCATTACAGCTGAGACGCGTTGGATTGTAGGGGGCATTACAGCTGAGACGCGTTGGATTGTAGGGGGCATTACAGCTGAGACGCGTTGGATTGTAGGGGGCATTACAGCTGAGACGCGTTGGATTGCAGGGGGCATTACAGCTGAGACGCGTTGGATTGTAGGGGGCATTACAGCTGAGACGCGTTGGATTGTAGGGGCATTACAGCTGAGATGCGTTGGATTGTAGGGGACATTACAGCTGAGACGCGTTGGATTGTAGGGGGCATTACAGCTGAGACGTGTTGGATTGTAGGGGGCATTACAGCTGAGACGTGTTGGATTGTAGGGGGCATTACAGCTGAGACCTGTTGGATTGTAGGGGGCATTACAGCTGAGACGTGTTGGATTGTAGGGGGCATTACAGCTGAGACGTGTTAAATTGTAGGGGGCATTACAGCTGAAATGTGTTAGATTGTAAGGGCAGTATTACAGTGGACATTTGTTAGATTGTAAGGGGTTATTACAGCTATGTTGTGTTAGAATGTAAGGGGGTACTACGGTTGAAATCTACTGATGTAGTGAATGATAGCTGAAATTTGTTAGATTGTAGGTGATTACAACTGAAATATGTTACATTTAGTGGATTACAGCTGAAATCTGTTAGGTTGTCGGAAAATTGCAACTGAATTCTGTTAGATTCTAGGGAGCGTTATATAAGAAATTCATTAGTTTGAAGCAGGCACTACAGCTCCTATATATAGCTGTCCTTTGAAATGCTGCCAAGTGATTTTTTAGGTCATCCTGCAAGGCCTCAGTTTAACGTCTTATCTGAAAGACAGCACTTGCAACACTGTAGTACTCCCTCACTACTGCACTGGTGTATCAGCTCAAGTGCTTAAGGTGGGATATGAGGACACAACTTTATGATTTAGGAGGTAAAGTTGAATAAATGTTTCAAAGAGAATTTTACAACTTGCTGGTGTTTTGAATTGATTGCATTATTACCAGGGTTATTCTTTTAAATAATTTCAGCTATTTTAAAATGCCTAGGCATGCAAGAGTGAGGAAAAGATCTCCATGACATTTATTCTGTCGGGCTGTTATGTTGTATCTTTCATTTCTAAAGCAGCATTTGCCCCCACCGCAGTCTTGTTTCCCCTGGCTTGGGGTTCAATTTGTGTTTTGTCTTTCTCTTCAGCTTATCTGAAGTTTCTATGGCAGATAATTGTCTAGACACAAGTGAATTGAACACGTATACATCTGATGTTTCAGTTCAGAAGTAGATGATTCAATGAATTGATGAGCCTGTTGCATTCCAACAGGGGCTGTGTTTTATCTACAGGCAGTAAATTCCATACTACGCATGAGTTTGCTGTTGTGTGCTCCAATTTAGTTTGTGCGTTGTTTTCACCCAAAATGTTACAGAGCAAAAAATAGGGCTTGAATGAATAATAATGATCTTATCAGGCCAGCTTCGAGAACAAGATGTTTATCTTGGTATTTATTCTTTATAATGAGCTCACTGCTGAGATTGTCCTGAATAATTAAAGTAATTGTAACAAGTTTCGATACTGCTAAATGGATTGTGCTGTCAGTAATGGCTGTAGGTGTTGTTGCGGGTTTCTGCAAGCATTTTCTCACTCGGCTTTATAAAAACGTTTCAATGCTCTCTCCACCGCTTCAATTTTTCTTCCCTTGTATCCTGCAGTGTAACAATATGGCTTCTGCTTCTTCATCCCTTTAGCCATTCTTTGTGTGTTAGCTCAGTCACCAATGTTCCATTAAGGAAGGCATCATTACCAGTCAAAATCCTCCCCCAACTCGATAACCACAAATGTGCCCTTTCCAACAGAGGTCACTGGAAAATGAGATCAGAATCACCAACTGCTTTATTAATTCTTTGCCTTACCCAAGGGCAGCATCGAGCTAAGAAGAGCCATCTCAGTACTGACCATAATAATAAAAGCAAAATACTGCGGCTGCTGGAGATCTGAAATAAAAACAGAAAGCGCTGGAAAAACTCAGCATCTATGGAGAGAGAAACAGAGCTAACGTTTTGAGTCCAGTATGACTTTTCTTTGGAACCCTGATGATAGCACTGACCATTGCGGTTAGCACACCCCAGCCACCCCCACTGCCACTGCCCCGCCACCCCAAATTGCAGTGCTGTTCTAAGTTTTTAATATGTATATATATTTTCCCTTTGTTCTAAACATGTGCTGTGGAACCATGACTGTTCTGTAAGTGGTCACGTTCACTGTTAGGGGAGAGGAAATGGAGGCACAGAGAGAGGGGGGGAGAGAGAGAGCGAGCAAGGGAGATTCTTCTTCATGTTTGGCGAAGGCACTTTCTCCTGATGCCTTTTTTTCCCAGTTCGGTAGTCGCTCACCTCTCCTTGACAGCTCCCCAGAAGACTCTGGCTGAGAATCTGTAAGGTACCCACCTCCTGATCATACCCTCCATCAAAATAAATTCTGTGTAATCCATGGAGTACATTGATCTTCTGAGGGATGGCTCAGCTGATTGGAAGATGGGGGAGAATTTCATTTACAGATCAGTTCTGCAGTGTATTCCTGACTGCAGGAATTCCTGTACGATCAGTGAGTTTAGTCACGGGAAATCTCAGGCTCCTGTTGACTTTCGGTTCTGTGCAATAATTTGTCAGTGCACTTTCCTCTTAATTGATGGATTATTATAACGCAACGAAGTTGTATTAAACCTGAGCTTGGTTTAGAATACATTTTAAATATTGTGTACACCTTTGGTCTTTGGTTAGAAAAGGGATATAGAGACACCAGGGAAGGTGCAAAATAGATTGACAAGGATGATACCGGAACTGAGAGATTCTAACAATCAGGAAAGCCTGAACTGGCTGGGGTTCTTTTTCTCCAGAAAAGATAAGAATGAGGGTTGAACTTATAGATGTCTTAAAGATGATGACAGGGCGTAATGGAGTAGATGTAGAGAAGATGTTTCCACTTGGGGGTTCTCACTCCATTTTGTAAGGTATTCTCACTTCCCTAGCTTCTCCCCCTTATTGTCATCAGGTGTCAGCTGTGGCTCTCAGTGGTAACACTCCTGCCTCTAAATCTGAAGGTTGTTGATTGAACTGTAGACAGTTGAGCATAAAATGTAATTTTGGCACACCACTGCAATACTAAGGAAAAGCTGCATTGTTGGTGGTACTGTCAGTTGGATGAGATAATAACTTGAGGCCCTGTCTGTACAGTTTTGGAGCAGGAGAGTTCTCCTTGCTGTCCTGGCCAATATTTATCCCTCAACCGACAAATCTTGAAACAGATTATCGTATTGCCATTTGTGCGACCTTGCTGTGTGGAAATTGGCTGCCACTTTTCTTACATTTACAACAGGCTCCATATTTCAAAAGTACTTCACTGACTGTAAAGTGCTTTGGGACATCCTGAGGTTGTGAAAGATGCTGTATAAATGCAAGTCTTTCTATGCGTCAGCTGCCAGCTGTGAATCTCGGCAGGCATTCCTTTCAAGGGACAGTTTCTTGGAGATGCATGAGGAGATTGACTTGGCCTATGTTCCTTTCTCTCTCACAATTCCCTTTCCTCTTCCCCACTCCCCCGCAGGTCCCCCAGTTGGCCTGGCTCAGTTCGGGAGCTCATTACGCAGCAATGGCCCACATCCTCTCTACTTCACGGAGCAGCCTTGCTGTAAGTGCTTTCTTTTTAGGCAACAATCACAGATAGCTGAGTTAAGAAGTTTCTAACTGATGCAGGGCAGGCTGTGCGCCAGAACAAATTCCTGGAACACAGGCTTGAGTTTCCTATGTGCTAGCAGGTGACATGACTATTTTTCTTTCCTTGTTTGTTTAATGTCACAGGCTGCAAGATTGCAGGTCGTGATACAGAAAAATGTGATGTGAGAAAAAGATGTTTTTCTTAACACAGATTGACTACCCGTGACAGTTGGATCAAATTGAAAACAGAGTACAGTATAAATATTTGTGGAATAAAATGCAGCCAGACCTCAGGCTCCATCGTGACAGACTGGAGGATGAACTACATATGTGTGGCCAGAGAACACAACAAGCTAGCATGTGTTTCTCAGTGCTCTTCACCCCACCCCCCCACCCCCCCCCCCAAAAAAAAAACAGCCACCGACACACACGGAGCGGAGGATTGCCATTCATCTTTTTTTTTGGGTGAGCAGCCTGGAAATTTCTAAAATGTCAAAACTGACACCAAAAGTCTGCTCGCCTTCAAACTGAAACCTTTGTTTTTTTTTCATTCGCGGGTCTCGTGACATGAGCATGGTTATCCAAGTCACTAAGGTTTTCAAGGAACTTTCCTCATCGGACACTTCTCAAGCTAGGAGATCACCCCTCCCCCACGCTTCTTTGATCTCCCAATCAGCCCCACCCCCATTAGTGACAAAAAAATGTAACTGTATTGAAGCTGGGGGGGAAAAAAAGGTGCATAGAAAACCCATGATATCTGGTTAGTTGATAATGGGCTTATTCTCCAAATTATAAAAATTTAATTCCGATGCATACTTTTTCCCCTCCCTGTTTTGTCCCAATTCACTGTACCCAGCCGCCCGATCGCAATTGTCAAAAGGCAGGATTCAAGGACCATTAGGACCCTAAATAAACTGTTGGTTATCTTATTGGGTTCAGGCTTTTTTCAGAACTTAAATTAGAATCAACTGTTACTTTGACGACTTTCCTAAGAGAAGAGTTGGAGTGGAGTGGTTTTGGTTTGTTAACATTCTCCTTCTTGTTGCAATCCTTCGTACACACAACTTTTTCATTAGTTTCAAAGACGCTGCTTTTAGGCCGTGGGCTGATGTAATCCGAGCCTGCTGTGATGCATCACTATTCCTTCTTTAACTGCTGTAATTGGCAGCTCACTAAAGTCATTGTTCTTGGACTTTATACAGTTCGACAGATCACATCCATAAAACAGTGGTAACTTTCCCCTTCCTGCTCTCCAGAGTGGAGTCTTATGTTGTGGAAACATCTGTTAGACATTCAGGGAGCTCGAGGAGCTCTCACACAGGATATTGCTGTTATTTATAGGAGGTGCAGTTGGTTCCAAAGACCACCTTCTGCCTGCCGTTCACAAACTTCTCTCCTTTCTCATGGCAGGCAACAAAACCTGGGCTTCAGCCTTTTTCTATGCTCACTGAACCAGAAAGAATACGCTTAACCCGTCTACTGGTCAAAAATGATTAGAACTCTGCAACAGAGTAAGAAGGGGCTGGGGTGATGTCCCATTGTATCAGGCACCCAACTGGGCCAACAGAATGTGTGCCCCTTCCCCCACTCTCTTTCTCGTTTTCTCTCTCTCTCTCTCTCTCTGCTCTGCTCTGTGACCTGGCTTGGATTTCACTAGGGATCAACTATGGGATTAAGGATAACTACCGTTGAATGTTTTTAAGTAAAATGGATTTTTATTTCAACATAAAGAAAATTAAATTGTGGTTTACCGGAAGGGGAAAAAATGAGCAGATTTTTCAAAATCTAATTATCCTTACTTTTTATTTAGAAGGAACAAATAGTACTTGAAGGATCTTAATCTAAGTAACCATGGGGAAGCAACAGCTAAAGGAGTGGGGGAGAGGGAATGATGAGGGGTATCTTTTGAAGATGGTGGGATTGGTGTAGGGGTGCAGTTTGTGGCAGGTTGATTGATTTGTCGATGGTTGCTGAAGGTCTCTGTTCATTTCTTCAAGGTGTTCTTCTCAGTGGGTAATATTGACTGTTTTTTTTTTTCAAGAGGCCACTGTCTTTACTGATGAATCTTTGGCAAAAGCTCTCATTTTGTGTTTGCCAAACACTTTGAGGAAATGATGAAGGTTAATTTGAATGCACCAGTGCATTGTAATAAAGAACATTTTGTGTACATGGAATCAGTTGGAACAAAAAGGAGGCATGGCTGTTCCATTATTTTCATTCTAACACGAGACAGTGACAATAAGATTCCTGGGTTTGGGAATTGGAGTAAAAGCCAGAATTTGGAGTAGAACTGTGATATTCTGAGTTTCTGATCCATGTGAAATCTGGGCTCAAGTATCAGTTGAGCAAATGAGTCTGCTGCCCATTCTATCTCCCCCTTCTATGTTCTGACACCGTTTTGGGGATGTATGTGGGTAAGATGCTAGTTCTGAACTGCCACTGGAATTCCTCCCGTTATGCTTTCCTTAGTTCCAGTGGAATTCTTGCCAGTGTAAGTTCCAATGCCAATTTAGTAAACATCTCAGGACCATATGAGAGAATGAGGATGGCCATTTGCTCCCTTAACAGTTTTAACAGTCTGCCATTTATTCTCTTTCTGGCTCTCAACCTCTGCTCATGGTAGGGCTGGCACCTCTGCTGCACCTGTACAGATATTTGCCCGCCCCAACTATTTAAATTACCCCATTTTTTTTTTTTAAATTCGCCCTTTTGCAACAAAATGTTGATATTTGTGATGCGACTTTAATCTCTGAAGCAGTTAAAGGAAATGGAAACAGGGCATGTTGGAAATGCTCGGCAGGTCAGTCAGCATCTGAAAAGAAAAGTTGATGCTTCAGATGTAACAATTGAAAGCTAAAAGATCAGTGAAGTGAACCTTAACTCCTTTACAAGGCAAGTTATCAGATTGGCACATAGCAGAGAACACACTAGTGAGAATATATTGGCTTCTCATCCATGCTGTAGCTATAGTGTAAATGCAACCTACATCAGAAATTGGAGCCCAAACTGGCCCATGAGCAAAGGGAAGTGAAATACCCTGGTAAAGGTTATCTTACTGCTTTACTTGGGGGCAGTTTAAGCCTCTAGATTTGATTTAAACCAGGCAAGTTTCCCACCAATGTTAAATTTATAATGTGAAGTTCTGGACGCTCTGATAGTCTCATGTTGAAGTTATAGTTGGAGGACCCATGCAATGTTTCGAGGTTATAATGGGGTTGAATCCTAAACTGCACCAACATTAAACCTGTAGCATGAATGTATATTTTTTGAATGCTTTCACTGGTTGTGGGCACCCCTGAAAAGATCAGCATTTAACTTGGAGATGGAATTTCTATGCGCTTGCTGACCTTCTAGGCGGCAGAGCTTTTGGTTTGGCGAGGTGCTGTCGAAGAAGCCTTGGGAATTTGTTATGCTGCATCCTTGTACATGTTACGCACTGCAGCCGCATCATATCAGTGCAGGTGGCGGAGGGAATGCTTTGTCCTGGATAGTGTTGACCTTCTTGAGTATTGTTGGAGCTGAACTCATCCTGGCAAATGAAGAGTATTCCATCACGTTCCTGACTTGTGCCTTGTAGATGGTGGACAGGCTTTAGGAGTCAGGAGGTGAGTTACTTCCTGCAGCATTCCCATTCTCTGACTTGCTCTTTGTCACAGTATTTATGTGGCTGTTCAAATTAAGTTTCTGGTCAATGGTGAAATTCTTGGAATTGCATTAATGATTTGTGCCTCCATGAAGTCGATTAGGAGAAGAAGGAAGGGAAGATATTTGTATTCATTCTTGGGATAAGGATATTGCTAACAGTGTCAGCATTTGTTGCCCTCCCTTAAGTTGCCCTGAGAAGGAAGCTGAGTGATCTTCTTGAGCACTGTGTTAGGTAGATAAGAGAAAATGATTTTTTTAAATGAAAGCATCAAAAATAAAAGGACAGCCACATTGACATCGTTCACGCTGCCACAGGTATTGCCAATAGAGGAATGATCATTTCTAAGCCACGATCGAAGGCACATTTCTCATGGAACCCAACAAAGATGTTTGCAAGAGCTGGGCTTGGAAGGGATCCAATGGCAACACCATCTCTTTGGGCACACATGGTGTCATTAAAGCTGAACCCAACTTCGATGGAAAGAACACCTAACCTCTTATGACTTGCATAATTCTGATTTTTTTTTTTATTCATTCAGAGGATGTGGGTTTCACTGGCTGGGCCAGCATTTATTGCACATTCCTAGTTGCCCTTGAGAAGGTGGTGGTGAGCTGCCTTCTTGAACCACTGCAGTCCATGTGCTTTAGGTACACCCACAGTGCTGTTACGAAGGTCGTTGGAGGATTTTGACCCAACAATACTGAAGGAACAGCAATATATTTCCAAGTCAGGGTGGTGAGTGATTTGTAGGGGAACTTCCAGGTGATGGTGTTCCCATCTATCTGCTGCCCTTGTCCTTCTAGGTGGTTGTGGTTGTAGGTTTGGAAGGTGCTGTGTAAGGAGCCTTGGTGAGTTGCTGCAGTGCATCTTGTAGATGGTATGCACTGCTGCTACAGTGCATCGGTGGTGGAAGGAGTGAATGTTTGTGGATGGGGTGCCAATCAAGTGGGTTGCTTTGTCCTGGACAGTGTCAAGCTTCTTGAGTGTTGTGGAAGCTGCACTCATCCAGGCAAGTGGAAGAGTATTCCATCACACTCCTGACCTGTGCCTTGTAGATGGTGGACAGGCTTTGGGGAGTCAGGAGGTGAGTTACTAGTCACACGATGCCTAGCCTCTGACCTGCTCTTGTAGCCACAGTATTTATATGGCTAGTCCAGTTCAATTTCTAGTCAATGGTAACTCCAAGATGTTGACAGGAGGGATTCAGTGATGGTTGGATTTTCTCTTGTTGGAGATGGTCATTTCCTGACACTTGTGTGGCGCGGATGTTATTTACACTTCTCAACCCAAGCCTGGATATTGTCCAGGTCTTGCTGCATTTGGACATGGACTGCTTTAGTATCTGAGGAGTCGTGAATGGTGCTGAACATTATGCAATCCTCAGCGAATATCCTCACTTCTGACCTTCTGATGGAAGGAAGGTCATTGATGAAGCAGTTGAAGATGGTTGGGCCTAGGACACTACCCTGAGGAAATCCTGCAGTATGTCCTGGAGCTGAGATGCTTGACCTCCAACAACCACAACCATCTTCCTTTGTGTTAGGTATGACTCCAAACAGCGGAAAGTTTTCACCCTGATTCCCATTGACTTTAGTATTGCTAGATGCCACACTCAGTCAAATGCAGCCTTGTTGTCAGGGGCAGTCCCTCTCACCTCACCTTGGGAGTTCGGCTCTTTTGTCCATGTTTGAACCAAGGCTGTAATGAGGTCAGGAGCTGAGTGGCCCTGGCAGAACCCAAACTAAGCGTCAGTGAGCAGGTTATTGCTAAGCAAGTGTCGCTTGATAGCACTGTTGATGACTCCTTCCATCACTTATGATCATGAGTAGACTGATGGGACAGTAATTGGCCTGGTTGGATTTGTCCTGCTTTTTGTGTACAGGAAATACCTGGGCAATTTTCCACAAAGCCGGATAGATGCCAGTGGAACAGTTTGGCTAGGGGTGCGGCAAGTCCTGGAGTACAAGTCTTTATTACTATTGCCGGAATATTGTCATGGCCCATCGCCTTTAGTGTATCCAGTGCCTTCAGCCGTTTCTTGATATCATGTGGAGTGAATCAAATCGGCTGAAGATTGGCATCTGTGTCGCTGGGAACCTCTGGAGGAGGCCCTGATGGATCATCCACTCGGCAATTCCGGCTGAAGATTGTAGCAAATGCTTCAGCCTTATCTTTTGCACTGATGTGCTGGGCTCCTCCATCATTGAGGATGGGGATATTTGTCCACCAGTGATTTGTTTAATTGTCCACCACCATTCACGACTGGATGTGGCAAGACTGCAGAGTTTAGATCTCATCCGTTGGTTGTGGGATCACTTAACTCTGTCTATCACTTGCTGCTTATGCTGTTTGGCACACAAGTAGTCCTGTGTTATAGCTTCACCAGGTTGCCACCTTATTTTTAGGTATGACTGGTGCTGCTCCTGGCAAGCCCTCCTGCACTCTTCATTGAACCTGGCTTGATGGTAATGGTAGAGTGGGGGATATGTAGGGCCATGAGGTTACAGATTGTGTTCAAGTACAATTCTGCTGCTGCTGATTGTCCACAGCGCCTCATGGATGCCCAGTCTTTAGTTGCTAGATCTGATCGAAATCTATCTCACTTAGCACAGCAATAGTGCTACACAACACGATGGAGGGTATCCTCAATGTGAAGGCGGGACTTCGTCTCCACAAGGACTGTGTGGAGGTCACTCCTACCGATAACGTCTTTTTTCCCTCATCATCTGCTGCAGATCCAATCTAGTAGGACTCATTTAGGACTCAGCCAGCTTGGTGAGTGGTGGTGCTTCCAAGCCACTCTTGGTGATGGACATCGAAGGCCCCCACCCAGCGTACATCCTGTGCCGTTGCCACCCTCAGCGCCTCCTCGAAGTGGTGTTCAACATGGCTGAGGGAGGGCAGGATGTGGTAATTAGCAGGAGGTTTCCTTGCCCATGTTTGACCTGATACAATAAGACTTCACAGGGTCCAGAGTCGATGCTGAGGACTCCCAGGGCAGCAACTCCCTGCCATTTGTATACCACTGTGCTGCCACAACAGGACATACCCAGGGGATCGATCTTCAATGAAGAGTACAGGAGGGCATGCCAGGAGCAGCACCAGGCATACATAAAAATGAGGTGTCAACCTGATAAAGCTATAAAACAGGACTACTTGCGTGCCAAACAGCATAATGGCTATCCTGACCAGATCATTTCATGCTGTATATCATGCATACTCATGAACGGGCCTAAGGTCGTCACCATCGGCCCTGAAAAGTACCCAATCTACCTCAGATTATCCTGGAAGGGCAAGGCATCTCAAAAATTTGAGCAACAGGTGAAGCTAGCTGCTTCACACTGCTACGATACAGTAGCAACATGAGTGGTATTTGCCACTAACAGGATGCTGCTGTCAAGCCAAAAAGACATTCTGCCTATCACATAAATGAATAATGTGGTATATGAATTTCAGTGCCAGTGTGATGCCAAGTATGTAGGCCATACATCCCGAAAACTGGCGGATTGTATCAAACAGCATGTCCCAGCCGCTGTTTGCAATGGGCAGGGTACAAACTGTACCCAACAAGTCTCTGCTTGCAAAACTCAACAAACTGGGCGGAATTTTCCATGCCTGCTGGAGTCGGGCGTCATGGCGGGCATGAGCGGACAATATGGCGAGAAAGCTAAAAATTGGTTTCATGACGTTGTGAAACCAGTTTGCAAGCGTCCACTCTGCCCATTAATGGCGGGCTGTGTTTCCCATGTCAGGAACCTCATTGTAATACATCTGCATATCATTAGAAGGCCAGCCCGCTGGAATCTCCCCTCCAAGTCGGTGGGAGAACAAGTCGGTGCAGAACACGTCTTGACAACTATGGCATGCAGAGGTCGGGAATTACCTCCAGTGCCGTGCCCACATCACGGGCATCTGAGGAGCAGAAGATGCTGAAGCTCGATAGCAGTAGGATCTTGAAGGAACATCCATGGCATGCTAGGTGGATTCTCATGGATATGGCTCTGCTGCAAAGCAGCTCACGGAAGGTAGAAAGTCACCATTGAGGGTCTACTCACAACGGATGATTGTCGAGGGGGTGGAGAGGAAGGTCCAGCTGTGTTTTGGAAAGAAAGATATACCAGGGTGGTGGAAGAGGAAGATCTAGGATCGACTGGGAGGGGAACGGTTGTCAGGGGAGGGGGGGAGTGAAGGTGTTGGGGGTGGGGGGGATGAGGTTGTTGGGGGGGGGGGTGAAGAGACAAAGGCATCGGGTGGGAGGTTGGGAGTGTGGGAGGGACTACGGGGGGGAAGAAGGGGTAACAGGTGAAGGCACCAACTGGAGAGGTAGTTGTAAGGGGTGTAAGGGAAGCAGTGCAGAGAGGGGAAGGACTGCAGAGAGGGGAAGTAGTCCAGGAGGAGGAAGGAGTGCAGGGGGAGGAAGGAGAGTGGAGAGAGGAAGGATCTGGGTGGGCAAAGGATTGTGGAGAGGGGAAGAAGTAAATGTGGAAGAAGTAAGACTGGAGGAAGGATTCGGGAAGGGGGAAGAAGTAACGCTAGAGGAAGGAGTCAGGAACGGGAAAGGATTAAGGGGGAGGAGTTGGGGGTTGGAAGGATTAAGGTGGGGGAGTCCGGGGGGAAGGAATCCGGAGGAGGGGGGATGTCCAGTTGATTGTGCAAGGGAGAGCTCTGATGAGCCTCCTGACTGCCTCCTGTGTGTGAACTGAGGGCTGGTGTGATATGAGGGCATGGTGAGAATGGCTAAGGGCAGTAAGGTGGGAGGGTGAGGGTTTGACGATAGCGATAGAAGGGACAGCAAACGTGGTTGGTGGGGACTCAGAGGCAGACACTGACACTGGGAGTGGGAAGGAGGAGGTTGGGGAGGTTAATGTGGATGGGGGTGGGATTTTCGGGAAGGAAGGGAACGTCAACGTTCATCTGGACATCCCTAAAGGAAAAGGTGGCTGGTAGGCCACGAAGGAGAGGTGGAAGGTGCTGTCAGGGGGATCGACAGTGATGGGGGAAAGGAAATGGGTGACTGGCGAAGGGGAAAGGACGGGGAAGCGACAGAAAAACAGTAGCACTACTGTGTTGGCTAAGTCGAAAGTGAAATGAGAGTCGTGGTGGGTGAGATCAGGTGCTTCATGAGAGTATGCCCAGGGGGTGGGCGGAAATGCAGGTCAGCTCAGAGGGACAACTGAAAGCGAACCTCAGCAGGCAGCACTGAAAATGTTCAGGACATTGAGATTAGTGTGATGCGGGAAGGATCTGCATGTGTGGGAGAGTGCTTGCACGAGGGTCCGATAGGCCCTGCCATGCTCACACTTCTCCCTCCAGAATCACTCGTGGGCTGGCTGCATCCAGCTGATCTGCTATTGGGGGCCTGTACTGGGAGGACTTGCAAAACCTTTCAATGAAGCTGAAAGATACCATTACATATTATTCAGTAAAGTGACAAAATGCGTTTACCCATGCAATCAACTGCGATCAGAACTTCTTAACTTTTGAATGCCTTAGACTTCTGTGTTGACATCCGCAGTAGGGGTGGAGACAGCCTGTGCAATGGTTGGCCCTGTTGCCTTCAGCGTGAGTCTTCAGGAGAGCCAATGCTTTGAGAACCACAATTTGCTTTGGCTGTCTTCCTATGGGCCAGTTGCTCCTTCTGCGCTGACAGAGGACGAGGTTGAGGGAGTCACAGGCAAAGGTGACTCAGAGGGAGCAGACAACCTCTCAGATCCCTGATTGGATGACCTAGGGTGTCCAGCTGCCGCTCCTCCCCTCTTTGGGTGCCCGAGGGCCGTGGCTAACTCCTTGAAGGGAAGGATATCTGGGGGGATAAAGAGCTGCCCCATTTTACCCTCACATTGCCAGTGCAGGAACTCTCCCATGGCTACTGTGATAGAGTGCAGGTCTGCACACATCCCCATGTTCTGCTTGACCAGGGTCACCATGGCGTCCTCCATCCTCCCCATGGAGACCTCCATATGCGCACATGTGGGCACCACTTCATCAGAGAGCAGGCGGACGCACTCCTCCAACTCGTGTGCCATTCTGTTGAGGGCTTCCAACTGCTCTGCATGATGTTCCCCTGCCTTCTGCTGACTCTCCAGGATGAGCCAGTTGGCCAAATCCAGAGGTTCTTCATCTGACTTGGTCCTCACAGATACCTCTTTCCCAGCAGTCCTGGGAGAGCTCAGGAGTTTGGCTGAGCCTGTCTCTTCCTGCTGTGGACACATGCCCACATGTGACCACCAGTTGGTGAACCTGACCCTGCTCTAGATCTAGGTCCCACCGAGGTATGTCTCTCTGCGCTAGTGGAGGGTGTAGGTAAGCGCTGTGATGGGTCTTCCAGGCTGCTTATTTCCAGTTCTCCATTGGAGGAGATGCCCTCTTGGCTGGAGGTGAGGATATGGATGGAGCTGAGGAATTGGTTTGCTGAGGGTGTCGGTTGCTTGTCAGAGCTGCCTGTGAACCAAAATAGAGATAATTAGTGCATGGCAGCACTCAAAAGCAGGACAGAGGGCACTCTAATTTGCTTTGAGAGAGAGGGATGATGTGGTACAGAATCCTCACGAGGTTGTTCGCTGCTGACCTCGCCGTTGCCACTGGCACAGTCCACGTCCTCACCAGTCAGCACGATGGCACGCTCCTCAAAATGAATGAGGGACTAATGTGGGCCACTCCACCCCCAGTCTGGGACCTCCTTGCTGTTGTGAGCCAGCTTCTCCTACATGAAAACAGATCGGGGGAGGTGGTGGGGGGGAGTGTAAACAGGGCACATGGCACCGCGTGGAATGTTTGGGTGGTGAGCAGAGACATGGCCAGGGTGAGGACGTGAGCTCGAGAGGGTATGAGCCTGATGGAGATGTGAGGGTGTGTGTGAGAGTTAGTGGTGTTGACCCTTGAGGTGTGGATGTGTGATGGGTTTGTGACTGTGAGAGTTGAGAGTGATGAGAAGAGTGACTTAGCCTGGCAGAATGGATGAGACCATTCATCCTGTTGTGGCACTGGGTGGCTGTCCCCTTTTGCAGGGCATTGCTGCAGACCACTGCTGCCACCGCCTCCCATGCTGGATTAGTGATGTCACTGCCCCTTCTCCGGCCAGAGCGTGGGTAGAGGACATCATGGTGGGCCTCCAGTGCGTCCAAAAGGCACTTGAGGGATGCGTCATTAAACTGGGGGGGGGCTGCAGTCTTTTTGCCTTTTGGGGCCATGTCTTCCATGCAGCAGTCCTGGGCTGGAAGCACTGAGAGGTGTGCACGCTGCTGCACTTTAAATATGGCGCCTGGTGTGATGAAGCGGTGAGGTGATGGTGTGGCGGGCAAATGAGAGTCTGCCCACTATCAAAATGGAATGTTTCCCAGGAATGCGTAATTGATGTGGCAGAATAACAGCGTGAGAAACCATCATTGTGGCCGGTGGGTAAAATGTCATTTTTCCCGCCCGCTACTGCACTTAAAAGTGCAAATCTGGGACGATTCTACTCAGTGTCTAACATTAGATGTGATTCTGTCATTGGACAACATTTGCTAAATAATCCTCAACGTGCTAAAACTTACATGGACAACTGATTTAAGATTGTCAGTCGGGCTCACAATGTGGTGCATCGGGATGTACTGGAAGTAACATACATTAATACACAGGGCCCTGTTCTTTGCAGAGAGAAAGAACATATACACACACTGCACCTGTTTTCGGCTAAACAAAATAAGTAATGGCCATTTGCTGATTCATTCCTCAGGGCAATGCCTTGACCAGTCAGAGGTCTGCCTGGTTCAAAATTTCAAACAATGCTTGGCGGTTAATTCTCAGTCACCATTAACTGGTGCACTCTCCGTGGCATTGCCTCTACTAATCACTGTCCACTTTCCAACAAATCACTCTCTTCTCATACAGTGGCATTGGTATTCTTGTGATTGTCCTGATGATTGCAAGCCAAAATGTCTTTTTTCAGCAATATTCAAGTTCCGTACTGAAAATTTGAAAGTCACTGTAGCCCCAGAGGCTGCACTCCCATGAGTGGGTGAGACAACTGGTGGTGAGTTTAACCTAAGAGGTCACCACACCTCAAGAGAGGGGCAAAGGCCGGGCCTTCTTGGATGACCTCCGCTGCAATGGGAATTGAACCCACACACTTAGTGTCCCTCTGCATCACAAACTAACCATCAAGCCAACTGAGCTAACCAACCTCTGGTTTGGTACTACCAAATGACTGTAGGTACAGTATCCTTGGAAAACTGTCCAGTCCTTGCCCTTGACACACCTCCTGGCCAGGATGGAGTTCATTGCATCATGAGACTTCAACTGAATTTTTCTTTAACCCTCAAAGTGTTATACTTACAATAAGATTCGTTCACCTGAGAAAGAAAAATAAACTTGGCAGCAGGAAGCCAGTTTCTCGTTTTGAATCCTCTAATGGAGACTGGGGAGGAAACACTGCAGAAATCCTGCCAATCCAAAGTAGCAAAATATATTTGGGTGTCTCTGTGACTGCAAGCACACCCCTGCCAGCAGTTCTTTTCAAATCTGCATGACCGGTCTCGTGTTGAATCAGTGAAATGTTGAGGGGGTGGGGGTGGAGGTGGGGGCCTGTGGGCAGCGGAAAGTTGAAGGTTATTGGTGCTGTCACATAGCCAGTGGCACAATTTTGTTTCCGAACAATCAAGCATCAGACACGAGGCATTCTTAGCCACTTTCATGCTGAAGACATCACAATCTGGTGCCAATTTACCAGCATGGAAGGAAATGCATATCTAAAATATTAATTTGGTATTGGTGGAGGGATGGGCTTTTGCCTATAAGGTTCCTAAATGGTGGCTAGGAAAATGGCAAATCTACTGGTGCCACTCCCAGGAAAGTCACACTTCATTAATAGTGCCGCATATCTCCGTGTAGTAATTGTGTGTAAAATCTTTCCTACTGTTTTAGGGGTCACGTGATTGTACTGACGAATCAGCCCTAAGCACTGGTAATCTTAGGGGTGGAGCTTTCTAGTCATGGACCTGGTTCACGCGTGTAGCTTCTTCAAGAGCTCTGTAAATAAAGTTATCTGTTTCAAGTAAGAAACCTGACCAGTACATCAAGTTTATTACACTCTGTGTATCGGTACTTTTCAAAATTTTTCTGCATGGAGAACATTATCCGTAGATTGCTATATTGCTGGGTAATCCTAACTTCTGAAAGTCAATGTTAGCTACTCAAAAAGCAAACAATGTTGAAAATTATTTTCATTCATGTTTTCAAATGCATGCATGGCCTTCCCTATCTCTGTAACCTCCTCAACTCTATAGCCCCCTGAAAACTCTTGTTCCAATTCTAGCCTCTGGCACATCCATAACTTCCTTCCCTACCTTGTGCCTTCAGCTGCCTATGCCCTAAACTCCAAAATTTCCTCCCTAAATTTTCTCTGTCTCCCTGCTCTACTCTTCTCCTTTAAGATAATCATTAAGACATACCTCTTTGACCAAGCCTTTGGTCATCTGTCCTAACATCTCCTTATGTCGCTTGGTAACAAATGTTGTCTTATAACGCTGCTGTGAAGCTACTGGGACATTTTACTATTTTAAAGGTGCTAATAAATGCAAGCTGTTGTTGTTTTCAGTAACAAAATTAAAATGAGAATAAAGCTACAAATAGCAAGGTAATATATTGGTTGAATAAATGAGATTAGAATAGTTAGGTACTTGTTTGACCTGTGCAGACTCGATGGGCCGAAGGGCCTTTTTCTGTGCTGTAGACCTCTATGACCATGACTATGAACTCCTGAAATACTGATGTTGGATGCTGGGTCCCGGATGGATAGACACCTTAATAATCTTACTGACCTTGAAATCACCTCATAGACTTTGAGACCCTCAGTTTGGAAAAACAGTGCTGTTTGTACATCAGACTGTAGGGACTTGGATTACTAGGAACCCCACCAACCTTACAGGTGGTAACCTCTTCCCTAAACCCAATACCCAGAGTGATGTCTACATGTACTGATAAAAACAAAAAAACTGCGGATGCTGGAAATCCAAAACAAAAACAGAATTACCTGGAAAAACTCAGCAGGTCTGGCAGCATCGGCGGAGAAGAAAAGAGTTGACATTTCGAGTCCTCATGACCCTTCGACAGAACTTGCCAAGTTCTGTCGAAGGGTCATGAGTACTCGAAATGTCAACTCTTTTCTTCTCCGCCGATGCTGCCAGACCTGCTGAGTTTTTCCAGGTAATTCTGTTTTTGTTCTACATGTACTGGGCAACTTAGTGACAGTGGCTTTATCAATAACCAATATCAATAGGAATTGCACTATGCCCCAATATATAAATCTGAAGTGCCAGGTCATCTGTCAGTTCCGGCATCCTTCTACCTACAAAAGATGATAGACACGCAGCAAATAAATCCACATCAGATGGGCTGTCTTTATATGGTGCACCTTTGCTGGTGGCAGAAAAGGCCAATCCTTCAGAAGCAGGTTCTGCCACAAGTGCCGCACATGAAACTACCAAGTGTTGTTGTGGGTTGTTGGCTTCGGTGTTGGCGTCTGTTGCCAAGCCGCTGTAGCCAATTGGATATCGTGGTGGTGCTACCCAGCCTACAGGAGGTGTGGCCATTTTCTTCAGTCATCAGCTACTGACTCCCATGTGATCTGTAACATGTACTTTATTCTGCACCATGCTCTAACAGCCGTGTTTACATTCTCATAGGACTATATTTTTTAGGAAATCAATTTTTGTACAAGTATCAGTTTACTCGTTTTCGCATTTGTTTTCTAATACCAACCGCATCCTGTTGGCATCAGCTATGTGTACACTGGAAATGTGGAATTTATTTCCGACATTATGACAGCTGATGCACATAAGTCGAGAACAGGGATTGGTCTTATTGAGCAAGGAAACCCGCAGTGCTTAAAGCCACAAGTGTGCGTTGGTAGGTCAGTTGTGTTTATGTGGTTTCCATGGTTTATTTATTTGTTTTTATAGTATGGACTCTCCCTCTCTTTTTCTTCCCTTTTGTTATAGATCTTGCCAAGCCACACACTCCCTGTTGGCAAGATGGCATGTAGGGAACCTACTCCCGACCCTCTGCTACATGGCGACACATGATTGTGGCCTGGTGATGAGTCTCCTAGTCTTGCCTGCATCATGGAGAGGAGCCAGGAATTTAAAAAACAGGGGTTGGAACTGCATTGCTCCAACAGACCAAGAGCTGAACCATGGTGGGGAGTTGTGTGTTTTGAGATATTTGCCCTATTGTAAGATATTGAGGTAATTATTTTTCCTCTGAGGAGCACTTTTTTCATCTGTGAGCCAGGGTTGTTCTCCTTGGAAAAGAGAAAGTTGAGAGAGCTGTGACAATCATGATCGGTTGAGGCAGAGCGGATAGGGAGGAACTGTTCCTGTTGTTGGAGGGGTCAAGAATCAGAATACTCCACAATGTAATGTGATTGGCAAAAGAACCAACAGCGATATGAGGAAAATCTTTTTTTAACACAACGATTGGAATGCATTGCCAGATTTAATCATGGCTTTCAAAAGGGAATTGGATAATTATTTGAAGAGAAAATATTCGCAGTGCTGCAGGGACAGAGTGGGGAGGTGGGACTAGTTTAGTTGCTCTTGCAGGGAGCTGGCATAGACATGATGGGTCAAATAGCCTCCTCCTGTGCTGTAATCATCCTGTGCTTCTAACAGAAGCTGATGTCTTTGAGGTCATACAATGGTAATTGCCATGACAAGCATATGACAACAAGTAGAAAGGAATAAGGAAGAGGTAGACTTTGATGTAGAGTGAGACAGATCAGGATTAAATTGGGAAAAAGCTGGCCCACTCAAGTTTAAAATTGTAAGTTCCTTTATGTGGAACAGATAATCTTCAGGTTCTCCAATGGGCAGACGATACACTCCTCCAGGTTAACAGTCAAGTGGTGAGGTTGAAAATGACTCTGCCGAGCTTAGTGGTACAGTGGAGCTGGTTTCAACCTTTAGTGCAAGATGGGTGGTCTTATCCGTTGTTGGCGAGGCCTGAACCATTTCAAGGATTGAGCTTCATTGACATGGATTCATGTGTAGTTGTGCATGCCAAGTTGGCACTGTGATGGGATTCACTGGTTTGAGAATGTAGAAAATCCACCGACATCAATGTGGAACAGGCTACCATGTTTTTAATAAGGCCAGGAGGAGCAATCCTGGTTGGGCAATAACAGTTAAGATTGGCCCCAAGAAGTGCTAGAGCCAAAAACAAAGTGTTTTTGTCTATGATTTGGTAAGGTATTTTACTTAGCCTTGGTCGTTTCCTAGAAACCAAGGAATGAGGGCCATTTAGCCCCTCGAGCCTGTTCTGCCATTAATTGAGATCAGGGCTGATCCGTGACTTAGTGCCATATACACCACTTAGCCCCGTATCCCTTAATATTTTTGGTCATCAGAAACTGATCAATCTCCGATTTCAAATTAACAATTGATCCAACATTGATTGCCATTTGTGGAAGAGAGTTCCAAATTTCTACCACCCTTTCATTGTAAAAATGTTTCCTAATTTTATTCCTGAAAAGTCTGGCTCTAATTTTTTGTTTATGTCCCTTAGCTGTAGACTCCCCAACCAGCAGACATGGTTTCTCTCTCTCTCTCTCTACCCTATCTGTTCCCCTAACACCTTGAAAACTTTGATAAAACTAACTCTTACCTTCTAAATTCCAGGGAATGCAACCCTAGTTTGTGCAATCTCTCCTCTTCTCTGGAAAATATTTCTCAGCCTGGTTGGTTCAACTTGGAAAGCATGCTTGAAGCCTTTGATGATAGATGGGCAGATAAGATTACTCCCACGGCTATTGGAAAAAAAGAAGCATGGTGCACTATAATGAGTGTTATGTACCTTTAATATGGAAAGCAAGGAAGAACTTGCATTTATATAGTGCCTTCCATGCCTCCAGAACATTCCAAAGTGCTTCACCAGCCAATGAAATACTTTTGAAGTGTATTCACTGTTGTAATGTAGGAAATCATACAGAATGATAGTAGAATATAGTGGTGCAATTAGACATCCAGTTAATTTAATTAAGAAGACCTGTAAACAGTTCTGTTAATAAGGGTACTGAAAAGACCAATATCACGTGTGCACTCTAAAGCAGCTGGCCCTCAGTGGCAGGGAAGTGAGTACATGGCCCTCATAGTCTGTTACTTTGTTACATGTGGCTTAGTTATGAGACTGTAGGCTAAACATGTACATAATCTGAAGTGTCATCACTGTTGTACTATAGGAAATGTAGCAGCCAATTTGTGAACAGCAAGGTCCCACAAATACCAATGTGGTAATGATCACGTAATCTGTTTTATTGATGCTGACTGAGGGATAAATATTAGCCAAGACACCAGGGAGAACTCCCCTACTCATCAAAGGAATAGTGCTATGGGACCTTTTACATCTGAGGGGGCAGACAAGGCTCAGCTTAACTTCTCATTTGAAAGCCGGACAGTGCTGCATTCCCTCAGTAGTGAATTGGGAGTATCAGCATAGATTTTATGGTCAAGTCTCTGGAGTAGGACTTGAACCTACAACCTTCTGATTCTGAGTGCTGCATTATGCAGCAGTCGTTGATTTTGGTTAGTTTCCAATTATTAAATATTCAAGCTTAATAGCCACTGTAAAATCTAAATTGTACAATTCAATTATTGCTGAAGAAAGAGACATGTCTAAGCTTTTCATCTTGTGCTCATGAGGACACTCGCAAGAATACCAGTATAATGGGGGAAACAACAACTTATACTATATGTGAAAAGAGTGCTGATTGGTTGGCAAGTGGTGTTGCCATAGAGAATGCACCACTGATGGTGACCGGCCAAGCATTTTTTGAAATTTAAACCAAGCAGCTTGACCCTGATTGGTCAAGGCACTGCCCTGAAAAATGAGTCAGCGAATGGCTGTCACTTATTTTGTTTAGCTGAAACAGGCACAATGTATGTACATGTTCTTTCTGTCTGCAAAGAACAGGGCCCTGTGTATTAACATATGTAGCTTCCAGTACATGCAGATGCACCACATTGCGAGCCTGACTGATGATTTTAAATTGGTTGTCAATTGTTAGCACATTAAGGATTATTTAGCAAATGTCGTACAATTACGGAATCACATCTATTGTTGGACATTGTTTTGAGTTTTGCAAGCACGGGCTGATTATGTACGGTCTGTACCCCGCCCGTTGCGAACAGTGGCTGGGACGTGCTGTTTGATATTATAAATTTAAAGCCTCATTCAGCAGTGTACATCTGCTGCCTTCTGAAGTCAAGGAAAGTCACTTAAAGCATGTGATAACACCAGTAGGCAGAAATGAAATGAGAGTTCTGTTTGGTCACTGGTGGCAACGCTTACTTGTATAGATATCTAGGCAGCTCAAAGCATTGCTAGAAACATAGGGAGTAAAAGCTCAAACTATGAGGTGATCGGAGGAAATGGTATCATTCAAATGAGAGGTTCAACTAAGGTTCTCAGGTGAATCATCAAGATCCCATGGCATTACTCAAAGAAGAATAGGATATTTCTTGTGATCTACTCAACATTTATTCTTTAACATCACCAAAAATAGATTACCTGATTACTTATCTCACTGCTGTCTTTGGGACCTTGCTGTAAGTGAATTGTGACTATACTTCAACAGGAATTAATTTGTTGTCGAACATTTTGGGATACCCTGAGGATATAAAAGGTGCTGTATACGTGCAAGTTGTTTTATTTTTCTAAACAATATCTCTAATATATATTTCCCATAAGACTACCTCACAGATTCTTCCTTTCCAGGCTGAAAAGTACAAGTTTCTTGAGGCTTTTACCACTAGGGATCAGTTTTGTATCTTATCTCTTTGCTGCCTTCCTTTGTTTCTTGGTAACTGGAAATGAACACAATATTCAAGCTCTTACCGTAGCACTGCATAGCTTGAATTACATCCCTATGTTATAAGAGCAACTACGCTTCAAAAGTAATTGATTAGCTGTAAAGCTCTTTGCAAAATCTTGAGATCATAAAAGGTGCTATTCAAGTACGTTTATTTTTCATTCAGGTTCATAACTTTCTGTAACTTCTATTCATTTGTTTACTTTTCCTATGAATGATACTAGCACTTCAAATATTATCTTCAGTGTCCCTGTTTATTTAAGTCTCTCTTGTGATATGCAAAGAATACATTTCCTCCATCTGGACATAATTCTGCTCCATTGCTTTCTACCTCTACCAATTTCTTACCCATTCCCAACATAAACCTTGGGTCTCTACAGCTTTGACATAAACTTAAAGTCTTCCATGTGGAACTTTGTCAAATGTCATTTGAAAATCAAAGTGTACCATGTCTTAGAGGGCTGCACAGTTCACCAGTATTATGGTTTCTGCACAGAAGAAGAGACGAGATTGCTTAAGCCAGATCTTTCACTCCTGAGTCCACATTGACAGCTGTGTGTTACGTTTTTATTGGACTGATAATTTTTGAGTTTACTCCTGATAATTATTTTATGGTTGGAGGTAAGCTAATAGGTCTGTAGCTGTCTATGCCTATTTTGTCCTCTCTTTGGAAAATGGGCACCGTATTAGGCATTTTACACTTTATTCCAATGTGTGAAATTCTATTTAATTTATATCAAAGTAAAGATGCCTTGCTGCAATTGTATTGACCCATAGTGAGACTGCACCTGGAGTATTGTGTACAGTTTTGGCCGTCATATCTCAGGAAGGATGTACCTGCCATAGAGGGAGTGCAATGGAGAATTAACAGATGAATCCATGGGATGGTGGGATTGGCTTATGAGGAGAGATGGAGGAAACTAGGCCTGTATTTTCTAGAGTTTTGAAGGATGAGAAATGATCTAATTGAAACTTACAAAATTCTTACAGGGCGTAACAGGGTAGATGTAGGTAGAATGTTTCCCCTGACTGGTGAGTCTAGATCCAGGGAACATAGCCTCAGAGTAAGGGGTAGGCCATATAATGCTGAGATGAGGTGGGGGTGGTGGGGGTGGTGGGGGAACACTGCACTGTTCATTTCTCTGATAGCCATGATCGAAAGATCTGGAAGAAATGCGTAGTAGCTTTGGGTTGAGGAAATCTTCTGCTCAGAAGATTCAGCTCAATCTGTTTATCCTTAGTTTCAATCGCATTTATTTCTGTTAGTATTTTTCATCACTTCTGACTATTACTGTTGTAGTACTAAAATAATTCTTTTTTCCTGTATTTAATCTCTGCCACTATGCTTTTATCTCGATTCGTCTCTGGCCCTCTGATCACCGTTTAGCGTGTTTCTGTATCTTTGTAGATTCATCCCAGTGAAGTCCTTCCTCCCTCTCTCTACAGGTTATGTAGAAGACATTTCCCTTCCTTATTTCACTTGTGAGCTTGTTTGTCATGTTTACTTAGTCTGAGTTTGTTGGCTTTAGGAACGTATGTGTCCTGAATGCTCAGCACTATTCCTTTACAGGTCTTCCAAATATCCTTCACTGAAATTTGTTGAGTAAACTGCTCCACTGCATTTGCTATAGTTTTAGCCACCATCTTGAATTTAACCTGACGCAAGTTGCCAAATTTTCAGGGACCTGATTGGGAGCAGTGGGATCAGAAAAAATGCCTGTCGAGTGGCCTGCCTAAAGGTCACATCTCCGTTTCCACCCTGGACCATTTTCATGAGGCTGGGGGAGAAAGCAGGCCACAGAGCCCACCTCCTAATAAGGAGGCAATTGACAGCACTGTGGCTCATTGAGAGCCTGTCCACGGTAAGTCTTTTAATTTTCATGGATGCAGTGGGACTTTAGCAGAGGTTACATTTTATACCAGCTGCTTGGAGAGGTGGTCCATGGATTGGAGGTAGGAAGAGTTTAAAAGGTAAGTTACATGGTTCTGTCTCCTTCATGGTTCATTATGAAATGCTGTAGCATGAGTTGTATCTGTTTAATAAGGTGCATCATGACGGTGCTGTGATTAGAAGCTGCAAATATCTCTTAAACAAGGTACTTGCCAGATTGTTACTTTTGCCACCGGGTAAGTTGTCAAATAAAAGATGAATATTACAAAAAATTTCATCTAACGGATAAAAAAGTAGAGTACATTTCACATTATTGAAAGGGTAGCCTTGTATTATAACAAAGTGTAAATGTGTAATCTTTTCCCATTGCTTTCATGCGTTCAGTCTTGACATCTGTTGAAATGGCAGTTCTGAAGTCTGCTTGTTTACTTTGGGAGTCTTATGGGCTCTTGGATGCAAACCAACTGCCTAATTGTCTTAACAACAGCCTAATTGTTTTACAAGTGGTTGGCTCTGTTTACTCCTGGTTTCACGAGCCTCTTCATTTACTTGGGAAGTTTTATGGGCTATTCAATGGCTTCCCTTTGTTATAAAAGAGCTTGTGAGTTCTGTTTGTATAGAAGATAATGGGGGAGGGGTTGAGAATCAGAGAGGTGAGGGGGACAAGTGGGGATGAGGGGGCCTTCATTCATTTGTGTCTTGGGCTTGCTGTCTCCAGGCCACATTAGGGCCTGGACCCCCAGAATACCCTGTCTCCCAGCAGTCTCAATATGGAAACAGAAAATGCTGGAAAAACTCCACAAGTCTGGTAGCATCAGTGGAGAGAGAAACAGAGTTAATGTTTCAAGTCCGTATGTCTCTGTTCTGCTTCACCTGCTCCACCCCTTCTTAAACAGTGTAAAATCCATCTACCTTTCTCCAGCTCTGAATAAGAGTCATACAGTCTCAAAACGTTAACTCTGTTTCTGTCTCCAGAGATGCTACCGGACCTGCTGAGCTTTTCTAGCATTTTCTGTTTTTTATTTCCGATTTCCAGCATCCGCAGTATTTTGCTTTTATTTTAGTCTCAGTATGGAGGTGTGTATAGGATGCAGGATTAGTGCCATCTCCTGATTCTTGCCTCTGACATGAAAATCCGACCCAAGATCTTAAGTATTTCTGATTTCCAGATCATTGCTCATTCTATAATGGCTCTCCACTAAGGACGCTGTAACAAACATTTGCTGCATATTTTCTGAGCCATTAGCAGTACACCAGGTCAAAATGGGCACTGCCTCTCAAATCTTTCTTGATATATTGGTTCATAAAGACATTATGTATTCCATTTGAACTTTAGAGCATTTGAAGTTTTCCAGTTTCTATTTGGCTGATTGAAGACTTCCATTTATATGGCATTCCTGATCTTAAATATACTTCCAATGTTTTCCTAGAGTCAATAGTTCCCCTTTTGCTGATTTGGAAATCTGTAGTCTACCTATCGTGTACACTCAAAATTTGATTTCATATTTGAGATGTCTAATCAGAGTAGGTCATCTTCCAGGTTTCACCCCCTCCACACGACCAATCAATCTACCTCCTGAACAAAAGCAACCTACTGCAGATGCTGGAAATCTAATATAACATATGAACATATGTATTAGGAGCAGGAGTAGGCCACTTAGCCATTTGAGTCTGCTCTGCCATTCAATAAGATCATAGCTGATCTGAATGTAACCACAACCCCACATTCCCGCTGTAATGACTCGATGGAGCAGACAGGTTTCAACCAGTAGCAGATAAACTTTATTATAGAGAGCTTTTCAGGTGCTATAGGCTTGAACAAGACTCTTGTCAGGAAGCCCCACCTCCCTGGATTGCCTGCGCTTAGGGTTAATTGATCGGAGCCTCCCAGAACTTCACGTGACTCCTGATAGACAGCAGGAGAAACTATATCTTCAGCTATTACGTTTCCTTCACTTTCGTTTTTTACAAATTCTATTTACAAGGAAACATTTGAATATCCATATATCTATATATCGACAGGATCTAGAACTGCAGCATGAGATACATCATTAGAAAGTGGCAGTTCTGGGTTTGGCAACTCTACAGAGACATCGGGCATGCCCATTCTAGGTCGACCTGTCACCTCAGGGATTGATGTTTCGACGTTAATCACAGGCGAGATAGATGGTTGTTGGAATGTCTCTTTAGCACAAATATAATCTACATGATTACGAATGATTCTGTTTTCCACTTATACTTGGAAAGATAATGGACCAGTCTCTGAGACAATGGTTCCAGGTACCCAACAAGGTCCACTTCCAAAATTTCACACGAATACCGTGTCACCTACACTTAATTTGCAAGCTTTGCCGTATATATTATGGATCAATTTTTGATTACACTGATTCCACTCTACCTTCCCCTCTAAATTTGGAAATACCAGACTTAACTGTGTACGGCAGCAGCATTTCAGCAATAATTCAGATGGTGTTGAACCCGTAGTCGAATGTGATGTTGTAGGATAACTGAGAAGAAAGTGGGAAGTCGAGATTCTAGAGTACCTTCTGATAACCTTTTCATTCCTGATTTGAAAGTTTATACAGCTCTCTCGGCTAAACCATTCGATGAGGGATGGTAAGGGGCTATTTTAATATGTCTGATTCCATTCAGATTCATGAATTTCTGAAACTCTGTGCTGGTAAAGGCTGTACTGTTATCAGAAACGATGATTTCAGATAGGCCCATGTATGCCAAAACTACGATGCAACTTCTTGATAGTTGCGCTCAATGTTGGTGATCTGACTTTCATATACATCCATCCATTGAGAATGTGCATCTACAATCAACAAAAACATGGTACCTACGAATGGTCCTACAGAATTGATATGTAGTCTAACCCATGGTTGACCAGGCCACTCCCACTGATGCAGGGAAGCTGAAACAGGCAACTTCTGTTGTTGCTGACAATGCTTGACCATGCTTTCAATGTCACTGTCAATGCCTGGCCAACAGAAATAGCTTTGCGCAAGCATTTTCATCTTTGATATGCCTGGATACGCACTGTGAAGCTCTGTCAAGAGTGGTTCCCTTCCTTGTGGTGGGACGACAACTCTTGTTCCCCACAACAAAATTCCGTCTTGACAGCTTAGCTCTGTTTCTGGTGTGGAATGTTCTCAAATCTTCATATACAGGCGAATTTGACCATCCTTGCAAAACAAAGTCTCTGACTTTCGACAATATTGGATCTCTGTTCGTCCATTTTCTAATTTGCTTCTCACACACAGGCGAAGAGTCCAAGAAATTCAGTAATAGCACAACACCGGAAGGCAAGTGGAATGTTGGCCTTTATTTCAAAGGGAATGGAGTCTAAAAAGAGGGAAGTCTTGCCAAAACTATACAAGGCGCTAATTAGACCACACCTAGAATACTGTGAACAGTTTTGGTCCCCTTATCTAAGGAAAGATATACTGGTATTGGAGGCAGTCCAGAGAAGGTTGACTAGGTTGACTCGGGTATGGAGGGAATAAGTCTTCTTGGATGTGGAGGGGGTTCTCGAGGCATAGCCAATGGGCCTTTCTGATCCATTTTCCATTCTATGTGATAACACAGCTCCTACACCATAAGGAGAGGCATCACATGTTAATACCAACTCTTTCGATGGCTTTTATTGTACCAATAAACACAAATATAACAGTTTCTTTGCTTTCACAAAAGCTTCTTCCTGTTGTGAATTCCATGACCAACGGTGATTCTTTTTTAACAACCAGTGTAATGGCACCAACACAGTTGATAAGTTAGGCAAGAAGCGGCTATAGTCGTTGATCTTACCCAGGAGGGCTCGAGTTCACTTACATTGGATGGTGAGGTTGCATCTTTGATTGTCTTAACTTTCTCTTCTACCAGACGTAAACCCATGGTGTCCACCCTGTGATCCAGGTAAGTAACTTGTGGCACTTGAAATGTGCATTTTTCCTTCTGTAACCGTAAGCTGGCTTCCATGAACCTTCTTAGCATCTCCTCCAGGTTGGCCAAGTTTTCAGTCTCAGTTGATCCTGTGATCAGAACATCATATAGGTACATTACCAACTGGGAAAGTCCTTGCATTGTTCTCTGGAAGATAGTGCATGCAGATAATACTCCAGAGAGTAGGCGCATATACTGATAAAGACCCTTGTGTGTGTTAATAGTCACGTATTCTCTCGATGTGCTATCCAGTTCTAATAGTTGTAAGTGTGGCTCATATCCAATTTGTATAGGATTTGTCTCCGGCCAGCTTTGCATATAAGTCATCTATCCTTGGAATGGGGTACTTGTCTAATTTTGCTGCCTTATTCACAGTTAATTTATAGTCCCCACAAATACATATTGTTTGTTCAGGCTTAACCACCGGAACTATAGGTGTTGCCCACTCCGAGAATTGGACTGGTTGGATAATGCCCAGCTTTTCTAACCGGCACAGTTCTGTATTCACCTTCTCCTTCAAGGCATAAGGCAAAGGTCTGGCCTTAAAGAAACGTGTTGTCGCCCGAAGATCCACAAAAATCTTGGCCTACACACCTTTTAACTTCCCTAATTCATCCCGAAGTACCATGTCATGTTTCCTCAGCAGTTCAGGAACTCCTCCTGTTCTCAGGTGAAATATCTCAGATCAGCCAAGCTAGATTTTCTGTAACCAGTCTCGGCCTAAAATACTTGGTCCTTCTCCTTTCACTATTATTATAGGCAGCTAGGCTGTCTGTTGCCTATAAGACATGGTACTGTGGCAATGCCCTTTACCTGAATAGATTCTCCAGTGTATGTCTTTAATTTAGCAGTTGTCTGCTCCAGGTTTATTGGCTGTCTATCTTCATTAAGGTATTTGAAAGTGTGCACTCCCATCACTGTAGTTGAGGGCTTGGCCTAAATAGCCAAGTGGTTATGGTACTGGGTTTGTAACCCCAAGATCAAGAGTTCAAATCTCACAATGGCAAACTATGAAACAATGTAACTTCATCTGAAACAGATGGAAATGGGCTTGTACTCGAAAGAGTTCAGCTGACAGTTTCTATTTAAAAGATTATCACTGTAGTTGAGGCACCCATATCCACCTTCATTATTAGTGGCTTCTCATTAACTTGGATTGTGACAGTGATAGGTTTGGATTTTACAGCAGTTACGTTATATAGGGAATAAGAGTCGGTGGTGGTGGCTTTGGGTTCTGCTGTACTTTTTAATTCAATCATGTTGGTTTGCTGCTTTACAGGCTGTTTCGGCTCTGGCCTCCATTGCCTTACTGCATGACCTTTCTTATGGTAGTAGTGGCATTCTGCCTCCTTGAATTTACAGATGTCCGGTCCATGGTCACCTCCACATAAGGCCATAAGTCTTAGGAGCAGAATTTAGGCCATTCGGCCCATCGAGTCTGCTCCACCATTCAATCATGGCTGATAAGTTCCTCAACCCCATTCTTCCGCCTTCTCCCCGTAACATCTATAACAACTTAATCTTGGAGTCACTGCGAAAGTGTTTCTACTAGGCCTTTGCGAGTTTCTAATAGCAAACATTGCATCTTGCTTCGATGCTGTGTCTCTGGTTTGCACACCACGCTCGGAAGCAGGTTCCCCCCCTACGGGAAGAATGGCGTTATTTTCCATGTGTTGCAAAGCCTGTGAGACTCTCACAGCACTTTCTATGGCAAGGAAGATTTCCAGGGCACACTTAAAGTCGAAATCGATCTCGGCGAGTAAACAGCGCTGAATGGTATCGCCTTGAACTCCACAAACTAATCAGTCCCGCAGCAAATCATTTAACGTGCCCCTGAAGTCTCAGTTCTGTCAACTGCTTAAGGTTTGCCATATAGGTTGCGATGGACTCTCCCAGGGCCCAAACTCTGGAATTAAATTTAAACCACTGTGTGATTACGGATGGCTTCAGCTGGAAGTGCATTTTCACAAGGTCCACTAATTCATTATAGGACTTAGAATTGGGCGCACTCAGGGCCGTCAGGTTGCAAATGAGATTGTATGTCTTACTGCCACATACACTCAAAAGGATGGCTTTCTGCTTTTCCTCTGTGGCAATTTTGTTCACTACGAAATAAAATCCGAAGTGCTTTACATGCTGGTTCCAGTCTAACGTCGTCGCATCAGAAGGATCGATTCTGCTGAGGAGTGGCATGACTAGTGAATAGTCTTTTCTTTTTCTTAAGACCCGATATACTCACAGTAACAGGGCGAGGCGAAGCTTAGGAGCTATTTTACCCTCGTCGCTAAATGTAATGACTTGACAGAGCAGACAGGTTTCAACAAGAAACAGATCAACTTTATTATAGAGATCTTTTCAGGTGCTACATGCTTGATCAGGACCCTCATCAGGAAGCCCTACCCCCCGGATTGCCCGCGCTCAGGGATCATTGGTTGGAGCCTTCCAGAACATCGCGTGACTCCTGATAGACAGAAGGAGAGACTATACCTTTAGTTACTACATCCGCCTACCTCCAATAACCTTTCAACCCCATTTATCAAGAATCTATCCACCAGTGCCTTAAAAATATTCAAAGACTCTGCTTCCACCGCCTTTTGAGGAAGAGAGTTCCAAAGACTCACGACCTTCTGAGAGAAAAAGTTACTCCTCATCTCTGTCCTAAATGGGCGGCCCCTTATTTTTAAACAGTGCTCCCTAGTTCTAGATTCTCCTGCAAGAGAAAATATCCTTTCCAAATCCGCCCTGTCAAAACATATAAAATAAAAACAAAAATGCTGGAAAAGTTCCGCAAGTCAGGCAGTATTTGTGAAGAGAGAAAAGTTTTAGTTTGATAATCATGAGTTCTGATGAAAGGTCATTGACCTGAACCCTGTTTCTCCCTCCACAGATGCTGCCTGATCTGCTGAGAGTTTCCAGCGTTTTCTGTCTTTATTTCAATTTACTTCTTGTGTGTTGCTGACACGTGGTGATACAGACTTTCTGTTTCTTCTGGATTTTCTTTGTCGTGCCTTAAAGGGTGAATCTAACAATGCTGCAGCCATTGTGTGGATGTGGGGACATGCAGCAATTACACTGCACTATTCCAGAGACTGAAGTCAAGTGTATTAACCGAAAAATATATTGAGTTTGCAGTATTCGCAAACACTTAACACATCAGTAGAAAATTTGTTTGCTGTTTTAATACAGATATTAATCTCTACATTTTAATAATGTTAATATATCTGTTAAAATAGGGCACAAAGCAATTTAGCAATTTTATACTGAGTAATGTCTTGGAAAATATGCTTAATGGCACAAATGAGGCCATGTTGCCCTGCACATTGTAAAAGATTTTATGAGCACAAAATTGAGATTTATTATTTAAAGTATCATAAATGAACAAGCTCAAGGCTATGTGTACAGTTGCTAAGCTACATTTCAAAATATAAAGAAGCTGTTTACTCACTCACCAAAAGAGCTTTTCTAACAATGCATTTACAGGGCTGGTATCACTATATTGTGGAAATGTTGGTCGAACTCTAACAACAGGGTGTCTGAAGCTACAGCACAGAAACTGTTATGATAGCTGCAAGTGGTTGGTTTGGCTCAGTTGTCAAGATTTTTGCTTCTCAGTTTCAAACAAGTCAACTGCAGGACTTGACCTCATAATCTGGGCTGATACTCTGCTGAGGGGATGATGCTGTGTTGGAGATGTTGATGGTTGATATGCTAAACCAAAGGAATGCCTGTGCAGACGTCTGTTACCAGCCCATTTCATTTTTTTCCAAGTAACATTTGGAGCTTTTCTGACCAGCATTCTTTCCTCGATCAATTCCACTGAAAACAGATTAACTGATCACTGATTCGGTTGCTGTTTGTAGGATCTAACTGTGTGCAAAGTGGCTGCCTTGATTGCCTGCACAATATTGACTGCACTTCAAAAACGAATTTGTGTGAAGCATTTCAGGGCCTTCTCTGAGATGTGGGCCCTGAATCTATATGGCCATGCCTGACCCAAGCGAAATGACTGGAGGCTATACCAGAATCTATATATTGTAGGCTGTGGCCTTAATTAGGATGATTCAAGTGGCCTCAAAGGGACAGAGCCTCCGCCTCTCTTTACAAGGCTGTTAATTTGGAGACAGTTTGGCAGAGAGTGCAGACTCCCTAGGCTGGGACTTCCATGGCTCGAATGATTGACATAAATTTGAAGGCAGACATGCCAAGTTAGATGAGGCATGCCAACCTCGTGGATGGTGTAGATGGATTCCTTTGGGAGATGGGGGAATCAGGTTAAGGTTAAAGCCTGCGTCCCCGAAAGAAAAACATACATTTTTCTAAAGCCCCTTTTATGAAGGGGAGTGAAGAATGTACTGATGTAGGAAGAAAATCCACCACAAAGGGAGCAGAAGCCGGAGTTTCTAGCAGTACTAGGCTGATGGGTGTCCAAAGTGCACCCTTAGTGGCACAGGTGCCCATTGTCCCTATGCAATGAGACACTATCCCATTGATCCCATATACTTTGGCAGGGTCAGCATTTGGGCAACAGCTGGCAGGATGCTGGCATACCTCCTCATATTTGGACCCGTGACTTGGTGCTGTATAAATGTTAATCCAGCTCTCCACCTGCTCCCCATCCCTGTTTCTCGTTATAGCTCTTGGCCATTTTTTTTTTTAAGTACTATTCATCAAACACTCATTCAGAGTCATTTCTTAATAAATGATCATATTGTGATGGATGGTATAATAGTGCATCTGTCTGCTCACACTGAATGTTTACACGTGCATTGAAGGCTCAGCGAGGTATTATTAATGTGAGGATCCTAAAAGGAACAGATAAATTGAACTTTGATAATATGTTTAAGAAAAAGCTATTAATTCTGGAAGTAACACAAACACAAGCTTAGTAGAAGGAAAGTGCACAGGCAGTTTAAATGCAATTGCTTTATGTCTGCTGCCTGTGTCTAAACTCTTAGGAACTCCCATTGCCCTATCACTTCTGTGCTTGCTGACTAACATTGGCTCCTGGTCAAGTGGCATCTTGATTTTAAAATTCGCATCCTTGTTTTCAAAAAGTTCCATGGCTTTGGCCCTCCCCATCTTTGTAATGTCTTCCAGCTCCACAATCCTCTACAATATCTGCACCCCTCTGCTGCTGGTGCTTGTGTATCCTGATTTTAATTGCTGCACTATTGGTGGCCATGCCTTCAATTGGCCCCAAGCTCTGAAATTCCCTCTCTACACCTCTCCGCCTCTCTACTTTGCCTTCCTACTTTAAAACACTCCTTAAAACCTACCTCTTTAACCAAGCTTTTGGTCACAAGTTAATATCTCCTTATGTGACTCAGTGTTGTGCTTTGTTTTATAACACTCCTGTGAAATGCCTTGGAATGTTTCATCACATTAACCACATTATATAAATGAAGTTGTTGTTGTAAAAGATGGTGAATATATGGAATGGATTGCAGCATTGACAGATAAGAATAGATCTTGACTGTGTGATAGTGCAGTGAGTCAACAACATGCTTTACATCTGTCTGATTTGATTTTACTGGAGACAATAGTTGCAAGAGATGTAAAAGGGGCTGCTGATTTTCAATGTCCATTTTGCATGGTTGCACGAAGTCTAGATCTATCCTATCTTGTGGAAATACTTATGGGGGATTTGGAATTATTCAAGGGAATGGTTTTTGTGACTGACCAAATGGACTGTAGGTCCTATCCTCTCTTATGTTTCTCTGAAATAGTTGTGCTATTGATAGCAAGCACCATGAGCCTGATTAAGCGTGTAGATCTTTGGTAGAAATTGGTTCAGTTAATCTTTATGTTCTTGTACAAATTACTTTCCAAGGAAAGAGCAAGCTTGCATCACCATGAGCACTTTCTTTTACAATTTAATGAACTTTTCCTTAAATAGTAACTGAAGATGTTCACAAACAAAAGGATAAATAAAACAGGAAATTATAAATGCCACTGTTGTATTCTTGTCTTTTGGATCCCAGATGTTGGTAATCATAAAACTTTAAACTTGGAGAGAGCAGAACTCTTTGTTTTTAACTTGCCATGCAGTCTTGTACGCTAAAAGGACTGGTATGGACAGGTTCTGTTACACGTCTCATGAGTCTCTAGTGCAGCTGTGAAATGTGGTCCCCTGGAACACTTACACATAACAATTAGTTACTAGCTAATTTGTTCTTAGCTCTTCACCGGTATTTACAGAAATTATAACAATATATAACCATTCCGTCTGGCATTTTTAGAAACTGAATAAATAGTAGACACATTTCAATGAGTAAGAAAAAGACTAAGGGATGGACTCACCATTCATGGTTAACTAGAAAGGTTAAATATAGTATCAAACTTAAAGAAAAAGGATATAATCGTTCAAAAATAGATGGAAGGCCAGAAGATTGGACAGAATATAAGGAACAGCAATGGATGACTAAGAGATAAATAAGGGGGAGAAAATTAGAGTATGAGAGAAAACTGGCCAGAAATATAGAAACAGATGATTTTCTATACATATTTAACAAAAAAATGAGTTAGCAAAATGAGTGTTGGTCTTATAGAAAGTAAGTCTGAAGAATTGATAATGGAAAACAAGGAAATGGCAGATGAATTGAACAGGTATTTTGCATCAGTCTTCTCTTTAGAGGGTACAAGTAACATCCCAGAAGCAACTATAAATCAGGAAGTAGAAGGTAGGAAGGAACTCAGGAAAGTTACAATCACCAGAGAAATGTTACTGAGTAAATTGTTGGAGTTGCGGGCTGACAAGTGCCCGGGTCCTGATGGACTTCATCCTAAGGCCTTAAAAGAAGTGTCTAGTGAGATAGTTGATGCATTGGTTTTAATTTTCCGAAACTCACTAGATTCGAGAAATGTTCAATTAGATTGAAAGATAGCAAATGTAACTCCATAATTCAAAAAGGGAGGGAGACAGAAAGTGGGAACTACAGGCCTGTTAGCTTAACATCTGTCATAAGGAAAATGTTAGAAGCTATTATTAAAGAAGCTATAGCAGGGCACTTGAATAAGTTCAAGGTAATCAGGCAGAGTCAACATGGTTTTGTGAAAGGGAAACCATGTTTAACCAACTTGTTGGAATTCTTTGAGGAAGTAGCGTGTGTGGATAGAGGGGAACCGGGTCTTGACAAGGTGGATGTACTGTACCTAGATTTCCAGATGGCATTGATAAAGTGCCACACCAAAGGTTATTGCAGAAAATAAAAGCTCATGGTATAGGGGATAACATATTGGCACGGATAGAAGATTGGGTGGCTAACAGGAAGCATAGAGCTGGGTGGATCTTTTTCAGGTTGACATGATGTAATGAGTGGTATGCCATAGGGATCAGTGCTGGGACCTCACCGGTTTACAATTTATATAAATGACTGGATGAAAGGATGGATGGGATGGTTGTCAAATTTGCTGATGACACAATGATAGGTAGGAAAGTAATTTGTGGGGAGGACATAGGGGAGCTACAAAAAGATATAGATAGGTTAGGTGAGTGAGCAAAGATCTGGTAAATGGAAAATGTGAAATTGTCCATTTTGGCATGAAGAATAAAAGAGAGGCATATTATCTGAAATGCAGAGGGATCTGGGTGTCATAGTGCATAAATCGCAAAAGGCTATCATACAGGTATAGCAAGTAATTAGGAAAGCTAATAGAATGCTATCATTTAATGCAAAGGAGAAATTGATACAAAAGTAGGGAGGTTATGCTTCAGTTATACATAGCACTAGTGAGACTACATCTGGGGGATTGAGTACAGTATTGGTCACCTTACTTAAGAAAGGATGTAAATGCGTTGGAAGCAGTTCAGAGAACGTTTACCAGACTAATACCTGGAATGGGCGGGTTGTCTTATGAGGAAAGGTTGAACAGGAGTTTGGAAGAGTTAAAGGTGACTTGACTGAAACGTATAAGATCCTGAGGGGTCCTGACAGGATGGATGTAGAGGGGCTGCTTCCTCTTGTGGGAGAATCTAGAACTACGGGTCACTGTTTAAAAATGAGGGGTTTAAAATTTAAAACAGAGATGAAGTGAATTTTTTTCACTTAGAGCGTCATGAGTCTTTGGAACGCTCTTCTTGAAAAGGCAGTGGAAGCAGAGTCCTTGAATATTTTCAAGGCAGAGGCGAATATATTCTTGGTAAGCAAATGGTGATAGGTTATCGGCAATAGGTGGGATGCAGATTTGAAGTTACTATCAGATCAACCATGATCCTATTAAATGGCGGAGCAGGCTCGAGGGGTCGAATGGCCTATTCCTGCTCCTTGTTTGTATGAGAGGCCAGGATGATCATATTTCAGAGTAAATACCGGTGGGGGAGGATAGTACAAACTGCAGCAGCAATAGGAATGAAACTAAATATAACATGACTGAAGAGCAAATGTGCTTATGGAATGGAAGACAGTGCAGCTCCGATGGGAGGAACATAGTGATCACCCAAAATAGATGAACTGAGACTAAGGGAAAAAGAGTCAAAATCCCAGGGCAGTTAGAAGAGGCTAACAGGGCACTCAAATCATTCAATTTCCTGAGTCCAGATCTAACCCTAAGGCACAATGCTATTCCCTCCAGAAGAGCCTCTAACAACTTAATTCAGTCAATATGTTTGAAACTATTTATGGGTGCTGGGAACCCTGTAAATAACTGTTGTAATGTACAATGGGCAGTGCCTAAGTTAGGGTCAATTGGTACACCAAGGACTGGAGATGACTTAGAGACCCCTAGGTAGCCCTCAGGGGATCCAACTCCCTCTTGCCTATAAGCGATACTCCTAACATAGACCTGGTAAAGCATAAGATTTAAACATGTTCCAATAAATTTTCTCAGAATTCCATTGAGGGAATGGAAATAATGGAAACTTCTGTTTTAATAGCTGAAGCTATGAGCTGTTGCACAAATTCACTCCGCACATTCTTTGAAAAAAAAATCTTAAATAAACAGCATAAGGTAAATGAGTTTTACTTTAGATATTTCCATTCACAAATGTAGAATCAGAAGTGAGAATTTCTTGAAAACTGTTTTGAGGGTTATTATTGGAATGCTGCCTTAACTTAATCAATGGTCTCTCCACTGTTGACACAGTGTGGTTAGACCTGAATGAGCCCTTCATTCAGACTCAGCCCAAGGCATGATACACACATTAACTCATGTGCTGTTAACAGTGCCATTTGGTGTCTGTATGACTGTGTGCCCTTTTGCTGCTAGGAATAACATTTGGAAACATTGATGACCTTAACAGACGCATGATGCTAGTGTTAAGAAAAGCCAGAGTGGCTTATATTCAGGTCTGGCCACTGAATAACTGATTAGCTTTAAAGATTAAAGAAGACTTGTATCTGTTCAAAAGCCAACCTTGACAATTTTGCTTGCAGAGGTGGTGAAAGAATTGTCAAAAAAAATTTGGACAAGCTACTGTTTATCATTTGTGAGTCTGTAGAAATTCCAAGATTTTGAAATGAAATGCATTAACTTTTATGTTGAAAAAAAAAATCCCCTAAGGCTTGGCATTTTAATATTGTGTGTATAGGATGTGAGATAGTTTATTTTGAACTATAGCCTTGGTGGATACTGTAGGGAAACAGTATTTTTACTGTTTTACTCTCTACTCTGTTGTCCAAATGAGATGATGCTTTTATTTCATCTAAAAAGGATTATCACCAATGTTACTCAATTTAAAGAGAGCGGACTGGAAAATTAATTGTTTTTCGGTCTTTCATATAAAACGTTAAGTGTGGTATGTGGGCTTGAGGTTTTCTTGCTTCAATTTTGAATTCTGGAAGTGATGGGTCTGTAAATACATACGCCCACAAGCCGACATTTTAACTTCTCTGTCATCCACCATATCTGGGTGTCAGAAGCTTGATTGGCAGTGCAGATTCTCTGTAGACTGTTATCCCACTGTCTCATTCATGCAGCGCCATGAACAATGTTTCCAGAAACTTGGCTGTGCTCCAAGCTTACAGTCCAAGGAGTGTTTGGAATATAGAGCCACACTCTTCTGAGACCAATCCAGTCAGATATCAGTTTGGCGGGGGAGCTAAAACACAGATAGCATTGGATGCACAATGACAGGTCAGCGAGCATCTGAAAGGGAAAGGTGAGATCTGTCGTCAGACACAGCCACACCCAGTAGTTATCCTGCTCTTTCAGAAGCTGGCAAACCAACTACATATTTGGTGCATTTTATATTTTTTCTTTTTAGTTCAAGTATCCAATATTTGCTTTAATTACGATTCATTTAGTTTTGTTAGTTTAGAAAGTAATTTTGCTTATCTTCATAATATGGATGCTACAAGACTGGCTATAACGTATATGGGTGGAATTTACCATTCCGGAGACTAAGTGTGTGTGGCAGGCGGGATTAGCGGCGAGTTTCCTGCTGATCAGCGCATCGGGTTCTCACGCCTGAACTTCCGCTTGAAACCTCATTAATTGCGCGTAGACAAGCTGCCTGCTGAATCGCATGGCGGGCAGGCACTGACTCGTCTGCCCGCCATCAGCTCCTGGCGTCAAATTCCTGGCGCCATATTTAAACGCTACCCGAACACACATTACTCTCTGCAGCCCAGCTATGTGGCCGGGCCTAAGGAACAAGGAGAATGTGCCAAGGTTTAGCTATGGCTCCCTGGAGCTTTAATTAGGGGTGTCCACCAGCACCAGAGGTTCTTTTCCCCAGGGATGTTTGAAGAAGGTCCATCAACCTCACCTTACCGGCCTGGGAGGCGGTTGCGAAGGAGGTCAGCTTTGCGGGTAACCACCACAGAAATGCCATCCAGTGCAGGAAGGAGTTGAGTGATCTCATCCACTCTGCCAGGGTAAGTCAACCTTCAGCTCACTCCAAACTCTCCCAGTCATCATGGCATTATGCACTCATAGTGTCACACAGCTCAGGGATCTCACACAATATTAGTGGGGGAAATACCAGCCTTGAAAGCCTATTTACCACCATCTTATCTGTCATCCTGCACAGGCAGCACCTTCAGTCCTGACTGGGGAGGGCTCAGCACACACAGTAGGCATGCATGCTCCCCAGCCTCTGCTCCATCCCTTCTCATCCACTTGTCTTCATGCAGGCCAAGCTTGCCCACAACAGGAGGGAGAGATCCCAGACTGGAGGAGGGATGGCCGACATTCAGAAGCTCTCCAAGTTCAAGGAGGATGCCGCCTAGTTGGCGGGCAAGGGCAGAGATCATTCCTATGGTGGAGGCAAGGTCAGCCCCTCTCAGCAAGCCAGTACAGCCCTCAGTGAGCTCCACAGGAGTTGATCACATCCTGACATTCACAGTGAGTGAGATGTTGTATTTAGCCTGTTCATGAAGTAAATCTATCCTACCTGTCTAGCAGGCAGCGGCAGCTCCAGACAGACCAGCATAGGCAACTTAAGCCCCAGCCCCCAGTCCACCTCAGAGGAGGATACTGAGGAACCATTTGAAGTCACTGTGTTCACCTGCACCATCCACCAGCACAGAGACACACACCCCAGTGGGTCACACATCTAGGTTAAGCCCAAGGTCACGTTCTGGGGAACATGTCACTGACACGTCTCCGCAGCAGTCAGAGGCAGTGACAGCCCAGGTCTCTGGCACTCGGAGGACTGCTGGAGAATAGGTACCCCCACTGCGTTTGAGCGTAGCACAGCTTCGAGAGGAGGCCAGGCCTGAGGCCAGTGGTCCAGGGGAGTCCCGACAACATCCAGAGGATGAGGAGGTCAGACCCATCCCACGAAGGCGACTCGCAAGACCAAGGGCCTACCAAAAACGTCTTTCCGCTCTGGAGATGAACGAGAGACAATGTCACCACACCTAAGCTTTTCACAAGGTATTGCTGCTCATACCTTCCACCTTCTGCAGGAGGATCTAACACCGCCTGGACCAGGAGGACATCCCCTGCTAGTGCCCCAGAAGATCACCACCACACTCATTTTTTTTATGCCAGCGGATAGTTCCAGGATTCCACAGGGGACCCGTGAGGCACATCTCAGTCCTCAGCACAAATGTATCAAGGAGGTGACAGATGCCCTTTACGGTAAGGCTCATCATTTTGTGAGGTTCACACTGGGTGAAGCTAGCCAGGCTGCTAGGTTCCTGGGCTTCATGGCCCTAGAGTACAGGCTGCAAGCGATTGCACATGTGGCTTTCAGAGCCCCATGGCAGCAGCCCCTGGTGTTCTGTAACAGGGGAGTGTTCCACTCACTAAATGATCAGCTGCTTTGTGACCATCAGAAGCACATCGTGCACATCTGTACCAGGTACTCTGATATTCCCACGACTCCTACATGCTGAGTCACTCCCAGATGACTCAGATATTGGAAGCGCTACAGCACTTACAGGACTGGCTGCTGGGTGATACAAGGCACCCTTGTAATAAGAGGGCACATAGATGCATATGAACGACACATTGAAATGATAAGACTGTTGTCAGGAACAACAAATGTATTTACAAAGATGCATGATATAAATAGTGAATGAACACCGGTGAGCTAGAAGTCATGTCCATGTTTCTTAATCTTTCTAACCCTAAGCTACACCTTGGTACAGCCCTGACATCCGCTGCAGAGGTGGAGGCAGCCTGCTGAAGGCTACGCCTTGTTGTCTTTCATGACTTTGGCAGGCGTCCTCAAGAGGACCAAGACCTGGCGGGCCCGTCCTACTTTGGGTATCCTGTGGGGCAGATGCACCCTCCTCGGCCTGTGCAGCTGGAGATGAGGGGGTCACAGGCAGAGGGATTTGATATTGGCTGGACGTGCTCAGAGTCACCTAAGTAGATGGCCCTGGGGTGTCCAGCTGCTGTTCCTCCCCCCTTTGGGGTGCCCGAGAGCCCCTGCCTGAATGCTTGAGGAGAAGGTGCACCAGGATTGAGGCTGAAGTGCCCTGCAACCCCCCCTCACCTAGCCACTGATGGATCCCACCAATGCCTATAGTGATAGAGTGCAGAGTTGAGCGCAAATCCCGCAGGATCTGCTGGACTAAGGTCTCCAAGGTAGCCATCACCCTTCTACTCCTCCTCAACTGGGACACAGCCATCAAGGAGGCGGGGAATGAATGCAGGCTCCATTATTCACTCCTCCTCCTCCCTGTGGGCAGATAGATGCAACAGGTTGATGAACGAAAGGCAACTATTGTTAAACTCCCATTCACAACCAGCAAACCACTGTCATGCCCTAGAGCTGCGTCTGTGCTACTTGCCTTTCCCTGACCCTTTGTTCCAGCTGAGGCGCTACCTCACAGATCTAGGTGACCAAGATACCACCCCAGGTACTTGACATCTCAATCCCTGAGAAGTTGGAAGAGGCTTCAGTGCATCCCTGATATGTTCAATCTTACCAAAGGCACTCCTGCTGTGCCTGCTCTGGTATACTGAATATGCCTAACTAGCAGTTTTGGAATGACTGGATGCCCTTTGGCCCATTAGCCATGGCAATTGGAGAAATTACCTGACAGGCTTTCATTGATCATCTTGCAGATATCCAACAGCTGTGCTCCCTTATTGGTTGGCTGCATCTTCCATTCTCACATTCCTCTCTGATAATCTTTTAAATCTTTTAAATTTTTTGATAATCTTTTAAATACATTCCTCTCTGATGGTGCTCAAACTGATCTACATTATTATCACCTCAATGAGTCCTGCATTCTCAAGTTAAAGAACCCGAAACGTCAGTGCTTCCAAATGCACTTTCTCAAAACATTCTTCCAGACTTCTATCAGCTCAGAGTTCATTTCAATGTGTTACTTTAAGCAGTTTAAGGGTGCCCTCTGAAAGGGCCCCTGAGTTCAGCCGTGGGCTCCTCCCACACTGCCTCAGACCCCTCCCGTGAAGATTCTTTTCCAGTTTCGATTTTAAACTGCGTCATAACTTTGAGGTGTCGAGATGGTGGTGCTCCAGTTTTACTTTGAGACCAGCTTGGACCCGCCTCCTGTTAGTGTCCAAGTCCCCCCCGATCTTCCTTGAACCTCACAATGTGCAGGTAGACTTCCCTCCAGTGATTCTCCAGCCTCCTCCAGTAACCCTGGATCCCATTGTCGTTGTGGTGGACATTCCTGCCTTTCCCTCAAACTCATCATTGTTGATGTCCCCATGCACCATGTGGACCTCTCCCCTCACCATCCTGAGGCTGTCTGCGCCATGACATACAGAAGTGACCCCACTCCGCCAAGAGAGCTTCGAGTAACCCCACCCCCCCCCCCGCCTCCCTGATTCCATTTTCCCCATTCACAGGCTGCAGATGCCTCCCCTGACCATAACCACCCTATATGCAGCTTAGTACTGAGCCAGACACTCCATCAGCCCCAAGCGTGAGACTATGACCACCCTACACAGAAAGCTGTGCCTGATACCCATGGAGCACACAGGCCTTGCCTCTACCTGGAGTGGGAAAACGACATGCATGCCATGCGTAGCTCTGTAGCATTGCCCCAGGACTGCCTTTAATCTCTCAACCAGACCTCTTTGCCCCATTCCAGGAACTATGACTGTCTTTCACTCAGCTTTCCAGTTCCTTCAGGAATGGTCACAAGACCATTTCCCCTCCAGGAGTCTCTGTGCAACCCGTCCCTCTTGTGAAAGACTTCCCCCACCAACACCACTTGTCTGTCTACATGCGCCCCTTTCTCATGTGCCACACTACCTCCACTTTCCTACCCCAGAGTCTGCACACATCCCCTTGCATTCATGCAATCCAATTTCCATCTATCCCCCTTCTGTGTCTGCATTCTAGTGTGTATCTCAGGCTCCAGCTTCCCCACCCACAACCTTCCCTCTGCCTGTCATCATGTGTCCCCCACCTCAAACACCCATTCGCCCTCATGTCTTAGTCTTCATTGCCCCACCCCAACCCCACCATACCCCCTTCACCCTCTAGTCTTCTTCTCTGCCCCCAAATCCATCATGCCCCCTTCATCCTCATGTCTCCCTCAACCATGTCCTCCCACCCCCAGTCGCCATGCTGCTCTTGGTTTTAGAGTGCGGTCCTGCCTGAGGCCGGCAGCACACAATGCTGTCATCCCGGAGTAGCCCGGCACCCACAGTGAGCGGCCCAGCTCAAACCCGAGGCACCCACCCGTGAGCGGCCCAAGCATAAACCCCCATCAGCGTGTGCTAACACTGGCATTGCTGGGGACCCAGAGCAATGCTGTTGCAGGTTGGCACTCACCTTGAAGTCTCGAGCGAGGTGAGAGTGGACTGCTGCACACCCGTTATATCCGGTCGTGAATGGGAGTGGTCTAATTTCCTGCTGACGTGGCAGTTAATTAGGAACGATTCCAGTGAATTGTGTTTTTGATGAGCATTCAAGACATGCTAGTGCATGCAGGTGAGGTCCCCACCATGAGTCAGCAGGAAATCTGACCCGCACTCAGCCCGCCATGAAAGCGGTGAGAGGAAAATTCCGACTTGTTTTCCCGCCAGCGGGATTCCAACTTCTGGCCTCTTTCCGAATTTTCCGCTCCCACCTGCCTTGAAACCCGCTGCTGTCGGGACCGGGAAAATTCCACCCCATGTCTCTGAAATATTGCCTACAAATGTAATCTGGTGGGCTGTCATGATCATTCGGTTCGAGGATCATGTTATCCGCATTTTGTCTTCACTAATCAACACAACTTGGAATAGAATAAAGTGATCATTTTAGATTACTGAAAGTTAATGATTTTATTAGGTAGACAATAAACCTTAGTGATACTTAGTATGGTGCTTAAAGTCTAGACTGAAGGGAGCAAAAAAAAAAATCCTAGAATCAGGCATTGGATGGTTTTGGCATTCAATCTTCCAGAAGGTTGAATTGGTGTACAAAAGAGCTTTTATTAATAGAACAGGTGGAAACAACTCTGGCTCACCACAGTTCTTTCCTGTCCTCTTGCTTGGATTTAATGGTACAGTGATTACTTGTAATTTAGGAACGTTAAAACTTTGGCAGTATTCTATACAATGTTTATATTTTTTGCGTGAATTTTGTTTTCAATTTAGTCACATTCGTTCAACTAAATTTGGCTTTGTCATTTAGACCAGTGAGTCGGGAGTGAATCACCGAAGTCTACACTAATACATACTTAATCAAAGCACATGACTGTCCAACTTACTGTTGCCATTATTAATTTTGCATGCATTATTAACCCTGACCCCATTGTTAGCTCTGCTAAATCAGTTATTGCATTATTATTTATGAGTGATGAACTTAACAGAAGGCATGGGTGAAGCCAGTTGTGTCAGATAGCAGTGTAAAGGTCTTTGTTGGATGGGCAAAGAGGTGACGTATCAAACAGGGCTTTATCGTGAGAAAATTCTGGCAGGTAGTTGAGACTGTGGCTAACTGTGCAGGTAATGCAGTGTTACTACTGCTATCTCAGAGTGGCAAATACTTCCCAACCCTCAGTTTAGCCATTGCCTCCTTAGCGGTTTGTAATACCCTTTTTGTCCATTTTCCCTAATAACTGAGGACGATTTCTAAAACAGCCTTCCTCTTTCTCTAGCCACCAGCAAGTTGTTGTCAATAGAACTAGAGCAGGATTTCCTGCGTGGCCTGCTCTATTCAAATGCATGGTTTGCAGTCCTGTCAATACTCAGTCAAAGCTGTAGGTAGACCACAGGTAGAGGAATGAGCTGCTAAACTGCTGGGATTCAGCTTGGGCTACCTACTCAATCAAAAGAAAAGTGATATGATTTGAGTTTACAAGTTCAGAGTTTGGTGAGTGGCTCCTTAGGTGTTTCAGCCGGTAATAACAGTGGGATTGGGGAGGGGGTTAATTTTAACTTTGTGTTATGGTGTAAATGGGTCATATTGATTTGATCGCCTATTATTGCCAAAGGCAAATTGGGCATGGTGTATAATGGGCACTTTATTCAATACTTCCAATTTTATACCATGTTCTAAAGATAAAATTATCCCTACTGAATCTCTCAACTCAGAAATGCCACACCTTTGGTTACTCATCCCTCCTGAGTTAGTTGTTCTGGCTGAGGTAATGGTGGAGATGTTAGAGTTCCCCCTCACTGCTCTGTGGAAAGAGAAACAGCCAGAATTCTTACCCTTGATCAATATTGAATTGCTCACCTGTGGCATCAGCAGTATCTGTTCGCTTGATGCTTAAGTACACCCAATAGAATAAACATGTTTTACAACACCAACTGAGTGAAAATAGTCCAAATGCCAAAACACACAAACCTTGCTCTATAACAGTCTTTTAAAATATAGATTTTAGAAGAGATGTGTGCCCTTTCACCTCTGGGACCAGGGTTCCAATCCAGCCAAGTCTGATGGGATGAAAAGTGTTCTCTGTCTGCTGGCTGTAATGGTCATATGCCAAACAAATATGCAGTCTCAGCTCAGTTCTTAGTGGGCATGAACCTACAGCATAAAAATGCTTCTAATTTGTATTCTCATTTAGCAAGGCCACAGGATGGCTGGTGTGAGAAATAAAAAAAAATCACATTGACACAGCTGAGGGCACTTCTTAGATGTTAAGATTTTTCTTATTCATTCATGGGATGTGGGTGTCACTGGCCAGAATTTATTGCCCATCCCTAATTGCCCTTATTCAGAGGGCAGTTAAGAGTCAACCACATTGCTGTGAGTGTCGAGTCCAGATAAGGATGGCAGATTTCCTCCCTGAAAGGACATTCGTGAACCTGATGGATTTTTGCAACAATCGCCAATGGTTAGACTTTTAATTCCAGATTTTTATTGAATGCAAATTTCACCATCTGCTATGGTGGGATTCGAACCCAAGTCCGCAGAGCCTTACCCTGGGTCTCTGGATTACTAGTCCAGTGACAATACCATTATGTCATCACCTTCCCGATAGGCCACAGTATGGGGTAAAAAGACTTATTGCATCCAACCTTGTTGGTGAAGTTGGATGTTCGGAATGGGTAAGCACTTGTTTTCCTGACACTGACAACATAATTCTGATAAGTGCAAAACTAATCCAAAAAAATAAAGCTTCGATGTTTGAAATGGTTGACAAATACCTACATGAGTGAATGCCAAGGTGATTGTTTCTAATCATCAAGTTTTTTGCTGCTGGAAATTCTTCTGTATTGCCTTAGTCTGTCATCCTCTCAGGAAAAGGCCAAAAAGTGAATCATATTAAATATTGATATATAAGAGGCAGAATTTTATGGGCCTGTAAAGCTCCCTCGGTGGCCTTCCCACCACCTACCTGCTCCTTCATAATCTTGAATGTTTCAATGAGATCACCTCTCACTCTTTTAAACTCCAGAGAATACAGATCCAATTTACTCAACCTCTCATCATTAGACGACCCTCTCATCCCGGGACCAACCTATTGAACCTTTGTTGTACCACCTCCAAAGCAAATACTGTATATCCTTCCTTAAATATGGAGACCAAAATTGCACACAGTATCCAAGGTGTGGCCTCAACAAAGCCCCGCACCATTGTAGCAAGACTTCTTTGTTCTTGTACTCCAATCCCCTTGCAACAAAGGCCAACATGTCATTTGCTTTCTTAATTGTTGCTGTACTTGCATGCTAACTTCTTGTGTTCCTTGTACACCCAAATCTCTCTGAACATCAGCATTTACAAGTTCCACAACTTTTAAAAAATATTCTGCTTTTCTACTCTCAAGACCAAATTGAATAACTTCCCACTTCCCACATTATAGTCCACCTGCCACCTTGTTCCCTGCTCATTTAACCACCTATATCCCTTTGCAGCTTCTTTGTGTCCTCCTCACAGCTTGCATCCCTACATAGCTTTGTATCATCAGCAAACTTAGATACATTACTCTGCCTCTCCTATTATTGATTGTAAATAGCTGACTCCCCAGCACTGATCCTTGCAGCACTCCACTAGTCACAGACTGCCAGCTTGAAAATGCCCCATTTATCTGCTTCCTGTCTGTTAACCAATCTTCTATCCATGTTAATATATCACTTCCAAATCCAGAAGCCCTAATGTTGTATATTAACCTTTTATGTAGCACCTTATTGAATGCCTTTTGAAAATCCAAGTATACTACATCTAGTGGCTCCCCTTTATCTACCCTACTAGGTACATCCTCAAAAAACTCTAATAAATTTGTCAAGCCTTTCGTAAAATCATGTTGACTTGTTCTAATCATACTACTCTTTCTCAAGTGTTAAGACTTCCTTAATAATAGATTCCAGCACTTTCTTGATGACTGATAGCATATGTTGGGCACAGGACTCCAAGGAGAGGACTTAATGGACCTCTGCAGCCCTATAAAGGAGGAGACATAACAACTTAGTGTCTCGAGAAGAAATATTTGCTCCAGTGTACAGCATCAAAAGTGATATCTGTTCTTTTGCATAAGCAGGGCAATAATTAGGCTCTTGGTATCTCAAGAAGGAGTCATTCCAACAAGAAAACATTCCAGCCCTTAGTCTGACAAAGAAACTTTTAACCTTCAGTAATTCAAAAACAGGACATTCTGGCCATAAGTATCGTGACAGATCAGCATTCTGGCCATTGATATGCTAAGGAGACAGACATTGCGAAAGATATGTTCTGGCACTGAATATGGTGAGACACGGACATCGAGTCCTGCATCAGCTGTTTGGAGGCCTTGCAAAAGCAGTTCAAATAAGAGACTAAAATCATGTTTCTAGTTGAAATCATAAACACCTACAATTCATGTTTAAACAAACAAAATTGATTCCCATTAATTATGGCAAGAATTAGGGATCTGAACCCTGATTTTAAATGAACGATCCAATCACATTTTAAAATCTTTGCCATTAATTCCAGGAAGTTGAGTGCTCTCAAAATTTAAAACTCAAAAGTGTATCACATGCAGCATTGCAGCAGAAAACAGGCTGAAGGAACAGAGAGGCTAATCTGTGATATATGGCTTCTGCTATTCTAATTAATTTATGTTTGGCTTTAATCCCTGCAGGGATATGGAAATCCTATAATATGGTTGGAGGGATGCAGAAATCCCTTCTTGTGAGGGAGGGAAAGACAGATTTTTTTTTGATAATTCTATGAATGAAGCCATTCAGGAAGTCTGCAGCAGCCTAACCTCAATGAACTTGAATCCTTCGACCAGCTGTGGCTCGTCAGTCAGCAAACAGGCCCGACCGCACAATAGAGGAAGTGCTGTCAACCATGGGCACGTTTAATAACTCCACTTGGGCTCTTTAGTTGGTCGGGGGTGGTGGTGGGATTGCAGGGGGAGTGCTGACCGATGGTTATCATCCTCCTCCTATTATTTGCTCCTTGCAGTGTAGTGATTGTCTAATTATTTCCTTTGCTGTGGTCACTGATGACCAAAGCTGACCAGAACTTTCAGTCATCTATCAAATGATTGATGTTGCATTTGCAAGTGTCTTACGGGAGCTATCAGATAACACGAACAATGAAGAAGTAGATTAAAAATAGACGTGTTAGTCCTTTACTTCACCATTCAAAGTAGCCAATGTCAAACTACTTAAAGAATTGGATCATAGCTACAGAATATTAAGTTTATATTTCTTCAAAGTTAAGTACTATTCCTTTAAAGGTAAGTATTTTTTAAGGAAACATTAGCTTCTTTATTTAAACCTTAGAGAATTGTTGCTGGGTAAACTGTTTTGCAAGGTATTTTTAAAGATTAGAAATGTATATTGATCTTATTGATAGAGAATATCAATATAACACCAATAATCATGAGACTTAGAAGCAGTGACAGTGATGAGTTTCTTCATTTTGTATGATGTGGCTTTAAAACAGTAAGATAGAACTTACATTTATATAATACTTTTTACAACCTCTGGACAACCCAAAGTGTTTTATAGCCAGTGAAGTGTGTTTGAAGTCTAGTCATTTGGAATGTAGAATTTTTGCTGTTGGTTTATAAACCCACATATGCCTGATTTAAAACGTATGAACAATCACGGTGCATGCAGAAATCTGATAATTTTGTACACCTTTGTGTCAAACAGATTCCGAATAATGATTGGTTTCAATTTACAAAGGTGATAGTTAACAGCAGAAAATTTGGTAAATTTGCCTATAGAGCAATATAACATAGCATTTAAAATAATTCCTTGTATGTGAACCCCTTTGAGGCATTGCAGAGAGCTGTAAGGTGCAAGAAAAAACAGAGTCTTTCATTTTCACAGTACTCTTCTTGAAAGTTGTTGTTTTTAAAATAGCGTAATCTTGTTTGAAGACATTACGAATGCGATGTGGGGATCTTTTTCAGAAATACAACCTGGTTTTCTGTGAAATGAGTACAGGGTATTTGTCAACATGCTAGCTTTTAAATACGATAACAATACTACAAAAATGATGCAAGATTATTTTTATTACAGCAAAGTACTGTGAAGCCAGCAAAGTACTGTGAAGCCATCAAAAAACTTGTGGGATCCTAGTAACTATTCCATATGCATTTAAACTTCCACAATTATGCAGCTGCGTACACCTACCAGAGGTACAATCGTAGAAAAGGATAGGATAGATTAAATTTATACCCTTCAATAAATAGAAATTATGCAAAGATTGAACACACATACGAACATACATACAAATGTACGAACTAGGAGCAGAAGTACACCATTTGACCCCTTGTGCCTGCTCTGCCATTCAATAAGATGATGGCTGATCTGTTTGTGTTTGAAGTTCCACATTCCCATCAACCCCCAATAACCTTAGGTTCAGGTTAGGCAAGGGAATCAATCTACCTGAGCCTTGAAAATATTCAGTGACCCCACCTCCACCGCCTTCTGAGGCAGAGTGTTCCAAAGTCGCAGAACCCTCTGAGAGAAAAAAATTCTTCTCATCTCTGTCCTATAAAAGTGACCCTAATTTTAAAACAGTACCCCCTAGTTCTGGGCTCACCCAAAAGAGGAAACATCCTTTCCACGTCCACCTTGTCAAGGCCGTTCAGGATCTTACATGCTTCACTCAAGTCACTCCTCACTCTTCTAAACTCCTGCAGAAACAAGCCCAGCCTGTCCAACCCAGCCCAGCTTTATTAAAAACACTATATGTGGTTTCCTTGCAATTCCTAGAGATGTAAGCAGCGCCATTTTGACAAACGGGCAGAAATTCTTCAATCAGTAATGCATACTGAATCTATACATTTATTCTACTGCATATTGAAATGTTACAGCTCCTTTATCCCAAGACTTGTAAATGTCAATGCAGGGCCGTTAACATTATCCATTTCATTAATAGCACTTTTGAATGTTCTGTTTGGCAGATGAGAACAAATATTCTACAGTAAGGTGAAGAAAGCAGAGCGTCCCTATTTTAAAAAAAAAGGTAAGTGAAATTGGAATCTACTTTCCATTTCTTCTCAATTATTGCTAATTATTTCAGATGCCAGCTGCTTTTCTTGTTCATTTTTATATCTATAAACATTCTTCCACACTACTAAAATTATGGACTGTATTTTACGTAGACCTGCTGTGCATGTTCTCATTGGGGGTGGGGGGGGGTGGTGTGGAGAGCCCACCCCATCACCTTCCCACCTGTCCCCGAGCTCACCCATATAATACAGGATTGGACGGGTGCTGAAATTGGCAGCCACCCGCCATATTTAAATAGATAATCAAGGGTCAATTAGGCTTGTTGCCAAGCCAAATGACCCTGATAATACGCTGTCCCTGCCATAAAATGGTTGACACAGGCAGTCGGGTGGGTGTGGGCAGCCTGATTTTTTTTTTAGAAAGTTTCTTCTAACGGGGGATTCTATATTCGGGGGCTGCCCTTTGTGGATTGGGGGCAGCTTCCCTAAGATAGAAACTCCCCTTTCTTCCTACACGCCTGCTGCCTTAAAGCCATCACTCCACCTCCCACCACCCCACTCCCTAACCAGCCCAAACCCTCCCTGCTCAAGACCCCGGACTTACCTGTTTCCGGGGATCCATGGGCATTCTTCTCCTTACTCGTTGCAGTGCCCACTAATGCACCCTTAGCACTGCTGGGACTGTTGGAGATGCCGGCCGATCCTATTGGCTGGCCGCTCCCAAGGGCAGGATTTCTTCCAGAGTGAAGGGTAGAAGTCCCACGCTGACCTTGTTTAGCCTGCCCACAGTGCTTTACCAGTGTCTGGGCCGTCATGGAGTGGGTCAGCTCCACGCCGACTTTGCTTCCATGGTGGGCAGGGGTTTGGTGGCAAGCCATCTGACACATCTCTACCCCCTCACCCATAATATTCAGCCCCATGTTTTCATAATTATGATACTTGCTACTATCGTTATGAGGTCTACAAGCAATGTCACCTAGGTCACTGTTGAAGCACTTTTATTGTGGTACCTTACAAGCTAATGTAAATCATTGGTGGGACGAGAATTACACTAACAATACTGCTTCAAAACAAGGGAAATAATTCCTTCTTGACAAGTAAGTCAAATTTGTCCAGTGGACAAATCCATTGAATTCAGCACTGAAGTTGAAACAGTCAAATTCTCAATGAAAGAAGCGTTGTATGTGTGTGTGAGAGGGAACTGCATAAATCAGTTGCCAGATTGGTGAATTAATTCTTAGCAAATTGCCAATAATATTGCACATGGTCAGTTGATTAATTTACACATGAAATGGTGATGGAGTTGAAAAGAGCCTTCGGAATCATGCTCTACAGATCTACCTAGTGGTCAATTCCTGTGATGGTATCGTGTCATTTAGTTTACTTCCTGGCCTCAACCTGCCTTACTTCTATAATCACCTCCCACCCAATGTCCTAGCATGGGTTTTTTGGGCGTCTAAATCTGGTGTCTTGCATGCCGCCTGATATCACTGCCCGTACATGTAACTGGGTCTCAATGTCTTGTTGGGAGAAAGAGAGCACCAACTGTGCATGTAAGTCAGGTTTGAATAATGTTTCGGGAGTAAATAAAGTGGAGCCCATGACCATGCAAATATACATAAGTCAATGGAGGGAATGGCTCAATGGCTGAAAGGACTCCTGTTATTCCATACTTTTGTATAAATTCACCCCAGTGTGTGTGGATGTCAGTGAGCATTTTCAGGGGTTTTTACAAAACAGCAGAACCTCCAATATTCATCCCTATGTACACACACACACACACACACACACACACACACACACACACACACACACACCACCATTCTGATTATCCATCTGGAACCTTTGCTGTACAAAACCTTGTGTGAGACATTCTTTTATTGCCCAGTTTCTCCTTTCTGAAGCTACATTATCATTTCATGCTTTACTTTTGCACTTGCCTTCATTCACATGCCCCTGATAGACAAATTCTCAAACACTTCTTGATGTGATTAAATGTAGTTAAGACGATTTGTTCATGGGGGTCGATAAAACACAATCACGGGCTGGTTTGGCAGAATGGGTCTTTCTGTGTTCCAAGTTCTGATGTTCACTACACTTCAAAAAATATCTTATTGATTGTAAAGCGCTTCGGAACATTCTGAGGTTGCAAAAGGTGCTACGTGCCTGTCTTTCCCTCTTTCTCATTTTATTTTTCTCTCTCTCGCTTACTCTTTTTTTCTCTCTCTCTTTCTTTCTCTCTCCCTCTGTCTCACCAGACAGAGCAGTATCCATTATGGCAGATAATGACATTCTGCACAAAATGGCAATCTGGTTAGTGATGCCAAATACAATTCTGGATACAGTCTTGATGAAATGCCTTCCAAATTCCGCCAACCTATCACAGTTGAGGGCTCAATGCAGTTTGTGAAGGTTTGTTTTAAATCCAGTGAGTAGAATTTCAAATCTTTGGGGCAGTTCATCAGTAAAGGGCTTGTATATCTAAAGGAGCTTAATGGGAGCTTAAAACAAAAGCAGTAACATCAGCTTTAGGAGCCAGATTTAATGATATGGTCGGAATGTTCTGATGTTTCTAAGGATATGATAGCCTGTAATTTATTTTTCGTTTTGTTTCTGGAGCTTGTCAATAAGGAGGTGGCCTGCTACAAAATGTGGTCCAAACGTTAGGCGTTTGAAGTTGTGTTGTGTTATACATGGGTTGAGACTAGGTATCGATGCTGTTTCTGCATCTAATGCTTGGAGCTTCCATGCCTGGGCCCTGATTCCTGTCGTTCACAGAGCCCAAAAGGAGATTGAACCAACACCAGCAGCAAACAAATTTCTTGCTTTTCAATCTCAGACTCTGCTACAAAAAATGGTTTCAAAGCTCGTCATGTTTGGATAGTGGTTTCTGGCCAGGTAGCTGGCTTCAGTGTGACCTTTAGTCTGAACACAGATCAGTTAACGGGGTACTGCAGCCTTAGGCTCCAGATGTGGCAGATGGTTCAAATGTAACAAGTAACTAAGGAATAAAGAAAATAATCAGAGGTACAGCCTTTTGGATGGGATCTTAAACCAAGGCTCTATCTGCTCCCTTAGGTGACGTGGCACAATTTTGAAGAGCAGCAGGGGAATTATCACCAGTATTGTGGTCAATATTTACCCCTCAAACAATACCATTAAAATGACACTTTTTGAAGAAGAGCATAGGAGTCCTCCTCCTTGGGTCTAATGTCAGCCATGATCTCATTGAATGGTGGAACAGGCTCAAGGGGTTAAACAGCCTATTCCTTTTCCTATGTTGATGCCCTGGCCAGTATTTAGCCCTCAACCAACATCAGTAAAATAGATAAACTGATACAGTAAACTTTGTGCTCTCCAGCACTTCACCAACCAGAATTCTCTACCAACTGGAATTTCTGATATTCCCCTAATGTGAATTATCACTTTACCAACTGGAAGCAATTATAAAGTTATCTGGAACCTGTGCCTGCATACTATGTTATTTTAAATTTAATTTGTGTTTTAATGTACTGTTGAAGATTAGAAGTAAAAAGAATACTGTTCATTACTTGCATATTAGTTCATGCTGCAATTATTGCGCTGTATTCCATTGGTAAACGAAACCCTCCATTAACCAGCATTTTTGATGAACCGACACTACCTATTCCCTGTGCATGTCAAATAATAAAAGATTTTACTGTACGTTGCTGTTTATGGGCCAATAGTGTTCATGTATATTTTAGATGAAAAGGAGTCGATTGACATGACGGTGACGTTGTATTAGAAGACATTGAAAGGAGCTTTAACTCGACTTTGCTCTCCTGCAGGGATCCACATTGATCCAAATACATGGTCAATTGTTTCAATAACCAACAAATCTGTTCCAGAAACAATTAGCTGGCAGTATAGCTTTTTTTTAAAAAAAAAAATGGGCAACTAGCATTTATCCAGAGCTTCTCACCACCGCAGGATGTCCCAAAGTATTTTAGATCCAGTGAATACTTTTCAAGTATAGTCATTGTTGTGATGTGGGCAGCCAGCTCACATACATCCAGGTACCACAAATCGAAAACTGCTAATGACCATATAATCTACATTTTTTGTGGTGTCGGATGAGGGATTAATGTTGGCCAGAATATTGGGGAGAACACCCCAGCTCTTTTTTCAAAATAACAACTTTTACACCCACCTGAGAGCTCAGACAGGACCTCAGTTTACCAGCCCGTCCAAAAGAAGGCACTTCCTCCTGTGCAGCACTCCCTCAGCGGGAGTGGGAATTTATGCTTAAGTCCCTGGACTGGAGTATCTGTTTACAATAAAATAAAACTTTGGAACTGTTTTGAAGTATTGGGAGATTTGAGGCTTGCTGCAGTTTTGTACAGAGAGTACTCTTGAGATCATCAAGTGAGTCACTAAAAACCCAAAGGACCAATTTCTGGTCTGTAAACCGATATGATCCTCATGGTTTAAGAGAGCAAACTGATGGAAAGATTTTAATTGAGTTGACCCATGGTGAAATTTGGCCAAAATAATGATGAAAAGTATGAACGCCAAATAAAACAATTGATGCACTCAGGAAACCTGGATCCAGGACTTTAAGCTGCAGTGGTTAAAGACAAAGGCCTGGAATTTGTAGGGGCGCTTTCGGAGGGTTTGGTGATGAATGTTGAGCATTCACCGCCAACAATCCTCAGAACCTGGCCGCGATTTCAGAGTGTCAGGCGCACTCAGATAAGTGCGGAACTCCTGATGTTGCAGTCTGTCACTCAGTTCTGACACAGGCTGCACGGTGGACTTCCTTGACCCCCCCACCCCCCCCCACCCACCCCAACCTGAACCCTCAGGACCAGCAATCATTGAAATCAGCAAAAACCTTCAACCTTTCCACTCTCACATTCGCTGTTAGAAACCCCATAAAAGGTTATACTTTGTACCATAATTGATGAACAATAGGACAGGTCCTGAAAAATAATTGTGTATTCATGGCAGTGCTGTTAAGTAATTCATCAGTAAATTTTTATTAATAATCTTGTTAAAAGTTCTTTTTCAGGATATTTTATCTTCTACCTTCGCCCATTTTTCTTTAAATAAACAATATGGACTCAATAAAAACCTGTATGTCAGCTTTATTCAGTTGGTAACACTCTTGTCTCAGATTCAAAAGGTTACGGATTAAAAGCCTCACATCAGGATTTGAGCACATTATCCAGGCAGTTAATGCCAGGCTGGCAGTTCAGTGCAGTACTGAGGGGAGCGCTATATTCCTGGAGCTGCTGTCCTCGAGATCAAACGTTAAGCTGCGAGCCCTGCACTGATGGACATTAAAGATCCCTTGGCTCTATTTGAAAGAGAGCAGCAAATTTCTCCTGGAGTCTTGAACAACAATATCTCTCTCTTAACCCTCATCATCAAAAACAGATGAACTGGAGATATAACTGACACCATGTATGTATGTGAGCAACGTGGGCTGATTCTTCCTATAATTAGGAAATAAAGCTATTCTGCTTTTAAGCTTAAAAATAAGACATTCCATTGGCTGTAAAGTGCTTTGGGATGTTCCGAGGCTGTGAAAGGCACTATATAAATGCAAGTTCCTTCTTTCCTTGCTTTTTAATCTCACCGATATTTGCATGTTACCAATGCAGAATTCCTGCTCCATGGTACCAACTACTGCACCCCAAAAAAAGTGATCCATTTCTTCATGCTTAAAGATGTGTAATGAGGCACCATAAAAATGATTTCTTACATTTTTCAATCATTGATCTTTTTCTGCCTGGGTCCTGGTGGAAATGACACCAACGTCATTCTGACCTTTGAAATGAAATCGGAAGGAAGGACTTTGTTTGAAAACGGTTATTAAATGTGACAAATGTTCTTTAAGGACAAGTAATTAAAACTATTAATCACTGTTAGGAGCTCCGGGGATCGGGAAGCATTACATGTAAACGGACACCACTGATGACGGGGTGCACCTAGAGAGGAACGTGTGTTGGAAATAAAAAGGCTCCTTTTTTGGCTGTTTATATTGATTCCGGTAGCAGGACATTGACTTGTACTCAGCACCAGGCTGAGCTATTTCTCTGAGCTATTATAGTAGCTTTGGTAATTGCATTTACAAAAGACAAATTCTGTGTGTGTTCATATAAATATTTATATATAATATATTTCGTAACCCATCCTCCTCTTTCTCTTCTAGACATACTAGTGTCTAATTTTGTTGAAAGTTTAAGGACAAGTCAAATCGTATGCATTCTCCACATGTTGCAGCATGTGTCCGATCTAATCTTCAAAATTAGATGAGACAGTCTGTGTTTTGGCTTTTATGTGTGCTCATAGGTGGTAGTTTTTTAGCTTCTGTCTTGGGTTGAAATGGGTAGCTCATTTGGACATGTATTTGTACTTTGGATACAGAATTTTTATTCCGAATATTCATTTAATAATTCAATTTAAATTTGTTACCCCCTTTGAGCACAAATGTAAGAATGTAAGAAACACAGAAAAATTTATTCATATTGTATCTTTCACAACCTCACAATGTCTCAAAGTGCTTAACAGTCAATAAAACCATTGTTGTAATGCGGAAAATGAGGCAGCCAATTTGTACACAGTAATGTCCCACAAGCAGCAATAAGATCCTCTGTTTAAGGTTTTGGTTAAGGGATAAATATTGGCCAGGACACCAAGAGAACTCCTCTGCTCTTATTTAAATAGTTCCCACGGGATCTTTAACGTCCACCTGAGGATGCAGATTGGGCCTCAGTTCAATGTCTCATCTGAAAGATGGCACTTCTGACAATGCAGCATTTTATTGACTCATTCATGTTTGTGTTCACTTAAGCATTATAAACTAGAATGATTAAAGTGTGTTTTCTTAAAAAAAACTTATGTTTCCTATTTTGGCGCAACCTGGCACTTAAAAGAATTCTGAGTATTCACTTGTTTATCATTATTAGAAAGAAAACGCTGTGAAATTTATTTAATAGACACTGAGATGTCTTCTGTTCTTCCAGGACTCACCATGATTCCAATGAACATCTAGGTATAAATTAATAGTCAATATTGATTTTGTTGAATGTACAATATGATTATTACCTATATATTGACCTATAGGACTAAGGGTATATTATACTTTGAGCAAGTCCTTTTCCCAATCTTCTATTAGGGTCCCTTGTGTTCTTTAGGTGATTTCCCTTTTCATAGGACACCTGTTTTGCAATTGTAGACATTGTATATGGCCAGGCCACTGCACCATACTTTATATAGCAATAAGTTTGCGTATATTTGATTATTGAAGCACATGACATTTTCAAGGAAGAAACATTTGATTGGTCGATTTTGTGGCCTGGGTAGAACAGCTAGGGACTTTTGTCCCTTTTCTGGTTTAGAAGTTAACATTGGGACTGAAACAATGGATTACCTGCTGAGAATGCGATTTTCTGTCTGTTGAAGTTAAGGGCATCTCATTTACCAAATCAGCCCCAAAACATTGTCACTAACTTCCATGTACAAATGGCTAGTTCTCACCATGTGCTCTTCTTGAGAAAGAAAGACAGATTTGAATTTATATAACACCTTTCATGACCTCAGGACATCCCAAATTGTTTTGCAGCTACTGAAATTCTTTTGAAGCGCAGTCACTGTTGTAACATAGGAAGCACAGCAGCCAATTTGTACACTGCAGCATCCCACAAGCAGTAGTGTAATAATGATGAGATAATCTTGTTTTTAATTTTGTTGATTGAGGGATAAATATTAGTCCACACATTGAAGATAACCCTCCCTGTTCTTCATTGAAATAGTATCATAGGATTTTTTTACATCTACTTGATAGAGCAGATGAGTCTTTGGTTTAATGTCACATCTGAAATAATGCACCTCTGACAGGGTAGCACTCCCTGAGTACTATAGTGAAGTGTCAACTTGAATTATGTGCTCAAGTCTCTATAGTGGGCCTTGCAGACAACATTCGGATTCAGAGGCAAGGGAGCTACCACTGAGCCCTGACACTTTTATATCATAGAAAACTGCTTCAAGCGGAAGCTTTCCTATTGTCCTGGTTAGCAATGCTGTGAAAGCTGTCACATTTGCATTGGCAGGAGGTGGTGGGGGGAAGGGTTGGGTATCAGGTTCCTCATTGCTGGCATCAAAAACTGTGAATCACAACTTACATTTTTGACCACTGGACTTCTCCCAGCAGTAAAGGAAGGTTCATAGACGTTGGCTGGTGACCAGGGAAAATGGAAAAGGACGTAGGCTGGAGCCATCAGCCTTTAATGGTGCTGACCTGGCTCTGTGACCACCATGAAATCACTGCTCGAAGTGGTGAGACTATCAGTGGAAGCAATGTTGAAACATGAGTGTGTGAACAATCAACCTTCCAGAATCTTTCTGTGAGAGTAAGCTGCCTAGGCTAATTGATATTACACAATGTCCCACACAAGACATTACTGGCAAAAGGAAACCTGACCTAGTTTAACTTCAAAGGAAGTGGCGTTTTCAGATTTTTGGCAATGTGGCTGAACGTGCATCCTCTGAACTGCTGCCAGCTTCGTATTCATAACGTCTGTCATTATAACACTCTTATTTTTAAACTGTGCCAAAATTACTGCAGCGATGCCTCGGGAACAACGAGATGCAACTTTAAGCAGGCTTGGCAAGGCCTGGATCATTCATGATGGAGCCTGCCTTTGGAGTGAAGTTAAATTGCTACTACGTGGATCTCTTTTTTTTTAGCTGAATTCAGCTGGCCAGAAGTCTGGGGGGTGGGGTGGGGGGTTCCAATTTAACCAGGCTACAGAGGGGGAGAGATCAGCCAAGTTTTCCACTACTAGACAGTTCATATATGTGCCTGCTGAGTGCAGGTAGAATGCTTGTGAGGAACAAGAGTGCCCATCTAAAGGATAGCACGTATTTATATAGCGCCTTTCACCACTTCTGGACATTGCAAAATGTTTCACAGCCAACGAATATACTGTTGAGATTTGCACCCATTCTGCACACAGCATGGCCCCACAAACACCATTGAGATAAATGGCCTGATCATCTGTTTCTGATAGTCTCACGGATACCTCTGGCAGAATCTGTTTAATCGGTCAGAGAGGGCAATGCCCTCATTTGACACCCGAGTATTAGTACCTCTGACAATGCACAACTCCCTCAGTACTAAGAATGTATGAACTAGGAGCAGGAGTAGGCCATATGGCCCTTCGAGCATGTTCTGCCATTCATTCAGTGTAATCATAGCCGATCTACTAATTCAATTCCACTTTCCTGCCCTAGCCTGATAGCTCTTGATTCCCTTCGTTTCTGAAAATCTGTTGACCTCAGCCTTGAATAACCTCAACAACTGAACACCTATAGCCCTTTGGGATAGAGCATTCTAGTGATTCACAACCCATTAAGTGAAGAAGTTTCTCCTCATCTCAAATGGCTGATGCATTATCCTGTGACTCTGACCCTTAGTTCAAGACTCACCAATCACAAGAGATATTCTCTCAGCGTATACCCTGGCAATCCCTCTAAACGTTTCAATGTGGACACTTTTCATTCTTCCAAATTCTAAAGAACGTAGGCCTATTCTACTCAATCTCTCCCCCTAGGACTATCGCCACACCCCAGGAATCAATCTAGTGAACCTTTGTTGCTCTCCCTCCTGTACAAGCTAGGGTGGGATGAGAATGCAAGGAGAGCAGCTTAACTGAGTTGTAGGGGGAGAAGAGTACCTGCTGAATGGATCAGAAAGAATGAGAAGCATGTCAGTATGAATTGGGAAGGTTGCAGGGGATGAGAATGTGAAAAGGTAGAGAGTTGGATGATGCAGAGTGTGAACTCGGCTAGAAGGTTAGGGTGTTTTTGTGAGATGGTGGGAGCAGGGGCTAAATGTTAGAGGACTGTCGAGGTAATTTTGTGCAAGGTATAGACAGATTGGTTTGTTGATGAAAGAAAAAAGCAAAAGATGTGCATCCTTATAGCACCTTTCGCTACCTCTGGGTGTCCCAAACAGCCAGTGAAGTATTTTTTGCAGTGTAGACATATTGGAAGGTAGGAAACATGACGTCCAATTTGTGTACAGCAAGACCCACAATCAGTTACGTGCTACTACTGGATAATCTGTTTCTCTGATGTTGATTGAGGTATAAGTATGACCGGGACATGGGCTGGAGAAGGTGGTGATGGGGACGGGTAACACCCCTTCAAAAAAAATGCCATATAATCTTTTATGTCCCCCTGTGAGGGGATTGGTTTAACATCTCGCCCAGAAGACAGACCTCTGACAGTGCAGTGCCCTTCAGGAAGTATAAGCCAACTGGCAGAATGGGACTTAAACCCACAACCTTCAGACTCAGAGTGTTACTAACTGATTCTCCAATGAATTGTTTTTTTTCCTCTTTTTAGACTAAAAATCTATGAATGGGTGTGGGGGAAGTCTCTTGCAGCTGTTCAGGTTTACTGGGCTGCCTCTTATCGTTGAATAGCTCATCAGAACCCAGTGTCTGGCCGCTTGAACAAAGTACAGGAGGTCCACCAGGAGTCACCTCTGCAAAGACGTGGGGGAGCAAAGAGGGGAAAGTGATGTTGCAGGAATTCAGTTTAGCACCTACAATTTTTTCTTCCTCAGCAGCCTACTTGTTGTTTTCGCGAATAGTTTTGTTTATAGAGTGAGTGCCGACGTATAATTAGGGAACTGTGTTGTCGGAATTTGTGAGCCCGACAGTGTGAGGAATGCCAGTTAACATTAGTAGATAGTCATTAGCCATGGGCATATTAGTGGTTCTGATTTATTAATTCATGTATCTCATTCTATAAGGCCTAAAAGCGCACTCAAGCAAGTCGCAGTAATGCATTCTGCGTTTAGACAAAAATATTTACAAAATCAACAGAAAAAAATTGTACATTTTCTTCAGTATTAGAGTTGCTACAGCTCGGTGCACTGCTCCTTCTTTAACCTTATTCAGCGCTTTCTTTGGATTCTTCCCAAAAGGAATTCCTAGGAGTCTGCCAGAGGAGCCCAAATCCCCATTATTGAATTGCTGTTTGATGTTCCTGCTTGTTTTTATATTTACTTTGATACTTGAAGAATCAGAAGCTCAGACAGTTAAGAGTAAATCTGAGCTAATGGGAGCCCAAGTGATCCTTAGGAGTTCAGTGAGGTTAAAACCCAGTCTCCTGGCTTTAGGCCGAGAGGCAGAACTCAAAAACATGGTACAAGATGGGATGTTTTGTGTTTCTTCCTGCGACTGGCTGCAGCCTCTCTAGAAGACAGGGAGAGCGGTTTGGTTTCTAACCATCTGTTTGTTTATCTCCTGCCAACCGTACCCTTAGTCACTGTGCCACCACCAGCGACACAGACCACATGCTCCTTTTCTTCGCTGTCTAAGATCATTCCACTCGTTTGTTTTAGGAGGAGAATCTTTTCTCTCTTCTTAGTTTCCCTTTGATTTCATTGAAAAACTGCCCTGTGTGCTTCTGTAAAGAATAAAGTTAACATTTTAGTGAGGCCAAGCACGATACTGTACCATTTATGTAGTGCTCCATGCAGTTAAAATTCATGCATTGCCTCCTTTACTATTAAAGTGGAAGAGTTTTATTTCTTCATTCTGAATTAGCCTGCATTGCTCACATGGTGTCAGTTGTATCTCCAGTTAATTTGTTTTTGATGATCATGGATAAAGGAGAGAGATATTGTTCAAGGCTCCGCGAGAAATTTGCTGCTCTCTTTCAAATAGTGCCAAGGGACCTTTAATGTCCGCCAATGCAAGGCTCTCGGTTTAATGCTTGACCTCGAGGACAGTACCTGTATCTCAAGGATGGTACCTCCCTCAGTACTACGCTGAAGTGCCAGCCTGGATTATTCACCCAAATCCTGATGTGAAACTTTTAGCCATAACATTTTGATTCAGAGATAAGGGCTATTATTATGTCATTATGAGTGCTTGGCTGAGTTTCAAAAGTTACAATTATCTCAGCAGGCATTCACAGCTTGATAGTTTAAAAAGTTATTAAAGGATTAGCTGTCTTTGATGTGGGTTTGAATAGATTTTTTTTTGTTTTATAAGAAATTAACCACTTGAGATTTAAAAGCTTTGAATGGATTTCATGAATGGGAGTTTTTTTTCACTATTATGTGTGTATAAGTGAGAGCTGTATTAGATTGTTAGAGGTTTTTTCTTCATCTCGACATGGCTCCTGAGGTCTGCTCATGGTGGATACTGGGTGAGTGGCTGTGGAGGTGGCATGGGGGTATGGGAGCAGTGGGGGTAGGTGGATTAGTGGGGGGTGCGGCATGAGAGCTAGAGGCCAGTAGCATATAAAAGAACTGGCACAAAGTCACAGAGAACCAAGACGGGCCTTCTAACCATCTTGTGACTCACCCGCCCCTGTTGCTGTCTACTCTGCTTCTGGGTTCCGCAGGCCTGACTCTATTCTGCCCCCCGCCACGCCCCACGAGAGCAAAAGTTGCATATTTTTTACTGAGGTGGGTCCAGCAAGTCGGGGCAGCTGCCTCTGTGGCGAAAGTCCAGCCTAACATCTCCAGTTGTGCAGCACTCCCTCAATACTGCAGTGGAGTGTCAGCCTGGATAATGTGCTTAAGTCTCTGGAGTGGGACTTGAATCTGCAAACATTCTGACTCGAAGGTGTCAGTGATAACAAACTTGACACCATTGGACAGAGTTAGGGGAAGAGGCCTTCCTTAAACGTTTTAACTTGAAACAGATTCGCCCTCTCACCTCAACAAATCTGGCCAGTACATGTTATAAATCAATGCAAGTCGACCTTTGAAGCCTTGAAAAATGCTTCCAAAAATGGCGGGCCGACTTATACACCAATCATAAAATATTACAACCTTTAGCTTGATACTTCCAGCTTCATACTTCTTTCTTTTTGCTGAAGGACCCATTTTTGTTCATCTTTCACCATGTACATTTTGCTCTGTGTGGGCTTGTCATAAATTTTTGCGCATCTTCTTGGCAACGCAGCCTTTACTGCCTGCTTTATCCCATGCACCAACTTGTAAGGTAAGTAAAACATGCATTTCCGAGGTGAAAGATTGAGGCTGGCTCCTAATGTGGGTATAACATTCCTTAGCAGAATAAGAGCTCAACCTATATGCTGATTATAGGCCTGAGCATGATTTTTGGTACTGAAGAATAAGGTCAATTTATACACCAGGTCACCTTATATGCTGCAATCTATGGTAATGACAAGAAAATAAGTTTGTTGTAGCCCTTGGCTTGTACCTGTTGCTAGAATCCTCATGATGATCAACATTTAATTAGCAGAAGTACATACAAGTAAACCTTGTTTGAATTCATAGCTCATTGTAAATGGGCTGTGTCCTAACCTCAGCTCCATTACACACACGCACATTCCTGCAAGTCGCTGATACCCTCATCATGCTGGCTGCCTCCCACAGGTAAGACAGCAGATGAAAGGCAGCTGGGCTTTCACAAGCAATGCATGGAGAGAGTGCTTGCCGATCCTGTTGGTCACCTCCTTAATGCCCATAACCTATGTGCTATTAGGAGCTGGATGGAAAACAGAGCCACTGTTTCTTTAATGATGATGAATATGATAACAATTTTTCATGCCAGCATTTTGCTTTGTGGAAACTAAATGCCAGTATACCTATGGATAGCCCCATATTTACTTCAGCATGCTATATTTGCACATGTTGGAGCCAGTTAGACAGTGCTTTGTCATATGAGCAGGAGAGCTTTCAAATCACCTCAGATGGTTAAGTGAGTTGAGGATTAAGCATCTATAAAACATTTGAACTCTACTATATTAAACTAAGTATGAGGAAAAATTTGCCGCAGATTGATCAGATAGTTGACTTTTTAAAAAGAAACCTATTTAGGCTGAGGAATACATCAAATGACTACAGTCAGATTTGTTGTTCTGAAAAGCAGAAAGGCATTTCCTCATGGAGTGTCAGGTTACAAAGTGTTCTAGCACAGTGCTTACAAAGACAACAAGCCTGGAAGGAAAATCATTAATCATTTTACTGAGCTAATCCTGCATTTCAGAACTGTAGCAATGTAATTACATTCAAACTTTATCTAGGTTATATTGCATGTATTGTGCGGCATGCAAGACTTTCATTTAGTACAGTGTTTACATACTGATCAGGAGATAGATTGAGCAGATAAGAGAGGGAGGAGGAAAAGAAAGAGTGAGTATAGATAGCTGGAATTGCTGAGCTTTGATAAGTGCATAATTTACTTTAGCAAAGAGTATTGAGAGGGATTGTTACTGCTTTCTTGCAGTCTCTTGACTTACTCAGTTCCTAGAAGTAACTATTTTAAAGGTTCTGCTTCTTGTTCGCTTTGCTACCAGAATCCACTCTTTCTTCAGGAGATACTTACTATTGAGATATGACGGCTAGAGCAGCCCCAGTTTTCAGCGAGTTCATGATTTCATGCCAGTTTCCTCTAGTCAGGGAGGAGTTTTGCATTGAATGCTTCTGTTTCTTAGATCATGTGTTTGAAAGAAATCTTGCAGACACTAATACTGCACAGGTTTTCATAGAATCAGAGAATAGTATAGCACAGAAAGAGACCATTCAGCCCATCGAGTCTGGTCTGACTCTTTTGAAAAGCAATCCAGTTAGTCTCACTCGTCCACTCTCCCCCCACATCCCTGCCATTTTCTTCTCCTTCAAGTATATATCCAATTCTATTTTTTTATATCAACATTACTATTCAATCTTTAAGCACCACCCTCTCCTCATTTTTCCTACCAAAATGGATCATTTCTGTGTTGAATTTCACCAGCCTGTCTCTTGAAGTCTATTATTATCTTCTTTAAAGTTATTACATTTCCAAGTTTTGTGCTATTTGCAGATTTTGAACTGTGCTTATATCCCTAAATTCAAGTCATTAACATATGTCATGTAAAACAGGGATGTTTTAGTACTGAACTTTGGTTTTGGCCTCTCTCCCTCTTGCTTTAGATCAAAACAGAACTGTGAAGATAAATATCAGCCACCTTGCATGGCCTAACATGATACTGTTAAAATATTTGCTGCAAATGTTTGTAGGAACCTGGCTTCCTTGGTAGCACTTCTGCCTCTGAGTTGCAAGGCTATAGATTCAAATCCCACTCTTTATGCAATCAAGGCTGACACTGAAGAGTTTGTACTTAAGGAATGCTGCATTGTTGCAGGTTGCTGTGTTTGGAATTTTTCTTCAGATGTTAAATTGAGATCCAGTCTGTTGAAGATCCTGTCACACTATATCCTGACCAGTGTACATTCCGCAACTGAAACAGATTAGCAGATAATTTGCACAAAGTGCAAGATACTGCAGATGCTAGAAATACTCAACACGTCAGCCAGCATCTGTAGGGAGAAAAACAGCGTGAATGTTTCAGGTCGGTGACCTTTTGTACCAGTTCTGTCCCCAGTTCTGAGATAGGTCACTGACCTGAGTCATTAACTGTCTATCCTTCCACAGATAACCAGTCAGGCCCTAAGTATTTCCAGCATTTTCTGTTTGTATAACTGGCCACTTATCTAATTTGCTCTTTCTGGAATGTTGGTTGCTGTATCACAGAATGGTTACAGCACAGGAGGAGGCCATTTGGCCCATCTCCCTGAAGGAGCTATTCACCTAGTGCCACACCTCGCGTTCTCCCTGTAGCCCTGCACATTTTTCCTTTTCAATTAATAATTCAATTCCTTGTTGAATCTGCCTCCACCACACTCTCAAGATATGCATTCCAGATCTTAACCATTCGCTGCGTGAAAACATTTCTCCTTAAGTCTCCATTGTTTCTTTCGCCAATTACCTTAAATCTGTGCCCTCTGGTTCTCAATCCTTCCAGCAATGGGAGCAGTTTCTCTCTATCTGCTCTGTCCAGACCCTCATGATTTTGAATACCTATATTGAATCTCCTCTCAATCTTCTCCAAGGAAACAGTCTCAACTTCTCCAATTTACCTACGTAACTGATGTTCCTTATCCCTGGAACCACTCTGGTGACCTTTTCTGCACACTCTATAATGCCTTACAGCCTTCCTAAATATGGCACCCAGAACTGGACACAATACTCCAGTTTAGGCCAATCAGTGTCTTCTATCGAGTTAATGTAACTTCCTTGCTTTTGTACTCTACGTCTATTAATAAAGCTTACTAAACAACAGCAACAATACTTCAAAAGTAGTTCATTGGCTATGAAGTATTTTGGGATATTCTGAGAAGGTGAAAGATATGATATAATTGCAGGCTTGTTCAACCTTCTTTCTATGTTGCCCTCTTAAGTGACCCTTGATGTAGCTTCTTACCAAATCTGCCGAAATTTAAGATTATCAGTGAAAGAACAAAGGGTACGGAGGGTTTCGAGGTGACGAAATGCCTAACATTGAAGCAGAATCCCTAATACTTCTTAAAGAGGAAGTTGGGGTGGCGGAGGTAACTTTAATTGTTACATGCATAAAGGGCATAACACCTGGTTTAGGTAGCCTCCAGGGACACCTTTAAAAATCATCGGCCCTAATTTTTGACTAGATGTCCTTCAGGCGTTCTTGGGGTGCAGGGCGTCAGTCCATGTAACTGCACCTTCTGGCACCTGTTGAACGGTACACCGAGATCCAATTACCACCCCAGTATCTTCAGTAGAACACAAGGGAGAATTGGAGAAAAATAGTAACACGAAAAAATAAAAATAAAAAATGTGTAAATTATGACAGATGTCAGAAAATCATAGCAAAACAATGAAAGCCAGTAAAGCCAAGCATTGAACACTGATCAAGGTGATTCAGATTTGCTTAAAAAATGGCGGATAAAGCTCTGCAGCATTCAGAAAATGCAATGGTGCAAAATTAGCACATTCAAGCCTTAAGCCATCCAAACCCTGACATGAAAAATGTGCATTTCAGCAAAATGCTGATGAATAGGTAGTGTTGGGAATGTATATATGAGATGCAGTTAGTCCAGTCTGAATGTTTGCAATGCAGTTTCTGGGAACCGAGGTTTGGGACAGCTAAATAGGTTGGTGATGTGCCATGTACACCCACAAAGCCAAATATGCACTTTGCTGTGTGTGCACTTATGAGAGATCTTCTTTTCTATGGATGCCAAAATATATGTTTTGATAGTAAGTCAGACTGCTTCCCATTTAAGCTATAAAGGAAATGCTTACTGGAAATATATAAGAGTGTAAATAACATTTTTCTGTGGGTATAAGAATCTAATATTCTAATAAATTATGAGTGACCAAAGTTATGTTGCCCTGTTACCACGAAAGGATCTTGATTAACGGGGAGAAAAGAAACATCTGATTCTAGTTGGATAAGGCATCATTTGGTGTGCTCTCTCGCACGACTTGCTTTTCTTACTATTTCATTTATTTATTTCTAATTTTTTCCTTGACTTTTCCCTGAAGCTTTCAGCTTTTATTGCTTTTGCATAAGTGTGACAGAGAAGCAAAGCAAGAGAGGAAAACAGAGAGCAATGGGGAGAGAAGTGAAGACAGAGAAACATAGAGCTACACAGGCCTGTTCCCATGCTGTAAACTCTTTCAGCCCAACTGGTCTCTGGCAGTCTTTTTGCCCAGAATAGGGCTCCTCCGACCAACTTCATCTCATCTGATCTATATATCCTGTGTTCATTTTCCCCTCGTGTACTTATCTAAACAAGGTATATGTATGTGTGTGTGTGTGTGTGTGTGTGTGTGTGTGTGTGTGTGAGAGAGAGAGAGAGAGAGAGAGGCAAACTCAGAGAGAAGCAAAGTGAGAGGAAAAAAGAATTTGTATTCACATACAGCCTTATAAGCCAGCCAAAGCATTTCACAGCCAATGAAGAGGCACTGAGATAAATGCAGCAGCCAATCTGTATGCAGCAAGGCTCCAGAAAGCCTCAATGAGATAAATGACCTGGTTATATGTTTACAATGGTATTGGTTGAATGATGAATAGTGGCGAGAACATTGGGAGATCTCCCTTGCTCTTCCTGAAATTGTGTACCAGCAACTTTTATCCCCACCTAAGAGGGCAGACTAGGTCTGAAAAGCGCTGCTTCATCACTGCACTGAGATTTCAGGCTGGATTGCTTGTGCAATCCTCCGTCTTTGGAGTGGGGCTTGAACCCATGACCTTCTCAGGCCAGATTGTTAACTGGTAAAACAAGAGCAACAACTCAGAGAGGGGAGTGGCAAAGTGAAAGGGAGACTGGAACAACCTAAAAGCGTAATGGGGAAAAGGGATAGTAAGAAAGTAAACGGTGGAAAGGGATAAACAACAATAAGATGGGGTGATGGAAATCAAAAGAAGCAAAAGAGACTGAAACAGAGCGATATAGAGTGAAACCCCAGAAACTCAGACATTTTTCATCTGCTTCAGAATCTTTGTGATGGGGGCGCACCCACTGTTAGCAATCCGTCCCCACGAGCATCTGCCTCTATCACTCGTGCCACCTGTCTGATTGCTCTTGGCATTATTGCTCAGTCTTTCTGAATCCTCTAGGTGTTGCCACATTCTGGCCAAACTTGCCTGAGTGGAGGTCAGTCTCCTTGGACGCTGCACAGCACACACTGAGACAATATTGCCCGATGCCTACATTCTATTCAGGCGGGACCCAGAATTTGGTCACACTATTCGGATAACGTTGAGGACATTAACTGCCGATGTTAAACAATTAAGTCAAAATTTTTGTCAAAGCTTCAGAAGCAAAGGTGAAGATTTGGCCATTGCTTTGAACGCCCTGTGTTAAGATTGGCTGTCCCAGCTGTGATAACGGTGCTTGATAGCTTCTCTCTTGTTGCTGTAGAAGGGTCTGTTTGTTTAGATGAAGCTCTGTTTATTTTGTTTCCCCACTGGAACACTGAAAGGAATGTCAGAGCACAAGGGACTTCCCCAGCTGTTGATAGTATGTCTCGTTGATGCAGAATTAGTGACAAAATCAGGAGGGGGAGGGGCGTGGCTGGGTGCTGAAAAAGCAGAGATCAATATTTGAGGACATCTCTGTAGTGGAGTCCTGATAAAATCAATTCTTTACATAATAGGTGAAAGTTGTTTCTCTATGCTGTTGATTTTATTAAATGGAGTTTTTATGGTGCTCCAAGATTACTGTTGTGAAAAGCAAAACCACACAAAAAGCTGCTTTATTGAAATATATCAAAGGTGGAAGCACATAATCCTTAACATTTAGACACAGTTCAACCATGTTTACACTGCAAAGCAAATATATAGAGCTCACTTAAATGTAATCTGAATATCTGTGTGATAGCAATGTACTGCTTATATGAAGTAAATGTGTCCCTTTAATCAAATTGTGACAAACGCCCGCACAGTAACTCATCTTGAAACATGGTTGGGCTATATTCTACCTGCTGCCAAATGGCATTACACAGACCTAGGTTGGATGAGGCATGAGATGGCATGGGTTATCTTTTTTGCTCTGGGTTCAAATCAAACCTAGGTTCGAGGACTGAAAGTCATTTCTCTCAGCTAGGATCGGAGAGGGCTCAAAAGACACAGGAACAGGAGGAAATAAGAACAGAAAATGCTGGAAAAACTCAGCAGGTCTGGCAGCATCAGTGGAGAGAGAAAAAGAGTTATCGTTTCAAGTCCGTATGACTCTTCTTCAATTCTGTCTGGACCTGCTGAGTTTTTCCAGAATCTTTTTTTGTTTTTATTTCAGATTGCCAGTATCTGCAGTATTTTGCTTTTATCTCAGGAACAGGAGGACACCATTTAGCTAAACAATCTGTAAGAGAAAGGCAAAGTCAGAAAGAGAGAAACAAAGAGGGAAAGGTCATAAATGAAATAGGGTACCATTATGTATTGGTTATGGTGCTAAAGTGCCACAGGCCATCTTATTATGTTAAAGGCACTATATAAATGCAAAGTGTTGTTGTTGGCTTTGAAGTAGCAACCCAGAGTTCAAATCTCAAAACGGCAGAATGCAGAATTCATGTCTAGTCGATGGGGAGCATTGTGGAGTCGTGGTGCTTAGTTGGCAGATGATTGTGGGGGAGAGGCTCTTTTGCGATCCACTGCTTTTATATCTGTGTATGGATTTAATAAAGCTGGCAATGTGTGGAGTAACACTGGGCAAAAAATGACCACAAAAACTGCCAGCTTGTCACTAAAACCCAACTGGTTGACAAATGAATTTCAGGGAAGGGAACCTGCTAGCCCAGCCTGGTGTGATTTGAATTAAACACTATATAATTGCGTCTTAATGTTCATTTACAGTAAATTAAGCTGAACACTGAGTTGTTACACAACACATTAGCGGCTGACCACTTTCTCAGGGCAATAAAAATTGACAATAACTATACCCTCAAGAGCAAATAATAAAACAAAAGTCCATTTGGACAGTCCAAACTCGAATTACAGTAAATCCAAACCCCTTCAGAACAAAACTACCCCCAATAACACCTGTTAGCGCTAAAATACAAGCAGAAGCTGCTGGAGACAGAAGCAGAGACTAGGACAGCGTTAGATTGTTCACACGGATGTTGGGAGAAAAAGAACCAAGGTATTATAAGTACTATATACATTTAATAAAAAAGGCAAGAAAGGATCTGTATTTATATAGCATCTTTCACAACCTCTGGACTCCATAAACTGCATGATAATCTATGAAGTACTTTTGAACTGTTGTAATGTGGGAAACGTTTCAGGTCAGTGACCTTTCATCAGAACTAGAAGTAGTTAGAGATGAACAGCTTTCAAGTGAGTACAGAGCCAGGAGAAGTGGGAGAGTGGGTTGGTAGGATGCAGGGAAAAGAACAAAAGGGAAAGGAGTGATAAAGGTGAAAGGCAAGGGTGGTTAAATGACAAAGGGGATGGTGGTGCAAGACAAAAGGGGGTCGTAATGGCATTGAATTGGTCACTTAAGTCATAAAACTCTCTGAGAAATGGCCATGCACACAGGCTGCTCTTCAGAGTTTGAGGCTACACAGCACCTTGTGGGTGTAGAATAAAGGGGCTTCTAACCTGGGAGTGCTCATTGGCAATGCTGGATATAAAATAAGTGGAAAAGTGTTCTATTCGTCGAGCACAAAACTCAAAAAAAAAAATTTGAAAAGGGGAAAATAACAGTCTGGTCCTTGACAAAGAATCCCCCTGTAAATTCACTTTCTCGCATGTGTTTTCTCTTGTGCCCTGATGAAGGATAAATCTGCTTGTGATTCCAAATAATTACTCACAGATACTATCCTCCAGAATAAACATAGTAACCAAACATCACAGCAACATTCCCGGCATTCGGCTAAGCCCCCTTTTTTTCCCCTCAATTGACCATTTTCCCATAGGGCCAAGCAACTTTTAAAGTGTGCTCACTCAAATCTGACATTAGGTTAACTGTACATCTTAGTACAAATCTCAGTTGCATGTAAACAAAGCCCAACTAAACTTGAATGTAAAAATCATAAATGCCCCACAATTATTCATTTGCTCTGTGGTGTCTTCTCACTTTGCCTTTACCTTGGGGTGTGGTTGCTACTGTCCCCAACCCATCTCCCCACCCCCTGCTTCTGCTTGAGCTGTATCCACTGCTGGCTAATACCTATGTGGCACTGGGTGCAGGCCCCGAGAGGCTTGTGACCCACATTGCAGCACCCCACCCCTTATTATCACCAGCGAAAGGAAAAGGGGGAGGCGCTGGGCGGAGGGATTATGTGGTGAGAAGTGGCTGGCGAAGGAAGGAAATCAAAATGGACAAAAAAAAAATGAATAGGGCATTTAGAGAAATTAGCGTTAAGACCCACAATTACTGAATATCCTAGTGTACCAGTCTTAATTCATTTCCCAAGGATGGTTTCATTCCTTTTAAAGATAACTTTCTTTTTCTGGGTGTAGATTATTTTAAGAGGCTTGACTGTAATAATCAACAGCTAAATCCTGCTTAACTGGAAGTGCGTCTGAAGCTTTGGCTTAAAGATGCATTCCTTTCTGGATCTGCTAAAATACACAAAAATTAAATAAATACTCAAGTGATAGCCATCACTTTCCAGCCTCTAAGAAGGAGCTTGAATAAAGAGCTGCACTTACTTTATACAAAATATGTGTATATTTCACAGATCATTTCCTTAATTCACAAATCATTTCTAAATCTATTGTTTTGTAAATTCTTTCCTACTCCCAGAATGTATCTGCAGTGATGCAGCACTGCATCATGATGGCCCATTTACTGTCACCAGTGCATTGATTGAGATCATGTCCCAAAGCTGATAGATCCCAGGGGACTGTGACCGTGATGCACTATCTCTAGATCCTCGGGGACTGTGACTGTGATGCACTATCTCTAGATCCCGGGGGACTGTGACCGTGATGCACTATCTCTAGATACTTGGGGACTGTTATTGTGATGCACTATCTCTCCTCAACTTCTTTGCAGTTTTCAACAAGGTTGACCACACAATCCTGTTCCAATCCCTCTTCTTCAGCTCTGTTGGAGTGTCCCTTTGCATGTTCACATGCATGGGGGTAGCCAGCCCATTTCTTGCAATGTTTGTTCCCTCAATCCCATCCTCCTTCTCCTGCACCAACCCGCGCCAACACCCCTCACCCCGACCAACCGCTGACCACCGCCATGACTTTCAGCTCCAGAGTTCACCATCCATCCTTGAGCTCTTCTTCCTCATCTATGTTCTGTCCTTGAATACTGCCCGGCTCTGTTTCTATATGTTTGCTGCTGACACTCAGCTCACTGACACCCCTCTTGACAACTTGATTACTGTTTAACTGCTTGTCTGACATCCAGTCCTGGATGAGTCTTCATTTCCTCCAGCTGAACACTAGGAAGACTGAAACCACTGTCTTTGGCTCCCAACACAAACTCCACCCCCTGACCGTTGGTTGTATCCCCCCCCACCCCCACCCCACCCCCCTCCTGTATATTGTCACTGTCTCCAGCTGAAGCAGGCTACACTGCAACCTCAGTTCAGTTTAACCTAGATCTGATCTTCAGACCCCATGGGCCAGATATTCAAAGGTCAGTGGCGTCAGGACTTGATGCGGACGGAATTTAAACATTTTCATCCTGGAGTTCATCTCCAGATCCCAAAACCCCCAGGACAGTCTGCCATTTTCAAATTGCTGGCAGGGGGGAAGGGAACAGGAAAATAGCTCCTCTCCAATTAATGGCCCAGTAAGTGCCTTCTTTCTTTTTAGGCGGCCCCTCAGGATCGAGGATGACTTGCTTCCACTCCACTTCGATGTGTTCTAAGGTGGCTGTTAAGTCCAATGTGCAATCTGCAAATTCTACCATATGCGGGGCAGGTGGTGCTTGGAGGGTCAGGGAGATGAGCTGTTTGGAGATGTGTGTGCCCCCTCCAATGTCTCGACTTCACCTCTGTGTTCCTGATGAAGTCTCTCAATGTGTTTGGTGCTGCCTTCCCGAATCCTCAATTAACATTCTCCATTTTGGTCAGTCACAAGCTAGGGACTCCCATGAGTTGGTGGGTATGTTTGATCTCTTCAGGGACGCTATGAGGACATCCCTAAAGTGTTTCCATTGTTCTTCTGGGAGTCCTCTGCTGCCACCGAGCTCCAAGTAGTTTTGCTACAGTTGCTTCGGGAGTCTGATGTCAGGCATGCGACCGACATGTCCCGCCCAGTGGAGGTGGGTTTTGAATGATTAGTGCCTCAATTTTGGGCAAGTTGTCTTGGGAGAGGATGCTGTTGTTGGACAGTCTTTCTTGTCAATGGATTTGAAGGATCTTGCAAAGGCATAGCTGGTGGTACTTCTCCAGTGCTTTGGGTGCTGCTTTAGGTTGTTCAAGTGTCTGAAGCATATGGGGGCATGGGGATCATTGCTGCCTGATAAACCATGACTTAATTCTTGAGCTTGAGATCCTGGTCCTCAAATACTCTCTTCCTCAGTTAGCTGAAGGCAGAGTTGGCACATTGGAGGTGATGATGAATCTGCTCATCTATGTCTGCCTTTGTTAAAAGGAGGTTCCCCAGATTTGCAAAATGATTCACATTTTCCAGGAGCTCACCATTGATCTTAATCAACGGGGGAGGTGTTTTGTTGTGGGAGCTGGTTGGAAGAGGACCTTAGTTTTCTGCGTGTTTGATGAAAGGCCCATTTTCTCATAGGCTTCAGAGAAAAAGAGACCTGGAGCTCAGTTTCTGAGTGAGCACACACACAAGCATCTGCATCCTGTAGCTCAATGTTGGAGTATTTTTGGTTTTGATTGAAGGTGGAACAGTTTCCCATCTGTCCCATAGATTATCCCCATGCCTGTGGGTAATTTTCTGAAGGTGAGTTGCTGTATTGCAATGAGGAAGATAGAGAAGCGAGTTGGTGCAATGGCACAGCCTTGCTTGACCCCAGTCTTTACTAAGATAGGGTCTGCGGTGGCTCCATAGGTGAGGATCGTGGCTTGCCTGTCATTGTGGAGTAGGAGGAGGACAGCAACAAATTTATGAGGGTAGCGAAATTTGAGGAGGATACTCCATTAGCCTTCACAGTTGAATGGAAAACCCACTCGCCTTCAATTAACAGCCCATTAAGCTCCTCTGGGAGCTTGTTAACAGGCCAGGGAGGCCTGGACAGCAATTTTCAAAAAGGATTCAGGTGAACCGGAACAGTCTAGTGCCTATTAGTGCACAGCAGTCGGGTTCAAAGTGGGGAAACCTGAAAGTTTGCTTGCCTTGGATGGAAAGTTTCTGTACTTGAGGCATCTTGCACCAGGTTATGCACTTTACCTTCGTTTTGGCTGTTTCCCTTCAATTTAATGTTGCCGGACCTCCAGGAGCTGCCTGCTCTCTGTGGCAAGGCAGCAGTAGGCCTCAACATGGCTGCCATTTGCCTTGGTTGCTTACGCCAGGCAGCCAGCTCCTCCCTCTTTGAGATGCTCACCACCATGATGACCAAGCTCGCTTCCTATCCAATTAGGCCATTAGCAATTGAAAATAACATTGCATGAGCAATGCAGCTGAGGTGTGAGGTTGGGACCCGGAATTTATCTGGGTGTCAAGTTCCCAACCCCACTTTGATAATCCAGCCCTATATCTTCTCCAGTTCTAAAAGCACTTTGCTCACACTGCCATAATGTTGTTAACCTTCATCCTTACTCCATATCCTAACACCTGTGAAGCCTTCATCCAGACTAGACAATGCCAGTGTTCTCCTTGCTGGTCCCTGCACCTGCCCCCACCATTCTAAAGCTTTCATTAACTGAAACATACCTAAAATTCTGCTGCCTGTATCTTATTCCACATTAAATCTTCCTTACCCATCATTCTGTCCTCAAACGAAAACAACAGATGCTAGAAAAACTCAGCAGGTCTGACAGCATCTGTGGAGAGAGAGACAGAGATAATGTTTCGAGTCTGTATGACTCTTCTTCAGATCTGTCCTTGTGTGTTGCTTCCGTGTAAACCCAATACCTCAAACTTTAATCCTTATCCTTGTCTCCAGATCCTTTCATGGCTTCATCACCACAACCGCACCCCCCCCCCCCATCCCCCCACCCCCACATCCCCAATCTGTATAACCTTCTCTGGCTCTACAACCTGTATTCCCCAAATATTCCATTTCTCTGACTCTTACCTGTCACATTGCTATCTCTCTGCTATATTTTTGGCAGAAGAGCATTCAATAGGTTCCACTCCCTGAACCTCCCCCTTGAATATTTCTGCCTCTCCATCTCTTTCCCCTCCTTCCCTTCCCCTCAAAATCCAAGCCTTTGACCAAGAGTTTGGCTGCCCTTCTTCCTGACACATCTTCAGTTTTCCATATGCCCAGGTGCTTTGGGAGATTTCCTTTTTACATTAAAGGAGCTATATAAATGGAATTCACTGTTCCATAGACAATCACCATTGGCAAACTGAATAGGAAATTGAAAAAGGGACTGGAAATGGACAAGGGCCCGGATTTTCCAGTCTCACCCCTGTCCGAAAGCAGTGCGACTGGGACCGGAAAATTTGGGGAGCCGCCACTGGAAAATCCCACCGAAGCCCTCTTTATATGCATATCAGTATGGAATTAATTAGCTTATTTTCTTGTCCATATGGAGAGTTCCTGATTTTGATTGTGCTGTTATAGTGGAAGTCAATAATGGGTGCCAGGTACTATAGTACATACAGGCCATAGGAAAGATCAGGGCAGGAAGGCAGACCAAGGAAGATTTGCTGCTTTGCCTAGAAGATAGTTTTAGAGGCAGATAACATTAAAGGAAGAAATGCTTGCATTTAATGAGCGCTTTTCACAACCTCAGGACGTCCGAAAGTGCTTTACCATCGCTGGGTCGAAATCCTGGAACTCTGTCCGTTGCAGCATTGTGAGTGTGCCTACACCAGATGAACCGCAGTGCTTCAAGAAGGCAGCTCACCACCGCCTTCCCGAGGGCAATTAGAGATGGGCAATAAATGCTGGCCTAATCAGTAATGCCCCACATCCCAAGAAGAAATGAAAAAACAGCCAATGAAGTACTCTGAAGTGTAGCCACGCCTATAATGTAGGGACATGTGACAGCCAATCTGTGCACTGCAAGGACCCTGAAACATCAATATGCACTGACCGGATAATCTATTATAGTGTTATAATGATATTGGCCAAGGGTTAAATATTGGCCAGGACACCAGAGAGAAATCCTCAGCCAGGATTTCCTGGCCCCGTCGTGGCAGGACCCACTGCGGGAAATTGGGTGGTCCAGCCAAAAGCCCGTTGACTTTCGATAGGACTGGACGATCCCGGTGATGGATGGGACCAGAAAATCCCACCCCTCACCTCTCCTTTGAGATAATGCCATGGGATCTTTTATGTCCACCTGAAAGGGCAGGCAGGGCCTCGGTTTAATATCTCATCTGAAAGATAGTACCTCGAGTAGTGCAGCTCTCCCTCAGCAGTGCAACAGAGTCTCAGCCAACAGGAAAAGGGAGTGTCAGCACATATTTATAGGAGGGTAACGAGCCCTTCTGTGCATGGATTGTGACATATTTGAGTTCCTCTATTTTGATCCAAGGCATAAGAGCATGAAGTGTAAAGCCAGCAAACACCATTCATCTTGTTGCGTTCATATGCTTCTAATTGGCCCTTTGCTGTTTGCTCCACTATACTTAATTTCGTAAGTTCATGAACAGCTACAGGGAAATCTTTCAAGAGGAGAAAGCTTGGTAAATTTTCTCCCTAACCACAAAATCCAATGAAGCACACCCCACAAGATATCAGGAAGACATATTCAACCCAGACTGTTGTTGTATTCCAACAAATAGAATTCAATCCTAAAGCATTTCATCATTCATATCAGTGCCCAAAAGCTATGACCAGATGCCACATGAAGTACCAGTTACCATTAACTACATTTGTGTTAATTCGCAGGTAAGAATTTGGCAGGTGTAGCCAGAGCCCCCCATACATTGCTGGATTTTTATGTCAACCAAAATGTCATTCTAATATATTTGGTCCAATGGAGAGGGGTGTAGGGTGGTGTTAATGAATAATGCATTCCATTCTCTGCAGGGAGAAAATACATTTTTTAAAATCTCTGAATGGAGCATTCAATCCTTTGGTGGAATCTGTGCCCATAATGTCAGAGATATGTCCACGTGCCAATCCTGGCTTATGGCAATGGGAGTTGAGAAAACATGAGGTCATTTATGCTTTGTCTAACTTCTCATAATATTCTAGATTTAGCAGATTGCTGTTCTATCTCACCCTTACTTAGATTAATCCCTTGTATAATGGGCCTCTATTGGATAATGTGGAGACACAGGCCGTATCCTGCTATGGAGTTAAAACTGATTATTGTTAAAGGAACATTAGTCAGTCTGTGACTGAGTGTCTATTTGGGAGTTTTGCCATTACACCACATGGGAGACATTTCATTGTTTAAATTAAAAGCATGATTCAGACCCCAAGGTCTTGCATATTATTCATTTCATTGCAGATCTGTAGTATCAAACTGATCTCAGGATAAACATGAGCAGACCGATATTCAACCAACCCCAACTTTTTTTGTTTACTTGCCTTAATGGAACATTTCTCCTCACTAAAACAACGTTTCAGATTTGAAAGAAGAGTGTGGTGTTCATAACATAAATATTATTCCAAGCTGTGAATTTTGTTTCTGCAATCAATTTTTTTTTTTAAAGCAATATTTTAAACTTTTGTACATCCTTGCCTCTATGTGCTTTTATTCTTTCTCTGCTCTAATGTTGTTTTAAATTATTCTGGATGACAGTAACAGTGGCTCAGACCACTTTTTTAAAAATGGGAAAAGCAAATTTCTGGTGCTTTTTAAAAGGAGACCAAGTAGAGAGGCGAAGCAAATTCTTTGGAAGGAACTGGTTCTTGGGCATTTTTCCCTGTATCACCTCCTTTACTTTGATTTAGCTGGCACTTGGCTCCAGTGCGGTGGATCTGCTATTGCTTGAAGCAGTCCTGCTGTTCTGTTGGGGGATGTGGGGCGGGGAGGGGGGTGGGGTGGGGTAAGTGGGGTGGGGTGGGGTAAGTGGAGGGGGTGGGGTAAGTAGGGGGGGTGGGGTGGGGGTTGAGTGGGGAGTGGATGTGGCGGCAGCAATGCCAGATCTCCTGCCCGAGAGAACAGCTGGAGTTAGCAGTTGATGCCACAGTCCCACTGAAGAACTGGCCCTATCCATCACTTGACGTGGCAGACTGTTGGAGGGGAATGTCAGTCCAGCTAGGATTCAGTCCAATTCTCAGATCTATGGAGCAACAGTCCTCTAAACCATATAGCTAATCTGCTCCCACTCAATAATGAATGATTTCCTAAAATGACTAATTGGATTATGCATAACATTAGTCAGTTTACTAACTGAAAATTGATTTACAAGGCTTCAATTATTGTGCAATACGTTAACTTTGATTCAAATATATCGTGCATTTTATGGAGTAGATTGATTTGACTATTTAATGAACTATGAAAAGATCTCTACTATAATAGTAAATTGACCTACCTACATTTTCTTGTGAATCATTTCTGTATCCATTTCCATTCCTTGCCTGTTCTTGAGAACCCTGAAGGTCTGTGAACTCCTTGCGAGTTAGTTCTTTAAGTAAAAGTTAAACAATAATGTAAATCATCTGCATGTCTCTCATTATATATTGAAACCTTCAAAGTTAGAAGACAAATTAATGATTGTTACATGCTCATTGACCTACAGTGAGTATACGAGATGAAAGGGGGTAGGTTTTTAATTTGCCCATTATAAGGATTACTATTCACACTGGAAGTGAAAATTGGGCAGTTTGCCCAAGACTGGCTGATCTGCAATACCGCTTTTATATCGGGTAGCAAGGTGCTGACCAACCACACAATGGCTGGGCTGGTCCAGGTGTGCCCAGTATGTGCAACATCTTGGGACAATAATGGCTACTTGGGCATGACTATTACCCTATTATAGTGACATCCTGACTTGAACCATCCCATCCACAGGTAAACTGCAAAGTCAGTCATCTTTCTCCATAGATAGGTAGGTGATGGTTAGTGACAAAAGATCAATTAAATGGTATACAACAACAACTTGCATTATATAGCACCTTAAGTGTTGCAAAATGTCACAGATCTCTTCACAAGCGTGATTATCAAACAAAATTTGACATCAAGCCATAGGAGAACGTCTTAGGACAGGTGACCAGAAGCTTGATCTCCATAAAGGTGGAAAGAGGAGCGGAGAGGTTTAGGCAGGGAATCCTAGAGCTTAGGCAACTGAAGACATGGCGGAGCTATTAAAATCAGGGATGTGAAAGAGTCAAGAATTGGAGGATGGCATAGATCTTGGAGATTGGTATGGCTGGAGGAGGTTACAGAGATCGAGTGGGGTGATGTCATGGTGGGATTTGAAAACAAAGATGCGAATCTTAAAATCGATGCCTTGCTTAACTGGGAGCCAGTGTTTGTCAACAAACACAGGGGTAATGGGCGAATGGGACTTGCTGCAAATTAGGACACAAATTTTGGTCGGCCTCTAGTTTATAGGTGGTGGAATATGGTAGGCCAGTCAGGAGTGCATTGGACTAGTAAAGCCTACAGGCATTAAAGGCATGGATAGGGTTTCAGCATTGGATGAGCTGAGGCAAGGACAGATCTACCCCACTGTAAAGATTGCATTCAGCTTCTCACTGCAGGATTATAGCCATTCATCCACCTACCTTTTTGGCTTGTAAAGACGAGAAGCCAAGAGAGATGGTGAGAGAATCATTAATGCTGCAACAAAACAAAATGTTTGCACTTTCAGAGCTATTATATACAACAGCCTGATAAGACTTAAATTACCTTTGACCTGATTAGTAAAAGCATTGTGACTAGTTACTTTGATGATACAAACCATATTGAATGCCTCTAGCTTGTGTATAAAGGCAGAATTAAATTGCTAAGGTTCCAGAGTGCGGTGTATATAGCAGTATATCATTGAGAGGTACGTTAGTGTAGTGGTTACATTAATTGGCAAGTGACTCAGAGGCCTGGACTAATGATCTGGGGAAGTACAATTACATCCCACCACTGGGGAATTTAAATTCAGATAACTAAATGAAAATCTTTTTTTTTAAAATCTAGCATCAGTCATGCTGACCAAAAAACTATGAGATTATCATAAAAACCCGTTTCACACATTAATTTACTTCAGGGAAGAATATCTGCCGTCCTTACCTCGTCTGGTCTTCTTGTGACTCCAGACCACCAGCAATGGGGTTGACTCAACTGCCCTTCCAGCAAGCCACTCAGTTATATCGAAGCTCTATAAAAGAAAACTCCAACAGCAGTGGTTCAAGAAGGTGGCTCACCACCACTTTTCCAAGGGCAATTAGGGACAGGCAATAAATGCTGGTGTTGCCAGTGATGTCCAAATCCTGTGATTGAATTTAAAAAGTAGCAGGCCACTTTTATTTAGCTCTGTAATTATTGCTGTTTAATGGCAGTAAATGTAGGAATCTGAAATCGTACTTGGCAGGGCAAAAAAACAGCTCCTGTGCACTAATAAACACCTTGGCCATTGGCCTTTGTGCTTATTCATGGAAGAATCTATTTAATTCCTCACATGCTCTCACAATTGCACACCATATAAATGTTTATAGCTCAGTTGGAAAACTCGTGTGCTGTTATAGATTATGGCTAAAATTATAGATTATGTCTAAAATGATATTTCATTCAGTTTAATTTTTCTCTTCTTCAAACTTGCAACTTAGATTCAGTTTTCTGAAGTATGAACAGCTACCATGGCTGCCCAAGCACAGACTACTGCCACTGAAAAGAAAGAGGGCAAAAGTTCCATTATTGAAGGGGATGTCTTCACGGAAGCTAACAAGAAGTCAGCAGCTTCGGCAGCATCACGAGGTATGTGTCAAGTTTGGGGAACTGCACTCACGCTCCTCCAGCACAGAGAAAATCCAAATCTTACTCTTGTTTACTCAGTACACATCCTATTCCACAGGACTGTCCAGATGCAAAGCCCAAGTTTGGCTGGTGAGGCAGATTGAATCACCCAATCATAGAATCTCAGAATTTTTACAGCGCAGAAGGAGGCCATTCGGTCCATCATGTCTGCACCGTCTCTCCGGAGGAGCAATTCACTTATTACCATTCCCTGCCTTCTTCCCATAACCCTGCACACTCTTCTTTTGCAGATAACAGTCTAATTCCCTTTCAAATATTTCTATTGAACCTACCTCCACCACACTTTCAGACAATGCATTCCAGAACTTAACCACTCGCTGCATAAATTTTTTTCTCACATTGCTTTTGCTATTTTTGCCAATTACTTTAAATCTGTGCTCTCTTGTTCAGTTTCTTTATGAGTGGGAACAGTTTCTCGCTGTCTGTTCTGTCCAGACACCTCATGATTTTGAACATTTCTATCAAATATTCTCTCAGCCTCTTCCCTCCAAGGAAAACAGCCCTAACTTCTTCAAACTATCATCACAACTGAAGTTCCTCCTCCCTGGAACTCGTGAATCTTTTCTGCACTCTCTCCAATGCTTTCACATCCTTCTAAAGTGTGGTGCCCAGAACTGGATGCAATACTCTGGCTGAGGCCGAACTGGTGTCTTATACAAGTTCAACATAATCTCCTTGCTCTTGTACTCTCTGCCCCTATCAATAAAGCCTTGGATACTGTATGCTTTATTAACCACGTTCTAAACCTGTCCTGCCACCTTCAGTGACTTATGCACGTATACGCCCAGTTCCTTCTGCTCCTGCACCCCTTTAGGGTTGTACCCTTTATTTCATATTGTCTCTCCACGTTCTTGCCACAAAAATGAATCACTTCACATTCCTCAGCATTGAACTTCATCTGCCACTTGTCTGGTCATTCCACCAACTTGTCTTTATCCATTTGAAGTTCTACACTGACCTCCTCACAGTTCACAATGCTTCCAAGTTTTCTATCATCCCAAATTTTGAAATTGTTCCCTGAACACCAAGGTCTAGGTTACAAAGAAAAGCAAGAGTCCCAATATTGATCCCTGGGGAACTCCACTACACACCTCCCTCCAGCCCGAAAAAAAATTAACCACTACTCTCTGTTTCCTGTCACTCAGCCAATTTCGTATCCATGTTAAGTCCCTTTTATTCCATAAGCTACAACTTTTCTCACAAGTCTGTTGTGCAGCACTGTATTAAATGCCATTTGGTAGCCCATGTACACCACATCAACGGCATTGCCCTCATCAATTCTGTCTCTCTACCTCTTCAACAAATTCCATAAAGTTAGTTAAACACAATTTTCCCTTAAGAAATCCATGCTGGCTTTCCTTAGTTAACCTGCATTTGTCCATGTGACACATGGGAGGTAGGAGGTGACTTGTGTGGAGATTAAACACCAGCACAGACTAATTGGGCCAAATGTCCTGTTTCTGTGCTGTAAATTCCTTAGGCGGAATTTTATGGCCTCTCCTGCCAGCGGGATTTTCCAGGCCCTTGGAGTTCAATGGGCTTTTGAATTTCTTGTCACTTTTTACGGCCCTGTTGCGATGTCATTTCTGTTAGAAATCATTTTACTGTAAAACCAGATAGTGCAGGATCCAAGTGAAAGAAGAGCGTTGGAGTAGGTGGGTTCCAGCCATTTGTGAAGTTAGCATTAGCATTGGATTTGGGCCATGTGGGTTGTCAATGAACCAAATCTTGCTGGGCTGAAGGTGACTAAATCTGGTTTGAGAAATCCCAGTGCTGACCAGTTGCATTCTTGTATATGGTTCCTGGATTCCACATAGTTGTGGAGTTGTCATTTTGAATTCTGCTTTCAGCATTTGTAATTGTTGAATCGTTTATTTATTGCAATTCCTATAGAATTGAATCAATTTCAAGTACATTTCATTCACAGTTTGCTCCAGAGTTGTTTAAAATCAAAAACACTATAATCCACTGCACCTCTTTAACTTGTTTGTTCAGACCTAATTTATGCGAATGATAAGGTGTACCATCTTATTTAGTGGGCTGCTCCAGCAAGCAGTCAGTATTGCACAAGAGATGCTACTTGTATGTCCATGAATACATGAAAGGAGCTTTTGGAGATTCTTGGTTTGTGGATGGGTGTGTTCCCTTTCCCTAGGACAACATCCAAAATGTTCTAATTGGTGGAGTTCAGTGCAGACTTTTCTTTGGAGACCCACCTTGGTGACCATGCCTTATAATCATGTGAAAAATATAGAAAGTGTGTCATTGACTGCTGTGGGAGAGGAGCCCCTTCTGTACCCTAAGCTCAATTTCCATTCCCTGCTTGATTAACCCAAATGGTGCAATATTTGAGAGCAATGTTAATGTCCTGTCGAGTTTTAGATCCAGATTGGAACAGACATGACAGGGTTAATGTCTGTTTGCACATGGTTGTGGAAGAACTTTGACTGATCACTTGGCTTTTCATCATTCCACACTTAACGTTCTCAGAAGCCACAGAGAATAATAGTTGTAACACAGTGGGATGGGGTGGGGGTGGGGGTGGGTGGGGGTTGGAATTCCTCCGTGAGCTATTTCTGGAACATTGGTCAATGCATTCATGTCAAATTTTTCATTTTCATAAAGTTGTTCACAGATGGGTTAGTGGTTTTATTCAATCGTGCTCAGTGGAATTTCAACCTCAAGGTGGCCCTTGCCATACGTATATCTTTCCATTGAATGTGTGAGTTATATCGTTATACTAGGCAAATGTTTATGACCCTTAGAGCTTACATTTTCTGTGTGCTTCTTAGTATTCAGACTGTGTATTTCACACAGGCTGAATGGGTTATGCTGTGTCCATGAAGTCAGGTGACAATCCCGCACCCATAAAATATATCAGTTAATTTTGTAGTTTTACCTAGATTTGAGCAGACATTGATAAGACTTCCCGGAACTTCACTGGCTGCACTGTAAGCATAACAAACCTAATAACTTGGAGCGTTAAATCTGCAAAACCCATAATTTGCTTTAGCTTTAAAGCACACTTTCCCAAGTAGCATGTACTTGGGGAGGAAAAATCAAGTCCCTCTGACTGCAGATGTAATATGTAAGCTTTATCATGTCTTTAGCCATTTCACAATGTCACTCCACCTTCTGACAGGGACTCGGACCTCCAGCTACTGAACGCGTTGAATCAGTCCTCCGAGCCACAAGCTGATTGATGGTGCCAAATGCAAACAATCACAATAGACTTCACCTGGCTGTTAACTTACTCATTAAAATAATTGGAGACTGATTTCTTTAAAGTGCTTAAAATTGGGATTATTTGGGGCAAGTACTTAGAAAAGGAAGCAAGTGGTGGATCTTGTGGGTTTATGTTTTTTTTTTGATCCACACTTATTATTTTTAACATGTTTGAAGATGTCAGTGGAAAAATGATAAAAGCCTAGTGTAATAAAGTTTAAAGAGTCAGTCCTTCTGAATTCAGTTACCAATCAGCTGACCATCATGTAGAAACACAGTAATGACTTACTCAAATGGCGAACTAGCATTAAAATTATATCCTAATCCAAGAAAGTGCGCACCATCTCCCAGAATGTGATTCAGGTGCTGATTGAAGGGCATCTTTGAAGTGGAAATTTCAATCCTTATTTTTTTGACTTTTTTTCTTGTGGTTTTGATGTTCTAATGAAGAGTCTGCCAGCCTGACCCATCGAAGTAATGACTAGACCTTGATTGATCATTAGAATGGGATTTTGGAACTGCTCAAGAGCAGTGGCTTTTCTTTATATAAGGGTTTAGCAAGTGAAGTTGGCAGGTTATTAAATGCGCACATGCTTTATTTACTGTATCGTAAGCACGGTGTGCGCAACGGCTGCTGGGCATAACTACCGAACAGTGTCTGAACAGAGCACTTCACTGTATGCAACACACTTTAAGACTTTTATGAAAGACACTATCAGGCGCTTCATTAATGAGAATTTAGGACAAAGGGCAAGAAATTAGCCTTGAATTTCTGCTGCTATGCTCACTAACATGGGGTGGAAACCCTGCAGTCAGTGGGATTTTTACCTCACTTCTGGCAAAATGGCAGGGATACAGTGTCAAAATAACCTGAGAAAGTTCTGGCATTATGCGTATGTATTTTATTAAAGATTTTCAGTTCATAGTGTGCTGGAGCAATTTTGCCCTCCCTGCCAAATGTGGCAAATAGGGATTCTTTACATAGCCAATTTGACAACCAGTCGTACTTATGGTTGTTCCTATTTTAATATGAATCAAATGTCTCCTCATCGTGCCACTTATTCTGCTTGTGGTGTCTTGATACTGAGCCAAACATAAAGTGAGTTTTTTGCAGCATTTTCTATTTTTATATAAAGCGGGGAAGTTTTCTTTCTCTGTCAAAGTTGAACCAATCTTGAAAGATTGTTGGTATTCATCGGCCCATGGCAGGTTCTGTGCGAGCAGTAGTGAGAACTGGACCTTTCTGACGAAAGACATAACGAAGGTGACTAAATTGTATTAATTGGGTGTACGTTTGCTATTGGATACAGGACAGCACTTTCTTTGACCAGGTAGCTATGGCCGGTCTAAGCATGACAGATATATTTCAATCACTGCTGCTAATTGATTTTTCCTCACTGCATATTATAGCTTACCCTCCCCACGCAGCCATTTCCTGGTGGGGTGGGGGCCACATTTTCTGATATAACATGGTCTGATGAGATTTAAAATGCCTCTGTGGATGCACTTGCAGTTACTGAAATGTCACGCATCAGCAGCATTTCCTGACGTACTGCTCCTGGACAATCTCTCTAATATTCCCAGCCCCCTCCAAATTTTAAATGATTTAATATTTCAATCAAGTCTTTAAAAATATGGTCAGGGCAAGCAGAAATTTTCATTTGCAGATACATAAATATCTCAACACTTTTTTTGTTAAATTGAATAAAATATGCATGAAGACTTTTTCACTTCAGTTCTATCCTGAATGAGCTTGACGCTCTCAAATATTGTTAAAATACAACCTTATTACCTTTATGTCACAGTATAATTTAGTATTAGCTTCTTACTGGGGCAGCACAGGCAGAATGAGAGCTATTGCACCAACAGCTCCTTTCAGTCATTTTAGCACTACTTCAACAAACAGCTGCTATAATATCTGGGTTAGTTCACTTCCTTGTCCGATGTAATTTATTTGCACCAATTTGCTCACTATCAAAGGACACACATATTGTTCAATTTTAATGTGTTATTTACACATAAAATAACCTATTTACAACTGTGAAAGTGCTGTAGGGAGAATGAATGGTCGTCTGCTCCCACCTATCTGTTATATCAGAGCTTAACAATCTGTTTTGCTAATAGAATCATTTATCACACTGTGGTAATTTATTGTGCGTTAGCAGTATAGGTCTCTTTCTCTCTGATCAAAGGAAACAGTATAGGTCTAATGAACTCAGACACATTACTTTACTTAACCCTTTCTTGCACATAATCCTGCAATGTGGTAAAAACGATGAAAAACAACCATAATCGTTTTCTTTGGAAGGAGAAGGGGACAATGAGGAGTTAGGATTTAATTCAAAATATGTTGATCATCTGTGCTGTGATCTTCATTCTGAAGATTCGTTTTTTTGGTTTGAATCAATTATTTTTAAACCAGAATGCCATCTTGAGGTTGCCTAACCTAATCAGTAATGATTGCTACCAAGCTGTCTAATTGTCTTTGATCAGTCACAAAAATTTGCAGTGTAAGAAAAAACATTGCAAGGGAAAGAAAATAATCTGTATAACTGTTGTGGGGGACGTTCCAGTTGTTCTTTGAAGGCACCTCTCCTGTTATGATTAGGGTTACCAAATGTTATGGTGTCAACTGTTGCTCGGTTGGTAACGCTGTTGCCTCTGAGTCAGAAGGTTGTGGGTTCAAGGCCCACTCCTTGAGCACTAAATCTAGGTTGACTCAGCAGTGCTGCACTGTCAGGTGAGATCTTAAACTGAGATCCTGAGTACCCCATCAGGTGGATGTAAAAAAAAGGGGATCTATTCCCGATCATTTATTCTTCAATCAGCATCACGTCATGTGGTCATTATCACATTGCAATTTGTGAGAGCTTCCCGCATGCAAATTAGCTGCCTCAGTTCCTACATTACTACAGTGACTACATTTTAAAAGTACTTCAGTGGCTGAAAAGTATTTTGGATTGTTCTGAGGTCAGGAAAGGCGCTATATAAATGTAAGTCCGTCTTTTAACAGTGGCTGGATATTTTTCTGGAGGTTTCACCACATTGCCGCCCCCCCCCCCCATGCCCCACCACCACTGCCACCTCTCGATCTGCCATGTCCAATAAAACAGCTTTTTCCCTGTCTCTAATATTCTTACAACTAACAAGTGAAAGTGTTCAAAGAAATTGGAAAAAAAAAACCCTCATCAATTTTGAATTTGTCCTTCGATTTTTCTCCCAAGTTGTTTGCAGTAGAGTCCAGGAGATTAATCTTCATTTCTGAAGCCTCCAGGGTCAATCCTGGAGGGTTGGCAACTCTTGTTGAGATTGGTGTCACCAAAGTGGTTGTCATTACGGGTCTATATAACCCTGGCAAATAGGTAAGAATCAGCAAACATTTCTTGCCATTGCTGAAATTCATTTACTAGGCCAAATTGCAGGGACAGACAAAAAACAATTAGGTTTTATTTCGCTGAAAATTATCTTCCGTGACTTTCTTTTTTAACTTGGTATTGAGGTGTGATAAGATCTGAATCACTTTTTAATGGTCAACTCAAGTAGTGTGGTAATTAAGGGCAGTGTTAGTGTCTTTTCATCAAGCTTTAGATCCAGCTTGAAGCGAACATTATAGGGTTAACGTGCGTTTGCACATGGTCGCTGGAAGAACTTTGACTGATCTCTTGGCCTTTCATCATTCCACATTTCACGTTCTCCTAAAACACAGAATAATAGTTGCAACAGGTTGTGGGGGTGGGGTATGGGGTGGGTGGGGGGGTGCGGTGGGCAGGGTTGAAATTCCCCTGTGTGCTATTTCTAGAACATTGGCCAATGCATTCATGTCAAATTCTTCAATTTCATGAAGTTGTTAACATAGGGAGTAGTGGTTTTATTCAAATACAGTAGTAGTCAGTGAAATTTCACCATGGTGACCCTCAGTTTATGTGTTCTTTCCTATTGGAAGTGCAGAATGAATCATCATTCTGAGCTAGCTCACATCCCACTTAACTGAGATTTCCAAGTCAAGATTGGACCCCAGGAAAAGTTACTGGCTTTTTCTAACATTGGAATGTTCCCCCTTTGGTAAGGGGTGATTAAGGGTCAAATTGATGTTCTGCCCACAGACACTTGTGAAATAAATTCATTTTGAGTGCTGCCCTCCAGGTCTGTAATCTGGCTTGTCCTGCCATTTTCATCTTTTTCAATCAGCACTTAAAGGTACATTTCAACCCCAGTGTGTATGAGACATGTGAAGTGTAGCTCATTAATTCAATATTTGCATTATGCACAAAACTAAAGTAGAGAAACACCTGGGATCATTATGTTGTTACTAGCTGCTGGAGTTCAAGAGGTCAGCACACACATTAGCCAAGTACATAACTGGATTGAACCAGTTACGGAACGCAGTGATGAGGGGGTGGGCTTTTGTCACACGGAGATGAAGAAGCCATTGAGTGCAAGTTAGTTTACCAAGTATGAAATGTATAGAGACCAAGGAGGGCTGGAATAAGCTCAATGGGCCGAATGATCTCCAGGTGTGCCTCAATGACCTTTAATAACAGTATTAAGTGAACTCGCAGAATAATTCGTTTACAGATAAAGTGTAAATCCTACACCTTGCTTCCCAGGTCAGAGGAAGTGGGGAAAATTATTGTTTGGTTCCCTATTTCCACCTCACAAGGTTTGGATCATTTGTCAGCCCTCTTGTCTCAGTACTTGAGCATGTTAGCTAGGCTGCTACTTAAGACAGTATTAAGGGAGTGCTACAACATCCTTCAAGAGAGATTTTAAGTGACGATTCTCCTGTCCAAAGTTTGAGGTCTATCGAAGCCAGAATTCTTCCAGCCAAATTTGGCCAAAATTTCAACGACAGATTAACTGGTCATTAATTTTATTGCACTTTATGGGACTTCAGCGGTTATTTTACTTTTTATAAGTGGATGAAAAATGAGTGATAGTAAATCAGTGCCTGTTCCATTCCTCACCCAATTAGAATTCAGATGAGGTATAGAACAGGCTGCTGATTCACTACAGTTGTTTTTTTGCTCATTGATAAATATGAACATGGCTGACTTTGTGTGCACTATGGCTGCCACATAATAAATGGTCACCCATTGTACGAGAAGCACTTTGAGACATCTTCAGTTGAGTGTGCCCTGTACAAACTGAAGTCCTTGACTTTCTGAAAATTGGCACCTTTTACAAGGTACATCAGAATGACCTAGCTTGGAAGTTTTCTCCCTTGTATCTTACCTCTTGTCACTTATTGCAGATGATTCAGCACAAATTGGAACTCATTGTGTATATGAAATTGTGCATTGTCTCACCACAGTTAATGTTTTCCAAGAGTATAGGATATAAATTACTGTTGTACCAATGCTAATACTCTCATACCAAATTCTCCTTGCCACAATGTTACCAGAGGGTTAATAGCTCCATTAATATTTGATTTAAGCATATTTAACACTCATTAGATAACATCACTGACAATCGTTTCTACACATAGGTAACAATAAATGACTTTTTAAGGAATATTTATATGTAGTTAGGTTGCTACTATCAGATGTCTACATTTTTAAAACTATCTGATCTCTACTACCTTATTAATTTCTGTCAGTTGCAGGAAATACATCAACAAATAATCATCAGAAATTGAAAACAAATGGTTGATAATTGTGCAGACCAGTGATATTGATGTCAGCGATAGCTTGATAGCTGAGTGGGTAAATTCTTGAATGGATACTAAGATGCCCAGAAAGCTAAACGATATCAGCCAAGGCAACGTCTAGAGCTTTACAATTGGGCCTCGGCTGTCCAGATCCGGGAAGAGGAAAAATCTGCAAAGATTCCTCCTTCTGATCAATATCCCATGACTTCTACTGGAAAGTCGCGGGCATCGATTAAGGGTGGGATTGGGTTAGCAGTCTGTCTGCATATAACATTTTAAGTTCACAGTTGAACTCTAGTAACACACAACTAAGTATAGGAGCACTACGAAAAGCATTAAAGGGGAGGTTTGGAGATTCTTTTTCTAGGTTCATTGTTTGTATTACCACACGTGGGTTAAGTGAATGCAATACTGGCTGCTTTCGAGGCATTAAAATAATTGTGAAGGAAAAATATTAGCGGGTACGGGCAAGAGCAGGGAAATGTGATGGTTGTAGATAGTCTGGTATGGAGCTGCCATAGGGTGAAGCCCAATGGACCAAACAAGCCTCTGTATATAATACTTGGCCATTCAGCTAACTGTATTTGAAGTTGCTGACCCCCATCAAGTACATCAGCAGGAGTCATTGCCTTTAGCAAAGCAGAGATTGTAGGGTGAAATATTGAGATGGATTCTGCTGGCAGCATTTTTGTTGATGTGAGGGTTGTACTTGGCTCCATTCTGGAAAACTCGCTCTGGGGTTTTTAACATATGAGCATCATCATTAGAGGTACCTTCTCCTCCGGTTACCTTCCTCCATTATTGCTATTTATTTTACACCATTTATGTATTTTTCTTTAAAAGTATGTCCAAAAAGCCCTTGGATGTTTCCACAGCCTCATCTTCCAGCAGTAACAATGCAGCGAACTTGAGATGTTTTTTTAAAAAAAAAATCCTTGTAATTGTGGACCTTGTACAATCAGTCTGCATAAGCTGATCGTGGTTTCTGAACTATGTTAAGTTTCAAGGACCTCTCAGGCCACTTTATTTCAATATTTCGATTGGCCAGCAATGACGTGAGATCTGAAATCTACTTAAGTGCTTATTTTTGCTGATTCTAATTAATTTGGTGCAATGTGAGTTGCCTAGTATTGTCAGCCATTCAAAGCAGCAATTGTGAGTGAACAGCCTGAAATTAAATTAGCTTGGTAATGTAGATGTAAATTTTTCCTCCCACAGTTGGCATCAGATGTCAATGTTTCTTTAAGAAATCAGGCAGGTTAAGAAGTCCATTGAATGTGCTAATTTTTACACAAACAGGGGGATCTGTCCTGTTCAACTTTCATAGAAATAGACTTGATTGATCAGTGCTATTTTCTCACAAGAACTTAAGTACAGGAAAGGTTATTTAGTCCACCAAGTCACACCAAAACACTGGTTTGGGCCTCAACTGGAGTATTCTGTCCAATTCTGGGCATCATTCTTTAAGAACGAAGTGATGGCATTAGAGAGGGTGCAAAAAAGATTTAGGAGAATAGCTCCATGGTTGGGGGACTTTAGTTACGTGGACAGATTGGAGAAGCAGTTGCTGTTCTCCTTAGCAAAGAGAAGATTAAGAGGGATTTAACAGAGGACTTCAGAACCATGAGGGTTCTGGACAGAGTAGATGGGTGAAACTGTCCCTGTTGGTGGGAGGATCGAGCACCAGAGGACATTTAAGGTGATTGGCAAAAGAAGTAACGGTGAAATGAGGGAAAACTGTTTTATGCAGCAAGTTCTGGAAATGCACTGCCTGAGAGTTTGAGGGAGGTGTATTCAATCGTAGCCTTCAAAGGGGATTAAGCACCTGAAGATAAAAAAAAAATTGCAGGGCTATGGAGAAAAGATGGAAGAGTGGGATTAGGTAAATTGCTCTTGCACAGGGCCAGCATGGACATGATAATCAAATGGCCTCATCTGTACTGTAACCATTCTATGATTTTATGAAACCTGGCCCTTCACAAGAACACAAGAAACCAAGAAATAGGATCGGGAATAGACCTCATGGCCCATTGAGCCTGCTCCACCATTCAATACGATCATGGCTGATCTTGGTCTTCAACTCCATTTTACCACTTGCTCCCCATATTCCTTAATTTCCCAAGAGACCAAAAATCTGTCTACCCCGGCCTTAACTGTATTCAACGATGTAGCATCCAAAGCCCTCTGGGATAGGGAATTTCAAGGAGTCACAATGCTTTGAATGAAGAAAATTCTCCATCTCCGTCCTAAATGATCGGCCCCTTATCCTGAGACTGTGCCCCCCTGTTTTAGACTCCTCGACCAGTGCAAACAACCTCTCAGCACCCGCCCTATCAACCCCTTTCAGAATTTTGTAGGTTTTAATGAGTTTGCCTCTCATTCTTCTAAACTTCGGAGAATATAAGCCCAATTTACTCAGCCTCTCATCCTAAGACAACCCTCTCATCCCAGGGACCAATTTAGTGAACCTTCACTGTACTGCTTCCAATGGAAGTATATCTTTTCTTAAACCTGGAGACCATAACTGCGCACAGTACTCCTGATGTGGTCTCACCAAAATCGTTCAATAGGCTATACACAATCTGCCCCGCCCTGGATTTGGCTCTATACTTCAAAAATTGAAATATAATTTGACTGATTTCCCAAAGTTAAAAATCTCTTTCACCCATCCTCACATGTGCATTAATTAAACCCTGACAGTTGTCGTGCAAATTCCACCCTCCACCCAACACCCACCCCTTCCATAGTGCCTCATGATTCAAGCCAACAGTGCAGTCACAAACATTTGAGATTCAAGAATCAAGTTGCAGTGATGAGCATGTGGTACTTTAAGCAATCTATTGTACAGCACGGTTCCACATACACACTCTGATGCTTTAGACTTCTTGGGGAATGGTGATAATTTGTTTAAGGGCTGCATTTAGCACGGGGAGTTAGCAGAGTTTTTTTTTAACACCTACCCTACCCATTTAAATTCAATATTTTAAGTAAATTATGCACACCAAGTATGGTTAAAAACAGATTTAAAAGTCCGTAATTTATAAGATATTATACTGCAAAATTCTAACGTTCATACAAAATGAAATAGTGCCTTGGGATGTTTTATCATGTTGAAGGTGCTATATACTTGAGTTGTTGTTGTCATAGTAAATTAAATGGGTGGTTCATTGTCAAAGATTTAGATGATTATCAACCACTCACTGAAAGCAGCCAGAGAGTATGAAGTTGTTATTAAGAGACTAATTCAGCACTGCAGCTGCAGCTCAGTGTGCTTTGATTATTGTTGTTGAGATGGGTGATATGTCTTCTATAATTTCTTGATGGGCCACACTTAGAATATTGCATCCTGCTCTGGACACTGCCTTCAAAAGAAAGGGTCCAGGATAGAATGATGAGGATCATTCTGCAATTTAAAGCTTTAAATCAGCAAGTAAAGCTTACAGAATTTAAGTAGTTTTCTTTGGAGATAAGCAGATTAAGAGAGGGCACGATTCAAGTCTTTAATAAGCTAAAAAGCACAAACAATGTGTCTGTAAGCAAGTTACTTAAGCTTTGATTCTAGAACTAGAGGGCAGATTGGCAAACCACAAACAGATGTAAAGAAACTTATTCTCTCAGAGAATAGCAAATTTGTACAATAGATTCCCTTCAAATTAGTTAATGTTATGCTAATTAACTCATTTCATATTCCTCTTTAATGTGGCAGGGATTTCAAAACGTGAGGGAAGACAAAAATAATTGTTATCAACTTGTCAATAATGTGCTTTTAATTCAGAAGTTAGATTAAAACAAAGTTTTTAAAGTTAAACCATATGTTAAACATCTAAGGCTTCCCGGAAAGCATTTTGAATAAAGACTGTTGCTCTGCAAAGACACTAGACTAGGAGGATTCAATGTGTTATTGAGTTAGGAGATCTCTGCTGGAAAAATGGCTGGGACGTTATAGAAGGGGTGAGATTTTGCCAAAGCAGTGGAAGTCCCATCGTTGAGGTAGTTTTCGATTGGCCAGCATGTTTGGGCTGGAGTGGCAGCATCCCCCATGATATTGCAGGAAGGCGCAGTTAAGAGCTGACAAGCGGGGAGGCGGCCAATTAAGGACGGTGGGAGGGCCTTCCAAACTGCCAGCCCAATCAGAGGGCCAGAAGTCCTGGAACCTTGGCAACACCACTGGCTGCTGCAGAGGCAGCGAGGAGAACGCAAGGGTGTCTCCATTCTGAGATGCTAGCATAAGGGTGAACATTAAATACATTTTTATGGGGGTCAAGGAGGTAGGGCCGGGAGAGCGGAGGGGAAAACCCTCCAGCGGCAGAGGTGGGATCATGGGGTTGTCATTTGCTATCCCTGCGCCATAGTGACCTCTCCACCGCTGACAAAATGCCAGCGACCTGGGGACATTACCCTTATTTGGGCCATTAATCAGTCAAATTAGCTGCCCACCTCTGCTCAGCAGGCAGCTGAGCCCCTGCCAGTCCCTCCACCAGGGCACATCCCCAGCAGTGGAAACCACTCCCACCCACCACCACCATTCCCTGGGGACTGTTACACTTCTACCCCATGGCCTCACTTAATTCCCCTACCCCCCACCCCACCACCTTCAACTTGGCTAGGGTACAGAAAATCACCCACATTCCCTGCTCCTGATCTATTCACTGATCCAGCTAGGAAGTGCATGTCTGTGTACTTTGACTGAGAACGTGATCAGTTATTATGCTCACCCTATGGTCAAATAGCCAGGCAACACTCACCATCTAGGTTCATTCTTGACATAGCAGCATTTATACATCATTAGAGGAGTAATTCTGACACCCTCTGTTCTCAGCAAGACAAGAGAGAATAAAATGAGACACAAACAGGCAGGTACTTGTGTAGATGTGTTACGAAATGCATAAATGTGGATAGAAATGAATGTTAAAAATTGCTTACTTCAGCAAAGAAAGGTCCCAAGCTAATTCCAAAGGCTCAGGCGCTGTGTTGCCCAAAGATTAAGTGCAGTCGCTCCGGATTATTTTGCATTCGCTTGATTAACTGGACTTCCCAACCCGTCACATCTGTCTTGCCGCAGTCGGGTTTGTTGGCTGCGAGCAGATTGATGTTTCGAGCTGTATGTTGCTTTGCTTTAGTGAGATGAATCTCAGCTGGGCTTGGTGTTGCTTCCAGAGGTCCTGCGGTAACACTGCACCTTTCAACCTGCCTTCTAGGTAATGTCCCTCATACATACTGCCAAAACTGAATCTGCCACAGTAAGTCATTACTATCAAGACCATAAGGACGTTTTTAATGCTGCAGTTTTTTTTTCAGGAAACCTGGTCGTAGCTCTTTTATAATAAAAAAAAATCCGGGAGAGAAGTATTTTTTTTTAAAGAAAAGGGGTCTATCTCAATTACATTGCATTTGTTTTGATCTCACTGCCCATTTTATACCTTCCTGTGACATAAGCAAGACTTTGAAATCATCTGAAAAATCAAGCTTACATTTAACTTTCTGCTTTTAATGTTTTCCAAAGTTGGTTCTCTTCACAATTACCCAGCCCAGAGTTTGACTATGACAACCAGCTCCCAGTGCTGCTGTGACCAGGGATGCTTGCCGTGTAGCCTGAGGTGACTCTGTCCTGAATTTTATATACAAAGTTTGTGTGGGGATGGGGTGGAAGTGAGGTGTTGCTGCATATTCTGTAGGGTTGTCTGCTCGAATTTTCTCTCTTTCTTTCAGCCTGTTTTTTCCTGAAGGCAGCATTCATGCCGGAGCGTGGCTGTGCGGGTACTTGCGTTCCCTCATTACTTTTCCCAAGTGTCTGTTCTTCACATTTAACTGGGGAAGTAAGGGTCAGGAGGATATTCTGCTTGGGGAGTGGGATCGGATCTTGTCCTCACCTGATCAGCCCAGACATTGACTTTCTAGCCAGATTCCTCATGATGAGGAACGGGAATCTTGGCTAGCTCTTACTCTGCTAAAAGGGCTATATAAATGCATGTTGTTGTTTTTGTTGACTTTTCTTTTCCTAGCTCTGAGCAATGAGGCCAATTGTAACAACTTTCCAACTGACCTGGATGAAGACGAGCCATCTCTGCACTGACCCTGTTCCAAAATAGGTAGAGCAGGAATCACCATTGGAGCTCTTCAATAGCAGAATGGAAATTGATTTATCACTGAAAAGAGAGACATGTTGCTGAAGCTTTTCATCTCGCACTGATAAGGACAAATGCGAGCATGCCAAATTTTGAAAGATCACAATTTATACTACAAAAGGAAAGGATGCCTATTGGTTGCCAAATCAACTCTGGCCAAAGTGTGGCTGAATCCACGATTGGGCAGCACTTGCTGAACAATCCTGACTGTGCTAATAACCAGACTAACAACAATTTAAGATAATTAGTTGAGCTTATAATGTGGCTCAATTATAATTGCTAAAAGTGGCAAACATTCATATGCAAGGACCCACTCTCTGCAAACAAAAGAAATATGTTCAAGCCTTGCACTTTTTTGAATTACCCAGAGGCTTGGGGAGCCTAGAGTTCCCCGTTATTTTCTCCATGGCAATGCCTCAGTCAGTCAGATTCAATTTGTCAACCAATCAGTGCCCTTTTCTCCTGTAGTATAAATTGTGATCTCTTGAAATTTGGCATTCTTACATTGGTCCTAATGAGGGCAAGATGAAAATATTTTGGCAACGTATCGCTCTTTTTAGCAATATTTAAGTTTGTTACTATCAAGCGACTGTTTAGAAATTGCTTTATACTCTCTTTGTATTTATCTATCGGAGAGTGTGTGGGAAGGGAATCAATTTTGAGTCTACTTCCAGTCCTGCCTTTAACTTTAACTTTCTTCCCAATGCGCTGCTGCTTTGAGCTGAATTTTAACGGAGGTTTTGGGGCCCCGGTGTCGTGTGAAAAGCGGTCCTGAGCCCGCACTTGCCTGTAGCAGCCATTTTACCACAGTTGGCCTCCTAATTGGCTGCCTGCTGCCCGCCGTCCAATTAAGGAGAGCCCAATCAGAGGCCAGGAGCTCTGAAGCCACAGCAGTCTTAATGCGAGAGGTAGTTGCCGCTGGGACAGGTAGGACATCTCGGGTCATTCGCAGATAAGCAAATAAAAAATGGAAGATTCACGGGTCAAAGGGGAAACCCTTGGGGGAGATTGTTGAGGCTGTGGGGATTGTCTTCTATGCCTGCATTCCCCCCCCACCCCCCACCCCTGCAACCACCTTGGGTCATGGAACCTCAGACTGTGATGGGTCCCTGGGCTAGCACCAGGAGGTCATCTCCATTAAGGTGGCAACTTCCCTAAACAGTAGGGAGTCACACCACTGTCAGCAAAGTGCCAGCGGCTCTGTAAAGTGGCCCATAATAGGGCCTTTAAATATGCAAATCTCCTGCCTGCTTCCTTGGAGCGTTGGGAAAATCACCCAGTGATGGGACTACATTGAAGAGCTATCATAGCATGGCTTCCTGCTATTTTACCGGTGCCCACTCCCCCAACTTCCCATCCTGCCACACAGAAGGTGGCCGGACCAGCAATTATCGCCCAACCCTAGTTGCCTTCTTGAGCTGGCGCTGTCCATGTGGTGTAGGTTCTGCCCATTATGTCTCTGTCCCACATGTTTTCTGGCCCCAAGAAGTCATAAACCCATGGCTGGAACAGCTGAGGACGGCCCACTGTAAACCTCTGCTCCTGACTCAGGAGCCTAGCCCCAGGTTCAATCAAATATTCCTGGCGGACACCCTAGTGATTTGGAGCACATCTCTGATACCCACTGGTCAGGGGAGGCTGCTTTGCTGCAGGTAGGGCACATAGACCCTCCACCCTTTGAAACCTCTGGCAGAATGTGTATCATCACTCCCCCTTCCCCTTTTTGTAAAGGACCAAAAAAAAAAACTCTTTAAAATGATTCTGAATGTTCATGAACCTGGCCCAAGTTGTAGACCCAGACACCAGGTAGAGGCCAGTTCCATTAGTCAGTGCAGTGGACCCCACAGACACTGGCAGGGCAAACCATGGCGTGGTGGTCTTTTTGGGTGATTTGTATGCAAATCCCTGACAACGCTGCTGTGAATCTCTTCAATATCAGATGAACTGGAACAGTTCAAGAATAGCATTGCATCTGATTTTATTTTTTTTCGATAATAATAGAAGTAGGGTAGCAGAAACCTGCAGCTCTTCTCTCCCGCCACAACCTCCCCACCACCCCCTCCCTACGTCCCACCTCAATCACCACCCCCAACCACCCCTGAATAGACTGTGGATGCTGAGGCAATTGGAGCTTAAAGGCTGCGATCAATAGATTTTGGTTAGGCAAGAATATGAGGGGAGATGGAGCAGTGGCGGGTTAATTGAAATGAAGTGCAGATCAACCATGATCTAGTTCAATGGCAGAGCAGGCTTGAGGGGCTGAATGGCATCCTGTGCCCCTGTGTTTCTACGTTCTTCTATATCCCCGCAGCAAAGCATCTGGCTTCCAATTGCCAGCTCCTTGCAGCTGTGCAGGGAGATTGTTAGCTCACTTGGAGGCTGGTGGTGGGCAGCCATACTGTGTTGCGTTATGGCACTATGCTGGTACGTCACTGAATCGAGCCGACTTACCGAAGTGAGTTATGGTAATCGGTCCAAATTCCATCAGAAAGGTTGCTTTCTGAAACACAACTGCAGAAGTCTGACCAGACAACTAGGTCAAGCGCCCTGAATTGTACAAATCTCCCTTTTGTGAGATGCCCTTAATGAACGTTTACAAATCTAGTTGAAGTTTTATGGTACATTGAAGGCTTTTGTGGAATTTTAATTATAGCTTAGCTAACAATGCAGAATTTCTAAAAGAGCCACTTGGCTGTAATGTAAAACCAGAAAAGTTGCATGCCAGCCGGAGTTAATCGCCTTGTGAAAATGTATAAATTGTCCTTTAATGGACATGAAACCATCATTTCTTTTTTTGCTGGGGACTAAGGCCTCTGTTTGATTATAAATAATTTATGGAGTTGTGAAGTGTGCTTTGCAGCTGCCTGTGAGGAAGCAGTGGGACTGCTCCCAGGGTCAAGGAAGTGGCAGAGAAAAATGCACCCTCGAAAAACATTCTACATCCAATACAGACATTAAGTAATGGAACTTAGATTCACTGCATCATTAAAAAAAACAACGGCCTAATAGCATTCAGGGTTCAGAGTTAATAATCATTTTTCCATTTCCGGATGAGTATTTGCCTTTGAAACCTCTTCAGCAGCATCCTGATTTTAAAATTCTCATCCTTGTTTTCAAATCCCCCCATGAGCTTGCCCCTCCTTATCTCCTCTAGCTCCACAACCCTCCCAGAAATCTGCACTCAATTCCGGCCTCTTGTGCTTCCTAATTTTAACTGCTCCACCACTGGTGTCCTTGCTTTCAGTTGTGTGGGCCCCAGCTCTGGAATTCCCTCCCTACACTTTGCCTCTCCACCTCACTTTCTTCCTTTTAAGGCACTTATTAGAACCTACCTCTTAGACCAAGCCTTTGGTCATCTGTCCTAATACCTCCTTCTGTGGCTCAGTGACACACTTTATTTTATAATGCTCATTTGCAGTGCCTAGGGATGTTTCATTACGTAAATGATACTTTCTAACTTTCAGTTGTCGTTATTATTGTTGAGAACATTGACGGACAATGCACGCTTACGGATAATGCTTTTGTCTGTGCATATTGACGACAGGCCATGCTGATGTACAGTTGTCACCCCTCCAGCATTGCCCTGGAGTCTCTAGGAATTATAGACTAATCTCCAGGACACTGCTGCAAGCAAACTGGGAGAAACATCACCAAGGCATGAAAAAAAATTGTGGATTTTAAACAAAAATGTTCAAAGAAAATATTCTATTAGTCATAAAGGAATCAAACGTGGGAAAATAAGCCACTTGACTGACAGTCAAGAATCATCCAATTGGGTAATGAATAGTCTATTCACATTCTGATTGGTGTGGGAGGGTGGTGCGCTGTGACATGTCTGGTGGGCAATGGTAGGATTTATGGGGATGTTTTGGTTGGAGGCAGGTAGTCACGTGAGGACCTCTCCAGGCGAATGTCCATGACTTGGTGCAAATCAATCACAAGGCCTTCTGTCAGTTGAACTCTTATGGAAAAAGTAACCTGAATGCAGCGAATAGAAATAAAGACAGAAGATGCTTGGGTCTTAGAAGAGAGCACAGAGAGAAAAGGGCCCTCACCTGGCATAACTTCCATGTCTTTCAGTCGCTGCCCAGTCTGTTATGCTTTTCTAGTATTTTCTGACTTTGTTATTTGCAGCTTTCAGTTCTTTCTGTCCCAGCATGCCAGTCAAGTTGGCAGCTTGTCCTGCTATAGGTCTGCACGGTGTGTCTTCATGAAGCATTGGAAAAATACTTGGCACAGCATCCGTAGACCCAAATTGTACAGAAGTTCCAGGGCAAAGACAAGAAATAGAAGGTTACGGTGTGACCTAATAGATGTCATTAAAATTATGATAGGGTTTGGTAGGGTAGACATGGAATGAATGTCTCTACTTGTTGGGAAGACCAAAACAGGTCAAAAGATATTCCATAATAAATCCAGTAAAGAATTGAGGAAATCTGCATTCCACAGAGAATGTGAAGAATGCTACCACATGAAGTAGTTGAGATGAAGACATAGGTTCATTTAAGGGGAACCTAGATAAGCACATGAGGGAAAAGTAACCTCCCTTATATAACAGGAAACTGAGACATTGCAAATACCTTCAGCTTCAACCTGCAAAGAGCCAGGCGCATAAAAGTTCATTGCTACAGTCATCTTAAGAATCACCAGTAATGCAGACTTTGTCCTTCTCTGAGACTGCAGTTGTGGCTGCAGCAAGTGGTAGATTTCAATTATGGCTTCCTTATTGAAGTTCAGATGTCTTTCATGTTGTTCCTCACTGAGGTTCAGGTAGAAGATTTGGTCTCTGAACGCCTTGGATATGACCTCCTGATTAGAGCCCTTTGCCTGCTCCTCCTCTTCTAACAACGTGCCCTACTCTGTGTGGCCTCTGTTCATTCTCCCTGTCAAGCTCTATTCCAAGGGAAATACCTATTCATGCACCTGTGTTTGGGATCGACTGGTTCGTGCAGAAGCCTTGAAATAAGTGAACAGTTCTTTAGCATCCCCAGTAGGCTTTTGCAGCTTGAAAGAGCTATGAATAGTACCAAAAAGCAAACAGTCATAGTAACAACCAGAGTAAATCATAAACCTGTAATAAATTGATGATATTTAAATAGTTCCAGATGGAAGGGCATATTCAGCTGTGAGATTAAGAGAGGGCGTTAGCTGGAGCTTTGAGCTTCAAAATGGCAACACTGGCTTCAAATCAGCATTGCACGCTAATTGACATAATGATTTGCCTGATCTCCATCTTTCTGGCAGAAGTTAGGTGCCCGTGCGCTAATATTCTCACCAAGTTGGCATCTGTCACGACTCGCAACAAAGGTGATCATGTGTGCATCAGACTCCATTTTGGTTCCCAATTTTTATCTCTGAAGTTTTTGTCTGACAGTGATTGTTATCAGTATTAATCCTTAAGCAGTGAGACCATCTTGTATCTGTTGCCTGAGATGTCATCAGTGATGATATGATGTCCATAGCATGCCATATCTTCACCACGTCCATGCAAACCACTGGATGTATGAGCATGATATCAAGGCTGTAGTCTCTACTCAGGGTTCAGATGCTTTGAAAGTACTTAAGCTCTGTTGTTGCAGTTTACACTGAACCCCTTGATGAGATGTCTGCCTTGAAATCACTCCCAGATATCCATTATTCTTTGTATAGAGAAATATATGTGCGCTTGTGTATCAGAATTGGAGTATGCCATAGCTTTCTGAATAGTGAACACAAAGGGTGATAGAACATCTGTGCAGTAGAAGGTACTTGTACATGTGAGTAGCAGCATTTGACAGTAAACCGTTTGATCTGAAGCACCTTGGGCATTAGCTTGGAGTGATTACATGGTGTATACTGGAACCTATGTGGATCAGTACATCAAAGAGTCCAGTAATAAATCTAGGGAGGCAGATTTGATTTGACTGTGTTCATGCGAGTGTACAAATTCATGACTATCTGACCCAGCTACTGTCAAAATTAGATTAAGAAAAACCTTTACTTGTATCATTTTGACCTGTATACACTACTGGTTTGTTTTTAATGAACAAAACTTGAAAAATCTAGCCTCAACTCTTTTTGTTTATTTTTTTCAAAGCGCTAGAGTAGTTGATACTTGACGTTCAGGTGCGTGGTACACGGTAGCTGAATGTGTTATGTTTGTCCCTGAACAACATGTCACGGTGAAAACAGATCAGGTAACTGTTGTGTGGGGGAATTTGAGAACACCCAGCTGGAACTCCACACTGGCTCGAGCCCAAGTCGTTGAATGGCTATTTTGTTAAAAGGTGTGCCTTTAAGAAAAATGAGTATATCCTTTGCTAATTATTAATGGTCACATCTGCACATTACTTTAGTATATTGTTATTCCACACTCAGCAATTCCAGCTTGGCAGGATGGCTGCTTTTAGGGTTGCATGTGGGACTTTGGTCTATAACTAGTTTTAAATTCCATCTTTTCAAAAGAAATGCATTCTACTTCACTCGGACCAATTAAGCATTTACTTTGCCTGAGCATGTAATCTTTCTTTCAGTGCCTAACTGTTAAGCCTTTTGTCTTAAATTGATTGCCATTTAATCCCAGATCACTGACCTAACTTGCCAAATGCAAAGGTTCTAAATTCTCACACGTACTAGGTTTGTTATTAAGGTTAAAACATGGGCTGCTGGCTCATCCAGTGAGTGTGGCTATGGTATACAAATCAGAGGAGTAACAGGTTTGATCCCCAGTTTCTGCTGAATCAGCTGCACTGAGCTGCAGTGATGACAAGGATGCTGCAATTACCCCCAGTCCCCCCTTAGTTCAGGAGGGCAACTAGGACAGGGTTCTTGTGTCTGATCTTTGACCTCATGAACCCTGCCTGCTAAGAGTGAGCATGCCTAGATACCTGGTAAGGACAGGATTAGGCTTGGCCATGATGCCTCCTGCACTTGAATAGTGAAATCCCCTACCGCAGGAAGTGGCTGAGATAACTCAGATGCTTTCAAAAGGAGCCTCAGTGAGCAAATGGGAGAAAAGGCAATAGAAAGATATGCTGAATGACTAGGAAGAAGGAGCTGGAATGGGAGGAGGCTCAAAAGATGTATAAACAGTAGCACAGATTAGTTGGGCCGAATGGGCTGTTCCTGTGCTGTAAATTCCATCTGGCTCTATGGCCAGGATTTTAAGTTGGATGGGCGGGAGCAGGTGGGGGGCGGTCGTGGAGCAGGCCGGGGGGTGGGGGGTTGGGGGGGGGGGGGGTGTTGGGGGTGGGGGGGGGGGGGTGGGGGGGAGAGTCGGTCCAGTGCCCTTTCATGCATGCACACGAAAGAGCGTTTCAATCTCCCTGAGACGCAGAGCTGCCTCAGTTTGAAGCACTTTTTTAAAAAAACTAAATAAATACATTAGAATTTTAATGAAACATGTCACATGAGATGGGGCATGTTTTTATTTTTCAAAGAAAGTTTTTATTTAATTTGTAATAGCTTTAGGAAACCTCATCCTGCTCGTGGATGAGGTTTCCTAAAAAAAAAACGTCAAGGCTGCTTAGCCTTTTCGCCTGCCTGCCAACCGTTAGGTTGATTTGAAGTTAATTAGTTCATTAATGAGCTTATTAGGCCTTTCAATTATCGGCGGGCACACAGCGGACTCCTGCAAGCGGCAGCCAAACGAAATATTGCGAGACAGTGTAATGATGCCAGGACGCATGCCCGACATCATCGCGCGTCATATTACGTTCCGGCATGTTGGGCACGCGTCCGCATGCCAAATGTAAAATTCTGCCCTATGTAATCTGTTGTCAATCAGAGTCAATCACACATGGATAATAGCTCCTTGAGGAGAACAACAAGCACTAGTGGCTTAATAACCCAGTGTGAATCAGCACCTTTGAGCAAGGAAGGTAATGGATGGGAAAAACTTGGCCAAAGGGATTAAATTATAATGTTCAGGAGTTTGAAATATGACTAGTTATTGTTAGATATTTTTTTCCTCCTTAGTCTAAATGATCTGTCCATTTATGAAGTGATTGAGAGCATCTTATCCATGCTGTCATCTACTAAATCCATGGTACCATTCACTGGAACAGCTCATAGAAGGAAGATATTTTAAACAAAAAGATTTACCATGAAGACTTCCAGTATTGTAGAACAACAGCAACCTGACTGAGAACACCAAACTGTGAGTCTACCAAGCCTGCAATCTCAGCACACGCCTCTACAGTGGTCACACCTGGACAACATATGCTAGGCAGGAGAAAATGCTGAACAGTTTCCCCTTTGCTGTCTCAGACATATCCTTCGCATCTCTTGGCAGGACAAGGTCACCAACTCCGAAGTCTGGGAGCATGCTAATTCCATCAGCATATACTGTTACGATCCTCTTAGGGACCATTAACATTTAAAGAAGGAATCCGAGCACCCAGCAATTTACTGACAGCTACGCCACAAGATTTCACATTTTTAACCAAAAACAAACTTTATTGTATATCAAAAAGAATTAAACAAAATAAGCATTAACATAACACAATAGTTTACAAGTACATATTTTATTAACTCAGTTTTACTTTTTGCCAGCCCCCAAGAATTCCCATATATGTTACAAAAATTTTGACGGTACACTCACTTCTCTAGAGACCAAATCAAAGGTATGTCACAGTCCTCTCGAATTCTCCTCAATGTTCCAGCTATCCTCCAAGATATGAAGGTCCTTCTCTTAGCTTTTTGGCTATGCAACCTCCATGTTTTCTTTTCAGATCTCATGACCTTGGATCAACATGTGCCCCCCCCCCCCCACTCACACTGGGTTACCCTCCTTCCCCAACTTAGCCCTCGTCTTGCAGCCTCTTCCCTTACCTGAAGTCACTTCTACCCCTTCCCCAAGTAAGCCCTAGCCCTGCAGCCATTGAAAATCCACCCACATATGGCCAATCTGATAGGTAGAGACCGGCCTGTGATGCCCCCTAAAGGTGATGTGGTGCTGTCTGTGAAGCCTGGTGCTGATGACTGCGAGTGCTGACCGAAGCAAGGTAGGCCAACAAACCTTGAAGTCCTGGGCAAAATGCAGCCCACTAAATGCCACGCCTTATATATGATGTTGTGAAACACGTGAGCATGTTTTCCCACTGACATGGGTGGACAAACAAGCAGTGGGGTGGGGGTGGGGGAATGAATCCAGCGGGCTGGCCTTATAATGATATACTGATGTATTACAATGAGGTTCCTGACTTCCGGTGGTGGAGAACGCAGCCTGCTATCAATGGGCTGAGTGGATGATTGCAAACTGGTTTCACAATGTCGTGAAACCAGCTCCTGTTCACTTAACTACCCAACTGCCTTCCCACACCTTTCCAAGTTAACTCTATCGACTGCTATCTGCCACAAGGCTCTATGAAGACCACTGCAGATTACTTCCACCAGTTGTAAACTGGAGAAAATCTTCCATCTGCTTTTCCCCTCACAAAATCTAAACTGAGATTGAGCCCCAACCACATTCCACACAGTGAACAATGAAGTTAGTATTTTCTCTGCTTGGTATGCAGATCTAACTGACTACCATCTCCTGTAGTCTCCCTCCATCCTGTGAGATTCAGGCCAGGATTTTCCGTGCCCGCTGGCGTCAGGGGTGTTTGGCGGCGTGTGCGGACAATATGGCGAGAAGGCCAAAAACCAGTTTCACGACGTTGTGAAACCAGTTTGCAATCAACCACTCAGCCCGTTGATGGTGGGCCACGTCCTCCACCATCGGACATCGGGAACCTCATTGTAATACATCAGTATATCATTATAAGGCCAGCCCGCTGGATTCATTCCCCCACCTGCCCCCCCACTCCCCAATCCCACTTGTCCACCCACGTCAGTGGGAAAAAGCGCCCAAGTGTTTCACAACATCATGTATAAGGCGTGGCATTTGGTGAGCTGCACTTTGCCCAGGACTTAAACATTTGTTTGTCTACCTTGCTTCGGTCAGCACTCGCAGTCATCAGCACCACATCACTTTTAGGGGGCATCACAGGCAGGTCTCTATCTTCCAGATCAGCCATATGTGGGTGGATTTTCAATGGCTGCAGAGCTAGGGATTGCTTGGGGAAGGGGAAGAAGTAGCTTCAGGCAAGGGAAGAGGCTGCAGGCCAAGGGCTGTACTGGGGAAGGAGGGTAACCCAGGGTGTGTGTGGGGGACACATGTTGATCTGTGCAAGTGGCCTCAAGATGGTGAGAGCTGAGGAGGCAGTCTCCAGAGGACTGTAGTCTTCTTGCCTTTCAGGACCATGTCTTCTTTGCTGCAGTCCTGGGCTGGAAGCAGCTGTACTTTAAATGTGGTGCCTGGCGTGATGAAGTGGCGAGGTGAAGGCATGGCTGGCGAATTGGAGCCCGCCTGCCATTGAAACAGCGTGTATGCCAGGAACTTTTAATTAAGGCTGTGAAAAGTCACCAATCCAGCCGGCAGGAAACACGTCGTTTTTCCCGCCTGCTACTGTGCCTTGTGCAAATCTGGGACGATTCCGCCCACAGTCTACAACACAGCAAAGCTGCAACTGCTTTTGTCTGCTCCCCATACTGAACTACTTGTTTCTGCCAGCAAGTGCACACAGATAAATTAAACAAATGAACTTTTTACTCCCACAGCTCATCTCTGTGACAACTTGGTATGCTTTGGGATGTCCTCAAACAGAAATGCAAATTAATTATTTTACCTTCAGCACAACTCTGATTATGTAACCCATATGAATAATTAATATTGCTAATGGAGTTTATGTTCTTTTCTCCAGACCTCCTGGCTTCAGTACAAGCTTAGTGATGGATCATTCATTGTTCAGTTTTTTACAATTAACTGTAACCTTGTAAGATAAATACAGGTTAATTAGACTTTGGCTTGTTTGATTTATCTTTACATTAGGATTGCTTATCACTTTCTTTACCAGACTTTTTCATTTACCTTACATTCCTAAAATTAAAAGCTATATTCTAAAACATATGAACTACGGACTAGATATTTGCACAATACATTCACTGCGAGGCAGTGACATCTGCGCTGGCTCAGCCATGCTCATTGAGTGGATGACAGCCGTATATCCAAAGGCTTTCTGTAGGGTGAGCTGGCCACTGGGTCACAACCTCCTGATCATCTGCATCTCCGTCACAAGGCCAATTGCAAGTGAGATATGAAGATGGCGGACATTGACACTGACAACTGGGAGACCTTTGCTGACGACCATGACCTCTCCAGGCTGACTGTTGGGAAGGGCATTGGAAGAGGCGAGCAGAAACAAAAAACTCAGCTCGCTAAGGAGAGGACCCAGAGAAAATAGAGACCGGCAAATTGTGCACCTTCTCAACCCACTGTCGTCTTCTGCAGCAAATGCAGCAGAGACTGCCATGTCAGAATGGGGCTCCTAAGCCATATCAGCCAATGCTTAACACAGTGTTGACCACCACAGTACAAAATATTGGTGGTCAACTCTGTGCTAAGCATCGCCTTGGCACTATTTTGAAGAAGAGGATCCATCACAACAAACAGATTATCTGGCTATTATCACATTGCAATTTGTGGGATCTTGCTGTGCACAATTTCTACTTTGCAACAGTGACTACACTTCAAACGCGCTGGCTGTAAATGACTATGGGTTGTGGAAGACACTATAGAAATGCAAGTCTTTCTTTTCTGTTATTTAGTGTCTGATTGTAAAATTCCTTAATTAAACGTTGAAGTATCTGGTTCGATAAGTGGTTTTAACTGCCCTTCCCAATAATGAATCCCTGGTTGAAAACATTTGAGTAAAGCAAAATCCATCCAAATGTAGTAGGTACACCATGCTAATGTAAAGTTATTGTTACTTGAGGTGTAATGATTTGTCAAACTGTGGGATTTCAGTCTTTGGGCATAGGACACTTTGCACTGTTAGCACCCATGTCAGCAGCAACTACTCCCAATCTAGGTAGAAAACAGTTGCCTATGGAGTAAAGCCCCTGCCCTGTAAAATTGCCTCAGCTTCAGTCTCAGAGTGTGTCTTACCATTATAATATGTCCATTTCCTATACCAGCCATGCATGTAACCACTCTGAATGAGAGTGCCAGTTAGTGCAATCAATCCTAACATCCTGATTACCACATGCCTCCAGACATCAGTTGACACGAGTTGGAGTCTCAAGCTGATTCTACATCCTGTGATCCTAAACTGTATGCTTAATCGCAGAGAGCTCACTGTTGGGTGCTTTTATTTACAGTCAGGATCTGAGAGTGCAGGTCCTGCGCTTCTACCTATTGCTATTATTTGGCTGCAAGTAGTGTGTGTTGGGAGATCTTTTTAGAATCATCCAGGTAAGGATTAATTCTTCCCTGTCCACTGGCACAGCAGGTATTTAGATGAGGTTGACAAAGAAAAGCTGTTCCCATTAGCTGATGGTGTGAGAACTAGGTGACATAGGTTCAAGGTGTTGAGCAAGAGATGCAGGGGGAATAAGAAAAAAACTTTTTTAATGCAGCAAATGATAATAATCGTGAACATGCTGCTTACGAGGGTGGTGGAAGTGGCGACAATCGCTGATTTCAAAAGGATATTAGCTACATACTTGAGGGAAATAAATTTGAAGGGTAGTGGAGTTTGCAGGGGAAGATGTAAAATTGGAATGATTGGATTGCTGTTAAAAAATGCTAACATGGACATGATGGGCTGAATGACGGCCTACTGTGCTGTAATGACACAATCACTCATCTCCGGAAAGGATCTTCATTCTACTGTTGACAGAAGTGTGACATAAACAACCCAAGGCTCCTCCAACCTACCTGATCAGACTGGAATTCCCAGACTAAAGGAAAAACGCCAGGCTCAATTTTAACTCCTAATATCTGGCGGAATCCCAGTGAGAGATAGCAGTTAAAAATAGAGCAAGAAGGGATTTACTCTTCTCTCTCCTGCCCTGACTCAATACTAAATTGTAGGCGATAGGAACACCTGCTCTAAACTGACAGGGTCCTTTTTAAATATGCAGATTGAGCACAGCTGACATAAGTGGGCCTGATTTGCCACTTTGACCTGAGGCCTGGGGGGTGGTTGGGGGAGTGCTGGGAGTCACAGTGGTGCTCAGAAACCCACCACTTCATTAAACTGTAATATTTCTAGATAGGTGTTGCTTTAAAGATGACACCTGGAAAATTTCATCTTTGGAGACTTCCTTCCTTATAAACACTGATGGACACACAGCTCATTAGCATTGCAAGTCAAATTTAAGAAGGGCACCAAGATTTTTTCTTACTTTTGGTTACTGTATTGGAAATCATAGAATTGGCATTCTGAAAGGGCGAGATCAAGTGGGTCCAAGAACCTTGTATATCTCAAGCTAAGATAAAAGCAAAAAACTACCGATGCTGGAAATCCAAAACAAAAACAAAAATACCTGGAAAAACACAGCAGGTCTGACAGCATCTGCAGAGAGAAACACCGTTAACGTTTCGAGTCCGAATGACTCTTCAACAGAACTAAGGAAAAATGGAAAAGAGGTGAAATATAAGCTGGTTTAAGGTGGGGGGGGTGGTGGGACAGGTAGAGCTGAATAGAGGGCCAGTGATAGGTGGAGCTAACCAAAAGATGTCATAAACAAAAGGACAAAGAGGTGTTGAAGCTGGTGATGTTATCTAAGGAATGTGATAATAAAGGTACAGATAGCCCGAATGGGGGTGCGGTGGGGGGAAGGGATCCAAATAGGCTAAAAGGCAGAGATAAAACAATGGATGGAAATACACTTAAAAATAATGGAAATAGGTGGGAAAAGAAAAATCTATATAAATTATTGGAAAAAAGGGGGATTGGAAAGTGGGTGGGGATGGAAGGGAGAGTTCGTGATCTAAAGTTGTTGAACTCAATATTCAGTCCGGAAGGCTTTAAAGTGCCTAGTCGGAAGATGAGGTGCTGTTCCTCCCGTTTGTGTTGAGCTTAACGAACAATGCAGCAGGCTAAGGATGGACATGTGGGCATGAGAGCAGGGTGGAGTGTTGAAATGGCAAGTGTCAGGGAGGCCTGGGTAATGCTTGCGGACAGACCGAAGGTGTTCTGCAAAGCAGTCACCCAGTCTGCGTTTGGTCTCTCCAATGTAGAGGAAACTGCATTGAGAGCAGCAAATGCAGTAGACTAAATTGAGGGAAGTGCAAGTGAAATGCTGCTTCACTTGAAAGGAGTGTTTGGGCCCTTGGATGGTGAGGCGAGGGGAAGTAAAGGGTTGCACCTTCTGTGGTTGCATGGGAAGGTGCCATGGGAGGGGGTTGAGGTGTAGGGGGTGATGAAGGAGTGGACCAGGGTGTCCTGGAGGGAACGATTCCTGCGGAATGCCGCCGGGGGTTGGGGGGGAGTGGTGAAGGGAAAATGTGTTTGGTGGTGGCATCATGCTGGAGTTGGCGGAAATGGCGGAGGATGGTCCTTTGAATACGGAGGCTGGTGGGTGATAAGTGAGGACAAGGGGGACCCTATCATGTTTCTGGGAGGGAGAAGAAGGTGTGAGGGCGGATGCGCGGGAGATGGGCCGGACACGGTTGAGGCCCTGTCAACCACTGTGGGTGGAAAACCTCAGTTAAGGAAGAAGGAAGACAAGTCAGAGGAACTGTTTTTGAAAGTGGCATCATCAGGACAGATGCGACGGAGGCGAAGGAACTGAGAGAATGGGATGGAGTCCTTACAGGAAGCAGGGTGTGAGGAGCTGTAGTCGAGGTAGCTGTGGGAGTTGATAGGCTTGTAATGGATATTGGTGGACAGTCTATCACCAGAAATTGAGACAGAGAGGTCAAGGAAGGGAAGGGAAGTGTCAGAGATGGACCATGTGAAAATGATGAAGGGGTGGAAATTGGAAGCAAAATTAATACATTTTTCCAGGTCCAGACGAGAGCATGAAGCAGCACCGAAGAAATCATCGATGTACTGGGGAAAGAGTTGTCGAAGGGGACCTGAGTAGGACTGGAACAAGGAATGTTCCACATACCCCATAAAGAGACAGGCATAACTCGGGCCCAAGCGGTACCTATAGCCACACCTTTTATTTGAAGGAAGTGAGAGGAGTTTAAGGAGAAATTGTTCAGTGTGAGAACAAGTTCAGCCAGACAGAGGAGAGTAGTGGTGGATGGGGATTGTTCAGGCCTCTGTTTGAGGAAGAAACGGAGAGCGATCAGACCATCCCGGTGGGGGATGGAGGTGTAGAGGGATTGGGCGTCCATAGTGAAGAGGAGGCGGTTGGGGCCAGGAAACTGGAAATTGTTGTTTCTCAAGCTAACTTGTGTTGCCTGGCACCATCTTTTCCCTATTAAATGTGCTAACAGTTGGATACATGGAGCTAGTGGCAAAGCTATGAATTCCTCAAGATGAGAACCCTTTAAGCAGAGAATGTCGCATAGCCAGTTTAAATATTCATAAAGCCTGTCCTCATATTTTAGAAAACTGTAAATGAAGCAGCTATTAACATGCAACGAAGCACATTGTAATAATTCAGTAAACAGTATTTAGTTATATCTGAAGGATCTGATTGCAGGAAGCCATGTTGACCTGTCTGCTCTTTTCCTGCCATTAGTAATGCCACATGTTATCTCTAGTCAGATCCATTCGAAATTAGAACAATGATCATTTCCACCTCCCTGCCCATGGAAAAAGCCTTAAAACCCCAAACGTTAAGAGCAGTCGCAGGATAATGAATCTCATGCTCATTGTATTCATGTGGTTTTTATGTACATTTGACTTGAAAAGTATTATTGCCATCCTCTTTTTATCTCGGGTTTAGCTAATAGAGTTCTAAAGAAAATGAAAGCATTAAAATGATATAATCAGCATTTACTAGGAAATTGGAACAGTATGTAGACAGAGAGCAGTTCATTTTATGGAAGATGTATTGCTGTGTATTACAGCAAGGTTAAGACTAACTGTTTCACCTTTCATTAGTTAACCGGGGACAGCATGGCTGGAGCTGTGTGTTGTTCCACAGAAGTTCCATTAGAGCTTAACTTTGAAGAAGAATGGAGGATTGGGCTTTTACGACTGTGTACTTTTACACAGCGAATTTCTCAAGGTGGCTAAGATGGAACTGTTCCTGAGCTGTGTCAGGAGGCTGACTTAGTGCCTCCCAGCCAAAATAAAGACATTGGAAATTACCAAGTGTGGGCTGTAAATCACATACTTGGGTGTTGGGCAATAGGATTAATTCAGTGATACATGTGTGATTCTTAAAGGAGGTTTACGCTACTTTTTCTGAAGTGCTTCAATAGATGACAATAATATTCATATGTTAAGCCAGGAAGTCTCTCATTTACTTCAACATCACAAAATTAAATCGTTCAGCATTCTTAGATATTTATTTTGTGAATTAGATACGCAGAACTTGCATTTAAAGAACACTTTTCACATCCTCAGAATTTCTCAAAGCATTTCACAGTCAAGGCATTGTTTTCGAAGTGTACTCACTGTTTTATAGGCAAGCTTGGCAGTAAGTTTCTGCACAGCAAGATCCCATAAACAGTAAAGGGAGAAATGTCTGGTCAGTCTGCATTAGTGGTGTTGGTTGAAAGAAGCTATTGTCCAGAACACCAGTGGAGCTCCCCTGTGCTATTTACACTTGTACTGTATCTCATTTGGAATGCTAGTTTAGCTCTTCAGAAACTAATGTTAAAGAGAGAGAGATGAGCAAGCTCAATGCATGGCTACTGGTTGGCTGCAGGGGGAAGGGGTACAATTTTTTGGGGGTCATTACAGCAAGACCTGGACCAAAGAAAGGCCAAAGGGACAGCCTTGGACCCAAACTGACACAACACCAATATCCTTACAGAGAAAGGTTATTGACAGCAGGTGGAGAAGGATTTATAGTAATGAGTGTGAGAGTCTAGGTTTGATACTAGATGGGAAGTAGGATTAATAAGGGCATTGAAAGATAAGCAAATTTACAAATGATATTGGAAGTGAGAACAATTGGTAGAGGGATCTATAGAAATACTGTGGAAAAAATGAGTAGAACTCAGATGAATGAGAATGTGGCCCATGATATCATGCATGATAGTGGAGATTTTGGTCACGATTTTCAAACCTGTGCTTTAGGACTAAAGAGTGACACCCTTGTCAGGAAGGGACAAATTAGATAACTATAGAACAGCTGGTATAATTTCAGTAGTGAGCAAACTCTTGGAAACCATAATTCCAGGTCAAATTAGTGAGCGTTTAGAAAGTTCAAATTTATCAAGGACAGCCAACAAGAATTTGTTAAATGCAAGTTGTGTTCGACAAGTTAAGTAGAGCTTTCCAAAGAAGTCACCGACTGGATAGATAAAGAGAATGCAGTAGAGGAAGTGAAAATGGATTTTCAGAAAGTATTGGATAAGATACCTTATAAAGAGGTTTATTAGAAAAGCTCAGGCATAGTCGTAAGAGGAGCTGTAGCAGAATGGACAGAGTTGGCAGAGAGAAAATAAAGAGTGAGAGTAAATGGCTGTTGGCCCAGATTGGAAGGGTTGGAAATGGTGTACTCCAGGGGCCAGTTCTGGGATCCCTTTTGTTCTGTGAGAATATAGATTTTGTAAGAAAATAAGAGATGAGGTATTACACAACAGATAAGCAGAGAAAGGTATGGATGAACAGAGAGATCTAAGGGTTCAGATAGATCATTAACTTAAAATGTGAGTGTGGGTAGGTGAAGTAATTAAATAAAAAGGCCAATAGGATTTAGGATATTATAAATAGGGGCATGGGGTCCAAAAATAAAGTACTAGTTGAGAAGTCTGCCAGGGGGTTCTCTACCATGGTCTACCGCAAACCTACCTTCACTGGCCAATATACGCTTTGGAATTCTTATAGTTCCACGCATTATAAGATTGGCCTTATCGGCAACATTATAAATAGAGCCCAAACTATTTGCTTACCTTGCACGCTTTATGCTGAAATAGGGTGCATCAAAGGCACCCTGGCTACCCTGATCACATCATTTTGTGCTATATATCTTACAAACTCATGAATGGGCCCAAGGCCATCAGTTTCAGCCCTGAAAAGTGCCCAATCTATCCCAGATTACCCTGGAAGGGCAAGGTATCTCAAAATTTTGAGCAACAGGTGAAGTTAGCTGTTTCACGCTGCCACTATGCAGTAGCAACGCAAGTGGTATTCACCACTAACAGGATGCTGCCATCCAGCCAAAAAGACATTCTACCTATCACACAAATGAGTAACATGGTATATGAATTTCAGTGCCAGTGTGATGTTGGGTATATCTCAAAGACTGGTGGACCATATCAAACAGCATGTCCCATCCACTGTTCGCAATGGGCAAGGTACAGGCTATACCCAACCAGCCTGTGCTTGCAAAACTCAAAACACAGTGTCCAACATTAGATGTGATCATGCGATTGGACAACATTTGCTGATTAATCCTCAATGTGCTAAGAAATACATTGACAACCAATTTAAGATTGTCAGTCGGGCTCACAATGTGGTGCATTTGCGTGTACTGGAAGCTATGTATATTAATACACAGGGCCCTGTTTTTTGCAGACAAAAGGAATGTTTCTATACATTGTGCCTATTTCAGCTGAACAAAATAATTGACAGACATTTGCAGACTCATTCCTCAGGGTAATAACTTGACCAATCAGGTTCAAGCTGCCTAGTTTAAATTTCAAACAGTGCTTGGTAGTTAACTGTCAGTCACCATCACTGGTGCATTCTCCATGGCAACGTCTCTACCAATCAGAATCCATTTGCCAACTAATTGGCACTCTCTTCTCATACAGTAAAAATTGTTGTTTTTCCTTATATTGATATTGTTGCAAAGTGCCCTGATGAGTGCAGGGCGAAAAGCTTCAATGTCTCTCTTTTCAGCAATACTCAAGGTCTGCACTACCAGACAACTAAAAATAAAGTAGTTGGGATGAATTTATATGAAATCGAGTTAATCACAGTTAAGTACTGTTTACAGTTTTGGAACCCTCAGCATAGAAACTTCATTACATAGAATATACAGCAGAGAACAGACCATTTGGCCCAATTAGTCTGTGCTAGCATTACTGCTCAACTTATCAAGATCATAGAGAGCTTACAATGTGGATTCAGCAGGACAATGTCAGGAATTGGAGATTATTGTTATGAGAGAAAAAGGGTCAGACTTTTGTTTAGTGATGGAGATGGAAATGGGGTCGGGAATGACAGAAACTTAAGAATTTTTTGCACTAATTTGAAAATTGCAGTGTTGACCCCATGCTATTTTTGCATGGCCTATTCACAGGCTGCGATGGCCTTGAGTCACAACCATGCACTTATCTCTCCTGAGGTCAGGGTCACCATTGTGAGCCCTATAGATAATTTGAACTTCCTCCCCACCACCACCACACATACTTTGCTATTTTAGTGTGCTGGTGTGGAAGCCCTAAAAGATAACCCGCCTCATTAGAGAGTTTGTGACCACTGCAGGAAGTCTTCCAAGGAGTTGGGAATGTTCTGACAGGTAAGTGTCAAATGTTTTGACAACTTTAAATATCACTATTAGATGCTGCATTGTAATGTAGATGTGTATTTAGTGCAGTGATTCATCACAGGGCTCTTTTCTGAAAAGGTAAAATAATTATTACATTGGCCAGTATTGTTTAAGAGTTGAGATGCTTTAGAGTACTTTTTACCATCAGGAGAAATGGCATAATGCATTCAGAATTGAAGAAAACACTGCTTGGGATCTCTAGTGTAACAATCTGAAATGATTTAAATGCCCAGAGCCCTTTTAAATTGAAAAAGAAACCTTCAGCAGCTTTCACTTAGAGAAAAAAAAGACATCTAGTTCTGGACCTCTTTGATTGACAGGACATATGGTGTAGCTTAGAATTAAAAGTCTATGGCTGGGATTTTCAGGCCCTGCTGCGAGTGGGACCCGCCGCAGGCGAGGTGACACTCCAGCCAGAAGTCCATTAACTTGCGGCGGGACCGGAAGATCATGGAGGCGGGCGGGTGCAGAAAATCCCACCATATGTGTTATTTCCTGTTTCAATGAGGGGTAAGGTTCAGGAGGCATAAGAACGATGTTGGGAGCTGGGCTGCTGTCCCCAAGAACTGAGGTAACGCCTTTTAACCAGCCCAGCTCCACACTCACACTCCTCCCACACTGCATCACACCTTGCAAAACCCGGCCCCTCTCGGCCCGAGTCTCTCAGACCAAAATATGACAGAAATGGAGTTGGGAAGTGGGCTCGGGTTTCAGAGATTGGGCTCTACTTGCATTTCCCGAGCCTGAAACGAAAATCCAGGCCAAGGTGCATGAACCATGGTCACATGTTCTCTTGTCTACCAGAGCAAAGGAGATTTAATAGATGCTTTCAAAATTATGAAGGGACTGAATAGGGAAAGATTATAATCCCTGTCGGGGGATCAGTCACGAGGTGTCATCAATTTAAAATTTTAACTGAGAGGTAGGACAGAGCGAGGTAGAAGTTTCTATATACAGGAGGGTTTTGGCGTTTTGCACCAGTGGTTGAGAGAGGCCATTTTGAAGGAAAGTCAAATCTAGGTTTGAGATAGAGAAAGTTAAAGTGCTATGGGAAAGGAGTAGCATTGAGGCTTTGATTTTGGATTGTTGTAGTATTACACACACAATAGGCAGAATGGCTTCCTTCTATGCTGTAAACTCTGTAGGTGAGAGGGTCTGTGAATCTCTTCCAATTAATGAGTTTAAGTTGCTTCCATTGACAACTCTACTGTTGATATTAGTTTAACGGCTCAGTCAATGAACTGACAGCCATTTTTGGTTTGACATTCCACCAAGTTGTTGCTGAGGACTCTTCCATGGCTTATTTTCACACAAGTCAGAACTGGAACAGCTTATCAACAATGTAGATGCTTGCGCAGCTCAATACTGTATTTCTCCGCAGAAACTAGAACAAAAATGGCCACTTATTTATCTCTTATGGTGCAAGGAGCTAAAACAAAGAAAAACAGACTTGCATTTGTATAGCACCTTTCAGGACCTCAGGATGCCCCAAAGCAATTTACAGCCAATAAAGTACTTTCGAAATGGCATAATGTAGGGAAACATGGCAGCTTAGAAGAGAAGAGACACACAGGCAATAGAAGCATAACTATTTTACACAGGGTGGTGAACATGTGGAATGGACTGTCCTCAGAGATATTGGGGACCAAGGGGGTAATTTTGTCTCTGTGCAATAGCGTAAACGGATGACAGCAAATTGAAGGCCCCTCTAACGTCTCACTCGACTTCAGTGGAAGTAAGTATCCAGAGAAATGTAAAACAAGTTGCCAGTTCACTATCACCAGAGTTACATCAAGGTACTATGTCAGAATTACTTCCAAAGTATGGAGTGGACTAGTAAGAAGTTGAGGAGATATTTATTCACCGGGAGGAGTCCAGAGCTCACTGAAAGGTTGGTAGAGGCAAAAACTCTCATCACATTTAAAAAATAACTTGGATATGCACTTTGAAGCATTGTGACCGACAAGGCTATGCACCAGGAGCTGGAAATTGCAATTAGATTGAATAGCCCTTTTTTGGCTGGCACAGACATGATGGGCTGAATGGTCTCTTTGCATGCTGTAAGTTTCTGGACGATTGAGAGGCATTGGCTTTTTTAACCAAAAAAATCTTTCCTGGTCCCTGGACTTCTTTATTTTCCTTTGTTATACATCCTAATTCATGAATTTCATTCCTTAAAATTTGCACTACTTTGCTATGCTCTTAATCTGCATGGAGGATTCAGAATGAATAAGATAGCTTCCATTCTTGGTGGATGTTTTGATTGATATGTATCCTTCGCACACCATGATCTCACTCATCTATCCCACACGATCTCCACACGTATAGGTTTTGGGGGATTAAGTGGCTAACTAGTTAGTTTGTTTGACTGCCGGTAGAAATAGCCGAAGCAATTGCAAATGGTCTCAAAATCAACTTTATTATAAACACATTCAGTGGATTGGCACATGTGCTGCCACAGTCAGCAAGGTGAACTATCTGATGTTGCTAAGTGGGAATCACAAAGCAGAACCTCAGACAAGTATGTATGTGTTCAAATTGTTGAATCTGCTTTTACTTTTATTGATCAAATTTCTCCTCCCTTGATCTCTTGATAGGTTATAGCTACTCAGCAGCCATTCTTTAGATTTAAGCCTAAGCAGTGAGTCAGTAGGATTTTGCCCATAAGAATATTGTAACTGAGTCCAATTCTAATGATACCCCAATCTCTCATGAAGCTTTTTTTTTAGTGATGAAGCAATCATTTGACTTTAATTTGCACATTGGAGGAGGGATACTGGCTTAAGTGTGGGAGTCAGAAATATAGGGCAGAATTTAATGCCCACCCCCGTGGTGAGTTTGGTGGTGGGGGAACATTTGATCAGGTGGGGAGCCCGCTGCCTTCCTGTCTCCACACTGATTAAGTTTGAGGCAGGAAGGTCCATGGACGACCATCCCACCTGTCACCAATTGGGACCCTTAGTTGGGCAATTAATGCCCACTTAAAGGTCTCATCCCAAAGGCCAAGGCTCAGGAAGAAGGGGGCACACCTTGCGGGGAGCACAACAATCTGTGAGGGGTTGCTTGCAGCTCCTGAGGGGCCCTTGTTATCAGGCACTCAGTATCTGATCAAGGGGCCAGGCATTGCGAAAGAGGGTCCCCCTGAAAGCCAAAACTATGCTCTTGCTGCCAAACCCCCTCAAACCCCCCCAGCCCCACCCCACGATGCCCCTCCCACCATCACTCACCTGTGTCCTGGAATCCAGCAAGGATACTAGGCCTTGGGGTGGGCCGGGAAGGGCGGGGATGGTGTCATACTGGCCTCCCTAGCCTCTGATTGGCCGGCAGCTCTCTGAGGACGGGGGTCCTTGATCCCAGGGAAGGCCCGTTGCTATTCATTTAAGTGTCTCATTGGCACTTATATGGCAGGCCTTCCCTTAAAACACTTAAAGATTCCCATTGCCACTATTAAATACCTCCCATAATCTTAGTTTAATCCTACTAATTGACTTAAATCAAGAGGCCACCACATAACTTTATAAATAAGAGACAAAACAGTCAACAATATGTATTTATCGCTCCTGCAGTGCATCAAAACTAAGTTTACTTCTGTTAGATCCGATACAATTTAATCTCATTAACAGTTGCAGTTTGTACCCAAGCAGGAGTCACCGGATAGTGAGCAGGAGCTTTGGCTGATTTTTTTTCTTTCTCTGTCCCTAATCTCAACTGCTGCATTGGTTAAAGCCGGGTGACCTTGACATGGAGACCAAACTTGCAGACAAGGTGCTGCTTTATTATTACGGTGTTGGCATCAATACAAGTGTTACAGCTCTATACGGATAACTGCAGAACATCTGAACATAAGAACATATGAATTAGGAACAGGAATAGGCCATTTGGCCCCTTGAGCCATTTGATAAGATCGTGGGTGATTGTGGCCTCAACTCTACTTTCCTGTTGACCCCCTATATCAGGAATCAGTCCTTTGTCAATCAAGAATCTATCTAACTCAGTCTTAAAAATATTCAATAACACTGCTTCCACTGCTCTTGGGGGAAGAGAACTCCATAAACCAGCAATCATCAGGGAGAAAAAATTTCTCCCCATCTCCATCTTATATGGGAGACCCCTATTTTTTAAACTGTGTCCCCTAGTTCTAGACTCTCCCATAAGGGGAAACATTCCCTCAGCATCCACCCTGTCAAGTTCCCTCACGATATTATATTTTCAATAAGATCACTTCTCATTCTTCTAAACTCTAATGGATACAGGCCCAACCTGTCCCACCTTCCCTCATGAGACAAGTCCTTCATTTCAGGAATCAGTCAAGTAAACCTCTTCTGAACTGCTAATACAATTATATCCTTTCCTAAATAAGGAGACCAAAACTGTACGCAGTATTGAAGAAAAATAGAAAATGCTGGAAAAACTCAGCAGGTCTGGCAGCATCTGTGGAGAGAGAAACAGAGTTAATGTTTTGAGTCTGTATGACTTCTTCAGAGCTGACGAGAGGTAGAAGTGTGATGGATTTTACTATGGAAGAGATGGAGCAAAATAGAAGGTCAGGGATAGATGAGAGCTCAGGAGAGATTTGACAAAGAAGTAATGGATACAAGACAAAGGGAATGTTAAATGTAGTGTTAAAGACTAAAGAAGGTGCTGATAGTGGTATAAAGGTAAATTAGCAGGATGTGTTTCACAGTGTTCTGTGAAAACAAAACATACAGTACTGAAGATGTGGTCTCACCAACACCCTGTAAATCTGTAGCAAAACTTGCCTACTCTTATATTCCATTCCCCTTGCAACAACGAGTGTAAAGGTTATAACAAACAGAGCTCACAACATGTGGTTAAGTGCACAATTGGATTCGGAGAACCAGTTCTTAGACACCATGGTGAGATTGTCTTATTTGTGCTGCAGCAGCAGGGGGAGCACTTCCTGCACATGTGCAGATACAGCGTCAGTGTCAGAACCTGAGACTGTTTAAAGTGAGAGATGTTTTTAAGTGCAGCTCTGCTTTCTGTCTTTCAACCAGTTCACATGTTCAATTTGTTCCAACAAATCAAAAGAAAAATATTGTTTGATGGTTTAAGTTGCATAGTTAAACTAGCCTTTGTGTAGTGTTAAATTGACCTGAGAGCCAAAAGGCATGTGCCCAGTGCCTCAGTGAGAGAACCTGTGCAAGTGCAGAGGCCACAGTGCTGATTGTGTTGTGACTAAGAGACATCCTTTTAGCTCCAAGCACAGCCGTACAAATTTTGTAGCCCAGGAGCAGCAGCACATCATTACATTGAAAATCACTTTTATACTGCTTTAGAGTAAAATCCTTTTCTAAAATGACTTTCCCCTTGTATTGCATAGCTTGCTGAGGGAACAATATTTCACACTGATGTTTAAGAGCATATACTTTAGCTGTTAACTAATTTGATGCAAGAGATGGCTGTGCAGAGGGTGTACACTCACTTTATGCCTGAGTAATGCTTGTTATCTTTATTACTGTGAGTAGGATTAATCAGATCTTTTTGTACTTGAGTAGACATATAGATTTCTGTGCACCCCCCCCATGGGGACTGTGTTTCAAAGTACTTAATTATAGACCCTATCTTGCATTTAAGTAAAAAGTCCATTTGGAGCAGTATTATATCAAAATTAACTTAAATCATTTTAGGGCTGACAATTGTGCCTTTCAGCTGCCTGTAGAAGTCAGCACCTGTACCAGAGCTGTCAAACTCCAACACATGCCTTTTTTCCCCCTAATTGAACTCTCTCACATGTAAAGGGGACAGGTTTAATCTTGTTTTCTTTGTAGTGAGAAACATTTCACGTTAATTAATGCCTTAAATTCTACATGTTGCAAATCTTACATAGCGTCAGCTTCTGTGCCTGACATGCCCTTAATTGCCCCCCTTTTATGTGCAATTTATCTGATTGGCTATGATGTTATGGGAAAAAAGTCTGACTTGATGTGATTAGCCTGCGCTGTTACAGTTTAAGCCTTGTGGGGCGGGGAGGGGTTGATGGAGGGGGAGAGCGAGATTGTCATATGCTTCCACTAGAACTTCTGTGTGGCCTGAAAGTGGTTTCAAGGGTTGGACCAAAAATACAAGTAATCTCTCCTTGAGGAAATTTTAAATCTATGAATATGTTCCAAAAAGTGATTGAAGTTATGTTTCCACTCCCTGAAAAGTTATCTGTGGCCTCCTGAAATTTCGGGGCAGTGCCAGATTTTTCTGCTGGGAATCATCTCTTGCTGCCTTAGTGAAAAGCCTAGCTCCAGAGGTGGTGAAATGTCTTTCAAAGCAAAACTTTGACTATAATTTATGCATTTGGAGGCCTGGACTGGGGTGGAGGTTGGATGGTAACAAACGATTAATTATATAAACAGTAAGGGAAAAATCTTTCTTTGGAACGATTCTCTACTGTTAGCTTATTGTTCTTGGGGCCTTTATTTTGGAACTGATCTGAGAGTTTCAGTCAGGAATATAACACCAGGCTTGGTCTGAACTGATTTACCCAAATGAATTAAAAAACAAAATCCCCAATGTAATTTGTTTACCTCTCCTGAAACGGTTCAAGTCTTCAGTTTACTTATGCAAGATTGACTAATGAGATGTCATTAGCAGCCTCTCAGTTTGTATGCAGCATCTGCATTATTTACTGCAATGGAAATGAAGCATGCATGCACGTGGCGCTAATACGTTGCATTGCAGTGTGACAGCTTGGATGCACTTTTCTTCTTTAGATTTAAAGTTGTGCTGATGAATAAATTCTAGAGTTAAATCGTATTGCTGTGCATTGGTTATTTCTCAACTTAAAAGGGCACTGCTATTGTGCTAAGGAGGATGGATGTTACTATAGCCCAAGTCAATTCCAAGAGGAGGGGACAATTCCCTTTGTGTGCAAAGTCAGAATCCTGCTCTTTATCACCAGTTTTTATTTTGCTTCTTATACACACTGCACAGAGATGTCTTTCTGCTATGATCCAGAGTCCAGCATGGCAGCAAACATAAGTTTGATGTTATTTTAAAGACAAATAAATGATGTACCTACTCTATAGGAGCTTTTGCATCAACAATGCATCTGTTCAAAGGAATATTATGGAGCCCATTGCTGTGTTAGATACTGTTGGAAGAGGTGTTTGTTTACACATGGGACTATCTGTTGTATGAGTTATGAATACCTTTAGGCACGCCTCTTTAATTTGACTTCCTAATGAATTTGTTTGAAGTTAATGCTGCAATTATTTTTAATTTGCTATACTAATTTTAAATCTTGATTTATAATGCTTGAAGAATTGAGAGACCATGTGTTATTAAAAAGATACAGTTAGTGCCTTAGCATTTTGCTTGTTATAAAAACAAAATACTGCGGCTGCTGGAAATCTGAAACAAAATCACAAAATGCTGGAAAAACTCAGCAGGTGGAACAGCATCTGTGGAGAGGAAAAAACAGAGTTAACGTTTCGAGTCTGATACGGACTCAAAACATTAACTCTGTTTTCTCTCTACAGATGCTGTTAGACCTGCTGAGGTTTTCCAGCATTTTCTGTTTTTGCTGCCGTTGTTGTTGCTGCTTGTTATACTTGGATTATTACATTGTCTTGACATTGTGTTTATACAATATGCATATAGCCCAATCTCTCTGCAATATGATATTGGTTTAGATAGAAATATGTAATATTTCTGCCCTTACACTACAAGGGAATTTATTGTTTGATCAGTTGGGTGCTTTTGTATTTTCAATACCATTATTGTTGTGGTTGCTAAATATTGAAGTTGGTGACTGGCTATTACCCATCAATATAGCCCGCTGACTGAAGAAGTGGAGAAGTTTCTTGCATCACACACTGCTGGTTAATTAGCAAACTTGCAATGTGTCAATGGTCATACAAATGAACCTTTACAAGTATTTTGTAGTCGAGCTTTATTTTAGCCTTAGCAGATCGGAGGGCACTGGCTGTTGACCTACCCAGTTGTGCCTTAATATTTATCCCAGAACGGTACTCCTTCATGCACCAGCACAACATTTTTCCATTTCACACTCCAGACAGCATTGCCCTTTATGATTCCAGTTGCCAATTTAGTGTCAATTATCATTGGATTAAGGGCAGCTCTCTCAATTGTGCTTATGTGCCCAAGATCTAGATTGAGATTGGTGGAACTAATTTCATATAGCACTCCTTAAGCCAAAAGAGGCACAAAGGAGACCAGCAGTAAACATATTTCTTGACTGCCTTTTATTTTTAACAGCCAGAAAACCCAAGTGACATTGCCAAGCCATTGCAAAAGAGCAACTGTGGAAATATGGAAAATAGCATGCAATATGAATATGATAACACTAGCCAAATTTTAATTTGGAACTACTGCATCAAACCATTGCCATCTGCTTTGGATCCTGAGCCAGCTTGGCTCACTGTGTCTTTAAGCTAACAGATATCTTGTTACCAATAGGCTAAAGGAGAAACTCATCATAGGTGTACTCTGTTGTACATTTGTACGTTATTTCGTGAAGCGGTCTAAAGAATTGTATGGTTGAACAATAATTGTTTATTAATACCACATATTTCACATTATAACTATATACATATATACAGGGTACAGTCCTGACGAGGTGTTAGCTTCATGCCTACCAGACACACTCCTGCACTGTACTACTTCCATGTGACTCATGTGGGTGGCACTGTTTTCTCAGTCCCACATTAACCCTCACAGTCCCAAACACCCTAATACTACATACGCCAATCTACTGATGTGTGTCTTTTTAAAAAAAACATTCTTCCTTTTAATTTTCTCACTTACAGCAGCTGCTGGCTCAATCCAGAAGCTCCTTGCATATGAGCCTAGACAGTGAGTTTTAGCCTGCTGTTAACTGCAGGTTCGGCCACTCCTGTCTTCACCCATTTCCCGCACATACACATTGGCCAGTGTAAAGGGTTAACATCAGAAGCACATGATTCTGATGTACTGATGATATAACATCACATGATTGAGTGAGTTATAGGGATCTGGAGGAAGGACAAGTTCCAAGCTAGTGCAGAGGTCCTAATATGTATACAGCGGCTATAAATAAGGAGTAATGGTTTTAACAAGCTACAGTCTTGAGCAGCTTACTTTGGGAGAACGGATAGACCCCCAACGCACGATGAAGCAGCCAGCTGTGCTCACTGAAAAGCAGGAAACCTAACTCCACTCTCCTCCCTGTAATGTCATTGGAACCTGCAGTGGAGATTGTCCTACTGAGATGACCTAACTAAGTTCTTGAACCTTGTATGACTCTATTATCATGCTTTTTATGCTTTTAGTCCTTAATTCATCAGGAAACCCCGTTTGAAAAAAATAATTCCCATCATTGCAGTCCATTAATTAAAATATGGTTAAAATCTACCACTTAAACTTTTTGTAACACAACCAGCATTTTGAATACTGCTGAATGTTAGGATCTGCTACATTCACAACTGTCTCACGATTTTCAGGATTGGCTCCTTGTTTCCATGAACAGCCTACAGCACCCATTGCCTTTTCTGTCCATCGTGGACTGAACCTGATTGTGGACAATCAGGGTGTGCGTGAAATGATTTGGATAGAGCTGGGAGGTCAGATCATGGCTCTGCCCATGCACAGACCTTGAGACATCAAATTAGAAATATCTCCAGTGATATGATTGGTCATTTCAATAGGCTGGATTTGTCACATGGTTGAGAACAAGAAAGGACCATATTTAGCTGTCCCTGGAGACTGCTAGAGAAACATGTTGACAATGTCATCCACTGAAATTTTAAATTTGATGACAGTGTAAAGAGGAGCAAGGAAATTGATTATTTTGTCATATACTGTGGCAAAAAAATAAGGCTTTATTGAAGGAATTGTATTTTTGTTTCAAATGGGGAAATATTTAATATTGTATGCTTAGAGAGTTACCCACAGCCAATCCTTAACTGAAGATTATCTATTGGGGAAGATCAAGTGCTAGGGGGCATAGTTTCAGAATAAGGGTGGCTCATTAGGGATGGACAACAAATGCTGGCCTTGCCAGCGACACCCACATCCCAAGAATTTTTTTTTAAATTTAAGACAGAGATGAAGAAGATTGTGAATCTCTGGATTTGGCTGTGGAGGCTGAGTCATTGAACATATGTGAGAGAGACAGATTCCTGAACCGCAGAGGAGTCAATGGTTAAGGGGAACACGGAGGAAAGTGGAGTAGAGGCAAAGGTCGGATCAGCCCGTGCACCCTACTTCTGCTCCTCCTCTTATGTTCCTATTTAGTTCATTGGTTCAAGTGCTTTGGTGTGAACCTCCAGCAGACAAGTGCCAGTCTTTTCAAGCAGGGCTTGCACTGACCTCTCAGCAATGGGTAGGCTGGAACCTACTCAAAGTGAACATTGTGCTCAAGAGGATAACGAAGGAAAAAGTAACTTGCCTTTACATAGCACCTTTCATGACCTCAAGACATCCCAAAATTACAGCCAATATTGCACTTTTGGTGTTGTCATGTAGAGAAGTCCATTTGCGCATAGAAAAGTCCCACAAACAGCAATGTAGCCATGAGATCTTTCTTTTCATGATGTTGGTTGAGAGGTAATTATTGGCCAGGACACTGTGGAGAATACCTCTGCTCTTGTTTGAATAGCACCAGGAGGATCTTACTTCCACCAGAGAGGGAAGACGGAGACATTGGCTGGAATTCTACTAGCCCTCTGATGATGGGCTGGGAGGCAGGTAAGCCGGCATAATGGCATGGGAAGACATTGGTAGTGGAAGAGGGCAACGCTTGGCGTCTTCCTATTAGATGTCATTTTGCCAGCAGGGGGAAAGTTGGCAGATTGGCTGCCTGCCTTGAAGCCAGTTGAGCCACTTAAGTTGCCAATTAAGAGTGACTTTCTGCCTCCAGTGGCCATTTTGCCGACATCTGGTGACACGACTGCTGCATGAGGAGAGGGCCCAGTGAAACCTGATTGGGCCAACATTTCTTGGGGTGTGTCACAATCCTTAATTGGCTGCTGCCAGTAATACGCCTCCAAGGTTCCACCACAGGCCTAGGCAGGGACACCTCACCCTTTCAGCTGTCATGCTGGGACTTCTGCCATCCCAGTAAAACTTTTATCCAAAAACAAGTGCTGTTGATACTGAAACACTTCCCTAGTACTAAACTGAAGTGTCAATCTAGATTAGATAAAAGGAAGAAAAGAAAGACTTGCATTTATGTAATGCCTTTTATGACCTCATGACACCCGCAGTGCTTCACAGCTGATTAAGTACTTTTGAAGTGTAGTTGCTGGTGTAATGTACACAGCAAGCTCTCATAAACAGCAACATGATATTGAATAGACAATCAACATCACAAAAAAGAGGTAATGAGGTAAATATTACCAAAACACCAGGGAAAAACGCCTGCTTGTCTTCAAAATAATGTCATGGGATCTTTTACATCCACCTGAGAGGGTAACCAGGGTCCTAATTTAATGTCTTATCAAAAGGACGGCCCTCTAGCTGTGCAGCACTTACTCAGTACTCCACTGGATTGTCAACCTTGATTTTTGTGCTCAACTCCTAGAGCAGGCCTTGAATCCACAGCCTTCTGACTCAGGTGAGAGTGCTATGAGCTGAGCCATGGTTAATACTTGGTGCTCATTATGAGTTCAAGTCTGACAGTGGCATTTGAACCCATTACATTTTTGACACTGAAGCAGAAATAATACCACTGAACCAAGCTGATACTTATACTAACAGTCTCCTATTAATGTTCCCATGAAGCAGCTTGGGACATTTTGCTACATTAAAGGAGCTATAAAAATGCAAGGTGTTATTGCTGTCTACATACGCACAAGTTATGAATAACATGAATGGTTTTTACAGTTTCGGTATCCAAGGCTTCTGATGGTGATGCTAGTTAGACTGCCACTGCAACTTAGCCCTGAATGGGTCAGCAACATTCCTATTGCTAATTATTAGCCAAATTCCGCTATTTTTCAGATGTGTCTCCACTTTACGGACTGAAGGTTTATAGTTAACCTCCCCTGATATCCTGGTGTTACACACGTGGACCAGAATTTTACACCGACCACAACAGGGACGAGATGGCAGACGGTGGGGGGAGTGGAGGTGGGGGCGTAAAATTGGGTGTCATGCCAGTGGCTGCATTTTCTTCTTGGCCAGAGGCGGCAGGGAAGGCGCCAGGTCGCAAGGAGAAAACGGCACCCCCCTCACCTTTTGATTTTTCCAATAAAGAAGCCCCCGGCGTGAGCTAAGGCTCACCTAACATTCCAACTCCAACACTGAACACTCGGCCTTGCCACAATCCCAGCAGTGGCCACCGCACCTCTTTGTGCTTCTGGGACAATGGCCGGCACCTCTCTGAGACAGGACATCCTCTTGGTGAGGGGAAGGCACCCCGCCTCAGCCTATTAAAGGGCTGTTGGTCATTTAATAGCTGCGGAGTGAACCGGCCAAGTGGAAGTGGGCCCACCTCTCACTTTCACTCGGGGGGACAGAACCACTGCCCCTTGGGTAAAATTCCACTCATGCAGTCAAATGTAACCTTCAGGTATGGCAAGATTAAAGGGCAGGAAAATGTTTGAACCACAACATAGAATTAACACAATCTCCATTTTAAAGTCGTATGTTCTGTCTTTACTTTAGATACAATACTGATATTTTAGTTTTATAAATAGTTAAATAACAAAATTTGTGGCAATTTGTAAAACAGAGCCAGTTGAAACATAGTAGTTTCTCTACAGTACAGGCTGGGGTTCTATGGCGTTACTGCTGGTAAGAGGGTATAATTACAGCAGACCAAATTTCCATTGGCGACTTCCATCATAAATGTGGACATTGGAAACTATAATGGGAAAGATCGCATGGCACTTTTTCAAAGAAGAGCAGAGATATTCTCTCAATGACCTAGTTAATATTATTCCCTCAACAAAAGCTGACAAAATTAGAATCACTGGTCATTCGTCTCATTTACTATCTTTGGGACCTTACTGTGCCCAGATTAACTTTTCCATTTACCTACAAAACAACAGTGACTACGCTTCTAAAGTAAGCTATCGACTGTAAAGGGGCTCCCTGAGGATGGGAGTGATGCTAGATGAATGCCAGTTTGTACTTTCTTTATGCACAGCCCGTCCTGTCTAGTGACTGCAGCTAGTAGTTGTCCTGTGGAATTGCTACCTGATTTTCCTCCTAATTAACATCTCAAATGTGACATGTTGTTTCTGTTTCGTTCAAAAGGCTACAGTGTAGAGGCAGTGCAGACATGGTGTAAATGCAGCTTGAATCCTAAATCATAACCCGACTTGATAACGATAGAAAATAGAGGGATGCTATCTTGGAGCAGTCAGACTCATTCTGCTTCACTTGAAGCGAGGTCTGATCTTGGCTCCACGCTTACACTGCCCAAATTCATTTCCGTTGTGAAGATGAGGCTGTTCCATGCCAACATTACTTTGTAATGTAACTGCATCCTTATATTATCAAATAAATAGGTCATTTTGAGAATAGACTTGAATTCTGGGCTTTTCTACTGCTCTACAGTTTTGCCAGCAGTCTCAGGTTTTGAACAGTTGCTTAAACTGACATCATTGCTCATGAAGAACCAAGGCCACAGTTTCCAAGTGCTGTGTTATCGTGGTGTAATAAAGGGTTTCACATCAGATAATGCCACTGGAATGCCAAGACGTGAGAGTGCAATGCACAACTCCTTTGAGATACCTCACCTCTCGAAAGAAAACTAATCCTGCTCCACCTCGAGTTGGGAACAATTAATTCCCATTAATTAATGGTATCATTTTCATAAGTTTTCAGCCACAAGAGAACAGTGACTGATTTAAATATTCATCCCCCAACCAATGGATGGTCTCATTCTTTGGCTATAAATAGTTAAATGCTTTTCACAGAAGCATTTTTCCCACAGCAGTGGATATTTGCATTTCTTAACATCCCGGTTTGGTTATTGACTACAAGACAGTTTGATTGACATCGCATTCATATGTCACCAGTTGAACATGGGATGCTTACTGTCACTTTTGCCGTTTCACTCTTAAAAAGTACAAAAGGGCAACATGAATGAAGGTTACTCCGAGAGAACCCAATTACTATTTTGCATCTGCAGGTGCTTGTTTATTTCTTTTTACCGTAAGGGAGGGGAAAAAAAGGGAAGCTTTCCATTCACAAAAACTAGTTTCCCCACTCGAGGCAGGTGAAGTATTAATTTGCTGAAGGTGATCAGTTTTCTCAAAAGAAAATCCATTGAGGTGGACGGTGCAGATCTCGGGCAGTGGGAATTATGTGCTGAACTGTGCACTCTTCGCCTTTAACTATTTTACGGAATAGCTGGCTTGGAATAGTTGCTTTGAACTTAGATGATAATGGACACGTGTTGTTTTTTTGTGTACGTATGTTTCCCTGATTCAGATTAGAAGTATCTTGACTAAGTCCATCTGCTTGAATTCTGTGTGTTGTTTCCTGATTCTGGGAGTGCAGCCAATTTTAGGATCTTCACTCACTTTGCTGCTGAGACACTGATGAGAGTGCCCTCTGTTGACAAACACTACTCTCAGTGTACTCACTTGGAAACCTATTCTTTCAATTACCACTAAATTTTACATAAGGGCTTCCAACACCATGAATCACACTGCCTCTCAAAATTAAGTGCAATTGAATGAAACTCAAGGATGAGCATATGGCAATACCTAAATTGTTTAGCCTGCATCATTTTAGTACTAACCACCCCAACCATCAGCCATGCTTGCCTCCAAGTCAGAAGGTCAAGGGTTCAAGCCACACTCTAGAAACTTAAACACAAAAATCTAAGCTACTGCTTCAGTGCAGTCCTGAGGGAGTGCTGCACTGTCAGAGGCACCAAGTGTCAGATGATGTAATAAACCAAGTCCCTGCCTGTTCTTTCAGGCCGATGTAAATAACCATAGCATGAAGAAGGGACAAAATTAATGGTCACTTGGGCTAATGTAAGTTAATTAAGGAAAGCCAGCATGGATTTGTTAAGGGAAAATGGTATTTAAATTGTGGAGTTTTTTGAGGAGGTAACTCTGGGTGTTACCTCCAGAGTGTAGGGTGTATATATGCATAAATCATTGATGGTGACAGGACAGATTGTGACTGAGGTTAATAAAGCATATGGCATCCTGGGATTTATCATAGGGGCATAGAGTACAAAGCAAGGAAGGTATGTTAAACCTGTGTAAACACTGGTTAGCCTCAACTAGAGTATTGCATCCAGTTCTGGGCAGCACACTTTAGGAAGGATGTGAAGGCAGTAAAGAGGGAGCAGAAAAGATTCACAAGAATGGTTCCAAGGGTAAGGAGCTTCAGTTATGTAGAAAGACTGGATAAGTTGGGACTGTTTTCCTTGGAGAAGAGAAGATTGAGAAGAGATTTGATAGAGGTGTTCAAAATCATGAGGGGTTTAGACAGAGTAGATAGGGAGAAACTCTTCCCATTGGTGAAAGGGTCAAGAACCAGAGGGCACAGATTTAAGGTAATTAGCAAGAGAAGCAATGGTGACATGAGAGAAAAAAAATTTCTTGGCCTCTGAATGGCCTATTCCTACTCCTAATTCGTATGTTCATGCGTTCGCATGTTTTTTGGTGCAGCGAGTGGTTAGGATCTGGAATGTATTGCGTGAGAATGTGACGGAAGCAGGGCCAATTGAGTCTTTCAAAAGGGAATTGGATCATTATCTGTAAAGCAAAAAATTGGAGAGTTCTGGGAGAAAGGCAGAGGAGTGGCACGAGGTGAATTGCTCCTTCAGAAGGCTAGCATAGGACCAATGGGCAGAATGAGCTCCTTCTGTACTGCTGACATTCTATGATTCTATGAAGAGTGGGGGAGTTACACCCAGTGCCTAATTAATGTATGCTTCTTGAATCAACATTATAATAAAAACATTATCTGATTATTATTACATTGCTGTTTGTGGGCGATTGCTGTGTACAAATTGAATGCTGTGCTTCCTACATTACAACAGCGACTACATTTAAAAATACTTTGATGTAACTTGCTTTTGGATATCATGAGGTTGTGAAATATACTATGTAAATACAATTTCTTTATTTACGATTTACTAGTGATTTGCTGACAGCGCAGCATCACAAGCTTTGGCAACTGAGGATCACCCAATTAATATTTAAGCTATCGAACGATAGTAATTTAATATCCCCATACTCGTAATGACATGGAAACCTGCAGGTCGATTACCACCAGATTTTACAAGCAAATTCTTCTTAAAACTTTACTTCCAAATAAAGTCAAGATAGATAACCTTTTGATAAAAGCAAAATACTGCGGATGCTGGAGTTCTGAAATAAAAACAGGAAATGCTGGAAAAGCTCAGCAGGCCTTTCAGCATCTGTGGAGAGAGAAACAAAGTTAACATTTTGAGTCCAATTCTTTGGAACTGAAGGGTTGATCAGAACTACCGATGAAGAGTCATATCGGACTTGAAACGTTTAACACTGTTTCTCTCCCTGCACAGGTGCTGCCAAACCTGATGAGTTTTTCCAGCACTTTCCATGGATAAGCTTTTGATTTGATTGTGACCACAATGACCTTGGAACAGATTAGCCAGTCAAACATGCATTAGTCAAGATTCCAGCAAGATGTGTGATGCCCAAAATACCAAATGAAAAACATGGTTAAAACACAGCTTGAATCTTTCTGATTGTGTCTTCCCGACATCAAGAAGGACATGCAGAAGGTCGTATAGATTGTAAGCTTAATTAGCAGTATCCAAGGCTTCAGATGACTGTACTTGTTAGACAGCAGAATGACCACTGTTTCCTTTCAGTTCATAAATCACCTTTCTGACCAACCGGTGATGAAGATATTAGAAGTAGGACTGAGTAAGCTGGAAAATTGTAACTTGTGACTGAATGAAGAGGAACCATCCAAAGCTGATGGGTGAAAAAAACATGCACTAGATCCTTTATATGTCACTCTGGAGTACAAATACCCCTCTGACTTAAAGCATGATGTTAAGAGCTATGCGAGAGACGTGACATCTGCTTGCTAAGGTCTGCTAATGAGGCAGCTGCAATACATTACCCTGACACTGGGTTCCTGGAGAGTACTAAAAAAGGGTCCAAAAATGCATACTGTTAACAGCTCTATGAAAATACTTCAGCATACCATTCTCCCTATTTGGTTATTTTCCATCTTTTTCACCTTGCCCTAGTTTTGAGGGCAAATAACTGCATGTTTGCAGGTCTGGATGAACTCACCTGTTAGTATTATCCCCATCCATATCCCCAGCCTAATGGGGTGACAGTAGTCGCAGTCCCTCTCCTAGCAACACGGTTGTGAATCATGCAGAAACACCGTATCCTACCATTCACTAACACGCCAACACAAAATCCTGTGAAGATCCCTTGCCTTCAGCCTATCAGAAACTCCAAAGTACTTGCTCCCAATCAAACAATTTGCCAGGTACTGAAGCAGGAACCAAGGAATTTCATGAAACCTTCTCAAAATTATTTTCAGTGCAACAATCAGGCACAGTTGAACGACTGACCTGATCTACAGGGTCCATACGACCCACTGCCTTCTAATATCTGGTAAACATCATTTTGCCACATATAATAGAGAAAACAGTTTATTATTTTACAAACACCGCACACACTGGGCTAGATTTTAACTTTGGGCAGTTAATTGTCAAATGGATGATCGTGACTTGGCAGCATGGTGTAGATTTCTCATTTTTATTTCAATATGGGGGGGTTATGTAAAACAGATACTGGCTCACTACCACTGGTTTTACAGTACTGCACAAAATCCAAACTACCCCAGTGTGTGAAATGTTCTTTCGGAATTAAATTGCAAATCAGCAGTGGTGAACCGATTCTGGGTTTTGAATTTTAAACATTACTGAGTTAACAGTGATTGGACTGAAATTTACATTTAAGGAAAGCCAGCTGACTTTTTTTCTCTCACAGTTGAGATATTCAGCAGATAGTTAGGCAAGGGTCAGCTTGGCTCAGTTTGTAGAATCTGATATGCAATGGTTGAGAATTCAAGCCTGACTTTGGACCATGTAATCTAGAACTGAGGGAGTGCTCCTTTGCCATTCTTTGAATGAGATATTAAACCAAAGTCGTATCTGTTGATTTAGATGGGTATTAATCTCCCATGGAACAATTCAAAGAAGAACAGAACATTCTTCTGGCATCCTGGCCAACATTCCTCCTTCAATCAACACCAAACAAAACCGATTAGCTGGTCACCTCTGTTTCGTTGTGTGTTCTGGGTCTAGACGGGGCTCTTTGGGGCTTGTCTTTCCCCTAAAGTCAGCTGTTTGAGACTGTAGTTTGTTAAAACCATCACTCTTTATTTACAGCTGCTATGTACATATTGGGAACTCTGCATGAGGTCTCCCGTCAGAACTCTGTTACTCAATCATGGGATGTTACATCATCATTTCATCAGCATCATGTGTTTGTGGTGTTAGCCTTTTACTCTACAAATTCATCTCTGTTGTGCTATGACTGCTATGTATTGACGTGAAAAGCCGATTACAGCCACACATTACTTACGGGAATATTAAACTTTTTAAGGAAGGAAGACGTGTGTGTTTTTAAAGAAATATAGGCAGAAACACTGAGCAAAAGATGGCTGATAATGTAAAGTGATCACTTTTGGAAAAATTCCTATGTGGATTATATAGAAATGCAAGTCTTTCTTTAAAGAATTTGCATTGAAGGCAAGGATATTAGCGAATGGTCTTATCATTAGCTAATTTAAAATCAGGTTGGAACCCAAACTGCTTACTGCATATTGTTCTGTATTCACTGGAGTAGTCCATGTGTGCTACTGTACTTACGTTGGTCCCTGTCGGCGTGCTGAGCTCTCAGGCATTTCACCCAATGGATGAGTCATACTTTTGATAATCTACTTGTCTTTTCTTCTTTATCTGCTAAATCCTACCAGTTTCAAAAGATCTTTTTGCTGTACTTGTAACAACATCTGAGGTTGCTGGGCAGGGAGTAGATCAGCTGGCAAACGCGGCTGTCCCACACCAAAGTAGCCAGAGTATTGTCGATAGTGAGAACCTTACCTGACATTGTCTTACAAACATGACTTCAATAAAAAAAAACTTCCAATATTGCTAATCAATCTCCTATGGCAGTTAACACAAGCAATCAGAGCAAAGTGAAGGCCTCATGTGGACAAGGGTTAGAGGATGGGGGTTAATTGGATCCAGACATACAGACGTCATTTAGTCCTCCTTTCAAATTCATATAATCTGCACTTACTTTGGTACAATACTTTGTACTATTTCTAGTTGAACCTCTGTGGCATTGCACGCAAGAAGTCAAGATCAACATCAGCTCTTCGGGTTAACTATCTTTAGAAGGTGGTGAATAGTTGGATCGTGGTGAGCGACCATAACTCAGCCTCCAACATAAAGTCACATATTCTGTCGTTATTATTATATTTCTGTTTCAAATTCCTACGTCTACATTCATAATGGAAGCTTCCTATAAGACATGTTATGCTGGAGTGCTTCAACTGGTGGGAGGATGTAACTGCAGCACGATAAGTTTACATGGGCAGTTTCCATTATAAATGTGGACGTAGAAATTTATTACGGAAAAGTTGATAGCAAATAATTTGTCTGCCAATGTCAGTCTTTATACATTTATAGTTAAACGGGAAAACATACAACAATTAGGGGATCAGAGATGGGAAGTTGATTAGAGCAGAATAGTTTCTCCTCGGCAGAGGCCTCAGAGTTGGGAGTTGCAAAACTAGGCATTATAACACCCCTACTGGCAGGACGGTGTAATTACAGCATGACATAAGCACGTAACTTCTTCTATTACAAATGTATTTAATTTAAGAAGTGAAGAGTAGATTGAAGATTTTTATATATTGTTAGGAAAAACCAAGGTGCAGGGTTGCGATCTGTTACATTTAAGGATCTTTGACTATTTCTTTCTACTTCAAAAAGATTTGGGATTGAGCTATGTTTACGTGTTGTGTTTTAAATCTCACTTTTTTATATAGAAAGGCAAAAACTTCAAGGTTGTAAGCTGCGTATCAAAGGCAATAAAGCCAGTTTGTAAAGTGGCAGTAAAGAGGTATCTTCGAGCTCTTTCAATAATTCCTAATTCTTCGACTTGTTTTTAAGATCTATATTATATTAAAATTGTTTATTTGTGCATACACTTCATATGTACAAAAAACATATCTCTTCTGCCGCTCTTTTGTGTCAACTTTTTCTGTAATATGTTATTATGTCCATTTTACACCAGAAACCACATGTGTGAACTTGTCACTAATTATACCCTTCCACCAGTAGTGGCACATTTCATCTCCTGACTCCCCGGTCTGTGTTGATGAGCAATTTTGACACTCCAGCCAACTCTACGTTTCTGCTTCTCAAACTGCCATATTTCTATTTCTCCATAAATAATAATATGAAGTCAAAATATTACATATCAAAAGAGAATAAATGCAAGACTTTAAAGGGACAACTACTTACTTTGTACACCCTACCTGTGGGTGTCTGACTCCACTTTACCTGAAGGCCAAACTAGGTCCTGACTACCCATGGCTAATGTCATGTGAGATCCACCAGTGCATGTACACAATTTATAGTTTGCTATAGAAACGCCATGAAGAAGTGTGCAATTTTATACTTGAAAGTAATTCTGGATGCCTCTTGCTCAAAAAGAAACCTTTTTCCCCACTTGGAGGCACTCCAACAATGACGATTAATTGATGAGCGAATGTCCTTAATACTGATTTCTTATAATTGCTTCATGCATGATTCTGTTCTGTCTGGTCGGCCTCACCCTAAAAGACGACACATTAAAGATGTCTGATGCAGCCATTCTTCCTGTAACGACTGATAGTTGTCAGGATTTTAAAAACTGTAAATGTCTGGCTTGGTGTAACTGATAATTAGCCATTAAAAAAAAATAAAAATTGTTATTTCATGCAGGGCATGTTCTGAAGTTACAGCTAATCTGGGCAGGAAATGAATGTTAATAACTACTTGTGAAGCGAGTGACATTTGAAACTTTTGACTGATTATTTTCAAGCTAGATGGCTTTAACCCAAAGACATGTTCACTTTCATTGACAGCAACAAAAGCATTTTCTTTGCTGAGTCTATGATTCCTGGTGTGTGAGCGGGAAGAGTCTACACTTCATACATAGTCACTGATGGAAAGAAAAATGCCATTTTCTACTGATTGTTTTCCCACACAAAAGAAACCATGGTCCCTTTTAATTTGTAAATGAAACGCTTCACACGAAAGACTCTTGTTTTTTTTTAAAAAAGGCACCCCTCCTCCTTCTCCTCCCCCTGCCCCCACGCCCCCACACACCCCCACCACCGCCCCCCCAACCGATTTAGTTGACTACTCTTGCATCATAAAGAGCATTATGCTCACTGACAGAGGAAGAAGATGGTTTGTATGAGGCCGAGGCAGTTAACACTACACATAATCAAATGAAATCAAAATGGTTTTATTTGCTTTGAGTTGTTCAGTGTTTTGATTTAGAGCACAGGGTCGGATTTGGTAACAGTGCCAAGTTTGTTTTCAATTTTTCTCATAGTCTGAAAATGTAGATACGGATGTGCCTCAAGATTAAGATTGCTTAATAAAAAGAGACTTCAGTTGCGGTAATGAAGAAATATTAGCCTATCATGGCACATTTTCAATAGTCATTCCTTAAACAATACTTAAGCAACCAGTGCAACACTGTTCCAAATTTTGTTAATCTGCTGTTTTAATGTACAGCAACTTCAGGGTCTGGCCTACTGTTAAATATCTTATCAGAGAGCCTGTAGTGTAGGCATTTGTGTATGAGCTTCCCGTTAATTGCCTTTAGCAAGGCTTGAATGAGGACAAAATGTATTTTTAATCCAACCTTTTTAAATTAAAATTCATTAATCAATTTCTGAAGGAGTAGGAGTACTCAGATGAACACGAAACACAAAATGGAAAGGTTCTCAATGATTTCCAACTCTTATTTGTGTCTGATATTTGGTCCAAATCAACGAAGGTGTGATTTTTATTTCCAAATTGAAGTGGTGGATGTCATGGATTATTATGTTGTGAATAGGTCACCGGACTGGTAATCCGGAGGCCTAGGGTAATGCTCTGGGGACGTGGGTTCAAATCCCATCACGGCAGCTGGTGGAATTTAAATTCAATTAACAAAAAATCTGGAATTAAAAGCTAGTCTAATGGTGACCACGAAACCATTGTCAATTGTCATTAAAAACCCATCCGATTCACGAATGTCTCTTAGGAAAGGAAATCTGCCATTCTTAATAAAAACAAAAAAACTGCGGATGCTGGAAATCCAAAACGAAAACAGAATTACCTGGAAAAACTCAGCTGGTCTGGCAGCATCGTCGGAGAAGAAAAGAGTTGACGTTTCGAGTCCTCATGACCCTTCGACAGAAATGTCAACTCTTTTCTTCTCCGCCGATGCTGCCAGACCAGCTGAGTTTTTCCAGGTAATTCTGTTTTTGAATCTGCCATTCTTACCTGGCTTGGCCTACATGTGACTCCAGACACATAGCAATGTGCTTGACTCTTAAATGTCCTTTAGCAAGCCATTCAGTTGTATCTAACTGCTACAAAGTCTAAAAGGAACGAAACTAGACAGACCACCCGGCACCAACCTAGGCGCCAGAAATAGCACCAGTACACCCAGCTCTGTCAACCCTGGAAAGTCCACCTTACTAACATCGGGGGGGCTAGTGCCAAAATTGGAAGAGCAACAGCCTGACATAGTCATCCTCACAGAATCATACCTTACAGATAAATAGTCATCCTCACGGAATCATACCTTACAGACAATGTCCCAGACATCACCATCACCATCCCTGGGTATGTCCTGTCCCAGCGGCAGGACATACCCAGCAGAGGTGGTGGCACAGTGGTATACAGGAGGGAGGGAATTACTTTGGGAGTCCTCAACATCGACTCTGGACCCCATGAAGTCTCATGGCATCAGGTCAAACATAGACAAGTAAACCTCATGCTGATTGCCATAAACCACTCCCCCTCAGCTGATGAATCAATACTCCTCCATGTTGAGCACCACTTGGAGGAAGCACTGAGGGTGAGTAGGGCACAGAATGTACTCTGGGTGGGGATCTTCAATGCCCATCACCAAGAATGGTTCAGAAACACCACTACTGACCAAGCTGGCCGAGTCCTAAAAGACATAGCTGCTAGTTTGGGTCTGGGGCAGGTTGCGAGAGAACCAACAACAGGGGAAAATATTCTTGACCTTGTCCTCACCAATCTACCTGTCTCAGATGCATCTATCTATGACAATATTGTTAAGAGTGATCCCACAACCAAGGGATCAGATCTAAACTCTGCAGTCCTGCCACATCCAGTTGTGAATGGTGGTGGACAACCAAACAGCTAACTGGAGGAGGAGAGCCCACAAATATCCACAAATGGGCTGATAAGTGGCAAGTAATATTCATGCCACACAAGTGCCAGGCAATGACCATCCTTTGACATTCAATGGCATTACCATCATTGAATCTCCCCCTCTCAACATCCTGGGGGAAGCCTTTGACCAGAAGTTGAACTGGACCAGCCATCTAAATACTGTGGCTACCAGAGCAGGTCAGAGGCTGGGCATTCTGTCGAGAATAACTTACCCCTCACTCCCCAAAGCCTGTCTACCATCTACAAGTCACAAGTTAGGAATGTGATGAAATGTGCTCCATTTGCCTAGATGAGTGCAGCTCCAACAACACGCTTGACGCTCGACACCATCCAGGGCAAAGCAGCCCGCTTGATTAGCACCCAATCCACCACAATAAACATTCACTCCCTAGTGGTAGCAGTGTGTAGCATCTACAAGATGCACTGCAGCAACTCACTAAAGCTCCTTCGACAGCACTTTCCAAACCAGTGACCTCTACCACCTAGAAGGACAAGGGCAGCAGATGCATGGGAACAGCATCACCTGCAAGTTCCCCTTCAAGGTGCACGCTGTCCTGACTTAGAAATATATCGCCATTACTTTGCTGGGTCAAAATCCTGGAACTCCCTCCCTAACAGCACTTTAGGTGGCCCTACAACACATGGACTGCAATGGTTCAAGAAGGCAGCTCACCACCACCTTCTCAAGGGCAATAAGGGATGGGCAGTAAATGCTGGCCTAGTCAGTGACGCCCACATCCCATGAAATAATCTTTTAAAAAAAAAGGTGGATCAGTGGTGGAATGTATTACCAGTGCCAGCAGGTGGTAGAACATGTACAAATAACACCTGCCCAGATTTAGACTGGATAGTCCTGCTTTTTTAATTGAATTCCCAGAAAGCTTTAATATATAAACTGAGCGTCAAATGGCCTGTTGGGTCAGGCATGCTGGTGGAAACACATATTCCTAAATTTGGTTCTCAAGACTTTTTTTAAAAAAATGAAATCAAATGTTCTATTTCCTTATCTTGATGAGAGGCACCAGTTATTAGATTTGGCCAAGCTCTTCATATCATTTCCTTAGCAGCAGAGAAAACCTCAGAACTGATCTTCCCACTCAGCATGGCAAACATTACAACAGTAAGAGCAAGAAAGAACTTGCATCTATGTAGTACCTTTCACAACTTCAGGGCATCCCAAAACACTTGGCCAGTGCAGTACTTTGGGGCAGAATTTTATGGCCTCATTGTAGCGGGGGTGAGGCAGTAAAATGCGGTGAGCTGATCAAAAGCCCCATTGACTTTGGCAGAACTGTAAAATCCTGCTAGCGGAAGAGGCCATAAAATTCTGCCAAGGATGTGTAATAATTGTTGTCAGTGTAGAAAACCTGGACAGTGAAGTTCCACAAACAACAATACGATACCAGCCAGATAATCGGTTTTAATGATGTTGGTTGAGGAACTTATATCGACCAGGACACTGGGGAAAACTCCTTTGCTTTTCTTCTAATCGTTCTATTGGATTTGTTACATCCGTTTGAGAACTCAGGCAGGCCGGTGATTTAGCGTCTCCTTTGAAAGACAGTACCTCCAACAGTGCGGCATTCCTTTCAGTGCTGCACCGGAATGTCAGCATAAATTATGTTCTGTCTTCGGAGTGGGACTTAAACCCACAACCTTTTGACTCGGGGGTGAGAGATGTGCTACCTCTGAGCCAAGCCTGGATTCTTAACAAGTGTTCAAGCCAACAGTTTCTGGCTGGCTAGTGGCAGGGAGGTGGTGTGTGACAGGGTAAGGAGGCTGAGTGAAGAATGGGGAAAGGTGCATTCCCAGAAGGAGAAATGGAGATGTGGAGGGAAGGGGAAACCTTGTTTTTCATTCATATAGTTATATGATGACCTTATTAGATGTTTAAGTAGACTTATGAATCCTGTCTCATTTTTGTTGCACTCATTTTGATTTAAAAGTGGCTCTAATGTTGACTTATCCCACTCAAAAATTAACATACCTCACCATATGTCTCAACAGGTTTGCAGTTTGCCTCAGCCTTCTTGTTCATAAATTTCATCCCTAACATTTACCAATGTTGACAGCCTAAGTTTAAGAGGTTGCTGCCTGCTCACTCTCTGTTTTGGAAATAGTGAATAACTCTGGGGATAGGGAGAGAGAAGGAAGGCTTGAGAAGAGAGAGGAAAAGGAATAATTAGCTAGTTAACAGTAAGCTGTGAAAGGTGGTACTGTATTTATATGGAATAAATCATCTGTCAGTAATGAATTAAATGCAGCATATTAATAGTACTGCTCTCCTTAGTCTTAAGGTGAACGAATGAAGCTGCCCTGAAGTTATATTAAACAAGTCACAGTAAAGGCAATTACTGCATCTCCACGAATGTGTCCTCATGTGCTTTGAATTGCTAAGAATTTTAGGCTCACTTTATTTCAGTTACTAAGCTCTTGGTACTTAGCTTTTGTTTTGGGATATTCGAGGTTGGAGTCTTTACACAATTGAGTCAGATTTAGCTGCTATAAACAATGGATAGGCAACCTCAACTTTAAATCCCTGTAAAGTGGAGGAGTGTTACTATTTGTTGAAATTAGACAGTGTGGGAGTTATCCTTTCCTTTAATGTTGATAGTGCTGTTGGGCTGCTTTGAGTTCAGCTTGCACTGAAGGAATCAAGAAAAGCCATATTGAGAAATCCCAAGGGCAGTTGGGAAATGATTGAAGTTTATTAACTCCAGTTTTCCCAGGGCTGCTGATTATCCTTTGTCCTGCATGTAAAGTTTACACTAACTTGTTTCACAATGATATCAAGCACCTAGTCCCAAATCCAGGGAGCCTCTCCTTGTTGTTGCTCATGTTTAGGTAAGACCTTTTTTAGTTTTTTTATCTTGATGGTTCCACATGGCCATTGCTCTTCGAAACTTTACTCTCTTGTTCTTCTGAAACTCCAAATAAGCCATCATGGATTGCTGACCTCATCCCTTATCCTTACTTTGTTGAAGTCAAGGCCAGAATATTGCCATCGGCGGGAGGGGGCAGACCCGACATGCCGACGCGCAAAATGATGCGCGATGACATCAGGCATGCATCCCGAGGTCATCGCGCATCATTTAAATATTACATTCGGTGGCCTATTAAGGCCATTAATAGCTACCAGTCCAACCTTAAGGTTGGCGGGCAGACTGAAGAGCCCAAGTGGCCTTCACATTTTTCAGGAAACCTTATCCACGGGCGGGATGAGGCTTCCTGAAGGTTTTATAAAATTATTAATTAATTTTTGCACAGTTCACAAACATGTCCCAGCTCATGACGCTGTCACATGAGGGGACTTGTTTAAATAATTTTTAACTTTGTTATATAAAAACTTTTATTATGTACTTAATCTCCCTGAGAGTAACTGGCCGAGCCTTACACTGGGCGGGCCATGTAAAATGGCGGCACGCAGCCAATTGCAGACAGCGATCGGCTCCACACCCGCTCCCGCCCATCCCGCCTGATATAGGTGAGTTTCTGGCCCAAGACTTATTTCACCTCCACCAACTCCTTCTTTCAAAGACTTCCACAATGGAAAACTTCTTCAAACTTACACTTTTCCTTCAATCTACGGGCGTTTAAAACTCAAGCTTGCACTCACCTAACCAGTCATATTTGATTAATTTCTCCTTCTCATGACCATGGTATGGAGGCCACATTAAACTTCTCAATAAAAGAAATTGTCCAGCCAAAGATTCCCACTTTTCCTGCACATTATGTCAATAACAAAATTGCCACTCTGCTCTTCCAAAACTGAGAGATTAAAATTCGCCGGCCTTGGTCTTTAAGACAATTTGGCATGGAAGTACAGAGAGGGGAGGTGGTGGCATAGTGGTATTGTCACTGGACTAGTATTCCAGAGACTCAAGGTAATGCTCTGGGGACCTGGGTTTGAATCCCACCATGACAGATGGTGAAATTTTGAATTCAATAAAAGTCTGTTGATGATCATGAAACCATTGCTGATTTCTGTAAAAACCCATCTGGTTCACTAATGTCCTTTAGGGAAGAAATCTGCTGTCCTTGGCTGATCTGGCCTACATTTGACTCCAGACCTGCAGTAATGTGGTTGACTCTTATATAATGCCCTTTGAATTAAGTGTGGGCAATAAATGCTGGCCTAGCCAGTGATGCCTATATCCCATGAGTGAATAAAAAAAAAAAAATTGTGTTGCCCTTCCTTGGCACTGAACCTGTAAGTATTGTGTTGATTACATCTGGACAAAGATCCTTTTCTACTCAAGGGGTAAGGCCAACATTTATTACCCATCCGAAGAATAAAATGGCTTGTTAGGCCATTTCAGAGGACAGCTATAAGTCACTAACATGTGGAATCATAAATAGGCCAAGCTAGGTAAGATCAACAGATTTCCTTCCTAAAGAACATTAACGAACAAGATGGCGCATCGTCACCATTACTGATACCAATTTTTTTTTTTACCCCCAATTTAGTTAACTGAATGAATTTAAATTCCCCAGCTGCCATGGTAAGGTTTGAACTCATGAACTGACTCTTCCGTTCTGGAGTCTAAATCTGGTGGAGAAGTTGGAGTGATTCCTGCTAGGTGGTGGGACGACGGTACACACGTGATCTCAGTAATTATGCAATCGCAAGGAGCTTGGCGAATCTTCCTGCCCGTCCCACCATTACCTTGTGGAGTCGCAGGTCCTGGCACCGTATTTAAAGGGCACCTGGACAGCCATTCACTCACTGCAGGCCTGGAGCTCCGCCTTATTCCTTCAGATCCCTTGCAGCTGCAGCTTGTACTGGAGAAGCTGGCAGTTGTGAGCAACCACATCCTGGGACATACGAAGGTGCCTCCAGCGTTGCCTTTCATTCATTTCTAGATGAGAGCGCCGCCTGCGATACACCCATGGTCAGGCCAATGTTCACCGTAGCAGTGGATTCTATTTGGCAGCATCTTGAATTTCTTGAGGCCCCACTGCCTCTTGCTGCTCAGGCCCTTGCTGTTCCTGGCCCTGTGCCAACCTGTGATGGGCCTTCCTTCTCCTCCATCTGGATGAGTGCCAGTATCAAGGCAGGGTTGCCTGCAGCCTGCATCATTGACGCCTCAGTGGATCTGTGAATGAATTCAAGTGATAAATTTAGTGAGAATATCCCTCCATCTCAAAGCCAGCAGGCCAGTGCTAAGCCCTTTGACTGGCCTCCATCTAGGATTGGCATCTCCACCCAACTCTCCCAGGTGAAAGACATGTTGGATGACCAGAGATGGGTGTTCCTCCCATTCATGTATGACTGTGCATGGAGACATTGGCCTTTGGCCAGGGTGATGAGAGCCGTGTGCGAGCAGCCTCCCTCTGACACTATTCTGCTTGCTTCCACTACCCTTGAGACTCTATGGAGTCAAGGCAGCATAGAAAATAACCACTTGAGCCCTTGTCAGCCAGTCAGCCATGACCATTCATCCAGGAGGATGGAGATTTGGAGTCGAGAGTTGGCTACCATCCACCAGCTGTGTCCCTTGCAGGCATCCACTTCCCTCCCTTCATCCCTGTCCCCAACTGCAGCCGATGGCAAATAACACAGAACAAACGGCAGTTCCATACTTTGCTGGAATCTCGATGTTATGAGAGCCATGAGCCAGGAACAAACCTGCTGCCATGTGGGCTTCACCATAGAGAGGAGAACACACTGAGCATGGTTGACATCCAGTTGCCTCAGTTATTTGGGTGTTCCTTTAGTTGACCACTTGTGCTGACCTTGAGCTCCACCCACCTGAAAAGACCCTTCTCTCACTTGGGGGGATCTCACTGACTGACTAGCTGCATAGTCAAGGCCAAATTTGAGAAATGGTGCACGTCACCTTCCAGACTCAGTCCACCACACTCTACCCTCCCCCTATCACCCGCCAACTTTTCCCCATCACCCTTGATCCACCCAATATCACCATTCCTCTCCCTTCTGTCACCCTTGAACCTCCCGCTGTTACTCTGGCCCTATAATGATCCACCTCCACATGCCTTCCCTCCCCTCAGAGCCAACACCCATTGCTGTCCCCATGCCCACACTGACCCTGCACACTCCTGTTATCCAAGTCTGCCTCTGTGACCCCCCCCCCCACCCCCCATCCCCACTCACTCATGAAACCTTCACCTACCAAACTCTATGTGGCAACCCTCCCAACTCACTCATGAAACCTTCACCTACTGAGCTCTCATCCTGGGCCTGCCACCCTATTGCATCCCAACTCCCACCCCCCGAATGTGACTGCTCCCTCCTACCATCAGTAACCCGAGCCCACCCCCCAGTACCACACCATCGACACTGCCGATTCCACTCTCTATGACACCCTCTGCAGCCCCCTTTCCCCACTCAGCCTGCCTCCCCTGTCCAGCCGGCGAGATGGACTTTTAATGAGTATGCGTGAGATGCTAATGCATGCAAATGGAGCTCCCGACATTGCTCATCGGGAAGCTCAATCCACCTTTAACCCACCTTGAAAGTCAGGAGAACAAAATTCCAACAGTTTATCTCACTGTCGGGAAACATATTTTGTCTCCCACCAAATTAAGTGCCCGCCGCTAGCAGGACTGGAAGATTCTACCTAATGTCCCCCAATCAGTGGTTCAGACCACTGGATTACTAGCCCAGTAATATAACCACTAGGCTACCATACTCTGTATTTAGTTTACAGCAATCAAGCAGTCACCAATAAAAGTGAACTTGTAATTCTGTGAATGGAAGGAGGTAGTTATGTAAGATGAAGGCACCAATACAGTGGAGGGTAATCTATAATAGCCACTGGATGTTGCACATCTCCATGTTGAGTGTTGTCTGTTATCTGCTGGACTATTGAAAAAGACCCATGCAGTGGGGTCTACCCACTCCTCCACGGTAAACCCCAATGTGAGAAATTGCTGAAAATTTTACCATCTATTTTCCATCCCTCCATGATGAGAGAAAGATATGAAGAATTAAAAAGGAAAAACATTCACAGATCTATAGGGAAAGAGCTGGGGGAATGGGACTAAGTAGGTAGCTCTTTCAAAGTATTGGCGCAGACAAGATGGGCCAAATTGCCTCGTTTTGTGCTCCTTGATTCTGTGTGACTTCCAGAAGCCTCATTGAAGAAATGTTAAAGTCAGAATAAAGATGGAATTCAGTTTTTACTAAATCACAGCAACCTGAACTGAAGTCAAGTTTCTCACTTGGTTTGCTGTTTGATACAGCACTATTATTTTCCTGGTATTAAAACATTCAGCGACTGCACACTGTGTCTGTCTGTTGATCTTCCTTTGTGCTTGGATCGCTTCCCAGTTGGAACATTTTTGGTTCCTTTTAGATAAAGGTTAGACTACCTCACAGACGCTTCTAGCTGTAGGGAGAAGGAGAAATGATCATCCCACAGTGTAGGTGAAGCCAAACAAGTTCTCCCCCAGAGGAAGTGCTTGATTAAACAAGAGAGGCAATTTATTACTTACCACGATTCTGCATTTATTTGTTAATTTTCAGAATTGTGCATCTGGACTGTTAGGTGATCTCTTGATCATTTTGTCAGTTGTTTAGAAGATGGGTATTTATACTGGAGGTGCAGTAATTAAGGAGGTTTAAAATCAAATAATGCTTCTGAATATTTGGGCTTGTGTCACTGAGTAAAATAATTGCTACTCGGTTTATTGTGTTATTTATGTTTTGATTCTTGAGCCATCTTTCAAAGACTTGCACAGAAGAATAATTGAATCATACAATGCAGAAGGAGGGCATTTGGTCCATCATGCTATGCCAGCCCTAAGAGCTTTCGAATTAGTTCCACCCCTGTACTTTTTCCCTGTGGCCCTACAAATTTCTCCTTTCTGAAAACACGTTGAATTCCTTTTTAATAGTTACTATTGAATCTGCTTCCTCCACCCTTTCAGGCAGTGCATTCCAGATCATAATAACTCACTGTATAAAAAAATTCTCTTCATCTTACCGCTGGATTTTTTTCTTGATGAGTGGTAATAGCCTGGAACTCTGCCTACGAAGGTGGTGGAAGCGGGCAGTGGGGTAGAGGAGGGGAACAGAACTGACTGGATTGCTCCACAAAGAGCTAAAATGGACTTGATGGGCCAATTGGCCTTTTTCTCTGCTGTTATGTCTTGATAACCGAAGAAATCTGTGTCCCGTGGTTACCAACCCTCCAACCAGTTGAATTAGTTGGGCAGGAAATAGCAGGCATACATTTGGATGAGAGGGAAAGGTGAAGAGAAGCAAAGCGGACGTCAGAGATACTTCTTTTGGTCTTTCCTGAGATGTGGGCATCGCTGACTAGGCCTGTATTTATTGCCTATCCCTATTAACCTTGAGAAGGTGGTGGTGAGCTGCCGCCTTGAACCATTGCAGTCCATGTGGTGTAAGAACACCCACAGTGCTGTTAGGGAGGGAGTTCCAGGATTTTGACCCAGCGATAGTGAAGGAACAGCGAAATATTTCCAAGTCAGGATGGTGAGTGGCTTGGAGGAGAGCTGGCAGGAGTGGTGTTCCCATTCATCTGCTGCCCTTGTTGTTTTAGGTGATAGAGATCACGGGTTTGGAAGGTGCTGTTGAAGGAGCCTCAGTGAGTTGCTACAGTGTATCATGTAGATGCTACACATTGCTGCCACTGTGAGTCAGTGGTGGAGGGAGTGAATGTTTATTGTGTTGGATAGGCTGCCAATCAAGCGGGTGGCTTTGTTCTGGATGGTGTTGAGCTTCTTGTGTTTTTGCAGCTGCACTCATCCAGGCAAGTGGGGAGTATTCCATCACACTCCTGGCTTTTGCCTTGCAGATGGTGGACAGGCTTTGGGGAGTGAATGATTTCCAATGACAGCCATCTTCCTTTGTGCTCGATATGACTCCAACCAATCCTCCCTTATTCCCAATGACTCCAGTTTTGCTAGGGTTCCTTGATACCACACTTGGTCAAATGCTGTCTTGATGTACAGGGCAGTCACTCTCACCTCACCTCTGGAGTTCAGCTGTTTTGTCCATGATTAAACCAAGGCTGTAATGAAGATCAGGATCTGAGTGGCCCTGGTGGAGCGTCAGTGAGCAGGTTACTGCTGAGTAAGTGTTGCTTGATTTCACTGTCAACAACTCCTTCCATCACTTTGCTGATTATTGAGAAGAAGCTGATGGGGCAGTAATTGGCTGGGTTGGATTTGTCCTGCTTTTTGTGGACAGGACAAACATGGATAATTTTCAACATAGCCGCGTCTTTGCCAGTGTTGCAGCTGTACTGAAACAGCTTGGCTAGGGGCACAGCAAGTTCTGGAGCACAGGTCTTCAGTACTATTGCTAGAATGCTGTAAGAGCCCATAGCCTTTGCAGTTTCTATTGCCTTCAGTTGTTTCTAGATATCACGTGGCGTGAATTGAATTGGTTGATGACTGGCTTCTGTGATATTGAGAACTTCAGGAAGAGGCCAAGATGGATCATCCACTCGGCACTTCTGGATGAAGATGTCTGCAAATGCTTCAGCCTTGTCTTTTACGCTGATGTGTTGGGCTCCCCCATCATTGAGGATGGGTATATTTGTGGAGCCTCCTCCTCCTGTTAGTTGTTTAATTATCCACCACCATTTGCAATTGGATGTGACTGGTCTGCAGAGCTTCGATCTGATCCGTTGGTTGTGGGATCACTTAGCTCTGTCTATTGCATGCTGCTTCCGCTGTTTCATATGCAAGTTGTCCTTCATCAGGTTGACACCTCATTTTTAGGTATGCCTGGTGCTGCTCCTGGCATGCCCTCCTGCACTTTTCATTGAACTAGGGTTGATCCCATACTTTGCTGGTAATGGTAGAGTGGGGGGTATGCTGGTCCATTTGGTGACAGATTGCAGATGTATACAATTCTGCTGATGCTAATGGCCCCCGCGCCTCATGGATGCCCGGTTTTGAGTTGTTAGATCTGTTTGAAATCCAGCCCATTTAGCATGGTGGTAGTGCTACACAACACGATTGACAGTATCCTCAATGTGATGACAGGACCTCGTCTCCACAAAGACTGTGCGATGGTCACTCCTGTTGATACTATCATGGACCACAGGTACATCTGCGATGGGTAGATTGGTGAGGACGAGGTCATGTAGGATTTTCTCTCTTGTTGGTTCCCACAGCACCTGCCAAAGGCCCAGTCTAGTAGCCATTGCCTTTAGGACTCAGCCAGCTCAGTCAATAGTGGTGCTACTGAGTCACTCTTAGTGATGGACATTGAAGTCTCCCACCCAGAGTTCTGTGCCCTAGCTACCCTCAGTGCTTCTTTCAATTGGTGTTCAACATGGAGGAGCACTGATTCATCAGCTGAGGGGGCGGAGCCAGGGTGTTATAGGTGGTAACCAGCAGGAAGTTTCCTTGCCCATGTTGACCTGATGCCATGAGACTTCATGGGGTCCAGAGTTGATGTTGAGGATTCCCAGGGCAACCCCATCCCAACTGTATACCACTGTGCTGCCACCTCTGGTGGGTATGTCCTTTCCCACCAGTGGTGATACTAGTGTCTGGGACATGATCTGTAAGGTATGAATGCATGTGTATGACTTTGTCAGTCTGTTTCTTGCCTAGTTTGTGGGACAGCTCTCCCAATTTTGACACTAGCCTCCAGCCATTAGTAAGGAGGACTTTGCAGGGTCAACAGGGCCAGGTGTGCCATTGTTGTTTCCACTGCCTAGTTCAATACCAGGTTGTCCGTCGGGTTTCATTCCTTTTAGGCTTTGTAGCAGTTAGATACAACTGAGTGGCTTGCTAGAGGGCATTTAAGAGTCAAGAACATTGCTGTGGGTCTGGAGTCACATGTCGGCCAGACCAGTGATGATGACAGATTTCCTTCTATAAAGGGCATTAGTGAACCTGATGAGTTTCTTCAACAATCGACAACGGTTTCATGGTTTCTATTGCCAATTAATTATTAACTGAATGTAAGTTCCACCAGCTGCCATGGTGGGATTTGAATCCGTATTCCCAGAGCATTCGCCTAGGCCTCTGGATTGCTAGTCAATGATAATGCCTCCCCCACTGCTCTGCAGCTCACCGCTTAAGGTCATGGTTCCAAGCTGTTTACAGATAGGTCAGTGTGAGGGAATAGCCACAAGATCCCAGTGGTGAGGATTGTGTAATTGACGTGAGGAAAATACATTATAAGTTAATCAGAATGCTGCATTGATCAGGAGTATAGCTGAGGTGTTTGGTGAGTTGGCCAAAGTCATTCAGGAAAGCAAAGGTCTTCATATTAATGGTAAGTAGAGAAGGAATGCTGATGATGAGCATTGGAAGTTACCATCAATGCTGGAGTGGAAGTTAGAGTTTGGGTTTTCATGTTGAGAGTCATCACGCTCACATTAGAGAGCCATGGGGACAACAGTCTGTGCTATGATATCCATCGTAGAGACTCGCTGATTGCCCCAGTTCTCCTGGGTTAAGAGGAGGGAAATTAGCTCCTGATTGCTATTTGGTCTCCCTTGTCAGAAAGTGAGTGTAAGTGTGGATAAGAGCACATTCGGCTACAGTGCACCCTATGGTTAAGCAGCTTGTTGAAATCATTGCCTAAACTCTCAAACGGTGATCGGCCAGAAGTGCACTGGACCGGAGAATAGCTGGCACCTGTGAAACTATATCCTTAACATAACTTCACAACATCAGGAATGGTTGGAGGTGATTGAGCTGAGGTGGGGTAGGGTGGGGTGGGAATAAAATCACAAATTGGTATCAGCCCAGAGTGCACAAAACAGTCTAATCGAATTAAGCTGTTCAATGATAACAAGTGCAAAGTAGCATGTATTTGTTTATAAATAAATCAGCCTTTGAAGTGCAGCATGCTATATACCCATTCTTTTTGCAATACATTCTCTTGATAAATATGTACAGATTGTTAGCAGTCAGTCAAACACTCAACAGTACATTGCACAGGATCTAATGAAATATTATCCTACCATAGAGCAGAACAATAAAAATTGTCAGTGGAATTAAAGGAAAGGAGTTAAATGATGTCATGAGTTTGATGAGGAACACAGAGATTTGACTCAACTTCAAATATTTCCCATCCAGCTATCTTTTTATTACCATCAGACCACAGCCTAATTTGAACCAGAAGTTGAGTTGCCTCCTGTAGACTCTGTTAGCTTTAGGGTTTTATCTTATAATATGCCATCATGTTTTATTGAAAACAGAAACTGGTTAGCAATTCATAAGCCTTCGTTTGATGCAATATTGAAAGCAAATAATCTGTGGAACCAATTGTAGAAAATCATGGTTATTTTGCAAAAATGGCTCACAATATCAAGATCGAGAGCGTCCCCAATTATTTGGTTAATAGCTGGGGTATAATTGAGCATTAATCTCTCTCATTGGTGTATGTTTTTTTTTGCTGCATAATTTGGGAGACTGATTGGGAAACTAATCCTGTGCCCTTGATAAGTATGTGCAGAAAATTAGCAGTCAGTGGTATTTGAAATGAAAATTTTAAAAGTCATGACAAGCACTTTGAAAATGTAATTCGGCCAACACCGAATTAACGTGTTAAAGAGTTTTGTTGCTGGTTGCAATTAACGCTGGTTGTTGATCTCAACTTCCAAAAATGCACCTTCTCTCTTCACTGTGAGAAATTGCATCCAATCAGGTACAGGGGCTGGGGAAAGGGGAGAGAGAATGCAGGCGCCCTTTGATCTGAACTCACCTAGTTGTCATAGTGAACACAGCTTTTCTGTCTTGGTCCCAGCTGTACTTGCAAATTATATCACTGCAGAGAACGTAACTTTTGGTTAATGTAAAAGAAGCTGGTGCTGTACCTAGAGGGCATGGACATCTCAAGAAATGAAAAAAAAACCTTACGGAGGCCCAGAACAGTCATTATACAGCTGTGAGCGGAGCCACGGAATGTCACTTGCTTACAAGAACCCCTTTTGTTCACACGAGAGCTTGGCAGTATTAAATCTATTTAATACCCCCCTCTCCAGTTGTCCATCATCGTGACATATGTTTTTATGAAAGATTTGGGTTTATTTTGTTGTTACAGTACTTTCTCCCATGAGTAGCAGCTGCTGGCAGTGAGGAAATGCAACAGAGCATGTAACAATTTGTCACATTTTACATAGTAACAAAGAGAACAAATTAGTTTTTTTTTATACATGTTCCACCGAAACCTCACTGATATCCTAGCAAATGTTGTTACCCTCTGTTGCAAATAGCGTTCACTCACTGCGTGGATTGATTAAAAATATACAGTAATGTTAACAGGCAGTGGAAAGAAATGCGAGGCTGATGTTGAATGATAGGCCACTCAGAGTTGTATGTAATATTTTAACATTTGTGGCCTCAGCACCCAATTTGGAACCCACGTCATAGTTCAGGGTGAAATCTGTTGGAAATGAGAGCACTTTCCAAGGGGCTGGGGTGGGGGGTGGAGGGGGGGGTGGGATTATCATCTAGGTAAAACTTACATTTTGTATTTGCTTTAAAAAAAAGACATAATATTCATATTAATGGAAATTATACTGGAAGTTGGCAAAAGTATAAGTTCCACAGAGATATTGCCCTTGTCCTTGTCATCACTCTCATCAGTCCCTCGAGACCAGGATGTCGTCTACCAGGTTTCATGATTTGTGTGTCCTCAGGTGATTCAGCAGGCCAATCCTGGAGCCACAGGTCTTTGGGCAGAGAGGACAAGAGTGGTTTTGAGGAAAGGAGGGTTCCAGGGCCAGAGACACAGTCAGACAGACGGACACACACACACACACACACACACACACACACACACACACACACACACACACACACACACACACACACACACAGAGCCCCTCTTCTCAAGAACCCTGCCCTCAGCCATGCATTTAGCAGCCCCTCTTCCAAAACCCCCTTCCCTGCAATCTTACACACGTTCACCAGCCCCTCTCCCCTTCCCCCCCTTCTCGTCTAGTTGCTGTTTCTCTTTCCGCATTCGGTGCTGCCCCGCGGCAGCGTTTAAGCGGTCAGTTTCAGATCGTGTTGCAGCATGTTGGATGAGGCGTTGCCACATGGCACACTTGCAGAAAGTCAATTTGTTCCCTTTTCAAGACACCTTCTGAGTGTCCTTAAAACGTTTTTTCTCTCCTTCTTGAGATTGGATACCATCCTTAAGATGTAAAAAGAGAAAACTGCTCTTGTAGAAATATTACTGCAGTCAGTGGGTGCTTTTTCTCTCTCAAATATTTTTATGGTGAGGGTCTATAGTATCATATACTTCCATAACCCATCTGTAAAATAAGGAAGTCTGACAAACTAGCACAATAGGAATGTTATACACATGTGTGTGATGTAACCTACACAATCAAGAATCTTGTATTTCTGAACAGGCACCACAAACACACACACTCTCTCTCACACACACACACGCACATACATACACATGCACACACACTCGCGCAGGCACATGCATGCTCGCATGCACAGGCTCAGACACACAGACACACACACACCCCATCCCTCTTCCCGATCCCCCTCATGCACACAACTGCCCCTGTTCCCAACACCCCTCCCCCCCAGTCACGCACTCAGCAGCTCCTCTTCCTAATCCCCTCCCCCACACTCACTCATTCAGTGTCTCCTCTTCCAAAACCCCCTTCCCTGCACTCTTACACACACTCACCAGCCCCTCTCCTCTTCCCCACTTTTGGTCCAATCGCCATTACTAGCGAGGAAGACTTGCTAGCCCAGGGTAAGGAACCTGTACAGCCGGCACACAGGAGCAGAAACACTGCAAAGTCTGAAGCTGCTGCTAGGCTTCCTGGCTCAGCCACATGATCTCGGTTTTTCCCAAGTTCAGTCAGTGACTGAGTTATGTATGCCAGCTTCTGCCTGCGCCAAGTTGGTGCACAAACATCCTGGGCTCATTCGTACTCACTGCTAAAAGGTGGTTTCTGAAGTTAAAGAGCACTTTGTGCTCACTGTCCGCCCTGTGCTGTTTGGTGGAATTGATCCAGTGGGTCAGTTTCTCTGGACTGGACTGTACTCCATAGTTGCCATTGCTGCTTCGGAGGAGGGGGAGCGCGAGACCCCAACTATGACCCCTATGACACCATTAGAGGTTTGCAATGCACAGTTTGGGAACTGCTGATTAAGTACAAAAATTAGGCCGGCAAAGGTGCTGCCTTTTTGTTTTGAAGGCATGTTAAGCCCTGTCAGGCAGATATACAAACAAACCCATGGCACTACGTGGAAAAGGGCAAGAGAGTTCTAAAAATGCCCTTGATGACAATTACCCATTGGGTAACAGCGTGAAAAACAGATTATCAAGTCATTTGTTTCATTGACCTTTGTGGGATCTTCCTTTGTGCAAATTGACTGATGTGTTTCCTGCCATTTCAGCAGTGATTACAAGTGAGAAATACTTTGTGATCTGTGAAGTGTTTTGGGATGTCTTGAAGACAAAAAAAGGTGCTATATAAATGCAAATTTATTTTTTTGTTTATGTATCTTTCATTGTTTTTCTCTGCATTACATTGACTACAACAGAATGATGGAGGAGCCCTGCACGTCAGTGCAAAAGAAGCATTTGCTACAATCTTCAGCCAGCAGTGCCGAGTGGATGATCTATCTCAGCCTCCTCAGTCCCCAGTATCACAGATGCCAGTCTTCAGCCAATTCGATTCACCCCACGTGATATCAAGAAACGGCTGAAGGCACCAGATACTGCAAAGTCAATGGGCCCTAACAATATTCCGGCAATCGTACTGAAGACTTATGCTCCAGAACTTGCCGCGCCCCTAGCCAAGCTGTTCTAGTATGGCTAGAACACTGGCATCTACCTGGCTATGTGGAAAATTGCCCGGGTATGCTCTGTACACAAAAAGCAGGACAAATTCAACCCAGCCAATTACCACCCCGTCAGTCTACTCTCCATCAGCAGTAAAGTAACGGAAGAGGTCATCAATAGTGCTATCATGCTTAGCAATAACCTGCTTACTGACACCCACTTTAGGTTCCGTCAGGGCCACTCAGCTCCTGTCCTCATTGCAGCCTTGGTTCAAACATGGACAAAAGAGCTGAACTCCCGAGGTGAGGTGAGAGTGACTGCCCTTGACATCAAGGCAGCATTTGACCGAGTGTGGCATCAAGGAGCCACAGCAAAACAGGAGTCAATGGGAATCGGGGAAAATCTCTTCGCTGGTTGGAGTCATATCTAGCATAAAAGAAGATGGTTGTGCTTGTTGGAAGTCAGTCATCGCAGCTCCAGGACAGCATTGCACGAGTTCCTAAGAGTAGTGTCCTCGGCACAACCATCTTTAGCTGCTTCATCAATGACCTTCCTTCCATCATGAGGTCAGAAGTGGGGATGGTCGCTGGTGATTGCACACTGTTCAGCACCATTCACGATTCCTCAGATTCTAGACCCTGTCCAAATGCAGCAAGACCTGGACAATATCCAGGCTTGGGCTGACAAGTGGCAAGTAACATTCGCGCCACACAAGTGTCAGGCAATGATCATCTCCAACAAGAGAGAATCCAACCATTGCCCTTGATGTTCAGTGGCATTACCAGCACTGAATCCCCCACTATCAACGTCCTGGGGGTTACCATTGTCCAGAAACTGAACTGGACTAGCCAATTAAATACTGTGGCTATGAGAGCTGGTCAGAGGCTAGGAATCGTGCGATGAGTAACTCACCTCCTGACTCCCAAAGCCTGTCCACCATCTACAAGGCACAATCAGGAGTGTGATGGAATACCCTCCACTTGTTTGGATGGCTGTAGGTCCCACAACACTCAGGAAGCTTGACACTGTTCAGGACAAAGCAGCCCACTTGATTGGCACCCGATCCACAAACATTCTTCCATCCACCACCAATGCACAGCAGCAGCAGCGTGTACCATCTACAAGATGCACTGCAGTAATTCACCAAGGTTCCTTCGACAGCACCTTTCCAAACCCACAACCATTACCATCTAGAAGGATAAGGACAGCAGATAGATGGAAATACCACTACCTGGAAGTTCCCCTCCAAGTCACTCACCATCCTGACTTGGAATGATATCGCTTTTCCTTCACTCTCACTGGGTCAAAATCCTGGAATTCCCTCCCTAACAGCACTATGGCTGTACATACATCACATGGACTGCAGCAGTTCAAGAAGGCAGCTCACCACCACATTCTCAAGGGCAACTAGGGGTGGGCAATAAATGCTGGCCCAGCCAGCGAAGCCCACATCCCGTGAATGAATAAAAAATAGGATGGTTGAATTTAAATTGCCAGAACTTCAGAACTCGGGGCCAGGGAGAGAAATCATGGGCCCTGGTGCTTCTCCTGTTTCTGGGCCCCTTATAGTCCCCTCCCCCTTAACCCTCCGCCTCAATCATGCATGTGATTTTCTTCCCCTTTCAAATTCACCGATCAATTCACCAAAAATCACAAAGGTTCTAGTAAAATGATAATGAATTGTTGGCACCTGGTTACAAATATCATCTGATATATATGTAGCATGGGTTATTAATATTAAGAGCAGCAACGAGATAATGCAATGTTAATTTATGTGTACCCTATAAGTAATCTCATCTTGACTATTAAACAAACCAGAATGTACAAATTTTACTTCAACAGCATCATGCAATATTGTTAATTTGACAGGAAAATATCCCATTAGTTATTTATAATGCTGTGGAGACGATAACACTGATTAACCTTCATTTACATGTTTTCAACATTGCACCATATGGACACAGTGACAGCAATTTCATATTTGGGGGAAAGATTGAACACTTGCAAGCCAGATAAACTGAACAAAATCTTTTCCATTCTGTAGAAGTAGAAGAAGACTATCTTCTCTCTGGGTGCATGATATTATTCAATATAATTATTTCATATGTGGGGTGTAATTGGATTTTGTTTCATCAGTAATATCACAGCATAGAAAGGTCAAATGATTCCTGAGCAACAAAGTGGAATGATTAAACAACATAGGTCTTCAGTGAGAAGCCTTGGACCCCTCAGGTATCTCTGTGTGCACAACTTCTAAGAGGCCAGAGGACAAAGACTGAATGAATGTTCACAAGTCTGATGATTCTGTTGATTGCTGGATCTGAGACCTGCTAAGGATGTAGGAGTCATGGACACTGCTGGGAACTGTGCACAGACCTGCAGGATGCGTTTGTGGTGGTTATACACCAGCTGAACATGCAGCAAGTGGAAGCCCTTGCGTTGACATAGTTGACCACATGTTACTACGGCATTGTGAACGCCATGTGAGTGCAGTCGATGGCACCCAACACCTGTGGGAAACCTAAGTTCCACGCAAATCCCAGCGCTCTTGCATTCTAGCTTTCCTGGTCCTGGGTGAAATGCACACAGTTATGTACCTTTGCGAAGATGGTGTCTGTGACCTCATGGATGTATTTCTGGGTGGAGGCTTGTGATATCCCACAGAGGTCACCTGTGGAACCCTGAAAGGAGTCACTGGCATAAAAATTGAGCACCGCAGTCACTTTCTTGGCCACTGGCAGTGGATGCCCTCCATGTCCCCGTGGCACCAAATCCTGCAGCAGCTGGCAGATAAAAGTGACCAGTTCCCCAGACATGCGCAGTCCTCACTGACACTGGTTCTTGGTCACCTACAGGAATGGAAGGCAGCGTCATTATACCCTGTGTCTAGCTTGGCACTGACCAGTGCATGAGCGGGAGCCCCAATTCTTCCTGAGGGTGCTGCTCCTCCCTCTGCCCGGCCAGCTGTCTCCATTGCTCTCTTCTCATGCGCCTTTGCTCTCGGTAGGCCATGAGGCATACAGCTAGGTCACCAGGCTCCATGCTCCTGATGTACTCCTCCTGCAGTATGAAAGAGAGAGACACGTGGGTAAGTTTGGGTGTTCTACGGACTTCTCTTGGTTAATTCTGAAGGCCCCTTAATGCACTCCAGAGAGTGCTGGCCACTGCTCGGATGGCCAAAGTTTAGTGCGCTTCCCGAAACCCCACCCACCCCCGCCCAACTCCACCTGACTGATTGGTGGCAGCTTTGCCCATTGGACCCCATGCTGTACTCTCAGCTCAGGTGCAGGCATTCTCCTAACCTGCGCTGCAAGGCTGCACTGTTAGCTTGAACCATGGGGGAGACTGTCCAAACCTGAATGATGACATTGCAAGGGGCTGTGAGCGTCTCCACCAGTGACTGCTCCACGGCCAGCTTTAGCAAGGAGATTGTACAACGTGCGCAGTCCACTAAAATGCTCATTAGTTTGCAGCCTGTGCCCAAGGGGTGAAAAGCTCTGGAGCATTTGGTGGCACTTTCATTCCTCTGTGTTGTTTGAGTGGGCAGTTAAGCTAAAGGCCCAACTCCAAGAATGTCAATATGGCTGCGTCTGAACTGTCTCAGCTGCAGAGGAATGGGTCACTTTATACAAGATTTCATTAATGCTTGGCCGCTTCCTTCCCTCCCACCCCGGCATGTGCTTGTGCACTACTATCTGTTGCAGTGGAGCCCTTCCACCACCTCCAAATCACCTCAACCTCAGTGCCTTGCACCAGCACTGCACTGTCAGCCAGCCTGGAAAACACGACTTGCCTGTGCCCTCGCATGAATGCGCAGCACCTGAACCTTGAGGTCCAACAATCAAGCCTTGTGAACACTGTGCAACGTTACTGTGTACTCACCTCCAAGTTCCCCTCAAAGTGCAGCCCGTCAAGTGCATGCCTTAAATATACAGCTGTGAAACACGTCACGTGCTCAGATGACCCAGCATGGGTGCATCAGTCTGGCGAGCTGGGCTTATAATGATATGCAGATGTATTACAATGAAGTTTCCAATATCTGGCAGCGGGAAACGTGGCCTGCCATTGACAGGCGGAGCGGACAGTTGCAAATGTGTTTCATGATGGCATGAAACCGATTCTTGGCCTACCCTCCATTTTGTCCATGACGTCTGATGTCAGGGGGCACGGAAAATTCCACCCTTAGACTCCGACATGTTGAAGCACTGTCACTGCAGGTTACCAGAGAGCTTCTGCCCAATCAGATTGGCCGGCAGCTCTCTAAGGCGGGACTTTCTCCTAAGTGAGGGCAGAGGTCCCACCTGCAGCCACTTAACGATCATTCAAGCATAAAATGGCTGCCGGGCAAGCAGAGTCAGCGGGAATATGCTTCCTCTTGACTCTTCGGAAAGGGAATCTCTGCCATCGGAAATATTCAAGCCCAGAACTCCAACCACGATTCCACCCTCAAGATAATTAGGGATGACAAAAGCCATCCAGCCCAGCCCATCTCACCCACCCCAGAATGACATATGAACATAAGTGTTAGGAGAAGGAGTAGGCCATTTGGCCCTTTGAGCCTGACCTGCCACATGATAACATTGCTACATTATACCAGTGACCACAACTCAAAAGTACTTAATCGGCTGTTAAGCAATTTGGGACATTGTGAAAGCGTTGTATAAATGCAGGGTTTGTCTTTCTTTCAGTGTACCTGCATGCATTAGGCAGAGTGACTGCAGCAATGGTACAGTTTGGAAGCCCAATGCTGATGCTTGAAGAATAATTAATCACAGAGCAATCAACTGATGTTAGGAAAGTGGCTACAAAGAAATCACTGCATTTATAAAACAATTCAACTCTGTAGCTAACCTCCACCTCCCCCTCCAACCTCCTCCCCAATGCCCCTCCAATCCTCTTTAACTTACCCACAATGCCCCCAACCCCCTCTCCAACCTACCCCCAACCATCACTCAAGCCTCCCAACCTCTCACCCAACCTTCCCCCTCCCCTCTTTCCCCCAACCTTTCCCCATCCCACCCTCCAGCCGCACGCCCCCACCACCCCCCCCACACACACACACCCCCCCCCGCTCCGTCCCACCGTCACCTTCGCAGGGATTCCATTTACCATTTTACAAGCAAGAGCCCTCTCCTGACAGTTGCTGCGCTGCTGTTGACCTTCGGGCAGTTGGTGTTCTGGTGGGCTTTTCAACAAAAAGAAATCAGGACCCACGAAGCTGCCCAAAGGCCGGATGCAACAACTTAGCGAGTTCAACACAGACACTCACAGACCGGCTTTAAAAAGATCAGAACTCCCCAGCTCGTATTTTTTTTAAGCTCATCTGCGGCTCTGGCTGCTCGGTCTGGACGACGAGAAACTCCGTTTAAAACACGAGAGCCCAGGATCTCCCCCCACTAACCCCGGACCCCAGTCTGCACACCCCCTCTGAAATGGTGTTGCGAGATTCTAGTTTAATATTATTGTCTGAATTTGTTGAATTTAGTCAAGGTGTTAACCAATAAGTTAACTTGAGGACCCAAGCACCATCATTGGAAGTGGATATAGAGTCAGCAACAATCTAAATTAACAACTCTGATGAACACTAGATCCCTTATTCGATTATGAAGTTTAAACGTTTAGAGTTTTCAACCTAAACCTTCAGTAAGTGCCGTGTTTTACTGGTGATGTGATGCCTTGAATATCCCTTGTGGTTTTTCATTATCTCTGGAGCCCCTGACATTATCCAGAGAGATGAGCAGACAAGTCACATTTAATAATAGCTTTTTTTTGTGACATGCATTCAGCAATTTGAAGGTCTAAGTCTAGGGCTTTAATAATTGAAAGGTTGACTGTTATTTGGGGTGGGGCAGTTTCTCTCATGGCCCAGTGGTTAAATGTACAAATGTGGTGATGAGCCGCCCAGGGCAACAACAACGTATATTTAAAGAGCACCTTTAGCGTAACGAAACATCCCAAGGCTTTTCGCAGCCTTCTCAACCTTGGCCTGAATCTTCTGGTCAGCGTGCGGGGCCAGGCCCCCTCCCCCTCCCCCCTCCCACTTGCCGACGCGTAAAGTGATGTGCGGTGAGGTCGGGCGTGCATCATTCCGATCCTCAGTTCGACGGACGCGCACCGGAGTCGGCTGCGCACCCGCCAAAATGTCAAAAGCCAATTAAGGCCGTTTAAAAACCAGTTGTAACAATTAACAGGGCTGCCCATCCAACCTTAAGGGCTGGCGGGCAGGTGAAGAGCCCAGGCGGCCTTCGCAATTTTCATGGCACCTCATCTACAGGTGGGTTGAGGTTTCATGAAGGGTGTATAAGTTTAATAAAAAATTTTATTAAAATTCATTGACATGTCCCAGCTCATGTGACATGGTCACACGAGGGGACGTGTCTGAATAATTTTTTTTTCTTTACTTTGATTTTGAAAAATTGAAATAATCTCCCTAAGGCAACTCTGTGCCTCGGGCAGATTTCTGCTCTCTTTCAAGCACATGCGCGAGAGCGCAGAGGCCCCGACTCTCCCTCCCTCCTCCCCCTGCCTGCACAGGGAGTGCTCAGCGCTTCCGGGCGCACGTCACGCTGGGCAGGCCTTAATTGGCCCGCCCACGTAAAATGGCGGCACGCAGCCGACCATGGACCCTCCAGCCCAGCCCGCCCGATGGGGAGAAAATTGCCCCCCTTGTTTTCAAATCCCACCATGGTCTTCCCCCTCCCTATCTCCTAAAGTTCCTCCAACTCCACAACCCTCTGAGGTATCTGCTCTCTTTTAATTCCTCCACTTTGGTGGCTGTGCCTTCACTTGCCTAAGTCCCAAGTTCCTTAAACCTCTCCACCTCTCTACCTCACATTCTTCCTTTAAGAAGCTCCTTAAAACCTTCTTCTTCAGCCAAGCTTTTGGTCATCTGACCTAATATCTCATGTGGCTCAGTGTCATACTTTATTTTATAATGCTCCTGTGAAGCACCTTGAAACATTTCATTGAGTTAAAGACGACGACGTATGTTGTTGTTATTGTTGTTGTTACATAGGCAAATGTGGCAGCCAGTTTGCACCTCGCAAGATCCCACAAATATCTATGAGATAATAAGCCAAGAATATTTAGAACATTGGGGCTGTTAGTTCTTCTGTGGTTGAGGAAACATGTTTTATGGTACCTAACTGGTACAAAAATTCACTTCCCTTTTTTAGTGTAATTGCTTAAGCCTCACAAGCTCATCTGTTTGATTTGCAGAATAGTACCAGCAGAGTTATAGCATGTATGGACCTTGGCAGGATAAGTGAACTTGTATTCACCTTTAATAGTCTTTGCTACCAGACATAAGTCAGGTTGGTGAAATGCTTTAGCTTGCTTTACTTTGAGCTGGGTGACCTCATTCATTCTTACATTTTATGTTTGCACATGCATTTTCTACCTTTTCTCCTGCCCCAACTAGGCAGATGGAATCCCGTAAACAGAATTAGCTAATGAAAGATATTCGATCTACTGGCAATGCATCCACTGGCACCTTCTCCATTCACAGGCTACTTTTGCTGGCCTCTATCAATCTGCCAAATCCAAACCTGCAACCACAGGGACCAGATATCACTTGGAAGCGGAACAATTCAAACAGCTCCCAAAGTATGGAACAGTCTCGGATATGTTGTATTCCCACCAGATCGGTGGCTGACAAGTGGAAAGTAGCAAAAGGAATGCTTATCTCTGCCCAGCCACCAATACTAAAAGATGTTTCGTAGGTCACTAACAAAGCTTGCCCAAAACAACCTGCATTGCGATAGCATCTCTCACATATTCTAGACAAAATTCTACACTGCCAATGAATTATTTTCTGCCCTAGAGTGGTGTTGGTGGAGTCCTGATGGCCTGATCTCTCAGATGTGCAGAGCATGGGGATCAAAAAAAGAACTGTGGAATGATTGATTGTGAAAGGCGATGATGTGAAAGTGTGTGGAGAAGGGAAGTGATATAATGGGATGATGGCATCCATTATTAAAGAGACAGCCACCTGAAGGACAACTTTACCAGTGGGATGTGGTTATTTAGGGAATACCCATGGTATGTAGAGGACTTGAAGAATGAGAATGCATCCAGCTGCAGTGATTAATCTACCTTTGTAGTGCCAGCAGCTATCTTCAAACTGCGTCGTAAATGCTCTACACTGCGGTATCCAAGAAGCCACTAGAGACAGAAAATCCATCTGTATGCATGAACTTTCCATTTTGTAGTTAATATTAACATAACTCTTAAAGATCAAACCCCACTTAAAAAAACAAAACGCTCTGGCAGATTAACATTGATTGGAGGGCTCAGTCCAAAGTTTATGCTAGAAAGATATTGGGTTATTCGCTATTAAAATGGAATAATTACATTCTCGGTTTAAAAAAGGCCTCTTCGGTTTAGACTCTTCTAACTCCTGCCCCAAATTTTTCGCTGTATGTGTGTCTGCAAGTAACAAACTTTGCACAGATAATGCCCCTGAGTTTCGCTGAAATTTCTGCTGGTGGACTGCTGTAACTTCGCCAGAAGTATGGTGGAAGACTGTTTAAGCTGTGAGGGATTTCATCTACCTAAGGCAAAGTTACACTGATGCGGCTGAGATTCCAAGGAAATTCAGGGCCAATATTTTCTCACTGGGATTTTGCCAAATGTAGGGAAATATTTATGCTAGAATTTAAGCATCACTGCAAAGTGACCTAGGCTTTGTGGCAGGACCAGAGTATATAGCTCTTGAATTTTATCCTAGATTCATAGAAACATGCAACACTGAGGGAGGCCATTCAGTCAATCAGACCTTTGCCAGCTCTTTGAAGAGGCTAGACAATTAATCTCACTGCTCCACTCTTTCCCAATAGGCCTGCCAAGTTCTCCTTTTCAAGTATTTACCCAGTTCCCTTGAAAGTGACTATTGAATCTGCTTCTACCATCCTTGCAGTGCACTCCAGATCATAATGGATCATTGCATTCCCCCACTACCCAACCCCTATGGCTCTTCTGCCAATTATCTTCAATCTATACCCTCTGGTTACCAACTGTCCTGCCAATGGAAACAGTTTCTTCTCATTTATTCTATCAAAACCCTTCATAATTTTGAACATCTCTATTAAATCTCCCCTTAAGCTTCTATTTTCTAAGGAGCTAAATCACAACTTCTCTCCATGTAACTCCCCTGTCCCTCTTAATCCAGACTAGACTCCAGAATGGAGCAGTATGCGGGCCACCCTGAGGGCCGGACACCACATGGAGTTTTTAAAAATATTTGTTCACGGGATGTGGCCAGCTGGCAATGCCAGCGTTTATTGCCTACCCCTAATTGCCCTTGAGAAGGTAGTGGTGAGCCGCCTACTTGAACTGCTGCAGTTTGTGTGGCATGTGTGCACCCACAGTGCTGTTAGAGAGTCCCAGGATTTTGACCCACTGACGATAAAGGAACAGCGATATAGTTTTGGATGGCGTGTGACTTGGAGGGGAACTTGCTGCAGAAGTAGCTAGTGAATAAATGTCCCTAAATCTTATGCTACAAGGCGTTAGGCATTCCAAATATAATTTTGGGACTGTGAATTTTAAAGAGCAGAGTATGGTTATAGAATTGGGCTTTGTCAGTAACTGCCCTTGTTTGACTTAGTTGATGGAAGAAATGATTTCTAGGCACAGTGCCCATGTGTGTGTCATGGTAGGAAAGCCACACTAGGCAAGAAAATGGAAGGAATGAGAAGAAAACCTGGACAGGGACATGCAGCAATATTTTCAAACATCTGCACAGCATGTGTGCTTGCTACTTTTAAAAAGCACAGGATATTTAAAGGTTTTGCTTATAATCATTTGGTTATAAATAGGAAAGGATGTGACAAACTGGACTACTGACTTGATAGTGAAAGTGCACATGATGTCCACTAATATCGGTTCCTTTTCCCTAGTAGAGGGTAATGCAGCCATTGCTATATAGAAAAAGTGGACTGAGCAGTCAGGTTTGGAGTTGACATACACATCATGCTAATGGTGTAAATTATTTCATAAGCTGCTGAGTTGCTGTTCTGTGCTTTTTGAGCAAGTGGAGATCTTTGACTTCCTGCATTCCTCATTGAAGCTTTTTTTTCTGCACCACAGCCTCATATAATTTAAAACCCAGCAGTGCGAGATTGATTTTATTTGGTCACTTTTCCTATCTCCATTCAATCTTTAGCCTATCTGCTGCCCGACTATCTTAACCTGAATTCCTTTTTGATTTTTGAACTGTGATTCATCTATCTATGCCTTGTTTGGAAAGCAGCTTAAATATTGCACACTTATCCTACAGTTTTATTATTTTTATTTCCTTTCTCCTCCTATTTCCTTTTAACTTTCCCTCTGCCCTTCTCTGACTTCTTATCCTTCACTTCATCTCTTTACTTCCTTGTCCAACCTTTCTTTTGTGCTAATTTTTCTTTGTTTTCTTCATGTATTGCATTGTCTCCTCTGAATTATTCCTGTGTCTCTCACTCGTGTGTGTATATATACACACTGTCACAAAGCTATTAATGTATATAATATTATTGGAAAATATTTTTCTTTCAAAATAAAGGTTTAGTCTATGGGTGTGCCTTAATTGGATTAAAGCCAACTCATCTGGGTGCTTTGATGTGTACTAGCTTTGAGATGTAAGAGAGGTAGAGTGCATTTCATTTTTTGAATAGAGCATTCAAGAAGTGGGGTGAAATCTGGCACCCAGCTAGCAGAGACCAAGCAATGTTTACATTACCAATAAAATTGGTACTATGAAAAGGGTTTTATTGTTAGAAGAGGTGGAGTTTAAAGAGGTTGGTGATACAATGTGAATTTACATTCAATGAGATGTGCTGGATATAACCAATAGCAGTTTTGTGTATGCAGGGCAGAGGCAATGTAAGATCAAAGCAGCTGTAAGCCTCCAACTGTCTCCACAGAAACCAAAGTGAAAGGAACCTCATTTTGAATTTGTAAGGTGAAAATCTTTGCCTGGTGTCTGCTGTAAGTCTATGGGTTGCTGTTGCCTTAATGGAGATTAGTTTGGGAATTTGTTAGAAGTTATGATAGTAGTAATTTGTAGCCATGTATATGTGTTTAATGTGTTGTAACTTAATAAAATGATTCATTTAGTTTAATACAAAACCTCTTGAGAACTGGTTATCTGATTCCTGAATTTAGAGTTGCATCTCAAACATACCACTTTAAACAACTATCACAACCTATATTTTTAAGTTTCCCTCTGGGATTTTTAAATAACCCAGTTTTACCAACTGCTGGGCCATAACACACATGCACATACACACACAGACAGACACACACAGACAGACGGACACACAAACACACACACACATACCTCCATCAGTATATCAATTAAACAACAGGGAAAACAGCTTTCACCTGTACTGCAGTAAGATCTGTCACTCATGTTAAGTCAATGTACCACTGTTTGTTCAGGGAAACTGATCATAAGTTATAAACATTGACACTGTGCAATGTAGAGAAAAGTCCAATCACTTTTGATCCACCCTTATCATTGCCAACTCAAATTTACTGTCCCTTCTCTGATTCCTTTTCCATCTGAGCAGAGTAAATATGCTTGCAAAAGATGCCACTCCAAAGCTTGTCCTTAGAGGGGCTGTGCTATTTTTGGAGTTGGGGCAGCAGTGGGGGTGGTTGGGGTAGTAGGTGGTGGGGGAATGAACCAGGCTCAATTCCATGAAAAGGCTGCACTCAAACCCTGGTGTGAAGCCATTTTGAAATAAATCTCAATGTATTGTTGAAAAAAGAGACGTGCTATCAAAGCTTTTTGTCTTGCACTCATCAGGACAGTTCGCAAGAATACCCATTGTAATACCCATTGAAAAGGAACAACAATCTATACTGCATGAGAATAGAGCGCTTATTGGTTGGCAAGTGTACTTTAATTGGTAGAGGCATTGCCATGAAGAATGCACGAGGGAACAGTGAACTTTCAAGCTTTTGTTCAAATTCAAACCAGACAGGTGGACTCTGATTAGTCAAGGCATTGCCATGGGGAATGAACCAGGGAAAGGCTGTCCCCCAAGCTTTTGTTTAGTTGAAAAAGGTACAATGCATGGACATGCTCCTTCTGTCTGCAAAGGACAGGGCCCTGTGTGTATAAATATATGTAGCCTCTAGCACTCGTAAGTGAGCCACCCTGCAAGCATGACTGATAATATTAAATTGGTTGTCAGTGTAATTCCTAGCACAATCAGTATTGTTTAGCAAGCATTGTCCAATCATGGAATTCTCAATATAATGAGAGCAAGTGCAGTTGAACAAATGCAAAAAGTCACTGTCTCCTGCAGTCCCCCAGCTACTCCATCCCTTCCAAAGTGTAAAAAAAATCAGGAAACACTGTTAATTTCAATTTCCAAGTTACAAAGTCTACACAAAATTCTTAATGTAATAATAGCAGCATACACTCCTCACTTTCTTAACACAGTTGATTAGAAATTAGAAATTGGCAGTGAGTGATCTTCTGGGAGTGGTATAAATAAAATGGTGGTGACATTTGCTTCTACATGTCTGGAGTTTTTGCTAATGTTGCAAAAGATATAACTTTTTTCTATTGTGTTGCAGCCACTGTAATTCAAACTGCCCTGATTGTGTCTCAGGCTACACATTGGCTTTTTTTTTGTGAAACGCTATGTTAGGAACCACTAGGTTTGCTACTATTCCTGTTGGACAGTACTGTAGTTGCCAGTGATCTGTTTCCTCTTCGTAATTTTGGTTTGTGGCGAGGAAAATTCAATACAGATTATTTGTCGAGATATAAGAATTTAGCAAAAAAAACAGTTTTACATTTTCCAATTGACTCCATCACCTATTTTAATTGATTTAGTTCTTAATTTTAATTTGCATTGTCCTGGCCAATATTTATCCCTGAACCAACATCACTGTAGCAGATTATGTGGTCATAATCTCAATGGTGTTTGTGGGAACTTACTGTGCACAAATTGACTGCTGCAATTCTGTACATCGTCATGGTGACTATACCTGAAGAAAGTGTTTCATTGGCAGTAAATTGCTTTAGCCTGTCCTGAGGCCATGAAATGTGCTATATGAATGTAACCTCTTTCTTTTTCTCTTATCTTACCTAATTCACTCACTTTAGCACAAATGTTTTCAACAGTCTGAATGTGGAAGATCTAGTAGCTGCTGTGACTAATGAAGAAAGCAATACTTAGATAACTGGGATTGTAAGCAACAATTCAGAACCTTCGTGTTCATATGTGTTGTAATAAAAATGTCAAGAAACTGTCCCTGAATACATAGAAGAGAAAAAATAAAAACAGCAAACACTGGGTAACCACAACAGAGAGGTTAATGCTTTGGGCAATAGACTGACTGTCAGAACTGTTGGACTGTGGAAGGAGATACACAATGAAACATTAATTCCTCTTTATCCTGGGGATAACTGGAAAGCAAAATTATTGGCTTTTCTCGTCTTTACTGTATCAGGATAAAATCCCTGGTGAAATTGGTCCAAGTTCACCTCGAGATTCAGCTATGTCGAAATTCCGGCAGCTGAAGGGTTAATGAAACAAATGAGAAATGGGTCTGTCTGCATGTTCCTAAAGCCATTTGAAGTTGATTTATAGAGTGGCATGTGGAAATACAAACTAGCAGCTTTGAGGTACCCCAATTAGGAACTCAAAAAAGCCACTCATCGTCAAATTTCAGGAGCAGGTGTAGGTAAGGGGTATATGTCCTTATTATTGTGTCTGCAATTCCTTCTGCATTCTCTTTTATTTTATTCAAATACCTACTATAGTGTTTTACAATTTCCATCAAGGAATAAAACATGACATTTGCAATAGTTCAGGTCTTGGTGATCATGATTTTGCAATCTTCCTGATCAGTAAATTGAGAGTCAGCATTGGTTTTAAGACATTTAAATAAAGTTCTTAAATACGAGGAATGTGAGTAGAGGGAGGAGAAAGATGTTGATGGGTTAGGAATGCCAATGAAAATAGATAATTTTCGTTTTAACTCTCCCTCTTGAACACCGATGCAAAGCCAGTCCGTTGCACATTTAGAAATTATTTCAAAATGTTACATAAAATCACTCAACTATAATAAATTCCCTCTCATGTGGAAAGTGGAAGAATTTTTAAAAAAATATAATTTTTACTTTATATTATGTATTTGCCCTGGGAAGAATTCTAATTGCTTATTTTTGTTTTGTAAACACTTTAATTCCTGAGGTTTATTTTGTCAGTTAGTTGCACTTTATATTTGTTCTACTCTTAGTTATCACTTTGGTTTGTCATCAACATGAATGGTGACCGGGGATTTCTTCTAACTGTGTGCATAGCAATCATTCTCAAGGAAGCACTCCTCTTTGCGGCTGCAGTGTTATTTAACACGCCGCTGTCTGTCTGTTTTTGTCTGGCTTCCCATTTGCATTCTTTGATGGATTGCAGGGGTCTCGAGGTGCACTTCCAGGGAAGCACTGAAGTGCCATCTCGACAAACTCTTAAGAGAGAGGCAACAGCAATACAAGTATTTGTCCAAACTCGTTGAGTCCACTAAGGCATTCTCTCAGACTGTGCAAAGATCAATATTGCAGTTTGCTGATGGGCTTTGTACATGCATTCACAGTTTAGGTCTTTTAACAATATTAGCTTACATCTCAATGAGGCCTGTGCATGATGTAGTTAGCCCCAAGTATAGAGAGCAGGGCTTCCTTGAAAACTCGAACTGCACCCCCACCTCCCCCCCCCCAAACTGAATGCTAGAGTGTGCTGGAATGGAGCTACATGTGTCCTTTTGTTTCTTCAGATTCACATGGACTTGTGACCAAAGGCTGTTTCACTTTTTGACTGTATCTTGGCAGGGATTTGTAAATACTCCAGTGGCAATACTCTCCTGCTTAGAAATGAATAGAGATGGGGATGATGAGGGAAAGTTAAGAGTCATTATTTCAGGAGGGGTAAACCAGTCTCTTTTTCTTCTAAACGTCTTGTTCAGCTAGTTCAAATTGAGCTCCCGACTGCAACTTGCACCAGGGCTTTCTGAAGAAACCATTTTAAGAATTCCTTGGGCTTCTTTTCATTGGGGATGGGAAGAGAACAAGTGATTTTTTTTTCACGGCTGAGTTCTCCTATTGAGAATTTGGGTATTGTGCATCTAAACCGCTGCTGAAATGATGAGCAGTAAAGAGGGAGGTGGGTTGGGAACTGGGCTGGGATCGCACTGAGGAGCAGATTGCGCGTTGCCCGAGTGCTACAGCTGTGGCCTTTACTGCAAGGAAAGGAGGGGAGGAGAGGAGGGGAGGGGGGGGGGATGGGAAAGACACTGTTTGGAAAACTAAACTTTAGCTGCAAAACGTGCCACAGCCAAGCGCAATGCAGCCAGAGGAGTTTGTAAGAAGTTTCCCTTGTAATTGATGGCATTGTTGACCCCCCCCCCTTTTAAAAAAAAATTCCGGCGAATGTTTTGTAAAGTTATTTATTCTGCATAAACTGGTGCAATAAACCCTTTCCTTTCAGCCGGTGTAATTGTGAGGGGCTGACAGGAGTTTGATTTAATGATTAGCCACCTGACCCTCTGCTCCTCCGAAACCTTTAACTGGAGAATAACTCGCCTTTTACTGAGGGCATGGGGCTGAATGTTAATCACTCAGAGGAGGAGAAAAAAAAGCTTCGGATTGAAATGGGTTCATTGTTCTGGGTAGCATTTGAAAAGCTGTCCGACCATTCAAAGGCTTTGCGCAGGTTTCAGACAGGACTTTGTGTACTCAAATTCCACCACTGCCTCCCAGTATAAACTCATGGCGAAACCCATCCCAGTGAGTACTGAACTCATTTTCATGACAATTTTTATAAATTGTAAGATTTTTTTTTGCAGATGTGCTACCTTTCAGTTGATTGACTATCTTCCAAGAATTTGTTTTATTATTTAAAAAAAAAAGACGCATGGATATCTTCCTGGTGGCAGAAGCGTTAAATAATTGTTTTAAGTGTAGAGAGGGGGAAATTAAAAAGGGCACAGAATTTGGATTAAACGCTTGCTTCGTGCCAGTTTTGGAGAGATCTAGCTGCCTGGGGCCAGGAGAGTGTTTGAAATTTCAGAAGCTAAAATGATCAGTGTCTCTATCCCTGCAGGACTGTACCTGTTTTTTTTTGGGGGGGGGGGGTGGCATTTAGATTTGGTGGGGCTGTGATGTTCAATTTTTGTTCCCCTCCTCTCTCTCCTGCACAGTGATATATTTCTGCTCGAGCTCCAATACCCACAGGGAACTTATAGTAACGGAAAGTGTAGAACAACCCAGAACAAAATAGATCAATGGCAGAACACGCTTGTACCGTTCATATCCAGCTCACTGCTGGGCAGGCAGTTGTGGATCTATTTTACGCGCCGCAGTAATTCGCTGTTTTTTTTGGGTGGGGGGGGGGTGGTGTGGTGGGGGCAGTGGAAGTTATAGACTGATAGCTCCCCAAGCTTACTGGTGCCTGCCAAGGAAATTCAGACATATCTCACTATCTGATAAGGTAAACTTGACTTCTCTGCTATTTCTGTCGCGCTGCACTGTTGAACTGTTGTTTTATTTCGGCTCTGCCTGTTGGAGGTCGGGAATTAGAAATGTGTACTTTCCTGCCCCCTTGTTTCTAACTTTTGGCGATGGATTGAAATTTGTTGAAGCGGCTGAGGAACTGTAAGTTTTATAAATGCACTGATTTTACTGTTAGCTTTCTGAAGTAAAATTACCTCTTTCCCCGTTAATTCCTTCCTCCTTTCCATCATATTTACTTGGTCTCCCTTGCATGCACAGAAAGGAAAGCTACAGTCCTAACCCCGCGCCTCTATTGGACTGATCCTGATCCCGGACCTCTGTTAGACAGGGTCGTGATCCCAGATCTGTATTGGATACTGTCCTGATCCCGTGTCTCTATTGGACAGGGTCCTGATCCCGTGTCTCTATTGGACAGGATCCCGGACTTCAGTGGGACAGGGTCCTCCACGCAGGCACGCATACTTGCAGACACACAAAATTTGCTTTTAATTTTTTTTTAGCTTAATTAAATAGATCAATGATTGATTGTGCTTTTGGGAACAATTACAAACTCTATTTGGAGAAATGCAAATAATCCCTCTGAACTTCACACCTTGTAATTATACAAAGTAAAGAGAAATTATTTAAGCTCAATCAATTGTGGATGCTCAAAGGTGAAGAGAATAACCTTCATTGCAAATTTCTTAACACATGTATAGGATGTGAATGTCATTGTGGATTGTTACACTTATAATTCATAATGCTAACTCTATGTTGCAAACCGTCTAATTTTAATTACAAGAATAATGTTTCAAATCCATTCTTCAACCAAGAGTGTGGATATAAATCAAACATTCCAGGGTGGAAAGGGTGTGGGAAAAGTGTTGAGTTTATTTTAAAAGGGAAAAAAAGGTGGATTTATAATAATAATATGAGGACATTGGAGTAAATGGGACATTGCTTAAGTTTTAATGTAGATGCATTAATAGCAGGTAAAAGTTTTGTTGTTTCTCCTTCCTCCATACAGAAGTCGAAAGCCCCTGGCCTGACTATGTAAGAGAGCGCAGGAATGCAATCTCAATGCGGCCACACGGGACAGGGCAGTCCTATTGCAAGATAACTGAAGAGCCGTGCAGCTCCAGTGAAGACTCTAGCTCTTCCTCAAAAATCAAGAACTCTTTGGGCTCACTGCCACATTTAGCCGAGCAGCAAACTCCCTACCGGGCAGTCTGTTTGTCAGTGGACCCCCGAAATGGCTACATGGACCAACGCTATTGTACGTATCCACACATCTGCTACTCATTTCTGTTTTACACGGAAAGTGCCCCTCAGAGGGGGGAATAGTTCCACCAGATCATGTAAAATAGTAAATGAGTCAGAAAAGTCACTTATTTTTTTGAGACCTGGAGCGTCACTTATGTTTGTTTGGTCCATCATTGCCTTGTATCATTGTAGCTTTTAAAAAATATCTATCTGACCACTTATCTGATGAAATCATTCACATTAAACAGTGACTCTGTCATTCCATGTTAAACATCTGCATGCTGCCGGTGTCTGCTTTATGTTGGGAAATGGCATGTTTCCATAGGGGCAGGTCAGTAGATACCTTTGATGGGATATTTCTCAACTCTAGATGTAATTTATTATAGGATGGTTAGAGGTCAAAGGTATCTTAACCCAGAGCAGGGGCAAGATCTGCAGGGACTATCTGAAGACATTTGAGTGATGTCTTGGAAGAGACTGGATAAGTATGGCCAATTACTTTATTATCCTTTTGACACATCAAGGGGAAACTAATTGGCACTGTGTTTGTCTTTGACTCGAAGATGAACTTGTTCCTTGAACTTTTCAAGATTAAGAAGAAAGTGGAAAAGGTAGAAACTTTCGTTTACGTTCAGTAATGTGGAAAGCCAGGAATCACAGCAGAATAGCTGTTGTGGTAGCAGAGAAGTTGCAGTGTTTCAGGTAAGCTGAATGAGAAATGGTTCCCTAAGGTGGAAAGAACAGAATCTTATGATGGGAATAGAAAGCTAGTAGGACTGACAGATTTTCATTTACAGGCCAAGTGTTTTTTTTTTATCTTAATGTTTTAGAAGTACTTATAGTATATGTTCCAGGAAAAATATAATTATGACTGCACTTTGAAGGCACATAATGTGGTTCACTACATTGTGAAATGAACTACATATGGCTTTTTTTCTGACTTCTGAAGGAGGAAGTACAGTAAGATGATTCTGTCCTTTCAACATTAAGGAAGGTAGGAAGGTAAAGTAAAGTGAGTTTCTGTGAGTTACTTAACTTAACCAGTAATAGTTGTTTTTTCCATGAGGTTCCAAGGGATTAAGTGCAATTTGTTCCCTCCAAGACTTCCAAAGGAACATATACAGTTCTGTCCTTCAATTAATTTCCAGAGAACAAATACAATTAGGTTGCTCATTTCATAAGATCAAGTATAGTAATATCCCATTACAGATCCCAAAGGATCAAGCACAATGAGGCGTTTCTGTGAGTTATCAATAAAAATAAGTGTTATTAACTTTCTCCCCTTCTAAGTTCCAGAAATAGCATGTGCAGTGAACTCTTTCAGCAAGTTACAAAATGTCCCAGACGATAACTATCACGTAACTCATTAGTTTGAATTCAACAGGCTAGTTTTTGTAAAGCAGTATTTCCTTCTGACTCTAGTCAAATTATGTTACATGTAAATAAATATTGCATAATATTCCTCACTTGCCAATTCTTCTTGTGGACCTTGAATGAACATCTCCATGTGTTTCATTTTAAAATAGAAAAGTGCATTCCTTCAGAATTTGACTTGTGGCTCAGGCTACCTTGTTCTAAGTTATGGATGATGTTCTCTTTTACTTAATCTTCTCTGCCAGGTCCTGGATTATACTGAGAAAGTCCAAACATGCTTTCTGTGTTTTCCAGTTTCCAACCAAATGGATGCTTTGCCCTCAATTTAGAAAAATGAGCATCAGTATTTTAGAGGCTGGGAATTCTGTGGCGAGTAACTCACCTCTGACTCCCCAAAGCCCGTCCACCATATACAGGGCACAAGTCAGGAGTGTGATGGAACACTCCCCACTTGCCTGAATGAATGCAGTGCCAACAGTATTCAAGAAGCTCAACACCATCCAGGAAAAAGCAGCCCACCCACTACCTTAAATGTTCACTCCCTCCAACACCAATGCACAGTGACAGCAGTGTGTACCATATGCAAGGTGCGCTGCAACAACTTGTCAAACCTCATTTGACAGCACCTTCCAAACTTAACATCCCAATCACCTAGGAGGACAACGGCAGCAAAACCCATGGGAATACCACCTGCAAGTTGCCCTCCAAATCGCACACCATCCTAACTTGGAACAATATCCCTGTTGCTTCACTGTTGCTGGGTCAAAATCCTGGAACTCCCTAACAGCACTGTGGGTGTACCTACACCTTGTGGACTGCAGTGGTTCAAGAAGGCAGCTCACCACCACCTTCTCAAGGGCAATTAGGAATGGGCAACAAATTGCTAAGCTTACCAGCGATGCTTCCATCCCATGAAATAATATTTTTTAAAAGCATTTGTTAATGGGGGAGTAAACAGAGATTCAGGCCTAGTGGGAAAAGATGAGTCACAAAGAAATCATCAATAAAGTGTCCAATGCACTGATATACATTGATGTGCAAAGGAAGCATGCTAAAAGGTGAGAAGGTACATTAGAAGCAGAAGGTGATGGTGAGGATAAAACTGACAAGTGAGAAGTGGAAAACTGAAAGAAACAACATAAACAAGTGCTATATGCAAAAGAAATGCAGTTAGAAAGAAATTCACATTTTAAAATGATTGTCCTTATTTTTAGGAGTAATCAGTGGTTGAAAAAAACTTGTAAAATTGCTTTGGCATATAACGTATAATTATTTAGTAGACTGAATCTTCGCTGTAATTCTTATAACCAAGGACTCAGGGTTGAATGGATGTCTGGAACCCAGTCTCTCTCTCTCTCTCTCTCTCTCTGATTTGGTGTTTAATTTTTACCATAAAGGTACCAGTTGCTCCAGTAGGAGTAACGCTGGTGAACGATGTTCACAAGTCGTCAGATTGCTGCTGCAGCGATTTTAGGGTCCGACAATCCATTTATGAAGGAGCAGTTCTTAAAATACATTATTGAAGTTGCTTTTTTTTAGGTATAGCATTTTAAATATAACCTGACTTTCTTTTTCCTCTAATATAAATTACCAATGTGGGTAGTTAATTTTCCAATTGCGAACAGCAGGAGATTGAGAGGGCAATAATCACAGGAGGAGACTGATTACTGTACTGTGCAGTGTTCCAGGAATGAGTCCTTTGGTTTCATATACAAAAAAAATTAAGACAAAAGCAAATGGACTCCCATGTAAAATTAAACACACTGATCCTGACATAAAACTGTGGGATCCCAGTTTGCAAATGCATTTGTCCAAAATTCCTCTCCCTGCTAATTTAGCAGAGGAGTTAAACTGTTTAATAAACAAATTGGTTAATGATTTGCACTAAACAAAAAAACATAAGAAATAGAAGTAGGCCATTTTGTCTTTGGAGCCTGCTTCACTATTCAGTAAGATTATGGCTGATTTCCTACTTCAACTCCACCTCCCTGCACTATCACCATATCCCTTAATTCCCTTAGTTTCCCAAAAAATGCCTTGAATATAGTCAAAAACTGAGCATTCACTGCTCCCTGCACTGAAGAATTCCAAAGATTCACAACCCTTTGAGTGAAGAAATTTCTCCTCGTCTCAGTCCTAAATGGCCAACCCCTTATATGTTTCAGATTCCCCAGCCGGAGGGAAACATTTTCTCAGCGTTCACCCAGTCAAACCACTTGAGAATTTTATTACATTTCAGTTAGATCATTCCTCGGTCTTCTGAAACTCCAGTGAATATACTCAGTCTCTCCTCGTAGGATAATCCCCTCATCCCAGGAACCAGTCCGAAAAAGAGCAGAGAGGAATTTCAAATGGCAGCGTTAAGTGGTTGTTTGCCAGTACCCCACAGCATGATTTCAGTCTCGATTTCTTGGTTTGCAGAGGCCCATTTAGGCCCAGAACTCTTGTCTTTTTTCCACAGAACTTGATTGGTGATGTGTCAATGACCAGTTGCAGGACCCGATAGTTTCCCTTCACCCTCCTATACTCACAGCGTTCTCCATGGGAGAATATGGTCAGAGAATATCTTCATTGATGGAGTTGGAGATGAGCTTTATTCTTCATTTGCCTGGATGTGGTTTACAACACTGAAAGGATTGAAACACTCACTGAAACCCAATCCTCGGAGGTTGTGAGTAGTCACGAATGGGTCTGCATTCTTGTGGTTCAAGTATCATATTCACAGAAACATCTTTAATTGGGTTTAATTACACCAAAATAAAGTAGTTTGGTAAATGTGATATGATCGATTGGAATTCCTGCCTTTCTTGGCAAACTTTCCATCCCAACATCAGGATTTTGTTCTTTAATTAGAAGGATTGCTAAGTGGATCTGTTCATAATTATGTTTTCCGACTGGATCTTGATGTTGATCTTATTTTGTTTGTGTCATTATAATGAAAGCAATGCTGCTTATTTGAATGAAAGCCTACTCTCAGTTTTCAGTGTTCTTAAGAAATGCAGCGCTGTCGATGAATCTCATCATCTAGCTAGCAGAAAGCCACAAAACATTTGTGGTGCAATTAGTATCTTTATTGCAACAGTACTTCTTTAAATCCCCATCCCATGCCATCCCTCCCATGCATTCCCCCCACCCCACATTGTTGAGTGTTTTAAATTTGGGAAGGTTGTTTTGCAAAACTCTAGTTCTCTGCGCCTGTGGGATGACAGTTGATTAATTAGATGTTGTAAAACTTTACTGTAACACTCAGGTACTGAGTACACCCAGGCACTGCCCACCAAATAAACCCCCCAACAGACACACCCCTCAAACTGATCAGTCAAAATAATCCGGGCAAACAAAAACTGAGTATTGTTATTATTGATCTTGTAGGTGATGGGTTTCTTCCAGTAATCCTGTGGACACCATCAGTTCACCTCCCCCTCATAGAACAGATTGGTGTGGTTAAGGGATCTTGCCAAGCGGCGAAGTCTCTTCAGTGGACGTCATTTTCAGGAATGTGTTGAGTTTGACTGTAACTGGAGATGAGATGAATGATCAGTAAAGTGACCACCACAAGAAACCTCCAATCCCTCCAGCATTTAGGAGTAAACATGTAGCTAGGTTGCCTCTTGTGCGCAAGTCGAGGTTTATTTTGGGGCATTCATAGGACTGAGCAGCAGTAAGGTGCTCCAAGTTAATTGGACAGCCCCCCCATTAAAATATAATTTTACCAGATCCATTGATTGCTGAATGCCTAGCGAGCTAATGAGCCCCACGTGATCTAGGTTTGATTGTTGGTACGCTGAGGCTAACTAATCTCAGCCAGGCCAACAATTGTGACGGTACAATTATCCTCAGCACCCTGGCCTCAAGAAATGAGGATCAGCCTGGATGCGCACACTGGATCATTACCCAGTGCCTATCGTCAGATCATCAGAACAAGGACCGGCCCGGGTGCGGTGCCCTCATTGTCAATGTCTGCGCCTGCTGGCACACAGTGAATCGATCATTGGACAAGGTGCGAGAAACCAACACTCATTGAACCGAATGCCAGCAAGAGTCGGTGTGGCTTTGAGAAGATCCTGTGGGATAAAAGCATTCCACTGAAATTCCTCTCTCTGCTGTTTAAGGTGGCGGTGTTACCCACTTAAAATAAATCGCACCTATTACTCAGCAGCATCGTCTCAAGGCGCGCTGGAGAGCCGGGCAGGAAAATTGGTGACGGTGGGGTGAGGGGGAGGGGGAAGGAACCAGGGGAGTGTGAGGGGGGCCGGCGGTGGAAAGGCTATGATACATTTCTAGCTGTCTGGTAGTAGGATCAGAAAGGTCTTGCAGTATCCATTTTATGAAACAAATTCCCAGATTAATGAGAAGGGAGTTCCTTAAAACTAACAGCACCAGGCATCTGGTTCATATCTTCCCTGGAAGTCAAAGTACATATCAAACGCTGTGCAGAATTGTTGTGACTCCAGCTCTTTTGAAAAGGCCTTACAGATGGCATAAAAATGTTATTTTTTTTCAAGTAAATGGGATTTGCTGGTTTCTGAAAAATTGATGTAGGAGTCTATGTGTTTATCTAAGTAACATGACCACATTTGGGTCCCACTTGGCTCTTTTCTGTAGTCTGTCCTTGTGTTATTTGTTGTCAAGTTTTATTTATGTTGCAATTGGCAGATTAGCAGAGTACTTTTTGGAAGAGTGGACCTTTGGCACTGCGGATTCGGCCTTGCCACTTTCTCGTACCTTTTTTTTTGAAGCAAGATTATAAATACTGCGGCTTTTTTTTTGTGTTGGTCTAGCAGATAAAGGCTGAAAAACAAGGAGTTGATCTTGTAAGAAAACATAGCACAGCAATCAGTGATATCCTATGAATCCGGGGAGTGGGTATATAAAACTTCTGCGTCTCGATGAAGATTCCTTACTTGACAGCTTCAAACCCCTTTTATTTTTAAAAATGTCAATTCTGTCAAAAATGCAGAAATCAACCTGAGGTCAAGCAGATGGATGTGCTCTGAATACGTGCAGATTTTGGGGCTAAAAATTGGCTTAACCTGTTTTTCAGGACCACGAGTTCCATTGCAGGTGGGCAGCATGTTTTTAGGGTCAGGCTACACTGCTGGCTGCCTCTGTGCTCAGCTGGGTTCTGTTGACAGCAAGTGGTCCAGCCAGTCTTTTGTTCTTAAAGGCAGTCTGTCCCTTTTTGAAAAGAAGCTGCACCGAATAATATTGCTACAACTTAAAACTTGTGAAGTAGAACACCACGGCAGAGAGGGAGGGTTCCAAGATGACAGATATGGTGCTTGAGATATTAGTAGTGTGGGGTAGGCAGGGGGAGTGAAGCCATGGTTACGCAGGGGTCAGTAAGTGCCTGATATTCGCAGAGGAGAGCTAGCTGATGCCACACTGTATAATGGAACTATGCAAAAAGCAAGCCAATAAATATGTTTTACAAATGATTTGCTTCATTCCCCTACCATGCCCTCCTCCCTCTTTCCACTTTCTCAGTTAGTAAATGCACTTTCTGGAATGATACTCCTCTGTGCAGAGGAGAAAAGTCAATTTGCTTGTCTCTCCCAATGAATTTCACGACTACTTGTATGGTCTTAACACAACTGCCCTTTCAAAGAGCCAGCACAGGCATGATCAGCTGAATGGCCTCCACCTGCAATGTAACTTTCTACATTTCTATGATAACTGACCTTGGATCACCAACAAGCACTCGTGTCACGCTGGCTGCTTGGCAGTGATGCTGTCAAAAGACTTCACCCTGGGCAAGCTACTGGAGGACTAGCGTCTTTATGTACGTGTAGCCCAATATGAACCCTAATTTTCCAGCCAAGGTGAAATGAAAGATGATTCTCCCACATATTAATCCCAAACCCACCCTTTTCCCCCTCACCCCCCCCCCCCCCCCCCCCCCCCCCCCCCCACCGCTGCCTATCTTAATCTTAGCAAGTTCTTGACCTAAGCCCGTTGTTCTGAGCAAAATCAGGTCCTCGACCTGAGAGGATAAGCCAGAGTCATGGAAGTGGAAAAGCTGGAAATCACTTCAGAAACAATTGGGAAGCTGCAATGTGGGGAGTAATTCTGAGTGGATGCACTAAAATGGGCAAAATGGCCTACTTAATCTGTAATAATTCTGTGCAGTTTTGAACAGCTGGGAAGCATTCCTGTCTGACTGCCAGTTACGAGGTGGCATAGACTGAGAACTGGAACCAGAGCACCCACTTGGCCCTGCCAGCTGGTGAATAAATGCTTTCTTGTGGAACATTTGTTCAAGTAACATTGCAGAGAAATTATTCCTCTTCAAAGATGGACATGCCAGTTCTTTGATCGAACAATTGGTTTCTCACCAATTGATCCAACATCTTAAGTCATGAAAACAAAATTACCTCCATGACTAGGCTCCCTCTGGTGCACAAACAAGTAATTACAAAGCTACAGCCCCAGGGAGCAGGAAAATAATGAAGACAAAAATAAAGGTATTAAATATTGACTTTAAAACAATACTGCCTTCAAATTGCGCCATGTGATTGAGTCTACAAACGTTTAAACCAGTTTTATGATGTTTCTTTGGTGTATGAAGTAATGAGGCTAATATTTCTGCTATAAAAGCATTTTAGTGATTTCAGGAAAGTATGTTAAGCCTCTGCACAGTAACATTCTCACAGCATAATCTCAAGGATTCCATATAATCTAGACATTTCAGTACGTAAAGAGAGTGCTTTAACCTAAATAGAGCAGGAGAGGGTTCGGTAGAGGGGATAATAGACTTACAAAAGATATGGCAGCTTTGCAGGGCAGCTATTTAGGTAATGATACCAAAGTGTGACAGGAAGGGACAGAGTGTACAAACATAAAAACTAAAAGCAGCAAATAGGGTCAGAGGGAGTAAAAATAGTAAAAAGGCAAAATTAATGGCTCCTTATTTAAATGCATGTAGTATTTGGAACAAAATAAATGAATTAACGGCACAAATAGAGGTTAATGAGTCTGAACTTATAGCCATTACGGAGACATGGTTACAAGGAGATCAAAGCTGGGATCCAAATATTCAGGGGTATGTGACTTTTCATAAGGACAGGCAGGAGGGAAAGGGTGGTGGGGTAGCTTTGTTAGTATGAGATGGAATAAGTACGATAGCAAGAAATGATCTTGGATCGGAAGATGTAGAATCCACATGGGTGGAGGTAAGAAATAACAAGGGGAAGAAGACACTGGTGGGAGCAGTTTATAGGCCCCCTAACAGTAGTAATACTGTAGGACAGAGAATAAATCAGGCGATAATGAGGGCATGTGAAAACAGAAGTATATTAATCATGGTGAATTTAATCCTCATGTAGATTGGGAAAATCAAATTGGCAGGGACAGCCACGAGCAAGAATTCATCGTGAATTCGGGACAGTTTCCGAGAACAATATGTTGTGGATCCAACCAGGGATCAGGCTATTTTGGATCTGGTAATGTGTAATGAGGCAAGTTTAATAAATTACCTCAGAGTAAAAGATCCCTGAGGAAACAGTGACCATAACGTGGTAGAATTTAGTTTTCAGTTTGAGAGTGAGAAACTTGGATTAGAAACAACTCTGCTGAACTTAAATAAGGGTAATTACAAAGGAATGAGAGCAGAGTTGGCTGGAGTTTGGCAGAAAACACAGTTGATGAACAATGTCAGACATTTAAGAAAATAGTTCATGACTCACCACAAGGATATATCCCAGTGAGGATGAAGGATTCTAGGAAGGAGACAAACCAACCATGGTTAACCAAGGAGGTTAAGGATAGTATCAAATTGAAAGAATAAACATACAATGTGGCAAAGATTAGTGGTAAACTAGAGGATTGGGAAAGTTTTAAAAACCAACAAAAGATGACCAAAAAATAATAAAGAGGGAGAAAATAAACTTTGAGGGTAAACTAGCAAGCAATATGAAGATGGACAGTAAGAGCTTCTTTAAATGTATAAAAAGGAAGAGAGAGGTCAAAGTCAACATAGGCTCCTTAGAGAATGAGGCTGGGGAAATAATAATGGGGAATCAGGAAATGGCAGAGGAGTTGAATAAATACTTTGCTTCAGTCTGCACGGTAGAAGACACTAATAGCATTCCAAAAATACTACATAATCAAGGGGCAAAGAAGGGGAGGAAGTAAATTCAATAACTAACACTAGAAAAAAAGTACTAGGGAAATTAATTGGGCTAAAGGCCAACAAGTCCCCTGTAGCTGATGGGTTGCATCCTAGGATATTAAAGTATTAGTGGATGCACTGGTAGAAATCTTCCAAGAATCCTTAGATTCTGGAAAAGTCCCAGAGGGTTGGAAAACTGCCAATGTAACACCCTTATTCAAAAAGGGAAACAAAAAACAGGTAACTATCAGACAGTTAGCTTAACATCTATCATTGGGAAAATGTTAGATTCAATTATAAAGAATGTAATAGGGCATTTAGAAATGCATAATGTAATCAGTCCTGCCACATCCAGTTGTGGACTATTAAGCAACTCACTAGAGGAGGAGGCTCCACACATATCCCCAGCCTCAATGATGGGGGAGCCCAGCACATCAGTGCAAAAGATAAAACTGAAGTATTATCTGGCTGAAGCTACAATCTTCAGCCAGAAGTGCCAAGTGGATGATCTATCTTGGCCTCCTCCGGAGGTCACTAGCATCACAGATGCCAGTCTTCAGCCAATTCGATTCACTCCACCTATCAAGAAACAGCTGAAGGCACTGGATAGTGTAAAGGCTATGGGCCCTGACAATATTCCGGCAATAGTACTGAAGACTGGAACTCCAGAACCTGCCGCGCCCATAGCCAAGCTGTTCAAGTACAGCTACAACACTGGCATCTATCTGGTTATGTGGAAAATTTCCAGCTATGTCCTGCACACAAAATGCAGGACAAATCTAACCCAGCCAATTACCGCCCCATCAGTCTACTCTCGATCATCAGTAAAGTAATGGAAGGCGTCATCAACAGTGCCATCAAGCAGCACTTGCTTAGCAATAACCTGCTTACTGGTGCCCAGCTTGGGTACCACCAGGGCCACTCAACTCCTGACCTCATTACAGCCTTGGCTCAAACATGGACAAAAGAGTTCGGCTCCCAAGGTGAGGTGAGAGTGACTACGCTTGACATCAAGGCTACATTTGACCGAGTGTGGCATCAATGAGTCATAGCAAAACTGGAGTGAATAGGAATCAGGGGGAAAACTCTCTGCTAGATGGATTCATACCTAGCACAAAGAAAGATGGTTGTGGTTGTTGGAGGTCAATCATCTCAGCTCTAGGACATCACTGCAGGAGTTCCTCAGGGTAGTGTCCTCGGCCCAACCATCTTCAGCAGCTTCATGAATAACCTTCCTTCCTTCCATCATAAGGTCAGAAGTGGGATGTTCGCTGATGATTGCACGATGTTCAGCACCATTCGTGACTCCTCAGATACTGAAGCAGTCCATGTCCAAATGCACCAAAACCTGGACAATATCCAGGCTTGGGCTGATGTGGCAAGTGACATTAGTACTACACAAGTGTGAGGCAATGACCTTCAACAACAGAGAATCTAACCATCGCCCTTGATGTTAAATGGCATCACCATCACTGAAACCCCCAGTATCAACATCCTGAGGGTTACCATTGTCCAGAAACTGAACTGGACTAGCTATATACGTACTGTGGCTACAAGAGCAGGTCAGAGGCGAGGAATCCTGTGACGAGTGACTTACCTCCTGACTCCCCCAAAGCCTGGTCACCATCTACAACGCACAAGTCAGGAGTGTGATGGAATATTCTCCACTTGCCTAGATGAGGGCAACTCACACAACACTCGAAGCTTGACACCATCCAGGATAAAGATGCCCGCTTGGTTGGCACCACATCCACAAACATTCACTCCCTCCACCACCGAGGCACAGTGGCAGCAGTGTGTACCATCTACAAGATGCACTGCAGGAATTCACCAAGGCTCCTTGGACAGCACCTTCCGAACCCACGACCACTACCACCTAGAAGGACAAGGGCAGCAGATAGATGGGAACACCACCACCTGGAAGTTCCCCTCCAAATCACTCACCATCCTGACTTGGAAATATATCGCCATTTCTTCACTGTTGCTGGGTCAAAATCCTGGAACTCCCTCCCTAACAGCACTGTGGGTGTACCTATGCTACATGGACTACAGTGGTTCAAGAAGGCAGCTCACCACCACCACCACCTCAAGGCCAACTAGGGATGGGCAATAAATGCTGGCCCGCCCAGCGAAGCCTGCATCCCATGAATCAATTTTTAAAAAATAATCAAGCAGAGTCAGCATGGTTTCATGAAGTGAAAATCATGCCTGACAAATTTGTTAGAATTCTTTGAGGAGGTTAAAAGCAGGATAGATAAAGGAGAACTATTAGATGTAATATATTTGGATTTCCAAAAGGCATTCAGTAAGGTACGACACATAAGGCTACTTAATAAGATAGGAGCCCATGGTGTTGGGGGTAGCATATTAGCATGGATAGAGGGTTAGCTAACTAATAGAAGACAGAGTTGGGTTAAGGGGGGAACTTTCAGGTTGGCAACCTGTAACTAGTGGAGTGCCACAGGGATCAGTGCTGGGGCTACAATTATTTACAATATATATTAATGATTTGGCTGAGGGAAGTGAATGTACTTTCACCAAGTTTGCTAATGACACAAAAATAAGTGGGAGGCAAGTGGTGAGGATGACATAAAGATTTATTAATCAGTAAGGGAATCCAGGATTATGGGGAAAAGGCAGGAAAGTGGAATTGAGGATTAACAGATCAACCATGATCTCAATGGGCTGAATGGCCTTCTCCTGCTCCTACATCTTATGGTCTTATATAAGGTGACTGAAGCTGTGGCTCAGTGGGCAGCATTGAGCCAGCAGGTTAAAATACCAGGACTCAGTCCAGAGAGCACAGAAGACCTTAGTGAAATACTGTTGGAGTACCACACACTGGGATGTGCTATCTTTCAGATGATCAGGCTCCATCTGCCCCCCTCAGGTTGAACAGCAGCGAGGTTCTCCATGTTGTCCTGGCCAATACTTACTCCTCAACAACATCCCCAAAGGAACATATTAGCTGGCCATTATTGCAATGATACTTGTGGGTGCTTGCTGTGCGTAAATTGGCTCTTATGTTTCCTACACTACAACAGTGGCTACAGTTCAAAATGCTTCATCTGGACATTCAAAAGGCCATGATCGGCGCTATTTAAATGTAGGTCTTTCATTGCCAGTGCAATATGTCGCATTGGTGCTACCTAGTCACATGCAGTAGCCTTAACGTTCAACCTCAAAAAGGGATGATCTGTAATTAATCGACTCCAAGTAACAGGCCATCCTTTTTGAAGCTGCTTTTCAACCCAGTTGGTTGTGCCTGCCAAAGCAACATTCCAGTTATTTTCTTTTGCTGCCTCAGAAATGGAAGAACGACTGCATTATTCATAAAGCAGGTTGGTTGAGTTTAGTGATGATGAATGGGTTCAAAGGAAAGGTTTTTTTTCTGTCAGCGTCAGGGCTGATGGCAGGAGACCTGGCAGAAGATTTGTTAACATGCTTAATGTCTGTGGTTACTGTCACCCGTCCATAGTTAGCTCGCAGGCACCACGATTCTTCACAGTGCCTTTCCTTTGCTGTGTAGCCCTGCGACGTGACAGCCACTGAAGCAGGTCCATTAATTTGGGGAATGAAATATGCACGCTGCTGATAGATAGTGCTTGTGATTCTTTGGTTATCTAATGAGAAATCTGCTGTGTCAAGAGGTCTTGGGCAAATGGGACTGAGGGTAGAGTTTGATTTAGAAGACTGGTGGAGATGGCAAAGCAGGAACTTAAGAAAAAGCTTTTAACACCATTGAGTCTCAAATCCTCAAATTGAGTCTCAAAGCCTCAAATTAGAAAAAAAAAAGAAATATTTGACTTATTTTTCCAGCCTTTTGGCACTTTTTTTTGTTGTGTTGATCAAGTTGAGGAATATTAGTACAGTCTAATGTGCTCCATGACAGAAGCCCTCATGTCAGCATTCAGCAGGCCAGGTAGAGCATAGCTAGATGTAGCATAAACCTTTCACCCCCTAAGGCTCAGCAATGTACTTTAGTTCCAATTTCGAAAGAGCATCCCAACGTTACCAGTTTGACACTCTTTGCATTTCTCATACCAGTCATCCTGTGGCCAGTCCGGGTGATACTGGTGACTGTTTTAGCGCAGTTTTGCACTACATCCTCCAACCCACAAGGAACTGAATTGCTGCCCATTCTTACAGCCAGCATATGGACCAAAGAAATTTTCATCCATTCACTTCTGACGATCCAACCCCAGCTCCCAGTGGTGTAAGGCCAGTGTATAACCCACTGGACCAGGGCTACTTAACTAACAGAAATATATGGAGATTGCTACACTGAAACAAACCGTTCAGCCTAACCAGTCCATGTCGGCTTAAGCCTCCATGCAAGCAAATAGTTCTTATCGCATTTACTCATCCTGTTCCTATATCCGTTCGTTTCCTTCGTCCACCTGTCGAACTTAATCTTGAATGTTGACATAGTTTTTGTCTCAACCACCAACCCTGGAAGTGAATTCCACAGCCTCGTAAATCTCTGAGTAAAGAATTCTCTTCTGTCCTCCCTTCTAAATATCGTACGATTAACCTTGAATCTAAGGCCCCTCATTCTTGATCTGAAAGCTACTGGAAATGGCCTGCTTCGGTCTACTGTGACCCATCCACTCATTCTGTCAGCCAGTAATTTGTATTGCTGTAATGGAAATAAAAAAGAACATGATTATTCATTTCATCAGCTCCCCTTCAGATGCCCCAATGAACAGTTACATTTCCCCTGGTCAAGGGGGTCAACAGACATGATGGAATATGCAAAAATGTATCAAAATAGGCTCATACTCTGGCTGGAATTTTACACCCTTGCCCCCTGCCAGGAGCGAGCTAGGAGGTGGGGGTGGTGTGTGAAATCGAGTGAGATGGCGGGGATGGGGTGCCTGCTCCTTGCCTTCTCACCTCCACTGGTATTTTACAACCTGCCCACTCTTAGGCCAATTAATGGCCACTTGAGCTCCTCTTCCCTCCTGGACACCATGGCCACTGACGAGGCTGCACAGTAAAAACTGGTGTCTCCCTGCAAGTTCGGGGGTGGAAGCTTCACTCCTAATTGGGCACTTGGTGGCAACGGCTGCCCCCACTGGAAGACCCCCGCCCCCTCATCATCGATCCTACCCACGCCTCACCTGGGCCTGTCTGATTGGCTCCAGCGAGCCCTGACTCCGGTTCTCCTCGGCGGTCGATGGTCTGGTGCCTGTTGCAGTCCCAGCAGTGGCCACTGCTCCTGGTGTCACTGCTGGGACGGAAGAACAGCCGACCATCTGACAGAACATCTTGCTGCAGACAGGCGAAAGTCACGGCTGCAGGCAACTAATTGCCTGAACCGCATAAAATCTAGTCGTGACTTCCAGGGCTGGCAAAGGCGGGTATGCACCCACCCACCCTCCGACAGCCCTCACTTTCTGGTCAGTGGTCAGGGTCACTGCCTCCACATTAAATCCAGTCTTTGTTTGTTATTTTATGGCCCTTTCTTATGGCAGGATTATCAAGTCCCATTGAAGCCAATGGACTCCTGAATGACTAGCCACATTTTACAGCCCCCCACCCCCACCCCACCGTGACGGAGCCACAAATTATATCACCCTTCTAAACGTCTGACTGGGATTGCAAAGCTGTCATATATGGAGAACCTGTCACTTAATATTGTATGGTGCAGTGTTGGTATTCCATTACCCTGGGCTGTTTGCCTGATCAGCTTGGTATCTCTAACAATACAGCAGCCAGACCTGTTATCCTCTGTTGCCTTGATGAGTACCCGCAACTGTAGCAGTTAAGAAGCTTCAAACATGTGCGAGTTACAGTGTTAATATATTTTTCTCAAAGTTGGAAACTCCTACTTTCCTTAGTACTTACTTTCCTCCCTCCTTTCAAAATTCTTCCCCCCTCCCCCGCACCAAGTTTGAAGCCCTAATTCAAAGAGTCATAGGTTGTATTGCCCTTAATCCCTTATGAAAACACAATGCTGATATATTTTACTTGTAATGTAAGCATGCGGTTGTCAATGAGGTTCTTTTTTTCAATGATGCTTCCTATTGTGTGCATTGACCCTGATTGAGTCAAAGGCAAACAGCCATCCAAGCACATTGGTCTTAAACTGGTGTCCCAGGATTCTGTTAGAACTGTGAGGGGTGCCCAAGAGGCTGCAGAGTTTTCTCCATTCGTGTCTAGATTTTTATGTTTTTCTGTAATTGTTAACTTACTCGTACATTATTTCTGTTGCTGAAGACTGAAACAAAAAACATTTTCCACGGTATTAAAACTGGAATAGCTGGCGATGTCTTTTTAAAAAAAAATAGGGCAGTGGTAATGGCCAACGTGTGTCAGTTTTTGTACAGCATCTGTCATGAGGCAATCCTTGAAACTTCTGGGTGGGATTTTCTAGCCCCGCCTGGCGCCAGGATCGCTGGACCCACCACAAGTCGATGGACTTTTGGCTGGGCCACCAAATCTCCCATGGCGGTTCCCACCACGAAGGAGCCGGAAAATCTGGCCTCAGTGTCTTAGTGATGAGCATTGTACTTGATTGTCCAGAGCCATCTTATGGATGAGGTATAAAAACAGTTGGATAACATTAGTTATATAGATAGATGGATTGGAGAAGCTGGCGCTGTTCACCTTAGAGAAGAGAAGCTCAAGAGGAGATTTGATGGAGGCTTTCAAAACCATGAGGGATCCGGACAACATTAGATAGGGAAAAACTGTTCCCATTGGTGGAAGAATCTAGAACCGGGGACATCGGTTTAAGATGATTGGCAAAAGAAGCAATGGTGACATGAGGAGGAACTTCTTTTACACAGTGAGTGGTTAGGATCTGGAATGCACTATCTGAGAGTGTGGTGGAGGCAGATTCAATTGTGGGTTTCAAAAGAGAATTGGATCATTGTCTGAAGGAGGAGAATTTTTCAAGGCTATAGGGGAAAAGGCAATGAACTGGCAATAGGTGAAATGCTCTAGAAAAGAACCAGCATGGACACAACAAACTATACTCTGCTGTGACCATTCGATGATCCTATGAAGTCAGTGCTCCAGCGCTCCCAGTGAGCAGCCTCGTTTAAAGGCATTGATGGTCGGAGAATCACTGCTGCTGTCTCTGATCTGCACTCCCTTGGAACATGACTCCAAGCCGTTAAAGCAGGATCACTTGAATTTACCACAGTGGGGTCAGATTTTGTAAGAGGGTTAAGTTGTGTTTGCTTGGACTTGATCTCAATACCTTTCAAGTACAACTTTGTGCAACCAGCTCATGAAAGGGGCTTTGTGCGGCTCATGAATAATTTTTTTAAGCCGCGTTTAAAAATAAAATATTTTTGACAGTACCCTGCTTCTGTGCATTGGTAAAGGTGGACTGGAGTGAAGTCTCTGCTGGGTCATTAAATGTACCTCAGCTCACAAAAACGAGGCGGGCACCAGCAGGTAACATCATTCATATTAAAAGAAGTCAGCTAGTGTTATAAACAGGAAAGCAAGAGATGAAGGCTCACTGGACATGTCTTGAATGGGTCGTTTCTGCAGGTAGGCACATAGCATGCATTCCTAGACACATCGGGTGAACTGTGGTTCCAACTGTCTCGGTCACAGAGTAGCAAAGGTTGATAGAACATAGGAATAAATGTGCAGGAAGTGTGTAAACTAGCAAGTTTTTCAAAGGTTGAGTTGCCAATTAGCCTGAGTGAACACTTGTTAAAATAAGGCTTTTGTAGTCTTTGAAAATAGATGCCAAGCAGTGAGCAAAGCCTATCTTTTGATGAGGAATAAAATTCTCATTAGGATAAGAAATTCTGTAGAATATTAATCAGATTGATCTCCCCATTCAATATAAGAACGTAAGAAATAGGAGCAGGAATAGGTCATTTGGCCCTTCAAGCTTTGTCAGCCATTCAACGAGACCATGGCAGATTCTCTACTTCAACTCAACCTTCCCACACTATCCACATATCCCTTAATTGCCCTAGTGCCCAAAAATCTAGCGACCTCTGTCCTGAAAACACTTAACAACTGACCATCCATCGATCTCTGGGTGACGAATTCACGACCCTTTTGAGTGAAGAAATTTCTCTTTATCTCAGTCCTAAATGGCCAACCCCTTATTTTGAGACTATGGTCCTGTGTTCTAGAACTACCAGCCAGCCATGTTTAAGTGTTTCTCTGTGATACTTCTTGCCTGTTCTAACTTATCCACCTTGTTATTTGAGCAGAGGAGACTTTCATTGGCCCTTAGCCCTTCCCTTCTGCCATCTTCATTTTTTTATTTGGAGTGATGGATAAATGGAGTTAAAATACCAGTAACCAATAGAATGGGTCAGTTGGCACTTTGCCAACTGCAAAAAAGTGAAAAATGACATTCAAGAGGCACAACAAATTACCTAGGAATTTTTAAATTTTCACTTTGCACTTTTTATCATATTATAGTTACTGTGAAGGCACAATATGTTGAAGCTGTCTGTTGGATGTGGTCTCAGACAGCCTCAAATTCAATACGGGAGAATATACATTGAATCTCACCACATATTGCTGGTGTTCAAATGAAGCAGAAATTGTTTTGGTGTAAGATAAAATAAAAAAGAAATAATTAATTTTCAGGATGCTGGCAATGTTGATGTTCTGAGAAGCTGGTGGTGGACCTCCTTAAACCATTGCAATTTGTGAGGTTTGATACAAGGTAGTGGCTTGTTAGAGACATGACATATGAATTAGGAGCAGGAGTAGGTCACTTGGCCCATCAAGCCTGCTCCACAATTCAATAAGATCATGGCAGATCTAATTTTAACCTCAACTCCACATTCCTACCACCTCCCCTCCCAATAACATTTCACCCCCTTGCTTATCAAGAATCGATCTACCTCTGCCTCAAAGAAATTCCAAGACTCTGCCTCAATCGCCTTTCGAGGCAGAGAATTCCAAAGACTCACCACCCTCTGAGAGAAAAAATGTTTCCTCATCACTGTCTTAAATGGGCAGCCCCTTATTTTTAAGTTAGTGACCCCTTGTTCTAGATTCGTCCACAAGGGGAAACATCCTCTCCACATCCACCCTGTCAGACCCCCCCAATCAATGCTTGAAAGGGAAATTAAGTATTAAGCACGTTGGTTTGGACCTGATATCACAGTAGGCCAGTCTGGGTAAGAACATTAGTGAACTAGTTGGAATTGTACAACAATCCAACAGCTTCACAACCACTTTTACTGATACCAGTTTTTTCTTTCTTATTTCTCCATTTTTGAAACTGAATTCAGCTTCTCAAACTGCCGTGGTGGGAATTGGACTGATGTATGCGTCGATGATTAGTTCAGGCCTCTGGACTAACAGTTCCAGTGACAGAATCACTATACTAACCAGTGGCAGTGAGGTGAATTATTTTTGTGGACAGATGATATGAGAATCTCCTAAACAAGAATCAGAAAGCGGCGAGTGATGTTTAGATTCGGGCAAAAAGGCTGCATCTGTTTGAGGCGTAGCTTTTTTCTGTGCTGCCTAGAGTCCTTCAGTAGGGTATAGGTTCAAGTTAATAAGTGGGAAAGGCATCTTTGCAACTTCTAATCCTGGAGGTACTTCTGGGGGGACCTTTCCAACAATAGTGAATAATGTATACAACTGTCAGCAGAGAAGTTGGGCAAAAAAAGGATTCCCAAAGGCAGGGAAGTATTAACTACGCATAATGCCTGGTTCAGTTCATGGCTGAGATAATCCTCAGCAAATAAGGAAATCTTAAAGAGCAAGTATCAATTCCAAATAAATACCTTTGCAATTAAGGCCTCTTTTATTTCTGTTGGATTTTTATTTTTTACGGAGTTCAGATTCTTTCGTTCTGACGAGTGGTACCTTTTCCCATTGTGCTATGGAGGAGAGAGAATATTTTAAATAATGCAGCTTTGTGTAGTTTGGTTGTGAGTTTTGTGTTCTGAGTGCCTTCATGCTCAAGCAATAGTTTGCACAAATGATGCTGCTGATTAAGTTGTCCTGCTCTGCATTTCTGTGGGGGAGAGTTGCTCAGTAGCAGGTCAGCCAATGCACTGAAGATAACTTCTTACACACAATAAAGGTTCCTTGACCCTTTTGATTTTTTCCTCCCTTTTTCCATCTATAGATTTATTTCTTTATGTGTGTAGGGTCTTTAATAAATGCCACAAGACCTCAGCTTGTATCTGCAGATCACTGGAAGAATATTTCTCTTTTTTACATTGTAAAACAATTATGAATGGCTCTTGGCAGTAATTATACCTCCTTACAGTTAGAGGCTGTGTGGAACTGCCCACTCTTCTGCACCTCTGACTTCCTAACAATCAGTGCTTAATGACGCTGACAGTACTGAGTTTGGACCAGATCAGAGTCACTGACAATGTCAGCTGATCGTGTGTCAACAATGGACTGATGTGTTTTTTTAAAATTCATTCATGGAATGTGGGCGTTGCTGGCTAGGCCAGCATTTATTGCCCATCACTAATTGTCCTTCAGAAGGTGGTGTTGAGCTGTCTTGTTGAACTGCTGCAGTCCCTGTGGTGTAGGTACACCCTCAGTGCTGTTAGGGAGGGAGTTCCAAGATTTTGACCCGGCAACAGTAAAGGAACGGTGATATATTTCCAAGTCAGGTTTGTGAGTGGCTTGGAGGGGAACTTCCAGGTGGTGGTGTTCCCAACGTTTGCTGCCTTTGACCTTCTAGATGTTAACAGTGGTGGGTTTAGAAGGTGCTGCCTAAAGAGCCTTGGTGAGTTCCTGCAGTGCATCTTGTAGATGGTACATGCTGCTGTCATATACGTCGGTGGCAGAGGGAGTGAATACTTGTAGATGGGGTGCTACTCAAGCAGGCTGCTTTGTCCTGGATGGTGCCAAGGTTCTTGAGTGTTGTTGGATCTTCCAGCCAGCAGCAGCCTGACTTTGGAGGCAGCAGTAAGAAGCTTATGAGGTTCCTGTGTCCAGAAACCCATCTCAAGAATCCAGTGCTGGCTGTTAGAAACACTCCATCCCCAGCTTTCATGGTGCTAGTCCATGTGGATGTTCCCCTAACCTGAAGCCAGGTCCATGGGCAGAACTAAAAGACTCCTGAGTGAGGAAATAGGAGATTTTCTTTGTTTTGCACAACGAGTTGTTATGGTCTGGAATATGTTGGTGGAAAGGGTGGAGGAAGCCGAATCAATAATAACTTTCAGAAGGGAATTGGATAAATATTTGAAAAGGAGAAACTTGCAGGGGTACAGAGAAAGGGCAGTGGAGTGAAACTAATTGGATAGCTCTTTGAAAGAGTTGGCACAGGCACGACGGGCCAAATGGCCTGCTTCTATACCGTATGGTTCTATGATTTTCTGGTACCAGCCTACAAACTTCTAGATGTCCTCAATTCCATTATATAACTTGCTATGGTAGGTAATGAACTCGTGCTCTCTGGGTTGCTAGTCTAGAACCGTAATAACAATATAACGGTACCTTTTGTCTGTGTCTGCCATTGCCGCATACAGATAGTAACATGAACTATTTAATTGCTTGACAATTAGATGCACAACCAATGCACAGTAGAACACTACTAATGTCTAAACCACTATGCTACACAGATCAGTGATCCAGAGAGATCACCTCCTGTTGACCAAGCAGGTACTTTCTATTTTGTGCGGCTATTTTTTAATTAAAGCAAGCACAGCATAATATTTCATCTGATGCTCTATCAATAAATGACATCCAAGCTGACAGGCACAGTAACAGTTATTGTGAATAAATAAACTCTGGTAATCACCACCAGTCTGAAACTCTGTCTTGTCCTAGATGGTTCGTATTAACTGTGTTCTATTGACCTCAGATTCCCATATACTCGGAGTTAAGGAGAGAAAGCCTTGCCTTTATGTAATGTTGTTCTCAATCACAGGATGTCCCAATTGAAGCACTTTTGAAGTGCAGCCACTGTTGTAATGTGGGAAATGTGGCAGCCAATTTGCACACAGCAGAGCCCCACCAATAGCAATGAGACAATGAGCAGATCATGTGTTTGTAGGAAATGGTTTTAGGATAAGTATTAGCCAGGGTACTGAGAAAATGCTCCAGCGCTCCTCTGAACTATGCCTTTGGATCTTTTTCTAGCAGACGAAGGGTTGTGATCTGGAACTCCCCTCCCGCAAAAGGCTGAAGATGCTGGGACAATTGGAGTTAAGTAATAGATTTTTGTTAGATAAGGGCATCAAGGCATATGGAGCAAAGGTGGTAATGCAGTTGAGGTGAAGATCCGCCATGATCTAATTTAATGGTGGGTGCTGCCTTGAGTGGCTGAATAGCCTACTCCTGTTCCTATGTTCCTCGACCTGCCTGAGAGGGCAGGTGGGGACTTGGTTTAGCATCTCATCCAAAAGACTGGATATATCTTATCCATGAAATGTATATTCTAAACCTGTGTTAGAGCTTTTCTTTAAGAACTAACCTGAGATTCTCTGTGGGAATCGTTACACTTAGTAGTTTTGCATCTTCAGCTAGCCATTGCAGCGTGGCTCCGACCTGTCCACAGTCTAAACCTTTTATCACTGTTAATCTTGGAGATAATAAACTTTTTGTTTAAAGCAATTACTTAATCCTGGTGATCTCCTGCATTAAGTAGGACTATTATTGAGTTGGTAATAAATCAGAGCTTAGCCAGGTGGGTGATTATTTTGAACTGCAATCACTCTTCAGGACCATAGCGATACCTTTGCAATTTTAAGTACTGTAATTACACAAACAGCATGTTAACAACAAGCAGTTAGTATGCAGGACTGTAAGATGCTCCAGGAATTTTGCTCATTTTCATTTTTTACTGCGAGTTCTCCCTGAGCAGGATGATGCATAGAGGTTATTAGCAAGCACAGGAAACACATCTGCTGGATGTAGATAATTTCCCTATCTGAGTAGAATCTGCTTTTTTTTAAGGAATAGATAGTGCGCTCACCAATTGCCTTACACGTGCTGTGCTTCCCAGTTGTATTACTTTTTAAAGAGGCCTCAGCAACATCCCAGGCGATGTTTGTATCCTTCTGTTTGCCATCTGGGGATACTGATGCTTTGCAGCGGGCTTGTTCTGCAGTTTGCTAATCGCCTCTTCCAAAGATGATGGTCCCTTATGGTTTCATGCATATCTGCAGCTCCTGAGTGGCTCATTATTGGCAGTGAGGGTGGATAGGCTATTAGACCATGAGGGTATTACCACTGACCCTAGTCCTGTGTGTACTTGATGTCTTTAGGTACATATACATACACATGTGTGCATCCAGACTCCTACCGGTACAGACCACTGGATAGCATCAAGGAGCAGGAATAAAACCAGAAAATGCTGGAAAAATTCTGCATCTGTAGAGAGAGAAACAGAGTTAACATTTCAAGTCTAATTATGACTCTCCTTCAGAAGATGCAAACAGTTCCGAACAAGAGCCATGTTGGACTCGAGACGTTAACTTCTGTTTCTCTCTCCACAGATGCAGCCAGACCTGCTGAGTTTTTCCAGCATTTTCTATTTCGTTTCAGATCTCCATCCACAGTATTATCGAGGAGCAGGAATCTTGGAGGGCTATCCCACCCCCCATTTAAACCTAATGTAGCACTGTAATCTTCAGCTGAGTTTAGATCTGCTAATGTATCACAGACCAGAGATCGCACATGGATGTCTCAGTTGACATCACATGGTGCATTTATCTGCTATCTATTATGCAGGGAATTCTGCAATGTTTTTAATGGCATTGTCTGACTCATGGTCCCACTTGGGAGTGTAAGGGGGTAAGGGAAAATGTAATTGTCGAGGGTTTCTGGTTTGGGCGTGATCGGTGATCCAGGCACAAATTGTGCCCAAAATAATGCCTGTTTTGAACCTTTTTTTTCCCCTCCAGTTTTTCCAGCTCAAACTCATTTTGCTTATTGCCAAACATGAAATCTGTCACAAACCAGGACAATTGAGCAACAACATAATTTTTACTTTTTTTAATGTTGCTTTAAAGATATTCCTTGATACATTTAAAAGTGGCAACCTGGTGCAGTTCGATTCATGCAGCTCAAAGATTTATCACAAAGAAAAATAAGTATTTTTAATCAGTAAAAATCTACCAGCTGCAAGTAACCCAATTTTAAATTACTTGTAAAAAAAAATACACAGAACCACTTGCTGGTCGTATTCAGTCAGTTACAGTGAGATATTTTGTTTTGGATTTCCAGCATCCACAGGTTTTGTTTTTATCACAATGAGATATTTAGCATTTTTATAAAATATTTGCATTCAAAAGCATTTAAAATATGCCTACGTCATTCCTGCACCCAAAAGAACCAGCCTAATTTTCGGAGCCTCTTCGAAGGCCTGCAAACAAGTTGAACTAGTGGAAACTCTTGATGATGACGAATTCAAATGGGGAGCAGTTTTGGGGACAGGGCTGGCCATGAAACAAAGCACAAAAGGTGACAGAAACTTGGATTGGCATTGAACATAACGTGGGTTTAAAAATCTGCCATCTTTTCCATGGGCTAACCTGATTTTGGTGGAAAGCGCAAGTTGAGTGCAAAGTCCACTGAACTTGAGTTAAGTAGCTTGTCCTGTTGCCTTCAACTGGAGAAGAAAATTACAATGTGCACAACATGACTCCAGCAGACTAATGAGTACAACAATTTGTAATTATATCGCATCCTGTCCCAATGTGTTCAGTAGAGGAATCATCAGACAGACATGGATTCCAAGCCCAAAGGTTGAGATATTAGGAAGGGTGGCCAAAGGTTTGGTCATAGAGATTGATTTTAAGGAGAGCCTTGACAGAAGGTGGTGTGCTGCACTAGGTGCATTGACCCTTCACCTGGATTTCTCAATTTAAAAGAAAACGCTCATCAAAAAGAGTGAGGAGAATGCCAAAAATAAAAGAAAAACACTGCCAGGCTTTGTCCTGTACTTTCAGCCTCACTACGGATCAACTCTGTTAATTCTGTGAAAGCCTTCTTTCCCGGTGTGAGCATGCCTTCCTTTGGGGCTTTGCTGTGGCTTTGATCAGTGGTACGTTCTTTCTTCTTCCCTTTTCAAAGGTTTACAAGATGCCGACAGAATAGAAATGTTGCAAGACATCCGTACCATTACAGGTAAAGTATAAGAATCTTATGGCTTAACCTTGGAAAGGGGAGGCGGGGGTGGGAAAGTCACCAAGGTGGAGAGGAGGATGGTCATCTGCTCGAAAAGAACTTATAGTCGTTGCTCCCTGACCCACTATAATGACTTCAGTGGTCTGTAAAATTATTTTAGCCCTTTCTACCTTACTCAAAATCCCATCCCATGTGTGAATCTGGGGAACTACCTAACACTGGGTCAAACTTTGCCTTTAACTAGGTTGAAATTGTAATGTCTTCTCTGACTGTCTTAGTTAGGTTAGAAGGACCATACTCAAAGCCTTCAATATACTCAATTTTTAGATTTGACCTCATAGATTTAAACTTATAACTAAAGAATAAGGGGTAATACAATGATCTAACATTCCCAGCAGGGAAGAGAATCAAGACTAATAGTATTGTAGCTCTAAACCTAACCCATGCTCCTTATGAATGTGAGTCACCTCTGAGAGCACAGGATTACTCCTGTGAAATACAGACCAGATAAAATTTGATACTATCGCTTGTACAGTGCACACAAGTCAAAAGCTATTGACTCCAAGTTGGTAATATTATGTATATACAATAGGTAAAAGCTAACTTTCCTCTCAGACCTGTGTATCCCCATACATCGGTGCATTACAAAAGTCTGTTGCAGCAATTATTCCTGAAGTAGTTCATTAGCACTGACTGCAGCCTTTCTTTTGGGGAAAAAAATAACCAGTTTACAGTGGGGTGGGTGGCTACCTTCCCCAGTAGCCGGCCTGGACCAGGCAGCCCTGGCAGTCTTCACCTGCTCGACCGGAGGCAATGGCAGGATTTTGCCTTCTTCTGATTTCAGCATCTACTGAAACCTGGCAAGGCCACACCTATTATCCACCCCAGCTTTCCCTGAGAAGATCATAATGGACCTTGCTAAAAAAAAAAGAAACCCACACCTTTAGTTTAATTTTTAATTAATCAATGACAGCTGTGGCTCAGTGGGTAGCACTGACCTCATGAGGTTCTGGGTTTAAGTCTCATTCCAGGGCTGGAGCACAAATAAGGGCTGACACTCAAGTCCCGTACTGTTGCAGGTACCGCCTTTTAGACCGAGGCCCTGCCTGCCTGCTCAGGTAACATTATTTTGAAGGAGAGCAGGGGAGTTATCCCCTGTGTCCTGGCCAATGTTTATCCCTCAGTCAACATCACAATTAAACAGATTATCTGTCCATTATCACATGGTTGTTTGTGGGAGCTTGCTGTGCGCAATATTGGCTGCCGTGCTTCCTACATTACAACAGTGATTGCACTTGGGAAAAAAAAGGACTTCATTGGCTGTAAAGCGTTTTGAGATGTCCAGTGGTCATGAAAAGTGCTATATAAATGGAAGTCTTTTTAAAATCGATTTTAAAAGTCATGTCCTAATTAGAGAGCAGTGGCAAATGCCCTATCTGAATTTCAGCTCCTGCTTTGAGCCTAGCCCAGTTGGCGCAGCACCTCATCCCCTTTGTAAAATGGCTGCCTAGCCGCACCTAGTCCTCTGGTTATTGAGCCTCTGACTTACTTAACCAGCAGCTAAAATGCGCAAAGTTAAATGCAGAGAACTCAGACAAAGAGCCCTTCTTCCATCACCAAAGGACTCAAAAAAAAAAATGACAAAGCTCCTCCTTGCAAACCTATATTCTGTTATAAACATTGAAGAGAAAAGCTTCAATGAATCTCCCACACCCAGGTTGACATATGTCACAACATGTGGCATTTTTACAGATGTTTCAAATACTATAGTAATAGATTTGTACAATTTGCCCATTGAGAATGATTTGTTTGTGCCTGTTAATTATTAGCCTGATGAGCTTGTCATTACATTAACTACATTTCATTAAAAAGGTTTAAGTGGAGGATGATGGTCCATACAATTATAACATTCCGTAGTTGACCAGTTCTAATTAATGTGGTTTGAGGAGCATTAAGAAACCCTGGGTAGCTAGCTTACAGTTTATTTTGTGGAAGTGAAATTATTTGTTATTTTTAAGTAGAGCAAATTTTGAGAGGTGTTTCTGTCGAAAGGGAAATGTAAGCAAATAGCTTAGCACCAAAATTCAGCTGCCTCACTGCTGTGTTGGTCCAGCAGGCAGTGCTGATTTCATTTGGTGACATGATTTTGACATGGTGTGCGCTCTTCAGGATGGAACAAGTTATCACTGTGGGCACTCTTCCATTCCAGGCACTCAGTATTGGCAGTTGAGGGAAAATTCAGAAGGGGTGTATAACCGCCATTCAGCACAATCTGGTCAGCTTCCACTTGGCAGAGTTGGGTTAAAATTACCCCCTATGTAGATTTCATCCCCTGAGGGAACATTCTGTAAAAATATTTCTTCATCCTCAAAACATATTCAAGCAAAACCGTACCATATCGATCCACCGGTGTAACGTGGATCTGGCCAATTATAACCCTCTAGGGTGGAGTAGATAGAAATGTTCAAAATCATGAAGGATTGAGTAAATAAAGAGAAACAGTTTCCGCTGGCAGCAAGGTCGGTAAACAGAGGACAGAGATTTAAGGTAATTAGCAAAAGAGCCAGAGGCTAGATGAGGAGAATTATTAGGATCTGGAATGCACTGCTTGCAAGGTAGTGGAAGCAGATTCAGCAGTAGCTTTCAGAAGGGAACTGGATGAACACTTGAAGGGGAGAAAATTATGGGGCTATGGTGAAACAGTAGGGGAGTGGGACTAATTGAATCACACTTTGAAAGAGCTGGCACAGATATGATGGCCAGAATGGCCTTCTTCTGTGTCTGTAAGACACTGATTTTAAGTAACATTTCCCCAGTCCTGCAAATTCATAAACTATTGAATCACATTTAGTGTTAGATCATCCCTGTTTGGGTTTATCCCTTACAACTGCCAATTCCATTCTTCAACCTCTTTCTCAAAGGTGCTAATTGGCATTTTAGCTGTTTTTGCTCAGAGTTGGATACTGTCTTAGGGGAAATACATTCCTAATCTGTTATTTTAAGTGGGATTATGTTTCTGTTAAAATATTGGACAGATGAATGTCATATGAAATTGCTGAACATGCCTCCATTAATACCATCCAGCAGACATTTCTAAGCTCATCACCATGCTAGAACTCTGGTATACTGTACTGGGGGAGTGGGAGGTTGGGGGGGTGGTGGTCATCTATGCTTTTATTTCCTCCACTTCATTGTCTCTTTCCATCCGCTGAACCAAGGCACATACTGAGAGGGGTGATGAAGGGGCGGGGGTGCCAGAGGTGGGGTGAGTTATGATATTGCCAATCACCCTGGCACCCCCAACAGCTGCAGCCTCCATTCCTTTATTTTTTAAAGTTGCTGCAAGTGTAAATACATCTATCATATAAACTGCTCCTTTGAGTATTTTATGCCAAGGGCATTAATGCTAATGATTCACAAACATATAATAAGAAACTAGATGTGCGCCTCCACCTTCCTAAAGAATAGTCAAATATTTACATAAGGAGGTGTCTGTGGCAGAGTCCCGAGTGGTTTGAAGAGTATTATTCTGACTGCTGGTTTGGTTGGAACTTTCCACTCAGAATAAAAGATGTAAAAAGATTTTCTTTTACTAGAGCAAATTCGCTTCCTTGGCACATCACCCAGTAAGGTTCAGTGGGATAGATACTGTCACCATTAGAATGAAATCGCAGTTTCCATTTTTTTGTTTTGCTGAACAGCTTAGTTAGCAACATTGAATGTCAAGAAGCAGAGTGGATAGTGGATATTTCTTCAGATGCTGCTGATGTTCTCACCTCCTTAGCATTAAGTGGTAATCTCCCACCAGCCACATGGCAGTTTCTGCTTGACATCCACAGGGCCCTGATTTATATAAACCAAGGACGTGTGCTAGTACTCGGAAGTTGCTTCCAATTTTCTGGAGGCTGCAACAGATTTCCTCTTTCCAGCTAACTGCTTCAGAATGCAAATGACCTGGACGTGGGACCCTTTTTGCAATCTTCAGTTACAAATGGGTGGAGTGTGTGCCATGCATGAATGAAGGGTTAGAGTGTCAAAGGTCTGTGTTAACATTTCACTGAAAAATAAAGCAGAGCCCCTGGTGGCTTGGAAGAGCTTGTGATGCAGGCTGTCCTTTGTTTAGATCCCGCCAAATAGGATGAAATTTTCCATTGCCTGTTGGATGCAAGGGTCCTATGGGATTGGGGAGGGTATTTGTGTTAGGGTATCTGAGTTTGGATAGTCTCGTACTCTAGTACTAGAGATACAAATTGTACTAAACTACTTGTAACTCAGCTTCCCTTGGCACTCAGACTCGGTAAGTGTGTGAGAAGTGAAAGAATGCATACCTTTTCCGGGAGGAATACTATTCTGAGATTGAGATTGAGGCATACAAACAAAAACCTACATCTGTGTAGCACCTTTCATGATCTTGGGATGTCCCAAACTGCTTTACAACGCTATTTACATATAGGTACTTTAATTTTTTAAATGTTGTGACTGTTGGAATACAGGAAATGCAACAACCAATTTGCACACAGCAAGGTCCCACAAACAGCAATGTGATAATGATCAGGTAGCCATGACCAGATCGCCATGTTGGTTCAGGGAAAATGTTGGCCAGAACACCAGGAAAAGCTCCACTGCTTTTCTTTGAATAGTGCCATGGGGTTTTATTTTTCATGTCTGACTGAGGGGTCAGATGGGCCTCTGTTTCACGTCTCATCTGAAGACGGAGGAGGCACCTCCATAGCACACCCTCAGTACTGCACTGAAGCAACAGCCTTGGTCATGTGGTCAACTCTCTGGAGTGGGACTTGAACCCGTGACATTCCAACTCAGAGGTGAGAATACTACCACTGATCCAAAGCTGACAAACAGATACAAGGGAGTATTACTCTACATTTATCCATAATGTACCTGATCTGGGAGTGCTTTAACACCGAGATAGGTGATGGGTCTGATTCTCATTCTTGTTTTCAATTCCCTTCGTGGCCTTGTCCCTCACTATCTCTTCAACCCTATCATCCACTTAGATCTCTGCGCTCTTCCAATTCTGACCTCTTGCGCATCTCTGATATTGATCACTCTACTAGCCTTCAGCTGCCAGGATCTTAGGCTCTGGAATTCCCTCCCTAAACCTCTTTGCCTCTATACTTCCGCAATTCCTTGGAGCATTCCTTAAAACCAACCTCCTATTCAAGGTTGGCCTTACAAATGTATGAGTTAGGAGCAGGAGTAGGCCACTTGGCCCTTCGAGCCTACTCCGCCTTTCAATAAGATCATGGCTGATCTGGTTGTGACCTCAACTCCACATTCCCACCTACCCCCCCCCCGATAACCGTACACACCCTTGTTTATCAAGAATCTGTCTAGCTCTGTCTTAAAAATATTCAAAAACTCTGCTTCCCCTGTCTTTTGAGGAAGCCTTCCAAAGACTCACGACCCTCGGAAAGAAAACATTTCTCCTCATCTCTGCCTTAAATGAGCAGCCCCTTATTTCTAAACATTGGTCCCCAACCTAATATCTCTTTTTGTGGCTTGGTGCCACATTTTGTTTTACAACTCTCCTGTGAAGCACTTTGTGATGTTTTACCACACAAAAAGGTGCTATATAATTGTAAGAGATTGTTGTTTTAAAAGCTGAGAAAAACGTTCAATTTTTAGCACTGGCAATCTTTTTTAGCATGTGAAATACAAACATCCCCAATATTAGTAGAGTAAGAGGTGACTTGATTGAAACATCTAAGTTGCTAAGGGATATTGACAGGGTGGATGTGGAGAGGATGTTTCCTCTTGTGGGAGAATCTCGAACTAGCGGTCAATGTTTAAAAATAAGGGGTCACCCATTTAAAGCAGAGATGAGGCAAAATTTTTTCACTCAGAGGATCGTGAGTCTTTGGAACTCTCTTCCTGAAAAGTGATGGAAGCAGAGTCTTTGAATATTTTTAAGGCAGAGGTGGATAGATTCTTAGTGAGCAAGTGGGTGATAGGTTATCGGAGGTAGGTGGGATGCAGATTTGAGGTTACTATCCGTTTCACCCATGATCTTAGTAAATGGCGGAACAGGCTCGAGGGGCTGAAGGGCCTACTCCTGCTCTGTGTTTGCGTGCTCGTGTGTAAAATTCATCCAAAATCCAGTTCATTAAAGAAAGGTTGAAATTTCTGTGATTAATTATTCTTACTGGGGAAATGAAGTAGTTTCATTTGTAGCACCTTTTAATCAGCAAATCAGAGAATCTATCATCAACAAACTATTGTCCCTGCCGTTGCATTCTGATAGCCGGTTACAGGAACAGCCATGGTCTGTATAAGTACCTTGATGTTTTGTCATTGAAACTGACCTGGCGCATGCAACCAGTTCATGTATTGTTAGGACAAATGCCAGTTTATTCTTCAGGAATTTCCTGAATGAGTCTCATTTCCTCTATTCCTCAATTGAGCCAGAAAAGCTTTTTAATTACACCAAGAGGCAGCCCTGTAGGATATTATTATTGTCTGGCTACTTCCTGACAAGGTTGAAGTATAGGACACTAGCAAATGGTGTGTTTATTGTAGAAACGCTAGTGGCGGAGTGGGGAGAGATATACTGATCTTATCCACATATTGTGATATACGTGCTAGCCCTCATTGAGAAGAGGGAATGAAAAGCAGCAAGGCACTGCTCGACTAATTACAAATGCACACTTGTCACCTTTTAAAACAGAAAGAATCCAGGCTGCTGATGCGTGCAACATCAAAGGTCACTTTTTTTCAAAAGTTTTGCGGGGTCACAAGCTCACAGCCACTGTAGCTGCTCTTAAGGCAGCTCTTCCTGACTGCCAGTGCATCGCATTCCATTTGCAAATGCCATGAGGGATTTGCCCTGGTAAATCAGGTAAATGTAACCCTTGAACCCATGAGAGTGCTTTACTTTTGTTCATCTTTATGAGCCAGAACAATGTAGCTGTCTGGGTGATGAACTAAGCTTGTTCTGTCAACCACACCACCCCCCCCCCCCCAACCCCCGCCCCGATTGCAGGACCTGCTAACCCACTGTGGACAGCCTGTGCTGCCTTGTGTTTTAAAGAGACCACTAAGGGGATCCCTATTGTCAGGGATTCTCTTTATTTTTTTGCTGCTTTAACCGTTCCCACAAAGGGGCTGTATTTAAATATGGAATAAAATTAAAATGGAATTGATAGCACATTTATGTTTCTCCCACTTTGGGATGATTTAAAGCAAACACCGAAGAAATAAGTTGGAAGAGGTTTATGCAGGATCCAATTGTGTTTCATTTTTCATAGATCTGAATCTGTTTGGCCACTAAGAGTGTTTAAGATTCTATGTTAACGGAACTCCTAAAAAGTAGAATGTTTACTATAGTCTGTCACCTCATTTTGTTGGATCAACCCTAAAAAGCGAAATGTTTACTATAGATTCTGTCACCTTTCCTTGTAGGGTCAATCCTAAAATGAAGAATGTTTGCTATGAGGTCTATAACTCCTACTTGAAGGGTCAACCCTAAAATGAGGAATGTTTGCTGTCGGATTTGTAATGGCTAACACTCGGATTAATCCAAAAAATGAAGGATATTTGCAAGAAGGTTTGCAGTGTCTACATTTAAACAAAGTTTTAGAATGAGAAATAATTTTTTGGGCTCTTTAATCCCTAACTCTAGCATCGGTTCAAAAGTCTTTGGTGTTTGATGCAGTTAAACCGAGTAGGTTTGGAATTTGCAGGGTTTGTGCTAAAGGACCTGTCATGCTGAGCAGAACTGGTGATGTGACAACTTTAACATAGGATTACAGAGGATATACAGCACAAAAACAGGCCATTCAGCCCAACCAGTCCATCCTGGCATTTGAGCTCCACTCCAGCTTCCTCCCACCATTCCTCATCTAAATCTATCATCGTAACCCTCTATTCCCTTCTCCCTCAAATGCTTGTCTAGTTTCCCCTTGAATACATATTTACTATTCGCTTCAACCACCCCCAGTGCTCTCACCACTCTTTGGGTGAAAAAATTTCTTCTGAATTCCCAATTGGATTTCTTGGTGGTTATCTTATATCCATGGCCTCTAGTTATGCTCTTCCCCACAAGAGACAGCATGGTCTCTGTAGCCACTCTATCAAAAACTTTCACAACTTTAAAGATGTCTATTAGGCCACCTCAGACTTCCTTTCTTCAAGAGAGAAGAGACTTGGCGTTCGATCTTTTCCTGATAGATATACCTATGCATTTCTAGTATCATCCTTGTAAACCTTTCTGCTCCCTCTCCAGAGCCTCTACACCCTTTTTATAATATAGTGACCAGAAATACACACCCTCACTTCTCACGACCCCCACCCCCAGCAGCACTGAGCCTCTCTCAGCGCGTGTTTCACGCTGACTGCTAGTTAATTGGCTAGCCAGCGTGAATTTGCATGCAGGGTCTGAAATCGCACTTAAGTACTCTTTAAGTGTGATCTAACAAAGGTTTGATAGAGGTTAGACATAACTTCCCTACTTCAAAATTCTATCTCTCTAGAAATAAAGCCAATTCCTTGGTGGGCTTTTTTTCAATGGCCTTGCTAACCTGTGGCATAGCTTTTAGTGATTGGTGTATTTGTATTCTGAGATCCTTATGTTACTCTACCTTCGTGTGCACTTTCCAAGTAATGTGACCTCCTTATTCTTTTGCTTTTGGTGACTGTTTAGATTGCAACACAAGGGAGTGAGCTCAGCTCGTAATTTTGCACTCGGCAGGCATGCTTGATCAGCGAGCCCGGAAGCAGCCACGATTTCCACGTCCAGCCTCGATTGGACCCCACGCGCGATTTCATGAAAAGTGCGCTGAGAGCGGCTCAGCATTGCCGGGGGTGGGTGGGGGGAGGTGGCGGGCAGGCATTTCCAACAAGCTCCTTGAAAGCCAACAACTGCTGTGGAGCTGCCTCAGGGAGATCCAGTATTGTTCCAATGAAATTTTGCACAGCAGAATTCATAACACCTCAACCCTTCAACATCTTTTATTTTATTTCATCCTGGACGTTCTGTCCCACCCTGGATTGAGTATGAAATGAAAACGTGAAGGCCCCTTGGCCCGATCACCAACTGTAAAAGCGCACGAGTCACAATTTTAATCTCTAATAATTGCCTTCTTAATGGGCTAAATTGCCCACTTAAATTGTCGGCCGGCCAGCTTCTGACTCCAATGCGCGCCCGCTGACCGTAATGTTGCCTGTAAGTGTGAAGACGTTGGGACCCGCACCGCTCATTCAACGTAAAATCCCAGCCCACGTGTGTCTGCCATTGCTAAAACTGGCCCCTGACAGCAGCATGAGGAGCTTTTTAGCAACAACAATGTGGGGAATTGGTGCTCAGGTGCGATTCTCCCATGATAGGAGCAGGAGAAGTACCAAATGTAAAAGCAATTTCAAAGCGCTTGCCTTGGTCTCGCCCCCAGGTTATCTGAAAGCTGTGGTTCTCTCATCTTCACCATGCCCCCAGCCTGTTTTCAGACCAAATGTCAAGTGCAGGAATTTTCTCGCATTCAGCGTTGGCCTGAGTTTGGGAATTTGGAGATTTTATTTGCATCAGGCTGGTGTAGACATAACATGACATATATTTACAGGGAAACTCTGCCTGCTGCTGGCCAATGTTCATCCCTCAACCAACATCGCCGAAAGAGATTATCAGGTCATTATTATCGCTTTGCTATTTGGGAGACCTTGTTGCCTATTTCCTACATTACACCAGTGACTACAATTCAAAAGTACTTCATCGGTTGTAAAGTGCTTTGGGACATCCTGAGGTCATGAAAGGTGCTTTATAAATGCAAGTCTTTCTTCTTATTTCTATATGCCTTAGTAACAGTTATCACTGCACTAAAGAAAGTTTCTTCTCTGGCTTATTTTATAATGGAGCCATCTAATTCAGTGTCTATGAGACCAAGTCCTTGAGACTGCTCCCAGGCCACATCCATGACACACTACCTCCAGGAGTAGGGGTCCATATTTAGCAGTAAGAATGCCAGGGACCAATTCACAGATGCCAGTCCCCTGCAAACTAAATGAAAGCCCCACTAGAAGTGAATTATCTGAAGGGCCGTGAGAGGTTTCTGACAGCTGTGTAGGAAAATAGGAAGGAACATAAGAGCAAGTGTAGGTCATTCAGCCCCTCAAACCTGTACTGCCATTCAGTTAGTTCATGGCTGATCTGTATTTTAGCACCTTCCTCGGTCTCATATCCTTCAATACCCTCGCCTAACAAAAATCTGACAATCTCATGTTTTGAATTTTTCAATTGACTTAGCTTCAGCAGTTTTTGGTGGATGGATTTCCAGGGTTCACACTATCCTTTGTATCAAGAGGAGCTTCCTGGCATCACCCCCTCAATGGTCCAGTTGTAATTTTAAGGCTATTCCTCCTTGTTCTGAACTCCTGCACCAGAGGAAATAGTTTCTTTCTTTCTACCCTATCAAATCCTTTAATCATTCTTATCACCTCAATTATATCACAACATTGAGTGCACCTTCTCCATACCTAGTGAACTTTACCAGCGAGTACATGCTGTTCCTGAGCTGCCACCAATAATTACTCAGAAAACAACATTTTTGACAAGAGCAAACTTAAATCAAAGCAACTTGTTCTGAATATTGGTGACTTTATTGAGAACATTTTATAACAAGTCTCAAATACCTGTAATAAAAGCAAAATATTGTGGATGCTGGAAATCTGAAATAAAAATTGTGACTATACAACATTGATATTCATTATACCATATGGCATTCTGAACGCAAGAGACATGAGACATGTCCTCACAATTTAACCATTTTAGCCCCTATAATAAGATACTATATTAAGTCTGTCTTTCCTCTCTATGCACCTCCAACAACTATGATTGGTTCCATTGGCTAAAGTGAAATTGTGGTCACGCAATGAAGCTGATGATTCAACTTGTGCCTTGATGAGAAAAATGGTAGGCAGTAAATCGGTAGAGTCAGAGAAACTGGTTTCGGCATTGTTCATTCTCACTTTATCTTACATGCCCACAAAGGTGGTTTCACTCTAGACAGAAGTCATCAGTACCAGCCAGAGTAAATGGACTGGCCAGTTCTTTGGATTGTATTTCACTAGGCTGTACAGATGTGGTGTTGTGTCACAGTTCACTCAGGTAAACCAAGTTACTGTGGCAATATGCCACTTTTTGCATGTTGTAGATTGGAGCTGTGGATAGTGATGATAAAGGCTCCAACTTTCTTTCCACCACATGGCTGGCCAGTAATCTCCTCTGGCTGCCTGCATGTTTTGGAAGGATTTGCAGGTTGATAATCAACTTGTTTGGCTAGGTTATGGAGACATCCTCCTTGGCCGTGAAGTCCTGGGGTGGGACTTGAACCTAGAGCTTTTAGCTAAGAGCCAGGAACACTAACCATTGCACCATGAGGCCCTCCTTGTAGAGATGTAGCATTGGCAACATTTGGATGCTCCATGATAAACACAAATATGGCCTTTGAATAATTGTGCGCACGGATATCTTTCCTCTCTGCAGCTGCTCCAGTATTACGCACACTGCTCCAAACTCACCTCACAGCGCAAAGGAGCTGAACTTTTCCAAACCAGGGGAGACAAAAGATCTCATACAAGGCTCTAGGAAACGAATGCAAGTAAGCCTGTAGCCTGGGCAATTGAAGCTTAGGTAGTCCCATCTCTAAACCACCAATTGAAATAATTAAACCTTTGGGGAATCCAACATAGCCCACTGGTCGGTCCATTTTTCAATTGCTCAGTGAGTGTTGTAAGATGTATTGAAGTTATTTTCCTTATAATGTGGTGATTTGCTGATCGTGAGTATAGTGTAATGCGCTACTAAAATTCCATATTTTTGGTTCTCAAATAACCATATAACTCAAATAACACACTTTGATACCAGCCAGCTGTTTTATTTGGTTTGGTTCCTCTCTCATGTCAATAGATTAGCTTCTTTGTGTGAAAGTTTAAAGAATTTTTAACAAGGATGAGCCTCAGAACCGATTCTGAATTCAACCAGTTTGGATCATTTTAGACCTTATACTCTGCCTCTGGCCATTTCAGGTCAATGCAGCAACAGGTGCTCAATGACCTACCACCTTGGATTGTTAGTCAAACCAATTTGCACCATTTGGAAATCTGAGTCTGCTAAATGGGCTTCTGAATTTGAGTGTGGAGCTCCCTAAACTCAATGCAGATTGGAGCTGTAATGTTGGTACTGTGCTTAAACATGTCATGGAATTGTGGAGTGGCAACTTGAGTGTGCAATTGCTCGCAAGGTGAGTCTTTAATCTTGGCTGTTGGATGAAAGGGGAGGAGAGATAGAAAATGTTCAAATGCTTTCTTAGGTAGGCAGAGAACAGGAACAAGAGGCACACAATGAGCTTACTGACCATAATAAATATTGTGGATGTTGGAAACCTGAAATAAAAGCAGAAAGTGCTGGAAAAACTCAGCAGGCCTGGCAGCTTCTGTGGTAAGAGAAACAGAGTTAACGTTTTGAGTCCAATTTGACTCTTTCTCAGAACTGTTAGTTTATTGGCCATCCTACTGTTGGGCAAGCAGTTACTATAGATTCAGAAATTGGGAGATTTTATTTATGTCAGGCTGCTGTGATAGGGTGAGATAATAAAATACTACTTTGAAATGGTGGACATTCATATAATTGCCTCACAAAGGGTAATGGAAATCTGGAACACTCTCCCTCCAGAAACCCATTGAAGCAAGCTGAATTAAAAATTTCAATGGATCAGATTCATAGGTTTTTTGTTAGACCAGGTTGTTGAGGGTTATGAGACCAAGTCAGTTAAAATACAGATCAGCCGTAATCTAACTGAATGGTGGAACAGTCTCAAAGGGATGAATGGTCTACTCCTATTCCTATTTGGTAACAATACAATGCCGTATGGTATAATGAGCATGAATGTTGCATAGTCGTATATTTTGGGGAGGAGATGGTGGCATAGTGGTAGTGTCAGTGGACTAGTAATCCTGAGGCCCAGGCTAACGCTGTAGGTCCCCGGATCTAAATCCCACCATGGCAGCTGGTGGAATTTAAATCCAATTAATAAAATCTGGACTAAAAAGCTAGGCTCAGTAATGGCGACCATGAAACTATCATCGTTTGCCGTAAAAACATTCACTAATGTCCTTTAGGGAAGCAATCTGCCATCCTTACTCTGGTCTGGCCTACATGTGATTCCAGACCCACAGCAATGCCGTTGACTCTTAACAGCCCTCTGAAATGATCTCGCCAAGCATCCGTTCAGTGGCAATTAGGAATGGGCAACAAACACTGGCCTTGTCAGAAACACCTACATCACATGAAAGAATAAATATTTAAAAAGATATAAAAGTAGACTGAGCATCGGTATTTGACAGTTTTGTTTATAAAATGATCTGAAGTAGTCACCAGTACTCAGAACAAGCTACTTTGATTTAAGCTTTGTTTTTGTCAAAAATGTTGTTTTCTGAGTAGTTATTGCTGGCAGCGCAGGAAGGGCATGTACTTGCTGGTAAAGTTCACCAGGTTTGGAGAAGGTGCACTCAGTGTTGTGATTGGTGGCACTGCACAGTCACTGTGTTACTGATCATGTCTGATCTGACATAAGCTGACATGAAAGCCCCAGGGGGTACTGTTGTGAAAGACTGCACCACTGTAGATCTAATGCTTGTCCAATTTGCCCCTCTCCCACTGTCTACACCCCCTCCCCCTCCAACCCTCATCATTTTCATTGGAATTTTCAGGTGAGAATATCTCCACCCTTTTCTAAGAATTAATATTTGAACGGTAGCTAAGGAAAAACTGCTTACATTGGATGGAGAGCGAGTAATCTGTGGACACCGATTTCAGTGGTGAGGTAGGATGACTTTTAATGCAGTGAATGTTTTGATCTTGATAGTACTACCTGAAAGGGTGGTGAAAACCAATTCAAAAAGAAATTGGATGCATACTTGAAAAGGAAAAAATGTATGGGGAAAGAGCAGGAGTGTGCAATTAATTGCTTAGCACCTTTAAAGTACTGGCACAAGTATGATGGGTCAAATGGTCTCCTGATGTGTATTATTTCACCACATCTGAGAGTGAGTGTAGTTTCCTAGTGTTTATAACAATTCTCAGTCACTAATAGCTGGAAATAGCCACAAATCAACCGCATCCCACATCAAGGGTTGAACTTTACAGGCCACCCGCAAGCATGAGAACGGACAGCTGGACCTGACAATTAGGGCACTGTGCCATCAGTGATGCACCCGCAGCCAGTCCGCCCACCTCTCCATGATTTTGTGGGTGGAGGGGGAGACTAGGTGGGTCACTTGCCTGTGGCCCAATTGAGGCCCTAAGTGGGCAATTAATTCCCAATCCTGCCACTGCTCTGATATTAACAGGCAGTGGGAGAGGCCTGTGCCCAAGTTGTAGCCTGGCAGATTTAACCCTGCAAGCTGCTGGTCAGTGAAGGGTGGGGGTGGGGGGGGGGGGGGTGCTTCCTTCCCGAGACCCCTGTGTAAATGAGAGGCACCCCCCACAATTTTGTCTCCCCACATCCACCCTGTTCCCCTGCCCTGTCTGACATGCCCCCACACCTCTTCATCCCCATCCCCATCCCCCTCCCCCATCCCCATTCCCCTCCCCCATCCCCATCCCCTCACCCTTGGCTCACGGGGACCTGACAGCATAGCTCCGGAAGGTCCGCGTCCATCGCCGAACACCACCTGCTGCTGCTCCTGCTTGGTGCTGCCGGCCCCTGATTGGCTGGCAGCTCTATGAGGTGGCAGGCTATCCACCTGGACAGGGAAGGAAGTCCCGCCTCGGACTAATGGAAGGGCTGTTGACAGAAAAGCGAGGTGAGCTGACTAAGCAGAGGTGGGCTTGCCCCTGACATCTGTGCAGTGTGGGAGCCCACCCTCAGTGTAAATTCCAGCCCAAAGTTTCAGCCATTGCATTTGATATTAAAATTACTCATACACTAAGAACTTTCTTAAAACCTTTTCCTTTCACTGAGATTTTTCCCAAATTAATATTAGTAATTCGAAAGTTATTTTGTTCATTGTAAAAATATTTAAATCTTTTAATTTGGTATTTTTATTATCAAAAACACGTTTTCTCTCAAGAAGTGCTGACATTGTCCAGCCCAGGTCATGGCTGAAGTCAACCCACTGAAAGCTGAGGGAGGTTCAGTTTGAAACAGTTAAGCGGACAGTTTAACCAAGAGAGGTTTACCCTGAAATGATTAATAGCACAGAATAACAAGAGAGGTTTACCCTGAAATGATTAATAGCACAGAATAACAAGAGAGGTTTACCCTGAAGCAGTTAATAGCACAGAGTAATGAGAGATGTTTACCCTGAAGCAGTTAATAGCACAATGTAACCGAGAGAGGTTTACCCTGAATGGTTAATAGCACAGAGTAACCGAGAGAGTTTTACCCTGAAGCAGGTAAGAGCACAGTGTAACCAAGAGAGGTTTACCCTGAAGCAGTTAATAACACAATGTAACCGAGAGAGGTTTATTCTGAATGATTAATAGCACAGCTTAACCGAGAGAGGTTTACTCTGAATGGTGAATAGCACAGATTAACCGAGAGAGGTTTACCCTGAATGGTTAATAGCGCAGATTAACCGAGAGAGGTTTACCCTGAATGGTTAATAGCGCAGATTAACCGAGAGAGGTTTACCTGAATGGTTAATAGCGCAGTGTAACCGAGAGAGGTTTATTCTGAATAGTTAATAGCGCAGAGTAACGAGAGAGGTTTACCCTGAATGGTTAATAGCACAGAGTAACCGAGAGAGGCTTACCCTGAAGCAGTTAATAGCACAGAGTAACACGAGAGATTTGCCTGAATGGTTAATAGCACAGTGTAACGAGAGAGGTTTCCCTGAATGGTTAATAGCGCAATGTAACCGAGAGAGGTTTACCCTGAATGGTTAATAGCACAGAGTAAAGAGAGAGATTTACCCTGAAGCAGTTAATAGCACAGAGTAACCGAGAGAGATTTACCCTGAAGCAGTTAATAGCACAGAGTAACCGAGAGAGGTTTACCTGAATGGTTAATAGCACAGAGTAACCAAGAGAGGTTTACCCTGAATGGTTAATAGCACAGAGTAACCGAGAGAGGTTTACCCTGAATGGCTAATAGCGCAGTGTAACCGAGAGAGGTTTACCCTGAAGCAGTTAATAGCACAGAGTGACGAGAGAGGTTTACCCTGAATGGTTAATAGCGCAGTGTAACCGAGAGAAGTTTATTTTGAATGGTTAATAGCACAGAGTAACCGAGAGAGGTTTACCCTGAACGGTTAATAGCACAGAGTAACGAGAGAGGTTTACCCTGAATGGTCAATAGCACAGAGTAATGAAAGAGGTTTACCCTGAATGATTAATAGCACAGAGTAACGAGAGAGGTTTACCTTCAAACAGGCTTGGCCTAAATAGCCAAGTGGTTATGGTACTGGGCTTGTAACCCCAAGATCAAGAGTTCAAATCTCACAATGGCAAACTATGAAACAATGTAACTTCATCTGAATAGGAACAGATGGAAACGGGTTTGTACTCGAAAGAGTTACCTTCAAACAGTTCATGAGAAGTTTACCCTGTTATGACTAATCAGTTGGTGTGCTACCTCTAACCAGCTGAGTATCACCACTTTACTGTTTGCTCTGATCCACTCAACTGTCATGTTTTCATGACCTAGTTCTAACCACTTTCTTCTCCCAGACCTTGCCTGCCCCCTTTTTCCTATTTTCCATGAGGGTAATTCCCTTCTGTTCTCGCTCTGACCGTTATTAATGGTGCATTAACTTCAGCTGTGAGTTGAATGAAGCTCTTTTGCTTGCACCCACTCAGTGGCTGGGGCAGTAGAACAGAGGCCCATTATACTGGTGGCTTCATGTATCCATGAAGTGGCCAGACCCTGGTTTGTCGAAGCCCAAGTCAATTTGTTTGATACAGTCTGGGTTGCTGAACGAGCACTGGAGGCATGAGCTGTGTTCTGGTCGAGACTGTGGTATAAAATGTGAATCCAATAATAACTCTTACTTATTCATCAGAAAGTGTGAAATTCAGTATAGGGTCAGCGCCATTTGTTTGACGCAGAATACATTTATTTTTCTCACTGAAACATTTACCCTCTCCTTTCACTTCATAACTTTTCTTATTATCTGATGTTAGCATCTTTGGCCTCATACTGTGAGATTCTGAAACATATCAGAATTGGGCTGAACAAACCAAAGAATATTTGGCCTTTTGTACCACATTGCACAAAAGAGAGAGAGAACTATATGCTTAATTTTTCGAACCTTATGTAAAGACTGATTGAGCTGCTTTTCATGATTAAGATGGCTGTCAGTCTCCGAACATGGTTTGTACTTTGACAGGTAAACGTTAATACTGAGCTGAGCAGAGTTTACTGAACTATCAAAGCAGGAGATTGTATGATAAATGAAAAGCTGGGGGACTCTAATACATTTTGCTCTGCTTCAGCAGTTTCAATAACCAAAGGGTAGTCATCATCTGAAGTATGGGCAGAAGCAAGGAAGAATTGACAGGGGGCTGTAATTTACTTTATAGCCACTTCAGCTGAGATGCGCTGAACCTCACATACTATTTCAGATGTAATTGGGCTGCGCTTGATGTAATTTTTTAACATGATAAGTCTGAATCCCCTGTACTTAATCCCCCAAAGATTTAGGCATCATCTGTCTGATTAGAAGCCAGCTGAAGTGGCTTTGGTTGTCTTAACAACCCAATCCTGTACGAGTGCCCCATTAACATCTGTACTGTAGGGTGCCAAGCGAGGTTTCTCTCTTTCCATCGCCCTCCCCCAAACTCCCCTCCCCCCAGAGTTCTCCCTCCCCACGCCACACACTCATATTCACAAACCTTCCACACACAGCACTGGATCAGCTCAGCTATTGCGTTCAGTGCTGATTCCGACCTGTGATTCCACTCTCCCAGCCCTGTCATGTTCTGTTTGTGTCCGTCGCACCAGTTTCTTTCACACTTCCTACCATCTTTTAGAGTTCAAAGCATGTGTAGCTGCAGGTCTTTGTCAGAAGCCCAGTTGGAGGCCTTTAATGTTTGTGATGTAGGAACGCTGTGAATGACTTTGATTATTTATTAATTCTGCTTCTCTTTTCTGATTGAGCCAATAGCGAACATGAAGCTCCTCATCTTTCTTTCTAGTGAACATGCTCCTGCTCTGAAATATCTACAGCTTTGTGGGGACTGTTGCCTTTGAACTTTTTCTTTACACTTTTTACAGCACCTTTTTTTAATGTCTCCTTTTCTTTATTTCAGCTTCGCACCATATTTTCCCAGCATTCCACACGCCCATACCGATCGATATGCGGCATCATGAGGGAAGGTACCATTACGAACCTCACTCCATCCACGCTATTCACGGGTAGGTATATGTTGTACATGTTGATTATTTTCTCTGCTGTGGTTTTTTATACATCCTTGTCATCGGCATCCTTTCCTCTACATAAGGTGATGGACGTGCAGCAAATCAAATTGGTTGGGGATGGGGTAGCTTCACATGGTGCATTTTTGCTTTTGGCCAAAGAGGACAATCCGTGAGAGGCAAGTTCTATCACAAGTGCCATCTATGAAGTGGTTATCTGGCGTTGGCACCTGTTGCCAACACACCGTATTCACTGATTGTCAAAGTGGTCTATGCCAACCCACAGGTGATGCCGCAATTTTCCTCCGTCGTCAGTTCATGTCTCCCGGGTGCAAGACGTTATGTTCGGGGCCTTTGTGTCAGGCCTGCAAACATCCTTGAAGTGCAGCTTTTGATGTCTGGCTGGTCATCGAACTCCGGTTACCTCCCCATCCAGAAAATCCTCAGGTATGCGACTGCCTTGCGGCCATCCTGCGAACGTGCCTGAGCCAGCAAATTCACCTCTGCTTGAGGAATGCCAGCATACCTGGGGAGCTTTGCTTTGGAGAGGACTTGCTGCATTTGTGATTTTTGTCGTGCCATGAGATGAACAGAATGTGCCGCAAGCAGCGAAGATCAAAGTTTGTTGGGCTTCCTTTCTTGATAGCTAGCTGTAAGCCATCCATACTTCACAGTCATACAGCAAGGAGATGTGAGGACAGGCCTCATAAACCCACATCTTGATCTTAAGAGTCAGCTTAACATTATTCCACACACGTTTCCCGAATCAGCCAAAGGTGGGAGCTGCTCTCCCTGCCCGTGTATTGAGTTCTGAATCAAGAGACAGATTGTCTGTCACCTTGGACCCGAGGTAGTTTGTTGTGTTTCTAGCTTCTTTACACAAACTCACCAACCACATACACAGGATTGGTAAACTGTAAGTAGGTTCTATTTATTTGAAGACTAAAACTAATACATATGCACATGGCAGGAGAACTCAACAAACAAGTCTACACTAGGGATTCAACATACACAACAGTAGCCACCATCAATATTAACAGCAACGTGGCCTATTGGTTCCATACCACTTTACATCCTGCTTCCACGATGACACGTACACCATTTGCAAATTCTCTTAAAGTGATATCACAACACCAGCACAATTTACTAAGCACTTCCAGTAGACCGTTATTTAGTGTGATCAGCGGTGGAGATGAGACACGCTGTCCCATGACGACTGCTTTCCCGACGCTTATATCAGGGAGGAAAAGTTGCAGTTACAAATTTTAGGCCTCAACTGCAAGAAAATCCACGAAACCCAAATAAGGGAGGCTTTATTCAATGTATTCTTTCCCTGTCCCATTCTAACTCTTATTTCCTCTCATAAATTGCCTTCCTGGTGAGATGCGCCTTGATAAAACAAAAAGAAGATTGACTTCCCTGCCACTAGAAGGCACACCAGAGGTTGTCTCAGGTGCTGATTGTCCATTTCCTTGGGGTGGGCCTCCTGATACTTTTGGCTGAAGTGAGAAGCTTGTGGTGTGAAGAGTCTCTGGTGCATCCACTTTTACAGATGAGCTTTTTCTTGTTTCCTGCTGCCTCCAATTGTTCTACAATTTTCTCCCTTCCTCTCTAGAAGGTACAGACTGGTTTGGGGCTCTACAGCCTTTTGCCATCTTGGACAAGAAGCTTACGTGCGAACCCAGAGCCTTTGTCTGAATGCCCCTGCTCATTGCGTGCAGCACAATTGTAAACACTTAAGCTTTTATTTTGTATGCTTGTGATGTCACTACACATAGCAACCAGAGCAGATCATCTTCCTGTGATTGCAAGTAATAGGCAGAATAGCCCATGCTCCCACACATGCACTGTCCACCAGTTGGGAGCTGGAGGCCTTGGAGGCTTTACAACTCCCTAGCTTGGGGAAGCTAAAGGTAATTGTAATATTCTAACTGCTGCCCAGCCTGTGCAGGTTTTTAAATAAATAACCTACAATTTTATCTCTGGTTGGCTGGCTCCTCCATGAAGGTTAGCTAGCAGAAGGCTTGATTTTTAAAAAAACTCAACTAAAAATAGAGCCTCTTGTTTATGCAGTGGTAAGGCACTCCATCAAAAAGCCATAGTTAGCTGAGTGAGGCAGGCAGGTTGAACTAACAGAGCCCAAGGCCCCAACCCTCTGATCTGGGATTGTCTAATTAGAAAATGAGCACTTTATTGCTGGCACAACAGGGCCTCCATTGTGTTGACTCTGTTTTTTTTCCCCCAGCCTGCGTGCATTGCTTTTTAATGACCTCCCCCAAGCTTAACACAGCATTGCTGTCTTGTGGACAACCTTTTATGGCCAAGCTCAATTCTTGGCTCTCTGATGGTCACCCAAGATTACCTGGGCTTTGAGAAGCATTTTTGAAAGCAATTTCTAATCCCAAGAGGAATTGACACTGTAATATAAGAAATGCCAGAAACCTATAGGAAATGGTACGATGTTTGAAGCAAAAAATCCACTCCACATCGTAGTCACTTTTGCTGCGTTTTTAACTCCCAGTATGTGTACATGTGTGAATAAATCATTGAACATGGCTGCAGGTGGCTTGACATCCTTCACCAGAAATGTGCTAATAAAGGTTATACCTGAAGCATTGACTCGTTCGGAGGCTGACCAGCATTCTGCATGTTTCCACATATGTTTCCATTTCAGATTTGCATTCGTTTCTCTCTCAAATCACTAAGCCATGGACTCTGGTTGGGTGTCTCCTTGAAAGTTTCATCGCATGATCTTCCCTCACCATCAGTCCCATCCCACCCTCCTGCCATTGGCTGTCTAACATGTTCATATTCATAGGCAGCGCCTTCCCAGACCAATCTGAAAGTATACAGTCTCTTCAGTACCTGATTGAATGACCGTCAAGGATCATTCAAGCAGCCTTTTTACCCCAACTCCAATACTTCTATAACCAACAGACAAAAGTGTTCAAGGAAAATAAAAAAAAAATTAATGCCCCTATGGTTTTTCTCCCAGTTTGCCCGCAGCGATGTCTGGAAATTTTAAGCTTTAATTCCCGGAGACTCCAGCATTGACAAACTTATATTAAGACTGTTGGGACCCTTTGTAGAGATGGCTACACTTGCACCTACAAAGTTGATTACAAATTTTCTGAGCCTGTTTATTGCCAGACAAAATTCTATCTGCACCCATATTTGATGATTTAGTCTCATATACATCCGTGCTTAAAATCACAGTAAAATGACTCACTGGTTACATTAGCCAAACAACAATGGCCATTTAAGCCCATTTGTGCTCTGAGCCAAATAGCATTGTATAAACATTGGTGCACATCCGAATGTTTCCCCTGTCCACAATTGTGAAGGATACAGAAATGTCATGAGCAATTTAATCAGGAATTATTCTCTGTCACAGTCAGTGAAATATAAATAAGCAAAATTTTCATAAGGGGACACAGCAAACCAAATGCATCACTCTTCCACAATCAGCCTGCCTCGTCTAAAACTTCAATATATCCGTTCTACTCGGATTCTTCCATCCAATGGATGGCATTTAAGTCTCTCAGTAACAAGGATATAGTAAAATTTGGTTACATGCAACAAATTCTGTGTAGTAGAAGCAGACTCAACTCTATTTACATGAAGATGGTGCTGAGTTTTAGTCAGTTGGACTAAATCCAATCCGTAAATACTGAAAGTACTGTGGGTGTTTACAGGGAATTTACTTTTTGTGAACTCGTTTTGTGCTGATGTAGCATCGGTAATTTTTTTTGTCAACAAATTGCGGAGGCTGAGCAATTCTGGAATTTCAAGACATGTATCCTAAAACTGGAAAACCTCATGATAAATATTTAGGCCAGGAGCAATGGATGCCTCTGTCTCATGACTAGTTTCCAGGTTTTGATGGAAATGCAAGTGGCAATTTTTATTTTTAGCAGGCAGATATGAATTAATTTTAGAATTTTTCTGTGAATTCTTGGACCTTGATGGTTAATGCATCTGCATCAAATGACCCAATAAGATAATTATTAAGCAATAAAATAAGCCCAGTTGTAATATTTTGCAAGCCGTGAACAATCCTATTTTTAAATGAGATGTGGATGTTGTTGGCAAGGCCAGCATTTGTTACCCATCCCTAATTGCCCTCGAACTGAGTAGCTTGATATACCATTTCAGAGGACATTTAAGAGGCAACCAATTGTTGTTCTGTTGAAGAGTCATACAGACTCGAAACGTTAACTGTGTTCCTCTCCGCAGATGCTGCCAGACCTGCTGAGTTTTTCCAGGTATTTTTATTTTTGTTTTTTAACCAATTGTTGTGGTCTGAAATCACACTTAGGCCAGACCAGATATGGATGGCAGATTTCATTCCCTAAAGGTCATGAGTGAACCAGATGGGTTTTCACGACTATTAATGATAGTTGTCATGGTCACCATTTAAATTCCAGGTTTATTAGTTGAATTGACTTTTTGTCAACTCATTTTGTGCCGATGTAGCATCAGTAAATGTGTTTTTGTCAACAAATTGCAGAGGCTGAGTGATTCTGGGATTTCGAGACACGTGTATCCTAAAACCGGAAAATCTAATGATAAATATTTAGGCCAGGAGCAAGAAATGCCTCCGTCTCATGACTAGTTTCCAAATTTAAATTCTGCAATGGTGGGATTTGAACCCATATCCCCTGAGCATTAGCCTGAGCCTCTGGATTACAAGTCCAGTGAAATTACCACCACACCACCATTTCTGCCAGCATTGCCTGCTTCTGGAATGCATTAAGGTCATGGAGATCCTGAGGCCAATTGTTTGGCCCTTCTGGCCCACTGCAACTCCAACCCGACGGTTGTTTAGGGCCTAGAATTTGGCTGGGACTTGGATAACCTGGGAATTCCTGCTAGGCAATGTAAGAAGTGGTCAGAAGTTCTGCTGTTTACAAAGCCTGTGATGCCAAAGGTCTGAAACTAGGCCTGAGGAATTCTAAGCCAGAGGTTTTTTTCCAACCCTGACCTGTCAATGGCCTAGTGTGAGACCTTTGCACCTGTGACAGTAAGACTACTGGCCTCCAGAAGGTCGCATGAGGGCCCTACTTGAGTGGGGTGGGTTCTGTCTAGAGAAACAACCCTGACAAAGAAGATTGAAGGTTTTGAAAGGTTTTTCTACCTGCCCTCTCATACAGGGCTGATGGTGATCTGCAGGGGGTCACTGAGAGAGCCAGAAGTCCTTGGATTCCAACCCAAATGGTGGCCAGGCATTGGAACTTCCAACATTGGCCAGATGGATACCAAAGATACATCCCTAGAGGTCCGAGTGGTTGCTGGCCCCAGGTAAATAAGGTGCTGTTCCACTGACCAACCAAATCCAGGATGCAGGTCAGCTCTGGATCTCGGCCCGTGGATGTTTGAGACTCCTGTCTATATTGATTGGTATTCATTCAGCTGAATGTCCCACATTGGCTGGTCTAAGGATACCAGCCTCTTGTGGGAAAAGGCAAAGTATTTTATACTTATTTTTAAAAGAAAACCCTGCAGTGGACCTACTGACACATATCCCTAGTGGTTGCCTCCATCATTAATTTTGTTCTCCCCTACCTCCTCCCTCCCCACTCAGTGGCTCATTTGGCAGCTGCAAGACCACTGGCTCAAATGTTTGCTGGCTTTATGAAAATCCCAGCAGATGAAAGGCATTATTCTGGTGGTGGATTGAGATTGTGGGGAATTTGGGGTCACTATCCCAGCTCCCACAGAAGATGGGGGAAACAACAGGATTAAAAACGTTCCAAGGGAAATTGAAGGAGAAAAATAGATTTCCACATGGAGACAGGGAAGTTAATTCCGTTTCTGCCACATAACATAATCTTGAACAGCTGAAAATCACTTCAGCCCATGGAAGAGATTAAAATAAACCATTTGATTGCCTTTATATAAATGTTCTACTGGCTGCTACCCATTTTAAAAATTTAAAGGGCAGGAGTTTTAATTACCTTGTTAGCTTGGATAGACACTTTTGACAGTTACCTTTGACAGTTCATTTTGATACTCTTGATGGTTCCAATTAGCTTGACAGAGTTTATGCACTTTTTACACCCATTCATGTCTAATTTTAACAATCCCAAGGGGCACCTTACCTCCATCATAGGGCATCTGACCTCCTACAAAGGTTTCCCGGGACCAAGGCGTATCATCAAGCAAATATACTGCCATACATAGTGGTTCGTCAATCCCACCCCTGCAGTAAGCAGCTAGGACCAGTGTAACCAGGCACTATATGCTCTCATTGCTTTAGCATGCTATGTTGTATTTAAAATAAGATGCATTTGCCACTTATTTTGTACATTATCACACCATGTATACCTTGTGTTGCTCATTACTTCTTCCCCAATAGATATAAAACACCCAGGCCTAGATTTTCGCTCCCGACTCTGGGACATTTTCTGATTCCTAAATCTGACTGGGGATAAAGTGCCGCAGGAGCTGGGATTTTTGTTCTGGGGTGGCAGGGCTCTCTGGGAAGCAGGCTGAGTGACCCAAGAATGAAGGCAGAAGGCCTGCCTCTATGCTTCAGCAACGCGTCCAAGATTTTTAAAAAACAATTAAACAAAAACAGCCCTCATGCTGAGATTAAATAAAATAAAGTTTATTGCAGACTTTATGAAAAAAAATTCTTGGTCATAATACCCATTTACTACATTTAAATTCCTTCAGCTACATCCTTATGATTACAAAGATTTCATTCAAGTGCACAAGCCCTTATAAAAACAAGCATTGGAATTCATAGGCTCACTTTAAAGGGCTTATAAACACTTGGAGCTGTCAGTCAAACTTTGAAATAGAAGGCACCCCACTGTGATAAAGGAAGGTTGTGAAATTAGTCATGCGGTAGTAATCCAGTACTGGTAGCCCTCAGGCTTATGTGACAGAGTTATCAGACAGAGCGAAAGTGCAAGCAACAATTTTTAAAAAAGACTCCAGATGTTTTTTTTCAATAACTTAAAGGGAAGGTGTTTTAAATGCCTTGATAGCTTGACAGATGCTTTTGACAGTTGCCTTTAACAGTTCCTCTTACCAGTTCCTTTTGACACTTTTGACAGTTGTTTCTGACAGTTCATTTTGACAGTTACAAAGAACTTGACAGTTCATGGGCAGAAATGTCCCCCCCCTGGGCGGGTGCGTACGGTGACCTGGGTGTGTGAAACATGACGGTGCCCCTGATCAGAGGCGCGGTGCCATTTTACGTGGGTGGGCCAATTAAGGCCCGCCCAGCGTGACATCCGCCGGGAAACGCTATGCTCTCCCTGTGCGGGTGGGGTGGGTATCCCTAAAATTGATAGTATGCACTTCCACACATGCGCACGATAGAGCGCACTCATCTCCCTGAGGCTAAGTGCTGCCTCAGGGAGATCGGCTTTACTTTCAACAATATTAAAAACAGAAAAAAAAATTCCCTTACATGTCCCCTCATGTGAATTTCCATAACAACTTTATTAAAATTTTTAAAACCCGACATGAAACCTCATCCCGCCGGTGGATGAGGTTTCATGTCTTTTCTAGTTGCCGCCGGGGCTCCTGGCCTGCCCGCCAACCTTAAGGTTGGACGGGCAGGTCCTTTAATTGCTTAATTGATCCTGTCAATGGCCTCAATTGGCCATTGACAGGTTGGCGGGCGCGCAACTGATTTTGCTGCTCCCGCCTTCCTGAAAATTTAATTTGGGCGCGGTGACATCGGGAGTTCCCCCCGACATCACCGTGCATTATTTTATGCGTCAGCGAGCAGGCCCCACCCCCATTTGCCGACGGTAAAATCCTGCCCCATGAGTTTATGCACCTTTTACACACATGCATGCCTAATTTTAACAACAGCAAGGGGCAGGCTCCTGACCTCCCCCAAAGGTGTCCCAGGACCATATCCAAAGGGGTAGCCTACTTCTTCAAAAGGGCACCCCCACCTCTCCAAAGTTTTGACCTTCTCTCACCAGGTCTGACCTATGCACGTCATGTTTCACACACCCAGGTCACCAGAATTAGACATGAGTGGAAGCAGCTGCTGATTTATATGGGCAGCTGCATTTACAAAACATGCATGTGCAAATCCTGATCCGGGCCCATTCCTGCCTCCATGAAAATGGTAGGTGCATTGTTTGGCATGGGGGAGACGATTTTCTGATTTTGGCCTCTTCCTAGCTGTTATGTTGCTTCAGATGATATCAGTTGAGGCCAGTTCACCCCTTACTGAATAATATTTAGCACAGACTCCAAGCAGGATCTGAAGGAGAGGTTGCTGATCTCCCAGCATTCACTATCGCGAAGTAGCCACCTTCCATAGCAACAGAAGGTCCGTGTTTCAAGCTAGCTGAATAAGCCAAATTCTGCTTTTATTACACAATTCCAGGACCTTTACCAATGTTCTGCGGGTCATATTCTGAAGCTCTTATCAGTTTACTTTTAGGACCGTTATCATGATTGAATAAGTCAAATTTCGTTTTTACGAGGATATTTACTGGTGGTTTGGGGGGATTGAATTCTGCAATCCCATCTGCTTTTACCATGAGAAATATAACCCAGTGGACTTGGGTGGGATCTTTTTGAACTGCATGATGAAAAGACTTACATTTGCTTGCCCTCTTTCACTCTTGTGTTGCCATTTTTGGATTAATTTGGTTTTAAAAGTTTTGCAGGAGTAAAGGAAAACACCACCTGTTTGAATCACAGTCTGGCTGACCAAATAGACTGCACCAGAATTCAACACTGAGCCAATTTACAAGGCTGGTGGTTCAGGTCTCAGGCCTATACCCGCAGGTGGTGTTGGCTGTGATTAACATTCCTTTGGGTAACCCTTAGTCTGATTATTTCAACTGATTGGCTGGATTACCTTCGGTCAGTCCTTTGAACCTAATCCTCTAGCCAGCAAAACACATAGGATGAAGCAGCAATTTAACGTGGATTTGCGATATATTGTGGTAGCTAAGTGGGGGAGGGGTGAAGCAGATGCCTTTGTGCCATTCGCATTTTAACAGTTGTTCACCCTTTTAGGATTCATATTTTATTTGTTCTTCTTTTAAATTGGGCTGTTTTCAGACGTGCAGGATGGAATTTAATGCCCTTCCCCAAGGTGGGTTTGGAGGGGGTGGGGTGGGGTGGGGTGGGGGTGGGGGTGGGGGGTCACATTTAATCATGCGAATGGGTAGCGGATGGAGACGCTGCCACCTCATTGTTTTTGCCCCAGTTGAATCCAGGGTGGGAAGGCTCATAGACAGCCTTCCCACCCCACTGCCAATTGAGGTCTTTAAGTGGGCAATTAATATTCACTTAAGGGCCTTTCTTGCCACCGCTAGTATTCAACCAGCGGCAGGTGGGGCAGTTGCCAGGCGGAAAGCCCAAAAATCAAACCCTGTCGTGTTTGCTTGTGGGCTCCTGGGTGGTTTTGTAGGGCTGGTCTCTCATTCAAAGACACTCAGTGTCTGATCGAGGGACCTGGCATCGGGAAGTGGGGGCCCACTGAGGACCATTCACCTGCCCTTGCTGTGATCTACATCCTGCCCCCAGTCACCTTTAGCCTAGGGTCCCTTGGCAGCTCTGGGCCAGCAACAGAGGCTGGCACTGCCTGCAATGCACAGCTGCCGCCTTTTGTTGTCAGCTCTCAAGGGCAAGGCTTTTGCACCTGGGGTCCTTGATCCCAGGGAAGGCCCATCCCTGGCCACTTGAGTGCCTGATGGTTCACCAGCCAGTGGACAAGACCCTCGTTGCCCACGTTAAATACCGCCCACTGATCCCAGAAAAGGTCCAACATGTGAGCTTTTGAATAAAGTTGACTTCCTGGGGCTGTGTGGGCCTGGAATGACACCTGATCAGATCACATACACAAGATCAGTTGGACAGTGGGTTCAGATGTAGGGCAAATGCCTCTACCACTGACCTAGGCTGTAAATGTTCTGAAAAGAACCAAAATGCTTTCCTTGTGATCAGTCTCAATGTTGCCAAGCTGCGCCTGGGTCTCTATTCAGGTGCAAGTCCCTTCTTATTAATAATTCCAGCACAGAAGTTTGAATTAACATATGATAAAAGTGGGGGCTCAATCCAGCCTTTTCAGCACAGTCATTGGCAGGAGGATTTTCACCTCTGAAATTGAGGAGCTTTTGTATCTGGGTAGCCCCATTGGAAAGTGCAGAGGGATCAGACTGGATGGGGAGCAGCTGTCCCCCTTAGTTGAAGGGTTAGTCACGAGGGGGCATAAGTTCAAAGTGAAGGGCAGGAGGTTTAGGGGGGGATGTGAGGAAAAACTTTTTTTACCCAGAGGGTGGTGACGGTCTGGAATGCGCTGCCTGGGAGGGTAGTGGAGGCAGGTTGCCTCACATCCTTTAAAAATTACCTGGATGAGCACTTGGCACGTCATAACATTCAAGGCTATAGGCCAAGTGCTGGTAAATGGGATTAGGTAGGTAGGTCAGGTGTTTCTCATGTGTCAGTGTGGACTCGATGGGCCGAAGGGCCTCTTCTGCACTGTGATTCTGTAGCTGTGATCACACCCTGTCCCATCTCCCCTCATTCCCCCACAACTGTCCAATATGCCGCTGAGACCTACAGTCTAGGATTTCACATGGAGAATGGGCAGGGATGTCAGATCCCAGGCATGTGCTAGTGACAGGCTTATCATTTAAATTGAATTTGCTAATCACTTGCCTAAAATGTTCATTGCGCTGGCAGTAGATTGCAAGTTGTACCATGCCTGAGACTGTACATTGTGAGTACAACATATGCATAGATGCAAACATACACGGAACATGCTAGCAGACCTCCCCATGGTGCTCCACAAGGTTAAACGTAGGGTACCCCATTAAATGTTGAGTTTGTTTCTATGCTTCACCCTGTCTTCTCACATAAGTGACTCTTCTCAATGGCTTGTCGCAGCATATTGGACTGTAGGGAGCATCACAAATTTCCCGCTGACCTTGGCCTAACCTCACACGTTGACCAGTCTTGTGCAGTTTCCAGTAGGCATTGTAAAATGGCAGCAGAGTTATACCATGTAATGGGAATTGTCTTAAAGGGGAGGCTGTAAAAAAATATTCCTTCCACAGAATGCGGTTAGAATGTTGAATGCCGTGCCAAAAGCCATTGATGAAGCACAGCCCATAAATTTATTTCTAAAAGAGATGAGACAGTTACTTGTAAAAGAGAAATGTTAAAAGATTGTGAGGAGCAAGCAGAAGTGTGTGTTTGGACGAGGGGGGGCTTGTGTGGAGAAAGATATCAGCCCAGATGGCAAGAATGGCATGTTTTGGGTTTTTTCTGTAACATGCTGTAGCCCAATTTTAAAATAACCTGCCCAGTGGGAACAAGGCAGGTTTGAATCAACGTCCGTTTTGCAACTGTCTGATTTTAGGCTCTGTTGAATCGGGGTGTAAAACTGGCCCAAATCCACTCTGTTCCCTCTGGGCAGAATTGGTTAAAATTGGCGCATCAGGGTGGAGGGCTTACTTTTGATCTTATCCAATAGTGTAAAACCTGTGCTAGCGAATTGGCAGTCAGTTTACCATCTCTCCTGATTTCTTCTATGTATCTCCTTTGGCTCCAGGTAGGCACAGCATTAACCCCTATTGAGATTCACATTTAAGATTAAATCAGAATGGTCAAAGACACACTGCTGGTCTTCAGCAGAAGCACAAAACAGGGATCGAGAATTGGTGGCCTGTCTTACCTCTTGCCTGACTTTTTTCACTGAATTGGAAGGAAGATTGGGCAGGGTAAGTGTTGTAGGGAGGCCGAGTTATACAATTAATGATAGAGTTAATCTGCAGACACTTCGGTGGAAACATTAAGGTTATTTACAATATACTCAGCAGCAACTACACATGTGCTTATACTCCAATCTATCTCTACACTGACTGCTGAGGTAGCCCAAGCAACTCTCTTATTGGTTACTACTGATCATGTGATCTTGTCTAATTCTTAAAGGTACACTACACGCTAAATAAAACCATAATTACTACATTTCAACCCCATTAACTTGGCCATACATACTATATTTACAAGTACACATTTTTCAAGACACACAATATTTACACTGGGTAAGGAATTTACAAGTTCAATCTTTCAGGTGGTTTCCGGGTACGTATGGAATGTCGCACCCCCACAACTTCAGATTCTTTGTCAGGAACCTCCTTTTCCGGTGTTGCCTGAACATCAGGTGCTTCGGCGGGCACTTGCAGTTCTGTATCCTCAACTCATACAAGAACATCAGATATGTCAGCCCTGGGTTAAGTATCCTCAACAGGAAACACAGACCCGGTCAATGATCACTGGTGGAACCAAATCTTGGTGAGTTGTCTCTTCATTAAATGGTCCACGTGTTTACGAATGATCCGGCCTTCTACCTCCATGTGGTTAGATAGAGGTCCAGTCACTGCACTTATTTCATCTGGTAACCACTTTGGTCCTTCCCTGAAGTTCTTCACATATACCGGCTCTCCCATGGTAAATCTCCTCTTGCAACTATGCCAGTCATGTCTAGTTTTCTGGCTTCCCTGACTCCTTTCCACCTTCCCCATTAAATTCGGCATTATTAAGCTGAATTTCATCCTGAGACTTCTTTTCAACAATAACTCCGCAGGTGTGACACCTTTTGTTGTGAGGGGTAGCCCTGTAATGAAAAAGAAAGCGTGCTAGCTTGGTTGCCAAGGAATCACCAATTAGCTTCTTATTGCCTTCCTTGAATGTTTGAATGGCCCTTTCAGCCAGTCCATTTGAGGAAGGGTGGTACGGTGCAGTTTTCACATAAGCCATACCTTGGAGGCTGATAAACTGTTGAAACTCAGCACTCATAAATGCCATGCTGTTGTTGAAAAAGACTACTTCTGGTAGTCCGTGAATGGCAAAACACATTTAGTTCCTCAGTTGTAGCAGCTGACGTTGGTGACTTCACCTCATACGTCCAACCATTTTGAATGGGTATAGACAATGAGCAGAAGTATTGATTATGTTGGGCCTATCCTGGGAACAATTTGTATCCGCACTCAGGGTCTATCTGGCCACTCCCATGGGTGTAACGGAGCTGGCAACTTTTGCAGCTGCTGACATTGCATACAGGGCTTTGCTAAGCTCTCTATTTCACCATCTATCCCAGGTCACCATAGGTAGCTGTGTGCTATGGTCTTCATTCGAGAAATTCCTAGAAGGGTACTGTGTAGTTCAATTAAAAGTGGCTCCCTTCCTTTGGAGGAACTATCACTCGTGCTCTCCATAATAAGATGCCATCTTGGCTGGTTGTTTCATGTTTTCTGTTGAAGTACGGTTTCATTTCGTCAGATATGGGCTCCTGTGACCAATCATGTAGCACTTGTTCTCATACTTGAAATAGGACTGGGTCCCAACTTGTCCAGTCTCTGTTCTGTTGAGTGTGAACCAGCGAGGAATCTGAAAAATTTAACAGTAAGAGAAGTTACTGGGGAACTGGAACATGCTCATCATTTTCTTGTAACGGTAAATGAGTAAGAGCATCAGCGTTTGCGATTTGATTGTCAAACCTATGTACAAAAATGTATTCATATGTTGCCAGAATTAAGGCCCATTATTGTATTCTTGCTGAGGCTATGGGTGGAATAGTCTTGTCCTCACTAAACAATCCATGCAATGGTTTGTGGTCTGAAACAATTGTAAAACGGCGGCTGTGTACGTACTGGTGAAATTTCTTGACACCAAAGATGATGGATAGGCCTTCTTTTTCTATCTGCGAGTACCCCTTTTCCACTGTGGTGAGTGTTCTTGATACATAACCTTTTGGCCATTCTGCACCATCGTCCATCCGATGGGAGAGGACGGCTCCCACTCCATAGGGAGATGCATCACATGTCAGCACCAATTCTTTCATCTGGTCGTAATGCGCTAATAGATGGACGAGTGCAACAATTGTTTCCTTTTATGAAAGCTTCTTTCTGGGGCACCTCCTAAGATCAACATTGATTCTTTTTGAGTAGAGAATGCTGGGGGGCCAGCACTGTAGCCAAATCGGGTAAGAATAGCTCATAATAGTTGATCATTCCAGGAACGATTTGCGCTCTGAGGCGTTCTTTGGTGAAGGTGCTTCTCTTATGGCTCTCTCTTTCTCCTCACCTGGGTGGAGGCCCTGTGAATCTACCCGATGACCCAAATAGATTACCTCCCTCGCTTGGAATGTACACATTACTTTTTTTAAACGCACTCCAGCTTGCAAGAAATATTTTAATACTTTTTCTAAGTTTGCCAACTGCTCTTTTTCAGTGAATCCTGTCACCAGTACATTGTCTAAATAGACTACAATCTGGGGCAGTCCCTGAAGTAAGCTTTCCATTGTTCTCTAAAAGATGACGCAAGCAGAGGAGATGTTGAAGGGCAATCGTGTATATTGATACAACCCTTTGTGGGTATTAATTGTGACAAATTCCTGAGAGGCATTATCCAACTCAAATTGTTGATAAGCATGACTCATGTCAAGCTTTGTGTATGTTGTCCCTCCTGCCAGCTTGGCACACAGGTCTTTGATTTTTGGAATGGGGTGCCTGTCTAGCTTAGCTACTTTATTAGCCGTCTGTTTGTAGTCTCCACAAATTCAGACGCTTTGGTCGGGTTTAAGGTAGGGGATGATGGGTGCTGCTCATTCTGAGAACTGAACTGGTTGTTTAACGCCCAGTTTCTCTAGTCTGTTCAGTTCAATGTCAACTTTTTCTCGCAGGGCATAAGGTACCAGTCTCGCCTTCATGAAGCGAGGGGTTGCTTCCGGATCCACATGAATCTTAGCCTGCAGGCCCTGGATTTTCCTCAGTTCATCTTGAAAGATGTTACCATACTTTCTAAGTAGCTCTGGTAGCCCACCTTGCTCTCAACTGGAAAATTTTTGCTCATTTGAACTTAATCTCCTTTAACCCATTTTGCTCCAGGAGTCTTGTCCCTTCACCTGCTACCACCATCAAGGGTAGCTTTGCTGATTGGCTTCCATAATGGACAGTTACTCTGCTTATGCCTTTTACTTGAACGTCTTCACCCACACATCTTTTTAGCTTGGCAGCTGTTTCTTCTAAACTTCATTGATGTTCATCATTATTCAAATGTCTGAAGGTATGTTCCCCAAAGCTCTCGTGGCCACTTCCATTCTAACAGGTTTGCCATTGACTTTCACTGTGATAAAGATTGGTTCTGTCTTTCCAACTTTCAAATTAAACAACAAGTAAATGTCTGAATTTGTTGTTTCAGGCTCTTCTACATTGTAGATTTCATTGAGCTTCTTCTCTTGTTTACAAGTCTGCTGGAATCTTTCCTTGCATTGCCTCTTCATATGTCCATTTCTATGGCAATAGTGGCATTCCATTTTTTTTAAACTTCCAATTGCTAAAAGACTGTTCATTTTCACCTCTATTAAAATTATTATTTGATTTTGTTGCTAAGTTATTTTTCTTTACTCTTTGGCTAGCTTCCCACTTCTTGGCAGAGTCTCGCATTTTCGATCCTCTTTCGGCTGAGGTTTCCCACGCGATGTGGAGGATGGCACCATTTTGCGCACCCTGTATTGCTTTTGAATCTCTTACTGTGCTTTCCATGGCCAGTGCTATCTGTAGCACCCTCTTGAAATCCAGATTCACTTCGGACAATAATTTTTTCTGAATAGTGTCGTCTTTCACACCACATACTAAACGAACTCTGAGCATGTCGTTCAGAGTCGTACCAAACTCTCAGTGTTCTGTTAGCTGCTTCACATTTGCCGTGTATCATGCAGTTGTCTCACCCATGGATTAAACCTGAATCTCTGCATCGTGATTGAGGGCTTGGGTTGAAAATGACCCTTCACAAGGTCCACCAATTCATTGAAATTCTTTGAAGCTGGGTGCCATCAAACTTTGACTCAGACTGTAGGTTTTGCTCCCACAAGTACCCAAGAGGGTAGCTCGCCTCTTTTCTGCCCACATAATCTCGTTTGCTTGAAAAAAGAACATGGGGTGTTCTAGGTATTGAGACCAAAGGTCTGTGGCAGGTTCAAAAGGACCAATTCTTTCAAATTTTGGCATTTTGAGAGGGGATAAGTTCTTCAATTCTAACGGAGCTTGCTACTTACAATCACTGGGCGTGGTACAGTGCCAATTACTTTTTAACTTGATTTCTTCTGTTCAATCTTGTTTTATCCTTGTCGCCAGTTTGTTGTAGGGTGGCTGAGTTGTACTATTAATGATAGAGTTGATTTGCAGACACTTCTTGGGTAGAAACATTAAGCTTATTTACAATATACTCAGCAGCAATTACATTTGTGCTTTCAACTCCAACCCTATCTCTCCACTGACTGCTGAGGTAGCCTGAGCTACTCTCCTATTGGTTACTACCAATCATGTGATCTTGCCTAACAAGTATTATTCTTAAAGGTACATTACACACTAAATAAAACCAAATTACTGCAGTGAGCAATAGGTCATTATTGCCCATTTTGGCTACCATCAAGACCAATTTTACTCCCAGATCTCTTTACCTCCAGCCAGTTACAAAATGTTTGAAAATATACAAAATTACATTTTAGACATGCTATTTAGTTTCTTCATATAGACATTAATGCTACCAAATTATTTGAAATAGAAAAGAAGTCTCTGCACTAACTGTGTGATTAATGGTTCTTAATCCTGATAGAGGACCCCAATTTATCAGGAGGATAATCTAGTTGTCTTCCCTCTTACACAAAAACAGAATTACCTGGAAAAACTCAGCAGGTCAGGCAGCATCGGCGGAGAAGAAAAGAGTTGACGTTTCGAGTCCTCATGACCCTTCGACAGAACTTAGTTCTGTCAAAGGGTCATGAGGACTCGAAACGTCAACTCTTTTCTTCTCCGCCGATGCTGCCAGACCTGCTGAGTTTTTTCAGGTAATTCTTTCTTTGTCTTCCCTCTTGCCTGCATCAAATTTAACTAATTACATGAATACTGTAGAACAAATTAAATATGTCTAATTGATTGTGAGCCATGGGCTCCTTTATTATCCACGTCCTGCTTCATGTCGAAGGTTTGTCATTTGATGGTTCACCCTTCCAGGTGCTTGCTGTCCTCTGCCATTTTTCAATCCTGAAGCCCCTCTCTAACAAGCATATGTACATCGTGAAAGTGAATATATTTGCAATTTTAACTGTTATGACAACCCGTTGAGTAATGTTGTCACAAGGCAGCCTGCTGCACTGAAATCTGTGTTGAGATCCCCAAAACTTCAACTGATAAAAGCGCCTCTAGAGGTAGTCATTCAGCACTGGAAGATCCCAGGTTTAGCCTCTGATTTTTGCAGACTTCGCTGATCTTATGACTTGGCTGGCTGGGGCCAAAATCAGAAAGCAGTGACTTAAACTTCAATTATTTTAATACTTCAAAATGGAGCTTACTTATCCAAGTTTTTGCTCTAGGGTCTTGTTCAATTAATTTACAGATTCACAGTGGAAATAGTCTGCTTCAGAAAGGAGCAATGGCATTCGGGGAGCAGAATGCACTTACCTTAACACAAGTCTTGGGTGATTTATTTTGTAAACAACTCTTAAGATATAATTTCAAGATATGGCAGGGATCTAAACACTAGAGTGATGTCAGGCAGTGGGATACTATTGGAGGGCATCTGGAATCAGTGACCAACCCACGGAGGAGAATGGTCTGTGCTGAGTATTTGCTACATTAAAACATGCTCTGTCATTTTATGGGATTGCCTGTGCTTTTTTTTTGTTACTTGTATTTTCTCTACCACCATATCGCACTTTTGAACCACTGGTTACCATGTTATGTCAACCCTGAAAAAAGGGCAGGGTGATATGGTCACAAGCTTCTTTCGACCTAGATATACACCAGGAGAGTGACTCTCACCAGTGCCAGTTTCCTTGCTTCTGTTCTGACTGGCACTGATTTATTTGCCTGACCCCCTACAGGCTGAACTAGGTAGTGCTAGTTCCGGTGGCCTGCAGAGGTGATAATGATTCCAGCAGTTTGAGCTGGGCAGTGACCCTCTATCATGTGCCAGCCCCATCCAAGAAAACTCACACAGCAAATTATGGCATGGTCAGCCCTAGGACCTTAAATATGAACCTTTGGGTCATGCAGTTAAGACTACTTGAGCTATCAGCTATATTTTACCTACTTCCATTCTCTACCAAGGGCCAGTTTAGGTGCTAAAAGTAGTCACTTCTTGCTTGAAAAGCATCGAGATGACAAGAGGTAAATCTGTGCTTGCAAAAACAGCATCAGTTATACATCTGGAATGTAACCGCAACTAACTTCTACCTTGCATTATTTTATTTTTGTACAAAAAGCTCAGAGCCTTTAGTTGTCAGATAAAAAACAAAGAAATGCAAATTGGCTTTCTTCGCATATACCCAGCCCTGGGCAACCATCATCATATTGAAGGTTACGTTTGGTTTATTTTATCTCCTAAAAGCCATTTAACCCCAAATTTGGGACAAACAAGTCTGTCTGCCAGTCTCCATGTTAACGCTTCCACTCTATACAGAATTGCATCATATTACCTGTACTGGCACTTTGATGAGCTAAGGAGCACTGTGTGTGTGGAGATTGACTTATCCCTATTTAGGAGTTAACCTGTTCTCTCCCCTTTCGGCTTACTGGGTTAATGTGTTGAGCCCTTACTGAAAACTCCAAGCTCAATCACTAATCAATGCTCATCTTCAATGACCCAGTATAGGAGCACTATAATTGCCTTTAATGCTCCTGATGCAAGGAGAAGAAATGTCAATGGTGGTTTCTGCTCCTGATTACCCTCCTGTGCCTCCTACTTTAAAGTGAATGTGCGTAGCTATCTAACAATGCTCAAGCATGATGTTCAATGTGACTGAATAGTCTGTCAACACTGATGTCCAGGCTGATAAAGAATTTGGGTGAGGCACAAGATTCTTGGCACCAATCGAATTCTACTTTAGCATAAGTTGATACCTTCATGTACGAGAGCAGGAATTAATGGGGAATAAGTTAATGTATGATGTTGTTTGCTTTGCAGTAGTCAACTCAAGGTGAAAATTAACACAGGCCCTGTGGTTCATTTTTCCTTATGCCTTTATGAAGCACTCTGGGATACTTAGTATGAAAGATGTTTTATATATATGTGCAAGTTTTTCTTTGTTACTCAGTCCCTCAGGTGGATTTTGGGAAATATTCAGAAGGGAACAAAGCAGACAGTAAAATGAAAAATTGAATAACTAAATTAAATACCTTTGCATCCTTGGTTTAGATCCAACACGGATGGATGAAAACCAGATCCCTGTTGGCTTGTGAGAATTCTCAGTGAAATGAGTTTGAACAGTCTCAATCAGACCACAAGTGGATGTCAATCCAAAATGGTAAAGCTGCCACTGAAGTGGCACTAACAAATAGTGTGTCACAATAATTTGCATTTATATAGCACCTTTAATGAAGTTAAATGTTCCAAGGTGCTTCATGGGAGTGTGAGAAAATATCGGGAGATTTGGAAGGTGACCTGGTCAAAGGGGTAGGTTTAAAGGAGGGTCTTAAAAGAGGAGAGAGAAGTAGAGAGGCGGAGATGGGGAGGGAATTTCCGAGCTTGGTGGTTCAGCAGCTGAGGGAAGAGCCGCTGGTGGTGGAGAATTAAAATTGAGGGTGTCCAAGAGGCCAGAATGGGAGGAGTGCAGAGATCTTGGATACTCATAGGGCTATGGGTAGTTACAGAGATAGAGAGGGCTTAGGCCATGGACAGATTTGAAAGCAAGGAAGAGAATTTTTAAATTGAAACGTTGCCATACTGGGAGCCAATTCAAGCGCAGGGGTGATAGACAGGTCTTGGTGGGATTTAGGATATGGGCAGCAAAGAGGAACTATAATAAAGCGTGAAAATAGACAGTGGCCCAGTGCAGTAGGCATACTAAGATTGTGAGCATGAGCACCTTGTCATCTGGATGTGCGAGTCACTCTGTTACAATAGTGAATCTAGGAATTCCACCCTGGTCTGCCATAACGTGCATTTGTTTGCTGCAGCAAAAGAAAAAGGAACTACATGTAGCACCTTCTCCGGAACAATTCCCTCCCTCCAGCAAGAGGATTCTTGTTTTACTTCCAGAGACAGCATTCTTGTTTTACTTCCAGAGACAGCACTGTGTGGGGGAGATGGGACACTTGGATTTTAAGCCAGCTTTGGGAAAAAGGCAAGAAAAAAGGAGGCCTCTCATTAGGAATAATTGTTGCAAGTACAATTCCTGTGTAAAAAAAAATAGAGTAGGATTTCACTACATAAGTTCCCATTCTCTCTCACTTTTGCACTAAACTGATTTATTTGCTTCTAGTGGCTGAAATCAGAATCCCAGAGGTTTATAACTATAGATTGTGATTTATTGTATTTGGCAAGGTGGATCCATTTTCTTAGACGTGGATGCAATCCCGCGACTGACTGTTCTATATTTGGGGCCAGGAGGTTCTAATTTACCACCCAGGAGGAGGTGACGGTAGTCCATTTCTCTGACAGGTGTTCATTGTCAATGATTTCTCCCAGTTTCTCCTGCAGCCAACATACATGCCTTCTGCCTGACTCAAGAGTCATCTCGTCTCCTCTTTTATTTCCTTGTAGACAATGTTCAAGTAGCATCTTGTCAGAGTGGGAGGATCAGTGGTGGCTCAGTAATAGAATCTGTCAAACAGGTCTGATATTTGATGAATTGTACCACTTTCTTTGAAGGGTAGGATAATAAATTAAGCCTAATTGTTGAATGCTTCAAGCAGAACCTTGGTGTTTTGTTGGTGTAGTTTTATTATCCGTTACCAGTGCCAGTTTTATTTTGGCGCTACTGCTAAACTGCTTGATTTTGCTAAGATAAACCCTGTCCGTGGTGCCTGTCCATTTAAAAATAATGAACTCCCTGCAATACTGGAGGGGGGAAGGGAGACAAGAATGAGGAGAAAAAGCGGAAAAAGTAATAAAGATACCAATCAAAATGTATTAGATATCTGGTTGCTTAAACTCCGGAACATCTCTGGTTCCAATGCTTCTCCATACATGCTCCATCATTTGGGCCTGATATGATAAATTTGTTTTATAATTCTTGATGCCATGATTGGGAATGCATTGCAGAGCAGTGCAGTGGCATCATTGTGCCATTATGTATAGGTTTCGGAACATGATGCTCCAAGAAAGGATATAAATGCAGTTCAGAGCAGGTTCACTGAACTGACCTTGATTATGGGTTGTTATCTTATGAGGATAGGTTGGACAGGCTGGGCCTGTATCGATTGGAGTTTAGAAGGATGAGAGGTGGATCTTATTGAAATTTGAGAGGACTTGACAGGGTGGATACTGAAAGGATGTTTCCCCTTGTGGGAGAGACTAGAACTAGAGGGCACAGTTTAAACTATTTAACCATTTAAACTAAAAACCATTTAAGACTGTGATGAGAATTTTTTTTCTCTGAGGGTCTCAAGCCTTTGGATTTCACTTGCCCGGAGAGCGGGGAGGCAAGGTCATTGAATATTTTTAAGGCAGAGGTAGATAAATTCTTGACTAACAAGGGAGTTAAAGGTCATCGGGGATAGGGGGGATGTGGAATTGAGCCCACATTTCAGACCGGCCAAGATCTTATTGAATGACAGAGCTGGCTCAAAGGGCCGAATGGCCTACTCCTGCTCCTCTAATTCATATGTTCATATGTATGGCCACTTGCGAAAAGAACCCAGCGTTTGGCAAATTCAGGTCATTTGAAATGAGTCACAAAGCCCTCAGCATGTGGACTGCCAAGTTTAAATCAGACAAGCGGCACAATCTAATTGTTAATTTAAAAAATTGCTGCTTACAGCATCATAACCACGCCAGCTATTTCAGGCAGACACAGGTATTCAGTGAGCAGTTTGTACCTCAATAAGATCCAATTACCTGTTATACCTTGCAGTATGCAAATCAGTTTCAGAGAAGCTGGACAAAGTCAACCAATCTTTGCAGACAACAGCAGCATGGAAACACAAGTGAGGAGTTCAAGATTCTCTGCCACCTCCCATCAGTTTAAGAATCATTCAGAACAGAAATTAGGAGAATTTTTTTCTCTCAGAGGGTTGTGCAACTTTGGAATTCTCTGCCTCAGAAGGTGATGGAGGTGGGGTCATTGAATATTTTTAAGGCAGAGGTAGATAGATTCTTGTTAGGCAAGGGAATGAAAGGTTATCGGGGTTAGATGGTAATGTGGAAGTTGAAACACAAGAAGATCAGCCATGATCTTGTTGAATGGCGGAGCAGGCTCAAGGGGCTGAATGGTCTTCTCCTGTTCCTATTTCTTATGTTCTTGTTCACAGTAACCATGGTGTATGGTGCACAGGATAGATGATGTCAGGTCTAGTCAGTGACAAGAGAGATTAACTTGCTTTAAACAGAACTCACTAAAATATTAAGATAAAACATGTTCTGGTCAATGTTATACACATGGGTTGCGTACAGGTCATCCAGCATGTCTAGCAGGCAGATCACATTAGCACTAATGCATCCGTTATATGTGCTGAGAAACTGTATTACTAACGTTTAAAGTCCTCATGTCCCATATTTCAGGATCTCAACTATTTTAACAACCATGGGAGTCAATGTCTAAAAGTCCTTCAATTTTGGAGCTGCCAAACTTTTGACAGTGTAGTGAAGTTAATCCAACCACAAGAACAATGCCTATGCTGTTCCTAAAATAAAAGCAAAATACTGTGGATGCTGGAAATCTGAAATAAAACAGAAAATGCTGGAAATACTCAGCAGGTCTGTCAGCATCTGTGGAGGGTGGAACAGAGTTAGTGTTTTGAGGCTAATGTGACTCTTCTTTGGAACTGGAGAGAGGTAGAAATGTGATGGGTTTTATGCTGTTAAAAAAGGAAGGGGGTGGGTGGAGCAGAATAGAAGTTTAGGCACAGTTTAGTGAGCAGGAGAGATTAAATGACAAAGATGTCATGGAACAAAAGACAAAAGGAGTGGTGATGATAGTATTAAAGGCTAAATTTTGGTCCAGAGTGGATGTTAGTAGCAGGATAAAAGTCACCATTGTCTGAAATCAAAATAGCAGGATGTGTTAATAAAAGAAAAAGGGGCCGCACTGTCCTATGCTGTTCCTATTGGTTGAATGAAGAGGAGTTGAAACCAGATACAGAATAATGTGGAGAAAAGCTTAGGCTAAAGAGTAAAGGAGCTACAAGTGAAGAGAATAGCTGGGTGATAGGGAAACTGGGGCAAAAGTGGATGAATTAAGATATGCTGAATGGCCTCCCTCATCCATAAGTAGCTTGTGAGGACAGACAGCCTTGAATGTACAAGGGGTCTAAGGTACAAAACTAGAACCATCTAGGATTCTGGCTTAATATTGCAAGGAGATGTGGCACTTCTGTCTGTTAATGAGACAAGAAGTTTGTAAATGTTTAAAAGAAGGAGCAATAGAGACAGAGACTTATAACTGTAATGCTAAATAACAGATCTGATTCCAATCTGGGACACTGGGATTTACATGATGAAATCCCAAGATCAGAAGAGCCATCTGTGATTAAAAACCTTTTGTACAACTTTGATGACATTAGTGAACTGACGAGGGAAGTATAAAGTTGAGAAGGAGAAAGAGCGACAGCAGTAGGGAAGGGTCAAATTGCTTCAAAGCTGGTGACCTGGGGTGAGATGCAAAGGATATGAATGGTTAGATTAGTTAGTTATTTAAATTGGGGGAGGTAATTAATTCAATATTGGAAGAATTAAGCTGTGGAATGAGGATCCTTGAAACTGTGCCAGGCAGAGGGTCAGTGGGCTGTTTGCTCTGAGTGTTTCACACAATATACACAGGCACGATAATATCTGAAATCAGATGAATAGAGTCAGCCCGCACTGCAATGTTAATCTGGATAACCACTCAGGAAATGAATTAGATATTTTATTTTCAAATCTTGGAAGTTAGATTTGCAGTCCTTGGTATTGAATGTGTCATAGTTACGGGAAGGCATATGAGGGACTATGTGAAGTCTATAATGTTATATTAATGTAAATAAGTGTTGAAGCGCAATAAAAGAGGTGATATTAACTGAGGCACGATCCTGTAATCTTCTCCCACCGTACCCCCATCCCAAGTCTGTGCCCATTTAGCTGACCTCAGTTGGAGCGAATGTAAAGGTGCTGTTGTTGCTTTCTGGGCCAAAGAGGGGAAAATCTCACTCAGATTCCTATTCTTGATTACCATTTTATGGCCCTTACTGGAAATTGTATGCGAGGATATCAAGCAAAGGCAAGATGGGGCTTTACTTTGTTGCTCCCATGGTAAAATATTCTGCTGACACAGTTATGCCCCTTGAATGAGGACATATGAATGAGAAGCTACGCAGTTATCAGTAGGCAATAGAGGCAGTGAGGAAAAGCAAGGGAGGTAATGAAGAACCTGTGCTGCTGAATCATTGCCTTACTGAACTCTCCCACCCTTCCCCCTCCCCCAATATGTATATCACAGAACGAGAACGAAAGTGATTTTGCAGATTCTTAGCACAAAGCTTTTCTCAATCATTAGCAAACATTCAAGACAGTCAGTAAACAGTGTTGTGGTTGAATCAGCGTTTTAAAAACCCTGATAAGAACCATAAATACACTTGAAAAGATGTGTATTGAACGTTGAGGCTAATCTCTTTAATAAGTTTGGCAAATATTTTTAATGGAGCACCTTAAACAGTAGCACTTCCCTTGCACTGATCAATCAACTTTTTGTATTTTAGCCAGAGATGTGTGACCAATAAACCAGTTACAACAGAGCCTTGTGTTTACTTTGTACAATTGCCTGCCTCTTCTCACTTTAAATACTGATCACTTTATGACTTTTTAGCCATTACAGTTCAAACTGACTCGAATGGAGACACGCCTAGTGTCCACAGAAACTCAGTGGATTATCTGAATGTGGGGTCAAGTAGTACTAGTTTTAAGAAGTGTCTTATAATCAGAGCAGCACATTAACTTTCAATAAAATGAAAAGACATAAAGTGCTTTAAGAGCTCAGTAACTTGAGGCCTTTCAATTCTAAGCCCCTTTCAAATCTAGGCCCCAAAATGGGGATGGATGTATGTCTGTCCTCAACACCCAGCACCACTCCCGGAGTGAAGTGAAGCCAATTAAGTCGCACTCCATCCAGTTCCCACGTATGATTATTTTACCTTGGCATTGCCTCCCGCACCAATGGCGGGATTTTCTGCACCCGCCCGTCGGCCGCGACATTCCGGTCCCGCCACAAGTCGATGGACTCCTGGCTGGGGCGCCGCCTCGCCCACGGTGGGTCCCGCCCGTGACAAGGCCGCAAAATCCCGGCCCAAGTGTTGATCCCCTACTTCACAGACCAGTTAACTCCATCCAGTGTTGCCTCTAAGCTGCATGATCCATGCAGCAGTCATAGCAATACCACGCACAGGCTGCTCACAAGCACAGCAGCGCAAAAAGGCGTCTACCGGTTTCACACATTGAAATGAACAAGCTACCCACAACCGCAGAAATTTGGAGGGATCATTGATTTCCCCTTCCTCCTAGGGGTAAACAAAATATAAAGCAGGAGGATCCAATGTTCGATCTCTGGCTGGCAGCCAAACAGTTAAAGCCCTATACATGGCCTCAGCATCCTTGGGCTAGGGAGGGAGAGATTCATCCCAAGGCCCCTACTGAAAAGTGTACATGAGGAGGTCAGGTTCAGGTCAGCTGGGCTGACCTGTGGCATCAGATGGCTTGGTAGCATTAACTTTCTAAGCTTTGTTTTATTTTTTCCTGGGATGTGATGTGGGTGTTGTTGGCAAGGCGCACGTTTCTTGCCCCCATCCGCAATTGCCTTAGGGGGCGAGGGTTACTTCTGAAGAATTGAATTGAGCAGGAAAACCGCTAACATAAACACTTTGAGAAGCGCAGTCAATTCACATTCAGTAATTCTGGTGTGTATATTAAATTGTTGAATAGAGAGATGAAGCCTAGTTGGTGTAGCTGTTTTCACAGATGCTGCATAACTTCCACCTACAGGCAAAGCTATAAGGAGCTCAGTGGAGCAATTTTACTCCCTAATGCCCTCTACATAACTTTGTTGTGCGATATAATTTATAGTGCAGGGTTTCATTGTTACCATTGTATAGATAACCCACTGGCGAATGCTAAAATTGATGTATGAAATTCACCTATACATATGTTTTTAGCTTTTGATCAGGCAATTTAGATAGTCTAATCAAATTCCTCACGTGTGCAGGTAAGACCTGGGCTTTTTGCAACTTAAAATTTATATGTATTCTTAAAATTTACCAACAGCCTTGATTCCAGCCAGCCCACTGGCCCAAAGCTAAAGATCAGAGCTGCATGAATACTCATTCTGCCAGGCATTGGAAATCTGATAATTCTGACCCTGTTGTCTTTGGAGCTCCAAAAGGGTCTATCCTTGGCACCCTCCTATTTCACATCTGTAGGCTGCCTTTTATCAACATCAACTGAAAAGCACAACTTCTGATTTCACACAAATGCTGACAAACACCATTCTTACGCTGAGGAATCTATACTGCATTCACTCCAAGGCCTTCCTGAGGTGGTGTCCAGAACTGAATGCAGGACTCCAGATGGGATCTAACCAGAGCTCTGCACAGCTGTAACATAGCTTCCACCCCTCTGTATTCCTAAAAGGTCAACATTTCACTAACCTTTTTAATTATGTTTTGTTTCTTTTAGGCCAGGCTTTTGGTCACCTGTTGTAATGTCTCTATGTGGATTGGTATCAAGTTTTATTTGATAATACTCCTGTGAAGCACCTTGGGCTACTTGACTATTTTGAAGGTGCTATATAAATGCAAATTGTTGCCATTGTAGTATCTAGAGTCTAGGTCCAGAACTCAGGGTCTATAAAAGGTCAATGTATAAATTTTCAATTAAATGTAAACTTGCTTGGACTAAATAAAGCTCCAAATGCCATATAGCCCTGCAGATAATTGAAGGTATGATCATGGGAATGTGGATAATTGAGGTTCTGTTAAATGGGCTTCCATTCTTAAACACCTTTCACACAAGTTACAGATTTAAGTGTAATTTAAAAGCAAATTTTATACAAGCAATCGTTTTATGTTAAACAAGCCTCCTATTTGTTTTAAAGTGAGCTTTATTTCAACTAACTTGAAATGTGATGGCCAATTGAAATATTTAAAAGTGTACATAAGGTAGGCTCTGGTGCAGTTGGCTGTTAAAGCTCGCCTTTCTATTTCACTGAATATTCTGGCTCCATTTTGAAGCTTCCTTGTGCTGCATTTGCAGTAAGAGGCACAGAAATCAACTTAGCAATTGGCTAAAAATCATTAAAAACTAGGTGCGCAAATAGCGTGTCACCTCAATATTAGGGTTGGCCTGAGAAGGGTATTCACATCAGGCTAGTGTCAATTTTGCTGCAAATCCAACACTATGTTTTGTGGAAAATGGTAGCTCGTTGCCTCTACTGGGGCTGGTGACTTGGTCCTGCCCTGGGATGAGAGCCAGATCTGGCTAATTCACTTGCACATAGGGGGACTGCATTGTGGGCTGTTAGGTTGCCTTGTTTCAGTGCAGAGTCGCAGTGAGTACTCAGTCAGACTTCAGGCACCTGCAGGACATGTTGCTGCCTTTCATTTGTTTTGAAGAAGATGGGGAGGTTATGCAATGGGAACGATCAGATAAAGAAAACATTCTACTCGCAAGGCTGTGAGAGGTGTCTACTGTCGATGACTTAATTAAGCCTCCTTCCTGTCCTGTCATTCATAAAACCACCAGCGTACAACAGCAGTGAGTCTCATTCATAAGATTCGCACTGGAGGGTGGCAGGAATCTCAAAGTGAGTGAGACAAGTATTACTGAATGACTAATTGTATAGCAGGCAATGCTTGTAGAGAAAGATGAAGGAAGCAGTTTAGCAAGAGCAAGAAAATGCATTTATTGCATGCTAATTCTCAGTGTGTGATACACTTAAAAAAAAAATGAGAGAAAGATCACGGAAATCTCCACCAAGGTGGCAATCAGATTTTGAAGGGTTACAAGTCATGCATTTTCTTGCTGTCTTTGTCCCCTTGCCTCTCTCCCTCTCTCCCAATGCTAGCTTGTATCATCGATAGCGAGCTCTTAACAGAATTCAAAGAGCCCCCTTTTAATCTGCTTCGCACTCCTGCTCACAAGAGAAATGGGTTTGCATAGCTTGTGCCTCCTGGCACTTAGGAAGACAAGGGGCTGTCAGCACATAAAGCACTTAAATTGTCAATTTACTGTGCTCGTTTTTTTTTAAATCTCATTTTATTTTCCCGTTGCCAGACAAGAATAATGTGCCAAGTCAAACAACAGCAGGAAGTAAAATGGCAGAGACCTGGCAGAGTGCCAGCTTTTTTGGATAACTAAAAGTGTTTCTGAATCAAAGGTCTCTTGTTCGCAATAGGAAAAGAGGCTGCAATTTATTATTGGCAATTATTTTCTATTAAAGGTTTATTCAGATTTCAAAAATGGATGGCTTGCAGTGATTGGCTCCTATTCTGCTTGTGCAGTTAACTTGAAAGTTGAATTCAGTGTTGAAAGCTGCACTTTAATACAAAGATGTTCATCCCTGTTGAAGTTTAGTCTTGGTGGTGCTAATGCCCAAAGGATTGTGCCAGTGGCTTTAAATGGGTAATAAATGCACTGTCCAATATGATAGTGTACTGTCACATATAGATCAAAATAGTCATAGGTTTGGTCCAAGGGTTGTGCTGAGCTATTCCATCTCAATAGGGTGGTAGTTACAATGCTGCAATTGGACATAATGTTCCTGGGATAGTGGGAGGTGCTGGAAGGCAGGGAAATCAGCCAAGCTTACTGATCTGGAACATTACTGTTAACCTTTGAGTATCCCAATATTAATCACTCCACTATTGGTGGCCATGTCCTCAGCTGCCTAAACCATAAGGGCTAGAATTCCCCCTGCTAAAGCTCTCTGCCTTCCTGCTCTTTTTCCTCCTTTAAAACATTCCTTAAAAACCTATCTCTGCGGACAAAATTTTGGTCATCTGTCCAAATGTTTCCTTATGTGGCTCAGTGTCTAATTTTGCATTGTAATACTGTGAACTGTCTTAGAGCCATAGGATGGTTACAGCACAGATGAAGGCCATTTGGCCCATTGTGTCCATGCTGCATCACTGCAAGAGCAACTCATTTAGTCCCGCTCCCCTGTCTATTCCCTGTAGCCCTGCAAATATTTCCTCAAATAATGATCCTATGCTTTTTTGAAAGCCACAATTGAATCTCAGGCAGTGCATTCCAGACCCTAACCACTTGCTGTGTAAAAAAAACTTTTTCCTCAGGTCTTTATTGCCTCTTTTGCCAATCATCTTGAATCTGTGTCCTTTGCTTCTCCACCGTGCAACCAATAGGAACAGTTTCTCCCTATCTCCCCATGATTTTGACCCCAAGACCCCTCATGATTTTGAATCAAATCTTCTCTTAGCCTTCTTTTCTTCAAGGAAAACAGCCCCAACTTCTCCAGTCTAAGTACAGTAAGTCCTCACTTTAAGTCACCCCGCTTGATGTTGTTTCATGCTAATGATGTTTATTCTTTAGGGCCTTTTCTTGATATGCATTGCCATTTTTCATTTTAAATCATCATTTGTACTTTGACCTGTCCCACCCCCACCACAACAACCCCCCCTTTCTCCTCCCCCCCCCCCCCACTACCTCCCCACTAACCACGCTGCACTCTGGGCCAGCTGCCGCCATGTTCTAATGCCAGAGCTGCTGCCGTTATCACCAGAGGCCAAAACTGCAGGCAGAGAGAGCAAGGCTTGAGATCCAGGAGCAGGAGCTCAGGGCAGGAATGGGAAGCTGTGGGCCATTCAGCGGGTAGTGAAATATGAGTAACCCAGGCAGGGTGGGGGAGGGAGGGAGTCTCCATACACGGCCACCCACCCCCCACCCCTCCCCCGAGTCCGTACACAGCCACCCATCCCCCGTCTCTGAATGTGGCCACCCACCCTCTCCCCAGCACCATGCGCAGCTCCACACCCCTCAAGCCGGAATTATCTGTGGCCCCACTTCTGGGTCCATTCCCAAACCCACCCCACCCCCACCCCCCAACCTCCCAGCTCTTCTTACGGCCCCCTCCTGGTTCCTCTCATGGCCTGGTACAGGGGCTCAGCCCCCTGCAGACTGACAAGAAGAGGCCCATGCTCCTGGTCCAGGTGCAGCCTCAGACAGGGAGTTGGCCAGAGCCTTGGGTTGTTGAGTCACTGCCCTGGGCTGCTCGGGTGCTAAGGATGAGGATGTTGAGGGTGAGGCAGAGTGGGAAAGGAGAGTGAGAGACATACAGAGTGGGTAAGGGGAGAGAAAGACAGAGTGGGGAAGGAGAGAGACAGAGTGTGTGTGGGGAAAAGGAAAGCAAGCAAAACATTGAGCTGAGTTTCAGGAGTGCTGTGGGTGAGACACAGAAGTTGTGCTACTTGGGTCTTGTTTGGGTGTTTGTGTTATCTAATTTGAATGTATTTGGTATTTCTTTTATATTCAATTTTATTTTGCACGTTATTCCAATTAGGAATGCACAGTGCTGCACATGTACTGTACAGTATTTCAACTTGGACATGGCTTTTTCTGAGCAAGAGATGTCCAAAGGAACCTAACTCTGGCTTTAACATTGATTCTTATGGGAACATATGATTCATTTAAAGTTGTTTCACTTAACATTGTGATTTTCAGGAATGTAACCACAACTTTAAGTGAGGACTTATTGTAACTGAAATTTCTCATCCCTGGAACCATTCTCGTGAATCTTTTCTGTGGCCTCATTTATGCCTTCACATCCTTCTTAAAGTCCAAGATGAGCAGGGGTCCTAACACTGACCCCTGTGGAATCTCACTGTAAACCTTCCTCAAATCCAAAAAATAACCATTCACCACTGCTCTCTGTTTTCTGTCACTCAACCCAATTTTGTATCCATGTTGCTATTGTTCTTTTTTATGTTGTTCTTTCAGCTGTAACTTTGCTCACAAGTCTGTTGTGCAGTACTTTATCAAATGACTTTTGGAAGTCCAACTGCACCACATTAACCTCATCTACTCTTCCTGTTATCTCATCCAAATACTCAAGCAAATTTGTTAAACATGATTTTCCCTTAACAAATCCAAGCTGGCTTTCCTTAATTAACTCGCCTTTTTCCAAGTGACAATTAATTTTGTCCCAAATTATTATTTCTAAATGCTTCCCCACCGTTGAGATCAAACTGACTAGCCTGTAGTTGATGGGCTTCTCCTTACATCCTTTTCTGAACAAGTATGTCGTCTTAGACAGTCTCTTAGGATCAAGAATAACTTCCTTCTAGTCAGTTTTGATGGGTTCAATGCGTGACCTGCATACACTGTCACATATGGGGCAAGTGGTGCTTGGAGGGTTGGGTAGATGAGTTGTTGGGCGCACTCTCTCTCTGACGCCTCAACTTCATCACTGCATGTTCCTGTTGAAGTCTCTTAATGTGTTCTGTGCCTTCCCAAATGAATCTTCTCCATTTTGGTCAGTCACAACCCAGGGACTCACTGAATCAGTGAGGATATTTGCCTTCTTCAGGGATGCTATGAGGACATCCCTGACACATTACCATTGTCCTCCTGGGAGTCATCTGCAGTGACCAGGTTCCAAGTACAGCAGTTGCTTCAGGAATCTGGTGTCAGACATACAAACTACTTGTCCTGCCCAGAAGATCTGGTTTTGAGTGATTAGCGCCTCAATGCTGGGCACATTGGCTTGGAAGAGGATGCTGTTGTTGGTTCTTTCCTATAGCCAACCTAAACCTTATGATACAATGACTCCCTAAATGGGGACAGTGCTACTGGAATTTGATCCACTTGACCCACCTCATTCCCAAGAATCAGATCGAGCAATTCTCATTGGACTGGAAAAATGCTGATGTGAAAAATTCTCCTGAATGTACTCTTGCTGCTCTCTGCCCTTTACATACTAATGTCTCAGTCTATATTCAGATAATTAAATCCTCCATTATAGCTTGTCCTGGGATGTTTTATTACATTAAAGATGATATATAAATATAAGATGTTGTTATTGACATAAAAAGCAGCTCACTTGATTGGCACCTCATCCGCATTCACTGCCTCCACCACTGATGCACAGCAGCAGCAGTGTGTACCATCTACAAGATGCACTGCAGGAATTCACCAAGGCTACTTAAACAGCACCTTTCAAACCCACGACCACTACCATCTAGAAGGACAAGGGCAGCAGATAGTTGGGAACACCACCACCTGGAATTTCTCCTCCAAGTCACTCACCATCCTGATTTGGAAATGTATCGGCATTTCTTCACTGTCGCTAGGTCAAAATCCTGGAACTCCCTTCCTAACAGCACTGTGGGTGTACCTACACCACAGGGACTGCAGCAGTTCACATAAGCAGCTCCCCCCACTCCCTGCCCTCAGCTGATGAATCAGTACTCCTCCATGTTGAACACCACTTGGAAGAAGCTCACTACCATCTTCTCAAGGGCAATTAGGGATGGGCAATAAATGTCGGCCTAGCCAGCAATACCCACATCCCTTGAGAGAATTAAAATAAAACAGAAAATGCTGAGAATCCTCAGCAGGTCTGGCAACATCCATGACAAGAGAAACAGAGTTGACGTTTCAGGCCTATTTCCTTTCAACAGAACTTCTGAACAAAGGTAACTGACCTGAAATACTAATCCTGTTTCTCCAGCTCTGGTGCAGCCAGACCTGCTGATTTTAATTTCAGATTTCCAATATCTGCAGTAATTTGCTTTTACCATTATAATGGCCCCTCTTTTAAAATGCCTTTTAGAAGTTATTAGTCTGAGTCATGCCTGAAGTCGGCTCTAATGCCTTCCCCGCATCCTCATACACAGTCAAATAGCAAACATCTAGGGTTAACATCAGCCCGTGACCTCTTAAACACAGTCCGTGCCTATTAAAGGGAATCTGCACAGAATCACATAAGGCCATTGCTGAATGCTGTTGCTGCAATTATTAAGTAGGAAAATGGAACATCAAGGTAAAGGGAGGGTTCTCAAGACCACAGATGTACTGGAGACTTTAGCCATGGAGGTGGGCTGGAGGAGAGATGGTTCTGCAGGAGTTAGGAGGTCCTCCAGGACCACCCTCCGAAAGGGTTGGGAGCAGGTTGTCAGGGAGGTTAATTCCTGGAGTGTCATCCTGAGAAGCTGGCAATAGTGTCACAAGATATCTAATATCCTTATGTGGGTGGTCAAGGTCAGGGAATCCATCTTCATACAACATCTCTTAGTCACCACACCACCAACCCCTCTCACTGCTTAATTAACCACATGCCCATCACTCACCCATTAGCACTCAGGACTCATGCCTAACATTCAAGTACTCCACCTCACCCTCACACAGTCCAATGATGCCAGCCTCACACCTAGCTCCCACATATCTCCAGCTATTCAGCTGTGGTAGGCACATCATCCAAGCACAGTGCAACATTCTTCTCTCTCGCAGGACAAGGTGACACACAATAGAAGTGGGAGGGAGCAATGCAGAACTGATGGGAGGCAAGAACAGTTGCATCTCCCAAACACTGCTGAGGAGATGATTCTCAGCGTTATGTAGCCAGTTGTGACAGAGCCCATGGCATCTGGTATCACTGAGACCATTGAGGATGACGGTATATTCATGCCTTATCGCCTCCTTCTCAACTCCCATCTCACTCTCATGCTGCTATCTGTCATGATGAACAAGCTGCAAACAGTGTGTCAATGGACCCCTGGCTTTCCTCCCTCCCCCATGGTTCCATCAACCCAACCTTCCCCTTTCTGATTCCCAAATGACCCCGTTAATGGCCACTTAAGGCCAATTGCTGGAACCCTGTTTTCCAGTTGGCCTCCAGATTCCTGCAGAAGGTGGGTGACAGTCCAGCTGCCTGGAGGCAGCCTCACAGCAGCAGACCATGCGCCAGCACTCCAGGCAGCCTCGAAGGACCCCCAGCCTACCTGAGTTCAGCTGCAGCTGAAGGCTGCCCTGTGGGGGGCCTCTCCCTATAGTAATGGCCCGGCCTCACCAGCCGTCTGGATCACCTGGTCCCGCCGAAAGTCGATGGGCAATTGGCTGGGCCGCTGCATCCCCTGCCAAGTCGGGGCCAGAAAATCCTGGCCTGTATGTTCATTTGAATTGAAAAAAGTCGGGCAAGGGTGCCTCCATTTTGGGGCACCGTCTCCCCCGTTTACCTCCCATGACATCCTGCTGCTGTTTCCAAGCTGGAGGGCCTCCTATTGGCCCTCCAATCTTAAGAGACCACCCACTGTCTTTAGACGGCAAGCTCACCCTCAGCCATTAATTAGCCTTTCTACACAACGACTGTTTTCCACACAATGCAGGCTTCTTACTCCCATCTGACCCTGACAGTGGGCTCCTGAAGCCCACAGGAAAGGTTCTGCCAATGATCTTTGGAGAATGACAAGCACATATGTTGACTGAACCTGCATGGTCCAAGCTCTCAAATTGAGCAGTTATCATAAGGTAGGGCTGAATAATGTCAAGGCGGCACCCGCTCAGAGGCTTCTGGCACATGCAAGGGACGCCTGCATAGTAACCTTCTCATCTTGAGGCTCCATGCCAGAAGTGGCTGAGGACACAGCAATAGTGTTCAGGAGATGCAACTGTCCTTGTCCCCCAACAGTTCTGCATTGCTCCCTCTCACTTCTGTTGGCTGTCACCTTGTCCTGCAAGAGAGAAGAATGTTGATGAACGCGTTGAACTGTGCTTGGATGATATGTGGGAGCTAGGTGTGAGGCTGGTATCATTGGAATGTGTGTGAGGATGAGGTGGAGCACTTGAATGTTAGGCGTGAGTACCACCTCCGGCAGAATTCATTGCCATAATGTCAATGTCCACACATGAAGAACAGTCAGTGGATTCAGTGTCAGAGAACAGTTGGGATGTATAGAACCCTACAGGAGGAAAAGGGCGAATTAAGAGGTGGGGGGGTACAGGGCGAAAAGATGTTTCTGGTTTCCTGTTTCTCGGTTCCATTGGCTGTTCTCAGTGCGTTTCATTTTTTTCTTTAGTTCTTGGCTTTGGTTTCTCATGTAATTTTATTTTCCATGGTTCTACAATTACAACTTTTAAGCAGGTTTTGCTGACAGTTTTTGAACAGAAGTCTATCTCCCCGTTTAATCCTTGTTAATCCAGCCCCCGCCTGCTTGTTTCTGTTTGCCATGTGGATTGAGTTACACTGAAATCCCAAACTCAGAAGAGCAGCCCCCACCTCAAACGCAGATCCCCTCTTAAAACACACTTACACACTGCTCTGGCATTATCCATTTTGTTTGGAATTGTGCCCGGAATCTTTCTAAATTGCTCATCAGCATTTACACTTATACTCGGAGAAGATGCAGTGCTGTTCCCTGAGCAGCCTGACTGTCCTCCACAGCGGACACAAGCCATTTCATCATGTTATTATGATGCCCTCCTATCAAGTTTGCGTAAGTTGAGGAAGAAACCTCCTCAGTTCTTTAGCTGACGGACCTCATCTTACTCTTACTTTTAATAGAATAGTCTCCATTGTACAAGCTGTAGTGTTAACCAACATGGGCTTGTGCCCGTGTGTGCACTGTGTGCTTCAGAACGAGGCACCTCACAGAGCTGAGAGATTTTAAGTGGAGCAAAAGAGGGCAATTTGGAAAGGGAGCCATTGTGACCGCTTTCACACAATTTCCTTGCAACGACTGGAAGCTTGACAGTCGGCCGCTTGCTGTCTTTCACTGCGGAGGAAATGTTGTCAGGGTGATGTAACCTAAAGAAAGGGTTGGGGTGCGGGGGGAAGGGGGGAAATTCCTAAAAAGAGGGGTCTGTGTGAAGGAGGCATTTCTCAATTCCAAGTGTAAATCGGATGAGTTTTGTCCAATGACACCGGATGTAGGCCTAATGAATTTTCCTGGCTGGTTCTCATTACAATTAGGTAGGAGAGCTGCCAGCAATAATCAAACTGCTGCTGGGTAGTCATTTGAGAGGGTGGGGAATCCTATGGGGACAGACGTTGAGCGTGGATTTGTGGCAACATTTTTAAAAGATGGGATCTGGGGCATGGTGATCACACTGTCGGAGAAGTGAAAAACAAAAATAGCTGGAGAAACTCAGCAGGTCCGACAGCATCTGCGGAGAGGAATACAGTCAATGTTTCGAGTCTGTTCTGAGAAAGTTCTGATGAAGAGTCATACAGACTCGAAACATTAACTCTGACTTCCTCTCCACAGATGCTGTCAGATCTGCTGAGTTTTTCCAGCTTTTTTTGTTTTTGTTCCTGCTAAAGCCTGTTTATAAATCTCATTGCTGCTTTTTGCACCTTGATGTGCCCAAATTGTTGCGTTTGTCCACACTACAACAGCAACTGCACTTGAAAATTAATTAATTCACTGTGAAGTACTTTGGCACATCCTGAGGACTTGAAATATACTATATAAATGCCAATTCTTTCAAAGTCTGCGAAGTGCAGGCAATGTCTTTAAAGTTGTGCATTGGCATAAATGAAGGGCAGTAACTTTCATCTTTGTCATTCTTCTTTTGGAACGTGGGTATCTTGGTTCAAATAAACATGACGTACAAGTTAGGGTGCACTTGCAAAATGAGGCACAAAGGTATTCCAAACTTTTTTTTATTCTTTTGTGGGTGTCACTGGCAATGCCAGCATTTGTTGCCCATTCCTAACTAGGTCATTTCAGAGGACAGTTAAGAGTCAACCACATTGCTGTGCGCCTGGAGTCACATGTTGGCTAGACGAGGTAAGGATGGCAGATTTCCTTCCCTAAAGGACATTAGTGATGGGTTTTTACAACAATCAATGATAGTTCCATGGTCGCCATTACTGAGACTAGTTTTTTTTTAATATTCCAGGCTTACTAACTGAATTCAAATTCCACCAGCTGTGATGGGATTCAAACCCATGTGCTCAGAGCATTAGCCTGGGTCTCTGGATTACTAGTCTGTGATAATACTACTATGTATAATACTACTATGTCTTCCAGTGCATTGCTTTCTCAAGGGAAACACAAGCACACATCACCCTTTTCTAATACCAACCCAAGAAAAAGATAAAGCTGTCTGATCGCTTCGATCAGGCTCCATTAGCTGTGGAGGTAGTATGTGTCTTTTCTGCATGATCGAGCTGTGAATTTAAGTGATTCAGCTACCTGTTGCTTTGAAATCCTTCTGTCAGATTGATGAATGAGGTGTTTTGGTGAATTAGTTCAGCTGAACTTTTCAGATCTTGTGTCCGCCACACATCAGCTACAGCCCAAACAACATGTGGAGCTGAGAGTTTTCGTTTATTTTGGGTTCCCTCCCTCTGATTTTTCTCCTCTTTTCTTCTGAAAATGCCAACAACATGAATAACAATTGGCATTTCTGTGGCGCTTGTATGTAGAAATAAACATCTCCAAGACTGAGCCGGAGGGGAAAATAGGACACCCGAGCCAAAGGAGGAGAGTTTGGGGGTGGGGATGTTATCGAAATCTCAGCTAAAGAGATGGATTTTGAAGAGCGGAGGAGGATGTGGAGAGGCAGAAAGGTTCAGGGAGAAAATTCCAGAATGTAGCTCAAAACACAGCTGCTAGTGACATGATGAATAGAGAGAGTTTGCCCGAAAGAACAGAATCAATGAAATGGTGAGTACATTTGAGGAGCCAGGGGTAAGGGTGAGGTGTGCAGCACTGGAGCAGATTACAGAGAGAGGAATCAAGAGACAAGTCCATAAAGACTGGAAGGCACAAAAATATGGATGAAAGTTTCAGCAATAGATAGGCTGAAGAGGTGTAGGCAAGAAATATTACAGAGGTGAAGTTTTTGTGATAGAGTATATAGGGCTAGAAACTGAGCACAGAACTAAATAAGACATTGAGCTCGGGTGCTGAAGGAGATGGAATTGATGGCTAGGATACTGAATTTGTAGTGGGGATTGAAGATGATGGTCTTACCAATGATTAGCTAAGAGAGAAACTCGATGTTGGACAAACAATCTGACAAATGGAAAAAAGGGAGGAGTTGAGACAGGGAGGAATAGGGCTGGGTGTTTCAGAATGCATGAGGAAGCTGACCCTATATCTGTGGATAATGTTGCCAAGGGTAGCACATAGATGGGGAAGAGGGAGGCACCAAGAATAGATTTTTGGAGAACCCTAGAGTTACCAGTGCAGTTATCTGAAAAAGGCTCATTGCTGGAGAAGTCCTGGCGACAAGTGAATGGAACAGAATGGAACCAAAGCAAGGATAGTCGCATTAGGTTGGATTACAGAGGGCAGCTGTTGGCAGAGGATGATGTTGTTGACCATGTCAAAGGCTGCAGAGATGTCAAGCTGGAATAATGTCCTATCATATTGGTCAGAGTGGATGTTATTTATGACTTTAATAATAAAGGTCATTTCAGTTCTGTGGTGGGAACAGAAATCTGATTAAAGAGCTCCAAACAGGGAGTTGTTGGATGGATAAGCATGGATCACTTACCAGCCAAAGGCATTAAATATTGTTAATCCCATGTTTTTTTTTGCATCTCTGGAATAAACGACGCTGTTTTCACATTGAGGTGGTGGTGGGGGGAGCGGGGAGGTGGAGATGGTTGTTAGTTCCTTACAAATTCAACCATTTGTCTGGCCAAGCTACGGGGAATGTATGTCAAGGAATCCCACGGTCTGCATCGGGCTAAGAATGACATTGCTTTGCAATAGTAAAATACTGATCTTTGTCCCAGATTTCCAGCTGCTTTGAATCAAAATGCACAATGTAAATATGAAATTATTCAGTTAGATCACAGCGGAAACTCAGCCTCTTGTCAGCTTAAGAAGTAGCAGCTGAGCTCCAGTTTAAGTTGAATTCAATATTGAACTATGAATTGGTTTCTTGCTCCATCCCAGTTCGACCAGCTTCATGTCATAATGCATGTTGAGTGGTACATGGTGATTTAATGCAGGCGGAACATGTCCTGGTCCAAAGCAGGAGTAAGTATAAACATTCAGATCAAATTCAGTTCCTATCAACAGACTCAAACTGATAGCCATCTGCATGTTTCTCAATGGGAATGTAACTGTAAAGCCAACTGAATTTTAAGAAATATCGTGCTTCTGTTTCCTCAGACCTCCTGCCTTGACTGGAAGCCCTGTCTTCTCTGACATCTCCCTCATCAGGCTCTCTCCTCATCGGAACCCAGCGGGCACAGGGGAGTCTCCTTTCAGCCCACCCCATCCTTATGTCAACCCCCACATGGAACATTACCTGAGGACCATGCATGGCAGCCCCACACTCTCCATGATCTCAGCTGCAAGAGGCCTAAGTCCAGCTGATGGTAAGCCTTGCTGTATTCTTTATCCAAATAACTTTACCAACAACAACCTGTATTTGTCTGGCATTTTTAATGTAGTAAAACATCCCAAGGCGCTTCACAGGAACATTTTCAAACAAAATATGACATCAAGCCATATAAGGAGGTTTAGGGTAGATGATCAAAAAACTTAGTCAAATAACTAGATTTTAAGAAGCATCTTAAAAGAGGGAAGGGAGTTAGAGGTTTATAGAAGAAATTCTGATGCTTATAGCATTGGCAACTGAAGGCATTATCAATACTGGAATGATTAAAATCAGGAATGCTCGAGAGGCCAGAATTGGAGGAGTGCAGATATCTCGGAGGGTTATAGGACTTGAGGAGATTACAGAGATGGGGATGGGTGAAGAAATGGGATTTGAAAACAAAAATGAGGATTTTAAAATTGAGGGATTGCTCAACAGGGAGCCAGTTTAGGTCAGTAAGTACATTCTGATAGGTAAACAGAACTTGGTGCGAGTTAGGATGCAGAGTTTTGGATGACCTCAAAGTTTTTGGAGGGCAGAGCATGGGAGGCTGACCAGGAGTACATTGGAATGATCTAGAGGTAACAACAGCATGGATGAGGGTTTGAGCATGAGATGAACTAAGGAAGGGACAGCATTGGGTGATGTTAATGACTTCTCAAGATGTCTTCTCCAAGATGTAAAGTACATGTATTATAAAAGGCAGCATTCATGTGCTATTTGTAGAGAGTATTTAATTTTACCTGTCTTGTGTGAGCTAAAGCGATGAACACTTCGCAATCACTGACGTTTGTCCTGTTTTCAAATATGGGCTCTTCGGTTGTACATTATTAAAGTGCATGATGAAAACAGCAATGATAGGGCTTTACCTTCCTTTCTGTGTAAAATTTATGAAAAATCCTGTTCTTAAATAATCACAGGAAGCAATGATGGTTCAGTAAAAGAGTTCTCTTATATGTTCACACAAGCAACAGAGTATACCACATTGAGCAGAAAGCAAGAATGAATAATCATTTTGGTTGTTGGTAATTGCAATGAAATGGAACCACAAACCAAGAACTCCCAACATGTTAACTTATAACCAGTATTGTTTTATTATACAGAGATGGAAGTTGACAGTATTATATTATTAGTTGCATGAGGTACCTGCTTCGAGACTAGATGCTCATAGTAGATGGATCTCAGAATTGCCTGTACTGAGCAGAAAATAATTTAACAAAAGTGAACTTTAATCCCTTGAATACTCCTTGAGTGTTCATGTAATATTCTAAATGTGTGTCCGTGGATTGGTAACATTATCTTCTGAAGTTTCTGGTGCTAATGTTTGTTCCATTAGTAGTGCAATTGTGGGGTTAAATCGTTATCGGTGTCCACACAATTAGACTGAGATTAGTCAGACAACAATGTAAGGGTTAAGATCGTGTAACCACATCAAGAGAATTCAGCCAGGCACACCGGAACCTGTGAGCTTTTCTAAATGAGCGAAAACACTGAAATCCTGTTGTGTCTTGTTGGAGGTGGTTGTTCTGTAGGAAAGCTGCTTCAGCCCCTCAGGGGTTAACTATTTAGCTTCTTATCCAGACTAGATTCTAAACTAGATGCTGAAGCAAGGAACATTATAGCATGCCTTTAACTAGTAAGTTTTATAAACATAGGTACATTGTGTACATGCACCAGTGAGTGTATTAGAGGATACCTGTGAGAGGGTGTGAGTGGACATTTGTGCATGAGTATAGATGTGACTGCAACGTGTGTACTTTCATTGGTTTTGAAGATTAAAAATTCCCTTGCTGACATTCGACGTGGAGCTGCCATGTTTCCAAGTGTTCCTATCTTTCCTGCTGTGATTTTTTTTTCCCCTTTCTCTCTTCGTGCCTGAAGTCATTCGGTGCAGCCAGGGTTTGTTTATGAGTTTGAGGAAACACTGGAATGTGGAGGCCCCAGCTTGCTCAGCTCTGTTCTACACAAACACGCCCAAACTACCGTCACTGAACAGCAGCGATAGCTTCCATCTGGGTAGCAGAGGGATGTCTGACGTCAGTGCTGAAAATCACAAAGGTTTTTACAACTTTAGAAACGGGTATCTTGTTTTCTGCCCTGCAGTTCCTCATGAGCACTTGAAGGACAGAGGTCTGTTTGGCCTGCCTCCTCCCCCACCAGGAGCTAATCCAGCTGAGTACTACCATCAAATGACCCTAATGGCCACTCATCGAAGCCCGTATGGTGACATCCTCATGCAGACTAGTGGAACAGGCGGCGCGACGCACATCACAGATTACATCAACCCTGTGGACAGTAAGTACTGTTGGACTTCCTCGTTTTCATTCTTTTATCTCACGGATCAGGAAGCTCTCTGCCGTTCAGTGCAGGAGATTCACCACAAAGGAAAAGTCATTTTGAAAAGAGTGCAGTTATAATTATCGGTATTAACCCTTTGAGAGCTGCATGTCTGTCCTGCAGCGCAAACAATGAGAGATCCCTTGTGCAAGTACACTTGTGCCTCTCTTCTTTGGTATAATTTAATCTGAAACTTTTATTTTTCAGAATAAAATTACTTCCAGTACTATTTTTTCCCCCTCAAAAGCTAAGAAACATATTTCGAACCATTTTTCAAGTCGATGGAAAACAAACACGTTTCTGTTCAAGTTCAAAGATTTATGAACAAACCCCAGAAAAATGTAAACAAAACAAGCTTGATTTTTTTTTAAATTATCTTTGCATATGCTAATGTCAAGTTTTGTGCCATTTACTTTGAAGTTGTATTTTTGCATAGATTTTAATTTATTACAGGTTAGCACAAATCCTAACAAGAATGCAGCCACTCCAGAACAAAGATGCTCAATCCTTTTGATAGACATCTGTATATATTGTGGTTTGGTTTGAAAACTTCCTTCACTTTGTGTGGTGAATGGTAACTCAGCAACTAGCATCCCCTAATAATAGGGAAAGCTGTGCAGATAAAGATAGCTCCACCCTGTGGGCCAGTCGCTTCCTATTTTTGAAGGGCCAGGGCCACGTGCAGTCGCACTGTTTACAACTGACTATATTACACTCAGTGCTCCAACAAGCCCCTTAAACCATCAGGGTCTGGACTTGCTAACTGCCTAGAATTTGAGAACAATTTGGATTTCTTCCATTGAAGTGAGGACAGGATTCTTCTGATTCTAACAGCCCTTAGGATATGTGTGCAGTGAAATGGTTGCCCTGGAGGAGAACTGGATATGACTGCTAACTCTTTAGACTGGAGTGTTTAATGGATAAAGCCAACAGTTGCTGACGGTCACCGCTCCCCACCACCCCCCTCCTCCACCCCCACTATTGACAAGACAAGCTGAGGAAGTCTGAGTAATGCTGGATTTTGCACGTTTTTTCTGGTTTTCTTCTTTCGTATTTCTAGTTCAGAGGGAACGATGCACAGGCATGCTCTTTGTCTTTTATTTTTTTGTTTAAAGTATGTGTGTTGCACAGAATGTGTGCAGCTCAGACTGAAATCATACCGTATCGCAGCCAGGAGCCACAGGCTTCCAGATTTTGGTTAAATCACAGATTCCAGACAATCCGTATTTTGTAAAATGTGCCGGACATGTGGATGCCCTGTGCCCAGCCCACACTGGGAAGTTTTCATATACCTTATATGGTTTGATTTCCAATTCGTCTCTCTATTCCATGCTACCACCCCTGCAAGGAGTAAGGAGAGGTTGCTGTAGGAAGGTGCTGTATGCTTTTCTTTCAGTGTGTCCTAACTTGTCATCTCATTAAATATTGTGGATAGTAGAAATCTAAACTAAAACCAGAAAATCCTGGAAACACTCAGCAGGTCTGGCAGCATCTGTGGAGAGAAAAAATTGAGTTAACATTTCAGGTCTGTAACCTAACATCTAAGCTCCTCATCAAAGGTCATTGACCTGAAACACTAACTGTTTTTCTCACTGTACACATGCCGCCAGACCGGCTAAGTATTACCAGCATATTTTTGTTTTTATTGTCGTCTTATTGACTTTATAAAGGACCATTCCAAAGCACTGAGTAAATGTGTGGGCCAGTCGCTTCCTATCCAGGGCCACGTGCAATCGCACTGTTTACAACTGACTATATTACACTAGGCACTCCAGCATACCCCCTAAACCCCCTGGGTCTGGACTTAGTTCCCAGCATGGTACTGAGCCGTGCTGACTGGGACAATGTTAACTCTGATCCCTGGTCTCTGATGAGTTAGCTGGAGTCATCAGCAGTCGGGATGCTCCAACTAGTCTTAACATCCTCAGGCTAGGGTGTATTTTTAATCCTGATTTCTTACACTACAACAATGGCTACACTTCATAAAGTGCTTAATTGGCTGTAAAACACTTTGGGAGGTCTTGTGGTGAAAGACACAATATAAATAGAAGTTCTTTGTATGATCAATATTTGGTGACTTCAGCATGAATGGACATCAGGTGAGGTACACAATTAGACTCAACATTGAAGCTCTTCACATTCAGATATTCTGCATAAACTCTCTATTTAGGATTACACGTGAAGAATCATCATTTGGCTGTGATAAAGGATGGTGGCTGATTCGCTGGGAACCATACCTCAGTATGTCAATAGCTTTGCAACAGGACAAGAGATAATTGGATGGTTGGTGGGGGATGGGTTGGTGGGTGGGAGGGGGTGAGGTGCTGGGGGGAGGGGGGGAGAAACGATGTGGGGGTGAAGGGAAGAAAAGAAAGCAGCCATTTTTGGCATGAGGGTTGGTTAAAAAAGTGAACTGCTGTTTCAGATTGACCAGAGGTTTCAAATTTGAACAAATTAAAAGTTTTATTTTCGCATACTTCTTGCCTGCCAGGTTACGGACCGTAGGTCAGCATTCAGCATTGAAGAAGCCCTTAACCTGGTTTGAATGACAGTCTCAGAGAGGCTGAGCAATGGCTGGATTTGGGGAATGAGAAAATCAGTGTCACATTAGGGCCGTGGGAGATGGTTTTCTGAGAGTCAATTAAGGCATGCTGCTGGGGCAACACAGAAGGCACCTTACTATGCACATGGCTGTATTATGCCTGGCCTAGAAGTGCTTGATACTGATATAAGATGTCACTAATGGGAAAGAGTTTGAATTGCCAGATTAACATCCCTCAACTTGATAGTCTTCAAGAAACAGAATTTTGGTTTGCGTTTGGTTGGACAATTCAAACTTAAATATCCATTCAGATTATCTGCGTTTTGCATAGCTGTTGCCTGCCACGTTACAGGTCATGGGTCAGAGTTCGAACAGTGAAGGGAGCTAATAGCACCATCCATCTGGTATTTATCTCATCTTTTCCTGGCTCATATTAAGAACACCTAAGGGATTAGATTCTCCAGGATGTTCTGCACTCAACAAACTTCTGGCTGAAGGAGCAGCATAGTTGAAAACACACCTTCACTGTTCTTCCCCTGACTCCTGGTCTGAAGCAGGGTGTTGTTCCTGTACTGGGGATTGCTGAGACAGGATGAGATCTTGGAACAACCTTCCCCCTGAGCTGATCGCCTGTTGGTCACCATGACAGCAGATGCTTCGACAGAATTTTCACAATGCTATTCTTAAAAGAAGTTTTATATTAACTTTTATAAAAAATAGTTCAGACTGTCACCTTCATAATAATACAGGCGAGAGCATCTACACATATTCTGTAAAACACCATTTAGGACATAGTAAATACTGGGGCTACCTCTTAAAAAATGAGATAGGTGTAAGGAATGCAATGAATTCCCCCTCCATGGGCCATCTATAGGCCTCCTGAAAGATGCCCATTCCACAGCCCAGACACAAGAAGAGGCCTCAGTAGGTCCTTCAGGAACCGGTCCTTTTTTCATTATTTTTCCAGGCCACTCCAAGGATTTGAGAATATCAGTAAAATAGTGGCACACTTTAGTGTTAAACAAATGCAGTCACTACAAGGTGGGGGTGTACTTTGGGGGGTCCAGATGACGCCATTGACCACAAAGCCAAAATTTCTAACAGTGTCTCTGAATCTTAATTGTACATTATTGCCTAGAATGGGGGGGGGGGGCATTGTTATTCTTTGCATTAAAATGCACTGTTAATTTTGAGGTGGTTTTATTCAGCTTAGGGGCCCATGTTGTGGTAACAGCATCTGTCAGTGCACACTGACTTGTTGACGATTGATGTCATTGACAATGAAGAATGAACAATTGTGCTGTTAATCATGCAGGATTATTGAAAAAAATGATTAGCTAATGTGTAGAATAGCTACAGTAACAAACCAGATGCCAGTGTGGGGACTGATAGAATAAAATAGCACTGAATAAAGTCATCATGCCTGCCTGGACGTTTTGTAAGAACTGTCCAATTAGTTTGATTCCCTTCTCTTTCCCCCATAGCCCGGCAAATTTTTTCTTTTCAGTTAGATATCTATTTTCTTTTGATTCTACTTCCTATTTTAGGCATTGCATTCCACATCATAACTCGCTATGCAAAAAATTTCTCCACAACTCCCACCTTAGCCATGTATCTTAATTCTGTCCCTTTTGGTTACCGAACCTCTTTCCAGTTTATTTTTACTTACTCCAATAAAACCTTTCAGAATTTTGACCATGACTATTCGATCTCGCTTTAACCTTTCCTGCTGTGAGGGGAACAGCATCTCTAGTCTCTCCACATGACTGCAGTCCCTAATTTCTTGTTGTATAATTCTGGTAAATCTCTCTGAACTCTCTCTAAGGCCTTGACATCCTTCCTAATATGATGTTACCAATCCTATATAGTGGCTGACAGTGGTTGGCTTGTGAGCTCCAAGCTATTGCAAGGGTTTCCCTTTGGGGACAGAGACATAGGGATCAGGACATCCCCAGATTTAATCTTCAGTGTGTGCTGAATTAGCTGATCTTAATAGGTGTGCCAGCTTTTGATAGTAATCAGGAGCTGGGATGCTAGCTGCTTTGCTTCCCCCAGCCCTATCCCAGGATGACAGAGTGATATGTTGGCATCTCTATTGTTGCTTTGGCTGAAAAAGTCAACAAATCTATCAACTGAGTGAAGGCATCTTTTTCCAGTGATCCATCCTGCATTGCTCAAGAATTTCATGTTGGCTACGGATGGGACAGGGCTCAGTTGTGGTTTCCTTCCTCTCTGCAGACATTCCATTGTCTAAATAACCATCTGCAGTATAGCCACTTGAGTGAGGTACCAGAAGGTATCTGGCACCCATGTAACCATATGCCAGTAAACGTCAGTATTGTTAAGATACAAGGAAGAACATTGGAGGGATGGAAAAAATAATTGCTACTCCCAAGCACATCAGGCAGAAATGCACTCCCACGCACAAAGCCTCTCCTTGTTGTGCATTTTTTTTAAACTTAAGTGGTTCCAAATTTGCAATACGTTAGTGTACAGGCTTTCAATCCCACACACGCAGACATCATTAAAAGAACAACTTCCAGCATTCAGTGTTGGCACATGCAGGTTCAGATATCTGTACTGCCTGATTCAAACTTTATGGAGATTGAAAATCTTTGGTTGAGTTATATCAAGATCATGATGCATTTAGAAGGACTTTGCAATTAAACCATCACTGCTGGAGATTATAGGGATCCTCTCTCACCATCTCTTCTAGAATCACTACTTTAACTGTGGTTAGGATCTGAATTTTTAAAAATTCCTTCATGGGATGTGGGTGTCACCGGCCAGGCCAACATTTGTAGCCCACCCCTAATTGCCCTTGAACTGAGTAGCTTACTAGGCCATTTCAGAGGGCAGTTAAAAGCTAAGCACATTGCTGTGGACCTGGAGTCACATGTAGGTCAGACCAGGTAAAGATGGTGGATTTCCTTCCCTATAGGGCATTAGTGAACCAGATGGATCTTTACTATAATCGATGATAGTTTCATGGTCACCATTACTGAGACTAGCTTTCAGTTCCAGATTTTGTTAATTGAATTTAAATTCCAACAACTTTGGTGGGATTTGAACCTGTATCCCCAGAGCATTAGCCTGGGCTTCTGGATTACTAGTCCAGTGACAGTACCACTCTGCTATCATCTCCCCACAGTAAGTCGGTGAGACTCCGTGAAAAAAATGGAAGAATAATCTGATTTCAAAATTAAAGCTCTCATCAGACAAATCCATTAAAGATTGCAGACCACAGCAATCAATGACATTGAACATTGGTAACAGCCTGCAAAAGTTAAAGAAAGAATTGCATTTTATATTCTATCCAAAAGCACATTACAGCCAGTGAAGTACTTTTGAAGTGTAGTCATTGTTGAAATGTAAGAAATGCAGTGCCTAATTTGGACTCAGCAAGGCTCCAAAAACAGTAATGCGATAATGACCATGTCATGTGTTTTAGTGATGCTAGTTGAAGGATAAATATTGTCAGGACACCAAGGAGAGCTCCCCTGCTCTTCTTCAGAATAGTGGAATCTGTTCACCCGAGAGACCAGAGAGAGCCACAGTTAAAGTCTCATCCGAAAGATGGCATCTCCGACAACACAATGCACACTAGATACTGAATTTGAGAGTGAGCTTGGATTAGGTGCTCTAAGTCTCTGGATTTGAAACCATGACCATCTGACCAGAGGGGAGAGTGCTGCTCTCCATTGCTTTATGGCTGCCATTAAGATCAAATGCAGAAGCGATGTCTTGCATTCTGAAGGCACATTTATTTAGGCACATGTTTGCTAGGCATGATGTTGAGGCTTTAGAGATTGGGTAACATTGCATTTGTGACCTTAAAATACCAGACCAAATAGTTTTGATTCCCTTGGGTTGTTAATTTGCAGAATTGGAGTCAAAGAATCCCCCACCTTATCCTAAACTGAGTGCTAGTTCTCTTTGAATAATTGTACATGCAAGGGCTATGGGAAAAGTGAGAGTCCCAGGCCTACAGCTGAGTTTGAAGTAAATGTGCACCATCTGCTTGAGCCAAAGTAAGCTTTGTAATGCTTAGAAGTGAGCTGTAACCAGTTGTTTTAACACCACCGATACTTTGGCTTGCGCACGTAAATCCAAAACTTGCCCTGCCTCCGGCCTAAGGCACTTCTAGTGGAGTTGGGCAGTCACAGTGTTGGTCAGATTAAAACTGCTTGCAGAATTTTTCTATGTACAGCTTCTAAACTGTTCAGCACCATCGCTATTTGGTAAAGTGCAACTTTTTGAGCACAAGGCTTTCTAAAGCTTCTTAAAGATTACCATTTTTTTTATTACTTTCCAAAGCTTAGTTAAAAAGTACAACGCCCTGGCAAATATTTATCCCTTAACCAATATCACTTAAACAGATTATCTGCTCATTATCACATTTCTGTTTGTGGAATCTTGCTGTGCGAAAATTGGCTGACATATTTTCCTACATTACAACAGTTAGTTCATTCAAAATTGCATTGGCTGTAAAGCACCTTAGGAGGTCCTGAGATTTGGAACACGCTATATAAATGCAAGATCATGAAATCACCAGATTGTTGTAAAAACCCAACTGGTTCACTACCAGCCTTCAGGGGAGGAAATCTGTCATCCTTACTTGGTCTGACCTAGGCATGACTCCAGACTCAAAGCAATGTGATTGACTCTTAACCTGCCTCTGAAATGGCCTAGCAAGCCACTAGGTTGTGTCAAACTGCTGAAGAAAATTCAAATCAGCAGGACTGTGGATTTCCCAACACCAGATGGACTGCAGCGGTTCAATAAGGCGGCTCACCACCACATTCTCAAGGGCAATTAGGGATGGGCAATGAATGCTGGCATTGCCAACGATGCTCACATGCCAAGAATGAATATATAAAAAAAAACCTCTGCTGTGTCTGAACCAAAACCTGCACTCAGTTTGAGATAGCAGGATCTTTGAAATAAAGTTTGGATTCAATCCCACTGCCAGTTGTCTGTAACATGATGCTGAGTTTGTTGAAAGCAGAGATAAGTTATGCAATTAGATTGGGAGCAGTGAGTCTTACTGTGGAAAAGAGAGAAACTATTGGCAACAGCAAGGAGACACAAGCAGACCAAGGTTGAGAAGGAAAAGCAGACCAAGAAACCTGGAAAAGAAAGGAGCCAAAGGCATATCCTGGATGATATGCTGCACCAAAATTATGAAGTGTTTTGATAGAATGAATAGGGAAAGACACTGAATGAAAAGTCAATGAGCAAGGATAATCAGTTTAAAATTATCACGACAAGAATGAGGAGAGAGTTTAGGAGGATTGTTGGGGCGTGGAATGGTTTACCTCAGTGATTTGATATCATCCATACTTTTAAGGGAAAATTGGATAAATATTTGCAGGAAATACAGAGCTACAGGGAGAGAGCCAGGTCAGAATTGCGGTGGCAAGGGAGCTAGCACAGAAGCATTTGGTTGAATGGCCTCCTGTGTTGTAACCTTCTACAGTTCCTAGACTGATAAAGGCACAGGAAACAGCTGGGGATTTTTGTCTTGTCATTGTAGATCAGGTACATGGTAATTGTGCACCTATTATCAGACACTAATTCCTGATGTCCTTGCAGAAGTTCTGAGGGAGCTTCCAAAGGTGGGGCAGCTTGGTTTGCACAAGCCATTGTGCTTGGGACAGCGTTCTGCTTTCATTGTTCCAGTCGCACTGATTGGCCTCAAATTAATAATGACCATTTTGTTAGAGAGGGAAAGGGATCATCTTTTTGGGCACGGGCCTTTGGTTTGAGGGTCCAGATAGGGAGAAATTCAATTCAAAAGAGAAACAATAATTGAAAATAGCACCTGGCAGGGGAAGCTTGATATGCCAACCTGGAAGTGGAGAAGATGCCTTTTTTTGAGAGAAATATAATGGGATGGCAATTATAATCAAATTAGTAGGCATTTTCCAATTTGACCTCTACACTTTTGAATTGGTTCACCTCTTTCTCCATCCACCAGTCTCCTTTCTCTTAGTCAGAGGGATGCTTCATGTAAAAGGTGAAAGAGTAGATGGATGGTGTGACTTAATAAGGTTATAATTTCGCCAGCTTGTCATTGATCATTATATATGCTAATACAGAAACCCATTATCATAAAGTAACAATTTAAAAGCATAAATGTTTAAAATTCTCTTACAGCTACTGCACTGGCCTGAGGTAAGATGGCAGTGCTTAGGGTTATAACTATCTAGAAATATTTTGCTGTTCCCAGTCTACAACATTTACCAATTGCTCCAGCCTTTTTGAGGTAACAATACCACTTCTATTTCTCTCCCTCACCTTTTTGTGGAGAAATACACAGTTTTAACTTGGTTATGCTGCTGCTCTACAAATGGCAAGAATTCATTGTGCATGGGGTGTCACAACCTTGTTCCATGGCTTGGTACACCAGTGTGGCTTGATGGAGATTTGAAATGCAATGTGCAGCAAAGTCTGTAGCAGAGTCTCAGATATGGCACATAGGCTTTATAGCTCCTCATTCTGTCTTTGAAACTGTGCCATAAGATAATGTGCTGCATGACTGTAGTCCTTTTGTTAAGCTGAGAGTTTCACTAAGGTAAAATCATGCTAAGTAATCCTTCGGTAATCATGGTCCCACACTCTCTCCTGTGTTTTTCCTTTCATTCTTCAATGGAAATGTGAAAGCTTTGCAATGGCTTCACATATGGCTTTCCCGGTTATATTTCTCAAGGCTCAAGATTGACTCATGTTGAAGAGCTTCCCATGCTTCATTTTCCATAAAAGTTTAGGAAAATCTAACAGTTGTTATGTTATCAATAAGAGTGTTGATCATCAATCTAAAAGAGGTGGTTCATTCCCCAGGACAATGCCTTGACCAATCAGTCAAGCTTCTTGGTTTAAATTTTAAACAATGCTTAGCAGTTAACTGTCAGTCACCACCCACTGGTGGAATCTCCATGGCAAAACCTCTACCAATCAAATCCACATGCCAACCAATCAGCATTCTCTTCTCATACAGTACAAATATGTTGTTTTCCCTGACATTGGTATTTTCTTGTGAATTGTCCTGATGAATGCAAAACAAAAAGCTTCAACAAAAAATCTCTTTTTTTAGCAATACTAAAAGAAGTTAGGTGTAAGCACACATCCGAATTTGATTCCATTAGTGCCAGCAAAAGGCTTAAACAACACTGGATGAGCACCCATTGAATTGACCTTACCATCACTGGGGAAGACATGTAGTAGAGAGAGGGGCAGGTAGAAAGTGTGCTATGAATAGCGAGGTATGCTTTGATGATACAAAGAGAAGGCAGCATGTCGGGGCAGATAGCGTAGGAGACACTTAGGTAGCGGTAGCGACAAAAATGGGAGACACGCACACAAGGGGTAGTTGAAAATTGATGTAGTAGTGCGGGTTGAGGGGATCAGCGAAGCAAGAGTGATATGATTGGGAGAGGTGAGTGAGTTTTTCACAATATGCACTATAATGGATGGAACAGGTAAAAAGTGCTGTCCAGTGACTAAAAGCCTCACACTGTTGGAGGCAGATGGACAGTGGTTCACATTCGCTGATCTATTTGTACTGGTTGCCTTTACTGCAGCCTGACTAAACACACTAAACATAAACAGAGCCTTCTGCTTTACTCCACAGAAATACTGCAGCAAATTCCCCAGCTTTAATTTTTTTTTTTGTTTAAATTCCTAATGAAGTGCTTTCAGTTCAGCCTATTATTGAAACAATGGACTGGGATCAGAAGGACTGGAAATGGATTCTCTGAATCAAGTGTGGCGCTCAATGTAAGATCAAGCAGTTTTGGATGTGCAACAATGCACAGTATAATTCAGGACAATACTGAGTGCCCTAAAGATATGGGGTGGATGGAATCTTGTACTCTCCCTAGTGATCAGTTGTGGTGGCGGGGGTGGGGTGGGTGGCAGGGTGGGTGGGGTTTGATCAGGTGGGAGGGTGGGGACCCTGCAACCCTCCCACCTCCACCTTGATCAAATCCATGGTGGGAAGGCCCATGGACACCTTTCTCACCCAGTTGCCAATTGAAGTGGGCAATTATTGCCCACTTAAGGACCTCACCGCAGCTGGCATTAACCCAGTGGCAGGTGGGCACACCTTTTAGTCACTGGACAGCACTTTTTACCTGTTCCATCCATTATAGTGCATAATGTGAAAAACTCACTCACCTCTCCCAATCATATCACTCTTGCTCCGCTGATCCCCTCAACCCCCACCACTACATCAATTTTCAACTACCCCTTGTGTGCGTGTCTCCCACCTAAGTGTCTCCTACGCTATCTTTCCCGACATGCTGCCTTCTCTTTGTATCATCAATGCATACCTCGCTATTCATAGCACACCTTCTACCTGCCCCTCTCTATACTACATGTCTTCCCCAGTGATGGTAAGGTTGATTCAATGGGTGCTAATTGAGTGTTGTTTAAGCCTTTTGCCGGCACCATGCAGGGTACTTGTGGGCTCCTGGTAGGTGGGGTGGGGCGGGGCGGGGGGGGGGGGGGTTCCCTCATTGAAAGGTATTCAGTGACTGACCGAGGGACCCCAGCATCAGGAAGGGAGAGTTCCAGCTGCGAGACAATGCCCTGCCCTTACTGGCAAACACCCCGCTATGAACTCCCCTTCTGCCATCACTCAGTTGTGGCCTGGGATCCAGCAATGATCCGAGGCCTCAAATGGCTATCATACCGGCAACAGCCACTGCCTACCCAGTGACATTGCTGTTCAATAGAGTTGCTGGTCTCTTATTGGTGGGCAGCTCTAGGCAGGCAGGACTTCCGCCCCCAGGGTCCTTGATCCCAGGGGAAGGCCCACTGCTGTCCTGTCAAGTGCTTGAGTGGAACAAAACGCCATGAGCCTGCGTGAAAAGAGGCAATGCCGGAGAGGGCGTGTGATCTCACTGGCTCTCTAGCCAGCAGCTGAAACCCCCGTCGCCTCCACACGATTCCACCCATGAGGTGCGAGACTCCCTCCAAAAGGTCACGTCATCTGTAGTCCATAAAATGTCGTGTTGGCTTCCAGCAGTTTAGCGGACTCTCCAGCTTCTCAATTTCCAATGAGTTTAGGGCTCCACTTGTCAAAACAGTAGGCCCATTGAAGCAGTGCCAATATTCATCAAAGAGATATTCAGAGTGTTGTAACATTGTAACCACAATAAGGATTGTCGTTAATTCCTGACCTGAGCCACATCCCTCTGGAAGGGCACAGGGAGAGTTCTAGAGTGCTTCCTCAAAATCAGGAAAGGAAGTCCAGAGTTGTCTCTAGTTCCTTAGACAACCATAGTGCTTACATAGTTGGCATTGAAACATTTAAGGATGGAGTTTTGAAAGAGATTCAGTGATATTAGTGATTTTGGTTTGTAATAATCCAGATAATAATCTACTGGTGTGTAATGATTAAGATGCAAGAGAATGTGGTCCTAGAATGTGCATGGAAGAACCTCAGGATTGATTGCTCATGTCAATGGGATCAGGTTATGAGGAAAGAATGGAGGAAATTGAATTTTTTACCCTTGAATAGATGGGAACCTGTGGCGGTCGTAAGCAGGATAAATGAGGAAAACCTGGAATACTGCTACGAATTAAGCTGTGACAGTATACATCAAGGGATCACAAGTTCACATTGGTGAAGGGCAAACTTAAGAACAACTTTGGTGGTGATGTGTGCATTTCATTCAGGGAGTTGAGCTGCTGTGGCAACAAGAACCTTTACATGCATGTTGTAGCTTGGACCTGTGGATAGTGATGGTAGAGGCTCCAGATTTCCCTCCATCACATGGCTGACCAGGAATCTCCCCAGCTCTTACCACCTGCCATTGATGTGTGTTGGAAGGATTTACAGGTTGGCAATCGGGCTGTTCAGCCATGTTATGAATGCACCTTCCATGGCCATCAAGTCCTGGGGTGGGACTTGAACCTGGAGCTTTTGGTTTAGAGGCAGAGATACTACCACCATGCAACAAGACCTCCTTAAGGACTACATTATCAAATTCTTATTGAAAAAAGAGTGGTCAGTGAATGGAATTGCTACCCAAGAGTAGAATCATAGAATCACAGAATGATTACAGTACAGATGGAGACCATTTGTCCTATTGTGTCCATACTAACTCTCTGCAAGAGCAATTCACCTAGTGCTATTCCCTGGCCTTTTCCCTGTAACCCTGCAAATTCTACCTCTTCAGATAATGATCAAATTCCCTTTGAAGGCCATGATTGAATCTACCTCCAACACACTCTCAAGCATTGCCTCCCAGATCCTAACCACTCACTGCATAAAAAGTTTTTCCTCATGTCCTTATTGTTTCTTTAGCCAATCACCTTAAATCAGTGTTTTCTGTTTCTTGACCCTTCCGCTCATGGGAACCGTTTCTCCCTGTCTATTCTATCCAGACCCCTCATGATTTTGAATAACTCTATCGAATCTCCCCTTAATCTTCTCTTCAAGAACAGCCCCAACTTCTCCAATCTATCTACGTAACTGTAGTCCCTCATCTCTGGAACCATTGTCGTAAATTTTTTTTGCACGCTGTCTAATACTTTCACACCCTCTCTGAAGTGTGATGCCTAGAATTGAGCACAATACTCCAATTTCGCCTTAACCAGTATTTTATAAAGGTTTGGCATAATTTCCTTTGTTTTTGTCCCGTATGCCTCGACTAATAAACACAAGGATTCTGTAGGCCTTTTGAACAGCTTTGTCAACTTGTCCTCAGTTTGTCCTGCTATCCAGCCAGACTCCTCTGTACCTGCACCCCTTTTAAATCTGTTTCATTTAGTTTATATTGCCTCTTCTCATTCTTCCTACCAAAATGCATTCCTTCACACTTCTCTGCATTAATTTTTCGCCAGGCTTTGGCATGTGGGTGTCAATGGATGGACTGTTGGAAAGTAAGCAAACCTCGAACTAATGAGGGCATCCCAGGCAGCAACATGCAACACTGATGAAACCTTACCCACATCATAGTGGAGGCAAAGAATCTGGAATCGGTTAAGATGCAGTTAGATACCGATATTGAGAGTTGAAGATTATTTCTAGATGGACGAACTATGCAGAAGCTGAATTACGTTTCTCATCTATGACTATCTATCTCACACACACACACGCACACACACACACACATACAGTCCTAATTTTTCCAAACCTTATCTCAGAGGCACTGAGACCATCTGTAACATCCCTCACACTTTCTTGGCTAAAACTACCATCTCAATGCAGACTTGGGGATTCAGCTTATAGCCTTCACGATCTGCATGACATTGAATAGTTATTTGCCTACTAAGGCATCAGCGAGCTGGTATTAATATGTGAATGTCTAAGGTTCAGAATGCTCTGACTGCTCCCGTGCCAACATCACTGTAGAACCAGAGAGTGCATGTCAGAAACAATCAAGGCAGAATGTTATTTTGCTTCACCCTAGTCAGGGTTTAGCATTTCCTAATCACCGCTCAGTATGTTTAATGCTATTAATGAGGGGTCTGCTTTGGCCTAGCTGAGATAATGTTAAGTAACAGTTGTTTTGGGCAATTGGATTAAATAATAAATCATCCTGAAATGTAATGCACAGGGTGGCGGAGAGGGTGCACTTGCATATTAGTTGCGTTGCATGCATACTATTCACTTATTTATATAGTGTGTGTTTAATTTTCATCCCCTCCTCCTGAGGCCACCTTTCTTCACCCACACATACACAGATTAGAGCTTCGAGGATCCTGGCTGAACCTCTCGCTGGGGGGATTTCTGCTGTAAATCTTCTCAGATGATTTCCAAGCGCTAGTGTATTCCAAGGGTATTCCGAAAACAAAGTGCTTGTCTCTTTAAAATAATATGTGCTCTTTGCTCGTTTTGTTGTTGAGGCATCTGGATTGCATCAGTCTTTTTTCCAGGCATTAGTCTGATCAGAAGTAACCTCATCTCAGCTTGTTGAATAGTCCGTTTCTTCCTCCTGGTCTTGTCAGTAAGCATAAACAACAAGTGGGTGTTGAATATTTTTTCATCAGCTCATCCAACTGCTCCACATTTGTTCTTGTTTAGCCTTTCTGAACTACAGAAGTGGGGAATTTAGTGCTGTGCTGCCTGTCTGCCCAAGCACATTATCCTCAATGGACCTATAACATGCGGTGCTACGCAGCGGGTAGGGCACGCCATTTCCGAAATAGTGCCGTTGCCTATCTCAGCCCCCGGTGGCTCAGCGAAGGATCCACGTGAAGCCCAGGCATACAAATCCGAGCCATTAACTATCAGCTGGCTCGGAACTGAGGTCAGGCAGTCGCAGTGAAGAGTGCGTAGCACAGAACAAAAAGTACAAAGTAACGACGCACCTGCAGAATCTCATTGCATCTCACAAGCAATCAGCTGATTTTCAAAGCTTTCATGTCAGGATTGCGAAAAGACCAAATGTAACGCTTTAACTGAGCCGATGGCATTGCCTCCTTTGAAAAACAGGCATCATATTTGGGTCTCCTTATGATCATTTGACATGTTAATGACTTCAGAGAGCTTCAACAGATATCTCGGCACTGATTGAGATTTTGAGAAGTGCGTCAATAAAGTGAATTTCTGGCACCAAAGATGCTTTTGAAAACTTTCACCAGATTTAACAAGCCAATTCTATTTATAAAGGTAAGTCAACCTGATTTGGAATGTGTCCGCAACACTGGAACATTACTTGAACCAAAATAGTTGCGGTAACTACACAGGTCTGTGTTTAAACAAACAAAAGCACAACTCTAAATTTGGCTTGATTACTCTGAATGCACATTGCTTCATTTTCTGTTTTCTTTCTCTTCATTTAAGATTACTTCAGTTGAGTTCTTTAAACCTCTTAGGGGTAGAAACTTATCTTGTTTAGCTGTTCAAAATGGGCATTATTGGATTGCTTGTCTATTATACAAAGTACCTGATGGTTAATTCTATTGACTGCAGCAGAACTGAATATCAGAGGCTGCGAATAACAGGTGACCAATCCAATAATACTCATTTTGCACCACTGCTAGTGACAAAATTATACCCAGTAGTCTTTATTGTGAGTCTGTAGTGTAGTTCTGCATTGTGGGTTTATATTGTGAGTTATAGTTTAAGTCTGTACTGTGGGTAAATATTATGAGTATGTAGTTTACATCTGCACTGTGAGCCTAGACTGAGCGTCCATACTGCGGGCCTATGTTGTGCGTTTATGGTGTAAGTCTGTATTGATTAATACTGTGGATCTATATTATGTGTCTCAAATAAGAAAATGTAATGCTCTATATAATGAGCACAAAATAAAATTACTTAAAATGTGCAGCAGCTCCATTAGCATCAGAAAGGAGAAAAGACCGTTTCACATGTGGGTGAGGCCTTTCAATGGAAAACATCCAAAAAGCCAACTCCTCCTTTTTCCTTCAAATGCTGGCCGACCTTCTGCCCAAATTTAACATTGTTGATTTTATTTCCGACTTCCAGCATTGACTGTTTTTCACTTTATCAAGACGACTTGCAGTCCGACATTTCCACTGCAGACAATTGGACAGGGAAATGGCTCAATGACCGGTGTGACAGGGCATCATGCAGGACTTCTTGGATCCTTGGCAGAGGCTACAGTGACAGCAGACGTCTGATTGTATTGCTGGACTGTGCCTGGCACCACACAAGCTGGCTTGAAAGCAAGTGCCCTTTCTGAACTGTGGAAAAATTAGATATGATAGTAAACTTTGCTAAGCTCCACACCTAGTGCAGAGGCTCAATCAACAGAGCTATAGATTTGAGAACTGGGCTCAGAGGTTAATGCCCTTGATTTTCTTCTCTCCCAAGTTTCTGCTGGAGAATCTTAATGATTAAAAATTTCTGGAGAGCCGCGATTCACTCCCAATAGCTTCCATTCACAATTCTCTGGTATGAGCGGAGCCTTGTACAATATAATCTGTAATATATATCAGACTTGCGGATCCTGCCAATGAACTGCAGACCAGCTCCCAATAAAGCTGCAGTAGTGTAACTGTAAACCCTAATCCTCTAGTGTAAATGTTGTGACACTTCAACAGCAATACACATGCAAGTGCACATCTACATGGTGGAGGTATCAGCAGCCTGAAAACTATATTAAAGCAGAATCAAGCACTTACATAAAGCCAGAACAATTAAGAACAGCTAAAAAATCCCAGTTGTGAATCCAAAGATGTGATGTAATTTAGGCGACCATTCTCAACCATTCAAGCTTTGCGCTTTTGGTTTATGAAGCACTTGAATATATTATCACCTTGTAAATGTGTTCATGGCCGCATTCCACATTCCTTCCCTGCCTTTCTCTCTATATACTATTAATTACTGTGAAAGCATGGGTTTTTACATCACATATGAAAAGTGCTGAAGTGGAGCCTTGATATTTGATCACGTCACTACCTGTGACAGTCACATCACCAAGTAATGAGTACTCTCTCTCTCTTCCAGTTTATTCTTCTCTATGTTGTTTTTGCTGCAATCTTATGATGTTTGACCTGACACCCTTAGATTCTCGAATCCTGGGTGTTTAGAAACCCTAATTGGTACAATGTGTTAAACATTTTACAGGTGATTCCTCAATCTGTAGTTTTTAATTTAGTTTTAATTAAAATTTAATTCAGTAGATCTTCTCAGCAGGAGTTTAGAAAATTATCAAGACAGGAAAATATTTTCGAGCTTCCATTTTCTTAAGTCAAAAAGTGCAGGCAACAGTCAATGATGTAGGTAAACATGTGCCTTGATTTTTCAGTTTACCATGGCATTTGCACATGTGTGTGTTTTGGCCTCTCACCACATTCTGACTGTTTTTTGAGTGACTTCCAAAGCTTCTCTGTCAACACGGCAAATTCTTTTCCTATTTGCAATCCAACTTGTCTGAAGCCAATCTGCGTGAAATGGCTTTTAGTGCCCAGAGCATGCAAGGCAATGTAGAATTTCCATGAAGATAAATCGCAGTTAACGAGAAAAGAGAAAGACATGTGCTCTTCCCCATCCTTTTCCTCCCTCTCCATTTCCCTGTGCTTCTCCCCCCACCCCCCCCAAAAAAAAACATAATGGAGAAGGAAAGCTAGGACAAACGCAATTGAATTTGAGTTAAAGCATTGGGAGAGAAGAGGTGCAGAGCAGAATATAAACCGCTGACGGTTTATTAAAGAAAAGCAGTGAAGGTTAGATGGATCATGGAGGCACAAAACATGCTGTGAACAATTCAAGTGTACTTGGCTGAGACCGTGCAGATGTTAGCATCTGCATCATAGGCTGACCAAGCATACCCAGAAGTAAAACAACAGTAAAAGCTGGGAAATAAGAATACTGGTCTGAACTGGTCTACTATACCTTAAAATGGAACGCCAGTAAAAACTGGGAAGTAAGAGTACTGGTCCGAATTGTTTTTTCCTTCTGGGTACCCAGTGGGCTCCATTACCAGCTGTGCCAGCTGCAGGATCTGGGTGGAATCCTCATTCCAAATCCCGCATAATAGGATTAGATGTGATCTAAATCAAATAATGAGTGGGTCATATGTGTAAACAGAGCCACTGTTTGTGAGGCACTTCCACCCGGCTGCTAATCACTTGAGAATGACTTGTAAGCACAGGTACAAGAGAGCCATCCTCTTGTTATTTTGAAAGTCTCGTAATTCTGCTCTGCTGAGACTTGCTGCTGAGAGCAGTGAATAAAAGCTTTTATCCAACTGCGACCCGAGACACACTCTCATTTTGCCCGAATCCATCAGGTTCTGCCACCTTCCTGCCTCATAGTTACATTGCCCCCGTCTCCCATGCAAGTAATGGATGAGATGCTGCCGAGTATCATTGATTCTATAGAAGCCATAGGGACCAGAACGGCCCAGATGACTTTGTGCTCCACTTTCCTTTGAGCTAAGCTTGAGTGATGATTGGGCCACAACAGCTGGACTCCGAATTCTCCAGGCTAGGAATGGAAACACTCAAAACTATCAGAGATAGTGAAGGAATTTAACTGAGCAGTGAGGCATACCAAGGTCCTGAATTTCACTGCCCGCCAGACCAGCACCGGCTATTTTTTCCTCTCCCAACTCTTGCAAACGATAACAGGGCAGATCCTGCATCCCTGGTTCATTTCCCGTTTGTCTGTCCTCATTCCCACCACTCCTCGAAGCCACCACATGAATCATGGTGATAGGATTCAGATTGCAATGGAAATAACGCCAAATCCAACAAGTGGAGAGATGGTACCTATAGAACCCTCCTCACTCCATTGCTTACCGACTGACGGCCAATGTCCTTGTGCAATCTTTCGCAGCCTGCACCTTCTACTAGTGTTGCGCTTTCTTCGAGAGCTGCACCTCCTGCCTCCTCAGCACTGCTGGCAGCCTTGCTTGCATACACACACCCCCATCTCCGTCCCACCCTCATCCTGCCCCTCTTACTGTCTTCCCCACCTCGTGTCACAAGACATACCTCAGGCTGCTCCCAGAAAGGCAAGGAGCCCAAAATGCTGTCCAGTCCTACTGAAGGCCAAACTGCTTGTGGAGTCTCATCAGTCAACAGCCGTTTGCACCAATTATTTAAATGAAGCTCAAGGTCCAATTTCAGGGCAGCCTTTCAGTTCATACATCGAAACAGGGCCCAAATTCTACCCTAGATGAATTTCTGCCCCCTCCCCCTATCATCACTCCCCACCATTTTTCATTTTCTTCTATCCTGTGAATCAAACACATTAAAACTTGGCCTAGAATTTAGAAGCTTCCCATGAAGCAGAAAAGCACATGCTTGTGCCTGTTTCTGTAGCTATTTTGTTTCAGGGAAGAGGTCACCAGCTTTCACTAGAGGCGATAGCTTGATGGGCACCACTCCAAAACAAGCATGTATGAGGGACTAAGACCTCACCCTGTATATTTTTTTGAATAAAACATACCTCTGTATGCTCATTGCTATCTCTGATCATTTCAAACTGGACAGAGACCTGAAAGGGCTGAATCCATATCTGTTTGTGACCCAACAAAAGAAGCTACCTGGCAGTATCGGGGAAACTTGCACACCATTATCCCTGAAGAGTCACTAACGCCCCCCCTGTGGACCACACAGACCAAATTCAAAGAGAGCTATACAAAGGCCATCTGCATTTCACGATCCCAGCTGGCCAACAAGAGTCCGCTCATCTGCTAAGACAAAGCGCCCTACAACCTTCCTTTCAATTCTTAATGGTCAAGACATTTGTCAAAAACAGTGTGGAGAAGTGGGAGTCATGTGACATGGGCCTCTGGCTTGTGGAGCCAGTAATATTTCCCTGCTGAACTGCAAAGCCTCAGTCTACCTTTATTGCCAACTGACCAGCAGCCTCACAGACAAGGAGATCTGGCCCAGGTTGGACCCCTGGCCCCATCTGCACTGTTTCTGCTGGAAGTTCTGCACCATTACCCACAAGATTGATTCATCTCTCCATGGCTATCTCATTGTGTGAAGGCAACACCAGCAGAAAAGTGAATTATCCAGCATTGGCTTTCAACCCACCAACCTCTGTGAAGGCATACCTCATTGGATGTTGATTCTGGACCCTGGAACCCATGTGAAACAATATTTCTTTTCTCTGTGGTCTCTGCACTATGAATCTTTTCTTTCTCTATCCCCTTTTTTTGTATGAATGCAAAGGAGGCAACATTACGACCCTCCTCCCATGTTTTGAGTGTGTATAAATAAACTAACCCCTTGTGTTCATCCAACTTGAGTTTGCTGTGGGTTATTAATAGAAAATTGGATTATACCAAAATCAAGGGGTTAGGAAATATGCCGCCACTTATAAAGGGGGAAGCAAATCAAAAACACCTTTCTGTTTACAGACAGGTGTTGAGAGAAGAAATTACTACTGTTTAAATTAACCCTCCTCCTGTCCGTAACACATGGCCGACCAGAGGACTCCCCTGCTTTTACCGCTCGCCATAGACATATGGAAGGATTTACAGGTCAATAATCAACCTGTTTGGTTAAATTATGAATGCACCAAGCCCTGGAGTGAGACTCGAACCAGGAGCTTCTGGCATAGAGGCAGGGATGCTACCCACTGTGCCACAAGACCACTTCTCCATTTAAACTTGGCAAAATCAGTAAATAGTTAAACAAGTTTATGAGTGCTGACAATATTGGCTTCAACAGGAGGTCCCACCCAAGATGTTAACCGAACTTCCTCTCGGACTGATTTGCTGCAAATTTCCAGTATTTTTTCTGTACGTCGGAATTCCAGCTCTCGCAGCTTTCCTCTTAATCTCTTGTAAACTGCAGCCCCTTGTCCTCCTCTCTCAATAGACGCAGTATTTAACATCCCTGCAGCATAATGGCTCGAGACTTTCAGAGGCCTCAAAGACCCAAATTAGAAGAGACAGAAATGAAATGCCTGTTACTCGTTATGTATTGGAAAGGTCCCAGACCAGTCTACTAAACATGACATTCTCCAACAGAGCTTTACAGATTAGGTTTACATTTGTTCAGCCGACCAGCAGACACACCAATAAACTCGAGCTGCTAGTGGACGTCACACCGATGCCTGCAAATTAATGGGGGCCAATGTCTGAGCAGTCATCATAGACATAAATCACAGGAAATGGGGGGAGAAATGAGTACAAGGCTTTTCTTTCTATTTAGTAATTTATCATGGGAAGTGGCACATTAATAAACACAGGTCCCCCGAGGTGAGGGGATAACAGAGATAAATATGACTGCCAAATCTAACTTGCATCTCTGAGCCCACAGAAAGCAGAGGACTGTGGGAATTCAAATTCAGGTAATATAAAGCTTATGTGTTTTTCTTGTACACATTTACGCACTTTCTTTTAACTTTAAACAGTATTAAGTCAATTGTTCCCACAATCACTGTTATTTCAGCACACTGTAACTGAGCAGCATAATTCTGCTTCAGACATAAGTATTTAAGTATCATTTCTACTGATTGGCTAAAGAACCAAAAGGGAGATGAGGTGAATTTTTATTTTTAGGTAGAAAGTTGGTACCATCAGGACACACTGCCTGAAAGGGCGATAGAGGCAGATTCAGCATTAGCTGTCAAAAGAGAATTGGGTATGTCCTTGGAAATGAAAAAGATTTGCAGGGCTAAGGGGAAAGAGCTGGGGAGTGGGACTAATTGGATAGCTCTTTCAAAGGAATGGGTGAATAGGTTCTGTTTATGCTGTGAATTAAATGAGCATTATCTATCCTGAAAATGTTTGACCAATCTTTACAATGGTTTGTTTGTAAGTGCAGAGTGCAGTTATTGAATGACTATGGGATGCATCATGCCATTTGTTCAAGAATTTGATGTGGTAGGGTTAGCACGTGGCATTTCTAACGAGCCAAACAATAAAACGCTTGCCAAGTACTTCTCACAGTGACCCTTTAAATGTTTCAGAGACGTAAACAATGAAAAAGCAGAGTTACAACTGGTTTATGATTGAGTTAAAACTCCTGATATATCTGGTAGGTTGATGAAGTATTATACTCAAAAAGGGGATGAGCTGTGAAGTTTTTTTTTACCAATTGAGGATTTTCTGATGTTCTGCAAGTGCCTGTGTATTGGAAAGAGACAGGGACAACCACTATAAATGAGCTGCTCATACTTCCAAAAGGGTTCAAACTGTAATAGCGTTTAGAGGAATTAAAATGAATTTCTTGAGAAAATACCTTTAGGTGTCAGCAACTGTTCAAACTTCCAAGCCTGACAAAGATTTGCTATTGTACTTATTTAAGCTCCTACACATATTTCTTAACAAATCATGTATTATATATCTTGATTTATGGGAATATTGGGTGGATTTTAACTGTGTAAGTGAATGGGTTTTGAGTGAGTTAAAATCTTGCCTATAACTTCCAAACATGCTGAGTAATATCAGCAATTTCACTCTTACCAGCAGTTTACCTTTGATAGAGAGACCATCTAAATAGAGCAAACTTGCATCACTAGTGCTGTGCACTTGCTGCTAGTGTGCAGCCAACTTGAAACTTGCCTCTGGCATCCAAAGATGATGCTTTTAACTTGCTATTGTTACCCAAAACCTAACTGTCAGCTCTTAAAATGTCAGTGTGCGGAAGGGTTCCCCACACTCCCACTTTGGGTGAGAGTCTCCCAAAATGGGCGACCAGTCTCCCGAGTGCTACTATTGGCAACTTGGGAAAAAGTCTTTGTCAGTGCAGTTTGTGGGTGTGCTGCACCCTTGGCTGGCATGGCTTGCAACCGAATCATATTGCCTGAGCTTTGCTGGTCCTGCCATATTCAGAAGTCACCGCTTCATTACTGGCCGTAAAAATGGTGGCAGCAGGGCCAGCGTAAAAGTCATTAAACTATATTTCTAAAAACCCGATCCGCATAGATGGCAACGCGAAGCGGGAGCTCAGAGACACCGGCACAAAGAGACGGAGCTCCAGGGCCAGCGTAAGTCACCTGGAAACTCAACGACCCCTGAGGGAGCAACTGGAGGAGGGGCAGAGAGAGAGAGGGAAAGTAATACAACCTGGCAGAGAGAGAGAAACATAGCCTAGCAGAGTATAGGAGGGAGAGAGGGAGCTACAGAACATGGAGGAGAGAAAGAAACACAAACTGGAGAATGGAGGGAGGGAAAGAAGGAGAGAGAAATAAACTGGGATGGGAGGGAAATAGAAACATAAACTGTAGGAGGGAGGAAAAGAGAAATAAACTGGGGAGAGAGTGGGTGTTTTGGCCTGTGATGTGTGTTGTTGTACAATGTGTTTTATTCCTGGAGTCAGGCAAGTTTGATGCTTTTCTCTGAGGACTGTGTTCATCTCTCTGAAGCTAGGCTTCAGCACTGTGCTGTGGGGAGTCAGTTTGGTTTTGATTTTTATTTATTATTTATTATTTTTATAACTTGCTGCGTATTGTATAGCTTCAGAAAGTAGCACAAAATCTTTAATTATGAGTTATTTATATCAAGGATGTTTTTATTGAATCAGTGGAATACACTTGGTGTTCCTGATTGCGGTTGACATGGTAGAAACATCACAGAAATTGTTTTAACTTAAACATTAGTTGTCCTTAAACCTTCCTAATCTTTAATTATCTTGCTAGAAAACAAAATAGGCAAAGTACATATAATAGCATTCCCAAACAGCATGCAGATACCATGTGATCAAATGTCATGTGCATAATCATTATATGAGTGGAATAATGTGATTGGATGCCATTAAACCAAATGTCACATGATCAAATCTCCAGGAATATGTCAGCTACCTTAACACTGGGGGTATGCTGAGCAGAACTCTTCTTAGTTTGGTTAACTATGTCAATCACAGAACTTTGCATTTGGATGCTCAAAAAATGGCACAGTGGGCAGTATAACTGTGGCTGCTCACTTGCATTTCACTTAAGAATGCACCCAGATCGCATAAGTCCAGTGCAGTATAATTCCGAAATAAAAGAACAAAAATAAAAAGATTCAAGTATAATGTGCACTCTGGCGAAGATTAAGAAGGCAGAGGTTTTTGTGAGCTTTCATCCCACTTAAACTAAACAGTTTCATTTCTTTTAAGCTCTGTCTTTGTGAGATGGGAAACACAGCATTTGACAGAACTGGTGCAATCTCTAAGTCCCAAGGCTTTAAATTGCACTGAAGAAAATTAAGTTCTGATTTATGAAAGAAGTTGTTTCTATTACAGTCAATAAACATAAAGTTTGGTGGAAGCAATTTTGTTTGTCACTGATCTGCCCGCTTTCCGTCTCTCAGTCTCAAGGTTCTCGAGCCCTCGTCCTGCTGCAAGAATGAGCAGAAAGCGGGCCCTGTCCATCTCCCCGCTGTCTGACGCCAGCATTGACCTGCAGACTATGATCAGAACATCCCCCAACTCTCTGGTGGCCTACATCAACAACTCCCGAAGCAGCTCAGCGGCCAGTGGATCATACGGGCATCTGTCAGCTGGTGCGATCAGGTGAGGCATTCAGCATTGAGCAGTCATTCAGTTTGCCCAAGTAGACCCAGCTTTGCCTGCTGACCAATTGTGATTGAGACTGGATGGTTCATCTATGGGATAATTCGCACATAGCCTTTGAGTCTTGATGAGTGATTGTCATGCTGTCTGCATCTCAGTCAGACACATCTCTCAGCAGTTACTCCTCTAATTAAAGTCGGCATATTGGCTGGCCGAGTAACAAGTGCTGATTAGAAGGGGTCATAAGTTCATAATGCAGTTCTTTCCAAATGGCACAGAACTTTCTCACATGTACATTAAGTTAGATATGTAATAGAGTTATTAAGGACAGCCAGAGATTCAGACCATTGAGCTGCTGAAGATAAGAATTTTGCTGTTAAGTCTGTCTTGTAGGCCGCTTTGCGTACCATAACATATTCTTATGATGTAATAGGCCATGTTGTGTATGAATGTTTAAATTCCTGTCTGTGCTATATTAACGGCGGCACTAACCCATTTACTTATAAATCTGCTGATATCCCTTTTCAAATCACAGGAAGTGGAGTTTGATCCAAGTACTTTAACCGTTCAATCAATAAAGCAGTAATTTCTAGATTAACATACTGCCCACTACTACAAAAGCCAAATTGCAACAAATTGAACCGTAAAAGCAAATGCATTTTAAAGAATCACATTTCCATTCCTGTAAGTAAATTTAGAACAAATGTTCTCTGGAATGTGTTGACACTGATCCTAGATTGGAGTGACCGCATCAACTTCCTGTTTCCGCCCAATTCAAGGCCAGTGTGGAAAGACACATGGATGGCCTTCCCACCTAAATGCTAATTGAGGCCCTTATGTGGGCAATTAATGTCAACTTAAGGGCCTTATTCCACCGTCGCTGATATTCGACCAGCAGCAGGCGGGAGAATTACCATGCGGGGTGGGGGACCCCACAAAGTGAACCCTATCAGATTTGCTGACAGCTTTCAGGGTGACTCCCTCACTCAAAGGCATTTGATGCATAACTGAGGGACCCGGATTTGAGAACAGAAAGGGGTCACTGGGAGCCACCTGCTTCCCCTTTCTTCAAAACCCCTCTTCTCCCTCATCCCACCCTCCCCCAGCCAGTGACAACCGCTCCCCCCTACCCTCTCCTCACCTGTGGCCTGGGTTCCACATGAATCCTAGGCCCTTGGTGAGTGCCTGACCGGTAGCAGCCACTGCTCCCGGTGGTGTCACAGGCAGCGGGAGAGCTGGCGGCCTCTGATTGGCCGGCAGGTCTTGGGGGTCCAGATCCACACCAGGGATCCTGGTGAAGGACCAGTGCTGGCTAGTTAAGTTCCTGAAGTACTGTAGATGCTGGAAACCTGAAATAGAAACAGAAAATACTGGAAATACTCCGCAGGCCTGGCAGCTTCTGTTGGGAGAGAAACATTTCTGCTCAATGACCTGTGACTGAAAGGTCATTGAGGTGAAATGTTGACTCTTTTTCTCTCTCTCTCTCTCTCTCTAGATGCTGCTGGACCTGCTGAGTATTTCCAGGATTACTTTCAGTTGCAGTACCGAGCACACTGAGGAGTGGTCTACCATGAGTTATTCACTTAAAGGAGTTAACTCCTCCCATCTATACATTTTTTTTCAGAAGAATGTACTTTGATTCTCAAAATCCGGGGCAGAAAGCTGTGTTCCTAAAGAGATGAAAAGATTTCCTTAAATAATTTTTTGAAAAAAAAGCTATATTTGGTTGGTCAACCACAGCAGATTTCATTGAACTTGCTGATTAACTCTATTTGATGTTTTAACATATTTTAAGATCAATTCTCAAAGCAGAGGTGATGCATCCTCTTGGATTGCCACAAAACAAGAACTGACCCATTTTTTGCAGCATGTTGTTCTTGGTTACTTGCAGTATGTTTGGCACTGCACTGTTCCAATGTTTGTAGAAAAGAAATCTGAATCTTTTTTTTTAAATTTCGGTATTGTTTGATTCCAGCCCAGCATTTAGCTTTCCTCATCCCATCAACCCAGTAACTTTCCAGATGCACCAGCAGATACTGAACCAGCAACGCAGCCTGAACTCTGCATTCGGCCACACCCCGCCCCTTATACAACCATCACCAACGTTCGCTCCACGACAGCACATGTCCAGTACCTCTGCAGTTCTGCCACCTAGTCAGGCCAATAATGCCTCGTCTGAAGCTTCCCAGGTAAGGCCTGGGTTTTCTGAGGTACTGCAAAGTAAGCAGGGGATAGGGAGGAAGGGATGGTGGTTGGGGGGCTGGCGGTGGGAGGGGTGACGGTGAGGGGGCTGATTGGCTGGTGGTGGTGGTGGGGTGGTGTTGGGAGGGGTGGCGGTGAGGGGGTTAATTGGGTGGTGGTGGTGGGGTGGTGTTGGGAGGGGTGGTGGTGGGGGGACTGGCAGGAGCATGGGTCATGGGATCATGAGTGGTGCAGGGGCACCTTCAAATAATGAGTACAAAAGTGAGGAAGTGGCTTAGCACATTGGATTCTTACCCCAGAAGAGCTGGGCTCCAATCTAGCAAAAACCAACAAAACGTATTCTTTCTCCACAGATTGTCTCAAAACAGTTCCCACGAATGTGGAAATGTTCCATGATTTTAGCTGTAGTTAGCAATAAGTTAAAATTAGCACTAAGTTAACATCACTCAGGGAGACCATGAGATTGGCCAGTATGGAAAATGGAAATGTCACAATAGTAGAGTAAGGAGTGGTGTTCAAAGTTTTATGAAGAGGATAAAGTTATGAGTTGAACGTTAAGTGTTCTATTTTTAACCAACTTTGTACCTCACATTGCAGTATTCCATCCCCTAACACTGATGTATCTTAGATAAAAACAAAAAACTGCGGATGCTGGAAATCCAAAACAAAAATAAAAATACCTGGAAAAACTTAGCAGGTCTGACAGCATCTGCGGAGAGGAACACAGTTAATGTTTTGAGTCCGTATGACTCTTCAACAGAATTAAAGAAAAATAGAGGAGAGGTGAAATATAAGCTGGTTTAAGAGGGGGGGGGGGGGTGGGACAAGTAGAGCTGTATAGAGGGCCAGTGATAGGTGGAGATAGACAAAAGGACAGAGGTGTTGAATGTGGCGATATTATCTAAGGAATGTGCTAATTAAGGGTAGAAAGCAGGACAAGCAAGGTACAGATAGCCCTAGTGGGGATGGGGTGAGGTGAAGGAATCGATTCCATTTTCGACCTTCAACACCTCTTTGTCCTTTTGTCTATGACATCTTTTGGCAATCTCCACCTATCACTGGCCCTCTATCCAGCTCTACTTGTCCCACCTCCCCGCCACCCCCCCCCCCCTTTAAACCAGCTTATATTTCACCTCTTTTCTATTTTTACGTAGTTCTGTTGAAGAGTGACACGGACTCAAAACGTTAACTGTGTTCCTCTCCGCAGATGCTGCCAGACCTGCTAAGCTTTTCCAGGTATTTTTGCTGATGTATCTTAGTTTGATGATTGTGTCGTTCATTCCTCTTCATCCCCACTGTGCCCCACCCCAGCCCCACCACAAATCCTCATCCCCATCACTATCAATAAAGACACATTTTCATTCTGAGTAAAGAAACAGATAATGCTAAAAAAAATTGATTTGGGAAATGTGACATCGAAGTTGAAACAAAAATGTTAGCTTTGAAGTAAGCAGACTTGGTTGTGTTCATATATTTGCACTGTTGGGTTTAAATTTTTTAGCAAGGCTCGGTTTTTATTCTGTAGAGTAAGCTGAGTGGTGAGTCCGCTGTAAGCAGCACTGTCGATCCAATGATCAACAAGCGCACCAAGGTTAAAACTGAGGTGGAGGGACCCCGGACTGTGTCTCCAGCAACCGAGGTGAGTAAATAAGAGCCTGTGTAAGTTGCATGTTTCCAGTGCTCAGTAAAACAAAGATTATAAGAGTCATCGAGTTACATTGAGTGCACAATGAGGAGACAGATCATTCGACCCATCTGGCCCATGCTGGTGTTTATGCTCCTCATGGGGGCCTCCTCCCGCATTACTTTATCTAATCCTACCAGCATATCGTTCTGTTCCTTTTCTCCCCATTTACTTAGCTAGATTATCTTTAAATGCATTCACCTCAACTATTCCATGTGGTAGTGAGTTCCACATTCTAACCGATCATTGGGTAAAGAAGTTCCTCCTGAATGTCCTACTGGATTTATTAGTGACTATCTCATATTCATGGCCTCTAGTTTTGGACTCCACCACATGTGTAAACATCTGCTCTAAGGCTACCCTATCAAAGCCTTTCATAATCTTAAAGACCTCAAGTCACACCTTAGCCTTCCCTTTTGTAGAGAAAAGAGCCCCAGCCTTTCCAGTTTTCCCTAATAAATATATCTGGCATTTTTCTTGTGAATCTTCTTTGCACTTTCTCCAATGCCTCTTAACATAACATTAAAGATAAGAACTAGTTTAGTCTGCCAGTGAATACTATCTGTACATCGTCTTATCTTCAAAGAACCCACATTATTGTTTCACCAATCCTTGCGTATGATTGGTACATTTACATCGGAGGGGAGAAGAATGTAACAGATAAAATACTTTGCCAATTCACGGAATTTCCACATTACTGGTGTGGCCACCATTTTGTTACTCACCCCAGCCATCCTTGGTGGAAGAGCTGACAAGCCACTTTAGAGAGCAATTAAGAGTCAACCCTATTGGTTTGAGACAAAAACAGAATTACCTGGAAAAACTCAGCAGGTCTGGCAGCATCGGCGGAGAAGAAAAGAGTTGACGTTTCGAGTCCTCATGACCCTTCGACAGAACTGTCGAAGGGTCATGAGGACTCGAAACGTCAACTCTTTTCTTCTCCGCCGATGCTGCCAGACCTGCTGAGTTTTTCCAGGTAATTCTGTTTTTGTTTTGGATTTCCAGCATCCGCAGTTTTTTTGTTTTTACCTATTGGTTTGAGACTGGACTCACACTATAGGTCAGACTGGGTAAGAGCAGCAGGTTTCCACCCCCTAAAGGACATTGGTGAACTGTAGTGTTTTTACAACAATTCAGCAGCTTCACACTCACTTTTGCTGATACCGAGCCCGGAATCTTCTGGTTGGCTTGAAGGGGCGGACCCCACTCGCCAACGCGTAAAATGACGCGTGGTGACGTTGGGCGTGTGTCCCGACGTCACTGCGCGACATTCCGATCTTCAGTTCGGCAGGCGTGCACCAGAGTCAGCTGTGTGCCTGCCGAACTGTCAAAGGCCTATCAAGGTCATCAAAATAGTAATTGAAATGATTAACAGGGCTGCCCGTCCAACTTTAAGGCTGGCGGGCAGGCGAAGAGCTCAGGCGGCCTTCACATTTTTCATGGAGCCTCATCCACAGGCGGGATGAGATTTCGTGAAGGGTTTATAAATGTAATAAAAAATGTTTATTAAAATTCATTGAAATGTCCCAGCTCATGTGACACTGTCACATGAAGGAACATGTCTGAATAATTTTTTTTTCCCTTTATTTCAATTTTTCATACCCAAACTAATCTCCCTGAGGCACAGAGCTGCCTCAGGGAGATTTCTGTACTCTTTTGTGTGCATGCGCATGCACAAAAGAGCGCAGGCCCCAACTCTCCCTCCTCCCCCTGCCCGTACAGGGAGCGCTCAGCACCTTCAGGTGCGTGTCACGCTGGGCGAGCCTTAATGGCCCGCCCATGTAAAATGGAGGCATGGAGCCAATCACAGGCGAAGGTGGGCTGCGCGCCCGCCCGCTCCCGCTCAGACCCTCGACAGGGAGAAAGTTCTCCCCCAACTTTTTATTTCCAGATCGTTAGAATTGAATTCAGTTTGAAATTCTCAAACTGTCAACATGGGATTTGAACTCACATTCACTGGATTAGTATTCCAGCCCTGGTCTAGCAATGTAACCACTACCTTACTGTACTCTCAAAAATGTACCACATCTTCGTCTTCATGGTCTGACACACTTTAAAAGGCCCATCAGTGGTAAAGTTGATATGCCGATGTTAACTTTCAGAGCAATTTATAAGTTAGAACGAAAAGGTCACGTGTGAATGACGTGACAGGAGCCATCGAGTGACTTACATCACTAGATTGCCTCTTATTGCCTGAAAGGTCAAAGTCTCAAAAGAACAAATTAAAATTGTGTGAGTGCAGACTCACGGATTTGGAGGTTAAACACCCTCAGAAACTTACATTACCCCCTGTCCAGATAAACGCTCATGCACTTTATATGGTGGTGCTGATGCTCCCATTACATTCTCTCTCCTCACCACCCACTCTTTCAGCTCATTTCTATCTCTCTACCTCTTGCCTGTGCCGTCAGCAAGGATTTTTGGGTCATCGGGAGGGCGCAGCGGACAGGCCCAGGAGCAGCTGGTAAACGGTCTGCCAGCCGCGATCGGCCCCCAGCCACGATTTCATGCTGGCTGGCCAATTAACGGCCAGCCAGCGTCAAACATGCTCTGAAAGGCCCGGCACCACCGGGGTATGGGGGCGGGGGTGGGGGTGGGGGGTGGGGGGGTGGGTGGGGGAGGGGGAGCACTGAAGTCTGCGCCTCAGGGAGCAGAAGAATTTTTGAATCAAAGATTTGGAAAATCTGAAAAAATGTACCTTCATAGGACTCTCTCACATAAACATGCAGGTAATCAAATTTACGTCAAAACATTTTTATTTTAATTTTTAATTAATGTTGGAAACCTCATCCTGCTCGTGGATGAGGTTTCCTCAGAAACGCAAAGGCCATCTGGCCGATTTGCCCGCCGGCCAACCATAAGGTTGGACGGGCAACAAAAATTTCCCTTAATTAATACTTTAATGGCCTTAATAGGCCTCTTAATTGCCGGTGAGCACTCTGCCGACTCTCATGTGTGCCCGCCGACCAAAATATCACCCTCTATTACGCCTGTGGGACGTAAAATTCTGCCCAATGTGTTGTTAACGATTTTACCCGCTCAATATCTGGAAAAGTACTGCTACTGAATCAAAAGTAGAGTATTGTCTGGGGTTAAAATGTTAAAATGTCATTTTATTGTAACTGCAAAAAAAATCGGTCATGGAAGTTAATCACATTCGAAAATTTCATTCAAAATATGAAAATTAAAACGTTGTTCATTTGCTAAGCACAAACAATACTGCATGTAAACAGGCCCCTCGGCCTTCATTTTGCTTCAGTAGACCCATTTAGCTAGAAAGGCTGGTTAACTCGGATCCTGGCAATGGCCTCGGTGTCGGGATATTTTGCAGCTTGTCATAGTTGCAGAGGGTTCTTCGTGAGAAAAGATGAATGGTAGTACCAGCCCGTGACAATGTCAGGCTGAGTCCCAGGCTCTTTCCTCAGTGCAACTCCAGGAGCCGTCTGCTGTGTAATGGAGAGTTACTAATGGGTTATTACCTCAGTGTTATAAAGTACTGCTCTGCAATCTCTCTGTCACTGGTCAAAGACAGGAAGATTTGATACAGTGAAGCCTTTAGTTCCTGATCTTCTGTCCGTCCTGATGTGTGAGAATTAGCAGCGAGATCAATTTATCTCCTTTCTTTTTAAACCATTTTTTATTGTAACTCTAAACTACAAGAAGTGTCCCTGCACTACATTTTAATGAAATATACAATACCTTGCTGTCACTAGGGCAACAAGGGCTTTGACTAATTCTTTGTTCTGCCTTAGTCCAGAGGTAGCTCCAGTCAGGCTTTGGCATGATGCATGGGGACGGCTATGTTTATAATCATCTGGGGCCAGGAAAATTGATGAAGATAGCATATCAGAGAAAGATAAACATGCTGAAGTCAGCACGTTCGGGGCAGGAGCCACATCTCACGAGTTTTAAGTTTAGATCGCGTCAACAGCAGCCAGCGCGAGACCTAAAGGCATCTCCAGCTGCGACGTGGGCAAACGCTAATGAGACAATTTTTAAAAAAACACACAGTGGGCATCTGAAAGGAATTAATATCTCAGCGGTAATGTGCATTCATTAGTACAAACAAATTGCTTGTGTGATCACATCCCCTTTTGGCTTCATTCGGAGGCCTTTGGGTTCCTCTGAGCTGGAGAGTAGTTAATGCCTTAATTCTGTCATTGAACCATAATTGCGCTCCACCCGGGCTGTGGTGACCGCACTGTTTGAGACAGGTTTTTGATCGACAAGGGAGCCCAAGGGTTACGGGCAGGGTTTGACATGGGGTGGGGGGCTGGGGGGGCGGTGCGGTGGTGCAGTGCAGTGAGTGGTGACAGGCAGGAAAGTGGAGTTAAAGCCACAATCAGATCAGCCATGACTATATTGAATAGCAGAGCAGGCTCAAGGGGCCGAATGGCCTACTCCGGCTCCTATTCCTTATGTTCTTAGCACTGCAGGTCCCACTGTCATTATTTTTTTAGGGCCTTGAGCCAGCCCCATGCGTCACGCCAAAGCCTGACTGGGATTGCCTCTGGACTAAAGCACAACAAGGAATTAGTCAAAGCCTATGCTGTCCCAGTGAGCCAAGTGTACCCAACCTGAGTCCAGTGGTTTGCAGTAATTCCGGAATTTCTGGGACAATGGGATTATTTTAAAATCCTGTCCATTCCTCTTCTCTTCTGAACTCAAACCAATGATGGATCTAACTTTCATTGCTCGAATCTTGTATTTTCATAAGGAATGGGAATTCCTGTTCTAGGCTGGGGTCAGGGCTGTGGGGGAGGAAAAGGGGTGAGGACAAGAATGGGAGAAATAGACAAGGTACTGAGTTAAGGCATTATTTGGGTGGAGAATAGGGTATGAAATTAGCTAACATCATATTTTTGGCCACGTGTGCACTTCCTAATGGTTGTTCATTGGGTGGGGGAGGGGGGGAGTGGCGAACCGTTGCCTAGCAACATGGCTGCCTTCTCCCATGGAGAAAGGTGTGCTCCATGGAGGAGATCTAAAGAAAGGTACATTAAAAAATAGAGCAAAAGAACATAATGGTTAAAAAAATACTGAAAGAAACAGAATAATTTGTTAATTTGGTTTCATTTGTGCGAGCATCTAAATGACTGCTAGAGAGATTAATTCAAATAACTTATATCTATCAGAGCATCAGAGGACCAGATGAATGCAGGACTGTTACAACTGCTGTTACATTTCATATAATGATGTCTCCATTTCCTCCTTTATTTATATAATTGTTCAGGATCGGTTGGCAGGGCTGACAGAGGTGAAGGATGATTTGGATAAAGATGATTGCAAACAGGAGCCGGAGGTCATTTACGAGACAGTGTGTCACTGGGAAGGGTGCAACAAAGAGTACGACACTCAGGAACAACTGGTGCATGTGAGTAAATCCAGAGCAAAGAGCTGGAAATCAGTTGGAGCACAGCGAGGCAACAGGTGTGGGTTTTGGGCATCACAAGATTTAATGCAGAACCATAGAATGGTTGCAGCACAGAAGGAGGCCATTTAGCCCATCAAGCCCATGCAGGCCATCTGCAAGAGCAATTTAGCTAGTTCCACTTCCCCACCCTTTTCCTGTAGCCCTGTAATTTTTCCCCTTTAGTTGATTATCCAACTCACTTTTGAAAGCCATGTTTGAATCTGCCCCCACCACTCATTTATTCCAGATCCTAACTAATGCCTGCATGAAAAGCTTTCTCCTCATGACGAGCTTGATCCTTTAATCAATCATTTTAAATGGGTGTCCCCCGGTTCTCGGCCCTTCAATCAAAGGGAACGGTTTCTCTCTCTGTACTCTGACTCTGACTAGATCCTTCATGATTTTGAACACCTCTATCAAATTTCCTCTCAATCTTCCCTTCTCTAAGGAGGACAGCCTCAGTTTCTCCCAGCTAGCTATCCAGGTAACTGGTATCCCCCATTCATGAAACTGTTTTTGTAAGTTTTTCTGCACCCTTTCTAAAACCTTCCCACCCTTCATAAAGTGAAAAGCTGGACACCATGTTCCAGTTGAGGCTGAACTGATGTTTTATAAAGGTTTGCTTTAATTCTCTATGCCTTTAGCTATTAAACCCCGGAATCCAGTGTGCTTTATTAACCATTTTCTCAATCACCTTCAACAAATTGTTCCCCTGCACCCCCACGAGATGTACGAATACACCTCTTGTCAACGTTTTAAGGAGCATGATGATGAAGTTTGGATGGTTGTCTCTATTTTCAGATGTTCTTCTGTAGTTGCAGCAACTCCACTTGTTCCACTGTGATTTAAACACGTTTAATTCTGCGTGATTGCTCGTGAAAGGAGGAAGGCAGACCTTGCATTCATATAGCACCTAAGGCGAACCACGGACATCCCAAATTGCTTTACGCACCTGGGGAAGAGTTTTCTGCTCACCGGGCAGGCGCACACCCGACTCGAACAAGCATAAAATGAGGCGCGATGGCGTCGGGCGAGCGTCCCGACATCGTTGCGCACTCGCGCAATATTTTGGTCGGCAGGCGCGCACAGGAGTTGGCAACGCGCCCGCTGACAATTAAAAGGCCTATTAAGGCCATTAACAATTTAAATTTTTCGCTGCCCGTCCAACCTTACGGTTGGCGAGCAGGCGAAAAGGCCGAGCGGCCTTTGCGTATTTTGCGAAACCTCATCCACGGGCAGGATGAGGTTTCGATCCGCCATTAAAATAAATAAAGCATTTTCATACTAATTTCTAACATGTCCCTGCTCCTGTGACGTGAGGGGACATGTTTTTTAACATCTTAAAACGCTTTATTTTTAATTTTTAAATCTTCATCCCCCTGAGGCAGCTCTGTGCCTCAGGGAGCTATTCCTGCGGGGCTGTACACCCGCCCTCCTCCCGCCCCACACAGGCAGCGCTGTAGCACACGTTTCACGCCGGGCGGGCCTTAATTGACCCACCAGCGTGAAATCGCGTTCCGGCCCCGATCATGGACGGCAGTCAGCTTCCTGACTGCTCCCACCCGATGAGGGCAAAATTCTTGCCCCTGAGTACTTCTGAAGTGTGATCATAGCTGCAATGTAGATAAATGCAGCAGCCATTCCGCACGCAACAAGACCCCCACTAGCAGCAATGAGATAAATGACTGGATCACCTGCTTTCGTGATGTTTGTGGAAGAAATAAATGCTGACCGCAACACCTTCCCTGCTGTTCTTTTGAGTACAGCAGCATTTTTCTGAGGGGGGGAGACGGGACCTCGGTTTAACATTTCATTTGAACAACAATAGCTCCAACTGACTTAGTGCTATGTTGAAGTGTCAGCCAAGATTATGCCCTCAAATCCTGGGGTGGCGCTTAGAATCCAAGACGTTCTGCTTCAGAGGCAGGAATGCTACCCAGGAGCTAAGCCCGACATCTTGCATGAGATCCACGCCACCTGTGTTTGTCTCAAGTTATTTGGCTGATTTCAATTCCACATTTGCTCTAATGGATTGCCCTTCCATTTTGTTCTGTAATTAGTTACTGCTGGGTATGAGCATTTATGTCTATAAAATTCCAGTATTTGGAAAGACCTAACATCTGATTCCACAAGCTAGTGTGTGTGTGCCTCCTGAGACAGGCCCAGAGAGCAGATGTCAGTCTTTTCATCCCCACCCCTCCCCCAACCACCCCCACCAAACACACCCACCCACCCACTGGGGAATCTGAACAAACACACACCTCTAGACTGACAGTGAACAGCCACAGACACCACTATGCCAATAGGGACTGCACACGGATTGTCTTTTACTGCTTCCCCCTGCTTCCACCCCCAAGATTGATTAGCCCACCAATACTGGCAGGGTAAGGAGATTATAGTCTCTCAGAATTTCACAGCACAGAAAGAGGTGATTTAGCCCGCTGGCTATCTGAAGGAACTATCCATTTATTCCCGAACCCTCCTGCTACGTTATCAGAAAATACAGATGTAACCCCACCTCCACCTCCAAGCGCTGGACATTCATTTAACAATTTTTTATTAAAATACAGACTCTGCTGTTCCAGATATCAACCACCAAGAAAACAGGAATTTTTACCCCAGAGCAATCAGCGTGTTGTCACATCTGCACGGACAAACATTGCTTCCTTTTCCCATGCATTTCTCTATTTGAAGTGCTCTCCTTAATCCAATTCATCAATTGATCCAAATAAGCTTGAAACAGGCTCAATTATATAAAATTTACAGCAAAAAAAGCAGATCATTTGGCCCAACATGGTGGTGTTAATGCTCCACATAAGCCACCTCCAACTTTACTTCATCTCATCCCATCAGTTTAACCTTTTATTTCTTTATCCAGTTCCCCTTTAAAGTGGACCTGATATTCACCTCAATCTGACCACGAGACAGCAAGTTCCATATTCTTACAATTCACTGAGTAAATTCGCTGAACTCCCTACTGGATTTATTAGGAACTAATTTATATTAATGTCTTCGACTTTTGCACTCCCCCAATAAGTGGAAACATCTTATCCGCATCTGCACCATCGAACCTTAGTGAAATAATGTCAGAGACCGCTAGCCGAACACTGCAGGCACACAACTGGAGCCTGATCTTATCCCCCCTGCAGTCTCCACATTGCATGGGATCCACTGCAGCAGTGAGTTTGAGAAAATTTACCTTAATTGCTATTAAAATTGGCCAATTTCTTCAGCTAGGATTTTACTCTCTTGACACTCTGCTGGGTATTAAGCCCTGTGTGGTCAGCCCTGAGTTCTTGCCACCAAGAAATTAGATACAGCCCCAGGAAATTAAACCTCAAAAAGCTGCCTTTCAGCATGATACGAGCAAGCTGTTGGGCGGTCTCTTCTTTATAACTTGTTTAATTTACTGCTTATTTTCCAGAACAATTGCATTAGCATTAACTTACTGCCTATGCTGTATGTTATTAAACATCCAACTTTTTGCCAAAACCTTCAGTTGTGAACCTGGAAGTGGATTTTTGCAGATCTGAATTCATTCATCCATACAAAATTAGCTGACCCAATAGCGAAAGGGCTCTGTGCAACCCCATTACTGGAATGTTGTGTCATGCACCCTGAGGTCTGATAAAACAGCGTCTCTGCTTATGGCTCCTTCTCAAGTAGGGAAACCATATAATGGTGGTTTTACTTCAGTTATGTGACACCCTTTCCTCTGCCAGCAACACAAAAGTCTGACCAGCTGGATCTGCAAGTTCGTGAATACTAAGGACCACAGAGGCAAAGCAAAGCATGGGCCTCCAATCAGTGTTTTCCTTTAAGGGGCCAAGCATATTTCAAGCAGGGAAAGCAGCACTCGTTAGTGATCTCCATTTGTACTCGACTAGAGCTCTAACCCAAAAACAGACTATCTGGTCATTAGCACATTGCTGTGGGAGCTTGCTGTGCACAAATTGGCATCCACATTTGCATATAATACAACAGCGGCTATGCTTCAGAAAAACGCTTCTTTGGCTGTGAAAGCTTTGGGATGTCCTAAGGCAGTGAAAGATGTATATCTTTATTCACAGCATAACAAGCTATCAACTACACAGAGCATGCCCTCTCCTAACTGGGATAGATCTTTTCTCCAAACCCCACCCTCCATATATGATGATTAATCCCAGTCTAGGCTTCAATTGGCACTAATTAAAGACAAATTAATCTAAATTGCATTTGTTTGGAGTAAGTCAATTGTTTACATATTATTTAGACGGAAAGTGGAGACAGATGTAAAGGGCACAGTAATAGCAGGGTACTTGAGGGGGAAAAAAGGTTTGTGTGGGTGGGAGTGGATAGAATTATCTGCCCAAACTGCAAGAGCAGTGGAAAAAATATGATCTCTAATTAATGGCCACCCTTCCCAGGACCCGTATTCATCATAAGCCCCTTCTTTCCTCCTGCCAAAGGCTTAAGCTGTTGACAGCAGGTGCATTTTATTGTGGAGTTCAGCTAATAGATGACATGCCTTCATTCAGCTTACTTGTTTTCTAAAGACCAGCGTCTACTTGAATACCAGGGATGTAGTGAAGCAAAGCAGAAGCAGCATGTGTTTCCCATTACCAACTTGTGTGTCAGTCTGCTGAGATGTGAGGGATTCGCCTTCAGAGACTTTCAAGCCATTGCCAGGACCACACTCCTTCAGTGCAGGAAGTCTACAGTGCAAGCTTGCCTCCCCTCCCTCTGCCGCACCCTTATCAACATTAATTAAACTAATTCAAATATGCTGTAGATCTGTGCAGGCCTGCTTGTACGTTGCCTTCAGTTTGTGCCCGGCGCCCTTCATAATTAGGCTGAAGTTTGGATTAAGGAGAGAAAAGACAAAATGATTCAGGTTTTGGTTTCAGTTTGTGCACAATGGCTCCATCTGAGCACTGACTATTTGAGGGAGGCAGCCTTAGTCATTTAACCTGCTGGGTTATAAATATTGCAGCATACGTCCCATTTTATTCTTCTCTGTCTATAGTAGGTTTATTTTTCAGTAAGCATTTGAGCCACTTAAATCTTTATCTCAGATATTGTCGTTTCTAAGGTTTCATTATTGGTTGCACTTCTCTTCTCTCCCATTTAAACCTTCCCTCTCTTTCAGAAAGAAATAATTGTAAAGCATTTGGGATCTTCATTTCCCAGTTTCATTGATCATAAACTCAAGGGCTCACTGGGTTTCTTAACTTCAAGCAACGTTTGTGCTCTTTTTGTCTGTCTCCCCAGTGTTCTCCTCCTCTGCAAGGGACTAACTTCTTTAGAGGCCCAGTTCTCATGAGCTTTTTTAGGCCCTGCTTTGCCTAGCAGTTACCATTTTCCGTGCATGATCATAGATCATGAGTGTTCTCAACCTATTTAACCACGGCAGGGGAATGTCATTTCCAAGCCTGATTCTGATTTGAACCCCAGCCAATGTCTATGCATGCAGATTTGCCCAGGACTTTCTAGAGTATTATCAGAAGTGGATGCCTTGGCTGAATGTTGAGGAGAATTTTAACACTCTCTGGTTGAATGGGTAATTTTCATCCATCAAACCGACTTAACTGCAGTGGACCAATTAATCTGAATATTTTAATGGCTAAAAATATTGTTCAACAATGCAAAGGTTAAAAGATAAAAGACACACCATTTTTATTCTGTGCAGAGGTCTGGTTGTTAAACCTGGAAAACTTGTTCTTACTGAAGTGCCTTCATAGCCACCTTCAATGTGTTTTCTCCCGCAGCACATTAACAACGAGCACATCCACGGTGAGAAGAAGGAGTTTGTTTGCCGGTGGCGGGACTGTTCTCGGGAACAGAAGCCGTTCAAGGCGCAATACATGCTAGTGGTGCACATGCGGCGACACACAGGAGAGAAACCACACAAGTGCACTGTAAGTTTATTAGCTGGAGTGGTGGAGGCACCTTGAGCAGACAAGAGTGGACTAGCAACATGAGGAATCTATCAATAACTTGGAGGGGGGTGGAATCTTGAGCAGTCAAGTGTTTAGTAGGAATGCAAATAGTTTTAATGCTCAGTTGTAATCTAGTGAAACACCGATGGTGACAGCCAGCCCTCATACACCATAACTTACAATGGCGCCATTTTGGTCTAGCTGATGGCACACAAAGATTGGTTTGATTACCAACACAAGGAGGCTTTATAAAGTCTGGATTTAGAGAATCAAACTACAAACTCATTCAAACAATGCGCTCTTTACCTCAGCAAAATGGCAGCTAGAGAGAATGGTGACTGTAGACCCAGACTTCCTACATACTTGTCACCACTGGGACAAACCGGCAGATCCTAGTCACAAGGAAACTGTTTCGTTTTTATGGATTTTTTTTTTTGCAATTGATTGATTGACCTAAACATTGGTAACAATGGGAATGACCTGTCTGCAATGATGAAATGCCAGTCTGGTATCTAGTTATGGCTCTTATTTCAGGTACACTTGTAAATATGATACGCACATTAGAATTCAAAATTCCACCCGTTTTATTTTAAAGTGAGGAACATGAAAAATAGGAACTTGAAAATAAAATAAATAGCTAGATGTTGGTGAGTTAGTAGATCACAGCCGACTCCTCTAGGTAACTTGATAGCACTTTTCAAGATCATCCATCAATACTTCAAGGCAATTTGGAGCAATAATAAACAAAAGAATTCACTGCAGAAGACAATCCTTTAACCTCTTGTTTGAACTGTCTAAGCACCCTTGCTACTCGTTTCAAATGTGCTAATTCCTTGCTTAGTAGAGCAGACAGAGGAATGTCATCGGCTAATATTGCCATCAAGAATGTCTAGGCCAGTGTTCCTGCTTTTTCTGTACGGTCTCTTTCTGTTCTCAAGTAATTATTTTTTTGGGATATGGGGTCAGGACAGAAATGCTCAGAGAGATCTGTGGCACTTTTACATGGTCAGGCCTAAACAAGACCCTGTGACAGTACTTGAGCCATTCTCCCGGATTGACACTTGCTCTGTCACAGCTCCTCAAGGATGAGGTCAAAGAGCCATTGGTAAAAGCAAAGGAGTCTCAATTTTAGTTTAAATGAGGACCTGATAACAGCTCGTGACCTCCCTGAAAATGTGGGCCAACAATACTATTGGGGTCTCCCAAGGTCAAGTTCAACAGAACGCCGTCAGCCTGGAGACTAATCCCATCCATAGTCGATGACACTCCTTCAGGATAAAGCGCTTGCTTAATGTGTTTAGTGCCTTGACACAGTTATTGCCATCAGAATAAACAGTGCAGAGACTGTCTCTCACTACCAAAGAGTATTTTTGGCAGAAATAGTGTTTGATTTAAAAATCAAGAAATAAAAGTGGTTGGAAATACACAGCAGGTCCTTAAGGAATAAAGGACATTTTGGTTGCAGATCTTTTGTGGAAATGTATTGAAGAATCCCTGTTGCAAATCTTAAAACAGCTTTTCTCTTCTCAGCTGCCAAGCTTTTACCTGCATTTCCGGTTTTGTAAATATAGTGGTGCTGAAGATTATCTTTACTAGAAAATTGAAGGAGCAAGTTCAAAGAATTTTTGCCAAATTGACCATTTGAGTGTGGATGCTTTCCCCTGGTTGGCTGTTGAGACAGACACTGGCATTTATTTTGTAAGGGAATTGGATAAATATTTCAAAGTTAAGAACAACTAAATATGTACTGGAACAGCTTGGCTAGGGGAGTGGCAAGTTGTGCTCCAGAACTTGCCGCACCCCTAGCCAAGCTGTTCCAGTACAGTTACAATACTGGCATCTACCCAGCTATGTGGAATATTGCCCATGTACGTCCTGTACACAAAAAGCAGGACAAGTCCAACCCAACCAATTACTGCCCCATCAGTCTATTCTACATCATCAGTAAAGTAATGGAAGAGGTCATCAACAGTGCTATCAATTGGCATTTGCTCAGCAATAACCTGCTCACTGACGCCCAGTTTGGGTTCTGCCAGGGCCACTCAGCTTCTGACCTCATTACAGCCTTGGTTCAAACATGGACAAAATAGCTGAACACCCGAGGTGGGATGAGAGTGACTGCCTTTGGTGTCAAGGGGCATTTGATAGAGTGTGGCATCAAGGAGCCCGAGCAAAATTGGAGTCAATGGGAATCAGGGGGAAAATTCTCCACTGGTTGGAGTCACACATAGCACAAAGGAAGATGGTTGTGGTTGTTGGAGGTCAGTCATCTGAGCTCCAGGACATCACTGCAGGAGTTCCTCAGGGTAGTGTCCTAGGCCCAACCATCTTTAGCTGCTTCATCAATGACCTTCCTTCCACCATAAGGTCAGAAGTGGGGATGTTCGCTGATGTTCAGCATCATTCACGACTCCTCAGATACTGAAGCAGTCCAATTTCAAATGCAGCAAAACTTGGACAATATCCAGGCTTGGACTGACAAGTGACAAGTAACATTCGTGCTACACAAGTGTCAGGCAATGACCATCTCCAACAAGAAAGAATCCAACCATCGCCCTTTGATGTTCAATGGCACTACCAACACTGAATCCCCCACTATCAGCATTCTGGGGGTTACCATTTACCAGAACTGAACTGGACTTGCCATATAAATACTGTGGCTACAAAAGCGGGTCAGAGGCTAGGAATTGTGCGACAAGTAACTCGCCTCCTGACTCCCAAAAGCCTGTCCACCATCTACAAGGCACAAGTCAGGAGTGTGATGTAATACTCCCCACTTGCCTGGATGAGTGCAGCTCCCACAAAACTTAAAAACTTGACACCATCCAGGACAAAGCAGCCTACTTGATTGGTACCACATCCACACTGTCTCCTTCCACCACCGATGCACAGTGGCAGCAGTGTGTACATCTACAAGATGCACTGCAGAAACTCACAAAGGCCCCTTAGACAGCACCTTCCAAACCCACAATCACTACCATCCAGAAGGACAGGGCAGCAGATAGATGGGAACACCACCACCTGGAAATTCCCCTCCGAGTCACTCACCATTCTGACTTGGAAATATATCGCCGTTCCTTCACTGTCGCTGGGTCAAAGTCCTGGAACTCCCTTCCTAACAGCACTGTGGGCGTACCTACACCAAATGGACTGCAGCGGTTCAAGAAGGCAGTTCACCACCACCTTCTCAAGGGCAATTCGGGATAGGCAATAAATGCTGACCCATCCAGCGAAGTCATTATCCCATGGATGAATACAAAAAGACATTGCTACTTTAAAGGTGCCATAGACATGCAAGTTGTTGTTTCATGTGCAAGTCTAGACAATGAGCTTCAGTAGAATATGGGAGCCTGAAATGCATCATATATGAGGCTAATCTGTTCCCTGCTCAACATCTATTTGGGGTACTGGACAGCCAGTGAAGGTGTAACCCCTCAGTAATGTCAATTGTGAAGCCCTGCTGTTGCCATAGACGAAATAAGCTAGTTTAGCAAAAGGGAGAATGCTCTTTACCATGGAAATGGCGAGCATTGATAATGGCAAATTTCCCTGCACCAGCGACGTATGTTAGTCTTTCACAAATTCACTGAATATACAGTGTTTGTTAAATATATGTCCTTAGGTGACAAAAACTGTTTTTCTGCTCTGATGTCTACACTTTTTTTAAAATAGAATGATGAATAAAAATGACAAAGAGCTGTAGCTCAGGGGAGGAAAAGCTATTGCACTTTAATTATTATTTCATGAAATTTTTACTCTGAAAGTAGAACAGTAGGTTTCATTTTTAAAACAACAAGAACACTTGCTACCTTGCAGAATGGTTAAAAGATTGATAGGATGTAGAAAGGTATATTAAAAAATGAAACCGCTTTGTTCCCAAATGTTTGGACTAAGGATTTTTAAGCACCAATTCAGTTGTTCAGTACAATGAACTTAATGTTTACCCATGGAGGGATTTGTAGCTATACATTCATGTTCCGTCCGCTCAGATTTCCTGTTCCTTTACCTGTAAATATTAGCACTTCAGTCATTTTGAGAAAAACATACTGTTGTGTTAGCAAGAGAGTAGATTTCTGTGCAGCTGACTATTTGAGAATAGTATCTTGTCAAAGTTGGAGGTTAATAGTAGCAGACTAATTATTAAGAGTGGCGTCTGAACACAGTGGTTTCAGAGGGATTGAAATCATGCTCTGTGACAAAAGTAATTATTTTGGCAAAGACGTTAGCCCATCTTGTTTTAAATGGGTTTGTTTTAATGGGTCGATTCAATCATTTCACCCCAGAAGGTCTAAAATTCAGATCATCTGACCTGCATTAAGAACGGTGCCAGAATGAGAAAATAAACTGCCCTCACCCACCAGGGACTTGGATGAACATTGCCTTGAAATTGCCAGGAGGGAGAGATTGATCTCCTCCGCCCCACAATTAAACTACTAAAAGTTAGATGGATATGCCATTGTCTGTCCCAATAGGCCACTGGGGAACAGGGAGGCAAAATGACCAGTAAAGCAGGGGAAACATAGCAACAGTAAAACAAGTGAATCTGTATTAAGGAACAGGTTTAACAAATTATAATAAATTTGGTCCATCTTTGTTGTGCTGACTCCAGCCCTTAATTTATGAATGAGATGTATTTTTCTTCTATACGGAATTGAATCTGCAGCTGGGAGGAGTAGGAGTGCTCCAGAGCTATCCCGAAAGTTGTTGTCAGCCTCTGCGTATACAGCCCTCCCCCCCCACCACCCACACTTTCCACAATTGGACCCTCCACACAAACGGATCTGACACCCCCTCATGATCAGAGTGCCCACATGAAATGATCCCCTGCACCATCAGACCCCACCCCTCGCGCATGATTGGAACCCTCCACACGCACCCCTCCTCCAACCCAACACCACCCCCACCCCCCAACAATTAGAAACCATCCCCCATGATTAGGCCTCTCGCCCCATGACTCAGATTGACTCCTCAACAATTGCTACCACCACCACCTTCCCCAATAACAATTGGACTCTCACCATCATCAGTGGAATTGGGCAGACCAATTTTGACCCTTCCAATTGGCAACGCCCCCCACCCTCCCCCCACCCCAACACTGCCGATTGACCTCACTCTGAATCACGCCCCTCTCCCGATTGCCCCCACTCCCGATCGTGCCCCTCTCTCTATCACGACTCTTATCATCAACACCCCCTCAAATCCCTGATCAGCCCTCCCCCACTATCGCTCAATATCCTTTTGCCAACCCCCCTACCCACTTCCACGAACGACACCCGGGCCGCTGCATGAATGGCACCCTGCCCCAGTTATATCCTCATAAAACCAGCAAGCTGCTTCCTGGTACCCAACTTCTGCCCATAGCCTGCTAGCAAGATGCCAATGATTCCGGGGCCCAATTTTGGGTGAGCCTCAGGCCTCTGGCTTGTGTTGCACATACTTAGCCTGCCACTTATGTTGAGCCTGAAAACTGGACCAAAACGAACCCCCAGCCCTGTGTCTTTTCAGACATATTTGTGTGTGTGAAATCCTCATGCAGTTTACACAATGGTGCCAGATTCAGTTCAGTGCGTCCATGGCATGCCAAGGATTGTTAAATGAAAACTAATTACAGCTTTTTAAAAATAATTTTACTAATTTACTCATTCCTGAAATAAGTACACATGCACACATGGACCTGTGTAATGTAATATAACTCTACATTACAACAGTCTCACAAAAATATATCTCATTTAACTTGCTGAAGTCCTGCAAGGTTTTGGAAGGATTGTATGGGAATTCTTCCAAGAACCGGTTGGAATGCTGTAGGAAGTTGGCAAGGATGTGGCGTAGGATATTTTCCTCTGGATAAATCTTTGCAGAGACCTGATGGAAGAGTCTTTCAAATCTGCTTCATTTATGAGGTTTATGAGATATCACAGGCTCATTTGTAGTTGTCAATTGAAAGCAAATGCTCTCTGATTGAAATAATACCAGTTCTGGAAAGTTAAACAGCAGCTGTTCCCTCCCCAGTTCTAATTCCAACTTTTTTTCCATGAAAACTTCTGAATGTATTGGAGAAAATAGATCAGCTTGAAACACCAGAACTCTCGTACACAAACAATAAAGCTCTTAAAACGATAAAATCACACTTTGTCGTGAGACCTGTGTGCAAAAGCTGAAACTCTAGATATTTTAGATAAAAATTGTCTTTGCAACATTGCCAACACTCATATTTTCATTAATGATTTGTTGATTTTGCTCTGTTAATTTAATATGAAGTGCCCCATTACATGTCGTGCAACTTGTACACACCATTAAGCTTACTTCAGCAGCACCCTCCAACCACTATCTCTTCTTCTCCCATCCTCCCCCCACCCCCCACCCGCCATCCCCACAGCGATCACGCAATCTCCTGGGGAAAGATACCTACAATTCACAGGGTTAGGAAGAAGACAGAGGATCAGGGAATTTTAGTCCCTCTTAATTATACAGAATTGAAACAGGGTAAGATTACAAAGCCATGAGTGTTAGCAACATTGTCATATTAAAATCTGCCTGTTATCTTTCCCCTGTGTTACAGACAGGGGGTGGGGGGGGTTAATTTAATCAGCCCTGATTTTGCCTCTCTCTAGCCGTCCGTAGAAACAGAAAAGTGTTTTGATTTCCCCCTTTACATGTGGTATTTTCCCAACCCTTCAGTTTTGGCCTGTGATCCAATCCTCTTTTAAAAACCCCACAGTAAACTCGAGATAGGATTAACTCAAAGGATTAATTTATTTGCACACACTCTAATGCAAGAGGAGGAGCGTAACATGGCCTCCTTTACATTCATACAATAAAGGTGGGATAGAGAACAGAAAGCGATACCAGACAAAGACCACAGACAATATAAGAATTATTGTCGCACGTGAGCCCAGAATCAAAATCCAATGGTGTATTCTTTCAGAGTCAGCAGATTTAAGATGGATGCTGGATAATCTACTTTTCCAGTAGAGCTGACTTCCATGATGAGATGGGCCCATGGTAAGCGCTGGTACAGAAGTTCAAAAGTTTCAGTAGAAACTGTGTAGGTTGGGAGCTAAGTGTTCAAAATTGTGGGCAGAGCTCTTTTTCTGCTGCTGCATGCTGTCTGAGCCTTTTCTTCAGCTCCACAAGGCAATATTACAGGTTCTAGCAGCTTGGTGATAGTGTCATGTGGCATGACTCCCACTTCTCCACCTTGGTAGGACAAAGGATGCTTATCTCTTGTCTAGCCTCTTAGGTGGTTAATGTTTCATCCATTAATCATTTGAAAAGAGGTCTCAGGGTCCTTTGCCCCCGCAGACAGACCATCTCCATTGACCAGAACCTGGCCTTAGAAATGTAAATGGTCCTAGTACAACTCCTTCGATTTGATCTTTGCAATCACAGTGGCATTAGCGCATCTTTAAAGATGATGAGGTTGCTGCTGTTTGGAAGGCCAGAAATTTCTTTTGTGTGAGTCATAGCCAGTCACGGCCTCAATCAGTTTAAAGCCTTTGTCCAGTTTTTTTTAAATTATAGATTAGCCGGAATGTTATGTGTGTGTGTACATATATATATATATATATATTATATTTATATATATATGATATATATATGTGTGTGTGTATATGTGTGTGTATATATATATATATATATGTTATAAAAAATATAGAGTGAGGTCTTAACCCCCTGACACCTGTCTAGGCATGACTGAATCTGAAACTAGCCAAATAAAGGATGATATTGATGATATTGAATGGATGACTTTGAACTTTGATTCATTCATCTATCAATATTTTCTGATCCCAGTTTTTCTGAAATTTGCTTCACAGAAATATCTGCTTTTCTCAATATTATTTTCTTTAATAAGATCAGAAAGCACTCCCAATATACAGTGGGTCATGAATCACTGAAAGGGAAAGACATGCCAAGGAATTCCTTTGTCAGTTTTAAAGAAGGATGTCCATCTGAAATATTAAACAGTTCTTTCTCTGTCAAATGCTGTCTAACCCTCTGTATATTACCAACCCACTGTTTATTTCCAAATTCCAAGGTTTACACTTTTTCATCTTTACTATTTTCTTCAGTTACCAGTTTAGTGCCAAGTGCTTATTTAATGGTCCAACATCTTATTGCAGTACATCTTGAACTGTGTGATTGGGTATATGGGACAAGGGCCACAATCTCTAAGCCACATTAGATCTTTAATTCTCTTCAGTGCTGGATTTAAATAATTTTCTCAATCCGCTGTCTCTTAACATCCACGAAAGCATGGAGAAAATGACTCCTTTCGGCATCATCTATTTCAACCTAACTTTAGCAAACGAGAGGTTCTTCTCTCAATTCTCCAAATGAGGGAGCAGATTTATTTTTTTGACATTTGGTCCATTAACTCCAGAACTTTCCGAGCATGCCTAGGAACAGGCCCTTCCATTCATGAGATGCTCCCTCCCTGCAGTTCATACTCGCTGTCAGTTAACTGCTGTCTGATGATGGATTTGATCACAGCCTATTTCCCCACAAATAATTGGTGTCAGATGCTAATGCCTACAGCCTAGCATAAGTCATTTAGTTAGCCTCTGGCCTCACAAGCTAACTGCACCGAGAACAAGTACACCTTCTTTTCTCCTGGAGCTTCCACAGTTACGTTAGAAAAAGGATATTATATTTGGGATGTTTAATAATTTAATTTTCACTAAATACTTACTTAAAAATTGCACTTAATCATTCAGAATTTGAAAAAGTTGATGCAACACATGAACTAGAGAGTCCTGACAATTGATAATAGATTAAAAATAGTCAGTCGTCGGGGGTGAAGAGGTGGGAATGGTGGAGTAGAGAGGTGTGGCTTTGTTATCTTGCACATTGGTCTTGGGTCATTCTGAAGGTGGGAGGAAACATCACAGAGAGAGCTGCTATTGGGCTGCTATCTTGTGTTGGCAAGCAGCTGGCTGGAGAACAAAACTGGCAGGAGTATCCTGCTCTCTGACTCAATAGCACATCGGGTGACACGTTTATCTTCTCAGGGGCTAACAGTATAAAATGATCTGCTCAGCGTGATAGAACTTGCTCAGCCATTGACTCAACAAGAGTACACTTCTGTGCGACGTATCACCCCAGACTGGCCTTTTAAATGTGCTTCTTACCTCTCTCTCCAGTTTGAGGGCTGCAGCAAAGCTTACTCACGACTCGAGAACTTGAAGACTCACCTGAGGTCACACACTGGGGAGAAGCCATATGTTTGTGAACATGAAGGCTGCAACAAAGCATTCTCCAATGCATCAGATCGAGCCAAACATCAGAACAGGACTCATTCCAATGAGGTATGGCAAACTGACTGAATCTTAACTTCACCCAAATGGAAATTTCCCAGGGTTTATGCAGTGAAAGAAATTGTCTGTTTTTCTCTCAGCCTTTGGTAAGGTAATTTCTTGTACATGTAAATCAAGCACTGTCCTGTGACACGGGGTGGATTTTACAGTCCTCGCCCACAACCTGTCCCTCATATTATAGGGGCCGGTCGAGGCGTCAGACGGCCTGGCTGCACCTAACTGCTTCGTTCCACCCCCGCTGTTATTTTACCTGCGGCAGCTTTGGCTACTGGGCTCATTTTGCACAAGGCTGGGGGCCTCCTTTGGGCATCCCCTGCGCCCATTGGAAGCACCCCTCTCCTGAGGTCATTGCCCCCACCCCCACCTTTAACCCTCATACCCGGCCTCTCAAACCTGGTCCCTTAGGCACCCCCCAACACCTCGCTGGGGCCTGCTATCCAGGCCCTGCCAATATTCCGGATTTAACTTGACTCCAGCCTCCTTAACTTCATGTTCTTTGGGGACTGCCGATTGGCTGGCAGGTCTCTAAAGTGGGACTTTCTTCGAGATGGGGGCGGATGTTTTGCCCTGAGGCAATTACTACCCTGCCAAACGTTAAATGGCTGCGCAGCAGCTGGTATCGGTGAGGATATATTCCCCGCTGACTGTTTGGGCATCTGAAACATTCTGCCCATCAAGTATCTAGTCAGTAATACTACACCAGTCAAGGATTTTTGGGGTTCATGGTTTTTTTCGCCTTCCTTTAGATTTCCCCCAATATCTTTTCTTTACCCCTCCCTTACTCAAATGTAATTATGACCGAGAGAGATACGACCGAGAGCCATAAGCTAATCACAAAGAGCCTCAGAAATTTTTAGATATGCACAGCAGGTCAGTCATCATTTATAAAGACAAAAGACGGGTAAAGGACTGAAGAAGGTTAATGTTTCAGGTATATGCCCTCTTTTTTTTCTCCTTATAGACTTGATGCGCATTTCCAGAAATGTCTGTTTTATTGCAGATTTCTAGGAGTTGAATCTTTCTTCTGTTTATTTCTAAAGTTCTTTTCCATTGCCGTTCTTTTCATGAGCGTTGTAGATGCTTGAACTCTTTAAAGTGCTTAGAACATGGATTAAGAAATGGACATTCACCCAGTAAAATTGATTCTTGTAAATTTAGTTTCTTCATCAATTAACCCAAATTGTACTTAAGTCAGGTGACATAATGGATAATGTTTATGGGACCTTTGAGCAGTTTCTGCAGAATCCAGTGTGCTGTTCATTATGCCACAGTGCCAACTATTAGCAACAGGATCATATGGTTACAGCATAGAAGGTGACCATTCAGCCCATCTTGTCCATGCCTGTTCCCTGCAAGAGCAATTCAGCTAGACCTACTCCCCTGCCCTTTCCCCACAACTATGCAATTTTTAAATACAATTGAACCTGCCTCCACTACCCTCTCAGGCAGTGCATTCCAGATCCTAACCTCTCACTGCTTAAAAAAAATTCTCATGTTGCCTTTGGTTCTTTTGTCAATTGCCTTAAACCAGTGTCATCTGACTCTCCACTCCTCTGCCAGTGGGATCAGTTTCTCTCTATCGACTCAGTCCAGATCCCTCATGGTTTTGAACACATAATCACATCTCTTCTCAACCTTCTGCTCTCTAAGGAGAGCAACCCCAGCATCTCCAATCTATCATTGTAACTGAAGTCCCTCATCCCTGGAACCATTCTCATGAATCCTTTCTGCACTTTCTCTAATGCCTTTCCATTCTTCCTAAAGTGCAGTACCCAGAATTGGACACAATACTCCAGTCATGGCCGAACTATAAAGGTTCATCCTGATCTCCCTGTTTTTGCACTCTGTGCCTCTATTTATAAAGCCCAGGATTCCATGTGCCTTTTTCACCACTATCTCAGTCCGCTACCTTCAGTGATTTGTACACATATATCCCTAGGTCACTATGCTCTTTAGCCCAACCCCCTGTTTAGAATTATACCCTTTAGTTTATATTGCCTCTCCCTTCTTACCAAAATGTATCCCTTCACTTCTCTGCATTATCATTTCTCTGCTTAAAATTTCACCTGCCAATGCCTTCGCCCATTCCACTAGCCTGTTGATGTCCTCTTGAAGTCTATTATTATCCTCCTCACAGTTCACAATGGGCAGGATTTTCAGGTTGGCAGGCAGCTGGGGAACGGACCGCCGCCCACGATTGGCCCCTGACCTCAATTTCACACTGGCTGGCCAATTAACAGCCAGAGAGCTGCCTCAGGGAGCTAATTCATTTAAATTCAATAAAAACAGATGTTAACATCTGAAAAAAAGGCCCACACATCGGAATGAGTCACCTAAACACGTGGATGCTGAAATTTATGTCCAAACATTTTTATCTTTTTTTAAATTAATCTCGGAAACTTCCATCCCGCCAACCGTAACGTTGGACGGGCAGCAAAAAATCCCAGTTAATTGCACCGTTAATGGGGCTTAACAGGCCTCTTAATTGTCAGCGGGCCTGCTACTGACTCTTGCACAAATACCGGGCGAGTGCGCAATGACATCGGGATGCTCACCTGACATCATCATGCGCTATTTGACGCTCGAGCATGTGGGGTGCACGCCCACACGTCGAGTGAAAAATTCTGGCCAATGCCTCCAAGTTTTGTCATCTGCAAATTTTGAAATTGTGCTCTGTACACTGAAGTCTAAGTCATCATTAATATATATTAAGAAAGGCTGTGGTCCTTGTATCAATCCCGGGGAAAACCACCAGTCTGAAAAACAGATATTTTTTACTTCTCAATGTTTCCTGTCACTCAGCCGATTTCGTATCCATGATGCCACTATCCCCTTTATTCCATGGACCTCAACTTTGTCGGCACTTTATCAATTGCCTTTTGGAAGTCCACGTACACCATATCAGCTGCATTGCCCTCATCAAACCCTCTCTACTATGTTATTAAAAAACGCAAACAAATTTAGTTAAACACGATTTGCCTTTAACAAATCCGTGCTGGCTTTCCTCAATTCATCTCTATTTTTCCAAGTGACTGCTAATTTGTTACATCTACTTAAAGCGTTTGCCAAATCAGCAGTGAAATATTTTAACATCTAAACTGAAAACCTGCATGACTTTTATACATGTCATGATGCATTTTATAAAGGTAAATTTTATCAAATGGAGATCTCTTCAGCATTTTCCCTCTAAGGTAAAACCTTATCTAATTTAACCTTCCTGGTGATGAGTTCAGTGATGACAGTGAGAGGCTATCAAATCGATGCAGACTCGATGGGCCGAAGGGCCTCTTCTGCACTGTAATTCTGTGATTCTGATGTGATCCAGAGAAACTGGTCCTAGAGGGACAGAAATGGAACATTAGTCCTAAAGAAAAGATTCTGGTTTTCTTTTTTATTTGCCATATTGGGCCATTTTTTTTTTCTGCTTTCATGCATATGGTACCATTATTTAACCAGACTAATCTATTTGTCTCAACTTTTCTGGACTCTCTTTCCCCATTTCCTTGGCTCTTGAGGTTTCCACTGCTCTGTTTACTTTTAGCTGTGAACTCTGAGATTTTCTTATTTGAAACGTGTCACATATGTAAAACAATCTTTGGAATATGAATGTAATTGACCTGGTGCCCGAAAACATTATTGAGTGCACCAAGGATCGGATTGCAGTTGCTCAGATCTCAGCTGCATCAAGCCAGCGAATGACTGGGATAACATTTGGTTGAGGATTTTTTTGAGTGATCCACAGCAGACTATAGACGTCTGAGATGATTCAGCTTCCTGCAGCCCAGATCTTACTACACTATCCCAAATGGAGACTTGGCATTTCTGGATTCAGCACACTCTTCCTCTCAACTATTATCTACACTGGAAATAGCAGGAGCATCTTGTTATCCAGTGATGATCTAGCTGAGTTATAAGCTGTTGTGTGAGATGAATGGAAGACTGGAAATGACAACCTGGAAGGATTAGATCATTACTTGATTTTGGTAATTTTTAATAGGGGACAAATTGTCAAAGATAAATGAACACTTTTGCTGTGCGCAGATTAAAATTCCATGGCAACTTTCCTGTGTTCCACCCAACAGCTGTTAACTAGATGATGTCAACACCTGGTGACAGAAGACTGCCAGAAATGCCTCTGAAAGAAATAATAGTCACGTTTACCGTAAAATTCAGTGCACAGCGCACAAAAGTTTTGGTCACCTGCTGAATTAAGGCTGTGACGCTAGAACCAGAAGACATTTACAGCACAGGAGGAGGCCATTCAACCCATTATGTCTGTGCCAGGTCTTTGCCAAAGCAATCCAAAGCTTGCACAGCAGGACCAACAAGTTTGTTTGTGTAGAAGTTATATTCTGAGTCTTGCACCTATTTGACATGTACATTGGATTCACAAGGAATTGCAAAGATCTCCTCCTAAACTTTCACAATTGAATTGCAATGTCAAAATAGTAAATAATGCTAAGAAACAGAGGTTAGTGAAGAGCCTTCGCCCAGTACGCCCTGGAGAACAGAACCTTCCTTTAAAAGCAGGGCAAACTTTGCAGACAGCACTAGATAGTGGGAATGTATATTTTCCAAGTGCCAATGATAATATGGGGGCAATATCACATTAGTGGGAGGCAGTAAATTCCCTTCACCAGGAGAGTGCAGACAAAAGGCAGAATCACAAATGATGGCAAATGGAGTAGAGACCTGGGAGCACTCTGACTCACGCAGAAACGTTAACCTGACTTTCTTTGTCATATTCTGACCTGCTGTGTACTGCCAGCATCTCTTACTTTAATTACAGTGAAAGGTATTGTTTGGGAAACAATCATTCTTTTCTTCCTCGTGTAAAATACATGAAAGGCAGGAGAAGTGATGCAATTTAGTTCATACAACTATTTGTGTACACAGTCCACTCCTGTCAATTCAAAGACACTTACTTTCAATTATTGGACGAATCTTTTTTTTTGAGCGAAAAGTGACTTTGGCTATGCACTAATGAAGCCCTGGGGAGTATTTTTTTGTTTGTGGGGGAGGTAAAGATTAAGCAATATTTTCAAAATTGGGTAATTGCTCTCATCCTCCACCACCAACCACCCCGTGAAAGATTTTGTTAATGCCAGACAGAAGATGAGGAGCAAATAATGCACAGTACCTGTACAATATTCCATTCAGCCCTGCGACCAGTGAATAAGGCCAACAACCTCCAGCTGAAGGTACTAATTTGGGAAGTTGCTCAGCATGGCTACTTAAACCCCCAATCAGCAAAATTAATTAGTTCATTTATGCAGAATTAAGATGGTAGTTTAGGATAAAGGTGTCATTTAATTGAGATTAGGACTTTGTTTTGCTTTTCAAGCCTAGTTAAAAGAGCGTATTAACGGGTTGACTTTACAGGGGGGTTGGGTAGCAATATTTTTTTCCTGGGTTAGATCTTCAATTCCAGTACTGCGCTGATTGAAACCCACTAAATTGTAGCTTTTCAACATTTGCTAAATTAAGCTGGTGTCTGAAGTTTATTTCAATGTTCAATTTGTGTACAGAAGTCCCAAGTTATTTCATAAATTTAAAACAACACTAAACCACCCTCCAGACAAATAACAGTTTGTGTAATCCTTAGTGCTAATGTTTCCTTAAATTGGAGACATTCGCTTCAAGCAGAATATCCTGGTATGCGAGTAAGACCTCACTGCATTTTGCAGTACAATCCTGAAAAGCAATTACATCTAATTATTTTATCCACTGTTTTTAAAATTGCTACAATAGCACCAATTGTTTACTCATCATACAATAGTTCAGTTGATACTTGGACTCCAAGTTAAATTACGAGGAAATGTTACGCAAGCTAGCATAACAAAAACTCAAAGCGCTGGAAATACTCAGCAGGTTTGGCAGCTTCTGTGGAGAGAGAAACAGAGTTAACACTTTAGGGCGTTGACCTTTCATCAGAACTGAAGGTGCTGCGCTGATGAATGGTCACCAATCTGAAATGTTGGGCAGAATCGTTCCTGCGGCTGGCGGGCTCGGTTGGAGTGGGTGGGAGCGGCCGCAGAGCCGACTGCCGCCCACGATCGGCTCCACTCCAATTAAGGCCTGCCCAGCGTAATATGTGAGAGGTAGCACTATCTGTGCAGGGGGTGGGGGGGGGGGGGTGAGGAGGGAGAGCTGGGCCCAGCGCTATTTCGTGCATGCGTGCGAAAGAGCGCTTCAATCTCCCTGAGGCACGGAGCTGCCTTGGGCAGATTGAAGCGATTTGTTAAAAAAAAAACAAAAACAATGAGAATTTAATGAAACATGCCCCCTCGTGTGACTCTGTCACATGAGATGGGACATGTTTTTATTTTTCATAGAAACTCTTTATTTAAGTTGTAAAAGCTTTAGGAAACCTCATCCCACTCCTTTTTGCCTGCTCGCCGACCGTAAGGTTGGACGGGCAGCGTAAAGTTCAACTTATTTACTTTGTTAATGGCTTTAATAGGCCTTTTAAATATCGGCCGGCGCGCCTGCCAAATGAAACATCGCGAGACAGCGCGGTGACATCAGGACGCACGCCCGATGTCATCGCACGTCATTTTACGTTCCGGCGTGATTGACCCGCCCCCACACGCCAGCGGAAGAGTCCTGGCTCTTAACTCTCTTTCTGTCTCCACGGATGCTGTTCGACCTGCAGTGTGTTTCCAGCAATTTTTTTTGCTGTTTTATTTCAGATTCCTAGCATCTGAGGTGTTTTACAACTAGGGTTGTATTCCCTGGAATTTTGAAGGTTAAGAGGTGATTTGATTGAAGTTTTCAAGGTGTGATGGGGAACAGATAGATTAGACTGGGAGAATCTATTACCCCTGGTTGGGAAGACTGGGACAAGAAGGCGCATCTAAAAATTAGAGCCAGTGTGGCAATTGACTTCAGCCAATGTGGTACCGTTATTCAAGAAGGGAGGAAGGGATAAACCGAGGAACTACAGGCCAGTCAGTGGTGAGAAAACTATTGGAAGCAATTCTGAGGGACAGAATTAATCTACACTTGGAGAGGCAGGGTTTAATCAAGGACAGTTAGCATGGTTTTGTTAAGGGGAGGTCATGTCTGACCAAATTGATTGAATTTTTCGAAGAGATGACCAGGTGTGTAGATGAGGGCAATGCTGTTGATGTAGTATATTTGGACTTCAGCAAGGTTTTTAATAAGGTCCCACATAGGAAACTGATAATGAAGGTAAGAGCCCATGGGATCCAAGGCAATTTGGCAAATTGGATCCAGAATTAGCTGAGTGGCAGGAAGCAGAGGGTGATGGTCAAGGGGTGTTTTTGTGACTGGATGCCTGTGTCCAGTGGCGTTCCACAGGGATCGGTGTTGGGTTCCTTGCTGTTTGTGGTATATATAAACGATTTAAACCTGAATGCAGGAGGGTTGATCAGTAAGTTTGTGGATGACATGAAAGTTGGTGGGGTGGTAAATAGTGAGGAGGATAGCATTAAATTACAGGAGGATAAAGATGGGCTGGTCAGATGAGCTGATCAGTGACAAATGCGATTTAATCCGGATAAGTGTGAGGTGATGCACTTGGGCAGGACAAACAAGGCACGGGAATACACAATGAATGATAGGACCCTGGGAAGTACCGAAGATCAGAAGGACCTTGGTGTGCATGTCCACTGGTCCCTTAAGGTAGCGGGACAGGTAGATAAGGTGGTTAAGAAGGCATTTGGGATACTTGCCTTTATTAGCTGAGGCATAGAATATAAGAGCAGGGAGGTTATGCTGGAACTGTATAAAACGCTAGTTAGGCCACAGCTATTGAGTATTGTGTGCAGTTCTGGAATCCGCATTATAGGAAAGATGTGATTGCACTAGAGAGAACGCAGAAGAGATTTACCAGTGTGTTGCCTGGGCTGGGGAGTTTTAGTTATGAGGAGAGATTGGATAGACTGGAATTATTTTCCCTGAAGCAGAGGAGATTGAAGGGGGACATGATTGAGGTGCATAAAGTTATGAGGGGCATAGATAGGGTAGACAGGATGGAACTTTTCCCCTTGGTGGATAGATCAGTAACTGGGGGCATATATTTTAGGTAAGGGGCAGGAAGTTTAGAGTGGATGTGAGGAAAAATTTTTTCACCCAGAAGGTGGTGGGAATCTGGAACTCACTGCCTGAAAGGGTGGTAGAGGCAGAAATCCTCATAACATTTAAGAAGTATTTGGATGTGCACTTGCGATGCCATGGCATACAAGGCTTTGGGCCTAGTGCTGGAGAATGGGATTAGAATAGCTAGGTACTTGTTTGGCCGGTGCAGACTCGATGGGCCAAAGGGCCTTTTTCTGTGCTGTAGACCTCTATGACTCTGACCTTTCAGGAGTGAAGTTAGGAAACTCTTCTACACACAAAATGTGGCAGAAATTTGGAATGCTCTTCCGTAAATGGCAATCAATGCTAAATCAATTGTTAATTTTAAGTCTGAGGCTGATAGATTTTTTTTTGTTCGTCAAAGGTATTATGGGATATGGGACAAATACAGGTCAGAGATCAGTCCTGATTTCGCTGGATGACAGAACAAACTTGAGGTGCTAACTGGCCTCCTACTGTTCCTACCTTCCTATTTGTTCCTCAATATTCTCCACGTTTCCCAACAGTTTTGTAGTATGATTGCCGTGGATACTCAAAAGTATCTAGCCCAACCGGCAGCATATGTGGACGCAATCAGTAAGGGTGACTGATAGCAGGATAGGATATGTCACAGTTAAGAACACAAGAAATAGGAGCAGGAGTAGACTATTTTGCCTGTTCCGCCATTCAATACCATCATGGCTGATCTTCAGCTTCGCTTTCCCGCGCGCTCCACAAATCCCTTGACTCCCTGAGAGACCAAAAATCCATCTATCTCAACCTTACATTTATTCAACAGTGGAGCATCCACAACCCACTGGGGTAGAGAATTCCAAAGATTCACAACCTTTTCAGTGAAGAAATTACTCCTCATCTTAGCCCCTTATCCTGAGATGATGCCCCCATTCTCTGGATTCCTCAGCAGGAGAAACAACATCTCAGCGTCTATCCTATCGACCCAATTTAGCCAGGGACCAACCTAATGAATCTTTGCTGTACTGCCTCCAATGCAAGTATATCCTTCCTTAAATATGGAGATCAAAACTGCGCACAGGATTCCATGTGTGGCCTCACCAAAGCCCTGCACAAGTGTAGCGAAGCTTCTTTATTCTTATACTCCAACCCCCTTGCAGTAAAGGCCAACATATCATTTGCTTTCCTAATTGCTTGCTCTAATTAGGCCTGTTGTACCTACACAAATGCTCCTTTAGCAGCAGTGCTGTATAGCAGTTGGGAACCAGAACCCTGGCTGATCTTTCTCTCCCTGCCCTTTGTTCAGAGGCACTGAGGCCAATTGCAGTACTCCTACTGTCATCACAGGCAAGATCAGCACAGTCCAGAGATCAGACTTCCTCAGTGATTACTTTGAATAGTTAATAATGTACAATCGTGTTTCCTCTTGACTCTCCCTCAAGGTAAAGAGTGCTTCAGAAAAATTAGCTCTCATTATAGCTTAAAAGACATTCTTGCCAGTGTGATGGTCTGCTGATATTTGCTAAATTAATCCGCACTCGAATGAAGGAAGATTGCATCAACAGACCATAATGAATGTGCAAGATTACTAATTTTGTTGGAATTTATTGTGTAACTGCTGTTCTATTTTTATAAGTTGAAACATATAAATAGCCTCATATGGGAGCTGGTTTGAACTTATAGTGGCTGTCCAATAAAATGACTTTTGGAGTTTAGCGTTTATTATTTTCTTCCTGTTTCTAGGTGTCCCCAGACCATATTGCCAAGTCTAGCCTGAGAAAGCATGCACAGAGCCAAATTCCAGACCTCTTGTATTACTGGCAGTTTTTAGCTGATTGCATGTAGGTTGCCAAGAGGCGCTTCTCCCCCTGATTCTTCCTCCTTGTGGAAAAATATTCAGGCTGTCCTCACTGCCTCCCTTCTAAGGGCTGAGGCAGGAGAGCACGTGCCGTACCAAATAGCAGGACTCATGTGGGCTGCTGCCCAGGTACAGCAGGAAAATGACTAAATCAAAATAAATAATGCTGTTCTCTTTGGAATTAATGTTATTTTGTGTGCTGCCATCCAACGTTCTATTCTGTGCCCATCTAATGTTCCCTTCTGTGCCCATCCAGTGTTATTTGCAGCGTCCACCCAGTGTTATTTCCAGTGCAGTTCAGTTTTATTTAGTGTCCATCAAATGTTATTTACAATGTCCGTCCAGCATTTTAACAGTGTCCGTCCAGCATTATTTACAATGTCCGTCCAGTGTTATTTAGTATCCATCCAAGGTTATTTGCAGCGCCCACCCAGTGTTATTTCCGGTGCAGTTCAGTTTTATTTAGTGTCCATCAAGTGTTATTTACAGTGTCCGTCCAGCGTAATTTACAGTGTCCGTCTAGTGTTATTTAGTGTCCTTCCAGTGTTATTTGCAGCGCCCACCCAGTGTTATTTGCAGTGCCCATCCAGTGTTATTTTGGTTTTGTTGTGATATCAGAGCTCAGATTGGACTGCAAAGCGACAGCATGCTCTCATATTAAAATGTTAAAGCATTGAGCTTGTGGCTACAGAGTGGAATCTAGTACTGAGGAGCAAAGCTTTGTTGCAATTTTATGTTTGCAAGTTATTTCTGATTACCTGATTAAATATTTGTGGTATTCATGAAGATGTGATTGTCAAATTATTTTTCCCCTGTTTGGAAAGTGAAAAGGATCAGAATAGCCTTGAGCCATTTTTGTCCCATTGAAGTTGGTCACATATGGAGTTGCATGTAAGCTTGCAAATGGAAAAAAAAACCACCAAACAGTTGTTCATGAGGATAGTGCTCTTTGAAGATCTCTACAGTATCAAGCCGCAACAACCAGGGAAGTTTTTGTGGAGCAGCTGGGGAAGCATTTCTCCTCTTCCCGGCCTTACAGAAATAAATTAAACCTTACCAGCTGGGCTTCTTTTCAGCTAGACTGCCAATTGAAACTGTGCAGAGTGTACACAGTTCATCACCACCTTCTCAAGGGCAACTAGGGATGGGCAATAAATGCTGGCCCAGCCAGCGAAGCCCACATCCCCTGAGTGACTTAAAAAAACACAGCACGCGCTCTGCTTAGTAGTGTCCTAAAATTGGGACCCCAATTCACGTATTAAATACGACCTACTGGCTGGCTTAGATGGCCATCCCAGAAGCCTGGGGACAATATGGATACCCACAACGCTGACAGGAACAGAGCACCAAGTGATTTCCCCAGTCCTCAATTGTTTCTCATAAGACACTCGGGTTTCCTCCAGGGCTAGAATGGTGAGCAGCCTCTTTGAGCCAACTATGTTCTTTAGGGTAAAAGCACAAAAAAATGCTGGAAATACTCAGCAGGTCAGACAGTGTCTGTGGAGCGAGCAGCAGGGTTAATGGCCTGAATTTTTCAGATGGCGGAATTTTCTTTCCCACCATCTGAAGGGTTGGCAGGGAACACATCCCCACCGACTCCGAGTGCCCCGCAGCCTCTTCATGCTCAAATGAACGTTAAGTGGCTGCAGACGGGACTTCTGCCCCTCCCTCGGGAGGAAGTCCCGCCTTAGAGAGCTCTCCAGCCCCTGCAGCGACAGCGCTGCGGTGGTCAGAAGAAGAAATGCAGGAGGACATTGGAGCCCAAGTCCAGGCACCGGAGGCCGAGGTAAGTTCAAGGGGGTCGCAGGGAGAGTAGGGAAGGCCTAGGGTGGCACGAAGGGGCGATTGGGGTCTCGATGGAGAGGCCGGGTTGGGTGGGGTTGGGGAGGGAGGTCCAGAGGTCACTGGACATTAAGGCAGAGGGGGCACCTGACTTCAGAGGAGGCTTCTGATGGAGGCGCCTGTGATGTAACTCTGTTCTTTTTTGGCCTTCCTCCACGGAAGTTCAATTCTCCCGCCAGCCCCTGGGTGGGAAACGGCCCTTAGTGACCAATAATTGGTCACTTAAGGGCCTCAGTTGAGGCAAGGGTGGGCTTCCCATCCGAGGCCTTGCCCAGCCCAGGGTAAAATTGCTGTATGGTTGGGGTGGGTGGGAACCTGGAGGGAAACCTGTCCCTTCAATTTCGCACTGCCTTCCCCACCCCCACCCGCCTAAAACCCTGCCGGGGGGGAGCACAAAATTCTGGCGCATGTTTCAGATCGATGGTCTTTCATTAGAACCAGAGGATGGTCAAGATTTAACAGTTAATATTAAGAACAGACACAGGGAAAGGGGGTGGCAGTGGTGGGGATGTTGGAAGCTGGTGGCAGTAGCAGTAAGAAAGAACAGAAGAGGAGGTTTGTGATAGGGTGGAGGGAAGCAAAGGGGATGATAGTGTAAGGCAACATGGGTGTTGATGAGTCAAGTAAAGAAACAACAGGTGGATCTTGAGGAGGTGTAGATGGTAACACCAGAACTATTACCAGCACCCTCTGACCTATTCATTGAACTTACATTGCATTTCATTGGGAAGTTCAATTCATTTGAGATTTAACGAATCCCCATCGTTGATTATTTGATTCAGTATTTTCAAAGGATTTAACTTGCTGTAGGGAATACTGTACGTTCAAATAAATGCTAATAAAATAGGTGTGTTTTTGCAATTAACGGGTCTTGGTCAGATGAATTTGGGTCTTTGCAGTTTTGAACTTTGCATAAGATGTAATTCTAGTTGTCAACTAGTGAACAAGGGACAGAGGGTAGCAGAGTGAACTGTTCATTGAATGCTGTCAGCTGCAGAATTGTTCAATTATAGCATTCTCAATTCCAGCATATGAATCTATTGTGAAAAGAGAAAAGACTTAATTTATATAGCATCTTTCACAACCTCAGGAGATCGCAAACACTTCACAGCCAATTAAGTGCTTTTGAAATGCAGCCACTGTTGTGATGTGGGAAACTGCATTGTAAACTTTCATGCATAGATGATTTCTTAGAAAACTCTAATTGCTTCAAAATAATTCATTCTTCCCTCTTAAATAAAAAGTTTAATAAGTTCATTTTCAGCGTAGAGATCAATTGTTACGGTCCAAAACTGTCACCCAATGATAGAAAAGCTTAACACTGGACAATAACAAAAGAAACCAGTTTCCAGCGTGAGGTTTAAAATTGCATCAGTTCAAGCATGTGAGTTTACCAGTAAAGTAGGACTGCTACTGATATAGGAAGCCTTCAATCTATTTTCCAAAAACAGCTTATGTAAATATGTGGGACTAAATCTATCTATTTCCCATAACTTTTATTTCAACAACTTACTGGCAGAAGATTGACCTGATCTGAGAAAAGGAGAAACAGGGAAACATTCCTTCATAATTTCAGCCATTGCTGCTAAGACAAGTCACTTATAGAGGAAGGGTAATAAAATGGCATTTTTTTTGTTGCTTTGGCTTAAACTCCAGTCTCCTGTCAGCTGCCAATGGCTTTCAGTCCTGCAGTCTGTTACCCACATGTGCTGAGCTACAAGCCAAACATTCCTAGCTCATCGGCTGTAATTGCCATCATCAAGAGCTAGTTGTTTTTTTAAAACTGCTTGGATAAGAAGAATTCACTTCGAAAAGATCTCACAGAGTGATTGAGCTTTATGAGCCCAGCAGAAGTAATAAAGTGTTTTTCTCTCTTCTGTCTCTCTCGCTCTTGAATTCGCTCTTCTCTCGGTCTACAAATGCTTTGTTTGCTGTTTTTGAAAAGAGTATTTTCAGACCACTGATTGGCCTTAATTCGTACACCATAAAATTGACAGGACATATGTAAGCTGTTCATTTCTATAATGAAGGTGCTTAAAAGCCAGTAAAGTTCTGGGAGTAGTGTAGCCATAACATGTTAGCAGATGTTGTCACGGGGTACAAGATGAAAGGTCAGGAGGAAGACTACTTGGACTTGAATCAAAGCAAGATAACACTTCCTGTTCAGGGATTGAAATTAGGTGTGTGAATCACAAAGCACCACTGGAAAGTAATAAAGTCTTACATTTAAACAGCACCTTACATGCGCTCTGGCGCTTTACAGCCAATTAAATACTTTTGAAGTGTAGTCACTGTTGTAATCTAGAAAACGCAACAGCAGATTTGCACACAGCAGACTGTACTAATGACCAGATAATCTTTTATAGTGATGTTGGATGAGAGATAAATATTGACCAGGGCACCAGGGATAAGTCAACAGATCAAAGCAAAATACAGCAGATGCTGGAAATCTGACATAAAAATAGAAAATGCTGGAAAAACTGAGCAGGTCTGACAGCATCTGTGGAGAGATAAACTGGGTTAATATTTAGAGTCTTCAGAGCTGGGGTAAATCTCCTTGAAAGAGAATCCTTTGCAGCCACCTGGGAGAATAGACAGGGCCTCACTTTAATCTGTCATCTATAAGCACATTCAACACTTTATTTCTCCCTCAGTATTGTACTGTACAGTCAGTGAAGATTTATATGCTCAAATTTCTGGAAATTTGGGACTTAAACCTGTAACTTTACGACTCAGATGCAAGTGTGGGGACCAGCTGAGCGACAGCAAAGTCTCTGATATGAGTTTGGTGATTTAAAAGATGCTCAAATATAAGTGGTTGCCTTTTGTCTTTCAAAGACCAACATAAAAGTGAGCCTACAGGTAAACTGAGTATTTATTAATTCCATACCTAGTTGAAAATATCCAAAAGATGAATTTGTATACTTTAGTCCTCCAAGTTGTATCTAGAAATCCATTTCAAGGGATGCTTACATATGGTATTTTCCCAACATCTCTGTTAGTATATTGATTCCTTCAGCCTTACTGTGAAATCCTGCTGTGTTAAAAGCCTCCTGTGACTCCAGCAATAGTGAGCTGTTCATGTCAGTGGCACTTACCATGTTCACAACAATATTGGATTGACTGATCCTGCACAGAATACGCATGATCAGTGAACTGACAGCATAGCAAAGAATGGGACGAGTAAAGGATATTTGGGCTGATGGATGAATGTACAATTTGTTCTCTCATGGACACTAACCAACTCATTTAATCACCTAACAAAAAATATGTTCCATTCAAGCATAACCCCCAAATTACCTATCAAATCTTACTCTAACCTCATACCTTCCGTGCCATGGCATTTCTATGACCCCATCTCTTCCAAGGCCATCATGTTCCACACAACATTCAATTGTTTCTGCCTGTCCTTATTACTTATTCTTGTATCTCATTTCTGATTAGATTTCTAAATCTTTTTTCACAGTGCTGATTGATATGCATTCACTTGCTTTGCTGGGAATATATCTACGTTTCTGGTACTTTGTACGATAGCTTGCTTGAAGCTTCTAAGTTTTAGACCTGTGCCCTCTAACTTTTGTACTCACAGCCCTTTTCGAAGAACCTGCTTCCGCCTATCAACAATGCCTCTCAGCACTTTAAAGGCGTCCCCACTCATTGATTTGCAGGCAGGGGTGGGGTAAAGGCCATAAAATTCTATGGGAGTCATTCCTTCCACCTACCTGCCTGCCCTGACCTGGCAGCAATTTTAAGGGGGTGGGGGTTTGCTGGTGAGGCATAGGGCAGCCCATGCACCTTTTCCCCAATTGACACCCTTAGGTAGCAGCAATTTTAGGCTCCCGGGAGTAGGTCAGAGATGGCTGAGGGTTGGGGGAGTGGGGGGTTGGTGGTGGAAGCCCAGCAGGATAGCCTCCACGGGTGCAAAGTGGAGGAAGGGGGTGCGCCTTGTTCAAGGGCCTCTTTTCCGATCACCCCAAGCCTGCCTTCCTACTTCCCCCCGGCCCCAATCTCTCCACCCCCCCCCCCCCCCCCCCCCCCCCCCCCACTTCATTCCTTCCCCACTCCAAGATTTTCCTCCTCTAGGTGCCCTCATCCCGCCGCCTGGCCTCTGCAACTCCATTGGAACTCCACGAATCTTCAGCCCTAAGCCAGAGATATGCCACTTGTCGCTCTCTGTTGCTAAGTGATTTTTTAATCTGTGAAGTTTACTTTCCATAAATTCCATTTAATCTTCAGCGTAGGCTTCACAAATGGAACATTAGCAACAATGTTCTGAAAATCCATGTAACTATCAACTGGACTAGACTTGATTCGCTAGACCAATCACCTCCACAAGGAATTCCAGCAGATTAGTGAAGCATAACATAATCATCAATGGACTGAAATTTGAGTTGGACAAGTGCCCTAAAGGCTCCACCTAGGGACCAACCAGGTGGCGAGGTCCAAAATAGCCCTGATTGCTTCAGAATCCACAATAATTACAACCTTTATAGTTTCGGAACCTTTCTATGCACTTCATATGAATCGTATCCTGCATCAAGCACTTGCTCCCTTACAGTGACTGTAACCGCCATATTCAAGCTCCAGCCCATTTTAAAATGGTGAAATGAGAGGATAACATATCCTCCCCTGACCGGCATTCCCTCTTTCGCTCTTCATAAGTTGAGCTCATCCAAAACTTTGCCGTCCATATCGTATGGTACCAAGGCCCGTTTGTCCATTACCCCTTGTGCTCACTAACCTACATTGACTCAGGTCTGGCAGTCCCTGAATTTTCATCTTTTGTCAAATCCCTTAATGCCACACTCCTCCCCATCTCTGTAACCTGCTCCACCCCTACAATCCTTTGAGATTTCTGTGCTACTCCAATTCAGGCCTTTGGCCAATTGCACCTCTCCAATTTTGATCACTCCACCACTGGCTGCCTGGACTCTAAGCTCTGGATTTTCCCATTGACCTATCACTCCTGTGCTCACTGACCTACTTGACTCCCTGACCCAGTGCCTTGATTTTAAAGTTCTTATCCTTATTTTCAATTCCCTCCATGGTCTTGCCCCTCCCTATCTCTGTAATTTTCTCCTCCAGCCCTACACCATCTGACATACCTGCATTTCTCCAATTGTGTTCAGCTCCCGATTTTAATCACTCCACTATTAGTGGTCGAGTCTTCAATTGCCTAGACTTTAAATTCTGGAATTCCTTCTCTTAGTCTCTCTACCTCTCTTTCCTATTTACTTCTTAAAACCTACTTCTTTGACCAAGCTTTTGTTCATCTGTCCTAATATCTCCTTTCATGGCTCAGTATCAGATATTGTTTGACGACATGTTTTACGATGTTAAAGATGAAATATAAATCCAAGTTACTTTTGTTATTGCTAAGCTTCTGACCTGTGGTCAATGTGACTGAATTTAAGGAGTTTCCAATCTCACACACACAATCCTGCCACAGTGGTACAGGTGATTAGTGCTCCAAAAAACCTGTACCAACAAATGCCACATAAAATAACTTTGTTTTGAGTCAATGGATTGGATTTCACACACTCCTTTTATACAGTTTTCTTTTGTATGAACAACACTTACTGAACAATCCTGTGTGCTAATAGCTACACTAACAACCAGTTTAAGATAATCAGTTGAGCTCATAATGTGGTTCATTTACACTTGCTAGAGGTGACATACACTCATATATAGGGACCCGTTCGCTGCAAACAAAAGGAACATGATTAAGCCTTACACCTTTTTTGAATTACCTGGGAACTTAGGAAGCCACAGTTCCCTGTTGCTTTCTTCATGGCCAGTCAAAGTCAACTTGCCAATCAATACACTTTTCTCCTGTAGTATAAATTGTCGTGATCATTTGAAATTTGGCAATCTTGTGTTTGTCCTGGTGAGTGCAAGGTGAAAAGCTTTGGCAATATGTCTCCCTTTTCAGCAATATTCAAGTTCTAGCAAGCAACAAACTATTTGTACTGACTCAATAGCTGTTTTATGAATTCTTCATTTCTTTTACATGAGATTAAGAAGTCAGTATGGGGAAATAAAACCAATTTAGCGTTAATGAAGGATAGCTTCTGCGTAGAAATTCTCATGGATTTACAGCTTTCATCAGAAGCAGTGGCCCTGGTATCTGAAGCACTAGCCTCCAATTCTAGATGAATGGTCTCTGAACAAGCTTTGTTGCGGTAATGGAGGGTCCCTCCTTAATTGCCTGGCATAGCTCAGCACACCACACATGCTAGAATGAGAAACAATTGCACTGCCTCTCTTTCTCTCTGCTATCATGGAGATGCACAAGTAGAGAAAATTGACAGAATTGCGGCAATAACTATAAAAACCTTGGGAATTCTACTTCAAAATGAATAAACATTGAGTAATAAAGGGAGTGAAGTGGATGTATTTTTACCCATAAGAATACAATAAGCTTGAGGCAAAACAGGGCATCAGCCTGTTTCTTGATGTAGGACTCTCAGTTATGAACCTCTCTCTCCACTCTCTCACCTACAACAGGTTTGTTACCTTCTCTTCCCAACTTCCATGCGACGCAAATGGATCTATAAATCTCTCTATAACCCTCAGTTCTTGTCCCCAACTGCTTTTGTTCAAGTTGCTTTTCAAAGGAATCAACTGGCCGAGAATAAGACACCCTTTCTGATAAGCTGTTTCACGTTGATCTGCTGGGGCAAACCAAAATTCTTCTCATCTCTAATCTTGCTGTAGGCTTGTGAATTTTGTGTCATTGTCCAGAAGGGTGATAGACTCGTGGAGTAAACTGTCAGGAAAGGAAGTCGGAATTGATAGTAAAAACGAGTTCAAAAGGCAATTCAGTATATTCTAAAGAGCCAAGGGTAGTGGTGAGAAATCAGATAAATGTGATCGATATATGAAAAATGGGAAGGGCTGCTGAGTCAAGTAACTCTGATTTCTTTGCTAAAGCTTTTTATCTTCTAATGACTCTGGGAAATTGTACCAAACTTTACCACACAGAAGCCAGCCATTCAGCCCAACAAATCTATGCTGGTGTTAATACAGCACACGAGCCTCCTCCCACCTTACTTCAGTTCACCCTGTCATCATATTCTTCTATTCCTTTCCCCCTCATGTGCTCATCCAGCTTCCCCTTAAGTGAATCTAAGGGATTCACCTCAACCATTCCAGGAGGAAGCAGATTTCACATTCTCACCACTCTCTGAAGAAAAGAGTTTTTCCTGAAACCCTTGCTGGATTTCTAGATGCCCATTTATATTTATCTGGCACTGTTTATTTTCATTTCAGAAACCATACGTTTGTAAAATTCCTGGTTGTACCAAGAGGTATACAGACCCAAGCTCCCTTAGGAAACACGTGAAGACGGTGCATGGGCCAGATGCACACGTGACGAAAAAGCAACGCAACGACACCCACCCCAGGCCTCCACCCCCCAAGGAGCCCGGTGATCATGAAGTGGCCATCGGGCCTGGAAACAGAGTGGCTGAGGAAAAGGCCGAGGCAAATAGCACCAGTGGGGGCCTAGATGACTGCCTGCAAGTGAAAACCATCAAAACTGAAAATTCCATGGTAAGTCCAAGAGCTGTTGGTAAGAGTATTAAAACACTAGCTAGCAACAGATAGCAGCAGTATCGCAACGATTAACTGCAAAATCCCAATATAATTAGGTTTACCAAAGCCAATATAATAGAGCCATACAGTACAGAAGGAGAGCATTCAGTCTGTCATGCCTGTGCATGCTAATTAACATTAACCCAAAAAGAAAATGTGACCATTAAAAATATTTGTTTCTAGTAACAGATATCTGAAAAAAGCCAATCATTTTTCTTTAACAAGATTTGTACTCATATGAATTATTGTCAATATTCAACCTCTACTTGATGCATTGATACTTCCAACCTTGGCTCTTTTACCCTCTAATTTCTACACTGCATGAAATGTCAGAAAGGGTTACAAAAAATTTTGAGTTATAAAACTGTATTTAAGTATTTAACCTAATTTATGTAATGGGCTGGGGGATTAAAACTCCTTAGATGTACTGTAGATTGCAGCATATAACGACCACCTTTTTTGGCACTAAAAATGCACATGTAGGCCTGTACTCAGTGTATAAGTCAACCGCCTGCATTTTTCAGCTACTAATTGCTCATTTAGGGCTATACTCGCATTCGGAGTTGGCCTCAATTTTTCAGCTCAGAGATACATGTTTAGAGTTATACCCACCTTAAAATTTGGCACATGAGATCAAGCAGGTGATATGGGCCCTGTTGCTAAGAGGATGTGCAGGAGTTAAAGATGTACCCACACAGAGCGGAATGTGCGTGGTGACCGATGAACAGAAATCAGTCCTTCTGCACCAACATGAGCAGGTCATATTTTTTACTTGGCTTATAAGCCAAACCCCATTTTTGGAAGGATTTTTGAAGCTTCAAAGGTCAAATTATATGCCGTGATCTACTGTAAATTGGCTTGGATATACAGGTTCATGTCATTTACATGGCAAGTTGCTCCTCCGATAATAAGCTCATGTCCAACAGCGTTGAGAAGTCGAGTGAGGCGAAGGAATCGTCAGGATCTTTTCTGCGTGATATCCAAACACAGGAGCCAGGAAAACTCTAGCACCAATTCCTGATCCTGTGCTCCTGTGAAAAAAGAGGTCTTTGGATCCGGGGCAGTTGCTGTCTGTCCTTTGCCAATCCTTTTATTGGAAATCAGCCAGATGTTGGGCGCAAGGCTGTCGAATTCTGGACACGCCTCAAAATGGATGCCCCATGCCTGGATGAAAAGCAAAATGAAGTGAGAGGGGAACCAGAGGCCTACCATGTCAATCACTACCCTTAACCCGTAACTGTTACAGGCACAGGCATTCTGCCCCTTCCTCAGGGGAAGCTCCATAAGTACCAGGGCCTTGTAAGGGACTAGAGACCTGGGTAATGGGTCAACTCCCCACCTTTTAAGGAGGACAATTTGGCTATTTAAATGCTTCAAAGAAGAAAGGCAAGCGTTTGTCAAATGTGACTACAATACTTCAGCTGGGAACTGTGTTAAAGATATTGCAGTTTTGGGTTGGGGCTTATCATGCTCTTCATTTCTCTTACGAAAGCACGTATGTCAAACTAACCCACCGTGACTCTTTACTAACCTACTAACAGTGTCTCCTCCTTTTCTTCTACCGCTGACTCCCGGGTCTCTTGCTATGTTTGCTGCCTCAATGTTCTTTCCTTCCTGACTGTACCTTCCTAAGGACAGTCGGTACTAAGGTGAGCAAAGTAAAGGCTACTTAAGCTGTAATGTGTCCTACTTTATGACTGTATTAAGCATGTTCCATTATAATAGACAACACTGTGCTGTAAATACCTGTGCATCAATGGCGCTGGAGCAGGATGAGTAGACTTTCAGTAGGGGTTTAAAAAAATCGACATTTTAGAAAATGTTTTTCATTCGTGTCTGCAATCTGTGACAGCTGAAGGGTATTAGTGAAAGAAAAAAGATTTAAAATGGGTTTAAATATTTCTATGAAATGGAGCACTTAGATTTGTCTGAAAAAACATAAGCAGTAAGCATAATTTGTTACAGTGCTTTGGGGAGAAATGAGATGTGGAATAGTTGGAATTAAAGTGTAAATATGGGACACATTATCTAAACAATTTATAGGAACACCGTTTGGAAGCATGAAGCTGTGTTTCCTCCATATCAATCCAAGCCAAATATAGAACCCATCCCAATTTTTGGAGCTCATTATACAAATGCCCTTGGTATAAGATTGTGCAGTGTTCCTTTATAAATTGTTAACCTGTGCTTAAAAGACGTAACCACAGCCATCAGATACAGGTGTGCACACCACGTTTGACGCATTTGTAATTTCTCACATTCAGATACAGTACAAAAGTATACTGTTTACACAAGGCTGCTTTAAATCATTATCAACATAAAATCTATTGATAATAAGGTTAAAATGCATGGAACAGTACAGCACAGAAAAAGGCTATTCGGTCTGTCGTGCCTGTGCCAGCTCTTTGAGAGAGTGCAATTATTAAGAGAAATGTCATTAACCAGGGAGTAGTTAAAAATGTGGAGTAGTTGAGGTGGATGACATGGACGCATTTCAGAGGAAACTAGATAAGCACATGAGGGAGAAAGGGCTTGATTAGATTGTAACTGACTTCCATTTTATAAACTTTCTGTCCACTTTTCATTCGTCGCAAACATTGGATAAATATTGAAGCAGGGATGCTGGAAGGTGGGATTAGAATGGGCAGCTAGTTTTTTATTTTTTATTTTTCGGCTGGCGCAGGCATGATGGGCTAAATGGCCTCTTTCTGTGCCATAACTTTCCTATGGTTCTACATTATTTGGTCAATTGACCTACTCCTGCTTGTCTGCTAATGCTGCTCCTGACCTTGCTGTCAATCGGTACACAAACTAACCGGAGGTAGTTCAGGTTCCAGTGTTACACTACACCCCCCCCCACCATTGCCCCTGTCCCCAGTAGTTATGCATCAGGCATCTGCTTGGCCCCCTTTCCACGATGGATTACCTGCAATTAAGAGCCTGATTTTTCGCTTCCAGTGGGTAGTTCAAGTCGGGAAATTTCCCGGCTCACCACCCCTGCCTAAAGGGAAAAAGTGCCTGAATGTGTCCCGAGTGCCCCAATTTTAACTCCAAAGATGCAGGTGCAGGATGGGAGTCGGGCTCACTGCCCCCGGATGCAGATCAGAGGCATCCATAGGGGCTGCTGATTGTAATCAGATCGCCTCGGTTCCCTGGGACTCAGTCCCAGCTGTTTTGTTAAATATTAGGCCCTCTATCCCTCATCCCTCACACCCCACCCACTCCCCATGCCCCAATTCATGCCAACCCATGGCCCCCACCCATCCTCAATGGCCCCATGCCAGCTCATGACACTCATTCATCCCTATGGCTCCTTACAACCCCCATGGCCCCTTATAGCCCAATTTAGTGCCAACTCCTGCCTACCCATGCCACCCCACCCACCACTCTTTGCCCTTAGACCCTCCATGCCAAATCATCTAGAATCAACAATGGACAAACCTTGGGTCGTGCTGAGATGAAATAAAGTTCTAAATATCAATTATGGAATTCACTATATAAAAAAGATCCATTCATGAAACCCCATTCAATGCATTTAAATCCCTTCAAGCACTTAGTTCCTTTTTAAAAAAATATGTCAAAGACAACTGATCCTTTAATAACCTCTTTGAGCTGTCAATCAAACTGTACTTACAGCACCCCCCCCCCCTCACTGTGCTAATGATAGGTTATAGTAAGCAGTGATAATGCTATAATGATAAAGCACTTAGGGTTATGTCAACAAACAGCTATTAAAACTGCTCAAACTTTTTTTTACTCTCACAGAAACAGGCAGGCAGTTTTATTTCAATTTTAAACGGCAGGGGATTTAAATAACTTGAAGGGCAGATAAGGTATGTAGAACTGTCAAGTTGTTAAGAGCATTTACGCCTCCACCATAAAGTCATTGAACACACACTACAGGTTGAGGCCATTCCTAGAGCAAAAATTGGGCCTACATTAGAAAGGGTCACCGCATATAATAGTCAAAATGCTGCGCAGTTTAAAATAAATCACGCTTTCTTTCTGAAAATCATAATTAATACAAAAAAATTGAATAACTGAGGATTGGGAAGGAGTTAAAAGAAAGGGAGTAGTTAGAATGTGGAACTCGCTATCACTTGGAATAGCTGAGGTGAATAGCATAGATGCATTCAAGGTAGAAAGGAACAGAAGGGTATGTTGATGGGGTTAGATGGAGAGGGCTGGGAGGAGGCTCCTGTGGATCATAAACAATGGCACAGAACTGCTGGTCTGAATGGCCTCTTCTGTGCTGTAAATATTTTGTAAGAGAAATGTCTTTTTCCTCACAAAAGGGGTGTAGCCTTACATCATTTTCATTCAATAGTCGTTGCTGAAATGCAATCATTTGTTCAATGTAAATTCCATCATTTCATCTAAGTGCTCACTGAATGTAACACAAGGTCTGGTAAACACTAAGTCTGTGATCCCTTTAAACCTTCCTTCTTTAGACACCAATTTATGCGTGTACTTAAGTTATCATAGCAGAGGCCAATTTCAGGAACCCTCAACTCACTGACCTCTCTTCCACCCTTTTTCCACAAGTTGCTGAGATAGAACCTGGAGGTCAAACAGCCCTGGGTCCAACTATGGCAAAATACACAAACCTCACATTCTAAAGGTTGACCTCCACTGTGAAAATTTCAATACGTTGACACGCCAGTGACAGTGTTTATGAATGGCTCAGGCATTCCCTAAAATAGTGTTCCTAAGAAAAATCCATGTTCCTGTCTCAAAAGCTTACCTTTTGCCCAGCACTTGATAATCACATTTCTACTGAAGTTCAAGATGTGTGACCATGTCATTTCAATCTATTTGAAACTATCACTGACATTGGGAACTGAGAGAGTATTTTCCTTCCGCTGCAATTCAGTACACTTCCATTGTGTTTGCACTGGGATAGACTAATTCAGTTTTTGGGGCAGAGGCTGCCCAGTGGCTTCGCTGTATCTTTAAAACATATCTTCCTCTTAACGGCTAGATCAGAAATTGCCCATACGTGTAATTTTCTTGATGATCTAGTGTATAACAAAAGCCAGCATTCATATAGCGCCTGTAAGAGAATAAAACATCCCAGGGCGCTTAAGGTGTAAAGGCCCCACCATACAAAAGAGAAAGTCTCGAGTCTATGCTGAGTTCATTAATCTGAGCTAGTGAGCTGAAAATGGCCTGAGTATCGCTGTTTTAGTTCTATTTATCATCATTGACTCTAAAGAGCTTTGGGATGTCATGAGGTTGTGAAAGGCATTATATAAATGAAATTCTTGCTTTCTGTAACTTTCACTGTTTTCATTTCGGGCCTCCTGCATCCACATGGGTCTTTTTTTCCTCTTTCTCGAATTTCTTGTTCTTGCCTTTTTTTCTTGTGTGTGCCTGTCCCTATAGCCCAGAGCGTTCCAAAATTCCTGGCTACTTTCAGCTTCTTCTGTTGATTTAACGTCTTTCAATTGCCCCATTAGCTACCCTCTAATAGTTTTCTCTTAAAAGCATGTCACTTCTGGAGGATGCTCAACCCATTGTCGTCCTCTCTCTGATTGAATTACCAATTGTTTCTACCCCCACTTCCCTTCATTTCCTAATGCTACAAAGAGCTTCCTTATCTGTCAGTTCTTTACAGATATAGATTGTCCTACCGTGTGTTCCAGCATTTCCCCTTATGCTGCAAAGTTATTTGACAACTTTAAAAAAAAACAAATTTAACTATTTTGTAACTATATATTTTTAGCAACATTCAAGCTATTGAGATAAACTAATGCTACTGGCAATTGACCTTTAGAATCTGAGTGGGTTAGGGTACGGGTTGATGCCACAAAGCCGCCTCTGTCAATCATGGCTGGGTCTCCTGTAAAATGACCTTCAGTTGTCACGGTCCCGTTCCTGTTCAGCATAGGAATTAATCGTCGCTCAGAGTCCCGAGGACAGCAGAAGAAACTTATCCTAGTCCAGCAGCATTCTGTTCTAATTTTGTAGTTGTGTCTCATTGTTGGGTGGACTAGAGGGTGTTTGGATCCTGCTGTGATCTTATTGTCGGTTCCTCTTTTCCTCATTTCCCTACCCAGCATCCCTGTGACTTTTCACTGCCATCTATCGACCTTGACATCATTCCCACTAGGTTGGGTGAAAGCCAATGTCAGGGCATGAAACTGGCACCTGGGACTTCCCACTACGATTCCCACTCCGAGTTGAAGTTGATTCTTCAGTGTCTAAAATGGAAAACTGTCCCATTCTTCAACACTGATAACCTTCATCTTCATCAGGTCAAACATATCTATGCACATGTTAAACAATAAATAAAACACCTTAATGGGTGCAGCAAGACAGTTTTCAAGCCCTTGCCTAGCCTGCAGATCCAAGGGACAATTATTTACAGCCCATGACGGCTTTCATGGGCTTGAGGTTGAGGCTGCAGTAGGTGGTGTCTTAAACATAAATTCTCCTGATGGCTCAGCAGGCTCTGGCTCTAAGACTAAATTGACCAGCAGGGTCTCTGGTTCACTTCTTAATGTGTACTGTGAGTTAGCTGATGGCAGTTTTAGAAGCTCCAAATAGGCGCTGCAGCTATCCTTGATTAGTGAAGGGAAAAGTCACTCAGGGTGCTTGCTGCTTATCATGGTACAGTGACTTGGACTTCATGCGAGGATAGGATCTCACTCTGCTGCCATGTCCTTTATAACTGGAGAAGCAAGATAGCACTCACTGTGAAAACTCACAAATGAGAAATGCTCATTGGGCAAACTAGTTGAGGGTGATCATTGCTTACAATGACCTCAGAAATGGAAGGAAAAAATCTTGAAATCGTTACTGTATTACACATTGTAAACTTTGAAGTAATGTTACCAACAGTTGTATAGTCTTTGTGTTGTTGCCCATGGATTTTAATTGGAACCCTGAAAGAATCTATTCTTTTTTCACCTCAGATGTATCAGTCCAGCCCTGGTGGCCAATCTTCATGCAGCAGTGAACCATCGCCGCTTGGCAGCACCAACAACAATGACAGTGGAGTAGAAATGAACATCAACAGTGGAGGTAGCCTGGGAGATTTGACTGCCTTAGATGATTCCCCAATTGTAGACTCCACTGTTTCATCTGGAACTTCAGCAATCAGCCTTCAGTTGAGAAAGAACATGACAGCACCCCAAAGATTTGAGCAACTAAAGAAAGAAAAATTGAAGCAGGTTAGAGATATTCCTTCATGGGCAAACCCAGTGCCACCAGTCAAGAACACCAAGCTGCCTCTCATTCCTATGAATGGTAAGTTGCTTTTTCAGTCTTGGCTAGATATTAGAACTGTTTGTAATTTTTAAATGGTAAGGATCTGTTTGGTTGAATATTTACATAGAATTTGCAGCACAGAAACAGGCCATTTGGCCCATCTGGTTTGTGTGAGTGTTCACGCTTCACAAGAGCCTCTTCCCACCCTACTTCACCTAACTCTACTGTTAGAACCTTATTGTTCTATTCTTTTCTCCCTCACGTACTTATCTAGTTTCACTTCCATCAAGCATGAGCTTATTGTACGTTTTATATCTTTTCAGGAGCTTCATTGGAAAATTCAAGTACTGGTGGTTCCACTGCTGTGTTGCCTAACCCTAGAATAATGGAACTGTCCAACAGTGAGATCACAGTTTTGAATCAACTGAATGAGCGTCGTGACAGTGCCACGAGTACCATCAGCTCAGCTTACACCGTCAGTCGAAGATCATCTGGCATTTCCCCTTACTTTTCCAGCCGCCGTTCCAGTGAGGCTTCTCACATTGGTGGCCGTCCAAATAACATCAGTTCTGCCGACTCTTATGATCCTATCTCCACTGATTTGTCACGGAGGTCCAGCGAGGTCAGTTACTGTGGTGGCCTGCTCAACCTCACACCAGCTGAGCAGTACAGGCTGAAGGCTAAATACGCTGCAGCAACCGGTGGACCACCACCAACGCCCCTGCCAAACATGGAACGAATGAGCCTGAAGGCAAGAATGTCTCTCCTAGGTGAAGGCCCCAATTCCATGTTCCCTCCCTTTCCTCCTCCTGCTGCTCAAAGGCGGTGCAGTGATGGCATTCCACGTGGGTATGGCACAACGGCACTCAGGCCTCATGAAGTAGTTGGCAATACTACTAGGCGGGCAAGTGATCCCGTAAGGAGAACAGCTGTGGATCCTCTGTCACTTCCACGGGTTCAGCGCTTTAACAGCATGAACAATATGAACCCACTGCCGTTACCACCAGCAATGGACAGGCGGCACTTCAGCCTTCAAAACGCTGCTCGATCGGATGGAAGCCTCCATAGGTGTGCCTATTCGCCTAGGCCACCCAGCATCAGTGAGAACATTGTCATGGAAACAGTGGCCAGTGAGATTGATGCTCAAGCTGTGGAGGATGATATAATGTTGCCCGATGACGTGGTACAGTATATCAATTCTCAGGAAAATCGCTTTTCCCAAGATAATAATTCATTAAATTTCACTGGCCAAATGCAGGGTTTCCAGGAAAATATGAGCATGCAGAGTCAAAACATGTATGCCCAACGTGGAATGGCAATGGTAGATAGTAACATGAATCAGTCAAGTTCTATGATGACACAATGCCAGATGAGTCCAGGGAGTCAACCATACCAGGGATCATCTAACATGAACAAGAATAGCATGCCGGTTCAGTGGAATGAAGTAAGCTCAGGTACAGTTGACGTCATTCCTGATCAAACAAAGCAGCAGTTCTCTCGGTCAAATCTGGCAGTAGTTCAGCAAAAGCAGATGTTTGACCAGTACCAGAACCTCAGCTCCGCTCAGCAGACTGTGACAATGAGCCAGAATGAAATGGCTCTAGCACAGCAGGGTTTAATGCAAAGAGGTGTCAATGTGAATGGGCAAAGGATGAACTATATGCAGCAGCAGCAGCAGCAGCAACAGCAGCAGCCGCAGCCTCAGCAGATGAGCATGTGCCAGAATGCTAATCAACCTCTCAGCCCACACCAGACTTTTAATCAATCCAACCAAATGCTTAGTCCCAATGTTGCTAGCAGGACCCTAAGCCAAACGTCTTGCAGTAATATGTCAGCAAACAATATCATGGGTTCGCCTGCGCCAACAGGTACACAAGACTTTAAGCAGATGGCCATGATGCAAAGCAAAGATGCAGCAATCAAAAACTATGCACAGGCCCAGCAGGTCCGTGCACAGATTCATCAGCAAATGACTGCCACAAATGAGGTGCCAATGATGATGAACGGTTGCCGTGGGAGAGATGCACCAGGACAAGGCATGCATATTGCAAGCCAACAGAACTTTGGGTCTCACATCCAATCTGGTAGAAATCCAGATCGTAGCTCCTTTGCTGCTCACGGAAGTTTAAGCCAAACTAATTCCCAAATCAGTCCAAGCCAACACAACTTCAGCCAACCAGGGCAAAACGTAATGAATTCTGTTGGGCACAACTTAAGTCGTGGAATGATGCAGCCTCATCCTCCCCAGGGTTCAAACCCATTAGGAAGACAGCATGCTCTGATTAATTCTTTAAACATGCAACAACAAAGCTACTTGCAAAGCCCACTCCAGATGAATGGCATGAGCCCTGGGCAAGGACAATCCGAAATAAGCCACAATCAGCCTGGTAATCAACTCTCGATGCAGTCTCAACAGTGTAATAATAATGATGGTTCAAACAGCAACTTGATGTTTTATTCTGGTCAAATCCATATGTATGAACAAAATGGCAACTTCAGTGGCCAAATGGACTGTGCTATCCAACAGCAACAGCGTATGCAAGGTGTCAAAGCTACGCCAATGGCCTCACCAGGCACCAACCAAGTATCAAGTACTGTAAATTCCCACAGTCTAGACCACGCACAGATAGATTTTGATGCTATCATGGATGATGGTGACCATTCTAGCTTGATGTCAGGCACATTAAGCCCCAGCATTTTGCAGAACCTCTCCCAAAATTCCTCACGTCTCACAACTCCCCGGAATTCTCTGACGCTGCAGCCCATTCCAGCCGGGCTGACTAATATGGCAATAGGAGACATGAGCTCTATGTTGACTACCTTGGCTGAGGAAAATAAATTTCTTAATATGATGTCTTAAATGTTCAAGAACAGTAACGAGCATTTCCAATTTCAGATTCCAGCAACTTAAAAGTGTAATGCTTAAAAACAGATTGTCTCAAAACAGTAACATTCCTAAAGAAAGCAATCTTTTTTTATAGACTTTGTATTTTACTGTATAAAAAAGAAACCTTTATTCTGCAGAGAGAGAATCAGGACATTTTACAAAGGCTTATATATTTGTGAATAGCGATTTCTTGCTGTGTTTTGAAGAAATAGCTGGTGGATTGACATGTTACATCAAGAGGTGTGTTATTTGAAATGGGAATCTTGTTTTTTTTTTGTTGCAAAGCACTGATATTGTATATTAGACCAAACAGGCAAGGGCGCAAACCAAACATTGCCTATTTCTTTCTTATAAATAGTAGATGTGTGCTTTCTTGTATTTCATTAATGTGAATTCCCCAGTGTGTAGCAATTAATTCATTGTCATTGAAAAGTGTTTTAGTTTGGCTAACTGAAAGAATGAAAGGTACATTGACAGATACCATCAAAGCCATATTGTATAGTGCTCCCTTTTCCGAGTTTAGCTCTTAATTATTCCGCATCTGGTAAACTATCTTTAGAAAACCTCACGACAATACAGACTCAATGGTTTGTGGACATTGTTCATTGTAAATGATATGGCACCGAAAAGCTAGGAATTCCCATATTATAGCATCAAGAAGTGCCTTACTATGTCATGTTATTTTCAAATAGTGAAGGCATTTTTTCAGTTTAAGACATTTTGGAAACCGTTTCCAGCAATTTGCTTGTAATATGGCAGTGCTATCGGTACTATTCTAGTTAACATACAGTGTTTTAATGAAAATAGTTTCAATATGTGTGAGAATTATTGTGAAAGCATCTTTTCAATATATATGAGCTGAAATGTGTTCTTTGTTGTGCGTTCTTAGTGCATAAAGCATCTCATGTAAAGAATTTTAAACATTGGACAACCATTCCAGTCTGTAAATATACAACATGTTAAAACTGTGTTTTGAATAAGAACGCCGAGCTGACTATTTTTGATCAACATGTAGCCTGGACATTTCCTGTAACCAACTCCTCTCAGCACACAGAATAGATCTAGCGATCTAAATGTATATACACTTTTTGTACAATAACAAACTTTTCTTTAATAAAAGCAACATTGAATGTACATAACTTTCCTTTATTTAAATCACAATGTAAGGAGGGCAGATGTCATTTATTTCACAAACAATTGGTGTACTTTGCTAATATTTGACTAGAGTAATTTAGTGAGTGTCTACCCTATTTACACTGGGTCCCCAAATGGCCAACGGTTGTCCTCTACTCATTCTGAAATAAGACACGTTTTCTCAATCAATAGAACATGTAGATGGGAACTCAGTTTAACACCTCCGCACTGGTCAATGCCTTCAATAATGCATCGGATCATTAAATGATACAGCACAGAAGGAGGCCATTTGGCCCTTCATGCCTGTGAGGGCTTATTGGTAGGACCATTCAATTAATTCCACTCTCCTGCTCTTTTTCCATTGCTGTGCAAATTTTTGCCTTCAAGTATTTATCCAATTCTCCTTTGAAAGTTATCACTGAATGTGCTTCCTCCATCCTTTCAGAGAGTGCATTGCAGCTAAAACTCGCAATATAAAAATGTTTTTCCTCTTGTCACCCGTGGTTCTTTTGTTAATTAACTTAAACCTGTGTCCTCTAGTAAGCAACCCCTCTGTCATTTGAAACAATTTCTCTTGATCTAATCTATCAAAATTGTCCATTACTGCGAACACCTCCATCAAACCTCCCCTTAATTTTCACTGTTGTAAGGGAGACAACCCCAGTTTCTCTAGTTACTCCAGATAAATGAAGTCTCTTATCCCTGCTACCATTCCAGATCTCCTCAGCACCCTCTCCCAAGGCCTTGATCTTTTCCCAGAATTGGCCACAGTACTCTAGCTGTTTTATAAAACTACTCTTAACATTTCTTTGGGTAAAAGCAAAAAACTGCGGATGCTGAAAATCTGAAACAAAAACAAAAATACCTGGAAAAACTCAGCAGGTCTGGCAGCATCTGCGGAGAGGAAGACAGTTAACGTTTCGAGTCCGTATGACTCTCCACCAGAAGAGTATCACTGGGTATCAGTGTTGGGTGTGAGCCTTAAGCAGGCTTACTTAGTACACTCCTACCCAGCTAACCTGCATTGCTCCTTATTGCCAACAATCGATTTTTTTTTAAACTCACCATTATAATAAATCCTTCAATGGCCTCTCCCCACACAATCGCTACAACCTTCTCATTTCATTTCATTTCACATCACTCCACCTCCTGGGTCAGAACTTCTATGCATCCTCGCCCTTTTCACCACTGTGTTAGCAGAGTCTTCAATCATCACGGCCACACAGATTGGAATAGTCTTCTTGAAGCACTCTGTTTTCCGACATCTCTTCCTACCTTCTACAATCTCTCAAAAACTCTCCAATCAAGCTTTTAGCCATAGGTCAGGATTTTTCCTTTGTCGGGCGGGAGCGGCCACGAAACAGACCGCTGCCCACGATCGGGCCCGGACCGCGATTTCACACCGGCTGGCCAATTGACAGCCAACCAGCATCAAAGGTGTGCTGAAAGGCTCAGCGCTGCCGGGATGGTAGGGGTGGGGGGTGCAGGAGGAGGTCGAGCGTGGAAGTTTGCACATGTGCAGGGGAGCGCGCGCTGACAGCTCCCTGAGGACACACAGCTGCCTCAGGGAGCTCAAGATTTGGACAAAGGAAAATAAAGATTTAATAAATGATGTAAACATGTCCCCTCATGTGACTCAGTCACATGAACAGGGCCATGTTTTTAAAAAAGTGTAAGTTTTTTTGCATGTTTTTTACTTAACATTGGAAACCTCATCCCGCCCATGGATGAAGTTTTGTAAAAAATGCATAGGCCGCCTAGCCTATTTGCCCACCCCCAACTGAACAGTTGAGCGGGCAGAGAAAAATACAGCTTAATTAATCGCTCAAAGGCCTTAATAGGCCTCTTAATTATTGGCTGGCACGCTGTCAACTCTCATGCTCGCCCAATATCATCGCGTGTGATTTTACGCCCGATCGAGACAGGCGCGCACCTGCCTGACGAATGTAGAGTCCTGCCCATAGAGTCATAATGGCACAGAAGGAGGCCATTTGATCCTCAAGCCCATGCCAGCTCTCCATTGTGTGCTGCAGTCAGTCCCATTTCCCTGCTCTATCTTTAAGCCCTGCAAGTTTATTTCCCTCACGTGCTCATCCAATTTCCTTTTGAAATCATTGATCATTTCTGCTTCCATCACTCTGTGTTTAAAAAAAGAGTTCTTCCTCACATGTCCCATGTATCTTTTGCCCAAAACATTAAATCTGTAACCAATAGGCCTTGTGTCATCAGCTAATGGGAACAGCTTTTCTTTGTATACCTTATCTAAGCCTGCCATAATCTTGTACATTTGTCAGATCTGCATTCAGCCTCCTTTGCTCTAAGTAGAACAACCTCAGCTTCACCAACAACCTTGCTAAAATTCTTCATCTCTCGAACCATTCTGCTAATTCTTCTCTGCACCCTCTCAAAGACCCTCATATCCTTCCTAAAGTGTGGATGACCAGAACTAGAAAATTTTATAGTTGTGGCCTAACCAGAACTTTATAAAGGTTCAGCATGATTTTCCTGTTTTTGTACTCAATACCTTTATTTACAAAGCCCAATATGCTTTGCTAACTATTCCCTCAATGTATCCTGCCACCTTCAAAAATCTATTCTCATGTTACTCTGTCATTGTATATTTTTTAGACCATTTAGTCTATATTGCCTCCCAATTGCTTCTGCCAAAGTCCATTACCTTGTACTCCTCTGTATTAAACTCCATTTATCACTGGTCTGCTCACTCTGTTTGCCTATTCTGTTGCAGTTGATTGGTCTGATCCTCACTGTGAGTCACACCTCCAAGTTTGGAATCATAGACAGGTTTTTGAAATTTTACTCTGTATTCCAATGTCCAAGCCATTTGCATATATCAATAAAGTAGTGGGCCCAGCACTGACTCTACCTTCCACACTAGTCTGTAAAACAATTTACCATGACTCACTGTTTTCTTTCCTCAAGCCAAGTTAACACTGACTCTCCTATTCAATGAACCTCAATTTTGTTAGCCAGTCTTTTATGTCGTACTTCGTCAACAGCTTTCTTAAAATCCATTTGGATAACGCTCATTGCTTTCCTGTCATGAAGAAATTTCAATTAGATTAGTCAAGCACACTCTGCCTTTTACAACTCTGCGCTGACTCTTTAATTAACTCAACCTCTCAAAGTCCCTGTTGATTTTTTTTCCCTAATTATTCTTTCTAAAACCTTAGCATCACTGGGGTTAAACTGACTGGTTTAGAATTACTAATAATTTCCTTGCAGCCTTACTTGAATGAGGGTGTCATTTGTCACTTTCCAAACCCTCTGGCACCTCCCCCATATGTAGTGAAAGTGGGAAGATTATGGCAAGCTCCCCCACCATGTACACTCCCACTTCCTTTAGTAACCTGGGATGTAAGCCGTCTGAATCAGTTGACTTATCCAGTCCAAGCAGGCTGGACAGACAGCCTTTCCAGTAAGTCCTATCGATTTTGACCCTATCCAATTTTTCTAGCATCTCCGTTCCTATCAATATTTTGTCAGCATTCGCTTCCTTATTAAACACGAATACAAAGTACTCAATATGTATATCAGCTTTGTCCCATGCCTGTATGCTAAAATCATCTTCTTTGCCCCAATAGGCCCCACCCCATCCCATTACTTTATTCATTCATGGGAGTTGGGTGTCGCTGGCTAAGCCAGCATTTATTGTGCATCTCTAAATGCCCTTGAATTGATAATCTAGTACAGACAGAAATAGTGTCACATTCTTGCTTCAGTTTTTGGTAGACTACTAGAGGGGAATTTGTTTTTAAGCAATGTGCACTAATCATTGGAGGGTATAACAACAATTAATATGTTGATCTAAACATGGGGGAACATTATCCCCCCGTCGGGGGTGGGGGGGGGGCGGGGTGCGGGAAGTGCTGGAGTGGGCGCTGATAGCCAGCCTTCCGATCAGTGCCTCATTTTACATGGGTAGGCAAATTAAAGACGGCCCAGAGTGACATCCGCCAGGAAGCGCTATGCGCTCCCTTTGCGGGGGACGGGGGGGTGGGGGTGGGGGGTCCCTCAGCCGGGAGTGCGCTCTTTCATGCATGCACGTGACAGAGTGCATTGATCTCCCTGAGACTAAGTGCTGGCTCAGGGAAATTGGCTCCGAATAAAAGATTGACAGAAAGATAATAAAAAAAATTCCCTGACATGACCCCTCATGTGACACTGTCACATGAGTTGGGACATGTCCATAACTTTTATTTAAACATTTGATAAACATTTAAAAGCCCTCATGAAACCTCGTCCCGCCCATGGATGAGGTGTCATGCTGTTTCCGAGGCCCGCCTAGGCTCCCAGCCTGCCCGCCAAACGGGCAGGTCCACCAATCAAGTTAATTAGTTTTTTTAATGGCCTTAATAGGCCGTTGACAGTTCAGCGGGCGCACAACCGATTCGGCTGCGCACCCGGCGAGTTGAAAATCTAAATGACGCAGGGTGATGTCATGACGCACGCCCAACGTATCCCCGCGTCATTTGACGCGTTGGCGAGTGGACCCACTCATGCTCGCTGACCAGCAAAACCTGCCCATGGGGTTCCAGTGAATGTCTAAATTGGTGCTTTGAGCATACAGAAGTAAAATTAACAAAGGACCTTGAGATGACTGGAGAAATGTCTGGCCTCCAGTGTCTATATCAATATCCTGATAGACTACGTAACACCAAGACCCTACCCATGTGAATCCCTTATTCCACTATATCCAATCCACTGCTCCCTTTATCAAAGAACAAGCCTGACCCTGGCACCTCTCAATAATTGCTGCTATGAAAATGAATAGGAGAGATCTCCACTGCTTGTATAAGCATTTACCATGTAGTAAAGCCTATAATGTACAATAATCCAACAAATCATCAACGTTCCTAATATCAATAAAAAAAACTTTTAAAAATTAGCAAGGAGAGATAATAACTAGTGGCCTTAATATCATAGCTTGTTAGAAACATTATTTTACTGTACTAGGCACACAAGAGAATATCCACCCCTGGATTAAGCTGACACCAGAACTGCCACATCTAAATCATGTAACACATATAGGATCAGTGTCTGGGTGAAGGGAAGAGCAGGGGATAATATGTCGAAGAATTATACGCAGTTCAGTATGGGAGGCAATAAAAATTGGTGGCAATCTTAATGGAGAAGAAAATAAAGTGGACAATGTTGATGGGATAGAATAACTTGGGGAAGAGACAGAAGCCAGGTTATTGAAACTAAATACAAAAAGGGCCAAGGAATAAAATAGATGAAATAGAGGAACTGATAGGTCAATAGACAAAAGCTGTCGGAATGTAACACAGATAAAGATTATAAATGATAGTTCAGGAAGAGAGCATCAACATACAGGCTAATGCAATATGGTGTACTTGGCAATGGAGTTGAGTGTTTATCCTGAACGGAAGGTCTGGTATGTACAATGTTCTCCAGTTGCAAATATCTCTTGTGGGAGACAGTTTCCTATTGTCAGCCACTGGGACCCTGGGACTACAAGGCAGTTGCGTTGATCTTGGGCCAAAGCAATGGAACTACAGAAAATAACTGATTAATTGGCCTTCCCATGTCACTTTTGTTAATTTGGTCTCTAAACGTCAATGTTTTGAAGTTCACAAATGGTGTCCTCTGCAATTGGCCAAGCGGTTCCACCTAATCCTGTGGGAGTGGGAGTACATGTCCAAGATGTTCATTGTTTTATACTCACATGCAGAAATTCCACAGGGAAGCAGAAGTTCCAATATCTCCAACCAGTGCACTGAAATAAGCACAATGCAAACTGCAAAATTTAATGCAGGTCTGGATTTAATGGTGTCGAGTTTACACTTCGGGAATAATTAGTATTTCCAGGACAAATTGTGCCCCAAATTAGACTGGGGAAGAGTAGACAGCTCCTTAGTAAATTTTAAAAATTGAATTGAATCCTTTCAAAGTGTACCTGTTAGTCTCCTTGCAGCAAAAAATATAGCTTAATTTTTGGAAATTCCTTGAAGCCTGTAAAAATTAGTGAAAACTCCCAATGGGGATGAATTCACCCTGGCAGGTGTGGTTGTTTTTGTGAGCAGGGCCTGTTTCTTGAGCGGGGTTTTAAAACCAGCGCAAAAGATCACAGAAACTCAAGTTGCACTGAGCAAAATTTGTGCATAAAATTCCATGATCTTTTGTGCCAGTCACGCCAATTTTGGTCAAATTGCGCCGAGAGAGTTTGCCATTGACCAGAAACTCCTGGCCAATGTTTTAAAAATTGAGTCATAAGACAGGAGTAAATAAGCAAAGTCTAAATAGAAATTAAGGCCTGGGTTTTCATGGAGTTGGGTGGACGTCGTGGAGGGTTGAAAATGGCAGGCGGATGCCAAATCCGGAAGTCCCGTCCCCCCAATATTGGCAGCTGTGTGAAATAAGGCAGGGCCTAACGCGTACCAGCGGCACTTACAATCAGCTGGGCCATTTAAAGAGGTAGGTCAGAACAGGGAGTCATGATTTTCACCCTGAAAACTTCGAGAGATCAGAGTGTGTGTTACGCGACTTGGTGCTGGTGAGATTTGAAGGACCAAGGTAAGGAATTCTTAGCTTTATATCGAGCTGTGTGAAGCAGCAGCTGCAAAGCCGAACTCCCCTTTGAGATAGAGTTAGGTGTCTGACATCAGGGAAAGGGGGTGGGGTTATGTAGAAGTGCAAACACACACCCGTGTGGGCTCCTGCTCACCACTCCTTGCTTCGTCAGCCAATTGGGTGACACTATAGGCTGCCAGTCTCATTGGGTTATAAGACTATGCAGTCCAGGAAGGAAGGATGTTTGCTGAAGTGGGCACAGGACCTTCACACATGCACCATATGGAGAAAAGGCCGTGGCAGCAGCATGTGGCTGGAGCCAGGATACCTGGGCATGAGGTGACAGAGCCCCCAGACAGACCAGCAAGATGAAGGAGGGTAAGGTATTACCCTGAACAAAGGATGTAGAGGAACAGGTTCAGCTTCCTGGATATGACTGAGAGGCAAAGTAGGCAAAGGTTTAGGATGTCTCGAGATATGGTGTGAGAAACCTGTGCCATATTGGAGACAGACCTTGCACGTTGAACAGCTGGTGCACGCACCTTTCCAATGGGGATCAAGGTCACTGTAGCCCTCAACTTATGTGCATCTGGATCCTTCCAAGGCTGTTCTGCAGATTTCTGCAACATTTCACAATCAGCTGCCCACAGGTACATAGCATTTATCACCGATGCCCTCTTTGCCAGGGTAGGGGAGCATCTTAAGTTCCCTACAGATGTGGAGTCTCACAGCCAAAGAGCAATGGGGTTTGTGTCAATAGCTGACTTCTCACAAGTGCAAGGCATAATATGTTGCACACATATCCCCATCAAAGCGCCATAATGGGAGGTGCGCAGACATATAAATAGGAAGTCTTTTTACTCCATCAACTTCCAGCTTGTGTGTGTCCTATAATAAAGTTTTCCTCCACATCTGTGCAAGTTTCCCTGGAAGCTGCCCTAATTCATTCATCCTGAGGGAGTCAAACCGGCTACGCTTTTTCGAGCCTATAGCCTAGATCCGTAGCTGGCTACTGGATGACAAGGTTACCCATTGCGGGGTGGCTGCTTACTCCATTATGCTATCCGGAAGTGGTACCCAAGCAGCATTTATAACCAGTTCCATAAGACTAGGGCAACCACCGAGCAGGCTATTGGCATTTTAAAAATGTGTTTCTGGTGCCTAGACCTCTCGGGAGGAGCACTGCAATACTCACATGCAAGGATATCAAGAATAGTGGTGGCTGCTGCATAATATGGTGCAGCGAATGGCTGTATACATACAGGATCCAGAGTCTGCTGAAGAGGACCACACATTGGAGGAAGAGGGGGAGGGGGAGGAGCCATTTACCTCAAGTGAAGATGTAACCGAGAAGGAGGATGAAGAGGGGGACAATGGTGGGAATGTTGAGAAGCGTGCCCAGGAACCCAGCGTCAGCTCAGCACCTGACGCCATAGTCAACAGGGAGGACCTAATACAGAGCCACTTCTTCAAAAGGTAAAACAAGTAAAACTTGGAAATGAAGGGTACCAGTAAAACTTGTCCGAACTGGTCTTGTATGCCTTAAAATGGAACACCAGTATAACTGTTTCTATTCTACGCACCAATGCGCAAGGGTATGGGAAAAAGGCAGGGCAATGGCACTAGGTCATAATGCTCATTTGGAGAGCCAGTGCTGACATGATGGGCTGAATAGCCTCCTTCTGTGCCATTAAGATTCTGTGATTCTGTGGTGCCAGTATTACTGATTTTTACTGAGAATGGACCATTTTGTATTGGTTTTCCTTAACTGAGCTAGGTGAGGTAGGAATTTTGAGCAACATTGAGGATACACTTGGAAGCAAATGTCTATCAAGACATTAATATATGTGCCCTTGAGACCATAGGCACCTCACCTCTCCCAGAAGATGTCTATTCCCCAACAGGAGAGAAAATCTGCAAGTGTCCTTGAGACTCACTGGTATCACAATGGCTGAAATCTTCACCATCGTAAGTCTGCATTCAGCCTCGTTGAGGGATTTACCTTAAGATGCCATGCAACAGTGGGGCCTGCAAGTGTACTTTGGATGCTGTCAAATACAGGGCGAACAAGTCAGAGTGACTAAGCGAAGCTGAGCCCCTATATCAAGAGTGCACATGTGCTGGGTCCGTTGAGAATCAGTATGTGCAGATATGACTGACAGGCCAACAGGAATGCTGCAAATCAAGACTGTGCAACATAAATTAACATTTCTGGCACATGTGTGCTGGGCAATGACGATCACCAACATAAGAGAATCAAACCATCTCCACTTGACATTCAATGGTGTTACCATCGCTGCTTCCCCCAAAAGCCACATTCTGGGGATTACCATTGACAAGAAATGGAACTGGATCAGCCATATGAACTATGTGGCCACAAGAGCAGGCCAGAGGCTGGGATTTCCACAGCGACTAACTCACCTCCAGACTCCCAAAGCCTGTCCACTATCTATAATACACAAGTCAAGAGTGTGATGTACTCACACTTGCCTGGGTGAGTGCAGCTCCAAAAGCACTCAAGGAGCGCAACTCCATGCAGGACAAAGTAGCCCACTTGATAGGCACCTCATTCACCATCCTTAAACATTCACTTGCTCCACCACCAATGCAGTGGCAGCAGTGTGTACTATCTACAAAGTAATCTGCAACAACTCGCCAAGGCTTCTTTGATTGCACCTTCTATACCCACAACCTCAACTAACTGGAAGGACAAGGGCAGGGGATGCATGGGAACACCACCACCTGCAAGTTCCCCTCCAAGGTGCATACCTTTGAGACTTTGAGTGAAAACTGTTACAATTGTGGGATAAACATGAAACTCCATGTGCTTACCAGTGTCAGTGATGATTTCAGCCAGAAGTCCATCCCTCAGTCATTTGGCAGATGTGAAGGGTGTGGCCATCCAAGAGCATTATCATTAAGTCAGGGGCTCAACTGTTGTTGGGTCAAAGCCCTGGAGCTCCTTTCCAAAACGCACTGTGGGTTTACCTACACCACATGGACTGCAACGGCTCATGAAAGCACCTCACCACCACCACCTTCTCCAGGGCAGTTAGGGATGGGCATCAAATGTGAAACTAGGCAGCAATGTTTACATCCCATGAATGAATAGATAACTGAGAAATAAAGACACCCATATGATAGCCAGATCATTCACCTCTTTCAGTTTAATGTGGCTCTACAGCGGCACATGTGAGACATCTACAACTGTCACTGTGGCAACTCAGCAAGGATCATTGTCAGCCTGCATGAAACAACACATGAAAAGTCAAGTACAGCCATCACCCACAAATACAATGTTACCTGAAAGGTTCATCTAGTCCTGACCTGCAAGGCCATGACTGTGCATTGAGGGACAATTTGCAGAAAAGTCCCAGTTCCCATCTCAGGACTATGGGTGGGCCTACAACAGATGGATTGCCACTTCTCCTACAGGGTACCCAGCATAGCCCCCTGAAAGCCCCAAAGGATGGAAGCGCAATGTCCCAGTGGCCCACGACGAGCACATCCCATGGTTCACTATTATCTACAGTGAAAATGTCACTGAGCCCCCGACTTAATGATAATGCATTTGCATGGCCACACCCTTCACATCTGTCAGTTGACTGAGGGATGGACTTCTGGCTGAAATCTTCACTGGCATTGGTAAGAACATGGGGCGAAATTTTACGGCAGTGGGATTTTACGTTTCAATGAAGTTTCGAATGTCTCGCCGCATTTTACTGCCCCGTCCTTGCCAAAACGGGAGTGTAAAATTCTGCCCCATGGAGTTTCATGTTTATCCCATAATTGTAAAGAGCCACTCAACAAGTATTGACCAATATATCAATCGTTTGACGTCTATGGTAGGGTTACAAACATTGGAAAAGGCATACTTAAGAGTGTGAGATATAACACCATGAGGTGAACACTTCAGTGGTTGAGTCGCCATGGTGCCTTCTCTTCATGGACACTCCCACATGGTGCCCCCAATTTTGCGTCAGAGGAGGTGGAAGCAGGCTACTTACCTCTCTGCCTATAAGGCGTTGAAGGGCATCATGGCCAACTTTGCGCAGGAACCTGTCGGGACCTATCTCAGGCTGTGGGATCTGGACTTCTGCAGGGGCAGCTATGGTCACTGGAACACATACCACAGATGAGGGCTCTGGCAGAGGGGCTCATGGAAGTTAAGTGTGCAGAACTGCTCACAACAAACCCATCCTCCTCTGCATTCTTCTTAGTCCTGGGTTGGCTTTCTGAAGGGTTGGATGGGATGGACAGCTAGGGTGCAGCAGCCATCCATTCCAACGTCTGTTGTGCCACTGGTGAGAATGCCCTGTAATGGGTACACAGCTCCTCCAGTATCCTGTGGAGTACAGCACTCTTCCTCCTCCTTCTGATGCCCAAGGGATGTTGCAGCTCTGGAGAGCTGTGGGCGTGCAGCGATGTGGTCTCTGAGACACACAACAGGACACAATTAGTGTAATTTGTGGTCATTGCGAGACCACATGCAACATTTACAGGACAATATCAGAAAGCATATGAACTGAACCGTTGACCCAGTACCCTTCCTTCATGTTCTACCATGCACCAACTGCCCATTTCGCTAAGTCCCCCCGGGTGAATAATCTTCAACCCCGCCTATGAAGCCATGTTCTAAGTTGACTATAACACCACTTTTGGGCTTACAACTGGCAACTCGCCATCTCCAACACTGACCTGGGAGGGCACACACACAATTTGCAAGTCCCTCTCCTCCACTGCACAAATCGCTGTCAGCTTCACCCTCTCACCCCATGTTCAGGCTGTCTCGCCTCGCATTTCGTGTTCTCTTCTCCTGCAAGTCATCAATAAAAATAAGTTTAAGGACAATGACTCCTGCATCCAGGTACGAACCTAAGTGTGTCAAAATGGGCATTCTATTGCCACCCCATGAATGTTTGGACATACAAGAGTGCCATGTCAATTTGGTCATTGATGATGGGGAAACAGGTGCTAATTGTGTCACATCTGATGTTTCATTCACGTGGCACCCAAAGTGGACAGAAATGCATGTTTAGTCAAATTCAGCTTGCCTGAGCACAGCAGGTAACAGAATTGCTTGCCCTACTGTATCCAAGATCTTTGCTGTTCACCTGATGTGCTCACTGCCGCTGCTATTGCCTGGCAAGCTCTCTTGGTAATGGCAGGAGGTTTCCTCTTACCTGCTGTACCTCTCTGGCCTCCAACTTGCTGCACCAGGATCCCCAGGTCCTGCTCACAGGGTGAATCTAATCCGTGAGACACAATCACGGCACTCCCCTGGGATATTCTGCCATCACAATGAATAAAGCACATGAATGAGGAATGATGTCATTATTTGCGGCACTACTCAATACCCATGTGCAATCTCCTACTGCAACCATAATCCTGAGTTGTATACAGGCTGATGTGGTTGGGTTGGTGGTGGGGGTGGGGGTGGGGGACCTTGCGTAAATTGGGTATAGGATTGCCAACTGTGGTAGGACATATTCCTGGAGATTCCATCATATGAATTCCTGCGTCCAAGTAGCTTTTCCATCCATTGCTGGAGAATCCAGGACAATCCTGGACTGTTGGCAACCCTCGTTGGGTGCTCTGTTCAGGTGTGTGAGCACCCAATGGTATGGTGTGTTCTGGAGCTTATAGGATCCTGCTGGAATGCTCATTTGGAGTCACAAAGGCCAGCAAAGACAGTGTGCTGATGTCACGGTTATGGGTGAGGCACTTTTGGGTGCCCACATTTCAAAATGTGACGTTTGAAAGGGCATGTGAAGAATATTGAGGATCTGCATGCCAATTCCTGAGACAAGCCCCTTAAGGTACAATACTCATTTCACTTGCTGCTCAATGTTGTGATCTGCTGCAGCTGCAAAGATGGAGACATCTACATTTCTGGGTATGGTGGGGCAATAATGAATGACTGCTTCTTACAAGAGTGATGAGGTCATGATGAACATATATAAGATGCTAGTTGGGCCTCACCTGGAGTACTGCATCCTGTCCTGGTCTCCATACTTTAGGAAGGATGTGAAGGCATTGAAGAGAGTACAGAGGAGATTCACAAGACTGATTCAAGGGATGAAAAAAATTGTAGCTATGAGGATACATTGGAGAGGTTGGGACTATTTTCCTTGGAGAAAAGAAGGCTGAGAGGGGACTTTATAGAGGTATTCAAGATCCTGAGGGGTATGGACAGGGTAAATAGTGAGAAACTATTCCCACGTAAGTGAGCATCAAGAACTTGAGGGTACAGGTTCAAAATAATTGGCAAAAGGAGTAAAAGCGATGTAAGGAAAAATCTTTTCACCCAAAGGGTGGTTGGAGTCTGGAATGAATTTCCTGAGAGGATGGTGAATGCAGGTTTGATTGAGGTCTTCAAAAGGGAATTGGATTGCTACCTGAAAAGAGAGAATGTGCAGGGTTACTGGGATAAGGCAGGGGAGTGGGAATAGGTGGAATGCTCTAGAGCCAGTGCAGAGTTGATGGACCTAATGGCCTCCTTCAGCACTATAAGGATTCTGTGATTCTGTGAAGTATCCTCCCACACAACGTTTTGAACCCTTGACAACTTCCTTCCTCCCGTTGTGACTCAATTCCAGGACGGCCCTCTATATGGGGTCTGAGTCATGAAAAGCACGCCTCCTAATTCAGGTTTCGCCCCTGCCAAAGAAGTGTTTCCAGCTGGCCACCCTAACTGCTGTCCACCCCACCGCTGCCCCCCCACCCCAATTCCTTCGGCAATGAAGATCGCACCTCCAGTCACTTTTTCCTGTGGCAGGCATACGAAGCCAGGAATTTCCCCAACTCCCATTACCCACCTTGAGGATGAAAATCCAGGCCTTATCTGAACTTAAAGCCGGGTCACCATACTCATGGGCATAGTCAAAAACTATATTATAACATAAATGGAACTTCTAAAAGTTATCTAAATTTATGACTGAAGTTATTTATTACTAGTTTTTCCGGTGGCTAAAACAATTAATAACTTGAGTTCATCTCTCCATTATAGGAATTCTGCATAATCTCTCAATTCAGGAACCGTTCCTATAGATTGGAAAATTGCACGTCACTCTGCTATCCAAGAAAGGTGTGAGCAGGAAACCAGGGAATTATAGAGCAGTTAGTTTAACATCTGTTGTGGGAAATTACTAGAGTCTATAATTAAGGATAGAGTGACCGAACACCTTGAATTTTTTCAGCTGATCAGAGAGAGCCAGCATGGGCTTGTGAAGAATAGGTCATGCCTGACAAACCTGACTGAATTTTTGGAAGAGGTGATTAAAGTAGTGGGCAGGGGAATGTCTATGGATGTTATTTAGAGGAACCTCCAGAAGGCATTTGAAAAGGTTTCAAAAAAAGATTTATAGCTGAAGTTGAAGCTCATGGGACTAAAGGTAAAGCATTGACCCGGTTAGGAAATTGGCTGAGAAGCACAAGACAGAGTAGGGACAATGGGAAGGTTCTCTAATTGGCGTGATGTGGCTAGTGGTGTTCTGCAAAGATATGTGTGGAGCCCTCAGCCATTCATTGTATTTATTAATGATTTGGATGATGGGATAGAAAGTCACATATTCAGGTTTGCCGATGATACAAAGATTGTTGGCATTATAAGCATCGCAGATAAGATACTAATAGAGTAAATGAAAGTGTAAATCTGTGGCAGATGGACTTCAATGTAGGCAAATGTGAGGTCATCCCATTTACGCAGTGGATAGAACAGAGTACTTTCTAAATAGTGAAAAGCTAGAAACAGTTGAGATCCTTTGATACTTGGGGGTCCAAGTACATAGATCATTAACATGTCATGAGCTTTTAAAGAAAATAATCAAAAAGGCTAATGGAAAGATGGTCTTTATATCTAGAAGTCTAGAATATATAGGGTAGGAATTAGGCTTCAGCTGTACAAAGCCCTGGTAAAACCAGACCTAGCATACTGAGAAACTCTGGGCACTGCACCTTAGGAAAAATAATTTGTTTTGGAGGGACTACAGCTTAAATGTACCAGAATGATACCTGGACTCCAAGGCCAGGATTTTTTGAACCAAGGGGTTTCTCGCCAACTGAAGAGACGGTGGATAATGCATCACCACCGAAACAGGCTGCCCCACAGCCATTTTACCCTCCAAAGACTGTTAATTGGCTGGAGATGGGACTTCCGCCCATCACTCAGGAGGATGTCTCACCTCAGAGAGCTGCTGGCCAATCTGATTGCAGAAGCAGCAGTGGCCATGACTGGGACTATAAGCAATGACCAGAGTCGAAGTCCCGGAGTTCAGGAGAAGGTAAGTGTGGAGGTCTCAGGGCAGTGAGGGGAGGTGAGTTCCAGGGGTTGGCAGAGGGGAGGCAGGGTGTTGGTGGAGAGGCTGGGAGGGGGATAGGGAGCACCTTGTGGGGAGGGGAGATAATTGATGGAGGCACCCACACCCTTTTGCCCAAGGCCTGAGCAGGGTCACTTTCCGGGCTTCCTCCCTGCTGCTGAATTTCTTCCTTCAGGCTGAAAATTGAGGCTCTGTAGGAAACTTCACTTAAGTGGCCATTAATTGGCCTCAACTGGAGCAAGGACCAGAAGACCAACCTAGGCCTCACCTGGCCCACCGTAAAAACGTGAAGAGGTCGGGCGGGCGGGAGGCTGGTGGGAAGGCCATCTGATCCATTTGCCCTATCATTAGCAGCACTCTAGGTGTTAGGTTCTCCACATTAAGACCCTCCTTTAAAGCCACTTCTTTGGCAAAGCTTTTAGTCACCTCTCTTAGTAACTCCTTCGGTTCGGTGTCAGTTTATGCATTCTTGTGTTTAACAGGAGCAAAAGTAAAATCCTATGCAAACTATTATTACTCTTGTAGCTGATAAGAACATAAGAACACAAGAAATAGGAACAGGAGTAGGCCATTCAGCCCTTCGAGCCCGCTCCGCCATTCAATGAGATCATGTTTGATCTTCTACCTCAACACCATTTTCCTGCCCTATCCCTGTAACCCTTGATGTTTTTAATAATTGGAAACCTATCGATCTCAGTCTTGAACATACTCAACAACTGATCCTCCACAGCCCCCTGGGGCACAGAATTCCAAAGATTCACCACGCTCTGAATGAAGACGTTCCTCCTCATCTCAAGTTCACAATCCAGTGGTTTTTTAACCATTACCTTTTTTTAAAAATTATGGAAAGTTATAATTAAAGTCTGCAACATAGTCAGGACATAAAAAATTACATATTTTACAATACATGCTTAAATTTCCCTTGAAACTGCCTGCATTATTATATTTGCTCTTGAAAACTAAGGGTTTTTTTATTCTTTCATTGCATGTGGGCATCACTGGCTGGGCCAGCATTTGTTAACCATCCCTAATTGCACTTGAGAAGGTAGTGATGAGCTGCCTTCTTAAATCGTTGTAGTCCATCTGCTGCAGGTAATCCCACAGTGCTGTTAGGAAGGGAATTCCAAGATTTTGATCCAGCGACATGAAGAAATGATGATATAGTTCCAAATCAGGATGGTGAATAGAACATAACATAAGAACATAAGAACTAGGAGCAGGAGTAGGCAATTCAGCCCCTCGAGCCTGCCCTGCCATTCATTACGATCATGGCTGATCTTATTTTGGCCTCAACTCCAATTTCCCGCCCTCTCCCCATAACCTTTCAACCCATTACTAATTAAAAATCTGTCTATCTCCCCCTTAAATTTATTCAGTGTCCCGGCATCCACTGCACTCTGAGGTAGTGAATTCCACAGATTCACGACCCTTTGAGAAAAGTAATTCCTCCTAATCTCTGATTTAAATCTACCACCCCTTAGCCTAAAACTATGGCCTCTCATTCTAGAATGCCCCACAAGGGGAAACATCCACTCCACATCTACTTTGTCTATCCCCTTTAGCATCTTATATACCTCAATTAGATCTCCTCTCATCTTTCTAAACTCTAGCGAGTATAGGCCTAAACTGCTCAATCTCTCCTCATAAGACAAGCCCCGCATCTCTGGAGTCAATCTAGTGAACCTCCTCTGAACCGCCTCCAGTGCAACTACATCCTTCCTCAAGTAAAGAGACCCAAACTGTGCACAGTACTCCAGGTGTGGTCTCACCAATGCCTTGTACAGTTGCAACAACACTTCCCTATTTTTATATTCTATTTCTTTAGCAATAATTGCCAAAATGCTGTTTGCCTTCCTTATTACCTGCTGTACCTGTATACTAGCTTTCAGTGATTCATGCATGAGGATACCCAGATCCCTCTGCACTGAGGCATTCTGAAGTTTCTCTCTATTTAAATAATAAGTCACCTTTTAATTCTTCTGACCAAAATGGATAACCTCACACTTATCCACGTTAAACTCCATCTGCTAAATTTTGGCCCATTCACCATTTGTAAATTTCTTATTTCTTGCTGGTAACTTACTTTCCCACCTATTTTGGTGTCATTTGAAAATTTAGCTATAGTACCTTCTACCCCTGAATCCAAGTCATTAATATAGATTGTAACTAGTTGGGGCCCAAGGACCGAACCCTGTGGCACCCCACTAGTTACAGCTTGCCATCCAGAAAAAGACCTGACTCTCTGCTTTCTGTTGGTTAGCCAATCCTCTATCCAAGCTAATATATTACCCCTAACTCCATGTGATCTTAAATTGTGCATTAATCTTTTGTGTGGCACCTTATCAAAGGCCTTCTGGAAGGCCAGATATACTATATCTACAGGATCTCCATTATCCACTTTGCTTGTCACATCTTCAAAGAACTCTAACAAATTAGTCAAACACAATTTACTCTTCATAAAACCATGCTGACTCTGATGGATTGCATTTTGACTTTCCAAATGTCCCATTACTATTTCCTTAGTAATGTATTCCAACAATTTCCCAACGACAGACGTTAAACTAACTGGTCTATAGTTTCCTACCTTCTGTCTCCCCCCCACCCCCTTTTGAATAAGGTTGTTATATTAGCATTTTTCTAATCCACTGGAACCTTTCCAGAATCCAGGGAATTTTGGAATATTATAGCCAATGCATCCACTATCTCCACTGCCACTTCCTTTAAGACCCTGGGATGTAGGCCATCAGGTTCTGGGGACTTGTCACCCTTTAATCCCAATCGTTTGCTCAGTACTTTTTCTCTAGTGATGGTGATTGTTCTAAGGTTCCTCCTTCTCTATATCCTCTGCGCTACCTGTTACTATTGGGGTGGTGCTAGTGTCCTCCACTGTGAAAACTGAGGCAAAATATTGGTTAAGCGTCTCTGTCATTTCTGTGTTCCCCACTATTAACTCCCCAGTCTCATCCTCCATGGGAGCAACATTCACTTTAGCTACTCTATTTCCTTTTATATACTTGTAGAAGCTTTTGCTATCAGTATTTACATTTTGCGCTAATTTTCTTTCATAATTTACCTTTGCTCTTTTTATTATTATTTTAGTAACCCTTTGTTGATCTTTAAAAGTTTCTCAATCTTCCAGCCTGTCACTGACCTTTGCAATTTGGTATGCCTTAGTTTTTGCCTTTAAGTTATCTTTAACTTCCTTGCTTAGCCATGGATGCTTTTTCCCCCTCTTACCATCTTTCTTCCTCATTGGGATATATTTTATTTGGGAGGAAATGAATATCTCCTTAAATATCTGCCAGTGTTCATCAACTATCCTACCTTGTAGTCTTCCTGCCCAGTCCACTGGAGCTAAATCTGCCCTCATACCTATGTAGTTACCTTTGCTTAACTCCAGAACACTAGTGTGGGACTCAAGTTTCTCGCTCTCAAACTGAACTTAAAATTCTAGCATGCTATGATCACTCTTCCCTAGAGGATCCTTTACTATGAGATCATTAATTAATCCCATCTCATCACACAAAACCAAATCCAGAACAGCCTGCTCCCTGGTTGGTTCCACAACATATTACTCCAAGAAACAATCTCTAATACACTCTATGAACTCTCCCTCAAGGCTACCCTTGCCAATTTGATCAGTCCAGTCTATATGCATATTAAAATCACCCATTATGTGTGGCTTGGAGGGGAACTTCCAGGTAGTGGTGTTCCCAAGCATCTACTGTCCTTGTCCTTCTAGATGGTGGAGGCTACGTGCTTAAAATGTGCTGTTGAAGGAGTTGCTGCAGTGCATCTTGTTGATGGTACACATTGTTGCCATTATGTGAATGGGGTGCCAATCAAATGGGCTGCTTTGTCCTGGATGGCGTCAAGCCTCCTGAATGTTGTTAGAGTTGCATTCATCAGGCAATTGGAGGGTATTCCATCACACTCCTGATTTATGCCTTGTCAATGATGCATGGGGCGTCAGAGGTGAGTTAATTCCCAGCCTCTGACCTGCTCTTGTAGCCACAGTATTTATATTGCTGGTCCAGTTCAGTTTCTGCTTAATGGTAACCTCCAGAATGTTAATAGTGGGGGATTCAGCAATGGTAATGCTTTTGAAAGTCAAGGGGCAATGGTTAGATTCTCTCTTGTTGGAGATGGTCATTGCCTGGCACTCGTGTGGCACAAATTTTACTTGCCACTTATCAACCTAAGCCGGAATGTTGTCCACATCTTACAGTGTATGGACAAGAACTGTTTCAGTATCTGAGGAGTCGCAAGTAATACTGAACATTGTGCCATCATCTAAAATGTACTCTCTCTGCATAGGGTGCTGGCTCACTCTACTGCTGGCCTGTTTTAGAAAGGCAATGCCTCAATTACTCTATGAATTTCCATGAGACACCTACCAATAATATCAGCAATGGACTCTGAGAAGCCATGAAACAATTGGAACCTCTTGGGGATTGTTTTACATCTAAAATTTAACATTCTCATGTTTGTGTTTAGATCTTTTCATTGCCTTGCCCCTTTTTATTTCTGCAACTCCTTCCACCTCACAACACTCAGAGAACCCTACGCTTTCTCAATTCTGGTCTTTTGTGCATCCTCAATTTCCTTTGCCCATCTACCAATGGCTGTGCTTTCAGCTATGTAGGCCTTACGCTCTGGAATTCCCTCCCTGAACCCCTTTGCATCTCCAAGTCCCTCTCCTCCTCTAAGACAATTCTCAAATTTTATCTTTCTGACCAAATGTTTTGCCACCTGTCCTAACATCTCCTTACATGATTCGGTGTCAATTTTTGTCTGATAATGTTCCTGGGAACTTTTGCTATGCTGTAGGTGCTATTCAGGTAGGAGTTGTTTTTGTTGTTTTATAACTTCAGTCAGGGAAGATCACATGTTTTCTTAAACTTAATATTAAAATAACAACCTTCACGGTCTTCTCACATCTGACATGGAGCATGACTAAGTGAGGAAAAATAAATTATTCCATAACACATTCCACTCTGTAATAAGTTGCCAGGTATCGCATTGCAGGTAAAGTTTAAGCTATGACTCTTCATCGAGTCATACGGACTCAAAACGTTATCTGTGTTCCTCTCCGCAGATGCTGTCAGACCTGCTGAGTTTTTCCCAGGTATTTTTTTGTTTTTGTTAAAGTTTAAGCTATTCAGTTTACTTGTGTCTTAATCACAATTGTTATTACATACCCCACAGCTGGTAAGTGACTAAAAAAATGTCAGCTGTATGGAACTCTAGTTTGCAACTGGTGGGCGACCAAAAGCACTGAGCAGATAGAAGGCAAGTTAGAGGAAAAAAATTACATACATGTCTTTTCCTAATTATATTTCCAATCACAGTACTAAAATGTTCAGTTTTGTAATGCAAGCTGAGGTGGGAAACTCATAGTGCACAAATATTACCACATCTGAATGAACTAGAAGCAAAAATTTTAATCTAATTGTACTATCCTGGCATGTCACTAAAATATACCTTCTTGCTTCAAGGGCCTATTAAAGACTTGTCCCATTTTTACAGCAGTGAAGAACTTTTCTCAAATGTTCTTCAAACCTACCTTCCACACCCGAGGCAATGCTGTTGACTCAAGAGAGTAAATCATAATTTCATTTTTCACTGGGTGCAAATCATTGTGACTGATCATTAGCCATAATTGTTAATTTTCAGCTTGTGCCTTCTTAGCTCCCCTTCCTTGACTTAATGAAATGCCACTGAGATTTGGATCATCGCATGTTATAATAAGTCTTTTGAAAATGGGAGTTGATGAAGATTCCCCCCAGCATTTTGTTGAAAACTTAGGTGGACTGGGGAGACACTTAAGTTTGATACGAAGTACAAAGAGCTCATTATCAATGCATCATTCCATCGGCAGCTTCAGTTAGTTATTTCCTGTGCCAATCAGAATCAATTAAGTCATGTTGCGCACCATCCAGAATCCCGATAGTTGAGCTGTTTCTGCCAAAATTATGTACACCTTTTTCCCCTCCAGGTCAACTGGCTATGAAAAGGGAATTTTTAATCCTCAAAAGCTGGAGTCCACTTTTCGTGTCAGAAATAAACATGCTCAAGCAAGCGTCATGATTCCTATAGAACTATATTCTACCACCCACCAAATAACATCTGATCTGGGGCTATTTTTGTTAGAGGTCTTAGTGGCGGGTGCTGACAGTTGCAACATGGATTGAAAGCAGAACATTGGCCATGTGCTACATCAATGTCTTCCTAGAGCACAAGCAGCCTCCAATAAGTTCCAATGCAGATTTGGCTTTTCACATAACAAACTTGGGTGCAAACCTACGTATGAAAATGACAGACAGCAAAAGACTATTAGTTCATCTAGACTGTTCTGATGCTTTATCCTTGACTGCCCAGAGCTATGTACCCTGCCAAGAAACAGATTAAGAAATAATTGAGGAATGAACGCTGAAAATTCCTCTCCAATCCACTTAGCTGATCAAAAGTTTTCCAGGAGATTACATTGGCTCTGCTTTACATGACAGGATACCTGGCTCATGTATGAAGTGGTCTCCAAACCAGCCTGAAACAGGTCCATCTCTCACCTGAAGCAATTCAGCAAATCAGCATTCACTACACGAGCTGGAAACACACAAGCCCACAATTTTCAGGGGAAAAAGAATTACCTCCCAATATCCAACAAAGCCACCTAACCTCCTCATGGTATATCACCTCATCAACATGCATCCATGCATCAATTACACTCTTAATTTCAGATTCAAATAGTTTAATAAATATCTGCCAATTTCCGGTAGAGACAAAATATTGGCCCCTCCGCTGCATGTCTCCCCCTGGTGGATGCAGCAAGCCATTTAAATCCCCATTCAGTTCTGTGGATCGTAATATCCTGCCGGGCGGAGGGGCCATAAAATCCTGGCCATTACAGTCCTGTAACTCTAACACTGAAGAGCTGGGCTTCCATTTCGAAACCTCCAGCTCACCCCCCCACAATCTTGGTCACTTGATGAATTGGATTCTTTTAAGGACAGGCTTGACTATAGAATACACCCTGTTTTGAAGGACTCCGCCTCAGAACTGGGAAAGGTGTTTTGCAGGAAGAGTGTCATTTGCTGAGCAATTATGAAATAATGTCGATGTTACCGTTGGATCCATTTAGATCCAGACCACCCCACACTTATGAGGTGAGGCAGTAGGTGGCAAAGAGTAAGGAGAATTTGTATTAGAAATGCACCTTGTATCTGTTTCTAGCTCCATGTAGCTAAAACTTGTGGATGGAATTGTCTGTGCCCACTGGTGGAGGGCGTCATGGTGGGCGTGAGCGGACAATATGGCAGGAAGGCCTAAAAATTGGTTTCACGCTGTCATGAAGCATGTTTGCAATCATCCGCTCCGCCCATTAATGGTGGGGCGCATTTCCTGCCGCCAGGAACTTCATTGTAGTACATCTGCATATCATTATCAGCCCAGCTCACCGGAATCATTCCCCCACGTCAAATGTACCGCCCACATCAGCGGAAAAACATGCCGGTGCACAACATTTCATGACAAATGTGACATGCAGAAGTTGGATTTACCGTCAGGGCCTTGTGCACGTCGCGGACACCCGAGGAGCAGAAGATGCCGGAGTCCAGCAACAATGGGACCCTGGAGGATTGTCTATCGCGTGCTGGGTGGATCCTCATGGACATGGCTCCACCGCAAAGCAGCTCACAGAAGGTGGAAAATCGCTGTTGAGAGATTTCTTTGGGCCTTTAGTATCTTGCCTATGGTCTGCTATGGATGATCGTTGAGGGAGTGGAGAGGAAGATCCAGCAGTGAATGGGAGAGGAAGATGTACTGGGGGGAGGTGGGAGAGGAAGGTCTAGGTTTGACTGGGAGAGGAGGGAGGCGTTGAGGTTGGGAAGGAGGGAATGAATGTGTCAGGGGCTTAAGGTTGGGAGGGGGGAACAAAGGTGAGGCTGGGAGGTGGGGAATGAATATGTCGGAGGACTGAGGTTGAGAGGTGGGGGGGTAGTATGGTGGGGAGGAGGGAGTAATAGAGGTGAAGACGGAAACTGGGGTGGTAGGTATAAGAGGGGAGGAAAGCGTAAAGAAAGGAGTTCAGAGGGAAGAAGGAGTCCAGAGGGGAGAAGGAGTCAGGAAGAGGTAAGGAGTAAGCTGGGTGGGAAGGAGTCCGGGGGAGGAAGGAGTCCGAGGGGGTGGCGGGAAGGAGTCCTGGCCATGGGGAAGGGGTAAAGGGGGTGATGCCCAGGTGAACATGCAAGGGGGGCCTGTGGAGTCAATGACTGCCTCCTGGGGAGTGAAATCTCGGTGAGCATGGTAGGTAGGAATGGTGAGAATGAGAGAGGGCAGAGTGAGCCGGTAGGTTGGGAGGATGAGGGTGTGATGGTATTGGTAGGAGGGACGGCAAGGGTGGTTGGTGGGGACTTAGGGGAAGACACGGACCCTGGGGTGAGAAGGAGGAGACCGGGGAGGTTAATGTGGATGGGGGTGGGATTTTCAGGAAGGTAGGGAACGTGTACCTGGACATCCCCGAAAGAAAAGGGTTGTGGGTGGTGGGTGACGGTGGGGAGGTGGAAGATGATGCTGGGGGGTGTGTCGACAGTGATGGGGAAAGGAAATGGGTGACTGGCGGAGGGGAAAGGACGGAGAAGCTGAAAAAGACAGTTATGTGTACCATACTTGTAAATGCGAACGTCAAAGGAAGCTCGTGGTGGGTGGGAAAAGGTGCTGCGTGGGAGTGCGATCAGTGGGTGGGCAGAGATGCAGGTCAGCTCAGATGAAAAACTGAAAGAGAGCCCCAGCAGTGTTGAAGATGCCCACGACATTGAGATGAGTGTGATGGAGGAAGGATCCACGTGTGTGAGAGAGTGCTTGCACAAGGCTCTGAAAGGCCCTGCCACACACACACTTCTCCCTCCAGAATCACTCGTGAGCCAGCTGTGTGCAGCTGAACTGCTAGTGGGGGGGCTGGCGGGGGGAAGGGAAGCAGTGGGAGGACATGCATGGCCTGTCAATGAAGATGAAAGACATCATTACACATTATTCAGTGAAAGTAAATATATTTTCAGATCATAAAATGACAAAATGTGTTCACCCAAGCAACCAACTGTGATCAGAATTTCTTAACATTTCCAGGCCTGACACTTCTATGTGTTTCCCTGACATCCATAGCAGTGATGGAGACAGCCTGTGCAATGGTTAGCCTTGCTGCATGGATCCTCTGGAGAGCCGAGGCCTTGGGGGCCCCGGCTTGTTTTGGCTGTCACCCTGTGGGCCAGCTGCTCCCAATGTGGTGACAGAGGGTAAGGTTGAGGGGGTCACAGGCAAAGGGTATCGGAGGGAAAGGACAGCCTTTGAGATTCCTGAGTGGATGACCCAGGGGTGTCCAGCTGCTGTTCCTCCTCCTTTTGGGTGCCCGAAGGCCTCGGCCTTACTCCTTGAGTGGAAGGAGCACCTGGAGGGACATCGAGGTGCCCTGTTTCCCTCTCACATTACCACTGCAGGAAGTCACCCATTGCTACTACAATGGAGTGCGGGTCTGCATGCATCCCCACATTCTGCTGCACCAGGGTCTCCATGACATCTGCCATCCTTCCCATGAAGACCTCCATATGCACACATGTGGGCATCAATTAATCAGACAGTAGGTGGATGCACTCCTCCGACTCGTGTGCCACTCTGTTGAGGGCTTCCAACGGCTCCGCCTGATGTTCCCATGCCTTCTTCTGACTCTCCACAATGAGTGGGAAGGCCGAATCCAAAGGCTCGTCATCCGACTTGGACCTCACAGATGCCTCTTCCCTAGCAGTCCTCCGAGTGCCGGCTGAACCTGCCTCCTCCTGCTGCAGAGATGTGTCTGTGCAGTGACCACCAGGTTGTGAACTCGAGCCTGCTCTAGATCTAGGTCCCTCCACTGTGGTATGTGTCTTTGCACTGGTGGAGGGTGGGGGTAAGTGCTGTGATGAGTCTTCCAGGCTACTTAATTCCAGCTCTTCAATGAAGGAGGTGTCCATTTGGCTGGAGGTGAGGACCTGGATGGAGCTGAGGGACAGGCTGGCTGAGGGTGTCAGTCGCTTGGCAGAGCTCCCTGTGAACCAAAGTAGAGATAATTAGCGCAAGACAGCAGAGTCAAAAGTGGAAGAGAGAGCACTCACAGTTGTGTTGAGAGAGGGATCATGTGGTGCAGCATCCTCACATGGGTGTTCACTGCCGACCTCACAGTCATCGCAGGCACGGTCCATTTCCTTACCAGTCAGCGTGATGGCACACTCCTCAAAGTGAGTGAGGGGCCTAATGTGGGCTACTCCAAGCCCCAGTCAGGGACCTCTACCTGCTGTAGTGAGCCAGCTTCTCCTGCATGAAAACATTTGGAGAGACTGTGAGCAGGACACAAGGCACTGTGTGGAATGTTTGTGCGGTGATCGGAGCCGTGGACAGGATAAGGACGCGAGCTTGAGAGGGTATGAGCCTGATGGAGATGTGAGGGTGTGTGTGAGAGTTAATGGTATTGTCCCTTGAGGTGTGAGATCCCTGTGGATGTGTGATGGGTTCCTGAGTGTTTGAGTTGAGGGTGATGAGAAAAGTGACTTACCCTGGTGGAACAGATGAGACCATTCATCCTCTTTCGGCACTGGGTGGCTGTCCTCTTTTGCAGGGCGTTGGCACTGACCACCGCTGCCACCGCCTCCCATGTTGGATTGATGACCTTGCTTGCTGGCCTTTGCCCAGAGAGGGGGTAGTGGACACCACAGCACGCCCTCCACAGCATCCACAAGGCATTCCAAGGATGCATCACTGAATCAGGGGGCTGCAGTCTTCTTGCCTTTCAGGACCATGTCTTCTGGGCAGCAGTCCTGGGCTGGAAGCACTGTGAAATGTGTGTGCGCCTGCAGTTTAAATATGGTGCAGGTGAGGAGGTGGCAAGGTGATGACGCGGCAGGCAAATGAGAGCCCGCCCGCCATCAAAACGGCGAGCTTCTCAGGACAGTATGATTAATGAGGTGGGTTTGGGATGACACAGCATGAAAAGCCGCCATTGCAGCCGGGCGGGTAAAATCTTCTTTTTCCCACCCACTACCACACCTAGTGCGAATCTGGGACGATTCCGCCCCGCGTTGGTAAATATGTGGATTGAGGAGTGAACTGATAAATAGCAGAGTGGCGGTTTGCTCAATACAACCATGGAATCCGCCATGCCTCAGAGAACTACATGAACCCATCGATTCCACATGCATGGAAACACCAAGAAATGCTGATTTTAGAGATTGTCCTGATCCTCCCCCACTCTCCTTAAACCAACGAAGCTGCAGCACTTGTGTGTATCAAGTGACAAATTGATTTTATACAGAAAAAAAATCTCCCCAAGGCACTGCACAGGAACGTGGCAAAAAAAAAAGGGGCAGTTTAGGGAGAATTCTAGGATCGAGTCCTGGGTGGCTGAAGGCACAATTGCCAATGGTACCAATGACACTGAAGTCCCCCGATGCTCAGCCAATCAGGTCAGTAATCTGCCTTGAATTTCATGGTTTTTAACTTTAATTAATAGCCTCTAATGATGGATTTTATCAAATGCCTTCTGCAAAGTAAATGATATCCATAGACATTCCCCTGACCCCTGCTTTGGCCAGTCAGCTCTTCCAAAATTTGGAATGCAGGCTTGTCTTACCCTTTACAAACCTATACTGGCTTTCTCTGATCAGCAGAAAAACTTCAAGGTGTTTAGTCACCCTATCCTTAATTATAGATTCTAGTAATTTCCCAACAACAGATGTTAAGCTAACTGGCCTATAATTCCCTGGTTTCCCGTTCACGCCTTTCTTAAATAGTGGAGTGACGTGCGTAATTTTTCAACCTAAAGAAATGGTTTCTGAATCAAGGGAACTTTGGAAGATTATACTTAGGACAGTTACAATGTTTTAACCTAATTCCTTTAAAACCGTGTGATGAAAAACCATCTGGCCCTGAAGATTTGTAACTCTTCAGTGCCATTCCTTTCTACATTACTGTTATTTCTCTAATGTCCCTGATCCCACATTAGTTTCCTTGGGATATGCGCATACTGACCTCTTCCTCTACTGTAAAAATGATACAAAGTAATTATTCAATACATCAGCCATTTCCTTATTTTCATTGATAATGTCACTGTTAATCAGTTTTTAAGGGGCCCTGCTCCTGACCACCCTCTTTTTCCTAATATAACAATTTTTGTGTTAATTGTGATATCCCTTGCAAGTTTCTTTTCACATTCCCTTTCTGTGGCTTTTTGCCAACGAGGTAGGGATGGGTCATGGGCAATGCTACAGAAAGGGAAGTAGTGGGCTTAGTGAAGCAGAGGATATGGAGTCGGGAGTTTCGTTTAAGATCAAACATAAATAAATGCAAAATACTGCCACAGCTGGAAATCTGGAATAAAAACAGGAAGCGCTGGAAAAGCTCAACAGGTCTGACAGCCTCCGTAGAGAGTGTGTTAACATTTTGAGTTGAATATGATTATTCTTCAGAACAAAAAAAGGATACAAGCAGTCTGCTTCAGATAGAGACAGTGGTCCCAGAGGGGGGGTGGAATCAATGGTGGGGCTGAACCTAATGGCTTTGGTTTCCCTATCTTTAATTGAAGGAAATTGCAGGGCTGGATGTCGGACAAGCAGGCTGGCAACACCGTACAGTAGAGAAGTTGAGACAGGTGATGGTGAGGTAAAACTGGCTGTCCTTAGTGTACATGTTGAATCTGGTGTCACTTCTTCGAGTGATGTCACCAAAGGGCTGCATTGAAATTAGAAATTTAAGGGGAATAGAAAAATTATAATTTTATAAATTAGTGGATCAATCCCGGTCGTGTTTACTAAGTTAGATAAGTTGCTAATTTATAAGGTCAGGCCTGTTGCAGCAGGTAATGTTTTATTAACGTACTGAATTGCATTATGTTCCTGAGAGACCACAAAGTTTAACTATTAAGTAAACAGAGCCTCATATCAATTTGAGTTTATTTGTTAGGTGAGGGGGGAGTGCAGGTTGAGATCAATCAGAGTTTCATTAACCTTTAGATTGCAAACTATGACCAACAATGAAATGTCTGTCTTGTGTTATTTTTAAGTGTGTGGTTTCTACAATCATCAGTTACAGACATCAGTTCTAGAAGGCAGCTCACCACCACCTTCTCAAGGGCAATTAGGGATGGGCAATAAATGCGAGCCTAGCCAGTGATGCCTACAACCCACAAATCAATTTTTAAAATTACCACTTTGCTATGAGGAATTTTCTCAGGGAGTGTTATTCAGCATAAATGAAAGGTATTCTTTTTCTTAAAAATGTTGTTGGAAGAAATTTGATCATAGGTAATACTTACATGCTATCAGTTTCATGAAATTTGCTAGTAATTAAATGCAATATAGGAAGTGTGTTGAACAGGGGTAGTGCACACATGTACCCATTGCTAATATATTAGTTTATCTACAATGGCATTGATCACAGGAAACTGGAGACTATGGTGTGTTTTAAGGAAATGGGACTTCTCTGACATTGCCAAGGGAGCAGATAATCTGTGTTGAGAGAATTTGGGTTCTCTCTTCTTTGTAAGAATTTAGAAGGGGATACAGGAACAATTAAAGAGACCAGAGAATTGAACTGCTGTCGAGACATGGTCAATCGCTTGAAGATGAAAACTTAGGGGGAAAGGGGTGATGGGCTGTGTGTTGTGAATACTTAGGGTAGAGGAGCTTGTAGTGAAGAAACATGGAGACAATGAAGAAGGTACACAGTGTTAGGGTTGTAAATACATGGAGGACTGAGGTGTTAAATAGTTACAATGGGGAGATGAGGTAGTGAGAATTTGTGATTGTGCCTAGGACAAGCGAATATTTGGAAGATAGTGAACATTCAGCATAGGGTATAAGACAGTGATTATGAGCATAATCAACAGTTGGAGGTGATTGAAGATTGTAAGCAGTGGAAGATGGACAGATGGCAATTGGGACAGTAGCTGGAATATCAGGGAGTAAATTAGAAGATGGATTGAATACAAAATTGTGATGTAAACTCCCTCCCATTTTACAATGTATGGGTAATATTGGATCCAAGTAACATAATATTTTCAGAATGCTGCACAAGTACAAATGTCATCCTCTTATGCAATTGCATTTTTATAACACACTTTTTGGTTGAAAAGAATCTTTATCAAAATATGGATACATATATATTGCGGGGAAGAGCATAACTAGAGGCCATGAATATAAAACAGTCACCAAGAAACCCAATAGGGAATTCAAAAGAAACTTCTTTAGCCAAAGAGTGGTAAGAATGTGGAACTCACTGCCACATGGAGTGGTAAAAGCGAGTAGTATAGAAGGAAAAGCTAAACCAGCATATGAGGGATCGGGAAGAGGGGGCTGCAATGATACATTTAGATGACGAAAAATGAAACGAGACTTGAGTGGAGCATAAATGCCGGCATGGACAGATTGGGCTGAATGGCCTGTTTCTGTGCCGTATATCCTATGCAATACTATCTAATCAATGCATTTACAATAGGAAAGTCGATGGCCCAGAATACAGGGTGTCATAAAATCTTTTTTTTGTCCCTGTGTGCTTTGTAAGTTATCACCAGTGGAGATTGTAACATTCGCAGCGCAGAATGCTCCAATACATGTTACATTTGATCTTGCCTAGTAACAGCGGCAGGAGCTTCTTAGAGTGTTTCGATAGGTCATCCAGGTCAGTTCTAGGGTCAGTGAAGAGCAGTTCAAGGTTTAGTCAGTTTTAGTCAGAGAGAGAGTCAGGAGCAGAGGAAGAAGCTCCATGCAGCTAAAGTGGTGCTGTTACCTCAAAGGAGCCGTGTTGGCAGGCTCCAGGAAGTGGGGGTTTGGACAGCTGGGAAGGCAGTGGAAGGTTGGTGACTCCTTGCTGGGGTTGTTGGGGCAAAGATAACCCTTTAGAGCAGTGGTGTGTTCTGCTCAGTGTAGCCGAAGAGCTGGATTTGTGTCCATGAGTCGGTGCTGGAGTACAGATTCGAGAAGCAATGGGAACGTAGTCTCGGGGGGTGAGATTGAAGCCCTGCGAGGTGAGCAGTCATTGAGGCAGTCCAAGTTAGAGCAACGTTTAGAAGGAATTCGAGGCTAGATCTACTAGGGAAGGGTGAACACTTGCAATGCCTTGTAAGGGAGACAGAATTTTAAAGAGTTTGTGTAACTCACAATGGACACTGACATTCTGGGTGTGTTGCGGAGAAATCTGTGTGATCTGTCTTAGTCGCATCTGTCATTTATTGTGCAATGTGTATGTGTTAATTCCCATGTACCTCATGTTGATTATGAATGTTAGTCTATAAGATAGATATTGTAGATTGTTTTCCTTTTCTGATTTTGCATAGTAAATTTTATTTTGTTTGTTCAAAAACAGTGGAATCTTGTGGTTTTATTCTCTTAGTAAGTACCTGGGGTCTCAAACTTAGTCTACTTTAAACAAAATGTTACTGGTCCCTATCAAACATCTTGGGGTCTGGTACAGCTAGTTAACTGTCAGTCACCTTCACTGGTGTATTCTCCATGGCAACACTTCCATCAATCGGAGTCCACTTGCTAACCAATCAGCACTCTCTTCTCATAGAGTATAAATTGTTGTTTTCCCCTTATATCAGTATTCTGGCAAAGTGTCCTGAAGAGTGCAAAACACAGATAAGTTACATTATAAAGGTATGAAGCTAGAAAGCTGTGAAAAATAGCGAGTTTAAAGGGTTGGATGTTGTGCCCTTTGGGTCTTAATTCAATGTGATACCTTTACAAGAAGCACACCAGAAGTATAGGATCCTCTGCTCATCATCATAGGTCAGATCAAGACCAGTTTCTTGCACTAATTCCCATCTATATTGTTCACTGTCAATTAAACAGATTAAAAAACAATTAGCTTCAGGTAAAGTCTTACTGGCCTGAGGCTAAATTTGCAAGGATTTCTGAAGGACAAGGTAAAAACTATGTGAAGTTCTCCGCAGAGAGTCGAGAGAAGAACACTGTAGCTTGCAATTACATGGTTACGGAATATGGAAATGATACTGTGACTAAACATATTAGCAATCATGCGAGGACCTAATGATTAATTTACTGTTTTTCTCTAGGCTTTGTACAGTTTGGGTTGGATATGATCCTCCAGCCTAATGAGCAGGCCATGGTGACTATTTACCAGCTCCTGTGATAGCGGTGTCAATTTAACGGCATGTTAGATCTTCCCAACCTTTTTTCCCAATGTGATCTCAGATTTTGTGTGACCCCAGAGAGAAAATTCGGGAGGGGAAGCGGGTTGTTTAGTGGGGAGGGGTGGCAAAGCTTGTTGACCGGGGTTGGGGGGGGGGGGGGGGGGGTAGTGGAGGGGGGGCGGGTGTTTAAAACTGCTGGATTTGCCCTAAGAAAGCACAGAAGCACTTTCTTGCAGACTGTGGCTGTAGCAGCAATCGGACATCAGAGATTAAAGCACGCCCACTGACAGAAAAAAACATGGGGTTGAATTTTCTGTATGGCGGGTGGGCAGAGTGGGCATAGGCAGGCATGATTGGGTTGGCACCACCTTTTTATGTGGGCGGGTGAGTTAAGGCCCACTCAGCGTGAGAAGCCCTCTGGTGAACCCTTCCACTTGACATTGTGAGCAGCCTTTCCGAGGCTGCCAGTGCTTCTGATAAACAGGCCACCAGGCCAGTCCAGAGGATAGGCCAGCGGAGCAGGCGAGGCTGGAGGATAGGGCAGCGGAACAGGCCAGGTCGGAGGGTAGCGTGGGGGGGCCAGTGTGCCCCTTGATTCTCGGATGACTGCCTTGCTGCCCTCCTCGAGGAGATGGCAGCACGGCGAGAGGTGCTGGTTCCCCAGGATGGGAGGAAGAGGCCCCTCCCACATGACGAAATGTGCCTGGGAGGAGGTGGCGGAGGTGGTGAACTCCCGCGACGTGATGCGTTGCACCTGGGTCCAGTGTCACAAGCACTTCAACGATCTGTTGCGCTCTGGCAGGGTAAGTACTATGTTGGCATTGGTCATGTAACCCAGCAGGTCGGCTTACCCTCTGCTGCCCCCGCACCCCACCCCCAACCCCCCACCACCACCAAGTCTGAGTCTAGTGACTGCATTGAATCATTGGCGGCATTTGTTCTTTGCTGGGTGGGCCAGCAGATATTGCCCATGCTGAGGTCAACCTGAGAGGGTGATGAAGAGATGTCTTTTGCCCCCGCAGCATGTGTTACACTGAGCTCCACGTGACTGATTTGGGGGCAACCTGGAGGAGCTGCACCTAAGCGCTGTGTTTGAACTCCAGGAAATGGCCAAGCCAGGGTGATGACATGCTGGAAGGGGAGCTTCAAGGTGGCGTGGCAATGAGCCATCTGCTGCACTCTGTGCTCCACGTGCTTGCGCCTCCTTGCTGTGGAAAGATATACCGTGTATTGCCTAACGTGATGTAGGCAGCATTTGTCCAAGGGGGCTGGGGTTTGGTGGGGTGTGGAGCAGGCCTAGCATCTTTGTGTGAGTGTTTGGCAGCAGTGGGTTGAGGAGGCACTGGAGCCCTGCAAGGTCCCACTCTGGTTGGGGTGGGGCCGTCCGCGAAGAGAGTCCAGGTACAAGTAACACTGATCAATGCTCATCTCTCATTTTCAGGAGAGGAATGCTCATAACGTGGCAGAGCAAGCAAGGACTGGCGGTGGCCAGGCACAGATCGCCATTCTTAGCCACTTTGAGCAGGAGGCCCTGGATCTGGAGAGACGCCATATGCCCAGGTCCACTGGTGTCGGTGAGGCTGGGGTGCCACAGCCAGGTACATATGCCCAACAATGAGGTCAGCATTGTTCTCCCAACAGCAATAGCACTGCTGAATGTTAATTGATTTAATTTTGCAACTTGGCTTGACCATTGGTTAGGGAAGGATGAGCTCATAATGATCTGGGGGACAGGGATGCACTTTGACATTGTCTCCACGTTAACTGATCCACTGTCCTTGTTCTTCCTTTCAGCATCATTCAGCAGGGCCGGGAGGAGGAGCAGCAGATGCCCCCTCTCACACCTGAGGGGCCTGAATTCTCACCAGCGTCACACCATTTCTGCGAGGCAGGCACCAGCACAGATACTAGCACTCGGTGAGAATTCGAACATCGGCCAGTTTCCCAGGGCACAGCGGTGACGACACTTCACAGTCGCTGGAGGAGCTGGCAGAGACAGAGAGTGCCCATGGCGGCAGCAGTCAGAGGACTGCAGAGGACCAGGCACGTGCTCAGTCGGTGCCTGATGATGTGTCTTTGGAGTCATCCACCATGCAGCAGGTGCAGGAAATGTGGCTGGGTGTGCGGGAGCATCTGGGGGAGATACTACTCCAGGAGACCCGTCAGGGCTTCCTTGGGATGCACTCTGACCAGCAAGCCCTCACATTGGCATTGACCTCAGCTGGTCAGTGCCAGTGAGGGAGATGGTTTGGGCATCAAATTTCACAGCTCAGTGCCCACCCATCCACGGTGGGCAGGGAGGTCCGAGGCAACCTCACGTCAGCACAGCAGCTGCCGGTCATCTCTGCGGGCTGCCCTCAGGGTGCTCTGGATGAGGGCAGCAGCTCCTCTGCCCCTCTCCCAGTGACCCTTGTATTTGTGAGGCTGCGATGACCGGGGAGATGCCAGCTGTGGAACTGGCAGCTCCCTGCCAGGCAGGGCCAGCACAGGCTCCACGGGCCAGAGGACGACTGCCAAGGTCATTTAGGCCAATAGGACAGCAGAGTCAGCAGGCTGGCTCAGATGCCACTCTGGGTGATGGGGCAGCACCAAGACATAGTACCCGCAAATGAAAACATAAGGCACATTAGGTGCAACACAGGTTTTTCATTGGTGCTTTTGTGTTGGTCTGAGATGAGGTCTTTATGATTTGCTTTGTTTGGTAACACTATTGTCTTTTGATAAATTCAGAATAAATTCAGATATGTCACCATGGCTGAGGGTGCCTCTTTTCTTCTGCATGTGTACGGTTTCCAAAACTGTAATGAATACTTGGTTGGACATTCAGCTTTATTAACAAGGCCCTTAGTGACTGTTCCTAACCTGGAAGATTTTGCACTTAGGTGTCGAGTATTGAGCCCACAGCCCAGGCTTATCCTGGTGGTCCATCTGCGGTGTGCCAGCTGAAGGCTCATTGGATTAAAGCCTCCTGAGTGTCCCTGCCTCCCCCAAGTATGTCTAGGCCAGTGTCTACCCCCTCAGCATTTTCCTGTGCACGCTCACCATCGGAATCACTGCTGGACTCATCGTGTGCAGCAGCAGCCACTGCATCAACGTCTTCATCGTCCACAGCATCCCCCCTTTCCAGCACAAGATTGTGGAGAGCGCAGCATGCAACCACTATCACCAAGACATGACCTGGGGGGTACTGGAGTGCTTCCCCTGAGTGGTCCAGGCATCAGAAGCGCATCTTGAGAAGACCGATGGCTCTCTCCACCACAGCCCTTGGTGGTGCCATAGCTCCTATTGTATCGCTGCTCAGCTTCTGCTCTTGGATGGCGGAGAGGTGTCATGAGCCACCTTCTGAGGGGATAGCCCTTGTCACCCAGCAGCCATCCATCCAGCCAGGCTGGAGCACTGAAGAACCCTGGCACCTGGGAGTGTCTGAGAATGTAGGCGTCATGGGAGCTGCCTGGGTACCTTGCACAGACTTGTAAAATCTGCATCCTTTGATCACACACTATCTGCACGTTCATGGAGTGGAAGCCCTTCCTGTTGACAAAGGCACTGAGCTCACCTGCTGGTGCCTTGATGGCCAAGTGTGTGCAGTCTATTGCACCCGGGTTGCGGGGGAAGCCAGCAAAGGCCGTGAAGCCTCTGGCTCACTGTGTCTGACTTGCCGGGTCGCACCGGAAGTGGGTGAAGCTCAATGCCCGTCTGAACAGAGCATCTGTAACCTGCTTGACACAAGTTTGGGAGACACCACAAAGATCACCCACCGACCCCTGGAAGGAGACAGAGGCATAGAAGTTGAGGGCAGCTGTGACCTTCAGATCCACTGGCATGGGGTGGCCACCCACATCTCCTGAGCAGAGATCTCAGGCCCTATTGTCTGATAGATATAGTTGACTGTCTCCCTTGAAAGATGGACCCTTCTTCAGCACTGCACCTCAGACATATTGCTTCGCCGCCTGTATACCCTGGCAGCATGATGGTGGCATCTTCTGCGGCCCCTTCCACCTTGACTGCCTCTTGGCCCAGTGCTCCTTGTGTCTGCGCCTGTCCTCCCAAAGGTGGCTCCCCTGGAGGCTGAAAGTGCACTCCTGGCTTCCTCCCTCTTCTAGCCCTCCCTTCCTCTTCAGAGGAGCTGCCTCCAGTGGAAAGTTCAGCTCCCATTCCCAGGCTAAGGGAAGGCTTCCTGAAACCTGCAGGCCCAAAAAAGATTCCTCACTGCAGAGTGCTGACCTGAAGGTTAAGAATCCAAGCAGCTGGTATGCGTTTTGGAGTACTGCAGATCACACAGGCAAGTTTCAAAAACTTTCACAAATAAATGCTTGACTGTGCACAATCGCGATCCCACTACCCCTCTTATCCCACCCGTGGATGAGATTAATGCAAATGTGTCCTACCCGCCTGTCCATTGCACCCATGCACCGAGCCGAAGATTGCACAGGCACCGAAAAATCAGCATCGATTGGCACCTTAAGTGTTAGCCGTTAAATAATGGCGGGCGTGCCTTGGACATCATCGTGCGCCCACCCAGCGAATTATCATGATGGTGCACGTTGACATCGGGATGCTCGCCTGACGTCATCGTGTGTCATTTTACGCACGGAAGTGCAGGGCCTGCCCCCACGCGCCAAAGGGAAAATTCAGCCCATGGACATTTAAAGGGAAATCATTGTTGTCAAAACTAAGTCAAATACACGAGAGCACAAGAAATAGGAGCGGGAGTAGACTACATGGCCCATCACGCTTGCTCAACATTCAATACAATCATTGCTGATCTTGGGTTTTAACTCAATTTTCCTGCCCGGTCTTTATATCCTTTGATTCCCTGTGAGACCAAAAATCTCTCTATCCCAGCCTTAAATGCATTCAACGATGGAGCATCCACAACTCTCTGGGGATGAGAATTCCAAAGATTCCCAACCCTTTGAGTGAAGTAATTTAGCATTGTGATCTTGTTATGGCCTTTTACAAAATTCACTGTAGACAACATGGAATGAATGGCAAGAAGGGCTTTCCAATGGTAATGTGATGCCTCTATGGAGCATATTGGTTGCGTCAAGAAACAGTTGAACTTTGTTACAGGGACGTTTTTGGTGTTTGCATGCTTGACCAGAACTCTCATAGGAAAAGCCCTGCTCTCGGATTTCCCATGCTAAGAGCCCCCACAGTATGTCACATGACCCATGATTGGTAGGAGGGAGTGACTATATATCCAGTTACCACATTCCTCCCCATTTAGTTTTTTACAATTACTCTTTACGGAAGAACGTTTAAACAATCCAATAAACATGTATACAATTTCAGGTGATTATAAATCAAGTCTCTGAGGTGCTCTTCTTATATGGCTAGAACTGGAGGTTCCTGAACAGGATCGACAGGATCTGGAGCTACACTGTGAGACACATCATTGGGACTAGGTAGTTCAGAATTTGCCAACTCTTCTGAAACATCTGGAATGTCTATTCTAGGTCAATCACATACCTCAGAAATTGATGGTTTAATTTTAATCACAGGCTGATCAGTTAATTGTTGGAATGTCTCTCTGGCACAGATGTGATCCATGTGCTTATGGATGATTCTATCTCCCACTTGTAATTGGAAAGATAATGGACCAGTTTCAATGACTCTCAGAGCCCAGCAGGGTCCTCTGTTGAAATTTTGCATGTATAACGTGTCACCTACACTGAATGTGTGAGCTTTACTGTATGTGTGATGGTTAAATTTCTGATTACTCTGGTTCTGCACTACCTTCCCTTCTAAATTCGAAAACACAAAATGTAAACGTGTGCGCAGACGACGTTTCATTAATAACTCCGATGGTGTTGAACCTGTAGACAAATGTGGCGTTGTACGATAACCGAAGAAAAACCAGGAAAGCCAAGGTTCCAGAATGCTTTCCGATACTTTTTTCATACCACACTTAAAAGTTTGTAATGCCCTCTCGGCTAGGCCATTCAATGAGGGATGGTAAGGGTCTGTTTTAATATGTCAGATTCCATTCAGATCCATAAATTCCTGAAACTCAGTGCTGGTAAAGGCTGTACTGTTATCAGAAATGACAATTTCAGGTTGGCCGTGAATGCTGAAACAGTGATGTAGCTTCTCGATAGTTGCGTTTGACGTTGATGACCTGACTTTATACACATCCAACCATTTTGAATGTGCATCCACAATTAACAAGAACATGGTACCTAAGAATGGTCCTACAGAATTGATATGTAGTCGAACCCAGGGTTGGTCAGGCCTCTCCCACGGACGCAGGGGTGCTGAAACAGGCAACTTCCGTTGTTGCTGACAGTGGAGACGTTGCTTGACCATGCTTTCATTGTCAATGCCTGGCCATCATACGTAGCTTCACGCAAACATTTTCATCTTTGATATGCCTGGATGGCACTCTGGAGCTCTGTCAGGAGTGGCTGTCTATCTTGTGATCGGACAACAACTCTTGAACCCTCAACACAGTTCCACCTTGGCAGATTAATTCCGTATTTCTGACATGGAATGGTCTCAATTCTTCAGATACAGGTGAGTCTGGCCATTCTTGCAAAACAAAGTCTCTGACTTTCGACAATATTGGATCTCTGTTCATCCAGTTTCTAATTTGTTTCGCACACACAGGCGAACACACACAGCACTAATCCTTGTTGAATGGGAGTATTTACAATGCTATCTGGTAATGGGAGACGACTGAATGCACCTGTACTTGCAATGTGTAGGCGAGGGCGATACATAAAAGTCTACTCATACACAGATAATGTCAGAGCTCTGCGTTGTATTCTTGCTGATGCAATTGACGGAATGATCTTGTCCTCGCAGAATAATCCCATTAATGGTTTATGGTCTGACACAATGTTAAAATGTCGTATATGTAGATACCAGTGAAACTTTTTTACACCGAATACTGCTGATAATTCTTCTTCTTTCACTGAGAATAGCCCTTCTTGGCTTGGAAAAGGATTCTTGAGACATAGCCAATGGGCCTTTCTGACCCATTTCCATTTTACGTGACAACACGGCTCCTACCCATAAGGAGAGGCATCACATGTTAATACCAACTTTTTTGATGGGTCGTAGTGTACCAATGAATGCAGCAATTTCTCTACTTTCAAAAAGGCTTCATCCTGATGTGAACCCATGACCAACAGTGGTTCTTTTTTAGTAGCGAGTGTAATGGTGCCAAAACGGTTGACAGGTTGGGTAAGAAGCGACTATAGTAGTTGATCATACCCAGAAAGGACTTGAGATCTGTTACATTGGATGGTGATGGAGCATCTTTTATTGCCTGAACTTTATCTTCTACCAGATGCAAACTCATGGTGTCCACCCTGTGACCTAGATAATTGACTTTTGGTGCTTGAAATGTGCATTTTTCCTTCCTAACCATACGCTGGCTTCCATGAATCTTCTTAGCGCCTCCTTCAGGTTGGCCAAGTGTTCATTCTTGGTTGACCTAGTGATGAAAACATCATCCACTCGCGAGAGTCCTTACAAAAGACACTCCATTGTTCTCCGGAAAATAACGCATGCTGATGAGACTCAAAACAGTAGATGAGTGTATGATAGAGACTCTTGTGTGTGTTAATAGTCATGTATTCTCTCGACGTACTATCCATTTCTAACTGTTGGTAGGCGTGGCTCATATCCAATTTCATATAGGACTTGCCTCCAGTCAGCTTGGCATATAAGTCGTCTATTATTGGAATGGGCTACTCATCTAGTTTTTCTGCCTTATTTACAGTCAATTTATAGTCTCCACAGATGCATATGGTGTGATCAGACTTAACCACTGCAACTATGGGCGTGGCCCACTCTGAGAATTGGACAGGTGGATGAAGCCCAGCTTCTCTTACCTGCACTGCTCTGCATCCACTTTGTCTTTCAATGTATAAGGCACAGGCCTGACCTTAAAGAACGTGGAGTGGGATTTTCTGCATCCGCCCGCTGCCAGAATCAACTGGTCCCGCTGCAAGTCAATGGACTTCGGGCTGGGGCGCCACCTCACCCACGGTGGCTCCAAAGCGACAGGACCGGAAAATCCCGGCCATGGTGTCTCCTGAAGATCAACATGCATCTTGGCCTGCGTGCCTCTTTACTTCCCTAATTCATCCCGAGAAACCATGTTGTATTTCCTTGGAAGCTCTGAGGTTCCATCTTGTTTTGTGTGAAATATCTCAGACCAGTCTAGTTTAATCTTCTGCAGCCAACCCTGACCTAAGAGACCAGGTCCCTCTCCTTTCACTATTATTATAGGCAGTTGGGCTGTCTGTCGCTTCTAAGAGACTGGGACAGTGGTGATGCCCTTTACTTGAATAGATTCTCCTGTGCAAGTTCTTAGTTTAGCGGTTGTCCAATCCAAGTTTATTGGCTGTCTTCCTCCATTAAGGTACCTGAAAGTATGCTCTCCTACCACAATAGTTGAGGCACCTGTATCCACTTCCATTGTCCGTGGCTTCTCATTCACTTGTACTGTCACCGTAAAAGGTTCAGTCTTCACAGCAATCACATTGTATAAGGAGTAAACGTCAGGAACAGCAGCTGCAGCCTTTGCTGTACCCGTTACTCCTATCATGCTTGTTTGTTGTTTTGCAGACTGCTTCAACTTCGTCTGGCATTTGCCTAACCACGTGACCCTCGTTATGACAGTAATGACATTCTGCCTCTTTTTGAATTTACAGGTTTGCACTCTGTGGTCACCTTCACATCTGTAGCAGTTTTGTCTTGAAACCGATGATGGAGCTTTTCTGTTCGGCTTCTAAATGTTTCTCACAGTGGCCATTGAATCGCGCATTCATTCTGCAGGCCTGGCTTTCGCGCCATGATCAGTGGCAGGTTCCTGCCCAACATGAAGCAGGGCACCATTATCCATGTGTTGCAAAGCCTGTGAGTCTCTTGTAGCACTTTCCATGGCGAGGGAGATTTCTGGGGCCCTTTTAAAATCGATATCGACCTCGGCAAGCAATCAGCACTGAATGGCATCATCCTTGACTCCACATACCAATCGGCCCCACAGCATATCTTTTAAAACATCTCCGATGTTGCAAGATTCTGTTAACTGCATGTGGTTCGCTACATAGGTTACGATGGACTCTCCCGGGGCCTGAGCTCTTGAATTGAATTTAAAAGGCTGAATTATCCTGGATGGCTTTGGCTGGAAGTGTGTTTTCACTCGGTCCACTAATTCGCTATATGACTTGGATTTGTGCGTGCTCGGGGCTGTCAAGTTACGAATTAAGTTATATATTTTACTTCCGCGCACACTTAAGAAGATCGCTTTCTGCTTTTCTTTGGCGGTTATTTCATTTGCTACAAAGTGAAATCCGAGGCACTCAACATACTGGCTCCAATCTTCAATATTCGCATCATATGGATCGATTCTTCCAAACAGCGGCATGACTGGTGAGTAGTTTTTTTAAAATTTGATTTGCTCATGGTAACAGGGCGAGGTGCAGAGTCGAAGTTGATTTTACTCTCGTTGTCAAATGTGATGACTCTATGGAGCAGACTAGTTTCATAAAGAAACGGTTAAACTTTATTACAGAGACATTTTTAGTGTTCGCACACTCGATCAGATCTCTCATCAGAACAGCCCCGCCCTACGGATTGCCCGCACTAGGTGCTCACAGGTCAGAGCCCCCACAGTACATCACATGACCCTTGATTGGCAGGAGGGAGTGACATTACATCTAGTTACCGTAGGTAGCAATCATTTTGTTAACACTCAAGAAGTGAATAATTAAGAAAATTGTGAGTAGAAGTGTTTAATATCCAGATTTTTACCTACCTCAGGTCATAATTGGCATTATGTCACCCAATATTATGTTATAGATAATTTTGATTTCAGATATTTGTGCTAAACATGAAATCTGCATGCTGACTCTTAAATTACAAACTACAAACAAAAGTCAATCACAAAACAGATGTGATTTCTTACTGTGAAGTTGGCATATTGTGTTACTTCTAATGCTCTTTATATTACAGGATTGGAGCCATTAGTAGATGTGTGATTCTTCCCATTTTGGCTGCACTCTTTAGTTTGAGCAGCCTGGAATAGATCCATGAAAGTGTGCGTCCATGAATCTGAGCTAAGGAAGCCCATTTCTGTAAAATGAATGCAGGAAGTTGATCCCCCATGCTTGCAATTGTGTCTCAACATTGCACAGCAGAGACTGGTACATGACTGAAATGATATAACAGCAAATCACACAGGTCATGCTCCCTGACCAGGAACAGATCATTAAGAGCACTTCTAGGTATTGCACCTTGTTTGAAAGAGCAGCGAATTCCATCTTAATTTAAAGCCATTCAATTGCATAGTCCCTTATGAAAACAAGCATTGGAATTCATATTCTCACTTCAAAGAGTTCGTAACACTTGGAGCTGTCAATCAAACTGTTCAAAATAGGCTGTGAACAAGCCTATTTTGGATCAGTTTGCATTGAAGGACAACCTTCCTACGTCAGAACAGTGACTATAGTTCAAAAGTGCTTCCCTGGTCATAAAGCACTTTAGGGTGTCTGGAGGTTGTGAAATGGGCTGTAAAGTATGGGTCTTTTCTTTCTTGACCTTCAATATTCATCGCAGTTGACCAAGTGGATCCCGTACATGCATTTCTCAGAACCTTCTTTCTCTCTCTTCTGTTTCTGCCAATTTCTTCTCCACCTGGGGCCTAGATTTTAACCGGGTGACCACCTCCTAGAGCCATTCAAGGGGCAGGTTTCTACCCTGCAGTCTATGACACACAAAAGCCATCCTCGAGATGCATGGTGGCAAATTACTTGTCCGTGTTTTGGAAAGTGTTGTTCAGCTGTCAATCTCCCAGGCTGAGATTTTCACTCCCAGGTCGGGAGCGCAGATTCGGGACATTTCCCGGCTCCGCAAACCTGACCCGGGCAAAAGTGACCCGGACGGTTGGATTTTCGATCTGTCATGGCAGGGTTCCCTGGGAGTCGGGCTGGACAATCCTGGAATAGGTGTGGAGGATGCCAGGTGTGGAGGTGGGCTGGATGAAAGCCCTGCCTCTGTGCTCTGCCACCCTGTCTGAGGTTTTTTAAAAATGTAATAAAACAAAAAAAAGCTTTCCAGTCCTCACCCCTCACCCCCACAAATTCTCCATGCCACATCCATGCCAACCTATGCTGCCTCATGCTTCCCATCCATCCCCATGCACCCCCATACTCTCCATGCCAACTAATGTCCCTCTGCCCACCCCAGGACCCCTCTAAGATTCCCCCCCATATCCTCTATGCCAGCCTATGTCCCTCTGCCTATTCCAAGGCCCCTCATACCCTCCAAGCCAACCTATGACCCTCTGCCCACACCATGGCCATTCACCCTCCATGCCAATTTATGCCTGAACCACACCCATGGTTCTTTATGGCCCCATGCCAACTTAGTGCCAACCCATGCCCCCCACCCACCACCCTTTGCCCTGACACATACCATGCCACCTCACCCAGTACCCATAATGGACAGACCTCGGGAGCCATGCTGAGGTTAAACAAAATAAATTCCAAGTGTCTATTACATCATTTATTTTTTTAACAAGGACTCTCCTTCATAAAACCCCATTTACTTCATTTAGTTTTCTCCAACTATATTACCCCTTATAACAACAAACATTTCATTCAATTGCATACCTCCTTATGAAAACAAGCATTGGAATTCATATTCTCACTTCAAAGAGTCCATAACACTTGGAGCTGTCAATCAAACTGTGAAATGACAGGCACCCTAATGTGATAATGGATTGTTGTGAAATCAGTCATGCAGCACTAATCCAGTAATGGTAACTCTAAGGCTTAAGACAACAGACAGAGTGAAATAGCAAGCGATCATTTTTTTAACACTCCAGACAAATTTTTTTCAAAGTTTTAAAGGGCAGGTGTTTTAAATGCCTTGACAGCGCCCTTTGACAGTTCATCTTGACACTTTTGACAGTTGTTTTCACAGCTCCTCTTGACTGTTCATCTTGATACTTTTGACAGTTCCAATGAGCTTCACAGTTCCAATGAGTTTATGCACTTTTTATACACATTCATGCCTAATTTTAGCAATCCCAAAGAGCGCCTGACCTCCCTCAAAAGGCACATGACCTCCGCCAAAGTTGTTCCGGGACAATATCCAAAGGGGTACCTTACCTCTCCAAAAGGGTAGCCTGGCTATCCAAATGAATGCACAAAGTTCAGACCTGCTCCTGCCGGGTCTAATCTGCACATGTAGGATTTCAGACACTTCTCGCACCAAAAACACATGAGTGGAGGCAGCTGCTGATTCCTATGGGCAGCTGCATCTGCGAAGCAAACATGCCTGAATCCCAACCGGGCCCAATCCCACCTCTGCAAATATGGTAGGTGCCATGTGGGGCAGGACTTCCGGATTTCGGCTTCTTCCATCATTTTCGCCATGATCCTCCATGGCAAAACTCCAGGCCTATGAGATTTGTCATATCCGTGACAGTGGCCACCTTGCACTTGTCATTCTCCAAATAGGGGACCGAAAATCTCTTTACCTCTATTAGACATGATGGTTCTTCATAGAACCTCTAGTGTCATTGTGGATTAGATAAAGCACAAATTTCAACATTGCAGGAAGCATTAAATAATCATAATGTTAAGGGTTGTAAAAAATTCACATGAAGTTGCTGGTACAAAAATGTTGCTCTGCTACACTCTGTCTGTTGACTCTTTTCTCTTTCATCTTTTCTGTCTTAGACGCCCTTTCTCTCTTGGTCTCGCCTAATTCAGCCAATTTTGTTCCCCACCTGGGCCTAGATTTTAACAGGCTGGACACCTCTTAGAGCCAGCAGGAGGCCTGTTCCATTTAGAGAGCTGGGCTTCATTACTGGGACCCGGCAGATTGCGGGCAGAAAGTCAAATAACCTAGGAAAGTTGGGAAGCCATGTGTCAACACAGGTCTGGATTAAGGTAGGTGGAGCTGGACGTGAGGTCTGTTCACATTGACATTCTTGGGGGGAACCTTAGAGCAACTCATGTTATATTTGTGCATCCCAGAGGAATACTCCAGCTCCCCTTGGCCCCACAAAGGTAACCAAAGACTTACCCCGCAAGGGCTTGCTGAAACTGAGGAGCATATAAATGCTGCATACTCTACCCAAATCTTTCCTAAAATGCTGTTTAGGGACCTATGCAGGTCACGGGACTATGATTTGCTGACTGAAAGGGCCCTTTGCCTGAAGTATGCAGGGATTCACTGCTCAGCACAAGGCCCCTTTGAAGGTGACAGTGACCAGCATCCTGATGTAAATGGGGCAGTAAGAAATTTTCAAGCTGCTATCATCTTATAGGGGAGAATTTTGACGTCGGCATGCAGGGGTTGGCCCCACGTGGAGACGCATAGAATTACACGCGGTGATGTCGGGCATGCGTCCCAATGTTCACCACACATCATTCAGATCTTCTGTTTGGCGGGCGCATGCCAGAGGTAGCTGCACGCCTGCCGAACTGTCAAAGACCTATTAAGGCCATTAACAAACTAATTAAACTAATTCTCAACGCTGCCCGTCCAATGCGGGCAGGCGAAGAGCCCAGGCGGTCTTCAATTCACAAACATGTCCCAGCTCATGTGACACTGTCACATGAGGGGAAATGTCTGAATAATTTTAATCTTTCTTTTTTCAAACTTTAGAACTGAATTTTATCTCCCTGAGTCAGCTCCATGCCTCAGGGAGATTTCTGTGCTGTTGAGCGCGCACGAGACTCTCCCTCCTCCCCCCACCTGCGCTACCAGGGGTGTGTCACGCTGGGTGGGCCTTAATTGGCCACCCACATAAAATGGTGGCGTGCGGCCAATCGCAGGCGGCGATCGGCTCTACGCCCGCTCCCGACCGGCCCGCCCAACAGGCAGAAGATTCTGCCCATAGCTCCAAATTAAAATCTAACTCTTGTCCCCTTTAAATGTTCACACTTACTGGGTAAATAGAGTTGAAGCTATAACACTTAAATAGAAATCAAGGGCAGAAATGTTCGCTTGGTGGGTGGACACGCACCCGACTCGCTCGAGTGTGAAATGATGTGCGTTAACTTTGGCCGAGCATGGCAATGTCAACGCACGGTTGTGGGATAGTTTGGTCAGCGCGCGCGCGCTGAGAATTAAAAGGCCTATTAACGCTATTAAGTAATCAATTAAATTTTTCGCTACCCATCCAACCTAACGGTTGGCAGGCAGGTGAAAAGGCCAAGTGGCTTTTGCAATTCTTTTGGAAATCTCATCCACGGGCGGAATGAGGTTTCCAAAAGCAAATAAAAATAAAATAAAAACTTTCATTTTTCATTAATAACATGCCCTGCTCATGTGTCATAACGTTAAGGGTTGTAAAAAAATTCACATGAAGTTGCTGGCACAAAAATGTTGCTCTGCTATACCATAGTGGGCCTGCCAGCGTGGAATCGCGGTCCGATGCCGATTGCAAGAGGTGGGCGGCTTCCCCATCACCCCTGCCCAGCACCTCCGCCAAGGGCAAAACTCTGCCCCAGGAGTGGAATCTATTGGTGTTTTTTATCTCCCGTCTTGTAACACCCCCTATGCAAAAGACTTTCACTTATCCTCTGCTTTTGTTTTATTCAGTGAAGATCTTAAAACCATCCCTCTCCCTAGTCACTCACCTACCAATAGAATAGATTTTGCCAATTTACTTTATCAGCTGCGTCACAACTCTAGACACCCCTATCGGATCTTAACCTTTTTTGTTCTAGTGAGGACAGTCAAACTTTCTGTTGTGTATCCTCATAAAGAGGGCTAGGATTATGTTCCATAGGGTGCACAGAGGAACAATTACTTACATTATGGTTGTGAAATTTATAACAAAATGAAGTGAAATCCTGTGAAAAATTTAGGAAAAAATTTACTTATTTATCATCAGTTGAAATATGGCAGCTAATTCCTTTGACTTTTCCAATTATTGAACTCTAGGTTTATAAAACTCCACGGTAACAGATTTTACTGCAATGGTCACCCTCTTATTTATCAGGGCTCATTGTGCTTTTGGTTGTTTCCTGGTGTCGGAAATCGGAGAATTTATTGTATTCAGAAGTTAATATACAATGGTCATTCCTGCCATGGCCACTGAACTTGTCAACTGTTTTGAGGAAATTTAATTCTGGATCTTGTAGTGGATATAGGAAAGAGTTAGGCTATTAAAAGAACCACAGGCCTGCAGACTACAAAGTGTAACAGAATAGGGGTTGTTGACAACAGTTATAAGCATATTGCCAACGACTTTTAAACAAGTGCAAAGAGGCTACAGAAATTAAAAAGAAAAATCTTTGAATGCCAGTATGGTATAGATCATGATCTAGATGAAATTTGCTGCTGAAATTGGCATGATTTTTTAGAACCACAATAACTATACTGATTTATGGAAAGGCGGCTAATGATTCCTCTTAAAGTGCTGAAGAAAATAATCTTAGTCCAAGTTTAAGGTCGACTTGCACTAGGCAATGCTCTGAGCCAATAGCTCACAGATGGCTTTTGTTTTTATTGTGTTTCTCCTAAACCACAGTTGACCTGGATCTATTTCTTTGAGTTTTAAAATAAAAAACACTGTCAACATCCATTACTCAGCTCTGATTCCATTGCCATGGAGTCTGGATATGAACTGAAGTTGATTATGGGTGTACCTGCAAATGTGCAAAATTAGTGGTGATTTCTAAAGGCTTATGAACTCGCTGTGTGTTTCAGTTTGAAGTGCTTTAGGGTAATTGATATAATTAAGCAGGGTTGAAATGTTTCTGAATTTGTATCTGGGCATCATGAAACAGTTATTTCCTCTTCCAACATGTACACAGCAATACAAACTATTTATATTGATGGTAGCTACAACTTGCAGCGCCATCTTGGCTGCCATTTTTTTCTTAAATATAAATTTCCTCTTCTCTTGAAGGCATTGTTTCTGGGGTAGAATCCCACAATTGCCCGCGAAACCTACACAGAATTTTGACCTACAAAGCAACCAAAGGTAAAGGGAACAAGTAGAAAAGTTGAGTTAAGGCAAAAATCAGACTAGCCATAATCGTACTGAATGGTGGAGCAGGCTCAAGGGGCCAGATTGCCTATTTCTGCACCTATTTCTTATGTTCTTATGTTCTAGCCTTCCGTCACCTCTTTGAAATGACCAGTTTTCACGACAGCCTTGACAGTGAGTTTTGTGATTCGATTTGACAATGGCGCCTTACAGATGAGCCAAATTCTCCCCGTCCTGATGTCTATGTACACAAGGAAATGTAATTTTAAAAATTACAAGCCAAGTAACAGACAAGTTAACGAATTACAAGTTTGAAACTAAACATCAGGCTTAATACTTAAATCATGCTTCATCCCTTCACAGCTTCCATGTCAATTTCTATTGACTATATTCTCTATTAACATCTATGGTGATTGGAGATTGGGGTTGAGTGAATTGTTAGGCATGGTGAGGGGTTTTATCTAGTGCACTTTTTTCTGGTGCTTACAGAGGGTACAAGCTATGCGGAAAGGTTGGATAGGCTGGGGTTGTTTTTCTCAGAACAGAGGAGACTGAGGGGTGACCTAATTGAGCTATACAAAATTATGAGGGGCCTAGATAGGATAGACAGTAAAGACTTGTTTCCACTAGCTGAGGGGTCAATTACCAGGCGGTACAGATTTAAGGTGATTGGTAGAAGGATGAGAGGGGACATGAGGAAAAGCCTTTTCACCCAGAGGGTGGTGGGGGTCTGGAATTCACCGGTGGTTGAGGCTGAAATGTTCAACTCATTTGAAAGGAACCTAGATCTGCATCTGAAGCACAGTGACCTGCAAGGCTACAGACCAGGTGCTGGAAAGTGGGATTAAAATGAGCGGCTAGTTTCTTTTTCATCTTTTTCTGGCCAGCACAGACACAATGGGCCGAAGGGCCTCTTTCTGCACCGTAACTTTTCTATGGTCCTAGATAAAGGAGTTCATAACACTTCAGAAATAACATTCCAACTCCTGATCAGTGCAAAAAAATTCATAATTATTGAAATTTTTTTTAACAACAGGCATCTTATGTGCAAAAGATGGGATGCAAACCTGTTGGCCATTTTGATTTGAAAATTTGATGTGTGGCTTCCCCTCTGCTGCTTGGCTGCTTAAATCAATGAGTAGCTGATCTGTTCTCAAGAAGTTTTTCATGTTCAATCAGCGTTCGTGCTGAAGTAGATGAGCTCAGCCAGAGTGCTGCTATTGGCCTCAGCATCACCCGTTGTAGGGAGGGTCAAATCGGTTAAGGTTCCCATTCCTAATTTCTTTCCAGAGGTCACCACCAGAAGTACGTATTTGGAGACGCCAGTTGACACCAGTGTTGGGCTTTGTTATGATGCCCTTCCTCTGTCTGCCAACGCTTTGTGCCAGGGTTTAGACATGAAGAGGAGCTTCTTGAAGAAGTTCTGGCAGATATCCATGGAGCCATACCAGCAAGGAGTCAATGCCTTCAGAGAAAGAGGGGGAGAGAGATCATTGTCTGACAAAAGAGAGAAAACGTAACCAATTATGATACACCTTGAGCTGAGCTGAGCTGAACTGGCCTTATTATCTGGATCGCGTTGCTAATTATGCACTCTGTCCATTTCGTAGTCAATTGACGAGATCAGCAGTATCTTCCAGTCTTTTCCTGTCTGTTATTTTCAAGACTCCTGGTCACCTGTTCTTTTACTGCAACAGTTCCAGAAGTTTGCTCAACACCACCACCTTCTCAAAGGCAATTAGGGATGGGCAATGAATGCTGGCCTAGCCAATGACACCCACATCCCATGAATGAATCATTGAAAGAAAAAGTCCTTATCCACCTCAGTGTCATATTCTGCCTGACAATGTTCCTGTGAAATGCCTCGGGATGTTTTACTATGTTAAAAGCACTACAGTACAATGTACAAGATGTTGTTGCTATTCATAACTATTGACAACTCTAAAGCACAGTGTAGAAAGACCAGTAGGAAAGAGGGAAAAAAACCGTCTTTAAAAAAAATTTCACTTCATGAAGATTTATGCTTTATAATTACTGTTAAATCAACATTTTGATCATAAGAGAATGTGCAGCCATTAGTGCCATTTTTAATCTCCTGTACCACTTGGAGAAGACAACTTTATGTTACTGCACTATCTGACCCTCCAGGAACAATAACTTGTCAAATTAAGCATGTTCCAGCTGGTTTTAACCCCTTAACCCAACCCCACAGTAGAATACAGATTTTATTCTCTTTACAGTGGAAGTCATTCAGTCAAGGTTCATAAAAGGGCATCTTTAGAAAATTAGTTTAGTAGTGAGTGTTTTTACTTACTGCATTCATTATCGTAATACATAAAAGCTTATTCTCAATTTACAAAACAAAAATTGTCTTTTATTTGAGGAAAAAATGGCAAGGTTGCATTTATTGTCCACCCCTATGTCCCTCCCCACCCCCGAGGAAGCTATGGAGGGTCTTCTGTAGCAATTGTTTTTAACACTTTAGTGACTCACTTGGCTGCTTTGGGGACATTTTAAGTCAAGCCCATAGTGGGTAGTTTTGACTTGGTGCGATTTTGTAAAACAGGCAGTGTTGTTTCAGCCGCCCTTCACTGGAAATGAAACTCGAGAGAGATGTTTGCTGGGAGACTGATCCAATATTGACTGTATTATATTAGCCCCCAAAGTTAAGGTCACGCTCATTGTGTGGAACAGGAGTCATTTGAGGGCCAGATTGAGGGCAGAATTTTACGGCCCTTCCTGCAGGCGGGGTTTTTCGGTCCTGTCCAAATCAATGGACTTTTGAACGGCTCGCCACATTTTACAGCGGGGCGGTAAAGTTCCACCCTGGGTAGGGGATGGTAGACTGCCTTCCCTGGGGGACATACGGACATATGAACTTAGGAAATAAAAGCAGAAGTAGGCCATTCAGCCACCCTAGCCTACTCCACCATTCATTAGGATCATGGCTGATCTGTTTGTGTTTTGGATTCCCCGTTCCCATCTACCCCGATAACATTTGGTTCCTTTGCTTAACAAGAATTTATCTACCTCCACCTTAAAAATATTCAATGATTCTGCCTCCACCACCTTCTGAGGCAGAGAGTTGCAAAGTGGCACAACCCTCTGAGAGAAAAAAAAAATTCTCCTCATCTCTGTCCTAAAAAGGCAGCCCCTAACTTTAAAACAGCGTCCCCTAGTTCTGGACTTGTCCACAAAAAGACACATTCTTTCTATGTCTGCCTTATCAATACTGTTCAGGATCTATATACTTCATTCAAGATACCACACTCTTTTTTTTTATTCATTCATTCAAGGGATGTGGGTGTCGCTGGCTAGGCCAGCAATTATTGCCCATCCCTAATTGCCCTTGAGAAGGTGGTGGTGAGCTGCTTTCTTGAACTGCTGCAGTCCATGTGGTGCAGGTACACACACAGTGCTGTTAGGAAGGGAGTTCCAGGATTTTGGCCCAGCGACTGTGAAGAAACAGTGATATATTTCCAAGGCAGGATAGTGCTTGGCTTCCAGGTGGCGGTCTTCCTATGTGTCTGCTGACCTTGTCCTTCTATATGGTAGTGGTTGTGGGTTTGGAAGGTGCTATCTAAGGAGCCTTGGTGAATTCCTATGGTACATCTTGTGGATGGTACACACTGCTGCTGCTGTGCATCAGTGGCGGAGGGAGTGAATGTTTGTGGATGTGGTGCTAATCAAGTGGGCTGCTTTGTCCTAGATGATGTCAAGCTTCTTGAGTGTTGTTGGAGCTGCACTCATCCAGGTATTCCATCCTGACTTCTGCCTTGCACATTGAGGACACATTTTGGGGAGTAAGGAGATGAGTTAAGCATCGCAGGATTCCTAGCCTCTGACCTGCTCTTGTACCCATGGTATTCATATGGTTAGTCTAGTCCAGTTTCCAGTTAATGGAAGTTGAAAGTGGGAGATTCAGTGATGGTAATGCTATTGAATGTCAAGGAGTGATGATTAGATTCTCTCTTGCTGGAGACTGTCATTGCCTGGCACTTGTGTGGCACAAATGTTACTTGCCAATTGTCAGCCCAATCCTGGATGTCATCCAGGTCTTTCTACATTTGAACAAGGACTGCTTCAGAATCTGAAGAGTTGTGAATGGCACTGAACATTGTGCAATCATCAGCGAACATCCCCACTTCTGGCCTTGTGATGGAAGGAAGGTCATTGATGAAGTAGCTGAAGATGGTTGGGCCTGGGACACTACCCTGAGGAACCCCTGCAGTGATGTCCTGGAGCTGAGATGACTGACTCCTAACAACGACAACCATTTCCCTTTGAGCTAGGTATGACTCCAATCAGAGGAGAGTTTTCCCCCTGAATCCCATTGACTCCACTTTTGCTAGGGCTCCTTGATGCCACACTCGGTCAAGTGCTGCCTTGATGTCAAGGGCAGTCACTCTCACCTCACCTCTGGAGTTCAAGTCTTTTGTCCATATTTGAACCAAGGCTATAATGAGGAACCCAAACTGAGGGTAGGTGAGCAGGTTATTGCTAAGCAAGTGTCACTTGATAGCACTGTTGATGACCCTTCTATTACTTTACTGATGATCGAGAGTAGACTGATGGGGCATTAATTGGCCGAGTTGGATTTGTCCTGCCTTCTGTGTACAGGACATACCTAGGCAAATTTCCACATTGCTGGGAAGATGCCAGTACTGGAACAGCTTGGCTAGGGGCACGGCAAGTTCTGGAGCGCAAGTCTTCAGTACTATTGCTGGAATGTTGTCAGGGCCCATAGCCTTTGCAGTATCCAGTGCTTCAGCTGTTTCTTGATATCATGTGGAGTGAATCAAATTGTCTGAAGGCTGGCATCTGTGATGCTGGGAACCTCTAGAGGAGGCCAAAATGGATCATCCACTTACCATTTCTGGCTAAAGATTGTAGTAAGCACTTCAGCCTTAGCTTTTGCACTGATGTGCTGGGCTCCCCCATCATTGAGGATGTGATATTTCTGGAGCCTGCACTACCATTCACAGCTGGATGTGGCAGGACTGCAGAGCTTAAATCTGATTGATTGTTTGTGGCATCGCTTAGCTCTGTCTATCACTTGCTGCTAATGCTGTTTGGCACTCAGGTAGTCCTGTGTTGTCACTTCACCAGGTTGACACCTCATTTTTAGGTATGCCTGGTACTGCTTCTGGCATGCCCTCCTACACTCTTCTTAAAACCAGGGTCATTCCCCTGGCTTGGTGGTAATGGTAGAGTGGGGGCTGTGTTGGGGCCATGAGATTACAGATTATGTTCGAGTACAATTCTGCTGCTACTGATGGCCCACAGCGCCCCATGGATGCCCAGTCTTGAGTTGCTAGATCTGTTTGAAACCTATCCCTTTCAGCACAGTGTTAGAGCTACACAACCTGATGGAGGGTATCCACAAGGACTGTGGTCACTCCTAATGACACTGTGATGGATAGGTGTATCTGCGGCAGGCAGGTTGGTGAGGATGAGGTCAAGTATGTTTTTCCCTCTTGTTGGTTCCCTCTCCATCTGCCGATACCCAGTCTAGCAGTTAGGTCCTTTAGGACTCATCCAGCTTGGTCAGTGGTGGAGCTATCGAGCCACAGTTGGTGATGGCCATTGAAGTCCCCCACCTACAGTACATTCTGTGCCCTTGCCACCCTCAGTGCTTCATCCAAGTGATGTTCAACATGGAGGAGCACTGATTCTTCAGCTGAGGGAGGACAGTATGTGGTGATCAGCAGGAAGTTTCCTAGCCCATGTTTGACCCTATGCCATGAGACTTCATGGGGTCCAGAGTTGATGTTGAGGACTCCTAAGGCAGCTCCCTCCCAACTGCATACCACTGTGCCTCCACCTTTGCTGCGTCTGTCCTGCAGGTGGGACGGGACATACCCAGATTGGTGATGGTGGTGTTTGGGACATTGCCTGTAAGTATGATTCTTTGAGTATGGCTACATCAGGCTGTTGCTTGACTATTCTGTGAGACAGCGCCACCAATTTTGAAGACATTAGTTAGGAGGGCTCTTCTAAACTCCAGTGGAAACAAGCCCAGTCTGTCTAACCTTTCCTCATAAGACAACACGCTCATTCCAGGTATCAATCTAGTGAACCTCCTCTGAACCACCTCCAATGCATTTATATCCTTCCTTAAATAAGGAGACCAAAACTGTACACAGTATTCAAGATGTGGTCTCACCAATGCTCAGTATAACTGAAGCATAACACCCTTACTTTTGTGTTCAATTCCTCTTGTAATTTTGAGTTGGGGACTAGGTAGGTTTTACAATAAGCTGGTTGTGCTGTGCCCACAAATTACTGAATTTACCAGATGCAAGTTCAAACTTGATTGGAACTCACAGCTTTGAGCTACAAGTTCAGCGCATAACCAGTACTCTACCATTACCCACCAGATAGCACTAAATCAGGGACTGTGTAACTGGTCATTCCAAGAACTTTAGATTTTTCCATAGATTCAGATTACTGCACTCCCCCATTTCAAAAAACACTATAGCTCTTGGCTCTACTTAGTAAATCTGATATTACAGTAAGTGACAAATCTGAAATTGAGTTGTATTTTTCTTAAGTAAAATTTATACATTTGCCAGCTGCTGAAATCTGGATTAACATTTAAATCAAACATTAATAGCTCTAAGAGATACAGCAAACAATGAGAAAACTTGAGTTTTTTTCACTCCACATTGCAATAATTAGTTCTGTGTTTTTTTTTCTACATGTGCCAGGTGGCATTTGCATGATTTGAACTGAAGCTAGAAGGCTGACAAGTGTGGCTGTCTTGTGGATTCCAAAGCAGTTGCAGAAATGATTCAAAGGGAGCAGATTAAAGTTTAAAACTTGCATGTAAAAAGAATAAAGCTTTTGTTAAGTTAACAAAAAAAAATCATGGAAACATATGAAAAAACATGGCCTAAGGTGGTTTGTGCTTGTTGCCTTGTTTTGCAAAATTAACTGTGGCAGTGTTACTCTGGAGGAAGCCTTCATTTAAACCAAATAAAATCAATTACTGCTGGGACAGGTTCTTCGGCAGTAAACTTATCATTAAACTTGTTTGATCCTGGCCTTCTCATTGATTTTGCCATTTGGAGTACCTATCTTTTTGGTAATAAAAGACCACTGCGGAAACTAGCTAGAGGTGAAAGGAGCCAAGAGTATAACGAACAAAGGAATAAAAAGAAATTGATCTCCAGTATTGATTTGTGATCAGTCAGTAGATTTGGCTGAGGAAACATTAAAGGAAAGTTTATCCACTAACTAAGATACTTTATCAATCTAAATAACAGCTCTTGTTAAATTAACACATTCACAGATTGATGAGAGTGCTGTCGCTATGTGATAGCCTGGTCATTTTCTTTTGTGCCATTCTCATTAACAAGTTCAATAGAAATAGGTGTGATATAATTTCATTCAGCAACCCTGTGATGAATCTCCTGTTGATATCACTATGGTGTCATTGTTCTATTACATTTATATCCTTGTGTCATTTCTGGGACTGCAGTAGACTAAGTGTTAGAAATTGATTACAATTGTTACCTCATTATTATTGCATCATCACCTCTGTGCTTGCTAGTTTACATTTGCTCCTTAGTTAAGCAACAACCCTGATTTTAAATTCTCACCCATGTTTTCAAAACCCCCCATGGCCTTGCCCCTCCCTACCATTGTACTGTAATCTCCTCCAGCCCAACAACCTATCTGTGCTCACCCAATTCACTCCATCATTGTAGGTCAAGCTCACCAAGGTCCTAAACTCTGTAATTCACTCTTTAAACTTCTGTCTCTCCACCTCTTATTCCACGTTTAAGCTGGTCCTCAAAATTGTTCAATTGTTCTGTGTTTGATTATATGAGTCTGTTTACTATTGGTGCTCACTGTGCTTGATTAGTTAAGACTGGGTTTGAACTCAGAGAAAAGTAAACAAACCATATAAGTTTTTTAAAAAATTTGTTCAGGGAATGTGGGTGCCGTTGGCTGGGCCAGCATTTATTGACCATCCCCAACTGCCCCTGAGAACTGAGTATCACCGCCTCCCCTGGAAGCTAGAGCTGTAAGCTACACACACAAAAACCCGTGTTATCTCTGCATAGCTCGAAGATATACAAATGTGACGTTCTATTAGATATAAAAGATAAAAAAGATATAAAAAAGTAGCAATGAGGATGATGGAGAAAAGTTTAAATTTACTAGCTCCAGCATGATTTCCTTCTTCGCTGGGAGAGCCACCCATGCTGTGGAATCATTGGATTTTGGGGTTCAAAACCTAATTGCTTGTTACGGGGATGGATAGCCCAGGTGAAGCAATGATGCACAAGACAACAATAATTGTGCATTGTCTCAGAGCAGGAGACTAGTGAATATCTGAACAGTTCTCAGAAGATATGTTTACCTTTGATAGTTGGTAATATAAAAATTTCAAGCCAAAGAAAGGTGTCATGATCGACCAATATACACTCCACCAAAGAGACCAGGGAAATGGTGGGCCCATTAAACAATATGTTGCAGCGGTACAGCAATTGGCTTCTACGTGTAAATTTGGCAATGACTAACTTATGACCAATTAATTGAAGACTTCAATTCCACAAATTAGGGAATATCTCCTCATGGAGGATGATGTTATAACCTTGGAAAAAGCCATATTCTTAAGTTAAAATTGAATCTGCCATGTAAGATTCAAAGAGGTTACACAGAAATGCACCCTCAGACCCAGGGTGTAGAGACAGCTTGCACAACCAGCTCAAAAGCAAGGGCTATGGACAAAGAGACCTCGCAGTCTCATCATCACATGCCCCATCATGTTCAGATACTTTCAAAATTGTGCTTAAATCGTGGAAGTGCTCATCTATTCACAACACTATGTCCAGCTCAAGGGAAAAAGTGTAACTCATGCTTACGACAACTTGATTGTACCAGTTTTGGGAATGACCACAGTTCCAGTGTGCTCCAAGAACATCACCCTAGACAGATTCATTTGCTACATAGCTAGAGGTTGAAGTCTTTTGGGAGTAAACTTCATTCGATAGGCTAGGATTCAAACTTTAGGACCCAACTGGAGTACACATTAACATGATCAATGATGCAGACTACATACACTGGTATCATTCCTTATGGGCTAATTTCAGCATTACAGAAGATCATTTTTTCAGTCTTGTCAGACATTGAGGGACGCACAACTTACTTAACTTACTTGACATCATTCTCCATTGAAGGGACAAAGTAGAATATGATCAACGATTATCAACGGTGTTTACTTAACTCAACCAAATCTGACGCTCAGCGAGGACAAATGCACATTCATGGCATCCGATGTTGACTTCCTAGGGATTAGTGACAGCAACTGCAGTTGACTGGGCCAGCATTTATTGACCATCCCCAACTGCCCCTGAGAACTGAATGGCTTGCTAGGCTCTTTCATGACAACCTCCACATGACAACATCAAAGCCATTCATGTGCTTTCAACCCTGTCTAATGTGAAAGAGTTGGCATTGTTACTCAGTATTACCAACTTTTATCACAAATTTGTTTCTAAGTACGCAAATAATGTAGAGTCTCTTCAGAAGCTACTGTACAAAGATGCATAATGGGAATGGACAATCACACAGCAAGTGGCGTTTGATATGTTAAAGGCGAAGATTGCATCTCCGCCAGCCCTAGCGCATTTCAATTCACATGCGGAAACATATGCCACAACAGACGCATCACAAAATGCTATTGGAGCTGTACTCTCACAGTACATTGAAGGAAGTGAATGACCCATCATTCAAGTGTCAAGCCCGTTGTCAGAAACAGAACGCAAATACTCTACTGGAGACAGGAAGCACTGGCTTGCACCTACACTTGGGAACTTTGGCACATCTATCTCCAAGGTAGAAAGTTCACCCTCCACACCGATCGCCAAGTGCTGACTACGTTGTTAGCCAAGTCAGGATCTGGGCATCAACCTCTGTTGATATAGATGGTCAGGTCGTCTTCATTGGTCTTCATCAACCAGAGGGGAAAACATATGTGACCTCATCCTCACCGTGGATGCATCTGTCAGTAGGAGTGATCACCGCACAGTCATTGTGGAGACGAAGTCCCGCCTTCACATTGAGGATACCCTCCATCGTGTTGTGTGGCACTATCACTGTGCTAAATGGGATAGATTTCGAACAGATCTAGAAACTCAAGACTGGGCATCCATGAGGCGCTGTGGGCCATCAGTAGCAGCAGAATTGTACTCGAACAAAATCTGTAATCTCATGGCCCTGCGGCATATCCCCCACTCTACCATTACCATCAAGCTGGGGAATCGACCCTTCTTCAATGAAGAGTGTGGGAGGGCATGCCAGGAGCAGCACCAGGCATACCTAAAAATGAAATGTCAACCTGGTGAAGCTATTAAACAGGACTACTTGCGTGCCAAACAGCATAAGAAGCAAGTGATAGACAGAGCTAAGCGATTCCACAACCAACGGATCAGATCTAAGCTCTGCAGTCCTGCCACATCCAGTTGTGAATGGTGGTGGACAATTAAACAACTAACTGGAGGAGGAGGGTCCACAATATCCCCATCCTCAATGATGGGGGAGCCCAGCACAGCAGTGCAAAAGATAAGGCTGAAGTATTCGCAACAATCTTCAGCCAGAAGTGCTGAGTGGATGATCCATCTCGGCTTCCTCTGGAGATCCCCAGCATCACAGATGTCAGTCTTCAACCAATTCGATTCACTCCACGTGATATCAAGAAATAGCTGAAGGCACCGGATACTCTAAAGGCTATGGGCCCTGACAACATTCCAGTAATAGTGCTGAAGACTGTGCTCCAGAACTTGCTGCATCCCTAGCCAAGCTGTTCCAGTACAGCTACAAAACCAACATCTACCCAGCTATGTGGGAAATTGCCCAGGTATGTCCTGTACACAAAAAGCAGGACAAATTCAACCCGGGCAATTACCGCCCATCAGTCTCCTCTCGATCATCAGTAAAGTAATGGAAGGGGTCATCAATAATGCTATCAAGCGGCACTTGCTTAGCAATAGCCTGCTCACTGATGCGCAGTTTGGGTTCGCCAGGCCCACTCAGCTCCTGACCTCGTTACACCCTTGGTTCAAACATGGACAAAAGAGCTGAACTCCTGAGGTGAAGTGACAGTGACTGCCCTTGACATCAAGGTAGCATTTGACTGAGTGTGGCATCAAGGAGCCCTAGCAAAACTGGAGTCAATGGGAATTAGGAGGAAAACTCTCTCCGCTGGTTGAAGTCACACATAGCACAAAGGAAGATGGTTATGGTTGTTGGAGGTCAGTCATCTCAGCTCCAGGACATCATTGCAGGAGTTCCTCAGGGTAGTGTCCTAGGCCCAACCATCCTGAGCTGCTTCATCAATGACCTTCCTTCCATCATAAAGTTAGAAGTAGGGATGTTCGCTGATGATTGCACAATGTTTAGCACCGTTCACGACTCCTCAGATACTGAAGCAGTCCATGTCCAAACTCAGCAAGACCTGACAATATCCCGGCTTGGGCTGACAAGTGGCAAGTAACATTTGTGCCACACAAGTGTCAGGCAATGACCATCTCCAACAAGAAAGAATCCAACCATCGCCCTTTGATGTTCAATTGCTTTACCATCACTGAATCCCCCACTATCAACATTCTGGGGGTTACCATTTACCAGAAACTGAACTGGACTTGCCATATAAATACTGTGGCTACAAGAGTGGGTCAGAGGCTAGGATTTGTGTGACAAGTAACTTGCCTCCTGACTCCCAAAAGCCTGTCCACCATCTCCAAGGCACAAGTCAGGAATGTGATGGAATACTCCCCACTTGCCTGGATGACTGCAGCTCCCACAACACTGAAGAAGACACCGTCCAGGACAAAGCAGTCCGCTTGATTGGCATCACATCCACAAACAGTCACTCCCTCCACCACCGACGCACAGTAGCAGCAGTGTGTACCATTTACAAGATGCACTGCAGGAATTCACCAAGGCTACTTAGACAACACCTTCCAAACCCATGACCACTACCACCTAGAAGGACAAAGGCAGCAAATAGATGGGAACACGACCACCTGGAAGTTCCCCTCCAAGACACTCACCATCCTGACTTGGAATGATATCGCCATTCCTTCACTGCCGCTGGGTCTAAATCCTGGAACTCCCTCCCTAACAGCACTGTGGGTGTACCTACATCACATGCACTGCAGCAGTTCAAGAAGGCAGCTCACCACCAGCTTCTCAATTGCAATTAGTGATGAGCAATTAATGCTGGCCCAGCCAGTGAAGCCCACATCCCGTGGATGAATTTTTTAAAAGTACAACGATAAGTTTGAGTATCTCACAGGCTCATGCAGCAGAGCTGATTACAGAGAACAACAGCCCCAAATTTGTAGACCTCAGCGTAGTCGTATCAGATGTTTGTATCTCAAAGACTATTTCTGTGCTTTGAGAAAACTAACAACCTGAACTCTAAGAAATAATTTGATGTACATATGTTAGTTATTCAGGGTGGTTTAATTTAAAATAATAAGATCAGAAGAAATAGGAGCAGGAGTAAGCTATTCAGCTCATTGAGTTTGCTCTGCCATTCAATAAATTAATGGCTGATTTGATTGTGGCCTAACTCTATTTTCCTGCCTGTCCCCTTTGACTCCCTTGTAAATCAAAGCCTGTCTAACTCCACCTTAAATATATTCAATGACTCAGCCTCAACTGGTCCCTGTGGAAGAAATTTCCAAAGACTAACTGCCCCCGAGAGAAGAAATTGCTCCTCATCTTCATTTTGAATGGGAGATCCATTATTTTTAAACGGTGCCCCTTAGTTCTAGATTCCGCATGATAGGAAATAGAATCTTATATGCTTCAGTAAGATCACCTCATTCTTCTAAACTCCAGTGAGCATTGGCTCAGCCCACCCAACTCTTTGGATTTGCAAGAGAGTAAGATTTATTGCTCAATTATTCTGTGTTTGATTAGGTGAGTCTGTTAACTATTGATACTTAATGTGCTTGATTGGTTAAGCCTAAGTGTGGACTCAGAAAAAAATGAACAAACTGTAGAAGTTAGAGATATAAGCATGGAACAGGCATTTTAAAGCACTGTGTGAATAAAACCTGTTACAAACACATAAACTAGTGACATCTCTGCATAGCTCTGAGATATAAAACATACAACACCTACCTCTTTGACCAAGTGCATTGTCATCTGTACTAATATCTTCTTCTGTGTCTTGGTGCCAAATTTAATTTTACAATGCATCTGTGAAGTGTCTTGGGATGTTTTAATACGTCAAAGATGTTATATAAATACAAGTTGTTGTTGTTACCATATGGCTACCAGATGGTAAAAGGCAAGCTAAATGGTCCTTGGTCTTTTTCCATCCAGAAATTGCTGTGCTTCTATTATTTATGATTAAAAGCTACACTTGTCATAATTACTGGTGAAGGTGGATTCAGTGGTAGCACTCTTTCCTAAGTTAGGAGGTTGTTGTTCAAGATTTACTTCAGGACTTGGTCATTTGATCTAACATCCGAACATGCATACAAACATATGAATTAGGAGCAGGAGTAGGCCACTTGGCCCCTCGAGCCTGCTCCACCAGTCAAAAAGTTTATGGCTGATCTGAATGTAACCTGAATGCCACATTCCTGCCTACCCCCGGTAACCTTTCACCCCCATGTTAATCAATAATCTATCTAGCTCTGCCTTAAAAATATTCAAAAACTCTGCTTCCACTGCCTTTTGAGGAAGAGTTCCAAAGACTCACAACCCTCTGGGAGAAAAAAATTTCTCCTCATCTTTTTCTTAAATGAGTGACCCCTCATTTTTAAACAGTGACCCCTAGTTCTCCCACAAGAGGAACCATCCTCTCCACATCCACCCTGTCAAGTCCCCTAAGGATCTTAAAGGTTTCAATTAAGTATTCTCTCGCTCTTCTAAATTCAAGTGGATACAAGCCTAATCTGTCCAGCCTTTTCTCATAAGACAACCCGCCCATTCCTGGTATTAATCTAGTAAACTTTCTCTAAGCTGCTTCAAACACATTTACATTGTTCACATTTACATCTTTCTTCAAATAAGGAGACCAGTACTGTGCACAATACTCCAGATGTGGTCTCACTAATGCCCTGTACAACTGAAGCATAACCTCCCTACTTTTGTAAGCAATCCCCCTCACAATAAATGATAACATTCTATTACTTTCCTAATTACCTGCTGCACCTGCATACTAACCTTTTGTAATTCATACACTAGGACACCCAGATCCCTCTAAATCTAATTTGAATTGTTGCTAATCACCTTCTTCAGATCAGACATTAAAGACTGAATTTTACCTTTGCCAACAAGCCTCAGTCAATCAAGATGGCTAGAAAATCTTTTTGGAAGGATATTAAAGTTTGCTGATGATACTATGCGAGGGATTGCAGGATGCCATGGAAAAGTGGGCTTATAGGTACAGTTCAGCGCAGAGAATTATATAGTTTGGTGGAAAAGCAGATCTTTAAATGTGGTAATTTAAACATAAAATCATTGAAATGGCAAATGCAGTGGTGGGTTTAATTATTGGGGTATTGGGGACAAAAACAGGAAGATGATATTAAATAACTCATCGGCTAGGCCAGAGTTGGAGCAGTGTAGTTGTGGACACACAAGGCCAGATTTTAACTCTTCCCACCTGGCAGGCACAGAGCAGTCAGGTAGTTATAATGTTAACCGGATGCTTAATGCTTTCCTGACACTTTCATGCCTGAGCCATCTTAACTGCTGGTTTTCCAGCTGTATCTGAGCCACAGCAGGTAGACATGGATGTCAGCAATATTTACATGCTGGCAATCTAAACTCTTCATTAAGGCGGTGAAACTCAGTGAGTGGTCTATCATTGTGGGGATTGGTTAGCTCAGGTGGCTAGATGGCTAGAATGTGATGCGGAATGACACCAATGGCATGGGTCTCACTCCCCATACTGGCTGTGGTGGCTCATGGAGGCCTTCCACATTGCCTTGCCCAATACCTGATGTGGATTGATGCCCCTCAAGCTATATAACCACTTGTTTCTTTCTAACAGAGAGAGATGTCTTTGGTCCCTTGTAGCTAATTGCCTGGCTTAATGTTGAAACTTGGCAACAGACAGGATTGTGGTCAGAACAGGTTCTTCCCCACCACCACTTCCATCCCCTCTCAGCCTGAACTCTAATCCTTTGCCAAGGACCATTCCCTCTTGATATCTCATTCCCACCAACTAGACTCTTTGCCAATCCCAATGAGCTCAGCCAGGACTCAGCCTTTCAACATTCAATTATGTCAGCTGTGGCTCAGTCGGTGGAACACTCACCTCTGAATCACAAGGTTTCAGATTCAAGTCCCACTCCAGCGATAGAAGGCACCTCCCTCAGCACTGTACTGATGTCCTGGTGTCTCTGGAGTGGGACTTAAACCTACAACCTCTAACCCAGAGGCAAGCGAGCAATGACTGAGCCACAGCAGATGCCCAGTGGGGAACCTAATAGAAATTTTCAAAATTACTAGCAGTTTTGTGGATAAAAAGCGGAAGATTGTTTTGACTTGAATATAATCTGTTAATGAGACATCAAAGACTAGATTATCAAAAACTAGAAAAACTAGAAGAACAAAAAGGAAGTCAGAAGTTTCTTTCAATACAGAGAGTGATTAGAATAGGCAATGTATTATCACAAGTCTGCCACCATCTGATCAGGGTAAATGGGTATCCACAGGAAGTGAAATTTAGGGTAAATATGGGATGATATGCAAGATGGTCTGAAGAAAGCTGCAGAGTTAGTTTGATGCCAACAGACAAGGCTGATTTGCAACTGCCCCCCAACTAAAAGTATTGAGCGAATGACCTAACTCATTTCTCCTGGCATACCAACTATCATAGATGCTGCCATCCAGCAAATCGGTTCATTCCAAATGGCATTAAGAAATGATTAAGAGGACTATATGGGTACAGCAAAGGCCAAGGGCAGGGCAACTTCTCTGTTGTAGTCCAGAAGACTTGCGCACCAGAGCCAAACACACACCCAGCTATGTTGCTCCAATGCATCTGTGAATCTGGCCTTTACCCAATAGTATACAATTGGCAAATAAACAGGATAAACCTAACCTTGTCAATTATCACCCTATTTGTTTCATCTCAATCGTCAGTAAAGTGATGGAAGGAGCCTTCAGTTGTGGCATTAAATGGTACATGCTCATCAAAGATTTATGTTAACCAATCCTCAATACAGGTTTCACCAGAACCATTTGATTCTAGGTCTCATCACAACATTGATCCAGATGTGGACACAAAAGTTCAATGTCAGAAAAGAGACGAGAGCTGCTGACCTCAACATTTAACAACAATCAGACTGAGAATGGCACCATAGTACCCTAGATCAATGAGGTCAAAAGGAAAAACTTCTGATGGCTGGAGTCACACCTGATACAAAGAAAGATGCTTATGCTTACAAAGAGGCTAGTATTCATAGCCTCTAGACATCACTGCAGGGGCTTCTCAGAAAACACCCCCGGCTCAAAGTTCTTCAGCTGCTCCATCAATGACCTTCCCCATTGCTGATGATTCCACAGTGCCAGTTTCATTCACAAGTCCTCTGGTAATGAACCAGCCAATAATATAACATCCATATAACATCCAGGCTGACAAATGGCAGGTCACATCTCTGTCACACTAATGTCATGCCATGTCCATCTCGTACAGAAGGAAAGGCAGTTATCTGCCCTTCATCTTCAATGGCAGCACCATTGCTGAGTCCTCCACCCTAAACATATTGAATACCACAAAATATCCTGGTTACAAGAGGTTGAGCACTCTGTAATGAATAACATGACTCCTGAATCCTGAAATACTCCCCACTCATTTGGATATATGAGGCTGCAAAAGCACTTGAGATGCACTATACATCATCCAGGACAGACCAATTTGCTTGATCAACCCCTGCTATTTCATCTCCTTTTCACTCCACTCTTTTCCTAATGCCCATTCTCTCCTCTTCTTTTCTCCCTTCCTCTCTTCTCCTTGCCCTCCCCATCCACTCCCTTCCCCATCTCTCTTCCTTGTTAACTATCCTCAACACTTTCTAACTCTCCTTGACCCAAAGACCACACTTGGCCTGCGTGCAAAAGAACCAGTTTATGTTCAGTTGTATTTCACATTGTTTGGTGTCTGTACAATTGTGCTGGTCAAGATGTTGAAGTAATTGCTTGATGTCTTCCTATGAAATTATCACCTAAGAGCACAAATCTAGGAATAAGTCACACATACTGGCATCAGTTGTTTGCTTGTGTCTTTATCAAAGTGGATTTGTGAATTAAAAGAAATCCTGATCAATAGGATTAGATTCATTTCTTCATATTTTATTTAAATGGATCATCAATTTTCTGAAGGTCAATTTACACTGAATACGATGCAGATGAGCCTCCTGCAGTGAAAAAAACAGATTAATTAATTCTTCCTACATCAGCAGGTGATGTTCATATTTCAAAGTAGATTTGGTTAGGGTCCGGCAAAATGTCTGCTTTGGCAATGCCAGACTGCCACAGTAGAACCCAGGCTCACTGTTTAATGCAGCATGTCACTTGTGCTGTCCCTTCTACTGACAAAATGAAGACACAGTCTCAAAGTATGAGAGATTTGTGAAATTCTCTGTGACTTCTCCCATTACACTTGCTTTTGATTAGCCTTTTGAATCATGAATTCACTTTCAGAGAAAAAAAAATGAAAGAAATCATGGGGGAGAGTCAGAGTTCTGAGGGGAAAAAAAACTTGTGGAAGAAATCTTGATGAGCACTGAGCAAAGGGATTTCTCAGAAATGTTCTCTTAGAACTTAATTCCCAGAAGTGCTTTGCTAAAGCACAAGACCAGCTCAAAGACCCCGCATTGCTTCACAAAGAAGAAGGTGGAACAGGCAACAGTGAAACAATTTAGAGGTGTGTAAATCTTTCATTTAGAATCAAGAAGTTAGAAGTTCTGATATATCAATTATTCTTTGAAATTACAGTTCCTGATATCTTTTAAACAAAACGGCTTGTATATCAGATATAGCAAGATAGTGGTTCAAGACTGCATAAATCAAACTGCTCTGGAAGGAAGTTTTAGACAAAACAACATTGGATTTTGTGCGTTCACAGACAAGGAATAACAAGTGCGTTTCACAAGGTATGAACTGCTTTCTATGTATCAGGAAAGTTGTGTGACTGAGTTGTGTTGTGCAGAACCCTTTCGTCTCTGGAATCTGGACTGAGGCCCACTCCACTATGTTGAGATGAACATCTCGTCTATCAGCCTAAAATTAAATAAAAGGAATTCAGTTAGCCCCGATCTGATCTCTGGGAGCTGTAAAGCTACAGAGCTGCCAGGAATTCCACTAACTTAACATAGCACTGGTAATTGGTGGGACCAAATGGTGTCAGTGACAGCGCTCAGGCTCTGAGTCAGAAGGTTATGGACTCAAGTCCCACTTTAGACACTTGAGCACATTCTGTAGGCTGACACTCCAGTGCAGCACTGAGGGGGAGCTGCACGGTCCAATTAGGTGTTAAACCGAGCCCTTTCCACTCAGATGGATGTAGAAGATCTCACGGCACTATTTTGAGGAAGAGTAGTAAAGCATTTCTTGCTGTCCTGGCCAATAGTTTTCCCTCAATCAACATCATCAAAACAGGTTGCCTGGCTGTTAACACATAGCTGTTTATGGGGCCTTGTGCCCAAATTGGCTGTCATGTCTTTTACATTACAACCACACTGCAAAAAAAAACTTAATTGGCTGTGAAGTGCTTTGAGATGCTCCTAGATCATGAATAGTGCTTGCCTAGTTTTACTTTCTTATAAAATGTGGGTGAAAAGCTCAAATGATTCAGGATTACCTATTCTTCTTGTTTGTCATATAAGTTTGTATCTAGAGACTGAGTTCTGTCCTCTGAGCGCTAATGCCACCTGAATTGGTGTAATTAAACTAGCACTCAAATTTCCTTTGACTGTTCGCTTGTATAATTATTCATTAATTCTGGTGCAGATTTTGGAAGAAAGGTGGGGCACACTAACAATGGGAATGGAAAATTGCAAGTAAGTGAAATTATATAAGGTGACACAAAAATTATGAAAGCCTTTAAAAGGCATCTCAATCCATTAGCAAACTTTTCCCAGGTTAAAGGGACAAGGAACTGTGAAGTTATAGACAAAAATGAAAAGAGATGAAACCCCAAACACAGGGATGAGTCTGCAAGTGATGGAATGGCCCATTATTTAGCCTTTTGTTTGCTGGCTGCTGAGGTGTAGGTAGTGGTTCATGAGGTGGTTATCAAGACAGTTGCCCTCTATGCTGGTCCATGCAGCATCTACATAATAGATGAAAGCCATCTCTGACAAGTACTGTTGTAAGTTACACCATCCCTATGGTGCAGGTTAAGCATAGGTTTACTTAGAGCAGGTAGCACAGCTCTGCATCTGACTTCACTTGTTGAAGAGTATTATTAATAAATATTAATATTTAATATTATCTATTTGCATATTCTATTGCTTTAATGTCTTTTCATTGCCTCACTTAAGATCTGATAATTCATTTATGTCATTGGCCAGGACTTCCCTCAGACCTGCTTCCATTCAATCACCAGATGCTTTGCAGGAGGTACAGAGAGAACACCATTTAAACACTTTTCTTTCCCGCTGTCCTATTTTTTGACAGCTACTAAAATGCCCACTTATCTTTCATTTCTCATTTCTAAAGACATGTTATACTTGAAACCTTTCTCTCTACAGGTACTGACCAACTAGCTCTGTATCTCCGGCATCTTCTGTTTTTATAATGGGGTTTTACTGGGAAATAATGCCCTGTTTTTCAGCCATGCATTCTTACACGTCACTCACACTCCAAGTTTAGCAGTGGTGTAACGTTGAAGACATTTTGCAGTGATGTTGAACTTGGAGCATAAATCAGGTGTGACATTTTGAACTGACTCTTCAAAATGCATTGGAGTATGAATCTCTAGATGAAAGACTCTCCTTCACTCTGTTGTCAGCTTAGGTCCTAACACTCCATTTCCACTCTAATTGTCATAGTGTAAATGCACCCTGACACTTGTGTATATATTATAAATAGAATGATATAGGGGAATGATTAGGACAGGAGGTTGGCTCACTGCCCTTTCATTTAATGGATTTAATCACAACTCCAGCTAATAAGATTGAAGCATTCTTGCTTTGTGTCAGCTTTAAGGATCCTATGTGAAATGAATCCAGTTCCTAAGGAGCTCAAATCTACTGTGCAAAAACAATCTGAAGATTGGTATTAAATTGGCATTTTCCATCAGTGATGCTATAAGAATAACCGGCAAAGGAAACTTGGGTGTGCTCTCCCAAGGTTTTTGTCAAGGCATGTTCCTGGGAAAAATAGATGAGGTTTCTTCTGCTTCTAACCTGTACAATGCTAGGGAGTAATTCATGCTTTCATTGGGTTCCGGAAATGAGACAATACTCCATTTCCTGGAGGGAAATCCTTCATTTTAAAGGAAAAAAGGTGCCATGTCCATTGTTGAGGATTACGGCATGTCATAAAGGGCTTGCTCTGTGCAATTATTGGTCTCTCCCTTGATGGCATGTTTCATGCTTTTAAACTGATGGCAGGAGAAGAAATATCAGTGGTTTCAGGAGCTTAGCAACTGGCACCAACCCTGCAAACAACAACCCATAACAGCATCACTTCACGTACCACTTATGGGGGGAGGTGGTGGTTAGTGGCAATATCATGAGGCTAGTAATTCAGTGGCCCAGGTTACTGCTCTGGGGGCATGGGTTCATATCCTGCCATGACAGCAAGTGGAATTTAAAATAATTGGCAAAAGCAATATGAAGAATAAAGCTTTTTCACACAGTGAATGGTTAGGGTCCGAAATACATTGCCTGGGAGTGTGGTGGAGGCAGGTTCGCTCAATGCATTCAAGAGGCGAATAGATGATTATTTAAAAAGAAACAATCTTCAGGGTTATGGAGAGGAGGCAGGGGAATGGCACTAGGTGAAATGCTCAATAGGAGAGCCAGCGCAAATATGATGGGCTGAATGGCCTCCCTCTGCACTGCAACCATTCTGTGATGTTTGACAAACCTGCTTCTCGTGGATTGGTCTCTTCAGCCATCAGCCATATGAAGCCGCTCCACCCCCAACAGCTTCACATCCATCATCTTACGCTGATGCTAGGATGACAATAAGAAGACATGTTTCAAACACCTTTTCAGAATAGCACTGGTAAAGGGGAGGGCTGAGTGATACCATAAGTTTTAAAAATGAGCAGAGCTCTTGCAGCATTGCTCACAATAGCCTGGGACCATGAACTTGATTATGACACACTTTTTTGAACCCGGCCTGTGCCTTTTGAGGTCCTTTCTCTGAGTAGGACATCCCAGGTAACTGCAGGTGCTTATAATCTGCTGAGGTCCATCTGTGTGCACCTCTGTAAAGTCCGCAGTATTTACCATAGGCTGTTTGGTGCTAACATGAATTCCTGCTACATGCATTGAATGATTTATGTGAATTCATATTATTAGTGCAGGGAACAGAAGGAGTGGCTTAAATTGTAAATTGTCATCAACAGGTAACTCTCAACGTAGAATTTCTTAAATTGGGAAATATTGAAAGTGAAGACGAGTTTCGAATATCTCCGTAGCATGTAAAAACCTTTCTTAACAAATTCTAAAAATCTAACTGAGGCCAGAACACTGCCCTATTCACATATTTGTCAATCATTGTTCACAATTTTTGCAAACACCTTCAGTATTAGCAAGCAGCGCTTGGAGGTGATTGGGTATACGTCATAAGTAATTGTAGCTCATCAAGACACAGAGTGCTCACCTTCCACTTGAAATAGCTGATTATATCTTAAACACTGTAAGCTGTAACTTTGTAATTGATAATAGTGGTAATGAAATTTGGTTACTGCTATTTGCTTAATTCAAACCATTGTCCAATTTGAATGTGAACAGTTAAAGTGGTGATGATAATGTGGTGTGCTGTGTGCTTTCTGACAGAAAGCAATTAATGCAATAGAAGTTAAAGTGCAATTTCAGGCTTGATGTTTAATGTATCTTAGGCTCTTCAAATAAACATTCCATTCATTACATCATATTAAATGCTGTTCTTGCTGCCTCCTAGTGTTCTCTTTTTGCAACATGGCAAATGTGTTCCCCAATTTGCATTTTTTCTCATCATTGAGAAGTCAAGATGCGGAGGGGCAATCACTGTGTTGGCAACGAATAAACATATAGCTGACTTTAATTTTCTTTTCTAAGACATAGAGTACACTTCCTGAGGTTAAGGCTTGCTACTATAACTTATCCAATACAATAAGTTGCAGTCTTCTCTCAAGCAATCACTCCCATACAGTGTTGTTTATTGTAACCATTGTAATCATGGAACTTACTCTAAAGTGATGGATGTTTAAACTGGATTTTGAAGAATTGCTATCTCTTGCCTGCTCTGGGAGATTTTCTTTTTTCCTATTGTTTTGATTTAAGGTTGTTCACTCTTTTCAATTGAGAAACCAAGATGAAGGGCCCGGAGCAATGGTGCAGGTTTCCTTACTCAGTCAGTCAGGGGCGTGGCAATAAGATGTTCACGATTCTCCAAACCACGCTATTGAGCTGTCTCAATCTGTCGAATTTTGTTTGCCTAACACACAGTTCTCTTCCTGTAGTGTCAGTGTGGCTCAGTGGCAACATTCTCAGCCCTACTGATCAGACATGGGTTTGAGCATCGCTCTAGATACTTCAGTGTAATATTCAGGGAGTGCTACATCGCTTTGCAGATGAGGTGAGGCCTATTAACATATTCAAATAAACCAAATAAGTTCCATGGCACAATTTGAAGTCGAGCAGGCGAGTTCTCCCAGTGTTCTGGTTAACATTTATCCTCAACAAATATCATGAAAACAGATTAATTTATTCATCTCATTGATGTTTCATTGTTTATTCAACAACTGCATAATCCTAGTCTTTCTGATTGGGGCAGAGCCCCGAGAAGCTCTGATTATAGCAATATTAATGAACCAGAAAAGGACAAGGTTGTATAGAGGGAGGAAAATGGTCAGAGGTTATAGATGAGATAGTGAAAGAAGTTAAGTGCTGGAGATCAGAGCATTGACCAGCAGATAAACTTCCCTTGTGTCCAGTTCAGGAGTAGACTAAGTGTCAGAATAGACTCGTAGACATGACAGCCGCATTTAAAACTTGGGCAGACTTCAGCTTTATGGAGAGTTGAGTTGTTGAAAGCAATGGTAGTGTTTTTTTTAATAGAAAGCATTTCTTGCCATGCAATACAACTTAACAAAGCAGGCAGTTCCATCATATGCCTGAAGCATCATTCAACATGGCTATACCACAGGAGCTTATTAGGTACAGTTACAATCTACAAAGTGAGGAGCAAATGACTTATTCCTAATTGCAGAGTATTCAGGTTTGACTGTAACTCTGTGGGTGGGTTTTGAGGAACTTAAAATCGTGCCCTTCACCTCTGGTCTCAATTTCACTGGCTATCTATGAGACTTTACCATGAGTAAATTGACTGCTGCATTTGCCTACGTAACAACAGTCACTGCATTTCAAAAGTAATCCATTGACTATGAAGCACTTTGCAATGTCCCAGCTGATGTGAAAGATACAAAAGGATCTCTCTTTTCGTCCTCTCACTGTTATGGTGATATTTCAAATCTCCCAGCTCACTTATTTTATTAGGATAAGTTAAATGTGCTCTGGGCTTCAATGATTTTTGTTTGTTTATATGTGCCCATCCCTTATATTGTCTGATTCAGTTAACCAAGCCGTAGGAATTAAAAAGCCACATTTTTTTTTAAAAATCACGAATTGCCCCAAACCCGTCTGGACAGGGAACAAGTCTTGGAGCAATGATATAAGTGGACAAATATTGCGTGACTGCTTTCTATTCCTGCTGCACTATGCTCAGTAAAAATTCAATTACTTGCTGAAATTAGCATGTAGACAATAATACGGCCTTATGTTTGGAATTTGTACAGTAAAAAATGAATGTAAATCCAAATGCAACATTGAGGAATATGTTTGGCTTTATCTTCAGCACAAAGGGACATGCCTTTCCCTTCTCCACAATGTCAAGAATTGACAATTACTCTCTGCTTCAATGGGAGTGTAGTAGCACAAGTATTTAAATGGCCAAAATAGCCCCTTCAAGCAGAAACATAGCAAAGTCTCCACATGCTGTATTAAAGAAAGGATATGTTAAATAATCACATGATTATGTCTTGTAAAGAAATTGATATCATATATATTATATTTATGTATAGATATATATATATATATTGAAAGGTAATATCGGGATCACAGATGTCCTTGGCTCAATACAGTAATGGCCATTTTTCTTATCATTTGATAAATTAGAATGCCAACAAGCTTGTGGTTAAAAATATTTTCTGGGCCCAATAATTTCTTTGTTTCTAATTTGAAATTTTGTGCCAAAGCAAGCTACTGCAGCTTTTTCATTATTACAGTGACAAGCTGACAGTATAACGTTTGATTAAGTGCACTGTAAACATGCCTGGTGGTATAGTGATTAATTACTTAGAAAAACATATCATAGAACCAAGTTATTTAAAGTATTGTGTTGCCCTGCGCTGAGCCTATATGCTTTAAGCAGCTACTATCCGCTCGCAAGACAGATTCAGACAGTTCACTAAATCAAATAATAGTTACAAAAAGCATTATTTTTTTTCCCCCAAAGTTACTTTGTCCTGCTGTTTTCTCACAAAACAGCGGTCTCAGCACGACATGGTGCATAAGGTTCTTGGCCATTATCTTTTTTGATTGGAGGTATTTGGTGTGTTCATTTTTTACTACATTTTATACTCACGCACAAAATGTTACTTCTCATAATTGCTACATATAAATGCTCCCAGGTTTGAAAAATTTAATCTTTTAATTTTTATAAACTACCCAAATAGAAAATTATCGTCATTCATTTGAAGGAGCGGTGAGAACTGAACAGCCTGTGCAATCCTTAAAAAATGGAACTAAAAGTTTATGTGTAAAGTTTGAATGTCATTTTTGTTTTACAAAAAACTTAACTTTAATGTTTAAATATCAAATTAATATCTAAATCTCTTTTTTTAAATGAATAAATTACTTACTTTTGAAAGCCCATTCATTGTGCTAGGTGCGAACAGTTTCAGATTAACAAAATAAAAATTAAGCTTTGGAATGAACCAATTTAAATAGTAATTCTGCTTATTCTATTGTTCCTCTGATTCTGTTGTTTTTTTTTAACTTTTGCTTACTTTCTCAAAACCTTTTCCTTGTTGATTTTTTCACCTTGCACCCCTGGCTCTCACATTTGTTTTTGGAAAAGGAGGCATCTTTCCAAACTCATTGTCTGAATATCAGGCTTCAAAAGTTGGATTTCCAGCTAATGAGAAGTCTGCGTTAATCTGCATGTATTTGTGCTATGACTATGTCAGTCTGTGGTATTTAAAAGTTGTTAAACCAAGAAAGGGCATTGCGAATTGGCTTAGCAATATATGGATGAATACGCTTCCCTTGCGTGCTATCAGGCTCAATTACATTGTTTAAAAGTTGGACATATGTTTAAGCAATAATGAAGAGCTTTTTAAACAGCAGGTCTTCACAAGGTGAAGATGGATTCTGAAACAAATAGCCTGACGAAAATCTCAAAAGTATTCCATGGCTTTTTCAGTTCATTCTGCCATAAACTGATTTGTAAGTAAAGGTCAATTAATGTCTTAAAATAAAAAGTTTAGAATCTATCCAAACCTCTCACTGCAGAGGTAGTTAACCTTTACCTACAGGTTTTTAAGCATTTAACATTGCAATGGCAGCCAAGCACCCAGCTGCAAACAGAAAGAAGCTTTATCAAGGGGCACTTGGGAACTCAATTAAAACTTTTACAATCAACATACTGAATGCGCTTAGGGATTCAACAATGCTTTGTTGAGTGCATCCCAAAAAACCGGAATATAGATTAATTCATTTTGTTCCTACCCCTGTTTTCTGGTCCATCACTATGATTTGCAAAAGAGGAAAGCTAGACAACTGCCAGCATCTTTGCATCATTTTGCTAATGAAAGCAGCGCTGTATATGATGATTTGCCTAAGATCTAGGTGAAACATATCAATCAAGGTTATGATTTGACCCTGATCTCTTTCTGCGCCGACTTATTTATTTATACCGCAGCAATTACACCATATAGAAAGTGTAGCCTGTTTGTTCCATTGATGAGGGAAGCTTCAATTCTTCACTTGAGTCTTCATCATTGGGTATTATCTGGGTGTTGTACTGCTTGCCATTGCCAGCCTACTCAAATATAATAATGTAATATTGCCAAATAAAATGATAATCATGGTAAAATTTCAGCTGCTGTCTCACCACGAAAGTCATCGTTCATATGTCCATCAAAACCATCAACATCTCCCATCTTGGTCGTTCATTTAATTATAGTTCTCTTCTTCACTCCCTCAGGTCAACGGTATATACTTGAGAGTTGTTGGCACACATCAGACTTGATAGCCATCTGAGTGACTATATATCAAGTTCTACTGGACCTCACTCTCTTCTGCCAAAATTGTCCACCACTCTACAGTCATACTGGAGGGCAAAGATTACCATTGGATCCTTTTCTGAATTAGTGACTGGCTCCTCAAATTCCTCACCCTACTCCATCCATCTTAACTTCCAACAACAAATCCAAGGGGTTAATGGAATGCTTTGTCACCAAGATAGAGACCATCTGTTAAGTGCCTCAATTTCCTTAACCATAAAACCAAACCTTCACTGCTCCCTCCTGCAATCTTGACCTGATCCCCCTTATTCCTCTTGTTTCTCTCCCCATATTTCCCACAAGGGCTCTCTGCTCCTCTTGATATGATTTGCACTAACACATGCCCTCCCAACTCTCTTTCCTAACCCCAATGTTAGCTGACACGTAGTAGTTCCTGCTCCTCATGCATTGTCTCATTCCATTTCAAAACACTAACATCCTGCTCAGTATTCTGAAACACTTTTGATTGTGACCTCTGGTTTGTTCCATATCACTAGTGTAAACAGTAGTAATATGAAAGTAGTAGCAGTGACATTAGATGTATAAATTTTTAAGGTCCTGCTTTTTGGTTATACCATTCCTCAGACAAAAACATCCTCAGCCCCTCTATCCTTGCAAGCTCCCTCGCCACTTTGAACTTTGCCCTTCAAAGGTCCTTGAAGGTTTTGGCACTTCCCATCCATACCTATGCTGTTATCTCCCGCAATTCCCTGTTTGAATCTTTCCAATCATATTTCCATTCCGCCCACAGCCCCAGAGCAGCCCTAACCAAATCACAACGGCAACTGTGACTGGCCATGATACACTATCTCTTTTCATCCTTCTTCTCTTCGTTGCTGTCTTTCACATGGGTAATCATGCCATCCTCTTCTGACGCCTCCTCTCTTTTACATCTCAGTTTACTGCCCTTGCTTGACTGCACTCTTGGCTACCTGATGTGGTCAGTGCGTCCATACCAACGACTTCTCTTTCTACCCCTGCAGGTCACCTGAGGGTCTATCCTTTGCCCCATTCTCTTTCTCATTTAATCCTTGGCCCATTCTCTACATTCTGATCTTTGGTGATATCACTCATAAATATGAATCATTTTCCACATGTTCGCTGATACTCCAGCTCTACCTTGACACCACCTTTCCACATGCTTCGCTGTACTGCCAGACATTTTATGCCTTGTCTTGGATGAGCCATATTTGCTCCAGTTAAACACTAGGAGGACCAAAGCCCAGCACAATTTCTGTAACTTTTCCACTGACTCCAATCATCCTTCCAGCCCTCCCTCAGGCTGAAGCAGACTCTTCTCAACCTCAGTGTCTTATTTGATTCTGAGCTGATTGTCTGATCCTGTATTTATCACAAAACTCATAGACCTAGACATTTACAGCACAGAAGGAGGCCATTCAGCCCATTGTCTCAGTGCGGGTCAACAAAGATCTGACTACACTAATCCCATTTTCCAGCGCTTGGCCCACAGCCCTGGAGGCTATGGCAATGCCAGTGAACATCTAAATACTTCTTAAATGTTACGAGAGTTTCTGACTCAACCACCCTTTCAGGGAGTGAGTTCCAGACTCCCACCACCCTCTGGGTGAAGAACTTTCTCCTCAACTCCCCTCTTAGCCTTCTACCTCTTACCTTAAATCTATGTCCCCTGGTTATTGACCCCCCTACTAATGGAAAAAGTGCCTTTTTATTCACTCTATCTATGTCCCTCACAATCTTATTCACCTTTATCAGGTCCACTCTCAACCTTCGCTGCTCCAAGAAAAACAACCTCAGCCTATCCAATCTTTCCTCATAGCTCAGACCCTCCAGCCGAGGCAGAATCCTGGTAAATCTCCTCTGCACCCTCTCCAGTGCAGAGGGCAACGGAGGCCATTCCCATAACCTTACCCACCTCACCTATCTACTGCTAAAACCGTCATCAGTGCCTTTGTAACTTCCAGTCTTGCATATTACCATGTTCTCCTGGTCACCCTTTAAGTAGGCTCCATAAATGTCAGCTGCCCTAATCAGCCCCAAGTCCCACATGCCCAGCATCCCTGTTCTTGCCATCCAATATTAGCTCCTAGTGGTCCAACATTTCCTTTAAAACCATGATGCTTGTATTTAAGTCACTTCGTGGCCATTTCCCTCCTTATTTCTGTAAACATCTCTGACCCTACATTCTACCTTCCTCCAATTCTGGTCTCTTGAGTATCCCTGCCTCCCTATGTGCCACCAGTGCTTTCAACTACTTAGGTTCAATACTTTGGAATTTCTTTTACAAAAACCTTTCACCTCTCTGCCTCCCTGATCTCCAATGAGACCTTGCTTGAAAAAACACCCCACTTTTGGTCACCCATCTCCCTCTTTGGTCCAGCACTCATTTTTCCTTATCTCTTTATGGGCAGAATTTTCCCATTGGCGTGCCGACTCCTAAATGATGCGCGGTTATGTCGGGCGAGCGTTCCGACGGGACCGTGCGCCATCACGATATTGGGTGGGCAGGTGCGTGATGATCTCTGTTGCGCGCCCGCCATTAATTAATGGGCTACTTAAGGCCCTTCAGGCTCAATTGACGGGGATTTTGCGGTGCCCGTGCCATCTTCGGCTCATCACATGGGTGCAATGGGCAGGCGGGTAACAGAAATTTGTATAAACCTCCACGAGCTGGAGAAGAGGTCTCAGTGGGGTCCGCGATTCTACAGGTTTAAAAGTTATTGCACAAAAGTTACTGAAACTTGCCTGTGTGAGCTGGAAAACTTCAAAACGCATCCCAGCTGCTTGGACCGGTGGAGAGAGCCATCAATCTTCTCAAGATGCGCTTCTGATGCCTGGACCGTTCCGGGGGCGCACTCCAGTACCCCCATGATCGAGTGTCCCGGATAGTGGTTGCATGCTGCAGTCTCCACAAACTTGCGCTGCAAAGGGGGAAACTGTGGACGAGGAAGGTGTAGACGGAGTGGCTGTGGCTGAACATGATGAGTCCAGTAGTGAGTCCGAGGATGAGCATGCAGAGGGAAATGCTGAGGGGGTAGACACTGACCCGGGCATACTCCCGGGAGGCAGGGACTCCCGGGACACGCCAATCCAAGGAACCTTCAGCTAGCACAGCACATATGGACCTCCAACACAAGCCTGGGCTGCAGCCTCCATTCTGGAGATCTTAGTGCAAAATCTGTCAGGATAGGAGCATTGACAATTGTCAATAAATATAAATGACACACAAATCACTCATAACATCTCAGCAATCCACCCACCTGCCCAAGAAAAGAAGCACCCCCATCCTTGTTAGATGATCTTAATTTAATGCTTTCACAAAAGTCTCTTAACATAACACAAATAAAATGGTGTCGCATTGCACACAATCAGAAGGAACTCATAGTGGGGCCAACAAAAAAGCACCTGCGATGAACCCAGGGTGTGCCTAAGGTGCCTTAATTTTACGTTTGCAGGTGCTATATCTTTGTGCTGACCCCTCACTGGGAGTGGCATCTGAGACAGCCTGCTCTCTCTGCTGTCCTGTTGGCCTCAATGACCTTGGCAGATATCCTCTGGCCCGTGGACCTTGTCCTGGCCCCGCCTGGGAGGGAGCTGCCAGTTCCACAGTGTCATTGGGTGCCACAGTCACGGGCAGAGAGGCGAGGGAGCTGCTTGCCTCATCGGAGCTCCCTGAGAGGCACCACCAGACACAACAGGCAGCTGCTCCGCCAACATGAGGTTCATTCAGCCCTCCCTGCTCACTGTAGATGGATGGGCACCGAGGTGGGATACCTGGTGCCCAAAGTGCCGCCCACACGGGCACTGACCACATGAGGTCAATGCCGCTGTGAGGGATTGCAGGTCTGAGCCCAACCCCAGGAACCCCTGATCCTGTCCCTGGAGCTGCCTCTCCATGACAGTCACTACTCTCTCCATGGAGGAAGTTTGGCGGTCAGCCATGAGACTCAATGCATCGGCTACAGTCCACATAGGCTCCTCCACCACTGACGCCAAGCCAAGCAGAGCCTCATGTATCTCCACCAGATGGTCCCACACACCCGGCCACATCTCTAATGTTGGCTGCATCATGGACGATCCAAAGGCTCATCATCAGTCCTCTGACTGCTGGCACCATGAGCACCCTGTCTCTGCCAGCTCCTCCAACGACTGTGAAGTGCCCTGACCGCTGTGCCCCAGGACACTAACCGAAGATCTGATGCCCACCGAGGTGCCAGTATCTGCGCTGCTGCCTGCCTGACAGAGATGATGTGACGCTTGTGATGTTGGAACTTCTTGGCCCTTAGGTGTCTGAGGGGGCCCCTGCTGCTCTGGGTCCTGGCCCTGCGCCGCTGGTGCTGAAAGGAAGAGTAAGGACATTCGATCAGTTAGCCTGTGGGCAATGTCAATGTACTTTCCTGTCCCCTGGATTATCATGTGCTCATCATTCCAAACGCAATGGGCTAACATCACTCACTCAACAATCAGCAATGACATGGATGTTGGCAGACTACTGGTGACGTGAGTGCTGGCCACACATACCTGCCCGTGGAACCCCAGCCTCTCCGGCTCCGGTGGACTTTGGCGCATGGCGCCTCTCCAGATCGAGGGCCTCCTGCTCGAAGTGGCTCAGCAGCACTACCTGGGCTGGCCCACTGCCAATCCGCACCTGCTCAGTGGTGTCATGAGAATTCTTCTCCTGGAAGTGAGAAAAGAGCATTGATAAGTGACACATGAACCGTGAATCTCCTCGTGGCCAGCCTACCCCAAGCCCAGTTGGTCATTGCAGAGATCCAGTGCATCCTTACCCTGCTGCTGCCAAACACTCACACAAATATGTCAGCTGTGTCCTTCCCCACCCACCACCCCCCCCTCCCCCACCGCCTCCCTCACTTTGACAACCTGCAGCCTTCATCACACTTGGGAGCACACGGTTTAACCTGCCGTTGCAAGGAGGCACATTGACGTGGATCACAGTGGGCAGCAGATCAAGCTATGCCATGCCACCTTGAAGACCCCCTCCCACCATGTCATCACCCTGACTTCGACATTCCCTGGAGTTTGAGCACAGCGCCTGGGGACAGATCCTCCAGGTTGCCCCCACCACAGTCATGTGGGTCTCAGTCCACCACATGCTGCGGGGGCAGAACCCATCTCATCACCACCCTCTCAGGCTGACCAACGCATAGAGAATATCTGCTAGCCAGCCCAGCTAAGGACACACGCCGTCGATGACTCATTGCATTCAGGCCAGTCGGACATGGGTGGGGCGCCAGGGGGGGAGAAGCTTGCATGATGGGTGAAGTGAACGATGCCAATACCCTACTCACCCTTCCCGTGTGCAGCAGGCCGCTGAAGCGCTTGCGGCACTGGATCCATGTGCACCGCACCACGTCGCGGGAGCTCACGACCTCCGCTACCTCCTCCCAGGCACGTTTCGTCAAGGGGGCGTGGCCTCCTCCTCCGGTCGGGGGTATGAGCACCTCCCGCCGTGCTGCCACCTCCTTGAGGAGGGCAGCAAAGCACTGGTCTGAAAACCGGGGCGCACACTGACCACCCGCTCTACCCTCCTGCATGGCCAGCCTGGATCTGTATTGGTCCCTGACCTCTGGCCATGTACAGCAGCCTTGGAGCGGCTGCAGCTTGCCCTTTAAACAGGCCGCCGGGTGGCCATTGGCCCCAGCGGCAATTGCCGATGTGCCGCTGCCTGCCCACTCCCACTGTTGCCGGGAGCCGCGAAACACACTAGGAGGGCCTTAATTGGCCCACCTACATAAAATGGCCACGAACCCTGTCAGCACCCGCCCGGACCCGCTCCCACACGGCCCACCCGAGATGGGGAAAATTCTCTTCTGTGAAGTACACGTGATTTTCATTCACATTAAAGCCACTATATAAATGCAAGTTATTATTCTGGATTATATACCTGCTACATGCATCTAATAGCTTTTATTGAAAGGCGAAAAATGGGACTTGCGTGTGAGCAGAATTGATACACATGATGTTATAGCAGATTGTTTACTGCTACTGCTGTCATCTTACTAAGCTCTGTTTACATTAGTAACGTAGACCAACATTCAGCGTCTCAAATGAACATGTTTGCTTCTGAGTGCTGAGCCTTTCCCAGACCATTCAGGTCAGGAGCAATATGCTTTATTTCATCCTGTTTTGTACGTTTTTAAGATGAGATCATATTGTAATTGGAATGAGGATCGCTGGGGATTGCTCTTTAGGATATGTTTAGTACCAAAATCCCTTTAGAGAGCAGCATTAAAAAAATTACTTTGTACAAATTGTCCTCATACGTTTCCAATGGAGTTGAAATGACAGGTTGGATAGGGTCAGGCTGCAGGAGGGTGGGAACATAAGACGGGAGTGTATTTATACTACTGTTCCTAACAGACAAAAATAATTTTCCACTGAAAACCAAAACAAATACATTTTATTGTTTTAATTCTATAATTTAACCAACAGTTTGTTAGTAGTAAAATGGTGGGGAAGATGATGGTGTTATTGGATCAGCAATTCCATAGTACAGGCTAATGTTCCGGGGGGTATAGGCTCAATTCCCTCTGCGGCAGCTGATATGATTTAATTAATCAAAATCTGGAGTGACAGCAGCTATGAAACTATCATTGATTGTCATCAAAAACCCATCTGGTTCATTAATGTCCTTTAAGAAGGGAAATCCATTGTCCTTACCTGGTCTGGCCTGCACTTGACTCCAGACCACAGCCATGTGGTTGACTCTTAACTGCCTTCTGAATGGCCTAGCAAGCCACACAGTTCAATTAGCAATTAGTGATGGGCAACAAATGCTAGCCTTGCCAGTGATACCCACATCCCAAGAAAGAATTTTAAAAAGCTCTTAACATCAGCCATTTATAGCCAACAGTTGAGTTCATGCACTTAAATGGAAACGTTATAGGTGCATGAGGGAGAAAAGAATAGGTTACACAGATAGGGTCAAATAAAGGAGGGTGGGAGGAGGCTCATATGGAGCATAAACATCAGCAGAGACAGTGAGACCTAATGGCCTGTTTCTGTGCTGTAAATTCAAAGAGATTCTATGATTGTTATGTAGGTAAACCACTATCCCATATAATTCCCAAGGCAGGAAATGTTTAGCAAAACCCTACAAATTTTTAGTAGAATAATGGAGCAAGCACATAACAGAGGAACATAAGAAATAGGAGCTACAGTAGGCCATTTGGCCCTTCAAACCTGGTCCACCAGTTAACAAAATCATAGCTGATCATCTACTTCAACTCCATCTTCCCAAATTATCTCCATATATCTTAGTCTCCTTAGTGTCCAAAAATCTACCCATCTCTTTCTTGAATGTACTTAACAACTGAACATCCACAGCTCTCTTGGGTGGACAATTCCAAAGATTCACAGCTCTTTGAGTGAAGAATTTTCTCCTCATCTTAGTCCTAAAGGGCCAGCCCTTCTTCTGAGACTGTAACTCTGTGTTCTAGGTTCCCCAGCCAGTGAAAACGTTTTGTCAGTATCTACAAGAAGAATTTAATGTATGTAAATTAGGCCACCTCTCTTCTTTCTAAATTTTAGGGAATATCGGGCTAGTCTACTCAATTTCTCCTCATAGGGCAATCAAGTGTCACAGAAAGTGTTCATACTCAAGATGCACGATTGCTGCTATACCACTGATGGGACAAACTCGATGGAGCTTTGCAACTTCTTACAGAAAAGGAGGGAAAATTATAGTGAGGGTTCCTGGGACTTTTGTCTTTCCTGGGAGCAGGTCACCAACCAGTTCATTCTAGCTGACAGTGGCGAGTCCTAAAGAAGAGGAAGAAAAGGAAATGCCTTAAAACGGATGGTCTCTTACATCAATCACAACAAAAATTTGCCACCAAAAGTAAATGGCGCTTCTGTACTTTGTTAATGTGGTTACGTTATTGTCAGCCTTCCAGCCTGAATCAAAACTTAGAACCAGGGCAACAGGAAATCAGGGAGAGCATTTTTGAAGCTTGAACATAGTGAAAAGCAAATTTTAGAGAAAGGTCTTAAATTGCTTCTATTGCACCGGAAATCACAAATAATTGATACTATTGGAACCACAGAAGTTAGCAAGCAGATACAGCAAGACATTAGGAAGGCAAATGGAATATTGGCCTTTATTGCAAGAGGGATGGGGTATAAAAGAAGAAAGGTCTTGCTACAACTGGGCATTGGTGAGACTGCAACTGGAGCACTGGATACAGTTTTGGTCTCCTTGCTTAAGGAAGGATATACTTGTATTGGGCGCAGTTCAGAGAAAGTTCGCTCGGCTGATTCCTGGGGTGACGGGGTTGTCTTATGAGAAAAGATTGCGCAGGTTGGCCCTCTCTCTCTAATTTTTGGAGTTTAGAAGAATGAGAGGTGATCTTTTTGAAACATGTAAGATTCTGAGGATGTTTCCTCGCAGACAACATAAAGCCCCAATCAGATTGGCCATTATAATTACTAAATGGTGGAGCAGGCTTGAGGGAGCTGAATGGTCTCTTCCTGCTCCTATTTCTTATGATCTATCTTCGAGGTACATCAGAAGGTGATAGGTGGACCCTCGTGTTAGCATACTGATGATGTCCTGAATGGGGCTCTGGACTGTATAACATTCCTGACAAATATGTCACCCAGTTTAGATCATCAACTCTAAAGTACAGAATGTTGACCGAACTCATATTAGGCTCAGATCCATTGCAGATTTCAGTTTGAGACTAAGGTTTGGCTACCAAATGATCACAAATGCTCCATTTCCAAATCTCTCTTTATAAAATCATACATGAAATCAAGTTGTGTCGTACAGCCAAATTGTTTTGTAATTTGCCTACAACTACCAGTGCTGTTACTTGAATTAATGTAGATTTTTTTTAAAAGGTTAAAGTGTGATATTTTGCAGCTGCAATGAGCGAATTAGTTAGAATGGGAAGAACAATATAGGGAGAGTGAGCCAGCTACAAGAGTGTAGAAGTTAGTCGTTTTTGTAAACAAGTGGGATTTGGAAATGGAGCTCGTTACAGCAGAGTGATGTAAGTTGGTGGCAGCAAGAGAACTTTTTTCCATACCCCTAATACAAACAAGGTGGTTACACAAGCCGACAAGATAAGCATTGGATTCAACTGATGAATCCAGTTTCCTGCAGTGTACCAAATACAAGATGAAGCGAAGTGTTACTCGTCTCCTGTCCTACTTGACACACACTAGGTTCACTAGGACAAATAATTTGACAATGCTTTGCGTGGGTAGGGGATGAGAGGTGGGGGCAGTGATATAAGTAGAGGCATGATGAATAGATCCAAATGATCCTTATGCCCTCAATTGCCTTGCTATCTTCTGTAATTATGCCTTTACTGCACCTTTATTATTCCAAAAGAGATTGAGGAAACTCATACTGAACATATTGCGCTGTTTATGAACCATTAGTGTGCTGGAGGCACCCTTTTGACAGCTTTGACCATCTGTTCTCACAAACTCTGTGGGGCTCATTGGCAGAGGAACTCCATTGACCTGGTACTGCTATGTCTGAGAATTTCCTCCCTTAATGCCACAACTGCACTCCAGAAAAGTTAGATTCAAAGTTAGGTGCCCCTGCAATCACCTAATTCTAGCATGGGTGAACAATTTGATTGCTTTGAAGAACCCTCCAAATGTTGGTGATTTCTAGGTGCATAGATGTTTTTCAACTCAATTTTTTTCCACAGTTTTTCTCATTAAGATTTGGATTAGACTCCCTTCCATCAGTGTTAATGTCTCATCATACTGTGATGGAATCTGTGGTCAAAGCTTGTATTTTGAGACAGACTCTAACTGAAAAGGGAAACTGAGAATGGAAACTGACCCTCCAAGTTGCTAAGGAAACTAAGACTGAAACCGAGAACTGGAAAGCAAAATTTCTGGTTGGAACTACATAAATTCTTCGTTAGGAAAACAGAGGTTTAAAGGACTTTATAACTGAGTTTGATAACCTATATGCCATGTGGACTGCTGAGCCAATTGTAAGATCTGTCTTAGTTGTATCTGCCATTTACTGTGTAGTTTATAGTTTATAATCAACCATAATTTGCCTGTTGATCCATAACTGAAGCTGACTTTGGGTTTTAGAGTATAGATGATAGCTAAGATAGTATTTAGTGTTTACTTTATTTGACTTTTGTATAGTAAAAATTCTTGTTTGTTTTTTGAAATTTTGTGGCTTCATTCTTTTTGTAGATAACTGGGACTTCAGATTTCTTCTACTTTTGAAACAAAGTTACTGGCCTCTACTGAGATCATAACAATACCCCTACATGTCCCACCCCCTCACACATACTTAGGATGACCAAGGTATGGCATTCCGCATGGTCATACACTCCATGCCATCTTTATGAAGGAGGAGGGGGAAGAGCCACATGCGGAGGCGTGGCTAATAATACAGTGTGGCAGAAGAAATTGGCAGTGACTTCCAGGACCATCTCCCTCCAAGCAGCATGGCTGGACAGTCCTGGATGGGTTGCTGCTGGTCCAACCAGAAGGCAGCCCCTCCTGTCTTCCCACCTCTTCCAAAAGGGCTTGCAAGTCATCTTGTGGTGAGATGCTCTTGTGCTATGGACCAAGCTGGCTGGTAACAGCTCATGGTTATGCCAAGAGGCACTTCAGATATGGGTGGAAGATTCCCTCAATGAACAAAATACAAAGAGAAGGAGACATGCATTTGTATAGTGCCGTTCATGACCTTGGGACGTCGCAAAGCATTTTAAAGCCAAATAATTACTTTTGAAGTGTAGCCACTGTAGTTGAGTATGAGGTGCATTAGTTAACTTGTGCACAGCAATGTCCCACAAATAGCAGTGTGATTATTACCAGAAAATATGTTGCTTTTAGTTATGTTTCATTAAGAAATAAATATTGGTCAGGACACCGGAGGGAAATCCTCAGCTGTCCTTCAAAATAGTGTCACGGGATCTTTTACACTGGCCTGAGAAGGAGCCTTGGTTTAGCATCTCATCTGTAAGACAACAGCTCCAACTATGCAGGACACCCTCAATACAGCTCTGAGTAAGTTGTAGATCAATCCATGGGGTCAAGGAAGGAGTCCATATTGAAGATTTCCAGAGGCTGCTCCATTTCCTCAATTGCACCGAAACAAATACCACTTCATATGCAAATCACCTTACTCTGGAAGCTTCCATGCATCACCCTCTGCTAGTGAAAGCAGTAATTTTCTAGCATACCAACTGCACCACGGGCATCGAGGAAGTTTAGGGCCTTACACCTTCTCTGTGAACAAGAAGTAAATGTTAGAATTGTGCAATTCAAGCTGTCAAATGTTCTCCTCACCCACATCAAAATCAGAATTGAAAACCATGGCTAACAGATTACTGTCGATGATAAGAGGAGAGGAACGCTTAATGGCATTTGTATGGCATTTTTGTGTGGCAATGTATTAGTGGAACCATTAACCCATTTGTTTAAAACAAAAACAGAATTACCTGGAAAAACTCAGCAGGTCTGGCAGCATCAGCGGAGAAAAAAAGAGTTGAAGTCTCAAGTCCTCATGACCCTTCAACAGAATTGATTTTTACCCATTTATTTAGCCCATTTATTTTAAATGGCCTTGCCCTCCACTAAAGTAGCAGCAGGAGGAAGGCTACAATCATGTTGAGTGTTTGTTTGCAGAGGGCTAACAGTAATTAATAGTCATGCAAAATAAATAGTTGAAAAATTATATATCAGTCATTTTGTTTTTCACATTGCACTTTCAGAAATAACTAATTTAGTCTGCAAACCAGTTTAACATTCTGACTTAGAAACGCACACCTTTTTCCTATTCGGAATTTCATATTTTCTATAGAAAGTCCTTGGGTTATGAAAGGAACAGCAAGGTTCATTCTCCTTGCAGATGCTGTGAATTGCAGAATGCAAGTGTGCATTTATGATCCAATTGGCAGAAGAGAAATTCCATATTAACTATAGTCCTTTTAAAATGTGAGCAAAATTTTTTTGGTATTATTTGACCTTTGATATTGTACAGATACAAGTATATTAAAACCAGGCATTTAATGGGTAACCTTAGAAACTGCCATTACAGATTAATGAATGGCTAGTAGTTGTGTTTTATATGAGTACATATCTATTAAAACAGTATGGCATGTTTTAGATGACTGAAACAACAGATTTATGAGTGGATGAGGTCCGAGGAAGATGGAAATTGCACTTGCAAACATAATGACCTAACACTCCAGATACTCTGAATTTACAGAAAATCCTGTGTGTTGGGTTGCATATTTATTTCTCCCAGATGAGTAATGTTTTGTGTAAAAACAGCAAAGGTCCTGAATTATGTTCTTGCTGATGAATGGAGTCTGTTAGTCTGAGTGTTTTGTATGTACTGGCCAATTTGCCAACTCAATGAATAACTTTGAGTTAAACAGAAACAGTAAATGTTCTACATTTATATGAGGGGAGTTGAAGTTTATTATAAAAAATGTAAATTCTTTGTTATTTAGTTTTATTTAGTCCTTCTCTTATGGTATCTTTTTTGTTCTGAATAAGGTTTTTACCTTTACAGCAGCAATCACAGCAACACAGTAGATAGTGATGGACCAAATAGATTGCACTTAATGAGAATCATTACTAATGATGTGAAAAGATGCTGAGTCCCACAATAAATACATGGTAAGAGTTAACTTCAGAGACTTTGGAGATTATTTTGACTTTATTGTTGGTAGAAGTTGGGTGATATTAATTCAGCCACTTGTTATGCATCTCTTCCAATTCTTGTCTCCCTTGACTTCATAGGGTGCATGGGGCTCCTGCCTGTTTTAAGCAGGATGCTGTTTAAATCTGAAATTGAAGTGCTATGATGTTGTGTGTGGCTCATTTGCAATTTTTAAGTACAAATGGACAGTGATTGCATCACGTATGTCCCACCCATTGTTCTAGGCAATTAGCAGCCTGACCTGTAATCATTAAAGGACCCATTCCACTAAATGGCCCCTCACTTCTTAATCTTTAATTACTGTAGTGCTTGGAGGAGTAGGAATGTTCCTCCTGCTTCCACAAAAATACTGCACCCTTTTGCCAGTCTGTACTTAGTGTATTGCATTTTAGAGCTGAGTGTAGCAGGCTTTGAGTGTGGAGTTGTGGGGGTGGAGGGGTTTAGATAAAATGGAGTGCATAAACTCCATTCTGTCATTGTTCTGGTTTTAAAATGCTTTATGCTTTTAAGTCATGCAGGTGTCTTGTACATTGAAGCAAATCACCATCCTATTGTCAATAGGACCCGATCTCTATCTTAACACAGAAGAGAGTAGGATGGTCTCTGTGAGTGCCCAGGCAGCTATAGTCAGGTGTGAAGGCTGAGTAGCCTTTTCAGATAAATTTAAAAGTATTCCTGTGTGGAGAACAAAGGAGAAGCAAGCATGTTAATCCTTATTTTTCTAATCAGAGCCAGAATATCACTTGCAATGTCTTCTCTTCCTGCTCCCTCACCATTACCTTTCATGTCCCCCAAGGAACTATCCTTGCCCCCACCACCACCCCCCCTCCGCCCAATCTATTTCTCATCTATATGTTGTCCCTTAGTGATACCCTAAGGCATATAGTGTTAATTTTCATATGTACACGGATGACACCCAGCCCCATCTCACCACCACCACTCTTGACTGCTCTATTGTTGCTAAATTATCAAGCAGTTTATCTGACATCCAGTGCTGGATTAGCAGGAATTTCCACCAATTAAATATTGCAAAGACCAAAGCCGTGATTTTCGGTTCCTGCTCCAAACTTCATTCTCTAGCTACTGAACCCATCACTCTCCCTATCAACAGTCTAAGATTAAGCCAGTCTGTTTGCAACATTGATGTTACATTCGATTCTGAGATTAACTTCCGACCTCATATTCATGCCGTCACTCAGATTGCCTATTTCCAATTTTAGAACACCGCCCCACTTCATGCTATCTCAGCTTATCTGCTGCTGCAACACTCATTTGTATCTTTGTTACCTCTAGACTCGACAATTCCAAGACACTCCTGGCTGATCTTCCACATTCTACCCTTAGTAAACTTGAGATCATCCAAAACTCTGCTGCCTGTGTCTTCACTCACAGAAAGTCCTGTTCCCCTTTCAATCCTGTGCTCGCTGAACCTATATTGGCTCCCAGTCAAGCAATGTCTTGATTTTAAAATCCTCATCCTTGTATTCAAATCCCTCCTGCCCTTACCCCACTGAAATATCAACGTTACTCAAATCTGGACCTCATGTACATCCCTCATACTAATTGCTCTACCATAGGTGGCTGCACTTCCCTTTGCCTAGGACCCAAGCTCTGGAATGCCCTCCCAACTCCTCTCCACCTCATTATCTCTCTTTCCTCCTTTAAGACACTCCTTAAAAACCTACCTCTTTCACCAAGCTTTTGGTCATCTGGCTTAATATCTTCTTCTGTGGCTTGGTGTCATACTTTATTTCGTAATGCCCCTGTGAAGCACCTTGGGATGTTTCACCACATTAAAGGTGCTATATAAATATAAGTTGTTGTTGCCCAGACACCCATTCTGCCTCCCTTCTAGAGCCGCTGATTGTACTGGAACTCTCACTGCTGCTCCCTCACCCCACTCTTGGCTGAATACACCAAAAGCATTCTTACTTACATACCAACTATGTACAATGACAAAATATTCATGTTAAATATGAGCTTACAAAACATTTCCCTAATTAAACTATGCAATTAAAATGCTGGATACTGTTTCCTCACCTTTCTGAGAAGCAGGAAGGCATGAACTGCGCTGACTGACATTCTGAGGCTCGTGCCCACTTAACAGTTGTTTTGGTCAGGATGTTGGTCAGTTGTTAATGTCCCTGAGAATAAGTAGCATAGGATTGTCAGCTGCCAGACTTCCAGTGTTTTACTGTTAGACTACTAGGAATCTCCCTTTTTCTCAAGGAACTCTCCCAGCATCTAAACAACTGCCACTCAAGCACTTTGCAGAACTCCATGTATGTTTAATGTGTTCAAATCTCTCCATGGTCTGGCTCCTCCCAATCTCTGTAATGTCTTCCAGCCCTACAACCCTCAAGATACCTGCAATCCTCTAATTCTGGCCTTTTGAGTATCCCTGATATTAAACACTCCACCAATCGTGGCCTTGCCTTCAGCTGCCAAGGCCCTAAGCTCTGGGTTTCTCTTCCTAAATCCTTGCCTCTCTACTTTGCTTTCCTCCTTTAAGACACTCCTTAAAGCCTATTCCTTGACCAACACCACATGGGCTGCCGCAGTTTAATAAGGCAGCTCACCACCACCTTCTCAAGTGCAATTAGGGATAGGAAATAAATGCTGGCCCAGCCATCAACACCCACATCCTATGAATGAATTTTTAAAATAATCTGCCCTAATATTTCCTTAAGTGGCTCAGTGTCATATTTTGTTGTATAATGCCCTTGAGAAGCGCCCAGGGAGGTTTTATTACATGAAAGATGCTTTATAAACACAAGTTATGAAATGAATGTACTAGCACAAATTTAAAGTGCATAGAGGTGGTGGGGGGTTGCGGGTGGCAGTGGTCAAAGGAATAAGAATTATCAAAAAAAATGTAAGCTACGATCAGTCATTGTACAATAATGAGTTAACAGGTTTATCTCACTCCAGCTACTCAGGCCAAGTGAGACAGTTATTAAGAATGAAATACCAAACAACAGACAGGTAAAGTAAGATGAGCAAAAGGTGATGTTTAAAAAGGTAAGAAGTGAAGTATTTTCAGCACAAGTGAGAGAGATGAGAAAAGGGGATATATGAGATACTGTAAGGCTCCTGCTCCAGGTGCTGTTTGGCACCTATGGAATCCCTCAATTACCTTCAAGTAGCTTCTGAAAGTCTCCATATTATTGTAGTTAATGTATCAGTAGCATCAGAAAGGTGCAGAAAGGATGGTTGTCTGCATTATCATCCCGACTTTTAGGGGCCGCAAGTATTTCCCCTTCCAAAGCAGTGATTGAAAAGTCTTGCTTCAATCTTTTTCTATTTGTTCTCGGTTCGTTGGCAAGGCTTATCTCCCACCCGGTCCTTGCCGTGCAGGTGTTCAAACTCAACCACAAATTGTCAGAACGCACCCACTTGTAAGCCAGACCAGACAGGGTTCAAATTCCCTTCCTTGAAGGACATGAGTGAATAAATTGGGTTTTTATGACAATGCAGCAGCTTTCACGGTCAGTTTTTAGACCAAATTGAGTTCCATAACTTACCATGGTGGGAATTGAAGCCACAAATTCTGGTGTACTATTCCAGTACCATAACCACTGGACTATCATACAACTTGACAACAGTGAGATCTGTCTCTTTTTACCTGTGGTGTCCAAGTGATGAGCATTTGTGACCTATGAGTACTGGCAATCTAGCCTGCCACATTTCAGTGTCATTAAGGGCAATTTCATAACTCGGCAGTGCCAGTGGTGAGCTTCATCCAGCAGCTCTGGATACCAGTAAATCCTGTCTGTTAGGGACAGAACATTCTAGTCAAGAGTTCTCAATTCCTGATGCTTGCAGCCAATGAACAAAGCTCCAGTGTGTGTTCAAAAATTGATGTCTACCTGTGTACCTGCCAGCGTATATTCCCTGAGATTGAGTTTTGTTTAAGTATCCTCTGCCACTGGCCTGGTGGCTTTTGCAGAACTGATCCAGCATTGGCGGATTTAAAATTTACCTAGCAACGAAGAAGCAGTGAATGGCAAAAGTAGTACTTATTCCAAAAAAGCATTATTTTAATTCAATTGAAAATTAAGGCAAAATACCGTGGAAGCTGGAAATCAGAAATAGGGCAACATTTTACCCCCGTTGGAGGGGACATGTGGGAGTGGGAGTGGGCGCAGGCAGGCGAGTTCCTGATCGGTGCCCCAGTTGGGCTCGCGCTATCATTTTACATGGGCGGGCCAATTAAGGCCCGCCCAGCATGACGTGCGCCAGGGAGCGCTGTGCACTTGCTGTGCGGGCAAGGGAGGATTCCCTGAGCAAAGTGCCGCCTCAGGGAGATCGCTGGAAGTTTCAAAAATTTTTAGAAGTGTGAAAAAATAATTCCTGACATGTTCCCTCATGTGACACTGTCACATGAGCTGGGACACGTCAATTTCTTTTATTTCAACATTTTGTAAACTTTTAAAATCCCTCATGAAACCTTAAGGTTGGACGGGCATGTCCACTGATTACCTTAATGACTTTATTAATGGCCTTAAGTGGCCATTGACAGGTTGGCGGGGGCGCAGCTGACTCAGCTCCTCATGCGCTGACCTGAAAATGTAAATGACGCGGGGTGAGGCTGGGACTCCCGCCCATTTTACGCGTCGGCGAACGGGCCTCAGCCCCTCGCTCACTGACCGGAAGATGCAGCCCATAATCAGAAAATGCTGGAAATACAAACAGGTCAGGCAGCATCTGTGGAGAGCGAAACATAGTTAACAGGCTGGATTTTCATTGAGTCTAGATGATTTTGGATCTCTTTAAAAATGGTGGGCTTTTCCCGATCCTGGGATTTCTGACATCATTCCCAGGGTTTCCAATTTTTAACAGGGCCTTTTAAGGATGAGGATTGGTTCGGGTTGCGAGCCTGCACCTGCACTTCCAATTTGTTTGGCTCCATTGTGGGGATAGGCATGTCCTAGCACTCCACAATTTTCATGGACCCATGGCCAGCTCTGGCTCTCTGATCTATAGTTGTTGGTTGTACAGAACTTGAGTATTGCGTAAAAAAGAGAACTATCTAAGCTTTTCATCTTGCATTCATCAGGACACTCACAAGAATACCAATATATGGGGAATATCTCTCTGATGTATGCTATCAATTTCATAATGTTTATTTGCACAAGATAAAGGGGTTTCAGGTGCTTGCAGTTTCAACTATTGATACTTTAAAGGGTCTAGATGATTGAAACTTGTTTTGCCCCATAATAAAATGGAGTTTTATTTTAAGGAAGTGGAAGTTTATCAATGATTTTTTTTTAATTTAAAGCTCTTTCTACACATCTCACTATCACTACAGGGTTCATTGCTTCTATAAGCATTCAGTGTTTCAGGTCTGGGACCTTTAGTCAGAACTGAAAAATGTTACTGAAGTAACAAGTTTTAAGCAAGTGCAGGTGTAGGGAATTTGAATTCAATTGTTTTGTTTTGCTTTTCGACTGTCTATGCATAGCCTTTTGGGTGCGATGGTACACAAAGAAGGTGTCCCACTTAGAGAAAATCTTTGGACACCTTTGCCCTGTGTAGTTAACGTTAATTCAGAATGCCTATCTCGAAGCTAAGTCACATTTAATCACACAGTCAGGTGCCAAGCAAGGAAAAGAGAGGTGCAGGCTCACTAAGAAAATATTGTTTAGTGTGTAATACATCAGCACTGAGCACTGTAATCTATCGTCTCACCAGATTGTGAGCATATTTAATGTGAAGCAGTAAGTTTCCAAAGCACAAATCCATGCAAACATCTCATTACCTGTAAAGGTCACGGTTCCCAATTCTCTTCCAGTGAAAAGAGAGCGAAGAATTTTTCTTTAAAAAATAGAATTTCAGCCCTAGCATTTGCAAAGATAAGTATCTAGCAATTCAGCTTTTTAAAATTATTGTTGCATGAATTGGTTTTGAATAAGATAATTAAGTAATTAGGCACAGTTCATAACGGGATATAGGCAGTTCTCTCCCATGACAGAGAGAGAGAGACAATTGGTTATATATAGCTTGTAGGGTACCATTCCGCAAGCATGGGGCATAGTGAAGAGGCAGGCCTCCATTAACTCCCACAGCCGGTGACACCAGAATTAAAGCCCACATTTAAGCTGAGGTACTTGGCTGGAAAGTATAGCCATTTATTTAAGTACATTTTGAATGACTGACTATAGTGAAGAGTGACTTTTCTTTTAAAAAGAAACCTGACAAAAGTAGATTTTTTTTTGTACATCATATCAGTACTGAGGTAATGTTGGTCAATTAGGGAGGGAAGAGCTATGCAGAATTGTGTACCTGCTGGGGAGGGGATGGTGGGGTGCTAGTGAAGTGAATATATCTTCCCAGAACTTTTTTTCACCATGTGTTATGTTCATCTCTCTCCCAGAATTTATTCTGTAATACTTGCCACACCTCATTTTTAATACAAGATTGCAGACCTGGAGCATTAAGAAAACATGCTATTTCCTTTAAGTACTTCTAACCATCTACAGTTCTCTAGTTACCATCATATTCCCTTAGGGAAAGTATTAAGGAGTGCAGACTAAGCAATATATGTAATTTTTCCCACCCCAAGGTCACCAACTACCTCTTTCTGTTTTAAAATTTCTAATATATATTAATTTTTATAATCAATACAAGCAATGCCTCCATTTTAAAATTCTCATCATGTTTTCAAATGCATCCATCACCTTCTTAAGACCTACAATCCTCTGAGATACCTGCGCTCCTCCAATTTTGGTCCCTTGAACATCCCCGATTTTAATTGCTTCACGGGTATCCAGCAGAGGAATGAGGCTAACTGGATTGCAGGGAGCTAGTATGAACCCGATAGACTGAATAGCATCCTTCTGCCATAAATGACTCTGTGTCCACTGTGAGCTGCCTAGGCCCTAAGCTTTGGAATTTCCTACTTAAGCCCGTTCGACTCTCCAACTTGCTTTCCTCCTTTAAGATTCCCCTTAAGACCTACGTCAAACTAACATTAAAGTCTAGCATAATGTGACTTGTGGGTTTGATACGATATATTTCCTTACATGAATTGCAATTTTTGTAATAGTTGAGTGTGAATGAGAGCCAAAGCAGCACTGGCAGACTGTTTGAGGCAGCTTGCAACTTTCTGCCTTAGCATAAAACGAGTGAATGCGAGCGTGAAATCAGTGGAATACAAGTGCCCTTTTTACAATATCACACAAAGTCAAGATCCACCCCTTTGACTGTACTTGCTGTTTTGTCTGTACTTTTCATAACATTCTATCTCAGTTTTGTTGTCACTCAGGATTGACTCAAGAATATTCAGTTATCACATGTTTTTGATTACCCTCCAATGAAATGCCTTGGGATGCTTTACTATGTTAAAAGACGCTAAATAAATACAAGTTGTTGTTACTACTTGAAATGTGGGCACTACAGAACCATTGACTTTATTGCATATAGGTTTTTGTTCCCCAAACTCACCCCCAATTTCCCCCCTTCCATTACTTCTAATTTTCCCACTTTCCACAGTGTGATTGAAGTTTCTTTTGCATCAAAATCAGTACAAGTTTCTCCCCTTCCCTCGACTCAGCATCATCCTCTGACCAACCTTCTTCACAATTGTTCGACTCCTTTGCGTCTTTGAATTCTCCTTCAAAGGTGCATGTGCTTCCCATCAAACACAATCTGACAGATGACTTCCTGTTGATTGTGAGTTCCGAATATCGTAGGATAAACGTAGGTAATATCAAATCACGGATTGCTCCATTGCCCATATTCTCTAAGTGCTGTAAAAGAAAAATATCACTTGTTTATTTTGCTGTGACTACTTTATAGCAATTAGCTTCAACATTAGTTTGCATTAGAAGCAAGTTTATTCATTTTAATCAGCCATCAATTAAGTGTTGACCATGAATAATTGATGACAGGAATTTATAATTGCTTTACTGCTGGTAGGCTACAGAAATGAATATGATAACATCGCGGGATGTTTCTTCCACTTGTCAAAGTGTTAATCTTGATTTTTGTTGTTTTATTTTCACAGTACAAAAGAAAAATGCTGATTACTTTCTTCTCCCACTGGGTGACTTTGTTCTATGCTGTTCCATTGGAGTCAGTAGCAGAAACCTAGCCAGTCAGGATTCACCTGCAATATTACCAATTCTAGTAGCTTAACAGGTGCCAAACTAGCTGAGGAATGGCCAAGGATTGTGTGGAGCAGTCGGCTTGTGTATCATGGTTCACTGACATTGACCTTCTTTGTGCTTTAATGATTTATTTAAACATCCATTTCATCCACTTCCTATGAGGGTGAATGAAATATACAACTGAACAGCTCATTGAAGGTTGTTTTGTTTGTTGCTCATCGGTTTAAACTGCCCCTGAGTGGTGCTCAGTTGATTAAAGTGTCATTAAATGTGCTGGATGGGTGGACACTTAGGCTTCAATGGAATCTGTGACATCCAGCAAACTCTCACACCGAGAAGGAAAAAAAGATAAAGGATTTGCATTTATATATCCCTTACCTCTTCCTTTCAGCAACCAATGAAGACTTTAGAATTGCAGGCACTGCTGTTATAAAGTGGCTGTCACATTACCTAGTGTATGTTGTAAAGCATACAAACAGCAAATAAGTTGTGTTAAAAACAAAAAAACTGCGGATGCTGGAAATCCAAAACAAAAACAGAATTACCTGGAAAAACTCAGCAGGTCTGGCAGCATCGGTGGAGAAGAAAAGAGTTGACGTTTCGAGTCCTCATGACCCTTCGACAGAACTTGAGTTCGAGTCCAGGAAAGAGCTGAAATATAAGCTGGTTTAAGGTGTGTGTGTGGGGGGCGGAGAGATAGAGAGACAGAGAGGTGGAGGGGGTTGGTGTGGTTGTAGCGACAAACAAGCAGTGATAGAAGCAGATCATCAAAAGATGTCAACAACAATAGTACAATAGAACACATAGGTGTTAAAGTTAAAGTTGGTGATATTATCTAAACGAATGTGCTAATTAAGAATGGATGGTAGGGCACTCAAGGTATAGCTCTAGTGGGTTTTTTTTTATTTTATATAATGGAAATAGGTGGGAAAAGGAAAATCTTTATAATTTATTGGGAAAAAAAAGAAGGGGGAAACAGAAAGGGGGTGGGGATGGGGGAGGGGACTCACGACCTAAAGTTGTTGAATTCAATATAAGTTGTGTGACCACTTAAGCGATTTGAGTTCAGTTGTTGGTCAGGACACTGTGAGAACTCCCTGCTCTTTGAATAATATAAGGGGTTTTTCCATGCACTGTAACTCACAAACTCTTCCTCAGTTTAACAGCTCAACTGAAATCAAGCATTTCTGAAAATTTAGCACTGCCTCTGTAACGCACGTAAGTCTCAATGTAGAAATTTGTTCAAGTCCACAGCAGGGAAGAGTCAGTGGCAAGTGTGCGATCAGCCATATGACCTGGCCCAAGACAATACTCAGCCAACTACATTAACAAATACTGCAAAATCCATGTTAAATGTCTTTTCCACCAAAGAGTGTAACTGCTCAATCAGTCAATTAATGTCAACACAACAAACGAGTTATTCTAATTACGGCATTGTTATGTGAAAACTCCTGAGTGAATAACAGCAAAAAAGCATTTAAAAGAAAACTTGTCATTAATTTCACTTTTTGGGACATTAAATATGAAGTGATGAAGTAAAAGAAGAAGCTAGCAGTTTATCTGCTGGTTTTCCATCTGTTTTAACGGCTGCATCTGTTGTCACAACAGTGAAAATCATGCCCAACAATGATCCTTGTCTAAAGATGGTACCATCCAAGGTGAATGCCATTTCATGAACAGGCTTAATAACTCAGCAGCTTATCTAAGATCCATCTGAATACAATACATGCATATCAGTTAGCACATTGCAAGTTGTTTTTTCAAGGTGTGGAATGGTCATTGATATAAGAAAAATGAAAGGTCTTGTGCTTGTACTGTTGGAACATTGCTCTCCTGATCAGAGATACCACAAGTTTGACTTCTATCTTGATTGACTTTTCAAACTGGCAGCCTTCATTGGGCAAGTTTTACCAGTTCAACAAAGTTGGCAGATGAGTCAACTCCTTCACGGAGAGTGAAATATGAAACAGTTTGCAAATCTGGTGACAATGAAATGTGCCTCCTCTCACATCACAGGATGGCACATTTGAAGCAGTTCAAATGCAGACCCTTGAGAATTAAGTTTAGCATATGGGTCATAGGGATGCAGAAAACTTAAATGAGGCAAATCTGAGACATTAACTTTTCTTTAAAATCAAGATAACGAAACCAAAGCTGTTTTTAGTCTGATAACTTTATTAAAATACAGATCAGACAGTGGTGGCTAAAAGTGCACAACACATTACTATTCTTACTGTAATAATATAATTAGCAAATATAATGTTGCAAAATTACAAAGGAATCATTATTGATTATAATATTTATAATTTTATATTAGGTGGCCTTTTTTATAATTAGAATTAAAGGAGTGCAGAAAACTGGGAAAACTTCAAACCCCAAGGTATCTTATGCCATCACCTTTTTAAGTGAAGCTGACTTTGTGTAATTAATTAATTACTCCTAAAATAATGCATTAAGGTGTGTTAATATTTTCGATAATGCCTATGTCACATTGTAATCTGATGGGGATCTGGGGAGAAAATTGGATTCCATGTTGCCATATGAACTGCCTCATTCATAATGAACAGCATTTGCAAGTGGTGCCAAGATTGATAGATCATGCTTTAAAAATTTGTGATAGGCCATTCATTTTTATTATTAGATGCGTAGCATTTTGTACAAGAATTTCACAGCTTGTATATCCAGAAAGACAAAATTAATTTATGAATCAATGTTAATCTTAATTCAAAATTGAAATTCCTAACAATGCAGTCAGACTCCTGTCAGTGGATTATTGTCTATTGGACACGCAGATTTGTAATCTAATGTGTTAAAACTGAGTTTTACATGATATTGTTCAAATACTGGGTGTTAAAAGTGAATTCCAAGGACTGTGTAAAATGGGTTCCCTTAACAATGTAGGAGAATAGTCTTTTTTTGCATTACCAGGCAATTTAATGTGCACGTTAAATACCAAAACTCTCTAAATGAAAACTTTGCTCATGAGGAACTAGTTACTAATCACTGTTGAACAGGAACATTGGGTGGCCCCATTGTGCAGCTCAGCGGTGAGCAATTTTGTTATGTTTTCCCGTCATTTTACACTCAATTATAAGCAGAAAGTTCAATTTCTTTATTAGAAGCCTAACCTACCTGCTAGTAACTGGTAGTAGTGGCCTGAAGCTATGCTTTGTGTGTGGGAGGATACCTGCATTTAACTGCTCCCATTGAATTACGAAATGTAGTACAGAGCCATTTTGAGAGGTTGTCAGTGCATTCATATGTCCACAGCATTTGCTGTGGATCTATTTTGACTTGTGGGCTTTTGACTTTTTGGCCTTCAAAAAAATGGCAACGCACAGAGAATGCCTGTCTCTCACTGGGTAAGAAGTAACATGGCCCAAACCCAATTCAGGCCTTCCATTTGGTGGGTGCCATGGACACACTGCCAACTTCATTCCCAAGGCTGCAGAACAGGCTGCTGACCCATCCTGACCAGGAGGCTGATGGAAACACCGGAAGAAACGTGTCAGCTCTGGTGAGCTGCGAAAGGGATGGCTCGCCGTTTTTGGTGACATTGAACTGAAGTAAAATTGGCTCATCCAGGATTTGCTGTCAGGTAGACGGTCAGAATGCACTTTCAGAAAGAACCTTTAGTTTTCTACACTCTAGGACTTGGATTGTGCAGTTGCCTGAGAGTGTGGTGGAGATAGATTCAATTGTGGCTTTCAAAAGGGAATTGAATAATTATCTGAAGAGAAATGATTTGTGGGGGTCACAGGATAAATGCAAGGGAGCGGGACTAGCCGAGTAGCTGTAGCAGACAGTCAGCACTGGCATGATGGGCCGGATAGCCTCCTTCTGTGCTGTAATCATTCTATAATTTTATGATTCTATGACCAGTCCTGACTCCAGGAGGATGAAAAGATCAAGAAGACAACTTGGAGGTGTGGCAGTGACAGCACAACGTTGGAAATTTAAAGGAAATGTTCACTGGAAAAGAAGATACTTTGCGGATGCAGCTAGGTTTTTGGATTTTCCATTTCAAGGCAATTGCCTCAAATGTTAAAGTGTGATCATTAGGGTTGATTCCACTACAGCCTTTCCAACAGAAATAGCGTTGGTAGTTGGTTAAAATGGCGCTGCCATGCCTCCTTCAACATTGCCACCAACAAATGACAAAGTTTTCCGGCAGGATTGGAGTCATCTCCACAGGCTGACAGAGGCAGCCCTGACATCTATCAGGTTCTATGACCCAATTATGACCCCAACACGATTATTATTGCTCACAGTGACAGTGGTTCCAGCCCTACACCGAAGAATGAAACCAGGCATCATGGTAAAAATGTTCCCCCCGTTGAGGGGGGAAGTGCGGGAGCGGGTGCATCTCTGATCGGTGCCCCCGATTGGGGGCACGCCGCCATTTTGCATGGGTGGGCCAATTAAGGCCCGCCAAGCATGAAGTCCACCAGGAAGCTCTATGCACTCCATGTGCAGGCGGGGGGATTCCCTCAGCCAAGAGCGTGCTCTTTTGGGCATGCACGCAAGAGAGCGCACTGATCTCCCTGAGGCTAAGTGCTGCCTCAGGGAGATCGGCTCCAAAAATTGTTATACAAATGATAGAAAAATTTCCCTGACATGTCCTCTCATGTGGCATTGTCAAATGAATTGGGACACGTCCATAACTTTTATTGAAACCTTTATTAAAAATTTAGATACCCTCATGAAACCTCATCCCATCCTTGGATGAGGTTTCATGCTTTCTCTGAAGCTCGCGAGGGCTCCTGACCTGCCTGCCAAACTTAAGGTTGGATGGGTAGGTCCATTAATGATGTTAATTACTTTTTAAGTGGCCTCAATAGACTCGGCTGCACCCCCGCTGACCTGAATATGGAAATGACATGGGGTGATGTCGGGAGTTCCACCTGTCATCATCCCGCGTCATTTTATGCGTCGGTGATCAGACCCCGCCCCTGCTGGTCGACTGGAAGATCCTGCCCCATGGGGGAGCAGGACCAGAAGAGAGCAGCAAAATGTGTAAAATTAATTATTGATTTGGTTTCCTTCGTGGGCAGGGAAGAGCAGGAATGGAAACATACGCTTGTCTTGCGCCTCATTTGTCTCTCCTCCCAGACCACGAATTCCTGAACCACCCTTTTACCATCTACCTACCTCATGCAGAGTTGTGTTCCCTCCGGTCTCTGGCAGTGACCTTCTGCTGCCTGAATTCCTCTGCCCACCCACTGGCACTGCACCATATCTGCTAGGTTTGGGCATAAAGGTGAGGCTTTGGAGTTATGACCTGCTGAGGTGCAAGGAGAAGGGCTGGGTGGTTTGCCATTTGCCTTCATTCCTGCCTGCACAACGCCTTCAGCAATAAGTTTCCGGCATCCTGTAGTTTCAGAACCTCGGGCATATTTCATTGTTTGGGAATGCTGCTACGAGTTATTTTACAAGGGGTTCGGTTGGTTTATTTTTATCAGCTAATCCAGTTTTCTCCCAGAAGGTGCTGGCTCTTAGTGGGCTGTGGTTCCTTGGGTGCCATTTCATGTCTGGTATGTTGGCTCACCATTTGACCATAGCCTGGAGTTTATCAAAGCTGAGACCAATACTATCCTCAGCTGACTTCTAAGCGTGTGCACTTCCAGCAAGAGTGGATTTCGATCAGACAGGAACTCTGGCCAATTTTCCCTTCCCTCATATAGGGGCCCTAAAACCAATAGTAGCTTCTTTATTAACACACAGCATAAATCTTGCTTACTCGGCCCCAGTCCAGGACGGAGTCTGGAACTTTCTTGGTTTGTTGACTATCGTCAGTTTCACGCTCACCCACTCTCTCATTATACAGATATTTCGCACTTCTGCATAACAGAGATGTTTTTAGGATGCAAAAGAAAGTGACATTTTTTTTTACCTATTGCCTTCTGCTGCTTAGCAACCATTTCATCTGCCCTTATGGCACTAACTCACATGATGTGCTTGAGGGCTTTCAGGTCATTATAATACCTATGGCTTAGACAAATGCATTTTGCTGAGCCAACACAGGGCCACTAATAGTGGGGAGCGGGGAGGAGGGGTGAGACTTTGGAAATTGTCAGAAATATAAGAAAATAAAAGTGTGTTAAACATGAGGCACTGAGCTCTCATCCCACTCCTTCGAGGCCTTTCCCTGAAATGTCTTATTTATATATATGAAAAGGCTGAGAGTTTTCAAAATGCAAGTCTGACACAAAAAGAGCTGCAGTGGGATGCTGGTGTGTGTCCCGATCTGTAAAGAGTTTCTCTTTCTCTGCCTAAGTATCAGTCTCTGCTGTGCTCTTCACAGCTGCAATACACAACCTTGGCAGCAAATGCGGGACTGGGTCACTGAAAGCAGCTGTAGCCCATCATCCAGGAAGTGAGTAGTTGCTTGTTGTTACCAGCCAAATCACCCACCACCAGCATGCAATCAGCACAAGCCAGCGATTGCTTTTTTTCTCTCTCTCTCTCTCTTTGCTAAATCAACATGTGCTTTCCTAAGCACACTGGAAGCATTCTCTGTTTGTTTAGCAGTTTGAAATAATAAGAGAGCAGGATGGCAGCCATTTCCTCGTGAGTAAATTTACAAAGGGTGCGAGTGCATTTGATGGCTTATAATTACAGTCAAAAGAGGCAATTCAAGCAACGTGGGTTTGTAAACAGCCTGAGCAAACAGACACAAAAGTTCTTTGATAATGTTAACCCATCTGACATTGCTAAGTGCTAAGTAAAACATACCGGGAAGTGGAATATCAATGCACGATGCCACAGCCCAGTGTCCGATTACTGTACTGATTACTCCTTCTGAACTTGCTGCGCTCCGTTCTCCCAGGTTTAACCCCAACATAGTTGCCAAACCTACTGATGACGATGGTGCTATTGTTGCCCAGCGCACTGACCTCTAACTTGCAGAAACTCAGCGCCAACTCAGACACTTCTTTTTATCTCACTGTGGGCCATAAGCCCCCCTCAACCCCCACCAGCAAACATGAAGCCATTGTTTCCAGGGCTATCACTGACCTCACCTCCTCTGGAGGTTTTCCCTCCACAGCTTCCCACCTCATAGCTCCCCAAGCCTGAACATCCCACTTCTACCTCCTTCCCAAAATCCACAAAAAAGACGCTCTAGGTAGACCCATCATTTCGGTCTGCTCCTGCCCCACTGGACTTACTTCTTCCTATCTAGTTTTTTCTCCCTTTGTCCAGTCTCTTTCCACCGACATCCTCAACTCTCCAGACGCCTTGCTTCATTTCAACAATTTCCAGTTTCCTGGCCCTAACCACCCCTTCTTCACTTTGGACGTCCAATCTCTTACACCTCAGTTCCCCACCAGGAAGGTATGAGGGCTCTCTGCCTCTTCCTTGAACAGAAGCCCAACAGTCCCCAGCCACCCTCCATGTCTGTCTCACTTCCTCTAAACAAAAGATGTTGCTATGCCTGTTACATGTTATGCCTGTCATATTTTAGAGGGGTATGTGGAACATCTCTTGTTCCACTCCTAATCTGGTCCGTTCCCACAACTCTTTTCTTGGTACTTTGATGACTGTATCGGTGCCGTTTCCTGCTCTTGACTGGACCTGGAAAAATTCATCAACTTTGTTTCCAATTTCCACCTTTCTCTCACGCAGATGATCCATCTCTGACTTCTCTGTCCCCATTTCTGGGAAGAGGCTGTCCACTAATATTCATTGTAAGCCCACCAACTCCCACAGCTACTTCAACTACACTTCCTCACATCATGCATTCTTGAAGGACTCCTTTCCATTCTCCCAGGTTCTCCGTCTCTGCTACATCTGTTCTGATGATGCTACCTTCCACAACAGTGCTTCGGACATGGCCTCCTTTTTTCTCAACCAAGGGTTATCTTCCACTGTGGTTGACAGGGCCCTCAACCATGTCCAATCCATTCCCCACATTTCTACTCACATTCCTTCCCCTTCCTCCAATAACCATGATAGGATTCCCCTTGTCATCACTTTCCACCCCACCAGCCTCCACATTCAAAGGGTTATCCTCCACTATTTCTGCCACCTCCAGCATGATGGTACCACCAAATATACCTTCCCTTCCCCTCCCCTGTCAGCATTCCCTCTGTGACACAATGGTCCACCTCCACCACTTGTTCCTTCCTCATGGCAACTGCCCGTGCAATCGCAGGTGTAACCCCTTCCATTTTACCTCCTCTCTCCTCAATGTCCAAGGTCCTAAACACTCCTTCCAGATGAAGCAGCGATTTACTTGTACTTCTTTCAATTTAATATACTGTATTCACAGCTCACAAAGTGATCTCCCTTTATATTTGGGGAGACCAAAGGCAGATAGTGTGATGCTTTGAGAAGTGCCACCACTCAGTCTGCAAGCAGGACCCTGAGTTTGTGGTCGCTTGCTGTTTTAATTCTCGCTCATATTTCTGTCCTTGGCCTGCTGCAGTGTTCCAGTGAAGTCCAATGCAAGCTTGGGGAACAGTCCCTCGTCTTCTGATTAGGCATCCTACAGCTTCTGGGCTTCAAACTCAGGGCTTGAGTTCAATAATTTCAGACCGTGAACCCTCACCCCGTTTTAATTCTGTTTTTTGCCATGTGCTGGTGTGAATCTTGTTTATCATGTTTTTGCTTTTGGACAGAATTGTTCATTATTCTGGCAATTATGCTCACTCTGGACAGATGTTTTTTCTCTTTACTACAACCATTGCCACTCCCTGTGCCTTTTGTTCCATGACATCTTTGTCATTTAATCTCTCCTGCCCGCAACCCAATCCCAGACCTCCCCTTTTGTTCTTCCTTGCCCTCCTCTCTTTCAATGGCATAAAACCCAGCACCTTTCCACCCTCCTTCAGCTCTGAAAAAGAGTCATATTGACTCGGAATGTTAACTCTGTTTCTCCCTCCACAGAAGCTGCCAGACCTGCTAAGTATTTCCAGCACTTTCTGTTTGTGTTTCTGATTTGTAGCATGCGCTTTAGGACTCGGGGCACAAAAAGCACAGAAAATATTTGGGGGGTGGTGGGGGGGTGGTGGCAGATTTTCTTTTATGAGGCTACAACTGTCTACTCTCCTGATTGACTTCCTAATTTAATGCTTTGACTTGCTTGTCACTGAGCCTAGAGTGACAAGTCTAGAAAAGTCTCAGCAAGGTCACATTCTAGCCACTGGCCAGTTAGCTGATCTCTGTGAGTGTGGCAGATATGGTGGGGACACCACAATTGGTCTTGACACTCACTGTGGAGCAAAGATGTCTGTCTTTGAGATATTAATTTTTACCCAGTGACCCATGCTGGAAAGTGACCATTTGTGCCGGTTGCTAATGGAGAGGGTTGAGTGTGGCTCTGTTACCACCTTCCCCATTCTCACTCCCTGCTCAAATCTTAGCAGATCCTACCAGTTTCATAGCTGACTTTGCAGCCAGGTTGTGTGGGATTCAGTTGATAGCACTCCTGTCTCTGAATCATTCCACTGCAGTTCTGAGTGATGCTGCAGAAGTGCTGCCTTTCAGATGAGTTGTTAAACCAAGGCCCCATCTGCCCTCTCAGGTAGACATAAAAGAGCCCATGGCATTATTTCCAAGAAGTGTAGGGGAATTATTCCTGGATAATATTTATCCCTAATCAATACCACAAAAACAGATTATCTGGTCGTTATCACATTGCTGATTGTGGGAGCTTGCTATGTGCAAAATGGCTGTCATGTTTCTTACATTACAACAATAAATACACTTCAAAATGTCCTTCATGGACTGTAAAGCACTTTGAAATGTCCAGTGATTATAAAATATGCAATATAACTGAAAGTTTTTCTTTCTTTTAGGTGCCCAGGTTAGTCACTAGAAAAAAAAATACATTTATATAGTGCCTTTCATAACCACAGGAAGTCCAAAAGAGCATTATAGCCATTGAAGTAATTTTTGCAGTGTGTAATCACTGTTGTAATGTAGGAAATACAGCAGCCAATTTGCACGCAGGGAGCTCCCACAAATAGCAATATGATAATTGAATGATTGAAGGATAAATATTGGCCTGGAGATTGCGGGATAACTCCCCTATTCCTTTTCATAATACTGCCGTGGGATCTTTGACATCCACCTGAGAGGGCAGGTGGTGTCTTGCCTTAAAGTCTCATCCAAAATGCAGCACCTCTGACAGTGCAGCACTCCCACAATACTGACTGGAGTGTGAGCCTAGGTTTTAGTACTCAAGTTCTGGGATGGCACTTGAGCCCACAACCTTCTGACTAAGAGGTAAGAGTGTTAGAGGAGTTTGCCAACACTAGCCCTCGAGATTTAAAACCAAGTGTGTTCATTTGTTGCTTGTGAAAGTTCGCAGAGTGAAAATCCCATTTTCCGACATAACAAATTTGGCTATGTGTTAAAAGTAATTCATAAACTGTGATGTTCTTTGACACACCCTGAAGACATGATACCTGCAAGTTCTTTCTTTCCCAACTGAACCAATGATACTGTACTGATTACAAATACAGGGAAAGATCACAGGACAGACTTAGGAAGGAAATCCATCAACATTTAGAACGCACAGTGAAAATGAACACTGTGAAAATGAGCTAATATTAATCACAAACTAAAATGATGTGCCAAAAGTAATTGACCTGGCAGTGAACAATACAATGGAATTGTTTGGATACATTATCTTATATCAGCAGACTGCCAAAGCAACAAAGGAAGAGAGGATGGTAGCTTTGCTGCTGTGTTATGAATAAGAAATGCAAATAGATGAAGAGGCAAGTCAAGGAGAATGTGGTGATGTAATAGTTGGACAAGCTTATATCAAATGTTGATGCAATCCATTTGGTGCAGAGACCAGAACGTGTGGATCACACTGGTTATCAAACACAAGTTTGGAGAAAGTGCACAGAGTCAAACGTGTTATTTGAAAAATTATATACACAATGTTGGAAGCTGTTTCACTCAAATCTTTTCTCTTCTCTTTAAGGTACTGCCTCATTCTGTGGTATATGGAGCTATGGAGACCAATTCAACACCAGTTGTTGAGTCTTCATGTGAGCATGGACAGGCAATTTGACTTCAAGGGCAGGGAACCATAATCCAATCCTACTACTGTTCTCCCCACCCCAGCCCAACCCCTCCCTTATTATAGAATGTGAGAGGGGACAAGAATACTGGCAGAGATTTTTCTCCTTCTTTGCTCAGGGACTAAACTGCCAAAACTACTCACCCAGGATCATCCTGGAATGCAAAGATAACCCTCGGCTTCTTTTCTCTACTGTAAACCACCTTCTTAAACCCGTCTCCTCTGTCTCCTCCACCCTTACCTCCAACAATAGGCTTGAGGAACTCATGGACTTTGTTGTCATGAGATGGAGATCAACTGTTTCCCTCTCTTCCTCAAACCCACCAGGCCAAATTTCCTCTTAGGTTCCCCCTTGCCCTAGTCCTGATGCACCTTCTATAGTTTCTCCCCTAGCTTCTCCAAGATCATCTTGTCCACGAGGCCCAACTACTATTTCCTCGACCCTATCCCCACTGACCTGTTGAACACCCAATTTCCCTTGCTGGTTCCCATGTTAGCTGATATTGTTAATGGTTCGCTCCCCTCAGGTACTATCCCCCTCTCCTTCAAATCTGCTACTGTCACTCATCTCCTCAAAAAAACCCTTGACTCTTTGATCTTTGAAACCAACTGCTCCATTTCCAACCTCTCTTTCTTTGCCAAAGCTCTGTGTTTGCATCCTTGCAATCAGATTTCCATCGCTGTCACAGTATAAAAACAGCTTGCATCAATGTCACAAACAACATCCTGTGTGACTGTGGTAAAGATAAACCTTCTCTCTTCATCCTTCCCAACCTGTCTGCAGCCTTTGACATGGTAGGCCACACCATTCTCCTCCAATACCTTTCTGTTGTCCAGCTAGGTGAGACTGAACCAGCCTGGTTCCATTCTTATCTACCCAGTCATAACCAGTGAATCACCTGTAGTGGTTTCTTTGCCCCCCTCCCACACTGTTATACTTTGGTGCTCTCCAAAGGATCTATCCTTGGCCCTTGCTATTTCTCATCTACACATTGCCTCTCAACAACATCATCCAAAGCACAGCTTCAGCCTCTATGTGTACACTGATGACACCCAGCTCTACCTCACCACAATATCTTTAACCCCGCCCTCCCTGCCACCCCCCCCCCAACCCCCCCTCCCGCCCCTCTAAATTATTAGACTGATTGTCCAATATCCAATACCAGATGAGCAGATGAGCATAAATTTCCTTCAACTAAATATTGGGAAGACTTTTACCTTCGTTTACCACCACAAACACTGTTCCCTGGCCATCAACTCTATCCCGGCCCTGATAACTGTCTGAGGCTGAACCAGCCTGTTTGCAAGAAAATCACGTCTATAACAGTAACCTTGGTGACATATTTAACCATGAGATGTGCTTCCAACCACATAGTTGCACCATTACTAAGACTGCCTATTTTTACCTCTGCCTCAGTTTATCCGCTGTTGAAGTGCTTATCCATGCCTTTGTTACCTCTGGACTTAACTATTCCAACACACTCCCAGCCAGACTCCCATGTTCAGTCCTCCATAAACTTAAACTTATCCAAAACTCTGCTGCCTGTGTCCTAACTCACAAGTCCCATTCACCTATCAACATCTGTCTACTATAAAAACAAAAAAACTGCGGATGCTGGAAATCCAAAACAAAAACAGAATTACCTGGAAAAACTCAGCAGGTCTGGCAGCATCGGCAGAGAAGAAAAGAGTTGACGTTTCGAGTCCTCATGACCCTTCGACAGAACTTGAGTTCGAGTCCAAGAAAGAGTTGAAATATAAGTTGGTTTAAGGTGTGTGTGTGGGGGGCGGAGAGATAGAGAGAGAGAGGTGGGTGGGGGAGTTGTGATTGTAGGGACAAACAAACAGTGATAGAAGCAGATCATCAAAAGATGTCAACGACAATAGTACAATAGAACACATAGGTGTTAAAGTTAAAGTTGGTGTTAAGATAATATCACCAACTTTAACTTTAACACCTATGTGTTCTATTGTACTATTGTCGTTGACATCTTTTGATGATCTGCTTCTATCACTGCTTGTTTGTCCCTACAACCACACCACCCCCCCCCCACCTCTCTCTCTCTCTATCTCTCCGCCCCCCACACACAGACTTTAAACCAGCTTATATTTCAACTCTTTCTTGGACTCGAACTCAAGTTCTGTCGAAGGGTCATGAGGACTCGAAACGTCAACTCTTTTCTTCTCTGCCGATGCTGCCAGACCTGCTGAGTTTTTCCAGGTAATTCTGTTTTTGTTTAACATCTGTCTACTGGTATCCATTGACTCCTAGCCAAGAAACATCTTTGTTTTAAAATTTTCATCTTGTTTATAAATCCCTCATCGGCCTGGCCCCTCCCTATATTTATAATCTCCTCCAGCCCAAAACCCTTTGAAATATCTGCACTTCTCTAATTCTGGCCTCTTGAGCTACCCTGATTTTAATCAACATTCCATTGGCCGCCATGCTTTCATCCCCCAGGTCCTAAGTTCTGCAATTCCCTCCCTAAATCTCTCCACTGCTCTTTCTGTCTTTCCTCCTTTATGATGTTCCTTAAAATCTAACTCTTTCATCAGCCCTATGTTTTCTTATGAAGCTCTGTGCCAAATTTTGTTTGGTAATGTTCCTGTGAAGTGCCTAGGGACCTGTCATTATATTAAAGATGCTATATAAATGCAAGTTGCTGCTGTTCTTCACATTGAGGCAAACTGTGACACCTCTCTAGTAAGATCAACTAGTTTAACTCAGACCAGGGATAGAACAAGAGACCTCCCTGACTGATGTGATTCAATTCCACAATGTGTAACACATTTATTAGCTCAGATATTAGAAAAGCCACAGGAATCTCTTCTGGTATTGGTATTGAAAAATATCTGCTCTCTCACTGAGTGATATATGCTGCAAGAGAGAATTGGATGGTGGGTGTTCACAGCACGCTAACAATAATCATCATGCCACATCCGCATCCATTTAATTCCGGTATTATGACAAATCAGGGAGAATAGCTCAAACATTGATTCATGTTGGATACATTTTGCTTGCTCTTTTGGCTGCAGAAAACATCATAATTAGTGGCATGGCAGCAAGTCCTGCCACATCCAATCATGAATGGTGGTGGAGAAATAAACAAGTAACAGGACGAGGAGGCTCCACAAATATCCCCATCCTCAGTGATGGGAGAGCCCAGCACATCTGTGCAAGAGACAAGGCTGAAGCATTTGCAAGCATTTTCAGCCAGAAGTGCTGAGTGGATGATTCATCTTGGCCTCCTCCTGAGGCTCCCAGTATCCAAGATGCCAGTCTTCATCCAATTTGATTCACTCCATGCAATATCAAGAAACGGCTGAAGGCACTGGATACTCCAAAGGTTATGGGCCCTGACAATATTCCAGCAATAGTACTGAAGTCTTGTGCTCCAGAACCAGCTATGCTTCTAGCTAAACTGTTCCAGTTAAGCTACAATACTGGCATCTACCTGGCAATGTGGAAAATTGTCCAGGTATGCTCTGTCCACCAAAAGCAGGACAAATCCAACCCAGCCAATTACCACCCATTTAGTCTACTCTTGGTCATCAGTAATGGAAGGTGTTGTCGACAGTGCACCTACTCAGCAATAACCTCCTCATTGATGATCAGTTTGGGTTCCACCAGGACCACTTGGCTTCTGACCTCTTACAGCCTTGGTCCAAACATGGAGAAAATTGCTGAATTCAAGACGTAAGGTGAGTGTGACTACCCTAGTCATCAAAGCAGCTTTTGGTCAATTGTGGCAGCAAGGAGCCTTGGCAAGATTGAAGTCAATGGGAATCAGGGGGAAAATTCTCCACTGGTTGGTGTCATACCTAGCACAAAGGAAGATGGTTGCAGTTGTTAAAGGTTAATCATCTCAGTCCCAGAACATCACATGAAGAGTTCCTTAGGTTAGTGTCCTAGGCCAACCATCTTCAGTTGCTTCATCAATAATCGTCCTTCCATCAGAAGGTCAGAAGTGGGGATGTTCGCTGATGATTGCACACTGTTCGGTACCATTTGCAAATGCTCACACACACAGTCCTCACAGTCCATACCAGTATGCAGCAAGACCTGAACAACATTCAGGCTTGAGCTGATAAGTGACAAGTAACTTTCACATCATGCATATGCCAGGCAATGACCATCTTTAATGAAAGAAAATCGAACCATTTACCCATGACATTCAATGGTATTGCCATTGTTGAATCCCCCACTATCAACATCCTAGGGGCTACTGTTGACCAGAAACTCAATTGAACCAACCATATAATAAATGGCTACAATAGCTAGTCAGAGGCTAAGAATTTCCAGGTGAGTAACATGCCTCCTGACTCTGCAAAGCCTGCACAAATCTGGAGTGTGATGAAACCTCTCCACTTGCCTGGATGAGTGCAGCTCCAACAACATTCAAATTGTTCGGCACCATCCAGGACAAAGCAGCCCACTTGTTTAGCACCCAATCCACCATTTAAACATTCACTCTCTCCGTCACCAATGAATACTATATATGAATACTATATAAAAGATGCACTGCAGCAACTCACCAAGGGTCTTTCAACAGCGCCTTCAAATCCACAACCTCTTCCACTTAGAAGGACAAGGGCAGTGGACACATGGGAACACCGTCACCTCCAAGCCACACACCATCCTGACTTGGAACTATATTACCATTGGAACTATATCACCGTTGCTTCACTGTCGCGGGATCAAAATCCTGCAACGCCCTTCCCAGCAGCACTGTGGGTGTATCTGCACCAGATGGACTGCAGTGGTTCAAGAAGGCGGCTGACCACCACCTTCTCAAGGGCATTTGGGGACGGGCAATAAATGTTGGACTTGCCAGCGATGCCAACATCCCACTCACAGACATCCTACCTTTTCAAAAAACTTAAACTCTTAATTGGTGGTGATTTCTAATAATGAAAGGCCTATAACAATTTTGTCTGATTGTGAAACTCAAGAACATTTTAGAGTTGCTCATGTGGCTGATGAGCAATAATATTTCCCTTGCATTTCCTGGCCACGTTAACCTTAGGATATATGTGACTGCATAGGAAATCAAAGTAAAATGAGTAAATTCAGAAGCATCTGATTCAAATTTACCCTGCTTCCCTTGTGTAAACACAGCCAAGATTGAGTAACTCAATACTCTTTACTAGATTCTTCTCTAATTCCTCCTACAGATATCAGTTGTCCTCATCAGCCCGGTGAGGGGGAGTATAATGGTTTGGGTCACAGACCTTTCTGCTCTCAATGCAGCTTTGTTAATGGAACCCTGCAGGCACAATTTGAGCCGTCTGAATCAGGTTCTCCTGGCTTTCCATACTCTGAGATTAACACCTTGCCCCACTCGATCCTCTGTGACAACCATCGGGTGTCATCCAAACAAATTAGAATGATTGGTGGTCCCCAGCTGGAGTTTATGATCTGGAAGGAAATCTTTCAACTTCCCAAACAATCAGCTCGTCTGTGCAAAATTGGGTCTAAAAGGTTTAATATGAGGTAGCATAGACTAGTCTTGTATTCCCTTGATTACGTAAGATTCAGGGGGTCTAACTGAGGTGTTTAAGTTGATGAACAGATTTGATAGAGTAGACAGACAGAAATTATTTCTTCCATTGGAAGGGTTCGGGACAAAGTGCATATAACAATAATATTAGAGCTAGAAGAACACTCAGGCATAATGTCAAGAATAACTTGCACTGGCAAAAATCTGAACTCTCTCTTCCAAAAAAGCCATTGAGGAAGAGGGTCATTTGCAAATTTCAAAAGAGAGATTGATAGATTTTTGTTTGGCGAGGGTATTAAGGATTATGGAACCATGCCGCAGATCAGTCATGAAAAATTGCAGGACAAACAGACTTGAGGGGCTGAATGGCCTACTCGTGTTCCTGTGTACCTCCTAATTCTTTTAAACAAAACAATGATGTTAAGCAGGGAACTGCACAGGACTGTTAAGACATTCTTCACAGATAAGCCATCTAAACCAACCCAGTGAAAAGTTGTGTGGATTTTGAGAAGAAGGATTAGGTTCTATAGACTAAGAAAGCCTTCTATAATATGACTCTTTAGTGTTAATAAAAACAAGTGTAGCCATAGCTATAGCTAAAGGTCAAATACATTCCACTTACAGCAACTTAAAAGCCCTCAGTTGTCAGTAGTCTCTCACTTGAAGAAAGAAAATCCCATAGAGAAGAATTGCTGCTCATAACAGCAAAACTTTTATTAATTTAAATGGCAATATGGAACTTTGACTGCAGCCTAGCTTTACAATAGAACAAGCTATTGGATCTGTTCAGCGTGATGCTTATTGTAAGATCAGATTGGATTTCTTTTTATCTCTTGAGAAACCTGGGTGAAAAGAGTAGGAGAGCGGGTAACACAAGGAACAATGGTTAGGTGGTGGTAAACCTAAGTTTAAAACTTGTGGTTTATCAATACTGAGGATTGTAAGGATTCTAAAATTCTATTATCAAAACATCTGCTATCTACTCCGAAGGTTGAGACACTCTTCCATTGCGATGTTCAATGAATTCTAACTTTAAAAAAAAAGAGTATAAACTCTATAATCAATTCAGAGCAGAACATTCTCAATCTGTAGGTGGAAGAATTTTCCAGGGGTCTGGAAATTTCCTCAGATGGGGGGCACTGAAACTGGTATTTTTTTTTTAAAAAAAAACTCGTAATGGCTCCAGTATTTACAGCGAGGCAGTGATTGCGGGCTGGTAGATGGAGACTGATCCATAGATGACAGGAAACTTGGAAAAGCAGGAAAGGGCAAGGTTCTGCTGAGTTTAACGGCGGAAGCTCATCAGGGGACTTTAGGTCATATTGTGGAGGGACAATGGGTGCTGTCTGATCAAGGGGGATGGAAGTAAATTTGCTGGGATCTGGGAGGAAAGCACTTCTGCCGGAAATACACTTACCTGTTGGGTTCAGCTGCTCTTGCCTCCCTTCAGCTGTTGGGTTTCCTGAGCCCTGGGAAACACAGCCCACAGCAGCTAAATCTAAAAGCATGTTCAAATTTGAGGCATGCAGACACAATAAAATATTAAAGTCATTTGACCCACTTCTCGAGGAAAGTGGACAGGTTGGCGGTGGGTTGGGATTGGCTTTTACATTTTAAGAAGCAGCAGGAGTGAAATCCAACAGTAAAGTGCCTTTCCAGCACTGCTTGTGGGTCAGGAGGTACAGAAATGCCCCTGTCCTTCAACACCCCCCCAAACCCCACAAACCTACTGCTTAGCTCCCCACAAGCCTGCAACCTCCTCCCATAACCTCAAGTCCTGCAACTTTCTCCCCCACACCCCCCACCCAACCTGTCATCTCATCAAACCCCAGCCCCCATCTGGCTATCTCCCTTGAACCCACAATTTCCCCCTCAACCTGTGATCTCTTTAACCGCCTCCTACACCTTCAATCCCTACTATCTGTCATGGAAGGATAATGTTCTCCCCAGTGAATTATATTCCAGCACAAACCCTGGATCCAAATCCCTTCACTATTGATGTTTTTTTATTATAATGTTTATTTTAAACTACCTTTAAACACCATATCCCCCTGACCTGCAGGTGAGATATTATGGGAAAAATATAGCATTTAAGAAGTACATAGTTTTTTAAATCATCTAATGACAGAATTGACCCTGGCCTTACAGCTTGATGCAAAATGGTTTTCGCCACTTAACACACGAACTTAACTATTAGACACAAGAAGCAGGCAGCAGAGAGCCCTGGCTTCAGGGCCAACTTAGAGCTGTCATACAGAAGAGCAAAAAAAGTAGTGGGTCAGACCGAGGGCCTGAGGGATTGTCGGAAGGGTCATCCCCTGTGTGTGAAGTATTTATAGAATAGAACAGAATCATAGAATGGTTACAGCACAGGAAGAGGCTGTTTGGCCCATTATGTCCATGCTAGCTCCCTGCAAGAACAACTGAGCTAGTTCCTTTTGTTTGAATTTTGTTCTTCCTCATTTTCTCCTCCTTTTATTTCCTTTTTGGAGGTGGAGAGAGTTACTTTGCTACTGATTAGACCAGAGTTTATCCATTGCCTTTAATGAGTAAACCCATCATGATTTGGCTATCAGGAACACACAGTTGGAGCTCCAATGTATGTTGCAATGCTCTCTCAATGTTCATTGGATCTAAAAGAAAAGGAAAGATTTGTATTTATATAGCATCTTTCACAACCTCATGACATCTCAAAGTGTTTTGCTGCCAAGTAAATATAGTCATTGTTGTAATATAGGAATCACAGTAACCAACTTGTGCACACCAACTCCCACAACAGCAATGTGACAATAAACAGAATCTGCTTTTTTAGTGATGTTCATTGAGGAATAAATATTGACCAGGACACTGGAGAGAGTTCTCCTTTGAAATAGTGCCATGGGATATTTTATATCCACCTGAAAGAGCAGGTGGGGCCTTGGTTTAATGTCTCATCTGAAAAACAGCACCTCTGATCATGCAACACTCCCTCAGTTCTACATTGGAGCATCAAACTAGATTGTTGTGCTTAAGCCTCAGGAGTGGGGCTTGAACCCAAAGCCTTCTGACTGAGAGCCAAGAGTGCTACCCATTGAGCAACCTAACATAATGTGTCCGATTTCCTTTGGGCCTCTATGATGGTGAAATATCAGACATGAGTAGTAATCAGGGTGTGAATGGGATAGCATGTGACCCAAGCCTGCAAACTTTCCCACATACAGGGTTATTGTCATAACTTTGGTGAGTTTCTAGCCACACTTACACTGCCTTATGTAGTAGTAATATGGCAGAAAATGGCTCTGGTGTCTACATAAGAACATAAGAAATAGAAACAGGAGTGGACCACACAGCCCCATCTAGCCTGCTCTGCCATTCAGTATGACCATGACCGATCTTGGGCTTCAACTCCATTTTCCCCACCCGCTCCTCATATCCCTTAATTCCCTGAGGGGCCAAAAATCTGTCTATCCCAGTCTTAAATGTATTCAACAATGGAGCATCCACAACCCTCTGGGTTAGATTCCAAAGATTCACAACCCTTTGAATGAAGAAATTTCTCCTCATCTCAGCCCTTAAATGGTTGTCCCCTTATCTTGAGATCATGCCCCTGTGTTTTAGACTCCCTGACCAATAAAAACAATCTCTCAGCATCCACACTATCAAGGCCCCTCAGAATTTTGTAAGTTTCAATGAGATTGCCTCTCATTTTTCCAAACTCCAAAGAATATAAGCCCAATTTATTTAGTCTCTCATCATAGGACAAACCCCTTATTCCAGAGACCAATTCAGTGGACCTTCACTGCTCAGAGGGGCAGGAGGAAAACAAGTGGCAGGGCTATAGTTAGGGGCACAGACAGACGCTTCTGTGGCCACAAGCGTGAATCAAGGATGGTATGTTGCCTCCCTGGTGCCAGGGTCCAGGATGTCACGAAGCGACTGCAGGATATTCTGGGGGGGGAAGATAAACAGGCAGTGGTCGTGGTAGACATTGGTACCAATGACATAGGTAAACTAAGGGATGAGGATCTGCAAGCTCAGTACAGGAAGTTAGGAGATAAATTAAAATGCAGGACCTCAAATGTAGTAATCTCAGGATTACTCCCAGTTCCATGTGCTAGCAAGAGCAGGAATAAGAAGATAGAGCAAATGAACGCGTGGCTGGAGAGATGGTGTAGCCGGGAGGGATTCAGATTCTTGAGGCACTGGGACCGGTTCTGGGGAAGGTGGGACCTGTACAGACTGGACGGGCTGCACCCAGGCAGAGCTGAGACCAGTGTCCTTGCAGGGGCTTTTGCTGGTTCTGCTGGGGCTTATTTAAATTTGTGTGGCAGAGGGATGGGATCTTAGGAGTAGGATCAGATAGGTCAGATTCAGATCAGAAAAATGGAGGTAGAACATTAGCCAGGGACATTGTGATAGACATGGAGTTACAGGAGAAGCAAAGTTTACAAAGTGTCCAGCAAGGGAAATTGACGGGGTTAAACTGTTTATACTTCAACGCAAGGAGTATTACAAACAAGGTAGATAAACTAAGGGCACAGGTAGACACATGGCAGCAGGATATCAATGCTATAATGGAGACATGGCTAAAGGAGGGACAAAACTGGCAGCTTAATATCTCTGGTTATAGAGTCTTCAGACACGATAGAGTAGAGATAAGAAAGGAGTGGGGTGGGGGTGGGGGGAGGGGGGTGGGTGGGGGGGGGGGGGGGGCGGTGGTAGCTCTTATGGTTAAAGAATCAATTCCAGTTGTGTGAAGGGATGGTATACTAAATGGGTAAACAAACGAGGCTTTATGGATTGAGCTTAGAAATAAAAAAGAGCAGTCACACTACTGGGAGTATACTACAGACCCCCAAATAGTGAAAGGGAGATAGAGAACAAATATGTAGGCAAATTTCCGCTTGTAAGAACAAGGGGGCCATAATCGTAGGAGACTTCAACTATCCTAATATCAACTGGGATTCAAACAATACAAGGGGCACTGAGGGAGAAAAATTCATGCAGTGTGTCCAGGAAAATTTTTTCAACCAATTAGTGACAAACCCAACAAGAGGAGATGCAATTCTAGAATTAGTCTTGGGGAACGAAGAAGGGAAAGTGGGTGAAGTGACAGTTAGCGACCATATCGGGGACAGTGATCACAATTCAGTTAGATTTAGCATTACCATGGAAAAGGACAGAGATAAGGCAGGAGTAAAAGTCTTGATCTGGGGGAAGGCAAATTTTGCAGAAATGAGAAGGGACTTGGCTGAGGTGGACTGGACAGCACTGTGGAAAACCAGTGGGAAACACTAAAAAGCAAGATCCTAATTGTACAAAGTAGACATGTCCCCTACAAAAATAAGAGTGGTACTGCCAAATCTAGACCCCCCCCCCCCACCACCCCGGTTGTCTAGAGGAATACAGGAGAAGATCAAACAGAAAAGGAAAGCGTACGATAGACACAAAGAACTAAGCACTGCAGATAGCCTAGACGAATATAAGAAGTGCAGGGATGAAGTTAAAAAGGAAATAAGAAAATCAAAGAGGGAGCATGAAAAAAGATTAGCAAGTAAAGTTAAAGATAACCCAAAGATGTTTTGCCAAAACATTAATGCTAAAAGGTTAGTTAAGGAAAAAGTGTGACCTATCAGAGATGAAGATGGAAACTTGTGTGTAGGTGCAGAGGCTGTGGGAAGGGTTTTGAATGAATATTTTGCTCCGTGTTTACAAAGGAAAGGGAGGATGTAGATATAGTAGTCCAGGAGGAACACGGTGAGATATTGGACAGGATAGTCATAAAAAGAGAGGAAGTACTCGAAGGGTTGAAATCCTTGAAAGTTGATAAGTTACCAGGGCCAGATGGATTGTTTCCGAGGCTGCTGAAGGAAGTCAGGGAGGAGATAGCAGATGCTCTGAGGATGATTTTCCAATCTTCACTAGATTCACTAGGGGAGGTACTGGAGGACTGGAGAAATGCAAACGTAGTTCCATTGTTTAAAAGATATCAATGGAAATGCCAAACAATTATAGGCCAGTTAGTCTTACATTGGTGGTGAGCAAATTAGTAGAATCAATCCTGAGAGATAGGATTAACTGTCATGTGGAAAGGCATGGACTAATCAGGGATGGTTAGCATGGATTTGTTAAAAGGAGGTCTTGCCTCACAAATTTGATTGAATTCTTTGAGGAAGTGACAAGAAGGGTTGATGAAGGTAGTGCAGTGGATGTTGTGTACATGGATTTTAGCAAGGCATTTGACAAGGTCCCACATGGCAGATTGGTCAGGAAAGTAAAAGCCCATGGGATTCAGGGTAATGTGGCAAGCTGGATAAAAGGTTGGCTTTGTAACAGGAAACAAAGGGTAATGGTCGATGGATGCCCTTGCGAATGGAAAGTTGTCTCAAGTGTTCCACAGGGCTCGGTGTTGGGACTCTTGCTGTTTGTGTTATATTAACGATTTGGACGTGAACATGGAGTCATGATTGGGAAATTTGCAGATGACACAAAGATTGGCCGAGTAGTGGATAGTGTAGAGTATAGCCATAATCTCCAAAACGATATAGATGGGTTGGTGGAGTGGGCGGTAAAGTGGCAGATGGATTTTAACATAGAGAAGTGTGAGGTCATACATTTAGGGAGGTCAAACAGTTACAGGGATTACACAATAAATGGGAATATACTAAGAGGGGTAGATGAAGTGAGAGATCTTGGCGTACAAGTACACAGGTCCCTGAAGGCAACAGTTCAAGTAGACAAGGTTGTAAAGAAGGCATATGGAATGCTCTCCTTCATTGGCAGAGGTATAGAATATAAAAGTAAGGATATAATGTTGGAATTGTATAAAACACTGGTGAGGCCACAACTGGAGTATTGTGTGCAGTTCTAGTCACCACATTACAGGAAGGATGTAATAGCTCTGGAGAGATTGCAGAGGAGGTTTACAAGAATGTTGCCAGGGTTAGAAAAGTGTAGCTACGAGGAGAGATTGGATAGGCTGGGGTTATTTTCCTTAGAACAAAGAAGGCTAAGAGGTGACTTGATTGAGGTGTACAAGATTATGAGGGGAGTAGATAGAGTGGACAGGATAAAATTGTTTCTCTTGGTGGAGAATTCTAGAACCAGGGGAAATAGATTCAGAATAGTGGCAGAAGGTGTAGGGGGGATATGAGGAAGAATTTTTTTTGCACAGAGGGTAGTGGGTGTCTGGAATTCGCTGCCCAAGTTGGTGGTAGAGGCAGAAACTCTAAACTCTTTTAAAAAGTACCTGGATCTGCACCTTAAGTGCTGTAAGCTGCAGGGCTATGGGCTGGGTGCAGGAAGGTGGGATTAGAAAGGGCACCTGGGTGTAATCGGGCTGGCATGGACAAGATGGGCCGAATGGCCTCCTTCTGTGCTGTAACTTTTCTATAGTTCTATGGTTCTCTGTACCTTCTCCAATGTAAGTGTATCCTTTCTTAAATGTGGTGACCAGATCTGCACACAATACTCCAGATGCAGTCTCACCAAAACCCTGTACAAATGTAACAAGGCTTATTTATTCTTGTACTCCAATCCCCTTGCAATAAAGATCAACTTGCCATTTACCTTCCTAATTGCTTGCTGCACCTGCATGCAAACTTTCTGGGCAGAATTCTCAGGGTGACGTTTGGGGGGTGGTGACGTGTAAACTGGTGCAAGGTGATGTCGGGCGAGCGTCCCGATGTCTGTTGGGCGGGTGCGCAATGAAGTGTGAAGTGCACCCACCATTAATTAACGGGCTAATTAAGGCCCTTAATTGACACCGATTTTGAGGCACCCGTGCGAACTTCAGCTTGGCGCACAGGCGCAACGGGCAGGAAGCTAAGTGACTTTTTAACAAAACTCATCCACGGGAGGGATATGTGGGCTTCAGCTCAGCTCTCTGCAGTCAGGAATCTTTATCCAGCCTGCAGCTTTCCAGAGGCCTTCCCTTAGCCTGGGTATGGGATCTGACATGTCTACAAGAGGTACCACCTCTGATGAGGAAGGGAGGACTAGAATAAGGAAGAGGCCAGGAGTGGACAATCAGCCTCCAGGGGAGCCACCTTTGGGAGAACAGGTGCAGGCACAAGGGGCGCAGGGCCAAGAGGTAGTCCAAGGTGGAAAGAGTTGCAGAGATGCCACTATCCTGCTGCCAAGGTACAGAGGCGGAGAGGCAGCTACCTCAATATGATTGAGGTGTAGTGCCGATAGAGGCTCCGACTGTCAAGGGAAACAGTCAACAACATCTGTCAGATGATTGGCCCTGAGATCTTCCCTAACTGTGTGGGTGGACACCTCATGACAGCCGCTCTGAAGATCACGGTTGCCCTCAACTTCTATGCCTCTGACACCTTCCAGGGCTCGGTGGATGATCTTTGCGGTGAATCCCAATCAACTGTCCACACTTGTGTCAAGGAGGTTACAGACGCTCTGTTCAGATGTGCATTGACCTTCATCCACTTCCACTGCGACCAGGCAAGCCAGACACAGCGAGCCAGAGGCTTCGCGGCCATTGCTGGCACACCCCCTGGCAAGGGTGCAATAGGCTGTACACATTTGGCCATCAAGGCGCCAGCTGGTGAACCCGATGCCTTTGTCAACAGGAAGGGCTTCCACTCCATGAACGTGCAGATAGTGTGAAATCACAGGATGCTGATCCTGCAAGTCTGTGCAAGGTACCCAGGCAGCTCCCATGACCCCTACATCCTCAGACACTCCCAGGTGCCAGGGCTCTTCAGTGCTCTGGCTCAGCTGGATGGATGGCTGCTGGGTGACAAGGGCTATCCCCTCAGAAGGCGGCCCATGACGCCTCTCTGCTATCCAAGAACAGAGGCTGAGCAGCGGTACAATAGGAGCCATGCCTCCACAAGGGCTGATGTGGATAGAACCATCAGACTTCTCAAGATGCGCTTCCGATGCCTGGACCACTCAGGGGGTGCACTCCAGTACCCCCCACTTCATGTCCCTGTGATAGTGGTAGCATGCTGGGCTCGCCACAATCTTGCATTGGAAAGGGGGGTGCAGTTGATGATGAAAACCTTGACACAGTGGATGAGGCTGCACGTGATGAATCCAGCAGTGGCTCAGAGGATGAGGAAGCACAGGGCAATGATGAGGGGCAGCATGCCGACCCACTACTACACCAAGGGGGCAGGGACACCTGGGACACTTTAATCCAACGAACCTTCAGCTAGCTCCACACACATGGATCTGCAGGAACAGTATTGCCTGGCACTTCCACACGTGGCACTTAGATGCTACATCTTCCACCTCATCAGCTGCAACTAAGGGGTTAGTACAGAAACATCAATGTCCACTCAAACACTCATGATAAGTCTGTGAAACATACAAATGCAGCACAAAGGAGCCATTCTCAGCCATGGTAACACATGTGGATTTTATTTTCATCAAAATCAAATCAAAACGTTGTCACAATGTTAAAAAATACAAATTCCTTAATCTCGGGCCAACACAATATCACCAGTGACAAACCCGTGGAGTGCCTAACGTGCCTTATGCTTACATTTGCAGGTGCTATGTCTAGGTGCCGCCCCATCGCTCGGAGTGGCTTGTGAGACAGCCTGCTGACCCTGCTGTCCTGTTGGCCTCAATGACCTTGGCAGATGTCCTCTGGCCCATGGAGCCTGTGCTGGCCCTGCCTGGAAGGGAGCTGCCTGTTCTACAGCTGGCATCTCACCAGTTGCCGCAGCCTCAACGGATGCAACGATCACTGGCAGAGGGGTGGAGGAGCTGCTGCCCTCATCCAGAGCGCCCTGAGAGGAGCTCGCAGAAACAACAGGCAGCTGCTGCGCCAACGTGAGGTCACATTGGACCTCCCTGCTCACCGCAGATGGATGGGCACTGAGTGGTGACACTTGGTGCCCAGACCATCTCCCACATTGCCAATGACCAACTGTGGGCAGTAGCGCTGCGAGAGCTTGCAGGTCCGAATGTATCCCCAGCAGAAGCTAGTTATTCTGCTGGAGGCCCCTCTCCATGAAAGTCACCAATCTTTCCATGGAGGAAGCCTGACACTCTGACATGAGGTTCATTCCATCACTGACACTCTGCCTGGATTCCTCCACTACAAAGACCAAGTGAAGCACACTCTCATGCAACGCTCCCAGATGCTCCCACACACCCGGCCGCTTGTCCTGCAGCTGTTGCACAGCGAACAACTCCAGGGGCACATCATCACGCCCCGACTGAGCATGTGCCTGGTCCCCGCTGTCCTGCGACTGCTGGCGCCATCGGCACTCTCTGTCTCTGCCAACTCCTCCAGCGACTGTGAAGTGCCCTCTCCACTGTGCCCCAGGATACAATGTTCGATGTTATAATTCCCACCAATGTGCCAGTCTCTGCGCTGGTGCCTGCTACGCTGAAATAGTGTGACGCAAGTGATAACTCAGGCCCCTCAGGTGTGAGAGGGGGCATCAGCACTTCCTCCTGGCGGCCGTGCTCTGATGATGCTGAAATGAACAACAAGGACAGTGGATCAGTTAATGTTCACTCAGTAACACACTTCATCCCTTCCCCCCCCCACCCCACCCACCCCCTCCAGGATCATAATGTGCTTAACCTTCAAGAACCTAAGGAGATGAACATTGATGGGGTGGTAAATTGTCAGGAGGAGGCTCAAATATGACAGGCGGATACAGACAGGCTGGTCAGATGGCCTAAGGAATGCCACATGGAATGTTATGTGGATAAGTGTGAGGTTATACACTTGGGCAAGACAAACAAGGTACGGGAATACACAAGGAATGGTAGGACTGTGGAAAGTAAGGACGATTACAGGGACCTTGCTGGGCATGTGGACAGGCCCATTAAGGTAGCGGAACAGGAACAAAAGGTGTTTAACAAGGTCAAAGCCAGACTTGCCTTTATTAGCTGAGAAATAGAATGTAGGAACAGGGAGGTCATGTTGCAAGTGCAGAAAATGCTGTTGAGGCCACATCTACACTTCTGCGTTCAGTTGTGACCTGCACTTCATGGGAGGAATGGCATTGGAATGGAAAGAGTGCCAAGGTACCTGACCAGGATGCATGTTGGCCTGGAGAATTGGAGTGATGAGGAAACATTGCAAACACTTGCAACATTTGCCGTGGAGCACAGGAGATTGACAGGTCACATTATTGACCTTCATACCGTTATGAGGGGCACAGGCTGGGTGGACAGGAAACAACATTTCCCCTTGGCGCAGGGATGACTAACGTGGTGGCATTTATTTAAGGCGAAGGGCATGAGGTTGACAGGTGAGGCAATGAGGACCTTTTGGACAGAGTAATGTGGGACGCACTGGCTGAAAGGGTGGTGGAAGCACAAACCCTCCTAAGATGCAATAAGTATTTGGATGTGCAGCAGCAATGCCATGGCATGTTAGGCCATGGGGATAGTGGTGAGAAATGGGATAAGGTGATTTTGGAAGGTGCTAGAGATGCGCATCCCCAAAGGGCTGAGGGACCTTTATATATGATGCACACATCTGGCTGTATCAGTCTGTGAATGAGCAGTTTTGCTGCATTAACGATTGCAGCAAACATCAGGGCTTTGGATGGTGGGAAGACAGAGTGGATGGGACTGTGGACCTCAAATACCTGGCCGCTGCACCCCAGCATCACCGAAAACTGTCGACCTGGGTGCATGGCGGGTTTCCAACTCCAGGGCCTGCTGTTCGAAATGGCTCAGGATGAGAAGCTGGGCCTGGCCACCACCAGTGCATGAATGTTCGTGTGCATTGTACGCATCTTTCTCCTGCAGAACAGAGAAGACCATTTACTGGGGCTCTTCACTCATGTACTCTGCACACACACACTGCAGCCCAACAACAGTGGTCCGTGGCCCATCTGAGGCCTCCAGTGCATCCTTTCCATGCTGCTGGTGATCAGTGACCAAAATATAGTACGGCTGCTCCCAACCACCCCCCACCGCAACGGACACCTTGGACACATTCTGCATCCATCACTTTCAATAACACGTGGGCCTTAGCGCCCATGGCAAGGAGGCACAACTACGTGTGGCACCAAGGCCACCAGATGGCTCTTGGCCACAACACCTTGAGGCTCCCGTTCCACCATCTCATCACTATCAATAAGACATGTGTTGGAGTTCTGAGTATGCACCGAGCTGCATCTCCTGCAGGTTGCCCCCAGACTACTCAAGTGCGACTAAGACCAACACATGGTGCGGGAGAACCCACTTTCTCATTAACCACTCAGGCTGATGTAAGTATAGTGACCATCTGCTTGACCGCACAGTGTGCGACAAATGCCCAACATGAGTCAATGTCATCACGACACTAAGACATGGGGGGGGCCCTCAAAGGCTAAGGCTACCTGCTGGGTTAAATGGCCAACGTACTCACCTTTCCAGAGCACAACAAATCACTGAACCGCTTGCAACACTGGATCCAGGTTCAGCGCACCATGTCCCAGGAGCTCACCATCTCCTCTCAGGCACGCTTTGTCACATGGTGGGGGGCCTTCCTCCTCCCATACTGGGGAAACAGGACCTCTCACCGTGCTGCCACCTCCTCGACAAGGACAGCAAGGCAGTCATCAGAGAAGCGAGGGGCACATTGGCCCCCCCGTTGGCCTACCCTGCAGCCTGCCCTGCTCCTCTGGCCTTCCCTCTATGACGGCCTGCAATGCAGACTCCCTGCGGTGCCACCTGTAGCTGGCCATGGCAAACAGCCTAAAGGAGGCTGCCTGGCCTTTTTTTTTATATACAGGCCGCTGGGTCCTCATTGGACCCGGCAGCCTGTACAGGCCCACCGCAATTTTAAAAGTCCCGCTCTCCGTGGGAGTGGGGATGCGCTGGGCGGGCCTTAATTGGCCCACCCGCGCAAAATGGCGGCTCGGCCCTGATCGCCAGTGGCGATTGGGTCCGCAGCCACCCGCGATAGCTTCAGCTCCGCCCGCCTGCCGAACGGAAAATTTAGGCCTCTGTGTTCCTTATATGATCAAACCCAAGTCTCTTTGAACATCAACGCTTAAAAGTTTCTCTCCTTTAAAAAAAATTCTGCTCTTTTATTCTTTTGACGAAAAGGAATAACTTCACACTTCCCTGTATTATACTCCATCTGCCATCTTGTTGCCCACTAACCTAACCTGTCTCTTTGCAGCCTCTTTGTGTCCTCCCCACAGCTTATCTTTCCACCTGGTTTGGTATCATCAGCAAACTATGATACATTGCTCTCTGTCTCTTTATCTAAGTCATTAATATAGATTTGTAAATAGCTGAGGCCCCAGCACTGATCTTTATAGCACTCCACTAGTCACTGTCTGAAAAAGCCCCGTTTAGGCCCACTCTATGTTTTCTATGCATTAACCGATCCTCCATCTTTGCTAATATATTACCCACGACTCCATAAGCCCTTATTTTGCCTCTCAACCTTTCATGCGACACCTTGTCAAATGTCTTTTGGAAATCCAAATACTTCAACATAACAAGGCCTACCCCACACCCCTCCATCCCATTGCAAGGCAGCCAGGAAGATGTGCCTCATTGTTAGTCCACTGCCATTCACCACCTGGATTAGTTTTTGGCAGAGGCAATGCACTTGAGCTGCTCAGAGTTGAAAATATAATTGAATTATCACTCTGTACTGCCACTGTTATATTCATAAATAGGGCAAGGAAGTCTTAGTATCATGAGGATACCTGTTAAAACTTTCAAAGAAGAATTGGATCTGTTTTAGAAAAAAGTGTAGATGGTTCAGTTTTGAATTAGAAAACTGCTGAAAAATGGACAAACCAGCTGCTGAAACAGATCGTTGCGAAAGGGACATGTTGTATGGGGACAACGGTCACCTCATCTTGTTTGTTTATATATAGACACAGGCATCAGCTGTAGCAGCAAAAACTAAGGCACTAAAATTACTGAGTGGACTACTAGCATACTAACAATGATTCCGCCAAAGATTTTCTCTGCTATTTTAGCTGTGGTATTGGCCTCAGCTATTTTACCTAAGAGTGTAATTACAATTTAATGCAATAGTGTTTGAATACTTGAATCTCATGGCACAACTTCAGAGCACAAATTATTTTAGCTCCTGTCCAACGATACCAGATTTGATCACGACGCAGTAAGGCGAGATGAAGAAAATAGAGTGGGAAGAGGCTTGTGAGAAACTAAACACCAGCATGGATTGGTGGGAGGAGCCACTGAGATCCTTTCGTTACTATTGGCTTCAGCATGTTGCTATCTCTGCTGTCAGCATTCTTAGCCCAGCTACAGAATCATGGAACAACATAGGTCTAAATTCCACTTAAAGGTACAGCAAAGTTAGTTAAGGTGTTGGGGGTTATTTTCTCAAAGACGTTAATAATGGGTAAAAAAAAAAGCACCATTGCCATTGCAGTACAAGTGTGGATTAGAAACATCAACATAGGCTAGGTGGGCTGAATGGCCTGCTTCAGTGCTGTATACTCAATGTAATCTAGTGGAAATGCATTTGACAGAAACGCATTATAATCACTTTTAATAAAAGCAGCTATGAAGGCTCTGAAGAAGAGTCATATGGACTCGAAACATTAACTGGTTCTCTCTCCACAGATGCTGCCAGACCTGCTGAGTTTTTCCAGCATTTTCTCTTTTTATTTCAGCTATGAAGGTTGTGTTTTTTTTCAAATCTGTTTGCTGGTTGTGGGTAACATTGTCCAGGTACAATTGCTGGTTAACCCTAATTGCCCTGCGAAGGGCCTTCTCCATGAACTGCTGCAGTCCTTTTGGTGATGGGGCTCCCACAGTGGGAGAAAGGAGCTGTCAGCGTAAGCTTGGCAGCAATATGCCCTACAGATAACCATGGGAGCTGTTCTCCGAAAACTTACAGCTGCTACCTCTTCTGAAAGTACTTCATGATCAGAGGCAAAGGGTTTGAGCATGGTGCTCAGTCAGCGCCATCATACAAATCTAAAGCTGCCCCTCACTAATCAGCGGAAGGGTCACTTGGCGGGTCTGCCATGTCACCTCTTTTTTTAATACCTCAACTTCGCCACCACACCCCCTCCCCCCCGCCTTAAAAAGCAAGCACCAGCATTGTGTGAAATTATGTCACCATAGATCTCAATGATTAATTGAGTGAGACTGTGTACTCTACAAGAAAAAGCACTTGTTGTATTAGACAGTAAAAGAATGTAGGACAAGCACATTAATAAGGTACCTGTAGCTTCCAACCTACTGTACTGCAACAGAGTGCTGAGCTGCCAAATCAATGAACAAGTGTTAAGCTGGGCAAACCCTGATTATTAGCCACTTTAAAAAAACATGTTTTAGTTTATATTTTAAAATTGCAATTTACAGGGCAGAATAGTTACAGATAGTTCTAACACTTGTCAGTGTCAACCAACCAGCCTAGGTGTATGAAAACAGGGGTGGGTTGGGGTTGTGGGGGTGGGGTGGGGGTGGGGGGGAGAAGCTGGAAGAACACAGCTGATCAATCAGCTGTAAAGAGGGGAAATTGTTACATAAAAATAAAGGCAAAATACTGCGGATACTGGAAATCTGAAATGAAAACAAAAAATGCTAGAAAAACTCAGCAGGTCTGACAGCATCTATGGAGAGAGAGAAAGACAGAGATAAAGTTTTGAGCCTGTATGACTCTTCTTCAGATCTAAAGGGAGGTAGAGATGTGGTGGAATATATACTGATTAAGGGGTTTGGAACTAGTGAAGCTGGACAGAAGGCCAGCGATAGGTAGAAGCAAAGGAGAGATGGCAAAACATGTCATAAACAAAAGATCAAAGAGTTGTTAATGGTGATGGTACTGCCTAAATGAGGTGCTAATGGTGACATTAAGAAAGCAAAATGTGATAATGGCCAGACCAGGGTAAGCACTCTGGAAAATGACAGATGGCCCTAACGGGGTTGGGGTGGGGGGAGGGGCTGGTGGTGGGAAGAAAGATTGAAGATATGCTAAAAGCTGGGGATAAAACAATGAATGAAAATGGAAATAAGTTTTGAAAATAAGAATGAAAATAAGTGGGTAAAAATTATTAATAAAAATTTTAAAAATAAAAATGAATATGGAGAAAAGGGGGATGAGAAAAGGGCATGGGGATGAAGGAGACAGTTCATGATCTGAAGTTGTTGAACTCAATGTTAAGTCTGGAAGGCTGTAAAGTGCCTAATTGGAAGATGAGGTGCTGTTCCTCCAGTTTGCGTTGAGCTTCACTGGAACATTGCAGCAGGCCAAGGAGAGACATGTGGACATGAGAGCAGGGTGGATTGTTGACATGGCAGGAAGGTCTGGGTCATTCTTGCGGACAGACTGAAGATGTTCTGCCTCATCCCTCATCATCCCCAACACCTCAACCTCCTCCCATGGCACCTTCCCATACAATTGCAGAAAGTGCAACACCTGCCCCTTTCTTCCCCGTTTGTCACCATCCAAGGGCCCAAACACTCCTTTCAAGTGAAGCAGCACTTTACTTGCACTTCCCTCAATTTGGTCTACTGCATTCGCTGCTCCCAATGCAGCCTCCTCTACATTGGAGAGACCAAACACAGACTGGGTAACCACTTCGCAGAACACCTTCGGTCTGTCCGCAAGCATGACCAAGACTTTCCTGTCACTTGCCATTTCAACACAACACCCTGCTCTCATGCCCACATGTCAGTCCTTGGCCTGCTTCAATGTTCCAGTGAAACTCAATGCAAACTGGAGGAACAGCACCTCATCTACCGACTAGGCACTTTACAGCCTTCCGGACTGAATATTGAGTTCAACAACTTCAGATCATGAACTCTCTCCTCCATCCCCACCCCCCTTTTCTCCATATTCATTTTTATTAGTAATTTTTTCCCCATTAATTTTCATTATTATTATTTTTTAAATTTATTTCCATTTTCATTCATTGTCTTATCCCCAGCTTTTAGCATATTTTCGATCTTTCTTCCCACCATCATCCCCTCCCCCCACCCCATCCCCGCTAGGGCCATCTGTCACTTTCCAGAGTGCTTACCCTGGTCTGGCCATTATCACATTTTGCTTTCTTAATGTCACCATTAACAACTCTTTGACCTTTTGTTTATGACATGTTTTGCCATCTCTCCTTTGCCTCCACCTATCGCTGGCCTTCTGTCCAGTTTCACTAGTTCCAACCCCCTTAATCAGTATATATTCCACCACATCTCTACATCCTTTTAGATCTGAAGAGTCACATGGGCTCGAAACGTTATCTCTGTCTCTCTCTCTCTCTCCAAGGATGCTGTCAGACGTGCTGAGATTGTTACATGTGCACTTCATCGGGAAGGAGGGTGGGGCTGTAAACTGGCTACAGCAATCAATCAGACATCCCTTTGTCTGTTGCTTTTGCCCTCACAGCAATAGTGAGCACAATTTGAAAGAGTGACTGAGTGGCTTTGAGATGTTTTCACGCATCCTGAGGGTTTTAAAATTATAAATGCAACTTCTTTCCTCAGTGGTGATTTTGGTTTGTCAACTTTTATTTTGAAAATGTTCTGCCATTTTTCTAAAATAAAAGCAAAATACTGCAGATGCTGGAAATCTGAGATAAAAACAGAAAATGCTGGAAAGCAGATCTGGCAGCATCTGTGGACAGAAACAACTGTTTCACATCAATTATAACCCTTCTTCCAAAGGCTTAGCCTTCTCCTGAAGAAGAGTCGTATTTGACTCAAAATGTTAACTCTGTTTCTCTCTCCACAGATGCTCCCAGAGCTGCTGGGTATTTCCAGCACTTTCTGTTTTTATTTGCCATTTTTTTTTAGTCTGGCATGTATGAGTAAGGTTTTGGGGATGTGGGTAGTGGTTAGAAATTCTGCCCCAGTGCGAAGTGGTGGAGCACCAGAACTGAAATACTTTCCCTGTTGTCAAGCCCTTGCTTTTAACAGCTGAACTGAAGAGGAAGAAAAATCAAAGTTTGTGAAGTAGACCAACTTCTAGCTGCCCTAATCTGTGCCAGACCTTTCCTTAAAGAGAAATGAGGTAATAGACCAGTCGATGTGCCAATGACTGAGATGTTCTGCTCCTTTGGCAGCAGCTCCCTACTGCCAACCTCAGAGGCAAGGGGAATTATTCTAAGTGCTGGTAACTGTTATTCAAATGTCGAGTGATTCCTTTGCAAAACAAAAGTCTTGTTTCTTCTGAATTAGCCTAATTTGGTCTTCAGCACCGTTAAGATTTAAGTTTAAAAAAGTCACATGTAGCAGTTCAATGCCCAGGTCAATGATTTTTTAACTAATTAATATCCACTCAAATTGAACCTTCAAAATTAATACTAGAATTCTCACACACCCTGTGACAGCACTTTGGCAGTATTACTGAAATGTGTAATGAACAGTGGCTTACTTAAATCCAATGGAAACTGAGGGAAAGCATTGTTGGGACATTGAACTGCAAGCTATTGCTGTTACTTTAGCACAGCAGTGTATAAGGCCCTGAGCTTTCTCGGGCATTGGCTACTTGCTGCCCTCCATTGGAAGTAATGGGGGGTGATAATATGCGATCCAGTCCATGAAGGGCACTTGGTGGCTGGCCTTCAGAACCAGGAGTTTGAAATTAATGCCTGCCTGAAGCAAAAAATTCTAGTCAGCTTTCTTCTCCAACAACCAGTACCAATCAATTAACAGCCAATTAACAGATAACTTGTTAAACATTTGCATATTTTTTGATTGTTTGTTTGATGTATGCAACACTTATGTATCACCCCTAACATAAGAGCATACGAATTAGGAGCAAGAGTCCACTTGGCCACCCCAAACCTGCTCCTCCATTAAATATGATCATGGTTGATCTGATTGCAACCTCAACTCCACATTCCCAGCTATCCCTGATAGCCTTTTACCCCCTTGCTTATCAAGAAGCTATCTAGCTTGGCCTTAAAAAAAATGCTAAGACTCTGCTTCCACTGCCTTTTGAAGAAGACAGTTCCAAAGGCTCACTACCCTCTAAGGGAAAAAAATTCTCCTCATCTCTGTCTTAAACGGGCGACCCCTTATTTTTAAACAGTGACCCTAATTCTAGTTCTAATGTAGTAAATCATCCCAAGGCACTTCACAGAAGTGATTATCAAACAAAGTTGATACTGAGCTACGTAGTGGACAGGTGACTTTAAGTTTCAAACAGGTAAGTTTTAAGAAGAACCCTAAAGGAGACACATATAGAGAGGCAGACAAGTTTAGGGAGGGAATTTCAGAGATTAGGGCTGAGGCAACTGAAGGCCCTAATTGGGTGATGAAAATGGTGAGGATGCACAAGAGCTCAGAACTGGAAGAGCGCAGAGGGTTGGTGGGCTGGAGGAGGTTAAAGAGATAGCAAGGGTTATGGCCATGGAGACTTTTGAACAGAAAGATGAAAATTTTAATTTTGAAGCATTGTTGGATCGGGAGTCACTGTAAGTCAATGAGCACAGGGACATTCGGTAAATGGGAGTTGGTCCAAGTTAGAATATGGCAGCAGAGTTTTGGTTGAGTTGATGTTTAAGAAGGGTGGAAGGTAGGAGGCTAGCAAGAGAACATTGGTCTGGGGGTAACAAATATATGAATGATAATTCAATGCCTCACCATCCGGATTCCTTGAAATCAATCAGGAGTTCCATAGAATGACCAACTCCAGACTTACCTTAACGATTGACCAGCATTAATCTGGTAATTGGGGAATTTGTTAAAGGAAGATACTTACACAGAATATGAGAAGGGATTGGATGGTGCACTGCATCGGGACACACTCACTCTGTCTTATTCCAGGGACTGGATGCAGCCTATCTACAGCAGAGCTGTCTTCTTTAGCAGTTGACAGAGCTCTAAGTGAGACACATTCAGGCAGCCTCAGTCCAGCTTTCAGCAGATGCTAGGCCGCCTCACAGAAGTGCCCTCAAATTTGGCACTAATTGGTGTTCATTTTGCTAGCTCATTCAGAGCAGCCACAGGGGGACAGTGGGTGAAATGGAAATTGGTGTAGTGAGGGAGGAGTCGGCAACATTTACACTGCAGGGGAGCAAACGGCAGTGCCGAGGGAATTTTTCCATTGAATTTGCCCTGTGCCACACCTGAGCTGGCAGTGCTCAAAGCTGTCAGCGAGTGTTTAAAAAAAAAGTTCAATTTCTGACACAATTCTCCCTCACCTTGAAGAGCACACACGCTCAAAAAATGAAAACATAAAAGAAATGCTAAAATTTTCCCAAAGTTCTAACTATTCCCATTTATGGGTCATATTAACTTTCATGAGCTTAATACACATCAAGCCTGCACACACTTAAGTATTCAGTGAAACTCAACTGTACATCCTGCATAGTGACATAGCCTGCATTCATATCCTAACATCAGCGTTCTAATATATCTGCAAAATTAACAAGTTTTTCATGAGCAAAATTGAAATAAGCTGTCTCACTGCTAATTGATATAATCTGCATGTTGAAATAATTGATATAAATATTCATACATTATATTTTATGCTAAAAGGACAGCTGTTCTCAAAAATGTACCATCTGTTTTGACAATTTTACAACAGTTTGCTTTAATTATTAATTCCTGATATCATAAACCTTTATTAAGGCTGATAAAGGTGTCCATTAACAGTAGCTGGAGCAATCCATTACTTGAGGGATGCTATTTGGTATCTCTTGTTTATACGCTGGTGCTATTCAATGCCAGTCACTGAGCCTTTTAGGATTTGTAGGGGTAGATTTTCTTGCCAAGCGAACACAGGAAAATCAGGTGAGGATTATTAGACCCTCTTGAGGAAACCTGCCCAATTTTCAATCTGTTAATTTAAATGGATGACAAAATGGGCAGGTTCCCTCTTGGATATGTGACCCTTACCAGCTGATTTTGCTCTGCTCCTGTACCCAAGCTATTCAATAAGCCCAGGCACAGTAACAAGAATATGGACCCCATACTTCCACTGCATACATTACACTGTCTCTGTGCCTATCTTTGTATATGATGAAAACGCTCCTCCATCTTGCTGTGCATTTCAATGGACTTGTGTTTTGAGGGCAGCTTGTCTCATGATTTATGCCAGTTGAAAGTCAGATTTGGATTTTATTTTTGCCTTTTTTTAACATCGAGAAGTTGGCTTTGCTTGTGTGGTATTATTTTAATATAAAAATCAGGCTCGCACCGAGTGGCTGGGAAGCTGGTTAAAGCTGAAGGGTTGCTGACCGGGTTTCTCAGAAACCCGATGGTGAAATGGAAATAGGAGCAGCCGACTGCAGGAGGTTCATGGTTTTTAAGAGCGTGGCATTGTGCACCGGGAGGAGCAAGAGTTCTCCCTCAGGCCCTCGAGGAAATTCTCTGCCGATTGCTGCCCAACTTCCCAAAACTCGGAATCCTGAGCAGCTTGCTCTGTGATCAGCTAGACTATTCCCCATACCCAATCCCTCCCTCCCGATCGGCAGCCTCTAACACCCACCACTCCACACCAACTCCCCAACCCACCAAGCCCCATTACTCAGTACCCCTGGCTGCAGCTTTCCACTGCTGGCATTCCAGTCCATCAGTCAGCCCACCCAGTCTAGCTGGCTCCGGACAGGAAACAGAATTAAAAAATACACAAAGTAATTATACATAAAATAAATGTAAGTTATGTTTGTGCTTATTTAATGTTCAAACATTACACTTAGTGAATATTTAAAGACCAATACTGTGATGTTAAGGCATTCGGATAGTTACAACTAAGTGCTAACAGAAATACACGTAACCCTTTTCACACATGGACTAAGTGTGAATGGCCGAGAGATCAAGTGTGTGGATGCTTTGGGTTTCGACGAGGGAATTGGGCTGAGTGCTTCTGTGTTTCGCGAAAGACACAGGCTGTCTGTTCTGTTTATGTTAATGACCCTCTGTTAGTGATTTCGGACATGATCAACTAATGTCCAAGCACAATGACAATCAGGAGGACTCCTTCAGCACTTTGTAATACTGATATTACTCAATTTATACTCCATGCTTTACCAAACCCAAGAGTCATGAGACTTCTGCCGCCAAGGTGGCCTCACATAGCTTCACTCCAGAAGCAGATCGGGGACCCACTCCAGAACCTGATCGGGGACCCACACCAGAATCAGATCGGGGACCCACTCCAGAACCTGATTGGGGACCCACTCCAGAACCAGATCGGGGACCCACTCCAGCACCCGATCGGGGACCCACTCCAGTACCTGATCGGGGACCCACTCCAGAACCTGATCGGGGACCCAGAGTGAATGTTTCAGATTCCTTAGATTGCCATGGGATGCACCTTTTTACTAGAGATTGTCTTCCCTCCCAATTCTGCCTGGTAGCCCACAGAACGAGTACACTCTCCTCTCTGCTGATCACACACCAACTGCAGTATTTCATCCATCTGTGACACACCCCCACCCCCCCCCCCCCCACCTTTCTCCATCTCTCTCTTTCTATCCAGAATCTTGGAGGCAGAAAGTCTGCCCAGCTGCTCTTGCCTTTGTTTCAGGCGTGAGAACTTTGCATCTTGTTCAGCAAGCCCCAAGCTAACCCCATGTAACCATACCACATGGCCTGTTGCCGTTAAGGTTATGCAGCTCCCTATCAACTTCCTTTCCTGGGTATTCTGCTTTACCTTAAATTACAAAGATGGTTTAATCTTATAAACTTTGCATTTGTAACAGTAATAAGAGGTGCAAAAAAGAATTACTTTAATATTTACAAGGAAGATCAGAATCACACAATCAAAGCACCTTGCAACACAGAAGGCCTTTTGACTCATTGGCCGTGAATTTCCATGCCTGCTAGCATCGGGCATGTTCAGTGGTGTGAGCGGGCAATATGGCACGATCGGTTTCATGATGGTGTGAAACCAGTTCGTGACCGTCTGCTCAGCCCGCCAATGGCGGGCCACATTGTCCGCCATCAGAAGTCAGGAACCTCATTGCAATACATCAGCATATCATTATTGGGGCTGCCCAATGGAATCATCCCTCCCCTCCCACCCCCGCTGGATCGTCCACCCACGTTGGCAGGAAAACATGCCAGTGTGATGCGCAGGAGTCAGGACTTACCCGCCAGGGCCTTGCTCACATTGCAGACATCCAGGGAGCAGAAGATGCTGGAGCCCAACAGCATCGGGAACCTGGAGAAACATCCATGGCATGCTGGGTGAATTCTCACGGACATGGCTCCGCCACAAAACAGCTCACGGAAGTTGGAAAGTCACCATTAAGGGTCTGCTCACAATGGATGATGGTCGAGGGGGTGGGAGAGGAAGGTCTAGGATTGGCTGGGAGAGGAAGAGGTGTTGGGGGGGTGAGGTTGGGAGGGGGGGCATAAAGGTGTCGGGGGGGTGAAGTTGGGAGGGGGGCATAAAGGTGTCGGGGGTGTGAAGTTGGGAGGGGGGAATGAAGGTGGTGGGGGTTGAGGTTGGGAGGGGAGGAATTAAGGTGTTGTGGGGTGGGGGAAGGGAGAACAGGGGGAGGAGGGGAACGGGGGAGAAGACAGCAGCTGGGGAGGTAGGTGTAATGGGGGTGGAAGGTGTAAGGGAAGGAGTACGCATAGGGGAAGGGGTGCAGAGAGAGGAGGATGTCCAGGGGAGGAAGGGGTGTGGAGAGGGGAAGGGGTAAGGGTGAAGGAAGAACTGAGGCTGGAGAAAGAGGTAAGGCTGGAAGGAGGAGTTGGAAGGGTGGAGGGACTAAGGGTGGTGGAAGAGGTAAGGGTGGAGGAAGGAGCCAGGAAGGGGGAGGGACTAAGCGGGGGGTGAGTTCGGGTAGGAAGGGGTTCCGGTGGTGGGGGTTGTGGGAAGCGATTCCAGTAGGGGGAAGGGGTTCTGTAGATGAAAGGGGTGAGGAGGGGGGATGAGCTGTGCAGGTGAATGTGCACAGGAGGGGTCGAATGGATCCATGTCTGCCTCCTGGGGAATAAACAAAGGGTGGGCGTGGTATGGAGGAAGGGTGAGAATGACCGAGGGCAGAGTGAGGCAATTGGGTGGGGGATGAGGGTTCGATGGTAGCAATAGAAGAGGCAGCAAAGGTGGCTGGCGGGGACCCAGAGGCAGACACAGGCGCTGGGAGTGGGAAGGAGGAGGTCAGGAAGGGGTGGGATTTTTTGGAAGGAAGGGAACGTGGATGGTCACCTGGACTTCCCTGAAGGTAAAGGGTTGTGGCTGGTAGGTCAAGGAGGGGAGGTGGAAGGTGATGCCAGTGTCGGGGTGGGGGGCGGGGGGTGGTGGTCAACTGTGATTTGGGAAAGGAAATGAGTGATTGGGTGTGGAGAAAAGACAGAGGAGATGATGAAAAGCTGTCCAAATTGAAAGTGAAACAGCAGTCATGGTGGGCGAGATCAGGTGTTGCATGGGAATATGATCATTGGGTGGTTGGAGACGCAGGTCAGCTCAAATGGACAACTGAAAGCGAACCCTAGCAGGCAGCATTCAAATTGCTCAGGACATTGAGAAGAATGTGAAATGTGAAGGATCCACGTGTATGTGAAACTGCTTGCAAGAGGCTCTGAAAGGCCCTGCCACACACACACACACACTTTTTTCTCCAGAATCATTCTTGGGCCAGCTGCTCCCTCTGCGATGACAGAGGATAAGGTTTAAGGGCTATCAAGCAAAGGGGATTTGGAGGGAGAGGACAGCCTCTGAGATTCCTGGGTGGATGACCCAGGAGTGTTCAGTGTTGCTCCTCCTCCCCTCGGGTGCCTGAGGGCCCCGGCCTGAGTCCTTGAGGGGAAGTAGCACCTGGAGGGACGTTGAGGTGCCCAGTTTCCCTTTCACATTGCCTATGCAGGAACCCACCCATGGCTACCACGATGGAGTGCAGGTCTGCACGCATCTCCGCTTTCTGCTGAACCAGGGCATCCACCATCCTCCGGATGGAGACCTCCATGTGCACACGTGTGGGCACCACTGCATCAGCAAGCTGGTATAAGACCAGTGTCTTATATTAGTGCAAATTTGGAACAATTCCGCCCATTGTGTCTGTGCTGGCTCTTTGAAAAAGCTATATAATCAGCCCCACGCCCCTTTTCCCATAACCCTGTAATGCTTTTCCTTTTCCTGTTTAGACCTAAATCGTTTTGAAAATTACTATTGAATCTGCTTCCATTACCCTTTCAGGCAGTGTATTCCAGATCACAACAACTTGCTGTGTGGAAAAAAAAAATTCTCCCCATCGCATCTCTGGTCCTTTTGACAACCATAGCCTGTTGGCTATTAACCCTCCTACAACTGAAAACCCTCCTGCTCTATCAAAACCTTTCAACATTTTCAACACCTCAAGTAAATCTTACCTCAAGCTTCTCTGCTGCATGGAGAAAAGTGCCAGGATATGGTTGTAGAAATGTTGCCCTGGTGGTGGTTGCAGTTTGGGGTTGGGTAGGAAAATTAAATGTAGGATGGGTATGAGCATGCATATTTCTGTGAGATTTGTTATATATGTATAATGTTGCAAATGAAAAGTGTCTTTCCTTGTGTGTTACATCAAATGCAATAAAAAGTTAATTACAAAGTGAGATTTGGATGCCACTTAATATCAAGAAATTTGAAATGGAAATTTTACATGATAATTAATGGGTTAGATCTGAAGGACGATGTGTGGCATTCTAAATCATTCCCTTTCAGTTTGAACTGTTTGAGTTCAAAGTTATTAAATGACCTAAGCTAACAGCCACTTCATTAATTGATTTACTGATAACTCATGAAAGCTCAAATGGAAGTCACAAAGGTCTTTGCAGAGTCTGGGTAAGTATGAGTCACTGGCAAAGACCTGGAAGGAGACAATATTTTCTGATCTCAGGTGGGGAATGAAGCATGAAACAGAGAGAGCCAGAGATTGAAAGTCATGGCAGAATAAATACATTTAAATCATGGATGTAACCCCAATGATGTCTTTTGTAAACTGATTTTAAGCAAAAATCAAATCTCAGCAGAAATTGAGTGATTAAAAAGTTGCAACTTGTTCTAACCATATACTGCTTGTGACATTCTAGGGAGCTTCCATCTGTCAACATTACAGAATTGTGGGCAGCCGCCATTTTCCGATATTTGATTCAAGATTTCCTGCTGTCAGTGTGCGCAGGCTAAACTAGCCCCTCTGACTTTAATATCTTTGATGTCTCATATTCCACCACATCAAGAAAAAGTCTCCACTAGGTATGTCTTTAAGATCACAGGGAAGGGTGGGGTGAGAAAATGTCATTTGGCCCATCAAGCTCAACCCTTCCATGTTCTGTGTACAATCATGGAAGTGGCGTCACAGGTAAACAAGGTTGTAAAGAAAGCTTTTGGCATACTGACCATCATAAATCAAAGTATCGAGTATAGGAGTTGGGATGTTATGGTGAGGTTGTATAAGACATTAGTGAGGCCAACTTTGGAGTATTGTGTGCAGTTCTGGTCACCTAACTACAGGAAGGATATCAGTACGATTGAGAGAGTGCAGAGAAGATTTACTAGGATGTTGCCGGGTCTTAAGAAGTTGAGTTACAGGGAAAGATTAAACAGGTTAGGACTTTATTCCTTGGAGCGTAGAAGAATGAAGGGAGATATGATAGAAGTTTACAAAATTATGAGCGATATAGACAGAGTAAATGCAAGTAGGCTCTTTCCACTTAGATTAGGAGAAATAAACACGAGAGGACATGGCTTTAGGGTGAAAGAGAAAAGGTTTAGGGGGAACATTAGGGGGAACTTCTTCACTCAGAGTGGTGAGAGTGTGGAACGAGCTACCATCTGACGTGGTAAATGCGGGTTCACTCTTAAATTTTAAGAATAAATTAGCTAGATACATGGATGGGAGAGGTCTGGAGGGTTATGGACTAGGTGCAGGTCAATGGGAATAGCGGAATAATATTTCGGCACAGACTAAAGGGCCGAATGGCCTGTTTTTCTGTACTGTAGTGTTCTATGGTTCTATGGTTCTATGGGATCATACAATGATACAGCACAGGAAGAGGCCATCCTGCCAATCATGCTTCTGCTGGCTCTTTGACAGAGCTATCAAATTAGTTCCACTGCCCTGCTCTTTCCCCAGAGTCCCTGGATATTGCCCTTTTCAATATCTAATCCATATATTCCAACAGAGGGAAAGTTATCTTTAAAATAATTGATTCCACAGAAGGTAACAAGCATATCAAGAACATTCATCCATCTTTACTTTTCCACCACTCCACCTGACCTGCTATCCTCGGAATAACATCCTTCTCTCCTGCTGCCTCCATGTCCTGTAAGTATTCAACAATCTCAGTCTATAACTGGCCCTGTAAATGAGTCTCACTTCTAATTAGGTATTTATTGAGCTCAATTTCAACTTCATGTTCACGTCAATGATTAAAGGGTAACTTGTGTTGTTCCACTGGTATTAAAACCCCCAAATCAAAATGACAGATGGTCCCCACTTTGGTTTGGGTGTTTTTTGTGCAATATCCATCCCCAGGCAAGGGCAAAAATAAGCTAGCCAATCCTCCTTCCAAATAATTAAATATCAACTTAATTATAATTAATGAACGTTTCTATATCTAATTATGCAGTGTGCAAAACCTGTGCATAATAACTCCACAAACATGTAGACAATGCCAATTTACCCACCAGTTTCAGGATTTCAAAAATGAAATATCGGAGAGCAGGGTTGAAATTCCTGTGCCTTGCGCCTGGGAGTGTTCAGTTTTGCACAGGAAATGAGGTTAGGGACTTGTGATGTCCGGGTTCCACTCCCTCTGCGTTGCCGATTTGCCAGGGTTTCTTCAAGAATGTTGGAGTGCTTGTCCCTGGATCTAGTGGCCTTATTTTTACTCTGCCAACATTTGTTGGTCCTCCATTCACCAGTGCTGAGGTGAATTAACTTAATCTCTGCACCAGTCCCACGGATCATGAGCAGAGACCAGAAACAATGAAGTGTAGCCAAGTTAAACATTTCGGACACCAGTTACTGCCTCTGGAGCTGGTGATTTTCTGTCGAACTTCCCTCGCTCAATTCCAAGCGCTATAACCCAAGGAGCAAGTTGTGCCTGAGAGACACTTAGTCCACTTAAACAAACCTAGAATAACTGATGAGTTCCGGTCATGCCAGGCAGTGAACATGTTGGGTGTGGTCTGCCTGACTAGGGCCCAGGTATGGGATTAAGTGAAAGGGGTGGGGAGAAGGAATGTCATTGGCTATTCCATTCCCTCAATTTAAGTAGATGCTGTTCCTCAAGCAGTAGAATACACTGCACTCAATCACAGAAAACTCCTTAGAGTCACTGATGTATGTATTAGCTATTTAATAATCTCAAATCTACAGGGGAGGTGTTATGAGATTCATTTAAATAATTAATGTAATTATCTTTAAGCTGAAGACATTGATTACAACAGTAGGTTTAAGCATTGCAAAGTGATTAGGAAATAAAATCAGATTGATTCATAGGTTAAACTATTCATAAAATTGTAAGATTCATAAATTCTGTTTTTACTGCACTTCAGTGCATGATATTTTATCATTAGTGCCAGCCTTTATCACTCATTTATAACCGAGAAGTGCTGAAACTACAGGCTAGAGAAATAGCTCACAGAGTACAGCACTTGTGACTGTGGGGAACCCATTTATTTGGCTTCTTGCTAAGCAGTAAGTTATTGATATGTAAACAGTGGGACTTAATAAATTTAAAAATGATTCCAATATTGGAAGAAAATCAGTGCAGTGTTAGAAGGTGGAAAAAAAATCAAAGTGTGAAAATTTAGTACTAAATGCTGCATTTATCTTGCAATCAATCCCAAAAGATTTCTCATTAATATATAAGGGCCAATTTTTGCTGGAAAACTAACAATAATAACAATTCACAACATTATTAATGTGCATATTGGCCAGCAAGTTCAAGGGATGAAGAGCTATGATGGGAATTGCAAATCTTAAAAATTTGCTCGTCGATTTACTTTTCTTTCTAAAAGGTTACTACACAAGATAAGAGCTTATAAGGTTGAGGGTAATATATTTTTATGGATAGAGGATTGGCTAATAGGAAACAGTGTAAGAATAATGGATCACTTTCAAGTTGACAAACTGTAACTAGTAGAGTGTTACAGGGATCAGTGCTAGGGCCTTAACTATTTACAAACTATGTTAATGACTTGGATGAAGGGGCTGACTGTATTGTAGCAAAATTTGCTGATGCTACAAAGATCAGTGGAAAAGCAAGTTCTGAGCAAGATTCGAAGAGTCTGCAAAGTGTTACAGACAGGGTGAGAGGGAACTGCTGAAATCATTGTTCCCTTTCCCTGCTGCCCGGCATCAGTGAATTTCAGAGAGGAAGGCATGTGTGTGTTTTTACCCCGAGTGTGTGGGCAATTTGAATAAATATCGTGGGTTTAAATAAAAAAATGATGGTTTATTTAAGCACTCGACCCCGAAAACGAGCACTGCAGCATCCACTTACACAAGCACAGACACAAACATATTCAAGGAAAGTGCAGTTGAAGAGAATAGTGCACTTTACAAGTTATAAACAAAAGGAACAGTTCATAATTCACATGATTGTCTTGTTCTGGAAAAACAAGTGTTGCAGGCCCGATGAAAAGACATCTTTAGTCCTGAAGTATAGTTTGGGTGAATTCACAGCCGATGTCATATGACGAATTTGTTTTCAGGATTCCCTTGAAGAGATGGACTTTCTGCAGTCACGAAGCTAGTTGTTTCAGTACCAGATCAGTTTGCCGTACTGGTGGACCCGAAAAGGAAGAGGTTTGGAGACCTTAAAATGTTGTAGCCTCCAGTTCTTAAGGCTTTGATGTTATTGCTTTTACTGCCCTCTCTCTCTTTCTGCAGATAGCATTTAAATAAAAGGAGACAAACATGGCTACCTTACCATGTGACTCCTCTCAGCTCCTTTTCTAAATATGGTGGTGGTCTTAGGTTGATGAGCTACATCCTGTTTTTTTCATTTTAAGGCATTCATCCTGAGGCGGGTGGGTTAAGACAATCACCTTCTTTGTGTCAAAAAGACCCATTCAATTCAGGAATGTCTTCTGATGGTACCAGAATTTGTGTAATTCACGCCTTTTTGTCTGGGATTTGCCCCTTTTCCTTTGATAGACAGTGAGTTAGTTTTTGAATGCACAAGTCTGGTCAGCTGACCTTCAGTGGCCATATTTGCAGCAGCACATGGTTCCTTTTAAAAATAAAACGTTAATTGCAGAACCCACACGGAGTAAAGTTTGCGTCTTAAAGGCTTGAATATGACATGCCTTCAATGGGCATGACAAAGGTGATATAGATAGGTTAAGTGAGTTGGCAAAAGTTTAGCACGTGGTGTATACTGTGGGAAACTGTGAGGTTATGCACTTTGGCAGGAAGAATAGAAAAGCAGAATATTATTTAAATGGAGGGAGACTACAGACTGCTGCAGTACAGAGGGATTGTTTTATATTTTTTTGTGAGATGTGGGCATTGCTAGCAAGGCCAACGTTTGTTGCCCATCCCTAATTGCCCTTGAACTATAAGACTATAAGATGTAGAAGCAGGAGTAGGCCATTCGGCTTATCGAGTCTGCTCCACCATTCAATGAGATCATGGCTGATTTGATAATCCTCAACTCCACTTTCCTGCCTTTTCCCCATAACCCTTGATTCCCTTACTAATTAAAAATCTGTCTATCTCAGCCTTGAATATAATTAAAGACCCAGCCTTTACAGTCCTCTCCGGTAAAGAATTCCACAGATTCACTACCCTCTGAGAGAAGAAATTTCTCATCACCTTTGTCTTAAAGCTTGTTTGTTACCTTCTCAAAGAATTCTAATAAATTTGTCAGGTATGATTTCCCCCTTACTCTGAGTCCTCTGGTTCTAGACTCTCCCCCAAGGGGAAATAACCTCTCAGCATCTATCCTGCCAAGCCTCCTAAGGATCTTATGGGCAGAATTTTCTGGCTGGCCGGGAGGGGGGGTTAGGGGAGCGGAGTGGGAGCAGGCGTGGGTGGGCCCGGATCCAGTGGCCACCCACAATCGGGTCTGCGCCACCATTTTACGCGGTCAAGCCAATTAAGGCCCACCAAGGGTGAATCGCGGCTCCCGAGGACAGCGGGAGTGGACGGTCGGCGGCGGAACTGCAATGACCACCGGGTCCAATGGCGACCCTGTTTTAAAAAGTTGCTGCAGCCTTTCAAAGGCTGCGAATCATGGCCAGTGGAGGGGCTCCCCAGAGCGCTGCTGGTGAGCAGGCCAGGCAGGAGGGTAGGGCAGGGGGGCACTGTGCCCCTCGTTTTTCCGATGATTGCCTTGCTGCCTCCTCGAGGAGGTGGCAGCACGATGGGAGGTCCTAGGACCCCAAGAGGGAAGGAGGAGGCCCTCCCAAATGACGAAACGTGCCTGGGAGGAGGTGGCGGAGGTGATGAGCTCCCGCAATGTGCTGCGGTGCACCTGGGTCCAGTGTCGCAAGCACTTCAATGACCTGTTGCGCTACGGAAGGGTGAGTACCATGTTGGCATTGGTCACTTGACCCAGCAGGTAGGCTTTCCCCCCGAAGCACCCCCCCAGTCTGAGTGTAGTGACTGCTTTGAATCATTAATGGCATGTGTCCTTCGCTGGGTGGGCCAGCAGATATTGCCCATGCCGAGGTCACCCTGAGAGGGTGGTGAAAAGATGGGTTCTGCCCCTATAGCATGTGGTACACTGAGACCCACATTATTGTTTTGGGGGCAACCTGGAGGACCTGCACCTAGGCACAGTGCTGGAGCTCTAGGACATGTCAAATTCAGGGTGATGAGATGCTGGGAGGGGAGCTTCAAGCTGGCTTTGGCACCGATCGATCTGCTGTCCTCTGCCCTTCATGCGCTCGTGCCCATTTGCTATGGAAGGTTAGACCATGTGGTGCCTAATGTGATGTAGGCAGCATTTGGCAAAAGGGGTCGGAGGGGTTGGGGGTGCTGATGGACAGGCCTAGCATCTTAGTGTGAGTGTTCAGCAGCAGTGGGGTGAGGAGGCATTGGAGACCTGCAATGTCCCACTGTGGCTGAGGTGGGGCCGTCCGTGAAGAGAGTCCAGGTACAAGTAGCACTAATCAACGCTCTTCTCTCCTTTTCAGGGAAAAATGCACATGATGCAGCCGAGCGGGTGAGGACTGGCAGCAGCCAGGCACAGTTGGCAATTCTCAGCCGCTTCGAGCAGGTAGCCCTAGATTTCGAGAGGCGCCATGCGCCCAGGTCCACCGGTATTGGTGAGGCTGGGGTGCCCAGCAGTGAGATCACCAATGTTCTCCCAGCAGCCATGGCGGTGCTGAATGTTCAGCGATTGAAGTTGGCAACATGGCTTGACCATTGCTTATGGAAGGATAAACACATAGTGATCCGGGGGACAGGGATGCACATTGACATTGTCTCCACATTAACTGATCCAATATCCTTGTTCTTCCTTTCAGCATCAGTGGAGCAGGACTGGGAGGAGGAGCAGCAGAGGCCCCCTCTCACACCTGAGGGCCCTGAAGTCTCACCAGCGTCACACCATTTCTGCGAAGCAGGCACCAGCGCAAGATTGTGGCAAGCCCAGCATGCAACCACTATCAGCGACACACGATCTCGGGGGTACTGGAGTGTGCCTCCTGAGTGGTCCAGGCATCGGAAGCGCATCTTGAGGAGACCAATGGCCCTTGTGGAGGTGCGGCTCCTATTGTACCGCTGCTCAGCCTCTGTTCTTGGATGGCGAAGAGGCGTCATGAGCCACCTTCTTGTCACCCAGCAGCCAACCATCCAGCCAGGCTGGAGCACTGAAGAGGCGTTGTGGGAGCTGCCTGGGCACCTTGCACAGGCTTAAAGAATCAGCATCCTGTGATCACACACTATCTGCACATTCATGGAGTGGAAGCCCTTCCTGTTGACGAAGGCACCGGGCTCTCCTGCTGGCATCTTGATGGTCACATGTGTACAGTCTATTGTACTCTGGATGCGGGGGAAGGCAGCAATGGCCGTGAAGCCTCTGGCTCACTGTATCTGGCTTGCCTAGTCCCAACGGTAGTGGATGAAGGTCAATGCATGCCTGAACAGAGCGTCTGTAACCTGCTTGACGCAAGTGTGGACAGCTGATTGGGAGACACTGCAAAGATCACCCACCGAGCCCTGGAAGGAGCCAGGGGCATAGAAGTTGAGGGGAGCTGTGACCTTTAGAGCCACTGGCATGGGGTATCCATCCACACAGTTCGCGGAGATCTCAGGCCCAATCATCTGACAGATATAGTTGACTGTCTCCCTTGAGAGACGGAGCCTCCTTCGGCACTGCACCTCAGACATATTGAGGTAACTGCTTCGCTGCCTGTATATCCTGGCAGCAGGATAGTGGCGTCTTCTGCGGCCCCTTCCACCTTGGAATACCTCTTGGCCCTGCGCCCCTTGTAGCTGCGCCTGACCTCCCAAAGATGGCTCCCCTGGAGGCACTCCTGGCCTCCTCCCCCCCTTCTAGCCCTCCCTTCCTCCTCAGAGGAGGTACCTTCAGTAGAGAGTTCAGCTCCCATTCCCAAGCTAAGGGAAGGCTTCCTGAAACCTGCAGGCCCAAAAATGATTCCTCACTGCAGAGTGCTGACCTGAAGATTGTGACTCGAGACCAAGCAGCTGGTACGTGTTCTGGAGTATTGCAGATCACACAGGCAAGTATCAGTAACTTTGAAACATCAATATTTGACAGAGCACACTCGCGACCCCACTGAGCCCTCTTATCCCGCCCGTGGATAAGGTTTATACAAATGTCTCCTGCCCGTTGCGCCCATGCGCCAACCCGGAGATTGCACGGGCGCCGAAAAGTTGCCATCGATTGGCGCCTCAAGGGCCTTAAGTGGCTGGGTATTTAATGACGGGTGTGCATCGCAGATAAACATGTGCCCGCCCAACGAAATATCGCGATGGTGCGCGGTGACATCGGGACACTCACACGACGTCACCATGCATCATTTTACACCCCCCCCCCCCCACACGCCAACAGGAACATCTGCCTTATGTTTCAATAAGGTCGCCTCTCATTCTTCTAAACGCCAATGATTACAGGCCCAACCTACTAAACCTCTCCTCATAAGAAAATCCCTTCATACTGGGATCAACCTAGTGAACCTTCTCTGGACTGCCTCCAATGCTAGTATGTCGTTCCTTAGATAAGAGGACCAAAATTGTTCACAGTATTCTAGGTGTGGTCTAACTAGTGCCTTGTATAGTTTTAGCAAGACTTCCCTATTTTTATACTCCATTCCCTTTGAAATAAAGGCCAACATTCCATTTGCCTTAACTATTATCTGCTGAACTTGTATGTTAACTTTTTGGGATTCATGCACAAGGAGCCCCAAATCCCTCAGTGCTGCAGCTTTCTGCAGTCTTTCTCCATTTAAATAATATTCAGCTCCTCTATTCTTCCTGCCAAAGTGCATAACCTCACATTTTCCCACATTATCTTCCATCTGCCAAGTTTTTGCCCATTCACTTAACCTGTCTATATCCCTCTGTAGACTCTTTGTGTCATCCTTACCATTTGCCTTCCCACCTATTTTTGTGTCATCCACAAACTTGGCGATAGTACATTCACTTCCCTCAGCCAAGTCATTAATATATATTGTAAATAATTGTGGCCCCAGCATTGTTTCCTGTGGCACTCCACTAGTTACAAGTTGCCATCCTGAAAATGCTCCCCTTATCCCAACTCTCTGTCTTAGCCGATCCTCTGACCATGCTAATAAACTACCCTTAACACCATGGGCCCTCGTCTTATTAAGTAGCCCTATGTGCAGTACATTATCGAACACCTTTTGGAAATCCAAATATAGTACATCTACTAGTTCCCCTTTATCTATATCTATCTTATCTATCCCCTTCACCTATTTGTTACCTCCTCAAAATAATTCTAAAATATTTGTCAGGCATGATTTTCGCTTCATGAAACCATGTTGACTCTGCTTGATTATGTTATGCATTTGTAAATGCTCTGCTATTACATGCTTTATAATAGATTCTAACATTTTCCCAATGATGGATGTTAACCTAACTGGCCTATAGTTACCTGTTTTTTGTCTCCCTCCCTTGAGTGTCTTGCTGAGCCATTTCAGAGGACATTTGAGAGTCAAGCACATTACTGTGGATCTGGAGCCACATGCAGGCCAGACCAGGTAAGGACAGCAAATTTATTTCCCTAAAGGATCTTAGAGAACCAGATGGTTTTTTACGAGAATTGATGCAGTTTCATGGTCATCATTACTGAGACCAGCTTTCAATTCCAGATTTTATTAATTGAACTTAAATTCCACCAGCTGCTATTAGAACCCTTGTCCCCAGAGCATTAGCCTTGGCCTTTGTTTTATTATTCCAGTGACATTACTACTGTGCCGCCATCTCCCTCTAGTCAGGCGCCCTTGTAAAATGAATCAAAAAAGTCAGCATGCAGGTACAGCAAGTAATGAGGAAGGCAAACGGAACATTGGTCTTTTTACAAGGGGGACGAAGTATAAAGGAGGAAAGTCTTGCTAAACTATGAAGGGCATTGGTGAGATCATCTCTAGAGTACTGTGCACAGTTTTGGTCACCTTAATTGCATGGGAGCAGTTCAGAGAATGTTCACTAGGATGACGAGGAAGGTTCATCCTGGGATGAGGAGTTTGGCTTATGAGGAAAGGTTGAGCAGGTTGAGCCAATATTCATTGGAGTGTAGAAGAATGAGAGGTGATATTATTGAAACAGACAAGACTCTGAGGAGACTTGACAGGGTGGATGCTGAAAGGATGTTTCCTCTTGTCGGGGAATTTAGAACTAAGGGGCACAGTTTAAAAAGGGGTCTCTCATTTAAGATGGAGCTAGGAAGAAATTTCTTCTCTCAGAGGGTCATTAGTGTTAAGGAATTCTCTTCCCCTGTGAGCAGGGGCGGGTCTTTGATTATATTCAAGGCTAAGTTAGACAGATTTTTGATTGACGAGGGAATCAAAGAGGGGTTAAGGCCGCAGTCAAATCAGCCATGAACTTATTGAAAGGTGGAGTAGGCTCGAAGGGCAAAATAGCCTATACTTGCTCCTATTTGTTATGTTTGCATGATCTTAAGTAGAAAGATATCTTCACACTTCTCTTTTTCTCTATTTCTTAATCAAATCTTTTTTCCCTCCCTCCCTTTATTTCTCTTTCTGTGTCTGAGTTGAGTTAATTCCTTCTTTGTCATTCCTGTTTATGTCTCAGTGCTTGGTTAAGGAGATATAGGACTGAAGTTTCCATGGCTGCTGGAGTCGGACGTGTTTGGTGGCATGAATGGACAATACGGTGAGAAGGCCAAAAATCAGTTTCATGATGTAACGGAAACCAGTTTGCAATTGTCTGCTCTGCCAATCAATGGTGGGCCGCGTTTTCTGCTGTCGGACTTTGGGAGTTTCATTGTAATACATCTGCAAATCATTGTAAGCCCAGCTTGCCAGAATCATCCCTCCATGCTGGATCATCCAGGCAGATGTGTTTCACAACTGAACAAAAGCAACATGCATTTGGTGAGCTGCACTTTGCTCGGGACTTCGAGGTTTGTTTGTCTGGCTTGCTTCGGGCAGCGCTTGCAGTCATCAATGCCAGGCTTCAAAGACAGCTTGTGGGCAGGTCTCTATCTACCAGACCAGCCATAAGGTGGGGGTGGCTTTTCAATGGCTGCAGGGCTTGGGCTTGCTTGGGGAAGGGGGAGAAGTAACATCAGGCAAGGGAAGAGGCTGCAGGGCCAGGGCATTACTCGGAAAGGAGGAAGTGGCGAGATGATGGTGTGGGGGGCGAATGAGAGCCTGTCCGCCATCAAAATGCTGTGTTTCCTGGGAATGCATGATAAATGAGGCGGGATTGGGATGATGTGGCGTGAAAAGCCGCCATTGCTGCTGGTGGGTAAATAGTCCTTTTCCCCACCCGCTACCGCACTCAGTGCAAATCTGGGATGATTCTGTGCATGTTTTCCTTCCAGTTGTTGATGGCCCCCCTCCCTCTCCCAACAAGATTTGACCCAACATATTTATGCCACCACTTTCATAAAAAAATGTTGGTGTGTGTTTGTCCTACCTATTATTCATTCATTCAACATTGAGTTTCAATACAGTGAAGAAAAGAGAAATGTTTTGTTTATTATCACCTATTCCATGGAAGGTGCCAGCGGGTGGGGGGAGCGTTGCTTGGCACAGCTAGACAGCTGGCATGTGTATCAGACAAACAACACCAGCTCAATAAAAACAAAAATACCTGGAAAAACTCAACAGGTCTGACAGCATCTGCGGAGAGGAACACAGTTAACGTTTCGAGTCTGTATGACTCTTCAGCAGAACTAAGGAAATATAGAAAAGAGGTGAAATATAAGCTGGTTTAAGGGGGGGGTGGGACAGGTAGAGCTGGATAGTCATTCGGACTCAAAACGCTAACTGTGTTCCTCTCCGCAGAAGCTGTCAGACCTGCTGAGTTTTTCCAGGTATTTTTCTTTTTGTTCTAGATTTCCAGCATCCGCAGTATTTTCCTTTTAACACCAGCTCAGTGTTCACTGTCCATTCTAGCTGAGGTAGACTCACGGCCTGCCCCCTCAGCCCATCCATTGCAAAAATAATCACAGCACTTTGCTGTAGTTAGGAAAATAATTATCATGGATTTGGGCGGAGAACTCAAGAAGAAGATCCAAGGAAAATAATTTTATCTTGAATAAATAAGTATCAGCTGTCATGAACAATGGATTTTGCAAGATGATTATGTTTTAAAATGTCCTTTTAGCTTAAAGTAAACCACGGTTCTGAAATGGGGGTGCGGGCGTGCGTTGGGGTGGAGGGGGCGGTGAATTCCTGGCAAACACCTCTGTTCGGAGAAGCGCCCATGCGACTTCAAGTTGCCCTGGGGATGAGAGTTAAGAAAGGGGAGAAACTCAAATAGAAATCCACTGAGGTGTCAAGTTGCAGTTCATAGCATCTTCCACAGAAACTCATAGACAAGGACATAAACCTACTCGGAGAAACAGGGAAAACTGCTTGTGTTAAAGATTAAGCAGTATTGTTTTACTGTTCCTGTTCAAAAGGAAGGATGCTGAACAGATGGGCTCTTGAAGATTTAGAGAATGTGCGTTCGTACAAGTGTGCCTTGCTGGTGATAATCATATATGGAAAACTCAGTGGGAGTGGAACGGTTGGCGACAGACACTGGAAGATTCGATTCAGCTTGGCGAGGAGTGATTGGGAGAACTGGGAGAAGCTTTTGGACTGCCCTTTGATACTACATGTGTGTCCAAAGTAAGGCGTAAAGTTAAAGAAATTTACCTTCTTTCTAATTTATGTACCATGTGCCTGTTGGTTAATATTTGAATTATATTCAATTTAATTTGTTACAGTGAAAGTCTTAAAACTTATTAAAGTCTTAAATCTTGTCCTTTGGTTATTGCCATTTGGTTGCTTAGGAAAGTCACCTCTTTTTAAAAGTTATCGGTCTCTATGGGGGGATTGAAACAAAATCTATTTAATATATTATATAACAGAATGTAGTAGATACAAACTGCATACAAGCATACGTATGAACATACGAACAAGGAGCAGGAGTAGGGCTTTCAGCCCCTAGAGCCTGCTCGGCTATTTAATAAGATCGTGGCTGATCTGATAGTAACCTGAAATCCGTATCCCACCTATCCCCGATAACCTATCAGCCCCTCGTTTACCGAGAATTTATCCATCTCTGCCTTGAAAATATTCAAAGACTCTGTTTCCACCACTTTTCCAGGAAGAGAGTTCCAAAGACTCACAACCCTCTGAGTGAAAAAATTTCGCCTCATCTCTGCTTTAAATGGGCGACCCCTTATTTTTAAACAGTGACCCCTGTCATATATATATATTCAAGTTAGCATACATTTTCAAAACAATAAAGATCTGTTTCTTATTTGAAAATCGTGTATTTAAGCTGTATACTTCCTGCCCAAAAACCTTAGTTTCTGACATTTGAGGGGAGGCAATGATGGAGTGGTATAGTTGCTGGACTAGTAATGGAGAGATCCAGGGTAATGCCCTGAGCAACTGGGTTCAAATCCTGGCATGGCAGATGGTAGAATTTGAATTCAATAAAAAATCTGGAATTAAAATCCTAATGATGACCATGAAACCATTGACAATTGTTGTAAATAAATAAAAACAATCTGGTTCACTAATGCCCCTTTAGGGAAGGAAACCTGTCATCCTTACCTGGTCAGGCCTAGCCTACATGTGACTCCAGGCCCACAGCAATGTTGACTCTGAAATGGCTTAGCAAGGCACTCAGTTGAATCAAATTGCTACAAGGCCACAAAAAAAAGGAATGAAACTGGACGGACCACCTGGTACATTGATCTAGGCACTGGAAATGACAATTTCAGCCCTATTGACCCTGCAAAGTCATCCACCCCCCTCTGGGGGCTAGTGCCAACATTGAGAGAGCTGTCTCACAAGAGCTAGTCAAGCAACAGCCTGACATAGTCATCCTCATGGAATCATATCTGACAGATGATGTCCCAGATACCACCATCACCATCCCTGGGTATGTCCTGTCCCACTGGCAGAATAGACCTAGCAGAGGTAGTGGCACAGTGGTATACAGTCGGGATGGAGTTGCCCCACAGGTCCTCAACATCAACACTGGACCCCATGAAGTCTCATGGTATCAGGTCAAACATGGGCAAGGAAATTTCCTGCTGACTATCAAGTGTCAGGCAATGACCATCTCTAACAAGAGAGAATCCAACCATCGTCCCTTGTTGTTCAATGGCATTACCATCACTGAATCCACCACTAACACCACTCTGGGGGCTACCATTGACCAGAAACTGAACTGGACTAGCCATATAAATACTGTGGCTACAAGGGCAGGTCAGAGACTAGGAATCGTATGATGAGTAACTCACCTCCTGACTCTCCAAAGCCTGACCACCATCTACAAGGCACAAGTCAGGAGTGTAATGGAATACTCCCCATTTGCCTGGATGAGTGCAGCTCCACAATACTGTCCAGGATAAAGCATCCCACTTGATTGGCACCACATCCACAAACATTCACTCCCTCCACCACCGACGCACAGTAGCAGCAGTGTGTACCATCTACAAGATGCACTGCAGGCATGCACATATTCTCCTTAGACAACACCTTCCAAACCCACAACCACTGCCATCTAGAAGGACAAGGGCAGCAGATAGATGGGAACACCACCACCTCGAAGTTCCCCTCCAAGCCACTCACCATCCTGACTTGGAAATATTTCGCTGCTCCTTCACTGTCACTGGGCCAAATTCCTGGAACTCCCTTCCTAACAGCACTGTGGGTGTACCTACACCACATGGACTGCAGCGGTTCAAGAAGGTAGCTCACCACCACCTTCTCAAGGGCGACTAGGAATGGGCAATAAATGCTGGCCCAGCCGGCGAAGCCCATACCCCGTGAATGAATTTTTTTTTAAATTACTGATCTATTTCGACTGTCATGGTATGATGGCAGACAGAGTGGCTCTGTGGAGCAAGTTTTGAAATCTCTCTCGCTGGACTACTTGTATTTCACAAATGTTATATTAAGCAACTGACCATGAACAACACCATTGTCAAAATGCCAACAAAATGTTAACACAATCAAATGATATTTCATTTCTAATCAATATTTCCCTATTTGGGCACAATTATGTCTAAATTTAGTTTTTGTGTGATAATTACAAATGTGTATGCAATTACTTTATAACAAACTATATTAATCCTCAATGGAAGGGGAAGAACTCAATAGCACTTGAAAGGAGTACATGGTTAGAAATGAGAAGATACATATGTTATTCTTTCACTAAGAAGAAACACTAAAATAAAACACACTGAGCACACTACATCACATACTCTGAGCAGTTGAGATGACTGATAATGTACTGTGTCCTGACCTTTCTTTTGATATGAGGCTGATTGTGATAGTTTGTCAATGGTGTAATGGAGTGGATACACAGTTATACCAAGTACTACTTATTTATGGAGGGATGAGTATACACTTTTTGGCAGCATGTAATCATTGACATGCTCGGTGTACTCATTTAGTTTGGAGACAAAGGTGCACATTTGGTGAAGCACATGATGAGGACAGCCATCTTTTGATCCAGAGATATTGAAGTTAAGGACAAATCCAAGGGACCATGGATTCTGTTCTGATGCTGCACTTTTTATTGCTCCTATACACAGTACTGTGGCAGTTACTGTAATGAGCTATCTATTGTACTGCACTATTATGCAGTTTTATCAATGATTCACATGGAGACCAAAGTTTAGAAATTACTGTTGGTGATATTACTGAATGAAAACATATTGCGTTTATCGGACTTTTCTTTACCCTCTACTTTAATGGAGGCATTTACCGATTTGGAGGTCTTATTTTGTTGCGCAGTGGGTAGCGTCCTTGCCACTGAGCCAGAAGCTCCCAGTACAAGTCCCATTCTAGGGCTTGATGGCCAAGGAAGATGCATTCATAAAACGGCCAAATAGGGCAACTTGTAAATTTTTCCAACATATGCCAGTGGCGGGCAGTAAGAGTGGGAGAGATTCCTGGTCAGCCATGTAATGGAAAGAAATCGGAGCCTCTGTCATCACTATCCATAGCTCCAGACTACAACATGCACGTAAAAGTGTATGCTGCCACAGCAACTTGTATCCCTTGGGGTGTGGTGGATGCTGGCTATCTCAGAAGGCTGGTGTGGATCAGGTTAGTGCCTTCCCCCAGCATGGGGTTTGAGCCCCATTCCAGCTGGGGTAGATTTGGGAATTTGGGACCTTGTCTCTTCGCCTTACCTGTGATGGAGATTGTGCTGCTGTGGGTTGGACTTTGCTCAGGCAGAGAACTGAAGAAAATCTGTAAAAAGTAAGTTCAGGCTTTTAAGAAGATTTTTTAAAAAGTAGGCTAACATTTGCATTAAAGTAATGGAGAGGAATATCATATAAAAACATTACACATTCATCTGCTAATATCATCAACAGTACTTTCTGGGCTAAAAAAGGTATAGCATTACAGCAAGACATAAATATTTTACACCACAAAGTACATAATTCACTTTGGCCCAGCTAGTGAGGTATACTTTTTCATATGAAATAATATCGGCACCAGAAAATATTTATGCATGGAATAGGAACAATTTTTTTTCCAAATTCTGTCCCCTGGCCTGTTGCAAGCAGAATGATAACATTGCAGTGGTAGCTGTGACTCAGTTGGTAGCACCCTTGTCCTCGAGTCAGAAAGTTGTGGGTTCAAGTTCCCTTCCAGAGATTTGTGCATGAAATCCAGGCTGACACTTATGTATAGTACTGAGGGAGCATCATAATGTTAGCGATGAGGGAAGATAGTAGTGTAGCAGTTATGTCACTGGGTTAGTAACCCAGATGATCCAGGCTAATGCTCTCGAGACAGGGTTTCAAATCCCATCCATGGTAGCTGATGGAATTTAATTAATTAAGCATTTTGGAATATAAAACTAGTCTCAGTAATGGTAACTGAAATTGTCATTAAAAACCAATCTGATTCACTCATACCCTTTAGGGATGGAAATGGTCTGGCCTACATGTGACTCCAAACCCACAGCAGAGTGGTTGATTTTTAACTGCCCTCTGAAATGGCCTAGCAAACCACTCAGTTCAAGGGCAATTAGGGACGGGCAACAAACGCTGGCCTAGCCAGCGGTGGACACATACCATGAAAGAATACAAGCTGCTTTCTTGAACTGATGCAGTGTGGGTGTCGGTACACCCACAGTGCTATTTTACGACAGAGCTCCAAAATTTTGACATAGAAACAATGAGGGAATGGCAATATATTTCCAAGTCAGGGTGGTGTGTGACTTGGATGGGAGCTTGTAGTTGGTAGTGTCCCAATGCCCCCCGCTGCTGCTGTTCTTCCAGGCAACAGAGTCGCAGGTTTGGGATATACCATCGAAAGTCAAAATGTTGTTGGATGAGGGGAGCTGTGCCCCTGAATTACCCTAAAGAATAAAATTCCATAAATGACATACGATATATCCACTCTAAAATTGACACTACAACACTCATAGTTGGGGAGAAATGTTGCTACATTCATGCTTTTCATTATTGCTTGGGCTAAGGACTGCACTGCTTTACTGGCCAAGCTTCCCATGACTATTGTGCCCTGGACGTTTCAGAATTTAATTAAATATGTTATCTATTGTTAACAGTCTTATAACCCTTTCTGACTGACCAAGCCCATGTGCAGAAAAATCTCCAATCTCATGGTTGGCATCATCTTCGGCCACTGGTTACTGCTTTCTGTCTTTTCTTGATTCATCTAAGATTAGATGCATTTGCAGAGTAAACTTAAATGCAATGCAGCTGGCACTGGTTGTACTGCACACTTCCTCTAATCATGCCCTTTTCCTACAGAACCAAGAAATAGAGGGTGGAGTAGTTATTTGGCCCATAAGTGCTATGTAGCCAGAACATAATTATTTTCCATGAGCTAATCCCTACAGATGCCAGATGGGATGCAGCTTTAAGAAGGTGTGAATGATTGCAGCATGAAACCCAATTCCAACATGCAATTAACAATGAAATCATTAGATAAAATGCAGGTACTCCATCGAATGATACAGCATGGAAGGAGACCATTCGGCCCATTTTATTGTTACAAGAACAATCAGTCCTACTCCCCTGCCCTTTCTCCATTGCAGTTCAACAATGGTTCATTTGATGCAACTACCAAATAGGTTCCTCTCTAAGAGACAAGGATAAATGTGGCACTTCCCCACTGCACTAAAACTTACCCTCGACAAACACTGAACTTGCCTCAGCATTTACTAAAGCAGGTCAATGTGATCAATGAGAGTGTCCAGCATTGTGCTATTGGTTCTTAAACCACAAGCAATTCCTGCTTGCACAAGGAGAGCTGGAAGGGAACATAGGAACAGGAGTAGGCCATTTAGCCCCTTGAGCCTGATCCAACATTCCATGAAATCATGGCTGATTTGCAACTTAACTTCATATACCTGCCTTTTCCCTCATATTGTTTGATACCTTTGGCTAACAAAAATCCTATCAAACAACTGTTTTAAAATGAACAATTGATCTCTTATCAATTGCTATTTGTGGAAGAGAGTTCCAAATATTCACCACCCTTTGAGGAAGGAAGTTCTGTCTAATTTCACTTCTGAAAGGTCTGGTTCTAATTTTGAGACTGTTCCCCCAGTCCTAGATTCCACATCTAGCAGGAATAGTTTCTCCCAATCTACCCTAGTTTGTCTAATCTCTCTTTGTAGCTTAACCCTTGGAGTCCAGGTTGCAAATCTAGTTAATCAAAAAAAGGGTTAATTTTTTTTACCTACAGTGAATGAAACACTGAACAAAAAAAAAATCAATAGATATTTACTTTTATAAAACAGCCTTCTACAATTAAACTCTAGAGGCAAAATGTGAGGCTTGCAACCTCAAAGATTCTATGTTTGCTAATGCAGTGCTAGGGAGTGTGAGAAGCCTATAGGGATGGCTAAAAACTCTGTCAGGACTTGCAGCGCACAGTGAATTGTATGAATTGGTACAATGTCTTCTTCACAACAATCTCTGAGCTTTTAGCACTTTAAGTGTGCTGTCTGCTTGTGTTAGTGGATTAGACAACTGATGGTAGCAGATTAGACAAGTGAGGGATATGGTGGCAGAATGAGAAGCTTTGTTGCCCACTTCAGCTGGTTCCAAATATAAACAGGCAAAAGTGTGATATGTTTTATTTCTCCTTTACTAAACATAAAATGAAAAATTACAACTCTTTAGGCTATTGCCACATAATGAATTATTGCAGGAATTAAACCTCTAAAATGACAACCAACAGAATAATTATTTTCTGTTTCTTTTTAAGAAGGAGAAGGGGATTATTGTTTCTGTGGCTATTTTTTTTTGAGTTGGGTAGAGGGTTCACCAATGACCCTGACTACCATTTTATTTTATCACTTTGCTAATAGCTAAAAACCAACCATTAATATGTGCAAAATTTGGAACCAGAGTTATAATCCCTGCGGCTTTGAAAATTTCAATACATAAATATCTATTTACTCAAAATTCCATTGTCAGTAGATGTTTCAGATTGGTAAAATGAGCACTGAGTGAACAAACACTTCTCATGCGGTGAACTATAAAATTGCTTGTAGTGTTAAAAAAAGGCTTGCATTTATATAGCGTCTTTCACAACCTCAGGATGTCCCAAAGCACTTTACAGCCAATAAAGTACTTTTGAATTGTAGTCACTGTTGTAATGCAAGAAAGCCAATGACAGCCAATTTGCACACAGCAAGTTGCCACAAACAATAACATGGTAATGGCAAGGCAGTCTGATTTTTAGTGATGTTAATTGAGGGATAAATATTGACCAGGACATTGGTGAGAACTCCCCTGCTCTTCTATGAAAATGTGCCACAGGATATTAAATGTCCACTTGAGAGAGCTGCAGCACCTTGGTTTAACGTCCCTTCTGAAAGGTCATATCTCTGACAGTGCAGCACTCCCTCAGCTCTGCGCAAGTGTCAGCTTTGATGTTTGTGCTCAAATCTCTGGACTGGGACACTACCTGATTATTCTGGGAGTCCAGCTCCACCAGTCGGCATGCAGAAGAGCAGAACCCCTGTGCATCTTTGAATTCTGATGTAAACCCAGTTCCAAACTTTGGAGAGAGGGCCATTTAAATACGCAAAGTGCTACCTCAGTCAGGAAAATTGGATTTTAACAGCCCTTTGGGGACAGGCTGGGAAGTGGAGTGACTGTAAAATTGTGAGGGACGGTGGTGTTCCCACTATCTTCCCATCAGCATAACATCTTGCCAGTGGCAGGGAAGGTGGCAGATAGCCCTCCACTCTAGAGCCCAGTTGAGCCATTTAAGTGGATAAGTAAGGGCTTATTCCCCCCTCCACTGATATTTAACCAGCACTGGGTACCCTCCACTATACGGAGAGACTGCCAGTTAAACTCTGGTGGCCTCCTGGCGACTGCAGGGGAGGTGCCCCCTTTCTTGGGCACTCTTTGGAGGGGTCCGCCCCTGTGGCAACAACACTGCCTGACCTCACCAACCCACTCTCCCACTGCCTTCTCCACCCCACAGGGGCCTGCCTGACTGGGTCGGATGCTCCCAGTTACATTGTTGTGAAGTATTCGCCCATCGATGCACCTCATCCTCCAGGTGCAGCCCCAGTGGTGGACCTACTCCCATGGGCACTGCTGAGGATGCTGAGATGCTGGGTCTCTGATCAGCCAGCTTACAAGATACAGCCCTGGATCACCTCACCCGGCTTTTGGGCCCATCAGCAGGACCCCCACCGCCAGCACTAATTCCAGCCCAGGTTCAAGTGGTGGAAGCCTTACCTGCTTTAGTGGCACTTCAGGGGTGGGAGAGACCCAGTACCACACAAACAGCAACAATAATGACTAGAAAATCTGCTTTAGTTGAGGGATGAGTATTGGCCTGGACACTAGCTACATGCATTTACATGAGCTAATATAAGGAGGTCCAACTTTTCCTCGTAAGATAACCTCCCCATCCTAGGTATCAGTCAAATGCACCTTCTCTGAACATCTTCTAATGCATTGATATCCTTTCATAAATAAGGAGACCAAAACTGTACACTGTACCCTAGATGTGGTCTCACCAACACGCTGTACAACTGTAGCAAAACATGCCTACTTTCATATTCCATTCCCCTTGCAATACACAACAACACTCCACTAGCGTAGCACTTCCTCAGTACTGCACTGGAGTGCCAGTCTAGATTTCATGCTGAAGTGGAACTTTGACCAACTACCATCTGACCCACTACCATCTGACCCAGAGGTGAGAGTGCTACTACCAAGCCATGGCTGACATTGGATAAGTATTTGAAGTAGAGTTAAATGCAATGTTATGAAAAGAGCAGTGAGATTAGTTTTTATTAGTTTTGGAGTGTTCTGACAAAGCACCAATACAGATGTGACAGGCTGAATGGCCTCCTCCATTGCTACAAATTTCTAAGGATATACAACTTCTAAAATTCCAAGAATATGCTGTGAGTAAACGAGAGTGTAGCAACATGTAAGTTAACCATCATTCAGAACATAGTCAGTGTCCAAAGAGCAAGTTATAGACACTCATTTTTAAATTGTAGGTATTTGGTCAGCCAGAAAACTTTGTGGTTTTCAAAAATGAATTGGATAATTATCTAAAGAGAAAAATAAATGCAGGGATAAGGGAAAAGCAGGTGGGTGGAACTAGTTGAGTAGCTGTTGCAGATACAATGAGCCAAAACCCCTCCTCCTGTGCTGTAACCATTCTATGATTCTATGAATTGCTATCGACTCCCCTATTAAACATTCTAGACGCTATTGTAATATGGTGGGGTAGTCAAAGCTGATATTAATGGAATAGAAGGGAAATTCTGTGAGTCTACATTGCTGGGCGGAACCTTTTTAACAGTGAGTTAGAGAATCGAGGCTATACTGTTAAAGCCCCAGCTTTGGCCCTCATTCTATGCCAGTAATGAAGTCTCACCAAATTGTCTTCTATATAAGTAGAAAGGTTTCCCTCCTGCAATTCATTGAAGATCATTCTAAAATAATATGTTTATCAAAATAATTATATGATCACTGTACATAATGACCAAAAAATTGCTTACCCTAATGAAAACAAATGAATTCCTTCTCCTAAGTACCATAAATGTTCATACTGCAGGCTAACTAGTGGCTTAATTCAATTATCACATTGTATGTATGGGTACCTGAGGGCTAGACAGATACTGAGTTTTCAGCTCAAATGATTTCTGCGCAGGACAGCTTCAGGGTCCATTTAACACTTAAAGATCAGAGAGAATTCTTTCCACCTTGTTAAGTACAAGGGAAAATTGATGTTGCATTTGGCACCCTAGAGGAGGTGAATCTAGGCATAAGGAAAGAAACGGCACTAAAAGAGAATGTCCATCATATTAACAATAACAAAGTCAGCAAGAAGAAAATAGTGGTTTCTTCAGGACATTGTAGAATTTTACTTGCAGTTAATGTACTTGCTGAGCATCCCTTTTGTTCCACTCTGGCTCAGCATCCAGCTTACCACTGGTGATGATCTGAATATCCGAGGTATGATGTTGCATCTGTGATGAGCTGGGTCAAGATTCATATGAACATACATACATATGAACATACAAATTAGGAGCAGGAGTGGACATTTTAGCCCAGCAAGCTTTTCTGCCGCTATTCAACAAGATCATGGCTAATCTGATTGCCCCAGCTCCATATTCCACCTACCCCCCAGTAATGTTTAACCGTCTTATTATCTCTGCCTTATAGATATACAATAGCCAGGCCTCCACTGCTCTCCAGGGAAGAGAGTTCCAAAGATTCACAACCTTCTGAGAGAAAAAAATTATTTTCATCTCTGTCTTAAATGGGAGACCTCTTATTTTAAAACTGTGTCCCCTAGTTCTAGTCTCTCCCACAAGAGGAAAAATCCTTTCAGCATCCACCCTGCCAAATCTCCTCAGGATCTTATGTGTTTCAATAAGATCACCTCTCAATCTTCTAAACTCCAATGGGTACAGGCCCAACCTATCCAACCTTTCCTTATAAGATAACCTCCCCATCTCAGGTATCAGTCGAGTGCACTTTCTTGGAACTGCTTCTAATGCATTGACATCCTTTCTGAAATAAGGAGAGCAAAACTGTACACTGTAGCCTAGATGTGGTCTCACCAACATGCTGTACAACTGTAGCAAAACATCCCTATTTTTATATTCCATTTCCCTTGCAATAAACAACAACATTTCATTTGCCTTGCTAACTACTTATCTAACTGCATACTAACATTTTGTGATTCATGTACTAGGACAACCAGAGTCCTCTGTACCATAGAGTTCGGCAATCTCTCTCTATTTAAATAGTATGCTGCTTTTCTATTCTTCCTGCCAAAATGGAAAAGTTTACATTTTCCCACATTAACCTCCATCTGCTAAGTTTTTTTCCCACTCACTTAACCTATCTATGTCTCTTTGCAGACTTCTTATGTCCTCTTCATAACTTACTTCTTTACCTATCTTTGTGTCATCAGCAAATTTAGCAACCATACATTCGACCTCTTCATCCAAGTCACGGATATAATTTTAAATAGTTGAGGCCCCAGCACTCCACTGGTTGCATCTAGCCAACCTGAAAATGACCCATTTATCCCTACCCTGTTCCCTGTTAGCCAACCAACCCTCTATCCATGCTAATAAGTTACCCCCACATGATGAACTCTTATTTTGCATAGTAACCCATGTGGCATCTTGTCAAATGCCTTCTGGAAATCTAAGCAGAGCACATCCACAAGTTCCCCTTTGTCCACATTGCTTGTTACTTTCTCAAAGAAAGCTAATAATTTAGTGAAACATGATTGCCCTTTCACAAAACCATGTTGACTCTGCCTGTGCGTTCAGTCGGAACACACTCAAGGATATCTTCACAATGGAGTTCAAGATGTTCAAGGCCCAACTGGGAAACATGTTCGTATTTGCAGGCATAAAAGCAAAATACTGAAGATGCTGAAAATCTGAAATAAAAACAGAAAATGCTAGAAATGCTCAGCAGGTCCAGCAGCTGATTAATAGAGTCAACCTTTGATGTCAATGACCTTTTCTGTCGGCCAGTTCTTATTAATGGTAATCAACCTGAAATGTTTACTCTGTTTCTCTGCTGCCCAACCTGCTGAATATTTTCAGCATTTTCTGCTTTTTGTTCAATATTTTGGGGAACCCGCTTCATGATTTTGTTTGCATAGATTGAGTAGCTCAACATCCACAACCTCCCTAAGCTTTTTGGTACCCGTCCACACGTGAGTGTGTGCATGGACACCAACCTTTAGGACTCTTTCCTGCCATGGGTTTGTTCCGCATGATCGCACATCATGAAGTACACCAATCAAATAGAGGCAATATGAAAAAAGTTTGGGGAGGGGTCTTCATGTAAAACAAAGCACATAAATGTGAGCATCATGAGAGGCCGGTGAAGCTTAACTTTAACTTGCTTGTTTGACTCTGAATCCACATTTTGTGCAATTAGGTTATTTTAAATCAAAGGAAATCAGAACCCTGAGCTGAGGCTGCTCATCCAACATCTAACAGAAAAAATATATTGAAAAGTTCATAAACTATAGGTGCATTTGGTGCTATTTCTTAATTCCTGGTGAGTATTCTCATGTATTAAACAGAACTCCACTTAAAACATATTCAGTATTCCACTGCTCTGATCTTAAAATTCAACTGTATAGTGAAGAAATAATCACTGCTGCATTTAAATTCTGCCCAACCATGCACCATCATTTCCATTTAAAATACTACATAATAAAAAATGACGTTTGTTATACATAAAACTTACTGTTTAAGATTATCCATTCTCCATGCATCCAAATCTATTATGTATCCAATGTAAGGTGACCTTGATATTTGTAAAGTCTGAATTGTTGGAGCATTGCTGACATTTATATACCAGCCTGCTGCTTATCTTTTCCTAATGCATACAATATAGTTCACTCTTGAGACCAAAGTCTGCACCCCTCATCTTACTAATGCACCATTGCAAAGTCTCAAACCCATGTTGTACTCATGACATTAAACAGCTTGTTTTAAAACTGGGACTCAAGTCATAATTTTGTAATGTTGGTAGTCTAGTTCCTTTTGTGCATCCTCCCTGTAAAATTGAAAATATTCTGCACTGACAAGCAAGTTGTTCTTTTTGACAAGCAAGGCAAGTTCTTTCATTTGACTCCTGCAAGAGACTGCAGCAACAACAATAATTTACATTTCGCCAGTGCCTTTAATGTAGAAAACTGCCCCAGGGGACTTCACAGGAGTATAATTAGACAAAAATGACTGCGGCGCCAAAGAAGGAGATATGAGAAGGGGTTGGCTAAATGCTTGGTCAGAATGCTAGATTTTCAGGACGATTTTTAAAGAGAAAGTTGGGGGGTGGGATAGAGAGAGGGAAGGGTTTAAGGAGGTGTGATAATTCTGGTTTTAATTAGCGTGTAATATACCTTTATGAATGGTGCTTGTTAAGAAAGGTCACATGATCTTTAATACCCAATGGGAGAGTAGTGTGGGCTACCTCAGTAATCAGTAATCTGTAGTTGGAGTTGGTTGTGTAGAAATAGAGTTAGGAGTTAAAGCACATGTGCAGTGCTGCTGAGTAGCTAGTTAATAAACTTAAAGTTTCCACCCAAGAAGTGTCTGCTGATCCATTCTATCAATTGTACCAACTCAGCCACCACGATACAACAGGAGGAAATCCAAGAGCATGAGCCCTGGATGGCTGAAGATGAGCCAGCAACATTGGGGCAAAGGGAGGAGAATGCACCAAAGGTCAGTGGGAGGAGTGGAGAGTTCTGAGGTAGCTTTGGTGCTGAAGGAGGTTACAGAGCTAGGGAAGAGTGAGGCCATGGCGAGAGTTAAACACAAGGATGACATATTTAAATTGATGTTGGTAAGACCAAAAGCCAATGTGCGTCTGTAGGGAAAGGGCAGACAGTTTGGGATGAACTTTATGGAGCACAGCTAGCCAAGAGAGCACTGCAATAGTTAAATCCGTAAGTGGCATAGGCTTGAAAGAAGGTTTCTGCAGCACCTGGGCTGAGGCAGGGGCTAAGCAGGTGGTGATTCCACTGATCTGTACAAGGGGGTGGGTGAAAGGTCCCAATCCATACGGCTTCCATGCTGGAATGTGGCAGAATACCAACAAAATGAAAATGAAAATCGAGCAGGTTCTCTAATGGGTGGCTGCTCGTAACACAAGTTTTATATCCATCTGACAAGTTGCAAATCTACCCTGCTGATTTTCAATAAACACAGTCAAAGAACAGGAAATATCACTCAGCCCATCAGATCGAGGAGGGGGAGGGAGGGGGTGGTCACCGGAACCTTAATTTTCCCATTCTAGTATCCAGCTGCACTTTAGATGTCCCTAATGCCTGTTGGAAAGGATAAGTTTTGAAATGAGAGTATTCCCAGCATTAACTTTTTCAGGACCAAGATTTTTATGTTCAAAATTTTCAATCTCTTTCAATGGATTTTGGAAAGTGAATTGATCTTGTGGTAAAGTGTGAGGAAACATCAATCCCAAGCATGTCAATTTGTGCAATGATCTGGGATTTGACATTACATCTCAAGATTGATTCTAATTTATATGCATGGAGAGATGAAGATGGCTTAGTATAATACAGCTCAGGAAAGGAGCACCAATTTTTCAAATTAGCACATGTGGAGTAGTTGATTCTTCGTTATTTGTACAATCACTGCTGAACTCCTTCAGGAGTTAGTGGATACGTTAGTAGGTGCTAGGATGGCAGTAAGATCATGCTTGCCTAACATTACTGCAGCAGGGTGCGTCTGTACAACAAAGACTGAAAACCTCTATCAACTTAGTCTTTAGAAGTGCAACATTAAACCAAGGTCCCATCTGCCCTCTCAGGTGGACATGAAAGATTGCATCCCACTCATTCAGAGAAGAGCGGAGAAGTTATTTCCAGTGTCCTGACCAATATTTGTGCCTCAACAAGCATCACAAACAGTAGGTTATCTGTTCATTATCTTACTGTTACATATAGGACCTTCCTTTGTGCAAATCGGTTCCTACATTTGCTACATTAAACAGGAACTATACTTCCAAAGTATTTCTTTGACTGTAAAGCACTTTTGGTTGCCGTGATGTCATGAAAGGCACTATGTAAATGCAAGTACTTCTTTCTTACTTAGTGTTCAGCAGAGGAAACATAATGCTGTCAGGGGTCATAAAAATATTATAGTTTTCATAATATTATTGTAATTTATTGTAATTGTAGGTTAATATTGGGGTTTGGATTAGTTTCTCTGACTGTAGGTGTGTGTGGGGGGTTTTAATTGAATTACAGACAGCTAGTCTGGGTGCTTTGATGTATCAGAAGGGAAACTAGGTTTAAAATGTTAAATACATAAACATGGCTGAAGTTTTAGGATGTGAGATATGAGCAACATTTGCATTTTTAGATAAACCAGAGTCATGAATTTCAAAGAGTTAGTAAGGTATTACACCTAGTCAACAGAGGCTAAGCCAAACAATATGTTTGTTTTTCCCAAAGATTACTCATAATATCAGTACTATGAAAAATTTATATTATGGAAAAAGTAAAGTTGCAAGGACATATTGGAACAATGGGGTTTACATTAAAAATGGAGAAACATGTATAAAGGAGATGAGGTTATGTGTAAGGAAAGAAGGCATTCTAAGATCCAACAAGAGTGAAAAGCCTCCAGCTTCTATGTAGCAAGCTGCTGTGTCCAGGAACTGAAGCTAAGAGAATTCATTTTAAATATCACTGTCCAGGTATTGGGCGCTTTGCTTGGGTCCGTTGAAATCTATGTTGTTTTACTGTTGCCTTAACAGAGATGTAACTGGAGCTAGATTAATGAGGGGATTTAGGAGTTATCATAGTAGTGATTTGTATATGCTTAAAATCATTTATTTTATTAATAAATGTTTAATTTAGTTTGGTTAAAAAAACCTCTAAGACTCAGTGGTCTTATTACTACTGAGTTCAAGGCACACATCTCAAAATGAAAATTCAAATTTCTAAAACAGTTGTGGCAGCTGTTTCAAGTTTCCTTCTGGAATTTGAGCAGCTTGGCATTTACATCCACTGTGCCATAACATCAGGACACCACCACCTCTCTCAAGGTTTCCTTCTATTTAGTGCTGTTTAGTTTGGATCACAGGAGATCAGCATCCGAAGGTTCAGATCCTGATGACATTAAAACCATTTCCCTTATCCCAAGGACAGAATCGTAGACGACCATTTGCGCAGAAGCACGATTTTACCGTCAAATTAAGTAAGCCAGTTTTGAAAATGTAAAACATGCAGAGCTGGTGCATAATTGACGTTCTCACACAATTTGAGCTCATGGAACACCAAATGTAAATGTTTTTGACTCTGCTGAACCCCACAAGGATTCTGTAGTGCTCTCACATAGTTTCCAGAACCACTTATACATTCTCCGATCTACGGCCTGGATCCTAGATTTTCTGTTTTTGGGATAGTTTAGGCATGAATGGCAATTTTAGAAACACTCAGCTGGAAGTTCGTGGCTTGAAACAAATTTTACACAATCTGCTCATTTCCATAGGTTCAGTTGCTGATTTAAATGTGTGGAAGGAGCATGCTAGTGGTAGCAATGGGGCATTGCACAGAAGTGAAATTTAAAGATTAGTTTTAGAGCAAATTGTCAAAGATTCTGAGAAGCAAACATGGAACCTTCCCCAATCCTGAGGAAGTAAAGGAATAAGAAGGCACTTGGCAAAAATAAAAAGGAAAATGAATCCAAGGCATGAGGCATGAGATGCTGGCAAGTAATGGAGGAGTCCAGCACCATATGTAATGCTACAAGGATGAGTTGCAAGGTCGTTCGTCCTGTGTGCCATCCACAGTAACATCCCCACGTGTCAGCATTGTAACACGCCTGCAAAGTGGTGGAGCCAAGTTTGAGATTCCAGCTGACCATTGCTGTCAATAATGTGCCAACTCAGTGCTGAACTAGGCCCTGAGAACATAAGAACATCAAAAACAGAGCAGGAATTAGCCCTTCAACTCTTTGCTCATATTCAGTAAGATTATGGCTGATCTTCCTCAAATTCACCGTTCTATGTTATCCCCATGTCGCATAAATCGTTTTTTTTATCACATTGCCAGCTTTCACTTTTTTATTTCTCTTGTCTTCTCTCCTATGCTTTTCAACATTTATGATATTGTGAATTTTGGAGCTTCACCTGGATTTCTCAGTTAAAAGAGGGTTTATATAATCAGAGCCAGGTCCAGCAAATTCTTGCCTCTTCATGTATTTTTATCTGTTAATTTTCTTTCTACCCTTCTGTCCTCATTCTTTGGTTCCACACAATTCTCTGCTGGTTGGATCCAAATCTGGCACAAAGGAAGATGGTTGTGTTATTGGAGGCCAATCAGCTTAGTCCCAGAATTTGATGCAGGAGTTCCTCAGTGTAGTGTCCTAGGCCCAACCATCCTGAGCTGCTTCATCTTGATCTTCCTTCCATCATAAGGTCAGAAGTGGGGATGTTTACTAATTATTGCACAACGTTCAGCACCATTTACAACTCCTCAGACACTGAAGCAGTCTGTGTCCATATGCAGTAAGACCTGGACAACGTTCAGGTTTGAGCTGATAAGTGGCAAGTAACATTTACACCACACAAGTGCCAGGCAATGACCATCTCCAACAAGAGAGAGTTTAACCATCTCCCCATGACACTCAATTGCATTATAGTCACTGAATCCCCTACTAACAATATCCTGGGGTTACCATTCATCAGAAACTGAACTGGACCAACCATTTAAGTACCGTGGCTGCAAGAGCAGGTCAGAGGCTGGGAATACTGTGGCAAGTAACTCACCTCCTGATGCACCAAAGCCTGTCCACCATCTACAAGGCACAAGTTAGGAGCTTGATGGGATACTCTCCACTTGCCTGGATAAGTGCAGCTTCAACAACACTGAAACTCAACACATCCATGACAATGCAATCCACTTGATTGCACCCCATCCACTGTCTTAAGCATTCACTCTCTCCACCACAGATGCAGCAGTGGCAGCAGTGTGTACCATCTAGAAGATGCACAGCAGCAACTCACCAAGGCTCCTTCAACAGCACCTTCCAAACCCACAACCTCTGCCACCTAGAAGGAGAAAGGCAGCAGATGGATGGCAAAACCAGCATCTGCAAGTTCCCCTCCAAGTCACCCACCATCCTGACTTGGAACTATATTGTTGTTTTTTCACTGTCGCTGGGTCAAAATTTTGGAAATTCCTTCCTAACAGTTCTGTGGGTATATTTACACCACATGGACTGCAGAGGTTCAAAAAGGTGGCTCCCCACCACCTTCTCAAGGGCAATTAGGAATGAGCAATAAATGCTGGTCTGAAAGAAAAACTGTTTTAAAATGTCAATGACCCTTCAGTGTCACACACAAATAGTCAAATAAGATGTGAGAGCTGAGACAATAAGTGTTTGGTAGCTATTAAACCTTGAAGGTTACCAAAGCTGCACTTGTCTCTAATAGTAAGAACAGAAAATGCTGGAAAAACTCAGCGGGTCTGGCAGCATCTGTGGAGAGAGAAACAGAGTTAACGTTTCAATTCCACATAACTCTTCATTTTGAAGAGGAGTCATACACACTCGAAACATCAACTCTGTTTCTCTCTCCACAGATGCTGCCAGACCTACTGAGTTTCTCCAGCATTTTCAGTTTTTATTTCAGATTCCCAGCATCCGCAGAATTTTGCTTTTATCTGCACTTCTCTCTGTCTTGTGCAATTGTCCACAATTTCCAGCAGGGATTGGGACGGTGACCAGGAACAAGAATAATGATCCAGTCTATTGTCCCTAATACTGGGTGTTGGGAGTGATTGTGGTGTTCATGCTGTGGATTTAAGCTGGATGCAGACTGTGAATTCGATCTGTCTGCTAACTTTTATAAAACCTTTCAATCCATTCCTTTGTTTATTATCAATCCATTCACAATGTTTGTTATAAAAAGCTGAAATAATCATTCTGACACACTCGACAAATAATTTCACAGTTTAGTTTTTAGTATAAGCTGCTTGACTAAAAATGTGGTTGGGACTGTATAAGCTCCTAAATCAAAAGGGTAAAGAGATATTGTCATCCTTGAAATGCGAAAGGGGATTTTTTTTGTTATTGCTAAAAAACAACAGGAACAATTTTGATTTGTTTAGTTCTCCTCATGTAAAGGAATTTTGTCAAGAGTTTTACAAAGGCAATGGAGTGAACAGCAGGCATGAAGTGGGGTATGGAGAAAACAGGCCTGGCTGAAGAGATATACCTGGAATTTCCTCAAAGATTTTCCTAACTTCCCACTGTAACTTCCATGGAAGATCAGTGGAAGACCTGGAGAAACAATGTAAATTGCTGGGGTTTTTTTGCAAGGTTTACATCAATCTATCAATAACACTGTGGCATGAGATGAGGTCAAGCCCAGGAGGAATTCTACCCTGTGATCCTTAGAAGGTTTTGAAGGCAGGAGAGGTGCTATAGAGTAGTTTCGGAATAACTCCGAAAGGGCTGAAGACATAGGGGGAGATTTTATTATTTTGCGTTTGGGAGCATATAATGGCCTGGGCTGATTCCAAAGAGGAAAACTGAGCATGTGGGATCCCACCCAATAGTAGATCCAATCTGAATGTCCATCCACTTCAATTCATGGACAGAAAATAATCCATACTCCATTAATAAGCAGACAATTCTTTTTACCCAATTCTATTCCTTGGTCTACAAAAAGGCACAGGGTAAATTTGTGTAGTGGAAAATTTTGAGGCGCAAGAGCTCTAAGAAAATGTGTTTGCCATATCATTTCTAAATCTACAATTACATTGTTTTCCTATGTATTAATCATTTGAGTCCCCAAACGTCAGTAAAACTATGCTTGTTAAGTGAAAAATATTAGTGCCAGTAGGCATTTTATTTCCAACCATGTGGTATTTTGAATCATTAGTCTTTAGCAGAGCTAGAATTTCATTATGCAACAGTTTAATTATTTAATTCAAGCCAATTAAAAACATGAATTACAGGAAACTTTACTTACAGGGTGTAAATAGAGTTAATATACATATCAGCCATAATTTAACTGAATGGCAGAACAAACTCAAGGGACTGAATGGCTTATTCTTATTCCTATGTTCCTATCTAGGTGTCAATTAATAGGACTTGGCACATGTGTGCAAGCATTCATGCATCAAGCTCTTTCTCCAGTCAATTCGAACTAGTCCAGGTCTCAAAGAGCTATTAGTCAGTGAAATTAATGGCTCGCATAGTACCTCTCCAATTTTCTACAACATTGAGGTTAACTGTCATCAGGTCCTGCACCCTGATCAATCTTCAGTGCCTCAAACCAAGCTAAGGCCATTTACCTGTAAGGAGTCACAATCTACAGCATTTGTACCTACCACTGTATCATCTTCAATAGCGAAAATGAATACAAAATATACATTTATCCTTTCAGCCATATCCTACTTCTCAATCCTAACCAGCATGCTTTATCTTTCAAAGGACCTAAGTGGCTTTTCTGGCCTCTATCAGAACTTATAAAGCTTTACGATGGGAATGCCATCTCATCAGTTGTGTTTTTCCAATACATTTTTGGCTTTCAATTGTGGCTTTAGTTAACTTCAGCTGTATCTGATGTCCAAAAGTGCAATCTCGCCTTTGTTTTACACTTCGTGAAATATTTATTTTTGAGGCCACTTTCCCTATGTACCTTCATTAAGACATTTAGATTGCAGTTTAGCATATGCTCTCCTATTTATGAAAAGGACATACAAGATTTTCTGACTATATATTTAAATAACTTTATTTTTCTTCCCTATTACTTATTTCATAGAAACATAGAAATTAGGAGCAGGAGCAGGTCACTCAGCCCTTCGAGCCTGCACTGTCATTCAATATGATCATGGCTGATCCTTTCCATACTTCCGCTCTCTCCCCTTATCTCCTGATGCCCTTAAAGTCCAGAAATCTATCCATTTCCTTCTTAAATATATTTAGTGGCTTGGCCTCCACAGCAATCTGTGGTAGAGAATTTCATAGGCTCAGTGGCCTCTGAGTGAAGCAGTTTCTCCTCATCTCAGTCCTAAATGGTCTACCCTGTATCCTGAGACTGTGACCCCTTGTGCTAGATGCCCAGCCAGAGGAAACACCATCCCTGCATTCAGTCTGTCCATCCCTGTCAGAATTTTATACGTTCAACAAGATCCCCTCTCATTCTTCTAAACTCCAGTGAATACTGGTCTAGTCGACTCAAACTGTCCTCATACGACAATCCTGTATTCCCAGGAATCAGTCTGGTGAACATTCACTACAGTCCCTCTATGGCAAGTGTATCCTTTCTTAGACAAGGAGACCAAAACTGCAGACAATACTCTACGTGCAGTCTGACCAAGGCCCTGTACAGCTGCAGTAAGACTTCCTTGCTCCTGTACTCAAGCACTCTCACCATAAAGGCCAACATTTGCCTTCTTAACTGCTTGCTGCACCTGCACGCTTGCTTTCAGTGACCGGTGTACAAGGACACCCAGCCATCAACCAACACATCCCAATTTCCATTTCTGAAACCTTTCTTTATACCTGACAATTAAGTCCATTCTTACAGCAGGTACCAAAAATAATTTTCACAACCAAATGGAATCTGATGATACGATGACTATAGATATGAATTGAGGGGTTGTTAGGACATGGAATGTTCCCACCAGAAACAGTGGCAGGGATAGAATCCATCATACATTTCGTATCTGAAATAAAAAAAGAGAGGAGTATGGGGAATAGGACCACGTGATTAACTCTTGCTGAGAACTGTGCAGTTACAATGATGGACTGAGTGCTGTACTGTGAAATTCTACGGTTCCCACATGGAAATCGGATATCATCTCAGGAGTACTGCTACTGATTAAATCCATCACTTCCCAACATGCTGATAAGGGAGATATTCTTGTCTGCGTCCACAGCTATGGGCTAAATCGTCCTAGATTTGCACTAATTGCGGTAGCGGGTGAGTAACACGGTGATTTACCCGTCGAGCGCAATGATGGCTGCTTACGCCATATCATCCTAAACCTGCCATATTAACTATGCATTCCCGGGAAACACGCCATTTCCCATGGTGGGCAGGCTCTCCCACTGACCACCACCCCGCCCTCCCCCCCCCGGTCCCCACCCCCACCAAAACATCACCTCGCTGCTTCAGCATGTCGGGCATCCTAACAGCACTGTGGGTGTACCTACACCACATGGACTGCAGCCATTCAAGAAGGCGGCTCACCACCACCTTCTCAAGGGGCAACTAGGGATGGACAATAAATGCTGCTGCAGCCAGCAAAGCCCACATCCCTTGAATGAATAAAAAATATATATTTAAAGCCCAGCCGCGCACACACCTCTCAGTGGTCCCAGGTTACAATTGCTGCAAAGAAGACATGGCCCTGAAAGGCAAGAAGACTGCAGCCCCCAGGATCAATGATGAATCCCTCGAGCACCTTTTGGATGCAGTGGAGGTGCACTGTGATGTCCTCTACCCTCCCTCTGGCTGCAGGATAGGCAGCAACCTCACTAATCTGGTTTGGGAGTTAGCACCAATGCCTTCAAAAGAGGACAATCACCCAGTGTGGCTACAGGATGAATGGTCTCATCCGTTCCGCCAGGATAATTCACTCTTCTCATCACTCTCAACTCACACGCTCACAAACCCATCACACATCCACAGAGATCTCACACCTCAAGGGAGAACACTACTAACTCTCACACACACCCTCGCATCTCTACTAGGCTCATACCCTCTCGAGTTCACAGCCTTATCCTGTCCATGGCGCTGCTCACCACACAAACATTCCACATAGTGCTATGTGTCCTGCTCACACTCTCTCCATCTGTTTTCATGCAGGAGAATCCTGCTCACATCAGCAGGGAGAGGTCCCAAACTGGGGGTGGAATGGCCCACATTAGGCCCCTTACTCACTTTGAGGAGTGTGCCATTGCACTGACTGGTGAGGATGTGGAGCAATCCTTGCGGTGACAGTGAGGTCGGCATGAAACACCCTCGTAACAATCCTGCACATCATCTCTCTCTCAACACAACTGTGAGTGCTGTCTCTCCTGCTTTTGACTCTGCTACCATGCACTAATTATCACAGGGAGCTCTGCTAAACGACCAACACGCTCAGCCAGCCATTCCCCCAGGTCCATCCATGTCCTCACCTCCAGCCAAGTGGACATCTCCCCCACTGAAGAGCTGGAAATAAGTGGCCTGATAGACCCATCACAGCACTTACCCATACTCTCCACCAGCGCAGAAATACAAACCTCGGTGGGACCTAGATCTAGAGCAGGCTCGAGTTTACAATCTGGTGGTCACCTCACGGACACATGTCAGCAGCAGGAGGCAGGTTCAGCCAAGATCTCCGGCACTCGAACGACTGCCAGATCAGAAGCATCTGTGAGGTCTGAGTCAGATGATGAGCCTCTGGATTTGGCACGGGAACATCACACAGAGACGTTGGAAGCTGTCAGCAGAGTGGTACGCAAGTCAGAGGTGTGCCTCCGCCTGCTCTCTGATGAAGTGGTGCCCACATGTGCCTGTATGGATATCTCCATGGGAGGATGGCGGTTGCCTTGGAGACCCTAGTCCAGCAGAACACAGAGATGTGTGCACACCTGGACTCCATTGTGGGAGCCATGGGTGAGTTCCTGCAGTGGCAATGCGAGAGGGAAGCGGGGCACCTCACCATCCCTCCAGGTGCTCCTTCCCCACAAGGAGTCAGACCAGGGTCCTTAGGCACCCGAACAGAGGAGGAGCGGTAGCTGGACACCCCCGCGTCATCCACTCAAGAATCTCAGAGGCTGTCCACTCCCTCCAAGTCCCCTTTGTCTGTAAACCCCTCAACCTTGTCCTCTGTCACCTCAGAGGGAGCAGCTGGCCAGTGAGTGATTCTGGAGGGAGTGTTGTGTGTGTGGCAGAGCCTTTCGGAGTCTCGTGCAAGCACTCTCCCAACTGTGGATCCTTCACGTATCACACTCACCTCAATGTCCTGAGTATTTTGAATGCTGCTTGCTGGTGTTCGCTTTGAGTTGTCCATCTGAGCTGACCTGCATCTCCGCCCACCCAGTGATCACACTCCCATGCTACGCCTGATCTCACCCACGACGGCTATCATTTCACTTTCGATCTAGACAGCGTGGTGGTGATACAATATTTAATCCGCTCCCCCATCTTTTTCCCTTCCCCAGTCACCCATTTCCTTTCCCCCATCACAGTTGACCTCCTGGCATCACCTTCCACCTCCCCTCTGTGACCTACCAGCCACAACTCTTTTCCTTTATGGATGTCTGGGTGAACATGCAAGTTCCCTTCCTTCTTGAAAATCTCACCCCCAATGACATTCACCTCCCCGACCTCTTCCTTCCCACCCCCAGGAGCGGTGTCTGCCTCTGAGTCTCCATCAGCCCCCTCACTGTCCCTTCTATTGCTACCATCAAACCCTCACTCTCCCACCCGACCGCCTCACTCGGTCATTCTCACCATTCCCTCATTCTACGCCCACCCTCAGTTCATTCCCCAGGAGGCAGTCATGGATCCATCAGAGCCCTCCCTTACATGTTCACCTGGACATCCCACCATCCGGACCTCTTCCCCCTGGAACCCCATACCCCCGGGACCCCTTCCCCCCAGAAGTCCTTCCCTCTCCTTAATACTCCCACCACACCTCCCCCAGAATTAAAAGTCTAATGATGACCATGAAACTAGCATAGATTGTTGTAACAACCCATTTGGTTCACTAATGTCCTTACCTGGTCTGGCCTACATGTGACTCCAGACCCACAGCAATGTGGTTGACTCTTAAATGCCCCCTGAACTAGGGGGCAACTAGGGATGAGTAATAAATGCTGACCTGGCTGGTGATGCCCACATCCCATGAATGAATAAAGAAAAGAACTTTAATGGCACAGAAGGAGGCCATTCAGCCCATCATGTCTCCAAATGAGCATTATAACCTAGTGCCATTGCCCTGCTTTTTCTATTCACATAATCATCCAATACCCTCTTGAATACTTCGATTAAGCCTGCCTCCACCACACTTCCAGGCAGTTCATTCCAGACCTGAACCACTTGCTTTGTGAAAAAGTTTTTTCTCAAGTCACATTTGCTTCTTTCGCTAATCACTTTAAACCTGTGCCCTCTCATTCTTGATCCTTTTATTATGGGGAACAGCTTATCCCTATCTACTCTGTCCAGCCCCCTCATGATTTTGAGCATCTCTATCAAATCTCCTCTTAACCTTCTTCCCTCCAAGGAGAGCAGTCCCAGCCTCTCCAATCTATCTTCATAACTGAAGTTTCTCATCCCTGGAACCATTCTCGTAAACCTCTTCTGCACTCTCTCCAATGTGTTCACATCCTTACTATAATGTGGCATGCACAACTGCACACAATACTCCAGCTGAGGTCCAACAAATGTCTTATATAAATTCAGCATAACCTCTATACTCTTGTAATCTATATCCCTATTAATAAAGCCCAGGATACTATATGCTGTATTAACTGCTCTCTCCACCTGTCCTGCCACCTTCAATGATGTATGCATATACACCCAAGACTTTCTGCTCCTGCACCCCCTTCAAAATTTCACCCCTCATTTTATATTGTCTGTCTCTGTTCTTCCTACCAAAATGCATCACCTCACACTTCTCCACATTAAACTTCATCTGCCACCTATCTGCCCACCCCGTCAACTTGTCTAAGTCCTTTTGAAGTTCTAGACTGTCATCCTCGCAGTTCACAACACTCCCAAGCTTTGCATCATCTGCAAACTTTGAAATTGTCCCCTGTACACCAAGATCTATATCATTAAAATATATCAGGAAAAACAAGGGTTCCAATACCGACCCCTGGGGAACTCCACTACAAACCTCCCTCCAGCCCAAAAACTATCCATTGACCATTCCACTCTGCTTCTTATTTTTCAGGTTCCACGTTGCTACTGTCCCTTTTATTTTATGAGCAATAATTTTTCTCATGAGTCTGTTATGATGTATGTGTTTCTCTCTCCCGGTGAGCTGGTGGCGCACTCCTGTATACCACATCCCACTGCAGCGGCAACTGCCCCTTGAACACTTCCAGTAGCCAACTACATCGAAATGCCTTGTGCTGTCAGAATCGGCTCACTCCTGAAGGAGCGGGACCCTTTCCTGGATACAAACAGCTTTCCCACACACACACATTCACTCTCTCAGTCCCACAGACACACTCACTCTCTCAGTCCCACACACACTCTTACTCCTACATACGCACTCTCTCACTTCCTCCCATGGACTCACTGTCTCACTCCCCCACACACACACACTCACTCTCTCACTCCCCACACATTCACTCACTCTCTCACTCACCTAGACACGTTCACTCTCTTACTCTCACAAACATATACTCACTCTTTAACTCCTACACAAGCACTCACACAGGCACACACTCACTCTCTCAATCCCACACACTCTCACTTCCACACACATACACTCACTTTCTCACTTCCACACACACACTCACACTCTCACTCGCACGCACAACCACTCTCTCACTCCCACACACACTCACTCCCACACACACTTACTCTTTCACTCCCACGCACAACCACTCTCTCACTCCCACACACACTCACTCCCACACACACTTACTCTTTCACTCCCACACACATACTCCCTCTCACTCCCACACACACTCGCTCTCTCACTCACACACACCCCTCTCTCTCACTCTCACACACACACCTTCACTCCCACACACATGCACTCCCTCACTTCCACACACACACTCACTCTCTCATTCCCACACGCACACTCACTTTCTCTCTCCCCCACACACGCACTCACTCTCTCACTTCAACACACAGACACATTCATTCCCACACACACACTCTCCCTTCCATACTCACTCTCATTCCCACACACACACACAGTCACTCTCATTCTCACACACACACACTCACTCTCATTCCCACACACACACACTCACTCTCTCACTCCCACACACACACTCCCTCTCACTCCCACACACACTCTCACTCCCACACACATACTCACTCTCTCACTCACACACACCCCTCTCTTTCACTCTCACACACACACCCTCACTCCCATACTTACTCTCATTCCCACACACACATACACTCACTCTCTCACTCCCACACACACACACTCCATCTCACTCCTACACACACTCTCACTCCCACACACTCGCTCCCTCACTCACACACACCCCTCTCTCACTCTCATACACACACCCTCACTCCCACACACACGCACTCTCTCACTTCCACACACACACTCACTCTCTCATTCCAAGCATACTCACTTTCTCTCTCCCACACACACGCACTCACTCTCTCACTCCAACACACACACACACACTCTGACACACCCACTCTCTCACTCCCACACACTCTCACTTCCACACACACAACCTCACTTTCTCACTTCCACACACACACTCTCACTCCCACACACACGCACTCTCTCACTTCCACACACACACTCACTCTCTCATTCCCACACGCACACTCACTTTCTCTCTCCCCCACACACATGCACTCACTCTCTCACTCCAACACACACACACATTCACTCCCACACACACACTCTCCTTCCCATACTCACTCCCATTCCCACACACACATACACTCACTCTCTCACTCCCACACACACTCACTCACTCTCTCACAGACACATTCACTTTCTCACTCCCACACACACCCACTCTCTCACTCCCACACACACCCACTCTCTCACTCCCACACACACCCGATCTCTCACTCCCACATGCATACACACACACACTCTCACTCACACTATATAAAAATTTGTCTCCATATGCTGGAGTGTTAGAACAAGGAGAAAGAATAATCGGGAGTCAGAGGGTGACAGCTGGGGCTTTAAGGGAAGGAGGCAAATCTGAGATAATGATGGAATAAGGATAAATCACCATTAATATTATTATATATGCTTTATACAAGTCCATGTTGATTTGTTGTCTTGGCTACATGTATTCCCACATGTATTTCTAGGATGGTTATGATGCTAAATACATGAGGTGGCACAGGTTAAATAAAGATCACCTGAGAGTAACATCTTTGATAAGTGAGAATTGTGAGTATGAGGAGGAAGAGACAACTTCAAAGTTTAAGAACCCATTTCCCCAGTGACTTAATGGATAAATGCATTGCATTGTGGAAAATTGAGTCTAGCAGAGCATTCAAACCCTAGGTTGAAAACAGACGCTTAGAAGTTCATCTAGGGCAGGAAAAAAAAAACAAACAGGTTACTTTATCCTGATTTCTAGCAAATGGCTCCTGCTCGGGTTATGCATTAGGCATTGGCTCTTGGGCACAGCTGTGATGGTAAAATAACCTGGTGCCACCACACTTACTATCCAGGGTCATGTATGAAGAATGGTCACATTTCCTGAGACTGGAGGCGGAGCCAAACGTCTGGACAAATCTGCTCTTTTAGTTGAAGAGAGCATTGGAAATAATAGAACAATGAGAATCCTAATGAGCTTCCATCATGAGCTAAAACTCAAACTTTATTTTGTAAGCGTGCATGTTCCTAAAAATGCTAATTTTGTACACATCTGGCAACAAGAAGTATTGTTTGGGAAGAGGAAAAACATGCATTTTTAATTTTCACAGAAGTCATCCATCAAATAAAATAGAACATTATTAATACTATACTATAATATACTAGAACAGTACTATAATTAAATGAAGCACAAACACAGTTCTCCCAAAGAACTAGTAATGTTTAATTTATTATCACTGAGCACGTACTCCCTAAGCCACAAGAATCCATTGCCCTTTGTCAGATCATTTTTGTTGCAACTGTTCAAAGTAACCATTATCCTTCAATTGCAATGCTTTACAGCAATGAGAAATGAGAACCTTATACCAGATGCTGCAACTCCTCAAGGAAAGCTCTCGATGAAATAAGGAACAGGATTCCTTGCCAAGCACTGACGTGGACATCTTTGTGCTGTTCTTGGGTTGTCACAACAGATCCATCCTGGTTCTCTCTGCTGCCATGCGCAGAGAAATTTTACTTCTTTCTCTAATAGTCCTCCCTCTATCATAACATTGCAAGTTTTAGCCCCATAAGGAAAGAAAAAGAAAGATCTTGCATTTATACCCCACTTCTCACAATCTCAAGATGTCCAAAAAGCCTTAAAGCCCATGGCGTACTTTCAAAGTGTAGTTACTGTTGAATTATCATAACAGGGTTTGAGCACACCATCTGGGCCTGCACTCCAGTGAAGCCCTAAGAGTGTGCTGTGCTGTTGGACTTCCCATCTTGCAGCTGATATGTTAAATTCAACTACTTGTTGGTATAGAGATCCTATGGCAGGATCCAAGGAGTTCTTCGCAAGTCCTGGCCACCATTTTTCCTTAATCAATGCCGTCAAAAACAGATTAACTTGCCATTGTTGCTAGAGATAGCAGATTTACCTATACATTTGTTTACCTATACATAGCATTGGTTGCACAAAAGGTAGTTCATTTTATCCTTTTATAAGGTGGCATAGGTACTCATTTTCTTCAAATGTTTGTTGATTTAGACATATTTTGTGTAGAACTTGCTCTCTGTGGCTCATATGTAAAGAGAGCAGTCTCAGGCTGAATACTTCTCTCATGACTCAAATGTGTCTAACTGACTCCAGCCATTAATTCTAAAACATAAAGGGATTAGTGAGGGATGACAAGGTGTAAGTATACAGGGATATGCCTTGATAATAGTTAAGACTATGGAATAATTTAGTGAAACAAATGAACAGACCTCATGGGCTGAATGGCCTCCTTCTCTGCTGTAACATCCCATGATTTTCACTGGAGAGAGGTGGAACTTTTCTTTAAGACTAGCATTTTGGGTTACTATGTGAACAAGCAAGTACAAACAACATCCTGACAACTCCATAGTGTTCATCAAATCATAGAATGGTTGCAGCACAATTGGCACATCGGCTCTGTGCTGGGTATCTGTAAGGGCAATTGATTAAGCCGCAATTCCCCCATCCTTCACCTACACCCCTGAAAGTTTTTTTCTCTTCATGTGCTTACCTTTTGAAAGCCATGGCAGAATCTGCCTCTACGAGGGTCCCAGGCAGTGCATTCTGGATCCTAACCATTCACAACGTGAAAAAGGTTTTCCTCAAGTTGCAATTGGTTCTTTTGCCATTCATCCTTTATTTGTGTCCTCTGGTTCTCAATCTTTTTTCCAATGGAACGGTTTCTCCCTATCTTCTCTATCTAGGCTCTTCATGACTTTGAATTTCTATCAAATCTCCTCTCGGCCTTCTCTTCTCCAAGGAAAACAATCTTAGAAAGATTGGAGAAATTGGGAATGTTGTAACAAGGCAGGGGAGTGGCATTAGGTGAATTGCTCCTCCAGAGGGTCAGCACAGACACAATGGGCTGAATGGCGTCCTTCTGTGCTGTAACTATATGATGATTCTTTGTATCTAAAGTCCCTCATTCCTGGAACCACTCTCATAAATCTTTTCTGCACATTCTCTAAAGCCTTCAATGCTTCTTAAAGTGTGGTGTTTTATAAATGTTCGTCATAACATCATCGCTTCTGTGCTCTGTGCTTTTATTAATAATAAAACCCAAGATCTCATTTGCCTTTTTAACCACTTGCTCAACCTACCCTGCCAACTTCCATGATTTCTGTTCATGTGTCCCTGAGTCTCTCTGTTCCTGCACCTCTTCTAGAATTGCAGCCTTAATTTTATATTGCCTTTCCTCGTTCTTCCTACTAAGATGCTTTTATATAAGTGTAAGTGCTTTGTTTTTAAAAACAATGGTGAAGAGGAAGCTTTTGCATAAATGAATGCCCCAAAGGAGGTTTATATTAACTGATATCTGACAGGTTACATGGTAAACATTAAATTTACCTGAGTTTCTGATTTTAGTTTTCAACTCCCCAACCATTATCTTGTCTTTCAGAATAATTTCAGTCAGTATACTGTTCCCAAGCTTACTTTTCGATTGGTGCGGGTAGATCAAGCCCAAATATTTGCGACCAATAGGGAGCATCAAAACAATTTCATTACATCAATGTACTGCCTTGTGAAATAATGCACAAAATTACATCCATTTGTGGGCCCATTTTATCGATATAAATTTACGCCCAAGTTTCCTGCCAGTCTCTTTAGCATATGCCGAAATGTAAACATTGATGGAATTCAATAAATAATGGGGGCTTGAGGATCATGGCAAACTCACACCAAATAATCTTTCTTCAGGCATGAGAATTAATGTTTCAAGATATCCAACTACCATTCATGCACATTAGGCACAACGAGATGGAATTTCCGCTGAGAGCGTTATCATTAAATTACAATCAAAACTCTGCCCAATTATGTGCCCATTTTCTTGGTGCCTTTTTATATCCAAGTTACTTGCCAAACTTAATGGCACATGAAGGAAATTAAAACTAGGCATAAACAAGTGGAGGTCAGCTTAAACGATCAGGACCCGAGGAAAGCCATGCCAACCTTTTTTAAGTATGAAAATTAAAGACTTAAGCCATCTGACTATCATCCAGGCACAACAGACACACTGAGGAAATTGGCCCAGAGGAATGTTTAAATGCAGGCATACAGCAACCACATAATTTAGAGAAAACTGGATAAAAGTGTGTTACGTACCTCATCATGTTATTTCCTGAATTTCCTCACTTTTTCCCCCTGTCTATTGATCTTTAAAGCCATAAACATCTCAGCTTATTATGATGGCTTGACAGTGCACCTCCCCCATCACCCCTGATCCTTGCTAAAGAGCTGTACATGTGATATTCCTGTAATAACGCTGGTTCAAAACAGATGTAAAATTAGGTTCAAAACTTTAGGCAATGCAGGAACTGTATTTCCCTTTTATTTTATTGCAATTTAAAAAATATATATATGCCCACTGAGACTTGCACTGGTATCTTTGAATGCATTTTATGGCATTGTGTTAGCCCAAATTTCAAAATTGCTAATTTTTTAATAGGATACACTGTTCCCTTTATTCATGTGTTACTTACTGTTTTGTTTGACACATTCATTGTCTACTTTTTCCTCCTGAGGTGATGCTGAAACCATCCTTAAATATTTCATATTTCCCCGTGTATTAAAAGGGTGAACAATCACCAAAAAAGCTGCTGTTCTCCGGACAGATGTAATTATTTATTAAAGACAGTCATATCTAAATAATTGCATGCTAAACTCAGGCTGATGAAGACATTACCTATCAAGTGCAATTATTAAAACTGTACAGCAAAACAAGTGCAGTGGCTTTTTAAGCATCTGATATACTTGACTGAATTGGAGCACTGGCATATAATTTAGAACAAATGCATTGAAGTTAGGTGACAAACTACAACCAATCAATCAAGATAGCAGCAATCATTGCATTTCAAAGGGACTAATAAATGCCATTAATGGCAGGATAGTAACTTTTGGGTGGTGTGGGTGATCAATTGACTTCAGTTCTCTTCGTCAATACATGAACAGTAGCTGAGGTTACAATTTTGGTTGCCCTTGTTTGCCAACATCCAATCAGTAAAGAACTAACACTGAGTCCTTTATCAGTGTTGCAAGCCTATTAATGAAACCCCCTCACCCCGCATTTAATTTCTATTACCAATTCAAGTCTGTCCCATGGAAGCCCTTTCTTTCACAACCTACTTTTGAAGAAATGACTTATTAAACAGGTTTAATATCTAAGTAATACAGCCCCTAGATCTAATGCAATGTGTTTGAAGATAATCAATTAATAGCGACATCTAAATGGTCATACTTATATCCTCATGCAAAATTAATATAACCTATCTCTGAACTAAAGAAGATTGGCACATTAGCCATTAAGAGCTGCGAGCTATATTTCTGTCAGTAAACTTAGAGCTGCAGTTTAACTTCAATGTACCTGGTCCGGTATGGAAGCACTTGGTAACTGTATTTAGACTTGAAATGGCAAAATGTTACCTTGTGCAAACCTTAAATTCCTATAAAGAACAGATACAGTGATCATCTGCATCCAGTGAATATGCGATCTCTACAACAAATTAAAGATTCACAAGCTGATGAAAGTGGGTATAAACCACAACTAAAATGATCTTGACAGGCCCAAAATATGAAGAATAGACTTCTGCTGCTTCTACCAGACAGTACTCTCATTCATAGATATTTATGCAAAGCAATGCTGAAGCTGTCACTGGGTAATATTTACAGGGATGATAAATGGTGTTTATTTTCTTATGATAGGAAGAAACTGCCTGCTTGACAACAAATGTAATAAAAAAGCTGATCAAGCCTATGAAATGATTAAATTACTGGCACTTGATTACATTAATGTCCCTCCTCAGCCCTGTCAGGAATCTGGTCTGAGTTCCCATTGACAGCTGGCTTGCATAAATCCACCTTCAAAGTTTAACATGTCCTTGTTTGCACAACCAGTGGATTTTGATGCAAGTTTTGATATTGCCAAAGCTGCGACTATGTCAGCTCTGGCAGTCTTTAAATGGGGTACGATAAGTGACTGCTGAGACACACATTGTATTCTCCGCTGCAGGATTCTGGCTGCCCATTCACTGGAAGGATCTTACTGCCCTTGAGAGGCTGCAGAGGGGAGCAACACAGGCAATAAGTTATTGGGAAAGACTAAGGAAGCTCGACTTCTATTCTTTTCAATATCTTAGGCTTTGGGGTGATCTTTTAATGGCTATGATGGGAATTCACAAAGTAGATGTATAAAAAAATGTTCACTTTAATAAAATTAAAATTCCAACAGCACCAGTTAAAAATGGGGAGGTTTGGAGTAGGAAGGAAAATCACACAGAACGTTTTCACCCAAAGGACAATATATCTGTGGATAAATTGGGCATTGAAAGGCATTTTGAGGTGGAAAATATAATTTAGTCCAAAAAGCAATTCCATATGTTTCTGGACTGAGAAAGGTTTAAGGACATGAGAAAGCAGATAGATGAAGTTGACTTGTTAAAAAAGGTGAAGAATGTACGGGGAGATCACTCTTCGTAGCATACATAGGAAGAGGGTAATTAAATTAAGTTAACTAAATAACATAAGTTAGAATGGCAGGGCAGGTGTTATGTTACAGTTGTGGAATGTGGGAGCTTTTGAAGGCCAAGGTGATCCAGGACAAATATGTTTGCAGAAAGCATAAGCAGCTAGAGGAATCCTGGATCAGGGTTATTGATCAGGAAACCGAACAGCAGACACTGCGCAACATAAGGGAGGGTGAGAAATACCTGGACAATTTGCTCCAGAAGACGGTCATACCTTTTAGGAAAGGGTCATCTGTTTTGGACAGCAGTGAGGGACAGGGGAATGTGATCGTGAGCAAGGCAGGTAAAGCAACTGAGCAGGCAGTCATGGAGAAACCTCAGACGTTGCAATTGTCAAACAGGTTTGAGGTGTTCACAACCTGTTTGCACGAAAGTGAGCTCTGCAAGGTGGATCACAGAATCACAGAATCTTAATGGCACAGGAGGCCATTCGGCCCACCTTGACTGCACCATGGATGAGCAGGCTGGCCATGGCACCACGGTACAGGAAGCTGTTCAGGCATGTGCAGCAAACAGGAATGTAATGGTAGTAGGGGACAGTACAGTGAGGGGGTTTAACACTGTTCTTTGCAGCAAATAGCGAGAGTCCAGATGGATGTGTTGCCTGCCTGAACAGGGCATCTCCTCAAGGCTAGATCACAGAATCACAGTGCAGAAGAGGCCCTTCAGCCCATCAAGACTGCAGTGACATGTGAGAAACACCTGACCTACCTACCTAATCCCATTTACCAGCACTTGGCCCATAGCCTTGAATGTTATGACGTGCCAAGTGCTCAACCAGGTAATTTTTAAAGGATGTGAGGCAACCTGCTTCTACCACCCTCCCAGGCAGCACATTCCAGATCGTCACCATCCTCTAGGTAAAAAAGTTTTTCCTCACATTCCCCCTAATCCTCCTGCCCCTCACCTTGAACTTATGCCCCCTTGTGACTGACCCTTCAACTAAGGGGAACAGCTGCCCCCTATCCATCCTGTCCATGCCCCTCATAATCTTGAACACCTCAATCAGGTCGCTCCTCAGTCTTCTCTGCTCCAAGGAAAACAACCCAAGTCTATCCAACCTCTCTTCATAACTTAAATGTTTCATCCCAGGCAACATCCTGATAAATCTCCTCTGCACCCCCTCCAGTGCAATCACATCCTTCCTATAATGTGGCAACCAGAACTGCACACAGTACTCCAGCTGTGGCCTCACCAAGGTTCTATACAACTCCAACATGACCTCCCCACTTTTGTAATTTATGCCTCAACTGATAAAGGCAAGTGTCCCATATGCCTTTTTCACCACCCAACTAACATGCCCCTCTGCCTTCAGAGATCTATGGACACACACGCCAAGGTGCCTTTGTTCCTCAGAACTTCCTAGTATCATGCCGTTCATTGAATATTTCCTAGTCAAATTACTCCTTCCAAAGTATATCACCTCACACTTTTCAGGGTTAAATCCCATCTGCCACTTATCTGCTCATTTGACCATCCTGTCTATATCTTCCTGTAGCCCAAGACACTCAACCTCACTGTTAAACACCCGGCCAATCTTTGTGTCATCCGCAAACTTACTAATCCTACCCCCCACATAGTCATCTATGTTGTTTATATAAATGACAAATAATAGGGGACTGAGCAGAGATCCCTGTGGTACACCACTGGACACTGGCTTCCAGTCACTAAAGCATCCTTCTGTCATCACCCTCTGTCTCCTACAACTAAGCCAATTTTGAATCCACTCTATTAAATTACCCTGTATCCCATGTGCATTTGCCTTCTTTATAAGTGTCCTATGTGGGACCTTGTCAAAGGCTTTGCTGAAATCCATATAAACTACATCAACTGCACTACCCTCATGTACACACCTGGTCATCTCCTCAAAAAATTCAATCAAATTTGTTAGGCATGACCTCCCTCTGACAAAGCCATGCTGACTATCCCTGATCAAACCTTGCCTCTCCAAGTGGAGATAGATTATTTCCTTCAGAATTTTCTCCAATAGTTTCCCTACCACTGATGTGAGACTCACTGGCCTGTAGTTCCCTGGCTTCTCTCTGCAACCCTTCTTAAATAGCGGAACCACATTAGCTGTTCTCCAGTCCTCTGGCATCTCCCCTGTGGCCAGAGAGGAATTAAAAATTTGGGTCAGAGCCCCTGCGATCTCCTCCCTGCGATCTCAGCCCCTGCACCTCACAGGATTAGTAAGTTTGCGGATGACACAAAGATTGGCCGGGTGTTTAACAGTGAGGTTGAGTGTCTTGGGTTATGGGAAGACATAGACAGGATGGTCAAATGAGCAGATAAGTGGCAGATGGGATTTAACCCTCAGCAGTCTGGGACATAAATCACCTGGACCTGGAGATTTGTCCACTTTTAAGCCTGCCAATACCTCCAATACATTGTCACTCCCTATATCAATTTGCTTAAGAACCTCGCAGTCTCTCTCCCTGAGTTCAATACCTTCATCCTCATTCTCTTGGGTGAAGACAGATGTGAAGTATTCATTCAATGCTCTAGCGATGTCCTCTGGTTTCACCCATAGATTGCCCCCTTGGTCCCTTATGGGCCCTACTCTTTCCCTGGTTATCCTTTTCCCATTGATATACTTATAGAATCTCTTGGGATTTTCCCTACTTTTACCAGCCAGGGCTTTCTCATATCCCCTCTTTGCTCTCCTAATTGCTTTCTTAAGCTCCACCCTGCACTTTCTGTACTCCACTAACGCCTCTGATGATTTGCTTCCCTTGTACCAGCTAAAAGCCTCCCTTTTCCTTCTCATCGAAACCTGAATATCTCTGGTCATCCATGGTTCTCTGGGCTTGTTACTCCTTCCTATCACCCTAGAGGGAACATGTTGAGCCTGTACCCTCCCCATTTCTTTTTTTGAACACCCCCCCACTGCTCTTCTGTAGATATCCCAAGTAACTGTTGCCAGTCTACCTTGGCCAGATCCTGCCTTATTTTACTAAAATCCACTTTCCCCCATCCAAAACATTTTTTTTGCAACTTGTCGACTTCTTTGTCCTTAACAAAGTTAAACTGTACCATGTTGTGGTCGCTATCGCTAAAATGCTCACCCACCACCACCTCAGCCACCTTACCGGCTTCATCCCCCAGAATTAGGTCCAGCAATGCACTGTCCCTTGTTAGACCTGCTACATATTAACCTAAAAAGTTCTCCTGTACACACTTCAAGAAATCCACTCCATTCAAGCCCTTAACATTAAGTCTATCCCAATTAACGTTGGGAAAGTAGAAATCACCTAACATAATTACCCTATTGTTATTGTTTTTACACACCTCCACAAATTGAGCACATATTTGCTCCTCAATCTCCCGCTGACTATCTGGGGATCTATAATAAACACCTAACAATGTCACTGCTCCTTTTTTATTCCTAAGCTCTACCCACAAAGCTTCATTCGATGCCCCTTCCAAGATATCATCTCTCCTTACTGCAGTAACTAACTCCTTAACTAATAATACAATGCCTCCTCCTCTTTTACCCCCTCCCCATCTCACCTGAAGATTCTATATCCCAGAATGTTGAGCTGCCAATCCTGCCCTTCCCTCAACCACGTCTCAGTGATGGCTACTATATCATAATTCCACGTGTCAATCCTCGCCCTTGACTGTAGAGGAGCTTGAAGTGGGAGGGGGAGAATCCAGTTATCGTGGTCCATGTAGGTACCAACGACATAGGCAGGACAAGAAAGAGGTTCTGCATAGTCAGTATGAGGAGCTAGGTACCAAATTAAGAAGCAGAACCTCAGAGGTAATAATCTCTGGATTATTACCTGAGCCATGTGTAAATTGGTGTAGGGCAAATAAGATTAAAGAGATGAAAGCATGGCTCAAAGACTGGTGTGGAAGAATCATGTTCCAGTTTGTGGGGCACTGGAGACTGGGGAAAGTGGGGATTGTACCATTGGGACAGTCTACACTTGAACCATGCTGGGCTGGATGTTCTTATGAATTGCATAACTAGGGAAGTAGAGAGAGCTTTAAACTAAAAAAGGGGGGCGGTGGTGGGTGAGGGATCAAGCTTGGGTAGAGGTAGCAAATAAAGGGGTAGAGTCATGGCAGAAGAGCAAAATAGTAAAATGGGAAATGAGGGCCAGAGAATGGTAGGAAGGGACAGAGAGAAAAAAACCTAAGAATACATACACCAACAGTCAAAACTAGATATTACAAAGCTAACAAAAAGACAAAACTGAAGGCCCTCTATCTGATTATACGCAGCATTCATAACAAAGTAAATAAATTGATAGCGCACATTGAAGTAAATAAATATGATCTAGTAGCAATTGCGGAGATGTGCCTGCAGGACGGCAAGGGTCCTGAATATTAAGGGGTGCATGACATTCAAGAGGAATAGGAAGCTGGGTAAGGGTGGAGGGGTAGCACCGTTAATCAAGGATAGCATTGGTGCAATAGTTAGAAATGACCTTGGTTCAGGAGATCTGGATGTAGAATCAGTTTGGGTGGAGATGAGGGATATTAGGGGAAAAAAGTCACTAGCGGGAGTGGTATACAGGCCCCCTAACAGTAGCCACAATGTAGAACAAAATATACAAGAAGAAATATTGGGTGCTTGTGATAAAGGGACAGCAATAATCATAGGTGATTTTAATCTACATATAAACTGGAAAAATTAGATTGGCAGTAGTAGCTTGGATGAGGAGTTCTTAGAATGCTTTCAAGATAGTTTCTTAGAGCAGCATGTTCTGGAACCAACCAGAGAGCAGGTTATATTAGACCTGGTATTGTGGAACATGACAGGATTAATTAATCAATAAAGGGACTCCTAGGTACAGCGACCACAGTGTGATCGAATTTTACATCTAGTTTGAAAGGGAGAAGAGTGGGTCTGAGGCTAGTATTTTAAACTTAAATAAGGGCAACTATGTGGGCATGAAAGCTGAGCTAGCTGAAGTGAACTGGCTTACCAGGCTAGAGGACAGATCAATAGAGAAGGAGTGGCAGACATTTAAGGGGATACTTCAGAATGCTCAGAATAAATATATTCCTACTGTAAAGAAAAATTCTAAGGGGAGGATCCACCATCCGTGGTTAATTAAAGAAGTTAAGGAAAGCATCAAATGTAAGATAAAATGCAAGATAAAGGCATATAACTGCACAACAATGAGTGGCAGGATAGACGATTAGTCAGGATATAAAGAACGGCAGAAAATGACTAAAAGGTTAATGAGGAGAAATAAATTAGAGTATGAGAGGAAGCTAGCTAGAAATATAAAAATGGGTAGCAAGAGTTTCTACAGTTTTTAAAAAGGAAAAAAGTAAGTTAAGTGAGCGTTGGTCCTCTAGAGAGTGACAGTGGGGAGTTAATGGTCAACAATAAGGAAATGATAGATGAAATGAACAAATATTTTGCTTCTGTGTTCACTATAGAGGATACAAAAAACATTTCAGTATTAGTTGTAAATCAGGAAGTGGAAAGTATAGAGGAACTTGGTGAAATTGCAATCACTAGGGAAGCGATACTGAGCAACTTGATGGAGCTGCGGATTGACAAGTCTCCGAGTCACAATGGACTACATCCTAGGTCTTAAAAAAGGTGGCTAATGAGGTAATAAATGTGCTGGTGTTAATTTTCCAAAATTCGCTAGATTCTGGAAAGATTTAATCAGATTGGAAAGTAGCAAAAAATGCCCTCTATTCATGAAGGAAGGGAGGCAGAAAACAGGAAACTATAGGCCATTTAGCTTGGCATCTGTCATGGGGAAGTTGTTAGAATTGATCAATAAGAAAGTTACAGCTGGGCACTTAGAAAAACTCAAGGAAATCGGGAAGGCTCAGCATGGTTGTGTGAAAGGCAAACCAGGTTTAACCAATTTATTGGAGTCTTTTAAAGGACTAACATGCGCTGTGGATAAAGGGGAGCTTGTAGACTTGCATTGCCATAGCCTCCTTGGCTATGGGCCAAGCGCTGGAAAATGGGATAAGTGTTGTCAGAGCTTTGTTGATTGATGCGGATATGATGAGCCGAATGGCTTCCTTCTGTGCTGTAAACGCCTATGAGTCTATGAGTCTAGACATACTGTACTTGGATTCCCAGAAGGCATTTGATAAGATGCCACATCAAAGGTAATTGCAGAAAATAAAAGCTCATAGTGTAGGGGTAACATATTAGCATGGATAGAATGTTGGCTGGCTGGCAGAAAGCAGAGTATGCATAAATGGGTCTTTTTCTGATTGGCAGGATATGATGAGTGGAGTCCCACAGGGGTCTGTGCTAGGGCCTCAAATTATTACAACTTACAGCAATGACTTAGATGAGGGGAGCAATGGTATGGTGGCTAAATTTGCAGATGACACAAAGATAGGTAGGAAAATTTGCTGTGAAGAGGACATAGGGAGATTGCAGACAGATATAGACAGGTTGAGTGAGTGGGCAAAGATCTGGCAAATGGAGCTTAATGTGGGAAAATGTGAAGTTGTTCACTTTGACAGGAAGAACAAAAAAGCAAAGTATTAATTAAATGGAGAACAACCGCAGAATTCCAATGTAAGGATGTTATGCTTCAGTTATACAGGGCAATGGTAAGACCAATCTCGAATACTGTGTGCAGCCTTGGTCTCCTTATTTAAGGAAAAATGTAAATGCATTGGAGGCTGTTCAGAAGAGGTTTATTAGGTTGATACCTGGAATGAGCAGGTTGCCATATGAGATAAGGATGGACAGACTGCGTTTGCTTCCACTGGAGTTTACAAGAGTGAAAGGTGACTTGATTGGAGTATATAAGATCCTGAATGGATTTTTTTTTCTTTATTCATTCATGGGATGCAGGTTTCACTGGCCAGGCCAGCATTTATTGCCCATCCCTAGTTGTCCTTGAGAAGATGGTGGTGAGCTGCTTTCTTGAACCACTGCAGTTCATGTGGTGTAGGTACATCCACAGTGCTGTTAGGAAGGGTTTTGACCCAGCGACTGTGAAGGAACAGTGATATATTTCAAAGTCAGGATGGTGAGTGACTTGGAGGGGATCTTCCAGGTGGTGGTGTTCTCATCTATCTGCAGCCCTTGTCTTTCTAGATGGTAGTGGTCATGGGTTTGGAAGGTACTGTCTAAGGAGCTTTGGTGAATTCCTGCAGTGCACCTTGTAGATGGTACACACTGCTGCTACTGTGCGTCAGTGGCAGAGGGACTGAATGTTTGTGGATGTGTTGCCAATCAAGTGGGCTGCTTTGTCCTGGATGTTGTCACACTTCTTGAGTGTTGTGGGAACTGCACTCATCCAGGCAAATGGGGAGTATTCCATCACACTCCTGACTTGTGCGTTGTAGATGGTGGACAGAATTTGGGGGGTCAGAAGATGGATTACTCATAGCAAAATCCCTAGCCTCTGACCTGCTTTTGTAGCCATAGTATTTATATGGCTGGTCCAGTTCAATTTCTGGTCAATGGTAACCCCCAGGATGTTGATAGTGGGCGATTCAGTGATGGTAATGCCATTGAAAATCAAGGGTGATGGTTGGATTCTCTCTTATTGCAGATGGTCATTGCCTGACACTTGTGTGATGCGAATGCTACATGCCACTTGTCAGGCCAAGCCTGGATATTATCCAAGTCTTGCTGCATTTGGACATGGACTGCTTCAGTACCTGAGGAGTCACAAATGATGCTGAACATCGTGCAATCACCAATGAACATCTCCACTTCTGACCTTATGATGGTAGGAAGGTCATTGATGAAGCAGCTGAAGATGGTTGGGCTGAGGACACTACCCTGAGGAACTCCTGCAGTGATGTCCTGGAGCTGAGATGACTGACCTCCGACAACCACAACCATCTTCCTTGTGCTGGGTATGACTCCAACCAGTGGAGTGTTTTCTCCCTGATTCCCATTGAAATCCAGTTTTGCTAGGAATCCTTGATGCCACACCCTGTTAAATGTGGCCTTGATGTCAAGGGCAGTCACTCTCATCTCACCTTGGGAGTTCAGCAATTTTGTCCATGTTTGAACCAAGGCTGTAATAGGTCAGGAGCTGAGTGGCCCTGGCAGAACCCAAACCCCTGTGTCAGTGAGCAGGTTATTGCTAAGCAAGTGTCGCTTGATAGCACTGTTGATGACCCCTTCCATTACTTCACTGATGATGGAGAGTAGGCTTGATGGACCGGTAATTGGCTGAGTTGGATTTGTCCTACTTTTTGTGTACAGGACATGCCTGGGCAATTTTCCACATAGCCGGGTGGTTGCCAGTGTTGTAGTTGTACTGGAACACCAGTAAGGCATGGCAAGTTCTGGGGTACAAGTCTTCAGTACTATTGCCAGAATACAGTCAGGGACCATAGCCTTTGCAGTATCCAATGCCTTCAGCTGTTTCTTGACATCATGTGGAGTGAATCGAATTGGCTGAAGACTGACATCTGTGATGCTGGGGACCTCTGGAGGAGTCCGATGGATCTTCCACTCGGCACTTCTGGCTGAAGATTGTTGCAAATGCTCCAGCCTTAACTTTTGCATTGATGTGCTGGGGTCCTCCGTCAATGAGGATGGGTATATTTGTGGAGACTCCTCCTCCAGGGAGTTATTTAATTGTCCACCACCATTCAAGACTGGGTGATTCGATGGTTGTGGGATTGCTTAGTCCTGTCTATCACTTGCCTCTTATGCTGTATGGCACACAAGTAGTCCTGTGTTATAGCTTCACCAGGTTGCCACATCATTGCCACACCTACCCAGATTTGTGAAAAATGGTCCCGTATGTCCTGTACACAAAAAGCAGGACAAATCCAATTCAGTCAATTACCGGCCCATCAACCCTACTCTCCGTCATCAGTGAAGTAATGGCAGGGGTCATCAACAGTGCTATCAAGCGGCACTTGCTTAGCAATAACCTGCTCACTGACACAGGGGTTTGGGTTCTGCCAGGGCCACTCAGCTCCTGACCTATTACAGCCTTGGTTCAAACATGGACAAAAGTGATGAACTCCCGAGGTGAGGTGAGAATGACTGCCCTTGACATCAAGGTCACATTTAACAGAGTGTGGCAGCAAGGAGCCCTAGCAAAACTGGATTTCAATGAGAATCAGGGAGAAAACACTCCACTGGTTGGAGTCAACCTGGCAGAAATCAAGATGGTTTTGGTTGTTGGAGGTCAGTCATCTCAGCTCCAGGACATCACGTCAGGGGTTCCTCAGGGTAGTGTCCTCAGCCCAACCATCTTTAGCTGCTTCATCAATGACCTTCCTTCCATCATAAGGTCAGAAGTGGGGATGTTCACTGATGATTGCACAATGTTCACACATTCACAACTCCTCAAATATTGAAGCAGTCCATGTCCAAATGTAGTAAGACCTGGACAGCATACCTGGTGCTGGCTCCTGGCATGCACTCCTGGACTCTTCATTGAACCAGGGTTGATGGTAATGGTTGATTGGGGGATATGCCAGGCCATGAGTTTACAGATTGTGTTTGAGTACAATCCTGCTGCTGCAGATGGCCCACAGCCTAATGGATGCCTAGTCTCGAATTGTTAGATCTGTTTGAAATCTATCCCATTTAGCATGGTGGCAATGCGATGGAGGGTATCCTCAATGTGCAGGTGGGACTCCGCTTCCGCAATGACTATGTGGCAGTCAATCCTTGTGCACTGATGCATGAACATCTCCATCTGCAGCAGACAGGTTGGTGAGTTTGAGGTCAAGTATGTTTTTCCCTCATCACCTGCCACAGACCCAGTCCAGCAGCTATGTCCTTTAGGACTCAGCCAGTAGTGGTGCTATCGAACCACTCTTGGTGATAGGCATTGAAGTCCCCCACCCAGAATACATTCTGCACCCTGCTGAGGAGGGCAGTACATGGTAATCAACAGGAGGTTTCCTTGCCCATGTTTGACCTGATGCCATGGGGCTTCATAGGATTCAGAGTTGCAACTCCCTCCCGACTGTATACCACTGCCTCTGCTGTCCTGCCAGTGGGACAGGGAATGGTGTCTGGGACATTATCAACAGGTATGCTTCCATGACTATGTCTTGACTAATCTGTGAGACAGCTTTCCCAATTTTGGCACTCGTGCCCAGATATTAGTAAGGAGGGCTTTGCCAGGTCTGTCCAGTTTCATTCCTTTTTTTGTGGTTTGTATTACAACTGAGTAGCTTGCTAGGCCATGTCAGAGGGCATGTAAGAGTCAACCACTTTGCTGTGGGTCTGGAGTCACATATGGGCCAGACCAGGTAAGGACAGCAGATTAGTGGTTCCAAGTTCATCACTAGACTTTTAATTCCAGATTGTTATTGAATTCAAATTCCATCATCCGCCGTGGTGGGATTCAAACCCAGGTCCCTGGAGCATTACCCTGGGTCTCTGGGTTACTAGTCCAGCGACGATACCACTACTCCATCATCTCCCCTTGACAAGGTAGCCATGGAAAGGATGTTTCCTCTTGTGAGTGAGTCCAGAGCTAAGGGGCACTGTTTTAAAATTAGGGGTTGCCCTTATAGGACAGAGATGTGGAGAATTTTTTTTCTCTCAGAGGATTGTGTGACTTTGGAATTCTGCCTCAGAAGGCGGTGGAGGCGGTGTCATTGAATACTTTTAAGGCGGAGATAGATAGGCTCTTTTTAGGCAAGGGAATCAAAGTTTATTAGGGGTAGATGGGAATGTGGGATTTGAAATACAAGGAGGTCAGCCATGATCTTATTGAATGGTGAAGCAGGGCCAAGGGGCCGAATGGCCTACTCCTGCTCCTATTTCTTATGTCCTTATGTTCAAATAGGTTTAGTTACCATTGGCTGTACTCTGGCTGCACTCTGGATTAGAATTGATGGGATCGCCAAAGGGTCTGGTGTCAGTTCCACCTCCAAATCTGACATTGGAACTTATGGAAGGAAGAGGAGCAAGTGGGCAGAATAAACAACCACCGCCTCTGCCTCAGAGTTCCTCTATTGTCCTCTAATGCCCCCCCTCCCCGCCCTGTAACATCCAGGTACTGCTGATTCTGTGCCCAAACCAGCTCTGGGGTTTCCAATTCTTATTGCTTTTAGTCATAAAATTAACCTTAAGATATTTTACTGAGTTGCTGTCTTTGAAGAAAAACGTGTTTCACTGGCTGAAAATGTGATTTAAAGGTTGAGATTGTGGTTGGCCACAGCAGCCCTTGACAAGGGAGGAGTATAATTTGCCAAACTCCCCAGTCTTTATGATTATTCAGTGACCTTGTTTCTTGTGTTTGGATACCAAGAAAAGATGGATTGGGCTCCGTGGAGATGTTTGATTAGCCCGTTGGCCCTGACTAAGCTCATACAGGGATATTGGGCATTTGATAAAGCACTTGAGGGCTCTTGGCATCTGTTGTAACTTTACTGCAACATTAGCCAGCAGCTAGAGGAAGGGAGAAAGTTGTGGGGGTGGATGAATGAATTCTACAGAATTCAGTTCTAATCCAGCTAACCTTTTAATGATAAGGGGAACTGATGTTATGTCTTGCCAATGTTGAACTTCTCCTCCAGCTGCTGAAAGATCAAAAAAGGTCATCCACTTCCAGATTACAAAATAACCCTAATGATGCTTATTTTTCATTAAGAATTTGCGAGCACAATTTTGTTTTTAATTTGCTAATTGCCGGCTTTTTAGCATCTCAAAGAGCTTTTAAAGGGGGCAAAAGGCTAAAACCACACGTGCTGTGTGAATGCTAATACAGTTCCTTCTTCAGTCGCACAGTGCAAACATTATATGCTGCTGCTGCTGGGACTGGGAAACAGGGGATACTATTCATCCAGCCTATAATTGTGTTGATATTGTAAAGCGTGCTGCAAATGCAACTGTTTGTTGCCAGAACCCACTGACTGGCCTAAACCAGAAGGAATTCTCATGTTTAAGGTTGGCATGAAACCATCCCAGTCACTGAGCCGCTCTTATGAAATCGCAACCTGGAATGTTGAGAGAGGAAAAGCAGGTGTCTTGTTATCAAACTTCTAGAGAGAGACAAGTTTTCCTTCACCTGACACTGCACTTAATGCTCTGCTAATCTGATTGACAGCATAGCTTTTTGCAAATGAACAGTTTGACCTACGAGACCAAATAGATGGATGGATTGGAAATAAAGCAGGCATAATCTAGAGCCTTGCCCAAAGCCTCCAATGGATAAGGCGACAGTGTCTAGGAATCACCTTATGCAATAGTAATGTACAGTCGCATAGCATGTTCATATGGCATTCCTCTGTGCTATTTTAAGAGATTTTTCCATTTTTTTAAATGAATTAATGCCATCACTAAAATAGCAAGAAGATGAATGTCACCTGTTCTCCAATATTGTAAGTTTAGAGTTATATGGTTGTTCTGTATAGACCAATAAGATCCTGGTTTGATTCTTCATCTGTGGCGTGTTCATTGATCATCAAAGGATAGGATCCCATGAATTGAGGGGAAATTAGTCGACATTCCTGCTTGAGGAGGGGAAGGGAAAAAACAGACAGAAAAAGGAGGGAAAAAAGGAGCCTAGTGTAATAATTCAATAACTTGCAATCAATAGCACTGCCAATGTAGAAAAATGTCCCAATGTGCATCTCAGAGGTGTAAGGAAAAGAAGGTGATTTTAGGAGCAGTGGTCAAAAAGCTTGGCCAAAGAAATGAAGAAGAGGGAGGGAATTCCAGAGTAAGAGACTCAAGAGATTGAAAGCACAGTGGACAAAGGGAGGAGGAAGTTCAAAAACCTTGAAGGAATGGAGAGATCAGGGGAGAGAGTTGAAGGAGGTAACAGAAAGAAGCAAGGTCATGAACAGCTTTAAATACAAGTTTGAGAATTTGAAACTTAAGACACTGGAGGCTGGAGCCAATAGAATCCAGTGAGTACAAAGATGAAGGGTGAGCAGGACTTAGCATGGCTTGGAATACTGACAGCAGCATTTTGGATGACCTCATGTCTTTATAGCATGGAGGATGGACATGTGGATAGGGGTTTAAGCAGCGATGGAAGTAGGTAGCCTTTCTGATGGAGAAAATATAGGGTCAGAAACATAACCTTGAGTTGAAAATGAGACCCACTCTCGGTACATGTGGAAGTTGATCTCATGTTCACAAATGATGTTGCCAAGGGGCAGCATGTAGATGAAGAAGAGAAGGGTGCCAACCGTATATCTTTGGGGACACTAGAGGTAATCATGCAGGAACAGAAGTCATTGCAGGAGATTGTCTGTCTACAATCAGATGGTGTAATCAAGTGAGGATAGTCCCACTGAGCTGGACAATAGATGAAGGACATTGTAGAAATATGGCGTATTCAACTGTGTTAAAGACTGAAAGATGTGGAGGAGTATGAGAAGAGATAATAAAGCAGTCACAGTCACAGCGGATGGCACTTATTGCTGTAGTTGGGGCCAATTTGGTTCTGCAGCTGGGGTGGAAGCCTGATTGGAAAGAGTTGCAGGAAATATGGACACATAGCAACACATGACAACACATTTCAGGGACTTTGGAGAGGAAAGGAAGATTGGAAATGGAGCAGTAGATTGCAAGGTCAAAGTGGTCAAGGGTGGTTTCCTGACATAGGCACTAATGAAACGTAAGCATCTCCTTAATACAATGACAGTAGCATTGTTATTTGAAGGTGCCTGTTTAGAAGAAGCAGGAAATAATTTGTGGCTCAAAGACTACACGGCAGAATCACCAGGAAACTACATACACCATCGAGGTATAAAAAGGCAACTTAATAATGGTGAAAGGAATTTTCCTCTTACTAATGTAACCTCCAATGAGTCAAATTATAGTAGCTTTTTTTGATTTGAATTTCAAACTGACCCTCCTTATAACTAGTGGTTTGTGCCTGTGACCTATTTATTTAGCTCTGTATAGTGTTAGCTGCCGTTGTGTGGAAGGAAGGGAAACCAAAGTGATTCTGTAATATTGGTTAGCTTACGGGCTTTTTAATAATTTTCCATTGGTCAGAAAGGAATACATACATAATAATTTCCTAGAACAGATGTGGGATGCCTGTTACAAGGAGGGTTACCTGCTACAGCCAGCAGTCACTAAAGTGAACACTATGACAGTATATCTCTGTTATTTTTTTGTGTCCACACTGCATTTTTATCCTTTCCCTCAGATCCCACAAAGTCCTTGAACTTGTGAGGAACATTAGCAGATGTTCATTAGCGTGTGGGCAACCAGAGGATTAAAGCCATTTGTTGGTGTTGTCCTGCTTGAACGAGTACTTAAAAGTGGCTCTTTTGGGGATTAGCATGTCTGGTTCATAGCCAGTTGGACAGATAAACAAAAACTGTACTAGGCCTAATGGGGCCTTTTCGTTTCCCGTTTGGTGTGGGCCAACCAAAAAATGCACATTTCCTGTTCTGTACCGTAATTCAAGGTCTATAAGACCCATCTTTATATAAAAACTTTTACATCCTGGTTGTTGCAGTCGAGGTGTTGGAGGCTAAATGGGAAATGGTCTGTCAGCTGTGCAGTAGCAGTCAAAAAGACTACATTTTCAGAGAAACATAGAAAATATGGGGTGGTTGCTCTGCTGCTATGTACATCGACATCTTTTGAATCAGTATTTTCAATAATAAATGTTTTAATTATTTTGTTTCCAGCATTCACATTTCTTATCTTAAAAATTAAGTTCTGGAGAATGATTTCAGAATGATTTCTGTTTCACGTTAGTCTAAAGGATTTTCTTGACAGTTTTGAAGAATAAAAAAGTAGCGAATTTAGCTCAAACAAAAACAAGAATTGCTGGAAAATCTCAGCAGGTCCGACAGCATCCGTGGAGAGGAGGACAGAGTTAAAGTTTCGAGTCCGTATGACCCTTCACCGGAACAAATCAGCGAATTTAGCTTTTCTCTCAGGAATCTTTTCCCACTTTCCTTCCCTTCCTTTACCTCCTGTCATTTTCTTCTTTTTCCACAGGCATTAGGTACATCACCCAAATGCACATTATTTTTCTGTAATTCTTAACAATTAGGGTTTGACCCGCTTTTCGGGTGTGGGACCCGTAATTTGTGACCTGCCTTGTCAGTTCTGTTGGAGGCGTACAGCACATAGATTTCATCCTGTCACCTCATTTAAATGATTGTAGCATAGGGCTGAGTATCTTCCATGCTGCTGGCTACCGCAGCAATCTGCAGGGGCCCAGCAGTGTTGTGCTGTAAAGATGTGGTGTGGCCAGCCTTTTGTTCTTAAAGGCAGTCTGTCCCTCTTATTGATAGGCTGCACTGAATTATAAGAGGTCGCTGCTGAATACTATTGCTGCAATTCTAAACAAGGAAAATGAAACACTGGGGCAATGAGAGCATTCCAGAGTCCCAGAGTGTGGCACTAGAGGCATTAATGGTGGAGATGAACAGATAGAGTGAGGTCGTGTTTGCATAGGCAGCAGGATTCATCAAAGACAAACATATAGCAGGAAGTGGGATCAGGTTGCTAGGGAGGTCAATTCCAGGCAAATGGCCCCCCAAAGGACCACAAGAATTCTAATGACTTTACATGAGTGGTCAAGGTCAGTGATTGCATCTTTACATGACAACTCCTACCCATTGCTCCACCAAGCTTTCACACTGCTCAAAGAACCACAATCCCATTACTCACCCAACACCAATCCCTGACACACAGGTCTCATGCCTAAAATCCAGATACTCTATTTCACCCTCACACACTTAGCAATCTGCCAGTCTCACACACGTCACTCCCTGCCTCCATATACCTCCAGCTATTTAGCTATGGCAAGCACTTCACCCAAACATGGTGCTACACAATCACTGACATTCTTTTCTCTCTTGTAGGGTAATCCAGAGGCCCAGGCTAATGCTCTGGGGACACAGGTTCAAATCCCACCACAGCAGCTGGTAAAATTTAAATTCCATTAATAATTTTATTTTTATTTATTCATGGGATGTGGGTGTCACTGGCTAGGCCAGCATTTATTGCCTATCCCTAATTTCCCTTGAAAAGGTGCTGAGCTGCCTCCTTGAACTGCTGTAGCCCATCTGGTGTAGGTACACCCACAGTGCTGTTAGGAACAGAGTTCCAGGATTTTGACCCACCGACAGTGAAGGAACAGTGATATATTTCCAAGTCAGGATGGTGAGTTGCTTGGAGGTGGTGGTCCAAGTGGTGGTGTTCCCATATGTCTGCTGCCCTTGTCCTTTTAGATGGTAGTGGTCATGGGTTTGGAAGTTGCTATCTAAGGAGGCTTGATGAGTTCCAGCAGTGCATCTAGAATATAAAGCTAGTCTCAGTAATGGTGACCCATGAAACTATCATCAATTGTCATTAAAAACCCATCTGGGTTCCCTAATGTCCTTTAGGGAACAAAATCTGCCATCCTTACCCAGTCTGGCCTCCACTCACACAGAAATGTAGTTGACTCTTAAATACCCTTTGAAATGGTCCATCAAGCCATTCAGTTTCAATGGCAGTTAGAAGGGACAATAAATGTCAGCGATGCCCACATCCCATGAATGAGTAACGAGAAAAAAAATAAGGTAGCACATAATGGAAGTGAGCGGAGTAGACCCAGCAAGCGGCAAGGTCACCAGCATTGCCTGAGGAGATGATTCTCAATATCATGGCTATCACAAAGCCTATTATATCCAGCCCCATTGAGAAGATTGGAGATGATGGCATGATCCTTCCTTTATGCCTCTTCTCAACTCCCAACTGAGTCTCATTCTGAATGCTGAGATGGTGTCAACATTGGCACCTTGCTTCCCACCCACCCCCCCTCCTCCAACTGTCCTTAACCCCAACCCCATCCTTCGTGACCTGATTCTCTGCTTTCAGGCACCCAAAATCTACTGTCTGTCCAGCCATAGCAGCCTGAAGTGGAGGAGGAGAGAGAGCAACAGCACCGCATTGATGAAGTTTCCCTGTCACTTCACCTGACACTTGTAGCCATCAACTCAGATATTAGCACTACACATACCTACATGCAGGGATATAGAGAGTTGGGATCAGCACGTGCTGAGTAAGTGGTAATGTGTAGGCAACAACTTCCCGGAGTACCAGGTCACAGATGAGTTCTTCTACGGAGAAACTGAAATGAGGACTTTCATAGGCCATCATACAGGGAAATGCTGATAGGTATACACTCCAAGATGCTGGATGCATTAGCTGGTCTTCCAAATAGCCTGCTGTCACTGTTAAAGAGCATGGAGGAATCCAGCTCCAAATTGGCAGAGTGTATAGCATAGAGCTTGCCCTCTCCACAGGCTGTGCTTGATCTCCCTGCCATCTTGCAGACCATAGGCGCTTCAGATACAATCCCCACACCTGGTGCAGCCTTTGGACAGAATATTCTGCCCTCTCCCGTGGCGCGTTTGGAGTTGGGGGAGGACAGTTAATCAGGCAGACTGGTGGCAGGTGAACACCCCGCTGCCTTCCCACCTCCACCAAAATTAAGTTCCGAGGCACTCAGGTTAGCGATTAGTACCAATTAAGGGCCTCAACCCACTGCTAGTCATGTTAACCCAATGGCAGGCAGATGTGTCGCCACGCGGGGTACATGACAAGCAAACCTGTGCTGGCTGCTAGTAATCGCCCAAGGGCGGGGGTCCCTCGTTCAAAGGCACTTAGTGACTGATTGAGGCAGCTAGCATTGGGAAGAGGTCTCCTGCTGACAGCCACCCCCTGACCTTGCTGCTGGCACCCCTACACACTGCCAAACCGCAGCCCCACCACCCCCACCCGCCCATCCACCTCTCATATTACCTCTGGACTGGGCCACTCTGTGATCCTGGACCTCCAGTGCATGTCATTCTGTCAGTAGCCACCACTTCCCCAGGGGAACTGCTGAGCAAAAGAGTTTCCAGCCTCTGATTGACGACAGCTCCTGGCGGACAGGGCTTCCTGCCCCCGGGGTCCTGATTCCATGGGAGGCCCGCTGCTGGCTTCTGAACTGCCTGGTTGGCTTGTCATTCGGCAGGCCTCCCCCAAAGGAGATAATGCAGGTCTCTAGACAGATCTCAGCTGCCAGGCAAGACCCCTGTCGCCTCCACAAGATTCGGCATGCTTCAAAAGCCAGGCAGGCTGCTGGAAGCAGCTGGCAGTACAAGCGAACGCCCTCAGGTAGGCAGAAAGCTTACATAGTACCACCTCCAGCAGCACTATTTCTATAAATTTCACATGCTTAGCATCCACAGAAAGTTCAACCATGGTCGTAACATAGCCAAACCCAATCACTTTGATGTTCACGCATTCATAATATCCCACAAGCACCCTGCAAATTGATCAGGAGCAATAACTCTGGCCTATTTTTTCTCACCCTATCCAGTTATGAATTTGCAGCCACAACAGACGATGTTCAATATGGAAGTGACATACACCCTGGGTGCAATCCACCCCTCTCCTCGAGACAAATGGATGCCAATACTGTACTATACTATCCCATAAGCACTGAACTCAGTTACGGGAAATGACTTTCATCTGAGCTGAGATCGGCTTTCTCAGGATATAATTATTTTTACAGTGGCATTATCTTTGTTTAAAAAAACCCTGGAATTTGTGAAGTATCCTATACATAGCTAGCAAGGGGTTAGAGGCAAGTAATCTGCCCCAACCACCTCACAGAGTGACCTTATCGTACATTTGAATGTAATTGAGATGACATTCAGTCTTCAGTTCAATAAAACTCTTCTCTAGACTTTAAACAAATACCTGTCTGCAGGCATTAGTTCATTTTAGTAGAGACTATGCTATAACCAGACATATGGTGAATATTTCCTGAATGTGCTAGATATATTCAAAATCATAAACCCCTCCTTATAAATGTGGTTAGAATTTCACCGCACAAGGAATCATCCCCTATAGTTATCTTTAAATTTTTATGGGGGATTTCACCATTATCACATGATAATTTACTGCCAACGTTAAAGAACGTCATCAAATAAAAATAGATTACCTATTATTGGGGAGGTTTAAACTTCAGATGAGATAATTTAGCTAGAAATTAGAATTTGTCTTTCTTCCTTTCTTTGTGCCAAAATGACCAAACTAAAAATATGTGGCCTAAAGCAGAGAGTGCTTAAAAAACACAGCTGCTCTGGCAGCATCTGTGGAGAGAGAAACAGAGCTAATGTTCAGAGCCGATGAGAGATAGAAATGTGATGGGTTTTATACTGTTGAAGAGAGGAGCTGGAGCAAGTGGAGCTAAGTAGAAGGTCAGGGATAGGTGGGAACTCAGGAGATATTTTACAAAGACGTCAAAGGCACAAGACACACATCATTTTTTTTGCTCCACCTGCTCCAGCCCCTCTCTTCAAAAGTATAAAACCCATCACATTCCTGCCTCTCTTCAGCTCTGAAGAAGAGTCATATGGACTCAAAACGTTAACTCTGTTTCTCTCTCCACAGATGCTGCCAGACCTGCTGAGTTTTTCCAGCATTTTCTGTTTTTATGTCAGGTTTCCAGCACCTGCAGTATTTTGCTTATATAAAAATATGTGGCATCTCAACTGACACATGGGGCAGCTGCTTCTGACAGGAAAAAATAGCAAAAGGTGATTCACAATTAAAGACAAACCTTGAAGCTCATTGTATCCAGATAGCCAAAGAAAAGAGAGCACAAAGGTCATCAAGGATAGATCAGCCATCAGATTAGTGTGATGTCTGAGGCCCTATATGCGCAAAAGCTTGCCTCAACAGACTTTCCATGACCTGTATTAAGTTGGAGATGAATCATAGATTGGCATCATCAAAAATGATAAACAAAATATCCTCAACACATCTTATCATTCTATTGTCTTCCTTAATTGTTTGTCACTCTGTTCTAACATTACTTGTAGGCCCAAGATGCCATTTCATTTATTGTGCACAATTGATGCTCACTTTTCTGGACAATATGGGATACTTTACATTTCAAGCTAACTATCTTAACTTTGTATCCTTTGGTTATTGATCTTCTTCCCAGTGAAAACAGTTTCTCCCTATCTACTCCATCAAAACCTTTCATAATTTTGAACACCTCTATTAAATCTCTTCAGCATCTCTGCTCTAAGAATAATATTCCCAGTTTCTCTAGTTTCTCCACATAACTGAAGACTCTTGTCCCCTCTCTTGTGCTAGTAAATTCTCTTTGCACCTTTTCTGAGGGCTTTTACTCATGTTATGAGAAAATAAAATCTGTGAATGTAAATGTAGGCTGATGTGGACAACTTATATTAGGCAATAATATAATGGTAGACATGTTGAGTGAATACTTTATATTTATTTTCACAGTGGGGAAAGAGGACAAATACTGGCAATACATAGAAACTAAAGATAAGTCAAGGAGAGAGCGTTAGTGGATTTAAAATAAGTAAAAATACGGTAATGGAGAAAATAATGGGAGTTGAGAAAGATAAATCATCAGGACATGATGGTTTCCACCCCAAACTATTAAAAGAAATTGGTGAGGAAATTACAGATGAATTATTCATAATTTTTCAATAATCCCCCGATTCAGAAATTGTGCCTTTTGGATTATCAAATTACAAATGTTACTTCTCGAAAAGCAGAATACTGCAGATGCTGGAAATCTGAAATGGAAACAGAGAATGCTGGAAACACTCAGCAAGTTCAATAGCATCTATGGAGTGAGAAGCAGAGGCCCGGATTTTTGTCCCCAGGCCAGGTATGCAAAGATGGGAGATTTTCTGGCTCAGTGAAACTAGCCTTTCAAAATGGCCACCCACAGGTTGGATATATGGTCGGGAGGGGGAGGGAGGGGTGAGCTGAAATTCGAGTTGGGGTAGGTGACTCTGGAAACGAGTGCGGAGGCTTCCAGATGCTGAGGCCGGCTTGGTGCAAGGCCAGCCTCTGTGCTTTGGCACTGTGTTTGAATAAATAAATAATCGTAAAATACAGCCCTCACCCTTCACCACCCCTTATCCCCATGCTTTCCCTATGCCCCATCCATGCCAATCTATGGCAACCCATGCCAATACCCACCCTCCCATGGCCCTTTACATCCCCTTTGCCAATTCCCCTCTACCCACCCCCATTTCCCACATACAGCCTATGCTAAACCACCCACCACCCTTTGCTCCTACCCCCTCCATGACAACTCATCTAGTATCTTTGGGCAGTTCCTTGACAGTTTTGACTCTTCCTGGACAGTTTTGACAGTTTTCTGGACAGCTGTGAAAGCTTTGATAGCTAGACAGTACTTTAACAGTTCCTTGACAGCTTGACAGTTCCAATGAGTTCTTGTGCAAAAAATTGCACAATCATGTTTTTTTTTTAATAGTCCCAAAGGATGCCTTATCTCTCCCAAAGGGTGCCTTACCTCTCCCAAATGTGTCTCCGGGCCTATCCAAAGAAGTACCTTACGTTTCCAAAGAGGTACCCAGGCTATCTGAACAAATCCATCAAGTTCATTCAAGAGGACGTTAGATGATTATTTGAGTAGGAACCATGTGCAGGGGTATGAGAAAAAGACAGGGCAATGGCACTAGCTCATAATGCTCATTTGGAGAGCCAATACAGACACAATGGGCTGAATGGCCTTCTTCTGTACCGTTAAAATTCTGTGATTCTGTGATTCAGACCTTCTCTTACTGATTCTAATCTGCACACTCTGGGTTTCACACTCCTGGCCTTCCAAAATTCCATTTCAGTGGAGACAGCTGGTGATTTAAATGGCCAGCTGCCTCTGCAAATCACGTATGTTTAAACCCCCGCCTGACTCCAGTCCTGCCCCTGCAATGATAGGAAATACTGGGTTCGGGTGCGGGGCTTAGAAATTTCAGCCATTTCCGGGATTTTCACCAAGAAACAGAGCCTCTCCATCATGGCAAAAGTCTTGGCCAGAATTAACATTTCAGATCGATGGGTCTTTCATCAAAACTGGGAAAATTTAGAAATGTAATAGGATTTGAGCAAAGGGTGGGTGGGACAAGGACAAAGGAAGATCTATGATAAGGTGGTGTCTTGCCCACCTTCTGAACTTCATGCTAATTTTTATATTTTAAAACTGACCACACAAGGCTGCAAAAAGATGGCCACCTGAGGATCACCTGACTCGTTTTGTGGCTTGAAGCCACTGCCCTATCTCAAGAAGGAACAAAAGGAACATTCCAGACTGACGTTGAATCAATGGCCGGGATTTTCCGTGCCCGCCAGTGTCGGGTGTGCTCGGTGACACGAGTGGACAATATGGTGCGTTCAGTTTCATGTCGGCATGCGACCAGTTTGCAACTGTCCGCTCAGCCCATCAATGACAGGCCGCGTTCTCCACCAGCGGACATCCAGAAGCTCATTGTAATACATCAGCATATCATCATTAGGCAAGCCTGCCAAACTGTCTCCCACCGCTGGATCGTCCACCCAAGTCGGCGGGAAAACACGCCGACATGTTTCACAACACCATGTAAGCAACGTACTCCTCACAAGTTGCATTGCACTTGGGACTTCAACATTTGTTTGCCTACCTTGCTTCAGTCGGCACTCACAGTCATCAGTGCCAGGCTTCACAGACAGCACCAACTCACTTTTAAGGGGGCTCACAGCAGGTCTCTACCTACCAGATCTGCCATATGTGGATGGCTTTTCAATGGCTGCAGGGCTAAGGCTTGCTTGGTGAAGGGGGTGAAGTGGCCTCAGGCAAGGGAAGAGGCTGCAGGGTGAGAGCTGTACTGGGGAAGGAGGGTAACCCAGGTTGTGTGTGTGGGAGCACATGCTGATCTGTGCAAGTGCCCTCAAGATGGTGAGGGCTGAGGAGGTAGTCTCCAAGGGAGATGAGGCCAGATTGACATGTGAGGGTACATGTGTGAGAATGGGTGGTGATGTCACTTAAGCTGGCAGTAAGTGAGATGCCAGTGAATGTGTGATGGGCTTGATTGCATGAGATTAGAGTGATGAGATGGTTGTCATACCCTGGCTGTGCGGATGAGATCATTCATCTTCTGTCTGCATTGGACGGACAACCTCTTCTGTGCAGCATTGGCACTGATCACCACTGCCATTGCCCACCAAGCCATAGTGGTAATGTATCTGCCCTTCCTGCAGCCAGTGTGGGAGTAGAGAACATCACACGGCCTCCCACAGCATCCAAAGGGTGCTCGAGGGCTGCAGTCTTCTTGCCGTTTGAGGCCATGTCTTCTATGCTGCAGTCCTGGGCTGGAAACACTGACCACGGCTGTACTTTAAATGTGGTGCCTGGCGTGATGAAGCGGTGAGGTGATGGCATGGCAGGCGAATCGGAGCCCATCTGCCATGGAAACAGCGTGTTTCCCAGGAATTTATAAATAATAAGGCGGGTTTAGGATGACACGGCGTGAAAACCTGCCTGCTACAGCATTTAGTGCAAATGTGGGACAATTCTGCCCGATGGCTTTTCCTTTCACTAATTCATAAGGGTATTAACAATTGAATGGGTCATTCAAACACAAGATACTGGCTGTCTTAAACTCTCAAGGTGTCAAACAACAATACGGTTGACTGGAACCAACATACACACCACCCTTTGTTTGGAAAAAGGACTTTGAACTTATGCAAGTCACATGATGAGGGAATCATTTTGTTGTTCTTCTTTTAAAACCAGCTTGCAGACAAAGGATTCCAATGAAAGCCATCAAAATAGCTGCAAGTCACCCAAAGTAATAAACAGCAATACCTTGAAAGTGGGAGATACTGCCACAGAGAAGGATTACCCAACCCCTTCTGGTTCAACTTCATCAGTGAACCAAAATCCTATAAATTCAACTACAAGAAGCCTCACTGGCTGCTGATAATCCTTCGCTTTTCAAGCCTTTACTGAACCTAAAGCATGAAATTCATCAAGAAACTACAGGCCTGCTATGAAAGAGACTGGGATAATTACAAGCTCTAATAGTATATTGCCTTCACCTATACCTAACTTTGGATATGTGACAGTGTGTGTGAGATAGTGAGTGAAACGTTGCTTTATTTTCTGGTAATTGAGTGATAATAAAAAAAACCTCCTTTATTTTTAAACCACAAAAAGCTTGCTGTTGGAATGATTTAATTGGATCATTCAAGGGGAAGAAAACACTCACCCCTTACATACATACATACTGATCATGGGCAGCAAAATGCAACACATAAATTCTGTCTGTAGGTGGAAGGCAGGAGAGGTTGAATGACAGATGAGCTAGTCTTGAAGGACGAAAGGGAATGATGATGGGACAAGAAAGGAAACAGGGAAACAAAAGATGTACCTGGAACAGGTGTGCTGCTGTTTGTAAGCAAAAATAAGAGAAAAACTGAAACATGCAAAAAAAAAAAGGGAACAAAGTGGGGAGACAGAGTTTACGGAATGAAATTGTTGAACTCAGTGTTAATTCCAGAAGGCTGTAATGTGCACAATCGAAAGATGAGGTGCTAGTCATCAAGCTTAATTTGAGCTTTGCAGGAACAATGCAGCAGGCCAAGGACAGAGATGTCATCATGAGAGCAAGGTGGAGGATTAAAGTGACAGGCCACCAGAAGCTTGGAGTTATACTTGCAGAGTGAACAGAGGTGTTCCACAAAGCGGTCACCCAATCTGCTTCTGGTCTCCGCAGTGCAGAGAAGGCCACATTGTGAGCAGCGAATGCAGTGGACTAAATTGAAAGAAGTACAAATAAATTACTGCTTCACCCAAAAGGGGTGCTTGAGGCCTTGGACAATCAGGAGAGAGGAGGTGAAAGGGCAGGTGTTACAAATCCTGTGTTTGCATGGAAAGGTAATGTGGAAAGCGGATGAGTGTTGGGGTTGCCTGAGGAGTGGATCAGGGTATCACGGAAAGAATGGCCCCTTCAGAATGCTGAAAGGGGAGAAGAGGTGAAAGTGGGTTTAGTGGTGACTGAGAATATGGACGAGGAACATTCTCCGGTTAGATGTGACAAGTGGTGTTTCCCAGAGATTTGTGTTGGAGTAACAGCCTTTCAGCATACCATATTGATAGGCTGGATTTTCCCTTTGAGGGAAGGGAACAGAAGTAAGGACTGTTTCCAGATGATGAACCTGCCCCTGGAGGGGGTGGAGCAGTCACTTTTTGGAATGTTCATGGAGCCAACGCCCAGCCCGGCACGCCTTAGTTGGCATGGAGACAGATTCCCTGTGTAATTAAGAGCAACGGATGGACTAGCGAAGCTGGATGGCCAATCAGAGGCCTTCTAGCTTGAAAGGAGCTGCAGCCTGCAGTGGATGGTAAGTAATAGAGAGGGCACTTCAACTTGGAGGCTATATTTTAGCAGCTGTTGCTGTTGCTAAGGTTTTTTTCTCCTGGTAAATACTTATGGATATTTACTGACATTTGTTTCAGCACTTTGTGAGCTACAAGTGCAGATTGCCATGCAGAATTATGATGTTGTGGCGATAACAGAGACCTGGGTCAAGGTCAGGCAGGGCTGGGTGTTAAATATTCCTGGGTACAAAGTGTTCAGGAAAGATGGGGCAGGAAGGAAAGGAGGAGGGGTGGCTGTATTGGGTAAGGAGAGCATTGCAATGCTGGAGAAGGAGGATGCCCAAGAGTGTTCAAGAACAGAATCAATCTGGCTAGAGTTAAGGAACAAAGGGGAGCAATTCCATTGCTTGGTGTAGTCTAGAGACCAACTAGTGGGAAGGATTTAGAGGAACAAATCTGCAGTGAAATTACAGAGGTAAACATTGTAGGGCAGTTATAATCGGAGACTTTAATTACCCAAATATAGACTCAGATATTGGTAGCGTTAAGGGCAGAGAGGGGCAATAGTTCCTGGATTGTGTTTAGGGGAATTTTCTACAGCAGTATGTGTCCAGTCCAACAAGAAAGAATGCATTGTTGGACCTTGTTCTTGGAAATGAGATTGGCCAAATAGATCAAATGTCAGTGGGGCAATATTTAGGAGACAGTGATCATGGTATTATAATGTTTAGGATGACAGTAGGAAAAGATAATGGGCAATCCAGAGTAAGAATAATTTACTGAGAGGAGCTGACTTCAATGGGGCAAGAACGGAGCTGGGCCAGATAGACTGAAATAAAAGGTTGGAGGGAAAAATTGTAGCTGAATAATGGCCTGCCTTCAAAGAAGAAATGGCTTGGGCACAGTCAAGGTATATTCCCTCAAAATGGAAAGGTAGGACAAACACATTCAGAGCTGCTCGAATTAAAAAGAAGATAAAAATTATGATAAAAAGAAAACTTGTGCTGATGACAGGTGTCAGGTATTAAATACAATTGAGAACTAAGCTGAATACAGAAGATACAGAGGAGAGGTGAAGAAGCAAATAAGAGAAGCAAAGAGGGATTATGAGAAAAGACTGGCAGCCAACATAAAGGTGAATTCCAAAGTCTTCTGTAGGTATATAAATAGTAAAAGGGTGGTAAAAGGAAGAGTAGGGCCGATTAAAGACTAAAAAGGGGAGTTACACACGGCAGGACTGTGGTGTTAAATGAATACTTTGCATCTGTCTTTACCAAGGAAGCAAATGCTACCTAAGCCATAGTGACAGAGGAGGAAACTCTGTCACTAGAAGGGTTCAAAATTGATAAGGAGGAGGGATTGGATAAACTGTCGGAACTTAAAGTTTACAAGGCCCTAGGACCAGATGAGATGCATCCAAGGATATTGAAGGAAGTGAGAGAGGAAATTACAGGGGTGCTGGCCATAATCTTTCAGTCTTCCCTAGACTCAGGGGAGGTGACAGAGGACTGAGAATTACAAACATTATGCCCTTGTTCAAAAAAGGTTGTAAGGACAAGCCCAACAATTACAGACAAGTCAGTTTAACTTCAGTAGTGGGGAAGCTTCTAGAAACAATTATTCAGGGTAGAATTAATAGTCACATGGAAAAACGTGGGTTGATTAGGAAGAAGCCAGCATGGAATCTTTAAGGGAAAATCGTGTTTACCTAACTTGCTGAAATCTTTTGAAGAGGTAATAGAGAGTAGTGATGAGGTTAAAGCTGTTGATGTGGTTTACATGGACTTCCAAAAGACATTCAATATAATGCCGCACAACGGACTTGTGAGAAAAGTTGCAGCTCATGGAATAAAAGGGACAGTAGCAATGTAGATACAAAATTGGCTGAGTAATAGGAAACAACGAGTTATGGTTAATGGATATCTTTTGGGCTGAAGAAAGGTTTGTAGTGGAGTTCCCCAGGGGTTAATAGTGGAGTTCCCCAGAGGTTGGTATTGGGACCCTTGCTTTTCCTGATATATATCAATGATCTAGCTCTTGGTGTGCGGGGGACAATTTCAAAGTTTGTGATGGTACAAAACTTGGAAGCATTGTAAACGGTGAGGAGGGCAGTGTAGAACTTCAAAAGGACATAGGCACATTGGTGGAGTGGGCAGATAGATGGCAGATAAAGTTCAATGCAGAGAAGTGTGAAGTGATTCATTTTGGTAGGAAGAACTTGGAGAGATAATATAAAATAAGGGGTCCAACTCTAAAGGGTGTGCAGAAACAGAGGGACCTGGGTGTATAAGTGCATAGATCATTAATTGTGGCAGGACAGGTGGAGAGAGCAGTTAATAAAGCATGCAGTATCCTGGGCTTTATTAATAGGGGCATAGGGTACAAGAGCAACGAGGTTATGCTGAACTTGTATAGCACACTAGTTAGGCCTCAGCTGAAGTATTGTGGTTCTGGGCACCACGCTTTAGGAAGGATGTGAATGCAGAATGCATTGGAGAGAGTGCAGAAGAGGTTTACAAAAATGGTTCCTGGAATGAGACACTTCAATTATGAAGATAAATTGGAGAATTTGGGACTGTTCTTGGAAAGGAGAAGGCTAAGAGGAGATTTGGTAGAGATGTTCAAAATCATGAGGGGGCTGGACAGAGTAGGTAAGGAGAAACAGTTACCAACTGTAAAAGGATCAAGAACGATAGGGCACAGATTTTAAGTGATTTGCAAAAGAAGCAAATGCAATGTGAGAAAAATCTTTTTCATACAGCGAGTGGTTCGAGACTGCAATGCACTGCCCGGAAATTAGATGGAGGCAGATTCAATCGAGGCATTGAAGGGGGCATTAGATGATTATATTTCAATTGTACCCTGACAGTTTATCAGGCAGAAGACAATAGTTGTACAGGAATGGAATGGCATATGATATTTGATGCAATGGTCATGTTATATAGAAACGTAGAAAATAGGAGCAGGAGAAAGCCATTCGGCCCTTCGAGCCTGCTCCGCCATTCATTATGATCATGGCTGATCATCCAACTCAATAGCCTGCTCCCGCTTTCTTCCCATATCCTTTGATCCATTTCGCCCCAAGGGCTATATCTAACTCCTTCTTGAAAACATATAATGTTTTGGCCTCAACTATTTTCTGTGGTAGCGAATTCCACAAGCTCACCGCTCTCTGGGTGAAGAAATTTCTCCTCATCTCAGTCCTAAATGGTCTATCCCGTATCCTCAGACTGTGACCCCTGGTTCTGGACTCCCCCACCAACGGGAACATCTTTCCTGCATCTACCCTGTCTAGTTCTGTTAGAATTTTATAGGTTTCTATGAGATCCCCCCTCATTCTTCTGAACTCCAGCGAATATAATCCTAATCGACTCAATCTCTCCTCATATGTCAACCCTGCCATCCCAGGAATCAGTCTGGTAAACCTTCACTGCGCTCCCGTCTATAGCAAGAACACTCAGATAAGGAGCCCAAAACTGCACACAATACTCCAGGTGTGGTCTCACCAAGGCGCTGTACAATTGCAGCAAGACATCCCTGTTCCTGTACTCAAATCCTCTGGCTATGAAGGCCAACATATAACTTGCCTTCTTTACCGCCTGCTGCACCTGCATGCTTACTTTCAGCAACTGGTGTACAAGGACACCCAGGTTTCGTTGCACATTCCCCTCTCTCAATTTATAGCCATTCAGATAATAATCTGCCTTCCTGTTTTTGCTACCAAAGTGGATAACCTCACATTTATCCACGTTATACTGCATCTGCCATGCATTTGCCCACTCACTCAGCTTGTCCAAATCACACTGAAACATCTCTGCATCCTTCTCACAGCTCACCCTCCCACTCAGCTTTGTGTCATCTGAAAATTTGGAGATATTACATTTAGTTCCCTCACCTAAATCAGTAATATATATTGTGAATAATTGGGGTCCCAGCACCGATCCCTGTGGTACCCCAATATTCACTGCCTGCCATCCGGAAAAAGACCCGTTTATTCCTATTCTTTGTTTCCTGTCTGCCAACCAGTTTTCTATCCATCTTAATACACTACCCCCAATCCTATGCGCTTTAATGTTACACGCCAATCTCTTATGTGGGACTTTGTTGAAAGCCTTCTGAATGTCCAAATAAACCACATCCACTGGCTCCCTCATCAACTCTACTAGTCACATCCTCGAAAAATTCCAGTAGATTTGTCAAGCATGATTTCCCTTGCGTAAATCCATGCTGATTCTGGCTGATTCTGCCACTGTTTCCCAAGTGCTCAGCTATTAAATCTTTTATAATGGACTCTAGAATTTTCCCCACTACCGATGTCAGGCTGACTGGTCTATAATTCCCTGTTTTCTCTCTACCTCCCTTTTTAAATAGTGGGGTTACATTAGCTACACTCCAATTTGTAGGAACAGCTCCAAAGCCTATAGAATCTCGGAAGATGACCACCGATGCATCCAATATTTCCACGGCCACTTCCTTTAATACTCTGGGATGTAGATTATCAGGCCCCGGGGATTTTTCAGCCTTTAACCCCATTAATTTCTCTCGCATAAAACTGATTTTCTTCAATTCCTCCCTCTTACTAGACCCTTGGTTCCCTAACATTTCCAGGAAATTATTTGTGTCCTCTTTTTGTGAAGACAGAACCAAATTATGTGTTCAATTCTTCTGCCATTTCTTTGTTCCCCATTATAATCCCCCCCCCCGCCCCGCTTTCTTGCCTTTGTTAATTTTTTCTCTTCACATATTTACAGAAGTTTTACAGTCAGTTTTAATGTTCCCTGCAAGTTCACTCTCATACTCCATTTTCCCTTTCTTCATCAAGCTTTTTGTCCACTTTTGCTGAATTCTAAACTGCTCCCAATCCTCAGGCTTGCTGCTTTTTCTGGCAATTCTGTATGTCTCCTCTTTGGATCTAATACTATCCTTAATTTATTTTGTAATCCATGGTTAAACCACCTTTCCTGTTTTATTTTTGTGCCAGACAAGAGTGAATAATTGTTGTAATTCATGCATGCATTTCTTAAATATTAGCCATTGCCTATCCACTGTCAACCCTATTAGCAAGGTTCCCCAATCCATCATTGCCAACTCACGCCTTTTCCCCTCATGATTCCCTTTATTTAGATTCAGGACCCCAGTTTCAGATTCAACTTCTTCACTCTCCATCTTAATCAACAATTCTAACATTTTATGGTTGCTCTTCACCAAGGGACCCCTGCGCAACAAGATTGTTAATTAATCCTTTCCCATTGCACAACACCCAGGCTACGACAGCCTGCTGTCTAGTTGGTTCCTCAGCGTATTGGTCTAAAAAAATCCATCACATACACACTCCAGGAAATCCTCCTCCAGAGTATTATTGTTAGTTTTGTTTGTCCAATCTATATGTAGATTAAAGTCACCCATGATTACAGTAATATCCTTATTGCATGCGTCTCTAATTTCCTGTTTAATGCCTTCCCTTACAACTCCGTTATTGTTTGGGGGCCTATAGACAACACCCACCAATGTTTTCTGCCCCTTGGTGCTTCTTATCTCCACCCAAACAAATTCCACATCATGATTTTCCTAGCCGATATCCTTCCTCACTAATGCTTTGATTTCCTCCTCTACTAACAGTGCTACCCCACCTCCTTTCCCTATTTGTCTGCCCTTTCTGAATATTGAATACCCCTGGTTGTTCAGTTCCCATCCTTGGTCACCCTGCAGCCATGTGTCCATAATTATAACTATATCATAAACATTTATTCCTATTTGCGCTGTTAATTCATCTACCTTATTGTGAATGTTTCATGCATTAAGAGGCAATGCCTTTAAACTTGCCTTTTTAACCTTGTTAGTCATCTTAGCTTTGCTTTGCACTATGATCCCATTTGTTTCTCACCCTTGTTTTTTCTGCCTTCCACTTTTGCTTCTTACTTTTCTGTCTTTCTTTTCTATCCTTGTTTCCCCCTCCTCTGTCTCCCTGCTCAGGTTCCCATCCCCTTGTAATTCTAATTTAAACCCTCCCGACAGCACTAGCAAACACCGCACCCCACCCCGCCCCCACCACCCCCCCCCCCCCCCCCACCCCCAACCACACCACCCCCCCATCCCCGAAGACACTGGTCCCGGTCCTGCCCTGATGCAATCGGTCCTGTTTGTACTGGTCCCACCTTCCCCAGAACCGGTCCCAATGTCCCAGGAATCTGAAACCCTCCCATCTACACCATTTCTTCAGCCGTATATTCATCTGATATATCCTGTTATTTCTACTCTCGCTAGCCCGTGGCACTAGTAGTAACCTTGAGATTACTACCTTTGAGGGCCACAGAATCCAGTCAGGACTCCTGGAAGCAGCTGAGGCAAAGTTGCCCTCAGCTTTCTGGTCAGTCGGTGGGACCACTGCCAGACCGACAAGATCTAACCCACTGTCTGTAAGGTAAATGAAAAGGTTCATAGACCAGGATAGACCTTGATTCAGTCCTCAGTTTGTCTGAGTGAGTTGAATTCAGATGGGACAGCAGTTTTCTTTTTAATTCATTTTTGAGATATGGGCATTGCCAGCAAGATCTCTGTATTTAATATCCATCCAGAGTTGACTTTCTGAAGTTGGCAGTGAGCACATTCCTTAACTCTGCAGTCTGTGTAGTGAAAATCCTCCCACAGTTCTGTTTGGTAGGGAGTTCCAGCATTTTGACCCAATGATGATGAAGGAATGGTGGGCGATATATTTCCAAGTCAGGGTGCTGTGGGATTTAGATGGTGTGTGACTTGCAGGTAAGGCCACAGTGCCCCTGGAATTGGAAGGAGAAAATCTGTTAACTATACAGAAAGGCCCGTTGTACCTAAGTGTGACCACTGAGTGAACACTCAGCCAGTTGCTCTTTAATGCCAGACCAGTACCAGGCCTGCCAGGCACAGTACACGAAGGAATGGTGATCACTTGGAGAACATAGGTGCTCAATGGAATCATACCTCACTGAAGAGGGGAATATGCCAAAGGGAAAATGGAGAGAAAAGAAACATGGAAAGATTAAATCTACAAGACCATAGATAGTTATGAAGAATCATCTCAGTCCCTTTTCCTTTTGGCTGTATGCTGCTATATATTTTCCACATATTGAAGCAAGTTGTGTGGTTCAATCAACTTACAAGTACAAACCCCTAAAGATTATGTCAGGCCTTGCTGCTTCCACTATAGAATCCCAGCAACACTAAAGATTAAGCAGGAAAATCTTTTTCTCATTTCCTTTGCACTCGAAGACTCCAAATGCACATTCCTAACAGGAACTGAGCTGAAAAAGAATTAGAATCAGAGAGCTCAGATTTCAGGGATTGTCAAGTGTGGGACTTGTACATGTTGTCTCATGGAGATAGGGGGAGGGGAGTCGAGCACTGTCTGTATGGGGGGCAGGGCGGGGATGGTGGTAGTGTGCTCACTGCTGTACTGAATGCGAGTATGTGAAATTATGCTGAAGGGAGCAATGGTTCCTCCTGAAGTCTTTTTATCCACCGCCTATCTGTTCACTATCGCAAGAACAAGTAAGAGCAGGTTCCTGAGGAGACTATCCATTACCTGCACAGTGTACTCCTGCATCAGCAATAGATTTCCCGAGCTGATAATGAAAGCATCAGAGGGAGGCAAGACATTTGATCTTGAAGATAACTACATTACTGACGATTTCGTATCTCTCAGAGGCCACTGATAATCCCGGTGGCACGGCATACCGAGGAGAGGCTTTTCACCATAATACTGCAATAGGCCTCTCCATCTTCAGGAAAATAAGTAATGCACACCTTTTTTTTTACACAAAGAGCTCTTTTATTTGTTAAACTCATGAAAATGTTGACATTTATTAGTCATAGCCAGCCAGTGAAATGTTAATCATGCACAGGTGATGTTCTCACTGATGCGTATGTGATCAGGGTACTGGTTGTGATCGTGTGGGAATAACTATTTCCAAACAGAAGTCAGACCAGTTCAGACTAGAATTCTGGAATAACCAGCCACCTTAATCAACACTAAGCGACAGTTACATTTCAGTACTGGTACTTCATTAAGCATGAGTATACAAAAGCAGATCAGAGGTTGGGAATTCTGCTTCACAATATCTCACTTGCTGACTCCCAAAGTCTGTCCACCATCTCCAAAACACAAGTCAGGATTGTGATGGAATGCTTTCCACTTGCCTGAATGAGCACAGCTCCAGCAACACTCAAGAAACATATCACCATCCAGGACAAAGCAGCCCACTTGATCGGCACTCCATCCACCACCTTTAATATTCACTCCCTCCACTACCGGCACACAGCGGCTACAGCATGTGCCATCTACAAGATGCACCGCAGCAACTTACCAAGTCTCCTTTGACAGCATCCTCCAAATCCACGACCACCAACACCTCGGAGGCACATGGGAATAGCCTCATCTGCAAGCTTTTATCCAAGTCAAGTTTTCTCCATATCCTGACTTGGGACTCATATCACAGCTCCTTCACTGTCGCTGAGTCAAAAATTAGAACTCTGTCCCTAACAGCACTGTGGGTATATTTAAAACATGAACTACAGCTGTTCAAGAAGGCTCCTTACCAGCAAGGGCAATTAGGGATGGGCAACAAATGCTGGCCTTGCCAGCGATGCCCACATCCCATGAATGAATTTTTTAAAAATTGAACTCTCAAGCACTTTTTTTTGAATATTACTTATTTGAGTTATTCTTTATATTATGTATAACCTTTAAAAACTGAATCCCCATTTTTGCGTGAAAAGTGTTTTTTTATCATTTAGAAACTGAAGGGGGCTATTTATTAAAACTGGACATGTTAGCTGTATTTAACTGGTCACTACCCATCTCAGGATAAAATGAAGCAGCACTAGTGTATTGTAATCACTGTAATTTGTACAGTGAAAGCTGATGTTCTGCAGCAGACAACTGTTATCACAGTATCTTTATGATCATAGTCTGTCTCATATCAGTCCTTAAAATATTTTAAACATAGCAGTAACACATTTCTGCCCATCCATGTTGAGCAATGACAGAGAGAGCATTGTGTTTTCTTTTCATATTTTTCCATGAAATCACATAAAAGGAACATGAGAGGGAGAGTCAGTTTTTGTGCTCTGTTTCTGACCTATAGATGACTCACTGACGGACCTGAACTTTTTACTCTGATGACTCATTGCAAATTAATTGTCTTTGATGCAAGTATGTTTTAAAAATATTTAATCTGATAACTAATAGGCTACTAATAACAGCAAAGAATAGGGAAATGTGAAAGAGCAGGGAAATGAGGTTGCAGTAGGATAGTTCAGATGTGACCTAGCTTAATACTCACGTATGGGCCAAATGGTGTCCTTTTGTGCACTGTTTGTTATTCTAAAAACAACCAAAGTAGCTGCTTCTTACATTGTTTTCGAAGGTCAGTCAGCCACTTTGTCAATAGTCTCTTTGTGGCAGCACCTAAAAACGCAGCTTGGCTGAAATAGTTTGAAGATACCAGAGAATTAAAATGGTGAAGAACAGAAATTTAAGCTACTTTTTTTAACCATTGCAACAGCCCAGTCCATCTAAGTTTATTTCTTGTAGCGTCTCCATGAAAACAATGAATACATTGAATGTTCTGAAGTTAAAATTTGCAGTGTACAGTTGCCACACAAATGAACCCTGTGGCATCTAGGTAAATAATAGATACATTTATTCAATACTTTTGCCAATTTTTATTAAAGTGCCATTGGCTTAAATTTTCTTCATGACTGCCAGGTTTGTAAGACCTTCCCATCTACCCTTCTACAATTGGTTTGACCTCATTCTCCATCTTAAAGGGTACTTCATTTGTTACAGCTCTCTTCAAAACTCCAGCCATTAATTTAAATGGATGGAAAATCAGATAAGTGTCGTCCTGGACATGAACTAATACACCCCGCCCCCCCCCCCCACCCGATTTTCCCTGTGCTCCGGCAATCCAATTGCGCCACGTAGAAAGACAGGGAATTCTCAATCCATGAGTCTTGTCAACACACACTCCTGTTTTTTCCAAACCACATTTTTACATGAAAAAAGAGAATGAGATAGTGCTTGTTTAATGTTTATTTTAGCAAGTCCACGCTATATCACTATGATATAAAGGTTAATTATAAGTTTATAATGCATATGATGTAACACAATAATTCTGTTTATTGGATGTTTTGTTTGAACAAGAGCATTGAAAATAAGTATTATGGGAGGTTTGATTTCAGGCCAGTTATCTGGGTTTAGACTTGCAAAAATATTATGTAGTACTTCTATATGCACACTAGTTATTTAATTGAACGAACGTTATCATTATCACAAAAAGATGTAATATAAATCATACGGGGACAATATTGCCACAGAATTATAAGTCAAATATTTTTGATTCTTGAACATGTGACAGCATAATTTTTTTTCTGTTTTTGCTACCTCTGGGCTCAATCACCCCAATGCTTCCCTGGCCGACCTCCAATCTTATAGCCTCCATAAACTTGAGGTCATCCAAAACTCTGCTTCTCGTATCATATCTCACACCAAGTCTCTGTCACCCATCACCCCTTTGCTTGCTGGCCTGCATTAGATCCCAGTCTGGAAATACCTCGATTTTAAAATTCTCTTCCTGGTTTATAAATCCTTCCATGGTCTCGCACCACTAACCCTGTGATCTTCTCCAGCTCCCTGAGATCTTTGCATTCCTCCAACTCTGAACTCTGGCGCATCCCTGCTCTCCATTACTCCACCAGTGGTGGCCTTGCTTTCAGCTGCCTAGGCTACAAATTCTGGAATCCTGTCCCTAAACCTCCCCACCTCTCTACTTCTCTTCCTTCCAACTTAGAACCTACATTTTTGTCCAAGCTTTTGCTTATCCTGTCCTACTATCTCTTTGTGTAGCTCAGTGTCAAATTTTGTCTGATAGCACTCCTGCAAAGCATCTTGGGATGTTTTGCTATGTTAAAGGCGCTATATAAATACAAGTTGCTGTTGTTGTATTTGACCACTGGCAGCTCCAGAATTATTAGTTGAGAGCATTTATAATTTCTATTTTTCTTCACAGCAGCGGCCAGTGGTAACCATCAGTTCTTTGTATTCTTAGGCTTCAATATACTTGAGATAAATTACATAAAATTATATGAGAAGCATGAACCCTGCGACCATTTGTCACTCCAAGCTGAACGCTTTACGTGTGGAAAAGCTCGAAGCAATGGATGGTCGTGGAATTTATAGCAAAGATAAAAGGAAAAGCCATGAAGCCTGGAACTTTGAGATAACAACTGAAAACATTGAGAATACCACAGCTAGGGCAGGCCCTTCATCAAAATACTAACCCTTCGTTAGAAGCTTGTGTTCCAATGATGATTCCCACCCCAACATTGACCCATCTCTTTCACATGTTGACTGACTGACCTACTGTGAAGGCTCCACCATTTTCTGTTTATGTTGCTTACAATTTATAGCCTCTTTCAACATTGCTGGATGGGGTTAATCAGGAAATTCCATTTGCCTGACAACATCTCAATAACTGTACACTAGACAGCTTTTTAATTTCCTGACCGTCAGACAAGGTTGTTGTATGGTAATCAGGGATGTCAATAGTTTCTTTTCTCTCTCTCCTCTTTCATGTGTGGATCCAACAGCTGTGGAAAGCAGTACAGGGTAGTTTTATTCCCAGCACACACGCACACACAAGACTTGCAGATGCATCTGTGCAACTCTGTAATGTAGAAGCAGATTCAATAATAACTCTCCAAAGGAAATTGGATAAATGCTTGCAGGGGGAAAAAAATTGTGGGGCTACAGGGAAAGAGCAGGGGTATGAGCCAAATTGGGAGAGCCAGCATAGCCACGATGGGCTGATTGACCTCAATCATTGTATCATATTCCGTAATCATAGTTGGATTTCGGATCTGGGTTCAAGTTCCACAACGGCTTGAGCACAAAAATTAAGATTGACACTTAAGTGTAGGAGTGAGAAAGTGCTGCACTGTTGGAGGCTCCATCTTTCAGATGCCCACTCAGGTGGATGTGAAAGATTCCATGGTGCTATTTTAAAGTTATCCAGGCCAATGTTTATCCCACAATCAATTTCCAGGTAATTCTGTTTTTGTTTCACTAAAAAACAGATCATCTTATCACATTGTTGTTTGTGGGAATTTGCTATGCGTAACTTAGCTGCCACGTTTCCTACTTTGCAACAGTGATTACACTTCAAAAGTATTTCATTGGCTGTAAAGTACTTTGTGGGGTCCGGCAATCGTGAAAGGCGCTAGATAAATGCAAATCTTTCTCCTTTTATTTGAAAAATGAAGGTGAAAATGAACATGGGGACGAAAGGGGATGTGGAGATGGGTGTTATAAAAATCAACTATCATCAGCTACGCCTTGTTCTTTATAGCTGGAAATGGAGATCCAGAGGAACCACCCCTCGGCCTCCTAAACTTAAACAAAAAAGTTGTAGAGGATCAAGTTATTCAGTTGAAAAGCTCATCAGTGCCACCTAGAGGGGAAGGATATTTGTTCAGGCCAACTGGTGGTAATTAAACAGTATTTCAAATGCATTTCGATAAAAGTTTCTGTTATACATGGGACACGTTTTGAGCTTATAAACAGTTCCTGCCCACCCAATCCTATTAATACATCCAAAGATAGCATGGAAATCAGCCAGACATATACACTTAATCTTTGAATTGCAAAACATTTTAAACTCTTCCAGTTCCCAGGCCATATGTTTATTTAACATAACAATTGTAGTCCAATATTTCATTTCCACTAAATGCTATAACTTGGGTACATAATCCCCATATCCAAATGATTTAATGCATTAATGTGATATATCTGTGTGCCCATTCCTGATGATGAACACTTCCAAAGAATTTTACATAAGATTAGGGACAGGAGTAGGCCTTTCGGCCACTCAAGTCTGCTCCTTTATTTGATAAGATCATGGTTGATCTGATTGTGGCCTTAGCTCCACTTTCCTGTCTCCCCCAACCCCCTCCCCCATAACCCCTGACTCCCTTGTTGATCAAAAATCAGTCTAACTTGAATATATTCCATGACCCAGCATCCACCATTTCCTGGGGAAGAGATTTCCAAACACTAGCTGCCCTCTGAGGGATGAAATGTTTCCTTATCTCTGTCCTAAATGGGAGGTCTCCTTATTTTTAAACTGCGCCCCCTAGTTCCTCTCAGTACCCGTCCTGTCAAGCCTCCTCAGAACCTTAAATGTTTCAATAAGATAACCTGTCATTCTTCTAAACTCCGTAGGCCCAACCTGCTCAACCTTTCTTCATAAGGCGAGGAATCAGCCTAGTGAGCTAGCTGCCTCCCATGTATGTATATCCCTCCTTAAGTAAGGAGGCCAAAACTGTACATGGTATTCCATGGCCAGGATTTTCCCGTCGGCAAATGGGGGGGTGGTGGGGGGGGGTGCAGGGCCTGCTCGCCTACGCATAAAATGACTTTGGGTGGAACTCCTGACATCACCGCGCCCCATTTAAATTTTCAGGTAGGCGGGGGCGCAGCAAAAATCAGCTGTGCGCCCACCGACCTGTCAGTGGCCAATTGGGGCCATTGACAGAATCATTTAAGTAATTAATAGACCTGCCTGTCCAACCTTAAGATTGGCGGGCAGGCCAGGAGCCCCGGCGGGAATTAGAATAAGCATGAAACCTCATCCACAGGCAGGATGAGGTTTCACGTAGGTTTTTAAAAATTTAATTAAAGTGTTTTTAAAAGTTATGGACATGTCCCAACTTAGGTGACAGTGTCACATGAGTGGGAACATGTCAGGGATTTTTTTTCCTCTATTTTAATATTTTTTACAGTAGAGACGATCTCCCTGAGGCAGCACTTGGCCTCAGGGAGATAAGTGCGCTCTTAATTAGCCCACCCATGTAAAATGGTGGCGCGCCCCCAATTGGGGCCGCTGATAGGAGGCGCGCCCACTCTTCAACTTCCACCCCCCAACCACCCCCCCCCACACCCCCCCCACCCACCCAACGGGGGGAAGATTCTGCCCCAGGTGTGGTCTCACCAATGCAATGTACTGTTGAGCAAGATATTCCTATTTTTATACTTCCTCCCCATTGCATTAAGTAATTAATGCCAAGCATTTGCTTTCCTTAAAGTAAGGGGCCTCCCATTTATGACAAAGGTGAGCAGGAATTTCCTCAAGTTGCCATGCCCCTAGTGCTATCAAGCGCCATACACTCAGCAGTAACCTGCTCATTGTTGCTCAGTTTGGTTCTTCCAGGGCCACTCAACTCCTGACATCATTACAGCTGCACTCCAAAGATAAGGTGAGAGTGACTGACTTTGATATCAAGGCAGCATTTGCCAGAGTGTGGCATCAAGGAGCGCTAGCAAAACTGCTGTCAATGAGAATCAGGGGGAAACCCCTCCACTGGTTGGAGTCATACCTAGCATAAAGGAAGATGGTTGTGGTTGGAGTTCAATCGTCTCAGTCCCGGGACATCGCTGTAGGAAATCATCAGGGTAGTGTTTAGGCCCAACCATCTTCAACTGCTTCATCAATGACCTTCCCTTCATCATAAGATCTGAAGTGGGGATGTTCATGGATGATTTCACAATGTTCAGCAACATTTGTGACTCCTCAGATACTGAAGCAGTCCATGTCCAAATGCAGCAAGACCTGAACAATATTCAGGCCTGGGGTGATAACTGGCAAGTAACATTCACACGACACAAGCACCAGTTAATAACCATTTGCAATAAGAGAGAATCTAACCATCTCCCCTTGACATTCATGTCGTTACCATCACTGAATCTCCCACTATCAACATTGACCAGAAACTGAATTGGGCTAGCCATATAAATACTGTGGCTACAAGAGCAGGTGAGAGGCTAGGAATCCTGTGGAGACTAACTGATTCCCCAAAGCCTGACCACCATTTCAGAGGCACAAGTCAGGAGTGTGATGGAATATTCTCCACTTGCCTGGATGAGTACAGCTCCAATAACACTCAAGAAGCTTGACACCATCCAGCACAAAGCAGCACGCATGATTGGCACCCCTTCCACAAACCAGTCACTCCCTCTACCACTGACACACAGTAGCAGCAGTGTGTACCATCTACAAGATGCACTTTAGACAGCATTTTCCAAACATGCGGCCACTACCACCGAAAAGGACAAGGGCAGCAGATGCATGGGGACACCACCACCTGCAAGTTCCCCTCCAAGTCACACACCATCCTGACTTGGAACTATAACTCCCTTCCTAACAGCATTGTGGATGTTCCTACAACACATGGACTGCAATGGTTCAAGAAGGCAGCAAACCACCACCTTCTCAAGGGCAATTGGGGATGGGAAATAAATCCTGGCCTAGCCAGCAACGTCCACATCCCATGAACGAATATGAAAAAAGTAATTAAGATAGATCATAAATAATTTGATCGCTGCGGCACTGCATTCGTTACGGTTTCCCAACCTGAAAATGATCAATTTATCCCGACATTCTGTTTCCTGTTAGTTAGCCAACACTCTATCCATGCCAATATATCAGCCCCAAAAGCACAAGCTCTTATCTTGCGCAGTAACCTTTTATGTGGCACCTTATTGAATGCTTTTTGGAAATCCAAATGCACTACACCCACCGGTTTCTCTTAATTCACCCTTCTTGTTACATCCTCAAAGAACTCCAATAAATTTGTCAAACATGATTTCCCTTTCACAAAACCATGTTGACCCTGCCTGATTACATTATGATTTTCTAAATTTCCTGCTAGTACCTCCTTAATAATGGATTCTAGCATTTTCGCAGTGACTGATATTAGGCTAACAAGCCTATAGTTTCCTGCTTTCTGTCTCCCTCCTTCCTTAAAATGAGCTGTTACATTTGTGGTTTTCCAATCTGCTGGGACCTTGCCAGGATTTCAGGAATTTTGGAAGATTCCAGAAAATACATCCACTATCTCTGCAGCCACTTCTTTTAAGACCTAGAATGCAGACCATCAGGTTCAGAGGACTTGTCAACCTTTAGCCCTATTAGTTTTCCTAATGGAATTTTTACTAGTGATCGTGATTATTTTAAGTCCCTTCATCCCTTTTGCCCTCTGCGCTTTTACTATTCTTAGCATTCCTTTTCTGTCTTCGGCTGTGAACACAGATACATAATTCTTGTTCAAAGTCTCTGCCATTTCCTTGTTTCCCATTATTAATTCCCCAGTCTGACCCTTTAAGGAACCAATGCTTTTAGCTATTCTTTTCATTTTATATACTTGTAGAAGCTTATACTGTCTTCTTTATGTTTCTTGCTGGTTTTCTCACATAGTCCAATTTCTCCCTCTTCATTTTTTTTTTAGTCATCCTTTGCTGCTTTCGAAGGTGTTTCACATCTGCACTGTACATCTTTTCTTTCAATTTGATGTTCATATGAGATCCAGGCCTACCTTAAAGTCGGGCAGAGGCTAGGGACTCCAAGTCCCGGCCAGCCTTGGGAGTTTCATGTATGAGCAGACCCAGGAGTGGGCGGCACAAGGACAATCTGACATTTTGTAGTCCTTCTGGCTGGGGGCAAGGGCCCAGAGCACCTGTGCAAAAAAAAAGGAGCAAAAACCTCAATCATGTGACTAGGAGCAGAGTGTCATAATTGATAGTGTTCCAGACAGGGGTTAGTGACAAGGGGCAGGGAGAGGTCCCAGTTAAGAAGAAAGAGGAGTAGAGAGGTCCCAGTTAAGAAGAAAGAGGAGTGGTGAGGGGATCCAAGCAGAAAAATGGCCATGGTTGGCAAGCTTTAAGCTGTAGAGGGCTCAGGAGAAGCCCTGGTGACTGAAGGGGCCTCAAGAGAAGCCCCAGCAATCAAAGGGGGCTTGAGAGAAGTCCTGGAGGTCTAAGAAGGCAGCAGAAGGTTGGTGACCCTGTGTTGCAGGTGGTTGGGTTGAAGGTACCCCTTTGGAGCAGTAGTATCCTGCTTGGAGTGACAGAAGAGCTGATGTTGTGTTTGTGAGTTGGTGCCGGAGCACATACTCAGGAATCCAGGGGAATGGAGCCTTGGGAGAATGAAATCCTCCGAGGTGTGTTGTCGTTGAGGCCATCCGAGTTAGGGCAATTTTTGGAGTGAATTCCAAGGGTAGATCTTTGAAGGTGAAGACTAGAATCTCTTGTGAGAGAAACAGAGTTTCAACGAGATTGGTTGACCCAAAGCGTTTACTGATGACTGGGTGAGTTGTTGGGAAATCCAAGGAATCTGCCTTGGTTGCTTGTGATGTGTTCAACCACAGTTTGCTCATTAATTCACCTGTAACTCCTTATAACCCTGAATGTTAGAGTATAAGATAGATATTGAAAACTGTTTTGTCTTTCTGACCTTGTACATTAAAGTTTATTTTTGTTTATTCAAAACCTGTGGAATCTTTTGGCTTTATTCTCTTTGCAAGTGCCTTGAACTCAAAATTTGTCTACTTTAAACAAAAAGTTACTGGTCCCTAACCAGACCATGCCAGGAACTTGGGGGTCTGGTCCAGGATCATAATAATACCATCCTTGACTTCCTTAGTTAACAACAGTTGGTGCGTCCTTCTCATTTTTCTCAAAGTGCCACAACAAAGGTTATTGCAGAGAATAAAAGCTCATGCTATAAGCGGTAACATATTGACATGGATAGAAGATTGGCTGGCTAACAAAAAGCAAAGAGTAGGCATAAATGCATCTTTTTCAGGTTGGAAGAATGTAATGAATGGTGTGCCACAGGGATCAGTGCTGGGACCTCAACCGTTTGCAATTTATATCAATGACTTGGATGAAGGGATGGATGTGATGGTTGCCAAATTTGCTGATGACACAAAGATAGGTAGGGAAGTAGGTTGTAAAGAAGACACAAGTAGGCTGCAAAAAGATATGGATAGCTTAAGTGAGTAGGAAAAGATCTGGCAAATGGAGCATAATGTGGGAAAATGTGAAATTGTTTATTTTGGTAGGAAGAATAAAAGAGAAGCATATTATCTAAATGGTGAGAGATTGCAGAGCTCTGAGCTGTAGAGGGATCAGGGTGTCCTAGTGCATGAATCACAAAAGACTAGTATACAGGTACAGCAAGTAATTAGGAAAGCTAATAGAATGTTCTCACTTATTGCAAGGGGAATTTAATACAAAATTTTGGAGGTTATACTTCAATTGTACAGGGCACTAGTGAGACCAAATTTGTACAGCATTGGTCACCTTATTTAAGGAAGGATGTAAATGTGTTGGAAGCAGTTTAGAGAAAGTTTACCAGACTAATACCTGGAATGGGTTAAAAACAAAAAACCGCGCATGCTGGAAATCCAAAACAAAAACAAAATTACCTGGAAAAACTCAGCAGGTCTGGCAGCATCGGCGGAGAAGAAAAGAGTTGACGTTTCGAGTCCTCATCTGGAATGGGTGGGTTGTCTTGTGAGGAAAGGTTGGACAGACTAGACTTGTATCCGCTGGAGTTTAGAAGGGTAAGAGGTGACTTGATTGAAACATATAAGGGTCTTGACAGAGTGGATGTGGAGAGGATGTTTCCTCTTGTGGGAGAATATAGAACTAAGGGTCACTGTTTAAAAATAAGGGGTCGCCCATTTAAGACAGGGATGAGGTGAAATTTTTTCACTCATGAGTCTTTGGAACTCTCTTCCTGAAAAGGTGGTGAAAGCAGAGCCTTTTTAAGGCAGAGGTGGATAGGTTCTTGGTAAGCAAGGGGATGACAGGTAATCAGGGGTAAGTGGAATGCAGATTTCAGGTTACTGTCAGATCAGCCATGATCTTATTAAAAGGCGGAGCAGGCTCAAGGGACTAAATGGCCTATTCCTGCTCCTTCATCACATATTCGTATATCTTCGTTGAGAGTTACGAAATATTTCCTGAAACGTCTGACGCTGTCTCTCGATCATCTTACCTTTTAACCAATTTTCCTATTCCATTTTAGCCGACTCTGTCTTCATACCCATGTATTTGCCTTCATTTAATTTTCAGACTCTAGTTTCCGGCCCATACTTATCAATCTCAAACTGAACGTGAAACTCTATCATGTTGTGATCACTCTTACTAAAGGAACATAGGAACATAGGAGTAGGAGTAGCCTGCTCCACCATTCAAGAAGATCATAGCTGATCATCTTCCTTTGCGCCATTTTTCTCCACTATCAGCATGTCCCTGGATATCATTAGTATCCAAATCTATCAATTTCTGTCTTAATCATGGTCTATGATTGAGCTTCCACAGCCTTCTGGGATAGAGAATTCTGAAGATTCACCATCCTCTGAGCGAAGAAATTCCTCCTCATCTCAGTCTTAAATGGCCTTCTGCTTATTCTGAAACCGTGTCTCCTGGTTCTAGGCCCAACAGCCAGGGGAAATATCCTGTCCACATCTACCCTGTCACACCCTATAAGAATTTTGTAAGTTTCAATGAGATTATCTCTCATTCTTTGAAACTCTAGAGAATACAGCCCCAGATTCCTCAAACTCTCCTCCTATGACAATCCCGCTATCCCTGGGATGAATCTGGTGCACATTCGTTGCACTCCCTCTATGGCAAGTACATCCTTCCTTAGATAAGGAGACCAAAACTGTACACAACACTCCAGATGCGATCTCACCAAGGCTCTATACAATTGCAGCAAGACACCTTTACTCTTGTACTCAAATCCCCTCACAATTCTCAACATACCATTTGCTTTCCTAGTTAACTGCTGCACCTGCATACTAGATTTTAGTGACTCATGAACAAGGACGCCCAAGTCCCTTTGGACATCAACACTTCCTAACCTCTCACCATTTAAGAAACACTCTGCAGTTCTGTCTTTTTCTACCAAAATGGATAACTTCACACTTATTCATATTTTCTTCCACCTGCCAAGCTCTCGCCCACTCAGTTAGCCTGTCCAAATCCACTTGAAGCCTCCTTACATCCTCCTCACAATTTACATTCTCACCTAGTTCCCACCAAAAGGATCCTTTACTATAATGTCATTAATTAATCCCGTCTTACTACACATTACCTGGTCTAAAATAGCCTGTTCTCTGGTTGGACCCGGACTGGATTATTCTATAGCTGGAATTTTCTGCTCTCATTTGCAGCGGATGTGTTTGGAGACGTGAGCGGAAAATATCACGAGATGGCCCTCGCTGCGTTTCCTGGCGACGTAAATCCAGGGCACAATTGTCCTCTCCCCCCATCAGCGGCCAGCCGCATTCCCTGCCGTCCAACATCGGGAACTTAATTTTAATGCATTTGCATCTCATTATCGTTCCTGCACACTGGAACCATCCCATGTCAAATTTACCTCCCACGTCAGCGTGACTTCAGAACAGCGTGATTTACGATTGCCTTTAAAAGGCATTCATTTGGTGAACTGAACTTCGAGGGGAACTCTGAGGTGAGTGCACACAACCTTGCACAGCGTTACGAGGATCGCCTGTAGGACATCAACGAAGAGGCGCCGTGCATTCAGGGGGGATTTTACAGGCAAGTCACTTTTTCTCAGCAGGATTTCAGTGCTGGGGCAAAGGCTCCAGTAGAGGTGGGGCCAGGAGGGATGGGTCGGGGGGGCAAGGCAGCCCAGGCTGATGGGAGTACACAAGCATAGTGGGGGAGGGGGAGGGAAATGACCACGTACTTGGAAAAGTTTGTCAAATGTGAACATTTTTCCACAGCTGAGACCATTCACCAGCAGCTCCATTGATATGCTTGGAGCCGGGCCTCTGAAGCATTTCTGCCCACTCAACCTATACATAAGCATGCATGTGCCACCAAATGCTCCAGGACTTTTCACCCCTCAGGTGCAAACTGCAAATGAATGTGAGTTTTAGGGGGCTGCAATTGGACAACTGGGCAAGTTGTAGAATCCCCTGGCAAAAGCTGGGCATGGAAAAATCACTGATGGAGGCGCTCAGAGCCCCTTGCAATGTATTTATTCAAGTTAGGACCAGTAACCCTCATGATTCAAGCTAACAGTGCAGCCTTGCACTGCAGGTTAGGATAGTACCTGCACTTGAGCTGAGAGCACAACATGCAGGTCAAGTGGAGTAGGGCAGAGGTGGGTGGGGTTTCGGACAGCCATGAAGTGCACTACACACCGGCCATCCAAGTGGTGGCCAGCACACTCTGACATGTGTGAAAGGGCCTTGAAACGCAGCCGGAGTTGGAGACTTAACCAAGAGAGGTCCTTAGGAGACGTATGCTAATCTTCGCATCTTTCTGTTTGATACTGCAGGAAGAGAACATCAGGATTGTGGAGCCTGGTGACTTAGCAATATGCCTCTTGGCTTACAGGAAACAGAGAAGAAGAAGACTGCGACAGAGGCGCCTGGTTGGCAAAGGGGCACTACCCTCTAGGTGACAAGGTGGCATGGCCTCCTCTGGACACAGCTGAAGATCCACAGCAAGCCGTCGCTCACAGGCTAGACCCAGGATTTATAGGTGGCGCTTGTCATTCATACAGATGAGTAAGAACCAGTGTTGCAGAAGACTGAGCAAATCTAGGGAATTGGTCACTCACCTATACCACCTTCTGAAGGATTTAGCTCCATGGGGATTGGAGAGCATCTACTACCGGTGGTAGTGAAAGAGACCGCTACGCTCAATTTTTACGCCAATGGCTCCTTCCAGGGCTCCACAGGTAACCTGTGCAGAATCCCGCAAAGCTCCATCCACAAGCCTGCACCCCCAGGAGGTCATGCACACCAACTTTGCAAAGGCACAGAACTTTGTGCATTTCGACCAGGATGAGGCACGTCAAGAAACAAGAGTGCTGGAATTTGAGGCATGCAGTTGAGTTTTCCACAAGTGCAGGGTGCCATCAACTGCACTCACATGGCACTTAGATCTCCATGGCAACAACAGTCCAGTATGTGAACCACAAGGGCTTCCACTCATCCTACAGGCCTGTGCACAATACCCCGCAAGTGTTCATGACTCCCACATTGTCTGCAGGTCTCAGATCCCTGACGTCTTCCAGGATCCACAAAGGCTGCAGGGTTGGCTCCTCGGGGACAAGGGCTATCCACAGAGGACATGGCTGATGACGCCCGTGCGGAGAGTGGCCTCAGAGTGCAGCAGAGAGACGGTATAACAAGGCTCAAGTTGCAACCCAGACTTTTATGGAGCACACAATTGACATCTTGAAAATGAAGTTCCGGTGCGTCGACAGGTCTGGTGGAGCACTGCAGTACAGCCCCCAGAGAGTGTCACACATCATCGTAACTTGTGCACTACACAATCTGGCATTGTTACGGGTGACGACCTGGCTGAGGAGGAGATGGAAGAGCTGCACGTCTCCTCCGATGAGGAGGACATTGAGGGGGATGATGGTGATGAGGTCCTGGAAGGTGAGGATGCCGGCAATGGGGCCATCACATGGCTAGACAAGGCAGGCATGCTCATAAGGCCCATATAGCTGCAGCATTTGTGAAAGATGATGACGAGATGCAGTGAGGACACTCCTGACATCCTCACAATTGCATCTGTGAACGTCTGACACCTGTCTAGTTGATGACAGCACACATACTGTCTATGATCAGGCTCGTGTCATGGAGATGCAGTGGAGACTCTAATAGTCGCAAAATTTCAGGAGGATGATCATGACATGCAGTGAGGACACTCCACAGATCTTCACATTGCCTCTGTGAATGTCTGACTCCTGTCCGGCTGAGGTCAGCTCTCTTGCACTTTGTGAACAGAGTCATATCATGGGGATGCAACGGTGAAACTTTAACAGCACCTGATCCTTTGGCAACCTTCATCACCTATCCCCTTTAGGACCACACCATCACTGGACACAGATGCTGAAGAGAAAGAGGGTCCAGCTCCATCTCAAAGGTGCTGAGAGCGCATGGAGAAAACTCTGTGATGCCAGCCCATGACATCCTGGCAGCAATGCCAAGCACCATCGAGGTGCAGGCATCACTAATGTGTCCAGTGAGTGTGAAGCCGGAACAACACTTTGGTCTGAAGGTTACACATTGCACAGAGAAGAGGTCTTGGACTGAGACACCTGCCTTTATCTTATGCAGGGACCAAGGTTTCACATCTGAGTGACACAAACACTGCTCATCATAACAAGAAGTCAAAGGCAGGGAGACATCCTTGGGAGTTTATTTACAATAGCGAACATTAAGTACAAGTGATTAACACCCAAGCCCGGGCTGCACAACTACATCTTTTTACCACTTGGCCTAAATAGCCAAGTGGTTATGGTACTGGGTTTGTAACCCCAAGATCAAGAGTTCAAATCTCACAATGGCAAACTATGAAACAATGTAACTTCATCTGAAACAGATGGAAACGGGTTTGTACTCGAAAGAGTTACATCTTTTTACCACTTGGCCTAAATAGCCAAGTGGTTATGGTACTGGGTTTGTAACCCCAAGATCAAGAGATCAAGAGTTCATTTTCTTAACGATCTCGTGGAGGTAATAGTGGATACAGTTGGTTTCCTGATACTGAGGAGAGAAGGTGTGTGGTGTTGGTGTTGCTGCTCCTCAGTGTTTCAACTGTTTCTGCTGCTGCCTTTGGGGTTGTTGCTTCTGCTGTGTGCTGCTGCTGCTTCTGCTGCTGCTCCTCCAGTGCTGCTGCTGCTGCCTTGCCCCTGTGGTGCCAAAGGAGAGAGAGGGAGAGAAGAGAACAGTTGCTGCTGTTGCTACAGGACAGGAAGGCCAGGAGGCCAGGACTGAGTTGAAAAACAACATCCTAGGTGGGTGTCTGAACTGTGTATTTTTGTTTAAGGTGGGGGCAATTAAGGACTGTGTTTTGTAGGGGGAGGCAAGAAGACTGCCAGAGGAGTTGGGGAAGGAAGAGAGGGAGGGTGTGTGTGTGTGCTGAAACCATCTTTCTGCCACCCCTCCCCCCAACCCAGCCCTTTTCCCAGTAAGGCCAGCAATAGCTGGTGAAGACATCGCCTCCCCCTGCCTGAAGAACATCAGGCCCCCACCCACCGTCCATCCACCATCGAGGACACCCACCTGGACATTTACCTCTTTCCCTCCTGTGCCTCCCTGTCTTTTACTCCTCTCCCTCCTCTCCTCTCCTGCCTAAAAGAGGGGAGGTTGTTTCTACCTCTCTCCCCCACCCCCTTTCCTCAAACAAAATGGCCAATCCTTCCCAGGGTGGGCGTGGCTCTGGCCCTAAGGCCAATTCACCATCGCCTGTGGCTGGGCCCTCGAGGGCTAATGTGGAGGCGGTTTTGTCACCGGTGGCAGGGCCTCAAAAAAAGAAAACCTATGCGGGGGTGGTTGCTTCTGCAGCTCCAGCTGTTCCTGCTGCCCTGTCACCATTCCGCCTCCTCACCAGGGCCCTTGGGGTAAAGAGCTATGCTCACCCTGAAATGACAATAGAGGCCTGCGTAAAGGCTATAGCTGGGGTCGTCGGCCCCTCAGCCATTGTCGCGGCCTCTAAAATGTATGGGAAGGCCATATTCTTCTTGAGGTCCGAGCGGGCGGTGCACCTCGCCCTGCAAAAAGGACTCACTGTGGGCGGGACTTTTCTGGCGGTGGACCCCCTTGAGGCCACCGCCCAGAGAATTATTATTTCGAACGTCCCGCCTATTCTATCCAGTGAGTTCCTCCTCCCCCACCTTAATAAATTGGGGGAGGTCAGGTCGGGGGTTGCGCCAATCCCGCTCGGCCTCAAAGACTCGGCCCTCCGCCACGTGTACTCCTTCCGGCGCCAGGTATTTGTCCGCTTGGCCCAGGAGGAGTGCCTGGAGGGGGCCTTCATTATCAATTTTGAGGGGACCGCCTATCGGGTCTTCTGGACCGTGGAGGGCGTGCGGTGCCATGCTTGTAAGGAGGTGGGGCATGTGAGGAAGAACTGCCCCGCCTCCAAGGCCACGAGCCCCACCCAAGCGGCCACGGCTGGCACCGCCCCTCCTCCCCCCGCCACCACTCCATCTCCCTCCCCGCAAGGGGAAGCGACGCCGGCGGCCACTGCCATCTCGGCTGCCGGTGAGGCGGGGGGAGAGCCCCCGCGCCGTAAGAAGGCGCGGAGGAAGACCCGCAACCTGGAGGCGGCCCCTGAAACGCCCCAAAACCCTCAAACACCTGCAAGCACCGGCTTGGGGGAAAAGACATCATCTGGCCCCGGCGTCGTGTCCGCGTGTGCTCCCGGGCCCGTGGGTGCTAAGGCGCCGAGTGCTGGGCCCGGCGTCGTCCCTGCGCGTGCTCCCGGGGCCGGCGGGGAAAAGACGCGGGACCCCGAGCCGGGGAATCTAACGCCCAAAACCCAGAGGGTGGAGTGTCCGGGAGGGCTGGACAAGGAGGAGGGGGCCTCGGAAATGGAGGTCTCCCTAGCCCCCAGCCTGACCCGGAAGAGACGTCACGCTTCGGAGGAGGAGGTGGGTGATGCCCAAACTGAAGAAGTTGGGTGTGTCCCTTCCCCCGATGAAGAGGTGGTGGCGTTTCCACCAAGTACAATCTCGCCCTGTCCTCTGGGGGAACTCAAAACCCCTGCACCGACTCCCACCACTGTTACCCCCGTCAACCTACTGCAGTCCCCTGAACAGGGCCCCTCGGGGGTCACTGAAGGCACCTCCCTTGAGGTGGTGCCCGACTCAGGAACCCTCGATACCCCCGAGGTACCTTCTGGCTCGTCGGGGGACTGTAGCTTTCAAAATTTAAAAAATGTTAACGGGTCATTGGGTGGCGGCGAAAAGGAAGGCCTTCCCGCTCCCTCCCAAACCTTAGCACCGGGCGTCCTAGTTTTGGGTCAGGAGCTTGTCCTGAGCTCCCCGGACGACCCGGTGCCGGGAGGAGAGCGGGCATCAGAACTGCCGCTGCCCTCTGACCCAAAACGTTTAGAGCAGACCAGAGAGGACCCCTCTGGCCTTGATCCTGGGGGTGGGATCGAGGTACAGGTGGGGCCAGCTGGCAGCTCCGAATCAGCCCCCGTACTCAATGCGGGGGAGGGGTCGGAAGCTGGAGGCGACGACCTGGAGGAGGACGGGGTGTCCGTGGTGAGCGCTGGAGATTACGCTGAGTCGCTCTCAAGCGAGGCGGTGGATCCCCTGGTGCCCTCCACTGACTCCCCCCTCATCCCCCCAAGGGAACGCCGGGACTTTTTGGCGAGTCATCGCGGTCGCCGAGACAGGGTTCAGTTGGCCTTGGACCGGTGGCATTCTTTTCCGCTGGTGTTCTGGTCCACTCGCGAGGCTCTCAAGTCTCCTGAGTTGGATAGGAACGCGCGGCGGAGGGTCCAAACGTTTCTCGCTGGGCTCCTGAAGGAGAGGAAGGACTAAAAAGTCCTCTTCTTTTTAATGACTTAAGGTGAAGGTTTGATGTACCTTTGACAATGAAGACGACTATAGCCAGCCTCAACATCCGCGGCAGCAGGGCCGCACAGTGCAAGTTCCAGAACTTCTCGGTCCTCAGGGACGGGAAGTATGCGTTGTGCTTCCTGCAAGAAACCCACACCGTTCCGGGAGACGAAGCCACGTGGCTCCTGGAGTGGCGAGGGGGGGTCTACATGAGTCACCTAGCCTCCAATTAGGGCGGGGTGGCTATCTTGTTGGCCCCGCATTTTCAGCCGGAGATCTTGGGGGTCAAGGAGCCGGTGCCAGGCCGGTTGCTGCACCTGACTGTGCGTCTGGGGGGGGGGCGGTGCTTCACTTTGTGGGCACGCAGCAGCAAGCGAGCTTCTTTGAAGAAGTGTCCACTCATCTCGGCTCCATCGACGCTGGCGAGTGCATCATCCTCGGGGGGGATTTCAATTGCACCCTCGGGGTCCGGGACCGTCACGGTACCCCGCACTGCACGCGAGGTGTGAGTAAGTTGCGGGACCTGGTCAGGTCCTTCGACTTAGTGGACGTCTGGCGAAATCTCCATCCTGACTCCAGCGTGTTCACCTTTGTGTCACCTGGAGTCGGAGTGTCCAGACTCGACTGCCTTTACGTTTCGAAGGCGTACGTGTCCTGCGTTCCGGCTGCTTCTATACAGCAGATTCCGTGCACGGACCACCGTCTGGTGTGGGCGGAGCTCACTTTGTTCTGCGCTCGGACGGGGTCCGCGTACTGGCATTTTAATAACCTGTTGTTGGAAGACCAGCGGTTCCTGGACTCGTTCCGTCGCTTCTGGGCCGGCTGGAGAAGGAAGCAGGGAGGCTTCCCCTCCTTGAGGCTATGGTGGGACGTGGGCAAGACTCACGTCCGAGTTTTCTGTCAAGAGTACGCGAAGGGGTCGACAAAGAGACGCAAATCCAGGGTCGAGGAGTTGGAGAAGGAGGTGCTTGACCTGGAGGCACGTCTCCGTCAGCCCAACGCGGACCCGGCCCTGCGGTCGGTGTACGATGAGAAGAAGGGTGCGCTGCGGGACCTGCAACTGGTCGGGTCTCGGGGCGCATTCGTGAGGTCACGGATCTGTTTCCTTAAGGAGATGGACCGTGGCTCTCCCTTCTTCTACTCACTGGAAAAAAGGCACGGGGTCCGTAAGCAGCTCTTTACGCTGCTGGCCGACGACGGATCCCTTGTCTCGGATCCGGAGGGCATCAGGGCCTTTGCCCGAGATTACTACACTGCCCTGTTCTCTCCGGATCCGTCCAGTGAGGAAGCTTGCAGAGTTTTGTGGGAGGACCTGCCGCAGGTCGGCCCGGAGTGCGCCGGAAAGCTCGACTCCCCTATAAGTCTGGGGGAGCTGACCGGCGCACTCGACGGTCTTTCTAGGGGCAAAACCCCGGGACTAGACGGGCTGACCGTGGAGTTCTTCAGGGCGTTCTGGGACGTCTTGGGGAGCGACTTCGCGGGGGTTCTGGGGGAGACTTCTGTACACCGCTGCAGAGTGTCTAGTGAAGGTTAACGGGTCCCTGACGGCGCCCCTTCGCTTTGGGAGAGGGGTACGTCAGGGCTGCCCCCTGTCTGGCCAGTTGTATTCTATTTGCGTGGAACCTTTCCTGCGCCTCTTGCGGAGGAGGTTGTCGGGATTGGTTCTGCGCGGGCCGGGCATCGGGGTGGTCCTTTCGGCTTACGCCGATGACGTGCTCCTTATGTTTAGTGACCCGGCTGACCTGCGGAGGATGCGCGAGTGCCAGGAGGTCTACTCTGCCGCTTCTTCTGCCAGGATCAACTGGGGTAAATGTTCTGGACTCCTGGTCGGTCAGTGGCAGATGGATCCCCTACCCGAAGAGATCAGGCCTTTCACCTGGAGCAGGACCAGCCTCCTCTACCTGGGGGTCCATCTCTGCCCTGCTGAGGAATCCTGGCCGGCAAACTGGCAGGAACTGGAGATGAAAGTCACCGCTCGCCTGCGGCGCTGGACAGGATTGCTCTGAGTGCTATCTTACCGAGGTCGAGTTCTGGTCATAAACCAGCTGATCGCCGCCATGTTGTGGTATCGGCTGGTCACTTTGACCCCTCCCCCGGACTTTGTCACAAGAATCCAGAGATTGTTAGTCGACTTCTTCTGGGACAAAAGATTGCACTGGGTCGCTGCCGAGGTTCTGAGTCTCCCGCTTAGGGAGGGTGGTCAGGCGCTAGTGTGCCTACGCACACAGGTGGCGACTTTCCGCCTTCAGACCCTGCAGCGATACCTCTACGTCGAGCCTCCTCCTAGATGGTGTGCTCTGATGACGTATTTCTTCCGTCAGGTGCACGGCCTGAATTATGACGTGCAGCTCCTGTTTATAGAACAGCTGGGCCTCGGTGGCTCCTTGCAGGCGTTGCCCGTCTTTTACCAGGACCTGATCAAAGTCTGGAAAGTGGTCGCCTCGCGACGCAGCTCTCCCCCGTCAGGAGTAGCGGCTATCGTCAGAGAGCCGCTGCTCAGGAATCCGCCCCTCCGTCCTTTTCAGTGGTTGGCGGAGAGGAGGGCTGTGGCCGCAGGGGTGACCAGGATCGGGGACGTGCTGGGTGGCGGAGGACTGGGCTGGATGCTCCCGCAGGAGTTGGCACGACGCGCGTCTGTGAGTGTCCAGGTCGCAGCCGATGCCATCCAAGACCTGAGAACGGTCGTGCTCGGACCCGACGTTATTTTGGGTCTTGAGGTGGCCCAGGTGCGCGGTGGTCTTCCGTCTGAGCGTTCCCCTGTTCGGACGGAATTCCACATTGGCCCCAAGCCCCGAACCCTCCCTCGGGTGCTGGTGCCCCGCAATATGAGCCGCCTCGAGGACATGCCCTCTGTGCCTTTTGGCACGGCAAAGAGGGGCTTTTTGTATGGACTGCTGCTGCACACCTTCCATTTTCTTGCCCTTGTCCGTCGACCGGACACGCCCTGGCGTGCATTGTTGCCGTCCGGCGGCGGAGGCCCCCGATGGGAGGCCCTCTACGGAGGTGTCCTCCCCCTTTCTATCGGGGACCTGGGTTGGAGGGTGTTGCATGCAGCAGTCCCCTATAATAAGAGGATGCATAGGTTCACGGACTCTCAGGACACATGCCCTCTTTGCGGTCTTGTGGAGTCCGTGGACCATGTATACATAGGGTGTTGTAGGCTGCACTCCATTTTTAGTTATTTGAAAAACCTTTTATTGATGTTTTGTTTGCACTTCAGCCCCACGCTCCTGATCTATGGGCACCCGGTGCGGAAGGGGGTCGGGAAGGAGGAGGACCTCCTCGTGAACCTGCTCCTGGGCCTGGCCAAGTTGGCCATTAACAGGTCCAGGCAGGGGGCGATCGACGGGGGAGTCCTGCCCGATTGTTTGTCCCTCTTCCGTGGCTATGTTCGCTGCCGGATGTCCCTGGAGAAAAAGCACGCGGTGTCTGCTGGCACTGTCGAGGCCTTCCGTGCTCGGTGGGCACCGCGGGGACTAGGGTGTTTTGTTGACCCCTTTAATCACATTTTGATTTAAAGTTTGTAAGTTTCCTTTAAACTTTGTTCTTGGTTTTACAGCTGACCTGAATTAGGGGCTGTGCCTGATTTATCCCAATTTTGTTGATTTGGTTTTCATTTAAAAGATTATCAAGAGTTCATTTTTTTAACGATCTCGTGGAGGCAATTGTGAATTCAGTTTGTTTCCTGATACTGAGGAGAGAAGGTGTGTGGTGTTGGTGTTGCTGCTCCTCAGTGTTTCAACTGTTTCTGCTGCTGCCTTTGGGTTTGTTGCTTCTGCTGTGTGCTGCTGCTGCTCCTGCACTCGAGGGTGTTTCCTGCTGCTGGTCCTGCACTCGAGGGTGTTTGTTGCTGCTGCTGGACCTGCACTCGAGGGTGTTTGTTGCTGCTGCTGGACCTGCACTCGAGGGTGTTTGCTGCTGCTGCTGCTGGACCTGCCCGTGTGGAGCAAGAGGAGAGAGAGGGAGAGAGGAAGAACAGCTTCTGTTGTTACAGGACAGGAAGGCCAGGACTGTGTCTAAAAACAACATCCTAGGTGGGTGTCCAACGTTATTGTTTGTGTAAGGTGGGGGCAATAAAGGACTGTGTTTTGTAGGGGGAGGCAAGAAGACTGCCAGAGGGTTTGGGGAAGGAAGAGAGGGAGGGTGAGTGTGTGTGCTGAAACCATCGTTCTGCCGCCCCTCCCCCAACCCAGCCCTTTTCCCCAGTAAGGCCAGCAATAGCTGGTGAAGACATCGCCTCCCCCTGCCTGAAGAACATCAAGCCCCCACCCACCGTCCATCAACCATCGAGGACACCCACCTGGACATTTACCTCTTTCCCTCCTGTACCTCCCTGTCTTTAACTCCTCTCCCTCCTCTCCTCTCCTGCCTAAAAGAGGGGAGATTGTTTCTACCTCTCTCCCCCTCAAACAAAATGGCCAATCCTTCCCAGGGTGGGCGTGGCTCTGGCCCTAAGGCCAATTCACCATCGCCTGTGGCCGGGCCCTCGAGGACTAATGTGGAGGCGGTTTTGTCACCGGTGGCAGGGCCTCAAAAAAAGAAAACCTATGCGGGGGTGGCTGCTTCTGCAGCTCCAGCTGCTCCTGCTGCCCTGTCACCATTCCGCCTCCTCACCAGGGCCCTTGGGGTAAAGAGCTATGCTCACCCTGAAATGACAATAGAGGCCTGCGTAAAGGCTATGGCTGGGGTCGTCGGCCCCTCAGCCATTGTCGCGGCCTCTAAAATGTATGGGAAGGCCATATTCTTCTTGAGGTCCGAGCGGGCGGTGCACCTCGCCCTGCAAAAAGGACTCACTGTGGGCGGGACTTTTCTGGCGGTGGATCCCCTTGAGGCCACCGCCCAGAGAATTATTATTTCGAACGTCCCACCTATTCTATCCAGTGAGCTCCTCCTCCCCCACCTTAATAAACTGGGGGAGGTCAGGTCGGGGGTTGCACCAAACCCGCTCGGCCTCAAAGACTCGGCCCTCCGCCACGTGTACTCCTTCCGGCGCCAGGTATTTGTCCGCTTGGCCCAGGAGGAGTGCCTGGAGGCGGCCTTTACTATCAATTTTGAGGGGACCGCCTATCGGGTCTTCTGGACCGTGGAGGGCGTGCGGTGCCATGCTTGTAAGGAGGCGGGGCACGTGAGGAAGAACTGCCCCGCCTCCAAGGCCACGAGCCCCACCCAAGCGGCCACGGCTGGCACCGCCCCTCCTCCCCCCGCCACCACTCCATCTCCCTCCCCGCAAGGGGAAGCGACGCCGGCAGCCACTGCCATCTCGGCTGCCGGTGAGGTGGGGGGAGAGCCCCCATGCCGTAAGAAGGCGCGGAGGAAGACCCGCAACCTGGAGGCGGCCCCTGAAACGCCCCAAAGCCCCCAGACACCTGCAGGCACCGGCTCGGGGGAAAAAACATCATCCGGCCCAGGCGTCGTGTCCACGTGTGCTCCCGGGTCCGTGGGTGCTAAGGCGCCGAGTGCTGGGCCCGGCGTCGTCCCTGCGCGTGATCCCGGGGCCGGCGGGGAAAAGACGCGGGACCCCGAGCCGGGGAATCAAACATCCAAAACCCAGAGGGTGGAGTGTCCGGGAGGGCTGGACAAGGAGGAGGGGGCCTCGGAAATGGAAGTCTCCCTAGCCCCCAGCCTGACCCGGAAGAGACGTCACGCTTTGGAGGAGGAGGTGGGTGATGCCCAAACTGAAGAAGTTGGGTGTGTCCCTTCCCCCGATGAAGAGGTGGTGGCGTCTCCACCAAGTAAAATCTCGCCCTGTCCTCTGGGGGAACTCAAAACGCCTGCACCTACTCCCACCACTGTTACCCCCGTCAACCTGCTGCAGTCCCCTGAACAGGGCCCCTCAGGGGTCACTGAAGGCACCTCCCTTGAGGTGGTGCCCGACTCAGGAACCCTCGATAACCCCGAGGTACCTTCTGGCTCGTCGGGGGACTGTAGCTTTCAAAATTTAAAAAATGTTGACAGGTCATTGGGTGAAAAGGAAGGCCTTCCCGCTCCCTCCCAAACCTTAGCACCGGGCATCCTAGTTTTAGGTCAGCAGCTTGTCCTGAGCTCCCCGGACGACCCGGTGCCGGGAGGAGAGCGGGCATCAGAACCGCCGCTGCCCTCTGACCCAAAACTTTTAGAGGAGACCAGAGAGGACCCCTCTGGCCTTGATCCTGGGGGTGGGATCGAGGTACAGGTGGGGCCAGCTGGCAGCTCCGAATCAGCCCCCGTACTCAATGCGGGGGAGGGTTCGGAAGCTGGAGGCGACGACCTGGAGGAGGACGGGGTGTCCGTGGTGAGCGCTGGAGATTACGCTGAGTCACTCTCAAGCGAGGCGGTGGATCCCCTGGTGCCCTCCACTGACTCATCCCCACAAGGGAACTCCAGGACTTTTTGGCGAGTCATCGCGGTCGCCGAGACAGGGTTCAGTTGGCCTTGGACCGATGGCATTCGTTTCCGCTGGTGTTCTGGTCCACTCGCAAGGCTCTCAAGTCTCCTGAGTTGGATAGGAACGCGCGGCGGAGGGTCCAAACGTTTCTCGCTGGGCTCCTGAAGGAGAGGAAGGACTAAAAAGTCCTCTTCTTCTTTTTAATGACTTAAGGTGAAGGTTTGATGTACCTTTGACAATGAAGACGACTATAGCCAGCCTCAACATCCGCGGCAGCAGGGGCGCACAGCGCAGGTTCCAGAACTTCTCGGTCCTCAGGAACGGGAAGTATGCATTGTGCTTCCTGCAAGAAACCCATACCGTTCCGGGAGACGAAGCCACGTGGCTCCTGGAGTGGGAGGGGGGGTCTACATGAGTCACCTAGCCTCCAATTCGGGCGGGGTGGCTATCTTGTTGGCCCCGCATTTTCAGCCGGAGATCTTGGGGGTCAAGGAGCCGGTGCCAGGCCGGTTGCTGCACCTGACTGTGCATCGGGGGGGGGCGGTGCTTCACTTTGTGAATGTGTACGCTCCCCTGGGCACGCAGCAGCAAGCGAGCTTCTTTGAAGAAGTGTCCACTCATCTCGGCTCCATCGATGCTGGCGAGTGCATCGTCCTCGGGGGGGATTTCAATTGCACCCTCGGGGTCCGGGACCGTCACGGTACCCCGCACTGCACACGAGGTGTGAGTAAGTTGCGGGACCTGGTCAGGTCCTTCGACTTAGTGGACGTCTGGCGAAATCTCCATCCTGACTCCCGCATGTTCACCTTTGTGTCACCTGGAGTCGGAGCGTCCAGACTCGACCACCTTTACGTTTCCAAGGCGTACGTGTCCTGCGTTCCGGCTGCTTCTATACAGCAGGTTCTGTGCACGGACCACCCTCTGGTGTGGGCGGAGCTCACTTCGTTCTGCGCTCGGACGGGGTCCGCGTACTGGCATTTTAATAACCTGTTGTTGGAAGACCAGCGGTTCCTGGACTCGTTCCGTCGCTTCTGGGCCGGCTGGAGAAGGAAGCAGGGAGGCTTCCCCTCCTTGAGGCTATGGTGGGACGTGGGCAAGACTCACGTCCGAGTTTTCTGTCAAGAGTACGCGAAGGGGTCGACAAAGAGACGCAAATCCAGGGTCGAGGAGTTGGAGAAGCAGGTGCTCGACCTGGAGGCACGTCTCCGTCAGCCCGACGCGGACCCGGCCCTGCGGTCGGTGTACGATGAGAAGAAGGGCGCGCTGCGGGACCTGCAACTGGTTGGGTCTCGGGGCGCGTTCGTGAGGTCGCGGATCCGGTTCCTCAAGGAGATGGACCGCAGCTCCCCCTTCTACTCACTGGAAAAAAGGCACGGGGTCCGTAAGCAGCTCTTTACGCTGCTGGCCGACGACGGATCCCTTGTCTCGGATCCGGAGGGCATCAGGGCCATTGCCCGAGATTACTACACTGCCCTGTTCTCTCCGGATCCGTCCAGTGAGGAAGCTTGCAGAGTTTTGTGGGAGGACCTGCCGCAGGTCGGCCCAGAGTGCGCCGGAAAGCTCGACTCCCCTATAAGTCTGGGGGAGCTGACCGGCGCACTCGACGGTCTTTCTAGGGGCAAAACCCCGGGACTAGACGGGCTGACCGTGGAGTTCTTCAGGGCGTTCTGGGACGTCTTGGGGAGCGACTTCGCGGGGGTCCTGGGGGAGAGCATTGCTACCGGGGAGATGCCCCTTTCGTGGCGCAGGGCCGTGATTGCCCTGCTGCCGAAGAAGGGGGATCTCCGCCTTCTTAAAAACTGGCGCCCGGTCTCCCTCCTCAGCACGGACTACAAAATCTTCGCCCGAGCCATGTCTTCTCGGCTCGGCACCGTGCTGGACCACATGATCCACCCTGACCAGTCCTACACCGTCCCGGACCGAACCATTTATGATAACATCCATCTGGTCCGGGACATCATCCACCATTCCCAGAGGGCTGGTCTGTCGAGCGCCTTCCTGTCTCTCGATCAGGAGAAGGCGTTCGACAGGGTGGATCACGAATGCTTACTCGGAACTCTGCGAGCTTTCGGGTTCGGGACGCATTTTGTCGCCCGGATCCGACTTCTGTACACCGCTGCAGAGTGTCTAGTGAAGGTTAACGGGTCCCTGACGGCGCCCCTTCGCTTTGGGAGAGGGGTACGTCAGGGCTGCCCCCTGTCTGGCCAGTTGTATTCTATTTGCGTGGAACCTTTGCTGCGCCTCTTGCGGAGGAGGTTGTCGGGATTGGTTCTGCGCGGGCCGGGCATCGGGGTGGTCCTTTCGGCTCACGCCGATGAGGTGCTCCTTATGTTTAGTGACCCGGCTGACCTGCGGAGAATGCACGAGTGCCAGGAGGTCTACTCTGCCGCTTCTTCTGCCAGGATCAACTGGGGTAAATGTTCTGGACTCCTGGTCGGTCAGTGGCAGATGGATCCCCTACCCAAGGAGCTCAGGCCTTTCACCTGGAGCAGGACCAACCTCCTCTACCTGGGGGTCCATCTCTGCCCCGCTGAGGAATCCTGGCCGGCAAACTGGCAGGAACTGGAGACGAAAGTCACCGCTCGCCTGCGGCGCTGGATAGGACTGCTCCGAGTGCTATCTTACCGAGGTCGAGTTCTGGTCATAAACCAGCTGATCGCCGCCATGTTGTGGTATCGGCTGGTCACTTTGACCCCTCCCCCGGACTTTGTCACAAGAATCCAGAGATTGTTAGTCGACTTCTTCTGGGACAAAAGATTGCACTGGGTCGCTGACGAGGTTCTGAGTCTCCTGCTTAGGGAGGGTGGTCAGGCGCTAGTGTGCCTACGCACACAGGTGGCGACTTTCCGCCTTCAGACCCTGCAGCGATACCTCTACGTCAAGCCTCCTCCTAGATGGTGTGCCCTGACGACGTATTTCTTCCGTCAGGTGCACGGCCTGAATTATGACGTGCAGCTCCTGTTTATAGAACAGCTGAGCCTCGCTGGCTCCTTGCAGGCATTGCCTGTCTTTTACCAGGACCTGATCAAAGTCTGGAAAGTGGTCGCCTCGCGACACAGCTCTCCCCCGTCAGGAGTAGCGCCTATCGTCAGAGAGCCGCTGCTCAGGAATCCGCCCCTCCGTCCTTTTCAGTGATTGGCGGAGAGGAGGGCTGTGGCCGCAGAGGTGACCAGGATCGGGGACGTGCTGGGTGGCGGAGGACTGGGCTGGATGCTCCCGCAGGAGTTGGCGCGACGCGCGTCTGTGAGTGTCCAGGTCGCAGCCGATGCCATCCAAGACCTGAGAACGGTCGTGCTCGGACCCGACGTTATTTTGGGTCTTGAGGTGGCCCAGGTGCGCGGTGGTCTTCCGTCTGAACGTTCCCCTGTTCGGACGGAATTCCACATTGGCCCCAAGCCCCGAACCCTCCCTCGGGTGCTGGTGCCCCGCAATATGAGCCGCCTCGGGGACATACCCTCTGTGCCTTTTGGCACGGCAAAGAGGGGCTTTTTGTACGGACTGCTGCTGCACACCTTCCATTTTCTTGCCCTTGTCCGTCGACCGGACACGCCCTGGCGTGCATTGTTGCCGTCCGGCGGCGGAGGCCCCCGATGGGAGGCCCTCTACGGAGGTGTCCTCCCCCTTTCTATCGGGGACCTGGGTTGGAGGGTGTTGCATGCAGCAGTCCCCTATAATAAGAGGATGCATAGGTTCACGGACTCTCAGGACACATGCCCTTTTTGCGGTCTTGTGGAGTCCGTGGACCATGTATACATAGGGTGTTGTAGGCTGCACTCCATTTTTAGTTATTTGAAAAACCTTTTATTGATGTTTTGTTTGCACTTCAGCCCCACGCTCCTGATCCATGGGCACCCGGTGCGGAAGGGGGTCGGGAAGGAGGAGGACCTCCTTGTGAACCTGCTCCTGGGCCTGGCCAAGTTGGCCATTAACAGGTCCAGGCAGCGGGCGATCGACGGGGGAGTCCCGCCCGATTGTTTGTCCCTCTTCCGCGTCTACGTTCGCTGCCGGATGTCCCTGGAGAGGGAGCACGCGGTGTCTGCTGACTCTCTCGAGGCCTTCCTTGCTCGGTGGGCACCGCGGGGACTGGGGTGTTTTGTTGACCCCTTTAATCACATTTTGATTTAAAGTTTATAAGGTTCCTTTAAACTTTGTCCTTGGTTTTACAGCTGACCTGAATTAGGGGCTGTGCCTGATTTATCCCAATTTTGTTGATTTGGTTTAACTGTTTTCATTTAAAAGATTATCAAGAGTTCAAATCTCACAATGGTAAACTATGAAACAATGTAACTTCATCTGAAACAGATGGAAACTGGTTTGTGCTCGAAAGAGTTACATCTTCTTACCGTGGACCATGCTTATATAGGGTGTGGAAGGCTGCACTCCCTTTTTAGTTACTTGAAAAACGTTTTATTAATGTTTTGTTTGCACTTCAGCCCCACGCTCCTGATCTATGGACACCCGGTGCGGAAGGGAGTCGGGAAGGAGGAGGACCTCCTCGTGAACCTGCTCCTGGGCCTGGACAAGTTGGCTATTAACACGTCCAGGCAGCGGGCGATCGACGGGGGAGTCCCGCCCGATTGTTTATCCGTCTTCCGCAGCTACGTTCGCGGCCGGGTGTCTTTGGAGAGGGAGCACGCGGTGTCTGCTGGCACTCTCGAGGCCTTCCGTGCTCGGTGGGCACCGCGGGGACTGGGGTGCTTTATTGACCCCTTTTATCACATTTTGGTTTAAAGTTGTAAGTTTCCTTTAAACTTTGTTCTTGGTTTTACAACTGACCTGAATTAGGGGCTGTGCCTGATTTATCCCAATTTTGTTAATTTGGTTTAATTGTTTTGACTCTACAAGAGTTACATCTTCTTACTGTGGACCATGCATATATAGGGTGTGGTAGGCTGCACTCCCTTTTTAGTTATTTAAAAAACCTGTTATTAATGTTTTGTTTGCACTTCAGCCCCACGCTCCTGATCTATGGACACCCGGTGCGGAAGGGGGTCGGGAAGGAGGAGGACCTCCTCGTGAACCTGCTCCTGGGCCTGGCCAAGTTGGCTATTAACAGGTCCAGGCAGTGGGCGATCGACAGGGGAGTCCCACCCGATTGTTTGTCCCTCTTCCGCGTCTACGTTCGCGGCCGGGTGTCTTTGGAGCGGGAGCACGCGGTGTCTGCTGGCACTCTCGAGGCCTTCCGTGCCCGGTGGGCACCGCGGGGACTGGGGTGTTTTGTTGACCCCTTTAATCACATTTTGGTTTAATGTTTGTAAGTTTCCTTTAAATTTTGCTCTTGGTTTTACAGCTGACCTGAATTAGGGGCAGTGCCTGATTTATCCCAATTTTGTTAATTTAGTTTAATTGTTTTAACTCAACAAGAGTTACATCTTCTTAACCTTCCTAACCCTGCCGCTATATCTTGATGCTCTCCCCACATCCACAGTGGAGGTGGAGGCAGCCTGCTGACTGCTACACCCTATCTGTGATGATCTTGGCAGGCGGCCCCTGGTGGGCCGAGACCTGGAGGGCCTCGGCCTGCTTTTGGGGTCCTGCTGTGTGGCACTGGCAACCTGCTCGGCCTGAAGAGCTGGAGCTGCTGGGGTCATTAGAAAGAGGGGAATCGGATGGGCCAGACACTCCTGTAGTCTCCTAGGTGGCTGGCCCTTGGGTGTGCACCTGCTGATCCTCCTCCCTATGAGTGCCCAAGAGCCCCTGGCTGACTCCTTCAGAGGAAGGGGCAGCTGGTATGAGTTTGAGATGTCCCACCCACCTCCCTCATTGACACTGATGGACGCCAGCAAGTGCCTCAGCGATGGAGTGCAGCTCCTGTAGCAGTGCAGGACCAATGTCCTGGATCAAGATCTCCATGGTAGCCGCCACCCTATCAGTGTTGACCTCAGTGCATTGGCATGACAGTGCTATCACCTCACACTGAAGGCGGACAGACTCCTCCATTGTGCCTGGCAATCTGAGGAGTGCAGCGGACATCCCTTCCTGATGTTCCTGAGCTTGTCTTTGCAGCTCCAGCAACTGAGGTAGAACTGAGTCCAGAAACTTGTCCTCTGGCTCATCATTAGCAGATTCTTGGCCTCCAGCTATTATCCGGATGCCGGCACCCTTGGATTTCCCTGTGTCCACCTGCTGTGGATCTGACAGTGCAGTGTGCACACCAGATTGTGACCCAAAGGCTAGTCTGGAATGAGGTCCCACCGAGGTGTGTGTCTCTGCACCGGTGGAGGGTGTGGGTGAGCGCTGTGATGGGCCGTCAGTGTTGGTGTCTGTAGATTCCTCTTACGAGGTGTCCTTGCAGCTGAATGACCTGCCTCCTGGCCGCCCTCGGCTGCTCCCTGGATGTGCCTGCCAAGAAAAGAGAGATACTTAGTGCATGGCAGGGGACTGTGAAACAGGAGACATCACACACTGTATGGTTGTCTGAGGATGTTGCAGTGCAGGAGACTCACCTGGCTGAGCGCTGCTGCCATCACTGTCTGCACAGGAACAGTCCACATCCTCACAAGCCAACGGGATGGCTCTATTTTCAAAGGCCGTGAGGATATTGATGTTGGGCATTCCTGCCTCAGTCTGGGGCATCTCCCTTTTGTTGTGGGATAGCTTATCCTGCATGGAGACAGACGGAGAGTGTGTAAGCAAGATGCCTGCCAGACCAGATGAGAAAAATGCCTGGCATGTGTAAAGTGTGAGTGGTGCCATGGATGGCATGAAGACACGATGGGCAGGGGAGATGAGGGTGTTTGTGAGAGGGTGAGTGATGTCCCTTGAACTGGCACTGGTACCTGGTTCAGAAGGTGCATGTGAAGCTCGGCAGTTCTCTGGCGTCAGGGGTGGCGCCTCGGGGCCCTGTGTTCAAGTGCATGCTGGCGAATCTAAGGGAGAACAATGACATGACATTAGTTTAAGTCATTACACTGTCACTGTGCATGCCAGGCGCCTGGTGAGACAATGATCTGCATCATGATGCCATTGTCTTTCAATGATCCATGGGGACTCCAGGTTTGAGGCTCCCATTAACGATGAGACTACACAAGAGTGTTTGCACCATCCAACATTCTCACCTCTGTGCACTGCACTTTTACCTTCATCAGAGACCCCTACCTCTCCACCACTGACAGATCGAGGTGGGTGGCAGCTCTCCAGCTCCAATGCATCCATTTTGTACCTCATCGTGATTAGGAGGTTTGGGGGGCCTTCACCTGTCCTGACCTTTCTGTGTTGTTATGGCTCTTGAAAGGACAGCATTGATTAGTCCACTCTCTAGCGCCATAGCAGCCTGAAAACCCCACCTGAGGAGCACCTGGAAGGGCACATACGAGTTGCGGCCCTCAAGCCACAAGGCACTCAGGCCAAGCAGCCAGGGCTCACACCCTTGGCCAGCTCTGGTATCATTGACAGTTAGCACTCAGACTCTAGCAACCCTGAGCTCCACAGGGGGACAGCCACACCTTAACACTTCACCACGCTGATCCAAGCCAACACGGTACTCATCCTTGCCAAGCACAGCAGGTCATTGTAGCTTTTGCGGCACTGTATCCATGTGCTCCTCACGACGTCGTGGTTGCTGACCTTGGCTGCCACCTCCTCCCAAGCTTTTTTGGTCTAATGTGCTGGCCTCCTCCTGCCATCCCTTGGAACGAGCGTGTTCCGCTTGATACCCACCTCCCCCACGAGAACCGCAAGGTCCGAAAAATGGGTGCACCCACCCAACCTGCCCTCTCACCTGATGTCTCCAGCCACTGTTGAGGCCATTGCTCCAGTCTCCAGACCGCAAAAAGATTCTCCCCCGGCAGGGAGCTGCCTCTGCCGATTTTAAAATGCCTGCCGGGGTCGCCATTGGACCCGGTGCCCAACAAGCCCCTGCCCGGCCCTTCCCGACCATTGGGAGGATGCTTTTCATGCTGGGCGGGCCTTAGTTGGCCATGCAGCTTGAAACTGCGGTCGTGGGCCAATCGCGGTCAGGGGCCTGTTTCCTGACCACTCCTGGGCCTGCCAATCGCGCGCGCCCGCCAAGGGGAAAATTCAAGCCTTGGGGATGCTGCTGTTTGAAATAGACATCAGGGGCTGGATTTTTCTCCCCCTGCCAGAGGTGGTTACAGAGGCAGGAGAGTACAGAATTTCATGCCTCAGGCCCAAGTGCCAACTCCCCAGCTCCACCTCACCATCCAGACCAATTTCCGAAGGGTGTGATATGCTGGAGGTAGGGGCGACAAGGATAACTACATGTAAGGAGCCCTGTAGCCAATTGAATTAATTATAGGTCTATTGTCAGAGGCTGACTGGAATTTTCCAGTTGGTCTCCAGACCACTGCAGGTGGCAGCAGCTTGGAGGTGGCCTCCTGGAGGCAGACTGCAGGAGAGGGCAGCAGTCACTGGCCACCCTGTGGTGGGGATTCTCCCCACAGTAGTAGTCTGACTGCAAAGGTTTTTATTCATTTTAAATTTGGAAAATTTGGAGAGAGGACGCCTCCATTTTGAAGCACCCTCTCCTCCACTTGACTGCCCAGGTATCACACTGATGGTTTCAAGCTGGGTGGGCCTTCTATTGACCCTCCATCTTCGATAGCTGCCCCGCCATTGTTAATTGGGCAGTGGGCCTGCTTTCTGGCCAATAATAGGCAAATATGGGGGAAGCACAGGTGAGTGCCTGCTTCCTATACAGTGCTGGCTTCTGATCCTATCCAAACTTGACGTGGGGTACTGAAGCCCACAGGAAAACCTTGAAGTATGCTGGAATAGGTCAGCACCAGTATGAAGCCTTGCTAACGGTTTGAGGATAAAAACAATAGCTTTCATTACCTCAGGAGGTCTCAGACACTTTACAGCAAATTACGTACCTTTGAAGTGGTCACTATTGCAATGCAGGCCATGCAGCATCTGACTGTGACAAAAAGCCATGAAATAAATGCCCAGATAATCTGTTTTAAGTATTGGAGGGACATATGTTGGGCAGAACATGGGGAGAGATCTTCTGCTCTTCTTCAGATCTTGCCTCAGGATCTTATATCCATCTGAGGGCAGTCAGGATCTCAGCCAAAGAATGGTGCCTCTAACAATGCAGCACTCCCTCAGTACTGAAGTGCCAGCCTAGATTAAATACCCAAGTCTCTAGTAGGAGACTTGAATCCCAACAACCTTCTGACTCAGAGACCAGCTAAAGGTGACACAGTAGCTTTATCCTTTGGTCCTATCTCTGATGTATTTGTGAGGTTGCATGGCAGCCACAGAAACTCATGAAATTTCTGATATTAAAACAAAATCACATTGAGTTTTTCCTATGGTCTTAGCTGAACATTTGATCTAGAAACTTGTTGGCAATACACTTGTTTTACAGGCACAAAACGAGCGCCTAATCATACAATATGGTGGGGTGTCATGCACGTGCCTGTCCCATGCCAAAAATGCCACATATTGATCTGGTCCCTTTACAGGACCAGGATGTGCGGCACAAGTATATAAAATGATAATGGAGCATTCAAATAAAAAACCAATGCTTGTTTCTGAAAATGGGCTGCTCCAGCACTTCACTGGCCTCATAACAAACTCAACAGGTCTGGCAGCATCTGTGGAGAGAGAAACAGAGTTAACATTTCGAGTCCGTATGACTCTTTGAGTTTTTCCAGCATTTTTTGTTGTAATTTCAGATTTCCAGCATCTGCAAAATTTGCTTTTATCCTCTTAACAAACTCATTCAATAGCTGTTAGTACCAAGAGAACCCTTTAGCAGCTTGATTTAAAGGGTTTATCCATTACTTACTATATCTTCCTTTGTTTGTGCTTTTAGGCTGCCAATTAACTTCTTGCCTTTTTTTTGGTCTATTTCCAGACTATTCTTTCCACAACTTAATTCTGACTTCTGAGAATGTTTTTGCTGGTGCTTCAGGCTGCTTTCAAAACTGTTTCACTGCATGGGTGGTCTGATTGGGTTGCCTTTGGGGCTGGAGGCTGAGGATGAGCAGCCAAGAAGACAGGGGAAAACATGAGCAGCTGGGGGAAGAGGGAGAAGGAGAGTACTGCGCAGGGCGCCAAACCCACAGCCAGTGTTCAGGCAGGACTTCTCCTATCTAAGTATGCCAAAAATCCTATTCTCTATTCTCCTATCTAAACTTCACTGAGCAGCAATGTCTCAGGCTCCTCCTTTTCACAAAGTGTACAGTCACCAAACTGTTTCAGTTGGAGCCTCGACTCGAACATTGAACCAGGACCTGGACAGCATTGCCTGCAGCTGCCAAAAGGTCACCGTGGCTCTTAACTTTTGTGCAACATCTCCTTCCAGGAGGGAACAGCGACATCCCATAGTTTGTAGTCCACCATTGTATCAGGGAAGTCACTGAGACTCTGACATCGGGTGGTACACCTTCATCGTTTTCACCATGGTCAGGGCAAAGCAAGACAGGACAGCATCAGACTTGAAGCTTCCCTAGGGTGCAGGGTGCCTTGGGCTGCACCCACATTGCCTTGTGTGCTCCTCCGATCATAGCCATACTGAATAGAAAGCAATTCCATTCCCTCAGCCCCCAACGTTTTTATGATCAAAGACAGCACAGGTCGGTGCCCTGTTTCCTGGTAGCAGCCGTGATGTATTCATCCTGCTTCTGCCTTCTGTGCTACCTTTACTTTGTCAAATCATAGGTTGAGAACTGTGTGACAAGAATTCTCCTCTTCATACTACTGGTCAGGAACTCTGATACATCTGCAGATGTGACCTTCAGTGTGACTCAAGCTGGGATCGGAAATGTCATTGACCAGAAACATCATTGAGCAGAAAGCCGACATACTTCTGCTGCCTCCTTCTGAAGGAACATTGTATAGCAGCCCTGGCCATGTATTCAGATTTGCAGTTGTCTATGTCATGCTGTATAACTTTGCCATCATGAGGGACCAGCTCTTCCCACCGTCTGGGCAGTAAGAGGTGAAGAAGGAGGATGGGCAGCACAAACAGGAGGAAGAATAATAATGGCATTAGCTAGCAGAGCAAGGTAGAAGGGTCTTCAATTTGCAATGCATGATTGCTGTGATCTCCTGCAACTTGTTTCTTGATCACTAGAGGCATCTTTCCAATACTTAGCCCCTGGATTCTTAAACCCCTAGTTTTTCTTTCTGCTGTTTTGCCCCTCCCAAGAATTACATGACTAAGGGCTGGGTTTTATCTACCCCTGCCAGGCGTGGGTGGGCACTTAAAATGGGGGGGGGAGATGAGGGGTGCCAACCACACCACCTTCCCACCCACCCATGAGCTCACCCCGGGTGCATTTTGGGACATCAGGTGCCAGCCCCCCCTAAGATAGTACGCTCTTCCTACCCGCCTGCTCTACATCACCGCCACCAACCCCGTAGCCCTCCCTAAGCTGGCCAAACCCTCCCTGCCCAAGACCCCGGACCTACCTTGCTCCAGGATCTGTGGGCCTCTTGTCCACGCCTTAAAAGGGCCCCCAATTACCGCCGGTTAATAACTTTAGAGATAAAGTTTAAATTTCAGCTTAACCTGCCACTACCAGATAATCACCATATCCTCCAGCAAACAATACGTTTGAGAATAAGAAACATTGGCCAGAATTTTAAGGAGATCCAGCGGGCGGGCGCCTAACTTGACTTCACATGAAATGGCATGAGAAAACAGCAGGCACAAGCCCCAATATCACCCCGCTGACATGCCCTATTACAGTCGGCAGGCACCCTCCGGAGTCAGAAGCGAGCCCACTGACAATTGGACAGGCAAATAAGCCCTTTAAGGAGGCAATTAATAGAGGTTTTACGTGGCCTGTGCACTTTTAACAATGGGCCAGTTGACCGAGCAGCCTTCCATGTTTTCGCATCTTTGCCCAATCCAGGCTGAGGTAAAATGTCCGGGATGAAATGAAATAACAGAAGGCGCTTGAGGGTTGGGGTGTTATGAGTTCTGCTGTCATTGCTTGAATTCACATTACGGAGAGAGTTGGCGGCATTTTCTTCCGCGAAATTTCATTGCAACAATGCCGCAGTTTCCATGAGGCGACTCGACAGCAGTTGTCAGCCTTCAAGGAGCTCGTTGTAAACGCCCGCCCCACCCACTCGCTCCTCATGGCGCCCGCCCCGCCCCGCCCCGCCCAGCAGCCCCGAGCTTCTCCCAGCGCGCGCGTTCCGCGCTGGCTGCTGTTAATTGGCCAGCCGGCCGGCATGAAATCGCCTGTCAGTTGCGAGCACGGGCAGAAGCGCATATCGCGCCCGCGCGATTGCGCGCGCATGACGAGCGCGAAATCCTGGCCATTGTAAAAGCAGGGGCTTGGCCTGCTCAAACAGCATTCCAATGTTTGGATTGCACCGGGGGGGGGGGGGGGGGGGGAGGGTGGGGTGCGGGTGTTGTCGAAGTATAATTTGGCAGCGATTTCAAAGGCCATTGCCGTCAATTCACTATCGCACAGCTCAGTCGTCGAAGCAGAGATTGTCAAGAAGCAGATGGAAGAAGAAGCCCAGTTGAAACTACTGGCAGAAGAGGGCACACAGCTGGGGCAAGATTTTACATCCCGCAGGCAGACGCATGCCCAACCCGATCGGGCATAAAATCGCACACGATGATGACGGGTGAGCGTCTCAACGGCATCGCACACTTGGGCGATATTTCGTTTGGTGGGCATGCGTGAGAGTGGGCAGCACACCCAGCAACAATTAAGAGGCCTATTAAGGCCATTAATGTATTAATTAACCTGGACTTTTCGCTGCCCATCCAATGTTACAGTTGGTGGGGGCGCGAGCGAATTGGCCAGGCGGCCTTTGCACTTTTCAGGAAACCTCATCCAAGGGCGGGATGAGTTTTCCGATATTAATTGAAAAGTATAAAAATGTTTGGGCGGAATTTTTATAATCTGTATGTTTAGGTGAGTGAGTCGATGTGTGGACATTTTTTTCTGCGTTTTTACATCTTTATTTGATGGTTTTAAATTCTTCAGTTCCCTGAGGCAGCTTTCTACCTTCAGGGAGCTTTCACTCCGCACTCCCCCCGCGCCAGCACTGACTTCAGTGCTCGGCCCTCCTCCCCACCCCCACCCCCACCCCAGCAGTGCTGAGCCTTTCCGCACACCTTTCACACTGGCTGGCCGTTAATTGGGCAGCCAGTGTGAAATCGCGTTCAGGAGCCATTTCCCAGCCGCTTGCGGGCCTGCCCACCCCACCCCACCTGCCTGACGACCTCAAAATCCTGGCCCTGGGGTCTGGAGATTTACATACCGAACCTCACTTGCAGCCAGGATAAGTCTTAACGGCAAAACTTTTACTTTAGTGGAGGTGGATGGGGGGAGGGGAGGGGAGGGTGATCCAGTGTAGACATAATCAACTCCAAAAGTTCCCAATCGATTAAGAAAGACTTCAATTTTATATAGTGTCTTTCAAAACTTCAGGACACACCAAAACACTTTACAGCCAACGAAGAACTCTTTGAAGCAGTTGTACTGTACGAAAGCAGCCAGTTTGCACACAACAAGCTCCCACAAACAGCAATGTGATAATGACTAGACAATCCTTTTTAGTGATGTTTAATCAAGTGAAACATGACAGTAACATTAAAAAGCAACAGACCTGAGGATTGGGAGCAGTTTGGAATTCAGCAAAGGAGGACCAAGGGATTGATTAAGAAGGGGGAAACAGAGTATGAGAGTAAGCCGGCAGGGAACATTAGAACTGATTGTATAAGTTTCTATAGGTAAGTGAAGAGAAAAAGATTGGTGAAGACAAATGTAGGTTCCTTACAGTCAGAAACAGTGGAATTTATAATGGAGAACAAAGAAATGGCTGACCAACTAAATACATACTTTGGTTCTGTCTTCACAAAGGAGGACACTAATAAAATACCAGAAATGTTGGGGAACACAGGGTTCAGTGAGAGGGAGGAACTGAAAGAAATCAGTATTAGTAGGGAATGGTGTTGGGGAAATTAATGGGATTGAAGGCCAATAAATTCCCAGGGCCTGATAATCTAAAGAGTACTTAAGGAAGTGGCCCTAGAAATAGTGGGTGCATTGGTGGTCATCTTCCGAGATTCTATAGACGCTGGAGCAGTTCTTACAGATTGGAGAGTATCTAATGTAACCCCACTATTTAAAAAGGTAGGTAGAGAGAAAACAGGGAATTATAGACCAGTCAGCCTGATATCGCTAGGGGGGAAAGTTCTAGAGTCCATTATAAAAGATTTAATAGCTGAGCACTTGGAAAGCAGTGGCAGAATTAGACAGAGTCAGCATGGATTTATGAAAGGGAAATCATACTTGACAAATCTACTGGAATTTTTTGAGTTGATGAGGGGGAGCCAGTGGATGTGGTTTATTTGGACTTTCAGAAGGCTTTCGACAAAGTCCCACATAAGAGATTAGCGTGTAACATTAAAGCGCATGGGATTGGGGGTACTTTATTGAGATGGATAGAAAACTGGTTGGCAGACAAGAAACAAAGAGTAGGAATAAACAGGTCTTTTTCTGAATGGCAGGCAGTGACTAGTGGGGTACCGCAGGGATCAGTGCTGGGACCCCAGCTATTCACAATATATATTAATGATTTAGACGAGAGAGCTAAATGTAATATCTCCAAATTTGCAGATGACACAAAGCTGGGTGGGAGGGTGAGCTGTGTGGAGGATGCAGAGGTGCTTCAGTGTGATTTGGACAAGCTGAGTGAGTGGGCAAATGCATGGCAGATGTAGTATAATGTGGATAAATGTGAGGTTATCCACTTTGGTAGCAAAAACTGGAAGGCAGATTATTATCTGAATGGCTATAACTTGAGAGAGGGAAAGGTGCAACGAGACCTGGGTGTCCTCCTACACCAGTCACTGAAGGTAAGCACGCAGGTGCATCAGGCGGTAAAGAAGGCAAATGGTATTTTGGCCTTCATAGCCAGAGGATTCAAGTACAGGAACGGGGATGTCTTGCTGCAATTATACAGGGCCTTGGTGAGACCACACCTGGAATATTGTGTGCAGTTTTAGTCTCCTTATCTGAGTGTTCTTGCTACAGAGACTGATTCCTGGGATGGCGGGACCGACATTGGAGGAGAAATTGAGTCAATTAGGATTATACTTGCTAGAGTACAGAAGAATGAGGGGGGGATCTCATAGAAACCTATAAAATTCTAACAGAACTAGACAGGATAGATGCAGGAAGGATGTTCCCGATGGTGGGGGAGTCCAGAACCAGGGGTCACAGTCTAAGGATACGGGATAGACCATTTAGGACTGAGATGAGGAGAAATTTCTTCACCCAGAGAACGGTGAGCCTGTGGAATTCGCTACCACAAAGTAGTTGAGGCCAAAATATTGTATGTTTTCAAGAAGGAGTTAGATATAGCTCTTGGGGTGAAAGGGATCAAAGGGTATGGGGAGAAAGCAGGAGCAGGCTATTGAATTGGATGATCAGCCATGATCATAATGAATGGCGGAGCAGGCTCGAAGGGCTGAATGGCCTACTCCTGCTCCTATTTTCTATGTTTCTATAGAATATGACCATTGCATCAAATATCATATGCCATTCCATTCCTGTACAACTATTGTCTTCTGCCTGATAAACGGTCAGGGTACAATTGAAATATAATTAACCAGTTTACTTTCCTATATACTTCATCTTATATCCTTGTGGAGCCTTTTTTGTGACAGTATAAGCTGCAGGTTTCCTTGACCTCCTCAGATGTAGGTGGTTGATGCCTACACATTTTCCAGGCCACTTGACGCATAGGCAGATCACTGCCTGAAACACTGATACCCAGGTATCCGACTCTCTTTGTAGGCAAGTTAATGTAAGTTCCTACCCCATGGCTCAGAAGCTGACAGGGGACTCCGGCTGGCTCTATTTAGGCTTCCAGGTTTGCCCTGCAGTCTCCAGGAATTAACAAATAACTTCCAGGACGCTGCAGCGAGCAAGCCAGGAGACAAATCATCAGAGGTGTTAATTTTTTGAAAGTTTACTCTGAACCCTCTTGTTAGTTATTAAAATATCAGACACAGAGGGAAAAGGCTGTTGAATGAAGAATCTAATCCCTTTCCAATAGCCACGGAAAGGTGGTACCACCCCTAAGGATGGACATGTCAGTGGCAAATGTTATAAGTGAAGGGAAGGGGAATCTTGAGGCAAGAAGTCACCTGATGAAACCTTCAGGAATATGTGCAACCAGAGTTGGGAGCCCTAGTCTTTTGTCGAGCAGATTTCAGCTGCCTACTGCCACCTCCACTTCCTTCTCATTGCATGTGCTCTGTAATCCATCCAGTGCTCCCTCTTCCAAGCAGCTGAAGTCAATAATTCAGATCAACAGTACTGCCAGAATCACTGTAAATGGTAGTGGACAATTAAATAATTAATGGGAGGAGGAGGCAGAAGCCTGTACAAGTGCAAAAGGCAAGGCTGAAGCATTCACACCAAGTTCAGCCAGAAGTGACGAATGAATGGTCTATCTCAGCCTCTTCCTGAGGACCTCACCAGCACAGATGCCAGTCTTCAGCCAATGCAATTCATTCCACGTGATGTCAAAAAACAATTGAAGCTACTGGACACGGCAAAGGCAAAGGGCCCTGACAACTTCCTGCCTGTGCTCCAGAACTAGCCAGGCCCCTAGCCAAGGTATCCCAGTACAGTTACAGCTCTGGCAACTACCCACCAATGTGGAAACTTGTCCAGGGGCAGGATTATCCCCCCCACCGCCCCACCCCCCCACCCCGGGTCAGGGGCGAAGTTGAAGGGCGGGCACGCACAGGCGCGCTTCCGTTCAGTGCCCCCGATCGGGGACGCGGCGCTATTTTACGGGTGCTGCCTTAGGCTGTTCTGTGTTAAATATGAAAAATAGAAAAAAAAAATTCCTGATATGTCTCCTCATGTGACACTGTCACATAATTTGGGACATGTCCATTATTTTTACAAAAACTTTAATAAAATTTTTAAAAACCTACATGAAACCTCATCCCGCCCATGGCCGAGTTTTCATGCTTTTTCTAATTCCCGCCGGGGCTCCTGGCCTGCCCGCTAACCTTAAGGTTGGACGGGCAGGTCAATTAATTAGTTTAATTACTCTGACAATGGCCTCAATTTGTCATTGACAGGTCAGTGGGCGTGCAGCTGAATTTGCTGAGCCCCCGCCTACTGGAAAATTTAAATGGGGCGCGGTGATGTCAGGAGTTCTGCCCGACCTCACCGCGCATCATTTTACACGTCGGCGAGTGGGCCCCACCTCCCGCTCGCCGACAGGAAAATCCTGCCCCAGGTATATTCTGCCCACAAAAAGCAGGGCAAATCCAATCCAGTCTATTACTGCCCCACTTTAAATCATCAGCAAAGTGATGCGAGGTGTCTTCAACAATGCAGTCATGCAGCACTTACTCACCAATGCTCAGTTTGGATTCTAGGATAGGATAACTTGGCTCCAGATCTCATTGCAGACTTGGTCCAAGGATAAAAGAGTTAAATTCTGGAGGTGAAGTAGGAGTCATTTTTTTCAACATCAAGGCAGCATTTGACTGAGTGTAGCATCAAGGAGCCCTATCAAAGTTGTAAGTCAATGAAATTAGGGAAAAAAACTCTCCACTAGCTGCAGTTAAAACTAGCACAAAGGAAAATGGATGTGACTGCTGGAGGCCAATCACCTCAGCCCCAGGACATCGCTGCGGGAGTTCCTCGGGGTACTGTCCTAGGTCCAACATCTTCAGCTGTTTCATCAAGGATTTTCCATCCAGCATACGACCAGAAGTGGGAATGTTTGCTAATGATTGCACAGTGTTCAGTTCCATTTGCTATTCATTAGAAAATAAAGCAGACTGCACTCGCATGCAGCAAGATCTAGACAACATTCGGTATTGAGCTGATAAGTGGCAACTTAACATTCATGCCACATAAGTGCCAGGCAATGACCAACTCCAACAAAAGAGAGCCTAACTACCTCGCCTGGTTATTATTTTTGAGTCCCCCACCATCAACATCCTGTGGATCACCATTGTCCAGGACTTAAATGGACAAGCCAGGTAAATAAGTTAGGTACAAGGGCAGGTCAGAGGCTGGAGATTTTGCAACGAGTGACTCATCTCCTGACTCTCAAGACCTATCCATAACCTACAAGATACAGCCTGAGAGTGTAATGGAACACTCTCCATTTGCTTATGTTACAGACAGGAGGGAGATTAATTTAAACAGCCCTGATTTCTGTACTCACTGCCCATCCATAGACAGAAAGGTGTTTTTGATTTTTGATTTTCCCTTTCTAAGTGTTGATGTATTTTCCCCAACCCTTCAGTTTTGGAGTTATCCAATCCTCTATTAATAACCACACAGCAATCTCGAGATAAGGTAAAATAAGAGGATTGGTTTATATTACACACATACAATGCATGAAGGGGTTTTGCAAGGTCAGCTCCTTTTTACACTCGTAGAATAAAAGAGGGATAAGGGAAAGAAAGAGGTACAGGGCAAAACCACAATAAAAATAAGAGTTATGGTTTCATGTGAGTCCAGAATCTAGAATTAAAAGCCCCAGGGGCATCTTCCATCAGAGGTTTGCAGGCTGAAACTGTTGCAGAATGATCTGACTTTCCAGAAGCAATGACTTCCATGATGGAAGAAGGCACGTAGAGATGAGTGAGTCTTATAGGCACTGATACAGGAGTTCCAATGTTCCAGTAGTTCACAGTGTAGATGAGGGCCAGGCACGTTACCTGGGCAGAGCTCTTTCTGCTGCTAACTGTTAGATGGAAAAATGGTAGACTGCCTGGGTTCAGTTCCCCATGGCAATATTACGTGTAGCTTGGGGGGAGGCCATGTGACAGATCTCCCACTTCTTCGCCTGGGTGTAGAACAGAGGATGTATTTTCCCAGGTCTGGAATCTTGAGGTGTTTAATAGAGGAGTCAGGGTCCCTTTTATCCTTTGCAGACATACCATCTCTGTTGGCTGGAGCTCCGCCTTGGTAATGTAAAGGGGGTAGGTGCTTTACTTTGGAATTTGATTGTTGGTCATCACAGAAGGAATTAAAGATAATGAAATTCCTCTGGTATGAGTCATGGCTAGTCAAGGTAAAGATTTGTCCATCTCTATACATATATTCCTTCCTGTCTTCTGGCCGGGGCATATAGCTAAGTACATCTCCAACAATATTCAAGAAGCTCAAAACCAACCCATTTGATTGACACCCTATCCACCTCCTTAAACATTCCCTCCCTCCACCACTGGTGCACAGTGGCTACACGGTGTACCATCTGCAAGATGCACTTTAGCAACTCATCAAAGTTCCTTCGACAGCAACTTCCAAACCTGTGACCTCTACCGCCCGGAAGAAGGCAGCAGCAGGCGCCTGGGAACACAGCCACTTCCAAGTTGCCTCCAAGTTACACATTCTGACTTGGAAATACATTGCTGTTTATTCATCTTCAATGGGTAAAACCTTGGAACTCTCGACATAACAGTACTGTGGGAGCACCTTCCTCAAATGGACCGTACAGGTCAAGAAGGTGGATCATCACCACTTCTCAATGGCAGTTAGGAATGGCAATAACTACTAGCTTTGCCAGTAATGCCCACATCTCATGAATGAATACATTAGAAAAGTAGATGTACCTGCACTGGAAATCACACAGGTGAGTGGTGCAACACACTGTGAGGTGTTGGAGACACAGCAGGCCTTGAATGGATAACAATATATTTTAGAATAGAATCAATGAGTGACTTCTGGCAGAGCTACATGGCAAGAGATTTTCATGTTATGAATCAGTGAATATGTAGGAGGAACAAAAAAAATCAAACAATTGTACTACTGCTAAATTTGAGAGATGATTGTGACCTGGCCTAACCCCACTCCCATTGTGGCCTCTGGCTTTGAAATTTGAAGGTTTTCCTCATAGGGAGCCACTTAACATCAGTGCGGAGGAACGCCTCCAGTCTGCATCTGTTTGTGTCCAATGTGTGAATCTTTATTCCTGTGAACACAATGTGCTCACAGGGGGGAGGCGGTGGAATAGCGATGTTGTCATGGGTCTAGTATTCCAGCAATCCAGGGTAATGCTCTGGGGACCCTGGTTCAAATACCCCCATGGCTGATAGTGAAATTTAAATTCAATAATTGAAAAAACACATCTAGTTCACTCAGGCCCTTTAGGGAAGGGAATCTGCTGTTCCTACCTGGTTTGGCTGTTATGTAACTCCAGGCCAGCAGCAATCTGGTTGACTCTTAAATGCCTTCTGAACAAGAGCAATTAGGGATGGGCAATAAATGCTGATCTAGCCAGTGATACCAACATCCCATGAATGAATAAAGAAAAAAAAAATATGGTGGGGTTTGGACTATTGGAGACAGCAGAGTTGATTTTTGCCTGTGGTGTACATTGGCTTCAGTTAAATCTCAGTAGCCAGCTGCCAGCATCAATTATATTGCTATTAGGCAGTTCATTGTTTAGAAGGGCAGGAAATCCAGAGGGCCTACCAGCCAGGGGAACGTCAATTCACTTTAGTAGTGTGGAAAGTGGACGCAATGTTGATGGGCAGAGAACCCCAATTTTCAAATACTCCCATAGGAGTGCTTATTTCATTAATCAAGGCCAGGAAGGAGGTCCTGTTTCCTGCAGAAAGCAGACAGAAGACATGCCAAGTAAGTCAGTAGACTGTCCTGGCAGCAGATCAGTTGTTTGAGCAACCCGATGGCCTGAGAATTGTAGTCAACCCATAGATTTGGGTTGCATTGTATTTTGCTTTGTGAGCTTGTGTTTTTTAGATCGATCAATAGACAAGGGGCAGCATTTTGCCCCCGTCGGGGGTGGGGGGGTTGTGTTGGATCGGGTGCAAGTGGGCGGGTTCCCGACTGGCACCCCCAATTGGGGGCATGCCGCCATTTTATGTTGGCGGGCCAATTAAGGCCCGCCCAGCATGATGTGCGCCAGGAAGCGCTATGCACTCCCTGTGCAGGCGGGGAGGGGGGAGTTCCCTGAGCCAGGAGTGCGCACAGATCTCCCTGAGGCAAAGTGCTGCCTCAGGGAGATCCGTGTTACTTTTGAAAAGGTAATAAACGATGTGAAAAATTTTACTAACATGTCCCCTCATGTGACACTGTCACATGAGCTGGGACATGTCAACTACTTTTATTAAAAATGTAACACAAATTTTAATTCCCTCATGAAACCTCATCCCGCCTGTAGACGAGGTTTGACGTTTTTTCTGAAGGCCGCCTGGGCTCTTCGCCTGCCCGCTAACCTTAAGGTTGGACGGGCAGCATTCTTAACAACTTCAATTAGTTTAATAATGGCCTTAATAGGCCTTTGACAGTTTGGCGGGAGGGCAGCCAATGCGGCTGCACGCCCACTGAACTGACAATCTAAAAGACGCGCAGTGATGTCGGGACCCCCACCAGATGTCACTGCACGTCATTTTACGTGTCGGCGAGCGGGCCCCGCCCCTGCTCGCCGAAGGGAGAATTCTGCCCAAGTATTCAGGGCTTAATCCTCGTCCCTAAGCAACAAGTCTCTCATTTTGTGTACATGGTCATGTAGTATAAAGGTGGGATACACTAATGTGTGTTGTAGATGATGATTTACCACTGACACTAATCAGTCATGTGTTAGACTCTCAAGAGAGAGGGTGGAATCATGCCTAAGCTATGTGCCTACTTTCTAACCTGTTTAGAAGTAGCATGTTATGGCACAGCAGATGATAAATGCCAAGCTGCTCAAATCCCAGAGGGAAACTTGAAACAGCTGCCACAATTGTTTTGCAATTTGTATTTTATTTCGAGTTGTGTGCCCTGAATTCAGAAGTAATAAGACTGCCATGACTTTAAAGGGTTTATAAAACGAAATTAAACATTTATTAACAGAAGAAAAGATTTTAATCACATACATGGATCTACAACTTACTACTATAACAACTCCTAGAACCCCTAATTAATCTGGCTCCCAGTTACACCTCCATTAAGGCAACAGTAAAAACAAATAGATTTAAACAGACCCAGGCAAAGTAACACAATACTTTGGACAATGATATTCAAAGTGAGTTTTCTCAGCTTCGGTTCCTGTAGATAGCAACTTGATGCACAGAGGCTGGAGGCTATTCACGCTTGTGTTCGTTCCTAGAACTCCTTCCCCCTTTACACAAAACAGTATCTCCTTTTGTATATGTTTCTCCTTTTTAATGCAAATCCCATTGTTCCCATATGTTTTTGCAACTTTCCTTTTCTCACAATATAAATCTTTCATAGTACTAATTTTATCAGTAACCTTTGGAAAAATAAACACACTGTTTGGCTTAGCTTCTTCTGGCTAAGTGTAACATCTTACCATCTCTTTGAAATTCAAACTACACTGGTTTATCTAAAAATGCAGATTTTTCTTACACCTCACATTCTAAAACTTCAGCCATGTTTATGTATTTAGCATTTCAAACCTAGCTTCCCTTTTAATGAATCAAAGCCTTCAGACTAGCTGTTTCCAATTCAATTAACCCCCCCCCCACACACACATACACACAGAGAAACTAATCCAAACCCCACTGTTAACCCACTTTTACAATAACTCACAATAATATTATGAAAATTATTATATTTTCATGACATAGTACCAATAAACAAGTATTAAGCAGATACCAAAGTGTGTCTACAATCTGTAAGTCCCACACCTGGAGTCCAAGACAGAAGGAACCAATCACAGGGCATGATGACAGCAGTGGAGACATCGATGTAAAAGATATCGGTATTATTGAAGGAACCACAGAGTGAAGAAATCTTTGAAAGCAACTCGAGAAATATCGGGGGAAGAAAGAGGCACACTGGAGAAAGGCAATGATGACTGTACCTGGTGAGCAGTCTCTGCCCTTACATTGCCCTGTTTGACTGCCTCGAGGGCCTGCAGAGAGGCCAACAGTGGGAGTTATGGAAATGCCATTTTCTCTGGTACTGAGCAGCGTCAAGTCATCATGAGAAAGAGATAAAACTTCACATCAGTTCCCTTCTTTATGCAGTCAGTCCAGTAGCAGACAACATTCTCTTAGGGGCAGGGTGCGCAGGGATCCACTGAAGATTTTGATTTCATGATTAAAGCCTTTGATACCTTTTTTAATCAGCCGTGGAACCCCGTTATCGAGCAGGCGTGCGATATGGTCCCAACACTGAGCGCCAAGTCGGGCTATAATTCGGGTCGACTCCAAGACTTCACGTGGCTCTGTTGGCTGGGTAGGCCCAAGGGCAGTGACCGCACCCACAAGAAAGCCTGCCAAACTGCGCCAAAAGCGTAGTGATGCAAAAAACAAGCATGGCCACCAGGATTGCCCAGCATGGGCCGCGGAACGCTTCCAGTGTGGCAAAACTGGATGTTTCCAGTGTTTCTGCAAATCCAACAATTTTAATCAAAGTTGCAGTCCAGCAAATATATATGAAGAACATTCCTTCCAAGAAGTGGAAAGTCCAGAAAATGATGACCCTACAGATTTCCTAGGGTAAGTAGACAGTCTTAATCCAGAATATTGGTCAGTTACAGTACAAGTTCAAGGTATCAATATGTCTATTAAAACGGATGCTACACTGGGCTGTTAACATATTAGCAGATAACCTTGGTTGGCTTCAGCCGATGACTCTATCCATCAGGCATAAAGTTACAAGATCCAGGCGGCATTGGCCTTTCAACCAAAGGTAGCATTATTGCTCCTCTTAGCTACAAGGCGTGATAGATCGTTGATTCTCTCTATATTCTTCACAATTAACATACATTCTTATTGAGCGGTGATGTCAGCATGTTTCTAAAAATCCTAGAAAAAGCAGATGATATAATTCGAATAACGCACTGTCCTTCATGTAATAATCTTCAATCTTTCATTTAGAAACAGTGGAAGTTCAGTCTTCAGAAGCTGAGGAAGATTATATACTCAGCAGCAAGTTCCTTTCTTTTACAGAAACACCATCCACTAGACCCAGGGCAGACAAGGAAGTTATAAATCTCTCGGTTCTTCACAAAGTAAAGCCAGAAGGTGCTGCAGCACACGGTGACCATCCCCATGAAGACCTGCTGGATCTGAATTGGCTCTTCCTAGAGATGAGGAAGAATCCCTTGCAGTACTGATTGACCTCTTGGAGGTTGAGGTCCTAGAGAATGATTAATCTTTCCTGTTGATGGATGAACCTTATGACATCTCTATTGTCTTTTTAGGAGAATTAGCTGTGCTTTTAGTGATTGAGCAGCATTCAGATCTTAGTTCCACTGAATCTACTGATGTATTGCATACTTTATCCCCTGTTGTTCATGAAGAGTCTTCCACAGAGAATGAGTTCAAGTGAGAATTCATAGAGGATCACAATGTTAGAAAGCTGGTACTTTCTCAGGGTGAAAATCTGTTGGCACCCATACTTCAGTCCCAGCTCAAAGTCTTCTTCTCTTCAGAGCTGGAAGTCAACACAGAAGCCGCGGCAGAATCTTTAGCACTTCTGAAGCTATAGAATCCTATACAGCAATCTTGTTTCCAAGTTATTCGTCTACAGGAAATTCATCTTCATTTTGCAGTTTACATTCCTCACTGTGCAGAAGATGAGGCTGCCTTGTCTCCATATTCTCAGCAATTCTTCCCATTGCCCAGGGTGGAGCAACCTGAAACAGCGAGAAGTATGGCTCTCTTACCACTGCCTACAGGAAATAGACGATCCCGAAATATCATCAGGAAATCATCTCCTTTTCTTCTCCTGACAGTGTTACAGGAAGTTGGTTGTTTTTTGTTTTTACTTTCATCATCCAAGTCCATTGAAATCTCAGATCTTCAATGCCTTTTCAGTCTTCGATACAGCAGTGGATGATAGAGCTTGATAATCTTCCCAAGAGTTGAAGATCATTTGTCTTCTGAAGCTTCTTCCTAGAGCCCTTCGAGGGAGCAACAAGTTCCTTAGAGTGGCCTGAGTTCTCTCATCTAGTCCCAGAGGGTCTAAAGTTTGATTCTCTTCAATCTTTTCTCTTGGATCAGTCTTTCATTGAAAGTCTTCATTGTCGTTACAGTTCATTCATCCTGAACCTTACACCCTGCTTCCCAGCCAAGCTGCTAAAATTGCTGCCCTATTCAGCAGATGATGTCCTACCAGATGCAGAAGAAAGCCCTCATGTCTCCAAAACATCTCCCCTAAGGGCCAAGAATACTGTGGAAGATTGAATCCCCTAGCAATGTGACCTGGGAAGGGAAGAGTGGGAGTTGGAGTTGAGTAGAATCAGTAGTTGTAAAGAGGGAGTCACAGAAATGCAATGTAAATAATTAAAGACATAGGGTGGAATTTTGCCCTCATTGCAATAAATGTAGGGGTGGGAGTGAAAAACTGCATTCTACCTGCTGGTCGCAATGGTGGGTTTTCGTGTCACATGGTCCACTTACCGCCACATTAATTATGCACGTATGGGAAATATGCCGGATCGTGGGTAGACTGGAGTCTCTGATTTGCCTGCCCTGTTGTGAGCTCAACGCTTCTTTAATCCAGGCGCCATATTTAAACTGCATCCGAGCAGAGTTTTGTCAATGTCTGCAGCCCAGGACTGCCACAGGTGAGAGAGATGGACCCAAAAGGGAAGGAGACAGCTGCGCCCAAATTCAGTGACACCTCACAGGAATGCTGCTGGTCGCAGTTGAGGTCCGCCGTGAAGTCCCCTATCCCCATAATGGCCGGAGGAGGTCCACCAACATCACCACTCTGGTTTAGCAGACAGTAACAGCAGAGGTCAGTGCCAATGCAGCACAGAAGGGGTCAGCTACCCAGTACAGAAAGAGGATGGATGATCTCATCCATGCCAACAGGGTATGTCAACCATCTCATCACTTTCAACTCACACACTCACCAGCCCATCACACATTCTCTGGCATCTCACATGCTGCCAGCTCAAGGGACATCACCACTCACTCTCTCACGCTCACCCTCACATCTCCATCTGCCCTCATACCCTCTGCAGTTCACGTCCTCATCCCATCCACGGCTGCACTCACCACCCACACAAGGCAGGCATCCTTATCACCTGCCCTGGCGTGCGTCCTGCTCACACGCAGTCTTTACGTATAGCAAACTCACACACAATCAAAGGGAAAGGTCTCAGACTGGGGGTGGAATGGCCGAAATCAAGGTCCTCACTGCCTACAGGAATCAATTGGAATTGATCTGGCCAGAGAGGATGTGGAACGTGCTGGCACTGACAACGAGGAGAGCAACACACACCCAAATGAGGATCCTGCCTGCACCAGCTCATTCCTCAGCCAGCCATACCGTGAGTGCATTGTCCTGTTTTAGAGGCACCTGCCATGCACTAATTATCTCTCACACACAGAATCACAGAATCAGTGCAGAAGAGGCCCTTCAGCCCATCAAGTCTGCACTGACATGTGAGAAACACCTGACCTACCTACCTGATCCCATTTACCAGCACTTGGCCCATAGCTTTGAATGTTATGCTGTGCCTAGTGCTCATCCAGGTACTTTTTAAAGGATGTGAGGCAACCTGCCTCCACCACCCTCCCAGGCAGTGCATTCCAGATCGTCACCACCCTCTGGGTAAAAAGGTTTTTCCTCACATTCCCCCTATTCCTCCTGCCCCTCACCTTGAACTTATGCCCCCTTGTGACTGACCCTTCGACTAAGGGGAACAGCTGCCCTCTATCCACCCTGTCCATGCCCCTCATAATCTTGAACACCTTGATCAGGTCGCCCCTCAGCCTTTTCTGCTCCAACGAAAACAACCCAAGTCTATCCAACCTCTCTTCATAACTTAAATGTTTCATCCCAGGCAACATCCTGGTAAATCTCCTCTGCACCCCCTCCAGTGCAATCACATCCTTCCTATAATGTGGCAACCAGAACTGCACACAGTACTCCAGCTGTGGCCTCACCAAGGTTCTATACAACTCCAACATGACCTCCCTACTTTTGTAATTTATGCCTCAATTGATAAAGGCAAGTGTTCCATATGCCTTTTTCACCACCCAACTAACATGCCCCTCTGCCTTCAGAGATCTGTGGACACACACACCAAGGTGCCTTTGTTCCTCAGAACTTCCTAGTATCATGCCGTTCATTGAATATTTCCTTGTCAAATTACTCCTTCCAAAGTATATCACCTCACACTTTTCAGGGTTAAATCCCATCTGCCACTTATCTGCTCATTTGACCATCCTGTCTATATCTTCCTGTAGCCCAAGACACTCAACCTCACTGTTAAACACCCAGCCAATCTTTGTGTCATCCACAAACTTACTAATCCTACCCCCCACATAGTCATCTATGTTGTTTATATAAATGACAAATAATAGGGGACCGAGCAGAGATCCTTGTGGTACACCACTGGACACTGGCTTCCAGTCACTAAATCATCCTTCTGTCATCACCCTCTGTCTCCTACAACTAAGCCAATTTTGAATCCACTTTATCAAACTACCCTGTATCCCATGTGCATTTGCCTTCTTTATAAGTGTCCTATGTGGGACCTTGTCAAAGGCTTTGCTGAAATCCATTTAAACTACATCAACTGCACTACCTTCATCTACACGCCTGGTCACCTTTCTCATATCCCCTCTTTGCTCTCCTAATTGCTTTCTTAAGCTCCACCCTGCACTGTCTGTACTCCACTAATGCCGCTGCTGATTTGCTCCCCTTGTACCTGATAAAAGCCTCTCTTTTTCTTCTCATCATATCCTGAATATCTCTGGTCATCCATGGTTCTCTGGGCTTGTTACTCCTTCGTATTACCCTAGAGGGAACATGTTGAGCCTGTGCCCTCCCCATTTCCTTTCTGAACACCCCCCACTGTTCCTCTGTAGATTTCCGCACAAGTAACTGATCCCAGTCTATCTTGGCCAGATCCTGCCTTATTTTACTAAAATCCACTCTCCCCCAATCCAAAACATTTTTTTGCAACTTGTCGATTTCTTTATCCATAACAAAGTTAAACTGGACCATGTTGTGGTCGCTATCGCTAAAATGCTCACCCATCACCACCCCAGCCACCTGTCCAGCTTTATTCCCCAGAATTAGGTCCAGCACTGCGTCATCCCTTGTTGGAGCCTCTACATATTGACCTAAAAAGTTCTCCTGTACACATTTCAAGAAATCCACGCCATCCAAGCCCTTAACACTATGTCTATCCCAATTAATGTTGGGAAAGTTGAAATCAACTAATATAATTACCCTATTGTTATTATTTTTACACACCTCCACAAATTGTGCACATGTTTGCTCCTCAATTTCCCGCTGACTATCTGGGAGTCTATAACAAACACCTAATAATGTTGTTGCCCCTTTTTTATTCATAAGCTCTACCCACAAAGCTTCTTTCGATGTCCCGTCCAAGATATCGTCTCTCCTTACTGCAGTAACTGACTCCTTAACTAATAATGCAATGCCTCCTCCTCTTTTACCCCCACCCCTGTCTCGCCTGAAGATTCTTTATCCCGGAATGTTGAGCTGCCAATCCTGCCCTTCCCTCAACCACGTCTCAGTGATGGCTACTATATCACAATTCCACGTGTCAATCATCACCCTTAATTCATCTGTTTTATCTGTAATACTCCTGACATTAAAGTAGAGGCCATCCAGCCTTGCCTTACTCTCTTGAAGCTTACTGCATCTGTACTCCCTCTGACTTGTTTGTTTTACTGTATTATGATGTGTCCCTATTCTGCTAACATTCTGTGTCCCCTCCTCCTGCCGAATTATTTTAAACTCCTCCCAACAGCACTAGCAAACCCGCCCGCAAGGATGTTAGTCCCGCTTTGGTTCAGATGTAGACCGTCCCACTTGTACGGGTCCCACCTTCCCCAGAAATGGTCCCAGTGATCCAGGAAGCTAAAACCCTCCCTCCTGCACCAAATCTTTATCCACATATTCATCTGTGCTATTCTCCTATTTCTGAGCTCGCTAGCATGTGGCACTTGGAGCAATCCAGAGATTACAACTGAAGATGTCTTGCTTTTTAGTCTACTGCCTAACTCCCTGAATTCTTGATACAAGACCTCATCCCTCTTTCTGCCTATGTCATTGGTACCAACATGTACCATGACCTCTGCCTTATCACACTCCCCCTTCAGGATGCCCTGCAGCCATTCAGTGACATCCCAGACCCTGGCACCAGGGAGGCAACATACCATCCTGGAGTCACGTTGACGGCCACAGTAGCGCCTATCTGTTCCCTTGACTATAGAATCCCCTATTACTATTGCTCTTCCTCTCTTCCTCCCCTCCTGTACAGACAGGCTGCTTGTGGTGCCAGAAGCTTGGCTCTGTTTGCACTCCCTGGAGGAACCAGCCTCCAAAATGGAATACCGATTTGCGAGCGGGACCCCAGGGGACTTCTGAACTACCTGCCTATTTCTCTTGGACTGCCTGGTGGTCTCCCATTCCCTTCCTTCCTTAAGTCCCTTCAACTGCGGTGTGACCACCTCTCTAAACATGCTATCCACGATGCTCTCCTTTCTTTCATAGGCACTTCTGGAAAGCGCCTAGCTCTCAGCTTCAGCCTTGATGACACCTCGGATGAGGAACCAGAAGAAAGCGCTGTAGAAAAACCATCACAGTGCTCACACACACACACTCCAGTATCACAGAGACACAAACCTCCGTGGGACCTGTTCTAGAACTGCCTTGGTGTCACAATCTGGTGAGAGCAGTGCATAATCTGGTCCACAGCAGGCAGAGGCAGGGACATCCAAGATTGCTGGTACTCAGAGGACTGTTGGAGGCCAGGAATCGGTGGAGACTGGGTCAGAAAATGAGTCTCCAAACTCAGTTCTAACCCAATTGGTAGAGCTGCAGTGAGAATCATTGGAACATCAGGGAGGAATGTCAGCTGCACTCCTCAGATTGCAACGGACGATGGAGTAGTCCGTCCACATTCAGTCTGAAATGGTAACTCCAGCATGCCAACACACCGAGGCCAACACTGGTAGGATGGCGGCTGCCATGGAGATCTTGGTCCAGAACATTGGCCCTGCACTGCTGCAGGAGCACTCCATCAGTGTAGCCATTGGTGGCATCCATCAGTGGCTACGCGAGGGTGGGGGAGGTCAGGGCACCTAGATCTCACTCAAGCTACTCCTTCTCCTCAAGGAGTCAGCCAGGGGCCCTCGGACACTAGGGAGGAGGACCAGCAGCTGGACACCCCTGGGTGATCCACCCAGGTGACTCCTGGGCTGTCCGGCCTATCCCAATCCCCTCTTCCTGTGACCCCATCACCTCCAGCTCCACAGGCTAATGAGAGTGCACTTGCCCACAGCAGGACACCCAAAGCAGACTGGGGCCCTCCAGGTCTCAGCCCTCCAGAGGATGCTCGCCAAATTTAGCACAGACAACAGGATGTAACAGTCGGCAAGCTGCCTCCACCTGCACTGTGGATTTCGGGGAAGCACCAAGGTGTAGTGGGGAAGCACCAAGCTGGGGAGCACCAAGTCTACTGCATTCGCTGCTCCCAATGCGGTCTCCTCTACATTGAGGTCCAAACGCAGACCGGGTGGCTGCTTTGTGGAACACCTTCGGTCTGTCCACAAGCATGACCCAGGCCTCCTTGTCGCTTGCCATTTCAACACTCCACCCTGCTCTCATGCCCACATGTCCATCCTTGGCTTGCTGCATTGTTCCAGTGAAGCCCAATACAAACTGGAGGAACAGCACCTCATCTTCCGATTAGGCACTTTACAGCCTTCCAGACTTAACATTGAGTTCAAAAATAAAAACAAAAAAACTGCGGATGCCAGAAATCCAAAACAAAAACAAAAACAGAATTACCTGGAAAAACTCAGCAGGTCTGGCAGCATCGGCGGAGAAGAAAAGAGTTGACGTTTCGACTCCTCATGACCCTTCGACAGAACTTGAGTTCGAGCCCACTACACCTTGGTGCTTCCCCGAAATCCACAGTGCAGGTGGAGGCAGCCTGCTGATTGTTACATCCTGTTGTCTGTGCTAAGTTTGGTGAGCATCCTCTGGAGGGCTGAGACCTGGAGGGCCCCAGTCTGCTTTGGGTGTCCTGCTGTGGGCAAGTGCACTCTTTTTCTTGGACTCGACCTCAAGTTCTGTCGAAGGGTCATGAGGACTCGAAACGTCAACTCTTTTCTTCTCCGCCGATGCTGCCAGACCTGCTGAGTTTTTCCAGATAATTCTGTTTTTGTTTTTGTTTTTAACATTGAGTCCGACAGCTTCAGATGATGAACTCTCTCTTCCATCCTCATCCCTTTTTTATCCCCTTTTCTCAATATTCATTTTTATTTTTAAATTTTTATTCTTTACCCACTTGTTTTTATTAATTTCCATTCTTATTCATTCTCTTATCCCTACCTTTTACTCTATTTTCGATGTTTTTTCCCACCACTGTCCCCTCCCCCTAACCCACCCCGACAAGGGCCATCTGTCACTTGTTCATGTTGTTTTTCCCAGAGTGCTTACCCTTGTCCTGCTATTATCACATTCTGCTTTCCAACCTTAAAGCCACCATCAGCACCTCCTTTAGCCAGTGCCACTATCATTAACACCCCTTTGTCCTTTTGTTCGTGGCATTCCTGTCAATCTCTCCTTTGCCTCCACTTATCTTCTATCCACTATCCACTTATCTCTCCACTGGCCTTCTATCCAGCTCCACCTGCTCCACCCCTCTTAAACAGTATAAATTTCATCACATTTTTACTTCTCTTTAGCTCTGAAGAAGAGTCACACAGACTCAAAACATTAACCCTGTCTTTCTCTCCACAGATGCTGTTGGACCTGCTGAGTTTTTCCAGCATTTTGTTTTTGTTTCAGATTTCCAGAATCCGTAGTATTTTGCTTTTACCAAGATGTAGCCAAAGGGTTAGGAAAGTTAGAAAGATATAGGAGCACAATGGTGGCCTGGGTGTTCACAATATATATATATTGCGCACAAATGTAAATAGAATCACACCCATATGCGTTCCATCACCTAAATACTCACCAAGACATGTGATGCTAATTGTAAATGGTGATTTTTGGCGGCCAGTAGAGCCTTTGAGCATGCTCTGGAAGTGCACATCATAACTTTAGACAATGTTGAGGGGAGCAATTGGGTAGGAGCAAGGACGTACTGAAACTGAAGACTGTTCTTTATTAGCAATGGCTGGTGACCTTGGGGGCTTCATGGTGTCTGTGAATTTTGGAGTTTGCAAGGGCCAGGGCTGGCCATGAGGGCACAATGTGTGTTTTAATGAGGAGACATTTTAATGCCTGCCATGCAAGTGGTTGAATGTTGTCATTCTCAGGTGGTCCACTTGCATAGCAAGGTGAGGATAAAAGCAGGCCACCATCCCTAACTGAGAGTGCCAGACTTTAATGTGATAGAGAAGAAGGTGACACAAGGGATTGTGTCATCTCTGATTAGATGCATACCTGCAGAACATCCTCAGTTGCCTTGGAGCAAGTGTCACCTAGCAGCTTCACCATTGATGTTACACAGAATGTGTTGTCCCGTTGCTGGAGATGGATCTCCTCGAGGAGCTTTGTCAGATTGAAGGTATATAGCATGAGCCCACTGAGGATAGTGGAACAGCTCCTGGCTTTTGTAGGCTGCCACTGTGACTGGGATGCTGGAGAAATGCTAAAAGAGGCAGCACCTTCTGACATCTGATGCCGGGACTCCCTCCTCCAGTATGCACCTCATCTCAGCAAGGACACAAGCTCCAGAGATTCATCATCCTTCAAAGGATCAGGACAATGTGAGCTTCATGTGTAACTATTCACCAGCAATGCTGGTGTTCATGTTGGCCCATGTTGTCCAAGAGGGCACTCTGCAACTCGTCATCCTCCTGGTGGAATCTGGTGGCTGTGAGGGCCTCACACGCCCGCCTGCCTCGTCTGGACTGTGCTATGGCCTCTTCCCCTGCAGCCTCGGCTTCCTCCAATGCAATGTCCTCATCCCCTTCGATGTCCTGCTCATCGGAGGAGATGTGCAGCTCCACCATGTCAGCATCTGACAAATCCTCCTCCCTTTTCAGTGCCAGGTTGTGCAGCGCACAGCAAACCATGCTGATCCATGAGAGTGTCTGGGACTGTACTGGAGTGCTCCGCCAGATCTGTCCAGGCAACGGAATCATATCTTCAGGATCCCTATGATGTGCTCCATCAATGTTTGGCTAGCGGCATGAGCCTCATTGTACCCTCTCTATGCAGGAGTCTGAGGCCACTGCATGGGCGTCATCAGCCATATCCTTTGTGAGCACGATTTTTCACCTAGGTGCCAGCCCTGGATCCTGTGTGGTAAAAACATAGAAAGTAGGAGCAGGAGTAGGTCATTCGGCCCTTTGAGTCTGCTCCGCCATTTGATATGATCATGACTAATCCTCTATCTCAACGCACTCCCGCACTCTCCCCATACCCCTTGACGCCTTTAGCGTCCAGAAATCTATCTATTTCCTTCTTAAATATATTCAGTGGCCTGGCCTCCACAGCCTTTCGTGATAGAGAATTCCACAGGTTCACCACCCTCTGAGTGAAAATGTTTCTCCTCATCTCAGTCCTAAATGGTCTACCCTATATCCTGAAACTGTGACCCCTTGTTCTAGACCACCACCCCCAGCCAGAGGAAATTTCAACCCTGCATCCAGTCTATCCAGCCCTGTAAGAATTTTATACACTTCAATGAGATCCCCTCTCATTCTTCTAAACTCCAGTGAATACAGGCTTAGTAGGCTCGATCTCTCCTCATACAACAGTCCTGCCATCCCAGGAATCAGTCTGGTGAACCTTTGCTGCACTCCCTCTATGGCAAGTATATTCTTTCTTAGGCAAGGAGGCCAAAACTGCACACAATACTCCAGGTGTGGTCTCACCTGTGGCTGCAGTCCCTCACAGATATCGGGGATCTGTGATCTACTCAAGATGTATGAGTCGTGGACATTTCCTGAATATCTAGTGCAAGCCTGCATAATCAGTTTCTTATGGTCACAGAGCAGCTGAACATTGAATGAGTGGTAGCCTTTCCAGTTTATGTATCAGAGCACCTGTTGCCAGGGAGCTTCTCTAGGCACACGAGTGCAGTGGATGGTGCCCTACACCTGTGAGAATCTAGAAACCTCAGAAAAGCCCAGCGCTCTGGCATCCTGGGCTGCTTGATCTTTGTCGAAGTGGATGTAATTGTGGGCCTTGGCAAAAACTGTATCTGTGACCTCATGTATGCATTTGTGCGTGGACACTTGAGAGATCCTGCAGAGGTCCCCAGTGGATTCCTAGAAGAAGCCACTGGCATATAAGTTCAGTGTGGCCGTTACTTTCATGGCCACTGGCAATGAATGCCTTCCCAGTCCCCGTGGCACCAGTTCCTGGAGAATGTGGCAAATGTGAGTCACCAGATCCCTGGACAGGCAGAGCCATTGGCGACACTGCTTCTCACTCATCTGTAGATAAGACACGCGAGTTCTGTAGACCCTCGATCTTGCAAGCTGCCTACGCACAACGTGTCTATGAGCCTCATCCCCTGCGTCCAGAGGATGCCCTGCTCTTGGTTTTGAAGGTTTTGCTCCTCCCTTTGGCGAGCCAAGTCCCTCCATCACAATCTTCTCCTTCTTCTCTCCTGCCTCTAGGCGATTATGCAGGCAGCAATAAATCCAGGCTATATCTTCCTGATGGTCTCCTCTCTGCAGTATCAAGAGAAACAGACGTGAGTTAGCATTAGTCTCTGAAGTTCCTTTCACGTCAATGACTCATCAGTGAAAATGGGTTCAAGGGCTTTGTTCCCATGTCGGCAAATATTTGACCGTGAAATGACGGCCAGGGTGTGTTTCAAGGTGCTCCCACCGTGCCCACCGCCCCCCCACTTTATATGACCGACTGATATGACATTGCTTTGGCCAGGCGCTTGGCTGTACTGTTTTCAGCCCAGGCATTGGGACCCTCAGTCACTGCACTCTAATACCACACTCTTTGGAATAAACATGAGGGTAAATGTTTAGTCAGGAAATTATATTTATTTGAGGGAGGCCTGGGGGACCGTCCAGTGCCATGATTCTAACATGCTTCTGAAACTTGTCCGGTAGCCTCATTGCTCCGTAGCTCGTTTTCACTCTGTGGAACTTTCACACTGAGAATAAGGGGTTAAAATAAGGAGATCGATTAATCCCACTTTGCTGGATTAGTCTTCCATGAATACACATCGTTGCTTCACTTTCCTGATTCCTTGCATTGTCGTTGAAAGGCTCCTAACATGTCTCAGCTGTGCATCTCTCCCCATTTGGAAATGCACAGCTCAGCTGGGTGCCCCTTTAATTGGCAACCTGCACCCCGGCCCCCCCCCAACCCCCAGCACAGGCACCTGCCCTCCAATCCACCTGCAGATCCCTCACTAGCAGAGGTCCTCCTCATTTTAATTTTGTAATGCACCATCGCTGCAGGTTGGAAGATGGTGGTGCTGAGCTCTCACTCCCAGACGAGCTTGGACTCTCCCTGTGTGAATATGGAAAACCCTCCTATCGTCCCGGAGGAGCTCACTGTTAAGGTTTCCCTTCCTCCAAGACCTCTTAATCCTCCCCCTGTATTCTTTGATCCTATTGTGATTGAGGTGGATATCCGTTTGTTAGCCCCTGAACATTTTGAGGGGGATGTACCTATGCCCCATGTGGACCTCACCAATCCCCATCTTGAGGCCACTTGTACGGTTACACATATACTCTGCACCCCCCTGCCGACACACACACACCCTCAGATACCCCCGCAATGTCTTTTCCCCATCCACAGTCTGCTGATCCCTTCCCTGACTGAGTGTGCCAGCTGTGGCCCATTATGATGCCAGAAACCCAATGGGCAGAGGCACGTAATGTTATGACATCACCCTGCACATAACATGCTGGGCATGACTGAGACAGGACAGACATGCCCTCCCCCTCCCTGGACTGGGACAAGGACAGTCTTTGCAAGCTCAACAATGTAAACTGAAGCACTTCTCCACTCAGCACTCCTCCCATTCCGGTCCCAAGTGGCTTTTGTCATTCTGTAACATACTCTGTCCCCCATCCTGGCACTGAGGACGCTAACCCATTCACCCTATCCCAGTCACATGTCTGACTGCAACCTTCCCCACTCATATCCCCCACTACAGCCTGAGCCCTGCCTCAGGCAGGTTTCCCCCCTTTCCCCAGTACAGCCCTAGGCCCTGCAGCCCCTTCCCAAGCCTCAGGCCAGTTTCCCTCCTTCCCCAGTGCAGCCCTAATCCTGCAGCCCATTAAAAGCCACCCCTGCCTCTCTGCCGGCCTGGTAGGTAGAGACTCGCCTCCGACACCCCACTGAAAGTGATGTGGTGCAGCCTGTGAAGCCTGGTCATCACCGTGAGTGCTGTGCGATGCAGGGTAGGCGAACAAACCTCGAGGTCATGAGCAAAGTGCACGTCGCTTATGTACCATTGTGAACCACGTCGCTCTAATTGCCGACGACATGTTGATCCAGCATGGGGGTGATGATTCTGAGGAGTCCCAATAATGAGATGCAAATATATTGAAATTATTTTCCCGGCGTGCCGCAGCGAGAATCACAACCCTCCGTTGAAGGCCGTAGCACACAATTGCGAACTGGTTCTTTCACGCCGTAAAACCAAATTTTGCCCTTCTCGCGATATTTTCCGCTCCCGCTGACTGTGACGCCTGCCACAAACGGGAGCAGAAAATCCTGGCCATAGATTCATGTTGTTGTTAAAAAGTAGGATAGCATACTTGGGGGGGGAGGTGTAATATAAAGCGTTAACTGATGGGATATGCTAATATCTGAGGTAGATGATGATGTACCACTGACCGGAGTCAGTCACGTGATAGGCATGATTCCAAACTCTCTCTTGAGAGTCTATGAGCTACACGCATTCTCTGTAACCTGGTTTAGAAGTAGCACAAACAAACAAGTGTTAAACAGATACCAGAGGACGTATATAGTCCGCCTAAGAACCAAATTCCATGTCTAGAGTCCAAGACAGAAAGACCTAGGACGGAATTTTCCGTGCCTGCTGATGTCGGGTGTCATGCTGGGCGTGAGGGGACAATATAGCGGGAAAGGCAAAAACTGGCTTCACAATGTCGCGAAACCAGTTTGCCATCGTCTGCTCTGCCTGTCAATGGCAGGCTCTGTTTCCCGCTGTCGGATGTTGGGAGCTTCATTGCAATACATCTGCATATCATTATAAGCCCAGCTCGCGGAATCCAGTGTGGGGGGCTGATTCCGGCAAGCTGGGTTTATAATGATGGGCAGATGAATCAGTGTTTTGCAACAGCATTTCTAAGGTATGTACCTGGCAAGCTGCACTTCGAGGGGAGCTCAGAGGTGAGTGCACAGTAACGTTGTGCAGCCCTCATGAGGGTCGCCTGTTGGACTGCAAGTTTGAGATGCCACGCATTCAGGCGGGGGCACAGGCAAGTTACTTTTCCCCAGCTGGCTGACAGTGCAGTGCTGAGGCAAGAGCTGCTCTGTGGATGTGTGATGGGTTTGTGAATTTGTAAGTTGAGAGTGATGAGAAGGGTGACTTACCCTGACAGAATGGAGAAGATCATTCATCCTTGCGGCAATGGGTGTCTGTCCTCTTTGGCAGGATGTTGGCACTGACCACTGCTGCCGCTGCTTCCAAGCTGCATTGGTAATGTTGCTGCCCCTCCTACATCCAAAGTGGGCGTTGAGGGCATCATGGCAGGTCTCCATGGTGTCCACAAGGCACTTGAAGGTCACATCATTAAACCGGTGGGGGTGGGGGGGGGGGGGGGGGGGGGTGGACTGCTGTCTTCTTGCCTTTCAGGGCAATGTCTTCTGCACAGCAGTCCTGGGCTGGAAGCGCTGAGAGGTGTGCGTGTAGCTGCACTTTAAATATGGCGCCCAGCGTGAGGAAGCGACGAGGTGATAATAAAGCAGCAGAATGAGAGCCTGCCTGCCATCAAAATAGTGTGTTACCCGGGAATGTGAGACTAATGAGGCGGGATTGGGATGATACAGCGTGAAAAGCCATCATTGTGGCCAGGGTAAAACATTCTTTTTCCCGCCCGCTATAACACTTAGTGAAAATCTGGGACTATTCTGGCCCAAGTCTCAAAACAGTCAAATTGGGAGATGGAAGGATTGGCAAAATATAATTGCACCATGGCAACTGGCAAGAGAACAGGCAGAGGAGAACTGCATGATGTGCTGCTGGTGTTCACACACCAACTGCACATCAAGGGAATTGAAGCCTTTAGAATTCACGGAGGCAGTGGTCTTGTTTGCAGGAAACTCAATGATACCCTAGATTTGGCTGAACCCTGCAATGTGTACAGAGCCTAGATCTCTATCCTATGGTATCTAGTTGTTCACCGGCAACATTTTGAACTTGTCACCTGTTTAATATAGACATCTGCAGATTGACTGATGTTTCTAATACTAAGGAGTGCAACCTAGAAGGAGCCAGTGAGAAAGAAATTAAGAGCTGTCATAAATTTAACTACAACAGCCAACTCTGTTGCTGCTCCTTTTTCTTCTCTTCCTCTAGCAAAAATATTCCCATTTTCAGAAATGCCCAATGTCTCCTTTCCCTCCCCCTCCCAGCCTACTTAATGCTGGCTAGCTACAATAAGCAAAAGTACAGTGATTCTGCAACCAATATGATCTGCAATGTCACAGCAAAATATCTGCCAAACAGTTTACAGTGTGACAAGTGAGTGCACCTTTAAGAAGCACTGGGACTGATCGCCTTGTGCCGCCTCACGATTTGTTGTTGGGTTTAGGATATAACAGCAGCAACGCTGAGAAAGAGCATTGGAGCCTCCATTATAATATGACACGTTGACTCTCTTCGCTTTCTGGACAAGTGAACTGAGGTCCACCCAAGAATCATTGTGGAGGTGGTTGCTGCAATTTATTTTTGTAGCGTGTTCATCTGCCTACCACCCCATTCATGAAGAAAAATGGGAAGGCAGGCCGATGAATATCAGCTCCAGTGTCACCAAGGGGCCGGTGCCCCAAATAGGTCTGATTCCAAGGCAGTACAAAGTTGGTAGCAAACTTGGTGGTCCTGGCCTTCTAAATTAACGTGCAATATTGAAGCATGTTCCTCTGCTAGGAGCAAAGCAGGCCCTGGAGCATCAGGGACATGCGCCTGCATGTGTCAAGCAGGTGGGTGGTTGCTCGTGTGCTTTGCATGTTGCCTCTGTGAAACAATAACAGAATGCTGAACTAGCTTGCCAAATAGGTAAATTCCAGCTTTGAGGTCAGAGCTGCTGAAATTAATGAGTACTAGTGTATTTTATATTCCATTCCGATCAACAGCACGCAAGGGAAAAGGGATAGAACTTTTTTTATTAATTCATTTATGGGATGTGGGCAGCGCTGGCTAAGCCAGCATTTGTTGCCCATCTCTAGTTGCCCTTGAGAAGGTGGTGGTGAGCTGCCTTCTTGAACCCCTGGAGTCCATGTGGTGTGGATACACCCACAGTGCTGTTAGGGAGGGAGTTCCAGGATTTTGACTGAATGACAGTGAAGGAACGGCGACATATTTTCAAGTCAGGATGGCGAGTGGCTTGGAGGGGAACTTCCAGGTGGTGGTGTTCCCACCTATCTGCTGCCCTTGTCTGTCAAGATGGGAGCGGCCGTGGGTTTGGAAGGTGCTGTCTGAGGGTCCTTGGTGAGTTGCTGCAGTGCATCTTGTAGATGCTACATACTGTTACCACTGTACGGTGAAGGGAGTGAATGTGGCCAATCAAGCGGGCTGCTTTGTCTTGGATGGCATCAAGTTTTTTCAGTGTTTTGGGAACTGCACTCACCCAGGCAAGCAGAGTTTATTCCATAACAATGCTGACTCGTGCATTGTAGATGGTGGACAGGCTTTGGGGAGTCAGGAGGTGAGTTACTCGCTACAGTATTCCTAGCCTCTGACCAGCTCTTGTAGCCACAGTATTTATGTGGCTAGTCCAGTTCAGTTTCTGGTCAATAGTAACATTCAGGATGATGATACTGGGGGATTCAGTGATTGCAATGCCATTGAATGTCAAGGGGCAATGGTTGGATTCTCTCTTGTTGGGGATGGTCATTGCCTGACACTTGTGTGGCGCGAATGTTACTTGCCACTTGTCAGCCCAAGCCTGGATATTGTCCAGGTCTTGCTGCATTTGGACATGGACTGCTTCAGTATCTGAGTTGTCGCAAATGGTGCTGAACATTGTGCAATCATCAGCGAACATCCCCATTTCTGACCTTATGATAGAAGGAAGGTTTTTGATGAAGCAGCTAAAGATGGTTGGTCCTAGGACACCATTCTGAAGAACTCCTGCATTGATGTCCTGAAGCTGAGATGATTGACTTCCAATAGCCACAACCATCTTCCTTTGTGCTAGGTATGACTCCAAGCAGCGGAGAGTTTTCCCCTTGATTCCCATTGACTCCAGTTTTGTTAGGGCTCCTTGATGCCACACTTTGTCAAATGCTGCATTGGCAGTCACTCTCAGCTCACCTCTGGAGTTCAGCTCTTTTGTCCAAGTTTGAACAAAGGCTGTAATGAGATCAGGAGCTGAGTGGTCCTGACAGCTGGATGCTCACTACAAAATAATAATACAGGTAAAGGCAATTTTAATTACAGATTCAAAGAAAGAATGAGAGACACATTTGCTCAATGAATGGTGTCAATTGGTCAGGGAACAGGGTCCAAGAGATCTTGGGGTGATAGGACATGTTAAAGCATGGTGTCTATCACTGCAGAGCAAGCAATCAATAAAGCTAACAGAATGCTGAACTATATTAAAAAGCAGAAAATGCTGAAAAAACTCGGAGAGAGAAACAGAGTTAACATTTTGAGTCCATATGACTCTTCTATATATTGACAATTCTATATTGTTGGTGGAGACAATGGCATAGGTAATGTCACTGAACTAATGATCTGGAAGCTAACACTAGGGACATGGGTTCAAGTGCCACCATGGCAGCTGGTGCAATTTAAATTTAATTAAGTCTGGAATTAAAACCTAGTCTCAGTAATGGTGACCATGCAACTATCATCAGTTGTTGTGAAAACCCCATCTGGTTCACTGATACACTTTTGGGAAGGAAATCTGCTGTCCTTACCTGGTCTGGCCTACATGTGACTCCAGAACCATAGCAATGTGACTGACTCTTAACTAAATGGTCAAGCAAGCCATTCAGTTGAAGAGCAATTGGGGATGGGCAACAAATGCTGGCCTTGTTGGCAATGCTCACATCCCATGAAAAAATGAAACACTACTTTATGGTGAACTAATGAGCTCCCTGTCGACGTGCTTTAAAAGCAGATAACACTTATATTTAATCTAGGAATAAATTCAAAAAAGATATAGTGGTTAAAATTATGGACCTCAAAAATAGCATAGACACGTTTAAGACAAAGCTGGATATGCACATGACGGGGGAAGAAATGGAAGATATGCTAATAAGAGATGAAGAGAGGCAAGCAAAGGCTGGTCTGGAGTGTAAACACCTGTTAGCCCATAAGCCTGTAAAATTCCAGTCTTAACATCGCCTAGCGTCCTCTGGCATCCTTCACTCTGGACCCCTGCAGGACATTGCTGGGTTTGAGAATCATTTCACTATTCCGAACAGGTGCTTGCACCGCCAGGGCGCTTCTCAGATTCCAGCTAGTCCAGCAATGCCACAAAATGGCTCAGAAAATACCCCCACTGAGAGCTGCCCCCAGAAAGATGCTGGAAGTTTGCCCATGAGCCCCTTTTATAAGAAAAAATATGTTCCTCCCTGTCAACTTTAAGGCGCTGTGAACAGGTCCCAAGCATGGACCACGAGGTGAGCCTGACAGAGGCCTGCTGGAAGACTGGTACGTTTGCTCTCACTGTCGCACTGGGCTACTGGCAGATTCCTGGCCTGGGGTTGCAGAATTTACCAGTCAGGGAGATGTCTACCCCAACCAACATGGATGAAGTTGTTTGGGCCAATCGAAGTGGACACGATAAGACCTCACACTGTTCTTTTTCAACAGGTGCCACATTCTCTCACTGACTTCTGTCGATTGAGTGTCCCCTTTCGGTATTACAACAGATTGGCACTAGGAGTGTGGCATCACGATGGCTAATCACAAAATACTCTTCAACTAGTTGTGCCCACTGTCCATGTAAATGACATTAAGATAGCCCTGCTGATTGCTGCCACATTCTCCTCGTGAATCGGGTGATTGAAAGCCATTACCGTAATGAAACTGATTAAACTGCCCCAATTTTAGTGAACGTTGACATTACAACTGGATGAAATTCAAAACCAGATGCAACCCAAAATGGCAGCATGTGTCAGTAAGATGTATAGGCCTCAATTTTCCATACCCCCGTTTAGCACGGTCTGGCTCCAGGCTATTTAGATAGAATTACATACAGCCATTATGAACCCTGCAGTCAAATAGCCTATTATCATTCATTGTTCACAAATCTGTGAGGAATGGATACTTGGCTAAGGTGGTGAGGCACATAGCTGGCAGTGAGTCCAATATATGGGACTGGCTTCAGGAGAGGAGAGATAAGGGTTGAAATCAATGGGAAAAGCTAGAGGATAAAAACAAATTTATGAGGCGCAATCTGACCTTCACAAATTTTAGTTTATTATCTTTGCTTATGATTAGTGCTCTTGTATTCGTATCTTTACAATATATTTCAATATCTTTGATACTATAAACCTCAGGCTCGGGTTTATAATTCCCAGAATCATACAATTGACCTTTTTAAATAGATTGGAAAACATATTTGCTGACTTCCAATGTAGTGGTAGTAACTCCTGGGCAAATAGACTGCAACTTTTCCACACCTCTCAGCACTTACTGGTTTCCAGATGTTTTTTGCATTTCCGATCACAGGCAACTAGGCCAGAATTTTGCCCTTTGAGTCACTACTTCAACATCTGGGTTGAATGGGGGTTACAAACTCACTTTTTGGGGAACAGTCTTCTGGCAGTGATTTTCCTGAGTTGGCCAATTAGTGGGCAGAGGCCTGGCTTGCCATCCGATTCAGAATGATGAGCGGTCTCTTGAAACTGGAAGGCCAATAGGACGCCCTCCAGCACTGAAGAAGCAGCAGCTTGCAGTTCAATTAAGTGAGAGAGAGAGGATCCCTCCATTTGGACACCAGTTGGCCTCTGAGAGGGGGCCTTTTTCAAAAATTTATTCTTTCTTGGGATGTGTGCATCACTAGCAAGACCAGCATCTGTTACCCATCCCGAACTGCCCTTGAACTGAGTGCCTTGCTGAGCCATTTCAGAGAGCAACTAAGAATGAACCACATGGGCTTGGATTCACATGTAGGCCAGACCAGGTAAGAATAGCAGATTTCCTTCCCTAAAGGTCATTAGTGAACCAGATGGGCTTTTAAGGCAATCAACAATGGCTTCATGGTTGCCATTACTGAGACTAGCTTTTCAATTGCAGATTATTAACTGAGTTTAAATTCCACTAGCTGCCTTGGTGGTTTCACCTTTAAAGACTCTTAATTGGCTACCCAGCTCCAGGAAAATGGCCTGGGGGTGGGGATAGTGTCAGCAAACCAGCATTACAGTCAGTGATGCACGTTTACGTGCCCACCCGCTTTCATACTCAACCCCATTGGGGCCTCAAGCAAATAGCAAACCAAATATTGGCCCAGAACTGTAACACATAAGCCAGGATTTTACAGCCCCTCCCACCTGGCAGGATATTGTGGTCCCGCCGAACTGAACAGAGATTTAAATGCCTCACTGCATCCACTGGGGGGAGACACTCCGCGGCAGGGCCATAAAATCCTGGCCATTGTAAATATGCAGCCCAAAATATGTGGCATTAAGGGAGTCCCGTGCACACTTATAATGTAGCAAAATCTTCTCGATCTTTTGTGATTGTCTATCAATCCATCCGACCAAACAGGAGTTAATGGGATTTGTAATGTCTGCAGACAGAAAGCATCAAGTTTGTACAGGAACGCCTGCTGCCCCAGGATGCAGGGAGCCAATTGCATCAAAGACTCTCTGCAGAACCCACACAGTTTGTCATGTTAAGTGTCAGGCGAGGCTCAGCTGGTAGGATACTCACCTCTGCTTTAAAGATTGCAACACGTAACCCAGACTGAGATTCCAGCGCAGTACTGAGGGAGCGCTGTACTGTCAGAGAAGCCTTCTTTCAGATGTGATGATAAGTCAAAGCCCTGCCTGCCCCCTCGAGTGGGAGTAAAAGATCTCATGCAAAATTTCAAGGAAGAGCAAGAGACTCCTGGCCAATAGTTCAACCAATATCACTAAAACAGATGGGTCACCATCATGCTATCATTTAAGGGAGCTTGCTGTGTGCAAATTGGCTTCTGTGTTCACGACAGTGACTACCATCATGCCCAGTAACGAAATGTCATATTCCCTAACTATTAAGATATGAATTTTATTCAAAATGGACTCTTTGAAATTGAATTTTTTTTTAATGAACAATGTGCTTCTCCAAAGATAGCCACCAAAGGTTAGCTGACCTGGCTTATGCATTTAGAAACTGACTCACTATCCAACAGAGAGTAAGGAGCACATCCCAGATAAAAAGGTGTGGGCCTGAATCTTGCGCTGTTCAGACGCACATGAGCGGCGGGCCTGAAAGCAGACAAGATATGCACTTCTGGCCATGATCGACCCCTGACTGCAATTTCATGCCGGCTGGCCAATTAGCAGGAAGCCAGCATGAAACGCACGCTGAGGAAGGCTCAGCGCTGCTGGGTAGGAGGGTGGGGAGGGTGTGGGCGTGGGTGGGGAGGGTGTGGGTGGGGGTGGGTGGTGATTGGTGGTGTGTAAGAGGGCAGGCGCCAGTAGAGCCAAGGGAAGTGAGGGTGCGGGCGGGAGAGCGATCCCTGATGGCTGACAGCGGCTGTGGAGCTGCCTCTGGGAGCTGTCGTACCATTAGAATAAAATGAGACCAATAAGCTGCTGCAAACTGTATCAATGCTGCAAATTCAAGCACCTGAAAACAGACCACATAGCACCTCATCCCTCAAAAGTCTTTTTTTTTACTTAACCCAGACATTTTATCCCGCCCTGGATGGAGTTTGTAGTGAAAATGTGAAGGCCACCTTGCCAATTGGCCCATCTGCCAGCTGTAAAAGTGAACGGGCCACGTAAAATCACTGACAATTGGCTGCTTAATGGGTTTAATTGCCCACTTAATAGTTGGCGGGTGCGCTTCCAACTCCTGCTAACATCCGTAATGTTGCATGCAAGCACAATGATGTCGAGATGTGCACCCGATGTCCCCTCACGCAATTCCTGGTCAGGCACATGCCCGCACATTCAACGTAAAATTCTGGCTGTGACATACACAAATCCTGAGACCAACAGGAGACACTCCTGAATTGAATGAATCTTTTTGAAACAAATAAGTTGATTGTCTTAACCCCATTACCCCCCCTCAGGACGAACATCTTAAAACAAAAAAAACAGGATGTGGCTCATCAACCTAAGACCACCACCATACTTGGAAAAGGAGCTGTGAGGAGCCACGTGGTAGGGCAGTCATGCTTGTCTCCTTCTCTTTAAATGCTGTCTACAGAAAGGGAGGTGGGATAGAAAGGGCAATAACATCTGTGCCCTAAGAACCGGAGGCTGAAACGTCGTAAGGTCTCCAAGCCTGTTCCTTTTCAGGTCCACCAATATAGCAAAACTAACCTCCTGGTGCTGAGACAAGCAGCTAGCTTTATGACCTGCAGAAGCTCCATCATTCGAGAGAATCCTGAAAACATCTTGACCATATGACTTTGGCTGTTGAATTCATCCAAACTACACTTCAGAACTAGAGATGTCACTTCATCAGGCCTGGAACGCATGCTTTTTCAGATCAAGACAACCGTGTGAATTATCCTTCTGTTTTAGTGCAAAAGTGCACTAATTCTCTTCAAATGTACTTTGCTTGAGTGTGTTTGCGTGTGTTCTTTTGCGATTGCATGCTGCAGCATTAGATTTTGGGGTGAGTGCTTAAATAAACAATCATTTTTCTTCATTTAGACCCACAAAAATCCTGCTGCAGGCTATTCAAATTGCCCACACACACACAGGTTAAAAAACAGACATTTTCCTCTCAGAAGTGCACTGATTACAGACAGCAAGATAAGGGAATAGGGATCTCCGCAGCTCTCTCTCGCCCTCTTAGTAACACTACATTTCAAACGTACTTCATTGGCTGTGAAGTACTGCGGGATGTCCTGAAGTTGTGAAAGGTGCTATATAAGCGTAAGTCTTACATTCTTCCTTTTCCTATTGTCCTTATAAACGAATAGTTCTTTCCATAGTTCTGTTGAAGGGTCATGAGGACTCGAAACGTCAACTCTTTTCTTCTCCGCCGATGCTGCCAGACCTGCTGAGTTTTTCCAGGTAATTCTGTTTTTGTTTTGGATTTCCAGCATCTGCAGTTTTTTGTTTTTAGTTCTTTCCATGCTTAGCATATAACAGCCGGGTAGATTTTCAAATTGCAAAGCTCTTCAAAATATAATGCCAGGGATCTCTTGTAAGTGATTGATTTGAAACATTTTGTAACATACTCATATAGCCCAGCTCCATGGTATAGATCTCATCTCGATATTGCCGCTCTCTTCATGTTTGCCGCCTTCTTCCTCATTTGGATATAGATGGTGCAGGCAGCATCACATCGTGCAATAGTTTCCTCCCAGGCTCTCTGCACGGTACTTCCCTGAGGACTTAGACATCCATGCAGCAGGGCCTGAACTGCTGCATCACCGAACCCAACAGCTCTTCACTAGTGTTCCATTTTCACTACCAAACACTTCAGTCGCATCACCTTGCAAACTGTGAGCCAGTTCCTGGCCCTGGCCTGCTTTGAAAGGTTGTTAGAAACCTATAATCTCCTCCAACAATTCTTCAAAACTCTCACTCATGCATGCAGGTTTCTAGGCCCCATTCACACTGCAGGTGGACTATTCTATGAATACAATTTCATGACGAACTAGAGATAAAGGCAGAAACAAGCGTGCATGAGCAGCTGGATGTATCTCTTTCTACATTGCATCATTAATGTCATAATCAAATGTCTATCCTTCCTCATTTTTCTCAGAACTCATTAACAGTGAAGGTAATTTTTGTCATCAGATTTGTTTCTCAACTTGGTGGGTAGTCTATAATAATGCAAGCTAATTGGGACATATCAATCATTGTTATTTCTGAGATCTTACCTGACCCACTGCTCACTGCGTTCTGTGGCAACATTGTCAGCTCCTGGAACTAATTCATTTTCAATAACTGATAGATAAGCCACATTTGTACAGGTACCAAAATCAGCTTCTGGCATCACAACGTCAAAACCCCATTATCTGGCCATACAAGTGACTGTACACTCATCGTCATTAAACACATATGATGCCCTGAGTGGCATCATAGATAGAAATCATCAAGATATCTGCCTCTTCATTTTCACTATTAATGTCTTCATGTAGATTGTTCAGTCCTCAAAAGGGTATGCTACAAGTCTCTGTCTAATTGAGCAGCATTTTACATATAAGTAGGTTTGCAGTTTGTCCTTGAGACAAAATAATACATGGACCCCTGTGGCTTCAATCACACAAGGAACAGGAAAAGGCCATCAAGGCCAAATAATGAGCACATTTCCTGCCAAATATACATTTGTAATCCCATGCTATTCCTGTGCTAATTGAAATGATGGAATTTAAATATTATTACAAAAATCTCATATACCTTCTCTGTCTTACTAACCTTCAGATGTATATTTGGTTCTGAGGACATTTTAATTAAGCTCCAGCCTTCAACTGAAAAGAATTAAGGATCCCTGCACCTTTAACAATATCAATTTTTATTTCTGTTTTTAAAAGATCATATTCACAAAGAAAAATCATCAGAAAATAAATACTTTTCTAATAGTATATACCAACAGTTTAAAACTTCAAACTTCATTTACAGAAAGCAGTGTATTATCCGTTGTTAGTTCGTCCTCTACAAGTCCTTCTGCAAACCTGAGCTCATCAAAAACTCTGTTGCCCGTATCCTAACTGCACCCAAGTCCTGTTTAACCATCACTCCTGTACTGGTTGACCTACACTGGCTCCTGGACCAGCAAATGAGAATAATCTGCTAGCTCTTTTAAAGGGCTGGCATGGGCACAATTGGCTGAATAGCCTCCTTCTACATTGTATGATTCTATGACTTCTACTAAACTAAATGTTAAAAGCACTCAGTAACAGATACATCAACATTGCATGACAGATAAAAGTAAGGAAGAAACTGCGGTGCAGTAAATGTTTGCTGATACTAATACTGAATTCAGCGATATGTGAAAAGAGTGCTGTGTCAAATAGGCTGGTTATCAATTAACATGCACTAACTGTAAGCAGTAGTAGGCTTCTGAGCATTGGGAACAAACTTCTTGGATGTGCATTGGTGCACTGCACCAAGCAACAACTGGTCACCAGCTGCCGCTCCGGATCTGAATGTGTTGTTCCATGTCAAAAATTGATCTAGCCGCAACCATGATAGAAAAGGTCCATTTCCGAGAATCTGCGCTTTCAATTACTCTTCAAAGACAATTTGCTCTTCAAAGACAATTTTCAGCAAATGAACACTTAAGAAAAATCTTGCAGAAAAACCTGCAGCATGCAATGTAGGAGCATGGAGCTACTGGAAAGAGATGTGCATTTATATAGTGCCTTTCATGACCCCAAGATGTCATAAAGCATTTTACAGCCAAATTAAGTACTTTTTTTAATAAGTGTAGTCACTATTGCTAATGTAGGAAATGGGGCAACCAATTTGCTGCCAACAAACTCCCACAAAACAGCAATGTGATAATGACCAGAGAACCTGTGATGTTGGTTGCATGTCTCAGCGTAGTTTAGAAAGAATGGAACTAAAAATGTTTCATTAAAATGAAAAAACTGCAGCAATTTTGGAAGAGGGGAGGAGAAAAGAGATCACGAGGCAAGCTAAGTGTTTAACACGTTTCTTATGTGTACAATTACTTCAAAGTTGTTGCTTAATGTTACTATCACGGTGCTAGGATTATTCTTGATACTTGAATATTTTTCTTACTGTGACATCAGCGTGTGTCTGTAGAGGAAAGAGTGTTTTTTTTTATATAGTTCATGAGCTGAACCCAGAGAGTAGGATTTCTCTGAAACTGCGGCAGTCTAAAGGTTTCTATAAAGTCCTGATGATGTATTTGGCTGGGGCTGATAACACTGAGCAAGATTCATCCACAATCTCTGAAATCAAAATGAATACTGTCAAGTTGAAAGAGGTGTTGTGAGACAATCCACAGCACAAAGCAGGCAGAGGTGAGGGGATATGTTCCTGCTTTTTAACAGCCTACACCTCTCACTTTCATCTGGAAATAACTGCCAGAAGATGGTGTGAAAGCAGAGTCACTGTGTCAGATCTCTGGTGGATCTGGTCCACCAAGGTGTGACCTTTCATTCTTCCCCCCGTCTGTTATGGTGCACTGCTCCCATCATGCACAGAGCATGTCGCTTCCCTTGAGTTAGTGCTTGCTTCTGCCATCTGCCATGATTTATCGAAAATGTGCAGTGATTTATGGGCCAATCATCCCACAATGAAGCCAGTTTCTTTTATTCACCTGGCCTCTGCCCTCTTCCTGTATAGTCCCAGGCAGGTTTAGAAAATATGTATTAATCATTCACTAAAACAATATTTAACAGTGTTTGACTGGTTGCTGGGGAATTTTGACCTTTACCGAACTAATTTTCAGCCGAAATACATGCTAATTATAATATAAAACAAATTGGCTGTTTGCTTAAAATGACAACTAACCACCAGAGAGAGAAGCTGAGTGGGTCATTTTCCAATAACATAGCCTGTTACTGTCCACCTTGTGGCTTCAGAAAATTAAATGATTGTGCAGAAGTTTTGCTTTCACCCTGATTTTGAAATGCTGCAGGTCAACAAACCAGTATTAGTTTTGAGTAGTTGTGCCTACACCATTCTTTCCAAGGGAGAAATCGTATCAAAGATCTGTAGATTTTGTGGGTTCGATGTGAACTGAATATTGATGATGGAGGATTGTTGCTGAATGTGGTACCTTCTTCTTTCCCAAAATAAAGAAAGCATTTGCAGTTCAGCAGTGCTTTCCCAAAGCACTTCATAGCCAATGAATTGCTTTGGATGCTTAGGTACATTTAATATTTAGATAAACAGGTTAACTAATTAACACTCACTGAGGTCCCATGAATTACAATTAAGAAAAATGACCAGTTAAATTGTTTTGATAGTCTTGGTTGAAGGGTACACATTTTACCAGAAGCCCAAGAAAGACTGGTAAATGTTGCCCAGAACCAGAAAACTTGGTAAATTTAGCCAGAACACCAAGAGACCTCCAGCTCTTCCTGGTCCGACAAAGGAAAGTTAAAACCTTATCTGGGGGGGCCTCTTCAGCTTCCCAACCTTCTTTGTACTGGTCTTCACCTTCAGCACAATGTAATAATAAAAGCAAAATGCTGTGGGTGCTGGAAATCTGAAATGAAAACACAAAGTGCTGGAAAAACTCAGCAGGTCTGGCAGCATCTGTGGAGAGAGAAAAACAGAATTAACATTTCATGTTCAATATCATTCTTCTTTGGAACTTGAGCTCTGAAGAAAAGTCATATTGGACTCAAAACGTTAACTCTGTTTCTCCCTCCACAGCTGCTGCTAGATCAGCTGAGTTTTTCCAGCTCATTCTGTTTGCTATTCACTTTCACCATATTGGTTTTCCCAATTAGGCCGAACTGAAATCACATTTGGGCCTTATGACCCTGAATAGCATGTATGAATTAGGATCCCACTGTCTTTAGACAGATAGCTTTGAGATTTCCCAGCTAAGCATAAATAACCCGAGACATTTTAATTGCCCACCTTTAGGCAGATTCCCCTAGGCAAATAGGGTTAATGTGCTCTTATTTAGAATATAAAAATGGAAAAATATAAAGTTTAATTAAATTTCTATATTATTCATTTCCTCAACATTTCAGCTCACTACCTTAGGGTTTACCTCAACGTTTTACTGAATTTAAATTAACACTAGATGGTTTAAAACTTGATATAAAGATCTCACATTGTGCACTGCATACCTGAGTGATGAGCTCCTAGCTTCTTGTGCATATTTGTGGCATAGAACTTTGACATATTTCTGCTGTGGTTACTGTGTTACAATCCGTTTAGAGACTAATAACCTTTTGTTTAAAGTAGACAAAGTCTGAAATCCCAGTTACCCACTAAGAGAACAAAGCCTCAAGACTCCTCTGTTTTAAAGAAACAAAATAAACTTCACTATACAAAGTCAGAAAAGTAAAACAGTCTACAATATTTGTCTTACACTCTAACATTCAGAATTAACATAAGGTAAATATGATTTAGCAGCCAAACTGTGGTCGAACACATCGCACTGCACAATAAATGTCAGATGCGACCAAGACAGATCCCATGGATTTCTCAGCAACTTGCCCAGATGTCAGTGGCAACTGTGAGTCACAATCGCTCATTAAAATTCTGTTCCTCTCAAGAGGGATTTCAACTCTTCACTTTTGAATACTTAGCCTCTGAATTCCCTCAAAAGCCACTATAACTTGAACTGCCTCAATGACTGTTCACCTCCCAATGATTCAATCTCTCCTCCTGAGAGTGTGTTCTATGGGATTCGCAAAAACTGCACTCCCACCCCTAATTACTGGCACACGTCCAACTAGCTTCATGGAGCTGGCAGTGCCCCAGGGTTTCTCTGAACTCCAGTCTCCCAGCTGCAATGAGCTATATATGGCTCTTAGAGCTCCTTTGAACCCGGACTGTCTGGCACAGAATCACTGACCTTATGTCACCTCATGCTCCCCAGGACATCTCTGAGTCCTAGCTACCTGGAGGCTGCTAGCAGCATCCTTTCCTTATCCAGCCTCTTCTATTGCTGCAGAACACTCAGATAAAGTGAAACCAAAGAGCTTCTTAAATTCCACCCATCTCCATGACAATTAGCCTTTCAGGGTTCACTGAATCCTTTTAAACTAATTCAACTCTAAATCCCAAAACAAAACAAATCTCTGGACTAGCGCTTCTTTGCAAGCAGTGTAGACATCATGTCTCCAGTTCTCCAGCTAAGTAAGCATACTTGCTGCTTTATGGCTCCATCTCTTCTACTCTGACTCTATTAAACAAACATGGGTAACCTTCCAAACTGCCGTTTTATTTTATGTGTTCTGACATCTCTAAAGCCCAGCATTTTAGTTACCTTACCTTCACAACACTAATCTTCCCAGAACTAAACATTACCTCTAAAATATTAACATGATCTATGAAGTATATGCTCGTCACAGCTGTTACTCGGAAAAAGCACAAAAATCTAATGGAAATCTACCTGAAGACGTTATACAGGAACACAGAAATCAAGGATGGGAACTCACATTAAGTAAACAGAGGTAAGGTGATCAAACAGCAGCAAGAACAAAATAAGGATACCCCCAAGATGTCACAAGGTGTCAATCACTAACATTAGTCCAAAATGATTCCATGGCTTATTTTTTATTCTTTCACAGGATGTGGGCATTGCTGGCTAGGCCAGCATTTGTTGACCATCCCTATTTGCTCTTGAGAACTTCTTGAACCGCTGCAGGCCATGTGGTGTAGGTACACCCACAGCGCTGTGAGGAAGGGAGTTCCAGGGTTTTGACCCAGCAACAGTGAAGGAACGGCGATATATTTCCAAGTCAGGATGGTGAGCAGTTTGGAGGGGAACTTGTAGGTGGTGGTGTTCCTATGCAGTTGCTGCCCTTGCCCTTCAAGGTGGTAGAGTCCGTGGGTTTGGAAGGTACCTTTGAAGGAGCCTTGGTGAGTTTCTGCAGTGCATCTTTTATATGGTACACATTGCTGCCACTGTGCATTGGTGGTGGAGGGAATGAATGTTGAAGGTTGTGGATGTGGTGCCAATCAATTGAGCTGCTATGTCCTGGATAGCGTCCAGTTTCTTGAGTGTTGTTGGAGCTGCACTCATCCAAGTAAGTGTGGAGTATTCCATCACATTCTTGAATTGTGCCTTTTGGATGATGGACAGGCTTTGGGGTATCAGGAGGTGAGCTACTCACTGCAGAATCAGACCTGCGCTTGTAGCCACAGTACTTATATGGCTGGTCCAGTTCAGTTTCTGGTTAATGGTAACCCCCAGGATATTGATAGTGGGGGTTTCATTGATGGTAATGCCATTGAACATCAAGGGAAGGTGGTTAGATTTTCCCTTATCAGAGATGGTCATTGCCTGGCACTTGTGTGGCACAAATGTTACTTGCCACTTATCAGCCCATGCCTGAATGTTGTCCTATGTCTTGCTGCATATGGACACAGAACACTTCACTATCTGAGGAGTCATTAATTATACTGAACATTGTGCAATCACCAGCAGACATCCCACTTCTGACCTTATGATGGAGGAAAGGTTACTGATGAAGCAGCTGAAGAGAGTTGGACCTAGAATGTTATCCTAAGGATTTCCTACAGTGATGTCCTTGAGATGATTACATATAAACATACATACTTGCAAATTAGGAGCAGGAGTTGGCTACTCAGCCCTTCAAGCCTGTTCCGCCATTCATGGCTCATCTGATTGTAACCTCATCTCCACATTCCTGCCTTCCCCCGATAACTTGATAAGCAAGGGGATGAAAGGTTATCCAGCTCTGCCTTACAAATATTCAAAGTCTCTGCTTCCACCGCCTTTTGAGGAAGAGAGTTCCAAAGGCTCACAACCTTCTGAGAGAAAAAAATTGCTTCTTACCTCTGTCTTAAATAAGTGACCCATTATTTCTAAACAGTGACCCTTAGTTGTAGATTCTCCCACAAGAGGGAACATTCGTTCCACCCTGTTAAGACCCCTCAGGATCTTAAAGGTTTCAATCAAGTCGCCTCTTACTCTTCTAAACTCCAGCGGAGACAAACTTTTCCTGTCCAACTTTTCCTCATGAGACAGCCTGTCCTGTCCAGGTATTAGTCTAGAAAACATCCTCTGAACTGCTTCCAACACATTTATATCTTTCCTTAAATGAGGAAACCGATACTTTACAGAGTACTCCAGATGTGGCGTCAACAATGCCCTGTACAACTGAAGCATAACCTCCCTACTTTTGTATTCAATTCCCCTCATGATAAACAATAACATTCTATTAACTTTCTTAATTACTTACTGTACCTGCATATGAGCTTTTTGCAATTCAGGAACTAGGACACCCAAGTCGCTCTGCAATCTCTTTCCATTTAGATAATATGCCAAATCATATGCCAGTTCCTCCTGCCAAAATGGACAATTTCACATTTTCCTAAATTTAAGCCATTTACCAAATTTTTGCTCACTCACTTTTACCACTCATTGACATCCAACAACCACAACCATCTTCCTTAGCAAAATCCATCAGCAATTAATTCATCATTAGTAACCACAAAATCCAACCCAAGAAATCTTATACAAAATAGCTCTTAATCCATGACCAAAAGCTGAAGTATGGTGTCAATGAAGCCTGATGTCACAATTTTCTCATCAGAAACTCAAACCTAATACTCATCAACTAACTTGCCATGAGGAGCTGCCATGGCACACCTGACCCTGTTAATTCCAGTAATTGTATGTCAAGGAAGATTGAGTCTGAAACCAGCCTGTACCTTAAAACAGATTTATTTCCAAAACAGCAAAGTAAAGTCACAAATTCTCCCAGACACCCAGAGCGAACCGGTTTACAGACTCTTGCAATGATTCCCTAATTCTTCCCCAATTGGGGACAGCTGTGTTCAATTACCAACTTAAAACATGTATTCTATTGCAACACAAATTCAACATTAACACACCCCCGCCCACACTCCCCCTTTACCTCGCCTAATCCCAAACCTCTCCTGATGTCTCACCAACAACATTAATCACTTTCCTGAATGTGGGGGACTGTTCACTCAGTTCTCACCAGTGTCTTCCTGCCACCTGACATTCCACTCATCCAGCTGCCGCTTTCCACCCATTTAAGGCCGGGAACTAACAATATAGATTAGGCTCAGTGGTTAAAATCTCAGCTTTGGTCCTTGATTTAAAACAGTACAAGGTAATTTCATTGAAATACAGTTATGAGCTGAGGTAAATTTAAACGTGTGACTCAAAATATCCTGATGGAGTTCCTGCACAGTTCTGAAGATGTGAATAGGGCATAAAAATAATTAATTTTTAAGGCGCAGTCTGTGCCAAGAATCCAGGCATGCCATTAATGGACTGCTTTTCCCTTCAATGTTAGTGCTTGAAAACGAAGAGCTTTCTTACCCTTATTACACTATACTCAGGATCCAGGGTGACCAGGGGAAACATCACAAGCCAAGAATTTAATTTAAATTAAAATTCAGAAGAAGGGCTGTTATTGCACCAGTATCTGTTTTCCTATTTCTTCCATCAGTTCCCAAGTGGCATCTCAGTATTAAAGATTTTCCATTCGAGAAAATCTTTTATAATTAACTTTAACTTATCTGAGCTGTGCCCTCTCTGGGGCCTGGTGATGAGATTATTCATTTTCAGATGTCCAAATTAGTACCAAACTGCACTGATTAGGATTAATTTTGTGATGTTGATCTCTGCCACTGGAAACTGGATTGAGACATGTAGAGAACATGTAAAACACATTGAAGCCAATGTTTGCTGCCACCCCAGCATTGGGCAATAGCAGGACAGCCCCCAGTACTTATAATGGGTGCATTGTTGCTAATGTGGTTTGCCCAGGACATTAAGTGGTTGGTTGATCATTGCTCATTGTAAAGGGCACTTCTGCCTCGGAGGCTAATTAATATACTTGTATGTAAGTAGCCAAGATAATCACACCTTAATGAGATGTAAAGAGCAGCTGCTTTTAAGATTGGGATTTGCCTGAAATAAGCGGAGCTTAAATCGGTACATACAGGAAATTAAGTAATTAAGGCAATTAAACCTTAATAAAGCTGAAGAGCTGATGGAAGTTGGTTTAAGACCTGACTTTCTTCAGAATTACTGGAGCTTTTAAAATGATGTAAGCATTGCCTTTGCAAATAGCAGCTATGGAATGGCTATCACTAATTGGCCAGTGTAAATGCTGCCTGTATTAACCATGAGGAGCTAGCGTTTCTGCCTTGGGTGCAGTTGGCGATTCCAATGCAGATTATATCAGCTAAAGCAGAGGAAATTTAGGCCTTAGGCCTGCAGTGTTTGAGTCTTTTAATTGCTGCATTCCAGGCTCCTTAAGGCTCAAAAATCCCTTATTGAGGTTTAAAACGTAAAAATTACAATAAATCTTCTGTGATCCTCTTTGGCGCATCATTACATCTGGGAACCAGATAGCTGCAAAAAGAGATGCTGACCCAACTCCGCCACTCTGCAGCAAGGCGGGGGTCAGGCGAGGCAGGATTTTACAGTCCTGCCGAAGTCAATGGACCTTTGAACAGCTCACTGCATTTTATGGCCCTGCCCCCGCCACGATAGGGCCATAAAATTCCACCTGGGATTTCTGCCCCAAAGCCTGCCCCCACCCCACTGCCATTTCTGGACCCTTGCAGCTGAGACATGATCAGCTGCCAGGGCAAAAGTCTAGAAAACTAGCCCCATAAAGACATCTGATAGAGAGCAGGAGAATTTCTTCAGTCCAGGCTGAATTTTAACCCAGATCTCAAATGCTTGCAGCTATTGCTTCAATCCATTCCCTACCTATTCCCATTTACACCTTTATTCTTTTATTCCTTTATTTATCCCTTTTGCCTTGCACCATCATTTCCTTTGGCATTCAATCTCTCCTGCCTTCTCCCCCATTACAGACCCCTTTTGTTCCTTTCTCCCCTTTCCCTTTCCCTGTTCTCTATTCAACATTTTCCAGTTCTGATTGTCATCAGCCTGAAATGTTAACACTTTCTCTCTGCACAGATGCTGCCTGACCTGCTGAATATTTCCAGCATTTTCTGTTACTTTACCCCACCTTGGAAATGTTTCCAACATTTCTAAATAAACAAGGGAAATATTCCTTACGAGGAATTGCCATTACTTCTACCCAACAGTATCTGGGTCATTCCGTATGCCACTGAAACTCTTGGTGCAGATACAGGTGTCAAGGTTCTTATGTTCAGGGCAGAGTTGAATCAGCAGGAGACTTCTACACAGTCCCCCCATATCCGTCCCAACCCCAAACTCTTATGCTGGGTCAGCGTTCATGCATTGGCGAACTCCCAGCAAGATTCCCATCGCCAAGAACAAGCCCATCAGTTCAGGTGTAGAAAATTCTGTTGAAGCTGGGTCACCAGGAGAGGCAGCAAGCCAAAGCTTATAGAACTACCCCAAAGGCCAGATCAAAGCTCCCATAAAAGACCTTGATTGAGCCTGAGGCCTTCTGCAGATAAACGCTGGGGTCAGACTGGAGGGAATTGAGGCTAATACAATGTCCATCCCCTCCACTGGGACCGACAAGGCACAATTACAGAATTTCATCATTTGATTTTTAATAAAAATTGCTTTGAAATGCTGATTCCTGTAGTCTAGGGATAATAATCCTGCAGTAAAGCATTTTTGATACTAAAATAGCTTTATTGCCATGCGGTTAGCATTTCAGTGGCACAGCGTGCCTGACCATTTCCCTGCACCTGCCAGCAATTTCATAGTTAAAAATATTTAATTAGTTAAAATATAAACATATACTAAAAGCCTGAAAAGCACACAAATAATACAGTGATGCTTGTACTGTTGATGAAGCATTAAGTCAATTTATGAAATTCCGGAAAAGAAATCAAGTGTTATCAACACCCTGTGAATGATTGAGAAGTGACAATTCATATTGAGTGAAAAACATTTCCTGGGTATTAGATTATCCACTTAAATGTAGTTTTAAACAACCTAGTTAATAGACTCTGACAAAAGGGATACTGCCTCTTTAAGTGTAAAGAACCATTCCAACAACTACACGGAGAGAAAGATGTAACTGCTAACCCAGATGTCCAGACATATGGTCCAGTCTCTGACTGCTGGCTACCAATTACATTCAGTGTCCTTACAGAGCCCACTGGGGGCCAGTGTTAGCAGGCAGCCTCTCCAGTTCTGCTTCATTAATCAAATCATTCCTTTCCCCAAACCACTTAGCACTCAGTTGAGGCTCATGCTGCCAGGACAGCTTTCAGTGGAGGATTCAACGGGTAGTTTGAACCTGAACTTGAAACTTGCTTTAGAAAAAAAATTCCTGAGTTTTAAAAAAAATCTGTGACACAACTGTGTGCTTTTTAATCCTTGGTGTAAAATGGAAGGCACTTAACAGGTTAGTTGAAAATATCATACAGCTGTTTTCAGTAATAAACCCCCTATTTAAAACAGCCAGGTGTACAATAAAGCTTTGCTGGCCTTTTATTTGGAAGATGGTGGTACAATTCAATTACAGAGGACAACAAAATTAAAAAATGATGGTGCGATCAAATCAAATGGGCGAATGGGATGGTGCACTGTGTTAGAACACTACCCTTTCACCTCAGTTTTTGGGAATTCCAACCCAGCCACAATACCGAGAATGATGCTCCCAATCCTCCAAAAGGCTGCTGTAGCCGTTAAATAAAATGAGTTCTTCCAATTTCATGTTAGTTCCAAAGAGGAACAAGCACAAAAGCAACCTGCCTGAAAATCTTTGGGGGGGGGGTCTATTTTTAGACAGTGAGCAATTTTTCCATTAATTTTATGCCAGTCAGGCCAGACTTTGAAACTCCTGTAGTCACATGCATCCCTAATGTATAGCAGCTGAGCGAACTGTCTTGTGTGGTGCTAAGCCATATAGGACAGGAAAGGTCCCAAGTTCAAGGAAGCAAAGACTTGGCGGTTATCTGAAAGAGATTTTGAAAAATAATTAATGGGCTTGATAGCATTCACAATAGATTACTCCAGTTTAACAGATTGAGGAGGACAACGGGACATGAGTTTAAAATATGCAGAGAGTAAGAACAAACTGGACGTGAGGCTGTTCTTTTCCAAGGGAAGGGTGAGCTTCTGGAATACACTTCGACCTGGTGTAGTCAGCACCGACTATGCCTTCAAGCGAGAGCTGGACTTGTTCCTGACTGGGACAGGGATAGCATCACATGGAAAATAAGTGTCCATGTCATTAGGTTCCTGCACTGGTTTTGATTGCCTGAGGAGAACAGAGAGGAATTTTCCAGAGTAATTTTTCCTTATTGGCCCTGGGTTAACACTTTTTAACATGGTGAAATAAAATCACCATTTGTACCAGTTACCTCAATATGCGAGGAGAGGTGGGAGGGGCTGAGGATGTAAATCCGATGATTTTTAAGTTGTTGAGCGTATTCCATTACATTATTATCAGGTTTCATCGCTGCAAATGGATGATTCGAGTTGTGTGTTACCATATTGAGCAAAACTGACCATGGACAAGTGAGGATGACTGTACTGGCCACTCTCTGCTATGTCATTGTGTAGTGTGTCATGCAGTACTTTTTGTTGCATTCATAGAGCTTCATGCGATACTGTCATTCAAGGTTCTTTCGGGTCCTCTGAAGGATTTTCACAATGGATTCTGATGCGAGAGTCCAACTCTTCCGCAGTAGGGAGGCCACTGATTCAGGATAAAGAAGCACTTTTTGAGTGGTAGATCCTTCTATTATGAAGCCATATTTGAGTCACTAGGCAGTTGGAGAGAGAGGGTCATGTGACGAGCCAGCTAGCCCTTTGTGTGTTTAAGTACTTGTTTTCTGTGCAGGCCAGAGCCCAAACAAATGAGATGTTGAAGAAGCAAGACCCTGAGTTCCCTCTCTCGCTCTTTCTATCCAACCTGCAAGTTTTGAGTCCTGTCGTCCGACTTTGGGCGGAATTGACCCAGATTTGCACAAAATGTGGTTGAAGGCGGGAAAAAAGGTTGTTTTACCCACAGGCCACAATGCAAGTTTTTGCGTCATATCATCCCATTCCCAATGTATCCCACCTCATTAAAAATGCATTCCTGGGAAACATGCTGGATCGCTGGTGAGGCAGCCTGTGATTCGCCAACCCACCGTCACCTCAGGTCTTCAGTAATCCAGACACCATTTTTAAAGGGTGGCCTAGGGATAGGAAGCTGCGACAAAGTCATAGCTGCCAAAGGGATGAAACATGCTGCGCCCAAATTTAGTGACGCCTCCCTACTGGATGCAGTGGAGGCCCGCTGTGAAGTCCTCCACCCCAACTCTGGGTGAAGACCAGCAAGCAAGGTCACCAATCCAGCATGGGAGGCAATGGCAGCAGTGGTCAGCGCCAATGCCCTGCAAAAGTTGACAGCCACTCAATGCCGAAAGAAGATGAACGATCATCTCCTTTCTGCCAGAGTACTTTGCTCATCATTCTCAACTTACGTACCCATCATACATCCACAAGGATCTCGCTCACTGCCAGTTCAAGAGACATCACCATTCACAGTCACACACACACCTTCATCTGCCCTGAGGATGGTATCCTTATCCCATTATAAATTCAATCCCAAGAGCGTCTCTTTGTCTATGGCTCCTTGTTATGATGAGCAGTGTTCATGTCAATCAGATATGAAACCTTGGTTCCTGCACTAGATAAATGCAGGTGTCTCGGTCCAGGGCCACTTCCTTTCTATGTAGTGTGTAGCTGGAACAAGTGATGTTCTGGCTTCATACTCACTGGACACATTACTGATGCCCTCAGCTCGATGGTGCTTGTCATTGCTGCCAGAATGTGGTGGGCAAGCGTCACAGAGTTCCGTCATTCTCTCTGTATGCTCTCAGGTGGGGTTGGCTTTGAGGTGGGGCTGGCTCCCCATATCTTCAGCATCTATGACCGGTGACAGTGTGCTCCTGAAGGTGGTGAAGGCTGACAAAGGATCAGGTGCATTCAAAGTTTCACAGCCACATCTCCATGATATGGCCCTGATCCCAGAGCGAGCTGCCCTCAGCCAGGCAGGAGGAGTCAGACATTCACAGAGGCTATGTGAAGATCTATGGACTGCCCTCACTGCATGTCGTCATCATCTTCCTGGAATGTAGTGACTATTAGGGCCTCCGCTGCGTCTCCATGACATGATCCTGAGCACTGAGGGTACGAGTGCTGCCGTCAGCCACACAGAAGTCAAATGTAGACAGGTGCAAGGTGAGGATGTCAGAACTGTCCTCATGGCACCTTGTCATCATCCCCCACAAATCTTGAGAGTCTTCCGAGAGCACTTGCCTCGTCTAGCCAGAGCAATGGCCTCAACACCAGCATTCTCGCCTTCACAGACCTCATCATTGTCATCCACTTTGACGTTCTCCTCAGAGGAGACGTGCAGCTCCTCCTCAACCAGGTCCTATCCCCTTTGCAGCGCCAGGTTGTGTAGCACGCAACAAGTGACGATGCTTGACAGCCTCTGAGGATTTTGCATTGCAGTGCTCCACCAGACCTGTCAAGGCACCAGAACCTCATTTTCAAAATGCCTATCCTTTGTTCACCAAAGTCCAGGTCGCGGCATGAGCCTGGTTATACCATCGCTGTATTGCAGTCTGAGGCCACCACGTGGGCATCATCAGCCATGTCCCCTTGTCCCCAAGGAGCCAACCCTGCAGACTCTCTAGACCCTGGAAGATGTCAGGGATTGGAGACCTGCTAAGTATGTAGGAGTCGTGGACGTTCCCTGGGAATCATGTGCAGATCTGTAGGATGAGTTTGTGGTGGTTGCACACCAGCTGAACATTCAGCAAGTGGGTGGTGGACGTAGTTGAGTGCACATTACCGCAGAGATCTAAGTGCCACACCTGAGTGCAGTCGATGGCACCCTGCACCTGTGGAAAAGCTGAGATCTGCGCAAATCCCAACGCTCTTGCTTCCTGGCTTTCCTGACCCCAGGTGAAATGCAAAAAGTTTTGTGCCTTCGCAAAAATGGTGTTTGTGACCTCATGGATACACAGGCATGGAGGCTTGAGACGATCCCACACAGGTCACCTGTGGAGCCCTGGAAGGAGCCACTGGCGTAAAAATTGAGTACTGTGGTCACTTTCATGGCCACTGGCAGTGGGTGCCCTCCATGCCCCATGGTGCCAAATCCTGCAGCAGGTGGCATATGTGACCAGCCAGTTCCTAAGAGCTGCACAGTGTTCGGCGACACTGGTTCTCAGTCATCTGCAGAAATAACAGGCGCCATCTATAGACCCTGGGTCTGGTGAAATGCCTACAAGAGACAACTCGCTGTGGATCTTCAGTTGCATGTGCGCAGCAGGCCCTGCCACCCCTTCATCTTGTGGGGGGTGCCCTCCCCCTGCCCAGCCGGTGCCTGTGCCGCTCTCTTCTTCTCTGGTCTCTGTAAGCCATGAGGCATACCATTAAATCACCAGGATCCATGATCCTGATGTTCTCCTCCTGCAAAGAAAGAGATGCATGGGTTAGCATACATGTCCTAAGAACCACTCTTGGTTAAGTCTGAAAGCCCCTTTGTGCATGCCAGCGAGTGCCAGCCACCACTTGGATGTCCAGTGTGTAGTCCACTCATTCGCTATCCGAAAACCCACCCACCTCTGTCACACTCCACCTGACCAAGTGGTGGCAGATTTGGCCACTGGACTGCATGCTGTGCTCACAGCTCAGGCGCAGGCATTCTCCTAACCCGCACTGCAAGGCTGCACTGTTAGCTTGAACCATGGGGGAGACTGGTCCACACCTTAATAAAGACATTGCAAGGGGCTGTGAGCGCCTCCACCAGTGTCTGCGCCATGGTCACTTTTCGCAAGGGGATTGTACAATTTGCCCAGCCGGCCAATTGCTCTGCTGCTCCCTAAAAGGCACAGTCTGTGCCTGAGGGGTGAAACGGTCTGAACTCAGAATTTAATGTCCTGTGGGTGGGCTCATGCCCAACCCCAGCCGATGTGAAATAGGGCGAGATGGCGTTGGGCAAGCGTCACGATGTCATCGCGCACACGCGCAATACTTTGCTCGGCGGACAGTCAGAAGGGCGCTCGCTGACAATTAAGCAGCCAATTAAGCCCATTAACGATGCAATGAACAATGATTTTACATGGCCCATCCACATTTATGTTTGGTGGACAGACCAGTCTCCCAGGCGACATTCCCATTTTTGCTCAAACCTCGATCCAGAGCGGGATGGAACCTCTGTTGGGAAATAAAATCAAAAGAGATATCTGGGGACTGTATTTTTTTAGAGGTATACTTTCAGGTGCCTGAATGTGCTGCATGGACATATTTTGCAGCATTTTTGTCACGCCCTTTATTCCGTGGAAATCTGCGGCTCCCTGGGGCAGCTGTCTGCCTTCAGGGAGCTCTCTCGAAGCGCTCACCCACACCCTCAGTTACCTCGACGCCCACCCTCTTCCTGCCCCCCACCCTGGCAACGATGAGCATTTCACGCCTGGGTTGGCCGTTAACTGGCCAGCCAGTATGAAATCGCGGTCAGGGGTCCAATCGCAGGCAGTGGCCCATTTCCCCTCCACTCCTGGGCCCGCCAATTGCATGTGCCCGATGACCAAAAAATTCTGGCCCTGGAGCATTTGGTGGCACATTCGTGCTTTTGCGTAGCTTGAGTGGATAGAAAAACTTCAGAGGCCTTGTCAATCCAAGCGTGTCAATCCAAGCGTGTCAATCCAAGTGTGTCACTCCAAGCGTGTCAATCCAAGCGTGTCACTCCAAGCGTGTCAATCCAAGCATGTCAATCCAAGCATGTCACTCTAAGCGTGTCAATCCAAGCGTGCCACTCCAAGCATGTCAATCCAAGCGTGTCAATCCAAGCGTGTCAATCCAAGCGTGTCAATCCAAGCATGTCAATCCAAGCATGTCACTCCAAGCGTGTCAATCCAAGCGTGTCAATCCAAGCATGTCAATCCAAGTGTGTCACTCCAAGCGTGTCAATCCAAGCGTGCCACTCCAAGCATGTCACTCCAAGCGTGTCACTCCAAGCATGTCACTCCAAGCATGTCACTCCAAGCATGTCAATCCAAGCATGTCAATCCAAGTGTGTCACTCCAAACGTGTCAATCCAAGCGTGTCACTCCAATAGTGTCACTCCAAGCGTGTCACTCCAAGCGTGCCAATGGAGTTGCAACTGAATGGTCTCAGCTGCGGGAGAGCGTTCAGTTTTGTCTTTTCCGAGTGCGTGGCTGCTCCCCTCATCACCACGCCTCTCCCCCCTTGGCATGTGCTTGAGTACTTCCTTCAGTCTGTGCTGCCTTGACCCCAGTCGCCACCCCCCACCAACGGCCTGACCGACACTAGAGCCCTTGCCCTGGCACCGCACTGAAAGCTAGCTGGGAAAAAGCGACTTGCCTTTACCCCCGCATGCCTCTTCCTTGATGTTTTACAGGCGATGCTCACTAGCACTGCACAAGGTTGTGTGCACTCACCTCTGAGTTCCCCTCGAACTTCAAGGTGCCAGGCACACACCTTACAAAGGCAGTCGTGAAGGATGCCCCTCTGAAGTCATGCCACTGTGGGCGGTAAATTTGATGTGGGGGGGGGGATGATTCTGGCGAGCAGGGCTGATACTGAGATGCTGAAGTATTGAAATTAGGTTCCTGATGTGTGGCAGCAGGAAACGCAGCCCGTCATTGACAGTTGGAGCGGACAATGGCAAGTTGGTTCCATGATGGCGTAAAACCGATTTTTGGTTTGTTCATCATATTGTGTTCCCCCCTCCAGCCCGCCCTGATGCCTGTCATCAACAGGGCCAAAAAATCCCAGCCTTTGACTATCCAGGTGCCACAGGCAGGGACCTTTTTAAAGAACTCAGCCCTGCGGCCCCTGTCTCCAGAATAACAGATAAATTGTCCGTCTACATCTTTAAACCACCTCAATGCCGAACCCAGAAGGAGCAATATATTCAGCCTAAAGCTGACCAAGTCACCAGCCTTCAAAAGCTGTATAGCCGCTAATTTGACTGGACTTTAAATTGCTTAATCTATTCTCCCTCTCTCTAATCTATCTGTGTATATGAACTTTGAGAGAGAGTGTTTGTGTATGTGTGTGTGTGTGTGTGTGTGTGTCTGTGGGGGGGGGTGTGTGTGTGTGCATGTGTGTCTGTGGGTGTACGTATGTATGTGTGTGTGTTTGGGTGTGTGCGTGTCTGTGGGCGTGTATGTGTGTGTTTGTGTGTGCATGTGTGTCTGTGGGTGTGATTGTATGTGTGTGTGTGTGTCTGTGTCTGTGTGCCTGTGGGTGTGTATGTGTGTATGTCTGTGGATGTGTGCATGTGTGTGCATGTGTTTCTGTGGATGTGCGTATGTATGTGTGTATGTGTGTGTCTGTGGATGTGTACGTATGTGTGTGGGTGTGTGCGTGTCTGTGGGCATGTATGTGTGTGTGTTTGTGTGTGTGTGTGTGTATGTGTGTGTGAGCGTGTGGGTGTGTGTGTGTGTGCGTGTGTGCATGTCTATGAGTGTGTATGTATGTGTGTGTGTGTGTGTCTGTGGGTGTGTCTGTAGGTGTCTGTTTATGTGTGGTTGTGTATGTATGTGCGTTTGTGTCTTTTCCGTGAGTGTGTATGTATGTGTGTGTGTGTGTGTGTGTGTGTGTGTGCCTGTGTCTGTGTCTGTTTCTGTGTCTGTATGTCTATGGGTGCGTGTGTGGGTGTGTGCATATCTGTGGGTGTGATTGTATGTGCGTGTGTGTGTGTGTGTGTGTGTGTGTCTGTGTGCCTGTGGGTGTGTATGTGTCTGTGTGTGTGTATGTGTGTGTGTGTGTGTGGGTGTGTGCGTGTCTGTGGGTGTGATTTTATGTATGTGTGTCTGTGTCTGTGTCTGTTTCTGTGTCTGTGTGTCTATGGGTGCGTATGTGTGTATGTGTGTAGGTGTGTGCGTATCTGTGGGTATGATTGTATGTGTGTGTGTGTTTGTGTGTGTGTCTGTGTGCCTGTGGGTGTATATTTATGTGTGTGTGTGTCTGTGGGTGTGTCTGTAGGTGTGTGTGTGTCTGTCTGTGGATGTGTATGTGTGTGTGTGTCTGTGGGTGTGTATGTATGTGTGTGTGTGTGTCTGTGGGTGTGTGTATGTATGTGTGTATGTGTGTGTGTGTGTGTGCATGTGTATCTGTGGGTGTGTGTATATATGTGTGTATGTGTATATACGTGTGTGTGTGTATATGTGTGTGTGTGTATGTCCGTGGGTGTGTACGTAAGTGTGTGGGTGTGTGCGTGTCTGTTGGCATGTATGTGTTTGTGTGGTGTTTGTGTGTGCGTGTGTGTGTGCGTGTGGGTGTGTGTGTGTGTGCGCGTGTCTGTGGGTGTGTCTGTAGGTGTGTGCGTGGATGTGTGGGTGTGTACGTATGTGTGTCTGTGTCTGTCCGTGAGTGTGTATGTATGTATGTGTTTGTGCCTGTGTCTATGCGTCTGTGGGTGTGTATGTGTTTGTGTGTGTATGTGCGCGTGTGGGTGTGGATGTGGGAGTGTGTGTATGTGTGTGCGTGTCTGTGGGTGTTTATGGATGTGTGTAGGTGTGTGTATGTGTGGGTGTGTATGTATGTGTGTGTGTGTGTCTGTTCGTGAGTGTGTATGTATGTGTGTGTGTGCCTGTGTCTGTGAGTGTGTATGTGTGTGGGTGTGTGTGTGTCTGTGGGTGTGTACGTAAGTGTGTGGGTATGTGCGTGTCTGTTGGCATGTATGTGTGTGTGTGGTGTTTGTGTGTGCGTGTGTGTCTGTCTGTCTGTCTGTGTCTGTGTGTCTGTGGTTGTGTATGTGTGTGTGTGTCTGTGGGTGTGTCTGTAGGTGTGTGTGTGTCTGTCTGTGGGTGTGTATGTGTGTGTGTGTCTGTGGGTGTGTATGTATGTGTGTGTGTATCTGTGGCTGTGTCTGTAGGTGTGTGTGTATGTGTGGGTGTGTATGTATGTGTGTGTGTCTGTCCGTGGGTGTGTATGTATGTGTGTGTGTGTGTGTGTGTGTGTGTGCCTGTGTCGGTGTGTCTGTAGGTGTGTATGTGTGTGCATGTGTGTATGTGTGTGCATGTGTGTCTTTGCCTGTGTGTATGTATGTGTGTAAGTGTGTCCAAAACAAAAACAGAAACAGAAATACCTAGAAAAACTCAGCAGGTCTGGCAGCATCAGCGGAGGAGAGTACCCTGAGAACTCGAAACATCAACTGTGCTCTCCTCCGCTGATGCTGCCAGACCTGCTGAGTTTTTCCAGGTATTTCTGTTCCTGTTTTTGTTTTGGATTTCCAGCATCCACAGCTTTTTGCTTTTATCTCTGTGTATGTGTGTGTGTGTGTGTGTGTGTGTGTATGTGTGTGTGACTGTGTCTGTGTGTATGTGTGTGTGTATGTCTGTGTGTGTGTGTGTGTATGTCTGTGTGTGTGTGTGTGTATGTGTGTATGTGTGTGTATGTGTGTGTGACTGTGTCTGTGTGTATGTGTGTGTGTGTCTGTGTGTGTGTGTGTGTATGTGTCTGTGTGTGTGTGTATGTATGTGTGTGTCTGTAGGTGTGTGTGTCTGTCTGTAGGTGTGTGTGTGTGTCAGTGGGTGTGTGTATGTATCTGTGGGTGTGTCTGTAGGTGTGTGTCTGTGGGTGTGTGTGTATGTGTGGGTGTGTCTGTATGTGTGCGTGTGTCTGTGGGTGTGTATGTATATGTGTGTGTATGTTTGTGTGTGGGTGTGTATATGTGTGTGTGTTTGTGTCTGTGGGTGTGTATGTATATGTGTGTGTGTGTCTGTCTGTGGGTGGGTGTCAGAAAGTTGCAGCATTTTTATTATTTTTCTTAGACCAGATTAAGTAGATGAATATTATTCTCTTCTCTTTTTAAAATTTTAATGAAACTTGTTTTTTATTTTTATCTTTTGCAGTCACAGCACATAAACAGTTAAACACTCACTGAATTGATCAATATATCCTTAGAAAAATTCCTGTTGTGGCCAAACGAGGAGTGGGAAAAGAAGGAAGCCATCCTCCCCCCTCGTCACCTCATCATAACACTCAGCAGTCAGAGAAGGGAATCTGGAAGTAATTCATTGGCTAATGAACACTTTGAGGTTGGGAAAAGTGCTATATAAATGCAAACCCTAGTGTGAATAGGATAAAGTAGCTTTTTTTCAGTATGTAGTTCAACATAAACATTTCAGTGATGTGATTTATGTTTTTAATTCATTTTTATACTTCAGACATTACGTTAGTAGTGACCTGGATTTTCATGTCTCTGAAAATATTGAATGAAATTTTAAAACTTCGATTTCCTTGCCCATGTATTCACAGTTACAATGCAGGGAAAGTAAACACACAGGTATGTGTATTGGTTTGAAAGCTTGCAAGTAAATTTATTCTCTCTGTAAGGGTCTTTCCCTGATGTAAAATGGTTTAATTTTTCCAGTTTTATCTGCATGCGCTTCTCTCCCCCACCCCCGTTCCCAACTCCAGTGCAAGGTCACTGACAAGTTAATTCTTTGCCAACTTTGCAGCCTGAGAATATTGCAACGGTTTGATCCATGCACTTCCAGTGATAGGACCAAACCACCCAGGCCTCCTGTTTGGCTATTAAACCACCCCCCTGTGAATGAGTTTTCAGTCAATCAATCTACAAGCTAGAGAGAGGTGCGGCATGAAGGTGTGCTCTATCCCAAATAATGATTTTTAATGCACCGGCCGGAAACCTGAATGACACGTTTTGAAATCGGACTTTAACCATAGGCCGAGATTTTACGGCTCTGCCATGGCATGTCTCCCCCTAGTGGATGCGGCGAGCCACTTAAATCTCCATTCAGTTCGGCGGGATTGTAATATCTTGCTGGGGCGGGATGGGCCATAAAATCCTGACCATGAAGTCTAAAATGACTTGAACTCACAGCCCAACGAGGCTAACCACAGTTTCCATTACTAGGCACTCCACATTCCAGTTCAGTGGAGCGGAGTCAATTTGTCTGCAAAACCCATCAAAGGCAATAGGCAGAATGGTCCCAGGTTTGGACTAAAGTGCGGTAGTGGGCAGGTAAAACAACCTTTTACCCGCCAGCCGCAGCGGCGAGTTTTCACACCCTATCGTCCCGAACCCGCCGCATTGCTTATGCATTCTCGGGAAACACGCCGTTTCCATGGCGGGCGGGCTCTCATTCACCCACCACACCGCCACCTCGCTGCTTCATCACACCAGGCGCCATATTTAAAGTCTAGCCGCCTACGCGCATCTCGGTGCCTCCAGCCAATGACTACTGCAGGAAAGATGTCCATGAAAAGGAAAAAGACTGCAGCCCCCAGGTTTCATGACGGATCACCAGAATGCCATTTGGACACTGCTGAAGCCCGCCGTGATGTCCTCTATCCCCCATTCTGGCCACAGGATGGGCAGCAGCATCATCAACCCAGCATGGCAGGTGGGCTGGCAGTGGTGATCAGTGCCAATGCTGCACAGAAGAGGTTGTCCATCCAATGCAGATAGAGGATGAATGATCTCATCCGTGCAGCCAGGGTTTGGCAACCATCTCATCACTCTAAACTCACACACTCAAGCCCATCACACATTCACTGGCATCTCACTCACTGCCAGCTCAAGGAGCATCACCACTCACTCTCTCACACATACCCTCACATGTCCATTTGGCCTCACCTCCTCTGGAGACTGCTTCCTTAGTCATCACCATCTTGAGGCCACTTGCACAGTTCAACATGTGCCCCCACACACTCCCTGGGATAACCTTCCCCAGTACAGCTCTTGTCCTGCAGCCTCTTCCCTTCCCTGAGGCCACTTCACCCCCTTCCCCAAACGAGACCTTGCCCTGCAGCCATTGAAAAGCCACCCCACATATGGCTGATCTGGTAGGTAGACACCTACCCATGAGCCCCCGCTAAAAGTGATGTGGTGCTGTCTGTGAAGCCTGGCACTGATGACTGCAAGTGCTGACTGAAGCAAGGTAGGCCAACAAACCTTGAAGTCCTGAGGTGCCACCCGCCAGGTACATGTCGCTTATGTTCTGCTGTGAAACACATCGGCATGTTTTCCCGCTGACATGGGCGAATGATCCAGCGCGGAGGTGGGGGGTGGGCGGGGAGGGGGGTGGATGAGTCCAGCGGGCTGGCCTTATAATGATATGCTGATGTATTACAATGAGGTTCCCAACATCCAATAGCGGGAAACACAGCCATCGTGAAACCGATCACGCCATATTGTTCGCGCATGACACCGATCATGCCCAACGCCAGCGGGCACGGAAAATTCCAGCCAGTGACTTCGGGGGGGAGTGAAGGTCTCATATCTCCTGTCTCATTAGCAAGACACCCATGGCGATCACCTGAAATATTCAACTTTTGGAGATGAGCCATTAAGACTAATATTTTGGACAATGGGACCCTGGCTAGTTTGGCTTCCAGGCAGGTGTTACTCAAGTCAAGTTTGGAATTAATGGACAATGTCTTTTTTTGAATCTGCCTGGCAGTTGGGGAAGGAAAGTCACATGACAAGCCAACCCTTTGCCTGTTTTAAACACATGTTTTCTCAGCAGAACTGAGGTCAAGCAATTTAGGGAGAAGACCTAAGTGGGGTCCCTCCTGCCTCTTTTTCTCCCCAAGCCCAACTGGTAAGCTTGGTGTCCTGTTTGTTGGCAGTGATTATACAGGGACCCCCTGCTGCAAACAGAGATTTCTCAAAAGAATCCAATCCAGCTCTACCGCCTCCTGACGAACAACCAACTTAGTCGTCTACATCTTTAAATCGGAAGTATTGACACCATCAAGTTCAGCCTGAAGCCAGCTGACTCACCAGACTACAGGCTGTATGCTCTTTAATTTTTTTAATGGACTCTAATTTGACCAACCTATCCTCCCCTACTCTGTAATCTATGTTTGCGTGTGTGCTTGTGAACGTCGAGTGTGTATGTGCGCGTGTACAAAAGTCAGTACCTATTTTATTATTTTACCTAGATCGGTTTAGGTGTAATAAAGCTAATGTTAATCTTTGTTAAACTCAAGAAAACCTGTCCTATTGATTCTTTTATGATCACAGCATGCAAACAGTTAAGTACTCACTGTATTGGCAAATATATCCTTGTCAAACAAAAAAACCTGTTGCGGTCAAATGAGGAGGTGGATAAGAGTTGAGCCATTTGGCCCCTCCTCACATGGTTGCAACAGGTGTTTCCAGAACTCCACTGAATTTCAATTCAGTAGATGCACATGAAAACAATTTTATAGTATAAATTAAAATATGTAGAAAATGGTGTAATAATAAAAGTTAAACTAAACCTCGTGTGAAACCACTAAGATCAATTTCTTAAACCACTGGACCTTATACGAATCCCCTGAAAACCTTTTGCCAAAACATTCATTATCATTTCCTATCATAATAAATTGTAACTGATAACCCATTCTAAATACACTGGGACAGAATTTGCTGAAGAAATAGTGGTGCATTAATGATGCACAACTTTATTAATGCACAAATTGGCCAGTAGCTTATATTGAAGAATAGATACAGGGTATTGAACCTAGATTACATGTGCAGTTTTCATCTCCTTACCTAAGGGAGAACATACTTTCCCTAGAGAAAGTGCAAGAAAGTATTGGTAGAGTGGATCCTGGAATGAGACAAGAGGGCGATAGATATTTGGGTACTAAAGGAAGTATTGGATATGGGAATAAGGCAAAGTTGAATGTGAAGAAGATTAGCCTTGATTTTATTGAATGGCAGAGCAAGTTTGGGGCCGAAATGGCTAACATCAGCATCTATTTTTTATATTCTCATGTTCTTATATCCCATGTATTGCAAATCATCGCAAGTTGCTTGTTGATTGGCAAGGCTCATTCATTGGCAGTGTGAAAATGGCAACTCATTCTTAACCTCTCTGATTTTTATTAAATCATTGCATTTGCACATTAATTGCCTATTAAACTTGCCACAGAAATTTAAGTCTAGTAACTATCAACATAAACATCATTTTAACGATGTGATAATTGTTAATGGTTGCCTCACTTGTCCATAAAGTAAGCAATTATAAGTGTGAAGTCTCATTCCTTTGAATTGTTTTAGGTGAATTTTAGAATGATGGTTTGAAAATTTAAAGCTTTTGTTGCCCATCTATCCTTTCTGTCTCTTTATTTCTCGTTCTCTTAATCAAATCTTTTTCCTTTTAATTTCTCTTTCTGTATTTGATTTGACACTCTGGACTGTAGAGTTCACCTGATATTGCATCATAGAATTATATAGAATTATAAAATGGTTGCAGTGCAGAAGGAGGCCATTCCACCAGTCCTGTCTATGCTGACTGTCTGTAAGAGCAATTCAGCTAGCTCCACTCACCTATCTTTGCACCGTAATCCTGAAAATTCTTTTCTCTTCAGATAATTATCCAATTCCCTTTCGAAAGCCATGATTGAATCTGCCTCCACCACACTCTCAGGCAGTGCATTCCAGATCCAAACCACCTGTTGCATTCAAAGTTTTTCCTCGTGTCGTCTTTCGTTCTATTGCCATTCACTTTAAATCGGTGTCCTCTGGTTCTCAACCCTTCCGTCAATAGGAAGAGTTTCTTCCTATCTAACCCGAGCAGGCCCTCATGATTTTAAACATCTCTAACAAATCTCATCTCAACCTTCTCTTTTCTAAGGAGAACAGCCCCAGCTTTTCCGATTTATCCACGTAGCTGAAGATCCTCATTCCTGGAACCATTCTCCTAATCCTTTTCTGCACCCTCTCTCATGCCTTCACATCCTTCCTAAAGTCTGGTGCCCAGAGTTAATAACTATCATGTCATTTAAAGGATACATACAATGTTAATTATAAGGCCTAACTTTCTGTGGTAAGATTAATGGGAAATTAACATGAAAATCCAGGAAGTTCTTAAAAATGATGGGAAGGCGATGGACAAAATGCTGTTTGTGCAAGATAAATGGCAGAGCAGTGTAAAGCAACCAGGAGTTTTGGAGATTCTTAGCTCATGGTGTAAGTCTCATCCCTTGAACTTGCTAGCTGATTTGTGTATTCATAGCCACATGCGCTATTAATACGTTGTTATTTATTCAAGTAGATTTGGCCCATTGTGAACTGCCTTTTATATTAAAAATTCATTCTAATGATTACTTTGATCATCCAAAATCAGGAGATGGCCTTGGAGGTTATTGGTATATTGTACCATATGAGAAAAAAGCAGTTCAATACTACTTAAACGATGCAATGCACCCTCATATGCCGGGATCAGACAGCAGCTATTTCTTACAATTATATTATCAGCATTCATTGCATTTACGTGGACTTTAACCCCCATGGAGTAAAAAAAATATTATTTTCTGCCAACCCATAAAATAGGACTGTGGCCAGATCTAGTTTCTGTTTGACATTCCTTCTAAAAATCCCCCAGGCATAGAGTTAGGTTAAAGAACAGAAGCTTTTACACCCCCCCTTTGAGATAGTTTCATGATTGGCCACAGAGCTAGTGACAGCTTTCAGCCCCGTGACTGAACAGCTCTTCAAAAATATGGGGGGGGGCGAAAAATCTTTTATTTAAAGAAATCTGTCCTGCGCCTTGAAATTAAATGGAAACTCTGCAGCTGCTAATGCTAAAAGCAAGGGCTAATGTTTGAAGCATTCAAATTTCATTGTGCGGCATGGGTGCTATAAGTATCACTGTTAATTTCGATCTATTGAATCTGCAATCATATTACGATATTAATAAATTGACAGGCTGAATTTCGGAGTCCATCATTGGCTATTGAAAAACGTAATTTTAGTGCAGGGGTCTTTATAGCTCGGTTTCACTTCAAAAATTTCAGTAGATTTCTAAGCAGATTTTTGAGTCTTCTGTTCCTCTGAAGCTCTATTAACAAGTAAACGTACATAAATGGGGGTGGAATGTCGGGAGATTAAAGTAACAGATCAATAATCTATCCTCTCAGCAATTGTACCATAAAAGGAGTTAGAAATAGTGGTGTAAAATTGAAAAAAGTTCCTTTTAAGGCCTTCAAAGGTCATGAATGAGCCACTTATGCAGCATACAGAGATACATCAAAAGGGAGGCATATAGCAGCAGTTCAAATCTGAAGGGAAGTTCTCCAAAGCCATGTTCAGTGCTGTAGCCCTATCTCTGACCAACATTCCATTTGCAGTCAACTTCCAGCTGAGGAATGTAGGATGGGTACGAAAGGATTATTAATGAAAAAAAACAAGATTATAGGATGTCCCAAAGCACTTTACAGCCAATGGCATACTTTATTTGAAGTGTAGTCATTAATGTAATGTAGGAAACGCAGAGGCTAATTTATGCACAGCGAGGCCCCACAAGCAACATTGTAATAATGACTCAATGTTTTTCATTTGAGAGGTTGATGAAGGGGTGGGACATAGGCGATATCTCCCCGGCTCTTCTTCAGGATAATGCCATGGGATCTTTTATGTCCACTCCCAGGGCAGGATAGAAGGTGGCCTCCTTCTGCACCATAACAATTCTGTGATTCTGTGTTAAAACACAGCTCAGTTTAACATCTTCGTCAAAAAATGACATCTCCGACAGTGCTTCAGTGCTACACTAAAGCATCAGTTTTTTGATTTTAACCCCTGGCGCGGGACTTGAACCTGCAATCTTCTGACTCAGAGGCAAGAGTGCTAGCAATTGAACCATCACTGAAGTAAAAAAACAAAACAAGTTGTGAGCCGCAGGAGGTCCGTGATTGTCCCTGAACATTTCTGGTCCGAGGAACCGTGTAATAACAATATGCATTGGACTAACAAAGGTTGTGAAGGGTATCACTCATTTCAGTCTTTATTCTACAGCAACCTTCCAACCACCAGGAAGACTACTCAACCACTCAAAGTGTAGTTTTTTTCATTCATTCACGGGATGTGGGCTTCGCTGGCTGGGCCTTCAGAAGGTGGTGGTGATTTGCCTTCTGAACTGCTGCAGTCCATGTGGTGTAGGTACACCTACAGTGCTGTTAGGGAGGGAGTTCCAGGATTTTGACTCACCGACAGTGAAGGAACGGCGATATATTTCCAAGTCAGGAAGGTGAGTGACTTGGAGGGGAACTTCCAAGTGGTGGTGTTCCCATGTGTCTGCTGCCCCTGTCCTTCTAGGTGGTAATGGTCATGGGGTTGGAAGCTCTCAAAGGAGCCTTGGTGAATTCCTGCAGTGCATCTTGTAGATGGTACACACTTCTGCTACTGTGCATTGGTGGTGGAGGGAGTGAATGTTTGTGGATGTGGTGCCAATCAAGCAAGCTGCTTTGTCCTGGATGGTGTCCAGTTTCTTCAGTGTTGTGGGAGCTGCACTCATCCAGGCAAGTGGGGAGTATTCCGTCACACTCCTGCCTTGTGCCTTATAGATGGTGGACAGACTTTGGGGAGTCAGGAGGCAAGTTACTCGGCGCACGATTCCTAGCCTCTGATCTGCCCTTGTAGCCACAGTATTTATATGGCTAGTCCAGTTCAGGATCTGGTCAATGGTAGCCCCCAGGGTGTTGTTAGTGGGGGATTTAGTGATGGTAATGCCATTGAACATCAAGGGGCGATGGTTGGATTCTCTCTTATTGGAGATAGTCATTGCCTGACACTTGTGTGGCGCGAATGTTATTTGCCACTTGTCATCCCAAGCTTACATATTGTCCAGGTCTTGCTGCATTTGGACATGGACTGATTCTGTATCTGAGGAATCGTGAATGGTGCTGAACATTGTGCGATCATCAGCAAACACCCCTATTTCTGACTTTATGTTGGAAGGAAGATCATTGTTAAACCAGCTGAAGATAGTTGGGCCTAGGACATTACCCTGAGGAACTCCTGCAGTGATGTCCTGGAGCTGAAATGACGGACCTCCAACAACCATAACCATCTTCCTTTGTGCTAGGAATTGATCAAACCAATGGAGAGTTTCCCCCTGATTCCCATTGACTCCAGTTTTGTTAGGGCTCCTTGATGCCACACTCGGTCAAATGCTGCCTTGATGACAAGGGCAGTCACTCTCACCTCACCTCAGGAGCTTAGCTCTTTTGTCCATGTTTGAACCAAGGCTGTAATGAGGTCAGGAGTTGAGTGGCCCTGGCAGAATCCAAACTGGGCATCAGTGAGCAGGTTATTGCTAAGCAAGTGCCGCTTGATAGCACAATTGATGACTCCTTCCATCACTTTACTGATGATCAAGAGTAGACTGATGGGGCGGTGATTGGCCGGGTTGGATTTGTCCTACTTTTTGTGTACAGGACATGCCTGGGCAATTTTCCATATAGCTGGGTAGATGCCAGTGTTGTAGCTGTACTGGAACAGCTTGGCTCGGGGCGTGGCAAGTTCTGGAGCACAAGTCTTCAATACCATTGCCAGAATATTATCAGGGCCCATAGCCTTCAGCCATTTCTTGATATCACGTTGAGTGAATCGAATTGGCTGAAGACTGGCATCTGTGATGCTGGGGACCTCTGGAGGAGGCTGAGATGGATCATCCACTCGGCACTTCTGGCTGAAGATTATTGAGAATGCTTCAGCCTTATCTTTTGTATTGCTGTGCTGGGCTCCTCTATCATTGAGCATGGGGATATTTGTGGAGCCGCCTGCTCCAGCGAGTTGTTTAATTGTCCACCACCATTCACAACTGGACGTGGCAGGACTGCAGATCTTAGATCTGATCCATTGGTTGTGGGATCCCTTTGCTCTGTCTATCACTTGCTGCTTATGCTGTTTGGCACGCAAGTAGTCCTGTTTAATAGCTTCACCAGGTTGACACCTCATTTTTAGGTATGCCTGGTGCTGCTCCTGGCATGCCCTCCCACACTCTTCATTGAACCAGGGTTGATCCCCTGGCTTGATGGTAATGGTAGAGTGGGGGATATGCCGGGCCATGAGATTACAGATTGTGTTCGAGTACAGTTCTGCTGCTGCTGATGGTCCACAGCGCCTCATGGATGCCCAGTCTTGAGTTGCTAGATCTGTTAAAAATTTATCCCATTTAGCACAGTGGTAGTGCCACACAACACAATGGAGGGTTTCCTCAATATGAAGATAGGACTTCGCACAACGACTGTGCGGTGGTCACTCCTACCGATACTGTCCTGGACAGATGCACCTGCAGCAGGCAGGTTGGTGAGGATAAGGTCAAGTATGTTTTTCCCTCTTGTTGGTTCCCTCACCATCTGCCACCAGACCCAGACCTGGCAACTATGTCCTTTAGGCCCCGGCCAGCTCGGTCAGTAGTGGTGCTATCAAGCCACTCTTGGTGATGGACATTGAAGTCCCCACCCAGAGTACATTCTGCACCCTTGCTACCCTCAGTGCTTCCTCCAAGTGATGTCCAACATGGAGGAGCACTGATTCATCAGCTGAGGGAGCTCAGTACATGGTAATCAGCAGGAGGTTTCCTTGCCCATGTTTGACCTGATGCCATGAGACTTCATGGGGTCCGGAGTCGATGTTGAGGACTCCCAAGGCAACTCCCTCCCTCCTGTATACCATTGTGCCACCACCTCTGCTGGGTCTGCCCTGCTGGTGGAACAGGACATACCCAGGGATAGTGATGGTGGTGTCTGGGACATTATCTGTTCGGTATGATTCCGAGAAGATGAATATGTCAGGCTGTTGCTTGACTAGTCTGTAAGACAGCTCTCCCAATTTTGGCACTAGCCCCCAGATGTTAGTCAGGAGGGTTGCAAATTGTCATTACCGGTGCCTAGGTCAATGCCAGATGGTCCGTCCAGTTTCATTCCTTTTTTGTATCAGGTAAGGAGAACAGATTTCCTTTCCTAAAGGACATTAGTGAACCAGATGGGTTTCTACAACAATCAAAATGGTTTCATGGTCATTATTGGACTTTTAATTTCAGAATTTTTTTGAATTCAAATTCCACCATCTGTCGTGGTGGGATTCGAACCCAGGTCCCCAGACTGTTACCCTGGATCTCTAGTCCAGTGACAATACCACTATGCCATCACCTCCCATAATAGCCCATCTTAGGGTGCCAAAGGACATAAAAACCCTCCCAATACAAACATGCTGGATCACTGGGCAACACAGCTGTATATTCACCTGCATATCAGATCTCTTTTCTTTGACTCTGCTGAACCATCTCTGCAAATTTGTTCCTGCTCGCACAGAAAATGTAACAGCTTTCCACTAAATTACAAATAGCAGCAAATGAAAGGAGGCATGTAGAAAATGGTGGTGTAAGCACAAAGGCACTTGGGGTGGAATTTTACTGCCCATCATGGCGGGGTTGGGGGGGGAAGGAGGTGGGGCCATCATATGCGTTGAGCCATACAAAAGTCCATTGTCTTCAGTGGGAATGGAAAATCCCACTGGTGGGAGGGGCCATAAAGTTCTGCCCTTGGTCAATTTATACATAACCCGCACTACTTTTCTACTTTTCACTTCTCTTTTCCAATTTTCTCCCCTCCTCTTCTGGGACCGGAGGTTGGAAATGGTTTCCGAGCAACACGGCCTACCAGTACCTTACGCATTTCCTAAGGTCATTTTAGGATGCTCGTTCCCAATATGGAGTCTTATTAACCATGAACATGAGTCTCTGAAACAGAGCTGCAGTATTATGACCCTGAAATAAAAAGCAAAAAAATGCAGGAAATGCTCACCAGGTCAGGCAGCATCTGTGGGAGAGAGAAACAAAGTTAATGTTTCAGGTCAGCGACCTTTCCTGGGGACAGTATTACTACCCTATCTCTTACCTGCGCTTACATTTAGCCAAGCTCTGCGCCTCCCTCATCCATTCATGTGTGAGCCCAAAAGTGGGCGTCTATGGCTTGGTGCATTTACCCAACATTTGTTCACACACTCTTTCCTGAAAGGGTGTCAGGGGAATGATCAGAATAGGATCCCTGGATGATTATTTCCTCACCCTGCACTTTGTCTATTCCCTAGCCCAGGGATACTATAGTCAACTAAAAGTGTCCACATGATTGTGTAATTACACATCAGCTAAGAAGCAAGGGGACCAACCCAGGTGCAATTTGGATGTCTCAGTCCAACGAGCCATCCATCCAGCCTTTTGCAAATTTACAATAGTGAGGCCATTTGTAACTGAAGAAAGCCAAATGAAGCCAGATTTATGTGTTGATGAATCAATTTTGAAATACACCAATTCAGCACTTTTCAGTGCAGTTCATCATCTTGACTTCAGCCATTAAGCTACATATTCTTAATACCCCAGTGATTAACAAGAAACTATTTTAACCTTGGGCTGTAATTTTGCACATCCTTAACCCAGTTCACTTCCATGATACTTCACAGTTACCTGTTAGGTGACCTCAATATATTACACATGAACCACTGTTGTCTTTCAGTAAGTTACAATCTCATTCCTTCATCACATTTGGAATGTTAACATTATCTAAAAGGATATGGAGATGGAGCGGAAGTGAAGCTGAGATGGGAGATCAGACGTGATGGGCTGGATTTTCATGCAGTCGGGGAGACTGTGTGGAGGTGTAAAAATGGCGGCCGGGACCCGATTCGAGGATTCCAGACCCCATTTCCAGCACCCACAATTTTCACTTGTGCGGGTTAAGGATGTGGGTATGTGCAGATCGCAAGCCTGCACCCTGCACTCCTAACCTATCCAGCTTGATTGTGGGAGTAGGCAAGTCCAAGCCCTCCACAATTTTTGTGGCGTCAGATCAGCTTTCAAAGGACTCGTGTTTCACGGCCACTCAGAGGTGCCATGAGCCATAGGCTGCATGAGGGAATCTTTTGACAGGTAAATTCTGAAGTCTTCCCCATGCCTTCCATGCCAAGCTATGATGCATCCATGCATCCCACCATGAATCCTCATAACCTCAACGTCAACCTATGGTGTTCCATGCCCATTCACCCATTATGCAGCCTGGACAAAACCAATGAATACTATGGTACCAATAGGATGTGTCAAGAGGCTTGAAAAAACCATTAATTCATTCATAACATTCTCTTTCTTAAAAAAGACTCCTTTTACTACAGCCCTGTAAAAGTGCCAATCATCCAGACTCCTTAAAGATTCAATAGCTGAAACTGCAAGCACTTGAAAACTCTTTATCTTGTGTAAATAAAAATTGTGGAATGGACAGCACAGATCAGAGAATGAGATGTCAATCAAGCAATATTTTCCCTGGGGTGCAGCTGTTTCAACAGTCTAATGAATGCCTGGGCTCTCAGCAAAGCCTCTTTATGCATTCTTGACTACCTGGGGCCACGAGCATCTGAGACCTCCTTCGCAGCCCCCCACATTGCTACCAGACAGGTTTCCCCTTGCTGAGGCCTGCCTTATTGACCCTGGCAAAAAAAACCTCTCAGCCACCCTTGCAAGAGCGCCTCACGTTTCCTTTACTACCTCAGCAGCGGCACTGCCAAGACTGCACGTTGTTGACCCTCTGATTGGGCTAGCAGTGTGGAAGGCCTACCTACTGTCCTTGATTGGCTGTTTTCCCCGCCTGCTGGCCCTTAATTGCCTTCTGCTGGCAATAATGTGGGGAAAGTCTCACCTCCTGCCCGAGTATGCTGTTTATCTGGAAACCAGCTTGATATTGGGACTTCTCCCCTTCTGGAATGATTCCACCACTGGAGTTTGGGTTCAGCTCTTGAACTTATTGCCTTAGTCCAAAGATGGACAAAAGAGCTGAACTCAAGAGGTGCAGTAAGAGTAACTGCCCTTGACATCAAGGCAGCATTTGATAGAGTGTGGCATCAAGGAGTCCTATCAAAATTGGAGTCAAAAGGAATCAGGGGGAAAACTCTCCGCTGGTTGGAGTCAAACCCAGCACAAAGGAAGATGGTTGTGGTTGTTAGAGCTCAATCATCTCAACCCTGGGACACCACTGAAGGTGTTCCTCAGGGTAGTGTCCTAGGCCCTTCCATCTTTAACTGTTTCATCAAAAACCTTCCTTCTATCATAAGGTCAGAAATGGGGATTGCACCATTCACAACTCCACACAAATTGAAGCAGCCCATATCCATATGCAGCAAGACCTGGACAACATTCAGGCTTGGGCTGATAAGTAGCAATTAACATTAGCGCCACACAAGTGCCAGACAATGATCATGTCCAACAAGAGAGAATCCAACCATCACCTCTTGACATTCAGTGACATTACCATCACTCAATTCCCCTCTACAATATCCTGGGGATTACCGTTGGCCAGAAACTAAACCGGACCAGCCATATAAATACTGTGCCTATGAGGATGTGTCAGAGGCTAGGAATCCTGCAGCAAGTAACTCATTTCCTTACTCCTCAAAGCCTGTCCACCATCTACAAGGCTCGAGTCAAGAGTGTGATGGAATACTCTACTTGCCTGGATGAGTGCAGCTCCAACAACACTCAAGAAGTTTGACATTATCTAGGACAAAGCAGCCCGTTTGATTGGCACCCCATCCAACATCTTAAACATTCAGTCCCTCCACTATTGATACACACTGGCAGCAGTGCATACCATCTATAAGATGAACTGCAGCAACTCATCAAAGCTCCTTCAGCAGCAGCTTCCAAACCGCAACCACTACCACCTAGAAGGACAAGAGCAGCAGATAGATGGGAACACCACCACCTGCAAGTTCCCCTCCAAGTCACTCACCATCCTGACTTGGAAATATACCGCCATTCCTTCACTGTCACTGGGTCAAAATCTTGGAACCCCATTCCTAACAGCACTGTGGGGGCACCTGCACCGGATGGACTGCAGCGGTTCAAGAAAGCAGCTCACCACCACCTTCTCAAGGGCAATTAGGGATGGACAATAAATGCTGGCCTAGCCAGTGATGTCTACATCTCAGGAATGAACTAAAAGTCATCATGGTAGACAATGAGGCCATCCGGCACATTGACATCAAACTATTTTATGCCATAGCTTGCAGGAAGTGCAAGCTGATAAAGGTGCAGTGAGGGCAAATGGGCATCTGGAACTTTAGCGAACAGTGGGACCCACATTTTGTCTTCTTAAATAATGAGAGTTAAGGAATGAGGACGAAACAGGAACAGTAGGGAAGGAGTGTGGTTTAGAGTCAAATATGGTGCAGCATGGGAAATAGAGGGAAAGAGATTGGTTTACAGGAGAGAAATAGAGGGAAAATACAGAAGGAAAAGTAAACGGTTTACATTGACTTTGTTAAAATCCCTGAAATGAATTCACTACCAGCAGGAATGAGGTGAAATAGTTTAACTTGCTCCCTTTCTGGGTGAGGAAGGTTGATTGGCATTGCACTGGCAATTACGATATTGTTAAAAGAGCGCTCACACTCTTAATCACCAGCCCTAAATCTCTGTGGTGGTGCTTAATGAGCAATTAGAGCAAATCCAGAAAGTGCTTAAAAATAACAAGGCGGTTGAGGGTGAGATGTTGGGTTTGTGTGGGGCAGCACCATAAATTAACCAACAAGTTTTGGGAATTCACAATTCACAGCCTATCTCTTAATCTACTGGGCGTTCTGACCACTCGGTGCACAAATAATTGTGTACATTCTTATTAATCCAACAGGATCTGGCCCAGTGAATCAATGCTGGGTGTTTCTGACCTGCAGCTAAAACTGACAAGCCCCTTCAAATTTGCAGATTCCCTGACTAATCAGCAATTAAACTTTGACCTGTGTTTATGTTTGTTTAACAATAATTAGACCTTTCTGCCTTAAAGGCACACAGATCCACCTAAGCAGAATAATATAAAGCACATGGCACGATATAAAACACCTTATGAACAGCATGTATCACCATGCCGTTGGAGATCCAATGAGAAGCATTAATAGAATCATAGAAACTTGTAACACAGAAGGAGGCCATTTGGTCTGTCATACCTGTACTAGCACTTTGAAAGAGCCATCTTGTTTCGTCCAGCATCCCCCTTTTTTGTCCTTGACCCTGTGAATTCTTGATCCTCAACTACCTGCACATTCCTTTTTAGAATTACTTATGGAATCAGCTTTCAGCACCTTGTCACTTAGAGTGTTTCAGATCCCAAAAACTCCCTGACTGGAAATTTTTCTCCTCATAGACCCTCTAGATCTTTAGCTAATGATTTTAATTCTATGGTCTCTGGCTATTCCGGAAATAACCTTTCTCTATTGGCTGTGTCAAAGCACCTCTCATAATGTTAAGAACCTCCCAAAATCACAGCCCCCACACACCCCCCTCACCTTCCCCCCACCACCCTGACTCCCATAATCTTGAGAACCTCTTTAAGTTATCTTAACCTTCTCTGTCCCAAGAAAAACAGTCCTATTTTTCCAATCTCTCTTCGTAACTGTGGTCCCTCATCCAGGAAACCTCCTGGTAAACCTCCTCTGTACATTTTCTATGGCTTTTACATCTTTCCTGGGGTGTGATGACCAGAATTGTCCACAAAACTCCAGCTGAGGCCTAACCAGTGACTTATAAAGCTCTAGCGTGATCTTGGCATTTTTATTTTCTATACCTCCATTTAGAGACCCAAGTAACTCGTGTTTTTTTAACTACTTTATCAGCTCGCCTTTCCCCCTTGTGTATAAGGATACCAAGATATATGTGCTCATCTATACTCTTCACAAGATCCATGGGACACTGCAATGCCACACTATATCATAGTCCTAATTGAAACATTGGGTGGATTTGAACTTTCAATGCAGTCAGTTAATGCCGGGGGATAGAGGATCAGCTGCCCAATTTTCCCTTCCATTCGCCATTTGTAACATAGGATTAGATATCTTTAACACACTGACACTTGCTACATTTTGATAATGTCAAGTGGCCATTCTTGGTGTGTGAGCCTATAACAAGGCTATTCTCATCAAGGCAACAAATGACATCCTGTGAGATTTTGGCTGCAGTTCACTGTCTTCAAATTTACCCTGACTCCAACACTGTGGACCGCACCCTCCTTCTCCAATGTATATTAGTTGCAACAACAAATGCCCTTATATGGCACCTTTAACATAGTAAGACATCCCAAAGCATTTCACATAAGCATTATGAAACAGAATTTGACACTGAGGCGCATGAGAAGATAGTGAGCGGATGACCAATAGCTTGGTCAAAGAGCTAGGCTTTAAAGATTGTCTTAAAGGAAAGGGATGTCAAGAGGCTTGGAGAGGGGATTCCATTCTGTAGGACCTTGGCAGCCAAATCTTCAGCTGCCAAAAAAATTGAGCAAATGAAATTGAAGCTGCTCAAGATGGCAGATGTCTAAGAGGGTTGTGGAGTTGGGGGAGAGGAGGGCCAAAGCCTGGAGGGATTTGAAAGCAAGGATGAGACTTTTTAAATAACAGTGTTGCTGAACCAGAAGCCAATGTAGGTCAGCAAAGACAGGTGAATGGGACTTGCTGGGAGTAAGGGCACAGGACAGAGTTTTGGATTACCTCAAGAAGGCAAAATGAGAGACCAGCCAGGAATGTGTTGGAATAGTCTATTGTGACACAGCTGATGGTAAAGGCTAAGTTGTTCAAATCCCAGAGGGAAACTTGACACAACTGTCATAACCCATTTTTGTGATTTATATGTTTAGAGATGCAGGCTTTGAATTCAGTAGTAATAAGACCACTGAGACTCAAGAGGTTTTTTTTATAAAACTAAATTAAACATTTATTAATAGAAAAAAGATTGTAAGCACATACATATGTCTACAAAATTACTACTAAAATAACTACAAAAATCCCTTAATTGATCTGACTCTCAGCTAGACCCCCGGTAAGGCAACAATAAAATACATAGGGCAGAAATTTCCTTCTGTCGGGAGGGGTTGTGCGGGGGTGGGCAGAGGCGGGCGCGAACCCGATCAGCACCCCCAATCGGGGCCACACCGTCATATTACATTGGCAGGCCTTAGCGTGACGCGCACCTGGAAGCGCTGAGTGCTCCCTGTGCAGACAGGGGGATTCCTTGAGTCTGGGCCTGCGCTCTTTCACGCGTGCGGACGGAAGAGTGCAGAGATCTCCCTGAGGCACAGAGCTGCCACAGGGAGATTAAGATCGGAATGAAAGTTTGTATTAAAGACAGGGAAAAATTATTTAGACATGTCCCCTCATGTGACAACATCACATGAGCTGGGACATGTTTATCAAATGTTTAAAAAAATTTTATTTAATTAATAAATCCTTCATGAAACTTCATCCCACCTATGGATGAGGTTTCATGAAAAATGTGAAAGCCACCTGGCCTCTTCGCCTGTCCACCAACCATAACTGAAAATCTAAATGACTCTCAGTGACGTTAGGATGACCGCCCAACATCATCGCGCATCATTTCATGCGTCAGCGAGCGGCCACGCCCCCACTTGCTAACCCAAAAATTCTTCCCATAGATTTAAACAGATCCCTGGCAAAGCACACCCTGGACAATTACATTCAAAATAAGTTTATTTCAGCTCTAGGTCCTTGCACACAGGCTTGAGACTTACAGGCTGGGAGGCTTTAGATCTTAGAATCCCTCCTCCTTTTACCAACAGCCTTCTCTTCCTTTATACATATATTCCACTTTGACTGCAAATTCACATTGTCATTCAATTTTTTTTTTACTTTAAATCTTCTACCAATAAAACCCTTTCATAAGATCCACTTCACTAGTCAGCTTTGAAAAAAATAAACACATCGTTTCTGAGCTTCACCTGGGTAGGTGTAATATTTCACCCGCTCTTTTGAAAGGTCTATTTAAAAATACAAATTGCTCCCTATACACCTCACTTTTTATTTCACTAAGATAAAAGCAAAAAACTGCAGATACTGGAAATCCAAAACAAAAACAAAAATACCTGGAAAAACACAGCAGGTCTGGCAGCATCTGCGGAGAGGAACACAGTTAATGTTTTGAGTCTGTATGACTCTTCACCAGAACTAAGAAAAAATAGAAAATAGACTGTCCACCAATATCCATTACAAGCCTACCGACTCCCACAGCTACCTCGACTACAGCTCCTCACACCCCGCTTCCTGTAAGGACTCCATCCCATTCTCTCAGTTCCTTCGTCTCCGTCACATCTGTTCTGATGATGCCACTTTCAAAAACAGTTCCTCTGACATGTCTTCCTTCTTTCTTAACCAAGGTTTTCTACCCACGGTGGTTGACAGGGCCCTCAACCGTGTCCGGCTCATCTCCTGCGCATCCGCCCTCACACCTTCTCCCTCCCAGAAACATGATAGGGTCCCCCTTGCCCTCACTTATTACCCCACCAGCCTCTGCATTCAAAGGATCATCCTCTGCCATTTCCGCCAACTCCAGCATGATGCCACCACCAAACACATCTCTTCACCCCCCTGGCGGCATTCCATAGGGATCGTTCCCTCCGTGACACGCTGGTCCACTCCTCCATTACCCCCTACACCTCAACCCCCTCCCACAGCACCTGCTCATGCATCCGCAGAAGATGCAACACCTGCCCCTTCACTTCCCCTCTCCTCACCGTCCAAGGGCCCAAACACTCCTTTCAGGTGAAGCAGCATTTCACTTGCACTTCACTTAACTTAGATTACTGCATTCGTTGCTCCCAATGTGGTTTCCTCTACATTGGAGAGACCAAACGCAGACTGGGTGACCGCTTTGGAGAACACCTTCGGTCTGTCCACAAGCATTATCCAGACCTCCCTGTCGCTTGCCATTTCAACACTCCACCCTGCTCTCATGCCCACAAGTCCGTCCTTGGCTTGCTGCATTGTTCCAGTGAAGCTCAACGCAAACTGGAGGAACAGCACCTCATTTTCCGACTAGGCACTTTACAGCCTTCCGGACTGAATATTGAGTTCAACAATTTTAGATCATGAACTCTCTCCTCCATCTCCACCCCCTTTCCGATTTTCCCCCTCCTTTTTGTTTTTTCCAATAATTTATATAGATTTTTCTTTTCCCACCTATTTCCACTATTTTTAAATGTATTTCCATCCATTGTTTTATCTCTCCCTTTTAGCCTTTTTCGATTCCTTCACCCCACCCCATCCCCAGTAGAACTATCTGTACCTTGCTCGTCCTGCTTTCTACCCTTATTTAATACATTCCTTTAGATGATATCACCACCTTCAACACCTCTTTGTCCTTTTGTCTGTGACATCTTTTGGTTATCTTCACCTATCACTGGCCCCCTATCCAGCTCTTCTTGTCCCACCCCTCCCCCTTAAACCAGCTTATATTTCACCTCTTTTCTATTTTTCCTTAGTTCTGTTGAAGAGTCATAGAGACTCGAAACGTTAACTGTGTCCCTCTCTGCAGATGCTGCCAGACCTGCTGAGTTTTTCCAGGTATTTTTGTTTTTGTTCACTTTTTATTTCCCTATGTTTATCTAATTACCACTTCAAAGCTACTTCTCTTCTATACATCAAAGCATCTAGACCAGCTGGCTTTAATCCAATTAAGAGACACAGACATAGACACAGACACCACTAAACTCTATTTTAAAATCATTTCCAATAACACTATAGACATTATTATATCTTCTTGACAAGTCAAGTCTAGAGGTAACAAAGGCGTGATGATGGTTTCAGCAGCAAATGAGCTGAGACAAGGCCAAAGGCAGTGCTGATACAGAGGTGGAAATAGGCAGTCTCAGTGGTGGCACCATATGTGGTTGAAATCACACTGTGTGGCCAAATTTGGCACCAAAGTTGCAAACAGTCTGGTTCAGTCTCAGGAAATTGCCAGAGAGAGGAATAGAGTCAGTGACTAAGGAACAGTGGCCAGGATTTTCTGGCCCTGACACTGGCGGACATTGAGCCAATTCGGCTCTCCTCATTTTCCTGCCCCACCCACAACAATGCCCCCCCCCCCCCCCCCCCCCCCCCCCCCCCCCCCCCCCCCCCGCACCCTCCTCCCCCACCCCGTGTTGGGGCCAGAAAATCCCACCCAGTGTTCGTGACAGGGACTGAAGACAATAGCTTTGGGCTCTCGGGTAGTTAGCTGGAGGAAATTTCTGTCCAATAGGCATCGGATGTCCAACAAGCAGTCTGACAATTCAGAGGCTGTGGAGAGGTCGGGAGAGGCAGTGATGATGTAGATCTGGGTGTCCTCAAATGCACATGTGGGAGCTCACACTGTTTTTGGATGATGTACTTTTTTCAGGTGAGCGGGCAGTTCAAATCAACCGTGCTGCTTACCCACCATAAATCTATCGAGGACCGAGATAGATAGGTTCTTGATTGGTAAGGGGATCAAAGGTTATGGGGAGAAGGCGGGAGAATGGGGTTGAGAAACTTATCGGCCATGATTGAATGGCGGAGCAGATTCGATGGGCCGATTGGCCTAATTTCTGCTCCTATGTCTTATGGTCTTTTGGACTCAAGTTTCCGAATTTTAACCTGCTCTACTGAGCAGGCAGTGAGGTCACTGGCTCAACATCAGGTGGGGAGCTTCTTTCCATATGGGCGTCAATGACGTCATGAGATCCTGATTGCGATTCTAACTGGTAGGCTAGCTGAGCTGAGAAGCCATTGCTGCTGTGTCCCTTTAGGGGCCAGGAAGGAGAGGGAGTTTCTTTTGTGGGCCCCACAAGGAAAGATTAGGAACCCCTCGTGATAGGCTTCCTTTCCTGAACACGAATGGGGCTTTCTGACGGAGAGACGGTGGGCAGGATTCTGACCTGGTCAAGCGGACGTGGCGGGCAGGTCCGGGAGCGGCTGTGAAATCGGCCGCCGCCCAAGATCTGGCCCTGACTGCGATTTCACGCTGGGCCGGCCAATTAACAGGTCAGAGCCACTGCGCTGCCAGGATGGTGGGGCGGGAGGTGCAGGAAGACCGGGAGGGGTCTGAAGTGTGCAGGTGCATTGACGTGCGCTCGGTGGAAGCTCCCTGAAGGCACAGAGCTGCCACAGGGAACGGAAGATTTTTAACATTACTGATGAAGAGTTGAAAAATAAGGGTAACATGTCCCCTCATGTGACTCTGTCATATGAGCAGGGACATGTTAAAAATGAGCTTTAAAACTCGGATTTATTTTTAATCAGTGGCCGAAGCCTCATCCCACCCGGCAAGGGAAAAATCCTGCCTAATAATGCTCTCATTCAGCAAGGGGAGTGGTGAGGGGGGGTGCAGGAAAGTCCTGATATTTCATGTTTGTGCCACTAGGTGGTGATAGATGACTTTCTTTAAAAAGAATTGTGATCTTCTTTCAGCTCAAACTTGAGCTTCGGGTCTTTGAACTTGGCACAGTTTTTAAACATCTTATGAAGGTGAAATGAAACTTTTGTAAAAGAAAGTAGTTATGTTTTTAGACTTTAGGCTGTATTTGTTCTGTGTAAAATTTGGTCTGTGAAGGAAAGGCTTTTCCTGGTTCGCCTCATGTACCACAGCCCAGACTTTCAGTGTGGCTGTCGGTGCAGATATCCAATCGTCCAGCATCAGTTTGAATTTGGCGTTCCCTGCAGTGGGTCTGTGCTGAATGTGGGAAAGGTGCAGGAAAGGAAGTGGCAAGTAACAGTCGCACCACACAAGTGCCAGCCAATAGTCATCACCAAGAAGAGAGAATCTAACCATCACGCCTTGATGTTCAACGGCATTACCATCAGTGAATCTCCCACTATCAACATCAATATTACCACTGACCAGAAACTGAACTGGACTAGCCATATAAATACTGTGGCTGCAAGAGCAGGTCAGAGGCCAAGAATCCTGTGAGGGGTAACCCACCTCCTGACTCCCCAAAGCCTGTCCATCATCTACAAGACACAAGTCAGGAGTGTGATGGAATACCCACTACTTGCCTGTTTGAGTGCAGCTTCCACAACACTCAAGAAGCTTGACACCATCCAGAACAAAGCAGCGCACTTGATTGGCACCACATCCACCAATGTTCACTCCCTCTGCCACCAACGCACAGTAACAGCAGTGTGTACATCTACAAGGTGCACCGCAGGAACTCACCAAAACTCCTTCTGCAGCACCTTCCAAACCCATGACAACTATCACCTAGAAGGAAAAGAGCAGCAGACACATGGGAACACCACCACCTGGAAGTTCCCCTCCAAGCTATACACATCCTGACTTGGAAATATATCACCGTTCCTTCACTGTCGCTGAGTCCAAATCCTAGAACTCCCTCCCTAACAGCAGTGTAGATGTACCTACACCACATAGACTGCAGCAGTTCAAGAAGGGAATTCATCACCACCTTCTCAAGGGCAATTAGGGATGGGCAACAAATGCTGGCCTGGCAGCAATGCCCACATCCCGTGAATGAATTTTTTAAAAATTGATCGCAAACACTAATTATATACAAATTTATTGGTGAAGCAACCTAAAAAACTAATAGATTGCTTGGTTATGAACAGTAAGAAATAAAGATTTGCATTTGTACAGCACGCCTCATAATCGCAAAGAACTTTACAGCCAGTAGAATGCTTATTGACGTGTAATCACTGTTCTAATGTAGAATATGTGACAATTTGTGCACAGCAAGGACCCACAAGCAGCAGTGTAATAATGACCAGATAACCTGTATTAGTGACACTGGGATGTATAGAACTATCTCTCTATGTCAAAAGAACATGAATGACTGCTAAAATGAGAGCTGCTATAATCTTTATTGGGGAGCTAGTAATGCTATTACAATGTTATTAACACAAGTACGTTATATATTTGTCATATAATCCACAGAATGGTATAATTAGGACATGTCACAAAAGAATAATAATTCTCAGAATATTATTGTGATTTATTGTAAAAGTAGGTTAATAGTGGGGTTTGAATAGTTTGTGTGTGTGTGTTTGTGGGTGTGTGTGTGTGTAGGGGGGATTTAATTGAATTGGAGACAGCTGGTCTGGAAGCTTTGATTCATCAAAAGAAGTTAGGTTTGAAATGCTAAATAAGTAAACATGGCTCAAGTCTTAAAATGTAAGATGAGGAGAATTTGCATTTTTAGATAAGTCAAGGCAGTTTGAATTTCACAGTGATATTAGGATGTTTATACCTAGCCAGAGAAGCTAGGCCAAGCAGTGTGTTTATTTTCCCCAAAGGTTACTGACAATATTTAGCACCATGAAAATATTTATATTATGAGAAAGGTACCGTTCCAAAGACATATGGAAACAATGGAATTTACATTAAAAGGGAGAAACGAGTATAAAGGAGAATCAGGCTATGTGTCAGAAAAGGCATTTTAAGACTTAGCAGAAGCATGAGAAGCCTCCAGTAGTCATTCATGTTCTTTTGACATAGAGAGATAGTTCTATGCATCCCAGTGTCACTAATACAGGTTATCTGGTCATAATTACACTGCGGCTTGTGGGTCCTTGCTGTGCACAAATTATCACATATTCTACATTAGAACAGTGACTACATGTTAAAAAGCATTCTACTGGCTGTAAAGTTCTTTGAGATTATCAGACATGCTGTACAAGCCTCTGCATTAAACCTGCTGTCTACAGAAACTGAAGCTGGGAAAAGCCACTTTGAATTCTACTGTCCAGAGTATTGTGGTGACTTGCCTGAATCTATTTAAAATCAATTTTTTTAACTGTTGCCTTAATGGAGGTATAACTGGAAGCCAGATTAATTAGGGGTTTTAGGAGTTATTATACCAGTAATTTGTAGACCTGTGCACATGCTTGAGATTTTTTCTTTTGTTAATAAGTGTTTAATTTAGTTTTCTAAAAAAATCTCTGAAGTCTTGGCAGACTTATTACTTCTGAATTCAGGGCACACACCTCAAAATAAATGCAAATTGCAAAACCATTGTGACCACGTGACCAAGTTTCCCCTGTGGATTTGATCCACCTGGCACACATCATCTGCCACATTTAAAACAAATTGGAGGCTCTTTGCAAGATATTTGAAATTCCTTGATTGGTTTGGTGTTGGTAAATCTTAAGGTTACAAGTACAAGAAATATTTTGAATTCAGGAGTTAGTGTGAGAGATTTTTAAAGAGGTGAGAATACAAAAATGGCTGTATCCATGGCTAAAACCTTTTTTGGGTGTAGAAGAAATAACTCTGATTGGGTTACGAAAGGTATCTAAGGGTAAGTTAACAGAAGTTGGCAGATAAGTTGTAATTGAGGGTACCTATAGGGACAAAGAAAGCAGACATAGTTGAAATGATAGCACAGCATTTGAAGTTGGAAGTGATACCTGACACTAGTGAGTCACAGCTGGAGGTAGTGAGAATTCAGTGAGAAATAAAGATACTTGAATTTGAACAAGCAAAGGAAATGAAAAGACTGGAACTAGAGGCAGCAGGAGAAGAAAGGGGAAAAGAGAGATTGCCATTTCTTTTTGAAACAATGTGAAAACCTGATCTCCAGAGGGAAATGTTAGCAGTGGAGGAGAGAGAGAAGGAAAGAGACAGGGAGTACTGACTTTAAAATCTGGACCTTAAAAAAGAGGCATTGGATGCTGAGTAAAGTTCTGATGATGAAAAAAACCTTTAACCTAAAACCCAATGGGGAGATGTTTAAATATGCGCTAGCTCTTCTGAAGTTTGAAGAAAGAGTTGTGGAGGCGTTCTTTATTTCATTTCATAAAACAGCTAAACAGATGAAATGGTCACAAGAAAACTGGACATTGCTGTTACAATCTAACTTAGTTGGTAGAGCACATGGAGTTGATGCTTCACCATCAGAAGGAATGTCAGTGGATTATGATGTGATGTAAAAGGCTACTTTGAGTGCATATGAGCTGCTTCTTGAGGCAAACAGGCAGAAATTTAGGAATGTGAGAAAACAGCCTGGCCAAACTTATATTAAGTTTTGAGAGAGTAAAACAAAGTAATTTTGACCAGGCTGTACAGGCATTAAAGATAGAAACGACATATGCAGCTCTTAGAGAAGTAATTCTATTAGAAGAATTTAAAGATTCAATTCCTTCGGTAGTAAGAACTCATGTGGAGGAACAGAGTGTTAAAATGCTAAGACAAGCAGCTGAGATAGCTGGTGATTATGAGTTAGTTCATTGAACTAAACCTTTTATCGTCATCCTTTTAAATCAGAGAAGAATAGAAAGTGGGAAGGTGAAAGGAAGGTGGGAAGTCAGTGAAGAGGGGGTAGCTGTAAATTCCCAGGAATTTTTTTCTTAGGCTAAAAAGGAAGGTGCTGACAGTAGAGGTGACACTTGAAAATTGAGGTGTTTTCATTGTAATAAAGTTGGGCACACAAAGTCAATGTGTGCGAAATTACAGAGAAAATCTGTTGGAATTATTGGGATGCAGAAAAGTTCTGGAAGTAAAAGTACAGTGGATTCTGGGGTTCAGGCACAGGAAAAAACAATGGTTTGTGCAAAGGTAAAATAGAAAAAATCAGTGATAGGTAAAGCAGCGGGAATATGTTCTCAATTTGCCCAAGGGAGTTCTGAGGAGCAGGTTGCAGAAATGTTTAAAGATTTGCATATGAATGGGAAGTCTTTCCATGTATATAGGATGGGGTAGGTAAAGATATTAAAATCTTAAAAGACACAAAGGCTGGTCAATCCTTAATGTTGTGGGATAGTGATATTTGTTGTTCACAGGGAGTATTACAGGAACAGGTTCTAATGAGTGGGGTTCATGGAGATGCTTGCCCTATTCCATTGTGGAAGGTAAATTTAAAGTGTGAGTGGAAAACAGGTGAGGTGATTGTTGGAGGAATAGGAAAATTGCCCATTTGCAGGGGTTCAATTTAGTTTAGGTAATGATATAGCTGGGTCACAGATGTGGGCGATGCCTATGGTAGTTGAGCAGTTTGCAGAGGTGCTTTCAACAGAAGTGTTGCAGAAAGAGCATCCTAGATTGTTTCCAGATTGTGTGGTAACAAGATGACAAGCTCACAGGTTGAAGCAGGAAGAACAGGAAGTTAAAAGGCAGGGAAAAGGTGTTGACATTCAATTATCTGACACTGTTTTTCATAAGATTGTTCAGGAAGAAAGGATGGGGGAGAATGCAGCTGAGGTATTTAGCTCAAGGCTGTTGGTAGAGTTACAGAAAAAGGGTCCATAAATAAAACATTTATATCAGACAGCTTACTTAGAAACAGAGGCAGAATATATTCCAGAATGTTATTACCTTAAGGGCAATGTGTTGATGAGAAAGTGGTGGCCGTACCAGGTTTCAGCAGATGAAAACTATAACTTACCTCGGAGATTTGCGGCCTTGTCTCCAGGAAGCAGACTCGGAGGGAGGAGGACCGGGGCAGTAAGTATAAATCTAGCTTACCTCGGGGATTCGCGGACTTATCTCCAGGGAGCAGACTCGGAAGGAGGAGCACCGGAGCGGTGACCTCGGGGCACAGAGTAACTGAAGCCAAAACTGAAAAAGTGACATCACAGGAAAGCTGTGACCTGATTGGTTGGAAGGAAATCTGCACCAAATTTGAAAAAAAATGCAGCAAAGCTAATTAATAAATTAATTAACTAAGTAGAGATGGCTGGGCAGGTGATGTGTTGTAGCTGTATGATGTGGGAGCTGGCAGATCCCATTGCGAGCTGCAGTGACCACATCTGCAGCAAGTGTTGGTTGCTGGAGGAAATCTGAGCCAGAGTCTGAGCTCCGGACGCTGCAGCACATCCGGGAGGGGGAGAGTTACCTGGACGCTTTGTTTCAGGAGGCGGTAACACCTGGTAGCTTAAGTACCTCAAATTCGAACAGTGGTCATGGTCAGCAGGTGTGACTGCAAGTGAGGCAGGTAGAGGGATCCTGTGTTCAGCTCTTGATCTTGTCCAACAGGTACAAGGTACTTGCTCCCTGTGTGGATGAGGAACAGGGATGTAGGGAGGATAAGCCAGCTGACCACGGCACCGTGGCACAGGAGGCTATTCAAGAAGGGGGATCAAAAAGGCAAGTGGTAGTTGTAGGCGATTCTATAATTAGAGGAATTGATAGCATCCTTTGTAAGCAGGATCGAGAGTCCCACATGGTATGTTGCCTGCCCGGTGCCATCTCAGTGAGGGACATCTCTGACCGACTTGAAAGGATATTGGAGATGGAGGGGGAGGATCCAGTTGTTGTGGTCCACGTCGGGATAAATAACATAGGTTAGACTAGGAAAGAGGACCTGTTTGGGGATTATCAGGAACTAGGAACTAAATTAAAGAACAGGTCCTCAAGGGTTATAATCTCCGGATTACTACCCGAGCCACATGCAAATTGGCATAGGGACACGAGAATAAGGGAAGTAAACACGTGGCTAAAGGAGTGGTGCGGGAAAGAGGGGTTCCATTTCGTGGGGCACTGGCATCAGTATTGGAACAGGAGGGATCTGTACCGTTGGGACGGTCTCCACCTGAACCGATCTGGGACCAATGTTCTAGCAAAAAGGGTAAATAGGGTGGTCAACAGGACTTTAAACTAGAAAATGAGAGGGAAGGGAAGGGTAAAACTCCAAGAAATATGGGAAACAAAGCAGCAGGTGAGCGTGTGGGGGGATGGATTCAACTTCATGGAAAATTATGAAAGAACTGAAAAGAAAGGAGAGCCCAGGAGAGGCTATTAAAATCTCCAGAACACAAAATAGGAAAGAGTGTTTGGAAAGGGCTAGGAATCTAACTTCAAGCACATCAGATAAAGGGATGACAATGAGAAAGGGGACGGGAAATACAGGACTGAACGTGTTGTATCTGAATGCACGCAGTATATGAAATAAGGTAAATGAGCTTGTGGCGCAGATTGAAATTGGCAGGTATGATGTGGTGGGCATCACGGAGACATGGCTGCAAGGGGATCAGGACTGGGAGCTAAATATCCAAAGATATACATCCTATCGAAAAGATAGGCAGGTTGGCAGAGGGGGTGGGGTTGCTTTGTTAGTAAGAAATGAAATTAAATCGATAACAGGAAATGACGTAGGGTCAGATGATGTAGAATCTGTGTGGGTAGAGTTGAGGAACAGCAAAGGTAAAAAAATCCATAATGGGAGTTATGTACAGGCCTCCGAACAGTCAGGATGTGGGGCACAAGATACACCAGGAGATAGAAAAGGCATGTAAGAAAGACAAGGTTACAGTGATCATGGGGGATTTCAATATGCAGGTAGACTGGGAAAATCAGAATGGTAGTGGATCCCAAGAAAAGGAATTTGTGGAATGTCTACGAGATGGCTTTTTGGAGCAGCTTGTGGTGGAGCCCACTAGGGAACAGACAATTCTAGATTTAGTGATGTGTAATGAGGCAGATTTGATAAGGGAGCTTAAGGTGAAGGAACCCTTAGGAGGAAATGACCATTATATGATAGAATTTACCCTGCAATTTGAGAAGAAAAAGCTGGAATCAGATGTAACGATATGACAGTTGAATAAAGGCAACTACAGAGGCATGAGGGAGGAGCTGGCCAGAATTGACTGGGAGATGAGCCTAGCAGGAAAGACAGTGGAACAGCAATGGCAGGAGTTCCTGGGAGTAATTTGGGAGACACAGCAAAAATTCATCCCTAGGAAGAAGAAGCAAACTAAAGGGAGGACGAGGCAACCATGGCTGAAAAGGGAAGTCAGGGACAGCATAAAAGCTAAAGAGAAAGCATACAATGCGGCGAAGAGCAGTGGGAAGCCAGGAGATTGGGAAGCCTACAAAGACTAACAGAGCACAACTAAAAATGAAATAAGGAGGGAGAAGATTAAAAACGAGGGTAAATAGCCAATAATATAAGAGAAGAATGCAAGAGTTCTTTTAGATATATAAAAGGTAAGAGAGAGGCAAAAGTGGACATTGGGTCACCGGAAAATGACGCTGGAGAAGTAGTATTGGGGAACAAAGAAACGGCGGAGGAACTGAATAGGTACTTTGCGTCAGTCTTCACAGTGAAAGACATGAGTAACATCCCTAAAGTTCAAGAGAGTCAGGGGGGCAGAGGTGAGTTTGGTGGCCATTACCAAGGAGAAGGTGCTAGGAAAACTGAAAAGTCTGAAGGTGGATAAATCACCTGGACCTGATGGAATACACCCCAGAGTTCTGAAGGAGATAGCTGAAAAGATAGTGGAGGCGTTAGTGGTGATCTTTCAGGAATCACTGGAGTCAGGGAGGGTCCCAGAGGACTGGAAAATTGCTAATGTAACCCCCCCATTTAAGAAGGGAGTGAGGCAAAAGACAGGAAATTATAGGCCGATTAGCCTGACCTTGGTCGTTGGTAAGATTTTAGAGTCCATTATTAAGGATGAGATTTCAGAATACTTGGAAGTGCGTAGTAAAATAGGGCAAAGTCAGCATGGTTTCATCAAGGGGAGGTCATGCCTGACAAATCTGTTAGAATTCTTTGAGGAGGTAACAAGTAGGTTAGACAAAGGAGAGCCAATGGATGTTATCTACTTGGACTTCCAGAAGGCCTTTGACAAGGTGCCGCACAGGAGGCTGCTCAGTAAGATAACAGCCCATGGTGTTAGAGGCAAGGTACTAGCATGGATAGAAGATTGGCTGTCTGGCAGGAGGCAGAGAGTGGGGATAAGGGGGTCCTTCTCAGGATGGCGGCCGGTGACTAGTGGAGTTCCGCAGGGATCAATGTTGGGACCACAACTTTTCACTTTATACATTTTTGATCTAGATGAAGGAACTGAGGGCATCCTGACTAAGTTTGCAGATGATACAAAGATAGGTGGAGGGACAGGTAGTATTGAGGAGGCAGGGAGGCTGCAGGAGGATTTGGACAGGTTAGGAGAATGGGCAAAGAAGTGGCAGATGGAATACAACGTGGGGAAGTGTGAGGTCATGCACTTTGGTAGGAAGAATAGAGGCATAGACTATTTTCTAAATGGGAAGAGAATTCAGAAATCTGGTGTGCAAAGGGACTTGGAAGTCTTAGTCCAGGATTCTCTTAAGGTTAACTTGCAGGTTGAGTCGGTAGTTAGGAAGGCAAATACAATGTTGGCATATATTTCGAGATGACTAGAATATAAAAGCTGGGATGTGCTGCTGAGGCTTTATAAGGCTCTGGTCAGACCACATTTAGAATATTGTGAGCAATTTTGGGCCCAGTATCTCAGGAAGGATGTTCTGGCCCTGGAGAGGGTCCAGAGGAGGTTCACAAGAACGATCCCAGGAATGAAAGGCTTAACATATGAGGAATGTTTGAGGACTCTGGGTCTATACTCGATGGAGTTTAGAAGGATGAGGGGGGATCTGATTGAAACTTACAGAATACTGAAAGGCCTGGATAGAGTGGACGTGGGGAAGATGTTTCCATTAGTAGGAGAGACTAGGACCCGAGGGAACAGCCTCAGAGTAAAGGGAAGACCTTTTAGAACAGAGATGAGGAGAAACTTCTTTAGCCAGAGAGTAGTGAATCTATGGAATTCATTGCCACAGAAGGCTGTGGAGGCCAGGTCATTGAGTGTATTTAAGACCAAGATAGATAGGTTCTTGATTGGTAAGGGGATCAAAGGTTACGTGGAGAAGGCAGGAGAATGGGGTTGAGAAACTTATCAGCCATGAATGGCCTAATTTCTGCTCCTATGTCTTATGGTCTTATGGTCTAAAACTGATCGGATATTCTTCACGGAAGTTGAATGTACAACAAAAAAGATATTCAATGATCGAAAAGGAGACTCTGGGCCTGGTATTAGCGTTGCAACATTTTGAGATTTTGAGTCCTCCGACTGCTGGTGCCATGGGCACTCTCTGTCTCTGCCAGCTCCTCCAGCAACTGTGAAGTTCCCTCACCGCTGTGCCCTGGGACACTAACCAATGTTCTAATTCCCACCGAGGTGCTAGTACCTGTGCTGGTGCCTGCCTGGCAGAGATGATGTGATGCTGGTGAGACTTCAGGGCCCTCAGGTGTGAGAGGGGGCCTCTGCTGCTCCTCCTCCCAGCCGTGCTCTGATGATGCTGAAAGGAAGAACAAGGACATTGTCTCCACATTAACTGATCCAATGTCGATGTGCATCCCTGTGCCCCGGATCATTATCGGCTCATCCTTCCATAAGCAATAGTCAAGCCATGTTGCAAACTTCAATCACTGAACATTCAGCACTGCCATGGCTGCTGGGAGAACAATGGTGATCTCACTGCTGGGCACCCCAGCCTCACTGACACCAGTGGACCCAGGCACATATTGCCTCTCCAAATCTAGGGCCTCCTGCTTGAAGCAGCTGAGAATCGCTAACTGTGCAAGCCCACCGCCAGTCCTCACCCGCTCGGCTGTACCATGTGCATTCTTCTCCTGAAAAGGAGAGACGAGCATTGATTAGCACTAATTGTACCTGGACTCTCTTCATGGATGGCCCACCCCAACCAGAGTGGGACATTGCAGGGCTCCAGTGTCTTCTCACCCCACTGCTGCCGAACACTCACACAAAGATGCTAAGCCTGTCCCTGTCCGACCCCATCCCTTTGGCCAAATGCTGCCTACATCACATTAGGCACCACATGGTCTAACCTTCCATAGCAAGAGGGCACAGGTACATGGAGCACAGAGGACAGCAGATCGATCGGTGCCAAGACACCTTGAAGTTCCCCTCCCAGCATATCATCACCCTGACTTTGTAATGTCCTGCAGCTCCAGCACTGCGCCTAGGTGCAGCTCCTTCAGGTTGCCCCCAAAACAGGAATGTGGGTCACAGTGTACCACATGCTGCAGGGGCAGGGCGCATCTCTTCACCACCCTCTCAGGGTGACCTCAGCATGGGCAATATCCGCTGGCCCACCCAGTGAAGGACACATGCAGTTCATGATTCAATGCAGTCACTACACTCAAACTTGGGGGTGGGGGGGGGGCATCAGGGGGGAAAGCCTACCTGCTGGGTTAAGTGACCAATGCCAACATGGTACTCACCCTTCCTGAGCGCAACAGGTCGTTGAAACGCTTGTGACACTGGACCCAGGTGAGCCGCAGCACATTGCGGGAGCTCACCACCTCCGCCACCTCCCCCCAGGCACGTTTCGTCATGTGGGGGGTACCAGGACCTCCCGCCGTGCTGCCACCTCCGCGAGGAGGGCAGCAAGGCAATCATCAGAAAAACGAGGGTCACATGCCCCCCCCCCCTCCTCGCCCTACTCACCAGCAGCGCTCTGGGGAGCCCTTCCACTGGCCGTGATTATCAGCCTTCGAAAGGCTGCAGCAGCTTTTTAAAACAGGCCGCCGGGTCTCCATTGGACCCGGTGGTCATTGCAGTCCCGCCGCCACCCAACAACTCCCACTGTCCCTGGGAGCCGCGATTCACGCTGGACGGGCCTTAATTGGCCGCCTGCGTAAAATGGTGGCGTGGACCTGATCACGGACAGCGAATCAAGTCCACGCCTGCCTGTGCCTGCTCCCGCTCCACCACCCCCACCCCCTGCCAGCCAGAAAATTCTGCCCCATGAGTTTGCTTAATATGACAATGCCAACCGTGACATTTTTGGCAAATAATTTTAGTAAGGCACATAGGACATTGTTTAATGGGAAGATATCATTCAGGTTAAAACATGCCTCAGTATCATTAGAAAATTTAATGATTTGCTTGTGGATGTTGTCATGTTTTTGAATGTTCCTCACCTTAAGAATAATCTTATAACATCTTCAGCAATGTTTTAAATATTATAGAAATCTTATGAAGAAAGCTTCTGTAACAGCTTGCCAGCTGAAAATTACAGGACAGGCCTGTTATCTCAAGGACATATCTCCAGCACAGACATTCCTGATAAGGTTGGATCTCGTGACCCATACTAAACCAACCGCCTGAGAAAAAGGTTAATAACAGGGTCCCGAGAAGGAAAAAAAAAAATTCACTTTGGGCGGGGAGAGGGTTTTTCAAAGTGATCCATGCTGGGCAGTCCTCATCAGACAGAGGAACACCGAGGAAGAACTCCCTAAGACTTCAGTTAAAAAACAGAAGGGGATCCACCATCAGCTACAGAGACCAACACTCACCCTGTGTCACCTGTTTGCTAGCCCCCCGGGGACCTATAAAACCCCGCTTACCTCATATTTTCCTTCCTGTCTATTTAATCAAATGCACCAAATTTAAACAGTTGCTTTTTAATAAACTGCTTTAAAATCACTTCTGAATTTGACCCCTTTTGTGTGTAATCTGTGACTCCCCCACAAACTCAAATCTTGCGCCTTCAATTTTGACTTAAGCTTGAGGATGGAAGGGAGGGAATTGTGGGCAACAATTCCCTTGTAAATTATTGTTTGTATTGCAAGTTTCAGAACACTGCACTATTAAAGTAAACCGGACACCTATAGTTAAGGAAGGAAAAACAGTGTTCTTACTGCAGAACGCTCACAAGGGATTCCTACTGAAAACAATATGCACATGAATAATATAAAGAAAAGAAAGAGTTGCATTTATATAGTGCCTTTCACAGACTCAGGACATCCCAAAGTGATTTACAGCCGATGAAGTGCTTTTTGAAGTGCAGTCACTGTTGTGATGTAGAAAGCATAGTAACCAACTTGCACAGAGCAAGATCCCACAAACAGCAATTCAATAGCGACCAGGTAATCTTTCTCGGCAATCTTGTTGGGGGTATAAATGTTGGCCAGGCCACTGGGGAGAACTGCTCTTCCTCAAAATAGTGTGATGGCATCTTTTATGTTCACCTGAAAGACGAGATGCTGTTTTAATAGTTCACCCAAAAGACAACTCCTCCAACAGTGCAGCACTCCCTCAGTGCTGCGCTGGAATGTCAGCCTAGATTTTGTGCTCGCTGCTTAACATCAGCGCAAATCTGTGTCAGCTTTGCACCGACACTAAAGCTTGCATTGTAGAAGTCAGGCAGCAGGATGTGAGCGAAGTCCAGAACAAAGCCAAGTGGAGCCATGACTCTAGATCATGCATTTTGCAAGGTAAATACAGCAAAGCAAACCTGCTAACATCATCCAATGCTACAGTTGCACCAGGGATTTCCTCAGAGCTGCTTCCTCACCATCACTGTAACCTTACCATAACTTCACCAGAAGCCCCCTTTCACCCTGGCTGACCTTGCTGCCCTTCTGCTGAAGTGACGGTGATGGAGACAGGAGCAGCTCCAAGGAGATTCCTGACATATATCGTAAGAGTGCACTTTCAGTAAACTGTTCTTTCACATAAGCCCCAGTTCCTTCACTGTTTATGCACTAATTTATATAAAATGATTCTCCAGCTAACCTATAACACTAGTTTGTTTGTTCGGATTGTTTTGATTGGTCAGTGGGTTCATTTGTTGGGCAGAGCCTGGCATACACAGCTGGAGGGTGTGATGCACATGTGGCTGCGAGTGGTTAGTTGTGGCAGCGCAATAAAAACAGCAGAGAATAAGGGTGTAACATGAGACACTTCATAGCAATCTATTGCGCAGACAGGGATATATTTGGTATCTGGGAGTCCTAGACCAATTTAACACGCTCGGATCAATATAATCTTGGCTATAGTGAACACAACCCAAAATGTTTCAACACTGTGTATGAGTGTTACACCACTTTAAATTATTTCCACTACTTATATAATCAGTGAGAGGCCTATACCCACCCATCTTTCACCAGTTTCTCTGGACTTAATCCAAGTTTCAGAGGACAAAATTTATAATTGTACTACTCTCTTTCACTATTTAAGTGAATAAACTTTTACATCGTCCGCAGTTTTTTTGTCTTTATCCAAGTGACAAATGTTTGTATGAGGTTTTATTGCCATATCAAGCTTTGGTTTGTGATAACCCTAGTCAGTGAGATTATTTCCGTGAGGGATCAGTTGGGATTGATGGATGGGTTGGGGGTGGCAAGAACAGGATGGGGATGGCATGGGAGGGATGGCATGGGAAGAATGGGATCTATGCAGAGGCACATGAGGTACATGGAGGACTGCAGCACATGAGGCCAACGTTTGGTGATGGTGGCAATGACACAGTGGAAAGTAAGAGTGTGACATGAGATATTTAATAGTATTCTATTGCGCAGGGATGTATATGGGGGTGCATTATTTCTAGACCAATTTTAACTTATTTGGTCTAATGCAATCCTGCCTTTTGTGCACTGAATCCAAAATGCTTCTATACTATTCCCACTCTTTATATAATCAGTGAGAGATCTATATTCACTGTAACTATGAAGTTGTATTCTTCGATTACAGGTGCTGAAATTATAACAGTCAAATTTCAGGGAAATAGAGTATCTATTCCTCAAGTAATTTTGAGTCCATCGGGTGTCAACATGTCTTTTCAACTCACGAGAAAACATTTCTCGGTTAGATGTTCATTTTTTATGACTCCAAACAAGTCACAAGGCCAGACTTTTGACAAAATTTGTATTTATATTCCCATGTCTGTTTTTACACATGGACAGCTTTATGTAGCTTTTTCCAGAGGGCAGAATTTTGAATCTGTTAAAGTCTTTGATGAAAGAATAACTGGAAACCCTGTGCTTAAAGGAATACTGTTGCAATAAAGATAATTGTGCCTCAAATTTCGTGTGGATCTCAGCTAGCAGCAGAATATTTCTCATAATTCACACACAGCTGGATAGGGCCAGTTCCTACCAGGCCATTTCAGACATGCATATGAAGCAAGTGATAACATCACCAAGGTATTACAGACCAGGGATACCGGATTGTGCAGTTTCGATATCTCTCTGCCAATTTAGTTTATACCTGCAAGAGGATATATTCTCAAGAAACCAGTTGAAATTGGCAAGAAATACCAGCCTACCCTTAACCAGTCAAATTAGAAACAGTTTTATTAATAGCCTTGCTATAATCAGTAGAAAGTTCTAGAATCATCCAGTTCAGTTTCTGTCACCCTCCTGTGTTATGACTACTTCCCTTTACCTGTCATCCTCCCCTCTTCCTTTTCTTCACTGCTCTTTGTTTGAGCCAGCTGTGCCTGCACTTCCTGATGAGGGAGGGAGGCCCACTAAAATGTTAGTCAGGCTTTATTTTTATTTCCTTTCAGGCACTTGTTGGCTTTCTGCACAACTCCGGAAATTCGTCCCTTTTTCTGTGCGTCAGATTTGCACCAGGCTTTTTTCCTTTTTTTACCTCCTTTTAGATTCCAGTGTTCATCCCCTGCAACAAGGCAAAAAATATGAAAGGGCTCAGGCAAAAATAAGAACAGGTTATCACAGCCATTGTCCTGAAATATTACAGGCTGAATTTTCACAGCCCGTTGGTGATGGGGTGGGAGGTGGGAGGGTGACAAAATGACGTAAGGGTGCACCAGGATTAGATACCACCTCCTGCCTCTGCAGGGATTTTTCATTGGTAGAGAGGGCCTGCCGCCACTTGTGGAGACTACCAGGTCAACCTTGGAGACCTCCAAACAGGTTCCAGTGAGGTGGAGGGGTGGGGGGGGGGGGGGGGGGGGGGGGGGGGGGGGGGGAGAATGGGCACCCCATGGCAACCTTCATGGTAACAGTGCTATCACAAACTCCACCAACCACCCCCACCCCAATTTCCTTAATCTAACTCACTAGGGATGCAGCCTCTGATTGGGCCAGCAGCTCTTGGGGTCAGACCACCAACCTTAATTAAATGGTGATGGCCTCTTAACTGGCTGCCACCAGCAAAATGTCGCCCCCAGGTCCCATTGCCCGCCAAAGGAGGGTCTCCTCCCACTTTTGGCCCCAGTGGCGAGACTTCCAGGTAAAGGGCAAAATTCAGTCCATTAAGACTGTTAAGACTCTGCTTGATTATCATTTCAAAGGAATGTGGCTCACATCAAAGGATCTTGATGTATTTGTCTCAGGTTTGTCTGTGGTTTATTTTCATTTGTTCTTGGGCACTGAACAAAGGTTATATTCATTGTCCATCTCTAGGTGCCCTGAGGAGAGGTTTACAATTCTGGTTGGGCCTATTCCTGGAAGTTCCATCACGTGACCTCCCACCTCATCTAGTCAAACGGCCTTTGTTCCCATCGCCAGTATTGTTAGAACTAATAAACAAAAGTATTCAAAGAAGATTAAAGAAAGCACACAATAATTTTCTCCCCGGTCGCTTGCAAGTACTGCCCTGGCAAAAGCTCTCTAATTCCTGAAGACTTGAGAGCAATTCTGGGAAGTTAATTGGCAAGTCCCTTCCTGGGATAATGGTAATGAGCCTCCTCGTGAATGCTTGTTTTACAATGGAGTCACTTTCTGGGTCATTTCAGCGGACTTTAAAATAAGTTTTAAATACTAGGGTTCATACTGATTGCAAAAGCAGGACGATTGACTGGACTAGCTTCAAACTGAGCCTTGTTCTAAATCTTGAGGATGGCGTTATTTGTATAAATGGGACTGGCACATTGCATCTGAAAAGACATTTACCCCAATATGCCTGCCAGGAGGCAGTGTGGCCCTCAGGCCTTTTCACACCTTATTCTAATTAAGTTTGGGGCCTTTTTAGTCCCGTAACATTGGATCTATTAGTAGGCGTGTTGGGCATACAAAGGTGCACATGCAAATGAATTGATCAAGACAAATATCCAAGAGTGATTTTCCACAGCATTGAGCCCAACATGTGCCTATTTCTGAGGGCAACACAGGCAAATACCTGTTGCATGCCCACTGCTCAATGTTGCAATCCACATGCATTTGAAGTCACAGGACAGCTCAGGGCCATAACAATCCCAAAGCATGACTGGCACAGGGGAGCACAGAGGAAGAACTCTTGGGAATTCAGACACATGTTGAAGGAGGTGGAGATAGGACCTGTCACCTCACCTCCAGGAAATCCCAGCACTGACCAAATGAGAGAGAGGCCCAGACTGGCAGTATCCAGTCCCAATTTCTGTCTCCACCCACCCCAAAAATGTCTGGTTTATCGAAAAGCATTTCCTGTTAGCATTCTAGGATCAGAGCCAATATTATGATAGTAAATAATTTTTAAGGCATGATGGATGACCTTATTCACCTTTGTAGTAAGATGCCTCTCTAGAATCTTTAATAATGCATGGCTATGTGTCACCAAGTCCAGAGACTAAATCTGTGACCATAGCAACAGCCAGCACTGTATCTGCAACACTATTGGTCCACGGGGCTTTCATCTTAGTATGATTTAACTAAAGTAATTTGATCACTGATTCAGGTCTGATCATCTCGAATATTAGTTCACAGTGAAATGGAACATGAAACAAAATGGTGTCAATGAGATCCTACACATTACAGTCAATTGTATTTGACAGAATACTTGATAATGTGAAGATTTGTAGGTGAATAAAATGCAAATAGAGGGAATATTTTCTTGCTTCGTTCACTGCACTCACTTCTGCTAACTGAAAAAGATAATCTTTGCGTTTTTATGAACCAGTTTGATTTTAACACAGTTTGTATTAGGTGTCATGGTTTCTATATTACCACAGTAATTACATTTCAGAAGTACTTCATTGGTTGGAAAGCAGGTTGGGATGTTGTGAGGTCATGAAAGGTGCTACAGAAATGCAAGTGTTTCTTTATGGTTAGAGTCCAAAATATGTCATAGTCTGAATTATAGGCTTCATATTGCCTCCATATTCTTGCTACCTTAGGTAAAAGGTTAAAACTGATTCAAAACCATCTACATTTTAGAGAACTGCTATTGCAGATAGAATGAAACAAAGGATGATTTCACAAAACATAAGTTTTTTTTTGCATTTTTACTGGTCGTACCTCAGTAAGGAGTCAAAAGGAATGATTCTGCACTCTGTCACATTCACAGGGACCATCAGTTGGGAATCAGGATAAAATAGGCACTATTGGGAAATTGCAAATTCTCAACCCGTTGATGTTCCAAGGTTCGAGTGTATAACAGGAGTAAAGTAGTGGATCCTTCCCCCATCATAACCCCTTTTCTACAAAGAACTGCCTAGAATGTGCAGAACAGAAACAGGCCATTTGGTCCAACTGGTCCATGCTAATGTTAATGTTCCAGATGAGCCTTCTCCTACCCCGCTTCATCTAACCCTATCAACATAAGCTTTTATTCCTTTCTGCCTCATTTATTTATCGAGATTTTCCTTAAATGCATCTATGTTATTGAAGCAGGTTCAATAGTAACTTTCGAAAGGGAATAGAATAAATATTTGAAGGAGAAAAAATTGCAGGGCGATGGGGGACAGCAGGGATTGATTGGAATAGCTCTTTGAAAGTGGCAAGATGGGTCCAAGGGCCTCCTTCTGCACTGTCACATTCTATGGGCAGGATTTTCGTGTCGTCAGGCGGGTGCAGTGGGGGGGCCCGGGAGCAGCTGGGAAGCGGTCCGCAGCCCACGATCGGACCCCAATTGCGATCTCACACTGGCTGGCCAATTAACGGCCAGACAACGTGAAAGGCGAGCTGAGAAACTCAGCGCTGCCAGGGTTGGGGGGGGTGGGGGGCGGGGAGGGGGGGGCGAGCACAAAAGTCTGTGCATGGGTGGGGGAACCAAGCACTGAGAGCTCCCTGAAGGCAGGGAGCTGACGAATATTAAAATCAAAAATAAAGATTATGAAAATGTGCAAACATTTCCCCACATAGGACTCACTGACGAGGACATAAACGTTATAAAAATGTTGTCAAAATTTTTTTTTTAAATTAGTGTTGGAAACCTCATCCGTCCCATGGATGGCCAATTCACCCACCCGCCAATGGTAAAGTTGGACAGGCAGCAAAAAATAGGTTTAAATGAATTGATTAAGGGCCTTAATCACCCTCTTAATTGTTGGCTGCGGCTGACGACTCTCGCGTGCGCCCGCAGGCCGAAACATCGCCCGAGTGCGCGGTGACATCGGGACGCTCGCCTGACATCATCACGCGCTGCTTTATGCCCGATCAGATCAGCTGCACGCCCACTCAGGGGACGTGAAACCCCTGCCCATATGATTCTATAAGTAGGGAGGGTTCAGGGAGAAAATAAAAATGTCACACTGTATACAGTTTACTGATGCTGGAGTAGAAATCGAAGGAAAAGACAGAAGCTTGGAAAAATCAATTATAATCTGAGACCCTCAGGAATATTTCTTTGCTCTCACATTGCAGGAGTTACTTCTGGAAGTCACAGTCTTACAAGTCATTTAGATCAGCTCAGTCCCTGTGTCACGGCTCATTAATGCTGCTGTTTAATTGGTATAAAAACGGGAAAAGAGCTGAAAATGAATTTCCATTAAAGTAAGTACGCTTTCCCCAAGGGGTATAGCACTTTTTTTCCCCAGTATTTTGTTTAATAATTAATTCAAAGGTTAGTTATTTTTTTTAACGTCTATTAATTATTTTCCACTCTGTTGGCTAAATTAGTAAATCTCATCAAATACATTTTTTATATGTTTTAATAAGGTTATAATAATTATATTATACATGCAGGTGAATAGAGGTTAACAGGGTTAATGGCGGCCTTTCTCTCATAATTCAAGTTGCTCAGAACCACAGAGAGGGAATCTGTAAATCTTCAGCAGAATGGTACATGACAATGATGGATTGCTCCTCAGCATCAGCACAGTACTTAAACATTAATCGGTTGGGACGGGAGTGTGTTTTTGCTGAAGAACTGGAAATTCAGCTGACTTTGTGGGTCACTCGTCTATCAGACAGCTGCTGGTTTTCCCAGGCCATGCTTGTTTAGAGTGAGGGCATCTCAATGAAACCGTTGAGAGGCATGCACCTGCTGTGTCTTTCATCGATACCCAGGGAGCTGCTTCTCCGTAGGCCATTGTTATCAGACCACAGTACAAGTCAGTCCACCTGTTGGGACTCAGTTTCACAGCAATGGAGCCACATTCACAGCAATGGAGCTACATTTCTCACTGTCCTGTTTTAAAGCAGGACATCCAGCAATAGAGGGCGCAGCAGAGAAAAGCACCATCAATACATATGATTTCTGAAACTGGTAACCTCAACTGATTCCCATAGTATGGCCTTATTACTAACCCTGAATCTCATCCTTTCAACATAATGTAGGTTAACAGGTATGCATTGGAGTTCATAGAGTTAGAGAATGGATGGATCCAAAATCAAACTGATCTAAGTTCCAGTCCTACTCAGGCCCCCTCCCACAACTCTTTCTCCGGTACATTGATGACTGCTTTGGTGCTGCTTCATGCTCTCGTCTGGACCTGGAAAAATTTATTAATTTTGCTTCCAATTTCCACCCCTCCATCATTTTAACATGGTCCACCACTGACACTTCCCTTCCCTTCCTTGACCCCTCTGTCTCAATTTCTGGTGATAGATTGTCCACCAATATTCATTACAAGCAAAAACAAAAACAGAATTACCTGTAAAAACTCAGCAGGTCTGGCAGCATCGGCGGAGAAGAAAAGAGTTGACGTTTCGAGTCCTCATGACCCTTCGACAGAACTTGAGTTCGAGTCCAAGAAAGAGTTGAAATATAAGCTGGTTTAAAGTGTGTGTGTGGGGGGCGGAGAGATAGAGAGACAGAGAGGTGGCGGGGGGTGGTGTGGTTGTAGGGACAAACAAGCAGTGATAGAAGCAGATCATCAAAAGATGTCAACGACAATAGTACAATAAAACACATAGATAGGTGTTAAAGTTAAAGTTGGTGATATTATCTAAATGAATGTGCTAATTAAGAATGGATGGTAGGGCACTCAAGGTATAGCTCTAGTGGGGGTTTTTTAAAATTTTTTTATAATGGAAATAGGTGGGAAAAGGAAAATCTTTATAATTTATTGGAAAAAAAAGGGAAGGGGGAAACAGAAAGGGGGTGGGGATGGGGGAGGGAGCTCACGACCTAAAGTTGTTGAATTCAATATTCAGTCCGGATGGCTGTAAAGTGCCTAGTCGGAAGATGAGGTGTTGTTCCTCCAGTTTGCGTTGGGCTTCACTGGAACAATGCAGCAAGCCAAGGACAGACATGTGGGCAAGAGAGCAGGGTGGAGTGTTAAAATGGCAAGCGACAGGGAGGTTTGGGTCATTCTTGCGGACAGACCGCAGGTGTTCTGCAAAGCGGTCGCCCAGTTTACGTTTGGTCTCTCCAATGTAGAGGAGACCACATTGGGAGCAACGAATGCAGTAGACTAAGTTGGGGAAAATGCAAGTGAAATGCTGCTTCACTTGAAAGGAGTGTTTGGGTCCTTGGACGGTGAGGAGAGAGGAAGTGAAGGGGCAGGTGTTGCATCTTTTGCGTGGGCATGGGGTGGTGCCATAGGAGGGGGTTGAGGAGTAGGGGGTGATGGAGGAGTGGACCAGGGTGTCCCGGAGGGAGCGATCCCTACGGAATGCCGATAAGGGGTGTGAAGGGAAGATGTGTTTGGTGGTGGCATCATGCTGGAGTTGGCGGAAATGGCGGAGGATGATCCTTTGAATGCGGAGGCTGGTGGGGTGATAAGTGAGGACAAGGGGACCCTATCATGTTTCTGGGAGGGAGGAGAAGGCGTGAGGGCGGATGCGCGGGAGATGGGCCGGACACGGTTGAGGGCCCTGTCAACGACCGTGGGTGGAAAACCTCGGTTAAGGAAGAAGGAGGACATGTCAGAGGAACTGTTTTTGAATGTAGCATCATCGGAACAGATGCAACGGAGGCGAAGGAACTGAGAGAATGGGATGGAGTCCTTACAGGAAGCGGGGTGTGAGGAGCTGTAGTCGAGATAGCTGTGGGATTCGGTGGGTTTGTAATGGATATTGGTGGACAGTCTATCACCAGAGATTGAGACTGAGAGGTCAAGGAAGGGAAGGGAAGTGTCAGAGATGGACCACGTGAAAATGATGGAGGGGTGGAGATTGGAAGCAAAATTAATAAATTTTTCCAAGTCCTGACGAGAGCATGAAGCGGCACCGAAGTAATCATCGATGTACCGGAGAAAGAGTTGTGGAAGGGGGCCGGAGTAGGACTGCAACAAGGAATGTTCCACATACCCCATAAAGAGACAGGCATAGCTGGGGCCCATGCGGGTACCCATAGCCACACCTTTTATTTGGAGGAAGTGAGAGGAGTTGAAGGAGAAATTGTTCAGCGTGAGAACAAGTTCAGCCAGACGGAGGAGAGTAGTGGTGGATGGGGATTGTTCGGGCCTCTGTTCCCAACCTCGGACGGCCCGCTTCTATCTCCTACCCAAAATCCACAAACAGAACTGCCCCGGTAGACTGATCGTCTCAGCTTGCTCCTGCCCCACAGAACTCATTTCTCGTTATCTTGACTCCCTTCTCTCTCCCCTTGTCCAGTCCCTTCCCACCTACATCCGTGATTCCTCTGACACCTTACGTCACATCAACAATTTCCAGTTCCCTGGCCCCAACCGCTTCCTCTTCACCATGGACATCCAATCCCTCTACACCTCCATCCCCCACCAGGATGGTCTGAGGGCCCTTAGCTTCTTCCTCAAACAGAGGCCCGAACAATCCCCATCCACCACTACTCTCCTCCGTCTGGCTGAACTTGTTCTCACGCTGAACAATTTCTCCTTCAACTCCTCTCACTTCCTCCAAATAAAAGGTGTGGCTATGGGTACCCGCATGGGCCCCAGCTATGCCTGTCTCTTTATGGGGTATGTGGAACATTCCTTGTTGCAGTCCTACTCCGGCCCCCTTCCACAACTCTTTCTCCGGTACATCAATGATTACTTCGGTGCCACTTCATGCTCTCGTCAGGACTTGGAAAAATTTATTAATTTTGCTTCCAATCTCCACCCCTCCATCATTTTCACGTGGTCCATCTCTGACACTTCCTTTCCCTTCCTTGACCTCTCAGTCTTAATCTCTGGTGATAGACTGTCCACCAATATCCATTACAAACCCACCGACTCCCACAGCTATCTCGACTACAGCTCCTCATACCCCGCTTCCTGTAAGGACTCCATCCCATTTTCTCAGTTCCTTCGCCTCCGTCGCATCTGTTCCGATGATGCTACATTCAAAAACAGTTCCTCTGACATGTCCTCCTTCTTCCTTAGCCGAGGTTTTCCACCCACGGTCGTTGACAGGGCCCTCAACCGTGTCCGGCCCATCTCCCGCGCATCCGCCCTCACGCCTTCTCCTCCCTCCCAGAAACATGATAGGGTCCCCCTTGTCCTCACTTATCACCCCACCAGCCTCCGCATTCAAAGAATCATCCTCCGCCATTTCCGCCAACTCCAGCATGATGCCACCACCAAACACATCTTCCCTTCACACCCCTTATCGGCATTCCGTAGGGATCGCTCCCTCCGGGACACCCTGGTCCACTCCTCCATCACCCCCTACTCCTCAACCCCCTCCTATGGCACCACCCCATGCCCACGCAAAAGATGCAACACCTGCCCCTTCACTTCCTCTCTCCTCACCGTCCAAGGACCCAAACACTCCTTTCAAGTGAAGCAGCATTTCACTTGCATTTCCCCCAACTTAGTCTACTGCATTCGTTGCTCCCAATGTGGTCTCCTCTACATTGGAGAGACCAAACGTAAACTGGGCGACCGCTTTGCAGAACACCTGCGGTCTGTCCGCAAGAATGACCCAAACCTCCCTGTCGCTTGCCATTTTAACACTCCACCCTGCTCTCTTGCCCACATGTCTGTCCTTGGCTTGCTGCATTGTTCCAGTGAAGCCCAACGCAAACTGGAGGAACAACACCTCATCTTCCGACTAGGCACTTTACAGCCATCCGGACTGAATATTGAATTCAACAACTTTAGGTCGTGAGCTCCCTCCCCCATCCCCACCCCTTTTCTGTTTCCCCCTTCCCTTTTTTTTCCAATAAATTATAAAGATTTTCCTTTTCCCACCTATTTCCATTATAAAAAAATTTTAAAAAACCCCCACTAGAGCTATACCTTGAGTGCCCTACCATCCATTCTTAATTAGCACATTCGTTTATATAATATCACCAACATTAACTTTAACACCTATGTGTTCTATTGTACTATTGTCGTTGACATCTTTTGATGATCTGCTTCTATCACTGCTTGTTTATCCCTACAACCACACCACCCCCCCGCAACCTCTCTGTCCCTCTATCTCTCCGCCCCCCACACACACACTTTAAACCAGCTTATATTTCAACTCTTTCTTGGACTCGAACTCAAGTTCTGTCGAAGGGTCATGAGGACTCGAAACGTCAACTCTTTTCTTCTCCGCCGATGCTGCCAGACCTGCTGAGTTTTTCCAGGTAAGTCTGTTTTTGTTTTGGATTTCCAGCATCCGCAGTTGTTTTGTTTTTATTTCATTACAAGCATACTGACTCCCACAGCTCCTCACACCCTGCTTCCTGTAAGGACTCCATCCCATTTTCTCAGTTCCTTCGCCACCTTCGCATCTGTTCTGATGATGCCACTTTCCAAAACAGTTCCTCTGATATGTCTCCCTTCTTCGTTAACTGAGGTTTTCCACCCAAAGTGATTGACAGGGCCCTCAACCGTGTCCAACCCATCATCCACACATCTACCCTCATACTTTCCTCTCCCTCCCAGAACCATGATAGGGTTCCCCTTGTCCTCACTTATCACCCCACCAGCTTCTGCATTCAAAGGATCATCCTCCGCCATTTCCAGTAACTCCAGCATGATGCCACCACCAAACACATCTTCCCTTCACCTCCACCCCCGGTGGCATTCCACAGGGATCGTTCCTTCCAGGACACCCTGGTCCACTCTTCCATCACCCCCTACACCTCAACCCCCTCCCAAGGCACCTTCCCATGCAACCATCTGCCCCTTTACTTCCCCCCCTCCTCACGATCCAAGGGCCCAAACACTCCTTTCAGGTGAAGCAGCACTTCCCTTGCACTTCCCTCAATTTAGTCTACTGCATTCGCTGCTCCCAATGCGGTCTCCTCTACATTGGAGAGACCAAATGCAGACTGGGTGACTGCTTTGCGGAACACCTTCGGTCTGTCCGCAACCATGACCCAGACCTCCCTGTCGCTTGCCATTTCAACACTCCACCCTGCTATCATGCCCACATGTCCATCCTTGGCCTGCTGCATTGTTCCAGTGAAGCTCAACGCAAACTGGAGGAACAGCTTTTATGTTATTAAATTGTAAGATTAACTGTTTTAGCATTTTAAGTTCAGAACAGAGAGGCAATGAGGAGTGTTTTGTTAACTTGTGAATATTAATTAAGCACAAGTACTTTTTAGTATAGAACATTACTGCTGTTGAACAGTAAGATTATACACTGGGGGAAGCAGGTCACTACAGAGAAAACATTCCACGTGTTCTTTGTAAATCTGCTGCATTCCGCTTAGCAACCTGAGGGTCAGGTAGATCCACATCTTTGAGGTTGTGACCCAAGGTTATCTCAGGACAGGAAAAATGTTCTAATTTGAGATGCCTTGCCTATGACTGTCTATGACAGTCAGATATATGCATTTGATTGATTCATAGAATCATAGACTTGTTACAACACAGAAAGAGACTGTTGGATCATAAAGTCTGGGTCTATCTTGCTACAAAAGGTTTATTTTAATCCCATTTTCCTTATGCAACAACTTATTTTTACAAAGCGCCTTTAACATAATGAAGCATCACAAAATTTTTCATCAGAGCATTATAAAATATCATAAGGGGCTCTTAGGGCAAGCTACCAAAAGCTTAGTCCAAGAGATAGGTTTTAAGGAGCATCTTAAAAGAGGATTGAGAGATCAGTAGGCAGAGATGTTGAGGGATGGAATTCTAGAACTTGGTGTCTAGACAGTAGAAGGCCCCTCCACCAACAGTGGAATGATTAAAATAAGGGATACTCAAGAGGCCAGAATTAGAGGAGCATAGAAACCTCAGAGGACTGTTAAGCTGGAGGAGAAGATGTGGGGAGAGTGAGGCCATAGATGGATTTGAAACGAAAGATGAGAATTTTAACATTGAGGTGTTGCTTAACCGGGAGTCGATAAAGGTCAGCGAACCCAACGGTGATAGGTCCCTTAATGTTCTCGGTTTTCAAGCAATTAGTTCAGTTTAGAGGACTCTGTCTCAAGAAAACACCATTCTATTCACCCAAAGCATTCTATTTTACCACAATATCTGACATGCATTATTAAAGCTCCTTCAGTAGGTAGGTAAATCCACTACCTTGTGTGACAGCAAACTTTACTATGTCCATGTTGAATCAGTGATAGCACCTTCGCCTTGGAGTTAGAAAACAATGGATTCAAGTTCCATTTCAGAAACTTGAACATGTAATCTGGGCTGATATTTTAATGCGGCCCCTCAAAGAGTGCTACATTGTTACAGCTCTTTAATTGAGATGCTACGCTGAAGCCTGGTCTACCTGTTCGGATGATTGTGAAAAAACCCATGGTAATATCTGAACAGAAGCGTGGGAGTCTGAGTGGTGTCTTGTCCGACATGAGGAATAGGCTCAGCTACGATGCCTGTTGTACTCAAATAGCTCAGCAGCCGCTCAAGATCAAGGCTCATATCTGAAGGATGGAAAAGGTATTTGTGGGAGCCATCACCCTCAGGAGAGGAGATACAAGAGCACGGAGCCAAGCCATCACTTTTACAGGCTCTGGGGGGATTTCCACTCCCCCCAATATGGAAATCTACCTTTAAAATCAGCTTCCATGATCAAATCAAGATCGGATCCAGTTAGAAGTTCATACCCAGATCATTTTTCAAAAGCCGAAAGGCCAGATATCCATTTCAACAATTTTCCGTTTATATTTCAAATGTACGTCATTCACAACTTTCTATTTAACTGCTCCTGTTTTGATATCTTAGATGGTGTTTCTGATGGTATCTGTCCCAGAACAGCTTTTGCTGATATTTTTAAAAGCAGGTAGCAAACATGGCTGCCTTACCCATGTGACCTGTCGCTGGTCCAAAGACCAGCTGGTCCAGCAAAATTTCACTTCCCAAATTTCTTAATTTCTTCAACTGACAGTTTTAGCACAGAATAACCTGTACGGGACCTGGGGAAGGAAGTGTTTTGTTTTTATAATGACGTAAAGGCACCAATCACTCATAAGGGATTGCATAAAAACATTGTGGGTTCATTTATTAAGACTAGGCACATATGAACAGATATACATGGGTATAAAGCTTGAAGACACCAGCAGCAGAACTGTAAGTGTGTGCTCTGCTTCAAAACAAAAGTGAAACTAAACTGGATGATGTCATGCTTCTATCCCTTAAAGGCATAATAAAACAGGGAGAGTTTAAAAGGCCCAATTTCTGACTGGTCAAACTGATTAAACCAATTACTAAACTAAAATACACTTTGACTTGATAATTCAACTTAGAATGTCACTGAGCAAGACCACCATTTCTCTGTCATATCCATTGACACAAACAGAATTTATGTGTTTAATTGTTATCTGTGATCAAAGTGTTTTTATGTGTGAGATTAGTGTGTTTTCTTATCCTCAGAGCGATTTGCCCCAATTTAAATTATTCCAGCAGCATCTTTTCTGAATTTTAAAATGAAGAAGATTATTTATTATCACACACTTGCCCCAGAGGTTTAAAACATGACATCTCACACATACTATCACACACACAACGATTAGGTACAGATAAAGAAAAAAAATACGATTATAATTTGGAATTATCTCAGCCTCTTTTGTAGTAGACCTGTAGTTTCTTGGATGAATTGATGTTTTAGCTGGAGTGGAGATCTTGTAAAAGCAGAGGATTCTCAATAAGCTGCAAGGCTTCTTGTAGTTGAATTGCCAGGATGTCTGCTCTCGGGTGAACTTGAGGTTGGAATAGGTTGGGGGGAGAGTCCTCCTCCCATGTTAAAGGAATAGTGGTATATTGTCTTGGCTGAGTAGTCTTGGAGCTGTTTTCATGTCTTAGATGGTGTTTCTGATGGTATCTGTCCCAGAACAGCTTTTGCTGATATTTTTAAAAGCAGGTAGCAAACATGGCTGCCTTACCCATGTGACCTGTTGCTGGTCCAAAGTCATTTTCCAAATAAGGTGATGTGTTAGACTTGTAAACATCCTGTGTTGTGGATATTCACATCCTGAGAGTTTCATATAGCCACGGTCATTATGTTTGGGATGAGGAACCATCACAACACAATGAAAGATTGATGAGACCCATTTCATTTTCATCTAACAGCCATTGACTTTTGATGTCTGCATTGTCCATGGTGAAGCAGGAAGCATGGTCAGCTGGTATGTTATAGTCCTGTGTTGATGGTCCATCCTTAACAAAGAGATGTGTAAGTTTCACAAGTGGCTGTAATTGCCCATATTTTAATTATGTATTTGCTTCAGTTTCGGGAATGGCTGAAGATGAAAACATCTAAGTCACATGACATGCTATAGCCATCTTAAACCGGTTTTGGTGTCCACTTTTTAAAATATAGTTTTAAGGTTTGTAATGTCTTCATGCCTATTCTGGGCATGACACTATACATGGTTTGAGCCTACACATTGATTAATCCTTCTTAAATCTTTCCAAATAAAGCAACGTCTGAGCTGTGTACTGTCTGTTGTCTGCCAACACCTGATAGAATTTAATAAGCTTGCAACCAATTCCTTTTTATATATTACATTGAGTAACATAGTGGTACAAGGGTTCAACATTATAGCAGCAACTACACTTGGAACATCTTGAGTTTATGAAAACTGCTATATAAATACAGGTCTTTCTTTTCTTTATTGCCTCTCAGGACTCAGATGATGCTGAAAACTGATTGACTAGGATTCAAATTACTGAAAGCCACAGGACTAAGTTGCAATGATTTTATAATACAAGGAGCATGATGGTTCTTACACTAGGATGCACTAATGGGGATGTGGAGATGGACGAATGTTCTGGGATTCTGTTTAACCACCTTCTGGAGATCAGTGAATATTCCCATTTAATTGGTTGGGGAAAATCCATGATACATTGGCCAGAAGAGGGAGTAGTCCTAATGGGCTATATTACTTTCTCTCGTTCTAGGCTTTTTTATACCTTGATGAAGTGTTGAATGTTTGCTTTTGTAATTTAGGAGATCACCTGACTTCTTTAATAATGTGTCATAATTTAATGTGTTACCAACATGTAACACCATATGCTGTGTGTAAGCCTGTACTGGGATTGCCAACTATGATTAAATATATTCCTGAGGTTTCATCACATGTCTTGCCCCCAAGCTCCATCCATTCATCAGCCAGCTCATCCATCCTTGTGACACACTGCCTCCCTATGCCAATTGGAAACCAAAAAACTCATTACCCATTTGGGTGATGATTGACCATCAGCCAAACAGCTAATTATTTTCCCCATTTTCAATATTTTTATATCCAGTAAAGAGAAATGTTCAAAGAATTTTTTTTCACTCTTTTTTTAACATCCCTGTGATCTTACTCCAGAGTTGCGCACACACCAGTGTCCTGGAGATTGATCTTCAATTCCTGGAGACTGTAGGCCAATTCTGGAGGGTTGTAAACCCTAGCCTGTAGGCGTACCATGTGAAAGTTAATGGGCCTCCCTTAGACAAACGCTGGATGAAAAAACTATAAAATGGCACTGTTATATGATAAATATCATGTGACTAAAAACGAACAGCAAATGTCACATCAGTTAGTCAGCATGAAATATCCAAATCCCTTTCACTTCCCCTTCATTCCTCTTATGCTCTTTTTAAATTCACTTCTGGTTTTTTTCACTTTTTTTGGTTCCCTTCATTTCCTGCTCACACACCCTTATGTAAATGACCTGGAAACTATTACTGTGTAGATAGTAGCATACTAATGCTTAAAATAAAATGAAATGTGTTAATGACTGTCAAAAGAAGGGAGCAAAGAGTTGCATTGGAATATGTTAGGAGTTGCGCATTGATGTTCCGTTGTGTCATTTCACGGTCTATAAGATAGGTATTCACTCTCTTAAATGTAAACAGAGAATGATTGATTACAAAACATTCAGCCAACATTTTATGTCTTCTCAAGGAAGCACAACACAACAGGGTGCACGAATTAAAGTTATGAGAATTATAAGGCAGAATCCGCTGGTCCCACCAGCAGCAGGAAGCTCGGTGGCTGGTGAAACTTAATTTGATGTGAGGCCAAAAATCAGTTTCCTGGCGGCGGGATGAACTTTAGCAAATCTGTTCTTAGCACGTTAAAGGTGGGTTAAAGGTGGGTATATCTTCTGGATGAACAATGTCAGGAATCCCTTTTGCGGGCATTCGCACGTCATGTATGCTCATTAAAAGGCCACTTCGTCAGGATTAACATCCCCCTCCGATTTAAGTACTCCACCAGTCAGAAATTAGAATGTTCACTTTTACAACTGGTGAGATTGGCTTCTTCCACAACTTTGAGGTGAGTGGACGCTGCTTTGGCCTCCTTGGGGGCCACTCACAAGTCTTGACTCATATCGGGTACCAGCAGGACAAACTGTGTGACGGCTCTGTGCCTGATATTGAATGAACTCTATGAATATCAAGAGTACTGAAATTGTATTGAGGCACCTTGGAGAGGAATATGCAATGTGAAGGACAGCTGAATTCTATTGCACCTTCTGTAATTTTTTCAACTTGAAATCTTTTTGTACCCTAATTTGTATCCCTGACATGATATTGTAAATATCAAGAGAATTATAATTGTACAGAGGCACCTGGGAGTGGGACATACTATATGGAGACAAGTCAAGTTTTATGGCACTTCCTGTAATTTTCAAGTTGAAACATTTTATAATGTACTTTTACAAATTTTATGAATAAAGTATATATTTGGGAAAGGGTGAAGGGGGATATGATTGAAGGAGTGGAGGCTGAACATGAGTGGTAGGTGAAGAGTGGAATGGGAGGTTAGAGTGGAAGGGTGGAGCAGAGTCAGGGCAGGGAAGGCAGGTGAAGGGGGAAGGGGGAAGGGGGAAAAGAGAAGGAGGGGGTAGGGTGGAGCAGAGGCTGGACAGGGGGAGGCAGCAAAGGGAGAAGGGTGGAGGGAAAGGTATGGTGGAAGGGTGGGGCAAAGGCCAGACATGGGAGGCAGGCTAAGGGTGGTGGGAGGTAGGGTGGGAGGGTGGAGCGGAGGTTGGACGTGGGAGGCAGGTGAAGTGGGGGAAGGGAGGGAGTCTGCTCAGAGCAGGAAGAGGCTGTCCAGTATGGGTCGGGAGGCAGCTCGGGAAGGCAAGGGTGCAGCGACGTGGGATGTAAGGAAGGACATTTATTGTTGGGTCCTGTGGCTGGGTCGGGGTGCAGGGTTTCTGGGCAAGGATGGTGGGAGAGGGGTGGCCCCAGGGGGCAGGGTCAGTGCTCTTGATGGTGGGGTCCTGAACTGAGGACACTCGGCAGCAGAGGGAACAGTCATAGTGAAGGGGGGGGTGGGGGTGGGTGGGGGCGCGGGTGGGAAGTGGGATGTGGTAGGGTGGCAGGTCAAGGGTGATAGCCAGGTCACTGAAGCTTTGATGGTGGGGGTGTCACACAAAAAGATGAGAAAGGTGGCTCAGAGTCAGCGTGGGCATGTGGACAGTAATGAATGTAGGCTCAGAGAGGAGGAAAGGCATTAGGAGGTGGATGATAATGGGGGAAGATTTAAGGGTGACAGAGGGGAGAGGAATGGTTATATTGGGTGGGTCAAGGGTGATGGGGAAGTTGGTGGGTGACAGGGGGAGGTTGTGGAGTGAGTTTCAAATGTAACACACACTATTTTTTGATTCTCAGCAATGCAACACAGCCTTTGTAAAACCGCAATCCCTCCAAGTGAGAGGATCGTCTTTTCGGGTCAGTGGAGTTCAAGGTGAGCACAACTGGCTGACTAAAGCACCCCTAATAATCATGAAGCAACTGGATGAGAACCATGCTCGGCTGTGTTCTCTTCTCTATGATGAAGACTGCACGACAGCAGGTTGGTTTCTGACTCATGGGTCTCATAACATCGAGATCCCGGCAAGGCCTGGAGCTGCCGATTTTTCTGTACGATTTGCCATCTGCAGCTGTCAGAGGCAGTGGTGAAGGAAGGGAGGGATGGCAGCAAACATCCGACTCCAAACATCCATCCTCCCGGGGGAATGATTATGGCTGACAAGGGCTCATGTGGTTAGTCTTTTTATGCTGCCAAGGCATTGGTCTCTCTATAGAGTCTCGTAGGTAGTGGAGACAAGTGGAATAGTGTCAGAGGGAGGCTTCTCACACATGGCTCTCATGACCCCACTCAAAGAGTAATGTCTCCATGCACAGTCACCTATTAACAGCAGGAATATCCATCTCTGGTCCTCCTGGATGTCCTTCAACTGGAAGGGGTGGGTTGGCGATGCCTTGTCTAGATGGAGGACAGGCATAGGCCTTAGCACTGGCTTGGTGGCTCTGAGATGGAGGAAAACCTGTAAAGCATATGCTCGCTACATTTATTACTTCAACTCGTTCATAGAACCACTGAGGCCTAGATGTGCAGGCTCCAGGCAACCCTGCCTTTCTACTGGCTCTCATCCAAATGAGGAAAAGGAGGGCCCATCACAGGTTGGCACAGGGCCAGGAGGAGAAATGGCCTGAGCAGCAAAAGGCAGCGGAGCCACAAGAAGCTCAGAATGCTGGCGAACAGCTCCCACTGCAGCGGCGAGCATTGGCCTAACCACAGGTATATCACAGGCCATGCAGCTAACTAGAGATGAGTGAAAGGCAATGCCAAAAATGTCTTAGAATGTCCCACAATGTGGTTGCACAGATCTACCAGCTTCTCCATGATGATCTGCGGCCACAAGGATTTGGAGGGAATCCCACGCTAATAATACTAAAGGACACCACTGCCTTAAACCTCTTTGCCAATGGTTCCTTCCAGGGCTCAACTGGGGACCTGTGTGGCATCTCCCAATCAGCGACATACAAGTGCATACAGGCAGTGACAGATGCCCTGTTCAGGAAAGCACACCAATTTGTTCAATTCGGCCTAGATCCTGAAAACCAAGCTGCAACAATGTTGGGTTTTGCAGCAATCTCAGGTTTCCCACAACTGCAAGGTGCTATTGACTGCAGACATGTGGCCTTAACAGCTCCCTGACAACAGTCAGTCACGTTCATCAATAGAAAACTCTTTGAACGTGCAGCTGATATGTGATCACAGAAAGCAAATCTGGCATGTTTGTGCTTGGTTCCCAGGGACCTCTCACAATGCCTACACTCTGACCCACTCTCGGATGCCACAGGTTTTTGGAGGACCTTGGTGATTGCAGGGCTGGCTCTTTGGGGACAAGGGATACCACCAGAAGACCTGATGATGTCAGTTCACCGTTTGCGGAGTGCTGCTGATGAGAGCTACAATGCCACATATGCCTCCACCATGGCCATCAGATGAAAAGCTTCTTAAAGATGAGGTTCAGATGTTTGGACTGCTCAGGCAGGGCTCTCCCATATTCAGCACAGAGAGTGTCCTGGGTCTTCGTTGCCTGTTGCGCCCTGCACAAGTTCACACTACAATGGGCAGATATCTCGACTGAGAGAGACATGGAGGACTGAAATGTCTCCTCCTCCAACAAGGAGAACAGTGAAAGGGATGGAGATGACAAGGGACAGGTTGTCGCCAAGCCACATGGAGAGGCAGTAGCAGGGGTAAGACGTGGCATACCGGTCCATGCCAACCTGATAGCTACCAAATTGCAGGCAGAGTAAGCTGCCGAGGCATTTCCCTTACTTTTTGGTTTTTTATCCTCTGCTGGCTGGAAGGTCCTAGCTTCTTTTTGGTTACAGACATAATAGTTTGCTCCAATTAATTTATGATAGCTGAATTATATTGCACTACATAACATCTGCCACGCTGGTGGTTTGGCCTTTGCATGCACCAGATTATGCACTCTACAGAACCCTGGGGCTAAATGCGGACATTAGAATCTGCACAGCAATCCATTCTCACAAAGCCTCGGGCACCTGTAAGTAGAATTGTGATTTTACCCAGGCCCTCACAAAGCCTGTATGCATGGCAACTTGGGAGCAATCTCAAATATAACCTTTGCCGCAATGCACTATTGCCACACTCACACCAGCTCCCAAAGTGGGGGCAGACCCATGGCAGCAAACTCTTTCAGGCAGAACCAGGTATATGGGTCCACAGGGAGGAGCAGCATGAGAACACCATTTGATCCCTTGAGATCGTTCCTTCACGCACATTGATCAGTGAAAATCGTGTTCCTGCCCAACAGTCGCTACTCACCCATTGTAAACCCATATCCCTTGAGGCCTGTCAGTTAACTGCACAGACACCTCTTAAATCCTACACTGAAATGGGCTAATATTCCAGTTGCTTCCTTACTTTCAACCGTCACCTGCATGTTAGCCCAAAATGACTAAATCACCAAGGAAGGTCATTCGCGATTGGACCTGTCCACCACAGCTTTCTCCAGGCATGTAGGGTAGCCTCAGGTTTTTAAATGTTAAGAAGATGGTATAGAGCTTCTCTATGTCAGTCGTGAAACTGCAGCTATGGTATTCCTTGCGGCTCACTTAGCAGATTTAACTCCCCTCTCGTACTTGTGACATCCACCCACATCTGAGATCAGGGCAACAGCAGGGGGTGTTGAAATGACCTCAGTGAGCACATTTTCAGAGGTCACAGCACGGTGAGCTGCAAGTAGTGGCTTGCATGATGCGTGGCCAGGCAGCACACTCTCAAATGATGGCCACTGCTTAAGCATGCACATGTGGAATTACTGAGTAACCACTATGTTGATAATGAGAGAGAACTGAATCTATAGGAGCTCATTATCAGACCTTGATGGAGGCCCAAATTCCACGCCCTTAAATGCCTGTGACCATTGAAGCAACTAGCAGCAAGATGGGATCCAGGATGCTTCCAAACTGTGCGAGTGAACATATATTTACAAGTCCCAAAACTATACACAATGGTTGCACAGTCATGCCACCTCTGTGCCTTCAAAACTCCTTAATCCTTCTTTACCTACCATATGTCTAGGTGCAGCCCTGACATCCGCAGCTGAGGTGGAGGCAGCTTGCAGATTGTTATGTCTTGCTGACTGTGCTAACTTTTGTGAGTGTGGGGAGTGGGGTCACTGGCAGAGGGGAGTTGGAGTGACAGGGCACCCTTTGGGTGTCCTGGGGTGAAGACCCCCAGGTGCCTGGCTGGTGCTCCTGCTCCATGTTGATGCCCAATGGCACCTCCCTGACACCTTGAGGAGAAGGGGCACCTGGGGGGAGGTCAAGTTGCCCATCCCCCTCTCACCTAGCCACGGTTGCACTGCACCCATGTTTAGAGCATCAGAGTGCAGGACCGAACACACATCTGGCAGCCACTGTGTGTTCTGCTGGATCTGGGTATCCAAGGTGGCCACCACCCTTTCCATGGAGACAGCAAGTGCTCACTTGCCGGAGTCACGACATCAGGCAGAACATGGACAGACTCCTCCAGCCTTCAGCCCAGTCTGCGCATGGCCTTAGCAATTATGCCTGATCTTCCCCTGCCTGCCTCTGCATCTCCAACATATCTCTTACGGCCAAGTCCATCTGCATGGGGCTGAGCCTGGTCTCCACAGTGCTCAGTTGTCACTTCCTCTGCCAGCTGTGGACCTGCATCTGTGATGTGCTCACCAGATTGTGACTCAAGTCTAGAACATGGACCCACCGAGGTGACAGTATCTGCGCTGGTGGACGGTGCAGGTGAATACACATACACACAGAGAAACTAATCCAAACCCCATTATTAACCCACTTTTACAATAAATCATAATAATATTATGAAAATATGATTCTCAGTGATTACCAAGCAGGATGTCCTGTAACTGATAGAATTTGGAAGCATGAAGTGGCTGGCACAAATTCAGTGCACATGTCCCATTTGCTGGTGAGTGTAGCAACCCAAATTCCTGTCTGACACTCCTGTGCACTCACACACTTATACAGCCGGGTGCCCTTATGGGTGTCCGTTTGCAGTGAGAGTACTCGGTGCACTTACCCTGGCAGAGCGCAGTAGATCATTTGTCCACTTCCTGTACTGCTGGGAGTTTCTGTGCTATGCTCCATGGGTGCTAACATCCGCTGTGACCTCTGTCTAGGCCGCGGCGGTCAGATGGGATGGCTTCCTGCTGCCATCCTGGGGAAACAACGCCTCCTGCCTGTCTTGGATGGCCTGGAGGAAAGTCTGCAGCGAGGCTTTGCTGAGCCATGGGGCATTTCTTCTCTGGGACATTCTTGTCCACTGTTGAATGACAGCCAGACTGTAGCTCCTGGTCTGCAGTCAATGAATGGCTGCCCTTTAAGTATGGCGTATGGACCCTCAACCTCATGTGATAACGTGGTGACGGCAACTTCCTGCCCCAGCCCTGCCACGAGATTCACTGTTCTCCTCATGGATGCATAGGTAATGAGTGAACAGTGCAAGGTCACGTGTGGTCAGCTGTCCCGCTCCCACCCCTCCCCAGTAGAAATCATTCTCCCACTTCCGCTCCTGGCACCAAACCTGGATTCCAGAACAGAAGATTCCGGCCATATCACTGATCACTGTTGAAATCTCTTCAGCAATGGTGCCACTAGTTTTATTCACCTCCTAGTTCTGCACCTTGCTGATAGCTCATCTCCGCACAGGACAGCCAGGAGATTTGAGATAAGTTGAGATATAGGGATCATTTTAACTTAACCAGCACATCAAGAAACCCATGGGATCAGGTGGTTTTTCAACCCACCCAATATTAAACTCTACTGACTCTAACGGGGAGTAAAACCGGGCAGGGTGTAAAGCCAGTGTTGGAACAGATTCTCTCAGTTTCTACTGCAGGGACTCAAAACCCGATCTAGCCGAATTCATGTTCTCTGACTTGAAGAGTGAAGGGACAAGGGCACAAGTTCATGGCTAAAGCACATTTGGTTTGCAATTCATGACATAAGAAAGTCTTTCAAAATAATCTGATTTATTTTGCTCCCAACTCCACAAGCACGCCACACCCACCCCCCCAACAATGACTCTCTTTCTCCGTGCATCATATAAAACCAGATATCAATGCATTCACCATATTTTTCAAGCGATGCTTCTGACAAGGTCAGCATTTATCCCTCACTCACTCTTCTGTTATGACTCTTATCAAACAGGCTTTTAGAAAACAGATTTGTGTTATCTGGGAGAAGCTGGCATTGTTCTCCTTAGTGTAGAAAAGGCAAAGAGGAGATTCAAATCATGAAAGGTTTGGATAAAGAAACTAAAAAGAAACTGTTTCCAATGGCAGTCAGAATCAAAGGAGGCCTTTCAGCCTGTCATGTCTGTACTGGCTCTCTGAAGGAGCAATTTATAGTTAAAGGGTGTTTGGCATAGCAAGCGTTAATGTGGGACTGGGAAAATAGTACTGCCCACAGTATACTGTAGAGAGTCACATGAAAATGGATCGAATACAGTAGTGGTCTAGCAGAAGCCAGCATGGAGATATACCCTGACTATATCCCATATATAGTTATGGGTCATTAATAAACACTAATGTTCTACTATACAAGCCTCCAGACCTCTTAGCGAGACACCAGATAAACCCTTTCAACAAGAGGAGGCCACTCCTCTGCCTTCTCCACATAGCCCTACACATTCTTCCTTTTCAGATGGTAACATAATAGGTCAATAACCAGAGGGCACTGATGGATTACAAAAGAATCAGAGGCAGCTTGAAGAGAAACCTTATTATGCAACAAGTGATCAAGATTTGGAATCAGTGTTTATTGCTGGAAACAGATTCAATAGTCGTGCTCAAATGGGAATTGGATAAATACTTGAAGAAGAAAAATTTGCGTAAATATGGGTCAAGAGCAGGGAAGTGCGAATAATGGTTTGCTCTGCAAAAGAACAAGCACGGACTTGATGGGCCCAAAGGCCGCCTTGTGTACTGTACTATCCTCTAATTCAATGGGCAGGTGTCTGAAAGTTTGCCTTCGCACAGAGTTTAATTTTAAGGTTTCTTTTCCCCGGCTTTCTATCTTGAACAGACACCTCTGTTGGGATGCCAGTTTCTTAGAGGAAGCAAGTGGGAAAGTGGAGCTGAGGCAGAAGATCAGCCATGGTTGTATTCAATGGGAGAGGAGGCTGGAGGGGCTGTATGGTCCACTCCTGTTCCTGTTTCTTATGTTCTTATTTCCATTGCCCCAGGTATTGGGCTTGCTTCATGTCTGAGTTCAAATGGTCCGGGCAGGATTTTCCTGCCTCCATGGAGGTGGGAGTTCTAGGAAAATAGCAGGGAGCCAGATTGGGTTGGCTGAGTCCCACCACCGGGGATCTTTTCCAAGTCAGGCCTGGATGCAGGTCGCTGCCCACTCCACGAAGGCCTTAACTCCAATTTGGAAAACTGGAAATGAAATCTTCAAAAATCTGCATCTGGCATTGAAAAATAAAGTGACTGGCTAATTGCAAATAGTTTCTGCCCTAAAATGAATTACCTTCTTTAATACGGTACCTTGTCCTTGTCGTTTAAAGCCCAGTGAATAAAATTCTATTTGAATGCCTATGCAGCCTTTGCATGCTAATGCCCTGAGCCCTGAGGCCCTGTTACTTATCCAATGCCACAAAGTACCATTTCGTGCCACTGAATCAATGTTGATGAACTCATTAAAATCAATTTGTGGCGTGTTGTTTTGCATCAGTGCACTGGGCGGGCAGTGGGAAGGGTATGGCACAACATGAATGTCAAGGGCATTTATTTCCTGAGAGATTAAAAATTAAGCTCTTATTTCTTTTAGCCATTCCCCTCTGCTCTCAGCTGTCTTGTGTGAGCCGAAGGCCATAAGACCATAAGACATAGGAGCAGAAATTAGGCCATTCGGCCCATCGAGTCTGCTCCGCCATTCAATCATAGCTGATAAGTTTCTCAACCCCATTCTCCCACCTTCTCCCCGTAACCTTTGATCCCCTTACCAATCAAGAATCTATCTATCTCGGGCGGTGGCAGGGTGGCTGCAGTTGCTGCAAATGGCCGGTACTTACTAAAGTAACAGCAGCCGGGGTTATCATGCCTGATTGGAGTCCAGTCCTGAGAAGTGTAGACACTGCATGCCATGTATTTTTCCAGCGATGAGGTTCAGGTCTGACTGATAGCATGCATGTCTTACATTTCTTCCATCGCCATTTTGGGGCAAGCATCAACCCTCTTAAAATAAACACGAACTGCGAAAAGAAGAACATAAGATATTGGCACAGGAGTAGGCCATTCAGCCCCTCGGGTATGCTCCACCAGTGAATAAGACCATCCTCACATCAAGGTGTGGCCTTAACTTCACTTTTCTGGCTGCCCCCATAACCCTTTGCTCCCTTGTCAATCAAAAATCCGTCAAACTCATCCTTGAACATATTCAATGGGCCGCCTCCACTACGCGCTGGAGGAAGTTAAGTGTTTGCACCTGAGCTTTGCTGATTGAGAAATGTGCCCCTGATAGAGGGTTGGATCACAGCTCTCCATGGCAAACATCACACTAACACTTAGGACTTCTCCCCTGGGCTTTAGGACCCTGATGTTGGGACCAATTGGAGATCAGAACTAGTGTTGCTAACTGTGATTAAATGTATTCCTGGAGGTTTCATCACATAATTTGCTCCCATGCCCCAGCTATTAGTCAGTCAACACATCCATCCTTGTGAAGCACTGCCTCCCTGTGCCAATTGGAAAGTAAAAAGACTCATTAGCTAATTGGAAGATGCTTGACTGTCAGCCAAACAGACAATTTTGCCACAATTTTTAATATTTTTATATCTGGTAATGAGAAATGCTCAAAATGTATATACATATATATATTTTAAATAGATTTTATAATGTCCCTATGATTTTTCTCCAGGGTTGCAAAGTCCTGGAGATTGATCTTCAATTCCTGGAGACTCCAGGCCAATCCTGGAGGGTTGGCAACCCTATCCTGAACCCTCAGTTAACAGGAGCCAAATCAGCTGATTTCTTTTCCCTGAGGGAGCCTCCTAATTGGCCACCTTTGCGATTGCTGACCTATTAAGGGCAGCATGCCGGCGGCCACTCCACCGGAACAGGTGAGTGCTGCTGAAGTAGGTAGGATAACACAAGGGTGCCTCAGAATAAATAAAAATAGTCAAATATTTTAGAGGGAGGAAGGCGACAGGTCCCAGGGGATGAAGGGGAAAATCACCCCAGGATGGAAATGGGGTGGGGGGGCGGTGCTAGTGGTTGGATTGCTGTGGCCAGGGGGTCAGCTTTCCTTTCTGCAGCCCTGCCAATGAAACACAGAGCCTCTTGTTCCAATGGCTCCTCAGCCAGCCAGCCGCAGTGAAGGCCACCTTCATTGTGCGGGGTGGGGAGGGAGGGGCCACTCTGCTGGCACCAAAAGGCTAGCAAGTCTCAACAAAAAGATCGGCCCTCATTGGGGCCTTAATTATCCTGGATTTGAACAGACGTGTCAGACTCTGGAGTTAGGAAATGAGCACGGGGTTTGAACATACGATGCCGGAGTAGTAAGTATGTAAGAATTGAAATCAAAACAACATATATCAATCTGTTGAAAAACATGGAAGGTCTCAACATGATAGTAACAGAGACAAAATGAGCGCAACCTATTTCATTTCGAACCTTTAGAGGTGAAATTGGTTGATAATTTTAACAAAAGTGCTGGTGTGAATTTGAAATCAGATATATTGTTTCTGCTGTCTTTTCCCCTAATAGTATTACCAGGAAGAACTTTGCCCCTTTGTTAATCTCAGGATATGGGGTAGGCCATTTAGGATTGAGATGAGGGAAAATGTCTTCATTTAGAGGGTGGTGAACCTGTGGAATTCTCTATCACAGAAGGCTGTGGAGGTCAAGTCACTGAACATATTTAAGAAGGAAATAGATAGATTGCTGGACTCTAAAGGCGTCAAGGGGTGTATGGGGAGAGCGCTGGAGAATGGCATTGAGATAGAAGATCAGCCATGATAGTATTGAATCGTGGAGCAGGCTCGAAGGGCCAAATGACCTACTCCTGCTCCTATTTTCTATGTTTCTAAGATACGCTTGTTGGAGAATACAGTGCCACACAATGTGCTTATATCACACGTTTGCATGCATGGTCAATGAAGCAGTAAATTCCTGCTCTCAGCTGAACCATTGGGAAGGGCCACAGAGTAGAAGTGACATGCTTCCCCACCCCGGTCTAGGGAGAAGGGTTGAAATCAGAGGTCAGGGCCCACTTCCTTGTCATACTTACACACTCCCTTATTGGGAGAGTTGTGGTATGCATAAGAACTAGAATAAGACTAGAGGAGGGGGATGTCTAGCTTTCAGAAGAATAGGGAGAGGATGTCATAAATAGTCTTCTACCTGAACAGAATCAGAGTCATTGGCAGTGGTTGGAGAATGTAGCTTTTACAAGTGCATTACACTTTCCTGACAAGAAGTACACTAATGTTCAAAGCGAACAAGCACAGCAGTGAACATAGTGCAATAAAAGAATGAGAAAAAGAAGACTTGTATTTATATCACACCTTTCATGACCTCAGGGCCTCCCAAAGTGCTTTGCACTTATGAAGTGTAGTCATCATGGTAATGTAGGAAGCACAGCATCCAATTTGGGCGCAGCAAGCAAACACACTAATTACCAGGTAATCTTCTTCAGTGAGAAAGCCCATTAAACCTAATGAAGTCCATTCCTATTTGATAGATTAACCACTTAGAGCATTTAGATGACTACAGCGGCTTCTCGGTAATGTATTTTCAAATTTTCTACATGGTTCCCAGGGAGGTAGCCCATTTCAATTTGTGTCAGGCTGAGTGGGTTAACTAAAGACGGATTGCAAAGATAAAAGCAAAATACTGCGGATACTGGAAATCTGAAACAAAAACAGAAAATGCTGGAAAAACTCAGCAGGTCTGACAGCATCTGTGGAGAGAGAAACAAAGTTAACGTTTTGAGTCTGTATGGCCCTTCTTCAGAGCTGAAGAGAAGCTGAAATGTGATGAAATTTATACTGTTTAAAGGGGGGTGGGGCAGGTGGAGCTGGATAGAAGGCCAGCGATAGGTGGGGACAAAGGAGGGATTGACAAAGATGTCATGAACTAAAGGACAAAGGGATCGTTAATGGTAGTGGTTAGTGATAAAAAAAGGTGCTAATAGTGGCATATAGGTAAGAAAGCAGAATGTGATTATAGCAGAACAAGGGTAGCATTGTGTGAAAGAACAACATGGAACAATTGACAGATGGCCCTGTAGGGGATAGGGTGGGGGGAAGGGGTGGTGGTGGGGATAAAAAGCATAGAAAATGGGATAAAATGGGATAAAAATATGGATAAATGAATGAAAATAAAAATAAAATAAGTAGATAAAAAATAAAAATGAATGTAGAAGAAAGGGGATTGAAAAGGGGTTGAGAATGGAGAAGAAAATTCATGGTCTGAAGTTGTTGAACTCAATGTTAAGTCTGGAAGGCTGTAAAGCGTCTAGTCAGAAGATGAGGTTCTGTTCCTCCAGTTTGCGTTGAGCTTGACTGGAACATTGCAGCAGGCCAAGGACAGACATGTGGGCATGAGAGCAGGGTGGTGTGTTGAAATGGCAAGCGACAGGGAAGTCTGGGTAATGCTTGCGGACAGACCGGAGGTGTTCCACAAAGCAGTCACCCAGTCTGTTGAGGAGACCACTTTTTTTTCTCCACCACCTACCCCCTACCCCAACCCCTACAGGGCCATCTGTCACTTGTTCCATGTTGTTCTTTCACACAATGCTACCCTTGTTCTGCTATAATCATATTCTCCATGTAAATCCCCAAATTTGTCCCAACTGGCTTTACTCCTTCTTTTACCACTCTTTTGCTATTTACATGCCTGTAGAAGATTTTGGGATTCCCTTTTATGTTGACTTGGATAAAAGAACTGACTGTATTGTAGCCAAATTTGCTAATATAAAGGAAGTTGAGAGGAGATTGTAAAGAGTCTGACAGATTAAATAAGTGGCCAAAATTTGGCAGATGGAGCATGATATGGGGAAATTTGGCGGGAAGAATAGAAAAGCAGAATATTTAAATGAAGAGAGACTACAGAATCCTGCGGTACAGAGGGATCTGAGTGTCCTTGAATGTGAATCACAAAAAAGCTAGCATGCAGGTACAGCAAGTAATTGGTAAATGGAATGATGGCCTTTATTGCATAAGGAAATCTTGCTGCAGATGTACAGAGCATTGGTGAGACTGCACCTCGAGCACTGTGTACATTTTTGACCTCCTTTCTTAAGGAGGAATATAGTTGCATTGAAGGCAGTTCAGAGAAGGTTCATCAGGCTCAGTCCTGGGATGAAGGGGTTATTTTATGAGGAAAGGTTGACCAAGTTAGACCTATGCTCATTGGAGCTGAGAAGAATGAGAGGTGCTCCTATTGAAACATATAAGATTATAACATATGAGATAGAAATTAAGATAAAGAAGAAAAAGTGTGCTTATAAAAGATACCAGGTAGAAAATACAATTGAGAGGCAGGCTGAGAAATTAGAAGGTTTCGGGGAGGTGAAAAAATAAATAAGAGAAGCAAAGAGGGAGTATATAAAGAGACTGATAGTGAACATAAAAAGGAATCCCAAAGTCTTCTATAGGCATATAAGTAGTAAAAGGGTGGTAAAAGAAGGAGTGGGGCACAAATTTGGAGATTTACACATGGAGGCAGAGGACATAGCTGTAGTATTAATGAATATAGGACATCTGTCTTTACCAAGGAAGAAGATGCTACTGAAGCCATAGTGAAAGAGAAGGTAATTCACACACTAGAAGGGTTTAAAATTGATAAGGAGGTGGTATTGGATAGGCTGTCAGTACTCAAAGTGGATAAGGCAGCAGGACCGATGAGATGCATCCAAGGATGCTGAGGGAAGTGAGAGTGGAAATCATGGAGGTGCTGGCTATAACTTTTCAGTCTTCCTTAGACCCAGGGGTGGTGTTCAAGGTTTTGAGAATTGCAAACATTACAGCCTTGTTTAACAAAAGATGTAAAGATAAACCCAACAACTACAGGCCAGTCAGTTTAACTTCAGTGGTAGGGAAACTTCTAGAAACAATAATTCAGGACAAAATTAATGGTCACATGGACTGATGTGGGCTAATTAAAGAAAGCCAGCATGGACTTCTTAAGGGAAAATCATGTTTAACTAACTTGCTGAAATTTTTTTGGAGGGGTTTAATGTGATGTACATCCACTTCTACACAACTGACTTGTGAGCAAAGTTGTAGGTCATGAAATAAAAGGGACAGTGGAAACATGGATATGAAATTGGCTGAGTGACAGGGAACAGAGTTGGTGGTAGTTAATGGGTGTCTTTCCAGCTGGAGGAAGGTTTGTAGTGGAGTTTCCCAGGGCTCAGTGTTGGGACTCTTGCTTTTCTTGATATATATTAATGACCCAGACATTGGTGTACAGGGCTCAATTTCAACATTTGTGGATGATACAAAATTTGGAAGCATTGTGAGTTGTGAGGAGGATAGTATAGAACTTCAAAGGGACACAGACAAGTTGGTGGAATGGGCAGATGGGTGACAGATTAATTTCAATGCGGAGAAGAGTGAAGTGATTTTGGTAGGAAGAACACGGAGAGACAATAAAAAGTAACTGGTAAAATTCCAAATGGGATTTAAGAGCAAAGGGACCTGGGTGTTTATGTGTATAAATCATTGAAGGTAGCAGGATAGGTTGAGAGAGTGGTTAATAAAGCATACAGTATCCTGAGGCTTTATTAATAGGGGCATAGAGTGCAAGAGCAAGGAGATTATGCTGAACATATGTAGGATGCTAGTTTGGCCTCAGCTGGAATATTGCATCCTGTTCTGGGTGCTGCACTTTAGGAAGGATGTGAAGACTTTGGAGAGAGTACAGAAAAGATTCATGAGAATGGTTCCAGGGATGAAGAACTTCAGTTATGAAGATATGGAGAAGATCCTTGGAGAAAAGAAGGCTGAGAGATTTGATAGAAGTATTCAAAATCATGAGGGATTTTGACAGAGTCTATAGGGAGAAATTGTTCCTACTCACAAAAGGATCGAGAATGAGGGGGCACAGATTTAAAATAATTGGCAAAAGAAGTAAAAGTGACATGAGGAAAAACTTTCTCACAGAGAGTGGTTAGGGTCTGGAATGCACTGCCTAAGAATGCACGTTCAATCTAAGCATCCCTGAAAAGGAAGAATGTGCAGGGTTATGGGGAAATTATACTGTGAATTGTTCATTCGGAGAGCTAGTGCAGACCCAATAGGCCAAGTGTCCTCCTTCAGCACTGTTATGGCACAGTGGATGGTAAATGCTGAGCTGCTCAAATCCCAGAGGGAGACTTGAAACAGCTGCTACAACTGTTTACAATTTGTGCTTTTTTTTCAAGATGCATGCCTTGAATTTAGTAGTAATGAGCTCACCATGACTTAAAGGTTTTTTGCAAAACTAAATTAAACGTTTATTAATAGAAAAAAAGATTTTAACCACATACATGGGTCTACAAATTACTACTATAACACCTAAATCTCCTATTTAATCTAGCTCCCAGTTACACCTTCGTTAAGACAACAGTAAAACAACATAGATTTCAACAGGCCCAGGCAAAGCGCACAATACCCTGGACAGAGGTATTTAAAATGAATTCTCTTAGCTTCGGTTCATGTAGACAGCAGCTTGGTACATAGAGGCCGGAAGCTTTTCACACTTGTTAGATCTTAGACTGCCTTCTTTCCTTACACATAACCTCATCTCCTTTATTCATATTTCTCCCCTTTTAATGTAAATACCATTGTTCCAATACGTCCTTGCAACTTTACATTTTCCATTATATAAACCCTTCCATAGCACTGATATTATCAGTAATCTTTGAGAAAAATAAACACTGTTTGGCTTAGCCTCTGTTAGCTAGGTGTACCACCTTACCATCTCTTTAAAATTCACGACTCTAGCTTATGCAAATATAAAATGCAAATGCTCCTCACACCTCACATTCTAAAACTTCAGCCATGTTTATGTATTTAGCATTTCAAACCTAGCTCCTCTTTTCATAACTCAAAAGCTCCAGGCTAGCTGTCTGCAATTCAATTAAAACCCACACACACATACCTACACACATAGAAACTAATCCAAACCCCATAGAAACTAATCCAGTATTAACCTACCTTTACAATAAATCACAATAATATTATGAAAATTATTATATTTTCATGACAAGCACTGTAACAATTCTGTGATTCTGAAGGGATTGACAGGATGGATTCTGGATGTTTCCTCTCGTAGGGGAATCTAGAGCTAGGGGGCATCATTTAAAAATAAGGGGTCTCCCATTTATGACAGAGATGAGGAAGAATTTCTCCTCTCAGAGCATTGTTAGTCTTTGAAATTGTCTTCAGCAGAGAGCAGTGGCAGCTAGATCATTGAATATGTTCAAAGCTGAGTCAGGCAGATATTTGATTGACAAGAGTTATGGGGAAAAGTGGAAAGTAGAGTTAAGGTCACAATCAAATCAGCCATGATCATATTGAATGGCTGAGTAGGCTTGATGGGCCGAACGGCCTACTATTTCTTATGATATTATGATCTTATTAGATGCTCTGGCTTAATATTGGTGGGCCCTGAAATTCTTGGGTTGTAGGGAGGGTTGAAATTGCCACCCTACGTTTATGAGCAGGGGTGGAGGCTGCTGGAGTTCTGGAAGGATCTTAGATGCTCAAAATTGTGGCCAATTTCAGGTTGTCCTGAAGGAGCACTCACCCTCTCAGTGACAGACAAATGCCAATCAGAGAGTCAGTACAGGATCCCTGCATTTTCTGAATTCCACCATGTGTATGGTGCACCTCTATGTCACAGGCAGGGTTACAAGGATCTGCTGTTCAAGGCTGAAGTGGTTCTTTGAAGGTGAGATTACTATTTTAGAATTTTGTCCATTCCCTGGGAGTGCACGTAGGTCAATTCAAACTCTTGCCCTGTTTTATTCAGTGAATCATGTAGTGCCAGAGGAGAGTCAGATCAACCCATCAATGACCATCCAGCAGCATGTATCAGACAAGATATCACTTTCTAAAATACTTCTTGTGAGTTATGTCTTGGCATAGAACCATAGAATGCTACAACATGGAGGGCCCATCGTGCCTGTGCAGCTTTTTGAAAGAGATACCCAATTCAACACAGTCCACTGCCTTTTTCACTTGCCCTGCAATTGTTGCTATTTTAAGTATTTGTACAATACCCTTTTGATAATTATATTGTATATGCCTCCACCATCCTTTCAAGCAAAGCATTCCATATCATAAAAACTCGCTGTGTAAAAAAATTCTCATCTCACCTCTGGTACGTTTGCCAGTCTATTTAAATCTGCGTCTCCTGATTATCAAGCCTTCACTTCAGCCATGGAGGAGTTTGACTTGGTGGAGTTCATTTGCAGCTGTAAGCAAATGTGCTAACAGGATCCAAAGCACAACCAGCTCTGCCTGGAACAGAGAAAGCGATCACAACTCTGAAGTTTTTTTGTACTGCACTGGAGACCAGGCCTACAAGGAACATGAAACATGCCCAGCAGCATAACAATTGAAGATTGGGTGGCCAATGAGTAACTCCAAGACATTGAGTTGACCACCATCTCTTTGGGATAAGGGCAAAATACTGCAGATGCTCGTGAGTCTCCAGTCCCTGGGCACAAAGCTGAGGAAAAGCATCTTCCTTATTGTGGCCTCCTGCTGAATGTTTCCTCTGTACCTCCTCTTGAGCCATAATTATTCATTCTCTACATCTTTATAACTCCCTGCCATTCCATTCTAGGTATCCCAAGGACCAAACCCTCTCAACCCACTCCATGTTCACCATGCCACATTTTCCCCAGCTTCCCTCTGTTGCGTAATTCACTCAATGCTCTTGTTAAGTATTCAATAGATTTGCCGAGAATAGGTAATCACAATACTGTTGGTCAATAGTGCAGAAGATTTGAATTTGTACGTCTATCCCAATGTACTCAAGAAAGAGACGAAAAGCACTTGAACAGAGCTTTTAAAGTAAGAAAACCAAAACATTTATTTGCTCTTGCTGTTGATGCAGGTTGCGTTTATTTAGGCCATTGGGTTAAAAAGGCTAAAGTAGAACACCATGTTGTGCATACCACACTGTTCTTGAATTATAGGATACAGTAAAATAGATCATTCAGTGGGTATTGTTTCTGATTCATGCTAAGAGGCATTTGCTCACTCCCAGTTTTATACAATGTTTTGAGAATCCTTTGTAGACATCCCCATAAGGTTATCTGCAAATCTTTTTGAACTGCAACAAGAAAGAAAGCCTCAAATTACCTATAAATTATGTCAAATAGATAACTGCCAGACAGCTGCTATTCTCTGCAACAGAGCGACTTGTTAAACAGGTTTTCCAAACTACAGAGGCTTCAAAGGTCTCCGTCATTATACAGAAGAACATCAGAAATGCAGAAGCAGGTCACACGACCCACTCAAGCCTGCTCGGATATTCACTAAGATTATGGCTGAACTTTTACATCAACTGCATGTTTCCATCCTGTCCTACATTGGGATAGACAAACAAATTCAAATATTCTGCACTATGGAGCGACAGCACAGCGATAATCTATCTGTTCTTGGAAAATCTGTTGAATATTTTATGTGAGCACTGAGTGAAATGCAGAAGAGGGAAGCTGGGGAAAATCTGGCATGAGGAACATGGAGTGGGTTGAGAGGGTTTGGCCCTTTTTATCCATCCTATCCCAATATACACCCAGTGCCCAAAACCTTATCAATCCCAGATCCGTGGCCATCTTTCCCAGAGCTACATGTTTGAATTCCTCCAATCGGGCCTCACCTGGCCACAATACCAAAAAGTTTCTTATTACCAAAGTGACAAATGGCACCCTGTGTGACTGTGACAAAGGTTAAATATCCCAACTCTTCCTTCTTGACCTGTCTGCAGCCTTTGACATAATTGACCATATTATCCTCTTCCAATATCTTCCCATTGTCAACCAGCTGAGTGGGACTGCACTGGCCTGGTTTCATTCTTATCCATCTAATCGTAGCCAGAGAATCACTGTCAATGGCTTCTCTTCACACTCTCGGAGAGCTACATCTGGTGTCCCCTAAGGATCTATCTTTAGCTGCTCCCATTTCTCATCTACATGCTGCCCCTCAGCGACATTATCTGAAAACACAATTTCAGTTTCCAAATGTATACTGAAAACAGCTAGCTCCACCTCCCCACCACATCTCTGAACCTCTCCACTGTTTCTAAATTGTCAGACTGCATGTCTGACACCAGTGCTGGATGACCAGAAATTTCCTCCAATTAAATAAATATTGAAAATAAATATCAGAAATATCAAAACCATTGGTTTTGGTCTCTGCCACAAACTCTGTTCTCTAGTCACTGACTCCATCCCTCTCCCTGGGAACTGTCTGTGGCTGAACCAGACAGTTCACATCCTTGGTGTTATATGTCATCCTGAGATGAGCTTCCAACAACATATGCACATCATTGCTAATGTAGCCATTTCCACCACCATAAAACCACCCAATTCTGCCCTTGTCGCAGCTCATCTGCTGCTGAAATTCCTCAGCTGTGCCTTTGTTACCCCTAGACTTGACTATTCTAATGCATTCCTGGTTGGCCTTCCACTTTCTACTCTGCTTCATATCTATTTATTGCCACAATGCATTACGAATACTTATGATCACATTGAGCACTGGAAGTACTATAGTCAATGAGCAGCTCACCGACTCCTGTTTGTCATTTTTTTGTGTATTACTAAGTGTGCAAGAAACAGAGGAGGAGCTGCAAGAGAAATGAGAGAATTTAGGGTCACTCTCTACTCCAAATAATTTACCACTTGACCTGAACATTTCATATTTCTGGAAGTAAATTGGGAGGTCTGAATCTTATATTAGAGATAAGTCTTGTTTTTGAAAATCCTTGATATCACTATGTTCAAACCTTCATTGTCACCCGTTATTTAAACATTGATATTCCAGAGGAGAAACATTTCTTCATGATGTTATTGTACATTGAAGATGAAAGTGACCTTCTCCAGGCATGCTCTAATCTTAGTAGTTCACTATTTCTACCTGAATTTATTGGTGTCAAAAATCTGTGGCACTTCCACCCACCTTCACCCCTTCACCCCCAACCACTGTTAGTCTGGCAGCCAAGTGGAGAAATGGTGTGATGTTAGCCAGCACCCAGGTATAGGCTAACCCACCTTAACATTTTCCTGGGATCTTTCTGTGGCCAATAGCCCTTGTATAAATATTTCCATCAACATGAAGAGGCAGCTTCTCTGGCATTTTGTAGCCTTCCCCAACTAGTGGCATGGCCAGCCACCCAAAGGGAGCCTATTTGACCCCAGAAGATTGACATTTACACCAGAATGGTGTTCTCATAGATTCTTGGGACCAATATTTTATTTTTGAAAGTATAGAGCACAATTGTTTGCAAGCAGTAACAGTACAGTAATCATCCACGGTGAATGGATTTTTCCATTTTTTCCTATAGTAATATATTAGCAACAATAAGCTAAGCCATCCAATGGATTGCTGCCCAGATGAATGCAAATTACACAGCTTAACTAGAAATGGCACACTTCACCTTTGGTAATGAAAACGTGTTAGCAGGAGCGGAAGAAAAATGGGATGTAAATCCCCAGTAAGGAATAAGTCGCATTTCATTAAGCATTAGCATTTCCTTTGACAAATCAGGTAAACACAAGAACATAGGAGCAGGAGTAGGCCATTCAGCCCATCGAGCCTGCTTCTCCATTCAATATGATCATGGCTGATCATCCAATTCCATGCTTTTTTCCTCACACTATCCCCACATCCCTTTACGTCATTGGCATTTAGAAATCTGTCAATCTCTACTTCAAACATACTCAATGACTTAGCTTCCACAGCCCTTGGAGGTAGAGAATTCCAAAGATTCACAACACTCTGAGTAAAAAACATCCTCCTTATCTTGGTCTTAAGTGGCTTCCTCCTTATTTTGAAATTGTGTCCCTTGGTAAAAGACTCCCCAGCCAGGGAAACATCTTACCTGCATCTACCCTATCTATCCTTTTAAGTGTTATGTAGGTTTCAATGAGATCATCTCTCATTCTTTGAAATGCTGGAGGATACAGGCCCAGTTTCCCCTATCTCTCTTCATAGGACAGCCCTGCCATCTCTGGAACAAGTCTGGTCAACCTTTGTAGCACTCTCTCTATCGCAATAATATCCTTCCTAAGATAAGGGGACCAAAACTGCACAAAGTACTCCAGGTGTGATCTAACCAAGGTTCTGTACAATTGAAGCAAGACTTTGAACTCCTGTACTCAAGCCCTCTTGCGATAAAGGACAATGTACCATTAGCCTTCCTAATTGCCTGCTGCACCTACATGTTAGCCTTTGGGCTTGGCCTAAATGGCCAAGTGGTTATGGTACTGGGCTTGTAACCCCAAGATCAAGAGTTCAAATCTCACAATGGCAAACTATGTAACTTCATCTGAAACAGATGGAAACGGGTTTGTACTCGAAAGAGTTACATGTTAGCCTTCAGTGACTTATTGACATGGATACCCAGGTTCTTTTGTACATCTACACTTTCTAATTTCTTACCATTTAAACAATACTTTGTGCATCTGTTCCTCATACCAAAGTGAATAACCTCAAATTTTTCCACAATATAATCCACCTGACATGTTCTTGTCCATTCACTAAGTCTGTCCAAATCCCCTTGAAGCTGCTTTGCATCTTCCTCACAACATACATTCCCATCCAGCTTTGTGTCATCTGTGAATTTGGAAATATTACATTTGGTCCCCACATCCAAATCATTGACATATATTGTGAACAGCTGGGGCCTGAGCACTGATTCCTTCAGTATCCCACTAGTCACGGTCTGCCAACATGAGAATGACCCATTTATTCCTACTCTCTTTTTTTTGCCTGTTTACCAATCCTTAATCAAAGCCAGTATATTATCTCCTCTCCCATGTGCTTTAATTTTGCAAACCAAGCTGCTGTGGGGGGGCTTTATCAAAAGCCTAGTATACACATCCACTGACTCCCCTTTATTAATTCTATTAGAAACATCCTCAAAAAAACTCCACCGGATTCGTCAAACATGATTTCCCATTCATAAATCCTTGTTGACTTTGCCTAATCAAATCATTATTATTCAAGTGTCCTTTTATCACATCCTTTAAAATAGATTCAAGCATTTTCCCTACTACTGATGTAGGACTGACAGGTTTCTTGTTAGACTTCAAAAGCAAGTAGGCAGTAAAAAAAAAATGAGTGGGTTAAGATCATTGCAAAATGAATATAACAGCCTATCAAAATGTCCAAAGAGATGCAGAGAAGCAGAATGCTTTAATAAGAACCTTAAGTGCGATGATTATGAAGTAAGGACAAGGTTAGAGATGTGACAGCAAATAATTATGTGAGAGAATGCTAAATTTGTGGACTGTCCAGTGGATAATTTTCAAACATTTAAGGGGGAACTGTTTGTCTTTTTGCCAAAAAAGTGATTGCAAGCTATAAGAAGTGATGTGCCATGGTATTTTTGAACTTTATAATTGCCCAAATAGACTCCAATGATCCTTTATGATCCTGTGTTCTATAGTACTGACTATTGCTGAAGTAAAATAACTGCAATTTTCAAAGCAGAAAAACAATACAATTCAATAGACCATGAGCAATTATATTTAATGTTACAAAATACATCATGTTGCAAGGAAGTAGGTGGCCAGCTATATGAGTCCAGGGAGCTTGGCCCTTACAAAAGTGAGTAAATATAACTTCTAAGTATTGGTTAGTTAGCTGTTGACAATGGTTGCTTTTAATAAGTGTTGACTGGACTGGAGGATTGGGTTTATTTGATTGACAAAGTAATTATTATTTAGTTGTGAAAGTACTGACAGCTGGGTGGGATTTTCATTGACTTTGCTATTTTGCAGTGCTACCTGTGTTTGAATTGACTGTATTTTTTCATGCATTGCATTATTTGGAAAAGATTTAAGCAGATTGTATAACAAACTCAATTGCATGGTGAGATGATTTTAAAGTGCACGGGCAGGTAAGTGAGTACAAAAGGTTTGAGCTAAATAGGAGTTTGGTACTAAATTATAATTGGCTCGACAAGGCAATGGAAATCAGCATTATGAAGAGTTTGCATGATGGGGTAATTAATGAACTGCAGTGAGAGTTCAGGCCAACTGTAGCTGTAAGGTACGTCTACCAATTGTCTCACCCAAACTTTAAAATACTGAGTTGAAGAGAGGATTGAAGGCACTCTTTGATAGGCAAGAGAAGGAAGGGTTCCTGGAGCATAAACTGCAGGAGTTGGTTACTCTCCTGCTTGAGAGGAACAGTGAAGCAGGGGAAAAGAATTGGGTGAACATCTTCTGTGAAGAGGCAGTGAAGGAACCCCTGAAGGTCTGAAAAAACCTGATAGATATGCAGTCCTGCAGGATTCTGAAGACCTGAAAGACTGGTCAGCCCTCTAGAAGCTGTCAGATATCAGTCAGAAATATTATTTTAGCCTGAGGAGAGATACACTTGAGAGGGCTGTATCCCTAGCATGCTGGGAAATTGTGGACATGCTCAGGCATGTACAGTCATCCTGGGAATTGTACCGTGTTAACTCTCTCCAAACGGAGTGAGACCCCAGTAAACAATATCAAATCAAACCACAGGCTTTATAGACAGGTGACTCACTTGAGTAAAAAAATCTTAATGTAAACACACAACAAAGTAAAAGTGATTTCTAAATGTTACCTGTTTAGCCACATTGCTATGAAAGATATATATTTTATGACAGAAAGATTGTTTTAATGTGTCAGTTATTGAGAGGACAAAGATGGAGATGATTTTTTTAAAAACATGATTGGTTCATCTTCTTTCTGTTATCAGGAGATTTCCTTTACTATACATTCTGGATTCACTTTTTTCATGATGAAACATGACAAGCCAAAAATTAAAAATAACACATTCATATATCTGCCTTTCATGACCTCAAGACATTGCAAACCATTTTAAAGCCAATAAAGTACCTATGAAGTGTAGTCGCTGTTTTAGGAAATGTGACAGACAATTTGCACACAACAATCTTCCACAAACAACAATATGATAATGGCCAGATAATCTGTGTTAATGATGTTGATTCAGGATAAAATATTGGCCTGGGCACTAGGGATAACTCTAAGATAAAAGCAAAATACTGCGGATGCTGGAAAATTAGAACAAAAACAAAAATACCTGGAAAAACTCAGCAGGTCTGACAGCATCTGTGGAGAGGGATACAGTTGACATTTCGAGTCCGTATGACCCTTCATCAGAACTAAGACATATAGAAATGAGATGAAATATAAGCTGGTAGAAGGGGGTGGGACAGGAGAGAACAGGGCAAAAGAGATAGGCAGAAATCCTGCGGAGAGAAGAGCAATACATCTTCAAGGTAGACATTCCAGCATCCGTAGTATTTTGCTTTTACCTTAGTGTTTAATTTGACTGCCACCTCTCTTCAAGGAATGTCTATCTTGAAGAAGTATTGCTCTCCTCTTCGACAGGATTTCTGCTTATCTCTTTTGCCCTGTTCTCTCCTGTCCCACCCCCTTCTACCAGCTTATATTTCATCTAATTTCTATATGTCTTAGATCTGATGAAGGGTCATACGGACTCGAAATGTCAACTGTATCCCTCTCCGCAGATGCTGTCAGACCTGCTGAGTTTTTCCAGGTATTTTTGTTTTTGTACTAAGGATAAGTCCCCTGCTCTTCTTCGAAATTGTGCCATCGGATTTTGCATGTCTACCTGAGAGGGCAGACAATTTAACCTCTTGGGAAAAAGAGGGCACTTCCAACAGTGCAGCACTCCCTTGGTATTGCACTAAATTGTGAGCCTGGATTTTTAAATGTACATGTTTATACCATTTTATTACATTAGTAATGAATCTCCCATAGTTGTTTTCTTTTGTGAAAGGACAGAAGCATTATGCTACACAATGCACAATGCATTACAATAAAAATGAATTTAAGATTATCAGTGGGACTTGCAATGTAGCTCACTTACATTTGCTAGTAGCTACACATATTCAGGTATCTGTCCTCTGCAGGCAAAAGGAACATGCCCAGGTATTGCAACTTTTTTGAATTAAACAAAGCATGAGGGAAAATAGTTCCAATCAGAGTTGACTTGCCAACCAATCAGCACCCTTTTCTCATGCAGTATTAATTGTTGCTCCCTTTGAAATTTGGCATTCTTGCATCTGTCCTGATGAGCGTAAGATGAAAAGCTTTGACAACACGTCTCTTTTTCGGCAATACTCAAGTTCTATACTACCAAGCAGCTAAATGTATTATTCAGTCAGTAAGGTGAAGCTGACCCCTTAAGGCTACAAAAACTAAATGAAGTTATGTAAATACTGGTTGAATTTATTCAAAGGTCAGTGGCTACTTGTCAGCAATTAGACTTCTGGCTTTGTTTGTAGTTAAGTTCAAATCAGAGGCTAATCTGGTTCTGGCCATTTCTGTTCCTGGTGAATTTTTCTGTACATTCCAAAGTACTTTCTTTGCTTCTTTATTTCTTTTTTCCTTTTCATAAATATAATAGAAGTTTGCAGTGTGATTTCAGAACTTTCCCCAGGGTAGTTGTTCTCCTGATCAACCTTTAAGCTTCCCCTGTGAAAGAGAAACATGGCACAAAAATGCAGTTTCTGGCCGCAAAAGTTACATCGACCAATTGGCAGAATCGCTAAGGAAGCTCCCAATGCTGGGTATGTTACTTGAAGGAAGTGTAAGCTAGATATAATATCGTATGTAGCTAGAACATAGAGGAATTGCATACATTTTATGAACTTCATTCTTTGAAACCTCGGGCTGGATTTTACCTGCCATCTGGTAATGGGCTGGGAGGCAGGTGGCTCATAAAATGCACAAGGAATGGTTTGGGGTGGAGTACCCATCATCTTTATGCCAGCATGCCACTTCACCGGTGGCGGAGAGGAAGGAGGATAGTCCTCCTGCCCAGAGGCCAATTGAGCAACTTTGGCCAATTAAGAAAACAAGAACACAAGAGATGGGAGCAGAAGTGGACCGTCCACACCGTCCACCCTCCTCCGCCATTCAATATGGTCACAGGCTTCAACTTCACTTTCCTGCCAGCTCTTCTTATCCCTAGATTACCTGAGAGACCAAAAGTCTGCCTATCTCAGCCTTAAATATATTCAAGATAAAGCATCCACAACCACCTGGGGTGGAGAATTCCAAAGATTCATAACCCTTTGAGGAAAGAAATTTCTCCTCATCTCAATCTTAAATGATTAACCCCTTATCTTGAGACTGTGCCTCGGCGTTTTAGATTCCACAGCCAGCAGAAACAACCACTCAGTGTTTACCTTGTCAAGCCCCTTCAGAATCTTATATGTTTCAATGAGATCACCTTTCATTCTTCTAAACTCCAGAGAATATGGACTCAATTTAATCAGTATCTCATCATAGGACAACCCCCTCATCCTAGGGACCAATCTAGTGAACCTTTGCTGTGCTGCCTCCAGTGCATGTATATCTTTGACTCCAAACCTCATGAAGTCTCATAGCATCAGATCAAACATGGGCAATGAAACCTCCTGCTGATTACCACATACTGCACCCACCTGCACCCTTAGCTGATGAATCAGTACTCCTCCATGTTGAACACTAATTGGAAGAATTACTGAGGGTGACAAGGGCACAGAATGTACTCTGGGTAGGGGACTTCAATGTCCATCACAAATGCCAGGCAATGACCATCTCCAACAAGATGGAATCTAATCATCTCCCCATGACATTCAATGGCATTACCATCACTGAATCCTCCACTATCAACATCCTGGGGTTACCATTGATCAGAAGCTGAACTGAACCAACCATATAAATACTGTGGCTACAAGCACAGGTCAGAGGCTGGGAATTCTGCAGTGAGTAACTCACCACCTGACTCCCCAAAGTCTGTCCACCATCTACAAGGCACAAGTCAGGAATGTGATGGAATACTCTCCACTTGCCTGGAGGAATGCAGCTCCAACAACACTTAAAAAGTTCAACACCATCCATGGCAATCCTGCTTGATTGGCACCCCATCCACAACCTTCAACATTCATAACTTCCACCATGATGCACAGTAACAGCAGTGTGTACCACTTATAGGATGCACTGCAGCAACTTAATAAAAGGTCCTTCAACAGCACCTTTCAAACCCATGACCTCTGCCACCTTGAAAGACAGGGGCAACAGATGCATGGGAACACCACCATGTGCAACTTCCCCTCCAAGCCACGTACCATCCTGACCTGGAACTATATTGCCATTCCTTCACTGTTACTGGGTCAAAATCTTGGAACTCCCATCCTAACAGCACTGTGAATGTTCCTACACCACATGGACTGCAGCAGTTCAAGAAGGCAGCTCACCACTACCTTCGCAAGAGCAGTTAGGGATGGGCAATAAATGTTTGTCCAACCAGTGGTGCCCACATCCCATGAACAAATAAAATAAATCTCTCTTTAAATATTTTGCTTTTCTATTCTTATGACCAAAGTGAATAACTTCACATTTGCCTACATTATATTCCATCTGCCATCTTGTTGCCCACTCATTTAACCTCAATATATCTCTTTGCAATCTCTCTGTGTCCTCCTCACAGCTTACATTTCCACCGAGCTTTGTATCATCTGCAAATTTAGGTACGCTACTCTTAGTCTCATCAACTAATTCATTATATAGATGAAAAATAGATGAGGGCCCAGCACTGATCCTTGCTGCACTCCACTAGTCACAGCCTGCCAACTTGAAACTGCCCCATTTATACCTACTCTTTAATTCCAATCCGTTAACCAACCAATCCTCTATCCATGCTAATATATTACCCCCAACTCGATAAGCCCTTATCTTGCCTATTAACCTTTGCATTGTACCTTATTGAATGCCCCTACTTTAAAGGAACGGGAGCTCTGACAGCAACTAATCAGTTGTCAGATGGCCAAAAATTGCAGCCAAGGATCCCACAAATGGCCAAGGCAGGGTTGCCACCCCCACCCCTTTGAGCCCATCATTAGAGGCCTGTCAGGCAGATAAAATTCCAGTCCTTATGTGTAAATAACTTCACGAACTCTTTAATGATTATGGTTAGTATCAACGAAAAACATTTAACATTATACTTCACTAATTAAGGCATTAAAGCCTCACTGAAATGCTTTTGCAGAACATCTGGAGTGCACGGCCTTTCCATCGACGATAAACTAGGAGGATTAGACAATGGCAGAGAAAGGAGAATGGAGTCAACAAAGAGAGCATGGAGGCTGTGGCAAAGTCTGAAGATTATTGGAGCACAGCTCATTGGTGTTACTTTCTTCTTTTCGATGTGAACATGACAAGGATTGGTGAAACTATCATGTGGGTTCTTCATTTAAAGTTAGGACTATATACAAATAGAATTAATTTGGAGAGTAAATATATGTATTTGGCTCCTATTGCTGCAGCTTGCAGCCTGAATACAAGTCATAGGACATCACATCTGTTGAGGTGGTAGTGATTGACAGCAGTTTAAGACATACCCCATTAAAGATTTACATGCACCGCATCATATTAGGAACTGTTAAGGGTTACCTTTGAGATTTGTAAGGGAAAAGCTGTTACCTGTCTAAAGATGCCCATATAATAAGACTGTTGGACTGAATGCTGGGAAGTAGAATAATTAATACAGGCTTTTAAGTAATTCATTAATCAATATCCCTAGCTCAGATCTAAAGAAGACACACTTAGTGGGTTGGAAACATATCATGGCTATTCATGTTTTTGTGGATCCCTCTGTTAAAAAAATGAAAAGAAAGACTGCCAATTATATGAAACATTTCACAGTCTTAGGATGTCCAAAAGTGCTTTACAGTCAATGAAGTACTTTCTAAAGTGTGGTCACTATTGTAATATGTGAAATGCAGCAGCCAATTTGCATAGTGCAAGAACCCACAAACAGCAATGAGTTAATGAGTTGATAATCTGTGTTGTAGTGATGTTGACTGAGGCATAAATGATGGCCTCAGGACTCTGGAGAGAACTCCCCTGCTCCTTTCTAAATAGACTCATTTGATTATTCATGCCAATACAGCATTAAGAGTAAGCCTTCGACAAATTCTCCCACTGAATGGTAAAATGTGAGTTTGCCATTGCTAATCTCTGCATGGTTAACTACTCATTTCAAATCTGCCACTATGTCAAGGTCACCATGGGCTGCTCTCACACATCTCTTAGTTGCCGACTATAAAGCAGAACTGATAGAGGTCAAAAGGAGCAACTGGGATGGATTTAGTGGCAATAAGTCACGGCCCATGAACCAAAAAACAACATTTTTTTGATGGTGAAATAAATAAATTATAATCCACTCCTGATAATTTAAAGTAATTTTATACTCAACAATTTGGATAATTTACCAATTTAAATTAAGTAGCATAGGTAACAAAGCAAAATGGAAATTTAGTGCAAAAAATTTGAGTTATCTTAAATAACTCTGAATTAAGAGTATACTGTAGTGGACAAGAGCTATCTGATGAATACATTTTCTTTGGACTTACAGGAACAGTTTCATAATGTTACATGTGTGAAATTTTTAAAGATTAAGACTCAGAATGAATGACAATGTCATTCAATCACAAACCTGTTTAGCAGTGGAATGTAGAAAATAAGGTTCCTGTGTATTCCATTCTGCAGCTGGTCATCAATAGGTGAAGCTGATTCTAGGTGACCCACTCTTACATATCATTCCATAAGGAACATCCTGCTGATATTACAAACTTATTAGGCAGAAAGTCAAAGGCATAAACTCCCCATCCTATCATTTTATAAGCACATTGCTAGTAAGAAAGCCAAGTTCTCACACTTTCACAAATATATGCCAAAGAACGCAACGAATTCTTAACAGCTGCCTTTAACTCATCACTAAGGAACTACCTGAGGTTTTACCTTTCATCTCTGACTCTGTTGCCTAGTTTGCATCAAAAATAATTTAATTTACTAACCTTCAATTAGGTTACAATGAAACAGTTGAATGAATAAATTAACTCCTTTTGCCAGATCAGGGAAGAAGTACACTAAACACAATTTATTGGTTACAAATCACAACATAAAGTGAAAATTGGGTACAAGAATGCTGAACAGCAATGCAAAATGTAATCCGGGTTATCTATCAGTTGAGCAGCAAATCGTTAATGCACAGTCACTTAACAAAACAAATAGCAATGGTTACATTGGCAATTCAGTGAGCCACTGTAGATCAACATGAATGGATGCTGAGTATAAACTATAGCAGCAACCAAAATCTGATGTGCTCAACTAGTGAGATTACTTTAAATGTAATTCTTTAGTTAACTGACAAGTGACACACTTCTAACAGTTCTGAATAGATAGTTTATCCAATAACTCAAGTCTCTTGCGTGATTAACAACGTTCAGTGTTGTAACTGTTGGCAGGAAAGAGCAAAAAGAACATTGAAATGTGGCACAACATAGTTCAGAATGCGTTTCAACATCTTCCAGAGTTGCATAGGAGTCCTTAGTCAACAATGTGCAGAGGTGGAGAGATGTGTTTTATCCACAAGAGGTGAGGAAGGCCTCCAAATTCTCCGAAGGCAATTGCACCAGGTAGCCGTAGCAGTCAATGCCAGGAGTCTAACCCTGAAGACCTGGATGCAGTGTCACAAGTTCAATGGGCACATTTGAGTAGTCAATGTCAGTGAATGCAATTTATAATGTCATACCCCACCAGCTGCCCCAATAGCCTCAGCCATTGTTCAAAGCGTCCCCATCATTCACCTAGCAACAATCTCTATCAATCATGACTTATTTGTAACATTCATATGCCTCACCTCACCCTCACACACTTATCACTGCTGCAAGCCCCACACCCACATCTCACAGCTTTCAGACCCTGCCAGTTAGTCAACCATGACAGCCACATCACCCAAACAGGTTGCAACCCCCTCACTGACACAATTCCCTCTCTCTAGCAGGACGAAGTGGGGGAAACCATAGGCAGCAGCACCTAACTGGCAAGGGACAGGCACGGCTGTGTTTGGGATTGAAACGCAATCATGTACAAATTGTCCTACCTGGCTTCCCATAGTCATGTGACATATGCCATGAGGCACAGACTGGGGATAGCCACGTTACATTCAGTTCTAACAAAGACATTGTACCAGAAGCAATGTACTCTTTGAGCTTATAACAGGTTGCACTGGGGAGACGGTGCTCACCATCGTTGGGGCAATGCCTTGGCCTTTGGCAGGGAATCAATCAATGAAGATTACAATATGCACATACTTAATCTCCCTTCTTACATCATACTTACCCTTCATTCCACAATCTCTTCTGATTTACAAGCTGTAGATGGTGTAAGCTTGTACCTCCCCACCCCCTACACCTCACTCCAACACTAACCTTTCTCCTTTCAAATACTTTGGTCAGATAGTAGAGGAACAGAAGGATCTGGAAAAGCAGGAGACAGTGACGATGATGAAGAAACATCATCACTTGACCTCATACTCACAACCACCAACTCAGATGCTGACACAGCGAGTAATTTAGAAGTATGAGTTTAGAGGTGTGATCTGGACTTGGTGAGACCATGGACATGAGTGGCTTGCAGCCAGGGCAGGAGACAAAGCTGCAGTTGTCAGCTTGCCAGCTGGTGAGGTTGTACATGATTTATGTTGCAGAGGACTCAGGATAAGGTCCTTGATGAGGAAGCCTACAGGAAAAGGCTGACAGGCATGCACAACAAGATGCCCATTGCCTTGTCAGACTTGCCAGAAAGCCTGGTGTCACTGTCAAGGAGTTTGGAGGAGTCTCACACCATCCTGACACATGGTTTTGTGCAGAGCATGTAGAGTCCATCAAGTCTAGTGTGAAAGCGGTTACCATCTCCATAAGACACTTGTGGACCCAACCATGATGCAGTGGCTGATGGCTAATGTCTCAGCTTCCATTGCAGCACAAGGAGAAACCAACTGCTGCTGCATGCCGTGCTCTCAGACTGAGGTTATGCAAGCCCAGCTTACTGCCACACAAGCTCAGACTGCTTAGATCATAGAGATTGACTTAACCAGCATACAGTGAGAGGGATTTCAAACTAGCAATGCCTTATCACAATGTCAGATCTTTGCTTACACCGAATTCCATTATAGAATAGATTGGCTACAGCACAGTGCTAATTAGAAATTTGCCCTTAATTTAGCTGGATATTTCAATAGAACATTCTTAAGTGCCACTGTGCTGGGCACCATTCCTTTCCATAGGCTTCTGCCAATGGAACTCTTAAAGCAGTTTCTAGAAAATGCACAGGAGAAATATACTTTTATTCTTGTGCAAAGTGTCATGAACACTTTAATCACAGAAAATGGTTCATTTTCAAGGACTAAGAACATTCTGGAAGAATTTGTGTTTTAAAAGACACTCTCCCTTAAAGGGTTAATGCAGGACTCTGATTTCTTTTCCTGAAAAAGACACCCTTTTACGAGAAAATGTAATTAAGCAGTTTTAAAGATGCTGCAAACCACTTGACCCAAGTGGATTGTGTACAAAGGAGGTCACATGGTAATTTATGGCTTTGAAGTGCCATGCCTGGAAAACTGTATTTAAAAGTTAGTTTTGGTTTTGCTTTAAAAAAAGAAGGACCAACTGCTTGTGAAAAGAAGACAGCAACCTTTTTGCACTCCAGAGGCAGTCCACAGCCGGATGTTAATATAAGCTGCTCCTAAGTTGCTCTACTTGCTGGAATTGAGTTCCTTAAGTCTGCCTGGAAAGCAGTATAAGAGTCTGTTTCACAGATCATCGCTGAGAGATCAACCATATAACCTGGATGCTATTTCAAGGACTCCACATATCCTTTTCCCTTGAACCATTGACTTTTAACCTTTGGCAGAATTCCTCCTTTTTTTGGGGTGTGTTAGCGTGTTAGTGTGTTTGTGTGTGTTATTGTGTGTGTGTGTGGTGTGTGTGTGGTGTGTGTGTGGTGTGTGTATGTGTGTGTATGTGTGTGTGTGTGTGTGTGTGGTGTGTGTGTATTTCCAAGTGTGCCTGCGACTTAGGGTATTTTGAAAGAGTGATTGGTATACTTTTATATTTCATACTTAATAAGCTTTGCCTTTCTATTCGACAAGGCTGGTTTTATAATAAACGAATATTAATATGACTGATGCCATAGTTGGACTCCAACAGTGTATACAAGGGAGGGGGGGTGGGGCAGCTCAATCTCACTCCAGCAACTTCTTCTCCTCAAGCAGTCAGCCTGGGGCCCCCTGGGCACCCATAGAGAGGAGGATCAGCAGGTGTACACCACACGCCATCCACCCACGTGACTCCAGGAGTGCCCAGCCCATCCGAATCCCCGTTTCCTGTGACCCCAGCAGCTCCAACTTCACAGCTCAAGGAAGGTGCCACTGCCACACAGCAGGCCCCAAAAAGCAGGCCCACCAGGTCTCAGCCGTCCAGAGGACACCCGCCAAGATCATCACAGAGAGGGCATAGCAGTCAGCAAGCTACCTCCACTTTCTCCATGGGTGTCCGGGGAGCAAGGTTAGGAAGGTTAAGAAGATGTAGTTGCACAGCCTGGGCATAGGTGTTATTCACTTGTACATAACATTCACTATTGCCAATAAGCTCCCGAGAATATCTCCCTGCCTATGGCTCCTTATTCTGATGGGCAGTGTTTGTGTCACTCAGATGTGAAACCTTCCAGCACAAGATAAAGGCAGGTGTCTCAGTCTAGGGCCTCTTCTCTGTGCTTTTTGCAGCCTTCAGACCACAGTGGTGGTCCGGCCTACATTCCCTGGACACATTACTGATGTCTGCACCTCGATGGCACTTTTCATTGCTGCCAGAATGTCGTGGGCAGGCATTGCAGAGTGCCGTCATACTCTCCGTGTGCTCTCAGCACCTTTAAGTTGGGTCTAGCCCCCATCTCTTCAACATCTGTGACCAGTGATGCTGTGCTCCTGAAGGGGTCAGGTGCTGAAGGTGGACAAAGGATCAAATGCTTTTAAAGTTTCATGGCTGCTTATCTATGACATGACCCTATTCACAGGGGGCAAGCAAGCTCTCCTCAGCCAGACAGAAGTCAGACATTCTCAAAGGCAATGTGAAGATCTATGGAGTGTCCTCCCTGCATGTCATCATCATCCTCCTGCAATCAAGTTACTATTCGAGCCTCCACAGCGTCTCCATGACAGGGGCATTGTCACAGAGGGTTTGTGCGCTGCCATTGCCAGACTGCAGTCAAACGTTCATAGAAACAATGTGAAGATCTTATGGTGTTGCCTCGCTGCATGTTGTCATCATCCTCCACAAATCTAGTAGCTACGAGGGCCTGCCGAGTGCGCCTGCCTTGTCTGGCCAGTGCAAGGGCCTCATTCCCGTCATCGCCACCTTTGACAACCTTCTCATCCTCATCACCGTAGGCGTCCTCCTCACCGGAGGAGACCTCCAACTCCTGCATCTCCTCCTCAGCCAGCTCCACTCCACATTGCAGCGCCAGGTTGTAAAGGGCGCAGCAGACATCGACGATGCGTGACACCTTCTGTGGACTATGTAGCAGGGCTCCACCAGACCGGACCAGGCACCGGAACCTCATTTTCAGCATCCCAATGGTTTGCTCCATCAAGTTACGAGCTGAGCATGAGCCTCATTATGCCGTCGCTCTGCTGCAGTCTGAGGCCACCGCATGGGTATCATCAGTCACGGCCTCTGTGGGTAGTCCTTGTCCCCAAGGAGGAATCCCTCCAGCCTCCATGTGACCTACTGAGAATGTAAGAGTCATGGACACTTCCTGGAAACCATGCACAGACCTGCTTTTGTGGTGGTCACACACCAGCTGCACATTCAGCGAATGGAATCCCTTGCAGTTGATGTAGTTGACTGTGCGTTGCGATGGAGATCATACAGCACATAAGTGCAGTTGATAGCACCCTGCACCTGTGGGAAACCTGAGATCTGGGAAAATCCAGTCACTCTTGCATCCTGGCTCTCCTGGTCCCAGGCGAAATGCACAAAGTTGTGTGACCTGGCAAAGATAGCATCCGTGAACTCATAGTTGCATTCGTGGGTGGAGGCTTGTGATATCCCACAGAGGTCACCTGTGGAGGCCTGAAAGGAGCCACTAGTGTAGCAATTGAGCGCCGTGGTCACTTTGACGGCCCTGGGCAGTGGCTACCCTCTGGCAGTAGCTGGCAGATCTGATTGACAAATTCCCTAGATATGCGCAGTCTTCGACGACACTGTTTCTCAGGCATCTGCAGGAATGAAAGATGGTGTCTCTAGACCCTGGGTCTAACTAGGCGCTAAACAGTGATGGCTCGCTGTGGCTTTTCAATGGTGTGTGTGGAAGCCCCAGCCACCCCTTCTTCCAGAGGGTGCTGATTCTCCCTCTGCATAGCCAGGCCCCTCAGTCACTCTCTTCTCCGTCGTCTTTGCTCTCTGTAAGCCACGGGACATACAGCTAGGTCACCAGGCTCCATGATCCTGATGCACTCCTCCTGCAGGATGAAAGAGAGAGATGTGTGGGTTAGCATGGGTGTGCTAAGAAATTCTCTTAGTCAAGTCTAAAGGCCCCTTAATGCATCCTGGAGACTGCTGGTCATCACTTGGATGGCCAGGGATTAATGTGCTTCATGGCTGTCTGAAACCCCACCTTTCTCCGCCCCACTCCACCTGACCAATTGGCGGCAGCTTTGCCCATTGGGCTGCATGCTGTGCTCTGAGATCAGGCGCAGGCATTCACCTAATACATGCTGCAAGGCTGCGCTGTTAGCTTGAACCATGGGGGAGACTGCTCCAAACCGGGATGATGACATTGCAAGGGGCTGTGAGTCACCAGTGGCTGCTCCATGGCCAGCTTTAGCAAGGAGATTGTACAACTTGCCCAGTCATCCCAATTTCTCCAGTCCACTAAAATGCTCATCAGTTTGCAGTCTGTGTCCAAGGGGTGAAAAGCTCTGGCGCACTCAGTGGCACTTTCATGCATCAATGTTGCTTGAGTGGGCAGAGAAGCTAGAGGCCCGACTCCAATCATATCACTGTGGCTGCACCTGAACTGTCTCAGAGGAATGGTCACTTTATATAATGTGTTCCTAATGCGTGGCCGCTTCCCTCGCCCAATCCTCCCCCACCAAGCACATGCTTGTGCACCACCTTCAACCGCAGGGCAGCCTTTGATCCATTTCCCACAATGCACCTCAACCGTGATGTCCATCAGGTGTCCCTCGCAAGCGCTCCGCAATGTTACTCTGCACTCACCTCCGAGTTCCCCTCAATGTGCAGTCCGCCAAGTGGACACCTTTTACATGCGGTTGTGAAACATGTCAGTATGTTTTGGGTGGACAACCAACGGCGGGGGAAGAGTCCGGCGGGCTGGCCTTATAATGACATGCTTATGTATTACGATGAGGTTCCCGACGCCTGATGGCGGGAAAAGCAGCCTGCCCGTCAACAGGCTGAGCGAACAATTGCAAACTGGATTCGTGGCGTCATGAAACTGATTTTTGGCCTTCTCGCTATATTGTTCGCTCAGACCACCGAACACGCCCGACACCAGCAGGCACGGAAAATTCCACAGTTTGGTACGTTCACACAAGGAATGCAAAAAGTTAGCACACAGGAACAGCAAGTGATTAGGAAGGCAAATTGCATGTTGATCGTTATCAGTGATGTAGTGCTGCCGGAGCGCTGCTCCAGCTCTTCCAATCAGGTTGCTGGGTGGGGGGGGTGTTGCCGACAGCTCCATCCAAACACAAGGGCCTAGGAACTAGGGAGTTCTTGCCATCCACGCTGAGCAGCCAGAGCTTAGGACATGACAGACCCAGATTTTTAAAAATCGGAACTTTCAGGCTAAGATTTCCGATTTTTGGAAGCCTGTTTGTCAGGTTAATTTCACTCGCTGCTGCAGGGTGGGGTTGGGGAGGAGAGGACAGGGGCTGGGGGAAGGGGAGTGGGCAGGAGGTTGGAGAGATTTGAGGTGGAGGGGGAAGTTGGGGGGAGGGCAGTGGTGTAGGACTGTGGGGATTGGCCATCTGTTATACGCCCCAATTTGTTTTTCTTTCCACTGATCTCAGTGGAATCCATTCCCTTAACAGTCTGACTGGATTTTCAGTCTGTAAGATTGGTGTTGATTTTAATCCTCGCTGCCTTCAATATTGAAGCTACTTGTTTCCAAGGGTAGCACATGCAGAGGGATTTGGCTCTTTGATGACAACAATCAGGAGTGGTGGGAAATCCTCTCGCAACCACTTGGGGCTGTGTGACTAGTGACGCTGAGATGGCTAGAGCAGGGACCATGTCAAGTGAATTCTACCTGCGATGTTATGTGAGGAACAAGGGCATATTTGGCCATGAGTTCCTGGAGTTTGACTTTAGGCCAGACAGTAAGAGTTGACCAGAATATCTGGAGCTCACGATGTGGCTATGAATCCGGCACCTGGGGAGGTTAAGGGATGGCAGAGAAAGGTCAGGCCCAGGGACCAGGGCTTCATGCTGCTGTACAGCAGTGACCCTCCTGTACAGCTCCCTGACTGTAAAAAATAAACAGACATTCAACTCCCTGCACAGCTCATAAACAAACATTTCAGGGCCATTGAAGCTCAAGGTTTGCAGGATCTAAAGCAGCATCAATATCTCCAAACACCCTGCTGCATTTGCCTACTGAACATTAATTGCTTGGCTATGATAGCCTAAGGGTTTGAAACGCAGTATAGTGTTTGTATTCTCTGCTGGAAACTACAGCACAGAAACAGGCCATTTGGCCCACCTCATCTAAGTTGGTGTTTAAGTTCCAGACAAGCCTCCTCTCACCCTTCTTGATCACACTATCAGGGTAACCTTCAGCTTCTTTCTTCCTTGCATGCTTATCAAGTCCCTTGAATGCATCTATGCTAAAATCATAGAATGGTTGTAGCACAGAAGAAGGTCATTCAGCATATTGCCTCTCTGCCAGCTCTCTGCAACAGCAACTCAGCTAGTCCCACTCTTCCACCTTTTCTCCATAGAGCTGTAAAATCTTTTCTCTTCAGATAATTATCCAGTTCCCTTTTGAAAACCATAATTGCTCAGGCAGTGCATTCCAGTTCCAGTTCTTCTTCATGTTGCCTCTGGTTCTTATGTCAATCACCTTGGAGTTTTCAACCTTCTGCAATGGGAACAGTTTTTCCCCATTTAGTCTCCAGACCCCTCATGATTTTGGATACGTCTAATAAACCTCCTCTCAACCTTCTCCGAGGATAACAGCCCTAGCTTCGCCAATCTATCAACATAACTGAAGTCTCCCATTCTTGGAACCATTCTTCTAAATTTTTTCTGCGCTCTTTCTAAAACCTTCATATCCTTCCCATTGAGGCTGAACCAGTGTTTTATGAAGGTTCATAACTTATTTGCTTTTGCACTCTGTGCCCCTATTTATAAAATCCAGAATTCAATATAACTTATTTACTGCTTTCTCAACCTGCCCCGTCACCTCCAATGATTTATGCAGATATACGCCCCGGTGCCTCTGCTCCTGCATTTCATTTAGAATTGTACCCTTTATTTTATGTCACCTCTCCTCAGTCTTCTGACCAAAATGTATCACTTCACACTTCTCTACATTAAATTTCATCTAATGCGTGTCTGCCCATTCCACCAGCCTGTCTGTATCCTCTTGAAATCTATCATTATCCTCCTCACAGTTCGCAATACTTCCAAGTTTTGCGTCATCTTCAAATTTTGAAATTGTGATCTGTACTCCCAGGTCTAGGTTATTAATATAAATCAAGAAAAGCAGTGGCCCCTCAATGTACTATCCCTCAGTCAGAAGTAAGTAAAGTTTTCTTAATTCATGTTTTAAATAGGCTTGAATTAAATAATTAAACTGTTGCCTATTGAAATTCTAGCTATGCTAAAGACTAATCATTCAAAGTACCACATGTTTTGAAATAAAGTGCCTACTGGACTAATATTTTTCACTTAAAAAGCATAGTTTTACTGGCGTTTGGGGACTCAAATGATGAAGACATAGGAATACAACATAATAGTAGATTTAGAAATTATATGGCCAACATACTTTCTTGGAGCTCCAGCACCTCAAAATTTGGCACTGCACTCTTGGTCTTTATTGCAAAGGGTTTGAAGTACAGAAATAAACAAGTTTTGTGACAGTTGTACAGAGCTTTGCTGAGGCCACACCTTTAACACTGTGTGCAGTTTTGGTTGCCACATTTAAAAAAGGACATACTTGCATTGAAGGCAGGACAACAAAGGTTCACTAAATTGGTCCCTGGGATGAGGTTGTCCGATGATGAGAGGCTGAGTAAATTGGGCCTTGTTGGATCCTGGTCACTAGTTTAGTTGGACTAAGTGGTCTGGGTTGCACGCTTATTTCGGGATGGCCGAGTTGGTACCATAGACAAAGTAGATCAGCAGACAGTTCTCATGTAGAACCCAATCTATTTATTTACAAAGGAACTCAGCAGCTACACTAGTGTGCTTACAACTCAAATCCTGTCTCTACATTACAGACTCTAACTCTAGACTACTTCTACTGATTACTGACTACTAAGATAGACTGCGCTACTGTGCTATTGGATACTAAGTCATGTGATCTTCAATAATAAATTTCTTCTTTAAGGTACACTACACATCAGATTGCCACAGGCCTATATTCTCTGGGGTTCAAAAGAATGAGAGGTGATCTCAAAGGTTCTGAAGGGGCTTGACAGGGTAGACGCTGAGAGATTGTTTCCGTTGGCTGGGCAATCTACAACACCGTGGCACAGTCTCAGGATGGGGGCCATCATTTAGGATTAAGCTGAGGAGAAATTACTTCACTCAAAAGGTTGTGAATCTCTGGAATTCTCTACCCCAGAGATTTGTTGATGCTACATCATTTAAGGCTGGGATAAACAGACTTTCGGTCTCTCAGGGAATCGAGTGATAAGGGGAGGAGGTAGGAAAATGGTGCTAAAACCCAAGATCAACCATAATCGCATTGAATGGCAGAGCAGGATCCACAGGCCATATGGTCTATTCCTGCTCCTACTGTTTGTGTTCTTGTGGATGTAAAATGTACCATGACACTATTCAAAGAAGATCAGGGGAGTACTCCCCAGTGTCCTGGCCATCATTTATCTCTGAAACATCACTAAAACAGATTAACTGGCATTTTACCTGATTATTGTTTGTGGTACCTTGCTGTGTGGAAATTAGCTGCCACAGTTCCTACATTACAACAATGACCCATCCTTTCTGTCAGTGCTGGAGTGGGCTGATGACAGGGATGCCCTTTAGCCATGTCAATTGCCTTGGGCAAGAAATAGAGGCACTCTTGAACCTGAATAGGAGCAGTACACTTGGGCTGTGCTACTCTGCTTCTGTACACCACCAAGTATACGGTAGGGGTAGGATGGAGAAGAGGCAGGGGTGGGGGTGGGGGTGGGGGTGGGGGTGGGGGTGGGGGGTGCTTCAGGAAATTGGCCCAACCAATTCTTTCTTCTCAATTTCTCCTTCGCAATCCTTCCAATTTGAATTAACAGAGCATGATGTTCAGTCCCCTTTCAAATTTCTTGCATAACATGAATTACACAGGCAGTGGAGATTGACAACATGTTGTCATTCCAATCATCTGTGAATAATTCGTAACACTGGCTCTGAGCTAATTGTCCTTTATATAGCTGCTTGAGGTGTGTGAAAACACAATAGGATAGTGAGTCATAGGATTTTATAAATAACACTGCCAGATTTCCATGACATTGATACAGAATCACTAGTGCAGATAAAAAGAACATCTCAAGATGCTTCACAGAAGCATGTGAGAAATGGACATTGAGTCAAAGAAAGGATTAGGGAGGCTGGATAGAAGTTTGTTCAAAGAGGTTGGTTTTAAAGGAGGGTCCCAAATGAGGAGAAGAAGTTAGAGACAATGAGATGTTTCGGGTGGGATTTCCAGAGAGTGGGGCCAAGACAAGTGAAGGAGCAGCTACCATTAGAAAAGTAAACAGGGGTCAAGGTCAGAGAAATGGCATTCAGGACGATTTGGACACCTGAAGGAAAACTTGAAAACAAGGAAGGGTGAGGTTATGGAAGGAGTTGAAGTCAAGGACAAGAATTTTAAACCTGAGGCAATTGGGGGATGAGCCAACGTAGGTAGTGAAAGGATGGTGGGCGAGCAGGACTTGGTGCAGTATAGGATATATGCTGTAGTTTTTAATGAACTATAAGTTATGGATAATAGCTCTGGCATGGAAAGCATTGGAACTGTCAAGGCTGGAGATGAGAATGGCATGGATGAGAGTTTCATCCATGGATAAGTTCAAGCAGCGGTGCAGATGGGTGATGTCACAGAAGTGCTGTCGAGGATGGTTTTTTTCATTCATTCATGGGATGTGAGCTTCACTTGCTGGGCCAGCATTTATTACCCATCCCTAGTTGCCCTTGAGAAGGTGGTGGTGAGCTGCCTTTTTGAACCGCTGCAGTCCATGTGCTGTAGGTACATCTACAGTGCTGTTAGGAAGGGTGCTTGTGTGTATATACATGAATTAGGAGCAGGGGTAGGCCATTCAGTCCCTCAAGCCTGCTCCACCATTTGATTGTGGCCTCTACTTTCCTGTCTATCTGCTACGCACGTGGACTCACTTACCCATCTAACTCAGCCTTAAAAGTATTAAATGACGCAGCCTCCACTGCTCTCTGGGGAAGAGAATTCCACAGTGCAACTAGAGAAAAACATTCTCCTCATCTCTGTCTTAAATGGGAGACCCTATCTTTGAAACTGTGTCCCATAGTTCTAGCCTCTCCCATAAGGGGAAACATCATCTCAGTATCCACCCTGTCAAGTCTCCTCAGGGTCTTATATTTCAATTAGATCACCTCTCATTCTTCTAAATTGCAATGGATACAGGCCCAATCTGTTACCTCATTAGGCAACCCCTTCATCCCAGTTGAGTGAACCTTCGCTTCGCTGGTTCTGATGCAATTATATCCTTTCTTGAATAAGGAGACTAAAACTCTACACAGTACTCCACCAGTACCCTGTACAACTGTAGCAAAACTCCACACTTTTACATTCCATTTCCCTAGCAATAAATGGCAATATTCCATTTGCCTTCCTAAATACTTGCTGTACCTGCATACTAACATTTTGCGATTCATGTAGCAGGGCACCCAGATCCCTCTGTACAAGTGGACAAGTTCATATTTTATACATTATACTCCATCTGCCATATTTTTGCCCATTCACTTAACCTATCTATATACCTTTGTATACTCCTTATGTCCTCGTCACAAATCATTCTCCTGCCCACCTTTGTGTCATCAGCAAGTTTTGCAACCATACATGCAGTCCTTTCAACCAGGGCATTGATATAGATTGTAAATAGTTGAGACTCCAGCACTGACCCTGTGGCACTCCACTGGTTACATCTTGCCAATCTGAAAATGACCCATTTACCCATACTCTCTGTTTCCTATTAGCTAACTAATAGTCTATGCATGCTAATATGTTATCTCCTACAATGGGGTGGCCAAACTTTCTGAACATTAGAACCGCTTATTATAATCTCCAGACATTTGAGAACCACAAGACATGGACAACTTTTACAGGCACATTTTCTTACTACTGCACACACTTATGTGCCCTCCCTCTCCACTTAGCCCCTACACACTCACTCATGCCCTCCCTCCCATGACACTCCTCATTCATGTCCTCCCTCCCACCCCACTCACTCACTCATGCCCTTCCTCCCCACTCAGCCATACTCACTCATCCTCTCCTCTACTCCACCCTTCCCCCGCTACCTAGATTTCTTCACCATGCCTGGATTTGGGAGAGCTGGAGTGGAGAGAGGTGGCTAACAAGGCCCAAGCCCCAGGCCCAAATTCACAGACTCCCACTCCCCATCCCTGGCCTCCAACCTCCCCGCCTTCGGCTTCGTTCTCAGCTTCCCCCCTCCCAACACCACCCCCGGCCTCCCCTGTGTTCCCGCTCTCATCACAGCCCGGTGGCATCGACTCCTGCAGCCAAGACAGCACCAGACAGACAATCTAGTGCAGGAAGGCGGTCTGCCGCCAGCATATGGGAGCAGCAGCTACTGGGAGCATGGCCTCTGCATCATTGAATCACAGAAATCGGGCCGGACCAGTCAGGTTAGAGTTGGGTCGATGGTTGTGGTGGCTTCAAGTGCCCGGCCAGGGTCCCTGACACTTCTTCAGAATAATCCAGATTAATCATTTGTGTTAATAACCGCCCCACTTTGTCTGTAAAGCTGCATTTCACCTGTAAAAGAACAATCTGCGGCTCGCAAGCCATAGTTTGGCCACCCTTGCCCTACACCATGAGATCTTACTTTATGTAGTAACCTTGATGTGGCATTTTGTCAAATTTCTTTTGGAAATCCAAGTACATCACATCTACAGGTTCCCCTTTATCCATGTAGCTTGTTACTTCCTCAAAGAACCCTAATAAAATAGCCCAACATGATTTCCCTTTTACAAAACCATGCTGACTCTGCCTGATTGCATTACGGTTTTCTAGGTGCCCCACTATAACCCCCTTAATAATAGGTTCTAGCATTTTGCCTATAACAGATGTTGGGCTAACTGGCCTGTAGTTTCTGGCTTTCTGTCTCCCTTCTATTCATGAATAGAGGAGTTGCATTTGTTAATTTCCAATCTGATGGGACCTTTCCAGAATCAGGGGAATCCTGGAAAATTAAAACCAATGCATCTACTATCTCAGCAGCCACTTCTTGGAAGACCCTAGGATGAAGTACATCAGGGCCTGAGGCCTTGTCAGCCTTTAGTCCCAATAATTTTCTCAGTGCTCTTTCCCTGGTGATTGTGATTGTTTTTATTTCCTTCCTCCCTTTCACCTCTTGATTGACAATTATATCTGGGGTGTTATTTGTGGGTGCGTGTGAGCACTGCAAGAGAGCTCCCTGAAGACAGACAGCTGCCTCAGGGAGCTGCAGACATTCAAATGATGAACTGAAGGCTTAAAGAGCTGCAAAGAAAATGTCCATGCATCACAATCAAACATCTGGGAATACCTCATAAAAATGCTGTCCACAGATATTTATTTTTATTTTATTTCATAACAGAGATTCTCCACCCTTGGGTGAGGTTTGATGAAAAATGTAAAGGCCGCCTGGCCGACTCACCCGTCCGCCAACCATAGGGCTGGACGGGCCACAAAAATTCAGAGACAATTGCGCTGTTAATGAGCTTACTTGCCCTCTTAAGTGGACACCCTTCCGACATTTGCGTGCATTGTCGACATTGCTGAGCAAAATATTGCGCGATTTTTACGCCCGATCGGCTCGGCCACTCGCCTTTAGACACAGGGGTGGTGCCAGAGGACTGGAGGGCTGTAAAACCTTTGTTGACAAAAAAGGAGGGAAGAATAAAACTGGCAATTACAGGCCAGGGAGTTTAACAAAAGTGGTGGGGAAGCACAATAATCCAGGAAAAGCATGAAGTGCTAAAGGAGAGCAAGCAGGGATTTTTAAATACAAATCATACTTGACTAACTTGGTTGATTTTTTTTACGAGTTAACTCAGAGGGATGAGGACAGTGCAGTTCACATTGTATACAGGGGTTTTCAAAAGGTCCTGATGAAGCACCTCTTATTAGGCTCATTAGTAAAGTTGAATCCCATGGGATAAAAATGGCAATAGCAGTTTTGGCTGAGGGATTGACAACAGAATTGCTGTTTCTCAGACAGGAGTATTTCGCAGGAATATTCAGTGCTGGGGCCATTGCTGTTTGGATATTCATTAATGACTTGGGAGTATATGGCACAATTTCAAAATTTGCAGATGATGCAAGACTTGGAAGTGCAGTAAACATTGAGGGAGATAAACTGAGGACATAGAAAGGGAAGCTGGGGGAATCGGTAGAGCCATGGCAGATGAAATTCAGCACAGCAATATGTGAGGTGATTCATCTTGATGGAAAGAATGAGAACAGACACTACAAGCTAAATGGCACAATATTAAAGGAAGAATAGAATGGCCTGGAAGTGTTCTTGCATAAATCTTTGAACGTGGCAGAACAGGTTAGCAAAGTAGTGACTTTATGAATAGACGACACGAGTACGAAATCCAGGAAGCAATGTCAAACTTCTTTAAAACACTTCTAATCATAACCGGAGTATTGTGTCCAATTCTGGGTACCACACTTACAGGAAGGATGTGAAGTCATTGGAGACGGTGCAGAAGAAAATTTACTGGTTTCAAGGATGAGGGATAACAGTTATGTGGATAGACTAGAAAAGCTGAGGTTGTTCTCCTTAGAACAGAGAAGGCTCAGAGGACATTTGATGGAGGTGTACATGAAGACTTTAGATAAAGTAAAAAAGAGAAAAAGTTGCCAAAAGCGGAAGGGTTGACAATAAAAGGGTACAGACTTAAGCTGATTGGCTAAAGCGCCACAGGCAATATGAGGAATTTTTTATGCAACAAGTGGTTAGGAATTAGAATGCACTGCCTGATAGGTGATGGATATAATAACAACTTATATTTATATAGAACCTTTAATGCAAGTAAACATCCCAAGGTGCTTTGCAGGAACATTATTAAAAAAAACATAACATCGAGCCACGTAAGGAGATATTAGGTCAGATCAGCAAAGGTTTGCTCAAAGAAGTAGGTTTTCAGAAACATCTTAAAGGAGGAAAGTGAGATAGAGGAGCAGAGAGGTATAGGGACGGAATTCCAGATCTTGGAGCTGAGGCAACTGAAGAAATGGCCACCAATGGTGGAGCAATTATAATTTGGAATGCACAAAAGGCCTGAATTAAAGTAGCACAAATATCTCAGAGGGCTGAGGGCCTGGAGGAGATTACACAGATAGGGAGGGTAAAGCCTTGGAGGGATTTGAAAACAAGGATGAGAATTTTAAAATCAAGACAGTGCTTGACCAGGAGCCAATATAGATCAGCGAGCACATGGGTGAAAGGGGAGCAGGACCTGTTGCAAGTTAAGGCACGGTCATGTGATTCTGCGATTGGGCAGCACTTGCTGAACGATCCTGAGCGCACCAACAGCCATCCTAACAACCAATTTAAGATAATCAGTTGAGATTGTAACATTGCTCATTTACACTTGCTAAAAGTGACGTATATTCATATACAGAGACCTGTCCTTTGCAAACAAAAGGAATATGTTCAAACCTTGTACTTTTTCTTGAATTACCCGGGACATTGGGGAACCTTTAATTTCCCTATTGCTCGCTCCATGGCAATGCCTCGGCCAATCAGAGTCAACTTGCTAACCAATCAGCACCCTTTTCTCCTGTGGTATAAATTGGTGTGATCGTTTGAAATTTCGCATTCTTGTGTTTGTCCTGATCAGGGCAAGATGAAAAACTTCAGCAACATGTCTCTCTTTTCAGCAATATTCAAGTTCTGTACTACTAAAAGATCATTTGCTTTGGGATTACAGCCTATTCTTTCTTGAACAAATTCAGTGAAGGATAATAAAATTGTAACGTTCAAAAAGTCTTAAAGATACCAAAGAAATACAAATGGTGAAAAACTAAAATACGAGGCAAAAACATTTCTGCTTACCTTGCCAATCCTGTCAAAGACACTATATGTTTTAAGGGAAGGCTATGCATGCAGGAAACATTAACCTTCCTTCTTCTTCCAGATATTGATAGACAAGCCATTAGGCAGTTTGCTGCTTGCTGTGGAGTGGAGCAGGCTCACCAGGGTCGGCCAGGCAGGCCCTGCCGAGGAAGGTGGGGTCATTGGTCAATGTGGAGCAAGGGGGAGGCTCTTACAGAGGGAATGGCCCTTGCTGTCAGTGTGCCCTCCAAGGGGCACAGGGTGCCTGATCAGGAGGTCTCCCGCCCCACCCCTGAGCCCACAAACCTGAAAGGTTAACTCAATTTCTCTCTCAACGGGTGCTGCCCAACCTGCTGAGTATTTCCAGCACTTTCTGTTTCTATTTCAAATTTCTAGCCTCTGTAGTATTTAATTTAAAAAAAACACATACACAGATTTTAGATGTGTTTGCTGTAAGTGGAGACTTTGAGAATGAAATGACGCATAGCACAGGGTTATTGCATTACATCAAGGAAGGTGCGTCCACAATGTGGTCAAACAGGTTGAGTGTCAAATTGCAACTCCTTCCAACACACTCCAATAGCAGGTGGTAAGGGAGATTCCTAGTCAATCTGGAAAGAAATTGGAGCCTCTACCATCAATCACTATCGATAGCTCCAGGCAACAACATTCAAGTAATAGTGTATGTTGCCACAGCAACTTGGATTCCTTGAATGGGGGTGGTTAGCTCAGTTGACTGGATGGCTGGTGTGGGTCAGAGTGGTACCAGCAGCACAGGGTTCAGGCCCTGCCTCCTCTGCCTACCAATGGTGGAGATCATAGCGCTATGTGTCAAGCCTGCCTTCAGGCACAGAACTGAAGAAGATTGCATTACGTATTAACTGTGAGAATTATAACTAAAGAACTTATATTCTCCAGTGCAGATTTCTCAGAGTGGAATGATTTGTAAGATCACATTACCTATTAACACAGAGATTTAATATTAAACAAAATGTGCATAGTTGGGATAATTGCATTCTTGTTTGAATGAAAAGGCAAGGGGATTATTTTGGTGAAAGGGTGAAAATAGGCTATATGTGTGCTAACAAGACATACTGGCTTAAAAATTTGGTTTTAGTCCTCAACTTTGAGGCTAATTGTTGATACCACGATTTGAACTTGGCTGGAGGCACTAAAACAGACACCTGATGGAATTTTACTCAAGTGTTGATTAGGAGCAATTTTTATGAAACAGTATATGTGGTTTCCATGCAGACTGAAGGTGTGGCATGCACAGGGTGACATACAGTAGCACGTTTCAAAAAGGCTCAAACCAAATGAATGGGTGCACAGGTTCTCAGATGAAGCACTGGAGGTTCTGGTAGAGGAGGTCCAGCCGAGGAGGGCTGCTCTGTATCCGCAGGTAGTGGGAGCCCACCTCATTCCATCCTTATCTCCTGCTTCTCTTCTATGTCCTCCTCCCATTGCTCTTATAGACCAATGACTTAAATGCTGGAGGCTTACAATGTTGCAAAATACAGCAGCAAGTCTGAGGATTGGGAGTATTTTAGAAACCAGCAAAAAAGTTGGTAAAAGGGGAAAAGTAGAAGATGAAAATAAACCAGCCTGGAATATAAAAACAGATTATAAGACAGCTTTTATAAGCATAGAGAGAGGAAGAAAGTAGCTAAAGTCCTTGAGATGCAGAGACAGGAGAAATTATCTTGGGAATTTTTATTTTATTCATTCACGGGATGTGGGCATTGCTGGCTGGGCCAGTATTTATTGCCCATCCCTAATTGCCCTTGAGAATGAGGAAATGGTAGAGGCATTGAACAAATGTTTTGTGTCTGTCTTCACAGTAGTAGATACAAGTTTCATACCAGAAATAGATGGTAACCTAGGGGCTAAAAAGATGGAGGAAATTAATGTCAGCAGAGAAAAAGTATTGGTGAAACGTGAGGGACTAAAATCTGACAAATCCCTAGCCCTACACCCTAGGGTTCTAAAAGAGATAGCTGCAGAGATAGTGGATGTGCTGGCTATTATTTTCCAAAATTCCTTAGATTTGGGAATTGTTCTATTAGACTGGAAAAATGCTATGCCAATTTTCAAGAAAGGAGGGAGCAAGAAAGAAGTAAACTACAGGCCAGTTAGCCTAACATCAGTTGTTGGGAAAATGCTGGAATCCATTATTAATGAAGTCTTAACAACACACTTACCAAGGCATGGTATTATTAGAACAAGTCAACATGGTTTTACAAAAGGGAAATTCTGCTTGACAAATGCATTAGAGTATTTTGAGGATGTAATTAATAGGGTAGATAAAGGGGAACCAGTAGATGTAGTATACCTGGATTTCCAAAAGGAATTTGATAATGTACCATACAAAAGGTTAATAGGTGCAAGATAAGTGTGCATGGAGTTGGGGTAATGTTTTAGCAAGGATAGAGGGTGGCTAACAAACAGAAAGCAGGGAGTGGGCATAAATCGTGCTTTTTCATTGGCAGATTGTGAATAGTGGAATGCCACAAGGATCAGTGCTGGGGCCTCAGCTGTTTACAATCTATATTAATGACTTGGATAAAAATACAGAGAACAATGTATCAAAGTTTGCTGATGATAGCAAACTAAGTGGGAAGGTAAGCTGTGGGGAGGACAAAGAGGGGCTGCAAAGAGATATAGTGCAGAATTTCACCCTTGTCGGGCAGGCTTGGTGGGGGCGGTTGGGAAGCTGACTGTCGCCCGCGATTGAGGCCGGAAGGCGAGCAGCAGCGCTCAGCGGGGCGAGAGCAAGCTTCGCGCGTGCGATTCTGTCTCATGAGCAGGGACATGTTATTAATTAACTTTTACATTTTTAATTTTATTTTTATTTGCTTTAGGAAACCTCATCCCACCCCTGGATGAGGATTCCTAAAAAGTGCAAAGGCCGCTTGGCATTTTCGCCTGCCCGCCAACCGTAAGGTTGGATGGAGCAGCGGAAAGTTCTATTCAATTGATCCTTTAATGGGCTTAACAGGTCTTTGAATTGTCAACCAGCATGCTGCCAACTCCAGCACGCGCCCGCTGAACAAAATATCAGGCGTCATTTTACGCTCGAGTGGGTCGGGCCTGCGCCTGCCCACTGAGCTAAAAGTTTTGCCCATAGACAGGTTACATAAGTGGGCAACAAGTCGGCAGATGGAGTAAAATGTGAGTGAGTGTGAGTTTATCCACTTTGGTCATAAGCATAGAAAAGCAGAATATTTTTTAAAAGGTGTGAAACTTGTAAGTGTTGATGTTTAAAAGGGGTGTTAGCAAGCAAGTGCAGGAAGCAATTAGGAAGGCAAATGGTATGTTGGCCTTTATTGCATTGGAGTACCAGAACAAAAAAGTCTTGCTGCAGTTGCACAGGGTTTTGGTAAGACTGCATGTTTTGGCCTCCACATTTAAGAAAGGATATACTTGATTGGAGGCGGTACAGCGAAGGTTCACTAAATTGGTCCCTGGGATGATGGGGTTGTTCTGTGAAGAGAGTCTAAGTAAATTGGGATTATATTCTCTAGAGTTTAGAAGCATGAGAGGAAATCTCATTGAAACCTACAAAATTCTGAAGGGGCTTGATAGCATTGACGCTGAGAGATTGTTTCTGCCAGCTGCAGAGTCTAAAACATGGGGGGGTACAGTCTCAGGATAAGGGGCCAATCATTTAGGACTGAGATGAGGCCACTGCCATGTACTAATTATCTCCCCTTGCTTCCACAGACACATCTGGGTAACAGCCGACGGAGTCCACGACCCAGGGCCTCCAATCAAGCCCCAAAGAATCCTCTGAGGTGGAATCTGGAGGCACCGTCCTTGAAGTCCCATCACAGCGCTCACCCACACCCTCCAGCAGCACAGGGACACACACCTAAGTGGGACTTAGCTTTACAGTAGCCTCAGGATTACAATCTGGTGAGCATGTCACACTTTCTGATCCACAGCCGGCGTCGACAGGGACTTCCCAGGTCCCCAGCACTTGGAGGACTGCTGGAGGCCAGAAATTTGCTGAGTCCGAGTCAGATGACAAGATTCTGGGCTTGGTCATGTTATAGTTGCTGGAGCCGCAAAGGCAAGCTGGGGAACATCAGGAAGGGATGTCTGCTGCACTCCTCAGGTTGTGAGGTATGATGAAGGAGTCCGTCTGTCTTCGACCTGAGATGATAGCGCCAGCATGCCAACACACCGAGGCCAACACTGGTAAGATGGCGGCTGCCATGGAGACCTCGGTCCAGGGTGTTGCTCCTGCACTGCTGCGTGGGCTGAATTCCATTGCTGATGCCATAGTTGGCCTCCAATAGTGTGGCCCCCAAGAGGGGTGCAGGGCAGCTCAATCACACTCCAGCTACCCCTTTGCCTCAAAGAGTCAGCCAGGGGTCCTTGGGCACCCATAGGGAGGAGGATCACGGGGCCCATCCATTCAGTTGAATCCTGGAGTGTCCAGCCCATCCAAATGCCCTCTTCATGTGACCTCAGCAGTTCCAGCTTCACAGGCCAAGGAGGATGCCACTGCCACACAGCAGGCTCGGGCCCTCCAAGTCTCAGCCCTCCAGAAGATGCCCACCAAGATCATCACAGACAGTGTGTAGCAGTCAGCAGGCTGCCTCCATCTCTGCTGTGGATGTCTGGGGAGCACCAAGACATAGCGGCAGGGTTAGGAAGGTTAAGAAGATATAGTTGCACAGCCTGGGCAGGGGTGTTAATCACTTGTACACACTGTTCACTATTGTCAATAAACTCCCAAGAATGTCTCCCTGCTTATGGCTCCTTGTTCTGATGAGCAGTGTTTGTGTCACTGAGATGTGAAACCTTTCTGCACAAGATAAAGGCAGGTGTCTCAGTCCAGGGCCTCTTCCCTGTACTTCATGCAGCCTTCAGACCAAAGTGATGGACCGGCCTCACACTCCCTGGACACATTACTGATGTCTGCACCTCGGCAGTGCTGGTCACTGCTGGCGGAATGTCATGGGCAGGCATCACAGAGTTCCGATATTCTCTCTGTATGCTCTCAGCATCTTTAAGGTGGGCCTGACCCCCATCTCTTCAGCATCTGTGACCTGTGATGCTGTGCTCCTGAAGGGCTCAGGTGCTATAGGCAAACAAAGGATGAGATGCTTTTAAAGTTTCATGGCTGCATCGCTATGATATGACCCTGATCACAGAGCACAAGTGAGCTGCCCTCAACCAGACAGGAGTATGGCATTCTCAGAGGCTATGTGCAGATCTATAGAGTGTCCTCACTGCATGTTGTCATCATTCTCCAGCAATCGAGCGACTATTAAGGCCTCCACTGCATCTCCTTGACTGGAGCATTATCACAGAGGTTATGTGAATTGCCATAAGCCAGACTTGGGTCAGTCATTCATAGATGCAATGTGAGGATCTATGATGTCTCCTCACTGCATGTCGTCATCATCCTCCACAAATCTGGCAGCAATGAGGGCCTCCCAAGCGCACCTGCCTCATCTGGCCAGTGCAAGGGCCTCATCACCATCATCGCCGCCTTCGAGGACCTCCTCACCTTCAACCCCATCGGCGTCCTCCCCATCAGAGGAGACCTCCAGCTCTTCCATGTCCTCCTCAGCCAGCTCCTCTCCCCGTTGCAGCGCCAGGTTGTAAAGGGCTCAGCAGACAGAGACAATGCATGATACCCTCTGCGGACTATATTGCAGGGCTCCACCAGACTGGTCCAGACACCAGAACCTCATTTTCAGCATCCTGATGATCTGCTCCACCAAGGTGCAAGTTGGAACATGAACCTCGTTATACTGTCACTCTGCTGCAGTCTGAGGCTGCCGCGTGGGTGTCATCAGCCACATCCTCTGCAGTAGCACTTGTCCCTGAGGAGCCATCCCTGCAGCTTCTGTGGACCCTGGAAGACAGCAGGGACCTGTGACCAACTGAGAATGCATTTGTGGGTGGAGGCTTGTGATATCCCACAGACGTCACTTGTGGAGCCCTGAAAGGAGCCACTGGCATTGAAATTGAGCACCGCAGTCACTTTCATAGTCACTGGCAGAGGATGCTCTCCATACCCCGGTGGCGCCAAATCCTGCAGTAGCTGGCAGATGTGACCGACCAGTTCCCTAGACATGTCTTCGGCAACACTGGTTCTTGGTCATCTGCAGGAATGAAAGGCAGCGTCCACAGACCCTGGGTCTAGCTGGACACTGACCAGCGATGGCTCGCTGTGGCTCTTCGGTGCCGTGTACGGGAGCCCCAGCCTTCCCTTCTTCCAGAGGGTGCTGCTCCTCCCTCTGCACAGCCGGGCACCTCAATCGCACTATCCTCCATCGTCTCCGCTCCCTGTAAGCCACCAGGCATACAGCTAGGTCACCAGGTTCCACAGTCCTGATGTATTCCTCCTGTAGGATGAAAGACAGTGATGCATGAGTTAGCATGAGTTTAGAAAGAACGTCTCTTGGTTAGGTCTGAAAGCCCATTAATGCATTCCAGAGAGTTCTGGCCACCACTTGGATAGCCAGAGTTTTGTGTGCTGCATGGCTGTCCGAAACCCCACCTTCCTCTGCCCCACTCCAACTGACCAATTGGCAGCAGCTTTGCCCATTGGGCTGTATACTGTTATCTCAACTCAGGCGCAGGAATTCTCCTAACCCGTGCTGCAAGACTGCACTGTTAGCTTGCTCCAAACCTGAATGATGACATTGCAAGGGGCTGTGAGTGTCTCCGCCAATGCCTGCTCCATGGCCAGCTTTAGCAAGGAGATTGTACAACATACCCAGTCTTCTAACTGTTCTACAGTCCACTAAAATGCTCATTAGTTTGCAATCTGTGCCTAAGGGGTGAAAAGCTCTGGAGTACTTGGTGGCACTTTCATGCCTCTGCGCTGCTTGAATGGGCAGATAAGCTAGAGACCCAACTCCTGAACTGTCTCAGCTGCAGAGGAATGGTCACTTTATACAAGGTTTCCCTAATGCATGGCCACTTCCCTCGCCCACTGCCAATGCCCATACCCCGCCATGTGCTTGTGCGCTACCTTCAACCGCAGGGCAGCCCATGCCCCCTCCTGAAGTCACCCCAACTGCAGGGCAGCCCTTGCCCCCACCCCAAGGCGCCTCAACCTTGAAGTCCATCAAGCGTCCCTCATGAGCGCTCTGCAACATTACTGTGCATTCACCACCGATATCCCCTCAATTTGCAGCCTGCCAAGTGCACACCTTTTATATGCTGTTGTGAAACATATCAGCGTGATTGGGCGGACAATCCTTTAGGGGGGGAGGGGGAATGATTCCGGCTGGCTGGCCTTATAGTTATATGCAGATGTATTACAATGAGATTCCCAACGTCCGATGGCAGGAAACGCAGCCCGCCATCGGTGGGCAAAGCGGGTGATCACAAACTGGTTTCACAACATCATGAAAGCGATTTTTGGCCTTCTGCTCATGCTACCAAACATTCCTGATGCCAGCGGGCACAGAAAGTCCTAGCCAATGTTTCCAATGAGGGAAAGGAGCGCAGCACAGATTAGACAAGTTGGGATTGTTTTCCTTGGGGACGAGAAGGCTGAAAGGAGATTTGATAGAAGTATAGCAAATCATGAGGGTTCTGGACAGAGTTGATAGGGAGAAGCTGTTCCAACTCGTGAAAGGATTGAGAACGAGGTAGCACAGATTTAAAGTAGTTGGCAAAATAAGCAAAAGCGACATGAAGAAAACTTTTTCACAAAGCAAGTGGTTAAGGTCTGGAATGCACTTCCGATCGTGTGGTGGAAGTAGGTTCGATCAAGATATTTAAAAGGGAATTGGATTGTTATCTGAAAAGGAAGAATGTGGCAGGGTTATGGGGAGAAGGCAGGGAAATGGCATTAGGTGAGTTGGTCATTCAGAGAGCAGGTGTAGACATGATGGGCCAAATGGGCTCCTTCTGCACTGTAACAATTCTGTGTTTCTGTGAGCACTCACTCGCTTCCCCAAAGCCTGTCCACCAAATGCAAGGCACATGTTAGGAATGTGATGGAATATTCTCCACTTGCCTGGATGAGTACAGCTCCAGCAACATTTAAGAAGCTCATTATCATCCTGGACAAAACTGCCCACTTGACTGGCACCCCATCCACCAGCTTAAGTACTCACTGCCTCCACCACCGACACACAATGGCAGCAGTGCGTATCATATACAAGATGTGCTGCAGCAACTTACCAAGCCTCCTTCAACAACACCTTCCGAACTTGTGACTTTTACCAATTAGAAGGGCAAGGGGAGCAGACACATGGGAACACCATCATCAGCAAGTTCCCCTCCAAGTCATGCACCATCCTGACTTGGAAATATATCGCCATTCCTTCACTGTCGCTGGGTCAAAATCCTGGAACTCCCTCCCTAACAGCACCTTGGGCGTACCTACAACACATGGACTGTAACAGTTCAAGAAGGAGGTCCTCCAGCAGCTTCTCAAGGGCAGTTAGGGATGGGCAATAAATGGCATCCTTGCCAGTGATGCTGACGTCCCATGAAAGGATTCAAAAAATGAAACTCTGAGAGAATTTCCAGAATAAATGCTGCTCAGATGTCAATGAAGCCTTGACAGGCTATCCCAGGAAATCTCCCTGATGTATTTCAAAGTTCTTCTTCAATCTCGCAGCAGCAAGGTAACGGCGAAAGCTGAGCGTGCCTTTTACGTAGCGCTCATAGTCGTCAGCGACAACTCATTTATGCCTGTTCAGCAGGTCACTATGAGGAGAGGGTGCTAGTTGAAGCACTAGACACCAAAATGCCATTCACTCTCATTAATGAATACTAGCTGACAATCTAGTTGCCAATCAGATGCTTAATGATCCTCCAGGCGGCCAATCCTCGTGCATACTTCAACTCCTTTACCAAGGTGATGACTGGGATTTTTGGCCCCATTGTGGCGAGACTCGCCACGGGAGATTTGGCAGCCCAGCCAGAAGCCCATTGACTTTTGGTAGGACCGATTGATCCAGGCGGAGGGCTGGGCCGGAAAATCCCGTCCGATGTCTTGCGTTAAACACAGGCTAAACTGGGTTTGCAGCTGAAGACCCCATTTTGGCCATCTCAGAGGTCCTTCAATGCCTGATGTTTTCGAAGAAAATTAACCTCAATCTGTCTAAATAAGCAACCACATGAAACTAAGATTTTCTAATGTGGTTGTCATTGATCGTTACATTTAAAGGAAAGCAATTGCACAACTTAATTATTAGTTATTCACTGCAGGGGAGCAACTGTAAAATTAGTGGTTATTGATGATAAATGAGCATTATTTATCTTTTGGAAGAACCACTCATAAAACTCTGGAGAAGAATTTCCTGGAAACTCACACCCAAACGGCATGAAAACCCCCGGCTTGAATTTGAATGCAAATATTTGAGGAAATTCAGGCGTGGGCAATTCGCATCCATTCAAGAGTTGGCCTACAAAATTCAGATTCATGTCGCCAATTTAGAATGCTGCACAAGCCAGAAACACAAGTTTTATTGTACATTACAGCAAGAGAGTGAAAATAGGGTAAGAAATTTCAGACAGGGCCCAGGAGATTTAACAAAATGCAGGAAACTTGGCAAATTATTTTGGTCGTGAGGCATTCAATTGTTAAAGTATTCCACTGGGTAGCTGCTCCCAACATTGAAGAGCTGGAAGGTGATTAACTCTGTAATCTCCATTTGACCATTGCATCTTGTCTAACAAATGGCTGCAGTCTAGGTTTTGCATTCAGCAGAGGAGTTGACACTGCTGGTTAACTATCTGCTGGTATAAATTCCATGATACTTCAGAGAGTTTGTTCAGTGGATAGCTGAACCAGAGAGATGAAAAAGGTGCCAGGTTATAAATTCCTGGTTTCTGCTAATTTGGCGGATCCCAGTTAGGTCATCGTGAGCTGCTTCAATTGGCCTCAGTTCCCCTGGATGGAAAGAACTGGCTCCTGATTGTCATTTAGTGACCCCTGTTGCAAACATTGGATTCTGAGAATCAGGATCAGGTTGAGCTAATAGTTCAAGCCAAGATGTCAAATGACCAAGATATCTTTTTAAACTAATCTGTTGGAGCATGCAAATCACTAATTTTCCTTATGTGGTGGCATAAGGTTGTCCTGTCTGCTATAAATGTTACAGGCCACTGTCAAAATTTGGAAGAGAGAATCTGTAGTACCCCATATAATTGATCCATATTCCATGAGGAGGTGGATTGAAGTTCGAAACATTGTAGAATTCAGCAATGGTGTATTCATTGCCTAGGAAAGCCATGAAAGTTCCACCAGCTTTTCACAAATTCACTTCCTTTACCTCCTCTTCTTTCAAAGTTTCTGCTTGTTTTTTTTTTCTTGCAATTAGCTAGTTAGTTAAAGCGTTAAAAGAAGACATTTTAAACAAAATAAAAGCATTTCAAGCGTCAGCTTGGGTTGAATTGGTAATACTTTCACCTCTGAATCAGAATGTGGTGGGTTTAAGGCCCATTTCAGAAATCTACATAGAAACAGGGTAGAATCTTCAGCTCGCTGAGCGGGGGCGGGGCCTGCTCGCTGAGGTGTAAAATGAAGCGGGGGTGACGTCCACATCACCGCGCGTCATTAAGATTTCCAGTTCGGCGGACGCGCAGCTGTCTTGGCTGCCCACCCGCCGAACTGTCAAAGGCCTATTAAGGCCATTAAGCAATCAATTAAATCATTGACCTGAGCTGCCCATCCAACCTTAAGGTTGACGGGCAGGCGAAGAGCCCAGGCAGCCTTCGCATTTATCATGGTACCTCATTCACAGGCGGAATGTGACAGCTTCACATGAGGGGACATGTCCTTAAAGTTTTTTCTCCCTTTAATCAATGTTTTATACGTGAAACTAATGTCCCTGAGGCACCTGTCTGCCTCAGGGAGATTTCTGTGCTTGCGCACGAAAGAGCGCACTCCCCGACTCAGCCTACTTCCTCCGCCTGCACAGGGAGTGCTCAGTGCTTCCGGGCACACTTAATTGGCCCGCCCAGGTAAAATGGCGGCGCCCAGCCAATCGGGGGCCCCAATCAGCAGCGGCCCGCCCACACCCGCCCCTGCAAAACCATCCCCCCCAACCCCCGACAAGGAGAAAATTCGCCCCATAGAAAATAGGAGCAGGGAAAGGTCATTCAGCCCTTCGAGGCTGCTCTGCTATTCAATATGATCATGGCTAATCCTCTATCTCAACGCCCTACTCCCGCGCTCTCCCCATACCCCTTGATGCCTTCAGTGTCCAGAAATCTATTTCCTTCTTAAGTATATTCAGTGGCTTAGCCCCCACAGCCTTTCGTCGTAGAGAATTCCACAGGTTCATCACCTTCTGAGTGAAGAAATTTCTCCTAATCTCAGCCCTGAATGGCCTACCCTGTATCATCAGACTGTAACTCCTTGATCTAGGTCACCCCCCCACCCCAGCCAGGGGAAACATCATCCCTGCATCCTGTCTATCCGGCCCTCTAAGAATTTTATACGTTTCAGTGAGATCCCCTCTCATTTTTCTGAACTCCAGTGAATACCATTTAACTATAAGACATAGAAGCACAAGTAGGCTATTCAGCCCATCGAGTCCGCTCCACCATTCAATGACATCATGGCTGCTCTGATAATCCTCAATTCCACTTTCCTGTCTTTTCCCCATAACCCTTGATTCCCTTAATGATTAAAAATCTGTCTGTCTCAGCCTTGAATATACTTAACGACCCAAGCTCTACAGCCCCCTGCGGCAAAGAAATCCACAGATTAACTACCCTCTGAGAGAAGCAATTCCTCCTCATCTCTGTTTTAAATGGGCGCCTCCTTACTCTGAGATTATGCCCTCTGGTCCTAGACTCTCCCACAAGGGGAAATAACCTCTCAGCATCTACCCTGTCAAGCCCCCTAAGGATCTTATATGGTTCAATAAGGTTGCCTCTCATTCTTCTAAACTCCAATGAACCTACTCAATCTCTCCTCATAAGAAAATCCCTCTATACCCAGGATCAACCTAGTGAACCTTCTCTGGACTGCCTCCAATGTCAGTGTATCTTTCCTTAGATAAGGGAACCAAAACTGTTCACAGTATTCCAGGTGTGGTCTAACTAGTGCTGTGTATAGTTTTAGCTACGGTTAGGGGCCTATAAACTACTCCCACCAATGTCTCTCTTTCCATTTTTATTTCTTACCTCCACCCACGTCAATTCTACATCTTCCAATCCAAGGTAATTTCTTGCTTATCATACTTATTCCATCTTGTACTAACAAAGCTAACCCATCACCCTTTCCTTCTTGGCTGTCCTTTCGAAAAGTCACATTTCTCCACATACGACAATCCTGCCATCCCAAGAATCAGTCTGGTGAACCTTCACTGCACTCCCTCTGTGGCAACTATATCCTTTCTTAAATAAGGAGACAAAAACTGCAGACAATACTTCAGGTGTGGTCTCACCAAGGCCCTGTAAAGATGCAGTAAGGCATCCTTGGCTCCTGTACTCAAATCCTCTTTCAATGAAGGCAAACATACCATGTGCCTTCCTAACCGCTTGCTGCAATGTTTGCTTGCTTTCAGTGACTGGTGTACAAAGACACCAAGATCCTTTTGTACATCAACATTTCCCAATCTATCACTGTTTAAATAATACTCTACCATTCTGTTTTTCCTACCAGAGTGGATAATTGCACACTTATGGACGTTATACTGCATCAGCCATGTATTTGCCCACTCACTCAAGTTCTTTAAATCATCCTGAAGCCTCTTTACAACCTCCTCTCTACTCATTCTCATCTAGTATTCTGTCGTCAGTAAATGTGGAAATATTATATTTGGTTCCCTCACCGCAATCATTGATATATATTGTGAATAGCTGGGGCCCAAGCACTGATCCATGTGGTACCCACTAGTCACCGCCTGTCACTCTGAAAAACACCTGTTTATTCCTATTCTCAGTTCCCTGTCTGTTAACCAATTCTCAATCTATGCCAATATATTACCCCAATCCCATGTGCATTAATTTTGCACACTAACCTCTTAGGTGGGACGTTATCAAAAGCTTTCTGAAGATTCAAATACACTACATCCACCAGTTCTCCTTTATTTTCTTGCTAGTTCCCTTTCATAAATCTATGTTGACTTTGTCTAATCCTGTTGATATTTCTAAGTGCCCTGTTATCACATCCTTAATAATAGACTCTAGCATTTTCCCTACTACTGATGTCAGGCTAACCAGTCTGTAATTCCGCTTCCTTCCTCCCTCCTTTTTCAAATAGTGGGGTTACATTTGCCACCCTCCAATCTGCTGGGGCTGTTCCAGAATCTACAGGATTTTGGAAGATGACAACCAACGCATCCATTATTTCCATGGCCACCACCTTTAGTGCCCTGGGATGTAGATTATCAGCCCCTGTGGATTTATCGGCCGCACTATTGCTGCAGTAATACTAATTTCCTTCAATTTCTCCTTCTTACAAGACCCCTGATTCCCTAGCATTCCTGGGAAGTTATTTGTGCTTTCCTCCATGAAGACAGAACTAAAGTAGTTATTTAATTGCTCTGTCATTTCCTTGCTCTCCATAATAAATTCTCCCACTTCAGAATGTAAGGGGCTTACATTTGTCTTCACTACTCTTTTCATATAACTATAGAAACTTTTACTGTCCACTCTCATGTTCCTTGCAAGTTGAGTTTCATACTCTATTTTTCCCCTCTTAATCGATCTCTTGGTCCTCCTTTGTTGAATTCTAAACTGCTTCCAATCCTTATGCTTGCTACTTTTTTTTCAGCAAGTTTATATGGCTCCTCTTTAGAACCATAGAACCACAGAAAAGTTACAGCACAGAAGGAGGCCATTCAGCCCATCTTGTCCATGCCAGCCCGAGGACACCCAGGTGCCCTTTCTAATCCCACCTTCCTGCACCTGGCCCATAGCCCTGCAGCTTACAGCACTTAAAGTGCAGATCCAGGTACTTTTTAAAAGAGTTTAAAGTTTCTGACTCTACCACCAACTTGGGCAGCGAATTCCAGGCACCCACTACATTCTGCGTAAAACAATTCTTCTTCATGCACCCCCCTACACCCTCTGCCACCTATCTTGAATCTATGTCCCCTGGTTCTAGAATTCTCCATCAAAGGAAACAATTTCATTCTGTCCACTCTTATCTATTCCCCTCATAATTTTGCACACCTCAATCAAGGCACCTCTCAGCCTTTTTTGTTCTAAGGAAAATAACCCCAACCTATCCAATCTCTCCTCGTAGCTACACTTTTCTAACCCTGGCAACATTCTTGTAAACTTCCTCTACACTCTCTCCAGAGCTATTACATCCTTCCTGTAATGTGGTGACCAGAACTGCACACAATACTCCAGCTGTGGCCTCACCAGTGTTTTATACAATTCCAACATTATATCCTTACTTTTATTTTCTATACCTCTGCCATTGAAAGAGAGCATTCCATATGCCTTCTTTACAAACTTGTCTACTTGAACTGCTGCCTTCAGAGACCTGTGTACTTGTACGCCAAGATCTCTCACTTCATCTACCCCTCTTAGAATATTCCCATTTATTTTGTAATCCCTGTAACTGTTTGACCTCCCTAAATGTATGACCTCACACTTCTCTATGTTAAAATCCATCTGCCACTTTACACCCACTCCACCAACCCATCTATATCGTTTTGGAGATTATGGCTATACTCTACACTATCCACTACTCTGCCAATCTTTGTGTCATCTGCAGATTTCCCAATCATGACTCCATGTTCACATCCAAATCGTTAATATAACACAAACAGCAAGAGTCCCAACACTGAGCCCTGTGGAACACTACTTGAGACAACTTTCCATTCACAAAGGCATCCATCAACCATTACCCTTTGTTTCCTGTTACAAAGCCAACCTTTTATCCAGTTTGCCATATTACCCTGAATCCCATGAGCTTTTACTTTCCTGACCAATCTGCCATGTAGGACCTTGTCAAATGCTTGCTAAAATCCACGTACACAACATCCATGTACACTGCACTACCTTCATCAACCCTTCTTGTCACTTCCTCAAAGAATTCAATCAAATTTGTGAGGCAAGACCTTCCTTTAACAAATTCATGCTGACCATCCCTGACTAGTCCATGCCTTTCCACATGACAGTTAATCCTATCTCACAGGATTGATTCTAATAATTTGCTCACCACCGATGTACGACCAACTGGCCTATAATTGTTGGACATTTCCATTGATCCTTTTTAAACAATGGAACTACGTTTGCATTTCTCCAGTCCACCGGTATCTCCCCTGTATCTAGTGAAGATTGGAAAATCATCCTCAGAGCATCTGCTATCTCCTCCCTGACTTCCTTCAGCAGCCTCGGAAACAATCCATCTGGCCCTGGTGACTTATCAACTTTCAAGGATTTCAACCCTTCAAGTACTTCCTCTCTCTTTATGATTATCCCAAGCAATATCTCGCAGTGTTCCTCCTGGACTACTATATCTACATCCTCCCTTTCCTTTGTAAACACGGAGCAAAATATTCATTCAAAACCCTTCCCACAGCCTCTGCATTTACACACAAGTTTCCATCTTCATCTCTGATAGGTCCCACTTTTTCCTTAACTAACCTTTTAGCATTAATGTATTGGTAAAACATCTTTGGGTTATCTTTAACTTTACTTGCTAATCTTTTTTCATGCCCTCTGATTTCCTTATTTCCTTTTTTTACTTCATCCCTGCACTTCCTATATTCGTCTAGGCTATCTGCAGTGCTTATTGCTTTGTGCCTATCGTACACTTTCTTTTTCTCTTTGATCTTCTCCTGTATTCCTCTAGACAACCAGGGGGGTCTAGATTTCACAGTACCACTCTTATTTTTGTAGGGGACATGTCTACTTTGTACAATTAGGATCTTGCTTTTTAGTGCTTCCCACTGGTTTTCCACTGTTTTATCCTCCAGCAGTGCTGTCCAGTCCACCTCAGCCAAGTCCCTTCTCATTTCTGCAAAATTTGCCTTCCCCCAGTTCAAAACTTTTACTCCTGCCTTATCTCTGTCCTTTTCCATGGTAATGCTAAATCTAACTGAATTGTGATCACTGTCCTGATATGGTCACCAACTGTCACTTCACCCACTTGCCCTTCTTCGTTCCCCAAGACTAGGTCTAGAATTGCATCTCCTCTCGTTGGGTTTGTCACTAATTGGTTGAAAAAATTTTCCTGGACACACTGCATGAATTTTTCTCCTTCAGTGCTCCTTATATTGTTTGAACCCCAGTTGATATTAGGATAGTTGAAGTCTCCTACTATTATTGCCCTCTTGTTCTTACAAGCCGAAATTTGCCTACATATTTGTTCTTCTATCTCCCTTTCATTATTTGGGGGTCTGTAGTATACTCCCAGTAGTGTGACTGCCCCTTTTTTATTTCTAAGCTCAATCCATAAAGCCTCGTTTGTTGACCTATTTAGTATATCATCCCTTCTCACAACTGGAATTGATTCTTTAACCATTAGTGCTACCCCCCTCCTTTTTTATCTCCTACTCTCTCGTGTCTGAAGACTCTATAACCAGGGATATTTAGCTGCCAGTTTTGTCCCTCCTTTAGCCAGGTCTCCGTTATAGCAATGACATCCTGCTGCCATGTGTCTACCTGTACTCTTTGGGTCTAATACTGTCCTTAATTTCTTTTGTTAGCCATGGTTGGGCCACTTTACCTGTTGTGTTCCTGCACCGGAAAGGAATGCATAACTGTTGCAATGCATGACTTGAGCACCACGCCAAGGCTGAGACCTTGGCCTGGATTTTAATGGCTACTTTGATCCTCACATCCCTCCTGGCTAAAATGTTGGAGGGGAGCCCACCCAGGAAGCCAACAGCTGCACCATATGTGATTTAACACTGAAAGCAGTGTTACTTTACAGCAAGACTTCTGCTCCCTGTTGAGAAGTCTCGCTTTAGGTAGGGGCTGGTCAATCAGATGGCCAACAGCTCTGCAAAAGCAGCACCAGTGGGAGCAGTGACCATTGCTGTGTCTATAGGTAGTCCCACCATGCCGAGGAGCCCAGATAAGACCAGAGTCAGGGATCGCGGCAAGGTGGGTGAGGAAACGAGTGGTCTTGGTTGTCTCTGGAGGCCAGGAGGAGGAGTTAAAGGGGGAAAGGGGGGGGTGAACTTGGTGGGTGGATGGGCTGCCTCCAATGGGCACAGGTGGCCAGCAAAGGAGATTCTCCCCTCTTGCCCGACACCAGCTTGTGCAGCTGCTGGGCTTGCCGCATGGTGTGGGCCTCTCCTGGCAACTTGAGGGCCTCAACAGGCCCAAGGGGGTAGGGAGTGGGGGGGGGGGGGGGGCACCTGGCACCTCCCCCATCTCCTGTAAAATTTCACATAGACTGGGGCCAGATGGTTAGACCGTCCACTGGATTTTACCTGAAACCACCCCTCCCACCCCCACCACTTTCAAACCCACTGGTGGGAGAGGGTAAAATGCAGCTCCTCACTGGAGTGCTGTGGGAGTGCAGCATTGTTGGTTGTGCTGTATTTTAGATGAGATGGTGAACCGAGGACATGTGTCCTCGTGGGTGGATGTACAAGGTCCCATGACACTATTTAAAAGGGCAGGGGAATTCTCCCTGGTGCCCTCGCCAATATTTATCCCTGAACTAACACTAAAATCGATTATCTGATCATCACATGGCTGTTTGTGGAACTTTGCTGCGCATGTTTCCTACGTTGCAATAACAACATCACTTCAAAAGTACTTCATGATTTGTAAAACTTTAGGTTGTTGTGAAAGGCATTAGGTAAATGCAATTTCTTTCCTTCTCTTTCCCACATGGATTCGAAAAGCAGAAGTCGATGTCTGCATTAAAAATTAAAAGCGTCACAGAAATGTTGTTATAAAAGGTAGATTTATTTGTGTTAGGTTGACTAGTGTACAGGCCTACAGGTGCAGAACACTTTCCATTTCGGAACTGAAGTGTACAGTAGCCGGTGCAAAAAATGCTTCTATGTTTAAAAAAAGTAACAATATTCATCATCATTGGACCTCACACATTCTTGATCCAACTAACTTCTCCCACTTTATCCTCTGCAATCCTGTGAGTTTATATATTGATGTGTATATTCACCCAGTGTCTAAGCGAGCCCAGAAAGCTGGTCAAAAAAAATCTTAACAGTGATAACCTCGCCCATCATTAAATCAATATACAATTCACTACATTTCATTGGTAGGAGTACAAAAACATCTTTTAAGACACACAAAATAATTCCACAGAGTTTATAGAAAGCATTACACCAACTCAAAAAAAAAACACTAATTGAAAAGCAAAATACTGCAGATGCTGGAAACTGAAATAAAAACAGGAAACGTTGGAAAAACTCAGCAAGCCTTGGCAGCGTCTGTGGAGAGAAAAACTGTCAACATTTCAGATCGGTGACTTTTTATTGGAACAGGGAGAATTTTAGAGGTGAAATAGGTTTTGAGCAAGGTGTGTGTGGGACGAGGACAAAGGGAAGGTCTGTGGAAGACAGGAGAGAATGGACGACAAAAGGGTTAGCCTTCCAGGGCCAAAAGAAATGGTGATGGGGGCAAAAGAATCAGTGCAGAAGGCCTTCCGGACTCAACACTGAGTTCAACAATTTCAAACCGTCACCTCTGCCCCCATTTTGTTTTCTTCCCTTTGCATGTTTCATTTTTTCTCTTAAATTTGCTTTCAGACAATAGCGCACCATCCTTAGGCGCATCTTTTGTTTCTTTGATTATTTTGCCCCAATTCTTTTGGCCCTGGATGGCTAACTCTTTTGTCATTCAATCTCTCCTGTCTTCCACCCTATCACAGACCTTCCCTTCGTCCTTGTCCCACACACCCCTCGCTCAAAACTCTTCCCAGTTCTGATGTAAGGTCATCAACCTGAAACATTAAATCTGTTTCTCCCTCCAGAGATACTGCCAAGACCTGCTGGACACTTCCAGCATTTTCTGCTCTTAGTTTAAAAAAAATCCAGATTAATAGAATATAAACTGGCAATTTGCCTGAAACTTTATTGCATTAAATTCTTTTGATACAAAGGTCATGCCTTAAACTACAGCAAAGCGCTGTTCCAAATTGCAGTGTTAGTGACATTCATGGTTAAACAAAAAAGCAAATAAATGAAGTTACTTTTATAGCTTTTCTGTAAATAAGCAATTTACTGCAGAACTGCGCATAATTAATTGCCAAATGTGAAGATTTGAGGCTGCACCTCCTTTTAATTGAACTCCATTTGTGTTGGCTTTTGTGAACCTAATTTATAATATTTAAATTATTTGCCAACCCTTGCATGCATGGGCACATTAGAATTTTGTTACTGCAGGCAGGGGTCAGAATTCACAGTAGCTCCATCGCAATGGGTAAGTACATTCAAAACAAGATCTGCCATATCTGAGGTACCTTTAGTTGCCTGGACTACAGACCACTGAAGAGATCTGGTTTGTGTTCATCTTCAAACACAAACATCTCCACCATATCTGCTGAGCCCAATCCTTCAATCACCAAACTTCAATATTATTCTTATGGCAAACTGAGGTAATAGAGCTAAGTAGTTATAAGAAATTAAGGGTTACAACGCTTCATAAGTCAGGGAAATTCAGATGATTTGGAGCCTAATTTATGGCTTCACATAGTTTGTTGGTAGGCCAGACTGATCGGAAACTTCAGAGTATCAACCTCACCCAGCCGAAGGTTAGTAACAGGGCAAATACAGTAAATGCAGTCATGTAGTTTAGAAAGCTGCCTCAGGTTCAATTTGTCAGTTTTATTTCTATAACAAAGTGCCTTGGTATGGTAGAAGGGATCACCCTCCTCCATTTTTCCTCTCCTCCACTGCCAGTTTTCGACACCTCGAGTCGTTCATTACAGTCATGACACTAGAACAGTCCTACACACCAATCAGGAGCCAGGAAAAGGCCTGTGAGCAAATGGCCTGGCTGGTTTCTCACTTCAAGGAAAGATGTGTTTAAGATGCAGAAAGAATATGGAAGCATAACTAAATTGGAGGACTGAAGTGTGGGTGATCCCTTTGTGCATTGCAATTTTTAAAAGTACATTTCTACTCATTTTAATGTATCTAATGACTGCAACAGAATTTCCAGCAAAGTTAAAGGGCTCAATATGTTGAAAGGAATGTTTCTTTTGAATAAAAAAATGCAAAAACAAAGTGTACCCCACCAGGTGATTTACCAATTGAATAGCAGTCGTGTAAACATTAACATTTTGGAATCAAACACGTTGTAATAAGCTGTTCATAAAGTACACTTCATTGAAAAGGTCACCATCCCATTGAGAGAGAACGTCTATGATATCTAGCATAGGGAGTCATTAATGCCCTTGTTGCAGCCAACAGGCTGACTTTGAATAATGAATAACTTCATGCATATGTTTGTCTGTGTAAGAAAAGAATCCAAACTGGAACTGGCTTCAAACATGGAGCAGAAAATGGGCCAGGAATGTGCACATATTAACCAGGTTTATTTACTTGTATACGCCTTCTCTAATAGTACTGTGGGTGTACCTACACCGCAAGGGCTCCAGCTATTCAAGAAGGCTCACCACCACCTTCTGAAGGGCAATTAAGAATGGGCAATAAATGCTGACTTTGCTAGCAATGTTCATGGCCCATGAACAAATCAAAAAATTACGGTCATATTTCTTCAGCTTTTGAGATATCACTCCTTCCTCTCCCAACCCTAAAAATATAGTCTACATATTTTACACTTTTTTTAGTGATTTATTTTATCTAGTAGAAGACAAACCTAAGGGTGCTCTTGAACAGGAATTCATCAGATTCATTAAGGAGAATAATATATTCTTCATCCATGTGGAAAATTAATGTAGACAAGAGTTAGTTGCCTAACTTTCTCTCCTACTCTCTCCACCTCATTCCCACTGCAGCACCAAGTAAAGAACATGGATTGTAAATAGTAAAACAGCAATCGTTTGCTTCAAATTGGAAAATATTCATGGGCACAGGCTTCAGAAAAGAACAAGGGTCACAGCATTGTCACAAGTATCATGATGAAGACAAGTTGCAACAGACAGACATGTCCAGTGTAAGGATATTGGACAGCTCAAACCTTTGGTTTACTCCTTAAGCCAAGACAGAGTCTGGATACCATAGAACACTGTACCTCAGAGTTAGATAGGAACCATTAGTGTCAGAAGTTAATATCGCTGTGTTTATTTCCTAATAGGTAACTTCTATACAATTATGATCCTTTTCAAATTATCAGAAATACAAATGCGAACAAAGCATTTAATTCTCAGGGCCAGCGAATAAGCCAAATTCCATTTCAATTACATGGGATGCTGGAAAGTTAGCAATTAGTTTTTGGAATGACTTCATCGATTTTTATTTTGCCTGAAGATGAGAAATAATGGCAAAGGTGATTTTTTTAAGTAGTTTTCCCCAGTCAACTCTTAAAAAAAAAAGCCAAGAATCAAAAGAAAAATTGTATCGCATTTTGTGCTTCACAAAATAAAGTATTTTGCCACATTTGGCTTATACAGACTATAGTACCTCCTATTGGGCAACTGGGCAAAAACCACGGTCCCCTTCCCACCTCCCCTCCCCAAATATAATATTCACTTTCGTAAAGACAAGGTTCTCTCAAGGACTTTGGAAAAAGTTGGTTTTAATCGAATGCCCAATTTATCTTTTGCCTGATTTTCAGATACTCGTCCTTGTTCAATGACAATGTTCAAACAACACATAAACACTCAATATTCCGCCTGATCAGGGAATCAGGTCCAGTTTTCGTCATTTTAAGATTATGTTGTACCCATCATTTCTCTCAGCTGTGGAGAACACAAAAAGCATTTTAAGTTTCATTAGCATGAATGAAGAAGACCCTAGAATGTGGGGGAGGAACACATTCAGCAATTTTTCAATAACAGAGTGCATCCTATGACATCAATTCCTCAAGGACGAGTGCAACATACACATGCCCAATCATTGCTAAGAACATATTCTCTCTTCCCAAGCTCTCCAGTAGGTCTTAATACCTTCTTTGGTCAATCACTTAACTTGGAAATCCCTACGTGGCCTATATGAAAAGGCACCACTATGCCATCCAAAACTGGATAGTCCCCAGTTTGCTTCCCTAACTATTCGAGTGGTAGCAATTGGGGCATTATGATTGGCCTCACAACTGTGGACTGGTAAGTGAGAGACTGAAAAGCCATGGTTCCCAAGCGTAAGCATCAGCCAGCAATCCCAGCATCTGTGTAAGCATTAGGGGAAGGTCAGGATCAGATTTGGTTCTGATGCTCTCTATGACCAACACTTGTTGTCTGCATGAGATAGTGAAGCTGTTTTTGGGACAGGCTGGGCGGTGGGGCTAAGTAAGGGGTAAGTTGAAGGGGTAAAACTCGTGTTTAATTAGGGAATTAAGGGATGTGGGGAACAGGCGGGAAAATGGAGTTTAATCCCAAGATCGTATTGAATGGCGGAGCAGGCTCGAAGGGTCATATGGTCTGCTCCTACTCCTAGTTCTTGTGTCTGAAATATTTTGATTATTCCAACAAAGCTTACAAGAGGAAGAGACAAAAATTTGACCTTCACTGGAAGATCGGCTAGGATATTGAGGTCGGCGAGCAGGGGGCGGGGCCCGTTCGCCAATGTGTAAAATGACGCGGGATGACATCGGGCGGAACTCCCGACATCACCCCGCCTCATTTCAATTTTCAGGTTGGCAGGGTGCAGCTGAATCTGCAGTGTGCCGCCAACCTGTCAACGGCCAATTGAGTCCATTTAAAAACTAATTGAATTAGTTAATGGATCTGCCCGTCCAACCTTAAGGTTGGCGGGCAGGCTGGGAGCCCTGGCAGGTTTCAGAAAAAGCATGAAACCCCATCCATGGGCAGGATGAGGTTTCATGTAGGTTTTTAAAAATTTAATGAAAGTTTGAATGAAAGCAATGGACATGTCACATGAGAGGACATGTCAGGGAAATTTTAATTTTGTGCATTGACCATTTTTGAATTTGACACCGACCTCCCTGAGGCAGTACCTAGCCACAGGGAGATGCGTGCGCTCTTTGGTGCGCTCTTTGGTGCGCATGTGCAAAAGAGTGCACTCCCATCTGAGTGAATCCCACCCCCCCACCCACCCACCGCCACTACCTGCACAGGGAGCGCATAGCGCTTCCTGGCTGATGTCACGATGGGCAGGTCTTAATTGGCCCACCCACATAAAATGGCAGCGCACCCCTAACCGGGGTCACTGATTGAAGGTGCGCCTGCATGCGCCTGCTCCAGTACTTCCCCCCGCAATGAGGGGAAAATTTTTCCCATTGTGTTTTCAAACATTTTTTTAAAGTGACAGCTCAGGCTATATTTCATTAAGACTATGAGGTGGAAAGATGCATCAAAATCAAACTTAATTTTTATGATTTCACCTCATTAGCACACAGAGGAAATCTTCCCACTTCATTCTTATAAAGAACAGAAGGTAAGAATTCTCCATCATTTACCAAAGAACACAGATCAAGATTGGACTGGATCCATTGAGCATGGGAAAGTTGGTCTCCAGAGCTTTCTAATAGAGACACATTGTTCTAAGTTAGCAAATAGGAAATAATGAGCCAGTTCTAATGTAACTTAGACGCCTCCGTGTCTTTGAGCCATTGAGCTTCATGTAGAACCTTTGTTTAACTGCTGAAAAACATTGGAGAAGCCAGTGTCATAGCAGGAGAAAGGTGCCACTGTTCTCCTTTTGATTCATTCACAGGATGTGGCCATCGCTGGTCGGGCCAGCATTTATTGCCAATCGCTAATTGCCTTTGAAAATTAGTTATGAACCATCTTCTTGAATAAAATGGTGTGGCTTTCTGAGGGCAATTCAGAGTCAACCATATTACTGTGGTCTGGTGTCACATTTGGGTCAGACCAGGTAAGGATGGCAGGTGTCCTTCTCTAAAGGAGATGAGTGAATCAGGTGGGCTTTTACAACAAATTGGTCGTTTCAGGTTGCCTTTGTTAATACTAGCTTTTTATTCCAGATTTATTTAACTGAATTCAGCTGCTTGGTAGGGTTTGAACTCCTGTCTCCAGGTTATTAGTTCAAGGCTAGTCCTGTAACATAACCACTATGCTATCATACCCAAATGTGGTTCAATTTGATGTTGCAAGAGTCAAGATTTCCAAGAAACATGCCATAGTACTCAGTAAAGGAGCAATAATGTTCAATGCAAGGATTAATTCTAGACACATAAAACCTTAAGGAAGTAAATTGTACCTTTCAAGGTGCAGATGACAAAGCAAGCCTCATCATGGAAATTTTTAACCATCTAGAAATAAAAACAACACGTTAGTCTGGGTCATATAGGGCCACGCTTCCATAAGCTCTACAAGGGTGCATACATTTGCCAATAATAGCATTTCATTTAAGGAAAGAATTAATTCATTTATCATTGACAATATAATTGTCTTTGTAGCAGTTCTTGTTCAAGCTGTGCTACTGAGCCTGAACTGACATTGGGTTGGTTCTAGATTCAGCAACAGTGGCAAAACTATCACTGGGATCTGACACAACCATATTTTTAATTCTTGGACTGAATATGCACATTAGCACTAGCCAAATCAGAATGTACTTCCCTAGTAAGTGGTTCCAGAGGAGGCAAAATACCAAAATATCAGCACAAGCTATGTTGTCAAGTTACAAAATACATGCTTGAAAATCGAAAGCCTTTCAGGTTGGAAATTTAATAGGAATACAAAGATATTTGTAATAACATGCAATAACAAGCTAGATACAGGATAATTAGTAAGAGTTAAACTTACCTGCAGTTCCCCACCGACCTAGTGAGTAAAGGCACTGACTGGTGCCGTGTAGAGCCATACAGACTAGAAGGTTCCAGAGCCAAGCCATATTTTAAGCAGAGTTACCTGATCTTAGCTTGGCAGCAGTTGGGTCCCAGTGCTCTTTGAGCTGGGGGGGAGGTGGGTGGTGGAGAAAGGAGAGAAGAGAGAGAAGAAAAAAAACAACAGCCAGTATTCCCACTTCTCACCATTGACTCCCAAGTCCTTCTGGATTATATGTTTGTGGGCATCACGGAAGTGTCGCCAAATGAATTCAAATTAGCTCCAGTCCTGTTGATTCAAAATACGAGCCTGAATTTTTCCCTAGTCGGGCGCGCGTGATGGACGGGCCCGGGAGTGGTCGGGAAATGGGCCCTCAACTGCGATTGGCCCCCCTGACTGCGATTTCACACTGGCTAACCAATTAACGGCCAGCCGGCGTGAAACGTGTGCTGAAAAGCTAAGCGCTGCCCGGGTAGGGGGCAAGAAGAGGGTGGGCAACAACGTCACCGCGGGGGGGGGGGGGGGGGGGAGCGCTTCAAGAGAGCTCCCTGAAGGCAAACAGCCACCCCAGGGAGCTGCAGACCTACAAATAATAAAATAAAGCATAAAAAAAGCTGCAAAAAAAATTTAAAAATGTCCAAGCAGCACAATCGAGCACCTGAAAGCCTACCTCATAAAAACTGCTGTCCCCAGATATTTCTTTTTATTTTATTTCCTAACGAAAGTTTCATCCCGCCCCGAATGAGGCTTCGTGGAAAGTGTAAAGGCTGCCTGGCCGATTGGCCCATCTGCCAACCGTAAGGGTTGGACGGGCGGCAAGAAATCTTGTTCAATTGCGGCGTTAATGGGCTTCATTGCCCGCTTGGTTGTCAGTGGCCGTGCTTTCAACTGCCGCGCACACCACCACCCCCCCCCGAGCAAAGTATCGCATGAGTGCGCGATGACATCGGGACCCTCGCCCGGCATCATCTCACACGACTTTACGCCCAATTGGGTCGGGCGCATGCCCACCCACGGAACGTAAAATTCTGCCCACTATTTTCAAACCAAGTAACTTCTCCACAATTAAAGTACTGTAATAAAATCCTGGCTGATTGACCACGGCATTTCTTTAGCCATTGGATTTTGTCACAGAATACTGCCACTGATCCAAGGCCAATACTTGCCTTGTAACAACAGCTCTGGCGATTGTTGCTGCTGCTGCTACTTCCAAGGTACCATTGGGGATCTTGGCAGCAGCGGCCCATTTTTAACATCTAGTTGGACACAGGAGACCTGATGAAAATTTCCCCTGCCTCTTTCAGCACCTTTAAGGCAGCATTCTTAGCTCAGAGTCAGAATACTGTGGATTAAAGCTCCATACCAGAGACATCAGCCCAGAATCTAGGCTGACATTCATCATTCTACTCAGGTAGTGCTACACTGTCAAAGTCACTATCTCTTGACTGAGGTGAGGCCCTCACAGGCAGATGCAGAAGATCCCATTCCACTATTCAAAGAAGAGCAGTTGAGTTCTCCATGCATCTTTAGTCATCGTTTATCTCTCAACCGACATCACTAACACAAAGCTAATCACTTTTCCCATTGCTGTTTGTGTAGCTATATGCAAAGTTACTGCTGTATTTGCCTGCTCTTCTTCAAAACAATGCCATGGGATCTTTTACATTGACCTGAGAACAAGTACAGGGCCCCAGTTCAATGACTCAACTGAAAGATGGTAGCTCCAATAGTGCAGCATCCCCTCAGAACCATACTGGAGAGTCAGCTTAAAGTTTGAGCTGAAGAGAGATTTGAACCCACAATCTCCTAACTCAGACACGAGAGCGCTGCCAAGTGAGCCACGTATAAATAAATTTCCAAACGGCCTGATACCAAGCAAAAGATATCTCTATGGGAAATCTCAAATGATAACTCATCTTAGTAAGCAAACATTGTACATGCAGGTTACACATTAGTGCAACAGCAGCTAAATGTTGGAAAAACATGTCATCACTACGTAATTTGTCTACTTCCTGCACCCAACCCCGTATCTGGCAGAAGCTCTGATAGACAGAAACTGCTGCAGGACTGGTTCCTGCCCAAAATACACACCCAGTTGCCAGTGCTACAGAAGTCCTGAGAAAGGTTATTGTTCATTGTTCATCGCAGGTTAACTGCAGAGTTCTCATTAAGCAACACAATAATACAGCAAGAGTACCACGTCCATTAAATCGCCTATCTGAATGTCATCAAGAGCATAAGTCACACTACATGCCACGTCCACAGCCTTGGAAAAGAAAAAGTCTATTTATAAAATTTTAACTTCGGAGTAATCGATGCCATGTAATCGTTTAAAAGTTATAATCTCTGCATGCATATGTTAATACACGTAGGGCTTAAAGGATTTTGTTTCAGGGATTTGGGTAGATACAATTAAGTTTTTAAACCAGGATTTGTTTAAAAAAAACTCTAAAATGTAAACATTTTGGGTTTTTTTTAAGTGGCAAATTGTCCTAAAACATTGGCAGAATTTGTTAGGTATTCAATCATCTTGACAGCCCAACACAAAATATACCATTAGGGCTCAAACATAACACATCAGGGGACACATTTTAAGAGTTCTGCCTCACATTATGGAGGGACTGTATAGCAACAGCTCCAGCTCTTTCTAGATAGGTGCAAATGGTTAGCATTCACCCCATCCAAATGTTAAAAAAATATAAAAGCCATTCAGTTGTAAAAGCAGCCTTGATCAGAGAGGTGGGGCTGGGGAATCCGGAGTTTTAAGCAGCTAAAAATTAAGTCCTGCAAGTGAAACTGGCTCCTGAGTCTTGCAAGTCAGAAAGCAGGGATCTGCTCAGCGAGGAGGATTAATCAGGTGTCCCTAATACTCCAAGGAAATGCTGGCAAGTCTGCAACCATGGGCAGGGTTTTCCGCACCCCCCCACCACCCTGGCTGGGGCGCCACCTTGCCCACAGTGGGCCCCGCCCAAGACGGGGCTGGAAAATCCCGGCCCACGTGTTGGGAGCTTGTACCACAAATACAGGTCTTATCACAGCAGTTTTCACCCCTGCACAAAGCCGTAACCACGTTCATTTTTTTAAAAAAAACTACAATTGCACCGTTGGCTGACGGGGAATGAGCTGGGCTAAGCAGCAATAAATCTAAACTTAATCTACTCTGTGTGAATATGAGTGTTTTCCATATACAGAACACAGTTAATGGCCAAAAGCTCACCTTATTTCAGTATTTTGAGCCAGGCCAGATGAGGCATAAAATAAATTCATCCTCCAACACCCATTTTTGCATTTCTCACCACTCTTTCTATTGCTTCAGCTGAGGCTTTGTAAACTCAGAACCAAGGACTGAGCAATGAATTGTTGATATACAACTGGTGTATCGCATTTCTGAAAGCACACTTTAGGGAATACTTTGCAAATCCAAATCTACTCAATGGAATTTTCTCCAACTCTATGACAAACACTGGAGAGGGCTTTCAATCCAAACTGGTAAAGCATGTTACCACAGTGACCAGATAAGCATTCATGGGTTCAATAAATGTACTGCTTTCTGTCACATGTAGTTTACCACCACAATGTACTTTTTTTCACAATATAATAAATCTCCTTCAGTGGCTACATATCAGGAATAGATAGCTCTAGGCTACTATATAATGTAAAGAACTTCGTTTTCCTCCACCAATATGTTAAAATGCCAAACCAAAATATTTACCTCAACAAATTCCTGCTCGTCATTGAAGCATATTTTACCCAATTTCACAATCATGTGATTTAATAAGATGTTGTGAAAAGTAATGTTTATATTAAGATTTTGGAAACTCCAGTATGATAATCCTCCAGCAGGCCTCAGTTTAAACTCCACTATGGGTCAAAGATCGCTAGATAGATTTTTGTTCAATTGGAGGAATGTATGGTTTAAGGCATGTCACCTCACAGGGGACATCATCATTACAAGGAAGATTTGACAAGATTAGTGATGTTAATGATTAGATGTTGCAAAGTTTGAATTTTTTAAATCCTGCAGATTGGGGGATGAAAGAAAGGCTAAGGAAGGTGAGAGTAATTCCACAAGGTTCAATCCATAAGTGGGAGGGGAGAAGGGAAGGCAGGAGGGGAGGATGGAAGGGAAGAAGACAAGAGGGGAGGAAGGAAGGAAGGAAGACAAGAGGGGAGGAAGGAAGGAAAGTATGAGGGGAGGGAGGAAGACAGGGAGGAACAGAGGAAAGAAGGAAGATAGGAGAGGAGGAACAATGGAGTAATAGAAGAATTGAAGAACAAAGGAGGACAGGAAAGGAGGGAAAAAGAAAGAACGCAAATAAAACTTTTTTCCAGTCTCTTATTCAGAAGTGCAAATGTTAGAAGAAACACACAGATAAGTGAAGAGCTAAAGCATGGAATTCCCAATCTGGGTCCAAATTGATTCCATTCAGGACTATTCAAACCCCAATAAAAGATTCTAGAGAAAGAAAAACTTTTTTAAAGAAAAGGTCAAAACGTCGACCGTCATCTCAGCTGCCATTCTGCGCATGGACCTCTCTTAGATCTCACCTCATCACTGACAAGCACGTGGATCCCACTGGGTCCCTGTCTGTAGATCTGGTTAATCTGCTGCGGAGAAATGCTGTACAGATTTGCTATTTTCTCAGTTAACTCTACCGCTGTCAGCTCTTCCAAAAAGATTGCATGGTATACTGGAGGAAACCGGGAAAAAGAATTTCATCACATAAAAAACAGTTCAAATAAGAAACACATTAAATACTTGGAAAGTTTTTTTCTTCTTTGCTCCCCACTTCTCCCAATGCTGCTGATTCATGTTGACACATGATACTGTGGGTGTGGGGAGACCTCCATGGAATCATAGAATGGTACAGCACAGAAGGGGGCCATTCGGCCCATCGTGTCCATGCCAGGTCTCAGTAAGAGTAGATCAGCCAGTCCCACTCCCCAACCTTTTCCCCATAGCCCTGCAAAACTTCTCTCTTCAGATATTATCTAATTTCCTTTTAAAAACCTCCATTGAATCTGGCTCAACCACACTCTCAGGCAGTGAATTCCACATCATAACCACTCGCTGTGTAAAAAGATTTTCTTTGTGTTGCAGTTGCTTCTTTTGTCAATCACCTTAAATTGGTGTCCTCTGGTTCTCGCCCCTTTTACCAATGGGAACAGTTTCTCTCTATCTACTCTGTCTAAACCTTCCCAATTTTCAACATCTCTATCAAATCTCTCAACCTTCTCTTCTCTAAGGAGAGCAGCCCCTATTTCTCCAATCTATCCACGGAACTGAAGTTCCTCATCCTGGAAATCATTCTTGTAAATCTTTTCTGCACCCTCTCCAAAGCCTTCACATCCTTCCTAAAGTGTGGTGCCCAGAGGTGGACACAATACTTCAGTTGAGGCTGAACCAGTGGTTTATAAAAAACTCATCATAACTTCCTTGCCTTTGTACTCTATGCCTCTATTTATAAAGCTCAGGATCTTGCTTGCCTTTCTGACCACTTTCTCAACCTGCCCGGCCACCTTCAACAAATATACTCCCAGGTCTCTCTGTTCTTGCATACTTCCTACCGAAATGTATAGCTTCACATTTCCCTGCAGTAAAATTCATCTGCCACATATCTATCCATTCCACCAGCATTTCTGTGCCCTTTAATATTTCAAAGTAAATTGTTCATTGTTTCTTTAGCGAATGAACCATCCTGTTGCTTATACAATTATCTGTACCTTTTAGAATCAGACAGAATAGAAGGAGCCCTTTAGGCCCATCATGCCGGTACCATTTCTTTGAAAGCTATCCAAATAGTCTGACAATCCTGCTGTTTCCCCATTTCTCTTTCAAGTATATGTCAAATTCCCTTTTGAAAGTTACTATTGAGTCAGCTTCCATCACCTATTTAAGCAATGCATTCTGGGTTATAACAACTTACTGAGTAAAAATGTCTCTTCATTATTCCCCTCGAAGCAGCCTCTCTGTATCAGCTCTATCAGAACTCTTCATAATTTTGAAAGCCTCTATTAAATCTCCCTTTAACCTTCCCTGTTCTAAGGAGAACAATCCCAGCCGCTCTAGCAGAACTTGTTTAATTCTAGTAAATCTCCTCCGAACCCTCTCCAAGACCTTGACATCCTTCCTAAAGTTTGATACCCAGAATTGGACACAATACTCCAGCTGTGCCCTAACCACTGATTAACAATGATTTAGCAAAACTGACTTGCTTTTGTGGATTCCACAACATTGTTTTTAAACGACCTTTTCAAATTGTCCTGCCAACTTCAAAATATTGTGGATGTGAGCCTGCAGGTCTCTCTGTTCTTCCATCCCTCTTAAAATTGTACTTGCTTTAAAATAGTTTATATTGTCTATCCTCATTGTTCCTTCAAGAATGCATCACTTCACAGTACACTGCATTAAATTTCATCTCCATGTGGCTGTCCATTTCACCAGTCTGTCTATGTCACCCTGAAGTTTGGCAAGGTCATCCTCATTATTTACTATGTTTCTGAGTTTTGTACCACCTGCATATTTTGAAATGCTGCCCTTTATATCCAAATCTAAGTCATTAATATATATCAAAAAGAGCAGTGGTTCTAATACAAACTCCTGGGAGACATGTGTGCGCCCCTCAAGTCTAAAGGGCTACCATTCATCACTAGTCCGCCTCTGACCCTTAGCCAATTTTGTATCCATGCTACCAATGTCACTTTAATCCCATAAACTTCAAATCTGCCAAAAAAAATCCATGATGTGATACTTTATCAAACACCTTCTGAAAGTCTATATATACACATCAATTGATCTAACCTCACCAACCCTCTCTTTCACATTATCAAAGAGCTCAATTAAGCTTGCCAGACATGATTTGCCTTTAACAAATCCATGCTGGCTAATATTTATTAAACCATGCTTTTTCCCCAAGTGACAATTAACTTTATCTGGACTATGGACTTTAAGGGCCAGATCTTCATGCCTCCATCCATGTCGGAAAGGAGGCAAGTGGGATTTAAAAGTGGCAGGTGGGAGCCGATTCTAGGAATTCCTACCCCTATTCCCGTCATGTGGGATTTTTGAAGGTGCAGGATAAGGGTGTAGATAACAAGCCCGCACACTGCAATCGTGTCCTTGCCAACCCCATTGAGGGGGGGTGGAGATTTTAGGGCCAGCCCCGGGCCATGGAGTCAGGTCCATTTTGGTAGGTGTGGTTCACAGCACCCAGAGGAGTTATGAATCATGGGGATGCCTAAGTCTGGAGTTGGAAACTTTTGACAGTTAAGTTTAAAAGGTGTTGACAACTTTGCATGTCATAGCATAATGGTGTAGATAAGTTAAATATGTTTTCAATATAGTAATTAATGATAGAGTTTTGTTTAGAACAGATAAGTGACCATTAAATTAACCAGCATTGTGAAAGTGTTCAGGTGCATTAGCATACTTTATCCAATGGATAGTTCAGCCATCTTTGAACCTTCGAAACAGTGGAACAGATGGCCATCTGTTCCACTGCTTCAAAGGTTTTATGGTTTTCAGCTCTGGAGGCATTGTTGTTGACACAGCTACGCAATGGAATCTGACCATGAATGCTTGGCTGAGCTCCAAATCCCAGTAATGAATTCATTTCAGCAAGGATTGCTGATACAGCTGAGAGGGAGATTGCAAGCTTTATTTTGGTAGACATTTTTATGAGCTGTTAATAGGATTTTGTTTTTGAAGAGATGTTTGAATGGCAGTTTGTTTAGTTTGACATTTTCATGAGCATCTTAAAGACTTCCAAATGCTATTATAGGACTCATGAGTTCTGTCCATAGTGGATACTGGATGAGTAGGCAAGGAGGGTATGGAGGAGGCATGGGGTAATGTGCACAGCCATGTAGATATGAAGGGGTCATTAAGTGACATTAGAGGACACCGGGGTTGGGTGGGCAATTGAGGCAGAGTGAGGGATGAGGCCTAGGGTGCTTAACACTTGAAACAGGCTAAAGTCCCGGTAAATAGAAGAGGGCCTTCTAGTCTGCCCACCTTAGCAACCGCCTGTCTCCAATCTGCCTTGGGCCTGCTGCAGGAGGTAGCGGCCTCAACTCCAGCTGTCCCCATCATGAAAATATTGTGAGCAGGCACAGCCCTGGCAGAAGGTAGCTTTCCAGCATCAGGAAATGGCTTGACTCACAATTCTTGCCTCAAGAATGAAACTCTGGACCTAAGATTCCCTAGCACCAACATTTAGCTGACTGGCCTATAGTTACTGAGTTTATATCTCTCCCCTGTTCAGATCAGAAATGCAGCTTTTGCAACCCTCCAGTTCCCTGCTAACACTCCTATATTGAAGGAGGTTTGGAAGATTGTGGCCAGAGCCCCTGCTCAAGATCCCTCAAGATCCTAGGATACATCTAATCCAGGCCAGGTGACTTTTTAAACTTTCAGTGCTGACAACATTTTAAGTATCTCCTCTTTATCTAACTTTACCCCATCTAATTTCTGTAGCTCCCTCTCCTTTGCTGTAACATTGGCGGCATCCTCTTCTTTAGAGAGGACAGTTGCAATGTATTTATTTAGTACCTCAGCTATGTTCTCCCCCTCCACATGGAGATTTTCTTTTTTGAACCCTAATCAGCCCTACCATCCTTTGACCATCCTTTTACTCATGTTTTTATAAAATACTTCAGTGTTCCTTTTCATATTGCCTGCTAACCTTTATTCATACACTCTCTTTGTCCTCCTATTTAAGTTCTCTTTGTGAACTTTGTGTATTCTGCTGATGATCTACTGTACTGTGAACCTGACATATGATAAGCCACCTCTTTCTGGTTCATTTTTATCTCAATATCTTTAGTCGCCCCAGCTTTGGATGACCTGCCTTTCCTCTTCATAGGAATGTGTTTACTCTGTACCTGAACTGATCCCTTTGCTTATTCACTGTTTTAGCTGTCGATCTTTGTTTCCAACCTAACTGGGCCAGGTCCCTTTTCAACTCACTGAAATTAGTCTTTTTCCACTTTCGTATTTTTACCTTTCATTGTTCCTTGCTCCACTTCCTAACTACTCTGAGCCTAATGATACTATGATCACTCTTTCTCAAATGCTTTCCAACTGGCCCTATTGCATCCCCCAAAATGAGATCCAGCTTCCTTCCTCATTGGGTGAAAACATACTAATCAAGAAAGCTTTCCTGTACGCATTTCAGGAATTCTGCCTCCTCCTTGCCCCTTTGCATGGACTTTTTCTCCCAATCTGTAATAAGATATTTCAAAATCCCATTATCACTATATTGTATTCACACTAAGTATGCCAGCAAATTTGCTCCAGTTCCCAATAATTGGTGGTCTATACCAGGCAGCATAACAACTCCTCTTCTTCCCCCTAACACTAACCAAATAGATTCTGTCCATGAACCCTCAAACACGTCACCCAATTTCAAGAATGTAGCAGTATATGTCATTAATACTGCCATCCTTACCTCCCTTCCTTATTCCTCTTAAATATGTTGCAGTCCTGAGAAGTTCCCATTCCAGTCCATGTTTGAGCCAAGTATCCTTTATTTTTATTGTAGATTAATCCCATTGCAACTTGTGCCAGCAGTTGATCAAACCTATCCGTCATACTGCATGCATTTACACACATGCTCTCCAGTCCTGCTGGAGCCTGTGTTACATTTCACCCCTGTCTGATCCCTTTTCTGTCTGGACTACTCTACTCTCACGCTGCTTGTCTCTCATAATCCTCTGTGTACATTGTTTCTCCACCCTTATGCTTCATGCTGATTCCCTATCCGCTGCCAAATTAGTTTCAACCCTCCCCCAAGGACATTGGTCCAGCTCTCCTTAGGCGTAACCTGTTCACCTTTTACAGGTTATCCAGGCCCAGAAGTGGCCCTAATGCCTCAAGAGTCTGAAGACCTCCCTTTTGCACCAGTTCTTTAGCCACATATTGACCTGCATTATCTTGCTGTTCCCATTCGCACTAGCACATGGCACTGGACATAATTCAGAGATACCATCTTTGAGGTCCTGTTATTTGGACTCCTCCTCAGCTCCTGAAACTCTACAGGTTCTCAACACCTTTCTTACATTATTGGGTTCAATGTAGACAACAACCTCTGGCTGTTCCCCACAAAACCTTCTGTACTCATTCATGACATCCTGCTCCTTATTTCACAACCTTTGACCCCTTTAATAAAATAGATATTTAATCAGCTTTTATTTAAAAGTGGTGCATTAATACAGCACTGACCACTTTTGCTGGAAGTATATCCCACAAATTGACAGAGAAAGGAAATTCTAAATCTCCAGTCTTGTTGAAGGATTGCTAACCTGGTGCTTGTCCTCAAACTGCAATTAAAGTCTAATATTCTGCTCACACTCGCATTGTCCATCTTCAAAACCTAACTTCTGTCCCCTTTCCCTTTCCAGTTTAAAAAAAAAGTTCTTTAAGCCTTTCTTCACGGCTCAGAGGACGAGCCTGGCATCATATCGCCCTTTTCTGAACTTGCCAATCCGAAGTTTTGCTAGAACATTACTGCCCAAAATAAAAGCTCTGGAAAATATTCTATGACCTTACTAAAGTGTTCTACAGAGTTAATAATTCATTTTAACTTATAACCAAATGTCCTTGAGACACATTCCAGCTCAGTTAACCATGTTGTTAACAGTTGCTTATATCTACATTATGATCAGTAGTCGCACCCAAATAACTTCATGTTGACTTGATGCTTCTGTATAGTCAACAAACACACCCTTTCACCTTTGCTAAACGGTCACCCATTCATTCTGCATGTACGGCTCCTGTTCTTGTGAAGGATCTTAATTTTACTTATCTATACTAAATAAAGTCCTTTGTGCCATTCCTTAACCCATTCACTTAATTGGTGAAGATCTCTCCAAATGTCATCAGTATCTTTATATGCTATCAATGTCCTTTTCAGCAGTTACCTATTAATACAGCTTTGAGCAGTTTTATGAATATTCTAATCCCAGTGAACGCATTCATTGCTGAAGTTGCTACATCCTGCCTCACTACAGAGACTCTTCCCATGTGAGACGACAGTTATCACAACAGTTACTAGGTCACTGCCATTGTAGAAACGAACTAACCTCTGCAAACATGCAAAAAATGGAAATATTCTCTTCTTTTTGTTCATGTGCTTCGGAATAGTTTGGAAGCCAAAGCAAATCCCCAAATGTGAAAGCAAGACCATTAGGCTTTGCTGTGTTGCCAGGCGATTGGACTAAGGGAGTGGGTTTCGAGGAAGGAAAGTTTATTTTTCTGTGAAATATCTAACATCCTGTTGGGTCTGTCAGGCTCTCACAATGGCTCATTTTTCCTAAAACAAACCAATAACAGAACTCACCACATGAACTGCCAACACCCCTGATGCTCTCTTGCTTTTGTTGATTATTCTCCTGGTCCTGTTCGTGCTCCTGACACACATAGATGGCTAGTTTTGGACACACGTTTCTGTGAGTATGAGTATAAGAAGTATACATATTAATTTCACTATTCTAAAACCAAAGTTAATTTCATATCACAATATTAGGGATGAATAACAATAACAGATATAACTTTACAACGTATTTAAAAACAGGAAGAATGTTTCACATTTAAATTAATAAATGTCAATTTGCAAAATAATTTTTGTAAAAGTAGCATTACATAAATTTTGATAAGCAATTGTTCAAACGCAGCCTTGCTTCAGCTACAACTGACAAAAAACACATTATGGACTCAGATCAGTCATGCACAGGAAGACACTTCAACTGGATAATGTTCATCCATGTACACCCCACCCTCCCTAACGCACCCCCAGCTACTGAAGAAAAATTGTCTTAGTTTCAATGTAAACCAAAAGTGCACACAACATAAAACAAAAGAAATCATTCATTTGCTCAAATTGGCGAATAGATTTCACTTAAGGGGTTTCATTGGATCTAATGTATTATGTACTATTTTGTGTATTTCGGTACAATGCCAGTGCTCACTGGCATCCAGCAGTGGTATTCAGAGAATGATGGGATGGAAAATAAAATCAATGAAAGACTGAATGTTGTGAGCATTTGTCAAAAGGTGGAAAGTGAGTTCATTCATAATTAGCCATAGTCTGCAAAGGACCATTGGCATCTCTCTGTTAGAGATAGACAAGTGACTATAACTTGAATAGCACCACTCTACATGAAGCATGCCTGACCAGGAATTTCTCCTGCTCTTACTGCCTGCCATGGGCACACTCAAAGGGTTAGCAGCTTTGTTATCGACTTGTTTGGCCGTGTCATGAATGCTCCCTCCGTAGCCTACAAGAGTAGGACTTGAACCTGGAGCTTCTGGCTCAGAGGCAAGGTCACTACTTACTGAGCCACAGGGGTCTGGAAAGTGAGTAGGTCTCCAAAATGAAGTTATTAAAACGGTAGCCTTTCAAGAAACTGTACACACAAATTGGGACAGAAGAAAGGCAATTGTGGTACTGCATTTGGAAGAAAACTGCCTATAATGAAGGATTCTAATTCTATGCTTCAGGATGTTTAAATAATAGGTTTTACAATAGAGAGGAGGTTATGGCACAATGCTTTGAGGACTTACCTTCCCTTGATTGTGTTAAAAAGTCTGATTCCATCTGCAGGACCACAGATCTGGATCAAGTCTTCTTTAGACATTTTCAACAAGTCTGCACCTGAGGAATTCATTAGAACATGCATGTAAGCATGCAAACAGCGAAGAAGTTAAAGGCATGTTATGTGTGATGGAAGTCTGTCCCTGGAAGTAAATGCAAGTTCATGTAAGTTTAATTGAATGGAGCACACAAAAACACTGGATTAATTAGGATCTTGCACAACTGTTTAACTTTCAGTAAGGTGGACAACTTTGAGAAGCCCGTGTATATATTAGGCATCATGACATCTCGTCCACAATGCTGTTGTTTCCATATAATGGACTTTCCATAAACTTTCATCAAAATCACACAAGAGCTCCGCTATAGAGCAAAGAAGTGTACAAAACAGAATATGGCATTTAAAAGGACATCTGATGGACTCAATATCATAGCAAGAACCTTCATAAAAATAGAACATTTTTCCTGAATTAAAAAAATCTGAAATTACAGAAGACACTTTAATGCCAGTTTAGCTGTACAGTAATGATATCTTCAACAAAACAAAAACAGAATTACCTGGAAAAACTCAGCAGGTCTGGCAGCATCGGCGGAGAAGAAAAGAGTTGACGTTTCGAGTTCTCATGACCCTTCGACAGAACTTGAGTTCGAGTCCAAGAAAGAGTTGAAATATAAGCTGGTTTAAGGTGTTGGGGGGGGGTGGTGGAGAGAGAGAGAGAGAGAGAGAGAGAGAGAGATGGAGGGGGGTGGTGTGGTTGTAGGCAAAAGCAGTGATAGAAGCAGATCATCAAAAGATGTCATAAACAACAGGACAAAAGAACACATAGGTGTTAAAGTTGGTGATATTATCTAAACGAATGTGCTAATTAAGAATGGATGGTAGGGCACTCAAGGTATAGCTCTAGTGGGGGTGGGGAGAACATAAAAGATTTTAAAATATTTAAAAATAATGGAAATAGGTGGGAAAAGAAAAATCTATATAATTTATTGGAAAAAAACAAAAGGAAGGGGGAAACAGAAAGGGGGTGGGGATGGAGGGGGGAGCTCAAGACCTAAAGCTGTTGAATTCAATATTCAGTCCGGAAGGCTGTAAAGTGCCTAGTCGGAAGATGAGGTGTTGTTCCTCCAGTTTGCGTTGGGCTTCACTGGAACAATGCAGCAAGCCAAGGACAGACATGTGGGCAAGAGAGCAGGGTGCAGTGTTAAAATGGCAAGCGACAGGGAGGTTTGGGTCATTCTTGCGGACAGACCACAGGTGTTCTGCAAAGCGGTCGCCCAGTTTACGTTTGGTCTCTCCAATGTAGAAGAGATCACATTGGGAGCAACGAATGCAGTAGACTAAGTTGGGGGAGATGCAAGTGAAATGCTGCTTCACTTGAAAAGAGTGTTTGGGCCCTTGGACAGTGAGGAGAGAGGAAGTGAAGGGGCAGGTGTTGCATCTTTTGCGTGGGCATGGGGTGGTGCCATAGGAGGGGGTTGAGGAGTAGGGGGTGATGGAGGAGTGGACCAGGGTGTCCCAGAGGGAGCAATCCCTACGGAGTGCCGATAGGGGGGTGAAGGGAAGATGTGTTTGGTGGTGGCATCATGCTAGAGTTCGCGGAAATGGCGGAGGATGATCCTTTGAATGCGGAGGCTGGTGGGGTGATAAGTGAGGACACGGGGGACCCTATCATGTTTCTGGGAGGGAGGAGAAGGCGCGAGGGCGGATGCGCGGGAGATGGGCCGGACACGGTTGAGGTTCCACATACCCCATAAAGAGACAGGCATAGCTGGGGCCCATGCGGGTACCCATAGCCACACCTTTTATTTGGAGGAAGTGAGAGGAGTTGAAGGAGAAATTGTTCAGCGTGAGAACAAGTTCAGCCAGACAGAGGAGAGTAGTGGTGGATGGGGATTGTTCAGGCCTCTGTTCGAGGAAGAAGCTAAGGGCCCTCAGACCATCCTGGTGGGGGATGGAGTTGTAGAGGGATTGGATGTCTATGGTGAAGAGGAAGCGGTTGGGGCCAGTGAACTGGAAATTGTTGATGTGACGTAAGGTGTCAGAGGAATCACGGAGGTAGGTGGGAAGGGACTGGACAAGGGGAGAGAGAAGGGAGTCAAGATAACGAGAAATGAGTTCTGTGGGGCAGGAGCAAGCTGAGACGATCGGTCTACCGGGGCAGTTCTGTTTGTGGATTTTGGGTAGGAGATAGAAGCGGGCCGTCCGAGGTTGGGCGACTATCAGGTTGGAAGCTGTGGGAGGAAGATCCCCAGAGGAGATGAGGTCAGTGACAGTCCTGGAAACAATGGCTTGATGTTCAGTGGTGGGGTCATGGTCCAGGGAGAGGTAGGAGGAAGTGTCTGCGAGTTGATGCTCAGCCTCCGTGAGGTAGAGGTCAGTGCGCCAGACGACAACAGCACCACCCTTGTCAGCGGGTTTGATGACAATGTCAGGGTTGGACCTGAGAGAATGGAGTGCAGTAAGTTCAGAGAGAGAGAGATTAGAATGGGTGAGAGGAGCAGAGAAATTGAGACATCTAATGTCACGCCGACAGTTCTCAATGAAAAGATCAAGAGAAGGTAAGAATCCAGAGGGAGGGGTCCAGATGGAGGGAGAACATTGGAGGTGGGTGAAAGGATCCGTTGAATGGGGAGAGGACTCCTGCCCAAAAAAGTGAGCCCGGAGACGAAGAAGAGTTCAGCATCATGCCGAGCCCGAAATTCATTGAGGTGAGGGCATAAGGGTATGAAACTAAGTCCTTTGCTGAGCACTGATGGGGTGGGGACGGAGGGACAGGCAGGGGTGGAGGTATCTTCAACCCTAGTACTTACAAAGAAGACAGAAAGCACAGTATATGCATTTCTCTCTTACCCATCAAAACTAATTGTAGAAGTAAATCTTGGCTCTAGGTTGGTAGCAATGAGACAGTGAGTGTTTATTGCACATTAGTAGGGTTTTTTTTATTTTTATCTTTCATGGGATGTGGGTGTCGCTGGCAAGGCCAACATTTGTTACCCATCCCTAACTGCCCTTGAACTGAGTGGCTTGCTAAGCTATTTCCAAGTCAACCACATTGTGTGGATCTGGAGTCATATGTAGGGCACACCGGGTAAGGATGGCGGTTTCCTTCCCTAAAGAACGTTAGTGAATCAGATGGGTTTTCACAACAATTGATGATAGTTTCATGGTCACCATTACTAAGACCAGCTTTCAATTCCAGATTTAATAAATTGAATTTAAATCCCCCCAGCTGCCATGGTGGGATTTGAACCTATGTCCCCAGAGGATTAGCCTGAGCCTCTGGATTAGTAAGTAGTCCAGTGATATCACCACTATGCCACTATGCTAATTATATTCAAGTGGTGGGTATTAATTGGGGACTTAACTGTTCTTCTACGAGGAGCAAATCAACAGATCCAGGCAGTGGGCAGTAGAGGGGGGCTCAACTGCCTGTCTGTCTCTCTTCCTCGGCTACGACTGCACTCTGGTGTCCCTGGAGAGGGAGAACAAGGTGTCTGCCTGCATGTTCGAGGCCTTCTGTGACTTGTAAGCATTGGGGGTACTGGAATTCGAACACTGGAGATGTCATTTTAATTTAAGTTTCCTTTAAAGTTTTGAACTTTTGATTGAATGGGTTGCTGATGTCCCTATTATAAGACACTTAGTTGTTTAAGGTTATTCCAAAACCATTGCTGAAAAAAAAGAGACTTTTTTGTTGAAGCTTTTCACTTTGCATTCATCAGGACAATTCACAAGAAAATACCAATGTCAGGGGAAACAACATATTTATATTGTATAAGAGAGTGCTGATTGGTTGGCAAGTGGATTCTGTTTGGTAGAGGCGCTGCCATGGAGAATGCACCAGTTGATGGTGACTGACAGTTAACAGCCAAGCATTATTTGAAATTTAAACCAGGCAGCTTGACTCCGGTCTAGACATTGCCCTGGGGAATGAACCAGCGAATGGCTGTTATTTATTTAGTTTCGCTGCAAGATGAAAAGATTCGACAAAAAAAGTCTCTTTTTTCAGCAATACTCATATCCTGTACCACCAAGCAACTATTTGTCCCTTCAAAAGTGATTTAAATAGGAGCAGGCTGAAAGTATGGCTGTTGTGTGAAGAAGCATAATAGGTAATGTGTATCTATAAAAATAAAAACTGAGGCTCCAGTGTTCTACCCTTCGTTATGAGGTCTAATATATTATATGCCATTTTCTGTATCTTGGTACAGTGCTGCTGCTCACTGGCATTTAGCAGCTTGGGGCATGAAAACTATCTAGCTGAGCTATCTGAATTCTAGCGATAAGACAATGATTATATGCTTAACTGCATGGAAGAGGAGGTTAATTAACAAGAGGAAGTTTTTAAAAAAGAGAGAACTTGTCTTCTCTCTCTCGCTCTCAAGCATCCAGCACAGAGTGTTTACTGACGTCAATCCGTTACAAAGTTCTGTTGACTAATAATTAAACAGTTTCTATCATCCAAAGTTAAATCTCGGAATGCCAGGAATAAGCCATTACTGTGGGCCTTGAGCGTTTCGCAAGCTTCAAACAATTCTAGGTTTAAAAAAAAATACAGCTCACCTGAAAAATTGAAAAATAGCTGGCAGAATGTCGAGAAGCGGTTTCTGTACAGCCACTGCTGTGCGTCCTGGCTCGAGGCTGTGGGCAACAGGTACTACATTGCAAAAAGAATAAGATGTCTTCCATTAAAACAACAACAACCACCTATATCTATATAGCACCTTTAACACAATAAAATATCCCAAGGTGCTTAGGGAGCATCATAAAACAAAATATGGCACTGAGCCACAGAAGGAGATATTTACCCGGGTTTTCCGGTCTCCAATCATTGGAGACCAGATGTACCCACAAGATGCACTACAGCACCCCTCGGAAGTCCCAACGCACTGACCCCGTGAGAAATTCCTAGGAAGTTTAAACTTCCAATGGGCAATTCCCTTGCTTCCTTGGACCAACCGAAAAAGTCCTCAACTCTGAGTTGCAGTCAGACTTTGGACAGTTACCCAGAAAATGTTAGACAGAAATACCCTCGTATAACAGGGTAACTATATAGCTGACTCCCAATCGCTCACACTGACTCTCCCGCCGCACCCCCACCCACCCCCCACCCCCCACCAATCCACCCCGACTCCAGCCCTCGACCTCCCGGCTCCCCGCTCCGACTTGACCTGACCTGAGCTCAGCATCCAACACCCCCCCCTGCCCTCCCAACACACACAGACCTGACCTGACCTCACCACCCAATTGTCCCCCGACCTACCAACTCCCCCAACCCACCTGACCCGACATCAGCACCCGACTTTCCTGCGATACAACCTGACCCAATCTCACCACCTGATCCCCAAATCCAACCTGACCTAATCTCATTCCCCTACCCTGCTGCCACCCTACCACCTTACCTCACTTACTCCACCCCCTTATGCACTTACTTCACCCCCGTATGCACTTACCTCACCCACACTATGCCCTTACCCATCTACATATTCACCCATTCATCCAGGTACTCATGCACTGACACACTGAAAAGCTTTTCAGTGTGAGTGAAATGTAGAAACATAGAAACTAGGAGCAGGAGTAGGCCATTCAGCCCTTCGAGCCTGCTCCACCATTCATTATGATCATGGCTAATCGTCTTTCTCAACGCCATATTCCCGCTTTCTCTCTATAACCCTTGATGCCCCTAATATCCAAAAATTTATCAATTTCTTTCTTGAATATACTCAGTAACCCGCCCTCCACAGCCTTCTGTGGTAGAGAGTTGCACAGGTTGACCACCCTCTGAGTGAAGAAATCTTTCCTCATCTCAGTTCTAAATGGCCTGTCCTGTATCCTGAGACTGTGGCTCCTGGTTCTAGACTCCCCAACGAGCGGAAATATCCTCCAGTCTGTCTAGCCCTGTTAGAATTTTGTACGTTTCAATCAGATCCCCCCTCATTCTTCTAAACTCTAGTGAATATAGGCCCAGTCGAACCAATCTCGCCTCATACAACAGTCCTACGTTGCTAGAATACGGTAGCTAATGCCGTAAAAAGGGTACCCCGATGATCCAATGCTATGACTAAGGAGTCGGATTGAAGTTATGCTCCGCATTTCTGGAGAAGCCAGGATCGGAAGACTCAGCCAGAAATGCAGCACTCTGGAGGGGCGGAGAAAAGTAGAAGTGGAGTGGCAATCTGATAGTGATTGCCACTCCTTGGAAGTTTCGGGCTACAAGGTCAATTAACCAAAAGCTTGGACAAAGGAGTAGGCTTTAATAAGTGTATTAAATGAGGAAAGTGAAGTAGACAGGTGGGGAGATGTTGGGAGGGAATTCCAGAGCTTGGGGCCCAGGCAGCTGAAGGTTGGATGATTAAAATGGTGGATGATTAAAATCGGGGATGCTTGAAATACCCGAATTAGAAGAACGCAAATATCTCAGAGTATTGTGGGGCAGGGGGAGATGACAGAGGTAGAGAGGGATAAGGACAAGGAGGGGTTTGAAAACAAGGATGTGAATTTTAAAATCAAGACATTGCTTGACGGGGAGCCAGTTTGGGTCAGTGAGCACAGGGGAGATAGGCGAAGAGGACTTGGTGCGGGTTAGGACACAGGCAGCCTGGTTTTGGATGACCTCAAGTTTACGGAAGGTAAGGGAAAAGCAAATGAATAGCACACCAAATGTCCTAAAAGAGAGAAAATCACCACAGTAAAATGATCTCACAAATACTTACATCAGTGTTCAGAGACGATGGATCTTCTTGGCTTGTTGGTGACCAATTTCTAAAGTTGCACAACCCGAAAAAAAAGTTTGACAGTGATGATGCAACTATGTTAACACACAGTAGGCAAAGCAAATAATGCAAACTCATCTTCAAAGGGTGTGACTAAGGATCTTTGAGTAAGATTGAGGATCTAAATGTCCTACACATTATTCCAAACTGAAACAAGAATTCAGAGAATATTTGTAAGAGGCTCAAAGATAGGGTACTATGGAGATTAACCACATTGATAACATGAATCATTTCTCTATCACTGCTTCATTAGAACAATATCATCCAATAGACACTTAATAAACTTCAAAGCAGGAATACTCCATCAGTACTGAAACATGGGGCCCACCAAGTTGGTAGATTTAATCCCCAGTCCATACTAAATTATCTGCTGTCAGACAGAATAGCAATAGGGTTGTGACACCTGGACACAACATAATTCGATGTTTTTTTAATGGGGGGTGGGGGGGTGGTGGTGGTGGTGGTGTGGGGGTTAGGGAAGGGTTGGTAAAGGAGCTGGGATGGGGGGAGGAAAGTCAGCGTTTCTGCTCCTGATCCACTGTCTCTGATGGAAAGTCACAATCTGCAGGTACAAGGTGAGGGCACAATCTAACGCCCTTCATTACTCTAAATAGCTTATCAAACCTCACTGTCTGGGTTCTAATGGTCAGTGCAGCAAAGTTCTGAAAGGTGACAGAGGTTTCCAAAGACCGACCCCAGCAAAATTCAAATGCCTTCAGGCTGGGTGGGGGAAGAATCAGTAAAGAAAGCTAACCCATAAAGAAATTTTATCTTGAAGACTATGCTTTTGGAGGCTAGTCTTTGTCGGAACAATCTGTGTAGAAACTGCCTTTACAGCATAAAAGGTGATGGTTAGATTTGGGTTTCTTATTTAAATCTATCTAGTGAATGGCAGCTACATATAGTTTAAACAACATCCACAGGCTACCCTTATACCTAGGAGTCCCTCCAAGCAGTGTCTTTTGCTAAGACAGGAAGACAAATCAATGCAGCCGCTATCCCTCCTCCATCCTGTACCAAAAGACTGTCATACCGTGACAGAATAGTTATGTCAGAAGACAATGCAAAGTAGAACCTCAAGCCCAGACCACAAAGGCAAAGGTGTAAAGTGGTCTCAAGGGCCTCAAATTATGCTGAAATTATACAGTGGTTTTCCTGTGACTTTATCCATGCAGCTGAACACAGCAATTCATTGAGTTGAGCCAGATTGTTGAAACAAGGGTATTGATTGCTCAAACAAAAAAGATTGACTTTCAGTTCTGGCACTCCAAATCTACAATCGCTCATGGCCAAGGCAGTGACAAAGGGGATTTTGTAGAGAATGTGGTACATACCCTTCACTGACACTAAAGTTGACAGGCAAGCTGTGGTAACCTATGGAGGGAGTACTACTAACGTATGAGGCATCAGGCCATGGAGAGCACTGCAAAGAAGAATGAGGAGCACAGTTCAGTTGGCATCTCTCAAAATCTGGCATTGCATTAATATTCTTTCATTAAAATGAAAAGGAAGAAGATAGCTTTTCCCTTCATGGGTCATCCACAGAAAATGATGATTAATCCTGCAACTGCTGCAGTATTTTTGTGTACCAAACAAAATTTAAAAGATATAAAACTAGAGGAGCTGAGAAATTTACGGGTCTTGATAGACAAATTAATATAGGAAAATAAATTGAGAAAGGTGTAAAACAAACAAACATTGTAAGGGATCCCAGGTTTTGCAAATAGGGTCAGAATACAAAAGCAAAGAAATTATGTTAAGCATGTAAAAAACACTGATTCAGCTAAAGTTAAGGATATTGTATCATTTTGAGTACCATGCTTTAGGAAGGAAGTGGCAAGTAATATTTGTGGCACACGAAGTGTCAGACAATGGCCATCTCCAACAAGTGAGACTCTAACCATTTTCCTTGCTATTTAGTGGGCTTAACATTGCTGAATCCTCAACTATCAACATTCTGGGGTTGGGGGGTGGTGGGAGAGGAGTGGTTACCATTGACCAGGAACTTAACTGAACCAAGCCTGAAAGTTGCTCATGTTGCAAGCAGACACAAACTACTTCAGTGTCTGAGGAGTTGTGAATGGTGCTGAACATTGTGCAATCATCAGCAAACATCCCCAATTCTGTCTGTATAGGAAGGGTTTTTCACTCAGCGTGAGGGTGCATGCCCGACATGCCTAAGCATGAAATAACATGTGATGATGTTGGGTGAGCGTCCCAACGTCATCTGGCACTCGCACAATATTTCGGTCGGCAGGCGCACTTGAGAGTCAGCAGCACGCCCGCCAGCAATTAAGAGGCCTATTAAAGCCATTAATGTCGCAATTAACCGGGATTTTTCACTGCCCATCCAACGTTATGGTTGGCGGGCGAGCAAATTGGCCAGGCGGCCTTTGGATTTTTGAGGAAACCTCATCCAAGGATGGGATGAGGTTTCCGATATTAATTAAAATGGGCAGAATTTTTATCATCAATATGTTTAGCTGAGTGATTCTTGTGGGTGGAAATTTTTTTGGAATATCATAATCATTATTTTTGGATTTAAAATTCCTCAGCTCCCTGAGGCAGCTCCCCACATCAGCGCAAATGTCAGGGGCCCATTTCCCAGGCTTTTCTGGGCCCACCCACTGCACCCACCTGACAACCGAAAATCCTGCCCTACAATAGAGGGAAGGTCATCGATGAAGCAACTGAAGACGATTAAGCCGAGAGCATTATCCTGAGGAACTCCTGCAGTGATGTCCTGGGGGTGAGATGACTGACCTCCAACCACCACAACCATCTTCCTTTTAGCTAGGTATGACCGAGTGGAGAGTTTTCCCCTGATTGACTTCAGTGTTGCTACAGCTGCTTGCCTTCACACTCAGTCAAATGTTGATTTAATGTCAAGGGCAGTCACTCTCACTTCACCTTGATTTGGTGAGTAAGGAAAAATTATTTATGCAGTCAGTAAGGCAATAGCTAGGGGGCATAAATTTATCACTATAACATCATAAGAAATAGAAGCAGGAGTAAGACATTTGGCCCATCGAACCTACTCAATAAGATCATGGCTGATCTGATTGTGGCCTTAACTCCACTTTCCTGCCTGTCCCTCATTACACTTGACTCCCTTATCGACCAAAAATATGTCTAACTCAGCCTTGAATACATTCAATGGCCCAGCCTCCACTGGTTTCTGTGGAAGAGAATTACAAACACGAACAATCCTCTGAGAGAAGGAACTCCTCATCTCCATCTTGAATGGAGGACCCCTTAACTTTAAACTGTGCCCCTTAGTTCTAGATTCCCTACGAGGAGAAACATCCACTCAGCACCTGCCCCGTCAAGCCCCCTCAGAACCTTATATGTTTCAATAAAGTCACCTCTCATTCTACTAAACTCCAGTGAGTATAGGCCCAACCTGCTCAACCCTTTCTCTTAAGACAACCCTTTTATCCCCAGAATCAGCCTAGTGAACCTTCTCTGAACTGCTTCCAATGCAAGTATGTCCTTCCTTAAATAGGGCACCAGACTGTACACAGTGCTCTAGGTGTAGTCTGACCAATGTCCTGCACAGTTGTAACAAGACTTCCTCACTTATATACTAACCCTAACCCCCTTAAAACTTTCCATTTGCCTTTCTAAATACTTGCTGTACCCACAGGGTAACCTTTTTGTGATTCATGTACAAGGATACGCAGATCCCACTGTACTGCAGCATTGTGCCGTCTCTCTCTATTTGAGTATCACTCTGCCTTTCTATTCCTCCTGCCAAAGTGAACAATCTCACACTTTCCCAGATGAGGTTCCATCTGCCGAATTTTTGCCCACACACATAATCTATCTATATCCCTTGGAAGGTTCTTTGTATCCTCCTAACAACTTGCTTTCCTATTTCTCTTCATAATGTCTGCAAATTTGGCTACAATCCAAACGGCCATTCACCTAAGTTATTAATATAAATCATAAATAGTTGCAACTCCAACTCTATTCTCTGTGGCACTCCACTAGTTACAGTTTGCCAACCTGAAAACAATCCATTTATCCTGACTCTCTGTTTCCTGTTAGTTAGCCAATTCTCTACCCATGCTAATAAATCACCTCCAACATGGTGAGCTCTTATCTTGTGCAGTAACCTTAGATGAAGCACCTTATTAAATGCCTTTTGGAAAACCAAATACACTATGTCAACTGGTTCCCCCTTGTCCACTCTCCTTGTTACATACTCAAAGAACTTGAATAATTTGTGAAACATGTTTTCCCTTTCAAAAAACCGTGTTGGCTCTGATTTTTTAAATGACCTTCTTCTACCTTCTTCAGAATGGATTTTAGCATTCTCCCAAATGACAGATAATAGGCTGACTGGTCTATGGTTTCCTGCATTCTGTTTCCCTCCTTGCTTGAATACTGTGTCCAAAATGACGTAGAGTTGAACTGATTTCTTTTTTAATTAATGCACATTATTCTTGAAATGTGAAATGCTGTACCAGAAACAGAGGTGGAAGCAGAAATATAATAGCTGTCAAAAAGAAGCAGATAAATGCCTGAAAAAGAAAATTTTGATGGATATGGGACTGTAGATAAATCTTTCAAAGATGTGCCTCCTTCTGTATTGTAAATATGATTTTAAAACTGTAAAGCTTTCCACTTATTCTGAGCTCACTACAGATAAAGGAAGATTCAGCCCTCTTAAATTTTAGAAAATGGGCCATTTTTCCAGAAATGGGAAGTTTGCTTTCAATGAGTTTTTTTATTCTTCCATGGGATGTGAGTGTCACTGGCAAGGCCAGCACTTGTTGCCCATCCCTAATTGCCCTTGAACTGAGGGGTTGCTAAGCCATTTCAGAGGGCAGTTAAGAGTCAACCATATTGCTGTGCATCTGAAGTCACATGTAGGCCAGACTGGGCAAGGATGGTAGATTCCCTTCCCTAAGGGACTTTAGTGAATAGGTGATAGTTTCATGGTCACCATTACTCAAACTAGCTTTATAATCCCAGATTTATTAATTGAATTTAAATTACACCAGCTGCTGTGGTGGGATTTAAACCAATGTCCCCAGAGTACTAAACTGGGCCTCTGGGTTACTAGCCTGCTGACATTACCACAACACCACTGTCTCCCCGCAACAGACTAACAAAATAAATGTGGCTTACTTTTTAGGACAAGAGACACTTCTGAAAGTATTGCAGTGTAATCACCTTCCCCCTCAGTTAATACTAAACTTCGTCATTGAAACAAAATCAGGTCATTAATTTGTGGAATGTTATCACGAATGAATAGGTTCGGGAAGCAACCAGCTATATTTCTGGAGCGAATTGGATCAGAGGATACAAGAGACAGCTTTGCAATAAAAGTGACACTAACCGTTCATTAGAATGCATTCCTAAAAACTGTAACGCGAACTCCAACTTCAAGTATAGCAATATCTCCTTCTCAGGGCAAGGAATCCCTCAAAATGCACCGTTCTTTGATTTGAACTCATGCATGAATACAACAGTGATCAAAACAATAAAGATTCCCATTTACATAGATCCTTATCATATCTGAGACATGCTGTAGAACTTTACATACATCAGCTTCAAGCAATTATTTATCTAGGCAGATATAGCAACTGTTTTGCACGTAGCAATACCTTACAAAATAGCAGTGACGTGAATAATCAGTAAATTTTTGTTTTGTTGGCATTACATTGTGGGGAAAATATTGACTAGGCCAATGGGCGCACTCGATGGTCACATGAAATCTTCCCAACATGCACTTAAACAGGCAGCTGGCACATCAGTTTAATCTCATCTGGAGGCTTCATAACATTCCCTCAGCACTGCACTAGAACACAAGTCTATACTACTACAGGGTTTACAGTACTTGCTTCTGTGCTCATCAGTCATGATTTTTCTCCCATTCACTATAATGAATGAAAGATTGTGGGCTGGCAAGTGTTGGTATGTCCAGTGCCTGGAGTAGGATTCGAAACCCATACTTCTAATTCAGAGGCCAAACTACCAATAACTGAGCCAAGCTGACCTCAGACGCAAAATTGGTTTTGAATAAATTTCACTGTTAAGTGTTACAAAAAAATTTTAAAAGTGAAAAATAATTAACTTTTAATACAAAAGTAAAATTTGTTCTTGAATGTGTTAGGGAATTAAAGCATTGAAGAGAAACATTTGAAATGAAAGTACTACAAGTGTCAGCTGTGGCTTGGTTGGTAAGGATCAGTTAAAAACTAATCATTGTGGATACTGGAAATCTATATTAAAAACAGAAACTGTTGGAAATACTCAGCAGGTATTTGTGGAGAGAAGGAAACAAGAGTTAACGTTTCAGGTCAATGACCTTCACTCAGAACAAAGGTCACCGACCTGAAACATTAACTCAGTTTCTCTCTCCAAAGATACTGCCTGACTTACTGAACAACTTTCATGTTTCTTCCCTCCACCCCCATTTCCGAGGAAAGGTATTACAAACCAAATTAAGAGCTTCATCCCGCTGGTGTTCACTGTGATATATAACGCAACAAGTATTGTTGCTTAAAGTTATGAAATGATTGCAATATGTACAGCCCATCCCAGTTTGGTAATTTTGCAAAATTAATTTTTCATTGAAAGGAGCCAACATCAAATGATTATTACGTTATTTCTCATGGATCTAAAATAAGGCTATAAATCAATGTTATCCAGGCAGAACATGGGATGAAAGATCTTAGAGAAAGGACAAGTCCCAGCAGCAATTAGCCACTTATATTGCTGCACTGTGACTTTAAGATACGTGTGTTTATTTAGAACTGAGGGAGATGCAGTTCCGTTTTGAAGGTCTTTCATTGCCTTTAATCAGATTTAAAAGGAAACACCTTGGCGAGTAATTTGATGTTAATGAGATGGTTTTTCCATAGATCAATGCTCTTGTTAGTAGATAACATTGCCAAGAAAACTTGCCAGGGAGAAAATAAGTGCACAATTTCAAGAAACTTACTTGCCTTTCTGTCAGCACTGAAAATAGATGGTACAGAGTCTACCAATAACCATTGTATCATGTCAACAGCAGCCTACAGAAAGGGATTGATTTGGTTTGAAAGTTTAGTAGAATATAAATTTATGTATAAATTATGTCCCAATGAAGGAACTTCCGCAATCTAATTCCTACCTCTGTGAGGATTGTTGTATCATATGAATGTTGGTATTTTTCTCTTTCCTGGACCGTTCGCTTTTCTATCTTTTCTCGGTCGGTTTTCTGTTTTCGATCAGCTCCCTTTGGCTTTAAAAACACGGACCCGTCACAACCGAATTCAAGTGTTACAAGGATCCAGGAGCTAGTCAAACCTCCTTTCTTTTCAATACACCGAAGCAAACATCAAAACAAACACGAGCTCTCCGCTCAACTGAACAATAAGTAAAAGAAAAACTATCCAACCAATTCAGTAATACTCCTGAAACAAAATACTATAACATTTATTCAAGGTCCAATTCAACCAGATTCTGGAAAGAGAGAAAGGAATAAGGGATAGGCAAGTTAAGTTGGATTTATGTGTTGGGTTAGCCCAATGTTCTTTTCTAATATGTATTCTTAAGATCTTAAATAAAACATAATGTGTTTAGGCTTTTCAGGCGAATCTTGTGTCCAAGAGATTTAATATGACCAATAGCTCTCATTCTGAAAACCCTGGCACATACCACTAGCCAATATTGTCCACAAATTACCTGTTGAGGAACATACAGTTTTTTTGGGGGGGAGAGGGCGGATTCTTGGAATGGGGGGCTGCTGGGGGACATCTACTTCATCTCTACTCAACATGGAAGAGATGGGCGCTTACTATTCAAAGCAACTGTGGGTTGCTACCATACTGAGAGGGAGCTGGTTAGCTCAAACCATGAGACGGTTCAGAACAATGCCAACAGCCCGGGCTTAATTCCCATTCTGGCTGAGGTAGGCTTGGGGCCTGCCTCCTCACCCTGCTTCTGAGAGTGGAAGGCAATGGCAAACAACCACTGACAAACCTGCCAAGAAAACAGCTCAAGGTGAAGCACCAGCAGACCAAGGGCCAAGGACCTGCCATTGGGCAGAACATACATGCCTTACCATACTGAGGCAGACCAGCATTAATATGAATGCAATAAAAACAAAAAAACTGCGGATGCTGGAAATCCAAAACAAAAACAGAATTACCTGGAAAAACTCAGCAGGTCTGGCAGCATCGGCGGAGAAGAAAAGAGTTGACGTTTCGAGTCCTCATGACCCTTCGACAGAACAGTTCTGTCGAAGGGTCATGAGGACTCGAAACGTCAACTCTTTTCTTCTCCGCCGATGCTGCCAGACCTGCTGAGTTTTTCCAGGTAATTCTGTTTTTGTTTTTGATTAATATGAATGCCTCCAGTACAAAAGAGGAGCAAGATGTGAAGAGTTGATTCAAAAATGAGTTCGATTTCAGCTGATCATCAAACAGTTCTGACTATCACCTTCAATATTCACAATTAGCCCTTGACGAGCAGTAAATGACTTAGCCCATACCTTGAACACTTTAATCTGGCAACTTGCGGAATGCAGATGTTCTGTATATTCACCAATCTCATTTTGTTTGAACGTGTCAATCTGAATCCTGAATGGAACTCCCTTCTCCCCACCATGTTTCCGGGGGGTAAACTCAGTACTGATACAATGAACCTAAAATAAATATTTGAAACATTTAAAAAATTTCTCTGTCTTTTATTAATCATTGGCGAGGCCACATCCTGGATATTGCATTCAGTTCAGGATGTCTACTTTTGGACACAGATACACCAGCAGGACTTAGACAGAAGTGATGAGGGTGAATCTGAAACTTGCGGCCAAATCACGAGCAGAGGCTCAGTATTGGCCTTCTTTTCAAAGAGGAAGAGACAGCAGACAGAAGAAAAGTTTTAACTTCATCATGGGATATGGGTATCACAGGTTGGATTGGCACATATTACCCATCCCTAATTGCCCTTGAGAAGGTGGTGGTGAGCTGCCTTCTTGAACCGCTGCAGTCCATTTGTTGTAGGTACACCCACAGTGCTGTTAGGGAGGGAGTTCCAGATTTTTGACCCTGTGACAGTGAAGGAACGGCGATACAGTTCTAAGTCAGGATGGTGTTTGACTTGGAAGGGAACTTGCATGTGATAGTGCTCCTATCCACCTGCTGTCCTTTATCTTCAGTAGGTTGTGGGCTTGGAAAATGCTGTCGAAAGATCCTTGATGAGTTGCTGCAGTGCATCTTGTAGATGGTACACACTGCTCCCAAAGTGGGCCGGATTTTGCCGTTGGCGAGTAGGGGGCGGGGCCTGCTCGCCAACGGCAAAATGACGCGGGATGACATGGGGGGGGGAAACCTGCCCCATTTAAATTTTCAGGAAGGCGGGGGCACAGCAGTATCAGCTGTCCGCCCACCGACTGTCAATGGCCAATTAAAATAATTAAAGGACCTGCCCGTCCAACCTTAAGGCTGGCAGGCAGGCCAGGAGCCCCAGCGGGTTTCTGAAAAAACATGAAACCTCATCCACCGGTGGGATGAGGTTTCATGTAGGGTTTAAAAAAGTTTATTAAAGTTCCAGTGAAATTTATTAACATGTCCCATCTCCTGTGACATTGTCACATGAGGGGGACATGTTAAGGATTTTATTATTTTTCTATTTTTAAAGTTTACACAGCTGTCAGCGATCTCCCTGAGGCAGCACTTAGCCTCAGGGAGATGTGCGCTCTTTCGTGCGCATACACAAAGGAGCGCACTCTCGCTTTTGGGGAATCCCCCTCCCCCACCCGCCAGAGATTGAGTCGGCCCCACTCACCCAACAGACAGAAAATTCTGCCCTGTGTGTCGGTGGTGAAGGGAGTGAATGTTCGTGGATGTGGTGCCAATTAAGTGGGCTGCTTTGTCCTGGATGGTTTCGAGCTTCTTGAGTGTTGTCGGAGCTGCACGCATCCAGGGAAGTAGAAAGTATTCCATCAAACTTCTGACTTGTGCCTTGTATATAGTGGACAGGCCTTGGGGAGTCAGGAAGTGAGTTACTCGCCACAGAATTCCAGCCTCTTATTTACTTTTGTTGCCACAGTATTTATATGGCTGGTCCAATTCAGTTTCTGATCAATGGTAACCCCCAGGACGTTGATGGTGAAGGATTCAGTGATAGTAATGTTATTAAATATCAAGGGGAGCTGGTTATACACTCTCTTGTTAGAGATGCTCATTGTATGGTGTGAATGCTGCTTGCCAGTTAGCAGCAGTAAGCCTGAACGTAGTCCAGGTCTTGCTGCAGGAGGACACGGACTCCTTCAATATCTGAGGAGATGCGAAGGGAACTGAACATGATCCAGGGTTTTAAAAGAAACAGAGCAAGGCGTAGGTGTCACTTGTGTTGACAGGCTAACTGAATGATGTGATTTCAGAGCTCAAAGACTCCGCGTCAAATTAATAAACTTAAAGCAAGAAGAGAGAGGCCAGAGCTGCTCCTTTTTCTCCTCTCTCTACTCTTCATTTTATTAGAGACTGTGATACAACACTGTAGCAGTAAGGTAATCATTTTACCTGAACGAAAACAGAAGTCCTTTTGGTCGGATCCCAAAGAAACTCAATTGTGTTTAGCTGTGTTGGGTTTGCTCGAGGGTCCACGATACCAACTGACAAGGGTATGTCTGTGAAAAGTTACATCTTATTATCATTTTGAAGATGGGTTTCATGGGCAGGGGGACAAAGGATGTATTCCTTTCTATCCCACGCCATGCCAAATAAAAACAGCTTGCACAAAAAATGTTTGTGCAGGGACCAGCTAGGATTTAATGCAACAAGTCCTCAGCCTCAGGTCAGGCACTAAAGTGGTATAACAAATCCCTAACAAACATTAACTGGCAATTAGCATATCTGCCCCTTTCCAGATAAATATTCAAAACTACTGTAGGACAGTAGGCCCTTGAAATGTCTAAATGTTAGTGTTGCGATAGCTTACCATTCAGAACCATAGAACCATAGAACACTACAGCACAGAAAACAGGCCATTCGGCCCTTTTAGTCTGTGCCAAAATATTATTCCGCTAATCCCACTGACCTGCACCCAGTCCAGAACCCTCCAGACCTCTCCCATCCATGTATCTATCCAATTTATTCTTAAAGCTTAAGAGTGAGCCCGCATTTACCACGTCAGATGGCAGCTCGTTCCACACTCTCACCACTCTCTGAGTGAAGAAGTTCCCCCTAATGTTCCCCCTAAACCTTTCCCCTTTCACCCTAAAACCATGTCCTCTCATGTTTATCGCTCCTAATCTAAGTGGAAAGAGCCTACTCGCATTTACTTTGTTATACCCCTCATAATTTGTTAACTTCTATCATACCTCCCCTCATCCTTCTACGCTCCAAGGAATAAAGTCCTAACCTGTTTAATCTTTCCCTGTAACTCAAATCCTTAAGACCCGGCAACATCCTAGTAAATCTTCTCTGCACTCTTTCAATCTTACTGATATCCTTCCTGTAGTTAGGTGACCAGAACTGCACACAATACTCCAAAGTTGACCTCACCAATGTCTTATACAACCTCACCATAACATCCCAACTCCTATACTCAATACTTTGATTTATGAAGGCCAGTATGCCAAAAGCTTTCTTTACAACCCTGTCTACCTGTGACGCCACTTTCAGGGAATTATGTATCTGAACTCCCTGATCCCTTTGTTCCTCCGCACTCCTCAGTGCCCTACCATTTACTGTGTATGTCCTACCTTGGTTTGTCCTTCCAAAATGCAACACCTCACACTTTTCTGCATTAAATTCCATCTGCCATTTTCTGGCCCATTTTTCCAGTTGGTCCAGATCCCTCTGCAAGCTTTGAAAGCCTTTCTCGCTGTCCACAACGCCTCCAATCTTAATGTCATCAGCAAACTTGCTGATCCAATTTACCCACATTATCATCCAAATCATTGATCTAGACAACAAACAACAATGGTCCCAGCACAGATCCCTGAGGCACACCACTAGTCACAGACCTCCAGTCTGAGAAGCAATCATCCACTCTGTCTTCTCCCAAACAGCCGATTTCGAATCAGGTTAAATTAATCATGTTAATACAGGATTAGATTAGTAAACAAGAAGTCACAACCAGCTCATGCATTCGGCCCGCTACAAGCAGCTGTAGTGGTTTCCCAGGCTTGGTCCGTCGATTATCTTTGAGCCAACGGAACAAAATAAAACCTGCTCACCCATGTCCAGGATGCGATCTCCCGGCCGACTCCATCTCCAGCCCTCCAGCTGCTGGTGCTCTGTGTACTGCAAACGGCGATCATGGAAAACCACACGGATAATGCTCTGCAAGACAACCTACAATTAACCGGGAGTTATCACAAATGATTGGGAATTCTGCAGCATTGTAAACAGCCAGCAAAACGGAGAACACACACACACACACCCATATACACACAGAGAGGCTGTCGTCCAGTTTTTGGAATTATGAGCAGGGCTTTCCAGACGGCGGGGAATCCCCCTACCCCCCCCCCCCCCCCCCACACCCTCCCCAACCCCCCCCCCCACCGAAGAGTCAGTGGGGATCACATCCCCACTGCTTACAGCAGCCCCTCAGCTATTTCATGGTCCAAGGAGCGATAATTGACTGGAGCTGGGGCTTCTGCCCTTCGCTCAGGCGGAAGACCCGCCATCCAAGAGCTGCCAGTGGCAGCAGTGGCCAGAGCTGGGACTACAAGCAGTCCCCAGATTCTAATTCCAGGACCAGGTAAGCATTGGGAGGTCTTACAGTGGGGAGGGGAGGTGAAGGTCCAGGGGGATAGGGTGAGGGGACTGGGGTTCTTGATGGAGAGGGTGGTGGGTGGGGGGAGCACCCATTGGGGGTAGACCTTGCAGGTTGGGGGGGACACACTTGATGTGGAAAAGGGGCTTTTGAGGGAGGCGTGCCCCCTTCCTACCCAAGGCGGGTGACCTGCCAAGCTCTCCTCCAACCTCTGAACTCCTCTTGCCAGCCTCAAAATTGAAGCTGGGCAGGAAACAGTCCTTAAATGGCCAATAACTGGCTACCAAAAGGGCCTCAATTGCAACGGGCTGCCTAGGCCTCATCCACTCCTCGTAAAGTTGCAGACAGGTCGTGACAGGAGGGTACAGGAAGGCTACCCAAGGAATTTTACAGCCTCCCCATCTGCAAACCCACCAGCAGGGAACTGTAAAAGTCTGTCCTATATTCTCTACGTTTTTACTAGCATGGCTTATATTTGCCTGTCCTTCTCAATGTCCCTCAATTATTTTGCTGGATCTCTTCGATTTATGGAAGTATACCGTTTTATAAAATTATGAATAGGAAACAGTGGGATTTAGAAGTGAGATTCTCTGGACATTTCCTACATCCCATCACTTGGGCTGTATTGTGCAATGATGTATTTCTGCCAGGAACAGCAGGCAGACAATTTGCTTTAGGATTTCTTGTCAACACCTTTGGAGGATCTGCACTCTCCAGATGTGGATGGACGCCTCTCATCTTACAAACTCTTACCTTTATAAATTTGTCAATTATTTCCTGACTGTCTGGTTTTCTGTTTTCAAACATACGGATTTCGTAAGATTGACCTAGTTGATAAAAAAAACAAAATGTTGGTACACTCTACCCCTTAGTTAGAAATGGCGTAATTCAAGTTATGCGATAACTCAAATTATTTAAGCTTTACATGTTCCACTTTTCTGTTAGGCAAATCAAATTGCTGGATAATTCAATTTAATTAAGCACAAAAATAGAGTTATCAGGATTTATCCATTTTGCTCATTTGCAGTTAGTTCACAGATCTTGGATTGGATTGGATGTGAATGTGTAGGTGTCCACAAGTGAAAATAGATTTCACATTCATTAATGTTGTGGTTTTTTTCTTGGGGTGGGGTTAGTTCAGTCTTTTCTGTCCTTCTCTCAAAATGGTATTTCAGGTGTTCCAACAGACAGGTATATTGTTATCCAAAAGCTTTACCTCACCTGGAGGTTCATACCCAGTGTTAACATATGGCTGTCCTGCAGTAGCCTGCTTACTGGATTCAACTCCGCTTTTATGCCAGATGTTCTAGAACTTTCTCCAATGCTGTAGATACTGCCACACAGACTCAAAGATTACAGAACAAGGAGACATTTTCATAATATTATTGTGATTTATTGTAAAAGTGGGTTAATAGCGGGGTTTGGATTAGTTTCTCTGTGTGTATGTGTGTGGGGGGGGACTTAATTGAATTACAGACAGCTGGTCTGGAGGCTTTGAGTTCTTAACAAGAAGCTCGGTTTGAAATGCTAAATACGTAAACATGGCTGAAGTTTTAGAATGTGAGGTGTAAGGGGCATTTGCATTTTTAGATAAATTAGGTTAGTTTGAATTTCAAAGAGATGGGAAGATGTTACACTTAGCTAGAAGAAGCTAAACCAAACAATGTGTTTATTTTCCCCAAATGTTATTGATAAAATTAGCATTATGAAAGATTTATATAATGAGAAGACATATTGGAACAATGGAATTTGCATTAAAAAGGGAGAAACAAGTATAAAGGAAATGAGGCTATGTGTAAGAGAAGGCATTCTGAGATCTAATAAGTGTGAAAAGCCTCCAGCTTCTGTGCATCAACCTGCTGTCTACAGGAACTGAAGCAGAGAAACCTCACTTTGAAACTCATTGTTCAAAGTATTGTGATACTTTGCCTGGATCTGTTTAAATCCATTTGTTTTTACTGTTGCCTTAACAGAGGTGTAACTGGGAACCAGATTAATTAGGGGTTTTAGGAGTTATTATAGTAGCAATTTGTAGACCTATGTATGTGCTTGAAATCTTTTCTTTTGTTAAGAAATGTTTAATTTAGTTTTCTAAAAATTTCTGAAGTCGTGGTAGACTTATTACTTCTGAATTCAGGGCACACGTCTTGAAATAAAATACAAATTGCAAAACAGTTGTGACCGTGTTATCAAGTTTCCCTCGTGGATTTAATCTGCCTGGCGCACATCATCTGCCACGTCATAACATTAGTCAATTAACTTTTATAAGAATGCATTTTGTTCGAACTGAATGGGTCTTGAAATCAAGAGTTCTATTATAGCTCAGTTTCTTTTTACACTCACCTACTTAATTCTTTGTACACCTCAGACAGGACTTGATGCTCCCAGAATTTGTGTTTGGTTTTAAACACAGCTGCTTCAACCCCCAGCTTTTAACCCAGTAGATATCAAAATTCAACATTTCTGTTAATTTGTTGATTTGGACATCCCCAGGCAAATTGAACATTACTCCAATGTTCAATGATCCAATTGTCAATAGAAAACAGATGCCAGAATTACAATGGGCAGCATGCAGGTAAATAGAAACATTTCACATGGCTGTTTCAAAACTTACAAATTTTCATAATGGCTAAACCACCAGGGAGTTTGTAGCTTCCCTACCCAAAACCCCATTTCACTTACACCCCACCCACATTTAAACAGTGTACATCTTGGCAAAATGGTCCAGATGGTGAGAGCTAACTAGAAGAGATGTTTCATGAATTTGCTGGGAGTCCAAGGCGTTAAGAGATTGTACTGGGTGATCAATGGACAAGTCACACGTTACCCACTGCATTCAACATGCTGCAGTGAATTCTCTTGAGATTGCTGCACAGGAACAGGGTGAACGTGGGGAGAAAACAGATCAGCTCGACCCCCATTCAAACTTAGGAAATAGGAACACCGTCACGGAGATATTCGCAAGCTAAGTATTCCTGCAAAAAAATGTGGTGAAAGAGAGCCAACTTGAAAGGAGAGATTAGGGAATAATGGAGAGGGGAAAATAAACAAAGGCAACTCTCAACTTTGATACCTTGGTTGAGATAAGTCAGTGTTTCTTCATGGAGTTTGACAGCAGGAGATGTGGCTGCACAGAGCACATACTGGAATGGGAGCAGTTTGGCACCATTTCCTGGAGGGAGGCTAGACTCCTCATGTTTAAATACTGGAAATGTCAGGACATCACTGAAATGGAACAACAGGTATTCATCAGCTGCAGAAAGCTCAATCTAAGCTCACTACACACCAATTTTCATATTGTAGTCAACAAAAGGACAAAGGCAAATGTTACTAGGTTGAAAATAAGGACCATTTTACACTTTAACATCACAACTGGTAACAGTGGGCTGGTTTTCATAATGAATTTCAAGACTGACTTGAGGGTTTGCCAAGAGTTGCATACATCGAAGATATAATATCTCGCTAATGATGGTCAAATCCAGACACCCCTTCATTTAGTATTATTTTGCTAGCACTTAAGGTCAGCCCTAATTTAATATCAACGTTGAGTTGTTGTCTAGCCTCAGGATGTGTCACGGAATAAGAACACACATCCACCCTAAATACTTGTAGAACAAGAGCTGAGGAACAAAATACAAGAAAACACATTCTTATAGATTTGTTGGATTCTCAATTAAGTTGACAGAGTTACATGAAGTAAGGTAGGAGAAGGCTTGTGTGAAGCTGACAAATAACCACCGACAATAGCTGTTGAGCTGAATGGTCGTTTTCTGGGCATTAAATCTGATGTAATTCTATGTACAGCAATATGTCGCTCATTGTTCAGATAATATGGAAAAAGCCTATAAGATCATTTTTAGTTTTTGCTACTTTTTTCCCCAAACAACAGTTACACATTTCAAACACTAGATGATAAACATGTCAAAGTCCAAAAAGCTACATTTGCTGCACAGACACAAAGGCTTCATTGAATAGCAAATAGAGAAACCCAGGAGAATTACAAGACAGTGAATGAGAGATTTTGACAGCATTCTGGACTAGAAAACCAATGTTTCTATCAATGTTCCCTCGAAGCAGTCTGGCTACTACAAAAAAAAGAGGGTATATTGCTTCTGTCAGCCATGGCTCAGTTGGTAGCACTCTCACCTCTAGTTGTGGTTTCAAGTCCCCTTGCAGGACTTGAGCACAAAGGTGAAGGCTGAGGCTCCTGTGGAGTATTGGGAGAGCGCTGCACTGTCAGAGGTGCCGTAGTTCAGATGAGACACTAAACCAAGCCCTCTCTGGTAGACTTAAAAGATTGCATGGCTCTAATGCAAAGAAGAGCAGTGGAGTTATCTCTGGTGTCCTGGCCAATAATTGCTCCTCAATCAACATCACACAAAAAAGATTATCTGGTCACTATCACATTGTTGTTTGTGGGAGCTTGCTGTACGTAAACTGGCTGCTGTGTTTCCGACATTACAACAGTGACCACACTTCAAATGTATCTAATCGTTTGTAAAATGCTTTAGGACATCCTGTGGTAATGAAAGAAGCTATATAAATGCAAGTCTTCTTCTGTTGCTGCTCATTTAGTGCCTTTATAACATTGTTGAGCTTAGGCTTTAAAAAAATGAGCTCTTTCCTGCTTTTTAGTTTTGATGGCAGCTGAAACCATTTTCCAGTTACATTTCCAACCGGGATTAGCATCAGCTATTAATTATTCATCTACATTTACCAAGTTACTTAGTGGTCAGGGCATTGTCCAAACTTAGGAGTCATTGTGAAACCTGAAACTGTGAGCTTGTCCCTTCACACCCCACACCCCCCACCCACCTCTCCCCACCCTCAAGTGTGTAAAACCCCTTTTTCTCTTTATTGTTGATGTTTCACATGTAAATACACTTCATCCCTGTCCCAAATTCCACATGAAGTCATTGGGCAGAACTTTCCCAAATAGGCGGAAGCAGCTTCTCGAGCATGCGGAATGGAAAGGCCCCGGAAACTGACCTTGGGTCAGGATCCCCTGTGATCATTCCCTCTTCCAGCTTTCCCCGGGGCAGGTTGTGACTCCAGCAGGAAAGCATTTGAGCAATTAAGAGCCCTTTTTAATAATGGAATCCTTCTTCCCCAGCAGCATACGGGTTCCACACTGTGGCTGCAACCCATCACCAGGTCGGAGAATGGTGAGTACACAGTGGGAATTCATCACAGAGTGAAACTGAGCTGGCATGAGCAGCATAAAGGATGAAACTGGCAAAACTGTGGTCAGCCACAGTGAAGGCCTTTCCACTGACAGGAACAGTTCTTTCCATCTAAAATCACTAATCTCATTGGGAACAACAACTTATATCAGGGGCCTTGAATACCACTCGAGGGTAATCTCACTTTGTTGCCTGTGAGACTTTGCTGTGGCTTGGGTCTATCTATTCAGAAGTTGGATGAGTCTCTGAGCAACAGGACAAGGTGCAGTGACCTCTAGCTCAGCAAATACAGCAGCAGAATCACAGAATTGTTATGGTGCAGGAGGAGGCCATTCAGCCCATCGTGTCTGCACTAGCTCTCTGAATGAGCAGCATGACTCAATGCCATTTTCCTGCCTTTTCCCCGTAACCCTTGCACATTGGTTCTATTTAAATAATCATCTCATGCCCACTTGAATGATTCGATTGAACCTGCCTCCACCACACTTACAGGCGGTGCATTTCATATCCAAACCACTTGCTGTGTGTAAAAGTTTTTTCTCACATCACATTTGCTTCCTTTGCAAATCACTTTAAATCTGTGCCCTCTCGTTCTCGATCTTTTTATGAGCGGGAACAGCTTCCTCCTATCTACACTGTCCAACCCTCTCATGGTTTTGAACACCTCTATCAAATCTCCTCTTATTCTTCTCGGCCCCCCAGGAGAACAGACCCAACCTCTCCAATCTATCTTCATAACTGAAGTTTCTCATCCCTGGAACCAGTCTTGTAAACTTCTTCTGCACTCTCTCCAAGACGATCACATCCCTCCTAAAGTGTGGTGCCCAGAACTGTACACAATACTCCAACTGGGGTCTAACTAGTGTCTTATATAAATTCAGCATAACCTCCTTGCTCTTGCACTCTATGACACTATTAATAAAGCCTAGGATACTGTATGCTTTAACAACTGCTCTCTCCACCTGTCCTGTCCTGTCACCTTCAATGATCTATGCATATATGCACCCAGGTCCCTCAGCTCCTGCAACAAGGCCAGCTGCCTTCTACACATTGACAGGCACCTCCATGGAACAGAAGGGCTGAACATAGGGCTTCACCTCAAAGGAGATGAGATCTACAACACAAGGGGGTATAGGTCAAGGGTCAGCTTCCTCGCTTTCTCTGAAACGCCTCCAAGGGCTCAGGTTCTTGTGGCAGACAGTCGCAGGCCTCTGCAGCTTCTTGGAAGCAGATCTCCGCCCAGGAGCAGCAGGTGGTCAACCCACTGCCCATGACCAACAAGGTGACCTCAGCCCTCAATTTTTTCATCCCTGCATCATTCCAGAGGTTAGTTCTTGACCTAAGTAGGATCTCTCAATCTGTAGCCCACAACCACATGAGCCCAGTTATCGATGCCTTGATTGTGAGGGCTTCCAGCTGGACAAGGCCAGTCAAACCCCGAGGGCTGGCAGGCTTCGCCGCCTGCCGGGTTTCCATGGGTCCAAAGGGTTATAGGCTGCACCCATGTGACTATCCTACCTCCAACACCACCAAGACATTGGCCTGCTCAAAACAAGGTTCCTCTGCCTTGACCAATGTGGAGCTGCCCTGCAGTATGCCCCGAGGGTCTCCCTGAGTTGTGGTGCACTGTACCCTGTACAACATTGTATTGCAGTGGAGTGGAACTGGTTCCAGAGGAAGGTGGAGAGTGCCTTGCATCCTCAAAGGAGGGGCAGAAGAAGGTGGTGGATGAGGAGGGGGAACATCCTGAAGTGCTATTGTGTCTGTCCGAGAAGACAGCAATCGCTTCACTTGAGAAGTGCACTTACAGTTTTGTACACTTCCCATCATAACCCTTATGAAAACTGCCCCTCCCAGTATCAGCAAGTCTCCTTTTGGAGGACATCCTCTGGGTTGTGGAAGCCATAAGAGTCCTGCCAAAGACTGCCATTTGTGCAGGGGCAGACTTGGTCATCGAGGCAGAACATGTGTGTGGTTCTGTCAAGGGACGAGGAGAAGGTAAAGGCCAATAGGGGGCCCCATAAGAAAAGCCCTCACATCCATCATCCCTGTCTCCACCTTCCCTCTCAGAGCCCACCTGCTAACCAAGAGTGGGACTGCACTTGGCTGCATGTCAGTCTCGGGTTCCACCATCAAGGTGAGGCTTTGATCAACATCCTGTAAACTGGCAGCCGTGGTGTGCAGACCATCAGTGTGGACCAACCAGCACTCAGTGCCCTGTTGTGTATGACTCTCCATGAGATCGACAATATCATTGGAAACAGTCATCAGTGCAAACATCTGAGGTATTGCACTGCTCATGATAAAGATGGGCTCTCCCATTTACTTTGCAAGGTTGCAAAATAACTCTGGGAATTTTGAAAGATACTCAAACATTTCCGATTGCTGCTTCACAAGTACCCCATTTAGTGTGCGGCCCCTGAGGCTCAGCATCTGCAACTCGCTGAACAGAGCTTGGAGAAGAAGGTGGTGGATGAGGAGGGGGAACATCCTGAAGTGCTATTGTGTCTGTCCAAGAAGCCTGCAATCGCTTCACTTGAGAAGTGTATTTACAGTTTTGTACACTTCCCATCATGACCCTCACGAAAACTGCCCCTCCCAGTATCAGCAAGTCTCCTTTTGGAGAACATCCCCTGCGTCCTCTGACAGGAACTCTCCATTACTGTCCCTGTCTCCATCACTGGCTCCTGTGTGATGTGCTCCTTAGCTTGTGCCACTAGATACACACTATCTATCTATGATGCCCAGCTGACTGAGGTGAGTGTATCTATGCTGCTGGAAGGTGTGCAGAGTCATTTGGTGGTGCATCCTCTGAGTGTTGGTCCTCCTCGGAGGACTCCTTGAGCTCCTCCGTCATTGCCCCGACAGTTCCAGCAAAGCATCTGTGGGAGGTGAAAGACATGAATTAGTGTTGAACATAAGTGAAACAGATCTCCAAGTTAGCAATGTGCAGATCATGACATATCATATATTGGTGACAGTGTGATATCTAATGATGTCACCAGGTCTCTGGACCACTCTCATCTTTTCATCACCAATGTGCTGCACTGCTGCCACCCTGCCCTTATCCAGGGTTTCATCCTCCATTGAGGTCAGAGTCATCATGGTTACCCATGGTTATGGCTCCACCCCTAGTTCTCTGCCTCTCTCTGGGGTTGTGGGCTCTCTTCACCTGCAATGAGAGAAAAGGCAGAGAGTTAGGAATGTGAAAAGTTCTCTGATGGTTGAGGATGACAAGTAGACATTGGAGGAGGGCGACTATGAAGAATGGGAGCAAGAGGATAAGTTTATTAAGGTGGAGATTTGAGGAGGAGGTTGCAGAGAAAGGAATGTAGGTGAGAGCAAGGAATGTCAGTCAGAGGAGGAGAATGCTCGGGAGCTTTTTGGGAGTGATGGCTGTTGGCCAAGTGTTATAGGACACTTACCTTGACCACCTCATGAGGCCAATGAAACTTTTACGACACTAGATCCAAATCCTTGGCAACACACTCCTGCTGCTGATAGCCATTTGAAGCCATATGCCATCTACAGTCTCCATACCCTCACTGCTTGTGTATCATCACCTCCAGAGGAGAGTCCATGAATTGGGGATGGGGGGGGGGGGCGGTGGAATGGAAACCTTTCCACACCTTCCAACCATGCTGTAGCCCCTTCCTCCCTCGTGATGGATTGTTTCCTCCAATACCTCCTACCAATCTGAGCCTTACTGGAGACCATTTAGATAGAGATCCATCACTGCTACCTCAGGCATGTACTCCAGCAAACCCTCTCTGAACAACTGGGGAATCCAGAGGTGCATTGATAATTAGTTTGTTCTGGGAAAGAGCAACAGCAAGGCGGACAACTTGGGTGGTCAGAAATGATCCTGCCACTCCAGCAGGGACTCAGTGCAGAATATTCCACCAATTATATATACTGTACAGGAGAGTTATTGGGTTATTATAGAAAAAAATAATTGGCCTTGATATACATATCAGCAAATGATTGACAGGCCAGGTTGCTTCTCTCGTGAAAAATGCAGAGGGGTGACCTAATAGACAGCTTGAAAATTGTGGAAGATTTTGAGTGGATACGGAGATAGCGGGCGGAATTTTAACCATGGCCTACCGTTCCCAGTGGCAGAACCGGAAGTGTGCGCCGCATCCACTCGTGCTTTTTGCTGGTTCCCACACGATTCTTATTGAAATTTAAAATGCCACAACATGCATGCAATCACATGGTGGGGCTGCTTTTCAGTGGTGAAACCACCCCCCCCCCCCCATCAGCTGACAATGTAGCAGGTTACAGGCGGGCTATAAAAGGGCTTTCTGGATAAACGGGGGCAAATGGCCAAAACTTTCCTGCCCAACTCCACTGCAATTAGAATAAGACTTATTGAGAGCATAAAGGTGGCACAGGTGTCGATCAATATTAAATTTCACTTATAAGTAATTCACATTACATTGGTTTCACTTTATTCACGTGTGCATCATTGTTATTTGTTGACACTAGCTTAGTCAGGGAGCTAAAGGTACTGGCACGCCTCACAGTTGGCACACAATGATGGTTACAGGGGAGACATTTCTTTTATTGTGGAAGAAACAATGTTGTGTTTTTGCATTCACTCTTTATTGAATGTTCATGTTAGTGTCCAGTGTTGTACTCGCCACTCTGCAGGACAGGGCTGAACTTGCTGGCTCAGCTGACCCTCCTTTCTATGCATAGTAAAGGACATTGTCTGAGATCACGCTCAGTGGGGATTACTGAAATATTGTAGGTGAGCTCAAACCCCTGTAAGGACTCTGCCAGCCAACATACTGAGATGGACTCACAGTACTGGCATCGGCCTTTAGGCCCTTCATTTTCCTACCTTGACTTACTGTTCCCACACATCCCCACCACACCCAGGACGCCAGGCCCTTCCCACTTCACTCCGCCATGTCCCTGACCCCATTCCATACCTCCCCCTCCACCACTGACTCACCCTTGCCAGTCCTGAGAGTCCATTCCAAGCTACCGTTCTCCTGCTCTCCTCCCTAGTGCCCCAGAGCTCAACAAGGGAAACCACAGGCCCCAGACACAACTGCACAAAGCCAACTGTTGCACGTCACCCTTTAGACGAATGCGAGCCTGCGGGGTTCCACAAGATTCTCTACTGAATTTATCATGAGGCTAGGACGCAATTATAAAGTGTTTTAATGTATTCAATATTCACTACATGCAAACATATTACAAGTAGGAAGCTGCTATGGTTGATGCGAGGCCTGACCAGCCACAAGCACACCACTGCATTAATCTCTACATTTGAACCCGCTGTTGGGAAAGCAAAATTTGAGTTGCCGCCTAATTAAAGTCACCCTGCCCACCGTGTTTCCCACTCTTGCAGGCCCCATAAAAAATCTCACCCCCACCCCCGTCCCCACCAACTAATAATTTCTCCTGTGGGGAAGAGTACAACTAGAAAGCATCAATATAAGACGGTCACCAAGAAATCCAATAGGGAATTCAGAAGAAACTTCTTCACCCAAAGAATGGTGAGAATGTGGAACTCACTATCACATGAAGCAAATAGTACAGATGTGTTTAAGGGGAAATGAGGCAAGCGTTTGAGGGAGAAGGAAATAGATGATTACGATGGTGGATTTAGATGAGAAAACACTGGCATTTAGATAGGCCAAATGGTCTGTTTCTGTGTCATATATCCTACATAATCCTATGTAAAAGTTTTCTTTTTTTAAAAAAAAAATTAGGAAGTTCTTTTTAGCTGCAAACATAAAAGTTTTTTTAAAAATATGAATTTGATTGTCTTCTAGCTCAGGAATATAGCACAAAATAGAAGCAATGAGGACAAGAGGGGAACCAGGGAACAATTTGAATCTATCAAGAATCAAATGGATTTCTTCTTTCACAAGCTCTTTGTCCATATATGATCGGCAGCTGACAGAGATCAGCAACACTTCATTCATAGTACCAGTCACCATTTACTGCAAGGTTAGGTTTCTCGCAGGTGTAAGTCTAAAATGCAACAGTTAGTCCCATGACTCACTTTTCAGCATCTTGCATGATGTGCAGAGCGATGTGGGCAGAGGGGATGGGAGGGGGGGTTGATGGGCAACTATCCTGAGCAGAGGGACAGGGAGGAGCTTTTGAACATGCGACGTATCTGAGGGATAGTCACCCTGCTCACCTCCCCGTCCTCAATGCACAATGGGCTTCCCCAGTACAGGGCATCTTAATAAGGCTCTCAACTACTGACCACATTAACCCCCAAAACTAGATTCACTCAGTTTTCTATTGATCACAAAACCGGCCACAAATTGAAAGGAACATTTTGGGGAATCCTCCGAGAGCAACGCTTTTTTTTTTGAGTGTGGCTGTATCTCTCTCCATGTCTCGCTGCTGTACAACGCAAAGGATTAAAATATTTAATATTTGGAAGGCACTGTCAGAAGCCAAAACAAATTCAGAGGAATGTGATGAGGGCAAGTTGTTACATCCAGTGCAGACCGCCTTGTGAATCACCTGTTGTCTCATTTCAGGGTGTCCGAATGTTAATAATGACCAGAGGGCACGGCATTAGGCTGTCTCTTCAGAAACCTGTTCTACCTGCGATCCTGCTGCATCAATCAATCTTAATTCTAGAATTAGATATGGTTTGTTTTCTGTTATTATAAAGCTGACCAAAGAAACAGCCTGGGAAATGTCTCATTGCTGCAACATTTACTATTGAGCTTGGCTCTAACCATGTGAAGTATTATCCGCTGTTTAATATTTGGAAGCCCAGATAATGTCCCTTTGTGACAATTAAACAAATCACCAATCACTTCCTATCACTGCAGGCAAAAGTGACTTTAAACAAGACAAAAAAGGTAAATTGAGAACGTAACAAACTGAAAGTCTTCCCCTGGGTCTTAGAGCAAAGGCAAATATTGCATTAAATCTCAAGATTATTGAGGGTGAGAAATGCCATTTGGCCCATCTTAATTCACCTATCAAGCAAAATCCTAATGTCACCCCAGGACACAGTAAAATGAGGTGCAGTCTGACTACAGTGCAATAAAAATTGATCTGATATATATTCTGCTGATCTGAATTTGCACCAAACCCCATTCACCCTTCATCCCTGTGCTTGCTAACCTACACTGATTCCTGTTTAAGCAATGCCTCAGTTTTAAAACTCTCAACCTTGTCTTCAAATCCTTCCTTCACCTCACTCCTCCCTCTATCTCTGCCATCTCTTCCAGCACCAGTACCCTTCGAGATATCGGCATCTCATTCAAGATATCAGCATTTCCTCCCATTCTGGCCTCTTGCACATCCCTGATTTTAAATTGCTCCACTTCTGGTGATTGTGCCTTCAGTTGACATGGCTCTGAATTCCAGAATTCCCTGTATGAGCCTCTCTGTCTCTCCACCTCTCTCTTCTCCTTTAAAATGCTCCTTAAAACCTCTCTCTTTGATCAAGCCTTTCTTCACCTGTCCAAGTATATCCTTCAGTGGCTCAGTGTCAAATTTTGTTTGATAATACTCCTGTGAAATACTTTGTGATGTTTTCCTATGTTACATTTGCTCTATGAATGAAGTTGTTGCAACAGATTTCAGGTTCTATGACAAATGTTGTACACTGAAATCTATAAAGGATAGAACAAGGTTGAACAAATCCATCCTTTCACTGTGAAATAGATCATATTGTTGTGAGTTGGTTTGCCAGTCTTGTTCTATTATCCTATTGACGATAAATCCTATACCAAGTACAAGGTACTTCCACTGCACACAGATCACGCTATAGTATGAACACATTCTAAGGTTTTACTGATTTTTAACCTTATGCTACCATCTTTCAGTTTAGCTAAATGCAGCTGATGCAAAAACTGATACTTTCACAAAACAGAGTGGATATGAGCACTGATTTAAACAATGCAATCTGCTGGAATAGTAACAACTTTCTAACCAAACCTACATAGCCAAAATAGTACAATATGGATCAGGAGAGGCCATTTTATAGCGCTCTAGTTCGATAGCATCTTGAATATCCAATTCTGAATACCAAAAAACAAGAGAAACTTCCAAGGTCAGGAAGCAATGCTGAGAAAAAAATCCCTGGAGCTGATCTTCAGTATCAATGCTCGGAGGTTATTTGGCCCATCAATGGCAGGCTTATTCCAGGCTATCTCATGGAAGTTTATAAGACAATTAGGGGTATAGGTATTTTGTACTTAATGTAAACCAATGGCATGCATGAAATCATACCAATTATTCATGCACAACAGATTGAAATACCCTCAAAGTACAGAGAAAGAGGGAGTTGTTTGGCAAAGTACAGGCCATTTTGTTTGGAGAGAGTTAATACTGTACTGTAGAACAGTAAAGCTATGGGACCAGGGTGAACCCTGGTCTGACCCTGCCCATTTGTGTAATATACAGTACACTCCTATCCCCATTTCTCTCCCCGCCCCCTCTTAGAAAAATGTACCTGATCAACACAGATTAAATGAAAATTGCCCAAAAAAGTACAATGACTCTTGAAATATCAACAACGAATTCAACATTTTCCTTAGCCTGCAGAAAAGACAGAAGGAAACCCGTATTACGTAAACTCTTAGTCAGTATCTAAACTAGAGAATTCAGAACCTTTACATTAGTGCACTCCAGGAATAGTTTGCAAAGTTAATTTCCTTGATATAAGTAGAAATAGGAACCTGTCATGCTGCAACAAATATTTGAACAATATATTTTCTGCAACTGGACAGTAATATATAATCTTGTATATAGATCATGATTATAGAGAGCAATCCTTTATCAGCTTTCAGTTTTCCCACAATATAAAGTCCCTATTTGAATTTTTAGACAGTCTAATATTCATTGCTCAATGTCTTAAGATATTTTTAATTGCTCTGGCTGTTTAATTTCGCAAGCACTGAAAGTGGAGGAGAATAACCCACAGGATGACTAAAGACTGAAGTGACCATTCTAAACTGAAAAGCAAGTTGACATAGAAAGAGGCTGTTCAACCCATCCTGTGTGTGCTAGTTCAAGGAGAAATCTGGGGAGGTTGCAGAGGAGATTCACTAGGATATTGCCTGGAGTGGAGCGTTTCAGCTATGAAGAGAGACTGGGTAGGCTAGGGTTGTTTTCCTTAGAGCAGAGAAGGCTGAGGGGGTATCTGATAGAGGTGTACAAAATTATGAGGGACATAGATAGGGTAGGTAGGAAGAAACCTTTCCCCTTAGCAGATGCGTCAATAACAAGGGGGCATAGATTTAAGGTAACGGGCAGGAGGTTTAGAGGGGATTTGAGGAAAGATTTTTTCACCCAGAGGGTGATTGGAGTCTGGGACACACTGCCTGAGGGGGTGGTAGAGGCAGGAACACTCACGTTTTAGAATTATTGAGATGACCAGTTGAGGTGCCATAGCATACAGGGCTAAGGGTCAAGTGCTGGAAAATGGGGTTAGAATAAATAGGTGCTTGATGGCCGGCACGGACACGATGGGCTGAAGGGCCTGTTTCTGTGCTGCCTGTGATTCCGTGACAGTTCAATTAGTCCCACTTCCCTGCTTCGGTTCCACAGCCCTGCAATTCTTCCCCCTCCTCCCCCTTTCAAGTATCTAACTTTAAGCGCAAAAAAAAAGTTCGAACTATCCTCCCCGGTGGTTGGATCTGTGGAAATTAATCCACAATCTGCAGACACATATACACACACACAGACACACACATACCCATGCACACATAGACAGACGCGCACAGCGCACATACGTATTCCACAGCTACCCTAATAAGTTTGACTAAACCTCCACGGGAACCTTTTTCGCTTTTCCCTGTTGGTTTTTTCTCTCTCTCGCTTTGACCTGACCAGTCACTTACCGAAGGTAACTGGTTGCCGTGTGGTGGTGGTGCTGCTGCTGCTGCTGCTGGTGGTGGTGGAAGTGTTCGGGCTGCGTGTGCCAAAACAACATTGTGGAGCTGGATGTATCTACAGGCAGGCGGGCGGGCGGGCAATGCCTGAGACTGCAGCCTAACGCTTCGCTAAATCCCGAACCGACTCTTGCCCCCTCCCCTCCCCTCCCCAACCCCGCGCTTCCCGGGCCCGTTTTATTGGCCAGGAGACGTCAAGGTCATGTCACTTTCTGCAAGTGCTGGCCCGCCTCTCGCAGGCTGGCATCAACATTTCACATAATTTACCTGAAATGTCACCTTACTTCCGATTTTCCACCTCCCCTGTTGTATTGCATTGCCATGACGTAATACCGACTGACACAAAAGCATGTTTATCAATGTATTTAAAAATGAGCTACAGTATGACCCACTTCACTCGAATAGAGGAAAAGATAGGAGCCGGCGAGGGGGGAGAAAAATCTTGTCTTAAAATACAAAGTAGCCAGTGGCGTTCCAACTTTGCGAAATCCCAAGTTTGTCTACCCGGGAGCACAGTCCAAGTGTTTTAAATTTTTCTCCATGTAATAATGCGCGTTTTCAAATTGCTGGGTGTTTTATTTTTAAAGAATGGATGTTTATCCAGCTGCTGTTCCGAACCCAAGAGGAGGGAGGCTCATTGGACAGAGACTCTGGGCCCAATTTTAACTCTTGGCAGCTTTTAAATGGGTTAAAATCCCTATTTAAGTGCAAGTTTTGTTATAACATTTTGTGTGTGTTATGCACCGGACTGGGTTTTGGGGTGGGTGGAAGGAGAACCATATAATCTGGGATTGGGAATCTCAAATTAATTTATAGCCCTCCCTGGCATGTTCGGCTGGCTTGCTGCATATTTCAAGCTGAAACATTTTGACATGGGAATAGCACCAAAGCCGCAGGTTCTGGTGAGCATTATCATTTCAATAATTTCCTACCTAGATTTCATTACAATACTGGTGCTCATGGCACTTTTAAATCCAATCCCGGAATAATACAGAACATGGCAAAGAAGCTTCCATATGCATAGTAAATCAGCTGGCTCAGGTGGTAATGCTGTTGGTAGTGTTGTGTTGTTGATGTGTTACCATTCAGTTAAACTGAACACACTTGCTCCAGGTGCTGTGAAAAATCTGAAAGAACTATTTGAAGAGTTGACAGATGGCCTGTTGTCCTGGCCAACCCTATTAACTTATCTCAATGCTTATCTCATTTACTATTTACACAGACCCAAAGTTTGTAGACAGTTTCGTAATCTATCCACCCCATACTTGAAAAAGACTTCACCTCATTCTCCAGGGTATCCCTCACAGTGAAAGTCAGTCCTGTGATTAGAAGTTGTCTGGCTGGAAAAGGAAAATGAAGCAGACCATCGGGAGCAGAGAAGAGCCTTGAACCGGTTCAGTGAGAATAAAGTGGCCATTTGAGGGACAGAGTAAAATTTAACCATTGCATGGGATTTTAGGTCATGTTAAAAATTAAATGGGAGAAACTTTTGTGTATTGTAGAGTTTAAGTTGCCCACAAAAAGTGTTTAGTCAATCTTGTTTTTAATTTGTTACAGTAAAAGTCTTAAAACTTGAAATCTTGTGTAATCCTTACAATCAGTCACTAGAAATTCAAATATCCTTTTCAAGGTTATTGGTCTCTACACCCGAGAGCAGGTTGGGACTTGGTTTAACATCTCAACCAAAAAATGGCACCTCCAACAATGCAGCACTCCCTCGGTACTGCACTGGAGTGTCAACCTTAATTTTGGTGCTCGAGTCACTGGTGTGGGACTTGAAATGTCAATCTTCCTAATAATCCTTTCTAATGAAAGCCAATTTGCATTGGGAAAACTTTGATTCTCAGAAGGTGTGCATAACCTTTGCATGTTACATTCCTCCATTCTTGGTTACCCCAAATTCCTTGTCTATTACACCCAATATAATGGTGTATAATTATGGCAAATAGATCAAAAGCTACAGAATAAAATACATATATCTGGATGTTTTCACTGCAGCTGAACTCGTTAATAACCTCTGTCCCATCCATGATATTAATTATGGAGTCTGTATTTTTCTGGTATTGACTCAGATGGTTTAAAAGCTAAAATACAAATTCAATACTATAACAAAACAGAACCATAATTTAGAAAACAAAATAGGCACGGCTTTGGACCATTTCTGAGTTTTCCAAAATTGTTCATTTAATCTTTTATACTCGTTTTGTACCAAAACAAACAGATAGAAACTAGCATAGATCTGGTCTGTATTTCTGGCCTATTTTTAAATTTTCTCTCTTTACAGAAAATGTATCTCTAAGGCAAGGTAATCAGCCTGAAACATTAACATTCTCTCCCTACAGATGCTGCCTGCCCTGCTGAGTATTTTCAGCACTTTAGGTTTTTGTTATAAATATTGCAAGGCTTAAGTTAGATTACACATTTGTAAAATATATAAGATTGAAGGGAAACATGTGGGAATGAAATATCTAGATATATTTAAAGAAAAGTGCGTAGTGGGTTTGATTTTCTGTTTATTGATGTTAAGGTTTAATTTTTAAAAAGTGATCAAATAAACGGACAATTTGTTGCTTTTTTAAGGTAAGAAAAGTGGATCAGCTAACTGACTCTCAAATCAGCACTTTAACGAGGAATCCTTACCCCTCCCTTTCTTTGCAATCTCCTCCAATTCGACAATCCTCCGAGATATCTGTGCTCCTCTAATTCTGGCCTCTTGTGCACTCCCTATTATAATTGCTCTGCCATTGATGGCCAGGCCTTCAGTTGCCAGGGCCCCAAGCTCTTGAATTCCCTCCCTACACATCTCCACCTTACTCCCTTTAAGACACTTCTTAAGAACTACCACTTTGACCAAGCTTTTGGTCATCTGACCCAACAGCTCCTTATGTAGCTCCTGTGATACACTTTGGTATGTTTCATGGCCTTAAAGGGACGATCTAAATATAAGCTGTTGTTACAGTGGAAGCAGTGGGTAAACCTGGAGCAATGGAAAAAATCTATTCAAGATGAATTAAAAACTTGCAGACACCCACTTGGTAACATACATGCACCGACCTCAACTGGCATAGGTTGGTTAACACCCACTCACAGGCTAACTGTTGCTTCTCAGTTTCTATTCCACGCCCTGCAAAATATCTCACGGTCACCTGATGATCTGTTAAGGTGGCGCTGGGAGGGCAGGATTTGAATGAAACCGGTATAATCAAGTTTCAATTAAAAATGCACACACATGCAAAAGTGATCCTCCAATGTCTTCCAGGTTTTTTTTTACTGAACATTGCAAGCCAGGTGAACCGGATATTCCAGTTTCACTGAGCAGAAACGTGACCTGAAAAATGCCCTTATCTAAATTAAACCAGTCATAGCATGAAAACTTTAATCAGAGATTTTTTTTTCTCATTCGTTCATGGGATATGAGCATCGCTGGCAAGGCCAGCATTTATTGTCCATTCCTAATTGCCCTTGAGAAGGTGGTGGTGAGCTGCCTTCTTGAACCGCTGCAGTCCATGTGGTGTAGGTACATCCACAGTGCTGTTAGGGAGAGAGTGCCAGGATTTTGACCCAGAGACAGTTGAAGGAACGGTGACATAGGTCGAAGTCAGAATGGTGTGTAAATTGGAGGGGAAGGAGCTGGAAATCGTGTAAAACCCCTCAGGCTGTATGTTTGACGTCAAATGAATGTTGTAAATATAACCTGTAAGTGCAGTAAGGCACCTCAGAATGCCGCATACTGCGTTGAAAGTATGTGCTTTGTGCTTTACTTAACTCAAATGTAAAGTTATATAATGTACCATTAAAAATTCTGAGTAAAGTATATCTTTGAAAAACAAACTTGCAGGTGGTGGTGTTCCCATACATCAGCTACTTATATCCTTGTTGGTGAGGATGGCCAACTGGAAAGGCCTTTGTCATTTCACGTACATAGGTCAGTGTCAGGTGAGGCATCCGCTATTATTCTTAGTCAATTTTTCTGCAGCAGTTTGACACAACTGGGTTGCCTTGCTAGGGCAGAGGGCAGTTAAGATTCAGCCACATTGCTGTGGGTTTAGAGTCACAAAGAGGCCAGATTGGTTAAGGATGGCAGTTTTCCTCCCCCGAAGGATAACAAGAAGCCAGATGGGTTTTTATGACAATCAAGTAGTTTCATAAATATCATTACTGATGATTAGTTTTTACTTCCTCTGATTTAATTAATTTAATTTAAATTCCCCCATTTAAACTCATGCCTCCAGAACATTAGTCCAGAGTTACTAGTCCAGCAACATTACCACAATGCTACCATTCCCTTATATTAGTACTCACGGATTTTCAGGATGCGTTTTCATTTTCAGGGGCTGAACAGTAGTTCACATGATACAAACACTTTGCAACACAATTCTACTCTAAATCTGTTCAATGCCCTCTGCCAGTTTCAAATCCCAAGTGCAGTCCCTTTTCTGCAGCTAGAACTTGACTTGAACATCGCTCCGTGCCACTTGCATTGTAGTGTATTAGGAGGATTTCCCATTCCCCATATTATTCATCCAATACCTTTTATTAGCTGTTCATTTCTGAGCAAGAGAGTGGGGTGCACATAGTTGGGGAAGGGAATGGTTCATTCTCTGATTTTGTTAGGATTTGTGTTTAGTGTTAGATCCAATTCCGTGATTGGGCAGCACTTGCTGAACAATCCTTGGTGTGCTTAGTTGCTACACTAACCAATTTAAGATGATTAATCAAGCTCATAGCATGGCTCACTTACACTTGCCAGAAGCAACATAAATTAATACACAGGGACCTGTTCTTTGTTGAAAACAAAAGCCTTGCACATTTTTTGAATTATTCAGGAACCTATAGTTCTTTTGCTTTCGCCATGGCAATGCCTCAGCCAATCAGAGCTGGCTTGTCAACTGATCAGCATCTTTTTCTCATCTATGACAAGTTGATGTGGTCATCTGAAATTAGACATTCTTGTGCTTGTCCTGACGTGCAAGACAAAAAGCTTCAGCAACATGTTTCTCTTTTCGGCAATATAGTAAAACATCACAACCTCACAGAAGCATTATAAAATTAACACTAAGCAGATGACCAAAAGCAGTAAATTTAAGGGACAATCTTACAGGAGGAAAGAAAGATATTACTTTGGAAGAGAATTCCAACGTTTCCAGGGCACAGTTGCCAGTGATGGACTGATTAAAATCAAGGATACACAAGAGGCCAGAATTAGAAGAATGCAGATATATTGGAGGGTTGTAGAGCTGGAGGATTTACAGAGATAGGAAGGGAAGGAGGCCATGGATGAATTTGAAAACATGGATGAGATTTTCAAATCCATGCATTAGATGATGTGAAGTGGGAACAGTTAAAGTGACAAGGGGATTAGGCATCAGCTTGAGCTCAGTTCAGGCCTTACATTTATAAGGCTGTGGATTCAAGTCATATCCCAGAGACTTCACTCCAACACTTGGTCAGTACTGCACGGTTAGAAGTGCCATCCTTTGGAGGAGGCATTAAACGGAGGCCAAGTCCGTCCCCGCAGATGAAAATAAAACAATGAAAGGGAGAGGGGAGGGAAATAGGGGTGGAAGGTGGAGGGAAAGGGAGGGAGGGAGGGGGAGGGAAAGGGGGAAAAGGAGGGGAGGGAAGGGGGGAAAGGAGGGGAGGGGAAGGGGGAGGGGAGGGAAAGGGGGGGAGGAGAGAGTTGGGGGGAGAGTGGGTGAGGGGGTGGTGGAGGAGAGAGGGGGTGGGGGAGAGAGAGTGGGTGAGGGGGTGGGGGGGAGAGAGTGGGTGAGGGGGTGGGGGGGAGAGAGGGGGTGAGGGGGTGGGGGGAGAGAGTGGGTGAGAGGGGGGAGAAGGGGGGAGTGGGTTAGGAGGGTAGTGAGAGTGGGGGGGGAGGTGAGAGTGGGGGGGGAGGTGAGAGTGGGGGGGGAGGTGAGAGTGGGGGGGGAGGTGAGAGTGGGGGGGGAGGTGAGAGTGGGGGGGGAGGTGAGAGTGGGGGGGAGGTGAGAGTGGGGGGGAGGTGAGAGTGGGGGGGAGGTGAGAGTGGGGGGGGGGAGGTGAGAGTGGGGGGGGGAGGTGAGAGTGGGGGGAGAGGTGAGAGTGGGGGAGGGAGGTGAGAGTGGGGGGGGAGGTGAGAGTGGGGGAGGGAGGTGAGAGTGGGGGAGGGAGGTGAGAGTGGGGGAGGGAGGTGAGAGTGGGGGGGGGGAGGTGAGAGTGGGGGGGGGAGGTGAGAGTGGGGGGGGGAGGTGAGAGTGGGGGGGGAGGTGAGAGTGGGGGGGGAGGTGAGAGTGGGGGGGAGGTGAGAGTGGGGGGGAGGTGAGAGTGGGGGGGAGGTGAGAGTGGGGGGGAGGTGAGAGTGGGGGGGGAGGTGAGAGTGGGGGGGGGGAGGTGAGAGTGGGGGGGGGGGGAGGTGAGAGTGGGGGAGGGAGGTGAGAGTGGGGGAGGGAGGTGAGAGTGGGGGAGGGAGGTGAGAGTGGGGGGGGAGGTGAGAGTGGGGGGGGGAGGTGAGAGTGGGGGGGGGGGAGGTGAGAGTGGGGGGGGGGAGGTGAGAGTGGGGGGGGAGGTGAGAGTGGGGGGGGAGGTGAGAGTGGGGGGGGAGGTGAGAGTGGGGGGGGAGGTGAGAGTGGGGGGGGAGGTGAGAGTGGTGGGGGGGAGGTGAGAGTGGTGGGGGGGAGGTGAGAGTGGGTGGGGGGGAGGTGAGAGTGGGGGGGGGAGGTGAGAGTGGGGGGGAGGTGAGAGTGGGGGGGGAGGTGAGAGTGGGGGGGGAGGTGAGAGTGGGTGGGGGGAGGTGAGAGTGGGGGGGGGAGGTGAGAGTGGGGGGGGGGAGGTGAGAGTGGGGGGGGGGAGGTGAGAGTGGGGGGGGGAGAGTTGGGGGGAGGGGAGATTTGGGGGGATGGGAGAGTTGAGTGGATAGAGGGGTGAGGAGAGTTGGGGGGAGAACTTGGGGGAGGGGAGAGCAGAATGGGGGGATGTGGGGGGGGAGGGAGGGGAGAGGAATGGGGGCGAGTGGGTGGGGGAGATTGGGTGAGGGGTGTTGAGTGGGTGAGGGGGGTTGGGTGAGGAGGGGGGGAGTGGCTGAGGAGGGAAAGGGGGAAAGTGGCTGAGGAGGGAAAGGGGGAAAGTGGCTGAGGAGGGAAAGGGGGAAAGTGGGTGAGGGGGGGGGGCGGAAGTTGGCGTTCCACTCCTTTTGCTTTTTAAAAACTTTTTCACCATGAAGGAATTGGTTCTTACTCTATTACAGGGTAAAAAGCTAACTGTTTGGTGAGTATCTGATAAATGGTTAAGGTCTGTTCCAGTCCTAAGTTTTAAAATACCAAGGAATTTGTGGTAGGATTAATAAAATACATAAAAGAAAATAATTGAATAAAATAATTAAGTAGTTAATTAAAGCGTATATGATGACACGATAGGTGGTGTGTCAAGACTGCAGTTTGTGGGTGCTCCTGGATACCAGCGTGATCCAGTACAAACACATCTGCAGTGTTTGTGGCTTGAGAAGCTTTGGCTCAGAAATTGAGCTGGAGGCTGAGCTGCAGACAGTGACACATCAGGGAGGGGGAAAGTTAACTGGATGCTTTGTACCAGGAGGCAGTCACAGCCCATAGGTTAGGGTCTTCTAATTTGGAAGGTGGTCAGGGACAGAAGGGTGCAACTGAGGCAGGTAATGAGACCCAGAGGGCAGGAGTGTCAGCCTCTGCAATTGTCCACACATTCGAGTTTTTTTCAGCTTGTTTGGACGAGAGTCGGGACTACAGGGTGGATGAACTGACTGACTGCGGCACTATGGTACAGGAAGCCATTCAAGTGGGGTGAGCAAACAGGGATGTAATGGTAATAGGGGACAATATAGTGAGGGGGATTCACAGTGTTCTCTACAGCAAAGAGAGAGTCCAGATAGCTGTGTATGCACAACAGCCTGAGATATCAACCTGGTCTCTTTGACACAACTCTGTGATTGCAATAGAGCATAAAAATCCTAACCGAGATATGAAATTCCAACTTTATCAGATGAACTGATCAGCCCTCATTGGTCAGGTATTACTGAATGGAATGCTCCTTTTGGACAGGAGAAAAAAAATGACAGGGCCTGCCCAGTTACAGAATACACTTCCTACTAATCAATTAAAAAGCAATACAATTACCAATGAAAAATTCCATAACTTTGACAATCCCACCTTTCTGACTGAAGGGGAAAATATTGTTAAAAATATAAAGGTAAAATCCCTTCTATAGCAGGTCACACTAGTATAATAAAGTGAATGCTTCTCTGGTTGGACTGAGGTGCAGTGTAGCAGAATAATGAAAAATTTACTCTGGCCTCATCATACTATATATGATCTTGGAGTATTTGATGCCAAGAATGGGTGCTCAAAATGAAATGTTTCATTTCCCAGCACATATGCTTGCTGAGCACAAAATTCTAAAGCTCTCAAACATAAATGATATTGATATCAATAAATCACTGAGCCGTTTCATCCTCATAATGGGCTGGACTTTTAGCAAAGTCAGGGAGACTCCACGGCCCTTTAAAAATGGTGGACGGGACCTGGGTGTGGAAGTGCCGTCCCCATTCTGAGCCCGCACAATTTTTGCCAGTAGGGGAAAGAGGGCAGGATGTCAAGCACATGAGCAAAACTCAAACCCAACTGGGCCATTTAAACTCGGTGCGCAGGACAAGCAAACCCAATTTTCACTCTAGGAATGGCCTCAACCCATAGTGTTTGTTCCATGACTTCATGGTGATATAAACAACCATTTAAGGGTAGATGAGGAATATAGAACTGACAAGCTGTCAGGATCCCCACCTTTAAATTTTGGAAAAAAAACTGCCTCCCTTTGAGTGAAAATCAGTTCTGGCAGTTTCAATAGATGTTGACATAACCCTAAAGGCTATCATTATAGCATTATTACTGCATAACTGCTTCAACAATCTGTCATTATCACAGTTGGGGTTGGCGGCACTGTAGGGTTTGCACTTTGTATTATAGCTCTGAGAGGTTATTAAAGGACCAGCTGTCTTTCATGTGGGGTTATGGATACAAATGTTTGTTTTTAGAAGGTATTAAGTACTTGGTGATTTAAATTCATGAAAGGTTTTTTTGAGTGAAATCTATAATAGATACTTTGATCATCTTGAAGATACTTTATTTCATCTCAACTTGTCTCCTGAGGTCTATCCATGATACATTGGTGCAGAGGATATAAGGGCAAAGGATTGACACCAATTTGACATAAGGGCTATAAGGGGCAATGGGAATGAGTGGGGGTCATGAGTTGGCATGAGTTAGTACTAAGTTGGCATGAGGGCTTATAGGGGCCAGAGAGATGTTGGGGGGGGGGGGGGGCGCATGGGTTAGCACAGAGCGTATGAGGACCATTGGGAAAGGATAGAGGGGCATGGGTCAGTCTGGAGGGTATGAGAGGCTACTGGGGTAGATATGGACATGGTTGGAGTATGGAGAGTGGCTGGGGAAGGGGCGCACGTGTTGGTGGTGAAGGGGTGTGAGGGCTAGAATGCCTAATATTGAACAACACAATTTTAACCAGCCCATCACAGCAGCCATCTCTGATCAGTGCTCATGGTGGGGGAGCCTGACTCTATCCCACATCTGCCCCCACTGAACAAAACTCGTGGCTTTTGAGGCACTTCTCCCAACCCCCTTCCCCACCCCCAAGGTGGGTGCATGAAGCCAGGAAATTTCCTGGCTCTCGCTGCCCACCTCTACCAGGAAAATCCAGTCCAAGGTCTTTTAACACAGGTGTTAATTTTCAATAATAAGGATCCTGGGAAAAGGTTACTAAGATGAATAACCATACAGCTTAAACCATTTCAATCCATCTGATAAATTACTAGGTAATTTCACCATTATGAAAATCAGTGATATATTAACATTCTCCAGAGAAAAAGAACTTTCTATTCAAGTTCCTTAAAGTTAATGCAATATACTAGCGTACACTTTCTGTTGAAGTACTTTGGTGCCAGCCCTTGCAAAAAGGCAAGATACCTAGGCACACTGAATTCTGTTAATTATGCAGCATTTGCCTTCATCTCATGATAAAAATAAAAAAAAACTGCAGATGCTGAAAATCCAAAACAAAAACAGAATTACCTGGACAAACTCAGCAGGTCTGGCAGCATCGGCGGAGAAGAAAAGAGTTGACGTTTTGAGTCCTCATGACCCTTCATGATATTCATTCGAGGGAGCTTTGAAGCCAATGTGTATTTCAATAAAATAAGCTCCTTTTTTGGTATTCTGAAAAATTGTTCCCAACAAAAACATGTATTTACAAAGCATGTTTAATGTATTAAAATGTCTCAAGGTGCTTCACAGGAGCGCTATAAAACAGAAAAATTGTTAAGTGCCACAGAAGGAATAGGGCAGATGATGCAACATTTGGCCAGAGAGGTAGAAGTTAGATTGTAGGGTGGGAGGAGAAGTTAGATTGTAGGGTGGGAGGAGAAGTTAGATTGTAGGGCTTTGGCAGCTGAAGGCATGGCCACCAATGGTGAAACAATTAAGATCAAGAGGCAGTAATTAGAAGAGTACATGCGCTGTGGGAGATTACAGATATAAGGAGGGGGAGGGGGAGAGGGAGGAATGTGGGGTGGGTGGGGGGTGGAAGCCATAGCGGTATTTCAAAACATGGATGTGAATTTTAAGATCAAGACATTAAGGAAGGATAACAAGCACAGGGATGACAGGTGAACAGGACTTGTTACGAGTTAGGAAACAGGCAGGAAAGTTTTGGATGACCTCAAGGAATGTAGGACCTGGGAAGCTGCCACGAACAAGTTGGAATATTCAAGTCTAGAGGTAAAAAAGACACGGATGAAGATTTCAGCAGCAGGTGTGCTCACACAACGATCGAGTTAGGTAACATTGTAGAGGTGAAAATGGACAGTCAGATGGTATGGGGACATGTCGTTGGAAGTTTATCTTGGGGAGAAACTTAGCCCCAAGGTTGTGAACAGTTTTGTTCAGCCTTAAGCAAGCTGCCAAAGAGAGGGATGGAGTCATTGGTTCAGAAACAAAGACAATGGTTTTATGAATATTTAATTGGAAGAAATTTCTGTTCATCCAGCACTGGACCTTGTACAAACAGTCTGACAATTTAGAGACATTAGAGGGGATGAGAGAGGTAGAGCTGCATGTTGGCAGTGTACTTGTGAAAACACCATGTTTTCAGATGACGTCATTAAGAGGCAGTTCTGATGAAGAGTGGTACGGCCTCGAAACGTTAACTGTATTCCTCTCCGCAGATGCTGTCAGACCTGCTGTGTTTTTCCAGCTATTTTTATTTTTGTTTCATTAAGAGGCAGCATGTATTTAAGAAATAAGCCTGGGGGCCAAGGATAAATCTCGGGATGACAGAGTTAACTATGCCGGAGCGGAAAGATAAGATTGCAGGTAATTCTCTGGCTATGATTACCAGTCTAATCTGGAACCAGGCTCGTGCACTCTCACCCATCTGGATGACAGCAGAGATGTGTTGGAGGAGGATGGTGTGTTCAACCTTGTCAATTGCCGCAAATAGATCAAAAAAGACTAAGAAATGATAGCCTCTTTGCCACAATCATATAGTATATCATTTGTGACTTTGATAAAGAATCGTTTCAGTAATGTGGTATGGGTGGAAACCTAACTGGAGGAATTCAAACTTCCAAGAAAGACGTGCATTGACTGGGAGGCGTCAACTTCTTTCAGGACTTTGAGGAGGAACCGGACGATGGAAGAGATGGGATAGTACTTCGTAGGATGGAGGAGTCAATTATTGTGTTTTTGAGGAGACGGATGAAAAGGGCAGACTTGAAGGAGAGAGGTACAGTATCTGAGGGGAGAGAACGGTTAAAAATATCAGCTATCATCGGAGCCAGGAAGATGAGCTGAATTGATCAATCGTTTAGTTATTAACAGCAACTAAGGTTGGAGGTATTCTCCAAAGAAATTGAGTTCTTCAAAATCTCCTTTGAATCTTTATTCTTTATTCCCTGTACAAGTGCCTAAACGAAATATTGATCTCAAGGTGCATTTTTCATGAACAAATAAAAAGGCTTAACAGTTGTCAAACTCTTCATGTAGGGTTTTATTCTACAGCAAACTTAAAAGTTTTACTTCGTTGCTTTTTTTTAAGCAAATTCTATCAACAGGTGAAAGTTAACAAAACCCATGTAGTTATCTGTACAGTTGCCATAATACACACAGATGAAACAAATAATATATAAATACCGATATGGATATTATATGACAAAGCAAGAAAAAAAAAGGTACATGCGCAGTGAATACTCTGCTAGGAACCATTCTGATGATTGATGTGTCTCCAACGTTTTCATTTTAAACTAGTTTAGCAAAGTTCTGGTATAGTCTATAAAACTTGGCTTCCATCCCTCATTAAACAATAAGCTTGATTATATATCAAGGGAAGGGCATTCTTGTGACGGTAATGTACGTTACTTATCCACAGTTTCTGTAAGCTGTTAGTATGCTATCATAAAACAGATGACAAAAAAAATTCTTGACATCAGTTTTGTTTCTGCAGTTAAAGTTCAAGGCGAGCACACATAGTGTACCTTTAAAAAAAGCCACATGCCTCAAAACAGAACACTACCATAGGACTAAACGAGTAAAAACACGAGGATTGTATAATTTCGGTCGTCCATGCCTCGACCATTCGTGCAGCCGATGGATGAACGGCAAAGGCGACACTGCTGCATCATGCAGGCTAACTGCTGAGGTGTAAAATTTCAGTCAGTTCTAGCAAAAAAGAGAACTTTTTGTTCATAACTCAAACATGGCAGATTAGATTGTAATATTTCAGGAAAGTAACCATTTTGAAAATTAGTTGAGGTTATTTCCATTACATCCAATAGTTCAAGAAAATACAACAGCAGCAATCCTTTCCTCTTTACAGAAACAAAAAAAAATCACACATCCAATCTGGTACCTGCCTATAGCACAAACAAAACTTGGAGAGAATAAAAGAAGGCCCATTGTTGTCACTTGTCATTTCCAGCTCAATGAATCCAGGGGATTGGTAAGAGGAAGGTGGGGGGGCGGGGGGAAGAGAGAGAGAGAGAGAGAGAGAGAGGGAGGCAGGGTGGGAGGGCGGGAGAGAGAGGGAGGTGGGGCGTGGGAAGAGTGGGGTGGTGGAGTGATGGTGCAGGAGAAGCTAGGAGAAAGAGATGGGGAAGACGACATCATGCACCAACCAAATATCCTTAAAACATAAGATAGTTTCAGGTTACTTAATAATTAACCTTTAATCACAGTATATATATCTCAGAATAGCATTATGAACATTGCAATGATGTCTATACCTTAACTTTAAAAATACTTAATAGCTGTATTTAAGATGCCAAACCATATCCAACAAATCGGTACTGAAAAGGGTTGCCATTTTGAGTTATGTTTGTTAAATCTATGGGCTATAAGGGGTATTTTGTTTTCAAAATCAGAATGTGCCAGTGTTGAGCATTGCATGTCTACCTGTCCACCACGACATGAATAGACAATTTCTGTGTTCGTTAAAGCCACATTTTAGAAACATGATTCATTAAATGTACAGCTGTCTAAACTTAAAAATAAAAAGTTGCTGGACATATCAAAAGTACTTCAAATTTCCTCGTCCACTTGGGGTGTTTTGGTCCCAATAATGCAGACATGAGTTTAAAAAAAAACATCTAAATCCAGGAACAATGAGTGTACATTTGATGCCAAGCTTCATTACACTCCTAGTGTTTGAGAGGGTAATCTCAATTCCGTACATCTACCTCACATTTAGATAAATGTAGTTCTGAAACATTAATTGCATTGTAAAGAATAGAATACAAAACTCCACAATTTAAAGGTATAAAGTTAAGAAATTGACAGCTGAATGATGGAAACATTTTCTCACCAGCTACAAATTTAGTATGCTCTTATGTCTTTTGAATCTGATAAGATGTCAGCTACAGTTCTAAGCTAACTTAACAGTGAAAAGAACCCATATTCACATTTTAGGCTACTGTTTTATAAAAGAAAAATGAAAATATGAAGCACTTTGTCATGTATTACAGTACAACCAGGTCTTTAATTTCAAGAAAAAGAACTAAAAATGTTTGGATTGTTTCAAACTTGCAATGGTACAGAAACATAAGATACATTACTAAAGAAATTAAAAAAATCATGATGAACACTTTACATAAAAATATCCAACAGCTTTCCAATGTCAATACTCCAGAGGACAAGCCAGTCAATTTATGACTACATGACTTTGGTCAAACCTAATCGGGAAATAATATACATTATATAAGACCAAGTTTACAGAGTTTCTGCTGTTGCACTTCCCTTAGCTAATGCTGCTAATACTTATGTCACATTGAACATATGAAAGGCAACAATATCTGGATCATACACCTGTAAGTTGAGTCAAGATTTTTTAAAAATCAAAATTATCCTCTACTTACTACATAGTAAAACGTATCAAGGAAAATCACAAGGACAACTATCCTATTAACATCAGGACAAACTCATGTGACCTTTCACGTATCCTGCAACAGCTCCCCCAGGTGACCAACTTTAGTCTTTTGCCTAGATAAAGCATCCAGAAGAGTTTTGGGGAAATCACCATGGGCTCCACTTGAGAAGCTGGGGGAAAAATCTCAATATGCTTCATACAAAGTGGTAAAAGGTTTTAAGCAATTATTTTTTGGGTTTGGAGGGGGCTGGAATCTCAAGTAAAACCAATGCCAATAGAATTTTTAAAACTCAAAACAAATTAAAAATATTCAGAAAATATGACTGCACATTTAAATGCCACATCCATACCAAAGAACTCCGTGGAAAATCTACAAAGTTTCAGACATGCTGGGACACAATGAATGGAGGAGAGTAGCATGTTTGGAGGGTAATGATGATTATTCCACAAAAGAAAACAATTGTACAATTTATGGAAATAGGAGGACTCACATGCACAGGATCCAGATTTGAGTACAGCTCTACTACCAAGCTGCATTATTTCTTTAAAAGCAAGTTCAAGTCAGAAGTGTTTTGGTCAAAGTTACTCTAGATTGGCTGATTAAATTTCATAGGATTCCATAGGATGTTGGCCCATCCTGACTGGTAGCAGTTTAAAACAATCAACTAACCAATGGCTACTTGATACAGGAATGCCTAGGACTGTATTCCCAAGAAGAAATCTTCTACTGCCTTTAATCAAGTTAAAAGAAGAAAGAGCACCAATATGGAGTATAGTCCAGGGGTGGCCATAGCATCATCGGCAGTTCTTTGCTCCAGGTTCTTTTTAAGAGGAAGAATATTTACCCATTGCCAACCTAGAAAGCAACGTGGAAATAGGCATGGTCCCTGAAGAAGAAAGATTCTTGGTCGCTTTGATTCCTCCCAATGTTTTTTGCCCTTTTTGTTGCTGTGGGAAGACTGATCTTGAGGAGTTCTGCTTCTGTTGCACAATTTGTGCTTTTTAGACAGGGATTATGAGACATTTCAGCCTGGGCAATGAAATCTTTTGTTTGTCATCCTTCCTTCAAATTTGTCAGAATCCAGAAGCTGCCGAATTATGAAGGGCTAGAAAGACACTACCCATGACTGAATGGTGGAAAAGAGCAGCTTCCCCTAACATTCAGAACCTTAAATTCACAACTGGCATATACAATTCTGGGAGGAGACAATATGTAGTAAAACTGAAGACGAAAACTTTTGAAGCAACAGCCCAAAAAAATTTACATGGAACTGAAAAAAAAACAAATAGCAACAGTGCAAAAATTGTTAGTGAGAATGGAACAATCAAAACCAAAGATGGTCACCAGAGGGATGCAGATAAGAAAGATTGTTGGTATCCAAGTCTTTAAGTGGGTAAATATTCCTACTGCACAGTTTATATATTCAAAACATTTGGAGGATAAGAATAATTGCTGACTGACAATTTATACAGATCCCATGGATTGATTTCCACCATAACATAATGTAAAATCATGATGTGACAAATCATCATCTTCGGTGAATTGTAATTCAGGCAGCCAAACTTGGAACGAAAACCTGAATTGCAATGTCTAACTTGGCATGATCATTTCAGCTTTTCTCCCCTACTTCACTCTAATACATTCAGAGGAATGGTAGCATAGGTCTGTTAAATTACATATTAGATCTTAATTTGCATTTAAATATAGAAACACAGCAATTTGTAGATTCCATCACATAAACCTATTTTATGAGATAAATGGTGTTTCTAAAACTCCGACAACAGTAGGGCTCCCAAACAGAAAACTGCAAGTTCAATATCACTCTCGGCTGACATTATCTCAGGTGCCCTATTTTGATGAGTTTCCTCAGTTCTTGCTATGGCAAGGATAGGGATAACCATTTCAAAGACAGAGATATATAACAGAAGAGTAATACCCAAGGATGGGGAAGGAGAGAGAAAAAGAGAGAGAGAGAGAGAGAGAGTGTGGAACTGATAGGCAAGAAGAAATATGATAGCCAAAAAAACAGATCTATAACACAGAACTCTTGAGTTTTTATCAAACGGCAGTGTTACAGGTTTCCACAAAGCAAGATCATGCCTTTTTAGCGCTGCCATGCAAATCTTCAATTGGTAGGTGGCATGTATATGACAATGCAGTTTAAAAATGTAAGTGTGAAATACTGGCCATACTTGCAAAAATTTGCTTTAGTCTTCTACAGTAGTAAAAGTCCAGTCCAGTGAAACATCATTTGGCTTAGCAAAGAACCTGACAGGTCTAAACAAGTAGTTGCTAAGAAATAGTATGACAATGTCATATCTATTGAAATTTAACAGTGATTTATTTATGCGTAACACTTAAAATTACAACATCATGGGGAACAATACTCTGATATGAAGTATGTAAGTCACATACTTCAGGTTTAAAGATGACATTAGTCTAACCCAGAATCAGTGCTACTTCACTTGATGTCACCACTGGACAGTCAAAGACTCACTACAGGCCTTCTTTTATTCATATGTCACATGTTAAACAGGCATCACAATATGATTAATTAACAGCTGTAAGATTAAAGCTAAGCAACTGCATATATTACTTAAGAACAAACACTGATGTGCAGCAATTTTTCACTCCAAGGGCACGTGGATTTCAAAATTTGAGCAGAAGAGGCACGGCTTCATCCGTCTAAAGAAACATGACTGCCATCCGTTAACTATGACTTGATACATCTGACGATGAGCTACTGTTGCTGTTTGTCGTCTGGGCCCTTTTTATATACAAATTTAATAATTTCATCTGCAAAAGAGAGTCATATCAACTATTAAGACTTCATAAAAAAAGCAATGCATGCAAATATTTACTTGAAGTATTAAGCATTTAACTAAACCAGGACAACAGTGTAGTGGTAATGGTGCTGGACTGGTAATCCAAATGTTTGGACTAATACTTGAAACATGAACTCAAACTCCACCACAACATCTGGAGGAATTTAAATTTGTTTAATAAATCTAGAATAAAATGCCAGTCATACTAAAAATAATTAAACTATTGGATTGTCATTAAAAATCCTTCTGATTCACTCGCCTTTCAGGAGAGGAAATCTACCATCCTTATCCAGTCTAGCCTACATGTGACTCCAGACCCACACCAATGTGGTTGACTCAACCATTTTCTGAAATGGCCTAGCAAGCCACTCAGTTCAAGGGCAATTAGGGGTAGGCAATAAATGCTCTCTTTTGCACATACTGTAAAGCTCACATCCCAAGAACGAATAAAAAGAACTGCTCACATATTGCATCACTATATGTGGGATCTAGCTAGATACAAATGGCTGCTACGTTTGTCTTCATGATGATTATAATTCACAACTTGGTGTGTTTGAAATATTAAGACAAAGTACTGTACAACCCAAAGTCTTTTAAATTTGCTTTAAGCAATGTTTAACTTAAAAACTAATTTTGCAAGTCTATGATAGATGTGGTCTATTGTTAAAATGCAATCTTTCTTGCCTTCCACACAAACATAATATCTATGAACCATGCCATTACTGAAAAAGAGTGCCTGCAATTTTAGACTCCTACAATAAAACAAGACCCATGGTCGGATCTGCATAGTGCTCAATTGTTTTGCTCCACCACAGCACTGGGACCTTTATCTACTCAGGGTTAGACTCTCTCCCTCAGGAAATTTTCTGGAGTTTTTCCCCAGCATTTTGAATACTACAATTCTATCTTTGAAACCAAAAAAAATTTAATTCTGGAAAAGTTACTGACTGTTACAAGGTAGAACTAACTTATGTTAAGTTACCATCAAAAGATAATACATAGGTAACTAAACCATGCAAATCCAAACGTATGCATCAGCCATAGCTGAATGTTTTTTCAAGATAGTAATATTCTGGCAAGAAACTCAAAAGCAATCCTTCTACATTCGCAATCAGGATTGTCAAGTTCAAACAAACTGCTGGTTACTCACTTTCACAGCAAGCTGTTTCTCATTCTTTAAAGGTATCCTATTCTCCACTCAAATTGAATAGGTTGTCATTCAAGCGATGAAAATAATGCACCTTTAAGATTTATTATGCAGTTTCTCCTCCACCCCCAATTTTATGATGCACACAAGATTATCCTCGTTTGGGATCACTCACCTTCCTTTTGAAGGGTTTGTAAACAGAAAGCGCTAAATTGGTACAACAATGGTAATTTCCACCTACTGTCAAGCTCTAAACATTGAGTCACACAAAAATTGTGGGGCAGAAGAGAGCAGATTTGGTCTGTTGAAGGGTCATGAGGACTCAAAACATCAACTCTTTTCTTCTCCGTTGATGCTGCCAGACCTGCTGAGTTTTTCCAGGTAATTCTGTTTTTGTTTCAGATTTGTACGTGGCCCTACTATAGAGCCAGTCCTTGCTTTAAGTTGTTCTGTTTATAAAGTCTCCTTTTTTAGGGCCTGTTTCTCTAATTTATGTCGTTGCGTGTCATCACCATTGGTGTCCTCATCGTGTGCATCGCGCATCGGCTAGTGTTGGTCTGACATCAGGCCCCGTGGCCCGATCAGCACCATCTTGGATCAGTCTCTCCTGCTCCCAGTGCCCGCTTCCCTGCCCAACCCTCCTGCCCGCCCGCTGCTTCCCTGCCCGACCCTCCCACCTGCAACTTCCCTATTCAACTTTCTTACTTGTCGCTTCATTCCACGACCCTCCCACTTGCTTCCTCGCGCTGTCCTTCTCCTGAGCTCTCACTCACAGCGAGGGGTTGGACAGGGAAGCAGCGAACGGGGAAGAGTTGGCAAGCGGGTGGCAAGTAGAAAGAGTTAGCATACAGTGTTTCTTTTATATTTTAAGTTATTTCATTTATCAATATAGGAACTCAGCAGTATAAAATATTTCAGCTTACAGGGTATAATGTTTTAATGATTTTTTTCGTCCTATGAGGAAGGTCCGATAGAACCCATCTTCCACTCTCCCACCAGTGGCAGACTCATAACCGCCTATCGCACAACTAGGGTTGTAAATAGGGTTTTGAACTAAATAGTGGGGGGGTTGGGGGGGGGGGGCTTCAGTTGCATGGAAATATAAAAAATCAAAGTTTAAGGAGAGGGTAAGAGTGCAGGTTAGTGACGAGGCAGATTGTTACCAAAAGGTGAAAGGAAGTGTGTGAGAATGCCATATTGCGTCAAAGAATCATATAAGAGAAAATTGACAATAAGGCAAACTTAAAGGCTTTGTATCTGAATGCGTGTAGATTTCCAATAAAACTAATGAGTTAACAGTGCAAAGATAGATAAACAGGTATGATTTGGTGGCGATTACTGAGATGTGGTTACAGGGAGAACAGGTTTGGGAGTTGAATATCCAAGGGTACTCAGTGTTTTGGAAGGATAGGCAGGAAGGAAAATGAGGTGGTGTAGTTTTGTTAGTTAAAGAGATCAGTGCTATAGTAAGGAATGATATAGGCACTGGAGAGCAAGACATAGAGTCAGTCTGGGTAGAAATAAGAAATAGCAAGGGGAAGAAGTCCCTGGTGGGAGTAATCTATAGGTCCCCAAACAGTAGTTCAGTAGGAGGGCACAGTATAAACCAGGAAATACTGGGAGCATGTAAGAAAGGCACAGCAATAATCATGGGTAATTTTAAATATGCATATAGGCTGGATTAATCAAATTGGCAAGGGTAGCCTCGAGGAAGAGTTCATAGCGCATATTAGAGATTGCTTCTTGGAGCAATATGTTGTGGAACCAACCAAGGAGCAGACTATTCTGGATTTGGTTTTGTGTAATGTGATGGGATTAATTAATGATCTCTTAGTAAAGGATCCTCTAGGGAAGCGTGATCATAGCATGCTAGGATTTCAATTTCAGTTTGAGAGCAAGAAACTTGTTCAGGAGTTCAGGAGTTAAACAAAGGTAACTACATAGGCATGAGGCAGATGTGGCCCGAGTGGACTGGGCAGTAAGACTACAAGGTAGGACAGTTGATGAACCGTGGTGGATATTTAAGGAGATATTCAATTCCTCCCAAGTAAAATATATTCCAAAGAACAAGAAAGATGGTAAGGGGTGGGGAGCATCCATGGCTAAGCAAGGAAGTTAAGATAACAAAGGCAAAAACTAAGGCATACCAAATTGCAAAGGTCAGTGGCAGGCTGGAAGATTGGGAAACTTTTAAAGATCAACAAAGGGTTACTAAAAAAAATAAAAAGAGCAAGAGGTAAATTATGAGAGAAAACTAGCGCAAAACGTAAAAACTGATAGCAAAAGCTTCTACAGGTGTATAAAAGGAAAGAGAGTAGCTAAAATGAATGTTGGTCCCTTGGAGGATGAGACTGAGGAGTTAATAGTGGGTAACACAAAAATGGCAGAGACGCTTAATCAATATTCTGCCTCAGTTTTCACGGTGGAGGGCACTAGTGCCACCCCAATATTAACAGGTAGTGCAGAGGGTATAGAGAGAGGTAGGAACTTAGAACAATCGCCGTCAGTAGAGAAAAAGTACTCTATTTTTTCATGGGATGTGGGGGTCACTGGCAAGGCCAGCATTTGTTGTCTATTCCTCATTGCCCTAGAACTGAGTGACTTGCTAGTCTATTTCAGAGGGCAGTTAAGAGTCAATCATATTGCTGTGGGTCTGGAGTCACAAGTAGGCCAGGTTGGACAGGATGGCAGATTTCCTTCCCTGAAGGACATTAGTGAAACAGATGGGTTTTTACGACAATCGATGATAGTTTCATGGTCACCATTACTCAGACCAAGGGTTGAATCTTACCTATGGTCGAGTGGACTGGGTGGGAGCGGGCACGGAGCTGATCTCCGCCTGCGATTTTACATTTTACGTGGGCGGGCCAGTTAAGGTGCGGCCGATTGCACTCAGCGCTACCTGTGCGGGCGGGGCGAGGAGGGAGAGTCGGGGCCTGCACTTTTTCGCGCATGCATGCGAAAGAGTGCAGCAATCTCCCTGAGGCACGGAGCAGCCTCAGGGAGATTAAGTTGATAAAAAAAATGTTATAAATAAAGTAAACAATTATTTAAATATGTCCCCTCATGCGACAGTGTAGCAAAACTTATTACATTATTTTATAAAACCTTCAGGAAACCTCATCCTGCCCGGATTTCCTGAAAAACGCAAAGGCTGCTTGGGCTCTTCGTCTGCTTAAGGTTGGGTGGGCAACGTTGTTAATAAGCTTAATTACTTTTTTATGGCCTTAATAGGCTGTTGACAGTTCTCTGGCACTTGCCCACCGAACGAAAGATCGAAATGACACATGATGACTTTGGAACGCACACCCGACGTCATCTTACATGTCGGTGTGTCGGGCCCGCCCCCACACGCCAATGGCAATATTCCAGCCCAGGTTTCAATTCCAGATTTGATTAATTTAATTCAAGTTCCACCAACTGCCAGGGAGGATTTTGAACACCTGTTCCCAGAGCAATAGTTTGGGCCACTGGATTATTAATTCAGTGACATTAACACTAGGCCACCTACTCCCCCTTAAAGCAGGTTAGCAGACAGGTTCTTAGCAAATTCCTTTGACTTTCCTTGATTATTTTCACACAAGACTTCCAAGTTTTTAATTCTAAGCCAGTGATGGAAACTTGCAATCAAACAAAGGCTATAAGGAGAAACAATACTGAAATGTACAAGGACTTAATGTGTGTGTGCCTACCTTACTTCCTGTGAGCTGTGCAAGGTAAGGTTTCAGCTCTTCTCCAATTACAGAATAAATCGCCACCAAGCAAAACACACTTGCTTTACGCACACTGCTTTCTGTGTTGTCATACCCCTATAACAAAAACAATGATTCATAAAACAGTATCTGAAAAGCAGGAAAAGCATACATATTTCTAAACAAATACATTTCATAGAATCATACAGAATGTTATAAAACAGGAAGTCAGCATTCAGTCAATTGGCTCTTTGAAAGAGCAGTCATACTTAGTCCCAACCTCCCCGTTTTATGTCTGCAATACTGTAAAAGTTGCTCATCCTCAAGTATCTTTTACAATTACTTATGGAATCAGCTTCCATTTGCATTTCAACTACAGCATATCAGAAAACTCGGTGAAAGAAATAACTCTCAATGCAGCTCAAGATCTTTTGCCAATGATTTTAAATCCATGACCTCTGGCTATTGACACACAATAGTTTTTTTCCCTACCAAATCAAAACCTCTCATCTTGAACACCATTAATATTCTGTTCCAAGGAGAACAGTCCTAATTTTTTCAATTTCTCCTCAAAATTAAATTCCCTGATAAAATCCTGGTAAACCTTCTATGCATCCTTTGGAACGTTTTTACATCTTTCCTGAACTTAGCTTCCCAGATTTGTCTACTGTACTTCAGCTGTGGTCTAACCAGTGATTTATGAAGTTTTAGCACGATCTCTGTTTTTAATTTTTACACCCTTATTATAAACTCAAGTAACCTATACGCTTTTTTTGAGCACCTTATCAACTTGCTCTGCCATCTTTAAGGATGTGTTTATATGGACACCAAAGTCTTTCTAATCACTGGCACGTTTCAAAATCGTAGTAGCTATAGTATTCCATATTAGTCCTCCCAAAGCACGTCACTTCACACGTCTCCACATTGAACTTCATCTGTTATGCTTCGCTCATTTTGCCATCCTGTCTAAGTCATCCTGAAGTCCATAACTATCCTCATCATGATCTATGTTTGCAAGTTTTGTATCATCTGCAAACTTTATGGTGTTTTTCCCTACACCCAAATCTAGGTTGTTCATAAAAATTGTAAAGATTACTGGATCAAAAACTGATCCTTGAGGATTATGATTGCAAATCACCGCCCAGTCCAAAAAGTATCCATGACTACCCCTTTGCTTCTCGCCACTGAACCAATTTTGTGTCCGTACTGCCATTTTCCCCTTAATTTCATGGGTTTCTATCTTAACTAGCTGCCTGTGTGTGCTTCAGCAAATGATGTTCAGAAAGTGTATGTTATATATACAAACACACATACAAACACTACATCACATCAACTTTCTCTATTACCTTATCAAAGAATTCAGTCAGGTTAGGCAGACATGACTTGCCCTTGATAAATCCATGCTGGATCTCCTTGATTAACCCATGACTTTTCAAATGCTACCTTGTCCCTGATAAATAATTTCCAAAAATTTCAGAAACTCTCGTTTCTCTCGCCACAGATGTGGTCACACCTGAGTGCTTCCAACATTTTCTGTTTTTATTATGATAGCACTGAACCCTGCATTTAATAGCATGGATTCACATGCCTGCCTCCAGGTAACAATGTTTAATAGATGCTACCAAACCCAGAGATTCCTCATTAGCTATTCTTGTATTCGTACACATGTAAACATCTAACATACAAAAAAACCAATTGTTTTATTTTCAATTTACTTCAGGGAGTACTCTGCTCCATTTGGCAGAATACCAAAACAAAATATAATCTTCCTATCTTTTGCAGACTGTAAACATGATTGCTTCAGGTTGTGGCAATATAAAATGTTTAAAGCTAAAACAATATCAATTCAAATCACCAGCCATGGTATTACTGCTTTTATCCTAGCCAAAGCAGAACTGCAAGCAGGCTTGTCTGTGAGCCCAGACCAATGAAAGCATTAACTCAGGAGGGGTTCAGTTTTGACAACTGAAGTGAATTGTTGACTTTGCTTGATTGAAATCTTTAAGTGATTATAAGTTTTGTGATCTCTTTTGTCAATGTCTCAATTTTAATTTAGACAAGATTAAAAGATGTGACGCGTTTGAAACGTTTGTTATTGACACTTTAATGTTCTTGCTGATTGACACTTTTACATGGTTGTAGAATCCACAATTGTCAGTTATATGGCTCATTGGGTATGGAAAGGGCATGAGTTTGCATGGACAGTATTAGGGGCAATGGGGGTGGTTAGGGACATGGGTTGGTATGGGACAGTAAGAGATGTCATGGGTATGGCTGGGGGCATGAGTTGGCATGGAGGGGCCACAGGCAAGACCTTTCGAACTTGCTTTTCAGAAGGTCCCCAAAGTGAGACTATGGTTCTCGACTCCCCTGAGGAGCTGAGATCACGAGTCATGGAGAAGCTGGCCTGACTCCACGAAAATAGGAGATGCCTATTGTCATAAGAAAACCATGGGAATTCAGGGTGCGGCCTCATTACCAGCACCCTTATCCCATGCCAGCAAAAACTGGGGGCAATGGGAATCACAGAATCAGGCCACAACTGCCATTTTTAAATGGTTTCAGAGTCATTCTGACTCCATGAAAATCCAGGACCTTAAAGTTTACATGGCAAAAAGCAGCACAGAACAACCATTCCAAATATACTTGCATTTTAGCATTTAAAAAGTGATAATGAATGGGGCTTCTGCTATGGTTGCATATAATATTCCTCTTCTTATTGTTATACAATGTGACTGAAAGCATTTCTCAATTAAAAACATAGAACTACACTGTTTATTAGATTTTCATTTCCAGTTCTGAGATCACTATGGAAAACAAAGGGTTATAGAATCTTTACAGCACAAAAGCTGGCCATTCGCTATGCACTCATTTATACCAATGTCAGACAAAGGGATTGGAGAGTCAGTAAGGACGATGGAAAACATGTGGGAGATGCATGTAATTCAGCCCTTAAAGTTGCTCAAATTAAGGCTGTCCAAAAAAAGCTGTGCAAATCTCTCCCAGATGAAGTATTGACCACTAAATGTATTTCTACTGAATATTAAAACTGACATGCAAGTCAGTTTCATTGCAGGGGAGATGGTGGCATAGTGATAACTTCACCACAGCAGCTGGTGAAATTGAAATTCAATTAATAAAATCTGGAATTAAAAAGCTAATCTCAGTAATAGTGACCATGAAACTGTTGTTGATTGTCATAAAAACCCATCTGGTTCACTAATGTCCTTTAGGGAAAGAAATCTGCCGTCCTTACCTCGTCTGGCCTACATGCAACTCCAGACCAACAGCAATGAGGTTTACTCTTAACGGCCCTCTGAAATTGCCTAGCAAGCCACTCAGTTGAAGGGCAATTAGGAGTGGGCAATAAATGCTGACATTGCCAGCGGCACCCACATCCCATGAAATAAATTTTCTCCAAATAAATTAAACAATCATTCTTTAGTCTCGATCCAGTCTGTGGGACATTTTTTCCACAAAAGAAACTCTTGCATTTATATAGCGCTTTTCAAAATTACAGGATGTTCCAAAGCTCTTTAAAGTCAATGACATGCTTTTGAAGTGCAGTCATTGTTACAATACAGGAAAGGTGGTGCACAGTAATCTCCCATAAACAGCATTGATAATGACCAAATTTTTATGATGCTGATTGAAGGACCCAGGGTGCTGAGAATAACTTCCCTGCTTTGCTTCAAAATACTATCATGGGATCTTTTAAGTTCACCCAGGATGGTGAACTGGACCTCCAGTTAATTTTTCTTCAGAAAAATGGCACTGCTGACAGTGCAGCACTCTCTTAGTACTACACTGGATGTGTCAGCTTTGATTTTTGTGCTCAGGTCCTGAAGCGGGACTTGAACCTACAACCTTCAGAGTTACAGTCTGCTACCAACTAAGTCATGGCTGACACAAAAGAAAAGCAGAAAAATAACTGTGAACGTGCAACACAAAATTTTTACTTGCCTGAAATTTTGCTGCAGTCTTAATTAATCAAAAATGCCAATTTTGCCCATGTCTCTCACAGTTGATGTCAGCCTAATGAATTTTGAGTGGTTGAAGCTGCTCAACCATACTGTTAAAAATTGAAAAAAGACACTGAAGTGGAAGTGTATGCTCAGAAGGAAAGAAACTCCCCAGAAATGAACACAAGTACTTTCAGAAATACATTACTGGCTGAGAGGCAATGAACACAAGGGAAGACCCATGGAATTTCATTGACATTTGAGGTCGTAAATGTTCCTAGTAACGTCACACCATAATCAATACAATGAAACTTGTGCAGATCATTTGGAATCCACCAAGAATGCATAACAGTATAAATATAATAATTAAAAAAAAACACCTGGCTACATAGCATATGACACTGAAACATTTAGAAAATTATGTGGATCATGCCACGAGTCTTATTTGATATAAATCACTAATCTGGTAATGCACATTTGATTTAAAATGTGCACTTTAAAAAATATTCCTTTAGCTTTGGTTTATTATTTGACATGTTAGTTTGGCAACTGGTAAATTAATTTCTGCCTCGAAGACAGATATCTAAAGATACAGCTGAAGCAATCTTCCTGTTTTATCATTCAGGCTAGCTTCTGCTCCCACCCTTTGCTGTGTTGCCACTTCTGTTTGGGTTTTTCTCCCTGCAAGCATAATGCCTTTTTGTGAAACAAGTGCCCAAAGGGATAGGCATCATTTATTTCTGGTGATGTTATCAGGTTACTCACTGAACAGTGAATTAACCTAGGTAAACTATTTTGCTTAAGTATTTGAGCTGTAAATACCTGAAGCAACCCTGGGATGATATCTGGGAGAAGCTGATGAAGAGACTCCTTGGAGATCCTCTCTGTCACCTTTGTTTGCATCTTAATGGCAGCTAGATTGATGGGGTAGTCAGCTGTCTGGATGATTGGGCAGAGCACTTTGATGCACTGTTCAGGATGTATGGAGCTCGCCAAAGTGGAAGCAGCTTCTTCTGCAGCTCTTACCACCTTAAAGAGGTAATAGACAAGTTTATTGCAGAGAAACCTGGAAAAAAGTACAAAGACATATGTGCACAATGGGCCAAATGGCCTCCTCCCGTGCTGTAAATTTCTATGATTCGATACAGCTTTATGCTACAATTCACTGCCAAGTGCGTATCTAAAATGCTAATTCCTAAACCAAGATCAAATGCCTCATTTGGCACTTTGTACAGGAAGTGCTCTAATGGCTGCCTGCATAATGTGGCTCTAGATCATCCTGAAGGGCCAGTCACCATCACTGCATACAGTTGCCGCATGCTTCAGCTCTCACCCAACGTTTCTTTTTATTCTTCCATGGGCCATTGATATTGTTGGCAAGGCCAGCACTTATTGCCCATCCCTAATTGTCCCTGAGAAGGTGCCTTCTTGAACTGCTGCACTCCATGTGGTGCAGGTACACCCACGGTGCTATTGGGTAGGGATACGGGTTTATCTGTTGAATAATATTTGGGCACAGCTCCTGCAGAGATTTGGTTTGTCGCAGTCGTTTTCCACCCATATACACTGTTACTGGTCATATGACAAGGTTATCCTCCCTGAGCTCGTGTGCAGATGTGGTGACGTAATATTGTGATTAGGGGGGGAAAATCTCCTCCTAACATTGTCAATGGAGCAAGTGAGAAGAGAGAAGGAGATCTGAAATAACAGATCATCGCGAAGTCATAATACAATAACGTTTAAAACAAATGTGGCTTAGTGTCAAATTTTGTTTGATAGACTCCTGTAAAGGGACATTTAACTTAAGTGAGTGCACAATATAAATGCAAGTTGCTAACGTACAAATTTAGGCTGACGTATTTGTTGGAGGTCCCAAGACCTTTCTATAATGCAGTTACTTATATATAAAACAAGTTTTTTTTTAAAAGTGCTAAGTAAACAGCATTACAAATATTAGCTACCAATGCTATGTCTTTCAATACAAATGTAATCTTTTAAGGAGGAGCCAGGAGGACAGCAGAAACACGTTAGGGATGTTCTCAAAGCATTGCTGAAGAGGTCAAACATCCCTGCTGGTTCATGGAGACCCTGGCTTCTGACCGACCAAAGTGGAGAAGGTTCAATCAGGAAGGCACTTAACATTTTGAAAGACTTTGTCAGGAAATGTGTAGATGTGAAGTCAAGGCACCGGAGGGAGGGCATAAATCTCCAACCAACCCATCAACCACCCTTCAAGCACTGCCTGTCCTGCATGTGGTAGAGTCTGCAAGATTGCACATGGGACTTATCAGCCATTTCAGAACCCCTCAAACTGGACTGGAAGCAAGTCATCCTCAATCCCAAGGCATTGCCTAATACCCAAGAATCTTTTTAATCTTGTGTCAGTCACACAAGACAGATTTTCCACTCATTCTTTAAATGGCTTTCCACTGGCATAACTGTGAAATCTAACCAACTATTACGGTAAAGTTACTGTATTACAGCCATTGGCAAGCCAAGGTTGGATTTTGGTTACAGTGGGCCCACAGTAAACGTTAAAAGCCCATGTTTCATGTCCCTAGCTAATCATTATCACAATCATAGGAGATGCAATAATAATTAATTTCGAAGTTCTAAAGCCGAGCGCAATGGTCATTCGAAAATTTGTCAGATGCAATTCATTGAATGCGAGTCATATAATCACAACAGTATGTCACCACTTCTGTGCACAGGAGTTCAGGGATGATATTGTTGTATTTAACAAGGTCACATGGATGGCAGACGACTATGACAAACCAGATCTATACTGGTTCAAGGCTGAAATAAATGGTCACGCAGGAATTACGTTCAAACATTAAACAACAGATAAACCTTTATGGACTATAAAATTTAAGCAAATGAAAATAGATCATTCCTTTGAAGGAAAACTAAAGTGCCACACAGAAAATAAAAGTTACGTAGACATTAATTGCAGATTATAAATACAACCATTGCATGGTTGGAAAGAATGAAAGGAAAAACTAGTGGCTTGCTTGTGACCTTCAGATAACACTGACAGATAAGATTGCCATCTGTTACACAACAATGCTAATAAATGTGACTACAAAAACATTATGCCCACTGAAATGAATGATGTGCAGTATTTTCATGTTTCTCTATCAGCATTTAATTTGCAGATGTTGACAAAAAAACAGTTCTGAAAACTAAAAATATTGCAATGCTTTATTTGAACTCTGAAATAGCCGTTCTCCTTAGTGTATTTTGTTTTGAAAAGCCATCAGATTTACTATATGTAAGACCTGAGGGAATTAAGTAGCAATTTGATGCCAGAAACCACTACCTTGTTTAGCAGGTTCCCCTTTAAAATAATCTAAAATGAGTATGCTCCAAAAGCTAACTTGATCATGGCCCATATATTTTTTTTAAATGCATGCAGCTTTAGAGTCAAAAATAAATCCAAGTTGCACTGTCATTTTGGATGCAATATGATGTTGAAGCACTTCAGGACAGATGGTTTAACTTTAGCCAGAGTTCAAAATTATAATATATGGTTAGTCTTCTATAGGGGACATAAATTGTCTGGCTTTTGGCAGCCAACTTATTTTAGAAGCAACATAAGTGAATGGTCATAGCACTTAGCCAAATTGACTGGCCTTGCTTTCTCTACTGGAATGTCTTCTGACAATATATTTAAATATTAGATACAGTCTTAAACAATAGACAGTATAATAAATACAGTGCAAGACAATTGGTTTTAAAAATCTAGTTTTAATTAGCTTCAAGCAAAATAAAATTCTGCAAAACATTTGTTGCTACAGTAATATATCCAGTTAATGTCCTTTTCAAACATAAGAAATAGATACAGGAGTAGGCCATATGGCCCTGTGAGCCTGCTCCGCCATTCAGTAAGGTCATGACTGATCTGATCTTGGTCTCAGGGCCACTTCCTGCCTGATCCCCATAACCCTCCACTCCTCCATAACTCAAGGGTCTATCTATCTCAAATCTTGAATATATTCAATGACTTAGCCTCAACAGCTCTCTGTGGTGGAGAATTCCAAAGATTCACAACCCTCTAAGACTTGCCAGCCAATCAGCACCCTTTTCTCCTGTAGTATAAATTATTGGGATCATTTGAAATTCGGCATTTGTGTGTTTGCCCTGATGAGGGCAAGACAAAAAGCTTTGGCAATGTGTCTCTCTTTTCAGCAATATTTATATAGCACCTTTAATGTCATAAGATGTCCAAAAGTGCATCACAGAAACATTATAAAACTGTTACAAATACAAACTTAATAAGATAATTATGTTTTGAAACTGTCTCTGTAATTGGAGGTAAAATGGAGGAATGAAGAGGGTCATGTGACTTGCTCTGATTTCAGTCTGACACCAAGCCTGGGTGGCTTGATTGTTAAAGGTGAAAGGGAGGTCCAGTTTGTCTTACCAGGTAGAAGGTACTAGATGTTAGATAGAAGAGAGTTGGGGGGTCTAGAAGACAGCTAATTAGCAATTTTACCTGGATACAAGGTCATGTGATTCATGGAGATGGGCTTTGGGAGGAGAGATTGAACCTTCATCGGTAGGTGAGCAGTCATTGAGGCAGTTCGAGTCAGAGTGGCTTTTGAGAGAATTCAGAGGCTAAATCCTTGAAAGTGAAGAGCTGAAGTCCGTCATAAAGGAGACTGTTTTAAAGGGATTTTGAGACTCTCAGTGGTCACTGACGTCTGAGAGGGTTACTAAGAAATTTGAGAGATCTGTCTTGGTCACATCCGCCAGTGAGGTGTGTTCGACCACTCCAGCGGAAACAAGCCCAGCCTGTCCAACCTATCCTCATAAGATAACCCTCTCATTCTAGGTATCAATATAGTAAATCCCCTCCAACGCATTTACACCCTTCCTTAAATAAGGAGACCAAAACTGCGCACAGTATTCGAGATGTGGTCTCACCAATGCCCTGCATAACTGAAGCATAACATCCTTACTTTTATTTTCAATTCTTCTTGTAATAAGGGACAGCGTTCCATTGGCTTTCTTGATTACATGCTGTACCTGCATACCAACTTTTTGTGACTCATGCATGAGAACACCTAGATCCCTCTGTACCTCAGAATTCTGGAGTCGTTCTCTTTTTAAGTTATACTCTGCATTTTTATTCTTCCTGCCAAGCCAAACAACTTCACATTTTCCCACATTATACTCTTTCTGCCAGATTTTTGTCCACTCACTCAACTTATCTATATCAGTATACAAACTCCTTATGTCTTCTTTACAACATACTTTCCTACCTATCTTTGTGTGGTCTGCAAATTTAGCTACCATGCCTTCGCTCTCCTCATCTAAGTCATTGATGTAAAGTTGAGGCTTCAGCACTGACCCTGTGGGACTCCAACCGTCACACCCTGCCAATCAGACAAAGACCCATTTATGCATACTCTTTTTTTTCTGCCAGCCAGCCAATCTTCTATTCAGGCTAATATGTTACCCCTAAATGATGAGCTTTTATTTTCCGCAATAATCTTTGATGTGGCACCTTATCAAATGCCTTCTAGAAATCCAAGTATGGAACGTCTACAGGCTCCCCTCTATCCACTGCACATGTTACTCCTTCTAATAAATTGGTTAAACATGGTTTCCCTTTCATAAAACCATGCTGACTCTTCCTGATTACCTTCAGCTTTTCTAAGTGCCTAGCTATAACCTCTTTAATAATCAACACTAATGCCTTCCTCAACAGACGAGGAGATATATTTTATCTTTGTCATAGTCACATGGGATATCATTTGTGATTTTGGTAAGAAACATTTCAGTACTGTGGCAGAGACCAAAACCTAATTATAGGGATTTGAACATGAAGTTCTGGGAAAGAAGGGCACAGGTTTTAGAGACAACAACACATGCAAGGACTTGAGAGGAAAGGGCTGTTGGAGTTGTGATGGTAGTTTTCAAGGATGCTGGGATCAAGGGTTAGTTTTTTTTGAGGAGAGAGTTGATGATGGCAGATTTAAAGGGGAGGGACAATACCGAAGAGAGAGAACCATTTACAATATCAGCTAACATGGGTCCAGGAAGGGAAGTTTGGTGGTCTGCAATTTAGTGGGAATAGGGTCAATGAAGCAAGAGGTGCGTCTCACAGACAAGATGAGCTCAGAAAGGACATGAGGGATAATAGGAGATAAACTAGAGAAAGATGAGAGTTCAGGGTAACTGTGGGTTTGTGAACAAGTGGGGCAGACACAACAGAGGCAACTGATGGTGACAAAGAAGCCCATGAGCTCCTCACACTTATTGTTTGAGGTGAAGGCGAAGGAGGCAGGGGACAGGGTTTTAAGAAGATTGCTTGCAGTAGTGAAAACAAGCCAGGGGTTATCTTTGCATTCCAGGATAATCCCCAATTGTCAAAGTGCGCTCTTTTGCGCATGCGTGCAAAAGAGCGCACTGCTCCCTGAGGCAAAGTCCTGTCTCAGGGAGATTCGTGACAGGTAAGTAAAGTCTAAAAATAGATAAATATTGAAATTATCAACATGTCCCCCTTATGTGACAATGCCACACGAGATGGGACATGTTAATAATAAACACATAAAATTTATTAAATGTTTAAAAAACGGACATGAAACTTCATCCCACCAGCGGATGAAGTTTCACGAATAATCGGAAGTCTGCTGGGGCTCCTTGCCTGCCCGCCAGCCTTAAGCTTGGACAGGCAGGTCTTTAATTATTTTAATGAGCCTGTCAATGGCCTCAATTGGCCACTGACAGGTCGGCGGGCGGACAGCTGATTTCACTGTCCGCCCGCCTTCCTAAAAACTTAAAGGGTCCAGGGTGACATCAGGGGTTCCTCCCGACGTCATCCTGCGTCATTTTCCTGTCGGCGAGTGGGCCCCACCCCCAAATCGCAGAGGGGAAAATCCTGCTCAAGGATTTGATCAGGGATGGACTTATCTGTGATTGATATAATGGGACTAGTAAAGCCATGTGAGGTGGCAAGGTCAAGGGCGGACTAGTATATGGTTGGGGAGTTTACACGAAGCGAGAGATTTAGGGAGGAAGAGGGCAGTGAACCCAAATGACTCAAATGAAAATTTTGGTCAATTATTTAAAGAAATACTTCCCAGAAAGGTTCACGTGGAAATCTTACTTCTGAGCATTAAATTATTTTCTACCAATTTACAACATTAAAATTACATTTCCAGGCACTTAAGTTTCACATTTTAGTTGCAAATCAAGGAATATAGTTTCATGTTGGCTGCGACCATTTTCAATGTTCCTGCATTCAGTTTCAGAGTACAATGCTGCTAAACATGAATTCAGAATGCTGGATGGTTGAAGTATGTGCTGATAGAAACTAAACATAAAGTCTCCAGATAGGCAGCAGTTTCACACTTCTAATCACTAACAGTAAAAATATTTTCTATTCCATTATTTTATTATTTAATTTTTGTTGTTTATATAACAAATGCTGGCTTGACTGAATCACTTAAACAGACATTTTGGGAGCTGAATTATGATCAAAGGTACACAAGAAAACTAAGAGATGATTCAAATTCAACTACATACATTAATTAATTTCACACTACCCAGTTTACTAACTATTCTACGTCAGTACGTCCTGATCAATAAGACAAAAAATAAACTTGGGACCTGCACTACATAGCTGCACACAAGTTTGATTGCATGCTGATGTAGCTGATCTGAGCCAGGGCTGCAGCAGTGCTCCATAATTGGTCTCAGTGCCAAGGGCTGGGGTAGGTAAAAATCAAATTTTAATTCCTGCTCCTGGTAATTATCATCAGTCTGCTCCTGGAAAGTGCTTATGTTGAGTGCAAGGAAGGGGTTAGATTCAGGTGTGATGCATTCCATGACTGAATAATCTGTCAATATGCTCAGTATAGCCTCAAGAATGATACTTGGAGGTGGCAGTTATTAGTTCCCTCAAAACCATATCTCAGCTGTTGTCAAAACCTCAGAAAGGAGGATGCAGGAATTAAGAAAAAATACTCATGTGGAAATAGTCTCAGTATCTTAAATTTCTCCTCATAACAATAGTTGGTCAACCCTGGTGAATCTCTGCTGCATGGTCCCTATGATTTAAATTCCCTTTCTATATATGGGACCCAAAGCTGCATACAGTGTACTAAAGGAGGCTTAATCGCTACCTTGTGGTGAAGGCAGCACTGTTACGTAGAGTGCTCCAGGATTAAGACTCAGTGACAATGAAGGAACAGTAATATATTCCAAAGTCAGGATGGTATGCAACTTGGAGGTGATGGTGGCCAATGCATCTGCTGCCCTTTGAGGTCAGGGGGAGATTGTGGGTTCAGGAGGTGCTACCTAAGCAGCTTTGAAGAGTTGATTCAGTGCATGAGAAACAGTATATACTACAGCCACAATGCCCTGAAGAAGAATGGACAGTCTCAGCTTTTATCCAGGCCATTACAATACTCCGAGTACCATTTGTCTGACCTTACGTAACAAGAGACTTCTAATTCAATTCCCACTGAAAATATATTACGTTTCATGTATCTCTTTTTCAATGTCACCAATCAGTAATTTCTTCATTTGCCAGATACCTGGCTGTACTTTACTAATCTTCTGAAATATGTTTAACCCATCGAAGGATGTTTAATATCAATCTAAAAAAATAAATTAACTGAAAAAGTTTGTTGAGCAGCCTTTTATAAAAAGAATTCGAGAATTACTGAAAGATACTGAAACTCAACTCACCTCTTTGTGGGAATCTTTGTGTGCTTCTAGCGTTTTCATAATCGTTAGCTCTGCATAGTTTTTAAACCTTGCCGGTTGGTTGCGCAGGATTTCTCGTAGAACTCTTAAGGCTAATGCTCTAATGGAGTGCTTGAGGGGAAGGGTGAAGGAGGGACAGAAAGAATTTGATTTGTAAATACATTTATGCATTGCTGTATTTTCATACAATTCCTTTCCAAAGATAGAGTTGCAGTTCAAGTTAAGGGCTACTTCACCAGTAGTTAACAGCAGTATAGAGAACACACAACAGTCATGGCAAGACGTCAAAAAGAAAAATCTTCTGAAGCTTGTATTTGGTAGGGGTGTCAGGGATTAAAATATTTAGCTTAGGAAATTTTCTCCTAGTGAACAATTATGATTTTATTACATGTTTGCTAGTTGTAAATCCGTGAACATTCAAAAGTAGCGTTTTACTTGTACGGATTACCTGTGTATTAAGTCAAATCACAAAATGTATTTATAGCTTTCTACATGATGAACAATATGCATCCTGTCCCGATAAGAGGCTTATAAACATGGGTAGGTCCAATTATTTCCTATGATACACTGATATTAAGTTTCTGTTTAAGCCAAGGTGCAAATGGATTAACGATCACATTAATTTAAATCTTTTGAAAAGGATCCCAAGGTCAATTCCATCCCTCCTGCCCTTTTCAATACCCTTTTGTCTTGTTTCAATCACTTGCATGTTGAAAGGATTGCACTGTATTTCAAATTGCTTGAACGGGCGCACAGCAGTTAACAGTGAAAATGTCAAAATATTCCAAATTTCCATATTAGTGTTCTGATATGTTTTCCTTTTCCCTCAACCAAGGATTCCACTTGCCCCACCGGACCCTCCTCATGCCCCTGGTTGACAGGGCCCTTGGCCGTGTCCATTCATTTCAGGCACTTTTACTTTCATCCTTTACCCTCCCTCCCAGAACCATGATAGGGTTCCTCTTGTACTCACCTTCCATCACACCAGCTTCCATATTCAACAGATCATCGTCTGCCAAACACATCTCCCCCTTCCCTCCCCTTTTAACATTCCAAAATCCCTCTGTGCTTTAGCCTATCCTTTCCTCAGTCATCTCCAACACCACCTCCCCTCTCCACAGCACTTTTCCATGCAAATGAAGGAGTTCCTCTTTCCTTCACACTGTCCAAGGCCCCAAACATTATTTCCAGATCAAACAGCAATTTACTTCTACGTCTTTCAATTTAATATTCTATATTCACTGCTCGCAATCTGGTCAGTTCTACATTGGGGAGATCAAAAGCAGATTGGGTAGCCGCTTTGTGGAATATTGCTGTTCAGTCCAAGCTTCTGTCGCCTGCCATTTTAACTGTCCACCTTGCTCCCACTCTGATCTTTCTGTCCTCTGCCTCCTGTACTATCCCAAAAATGTTCAACATAAGCTTAAGGGACATCAACTCATCTTTCCATGGGGCACATTACAGCCTTTTGGACTCAATATGAGTTCAACAATTTTAGATGGTAACCTCTGCCATGCATTTTGTTTCCTTCTTTTTTGCTAGTTTTGGTTTTACTCTCGTTTCTCTCTTTAGTTTCCTTTCAGGCAACAGCTGTTTATGATCCCGTCATTCACACTTTCCCTAGACACGTTTTATTTCTTTACTTGTCCCATTACCTCTCCCTTTGGCCTTGCAACATGTACCCTTTTGACATTTAAGCTCTCTTGCCTTCCACTTTGTCACAGAATTCTTTTCCCATGCTCTTCCCCGCAGCCCCCCATCTCCATTTCACTAGCTTAAATCCCGTTTCACCTCTAACTTTGCCTAGTTCTGATAAAAGGTCATCGACTTGAAACATTAACTGTTTTTCTCTCCACAGACTTGCTGATTATTCCCAGCATTTTCTACTTTTGATTTGCAGCATCTGCAATATTTCACTTTTCCACATTTTATATTATCTGTCTGCAGTCTATCTTGAACCGACCCAAGAGTGAACAAGGATTCTTCTGAGGGTGGGAAAGAGTTTTGGAAACTTGGATTAACTGAAGAAACATTTTACTAAAAACCTCAAGAGATGCCATATTAAATATAGCAGGTCGGCTGGTTTAGTCCAGTCCTGATAAACTGGAAGAATTTACTTATTTTGAACAAGCTACACAGCTATCTTATGAACATCGAACCCTGCTGATGCAAAATACCATTTTGTTCCTTAGGTAAATGCAGGATTTTCACTCACTGTGGGCTGTGAAGAATTACTTACATCCTTGTCTCCTAGGGTCTCTAGAAGCAAAAGCAGAATAGTCTTGAAATGCTCATCCCAAACCCCCAGGGTATCCTCTCTGGTTATTTTTAAGAGCTCCAATAGTGCTGCCTTCCGCTCTTCAACTCGCTCATTGTGGTTGGAAAGTTCTTTCAGAAGGTCAGCAACCAAATCTGAATGGTCAATGGGAACTGCCAGAAGGAAAAAAATATATTCCTGAAATCTTTCAAAGTATCCATTTCTTTTGATCAAAAAGGTTGTAGCATATGAGAATTACAATACTGAACTACACCTTTCTCTTTGCGTGATAGTTAAGGATATGATGCTAGACAGCTGTACGCCAAACACAGGTTCACTGTTTCAAGGAACTTCACTGTTTTTAAGTGTTACAATTACGTAGTTTTTTCCAACTAGAATATGTTTCAAGATATGTTGTAAAAATTAAAATAGGTTTACAATATATTGCAAAAGATCAAAGATAGATAGATCTCATGTTTGAGACTTCAACATTCTCAATTCCAGCCAAGTAAATTTTGGACTTTCATCTTCACAACGATCTCGCAAAAGCAGATCAAAGCAATCCTGCGGCATGATGGCTACCCTGATCAGATCATTGTTCATTGTGTATTGTGCAAATGGGCCAAAGAGCACCACTTATGGTCTTGAAAAGTACCCGGTCTGCCTCAAATTATCCTGGAAAGGCAAAGTATCTCAAAAAATTTGAACAGCAAGTTAAGCAAGCCATGACACATTGCTACTATGTAGTGGCTACATGAGTGGTATATTCCACTATCAGCTGTTGGCAGTCCAAAACAACGTTTTCTACCACACAACTGAGCAACACCATGTAAGAATTTCAGTGCCGGTGCACAGGCTGTACGTCTTAGCGAATGGTTGATCGAATCAAACAGCTGTTATGACGTGACAGGTGATGTGTGCCAGGCAAGCCAAATCCATAAGGGAAATTTGGTCACGCTATCACAACGGTTCTACAATTTGTATTTATGGCAAGAAGATTTGTGCACTGAAATCGGAAGTACTGAGTCCACTAACACCTTTAGAGATTTTAAAAGCTAAATCAAAACATTTATTAACAAAAGAAAACATTTCAAGCACATACATAAGATTATAGTTACTTAATGCAATAACAAATCTCAACGTCCCTAATTAACCTGACTCCCAACTACACACCCTCCTTAAGGCAACAGTCCAAAATAGATTTTAAATTATATCAACCCAGCAAAGTCACCACAAACATCCACTTGACAGCTGAATTCCAAAGGCTTTCCTCCACCTTTGGTTACTGGACACAGCAAACTTCTGCACAGCTGAAGGATTCCCCAAAGCTGTTTCACACAGACATTTTACATCTTACATGCCACCCCACCCCCCCCCCACTCCTCCCCCCCAACATAACCTTCCATCCTTCTTTATGTGTTTCTCTCACTTTAAACTGTAAATTCCATTGTTATAACTGTCTTTGGAAATTTACTATTTCCATAATATAAAAATCTTTCATGTTGCCAATATGGTCAGTACATTTGGTAAAAACAAACACAATGCTTGGCCTTGCTTATCTTGTTAGTTGTAAATATCCCATTATCCCTTTGAAACCTAAACAACTCCTTCATTTATCTAAAAATGGGGCAAATTTCCTTCATACCCTACATGCTAAGTCCTCATCCATGTTTGCTCATTAGCATTTCAAATGCCTTTTACCCCTAATTTTTGATAATTTCAAGCTTATAGTCTATCTGACTCTAATTCAATTAAATCTCACAGACAGAACCATCTATACTCATACCCATAAACTTACTTTACAATAAACCACAATAACAATGAAAAAGTGTTAGTTTCACGAAACAGCATGTTTCTTTGGTTGTTCATAATAGGCAGAGTTTAGACTGTGCTTGCAAAACCCAAAACAAAACATCTATGGTAGGATGTGATTCTGCGATTGGGCAGTATTGGCTGAACAATTCTGAGTGTGTTAATAGCTATACTAAGAACAATTTAAGATAATCAGTTGAGATCATAATGTGGCTCATTTACGTTTGCTAGAAGAGACATACATTCATACTCATGGACTCACTCTCTGCAAATAAAAGGGATATGTTCAAGCCTTGCACCTTTTTTGGATTAGGCAGGAGTTTGGGGAGCCTGAAGTTGCCAATGCTTTCGCCATGACAACGCCTCAGCCAGAGTTGATTTGTCAACTAATCAACACTCTTTTTTCCTATAGTATAAAGTGCTTGAGTTGCTTGAAATTTGGCATTCTTATGTTTGTCCTGATGAGTGCAAGATAAAAAGGTTCATTAACACACACACAATTGGTGAGGACACGACTGATACTGGCTGAGGTGCCCCTTAGTTGAATGGCATGCAGACACTCTACAGTTAAGGCTTACACACGAATAACAGCCACCTGAGCGAGGTACTGAAATGCATCCAAGGACTGTACCCCAACAAGGATTCAATAGCTTCAGGAAGAGAAGGAACAAGGATTTGATAGGTGAAAAGTGATAGAGAGAAGTGGGAAGGAAAATAATGAATAGAGAAAAGAAAAAGAGAGAAAAGTTGAGGACAAAAATAGGCTGTGATCCATTATGGTCCAAACCCCCAGTACTTAAAACTGACCTCCACATGCATCTGTCTGAATGACACCAATGTTCCCTCCTCCACTGTCCAGCTGGCAAACCATTCCAACTTTTTTAAAATTCATTCATGAGGTGGGGGGGGGGCATCACTGGCTAGGCCAGCATTTATTGCCCATCCCTAATTGCCATTGTTCAGAGGGCATTGAAGAGTCAACCACATTGCTGGAGTCACATGTAGGCCAGACCAGGTAAAGACAGCAAATTTCCTTCCCTCTAAAGGACACTAGTGAACCAGATGGGTTTTTACAACAATCGACAATGGTTTCATGGTCATCATTAGACTTTTAATTCCAAATTTTTAAAAATTGAAACTCAAATTCCATCATCTGCCTTGGTGAGATTCGAATCCAAGTCCCCAGAGCATTGGTCTCCGGATTGGTCTCCAGCCACTATACCACTAGGCCATTACCTCCCATAAACTCATCACTTTTTGAGCAACAAAATTCTTCTCAATATCTGTTTTAAATTTACTTTTCACTAGTTCCTATTTATATCCTCCTGGTCCTACTTTACTGGTTTATTTCAAAGTAGTAATCCAAGTTTACTTTTAAAATTTTAAATACTGTACTTTGACAATGTCCCTCCGTAACTGCTTTCTTTCTAGACTGGAAGCTTTAAACTTCGCCATTTCTCATAACTCTTCCAGAACACATGTTAGGAGTAGTTTTGTTGCTCTTCTTGATCCCTTCAATAACGCTTATGGTGCACATATAGCTGGGCTGTGGTTGTATAACAAAACATAATACAATAAGCATGGTTTTGGTTTGAGCAATGCTTTATAAAGCACTAACATAACTCCAGTGAAATTGTATTTTTTGACATTTTATTAGATTTTAAATTGATTCAATACATTTCCTAGACACAAAGGGCAGGATATTGAGGTTGGTAAGTGGGGGGTGGGGCCTGCTCACCGATGTGTAAAATGATGCGGGATGATGTCACCTCGCATCATTTCAATTTTCAGGTTGGCGGCGGCACAGCCAAATGAGCTGTGTGCCCGCCGACCTGTCAACGGCCAACTGAGGCCATTTCAAAAGTAATTGAACTCGTTAAAGAACCTGCCCGTCCAACCTTAATGTTGGCAGGTAGGCTGGGAGCCCTGGTGGGCTTCAGAAAAAGCATGAAACCTCATCCATGGGCGGGATGAGGTTTCATGCAGGTTTTTAAAAATGTAATATCAGTTTAATTAAAAGTGATGGACATGCCCCAACTCATGTGACAGTGTCACATGAGGGGATGTCAGGGAAAGTTTATTTTTCTATATTTAGAATTTTTGAATTTGGTGCCGATCTCCCTGAGGCAGCACTTAGCCTCAGGGACATGAGTGTGCTCTTTCGCACATATGCAGGAAAGAGCACACTCTCAGCTTAGGGAATTCACCCCTGCCCGCACGGGAAGCGCATAGCACTTCCTGGTGGACGTCACGCTGGGCAGGCCTTAATTGGCCCGCCCACGTAAAATGGCGGTGCACCCCCAATTGGGGGCGCCGATCGGCGTCACGCCCGCACGTGCCCACTCCTGAACTTCCCCCACAATGGGGGGAAAATTCTGCCCAAAGTAATCTTTCTAGTATTAACCATATATTTTTCTCTAGGTTTCCTTGTGCTAATTTAATTTCAATCATTGTTTATTTATGGCTTTTTTTTCAACTTAGGAAGTTCATCAGCGTGGAATTTTAATTTTCTATTTATTTGCTCAATTGTAGAACCAATTTGAATTCTTCTGAAAACCTGGTCTTCAACTGCACCTTGTCTCTAATACTCTCCCCTGCATTAGCATTGTTAGTATTATGATGAATTTACAAATGACTTGGGTTAAACAGACCACTTGCGTAGGTTAGGAACAATGATCAAAACACTGGGCCTACCAGACCGCAGTTAACACCTTTCTCAAGCTGGTAAAAATGCCGCACAAGTTCCTGTTTTAACCTACAGATCCTCTTCCAGCCCCAAATTCAACACTGTTGTCTGTAGCTTTGATGCAATTCAAGGTTTTTTGTATGAAAATTTATTAATTTCCTTCTGAGTGTCCAAATAAACAATGTCATAAGGGAATACTGCAAGCCATAAAAGCAAACATGCCATCAAACAGAATTCTATAGCAAAATTGCAAGCATATTTTTTTTATTCTTTCATGGGATTTGCATATCCTTTGTTGCCCATCCCTAATTGGCCTTAGACTGAGTGGCTTGTTAGACCATTTCAGAGTGCAGTTAAGAGTCAACTACAATACAGTGGATCTGGAGTCACATGTAGGCCAGGCCAGGCAAGGATGGCAGATTTCCTTCCCTAAAGGGCATTTTCCGGCAATTGATGATGGTGGTTATGGTCCCCATTACTGAGACTAGCTTTATACTCCAGATTTATTAATTGTATTTAAATTCCACCAGCTGCTGTGATGGGATTTGAACCCATGTCCGCGTGCATTAGTCCAGTGACATTACCAATATGCCACCAACTTCCTCATCTACTTAGAAGGATATTATTTATACACGGTTATGTTTCCAGTTTATACACCAGTGTAGGTCATTATGCTATCTATGCTAATCTAATAGCTATGTTACAATTTATGACTCTGACTCCAGAGATTTGAGCATATAATCTGGATTGACAGCATGAGTGAATGTTGCATTGTTGGTTTTGTCTTTTGGGTATTAAACTGAGACCCCACCTGCCTTGTGGATAGACTTAAAAGATCCTATGAAATGCTTCAAAGAACAGAAAGGGAGTTATGCTTGGTATAGAATTATAGAGAAGTTACAGCACAGAAAGAGGCCACACAGCTGGTCAAAAAAGAATTTGAAAAAAACTAGCTGCCCATTTTAATCTCACCTTCCGGCACTTGGTCTGTAGCCTTGCAAGTTACAGCACTTTAGGTGCAGATCCAGGTGCCTGTTAAATGAGTTGAGGGTTTCTGCCTCCACCACCAAACCAGGCAGTGAATTCCAAGTGCCCACCACCCTCTGGGTGAAAAGGTTTTTCTTAACGTCCCCTCTATTCCTTCTACCAATCACCCAATCTACAATCTGTGCCCCCTGGTATTTGGCCCCTGCTAGGGGAAAACAGGGCATCCCTGTCTACTCTATTTAGGCCCCTCATAATCTTGTACATCTCAATCAGGTCACCCCTCTGCCTCCTCAGTTCCAAGAAAAACAACCCTACAGCCTATCCAAACTTTCCTCATAGCTGCAATTTTCAAGACCTGGCAACATTCTTGTCAATCTCCTCTGTATTATCTCCAGAGCAATTGTGTCCTTCCTGTAAAGTGGCAACCAGAATTGTATACAAAATTTCAGCTGTGCCTAACCAGCATTTTATACAGTTCCATCATTACATCCCTGCTTTGTATTCTATACCTCGTCCAATAGAGGAAAGCATTCCATATGCTTTCTTTTCCACCTCCAGGGTCCTGTGGACACGCATACCAAGGTGTCTCACTTCCACAACCCATCCCAATATCCTCCCATTTATTGGGTATTCCCTAGCTCTGTTTGCCCTCCCCAATTGCATTACCTCATACTTCTCTGGATTGAATTCCATCAGCCACTCTTCTGCCCACTCAACCAAACCATTGATATCATTCTGGAGACAACAGCCATCCTTTTCACCATCAACTACATGCCAAATTTTTGTGTCATCTGTCTGCTTCCCAATCATGCCACCCACATTTAAGTCCAAATCAGTAATATATACAACAAACAGCAAGGGGCCCAACACTGAGCCCTGTCGAACGCCACTGGAAAGTTTTCCATTCGCAAAAACATCCATCAACCATTACTCTTTGGCTCAGTGACAGGAAACAATCTTGAATCCAACTCGCCACATTCGTCGTCTCCCATGGATTTTTTACTTCTCTGACCGGTCTGCCATGTGGAACCTTGTAAAATGCCTTACTAAAAACCATGTAGACAACATCCACTGCATTATCCTCATCAATCCTCCTTGTTACTTCCTCAAAAAATTCAATTAAATTAGTAAGACATGACTTTCCCCTAACAAAACCATACTTACCATCCCTGATTAATCTATTGCTTTTTAAGTGACAGTTTATCCTGTGTTTCAGAATTGATTCTAATAATTTGCCCACCACCAAAGACAGAATAATTAGCCTATTATTATTTGGTTTATCCCTCGTACCCTTTTTAAATAATGGTTCAATGATCACAGACCTCCAATCCTCTGGTACCTCACCTGTATCTAGTGAGGCTTGGAAAATGATCCTCAGAGCATCCGCAATTTCCTCCTTGGCTTCCTTTAGCAGCCGAGGATACAATCCATCCAGCCCTGGTGACTTAACCACCTTCAAGGATCACAGAATTTTAACAGCACAGAAGGAGGCCATTTAGCCCAGTGTGTCTGCACCGGCTTTCCAAGTGAGCATGATGATCTAATGTCATTGCCCTGCCTTTTCTCCGTACCCCTGCACATTGTTTCTATTTAAATAATCATCTAATACCCTCTTGAATGCCTCGATTGAACCTGCCTCTACCACACTTCCAGGCAGTGCTTTCCAGACCTGAATCACTTCTTGTGTGAGAAAGGTTTTTCTCACGTCACACTTGCTTCTTTTACAAATCACTTTAAATCTGCGCCTTCTCGTTCTTGATCCTTTTACGAGCAGGAACAGCTTCTCCCTATCTACTCTGTCCAGCCCCCCTCATGATTTTGAACATCTCTATCAAATCTCCTCTTAGCCTTCTTCTCTACAAGAAGAACAGTTCCAACCTCTCCAATCTATCCTCATAGCTGAAGTTTCTCATCCCTGGAATCATTCTTGTAAACCTCTTCTGCATTCTCTCCAATGTGTTCACATTCTTCCTATAATATGGTGCCCAGAATTGTACACAATACTCCAGCTGAGGTCTAATGAGTGTCTTATATAAATTCAGCATAACCTCCTTGCTCTTCTCCTCTATGCCACTATGAATAAAGCCAAGATACTATGTGCTTTATTAACTGCTCTCTCCACCTGTCCTGCCACCCTCAATGATCTATGCACATAAATACCCAGGTCTTTCTGCTCCTGCATTCCCTTCAAAATTTCACCCCTTTTTTTTATTGTCTGTCCATGTTTTTCCTACCAAAATGAATCACTTCACACTTCCCCGCATTGAACTTCATTTGCCACCTATCTGCCCACTCCACCAACTTGTCTATGTCCTTTTCAAGTTCTACACTGTCCTCCTCACTGTTTACAACACTCCCAAGCTTTGTATCATACACAAACTTTGAAATTGACCCCTGTACGCCAAGATCTAGGTCATTAATATATCTCTGGAAAAGCAAGGGTTCCAATACCGACCCTGGGAACTCCACTACAAACCTTCCTCCAGCCCAAAAAATATCTATTCACCATTACTCTCTGCGTCCTATTTTTCAGCCAATTTTGTATCCACATTGCTACTGTACATTTTGTTCCATGAGCAATAACTTTTTTCACAAGTCAGATGTGTGGTACAGTGTCAAATGCCTTTTGAAAGTCCATGTATACCACATCAAAAGCATTACCCTCATCGATCTTTTCTGTTATTTCTTCAAAAGACTCTAGCAAGTCAGTTAAACATGGTTTCCCCTATAGAAATCCATGCTGGCTCTGGGGTAGCATCTACCTCCTTGGTAAAGATGGATGCAAAGTTATCATTTAATACGTCAGCCATGGTCCCTTCGTCCATGTATAAATTCCCTTTTAGGTACCTAATCAACCCTACTAATTGGCCCATACCAAAAATACTAAATAATCATGGAGCAAAAGGGAAGGAAATAAATACAATAATTATCACTAGAGAAAAAGTACTTGGGAAACGAATGGGGCTAAAGGCCGATATGTCACCTGGACCTGATGAGTTGCATCCTAAGATATTAAGGGAAATAGCTGCAAAGATAACAGATGCACTGGTAGTAATTTTCCAAGAATCCTTAGATTCTGGAAAAGTCCCAGAATATTGGAAAACTGCCAATATAACACTCTTATTCAAAAAGGGTGGGAGACAAAAAACAGTAACTATAGGCCAGTTAGCTTAACACATGTCATTGGGAAAATGTTGGAGTCTGTTATAAAGGGTGTAATAGCAGAGCATTTAGAAATGCATAACATAATCAAGCAGAGTCAGCATGGCTTCAGGAAAGGGAAATCATGCCTGACAAATTCATTAGAATTCTTTGAGGAGGTAACAAATAGGATAGATAAAGGGGAACCATTAGATGTAATATATCTGGATTTCCAAAAGGCATTAGATAAAGTACCACACGTAAGACCACTTAATAAGAGCCCACAAATATACTTGCATGGATAGAGGACTGGCTAACTAATAGAAGACAAAAAATTGGGATATAGGGAGGGGCATTTTCAGGATGACAACCTGTAACTAGTGGAGTGCCACAAGGATCAATGCTGGGGCCACAATTATTTACAATATATATTGATGACATGGATGAGGGAAGTGAATATACTATCGCTAAGTTTGCAGATGACACAAAAATAGGTGGGAAGGCAGGTGGTGACGATGATCCGAAGAATCTACAGGAGGATATGGACAGGTTAAGTGAGTGGGCAAAAACGTGGCAGATGGAATATAATGTGGGAAACTGTGAGGTTATGCATTTCGGCAGGAAGATTAGAGGAGCTGAATATTATTTAAATGGAGAAAGACTGAAGAAAGCTGCAGCACAGAGGGATTTGGGGCTCCTTGTGCATGAATCCCTAAAAAACTAGCATATAAGTTCAGCAGGTAACAGTTAAGGCAAGTGGAATGTTGGCCTTTATTTCAAAGGGAATGGGGTATAAAAATAGGGAAGTCTTGCTAAAACTATACCAGGCACTAGTTAGACCACACCTAGAATACTGTGAACAATTTTGTTCCCCTTATTTAAGGAAAGATATACTGGCATTGAAGGCAGTCCAGAGAAGGTTCACTAGATTGATCCCGGGGATGGAGGGATTTTCTTATGAGGAGAGGTTGAGTAGGTGGGGCCTGTACTCATTGGAGTTTAGAAGAATGAGAGGCGACCTTATTGATACATATATGATTCTTAGATGGTTTGACAGGGTAGATGCTGAGAGGTTGTTTCCTCTTATGGGAGCGTCTAGGGCCAGAAGGCATAATCTCAGAGTAAGGGGGCACCCATTTAAATCAGAGATGAGCGGGAATTTCTTCTCTCAGAGGGTAGTCAATCTACAGAATTCTTTGCCACAGAGGGCTGTAGAGGCTGGGTCGTTAAGTATATTCAAGGCTGAGGTAGGCAGATTTTTAATCAGTAAGGGAATCAGGGGTTATGTGAAAAAGGCAGGAAAATGGAGTTCAGGATTATCAGGTCAGTCATGATGTCATTGAATGGCGGAGCAGACTCGATGGGCTGAATGGCCGGCTTCTGCTCCTACGTCTTATGATCTTATTCCTCCTTTTTACTACTTATATGCCTATAGAAGGCTTTGGGATTCCCCTTTATGTTGGCTGCTAGTTTTATCGCATAATCCCTCTTCGCTTCTCTAGTATGCTTTTTCACCTCCCCTATTCCTCTTGGTTCTCAGTTATATTTTTCTGCCTGACACCTGTCATAAGTACACTTTTTCTTTTTTATCTTAATTTCTATCTCCTTTTTCATCCAGGGAGCTCTGGATTTGTTTGCCCTACCTTTCCCTTTCGTTGGAATATGCCTTGACTGTGCCCGAACCAACCCTCTTTTTAAAAGGTAACCCATTGTTCAGTTGCAGTTTTTCCCGCCAATCCTTCGTTCCAGTCTATCTGGCCCAGCTCCGTTCTTGCCCCAAAGTTGGTTCTCATCCAGTTAATTATTCTTACTCTGGATTGCCTATCGTCCTTTTCTATCATCATCGTAAAACATACAATAGTGATTACTGTCTCCTAAATGTTCCCCCACTGACACTTGATCTTCTTGGCCCACCTCGCTTCCAAGAAGCAGGCCCAACAGAGCATCTTTTCTTGTTGGATTGGACACATACTGCTGTAGAAAATTTTTCTGAACACAATCTAAGAACTTTTGCCCCTCTCCACCCTTTACATGATCACTGACCCTGTCTACATTCGGACAATTAAAGTCCCCCATTATAACTACTCTATAATGCTTGCATCCCTCTGCAATTCCCCTTCAGATTTGTTCTTCTACATCCTTCTCACTAGTTGGCGGTCTATAGACTACACTGAGCAATGTAATTGCACCCTTTTTGTTCCTTAGCTCTAGACAAATTGATTCTATCCTTGAACCCATGGGGACATTCTCTTTCTCCAGCACTGCAATGCTCTCCTTAACCAATATGGCCACCCCTCCTCCTTTCCTATCTTTTCTGAACACCTTGTACCCAGGAATACTTAACACATAGCTCTGCCCTTTCTTGATCCAGGTCTCTGTTATCGCCACAACATCATACTTCCATATGGCAATCTGCGCCTGTAACTCCCCAATCTTATTTACTATACTCCGTGCATTCACATACGTGCCGATTTAGATTTTGTTACTTTCTTCCTCACCCAGACTTGACCTATTAACTTACTATATACCATACTAGTTATATCTGTCCCTCACAGTGTTTTGTACACTCTGGTATTCCTCTCTCTAATATTTTCTCGTGGTTCCCACACCCTTGCCGTCCCTCCAGTAAATCCCCTCTCACTATGGTTATTGTATTGAATATTTCACAGTCCTCCTCTTAGCTAGAATATCTGCTTCATCCCTCTCCTTAGTGAACAAAGAGCCAAAGTACTCATTGAGAATCCTGCTCACATCTTCAGCATCAGAGCACAAGTTACCATAAACATCTCTGATTGGCCCTACCATTTCCTTAGTTATTCTCTTGCTTTTAATGTACTGGCAAAACATCTTTGGGCTTTCTTTGATTTTACCTGCCAATATTTTTTCATATCCTCTCTTTGCTTTCCTAATTACCTTTTTTACATCACCTCTGTGTTTTCTATACCCTTTAGGCTTTCTACATTATTAAGTATTTTGTGATTGTCATAAGCTTTCTTTTTCTGCCTTATTTTACCTTGTATACTTCTAGATAACCAGGAGGCTCTAGATTTGGCATACCGTCCTTTTTCGTTGTGGGGACATGCATACACTGTGCTTGTAGAATCTTGCTTTTGAATGCCTCCCACTGGTCTGTCACTGATTTCCCTTCAAGTGGCTGTAACCAGTCCACTTTCACCAATCATCTCTCAGCTTCGTAAAGTTTGTCTTTCCCCAATTTAGATATTTACTCCTGTTGTATCGTTATCCTTTTCCAAAATTATGTTAAATCTAACTGTATTATGGTCATTATCTCCAAACTGGTCACCCACTGCTACTTCATCCAATTGCCCAGCTTTAGAATTGTACTTCTGCGCCTATTACTATGTTCGTATCCAGTTGTTATTAGGGTAGTTGAAGTCCCCAACTATTATTACCCTATTGTTTTGCCCTATTGCACTTAGAAATTTGCCTACATATTTGCTCTTCTATCGCCCTCTCACTATTTGGGGGTCTATGCCCTCTTTTTATTCCTGAGCTCAACCCATATGGCCTCATTTGATGATTCATTTAGTACATCCTGAAAACCCCTATATCCAGGGATGTTGAGCTGCCATTTTTGCCCCTCTTTAAGCCAAGTTTCCATTATAGCATTGATGTCATGCTGCCACACATCTATCTATGCCCTCAGCTCATCGGCTTTGTTTGCTATACTCCTTGCATTTAAATAATACCTTTTAATTTTAGTCTTGCAAGTAATCTGGAGATTACTACCTTTGAGATCCTGTTTGCTAATTTCTTCCTTAACTCTCTGAACTCAGCCTGCAGGATCTTATCCTTTTTTTACCCATATTGCTGGTACCAATGTGAACCACGAACTCTGGCTGGGCACCTTCACTCTTCAGAATGCTCTGAAGCCGCTCGGTGATATTCATGACAGGGAAGCAACATACCATCCTGGAATCACGTCTGTGAGCAGAGAAGCTCCTGTCTGTTCCACTAATTATAGAATCCCCTACCACTATTGCTCTCTCTCATTTCTCCTCCCTCCCTGCACAACTAAGCCAAAAGTTAAACTCAACAAACATCAGTTAGAAGATGTAATCATTCATTCATCTGTTGCTTGTGGGAGCACAGGTGTGTAAATTGGCTGCTCTGTTCCCCACATTACGACAATGCAACACTTCAAAACATACCTCATTTTCTGTGAAGCACTTTGGGGCATCCTATGGTTGCGACAGGCAAGTTCTTTTTATATATCTTCTTCGGCATAGCACCTCAAACTTCAAACATATGTACAAATTAGGAGTGGGAGTAGGCCATTTGGCCCCTCAAGCCTGCTTTACTATTTGATAAGATCATGGCTGATCTAACTGCGGCCTCAACTCTACTTTCCTGCCTATTCCCTATAACCTTTGACTCCTTTGTCAAACTCAGTCTTAAAAACATTCAATATTCCTGCTTCCTCTGCTCTCTGAGGAAGAAAATTCCACAGAATGGCTCCCTGAAAGAAATTCTCCTCATCTCAGTCTTAAATGGGAGACCCCTTATTTTTAAACTGTATCCTCTATTTCTAGTCTCTCCCATAAGGAAGAACATCCTGTCAGTATCCACCCTGTCACTATTATTGTAGGTGAGCAATCACATCTTCACTTGCTCCAAAGCTGCGTAGCTTGTACTGGTGGCAGAATTGAACAGGAAAATCTTATGTACTTAAGCTTGATAATGGTAGCGTATGCAGTTGAATCGATTGTCCTGAACAACTTGCTTTTATGACTTTTATGTAGCGCATTTAATGTAGTCAAATGCCTTGGGACATTTTACAAGTGCAATATAAATAAAAACATTTTTAGCAATTCTGAGGATCCAAAAGCTATGTCAGGATATTTGTTCTGGTACTTGTGTATCCAAACTAGCTGGGCTATCTTCTAGAATGAACCTGGGATTTCACTCCACATATCTCTCCTAATCTGAGAGAGATAGATTCAACAAATAATCCAATTAACTTTTACTTGTAACAGAGCTGGATTAAACTGGATAAAAATGTGGCCATGTATCTCAAGGCTTCTGTTTTTTTCCATGCTGGTACCACGAGGTACCAAGTTGAAAGCAACATTAGTAGATTTTCCTTGAACCTAATAGTATTCCTTAATCTCATTCATGACCACAACATGCCCAAGTATTCTTCATAAGAAATTGAGGCTTTTTTCTTTTATTATGTGAGCCTTCAATGTACATTATAAGTTCTGCTATTTCAAAGAATCACCTTAAGATCTCCAGATAACAATCAGATCCTCTGTGGATCGCCACCTTGACATGGTGGACAGGTTGTATGCTGCAACTATCCCTTGAGCGATGTCATCAGGTGCTCCTTGCTCCTGGTAGGGGTACCCATGGCAACAACTTCAGGAAGAGGTGCCAGACAAAGTGAAGTCCAAAGGCCTCAAAGGCAGAAAAGGCAAAAGACTACACGTTCATTGGCTACGAAGGCGAAAGAAGGCTGCAGCAGCAAAGTGGTTCCATTCATTGTGGTTCAACAGTCACCAAAATCTGATCACCAACCTGTCAAGATCGTGTGGACAAAGATGGCATCCCAAGGTCCCCACATTAAACAAAGTCATGCGCAGGTTGCTACCAGAATCCATTTACCATGTCCTGTGGTGAATCGAGGATTGGCAAGAATGACAGGGATGTGAACCTGGGAGCCCTAGTCAAGAATCTGCCCACAGGTTATGGATACAATGACATCATTGGACACCTGAGATGGGAAGAGATGTCTCAGGCAGCAACATGAGCGGTCCTCTTCAGGATACCCTCTGCTCACCTCAAATGGGGAGGGGGCCAGAAAAGGTGCCTTCTCCAACACGCAGTGAAAATGATGAAGGGGACATCGTCATTTGGTAGGAGGTGGAGCAAGACCCACACTCTTTGCCGGTGATGTGGGGTTAAAGCATTTCACCTGTAGAAATCGACCTGCGGTAAATGTGCCTACACTGCCAAGAGAAAGAGGAAGTATAACTGGAGTGCTAAGGCCAAGAGAAGAAATGCAACTGGTATAGGCTGCATGAGGCACCTGAAGATGGTGTATCGCTGACTCAGGAATGGACCACCCTGAAGCCCAGACGTTTCACAATGGCTTCCTCCAGTACTGCATAAACTGCCAGTGTACCTACACAACAAATAAAGCTATGGTTCGGAAAGTTTAAAAAAAACAGGCAGTCCCACTTTCTCCTGGCTGGGGAAATCACATCCTGCGGGATCATCATCTTTGTGGTCAAAGGAAGAAAACTTTAAATTTTGCAACTTGGAATGTTAAAATGAAGCAAATCCTGCACTCTGAATCCCACTACCTCCTGGGATGTCCTGTCCCATGTGCTCAAAAATCTGAGAGTCAAGAATCAACCTGTTCAGTCACAAGACCGCCCATGACAGAAACTTGTAACCCTCGTCATCCTCGAATTGAGGGGCAGGTGGCAATGATGATCAATAAGGATGCTTTTTAGTGTTTTGGCTCCCCAGGATTCCCTTTCTTAGCTAGAAACCGCAATTGCATTCTGGAACACTTACGAGTATGCTTCAAATAAAATTCCATTCCAACGTCTCCAAAGCAAGTTGACAGTCTTAGCACTGGTCTTAATTACTCCCCACAGTTTGAGTGAACTCAATGTAAAACTGCCTATGCCCATCACTATGCATTGTGGCGAGTCCTCCCAGTGAACTGATTCATTGCAACTTATTTGCACACTTCACTGATTTTCCAATCCATCCACTGACCCCCGCACTATAGCTTGTTGGGTCAGTTGCCAATTCAGTGCAACAGTCTCTTCAGACTTCAAGTAATTTTGCACATGAGAACACAAAGAAATCACGAATCAAATCATTCAGTCCATCAAAACCTAATTGTTCCACATATCATGTACAATATGTTCTACTGTAGATACCACCCAACTCATTCCTTGATCAGATGCCTTCCCAGGCCCATTTTCATGGGTGTCACAGCTCAGGAACCATCATATTCCACACAACATTTAATCAACTAACAATAAGTAATTTAATCAATTCTATTCTGTAATCAAATATTTTAAAGATCTGATCAACACAGCTTTAGCTATGAGTCATAGACCCACTGCTCTGTGGGAAAAGATATTGCACTTCTAGTCTTGCTCTGGGCATGTTATTTGAAGGCTATAAAAGAAATTAAGCACTCAAAAGGCTTAAATAAACAATTAATTGCATCATTACCTGAACTAGCAAACATTGCAAGTAATTAGCAAACATTTATTAGCACATAGTGCACTCACTAAGAAATTGCTGCAGCACCAAGTAGATAACAGAATTTATTCATGTATTGAACATTGTCAGTAAAGAAATAAATGTGCCCAGAGTTTCCATCAACAGATTATAAACTTACTTGTTAGAAAATAAACACAGCTGCCCAAATCCTCACCTGGTTAAAACAGCAGGTAGCTGAGCTATACAGGTAGAGTGTCCTTTATCTGTAAATCCCAAAACCACACTTTTTTTGTCTGCACTGTTTAACTTACAAATCCTCTCCTACAAGCAGGATTGCAGGTGGCAGCACAGGTGGGAACTTATTACTTATTACCTGTATTTATTATTCAATGGTACATCTTACTTTTCTAGCCATTTTATTTAGACTAGAGCTAGCCTAGGCTGCAACCATTGTAATTTTAGCAGGCATAGGCCCATATGTGGTACCCGGAAACCAAAATGATCTGAAAGCCAAAACGCAATCTGACCGAGGGTTTCAGATAAAGGATACTTCACCTTTACAAACTATGAAGCACCAGCTATGGCCCAACTCTGCTGAGCTCATCCATCTTATCCAGAGCAGCCGTAGAGGTACCCAATGTTGAAGGAAATGCGTCACGAAACTATCAGATTTTTCACATTATTATTGTGGGGTATTGTAAAATAAGCTTATGTTTGTGTGTGTGTGTGTGGATGGCTCTGTGTGACTAATTTAATTAAATTAAAGATGGATAGACTGCAAGATTGAAATTATCAAGGCAGTTAGGTGTAAAAGGACATGTGAATTGCTAATGAGTGAACTAGGGTAAAGTCTCAGCAGATACGGTGTGAATTAAATTTGCATTTTAAGATAAGTGGAGAGGTGTTTGGTTTTCAAAGATAAATAGGAGATATACACCCGATAAGATAAATAAGGCAGGTTATTACGTTGATTTTTCCCAAAAGTACTGGCCATAACGACAACATAAAATATTTTTATATTATGGGAAAAGTAAATTCCAAAGACATGTGAGAACAATGGGATTTACAGATTAAAGAGGAAGAAATATATTTAAAGAAGAATGAAGGCTGTGTGGAGTGGCTATGTACTATCTGAAAGGCACACTGTGTGAAACAGACTTGGGAGAAGCCTCTAGCCACTTTGGTTATTGAACAGCAGAATTCTGCAAAGTTGTCTTAAAAGCCTTTGGAATTCCACTGTCAAATGGGTGCTTGCGGTAACCTTGCTGGATTGTCTATATAAATTTAAAATCTACTTTGGACCGTTGCCTTAAAGGAAGTATGTAGTTGGGTTAACTTGGAATTTTGGAAATTATTATAATATTAAGGATTAAATAACCATGTAATTGTAATCTTGTGTACGTGTTTTATTCTTTTCTTTTGTTAATAAACATTTTATTTAATTTTTTAAATCTCTAAAGGTGTTAGTGGATTCATTACTTCTGAATTCAGTGCACAAATCTTCTCGCAATAAATACAAATTGCAAACCTTTGTGATAGTGTGGCTAAGTTTCCCTTGTGGATTTGGTCAGCCTGGCCAATACCACCTACTGCATCATAACAAGTGGGAAAGAGAAATTTACTTAGGTTCATGCTTCTGATTGTCGTTCATCTCCCAGTGCTGGAACAATCCGGGTAGATGTCAAGTCACAACAGGATTTGGCTCAGTAATAAGATAGCCCACCCTTAATTGTTTAGCGTCAAAATTTAAGAATGGACAGTTTGGCAAAATACAACAGGATATTTTCACCTGTGGAAATGTGTTCCACTGTGCTATCAACATTTCCAGGAGAGATCAAAGGAGGGTTAGAAAAATAGCTGAAGAGGAAGACTGAAAATAATTAACCTTTGGACTTCTGGGATTTTTCATATTAGGCTCTAGTCCACTAACATTAAAATGAAATCATAATTTTGCTTAATTAGAATTATAGAATACCATCTAAAGTAATTAGAACTCATCTCACATTAAAGCAAAGTTCTTGGAACCGAATGTCATGTATGAATCTGTCTTATTTTCAACTGAAGTGTACATCATCACAATCTTGCCATTGATTCAGTCATAATAGCTTAGAATTATCCATTCAGAGCCTGTCAAAATCAGGGAGATTCGTTTCCTGACTACATGCGTTTGGAAGCCCAATTTAAACACTGCTGCAAAGCACACTGAGCTAAATCCTTTACTAGGGCAAAAATTCCCTGTTAAATCAGTTTATGCCACGCTTAACATTGCTTTGGTAGTATGCTCTTAGGAGGTAAGCCAGTATCCACAAGCACAATATAAATTAACCAAACAGTGCATACTGATGCACTGTTAACTGGGCCTCTTGAATAGAAGAAGGCTTTGCACTTACAAGGGTGTACATTATAGCTAGAGGGGATGTAAATCTTTTCCAAAGGATGCAAGTCATTCAAAACTAGCAGCAATGCTAACTCTGAAAATCTCTTAATTTTTGATACATTTTAGTAACTTAATATATGCTGCTTTGTTCTAAACATATGCTGCAGAACAAAGAAAGCTGAGCTCTGATTGATTTGACATGAGGCAGCTTTTAAGTTGAAGGTAAACAATCTTGTACATGTGTTATTTTGCTTCACTATTTTGAATACACCCAAACCAACCATGGATCCATTTTTCTGGCAGACGTTGAACATTAATTGAACAATTTGTTAGCTCAACGAAACTCTTTGGAAGAAATTGCTCTATGTCATTTATTTAAGCTAACAAATATACATTAATAAATTTTAGATACGCTATTTCAACCACTGCAGAGGAGCAGTCATATCAGATTCGGGAATTCCTTTGCACAAAGTGGCTCTAAGTCACTATTAATTAACATTAAACAAATTGCTCATCTTTACCATACCATCTAACAAAGTTATACCACATGAAGCCAAAATTATTTAAGATATTGTACAGAAGAATCTTACCATCACGGAATTGTTCCATATCATCATCAAACATAGCTTCCTTAAGGGCTGTCTTGTCAAATACATTGATTGTATCTGAATAATTATACGGATTGTATTCTCTAGTCCGAGGTCCAGAGAAAGAGCGTGGTGGTGGAGTGTTAAGCAAAGATGTTTTGTTATCAAGAGCAGTTCTTCCTCCTTCCACAGGTTCACCTCCTCCACGAATGTCAGAGGACGGAGATGCAATTCCTCCATCCCTTGATACCTTTAACAAAATGTTAAAGATTTTGTTAAAATTCTGAAAACAATTTAACACATTACAAAAATACAGCTCTGAAAGAGAAGGATGATAACCAGATTATCCCACACTCTCTTCCGATTGCTTGATGTGGAAGGACAAAGTATCCAGCTCGAGTCAACTCCTCTCAGTCTTCCAAAATGTTGTAGTTTGACTTAACTTAAAGTCAACAAAACAAGCTGATTATTTGTTTGAAACAATACCATTTAATCACTAATCCACTGCCAGTTTGCATCAATTGTTATCTTCAGGAGATATGTTTTAAAAAAGAAAGTGAAATGGCCATCATAATTGTGTTGCTTAAAATAAAATTTCCAATTTCTTTCACAGTTGGAAAAGTCAATGGCATTTTACTCAAAAAACATGAAAGGTTGCTACGTTACATGTACGTTAGTGCAACTAAATATGCTTTCATTGAAATTATTTTTCAATATACAGATCCCATCACAAGGGCAATATACACAAATACACTACTTGTGTGTTAGGAATACCATAAATCTGTCTCTGGTTTCTGCTAATCTAATTGAACTTAGCTGGAAATTCAACATTTAATTTCAATGCTTGCGGTTGCCTCTTATATTCACAGTCAAAACAGAGGAAATTCTTAGTGGCGGACAAAAGAACTTAAGGGCTTGAGAATCAGAAATATTTGTTTAAAAAAAAAAAAATCCTTACCATGAACTAAAAGCCTATAAATTCATTCCAATATTCAGAGCTGTTTCTACTATCCTGCACATGCTTTAAAATCTGACAAAATAACAGGTTTTTACCACTGGTGTTCAATGTGTACTATTCTTGTCCTGTGTTAATCGGAATGGAATCCTTCATTTGTGATTGAATCAATGACCTCAAAAGTTTACTCCTCCTGGCTAATAAAAACTTTGTAATTCCTCCATTAGTGTCACAAATAATAAAAAAATGCGCACTGCTGGCAGGGTAAGATCAGCAAGCAGGAAAGGTAAAATGACATTAAAAGGGATCATCTGCTCTTCATCCAAAAGAAAAATCCTTTATAGGTCAAGGGCATTCTGTTGATATGGATACTGGAATTTCTGACTTACCCAGGTTACAGGGCACTGAATGGAAGTATGTTAACGTTTCTATGTTGTGGCAAAAATAAATGAATATTGTCATTATTCTGTCCCCAGTTCCCCGATCAAGGCAACTGCATGGATAACCAAAGGGTAGCTCATGTTGAATTAGGAAGAGGATACCTACACCATCACAGTCCTTTTTTCCGTCCCGTTTAATCGGTTCATTCAAATCCTCTTGACTGCGGAAACTAAAGTTCTGGATGGCTTGTGTGACCCCACGAAGAGAGCTATAAATTTCATCGGAGTTAAGGTTTTCTGTGTCATAGTCCAACATGCTATAAATAAAACAGCCAGTGAGCAATCTGTTTATAATTCCTGCTAAATCTAAAGCACATAATATATTTAGAATACATGGCTGAAATACTTCAAACATGGTAACACAGAATCATAGAATGATACAGCACAGAAGGGGACCATTCGGCCCATCGTGCTTGTGCCAGCATGTGACATTGCATTCAATTATTCAGAATAGATAAGAGTAATTATTCAAGTACAGTAAAATGGTTTGCTGCTGATCAGTTACCCCACCGCTAATAAAAATGTTCAGCTGTGATGACACATTCAAAATTGTGATGGTTCACATTCATGAACAAGTACAAAGCTGTAATTATTTGAAAGAAAGATGAAGATTAATAAAAAAAGCAATGAATTTCAGCAAACAAAAGTTATAGCCACTCAAAACATACAACAAATCATGCTAAAGCCAAAAACAAGAGTTGCCTGATGACACAAGGCATTTTGAATAGATGTGGATAGGGGGTTAGTTACCTGGGCGAGTAAGAACGCCGGAAGGTCTTGTGGGTAGGAACTGTGGGGATGGAGTGAGGTTGAGAAGGGGTGGGGGGATGCTTTGAGAGCCCATCTGCACTCCAACCCCAGAATCGACTGCAGTCACAGTGTGGTCAGAGAAAGAGAAAGAACGAGAAAGGCAAAAAAGAGAAAGAAAACCATATTCCGAGTGGCTTTTGGTCATGCTTTACTGAAGAAAAATTTCAGAACATTAATAGAAGCAGAATAGCAAACAGAGAACACCTCATCCAAGCAAGCAGCAGCGTTGATCCACTCTAGCCAATACCATACAAACACACAAGGGCAACAGAGATTGCACAACACAAATAATAAATATTTCAGACTTTCAGTATGGTAAGTGCAAGTGGGGTTTTACAAACGTTTTTTCGCACCTACATAATTGGATTTTAGTATCAAATGATTTTCGTAGTCTTATGTCATTCATTTCTTTTGTCAAATTATAACCATCACATTAAATAGCATCAAGAAAGAAGGGATCCAGGATTTTTTTGATAAAACATATTTCACAAGCTTAGCTGCAGTGGCGCAAACTAGCACTAAAGCACATTTTAGGCTATGTCAGCAAATTGTGTGCCTGGATGAATGCAATATTTAGTGTCAGAATATTCTTTCACTCACTCAGGTTGCAGAAGAGAACACAAGTCCTTCAATCGTAGAATGGTTACAACACAGTGGGAGGCCATTTGGCCTGTACGTTTGCTCTGATCTTCTGAAGATGCAATTCACTAGTGTCACTCCCTGCCTTTTCCCCATAGCCCTACACATTTTTCCTTTTCATAAACAAATGAAACACCACAGAGGTCCCCATACTAAATTTCAGCTGCCAATTGTCTGCCTGAAGAGATTTGTTGAACTGCCAGGAGAACCAACAATTGCTTCCAACAATTGCTACAATTCCGGCCATGGTGGGATTCAAACCCACATCTCCACAAAGGCTGGAACCTTAAATTGGGCACCTTAAACTAGTCAGCCATGCTCAGCCAAACTCCAGAGACCACTACCCTTCAACCTGTCTGTTCAACCAACTGTATCCTTGAGCCAGGAATCGATCAGATCGCAACCTAGGCTTGGATAAAGATGACACTTTGTTACACAAGATTTCATCTTTCCTGAATACCACCCCATGGCCACATTGGTCCAGTGTCCCATCTGCAATCATGTATCCTAACAACTGATTATTGATCACCCTAAGTAAAATAAATAATTCCCAATTATGTTCCTAAGCCTATTGGTCAAAACCCTAATTTGTGCTCTTTTGCCCTTCTGTTTTGTCAAATATTTTTCCAGGTTTATTTTCAGTACCTTCTTATGAAGTGCCCTCCGCTCCCATTTTTTGCTTAAGATTTTAGATGTCTCATCCAAGACCTGAGGCACTCCACTCAATATCTCCCCCCCTAATTCATCCCAATGTTTTACTGTAGAATACTGCATTGTTCAATACTCCAAGAAAACAACTAGGACTTGGTCTTTAAACACATGTAGAGTCATCACTGTATATCATTCTTCTAGTCTGATAATGTATCATCTTTTCCATTTTTAGTAGATGCTGTATCCAGAGTTCTTGGTTTTTTTTTGCTTTTTAAAAAAAATTCTCACATGTAGCTAACACCATCTTTTAATGTTTTGATTGACTTCAGTGGCCTTAAATCAGAGTCACATCACAAATGCCCAGATTCTAGAATCACCTCTGGAATATAACTGCCGATTAGTTTAGTCTCACAATCCACAAACTACTTCAGCCACATTTTGGCATTTAACCCTCACCACTCCGACCTTCCCTCAATGCAAAGCCAACACAATTGGTCAAGATATACCTTCTCTTACAACAGCACATTTGTATACTCCAGGATCTTGCGTGACGCAGAGCCAGTGGACTGGATACATGCACAACAGATCAAGAACTTTCAGGAACATAATTTTTTTTTGGCAGAAAACTGCAGTACATAGCAGAACCATAACACAAAGGGAGGTGATTCAACCCATTGTATTACTGGCAGTTCTTTTCTACAGGAATCCAGACTTAATCCCACTAACCTGCTCTCTGCAGGTGGTCTTGTATCTTTTTCTTACTCCTATGCACAAGGAATAGTCTTTCCTGACTCATCATTAGAATTCAATTTTAAAAACCTCTTACATCTCCCTTAGCTTTCTCTGATCTTGTGGAAATAGCCCCAGTATCTTGAGGCTCTCATAACAATAGTTTCTCATCCCTGACTTCATACTGGTGAACGTGTGCTATATGCACCCCGCGGTTTCAATGGGCTGCAACTTCTGACTTTCTGTCAGAAAGAGATGGCCCACAGGAAATTACACTGACACTTCCGATCGCCGGAGTTGCTTGGGGCCTGCACTGAAAGACTCCTCGCAGGCTTCAATGAAGCGCAGTTCCAGCGTGTTCAAGGAGGCTTTGCCCCCTTTTTAACAGCACCAGCTACTGTAAAGCAGATAAGTTTAAAGGCCAGAGACAAGGTAAGTGGATAGGATATGGGGGGTCTGGAGGGTGGGGGAATCAGAGGGCGGGTAGGGCTGTTAGGAGTCAGATGTGGTGGGTGGGGGAACCAGAGGTCCTGGGGGGTGGGGCAGGGTCTCGTAGGTTGGCGGGGTTCATGTCGGGCCTGTGGGGGCAATTGGAGGTCGGGGGGGGGGGGAGAAAAAGAGAAGAATCCTTGTGGGGATGGTCAGGGGAGTCCTGTGGGGGGTGGGGGTTGTCACATGGGGGTCAGTCTGGGTGCTTACAATCGTTACCCAGAAATTAGGAGGTTTGAATTCTTCTAACTTTTTCTGGGATAACTATTGGTATAACCCTCAAAGTTTACGACTTAAAATCACAATTCCGCATGGTCCCCAGCAATTGTCCAAAGGAAATTTGCACTTCTGGGCAGCTGCCGTGCAAACCCTTACCTGGGAACCTCCGAGGAGGATTCCCCAGCGCATCTTTGGAGTACCCCCTAAAGACATTGGGGAGCTCGGAAGTTACAGTCCAATATCTTCTCTATAATGTATTGCCCAAAATTGTCCACAGTATTCTACCTATGGCTTAACCAATGGTGTGTACAAATTTATTACTTATTCACTTTCGTACTCTATGCCTCCATTTATAGAACTCAAAATTCCACTGGCCTTTTGTATGGCCTTATCTACTTTCAATTAGTTTTAGGGATTTTTGTACTTGAGCCCTTAAAGTATCTCTAATATTCCACATTTTACAGCTTTTCCATATTATGAGCATTACTCATATTCCTCCCAAAATATATTAACACTCAGTTACCCACAATGAATTGCAACTGCTACCTGTCAACCCAGGCTGCTAACCTAAGACATCAAGCTTTTCAGTTCTCTTAGCTATTTGCCCAACTCCTACTTTTTTTATACTCAGCAAATTGAGATTAAATTCCCTTTACCCAAGTCTAAATTATTTCTTCATACATCAAGAAAAGTGGACTCATCAATGACTCATCCGAGCACTCACATCTCCTCCAGTTTGACATACTATCATTAATCCTAACTCTGTTTATTGTCCGTCAACCAATCTTCTATGCATAGTGCTACATTTGACCTTATACCGCATGTTCAAAGTTCGCTACAAGCCTCTTGAAAATGCTTTATTGAATATCTTCTGAAAAAGTTACATCTACTGCAGTCCCTTTGTCCATTCAATAGATCACTTCTTCAAAACTTATCAATTTATCAAACATGACTTATCTTAAAAAAAAATCAATGCTGGCTGCACTCGAGTAACTCTCACATTTCTAAATGTTTAATTTTTTTTTTATTTGTTTGTTCACAGGATGTGGGCATCGCTGGCTAGGCCATTAATTATTAACCATTTCCAATTCCTTCGAGAAAGTGGTGAGTCGCTTTCTTGAACTGCTGCAGACTATGTGGTGTAGGTACAACCCACAATGCTGTAGGGAACGAAGTTTCAGGACTTTGACCCAGTGACAGTGAAGTAACGGTAATATAGTTCCAAGTCAGGATGATGTCCCCTTGGAGGGGAATTGGCAAGTGGTAGTGTTCCCCTGCCCTTCTAGAGGTTATGGGTTTGCAAGGTGCTCTCAAAGGAGCCTTGGTGAGTTACTGCAGTGCATCTTGTGGATGGTACACATTGCTGCCACTGTCTGTCGGTGGTGGAGGGAGACAACAGAACACAACAGACTTGTGAGCAAAATTCCAGCTCATCGAATAAAAGGGAAAGTAGGCGCTTGGATAAGAAATTGGCTGAGTGACAGAAAACAAAGTAGTGTTTAATGCATGTTTTTCAGATTGGTGGGAGGTTTGTAGTGGAGTTCCTCAGGGGTCAGTATTGGGACTCCTGCTCTTCCTGGTATATATCAATGACCTAGACTGCGGTGTTTGGGGCATGATTTCAAAATTTTCAGGTGATACGAAGATTGGAAACGTTGTCAACTGTGATGGGGATAGTTTTGAACTTCAAAAAGGACATAAATAAGTTGGTGGATTGGGCAGACAAGTAGCAAGTGAAGTTCAAGAGAACTTTGAGGTGATTCATTTTGGCAAGAAGAATATGGAGAGACATTGTAAAATAAAGGAGAAACTCTGAAGTAGGTGCAGGAACAAAGGGACCTCGGTGTATATGTACCGAAATCATTGAAGAAGGCAAGGCATGCTGAAGGAGCAGTTAATAAAGCATGTAATATCATAGACTTTATTAATAGGGGCATTGATTTCAAGAGGAAGGAGGTCATGTTGAACTTGTTTAAGACACTAGTTATGCCTCAGCTGGAGTGCTGTGTCCAGTTCTTAGAGCCATACTTGAGGAAGGATGGGAAGGCATTGGAGAAAGTACAGAGGAGGTTCATAAAGTTTCCAGGCGTGAAGAACTGTAGCTATGAGGGTAGATTGGAAGGGTTGGGGAGAAAAGGCGGCTGAGAGGAGAGCTGGTGGAGGTATTCATGATCCTGAAGGGTATGGATAGGGTAAATAGTGAAAAACTGTTCCCACTCAAGGAAGCATCAAGAACTAGAGGGCATAGATTCTAAATAATTGGCAAAAGGAGTAAAAGAGATGCAAAGAATTTCTTTACCCAGAGGGTGGTTGGAGTCTGGAACCAACTTCCTGAGAGGGTGTGAATGCAGGTTTGATCAAAGCATTCAGAAAGGAATTGGATAAGGCAGGGGGTGGGACTAGGTAGAATGCTCTTTCAGAGAGCCAGGGCAAACTTGATGGGCCAAATGGCCTCCTTCTGCACCGTAAAGATTCTGTGATTAAGGTGTAGGATGGGATGCCACTCAAGTGGGCTGCTTTCCCCTGGATGGCGTCACGCTTCTTGTGTGTTGTTGGAATTGCACTCATCCAAACAAATGGAGACTTGTGTCTTGTAGATGGTGGAGAGGCTTTGGGGGAGTCAGGTGAGTTACTTGCCACAGAGGTCCTAGCCTCTAACCAATCTTGTAGCCACAGTATTTATATGGCTGGTCCAGTTCAGCTCCTGGTCAATGGTAACCTCCTGGATGTTTAAAGAGGGTGATTCAACGATGGTAGTGCCACTGAATGCCAGACGAGATGGTTAGGTTCTCTCTTGTTGGAGATGGGCATTGCCTGGCACCTGTGACACGAATGTTACTTATCAGTCCAATGCCAAATGTTGTCCAGCTGCGTATGGACACAGACTGCATCAGTGTCTGAGAAGTTGCAAATTATACTGAACGTTGTGCATTCATCCTTAATATCCCCACTTCTGACCTTATGATGGCCAGGAGGTAATTGATGAAGAAGTTGAACATGGTTGGGCCTAGTGCACTATCCTCAGGAACTCCTGCAGTGATGTCCTGGGACTAAGATGATTGACCTCCAACAATCACAACCAACTCAATGGAGAATTTTGCTCCAGATTCCCACTGACTTCAGTTTTGCTAGGGCTCCTTGAAGCCTTGATGTTAAGGGCAGTCCCTCTCACATCACCTCGAGTTCAGCTTTTCTGTCCATGTTTTGATCAAAGCTGTAACGAGGTCAGGAGTGGAGTGGCTCTGGCGGAACCCAAACTGAGCATCAGTGAACAAGTTACTGCTAAGTAAATGCCCCTTGATAGCACTGTTGACAACCTCTTCCATCACTTTGCTGACGATTGAGAGTAGACTAATGGGAAGCTAATTGGATGGGTTAGATTTGTTCTGCTTTTAGTGGACAGGACATAACTGGGCAATTTTCCAGATTGTCAGGTAGATGCCAGTGTTATAGCAGTACTGGAACAGGCTCAGGGTACAGCCCTTGGTGCCACACTTGATCATCTGCTGTATTTCTGGAGCACAAATCTTCAGGGCTATTGCCGGAATGTTGTCAGTGCCTTCAGCCATTTCTTGACATCACAGGAAGTGAGTCAAATTGGCTGAAAACTGGCATCTGTGATGATGGGAACTTCAGGAAGAGGCTGATATGGATCATCCACTCGGCACTTCTTACTGAAGATGGTTGCAAAACTTTTATCGTGAATGCAGATTCCGAGAGTTTGCTCATAACTGACAACAGACTAATTGGTCTTGTTATTCAATTTATCCTTTCATTATTGAACTAGGGTGTTAAATTGTCTACTCTCTAATTCCATAAAGCAATTTGCACATTTAAAGTAGCTTGAGAAATTATGGCCAGACCCTTGACTCTCTCTTTTCTGGCTTCTTTCAACAGGCAAAAATAAGCATTGCTGGGAACAGGATTCCTCTATCTTACTGATCTGAACATCTACAATTTGATTTTGAGAAAGAGGAAAAAAAATAATTTTCAGTTTCGTCAAACTGCATATTTTTCAGTAAATTATTATTCTCACAACATGAGCCAGGGAATGCGAAAAAATTCCCACACTGAGTGTCCAACATTACCAAAACTGTGAATTGGATATACCCGCAAGGAACTGGGTCAATGCTATGGAAACTAATTTTGCATAGGACCTTGGCTCTAGGGTGGATTAAAACCTAGGTGGCAGAATTAAAGATTCTATGTTCTCAAACTCAGTACACTGCAAAGTATATTTCAGAAAAAAATTATTTGACACTATACTTGACAAAGTAATGGAAAACATCATACTTATTGCAAATTGAGTTACTGATCATAAACAATCGCTTGGTAGTACAGAACTTTAATATTACTGAAGAGAGACATGTTGCCTAAGTATTTTGTCTTGCACTCTGTTCCTGAAGTTGTTGAATTCTCCTCAGTCCCTGGATACATTTCAGTGCCTCACTCAGGTGGCTGTTTGATTTGATCAGCTAATCGTTGGGACGTACGACCGATGTAGCTGGCATCGCACCGGCACTTAAACTCAGAAGATGTTGCTCAATTGTGCAGTAGACAGAACATCTTTTTGGACTGATGACAGCATCCTGTTATTGGAAAATACCACTCACGTAGCCACTGCATAGTAGCAGCATGAAATGGCTTGCTTAACCTATTGATCAACATTTTTGAGATAATTTGCTTTTCCAGGGTATTTTGAGGTAGACCGGGCAATCTTCAGGTCTGAAAGTAGCAGTTACTGTCTCATGCACAATACATGGCGACCAATGATTTGATCAGGATAGTCATCATCCTGCAGGATATCGTGTGATGCCAGGTACTTAAGACGCATGCCCCAGCAGTTGGCTGATTGGAACATGCTGTTTGATTCATCAGCCATTTGTAACAGGCAGACCACAGATCATAATCAACCAGCCCGTGCTTGCAAAACCCAAAACAAAATGTTCACTGTTAGATGTGATTCTACAATTGGGCAGCTGAATAATCCCAAGTGTGCTAGGAGCTACGCTAACAGGCAATTTAAGGTAATTAGTTGAGCTTGTAATGTAGCTCATTTACACTTGCTAGAAGCAAAGTACATTCATACGCCAGAACCCGTTCTCTGCAAACATTAGGTATATGTTCAAGCCTTGTGCCTTTTTGAGTTATGAGCTTGGGGAGCCTATAATTCCCTGTTGTTTTCTCCTTGGCACCAGCACAGCAAATCAGAGTAAACTTGTCAAACAATCAGCATCCTTTTCTCCTGTAGTATAAATTGTTGTGATCATTTGAAATTTGGCATTTTTGCAATAATCCTACTAACTGCAAGACAAAAAGCTTCAGTAACTCATCTCTCTTTTCAGCATTATTGATCAAATATAAATTTGAACATTAGATTTCAGAATAATGTGAAAACCCAGCAGAATTAACTTGCCCATCTCCTTATGCAAGAAGTCACCTGGATATGGGAAGGAACAATTTAACCTTTGGCCTTTATTTTATATAATCTGAAGGAGAACATTAGTAAGTTATTGTAAGACAAAGAGACACATTTGCATTCAGAGAATACAGAGTGAAATTTTCACATCACTAACATCCCACTTGGATGCAGGTCAAATAATCAACGATGTGAAAATATCACTCTGTTCATGTATTAGATTATTAGACTTTAAATATTCCAAATCTTCAAAAAATCCAACTACCCAATACATGTTTTGTTCATTTAGAAGAATGGTATGTGCAGAATTCATTTTATGAAGTATAAAATATTTTTTTGATCCTTTAACAGTTCAGACATTTCAGGTTTTACAGTGTCAGCCTAACTCTGTGGTAGCACTAACCTAGTAGCAAATTGTTAATTCAGGCCCACTCTGGGATTTGAACACACAATCTGAGCTCTCACTTCAATGTATTATGGAGTGCCGCATTGTGAAGGTGCTGCCTTTCGGCTGAGATGTTATCCTGAGGCCTTATTTGCCTGTTAAGGCCGATGTGAAAGATCTCATGGCAAGGAATTCGCCGTGTCCAGACCAATATTCATTACTAAACTAACATCACCAAATAAGATTAACTGATCATATTTGTGGGATCTACTGTGTACAAATTGGTTGCTTTCAATGCAACAGTCAATTAAGCTCAAATAAATATTCATTGGTTATGAAGCACCTTGGGTAATCTTGCATTTATATTGTACCTTACAAACCCAGAAGTTTGTTTCTTTAATTTTTAAACAATGCTATCAGAGAATTGGATAACTCTAGAAGAATTAACATGGCAATATGTTCTTATTTTCAGTACGCTGTTGCTTGTCACTACTCCTACCAAAAGATCTGCTGCCATGGTCAGTCACATTCTCCTGTCTTGCGGCATCCTCATATATCCACTGTAGCTTGCCTGATTCCGCTGTGAACTTCATCATCCAATTATGCCTACATCGACCCCTCCTTCTGCTGCTCTCCACTTTGCTGTCAAGAAGGGATCTATGTAGCTTTTCAGTTCAAATCACATGTCCAAAATAATGACATTTGCTTTTCTGGATGTCACTTTTTAAAAGTTCTTTTCAGTATACCAATGCATTATACCTAGTATGAGATATTGCAAAACTCAACCCGTTATTAAAATATTCAGGGTGGAGTTTTCTGAGCCCGCTGGCAGCTGGTGAGATAGGTAGTGTGTGCGGGAAAACATGGCGTGAGCTACTGCATGACGGTGTAAAGGCAGGTCGCAACTGTCTGCTCGGCCCTCTGGCGGCAAGCCGCGTTTCCTGCCATTGGTCAGGGAAGCTAATTGTAATACACTAGCATATGACAAAAGGCCATCCCGCCAGCTCTTGGAACCCCGCTGTATCATCTGTCCACATTGGCAGGAAAGCACGTCGACATGTTTCACAACACCAAGCGGGTGACATACACCTGGCGGCCTTCATTTTGGGAGAACCGAGTTGAGTTGGCAACAGCGTTCTCCACAGCTCACCTGTTGTTTATAGGCCTCAGGGGCGCCGGGGGCAACTGATGCTTGGCCCCGGAGGCAAGTGCTGGGTGGGGGGGTGGGGGATGGTGTCCGTGGGCAAGTGAGGGCCAGACTTGGAGGTGAGTGTTTGTGGGGGGGCAGGAAGTGCTGCCCTGGTGCTACATCCCGTACACAGGCAATCGAGGTGGGGGGGCAGGGTAAGCGAGGGGAGTGGCCCTGCATTAGGGACACCTGTATAAACTGACCATGCCTCTGCAACTAAGACAGATCAGGCACAGCCACAGTGATACGATTGGGGCCAGGATCCTAGCCTGCCCACCCGTGCAAGCAACGTGGAGGCACCAAAGAACCACCAGGCGCTCCATAGTTTACGCACTGCTATCCCTGCCAGCACAGACTTTAAGTCTGCCACCATTTTATTGGACCACGGAGCAGTCGGACTGCACACAATGTACAATCTCCTTGCCAAGCTTTCCATGTAGCAGTCACCGCTGGAGGGGCTCATAGCCCGGTTGGTGACATTGCTACCCTTTCTGCGGGGGGTATAGCAAATTCCGTCAGGCCTCCAAAGCATCCAGCAGTTGCTCGAGGGACCCGTCGCTGTTGAAGTGAGGGGCAGCAGTCTTTTTGCCTTTGCTGGCCATGTCTCCCGGACAGCGGTAGTGAGCCGGTGACGATGAGTGCTTTGCTGGAGGCTGCCTTTTAAAGATGGCGGCCAGTGTGATGCAACAGCGGGGTGATGGTGAACCGGTAAATGACAGCCCGCCTGCCACGGAAATGGCGTGTTTCCCAGGAATGCATAAATAATGAGGCGGGCTCGGGAAGTTATGGTGTGAAACTCGCCATTTTTGTCGGTGGGTAGGACTCATTTTACCCACCCACTACCGCACTTAGTGCAATTCTGAGAAAGTTCCACCCTCAGTGAACTGTCTAAGCTCGAGAAGACCCACTCGACTTCACTATTGTAGCCAACTTCTAGACCAGAATTCACAGGCTCAAATGCCTTCAGCACTTCTATATTTGCTGTTTCTTTTTAAGCAAAGGTCAAAATTAAATTTCAGGATTTCGTGCACAGCATGTCTCCTGATGACCTACATCAGGAAGATGGCACTAATGCTCAACCCAGAAAAGTTAACCAATTTAATCGCTGTAATTCAGGGTTTCATAAGAAATAGGGTTAGGAGTAAAACATTCGACCCTGCTCTGCCATTCAATAAGATCCTGGCTCATGGGCTTGCGTTTCGAATTCCACATTCTCATCTACCCCCGATAACCTTTGATTCCCTTGCCTAACAAGAATCTATCTACCTCTGCCTTAAAAATATCCAATGACCCCGCCTTCATCACCTTCTGTTCCAAAGTCGCATAACCCTCAGAGAAATAAAATCCTCATTTCTGTTCTGAAAGGGCGACCCTTAATTTTAAACATAACGTCTAAGCTGGGGCCCTTCTCAGTTCACCCATCCAGAAAAAGAAGAAAAACTCTTCCTTCGTCGGCATTCATCTATTTAAGTCCCATGGCTCTGTATAGCTACATGTTTAAATAAAGCTCCAATTCTTGGGGGGGGGGGGGGGGTGTACATTTGGAAATTAGTGTGGGCGGCTAGCATTAAGTCAGTTAACTCTAATTATATGTATAAAATTCAATGCAGTAGAAATAAATCCTCAGCAAATGAAAACATTAAACAAGTGGGCTGGTAGAGCAGTAAAATTCTCAAATAAAACATTCAGCCACACTAAATTCCTGAACTGGGCACCTTTGATCAATCGCGTATATTCACATGTTCAGCTACATTAGAACTTTGGGTCACTGCATGACCAAATCTTGGGAATACTTTCTATATTAAAACTTGCTCCTTGTAAGCGTTAATGATAGATTTGCAGCTGTACTTGTAAGCTGTCCATAACCCAGAAGTGGCCCATCCTTGTTTGTATCTCCTGGGCAACAGGACTGTGCATCATGAGGGAATTCTGCCAGACAACTTGAAAAGCCCTTGTTGAGTTCAACTGAATATATTATTGCCATCTCAATTTTAAAAACCATTAAGGAAATTCTGCTGAAACAGCTGATGAATTGCTAACCCTTAGAAATATATTCATGTGCAAAAAATTCTGCACATTCTCAAATTTCATTCTGTGAATAATTGTAAGTTCAAATTTGCATTCTAACTTGGGGAGGCACTGTTCACAATCCCGCCAGAATCTTCACGCCTTAAGCCGTTGCCAGGATCCATTCAACCCTGAACAAAGTTTCAAATCTCACAACCAATTCATTACCAAACTTACCAATTCATTTCCATCCTTACTTCTCTATCATCAACAGTGAAACCATTGTTCACAGCTGTCACTTCCAGCCTTTGATCCTCCATCATTCTACTGGTTTGGGCTAATTAGTAAGTTTGCAGACGACACTAAAGTTGGAGGAGTTGCAGATAGTGAAGAGGATTGTCAAAGGATACAACGGGATATAGATCGGTTAGAGACTTGGGCGGAGAAATGGCAGATGGAGTTTAATCCAGACAAATGCGAGGTAATGCATTTTGGAAGGTCTAATACAGGCAGGAATTACATAGTAAATGGCAGAACCCTTAAGTGCATTGACGGGCAGAGGGATCTGGGTGTACAGGTTCATAGGTCACTGAAAGTAGCCACGCAGGTGGATAAGGTAGTCAGGAAGGCATATGGCATGCTTGCCTTCATTGGCAGGGGTATTGAGTATAAAAGCTGAGAGGTCATGCTGCAGCTGTATAGAACCTTGGTTAGTCCACACTTGGAATATTGTGTGCAATTCTGGTCGCCACATTCCCAGAAGGATATGGAGGCATTGGAGAGGGTGCAGAGGAGGTTTACCAGGATGCTGCCTGGTCTGGAGGTTATTAGCTATGAGGAGAGGTTGGAGAAACTCGGATTGTTCTCATTAGAGCGACGGAGATTGAGGGGCGACATGATAGAAGTTTACAAAATTGAGTGGCATGGACAGAGTAGATAGTCAGAAGCTTTTTCCCAGGATGGAAGAGTCAATTATTAGGGGACATAGATTTAAGGTGAGAGGAGAAAACTATAGAGGAGATGTACGGGGCAGGTTTTTTACGCAGAGGGTAGTGAGTGTCCGGAACTCGCTGCCAGAGGTGGTCAGTGGACGCAGGTACGATAGTGGTGTTTAAGAGGCAGCTTGACAAATACATGAATTGGATGGGAATAGAGGGATACGAACCCCGGAAGTGCAAAATGTTTTAGTTGACGGGCAACATGATCGGCGCAGGCTTGGAGGGCCGAAGGGCCTGTTCCTGTGCTGAACTTCTTTTTGTTCTTTGGTGGCTTCCCAAACTCTAGCATACACCAAATATCAAGCCCCCTCACCTATAATGTCTCAGACTGCATCTCAGTGTAATTCTCCCCCTGCCTTCCCTTTCTTCAACTTCCAGGCCTCAATTTATGGTACCAAAATAGTTAACACTGCACACTATAGGTGGTTAGGATCGTAAATACACTTCAGAAAAAATGTGATCAAGTGCTTTTACTGTGCAAGTTATAGCACATATGCATACTTTGACACGGCCTAACATTCATGTACAAAAAGAATGAAGCAACAAATTCACAATAACTACATCACTTTTACGTACACAAATGCAGACACTTTCATTATAAAAAATGTCAGCTATTTTCACCATGAATATAAACCACAGCAGTTACTAACAGACAACTTTTTGATTTGTTTACCACTAGTTACACAAGGTTGGCAGGAACAATACAATTGTGGTGAACTTCTCCGTGACCTACAGTAGTTTTTTCAGTGACCAATACTACTTATTTTCAGATGAAGTGTTCCATTTTGTTATTGGGTTTCTATTAACACAGAGGTTCCTCAAACTAGCAGTATTACATTGTAGCCAAAAGTTAATAATGCTAATTTATTCAAGAACCATGCTTTTAAAATGTGCAATAAGCCAGAAATACCAATGTTAATAGCATTAAGACAATAGTACTTATCAGCAGATCTGTTTATGTCCTCACAAAAAAAAAACATGTAAAATAAGTTATTTTAAAAAAAAGCTCATGCAGGAACAATGAAACAGGAATTAGAAATGTCATTTTAGTGAGTGCAGTTTTGAAATGATGTAATGGAGTGGTAGTGGAAAGTTTCGTGCACGCGATGGGTTACCAATGAAAAAAAATATTTGATTGAGGGAAAAGAAAGAGATACATTATAATTTTGGTGTATGCATTTGCTTTATGCCCTTTTCAGGATGTTTTGGAGCTTGATGAGTCCCTGGAAACACCCAGCTCCAGGAAATTTGTTTAAAGCCCACAGGAAAACTGGTTCCTTTACAGTCAGTTTTTGTCAAGTACTCTTGATTCTTCTCATTTTTAAAACATGTTCACTTTCATTCAACATTACTGGGTTGCAAACAATGGTATTTGCATTATTTATTGCAGAAATCACTTTGCGGGTACGGCAAGAGCTCCAGTACCATAGGATAATATGCTGTATAACATTTGGACTGAATCGTACGAAGGGAAGGACATGACACAGGATCTGGTACTTTGTATAGGTTTGCATAGATTCATTTCTTACATGAAATTACCAAGGTTGTCCCCCACCCCCCCTCAAATTCCATTGTGGCGGTGGGCAGTCAGAAATAAGGAAAAGGTGGGACCCGGATACAAAATTACTGACACAAAAATGATCTTCACAGGACAGATCTTAGGAAACCACATATAGCTGCTATTCAAAATCAGCAAGGTGAGGGAGCAACAAATGGAATAAAAATGAAATGAGAAAAGAAAGTTTGAAGAAGGTATTTATGACTCATTATGCATTTGAAGGCCATAAAGAGAAGGAACTGCCAGGAAATTGATGGGATTTTATTTATTATTTTTATAACAGATTTTACCTAGGAACTAGAAATACATCATAAACTTGCAATGGATAATTAAAAAATGATAATTTATTACCTTGGGGAAAGGCCACCATGCGAACAATTTGTGGGAGAAGTAAGAGGGCTTGTTCGGCTGCTGGAGTGTCGTGAAGGTGTGCGTCCCATTGTGTTGCTAGGTGAACTCTGCATGAAGAACGGAAAATCTAATGAGATATGAATCATTATGCACTTCCACTTATATTAGCTAAAATAACCAGAAAATGAGCAACACTTATAAATTGCAATAACTGAGTTACAATTAATCACAAAAGTCTTCAGATCAAAATATCTGAACAAAACAAAATGGGAAAGTCAGAAATATGTGTCAGACACCAATGTCAATTTTAAGGCTGTAACCTAATCTTGTTTTGACTTCAGAAGATGATCACGAAATGATCTGAGCCCAAAAACGCAGCCTTCAGAACACAGAAACATCAGTTGGCCATTTAGTCCATCAGCCTGTTTCAACATTCAATTGCGGCTCTGTGACCCAATTCCAATCTCTGACACCTTAATACCTTGGGTTAACAGAAATCTATCAATCTCAGATTTAAAATTAATAATTGACCGAGCATTAACAGCCATTGGTGGAAGAGAGTTCACAACTTTTACCGCCCTTGTGTAAAAATGTTTCTTAACTTCACACTTTGAAAGACCTGGTTCTAACTTTAAAGTTATGTGCTGTAGTCCTAGATCCTTCAAACAGCAGGAATAGTTTATCAATAGTTTATCTCCAAGTACTCTATTTGTTTCCCTTAATATCTTGAAAACTTCAACTAAATCACCCCTTAGCCTTCTAAATTCCAGCAAATGAAACCCTTTGTGTAAGCACTCCTTATAATTTAATCCTTGGAGTCCAGGTATCATTCCAGTAAATCTATATTGCACTTCCTCTGAAGCGAATATTTCCTTTCTAAGGTGTGGTGTACAGAACTGAACATAGTACCAGGTGTGGTCCAACTTATGTAGCTGTGGCTTAAAATTCACTCTTAATTCTATTATTGTACATGGCATGATTGGAAGAAGACAGATATATAGATTGGTGAAACAAATACCTTACATATATCTAAAGTTTGAGATGAAGAAATCGAATAGGATTTTAGAATCACAAATTTCTTTTCCCCTTCCATTTATAGCGCTAACGCATGTCAGGTTCTTTTTACCAAAACAGATAAGTACCATAATTCCAATAATGGAGGTTTTTACTGCAGGTAGAAATTACAACCATGCCACTCGTTCAGTTGACAAAGTAAGGCTGTTGCACTTTTAAAAAAATTTGCTCCTGTGATATGGACAACGCAGGCAGGCTGTGTTTAACGTGCATCCCCAGGTGCCCTGAGGTATTCGGAGTCAAGTATGTAGCATGGGATTGCCGTCACATGCCAGGCCAGGTACTCTAAGGACATTAGTGAACCAGGTTGGTTTTTGTAACAATATGTCAGTTCTTTTATTAGCCCCAAAATTCAGATTTATTGAATTCCATTCCTCAACTTGCTATTTTGGGAATTTTAACTCATGACATCCAAGTTGCTAATCCAGTGCCACAACCACAACACTACCATACCCGGTTATTTTCAGTAATGCACATTATCTTTCCATTATAATTGAAAGGTTGCATTAAAAAATGGTAGGAGCCAAGTACCACACTAGTGTTGCTAGAGTTCTTCAAGTGATTGTGAAGGAGCTTGGTGGCACCATCTTGGAATGTTTTTGGCAAGGCACCAAGTAACATAGTGAATTCAGGAGTATTCAGCTCAAACAGAGAAATCAGCACGACCTGCGCAGCCTGTAGAAAACAGAAAGAAACATTGATTAACAACAAAAGGAAACTAAAATGACTCATTAAAAATTCTGGCCACTCCCATTAACCCAAGAGCAACATCTAAGCAGTCCCATTGGAAATCAGTCACCCAATGGAAACCTTGGATGCCCTTTATCAGCATTTGCTGCACTATTTGAAGGCTATTGGCTTCTCTTTAAAAAAAAGTTGCAGCAGATTGTGTTCTGGTTACTGTATCTAGGCTCAGCATTTCAAAACAGGCATGGTCATATATTCTGGACACTGCATCTGTGCTCAGCATTTCAAAGGGGCATGGTTATGAATATTTGGGTTACAAGCTACAAACTACTAAACATCAACTATATAGCAGACTGCAAGATTGCCATTTTCCCAACAGCATTATGCTTTAGAGTCCAACTAGTTCAGTACTCAAAAGTTTGCAGCTTAAACTCAAACAGCATTACTGAAATCAGTCACATGGGCGTGTAGTCTGCTGTCATGTTCTGAAACAGACTGTTCTAAGCTGTTTCCATTTTTTAAGCTGTATTCCCAGCAGCACAACAATGACACTTAGATCAGCCAATTATATGACATTCTATTGATTAATTTGTGTTTAAAATTAAACTGTCAGTGTTTGGTATTTTCTTGTGTGTGTTTTTTTCAAATAAGTCGGTGGGGTGGGAGGAAGATGATGTTGGAGAGGACAAACATTAAGAACATTGGTAAAACAAATGAACTACACACTTCCAGAATTTCAATGGAAATAACATTCTACAATTGTACTTGCTGCTTTTATTTATGCCAAAGAATATGATGGGTGTATCATAAAACCTAGCAGAACATGCCATGTAATCTACAGATAATCAGAGCACAGGAGGTGGTTATTGAGCACATTGTGCCTGTTCTGGCTCTTAGTTATCCATTAGACACACTCTTGTGCTTCTTTGCCATAGACTTGCAATTTTTTTTGTTTAGGTATTTAGCCAATTCCCTTTAGAAGTCGTTATTGAATCTGCTTCCAGCACCCTTTCTGACTATCCCTGATCATGATTCACTGATTAATTCTTTTTCCAGTTCCAGTTTCTCTGGTTCTTTTAGCAATTATCTGAAATCTGTGTCCTCTGATTACTAACCCTTCTGCCACTGGAAACAGTTCCTCCTTATTTACTCTATCAAGGCCATACATGATGTTGGACACCTCTTTAAAAAAAATCTCTTCTTACATTTCTCTGCTCTTAGCAGAACACTACCAGCTTCTCTAATCTCTTCAGGTATTGAAGACATTTATCTCTGGTGCCATTTGGAGTAATTCTCCTTTACATCCTCAATAAGGTCTCAACACCCTTCCTAAAATATGGTGTCCATAATTGGGCACAATACTCCATCTGGGTCGTAATCAGTGTTTAATAAAGATTTAGCCTAACTTGCTTGCTTTTATACCCTATGACTCTACTCATAAATCCAAGGATCCGTATGCCTTTTTAACAGCCTTCTCAATTCCTCGTATCACCTTCAATGATTGGAGTACATACAACGCCAGGTCTCTGTTCCCGCACACCCTTTAAAATTGCACCATTTAGTTCATACTGCCCCTCCTTAATTTGCCTATGAAAACAACTCAACCTCGCACTTGTCTGTTAAGTTTCACTTGCCATGTGTCTAACTAGTCTGTCTATATCCTCCTGAAGTCTATTACTATCCTCCTCATTGGTTTGCATCATCTGCATGCTTTGAAATTATTGCCTGTGACCCAAGTCCAGGTTATTATATATATCAAAAAGAACAGTGGGTTATAACACCTGGGGGACACAACTGCACACTTCCCTCCTGTCTTAAAAACAACCACTCACCAATACGCTGTCCCTCATCCAATTTCATATCCATGCAGCCACTTCTTCTCTAACCCCATGACCTTCAATTTTGTTAACAAGTTTATAATGTGGCAATTCATTCAAGATAGCAACAACTTTTAATATTCAATTAACTCAGGAGCCGTGCATGTCAGAACAGCTAAACAGATTTTAAGTTACCAGAATAATAAACTTATGCAGTGCAAATGCATAAATCTGCTAGAAATGCGCTGAAATAAAAAGTTAATATTCTGTTAGAATTAATAAACAGAGTGGTGCATCCAACTAAAGTGGACAATGTTATAAGTTGAGATGTATTACAGTCACATTATCCACAAAATGCTTATACATTTTAGATAAAATTTAACATACAAGAATAGGTTTACTACAAGCTTGCTGGGACCAATCCAATTTGCATTGATATCAAAGAATACATTTCAAGTTCCAAAGAAACACATATTTAAGAACTGTGTTAATGCACTTTTAGATCCATTAGTTAACAGATGAGCATGCATTCCAACACTACAAGCAGCAGTCCTCATGTCAGGGCCAATGCTGTATGTTACTTATTAACACTGCAAAGAAAAGGCAAACCTTATTCCCAGAGACCACCACCTGTGTGTTGTATAGTTATGGGAAGACAACTGCCGTTGGCAATACAGTAGAGTGAACAAACACATGGTTGTTACACAGAAATAGATGTCAGTCAGGCCAAGACCCTTGTGCAGCCAAGTTAAAAAAAGAGCCAATGATACAGGGAAAAAAGCAACTTGAGATTAGTAGGTGCAACATTTTTCTACCTGTTTACACTTTTCTTCCAGGCCAATTTCACCAGGCCCAGAGGTACTCGAACAGGACCTGGCCAACACCTCATCACTCAACCAACTATGCACAGTCTGGGTTTGACAGGTGGGAAGGGTATTAGAAAAATTTCAGTATACAATAAACAGCAGTTGCATGATTAACAAACTTATATAAAGCTGACAAGCCACAACAGAAAATGACTAGTTATGTTTGCAACAGAGAGATGCTGGCTTTTGTTTTACTTAGATTGTCACCTCACAGCTGCCAATTTGCTGTTTTCTTCACTCCGTATGTATTTTAAAAAGCTAATCATTTACTTGATTGTAGGAAAGAAATTAAGTTTCAGTGGCATCTCAAAAGACAAAGGAATACCACAATCTTGTTGCCCATCAATGCAGAACAGCCTGATGCGTGTACAAAAAAATGTTATGTGTTTTACAACTCTCAGTTGCAACACTTAGACATGGCCTAGATCCTACAACGTCTAAAATTTTGCACTTTTGAAGTCCGCTTCTTAGTCTGATGAAGAGTTATGTTTTCAATGTTACATGTACAATGAACCAACAGTAGAATAATATTACAAGCAAACAAACCTAAAATATAACAAACCAAATGATACTTGTCCCTTGAATCTGTAAGGAATTTTAAAAAAACATTAAAAATATTGTTGTGCTTTTGACCAAAGACTTTGGAATGATGAATGTAAGTTATGGAATCATACAGCTCATGGAATGTGGGGAGGCGGTGGCATAGTGGTATTGTCACTGGACTAGTATCCCAATGACCCAGGGTAATGCTCTGGGAATCTGGGTTTGAATCTTACCACAGCAGATGGTGAAATTTGAATCTAATAAAAATCTGGAATTCAAAGTCTGATTATGACCTCGAAACCAGTGTCAACTGTTGTAAAAACCCATCTGGTTCACTAATGTCCTTTAGGTGAGGAAATCTGTTGTCCTTACCTGGTTGGGCCTACATGTGACCTCTAAACAAGGTCAGTTAGGAAGGCAATAAATGCTGGCCTAGCCACAGACACCCACATCCCATGAACAAATAAAAAAAAAAGGAACATTCAAGTGGATGGTGATAGTAAAGATTCTGCAGGTAATATCTGTTTTAAATAAAACAAACAAGATGGTTCAAATGGTCTCCTTCTGTGCTGTACCATTCTATGAATTAGACAATTTCTATTTATTGAACTTACAGTGTGCAAACAAATTTCCACATATTTATGCAGAATAGAACAAAAAGGTGCGATATGAGGTATAACTCTGAGTCAGCTACAGCATGACCTGGGAATTTTAGACCTCAATTATACTAGGTCAAAGGAACAGATGCACAGCATTTTGTTGTTGAATATGGTGTAGCTCACTGTTTCTGAGGCTGGAACATAACTGTTTGGTCTTGCATTGGGTTAATCTGCGGAATTATAAGTAATTCTCTTTCCTAAAGAAAAGGAAGCACTTTCCTGTGACACCATTTTCTTCTAACTGAAAAGAGCTTACCATCCAATTAGTTATTTTCAATCAAGATATACAACAGCAATACAGGTGGTCACCAAGAATATCTCCCCAATTTTGTACTCATGTTATAAAAGGCCTTCAGCGTATATATTAATATTTCTATCGCAAATACTTTATGTATTCTGAATTTTTGCAAAACAAGTCTAAAGCAATTCCACAATATAGGTTTACATTTTAAATAAAACCTCTTGATGAAATAATGCACTTTAGTTTGAAAGTGTAAAAATGCATTTTACATTGTATTAATTCCAAAACTGCTCATTGGCCAATTCATTGAAATGGCACTTTGGTGAAAGAGGATATTCTTTAAGCATGATCACCTCTTTTGGATCCTTTGAAAAATTTATTAATGGAGCACTGCATGCCAAAAATGAAAAAAAAAAATCAAAGAATTCCTCTGTCCAATATGAATGAACGACATTTCTGGAAATTTTGTTGACTTCAGACGAAAGGGTTGATGAAGTACGTTCACTAAAATCAACTAATTGATACATAGTAAATAACTGCACTGGCTGTTATGATGAGATAAATTGGACAACAACTTCTGGCAGCCAAATGTGGAGTTAAATATGCAAATCTGGAAGCTGCCATCAGAGACACCCAGCTCCTCCACAGGATTGTGCTGGTATAGTCCTCGCCCATAGACTCGCACTAAAATCAATGCAACAGAGTGAATTTAGAGTACCTGACCACTAGTTCCGCACTAAGCAACAGCTAAAAATATTAGTGCTAGTGCATTGAGGAGTAAGGAGATTTTTAAAATGATAAATGATCATTACAATTTAACAACCTCTTTGGCCCTGAAAACTTATTTTTACAAATGTGCGGACTCATTCCCTCAGAAGAAAATTAGTGCTAGAGATTTAAAGCAAAACAAAAACCAAAATAATTTTCCCACTTTTTCTATCTTATCGCTCCTGCTTAATTCCATCTGCACTTCCTGATTATTATTTTACTTTCTGTACATCACTTAAATCTAATCTACATTTTCCGCTTTATATATCCTGGTTTAGGCTCGTGTGCAAAGTTTTATTGACCTGTGCAGGGAATGTGTCAGTGAGAAAGTCACATGTAAACCACAACTTGGGGTTCCCACACATACTATAGTGCTCTAATGCCACAACAGGTTACTGGTATCACTGATTGACAGGCTGGGCCTCCATTCAGGTGGGAAGCTGGTTAGTGACAGCTACAGCAGCAGGCAAACCAATTTCAGGGGCAGGAGTTGATCGGGTTGGCAGAGTCAATTGAGTGCGCTGGCAATCAGGGGTGGGGGATGGAGTTCAGTGATCGCCGGGACAGGAAGGAAGGGTGGCAGGGTGGGATGGATGGCCTTATGGTGTTGAGAGATCAGGGCCTGGCAGTGGGACAAAACTGCAATTCCCTTGGTGAGTACTGCAACTGCAGGAAGGCATCTGGATCCAGGAGGCTTTTGCCTCAATGACGTTGTCAGGTTTCTCACCAGTCGGGAAACCCGGCCGACAGCAAAGTTTAAAATCTGCACGCCAATGAGGCTCACAGCCCCATTATCATGTTTCAAGTTCCAACTAGCCTCCTCGGATCAAGTTGGTTGTCTACCCAAATTCCAACTTCAGTGAAAGCTGCAAATGGATTTGGGTCAGAAAACAGATTTTTGAGACTAATTCCCCCTCAGCCAACCCAAACCCAGCCATTCTTTTTGGGGTTAAAATTCGGCTCTGATTGTCACACTAAGGATTCCTTGATATGCCCTGTAGAGGGAGTCACGTTGAAACAGACACCAGATTAGAGCAAATTTGCACTCTACAGCCCAGGTTTGTGGGTGGCTGTCTGCAAAGTGAACAGTGAATGATGTTCCGTTGATGCTGACTACAAAAATCTGGGTCTTTAAATTTTAAATCCTTGCCTTACCCTTCAAGTTCTCCAGGGCCTCATCTCATTTCTGTACCTTATACCTTTCCTGTTTTTTTTTACTTTTTGGACTATCATTTTATATACGTGCCAGCTGGCAAGAGTTTTAAATCTGTAACTCCCTTTCCAAAACTCTTACCTTCTCTAAATCCCTTAAAAAAAATTTTGTAACTGCCAAATGCTTGACCAAGCCACAGATCATTCCCCGAACCGCTTCCACCATGGGTCGGCATTTATTTCTCTAACTTTTCTCTCTTGTGAAGGATCTTGCAATCCTTCTTGCAATAAAAAAATATAGAAACACAACTTGCCATTGTTGGAGTAGTGAACACAAAATGTTAAAAGGGAGTCATTCAGAAAAAGGTGCAGTTCAATAAGGTCATGATATTCAGAACTTGGTGCTTCAGGGACTTTCAGCAAACATGGCTGTGAAGTCAGCTACAGAAAGCAGCGTTCTCACTGTAAACATCAAGCTGATTTGTAAATCATGCTGCCATAAACACTTGTTCATATAAACAAAAAATACCTGATAAATGTTAAAGTTTAAAAAATAAATGTTAAGACTAATACTACTTACAGGAAACAAATACTTAAAGGTTTTCAATTTGACAAGGTTACTTGGCATGCATATACTCTGCTATAAAATCTAATCACTACCACCAAAATATAAATTATTATTTCACTACAAAGAGTATGTTTACAAACATAAGGCAGATCTCCAATGGCACTGAACAATAAACTTGTCCTATCATGGATGGCATAACACTGGGGCCAGTGACAGAACAAGTCAGAAGTTCATCTTATAATATGGTATTGAGATTTTCCTCTGATACTTTGCAGAGTAAGTTAAATGATATTGAAGGGCTCAGCAGTGCTGAGTATGCCTGCAGAAATAGGGGCAGGTCTATTGAAACAAATGAGTGTTCCAGGTCAGTTGAATGAATGGGTTGGTCAGGATTTTTTTGCCCCCAATCAACCAGGGCATTTCCTTCCAAGGCTGAACAGCAGTCCCAAACATTGAAGACAAAATTTGGACATTTTTACGGATGGCCTTTAATATGAACCTCAGACAAGTGAGCCTTGATTTTTGTATTAAAAATAAAATCTGGAACTTAAACATTTTAAAAGTAATGGTTGTAAAAGCGAAACTTCCTTACAGTGTCTCTTAGAAGAAAGTGCATAGTGGATATAATTTGGAAAAGTAACTATACAACTTATGACGGGAGGATTGATATAGTTTACCTTACTTTGTTATAGGTATGTGCTACCCAAAAGCGGGTGGTAAAAAAGATGACAGGTGTGACAAAACCACGGCACAGGAATTTAGGTACCTCCAGGAAGTGGACACAGTTGCAGATTTTAATATGCAGAGAGAGAGAGAGAGAGAGAGAGAGAGAGTGTGTGTGTGTGTGTGTATGTATATATATATATATATATATATACACACACACACACACACATACATACATACACACATATATGTAAATATTAGAAAACAAAGTTCCAGTCAACTTTTCCATTATAAATTCCTATGCCTTGTCAACTTATGCTATAATGGCGCACTAAGACAAATTTATATTGGCAGTCCCTAGGAATTTAGAATGCTAAGGAAAGAATGTATAATTTTAAAATTGGACTGAAGTACATTTGCACATCCTGATCCAATTATCTGTATCTCCTAGCTTTGAATCTCGCTTCACCTGAAACCACACCAGGTCTGGGTTCCCTGTGTGCAATATCGTGAGAGATTGCCTAGTGTGCATGTATATCTACACATACATTTTTTTGGATATGCCATTAAGGGTCCAGTTTACTGTTTTTAAGGAACATCGTGTTAAGTCATGGTGGGTAATTGAATCTTCTATAGGAGATATATAAAATCTCTTACACAAAGCAATTTTAAGGTTTAAAGTTTCACCCTTTTGGCAGGCAACAATTCTACTGAATTTTTTTCTTTTACACAAATGCATAAAATCATTCTACTGCAAATAGGGTAAACCATTAACCCTCATACTTCTAACTTGCAGGGAAATTCTAGTTCCCTGGACCAGCCTTTTCTTGAAGCCCCCATAATACAGAGGGGTAAAAATAACCAGTCATGGACCTTCTTGAAGGCAGATCTGAACCATATTAGGGTAGATTGACTCAATGGGCTTCCTCTCATTTCTGCATTTATAGGTTAATGCTCAGTACATCTTGTGCAAAGCATATCCTTGAATTAAAATATAACATTTTTTAAAACTATGATTTTCACACTGGCAATCATAAAATGTTATAGCATATAGTGCTTCTTGTCGGATTTCCTCCATGTCTAAATTTTCATATTAAAAATAAATTATTTTTATTCAATAACATTATGGACCCCGATTCCATCACTGTCTCTGGTCGGACATTCCGTGCTCTAACAACTCTCTGCGTAAACAAAAACTCCCACTCGTTCCATTTAATCTTGTCATGATCTTAAATTCACTGATTCAGCAATCAGTGAAAATAGCTTTTACTTCATTAATGCCTCTCAATTTTGAATATGTCCATCAGATTTCCTCCTAATCTCCGGTGTTCTAATGAAAATAAGTTATCTGTTAGATAAATTCAAGCTTATCTCCAAAATTTTAACAAATTTCTTGTATACATACAGTATGGCTGTGACACACTTCCTAAAGTAAAATTGAACACAGCAAACCAGAAAGTGAATGTACTAATTAACCTTTTTTTTTTGTAAATCTTAGTAAGTTAAATAAAGATTGGGACATAGAGACTAGGAGCAGAAATATTAAAAACATTATTTTTACTTTAAAAACTTTTTCTTTTATCATAAGGGAAAAAAATTGGCATTACACAAACAAAATTAATTTTTCTGGGCTGGAGAGGTTGTTCAGCTTGATATTATGGGCAGAATTTTTCAGTCAGCATGCGGGGGCAGGCCCAACATGCCGACGCGTAAAATGACGTGCAATGACGTCAGGTATGCTGTCTCGCAATGTCTCGTTTGGCAAATGCATGTCAGAGTCGGCTGCGCACCTGACAATATGTAAACATCCTATTAAGGAAGTAACTAATGTAATTGTTAATGATGCCCATACAACCTTAAGGTTATGGGCAGGTGAAAAGGCCAAGTAGCCTTCACATTTTTTTAGGAAACCTCATCCACGAGCGGGATGAGATTTCCTAAAGCTTATATTCATTAAATAAATAATTTTTCCTACATATAAAAACATGTCACATAAAGGGACATGTTTAAATACATTTTTAATCCATTTATTCATTAATTACAATAGCAATAATCTCCGAGGGAGCTCTGTGCCTCAGGGAGATTGAAGGGCTCTTTCGTGTGCATGAACGAAAGAGTGCTGGCCCTGATTTGCTCTCCTCCCCCCACCTGCAAGGTAGCGCTCAGCGCTACGGCTCACGTCTTATGCTGGGCAGGCCTTAATTGGCTCGCCAGTGTAAAATGGCAGCACAGAGCCAATCGCGGGTGGCGATCAGCTCCACGACCGCCCCCATCTGTTCCCGCTGACCGCCTGAAAAATTCAGGTGTATGACTTAGCATGCTTTTTAAATCTAGTTATGCCTCATTAAGAAAGCATAATATTTTCAGTTTCTAAAGGAAAATAACAACGTACAATGGAAGTTCTCATCAGTTTAGTGACTGCTGGAGGTTACCTGTATAGGGAGGCTTCAAAATTGCATCCTGTGGAGGATAAGGGAATCACTAACAACAATTTCTGATTTTAACTGTACACATGCAGACAGCATACGCTTCCATCAGTTACACAGGGCAATAATGGCGAGCGCTGACAATTGGGTTAATATTCTAACTACAGCTTAACCAATAATTTAAGTCTTTGCTTCTTTCCTGTACGGACAAATTTTCGACATTTAGGAACCTTCATGTATGCATTTACAGCTTTAGCAAATTTACCCCTTAATTTAAGATCTGTGTATCTGAACTCCTAAGTCTCTCTGCTTTATTTCTTTTAAAGTTTTACCATTTTTAGTGTCTATATCCTCTCTATTCCTTCTCCTGAAATGTATCACATTTTTCCAAGTTAAATTTCAGCTGGTATCTATCCAACCAGTGTGCTAATTTGTCTACATCCACCTAAAGTCACTTAAAAGTCATCTTCAGTTAACCAAACTTTTGTGTTGTATATACAAACATTTAAGAGCACGGGTTCAAACACTGAGCCCTAGCGAGCACTGTTTACTTTTCTCTGATACAAAAAACATCCATTAAGCAGTAATTTGTTTTCTGCCCTTTAGCCAACTTCCCAACCTGCTGCAACATTCAATTTAACGCCATGTGTCTTAATATCATTAGCAAGCCTTCTACGAGGCACCTTATTCACAATCCCCATTGCATGTCATCACCACAGTTATTTCCTCAAAATAGCTCTTAAATTTGTTAGACACAGCTTGCTATTTACAAATCCACTCAAATGTTCTTAATTTTCCCACATCTTTCTAGGTAGATGAGTATTGATTTTATCCTGAATTATGCTTGAAGCTTGTTTTCTCACAGCTACAATTTAGCAGCTCAATACACTGGTGTGCTAACATGGTGTGTCAGAGTACCAGGAAACAGGTTGACAACCATATGTCTCCAAACATAGATGGAATAATTTAACCTTCATGGGCTCATGAGGAGAGATGTCAAAGTAAAAGGAAAAAGTAAAGCCAATTTAAGTTATATCAACCATGCATACCCAAGTTGTTAGCTTAAGAGCCAAACTGAGGGCTGGAAATAAGCTGACTCTTCTATTATATAGGAACCGATGAAAGCAGGGGGCCAAAAAAATGCCTGATGCTTGACGATTCATTCCAAATATGAAGCTTCTCAATTGTCCAGTAGCACAAGTATCTTTTAAAGTTTTCTACATTATTTGCCACTTTGGGTAGTCCATTCCACGCAATGACCATCCTTTGTGTAAATTAACTAAATCTAAATTAACTCCTTCTAAAACTGAGTCTGTGTGCACTGGTTCGAGATGTGATAGATCATCGGGGTCAATTTTTCTATTACCTTATGAACGTTACATAGTTGAACATAGTTGCCTGAGCCTTTGCTTCAGCAGAAGAAACAACCCCAAGCTCTTCAACCTCTCCTTATAGCTCAATTTCCTTAAATAGGTTATCTGTCTGGTTCTCCCTTTCCTCCAATGACTGAATAACCTTGAAATAGCACCGTGACCAGAATCTTACACAGTAATCCAGGTGTGGCCATAACAGTTATTTTACAAGCTCATCATCACCTCCTGAAATTTGTGTTCTATCTGGTTTTTTTTCTTTACTGTTGGCCCAGATTGTACTTTTGGTTTCACTAGACTTTCCATCAATGCCTCCGGGTCCCTCTAGTTTTGTGCCCAGTAGCAAAGTGTCATTTAGCTAATATTTCCACCATTTGTTTCCCTTTAGTCTTATCATGCATCAAATGTAATTTTCCAGTCATCAGTCCACTTTCCCAATGTATTCAGTTTACCTGTTCCCTGTTGCTTAGCCCTCCACCCCCACCTTAATTTGGTGTCACCTGCAAACTGAAAGCATTTCCATTCCGCCTCAGCTTCAAACTATTTATGTAGACTGCAAACAGCAATAGCCCAGCACTGATCCATGACATCCTGACAGTGACCTTAGCATTTCAACTCAGTTCCATTTACCATCATCATTCAATTTCATTGGCTTAGATCCATTTTACGATCTACGTTGGGGTCTTCTTTTCTATTGCATGCCTTTCTAGCTTGAAGACTAATCACTTGTATGGCATTAAATCCTTATTGAAATCTAAATATATCATATCCAACAGAATTTTGATCAGAAACGAGGTCTGTCATTTCATCAAAGAACTTCAATTAACTTGTTAGGCAAACCCTATAGTATTTGGAGTGTAGTTCTACAGTTGGCAGGATAAAGAAGGCTTTAACAGGAGAAAATAACTTCAAAATTACAGCAAAGCAAAATAATTTCGTTATAAAGTACATTTTTATTTTACTTTGTAAAATCATCTCTTCAGAGTTGAATGGCAATCGAAGACATTTGACATCACATTCCAGAGTAAGCCAACCGAACCAACCAGCGCACAAAGCTCAAGCATATGCAAATAATAAGGAACTCCTGCTAAGAAAACTGGCTTCTGAGTAACCAAAAGGTCAAATCAATTAAAATATTCCTTTTGCTGTAATTTGTTTTGAAACAAATGAATTCTATGGTTTAGCAATTATGTTTTACATTAGCTAAAGCCTAATAATCAGTCTGCATCTGCATAATCATTATATGAAAAAATTATTGAACGATTTATCATCACCAATTATGTAACAAATGACTGACCAGCCATTTACTGATGGCACCTGGAGTAGTAGGCTAGGTGCTGGAAGCTTAGATGCTGGGCCTCAGATACTTTTCACTCAGCTCCAGATAACCCAACAAGCCAAAGACCAAAGGGTAGGATGATCTCCAAAAAATAGATATTTGGAAATTCACTCAAGCCCTGAGCTAAAGAACTATGGGCAGTATTTTCCCCCCGTTTGTGGGGGGGGGGGGGGGGGGGGGGGGGGGGGGGGGTTCCTGCAGGAGCACGCGGGTTACCAATCGGCGCCCCCATTTGGGGGCTGCCTTTTTAGCGTGACGTCCGCCCAGAAGCGCTGTGCAGGTTGCGGGGGTGGGGGGCGGGGGGGGTGATTCTCTGAGCCAGGAGTGCTGCCCCTGGGAGATCAGTGTTACTTTTAAAAACCTAATTAAAGACGAAAAAAAAATTAAGTACATGTCCCCTCATGTGAAACTATCATGAGATGGGACATGTCCATTACTTTTATTAAAAAATTTTCATGGAATTTTAAATCTTACATGAAACCTCATCCCGCCCATGGATGAGGTTTCATGCATTATCTGAAGGCCGCCTGGCCTCTTCGCCTGCCCACCAACCTTAAGGTTGGATGGGCAGGCCCATTAGTTTTTTAATGGCCATAATAGGCTGAACTGGAAATCTAACTGACGTGGGGTGATGTTGGGACACACACACCCGACATCACCCCACGTCATTTTACGCGTTGGCGAGTTGGTCCCAGCCCCTCTTGCTGATTGGAAAATGCTGCCCTATGTGGTTTTAGTAGGTTAAATCACAGCAGTGCCACAATGCAAACCTCAGGCTTTACACTCTCCAGACTAAATTAAGAGGGGATGAGTCAGCCCATGAAGAAAATGCACAATTTATATCAGGCAAACAAACCTTATAATTTTTTCAGTTGTGTGGTTATATATCTGAATATCACAGATATCCAGCTGATCAAAGATAAGGTGGAACAGACATGCTGGGTGGGAATTCCTCTAAAATATGGTAAACTACAGTATTATTTAAAAAAAAAGGTGAAAGCACCAAGTACTGAAAAATGAGTTACGTTCACTACACGCCATTTGAATATTCCTCCGCAATGGTTTCCCATTAACTATTTTAGAAATGACCAAAATGCTACTTGACATAACGAAATGAATTTTGGATTATGAAATACTTTGTTCAGTTTATTCTGTCTAAATGAGTTAATCTGATTTTCATTACAGACATACGTTCAAGAACAAAGTCCATGAGAGGGCAGCCTTTATTGATTTAATCATGAATTTAGCAGATATAAGAATGACCCATTACTATTAATTTATAATGGTTTGATTAACAATCTGACATCATGGGTCTGATCTTAAGTAAGTGAATGGGTCTTGAGTGAGTTAAAATCTCCCCCATAACTTTGGCTGCTACAGCTAAGAAAAAGACATGCTTAGCTATAGAACAGAAGCAATCCAAATAAATTGCTTTCCACTTATTACAACTTAGTGATAACATAGATGATCAATGACTTAATTGACTGATATCCTACTAGAAATAGCATATGTGTCTCAATACTAAACACTCCTATAAATAAATAATGAACAAGAGGTTACAGCCATCATAATGTTACATATGGACATATAGGGACATAGGACTAGGGAGTATAGGAATAGAAGTAGGCCATTCAGCCCCTTGAATCAGTTCCACCATTCATGTAGATTTATGGTTAATCTGTATACAGTTTCATTTATTTATCTTGGGCCAGCATAAGGTTACATAAATAGAAACATGGGAACAAGGAGCATAGTAACAGAAGCCATTCAGCCCCTCAAATCGGTTCCACTATTCATTTCAATCATGGTTAATCTGTATTCCTAATTTCATTTATCCATCTTGGCATCATATTCCCTAATCTCTCAACTAGCAAAAATACAACTACCTCAGATTTAAAATTATTGAGTTAGTATTGGCCTTAACACTGTCAACTTATCTTTAAAAAAAAGACATTGTTATGGTCACTGTGCAGCAAGGAATAAACACAGCAAAATTAAAACACCAAGGTACACCAGAGAGGAGTTTAAAAAAAATCTATTTTGCAGTGAATTACACTACTGTCTTAAGGTTGTCATACAAACATAGCATCAAAATAACGAATGGGAAACCACAGAATCATAGAGCACAGGAGGAGGCCATTCAGCCCACTGTACTTGAGTTCATAAAAAATTCTAAACTATCTTAAACTACCTACCTTTCTCACATCAGAGCTCTTTGGTTCGGTTGTCCAGGTTATAATTCGGGAAACAGCGAGGCGGGTTTCACTGGAATTAACAAAATCGGCTGGGTCCATCTGCCTTGCCAGCCTCTCAATGTACTTCAAAATTGCAACTTTAACCTTCAAGTAAAAGTATATGAACAAAATGAAGTAGATAAAAAACATGACTGATTGGACGGAACAAGTAAAGCCAAAATCCAGAACTAAGATGAAAGCAGTCCTTTTAAAAAAAAATTTCACCACACAGATTTCACTCAAACAGTATTTAATTTATTCTGGGTTAATATGCAAATGCTATGGATGTAAATGTTTAAATATGTTTGTCACTAGCCTGAACTCTCTCAGATTTTGAATATCAGGTAAAATAAGTCATGTAATAAGTCTTGCTCCTGCCCCACAGAACTCATTTCTCGTTATCTTGACTCCCTTCTCTCTCCCCTTGTCCAATCCCTTCCCACCTACATCCGTGATTCCTCTGACTCCTTACGTCACATCAACAATTTCCAGTTCCCTGGCCCCAACCTCTTCACCATAGACATCCAATCCCTCTACACCTCCATCCCCCACCAGGATGGTCTGAGGGCCCTTAGCTTCTTCCTCCAACAGAGGCCCGAACAATCCCCATCCACCACTACTCTCCTCCGTCTGGCTGAACTTGTTCTCACGCTGAACAATTTCTCCTTCAACTCCTCAAATAAAAGGTGTGGCTATGGGTACCCGCATGGGCCCCAGCTATGCCTGTCTCTTTATGGGGTATGTGGAACATTCCTTGTTGCAGTCCTACTCCGGCCCCCTTCCACAACTCTTTCTCCGGTACATCGATGATTACTTCGGTGCCGCTTCATGCTCTCGTCGGGACTTGGAAAAATTTATTAATTTTGCTTCCAATCTCCACCCCTCCATCATTTTCACGTGGTCCATCTCTGACACTTCCCTTCCCTTCCTTGACCTCTCTGTCTCAATCTCTGGTGATAGACTGTCCACCAATATCTATTACAAACCCACCGACTCCCACAGCTATCTCGACTACAGCTCCTCACACCCCGCTTCCTGTAAGGACTCCATCCCATTCTCTCAGTTCCTTCGCCTCCGTCGCATCTGTTCCGATGATGCTACATTCAAAAACAGTTCCTCTGACATGTCCTCCTTCTTCCTTAACCGAGGATTTCCACCCACGGTCGTTGACAGGGCCCTCAACCGTGTCCGGCCCATCTCCCGCGCATCCGCCCTCACGCCTTCTCCTCCCTCCCAGAAACATGATAGGGTCCCCCTTGTCCTCACTTATCACCCCACCAGCCTCCGCATTCAAAGGATCATCCTCCGCCATTTCCGCCAACTCCAGCATGATGCCACCACCAAACACATCTTCCCTTCACCCCCCCTATCGGCATTCCGTAGGGATCGATCCCTCCGGGACACCCTGGTCCAATCCTCCATCACCCCCTACTCCTCAACCCCCTCCTATGGCACCACCCCATGCCCACGCAAAAGATGCAACACCTGCCCCTTCACTTCCTCTCTTCTCACCATCCAAGGACCCAAACACTCCTTTCAAGTGAAGCAGCATTTCACTTGCATTTCCCCTAACTTAGTCTACTGCATTCGTTGCTCCCAATGTGGTCTCCTCTACATTGGAGAGACCAAACGTAAACTGGGCGACCGCTTTGCAGAACACCTGTGGTCTGTCCGCAAGACCTCCTTGTCGCTTGCCATTTTAACACTCCACCCTGCTCTCTTGCCCACATGTCTGTCCTTGGCTTGCTGCATTGTTCCAGTGAAGCCCAACGCAAACTGGAGGAACAACACCTCATCTTCCGACTAGACACTTTACAGCCTTCCGGACTGAATATTGAATTCAACAACTTTAGGTCGTGAGCTCCCTTCCCCATCCCCACCCCCTTTCTGTTTCCCCCTTCCTTTTTTTTTCCAATAAGTTATATAGATTTTCCTTTTCCCACATATTTCTATTATTTTTAAAAATTTTTTTAAATCTTTTATGCTCTCCCCACCCCCACTAGAGCTATACCTTGAGTGCCCTACCCATCCATTCTTAATTAGCACATTCATTTAGATATCACCAACTTTAACACCTATGTGTTCTTTTTTTCTATTGTTGTTGACATCTTTTGATGATCTGCTTCTATCACTGCTTGTTTGTCCCTACAACCACACCCCCACTCCACTTGTCTCTCTCTCCGCCCCCCCACACACACACCTTAAACCAGCTTATATTTCAACTCTTTCTTGGACTCGAACTCAAGTTCTGTCGAAGGGTCATGAGGACTCGAAACGTCAGCTCTTTTCTTCTCCGCCGATGCTGCCAGACCTGCTGAGTTTTTCCAGGTAATTCTGTTTTTGTTTTTGTTTTGGATTTCCAGCATCCGCAGTTTTTTTGTTTTTATAAAATAAGTCGTGTCAGCCCTGAGCTCCAGAGAACTGAGATAAAACTGATGTAAGGTATACCAACCAATTTATTTCAGTTACTCCCTCATAAAAGGGCACTTTACACAAAATGTATTTAGCTATATTTAGTTATTACATCCTTTCCTTCACAAACTGTATATTGCGCTGCTCACAAAGTGCTAGACACCTGCTTCCAGGCCTCTACCAATATCATGACAAGGAAGTAAACACAAGAATACAAGTAGGGTGGAGAATATTTTATACCACTATGAAGGAGAAAGATCTAAATAGCAGTCTTACTTCTCATTTCAAAGTTTAGCCATCAAAATCCTGCCAAACATCAGTCTGTGATCCGTGACAGAATTTGGCAGAAATCAGGAAATGGTGTCTTCACTATACAGTAAGGGCTAAAATGGCAAACTACCTCTCTGCACATGCACCATATTTGTAAATCTGAATAGGATTTTCTCAATCCCCTCTTTTGAACCAGTTCAGAAATGTTAGTTGCTGTTAAATCTCCAACTAGTATAGGGTCATTCTTTTAAGTAAGGTTTCAAATACTAATTCAAATCATTTTTCCAGGATATATCTTATAGTACTGGATATTTTTATACAAACCTTGAGGTTAGGTGTTTGAGTTTGATCCACAATAAAACGCATAAGAATATTAAATTGCTGATCAAATGGGAAGGACTCTCTGCAAGTAAAAAAAAAGGAGTTAGTATTTCAGAGCCCATGGTTTTATCTTTTGTGACTCGCTAGCAGTTATAATGTTGAAAAACTTTATGCTGTAACATTCTATTATATTAAAAATACTGACAAACCAAAAGTGCTAAAATGTGACATTACCATCCCTTTTCAACTTCCACCATCATCCCTTTTGTCATTTAATCACTCCTGTTTTCGGCCGCAAAAACCTTCGATTTTGTCCTTTCTCGCCCCACCCTCATCGCACTTTGGGACAGAGGGCTAGGATGCCTAACACTCATGTACAGAACTGGCTGATGTCCCAGTGAATGGAGGCGAGCCTTCTAACTTACTCCACCCTCCTCCATTCCTGCCTCAAGCCTGCTCTGGGAGGTGACAGTCCCAATTCAAGCCCCGTCCCCTCAACCCCACCATGAAAAAAGTGTGGGCGGATACTGCCGAGCAGGAAGCAGGATCATAACAGCATCAAATCAACCAACTCGTGACTTCCGCCTCAAAAGGGGAGAATCTGGTCCTAAGTCTTTGTTGCGTCGTAGGAAGTGCAGCAGTCAATTTTCTCAGAACAAATTCCCACGAACAGCAATCTGATAATGACCAGATATCTGTTGTTACTGATGTTGGTTAAGGGTTAAAGTTTGGCCAGGCCACCGGGGATAACTCCCCTGTCCTTCTTCAACGTTAGGACCACTACTTTTCTTGATACATAGTAATGATTGAAACTTCAGTGTACAAGGCACATTTTCAAGAGGAGGATAGTGATAAATTTCAAGAAGATATAGACAGGCTGGTGGAAGGGTGGACAAGTGCCAGGTGAAATTTAAAGCAGAGAAGTGTGCAGTGAATGTTATTATTATGGTCAGAAGAATGAGGAGAGGCAATATAAAGTGAAAGGTACAATTCTAACACGGGTGCAAGAACAGAGGGATGTGGGGGCCAACTTCAGTGACATGCACACATCACTGAAGTTGGCAAAGCTGGTTGAGAAAACAGTTAATAAAACATACCAGATACTGGGCTTTCTAAATAGGGGCACAGAGTGCATAAGCAAGGATTTTATGATAATCCTCAAAATAAAAACAATGCTGGTTCGGGCACAACTCGGGTATTGTGTCCAGTTCTGGCACCACACATTTAGAAGGATGAGAAAGCATTAGAGAGGTTTCAGAAAAGATTCATGAGAATGGTTCCAGGGATGAAGAACTTCAGTTCCATGGATAGATTGGAGAAACTAGGGCTGCTCTCCTTGTATAAGAGAAGAAACAAGGATAATTGATGGAGGTGTTCAAGATCTTGAAGGGCGAGGACAGAGTAGATAGGGAAAACAGTTCCTATTGGTAAAACTGTCAAGAACCAGAAGACACCAATTTAAGGTGATTAGCAGATGAAGTAAAAGTACCATGTGAAAAACAGTTTTTGTGCAGCAAGTGGTTAGGATCTGGAATGCTCTACCTGAGAGCATGGTGGAGGCAGATTCAATTGTGGCTTTCAAAAGGGTACTGGATAATTGCTTGAAGAGAAAAATTTGCAGAGCTTTGAGAAAAAGTGCGTGAGTGGGACTAGGCAAGTTGCTTTTGTAGACAGCTGACACAGACATGCCAGGCTGAATAGGAATAGTATGACACATAAGCAGGCTATAATTCAAAATAGTGCCATGGAATCTTTTCTGACCGCCTTAGTTTAACATCGTGCCCAAACTGCCTAGATTATGTTCAGGTCTCTGAAGTGGGACTTGAACCCAAAATCTTCTGACTCTGAAGTGACACATAGCTGACACATTGGCTTTGTTGAAATTGCACACCAAGCATCCACAGTTATGGTAATGTGCCTTATTTCAGATCAATAACACTGAGTTTTAGCATAATCCTGAAATTTTAAGCGCTTTTCAATTATTAACACAGCACCCTATGTGGAGCAAAAAAATCTTGGGCCAAGAAGGCAGTGTTGTAATTTGGTGATAAAGCATTTATTACATTTTCATGAGAATCCCAGGGACAGTATGGATTATAAAAATTTAAAAAACCAGGCTTTTCCCACTAGTTTCATCAAGTTAGAGGGCATTTGGAAACAGGTCAGAAGGGGAGAATATAACTGATTTTACAGAACAGCTGCATTTGAAAGAAGTTCAAGAAAATGCAAAAATATAGTTGTTTGACCAGCAATGCAAGACTCTGGAGTAGCTGGCAAACGAGCTGATCATTTCGGGGCCCTGAAAGTTTCCAGAAACAGGTCCCACAGTTGGGAAGTCAGACAGTTAATGCAACCCACCCAGTAAGGTGTTTGCTGAGCCAGGATGCAATGTGAGCCCTCAGAAACTATAAAGTTAAATGCCAGAGAAATTAGACTTTTTGAAATGTAACTGAGTGGATCACAAAGCAACCAAATGCTAGGAGAATGTACAACTACAGTACGGTAAATTAAAACTTCAATTACTATTGGCATTCTGAATAAAATAAATAATACTCTTTTAACCTAAGTATACCATTATAATCTATGTAAATGTAATTTTGTATTGACCATGTGCTATCAGCACCTGGAGTGCAGTTTTCCCATCTCGGATAGCACCAGCCAATATAAAGGAGGCTGAAATTGCACCTCCAACAGCATTCAAGACTTAGTTTTCCTGGATCACAAGGTTCAATAAGCTATTGGCTATTAGCCATCTAATGAGATCCACAATCAATGGAGATCCTCTGCCAGATCTCTGCTCAATGCATCATTATTAAACCACCTTAAGAGAAACAGACCACATTCAAAGGTCAGAAAGGAACGTGACCATACAGAGAAATTTCTTCACTCAAAGCAATCTTTGCAATTCTCTAGCCAGAGAGCTATGAATGCTCAGTCATTGAGCACAATCAGGTCAGAGATCGAAAGTTTTTTGGATAACAAAAGAACCAGGAATATGGGAAAATGTGGAAAGATGGAGTTGAGGTAGGAGAGTAGCTACGATCTTGTCGAAGGTGCAGTAGCTTCGATGGACTAAATAACTATACCTGCTCCTATTTATTATGCACTTAGGAGTCACCACCCAACCAAATTACACCATGAGAGAGTAATACCGACAAAAATAGTATGCACAAAAGATACTTCATTTATGTACATCCTCAATGTAAATATTATAGGAAACAGCTTGATCGCTGGTCTGACCTGGTGACATCTAGTGCCTTCTGAACCTTGGCCTGTACAGAACCTAGCAAATCAGCACCCATCTTCTTTAGAAGCTGAGTCAGGAGCACAAATAGCCAATCCTGTAAGTCTTCTTTGTGGATGATGATGAAATCTACTAAAGTTTCCAAAAACATGCTGAATACCTAAAATAAAAAGAATGTAATATGACTGTTGTTGGTGTTTGGCAGGAATGGCATACCATGTATCAAAAAAGCAGTTTGATACCACAAACAAACAACCTGGCAAATGTCATTTCCTTCATAAAATTAATTTGTAACTGATGACAAAGTTAAGGAGGAATAACTTCTGCTGAAACAGAAATAAAGCACACCTAGACAAATGGCTGAATATAAAATTGAAGCACTCTATTCTCTGGCAGTATTCTTCTTTAGCCACATGAATTTGAAGCAATATCTTTTTATAAAATGTGATGCGGTATCTAGCAGTTACAGTTCACACTGTGAAACTGTACTTAAGGGGGCAGTGGGGTTCAAGCACCGATCTTTTCATTTGAAATTATCTTTTAATTTTTCACATTTGTAAAGAATCAGTTATCAGTTACTAGGCCTTCCAGTATGTAAAACATCTAAAGGAATATAGGTTATGTTGCCCCCACCAGGTGAAAATCAACTTTGTTCATTTCATGGAAGAAAACAGCAACAAGACCTCAAAAATTACTTAATTTCTACGGCTGAGCTCCAAATATTTCAATCTGGTACAATGTCAATGTTGCATTTAGAATCCAAATGAACAAAAATCTGGCGATATCTGCTAAATTTCAGTTAATGTCTCTAATGTTCTGAAAACATAATCTGCAGATATCCTCAGTGTGCCAACACTCAATGGCAGAAGGCAGGCGCCCTGTTATGCAAATATCTAGCTCATGGCTCTTGCATTTTAGAATATAACTTTAGTTTTAGGAATATAACTTTTAGGTTGTAGGTTAAAAAGGTCAGAGTAGAAGGAAGAGAGAGAGAGCTATAGAACAGCAAGTGGGCTTGTTTGTTAAAAAGCCAGAGACATGATGTCTGCAATGTCTGCGAAGAAGTGCAATCCAGAGAGGTGTTTTTGTTTTGGGAGGCAGAACTAAATTAATTTTTAAAAAGCATTCAGTAAATCCTGAAATGTTGTAAAATCCATCTATTTCATCAGATCAGATCTGAAGTTGCGGCTTATTCTCCTTCCCCAATTCTAGAAGTAAGCCCTTTCTCTAAATGGCCTACCTTCATTGGTGCTGCATTCAGCCCATTAAAATAATCTGACCCTGTGCATACAGGTAGTTTTCTGGGAGTAGGGGTTTGCCCTATGAGGAAAGCTTGAGCAGGTTGGGCCCATACCCACTGGAGTTTCGAAGAACGACAGGTGATTTTATTGAAACATACAAGATTCTGAGGGGTCTTGACAGAGTAATGCTGAGAGGATGATTCCTCTCATGAGGGAATCAAGAACTAAGTGGGAAAATAAGGGCTCTCCCATTTAAGATGGAGATGAGGAGGGATTTCTTCTTCAAGGGTCTTTGGAATTCTCCTCCCCAGTGAGCAGTGGAGGCTGGGTTATTGAATATATTCAAGGTTGAGTTAGACAGATTTTTGATTGACAAGAGAGCCGAGGGTTATGGGGGCCTGACAGAAAAGTGGAGTTAAGGCTCCTATTTCTTATGTTCTAAGGAATTGGAAATGAAGGATAATTAACTTAAAGGTCCGTTTGAGGACAGCAGACTGCAGGCTACATTGTCATAGAGATAGGCTGAGATTAAGAAGTTCTATGGTTTCAATTCATCTGGGCATTTGCTGGAAAAGTTAATTGCATTTTATGTGGATTGCAGCTGACTGAGAAGATAGACAAAGTAAATAACAGTTAGATAGACCTGCACAGTAGACAGAGTAAAACGCTAACTTAAGCATTGACTGCATGTGAAGGCGGGTGAGGCTTAATCTCAGTTTGAATCTTATGCGGGAACAGAAGCTGGAGGTTGTTTAGTTTGAAGCTAGTGGGAGAATGCACAGTGGATCTCACAGTGTCTTATTGCAAAAGAAAATGATCAGCTGAAGCAGCTTGGAAGTATTGAAAAAAATAACCACAAAAAAGGGACTCAGGTATCCACAGTCAAGACATGGTAAATGAAAAGTTTTACCTCTTAGAATATCTGGAACTGAGGAGAATTAAAGATAGTTTCCAGAGGACTGGGGCATACTTATGGGTGGTCCCTAAAGAAGTAAATAACTTTAAGCTTGATGTATCTTATATGACAATACTTGGGGGAAGAAGTAGACCTGAGTGAACAATAAATGTAGTTAAAAGCCATATTATTAAGTTTATAGTGTTTGTTTTATTTAATTCTTTTGTGTACAATAAGTTTTTGTTAAAAAAAGGGAAATCTTGTGGATTAGTTGTATTGGTTAAAATGAGGTAGCCACATTTATTTTTAAATGTTAATGGTCCTTAACTTGATTGTAACAATTTAAACTTGCACTAATTACAGCAACTAATTGAGATTTATTATTCTTCAATAAGATTTGAAACTAACTTTTCCTCAGAAAATAAAAATGCACTTTTCAAGGGCACCAATATATGTTAGTTTGTGGTAAACAGTAAAAGCAACACTTACTCTCTGTTGTGAGTTCCAACAAAGGACAGGACATGCAAGAAAACAAACCATTGATTAATGCAGTAGACTTACAATCAACAGTGCTTTGTAATGGTTACTGACGTACATTAATCATTTCATAATACACAGGCTTTTAGATAAAGCTGGGCAATTGCAAACAAATTCTCACATCCACCAGCATTCTCTGCATGCCAAAATACAAATTCCAGTACATCTTTCAAATCATTTATTGTACTATAATTTTCTAGAACAACTGAAAAAGGCAACAATTGCTTTCATAGAATTTTTGAAAAAATGTGTATAAATTACACCAACATTCATTAAGTAGGTTGGCTTTTGGACTTGGGTCTAAGCAAAATCCTTTCAGGAAGTTTAAGTTAAATTTAAATTCAGCTTTAAAATTCTATTTTTACTTGCTGCAAGCTAGGTTATAATTGTACAGGGATTGCTGAATAAATATTTTCAAAGTTCAATCCTTATCTGAAAATATGAAAGTTGCTTTCTTTTTAAAGAAACAATAACCTTTTAAAAATTTGCATCTTTTCTGTCAACCAACTCTTAAATAGATCTACCTTTACAAATGACCTGTATTGCCATAAACAAGGAAATACAAAACACAGCATATTTTTGAAAACAATCACCTTCCATATTATGTTCCATTTATACAAATATTTTTAAAATATTGCATGCATTCACACAAAACACAAAGCTGTTTACATGTACATGCAAGAAGCTGCTTGCAAAAACTATTTTAGTAGAAGTTACCTTGCTATGAGGATCTGCAAACATACGAGTGAAGATCTCACATAACCGCTTCAATTCAACACGGCTGTAAAGTAAATTAATATAAAATGTGCAGATCAAGAGTTTATTAAAAGCACTGTATTAAGTCACATTAGGTCAACATGGGCACTAGGAAGCTTGTTTTTTTCTAGATACAAAATATAGCAATGGAAAGAAAATAAAATAAAATTCTGCTTGTTATTAAAATACTTCAATATATTTGGAACAGAATAATTTTAATTTTCAGTTGTCATTTTAAATGACTTTCATCAGTATTGAGTGTATGATGGCTCACTTGTATAGTGTTTTCTTTAATTGGGAATTTTTGTATAGCTTAAAGGTAAAGCTACATTACACAATTTATTTCAAGAGATTATATTTCAAAGTTTATGGGCAAATCAAATGGTCTGATTTTATTCAACAACTCCGTTCAAAATTTTACCTTGATAGATTCAAACATTCATGCCTAGATTTTCTGATTCTACTAACAGTACTAACCTATTTTAAATTAGTTAAGACTAACATTTATAATGCTGACTGAAAAATCCCAAATTTGAATCAGTCTAACCTACACTACCTCAAAAATCATAAGTTACCAAAGCAATGGATTCTAACATGCCAGGTTATTAGAATAATAAAGTGATTTGAGAGGCAGAATTGAAAAGATCCTGCAACATGATAGTACATTTTGCAGAACCCTACCTTAATGTTCTCTGACTTTTCAATAGATTTTGAAGGCCAACAAGCCCTTCTTTCCTCTCAGACCAATTTGAGCTAGCACAGTGGTTTAAGACCTCAGCCACATCCTCTGTCTGGCGCAAGTAGTGTGGAATGCCTCCATTTCTGGAGCCATAAGACCGCTCAGAACAAGCGCTAGATGCATCGCTGTTTGCATCATCATCAGAGTACATTCCATATGGTTCATATCGTCTTCTGACAGGTTTTTTCTAAAAGTGAAAACAAAGCATGGTTTTATTCATCTCCTATACATCTCATACACAAAAACAAAACGTATGTGGTAAATTTATATATGTTGTAAATATATATATATAGATATTGTAAACATACTTTAAAATTCATCATTTTGTTTTACTTGTTGAATGAAATCTAAACCTAACAGAACTTCATGTAAATGGTTCACTAAAGTGTTGTAATAGCATAACCAAGTGGCATACCAAAGCTAAATGTCTTATTTGGGATTATTCTAACCTGGAAACGAAAACTACCATCCCTGCAGACTCTGCTTATATAGCAAAACCAGGTGACTGAAAAGTATTATAATCATTACTTTTTACTGAGCCAACTTGCTGTTGCTTGTTGTTCCTCTAAATCTATTTTTGCAAATGCATGTACATCAGTAAAACAACTTTAAGGCTAAACTTTATTGCTTTATGCTTTCACCACAAATTTTAAAGTCCTATTTTGAAGAAAAAAGTAGTCTGATATTTATTTAAATAGCATTCAGAAATAGGAACAAATGCTTGTTTTTGAATATACCGTCTATTTAAAAGGGAAAATACTTTAAAAAGTATATTCTTCCGATATGGTTTCTCTGGTAAATTATACCTAGCATAAAGTTTTATTAATAGGATCTTTGTCCCATCATTTTGCTTGTGTTATGAACAGGCAGCATCTAAGTGAGTGTAGCATCTAAGTAAGTGTTGCACAGAAAAGCAGTTTACACCATGAAAACAGGTGACTATTCAGCCCAACCAACCTACGTCAGTATTTTAATTCTTGGCGCCACACCCACTCTGACCTTTGTCTCCTACACTGTTCTAATGAAGTTCAATTGAAGCTCAAGGAACAATATATCTTCTTTTGATTATGTACTATGTAGCTTTCTCTCAACATGAAGTTCAACAATTTCAGATCATAACCACTGCTCTCATTCTTTCAGACAGCAGCCATAGGTAGTCGTTTTATTATTGCCACCACTTCTAGACCTATCTTTTGCTTCTTCACTTGTCCCATCACCACTCCATTTTGCCTTACACCATCATCTCTTTTGTCATTTAATCTCTCCTCTCTTCACCCTATCACAGGCCTTCCATTTTATTCCTTTCTTCCAATTAGAACTTGTACTTTAGATTGTCCTTGCACTTTTATTACTGATTCAAACCTTATGATATGATGATCACTCTTATCCAAGTGTTCCCCCTCCCAAAGATACTTGGTCCATTGGGCCTCCTCATTCCCCAGCACACATCCAGCAATGCTTCCTTTGAAGTTGAACCTAGAACATACTGGCCAAAGGAGTTCTCTAGAAAACATTAAAAAAATTCCTCCTCCTCCTTACCCTTCACTCTAACATTATCCTAATTGATATTTGCATAATTAAAGACCCCATATCACTATTCCAGAGTTCTTGAACACTTTCTTTGATTCAGTCAGAAGATTCCACAGTAGCCCCTGCTTATTGCCTCAATTTAGTAAAGGACATTTCCCATCACAAAAGAGTCTTCTCTCTTTCACATCGTAGCCATAACAGCAGCCAACTGCGACCGTGGCAGTAATAGTAACGTGCAATACATATTACCAACTAATTTTTAAAAATTAATAATTCTGAGAAGGCACGCAGAATATTTAAAATAGCAGCATCCAGGAGTGTGTTTAACCTAGAACATAATCTTCGGGTATATAGCAATTGCTATAACATTGCAGTTGAGATATATGTTGTCATGTGTGGATGTCACAGCCCAGTCATTGCTTCTGGCATTCAAGATCACAAGAACAGGAGGGGTTGACAACATAGCCCGTCAAGCCTGCACACCATTCAATAAGATAAATAGCTGCTCATGGGTTTCAACTCCATTTTCCTGCCTGCTCCCTATAGCCCTCAATTTCCTGAGGCACCAAAAAATCTGTCTATCCCAGCTTTAAACATATCCAATGACAAAGCTACCACTGCCCACTGGGGAAGAGAATTCCAAAGATTCACAACCCTTTGAGCAAAGCAATTTCTCCTCATCTCAGTCCTAAATGATCAGCCCCAATCTGGAGACTGTGACCCTGCAAGTATATCTTTGCTTAAATGTGAAGATGAAAACTGCACACAGCATTCCAGATCTGGTCTCACCAAAACCCTGTATAATTGTAGTGGGTCTTCTTTATTCTTTATTGCAATCCCCTTGCAATAAAGGCCAACATGCCATTTACTTCCCAATTACTTGTTGTGGCTTGCATGTTAACTTTCTGCGGTTCCTCATACGAGCACACCCAAGTTTCTTTGAACATCAACAATTAAATGTTTCTCAACTTTTAAAAAATATTTTGCTTTTTTATTGTTATGACCGAAGTGAATAACTTCATACTTCCCCACATTATACTCTATCTGCCACCTTCTTGCCCACTCACTTAACCTGTCTATATGTCTCTGCAGCCTTTCCATGTCCTCCCCACAACTTACCTTTCCACCTTGTTTTATATCATCAGCAAACTCTCATCTTCACATTTAAGCAAGGATATACTTGCAATCAAGGTAGTACAGCAAAGGTTCACTAAATTGCTCCCTGGGATGAGGGAGTGGTCCTATGTTCAGAGGCTGAGTAAATTGGGCCTCTTTTCCACGGGGCTTAGAGCGAGAGGCGATCTCATTGAAACATACAAGATTGTGAAGAGGCTTGACAGGGTGAATGCTGACAGTGAGTTTCCGCTGGTCGGGGAATCCAAAATAGGAATCCAAAATATGGGGTCACAGTCTATGGATTGAGGCCAATCATTTAGGACTGAGGTGAGGAGAAATGCTTCACTCAAAGAGTTGTGAATCTTTGGAATTCTCTTCCCCAGAGGGTTGTGATTGCTCTGTCATTGAATATATTTAAAGCTGGGAAAGACAGATATTTGGTGTCTCGGAATCGAGGGCTATGGGGAGCAGGCAGGAAAATGGAGTTGAAACCCATGAGCAGCCATTTATCTTATTGAATGGTGTGCAGGCTTGACAGGCCATGTTGTCAACTCCTCCTATTCTTGTGTTCTTGAATGCCAGAAGCAATGACTGGGCTGTGACATCCACACATGACAACACATATCACAGAACTGCAGTGCTTTAGCAATTGCTATATCCCCAAAGATTATATTCTAGGTTAAACACACTCCTGGATGCTGCTGTTTTAAATATCCTGTGTACCTTCTCAGAATTTTAAATTTTTTTAAAGTTAGTTGGCAGTTTGCATCGCACGTTACTCTTATTAGGAGTAATTAATATATTACTCTTTGTCTCTTCGTCCAAGTCGTTAATATAGATTATAAATAACTGAGGCTCCAGCACTGACTCTTGCGGCACTCCATTACTCACTGCCTGTCAACCTGAAAATGCTCAGTTCATGCCCACTCTCTGCTTCCTGCCTGTTAACCAATCCTCTACCCACGCTAATATATTACTCTCAACTCCAAGAGCCCTTACCTTGCCTTTGAACCTTTTGTGTGACACTTTGTCAAACACCTTTTGGAAATCCAGACACACTACATCTACTGGTTCTCCTTTATCTACCCTACTAGTTACATCCTCAAAAAGCTAATAAATTGGTCAAACAATTTCCCTCTAGTAAAGCAATGTTGTCCTGTTCTAATCATACAATACTTTTTAAACTGCATTGTTAAGACTTCCTTAATAATAGATTCCAGCATTTTCTGGTATTAGACTAATTGGCCTGTAGTTCCTGGTTTTCTCTCCTCCTCCTTTCTTGAAAAGCAGCATAACATTTGCTAACTTCCAATCTGATAGGACCATTCCGGAATCAAACGAATTTTGGAAAATCATAGCTACCATATCTGCCATCTCTATAGCTATCTCTCTTAGAGGCTGTGGGCCATGAGATCCTGGATCTTAGTCCCCAAGTTTCTCCAATACTTTTTCTTTGCTGTTATTAATTTCCTCACTCTTTTTCACCCCCTAGGTTCTGTCAATTTCTGGTATGAAATTTGTGCCTTCTAGTGTGAAGACAGACACAAAATATTTTTTAACTGTCTCAGCCATTTCCTCATTCCTCATGATAATTTCTCCTGCTGCTGCTTCTAAGGGACCAATATTTACTTTGGCTACTCTTTTCCTTTTTATATACTTATAAAAATCTCTTACAATCTGTTTTTACGTTTCTGGCTAGTTTACTCTCATATTCAATTTTTTTCCCTTTTAATCAACTTTTTGGTGGACCTTTGTTGGTTTCTAAAACATTCCCAAACCTCTGACTTGCTACAATTTTCTGCAAGATCATACAATTCCATCTTTCAATCTAATACTATTTTTAACTTCCCGAGTGAGTCACAGTTGGGTCGTTTTTGATAACTTTTTGCTTTTCACTGGAATGCATTTTTGTAGAACAGTTTGGATCCTTTGTCTCCCATTGTTCATTCACCATCATACTTTTTAGACTATTTACCTAATTAACCTTAACCAGTTCTCCCCTCATACCTATGTAATTTTTAAGATTCTTGTTTGTGATTGGAGTATGTCACTTTCAAACATGGAATTCACTGGTATTATGATTACTATTTCCCAGTGGATCTTTTACTTTTATTTATTAACCCTGCTTCATCACACAATGCTAGATCTAAGATAGCTTTATCCCTAGTTGGTTCCAAAATGTAATGTATTGCTCCAAGAAACTGTCACAAAAATTTTACAATCTCATCTTCTAGACCCTTGCCACTTTGATTCTCCCAGTCTATATGAAGGCTAAAGTCCCCAAAATGATTACATTGCCTTTGTTAGAAGCTCCAATAATTTCTTGTTTAATGCTCTGTCCAGTTTAACTACTGTTAGGTGGCCTACAGACTACTCCCACCAGTGTTTTCTGACTCTTGCTATTCCTAATTTCCTCCCACACTGATCTTACTTCATGATCTTCTGAGATCAGATCCCTTTTCTCTTAAGTACTTATGTCATCCTTTACTATTAAGGCTACCCATCCTCCTTTGCCATTTTGTCTGTCTGTCTGAAACATTGCATACCCTGGAATATTTATTTCCCAGCTTTGATCACCTTGTAACCATGTTTCTGTAATGGTGACTAGATCTAAATCGTTTACCTCTCCGCAACGAGTTCATCCAACATATTGCAGATGCTTTGTGCATTCAGGTAAAGAATCTTAAATTTCATTTTTCTTTTACTGCTATTCCCTGTAATGATCTTATTCGCTGATGTACAACTTTTGTTAAACTCTTTGTCCCTTCCTGCTCATCTTTACCCACATCGTTATACTGTTTTGATGCCTTGATCTTTCTCTTCAGCTTTCTAAATCACTCTTCACCTGAACCCTCCTCTGCTAGTTTAAAGGCTTGTCCATAGCTCTAGTTATGATTGGCCAAGACACTGCTCCCAGCCTGGTTTAAGTGAAGCCCACCCCAACAGAATAGTGCTTTCTTCCCCAAGTATTGATGCCAGTGCCCCTTGAAACAAACCCCTTCTTCCCACACCACTTTTTGACCATGCATTTAATTCTCTAATCCACCTGATCCTATGCTAATTGATGCGTGGCTCAGGTAATAACCCAGAGATGATTACCTTTGATGTTCTGCATTTTAATTTGGCCCCTAAATCCTTAAGCTCTCTCAGCAGAACATTATTACTGGTTCTACCAATGTCGTTGGGCAGGATAACTGGGCCCCCCCCCCCCAAGTCCCAGTCCAAATTCCTCTCCAACCGGGAGGTGTCCTTAACCTTGGCACCAGGCAGGCAACACATCCTTCGGAGCTCCTGGTCGCAGCTGAAGAGAACATTATCTATTCCCATGAGTATACTGTCTCCTATCTCTACACATTCCTCTTTTCTTCCCTCCACTTGAATGGCATCCTTCACCATGGTGCCATGATCAGCCTGCTCATCCTCCTTATGGCCTGAATTTTTCCTGCGCCAGGTGGGCTCAGTGGAAGTGGGCAGGATGGTCGCAGAGCCGACCACCGCCCGTGATCGGCTCCATGCCGCCATTTTACACAGGCTTGCCAATTACGGCCCGCCCAGCTTTATACGCAAGCGGTAGCAATGAGCACTATCTGTGCTGGCGGGGGGAAGGGGGAAGAGTCAGGTCCAGCGCTGTAAAGAGCATTTCAATCTCCCTGAGCCACGGAGCTACCTCAGGGAGATTGAGGCGCTTTTGAAAAAAATAAATGCGATAAAAATTTAATGACTGTGTAACATGAGTTGGGACATGTTTTTATTTTTCAAAAAAAGTTTTTATTCAATTTGTAAAAGCATTAGGAAACCTCATCCTGCTTGTGGATGAGGTTTCCTAAAAAACCTAAAGGCTGCTTGGCCTTTTTGCCTGCCAGCCAACCGTTAGGTTGGGTGGGCAGCATAAATTTGAAATTAATTAGTTGCTTAATGGCCTCAACAGGCCTTTTAATTATTGGCGGGCGCACAGCCGACTCCGGAATACACCTGCCGAATGAAGCATGGCGAGACAGCGCAATGACGTCAGGACCCACGCCCAACGTCATCACGTGTCATTTTATGTTCCGGTGTTTCGGGCCCGTCCCCGCACACCGAATGTAAAATCCTGGCCTATAGTTCTGCTCCTCATCCACATAGGTAGCAAGCACCTCATTGGACAAAATCAGGGGTTAAGGCTCCTGCAACACTACTTGCTGATTCCCCATACCTGCCCAACTCCCAGTCACACCTCTCCTGTCCCTGACCATTGGGCAACTCAAGTTCTGCCTAGCCTAAGGGGTGTGACCACCTCCTGGAATAAAGCATCCAGGTAACTTTTCCCCTTCCTGATGTCTCAGACTGTCTGCAGCTCAGCCTCGAGCTCAATGACTCTGAGCCAAATCCCTTTGTATTCTTTGTACTACATTATATAGTGGGTCTTAAATTGACCTGTATGAATGCACGGTACTTGTTTTGGGGACAGCGTTTTAAAGAAATGAATGCTCTCCTGCCAGAACCCATCAGAGGCCACTTTAACCTAGCCCACCCAACAAGCAACTGTCTGGAATGGATTCACTGACTATTTTACACCCCATCTGATTTTATTGTCCATTGACTTCAAAATCAGGCAGGATATAAAACAGGCACCAATTCCATCCTGCCAGTTTCCAATCAGGTGAGCTAGGTTACAATTAACATGCTGTTTTGTCTATAAAATTAATCACCCACTTAGTTATTGCCATACCTGATTAAAAAACAAATATCAAGAGCATGCTATAATACATAAAACAACAGATCTTTAGAGATGAAACATAAAGTGTGGAGTATCTCATCCTTGTATTAGTACTTCTTTGGTTCTCATTAGGGTTATGAATATTTGTGCTGAAGGAACAACTTTCTGCTTTGGGTCCAGATCCACTGAAGACCAGCAAAAATTGGAAATCTGAATAAAAGAACAAAAAAATTCTGGGAATAAACAGCATAGAACAGCACCTTTGGAGGGACTCAGGCGAAGCAATGATTTGTGTGTACATTCTTCTTCAAAACAGCTTTTAAAGATGAATACACACCAGAAATATTCACTTAGCTGTTCTAACTAAGCTACTGTGTGTTTTCAGTATTTTCTGTCTTTGCTTGACCAAGGCCTGGGCCAAGATTAACCAAACTAACTTCCAATTGGACTCTTAATTGCCAACATTACCACAGTCTGGGTTGAACTTAAACACAGGTCCCAAAGGTGAAAAAACTGTGCTGATCCACTGGATTATCCAATGCCCCCCCCCCCCACCTTTGTAATCAATCCATAGTTTCAGTTTGTTTGTTCACAGCTGTAAGCATTTAATCAGCTCAGGATTCCATTGTTACCAAGCATCTATATATGACCCATGAATATTTCAGTAGCTTTGAGGCTTCTATGTTCTGTAATGTGACATTAAACAACTTTGTAATGCAGTCCAAGACATCCACAACTCTATATGCCATGTAACCTCTGATCTGTTATTTGTACGTATTTATGCTAACAGTCTGGAAGAAGAATAAGAACAGCAAAGAAACAACAGAATGATTGGTGAAGAAAACAGGATCAAAAAGCACTACTACCTTAGTCCTGGAGTCTCCTAATAGCTGATTGCAGCAAAACAATTTGAGGGGAAAAAGTACAAAGAATCATGTCAAATGGAGAACAATTGAATATTTTCACAGCAGAACGATGAATTCATTAAAGCAAATTAAACACAAAACAGGTAAAGCATTTCAAAGATGATCTTGAGATGCTTACTTTCAGAAACCCTTAAATGATTGGTAGCAAGATTCTGGTATTTTCCCCAGCACCCATACCAAAAATTGGCATGAATATGGTAAAGGGTGGTCAATGGTCATCGTGCCTTTGTACAGGTCAATGATAGAATAATTGTCTTTGCTTCTTCTCTGACAAAATAACCATACTCCAAGAATGTATATAAATTATGGGACCTGGAGAATCAGAATTCATTCCATAGCAATGGCCTCATTCTATCACTATCTGGTGCCATTCAACATCAGAAGTTAACGCCATCCCCCAATAAAAAAAACTTGAGTTTTATTTTGTTTAAATAGTGGGTGGAGGGGAGGGGGGGGCAGAGGGGGGAAAGAGAGGGGGTCCCAACACTTTATAATGTCCCTAGATTCCCCCTCATGGCCTCAAGTTCTAGGATGTGAGGACACAGAGCGAGGAAGAGAAGGCAAGAGCAAGGGCACCACACAGGATAAGAGAGCAAGATGAGATCAAGAGGAGAGAGAGGGAAGAGAGCAAGGAGAGAGAGAGGGAAGAGAGCAAGGAGAGAGAGAGGGAAGAGAGCAAGGAGAGAGAGAGGGAAGAGAGCAAGGAGAGAGAAAGGGAAGAGAGCAAGGAGAGAGAAAGGGAAGAGAGCCAGGAGAGAGGGAAGAGAGCAAGGAGAGTGCAGGAACAAGAAAAAGAGAACAAGAATCTAGACCATTCCGCAGCAAGGCAATTCCACAGGGAAAGCAATTGCTGACTCTAAGAACAGGAAAGCATTAACACAACAGTTTGAAAGACGCTCAACATTGGAGTTGCAAAAAGAATGTACAAGAATGTGCAATTTACAGAAATGCTATTTTTAGAGAAAAGTTAAAGTAAATTATTTACACTCAATTAGTGATGATGTACTCCACAGTTGAACAGTCAACCAGTGTTGATAAGACTCACATGAATGAGGGCAAACCTGGGCATGCTACTGGATGGTGGCCATTATATATGCATTTATAATGCTGCATGTGGTTAACAATCTAAGGAAAGACTGGTTGTGGGCGGTGGGGGGATGTAGGGCTGTGTGATGGGGAAGCAGAACATCAACACTGTACCAAAAGCAAAACTTCCCAAATACATTAAATTCCACCATCAGCAATATAAAACTGTCAAGAACCACAATTATATGTAATGATAATCTGATATAAAAATATTAGACTGTCAAGCCACTAAATTAGGGCTTTTTGAAAAAATGTAATCAATAATTGCATTCAAAACGATATAGTTTGTAAGACTGGACTTCCATTTCAGTTTTGCAGTTAACGACTCAATCATTTATTACCAAGGCATCTGCAACGGCAGCCTCCACCTCCGTGCTTGTATTGAGAACCCTCATGGCATTTACCGTGGGAGGCAACCGACCAGCTTGTCCAAGCCCATATCGATCTAATAAAAATTAAAATATAAAGTTAAACTAAGAGTTGTTAAAAGAGGTTTTGTTTCTCAAGTTACACCAACTTAGGCCGACGAGAGCAGTTATTGCGACAAACAGCTTTGACTACGCTATTTAAAGCTGCAACATATGCTACCTTAAAATCAGAAGTTATTTCTCTACCTCACTCCCACCCAGACAAACTTCAACAATGATGCAATTCAAAGAGTAATGAAAGTCTAGCCAACAATCTTACAAAAAGTTAAATTTTATTTCTAATAACATATTGGAATCATTTTCAAATAGAAGGAAACAAATTTTTGGTTTGAATATACTTGGTGCAAATAATTGTTTCCACTTTGGCAATGCACTACAATATTGAGGTTTTTAATTACAATCTGAGTATGCAAAAAAGGAGTCAATTGCTGGGCTCACCACTGTATCTGGGTGAGCTGGTTAAAAATAAATTTAGCACAAAGACTTGGGTACAGTTCAGTGTTCTATGGTGAATTAGAAAATGGTAATGAAAGCACCAGTATAAAATTAAGTTTATTTTGATTGTTGCTAACTGCATATTTAACTACATCCTCATAACAGGTTTGCTTAATACTGAAACTCAATTTGAGAGACTGAACATGTCAGTTGATACGAAGTTATCCCTTTAAGTAATATGCCTTGATTAATGTTTCCAATGATTGGGAACTGGGCAACAACTTTCAATTTTATATAGACGTAAATTTCTGCTGCATTTTCAACTTAAGTTGCCTCTTTATTATGCATCTGTGCATAATATGTCCCACTTGGGACATCTGGACCTTTCTCAATTTTTTCAATGATTTTGCTTAAAGAGGTTGAAATACTCAAATACATCTTTACAAGTTAATAAGATTGTTTGAGCTTCAGGAAAAGTAGGCTGATTATTATTAAATTTGAGCTGCATTTTGGTCTGCATTCAACTGATATATTTTGAAGATATCTTTTATTACGGAAGGTCCAATCCTTCCATGCAGGGAGATGGCCAGGGAAGTGGACTGCAGTGTAAGTTTCAAGTCCAGTAGCCATGACCATGAATAGCATCACTAGCACTACAATAATCTGTTATCTGCACTCACACTCTTCTGCAGTGCCTGCATTACCAGTCTGCACATTTAATGGAATACATGAAAATAAAAGTTGCGTGGATTCCAATAGTAATACTGCTGAACAAGTATTTCTTCAGAAATACTGATAGCAGAAGCCATTCAAATATGCGAGCTCTTGGAAGAGAGTGGCTTCTGCTCATCACCACTCTATTGGAATATCCAGGGTCAAATCCATCTCATATACATGATAACATGCACCAGCATGTGCAAATTAGGGGCACTCAAAGCTTGGAAGGTGTGGGGAGGGATAGAAGAGTAAGCAGAAAAGCAGCAATTATTAGCCAATGAGGGTAGTGTCCCAATAGATCACCTGCAAATTCAGGGCAACAACCTTCATATTAACAAAAGCCAGGTTACGTTAAGGAGTGTGTTACAAAAGAAGTTATACATAATCAGTGTTAGAACTGTAACCTTGTTAGAATCAGTAGCATTATAGCAAGGAAGAACATTTTTCCAGTCTTTTGTTACAAAAGTGGATAGGCTTTCCATTTAATCTAATTCTGGTTTATTTTACTGCAAAAGATTCCAGAGGATGCTCTTTATTACTTTAAAAGGGAAATCAATTGAAGCCATGCAAAATTATTTTCACTGCAGTTGAACTTCAAGATCTAGTTGATAACGACATGGTTCAGTATAATAAAAATCCAGGATCCAGACAAGAGCGGAATTAGTATAGTTGAAAAATGGGGAGGATGAGAATGGAGGTTAACAGAAGGGAAGTAAACAGAATAATTATACATGGCTCTCAGGACAATCCAGATTTGATGGGCCAAATAGCTTTTGTGCACCAAATGATCCCCCGTTTTTAAAATACGCCAATAATTACTGGATTAATGGACATTTTGTTGCTAGCTATTTTAAAGAAACTATGTATGTTGAGGTGGATTCTCAACTTGCTGCCCAGATGTAAAATTGGTTTTGTGAATTGGCTGCTATTTAACAGAAACCACACATTTTTCATTTCTAATTTTACACCAGTAGCAAATTGAAAATTTACCACATAAAGCTGTGCATTGACAAATTTGCAATTAACTGGATGTGAAACTTGTGTTGGCCAATAAACCCAGAAACTAACTGCTAAATTAACCAAAAATGTGTCCATGGCAGGAATGATTGGTACTTGTGTACAAAGGTAGAAAATCTGCTGTTGGTAAATCTTTAGGACATCAACCTGACTACATGCAAATGAACTGGAAAAAATCTTTCACATCTATCTTCATAATCAAACAACTATCAATTTCACATAAACACCAAAGAAAGCCACACTGCCATCTGGCAATTATGACAAAGTGAGCTTTTCAACGACAACTGCTTCTCAGTATTTTGAAGTTAATAAATGTGTTAGCAGTTCTGTGACCTGACTGACATCATGCAATTTCAAAAGCTGATATCTGTCTGAAAATTAAACAATCAATCCTTTTAAGGGCAGAAATAAAGTCCATTGTGGCATAAAGTAAAAACAAATTAGTAATGACTACCACAGAGTACAATGCCAAATATCATATTTCACCAGAAAATATTAATGGTGCAACTGAAATAATGAAGACTGTGCACACTATGACAAAAAAGCTCCATGAAGTGTACTGTTGGTATTGGGCAACCATAATTGTCATCTTTCCCACAGAGTACAAACACTTTCTTTGGTTTTCTCTCCACCCAAAACTGTACTGGATGGTCATAAATTTATTCTTGAGATATCCATGTATCTCAAGTCTACAAGGATCACAACACCCTTGCTCCAAGTTTTTTCTTTACAATCTTGTAAAAACGACAATTATGATTACTCCTATTTATGCAACGTGAAATGACCATTTGAAAAAATAAACTGCCTGCAGTTAGAAAACCCCAATGACAAATGGGAAGAAAAAAAAATGGGGAAATTAGAACAAGCATGCAAACAGCACTTGTTCACCTGGCTGCCCAATAGAATCAGCAGTGGAGAGTGCGCTGGTGGACCTGGAGTGTCGACGAGAAGCTGGAAGCAAAGTGACACCCTGAGTTAATAAATTTCCACATAACACTTTCAGCTACACAGGTGTCAATGCTATTAAGCAGTGAGATAAAAGAATTCAAGCCTTTTAATTAAAAAAAAGGATTTCCAACCTAGGTGCGACAGGCTGCTTGACTGCTGCTTTCAATAGAGAAAAATGTTTGCAGTTGAAATAAATTTGCAACTTTCTTTTTAGGCCATGTATACTTAACAGATATGAAGCATGAACCATGCCCTCAGAGAATAAATTGTTTTCAATTAAGACAATATCTTAGAAATATTAAATGTCTCTCATGCCTTTGCTTTGCCAAAAGCAACATTCTCTTTAATGGAATGAAGTTAAAAGGTTTGGTGCAAAGTTAGCTCATGGTGCATTATGAAGCTGAATACCAAACACATTCAATGAAGTAGAACGATGCTGCGTGCAGATGATGCTTGCACTTCAAAGGGCATATTTACGTTCCAAGTGGACTGACATTAGTTCCTTCGTACACAGTTCAAACTTAGTTTCCGGAAAAAAAATTAATGCCACATACAGATGAAGTAATAATTGAAGTTACATACATGTCACAAAGGCTTTAACCCATTTATAGCCAGGGATTTTTCCTACTTGTAAAAGAACGTGTACTTGGAATAAATAGTTGAGTTTTTTTTTAATAAATGGCAGCAAAATTTGAAGATGAATAAATGCCTGAATTTTCAAAAAGAAACAGCATTACATGCATGTATGAATAAATTCAGGTTACCAAAACAGAATTGGCAACCGCAGGCCTACTTGTATATCTCACCAAATAAACAGCTCCAGAAAGTAAAATACATAGCTAGTGACTTTTAAAAACGATCAACTGAAAAGTGCAGGTTAATCCTCTTTTCATTGTCATTTTGTTTCAGAATTCTGAATCTCCATTAAGGCATTGTTTCACAGTAATCTAAAGCAATATTTTTCAGGCTTAACACAAAGTAAAAGCACCCAATATCACCATGGTTACTTTTACATTTGAGTTTAATGGGGTGCTCATTCATGCATGAGTCTCATCCAGCTGTCAGCAACTCTGAGTAAACTTGCCAAATTCACCAAGACCAACAGTCTGAAAGCTCTGACAATAAAAAAGCACTTACCAGGGTTTGGCTTGAACCAATCCACCAAGTCTATTCTAAAGTTTAACTGCTAGCAATAAGGTTTTGTGCTGCCAATGTCATAATCAACCCAACAGCTGCAGACCCCCAACCCTTCCAACCAAAACAAATCACCAAGCCCAAAAGCATAAAAGCAACTGAAACTGAAAATATTTAAAGCTACTTGGAAATTTGGAGCATAGTGCTGCTAAGGAGAATGTTTCTCACATTATTGCATTGTCCTTAATACCAAATACAAGACATAGCTAGGCCACAAGTCATTTTGAAATTTAACAGCATAGCACAAAGAATCAGATGGCTCATAATTTAAGAGAGCACTAGATAGGAGGGGAAACAGAAATGACAAGCTCTGGTCTCTAATGAATTCTTAGATCCGGACTATAATTAATTAACTGTTAGCACAACTGAAAAAAATGCTCTCAGAATGTGGGCAGTGCAAGCAAGGCCATTCTTAGTTACCCAGGAAAGGTAATGTTGGGTCTTCCCATTAAATTGTTGTAGTCATTATGGTGATAATGCTCCCACCATGGTTATTAGATAGGGAATTTCAGAATTCTCATCCAGCAATGTTGAAGGACTATGGCTATATGCCAGGTCACAATGGTTTGCAATTTAAGAGATTATGGTATTCCCACAAAATTGCGCACTTGTTCCTCTTGGTAGAAGACCCGGGGAAGGAGATGCTGTTGAAATAACATTGGTTATGTTCTTACATTATATTCTTTAGTGCAGTGCATTCTGTATATACCACATCCATAGTCCACCAGTGATGGAGAGGGCAGATATCAAACCCAGTGGCAGGGTCTCTGATCAGGTGAATTGCACTATGTTGGGTATTGCCAAACTTCGAGTGTACTTATGGCTGCCACTCGTCCACGTAAAAGACAAACATTCCTTCAAACTCCTGAGTTTAAGTAAGCCTTGCAGGTGGTGATGAGGTTTTGCGGGGTGGGGGTGTAGGAAGTGATATATTTGTCCCAGTATACTCATCCGCTGTCCTTTTCCTATATACCATTCTGTGGATACGCCTAGCACAGAATATCATCTGTGACCTTAGAACATTGGTGGTGGGGGCACTGCGATCATCATGCAACTGAAAGCTAGGAGAAGTGGTTGGGATTTCTCTTGTTTAAGGTACTTACCACATAACACTTGCATGACAGCAATGTTTTCTGTCATCTGTTTACTCAAGCAAAAATAGAAAATGCTGTAAATACTCAGCAGGTCAGGCAGCATCTGTGGAGAGGAAGAGTTAACATTTCAGGTCCACGATGACCCTTCATCATTCTTTCTCTCCACAGATGCAGTCTGACCTGCTGAGTATTTGCAGTATTTTCTGTTTTCATTTGATTCCCAGCATCTGCAGTGTTTCGCTTTGGTGCCTCTTAGCTCAAGTCTGGATGATATCAAGATCGTGTTGTCGCATGGGCTGGCTCAATTTCAATGGAGTTTTGAATGATATGTAATACTGTGGAATGTCAGAAAACAGTTCTACGCCTGGTCTTATAAGAGTCATTAATGATGCAACTGATGATGGTTGGGCTAAGAACACTACCTTGAGGAACTCCTCCAATGATATCCAGAGGCTGCATTAGCTACAAACACAGGTGTGATTCTCTTTGACCCCCACTATCTTCAATTTTCTTTGGTCTCCTTGATACCATATTTGGTCATTTGCTGTGTTGATGTCAATGGCAGCTACACTTATATTTCCTTTGGCATAAAGCTCTTGCCTCCATGTCGGGATCAAAGCTGTGATGAGATATGAAACCAAGTAGTTTTGAACTAAACAACTAGATATGGATGAGCAGACACTGCTTCGTAGCACTATTGGTGATTCCTGCTAGAACTTTTAATGATAATTGGGAGCCAGCTGACGGAGCAGTTGCTGAAAGATTTGTCCTGGGTTCTTTAGAATAAGACATGCCTGGGGGATCTTCCATGTTGTCAAATAAATGTCAGTGTTTCAGCTGTATTGGAACATCTTGGCCAACTCTGCTGTTCAGATCTTCTGCAATATCACTAAAATATCATCAGAGTCCACAGCCTTTGCTGTGTTCAGAGTACCCAGTCAATTATTGTCACATGGAGCGAACAGAATTGGCTGGACCTTGGTATCCATTTTAAGGTGTGGGCCTCAGGAGAAAGCTAAGCATGATCATTTACCTGATACTTATGGCCGAAGAGATGCACAAACCTCAGCTTTACCTCCTCCGCTCACTGCTGCTACAAAGGGCCAAATGCCTACGTGATAAGTACTCCTCCACTTACAGGTTGGGCTCCACCATGGCTCAAGGATGAAAATGCTTATAGAGTCATCTCCTCCTAAAAGTTGCCTGGCTTCTCATCAGCATTCTAAACTGGATGTTTTAGCGCCACAGAGTTTTACTCTGATCCTTTGGTTATGGGACCACTTTGCTCTGTCTATAGCCTGCTGCTTTTGGCATTTATTATTTAGCTCTTTGTAACAACTTCACTAGTGTTAGCACATTGAAATCCCTCACCCGAATGTTATTTTGTACCCTTGTTTCCCTCAGTTTCCTCAAAATAATGTTCAACGTGTAGAAGCACTGATTAATCAGTTGAGGAGGTGCAGTAAATAACTTGCATGACGTTTCAATGGCATCAAAAGGTCTAGATTCAATGCTCAGAACTCCTAGGGCTAAATATGCACTCAACTGTACATCACTATGCCCTTAACTCTAACCTGTTGCTGCAACAGGGGCTATCTAGCGATGATGATAGAAGATCCTGGAATTGTGGCTGACACATATGATTCTGCTGGTATAATTATGTTCAACTGCTACGTAACTCGTCTGTGAGATAGTGATTGTTTACCACAGGGCTGTTTGCTTGGCTACTTCAGAGGGCAATAAGAATTAACCACATTATTTGGGTCTGGAAGTACATGTAAACCAGACTAGGTAGGGGTGACAAATTCTCTTTGTTCAAGTCGTAACAATTAATTGAGCTTTATCACAAACTGTAAACATTCATTGTAAGCTTTTTTTTTAGCGCTAGCACACATTATTAGATATCTATTGAATTTAATTTTGTACTATGCCAGTGATATTTCAATTTCTTTGCTAACCCAGTACTAAAAACAAAAGGCTCACAAATATTTAAACGTCAATCAATTTCACAGCATTAAGACCTGATATCCTACAGTTTAAAACACATACGTACACAGAGTAGTTATAACATAGAAACAGGCCATTCATCACAGCCAGTTTAGGTTGGCGTGTACCCACGTGCGTGAGTTCTAATCACATTTACTAACTGCATTCCCGTATCCCTTCAATTCCTTTTCCTTCATTCACCTATGCAATTGAATCTCTAATGTTAAAATAATTTCTGCACCCAACACCTAACCCAAGAACTGAACGTCACAGCCTCATAACTTTCTGAAGTTTCTCCTGTCCTTTGCTTTAAATCTCTTACATTTAACCTTGTATGTATGGCTGCGAAATTCTTGGCACCTGGAAAGTGTCTGCTTCTGTCTACTTTGTCCCAACCTTCCATAATTTTGATCACTTATCATTTCATTCCATAAACTGCCCTGTTATATTAAAATCCCCATGAGCCAACTGTGCTTTTAAATGTGTTGCCCTGCAACATTGAGAGTTCTGATATGCAGCTGACTTTTACACCTAAGTGTCCCCTGAAAATGCTGCCTGCGATATTATGTTCTGCTTACAGCTATGCACCTGACAAGTTTATGTAAACAGCACATCAGATAGCATGTATGTATCATAAATTTCAAAATATTATGACTGATGGCTTTGGAAAGTATATTTACACATCAGTCAAAGCTGGCTTATGATAAATGCATTCAACCTGATGTCTGTGGATTTGAACAATGTTCTCTAATTAGTATTCATTATTATACATGTACTTGATAATACAAACCATGATCTATCAAGTAGATATCAAACATTGAAGCATTATTACTGCACCGTGAGCAGAACATGTAACATGCAAACATAATATTGATGTAATGTTACATTTAATAATGCATCTCCACTAACCAGGCTTAAAAGATATTTAATCCTGCTGATTCCATCAGCTTATCTTTAGAAATATTTTGTGATTACAAAGTCAAGTTCAGATAAGGGATTGTTTGGTCCATCCGTCTACATAACAATTGTTAGAACACTTCAGAAATATTGTGTGTGTGACTTCAGTGGCATAGTAGGGCAATATATAAATATAGGTGCATTTTCTCTATCTAGCTCATCACTTCCCAGAAGCCTATAGCACCTCGATCAAAGCAGCTAAATGCCTCGAATTATTGTGTTTGTGCTTTCACTACCCCAGCTGAAAGATTTGTTTCAGGCTTTTTTTCTTTCATGGGACAGGGGTGTCACTGGCAAGGCCAGCTTTTGTTGTCCATTCCCCAATTGCCCTCGAACCAAGTGGCTTGCTAGGACATCTCAGAGGGGATTCAATCACTTTGCTGTGGGTCTGGAGTCACACCTAGGCCAGACCGGATAAGGATGGCAAATTTCCTTCCACAAAAGGACATTAGTGAACCAGATGGGTTTTTATGACAATCGATAATAGTTTCATGGCACCATACTGAGGCTAGCTTTCAATTCCAGGGGATTTATTAATTAACAGAATTTAAATTCCACCAGGTGCTGTGGTGTGATCTGAACCCTTGTCCCGAGCATTAACCTAGGCCTCTGGATTACTAGCCCGGTGACATTACTGGTGCCACTGACACGTAATTAATCATATTCTGCACACATAAGCGCTTATTGATGTCATTCCCCAATTTACTTTTCATTATTATTATGAGCTTTCTTTAAAAAGAAAATAACTAATTTACATCAATACCCATGGTACTATTTTAGTTAGACTTGGGGTCATGGTTTAATTTTATATAGGACACTGGATTTAGGTTTTACTAATCCAATTTACATAGCTTTGCAAGGTTTGTCTCTCATTTCACCACCTTTCAAGGCTGAAGAATCTGATCTTTTCAAGTCTTCCTTCATAATTCAATATGACAACATGATGAATCAGTATCAAGGCACTACTCTGCACAGCCTCATGGACTTGGGACATTTTTCTTGTATCTCAGTGACCAGAATCAAGTGCAGCCTTAGCAAGGCATGAGTGGTCAGGCTACTATCACTTCTAGCCTTATTTCGGCCTCTTCTCTAGCTTTTTTTTGCACAATTCACTGAACAAGCATAACTCAATTTTTTCCTTAAAATTCACTTCCCTGTTTAGAATTCCAGAGAGCAGAATGTGCAATGGTTAATGTAACATGAGCTGGTTACAAGGAACAATATATACTCCACTCACCAGCATTTTATACAAACTAAGAGGTATAAGGCTATAAATATCTGTCCTGTTCAAAATTGCAGCAGCGCTAAACAATGAAAAACAGAGTGTTCAATTCCTTGAACTTGGAATGAAGTGTTCTCTCTTCCAGGACTATGTTTTACTGCTGCTTTTTATTTAATCCTGTAATTTCCAGTTCAGAACAAAATTGGGTTTTTCCTTTATATTTGGATAAACCAGGTTTAACAGGTGTCAGGAGGCTAAGATCTTTCACTCTATTTTTATAAAATATATAGATATTCTACTGGCTAACTTCTAAAATTTAAAAACTGGACAAAGACTTTAAAAAGGCTGGAGCTATGTCTGCCTGTGACCCTGAACAAAATAAACTTTCGGGCAATATTAGAGAAACTGATACCTTGTGATGACTGAAAGGATGCTAACAACCCTGTGGGCTGCAGACACCAAGTTCAAAAGGGATTATACAAAGGCCATCTACATTTCATGAGCCAGGCTTGGCCACCAAAGTCTACTGGTCTGCTAGGACAAAGGACCCTGCAACCTCCTTTCAAATTCTTAATGATTGGAACATTAACCATCTCAGGAACCCAGACAAAGGAATATACACCCTATGATAAAGCCAAAATGGAGAGGTAGGAGTCATGTGACATGACCCCACCCCATTCCCACCCCCGACCTGGGAGAATTAATTATACTGTCTTGCTGTACTACCAATCAGTCTGCCATCTTTCCATTTACTAAGCAGCAGCACAGAAAAAGAACTCTGTCCAGGTTTGAACATTTGGCCCAATCTACACTGTTTCTACTGGAACTTTTGTGCCCATGCTTACAAGGCTAATTCATCTGTCCATGCCCCTCTCATAGTGGAACTCATCTCTGCTGGAAAGGTGAATTATCCAGCATCAGTTCAGCCTGCCCTCTGTGAAGGGATACACCATTGGACTTTTGACTCTGGACTCACATGGAACAATACTTTACTCTGTGCCCTGTAAATCTTTCTTTCTCTATCCCTCTTTTATTGGCGAATGCACTGGGGACTACATAGAAACACCTCTTCCTTGCTTGACTTGTGCGCGAATAAGCTAACCCTCCAAGTTCAGCCTACCTTGTGTTTGCTGTGAGGTTATTAATAGAAATTGGATCACACCAAAACTGAGGGGTTGGAAAATACACCACCACTTATAAAAGGGGAAAACAAAATCAAAACACCTTTCTGTTTACGGATGGGTGATGAGAAGAAATCAGGGTTGTTTAAATTAAACTCCTTCCTGTCCAAAACACAGGTAAAATACATACAATTACCTATGCCACAATAAAACTAAAATGTACACAGATCCAGGAGAAACGCCAAAATATATAGAAATGGCTAATTTTGCTCTACCTGCAATAAATTGTATGGCAGACAAGAATAACTCTAACATTACCATATCCCTTTTATGTACCACTATTAACACAAACTAAAATAACTATATTTCATTCTCAACCACTACCTGCAATGCCAGTCAGGTCTGTGTTAAATTCAGGACTTCTCAATCAGAACCCAGTCAGTAAAAGCAAAATAACCTACAGCAAAATGACATGATTATTTTTCATGCTGAAGGTCTGATGGCCTTGGTATGCTTTGGAAAAAAAATGGCAATTTATACCCATTCCAATATATTACACTATGTGATTTATTTGATGATTATTTGCAAATACTTTATGATTAGTGGAAGATCAAATTAAAATTCAATCGTAACAGGTAATGTGCAAGATTTTGCTATTCTTTGGATGTTAGCATCTGAAGCATTATGCAAGCACAGGCTCACTTTCATAGAGGTAGTTCAATTTCTATGAAATATTACGGCTTTGTAATGCACAAACTGTAATAATTATCTTTAAACTGAATTACTGGGGTCTGATGTGTTGAAAAAAAAAGCAGAAAATATTCACTCAACTATGCAGCAATAAACTCCAATTGTGTTGGCAGAAGCAATACTATTAGGGCTTGCTTACCAGCAGAGGGAGCAGCATGCAAGAGGACAGGGAAATTAAAAGAATAGAAAGAACAAAAGCCCCCAAATAAAATAAGAGAAAGACCACTGCCTCCTGGCAGTAACCTCAATAAGTCAAAAGGCAGGGCAATGCTTGCCAGAATGGCTCTTATGCCTGTCGATACTCACCAAGTGGTGCAAAGCCCCTAACGGGGCTTGTATCACGACTGCTCTCACGGCTCGTATCGCGGCTGCATCCCTGACTCATGCTTGGTCGAGGGATACGGCTGCTCCGTGCTAGCATGAGTTGAGAAGAGTGGTAAAAATGTGAAGCTCATTACAACTATGTCTTAAGTGAAAGATTCCACAATATTCGTACCATTAGCATTCAACCACTGATGATGTTTTTAAAGTCAAACAAGAATAATAATTGTGCTGGATGACCACCTATTAAACAGTATAAAGGATCAGTTTACGAGAAAACAGTAACAAAATATTGATAGTTTTACTTCAAATTAATACAGGATGCAATCCCTTTCCCCTCCTTTTTGTGGCAGGAACATAGGAAATAAGAGGAGTAAGCCATTCAGTCCGTTCAGCCATTCAACTAGATCGTAGCTGACCTTCTAATGCCAACATGCTTTCCAATATTTTGCTGTATCTACGAAGTTTTATCATAATTTAGTTATATTAGTAAGCCAATTAAATTATAAAACTTTAAAAGTTGACAAAAATCCCTGGATCAAGTGTTTTCAGCCACTGGGTGGATGACCAAACATACAGCAAGTGGTCGGACAAGAAGGAAATTTGCATCCTCTCAGCTGCAAGGAGGAAAATGGAGAAAATGAGAAAAGTGAGCGTTTGCTTTCAGTGGATGGTAAATCAATTCAAAGTATCACTGACCAAAAGAAATAACCCAACATACCAGCTCTGAAAGCAAATTGAAAAACTTCACAGAATGAAATGGTTCTTTTGTCACTAATTTGGATATAGTCGGCTTAAACACTAAATCAGTGTTCCACACAGTGAAAGAGGTTAAGAAACACAAACCAAAAGCTCCAAGATTCAAACTCCATGCTCTGCTAGATGAACCAACATGAAATGGGTAAGAATAATGGTGCTACTTTCAGTATTAGTAGCCATGGACAAATGATTGGGAAATTGCCAGGGCTCCCATTCACCATTGCTGTCCCACAGATATAGCAAGTGTGCACAAGCTAACTTGTGTGGTTGCCTGTAATACTTCAATCACATAACCCAACAACCTCACCAGTCTATACATTTTAGCTATTTTGGCAAGGTACAGGAGAGCTGCTAACACCAGTGGAACAATTCCCAGTGTGAATCAGCACTTTTTTTAAAAGGGAAAAATGGCAATTAGGTTAAAAATATGACACCTTTCATTAAAGTAACTCAAATTTGCACCCAACACCAACTATAAAAGCCCTTTACATTTTCCTTAAAATCAATGTTCTTCCATCAGTTTGAATAAACTTAGATATTAAAAAAAGAGATTTTTCAAATATTTGCTTAAGGTAAGGCTACAATTCAGAGTTAGGAACCGTTTCCCCATTTCCAAACACCCTGACTTGTACACAGCAAATCAAATGAGATTATGTAAATTAGGGAACTTTGAGAACACTATTTCATATAACACATTTTTAATACTAGACTACAGAACAACCACCTTTAATTTACTGATTACTCGTTGATAGAGGTAAACTGCCAATATTGATGCCTAATGACCATGTGACTACACTTTTAATATAATGACCTTTTCTGCATTAATGAGGAGGAAGGGGGGAGGAACAAATTTTATTTGAACGTTAATAAAAGGCATTAGTTACAGTACTTTTTAAAAAAAGAAAAAGTCCTTTTATAACTTGCATCGTTTTTTTAGACATTTTAATGAAATACCGGCATTGTCTCATTTTCTCCTATATATTTCAGCTAGTGTGCAAACCAAATTAAAAACATTGGATTTAACAGAGCTTCAATGTGTCTAGACATTTAAATCAGAAATAATACTTTATAGCTCATACATGAGAATGTAAGGAAAGAGCATAAAGATGTGCAACATTTCAATTGTTACATTTGCCTCTGCAGCAGTTTTGACAATGTACAGATTAAGTACAACCAATTACCTCTATACTACAAACTACTGGAAGAGATTCAGCCAAATATGCGAGATGAATTCTATAGAAGAGACCCTGTTAGCACTGGCCAGAAGTAAAAATAAACTTCAATACTTTCTTGCCTTAGAATTTTATTTGCATACACATTTTTGATGCTTACACACCCACAGTAGTCAGTTTGTGGTGCTGCACATGAGGATTCAAAGCCAAGTATAGTCTTCAGGTGAAGCAGGGTTACAGGGTGAGGAAAATAAGCAGGGTGCACAGATATAATGCAGTCCCCAATTTAAAGTCATACATTCTGTTGTTATTTTTATATTTTCATTATAAATTCTTATCTGAGTATTAATAATGAAAATTGCCCATGTAAACTTGTTATGCAGTAATTACACCCTGCCTATGATGTGCTGCAGCACTTATACTGGGAGGGGAAAGGAGAATAGTGAAAGTGTAATTACAGCATGTCATATATATTCTTGTGCCGACATCAGTACATCTTCCAGACATAATTAAGCAATAAGTTCACTTTAGAAGGCACATTAATAAACATCTGTGGTCTGGATGATTAAATCTTACCCAAGCCCAATCTGTTGGGGCTGGCTTCCCTACTGCATCCCTGACTGCGAGGGATTTTGCTGCGTTTCTCGGATGATTGAGGCACTACAGATACTCTCTGCGGTCCACTGCTCATGCCGGAATACGTGCTACCAAGGAGTTTTCCAGGTGAACTGGATCTGCTTCCAGCTGCAAGAATAAGTAACAGGAAAACAAGTTAAATATGAAACCTCTACAAAGGGAAAAATAAAGTTGCAGCGTGAGAGAATTTATTACTTTACAATAAATAAAACTGTTAGCTCATAGAATTAGCTTTTAAAAATATTAAACAAGCAAAATTTGCATGTTATTCAATGTTACTGTGAAACCTGTAAAACACTGCATTGTGCTAATAGTTTTTATAATTGAAGGCTGAAATGTCTGTAGATTCACTATGATTGAGATAATAATTCAATCTGAGTATAAGCTTGTTTTATGATTATTTATGATTAATATTCAATTTCTGAATTTAATGCCTTCAGTGCTTAACCAGCCACTGCGCATATTTAAAATGCCTACAGGAAAGTACTCATGGTTCCAAATTTCATGAAAAAAGAAGTGGGGTAACTGTTAAGAAATTAAGTGGTTTACAGGGGCCAAAAAAAAATCAATGTTTTTGCAAGAAAATATTGAACGTGTTAAAATGACCTGATTATAACAACAAATGGAAGCAATAACTTTTCAGCAGATTAATTTATTCTCATAGGTGAAGAAAAACCTTACCGCCGGCAGGATTAGCTGATCTGGATCCTGAGTATGGAAGCAGGTAAAAGGGATAGGTGCAAGAAGTTCAATGGAAAGATTTTTAAAAATGCAAAGACTACTAAGAATTGTCATGGTCATCATTTTGTGCTAAGCTTTTTAAACGTCATACAGGTGTTTATAACATTTTGGGTTTGTTTTAGTGTTAACTGCAATATTAAGTGTTTTTTCATCAATGTCTGTACAAATACTGACATACAAAAGTAGAAGCAAGATTGCTCCAACTGTTAAAGTCAAACAGAAAATGAATTACCATATTATATCACATTAGAATTACCAGCTAACCTTATTTATTTCTCTCAATATATTTTGTAATGTCACCTCATTGATTCAATTTACCATGACTGAGGTCAAATAATTCATCTTTTTGCACTCAAGTTTTGAAATTAGCTCTTTAACTAGTGATGCATGCATCACAGTGCAGCCTGTTAAATTTTTTATCCATCTTTTTTAATTGGCAGTTGCTTAACACCTTTTTTAAAAAAAGGTAGCTGGGAAATGAAATTCCATATGAACACATTATGCATTATTACGCTAATATGTTAAAAGAACCAAATTTAAAGAATTAGCATAAATATTCTGGAAGACAAAAAAAAAATCAGTTGAAGGCAGTAAAACATGCAAGGTTTAATTACAATCGTCAGGCATACTTCCATTCCTGTCTGCTTCTCTAAAATTGTAGTCATGTTAGAAAATCAACACCAGAAATAGCTGGAAAGTGAAAACATCTTTCGTAAAGCTACTGGAAAACAAAATATTGTGGGCAAACAGGTGGTTCATCAAATTGGAACATCAATGTGCACCATCAGAAAGTCAGAAAACACAGATTCAATCTGACTCTGCTAAACTGCTAATTTCTGTACATTAAAGAAGGAGGAATCAAAGAGAGATAAACTGTTCCACAGACAAAGAAAAATCAGCAAGGAGGCCTTCATTGGGTCACTGCTAATGGACTGTGAGGCTACCAATAAGGGTGGCATGAAGATTGGTCTGGAAAGCAGATTTCACATCTGCCCTCTATGTGGCAGAAGTGCGCCGTTAAACACAACTAATTAAATTCTTCCATGAAATTCATTCCCACTGCACTGGAATGGTTAAAAAATGCAGATACAGCATATAATTCCCAATAACGGTGAGAATAGAATAGAATTAAGCTTAATGCTTTATTAGCAATAGGTAAAGTTTAAAGTTCCTGGTACTTAGACATTACTACAATTTGCAAAATTTACTTGGAAGCATTAATTTGTTTCACTTACGTTGAGACTGAGATACTACTTTAGCTCGGCTACGGCCTCTGGTATCAGAGGGTGTACTGGCTACACTGGTGGCACTCCCAGCACTCTGACGTCTAGAGCGCACTCGACCTGTGCACACACACAAATATAGTCAGTAAGAGAAAAGAATTTAAAAAAATTCACAGCAACTAACAGCCATCAAATAGCATTATCATCATTTATGTACCCTTTTCACACTTCAGCATATTAGAAATGGTTCACAATTGGTGCTACAACATAGGTTGTATTTTAAGTAATCCTAGGTCTTTTTTAAAAAAATCAAGTATTGAATTACCAATATTAAGAGACTCAATGGTTACCCAAGTCTTTATACTGATGCAGAATATCAAAGCAGTTAAATTTAAGGGGGTAACAATAAAATGGTCAGTGCAAATTGGTATTTTGCCCACACAGAAGAATCCAAAACGCACAGTTTTGCACTGCACTTGAAGTGAATATATTTGCACAGCTGAGGTCATAAATATAGATGGGAGATTTCCAATGTGCTTCAAATCAACAGAAAATAGACTAAGTAAAAAAAACACAAGCAGCAACAATGTACCTGTAGAAGTGAAGAAAATACATCAACCCAATAAAAATTGTGGTGAATTTGAACACAAAATCAGTGTTATCTTTTAAATATAATGAATTTGCTCTATTAGCCATCATCATGCCTGTTGTTAATCCAATATTGTAGATAAATTTTATTCTACTTCACTCCAAGTTACTAAATTTAAAAATGATTCAAATACAAAAGCACCAGGAACTTGCACTACGTACAATAGGAATTGACTACACATAAGCACATAGGTACTTTGAGTGAGAGTGAAACATACACGTAACACACTGCAGATGCCAAAGTAAAATGACTGCAATAATTTTAAATCATTCAGATTGGAGTTGATTTCATTCGTGATGGGAGGTTTTCTTAAACTATGTTATATCTTAGTCAACCATGAAATAAGGTTTGCATTTCCACAAAATACTTTGCTTCAATAATTCAGAAGTAATTTAGCTTGCCTGACAAATATATTGCTGACCATACTAAATGGTTGACCCTTGTCAAATCCATCAATACCACCTTATCCACTAGATGGTGCAATTGTCTACCCTATCCTTCCTACCTGTTAACTGCGAGAGAAGGTAGAACAATAGCCCAGATTCTGCGGTCAGTAGCGAAGCAGAAGGGTATGCTGGTGATTGTATTTTAAACTACATTCTACATGGTGTCCCGGCTGCAGCATGGTATCATCGATGAGGTAAGTCGGTATGGTGCAATTCCAAGAAAACCACTCCCCATTTGACATTGTAAGCTGAAGACAAGCCACTCGAGGTCTACCTTCAGCTCAATGAAAGGTAAGTGTTTTTAAGTGTGTTTTTAAAAATTGTGTTTATTCAAAGGCGATACACAACTTTCAGATTTGAACAGAAGTCGGCTCCCGATAAGTTGTGGTTCCATTGCAAGCCTAAATTGCAGCGAACACCTCAGTGTTCACTGCTATTGGGACAAGAACTGAAACATTGAGGAAAGAAAGGTGGCCAATTTCAGGAAAAAGTGGAAAATCCCTCTAAGAATCCATGTGACAAGTAGGCTTCAGGAGACCATGGCAATGCATTGTTTATCACTAGGCAAAAAGAAAGTAACCCAATGTCAACCTTGGTTAGAAACATCTCTCTTCCTTTTGAAGGCAAGAATCTAATTATCCATTCTTATCACTTTCACCAGTAATCTGTTCCACGTGGTAGCTATCTTGATATAATAACCACCCCACGGCATTTAATCTGCATCCTTCCCTGCGTATTTTATAGGTATGGTTTTGTGTCCTACTGTGTCACGAGGATGAGGTTTCCTAAAAAACGTAAAGGCTGCTTGACCTTTTCGCCTGCCTGCCAACATTTGGATTGGACAGACAGCGCAAATTTGAATTTAATTAACTTTTTAACGTCCTTTTAATTGTCGGCAGGCGCACTGCAAAATACAGTGCGCGCCCGCCAAAAAAATATTGCAGGACTGCGTGATGACATCGGGATGCTCACCTGACATCATCGCGCGTCATTTTATTCTCAGCCAAAGTGTGCTTGTGCACACCCGCCGAGCGTAATTTTCTGCCCCAAGAGATCCATTATCCTTGTTGTACTCCTCTGCACTCTGTTGCTTCAATACTTATCACAAAATATGGGAGCTAAACATAGCAGCATTCCAAATTCTATATTTAAATGATTAAGTAATGTCTTAGTTTGTTCCATTTACCCAATTTCTGATCCAGCCAGAATCTTTTTAAAAAAATCTTTCAAATTTACCACTGGCAGTATAAAGGAATAAAATGATTTCAGGCTGCCAACAGTTCAGCAATTGAAGTACAGTTAAAAATGTCAGACAATCCAACACTGTTATCCAATATAACTCTCAAAACCTTCATCACGTTTAACATGTTTGGTTTGGAGAATTGTGTGGAGGTATCTTTTACATAGTTATCTTAACAGGATTTATGGAATTTTCAAATTCCTTTGTTATAGGATATAACTTGCCTTTGTAGAGGTTCCCAACCATAGATTGATTAAACAAATTAAATCATTTTTCAGGAAGCTGGTTTAGCCCTAGGTCAAGTCATCCAGCAAGTGTGATTTTGTAGTTCCTTCATACTCAAAATTAAAAAATCATGTTGCAAATCTCCACTTTCAGCTAAGACACAGAAATAAAACCCATGCATACTACAGATGGTGATCACTATGGTGAAACTGTAAAATACAAAATACGGGAGAATTACAATGCTGCAACATTACACTTGAATGTTCCAAATGGATTTCTGTATGGTGGCCAATGATGAACATCAACAGCTAATTTGAGAGTGTGTTTATATATTGTCACAAATAGAGCAAGAAAAATTTACAGGAATAGAGGGCAGTGAGGCCATGGCAAAATATGAACAAGAGGAATTTTAAAATTGAGGCATTGCTATACTAAGAGCCACATTAAGTCAGAAAGCACAGTGATGTGTGAACAGGATACAAGTCAGAATAGATTTATTTTTTCCTTCTGTTAGCATCCAGAGCATCAAAAGTCTCCAGCTACTCCAAATAGATTGCTCTTACATTAAAATTATAAACATAAAAAATATGCAATGTTAAACAGAAATCCAAGATGCTGATTTTAATATGATCACATCAACAGCAAAATATTCTTTCTGCCACTGACTGAAATAAGAAGCAAAGGAAGAATAGTTTGTGACTGTTCAATATCTTATGTGAATATACAGTGATTTTCAGGAGGCAAAAAGAAAATGCCAATTTAATGTTTTGATAAAACAGTTCATTAGAATTCCATACTGACAGTCCTGTGAACTGGTTTTATGGACAGCTCAGACTGACAGAATGGAAATCTAATTTTTCTGACAGATGTGAGAATCAAATTAAATTAGTTTGGTCAGTCGTGAAGGTTCCTAGAGGGCACCAGTCTCCAGTGAAAAAAATTGAAAACTGCCCCTGAACGCTGAACTAACTGACAAGTCTGGCACGAAGGGATCATGAAGATGACAGTTTCAGAAAATGGAAGTGTCATACTGCTGACATTTAGTCTTCAGATTGGGTTATGGCATATATAGTGCAAAGGAGGGCTTAACCTGTAGCTAAACTGACTGCGGAATGCTTGGTACAGGACTATTTTATTCCCAAGCACACCCTTCTAATAATATTGCACAATGTCACAGTCGGGCAGAAATTGGTACCACCATCCTTTTTCAGCATTATTCCAAAAATCATGTAACCTTGAGGAACATGCACAGAAAAAGCGAAGTCATGGTTTAGAAATTTCTCATATCTTCTTACTTCTAAGATTTAACCTAAGGAAAAGTTGTTTCAAGTAATGCCAACAGATCACTAAAGGTGCAATATCAGCAACTGAATTCACAAGATCAACTATCCTGCTGGCGAGTGAAATTTAGCATTGTGGAAGGGAAGCAAATGGGAGTCCACTTGCCACAGAAAAGAAACATGCTTCTCTAGTTCAACATTGTTCTTTTATTCATCATCTGGTTAGAAAAATAATTGTTTTCTTCACATTTCTTATACTCATGTCTCATTATAATTAGAACGAATAAAATAATTTTGCCCTTGTTTTTCTTCTCACTGGTTTCCAACAATTGTTTCCTGCTTTTTTATCCCAACTTTTTGGTTTGCTGCAAGCCTAAAAAGCTTTGCTATCACAATGCAGTCACTGTATAGGCAAACTGTGATAACAAAAAGCTGGGGGGAAAAAAAAGCACAGAAGAGAATCAACCAAGGACATTAGTGAAGCAAGAGATAAAGAATAAAAGGGAAACAAATGCAAGGGCAATAAATAGAAACTAAATATACGTGACGAATCAAAAAGCAAACTGACAATTAAGAGAGACGACAAAGAGAGAAGACCAAAGAGATAGCCAACCAAACACCCGGATTTGCAAATTACTCCATTTTTGAAGACAAGCAACAAAATGATTAATGGGTTCCAACATCTATTAACAAATGGAGGGAAGCCTAGTAAAACATTATTACTACCAAATATACAGAAGGAATGGCAAGGAAAAACAAAAATCAAACCCATACCAACAAGTCAATGGAAAAAAACCTCTTCTACAAGTCACCCACCCAATCACACTACCACCTGGAAGGGGCAAAAAAAAGATAGATAATGCAGATGTCTTAACAATGTGTTCTTGTTATGGGGATGAGTGCATTTTAGCGGAGCTCCTGAACATTGGCCTAGAGCTGTAATTCCTGTGTTGAAAGTCAGTCAGAATAAGCCATCCTGAAATTTTCAGGAGAAACGTCAAGCTCAACAATAAAAACAAAAAAACTGCGGATGCTGGAAATCCAAAACAAAAACAGAATTACCTGGAAAAACTCAGCAGGTCTGGCAGCATCGGCGGAGAAGAAAAGAGTTGACGTTTCAAGTCCTCATGACCCTTCAGAACTAGGTGAATCCAAGGAAGGGGTGAAATATGATATTTCACCCCTTCCTTGGGTTCACCTAGTCTGTTGAAGGGTCATGAGGACTCGAAACGTCAACTCTTTTCTTCTCCGCCGATGCTGCCAGACCTGCTGAGTTTTTCCAGGTAATTCTGTTTTTGTCAAGCTCAACAAGTCTGGTTTAAAGTGAACCTTTTCTGTTTACTTCTACTTCTTATTAATTACAGAAATTAGGAATATTGATGAATTTTCATTAAGGAAACAAGCTTCAAAAATTAAACCATGTCAGTTGCTGGTCTAGTTGACAAGCATTATCACTAAACTTCCAAATTTCACATCAACTGGTGGTTGAGTCAGAGATGCAGGAAAGTTCCAAGGTCTTAATGGATAAATGCTCATATGTTATTTGAGATTAAACCACAAGAGCAAAAATGTTCCAGATTTTAATCATGGAAAGGCGGGTTGTGAAGGAGAACAATCAGCTGTGTGTCCAATACTAATTGCTATTTAGTGATACCTGCAGTTCAAATCTGTAGATATCATAGAATGAAAAAATGGGGGGGAAAAATCATTCAGCCATCTCAACCAGTCTGAGTTGGACAGGTGAAGAGAGGATCATTCTTACCAGTGATGCCCTCTGATTAGGGTCATGTTTGGACATTTGACTAAGGTACCAATGGTCTTATATAAGTGAAATTACATTCCAGCACAATTAAGAAAAAATTAGGGGCAAAACAAAGGCCACAAGAGATGGTTGGTGTGGAAATGGAAATATATTGGTACAACAGGATGCATTTGTGATGTTGGAGCTAAGATACAACATCCTCAGTATAAGCATTACTCCAACATGTAGAAACATGCTGTCATCACAATTATCATAGCTACCAGCATCTAATCAGACCTTTCCAATTTGAGAACACCATAAAGCTTAGCGTTATCTGTTGTGTTTCTGCCTATATGTTCGAAGATTCCCCAGCAGCAATTCCAAAGTCAGTTTTCAAAGCAATATTTATGGTTGTTTAAGGTTTATATGGTTAGAGATCCTGTAAATGTGTATATGCTGATACCTTCTCAATGTGGAATTATTAATATTCCTGTGGGAAGTTATATTGTAAAAAGAGCATAGAAGTTAGTTACATTTAATGAGTGAGCAAGACAAGGAGTAAATACACAACTTTCTGCAATAGAGAGTGAGGGGTTTCTGCTATGTTACTGAAATACTTAACTGGAAAATAATCACCTTAGTAGATTTCCTCTTCAGCTAGTTTTAATTCAAAGTTTATATTGACAACCACTTTGTAACTATATGCACTAAGCAAACTGCCAAATACTGCACAGAACTGAAGCTTGAGCATAATGAGACCAATTACTAATAGTTATATGTGAACAGCACAAACTTTCATTACTAGTCACATCACTCAGCCCACCAAAAATAGTCAAGCTACCCATTTGACTTTGCATAATCAAACACACCACGGAAATAACACACAGCCAGTGTCAGAAATTAATTGTGTTGTAAATTATGTCAATTAACAAATTTGCTCTCAATCTCTCAGCCGATGGACATTGTGCATAGGTCCAAATACAGAAGTTTAGCACACAGAATGAGATGCCTCTTTTCCACAGCCTAAGCTCACAAAAAAGCACAAAGCCTGCACAACTCTCTTACCATCCTTCTTTGTAGAAACCCCTTAAGATGAAGTAAACAATTCAAGTTGTCAGTTCTGTCATGTTGGAAAATAAGTCACTATTGCAAAATTGAACAGTACAGAAGGAACACAATACAACAAAACAAAGAAAACAATGAAATAACTCAACAGATATGATCAGAAATTTGGTCTGAAAACTGTACAACTTTATTTTGTATTGCTTAAAATCTGATTTCTTGAACAAACACCACAGTTTATTTCAGAATTCAAAGAGTACGTTTTGTTTGCTCTTTTTCACCTAATTTCTCCTATACATTTATTTATTCAAAAATTAAGCTAACAGAATGGCTGCAGGAAGGAAATAGTGCATTATTTGCTGTGATTACTCAAATTAGAATGTATGGAAATTAAGTCAGTCTGATGAGACCTACAATTTAGCTGGAATATCTAGACTTCTGGTGTAACACAGATTTCTCCGCTGTTCATTTTTGTTGTGTTGTGTGTGCATACTCAAATTTGTTCTCTTCTTTCTTTACCCAGACCATAATAAAATTTAACAATAAATTATAAGATTGGTATCAACTTTGATGCTGGAAAGATTCTAGGCCTACTTTTTATGATGGCCACACTGAAATGTTCTTCCAGAAATTTTATGAATACAGTATATTTTTCAAAAAAAAAAACCTCTCTCATCAACATAAACAACTGTTATTCTGCAGGTAAGAGAGAACCTCAATCTGGGCTGACTCAGATAATGGCATTTCTTGATCTCCAGAAAACCATTTTGTCATCACTAATTACACTGGCCAATATATTTCTTTGGAGAGTCCAAACATTGCAGTATGAACTCAAAGAACCCAAATTGTAGATATAATTTACTGACGGTCAACACTCCATGTTAAGTATAGCTGAGGAAATATATATATGTGTATACATATATATATATATATTTATGTGTACATATATATATATATATTTATATATACACTGCATCACCATGCAACACTTCATGCGAGGTACCAATTATGGTCACAGATGGAAACCACTGAGAGAACAGTGTTGTCACAGATACCAGCCAGAATACACAAGATGGGGACAGACAGCTGGTAACAGAAAACAAGCTGCTTACCCTCAGCTTTAGTGGATGTGCCATCTTTCAGCAAAAGAAAATAGGGAAGGGAGGACAGGGAAATGTTAGTAAGATTAGCAAAGATGGGCTCACTAGTTTAAGCCATAATAAACAAAAGAATCCTGTGGAGCTGTAATACTTCTCCAATGCTATGAAAGGCATAAAATATGGGCACTAACAGCAAAAAAGGAATCAAATCAAAATTATTTTCTCCAATCAAGTGAAATAAAATCAACATTCTGCATTACATAATTATCATGATAATTATATAATTCCATTAGTGCTCTGCCTGAAAGCAGGCCCTTGGCTTATTTTCTAATGATGTTTTATCCTGAGCAGCTTTTCTTGACAGTTTCTGAGTGTGGTGGCTTGCCATTGCCTTCCACTCTCAAGAGGCAGGTCCCAAGTTTACCTCAACTGTAGCGAGAACTGAACCCATGCTAGTGCTGTTATTCTGAACAGCACACTAGCTATCTAGCCAACTGAGCTTATCAGCCCCCTAATTATATAATGCACTGCTTCATTGAAAATACAAAAAGAAACTTAAGAGATCAAAGTCTTTGACAAAAATTAACTTCCAATTGCGTTTTTTTTTTAAAGGTGGTGACAAAGTTTAGTATTAAATATTGCAGACTGTTAGGTTCTTGCTATATTTCATGGCTTTTGAAAATTCTCTTTCAAAAAGGTACATGATGATTAACACTATCTATAATGTTGAGAGCAATCCTTCAGCCTTTATTACAAAGGGATTGGAGTATTAAAGTAAAGGAGTTTTGCTGCAATTATACAAGACTTTGCTGAAGTGACACTTGGAAGAGCGTGTACAGTTTTGGTTTTCTTACATAAGAAAGAGTATGCTTGCCTCAGAGGGGATGCCACAAAAGTTCACTAAACTGATTCCTGGGACGAGGAGTTGTTCTATGATGAGTGATTGAATAGACAAAGCCTATATTCACTACAGTTTAGAAGAATGAGAGGTAATCTCAATGAAAAATGTAAAATTATTGATGAGTTTGACAGTATGGATGCTGGGAGGATGTTTTCCCTGGTTGGGGAGACTAAAACATGGGTTTACAGTCTCAGAAAAAGGGGTCGGCCATTTAGGCTAGATGTGGAAACATTTCTACACTCGGGGTTACGAATCTTTGGAATTCTCTATCCCAGAGGGCTGTGGGTGCTCAGCGATTGCAAATATAAGTCAGACATCAATACATTGTGCGTGCTAAGGGAATCAAGGAATACGGGATAATTGGAAAAGTGCAGTTGAGTAGCGAACGAGCCAGGATCATATTGAAGGCAGAGCAGGCTCATAAGGCCGAATGGCCTATTCTTGTTCCTATTTCTTAAAGCTCTAACCCAAATTCCACAGTATATAGCATTTGAATTTTGATTAATTTAGTATATTCTGTTGCTACAAAATATTTTTCCAGAGTAGAATCAAAATACAGCTTGTCTATTCATTTAATGGTTTTCACAAAATCTTATAATATCAGAGTTAAGAAAGCTCCAAATTGTTGCTCGTGGCAAAACCCTAAAAATCTATCAGTCTTATTATTAGTAAATGTTTCTGGCTCAGAGAGCCAGAAGTGCCTAAAAAAATGTGCCATGGGTTTGATATGCTATACTTAGTTCTTTTGACACAACCCAAAAAATACCTGGATTTCAAAATTCTTTGAAAGCATGTCCACTGAAACATTGATAGGTGAGCTTTCTCTGGTAGTCGTTAACCACAAAACAAATAGCTTAACCCGTAGTGAGATATCACTTGCCACTGGTCACCTGTTTAAAACCTATCAATAACCTTTTCAATAACTATATCACAAAACTTTGCCAAGTTTTATACACCTAATATATTGACATTGAAACCATGGACCATTCCTGGCTATTTCAGCAACTGATTCTACAGCAAAATAGAGGGTCATTTGTCTGAGAATACTCTTGCCCATAAAGCAGTGGAGGCTGGGTCATTGAATTTATTCAAGGATGAGTTAGATGGAGTTAAGGGTTATGGGAGCAGACAGAAAGGTGAAGTTGAGACCACAATCAGGTCAGCCATGATCTTATTGGATGGCAGAAGAAGCGCAAAGGGTTGAATGGATTACTCCTACTCCTAAGTCCTAAGCTCCTATTATGTTCCTTTAAAAAATCCCAGGAAGGTGTCAACACTCTGAATTTAGATTTTAACATAGTTTCCAAATTCAAAATGGAAGATTCTGTTCACAGCACTTGAAACCCTAGTTGACCTGTAAGGATGGCCCTTTTATAGAATTGTGGTACATTAACAGTTCAAAAAAAAGTTGAGGTCTTCTTAGTCTTTACCTAGAGAAGCGTAGGACCCTGGAGGTAAAGCTGCCGCTGAGCTGAAATGTCCAGGCGTGTTACTTGGAGTGGCTGTCAAGCGTGACTTGGCATTAGCAGCTGCATTCACATCGATATCACTGCGAGAACGTTGCAGAGCTCCAGTGTTAGACACAGACTTCGTACTGACTGTTGAAGCTTTTGCACCAGAAATAGGAGAAAGGGTATTAAACCTTGGGTAGTAAATCTCATATGCAAATATCAAAGGTAACAAATTTGAAACATTCATCCGAGAAAAGTGGGAATAAAGAAAACATTAAGCCATTTACCACTTTACTACAAAAGATTTATAATTAGTCTGCCTTGTATGGAGCTACCTTCAATGTCTCTGGGTGATTTACGGACAGAAGGCTGAATTGAAGTCTTCCCCTGCTATGGAACAATCTTCTATTGACACTAACTGCAAACTAAAAGGCCTAACAAACCACTCAAAGGCTGGATTCCCACAAGATAGGCCTTCATGCAGCTGAATCTTTGGTCCATTTGATCTCATCCCTCCAGGATACCAATCATAGCATGTCATTACATAATCAAGCTACTTTTTAAAACAAGTTATGCTTTGACCACGTTCCTTGCAACACATGTCAGCTGTTAATCACATTGTGCGTAAAGAAATACTACCTGGCACTTGTCAACAACCTTGAAATGGTCACCTTTGTCCCGCTGCCCAAGCATATCTTGTTGCTCGTTTCTTTTCTCTATACAATTAAGTATTTTAAATGCTTCGGATATCTTTCAACAAGGTTGAAAACTCTTATCTATCCCCTGATCATTCATCCATTGTACAAGGAAATTAGAAATGAATATCATACTATAGCAGGACACTGTGTATATTTAGCATTAACTCTTAATTAAATTAATTAAGCAATTATTTCATCATTACATTTTTATTCCCACCTTACATGTCATTTGTTAGCCATGATTCAGTGGTTAGCATTATCGCCCCAGTCTGAAGGCTGTAAATTCAAGTTGCACTCCAGAGACTTGAGCACATAATTAGGCTGCTAGTACTCTAATGCAGTAGTGAAGGAGTGCTGCCTTTCGGATGACAGGTTCAACCCAAGTACGCGCTCTAAAGCCAACATAAAGATCTCATGGCACTACCTCGAAGAAAAGCAGGCAAGTTATTCTGGGTGTCCTATATTCATCTCCCAATCAACATCACATAAACAAATTATCTGCACTGTATCACATTGTTGTTTGCAGGAACTTGCCACATTTTAAAAGTACTTCATTGGCTTAAAGCATCTGGAGGTTGTGAAAGCTGCTATATAAATGCAAGTGTTTCTCCTCTGCACATTTGACTTATTGCTCATGTCCAAACAATAGCTCCAAATCTCTCTCAACTTCCCTTTAGCAAGTTCTAACCCATACATGGAATATAAACACACATCTTCTCCCTTCATTTGTCTGCATTGAGCTTAATTCAATACTGGATCAACCAAGTTCAAAGCCTACCTTGCCTACTTTATAAGATCTTGCCTGTCTACTGAGCTCATAGATCTTCTAGCTTAGTTTCATCTGCAAATTTAATCATGAAAATCTAGTTTACTTAGACATAACACAGCAAGAGGGTTCCCAACATGGATTCCTGGACATTTCAACTCAACACATTTCCAAATTTAAACCCGTCTCCACTTCCTCCCCTTAGCCAATTGTTAATACACACTCATAGATTGTATTTTCAATACCCAGTGACTTTAGTTTGTAAGGAAAGTTCTCACATGGTACTTAATCAAAAGTATTTTGCAAGTCAAATACAATATATCAAAGGATTTTCCTCTTGAAATGTGGGAGATCGCTAATGTTCTTGATTTCTTTGCGTACTCGCTTACATCTCTGAAACAGTAAATAATTAAAGTAAAATATGCCTTTCCTTACCAAAATGGAGATGTCAAGGCAAAAAGTAATCACTATTATTGAAGCATTAGAAACCATGTGAAGTGAATACCATTTTGCTGTACTGTAATTTCCACGGATGGTTGCTTCTGAAGTCAGATCTATCAGTTACAGAAGAAAAAGGGGAGTGGATATACAGCTTTTACAAGGCGGTTAGAGTAAGTTACCAAAAGTTTTGTTGAAGTGAGACTTTAAAAGGTGGAGAGTGAGTTAGATACACTTGGGCTTTAGGCAGAGTTCCAAAGAGCAGAATAGATTGGCTAAAGTTACAGTAGAAAAGTGGAAGGAAAATATAAGAAGCTTGTAAGCTTTGGGAGACAACAAAGTTGCAACGATGGGTTGAGGCAAAGTCAGAGTGTGCTTTGGGGTGAGGTGAAGGATTTCAAATTCTATCTATTGGAGGATTGGAGACCAATATAGATTAATAATGTTGAGATAGTTTGATTGTGTAGGGCACAGGATAAAGGCAGCAGAAGTTGTAGATAATCTGAAGAGATGGAGGTTTGCAGGCTACCAAGAAGAGCAAGGGCAGAAGCAAAGTCCAAAGATGATGAAAACATGAATAAAGGTTGGCATGAGTGAGGATACAGTGTGGACAGAGGTGGGAAATGTTATGGAGGTGGAAATAAGCAGTTTCGGTAATAGTTTTGATAATAGATGGTACATGGTGTATCAAATGCAAATACACATAGGAGCTTGATAAATATAAAATCTATGAAGGGGGAAGTATTGAATTAAGGGAAGGAGAGGGACCATGAAGATGATGTTTTTGTTGGGGGAGCGCAGAAATTACTTTCCTCAAACGCAAGTTGTGCTTTGGGTGGAACAGTTCCGCTGCTTCACCTACCATGCCAGTTTGTTTTATGTTGGTTGATGATGAGACTAAAACAAAGGAACCTCTTACCTCGTGATACAGTGCTTCCAGTAGGACTGCGCTTTGTAGACAGGGGGCGGCTGGAAAAAGAAAATATATATTGATAACATTTTCAAGTCTGCAGACAACACACACATACATGCATACATAAAATATAACTCTTGCCGTGGCTCAGAAGGTGCAAAGTTAAAATTCCACTTTAGTTGAGAGGCACAATCTGAGTTTACAATATACAGGTCGAGTATCCTTTAGCCGTAAATCAGAAAACCAAACCCATCCAAAAACAGCACTTTTTGGAACCTCATCGACCTTTAGCGCATGAAGTCTCTGCCTGAAGCTGACACAACCCGAGACAAGCAGACACAAACCTCACTGACCTCACCCCACCTTTAACGCAGGAAGTCTAGTTGTTTATCTCCACTGTTTACCTCATGATTTTTGTCTGCATTGTTTACCTTGCAAACTCTCTCCTACAAGTAGAATCACAGTTGGTGCCATGGGTGGGAACTTATTTCAGGTATCCTATATTTATTATTCAGTGGTACATCTTACTTTACTACCCATTTTATTTACTTTAGACTATAGCTAGCCTAGGCTTTGGCTATTGTAATGTAATTAGGCCTAGGCCTACATGCGGTGTCTGAAAACTAAAATGATTTGAAACGCAATCAGCCCCACGGACTTTGGATAAAGGATACTCAACCTGTATTATATTACTTTTACATGATACTGTAAATTATACAGTAGTCATACTTTTAAATCAAAACAATCCAATCCATAATGGTACCAAATAACCAATGTTTTGAGAAAGTTGAAGTAAAGAAATTGAAGGCATGGCTTTATATTCCACAGTTTTTAAGCTTAGAATTCAAATACACTGTAGTTCTTACTTTAGACTTTCTTGTGAACTGGATGATGAACGATCAGACTGTGGCAAGGAAACAATACTGTCTGAATTTTTCAAATGGGACTGTAGAGGTTTCTGGTAGGCAGGTTCCAATGAGTTAAACAAAATTTCAGCTTCTCTGCTAAAGTGACTGTGAAAATCCCAATACACTCTAAAAAATGAAAGGCACATGAATATTCAATCAGCATTTACTGCAATAATAACAGAAAATGCTGGAAATACTCAGCAGGTCAGCCAGTATCTGTAGAGACAGAAAGAGTTAATGTTTCAGGTCGATGACTTTTCACCAGAATTCAGAAAAGTTAGAAATGTAATAGGTTTTGAGTAAGTGATTAGTGGGACAAGGACAAAGGAAGGTCTGTGATATGGTGGAAGTTTGAATGACAAGGAATTAGTCTTACAGTAACAAAGAAAATGGTGATGGGGCAAGAACCAAAAGAAAAAACGTGCCCGGAGTAAGCGTGTTATCGTTTGAAAGCAAAAATAGGAGAAAACCGAAATGTGCAAAGAAAAGGGGACAAAATGGGGAGAGACAGTTTATGGTCTGAAATTGTTAAACTAAACATGGAGTCCAGCAGGCTGTAAAATGGCAGCACATACTGAAGTCCATCTACATACCTTGGTGCTAAATGCGTATCGCGTAAGACATCAAACTAGCAAAAGTTCAGATGGTAATAAACTTATAAAAACAAAAAACTGCGGATGCTGGAAATCCAAAACAAAAACAGAATTATCTGGAAAAACTCAGCAGGTCTGGCAGCATCAGTGGAGAAGAAAAGAGTTGACATTTCGAGTCCTCATGACCCTTCAGCAGAACTTCGTCTCATCCGACGCCTCAACAAGAAACTTTTTCTCCTTCTCACAAGTGCTAAGAAACGCAAGCTCCAACAACTCATCGACACCAACACCCATCTAGGACCCTCCACCCCTGCTTGTCCCTCCGTCCCCACCCCATCTTCCAATCCCAGCTCCAGCCGTGTAATCACTATACCCCCTGACCTTCCCCTCTCCGACGCTGAACGTTCAGTGCTCAGCAAAGGACTTAGTTTCATACCCTTACGCCCTCATCTCAATGAATTTTGGGCTCGGCACAATGCTGAACTCTTATTCCGCCGTCTTCGTCTCTGGGCTCACTTCTTTGGGCAGGAGTCCTCTGCCCATTCAACGGATCCTTTTACCCACCTCCAATATTCTCCCTCCACCTGGACCCCTCCCTCTGGATTCTTACCTTCTCTTGATCTTTTCATTGAGAACTGTCAGCATGACATTAGTCGTCTCAATTTCTCTGCTCCTCTCACCCATTCTAATCTGTCTCTCTCCGAACTTACTGCACTCCATTCTCTCAGGTAAAACCCTGACATTGTCATCAAACCCGCTGACAAGGGTGGTGCTGTTGTCGTCTGGCGCACTGACCTCTACCTCGCGGAGGCTGAGCGTCAACTCGCAGACACTTCCTCCTACCTCTCCCTGGACCATGACCCCACCACTGAACATCAAGCCATTGTTTCCAGCACTGTCACTGACCTCATCTCCTCTGGAGATCTTCCTCCCACAGCTTCCAAACTGATAGTCGCCCAACCTCGGAAGGCCCGCCTCTACCTCCTACCCAAAATCCACAAACAGAAATGTCCCGGCAGACCGATACTGTCAGCTTGCTCCTGCCCCACGGAACTCATTTCTCGTTATCTTGATTCCCTTCTCTCTCCCCTTGTCCAGTCCCTTCCCACCTACTTCCGTGATTCCTCTGACACCTTACGTCACATCAACAATTTCCAGTTCCCTGGCCCCAACCGCTTCCTCTTCACCATAGACGTTCAATTCCTCTACACCTCCATCCCCCACCAGGATGGTCTGAGGGCCCTTAGCTTCTTCCTCCAACAGAGGCCCGAACAATCCCCATCCACCACTACTCTCCTCTGTCTGGCTGAACTTGTTCTCACACTGAACAATTTCTCCTTCAACTCCTCTCACTTCCTCCAAATAAAAGGTGTGGCTATGGGTACCCGCATGGGCCCCAGCTATGCCTGTCTCTTTATGGGGTATGTGGAACATTCCTTGTTCCAGTCCTACTCCGGCCCCCTTCCACAACTCTTTCTCCGGTACATCGATGATTACTTCGATGCTGCTTCATGCTCTCGTTGGGACTTGGAAAAATTTATTAATTTTGCTTCCAATCTCCACCCCATCATCATTTTCACGTGGTCCATCTCTGACACTTCCCTTCCCTTCCTTGACCTCTCTGTCTCAATCTCTGGTGATAGACTGTCCACCAATATCCATTACAAGCCTACCGACTCCCACAGCTACCTCGACTACAGCTCCTCACACCCCGCTTCGTGTAAGGACTCCATCCCATTCTCTCAGTTCCTTAGCCTCCATCGCATCTGTTCTGATGATGCTACCTTCAAAAACAGTTCCTCTGACATGTCCTCCTTCTTCCTTAACCAAGGTTCATCCGTCCCATCTCCCGCGCATCCACCCTCACGCCTTCTCCCTCCCTCCCAGAAACATGATAGGGTCCCCCTTGTCCTTACATATCACCCCACCAGCCTCCGCATTCAAAGGATCATCCTCCGTCATTTCCGCCAACTCCAGCATGATGCCACCACCAAACACATCTTCCCTTCATCCCCACTGGCAGCATCCCATAGGGATCGTTCCCTCCGGGACACCCTGGTCCACTCCTCCATCACCCCCTACTCCTCAACCCCCACCTATGGCACCCCCCAAATGCCCACGCAAAAGATGCAACACCTGCCCCTTCACTTCCTCTCTCCTCACCGTCCAAGGGCCCAAACACTCCTTTCATGTGAAGCAGCATTTCACTTGCATTTCGCAGAACACCTGCGGTCTGTCCGTAAGAATGACCCAAACCTCCCTGTCACTTGCCATTTTAACACTCCACCCTGCTCTCTTGCATCCATGTCTGTTCTTGGTTTGCTGCATTGTTCCAGTGAAGCCCAACGCAAACTGGAGGAACATCACCTCATCTTCCGACTAGGCACTTTACAGCCTTCCAGACTGAATTTTGAATTCAACAACTTTAGATCTTGAACTCCCTCCTCCATCCCCACCCCCTTTGTTTCTTCCCCACTTCCTTTTGTTTTTTCCAATAATTTATATAGATTTTTCTTTTCCCACCTATTTCCATTATTTTTAAATCTTTTATGCTCCCCCCACCCCCACTAGAGCTACACCTTGAGTGCCCTACCATCCATTCTTAATTAGCATATTCGTTTAGATAATATCACCAACTTCAACACCTCTGTGTTCTTTTGTCTGTGACATCTTTTGATTATCTGCTCCTATCACTGCTTGTTTGTCCCTACAACCACACCACCCCCCTCCACTTCTCTCCGCGTGCCCCTCCCCCCACACCTTAAACCAGCTTATATTTCACCACTCTCCTTGGATTCACCCAGTTCTGCTGAAGGGTCATGAGGACTCGAAACGTCAACTCTTTTCTTCTCCGCCGATGTTGCCAGATCTGCTGAGTTTTTCCAGGTATTTCTCTTTTTGTTTTGGTAATAAACTTGTTGACCAAAAAGCTGCAGCCAAAGCGGTGGTTGGCTTAACAAATAACTTTTCCCACTACAAAAAATTCTGTCTCTTTGACAAGTCGAAAACAAATACTATAGGACGTGTTAACGTGCTTCCTCTTGGCATGACAAGATGCACAACCACACCTGTTGTTTGCCAAATGACAAACATCCAAATTGCCCATGCTGCCACAGACACTTCACTGCACAGAATATAGGCTTTTCAACAAAGGAAAGGAAGGAAATTTCAGCAAAGGAGTCATCCAGAAAACTCCTGCAGACTCCCCATAGCCAACAACTATCGCAATGCCAGAGATAGCAACATAGGTACCTGCCTTCTCTCTTGGCTGGGTAGTCTTGCATGACCCCAAAAGGAAAGGGAAAAATACATTTTCAAAAAGCTAAGCGAAAACATGGGAAATGTATAAATCAATTCAGGATAAATTTTGGCAGACATTTTAAACTGCAATCAAACTACTGAATGCCATTCACTGCTTTTCCGATTTCAAAGCAACACAAATGTTCCTTCACTAAAAATATGCAAAACATTGAAATGCAACTTAACAATTTTCTATTCTCTCCCCTGTCCAGCCCACACACAACCTCTCCAACTCCATATAACAGATCACTTATATATTAGTCAGTCACTCAGCAACTTAGAACACCAAAGGAAATGAAAACACATTCCTGACGTTGCATTTCAAAAGATTAAACTCTTCCTAAGCGCACCCCTCCCCACAGTCATAAGTTCAAAAATATAACCAAGGTTATAGATGTAAACTTACTATCTGGATACTAGGGAGCAGAAAATTATTAAAAATGTGTATTAATAAGGTGACAGCAGACTTGTGCGTAATCTTAGCAGCAACTTAGCATTGTATTAGGTAGTAACGAGTACAGTCACAGAGGCATCATCCTTCTCATACCAGTTTCCTCGTTTGAATATCAAAATAAAGCTATCTTCCTTATTGGGAAATATCTTTATTTTTCTCCATTTTTTTTTAAAAAAAGACCAAGAATTGTTCTCAGATCTAAATAACATCTACTTTGCTGGATCTTTTTCAGTACAATTTCCTTTCTTCTACTTCTTTCAAATGAAAGCCTGGTCATTGAGTTAATTATAGGAGCAAATACTGATCTGTTTCCCAGCAGATGTGCACACATGTTCAATTACAGGAGGAGTGGCTAGACAGAGATCTGGAACAAGAACGTCACTTGATTTTCCCCTGCTTGACTTATGGGTCGAAACCAACTGCAGCCGTCCTCCAATTACCGAAACTGAGGTCAGCTAACTCAGCATAAAACAGGATCAAACTTAATTTCATTCTAGTTAGTATAGCTCAACTATTTGCTGCCTTAACCAATTTAACAAGAGAATACACCCCAGCACTGTGGCTGCATTGTGTACAATCAACAGGATGTAATTAGCAACTCAGTAGCATTATTTCAACAGCACTTCCCACCCCATCACCTCTAGTATAACAGAGGAAGAGGGGAAGAAATGTTGTGGGAAAACTAACTCCCCTCCAGGTTTTCCTGTAAATTGTACACATTCCAAACTTAGCCATATATCACCATTCCTTCATAGTCACTGGGTCAGATTCAAGGCTCCGTAAATAATATCACCAAAGGAGTCCTACCAGAACTGCAGCAATTCAAAAAGGAGGACACTATCACCTCTGAGAAACTGGGGAAGAGCAATAAATGCTGTCTTGCCAGTGTTGAACAGATCCCAAGAACAAAACATTTTTAATCAGACATTTCATCCAGCACAATTAAGAAAAATCATTGGCATTGTTAAAGAAACTGATATGAGAAAAGTTACCTTGGACCTTTAAAGGAAAAGGGTGGGGCAGAATGTTTTCGTTAGGACATGCCTTACTGACAAAACAAAACTCACGTAACTCTCAGCATGTTTCTTATTTCTAATGTGTAACGTTGTGCCAAATATGAGCAGCTTGCACTGACAATCAGCCTTACAGGATCGAGCTCTCTGTCGCTGAACTATTTCCAGGGCTTGAAAATATGTATTGTAAACTAAGGCAAAGACAACATTCCAAAACAGTAAGTAAATTAGATGATCAATCTGAACTGAATACAGAATGACCAATGTTGTTGTCAATCTTTATCTAATGAAGTTTCATATTTGGGCTTTAATAGGTTAAAGGCATGTGAATCAAAATGTATTTTGGAAGCATTACAGTAATGTCAGGTAATGAAGAACAACTTACTTTCGAGCTTCGAGTCTAGCTTCTGAATCTGCGTCATGGATACCCTTCTTTATCGTTTCAGCCAGAAGAGTTACATGTCTAACAAGAGAGAATAAAATTACAAAAGCCAGAGTCTTATCTCAAAACTAACATTTAATCTGTCCCACTTTATAGACAGAAAATATAATCTAGGATAACCACGATTACGTTTATGCACAGCCAGCAGCATAATCCCTCCCAACTTCAATTTCATGTCACACTGTCTTTTTAAACAGAAAGAGGAAAATAAGCCTCAGAAAGCATTTTCAAAGACTTTCCCTCCATTACCATGGAAACAGCATTGCTACCACATTCAATGCTCTTGCAAGTTGTCTAACTTAATTTTTTTAAAACCCCAAGTTCCTCACTATACTTAGGAATATATATTTTCAATAACCTATTTGTCTGACCATAAGTATTTACAATTGTAATCATGACCAACATCTCTCCCCTATTTAGTTCAGTTCAGATATCACTTGCTATATGTTGCAGTTCAAAAGGTTGTTTCCACTTTAAACTACACTTAATAGTAATCAAAAAAAAGCTACAGCCTATTCAGTAGAAAGGGCTCCTTGGTTGTTTACTTACTTTTCTAGCGAGTGTGTTTGCCATTCCAGTAGCAGTCGATCCAAAAATTCAAATGAACGCCTGTCAAAAGAATTGCTTAATTTTGTTGATAAAAGCATCATCTTATCTGTAAATAAGGCACTATCAATAGAAAAACGCCAACATTTCAAATAACTACAGCTTAGCTATACACATCCATCTTTTATTATACAGTTGCGTTTCAAAAATGATAAGGTTTACCATAGATTAGGCCTCAAGAAGATTGTTTATGGTCTGGGAATGAATAGGAATACCACACTCAAATTTTATACACGTGGCAAATGCGCCAGTATTTACGTCTTCAAAACCGTTTCACAAATGTATCAACTGAGCATCATTAAATGCAAAATAACTAGGTCAAATCATAGTATTACAATGACAAGTAGCAGTACTCTGCATAGGAGGGGGAAATCTAGTTAATTACTTATGTAATGGTCTGAAAGTTCCAGTGAAAAAGTAGGAACTTCTCAATAAGCAAAAAAGCAAGACTTTCATTTATTTCATGTTTTTCATGGCCACAAGGTGCCTTTGTAGCTGATTAAGTACTTTTGAAGCATAGTCACCGTTGTAATATAGGAAAACGCGGCAACCACTTTACCCAGAACAAGCCATCACTAACAGCTATGTGATAATAACAAGGTAATTTGTTTTTTATGATGTTAACGGATAAATATTGATCAGGAGGAGATCTGGGCGAAGCCTGAGTTCGAATACCATGTGTTCCTTTGGTCTTCTCACATGCTGGATGTGATTGGAAAGGGTGTAGAGGAGGCCGTAAGACTGATTCCCGCTTTGGGGCAGAATTTTGCCCTTGGCATGTGGGATCAGCTGGGGCATGTGGGATCAGCTGGGGCAGGCGGGAAGCCGCCTGCTACCCACTATCGGCAGCGCTCCGCGATTTTACGCGGGCAGACCAATTAAGGCCTACCCAGCGTGATATGCGAGCGGCAGTGCTGAGTGCTGCCTGTGTGGGCGGGGGGGGGGGGGAAGAGTGGGAGCAGGCCTAGCACGGACTTCACACATGCGCACGAGAGAGCGCAGAATAATCTCCCTGAGGCACGAAGCTGCCTCAGGGAAATGAAGAATTTTCCAAAAAGAATAATAAAGAGCAGAAAAATGTATTGAAACATGCCCCCTCATGTGACTCTGCCACATGAGCAGGGACATGTTTTTAATTACAAAATTAAGTTTTTATTTTATTTGTATTTGCTTTTGGAAACCTCATCCCACACGTGGTTGAGGTTTCCAAAAAATTGCAAAGGCTGCTTGGCCTTTTTGTCTGCCCAACAACCGTTAGGTTGTACAGGCAGTGAAAAATTCAGGACAATTGATTACTTAATGGCCTTAACAGGCATTTTAATTGTCGGCACGCTGCCAGCTCCAGCGTGCACCCGCTGACCGAACTATCGCACAACTACACGTTGATGTCGGCAGGCTCTGCCGACGTCAACACTTGTCATTTCATGCTAAAGATTCTGCCCTTGAAGTATTTTTGATAATGGTGGTAGTGGGGGGTTTGGGGAGGTTTGCATGGAAGAATTTTCCAGGTTAATTTTTCCCTGATTGGCCTGGGTTTTGAAATCTGAATTTCTGTCTTTCCTGCGTATGGCATCCGAGTGGAGAGTATGCGGATTAGGATACATGATTGTGACAAATTGTGACAGGCAGGTCAATGGAATGATGGGTCTTTTCCTGTCTCTAATTTTACATTTTGTAATTGTTTGTGTGATATGGTTATGTTTGAAGCTGCGACTGAATTCTGAAAATTTCTTCAGTTTTCTTTAAAAATTAGATTTAGATTTTAAAAAGAGTTTTTTAAAATCTGTTGTTGCCAGTTTAGAGGGCAAGCAGCAAAATAGCTATTTTTAAGCCCTGCTGTATAAGCCTCCCCTTCACTGGCCTCCTGAATCAAACAGCCAGTGTTACAATAATATGAACTGGTATGAAACCCTTTAAGAAACTGAATTCAGCTCTGAGTCAGAAGATTTGTTCCAAGCCATTGTTGTAATGCTTCAGATGATCAATTGTAAAGGTAAGAATTTGGAAATATACTGGGAGAAAATATTTTTCATATTAACAGTTGAAATAATACTAGCTCATAAATGGCAAAAATTATAGTTCTCTATTCATTGTTATAAGAGAAAACAAACATATTGACATAGGAAATGTTTCCCACTGTTAAGTATCCCACGGCAACACTGCTAACAATACAATTTAACAAAATGCAAAAGTTACCAATTTTCTTCATGAATGACAGGACTATAAGTTGAAATGTTTTGCATTAGATGATTAGAATTTCTTTTTGTATAATGGATGGCAGTTCCCTGACAAATAAACACCAGTTATATACACCTAAATTATTAAGACTTAAGTCAGAATGAAACCTTTTGTGTAGAGAAACGCCAATATAGCTAGTCAATATTAACTACAAATCATATTGGTTATGTATCTGAATCTATTGGAAGATGAAATAAATTACACAAAGGAGAAAAACGTTAACGTGAATGCAGGCTTGAACAGGAACGTAAATGGTAAAACAAGAACATTTCACACAATTTTCTTGTTAATTTTAGTTTTTAATCAGAAAATTGATGTTTTGTTAAATTTAAGGGAGGTTTAATAAAGAACTAATGAAAGAGAAAGCACTTTCAATCTAAAGTAGCTGCACTAACAACCAAAAACAAGAACTGATCAACTTGTTCCAACTCAAAAAACAAATAAAAATCCAAATTTTCAGAATCAGAAAGCAGTCGGCTGGAGATTCAAGCTCCAGTCAATTCTGAACTTTGCAATTAAGAGCAAAACTGCCATCCAGGAAGGCTGCTGATCCCTATTCAACACAATGACAGCCAGCCAATGCTAGGCTCAGCCTCCTCCAACAAGAATAACTTTCTGCATGGAACACAGATATTTGCTGTAACTTCAGCCTTAAAAGCCAAGTGAACATATTTTTAAACTGCATATGTTCTTCAAACTTAACTGGTGAAGATGTAACATAAGCTAAAAAATTGGATTTCTGTCCAAAATGAGCAGCAAGTCAGCAAAACAGTTGCTTCACATGCCAGTTCACAGTAGCCAGAGGACCGATCGAGACTGGGCTCAGGTCTGATTTGCATTAAACAGTCAAGCTGCAGACACCAATCAGCCACCCCACAGAGCTCACTGATCAAAGACTGACCAATTCTGATTGGCTCCAATGACAAGGTGACCTATGGGTAGATTCTGACAGGGAAGAGGGGTTAAAGCAACAGGCATTGAGACTGGGGTGGAAACGGCCTCTTGAGTTATTGTGCAGGCAGAGGGATGCTGTGGCTGCTCAAGACCTGAAACAACTATGTGGGGAAAGTTCTGCCTATTTGCAGTTTTCAGCTCTGCAACTGGTGCATTTCTAGGGAGATTGGCACATGAGAATGCAATGCAAATTTAATTCCTCTACCTTCCATTTTTTACCCTAAAACATAGCCGAAACAATGTTGGATTTTCCACCACATCAATACAACATGAAAGCAGTTAATATACCAACACGTCACAATTTCAAACCTACCTCCGAACTGCCACAGACTTTGATGCACAGTTGCTTGAGATAATGGGTATTAATCTATGGAAGTGCGTATGCTGAAAAACATTTTTTTAAAGATTAGATCCAATACAGAGTAAGCATTAAAATTATTTCTCTGAGGTTACTGGGATGCATGTGTTCATGATAGATTTTGCCTGAGCCTACTTTTTCCTGATCAAAATGGTTCTGATTTTTAAGTTAACTTAAAGCTACTGTACATGTTATAACAACAAGAACACAAACTGAACACTGCTGATAGATTTTCAGCTGCACTATAAAAGAACATATACACACTCATAATTTCCCCTCTTATACTATAAGGTTAAACATATAAATAATTATTTGCCTGATTTACAATGGCAAAAAATCAAAGTGACCCACAAAGCAGATTCCAGGTGCATGATTTTACTGCAGGCTTCACGACCCCACCATCAAGCTCAAATTGCTTGCATAATTTTGGAAACAGTCACTCACTTGTGATTTCCTCCAAATTGCATAATTAGTGGCCAAAGAACAGGCTCACCAAACGATTAAAGATGCTGGGTGGGCTCTCATAGCTGGAGGGCCAAAAAGAAACTCAGCTTGAAAGCAGCAGGATGCCATGATAGGTAAGTGAGGGAGAGGGCACTCCAAAAAGGGCTCTCCCTAACTTTTTCAAACTTAAAATAAAAAAAGGCTTTTGGAGCTGGTGAGGGCTAGAGAAGGAGAACCCACCCACAGGACGGCCTATGACTACTGCTGAATCCAGGTAAGCAGGGAGAGCCTCTAAGCCTACCAAAAACGCTGATCGCAAGGTCTACTGCTGGAAGGCTTTCTCCAGGTGGCTAAATCACCCCCTGCTGTCTTTATAATGCAACTAACCATCTGCAGGGAAATGGAGGCTGACAGAAAATCCCAGTTGGCCTCCAACAACAGCAGGCCTTAAAAGACCCTTATGCAGCTCAATTGGCTGCCTGCCCTACCACTCAACCCTCATCCCACCTTTGAAAAATGGCCCATAGACTGGATGGAGACGGGAAACCCGCTGCTGGCGTGATATCCCGCGCCCACTCGCCTCCGTTCCCCACCTCTAGTGGGGGCTAAAAATACGGGCCCAGTGAAGTTACTTGGAGGCCTCAAATTTAACTTGGCACCCACTTGCCAATGTAAATGTGGTTGACCACCATTCTATCTTCCTGTCAGAACAGGAATCACCAATGATAACAAAAACATTTTAAAAAGTACTTTCAGGGCATTCTTAAAAAGAAAGGAACATGGCTACCAGTGTACGTGTCCACTATATCTTTACCATATGCAGCACATTTAATACTGAACTTGGCTTATGCATTAATTGGTCATCAGTTTTTTTTTTAAATAAGAACACAATAATAATTAAATTTAGCCCAATATTATTTGTAATTTTTAATCTTTTCTGAATTATACGGTAAGGAGCAGGAGGTTAGAGAGGATTTGACGAAAATTTTTTTCACCCAGAGTGTGGATGGAATCTGGAACACCCTGCCTGAGGGGGTGGTAGAGGCAAGAACCTTCACAACATTTAAATAATATTTAGATGAGTACTTGAAACACCATAGCATACAGGGTTACGGGTCAAGTGCTGGAAAATGGGATTAGGATAGATAGGTGCTTGATGGCTGGCACAGACACGATGTGCTATACCACTCTATGACCTTCTCAATATAAAAATCAGTTTGACCCAATTCCCCTTCTATTGCAAAATTTGATTTCTACCTCCTTTTTTCCTGAATTCGTTAAATCCATTGGAAAGGTATGATTCCTATAGGGTTCAATTGATCTCCAAAACATATCCCAATTTGCCATTCTTCATGTGTTGACAAAACGTTGTTGAGAGCTGTTCAACTCTGAGGGTATAACAGACGAACCCAATCCACCTTTTCACTTGACATTCACCTACATTTCCAGCAAAGGTTGCTTGCTGATCAATGCTGGACTCCAGCAGATTTCTCCTACTAATCCAAGAACCTAGATCATAATCGTAGCGGATCTTGGGATCGCTAACTTAGGAGACCAGGATTCAGAGCCTGGATCTGCTGCTCACCTTAATTAAATCAGTTATCAAGCGAGCATTCTGATAGCTAACTTAAATTGAATTCATTTTGGCAGATTAATATTTCCGGTCACGATGTCAAAAAGGAACACATTTACCACTAAGCAATTTTAAGTGGCTTAACAAGAATTTCCCAATTTGACTATTAGCAAAAAGATGAATAACTAAAATCTTGAACTCAGCTGCATACTTAAACAGTACGAAATTTGTTTGTTTTTTTCCAAAACTGAGACAACCAAAAGTTTGAGAGAATAAGTGCACTTACTGTATTAGTTTGAAAGAAATTAACCCTAGGAAGTAGCTGATCATAGAGTTGCTGCTGAACAACTGCAATGGCAAAGCAGGAGGACCCAAGACCACAAAGTTATGGGTGCAATTCATAACTACACCAGAGCGAATAAAATACTGACCTATCATGCAGAGACGTAGCTTCAAAAGAAATGCAAAACAAATGCAAACACTGAATGAAAAGTTTCCAGTGTAATTTGGAGTAGCAAGAAACTGAGTTTTGCTCCTAAAATTTATTTGGGTTAAACTGCTGCTTTTACTAAAAAGACACTTTAGCTGTTAGAAAGAGAAGCTTCTCTGAAATTGCGTACTTTTAGAGGAAAAAAAATCAAATATTGATACAGAAACAGGTGCATGTTTTGTGTACTTACTCGAATAATTAATCTTATAGCTGCTATACCAGATGTGGCTATAATTTTGGCACTATTAGGAACAAGGTTGAATAGTGTTGGCATAATGGCTTCTGCACCATGATCAAAACGATTTCCCAGAACAGATGAGAGATGCCTAGAAAAAAAAGAGAAAAGTAGGCTTTAGGCTCAGACATCTGTCGAGACTTTAGCAACAGGTCTCCAAGTATGCATAAAAATAAAGGTTCCAATAAAAACAATGCACCATTGAAAACTCATTTATTTTTAAGTAACTCCGAGATACTTCTGTAATAGCACTGGTTTTTAAACAGATCTCCAGTAGTATCACTCATGGTATTGATGGTGTTCTGTAATTAAGAAGCCTGTATTGTTAATGCCTGTACATTATTGCATTGTAAGATATTGCACATGACTTCATGGCTCTTTCTACAAGATTAATTTATGTTGTACTTTTAACTTAAAAAATGCACATCCCAAGGTACACTCAGATCGACAGAGGCTAGAACTTTCAGTCCCAGTAGGCGTCAGACATGAGCGAACAATATGGCTGGAAGGCCAAAAATCGGTTTCAAGATGTTGTGAAACCAGTTTACAATCATCCGTTCCAACCGTCAATGGCAGGCCATATTCCCTGGCAACAGGAACATCATCTTAATACATCTGTATCTAATTATAATCCCTGCCTGCCAGAATCATCCCCCTATGCTGGATCACCTGGGCACTCACGCTGGCATACATAACTGTACATAAGCGACATGCACCTGGCGAGCTGCACTTCACTTAGGACTTGAGGTTTGTTTGCCTTCCTTCCTTCAGGCAACACTTGCGGTCATCAGCAGCAGGGTTCGCAGGCAGCACCACGTCACTTTTAGAGGGGCTCATGAGCTGGTCTCCACCTACCAGACCAGCCATAAGGCAGGGGTGGCTTTTCAATAGCTGCAGGGCTAAGATTTGTTTGTGAAAGGAGAAGAGGAGGCCACACGCAAGGGAAGAGACTGCAGGACAAGGGAGATACTGGGGGAGGGGGATATTCTAGGATGTGTGTGGGGGCACATGTTGATCTGTAGAATTGCCCTTGTCATGAAGCTATTAATGTGATGTCTCTTGAGCTGGCAATGAGTGAGATGCCAGTGCATGTGTGATGGCCTTGACTGCGAGAGTTTAGAGTGATGAGATAGGTTGCCATACCCTGGCGGCACAGATGAGGTCATTCATCCTCTTTTTGCACTGGATGGCCAACCTCTTTTGTGCAGCGTTGGTACTGACCACCAATGTCACTGCCTCCAAAGCCGGGGAGTGGTGAGATTGCTGCACCTCCTGAAGGACATCACGATGGCCTCCAAAAGGGGTTCCAGCGATGGGTCACCGAACTCTTCCTGGCTTTCAGGGCCATGTCTTCACTGGAGTAGTCCTGGGCTGCAAGCTTCAAGAACTGTCTGCGTGGCTGCAGTTTAGATATGGCACCTGGAGTGAGGAAACGGTGTGGTAATAGCATGGCGGGTAATTCAGAGGCTGCCCACCAGCGAGTCAGCGTGTCTCCTGTGACTGCATAATTAATGAGGCGGAATTGGGCTGATATGGTGTGAGAAGCCACCATTGTGGCCAGCAGGTAAAATGTCCTGCCCATTACTGCACCCAGAGAAAATAGGTATTGGGAGAATTAACATATTCTTCCTAAAATAATGCTATGTGATCTTTTACATTCATTTGCAGATATAGGCGTGACCTTGGCTTACTCAGTTGTTGCATTATAATGTCAGTCAAGATGATGTAGTCAGGTCTCAGTAGGACCTGAACTCATGACCTTCTGACTCAAAGCTGAGAGTACTATCAGTGCGACCGAGGCTGATGCATTATACTAGTCAGAAGATATTCCTAGCTGTTCTAGTGAAAAAGCAGCTTACAAGAACTTTCCATCTGAAAAGGAATTACCCAAGCAATTTTATTTGATGGATCAATTTTCATTCAGACATCATATATCTGACAGTATTCCTAATTCCAAGGCAATTCCAGAACTTCAAAGTTGCACTTCTTCGTGAGCCTCAGTGTCCGGGAGTAGAGAATGTCAAATGCACAAGATACAACAGTAACATTTTGGTTTATGTGAAGCAAAGTACAAGTAATTTCCTTCTGGGGACATCAAGAGGAAGGGAAACTGGGTTGTCAGCAGTTTTGTCAAAATTGTGTCAAAGGAGCAGATGATGGTTCTCTTGCTTGAGGTGACCACAGCGAGGGCACGGGATAGATGGGAGACAGAAGCAGCATAGCAATTTGAATGGGTCATGTTTGTCCTCAGTGACAGAGTTAATGACAGAGTAGCAGCAGAAGGTGAGCTCAAGTCTTTCCCTCTAGTAACATATCAAACAGAGGATAAAAGGGACAGCAATTGGGAATTTGAAATTGCCATTGCAGATAAGCAGGGATTAGAGTGAATGAGTGAGTTCTTTCCAGCAACACAGGCAAACAAAAATTGGGTTGGAAAGCGATAGGGAGATGAGTGTTCAGGGATATAAAGCAATGCTTCGAGATGGCCTCATCAGTGATTGACATCACAGGAATTTAGAGGCCTCAATAGATGGCTAAGTCAAGTGGTGCCCAAAGTGTTAGGAGAGCTCTTAGATGGACAATGAATTCAGAGGCTAGAGAGTTAAAGAAGCCAAGATGGAAAGTAAAATGGATAAATTATGGGGTTTCACTTAACACAGAGGCTGAGGGCACATGTTGGGTGGGGTGGAGCAGCAGTGTGCAGGGAAAACTCAAATGAGATGATAAATGGACTATGGTTTGCAAATCTAATAGTTTCTACCTTGTTTGCACAAACCAGATCCCTAAAATAATTTTAAAAGTTCATTAACAACAATTAAAATTCAGATTACATGATTAACAATCAAATCTGTAATACTTATTGCAATTGGCAAGGTTTGATCATGTTCATTACTTACCCCAATGTTATACAAGCTTCACGGACAACTTGAGAGCGCAGATCTTTTGCTGATAATTTGAATGCTCCGTCTAAAAGTCGTAGATGTTGAAAGAAACTTTCATGTTCTGCTGCTCCGCCCAGCATTAAAGACCTAACCTTTTTGAGCTGTCAACAAGAAAAGTTGTCTTACATATAAGTTACCAGTCTATTATAAAGAGGAAATTAACAGTAGAAAATTTGGAATGGTAGGGGCTCACTTAAACCATGGTTTCTGAGCTTTCCCCAAGTGTGCAATAAGCAGGTTATCCTGGGCTCGCTTGTTCACATGAATCTGCTTAATAAAAGTTTTGCAAAACTAAATGCAGCTAAATTTTAGACCATTTATCCATCCCTAAACCTCCATTATTTAACAACACTCATCTGTTCTCCAAAGAAGCTGGCACAGTCTCTCCTCAGCAGTGAATTATAAACTGCTTTTAACCTCCTAGTTGTTCAATTTGATTGGCTGCTTATCTGTTAAAATCACTGCTGTTACATACCAAGAGATTCCCTTGACTTGACGCCAGATTTGAACTGCTGTCAGGAAAAGGGACTACCATGCAACAGAGAATGTTAGATCTTTATGGTCAACTTTCTTCAAAGTCAGCAGCAAATGCCATTACTTCACCACTGACCGCCAAATCCAACATAAAGTTTTCCTAAGAGGCTACAGGAAGGAAAAAGACAAAACAGAAGAGGAGATAAAAATTCCTCATTTTCAGTTGTACTGTAAAGTAAATACTGAATTCTTCCCCAGTGACTGATAGTTTTATATTAATGCACACCATTATCTAGACTTATACAGGAGTTCATTTTAAGTTGCATTTTTATTATATAAAAAAAATATTATTCAATGCCAATTCCACAGTTAAGATAAAGTCTTGAAAATTCAAAGCAAACAAATTCTTAAAAAGGCTTGTGCAAACTTTGAATACGCACACCATAAGTGAACATCAGATCTGAAGGCTCAAAACACTTACAGCATTTACTCGCTGCTCCCAGTCATGCTTATCATCTGATAAAACTTCTCTAATTTTGTTGATGGATTCTTCGAGGTCTCTGTTGGAATAAATCTAAAAACAAGTTGAAGTTAATGTGTTTCCTCAAATTTTAGGCTTTAGGCAGAAAAAAATAATTTTTGCTTGTTTCATTACATTCAATCACTGTAAATAAACAAAACTGAGCATTTGATTGAAATAATTTTTAAAAGTCATAACTATAATTTATTGCATTTGTGATTATGAAACAAATATAGGCCATGAATGCTATTTCAACAGGTGGAAAATAAAATGTCACATCTGTTGAGTAGCAGATTTTTAAAAAACTATTTCAATGTTCTGGTAAGTATACTTAATTATATAAAATTTATATACAAAAAAAATTCATATCAAGGTGACCAGAGTTGAAGCCTGCATGCATTTTACATAACTATTCTGTTAAGGGCAATTTCAAGTTTCCCTCATAAACTAAGTATTGCACAATTAGTGCCTGATAAAACAAATAATTCAAAAACAGCAAATAACCTCCAGTGTTGATCAATTAGTGAAACTGTTTTTGTTTTATTTGTTCATGGGATAAGAGTGGCACTGTCAAGGTCAGCACTTATTGCATATCTCCAATTGCCCCCAAGGAGGCAGTGGGGAGCCACCTTCTTAAACTGTTGCAGTCCATCTGGTGTAGATATACCAAGTGCTGTTAGGAAGGGAATTCCAGGTTTCTAACAATGCCAGTGAAAGAACAGTGATATAGTTCCAAGTAAGGATGGTGTGTAACTTGGAGGGGAACTTCCAGGTGATGGTGCTCCCATGTATCTCCTGCCCTTGTCCTCTAGGTGGAAGATGTTGTGGGTTTGGAGGTTGAAGTCATTGGAACTCTAGCAAGTTGCAGCAGTGATTCTTGTAGATGCTGTACACTGCTGCCACTGAGAGCCAGTGGTGGAAGGCCTGGAATGTTTAAGATGGCGGGTGCAGCGCTGATCAAGTGGCCTGCTTTTTCCAAGCTTCTGCAGTACTGCTGGAGCAGCAGTCATCCAAGCAAATGGGGAGAACTCTGTCACATTCCTGACTTGTGCCTTGTACAAGATGGTGGACAGGCTTTTGGGAGTCAGGAGGTGAGTTATTCGCCACAGGATCCCTACTCTCTGGCCTGCCCTTGAAGCCAGGGTATTTATATAGCAGGTACAGTTAAGTTTCAGGTTGATGGTAAATTCCAAGAGATAGATAATGGGGAATTCAGCGAAGGTATTATCATTGAGTGTCAATAGGAGATGGTTAGATCCTCTCTTGCTGATCACTGCTCAGCAATTGAGATGCAAATGTTACTTGCACTTATCAACCCAAGCATGAACGTTGTCCAGGTCTTACTGCATGAAGGCACAAACTGTTTCACTAACTGAGGAGTTGCAAATCCATCAGCAGCCATCAGCTAACATCCCCATTTCTGACCTTAAATTGGAGGAAAGATCATTGATGGAACAGCTGAAGATGGTTGAGTCAAGCACACAATCTTGAACTATACCGTGGTGACCTGGGGCTGAATTGAGTGGCATCCAACAACTACAACAATCTTCCATTGTGCTCCATGACTCCAACCAGCAGAGTTTTTCTCCCTGATTTCCACTGACTTCAATTTTACTAGTGTTATGATCCCAGCTGATGTTACTACTGGACAAGCCTGATCCCTGGGTGGAACCTGGCTTGACAGATCCTAACGTTTATTTTTTGTTTAGAAACATGGAGGGTAGCTACTGAACAGTCAGAGTCTGATGTGCTTTTAACAAAAGAATAAAACATTTATTAAACAAGAAAAGATGAATTATATTACACTAATCCTTCACCCACAACCATATCTTTACAGATATATACAGATTCATAAGAATAACACAAGTTACAAAATCGCTCTTATACTCTAATATTCACAGTAAGTGCACAGTCCATGTAAACCAACAGGCGACTTGTGTTCAGGCACACCACACTCCAAGATCAAGTGACAGATGCCACCCAAGCAGATGCTATGGATCTCTCATCAACTTCCCCCCCAGATGCTCATTACACAGAATCAGTTGGTCTCATGGAAACTCTGTCTTTCACACGGATGTTTCCAATCTCCATTCTCAAAGAACTCACCTTGGAATCTTCTTCCAAGCAACCGCCTTCTCTTGGGCGTCTTCAACAAGGATCCACCTTCAGGCATCGATCTCTCCCTCCGATGTTCCTCTCCCCTGAATTGGCATGTGCATTCAAGCTTCGCTTTCCATGGTCTCTCTCCCAGAAATTCAGCCGTACTAACAGAACACCATTGCTTCACAAGCCCAGGGGAAAGAAGTCGCCAACCTATAGCAGTTTCCTTGAATCTTCTGGCTTCTTGCAAGCCCACTTTGCCTTAATTCTGCTCTCTGCAGCTTTCTCTCTTTAATTCGGAATCTTTATCCTCCACTCCTTACTTTAACTTCACTGAACGCGACCTGTTTCTGATTCCCGTTCTTGTTTCTTGACTTAACTGTCTTTGTGGGACTTTTTGTCCCACCCCCTGGTTCCTGGAACTTTCTTCTGTCTTTCTGGGAAATCTGCTCTTTGCAGACAGATTAGACAGTCCTGTCTCCTCTGTGCCTCTCTAGAAAATGGCATTTCCCTTCTGGGTCACCCAATTGCCTTTTTTACTCTTTCACTGTTCCTGCTGAGGTGGCGCAGGGCTCACTTTATATTTTAAAAAAGGGGGAGAAGAAAAAACTGCACATGTGCTTAGGGGCGTTAACTGTCTTTACGGCTATGATCCCGACCAGCTGTGCATATGCGGCCAGACTCCAGCTGGCACATGCGCAGGACCCCTGAAGATCAGAAAAATGATCGATCTGCTCACGTATGGCCATTCCAGGGCTGGCACATGCATAAACTGCATGAGGCCTACTTGGATCTGTAGTGCATAAGCGTAGTCCTCAGTCTGAGGGCCCAAGCTTAGATTTTAAACAGAGAGTTTTCCTCTTCTACACTCGGACTCCTAGACACCACAGTCAAATGCTGCCTTGATGTCAAGAGCAGCCACTCTCACTTCACCTCGAGAATCCAGATCTTTTGACCCCATTTGGGTCAAGGCTGTAATAAGGTCAGGAGCCTAGTGGCCCAGGTGCAGGTTGATAGCACTGTCAACATCACCATACATCACAAAAATAAAAATACCTGGAGAAACTCAGCAGGTCTGGCAGCATCTGCGGAGAGGAACATAGTTAACGTTTCGAGTCCTTATGACTCTTCAACAGAACTAAGTAAAAATAGAAAGGTGAAATATAAGCTGGTTTAAGGGGGGTGGGACAGGTAGAGCTGGATAGAGGGCCAGTGATAAGTGGAGATAGCCAAAAGATGTCATAGACAAAAGGACAAAGAGGTGTTGAAGGTGGTGATATTATCTAAGGAATGTGCTAATTAAGGGTAGAAAGCAGGACAAGCAAGGTACAAATAGCCCTAGTGGAGGTGGGACCAAGTGAAGGGAAGGGATCGAAATAGGCTAAAAGGTAGAGATAAAACAATGGACGGAAATACATTTAAAAATAATGGAAACAGGTGAGAAAAGAAAAATCTATATAAATTATTGAAAAAAAAGGGGGCAATCGGAAAGGGAGTGGGGACAGAGGAGACAGTTCATGATCTAACATTGTTGAACTCAATATTCAGTCCGGAAGGCTGTAAAGTGCCTAGTCAGAAGATGAGGTGCCATTCCTCCAGTTTGCGTTGAGCTTCACTGGACAATGCAGCAGGCTAAGGACGGACATGTGGGCATGAAAGCAGGGTGAAGTGTTGAAATGGCAAGTGACAGGGAGGTCTGGGTCATGCTTGCGGACAGATCTAAGGTGTTCCGCAAAGCGGTCACCCAGTCTGTGTTTGGTCTCTCCAATGTAGAGGAAATCACATTGGGAGCAACAAATGCAGTAGACTAAAATTGAGGGAAGTGCAAATGAAATACTGCTTCACTTGAAAGGAGTGTTTGAGCCCTTGGGCGGTGAGGAGAAGGGAAGTAAAGGGGCAGGTGTTGCACATTCTGCGGTTGCATGGGAAGGTGCCGTGGGAGGGGGTTGAGGTGGACGGGGTGATGGAGGACTGGACCAAGGTGTCCCGGAGGGAACCATACATCACTTGGTTGATGTAGAGTAGACTTAAGGGGTAGTAATTGGCCACATTGTGTCAGGGCATACCTGAACATTTTTCCACATTGTCAGGTAGATACCAGTGTTGTAGCTGTACTGGAACAATTTAGCTAGGGGGTATGGCATTTAATGTCACCTTTTTACTTAGAAAAGCTAAGTTGCTTCATAGAGTAGGTGAAATGGAATAAAGAAGTCTTGCTGCAATTGTATACAGACTTGGTGAGACTGCATCTGGAGTACTGTGTAGAGTTTTTGTCTCCTATCCAAGGAAGGATATTAAGGGAGTGCAACAAAGGTTCACCAGACTGATCCCTGGGATGGCAGGATCGTCCTATGAGGAAAGATTGAGAACACTGGGCATATATTCTCTAGAATTTAGAAGAATGAGAGTTGACCGCTTTGAAGCTACAATATTCTTACAGGGCTCGACAGGATAAAAGCAGGAAGGATGTGTCCCCTGGCCGGGGAGTCCAGCACCAGGGGACACAGTTTCAGAATAAGAGGCAGGCATTTAGGATTGAGATGAGGAGGAATTTCTTCACTCAGAGTATGGTGAATCTTCGGAATTCTTTACCCCAGAAGATGGTAGAAGTTTAATCACTAGATATATTCAAGACAGGGATCAATAGTTTTCTAGATATTGAAGATATCAAGGAATTTGGGGATAGTGCAGGAAAGTGGTGTTGAGGTAGAAGATTAGCCATGACCTAGGTGAATAGTGGAGCAGGCTTGAGGGGCCGAATGGTCTACTCCTGCTCCTATTTCCTATGAATACAAGAACCTATGAGGATGACATGGTCAAACTGACTTCTTAGAGGTAAAGGAGGACAAGGGATAACATGTCATGGTTTAGTGCATTTAAATTGTTTGAGATATGTGTAAATGGTACGTAACATTGGAGACCAAAAGTCATTCACTTCAGCTATGAAACGTTTCTAATTTTACACTAATCTGGATTAATCTCGACTAACTGTAGCTTTCAACATAAATCGAGAGAATTTCATTTTTATAGTAAAGGATGTGTTGCACTGTTGCTTGTAGTACCATAAATATAAAAGATGGCTTTTCATAATGGCTGCTGGAGGTCACATGGAAAATGAGTCCCAACAGACTCAATAAATAATGATCACAATTTTAGCTGCCATACCCTTCTTTTAAAAGCCTGCCAGAAGTTCTATCTAGGTTAGTGTGTTTGTCCTTGTTGGTATGGGTTCACATAGGGATATGTGCTAATCTCTTCCAATCTTAATCTACATTACAAAATATTCCAAGGCACACACTAAAGCAAACCAGATTCTTTTCAACAGCACAATTAACATACATATAAATCTTCCAAATAACAGATTTCTGGTTCTCAAATAGAACAGAGCTATGTAAGCAACTAAAGATAAAGAACAGAATCAGACAGCTATAGCGGATTCAAGGTTACCTGCACTGTTGGAACTTCCTCAAAAGCACGGATAAAATCATCCTCATCGACAGCACCTGCACCTTCTTTGACTGTTGAGGAATGAGAAATGAATTGAAAAATGAAAGTTGTAATTAACAAAAAAAAGTGTTTTCTAAAGTTAATAAATCAAACAAGTTTCATTATTTAGATACAGATGTGAAATGGAACACAATCTGTTTCAGGTACCAATTGCTGGACCCCAACTTCACAAACACATTCACCTTCCACTTTTTATACAAGTGGTCGCTTCAAATGAGAATGCTACTTTGGTCCAATTAGCAACCAACTTTGGTTATCTGGAGATGTTCAGACTCATTTCACAAAAAGGTCCTTGCAACCACAGGATGAAATCATACTTGGTCTGGATTCATACCTAGAGCCAAGGACAGCAGGGCCAGTGACATAGCCACTGAACCACCCATTCCCCACAATTCTGAAACTGGAATCTGTAATACAATGCTTTTTTTTTTTACAAACAGAAGGTACATTACATATATTAGCTGACACCAGAAAGCTCATACTTCCACTGATCTTGAAGCAATTTTACCACACGAAGAGCATTTATAAAACTTTAGAGGAATCACTGAACAATTTCTCCTAAAATGCAAGGTATGATTTTACAACATACCACTGTTGTATCAGGCTTTTACCTCTACAATTATTTATCCACAAAGGAATCAAATAATATTACAACAGGGTTTTAATGATTTTTAACACTTCATAAAAATGGAGGTAGTTCATTTTATAAGTTAAAGAAAGGAACTGAATTCGAATTTACATAATGCTAATAATGAAAAGGGCCACATATGTAACATTTTTATTTATAGCATTCAAAATTGTAGATAACTCCACAATTGCTTTATTTGTCTTTGATTAAATTAAAATTTCAAAATTTCATGGTGAGGGTGTTGTTTTATGTGTGTAGGCTCCTGTGATGAGGGCCTAAGGACTATTCCACAAGTCCATACAATAGAAATCTGGATTGCCACCTTGGTGAAGAGGCTTGTACACCAAGGTCTAGGTCATTAACACATTTCAGGAAGAGCAAAGGGCCCAACACTGACCCCAGGAGAACTTCAAAACAAAGCTTCCTCCACCCAAGAAACATCCATTTACCACTACTCTGTTTCCTGTCATTCATCTACACCATATGGGCTGCAGCAGTTCAAGGTGGCAGTTCACCACCACCTTCTCAAGGGCAATTAGGGATGTGCAATAAATGCTGGCCTGGCCTGTGACACCCATCCCATGAACAAATAAAAAAAACTCAGCAAGTTCATATCCACATTGCTACTGTCTCCTTTATTCATGAGCTATAACTTTGCTCATGAGTCTGTTGTGAAGCACTGCATCAAATACCTGTTGGAAATCCATGTACACCACATCAATAGCATTGTCCTTATCTACCCTCTGTTACCTCATCAAAAAACTCCAGCAAGTTAGTTAAACAGATTTTTCCCTTAAATTCCTGCTGGATTTCCTTAACTAACCTGCATTTACCCATGTGACAATTAATTGTTAGGGACAGGAGAGCGATTAATTTAAGCAGCCCTGATTTCGCCTCTCGCTACTCATTTGTAAACAGAAAGCGTTTTTTAAGTGTTGGTGTAATTTCCCCCAAGCCTTCAGTTTTGGAGTGAATCAATCCTCTAATAGCAACCCCACAGCAAACTTGAGATAAAGCTAAAATAAGAGGGTAGTTTATTTTACGCACAAAACATGGGAAAGGGGCTTTGCAACGTCTGCCCCTTTTTTGCATTCATACAATAAAAGAGGGATAAGGAAAAAAAAGGGTACAGGGCAAGACCAAAATAAAAATGAGTTATGGTTTCATGTGAGTCCAGAATCAAAAGTCCAGTGGCATCTTCCTTCAGAGGTTAGCAGGCTGAAACTGCTGCAGGGTGATTAGACTTTCCAGAAGCGAGGACTTCCACAATGGAAGAAGGCAGGTAGAGATGAATGAGTCTTATAGACACATATACAGGAGTTCCAATATTCCAGTAATACAGTGCAGATGAGGGTCATGTGACATACCACCCACTTCTTCACTTGGGTGTTGGACCAACAGTATATTTTCCCAGGTCTGGAATCGTGAGGTGTTTAATAGAGGAGTCAGGGTCCTTTTTGTCCTTGCAGGCATGCCGTCTCCATTGGCCAGCTCTGCCTTAGAAACGCAAAGTGGGTTGGTGCATTTCTTTGTAACTTGGTTTTCTGTAGTCACAGGAGCATTTGTGCCTCTTTAAAGATAACAAGGTCCCTGTTGGTTTCTGAAAGTTAGAAATTCCTCTGGTAGGAGTCATGGCTCATCAGGATAAAGTCTTAGTCCAATTAAAAACAGATAAAATAATAAATTTTATAGAGTAGCCAGGTTGACGTTGATATACATTTTCCTTCCTGTCTTCTGGCCGGGACATAATTTTGAGCTGAATCATTGTTTCTAGAAGTCTCCCCACCACCCAAGTTAAACCGACTGGCCTGCAGTTTTTATCTTTACACCCTTTTTTGAACAAGGATGCAATGTTTGCAGTTCTCCCGCCCTGAGTCTAAGGAAGACTGGAAAATTATGGTCAATGCCTCCGCAATTTAAACTCACTTCCTTCAAAACGCTTGGGGACATCTCATCTGGTCCTGGTGCTTCATCAACTTTTAAGTTGAGACAGCCTATCTAATACCTCATCATCAATTTTAAATCCTTCTAATGTATTAATTACCTCCTCTTTCAACATGACCTGGGTAGCATCTTCTTCCTCGGTAAAGACAGATGCAGGGTATTCATTTAATATCTCAACTATTCCCCCTGCCTCCATGCGTAAATCCCCTTTTTGGTCCCTAATCGGCCAGACTCCTCCTCCTACCACCCTTTTATTTATATGCCTATAGAAGACTTTGAAATTCCTTTTTATGATGGCTGCCAGTTTCTTTTCATACTCCCTCTTTTCTTCTCCTTTATGCCTTTTCACCTCCCCTCTGAACCTTCTATATTCAATCTGTTCTGAATTGTAATATCTATCTGGCATCTGTCATAAGCACAATTTTTTCATAATCTTAATCTCCATCTCATTCGTCATCCAGGGAGCTCTAGATTTGTTTGCCCTGCCTTTCCCCTTCGAGGGAATATATCTTGGCTGTGCCCAAACTCACTCTTCTTTGAAGGTAGCCCATTGTTGTATTTCCTGCCAACCTTTGCTTCCAAGTTACGCAACCCAGATCCAGTCCTAACCCATTAACCGGGGGAAAACCAACTTCAATTATTCATACTTTGGATTGTTCTTTGTCCTTTGCCATAGCCAACCTAAAGCTTATGATACAATGATCACTGCCCCTCTAAACATTCTTCTACTGATATTTAATCCACTTGGGCCACCTCATTCCCGAGAACCAGGTCCAGCAGTACCTCCCCTCTGAACAATTTCTCCTTCCTCCAAATAAAAGGTGTGGCTATGGGCGCAAGTTATGCCTGTCTCTTTATGGGGTATCTGGAACATTCCTTGTTCCAGTCCTACTCAGGCCCCCTCCCACAACTCTTTCTCTGGTACATCGATGATTACTTCGGTGCCGCTTCATGCTCTCGTCTGGACCTGGAAAATTTTTTATTAATTTTGCTTCCAATTTCCACCCCTCCATCATTTTCACATGGTCCATCTCTGACACTTCCCTTCCCTTCCCTGACCTCTCTGTCTCAATTTTTGGTGATAGACTGTCTACCAATATTCATTACAAGCCTACTGACTCCCACAGCTACCTTGACTACAGCTCCTCACATCCTGCTTCCTGTAAGGACTCCATCCCATTCTCTCAGTCCCTTCGCCTCCGTCGCATCTGTTCTGATGATGCCACTTTCCAAAACAGTTCTGATCTGTCTTCCTTCTTCCTTAACCGAGGTTTTCCGCCCACAGTGGTTGACAGGGCCCTCAACCGTGTCCGGCCCAGCTCCCGCGCATCCGTCCTCACACCTTCCTCTCCCTCCCAGAACCATGATAGGGACCCCCTTGTCCTCACTTATTACCCCACCAGCCTCCGTATTCAAAAGATCATCCTCCGCCATTTCCATCAACTCCAGCATGATGCCACCACCAAAAACATCTTCCTTTCACCCCCCCCCCCGCCGTCGGCATTCCGTTCCCTCCGGGACACCCTGGTACACTCCTCCATTACCCCCTACACCTGAACCCCCTCCCATGGCACCTTCCCAAGCAATCGCAGAAGGGGCAACACCTGCCCCTTTACTTCCCCCCTCCAAGGGCCCAAACATTCCTTTCAAGTGAAGCAGCACTTCAGTTGCATTTCCCTCAATTTAGCCTACTGCATTCGTTGCTCCCAATGTGGTCTCCTCGACATTGGAGCGACCAAACACAGACTGGGAGACCGCTTTGCGGAACATCTTCAGTTTGTCTGCAAGCGTGACCCAGATCTCCCTGTCGCTTGCCATTTCAACACGTCACCCTGCTCTCATGCCCACATGTCTGTCCTTGGCCTGCTGCAATGTTCCAGTGAAGTTCAACTCAAACTGGAGGAATAGCACCTCATCTTTCGAAAAGGCACTTTATAGCCTTCCGGACTGAATATTGAGTTCAACAATTTTAGATCATGAACTCCATCCCCACCCCCTTTCCGATCCCCCTTTCTTCTAATAATTTATATATATATTTTTAATATATTTTAATTTTCCCACCTATTTCTATTATTTTTAAATTTATCTCCATCCATTTTTTTTTTATCTCCACCTTTTAGCCGATCTTGATCCCATCCTCCTACCCCACCCCCACTAGGGCCATCTGTCACTTGCTCGGCCTGCTTTCTACCCTTAAGGTTGCCATTAGCACATCCTTTAGCTAATATCACCACCATCAACACTCCTTTGTCCTTTTGTCTAAGATATATTTGGCAATCTCTTCTTTGCTTCCACCTATCCAGCTCTACCTGTCCCACCCCCTTCAAACAGCTCATATTTTACCTCATTTCTATTTTTCTTTAGTTCTGATGAAGAGTCATACGGACTCAAAACGTTAACTGTCTTCCTCTCCGCAGATGCTGTCAGACCTGCTGAGTTTTTCCAGTTATTTTTGTTTTTGTTTCAGTACCTCCCCTCTCGTTGGACTGGAAACATACTACACAGAAAATCTTCCTCAACATACTCTAGGAGCTCTCGCCCCCTTTGCTCTTTACGCTATTACTATCCCAGTCTATATTTGGATCATTTACATCCCCCATTATAACTACTCTAAAATTCTTGCACCTCTAATTTCCTTGCAAATTTGTTCCCCTACATCCTTTCCACTATTTGGTGGGTTACAGACTCGACTGAGCAATGTAACTGAACCACTTTTGTTCACCTCCAGCCAAATAGATTATGTCCTTGACTTCTCTGGGTTACTCTCTCTCTCCAGCACTGCAATGCTCTGCTTAATAAATACTGCTTACCTTTTGTTTCCTATCTTTCCTGAACTCCTCATCTCCAGAATATTTAACACCCAGTCCTGCCCTTCTTTGAGCCAGATCTCGTCATATTTCCACATGGCAATCTGCACCTGTAACTCACCAACCCTATGAACTGCACTCTGATATTTCCTCCTGGTTCCCACACCCCTGCCAGTTCCTGTTCTATTAAGGTGGAATTCAACTGGCCTGTACAGATCTCATCTCTCCTAGAGCCGGTCCAATGTCCCAAGAATCTAAAGACCTCCTGCACCATCTTTCCAGCCTCCCATTTGTATACTCACTTGCATGTGACACTGGGAGAAATCCAAAGATTACTACTTTCAGGGTTCTGCTTGCTAATTTCCTACCTAGCTCCCCATACTCTGACTGCAGGGCCATATCCCTCTTTCTGCCTATGTTGTTCGTGCCAATGTGTACCACGACTGCTGGCTGTTCACCTTCCCTCCTCAGGATGCTCTACACAGCTGTTCAGTGACATCCTTGGCTCTCACACCAGAGAGGCATCATACCATCCTGGATTCACATCTGTGGCCACAGAAGCACCTGTCTATTCCTCGAACTATCGAATCATCTATCTCTATTGCTCTTCCACACCTCCAAACAGCTGAGCCACCAATGGCGCCATGGGCTTGGCTCTGTCCCTCAGTCCCTCCCCTATAGGTCATTTCCCGCACGACCAGAGCTCCTATTTAGTTACTGAGTTATGTTTAGAAGATGAAGTAGAAATTATATCGTGCATGTATAGCCAGTTTGTTTCAACTAAATAGGTTAGGGAGAACAAGAGTCATAATCTCAACTTATGTAAGCTCAGAATTAAATTTCATGTTAGAAGATGGCTTCTTTCCCCCAGAGAACCATAGACATATGGAACACAACTAATAGCTCACGCAGTGAATGTTAATTTATTGAATAACTTCAAGCAAGAACTGGACCCATCCCTTGCTGAAGCAGATGCCACTCTGAAAAAAGGTAGATATTGTATGACGATATCAAATCAAGGCCAGAGTGATCTCCTAGGCAAGCTTCAACTGTCAAAAGGGTTCCGTGGGAATTTTCTAGCTTCTCTCTCCTAGGATTTCCTGGGTTTGTATTTGCTTTCTCATCTCTTCCAGGAGGTTACATGGCTTTCCAGGGTTTGGTGTGTACATTTGTGCTACAAAAGGTATTTCATGCTGGATGAACCAGAGGGTTTTTTTTTGAGTCTTATCCAATTTCTCAGTCTTAAAACTACTCCACAACAATAAGAGCAAATAAAATTACAATTTAGATTGTAGTGTTGATTAAAATGTTAAAGTATCAGGCTTATTTTCCAACATCTCAATTACGCATTCTATTTATTATGAGGAAATTGTAGTAACGAACGTCTACAAACTAATTAATAAAGACACTTGAATCACGTTTTATTCCCCTCATTTTGTTTTGCCGGCACCTTATGCCCAATATGGTTCATTTGTCAACAATCACTGAACACGATATACTCAACTCTATCAGTGTTCCAAAGAATTGCGGTGTGCAAGACTGTCATCATCATCAAGAAAAATCAATCACCTGTCACTTATTTTTCTCGATGCTCACAAGTAATGTTCTCTCTTCCCATCACGAGTCCTCTGCCCCACAAAAACAAGTGAGGTGTTTTAGCTGTGTTCCTCTGTTCAGAAATTGCACTAGCTAAGAATATGTGTACATCTGATTCCAGCTTTTTCCTCTCAAATTGCAGGGTAAATTCTATCATATTATGGTCACTTCCTCCTAATAGTTCCTTCACCTTAAGTTCCCTTATCAAATCTGCCTCATTACACTTCACTATATCTAGAATTGCCTGTTCCCTAGTGAGCTCCACCACAAGCTGCTCCAAAAAGCCATCTCGTAGACATTCCACAAATTCCTTTTCTTGGGATCCACTACCTGATTTTCCCAGCCTACCTGCATATTGAAATCCCCCATGATCACTGTAACCTTGCCTTTCTTACACACCTTTCCCATTTCCTAGTGTATCTTGTGCCCCACATGCTGACTACTATTCAGAGGCCTGTACATAACTCCCATTATGGTTTTTTTAATCTTTGAGGTTCCTCAACTCTACTCACACAGATTCTACATCGTCTGAACCTACGTCATTTCTTGCTATCGATTTAATTTAATTTCTTACTAACAAAGCAATCCCACCCCCTCTGCCAACCTGCCTATCTTTTCGATAGGATGTATATCCTTGGATATTTAGCCCCCAGTTCTGATCCCCTTGCACCCATGTCTCCGTGATGCCCACCACATCATACCTGCCAATTTCAATCTGCACCACAAGCTCATTTACCTTATTTCATATACTGCGTGCGTTCAGATACAACACCTTCAGTCCTGTATTTCCCGTCCCCTTTCTCATTGTCGTCCCTTTATCTGATGTGCTTAAAGTTAGATTCCTAGCCCTTTCCAAACACTCTGTCCTATTTTGTGTTCTGGAGACTTTAATAGCCTCTCCTGGGCTCTCCTTTCTTTTCAGTTCTTCCACAAATTTTCCATGAAGTTTAATCCATCCCCCCACAAGCTAACCTGCTGCTTTGTTTCCCATTAGTCATATTTCTTGGAGTTTTGCCCTTCCCTCCCCACCCCCACAAACTTTCTAGTTCAAAGTCCTGTTGACCACCCTATTCACCCTTTACGCTAGAACATTGGTCCCAGATCAGTTCAGGTGGAGACCGTCCCAACGGTACAGATCCCTCCTGTTCCAATACTGATGCCAGTGCCCCACGAAATGGAACCCCTCTTTCCCGCACCACTCCTTTAGCCACGTGTTTATTTCCCTTATTCTCGTATCCCTATGCCAAGTTGCACGTGGCTCGGGTCGTAATCCAGAGATTATAACCCTGAGGACCTGTTCTTCAATTTAGTTCCTAGTTCCTGATAATCCCCAAACAGGTCCTCTTTCCTAGTCTTACCTATGTTACTTGTCCCGACGTGGACCACAACAACTGGTTCCCCCCCTTCCTCTCCAATATCCTTTCAAGCCGGTCAGAGATGTCCCTTACCCTGGCACCAGGCAGGCAACATACCATGCGGGACTCTAGATCCTGCTTATAAAGGATCAATTCCCCTAATTATAGAATCCCCTACAACTACCACTTGTCTTTCTGCTCCCCCCTCTTGAATGGGCTCCTGCGCCATGGTGCCATGGTCAGCTGTCTTATCCTCCCTACAGCCCTGTTCCTCATCCACACAGGGAGCAAGTACCTCGTAACTGTTGGACAAGGTCAAGAGCTGAGGCTCCTCTGTTCCTGAACACAGGATCCCTCTACCTGTCTCACTTGCAATCACACCCTGCTGACCCTGACCACTGACCGAACTTGAGGTACTTAATCTACCAGGTATGACCGCTTCCTGAAACAAAGCGTCCAGGTAACTCTCCCCCTCCCGGATGTGCCACAGCGTCCGGAGCTCGGACTCCAGCTCATCAATTCTGAGCCGGAGTTCCTCCAGCAACCATCACTTGCTGCAGATGTGGTCACTGCGGTTTGTAATGGGATCTGCCAGCTCCCACATCATACAGCTACAATACATCACCTGCCCAGCCATCTCAACTTAGATAATTAATTTATTAATTAGCTTTGCAGTGTTTTTTTTTCAAATTTGGTGCAGATTTTCTACCAACCAATCAGGTCATAGCTTTCCTGTAATGTCACTTTTTCAGTTTTGGCTTCAGTTACTCTGTGCCCCAAGGTCACCGCTCTGGTGCTCCTCCCTCCAAGTCTGCTCCCTGGAGACAAGGCCGTGAATCCCCAAGGTAAGCTAAATTTATACTCACTGCTCTGCTACTCCTCCCTCTAAGTCTGCTCCCAGGATTAACTCACCAATCAGCTGCTTCTTCTTTAAAATCCACTTTCAGAAGAGTGTCCCTCGCAGATCTGGTGCACTTCTGAAGGCACTGCCTCTTCCTCTCTTTTTTTTTTAAGGTTTGAGGAGGGAGGGAGGGATGGAAACACTACAGCAATATAATGTTTGGGGCTATTCCGTTCTTTGATAGTGGGTCCTCCTCAATTCCCTCCTGAGTCACGGTGTCTGCGGTGACTTCTCCCAGGAAGCTTTAGTCACTTCTCACCAGCGCCCCCTGTTGGATGCTCTTCCTCCTGTTGAGTGCAAGAGTCCTTCTCCTTGATTCCCTCCTGAGTCGCGGTGGCTGCAGTGACTTCTCCCAGAATGCTTCAGTCACTTCTCACCAGCACCCTCTGTTGTAACGCTGGCCATTCAAGCATCCTATTTTTAATTACTCCACCATGTCTTCAGTTACCTAGGCCTAGGCCCTAGGTTCTGGAATTCCCTTCCTACACTTGTCCACTTCATTTTCCTCCTTTATGGCACTCCTTAAAAACTACCTCTTTGACCATGTTTTTGGTCTTCTGACCTAATATCCCCTAACATTGCTTGATATCATATTTTGTTTTACAATGCTCCTGCAAAACACCTTGGAATGTTTTATTGCATTAAAGGTACTATTTAAGTTGTTGTTGTAACCAACATACTCCAGCTGATCAACAGTATATACAAACTACAAAACCTCCTGACTTTAGCCAGTTTTAACTTCCGCACTACCCTTTCACACACTTAGAGGGCTATTAAGCCTTACTGTGTTCAATCAACATCCAAATTTTCCAAACATACACTGAAAAAATATTAATTTTCATAAGGCATCTTATGACCATTCCCGGAAATGTCGAAGTGCACGCCAAATTCTCATGAAATTCACAAAAGCTGTTTGAATTCAATCTAATCAGAAACGTCAGTATAATACTGAGAGGTCGAAGGTCTTTTTTTCAACTGAGATGTTAAACCAAGTCGTTGTCTCTGTTACAGTGGCTCAGAAAATGTTAACTATCGCATGACTGTGCAAAGAAAAGCAAGAGGTTCTTCACTCATCCTGGGCAACAGACATCTCTGATAATTGTTCATCGCGTTGCTACATGCAAAATGAATGATTATATTTACTTACACAACATAGTCAGTACATGTCCAGGTACTATGTTCATTGTTGACAGATACAGTTTGGGCTATATACATAAGGCTTTCTTTATATAGGTTTACACATATAATTAATCTGTAATGTTAATTTGTGTCATTTTATTTTATCGGAGTGAAGTATTATTAATGACACCACTTAATTCATCAAAAATAATATGTAATCACAAACCTTCAACTCCTAGTCTCTTGAGTTTTCAGATGGAAGACATTCTTCAAATAATATTTGCACTTGGAGTTTAATGTCATTGGTTTTACAAACCTGACATTGTGCCAATGGTTGGTATCTTTAACGCTTTTCCCTATATCAGAAATTTGAATTCAGAGTATCTGACATTTGATGAAGAACCAACCACTATTACTGCTTTCAGTCTATAGCATCCTTGAAGTATTACCCCCTTCTTAAAAGATAGAATCAGCAGCATAGTATATCAAAAAGACAAACTATCCATCACATCCAGAATTTCCACTCCCCTTTAAAGGATATTACCCATTTTGGGAGTGAAAGCAGCAGGCTAAAAACAGAGCATCAAGCTTCATAAAAATATAATCTGTGGGGAAAAAAAAGTGGCAGCACAAAATAGCTTATGCAACCACACAAATCCTGTGTAAAAAGAACAATTAAAGTTAAGTCTTTATTCCAATTTGGATTTTAACTGACACTGCTAGCCACAAGTTCCTGATGTATAGAAATACCATCCACAGAATTAGATTGTATACATGAATAATGGATTATAAAGGATAAAGAATATGGGAACAAGGTGAGCAAATGCAATTAGAACTATCTAATTGTATGGGGAGCGAGCCTTGACATGGGCTGTTTGGGAAGAATGGCCCATTTCTGTGTTCCAAGTTCTTTCTATTTATTTGTTGAAAGAGGTGGTCACAAGACAAATTATGTAGAAACATTTGCCAAATCAGACACTGGGTGTGTCTCACCTGTTGCACTTCTCAAGCCAACTGCAGACGATCCTGGTCTACGACCTGTGCCGATTGGACGCCGTGAACTGGGAGCTTTTGAGGATGTGGAGCTAGCAGAAGATGGTCTGTTTCCATCCACAGAATCTTCATCATCAAAATTTTTATCTAGGTAAAAAAAAGGAAAAATATGAAGACAATTTCCTCAATCAGTATTTTAAATATGCTTCAGTATAAAACCATCATCCCTAGGTGTTAATTACTAGAGCCAATTTCAACATCACACACCACTATATTATCTGGTGATCTACTTCTTTTCAAAATGACATCTGAAACACCAGAGGAGACTGGACATTTCGGAGCTTTCCTCCTTTACATAGCTCTATTTCCTTTAATAAATTGCATTTAGCACATTTTTGTCCGTGTATACTCTGTTAAAATATACAACATTCACTTACAAGCACAAATTTTTTTGCAGATTAGTCTTCTCATCATCCCTCCCTTTAACAATCGCAATCACCACCTCTGCTTCAACAGATTCTATTTGCAATCAATCCAGACAATGATCAATCATGCTCTCATGTGCTATGAGGCTAAGCACACACTGTCCACTGAGCATTAAAACAGATATAACCCAACATATTCATCAGTAGCATGTGCCTTAAGTCCAAACAGAATATTCCAAATGATTGCATGTGGAAATATTGTAACTTCGTTTTTTTTTTAAGTCTTTAAAGGCAAAGGCACTATCAAAAGAAAATGGGAAGTAAAAGGCAATCCCTGCTGCTATCAAAACCCACAGCTAGAGTCTGCCTCAAGCATCTCATGGGAGGCGTTAGGAGGACTGCTCGAACAGCTGTCATCAATTTCCTTTGACAAATAAAATGTCGGCTTTATTATCTATTCCAAACTCTTCTGACCTCAATATTAAACAGCAGCAACACTCAAAAAGCAGTATCTTGTGCAGATTACTATTTACTGGTTTGCTATTTCAGAAGGTTTTTTTGGAAAGATGTTTATGAATTAAGACATACAAGTTCTAATTCGTAACATACATTAGACCAGACACCCTCATCATGAGCCAAGGAGCTGCAGCAGGGATCTATACACCAGTATGAATAGTAGACAACACAAGATACATTTTCAATTTGATAAAACCAGAACCTTCTTTACATCAGAAAAGAAATACCCACAGTTTAACTTATCTTACGTAATAAGGCACATTTTTAAAATGATCAGTGATAATGCTTCCCCCTTGTGGCGAGAGGAAAGTGCATCATTACAAGCTTAGTTTCCCAGTAACAAACACATGGTTCAGAAACTTGGATGAGGTCTAATAGGTTTAATGATAGCGAATTCTCCTTTTTTGAATAGGTCAGGACTTCTATGTAACACCACAAAATGTGGATTCATAACATAAAATAATAGTTTAACTGTAAATCAAATCTGGATTCCAAAACCAAACAACTTGGAAAAAAAACTTGAAAAACTGTATATACTGATGAAAGGCAATTCTGCCCATCAAATTCACTTATCACTCAGATCACTTAGAATCATCTCTCTACTCTACAAATTTGATTTTCTGAAGAAAGGTACATCAAATATAAACTCAACTCCAAGCTACTTCTTGAAAAATCCCCAGAATATTTATCCATCCTCATATCTGTTTGGCTGTGACCTGGTCTCAAAAACGTCCTGTGTTTCAAAACGCAGAGGGTACATTATTGCATCCCACAAAATTCTGATCATCTCAACCTACACCTTTCACCATAAACAGTCTCATATCACACAATGATTAAATAAGGCAATCCTATATCCTCTGTGAAGCTACAGTTTTGAAACAGCAGTTCAGTTTGCGTCAATTATTACAGGAAAAGATATATTTTGTTCCTGCACTAAGACCATATGTCAATTTTTAAACCAGAAAGCAAACGTTCAAAATAAAACTCTAACAATGAAGTAGCACTGGAGTAGATGCTGAAGGGGCAAGGATGTGGAGTCCAGCTATAATTTTTACACTATTACATCTACAGATTGTGTCACAACATCATTTTCACAATTCTCCACTTAAACAGGATACCTACATACTGAACAATTTTTAAAATGAGCTCCCATTGATGTTGCAGAAAGCAAGTTCATTCAGTAGTTTAGTGGGCAAATGCACAGGCAATATGATACGGAGTCATATAGATCCATAGAGTTCCAAGTTTGGTCTGTGCTGAGTTAGGTAACTTTAGTAAAGAAATTGGATGGAGCTTTACAATTGGGTCTAATATCAGGGTGGGGGAAGGGAATAATCATTGTCCCAATCAGAAACAAATAACCGTGGTCAGAGTGTTTGGATGTGATAGGGCCCAGCTGTGACACCACCAGTCGACTAAGCTGGGAGATGCTCAGTATCCAAGCTGCCGCATGAAGGATGACCTCATGAGCAACCTATGGGAAGGTTCTTGCAGTATTAGTCATACACCCAGAGGTTTATTAAGGGTGGGGGGTGGGTGCGGGATGGCTGTAGATGACAGAAGGCAGGAAGAAATAAAAAGGAGTGAGTCAGGTTTTGTTACGGGTAAGTAGCCACAACTCAGATAGTACATCAACAGCAACAGAATTACAGCAATAATTCATGAACAATGTGCATAAAAAGATCATTTTTAAGAAAAGAGACACATTCTTAAGCAATGAAATTGCATTGTTATGTACTAGTTTAATGTTAAAAATATGTTTTAAAAGAAAACAGATAGCGTGGTAGAGTCCATAATTTGAAAGCATATTATTTGGTTTTAAAAGATAATTGATTTACACTACTTAAATGAGAGCTGTTATCTTCACCATTTATTTTATGATCTTACACTAGAGAAATACATTAACTGAAAATAATTTGTTCTGCACGCCAACAGAAAATTCCGCAATGGGAGCATAGGGATAGTGGTAATGTCACTGGACTAATAATCTAGAAGCCCAGGCTAATGCTTTGGGGACACAAGTTCAAATCTCACAGCAGCTGGTGGAATTTAAATTCAGCTAATGAATCTGGAATTGTAAAGCTGGCCTCAGTAATGGTGGCCATGAAACTATCAACAATTGTGTAAAAACCCAACTGGTCCACCAATGTCCTTTAGGGAAGGAAATCTGCCATCCTTACCTAGTCTGGCCTAAACATGACTATGGACGCACAGTAATATGGTTGACTCTTAATTACCCTCTGAAAACAAGCCACTCAATTCAAGGATGGGCTACAAATTCCAGCACTGTCAACAACATCCACATCCCATGAAAGAATAAAGAAAGAAAATTGCAACTATGCCACCTCATATTAAGAATTAATTCCTTACTTTTAGCGACTCTTGATTCAGATCATCTCAGTAGGCTGTACCCATTTAATATTTGATTAAAGAAGGAAAACAATAAATTATACAAAACAATTGCTTAAGTTAAGAAATTGGATGGGATTAAAAGGAAATTATTAAAAGATGAAGGAATAGTGAAGGTAAATAAAAGGAAAAAGAAATATCAATAAGCAAACAAGGCAACATAAAAGGGTGAAGCAAATTAAAATTAAGAACAAAAGGTGCAATACAATTGTCAACTAACACTCTAATACCTTATCTAGTATATGCATATTATGAAGATGTTCAAGTTGAAGACAGGTTCAAGTTGAAGACTGTCTCAGTTGAGGAGCTCCTTCAAAATTCCAGTTGCAAGAAAGACACTCCAACAGCAGCATCCTTTCCCACGTCAACATGCCCAGCATCGGACACTGATCACTCAAAACCAGCTCCGCTGGGCAGGACATGTCATCCGCATGCCTGACGTCAGACTCCCAAAACAACTGTTCCAGTGGAATTTGGCCACGGCAGTGACTGCCAGGAGGACAACGGAAACAATTCAGGGATGTCTTGAAAACATCCCTGAAGAGATCAAACGTCCCCGACGGCTCATGGGAGTCCCTGGCTTGTAACTGACCAAAATGGAGGAGGTTTATTTGGGAAGGCACCAAACACATTAAGATTCTTCATCGGGAGCATGCAGAGGCAAAGTCGAGCACACAAACGCCTCACCTGACCGACCCTTCAAGTACCAACTGCCCCACATATGGCAGAGTCAGCAGATCGCGCCACTGGAGTTATCAACCATCTCAGAAGCCATCAAACTAGAGTGGAGGCAAGTCACCCATGATCCCAAGTGACTGCCTAAGGAGGAGGATACATACAATGGCAAATAAACCAGTCAATTACTGTCATGGATTAGTACAATCCTTATGGTCAAAACAGACAGTAAAACCCTTTCAGCATTATTGTCTTCACCTTCAAAATACACTAATTAGTCATTTTTGAGATATTAATGTCTATAATGTCATTGGAAATTATTTTTTAAAATAGCGTTCCAGTGGGGTCTGTGTCTATGTGTGCATCTTAGGTGGATTAAAGCCAGCTAGTCTGGGTTCTTTGATGTATAGTGGTTTTGAGATGTTGATTAGGTAAACGTAAGGAGAGTAGATGGTAAATTTTCATTTGTTAAAAGAAGCCATTCAAAATTGTGGGTGAAATCTTACACCTTGCTAGAAGACGCCAAGAAATGTGTTTTTTTTTCAGCTTACTAATAAAATTGGTGGGATGAAAGGATGTTATTGTTAAAGAGGTAAAGTTAAAAGTCAAGAGATACAATGGAAAATTTACATTCAAAGAAAAAGATATGTATAAAGGAGAAAGGAGATTGTGTGCAAGATAGATGCATTTTAAGATCCAACAAGTATGAGAAGCCTCCAGCCTATAAGCCTCAAGCTGCTGTCTGCAAGGACCCAGAGCTGAAAGGAACTCATTTTTAATGTGACTGTCCAGGATATGCTTTGCCAGGTGTCTGTTTAAATCTATGAGATTTACTATTGCCTTAACAGGGATGTAACTGACAATCAGATTAATTAGGGGATTTTTGTAGTTATTTTAGTAGTAATTTTGTAGACTTACGTGTGTGTTTACAATCTTTCGTGTATTAATAAATATTTAATTCAGTTTTATAAAAATCTCGAGACTTGGTGATCTTACAACTACTGAATTCAAAGCCTGCATCACTAAACACACAAATTGCAAAAATGGGTTATGACAGTTGTTTCAAGTTTCCCTCTGGGATTTGAACTCAGCCTTTACCATCATCTGTGTCATAATAATCATTAAAAATGTTTTTAAAACCAAGATCAAAGATGAAAATTTACTGAATTTATTTTTGGAGGATATGGCCAGCATATTTCTTACTTCCTTTCACTTCGGACAACACACAGCCATTTTAAATCCAATCTGGTTGTAAATTCTATACAAAAACATGGCCTTGTGAGTTGGCTTTTTATTGACAAATGTCAATGGTGTTGAATCTTTAATCAAAGCTATGATGCCTGAGGATCAGCAATACCATAAACAAATAGCTCAAATTCTAGGCAGAATGGATGTCTGCATGCTTTTTCTGGTGCTTATCAAGTGCGTAGTAGTGCTCAGCAGTGGCTTAGTGGTAGCATCTCTGGCCTCCAAGTCTTAAGATTCAAATCCCACTCCAGAATCTTGTACACAAGTTCCAAGTCGATACTCTAGTGCAGTGCTGAGCAAGTGCTACACTGTCCAAGCTGCCACCTTTCAAATGAGATATTAAACAGAGGCCATGTCTTTCTTTGCAGGTGGATGGATTTAAAAGAGCCCTCTGGCACCTATTTTGAAGAGCAACAGGGGGAGGTGTCCCCAGAGACCCTAAACTATCACTAAAATAAATATCATTTTATGTTGTTGGTTTATGAATTGGCTGCTACATTTCCCTACATTACAAGAGAGACTATATTCCAGAAGTACTTAATTGCTTGCAAATCACTGAGGGGCTTCGTAGGGTCATGAAAAGATGCCAGATAAATGCAAGTTCTTTCTTTGTAAACTAAGTATTAATGGAAATATACAAGTTTATAAAAAATCAGAAATCTAAAGTCATTATGTGATAGAGACAACAAATCTTCGCAGCCGTAGAGCCACTTGGCAGTTGAAATGACAATCCAGGAAGTGGGCGTCAAGAAAAGAAATCCCCAAAACCTCTCAAACTTTGGCTTTGCCGCAATGTAGAATGTGTTTGATATAAATCAACTGTTGAGGCTTGAATTGACCATGTAGCAAAGTGGAGCGGGGTTTCCTCTTCTAGGAAGTGTTGCTCTGGTTGGGTCAGGACCCGACTCTGGATTCAGTCTGCATTTATACAAATTTCAGTGTCAGTAAACTGCTCTGCACTGATGCAACAGTTCGAGTGTGATCTGACACAGGGTGCACTGGCATTGAATCTAACATAGTGTTTAATGATAATGAAGGTTGCAAGGACATAAGCTGCCTAATTTGCAAATTCAATAGTGAGATCGTGGCTAGACCCCTAAAGCAGTAATCCCAACTGAATTCTTAAAGAGGAAATTCACAGGTAATCTCAAAATTATAAGAAAGGAAGGGCATTGCATCAATACATGTTCTCTTAGATTCTCCAGTAAATGCAAAACAATATTTGGCTTGCAGTTGGGCCACACAGTTCATTTACAAGCAGTAGTTAATATACATCAGTATTATAGGGTTACTTGCAGAGTTTGAATTCCAATTAAAATTCAAAGATCATTTTGTTTTGATAATAAGCAGTGTCGAAAGCTTTGTTAATTTATTGCAAGTTTGTCTATATATTATTCGTGCATTATTTATAATGAAAATGTAAATACAAGATATCTTCCTGTTTTAATCTGACATGGCTTGTACATAATTTACAAACGTTACAATAAATTATAGGGTAAAAATGTACATAGTAAACTAATAAGATACATATTTCAAGCTAAATATTTCCAAGTTATTAATTAACACTGTTCAATCTAGATTACATCTTTTGAAGTTCATTTTAGGTTCAAGAGTGAAAGAGCAAAACAGCTAACAGCAATAATGTTCCTGCATCTGGGTATCTATGGCACACTGGTACATAGGATACAATGCACAAGTCACACCACTAAATGAAGAGCAGCAAGCCATGAATGCTGCAGCAATTTCCACATTAGTTTAATAGGCTGCAAATTTCAACAGCATAAATCCTTTTTATTGCAACTAATTTGAAAATGACTGAGATTCTACAATAAAAAACCCTGTGGCCTGGTTGTAAATTACACACATTATACTTTAAATTAGATTCTGCTGTCTGATGGAGTTTACAACAGTTTGTCAACTTAAGCTGAAAAGGACAAAATATCACACCAATGGCAGCTTATGCTTGTTTCTTAATTTTGCAATCATCTGCAGAATGTATAAGTGACAGAACAACAGGGTAAGATAGTCCTGCAATCAGCTTACAGAAATATACTTATAAAGCATCACTTTATATAAATGATGTATTGAAGCAGATTGCACATTTCAACAATCTTAAATAATAAGTCACAAGTTTGGCACTGTGGCCGTACACTCATCTCCAAGTCAGATGATAGTAATTTCAAACCCAATTAAAATCAAGGTCCAATCTGCATGTTTGGGTAGAAACCTCTCTTACTGCCTAGCGCTGCACCTGAAAAAAAATGGATGTAGTTGTTGGAGTAAACCATCTTAGCCTGAGGCTATCACTACAGGAGTTTCTCAGGGGAAGGCTTTTGGCCCAACCATCTACAGCTGCTTTATCAACAACCTCACATTCATCATAAAGTCAGGAAGATGGTTATCAACTGATAATTACGTCACTCCCAGCTGCATTCACATCTGACGACAGCAGGGCCTGAGTAATATACAGGCTTGGGGTGAAGTCACATGTTGCATCTGCACCATTTCGTTTAATGGAAATCTCCAAGTAGAGTAGACCCAGCCACTTTGCCTTAACCTTCAACAGCACCACTATTATTCAGTTCCCCAATCAGCACTTGGATGTTACCAGCATCCAGGCATTTAACCGGAGCAGCTATAAGAACAATGAGGCTAGAGTAGCAGGGCAGATGCTGAGTTTTGTACAAGGGGCTCACCTACTGACAAGACTCACCTCCATCTCTGAATCTCAAGTCAGATGGAACTTTTATGACTTACCTGAATGGATATAGCCAAAACAGTATTCCAGAATCTTAATTCTGCCCAGGACTGAGCAGTTTGTCTGATCCATATCCATGAGCTAACTAACCTGAAGCTCAAATTGTAAAAAGATTTCAAGCAGTTAATTGCATCTCCCCAGCACTATATAAATGTTAGTGCTGAGCCTTCTTAATATTATGAAAAAGTGGAAATTGTAACCGTTTTCTGCTATTAGAAAGCAGAGCCTTAACAAACATTACGAAAATTCCATGGCGAAGTAGCAAAACAATTGAAGGAAACTGATTGCATCTGTTCATTTACCAGCCATAAAGCTAATGGTAATAGCTGGAAGATAAAGCTAGTGGTAACAGCTAGTTGATAATTCTAGTGCACTACAGTTTCAGAATTTTCAAATCCATCTTTGAAGCTGTACATTACAAAGGACATTTTTATCACTTTCTATACACTGTATGCGTAAGGAACTCACTGTGCTGTCAACCATGATGGATTTGCTCAATTCATGCTTCATGTACCCTGAAGAACGCACCTCATCAGCACAATGCCACAAGCACATTTTTTTTGGATAATCCATACAATTGTGCACATTACTCAAGGGCTTTGAATATTCAACTGGAAATATTTACTCTTGCTGTGCAGTGCTTTAAACACAGACACTTTTTAAAGCATTAATGTTTAATGCACAGAGAAAAAGGGGTGAATCTCTCTCTGGGGAAAACCCAATCTGTGCATTTTTGCAACTCGCAAGCTGCACGCCAAACCCATGTGTGACTACAAATGCAATTTTTGTCTTTTCACACAATGGTCTGGTTCGCAGTGAAGCTTGGGAGCCAAGAACCAGTAGGGGAGTGCGGGTGTGGAGATGGACCCAGTTAGAACATAAGAAATAGCAGTAGGCCATTCAGTCCCTCAAGCTTGCCCTGCACTTCAATTAGATCATGGCTGATCTGCCCCAGACCTCAACTCTTGTGCCAGCTCCTCAGCCCTCAACTTCCCGATATTTCAAAAATCTATCTTCTTTAAATATTTTCAGTGATCTAGTCTCCACAGCTCTCTGGGGTAGAGAATTCTAGACATTCACTTCCCTCAGAAGAAATGCCTCAGTTTTAAATGAGTCCCCCTTATTCTGTAACTATGTGCCCTAGTTTGAGATTCCCTCACTATTGGAAACAACTTCTCAACATCTGCCCTGTCAAGCCCCCTTGCACGCTTCAATAAGACCACCCCTCATTCTTCTAAACTCTAATGAGTAAAGGCCTAACCTGTTTAGCCATTCTTGATAAATCAACCCCTTCATCCCAGCCTAGTGAATCTCTTTTGAACTGCCTCCAATGATAGTATACCCTACTTAAATACAGGGACCAAAACTATACACAGTACTCCAGGTACGGTCTCACCAACACCCTATACAGCAAGACTTGCCTCTTTTTAAACTCCAACCTCCTTGCAATACAGGTCAAAATCCCTTTTGCCTTCTTAGTTACTTTCTGCACCTGCATGCTAACTTTTTGAGTTTCATGTGCAAGAACATCCAAATTCCTCCGTGCTGCACTTTTTTGGAGTCTTTTTCCATTTAAATAATAAGTCTGCCTTTTGATTCTTCCAACCAAAGTGCATGACCTCACACTTTCCTACATTAAACTCCATCTGCCAAGTTTTTGACAACTCACTAAACCTATCTATATCCCCTCACAGATTCTTTATGTCCTCACCACAGCATGCCCTCCCACCTATTTTTGTATCGCCAGCAAATTTGGATACATTACACCGCCCCCCCCCCCCCCGAACCCCCTCCAAGTCATTAATATAGATAGCAAACAATTGAGGCCCTATGACTGATCCTTGTGGCACTCCACTAGTTAAGTCTTTCCAATCTAAAAAAGACCCATTAATCCTGACTCTGTCTCATGTGTTAACCAACCCTCAATCCATGCTAATGTATTACCCCCAAAACCGTGAGCTCCTATCTTGTGTAATAATCTTATGTGACACCTTATCAAATACCTTCTGGAAATCTGAATACACTACCATCCACCACTTCATCAACTCTGCTTGTTATATCCTCAAAGAGCTCTAGCAAATTTGTCAAACATGAGTTCCCTTTCACAAAACCATGTTGACTCTGTTTGATTGCATTAAGCTTTTTTAAATGTCCTATTTCTTCCTTAATAATGGAGGCTACTATTTTCCCAACAAGAGACGTTAGGCTGACTGGCCTATACTTTCCTCCTTTTTGTCTCCCTCCGTTCTTGAACAGGGGCATCACATTAGTGGTTTTCCAATCCGCTGCGACCTTCCCGGAATTCAGTGAGCTCTGGACTATTTTGACCAATGCCTCCACTATCTCTGCAGCCACTTCCTTTAAAACCCTTGGACACAGGCTATCAGGTCCTGGCAGCTTGCCTGCCTTTAGTCCCATTAGTTTGTCAAATACTTCATCTCTTGTGATAGAGACTGTTAAAAGATCCTTCCTCCCATTAACTCCTTGCTTATCTTATATCTTTGGGATGTTAATAGTGTCCTCCAAAATATTGGTTTAACTTATCTGCCATTTCCCTTCTCCCCGTTATCAACTCTCCAGTTACATCCTCCAAGGGTCCCATGATCACTTCAGGCACTCTTTCTTTTTATAGGCCCGTAGAAGCTTGTGCTGTTTGTTTTTAATATTTCTTACCAATTTACTTCCATAATCAATTTTCTTCATTAGCTTTCTAGTCATCCGCTGCTGGCTCTGAAAAAAATCCCAATCCTCTGGCCTACCACTAGTTTTCACCATTTTGTATTCCTTAGTTTTTGATTGGACTCTCTGCTTGACCACCTTTGTTAAACACGGGTGGCTCATCCTTCTCAGAGTCCTTCTTTTTGACCGGATACATTTTTGCTGAGCGTTATGAAATATCAGCTTAAATGCCTGCCACTGCTCATCCACTCTCCTTACCCTTAGCCTATTTTCTCAGCCCCCGTAAGACAACTCTTTCTTCATTCCTCTGTAATTGCCATCATTTAAGTTGAGTACACTGGTTTGAGATCTGAATTGCTTGCCCAGAAACTGAATTTGAAATTCTACCATGTTGTGATTGCTACCCCCTAGAGGATCCTTAACTACAATATCTCTTATTAATCCCACCTCATTACTCGATCTAAAATAGCCTGTTCCCAGATAGGATCTGCAACATATTGCTCTAAGAAACAATTCCTGATGCGCTCTACAAATTCATCTTTCATGTTACACATGCCAATCTGATTTGTCCACTCAGTGTGCAGATTAAAATCACCCATGACAATTGTAGCGCCCTTTTTACGTGCCTCCATTATTTCCCAACTTATACTTTGTCCTACAGTGAGGCAACTCTTTAGGGGCGTATAGATGACTCCCACCCGTGACTTCTTCCACTTGCCGTGACTTCTTCCAAACTGATTCCACATTACAATCTATTGCACCTATATCACTACTCACCACCACACTGATACCTTCCTTTATTAAAAAAGCTACCTCACCTCCTTTTCCTTCTTGCCTATATTCCAGAACATCGAATAACCTTGAATATTGAGTTCCCAGTCTTGGTTACGCTGCAACCATGTCTCTGTGACAACTATCAAGTCATATTCATTTATTACTATCTGTACCGTCAACTCATCTATCTTGTTACAACTGCTACTTGCATTCAGATAAAGATACAAGGGTCAAAATCCTGGAACTCCCTTCCTAACAGCACTGTGGGTGTACCTACACCACATTGACTGCAGTGGTTCAAGAAGGCAGTGCACCACCACCTTCTCAAGGGCAACTAGGAGTGGGCAATAAATGCTGGCCCAGCCAGTGAAGCCCACATCCCATGCATAAATTTAAAAAAAGCTTTGACTTTTTACCATTATTGCTCATTCTGGTTCTGATTTCTGCTGCACTATTTTGCTTATATTTTCTTGCCCCTTTCTGTCACATTGATTATCATTTGCCTCTTCACTACCCTGCACACATGCTCTCCTGTTTACTTTTGATTTTTTAAACTTCCCTTCAATTGAGCCCTCCCCACCTACACTAATTGGTTTAAAGTCCTATCTACAACCTTAGTTATATGATTTGCCAGGACACTGGTCCCAGCATGATTCAAATGAAGCCCGTCCCAACAGAACAGTTCTCTCCTTCCACAGTACTGGTGCCAGTGCCCCATGAATCAGAATCCATTTCTCCCACACCAACCTCTGAGCCATGCATTTACCTCTCTGATTTTATTTATCCTGTTGCAAATTTGTATGTGGCTCAGGTAGCAAAGGAACCACCTTTGTGGTTCTGCAATTTGATTTAGCCCCAAGCTGCTCATAGCCCCTCAGCAGAACTTCTTTCCTAGTTCTACCTATGTCATTGGTACCTACGTGAACCACGACAACTGGATCCTTCCCCTCCCCAGCCCAGAAGAGATGTCCTTAACCTTGGCACCAGGTAGGCAACACAGCCTTCTGGACTCTCTGTCTTTGCTGCAGAGAACAGTATCTGTTCCTTCAACTGTGCTATCCCCTATTAATACTAAATTTCTCTTTTCTCCACCCACTTGAATGGCTCTCTGTACCACAGTGCTGTGGTCAATTCGCTCTTCCTCCTTGCAGCCTGTGCCCTCGTCCACACCAGGAGCAAGAACCTCGTACCTATTGGACAAAGTTACTGGCTGAGGCTCCTCCAAAACTAAATTCTGGATCCCCATACCTGCCTCACTCACAGTCACACCCACCGGTCCCTGACCACGGTCCAAATTTGATATAATTAATCTAAGCAGTGTGACTGTCTCCTGAAATACAGTGCCCAGGTAACTCTCCCCCTTCCTGATGTGTCGCAGTCTCTGTGGTTTGGACTCCAGCTCATCAACTCCAAGCTAAAGTTCCTCAGGCAGCCAACACTTGCTGCAGATGCGGTCACCGTGGATCACAACAGTGTCCACCAGCTCCCACATATTAAAGCTGCAACACACCACCTACCCAGCCACCTCTATTCTATTTAGTTAATTAATTTGGATGTTAAATATTTTAAAAAGTGAATCTCTTAATTGTACTTTTCAGCTGTAATAACGTCTGCTGATTTAAACCACTTGGCCAATTGAGAGAGACACAGAAGAGATACTCACCAATCATCTACCTGTTTTCCTTTGATGTCACACTTCGGCTTTGACAGGTAGAAATAGGTCCTCCTCTCACACTCTCCTCTAGTTGCTGCTGACTGCCTGTCCCAGGGTCCTCCTCTCGCACTCTCCTCTAGCTGTCTTGGTCTGTCTTGGCTCTTCAACACAGTATCCCAGCTCCCAACAGTGTTTAAATGCTCCTGAAACCTTATCCATCACCCCACCACCCCCATGCCAACCCATGCTCCCTGTGATCAACCATGCCACCTTGATGCCTACATTGCATCCTCCGTGCTACCTCAGATCACACATGAAACCCGCATCCCCATGTATGCACTTTGAACAGTCCTCAAATTCCATGCAATACAAAATGGAAAATATTTTACATTCCTGGAAAAAATGAACTACTCCCCATCTCGTAAAAGCCTCCAGATCATTGATACAAAAGTGGAAAACGCATTCTGACATGCGAAGAAGTACGTAATAAGTGCAAGTTCTATTATCTTGTGTCAACAAACCAGAAACCACATCAAAGATACAATGTGTTCCCATAGCACTTGCAAATCAGTGACGCACTGCCAATGGACTGCTCTCTGGGAAGGAATGAACAAGTGCTCATTTCAATTTCAAAGCAGAATGCCTGTCAATCAATGTAGGGAAACAGATGGTTAGATTTTTTCCCCCACCAAGTGTCAAAGCTAGGCAGTTTTCAAAAATCAGCCACAGCCATTTAAATCGTTGTAGAAAAGGTGATAGCACGGGCCAAGAGGACAGTTCGATACATTTTTCACTGCCTGACGGTGCTTTCCATTTTCTTCACAAACTGTCAATCCTGGTGTGTTTTTAATGGGCTTCCAAAACCCTGCACTACTGGATGGAAATGGTCCGCATGAGGAAATCCGATTTCCCACCCCCATTAAGAATGGAGGTGGCCAATCTTAGCAACAATAGTTGTGGCTTAAGGTTGGGAATGCGGAGGAAAAATCAAATTTCCTTCAAAATAAAATTAAGTGTGGCCACTCGTGCACTGAAACTGATTTTCCTTATTCATTCATGGGGTGTGCTAGGCCAGCATTTATTGCCCATCTCTTATAGCCCTTGAGAGGGTGGTGGTGAGATGCAGTCTATGTGGTGTAGAGAGGGTATTCCAGGATTTTGGCCTAGTGACAGTAAAGGAACAAAGATATATTTCTAAGTCAGGATGGTGAGTGGCTTAGAGGGGAACTTCCAGGTAGTGGTGTTCCCATGTGTCTGCTGCCCTTTGTCCTTCTAGATGGTAGCGGTCGTAGGTTTGGGAAGGTGCTGGGTAAGGAGGTTTGGTGAGTGCCTGCAGTGCATCTTGTAGATGGTACACAATGCTGTGCAGCAGCAGTGGAAGGAGAGAATGCTAGTGGATGGGGTGCCAATCAAGCAGGCTGCTTTGTCCTGGATAGCTTCACACTTCTTGTGTTGTTGGAGCTGCACTCCTCCATCACACTCCTGACATGTGCATTGTAGGTGGTGGTCATGCTTTGGGGAGTCAGGTAGTGAGTTACTCGTCACAGGATTCTGAGCCTCTGACCTGCTCTTGTAGCCACAGTATTTATATGCTCATCCAATTCAATTTCTGGTCAATGGTAACCCCCAGTATGTTGACAGTGGGGGATTCAGCGATGATAATGCCATTGAATGTCATGGGGTGAAGGTTAGATTCTCTCTTGTTGGAGATTGCCATTACCTGGAACTTGTGTGCCGTGAATGTTACTTTCCACTTGTCAACCCAAGCCTGGAAATCGTCCAAGTCTTGCCGCATTTAGACATGGTCTGCTACAGTATCTGTGGAGTCATGAATGGTGCTGAACGTTGTGCAGTCAGCAAACATCCCCACTTCTGACCTTATCATGGAGGGTAGGTCATTGAAGTAGCTGATGATGGTTGGGCCATGAGGATTTCCTGCAGTGATGTCCTGGAATTGAGATGATTGACCCCCAATAACCACAATCATCTTCCTTTGTGCAAGATATGACTCCAACCAGTAGAGAGTTTTCCCCCGATTCCTACTGACTCCAGTTTTGCTAGGGCTCCTTGATGCCACACTCAGTCAAATGCGGACTTGATGTCAAGGGCAGTCACTCTCAACTCCAGGTTATAATGAGGTCAGGAGCCAAGTGGCCCTGCCAGAACCCAAACTGAGCGTCAGTGTGCAGGTTATTGCTAAGCATGTGCTGCCTGACAGCGCTGCTGATGAGCCCTTCCATCACTTTACTGATGATGGAGAGTAGACTAATGGGGCAGTAACTAGCCAGGTTGGATTCGTCCTGTTTTTTGTACAGGGCACACCTGGGCAGTTTTCCACATTGCTGGGTGCATGCCAGTGTTGTAGCTTCACTGGAACAGCTTGGCTAGGGGTCAAGGAATATACTGGAGACTGCAACATACATTCAAGGATCATATGGCCTGATTGATAAACTTTTACTTGCATGTAGTCAGGACAGATTACTGAAATCCTTAATATGTGTTTTGTGATCAAATTGCAATTAATTCAATACCTCAGTCTTACAGAAGCCAGATGCACACACAAGTGTGTCAAAGAACATGGGAGTTTCTATTGTCATGAATAAGGGCACTAAAGAAAACTGCCACTATTTACTATTATGGCAAAGGCGACAATCCAAGTCTTTATCAGAACGTTAGGGCTTGTCAATCAAGTACAATGAGGCGTTAATGCAGTTTGACTCGGTGATGATAGACACAATTCTGTCTGACTTTGAGCAAATCTCATTCAATCAGGTGCTTTAGGAGAAATTTAAACTGGTGACAAAGTGTCATTTGAATGAAGGAAAATAGGTAGTGATATGGTGAAGAACCCGTGCGGAAGAACAAAACAAACTCAGTGAGCCACTTCATCCAAAAAGGAATTATTTGAGAGCAAGAGAGGAATGCTGATTTGAGCTAGTAAAAGATACATTAAGACCGATTTCAAAACTGTCACCCCGTGAAGTGATCAATACATGGCAGAGACTTCAAAACGTAATCATGGAGGCAAAAAACCTTGCCATCATAAAAATACTGAAGGGTGTAAAAATATGGAGAGAGGTTAAAACAGTGAGACTTCGGGATAGAGGTTAAAACAGCGAGACTCAAGTAGGAGTAAGTTTAAAATAAAAGCAAGGGCCCATATTCTATCTAGTGTCTGGTGAGTTCAGTCCCGTGGTTTGCACAATCTGAGCTATGTGGGAAATCTTAGACAGTCTGGATGGCCATGTGTGCAGGAGGTGCCTCCGACCGGAACAACGAGAGCTCCAGGTTTTGGAGCTTGAGCGGCAGCTAGGAGCACTACAGTGCATTCACGAGGCTGAGAAGTTTGTGGATAGCACATTTCAGGAAGTGGTCATCCCGGAAGTGCAAGCAGAGAGGGAATGGGTGACCGCCAGACAGAAGCAGGGGACCAGGCTGGTAGTGAGGGAATGCCCCGAGTGCATTTTGCTCGCAAACCGTTTTTCGGCCTTGAAGAAAGGAAAATGATGAGAGTGACAGTTCCTCTGTGGAGGCCAACCAGAGCCAGGCCATGGCATGTGGGTGGTCCAGCTGCTCCAGGTTTTGGGGGGGTGGGGGTAGTGTGGAAAGGCAATAGTAGTAGGGAATTCTTTAGTGAGGGGAAGACAGGTGCTTCTGCGGCTGTGGGCGTGACTCCAGGATGGCGTGTTGCCTCCTGGGTGTCAGGGTCAAGGATGTTATAGAACGGCTGCAGGGCATTCTGAAGGGGGAAGGTGAACAGCCAGAGATCATTGTCCATGTTGGGACCAATGTCGTAGGAAGAGAGAGAAATGAGGTCCTATAAGCAGGCTTTAGGGAGTTAGGTAATTTTGAAAAGCAGGACTTCAAAAAGGTTGTAATCTCCAGATTACTCCCAGTGCAACACAGTAGTGAGTATAGGAACAGAAGGATAGAGCAGATGAATGTGTGGCTGGAGAGATGGTGCAGGAAGGAGGGCATTAGATTCCTGAGGCATTAGGACCACTTCTGGGGGAGGTGGGATGTGTACAGGTTGGACAGGTTACATCTGAACAGGAGTGGAACCAACATCCTCGCGGGGAGGTTTGCGAATGCTGTTGAGGTGGGTTTAGACAAAATTGGCAGGGGGATGGGATCCTGAAAAGTAGTTAAGAGAGGAGAGAAGCTGAGATGGAATTAGAAGTTAAAATGCTAGTGAGCGGTCTGAAAGACAGGGGAAACGTAGGCTAGATAAGAAGGAATTGAGTTTAGCAAGGCTAAATGGAATATGTTTTAATGTAAGGAGCCTGAGGAATAAGACAGACAAGCTGAGGGCACAGGCAGGCACTTGGGAGTATGCTACCATATCTGTGAACAAGACTGGACTAAAAGAAGGCAGGATTGGCAGTTCAACACTCCTGGTTATAAGCTATTCAGATGAGATAGAGAAGGGGATAGAACACAGGGTGGGTGGGGAGTCCCAATCTTGATCAAGAAATCAATTAAAGCAGTGAGGAGGGATGATATCTTGGAAGGATCATCAAATGAGGCCTTATGGGTAGATGTAAAAAAACACACTGGGGCAAACACGCTGTTGGTTGTAATTTAGGCCCCCAACAAACGCAAGAGTCAGGGAGAGATAGAGAATCAAAGATGTAATCAAATTTCAGAGAAGTGCAAGAATAATAAGGCAGTAATAGGGGGATTTTAACAACCCAAATATTAACTGGGATAGTTTTAGTGTGCAAGGTAGGGAGGGAGCAAAATTCTTAAGTTGTATCCAGGAGAGCATTTTTAGTCTGTACATAGAAAGCCCAACAAGGAAGGGGGTAGTTCTGGACCTAATATTTGGAAATGAGCCCAAGCAGGTGGAAGGCGTATCAGTAGGGGAGCATTTTGGAGATAGCGACCAAAACTCAGTTGGATTTAGGATAGTTATGGAAAAGGATAATGTTGGGCCAGGAATGAAAGTTCTAAACTGGGGTAAGGCTAATTTTACTAAGATGAGATACGCAGACTGAGTGACCGCTTTGTGGAACATCTTTGGTCTGTCCACAAGCATGACCCAGACTTCCCTGTCGCTTGCCATTTCAACACACTGCTTTCATGCCCACTTGTCCGTCCTTGGCCTGCTGCAATGTTCCAGTGAAGCTCAACGCAAACTGGAGGAACAGCACCTCATCTTCCAACCAGGCACTTTAGACTTAACATTGAGCCTTCTGGACTTAACATTGAGTTCAACAATTTCAGATCATGAACTGTCTCCTCCATCCCCACCCCCTTTCCAATTCCCCTTTTTCCAATAATTTATATTTTTTTAAAAATATATATTTCTTTTCCCACCTATTTTTTAAATTTATTTCGATCTATTGTTTTATCTCCACCTTTTAGCCCATTTCGATCCCTTTCCCCCCATGCCCACTAGGGCCATCTGCCACTAGCTTGTCCTGCTTGCTACCCTTAATGTCCCCATTAGCACATTCCTTGGATAATATCACCACCATCAACAGTCCTTTGTCCTTTTGTCTATAACATCTTTGGCAATCTCTTCTTTGCCTCCACCTATCACTGGCCCCCTAGCCAGCTCTACCTGTCCCACCTCCCTCTACCAGCTTATATTCCACTTCATTTCTCTATTTCCTTAGCTCTGAAGAGTCATATGAACTTGAAACGTCAACTGTATTCCTGTCCGCAGATGTTGTCAGACCTGCTGAGTTTTTCCAGGTATTTTTGTTTTTGTTTATGATTTGGTCTAAGTGGACTGGGAGCAGCTACTTGGAAATAAAACTGTGTCAGAGCAGCGGGAGGCATTCAAGGGGGAAACAGCGAGAGTAGAGGGCAAATATGTTTCCGTAAAGACAAAGGTGGGGGGGACCAAGTCCAGAGGGCCCTGGATGTCAAGGAACATAAAGGTTAGGATTAAGGAAAAAAAAGAGAAGTTTATGGCAGATGCTGAGAACTCAGTATGGCAGGGCATCTAGAGGAGTATAAAAGGTGCAGGAGTGAACCTAAAAATGAAATTAGGAAAGCATAAATGTTGGGGAGCATAAATGAAAATTCAAAGGGATTTTTTAAATGTATAAAGAGCAAGAGAATAATGAGGGAAAGAGTAGGGCCAATTAGGGACTGTAGAGGTAATGTGTGTGTAGACCTGGAAGACATGGTTACAGTCCTCAATGAATACTTGTATTGGTCTTCACAATGGAAAAGGATGACACAGGTATAGACACCAGGGCGGAGGGCTGTGAAATATTAGAGGAAATTAACATAGGGAGAGAGAGGTGCTAGCAGGTTTAGCAGCCTTAAAGGTGAATAAATCCACAGGCCTGGATGAGATGTATCCCAGGCTGTTGAGGGAGGCAAAGGAAGAGATATCAAGGGTCCTGGCAGTAATTTTCAAATCCTCTCTGGCCACAGGTGACCAGAGGACTGGAGGACTGCTAATGTTGTCCCATTATTAAAAAAGGAAGGGATAGAACAGGAAATTACAGGCCAGGTCAGTCTAACCTATGGACTTCTACTTCCTTGACCAGTCTGCCAAGAGGGGCCTTATCAAAAGCCTCGCTAAAGTCCATGTAGACCACATCAAATGCATTACCCTCATTAACACTCCTGGTTACCTCCTCAAAAAATTCAATCAAATTGGGGAAGTTACTAGAAAGAATTATGAGGGACAGGGTATATCTGCACTTGGAGAGACACGGACTAATCAAGGATAGTCAGCATGGATTTGTTAAGGGAAGGTCTTGTTTGACAAACTTGATTGAATTTTTTGAGGAGAGTAATGCATTTGATGTGGTCTATATGGGCTTTAGCGAGGCTTTTGATAAGGTCCCTCATGGCAGACTGGTCAAGAAAGTAAAAGCCCATAGGGTCCAAGGCAAAGCGGCACATCGGATCCAAAATTTTTCAGGATTTTTTTTTTTAGTAACTAGCAGCAGATAACTAAAAAGCTAATAAAGGGGGAGAAAATTGATTATGAAAGTAAATTGGCAAGAAATATAAAACAAACAGCAAGAGCTTCTACAGGTATATAAAGAGTGCCTAAAGTGAGCATGGGTCCCTTGGAGGATATGACTGGAGAATTGATAATGGGGAGCAGGGACATGGCAGATAAGTTAAACCAATATTTTGCATCAGTCTTCACGATGGCAGACACTATAAATATCCCAAGATATCAGGCAAGCATAGAGCTAATGGGAGGAAAGATCGTGTAACAGTCTCTATTACGAGAAATAAAGTATTTGACAAACTAACGGGACTAAAGACAGACAAGTTGCCAGGACCTGATGGCACACATCCAGGGGTTTTAAAGGCAGTGACTGCAGAGATAGTGGAGGCATTGGTCAAAATATCCCAGAGCTCACTGGATTCTGAGAGGATCCTAGCGGATTGGAAAACCACTAATGTGACACCCCTGTTCAGGAAGGGAGGGAGACAAAAAGCAGGAAACTACACTCAGTTTAAAATCTGTCGTTAGGAAAATGCCAGAGTCCAATATTAAGGAAGAAATAGCAGGACACTTAGAAAACCTTAGCACAATCAAACGGAGTCAACATGGTTTTATGAAAGGGAAAGCATGTTTGACAGATTTGCTAGAGTTCTTGGAGGATATAACGGCAGAGTTGATAAAGGGCAACCGGTAGATGTAGTGTGTTTGGATTTCCAAAAGGCATTCGATAAGTTGCCACATAAAAGGTTATTGCACAAGATAGGGGCTCACGGTATTGGGGATAATGTATTAGCATGAATTAAGGATTGGTTAACACACAGAAGACAGGGTTGGGATTAATGGATCTTTCAGTTTGGAAAGACGTAACTAGTGGAGTGCCACAAGAATCAGTCAAAGGGCCTCAATTATTTACTATCTATATTAATGACTGGGAGGAGGGGGCAGAGTGTAATGTATCCTAATTTACTGACGATACAAAAATAAGTGGGAACGTGTGTTGAGATGAGAACATAAGAAATCTGCAAGGGGATATAGATGGGTTTAGTAGTGGGCAAAAACTTGGCAGATGGAGTTTAATGTAGGAAAGTGTGAGGTCATAGTGGGGACATAGTAACAGAATAAGGGCCATTCATTTAAAACTGAGATGTGAAGGAATTTCTTCTCTCAGGGAGGTAGTGAATGTCTGGAACTCTCTACCCCAACAGTACAAAAACCGCCAATATCCACCTTCACCTCAGCACATCTCATCTATATCTTCGTCACCTCCAAACTCAACTAATTCACCCACCTCTCCCATCCTCTGTAACCTTTAGCTCATCCAAAACCGCTGCCCATACCCTATCCAGCACCAAGTTACACATACCAACCAGCTCCAGCCTTCCTGACCTGCATTTGTTAAGTCTCCCAGTGCCTCCAATGTAAAATTCTTAGCCTTTTGAGTTTAAACCCCTTCATGGCCTCACCCTCTCTCATCTCTGTAAACCTTCCTACAAACTCAACATTCCTCCAAATATGGCTTTTAATGCATCCCTCTCCCTCTCTTTTTGCCACCAACTGCCATACTTTTAGTCACCTAAACACCATGCTCTGGAATTCCCTGCCTAGATTTCCCTCTGCCTCTCCACCTCCCACTCTCCCACTATAACAGTCTTGTAAACCGATTTCTTTGAGCAAGCTTTTGGTGACATCTTCTAATGATTCTTTCGTTAGCTCAAACATTTATTTCTGATAAATACCAAATACCTGAGAAAAACTTTGGGACATTTTTCTACATCAAAAAGGTGTAATATAAATTCATGTTACCGTTATGATGTCTGTAGTATTAAAACTATCCATGTGATTAAAATATTGCATCTTTTAAGCTTTAACAAATCACAACTACCTATAATTTGTGGCAGATTTTTTTGTACAGAATCATTCAATATTTCAACAACAGCAACCTATAGTGCCTTTAACGTAATAAAAAGTCCCAAGGTGCTTCACAGGAGCAGAAGACAAAATATGACACTGAACCATAGAGGGAGAATTAGGTCAGATGAAACAGGGCATCCTGTGAGATGGGCATCATCAGTATTTATCAAAAATACCAGAGATTACAAATGCTAGAAACAATCTTAAAATTCAGCTTTTTTGAGTTAAACTTAACGCACGTTTGTTTTAAGACACAATTTATCGTGCGGTACTTCATTTCAAGTGTCACAAATCTTAAAAACAACATTCCATTATCACAGTAGGGGTTAGTGAAGCACTTTTGGCACTTAAAATACCAGTAGCAAAGTAATTTAAAATAACTTCCAGTGCCTCAGAATGAAAAATAAATTATTTTAAAGTTCATTATCACAAGACACAAATGTGTTCTATTACTTAGGCCATGAATCAGATACACTTTAATGCTTCTAGGCTTCACAGTAGTAGAATGTTTTTTGTGCCACATAGTGGTAGCATGTGTTGTAGCAGCAACACACTGTGAAATTATTTCAATAAATCCACTGTGCGACCCTTCCAACTGTATGCTTTTTGCTTTAGGACATATGTAAAATCAAGCACTTTCCACCTCCTGCGGCACTCCACACTGTTACGTTATCTACATTAAAATCAAATTGGATGTAATTTTATTTTCATTTTTTAATTTAGTGTCTTTTGTGATTGTGTGGCCGCAGTAGGTTGGCACTCCACATATAACAGCAGCCATCAGGGTGTCAACCAATAATTCATCTGCAAGCTTAGATAACGTCAACATCAATACTAAAAGTATTCCAGCAAACCTGATCCTAGTTTTCATCGAACATCATATAACATGTGTTTTCCAAATGCCATTAATTCATTATCAGAAGCGGGAACCTTAGCTGACTTTACCTGACCAGCCCTAGAAATACTAATGCCACAGATAACCACCTCATCACTGACCTAGCTGAAAGTTGGGTAGCTAATAAAAAAAGCAGAATATGATTACACAGTTCAAGAATATGGGCAGTAAAATAAGTTGACAACTGTAGGCATCCAAATTTTGCTGACAAATCATAAGATACAAGCTGTTATTTCTGGTTAGTCACTCTTGCAAATCTTGCCGTTATTTCTTTTCTGGCCTTGCCAGACTTCAGTTACGCCAAAGGGAATTTACTTCAACCAACACATCAAATAGAGTCAGTCACAAACGGGTGAAAGGTTCATTTTTATGTCTCACTCATCTTTCAATAAAGGTTTAGACAATTCAAACAAACCAGATTGCCATAGGCACAGCTTAAAATGCAACGTTCATTATGAGAGATCGCAATATCTAAACTGAAATATCCAAAATTGGAGCATCTTTGCCCATACTCCATACATAGCACTTCAGAAGCGCAGTCTGATAAAAGAGGACAAGCAATAAAGATGACAATAGAGCATGCTGCAGCACATACTCCTGAGTAAGGTTAAATCAAAAGTTCAGGGCATCTGCCAGTTAAATCAAATCAGTAAGCACAACATGGAAAACATTTCATCAACTGAAGCAAAAAGATAGTTCCACTATGACACCAAAGGAAGCTCCTGTGCAGGAAAAATGTTATTCCTGCTATTTCGCTGCTGTCAGAAAACTGGAAGGGTTTTGCCTAGTCATGAAGTTGCCCCAATTTAAATTGTCAAAAGCTAGAAGTTCAGAATGGTTATTCTGCCCAAGATATTGGAAGTTCATGGCACTCTTCAAGCAGAATTTCTTTTATACCTTAAGAATTAGCATATCTGCAAAGAATTACTAACAGACAAGTGAGTAATTTGGCTTTCCTTTTACCTCAAGGTGTTTTTAAAATTTCTTTCTGAATTTGCACCGGCCACCTGGGAAGCCAGAATTCAGCCCAAAGAAAGGGAGCACTAAAGATTCAACATCAGAATTCTTAGGAAGCAGTAGTGATAAGTAACATGGAAAAAGGTGAGGAACATGGGAAAGAATTGAATCAGCAGTTTTTGTCTATATAAAAGGTGCAGGAATGGTAGCCACAGAGTTTGACAAAACAAGAACCATATATTGTACCGGGACTTAGTCCTTTAGGAGGAAGGATGCATCTTAAATAATCTGAATTCTGGCATTCATATTTCAAAATGTCACTATGCACTGGAGTTGACAACAATTGGATTAAATCACCAGTTTTTGAGGAGTACAGATTTAACGCTACATTTCAAAAAGCAGCTGGGTAAGTTCCCTTCTGAAGCCAGCAGTAACACTGCACACAAAGTAGCTGGAAGGATGGGTATGCACCTCATAGTCAATAATCTAATCGCATCGCACCCTCCCCCCCACCCTCCCACCGAGTTCACTGCTGGTCACTCTAAGGGATCAGTGTAAGGAACATCCCAGATGTTTTACCCTGAATTGGCCTGGGTTTTTTTTTTAGTTAAACTGTTTTTTGTCTCGCCCAAGAGATTGTATGGCTGCTGGTGGCGGGGGGGGAGGCTGAGGGTCATGATGCTTAGCCGCATTGTGACAGTTTGGGACAGGCTTTGTGGACCAACCTGTCTTTTCAAGTCTAATTCATCCTAAATTAGTTGTATAATGAGGATTGATAACATGAAGAAAAGTTTTTACTATCTACACAACCAAAAGGAAACACTGTCAACACAACTTTTATGGAGACCACAACCCACTTCATCTTTCTGGAGCTGGTAACAAGTCCATTGTACATTCCAAGCAATAGCTTCAGTAATTACAAACGAGAGAAAGTCAATATTTGTTTAAATAACCAAAACAGTCATATTGCTGTAAAAGAGTGTTACACAATTTCAACTTGAGAATGGACTGGTTAACCTCATTATAACAAGTGTGAAGGTGGTTTAACTTAAACAGCCCTGATTTCTCCTCTCACCACCCACCCATAAACAGAAAGATGCTTTTGATTTCCTCCTTTATATACGGTGGTGTATGTTCCCAACCCGTTTTGGTGTGTCCAATTCTCTATTAATAACTCCACAGCAAACTCGAGGTACGATGAACTAAAAGTTGAATTTATTAGCACAGACTCAAATGCAAGAGGAGAGTTGCAACATGGTCTCCTATGCATTCATACAATAAAAGGTGGGATAGAGAACAGAAAGAGGTACAGGGCAAAGACCACCGATGAAATAAGAATCACTGTTCCACATGAGCCCAGAGTCCAGTAAGTCAATGTCCAAGGAAGGTTCTTTCATTTGGCTGTGTCCAACAGGATTTCTGGTCTTTTTCCTAGGAGCTCGGTGGAAGGCTGAGTGAGGCAGTTGAAGATGCAGCAAGTATTCCTGCATTCTGGGGAATTAGTCGATTTTGTAGGCGAGATACAGTATTCTTTCTGAAGACCAGGCTTTTGAGAGAGACGGAGGTCAGAGGCGGGCTGCTTTAACCTGGAGTCCTGTTTTCCTTTCTGAGATTAAACAGCAACTGAAGACAGAATCATATAATTAAAGAAATTCAAGGAGCTCAAGCCTTTGCCATGACAGGGTGATTTTGGGTCGAGCCAATGAACTTTCAGGCCTCTCGTTAAAACCTTTTGTATTTTGAGCAGATAACTGTGGAACCATTAGCACAATGGTGGAGATAAGGAGTCACAATAGCTCTATCTTTGACCAGAGCTGGCTGGGGCAGACGTCTTATCTACTAGTCCTTTGCGTTGGCTTGGCTGGAATGTTCATACAATGCAAAGTGGTGCAACATTCCAGGAGGATGTTGAGTAGACTTTGTCCATTGGACGGCTCAGAATTTTCCAGAACTACCATCATGTGATCAGCTGCTGCCATTTTATCAGTCCAGCAACTGTCCATTTTTAAAAACAGAAATTGAACAAGAGCATATGGAACAGAAACTATTTTTTTTCAAGTTTTTTTCCTTCATGCCTCCTCGGCATGACACAAATTGCTTAAGTTTAAGGATTTCAAGAGGTGATTTCATTTACTCGGTGTTGAAAAATTAATGAAATGTGATTCTATAAATTGCTCAGCCGTTACAGCACTATTTGAAGTAAAAACTCATCCATGCTTGCTGTATAATGATGTATATATTGGAAACTTAAAAGTAAACAAGTAGGAGGGCTCTAATTCAAAAAACCCAAATCACCCAAAATATTGAGCTAGAAATCGTCCACTCAGAACCCCATCCAATCTCACTTTGCTCACTGTCAACTGTTATGTTGCAGAGAAGTAGCACTGGCTTGCACAAATATGTCAAAAAGGGCCCTATACATTTTACCTAAGGATCACAGTATCTTTACAGTGCAGAAGGCAGCCCATTTGGCCCATCAAGTATGCACTGGCTCTCTGAAAGAGCATTCCACTTGGTCCCACTCCCCTGCCTTAGCCCTGTAACCTTGCACATCATCTCTTTTCAGGTATCAAACCAATTCCCTTTAAAATAGAAACAGAATTACCTGGAAAAATTCAGCAGGTCTGGCAGCATCGGCAGAGAAGAAAAGAGTTGACGTTTCGAGTCCTCATGACCCTTCAACAGAACTAGGTGAATCCAAGGAAGGGGTGAAATATAAGCTGGTTTAAGGGGGGTGTGTGTGTGTGTGTGTGTGTGTGTGTGTGTGTGTGTGTGTGTGTGTGTGTGTGTGTGTGTGTGTGTGTGTGTGTGTGTGTGTGTGTGTGTGTGTGTGTGTGTGGGGTGGGGGGGGTGGGGGGAGAGAAGTGGAGGGGGGTGGTGTGGTTGTAGGGACATGCAAGCAGTGATAGAAGCAGATCATCAAAAGATGTCACAGACAAAAGAACAAAAGAACACATAGGTATTGAAGTTGGTGATATTATCTAAACAAATGTGCTAATTAAGAATGGATGGTAGGGCACTCAAGGTATAGCTCTAGTGGGGGTGGGGGGAGCATAAAAGATTTAAAAATAATGGAAATAGGTGGGAAAAGAAAAATCTATATAATTTATTGGAGAAAACAAAAGGAAGGGGAAAGAAACAGAAAGGGGGTGGGGATGGAGGAGGGAGTTCAAGATCTAAAGTTGTTGAATTCAATATTCAGTCCAGAAGGCTGTAAAGTGCCTAGTCGGAAGATGAGGTGCTGTTCCTCCAGTTTGCGTTGGGCTTCACTGGAACAATGCAGCAAGCCAAGGACAGACATGTGGGCAAGAGAGCAAGGTGGAGTGTTAAAATGGCAAGCGACAGGGAGGTTTGGGTCATTCTTGCGGACAGACCGCAGGTGTTCTGCAAAGCGGTCGCCCAGTTTACGTTTGGTCTCTCCGATGTAGAGGAGACCGCATTGGGAGCAACGAATACAGTAGACTAAGTTGGGGGAAGTGCAAGTGAAATGCTGCTTCACTTGCCTCTCAACATGTCATCCAATTTTACGTGCTTTATTAACCATCTTTCAAGATTTCTCCTAACAGTTTACCCAGAATATACATTGAAACTGTTGCATGCTTGTAGCTCCTATGTTCATTTAATTTGAAGACATTTGGAATTCTCCCATTTTCATTACTGCGTTTATTTCATCAAATATCTTTCCGAACACAAGAAATTTTGTTTTCTTTCGAATGCTCAGATCAGTTAATATTTAGCTCATCTCTAGGTATTGAAAAATGCACACAAGGCAAATTGAATATTTTAAAGTACAAATAATCATTAATTCAGTGGGGTTTTAATACTTGAGTGAAGATACTCAATGCTTATCTAGGACTTCATGTGAATTAGAATATGGGCAGCAGAGTTTTGATTGAGATCAAGTTTACAGAGGGTGGAAGATGGGAGGTCGGCAACAAGCATCAGAGGTGTTGAGTTTGGAGGCAACAGAAAGGCATGGATCAGAATGGAACTGTGCACAACACAATGAAAATCAAAGCCACAAGAGAAACCCCATACCTTTCACAATGGTCCCTGCTATAAAAGGAGGCAAATGGACACCGCTAGCAGATCAATTATGATCCTACCCTCAACGAGCACTGAAGGAAAGTAGCATGGAATTTCTAGATGAAAGAGACTACGGTCCATCTAGTTTGTCTTCTGCCAATCTAGCTGTCACATGATTCTGTGATGATAGAGTTGTTGACTTATCATAGAAATCAATTCCATCAACTGGTCTAAAACAAACCCAGACTTGAAGGAAACCCCCAGTGGTGAAATGCTTTTGGAAGCTTCAAGGTTGAGTTAAGACAGATTTTTGATTGACAAGGGAAGCAAGGGTTATTGTGGTCAGGCAGGAAAGTGGAGTTAAGTTCACAATCAGATCAGCCATAATCTTATTTGAATGACGGTTCCCACCTAATGTTCTACACTGGCCAATTGTCATGCATCAAATTACTCATATACTGATATTTTCTGAAAGAAATATTTGCATTTGATTGAAACAATACCATCTGTTTCCACTGTTTGCCAAGAAGGGCATGCTTCATAATTTGCCACTCCTAATAAAAAAAAATTTGTTAAACAAAATAAGTTTGGATATACCATCAAGCACAAGTCCTTTCCTCTGGTTCCACTGTTCAGGCAAGGTGAAACAGCTCATCATGGTTTGCATTATTTCCTTTTGAAGGCAATTATAGCACAATCTCTTTACCAGTAAGAATATAAGACGACAATCCTCGTAATACAATCTTCCTATCCTCTCGTTCTTGTCAGTACATGTTCACTAGCTGCAATGTCCTTTCTGTACTCAGGTAACAAGAACAGTACAGAGCATTCTAAGTGCAGTAACACCAATGTTTTGTAATTGACTTAATATTAACATTTAATAAATCCCAACATCAGATCTGTTTTACTCAATAATGCTGAGAATTGTAATGTTAGCTTAAATTTGCTGCCTATCAGAATGCACCCCATCCCCCAGTTTTCCTTGTATGTTATTTTCTTGCCATTTTTTGCAATGGCTTCTTTTCTAATCTTTTCTTTGATAACTTTGTTTAGTTGGCAAAAAATTTCACACGTTGCTGGATTACTATCTGGTCACCTCAACTAGGTTTGGCTGTGATGCACCACAGCCAAATAGCCCAATCAAACTCTGGAACCATACATCAAAAATGACCATTTTGCTAAAGGTACCCCAGGGTACATGGTAGCCAAAGAACACTACTTTAGTAGGAACCAATTACTTCATAGAGGAGAGAAGAAAAAGGAGCAGAAGGCAAGAATTGATGAAACAAAAATATATTTTTTCTTTAATGCAGACAGTAGCAATTGGTCACACATAATCAGCTGCATGTATATTCTGCTAACGTGCTCAATGTAAGCGGAGGGGACCAATTGGTAACATTATAGCAAATTACTATTATTTTGATCAATCGAATATCAGCATCAACGCACTTCATAAAAGCTGCATTAAAATCACATGGTCCAATATCACATCAGCTTTGCATCATAGATTATATAGAGTCATAGAGTTGTACAGCACAGAAACAGGCCCTTCAGCCCATTGTGTCCATGCCAGCCATCAAGCACCTATCTATTCTAATCTAATTTTTCAGCACTTGGTCTGTAGCCCTGTATTCTATGGCTTTTCAAGTGCTCATCTCAATACTACTTAAATGTTGTGAGGATTCCTGCCTCTACCACCCCCTCAGGCAGTGTGTTCCAGATTCCAACCACCCTCTGGGTGAAAAAATCGTTCCTCAAATTCCCTTAAAACCTCCTGCCCCTTACCTTAAATCTATGCCTCCTGGTTACTGACACTCCGCTAAGTGGGAAAGTTTCTTCCTATCTATGCCCCTCATAATTTTGTACACCTCTATCGGGTCCCCCCGCAGCCTTCTCTGCTCTAAGGAAAACAATCCTAGCTATCCAATCTTTCTTCATAACTGAAACACTCCAGCCAAGGCAACATCCTAGTGAATCTCCTTTGCACCCTCTCCAGTGCAATTCCTATAGTATGACAACCAGGATTGTACACTGTACTCCAGCTGCGGCCTAACTAGCTTTTTACACAGCTTCAACATAATCTCCCTGCTCTTATATTCTATGCCTCAGCTAATAAAGGCAAGTATCCCATATGCCTTCTTAATCACCTTATCTACCTGTGCTACTGCCTACAGAGATTGATGGACATACACACCAAGGTCCCTCTGATCCTCTGTACTTCCTAGGGTCCTACCATTCATGGTGTATTCCCTTGCCATGTTAGCCCTTCCAAATGTATCACCTCACACTTCTCCAGGATTAAATTCCATTTGCCCATCTATATCATCCTGTAATCCAAGGCTTTCCTCCTCACTACTTACGACACCAGCAATTTTCATGTCACCTGCAAACTTACTGATCATACCTCTTATATTCGTGTCTAAATCATTAATTACACTACATTCACGTCTAAAGCATTAATGTGCACTACATTACATATCCTGTGTTATAATCCTTGGCCAGACCCCGGTACATGGGGGGAGATCAGTTAGGGACCAATAATGCTTTTTTTTTAAAAAGTAGATAGAGTTCAAGAATCAAGATACTTAAGTGAATAAAGCCACAAAATTCCACGGGTTTTAAACAAACAAAAATAAACTTCATTAAACAAGTTAGAAAGATTAAACAATTTACAATATCTATCTTAAACTCTCTAACATTCAAGGTAAGTATGAGGTATGTGAATTGTTGTCTTCCCCTATATCGTTATTCTTGTAAAGTATCCTGAAGAGTGCAAGATGTAAAGCTCTGACATGTCTTTTTTTCAGCAATACTCAAGTTCTGTACTACCAAACGACTACATCATTACCTATTTTCAGCTGCTATTGTGCAGTAATTAAGCAATTAGTCTTGAAGTAATTTCCTTGTTTGCTTAGATTTTTAACTTTTCGGTGTTAGATATTCCTCATATGCAATAAGTTAAGTGGCTTTTCAAAGCCACCAAATATGTCCATAAATGACATTTTGGTTAGATGATGTAAAATACTGAAGAATGAAGAGAGGGCATATCAAGTACTGGTCTCGAAATAAAGATCTATCTTGACATTGAATCACTCCAAATATCGCATAAATTTGCAGAGATTTCATGCTGAAATTTGCAAAGAAACTAAATTCAAAGGAGCCAGTTTCAGATGTGTTATCTTTAGTACTGCTGACAAAAGAGACATGTTTAAGTTTTTCGTTTTGCACTCATCAGGACATTCACAAGAATACCAACATAAGGGGGAAAACAACAATTTATACTATATTTGAAGAGAGTGCTGATTGGTTGGCAAGTAGCGTTGCCATGGAGAATGCAACACTGATGGTGACAAGCATTGTTTGAAACTTAAACCAGGCAGCTTGACTCTGATTGGTCAAGGTATTGCCCTGAGGAATGAGTCAGCAAAAGGCTGCTTAGCTGAAACCAGTGCAATATATGTTCTGTCTGCAAAGAAGAGCCCTGTGTATTAACATATATGTAGCTTCCAGTACTCACAAATGCGCCATTTTGCGAGCCCAACCGACAATCTTAAATTGGTTGGCACTTCTTGGCACTCTGAGGATTATTTAGCAAATGTTGTCCAATTGCTGAATGACATCTAATGTTGGACACTGTGTTTTGAGTTTTGCAAGCACAGGCTGGTTGGATATGGTCTGTACCCTGCCTGTTGTGAACAGCAGCTGGGACATGCTGTTTGATACGATCCATCAGTCTTTGGGACATACCCAGGCTATTTACCTAGCATCACAGTGACACTGAAATTCATAACGCATTTGTGTGATTAGCAGAATGCCTTTTTGGCTTGACGGCAGCATCCTGTTAGTGGTGAATACCACTCGTGTTGCTACTACATAGTAGCAGCATGGAACAGCTAGCTTCATCTGTTGCTCAATTTTTTGAGATACCTTGCCCTTCCAGGGTAATCTGAGGTAGACTGGGTACTTTTCAGGGCCAAAAGTGACGGGATTCTTAACAGTTCCACACACTAAGATTGGCCTCATCGGCAACCTTGTAAATAGGGCTCGAGACATTTGCTCACCATGCAAGCTTGATGCTGAAATTGGCACATCAAAGGCATCCAGCAGGATAACGGCTACCCTGATCAGGTCATTTCACGTTGTATATCACGCAAACTCATGAATGGGCCTAAGGCCGTACGATCCCAAAGACTGGCAGACTTTCATTTATTTTGTTTAGCTGTAATAGGTACAATGGGCCAAGTGACAGCCATTCACTGACTCATCCCTCAGGGCACTGTCTTGACTAATCAGAGTCAAACTGCTTGGTTTAAAATTTCAAACATTGCTTGGCAGTTAACTGTCAGACACCACCACTGGTACATTCTCCATGGCAATTCCTCTACCAGAGTCCACTTGCCAACTAATCAGCACTCTCTTCACATACAGTATAAATTGTCATCTTCCACCTTTCTTGGTATTCTTGAAAGGTGTCCTGAAGAGGGTGAGATGAAAAGCTTTGACGTGTCTCTTTTTTCAGCAATACTCCGGCAATCATGTGTTTCTAGCCACTTTGTTACCACTTTTTGCGAAATTTTAAAACCGTAAGTTTTCAAACTAAAATCATTACTCTCATTGTTACTGCAGAACAAAGGATGGAACATGACAGCCATAGGATGTTTATTAAATAATTTCACTGCTGAGAATAAGGCCAGTCTACCGCAGTCAGTATTAGCCAAATAAATAACAAAAACAGAATTACCTGGAAAAACTCAGCAGGCCTGGCAGCATCGGCGGAGAAGAAAAGAGTTGACATTTCGAGTCCTCGTGAACTAGTTCTGTCGAAGGGTCATGAGGACTCGAAATGTCAACTCTTCTTCTCCGCCGATGCTGCCAGGCCTGCTGAGTTTTTCCAGGTAATTGTTTTTGTTTTGGATTTCCAGCATCCGCAGTTTTTTTGTTTTTAGCCAAATAAATAACTTGCATATTCCAGAAGTTCTTTACTGATATTTAAGCTGACTGGCAGAAAAACCAGAAGTAATATGAGGAATAATAAAGTCATGCAACAACTTATGATCTGAAGTGTACTGTATGAAATGGGGTGTATTCAATAGTAACTTTCAATGGGGAATTGGATGTGTACGTGTAGTGAAAGAATTAAGACCTTAAGACAGAGGAGCAGAAATTAGGCCATTAGGCCCAACGAGTCTGCTCCACCATTCAATCATGGCTGATCGGTTTCTCAACCCCATTCTCCCCGCAACCTTTGATCCCCTTACCAATCAAGAACCTATCTATCTCGGTCTTAAATACACTCAATGACCTGGCCTCCACAGCCTTCTGTGGCAATGAATTCCATAGATTCACCACTCTCTGGCTAAAGAAGTTTATCCTCATCTCTGTTCTAAAAGATCTTCCCTTTACTCTGAGGCTGGGCCCTCGGGTCCTAGTCTCTCCTACTAATGGAAACATCTTCCTCATGTCCACTCTATCCAGGCCTTTCAGTACTCTGTAAGTTTCAATCAGATCCCCCCTCATTCTTCTAAATTCCATCGAGCATAGACCCAGAGTCCTCAAACATTCCTCATATGTTAAGCCTTTCATTCCTGGGATCGTTCTAGTGAACCTCCTCTGGATCCTCTCCAGGGCCAGCACATCGTTCCTGAGATACAGGGCCTAAAATTGCTCACAATATTCTAAATGTGGTCTGACCAGAGCCTTATAAAGCCTCAGCAGCACATCCCTGCTTTAAAATTCTAATCCTCTTGAAATAAATGCCAACATTGCATTTGCCTTCCTAACTACTGACTCAATCTGCAAGTTAACCTTAAGAGCATCCTGGACTAGGACTCCCAGTCTCTTTGCACTCCAGATTTCTGAATTCACTCCCCATTTAGAAAATAGTCTATGCCTCTATTCTTCCTACCAAAGTGCATGACCTCACACTTCCCTACGTCCTATTCCATCTGCCATTTCTTTGCCCATTCTCCTAACCTGTCCAAATCCTTCTGCAGCCTCCCTGCCTCAATACTACCTGTCACTCCACCTATCTTTGTATCATCTGCAAACTTAGCCAGGATGCCCTCAGTTCCTTCATCTAGATCATTAATGTATAAACTTGTCACTGGCCGCCATCCTGAGAAGGACCCCCTTATCCTCACTCTCTGCCTCCTGCCAGACAGCCAACCTTCTATCCATGCTAGTACCTTGCCTCTAACACCATGGGCTCTTATCTTACTGAGCAGCCTCCTGTGCAGCACCTTGTCAATGGCCTTCTGGAAGTCCAAGTAGATAACATCCATTGGCTCTCCTTTGTCTAACCTACTCGTTACATCCTCAAAGAATTCTAACAGATTTGTCAGGCATGACCTCCCCTTGATGAAACCATGATGACTTTGCCCGATTTTACAATGCACTTCCAAGTATTCTGAAATCTCATCCTTAATAACGAACTCTAAAATCTTACCAACGACCGAGGTCAGGCTAATCGGCCTGTAATTTCCTGTCTTTTGCCTCACTCCTTTCTTAAACAGGGGGGTCACATTAGCGATTTTCCAGTCCTCTGGGATTCTCCCTGACTCCAGTGATTCCTGAAAGATCACCACTAACGCCTCCACTATCTCTTCAGCTATCTCCTTCAGAACTCTGGGGTGCAATCCATCTGGTCCAGGTGATTTATCCAACTTCAGACCTTTCAGTTTTCCTAGCACCTTCTCCTTGGTAATGGCCACCATACTCACTTCTGCCCCCCCCGACTTTCTTGAACTTTGGGGATGCCACTCGTGTCTTCCGTTGATGCAAAGTACCTATTCAGTTCCTCCGCCATTTCTTTGTTCCCCACTACTACTTCTCCAGTGTCATTTTCCAGCAGCCCAATGTCCACTTTTGCCTCTCTCTTACCCTTTATATATCTAAAAAAAACTCTTGCAATCTTCTTTTATATTACTGGCTATTTTACCCTCATATTTAATCTTCTCCCTCATTTCTTTTTTAGTTGTCCTCTGTAGGCTTCCCAATCCCCTGGTTTCCCACTGCTCTTCGCCGCATTGAATGATTTCTCTTTAGCTTTTATGCTGTCCCTGACTACCCTTGTCAGCCATGGTTGCCTCGTCCTCCCTTTAGTATGCTTTTTTTTTTTAAAGAGAGCTATTGGACAGGGCAGTGGAATGGGACGAGTTGGTAAGCTCTGAGATCACAGAGACATGAAAGGACAAATTAACTCTTGTGCTGTATCATGTTATGATTTCTACTTCGAAGTTACTATATGCATTAATAACTTATGAGCCACAAAATCAGATAGCAAAGGAAATCAAAGCAGCAAAATTAAACCTCTGAGGTACTGCAGATCAGTCTCTTTCTTGCTTTGATCTCATGAAGGAATGTGTAAACAGGTTCAATTTATAAATAATCCAGTAATTTCCATAGGCAAAATATAAATTTCCTGGACTATTTCCAGCTGTCAAAGTTTATTTACAGCATCTAAGTAACACAATCTGGTTTACCATGCAAATCTTCACTGAAGCACAGAGTGCATACCATTCCTTTCTGCTGTAACTCTGGTTGCATGCTTTTTGGAAGCACATGCGTTTAGAGACTTACATTAGTGACAGATTACTTCACAAAAGCTATAATGAACTTAGTCAGCTTCTGGAATGACTACTCCATAATACCGTGCACTACTTTTAACCCAGTAACCGCTTAGAGGGAAGATCCAAACATGCTAACATTAAAATAAATGTATGATGAAGGGTAAACAACAATTTATATAGCTCCTTTATCATTATAAGGTGCTTCAATCGTACAGCAATTAAAACTGGAAATGATCAACAGGCCAGAATTAGATGAGCGCAGATATCTTGGAGAGTTGTGGGGCTGGAAGAGATTTCAAAGATAGGGAAGGGTAATGCCATAGAATAATTCGAAAACAAAGATGACAATTTAAAAGTCAAAACATTGCTTGACCAGGAGCCAACGTAGGTCAGCGAGCATAGGGACGCGAGATGGACGGGAATTGGTGCAAGTTAAGGCACAGGCAGCAGAGTTTTGGGTGACCTCAGTGTTACAGAAGGTATAATGCGAGAGACCAGCCAATAGAGCATTTGAATAGTCAAACCTAGAGTTAACAAAAACAGGAATGAGGGCCTCAGCAACCGATGTGATGAAATATGGACAAAGTTGGGCAATGTTTCGGAGGCGCAGATAGGTGGCCTTAGCGACAGCACAGATGTGTCTGGTTGGAAGCTGATCTCATCCACTCCACACATCAATGGTGGGCCGCATTTCCTGCCACCGCATGTTGGGAACCTAATTTCAATACTTCAGCATCTCATTATAAACCCTGCTCTCCAGAATTATCCCCTCGCGCTGGATCATATGAGCACGTCGGCATGATTGCTTGCCAACGTGTATTACCACTGTACATAAGCAATGTGCAGCTGGTGACCAGCATTTCACTCGAGACTTCGAGATTTGTTTGCCTACCTTGCTTTGGGCAGCACTCGCAATCATCAGCGGCAGGCTTCGCAGCACCACCACACCACTTTTAGGGGGGCTCACGGGCAGGTCTCTACGTACCAGAACAGTCAACAGTGACGGGGTTAGGGCTTGCTTGGGGAAGGGGGAGAAGTGGCCTCAGGCAAGGGGAGAGGCTGCAGGATGAGGGCTGTTCTGGGGAAGGGGAGTATCCCAGAGTGCATGTGGGTGCACATGTTGACCTGTGCAAGGGGACTCAAGATGGTGAGGGCTGAGGAGGCAATCGCCAGAGGAGACGACCAGATGGGGATATGAGAGTATTTGTGAGAGAGTCAGTGGTGATGTCCCTTGAGCTAGCTGTGAGTGAGATGCCAGTGAATGTGTGTTGGCCTTGAATGTTTGAGGTTAGAATGATAAGACATCTCATGTGTAGCATTGACAGTGACCACCTCTGCCACCGCTTCCCAAGCCAGAGTGGTGAGACTGATGGTCCTCCTGCAGCCACAGCAGAGGTAGAGGACATCACGGTGGGCCTCCACGGCATCCAGAAGGGATGCATCACTGAATCAGAGAGCTGCACTCTTCTTGGTGTTTGGGGCCACCAGAGTAGACCTGGGCTGCAAGCATTGAGAAGTGTGCACACAGCTGCAGCTTAAGTATGGCACGCTACATGAGGAAGCAGCAAGGTAACAGCATGGTGGGCAAATCAGAGGCCGCTTGCCAACAAGACAATGTGTTTCTTGCAGCTACATAACTAACGAGAGGGGAAAGGGACAATACGATGCGAAAACCTGCCATTGTGGCCGGCAGATAAAACTACATTTTTCCTGCCTGCTGCCATACTTTGTGCAAAATCTGGGATGATTCCACCATAGGGAATGGAATTTGGAGTATGGACTGAAAACAATGGTTTCAGTATTCCTAATATTTAATTGGAGGAAATTTCTGTTCATCCAGTACCAGATGTCAGATAAATAATTAGACAATTTAGCAACAGTGGAGGAGCCAAGAGAAGTGGTGATGAGACAAAGCTGAGTGCGCCAGCCTACACATGTAAACTGATGCTGTGCTTTTAGATGATGTGGTTGAGAGGCAGCACCTAGATGACAACAAGGAGGCGGCCAAAGATAGATCCTTGGGGGGGCACCAAAGGTAACTGCAAGAGTCAGAACACAAACTATATATATATATATATATATATTGGAAATATGAAAGGTGGTATAATCAGGCAAACATTTTGTTGGAAAGGTGTTGCTCTCACATAGCAATAAATAAAGTAGGTGTCAATATCACAGACAGCATAAAGTCAAATCTATGCCTGCTACACCATATTAAATGTCAGTTCAAGAAGTACATTAAGGCTGCTGATCCCAACTTTCACTGATGAGGATGACACAACTGTTAAATGATAGGCAGGCAAGCAGGAAAAGGTCTTGATTTTATCCTCATTCTATCTTTTCTACAAGCTCTTATTCCCAACATAACGGTGAAACAAATAATTGAGATTTTTCTTTTGCAACTGGTTAATAATAGCATGTTTATATAAAGCCAACATGCAACACTTTCACTCCAAGAAAAACAAAAATAGCAACAAATTTTATCTTTTATAAACATGTGTTTTTTACAATGCATCAGTTAATATTAATCACAAATTGAACTAATAAATTATATACTCATAAGATGCTGGGAACACAGCCGTTACAGAACCAGTGCAAAGTGGCTATTTAAAACCTTCACTATGGACAAGTTTGTACTACTACTACCGCTTTGCACCCAATCTCAACTACAGCAAGTTAGAAGGTAATCTAGCAGGTTAAGTGCAATAACTCAGTATATAATGCAATAGAGATGATGAACCAATGCACTTAATGTTCTGTAAAGTAAACAAAGTAAATTCATTAAACCCACAAGATGAAAGATTCCATGCATGATTAAAATATGCCTGTACAAAGAACCTAAAAAGGAGCTTATTCAGATTGAGATCAATAGCTAAGGAAAAGGTCCCTGCGAATTATTATCTGATTAAGTTCATCTTATGAATTATCACTAAGACAAACAAGTAAATGTACAATCTGTGAATATTTCTTAAAGCCTGCAGATAAGCAATACATGGAATTTGAAGCACATGGCTCATTATGCTGGAAATCTTCTGAGGTCAAAAGGAATCAAATGTAAACTTAACAGTATTACACACCATTGCACACAAGAATACCACCAGCTTTAAAAAAACTGCAGAACAAAATTACATTACAAAAAAGTCAATATTTATCACAATCAACATACAAGAGGAAATACCCAACTCAAATCCTGATATTTGTATTTTGAAATAGCAATGGGCGAGTCAGGATCTGTTATGAGACTCATGATTTTCAAATCCATCTTCCAACAGAACAAAGTGCAGCCTCTAATGCAGAAAGAATAACTCATGCAGTCAGTCAGAAAAGGATAAATCTTTTCTCCTGCTTATTGTAAATGCCGAGTACCACAACATCTTAATTTTTCAACTAGTTTGAATTCATTTACTTATAAAAATTAAGTTTCTCAATACTGTACTCAAGTTCATTTTTCATTTCACTGGTATGTCTTTTTGATCCTTACTAATAATGAACTTAAACACATCAATTACTGCTAGTAAATTGTGCATTTGACTTTAAACTTATGAATCTCAGTTTGAATTTTACCTTCACCAGTAGTCATATTCGAAAGTCTACACACACAAGCACTACAGTACTCAGTATTAGTCCTCAAATCAGAGGATTGAGTCTCAACAGCATAAAATTGAACCAACCCCTTCCCCAGTCAGGCCACAGAGATGCCGTCTGCCAATCAACTGCAAAGTCAAAGCCTCCAGTTTCCTTTCTCTGCCTTCAGAGCAAGGGACAAAAGTCCACAGTGAAAGTTTCTTCCTACACAGTAACCTAGTTCCAAAGGTTGCCTTCAATTTCTATTTGATGGTTTAGAATAGTAACAAGACTTGGCTGTTCCAGAAAATACATGCTGTCCAAAATCCTGTATTTACTTTTCAAGCTCCTACCACTCATCTGCACTAAGATGCGATTCTTGCCTCCATCACAGAAGTTGTAAAGCAATGAAAAACCATATTATTTTCATATCAACTCAAAAGGTAGTCTTCAGACTTTCACTCCTGTACGCATCTAAATGCAATTCCCTAGATTCATTTACTTTGATTGACAGGTATGCTTGCTGCATAACATGTTGCCACGAGTGACTGCACACAAGCACAAAAGACTCAACATAATTGTATATCACCAGAGAGGAAATGTTTGAATGGAGACACCAGCTGATCCTTAATTACACTTACACGCTGGAAAAAGAATCTCCCTCTCTTAGGGGTATGAAGAGTGCCCGCACAACAAAGAGGAAGCAATCGCTCAGAAGTAAAATTCTATTCACTCAACAACCTCAAATTTAAAATCATAACTGCAGCTTAATAGTTACTAATTGCAAGGCATAAAATTAGGTTAGATGGGCTGCAGAATTTGACCACTTTGCCATCTTTAAGAAAAAGGGAAGTTTAGCCTCTGTTTTACATCTTCGTTCAAGAATTTTAACCCTCAGTATGACAGTAACCAAACAACTAGAACATTCCTAAGTGTGAACACATCTCTTCAAAATTCTGTTTCCCAGAAGCCACAGAAAACCTTTCCAATGGAAAACATTACATCTGGACAAGATTTCAAAAGGTAAACAGCAGCAAGCTGAATTTCATCACTCTCAGAAGCCGTTTAGTAGAATAGAATTTGAGTTTTGCTGAAAAACAAAATTTTGTTGAAGGTTTTCATCTTGCACTCATCAGGACAATCACAAGAATACCAATGTCAGGGGAAGCAACAACTTTATGCTGTATGAGAAGAGAGTGTCGACTGGTTGGCAAGTAGATTCTGATTGGCAGAGGCATTACCATGGAGAATACACCTGATGAGTGCAAGATGAAAGGCTTCGACAAAATGTTTTTTTTTTCAGCTATATTCTAGGTGATACCTGTCCTGCATATCTCAAAAATTTTCTTCTGCCACTTTTTCCTTAGGAGTTAACATATCTTTAATATCAAAAATAAGGCTTTAAACAAAGTTAATTCAAAAAAGATTCATCCATTATTTGGTGTGTTTTAATGCCTTTAATGATGTTTTTATTTGGATCAACAGCCTATCAACAAAAAGCCTAAGTTTGGGTTTAATATCTTCGGCCAGATCTGTTATGCGGTAGTATATTCAGATTATGGCATCTGAGCAGTACAGTGCATATAATTACTCAGGGTTCAATCAGTAACAATCAGGTGTACTGGACAAATTATTTTTCTTCAGCTTTAACAAAATCTGCTCAGTTGTTTGGCAAAATTATTTGGAGAATAGCTAAAGAGTGAATTTCAAAGGCTTTACTTTTGATTAAATACACTGAATTTTTAAGGAGGCTGTGTATCAAGTGTGCATATCTATAGGAAGAGAAGGGCACAGAAGCAGGCAAGCATAGGGGACAATTTGATGTCTGTTTGTTTAAAAGAAACAACTAATTGAATTTTGAAGACAACCAGACTGAAGTAACAAACAGGATGTTGGAAGGGCAAGGAAGAAAATGGGTGGGGGGAGAAAGGAGAGAAATAGACTGAGACGGAGGGTCCCTCTGCCTCTGGCCAGAATATATTGGGGGGAGAAACCAGATAGTGGCACAAGGAATTCTGAGGACACAAAAAAGAGGTAGGGGCAGTGATGGATGTGAAGGATTGTAGAAGGAAAATTGATAGTGGGAAGATGGAGAAGAGCATAAGCAATTGGAACAGGGGTTGCATTTTTCCTGCAATTTACATTGTAGCATGCCCTTCTTCCTACCAACACACTGTTTGCCAAAAGGAAAGAAAAAGACAAAAAGGAAAGCAAAGTTGTGAGATAAGCAAAGAAAATCTAGGGAAGAGAGCCCCACATAACATTTTTCTTCCGTTTTCTCTCCTTTCCAGTCGCTTTCGATCTACAATCACCACTTAAGTTTCCTGTTCCTGATAGTCACCTTTGCACCGTGATGTCCAGTTCCTTTACACCTCCATCAGCCACCAAGATGGCCACTCTTTCTTGAATTGAGGTGTAACCAGTCTACATCCACTACCATCCTTTCTCCACCTGGCTAAACCTGCTCTTACCTTGAACATCTTCTTGAATCCATTCATTTCTCCCAAACAAAACATATTGCTCATGTTAGAATCATATCTTAAAGAGCTATATTTTCTTTTAAAATTTGGAAGGACATTGCATTATTTGGGGCCTGACCTGAGCTTTTTTTTTAAAAAAGAGTCATAAGTTCACTTTCGTCTGTGAGCAAACATGCCATTTCTGAGAAATCAACTGACCTCAGCTAAATGACCAGCATGGCAATTGTGGAGAGGTATTTATTTATTTGAACTGCAATTACTTTAATTGTAGGGAAAAATTGCTTTAAAGGCAAAGGCTCTAATGATTTACAGGAAATCACCTGACAGAAATGAGTTATGTTCTGAACTTGTCTTTTTGAACTCAGTTGGGAATGAACTGAGAAGGGGAAAAGCTGCCCAGATCATGCTCTTCTTGCCTTGCTTGAAACATTGTGGCTAGCAGTATCCGGCTGACAATCCTCATCTCAGTGGATCTTGTCTGCATTTGGAAACCAATGCAAGGAGGATTGATCTGACTCTATTTTCCTTTGTGCTGAAGCACCGATGGTGAGAACCTTCAGTCATCTATGGGACTAGAGGCCCGTCTTCATGAGGGAGCACCACATCAACGGCATCAAAACCTTGCAAATTTATCACGTGCATGGGCACTGGGGAATTTTAAAAGGAATAAATAGTTGCACTTTCAGATTACAAATTGTGTGTTAGCCAGTTCTTGCGGTTTGTTTTGAAAAAGAAATTTCAGTTTATAGTAAATCAATCACTCTAACTAGGCTTCTTTCAATAAACTCAAAAGTCTCTCTCTCTTATTCTGTGTTTAACAATAGCTAAAGTAAATAATTGGCCATTTTGGTAAGCTAATTAAACATTTACACTAACATGACCTGTGGAGTAATGGGGCGATATAAACATTGCACTCCTCCCGTCTCAGCTGTAACATTAGGGGAACTCTTGCTTCCACATAGTCCATTGCAGGGCCCTCAACTGTGCCCATCCCATTTCCTGCACTTCTGGCAAGTAGGAGAAGGTGCCAAGACAGAAGCACAACAGGATCCCCCTTGTCCCCCCGTTCACCCCACCACCCTCCACACTCAACAAATCATCCATCATTTTCACCACCTTCGGAGCAATACCACCAAGCACATCTTCCTTTCCACTTTCCTTTCTGCAATCCAAAGGGGTTGTTCCCTCAACAGCACCCTGGTCTACTCTTCCATCATCTGCCCCCTTCCCACAGTTCTTTCCATACAACTGCAGGGTATGCAACATGTGCCCTTTCACCTCATCCCGTCCCAAACACTCCTGCCAGGTCAAACAGTGGTATTCAAATTTAGTCTATTGCATTTGCTGTAGTCTGACCAAAACTGGGGAGGCCAAATGTGGATGTGGTGATTGCTTTTCTAAACACCACGTTCAGTCAAAAAACACGACCCTGAGTTTCTGGACATTTACCACTTGAATCATCTGCCCCACTGTGTTCTACCACTCTCTGGAAGTTTGAGGAATGGCACTTCATCTTTCAATTAGGCACTTTATAGCCTTTCAATTTCAGATCCCGCAAGTTCTGTTGTTACCATTCTTAGCCACTCTAGATCCTTCTTTTATCTCTTTATTTATCCTAATATGTCTTACAGCATCATCTCTCCTTAAGAACTATTTCATTTGCCCCAATATCTCTAATGCGACTTGGTGTCAATTTTTGTTTGTTAAGTTCTGGAGAAGGATCTTAGGACATTTATTACTTTAAAAGGTGCCATATAAATGCAAGTTGTTACAGTGACAACTAGTGTCATGTCCTTCTGCTGTTAGGTCACATTAAAATTAAAATTCATTTATTTTCTTACTAATTAAGTATAAGAATGAGGCACCTGAATAATGAGACATTTTTAAAATTTGCTCTTGGGATTTGGGTGATGCCTCATTCTTATACTTAACCAGGAAGAAAATGAACAAATTTAACTTTGCTGTGACATAACGGCAGAAGGGTATGATATCAAATGATAAAACCATGAGTTCAAGCATTTAAATACGTAGTCCTACAACAGCATCAGCAGGGTTAGAAAATATAAAATACTAAAATAAAACTTTTCAAATGTCTAACAGCGTCACATTAGCCTATAATCATTCACATCAAATTCTTTTTAAGTCAAGAAGTAATAAATGTTTATCTTGTATAACACATGCTACATTTTTCTTTCCATCCAGCCTCTCAATTTTTAAACAGTTGACTGTACATTTCTTTTAAATAAAATAAAATATGCATAGACTATTTTTCCAAAAATATAAAATTCAATTCAGCCATGACTCATCCAATCAAGCAAACACACAGATCAAATACTTAGGTCGGCTGTTAAAACACAAGCCTGCAACTTTGAATTCAGAATAGTTTCCAGTGATAAAAACAAATGTCTGATCATTGCAAAGGAAAAATGTAATCAGTCATCTGTAAGCTCACCATGATTCTTTAACATGCACAATTTCAAAAACTGTTAGAAAATAAGAGCCCAGATTACTCACCAGCTGAAGACAGAATCATATTTCCAGATTTCTGAACCTCATCAAATTTTGCAAAAATTACATTCAGCCTGTTTAAAGAAAATAAATAATGCATTATGAATATATAAAATGGGGGATAAATGATATTAAAAAACCTGTAAGTCAATGTTTTATACATTGAAATGGCACTTCGAAACAAATCAGTAAGATCCTTGAATTCAACAAGTATGAGGGCCACAACAACACTGTCAAGCACTGCTCTGTTGTCATGAAAAAATTGGTACTAAATTTCAGAATTAAAAAAAGTAATTGAATGTTACTATTCATAATGTATAAAAATGTAGATTTGGAAAGAAAAAGAGCAAAAATGTTACAATTGGACTGTCATCTTATGTCCCACCATCTCTATTAAATATATTGTTCATACTCAAGATGGACTCTAAAATTATTATTCAGTTCCCTTAATGCTGCTCTCAAAGAATAATTATCTAGGGTCATGAGGTTTCTTTTCACTGAACATTGCCTTAACATTTGAACTTTTTTTCTACAACAGGCAGCCAGACAGACTCAAGTTTAATTGTTATTAATTTATTTTGCACAATTATTTTGATATCTTATCCCTCAACCGAAAATATGTCAAAAGAGTGAAATCAAGTCAGTGTTTTGCACAGGAGTGAAGATTTCTATAGCATCAGGAAACCAACTGTTCTACTAATTTGAGAGTTTCAGTTTCACATGCTGTGCTGCTATCACCACCACACAATAACTGCTCTTATCACTTGTACTATGAAACAGCATTTCAAAGATGGTTCTGAAGCCTGACACTTGACATTATTTCACAATGTAAGATGGCTATCTGGAAAACAAACTGATCGTGGCAAGACCAATTATATTGGAAAATAACTTATGGGTGCGAGGATTCCTGGGGCTTGTGAGATTGTGACAGATTGAAAAAGAAGTTCTGACAGAACTTTGGAATTGGTTACAGGTCATTGCTGCTCGTCTCTCTCAGGACTGGTGGTGGCGAACAGAAAATAGGGCATGGGCCAGCTGGTAGAGAGATCTGATCAGACAAAAAAACAGGATCGTTTCTTATCCTAGGTGATTGTCTAATATCAGTTCCTTCCAATTAGCATGGAGAATTCATAAGTATAATTGAAGTCCTAGCAGCAATATTTCAATAATATACAAGGAGCAATTATTTCAAAAATGTACTTTTATTATTTCTAACTTTCCTGCTATACTGACAGGGCTGTTAATTTGTGTGTTGGTAGGTTGTGGGTAATATGGATGATCTTACCCACTCACCTACAACTTTGAACATGAATATGCCATTGGCCTAACAGCTTATCTTGTATCTATAGACAAGTTTCTCAAATTTTGCCAAAGGTGTTATAGTGCAAAATAAAAATAGGTGCAGGATAGACTAAAGAATGTGGTGACTCTATACTGAGCACTTAGTGTGGGCATTATTAAGGCAGATTGGAATCATAACATCACAAAGCCAACTAAGCATGTTTAAAACAGTGTTATGATTTCAGATGAGACCAATAACATTTTTTTTTAAATGTAAACCAAAATTTTAAATTGCTCAAGGAATGAAGCCACAAGTTTCCAGGATTTAAAACAGGATATTGTGACTATTCAAGAGTAAGCAAAGCAAACACTAAAATTATCTATTCTTTCATCTAACATTCAGAATTAACACAAGTTAAACATGAAGTAACAAGCAAATTATGGTTGAACGTAAACTATAAATTGCACATTAAATGGCAGACACAACCAAGACAGGTCCAACAATTTTTTTTCAGCAGCCCATCTACACATCTGTGATCACAGTCACAAAAATCCTTCAACATCTGTCTCTTCATGAGGGATTTCAGTTCCTCTCTTTCAAGAATCTAGCCTCTTATTTCCCTCAACAGCAGCTCCAACTCAGCCTGGAAGCACTCTTTCAAGCAGACTTCAGCTCAAATTGCCCAACAACTGCTTCCTCCCCCCAGCCCTCACTTTGTCCCACTCGGTTGACCAGGCTGCAATCAGCATCTAACTATGTGCATGTCCTCACCTATCTAGCTATACTAAGCAGACAACTGCTGCTCACCATGGGTTTCTCTTTACCCCAGCTGCCAGCTTCACTGAGCTGACAACTGCTCCTTACAAGCTTTCTGTAACCCAACTCCAAGCTGCACCAGGCAGCCACTGCTGCAGGGCTTTTCTGAGCCCCAGCCCACTCAGCAGTACGGAGCTAAGGACAGCACTTCAGCCGCATGGAGTTCACTCTCTTCACCTGCTCCCAACTCACTGTCACTCACCACAACCATTTCCTGTGTCCTGTAGTTTCTCCTCCAGCACGACCAGGAGCGGCAGGCAGCAGTGTCAGATTCCCTCAACAGCAATCCTTTACACAATTACTTTTCATGTAACGAAACAGGGAACCTGTACGGCATGCGTGAAAATGTATGCATCTCACCCTTAAGGAGTTCTTGTGTTCAGTTTAACTTTGATTTATCTCGTTGCTGTTTGTGGGATCCTGTTGAATGGAATTTGGCTGATGTTCCTACATTACAACAATAACTACTTTAAAAAGTACTTCATTGGTTATAGGGGAGTCTTGAGGTCTTAAAGTGCTATATAATGCAAGTTCTTTCTTTTACAACTAACAATTAAACACTATTTGCAAAGCTCCTTCTTACATACTAAAGTGTAAACACTTTCAATACTGTACAACAAAAAGTCCATTTTCCCATCTCTTAGTTATTCTGTTGGATTGTACTAAGTAATTCAATTATCCAACTCCCAAAGGCCTTTTCAATTTTATTCAAAAGTACAGTGGCATTAAATGCTTAGTATGGCTTTTAATTGGACAGTTGAAAGTTTGAAGAAGGTGACACAAACATCATGTGTTTAAACTAACAAAGGTTGAACAGAGTATTAATTTTTCTTTTCTTCCCCCATTCAAGATTCTGGGCAGTTTCTTAAGTATGAAATCAGATTGAGCCAAGAGATAGAACCTGGAACATATGGTGAGAACATAATTTTTGCATTCCCAAATACTGTGAACATATTCCTGATCCTGCTGTCCAAGTGGTCAGATCTGGCAGCTTTGTCAACCTACAAAGCCAAGCAATTAAATATTATAACCTTGTTTGCCAAGCTATGCTTCCTCTTGGACTTAATATAACAATACAGAATTGATTGACAGTTGCTCAGTTTATGCCACAATCTGGCCTCTACAAAGGTGCAGATATGTAGCCAGGCTGTTAGTCCTTTATAAGATCATAGCTGGGAGCAACAGACAAGAGCTGTCAGCACATATTGTCGATCTCTATATTGATTTCAGGAATACAAGAGCTGCTACAGCTGCACTTCAACATGCCTCAACCCAGTAAGTCTACGTAGAAGATCAACAGCAAAGCTTCATATCTCAGTTATTGAGCCAAAGAAACTGGTGGGTGTGAGCAGTGCAATAGTTTTGAACTCCAACTCTGCATTATTTTGTATCCAAAAAAAAACTAAACTCAGGAGGTACAAATAAACTAATGCAGTGCATCATAAATAATAACAGAAAATGCTGGAAATGCTTAGCAGGTCTGACATCAACTGGGGAGAAAGAAAGAGTTGACTTTTCAGATTGATGACCCTCACTCCACAAATGTTATGTGACCTAAGTATTTCCAACATTTTCTGCTTTTATTATACGGTCGGTCTTGCAAGTTGCCTTTATGAAAATAAATCATCAACAGAAAGCACAATAAGAAACAGATTAACAGGTCAAGTGACTAATCAATAGAAATTAACCTGAGTGCTATTTGCAAACATGTGCATCACTGCTTTGCAATTCACTAGAACATGCAAAGTAATTAGTATCTCAGTAAATGGAATTTTATAGTGTTGGATTATCATATCCATTTATTTGGGTTTGGCTAATCTACATAGGATGCACAGGAATGTGTGCAAAGATCATAATGGGACTTCAACAGGTTTGAGGTCAAGGGACAGCCTGCCCTCTATCCTTTCACAACACGTTTTGTTCAGTCATGCACAAAGAATGTAATTATCTTTCAACTTTCTTGACACAAGAAAGCCCCATCCATCATGTCTTCCCCGTGGTTGATAACCACTCTATCAGCTTCAACAACTTTGCGGTTACAGTTTAAAAAAAAACACCAACTTCAATTTTCAACAAATTAATACAGAACATAATCCACTCAAGGACTGAACTTTTTAAACAAACACCTGATTTTAACAGATGCCTGTTCAAGTCCAGTGTAACTCTCTGGTAAGGCCCACCACCACGTCATGAATGGATTTTCAACTAGCAATGTTACGCAGGGATTATAAGGTAAATTTGGAAATTTATTGGACTAGACCCTTTGTTATAATATTCCACTTCCTGACTATACACAAAAACAGATTTTGCAGGACACCCAAAATTAATCCAGAGACTGAGCTTCAGCTAATCAGAATTGTATCAACAGCAAATGTGGCAAAAATAGGCAGCCATGGTGATTGTAATGTTATCTGTTGCTGTGAAAAGATTACCTCTTCACAAAGCAATGCCAAATAAAACTTGTGTGACGGGCAGTTCTTGCAGACAGAACGCTCACTCAATATACCCCATGATCAGCAGCCTGAAAGAAGTTGGCTCAGTAATAGCATTGCAGTGACATATTGAGGATCAGTAAATCCTTTTATGACAGATTGTGAGATGCGAAGCCCATAAACAGCACGACCTCCCAGTCCTTCCTGTCCTCTACCACGGAGGTCTTTGATGACCGTATGCAGGAGAGTCTGGAGAAACTGCAAACTCTGTTCGAGCTAAGGCGCTAGAGGAGAGTAAAACTCCCAGATGCGACAGCTTAACAGCTGAGTTGTATTCAGAAGACTGCAACATCGTCCATCAGATCCGCTGTCGACGTGCAGACTGATGAACATCTATGACCAATTCGAAACTGCCTTGGAGGACAAGGTAAATCACAGCAAGAGCAATGCCATGTTCTTTAGGAACTGGGCCGACCGATCTTTTGTCCCCTTCACTGTCAGTTCAGACTGCCTGAAGATGCTGGGGATATGGCTCGCACTAAGAACTGGAAGGAGAAAGTAGCTATGGTCAGACAAAAACTGGGCATGTGGGAGCGATGCTCCCTCTCCATTGCAGGCAAGAACCTGGTCATCAGATGCGAAGTGACCTTGGGTGTGGCTGTACGTGCGCAGGTCTGGCCTATTCCTCATTCCTGCCCAGTAACAAAATCAATCACCCTGGTCATCCTCCACTTTTTCTGGAAGTCAAAAATAGATTGTGTTCGCAAGGGACACAATGTACAAGCCTCCAGCTAAGAGGGGGGGCGGGGAAGAAAATGTGTCCAACATCACCCTCACCCTGATGCCCCCCTTTGTGTGCAACAGCTCAAGCTGTGCTTAGACTCTCTGTACACAAACACCAAGTGGTACTACGTGAAGTTCTACCCGTACCCAGTGTTGCGACGGATGGGTCTGGCCACATTGCCGTGGAATGCTCCAAGTGGTTGGACTGTGCTGTACCACCTAACTCTTATGGATAAGTTTATGTGGAAAAACAACTTTGACCACAAGTCCATCAGAGGCAGTGGTCTGCACATAACAGTCTAGAGGCCTTGTGCCAAAAGGAGGCGGTAGATCCTGTCAGATGGTTCAAAGTCATTTGACAGATTGCCTCATTGCCAGAACTTTCAAACACTAAGACATAGCTTGGCTGGTGGTGAGAAAGGTCCTTCCTGTCAGATCCTTCCTACATGACTGGAGTCTCACCCCCTCTGCACATCACCATCTAAGTGGCTGTGGTGGGGAACAGGCCACTGTTTTGCAAAAGAGATCAAGAGAGAGATGCAGTGGTTTTTGTCAAGGTTCATCCCGAGCAGCTCTGTGACTCAGGACTCTGTGCTCTTGGGCTCTTCACAGGGATGCACACCATGTTAAACATCAACTGTGAATGAAGGATCATCAACTTAGTGAAAGATGCTCTTTGGTATGCTCGCAATATGCAGGTCTTCCAATGCAAAGAATTGTCCTAGACCAAGTGTTGCAAATTGGCACAGTCCAAGGTTGAGGACTATGTGCTGAGAGACGTACTAAAGCTTGGGGCAGGGGCACAATGGGACAAGGTCGCTGGATAATGCCTTTCAGCCATAGTACACCGAGGGGCTGTAAAATTTATAGAACACCTTGGCTGTATGCCTGACATTGAATGTGCTTTGTGAATATCAAGGGCGGAATCATCCCAGGTTTGCACCAAGTGAAGGTAAAATGATATTTTACCCTCTAGCCGCGATGGCAGGTTTTCATGCCTTTTCATCCCAAACCCGCCACATTACTTATGCATTCCTGGGAAATACGCCATTTCCACGGTAGGCAGGCTCTCATTCTCCACCATGCATCACCTCGCTGCTCCATCATGCCAGGTGCCATATTTAGAGTCAGCTGCACGCACACATCTCAGTGCTTCCAGCTCACAACTACTGTACGGAAGATGTCCACAAAAGGCAAAAAGACTGCAGCCTCCAGGTTTAATGATGCATCATTGGAACTCCTCTGGCCTTATGACAGGCAGCAGCATCACTAATCCAGCATGGCAGGTGGTGGTAGCAATGGTCAGTGGCAATGCTACACAGCAGTGGTTAGCCATCCAATGCAGACAGGGTATGAGTGATCTCATCCGTGCAGCCAGGGTATGGCAACTATTTCATCATTCCAAACTCTCACTCTCTCAAGTCCATCACACATTCACTGGCATCTCACTCACTTCCAGCTCAATGGATATTACCACCCATTCTCTCATACATACCCTCACACGTCCATCTGGTTTCTTCTTCTCTGGAGACTGCCTCTTCAGCACTCTCCATCTTGAGGCCACTTGCACAGATCAACATGTGCCCCCACACACACCCTGGTATACCCTCCTTTCCCAGCACAGCTCTTGTCCTGCAGCCTCTTCCCTTACCTGAGGCCACTTCTCCCCTCCCCCAAGCAAGACCTTGCCCTGCAACCATTAAAAAGCCACCCACAAATTGCTGATCTAATAGGTAAAGACCTACCCGTGAGCCCCCCTAAAAGTGTGTGGTGCCATCTGTGAAGCCTGGTGCTGACCGAAGCAAGGTCGGCAAACAAACCTTGAAGCCTTGAGCGAAGTGCAGCCCACCAGGCGCACAACACTTATGCGCTGTTATGAAACATGTCGACGTGTTTTCCTGCTGACATGGGCAAATGATCTAGTGGAGGGGAGGAAGAGAGAGAGGCAGAGGCAGAGAGGCAAAGAGAGAATGAGTCCAGCGAACTGGCCTATTAATGATATGGAGGTATATTACAACGAGGTTCCCGACATCTGATGGCAGGAAAGGCGGCCCGCCATCGTCAGGCTGAGTGGATGATTGCAAACTGGTTTCACATCGACGTGAAACCGATCGCACCATACCGTCCACTCATGCCAAAGATCATGCCCGATGCTGGCGGGCATGGAAAATCCCAGGCTAAATATTGAAATTTATTGAGGTACCTCAAGAGGTATGAAGGAAAGTTGAATTCTATTGCACTTGCTGTAATTTTTCAATTTGAAATGTTTTGTCCTCAGGCTATACACCTAACATGGAAAGTAAATGGCAAATATCAGGAGAATTACATTGTATCGAGGCACCTAGAAATGGAACATGCCATATGGGGACAAGTCGAAAATTATAGAGCCATAAAATTCAAGTTGAAATGTTTCACAACGTACTTTCACAAATTTTATGAATCAAGTATACTTCTGAAAAAAATTACACACTTGGAGCCATTAGCTTGCATCTTTAAATTATTTTAAAGCAGCTTTAGATTTACACTCATCATATAACTAAAAAGTGACAAAGATTTAACTGATCTTTTGCCCGGTTTAACCTGAGTGGCTAACCAACAACCAAATTGAGGGTAGCAGGGTAAGAGGGAGACAAAGGAGGAAATACACCAACAGTTTAAGGTGTAAGATTTGGAGGATATTCCCAAGATGTTGATTGCTTTCAAAGACCACGAAAATTGGAGAGCCACGATCCCTGAGTTGTAAAACATGGCAAGTGTAGAAGAACCATCAATAGCAGCGTGAAAAATTAACCCAACATGTAACAACCAAAGGACAAATATTTAACTTGGTAAGCTGGATCATTAAATGCAGCATTAATAATATTTCAGCTATCAAATCTAGGTTTTTAATATATTTTCTGCAAGTTTGCACACTCTTAAGAATATGGTTTAATAGATGCATGCTACAATAAAGGTAGATGCAATGTGGGCCATGCGTAGCAAATTCTACAGATTTGGGCGATAGGTGATTGGTAGCTGGGTCAATCTTAATAATGGAGGACTGGGGACAGTTGTCACAAAGGCACAAAAACTATCATTCACAGAAGAGATTAAAATAACTGATCTACAATGACCGGATCAGTCACATGTACCTTGAATTAATTATTGCCAAGTTAACAACACATTTAGGGAATAAATCTCAGTAAAGAGACCCCAAGGCCTCCTGCCTCCAACATTTTTGATAAATTAAGAACGAAGTTATCCACCTGCACACCTCATCAAGCTCTTCACCTTTTGTTTCATGGACAAAGCTAGAAAACTGTTTTGAGCAGTTTATATATGCTGTGTATTTAGAATAATAGAATGGTTACAGCACAGGAGGCCATTCAGCTCACTGTGTCTGTGCCAGTTCTCTACAACAGCAATGCACCTGGTGCCATTCCCTGTAATCCTGCAAATCTCACCTTTTCAGATGATGATCCAATTCTCTTTTAAAAGCCATGATTGAATTTGCCTCCATCCCATTCTCAGGCAGTGCATTCCAGATCCTAAACATGCAGTCAGTGCATAAAGAGGTTTTTTCTTATTGCGCCCTTGCTTCTTTTGCCAATCACCTTAAATCAGTGTCTTCTGGTTCTCAATCCTTCCATCAATGGGAATAGATTTTTCCCACTTTTGTCCAGAGTCCTCATGATTTTGAATACCTCTATCAAATCTTCTTTAAACCTAAGTTCCTCTTCTTGGGAATCTTAACAGCACCCTCTCAAATGTGTTCACATCCTTCCAAGTGTGCTGTCCAGAACTGGACACAATACTTCAGTTGAGGCTGAACCAGTGTTTTACATAGGTTTATCATAACTTCATTGCTTTTGTAGCCTATGCCCCAATTTATTAAGCCAAGAATCTTGTATGCTTTTATGAAACACTCTCTCAACTTGCCCTGCCAACTTCAATGATTTATGCACATATATCCCACATTATCCTCTACTCCTGCACCCACTTCAGAAATGTACCATTTATTTTATTTTGTTTCTCCCCCATTCTTCGCACAGAAGTAAATTACTTCATACCTCTGCATTAAATTTCATCTGCCACTTGTTTACTTGTATGGACCCCTTTCAGAATAAAGTGTGAAAGCTCTGATCCTAATCCAGTAAATCCATAGATGTTTCAGCTCATCCAGCTGATGCAGTAAATAAAAATTACTCAAAAGTCACTCATGCATTCCCCACAATGACCAAGTATGCGGGCATATGGAATTGCAAATGGCAGCAACAAGAAGAATCCAGGTTGAAAATAAATATGTTTGCTTTCTTTTTTAAAAAAACAGCCTTCATTACCACCTTTTCAATCAGGCATACAATGCAATACTCTTGTGCATTCAAACTAAATACAGAATCATTAAAGCTTCCTAAAAGGATTAAATTAGCTCTCTACATTCAGAATTACTAATTATTACCCTGTCATCAATGAAGAGTACTAAAAGACTACATTTAAAGGTCTCGTTTGTTTTTTTTGGACAGAAAAACTCAAGGCTTTCCATTTAATTAGCATGATAATCATTCATAAGATCATCCCAGTTTATGCTACTGGTTTCAAAGTTTTGTATTTTGAATTGTACAATTTGGAAATTTTAAAAAGTATGCTTGAAAAAATGTCATGTGGTAAATTTACAACAAGAAAGATGTGATCTGCATTCAAACGAAGAAGAATGTGGTACAATTATCCAGTGTACGATATTTTTGAGCCTGCCTTCTAAACACAAACTTTTGATAATGGATTTTCTCTCCAGCTTTTCCTCCTTCTACACACGGCATTACAAATGTTGATTCTAAACTTCAAACTAACAAATTTAATTATTTTATTCACTTGAACAAAATTACCAGAGTTTGCTATTTCCTAGATATATTAATTATATTAAACCAAACCTGGTGGCTAATAATTCCAAATACCAAAATTCTAGGGAGGGGGAAAACTTACACTGATGCAGTGGGAAGAGGAGCTAGTGCAAAGGTGGAATTAACACACATTATTGAACCAAATGAGCGGGGTACTTCATTATGGCTGTTGAAACATATTCATTACACAGTCCCAACTCCAGCCATCATTAGCGTCTCTACAAACAAATTTACCAAATGCAACAAATTAAAATTTATAGCTGGAAAAACTCAGCAGGTCTGACAGCATCTGCGGAGAGGAAGACAGAGTTAACGTTTCGAGTCCATATGACTCTTCATCAGAACGTTCTGATGAAGAGTCATACAGACTCGAAACGTTAACTCTGTCTTCCTCTCCACAGATGCTGTCAGACCTGCTGAGCTTTTCCACCTATTTTTGTTTCGGATTTGCAGCATCCGCAGTATTTTGCTTTCAAATTAAAATTTATGCTATTTTCACCAAGATTCATTCCTATCAAAGTAAGGATGGAGAGTCTCATTGAAATATTCATAGCTCAACCGACTGGTGCCACAATATGCACAAAAAATACTGTGGACATCTCAAAAAAACACAACAAAAAGTTATTTTTCAATCTAACGACTTTTACTTCCATTGACTCGGTCAATTTTCAGCTTCTTTAAAATATATACTAAAGGGCTACTTCACTTTGAATACAAACCTACTAAAGTGGTGCCTCTTACTTTTATCCGAGAGCCTGCAGGCTACAGTCGAGATCAAACCTGCTCTAAAAAGCCACCTTGTCAACCATAGCAAGTTTATGCCACAAACACTAGCTCTACTATGACAAAAATCCCCACTTTCTTTATTTGACTTTGTTCATCAGACATTTTGAGTAACAATAATGTATAATGACACTCACAACCAGCAATCCGGTGGCAGCATCAGATCAATGTAAATCCCTCTTACAACATTTGTATACAGGTATCAAAGGGCAATGTGGTCACAAGATGTCTTATTCTGAATTGTGAATCTGATTTTGCCAAATTAGCTGATCTAATTGAAAACCTATGTCTCATTTTAGTCTCACAGGTAGAACACCCAATGTGCTAAGAAAGTGAAATACTAAACTGCAGTGAAGTCAAGGTCTCATAAAACCAAGATCAAACAACACAAAACAGCAAGTTACATAAGTCCCAGTTCATTCAAAAATTAGTCTCCTCACTTATTCACGACAATATACTTTATTTATCCATTAGTTGCTGTTGATCACTGACAAAATATTTACAGAAGGGATGGGACTCTGCAAGACTAATGTTAGAAATTGCACCAATGGGATTATTTCTCATTGATTAAATGGTGCCTGTCTGTAACTCTTTCAGAGTCAAACAATTAAACTAAATTAACAAAATGAGGGATAAAGTAAACACAGCCCCTAAGTTAGGTTAACTGTAAAACCAAAGACAAAGTTTAAAGAAAACATACAAATATCAAATCAAAATGTGATTAAGGGGGTTGATAAAGCACCCCAGACCCCGCGGCGCCGACTGGGTATGGAAGGCCTCGACGATGCCGGCAGACACCGCATGCTCCCTCTCCAGGGACACCCGGCCACGAACGTAGTCGCGGAAGAGGGCCAAACAGTTGGGTGGGACAACCCCCTCGATCGCCCGCAGCCTGGACCTGTTAATGGCTAACTTTGCCGAGCCCAGGAGCAGGTTCACGAGGAGGTCCTCCTCCTTCCCGGCCCCCCTCCGCACCTGGTGATATAGCTGTACTAATCTGAACTGTTATTACACAAAGATATGGTGCAAAATATATACCAAAGATCTAACTTGCAGAACATTTAGGTTGAAGTAGAAATTACCATGTCCAAATATTATTTTGAATGTCAAGGATATCCTAAATTGACAGTTGCGAACTCTTCAATGTAATTGAGGATCCTAGTCACTTGGTCCAATTTTTATGATTTGAAATTTTCACCCAAAAGCAGTACCTTATCACTCTGCTGAAATCAGAAAAAAAAATCAAGAAATAAGTTCCAAGTTACTGAGGACCACATCAAGACAAATCAGCACCAGAAGGGGCTGCAACCCCCAAACAAGGCTTAAGGCATTCAGCCTTTGCTTAATTGAATCAAATTTCTTTCTCCCCTGCTATCTTCACTACCTAATTAAAACTCTTATCTAATTAAAATTCTTAATTACAAGTGCAAACATTTATGCATTTGTAACAATGAATAGAATAAATATTATCCCATTATCTAGTTTCACAAATGGTTTGCAGATGTGATTAACAATTTTAACAAGAACCAATCTAATTTAAAGGAAAACTTCATCCAACTTTCAACTTTTCCTCAATGCTTTATTTGGTAAAACTTTTGTCCAAGAAAGAAGGTTGTGGGTTCAAGGCCCAACTCAAAAACTGGGCCAATATTTAATACTGTGCTGCTTTAACGAAACGGAACAAGCCCCATTTTATTTGCTCCAACTATGAATATCAACAACCTAATTTCACTATTCAAAGAAAATTCAAGTAACTAATAAATCTTAAAGCATCAATACAAATAAGTTAATTGATCTTAGTGCTATATGGAGCATTCTGTGGTCAGTGACCAGGAGCCAAAATTTGCCTGCATAACAACTGCCATTGTGACCCATCCTCGTGTGAAGCACTTGGAGATATTTCTTACAAAAGCCATCACATTAATACAAACCTTTTTCTTTTCATCAACACGAAAGATGGCAGTGTCAGAAAATGGAGCACTTCATCTATTACATTCACGTCAGCATCAGGCACTGGCAAATCAAGTACAACAGAATCAAGCTTCCATTGGCTGCACAGAGTATATTAACCCTCAGAAGACCACCTAACTGCTATAGCAATGTAACCTTTACATTGTTCATTCTAACCGCTGAGCCTTTGAGGAATAGTAATACAGTGCCAATTACTGTTAAATATTGCCAATTTACACTATACCTATCACTAAGGATGAGGTCAAGATTGCCTAAAGTCATTCATTCCCTTAAATCCAAGAACATGGAAGCTTTTATCCCAGTCTCTGATGGATTCAAACTCAGTCCTCAAACTGAGAGGTTGTGTCATAACACACAATGCAATCATTCCTATTAACATATAATCTTTTCATAAAACCCAATGATTCTCATTTTCAATACCACCTTTGGAACAGATGAAAAAAATTTTGAAATGCTGACATTTTCAACAAAATAAAATTCAAGATTTATGAACTTGCTTTTCAAATGTAATTAGTACCAAATCTACCACAGCAATTACAGTGATTAGATTATTTTACGTCATTGTATCATGCTGAATAATGTTTAATGATTCTGTATCTATTCCAGCTGCTACAAATGCCTTTGTTTGTACATAGCACATTGAAGCAGTAATTCAAACAAGTCTGTGGTTATCTGCACTAAAACGTGATTATGCGCACGAATTTTGGGAGCAGCATGCCCATTAAGAATAAACTGTGTCGCTGATAAATTAGCTGAATATTGTAAGAACCACCTTGCACTCTTTGGATCTTTTCAGTAAATAAATAAAAATTGCAGAAGCATAGGCAAAATCAGCAGATGTGACAAGTTTGCATAAAAAGATTTGGAAACTCAAAACCCTTCATAATGACGCTAGGCTTGAACTAATTTTGTGATGAAACTTTACACATGAAAGTATTTATTCATGGATAAGCAACTGGTGTCTTAAGTAGAAATCCTATTTTGATTTCAAATTTGAAAGGCGACAAAAACATTTCACCAAGTGTTTCTCAAGCTGAATATAGCAGGCACATAGCAGGATTCAACAAAAACAGTCTGGTTTCTCAGAAACTTGTTTCTAGCCTTCATTTCACCATCTCCACCGCTCCCCTCACCCCTAACAAATAAGAATGAGGCCAAGACCAAAGCCAAGCGATCCTTACTTGCAGGACCTTTAAATGGGCAATCGACTGATTAGTGTTGAAATGCCTGGATGAGTGCAGCTCCAACAACACTCAAGAAGCTTGACACCATCCAGGACAAAGCAGCCCACTTGATTGGCATCCCTTCCACAAACATTCACTCCCTCCACCATCAACAAACAGGGCAGCAGTGCATATCAGCTACACGATGCACTGCAGCAACTCACCAAGGCTCCTTAGACAGCACCTTCTAAACCCTCATCCACTACCATCTAGAAGGACAAGGGCAGCAAATACATGGAAGCACCACCACCTGAAGTTCCCCTCCAAGCCACTTATATCCTGACTTGGAAATATATCGCCGTTCCTTCACTGTCGCTGGGTCAAAATCCTGGAACTCCCTCCCCAACAGCACTGTGGGTGTACCGACACCACATGGACTGCAGCAGTTCAAGAAGGTAGCTCACCTCCACCTTCTCAAGGGCAATTAGGGATGGGCAATAAATGCTGGCCTAGCCAGCGACACCCACATTCCATAAATGAATAATAAAACATTATACTAAATATAATGAAACGCTTTAGAAAAAAATCACTGAAATATAGTAATTTAACAAAGTTGAATGCTTCCCTAAATATTACAACTGCTGAATTGTACAACTTTGCCTGTGTGCACAACAGCAGCATTGTGTGTAAAAGATAAAGTAAATCTTGCTCCACGTGAAACCATCTAAAGTTAACTATTAAATTAAAAATCTGCAGAATAGTTAAAGATAACTGCAGATGTAATCACAGGCTGTTGTATTATAAGATCCGGAGAAAAACAGCTCCGTGTCACATCTATCTAAATTACACAAACAGCTCAGCCGAGCGCATCGCACAATAGGGGTTTTAAGAGCGCAGTGGTCCAAAAGATATTTGAATAAATTTAAAAGACCTGGCCAGAATAGCAGAAATTAAGCGGAGAAGAATGGAAGACCAGGAATGAACTGTGCTACTATTCAGGGCTCTAGCCAGGGGATATCAGTTTGACTCTGTAAATTACTGCCAATGTACTGAAGTTTCTCACTTTGTCTCAATAAACTTCCCTGCGCCCATATTGGCATTCTCAAGCCAAATCATGCAGGATAAACCAGGATTAGCAGGAAATCCAACATTAGATATCTCCTTCTCTCAGTAAACTATATCAAGCATTTTTGTCAGTTACTGGTAAATGGGCTTAGCAGCTGATGCTCATTAAGTCATATTGAGACAGATGATTTATCCCTGCTCTTGGACTGGACTTAAATAAGCACAGTGAAGCGCATTCTAAATTTTCATCCAGTCAGTCAATCAGTTCCCAATTGTAAACAAAGATTGGTTAATAGATTTTATTCAAATAACAGCTAACAAAGTCAAAGTGCAATATATGAATGGCAAACACTCAAAATCTTATTAGTTCCTAACCTTAAAAGGATCCAGTTCATGTTGCAAACTTCAGGCAAACTATACTGGTGCCACAAACTTTATTTAAAATTTAAAAAGGGTACATTTGTGAATCATTCCAGAATGCATCCCTTAGGTGGACTCCTGCGGAATCCAGCCTGGGTAATTTTAGTGCATCTACAGGATAGCATTTTGGACAAAATTCACTCATTAGGGCTCAAAAGGTAGAAGATTTAATTGGGTTCACTCATGATTTACATAATATTCTGTCCTTTATGTTTCCCCACCTTTCATGGTACTGCTGCAGAACATTCCATGGATGTTAATAGGCAACCTGTGTGGCCTACCCTTACCACCTATTTAGCAAAACAGGCTAATTTAGCAAAGGTTAGGGATCAAATGTGAGACTATCCTGGTCCATATTTAGCCACAGCCAATGGGGGCCAATTTCTTTTCAAAATTAGTCCTGCAAAGTAATCCCAAATAAACCTAATTTCAATAAATGGCAGTGACCTTAGATTGCTCATCACTGAAGTTAACATTATTGGATCAAGATCATAAGAAAGAGGAGGAATAGGCCTTTTGGCCCATTGAGCCTACTCTGCCATTCCATAAGATCATGGCTGATCCGTTTGTGGCCCAAACTCCACTTTCCTGCCTGACCACCATAACCCTCGGCTCCACTGTCGATCAAAAATCTGTCTAACTTGAATATGTTCAATGACCCAGCCTCCACTGCTCTCAATGGAAGAGGATTCCATGGACAAATAACTCTCAAGAGATGAAATTTCTCCTCACCTCCATCTTAAATGGGAGACCCTTTATTTTTAAACTGTGTCCCCTAGATCTAGATTCCTCCAGAAGGGGAAATATCCACTCAGCATCTACCCTGTCAAGACCGCCTCAGGAGCTCATGATTTAATAAGATCACCTCTCATTCTTCTAAAGCTGTTCAGAGTAAGTTTACTAGGCTACTATCTGGAAAGGGCAGGTTGTCTTATGGAGGAAAAGTTGGACATGTTAGGCTTGTATCCGGTGGAATTTAGAAGAGTAAGAAGCATCCGGAAGGGTCCTGACAAGATGGATGTGGAAAGGGATAACCTAGACCTAGGGGGTCACTGTTTAAAAATAAGGGGTTAAATATAAGACAGATGAGGAGAAATTCTCTGAGGGTCATTAAACTTTGTAAATCTCTTCCTCAAAAGACGGTGGAAGCAAAGTCTTGGAATATTTTTCAGGCAGAGCTAGGTAGATTCTTGATAAATGAGGGGGGTGTGTGGAGGGGGGAATGAAAGGTTATTGGGGTAGGTGGGAATGTGGAATTGAGGTTACAATCAGATCAGCCATGATCTTATCGAATAGTGGAGCAGGCTTGAGGGGCCAGGTGGCCTACTCCTGCTCCTAATTCGTATGTTCACATGCTCGTGAACCTCAATGAGCACAGGCCCAACCTGTTCACCCTTTCCTCATAAGGCAAACTCCTCTCCCCAGGAATCAGCCTAGTGAATCTTCTCTGAACTGCTTTCAATTCAAATACATAATTTTTAATTTGCTTTAATGGGATGTGGACATTGCTGGCTAGGCCAGCATTTATTGCCCATTCCTAATTGTCCTTGAGAAGGTGGTGGTATGCTGTCTTCTTGACTGCTGCAGTTGTGTTGTAGGAACATCTGCGGTGCTGTTATCCTTCCTTAAGGAGACCAAAACTTACACAGTACTACTCTAAGTGAGATCTCACCAATGCCCTGTACATTTGTAGTAATACTTCCCTACTTTTATCCTCCATCCCTTTTGTAATAAAGGCCAACATTTCATTTGCCTTCCTAATTACCTGTACCTCCATGTTAACTTTGTGTGACTTGTGTACAAGGACACCCAGATTACTCCATATCACAGCATTCTGCTGTCTCTCTCCATTTAAATATTATGAATTTCTATTCTTCCTGCCAAATTAGACAACCACATTATATTCCATATGCCAATTCTACCCACTCACTTAACCTGTCTTTATCCTTTTGCAGGCTCTCTATTCTCCTCCCAACTTCTTTCCCACTTGTCGTTGTACCATCTGCAAAATTGGCTAAAATACTATCAGTCCTTTCATCCAAGTCATTTATATAGATCGTAAATAGTTGAGGTCCCAGCACCGATTCCTGTGGCACTCCACTTATTACAGTTTGCCAACCTAAATATGATCCATTTATCCCATCTCTGTTTCCTGTTGGTTATCTAATCCTCTATCCATGCTAATATATTGCTCCCAACACCATGACCTCTTACTATGTACAGTAACCTTTTATGTGGCACTTTATCAAATGCCTTTGGAAATCAAAACGCGTTATGCCTACTGGTACCCCTTTATCAACCCTGCTTATTATATCCTCATAAAACCATGTTGACTGTCTGACTGTATTATGATTTTCAAAACGTCCTGCAACCACCTACTCAATAATGGGATTCCAGCATTTTCCCCAATGACTGATGTTAGGCTAACAGGCTTATAGTTTCCTGCTTTCTGTCTCCCTCCTTTCTTAAGTAGAGCTGTTATATTTGTGGTTTCCCCAATCCACTGGGGCCTTTCCGGAATCTAGGAAATTTTGGAAGATTAAAAACAATGCATCCACAATCTCTGCAGCCACTTATTTTAAGACTCAAGAATACAGGCCATCAGGTCCAAGGGACCTGTCAGCCTTTAGTACCTGGTACTTTTTCTCTAGTAATAGCAATTGTTTTAATTTCCTCCCTCCCTTCTGCCTCTTGGTTTTCTTCTAATTTCTAATCTTGGGTTCTTCTAGTGTCTCTACTGTGAAGATACAAAACACTTGTTCAAAGTCTCTGCCATTTCCTCGTTTCTGATTATTAATTCCCCAGGCTCACCCTCAGAGATCAACACTTGCTTTAGCTACTCTTCCTTTTTATATACTTGTAGAAGCTTTAACTGGTCTTTTAATATTGCTACTTTTCTCTCATACCCCAATTTATCCCTCGTATTTTTTAAAAATAATCCTTTGCTGCTCTCAAGAATTTTCGCAAACCTCCGCACTATCACTAATCTTTCAACATTGTATATCTTTTCTTTCAATGTACCCTCCTTAACTTCCTTGGTTAGCCACGGATGGCACGCCCTTCTCAGAATCTCTTTCTCAATGGCATATGGCTTTAGAGAATTATGAAATATATCCTGAAATATCTGCCAATGTTTCTCTACCACCTTACATTTTAATCTATTTTTTCATTCCACTTTAGCCAACTCTGCCTTCAATTATCTTATGTTGTAATTGCCTTTAAGTTTAAAACACTCGTTTCAGACCCACATTTCTCATCCTCAAACCGAATGTGGAATTTTATCATGTTATGATCCCGCTTTCCAAGGGGATCCATTACTATGAAGTCATTAATTAATCCTGCCTCATTACAGGTATAAAATGGCCTATTCCCTGTTTGGTTTGAGTATGTATTATTCTAAGAAACTGCCCCAAATACACTGTGAACTCATCCTCCAGGCTACCATTGCTAATTTGATTTGCCCAATCTACATGAAGATTAAAATTGCCTTGATTATTGCAGTTCCTTTTTTATAAATCCACATTATTTCTCGATTTATACTCTGTCCTACAGTGTCGCTACAGTCAGGGGGGGGGACTATAAATTACACCCACCAGTGGCTTAATTCCTTTGCTATTTCTTATCTCCACCCAAACTGATTCTGCATCTTGATCCTCTGAACCAAGATAACTTCTCACTATTGTACTGAACTTATCCTTGCTTAACAGTGCTATCCCACCTCCTTTTCCTTTCTTCCTGCCCTTCTGAAATGTCAAATGCCCTCGAGTGTTCAGTTCCAAGCCATGGTCACTTTGCATCCATGTCAGTGGCTAACATATACTAATTTATTTCTTATTTGTATAATCAATTCAGCCATCTTGTTCAGAATGCTCTGTGTATTCCCTACTCTGACCTTATTTACTGGACTACTCTTACGTTTCGTTGCTTTGTCCCTTACTGTCACTCTTTTGCTATTCATTAGCTGTATTGTTACGCTGCACTATTGTATTATCCTTCCTCTAACTTTCCAAAGCTCCCCTCACATGATGTCTCTCCACCCTGCTCCCTCCCTATTTAATTTAAAGCCTTTTTCTACAGCCCCTAGTTATACAATTCTCCCAGACACTGATCCCAGCATGGTTCAGGTGAAGGCTGTCCCAAAAGTACAGTTCCCTCTTTCCCCAGTACTGGTGTCAGTGATGTACTAGGCTTAATTCATCCTATTTTATCTGTTCCACTCAAATATTTTTTTAAAAAAGGAAATCATCTTCAAAGATTTTAAATTATTTAAAGCCAAAAAGTATTCTCACTTCTAACCACAATTTTACAGCCTTGCTGGAAAGTTCAGGTGTGGGCACTAGCAAAGACCACCAGTGTTGCCGTCCAAGGAGCAACAGTTTATTAATGCATATCATCTGACCTCATAATTACAAAAGGTCTGTTGATGCCCACTGCTTTGTGAAAGGGAAAAGGGAATTAAACTGTGAGACCTATCAAGTGAGTGTTTTTTGCCCAGCATTAAAAATTCCCCTTTATACTATCAAAACGTCATTATGCAATAAATGCACTGGCACATTTCATTAGAGTGACGCTATCACGAAAGGCAAAGAATTGGTTGGTAAAAAACAAAAAAACTGCGGATGCTGGAAATCCAAAACAAAAACAGAATTACCTGGAAAAACTCAGGTCTGGCAGCATCGGCGGAGAAGAAAAGAGTTAACGTTTTGAGTCCTCATGACCCTTCGACAGAACCAAATTGGTTGGGCTGATTTATCTTTCACAATATAACCGAATATAACAGAAATGAAGTAATTATTCTGAACACCTTTTGAACTGGTCTAAACAAGTCAATCACATTTCAACAGCAAAATCTGCACTAATTAAATGAAGGACAAAGTCGAGGACTGCAAGTCTGTGTATTTTCGCATTTAATAAAAGTAATAGCCCACAAAGATTATTTACAATGCAAGTCAAAGAAGCTATTGACAACGAGTTCCAGCATGATGTTCAACATCAACTAGTGATTACGTGAATCCATTAATTGCACAATGAACTTCCAGCACTTGTGAAGATAATTAGTCAAAGCCTATTATCAGGGGCCAAATTCTGAAAAGCAGTTGGAAACACCTCATTAATTTGGATGCAATCCATTTCATTTGAACCATTGATGATTTAATTCCAAGTACATTTCAAACAGTACCACAAATTATACTGGAAGGCAAAAGAAATGGCAATACTAAGTGCAGAATATGGAATTTGTCTACATTATTGGACATTATAGGAACAATGTAAAGCCTATGCTACTGGAGCTAAGACATTATGTGAAAGGCAGAAAATCAGAGTTGAATAGTCGGGATAAAAGCAAAACACTGTGCGGGTGCTAGAAATCTAAAATGAAAAAACAGTGCTGGAAAAGCTCAGCAGCTCTGGCAACATCTGTGGAGAGAGAAGGGTCATATTGGACTTGAAATGTTAACACTGTTTCTCTCTCCACAGATACTGCCAGACCTGCTGAATTTTTCCAGCACTTTGTTTGAATAGTTGGGACTTGGGAATATTTTGGAAATTAACCAACTGCGAAAAATCAAGAAAATCAGCTTGATGTTAGACTTAATTTAATTAAATGCTTAGCTGATGAATAAGTTCACCTGAATACAACAGTCAATACACATTTCACTTTGAATTGTACTAACTGGATCTAAGCTACATTTGCAGTCACTGTACTTCGTCAATGTCTCAGTCAATGTGCTTGCCATTTCCTAAGGTCATGAAAGGCATTATATAAATGCAAAAGTTTTTCTCCAAGTCCAGACTCAAACAAATCAATGCTCTCCATGCTGACCTCAAATCCTCTGTAAACTACAACTTGTCCAAAATCTGACCATCAAGTTCCACACTTAGTCCTTCTTATCCATTACCTTACTGCAGTAACTCACCAAACCTCCTTAGACAGCATCTTCCAAACCCATGACCACTACCATCTAGAAGGACGAGGGCAGTAGGTACATGGGAACGCCACCACCTGCAAATACCCACCAAGCCACTCACTGATTTGAAAGCATATCACCATTCCTTCATTATCACTGGGCCAAAATCCTGGAACTCCCTCCCTAATAGCACAGTGGGTGTACCTATACCACATGAACTGCAGCAGTTCAAGAAGGCAGCTCACCACCGCCTTCTCAAGGGCAACTAGGGATGGGCAATAAATGCTGGCCTAGCCAGCAATGCCCACCTCCCATGAATAAAAGAAAAATAATTGCTGACCCCCTCAGTCCTTTCCCCTCTGTGGACTTCCTTCCTACTTCTCACTCCATCTTCAACAATCTCAGATCACCAAGTTTCCTGTTGGTCTTAACTTCTCCTGCTGATATTGTCCTTACTTTTATTTTTAATCATCTCCTTTGTGTTTCAGGTGGACTCTCTTCAAACAAGCAAATTACTCAAAATTTGACCGTCTGCTTAAGACATCAATAAGGTGATTTTTCAGGAGTTATTCAGCTCACTCTGCAGAGAGGGCTCAACAGTGGAAGACAAGCACAATTTTCTCTCAAATTATTCTACAATGTTTGCTGATATGACTTAATCATTATGAATCACAATGATCAGAAAATGAAGAACTGTTGGTTGAAATGATATCAAGAGCAGCTGATTCAAAAGCAAAAGCTTTTCCAAAATGCTTAAAAAATGCCTACATACGTAATGAGAATATAAGTACACAGTCTCAAACGTACTGACGAGAGCTCAAATGTATGTACCCGGCCACATATATCAACATCCGAAGAAGAAAGTGGGTATTAGTAGCAACTCAGTGCCCAATTTTCCTAAGCAGTAACAAAGTAGGAAGAGTAGATATTCCACCAACATGTCTGTGCTTCCCCAGAAAATCAATCTTGTGTATTTATCACAGCACCCAGGTCCCTAATCACAATCTTAGCCACAGGTTCACATGAAAGCAACAAACACAGCCAGAACATGATGCATGGATTATCAGAATTGCTAAAATGCATTTCCAAAATTTGCATATAAATCATAAAAAAGCAAAGCTTTACAATGTAACATCCCTTTCGCAATGATGTAGAAATCTGGGGCTGTTGATTTAAGTTTAATCTAGATAATAAAACAGGTTTTTATCAGTCTATTACAATCAGTGCTTATACATAATCAAAAAATATTATGCTATTTTAATAATGAATTAACAGCCTATTATATCCATTAAATTAACATGAAATTAAAAGCTCCTCCTGTGCAAAACTGAAAAATCTCATTAGAACAAGGCTTGCACTTTATGTTCCAACTTTCCCCAGGTGATCTATGGAACATACACTACACATGCACGGACTCAAAAAAGACCGGAAAATAAAGGAAAATAGAGTTAAGGCAATCAGATCAGCCATGGTCTTATCAAAAAATTAAAGCTGCAGGGTGAATACACTAGTGATGACCACATTTGAAGCACTGGGTGATGGTCATGTGACAAGCCCACCCTTTGTGTGTTTAATCTTCTGCTTTCTCTGCAGCAGGAGACTAAACAGCTGAGACCACTGACGAAAGACCCAAATAGGGTCCCTCCTTCCTTTCCGCTTCTCTTTCCAACCCATCTTGGAGGTTTCAAGACCTGACTGCTGACCATGACCATTCAGGGAGGCTCCTGCTACAGTCAGAGGATTTAAAAGAATTCAACCTAGTACTACCATCTCCAGGAAAACAGCCACATCAGCTTCCTACATCTTTGGAATAGAAGCATCAGGACCAGCAAAGCAAAGTTGCAAGGCCACCAAATTCAGCCCGAAGCCAGCAGGTCACCAAACTACAGACTGTATATTGCATTCCCTTTATTTTTATGGGCTCCAATTTGACCAGCCTAGCTCCCCCGGACTCTATTTGTGTGTGCATGTGTGAGGAGGGGGACCAGAGAGAGGGAGGGGTGGGGGGTGGGGGGGACAGGACCGAGAGATTGTAACACTAGTATCATCAAGACAAAAGAGTACCTTATCACTGTTTCTGCAACAAGTCCCATTAGGTTACAGTCTTTGAAAGCTATTTACCTCAGTCGTTGTCTGTGGTAGCATGTTTCACATTTTAACCACTGAATCAAAAAATTTCTCATTTCCCTATTGGATTTATTAGTAAATATCTTGTATTGATAGCATTTCATTTTAGATTGTCTCCAAAACTACCCTTTCAAACTCATTCACAATTTCAAAGATCTCTTATCAAGTCACCTCTAAAACTTCCTTTCTAAAGAAAAAAGCTCCAAACTTTTCAATCTTTCCCTGACTATAATCTCCAAGTTCTGGTGTCATACTTAATTTTTGTTTTGCACTTATCTCTAGTCCTTTTATATTACAGTATGGAGAACAGAACCTGTACATTATTTGCAGCCTGACCAGGATATTATACAAGTTTAACATAGCTGCGCTGCTTTTGAATTCTGAACCTCTAGAAATAAAACGGTAACTGCCTCGTTAGCATTTGATTATTTTACTGGCCTGTATTACTGCTTTTAGTTATTTGTTCACCTACATCCCTAGACCCTTTTGCACTTATACCTCATTCAGTTTCTTATTTTCTAAGGTGTAGGCGACATTAGTTTTTCCCTATCAAAATGTAACGTGTTTATGAATATTAAAGTTCATTGCCACTCAACTGCACAGTATGCAGTTTTTTAACATCTTCTGGGATTATGTTCTAATTCATCCCTAGTGTCAGCTATGCAAACCCCCCAACACCGTCCAACCTCTTCCCCTCAGTTTGATATCTCATGCAAATTTTGATATAGTTATTTGTTCTCAAGTCCAAATCATTAATGTAAATTTATGAACAACATTAAAAATGGTGCTTTTTAAAAGGAACATTTGCAATATCTCATGTACCTCCAACCACTGCGCATTGGAAACTGATAAGTGCATTCTTAGATATTTAATGTCTGCACTGAGTGAACAAAGAAAGCTTCCCTTTTATAGACAGCAGGTCTCATTTTATACAAGACTCAATGATCAAACGGCTACTTTCATTATTGCAAAGATCAGTTGTGCTGTTACATTGTTTCAATGAAGTACAAAAATGCAACACATTCTCTGATAAGTGAAATATTTTAGAGGGTTTACTTAGCAAATATATTTAGTTTTCGCCACAACTGGAATAATACAAATATTGGTAAATATTATTTATCAAAATAACAAGCATTACAATTATATAACAAATGCAATTGCATTAGCAGAATAACAGCACCTGGGTCTAATAGTTGACATCACTTTCTTACCTTGATTGTGGTAGCCCCTTTTTATGAAGATCCGCTCGGACTCTCTCTCCTACGTGCTTGTATATTTCTACTAAACTATTTATTGCTGCATCTCGGACCTGGTAAGAGTTAAAAACAATTTAAGTACAATTTAAAAAGTGACTAGTAAGATCCTTTGTTTACTCTGAGGGAGATTATCAGATTTAAAATTTTGCATGATTAGTTATAACCAAGTTTTCCATGTGTTTAATTGGGCAGTAATCCTGAAGTCCTGTAGTTTCATATTTGCTATAATTGTTGCTCTGAAGGTTGCTCTGGAATTCAGATGTTGAGTATATTCAAGGCTATGATCAATAGATTTTTGGACTCTTTAGGGAATCAATAGATATAGCGATCAGGCAGAAAAATGAAATTGAGGTTGAGGTTGAGGAGCAGCTATGATCTTATCAAATAGTGGAACAGGCTTGAGGAATCATTTGGCCTACTCCTGCCCTGTTCCTGTTTCACTGAATTTCAAAGCTGAACTTTTCAAATATGTTTAACTCTTTAATTAATGCACTCAATATTAGAATAATTAGCAGCATCAATTTCACTTTTTATTCACAGATATTGTTTTATTCACCAATTTCTGGAAATAGTTAAATGGATCAAACAGTGAATTATGATACAGAATTTTGAATAGAGCATACCTGATTAGGAAATAAAAATGAAAGACATCAGTTTTTCAACTGATGTTTTTAACTTTTTAACCCAAACATTAAACTACTTTAAACACAACAGTACTGCTGTTAAGTTGCAACAGTGAACACATCAGCTTTTATTGCATATTATTTTTTATCACATATTAGACTTCACCTTGAACAGAAACCTAGGTTCTGCAACACATCACAAAAACTAGTCTATCAAATATAAAAGTCTTTCTTACATGGGGTTTTTTGTCTCCAACTGAAATTCTTGTCCAACCAGAGAAATGGAAACAGAAACATAGGAAATAGCAGTAGGTCATTCGACCCTTCATGCCTGCTCTGCTATTCAATATGATCTTAACTGATCCTATCTCAACACCATGCTCCCACTCTCTTTCCCCATACCCTTTGACGTCTTTAGGGTCTAGAAATCTAATTCCTTCTTAAATACATTTAGTGACTTGGCCTCCACAGCCTTGTGTGAAAGAGAATTCCACAGGTTCACCACCCTCTGAATGAAGAAGTTTCTCCTCATCTCAGTCCTAAATGGCCTACTACATATCCTGAGACTGTGACCCCTTGTTGTGGATCCCCTCAGCCAGAGGAAACATCATTCCTGCATCCAGTCTGTCCAGCCCTATCAGAATTTTATACGTTTCAATGAGATCCCCTCTCATTCTTCTATACTCCAGTGAATACAGGCCTAGTTTATCCAATCTCTCCTCATGATAATCCTGCCATCCCAGGAATCAGTCTAGTGACCCTTCACAGCACTCCCTTCTATGGCAAGTATATCTTTTCTTAGGTAAGGAGACCAAAATTGCACACAATATTCCAGGTGTGGTCTCAACAAAACCCAAACCGCTGCAGTAAGATATCCTTACTCAAATCCTCTTGTAATGAAAGCCAACATGCCATTTGCCTTCTTAACTGCTTACTGCACCTGCATGCTTGCTTTCAGTGACTGGCGTACAAGGACACCCAGGTCCCTTTGTGCATCAACATTTCCCCATATAGAATGTGAATATTTTGTTGCTTGATAACTGGGGAGGAAATGTGCCAAACGGTCCTTCGGCACAATAACCAAAGCAAGATCCAAAGAGCATTGTAAGTGCATAATTATTCTAACATCCTACAGATGGCAGTGTGCTACCCCTGCAATGTCACCATTAACCAACAGATGGCTCTATCAAAATAAGCAGTTTAAATCACAGGAACAAAACAGGCTCATTTACAAAAATGATAGAACAAAGCAAGAATGAATCAGCATATAGTTTGTAAAGAATCTCAACAATGAATTCCTATTATGGATGTTATTGAACAAAGTGTAAAGTTGGATTATGAAGTTCCAAAAACAAAGGATAATTGTTTGGCAACCGCACAAGTTCAAAGATTGACAAATCATGTAGGAATCTGGATGTCTCAATATATAATACAGCAAGATTCAAAATCAAGTAAAAATATAACTTCCATTACTCATCATTGACGGAAATGGAATTCGTGTCAAATGTCCATGCTAGGCTATCTTAGCTGGTTATTAGTCAACCACTCAAAAATATAATGCATACATGAATTTTGATGACAGGCTGTTGTAGTTCTCCAATTTCTAACTACACAGACTGAAATCAGACGCAAATGAGGCAAAAATAGAGAAACATTCTGTTTTTAACAAGCTGACTACTTACCTGACTGTTTGGGTCTCCTAATAAATTACAGATATGGGGTACGATTTTGCTTAGAGTTAAACTGTGAGCTCCATAACTGGAAAAGAAGAAAAAGACTTTTAAATGTTGTACTTGCAGAATATTACTTCTCACTTACTAAAATAAAAACCAAAAACTGTAGGAAAAGTTTTAAAACCAGTTTAACTTACGTATTTAATGTGCTAATAAGGCAAAGGCAAATCCCTTCTCTGGTTCGAAAATTCTTGTGTTTAAATCCTCCTAGCATTCGTTCCCAGACATACTGCAGGAAAAGGATAACAATTTTTCATTATTAGAATGCCATTATTAACTTGCTAAGGTGAGACAGACGAGCTCTTTACGTTTACAGCACCCACAGAAGCTCAAAACAAAGAACACCCAAGATGTGCTACATCCTTTTTAAGCATAGTAGTTTAGTGGCCCAGCTGCTCGGGTGGTTTGTTTCAATACATCTCTAACCAAAGAAAACTAAAGCTATGGGCAGTCAGTATTAAAAAATTCCCTGAATCCTAAAGTACAAATTCAAATAGGAAATTGATCCAATATCAGCAAACCCCATTAGCCATGACCAGTGAAGTTTTTTTTATAAAATCACAAATATGGTAGTGTCAATGTATTACTGCAGCAGGAAAAAATGATTTCCTATTCCCAGCTATGTACCTGTGGAGTAGCAGCGAGTTCCATAATCTTTAGCAGGAGAATCTGATCTTCTCCTCGTACTGGATCCTTAGCATCCCCTAATCTGTCTATTAGACTTGGTAAGACTGCAGAAAATAGTAAACAAACAATACAAACGTTGAACAATTTAAATAATTAAAACACATATTATATATACATATATGTAAAAAAACTAAGTTGATAACAAAATTCAAAGCTAGGTGGAGGTGTTTATTTTATGTTCAAGTTACAGGTAGATGTTTGTCTCCTATTCGGTGTGAAGCAACTGCTCAGCTTTGCATACTGCAATTAAAAGCGTCGTACTTGCCAGACCACCATGGTTTTAAAAGCAAATATTTAGACAAACTTTGGACCGACCATAAGATGCACAGTAATTTTTGGCAACATTCCCCCCCCCCACCCCCACCAAGAGAAAAATGTTTCTTATGGTCCAGCAAATACAGTAGTTTCGTTGTTTGCTGATTTTCTTATTGATAAACACCACAGCACAACAATTATCACCATAAAACAAAGTGCATTCATATTAAAAAATACACACATTATCTCACACACACTGCAAAGAAAGACAGACTTGTAAAAGATGCTATCTGTACAACCTTAGCATGTTCCCACCAAATAAGTACTTCTGAAATGTAGTCACTTTTATAATATAGGGATAAGTAGTAGCCAATTTTTACACAGCAAGGTCGCACAAACTTTAAATGAGACAACATCTTCACAATTTATCAGTGATATTGAATGAGCAATAAATATTGCCTAGGCACCAGGGAGAATAGTTCCTTTAAATGGTGCCACATGAACTTTTAAATCTGATTGAGGGGCAAGATTTATCCAAAAGGAGCTACAAAAGAGAACCTTGATAAACAGTCAAGCTCATTTCTTTCACTAATTTTGAAACAATTGAAATCAACCAAAAATAAACATACCTGTACCAATGTGCGTTTTGAAGTGATCCTGAAGACGCGTAATGAGGGTTGATAAAATTTCTATACCAAACAAAGCAACCTGTAAAAATAAATTATGAAATTAATGTATTAGCAAAGCTTCTAAACATAGAATCTTAAGCAGCAGAAATGAAAGGATATCCGCATTTAGTGACTTTAATAAGGAATGTGACAGGGTGCTTCAAGATAGGAGTACTGAAAACAGGCAGAGATGCAGGAAGGAAGAGATTAGGAGGGGGTGACTAAAGGCTTGGTGAAAGACTAGTGCATCCCTAAAAATAATCAACTGTGAATTCACATCAAAGAGAGGGGGGGACACCAGTAGGAAACTAGCATGATAAACAAAGTCATGCACTGACCAGAAAGAGGCTATTACATGGTTATCAAGATTTTTTAAATATAATAAACAAACAGCAAGTCACACAGGAACCTTGGCCCCAACACACTGCTGCTGTACTGTGCTGTTTGGGAGCATAATTCACACTGAAAATTCTAATATTTCCTCCATTGGCTCAAGGAGGAACACAAGAACACATCAAGGATGGGAAACAGTCACATAACCCAAATCAAAGCTCAGCACACTAGTGCCCTACTTCCCATCGATGCCATCTGGCATACCATTCCAAACGTTAGTCTTTCAGATAAGCTCAGACTGATAACACTTCACTTGTTCAAATTCTACAGCCTTTGGCCCTACTTGGCAACACAATAATATTGTAGGTTTAACATATCTAACAGCCTACTTCTTGATCTGCAGAGCTCTTTTTCACAAAGATTTTTCACCATATATTGAGGCAGACCCAAAGAGAAAGCAAGTTTAAGCATTACTGGAGACAGAAACTGAGAACTGCCATGATAGATTTCACATTGGAGAAAAACATTTGTTCCAATTGATCTGTGGGGCATTATTACAGATAGTATGATTAACCTGCTACCTATGGGACAAGAAAAGGTCAACCAAAGGCGTCATAGGGTCATTTCAAATGTGCATATTAGAGACAAAGACAAAATTGTTTCAATATATTGGTGCACTGCATCCAATAATTGCTAACCTCATAAATATACTGCAATTCCTATATGTCAGCAGCTGATGGCAGTGCAAAGCATTATGGGTAATTAGAATAACTATTTTTATCCTCAAGAATGTGCATTTACTGAGATTTAATCAGCACTAAACCTTCATAATGCAATTAACAAATATGGTTACAAATCTGAAAACAAGCCAAGGAAAGCTAGAAAATAGTCACCATCAGTCAGAGGTGTTACTGTTTCACCTATCTTCCTGACACAAGCAATTTTCATTAACTATCCTTATCTTGGGGTTGCGTGGCTGTTCAATGAACGTGTGGTGAGAACAGCACTGCTAACACCATTACAACACTTGCGCATCACCTAGGCATCTTTGTTTAGGCTATGGTGCAATTTTTGGAACCTTTTCAAGGTTTATTTAAATTGCTGATTTATTAATTGAATTTGTTGTTAGCCTACATTGTTTTAAGCACATAATCGAAGTGTTTTTTACTTTCACAACTGCGATCATACAGCATTTTTGCAAATTACATTTGTCAGGTCAATAAAGGGCCCAAACACTCCTTTCAAATGAAGCAGCATTTCAATTGCACTTTAGTCTACTGCATTCGCTGCTCCCAATGCAGTTTCCTCTACATTGGAGACCAAACACAGACTAGGTGACTACTTTGCAGAATACCTTCGGTCTGTCCGCAAGCATGACCTAGACCTCCCTGTCCCTTGCCATTTTCAACACTCCACCCTGCTCTCATGCCCACATGTCCGTCCTTGGCCTGCTGCAATGTTCCAGTGAAGCTCAACGCAAACTGGAGGAACAACACCTCATCTTCCAACTAGGTACTTTACAGCCTTCCGGATTGAATATTGAGTTCAACAATTTTAGATCGTGAACTCTCTCCATCCCCACCCACTTTTTTCCAATAAATTTATATATTTTTCTTTTCCCACCTATTTCCATCCATTGTTTTATCTCTACCTTTTAGCCTAGTTCGATCACCCCCACCCACCCACTAGGACTATCTGACATTGCTCATCCTGCTTTCTACCCTTAATGTCCCCATTAGCACATTTGTTAGCTAACATCACCACCGTCAACACCTGCCCTTTTGTCTATGACATCTTTTGGCAATCTCCACCTATCACTGGCCCTCTATCCAGCTCTACCCCCTCTCTCAAACCATCTTATATTTCACCTCTTTTCTATTTTTCCTTACTTCTGATGAAGAGTCATTCGGACTTGAAATGTTAACTGTATCCCTCTCCACAGATGCTGTCAGACCTGCTGAGTTTTTCCAGGTATTTTTGTTTTTGTTCCTGATTTTCTTGGACTTGTCTGGCAACAAAGGCCACGTAGGACGTTCCTCTGTTAGGATTTCTTCAGGCACAGGAAGTAAATGATGTATGAGAGTGTATAGCCAACATTCCAGAGGAGGGCAAAGAAAATGTTTCAAAGACACTCTGAAGCTCTCCTTGAGCAGCATTGAGGATCAATTGTTCAAAACGGTGACAACTTGTCCATCAAGCTGCATCACACTCTGGGTTACGTCTTAATAAGTAGGCAGCGCAGCAGCAGAGAAAGAAAGGAAAGCAAGCAAACCCTACACTCTGGATCCCACTACTTCATGGAACATCTGCTCCATGGATTCAAAGATCGGTGGGTCGAGAATCAGCCTGTTCAGTCACGTGAAGGCCCATAGCAGGAACTCATGACCCTGAGTAGACATCATTCTCGAATCAAGGGACAACGAACGACAACTAATATCTTCAGCATTTTCAAGTTGAATCCAATAGAAGGAAAATGGTACCATCGATATTCCTGCGAATGCTGGCCTAAAGGTCTTCCTTTCTATATTTCAGGCTAGTTTATCATTGTTTATCCAGGACTCCATCAGTCCGACCAACATTGTTGTTTGTCCCAAGGACCAAAGAGTGGTCTCCCAGCCCTCTCAGTGCAGCTGCACACTCCATGGTGTTTAACCTGGAATCGCACACAATTCTACACTTCAAGTCAGACATATGAATAGTACATGAGATGGATGTTATTATCAGTGATGTGATACCTTCTCTCCCACCCCATCCCCTTTTCACATGATTACTGAGGAACAGGTTCCCAGAGAAAATCGAGGATCGATTAACAGCTTTTAGAAGAGAGATGGATTGATATGTTAAAGATTGAGGGTTGTACAGGTCTTCATGACATTGCTTGCTTTTCCAGGGGAGGTCAGGAAAGAATACAACTTTCAGACGCAAATGATTAATTGATGGGGTAGGGCAAGAGCATGGGAAGAATGCATGATACAAAAGAATCATAGATGAACATGCTTGGGAGGCCAAATGTCACAATTTTCTTATTCAGAAACAAAAGGTTGAAAGTCAAGGTAAATTGGGAAGTAAAGACTGGGTAGTGCCAAGCTTGAATGCAAATGCACTCCAGGCCAGCCTACACCTCCTTCCATCATAAACTTGAACTCATTCATAACTCTGTTGTCTGTATTTTAACTCACACCAAGTCCTATTCACCCAATACCTCTGCTTGCTGATTCCTCATCATGCAACACCTTCATTTTAAATTCTTGTCAGTGTTAGCAAATCCTTCCACAGTAACACTCCTCACTTCTGCTATCTCCACAGCCATAAAACCCTCAGGTTTGTATTCCTCTAATTCTCAGCTCTCAGAGCCCTGATTTTAATTGCACCATCACTGGCCATCAGCTAGTTGGGCTCTAAATCCTATAATTCCCTCCCCATTTTTCCTCCTTTAATATGCTGCTTAAAATCTGCCTCTGACCAAGCTTTTGGTCAACTGTCCTAATACCTCACGTGGCTCGTTGTCAAATTCTGTCCGAAAAGAATCCTGTGAAGCACCTTGGGATCTTTTGTTGCATTTCTATGGTACATTTAATGTAAGAATCAGTCGTAGACTGAAAGAGGAATGGAAGATTGAGGAAAGAAAGAAACTTCAGTTTGGAGTTGCAGGAGAGAATAAGCTTTTGTTACACACAAAGTGTTGCTGATAACAACAACCTTGACAGCGTTTAAATGTTAGTGGGAATAAGACAAGTATGTTGAGTGAACTTGCGATTTGGTTTACTTTAACACTACCTCAGGAGTTTTGGTCAAAGTTATTACTAAAATTGAGAAGCAGAGTGGGGGGAAATTTCTTTACTCGAAGTGCAAAATATATTGCCACAGAAGCAGCTGAAAATTGATTTTAAGTAGAAACACTCCTGATGTGTTCCCAAAAACCAACGTGCTAAATGAAAATGTACTAAATGTAAATCACTTTCCCATAAGAAAACATGTAAAAAGGGTGGGTTACATGCTTGACCTGTAATTTTGACATTAAAAACCTATTGGCTACCTTGAATCTAATTGGCCCAAAAATCCTCTAACTTCCCTCCCTGACCCTCCTGCTTGCTACCTCCCTCCCCAACCCCCTCCTTCCCACTACTACCCTCCCACTACTTCCCACCCACTGAGTGAGAGCTCGGGAGCGAGGTGATGAGCGGGAACATACGAATATAGAGCAGTAGGCCATTCGGCCCCTTGAGCCTGCTCCGCCATTTAATAAGGTCGTGGCTGATCTGATATTAACTTCAAATCTGCATCCCGCCTAACCCTGATAACCTATTACACCCCTTTGCTTATCAAGAATCTATCCACCTCTGCCTTAAAAATATTCAAAGGCTCTGCTTCCACCAAGTTTTCAGGAACAGTGTTCCAAAGACTCTCAACCCTCAAGAAAAATTTTGCTTCATCTCAGTTTTAAATGGGCAACCCCTTATTTTTAAACAGTGACCCCTAGTTCTAGATTCTCCCACAAGAGGGAACATCCTCTCCACATCCACCTCGTCAAGACCCCTCAGGATCTTATATGTTTCAATCAAATCACAAGGATTTTGGAGAGGGAAGCAATGAGCGGGAAAGTTGGGAGAGTAAAGCAGCATGAGAGGGAAGTTGCAAGATGGTGGGAGTGTTGCTAGAGGGAAGCAGCGAGAGTGAACATGAGAGAAGTGGCGAGCGGGAAGAACTGGGCAGGTCAGGAGAGGCAACGAGTGGGAGTGTAGGAAGAGTAATGCGCTGAGTGGGGAGGAAGGGAGAGGTGGTGAGCTATGTCATTTTGCTCTTAAAAAAAAATGCGCATGCGCAGTAACCACGCTAGAATGAAAATGAAAATGAAGGCAGTTCTATTCAGGGGATTTCCCTAATTTACAAACCACGTTAAAATGAAAATTAGTTATTGGGATTCACTTTAAACACGGGATACCCGTAGTGCCCTTCCCATTGTAAGGCATCCCAGGAGGGTGTGTATGGCTCAGTGTCAAACAAGAGAGAGAGAGATGGAGTCAGTAGTTGGGGGAGATAGTTTGTTACAGAGGCCAAAGAAAGATCTTCCAATATTTACTTGGGAGGAATGTTATGCTAATCCAATACTGGATGCCAGACAAGCAATCTGACAATTTAGAGAGTGGAGGGGTCAAGAGAGGTGGTGATGACTTGGATGGAAAATGACACGGTTTTCAGATGATATTGCTAGGGAGCAGTATGTAGGTGAGAAATAGAAGGGGGCCAAGGATAGATTGTTGGAGTTACAAAGACAACTGGAAGAGGAATAACGATAGGGGGTTTGATAGGTGTTTCTGTGGCCACAGACGCGAATCCAGGTGTGTTGCTGCCTCCACAATGCCAGGGTCAAAGGTGTCACTGAGCGGCTGCAGAACACCCTGAGGGAGGAACATGAACAGCAAACAGTCATGGTCCACATCAGTACCAACAACATAGGTAGAAAAAGGATGTGGTCCTCCAGTCAGAACTTAGGGAGCAAGGTAGAAAATTAGCATGCAGAACTTCGAAAGTAGTAATCTCTGGATTACTCCCTTCCTAACAGCACTATGGGTTTTCCTACAACAGATGGACTGCAGGGGTTCAAGGCGGCAGCTCACCATCACCTTCTCGAGGGCAATTAGGGACAGCAACAAATGCTGGCCTAGCCAGTGATGCCCACATCCCACGAACAAATGTTAAAAAACTCCCATTACAACATGCAAGTGAGTATAAGAGGATAAAGCCAGATGGGAGAGATGGTGCAGGAGGAATGGCTTTAGATCCATGGGCTTTGGGATCAGTCCTGGAGAGATGGGACTTGTACAAGCCAGACAGGTTGCACCCAAGTAGAGGCAATGTTCTTGTGGACGATTTGCTAGTGCTATTAGAAAGGGTTTAAACTAATTTGGCAGGGGTGTGGGAACCAGGAGATAATATCAGAGAAGAATACTGGGAGAGACAAATAGCACTACAGTAGGAAGTATTAAGTTATTATTATGAAAACCAGACAAGTGCAATCCCACCCAACTGGGTGACAGCGAAGACATGCTGAAGGAGGGTGGCTGGTAGATCATGTCAAAAGCTGCAGACAGGTTGAGGAGGAGGAAGGATATTTACTATTGTCATAGGATGCCATTTGTGCAATTAATAAGAGCTACATCGGCACTGTAGCAGTGGCGAAAACCTGATAAATTCAAACATGTTGTTGTGTTAGATGCGGATACATACTTGGAAGGCGGTAACACATTCAGGAAATTGAGAGAGGAAAGGAAGGTTGGAAAATTGGGTGATAGGGGTCAAGGGTTGGTTTGTTGAGAAGGGCGAACGACAGCAGCTTTGAGAGAGAGCACATCATTTCTGGAGGAGCAAGAACCATTAACAATTTCAGCCAACACAGAAACCAAAAAGGGAAGTTGGTGGCCAACTGTTTAGTGGGAATAGGGCCAAGGGAGCAGAGATTGGGTCTCAAGGACAAGATGAGCTCAGAGGGCATGAGGGGAAGCATAAGAGAAAAGTAGAGAAAGATGCTATTTCAGGACTGGGGCAGCTAATCAGATGGTCTCAAGCTTAGCAACAAGAAAGTCCATGAGTTTCTCGTACCTCTTGGAGGTGAGGATAGAGGAGACAGAAAAGAGGATTTCAGATGCTGCAGTTGAGAGTTATCTTTGCATTCCAGGATGATCCTGGAGTAGTGTGCAGTTTTGGCAGATGAGAACAGTACCCTATAGTGCTTCATATGGTCATTCAAATCTGGCAGTGAATGGCTAAATCAGTTGCACATCATATCCATTCAAGTCTCCATCACTTGAACTTAAAATGAGTGGCGATGAGGTCTATATCAGAGCGAGCAGCCAGGGTGAGACACAGTAACATTTTATGGGGAAGTGAGACAAAAATGGCGATAAGGGCTTGGTTGAGCACATGGGTAGCTGCAGAAATGTTGGTGAATGAGGACTATAGTTAGGACAGTTGTTAAGGGAGAGCTTTTTATTTCCCCTTAGGGACAGGCACAGAAAGTAGTAGTTTTAGGCAGTGTGTTCATGAATGAAGTATACCTTAAACAAAGTGTAAAAGTTGAAAATTTGGTCAGAGTTGGAATTCTCTGCTATGTAATGGGTGAATGAATATCAAACTGAAATGTAGTTTAGCATTTTGAACATAACTTTAAACTTTTTAAACTAGAAAAAAAACTGCAAGCTGGTTAGCAGAGACTGCTCAACAGTGACAGCTAATTGTCAATCAGCGGGAACAGGACATGGTGCAGCATCACTGCATTGGTAATCCAGAGACCCCGCCTAATGTTCTGAGAACCATCATGGCAGTTGGTGGAATTGAAATCTAGTTAATAAATCTGGAATTAAAACCTAGATCACGATAGGAAAGTTAAAAATGAATGAACAAGACACAGACACCAGACAAGACAAAAGCACACCCTGCCAGTTGAATGTCCTCCTCTTTACAAACAACTGAGGATTTGTTCCAAAATTGGAAGAGCTGTCTCACGGGCTAATCAAGCAACAGCCTGACATGCAAATCACACTTTAAAGCCAATGCCCAACTCCATCACCATCTCTGAGTATATCTTGTCCCATCGACTGAACAGACCCACCAGAAGTGGTGTACAGTGGTACAGTCGGGCGGGAGTTGTTCTGGGAGTCCTCAACACTGACCCTGGAAGCCGCGAGGCATCAGGTCAAATATGGGCAAGGAAACCACCTGCTGAATATTTCTGGAAGACACACTGAGGGTAGCAAGGGCACAGAATGCACTCTGGGCAGGGGACTTTAATGCATATCAGTGGCACTACTACAATCAGTTGTTTCTTGAAGGCTGTCATCTATGATGGTGGGCACCTAAGAGGGAGGCCAAATTGTATCATCCACACTTAACTTCAGGCTCAAGATGGTTTAAAATGCTTCAGCCTTGTCTTCTGCACTGATGCGCTAGGCTCCCCCATCATTATGAATGGGGATATTTTTGTAGCCTCCTCCGGTTAGTTGTTTAATTGTCCACCACTATTCATGACTGGATGCCAGGACCACAGAGCTCCAATCTGATGCACTGGTTGCAAGCTCACTTAGCTTGGTCTACAATATGCTACTTCTGCTGTTTCCATGTGTTGCATGTCCTGCGTTGCAGCTTCACCAGGTTGGCACCTCATGACAGGTGCTGCTCCTGTCATGTTCTCTTACACTCCTCATTGAACCAGGGATGGTTCCCTGGCTTGATGGTAATGGTAGTGAGGGATATGCCAGGCCATGAGGTTACAGATTATGTTGAATACAATTCAACCGAATTTTTGGAAGAGATAACTGAAGCAGTGGACAAAGAATATCTAAAGAATATATTTAAAAATCTTAAGAATAACATCTAAAGATGTTATTTATTTGGGCTACCAAAAGGCATTTGATAAAAAAAATCTCTCTAAAGAGGCTGTTAACTGAAGCTGGAGCTCATGGTATTAGAGGCAAACTAGGAGATTTGCCGAGTGGCAGGAGACCAGGGTAGAGTTAATGGGCAGGTACTCTAAGTAGCAGAATGTGATTAGCGACATCCCTCAAGGATCCATGTTAGGGCCTCAACTATTCAGCATATTTTTCACAGCTTAGACAAAAGACCAAAAGCTACATATTCAAAAATAAGCAGCACTGCGAGCAGTATTGAAGGAAACATAAAAAGAAAAAGATATTAACCACACTAAGCAAGTGGGCCATCGTGGCAAGTGGATTTCAGCATAGGCAAAAGTGAATTCATCCACTTTGGAGCAAAGAAAGGGTAGAACAGAGTATTATCCAAATGCTGACAAGCTAGAAACAGTTGAGTTCCAAAGAGACTTTGTGGGTCCTTGTACATAGATTACTAAATTGGCATGAGCAGTTACAGACAATAATCAAAAGGCTAACGACACTCTGGCCTTTTATATCTAGAGGGCTAGAATACAAAAGGGCTATAAAGTCATGCTACAGTTATACAAGCCCTAGGAAGATGGCAATAGAAGTATTGCAAGCAGTAGCAACTCTGGGCACCATAAATTAGGAAAGATATACTGGCCTTGGGAGAGAGTGCAATATAGATTTACAAGGTGGATACCTGGACTTCAAGGGTTAAATTCCAAGGAGAGATTACACAAACTCAGGTTGTATTCCTTGGAATTTTGATGATTAATGAGTGATTTAATTGAAGTTTTCAGGATATCAAGGACAACAGATAAGGTAGATAGTGACAAACTATTTTTTATGCTTAGAGAATCTACGACAAGGGAACATAGCCTAAAACTTCAAGCCTGACATTTCAACAGTGAAATCAGGAAACACTTTGTGCAAAGGGTGGTACAAGTTTGGAACTCTTCTGAAAACGACAACCGAAGCTAAATTAATTGTCATTTTTAAATTTGAGATTAATGATTTGTGCTAAGCAACGGTATAAAGGGGTATGGGGCAAACGTGGGTAAATGGAGTTAGGCTGCATATCAGCTTGAGAGGCTAAATGTCCTAGTCTTGTTCTTATATTCCTAAGATACAGAACTTCAGTACAGGGGAAGAAGCTGGCTGATGAGTAACTGGTAAGTTATTCTACTTATTCGAATTATACTAAATAGTTTTTCAAGTTTATGGTATGACCGCAGGATGTACATTCGCTTGCATATGGAAAATCACGGACGCACCACGGGTTCCAAACAAACACATATGCAAAAAGTGTTGCCCGTTGCAGAAGCTTGAGCTCCAGGTTTTGGAACTTGAGTGGCAGCTAAAGTCACTGTAGTGCATCAGCGAGGAAGAGAACTACATGGATAGTTTAGGGGGACTGGTCACACCACACGTTAGGAGCATGCAGGCAGAGAAGGGAATGGGTGACCGTCAGGCAGTCTAAGAACCAGGCAGGTAGTGTAGGAGTCCTCCAAGTCTATTTTGCTTGCTAATCTGCTTTCCATTTTGGATACTGGTCAGGGCGATAGTTCCTCAGGGGAGTGCAGCCAGAGCCAGGCCTGTGGCACCATGGATGGCTCAGCTGCACAGGAGGAGGAGGAGGAAGAGTAGAAGAGCAATAGTGATAGGGGATTCAATAATCAGGGAATCAGACAGGCGTTTTCCTCAGCAGTAAAAGTGACTCCAGGATGGTGTGTTGCCTCTTGGTTCCAGGGTCAAGGGTGTCATGCAATGGCTGCAGGGGATTCTTCTGGAGGAGAACGAACAGCCAGAAGTCGTGGTCCACATTGGTACCAATGACATAAGTAGAAAAAGAGATGAGGTCCTAAAAGCAGATTTTATGGACTTAGGAAGGAAATTAAAAAACAGGGCCTCAAATGCAGTAATCTCAGGATTACTCCCAGTGCCATATGCTAGTGAACATAGGAATAGGAGGATTGGCCGATTGAACACATACTGGAAAATTGGTAAAGGAGGGAAGGTATCAGATTCCTGAGGCATTGGGACCAGTTCTGGGGCAGGTGGGCCCTGTACTAGATGGATGGGTTACACATTAACAGGATCAGGACTAATATCCTCACAGGGAGATTTGCTAGTGCTGTTGGGGATGTTTAGTTCGTCAGGGGATGGGATCCTGAGGGGTTGCTCAAATTAGAAGTAAAGCTGGTAACAAGAAGTAGAAAAATAGCAAGTGAAATTATAAGGAAGGTGAAATGAAGGCGAGCACAACAGGCTTAGCATGCAGAATAATGTTAAGATGCCAAAATTAAGGACACACTACCTGAATGCACACAGCATTCGCAACAAAGTAGATGATTTAAAGGCACAAAGAGGTAAATGGGTATGATCGAATTGCCTTTACGGAAACATGACCACAGTGTGACCAAGGCTGGGAACTGAGTATTCAAGGATATTTGACATTTAGGAAGGGCAGACAAAAAGGAATAGAAGATGGTGTTGCACCGATAATAAGGGTTGGGATCAATACATATTAGTACGGTCAGAAGGACAAAATGCGGAACCTGTTTGGGCAGAGCTAAGAAACAGCAAGTGACAGCAAACATTGGTAGGAGATTTTATAAGCCAACAAACAGCAGTAATTTGGTAGTAATCATTCAACAATCCTTAGATTCTGGAAAAGTCCCAGAGGATTGGAGAATGGCCAATGTAATACCCTTATTCAAAAAGGGAGAGAGACAGGTTAACTTAGGCCAGTTAGTTTAACATCCGTCATTGGGAAAATGTTCGAGTCTATCATAAAGGATGCAAGAGCAGAGCATTTAGCAATATATAATCTAATCAAGCAGAGTTAGCATGGCTTCATGAAGGGGAAATCATGCCTAACAAATTTACTAGAATTCTCCGAGGTGGTAACAAGCAAGACAGAGAAAGGGAAAACAGTAGACGTAATACATTTGGATTTCCAAAAAGCATTCAATAAGGTACTGCATATAAGGCTACTTAATAAGAGCTCATAGTGTTGGGAGTAGTATATTAGCATGGACAGAGGATTGGCTAACTAATAGAAGACAGAGAGTTGGGATAAGGGGGGGGGATTTTCATGTTGGCAACCTGTAACTAGTGGAGTGTCACAGCGATCAGTGCTGGGGCCTCAATTATTTATGATATAATATATATATGTGACTTAGACGAGGCAACTGAACGTACTATCACCAAGTTTGCGGATGACACAAAAATAGGTGGGATGGTAAGTGGTGAGGATGACACAAGGAGTCTACATAGGGATATAGACAGGTTAAGTGAGTGGGCAAAAACTTGGCAGATGGAATATAATGTGGGAAAATGTGAGGTTATGCACTTTGGCAGGAAGAATAGGAGAGCTGAATATTATTTAAAAATGGAGAAAGACTGCAGGAAGCTGCAGCACAGAGATTTGGGGGTCCTTGTGCATAAATCCTAAAAAGCTAACATTCAAGTTTAACAGGTAATAGGGAAGGCAAATGGAATGTTGGCCTTTATTTCAAAGGGAATGGAGTGTAAAAATAGGGAAATCTTGCTAAAACCATACAAGGCACTAGTTAACCAAGAATACTTTGAACAATTTTGGTCCCCTTATCTAAGGAACGACATACTGGCATTGGAGGCAGTCCAGTGAAGGTTCACTAGGTTGATCCTGGGTATGGAGGGATTTTCTTATGAGGAGAGGTTGGGTAGGTTGGGCCTGTCACATTGGAATTTAGAAGAATGAGAGGTGACCTTATTGAAACAAATAAGATTCTTAGGGGGCTTGACAGGGTAGGTGTTGAGATGTTGTTTCCCCTTGTGGGACAGTCTAGGAGCAGAGGGCATAATCTCACAGTAAGGGGGCGCCCATTTAAAACAGAGAGATGAGGAGGAATTTCTTCTTTCAAAGGGTAGTCAATCTGTGCAATTCTTTACCGTAGAGGGCTGTAAAGGCTGGTACATTAAGTATACTAATGACTGAGATTAACAAATTTTTAATCAGTAAGGGAATCAAGGGTTATGGGGAAAAAGGCAGGAAAGTGGAGTTGGAGATTATCACATCAGCCATGATCTGACCGAATGGTGGAACAGACTAGATGGGCTGAATGGCCTACTTCTGCTCTTATGTCTTCTGGTCTTATGCAATGTTAGGGATGGTTTTCTAGGGCAGAATGTTGAGGAACCGACTTGAGAACAGGCTATTTTATATCTAATATTAAGTAATGAGAAAGGGCTAATTAATAATCTTGTTGTAAGAGAACCTTTATGGATGAGTGACCGCACTGTGATGGAATTTACATTCTGTTTGAAAGTGAGGCAGTTCAATCTGAAGCCAACGTGCTAAATTTGAAGAAAATTATGCAGGTATGAGAGGCAAATTGGCTGAGGTGGATTGAGAAAATACTGTATAAGAGTATACAGGCAATGAATAGACTTTGAAGAATTATTACATAGGTTACAGCAATTTTACATCCCTTCATGACAGAAAAACTCCGGAAAAGTCAGTTATCGTGGCTAACAAAGGACACTAAGGATTGTATAAGATTAGAAGAAAAGGCCTATAAAGTTGCGAGAAATAGTAGTAAATCTGAGGACTGGGAGCATTTTGGAATACAACAAAGGACAATTAAGAAACTGATAAAGAAAGGGAGGATAGAAAATGAATGTAAATTGGCAAAAACAAAAACGGACTGTAAAAGCTTCTACAGGTATGTAAAAAGGAAACATTTAGCTAAGACAAATGTGGGTCCATACAGGCAGTCAGGAGAATTTGTAATGGGAAAGAGAGAAATGGCAGAAGCGCTAAATGATTACTTTGTGTCTGTCTTCATTGAGGAAGGTGCAAGAAATCTCCTGGAATTAGACATCCAAGGGACTAAGGTGAATACAAAATTGAAGGAAATTTGTATTACCAAGATGGTTGTATTGGAGAAATTAATGGGACTGAAAGTTGTTAAGTTCCCAGGATGTGATATTCTACATCCAAATGTTGAAAGAGGTAGCTATGGAGATAGCGGATGCATTGGTGATCATCTTCCAAAATTCTATAGATTCTGGGATGGTTCCTGCAGATTGAAAGGTAGCAACTGTAACCCCACTATTTAAGAAGGGAGGGAGAGAGAAAACGGAGAACTACAGACGTGTTAGCCTTACATCAGTAGTAGCAAAAATGCTGGAATCTGTTATAAAAGATGTGATAAAATGGACACTTAGAAAATAATGATCTGATTTGGCATAGTCAACCTGGATTTACGAATGCGAAATCATGTTTGACACACCTGTTCAGAGTTTTTTTTAAGGAGGTTACTAACAGAATTGATAAAGGGAGTCAATCTATGTAGCGTACTTGGATTTTCAGAAAGCTTTCGATAAGGTCCCCCACAGAAGGTTGATTAGGAAAAGTAAAGTACATGGGATAGGTGGTGATATACTGGCACGGATTATAAATCGGTTAACAGGCAGAAAACAGAATAGAAGAAATAAATGGGTCATTCTTGCGTTGGCAGGCTGTGACTAGTGGAATTCCACAGGGATCAGTACTTGGGTCCCAGCTGTTCACAATATATATCAATGACTTGGATGTGGGGACCAAATGTAATTTTTTCCAAGTTCGCAGATGACAAACGTGTCTTGTGAGGAAGATGCAAAGCAGCCACAGGAGGATTTGGACAGAATTAGTAAGTGGGCACGATGGAATATAATGTGGAAAAATTTGAGGTTATCCATTTTGATAGAAGGAACAGATGGGCAGAGTATTTCTTAAATGGTGACATTAGAAAGGTGTAGATGTACAAAAGGACCTGGGTGACCTCATCAATAAGTCACTGAAAGCTAAATTTTTTTCTATTCATTAGATGGCTATTCACTGGCTGAGTCAGCATTTATTGCCCATCCTTAATTGCCCTTGAGAAGGTGGTGGTGAGCTGCCTTCTTGAACCACTGCAGGCCCTGTGGCATAGGTACACTGACAGTGCTGTTAGGGAGGGAGTTCCAGGATTTCAACCCAGCGACTGAAGGAACAGCAATATATTTCCAAGTCAGGATGGTGAGTGGCTTGGAGAGGAACTTGCAGGTGGTAGTATTTCCATGTGTCTACTGCCCTTGTAAATCTAGATGGTAGCAGACGGGGGTTTGGAAGGCGCTGCCTAAGGAGCCTTGGTGAGTTCCTGCAGTACATCCTGTAGATGATACACACTGTCACTGTTCATTGGTGATGGAGGGAGTGCATGCTTGTGGAAGGAGCGTCAATCAGGCGGGCTACTTTGTCCTGGATAGTATCAAGCTTCTTGAGTGTTGTTAGAGCTACACTCATCCAGGTAGGTACAGAAAGCAATTAGGAAGGGTGAATGGTATGTTACAGCCTTTATCACAAGAGAGTTTGAGTACAGGAGTAGTGGAGTCTTGTTTCAATTGTATAGAAGCTTGGTTAAACCGCATCTGGAATACTGTGTGCAGTTTTGGTCCCCCTTACCTTAGGAAGGATATTATTGCCAGAAGGAATGCAACAAAGGTTCACCAGATTTGTTCCCAGGATGGCAAGGCTGTCCTATGAAGACAGGTGGGGAAACTGGGCCTGTATTCTCTAGAGTTTCGAAGAATGAGGGATGATCTCATTGAAACCTACAAAATATTTAGAGATAGACAGGGTAGATGCAGGAAAGATGTTTCCCGGGTTGGGGATTCTAGGACCAGGTGACACAATTTCAAAATAAGAGTGAAGCCACTTAGGAATGAGAGGAGCATTTTTTTTAAATTCAGAGTGTTGTGAATCTTAGAATTCTCTACCCCAGAGGGCTGTGGAAGCTCAGTCACTGAATACGTTTAAAGCAGGGATTGACAGATTTCTAAATACTAATCGCAAAGAGATAAAGGGTATTGTGGAGGAAAAAGGCATTGAAGTAGATGATCAGCCATGAATGGTGGGTGATGAAGCAGGCTCGATGGGCTGAAAGGCTTACGTTCCTACTTCCAGCAATGCACTACTGAAGAGGGCAGTGTGCAACTGATACAAGAGAACTCCCAAGTTTCCCTCTCTCCTTTCCCTGTAGTGATATACCTAGCCTCAGTAAGAAGGTGATTAGTTACTCAACCAATGAAGCACATCAATAAATCAGTGTACAACCACATTATATGACATTATTATAATGCACTACACAAGCCAAGAAATTACAATCAATTAAAAGAGACAAATTACTCAAGTAAAGCAATATCATATGTAATAGACGACCATTGTGGCAATCAAGCCTTCTCCACCATTCAATAAGATCGTGGCTGATCTTTATATGCACATACACACACACACTATATGTAATATAATTATAATTTAAAAAATGAAATAATTTGAGGGCTTTTGGGAAGCTCTGCTCGGTGCTCAGTAAAGTGACAAACACTTGGACTCTCCCCAACAAGACTTATCTTTAATACAAGGTTTTAGACTGAAACTACATAAACCAATTTCAACCAGCACCACTAGAGTTGGCATGGAGGAATTCCCACCCCCCCCACCCCACTTCCACAAGAGTACATTAGTTATAATGTGATGCTTCAAGGTGATAGATAATTCATAGAAAGGTTGTGCAAAAGTTACCAGGTAACCTTCATTACCTACAATTCGTTATCAAGACAATGAATAGTGCAAGGCCATTATCATGTGAAAAATATGTATTACTTTATAATAACATTTGCCAGTTTACTAAAAATGCTTACTATAATCGGAGTTATTTATCTATTTTTGGTGTTTCATTGTTGCCAAGTAAGTGCATACCTGTATGACGGTAGTCCATGGGGAGTCTGAGGGGAAACAGTAGAGGAGTGATAATGGACTAGTAATCCAGAAGCCCCAATATTCTAGGGATATGGGCTCAAATCCCAGCATGGCAGCTGGTGGAAATTAAATTCAACCAATAAACCTGAAACTAAAAGCTAGTTTCAATAATCAACCATGAAACTATCGTCGCAAAAACCCATCTGATTCACTAATGTCCTTCAAGGAAGGAAATCTGCCAACCTTAAATGGTGTGGCCTACATGTGACTCCAGATCCTCAGCAATGTGGCAGATTTTTTAAAAAGTCCAGGTCACCGTTGCTGAACATCTTTCAGGTGAAGAGAGTAAGTCATTCAAGCCCCCCATGTCCAAACCACTATTCAATTACATCATACTACATACCATTTACCCATAAAAATATCTATCAATCTCAGCCTTACAAACACAGTGCATCTCTGGCAGGCTGTGTTAATAGCAAATACTTTCCAGCACCTGGTCAGCTGCAAAGGCACAATCTACTTGTGATGAACCACTTCAACAAGCCATTCTGAAGAAATCTGAAGAACTGTGGAAATTGCCCCGTGCAGACATGATTGCTTCTACAGCAGCTATAGAAGGTCTATACAGTAAAGCAGGCACAAGCTTGCTTCATTGATCTGCCAGATGCAGCAAGCAACTTGGCCCACTAGTGACAAAACAGGGTGACACTGTATCCAATGGTTGTACGGTTGATGGCTGCCTCTTTCAGTGGTGTTCAAGGCCTTCTACAACATTATTTTTCCCATCAACCTGTTGTCAGCAGCAACTTGATAGGGCAATGTGCTTAAAAATAAAATGCTTTTAAGAGTTTTACCTATTTCCAGCATAAAATACACATGATATTGCAATGAACGCTTGGAGATGCCAAATTCTTTTCTCCCACTATCGATAACAGCAACAATGTTAACACCCTGAACATAGTTTCTCTAATCAAATAATTTAGATGGACTCAGCTATTTTTACTTGTATCAAAAGCTTCCTTGTGAAGGAAGAAACAAGACTGCCTACAGCTGTACCAGACAAAATTGTAACATTACAGGTACTACTGCAACAGAATAGCAACTTTCCTTATAAACACTTGCAAGCACTTCCAGATTGTTTTAAGGATATCTACAATTTCAAAGCTAAGGGAAAATATAAAAATACAATGTTTTACTTTAGAGTTTTTAAAAAAGAGTAAGTTTGCACTGTTTTGTCTTCGAAATTGAATCTCTCACACTTAATTTTTGCCAGACCCCAACCAACATTCTTGAATCAAATTTCAGAGAACATCTTCAGGCAGGCTGTTGGAAATAATAATCAATATCACTGAAATTCTCATAATCCACACTATTTAATACCAGTTCGTTTGGTTCAAAGTTTTGACGGAGATATGGGTGATCAAACAAACAATATCAACAATCAACTGTGATAAAAATAGACTGAGAAACGATTGGTAGAGTTGAGTCCCAATTTCTGAAGTCACTCCAACTCTCAGCTCAGGGTCAGCTTCTATTTCATCGAGGTCCAAATTCTTCTGTTACTGATCATACCTGCACGAAAAAGCAGTCTGCAATACTACTGAGTCACAATATACCAATATCTAGCAACAGGATTCGTGCCATCAGCAAAGTAATTGAAAAATCAGTGTTGGCTTCATTAAGCAATCTTTTTCTAGTCAAAACTTCCAACTGACATTTGAAAAAACTAACTCCAGCAACCATCAGTTGAACCTTAGAAATAGTATTTTTTTGAAGACAGACAAGTTCCAAATTAGGTAGGCAAGAAATATAATAATGAATATCATGAGGGTAGTTTCCATAATTTACATGCTTCTAGCCTGAGTTTCAATTTTTACATCAAGAATAAACCTTCTACTCATAAATCCCAGAAGTCACCCAAGATTGCTGATTGAAGTGGTAAAATGATGCCTCCAGGGAAGTGGCAAATAATTTCCAACCATCTTGGCCGTGCACTATCAATAAACAGGACAAACTTTCACAAATCCACCCATGTTGATGCAAAGAGGCGTCATGGGCTCCTGATCTGCTTCCCACCAATGCAACCAAGATTCTATGGTAGAAGTTTACAGGAAAGCTTACACATAATGCTGCAAAGAATTAAGTAATGAAGCCCAGTTGATAAAAGCTCATTTATTCTTTCAGAGATGACTTTATTGGCTTCTCCGATCATTTTTGATGAATTATGGCATGAGTATTTTTCCAGTAAAAATTATTCTACAATTCCAGGGAGATGCTTGTATGCTCCTTTGAACAATTTATCAAGTTATTCTCCAATAGCATGAATTTTAGAAATGCATGCATTACTTCTGAAGTCACTCCTTACTTATATCAGCAGAAAATCCTGTCATTATGTTCACTTTGCTGATGCTACCCCAGTTACATCATATTCCTCATGCTACATCATTGTGACTTTTACTGTGTCCCGACCCTGTGCTAAGTTCATACTTTGAGCACAACTTGCAGATCTGTGTGCTTTCTCTGTTATTTGATTCCATTTTCACAAAAACAACAGCTGCTGTTGGTTTTAAAAGATTGTCCCATAATAGCCTCTCCCAATGAATTGAGGGGAGGAAAAAAGTGAAATACAGCTAGCACAAAACAAAGAGTACACAAGGTAGAGAGAAAAAAGTGTAAGGGAGGAAGGAGATGTTTAATCTCCTAATGTTTAGGATACGACAACATGATTATGCTAAAGTAAACTTAAATGATTTCAACTGGGTAAATGGTAAAAACATTCAAGAACACAAATCAGTTATGACTGGTAAAATTAACAAAAAAACAGTGATCACTGTAAATCTTAATATCATTTACCATCAACAAGGCTACTCTGTTATGCACAAGTCTTAGCCAAGTTTTGACAACGTTCCAAGCAGACCACAGCCATTTCAGTTATTCTGTCATAGAGGCACTATCCAACCAGTTGAGATGACAGAGTGAATCAATCTCATTATTTATTTTCTGCATGCTCCATCAATTTTATCCAACAGCTGGTCGCTGGCACTGGGTTCCACTGAAAGCATTACCAGTTCATAAGTGGATTCTTCCTCCCATAGATCAACTACCAGATGCAAACGGCTATTTTTTCCCCCGTTATTTCAAGCTTAAATGCAGCTCAAGGGAACTGATTAATTTAAATAACTAATATGTTTAATTTTTTTGACAGAGGATAGGTTAGCCTTGGACACCAAGTCATCATGGTGATGGGCAAAAGCTTACACAGAATATAACATACAAAGAGTGGAAATTTTCAGACAATTATGGAGATAAACCAGATAGCTGCTTTGGCAAGTTTTAGAAAGGACAATGCACAAATAAACACGTAAACGGTGGAATGCAAAAATTATATATTAAAAGACATCTATAAAAGTCACCTGCCTAAAATGGCATTATTGGACTGCAATAATTTGCAAGTGGGGCAGAACTTGTTCCACAGAAATGTAGATTCTACCTTGAGACCCAATTACTGGTGCAGGGATTTGCAACTGCTCCTTCTCCCTCCTTGTGCAACAAAAGGAAGCTAGAGAATATTATGTAAAGGCAGGATTAAACCATCATTCACTTTATCAGAGGAAATGCCTGAATACTGTGCAATTGTAGTTATCCACAGCTCAGTTTCTCAATACAACTCCAGATACAAATATGGCTTCTGACCACAGACAAATGCCATTAGCCAGATAACAGACTTGCCAAAAATGTAGTCGCTATGCTTTAGTCCTGCAGACAGCTGAAAATGATAGAGCAAATGTGCAGCAGATAGCTTTTATTTTACACACTGAATGTACTATCACCAAGTTTGCGGATGACACAAAAATAGGTGGGAAGGCAAGTAGTGAGGATGACACAAGGAGTCTACAGAGGGATATAGACAGGTATAGGGCAGATGGAGTATACTGTAGGAAAATGTGAGGTTATGCACTTTGGCAGGAAGAATAGAGAAACTGAATATTATTTAAATGGAGAAAGACTGAAGAAAGCTGCAGCACAGTGGGATCTGGGAATCCTTGTGCATGAATCCCAAAAAACTAACAATTAGTTCAACAGGTAATAGAGAAGGCAAATGGAATGTTGGCCTTTATTTCAAAGGGAATGGAGTATAAAAATAGGGAAATCCTGCTAAAACTGTACAAGGCACTAGTTAGACCACACGTAGAATACTGTGAACAATTTTGGTCCCCTTATCTAAGGAAAGATATATGGGCATTGGAGGCAGTCCAGAGAAGATTCACTAGGTTGATCCCAAGTATGGAGGGATTTTCTTATGAGGAGTGGTTGAATAGGTTGGGCCTGTACTCACTGGAGTTTAGAAGAATGAGAAGTGACTTTATTGAAACAAATAAGATTCTTAGGGGGCTTGACAGGGTAGATGCTGAGAGGTTGATTCCCCTTGTGGGAGAGTCTGGAGCCAGGGGGCATAACCTCAGAATAAGGGGGCACCCATTTAAAACAGAGATGAAGAGGAATTTCTTCTCTGAGGGTAGCCAATCTGTGGACTTCTTTACTGCAGAGGGCTGTAGAGCTTGGGTCGTTAAGCATATCTAAGGCTGAGCTAGACAGATTTTTAATCAGTAAGGGGATCAAGGGTTATGGGGAAAGAGCAGGAAAGTGGAGCTGAGGATTATCAGATCAACCATGATCTAATTGAATGGTGGAGGAGACTCAATGGACCGAATGGACTACTTTTGCTCCTACATCTTGTGGTCTTAAACACTGATAAATATTTTTTATTGGGAAACACAACTGTTGCTGAATTATCATTTCAGCATCCAGAAAGCACTGCTCAAAAATAAAAATCCTTATTTACAGAATGTCAAAAATTAAGTCTCACAGACATCAATATTTGGCGCAAACTGTGAACGTAGATCCCAATGCTATGGAGATAATTAAATTACTCCTGTGTACCTGCTATACACTAAGTGAGGTGGTGGCAAGAGGAAGCGGTGGCGTTGTGATAATGTCACTGGACTGGTAATCCAGAGACCCAGGCTAATGCTCTGGGGACATGGGTTTAAATCCATGGTGGAATTTAAACTCAATTAATAAATCTGGAATTAAAAATAATGGTCTCGGTAATGGTGAGCATGAAACCATGTCACAAAAAATCCATCTGGTTCACTGATGTCTTTTAGGGATGGAAATCTGCCATTCTTACCTGATATAGCCTACAGGTGATTCCAGACCCACAGCAATGTGGTTGCCTCTTAGCTGCCCTCTGAAATGCAAACTACACAGTTGTATCAAACTGCTAGGGAAAAGTTAATAAGCAATGAAACCAGAGAGACCACCTGGCACTGACCTAGGCGCCAGAAACAATAATGGCAAAATGAGCCCTGTCGACGCTGCCAATTCCTCCTTAGTAACATCGGGGTGTTTATTCCAAAATTGGGAGAGTTGTCCCACAAACTAGTCCAACAACAGCTTGACAGTCATACTTACTGAATCATACCTTACAGATAATGTCCCAGACACCACCGTCACCATCTCGAGAGATCGTGGCACAGTGGTATACAGTCAGGAGGGAGTTGACCTGGGAGTCCTCAACATTGACTCTGGATCCCATGAAGGCTCAGGGCAGCTGGTCAAACATGGACAAAGAAACCTCCCAATTACCACTTACTACTCCCGTCACCCTCACCCACCTTAGTACTCCTCCATGTTGATCACCACTTGGAAGTTGCATTGAGGGTGGCAAGGGCACAGAATGTACTCTGAGTGGGGCACTTGAATGTCTGTCACTAAGAGTGGCTTGGTAGCACAACTATTGACCAAGCTGGCTGAGTCACAAAAGATACAGCTGCTCAACTGGGTCTGCAGCAGGTGGTGAGGGAGTCAACGAGGGAAAAATAACTACTTAACCTTGTCCTCTCCAAACTACCTGTCACAGAGGCATCTGTCCATGACAATATTCTTAGGAGTAACCACTGCGCAGTCCTTAAAGGAAATTAAGTTCTACCTTCACATAGAAGTTACTCTCCATCGTGTTGTGCAGCACTATCACCATGCTAAGTGGGACAGATTTTCAAACAGAATTAGCAACTCATGAGATGCTGAGGGTAATCAGCAGCAACAGAACTATATTCAACCACAATCTGTAACCTCATGGCCCAGCGTATTCCCATTCTACCATTACCATCAAGCCAGGGGATCAACCTTGGTTCAATGAGGAATGCAAGAGGGAATACCAGAAGCAAAACCAGGCATATCTAAAAATGAGGTGTCAATCAGGTGACAACACAGGACTACGCATGCTAAACAACGGAGGCAGCAGGCAACAAACAGAGCTAGGCAATTCCATAACCAACAGGTCAGATCTTACCTCTGCAGTCCAGTTATAAATGGTGGTGGTCAGTTAAACTAACTAGAGTAGAAGGCTCCGGAAATATCCCCATCCCTAATGATGGGCAAGCCCAGCACATCAGCGGAAACGACATGGCTGAAGCATTTGCAACCATCTTCAACAAGAGGTGCCGAGTGGATGATCCATCTTGGCCTCCTCCTCAGGTCCCCAGCATTAGAGATGCCAGTCTTCAGCCAATTCAATTCAATCCACTTAATATCAAGAAATAACTAAAGGCACTGGATACTGCAAAGGCTATGGGCCCTGACAACATTTTGGATATAGTACTGAAGGTCTGTGTTCCAGAACCAGCTGTGCCCGAGCCAAGCTACAACACTGGCATCCACCCAACAATGTAGGAAATTGCCCTGGTATGTCCTGTCCACAAAAAGCAAAACTGCTGTATTTGGACATGGACTGAAGCCATCCATGTTCAAATACAGCAAGATCTGGACAATGTCCAGGCTTGGACTGATAAATGGAAAGTAACATTCATGCCACACAAGTGCCAGGCAATGACCATCTCCAACAAGAGAAAATCTAACCATCGCTCCTTGACATTCAGTGGCATAACCATGGTTAAATCCTCGACTATCAACATCCTGGGTGATACCAATGACCAAAAACTGAACTGGACTAGCCATATAAATACTGTGGCTACAAGAGCAGGTCCGACGCTGGGCACCCTGCAGTAACTAACTCATCCCGACTCCCCAAAGCCTGTAAACCATCTACGAGGCACAAGTCAAGAGTGTGATGGAATACACTCCACTTGCCCGGATGAGTGCAGCTCCAACAACACTCAAGAAGCTCGACACCATCCAGAGCAAAGCAGCCGCTTGACTGCCACCCAATCCACAAACATTCACTCCCTCCGCCACCAATGCACAGTAGCACCAACGTGTATCATCTACAAGATACACTGCAGGAACTTACCAAGCCTCCTTAAGACAGCACCTTCCACTATCACTACCAACTAGAAGGATAGGGGCAGAAGACACATGGGATGGGAAATAAACGCTGGCCTTGCCAGTGACAGCCACATCCCATGAATGAATTTTTAAAAATCCAACCCAGCCAATTACCACCCCATCAGTGTACTCTCGATCATCAGCAAAGCAATGGAAGGAGTCATAAATAGTCTATCAAGCGGCACTTGCTCAACAATAACCTGTTCTGACGCTCAGTTTGGGTTCTGCCAGGGTCACTCAGCTCCTCAACTCATTATAGCCTTGGTCCTAACATGGAAAAAAGAGCTAAACTCATGAGGTGAGGTGAGAGGGACTGCCCTTGACACCGAAGCAGCATTTGACCTAGTGTGGCATCAAGGAGTCCTAGCAAAACTGAAGTCAATGGGAATCAGGGGGGAAACTCTCCACTGACTGGAGTCATGTCTAGCACAAAGGAAGATGGTTGTGACTGTAGGTGAATCATCTCAGTTCCAGGACATCACTGCAGGAGTTCCTAGACCCAACCATCTTCAGCTGCTTCATCAATGACCTTCCTTCCATCATAAGGTCAGAAGAGGAGATATTCGCCGATGAGCTGATGATTGCACAATGTTCTGCACCATTTGCAACTCCTCAGATACCGAAGCAGCCAATGACCCCGGACTACATTCAGGCTTGGGCCGATAAGTGGCAAGTTGCATTCATGCCAAACAAATGCCAGACAATGCACATCTCCAACAAGAGAGAATTCAACCATCTCCCTTGACATTCAATGGTATTACCATCATTATAGACCCCACTAACAATAGCTTGGGGGTTACCATTGTGCTGAAACTGAATGGGGCCAGCCATATTAATACTGTGACTACAAGAGCAGGTCAGAGACTACGAGTCCTGCAGCAAGTAACTCACCTCCTGACTTCCCAAAGCCTGTCCACCATCTACAAGGCACGAGTCAAGAGCATGATGGAATACTCTCCCCTTGCCTGGGTGGCAGCTCCAACAACGTTCAAGAAGCTGAACACCATCCAGGACAAAGCAGCCTGCTTGACTGGCACCCCATCCACCACCTTGAACATCCACTCCCTCCATCACTGACGCACAATGGCAGCATTGTGCATCATCAACAAGATATACCGCAGCAACTCATCAAGGCTCCTTGAACAACACTATCCAAACCCACAACCTCCATCATCTAGAGTGACAAGGGCAAGAGATGCATGGGAGCACCATCACCTGAGTGTTGTGCTCCAAGCCACACACCATACTTATTTGGAACTATAATCGCTGCTGTTCCTTCATCGCTGCTGGGTCAAAGTCCTGGAACTCCCTTCTGAACAGCACCACATGGCTGCAGTGGTTCAAGAAGGTGGCTCACCACTTCCTTCTCAAGGGCAATTAAGAATGGGCAATAAATGCTGGCCTAGCCAGCGATGTCCACATCCCATGAAAGAATAACTAAAAAACAAGGCTATGTGGAGCTGTTAAATGAACCTTTTAGATCAAGACAAAAAGACAGACCACACCAATGCTCTGATTAAGTACTTAGCCACAGGCAAATATTCTTCCATGTAGCTCCTATTAGAAGAGAAGAAAATTAAAATATCAGGGATTCAAAATAAAAATCCAGGAAGGAAAAACTAGACAATGTTTTTATTAATACTATCCAGTCCCATGACAACCGAATATTCCCAGCTGTGCTTTGTATGGTAATTATCCAATCCAATAAACACAAAGCTCACTACCGGAAACAGCACTTCCCCACTACAGTTTATACAGCCATTTTGAATAGGACTTTATTATTCTGAAACCCACATGAAGCAGCAAAGCCTCTAGTACAGAGCACTATGAAAGCTGAAAACTAATAGGAGGTCAAGGTAAAATCAGACATGTTTAGGTGAAACAAAGCTTACATATTAAAACTTGAAAGAAATAAATACTGACAGGTTATGGTCCTGAAAAACAAACAACTGAATACGAGTCATTGCACCTTAATTCAATTTCAATGCAGTGGGAATGTGGGAAGGTGGAAGAGCACTTTGGGCAGTGCTTCTGAAGTTTTCAAATACGAAAAGAGGAAAATTCAGAATTACTGGCCAAACCACCATATTAGTGATAAAAGGAAGATTTTGAAAAGAGACAAAGGTTAGAAGCTAAAGGTGCTGGGGAGGCGAGGGGCGTACAATGCGGTGACGGGGCACTGCACACTAGATCGCACACCCTTTCTTCCAATTCAGAAGTGTCAAAGAGGCACTAAGATAGATTCACAAATCTGGGAGCAGTACTCAATGTCGAGAACGAACAATTTGAAGGGGGGAAAATGGATTAATAGGAAATGAGTAACAGCTTCTTGTAGGCAGCTTTAGCAAAAATGGGAAAGCCACTTGAAAGTTATGCAAGTCATAGAGACACCCAAAGTGTTTACAGATGAAGATCAAGGAGGAGGAAACAAAAAAAAAGTGAACCAAAAAACAGTAATAATTGTTGAGGGTCAAACTTGAGAGAGATGAAGAATTGAAAATATTTTCACAATGCCATTAAAGAGCCTGGAACAGAATAAGATGTAATGATCATGGGCTTTAAAGGGGCTCATTGTGGCATAAAGGAAGTTGAAGAATGTTAAATGGAACTAATCAGCACAAGACTGGAAGAGTGGAAGTGGACAGATATGAAGACCCTAGTTAAATGAAAAAATGTTGGGCCCACCAACTCTATCCAGTTTCCTATCAAGTCTAGTTGTTTTGTAGTGCAGCTAATGCAGCCTCCCCTGCCATCTTATGCAGCCCAAAACACTTTCTAAAGCCATCAAACCATCATGTACTGTGAGAATACTTTGGAAGGCAAAAGAGGCACTTTCTGCATTACCTTCATCATCACCAGTGACACCAGCACCATCCTCCTCACTAATTATTATGAACTGGTACAATTCAAGTGCTTGATTTCTAATGTTTGGACCATTAATTGGGGTCCTCCTTTGAGGGTGTTCTACCCATACATTTAGTCTCTATTTTCTCCAAGTGTGCATCTCTGCCTACTTACAACTACCAGAAACACTAACACTGGCCCTTATTTTTCCTTCAGACAGCCTAATGTACCTGATTGCAGATTTGTAGCTTCATTGATACTGCACATTCCCTGGCCAACATGGTAGCACTTACACCATTTTTCAGTTTATCTAGGGTTGTGACTTTTTGTGCAAATGCCCTGGGACATTTTCTGCTCGGCTCTGACTGACTCACTTTTAGTACAGTGCTGTACTGTACCTGTACTGTAAAATACTGGTCAGGAGTTACTATATCCTGTAAATCACAGCAACCCACGTGGAGTTACAGACAACGCATGCGCAGGGTGCACTTCCTACCATAAAAACCTTGGTTTTTCTATCTTCCAAATGCCAGTTTTTCTTTATTTCAGGACCAGTATATGTTCGGGTACAGGCTTTTCATGTTTAAATCACAGATAGATGATGATTTGGGGCAGCAATGGGCGATTATGTACAAGGACTTTTGTGTGGATAAACAAACTCATGAAAGAAGTCATCGTGAACGGCGGGACTTTACTGTACAGAACTTGAAAAATAAGAGACATACTGTCAAAGCTTTACATCTTTCAACCATGACAGATGCGAGTGTGCCAAATTTCAAAGGGAACAACAATTTATACTGCATGAGGAAAAGGGTGCCGTTTGGACAAGGTGTTGCCACGGAGAAGGAACTCTTATCCCCACACTTCTGTCTCAATTGAAAAAAAAAGGCACAATGCCTGGACATGTTCCTTTTGCCTGCAGAGTTCAGGTGCCTGCACACGAATAAATATAACTTCCAGCAAGCATAAATAAGCTACATTATGGGCCCAACTGAGTCTTAAATTGGTCATTAATGTAATTCTTAGCACACTTGGGATGGTTCCACAAATGCTGCTCAGCTACGGAATCACATCTTACGTTAGACGCTATGCTCTGAGTTTTGCAAGCACAGCCTGGTTGAGCTTGGTCAGTACTCTGCCTGTTGTGAATAGCTTAAGGGACATGCTGTTTGATACTAATATGCCACTCAATGGGACATACAGCCAACGTACCTGGCATCACATCGACACTGAAATTCATTTATCACATTACTCATTTGTATGGTAGGCAGAAAGTCTTTTTGGCTAGATGGCAGCAACCTAATAGTGGAAAATACCATTCGTTGCAACTGTATAGAAGCAGTATGGAACTGTTAATTTCCCCTGTTGCTCAAACTTTTGAAACGCTTTTGAGGTAGACTGGGCATTTTTCAGGTCAAAAAGTTGTGGCCTTTTGCCCATTCGTGAGTATGCATGATACAGAGCGAGCAATGATCTGATCAGAATAGCCATTAACTCAGGATAGCTTTCACGGTGTTTCGATACAATAGAAACAGGGGTGGTATTTTCTGCTAACAGGATGCAGGTGTTCAGCCAAAAAGACATACTACCTACCACACAAAATGGATAACGTGAGACATGAATCGTAGTGCTGATGCAACACCACTTAGGTAAGCCATATATCCCAATAACCGCAGATATCAAACAGCAAGTCCCTTCGGCTATTTGCAATAGGCAGAAAGCTGACCGTATTCAACCAGCCCGTGCTTGCAAAACTACGAACATAATGTCTAACATTAGATGTCATTCAGTGATTGGACAGCACTTGCTTAACAATCCCGAGTGTGCCAAGAATTACATTAACAACATTTAAGATTGTCAGTCAGTCCCATGATGCGGCTCACTTACACTTGCTAGAAGCTACATGTATTCATACGCAGGGACCTGTCCTCTGCAGGTGAAATGAAGCAAAAAGCAATTTTTGGGACAATTCTCCGTGGCAATGCCTCAACCAGAATTGACTTGCCCAATCAGCACCCTTTTCTCGTGCAGTATAAATTGTTGCTCCCTTTGAAATTTGGCAGTCTTGCATCTGTCCTGATGACTGCAAGACAAAAAAATTCAACAGCATGTCTTTTTTCAGGTAACTTAGTCATGAATGCAACTTTAGTAGGAGACTCCACAAGAAAAATACACAAGTCAAATGTACAAGGCATGAAACACCATCAAAGATTTTGGTGATGTCTGATGAAATAGAATCATAAAACGTTTACAACACAAAGAGGTCACTTGGCCCATTGTGTCTCCGCTGGCCTAAAAATGAGCCACCCCACCAAATCCCGCTTTTCAGCAAATGTCCATAGCCCTGCAGGTTACAGCACTTCACATCCAGGCACCTTTTACGTTTATTGAAGGTTTCTGCCTCTACCATCCTTTCAGGCAGTGAGTTCCAGACCCCTCAAACACCCTGGGTGAAAACATTTTTCCTCATCTCCTCTTTAACCCTTCTACCAATCACTTTAAATCTATGCCCAGAGTTACTGTCCTCTCTGCTAAAGTAAATACGCCCTTCCCATCCATTCCCATCAGTCTCTCACAATTGTGTACATCTCAATCAAATCTCCCCTCAGCCTACTCTGTTCCAAGGAGAACAACCCTATCCAATCCTTCCTCATAGCTGCAATTTTCCAGTCCTGACAACATCCTCTATTTACCAGACTAATACCTGGAATGAGAGGGTTGCCTTATGAGGAAAGGTTGGATAGGTTAGGCTTGTATCTACTGGAGTTTAGGAAGAGTAAGAGATGACTTGATTGAAACATACGATCCTGAGGAGGCTTGACAAGGTGGATAGGAAAAGGATGTTTCCTCTTGCAGGAGGAATTAAAACCTGGGTCACTGTTTAAAAATAAGGTGTTGCGCATTAAACAGATAAGGAGAAATTTTCTCTCAAAGGCGAGTGTGTTCGGAAGTCTCTTCCTCAAAAGGCAGTGAAAGCAGAGTCTTTGAATATTTTTAAGGCAGAGCGAGATAGATTCTTAATAAGGGGGCGGGGGGGGGTGGTGGTTGAAATGTTATTGGGGCTAAGTGGGAATGTGGAGTTAATTAGATCAGCCATGAACTTATTGAATGGTGGAGTAGGCTCAAGGGACCAAGTGGCCTACTCCTGCGCCTAATTTGTACGTTCATGTGTAGATCTCCTCTGTACCCTCTCCAGCGCAATTACACCCTCTCTGTAATGAGCTGACCAGAACTGCACAGAGTACTTGAGTTGTGGCCTAACTAATGTTTTATATAGTTCCAGCATAACCTCTGTTCTTATATTCTATTTCTTGGTTAATAAATGAAAGGATTTCATATGCCGCTTTAAATATCTTATCGACCAGTCCTGCCAGCTTCAGGGGTCTGTGGACATTCACTCCAATGTACCTCATTTCCTCTACATCTCTTAGTATCCTCCCATTCATTGTGTATTCCCTTGCCTTGTTTGACCTCCCTAAATGGCAAACACTCAAATGTTTAAGAGGACTTCCAAACAGCTGCAACACAGGCAACAATAGCAGGGGGAAAGCTGCCAACAAGCATATAGGAAATTTTGTCATTATGCCAGAGCTTTTAATTATTGCAGCTTCCATAACTTAAAAGTACTATTGCAAGCACGAAGGGGAAGCGCATAGAAGATTTAATGTAGCAGGAAATCAGTGTTCTTAGGGTGAAATGTACAAAAATCTTTGACAGGTAGATGGTATTGTCACTGGACTAGCAATCTAGAGACCCATGGTAATGCTCTGGGGACCCAGGTTTGAATCCCACCATGGCAGGTGGTGAAATTTAATTCAATTTTTAAAATCTGGAATTAAAAGTCTAATGATGACCATGAAACCATTGTCGATTGTCTTAAAAATCCAGCTCGTTCACGAATGTCCTTTAGGGAAGGAAACAGAATCAGAGTCACAGTCATAGAGTCAGAGGTCTACAGCACAGAAAAAGGTCCTTCGGCCCATCATGTCTGCACCAGTTAAGCAAGTACTAAACTATTCCAATCCCATTTTCCAGCACTAGGCCCATAGCCTTGTATTCCATGGCATCGTAAGTGCACATCCAAATACTTCTTGTTATGAGGATTTCTGCCCCTACCACCCTTTCAGGCAATGAGTTCCAGATTCCCACCACCCTCTGGATGAAAAAATTCTCTCTTTTATCCCCTCTGAACCTCCTGCCCCTTATCATAAACCTATGCCCCCTGGTTATTGATCCTTCCACCAAGGGGAAAAGTTCCTTCCTGTTTACCCTATGTCCCTCATAATACACCTCAAAGATGATCCCCTCAATCTCCTCTGTTCCAGGGAAAATAACCCCAGTCTATCTAATCTCTCCTCATAACTAAAACTCTCCAGCCCAGGAAATGTCCTGGTAAATCTGCTCTGCACTCTCTCTAGTGCAATCACATCCTTCCTATGATGCAGATTCCAGAACTGCAGGCAATACTCTAGCTGTGGCCTAACCAGGTTTTATTTAGTTCCAGCATAACCTCCCTCCTCTTATATTCTATGCCTCAGCTAATAAAGGCAAGTATCCCATATGCCTTCTTAACCACCTTATCTACCTGCCCCACTACCTTAAGGTCCCTCTGATCCCTGGTACTTCCCAGGGCCCTACCATTCATCGTGTATTCCTGGGCCTTGTTTGTCCTGCCCAAGTGCATCACCTCACACTTAGCCGATTAAATTCCATTTGCCACTGATCAGCCCATCTGACCAGCCCGTCTATGTCCTCCTGTCCTCCTCACTATTCACCACCCCACCAATTTTCGTGTCATCCGTGAACTTATTGATCAAGTCTAAATTGTTTATACGTACTACAAACAGCAAGGGACCCAACACCCATCCCACTGGACACAGGCATCCAGTCACAAGAACACCCCTCAGCCATCACCCTCTGCTTCCTGCCACTCAGCCAATTCTGGATCCAATTTACCAAATTGCCTTGGATCTCATGGGCTTTTACCTTCATTATCAGTCTCCCATGCGGGGCCTTATCAAAAGCCTTGCTGAAGTCCAAGTAGACTACACCAAGTACATTTCCCTCATCTACACACCTCTTCGACAAATTCAATCAAATTGGTCAGACATGACCTCCCCTTAACAAAACCATGCTGACTGTCCTGGAATAATCCCTGCCTCTCCAAGTGGAGATTAATTCTGTCCCTCAGAATTGCTTCCAATAGTTTCCCCGCCACTGAGGTTAGACTGACTGGCCTGTAGTTCCCTGGTTTACCCCTTCCTCCTTTCTTGAATAATTGGCTGCCCTCCAGTCCTCTGACACCTCTCCTGTGGCCAGGGAGGTATTGAAAATTATTGCCAGCGCCCCATGCTATCTCTTCCCTTGCCTGGGTACATTTTGTCCGGGCCTGGAGATTTATCTACTTTTAAACCTGCCAGACCACTCAGAACCTCCTCCCTTTCTATGCTAATTTCTTTAATTATATCACAGTCCTTCCGTCTGATTTCCATACCCATGTCACCCCTCTCACTTATGAACACCGACACACAGTATTCATTTAGAACCCTACCTACGTCTTCCAGCTCCACACACAAATTACCACTGTGGTCCTTAACGGGCCCTACTCTTTCCCTAGTTATCCTCTTACTCTTAATGTACTTGTAAAATAACTTTGGATTTTCCTCCATTTTACCTGCCAATGTTCTCTCATGCCCTCTTTTTGCTTTCCTAATTTCCTTTTTAAGTTTCTCCCCTACACATTCTATGCTCCTCTATGGCTTCCGCTGTTTTGAGCCCTCGGTATCTGCGATAAGCCTCCTTTTTTTTCCCCTTTTATCCAATCCTGTATATCCCTTAATATCCAGAGTTCCCTGGATTTGTGGGTCCCATCCTTTATCTTTACTGGAATATGTTCTTCTTGAATGAGTCCCACTGCAGATTTACCTAAAAGTAACTGCTCCCAGACCACTCTGACCAAATCAGATCTGATCTTATTAAAATCGGCCTTCCCCCAATTTAGAACTCTGATTTCTGGCCCATCCTTGTCCTTTTTCGTAACAACATTGAATATAAAGGAGTTATGATCACTATATGCAAAATGCTCCCCCGCTGAGACCTCTACCACTTGCCCGGCTTCATTCCTTAAAATCAAGTCCAGGACCGCCCCCTCTCTTGTTGGACCTTCCACGTACTGGTTTAAAAAGCTCTCCTGGATGCATTTTAAGAATTCCACTCCCTCTAAACCTATCATACTATGACTAACCCAATTAATGTTGGGGAAGGTGAAATCCCCCACTATTACTACCCTATTATTTTTACAATTCTCTGAAATTTGCCTACATATCTGCTCTTCTATTCCTCTGACTGGGGGCCTATAGTACATTCTCACCAATGTAATTGCTCCTTTTTTTGTTTTTCAGTTCTACCTATGGCTTCATTTGAGGAGCCTTCTAAGATGTCATCCCTCCTTACTGCTGTAATTGATTCCTTGATCAATATTGCAATTACCCCTTCCTTTTACCTCCTTCCCTTTCTCACCCAAAGACACTATATCCTGGAATATCGAGCTGCCAAACCTGCCCCTCTCTCAGCCATGTCTCTGTAACAGCAATAACATCATATTTCCATGTGTTAATTTATGCACTCAATTCATCTGCCTTATTTGTCAGACTCCTTGCATTGGAATAAATGCCATCCAACCTTGCCAAGTCCCTTGTGCCTTAACTGGCCTATAATTTCTATGCCTTCCAGACTCCCTTGCTCTCTCCTAATTTTGGCTGTACATCTCCCCCTGCTGAACCTCCTCTCAGGATCCCATCCCTCTGCCAAGTTAGTTTAAACCCTCCCCAACAGCACTAGCAAGCCTCCCCACAAGGATGTTGGTCCCATTCTGGTTCAGGTGCAACCCATCCGCCTATTTACAGGTCCCACCACCCCCAGAAACGGTCCCAATGTCCCAGAAATCTAAAGCCCTCCCTCCTGCACCATTTCCCCAGCCACACATTCATCTGGACTAACCTCCTACTTCTATACTCACTAGCGCGTAGCACCGGAAGTAACCCAGAGATTACTACCTTTGAGGTCCTGTTTTTTAATCGGTTTCCTAGCTCCCTAAATTCTGCTTGCAGGACCTCGTCCCTATGTCATTGGTACCAATATGTACCATGATCTCTGTCTGTTTGCCCTCCTCCCTTAGAATACCCTGCAACCGTTCAGTGACATCCTTGACCCTGGCATCAGGGAAGCAACATAGCATGCTGGAGTCACGTCTATGGCCACAGAAACACCTGCCTGTTCCCCTTTCTATCGAGTCTCCTACCACTATTGCTCTTCCCCTCTTTTTCCTCCCTACGTGCAGCTGAGTCACTCTCAATGTCATGAGCGCGGCTGCACTCCCCAGAGGAACCGTCACTCTCACCATTTCGCAACACAGAAAAATGGTTCTCGAGCGAGATGCACCCTGGGGATTTCCTGACTACCTGCCTGACATCTTTCCACTGACTGATGGTTACCCATTCCCTCTCTATCTGCACTTCCGTAAGCTGTGGAGTGAACGCATCTAATAACGTGCTATCCACAAAACTCTCAGCCTCGTGGATGCAGCTCAGTGCCTCCAGCTGCCGCTGAAGCTCCGAAACACAGAGCTCAAGTAGCTGTAGCTGGTGCCACTTCCTGCACACGTGTTCCTTCAGAGTGCAAGGAGCGTTTAGGACTTCCCACATGTTGCAGGCGCTACATAATACAGGACTGAGGCTGCCCTGTCATGCCTCTTGTTGAAAAAAAAACCCTTAAGTTAAATACAGTAAAAAAAGTTAAATTATTTATGTACTTTAAATAAAAACTAGAACTCTTACACCTTTCCTTAGCTTAATCTATTTTAAGCTGGAGAAGAAACTGGAAAAAAACACTTACCCACTACACACCAATCAGCCCTCACCTTTGTGCTGAAGTCACTTTTTGAAGATTCCCCGCGTTCACACTGATTCTGATCTCTCGCACTATCTTGTGATGTCACTTGTTATCTTCAACAAGAACTGACTGCAGGACACACTTCCCAGACTGCTTCACTGCGATGCTGACTGCAGGACACACTTCCCAGGCTGCTTCACCACGATGCTGACTGCAGGACACACTTCCCAAGCTGCTTCACTGCGATGCTGACTGCAGGACACTCTTCCCAGACTCTGTCATCTTCCCAGAATCCGCCACCCTTAACTGATCTGGCCTACATGCAACTCCAGACCAATAGCATTTGGTTGATTCTTAACTGTTCTCTGAAATGGCCCAGCAAGCCATTTGGCTCTCAAGGACAATTAGGAATGGGTATTAAATGCTGGCCTAGCCCACATCCCATGAACAAATTTTTAAAAAAGTATACTGGGAATGAGGGGTTACAGGGTATGGGGTACATTTGGGGATGCCCATTTCATGGAGAATGGAAGGAAATAATACATCCAGAGCAGACCACCTGACAAACCTGGCGGAATTAAAATTAATGTCAATAAAAATGTTTCAACATAATAGAACGGGGGGGGGCTCTTAACCAATACCATTTGGAGGAGGAGAAACAGGACCAACAAGCAAAGAGGGGACTCAATATCCCGCATGCAGTGTTACTCAAATGATATCATAATTATGCAGTTTTTCCTAGAGCTCTGTAACTACAAAGCTGAAAAGAAAAGAAATCTCGTTATCAAGAGCTTTCATCTTATTGAGGCGGTTTCAGGACCAATCCACACCCAACAACCTGCACTGAAAACTCTGCTCACACTTTGACAGCTGTGACAAATTCCATTATAGGAGCCAAGACAATCCACAACATTTTAAAAGCAGAAATCAATTTGTGCTCCCAATGTTAACAGGTCCTTTTTAAAAAAAATTCCAGGGTGCAGATCCAGATCCACACCTTTACCAAAAACCAAGCAGTTCTTTCTTGGGTCATACCCTGTGAACCAAGTTTCATTGAAATCCATCCATTAGTTTTTGAGTTATATTGTTTGTAGACAAACAGACTAAAAAAGTGGTGCAAAAACAGTACCTCTGGTCACCTTCGTTAGCACATATAATAAAAAGATCAGCTTCCTCTGCTAGCAACAAGGTGTACCATCAGGATACTACAACAGAGTTTTGGCAAGACAGCTGAAGAAGTTGTCCATGGTAAGAAAACATCAGTTGATACTAACTTTAAATTAATTGAAAATAAGTTGCTAGGTACAATAAACTGTATTATAAAATCAGCATAATGGATGCATTACTCAAACAAGCTATAATTTAAAGGTAGCACAGAGAAATGAGACTATGTCGAGTCAGCCAGAAATCAAGTGTTGACTGGCACATACAAAAAAGTCAAAAGTCAGCGCTTTGGATTCAGGAAAACCAACAAAGAATCCTCAAATGCCACACCTTTTGGTTGACATAGTGCCAAAAAAAAGACTAGTTGTTTTGTTTGACTGCGGGAGTTGTCCCACAGCATCCTGCAATAAGATACATGAGCTACTAACCAAAGACAGTTAAAATTTTCAAACTACCAAAGGGGGATACAGGATATGTTCTGTCCAGAACATATACAATCCAGAAACATGCATTGTTTAATCTGGGCTCGATGCTGTCTTATCTAGCTGGCACCTGCCCTTGCCTTCATTCTCTATCCCTCCAGGTTTAAATATAGACATTTCCAAGCAATGTTGTGAGCTTAGAACCAGTGAATAGCTTTCTCAAAATTGGGTTTATTAACAAAAGACTTCGCAATAGGTCACCATCTTTCAATTCTCAGTATACATAAAGACTTCAAATCTTTGATCCATCCATTACATTATAAAAATTTTTTTTAAAAAGTACATTAAGTCATTGCATCTGAAGTTACTGAAATACTCAAAAGATTAAAAGATGACCTAATAAAAAGATTTTCTGATGATAATGGGTTATGTTAAGGTAAACTGTGATTGAAGGTTTTCAGTTGTTAGCCATGCATTAATTAAGTGTCATAAACTTAAGACACCCCAAAAAAAAAAAAATAGAAGTTAGGAAAAATATCTTCACAGAAAAAGGTGGAATTTTCTGCTAGTGTAAGCCATTGGTGGAGCAAAGCCTGTAAATTTTATAATGGGAATCATTTGCTTGAAGATTAAATAGTGCACAGAAAACATCAAAACGAAATGGGGAATGAGGAGGATGAGCTTAAAGTAGGTGTCTCAAAAAAAGGGGGAAAAAAACTTCATCGGGCTGCAATATTCTATTTCTCTGTGATATAAGCCAAGTTGTAGTCTTGATGTTTGAAGCAAAGTATCAAAACCAAAAACCTGTAAAACAAAGATCTCAGAACAAAACCTCTACCAGCTAGAAAGTAAACCAAAATATCAGCATTTGAAGAATAGCATTCAGAGAACAAATGCATCAAGTTAGATGCACTCAAACCTTCAACACTATAAACTGACTAATATAATTTCATATCAATGTTTGCAAGTATCCTAAGTTCACATATTCTTCCAGGAGAAAGTTGTAAAAAAGTAAAGGCAAATAGAGTTCACTGTGGGAGACTGTCACTTTGGATTAAAAATCAATAGATCAGAGTACTGGTATTTTCTAACTGCAAATAAGTTGGGAATTGTGAATGAGCAGAGAGATTTAGGGATCCAAGTACAGAAATCACTAAAAGCTAGAGATTAGGTACAAAACAAATCCTAAAAAGGTGCATGGAATGTCCGTCTTTGTATTCCAGCCACCTTGAGATAAAAGGGATGGAAGTTACGTTACAGTTGTAGAGAGCTCTGGTTCGACCCTCGCTGAAGTATCATATTCAGTTCTGGGCCCTGTACCACAGGAAGGGTATCGTGACCTCAGAGTTGGAGCAGCACAGATTGACTAGAATGATGCGGGGGCTACATGGGTTAAATTCTGAAGGTTGGTTGCATAAATTAGGTTTCTAACCCCAGAGTACAGAATATTAAAGTGTGATCTAACAGATATTGAAGATAATTAGATGAGTTGACAGGTTATATAGAGAGAATTTTTTTCTCCAAAAGAAGGGAGAAGAACCTGGGAGCTGTCCAGAACAAGGTCGTTCAGGGAAAAAAACCAGGAAAAGAAAAAAAGGGAACTGCATGCATATAGCATCCTTCACAACCACCAAATCTCCCAAAGCGCTTTACAGCCAATTAAGTACTTTGAAGTGTTGTTACTGTCGCAATGCAGGAAAGCACTTCTTCACACAAAAGGTAGTGGAACTAGAACTCTTTCAGCTTTTTCGGTTGAAAACTGATAATACTCTTGCTTGACAAAAAATCTAAGGCTTACAGAACCAAGACAGGTAGATGGAGTTAAGATATAGATCAATCAGAATCAGCTTAAGGAGCTGAATGGCCTACTCATTCCTCTCTTCCAATAACTTAAATATTTATAATAAAAGAGTGAGTTTTGTTAATTTTGCGAATTAGGACTTATGGATTTTGCCTTACAAGGCATTTTTAGTAAATTATATAATCCCTAGTAAAAAGAGACAGATAGTACTAAATCCCCGATTAAAATATTTTGGAAAGAAATAAATTCAGAATTAGGTCAAAGCCTGCACCATCCTGGTTTCACATGAAAGCAGCATAACAAATGGGGAGAACGGGAGGCAGGCAAAAACATTACAAGTTGCAAATCAAGATTCAATTCTATAGCAGCAAAACAAATTATGCTCCGGGGTAGATACTTGTTCCATTTAAAACCTAGAAAAGAATTTTCAACAAGACCTTTAGAAACAGATTGTGCTGTGTGGCATTGCCACTGCGTTAGTTGGGATAGAATCACAACAGATCTAGCAGCTCAAAACTGGGCATCCATGAGGCACTGTGGGCCATCAACAGTTGCACATTGTTTTCAACCACAATCTGCAACCTCATGGCCTGGCATATCTCTCACTCTATCATTGCAATCAAGTTAGGCACTGTAATGACTTGACTGACCAGACAGGTTTCAACAAGAAACAGATAAACTTTATTGCAGAAAACTTTTCAGACGCTACATGCTTGATCAAGATCCTCATGATGAAGCTCCATGCCCCCACCCTGGATTGCCCACACTTAGGGCTCATTGGTCGGAGCCTCCAAGAACATCACATGACTCCTGATAGACAGCAGGAGAGGCTATACCTTCAGTTATTACATTTCCTCCCCCTTTAGTTTTTTTTAAAGTTTCTATTTAAAGAGAACATTTGAATATCCAACATATACATATATGCAACTTCAGGTGATTAAAAGGTTAAGTCTGAGGTGCTCTCCTTATTTGGTTAGAGTGGTGTAGCTCCACCATTTGAAGTTCTTCCACGGGATTGACACGATGAGATATATCAATTAGAAAGTGGCAGTTCAGGGTTAGGCAACTCTACAAAGACATCGGGCAGGTCTATTCTAGATCAATCCGTCACCTCAGGGATTGATAGCTCGATGTTAATTGCAGGGGGAATAGCTGGTTGCTGGAATATCTATCACGAATATGGTCACGTGTTCGAATAACACAGTCTTCCATTTCCAACTGGAAGGATAAGGGACCAGACTCTGAGACAATGGTTCCAGGAATCCATCAAGGTCCACTTCCAAAATTTCACATAAATATTGTATCTCCTACAGTGAATGTGCAAGCTTTGCTGTGAATATTGTGATTCAATTTTTGATTACTCTGATTCCTCTCTACCTTCCCCTCTAAATTTTGAAACACCAGACTTAATCTTGTATGTAGGCAGAGTTTCATCAATAAATCAGACAGTGTTGAGCCTGTAGTTGAATGAGGCATTGTGCGATAACCGAGGAGAAAGCAGGAAAGTCGAGTTTCTAGAGTACCTTCAGGTAACCTCTTCATTACTGATTTGAAAGTTTGTACAGCTCTCTCAACTAAACCATTTGATGAGGGATGGTATGGGGCTGTATTAATATGTCCGATTCTATTTAAATTCATGAAACTCAAATCCTGTACTGGTAAAGACCGCACCATTATCAGAAATGATGATTTCTGGTAGGCCATGCATGTTAAAACAATGATGCAGCTTCTCGATAGTTGCGTTTGATGTTGGTGATCTGACTTCGTATACATCCATCCATTTAGAATGTGCATCTACGATCAACAAAGACATGGCAACCAAGAACGGTCTTACTCAATATATAGTCTAACCCAGGGTTGACCAGGCCACTCCCATGGATGCAGCAGAGCTGAAACAGGCAACTTCTGTTGTTGCTGAGACAGTGCCGGAGCATGCTTTCAATGTCACTGTCAATGCCTGGCTACCAGACATAACTTCGCGCATGCATTTTCACCTTTGATATGCCTGGATGGACAACGTGAAGCTCTGTCAAGAGTGGTTCTTTCCTTATGAAGGGGCAACTACTCTTGATCCCAACGACAAAATTCCACCTTGGCAACTTAACTCAGTTTTTCGGGCATGGAATGGTCTCATCTCTTCAAATACATGTAAATTTGACCATCCTTGCAATACAAGGTCTCTGATTTTCGACAATATTAGATCTCTGTTCATCAAATTTCTAATTTGCTTCGCACAAACAGGCAAAGAATCCAAAAAATTCAGTAGTGGCACAACTTATTGTGGCACTGGATCCACAGCTTATTGTGATTCTACATCCACCTTCTCCTATAATGCATAAGGCACATGTCTGGCCTTAAAGAAACGTGGTGGCACCCGAGGATCCAGATAGATTCTTGCTCGCAAGTCTTTTAACTTTGCTAATTTGTCCCAAAATACACTGTCATATTTCCTTAGCAATTCAGGAACAACTCCTGTTCTCAGGTGAAATATTTCAGACCAGTCAAGCTTGATTTTCTGTGACCAGTCTCAGCCCAGAAGACTAGGTCTTTCTCCTATCATTATCACTGGAAGCTGAGCTGCCTGTTGTCCAAAAGTACTGTGGCTAAGGCCTTTACTTGTATAGATTTTCCAGTGTATGTCTTCAATTTAGCAGTTGTCCGCTCCAGATTCAGTGGCTTCATTTGGGTATTTAACTGTGTTCTCCCATCACTGTGGTTGAGGCTCCCGTATCTACCTCCATTATTAGTGGCTTCCCATTAACTTGGATTGTGAGAGTGATAGGTTTGGTTTTTACAGCTGTGACATTAAACAAGGAATAAATGTGGGTAATGGCAGCTTCAGGTTCTGCTGTATTTTTCAATTCAATCATGTTGGTTTGCTGCTTTATGGGCTATTTCAACTCCACCCTGCATTGCCTTGTTACGTGACCTTCCTTATGGCAGTAATGGCACTCTGTCTCCTTGGATCTGCACATGTCCACTCCGTGGTCACCCCCACATCTATAACAAATTAACCTTGGAGTCACTGCTGAAGTGTTTCTTTTCGTGTCTCTACCGGCAGACATTGCAGCTCGCTTCGCTATGTCGTCTCTGGTTTTCGCCCCACACAGCAGTAGGTTCCCACCCCACATGCAAAACAGCACTTACGTGGTATGTGTTGCAAAGCCTGCGAGTCTCTCGCAGCACTTTCCATGGCAAGTGATATTCTCAGGGCGCGCTTCAAATAGATGTCAACCTCTGCAAGTAAACAGCGCTGAATGGAGTCATTGTGAACTCCACAAACTGATTGATCCCACAGAATATCATTTAGTGTGTCCCCGAAGTCGCAGTGTTCCGTCAACTACTTCAGCTTTGCTATATAAGTTGCGATGGGCGCTCCTGGAGCCAACTCTGGAATTAAGCTTAAACCGCTGCATTATGACGGACAGCTTCGGCTGGAAATAGGTTTTTACGAAGTCCACTAATTCATTAAAGAACTTAGAATTGGACATGTTCAGGGCCATCAATCTACGGATGAGATTCTTGCTACCACATACACTCAAAAGGATTGCTTTCTGCTTTTCCTCCACGGTAATTTCGCTATGAAATAAAAACGCTGGCTCCAATCTTCCATAGTCATATCCTAAGGATCGATTCTGCTGAAGAGTGGCATGGCTGGTGAGTAGTCTTTTCTTAAGATTCGATGTACTCATGTTAACAAGGCAAGGTGCAGCATCGGAGCTATTTTATCCTTGTCGCCAAATGTAATAACTTGACAGACCAGACAGGTTTCAACAAGAAACAAACTTTATTACAGCGAGGTTTTCAGATGCTACATGCTCCATCAAGACCCTCGTCAGGAAGCACCCCCCCAACCAAATGTGGTCAATGAGAATTAAAAGAGTATAAGAGTCAGGAAGGGCACCAAGTACATATAAAAATTAGGTGCCATAAAAATAGTGAAGCTCCAGCACAGGACTACATGCAAGCTAAACAATAGAAGCAGAGAGCCAAACCATCTCACAACCAAAAGATCAGATCAAAGCTCTGCAGTCCTGTCACATCCAATCGTGAATGACGTTGGACAACTAAACAACTAACTGCAGGAGGCTCTACAAACATCCTCAATGATGATAGAAGCCCAGCACACGTCAGTGCAAAGACAAGGCTGAAACATTTGCAACCAGCTTCAGCCAGAGATGCCTGAATGGATTATCCCTATCAGTTTCCTCCAGAAATCCCTAGCATTATAGATGCCAGTCTTCAGCCAATTTGATTCATTCCTTGATATCAAGCAAGAGTTGTAGGTACTGCATACAACAAAGGCTATGGACCCTGACAACACTGTAGCAGTAGTACTGAATGCTTGTGCTTCAGAACTATCTGTACTGCTCACCAAGCTGTTCCTGCACAGCTGGGATCATAACAGCTGATGTTACTACTGGACAAGTCAGATTCCTGGGTGGAACCTGGCCTGTAAAATTCTAATTTTATTTTTTGTTTTGAAATGTGGAGAGCAGTTACTGAACACATTCACAGGAGTCTGACGAAGTTTTAACAAAAGAATAAAACATTAAAACAAGGAAAAGCTATATTACACTACTCTTTCACCCACAACTATACCTTTTACAGATATATACAGATTTGTAAGGATAACTCAAGTTACAAAAATCTATCTTATACTCCAATGTTCACAGTGAGTATACAGTCCATGTACTAATAGGCAAACTGTGGTTGGACACCCCACACTCCAAAACCAAATAACAGGTGATGCCAATGCAACTTCTAGGATCTCTCATCAACTTCCCACAGATGCTTGTCACACCATGAGCCAAGTGGTCTCATGGAAAATCCGTCTTTCACACAAGATTTTCTAATCTTCACTCTAAGAACTCACTTTGGGAGCTTCTCCCAAATGACACTTTCTCATCCGCCTCCCAGGTTTTGATCTATCCATCTGATGTTTCTCTCCCATAGGTCGCCACATACATTCAAGCTCTGAAGAGGAGTCATATGAAATGTAAACATTAACTCTGTTTCTCTCTCCACAGATGCTGCCAGACCTAAGATTTTCCAGCATTTTTGGTTTTTATTTGAGATTTCCAGCATCTGCTGTATTTTGCTTTTATTGCAATCAAGCTTTGCCTTCCACGCACTCAGATTCAGCCATGCCAACAGAACACCACTGCTTCACAGCAATAAAGAAGTCACCAACCTTTGACTGTTGCCTCATATCTTCTGGTTTCTCGTAAACCACTTTGCCTTAAATTCTGCTCCCTGCAGCTCTCTCTCTAATTCGGAGCCTTTTCCTCTGCTCCTTAATGTAACTTCACTGAACAGGGCCTGTTTCATATTCCTGTTCTTGTTCCTTGACTTGACTTTCTTCAGTCCCTCTCCCTGGTTTCCAAGACTTTCTGCTTTTCTCCTGGGAAATCTGCTCTCTGCAGCTCCCGCTCATATCCAGCTTCTTCTGTGCCTCTCTGTGTATTGGCGTTTTCCTTCTGAGTCATCTGATATTTTTTACTATTTTACTTTTATTTTCATTCCTTCTTCTGCACAGGTGCAGGACTCCCTTTATATAAAAGGCAACGAAAAAGAACCCATTGCAAATATATGCAGGGCCATTTACTGGAATCCCAACCAAATGCGCATTTGCAGACATTCCAGAGCCGGCGCATGCACAGAAACTGCTGAGGCCCATTGGGACGTGTAGTTTCTAACCCCGAGGGCGCAACCTTTGCTTTTAAAAAGGTACTTTTTCTCTTTTCCATTTTTGGGGTCTGTAAAACTGCATCTAACCAACAATGTGGAAAACTGCCCAAGTACAACCTATCCACGAAAAACAGGACAAATCCAGTTTGGCCAATTGCTGCACCATCAGTCTACTCTCAACCAAAAGAAAGTGATGGAAGTGTTATTGACATTATCTCCCAGCAGTTACTCACCATTAACCTGCTTACTAGTGTTCAGCTGAATTTTGCCAAGGCCACTCAGCTGCTGACGTCATTACAGCCTTGGTCCAAACATGGACAAAAGAATTGATTCCCAGAGGTGAGATGTGGTGAGAGTGACTGCCCTAGATATCAAGGCAGCATTTGACCCAGTGTGGTTCCAATGCGCCTTAACAAAAAATGAAATCCAGGGGGAAAAAAATCCAGGCTGCTAGAAATGACTAGCACAAAGGAAGACAATTCTGGTTTTTGGAACAAAAACAAAAACAGAATTACCTGGAAAAACTCAGCAGGTCTGGCAGCATCGGCGGAGAAGAAAAGAGTTGACGTTTCGAGTCCTCATGACCCTTCGACAGAACTTCTTTGGAGGCCAATCAGCTCAGCTACAGAACAGCGCTGCAGGTGTTCCTCAGGGCAGTGTCCTAGACCCAATCATCTTCAGCTACTTCAATGACCATCTCTCTGATGCAAGTGGGGCTGTTTGCCGATGACTACAATATTCAGTACCATTCGCAACTCCTTAGATACTGAAGCAGTCCTAGGCAATATTTAGGCTTGGGCTGATAAGTGGCAAGTACAAGTGCCAGGCAATGACCATCTCAAAAAACTCAAAAACCAACTATCTCCCCTTGACATTCAACAACATTACCATCACTGAAAACCCGATCATCAACATCCAGAGAAGTCACCATTGACCAGAAACTTGGCTGGACCATATAATTCAGCGGCTAGACGAGGTCAAAGGCGGGGAATTCTGCAATGAGTAACATCTCCTGACACCCCAAGGCCAGTCCACCATCTACAAGACACAAGTCAGGAATCTGATGAAATATTCTCCACTTGCTTGGATAAGTGCAGCTCCAACACTCAAGACGCAAGACACAATCTAGGACAAAGCGGCCCAGTTGATTAGCACCCCATCCACCACCATAAACATTCACTCCCTCCACCACTGACACGGTGCGCACTGCAGCAACCCACCAACAGTGCTTTGACAGCACTTTCCAAACCTGCAGCCTCTACCACCTAGAAAGAGAAGAGCAACAGATGCATGGGATTACCTGCAAATTCCCCTCCAAGCCACACATCATCTTTACTTGGAAATATATTGTCGCTCCTTCACAGCTGCTGGGTCAAAATCCTGAAGCTACACCAAATGGACTGCAGTGGTTCAAGGCAGCAGCTCACCATCATCTTCACCATCTTTAAAGGCAATGAGGGGTGAGCAATAAATGCTGGCCTTGCCAGTAATGCTTGCAAATGCTTGCATCCCATGAAAAAGCTAAAAAAGTTAAATAGACTGCTCTGGCAGGTATATATTATTGTTTTCATTCTACTGTTATATTCTCAGCACACTGCATCTTGTACTTCTAGCATGAAACTTCTGGGACAATATCACCAATATGCAACAGATAATAATTCAGTTAAACTCACAAGTTACCAAGCACAACTAGCAGAACAGCTCAATGTCTAATTGATGTTATGTCCCCACCTCCATACAATATTTTCCAGCTGAAAGGTGACTAAGTAGATCTGACCCTAAACAAGAAAACAGTAATTGTTAAAACATGAAAAATATTCAAAAAGGGCAATTGGTCTTACACATGTTTCACCAAGATAACACAGATGAAACCAGAGTAGTGCAGGTAATTTCCAGCTTCTGGAACTTGTCCAGTTTTAGGTCATACCATCTGCCAAAAAAAAATCCTACAAACACAATGTCAATGCCAAAACTCACTACTCACTGATGTGTGTATTGGCAGCCCAGGATATGTTGCCAGGTGGTGTGCCCTCCCTCTATGGCAGGCTCCAATTATAAGCTCGCTTTGCAAGAAATTTACAGCTAAACAAATACTTAAACTAAGACATTGCCTTTATTTGTGCATTGCAGCAGGTTAGTAATGTTTGCTTTTTTTGCAATACAGATAACAAAAAAACAATTTAGTACATAGACATAGCTAAAAGCGATTTTGTACTTTGCAAAGAACATTCAAGATAAGAATGTGAATGTCAGCTAAAATTTCAAACAGGTCAGATTTAAATATATCAACATGGAATGGAAATAAGCCAGCACCTAGTCCAATGACTAATTTAGTCACATCCTTCGAGAAGTTTCTTTCATACCATCTTTGAATTCCGTTAAAAATGCCTTGATGGTGGTTATAAAAACAGCTCACAATTAAAAACAAAGTCAGCAGCTAGGGTAAAGACAAATCTACAAAGAGCTGACAGCACAGAAACGAGTCATTCAGCTCAACAGCTCTGTATTGTGGTTTATGCTCCATACAAGTCTCTTCCATCATCCTTCATCTAACCCCATCAATATATCCTTCTATCCTTTTCTCCCTCATGTACTTATCTAGCTTTCCCTAAAACACATCTCTGCCAGTCATCTCCTGTACTCCACATTCTCACCACTCTGGGAAAAGAAGCGCCTCATGAAATCTCTATTAGATTTATTATCAACTATTTTATACACAAAGCCACTATTTCTGGTCTAGCCCACAAGTGGAAACATGTTTTCTACATCTACCCTACCAAACCCTTTCATAATTTTCAAGTCAGATTGCCCTTCAAGTCCAGACAGAAGTCCCAGCCTATTTTATTATAGTCAACAGCTTACGAGCAAGAAATTCAACAAGTTTTGATCATTTTCAAAATCATACTGAAACGTGAGCTTAATGACAGTAACCATTTTTCCAGGCTGTCCATGTCACCACCTCAGTAATTAAGCATACTGCTTGTACCATACCTTCAGACTCCTGTCCCCCATCACTATATTTCCAGGTTTTTGGGTATATCTTTACCTTGAATTGCAACCTGCTACAATAAGTTGCAATACTTCTAGGGCAGCAGGTTAAAAACCTACAACAAAAATGTACTGGTGATTCTGAAGAACATTTAGATGTTTCTCTGCTCACCCCCCTAAAAAAAAATTAAAAATTTGATATTGGAAAATAACTTGTTCCAATAAGTCTTATATGCCAATGCAAGACAACTCAGGCTCTATTACACCAAACAATGGGAAAATCTTGGGAGGAGAAGTAGTCATTTCAAAAGAAAGCAAGAAAGTGGTGTAGCATGCAGCACCATGGCATTAGGCAGAGTTACAATTCCTGACAATAAAATGTTCAAAATGTCAAATGCACTAGCATACCTTAGTGGGGCATGGGCTGGAAAGTAGTGCACGAAATGCTGCAGTTCAGCAAATGTGCACAATAATTAAAAGATGCAAGAGTGAAACATGACCACTTAGATAGCAAGATAAATAGAAACCATTGGAAAGTCACTTACTCATTGTAAACCAAATTGGCAGATTAAATTCTTTAGAGAACATATGAATCCAAGCACCAGTTTAATCAGGTAAGCCTTAAAACAGGTGCTCCAATGTTTATTAGATAAAGCAATTGTACCTTTCTTTGCACTATGATTCAGCCGAAGCTGCAATTGCAATGCAATGAATATTGAAACAGTTAGATTTCTTCCAATGTTCAAACCTACAATATGAAATATTTTTACCAATGACAGTTTAACCATTGATTTAGGATGCAAAAACCTCTGAGTATTCCATAGCTGAAGATACCACTTTTAGAACTCAAATTTAGCCTCTTCGTAATTCAGGTCTGTGCTGAACTCTCCATATCTCAACTTTGTTCATCTAATTATCACACTACTTCATCTGTTGATGGTATTACATATAAATCTTTGAAGCATTAATTATATCAAGTAATTCTCTACAAGCTCACAATATAAGCTTTGTTACAACCCATGTGTGATATTTAACAAAAGTTTGAAGTACTGTTAACTTCAGATGCAGGATTTTGCAAACTGCTCAACTTTTACTCCTCTACTTCTGTTTCTACTAAAAATGGCAAGTGGGCAATCTGATTTGTTACTTTTTTTTTCCTGTGCTTTTTAATGTTATTACCAGCACTAACTGGAACTGCAATAAATAGAGCTAGATGGCATTATTAGTTTAGAGTGCTTCCTACTCCACAGTATGATTTACTAGGACCATTCAAGTACGTACAAGTCAGCACAAATCAGGATCAAATGAAGAAGCAACCAGAAACAGTTACAGGTGTTTTTAAATCTAAAAGTGTTCAAAGTCCTGATATGTCCACCCCTTGTGGCACCAATCGTCCAAGCAGACAAATGGCTTTCCTACCCATTTCAAAACCCAAGACAGTTCAAGTTGGTCCAAGAGATTTCGAGCTGAATATCCCACCCTCTCTGAAGGGGGACAAGTATATAGCTCTCACATAACAGTTGCTAAATGTTCACCTAGCTTCAGTACACAAAAAAAAGGAACTCAATGGGTTTATTCTTCCAAATAATGAACAGAAAGCCAATTTGGGAAGAATTCCAATGAGCTCATCTGAGAAAAATAAAAGCCCAACACCATCAAAGCAGATGAACTGCACATTTATCTTATTTTTTTGTGCGATCTGCTATATGCAAATTGGCTACTGCACTTGTTTATGTAACAACACTTCAATGCAGTCATTCATGGACTGTATTGAACATCCCAAGAACATGAATAGCGCAATATGTTATTTTCTTCTTTCTCTGCCTACCACACTACCAAATTATCCACCACCCTGTTACAAAAACCTACTGGTGATTCTAGCTCTAAAAACTAGACACAGGAGGCATTTTGTGTCAAAAGTTTAACCTGTCCCAAAAACATTTCAATGACTTCAAATAGCTAACAAAGTAACTGATGTAACAAAATGTCAAAGGACAGGTAGGGATTCAGAAGTTTGTAAAATCTACACTTGCACAGGCTTAAATCTCCATGCAACAACAAAAAAAACAGCCAAGATAAATAAAGCAAATATGACCCCAGACTAATTGGTTAAACTGCCAGACTTTTGACATTTGGGATACATTTTTTATTCATTTTACGGGATGTGGGCATCGTTAGCTAGGTCAGCATTTATTGCCCATCTATAATTGCCCTTGAGAAGATGGTGCTGTGTGACATTCTTGAACCGCTGTGGTCCCTGTGGTGTAGGTACACCCACAGTGCTATTAGGGAGGGAGTTCCAGGATTTTGACCCAATGAAGGAACGGCGATATATTTCCAAGTCAGCATGGTGAGTGACTTGGAGGGGAACTTCCAGGTGGTGGTGTTCCCATGTATCTGCTGCCCTTGTCCTTCTCGATGGTAGCAGTCATGGATTTCGAAGGTGCTGTCTGAGGAGCCTTTGAGTTTCTGCAGTGCATCTTGTAGATGGTACACACTGCTGCCACTGTGTGTCAATGGTGGAAGGAGTGAATATTTGAGAAAGGGGTGCCAATCAAGCGGGCTGCTTGGTCCTGGATGGTGTCAAGCTTCTTGAGTGCTGCTGGAGCTGCACTCATCCAGGCAAATAGGGAGTGTTCCATTATACTCCTGACTTGTGCCTTGTAGATGGTGGAAAGGCTTTGGGGAATCCAGCAGGCCAGTTATTCGCTGCAGGATTCCTAGCCTCTGACCTATTGGAGCCGCAGTATTTATATAGCTAATCCAGTTCAGTTTAATTTCAATGGTAGCCCCCAGGATGTTGACAGTGGGGGATTTGGCTATGGTAATGCCACTGAATCGCAAGTGGCAATAGTTATGTTCTCTCTTGTTGGAGATGGTCATCGCCTGGCACTTGTGTGGTGCGATATGATTCAAACATTCTTAAAAAGGCAAATATGTTTCTACAAGCCAATAGATTATTTAAGCAGCAGTGGCATTTTTTGGCAGCAAACATTTTATGCATTAAATGTGCCAGCAAACATGAGGGGGGGTGACTGTATTTTCCTTAGTTTTTGAAGTATTTGCCTGAGAGTGGCATCAATACTTTCTATGAACTGAGGAGGGATTTATTTTGATCATGTAGTAGACTAACAGCCCAAAGGGGGCACACATTCTGTGTAGATTGGAAAAATAGGAAAGAACAAGCAAATTAATATTAAGATAGTACCTCATACAAATTCAGGACATCTCAAAGTACTTTGAAATCAATTAGATATTTCAAAATGCAGTCACCATTATAATGTAGGGAAAGGCCAAATTTAAATTTTAACATTTTGTCCTCTGTTTTGCCTACTTTATGACTCATTGTAATGGACTCCAGAGATAAGGTGATCAAAGGTTGTTTTTATTTATTCATTCATGGGATGTGGGCAACATTAGCAAGGCCAGTTTTGAGCTCTACATGGTGAGCCTGTGCATTTGGTTTAGGTACAACTACAATGCTATTAGGGAGGAATTCAGAGATTTTGATCCAGTGCACTGAGATATATTTTATTATTTATATCTTAATAACAAACTTTTTTTTATAAAAGGTTTGTTAATGAGGCTTGCCAGTTGATGGCAAAGCAGGTTGGTTCCCTGGGAAGCAGACTGCCCCATAAGACGACATTAAGCTAATCTAACCTACATTTGAGAGTAAACAAAAGATATTTCCAAAATCTTCAAATATAAGGAAAAAATAAAACAACTTTTTCAAACTAGGAAAAATTCACACAGGATCCACAAGACTATGTTAAATGCATAAATCACAGTGATATTTGTGATTCTAAAGATATGATATCCCCCCAGCTAAGCTTTACTCTATTGGCATACTTAAAATGCTTAAACAAAGATGAATAACAAGTGCCTCCCACATTTTAAATCTACTGTACTTCTGAAACCAATGATCTGGAGCTAGAGGATTCATACCTGAAAATAATTTTTAAAAAATGCTGGTCTACAAGTGTACCAAAAAGCTGTTGTTACACTGCAAGACCCACTAGTTTCTGAAGCATAGCTTTCATCCCTTCGGCTGAATGCAAAACTTTAAGGAGTTTCTAAAAGCAACACCACAATAGATCTCTTGTTAACAGTGTCATCTAGGCCACGAGTTTTAGTCAGCCCAAACAGTTCAGCATTCAGCCAAATGCATCAGGCATAAACCAAACGTGTAGCACTAAAAACAAAATGCTCTTTCCAGGCCTTAACTTCTAATATTTAAGAGTAATTCTGGGTTTGTACCTTTGTTATGGGCACCATGCTAGAATTCCACCTATCCATTATACTGAAAACCAAGGGCCCTATATCACAACCATGCGAAAAAAACAATAGAGTTAGGGAGCACAGAAACAGACCCTTTGGCCCATCGTGCCCGTGCCGGTCATCTATTCTAATCCCATTTTTCAGCACTTGTCTGTAGCCCTATGTATGCTATGGCGTTTCAAGTGCTCATCTCAATACTCCTTAAATGTTGTGAGGATTCCTGCCTCTACCATCCCTTCAGGCAGAATGTTCCAGATTCCAACCACCCTTTGGGTGAAAAAAATGTCCTCAAATCCCCTTTAAACCTCCTGCCCCTTATCTTAAATCTATGCCCCTGGTTAGTGACACCCCCGCTAAGGGGAAAGATTTTTTCCTTTCTGTGCCCCTCAATTTTGTACACCTCTATCAGGTCCCCCTGCAGCCTTCTCTGCTCTAAGGAAAACAACCTTAGCCTATCCAATCTCTCTTCATAGCTGAAAAGCTCCAGCCCAGGCAACATCCTAGTGAATCTTCTTTGCACGCTCTCCAGTGCAATCATGTCCTTCCTATAGTATGGCAACCAGGATTGTACACAGTACTCCAGCTGTGGCCTAACTAGCTTTTTACACAGCTTCAACATAACCTCCCTGCTCGTATATTCTATGCCTCGGCTAATAAAGGCAAGTATCCCATATGCCGTCTTAATCACTTTATCTACCTGTACTGCTGCCTGAGGTCGATGGACATGCACACCAAGGTCCCTCTGATCCTCTGTGCTTCCTAGGGTCCTACCATTCATGGTGTATTCCCTTGCCATGTTAGTCCTCCCAAAATGCATCACCTTACACTTCTCAGGATTAAATTTCATTTGCCACTGCTCTGCCCATCTTACCAGCCCATCTATGTCATCCTGTAATCCAAGGCTTTCCTCCTTACTATTTATGATGCCAGCAATTTTCATGTCAATCTGCGAACTTACTGATCATACCTCTTATATTCACATCTAAATCATTAAATCATTAATGTACACTTCATTCACGTCTAAATCATTAATGTGCACTACATTAAATATATTGTGTTATGATCCTTGGTCAGACCCCAGGACATGGGGGGGGGGGGGGGGGGGAGAGAAATCCAGTTAGGGACCAATAATGCTTTTTTTTTTAAAAAAGTAGATAGAGCTCGAGAATCAAAGCACTTATTAAGTGAATAAAGCCACAAAATTCCGTGGGTTTTGAACAAATAAAAATAAATTTTACTAAACAAGTTAGAAAAATAAAACAATTTACAATATCTATCTTACACTCTCTAACATTCAAGGTAAGTATGAGGTATGTGAATTGTTGTCTTCCCCATATTGTTATTCTTGCAAAGTGTCCTGAAGAGTGCAAGACGAAAAGCTCCGACATGTCTTTTTTTCAGCATTCGCAAGTTCCATACTACGGAACGACCACATCATTACCTATTTTCAGCTGCTACTGTGCAGTAATTAAGCAATTAGTTTTGAGGTAATTTCCTTTTTTTGCTTAGATTTTTAACGTTTCGGTGTTACATATTCCTCGCATTCAATAAGTCAAGTGGCTTTTCAAAGTCACCAAATATGTCCATACATGACATTTTGGTTCTATGGAGTTACAAACATCCACTAGATACATCATAACTCTAGATAACTGCTAAACTAACTAGCTTTGTATAGCAGACTTCTAATGTCAAGTTCTCAACAAGGTGCACCACGCACTTAGAAAGACATCCACTTGCTCCCATGCCTCAATACCTCAAACACGAAATTCTCATAAAAGGTTGCAAAATTCTCCAGTCTCGTCCCTTCTACAACTCCCTCTGCTGCGACAACTCTGTTGCATGGCCCCCAACCTCTGATGCATCACCCCTTTCTTCACCAATCATTCATGGCCATACCTTCAGCTGCTCAGATCCCATCTTTGGGAATTCATCCTTTTGTTTTGCCACTTCTCCCTTAAGAGACTGCATAACACCCTCCTCATGACATTCCACCTAAGATGCCCCCTTTGGGTTTTTCTTTAATTACACCTCTATCTCAAAGGCACTATACAAATGAAATTTGTCATAGTAACACAAAACATACAAAATCAGCTGCTGCAGCATATATGTTAAGGATATCTGGAACAGTCAAGCTTCAAATATAACAGTGACTTTTATAAATTGCAAGTGCAATTCAATTACACACAAATAGCAATAGTGATAAATCTTCACTTGCACCACATAACTGTACAGTTGTTTTAATGGTTAATGCATTATTTAGACAATGGTTGTTATTTGTCCAACACTGACATCTTCAATTAACCTGTTTAATGAATAAAATAATAAATGTAATAAAACTAAACAGACTTTATAATTTAGGAAAATCACAACGTCAGGATATTTTAAAATAAAATATTTCTCAATTATGTGTAATTTCAGCCAAAGATATTGAAAAACAGACAAATATAGCAGATGACAAATGATAATGTTGTAAATGGGCAGAAAGGTTTGTGTCTGGAATCTTTAATGGACTCTCGGCTCTAATAATTCATGTTCTCTACACTGGGATTTTAAAATTTGAATATCATGACCTCATTTTTTTGTTGAAGTATATTGTGAATCTTGGTCAAGTAACTGCTTTTAACATTAGAAACATTTTTCAGATTCTATCTACTTGGCAACAAAACAAGAGAAATAGCATGACTATACATGTTGTTCCGGCAGTCTATAATAACCTAGCAAATGTCTCATCAGTGAAACATCTCAGCTGAGCCAGAGCTCACCAATCAACCACTAACTTTTGTTTCCCTGGTGGCATCAATGCACCCCTGTGTTCTAAATGGATTAGAAATAACTGCCTGCATTAAAACTTCAACAGACTCCAAAGACACCTTTCAGAATAGTCAACCTTTCAGAATAGTCAGCCAAACAACAGTTCTGGACATTAAACATAGGTCCTTGTAACTGCAATTATAAATTCTGGGGCAAAGGCAAAATGCATTATATCCTTCACATGCACACTCATGATAACTAGTTCTCTCCCTTCACAACCAAAACGGTCGACAGGCTACCTGCCCAAGCTCAAATTGTGCCCATATTTGTAGATCCTGTCGGTCAATGTTTAATATTAATTAAAAATTGTTAACAATATTTACATAGGAACCAGTTGAGCCTGCTCCGCCATTCAATTAGATCATGGATGAACATCTATCTCAATGCCAATTTCCTGCACTCTCTCCATATCCCTTGATGTTATTAGGCTCCAGAAATCTGTCGACTTCTGTCTCAAACAAGCTCAATGTTTGAGCTTCCTCAGCCTCTTGGGTAGAGAATTCTAAAGATTCACCACCCTCTAAAGAAATTCCTCCACATCTCAGTCTTAAATGGCCTACCCCTAATTTTGAGATTGTGTACCCTGGTTCTAAATACCCCAGCCAGGGAAAACATCCCATCTATATCTGTCCTGTCAAGCCTGTAAGAATTTATAATGTTTGAATGACATCACCTCTCATTATTCTAAACTCAAGAAAATAAAGGCCTATTCTATTTATTCGTTCCTCACAGGACAATCCCACCATCCCAGGGATTAGTCTGGTGAACCTCCAGAACCTCCACTGCACTCCCTCTGCGGCAAGTATAATCTTCCTCAGATAAGGACTCCAGGTGTGGTCTCACCAAGGTTCTATATAATTGCAGCAAGATATCTTTACTCCCATACTTCTTTGCAATGAAGGCCAACATATAATTTGACTTCCTAACTTGCTGCACCTGCATGCTAGCTTTTAGTGACTCATGAACAAGAACACCAGGCCTCTTTGGACATCAACTCCAAATCTCTCATTTGAGAAATGCTCTGCACTTCCTTTCCTCCTACCAAAGTGGACAATCTCACACTTACCCACAATATATTCCATCTGCCATGTTCTTGCCGATTCACTTAGCCTCCTTGTATCCTCTTCACAACTCACATTCCGAACTAGCTTTGTGTCATCAGCAAATTTGGAAAAATTACATTTGGTCTCCACATTCAAATCATTGATATGGATTGTGGAACAGCTGTGGCCCCATCAATTATCCTTATGGTACCCCGCTAGTGGATGCATTGATGGTTATCTTTCAAAATTCTATAGATTCTGGAAAGGTTCCTGCAGACTGGAAAGTAACAACTGTAACCCGACTATTTAAGAAGGGAGGATGAGAGAAAACCGATTGCAGACCTGTTCATTTGATATCAGTAGTAGGGAAAATGTTAGAATCTAATACATAGGACGTGATAACCGGACACTTAGAAAATAATGATAAAATTGGGCAGAGTCAACATGGACTTTCAGGCCTGCTATCCTGAAAATGACCCACTTATTCCTTCTCTATTTTCTTTCCGTTAACCAATTCTCATTCCATACCAGTATTTTACCCACAATTCCATGTGCTCTAATTGCTTACTAACCTCTTGGGTGGGACTTAATCAAAAGCCTTCTGAAAATCCAAACACAACACATCCACTGGTTCTCCTTTACCTATGCTACAAGCAAAATCCTTAAAAAACTCCAAAAGGTTTGTCAAACATGATTTCCCTTTCATAAATCCATGCTGACTCTGCCCAATTATATCATTATTTTCTAAGTGTCCAGTTATCACATCCTTTATATTAGATTCTAACATTTTCCCTACTACTGATGTCAAACTAACAGGTCTATAATCGCTTTTCTCTCACCCTCCCGTCTTAAATAGTGGGTTACAATTGCTACTTTCCAGTCTGCAGGAACCTTTCCAGAATCTATGGAACTTCGAAAGATAACCACCAATGCATCCACTATCTTTAAAGCCATCTCCTTCAACTCTATGTAGCTCATCAGGTCCAAGGGATTTAACAACCTTCAATCCAATTAATTTTGAGCATACTACCTCTATTAATGTTAATTTCTTTCAGTTCATTTCCACAAGTCCCTTGGTTCCCTAGTATTTCTGGGAGATCTTCCTCAGTGAAGACAGACACAAAGTAATAGTTTAGCTTCTCCACCATTTCCCTATCCTCCATTATAAATTCTCCTGTCTCTGCTTGTAATGGACCCACATTTGTCCTTGTTAATCTTTTCCTTTTCACATACCTACAAAAGCTTTTACAGTCCACCTTTATATTTCTCACTTGCTTGTATTCATATGCTCTTTTCCCTTTATCAATTTCTTGGTCCTCCTTTGCTGGATTCTAAATTGTTTAGATGCATCAGTACCTCATTCCCCTTCCTGGATGCCTGCTCAAGCTCAACTCATTACTGCATACTCTTGTTTTCCTGCTTACTTCAAACTAGAAAAATAGCAAACCAAGGGCTAGGCTTTATTTCTAGAGGGATAGAATTGAAAATTGGGGAAGTTATGCTAAAACTGTATCGAACCTTGGTTCGACCACAATTAACAGTGCTGCATGTAATACTGGTTGCAATATTATAAAACAGATATAAAGGCACTGGAGAGGGTGCAGAGATTTACAAGGATGATACCAGAAATGCCTGGTATTTCAGGAAAGGATTAGCAGGCTGGGTCTCTTTTCTCTTGGTAAAAAAAAGGCGGCTGTGGGGTAACCTAACAGTGGCCTTTAAAATTGATAGAGTGGCTGCAGAGAGGAAACTTCCTCTTGTGGGGAGGAGCTTAACAAGAGGCTATCAATATAAAAGCTAGTCACCAAGATATCTATTAGGGAAATTCAGAAACCTCTTCACCCAAAGATTGGCAAGAATGTGGAACTCGCTACCACAGGGAGTGGTGGAAGCAAATAGTACAGATGCATTTAAGGGACAAGCATAAGGGACCAGACAAGCATTTGAGGGGCATGGAAATAGATGGTTATGATGGTAGACATGAGGGAAGATGGGACAAGGCTTGAGTGGAGCATAACCACTGCCACAGACTGACTGGGCCAAAAGGCCTGTTTATGTGCCATATTTCCTACTTGACCCTCAAATTTGAGATAAACCTCAAAGCCAGACCTTTGCCAAGACTTCAAGCCACATCCTCTGCCACCAATGGTCCCCAACAGGCAAAATCCCATCCTAAACCCCTTTGCCCTACCTGATGTCTCCCCACCTTAAGACGTGTCATTATGTTGTGGCAGCTGTGGCTCAGTTGCCTCTGACTCAAGTTTGTAAATTCAAGCCCCAATCCAGAGGCTTGAGCACAAAAATCAAGGCTGACACTCAAGTGTAGCACTGAGGGAGTGCTGCGCTGTCAGAGATGCCATGTTTTAGATGAGATATTAAACAGATGTTCCATCTGTTCTCTCTGGTGCACATAAATGATCCCACGGCACTAATTCAAAAAACATGGGAGTTATCCCTGCTACCCTAGCCAATATCTATCTATCAATTAACATAAAAACAGACTGGCTGGTAATTATCACACTGCTATTTCTGGGCGAATGCACTGCATATATTGGCTATCACATCTCATACTTACCTACAGTGACTTCAAAAGTACTTCATTGGTTCTAAAGTGTTTGGGAGGTCTCGAGTTGTGAAAGGCACGATGTAAATGCAAGCCTTTCTTTTAAAAGAAGTTGCTTCAACTAGACATTGTTCAACAGCCCTACTATAGCCCAAGTCAAACATCCAACTTGAGATGCCATAATTGCACAAAAGCAAAAAAAAGCCAATCTCTCCTTCCCAATGTCCATGGTACACTAGTTCATATAAAAGGAGTCATACTTTTAAGCAAATTGGATTCAATATTTGTATGATCTAAACCTACATGCAGGAATAATTGTTTTATGCGATAGCTGCACTTCCAGCTACAAAGCATACCCAATCTGCATATTGCATCCCAAGCTCTTACACAGCTGTTTAGAAAATTCAAAACTTAACTTAAAATAGACAAGGGATATTCAAATGTTTGAGAAAAGCAAAAGCAATTGCACTGCGAGCAACTTCAATACAAAAATAGATTTGATGATACAATTATTAATTTGATCGAGGTCAGAAGTCCCAGTTTTGTCTTCCATTCAATGAGGATCTGAAAATGATTAGCAGAAAGATCCTTTGTGCAGCAATTCAATGAGAGGGACACCAATCTTAACAGATCAGAAGTGCTCAATTTTGATATTTATGAAAAGCTATTGGTTAGATGTGTTCAAGGTATTTTTAAAAAGACCTGTGCGGGACAATTTTATTACAGGATGTACAAAATTATATTTTGTTCTTTCATATCCTTTCTCCAACACCATCAATTAAGAAATAAATACTATCCTTTGAATAACACATACTCCCCCTACATGACTAAAGAAATATTTTTCTGGCATTTGTTGTTTAAAATAAAAATCAAGCATAGTTACAGTGATTTTAAAACAATGAAATTCTCTTAATAGTCAACAAAAAAAATGCGTGCAGACAACTAGGAATGCATCATGTATCTGCGTTCCTAGTCAGAAAATGGTACCTGGCTTAGTGAAGACAAAAAGATGTCATGTCAGTTGAATAAATTATATTTCAGTTTAAAAACTCAAAAAAGAACCAAAACAAATCATACAATGATGCAAATAAAACCAAGAAAATACTATTGCGCAAAGGAGAAAAATCGGCATTTTGGCGATTATGCTGCATTACTGCCTACTTCAAAAACCGGTTCAAACGGCAAGAAAAAATGTAATGTTCAGCATAGTCAGCAACCTCATTTTACATCTAATTCAGTCAGCTACTGTTCCATGTCAAGAAGATCTATTTCACCCACAGCTGCTAATCTTCGTAAAAGATTAGAGCTACTACAGTGTCATAATGAAATGTTATTAGCTTGTAACAGAAACTTGTTTGATTGCTGTGATTATCAAACTCTCTGAACATAATTTGGAGACAAAAAGCATAGTTTTCAATGAAAAAGTCAAGCTTTTAGGCTGTACGGTGGGTATCTCCAGTGTTGGAGAAATATCACCAGCAATGCCTTCACAAGACCCTCCAAATCCAATGGCAAGAAAGGTGGTCCAACAGCTGCACCTTCTCCCAAGGCAACATGCCCAGCATTGAGGTGCTAATCACTCAAAACCAGCTCCACTGGGCAGGACGTAGTTCATATGCCTGATACCAGATTCCTGAAGCAATTTCTCTACTCAGAACTCGGTCATGGCAGGAGACTCCCAGAAAGACAGCAGAAGCGCTTTAGGGATGTCTTCAAACCATCCCTAAAGACTCATGGGAGATCCTGGTTGTGACCAACCAAAATGAAGGCGGCTCATTCAGGGAATGCACTGAACACAGAGACTTCACCAAAAACATGCAGAGGTATGGTTGAGGCATTGGAGAGAGCACACAAATTTCCAACCAATCATCTACACAACCCCTCAAGCACCACCTGCCCCACGTTAGGCAGAGTCTATATATCACGATTGAGCTTATCAGCCATTTCAGAACCTACTGAACTAGAGAGGAAGTCATCATTGATCCTGAGGAGCTGCCTCAGGGGGGAAAAATAGTTTATGGGAATAGTAGTACACAGTATTGTGCACAACTCACATAACTGAACCTCAAATACTGATTTTACCTGCATAAAGTTAGCTGTTTTCATAAGGACCGATGACAAAAGAAACATTTTCTGCATTCTTGTGCACTAAAATTATTGATGGCATCTCTCCACCCCTTCTGTTATAATTCCAGCAAAAACAATCCTCTTTGCTATATTTGTAATGTGTCTGAATCCGAGGGCAGAATTTTCCCAGAAAAGTCAGAGTTCCATAAACAGCCAGAAATGCACATCAGCAACTCTCACCTCAATTTTACAGGTGTCAGGCCAGTAATTAGCTGCCATGGTGGATGCCGTCCTGTTCAACATGGCCACCGACCCCAAGAGCTGCCGGCACAATTAAAGAGCTGACAGTTCAGCAGCGCCACTAGCAGGGGAGGCAGGCAGGTTCCCTGCAGTCTACAGCAGTTAGGTCACAGAAGATTTACAAAAAAAAACTTAAAAATTAACTTGGAGGGGAAAACCCTCTGTGCAAATCATTGGGTTACAAAGGCTGCCTTCCTGTCCACAGACCCCACTTTGAATAAAAAAACCCTCTCTGGGCTGCCACTGGGAGGCTGCCTGCATTCAGCTGGTGGTTAATCTACTGATCCGGCACAGACCCCCACCGTGATCCCAACTCTTGCAGGTTAGCAAATTCTCCCCTAAGTCTACCCAGCTTCCTCCACCAATTCAATAATCAGTTTGATTGTCTGGTGCTGACTTAACAATTAGAATAGCAAAAGAAATGTATTTATATCCATCACCCCATCACACATCAATGAAGAACATCCTCCACTCACAATCGTTCATACTGCACATTCTCAGTAAAGTCTTCAGTAAAATCTAAAATTTCTTCCAAATCATCAGCTAAGGCAAAAAGTCTTGCTTTAGTTCTTCAAAGAATGCTTCATTTTCAATCCTTTCCAGCCCAACAGATATTATCTTTAGTCTATCATGGTTCCATCCTGAGTCCTTCAGCTATTGACCTGAACATCTCTCCCAACCTCAAATGGAACAAAACTACCCCCAAGAAACTACTCTCTTTTATGAGGCACAGTTCTTTCCCCGTCAACAAGGATTTACTCTTCATAAAGACTCGGAACACTGTTTCCATATGCAATGCACGTAGTGTCCTAAACCTAGGAACCACTCGAACTTCTTTCAGTCCTGGGCAGATGAAAAAAATAACAATTTGAAGAATTATCCCTCTTTAAATTCTCATATTTATTTTATCAATATCACTACTATGGTCAGCGCTCTCCATTTTCCTCTCATATTCCATCTTAGCTCTTAAATTGCCATCCTGCATCCTTGTTGAACTTCATAGTTATAATTCACTGAACACCTTTTTCCTTTCTCCCCTTTCCAAAGAAAACAGAAACAAGGAGAAAAAAGAAAGTGAATCTTAGAACAAATCATGAATTGTTGCAGTTCAGGATTATTTAAATCTTGGTTAAAAAACATAAGTGCTACCTACAGAGACATTATCACAGCTTCAGCACTGTGCTTTTATTGAAGTATGTAACTGAGTCAACTTAAAGTCGAAGTTTGCTCATCCCTTCCAAACCACTACACATTTTTTTTTACCCTAAGTGATTTAGGGCTATTTAAAACAAGTTAGACTACCAACAATATAGCAGTATGTAAATAGTATTTGTGACCTCACATATTGGAGAGAATGCAATAACAAATAGGTAATTCAGGTTGCATGGTTTTGATAGCTTTATATTTTAAGGCCACTGACATCATAACTGCATCAACATACACTGATCACAATCCATAATTAATGATTCACAGAGTGTGCTACTGCAGCATGGAACCCACTCAGTCTTTATTAGAAGTATGGCACCTAACATAGTAGCTACCACCACAGTTGCTGATTCCATTGTGGGCTCCATTTAACCATTAACTGTGTTGATCAAATCCATCTCCAACCAAAAGGTATGGTCCAGATCACTAAGCATCCACACAGTTCAGAAGAACACTGCTAAAGGGCCTTTTCCACCTAAATTTATACATATTATCTAATTATAGTACTGTTCATAGGTGCTGAAAACCTTTGCAACATCCAGACTTAAGCATTCTAATGCTGTCTTGGTCAGCCTCCAACCTAACACACTCTACAAAATTCAACACACCCAAAACTCTGCTGCCCATATCCAAACTTGCACCAAACCCCACTCACCTATCACACATACGCTTGCTGACCTACACCGGTGCCCAGTCCGGCAACGCAAATTTTAAAATTCTCCTCTGTGTTCAAATCTCTTGCCTTTCCTCATCTCCTTAACCTCCTCCAGCCCTACAAAGGTCTCTATGTACCTCCAATTCTCTTGCACATACCCGATTTCCTTTGCTCCACCTCTGGCAACAGGGCCCAAGCTCTGGGGTTCCCTCCCTAAATCTAGCCACCCCTCTACCTCTTGAGTTGCTCCTTAAACCTACCTCTTTGAGCGTGCTTTTGATCATCTGTTCTAATATCTGTTTATGTAGGCTGGTGTCAGATTTTGCATGATAATGCTCCCAAAGTACCTTGGTGCCTTTTACTACGTTAAAAACACTACAGAAGCAAAGGTTATCTTTGACTTTCTTTAGCCTCATCATGAGGTATAGTAACAGGAACACATGTGTATAGTACATGAATCGAATTCATTTTTAAAATCATATCGGTCCTGTGGTAAACAAATAGGAGTTTTTCAATAATATGTACTACAATACGAGAAGACAAGAGGAGTGTATTTGAACAGCTAAGGCTATGAACAGTAATTTTAAAAACAGTCAAAATTTCTAATGTTACTTTTGTAGGTTTACAAAAGCAATACCTTCTTCAACTGAATTTACTTCAAAAGTTACTATACAGTATTATGTGGCAAAGTGAAAAAACACTGATTCACACTCAACAGTTCCAATCTTGCATTTGCTATCAGGAAAGCAGGTCCAGACTACACATTTCCCCCCACAGATAAACAGCAGATGGATTACCCCAAGGTACTTTTGCACCAGCTGCTCGGAGGTACGTAAGCGAAAGATTTTTTTTCAACTTATTTTTTATAAAAACACAAGCACATATTACAACTCTACTCACAATTAATCAGAATACGGAAATTTCCATCAAAAAATGTGCCTACGTGTATGGTAAAGGAATTTTAAAATTATCTGCCAGTATTAAATTAACAGGTCTGCTCTTCTATGAAATTGATGAATAAAAACTGGGACTTTGCAGCACAAATAGATATGTCAAAACATTCATATGCAACTTTCAAGCAAAGTCCGAAGTGTAAATGTTTGTAGAAAATGTTCAATCAGGTTACCTTTAGTCAACATGCAGTAAATCTAGCAGCTTTAGATAGTACAGTCCTTCAGATTCAATTAAAAGTTTCTAATTAAAATATTACATAAAAGGTGTGGTGCAGTGACAAACTACTGGAGGATTGGGTGTGAACTGACGTACAAGCCCTTGCCCTCAGAAATGTAAAATTAAAGGGAGTGCCAATCCTAAACTATTCATGTAATTCCTGGGAACCTATTTTTATCTGTCCTAGTAAAGAACTGAGAATAGCCAACCTGTCTTTTAAGCTGATGAACAGAGAAAAAAGGGAAAACAAAAACAGAAAAAAGTGGAATTGCTCTTCTGACTATTCTCCTCAAATCAGGTTTATTCAGTCAGCAGTTAATCTGCACTGATTGGAATGGGCAAAGTTAGCTGATCTTGCTGTCTTCCTGACTGTGATGCTACAATTGGCCTCCAGAGATTGACATCTAGATTTGGGGGAAAGGAGAGAAAGGGGGAGATGGCCAGGCATTCTTATACTTATCTGCTATTCAACAATGGGTTCTGGAAACTAATCTGTGTGGACATCAGGTGTAGACAGGAGCAGGCTGGCTGCCAATACTCACTGTCAAGGCTTCTACATGACAAACGGTTATTTGGGTAAGGTACCAAAAGTTACTGTCCCGTTATTAAATTAAAATGGCCAAACATCAGGAAATGGTGAGAAAAAGAAAAAACTAGCAATATTCTTTTCAAATTAAACCAAAAACCAAAAAAAAACTCTATTATTTCTTAAAATTCCCCAAAAAATAAATTGCATTTAATTTTAGTTCCTGCATGTCTCTCAGGAAGTGAACATGCTTTCCACTGTTATTTCTGCCATGGTTATCATTAACTCCAGGCATTCAAAAATAAATTTAAAATTTCTATTACACTGCAAATATGAAAAATCATTACTGATCAGATCCATTGAATGGATATGACTGTAGGTTCAACCATCAGTTTACCCAATTTGCAATCTAAACCAAATTAAGGGTTTGGGGGGGGGGGGGGCGGGTGAGAAGAGAAAGTTCCTGGTCTCTGCAACCGACCATTTACTTTCAGATCATCCTCCTGAGTGTCTGGCAGAGTGTTACAAGGCTAGGTAGCTGAGTGAGAGGGATAATTTTAAAAAGGTAGGGGAAAAAAAATTGCAAACATGATCTAAAAAATGCAAAAAAAAAAATGGCCTTCAATTAGCATACAAATTTTAAAATATTCCACTTCAGGCCTGAGAAAACCCAACATTCTCTCCACTGGCTTCCGTTACTAAGGTAACTTAGTCCTCTTGAAAAATATTTGCCTCTTCTCAAAATATCTCAAATTCAACATTAGGCTCCATAATAAATCTACCATAGACTAATAGAGAATCACACCATGGGGGATCAAAACTGACAAATCTCCTCTACCCCTCAACAAGGGAAATTTCTTCACAAGCATCAGCACTTATGTTAAAAAGACATTTTACAGAGAGAAAGCAATATTACTATTTGGCTCTATTCAAACAGTTGCTTGATGTTTAAAAAAAAAATCAGGTGGGAGGCGGTGTAGTGGTGCTCTCACTGGACTAGTAATCCAGAGACCCAGGGTAACGCTCTCAGGACCTGGGTTTGAATCTCACCATGGCAAATGGTGGAATTTGAATTCAATCAATAAAAATCTGGAATTAAAAGTCTAATGATGTTGATTGTACTTAAAACTCATCAAGTTCATTAATGAAGGAAATTGCTATCCCTACCTGGTCTACCCTACAGATCCACAGCAATGTGGTTGACTCTTATATGCCCTCTGAAATGACCCAGCACTCAGTTTTATCAATAAAGAATGAAATTGGACAGGCTACCTGCCATCGACCTAGGCACGGGAAACAACGGCAAACTCAGCCCTATTGACCCTGCAAAGTCCCCCCCCTTACTAACATTTGAAGTCTTGTGCCAAAACTGGGAGAGCTGTCCACAACGGCCTGACCTTGTCATACTCATGCAGTCACACCTTACAGATCATGTCCCAGACACCACCATCACCATCCCTGAATATGTCCTGTCCCACCAGCAGGACAGACCCAGCAGAGGTGGCGGCATAGTGGTTTCCAGTTGGGAGTTGCCGTGGGAGTCACCGTGGGAGTCCTCAACATCTACTCCTGACCCCATGAAGTCTCATGGCATCAGGTCTAACACAGGCAAGGAAACCTCCTGCTGATTACCACATACCACTCTCCCTCACTGATGAATCAGTACTCTTCCACGTTGAACCACCTGGAGGAAGCACTTAGGGTGTAAGGGTACAGAATGGACTCTGGGTGGGGACTTCAATGTCCATCACCAAGAGCGACTCAGTAGCGCCACTACAGGCCGAGCTGGCTGTGTCCTAAAGGGAATAGTTGCTAGACTGGGTCTGTAGCAGGTGGTGAGGGAATCAACAAGAGGGAAAAATATGCTTGACCTCATCCTCACCAACCTGCTTGCCACAGGTGCATCTGCCCACAACAGAACCACATCGGTGTGAGTGACTACCGCACAGTCATTGTGGAGACGAAGTGTTGCCTTCATATTGAGGACATACTCAATCGTGTTGTATAGCACAACAGGATAGATTTCAAACAGATTGAGCAACTCAAGACTTAGGATTCCATGAAGCAGCAGAACTGTACTCAAACAAAATCTGTTACCTCATGGCCTGGCATATTCCCCCCTCTACCATTACAACCAAGACAGGGGATCAGAGATAAAAACAAAAAAACTGCGGATGCTGGAAATCCAAAACAAAAACAGAATTACCTGGAAAAACTCAGCAGATCTGGCAGCATCGGCGGAGAAGAAAAGAGTTAACGTTTCGAGTCCTCATGACCCTTCGATAGAACTTCAAGTTCGGTCGAAGGGTCATGAGGACTCGAAACGTCAACTCTTTTCTTCTCCGCCGATGCTGCCAGACCTGCTGAGTTTTTCCTGATAATTCTGTTTTTGTACAGGGGATCAGCCCTGCTTCAATGAAGAGGGCAGGAGGGCATGCCATGAGCGCACCAGGCATATCTAAAAATGTGTCAACCCACTGAAGCTACAACTCAGGACTACTTGCATGCCAAACAGCATAAGCAGCAAGCGATAGACAGAGCTAAGTGATTCCATAACCAACGGATCAGATCTAAACTCTGCAGTCCTGCCACATTCGGTCATGAATGGTGGTGGACAATTCAACAACTCATGGAAGGAGGAGGCTTCACAAATATCCCCATCCTCAGTGATGGAGGAGCCCAGCACATCAGTGCAAAAGGTAAGGCTGAAGCATTTTCAACAATCTTCAGCCAGAAGTGCCAAGTAGATGATCCATCTCAGCCTCTTCTGGAGATCCCCAGCATCACAGATGCCAATCTTCAGCCAATTCGATTCACTCCATGTGAAATCAAAAAACCACTGGTGACACTGCAACGGCTATAGGCCCTGACAATATTCCAGCAACAGTACTGAAGACTTGTGCTCCAGAACTTGCTGCGCCCCTAGCCAAGCTGTTCCAGTACAGCTACAACACTGACATCTAACCGGCTATGTGGAAAATTGCCCGGGTATGTCCTGTACATAAAAAGCAAGACAAATCAAACCCTGCTAATTAGCACCCCAACAGTCTACTCTCGATCATCAGTAAAGTGATGGAAGTGGTCATCAACAGTGCTATCAAGCGGCACTTGATTAGCAATAAACTGCTCATTGACACTCAGTTTTTATTCCACCAGGGTCACTCAACTCCTCACCTGATTACAGCCTTAGTTCAAACATGGACAAAAGAGCTGTTAGGAGCCCTCGCAAAGCTGGAGTCAATGGAAACCAGGGAGGGAACTCTCTGCAGGTTGGATCATAGCTAGCACAAAGGAAGATGGCTGTGGTTGTTGGAGGTCAATCATCTCAGTTCCAGGACATCAGTGAAGGAGTTTCTCAGGGTAGTGTCCTCGTCTCAACCATCTTCAGCTGCTTCATCAATGACCTTCCTTCCATCATAAGGTCAGAAGTGGGGATGTTCACTGATGATTGCACAATGTTCAGCATCACTGGCAACTGCTCAGATACAGAAGCAGTCTGTGTCCAAATGCAGCAAGACCTGGATAATATGCAGACTTGGACTGACATGTGGCAAATAACTTTCATGCCACACAAGTGCCAGGCAATGACCATCTCCAACAAGAGAGAATCCAACCATTGCCCCATGACATTCAATGGCATTACCACCGCTGAGCCCCCCACTACCAACATCCTGGGGGTTACCATTGACCAGAAGCTGAACTGGGCTAGCCATATAAATACTGTGGCTACAAGGGCAGGTCAGAGGCTAGGAATCCTGCAGCGAGTAACTCACCTCCTGACTTCCCCAAACCCTGTCCACTATCTACAAGGCACAAGTCAGAGTGTGATGGAATAGTCCCCACTTGCCTGGATGAGTGCAGCTCAAACAACACTCAAGAAGCATGACACCATCCAGGACAAAGTAGCCCACTTGATTGGCACCACATCCACAACATTCACTCCCTCCATCACTGACGCACAGTGGCAGCAGTGTGTATCAAGTACAAGATGCACTGCAAGAGCTCACCAAAGGTCCTTAGGCAGCACCTTCCAAACCCATTGCTGCTACCATCTACAAGGACACAGGCAGCAGACATATGGGGACACCACTACCTGCAAGTTACCCTCCAAGCCACGCAGCAATCCGACTTGGAAATACATCACCAATCCTTCACTGTCCCTGAATCAAAATCCTGGAACTCCCACCCTAACAGCACTGTGGGTGTCCTACACCACCTAGATTGCAGCAGTTCAAGTAAGCAGCTCACCACCACCTTCTCAAGGGCAATTAGGAATGGGCAATAAATGCTGGGCTAGCCAGCGATACCTACATCCTATGACTGAATTTTTAAAAATTGTTAGCTTTGTACAAAAAAGCTGTAAGCCCATGATGGGGTATACTTCCACAAACAATAGGGGCTCTGCCCAACTAACCATTCTTCATGCACAAGGCTAGATGGTAAATACTGAAAGGCTATTTACCAGAGGGCTTCACATGCAAATTCAATCTATACTACATTTTCTAATCTTCACTCAATATTCACACTCCAACTCTTCGCAGCAGGAGTCAACGAACTGCAGTCAAGAGCAGAAACCACCCCCCCCCCACAATTCTTAATTTTTCCCTTCTTAATCCCAACTAAGATAGGTTAACTCAGCAAGGAGATAAACGTTAAATCATCTTCATCTATATCTCTCAATATCACATTTAGTAGACAATTATCAAATGACGATTAAAGTGAATTACTTGAAATTTAAAAGCGTTATCAACAGCTTGCATTTACATAGGATGTTTTTTACTGTGAAAAGGTGCTAAGATGCAAACAGACAAAAATAACATCAAGCCAAAGGATGCGATATCAGTAGTGTGACCAAAATCTTGATCAAAGATATAGGTTTTAAGGAGAATCTTAAAAGGAAGGGAGAGAAGTGGCAAGGTAGATAGATTTGGTGAGGTAAATCCAGAGCTAATTACCTCAAGGGCTTAATGTATGGCTTCCAATGGTGAGTGAAAAGGGCTGAGGGAGAGACACACAAGAGACCAGAATCAGAGCAAGTGTGTTCTGCAAGTTATGTAGGGCCATAGAAGGATAGGCAAAGGCCAAGCCATGAAGGGATTTAAATACATGAACGCAAATTTTAAATTGGTCATAAAACATTGAGGTGATGGGTCAATTGAACAGAAAACGTACAGAGTTTTAGGTAAGCTGAAGTTCATGAATGCTGGAGATGAGAAGCTCAGCCAGGATAGCACTGGACTAGTCAAGTCTGGAAATGATAAAAGCATGGATGAGAGTTTCAATTGCAGACAGGGGCGAAGGTGGGCGCTATTACATATGGAAGTGGGCATTCTCAATGATGAAGCAGATATGGAAACAGAAGCTCAGTTCAAGGTCAAATAGGGCACTAAGGTGCAAAAATCTACTTCAACTTTTCAGTGGCTAAGTAGAGAGATAGATTTGGGGATGAAGGTAGAGAATTTGTAACAGGTGCTGAAAACTATTGTTTCAGTCTTCCTCATGCTCACAGGAGGGAAAATATGGATCATCCAAGATTGGACGTGGACAAGCTGTTTAGCAATGCAAAGGCAGTGATAATCCATATGCATCTCAATCTGTGCATTTGGATTATAGAAAATCTACAAAACAGACTTTTGATTTGGGAAAGGAATAGAAAGACAAAGGGTACATGAATCTAGATACAGAGTTCCATGAGGAATTATAGAGACAACTGATTTGTACAATAATTTGTACATGCTACAAATGATGGGGTGGCATTTTGGCCAAAAAACATAGATCTAGACTGTAAGCTAGAGGGATAACACATTGGTAAGCAGCCCATGAAGGAAAATCTATGGCAATTAAAACTGCATTCTCACAATCCCTTAATAAGTCTAACAAAACCACTGTGCTGAGATAGACAATTTGGGCCAAGGCACGAGTTGTGAAACACAAGTTGGCTCAAACAATTCTCAGGTAAAAAAGAACAAAAGGCAAAAATCTTAGCAATACTCCCCAATGCTGTTCATTACTGTTCAATCCCTTTGCAAAAATGCACAGATAATTAGTGAAAACAGAAGTTTATCTGTGATGCAGCTACACTCAAATGCCTACTGTCACTGTCTCGCACAAAACAAATGGTCAATTTGGTAAGGTGGCAGACGGCTGGCATTGTCTGGGAAACTCTAACGGAACGAGAGAACGGCAAAAATTTTAAAAAAAAGATGTCAGGGCCATGATCTATGGAAACCCACAACTTCCTATGTATTACACATTTTTAAAACAATTAAATTGGAAGAAGCATAATTCAGATGAAGGGCAGGCCTTCAAGAAAAATTTATTTTTCATAAAAGCAAAATACTGCAGATGCTGGAAATCAGAAATAAAAACAGAAGGTGGTGGAAATACTCAGCAAGTCTGGCAGCATCTGTGAAAAGGGAATCATGGTTAATATTCTGAGTCGAATATGGCTTCTTCAGAACTGAAGGAGGCTAGAAATGTGATGGTTTTTTACAATAGAAAGGAGGAAGGGGGGGGAAGAACAAAAGGGAAGGTCTGGGATAGGGTAGAGGATGAGAGAGATTAAATGACAAAGATGCAATGGAACAAAAGGCAAAAGGAGTGGTAATGGTTGTAGGAAAGAGACAAAGCATTTGTCTAGGCTGAGTGCAAATGCTAGAATAATGAACAGCTCTGTCCAAAAGCAAAAACATGAAAAACAAGATTCAAACCAGCACATGACAATAAAAAAAAACAGAATGGGGAACAAAGTTCATGGTCTGAAATCGCTCAACTGAAAAGGCATACGGACTCGAAACGTTAACTCTGTCTTCCTCTCCACAGATGCTGTCAGACCTGCTGAGTTTTTCCAGCTATTTTTGTTTTCGCCCAACTCAATATTGAGTCCAGAAGGCTGCAAGTGCCTAACCATAAGGTGAGGAGCTGATCCTCAAGCTTGCGTTGAGCTGCACTGGAACACTGTAGCAGGCTGAGGACAAGACCAAGGTGGCGAATTAAAATGGCAAGCAACCAGAAGCTCGGGGCCGTGCTTGCAGACTGAGCAAAGGTGTTCTGCAAGGCAGTCACCCAGCCTGCGTTTAGTCTCCCCACCATAGAGACCACTAAAAATATTTTTTAGCTTCCCTAACAAGATTCCACATACATTTGGTACATTCACAGCATTTTACGTACAAGTGTGGATACTTGGAGCCCTGTTATCTGCATTGCTAACACTTTCACAATAGGTTCTGATGTAATGAAGGCTAAATCTGGGATATCATATCCCTTGCAAGCACAACTCCCCTTTGGGGTCATGAAATTATCCTTATGTTCCTACTTCAGGTGCCAAATTATTCTGTGTTCCTGACAATTTCCAAAGAAAGGCTGTTGCTTCTATTGAACAGTAAAGTTATTTTTCCTTTGAATGAGTAATTTAATAATGGAAATGTCTTATAAGTATACCAATCCATGTCCCAAAGGGGAAATAATCAATACTAGTCAAACTCCAATAGGAAAACTGCAGGGTGGCTTAACACATGAAAGAGAATTTTAAATTGGGCATGTTGGGGGACTGGGAAGAAGCCTAGGTCATAAAGTGATAGGTGAGTGAAGCAGGATATGGGCGGCAGAGCTTTGGGTGAACTGAGCTTTATGGGTTACAGAGATGGAAAGTCAAGAGAACATTCAAGTAGTCTAGTCTGGAGGTGACACAGCAGTGGAGGACTGAAAACCAACATAAAAATAGTCATTGGCAGTTATGGCTGTTGGCAAACATGCCATTCAAGTTGCTAAAGTTAAGACTTTTGTAAATTTATTGATTGGCAAATATATCCTTTACAATAAAAATGATGGACAAATTTCTTATAGTTGAGAAAGATTTTAAAACTCAACCAATTATCCTGTTAAATTGGGTTTTTTAAAAAATGAATCTGGTTGACCCCATGTCTCATCAGCTGATATATTCCTGAGCCACAATAATCAGGATGGTTCCACAATAGTTATTTTGAGGTAGCGAATTGCAGAGAAGGAGTAAGGCTGCTGCAACTGTGGGATAGCAAATATAAAATGCAAAAGCAAACAAATTCCCAGTCAAAAATCTCTGTACAGTGACTCCAACTATAAAGTACACATGGGCATTGGGGAGGCTGATGTGATTGGGATGAGCAGCCTTCAGGAAGAACAGTCACTTGGATCAAGACAAGAGTTCATCAACTTTCAGGATAAAAGGGGAGGAAATGAAAATAGAAATTGAAAGGTGAAACATTTATTTTTGATTAAACTGTGCACAAACTTTAAATCATTTGAATACATTTATATGCTTCCTCACAGATGCTGAGAATTTTCATGCAGCTCTCATTCCATCTGAGTTTCCTTAAGCAGATCTGAAACAGGAACCTTCTGTTTCATCATACTAAATGTGAACTATCTCTGGATTTGGATTTGATTTGAAGAGAATTACTCGGGTACGGAAACAACTTTGATTTACAGAGCCCCAGATGGCCTAAAACCTCTACTATTGGATTCATTTGGGATTTGTGAGCTGAATGCTTCCCATTTGTAGTATTCAGCTGACTTTGTAGTTCATATTGAAGAAACACCAGTTACACTAATTGAACGCAGAAATTAGACAGACATTCACCAAAACACAAAGACCATTCCCAGTGATCTTGTCCATGAAGCTTGGGATGCAACAACCAGAGATTGACAATCATCAAAATAAGCAGCAAAAACCACTCTCCCCAAGTGAAAATAAAAACATGAAAGGTAGGAGTAGGCCATACAGGTCATTGAGCCTGCTCCACCATTCAATATGGGAACCTGGAATTCAAAACATAAACAGATCACCCATGATATTGTTGAGTGGCAGAGCAGGCTTGAGGGGCCAAATGGCCTACTACTTCTCTTATTTCATATATGTTTGTATGTAATAAGATCACAGTTGAACGACTACATCAGCTCCACATTCCCACTCTCTGTATTCCTTTAGTGTACAAAAATCTACCGATCTCAGTCTTGAATATACTCTCTGACTGAGCAACCACATCTCTGTGGAGAAGAGAATTCCAGTCTCTCAGCCCTCTGCATGAAGAAGTTTCTACTCATCTCAGTCTTAAATGACCAATCCCTTATCCTAAGACTATCACACCTAGCTCTAGAGTCTCCTGCTAGGGTAAACATCTTCCCAGCATCTATCCTATCAAGCCACATAAGAATTTTATATACTTCACAGAGATCATCTCTTGTTCTTCTAAACTCTAGAGAATACAAGCCTAGTCTGCTCAATCTCTCCTCATAGGACAATCGCCTTATCCCAGAAATCAGCTTAATGAACCTTTGTTGCACCCCCTAAGGGAAGTATAGGTGAAACAGCTGCGACACAACCAACACCTCAAATCACATGGTGCCTGTTCATACCTTTTTTACATTCATCCAATTTGAAAATCATTATCACAACAATACATGATTTCTCCAAAATTTACTATGACAAAATATTACTGATTATGATTGAGCACTTCACTACAAAAAACTGGTCTCCTTGGTACAAATGTACAACAATAGTATTATACCAGATTTTAGTACGTACATATAACAGATTTCAAGCCCTTGGAGGTGGTACAGAAAAGGGGGCCAAGCAATACCCAGCTTTAGAGCACTTAACTATCATGATAGTCCCCAGGGATTGGAGTCATTTTCATGAGAAACAAAAGGCTTACAAAATATAATTGACACTTTCATAAATGATGGGAGTAGTTTCTAGATTCCTTCCAGTTGACAGCTTATTTGAGATGGATAGGGTTGGGAAAACTGATTACCAAAGCATGGAATAAGCATGGATTTCCTACAAATCATCAAAAGGGAGCAGGACAAGTTCCAAGGAGAGGACATTCCAATGCTTTTAGGTTCGAAGTACAGAACCACTCGTTTCTCCTAACAAAAATGTTTTAACATTTATTTTTGCAATGAATATTTAAATTATTAATAATGATTACCTTTGGTAAAGACAACAAACCGGTTTGTTTGGTGCAGCTCCACTCTTTTTTTTTCCCCTCCCTTGGACTCTTGGGAGGATTTTGCAGGCTGATTAACAACTGCTTTAAGCTGCTCTTTCTGGGGACAAATCCTAGAGTGTGACTTGAACCCAGGGCCTTCCAACTCAGAGGCAAGAATGCTATCAACTGAGCCACTGAAGCTCTTAACAAATTGAATCAGGGAAACAGTGCAAAGATAAATGTTTTTATATTTATTCATTTACAGAGTGTGGACACCACTGATTACACCAGCATTCACTGCCCATTCCCAATTGCCCTCTAGAAAGTGAGGGTGTTAACTGAGTGGCTCGTGAGGCCATTTCAAAGGGCAGTTAAGAGTCAACCACACTGCTGTGGGTCTGAAGTCACATACAGGCCAGACCAGGTAAAGACAGCAAGTTTCCTCCTGAAGAACGTGAATGAGCTGATCGGGTTTTTAATGACAATTCAGTAGTTTCATGGTCATCATTTCGGAGACTATCTTTTCACTCCAGATTTATTTAATTAACTGAATTTAAGTCTCCAACTGCCATGGTGGGATTTGAATTCACCTCTTCAGATTATTAGACCAGGTCTCTGGATTGCAAGTCCAGCAATATAACCATTATGCTGTCATACCCATTTGTTAACAAAAAATATTTTATCTTGCTGAAGAGTGACATGTTGCCAAGCTTTTTGTCTTGCACTCATCAGGACAAATGCAACAATGTCAAATTTCAAATCACAGGAAAAGCTGTTCTTTACAGTTACCCAGGAGTTTGGGGAGCCTATAGTTGCTTCCTCTATGGCAACATCTCAACCAAACAGAGTTGACTTGCCAACCAATCAACAACCCTTTCTCCTGTGGTATAAATTGTTGTGATCATTTGAGATTTAACGATCTTGCACTTGGCCTGATGAGTGCAAGATGAAAAGTTTTGGTGATGTGTCTCTCTTTTCAGGAAAAGCTAGTTATGTTTGGATATTACAGTTGTTCAACCTAAGCATACCTTGAAGTTACTGGAGTTTACCCAACCAGCGGCAAGGCCATCAACCATTCGATCGAGCATTGATTGGTCCTGTTCCAGGTCATGGGACTTCTGGCGATCTGTGATGTACTCAATCAACTCCTGTGCAATTTGCAGCCGACGTCCCATGTCTTTCTGCAGCACTTGTGCCAAGAAATACTCCATGCAGGGCTCCATATTTGCAGTGCAGCCACAGCAGAAATAAGGGCACTAGGTCTGGAAAACAAACTACTTTATATTTATCCTAGAGGTCGCTGATCCGCTTGCTGAAGGTTATTGAGCAGCTCTGGTGAACAGACACAATCTGGGGAACGACAACAATGCACCATGTGTGTTTTCAGGAGCAGCTGGATGAGAGGGGAGCGTTAAAAATCCTAACAAGATAGCTGCAAAACCGGAACACTGGGGTGTGCAACAAAGAAGAGCCTCATAATTCAATATTCAGAGAAATCCTAAAAAAAAACATAATTACAAGCTTTAAACATCTGACATTTGAAAAATTTTAAAAATTGACAAGCGAAAAAAAAACTGCTTTGTGTTCTATTAATCGATTGTTTGTCTCCACAAGGCCCATCAGACTACAGTATTATTTTTTTAAGCATTGCAATACGTTTTACCCACTGTGGTGTGAACTGCAATTAAGGCAGGCACACAGCAAGGACTAATGCAGCAAATTGGGCGAGACTGCCATGAAAGGTGATTCTTTTTGTGTCGTTTACAAGGTTTTAAAGCCGCTGCGTCCACCTCGGATCCTTTTTTTTGCAGGATAATGGATCATTTCCTGCACATGCGCAACATTTCTCCCCCCCCCCACCCCCCTCTTAAACTTCCTGCCAAATTCAGGATATTAAGATCCCACCTCTCGCCCCCCCCCCCCCCCCCCCCAATCCCCAATCCCCAACATCAACCTGAATGTTGTAGGAAAAGCTAACTCCCTCCCTCCTCAGGAATGGTGCAAGAAACAAGGCAAAAGGCAGACAGGAAAAGCAAGGCTTCTCGGGAGTCTGTGAATTAAAACTCGGCCTAAAAACCTGCATTTTTTTAAAAAAATTATTTTTGCGGTGCGGGGGTGAAAGTAATTTAAAATCAAAATATTGAACCGTCGGATTAAATGTGGGGTGGGTGGGGAGAATGGGGGAGAGAATTCATCTTAAAACACCCAGCGATTCTTATCCAATGGAGGGCTGGTCAAGAGAGCAACGATCTGGCTTTGTTTGTTGGGGGGGGGGGGGGGCTCACCAACCCTGTCTGACCCCCCGCTAATGATATAAATGTTGATTCCAGTTATAATATTATTGACTTGAGGAGGAGGAGGGAGAAGCTTTCTGCAGGCAGGCAGGCAGCAACAGCCATTATACTCCAGGGCTGCAAGCCGGCAGCATTTCCCCAACGTGGGCCCCGACCCACCCCCCAATCACCCAAAATAAAACACCTCATGAAACCTCTCCCCACCACCCCCCCAGTATAAAATAAATCAGTTGACGCCATCTCTCACCCAACCTGAAACAAGCAGCGAGCCGGCGCCAAGCCTCCGCCAACAGGCCTCAAACCCGCCCACTGATTACCCCCGCCATTAATCCTTCAATTTATTCCTCCTCCTCCTGCCACCGCCCCCTCCCCCCCAAAATCCCCGGTACAAACATATACACACACACATTCTCCCCTCCCGCCCCCCCCAATTTTTTTTTTGCTGCTTCCACTCACTCCCCCGCGGATTTCATATTCACCTCCCCGCTCCAGCAAAATACCGTTTGTTTTATTTCCATCGGCACCCCGAGCGGTGCGGCCCTCCCGTCAGGACCGAATCTCTCACCGTCCCCTCCCCCCTCAAAACCCCGCCGCTGCCGCGCTTCGCTCGCTCTCCCTCTCTCTCTCTCTCTCTTTCTGTGGCCCTACGTGCCCGTGCGCGCGCTCTCCCGCCACCACCACCACCGTTTCAAAGGCAAACACCGGCCCTCCCCCCCCCACGACGTCACACGTGCGCGCGCACGCGAACCTCCTTGGCAAAGACCAGTTCGACAAAACCTCAAATGCACCGCACTTATTTTCTTTTTCTGTTTCCCCACCCACCCCCCCAAAGATATACTTTTTTCGTAAGTAGGCCCCCAAACATTTCAAATTGGCCATTACAGAAAGTGCAATAAAATTCAACTTTCCTCCATACCCTTGCTTGCAGCAGGGTGACCGACGGTCCTGGATTTTCCAGGCTGTCCCCTAATTTGGCCTTTTGTCCCTCATCATGCCTTTCCATTTTGTTGCGTAACTCCATTGTCACTCCATTCTTTGCTTCTGCACATGAATCAGCCGGTCTTTGTGCTTTTGCATGCGTCAGCCACTCTTTGTGCCTGTGCACGCGGTAGCACTGGAAGAACTGGCATGGGTATTCTGTGGGTAACTGTGCACATGGTGATCATTGTAACTAGCTAGCGGGCAGCTTGTGAGGCTGTGGTAGAATTCCCCTCCTCCCACCTTACAAGTATGCCAGCAAACGATCTCCTCCTGCTCTCAAAGGTTCCCATCCACACCTTGACATCAAGGCAGCCCTTGACTGACTGTGGCATCAAGGAGCCCCAGCAAAATTGGAGTCAATGGGATTCGGGAGGAAACACTCCGCTGGTTGGAGTCATACCTAGCAGGAAGGAAGATGGTTGTGGTTGTTACCCTCCAAGCCGCTCACCAGCCTGACTTGGAAATGCATCGTCGTTCCTTCAATGTCACTGGACCAAAATCCTGGAACTCCATCCCTAACAGCACTATGGGTGTACCTACACAACATGGAAACTTTGAGAATTGGTCAAGTGATGCCTCAATGCAATGCATTTTCATTCCATGTCAAGTATACAATCCAAAGGGTGCTACACAGTTTCCAACCCCTCAGTGCACTATGGCAGAAAAGCTTTAGGCAGCGGCCTCTTCCCATTGCTTCTTTGCTGTGGCTGCCCCAAGCTTTAGTGCATCCTTCAGCACATAGTCCTGGAACTTGGAATGAGCCAGTCTGCAACAGTTGGTCATGGACTATTTTTTACACTGGAAGACAAATAAGTTTCGGGCAGACCAAAGATCATCTTTCATTGAGTCCTGCAGCAACAGTTGTGTTTGTCTCAGTCTGCAATCCTGGGAACAGCTCATAGTGTCCTGCGTCATGGAGCTGCTCGGGATGAACCTCAACAACAACCAGTGCATCTCCTTCTAGACATTCTTTGCAAAGGCACATTCCACAAGGAGGGGGGACAATGGTCTTTTCCCTACTGCAGTTGCTTCAATGGCAGCTTGCAGTCACATTCCACAAACATGCCTCTCCCTCACAGTGTGCAGTTTTGGTCTCCATATCCAAGGGACGATATACTCTTGATATTTACAATATATTGAGACATCTCAGAATGGAACATGCTGTATGGGGAAAATTTTTTTGCACTTTCTGTAATATTCAGTTTGAAATGTTTTAGAATGTACTTTTACAATTTTTATGAATAAAGTATTCTTTTAGGAAAAAAATTGAGGAAGGATATACTTGCCTGGGAGGAAGTACAGAAAATTTGACAAAATTCATTCCTGGGATGAGAGAGTTATTCTATGATGAGAGGTTCAATAAATTGTGAGTATTCTCTCTGGAGTTTCGAAGAATGAGAGGAGATCTCATTGAAAGAAACAAAATTCTTAAAAGGCTTGACAGGATATACATTGAGACATTGTTTTCCCTATGCAAGAAATGTGGGTTTTATATATTTTTGCTTGTACTATGATCTTTAGGGACTGTATTTTATGTTTGTGTGGGCTTTTGGTAAGAAAAGAGTTAACAACTGGAACCTGAAGAGTTGTTTGCAATGATTAGGTGTAAATAAAGGATGTCATGTAATGATTAGAGATAACGTTGTATGAAACTAGACATTTTTAGACACAAAGGGTAAGTAGCTAGAACAATTCAGAATAATTATATGGGATTAGAACAGTTTGTAATTTTATTGCTAAAAGACCTCAAGTATAAAGAACAAAATAAGCCTAATAAGTCATTTACAATAAAAACAGAAAGCAGGTCTGGCAGCATCTGTGGAGAGAGAAACAGAGTTAATGTTTCAAGTCCAATGTGACTCTTCTTCAAAACTATTAGGTTATCTGTGTGCCTTAACTTTGTCTATTGTATTGTAGTCCAGGATATGGCCACAATTGTTATAGTGGTCTACTGACTGTAGTAACTGTGAATGGGCTATTGACTGTAGTAATTATAGTATAACTGGTGAGAGTTAAAGTTACATTGAATTACTTTGACCAAATATGTTGGGAGGAATCATGGATCTGGGAGCTAGAAAGGGATAAAAGATATACAGAGGGGTCGAAAGATGGGAGAGAGAATGCAAGAAACTTCGGCAACACACCGGGACTGAAAGGAGAGAGAGAGAGGGCTAGAGAGTTCGGAGACACAGCGGTGCTGAAAGGAGTGTGGGAGAGGGAGAGAGACTTCTGAGACACAACAGGACTGAAAGGAGTAAGTGACAGATTTCAGCAACATAGCAGGGCCACTGTCACAGGAGGGAAATCGAGGTATGATATCACAGGAAAGCAGGTAGATGATTGACTGGTGAGTATTTCCTATTTATCTTACCTAAACCAGGGAATAAACTGGTGAGTCTTTTTCAATTTCAAAGAGTAAATAGTAATCTTTACTCTGAACTGACCAAAATCTTCTCTCACCCAGCCAAGTCAAGGCCAGTAGCAGACCAGGCAAGTAATTTTACCATGATAAAGGAATGGCATGGCAACTCCAATCCCTAGAGTACACATCCTATGCTTTGTGGTAACACCAGGACACTCCCTGTGTCCTAGATAACCATTTGTGCAGGAAGTGTTGTCAGTTGCAGCAGCTTGAGCTCTGGGGTTTGGAATTTGTATAACAGCTGGCGTCACTGCAGTGCATCTGTAAGGTTGAGAGCTTCACAGATAGCACATTAATAGATGTGGTAACCCTGCAGATTAAGAGTTTGCAATGTGAGAGGGAATAGATCATCATCAGACAGTCTAGTAGAAACAGGAAGGTAGTGCAGGAGTCTCCTGAGTGCATCCCACTCTCCAACAGTATTCAGTTCTGAATACTGATGAGAGTGATGGTTCATCTGGGGATTGCAGCCAGAGCCAAGTCCATGGCACCATTGGGTGGCTCAGCTATACAGGGGGCCACAAGGAAGTCTGGAAGAGAAATGGTGCTAGGTGATTCGATAGTTAGGATAATAAACAGGTGTTCTTGCAGCTGCAGATGTGAATCCAGGATGCTGTGTGGCCAGGGTCAAGGATATCATTGAATGGCTGGAGAGCACCCTGAAGGGAGAGGGTGAACAGCCAACATTTATGATTCACATTGGTAAAAATGACATAGACAGAAAGAGGGATGTGGTATTGCAGTCAGAATTTAGGGAGCTAGAAAGGAAATTAGCAAGCAGGATCTCAAGTAGTGATCTCCGAGTTACTCGCAGTGCTGCATGTAAATGAGTATAAAAGTAGGTGGATAAAATGGATGAAGGCATGGCTGGAAAGAAGGTGCGGTAAGGAGGAAGGCCTTTAGATTCTTGGGACATTGGGACCAGCTGTCAGGGAGATGGGACATGTATAGACTAGATGAGTTGCACCTGAACAGAGCCAGGGCTGAGTTCCTTGAGGCGTTTTGTGAGTGCTCTTGGTGATAATTTAAATTAACTTGGCAGGGGTGTGGGAACCAGGAGATAATATCAGAGAAGAATATCAAGTTGTACAGAATACTGGAAGAGATGGATAATACCAGAATAGGGAATAACAAGTTAGGGGGCAGGATTTTCCTGTTGGCGAGTGGGGGGGGGGGGCACGCTTACCGACGCATAAAATGTCGGGCAGTGATGTTGGGTGGAACTCCTGACAACACCGTGCCCCATTAAAATTAAGGTTGGCGGGCAGGCCAGGAGCTGCAGCGGGAATTAGAAAAATCATGAAACCTCATCCACGGGCGGGATGAGGTTTCATGTAGGTTTTTAAAAGTTTTATTAAAGTTATTGTAAAAATTATGGACTTGTCCCAACTTATGTGACAGTGTCACATGAGGGGACATGTCAGGGAATTTTTTTTTTCTATTTTGAATATTTTTGAGAGTAGATCCGATCTCCCTGAGGCAGCACTTAGCCTCAGGGAGATGAGTGAGCACTTTTGTGCGCATGCGTGAAAGAGTGCACTCTCGATATAGGGATTCCCCCTGCCCGCACAGGGAGCGCATAGTGCTTCTGTGTGGACGTCACCCTGGTTGGGCCTTAATTGGCCTGCTCACGTAAAATTGGCACGCTTGTGTGTGCCTGCAATTCAACTTCGCCCCAGGCGGGAGGAAAATTCTGCCCAGGAGATGGATTCAGCGTAAGGGAGAAAGTAATCAAGTCTAAATCAGGGTTACTGTGCATATATGTGAATGCACAGAGTGTGATATATAAGATTGGTGAGTGTCATGAAGCTATTAGTGTATATAATATTATTGGAAAATATTTTTCTTTTAAAAAGGTTTAGTCTGTGGGTGTGTCTTAATTGGATTAAAGCCAGCTAGCCTGGGTGCTTTGATGTGTACTAGTTTTGAGATGTAAACAGAGAGGTAGAGTGCATTTGCATTTTTTGAATAGATCATTCAGGAAGTGGGGTGAAAACTACCACCTAGCTAACAGAGACCAAGTAATATATTTATATTGCTAATAAAATTGGAACTATGAAAGGGGTTTTATTGTTAGAAGAGGCTGGTGATACAATGAGAATTTACATTCAATGGGCTGTGCTAGGTATAACAAGTTGACCATTTTGTGTGGGTAGAGCAGAGGCAATGTGAGACCAAAAGCAACTGTAAGCCTCCAACTGTCTTCACAGGAACCAAAGTGAAAAGAACCACATTTTGAATTAGTATGGTGAAAATGCTTTGCCTGGTGTTGGGTTAAGTCTATGGGTTACTGTTGCCTTAATGGAGATTAGTTTGGGAATTTGTTAAAAGTTATGATCATAGAAATTTGTAGCCATGTGTATATATTTAACTTGTGTAAATTAATAAAATGTTTCATTTAGCTTAATATAAAACCTCTCGAACTGGTGGCATGATTCCTGAATTTAGAGTTGCATCTCAAACATAACACTTAAAATTATAGGTTATGACAGTTGTTTAAAGTTTCCCTCCAGGATTTTTAAAAATATTTCAGCTTTACCAACTGCTCGGTCATAAAAGTGACTTACAGGTGCAGATTGCCATATGATGTTGTAGCTATAACAGACAACTGGATCAAAGAAGGGCAGGACTAGGTATTAAATATTCCTGGATACAAGATGTTCAGGAAAAATAGAAAAAGAAGAAAAGGGGGAGGAGTTGTGGAATTGATTAAGGAGAGCATTGCAGTTCTGGAGAGAGAGCATATCCCAGAGGGGTCAAGGACAGTATCTATTTGGCTAGAGTTAATGAACAAAAAAGGTGCAGTTACATTGCTTGGTGTGGTCTATAGGCCACCAACTGGTAGGAAGAATGTAGAGGAACACATTTGCAAGGAAATTACATTGAGGTGACAGAATTATAGAGCAGATATAATTATCCGAATATTGACTGGTATAGTAGTAACATAAGGGCAGAAAGGAGCAAGAATTGCTAAAATGTGTTCAGGAAAATTTTCTTTAGCAGTATGTTTCCAGCCCGATGAGAAAAAAGGCACTGCTAGACCCTGGGAATGAGGTTGGCCAAGTAAATCGAGTATCATTAGGAGAACATTTAGGGGACAGTGATCATTATATCATAAGGTTTAAGCTGGCTACAGAAAAGGACAAAGAACAACCCAGAGTAACAATTATTAAATGGGGAAAGCCAACTTCAATGTGGTAAGGACAGCTCTGGGCTCAATAAATTGAAGTCAAAGTTTGGCAGGAAATAGATGAACAATGGGCTACCGTCAAAGAACAGATAGTTGGGGCACAGTCAAAGTATGTTCTCCCAAGAGGGAGGTCAAACAAATCCAAGCTCCCTGGATGACAAAAGAAATAGAGATTAAGGTAAAAAAGAAAAAGTGTGCTTATGACAGATGTCAGCTGAGAACCAGGCTCATTATAGAAGGTTCGGAAGGGAAATGAAAAAGCAAATAAGAGAAGCAAAGAGGATGTATGAAAAGAGACTGGCAGCAAAAATGAAAGGGAATCCCAAAGTCTTCTTTGGGCATATAAACAGTAAAACAGTGATAGAAGGAGGAGTAGGGCCGATTAGGGGATTATGCATGGAGGCCGAGGCCATAGCTGAGATATTAAATGAATGTTTTGCATTTGTCTTTACCAAGGAAGAAGATGCTACCTAGGCCACAGTGAAAAAGGAGGTAATTCACACACCAGAAGAGTTTAAAATTAATAAGGAGGAGATATTGGATAGGCTGTCTACTTAAAATTGATAAGGCACCAGGACCGGATGCATCCAAGAATACTGAGGGAAGTGAAAGTGGAAATTGCAGAGGCACTGGCCATAATTTTCCAGACTTCCTTAGACTCGGGTCTGCTGCCAGAGGGCTGGAGAATTGCAAACGTCACAGCCATGTCAAATAAAGGATGTAAAGATAAGCTCAGCAACCCCTGGCTTGTCAGTTTAACTTCAGTGGGGAAACTTCTAAAAACAATAATTCGGGACAAAATTAATAGTCACATGGACAAACGCGGGTTACTTAAGGAAAGCCAGCATGGATTTATTATGGGAAAATCATGTTTAACTAACTCACTGGAGTTTTTTGAAGGGGTAACAGAGAGGGTTCATGAGGGCAATGCTGTTGATGTGGACCTCCATAAGACATTTCATACAGTGCCATACAACAGACTTGTGAGCAAAGTTATAGCTCATGGAATAAAAGGGAGAGTAGTAACATGGAGACAAAATTGGCTGAGTGACAGGAAACAGAAAGTACTAATTAATGGGTGTTTTTCGGGCTGGAGAAAGGGTTGTGGCGGAGTTTCCCAAAGGTCAGTCTTGGGACCCTTAATTTTCCATATATATGAATGACCTAGACCTTAGTGTACCAGGCACAATTTCAACATTTGTGGATGATACAAAACTCGGAAGAATGGTGAACTGTGAGGAGGATAGTGCAGAACTTCAAAACGACATAGACAAGTTGGTGGAATGGGCAGACAGGTAGCAGAAGAAGTTCAATGTGGAGAAATGTGAAGTGATTCAATTTGGTAGGAAGAACATGGAGAGTCAATATAAAACAAAGAGTACAGCTCTAAAGGAGGTGCAGGAGCTAGAGACCTGGGAGTACACGTGCATAAGTCATTGAAGGTGGCAGGATATTTGAAAGCACGGTTAACAAAGCATACAGTATGCTAGGCTTTATTAATAGGGGGCATACAAGAGCAAGGAGGTTATGTTGAACTTGTGTAAGACACTAGTTAAGCCTCAACTGGGGTATTACATCCGGTTCTGGGCACTGCACTTTAGGAAGGATGTGAAGGCATTGGAGAGGGTGCAGAAAAGATTCACAAGGATGGTTCCAGGGATGAGGAACTTCAGAAGATAAATTGGAGAAGTTAAGATTGTTTTCCTTGGTGAAAAGAAGGCTGAGAGAAGATTTGATAGAAGTATTCAAAATCATGTGGGACCAGGACAGAGTAGGTAGGGAGAAGGTATTCCCACTCATGAAAGGATGGAGAACAAGAGGGCACAGATTTAAAGTAATTGACAAAAGAAGCAAAAACGATATGAGAAAAAAAACTACATGTAGCGAGTGGTTAAGGTCTGGAATGTACTGCCTGAGTGTGTGGTGGAGGCAGGTTCAATCTAAGCATTCAAAAGGGAATTAGACTGTTCCCTGAAAAGGAAGCATATGTAGGGTTACAGGGAGAAGGTGGGAGAACAGCACTAAGTGAATTGTTTATTTGGAGAGCTGGTACAGGCATGATGGGCCGAATGGCCTCCTTCTGCGCTGTAACAATTCTGTGACTGTGAAAAACAAAGAGCTCTTAATTTGTTACACTGGCACTACTGTCTGCCAAGAACCCAAATTGAAAGTCCAGTACCACCAGAACCATTACACCTGGCTGGATAATCTAGGACATGGCAGCACAAATTAGGATGAAGTCAATTATTTCAGACTGTGATGATGGATGAGGAGACAGTTATGAATCTTTGGAATTGTCTACACCACAGGCTTGCAGATGCTTCATCATTGAGTCTATCCAGACTGGAATAGATAGATTGTTGGTCTCTCAGGGAATCAACGAATATGGGGAGCAGGTGGGATTTGAAGCAGAAAATCAGTCATGATCTGATTGAATGGCAAAGCAGGCTTGAAGGGCCATATGGTCCACTCCTGCTCTTATTTCTCATGTTCTTATTCAGTAGATAATCATAGTTAGATCCAATCCTGTCTTCAATCGATGTCCATATGAAAGCAATTTTCAGCACTCAGGATTAGGATCCCTGATTTTTCTCCACCTACATCTAACATATTCCATATCCTAAAGTCCACAAAGTTTCATACACCTATGTGTATTAATGTTGCAAATGCTGGGACAATTGAGTGTATGCTCTAGTTGTGATTAAGAGCAGCTGATACTAATTGGGGAAAGGTTAAGGCACATCTCTCAGATCCAGTTTCCACCTGTGTGGGGAGCCATGTGGAAGGGAAAAGCAGTCTATAATTGTGTTATGCTGAGTTTTGTGAATAAATCTATGTTGAAAACAGGCAGGCTCCAGCTTCCCTCCTTTACCAAATGGATGTTCACCAAATTAATAATGTTTGTGATAAGTGAAAATTTGCATTCAAAATTTTGCATTGATTGTTGATTTTGTAATAAGTGAGAGACCACTCTAAACATATGAACACAAGTTTATATATTTGAAAGAACACAAATACAAGGATAACAGAGGTGGTTTATTTAAAGGAGGAATATTCTGGAAGAATTGTAGAATCACAGAATCTTACAGCAGAGAAGAAGGTTATTTTTCCTATCATGTGTGTTGTGGCTCCTGGTGTCAGTCATGGCTCAGTGGGTAGCACTCGCTTCCAATTCAGAAGGTTGAAGCCTTGCTTCAGAAACATGAGCACAAAAATCTAGGTTTGACTCCAGTACAATACTGAGGGAGTGTTGCACTGCTGGAGCTGCTGTGTTTAGGATGAGATGGTAAATCAAGGCCCTGTCTGGCCTTTCTCATGAAGGTAAAAGATCCTATGGCACCATTGTGAAGATGAGAAGGGAGCAGAGCTGCTGGTCTCCTGGCCAATATTTACCCCTCAGCCATCATGACTGAATTACAGATTACATAGTCATTATCAGATTATTGTTTGTGGGAACTTGCTATGTGCAAATTTGCTGCTGCATTTCCCACATAATTAAATACAATTCAGAAGTACTTCATTGACTGTAAAGCACTTTAAGATGTCTTGAGGTTGCTATATAAATGCAAGCCTTTTTTTTAAGCTATCCCTGTCATTGCACTTGCCCACTTTTTCCCCATAACCTTGCAACTTCTGTTTTTAATATATATTTAATTTATTTTTGAAAGTTATTATTGAATCTACTTCAATCACTCTTTCAGGCAGTGAATTCCAGATTGTAACAATTCACTGCATGAAGAATATTCTGCCCATTGACCCTCACCGTACCCAGTTATTTTGACAATTATTTTAAATCTGCAACAGTGGAAACAGATTTTCTTTATTGACTCGATCAAAACCTCATAATTTTGAATGTCTCTATTAAATATCACCTAAGGAGAGCAACCCCTGTCTCTCCAGTCTCTCTGTTTAACTGAAGTCTCTCATGCCTGGTATCATTTGACTAAATTTCCTCCTCCCACTCTCAAATGCCTTGACATCCTTCCAATCGTGTGCTGCCCTGAATTGGGCATAATAATCTGACTAAAGCCTAATCAGTGATTTATCATCATTTATGTAAGGAATGGTGGACTGCTTAAAAAGTCATGTATTTATAAATTGTACATTTGCAATAGGAATTCATACCAGTTAGCCCTGTTGTAAAATGTTGGTGAAGAAGGAAAGCTGTTAGTTGGTGTTTCATTTCCTTGAGTTTTGAATTATTGATTTTCAATGCACAAATCCACTTTGTGGCTTGATAAATTAGTCTGTTCAATTTGTGTCAACTTCATTAAATAATTTTAGTACCAAATAATAGTTGCCATTAACTATTGTTAAGTGAACTCTGGTTGTTCGAAGGATACAATGAGACAGTGTAGTGGAGGGAAAAGTAGCAGATAAGAACTACGAACTGGAGTAGGTTATTTGACCCTTCGATACTGCTCCGCCATTCAATAAGATCATGTGAACCAGAGTGTTGAATATCCATTGGAACTGGTGGATTCATCCCAGTCAAAATATCTATTCACCCTTATGATGTATGCAGCCATGTAAAGTATTAAATATATATATAACACACACATAGAGGAAGAGGGTCTACAGTACAATTACAGGAAAATAATGGAAATACATTGTTAAAGAAATACATTTTCACTCCAGTAATAAAATCGATGTAAAAATGTCATCCTTCCCAGTCCCCACCATGAATCTCTATGTTCTAATCATAGTGTCTTTTCATCTACTTCTAAATTCATTTTCCTAACTGTCAAACATACCTGCTTCTGCATTTTGGACACAGATTAAGTTCCTATTTGGACTCACACAGCTCATTCCTGTGGTGAAAATATTTGCATTGGAAAAATTCAATGCATGCATGCACACAGGCATGGCGTGCAAGTGCAGCAGCCTGCTTTCAGTAAACCAACATTACACATTTCATTTCATCAGTGTCAGACAAAAAATTTGCCTAGGTACACAATACTTACAACACACAAACTGAAAGAAAACCAGAATTTGTGTTTCTATTTATTTATAAGCAATCAAATTTATTAGACCATTAGAAAGTTCATTCGACCAGTGTTGTGAACTGAGAATGTTTGTCTAAAGCCTAACTCTTGTCATATCAACATGCGATCATTGTGCTAGCAAACTTTTGTAAGTTCTATCTCTGTCATCACATTTAATGATCATATCTTCTTATAGTAGCATACATAACAAAGACTGATGCCCCCCCACTAGTTTCTTTCCCCAGTTAATTTTGAAAGTTGTAACTTTATAACTCAAAATGTGCCCATGAATGCAAAAATAAGTAAAAGAGTCTGCAGTGTTTCATTGAAACACATACTCTGGGTACATACAGATACAAAAACAAAAAACTGTGGATGCTGTAAATCCAAAACAGAAACAGAAATACCTGGAAAAGCTCAGCAGGTCTGGCAGCATCGGCAGAGAAGAGCACAGTTGATGTTTCGAGTCCTCCTGACCCTTCAACAGAACTAAGTAAAAATAGGAAAGGGGTGAAATATAAGCTGGTTTAGATCTTGAACTCTGTCTTCCATCCCCACCCCCTTTCTCTTTCTTCCCCCTCCTTTTTGTTTTTTCCAATAATTTATATAGATTTCTCTTTTCCCACCTATTTCCATTATTTTTAAATGTATTTCCACCCATCGTTTATACCTTTTATGCCGTTTTAGTCTTATTTCTCCCCTCCCCCACTACAGCCATGTGTACCTTGCTTGTCCTGCTCTCCACTCTTAATTAGCACATTCCTTTAGATAATATCACCACCTTCAACACCTCTTTGTTCTTTTGTCTGTGACATCTTTTGGTTATCTCCTCCTATTACTGGCTGCTTGTTCCAACAACACCCTCCGTGCCCCTCGCCCCCCCAAACCCTTAAACCAGCTTATATTTCATCCCTTTCCTATTCTTACTTAGTTCTGTTGAAGGGTCATGAGGACTCAAAATGTCAACTGTACTCTTCTCCGCCGATGCTGACAGACCTGCTGAGTTTTTCCAAGTATTTCTGTTTCTGTTTTTGTTTTACTCTGGGTACATCTTTCACAAGGCTGTACAAGGCAGAATAAATCATGTGATGTTACATCACTTCCTGTGATAATGTACACAGTATCTGATTAGCGGGGGGGCGGGGTGGGGGGGGGGAGGAGGTTGATTTCTGTGGGTGGTCTCTCAGGCTTTGCTGGGCAGGAGGAAATTTATAGATAACTCAGGTTTACCAGTCACTTTGTCTGTCAGATTGCGTGCCTTGTGATATTTGTCATTGTTCCACATCTGGCTGGAATGATACTCAACCACTTTCTCTCTCATTTTTCCAAGTCGTCAGCTTGTACTTGTAGCATGAGAGTGTGCATGTGTGTGTGTGTGTGTGTGTGTGTGTGTGTGTGTGTGTGTAAGAGAGTAAGGGGTTGAGTTTTCAGTCTTCATCCCATGAGGTGTTTGCATAGTGCCAGACCATTTTGGAGCATAATAGAACAATAGCTCCAAAGTGTAAATTGGATGTCATCATTCTCCTTCAGCAATGCTTTCACTGTATGCACTCTTCTTTCTGCCTTACTGTTGGCTTAAGGATATCTTGGTGAGCTGGTAGTATGGACAAATCCATATGATGCCTTGAACTCTTTGGAGTATTCATTGGCAAACTGCAGTCCATCACCTGAGGTTACAAGGTCTGGGATTCCATGTGCTGAAAATATTGCCTTCAGAAATGTGACCCTGTAGTTGCTTGACTTCTATCCATCTGGTGTAGTAATCTATTACAATCAAGAACGTCTTACCTCTGTGTTTCAAGAGATCCATCCCAAGATGTTCCCATAGTCCTGAAGATGAATAGCACACGTATTACAGTTTGATAGCATCACTTCCAGTGACTTTGAGATCTGGCCACCAACTGCTTTGGCTCAACATTTTGTGATGCCCAAATGTCCTTGGTACAAGCGTTGTAGTATGTTGAGTCGCAGAACTCTTAGAATGACCAATCTCTTATCATAGATGAGTAAATAAACAAATAGACTGAGGCGTACTCTCTGTTCATAGTACTGTCTGAGAATGGGATTGCATGCATGCATGCTGGCCATCCTTTGATGCAGTATTCTCTAATCTGAGCATATTCTTCATTAGATTTCTGTGCATCTATGTTTTCATTCAGTTGCTGAGTTGTTGCTGGTAGAGTTGTAGTTGTCCTCTTCAACAAGGGACTACATCACCTTCTTCAGGCCATGTGACTGGGACATGGGACAAAACATCCACTGTATTAGCATGGATAGAAGATTAGCTGGCTGGCAGAAAGCAGTCAGTGTGCATAAAAGGGTCTTTTTCTGATTGGCAGGATGTGATGAGTGGAGTCCCACAGGGATCTGTACTGGCGCCTCAACTTTTTACAATTTACATCAATGACTTAGATGAGGGGAATGAAAACAGGGTAGCTAAATTTGCAGATGGTACAAAGATAGTTAGGGAAGTATGTTGTGAATAGGATATGAGGAGGTTGCAGATAGATATAGATAGGTTGAGTGAGTGGGCAAAGATCTGGCAAATGGAGTTTAATGTGGGAAAATGTGAAGTTGTTCACTTTGGCAGGAAGTACAAAAAAGCAGAGTATTACTTAAATGGAGTATGGTTGCATAATTCTGAGGTACAGTGGGTTCTAGGTGTTCTAGTACGAGTCACAAAAAGTCAGTATGCAGGTACAGTAAGTAATTAAGAAAGATAATGGAATGCTATCCTTTATTATGAGAGGGATTGAACATAAAAGTAAGGATCTTATGCTTCAGTTATACAGGGCATTGGTGAGACGCCATCTCGAATGCTGTGTGCAGTTTTGATCTCCTTATTTAAGGAAGGATGTAAATGCGTTGGAGGCAGATCAGAGGAGGTTTACTAGATTGATACCTGGAATGAGTGGGTTGTCTTATGAGGAAAGGTTGGACATACTGGGCTTGTTTCCACTTGAGTTTAGAAGAGTGAGGGGTGATTTTATTGAAGTATACAAGATCCTGAACAGCCTTGACAAGATAGACGTCGAATGGATGTTTCCTCTTGTGAGTGAGTCCAGAACTAGGGGGGCACTGCTTTAAAATTAGGGGTCGCCCTTTTAGGACAGGGATGCGGAGAATATTTTTCTCTCAGAGGGTTGTGCAACTTTGGAACTCTCTGCCTCAGGAGGTGGTGGAGGTGGGGTCATTGAATATTTTTAAGGCAGAGGTAGATAGATTCTTGTTAGGCAAGAGAATCAAAGGTTATTGGGGTTAGATGGGAATGTAGAAATCAAAACGCAAGAAGATTAGCCATGATCATCTTGAATGGCAGAGCAGGCTCAAGGGTTAGAATAGTTATTCCTGTTCCTATTTCTTATGTTCTTATGTATCCTGCTGCTCGCCCAGAACATACTCTGTCTTTGCATCAAACCTCATCATCCTCAGTCTGAATCATTGTACGCGTGGAGGCATTTTCTGCCACTTTCTAAGAACTTAAGAGCTTAGGGCTTGTGGTCTTCCTCTATCTTGAAGTGGAGATCAAGAACATAATCTGCCAATTTCTCGCAAGCCCATGTAGCGGCTAATGCTATTTTCTCTATCACTGCATATCTCTGTCCATCCATCTTTATCTGAAAGAGTACAGTTCCCAGTCCTATAGACGATGCATCTGCAGCAGTGATAGTGGGTAGTTCTCGGTCATAGTGAGCTAAAATATCAGGTGATAACAGCATCTCTTTGATTTTCTCAAAAGGCCTCTGTTGTGCTTCCTCTCAACATCATTTATTGTCTTGTTGTAACAGCTGATGTAGTGGCTCATTGATGACAGCTGGGTTGGGCAGGAACCTTCCAACTTGTTTTTTTAAAATGAATTCTTTCACGGGATGTTGATTTCATTGGCATGGCCAGCATTTGTTGTTCATCCTTGAATTGAGTGGCTTGATAAGCCATTTCAGAGGGCAGTTAAGAGTCAAACACATTGCAGTGGATCTGGAGACACATGTCGGCCAGACCGGATAAGGATGGCAGATTTCCTAATGGACATTAATAGACATTAGTGAACTAGCTGGGTTTTTACGACAATTGATGATAGTTTTCATGGTCAACACTACTGAGTCTAACTTTCTATTCCAGATATATTGGTTGAATTTAAATTCCACCAGCTGCCATGAAGGGGTTTGAACGCATGTCCTCAGAGCATTAACTTGGTCCTCTGGATTACTATTCCAGTGACATTTCATTAAACTGCTATCTCCTCACTTGTCCATAACAAAATTTCCAAAATCATGAATTTTTGGAGCTAAGTCATGTTCTGAGGGGCTGGAAACTTCTTGATTGCTCTTGTCTTCTGTGGATCATCTCTGACACCAGGTGCATCCACAATATGCCCAAGGAACTTGACAGTCGGCTGCAAGGATTCACATTTGTTGTTGACTGTAAGTCCTGCTTCCTCTAGGCATCACAGCACCACTCATACTCGTGTCATATTCTGTTGAAATGGATCCATGGATCATCCATGTGACAGAAGACTCCATCCAGTCCTTCTAGGATGCTTGACACTGCCCTCTGGTAGATTTCTGGTGCTGATGTGACGCCGAAGAAGAAACCTCCCAAAGGGACTAATGAAGGTTGTAAGCAACTTAGAATCTTTATCAAGGGGTAGCTACGAAAAGCCAATATTTGCATCTAGCTTTGTGAAGATTGAGCTCTTTCCAAAATTTAGCTATACTCTTGTCTACAGATGACACATGATGAACTTTGCATTCAACTGCTTTGTTCAGCTGTATAAGTTCTACAGAATTCTGATAGATCCATTGGGTTTTGGCAATGGGACCATCCCTGAGCACCAACTTGTTGGTTCTGTCAGGGGTGAAATAACCCCCTGCTTCAACATAGAGTCAATTTCCTTCTTTACTTTTGGTTTTTCTTGGTGTAATCAGGCACACTGGCTTCATTTCTGGATGCAGTTACACAGCTGTCTTCAACCTTCCTAGATCTGTGAACAACTGTGGGAATTCAGCTCTAAAGTTTTTGGGCTGATTTTCTCGGCTTTCCAAGTCTTTCCAAGTCTATTCTGCACAGGCTTTCCTGTTCAAAAGTGAGCAACGCTGGTTCTGAATCACATACAATGTTTAGAAATAATTAAAAAGGCCATTGACCTGAAACGTTAACTCTGTTTCTCTCCACAGATGTTGTCTGACCTCCTGAGTTTTTCCAGCTTTTGTGGGCATACATGAATATTCCATCATAGACAACCTCCCACCACATGTTGATCTCATGCTGTAAGGAACACTAAGTTCCTTTATCTAAAAAAATCAAACAAAGTTTTAATATCTCTATTATCCTCAGACTTCAATAGTGGGATTAGCTGCTGATGTGGCATCAGCTATGTTCTATGTCTGTTTTGCTGAGCGAACCCAAGGCAAATAAAGTTAGAGCCCAGAAATCATGGAGGCAGAGCTAGACAGCAAAGAAGAATATAGCCAAAGGCTACATACAGAGTGCTGGATTGTAGATCAAAATAGAGCCTACTGGTCACGTCGACAAAGTTCGGACATTTGGAAGAGTAGAAACAGGGAACTCATAGCTTTGACCCTTACCTGTACGCTGAATTAATTGATTTTAGGAAGGGAGGGAAAAAGCGGGGGTAATTTGGTTTGAGTGCAATAATTATCTCTATATCAATCATCGTTCTGATCATTGGTGACAGCAATAAAACTCCTTCAGCTGGAACAGCGTGCTTGTGGCTGTCAAGTGAAGATTAGGCTTAGCAATTGAATAACTTTTTAATGACCACATAGGATTGTCAGAAGTCCTGACTTTCAATGATAATGGAGTGAGCATAGCCACAAACACCGGTGGACAAACCATATCTCAGCCTGAATTCGTGTCTTCAGAAGAGATGGCAAAAGAATGAAAAATTGAAAAATAATTATTTTATTATACAAAAACTGAGTATTAAAAAATGCCCTTGCAACTTCTCCAGAGGTGCCAGGAGATATAGGAGTGAGTGGCTGGCCATGCAGACCAAGAAAATCCCATATTAATAGCTTTGAGTGAAGGCTGCATTGGATGTGACTCTTGATTTTCCTGACTAGATAGGCTTCTGGCTGTCAAAGCTCAGACAAGAATGGTTGATTAGACAAGGTATTGGATGATGCCTGGTGACTACACGATCATAAGCCCTCAAGAGATGGTAGGTATTAGAACAAAATTGATTAAAAAGTAGGAAATAAAAACATATTCTTTGTTTGAACTTGGATTAATCTATTAATGACATGAATCATTTAATATTTTTTTAAAGAGCAGACCTTAAGTTTCGTACCCCTTACTAAACAAGACATATTTTTGAGATAGATGGATTACATCGAGTACTATGGGAACTTTGAGTAAGCTTTCCTCACTCATACAATATTTCAGCAAGCCACCTCTTTGCTGGTGGAAGAACCATTTTGGTATGTTAAATCTGCTGAAGCATACTATCAAAAAGAGACAGAGGAAAGATTCACATTGCAAGTTCATCTTCAAAAGATTGGATTCATAATAGCTTCTATTAACTTTGGACATTTCGATTAATAGGAAGCATAAAATTACTTTTTTGCTAACAGGTGCAAGACTAATTGAGATTTTCACAAAGCCTCTGGTTGGGCTCCTTGATGGTTATCCTATTATTTTATCTTAAATTAATTTTTCTTTCTCTTTGAGAATAGTTAATCTATTATAAGGCTATATGATGCTGATAGGTTCTTGGTTGGCTATGTTATGATCCCCATAGAGACTGATAATCTATAAAAAAGATATTTGAGTTCCCAGTGATGTACTTAAAGGAATTGCATAACAGGGTTTCAAGTTTTAAGACTTTGACTGTAACCAACAAACTAAAAGCAACTTTGACTAAACAATACCTCGTAGGCAACTAATACACTAAAGAATAGAAAAGATAACCCTTACTGTTTAATGTGACTGGTGTGACCCCATGCCACTTCCATATACATTACAACACACTTTCCATAGGATTATAGTCTTTATAGGAAACAGTCCACAGTCACCTCCTGCTTCCAATGAGTTCACATCATCCCACATTCCCTAGTCATAATGGCAAGTGACCTTTGAAAAATGCTTCAGTTTTCAGAGAATTAATGAATCAACAACTACCAACAGTAAGGTGCCATCCAGAAATTTTCCTCCTGCCTTCACCAGGGAAAATACTTTCAGAGTCTTTAGTATGCCATAGGATGTGTCTCTTCAACCAGAGACCATTGTTACGGACAGGGACGAGACAGAACCGTAACCCTAATTCCCTTTCTATTGCTGTCCGTTTCCGTGTGTTTTTTGTTAAGGAACGTGTGTGTGTTTCTCAGCCCCAGAGTGAAAGATCAATTGGAATAACCAGCAGCAAGATTTTATGGGTTTAAATAAAGATGATTATTTATTCTAACACTATGTCACTCACTCACACACACAAGGAAAATACAGTAACAGATGATAGTGCACTTTTACCAATTACAAAGAACCAGCTTGTAGTTCACGGCTTTGGCTCATCTTAGGAAAAACATGCATTGCAGACCCAGTGAAACAGGTGTTTTACTCTTGAAAGGTAGTCTAGGTGAATTCAATAGCTTGATTTGTATATCAGGATTATTGCCAGATTCCCTTGAAGAGATGGATTATTCATCAGGTAGTGAAGTTAGTTAGTTGTAGTCTTCTCACCAGGAGGTCAAGTTTCTGTGCTGGTGGACTTGAAAAGAAATAGGCTGGGAGACCTTTAAGATATCACAGCTTTCAGGATTTAAACAGGTGCAGATATTACTGCTTGTTCTGCTGCTCTCTGAAGCTCTTGTTCGCAGACTGCCTGGTTTCCATTTCTAAGAGTAAAAGATTTGTTATCTGAAGACAGTTTTGATCATGCGATCAATTCTTCTATTGTCCACCCAGAATGATTTGGAAGTCTGAAGCCATTGCTGCACAATGGGGAAATGGATGGGTTATTCACAACTACTTCTGATAAACTGGTTTCCATAGCTCTCTTTTGTTAGGTATCAAGCTTGGAAACAATGAGTCTGTAAATCCATAGATCTTGAGTTTTGGATTAGTCCACAAACAATAGAAGGTGTGAATTCTACAGATAGTTTTTGTCTTGGTATGTCCATTCAAGGGGAATCCCTGCCCATAATTATTCATCAGGAACTTTCAGGAGATGTGAGATCATTCTGAGTCTGTGCAGAATTTTCAAACATCACCTGACACTCAGCAGCCATCTTAGCAGCCTTTCAGTGTCCATTTTCTAAGTAAATTAGTTCTGGAAGATTCAAAATCAATTACAGTTCATGCTTTAAAAGTTATAGACATGCCTCTATCAGGCATGACATGCCCTCCCTCCTGCATTCTGCTTGATAGCTTGCCCAGGACTCACAACCTTCCCCACTCTGCTGACCACACCAGCTGCAGCCTTTTATCTCTATGAGACCTCCCTCTCTCTCTCTCTCTCTCCCTGTCTCTCTCTCTCTCTCTTTCTGCCTAAAAGCTCAGAGAGTGAAAGTCTGTTCACAGTCAGCCACAGTTGTTCTTGCTTTTGTTTTCAGATGTGAAATACGGCACATGTATAAGGAACTCAGGAAAATTACATTCACCAGAGAAGTGGTACTGAGTAAATTGGTGGAGCTGCGGGCTGACAAGTGCCAGGGTCCTGATGGACTTCACCCTAGGGTCTTAAAAGAAGTGGCTAGTGAGATAGTTGATGCATTGGTTTTAATTTTCCAAAACTCGCTAGATTCAGGGAGGTCCCATTAGATTGGAAGATAACAAATGTAACTCCACTATTCAAAATGGGAGTAAGGCGGAAAATTACAGGCCAGTTAGTTTAACATCTGACATAGGAGAAATGTTAGAAGCTATTATTAAAGAAGTTATAGCAGGGCACTTGGATAAGTTCAAGGCAATCAGTCAGAGTCAATATGGCTTTGTGGAAGGGAAATCATGTTTAACCAACTTATTGGAGTTCTTTGAGGAAGTAACATGTGCTATGGATAAAGGGGATGGTAGATGGACAGTAGTTAGATTTTCAGAAGGCATCAGAGATTATTGTGGAAAATAAAGGCCCATGGTTTGGGGTAACATATTGGCATGGATAGAAGATTGGCTGGCTAACAGAAAGCAGAGAATAAGCATAAATGGGTCTTTTTCAGATTGAGAAGATGTACTGAGTGGTGTGCCGCAGGGATCAGTGCTAGGACCTCAACTGTTTCCAATTTATATAAATAATTTGGATGAAGAGATGAATGGGGTGGTTGCCAAATTTGTTGATGACACAAGGATAGTAGGAAAATAACAAAAACAAAAATAGCTGGAAAAATTCAGCAGGTCTGAGCATCTGCGGAGAGGAATACAGTTAACATTTCGAGTACGTTTGACTCTTCATCAGAATGATGAATTCTGATGAAGAGTCATACGGACTCGAAACATTAACTGTATTTTCCTCTCCGCAGATGCTGTCAGACCTGCTGAGTTTTTCCAGCTATTTTTGTTTTTGTTTCAGATTTCTAGCATCCGCAGTATTTTGCTTTCATAGTAGGAAAGTAAGTTGTGGAGAAGTCAGAAGGAGGCTACAAAAAGATATAGATTGGTTAAGTGAGTGGGCAAATGGAGTATAATGTGGGAAAACATGAAATTGTCCATTTTGGCAGGAAGAATAAAAGAGAAGCATATTATCTAAATGGTGAGACATTGCAGAGCGCTGAGATGCGGAGGGATCTGGGTGTCTTAGTGCATGAATTGCAAAACTCTAGTGTGCAAGTACAGCAGGTACTTAGGAAAACTAATAGAATGTTATCATTTATTGCAAGGGGAATTGAATATAAAAGTAGGGAGGTTATGCTTCAGTTATACAGAGCACTGGTGAGACCACATCTGGAGTATTGTGTACATTATTAGTCACCTTATCTAAGGAAGGGTGTAAATGCGCTGGAAGCAGTTCAGAGAAGATTTACCAGACTAATACTTGGATGGGCGAGTTGTCTTATGAGGAAACGTTGGACAGACTAGGCTTGTATCTGCTGGAGTTTAGAAGATTAAGAGGCAACTTGATTGAAATATATAAGATCCTGAGGGGTCTTGACAGGCTGTTGGATGTGGAGCAGATGTTTCCTCATGTGAGAGAATCTAGCACGAGGGATCATTGTTTAAAAATAAGGGATCACCCACTTAAAACGGAGATGAGGCTAATTTTTTCTCTCTTAGAGGGTTGTGAGTCTTTGGAACTCTCTTCGTGAAAAGGTGGTGGAAGCAGGGTCTTTGAATATTTTTAAGGCAGAGAAGAATCCTTGGTAAGCAAAGGGGTGAAAGGTTATCAGGGGTAGGCAGGATGCAGATTTGAGGTTACTATCAGATCAGCCATGATCTTGTTGAATGGTGGAGCAGGCTCGAGGGGCTGAATGGCCTACTCCTGCTCCTTGTTCACATATTCGTATCAGTCTTTGGTGAGAAATGTGGAAAAGCAACCTGCTTTAGAGTTTTCTGTTTGTAATTTGAGAAGCTTTGAATGACCCAGGTTGTTTTACTTGTCAACCATTCTATTGTATTATCATGAAATGTAGCTCATACCATTAACATGGTAGCAGATCTTTTTGAAACAATCATGTTTATCACATTCTGCGTATCACGTTAAGCAAATGTACAATCTTGTACACATGATAGCACACCCCTTTCTAACAAAATTTTAAAAAGGTGCAATTTTACAATGAAAATAAAGACTGGTAGTAGCATTTACATTTTAGGCATGCACAGAAAGCAGAACATACTTATGTTTTAAGGTATGTTCTGTGCAAGGCACTGGCGTAGTGGCATTGTCACTGGACTTGTACTCCAGATACCTGGGGTAATTCTCCGGGGACCTGGTTTTGAATCCCACCACGGCAGATTGTGAAAATCTAAAATTAAAAGTCTGATGACCGTGAAACCATTATCGGAAACACCCACCTGGTTCATTAATGCCCTTTAGGGAAGGATCCGCTGTCTTTACCTGGTCTGGCCTACATGTGACTCTAGACCCACACCAATGTGGTTGACTCTTAAGTGCCATCTGAAATGGCTTAGCAAGCCACTCTGTTTTCAAGGGCAATTAGGGATGGGCAATAAATACTGGCCCAGCCAGCAATGCCCATGTCCCACGAACGAATGAAAAAAACACTGTTGAAGGTCCCTGGAGAAGGATGCGTTCAGTGCCTAACAACTGAGTGAACCAATCTGCCTTTCAAAAAATGCTGAAGCAACATTTCTAATCTGGCAGCAGGAGCCTTAAAGCAGAATCTTGGTCAGGAAAGGAAAAGCCCACAGGATTCAGGGTAATGTGGCAAACTGGATAAAAGGTTGGCTTTGTAACAGGAAACAAAGGGTAATGGTCGATGGATGCCCTTGCAAACGGTAAGTTGTCTCAAGTGGTGTTCCACAGGGCTCGGTGTTGGGACCCTAGCTGTTTGTGTTATATATTAACGATTTGGACGTGAACGTGGGGGGCACGATTGGGAAATTTGCAGATGACACAAAGAATGGCCGATTAGTGCATAGTGTAGAGGATAGCCATAATCTCCAAAATGATATAGATGGGTTGGTGGAGTGGGTGATAAAGTGGCAGATGGATTTTAACATAGAGAAGTGTGAGGTTATACATTTAGGGAGGCCAAACAGCTGCAGGGATTACAAAATAAATGGGGATATATTAAGAGGGGTAGATGAAGTGAGAGATCTTGGCGTACAAGTGCACAGGTCCCTGAAGGCAGCAGTTCAAGAAGACAAGGTTGTGAAGAAGGCATATGGAATGCTCTCCTTCATTGGCATATCAAATATAAAACTAAGGATATAATGTTGGAATTGTATAAAACACTGGTGAGGCCACAACTGGAGTATTGTGTGCAGTTCTGGTCACCACATTACAGGAAGGATGTAATAGCTCTGGAGTGAGTGCAGAGGAGGTTTACAAGAATGTTGCCAGGGTTAGAAATGTGTAGCTATGAGGAGAGATTGGAGAGGTTATTTTCCTTAGAACAAAGAAGGCTGAGAGGTGACTTGATTGAGGTGTACAAAATTATGAGGGGAACAGATAGAGCAGACAGGATAAAATTGTTTACCTTGATGGAGAATTCTAGAACCAGGGGACATAGATTCAGAATAGTGGCAGAAGGTGTAGGGGGGGCATGGGGAAGAACTTTTTTACGTAGAGGGTAGTGGGTATCTGGAATTCGCTGCCCAAGTTGGTGGTAGAGGCAGAAACTTTAAACCCTTTTAAAAAGTACCTGGATCTGCACCTAAAGTGCTGTAAGCTGCAGGGCTATGGGCCAGGTACAGGAAGGTGGGATTAAAAAGGGCACCTGGGTGTCCTTGGGCTGGCATGGACAAGATGGGCAGAATGGCCTCCTTCTCTGCTGTAACTTTTCTATGGTTCTAACCTGCCCTTTTCCAATATTATTGTCTTTTAACACCAATCACGATAATGGATAACCATTTATGCTCATTTTAACATAAGTTTGTGTTTGGGATTATCTCAAGGCTTCATTAAAATAACTGTAATCCTGAATAATAGTTTCTTAAACCTATTTATTTCCTATTAGATTTATTTTATGTCAGTAGGACAAGCTGTACAAATTAAAAAAAATTAACATTAGAAGCCATGTGGATTCTTCTATTTTACATTATCATGCTTAAAATAATTAATTAACTGCAACCCCAACCAGTTTCCTGAGCTAAAATAAAAGCATAATACTGCAGATGCTGGAAATCTGAAATAAAAACGGAAGTGCTGGAAAAACTGAGCAGGTCCGGCAGCATTTGTGGGGAAAGAAACAGTTAACGTTCTGTTCTGGAGAAAAGTCATTCGACTCAAAATGTAAACTCTGTTTTTCGCTCCACAGATGCTGCCAGATCTGTAACGTTTTTCCATCACTTCTGTTTTTTTTTTCAGCTTCCTGAGCTACCCTCTTCTGAAGGTGTGAGAGTAATACGGTTCCATGCACCTGGTACCTCATCTAAGAGGCTATTCTTCATGTAGGAACCAATATAGTACCTTTTGGAAAGTTTTCATCCATAAAAGTTTTAAAATTCAGCACAACCCTGTCCTCACTTGATAGTCACACGCATACACACAAAAAGCACTGATCACTGTTTCCAGGGTGGAAGTGTAATGTTGAACTGTCATAGACTAGGGCAATAATGTCTTTATTCCATATGCCAGGTATCATTTGGTGTTCCCCTTGATCTTCAAGTTGTCAAAGATCTCTCTGATTGGGCTCTTATCTCTTAATCTGTGCTGCTTCCACTTATCTGGCATTTTGTTGAGCTTCAGAAAGTCCAGGGTAGCAATTCTGTTCAGTCATGATTACCTACACAATCACAGTGGAATAAAATCTTACCGCCTATGTGGTTTGCTTTCACAAAGATAACTACAAGTGAACTCTAATATGTCATCTTTTAATGTATGTGGCGACATAAGATCTAGCAGCTTGTTCTGTGAGCGCAGTGGTTGAAAGTCCCACTTTATGCATCAAACAGGAAATATAGTGAGTATTTTTATAACAGAATCTGCCAACATGCAAAACACCATGGGCAGAATTTTCCCATTGGCGTGCGGGGCCTGCGCATAAAATGATGCATGGTGATGTCAGGCGATCATCCCGACATCACCGCACACCATCGTGATATTTCGTTGGGCGGACGAGTGATGCTTTCCGATGTGCGCCTGCCATTAATCAACAGACCACTTAAGGCCCTTGAGGTGCCAATCGATGGTGATTTTTCTGCGCCTGTGAAATCTTCGGGTCAGCCCACGGGTACAACTAGTAGGCGGGTAGGACATTTGTATAAACCTTATCCATGGGTGGTGTAAGAGGGCTCAGTGAGGTCGTGAGCGTGCTCTGTCAAATATTGATGTTTCAAAGTTACTGATACTTGCCTGTGTGATCTGCAGTACTCCAAAACGCATACCAGCTGCTTGGTCTGGACTCACAACCTTCAGGTCAGCACTCTGCAGTGAGGAATCATTTTTGGGCCTGCATGTTTCAGGAAGTCTTCCCTTAGCCTGGGAATGGGAGCTGAACTCTCCACTTGAGGCATCTCCTCTGAGGAGGAAGGGAAGGCTAGAAGAGGAGGAGGCCAGGAGTGCACATTCAGCCTCCAGGGGAACCATCTTTGGGAGGACAGGCGCAGGCACAAGGGCTGTAGGGCCAAGAGGTATTCCAAGGTGGAAGGGGCCGCAGAAGACGCCACTATCCTGCTGCCAGGGTATACAGGCGGCGAAGCAGCTACCTCAATATGTCTGAGGTGCAGCGCCGAAAGAGGCTCCATCTCTCAAGGGAGACAGTCAACTATATCTGTCAGTTGATTGGGCCTGAGATCTCCGCGAATTGTGTGGGTGGACACCCCATGCCAGTGGCTCTGAAGGTCACAGCTGCCCTCAACTTCTATGCCTCTGGCTCCTGCCAGGGGTCGATGGGTTATCTTTGCAGTGTCTCCCAATCAGCTGCATGTGTCAAGCAGGTTACAGATGCGCTGTTCAGGCATGCATTGACCTTCATCCTCTAGGGTTGGGACCAGGCAAGCCAGACACAGCGAGCCAGAGGCTTCGTGGCCATTGCTGACTGTCCCTGCGTCCAGGGTGCAAAAGACTGCACACATGTGGCCAGCAGGTGAGCCCGGTGCCTTTGTCGACAGGAAGGGCTTCCACTCCATGAAGGTGCAGATAGTGTGTGATCACAGGATGCTGGTTCTTCAAGTCTGTGCAAGGTTCCCAAGCAGCTCCCACGATGCTTACATCCTCAGACACTCGCAGGTACCGGGGCTCTTCGATGCTTCAGCCTAGCTGGATGGATGGCTGCTGGGTGACAAGGGCTATCCCCTCAGAAGATGGCTCATGACGCCTCTCCATCATCCAAGAACAGAGGCTGAGCAGCGGTACAATAGGAGCCACGCCTCCATAAGGGCTGTAGTGGAGAAAGCCATTGTTCTTCTCAAGATGCGCTTCTGATGCCTGGACCACTCAGGGGGTGCACTCCAGTACACCCCCATATCATGTGTCACTGATAGTGGTTGCATGCTGCGCTCTCCAAAGTCTTGCGCTGGAAAGGTGGGAGGGGCGCTGTGGATGATGAAGATATAGACGCATTGGCTGCGGATGCACACGATGAGTCCAGCAGTGAGTCCGAGCGTGAGCATGCACAGGGAAATGCTGAGGGGATAGACGCTGACCCGGGCATACTCCAGGGAGGCAGGGACGCCTGGGAGGCTTTAATCCAACGAATCTTCAGCTGGCACACTGCATATGGACCTCCAGGACAGGTTTGGGTAGTATGCTCCATATTCGAGACCTAAGTGCAACATCTGCCTGGTTTGGAACATTAACTAAGGTCCTTGTTAATAAAGCTGAATGTCCCAGAAAGCACTCATTACGTTAATGGAAACCATCCACCTGCAGAACAAAAGAGGCAACCTCAGCCACGATGACATGTCTGAATGTCTGAATTCAACATTACAACCAAAGAAACTTAATTAAAACAAAATTAATAAGGTGTTAAAAATCACACCAACTCATAAAGACCTAATTGCAGCCAAAACAAAAGCACCAGTGATAAACCCGTGCCTAAGGTGCCTTATGTTTATGTTTCAGGTGCTACATCTTGCTGCTGACCCCTCGCTGGGAGTGGCATCTGAGACAGCCTGCTGACTCTGCTGTCCTTTTGGCCTCGATGACCTTGGCGGTTGTCCTCTGGCCCATGGTGACTGTGCTGGCCCCGCCTGGGAGGGAGCTACCAGTTCCAGAACTGGCACCTCCCCAGTTGTCGCAGCCTCACCGGATACAATGGTCACTGGCAGAGGGGTGGAAGAGCTTTTGCTCTCATCCGGAACGCCCTGGGAGGATCCCGCAGAGATGACAGGCAGCTGCTGCGCCCGATGTGATGTTGCTTTGGACCTCCCTGCTCGCCGTGGATGGATGGTTGGGCACCGAGCTGGGAAACTTGGTGCCCACACCATCTCCCACACTGGCTCTGACCAGCTGAGGTCAATGCCAATGTGAGGGCTTGCTGGTCTGAGCGCATTCCCAGGAAACCCTGATGGGTGTCCTGGAGGAGCCTCTCCACGAGAGTCACCACTTTCTCCATGGAGGATGCATGGCGCTTGGAATTGAGGCTCATTGCTTCGGCGATGGTCCGGGTATACTCCTCCACCATGGACACCAAGCCAAGCATAGTCTCATGTATCTCTCCCAGATGCTCACGCACACCCGGCTGAATTTCCCATGCTTGTTGTGTTGCGGATGACTCCAGAGGCACATCCTCAGGCACTGACTGAGCATGTGCCTGGTCCCCTGCAATCCTCCAATCGCTGGCGCCATGGGCACTCTGCCAGCTCCTCCAGTGACTGTGAAGTGCCATCACCGCTGTGCCCTGGGATAATAGCCGATGTTCTAATTCCCACCAAGGTGCTAGTATCTGCGCTAGTGCCTGTCTGGCAGAGATGGTGTGATGCTGGTGGGACCTCAGGGCCCTCAGGTGTGAGGGGGGGCCTCTGCTGCTCCTCCTTCTAGCCCTGCTCTGCTGATGCTGAAAGGAAGAACAAGGACATTGGACCAGTTAATGTGGAGACAATGTCAATGTCCATCCCTGTCCCCCGGATCATTATGGGCTCATCCTTCCATAAGCAATGGTCAAGCCATGTTGCAAACTTCAATCACTGAACATTCAGCACTGCCATGGCTGCTGGGAGAACAATGGTGACCTCACTGCTGGGCACCCCAGCCTCACTGACACCAGTGGACCTGGGTACATGGCGCCTCTCCAAATCTAGGGCCTCCTGCTTGAAGCGGCTGAGAATCGCTAACTGCACCGGCCCACCGCCAGTCCTCACCCGCTCGGCTGCACCATGTGCATTCTTCTTCTGAAAAGGAGAGAAGAGCATTGATTAGTGCTCCTTGTACCTGGACTATCTTCGTGGTCGGCCCACCCCAACCAGAGTGAGACTTTGTAGGGCTCCAGTATCCTCTCACCCCGCAACTGCCGAACACTCATACAAAGATGCTAGGCCTATTTCACCTCTTCTATTTTTACTTAGTTCTGTTGAAGGGTCATTCGGACTCGAAACGTTAACTGTGCTCCTCTCCGCAGATGCTGCCAGACCTGCTGAGTTTTTCCAGGTATTTTTGTTTTTGTTCTCCTTAAAGCACACCTCTTTGACCAAGCTTCTGGTCATCTATCCTGATACCTCCTTATGTGGCTTGGTGTTGAAATTTGTTTGAGAATTGCTCCTGTTAAGTCTTGGAATGCTTCATTACGTCACAGGTGCTATAATAAATGCAAGTTGTTGTTGCTGCCCACGCTGTATCGCAACATTTGTAGTATAAACTTGAAGAATGTACAAGTTAAACAAGAGTGGGCAAAATGTTGCCTCTTCCTTACACATTGTGATTTCCCTAATTTTGTCTCTTGCTCAACATTCTCTATATTATGGTGAACTGGCATAAACTGGAGCATTGACAATAAATTAGATCCTTCATATTTTCGGTACTGTACTCAGGACATTTCTAACATCAGACATGATCCTAACAATTGCTTTTCATGCATCTGTAAACCATAATTATAACTCGTTCAACAAAGGCAGGATATAGGCTGACTGGAACAACCAATTTGGAATGTCTGACCTCATGTCTGCCCAGAATCAGGAATTTCTGGGCAATCTCACAGCATTGAGTCAAAACCATGATGAAAGCCCAAAATTAAGGTAAGGTTGTCAGATAAATTTAATGTGACCACTCCAAATTAAAAAGCTGAAAAATCCCAGTTGCGTATTCTGATTAGTTTGAAAAATGCAAGGAAATTGAAGCCAGCTGGCAGACAACATTGTGTGAAGCAAAAAGTAATTAATCTGAAAATCAACATGAGCTCATTAAATACTAATTGGTGCTTTTGCAGCCATCCTAATCTTTTCTCTACCTTCAGTAGGCAATGCATTTTATCCAGAAAAATACAAGAAAACCTGTCCAAATAAACATAAGTAAAACTACATATAAGCATGTCTCTATAATATCCAGCTACATTATCAATGTTTTTTGCATTCAGCACACATTTCCTGTGTGTTGCTTATTTCCTATCACACTTTATTAGTTGCCTCAAAAGAGAAAAGCAGCAATTGGAACTTTAAATAGGAAATAAATAAAGTGGCTTCAAAAGTGGCAGTGGAAAACTATAAAAGACGTATCAAACAATCCCAATTGTTCAGTCAGAAGAAGCTACCAAAAAGAGGATGTGAACCAATGGAATCACTCAAAGTGCATATTGTCCTTTGTGTCCAATCAACTGCACCTCATCGAGATTTAAAACACTTAAATGATCAGCATCAATTTTAAGTCAGAACTTTTAAAAAACGTATCTTTTTATGTCTGTTAGACTACTGTAAAGAACATTATCTTTTTATATCCTGTTGGACTGTGGATTAGAATTACAATGGCTGCAGGTTGAAAGCCATAATGTTGCAGTCCTGGAACAAGGTGCCATGAAAGACAGGATGGCGCCGGAAAGGAGTCCTGAACCAAGGGAGCTGCGTGACAACAGCATTTTAGTTGGCTCCTGACCAGATGACCAAAGTTTTGTGTGACGAGCAGGGCAGCAGAAAGCTCCTGGCCTGCAAAGAGAAAACATCTAAAATCTCTTTGCCTCGTACCTCTATAACCTGCTCTCTTTCTGAGGAAACCCCTGTAAAAAGGAAAATGGGAAAACCACTGTTAGACATATTGAAAAGCAAGTTCTCAACCAACGAACTAAAAACTGAAAGTGCTGGAAGACCACCTCATGTCATCAACAAAAACTGAAAGGAATTTGGAAGACATCAATCAAAATCAACCCATCGATACCTGTACTCAAGATTGGTGCAATTGAAGTGTTTTATCCCACCCTTAAAATCCATGTTTTGTATGTCTTATGTATGTTAGTGTGTAGGGATTTAAGAAGGAGTTAGAGTTTAAGTGACAGTGTTAGAAGTTAGCAGTTCACATTTCTTTCTTTCGCCACTAAAGACAATTTGTTCAGTAAACAGTTATTTACTCATTAAGTTTACAAAGCTGGTGCTTGTATTCTGTTAACCTAAATTAAATAGTTAAGTAGAATTGGGCCAATCTGGTGGTTTGGTCAAACTTTTCATATTTGTCGTGGCTCAGGGAACAGTGGGGCTTGATATTACAGTGCACTATCCCCAGTGAGTCGTGACAACTTCCATAGATTAAATGCTAGCTAAAAGACAATTTGACACAGCTGGAGGGAATTGTTATTTGTACTCTTGCCCCATTTTTTGCTTCCTCCCTACTTCCTAATACTGCTTGTGGCCATCCTTCAAGCTCTGTTCACCCATGACACTCCTTCTCCAGCCTTTCCCCATGCCTAGCACTCATGTTGTTTCAACTTCCCTTTGCCTCTCATCCTTGAGAAAATTATCACCACTGTGCTTTGGTCAGTAGCACCCTGCAAACCACTTCCTAAATCCTGCCATCACCATCATTGTGCTGCCACAATCCAGGACTCCCCCCATAACAATTTCTACCAGATTTTGGAACTCTCTCCTGGTGCTGCCAAATATCAGGACGATCCATCCCAAATCTGCTACATCATGAATCCCTTTTCCTGGTTCTCCTGTATCACTGTCCCGTTTCCAAAATGCTCACCCGATAGACTCAGGTTTCAGAACCACCTTCCCAAAACTACTGAACTGTGTGTGGTCCCATCAACATGTAACTGAGTATTGTTGCTCTTATTCTCCACATATTCTGAAGGTTTATAAAAGCAAGATATAAAATGAACTACATTTCAACATTTACTGATCTATGCCAAATAAAAGAATAAGTAGGGAATTTGATCAGAAAATATAAATGAGACGTGAGGTAATTCTCTGCAGCAAAATCCCAACTGGGGTATTCAACCACGAAATCAGTAGCCCTCACAGTATATTCTGTTATATTTTTTTTATACACTGATCAACATCACAGGACATTGACATATTAATTTACACAGATACACAAAGACAATAGCAGATAAAACTTCACGCATCTTTATGTTGCATTTATTACTGGATGAGTAGAATATATAATGTATCACTGAGTACTTTATGACCCATTTTATCTTTGAATGTACAGGAAAACTCAGTTTGTAGCACTATGATCTTCAATTTACAAACATCTAACAAATGAAACACCCAAATTTTGATTCAAAAGAACCAAAAGACTACGCACCATACCTCCAGCATATATATATATATATATGTATATATAATGCTGAACTTTGCATGCATACAAATTCAATTTCATAGTTAAATACTGTGTAGTTATTAAAAAATTACTTTCTTCATTTCAGAATAAAAAAGGTGGCATGTTGAAGGCAAATTTCATAAATATCACTGAAAGCATGAGCAAGACAGAAGCAATCTTAAAGGCTGACAGGCATTTTTATTCCATCTAAATGTAACCCCTTTGTACAGTATGTAATGATCAAGTGAAGCTCAGCCTAAAAGTATAATTTGCTTCAGGCCTATTGAATTTTCTTCCTCTAGTCTTTGTCAGTCACATACACTACAGCACTTACAATACTTGCAATTCATTTTTTGAAATACATTAAACCCCAAATGTAATAAGGCCATTTCTATATCAAAATATGACAGGTGCAGCTGATCAAGAGACAAATTACAAAATTATGACAGAAATGATAGTATGGGTGGAAAATTTAGTGCTACAAACTCTAACTGATATATTAATCATGGAGGTGTAACCAGATTGCTGATTTCAAGCAGGTAGTCAGAATTTCAGAAGATCTAAAAAGCAAAGATGGTGCCAATGACCAAATCTGCTGTACATAATTTTATATTGAGGTCTTGGCAAAATTTCAGTCTATACCAAGTTTTTTTTCTGACATTAAGGCTGAGAAAAGAAAGTACAGATAAATCTGATTTTTTTTTTTTACAAACCATGTCTATTTTGACCATGGCATTGACTCATTACCTTGTCCTGTATTGTGATAAAGGACTACACCTAACGTGTAATGTGATCTTTTCCATCCATATGCTGATTGACTTGCTGCACACTTGCAACTTCTCTATATTTCATGTCTTTTTCTGACATCTAACTAAGCCTTTCAGTATTCATCACATAAGCCTATAATTTAAAAGAAACAAAAAACATAACTTTTAAACGCTTATTTTGGGTCATAAATTTTTATTCAAACCTATTAAAATTAACTTGATTAAAATAATTTTGGCTAGAATGGCCTTTTAAATTTGCATTTTTTGAATTTATTACTGAACCAAAGTATTTAAGCTTTCTGAATATTTTGGAGGGATACAAGGCAAAATATTGACAAAACAACCCGTGGAATTACAGAACTTTTCACTTTTAATACATGAACAGACAGATTATTAAAGCACCTTAAGGATATTTGTTTATTATTCATGTAAAAATCTGCACCAATTAATTAATAAAAATTGAACATTTCAGTAGGACTCTCCACAACAGAACATATCGATGACTGGCAGCTCCTAATACTCTGCAAAGGCAACTATTTGGACTTTTTGGACTTCTCATTTACAAATTCTTCATACTTCATTTGCCAGGGATTTTTCTTTTTGTCTTCTTTAACTTGTTTGTTTTTTGCACTTTTTCACATAAAAAAGCAGTCGATTTGGCTTTCTTTTTGGCAGTCCTTTTAGTAGGCTGTACCTTGAATGTGATTTCATCATCAACATCATCGATGACCTTTAAAGACTGGCGTCGTTTTAGAACAGTAGGTGTGCAGACTGGAGTTACATCCTAAGGGGAATGGTTATAGTTACAACTATAAAATAAAATTTAGCACCAGATTCAAAAAAACTTTGCATCCAACACACTAAACTGCGACATTCAAAGACTAATACAATTCTGTTGTAAAATTAGCAAGTTAATTCTTGGAGACAGTCAACAATCTGGGATTGTTCTCCTTACAGCAGATAAGGTTAAGGGGAGATTTAATAGAGGTTTCCAAATTTAGGAAAGGTTTTGATAAAGTAGATAAGGAAAAATTGTTTCTGCTGGTGTGATCAGTTGGTAACCAATGAGCACAGATTTAGAATAATTGTCAAAAGAATCAGAAAAAAGACAAGGAGGATTTTTATCGTCCCACAGTAAGTTGTGTTCTGTAATCCATTGCAGGAAAGGTTGGTGGAAAGGATTCAATAGAAACTTTCAAAGGGAATGTCTGACAAGGAAAGAAAATGCAGGACTACAGGTAAAAAGTAGGGAATGGGATTAATTGAATAGCTGTTTCAGATGAGCTAGCGAGGCTTCGCTGTTGCAAGATTTTATATTTTGCTGTCCCAGTGTCCAATAAGTATCTGAGACACATGCCAGAAGGAACATGGTACCCAAGATGCTGGTAGAGACATTACAATTAATCTAAATGCTCAAACTAAAAGGGAGAAAAGAAAATCTATATTTTTGCTATTCCTGACGTCTACTTAGTAACATATGCACTTATTTGGAGGTTGGGCAGGTTCACGATCAGGCCTGGCTTGGAGTTAGGAGTTCTTCCTCAAACTGAATAGCCTAACATTAGTGTTAAGACACATGTAAATAATGCACATGGACAAGATACTGTGGGGTACCAGACACTATTGAAAATAAAAGTTAAATTCTGGATATTAAAAATATTTTGGCAGAAATATTAATCTATATACAGAACACCAAATATACTTATGGCTATGGATATTATACTGCAAAATTAAGCATGAGATGCCTACCAACTTCTTAACCAGATGATAGGGAAAAATAACATGGCTAATATATTCATTGTTAGGTTCATCGTCAACTAAAGGCCTGAATATCATCACAACACAAGTTTCTAATTACAATCAAAACATCTACAATTCTAATCAGAGGAACAATATTAACATCTTATGAATAGATGCTAGGGTTTTAACTCTTCATTTTAGAAATAAAATCATTGGGATACAAACAGAAACTAGCATTACTTTGCATTTTTTTATACAATTAGTAGTATTGTGTTGCATTGCAGGTAGTGAATCCTATATCCTGGTAAGGTTTTATCAGGCACCGGCTGGTGCATCTGAAATGTGGCAGAAGGGGCTGCAGGAGGTACCTTGTTTAGTTGGGGAAGGATAAAGACAGGACCAAAGCTTGTGACTGACAAGAGGACTGGGGGGGTGGGGGGGGGTGGGGGGAGAGAAACAGAGTGGGTACTCTTTGGGTTTCACTGCAGCAATCCTGAGTGAAGCTTAAAAGGGTGGCAATGAGGGATACTATTTCAGATTCCAAGCTCAGCAATTTTATTGGTGTTCCAGTTGGATCCTGGTTTATGGAAAGGAGATGGAAGTCAGGATCCACATTCCCATTTGAGGTAAAAGCAAAATACTGCGAATGCTGGAAATCTGAAATAAAAACAAAAAATGCTAGAAAAACTCAGCAGGGTTGGAAGCTTCTGTGCAGAAACAGAGTTAATGTTTTGAGTCCTTATGAGCTCTGAAGGAGAGTCTTGGATTTCGAGAGCTGAGTGTTTCACGTTTGAAACACTCAGCCATGATTCTGTGTCAAAAGTACACAGAGGACACGGACCTTAGATTTGTTAACTGGTTTGACACAGAAGGTTTATATGTTTATCATGTTGTTTTACAGGCCTCAAGGGGATACTGGAGAAGATACATGGATACCATGTCCCTTAGTGGCCATCAGATTCTGGAATACTTCAGAGATTTTTGTTCTAACTGAAGAAACATATCACTGCTCCTGTGACTTGCATGATAATGGAAGTCATTAGTACAATATATCCAACTAATTTCATCAATTGTAAAGAAACAACTACTGTACTAAATTCAAAGTTATATATAGAATAATACAGCCACCAAGTAGATTCCAGTAACCAGCTAGTTCCTGGATAAGTGTTTCAGCTTACCGGACTGTTTACTGCATCATTCATTTTTGTAGACCCTTGCTTTTTCTTTCGAGGCAGCACTGCAGCCTGAAGGATAAGAAATAATAACTTTTTTCACAATCAATCCTTCAATCTCCTAACTAAATATTGCTCAGTAGATCAACAAATAAGGACGTCTGAAGCTGCAATGCTGTTTTTTTTGTGGAAAAATCAGGTTTTTCTGCTGATAGAGATCTTGACATTGGAAAATCTTAATTTATATGCTGAAATCACAGCTGAAAACATTTTATGCTCAGGTCATACATTAAAAAAAAATCTTCCTTTTGAAAATCACGCACTGATCCTCACTTTCCTAGCCTGCCCGCCACATACATTAGATCTGCCCAAAGACACATTGTAGCCATACTGATACATGAAAAGAAACCGCTGAAAACAACCCGCTATCTAAAATAGTTTTATAACTGATGCACAGTGTTATAACGAAGAGCTGCCGCACCAGGAAAATGTCCACTCCTGAAACCAATCAAATTTAATGGATAAGTGAATAACAAATGACAAAAAGAAGAGCGCTCCATGATGAGGGGGATCACCAGTTAACACTTACTAAGGTTAAAGGAAGTGGAAAAAGAAAACACAACTGAAAAATCTTGCAGCCAATAATCTGCCTATTGAATTAATCTAAGAGTAAAATCTTTGATAATCACGTTGAGAATCAAATACATTAAGAAAACTTACAAAACCGGGAAAGTCGTAGTCAATTCCCTTCTCAGCAAGCCTTTTTCGTAATCGCCCTTCTTTTGCAAGGAGTCTCTCTGCCATCACACTTTGTTGTTTCAGGGTTCGTTTCTTGTTGTAACGAGCAACAGCCGGGAGGATAGGTTTCTTAAAAGTTGTATTACAACCTTTAAAAAGCTGTGCGTGTACTTTTTCTGGTGGAAGAACCTGACCTGAAAGAAATGAGTGCTAAATGTAATCACTACATCCTTGGGTATGCAAATCTTGATAACTTGCACCTCCGGGGGAGGCAATAACATAGTGGTATTGTCGCTGGACTAGTAATCCAGAGACCCAGGGTTATGCTCTGGGGACCTGGGTTCGAACACGGCAGTTGGTGGAATTTGAATTCAATAAAAATCTGGAATTAAAAGTCCAACGATGACCATGAAAACATTGTCGATTGTTGTAAAAACCCATCTGGTTCACTAGTGTCCTTTCGGGAAGGAAATCTGGCGTCCTTACCTGGTCTGGCTTACATGGGACTCCAGAACCACAGCAATGTGGTTGACTCTTAAATGCCCTCTGAAATGGCCTAGCAAGCCACTGTAGCAAACCACTACAAAGACACAAAGAAAGGAATGAAACTGGACGGACCACCCGGCATCGGCCTAGGTACCGGAAGCGACAACGGCAATCACAGTCCTGTCGACCCTGCAAAGTCCTCTGTCTGGGGAGAGTGTCCTGCTGTCAGCATGGCGGTGGAGCCATCTGGGAAGAGTGTCCTGTAGTATGTTTTTGTTGAAAATAACAAGAGTGACATCACAAGACAGTGAGAGAGAGCGGCGGAGAGATCAGGACCTGCGAGTGTGGGGAAGCTTCAAAAAGTGACATCAGCACAAAGGTGAGAGCTGATTAGTGAGTAGTGGGTAAGTGTTTTTCTCCAGTTTAAAATAGAGTAAGCTAAGGTAAGGGTTTTAGTTTTTATTTAAAGTACATAAATAATTTAACTTTTTTTTTACTGTATTTAACCTAAAGTAAGGTTTTATTTTCCAAACTAGAGGCATGATAAGGCAGCCTCAGTCCCGTGTTATGTGCCGCCTGCAACGTGTGGGAAGTCCTAGGCGCTCCTTGCGCTCTGACTGATGAAATATGCAGGAAGTGCCGCTATGCAGCTGCAGCCATTTGAGCTCCGTGTTTTGGAGATTGAGTGGCAGCTGGAGGCACTGAGGTGCATCTGTGAGGCTTAGGGTTTCATAGATAGCACGTTTTTAGATGTGGTCAGCTCACAGCATATGGAAGTGCAGACAGAGGGATTGGATGACCATCAGTCAGAAGAAAGGTGTCAGGCAGGTAGTCAGGAAATCCCCAGAGTGCATCTCATTTGAGAACCGTTTTTCTGTGTTGGAAAACGGTGAGAGTGACGGTTGCTCTGGGGAGCGTAGCCACGCTCATGGCACTGTGAGTGTTTCAGCTGCATGGGAGTTTTGGGGGGCGGGGGGGGAGGAAAAAGAGGGGATGAGCAATGGAGGTAGGAGACACGATAGTAAGGGGAACAGACAGGCATTTCTGCTGCCGTAGATGTGACTCCAGGATGGTATGTGCCTCCCTGGTGCCAGGGTCAAGGATGTCACTGAACAGCTGCAGGGCAATCTAAAGGGGGAGGGCAAACCAACAGGGATCGTGGCACATATTGGTACCAACGACATAGGTAGAAAAAGGGATAAGGTCCTGTAAGCAGAATTTAGGGAGCTAGGAAACCGATTAAAAAACAGGACCTCAATGGTAGTAATCTCTGGATTACTTCCGGTGCCAAGCGCTAGTGAGTATAGAAATAGAAGGTTAATTCAGATGAATGCATGGCTGGAGAGATGGTGCAGGAGGGAGGGCTTTAGATTTCTGGTACATTGAGACCGTTTCTGGGGGTGGTGGAACCTGTACAAGGCGGATGGGTTGCACCTGAACCTGAATGGGACCAACATCCTTGCGGAGAGGTTTGCCAGTGCTGTTGGGGAGGGTTAAACTAACTTGGCAGAGGGATGGGATCCTGAGAGGAGGTTCAGCAGGGGGAAATGCACAGCCAAAATTAGGAGAGAGAGCAAGGGAGTCTGGAAGGCATAGAAATTATAGGTCAGTTAAGGCACAAGAGAGTTTGGCAAGGTTGGATTATATTTATTTGAATGCAAGGAGTCTGATGAATAAGGCAGATGAATTGAGGGCACAAATTAACACACGGAAGTATGATGTCATTGCTGTCACAGAGACATGGTTGAGAGAGGGGCAGGTTCGGCAGCTCAATATTCCAGGATATAGAGTCTTCAGGCGAGGCAGAGAAGGAGGTAAAAGAGGAGGGGGTATCGCTATATTGATCAAGGAATCAATTACAGCAGTAAGGAGGGTTGACATCTTAGAAGGCTCCTCAAATGAAGCCATATGGGTAGAACTGAAAAACAAAAAAGGAGCAATCACATTGCTGGGAGTGTATTATAGGCCCCCAAACAGTCGGAGAGAAATAGAAGAGCAGATAGGTAGGCAAATTTCAGAGAAGTGTAAAAACAATAGGGTAGTAATAGTGGGGGATTTCAACTTCCCCAACATTAACTGGGTTATAGTATGATAGGTTTAGCGGGTGCGGAATTCTTAAAATGCATCCAGCAGAGCTTTTTAAACCAGTACATGGAAAGTCCTACAAGAGAGGAGGGGGTCCTGGACTTAATTTTAGGGAATGAAGCCAGGCAAGTGGTACAGGTATCAGCAGGAGAGCATTTTGCAGATAGCGATCATAACTCAGCTAAGATTTGAGGTTGTTATGGAAAAGGACAAGGATGGGCCAGAAATCAGAGTTCTAAATGGGGGGAAGGCCGATTTTAATAAGATCAAATATGATTTGGCCAGAGTGACTGGGAAGAGTTACTTTTAGGTAAATCTGCATCAGAGAAGTGGGACTCATTCAAGGAGGGTACAGGACCATATTCCAGTAAAGGCAAAGGGTGGGACCAACAAATCCAGGGAACCCCGGATATCGAGGGACATACAGGATTGGATAAAGAGAAAAAGGGAGGCTTATGGCAGATACCAAGGGCTCAAAACAGTGGAAGCCCTAGGAGTAGAGAACGTGTAGGGGGGAAAGTTAAAAAGGAAACTAGGAGAGCAAAAAGGGGGCAGGAAAAAACATTGGCAGGTAAAATAAAAGAAAATCCAAAGTTATCTTACAAGTACCTTAAGAGTAGGAGGATATCTAGGGAAAGAGTAGGGCCCATTAAGGACCACAGTGGTAGTTTTTGTGTGGAGCAGGAAGACGTAGGTAGGGTTCTAAATGAATACTGTGTGTCGGTGTTCCCAAGTGAGAGGGACGACATGGGTATGGGAATCAAGCAGAAGGACTGTGATATAATTAAATAAATTAGCATAGATAGGGAGGAGGTTCTAAGTGGTCTGGCAGGCTTAAAAGTAGATAAATCTCCAGGCCCGGATGAAAAGTATCCCAGGCTGTTGAGTGAGGCAAGGGAGGAGATAGCAGGGGCGCTGGCAATAACTTTCAATACCTCTCTGGCCACAGGAAAGGTGCTAGAGGACTGGAGGATAGCCAATGTGGTACCGTTATTCAAGAAGGGAGGAAGGGATAAACCAGGGAACTACAGGCCAGTCAGTCTAACCTCAGTGGTAGGGAAACCATTGGAAGCAATTCTGAGGGACGGAATTAATCTACAGTTGGAGAGGCAGGGATTAATCAAGGACAGTCAGCATGGTTTTGTTAAGGGGAGGTCATGTCTGACCAATTTGATTGAATTTGTCGACGAGGTGACCAGGTGTGTAGATGAGGGAAATGCATTTGATGTAGTCTACTTGGACTTCAGCAAGGCTTTTGATAAGGCCCCGCATGGGAGACTGATAATGAAGGTAAGAGCCCAAGGGATCCAAGGCAATTTGGCAAATTGGATCCAGAATTGGCCGAGCGGCAGGAAGCAGAGGGTGATGGTCAAGCAGTGTTTTTGTGACTGGATGCCTGTGTCCAGTGGGGTTCCACAGGGATCGGTGTTGGGTCCCTTGCTTGTGGTATATATAAACGATTTAGACTCGAATGTCGGAGGGTTGATCAGTAAGTTTGCGGATGACACGAAAATTGGTGGGGTGGTAAATAGTGAGGAGGTTAGCCTTAGATTACTGGAGGATATTGACGGGCTGGTCAGATGGGCTGATCAGTGGCAAATGGAATTTAATCCGGCTAAGTGTGAGGTGATGCACTTGGGCAGGACAAACAAGGCACAGGAATACATGAAGAATGGTAGGGCCCTGGGAAGTACCAGGGATCAGAGGGACCTTGGTGTGCTTGTCCACTGGTCCCTTAAGGTAGTGGGACAGGTAGATAAGGTGGTTAAGGCATATGGGATACTTGCCTTTATTAGCTGAGGCATAGAATATAAGAGCAGGGAGGTTATGCTCGAACTGTATAAAACGCTGGTTAGGCCACAGCTAGAGTACTGCCTGCAGTTCTGGAATCTACATTTTCAGAAGGACATGATGACACCAGAGAGAGTGCAAGGGAGATTTACCAGGATGTTGCCTGGGCTGGAGCGTTTTAGTTATGAGGAGAGATTGGATAATCTGGGGTTATTTTCCCTGGAGCAGAAGAGATTGGGGGGGTTGGTGGGGAGACAGATTGAGGTGCATAAAATTACAAGGGGCATAGAAAGGGTAGACAGGAAGGAACTTTTCCTCTTGGTGGTGGAGGGATCAATAATCAGGAAACATAGGTTTAAGATAAGGGGCAGGAGGTTTATAGGGGAAGAAGAATTTTTTCACCCAGAGGGTGGTGGGAATCTGGAACTCACTGCCTGAAAGGGTGGTAGAGGGAGAAACCCTCATAACATTTAAGAAGTATTTGGATATGCACTTGCGATGCCATGGCGTACAAGGCCATGGGCCTAGTGCTGGAAAATGGGATTAGAATAGTTAGGTACTTGTTTGACCAGTGCACGCTTAATGGGCCGAAGGGCCTTTTTCTGTGCTGTAGACCTTTATAACTCTATGAAGCACTGTGAAGTAGAAAAATGTCCCAAAGCGACAAAGAGGCAGAATCAGAAATAAGATACTTTAATAACCCTTTCTTCAAGTTTCTGCCCAGCTGTAAGGAAGGACATATGAGCTGTTTCAGAGACAATGGAACATATAGGAACCAGTCCCCATCCCACATCCCAGTTTTGCTTTCTTAGCCTGGGATTGAGGGGAAGGCTAACGACAAAAAGAATCTCTTTCACCAGCTCTCTCCACAAATTCATTGTACAAGGAAATGGTAGATGGAGGAATGCACCTTGCCCTTCAACTGAAAGGAGATCAAGGATGGTTTTTTTGAGAATGAGTGGAGGTGGTGATGATGGCAGTATGTGAGAAGAAACTGCTAACAGTTAATATGAAGGCCAGGAAGGGAATTTGGCTGGTTAATGGTTTTGTAGTAATGGAGCTGAGAAAGCATGAGTGGGTCTCATGGACAAGATGAGGGAGTGGATTGGAGAGGGCCCAAAGGGCGTTAGGAGAGAAAAGAGATAAAGATGCAAGTTGAGGCTAGGGCAGGGAACTTGAAGGGAAGTTTGACTTGGTGGGCTAGGGAATAGTTCTGAGGCACCTGAACAGATGATCTCAACCATGGCAACAAAGTAATTTTAAAGAAGAGACTTGTTCCAAGGAGGGCTATAACAGGCCTCAGTGAACTAGGCTATACTGAAGGCTGTGTGGTGGGGTTATTGGTGTGTGTTGGATTTCTTTAGCTGCTCCATAAAAAGCACAAGTTTCATATGCTGCATAGGTGGAAAGGGCGGAATAAACCCAACTGTTACTCCTGCTCCAGTCATCTGCCACATTATTTCGACTTACTAATGGCCACCTAAGTCAGGCCCTAGGGAGGAGCTATTGCAATTAGATCATATCTAAGAATCTGCCAAGTGAGAAAGGTGCAGGATAAAGACAATTTTTTTCATTATAGCCTGTGTTGTTCATTAGTCAGTCAAACGGAATTATTTCTGACAGTGACTACTTTCCCAATAAACCACTGGCGGTGGGCTGGTTTGCAGAATGTGTACATTAAACACTAATTCTGAATGGTTTAATGTCAAATACTTACATTTTAAGAGCCTTTCACGAAATAAGTAGTTGTTCATAGTTTCTGCAACAATTTTGGCAACTTCTTCACACTCAAACTCCACAAAAGCATATCCTTTGCTGTGTCCAGTCTAAGGTTTAAAATAAAATGCATCACACTCAAATAGTACCCGAGCCACAAGCATATCATTCATGGTAAGAATTAGAAACTGTATCAGATGTTACTTGCTTAGTTAGCGTAAACTGATCTGATAGCATGTTAATAACAAGGCTGTAAATTGACAGTTTATTTGAAGAGTAATTTTCAAATTCTCATCACATTCAGAAAATTTCTAATCCAGAAGAAGTTCAAAAGGATCTTCTTTCTTAAAAAGGTAATCCCTTGTAAACCCTAAGTTCAACAATTCCCAGGTTCTTGATACCCAACTGAACTGATAAATTACTGTTACCAGATTGCTCCCACTGTCATTCCATAAATGGAAGATGCAACTTGAGTCAACTTTTTTTTGGTGAGGTATGGTTCTTAAGCAAGTAATCCAAACAAAAAAAAACACACTTCAGGAAATTTAATTTTACTTAATTTAAAATTTAATTTTACTTTTAAAAGCCTTTAAAGTTACAGCACAGTGATAGAAAAGACTGAGCTGAAGTAAAGTATTATCATTTTCCCTGCAAGTCCTGGTATCAACAATTGTAAAATATTTTGTTTTAAGCCTTCCAAACTAATCACTGAGAAATAATTAATTTCTATAGTTTAAAGAGTCTAAAATCTACTGGAATATTAAAGTGCATTTACAAAGTTAAAAATGCTGCCATCTGCTGTTTTATTCATACTTTTGCATGTGCATTGAATAACTTTACCTGTCACCAGCTATGAGAAAAAAGAACTCAGTTTTCCAAGTGGAATGCTTTATTTTGTGACTTGATAGCAAAGAATTTGGAATTGACAACAAATCAACTTGGTTAATATTTTGAGACTGTCAAAAAGGTATCAAATGGCCAACACATCCTTTTTATAGATTCAAAGCCTGACGAGACTGATAGGAAGAGTTTTAATGGCAAAGAAAAAAAATTACCTGCGTAGCATAGAACAAAATAGCAACTAGAGTTGTGGATGGATTTAAACTAGTATTGCAGTGGGAAGAACAACTGAAGCCTATTACCATGTTGGATATTGGAATAAGGATGTCTGGGGAGGACACAGTCACAGCATAGTGGAAGGAAGTGCATGTCTTCTCAAAGCAACTAACAAACAGATAAAGTTCTGGGAAGACTGCAAAGAGCATTAAAGAACATGTTCAGCTTTACTGACAATGACTACTTCCATCACTTTGTTGATGGTTGAGAGTACGCAGATAGGGCAGCAATTGGGCGGATTTGATTTGTCCCGACTTTGTGGACAGGAGATACATGGGCAATTTTTCACAGTTGGGTACATGCTGGTGGTGTAGCTGTATTGGAAAAGGTTGGCTAGAAGTGGAACTAGTTCTGCAGCCCAGGTCTTCAGCATTAGGCGGGATGTTGGCGGAGCCATAGCCATTGCTGTTCATCGTGTCTTGATGTCACAGAGTGTATTGAATTGGTTGAAAACTAGTGTCTGTGTTGGGGAACTGCAGGAGGAGGCCTAGAAAGATCATTCACCTGACACTTCCATGAAATTTGATTCTAAAGCTTTTAAAGTTACAGTATAATGATAGGGAAGATTGAGCTGAAGAAAAAGATTACCATTTTCTCTGCAAGTCCTGGTATCAACAATAAAATATTTTGTTTTAAGCCTTCCAACTGCTTCAGCGCGGTTTTTTTTACCTGCATGTTGGGGTTTGCTGTCAGCAATGATAGAGTTGCTCCAGGAGCCTCCTGTTCCTGTTATACAGCAGATGCAGGGGCTCACTAAGTGGACTGGTGTTTTTTTTTCTGGTCATGTATGTTTCTACAGAATTTGTTTCCTAAATTATATTTCAACAACTGCTAATGGAATGGATGGGCCTCAGGAATTCTGAATCTGCTGGATCCAATTATAAACTAAACTCACACCTATGGGTCAGAGGACAGAAGAGGAACAACAGAGCCAGGATTCCCAATCCTTTCAAGATTCAATGACTCTGAACTGAGAGTCCACATATGGATGATCTGGGAGGGAAAAATTGGGTTTTCTGTGATGGCCTGCATGACCAAATAGCCTGCTGATGCTCCAGCCCAGACTCACATGAGGAATGAACACTTTGGCAAAGTACTAGTTGGTCCCCAGGGAATGATGTACAATAAGACCAGACAAGGAAAGGAAAATAACTGTTTAAAAAAAAAGGTGGGAAAATCATGTTTCAAACTTAAATTTGAATGTACAAAGTGCTTAATTTGCGCAGCATTTTTCGAAATTGCACTGTGACGTTTTACACCTATGTCTCTGTTCCATTCAATAATTATACAGGTTATCATATAAATAATATAATTTATACAATCATCTCATTTGTACACAAGAGTTGACCAGAGACATATTTGTAGTTACTTTTCAACTTTGTACTTGAACATCTGCAGTGGCCTTCACTCAACCAATTCAGGAGTATAAAGGCATTTCCATATTTTGTCTGCTCCAATATCTCATTCTGTAGTCAAGATTTTTCACAATACTGCTGAGGACTGAATTAATTTACTGCGGCTTCTATGCTCATTTAAACATTACCGAACAGTATGATGTAATAACTATCATTCTGCTAATATTTAAACATGTTGAGTTAACAATATTTAGCTACTAGCATCCAAATTAACATTTTAGTGAAACATCCAGCTACAGTAACTACATTTGTACAGCACCAACTCCATATTATGCATTTTAAAAAATATATCCATTTCAGAATGCCCACATCCTGCCTCTCCCAAGATACAATCCCACGGATGACAGCATTCCTGTGGCACTCTGCCAAATTATCTTATGTGAACCTAGACATTGGATGCCAATGAGCTACTGGGCTATGGAGATATTGCAAAGGTCAACCATTCCCCACTTGAGAGCCACAAATGTAATTTTCCTGCAGGTTCTCTGGATTGATTTTAGGAGCAGGAACTTGGGACAACTTTTAGTTTCCTTCATCCAAGCACAAAGTCAACTGTAGTGTGATCAATCTTCAATGGTACCATAACTGAGCTGCGCTAACCCAAGATTAACCAGAGATTGAAGCTGACCCTTCTATTCATTAAACATGGATCAAAGAGAAAGTAGTAAGAAAGAATAGTGCTCCTCTACCCAATCAGAACATCAAAAGCTAACTTGATGCACAGCCAAGTAATCAAAATAAAAATTCCTCCTGCCAAGTTCAGGTCAAGTTTCAAGTTTCCCCAGCTGAGCAGAATAATTCTGCAAAGTTATAATTAGAGACTGGTTAAAGTTACATTAATGAAAATCAAATACCTTAATAAATAGCTTGTACATAATCTCTCAAAAAATGTTCATTTTGATCCAAAAATTCAATATATTTGAACTTGGCCATATTTCATAGATATGGATTCTGATAAATGAAAAAAATATTTTTCTACATCTTATCCTTAGATCAGGATTTCTAGATATTTCAGCTAATACCCTTTCTACCATTACACGTCTCAAATTAATTCACACCAATATGAACAAAAGTAGCAATGTGATAGACAAATATCCTGTCTCCTGGTGATACTCGCCAACAGATGCTATAAAGACAAGTTATTTTGAAAAAATGTTATGCTTCATTCAGAATCCTCAAACATGATTGGATAAAACATGGCTCCAATTATTGAACAGTTTTACACTGTGATATGTTTTCTACTGTACATACTCTTTACCTTTTTGCTGCGTGCAAGTCGAACTCTTAAAACGGTTCCAAATTGGGAGAAGTATTTCTTAATCTGAGGTTCAAAGAATCCATTGGGAATATGGCCCAAGTAAATTACACCCGATGACAGCTTTTCAACCTGAGAGATGAAAATTGATTAGGTCCACACAGCATTCACATTTATTTTCAGGGCACTCTTGATACATTCTAACATATAGCATAAATCCACACATGGTACTATAAACAGCCAGATAAGTTTCCATTAAATTCATTGTTAACTGCATTAAAGAAATGCTAGCAACCACAGGTTAGATGTAACCATAGAGGAATGGGAACAATCCAGGCTGGTCCACTAATAATCCATTGGCCAGATGGCACGCACACAGGATGATGGAAGTGATGCTGATTAAAATTACAAGAGCAGCTTCAGCATCTTCTTACCTGTAGGGAAAGTTAAACTATTTGAAATAGTCAAATACATTTAAGACAAATTTATTTTCCTCCATTAAAGGAAATAGGAATTGATTTCCCTACACCTTCCATCCATTTTGAAGCACTATATTTATAGCAGCAGTTAGTACTTCATTAATCTTAGTCACCAGGGATTGCAAATGCCAAAGGAAATCTAACTGAAAATTAGGTTCCAAAACCACTCCTTTCAGATCTGACAATCTCACCTAGTCTCACCCCTTCATGAAACCTGGTTTATGACATCATATGCACAGTACTCAGCCTGCATCCAAGGTGTCATCACAACACTTCAGACAGCTTAATTACTTTGTTTGCAATTCTGAAGTGTTGACATAATGAATGAAGGGGAGGAAATACATAAAATTACCATCATAGTACATATTGTAGCATTCTGAACTCTGAATTAGGAAATAGTGGGTTTAAGCTCATCACCTATATTGACAATCCAGCGCAGTACAGAGGATTTGCTATATTGCTTTTTAGTGCCATAGATGAGTCATTGCATGAAGATCACACCTATGTACTCTAGTTGCTGTTTCTCTGTATCATTATCTAAAAGAGCTCTCCTTGTGTTGTGGTCAATATTCCTCCCCCAGTCAATATCAACAGAAACTGAACTGATTGTCCATATCTTTATCTGAAAGAATCCCATACTCTATCCATCAAGGCCATTTAGCTCTCTAACACTGCCTATCTGCACTCCTATATCAGCCTTTCTGCTGCTAAGAGTCTTGTATAGATGTCTTTGTTATTCTTCTTTATGAGCCTCCCAGGCGCCATAAACTGAAGCTTGTCCGAATCTCTAATGCATATATTAAATTCAGCACCAAGTGTCACATGCACATCAAGCTCGCTTTTGATTTGAGCGACATCAACTCCCCACCTTCCAGTATGTCTAAAATCCTGCCATTTATCTATATATCTGGTGTCCTTATCCTGCTGTAGCTCTGCAAGCCCTTCTAACCCTACCCAAACATGGTTTCATTCTTCCTTTGCCTTATTGTAAATCCCTCCCTTCCTTCACCTCACCTATGGTAGAGTCTTCAGGTGCTGGGGCCTGCTTCCACAATTCCCCACCCAACTTCTCCCTTCAAAAACCTTCTCATCGACGAAGCATTTTGTCACTCTCTTAATTAATCCCTTCCTGCCTGAAGTGTAAATTTTCCTTTTTTTTTGAAATGTAATGATTTTTCTTTTCAATACACCAAAAGTTACCGCTGAAAGCAATTTGTAGCTGTGATTTTTAGATTCTAAAATAAAATGTAAACCCAGATGCTACACATACAGCATTTGCCAACTGTATGTGCAATACTACAATGGGAAATTAAGAAAATACAACATTTGATAAAATATAAACAGCACTATAAACAACATTTAATGCAGTCCAGTGAATTCAATGGTGGTAATGGAAACTAAATGTAATTCTATACACCACAGCCAATCCGAAAGGAACAAAATACTTGCATTTATAAAGTGCTGCCTTTCATGAACACTGAATAACCCAAAGTGTTTTACAGCCAACGGAGTATTTTTGACGTGTACTTGCTGTTATAATGTAGGAATGTGGCAGCCAATCTTTGTTCAGCAAGCTCCTACAAACAGCAAAGTGATCGTGACCAGATAATCTATTTTTTTGTATGCTGATTGAGGGATCAATGTCAATGTCTTATTAATTACATTGTTACGGTTTAATGGCAATTATTTGATAAACAGGTGATGAGTATTTTTTTTATTCATTTTTGGGGTGTCGCTGGCTAGGCCAGCATTTATTTCCCTTGTTAGGAAGGCATTTAAGAGTCAATCACATTGCTGCGGGAGTCATACATAGGTCAGACCAGATGATGACGACAAATTTCCTTCCCTAAAATACATTAGTGAACCAGATGGGTTTTTATGACAAGCGGCAATGGTTTCATGGTCATCATCAGATTTCTAATTCCAGATTTTTATTGCATTCAAATTTCACCATCTGCAGTGGTGGGGTTCAAACCTGGGTCCCCAGAACATCACCCTGGGTCTCTAGAATACTAACCCAGTGACAATACCACGCTACCAACACCTCCCACTATAAATGGGGATAGCTGGGACACTGGGTGTGGGGATAGCATTGACTGTGGCCTAAGTCAATAAGCTCTTTCCAGCAAAAAAAGTAACTGTGTCTTTGTTTTAACTTCACCAGCCTGCATGGATCTGACTAACAGTGGTAGCAGAGAATGGTTAGCTTAAAAGGTGAAAACTGGGAACTAAGATACCTTTTTAGACAGAACATTGTTATCAGGGTTACTTATGAGAAGAATAACTGAAACCAAGTGTAAATATCAAGGTATGACTTTCCACCATTGTTCTGTGAAGCTGAACCTTATGACCAATGGAACAATAAAATGATATATGGACACGGCTTACGTCCTAAACAAAGAAAAAGCAAGATGTGGCTTTGATGTTTTTTCTTCGCAACAGATATGGGATCAGGTGCAAAGTATTTTCAGAGCTAGAGGCTCATTATTTGGACACTGAAGTTTGGATAATCTCTCAAAGTTTATGGACAAAATTTACAAAAAAGATGACCTGTTAAATGCATATGGGGCATGGTCATATTTTGATAAATTTGGAAGGATAGATGGTTATTCCACAGAAGAATATATCAAGGCATTTAACAGGTTATATAACAGACTGCAGAAATTCTATTTGAAGATCCCCAATTCAGTTCTTGCCTTCAAATTGCTGGTTTGTGCTTAAGTATCGAACATGGAAAGGCTCCTGGCCTTGACTGGAGTTAGGTTTCCAGAAAGAGATATACTTTTGGAACTGGTGTCTGAAGCTTTTTAAAAAAATTCTGGGGAACCCTTTATTTCCAGCCACTTTCTTGGCACCAATGGAGCATTCAGCAATATCACAAAACATGGAGGATTCGATGGCAGCATTTCGAGACCATTTAGATCTGGAGCGCAAGAATCAATACAAAAGAAGAACTACAAACAAAAGAAATGAGGATCTAGACCCTTGTAATAGGCAACGGGAATTGGGTAACAATGGAAGGAGAACGAACCCCAGGGATAACCGAGGAATGGTAAACAGGTTCTTCAGATGTGACTCTAAGTGCGATACACTGTCCGAAATGGAATAACAAGGTTTTCGAAATGACACAAGGCAAGGAAGGATTGTAAGGGGATGATGATGATACTGATCAGTCAGAAGGAATTCTATTGGTCACCAGTGATAGGTGATCTAGTGGCAGGCTCATTCAGTTGTGCTGTATTAGACAATGGGTGTACATCCAAAGTATGTGGAGTGGATTGGTTAAAGTGCTACCTGGATTCTCAAATTAGTAAAGGCTGAAATAGGGTTAAGGAATACTTCTACTTACTTCAGATTCGGGGCAATAACACATTAAAATCACTAAAGAGAGATTGGTGATTCCATGTATTATAACCAGAGTAAACCATTTTATCAGCACAAATTTGTATTCAATGAAATATCCTTACTATTGAGCAAGTTGCCTAAGAAAAAGCCTCAAATGAAATTAGATATGGAACATGATGAAGCAATTGTTTTTGGGAAATCTGTACATTTAGAGCTTACTCAACTGGGACATTATTGTATCCCTTTAACAAAGCCTAATTTTTCAAATCACAATGTTAAAGTAGTATCGATTGGCTCGGAGTTTAACAGAAAATAGGCAAATTGTTTTAAAACCTCACCGGCAGTTTGCCCATCTATCTTGTCACAGGTTAAAAATTCTACTAAAGGATGCAGAGGTAATGGATAATGAATATACTAGACTTGTAGAAGAGATCAGAGAGAAATGCGATGTATGTAGAAAATATAGGACGACACCATCATGGCCCGTGGTGAGTCTCCTATTAGCAAGAGACTTTAATGAAGTTGCAGCAATGGACTTGAAGGTATAGGATAAGGATAAAATAATTTTTCACTTGCACTTTGTGGACATGGCAACTAGATTCAGTTTGTCAAGAGTAATATATAGTAAAGAAAGAAAGGTAATTGTGGACAAGATAATGGAAAGATGGATAGGAACAGGACTGGGATCAGCTAAATCCCTAACTGATAATACGGGGTATTTGCCAACATTGAATTTAAAAGTACATGTAAAAATACGAGCATCATAGTGATGAACACAGCAGTGGAAAGTCCCTTTAGTAATGGGATTTGTGAAAGAAGTAATTGATGAGATGCTTCTCAAAATCTTAGCTGACCAACCAAGCTGTAAGCTGACATCCACCCTGGTCTGGGCAGTCCATGCAAAGAATTCCCTTCAAATGGTTGGGGAGGCTGCAGTCCTTATCAATTAGTTTTTGGGAATAGCCCCAAAACACCTTTGGTGATGTGGAATAATCCCCCGGCCTTGGAAGGGCCTACGATTAGTTCAACCTGCTCTGAGCATTTGAATGCCCTGCATGCAGGGAGAAATGCATTGATCAAGGCTGAGATTTCAGAGAAAACTCAGTGAGCCTTACGGCACCACATAAGGCCATCAGAAATACAGTTTAATTCCCTTGGATATATTACAAAATTACAGGGTATATTACAAAAGAGAGGGGCTGAAAGAATGGAAAGGACCTGGTAAGGTTATAGACAGTGATGGAAAAACAATAATTCTACAACACGGGAATCAAACTGTTAGGGTGCATTCCTCAAGGCTAATCGACACTGATTATACATTCACTGAATTTGAACAGGGAACAAAAAATAAAGAGGCACCATGCACTTTACATAGGTTGGACAATTACGAGGAGCCGATTATGGCAGTTAAAGGGATGACTGAATATGAACAAAATGACACTGAAGTACAGTGCTATTTATTCGAAAGGACAACTACCCAAAGTAGGCACTACAGAAACATTTATGCCAGTGTATGAAGGGATGACACCATTTTAGGGGTGGGGGACGGGGGTAAGGAGAAGCTACTGGCAAATACAGACATTGGCTGAATGTGCAAGATAAGGGTCAGGAAGCAAATGGTAAAATGAGGTAAAGATGTGGAAAGCCAGAAAACGCAGTGTGAGTTCTGCAAGTGGACCAGAAAGTGGTCATGGCCCTAAAAGATCATGGACTTGCGAAAGGGACTCTAATTGTAGGAGAGAGAAATCATGCAGCAGTAGTCCAGAGACAGAGAGGAGGGCGAGTAGAGGTTATAGTTTGACGAGTACAAAGATCATAGAACAGGTTAGAAATGCCACTAGAAGTAGAAACCCTTATTATTGAGAAGTTGTAGTGACTACTAACAAATTAGAAGATCAGTTGATAAAGGATGCCAAACAAAAAGAGCTGGAAAGAATTACTGAAATACCAGAAGGGGAACTACCAGCTTTATCACACAGGTTGATATGCACAGAAAAGGTACTTCCTGATGACACGTATAAGGCTAAAGCTAGACTAGAAGCTTGGGATTTTGAAGAAAAATTTGGTGACCAAGATACTGTAGGAAATGAGCTTGAAGATTTTCTAAGCTCTTTTAGCAACATATTCCTGAGAATGTAAATTGACTGAAATAAAAGCCACATTTTTACAGGGTGAGAAATTTCAAAGGAAACTGATTCTGAAACCACCTAAAAAAGCTGGCGATATAGAAGGAACTGTGGAAATTGAACAAGTGTGTTTATGAGTTAAGTGATGCATCAAGGTTATGGTATTTCTCAGTTGGGTCCGTCCTGTTGAAAACAGGTTATATTCAGCTAAAGGCAGACCCAGCAATGTTTTACTGGTATCACAAAGAGCAACTAGCAGGCATCTTTAAAACGTATGTTAATGATTTTCTGTCGGGAAGTTCTGCAGAATTTAAGCAATGGGTGATAGATAAAGGAGGAATTTAAGGTTGGAAGTCAGGCTTCGGTGGCCTTTAACTATACAGGGTTAGACATTAAGCAAAATAAGTCAGGAGTGACCTTGAATCAACAGTCTTATTTAGAAAACATCAATCGCATCCCAATAAATCAGGCTAGGTCCTCACAAAAAGAGGATCCTGCATCCAAGGAAGAAATAGAACAATTAAGAAATTTGATTTGACAGCTGAATTGATTGTGCACTCAGACTAGGCCTGATGCTAATTATGACATAGTGGAATTGAGTACTATGATGAAACATGCTTTAGTTGAGGTAATTCCGAGAGCAAATAAAACATTAAAGAAATGTAGGCTCAAGTTTCCAGCCTTGCGTGATCCAGAAGATATGAGGTAAGTCATTTTTAGCAATGCTTCACATGCCAACCTTCCAGATGCATACTCTAGAAAAGCAGGGTTTATCAAATCCTCGGTAGGACAGAATAATAAATGTTGTCCATTGGCCTGGGAAGCAAAGAAAATTAAAAAATTGAAACACTGGCATTAGCGGAAGCAATAGGGATATGGGGATGTGCTTAAAGAAATACTATACAAGGGGCAACGTGAGAAAAGTTTGACCATAGAATGCTATGTGGATAACTGTTCCCTTTGGGACAATGTTCATTTGACCAAGGGAGTCACTGAAAAAAGATTGAGAATTCACCTTGCTGGCAGAAAGGAAATATTAGAAAGTAGATTTCCAAAATAAAATGGGTGGATGCAAGTCACCAGACTGTTTTATGAAGAGAGGTGCTTGCTCCAAGAAATTATTAGATGTACTGTAAGAGAGATACCTTGTGTTATGAGGATATGAAAAATCAATATTTTCTTTAATTACTTTGTAATAATTTATACATGGTAAAGGAAAAAAAATTGTTTAAAGAAAGGGGAAAGTGGGATCTATTAATGGTTGGTTATAATATAATACAAGACACAGAAGATGGAAAAATACATATGTTTCTTTTCAATTAGTTTGAATGATTTTTCAGTTTTCAAAAGTTTTAATTTAAAAGAGGGGAATCTGTCAATGTCTTATTAATTACGTTAATTATTTAATGGCAATTACATTGTTAAATAGGTGATAGGTGTTTATACACCTATAAATGGGATAGCTGGGACACTGGGTGTGGGAGTAGTATTGACTGTGAGCTAAGTCAATAAACCCTCTCCAGCAAAGGAAGCAGCTGGGTCTTTATTTTAACTTCACCAACTGGTATAGATCTGATTAACAATAAATATTGGCCAAGACATCAAAGATATTTCCCCTGCTCTTCTCTGAAACAGTGCCTTGGGATCTTTTACATCTACAAGGAGAGCAGATAGAGCCTCCGTTTAATGTTTCATCTGAGCAAAACGAACATCAGCCTCGTTTTCTGCACCCCAAGTTGTACAGTAGGACTATAACCCACAACCTCCTGACTCTGGAGACAGTGCGCAACCCACTATTTAAAAAATTCATTCACAGGATGTGGGCTTTGCTGGCTGGGACAGCATTTATTAGACCATAAGCCATAGGAGCAGAAATTAGGCCATTCGGCCCATCGAGTCTGCTCCACCATTCAATCATGGCTGATAAGTTTCTCAACCCCATTCTCCCGCCTTCTCACCGTAACCTTTGATCCCCTTACCAATCAAGAACCTATCTATCTCGGTTTTAAATACACTCAATGATCTGGCCTCCACAGCCTTCTGTGGCAATGAATTCCATAGATTCACCACTCTCTGGCTAAAGAAGTTTCTCCTCATCTCTGTTCTAAAAGGTCTTCTCTTTACTCTGAGACTGTGCCCTCGGTCCTAGTCTCACCTACTAATGGAAACATCTTCCCCACGTCCACTCTATCCAGGCCTTTCAATATTCTGTAAGTTTCAATCAGATCCCCCCTCATCCTTCTAAATTCCATCGAGAATAGACCCAGACTCCTCAAACGTTCCTCATATGTTAAGCCTTTCATTCCTGGGATCGTTCTTGTGAACCTCCTCTGGAACCTCTCCAGGTGCAGCACATCCTTCCTGAGATACGGGGCCCAAAATTGCTCACAATATTCTAAATGTGGTCTGACCAGAGCCTTATAAAGCCTCAGCAGCACATCCCTGCTTTTATATTCTAGTCCTCTTGAAATAAATGCCAACATTGCATTTGCCTTCCTAACTACCGACTCAAGCTGCAAGTTAACCTTAAGAGAATCCTGAACTAGGACTTCCAAGTCCCTTTGCACTCCAGATTTCTGAATTCTCTCCCCATTTAGAAAATAGTCTATGCCTCTATTCTTCCTACCAAAGTGCATGACCTCACACTTCCCCACTTTGTATTCCATCTGTCACTTCTTTGCCCATTCTCCTAACCTGTCCAAATCCTTCTGTAGCCTCCCCGCCTCCTCAATACTACCTGCACCTCCACCTATCTTTGTATCATCTGCAAATTTAACCAGGATGTCCTCAGTTCCTTCATCTCGATCATTAATGTATAAAGTGAAAAGTTGTGGTCCCAACACTGACCCCTGCGGAACTCTACTAGTCACCGGGCGCCATCCTGAGAAGGACCCCCTTATCCCCACTCTCTGCCTCCTGCCAGACAGCCAACCTTCTATCCATGCTAGTATCTTGCCTCTAACACCATGGGTCTTATCTTACTGAGCAGCCTCCTGTGCAGCACCTTGTCAAAGGCCTTCTGGAAGTCCAAGTAGATAACAGCCATTGGCTCTCCTTTGTCTAACCTACTCGTTACCTCCTCAAAGAATTCTAGCAGATTTGTCAGGCATGACCTCCCCTTGATGAAACCATGCTGACTTTGCCCTATTTTATCATACACTTCCAAGTATTCTGAAATCTCATGCTTAATAATGGACTCTAAAATCTTACCAATGACCAAGGTCAGGCTAATCGGCCTGTAATTTCCCATTTTCCCATCTTTTGCCTCACTCCCTTCTTAAACATGGGGGGGGGTTACATTAGCGATTTTCCAGTCCTCTGGGATCCTCCCCGACTCCAGTGATTCCTGAAAGATCACCACTAACCCTTCCACTATCTCTTCAGCTATCTCCTTCAGAACTCTGGGGTGAAATCCATCTGGTCCAGGTTATTTATCCACCTTCAGACCTTGCAGTTTTCCTAGCACCTTCTCATTGGTAATGGCCACCATACCCACCTCTGCCCCCCGACTCTCTTGAACTTCCACCGTGAAGACTGATGCAAAGTACCTATTCAGTTCCTCCGCCATTTTTTTGTTCCCCACTACTACTTCTCCAGTGTCATTTTCCAGCGGCCCAATGTCCACTTTTGCCTCTCTCTTACCCTTTATATATCTAAAAAAACTCTTGCGATCTTCCATTATATTACTGGCTAGTTTGCCCTCATATTTAATCTTCTCCCTCCTTATTTCTTTTTTAGTTGTCCTCTGTTAGTCTTTGTAGGCTTCCCAATCCCCTGGTTTCCCACTGTTTTTCACCACATTGTATGCTTTGTCTTTAGCTTTTATGCTGTCCCTGACTTCTCTTGTCAGCCATGGTTGCCTCGTCCTGCCTTTAGTATGCTTCTTCTTCCTAGGGATGAATTTTTGCTGTGTCTCCCAAATTACTCACAGAAACTCCTGCCATTGCTGTTCCACTGTCTTTCCTGCTAGGCTCATCTCCCAGTCAATTCTGGCCAGCTCCTCCCTCATGCCTCTGTAGTTGCCTTTATTCAACTGTAATACCGTTACATCTGATTCCAGCTTTTTCCTCTCAAATTGCAGGGTAAATTCTATCACATTATGGCCACTTCCTCCTAAGGGTTCCTTCACCTTAAGCTCCCTTATCAAATCTGCCTCATTACACATCACTAAATCTAGAATTGCCTGTTCCATTGTGGTCTCCACCACAAGCTGCTCCAAAAAGCCATCTCGTAGACATTCCACAAATTCCTTTTCTTGGGATCCACTACCAACCTGATTTTCCCAGTCTACGCATATCCATCTCAGAATCACACAGTGCAGAAGAGGCCCTTTGACCCATCGAGTCTGCATCGACACGTGAGAAACACCTGACCGACCTACCTAATCCTATTTACCAGCACTTGGCCCATAGTCTTGAATGTTATGACATGCCAAGTGCTCAATCTGGAAGTTTGGCACGTGAAGCATTGCTAAAAATGACTAACCTCATATCTTCTGGATCACCCAAGGCTGGAAACTTGAGCCTACATTTTTTTAATGTTTCATTTGCTCTCGGAATATTTATTGTTAATCAGATCTATGCTGTTTGGTGAAGTAAAAAAAAAAGACCCAGTGCTTTCTTTGCTGGAGAGGGTTTACTGACTTAGCTCACAGTCAACACTCTCCCACACCCAGTGTCAAAGCTATCCCATGTATAGGTGTACAAATCCCAAGTTGCCCTTGAGAAAATGCTGGTGAAGCTGCCTTCTTGAACCGCTGCAGTCCATTTGGTGTAGGTAAACCCACAGTGCTGTCAGAAAGGGATTTCCAGGATCTTGACCCAGCGACTGTGAAGGAATGACGATATATTTCCAAGTCAGGATGGTGAGTGACTTGGAGGGGAATTTCCAGATGGTGGTGTTCCCATCTATCTGCTGCCCTTGCCCTTCTAGATGGTAGTAGTTGTGGGTTTGGAAGGTGCTTTCGAAGCAGCCTTAATGAATTCCTGTAGATGTTACACACTGCTGCTCCTCTGTGTCGGTAGTGGAGGGAGTGAATGTTTGTGGATGCGGTGTCAGTCAAGTGGGCTGCTTTGTCCTGGACTTTGTCAAGCTTCTTCCGTGTTGTGGGAGCTGCACTCATCCAGGCAAGTGGGGAGTATTCCATTACACTCATGACTTATGCCCTGTGGACAGGCTTTGGGAAGTCAGGTGGTGAGTGACTGGTCGCACGATTCCAAGCCTCTCACCTGCTCTTGTAGCCACAGTATTTATATGGCTATAAACTGAGCCACAGCTTGACAATTAACATGAATAGATAAAGGAACACCGTAAGAAATAAAAGGTCAATCTTTTGGATGGGATGACAAATTGACATTTACTTAAGAGAGGACATTTGGAAAGCCACCTAGAATCAATTGCACAACGCGAGTAACAACAGGGTAAGCACGGCGGTGCCCAAAAGTTGCTTCTTAAAAAGAATTTCAGTCCATTCCTGAAACGATTATTATTTTTTAAAATGCAAGAAGTCTGATTGTGCCAATGGGATAGATGGATGAAGCCGTGCAGCTGGATGCTGCTCCGGTGGGGGGGGGGGTGATTGACAGCTGAGCCCTAGGGCTCGTACTCTCGGACCCCGTGACCGCAAAGGGGATGCGCGCGCACCTGAGCCGCCCCAGCAACCGGCAGCGCCGCTGCTGACGGTGAGCGGCCGGAGCAGCGATCCCCGCGGGGCCCGGGGAAGGGGCGGATTTTCGACTGCCCGTTCCCGGGACCCCTCCCTCCCCACTCACCCCCTCCCTCCTCTCACCTGCTGCTGCTTCTTCATTCCCTGCAGCTTCCGCTGAAACTCCTTCTGCAGCTTGGGGTCGAGCGACATCGACTGCTTGGCACGGCCGCTCGGTTTTCCGCTCTTCGCCTCCGTCATGGTTCTTACTCGCGAGTCGCCAAAAGAAAAAGTTCCACAAGAGGCGACCGGTGCTGCAACCAACTCCTCCGGGTAACCACGCTGAGAGAGACATGGAGGCTTTCAACCCCGGCAAGAGTGTCCGATACTCAACCACTTACCAGCCTCCCCGCACTGCGCCCCCTACTGGACTGGAGGAACTCCATTTATTAAGACGCGGTTGCCCTGTAGGGAACGCAGAAAGACAAGAAAAAGGACATTGCTTTTCAAACTATTTTCCCATGTGACCCCTTTTTAACATTTGCAAACTAAAGCGACCCCAACAAAAACAAACAGCAAAACAAAATAGCAGCACAGTAACATTCAATATATAATTCTTAAAATTTGCATATTAGGGATCAACGTATGCATCATAAATTTGAAGTAATTTGTAAAAATGTTATTTATAAGTACATAAAGTAATATTTTTGAAGTACTCACCAGTCCATAACTTCATCTGAATTGGTCCACTGCGTGGACCTTGGCCAGGAAGCAATGCTTACTCTTGACATTTTCATTTAATATTACTGATCTATAGCAAGATCACACCAAGGTTCCCGAAAGACCACCTTGATTTTAAAGTGAGGACATTCAAATAAACTTTTAATTTATTACTGACAATTTCAAAAGTCACAAAAGAATATTTATAGTACCAGAGGCTTAGGTTTCATTATGCATTCTACTACACACAGTGCAGCTTTAAAATAAAATGAATTTAATTCATAAGGTGAGTAACTTCTGAATGTGGAGCCGTGGTCCACAAAACTCCGGGAAAATGGAGTGCTTCTGAACAGACATAGAACATAACATGCAACAGTCACTGGCCACTTTGGTTTTGGCTAAGCAATCCATATTCCCTGGTGACATCCCCTCTTCATGTCCTCCCCTCACCCCCATGCACACCATAATTGACCCCCTTCCACCCATCCTGCCCCACACTCACAAACAAACACAGGTCAGCCAGCAGGGAGGAGCAGCAACTCTGACAGCCGGATCCTCACACTAAGTCCGAGCGACTGTGTGACTGCAGCCCTGCAGGTGACGTTTTAAAATGGTCTTGAGAAGAAGTAAAAAGCCTGAGACGTAAGTAGGATGAGAGCAGGGCCATGGTGTGGGGTGCAGTCTTGGAGGAGAGGGGGATTGTGATCCTAAATATTGTTTTTGCAAGTCCATTAGCTGGAGTTTGGCTTCTGGGGCCTGCAGTACCATTCAATAAGATAATTGCTGAACATGAACCTCAACTCCACCCTCCCACTCTATCCCTTAATTCCCTTATAATACAAAAATCTGTCCACTTCTGTCTTGAATATAAAAAGTGGAACATAAATGGAAGTGCTGTTCAATATAAATCACTGACTAGCCGGAGGTGTGACAACAGTGACATTGTTTTAACTTACTAATAATTTTAATAGAAAGCACCTTACATATGCATATGTAATATAGGCAAATGTACTTAACGTATTTGCAACAAACAACTGACACTGCTCAGTAACCAAGAAAGTAAATACACGTGACCCTCAAAAACATATGTTCTTTCTGCTTTTTCTACTTTACTAACAAAAACACCAAAAAATGCACATCCAAAATGAGTACTGGGCTCACCCGCCCATTGATGGGTCATATTACACACTTATTAAACAAATGGAATTTTCCATATCAACATTCACAAATTACAACATGTAGTCAATGTATTGGATAATGCTGCTGTATTCAGTGTGTCATCCTATGATGTTTATCATATTGCCTGCTAAAAGATTTTATACTTGTGCTAGTCAATACCATGAATCAGTGAGTGCTCATCAATCAGTTAGATGTGGACATGTGGTACCAAAGGTCTCCATGTGTGAACATGGCAACACTACTTGAAATTTGTTGTGTGCAGGAACAACCCTCCCCTATTTCCTAGTCCAGTTCAGCTTTGTCTTGGCAATGATGCATATTCCAAACTGAGAGTAATGAATTAAAAAATTTGAAGCACTGATGGAGTGCTGTACTGTTGGAAATTGTGCCCTTTGGATGCGAGCTAAACCAACTTTCTGTTTCCCTTCTCAGGTTGGTATAAACAATATCATGGCATCTTTTGAAGAAGTGCAAGGGAGCTCTCCCAATTTCCAAGAGCCAATATCATTAAATCAAACTAATTTCATAAGATGTTGCTTCCTTGGACAGTGAAAAGGAGGGGCTGGAAGCATTGTGTGATAATATTACTTTAGGCAGATTAGTTCTAAACTATTTTTCATTTTTGGCTACATGAAGCAATACCAAAGCTGGGGGTGACAGTGGCATAATGGCAATGTTACTGGACTAGTAATTCAAAGGTCTAGGTTAATGCTGTGGGGTCATGTGTTCAAATCCCACTATGGCAGCTGGTGGAATTTAAGTTCAATTTATAAAATCTGGAATTAGGAGCTAGTCTCAATAATGGTGACCATGACAACTATCTGGTTCACTAATGTTATTTAGGGAAGGATATCTGCCATCCTTACATGGTGTGGTCTACTTGTGACTCCAGACCCACAGCAATGTGGTTGACTCTTAACTGCCCTCTGAAATGGCCCTAGCAGGCCATACAAGCGTAATTAGGGATGGGCAACAAATGCTAACCTTGCCAGCAACACCCACATCCCATGAAAGAATAAATAAAAAGAAATACTCAATCACTATTACAACAATTCACATTGTATCACTGCTACAATTTACTTGTTAACATTACTATTTAAAGATTGAGGCAATTAAAGTCAGAATCAAAGTCTAGTATCATGTTCTTTGTGTAATCCCTGAGCACAGTATGAACTTACCCAGATATCTGGGGACGAAAACACTTTGTGGTGTCAAGGCTTTTCTATAAGAGGATTATGAGTTGTAGAAGAAGAAAAAATCTTTGTAGATAAAAAGGGTAAAGAATTTCAAAATCATAAAACCGAATTCCAGAGTTTAGGATTTAATGGTTGAAAGTTCTTCTACCAAGTGAGAAGTGGTGTTGGGGGCAGCTGAAATGTACAAGAAGCTGGACAGAGTTGGAGTACTGGGACATGTGGCCAGAAGAAATTGCAGGATTGGGTGGAACAAAGTCATGAAAGGATTTGTAAACTGGGCTAATGATTTGAATTCGGCGCAATGGAGGGTGAGGGGTCAGTAAGTGTAAGTGAGTGGGGCTTAGTATAGAATGGAATGGGATTGGTGAAAATGTGGATGAGTTGGCTCTTGTGCTGAGGGGAGCTTGTGAGACTGACACTTGGTAATTTGGTAGTACAGAACTTGAGTATTGTTGAAATAAGAGACATATTGAAGCTTTGCTATGTCTTTTTTTCAGCAAGACTGACAAAGCGATCAGTATTAGGAATGTGTATTTGAATTACTTGTGAAATATATAGAATCATAGAAACATAGAATAGCTATAGCACAGGAGACCATTCAGCTCATTAAGCTGTCTGTCTGCAAGAGCAACTCAGCTTGTCCCACTCCCTTGCCTTTTCCATAGCTCTGCATTTTTTTTCTCTTCAGATCATGATCCAATTCTCTATTGAAAGCCTCAGCTGAATCTGTCCCCACCACACTCTAGGGCAGCGCATTCCAGACCCTACCACCGCTGCATGAAGAGTTTTCCTCATGTTGCTTTTTGCCAAGCACCTTAAATGGCTGTCCTCTCCTTGATCCTTTCACCCATGGGAACAGTTTTCCCCTTTCTGTCCAGACTCCTGGTGATTTTTGAACATCTCCATCAAATCTCTTCTCATTCTTCTTTTCCCCCCCAAGGAGAACAATGACTTTGAGGAAAGCTCCAGACTTCTTTCTTGGCACAAAATTATAACATTTTGGACAAGGAGAGGAAGATGCCATTTTTTTGCATGGTCCTGGGCGCAGTCCGTCATCTCCCGAGACGGACAGATGTTATCACTCCACCGCATGCTCTGAATACTGCGCACCAAAACAAGTCGTCCAAGACTTTATCCCATTTTTATAAGTCGTGTTCTTTACGGCTTTCATTGCAAATTAATTATGATCTCAGAAAACAACGCTTACTTTCTCAATCAGTATGCAGTGGATGAATGGCTGAATTCCGAACGGTTTAGGACATAAGTGCAAGTTTTGTCACAATTCTCCATGCAAAGTCTCAAGTGAGTGAGACCTGAAGGTCAGATTTTCTGGCTAGTTTTTATGTAAAAACTTGCGGAATGTAATCCATACAAATTGCAAACGCTTCAACATGCTGGCAATCTGTTTCACAGTTTCCTTCATAAAGTTAAACGTTTTGGAAAAAAACATAACATTCTGGCAGTACAGTATGCGGATAACTTTATTCAATTGCATCACGAGTTTGGGAACCAGTTTGCAGGAGTACCGCAAATCTTTGCTCTCTTTAAGGAAATGACCAATGAATGCACTAGGTGACGCTGTGCAAACACATTTGCAGCGGCTGTGATGGGAAATCAGAGTCCGTCAACGAAACAAAGCAGCATGAACATCAAGATCTAATCCAGTGATTCATCTATTGAACAGTAATTGAGAAAATAGACTTTTTTTCCCCCTTCGGCATGTATTAAAATAACGAGTGGTCAGTTGAACAGAAAAACTGATCTTCCTTGCTTTCGTATCTTTGTTTTCCCATGAACTACGATTTCAGATAAAGTTATGCGCCAGAAATTGACCGAAATAAATTGACGCTTAGCACGTAGCTGCAATTCTGTTGCTCCCGAAGCTTTCTCTCACACATTACATAATCTGCACTGCAGAAAGTGAGAATCAAGAGTTAGTTAGGTTTCCGCCTCTTTTCGGACTTTGCAGTCGCTAACTTTTCACCAGGGAATCTTTAGCCAAAGAGTGGTAAATCTATGGAATTCATTGCCACAGAAGGCTGTGGAGGCCAGGCCATTGAGTGTATTTAAGGCTGAGATAGATAGGTTCTTGATTGGTAAGGGGACCAAAGGTTACGGGGAGAAGGCGGGAGAATGGGGTTGAGAAACTTATCAGCCATGACTGAATGGTGGAGCAGACTCGATGGGCCAAATGGCTTATGGTCTTATGGTCTTAATCCCAGAGGTAATGAGAAGAGATACTGAACCAAGGTCCTTGTCTGTCCTCTCTGGTGGACATGGGAAAATCCTGTGGTTCACTAAATGTCCTTTAGAGAAGGAAATCTGCCACCCTCACCTGGTCTGGCCTACACGTGACTCCACACCCAGGACAATGTGGTTGACTCTTAAATGCCCTCTGAAATGGCCTAGCAAGCCATCCCGTTCTCAAGGGCAGTTAGGGTTGGGCAATAAGTGCTGGCCTGGTCAGTGACACCCACATCCCATGAACGAATAATAAAAAAAAACTATTGGAGAAAGAACATGGTACAAGTTCAGCTGGGATACAGGTTTGTGAGGAAGACTTGTGAAGAAAATTGTGTTGCCAGCAGGAGAAATAAAAGGACATATCTCGGTCTGCTTTGACAATCACCACCTTCTTGAGGGCGATTGGGGATGGGCAACAAATGCTGGCTAGCCAGTGAAGCCCATGTCCCGTAAATGAATTAAAAAATTAAAACTATTTCAACTAAAAAACACCAAATCAACCCATCACAAGACAAGCTCGTATGGAGCAAAAGTGCTATCATAGTCAGTTAGGCCAAATGGCCTGTGCTGCATGTTCTAGTTTACAATAGATTTTATGGTAAATATCATGTTTTATATTTTGAAGCATTGTATCGAGCCTAATTTAAATTCTATGTTGTGTATTTTATATATTTTACATCTACAAGTATCATTAAATTATGGGTATTTCAATCAGATTTCTAAACCTGTTTTTAATTTCCATTAGGATATAGGAGGAGAAATAACATTTAGCACATTGATTTGTTGGTTGCATTTGGAATAAGGATTAGTATACACTGTTCGCTGCAATAAAGGCTGGGATAATGCTGTTATTTATTATTGTGGGAGGTGTTGCTGGTTATTAGTGAGAATTGAACAAAGTTTATGATAAATATCTCTTGCCTAGAAGTGTTTATGATGTGACTTCGATATTCTGCAGCCAAGACAGTTAGGAAAGTATATAGTGTATGCCAATAGGTACTATGGCCAGGACACTGCTTGCTAGATGTTAGATATTACCATGTTTGTGCAGCTATTTGATTGCCTGGGTCTTTGGTGTGTTTTATACATTGGATGTAGATGACTGGAAATTTGGTGTAAATGTTTGAATACTTGGCAGCACATTACCGCAGTTGAGAATATGAGTGTGGATTGACTAACACTATAGCTTGGTGTGTTTCTGGTGTTACTATGACTGGAACAGTGCTGGATATTAAAATGGCCAGGGACTGAGCAAATGCTGTATGCAGGAGGTAATTTTGGCTCACATGGGGGAGTGTTTAGTATGTTGGATATTATTCCATGTGTGGCACTGTGTGGAGTGTATTGGCTGTCCATAGTGCTGGGAATTCATGCTGTCATCAAGATGTTTTCACACTTGGAGAACACAGGCTTGATGTTACTACGGCTGGGAAAGCACTACATTTGTTTCTGTGGCTTGCAAAGCGTGTGTGCGTGAAATATTAGTATCCCTGTGACGATGCCTATTGGATGTTAATGCCTTTGGTGCAACAGATGGTGAATGTTAGAATTATATGCAAGTGCTATGCAATTAGCGTTATGGCCCTTGGGAAGCCATCAGTTGGATCTTACTGTCATTGGGATGGTGTTGGGTCCCTGCTGTCAATAAAAAGAGTTTATTATGTGCTACTTGCTGCCAACACTGTTTGAAGAGTGTTGGATATTCATATAGTTAGGAGAATATATGGTGTATGCCAGTAGGTACAATGGCCACGACACTGCTTGCTAGATGTTAGCTATCACCATGTTTGTGGAGGTATTTGATTGCCTGGGTTTTTGGTGTGTTTTATACATTGGATGCAAATGACTGGAAATTTGGTGTAAGTGTTTGAATACTTGGCAGCACTAGTGAATTTAGTGTGTAATTATAATTCTACTTCTGTTTTTGTCACTGAAACAGTTTCCATTTTACAGTGCTTGAACTCAATCAGATATTGACCTGAATCCAGAATCTAGTGATGCGAGACTGTCTCAGGGATGTTATCTCTTAGATGTAATCACGTATGTACAGAGCTCCCTCTGCTAGTGCAATTCCAGCCAGCCTGTGTATGACATAGATGTGGGCAGCTGTGAATTGATTGTGCATTTATAGGTCTCAACCTGAATGTAAAATGTTCAAATTTGATAAGACTTCTTGGACCATATCACTACTAGATGATTAGACATTTGGTGAATCTTGGATATTTATTGATTTGGGGGTTTATGTGAATTAAATATGTTGTGTGAATACACTTTTCTGTGTCCAGAGTTTTGTGTGAGTGGTTGACTTTTGTGTGTGCAGAATTAGTTGCAAATGAACACAAGGCAAGAGAATGTACAATAAATGGTTGGATCCTAAGAAATGTAGAGCAACAGGGGGATCTTGGAGTGCATGTCCACAGATCCCTGAAGATAGGAGAACAGATAATTAAGATGATTAAGAAGGCATACAGGACAGTTTGGCCAAAGTCTCGAGTGTAAAAGCAAGGAGGTTATGCTAGCATTGCATAAAATGCTATTTTGACCTAGTGTACTGCGTACAGTTCTGATCACTGCACTACAGAAAGGATGTGATCGCACTAGAGAGGACACAGAGGCCACCCCACCCCCCACCCAATCTTAAACCAGCTTATATTTCACCCCTCTCCTAATATTCACTCAGTTCTGTTGAAGGGTCATGAGGACTCGAAACGTCAACTCTTTTCTTCTCCGCCGATGCTGCCAGACCTGCTGAGTTTTTCCAGGTAATTCTGTTTTTGTTTGAGATTAAAGAGGGTGTTGCCAGGAATGCAGAATTTTAGCTAGGAGGAAGGATTGGATTGGTTGGAGTTCTTTTCTTTGGAATCGAGGAGACTGAGGGGAGATTTAATTGAGGTGGATAAAATTATTAGAAGTCTAGAGAGAATGGATAGGAAGGACCTATTTCCCCTAGCAGAGAGGTCAATAACCAGGGGCATAGATATAAAGTAATTTGTAAAAGATTTTGAGAGGAGTTTAGGAGCATTTTTTTCACCCATGGTGGTGGTGGTCTGGAACTCATTGCCTGAAGGAGTGGCAAAGACGGAAATTCTCATCATGTTAAAAAAACACTTGGTCATGCACTTGAGGTGCTGTGACCTACAGGGCTATAGACCAAGGGAGGAGTTTTCCCAGAATTGCACTGTGCGGTAGTGGGTGGGTAAAATGGAGTCCTATTCGCATTCTCGCCATCACCCCGCTGTTGCATCACGCTGGCCGCCATCTTTAAAAGGCAGCAGCCAGCAAAGCACTCATCGACACCAGCTCACCACCGCTGTCCAGGAGACATGGCCAGCAAAGGCAAAAAAACCTGCAGCCCCTCCCCACTTCAACAACGGGTCCCTAGAGAGACTGCTGGATGCCATGGAGGCCCGATGGGATTTTCTCTGGCTGCAGGATGGGTAGCAATGTCATCAACCCAGCTTGGGAGGCGTTGGTCAGCGCCAATGCCCTGCAGAGGAGGACAGCCACCCAGTGCCGCAAAAGGATGAATGGTCTCTTCCGTTCTGCCAGGGTAAGTCACTCTTTTCATCAGTTCCAACTCAAATGCTCACAAATCCATCACACATCCACAGGGCCCTCACTCACTGCCAGTGCAAGAGACATCACCATTCACTCTCACCATTCACTCTCTCACACACACCGTCATTGTCCTCATCCCGTCCATGGGACCACTCACCACCCACACAGGCTGGGCATACTTGTCATCTGGCCTGGCAGGTGTCCTGATACACTCTCCCCATCTCTATCCATGAAGGACAAACCGGGTCACAACAGGAGGGAAAGGTCGCAAACTGGTGGAGGGATGCCGGAAATCAAAGTTCTGACAGAGTTCAAAAACAGAGCCATCCAGCTGGCCAGTGATGACCAAGACCGGTCCTGTGCTGACGGTGAGGTTGGCGCTGCTCTACCAAGTGAGGATCCAGCAGTGCAACATCCATCAGACAACCATGTCGTGAGTGATGTGTCCTCTTTAACAGGCCACTGCCATGCACTAATTATCTCCCCTTCCTTTCACAGGCACATCTGCCAAACAGCTGACAGAGTCCATGACCCAGGGCCTCTAATCAAGCTCCGAAGAAACCTCTGAAGAGGAATCTGAACGCACCCTCCATGAAGGCCCATCACAGTGCTCATCCACACCCTTCACTAGCGCAGAGAGAGACACCTCAGTGGGACATAGCTTTAGAGTAGCCTTGGGATCACAATCTGGTGAGTACATCGCACTTTCTGATCAAGAGCAGGCGGAGGCAGGGACTTCCCAGGTCCCCAGCACTCGGAGGACTGCTGGAGGCCAGAACGTTGCTGAGTCTGAGTCAGATGTCAAACCTCTGGACTTGGTCGTGGCACAGTTGCTGGAGCTGCAAAGGCAAGCTAGGGAACAACAGGAAGGGATGTCTGCTGCACTCCTCAGACTGCATGGCATGATGGAGGAGTCTGTCCATCTTCAGGCTGAGGTGATAGCGCCGGCATTGCAATGCACTGAGGTCAACACTGGCAGGATGGCAGCTGCCGTGGAGACCTTGGTCCAGTACGTGACTCCTGCACTGCTGTGTGGGCTTAACTCCATCACTGATGCCATAGTTGCCTCCAACAGTGTGTATGTGAGAGGGGTGCTGGGCAGCTCGATCTCACTCCAGCTACCCCTTCCGTTCACAGAGTTGGCCAGCGGCCCTCGGACATCCATAGGGAGGAGGATCAGCAGGTGCACACTCCGGGGCCATCCACCCAAGTAACTCTGGGAGTGACTGGCCCATCCGAATCCTATTTTCCTGTGACCTCCACAGATCTAGCCTCACAGGCTGAGGAGGGTTCCACTGCCACACAGCAGGACCCTGAAGGTAGGCCAGGGCCATCCAAGTTTCGGCCCTCCAGAGGACGCCCACCAAAGTCATCACAGACAGGGGGTCATAGTCAGCAGGCTGCCTCCACCTCTGCTGTGCATGTCCAGGGAGCACCAAGATATAGCAGCAGGGTTAGGAAAGTTAGGTAAAAGTAGTTGCACAGCCTGGGCATGGGTGTTAATCACTTGTACATCTTGTTCATTTTTGTCAATAAACTCCTAAGAACGTCAACCTGCCTGTGGTTCCTTGTTCTGATGAGCAATGTTCTTGTCGCTCAGATATAAAACCTTTCTGCACAAGATAAAAGGTGGGTGTCTCAGTCCAGGGCCTCTTCCCTGTGCTCTGTGCAGCCTTCAGACCACAGTGATGGTCAAGCCTCACACTACCTGGAAGCATTGCTGATGCCTGCACCTCGGCGGTGCTGGTCATTGCTGCCAGAATGGAGTGGGCAGGCACCACAGAGTTCTTTCATTCTCTCTGTGTGCTCTCAGTATCTTTAAGGTGGGGCTGGCCCCCATCACATCAGCATCTGCGATCAGTGATGTTGTGCACCAGCTCCTGAAGGGCTGAGGTGCTGAAGGTGGACACAGCATCAGATACGTCTAAAGTTTCATGGCTGCATCTCTGAGTTGGCCCTGATCATGGAAGGCAAGCGAGCTGCTCTCGGTCAGACAGGAGTCAGATATTCTCAGAGGCTATGTGAAGATCTATGGAGTGTCCTCACTGCATGCTGTCATCATCCTCCTGCAATCAAGTGACTAGTAGGGCCTCCACTTCATCTCCATGACAGGAGCATTCTCACAGAGGGTATTGGTGCTGAGATAAGCCAGACTGGAGTCAAACATTCACAACTGAGATGTGAGGATCTACATGGAACCTCACTGCATGTTGTCATTGTCCTCCACAAATCTGGCAGCTATGAGGGCCTCCCAAGTGCCCCTGCCTCGTCTAGCCAGTGCGAGAGCCTTAACTCCATCATCGTCACCACCTAGGACACCCTCACCCTCATCTCCGTCGGCATGCTCCTCATCAGAGGAGATCTCCAGCTCCTCCTCAGCCAGCTCCTCTCCCCATTGCTGCGCCAAGTTGTAAAGGACGGAGCAGATGACGACGATGTGTGACACCCTCTGCAGACTGTATTGCAGGGCTCCACCAGACTGGTCCAGGCACTGGAACCTCATTTTCAGAATCCCGATGGTCTGCTCCACCAAGTTATGAGCTGTTGCATGAGCCTCATTATACCGTCACTCTGCTGCAGTCTGAGGCCACCGCACAGCTGTCATAGGCTACGGCCTCTGTGGGTAGCCCTTGTCCCCAAGGAGCCAACCCTGCAGCCTCTGTGGACCCTGGAAGACTGCAGGGATCTGCGAGGACTCAGGATGTAGGCGTGTGCACACTCCCTGGAAACCATGTGCATTCCAGCTTGCGGTTGATGAAGTCCACTGAGTGTAGTAATGAGGATCTGAGCGTCACATGAGTGCAATCAATCGCTCCCTCCCTGCACCTGCGGGAATCCCGAGATCAGGGCGAATCCAATGGCCCTTACATCCTGCTGTCCCAGTCCTGGGCGAAATGCACAAAGTTGTGTGCCATGGAGAAGATGGCATCCGTGACCTCATGGATGCATTTGTGGGTGGTGGATTGTGAAATCCCACAGAGGTCACCTGTGGAGCCTTGAAAGGAGCCACTAGCATAGAAATTGAGTGCCGTGGTCACTTTCACTGCCACTGGCAGTGGATGCCCTCCCTGTCCGCTTGGTGCCAAGTCCTGCAGTAAGTGGCAGATGTGAGCCACCAGGTCCCTAGACATGCGCAGTCATTGGCGACACTAGTTCTTAGTCATCTGCAGGAATGGCGGGCAGCGTCTATAGACCTTGGGTGTCACTAGGTGCCGACCAGCTATGGCTTGCTGTCACTCCTGGGCAGCGTATGCGGGAGCCCCTGCTGCCCCTTCTTCATGAGGTCGCTGGTCCTGCCTTTGCACAGCCAGGAGCCTCAGTCACTCTCTCCTCCATCTTCTACGGTCTCTGTGGGCCATCTGACATACAGCTAGGTCATCAGGATCCATGATCCTGCCGTGGTCCTCCTGCAGCATGAAAGAGAGAGAGAGACGTGGTTATCATGGCTGTAATTAGCACCCTTCCTGCCCCTTAATGCTTCCCGGAGAGTGCTGGTCACCCCTCAGATGGCCAGAGATGAGTGCGCTGCATGGCTGCTCTGTCAACCTGCGACATGGGGTCAGGATGCTGAGATTGCAAGGAGCTGTGAGCGCCTCCAGCAGTGACTGCTACATGGCCAGCGTTAACAAGGACATTGTGCAACGTGTGCAGTCCAACTGCTCTGGGCTCTAATAATGTGGTGGCGGGGAGTTGGGGGTTGGGTGGGGTGGCGGTAAGATAGGGAGCGCTTGGTGGCCCTTTGATGTCTCCACGTTGCTTGCATGGGCGGGCAGGCTAGGAGCCTGACCCCAATCATCTCACTGTGGCTGCGCCAGATCTGTCTTAGTTGCAGAGGCACGGTCAGCTTATACAGATGTCCCGAATGCGTGGCCACTCCCCTTGCTTACCCTGCCCCCACCTCGATTGCCTGTGCGCGGGATGCAGCGCCAGGGCAGCACTTGACCCCCACTCCCCTCAGCAGCCGCCTCCAAGACTGGACAGCACTTGCCTCCAGACAGCCCTCCACCTCTCCCCCTTTCAGCAGTTGCCTCTGAGGCTGGCTAGAACTTGCTCCCGGACGCCCCCCTCTCAGCAATCGTCTTCGAAGCTGGTCAGCACTTGCCCTTGGACATCATCCCACCCCCCTCCCTCAGCAGTCACCTCCAGGGCCAGGCCTGTAAACAACAGGCAAGTTGTGGAGAATGCTGCAGCTCACTCACCTCAGTTCCCAAAAAGTGAAGGTCACCAAGTACACGTCGCCTGTGTGCTGTTGTGAAACATGTCGGCGTGCTTTCCCGCTGATGTGGATGGACGATATGGTGGGGCTCCAAGAGCCTGGTGGGATGGCCTTCTAATTATATGCTAATATATTACAATTAGCTCCCCACTGACCGAAGGCAGGAAATGTGGCCTCCCAGAGGTGGGCTGAACGGGCGATCGCACCCTGCCTTCACGCAGTCGTGAAGCAGGTCGTGCCATGTTTTTTGTCACCCATCACACCCGGTGCCAGCGGGCACAGAAAATTCTGCCCCAAGAGTTGAAAGGTGATATTAGTCAGGACAACTTTCTTTTGGCCAGCACAGACCAAATGGTCCAAATTGTCTCCTTCTGTGCTGTAAGACTGAATATGCTGCTTCCTATGTTCCTATGAATAGCTGGGTTTTTTGTCTATTCAATGTATTATGTAAAGTTTTTGTATATTCAGTCTATTGTGTGCGTAGCTATATTTGTATGTCTTACATGCACAGTGTGAGGTAGTTAATTTTATGTGTCAGCTGCACAGTGTGAGTGACTGTGATTGTTTGTGTGTCAGATGCACTGTCTGAGAAACTGTGTTTATGTGTCAGATGTACTATGTGAGTGACTGTGTTTGTTTGTGTGTCAGATGCATTGTGTGAATGACTGTTTGTGATTCAGTTGCAGTTTGAGTGACCATGTTTGTGTGTTAGATGCATTGTGTGAGTGACTGTGTTTGTGTGTTAGATACACTCAGTGACTGACTGTGTTTATGTGTCAGATGCACTGTGTGAGTGACTGTGTTTTTGTGTCAGAGGAAACGTATGAGTGACTGCTTATTTGTATGTCAGATGCACTGTGTGAGTGATTGTGTTTGCTTGTGTTTCAGATGCAGTGTTTGTGACCATGTTTGTGTGTCAGATGTATTATGTGAGTGACTGTGTTTGTTTGTGTGTCAGATGCACTGTGAGTGACTTTGTGTGTCAGATGTATTGTGTGAGTGACTGTGTTTGTGTGTCATGAAGCTATTAGTGTAAATAATATTATTGGAAAATATTTTTCTTTTAAATAAAGGTTTAGTCTGTGGGTGTGTCTTAATTGGATTAAAACTAGCTAGTCTGGGTGCTTTGATGTGCACTAGTTTTGATATGTAAGAGCGATAGAGTGTATTTGCATTTTTAAAATAGGCCATTCCAGAAGCGGGGTGAAAAATGACACCTATCTAGCAGATACCAAGCAATATGTTTATATTACTAATAAAATTGGTACTATGAAAAGGGTTTTATTGTTAGAGAGGTTTAGTTCAGAGGTTGTTGATACAATGAGAATTTATATTCAATGGGCTGGGAAAGGTATATCTTCATCAGCTCTATGTGTGTAGGACAGAGGCAATGTGAGATCCAAAGGCAGTTGTAAGCCTCCAACTGTCTCCACAGGAACCAAAGTGAAAAGAACCTCATTTTGAAGTCGTAAGGTGAAAATGCTTTGCCTGGTGTTCGGTTAACTCTATGAGTTGCTGTTGCCTTAATGGAGATTAGTTTGGGAATTTGTTAAAAGTTATATTAGTCATAATCTGAAGCCATATGTATATATTTTAACCTGTGTAAATTAATAAAATGTTTCAATTAGCCTAATGTAAAATGTTGAGAACTGGTGGTCTGCTTCCTGAATTTAGAGTCACATCTCAAACATAACACTTAAAACTATAGGTTATGACAGTTGTTTAAAGTTTCCTTCTGGGATTTTTAAATAACTCAGCTTTACCAACTGCACCGGTCATAACAATTGGGGGGTCTTGCTGGGATAAATTATATTTCTAATTCCTTTATTGGTTTGGAATTATGATGTGGTGAAAAAAGCTATCTTGAGTGTATATGAGTTGGTTCGTGAAGCATACAGGCAGAAATTTAGGAATATGAGAAAAGAGCCTGGGGAAACTTTTATTGAGGTTGAAAGAATAAAACAAAATAATTTTGACCGGTGGATATGGACATTAAAAATAGAGTCAACCTAAGCAGCTCTTAGGGACATCATTCTTTTGGAAGAATTTAAAGATTCAATCCCTTTGGTAGTGAGAACTCATGTGGAGGAACAGAGGGTTGATTCTGTAAGACAAGCAACAGAGATAGCTGATGATTATGGGTTAGTTCATTGAGCTAAACCTTTTTCCTGTCACCCTTTCAAATTGGAAAAGGATAAAAAGTGGGATAGTGAAAGGAAGGTAGGTAGTCAGGAAGAGAAAGAGTAGCTGGAAGTTCCCAGGAAGTTTTTTTTTATCAGAATAAAAAGGAAGGTGCTGAAGGCAGAAGTGACTTTCAAAAATCGAGGTGCTTTCATTATAATAAAGTTGGGCACACAAAATCAGTGTGTTGGAGATTGCAGGAAAAATCTGTAGAAATTGTTGGGGTACAGAAAAGTTCTGGAAGTAAAGCTTTTGTGGGTTCTGAAGTTCAGGCATGGGAGAAACCAATGGTTTGTGTTTAGGTGAAACAGGGAGAATCAGTGAAAGGTAAAGAAGTGGGAATGTGTTCACAGTTTACTCAAGAGAATTCTGGGGAGCAGGTTGCAGAAATGTTTAAAGACTTTGCATGTGAAGGGAAAGTCTTTCCATTTATACAGGGTGGAATAGGTAAAGATGTTAAAGTTTTAAGAGGCATATGGGCTAGTCAATCCTTAATATTGTGGGATAGTGATATTTGTTGTTCAAAGGGAGTATTGCAGGAGAAGGTAATAATAAGTGGGATTCCTGGAGATGCTAAATTTATTCTGTTGTGGAAGGTAAATATAAAGAGCAAAACTGGAACACAGGTGAAGTTATAGTTGGAGTGGTGGAAAAATTGCCCATTGCCGGGGTTCAATTTATTCTGGGTAATGATATAGCTGGATCGCAAATGTGGGTAATGCCTGTGATAGTTGAGCAGCCTGCAGAAGTGTTTTCAACAGAGGTGTTATGGAAGGAACATCTTGGATTGTTTCCTGATGGTGTTATAACAAGATCAAAGGCCCACAGGGAAGAACAAGATAAGCAGGCAGTTCAAAGGTAAGAAGAAGGTGTTGAAATCCAATTAGCTAGCACTGTATTTGATAAAAACAAAAAAACTGCGGATGCTGGAAATCCAAAACAAAAACAGAATTACCTGGAAAAACTCAGCAGGTCTGGCAGCATCGGCGGAGAAGAAAAGAGTTGACGTTTCGAGTCCTCATGACCCTTCGACAGAACTTGAGTTCGAGTCCAGGAAAGAGCTGAAATATAAGCTGGTTTAAGGTGTGTGTGTGGGGGGCGGAGAGATAGAGAGACAGAGAGGTGGAGGGGGTTGGTGTGGTTGTAGCGACAAACAAGCAGTGATAGAAGCAGATCATCAAAAGATGTCAACAACAATAGTACAATAGAACACATAGGTGTTAAAGTTAAAGTTGGTGATATTATCTAAACGAATGTGCTAATTAAGAATGGATGGTAGGGCACTCAAGGTATAGCTCTAGTGGTTTTTTTTTTTATTTTATATAATGGAAATAGGTGGGAAAAGGAAAATCTTTATAATTTATTGGGAAAAAAAAAAGAAGGGGGAAACAGAAAGGGGGTGGGGATGGGGGAGGGGACTCACGACCTAAAGTTGTTGAATTCAATATTCAGTCTGGAAGGCTGTAAAGTCCCTAGTCGGAAGATGAGGTGTTGTTCCTCCAGTTTGCGTTGGGCTTCACTGGAACAATGCAGCAAGCCAAGGACAGACATGTGGGCAAGAGAGCAGAGTGGAGTGTTAAAATGGCAAGCGACAGGGAGGTTTGGGTCATTCTTGCGGACAGACCGCAGGTGTTCTGCAAAGCGGTCGCCCAGTTTACGTTTGGTCTCTCCAATGTAGAGGAGACCACATTGGGAGCAACGAATGCAGTAGACTAAGTTGGGGGAAATGCAAGTGAAATGCTGCTTCACTTGAAAGGAGTGTTTGGGTCCTTGGACGGTGAGGAGAGAGGAAGTGAAGGGGCAGGTGTTGCATCTTTTGCGTGGGCAAGGGGTTGTGCCATACGAGGGGGTTGAGGAGTAGGGGGTGATGGAGGAGTGGACCAGGGTGTCCCGGAGGGAGCGATCCCTACGGAATGCCGATAAGGGGGGTGAAGGGAAGATGTGTTTGGTAGTGGCATCATGCTGGAGTTGGCGGAAATGGCGGAGGATGATCCTTTGAATGCGGAGGCTGGTGGGGTGATAAGTGAGGACAAGGGGGACCCTATCATGTTTCTGGGAGGGAGGAGAAGGAGTGAGGGCGGATGCGCGGGAGATGGGCCGGACACGGTTGAGGGCCCTGTCAACGACCGTGGGTGGAAAACCTCGGTTAAGGAAGAAGGAGGACATGTGAGAGGAACTGTTTTTGAATGTAGCATCATCGGAACAGATGCGACGGAGGCGAAGGAACTGAGAGAATGGGATGGAGTCCTTACAGGAAGTGGGGTGTGAGGAGCTGTAGTCGAGATAGCTGTGGGTGTCGGTGGGTTTGTAATGGATATTGGTGGACAGTCTATCACCAGAGATTGAGACAGAGAGGTCAAGGAAGGGAAGGGAAGTGTCAGAGATGGACCACGTGAAAATGATGGAGGGGTGGAGATTGGAAGCAAAATTAATAAATTTTTCCAAGTCCTGACGAGAGCATGAAGCAGCACCGAAATAATCATTGATGTACCGGAGAAAGAGTTGTGGAAGGGGGCCGGAGTAGGACTACCGCTTCCTCTTCACCATGGACGTCCAATCCCTCTACACCTCCATCCCCCACCAGGATGGTCTGAGGGCCCTTAGCTTCTTCCTCGAACAGAGGCCCGAACAATCCCCATCCACCACTACTCTCCTCCGTCTGGCTGAACTTGTTCTCACGCTGAACAATTTCTCCTTCAACTCCTCTCACTTCCTCCAAATAAAAGGTGTGGCTATGGGTACCCGCATGGGCCCCAGCTATGCCTGTCTCTTTATGGGGTATGTGGAACATTCCTTGTTGCAGTCCTACTCCGGCCCCCTTCCACAACTCTTTCTCCGGTACATCGATGATTATTTCGGTGCTGCTTCATGCTCTCGTCAGGACTTGGAAAAATTTATTAATTTTGCTTCCAATCTCCACCCCTCCATCATTTTCACGTGGTCCATCTCTGACACTTCCCTTCCCTTCCTTGACCTCTCTGTCTCAATCTCTGGTGATAGACTGTCCACCAATATCCATTACAAACCCACCGACACCCACAGCTATCTCGACTACAGCTCCTCACACCCCACTTCCTGTAAGGACTCCATCCCATTCTCTCAGTTCCTTCGCCTCCGTCGCATCTGTTCCGATGATGCTACATTCAAAAACAGTTCCTCTCACATGTCCTCCTTCTTCCTTAACCGAGGTTTTCCACCCACGGTCGTTGACAGGGCCCTCAACCGTGTCCGGCCCATCTCCCGCGCATCCGCCCTCACTCCTTCTCCTCCCTCCCAGAAACATGATAGGGTCCCCCTTGTCCTCACTTATCACCCCACCAGCCTCCGCATTCAAAGGATCATCCTCCGCCATTTCCGCCAACTCCAGCATGATGCCACTACCAAACACATCTTCCCTTCACCCCCCTTATCGGCATTCCGTAGGGATCGCTCCCTCCGGGACACCCTGGTCCACTCCTCCATCACCCCCTACTCCTCAACCCCCTCCTATGGCACAACCCCTTGCCCACGCAAAAGATGCAACACCTGCCCCTTCACTTCCTCTCTCCTCACCGTCCAAGGACCCAAACACTCCTTTCAAGTGAAGCAGCATTTCACTTGCATTTCCCCCAACTTAGTCTACTGCATTCGTTGCTCCCATTGTGGTCTCCTCTACATTGGAGAGACCAAACGTAAACTGGGCGACCGCTTTGCAGAACACCTGCGGTCTGTCCGCAAGAATGACCCAAACCTCCCTGTCGCTTGCCATTTTAACACTCCACCCTGCTCTCTTGCCCACATGTCTGTCCTTGGCTTGCTGCATTGTTCCAGTGAAGCCCAACGCAAACTGGAGGAACAACACCTCATCTTCCGACTAGGGACTTTACAGCCTTCCGGACTGAATATTGAATTCAACAACTTTAGGTCGTGAGTCCCCTCCCCCCTCCCCACCCCCTTTCTGTTTCCCCCTTCTTTTTTTTTTCCCAATAAATTATAAAGATTTTCCTTTTCCCACCTATTTCCATTATATAAAATAAAAAAAAAACCCACTAGAGCTATACCTTGAGTGCCCTACCAACCATTCTTAATTAGCACATTCGTTTAGATAATATCACCAACTTTAACTTTAACACCTATGTGTTCTATTGTACTATTGTTGTTGACATCTTTTGATGATCTGCTTCTATCACTGCTTGTTTGTCGCTACAACCACACCAACCCCCTCCACCTCTCTGTCTCTCTATCTCTCCGCCCCCCACACACACACCTTAAACCAGCTTATATTTCAGCTCTTTCCTGGACTCGAACTCAAGTTCTGTCGAAGGGTCATGAGGACTCGAAACGTCAACTCTTTTCTTCTCCGCCGATGCTGCCAGACCTGCTGAGTTTTTCCAGGTAATTCTGTTTTTGTACTGTATTTGATAACATTGTTCAGGAGGAAGGAAAGCAGGATAGTTCAGTTGAAATATTTAACTCAAAGAGGTTAGTGGAATTACAGAAAAAAGATTTTCAATTAAAACATTTATATCAGAAAGCTTTTTCAGAAACCAAAGCAAAATATATTCCGGTATGTTATTATCTTCAGGAAGGTATTCTGATGAGAAAATGGCAGTTGGATCATGTCTCAGCAAATAAAAGCTGGAAGGAGATTCATCAGATTGTTATCCCATTAGGGTATAGAAATCAGATTCTGAGGATTGCTCATGAAATTCCAATGGGGGGCATTTAGGAATTATGAAAACACAGGAAAAGATACAGAGGTTTTCTTTTGGACAAGATTGTAGTCAAATTCGGTAGAACCTGTTATACATGTCAAATAACAGGAAATCCACAAGCAGTGATTAAGCCAACACCTTTAATCCCAATGCCAGCATTTGAAGAACCTTTTACCAGGGTCATGATTGATTGTGTAGGACCCTTCCCTAAGACTAAAAGTGGAAATCCGTATTTATTGACAATAATGGATGTGTCTACCGTGTTTCCTGAAATGATACCTTTAAGAAATATTACAAATAAGAAGATTGTGGAGGAGGTAATTAAATTTTTTACAAGATATGGTTCACCTAAAGAAATACAATCAGATCAGGGGTCAAAGTTCATGTCACAGCTGTTTAAGGAAATAATGAACAGTTTGGAGATAAAACAGTTTAAGTCAACAGCTTATCATCTGGAGTAACAAGGAGCTTTGGAAAAATGGCATCAAACATAAAAACAATGATAAGAGTGTACTGTCAGGATTATGCACAGGATTGCGATACAGGAATTCCATTTTTGTTATTTGATATTAGAGACGCTCCTAACGCATTGACTGGTTTTAGCCCTTTTGAACTAATTTATAGTCATAAGGTAAGGGGACCACTGAAATTGATTCATGAGAAATTGGTGGGACAAAATTGAGAAACTACTCCCCTGAATTACATATCAAATTTCAGGGAAAGATTGAACAGAGCATGAGAGCTGGTTTGGGAACATTTAAAGATATATCACAGCAAGTGATGAAAATGAAATAAAATTCACAGTTTTGTTTCTGAAGAGAAAGTATTAGTTTTGTTACCAGTACTACGTGATTCATTAAATACAAGATTTAGTGGGCATTACAGGATTGAAAAGAAATTTAGTGAAGTAAATTATTTAATAAATACTCCAGATAGAAGAAAGAAGCAGAGGGTGGGTCATGTAAATATGCTTAAAAAATACTTTGACAGGGAAGAGGAACAAAAAGAGATATTAGTGATGGTGGATGCTGAGAAAGAGGTAGAAGTGCAGGACTCTGAAATTGACTTTCCTCTAATCAAATTGGACAATGAGGGGGCGCTTAAAAATTTAATATCGAGTTACCTTCCAAGCAAGTGTCAAAGTGATTTAGAAAAGCTACTGTGGTCAGACAAATCTATTTGTGGAAATAAGTTGGGAAAGACACATTTAGCTTTACATGATGAATGTATAGAAATATCATCTTCAGTGAGCCAACAACCTTATAGATTAAATCCAGCAAAGTTATCACAAGTACAAAAAGAAATTGATTTCATGCTTCAAAATGATATTGAGTCTAGTTGCAGTAACTGGAGGTTGCCTTTTGTACTGGTACCAGAACTGGATGGAAAACAAAGACCATGTGTGGACTGTTGAAAGGTGAATGTGGTGACAAAAGTGGATTCATACCCCATACCACAGTTGGAGGATTGCATTGAGAAAGTGGGACAATCAAAATTTATCACGAAGATTGACTTGCTAAAAGGATATTGGCAGATACTGTTGTCGGAGAGAGCAAAGGAGATATCAGCTTTCATAACACCAAGTGGACTACATCAGTTTAAAGTCTTGCCATTTGATATGAATAATGCACCTGCAACATTTCAAAGACTGACAAACAAAGTAATTGTAGGTCTAAGCAATTATGCGGCTTATATATTGATGATCTAATTCTTCAGTCTGACGTGGGAGGAGCATTTACTGCATCTGGTAGAATTATTTGATTACAAGAAGCTAAATTGGTGACGAACTTGGCTAATGTGAATTTGCAAAAGTGCAAATTACCTATCTAAGCCATACCATTGGACATGGTAAGCGGCTCCGAGAGATGCAAAAGTCAAGGCTATCATGGATTTCCCAGTGCCTACAACAAAACGAGAAATTTTGAGATTTCTGGGCATGTGTCACATGCTCTGTGTGAGTAACTGTCTTTGAGAGTCAGAGGCACTCTGTGAGTGACTATGGTTACGTTTCAGATACACTGTATGAGTGACTGTGTTTGTGTGTCAGATGCACTGTGTAAGTGACTGTGTTTGTGTGTCAGGTGCACTGTGTGAGTGACTGTGTTTGTGTATCAGGTGCACTGTATGAGTGAATGTTTGTGTGTCAGATGCATTGTGTGAGTGACTACTTATTTTTGTGTTAGGTGCACTGTCTGAGTGATTGCGTTTGTTTGTGTGTCAGATGCACTGTGTGAGTGACTGTGTTTGTGTGTCACATGCGCTGTGTGAGTGACTGTGTGTCAGGTGCACTGTTTGAGTGACTGTGTTTGTCAGATGCACTGTGTGAGTGACTGTAAGTCAGATGCACTGTTTGAGTCACCGTGTTTGTCAGGTGTATTGTGTGTGACTGTATTTGTCAGATGCAGTGTGTGAGTGACTGTGTGTCAGATGCACTGTTTGAGTCACTGTGTTTGTCAGGTGTATTGTGTGTGACTGTGTTTGTCAGATGCACTGTGTGAGTGACTGTGTTTGCGTGTCAGATGCACTGTGTGAGATTGGGTATGTGCGTTAGATTATACGGGTGGCTGGGTGTTTCGTGTCTTGAGTTTGTTTCCTGCTCCCTCTCTCTGTATCCTATGTTCCGCATTCACTGTTTATTTAAACCCAGTTCTTGTATTGCTGGTGTAAGTGACACCCGTCGCCCTCTTTGGCTGCCGAGCGCACCCCTCATTCCGTCACCTCCCCGCATTTACTGATTGGTCCACGTGCCTAGCCAGCAGCGTGAGCGCACTCTGCCGCACAGTACCACACAGTTTTGATGTGAGAATCTTCTTCTGTCTCAGACTGACAATGACCACCACAAAAATCATTCATTTCGTTGTGGACGGCAGACCCGAACAAGCGGAGTTCCCTGGCGATTGCCCAGCCCAAGATGTGAAAGGTAGGAAAAGTTTAACGGGTGAAACCTGATGGATTCGGTCCTCGTGCGGTGTGGGAAAGTTGATGCGGGCGGAGTGAAGTCCCTGTGGCTGGTGTTTGATATGGGAGAGTTATGCTGCTCTAGCTGTCAAGCGTTAAGCGCACTTCAGTCGGGTCATGAGGACTCGAAACGTCAACTCTTTTCTTCTCCGCCGATGCTGCCAGACCTGCTGAGTTTTTCCAGGTAATTCTGCTTTTGTTTCGGTTCTATAATTGATCCTCTCGCATGAACGCAGCAATCCGCGTGAAAATGCGGGCAGCGGTTTGAAAAGCAGATCCCTCCTTTCCTCCTTGGCATTTCCTTCGCTGGTAACATTTGCGGAGGTTTTTCTTTAAATGCAATTTCGAGTCTTGTCCATAAGTGCAGCGATTCAGCTGGTTATCTTAACCAGGGCTGTGGAAAGCTCGCGTCTGGGAAAAAGCACTGTGCAAAATGTGACTGCCTTTGAGTGGAAGCGTTGTCATATCGAAGTGTTTGACAACCGCTGATTGCAAGCGCACGATCCGAAGTCAATTTGAAGTGCACGACCATCATTCCCCGCCTACCCCACAAATAAATGTTTGTCTAATACTCTTACACGACTGACCCTATATTGGCCATCGTTCGGTCAGTGAAAGATTCTGATTTTTAGGGACTTTAACAAGACACGTTGTAACTGCACGATGAGGGGACTTAACACAAAGACATTTAAACTGAATATTTTATGAAGCGCATTCCTTGTTTTGAACGATTTGTTTTCACTAGTAAAAATAGCTTTTAAAAAAAAAAATCAGGATTGTCAAAGTAAAATGTGGTGTAGAAATGGTGTAGAAAATGTTGGGAGTGGCAGTGGGGATTTCGTTTATGTTCCATGCACAGCCAAGCTTTCTTTATAAAGGCTGTTATAGCTTGACTAGAGGGTGCACGGGAGAAATTGTTGCCTTGTTATGATTAGAATCTCATACGGTGAGGTCACTGAGTCATCAGTTGCAGCTTAGACCTTCCAAACCTAGAGACACATGAGACAGACACAGGCAAAGCACACGCCCATACCTGTTTTCCATGGAGCAGGTCACTAGCCTGAAGCCAACGGTTATAGCATGATGGTCACAGCTCTGCATCAAACATGGCTGACCAGGAGTCTCTCCCACTCTTACCACCTGTCATAGGCATAATGGAAGGATTTACAGGTTGATAATCAAGCTGTTTGGCCATGTTATGAATCCACCTTCCATAGCCATCAAGTCCTGAAGTGGGACTTGAACCCACAGCTCCTGGCTCAGAAGCAGGGATGCTACCCATTGTACCACAAAACCTCCCAGTTACATCTTCCACACTAATTAATCTCAATATCAAGGCAAAGATTAAAACAACACACTTAATAGTTTATTCTGTAATATATGTCAAATCTAAAACAAATGTAAATACATTAAGCAAATGATTATCTTGTTGTGAGGAAACAGGTAGTATGTTGACTTCAAGAGAGCTGTTATTGACATAGGAATTATTAGGTTAAAAAAGAACAACATCCATCTAACTGACCTTTTACCACCCTGTTAGTCAATACTTTGATTATGGAGTTAACTAATCATAGAAATCAATCTCGATCAATTAGTCTACAGCAGACCCAAACAGGATGGGAGGAAAACCCCAGTGGTGGACAGGTTTGTGAACCAAAGTTCCCAAGTCACTTATTCCTCCAAAATCCTAACCATGCCTTTTCTCAAATTACACAAATTGATGTGTGTATGTAATCCAATCCTCTCCTACACTAATGGTAGGTGTATGAGGTATGGTTTAAAAGTACAAGTTTCAAATGTTGAACTGTAACACAAATGTGTTTGATACTGCAATATGGAAAATAAGTTATTGCATGCTTTTCATTATTTTCTTTCATACCGGGGCAGCACCTTTAGAGCTGCTATTTATTTTTTTCTTTCATTGGATGTGGGCATCATTGGCAAGGCCAACATTTGTTGCCCATCCCTAATTGCCCTTGAACTGAATGGTTTGCTAAGTTTGGCCCACCACATTAGCTGGCGGAATCTAAATTCAACAAATAAGTCTGGAATATAAAGATATAAAAACAAAAACAAAAAACTGTGGATGCTGGAAATCCAAAACAAAAACAGAATTACCTGGAAAAACTCAGCAGGTCTGGCAGCATCGGCGGAGAAGAAAAGAGTTGATGTTTTGAGTCCTCATGACCCTTCAGCAGAACTGGGTGAATCCAAGGAGAGGGGTGACATATAAGCTGGTTTAAGGTGGGGGGGGGTGTTGGGTGGGGGGAGAGAAGTGGAGAGAATCTCCTATCACTGCTTGCTTGCCCCTACAACCACACCACCCCCCCTCCACTTCTCTCCCCCCACCCAAGCACCCCCCCACCTTAAACTACCTTATATTTCACCCCCCTCCTTGGATTCACCCAGTTCTGCTGAAGGATCATGAGGACTCGAAACGTTAACTCTTTTCTTCTCCGCCGATGCTGCCAGACCTGCTGAGTTTTTCCAGGTAATTCTGTTTTTGTTCTGGAATATAAAGCTAGTCTCAGTAATGGTACCCATGAGAACTATCATCAATTGCTATAAAAATCCATCTGGTTCATTGATGCCCATTTAGGGAAGGAAATCTGCCATCTTTACCTGGTCTGGCTTACATGTGACTCCAGACCCACAGCAATGTGGTTGACTCTTAACTTCTCTCAAAGATAATAAGGGATGGGCAACAAATGCTGGCATTGCTAGAGAAGCCCACATCCCATGAACAAATAAAACAAATGTCAGAAGAGGGGATGTTGGTTGATGATGGCACACTGTTCAGCATCATTTGTGACTCCTCAGATACTGAAGCAGCCTGTGCCAATATACAGTAAGACCTGGACAACATTCAGGCTTGGGCTCATAAATGGTAAGTCACATTCGTGCCACACAAGTGTCAGACAATGCATACCTCAAACAAGAGCGAATCTAACCATTTCTCCTTGATATTCAATTGCTAAATTAAAATGGAAGTTGAATAACCAACAGAACAAGTTCTCCAAAAGTAAGGGGATGGAGACATGATGAAGAGATCAACAAAATTGAAACCCTTTGAAAGACAAATGATAAATATTGTTACCATAGAAAATCAATTCAGGCACAAGCAAGAAGTGTTTGTTGAAATGACAGCGATGATGTGGACATTTGTAGAAGTGTGAAGGAGAAGGCCATGGCCAGTAATTAGATTAGGGCAGAGGGATTTGGGCCAGACTCGATAGAGACTTAAACTGGGGAGCATGAGGAACTGTGACAGGAAGTGCGATTGGATCAGCTAAGGTACAATAATGAAAGAGTAAATGAGAAAATTCAATAAATGAAACAGAATTGAAAGGTGAAACCTGTAAACACTCAAGACTAAGGTTTGTGTGGAAAATAAAGAGGGATAAATCTGACTTGTGCCAAAATCAGTAATGTTAGCTTTACAGTAAATAAAAATAAGCATTGTTGTTGAGCTGTACAAATTGAAACCTAATTGACACCTTTAAGATCCTGACGGGTCTTGACAGGGTGGATGTGGAGAGGATATTTCTTCTTGTGGGAGATTCCAGAACTAGGGGCCACTGTTTAAAAATTAGTGGTGTACTGTTGACAGCTGAGTTGGTGAGAAAGAATGCATGGAAGACAGCTTTAATGCAAGTGGTGACCCAGGGAAGATGAACATCGGAAGGAGAGTTCGAAACCCTGGAGGTGAACCCTTGCAGAAGGTTTCTGAGCAAAAGTGTCGATTTGGGAGAAGATTCCCAGACGAGTTCTTGGAAAGTGAAGATTGGAAACCCTTGTGTGAAAGATGGAGTTCAATGAGACTGGTTGGCTCATAGCATGACAAACCCCTGGGGGAAAGTTGAGGAGAGATCCATAGCATCTGTTTGAGGTGATATCTGTCACTTGGTTTCAGTGTGTCGTGTCTGACCACAGGGTGCTATAGGTTTACATGGACTGTGTACTTACTGTGAACATTAAAGTATAAGATCGCTTTTGTAATTTGTATTATCCTTACAAATCTGTATATATCTGCAATGGTATAATTGTGGGTGAAGGAGCATTGTTCATCTTTTCTTGTTTAATAAATGTATTATGCTTTTGTTAAAAGTGCATTAGCTGACCCGGTGACTCTGTTCAGTAGCCCCTCTCCACGTATCTAAACAAACAAATAAAAGATAGGATCTATCAAGTTGGGCTCCACCGTCGGATCAGGTTTGTCCTGTGTTAACCTCAACTGGGGACCATAACAGTATAACAAGGAATATCTCACATTTAAACCCTGGACTATGTTGAACTAACTGACCATTCTATGGATGGTAACAAGGATGCTAGAATACTGTTACAATTCAGTCCCCCGTGATTGAAGTGCCTGGCGATGTTTCATTATATTAAAGGCATTATATAAATATAAGTTGTTGGTGATCAAGGAACAGAAAGTTGGCCCTAGTTTCCCCTCTTGATCACCATTTGGCAACCTCTGAAGCTCGAAGATAGCATGAGGCTCCGTTATGATTTCCCATGTCAAATGAAAAATAGTGTGAGGGTGTGTGGTTCCCAGGGTTCTGTGCCTCAGCTATAGGTCAAAATATTCACGAGCGATAGAGAGGAGAGAAAATTGTTGAGGCAGGAAATCTTCAAAAAAGAATTCAGTGGCAGAAACATTTGTTCCCACTGACAAGCTTAACTACTCAATAATTATTTTGTCAAGTTGAATGATATCTGTTGAATTAAATCTAATTAACAAAGGACTCAAGTCAGGCATTAGAAGGAATCATAAGTATTAGCTGTCCAATTCTAAAATGAAAAGTCTGTGGTCCTGATTTTTAAAAAGTGCTCACCAATCCCCCATGACATTGCATATGACAAGGTGGTGAACATGGTCACATACCTAACTGACCCTGATTTCTTTGTCTTTCTTATTTCTCTTTGTCTTTTCTGTTTCTCTTTGTCCTCCAGATCTATCTCCCTTAACTCTTTTTTTTCTTTCTGCTTCTGCTTTTCTACTTCACACTCTGTCTTTATTTTAGGGTGGGAGTTAGTTGGTGGTAATTAAGGCAGGGTAAAGAATCACTGACAGCTGCAGTTTAGATTTTGGAGTGGGTGATGCAGGGAAAAGCCATGCCCTTCAGTAAAACACTTTTATCTCCTTCCTCACTCACTCACGCATTCCCTCCACTCTTTCACCCCCATTCTGTCCATTACCCTTTTACCTTCCCACAACCCATTTCCTCACCCTATCTCATGCTCAAACTGTCCCTATTTCCTCCTCTTTAAACAGCTAGCTCTACACCTGTATCCTCCTTTCTCCTTGCTCTACTGCCACTTATTTCACTCATAACTTTCAATCCATCCCCATTCACCCCTATAGCTGGATAAGAGCCTGAAGTCTCCTCACCCTCAACTAGCTTCCCTTCTCCCCTTATATACTGGGTTCTGGAAATCTGAAATGAGAACAAAAAATGCTGGAAATACTCAGTGCGACAGTGTCCCTAGAGAGAAACGGAATTAATGTTTCAGGTCGAGATGACCTTTCATCAGGATGGAAGAAAGATAGAAATGTAATGAGTTTACAGTTGAATAGGTACATGAAGGATTTGTTGAAATAAGGTTGAAGGTGGCTATGTGGAGCATAAACACCAGCATAGAACTATTGGAGCAAACAGCCTGTTTCTTTGCTGTCCTTTCTAATTAAATGTGAAGTTTTTATTTAACTCATGATTTTAAAGGGCTCCATACATAAAAGGACTGTGTGCATGATGCACGATTATTTAATGACTTCAAGATGGGGTGTAGCTTTGGCACATATATGTCACTATCCATGTACTCCTTCAACTTACACTATGTCAGTTCAACCTGCCTGCACCTAAAACAAAGGAATTGGTGAAAGTCTCAGAAATTAGAAACCTTTGACTTCCCCTGATGAGAGAAAATTGGACAATTATGTCCATGAGAACATTTAAGGAGGAAGGGAATGTGGAGCCATGTACTTTCATAAAAATATAGAACCTTTTAGATCTTCCACTCTGCTTCTGACCTACACCCACACAGATTTTCACACGGTTACGCAAACACTATTCAAAGTAAATTTCTCCCAGTTCTGTTTGAAGAGATCTCTTGGAGACACCTTCATGACATTATTCACTTTTCTGTCAGTAGGGGCTGGAGACAGCAGCCTGCCAAGGGGTCACGATAATACAATGCCTCATAGTACTCTGCATCCCTCTCATCTACCTTTGCAAATAATAGCACAGCTGCACACATCCTGGAGGATGTAGTTAATGAACCCAAGGAGTTGGAGTGGGTGCATGACCATGAATTCAGGTGAGGAGAAGTAAGTGGCAGTGACAGAGGAGGAGCAGAGATCTGCTGCTTGCCAGCAATGACTCCCTGTACTGGAGGAAACACAGCAGCATGGTGACGTTTGTCTTCTCTGTCATGCTTCTGAAGATATTCAGTAGGAAAGGAAATGAAATATGCTGAGTGGTGCATCAGTCGGGTATCTCCTACATTTAGATGTAACCCTTGGCTCAGTGGTCGTACACTTGCCTGGTAGTCAGAAAGTCATGGATTCAAGCTCCACTCCAGAAACGTGAGCATGTAATTTAGGCTGACTGTTCAGTGCTGCGTAAGTGCTGCACTGTTGGAGGTTTGGTGGAATGAATGCTGGATTGTAGAATCCTTACGGACCTTTCTGTCTTAAGGATGTTCCTGTTCTGCAGAACTTTGCAGGGTATTTTTGAAAGATTAATTTCTTTGTAATTGTACTAACAATAGGAGTCATTTTTAACTTCACCAAAAGTAACCCAGCAAAACAAATCTCCTACCTGTTGTAGAATCTGTCCAACTTCATCCCATTGAAAATTTACTCTAATTGGTTCTGCTGCTTTTCCTCATTTCATAAACATTCTCTCCAAAATTTGATCAGGAAAATCCATTAAACTTAAGCTGGAAAACTACATTACTATTCCTAACATGAACTGAAACATAGATAAATTATTAAATGAACACATGAAACAATTGCTGTCACACTAAAAAGTAAATTAATCCATTAGCTAAACTAAAAATTAAAAATATTTTTTACAAGTTCAGGTTGTTTTCTTTTGATCCTTTGAATTGGGATTTTAACCAGCTTTTCTTTAATAACTGTTTACATAATACGCAGAAGAACCTTTACTGAAAAATCAGAGAAGTGAACAGACCTGTTAAATGCTTTTATTAGTATGCTGGATGTATGTGTAATGAGGTTCCTCAAAAATGAACAGAATTAGAGCCCGAAAGAAAACAGCACAGGACGTGTTATCAGCAGAGATTGGCTGGAAGCACTTGTTGTCAGATTTGATGATCCAGAGTTGTTTGACTCCTGTTGACTTTACTGTACCTGCACAGCTGAGAGAAAACTTGTGACTAATGTGATTTTCTGGCCAGTTTTGATACTTTTAACATAACGTTTACTGGATTTTACATGTCCTGAAACCAAGATTTCATTCCTCATTTTTCATGAAAGCATTTTTTTTAGTTTTAGTTTTAGACAATTTAATCCAAAATTGCAAAATAATTCATGCCTCATCTATCTCATTTGAGTAAAGAACAGTAAATAGACCTCTTTAAATATCAGAAGAGTTTTCATAACAACTTGCATTTAGATTGTACCTTTAACGGAGTAAAACATCCCAAGTCACTTCACAGGAGTGTTATCAAAAGAAATATGACAATGAGGCACTTAAGGAGATCTTGGGGTAGATGACAAAAAACTTGGCAAAAGAGAGAGGTTTTAAGGAGTGTCTTAAAGTAGGAAAGAGAGGCAGAGAAGCAAAGAGGTGTAGGGAGGTTATTCCAGTGCATAGGGCCTTGGCAGCTGAGGGCATAGCCATCAATCATAGACTCATTAAAATCAGGGGTTCTCAAGAAGCCAGAATTGGGGGAGCATAGATGTCTCAGGGGGGTGTAGGGCTGGAGGAAATTACAGAATTAGGGAGTGATGGGGCCATAGACGAATTTGAAAACAAGGATGAGAATTTTAAAATTAAGGCGATATTTAACCAGGAGCTGATGTAGGTCAGTGAGCAGTCTGTCCATTGAGGTGATGGGTTTCCCTAAAGCATTTAGGAATGTCCTCAAAGCAACCCAAAGAGGTCAAACATCCCTGCTGACTTATGGGAGCCTGAGGCGTGTGATCGACCAACATGGAGAAGATTCATTTGGGAAGGCATTGAGACACTTCATTGAGAACATGCACAGGCAAAGTTGAGGTGTTGGAGAGAGTGCACAAACATTCAAAGCTCTTCCTGACCCTTCAAGCACTACCTGCCCTGCATGTGGCAGAGTCTGAAGATTGCACAATGAACTTATCAGCCATCTCAGAACCCACAGAACCCGGAATGAAAGCAAGTCATTCTCGATCCCAAGTCTAAGAAGTTGGAAGATGGGTTTCCTCTCTCCAGCATATAATAGAATGGCTTCATTTATGCTATGAATAACCTTCACGTGGTTATGTACTCCACTAGTTCAAATAGAGCCAAACTCCTTCTGGAACATATGAACAATGATAGACAGGAAAATATCCTCTGGTTCATCAACCCTCAAAATTGTACATCACAATATATAAACTTACCACCCCACCAAAAATCATATGATCTTCTGGGATGGACAAAAAGCCATATAAAAACTCAGGGCAACTTTGGGGAAAAATATCTGGGGAAAAAGTTCTATATCCTGAAAATTATTCTAATCTGATTCAGTGAAGACATTTTGAGTTAGGAAAATGGATTTTCTAATTTCTAACCAATCCTCAATGCATTTTCAGTATATTTATTTTCATGCAGTTAAATATATTTCTGAATAAGAACAATTGTCCTTTCATCCTGTTATGTTGATTTGAGGGGATTGGTTAGCTCATTTGACTAAATGGGTTCAACCCCTGTACGGCTGAGGTAGTTTACCTCCTTGCCATGTCCCATAGTGATATCATAGAATAAGCCAACCTTGGACAATGCAGATGCTACATAGGGCGAAATCATCCCAGATTTGCACTAAGCACAGTAATGGGTGCGTAAAACAACATTTTACCCGCTGGCCGCTATAGCAGGTTTTCACGCCATATCATCCCAAACCCGCCACATTATGTATGCATTCCTGGGAAATGCGCCATTTTTATGGCGGGCAGGCTGCAATTTGCCTGCCATACTGTCACTGTCACCTGTGATAGGTCAGAAATAAGGAGGTTCGCTGATGATTGCACGATGTTCAGTGCCATTTTTGACTCCTCAGACACTGAAGCAGTCCATGTCCAAATGCAGCAAGACCTGGACAATACTCAGGCTTGGGCTAACAAGTGGCAAGTAACATTCGCGCCACACAAGTGCCAGGCAATGATCATATCCAGCAAGACAGAATCCAACCATCACCCCTTGATATTCAATGGCACTACCATTGATGAATCCCCCACTATCAACACCCTGGGTGTTACCATTGACCATAAATTGCACTGAACTAGCTAAATAAATGCTGTGGCTACAAAAGCAGGTCAGAGGCTAGGAATCCTGCGAGTAACTCACGCTCCTGACTCCCCAAAGCCTGTCCACCATCTACAAGGGGCAAGCCAGGAGTGTATTGTGGAATGGAAAAAACAGTTCTAGTGTAAACCACAGAACAAAGACGAGATTCGCGGTGTGCCTAGCCTGTGTAGCTGACGGAAGGAACTTAAAGCCTCTCGTAATTTTCAAATGTAGAACCTTGCTGAACATCAAGTTCCTTGCAGGAGTTTTTGTGCACTTCCATGATAATAGTTGGATGGGTGAGGATGGAGTGAAGTTGTGGATCGATAGTGTGTTGTATAGGCATCCAGGTGACCCGTGCAAAGACTGCAGCTTATTAGTGTGGGACATATTCAAATCCAATATAACTATTGAGATCAAGAGGCACCTGTGAAGAAGTAACACCCACATTGCCGTTATACCAGGGGTGGTCTAATGTCCTTAGTTCAAACTTTGGATCTGGAATTGGATTTTTAAAATGTTTCAGTTGCGGTTAAAGGTATGCTTGTAGAATTAATTAATTCAATACAAGGTATCACCTTGATTTAATTTGAGTTACTGCTGTTATTTTTGTTTCATGTTTCAAAATGGTGACCACCTACACCAACACTGGCGGTTCGCATTTTATACTTGGTGTATAAGTCGACCCTTGTTTTTGGAAGGATTTTTCGAGGCTTCTAAGGTCAAGTTATGCACTACAACCTACTGCACTTGCTGGAGAAAAAATAGTATGAAACAGCCAGAAATACAGCAGCTCAATCAACATCTATTGAGAGAACAGACTGTTGGCATCTCAGGCTCTCACTCTTCTTTGGAATGGATGGAGTGTCGTTGTACATCCCCCCAGCCTGGGACTTTTGCTACACCTTCACATTAGAAATTGGTAAAGTGACCTAGGCTGCACCCAGTAGCCAACAGACGGAAAGTAAACAGACCATGGGCAGAATTTTCTGCCTGTCGGGCGGGCGGGCCGGTCGGGAGCGGGCACGGAGCTGAACCCCACCTGCGATTGGCTGTTTGCCGCCATTTTACTTGGGTGAGCCAATTAAGGCCCGCCCAGTGCGATGCACGCCCAGTGCGATGCACGCCCAGTAGCGCTTATGCTACCTGTGCAGGCGGGGGGGAGGAGGGAGAGTCAGGGTCTACGCTCTTTCGTGTGACGCAGAAATCTCCCTGAGGCACGGATCTGCCTCAGGAAGATTAAGTTCATGTTGAAAGTTTCAAATAAAAAAAGAATAAAATTATGTAGACATAATCCTTCATGTGACAGTGGCATGTGAGCTGGGGCTTGTTTATGAGTTGTGAGGAAAATGTTTATTTATTTAATAAAACCTTCAGGAAACCTCGTCTGTAGATGAGGTTTCCTGAAAAACGCGAAGGCCGCTTGGGCTACTCGCCTGCCCGCCAGCCCGCCAGCCTTAAAGTTGGACGGGCAGTGTTAATAATTACTTCAGTTGGTTTTTTAATGGTCTTAAAAGGCCGTTAGCAGTTCGGCGGGTGGCAGCTGCCTCCAGTGCGTGCCCGCCGAGTGAAAGATCTGAATGACGCCTGGTGGGGTCAGGACGCTTGCCTGACGTGTTGGGCCCGCCCCCGCATGTTGACGTAGAAATTCTGGCCCGTGAAGGTGAAAACTGACAAGCAGTTTCATATAACAGACAGATTCAGGACCTGAGAGGGCTCTCAGGCAAGTGGCTGAGAAGCCAACCCTTGACTGGTGGATTCAGTAAAGCAGTTTGATGTATTCTACTCAGGAAACTGGCTGTATCCATAGCCAGGATTTTTCAGTCGGCGTGCAGGGGTGGGCCCGACATGTTGGCTCGTAAAATGACGCGTGATGACATCAGGCGTGCGTCCTGACATCATCGCGCTATCTCGTGATGTTTCGTTCGGCAGGCGCGCCCCAGAGTCAGCTGCTCACTTGCCGGTAATTGATAGGCCTATTAAAGCCATTAACAAATTAGTTAATGTCAACTTAACCCTGCCTGTCCAACCTTACAGTTGGCGGGCAGCTGAAAAGGCCGAGCGGCCTTTACATTTTTTAGGAAACCTCATCCACGAGCGGGATGAGGTTTCCTAAATCTTTTACGAATTAAATACAAAGTTTTCCTGAAAAATAAAAACATGTCCCAACTCATGTGACACAACCACATGCGGGGACATGTTTCATTAAATTTTTATTGATTTTATTTATTATTTTCAAAAACCCTTCAATCTCCCTGACTGAAGCGCTCTTTCGCGAACATGCGTGAAAGAGCGCTGGCCCCGACTCTCCCTCCTCCCCCTGCCCGCACAGGTAGTGCTGAGTGCTACCACTTGTGTATTGCACTGGGTGGACCTTAATTGGCGCGCCCGTGTAAAATGGCGGTGCGGAGCCGATCGCAGGCGGCGATCAGCTCTGCGGCCACCCTCACCTGCTCCTGCCAAGCCCGCCCAACGCGGGAAAAAGTCAGGCCCATGTTGCAGATTAATTGCTTTTTGGGTTGCAGCTAGCCTCTTAGGCAAAAGAACCTCTGACTTTATTACTTCCATAACCATTTACATTTCCAAAAACACAATTATAAATATATCTGCAATAGGCAGCCATGCACAATTTTATGATTTATGGCTGCAATTGGAGAGGAAAAGTCAATCTAATTGTTATGAATTTATATTTTACGATGAATTTATTATTAAAATGGAGCTAAATAACATCATTTTAACTCTATTTACCTTGACAAAGTTAAGAGTTACGTAAATGAGTTAGAGAGGCAACTTAGAAACGTTTCTGCAGAGAGGAGGGATTCAGATATATGATCCGAAGATGAGTGGATAGTGTTGACTTATCAAAAAGAAACAGGTTTGTTTGCCCTTGTGGACTTCAACTGTTCCTAAAACTCCTTTGGTTTAACTGTAAGGGCAATAGATTATTTGCCAAAATAAGAGAATTATATATCACTGTGGTTTGAATACAGAACTTAGACCTGATTTAGAATTCCATTACTTAATTTTTTAAAGTTACATTAGCAAAATTTGAACTTTCAACAAAAATAATATTATGCTTATGGATATAACTGATATCAAGATTATTTACATAATGTCATATTATTAATGCATGGCCAGAATAACAGAAATTCAATCATAGAAGGAAGCCATTTTTTAGTCCATTTCGGTATATGAGTGATTCTAGAACAAACTAGGGTTGCAGTGCCAAAGTTGCCTCTTTGTATAGCTATCTATTTGGGTCCCTTTTCTTATTCTGTTCTTATACCAATTAAGAAGAAAAATAATGTGTATCGAAATCATTCTTATACTAAGCCAATTGTGATAATGTATTCCACGTCAGGTACATTTCCATGGAGGTGAAAAGTAGGGCAACCAAAGTAAGAGCTCCTTGGACAATAGAAGAGAGAGAAAGATGAAATGGAAAAAGTGTGTTCATGACAGATATCAGGTCGATAATACCAGGGATAATCAAGCTGAATATAGAAAGTTCAGAGGGGAAGTGAAAAAGGAAATAAGAGGGGCAAAGAGAGAATATGAGAAGAGGCGGGCAGCTAAAATAAAAGGGAATCCAATATCTTGAATAAGCATTTAAATAGTAAAAGGAGGGGTGGGGCTGATTAGGGATCAAAAATGTAATCTATCCATAGAGGCAGAAGACATTGCTGAGGTACTAAATGAGAGCTTTGCATCTGTCTTTACCAAGGAAAAAGATGCTGCCAAAGTCATAATGAAAGAGGTAGTTGAGATATTGGGTGGGCTAAAAATTGATGAAGAGGAGACATTGGAAAGACTGGCTGGCTTAAAGTTAATAAGTGACTAGGACTGAATGGGATGCATGTAGGATGTTGAGGGATGTACAGGTGGAAATTGGTACTGGTCATAAATGTCCAATCCTCGTTATACATGGAGGTGATGGTAGAGGACTGGAGACTTGCAAATTTAGCACACTTGTTCAAAAAGGATAAACACATTAACTATAGGCCTATCAGTTTAACCTTGGTGATGGTAAAGCTTTTAAAAACAATAAACTTCGCTCTAGAAAATAATTAACAGTCACTGGGACAAGTTTGCATTAATTAATAAAAGCCAGTGCATATTTGTTTAAGACAAATCATGTTTAACTAACTTGACTGAATTTTTTGATGAGATCACAGAAAGTGTTGATGAACATAATGCCGATGATATGGTGTTCATGGACTTCCAAAAGAAATTTGACAAAGTACCACATAATAGGCTTGTCAACAAAGTTGGAACCCATGGAACAGGGGCAGCATGGATACAAATTTGACTGACTGACATGAAACAAAGATTGGTGGTAGACTAGAGGAAGGTAGATATTGAGGTTCCTCAGGGGTCAGTACTAGTACCACAGCTGTTCTTGATCTGTGTTAATGACCTGGACTTAGGCTTACAGGGCACAATTTCAAAATTTGCAGATGACACAAAACCCAGATTTTCTGGTATTCTGATGGTCGGAGACTGGACGTACCCTGGAGGATGCGCTATAGGATCCCTCCGAAGTCCCAACGCAAGGACTCTGCAGGAATTAGCCAGGAAATTTTAACTTCTGATGGGCAATTCCCCTGCTCCCCCAGAGCCCCTGAAAAGGTCTCCAACTCTGAGTTAGAGTCAGAGAATTGGGAGGGTTATGACCTTCTTGGCTGGATAGATACTCAGGAAATATTAGACAGACAAAATACCTGTTTCTAACTCCTGGGTAAATATACAACTGACACCACCACTGACCCTCCCCCGACAGATCACTCACCCAAACATCCAACCCCACTGATCCTCTGACTCTACCCTGACCCAACCCCACTGATCCTCTGACTCTACCCTGACCCAACCCCACTGATCCTCTGACTCTACCCTGACCCCCCAATTTCCCCCTCACCCTCCCAGTCCCCCTCAACCCTCCGACTCCCCTTTGACCCTCTGACTCCTCCTTGACCATCCAACTCCCTCCAGCCCTCTGACTCCTGCCTGACCCTCTGACCCCCCCAATTTTCTGACTCCCCCATCCTTCTGAACTCCCTTGAACCTCCAGCTTGCTCCGACCTTCTGCTACCCCCCTTGACCTGACTCCCTACCTGACCTGACCTGACTCAACTTCACAAAACTATTCATCCTGCCACCCTACGCATTCAGCCACCCTACCCACCCTGCCACCTACCACCCTACCCACCCTAACATCTACCACCATGCCGCCCCACCCAATCTGCCACTGAACCACCCTGCCACCCTTGCCTACCTACCTCACACACACATTCACTAACTCAGTGAAAATCTAATTAAATATCCCAAAGCTTTTTATTGTGTTAGTGAATGAAGACATAACATAACATGGCAGCTAGTGCCAAAAAAGGGACCATGACTTGGTTTCCCCCAACAATCCTGCACTATGGAGAAGGACTCCGAGAACAAGTACGCTCCACATTTCTGAAGAGACCTGCTTCAGGAGTCCGGGCCAGAAATGTGGAACCCTGGCTCTGTGTTTAAAAAGAGGAGCAGAGTCACAATCCGATGGTGATTGCCACATCTTGGAAAATTTGGCCCATTGTGAACTTTGATGAATGTGTTGTTAGACTGCAAGAAGAAGTAGACATGCTGGTGGAATGGGTGGACATGTGGCAAATGAAATTTATTGCAGAGAAGTGTAGTGATATATTATTGTAGGAAGGACGAGGAGAGTTAATATAAACTAAAGAGTACAATTCTAAAGGGAGTGCAGAACAGAGAGACCTGGGAGGACCTGCGTCCAAACCATTGAAGCTGGCAGGGCTGGTTGAGAAAGTGGTCCATAAGGCAAACGGGATCCTGGGCTTTATAAATAGAGGTATAGAATACAAAAGCAAGGAATTCTGAAAAACCTGTATAAAACATTGTTCTGGCCTCAACTGGAGTGTTGTGTTCAACTCTGGGCATTGTACTTCAAGAAGGAAGTGAAGGAATTAGAATGGGCGCAAAGGAGATTTACGAGAATAGCCAAGGATGAGGGATTTCAGTGACATGGATAGATTGGAGAAGCTGGCATTATTCTCCTTAGAGAAGGGAAGGTTGAGAGGAGATTTGATAGGTGTTCAGAATTATGAGGGGTCTAGACAAAGTGGATAGAGAGAAACTGTTCCCATTAGCCCAAGTGTTGAGAACCAGAGAACACAAATTTTAAGGCAAGAGAACCAAAGATGAAATGAGGAAAAATCTTTTTGCACAACAAGTGGTTAGAATCTAGAATGCACTGCCTGATAGTATGATGGAGGCAGACTCAATCGTGATTTTCGAAATGGAATTTGATAAGCACCTGAAAAGAAAAAAGTTTGCAGGCTTAAGGCCAGTGGACTGGGAGTAGCTGAGACACAGTGGGCTGAATGGCCTCTTGTGCTGTAATCATTCTATGGTTCTATGATACATTTTCGGTTATTAGTGTGACAAAATTGTTATCTAACCTCTCAGTTTACGTTTCTCTTAATAAACTTAAATGTATGAGCACTGGTTAAGGATTTAACCAAAGCAGTAATTCCCTCTTAAACATTTCATAATTCTGAATACTCAGATCTCTCTACTCTATTAAGCACAGTCCTATATTTTCAATTCTTTCATCAGAACTATATTCTCTCACCCCTGGTATAATTCTGGTAAATCTATATTGCAATTTTTGCACAACTTCAGTGTCCTTTATGTAATGGGGTACTCAAAACTGTAAAAAGCACCCCCAAGAGTGTCCTAACCATGTCTTGTACAGATTCATTGCTTCCTTGATTTTGCATCCAATGGATGGGGTTTTCCCAGGCAAGGAGAGGTAGATTTGGGTGTGTATGGGGAATTAATCCCCTAAAATTGACATTGTGTCAGGATCCCAAAATCATCCTGCCCTCTTCTGGGTTTCATCCAGGCAAGTCAAAGGTGAGCAGAGAACCCCTTGCAGCTGTCACGGAAGGCATTTAAGTATTCAAATAAGCAATGAAACTGTTTAATCAAAGATTCTGGCTTTAACAGGCAGTGGACCTATTTCCTGTGTCATTGAGGTAAGTGCACAGTGGGAAGTGCTTCTTCAGTGAATGTGACAGGCTGAGAAGCCTTTAATCCATGAAATGGAAGAGCGCCAGCTATAGTAAGGTGAGAGGCTGCTGCTCATAGAACTTCTTTTCAGAGAGTGCTTTCAGTTCCTGACATGTGAGTGCAAACTTCTTCATGTCACCTGCTTTGCACTTCACTCACCTTCAGCTGAACTTCTCTCTTTCCGGCCTTCACCATGACATGGGGGCAGCTAATGAAGTTCTAGCTTGCACTTCTGGTGAAGAGTGAGAGGAGCAGAAATGCCTACACCAACAGCGCCAGCAACACCAGCACCATCTGCCTTCTCCTCAGTCACATTCCCCTCCACTGGGCAGAAGGGATGGAAGCAGAGTTCCAGCTCCATAGAGGCAAGACCACCCAACACTGGAGTTACTGGTGGATGATTAATTCTCTTGACATACATGAGCACCAGTGCCTCTGGAAGCTGGGATTCCCGCCGTAGGCCACCAGTGACATCTGCAGCCTCCCAGAACAAGACCTCCTTCTGAGTGGTCCAGGTTTGCTTGTGGCTGGCAAAGTGCCTGTCACTGGAGGACCTGTCTCTGGGTAAGAACTACAGTAAAGCATGTTAGAGATTCCAAAGGGTTCCCAATCCATCAATGCCCCGCTGTTTGGCCAGGGACTATCAGTTTAAGTTCCCACTCTAAGCCTCTATATATAAAACTCAGAGTTTTATTTGCCACTTTTTTATAGTGACTACCCTTGTGGAGGAGTTTGCAAGGTGGTTTAGAGATGAGATGACTCTAACATCATGTCGGATAAGGGTGCCAGGAGCAGCACCAGGCATATTTAAAAATGAGGTGTAAACCTTATGAAGTTACAGGATTACATGTATCCTAAACAGTGAAAGCAACATGCTTTGGACAAAGCTATGTGATCTGACAACCAACAGATTAGAGCAAAGCTCTGGGGTCCTGCCACATTCAGTCATGAATGGTGGTGGACAATTAAACAGCTGATAGGAGCAGGAGGCTCCACAAACCTCCCCTTCTTAAAGATAAAGCTGAAGCATTTGCAAACATCTTCAGTCAAAAGTGCTGAGTGGATGATCCATCTCACCTTTTTCTGAAGTGCCCACCATTACAGAAGCCAATGTTCAGCCAATCCAATTCACTGTATGTGATTTCAAGAAATGACAGAGTGCATTGGATGCAGTTTAGGCTACAGGCCCTGACAACATTCCAGCTGTAGTGCTGAAGATCTGTGCTGCAGAACTATCCATGTCTCTAAGCCAAGTTGTTTCTGCATAAATACACCACTGCCATCTACTCAACAAAGTGAAAAATTGCCCAGTATCCACAAAAAGCAGGAAAAATTCAATCTGGCCAATTGCCAACTCATCTTCAAATTTATTAGAGCTTTTTTGAGGATGTAGCTAATAGGGTAGATAAAGGGGAGCCAGTTGATATAGGATACTTGGATTTCCAAAAGGCATGTGATAAGGTGCTACACAAAGATATGCAAGATAAAGGCTCATGGAGTTGGGGGTCATATATTAGCTTGGTGATGAAGGCTTGGTTAACGGACAGGAAGCAGAGAGTAGGGTTGAATATGACACTTTCAAGTTGGCACTAATGAAATGCCTCAAGAGTCAGTGCTTGGGCCTCAGCCATTTACAGCTATATTACCAATGAGATAGAGAGTAATGTGTCCAAGTTTGCTGATGATACAAAGCTAGGTGGGAATAAAAGCTGTGAGGATGCAGAGAGGTACTAACAGGTTAAGTGAGTGGACAAAGAGATGGGAGATGGAGTCTAACGTGGGGAAGTATGAGGTTATTTACTTTGGCATTAAGAACAGAAAAACAGAATATTTCTAAAAATGTACGAAACTTGTAAATGTTGATGTTCAACGAGACTTGGGTATAATATACAAGAAACACAGAAATTTAGCATGATGGTACAGCAAACTATTAGGAAGGCAAAAGGCATAAGGGCCTTTCTTGCAAGAGGATTGGAGCACAAGAATAAGGAAGACTTGCTACAATTGTATATAGCTTTGGTGAAATCACTTCTGGAGTACTGTGTGCACTTTTCTTCTCTATATCTGAGAAAGGATATACTTTCATTGGAGGTGATACAGCGAATGTTCACTAAATTGGTTCCTGGAATAAGAGAGTTGGCCTATGCTGGGCAGCTGAGTAACTTGGGCCTACACTCTCTGGGGTTTAGAAGAATGAGATGTGATCTCTCAGATTCTGAAGGGGCCTGACAGGGTGGACACTGAAAAGTTGTTTCCCCTGGTTGGGGAATCTACCAGATGGGAACACAGTATCAGAATATAAGAAATAGGAACAGTAGTAGGCCATTTGACCCCTTGAGCCTGCTCTGCCATTCAATTAGATCATGGCTGATCTGCTTTTGTTTGAATTCCACATTCCCATCTACCCCCGATAACTTTTGATTCCTTGCCTAACAAGAATCTATCTACCTCTGCCTTAAAAATATTCAATGACCTCATCTCCACCACCTTCTGAGATAGTGCGTTCCAAAGTCGCACACTCTCTGAGATTGAATCTCTCCAGGTTGAATTTTTCCTGCTTTTTGTGGACAGGATGTACCTGGGCAATTTTTCACTTTGTTGAGTAGATGTCAGTGGTGTATTTATGCAGAAACAACTTGGCTTAGAGGCATGGATGGTTCTGTAGCACAGGTCCTCAGCACTACAGCCGGAATGTTGTCAATGCTCCATGATTGAGGAACGATAAAGCTCCTTAATGTCTCTGTCTATTTGTTTCTGAATGCCTAATTGTGCGCAGTAATGATAACACAGAGCACTGAGATAGGCTGCAATAGACAGATTTTTTTGTCTGTCAGGGGATCAAGGGACATAGGTAATAGGTAAGAAAACAGAGTCGAGGCAGAAAATCGACCATTAATGTTTTGAATAATGGTGCAGGCTTGAGGGGCTGTTTGGTCTACTCCTGCTCCTATTTCTTATGCTTTTAAGTCAAGAGTGTGATGGAATACATTCTACTTGCCTTTATGAGTGCAGCTCCAACACAAGAAGCTTAATACCATCCAGGACCAAGCAGCATGATTGCCAACTCATCTACTACCTCAAACATTCACTTGCTCCTCCGCCAGCACACCATGGCTCCAGTGTGCACCAGCTACAAGACGTACTGCAGCAACTCGCCAAGGCTATTTTGACAGCACCTCCCAAATCTTCAACCTCTACTATCTAGAAGAACATTAAGGTTATTAAGCACATAGGAACAATGCTATCTGCAAGTCATACACCATCCTGACTTGGAAATATACCACTAGTTCCTTCACCATCACAGGTTCAAAATCCAGGAATTCCCTCTTAGCAGCACTGTAGCAGTGCAAGAAGGCAGCTCACCACCATCACCTTCTCAAAGACAGTTAGGGAAAGGGCACTAAATGCTGGCCTTGCCAGTGATGTCTGTATATCATGAATGATTTTAAAAAAGTGATATTTGAAGGTAACTGAGTCAACTTTCAGGGTGGACTTGATAACCTGACATCAGAGCTAGGTAGGTCTGCTGTACTTCAGTCCACTGTTGATGAATGTTTTACGACCAGGTGAGGAAGAGTGAGCTGGCTCCCCTTCTATTCAGCCCAGTCGGTTGGTCGCAACAAAGATTTTAAAATTTCTCCGTAAATGCCTTTTCCAATCCAAATGTATTTTTGTTTTATAAGTGGCCAATAAAATCAGGTTTTCTTGAGTCAAAGAAAGAGCACGTTTATTAGTTACTAAACCCAAGAAAAACTAATAAAAACGTGAAATTCTACCACGCTGTGTTCGTTACCCCCAACAGGATCCATAACTACAATATTTCTTATTAATCCCACCTCATTACACATTACTACATCTAAAATAGCCTGTTCCCAGGTAGGGTCTGCAATGTATTTTTCTAAGAAACAATCCCTGATGCACTCTACAAATTTGTCTTACCCTGCTAATCAAATTATTCCAGTCAATATGTAGATTAAAATCACCCATGACAATTGCCCTTCTTACGTGCCTCCATTATTTCCCGATTTATACTTTGTCCTACAGTGAGGCAACTCTTTAGGGGCTTATAGATGACTCCCACCCGTGACTTCTTCCCCTTGCTATTCCTTATTTCCACCCAAACTGATTCCACATCACAAGCTATTGCACCTATATCACTACTCAGCACTGCACTGATACCTTCCTTTATTAACTAAGATACCCCACCTCCTTTTCCTTTTTGTCTACATTTCCAGATGTCGAATACCCTTGAAAATTGAGTTCCCAGTCTTGGTCACCCTGCAATCATGTCTCTGTAATAGCCATCAAGTTATATTCATTTATTTCTATTTGTGCTGCCAACTCATCTATCTTGTTACAAATGCTGCATGCATTCAGATAAAGAACCTTAGGTTTTGACTTTTTACCATTATTACTCATTCTGGTTCTAATTCCTGCTGCACTCTTCTGCTTATATTTTCTACCCCTTCATGTCACATTTTGATTATTGTTCGCCTCTTCACTACCCTGCACATCTGCTCTCGTGTTTCTTTTTGATTTTTTAAACTTCCCTTCAATTGAACCTTCCCTCCCACTAATTAGTTTAAAGTCCTATCTACAACCCTAGATTTGCCAGGACACTGGACCCAGTGTGGTTCAAATGAAGCCCGTCCCAAATGGAACAGCTCTCACCTTACCCAGTACTGGTATTAGTGCCCCATGAATCGGAACCCATTTCTCCCACGCCAATCTTTGAGTCACACATTTACCTCTCTAATATTATTTACCCTATGCCAATTTGCATGTAGCTCAGGCAGTAATCAGAAGATTATCACCTTTGTGGTTCTGCTTTTTAATTTAGCAATGAGCTGCTTGTAGCCCTTCAGTGTGGACCACGACAACTGGATCCTTCCCCTCCCACTCTAAGTTCCTCTCCAGCTCTGAAGAGATGTCCTTAACATTTGCACTAGATAGGCAACACTGCCTTCGGGATTCTCTGTCTTTGCTGCAGAAAACAGTATGTATTCCCTTAACTATGCTATCCCCTATTACGACTACATTTCTCTTTCCTCCCCCGCTTGAATGGCTTTCTGTACCATGGTGCTGTGGTCAGTTCGCTGATCCTCCCCGAAGTCTGTGCCCTCGTCCACACCAGGAGCAAGAACCTCATACCTATTAGACAAGGGCACTGGCTGAGGCTCCTTCAAAGTTAAATTTTGGATTCCTATACCTGCCTCACTCGCAGTCACACCCTCCTGTCCATGACCACGGTTGAAATTTGACATAATTAATCTAAGGGGTGTGACTGTCTCCTGAAATACAGTGTCCAGCTAACTCTCTCCCTCCCTGATGTGTCGCAGTCTCTGCAGTTTGGACTCCAGCTCATCAACTCTGAGCCAAATTTCCTCGAGCAGCCAACACTTGCTGCAGATGTGGTCACCGTGGATCGCACTAGCGTCCACCAGCTCCAACATATTACAGCTGCAACACATCACATACCCAGCCATCTCTATTCTATTTAATTAATTAATTTGGATGTTAAATATTTGAAAATTGAATCTCTTAACTGTACTCTTCAGCTGTAATAATATCTCCTGATTGGAGATACTGGCCAATCAGAAGAGACACCCACCAATCACCTATTTGTTTTCCTTTGACGTCACACTTCAGCTCTGACAGGTACAAACGGGTTTGAAGGTGCTCTCTGCCACCGGTTTTTATCTCCTGCCACTGCTGCCTTTCTCACACAGGTCCACCCTCCATGTGAGCAAAATCCAGCGCTTTGCATTTTTAATGCCTTCCTTTCAAGAGAGTCCCTGTCTGAAGTGGACCTTGACACCCACCCTCAGGTGTGAAATTCCATGCAACAGGTTTGCAGTGCAATCCATACGGAAACTTGGTTAAGTTAACTTACAGTTTCAGACATCAGGTGACACGTGGCATCCATATTTGGTCAGTGTCTTTTCTTGTATTTGTTTTTAAACAGGTCCTCTTTTAACAGTCCAATATGTCTTTGGCTAGTTGGTGAAGTTGTAGGTAGATCTCACTCAGCCACAATTTCTCACTGTCGTGACAAATGAAAGGTTAATCTAACTCAGCAATGGGACCTGGAGGGGCATGCCTGTCACTGGAACTCGGGAGTCTTCCCATTGGACCCAAAGAGCTCTTCCAAGTAATGTCTAATGAGTAGAGTGCTCCTAGCCTAGCCTTTGTGTGACGGGAAGCTTATAAACTCTTTGCACTTGTATGCATTGAGTTGATTAAGATCTAGCCTTAACTTTACACACACATGGGGACCTAAGGCTTGGCTTTACCAGCCTGCATCTGAACTCTCAGGGCTTGCATAGGTTGGCTGTCTCCTTTCAGGGAATGAGTATGCATTCCATACTGGGGAAACAGAAGCTCCATTTGTGTTGATTGATTTGGAGGCTCTTAAGAATGGTGATACCCAGTTGACCAAAAAAAAAGTGGCAATGCTAATAAATATGACAGTTTGTATTTTGAGTATGCATAAAGAGAGATTTTTAAAACTCAGTATTAGCACAATGTAGACCCTGTACTAAGTAGACTATTATATTCTGATTAACAACTTTTACCCAAACAGACAGGTACCAGATGTCCCTAATGAAACCTTTGTCAAGTACTTAAGAAGGTTCACCTGATTCATTTCTGGGATGAAAGGCTATTTAATGAAGAAAGGTTGAGTAGGTTGGGTCTATACCCGTTGGAGTTTAGAAGAATGAGAGGTGATCTTATTGAAACATTTAAGATCTTGAAGGGACTGGATAAGGTGGATACCCGGAGGATGTTTCCTTTTGTGGGCGAAAATAGAACTTGGGGACATAGTTTAAGAATAAGATGTCTCCTTTTTAATACAGAGGTGAAGAGAATTTTTTTTCTTTCAGGGAGTTGTTAGATTGTGGAATTCCCTTCCCCAGAAGGGAGTAGAGGCTGTTCTTTAAAAAATGTATTCAAGGCTGAGTTTGGTAGATTTTTGTTAGACAAGGGACTCAAGGGTTATGGGTGCAGACATGAAAAGGGCGCTGATACTACAACCAGATGAGCCATGATCTTATTGAATGGTGGAGTAGGCTCGAAAGGCCAAATGGCCTACTCCTGCTCCTAAGTCCTATGTTCCTATGTATTGCAAAGCAAACCAATCAAATGGACTAAACGTTTTAAACTATTAAACAATATAACAACCTAAACAATTTATGCAACCTACACACTGAATAACTATGCAAACAAATCTCAAGCTCTTGTGCACAGGTATTGTGAATGAGATGGGATTACCAACTATGAGTGAAGGGCTATGGTGAAGTACAACTTGTCCAACCTCGCTTTTAAACAGTAGCTCTGCATAGGCTATCGTGGAGACCATTCATCAGAGACATCCTGGGGAGCATTTTTTTCCCGGTAGTGAGGAAAAAGTACTGCAAGGTTATATATGTAGCCTGTTACAAAACTCATAGCATGGTGAGTGGTAAGTGGTGTAGGTCATATTGAATATATAATCATAATGTATATAAATATAAAGCAACATATAGATGTAATGTGGGCTTACAAATATTCTCGTAGCTAGAATGGAGGTTTGTGTGCAAACTGCAGTATTGTGTGCAGTTCTGGTCACCACATTACAGGCAGGATGTAATAGCTCTGGAGAGAGTGCAGAGGAGGTTTACAAGAATGTTGCCAGGGTTAGAAAATTGCAGCTACGAGGAGAGATTGGTTAGGTTGGGGTTATTTTCCTTAGAACAAAAAAGGCTGAGAGATGACTTGATTGAGGTGTGCAAAATTATGAGGGGAATAGATAGAGTGGACAGGATAAAGTTGTTTCCCTTGGTGGACAATTCTAGAACCAGGGGACATAGATTCAAGATAAGTGGCAGAAGGTGTAAGGGGGACATGAGGAAGAACTTTTTTACACAGAGGGTAGTGGGTGTCTGGAATTCACTGCCCAAGTTGGTGGTAGAGTCAGAAACTCTAAACTTGTTTAAAAAGTACCTGGATCTGCACCTAAAGTGCTGTAAGCTGCAGGGCTATGGGCCGGGTGCAAGAAGGTGGGATTAGAAAAGGCACCTGGGTGTCCTCAGGCTGGCATGGACAAGATGGGCTGAATGGCATCCTTCTGTGCAGTAACTTTTCTATGGTTCTATGGTTCTAATGCTTACCTGAGCAGTTTGAATTGCATGACAACCATTTCATCTCCCCCCTTGACAGAAAGCAGAGAGCGTGAGGCACTGTCTTTTAGATCTAGTGTTGGATAGGTCCCAATTGAGAAACAAATGATGCTTTGTATCAATAGTGGCACAGACGTAAAGTGACATAAATGGCAGGATATGAATACTTCAGTCGTGATAGACAGGACTATCTCCTATCTATTAAAAGCTTTGTGATATAAATTGGAACTTGTTGCAAATTGGTTAAGCTGCCTGTTAGATTTTGATTAAGTGATGCAAAATTTTGTATTATTATTACAAAAAGGCTCATATCTATGAGAAGACTAATAACCGTATCATTTTTATCTCTAACTACTTAAGGGTGGCCACAGTATTTGAGAAATCTTCAGGGGAGGGTGTGCAAGAGCAAGGATAAGCACTATTTATAGATTAAATACATTAGAACAATAAACACAATATACAGGCCATTTTAATTGAGTCCACTGGAAGGACTCAGCAATATCTTTTATTCTACTTCTGTGTGATTATTATTGGGAGTCTAAATTTGCTGAGTGGTCCAATATACACCCACGCCTTGGCACGATAGGAATGAATAAATCTAACAAATAAAGCAATAAACAGCTTTAACAGGCTGGTTTAACTTGGATTGTGGTGTTGCGCTCTCCCTTTACATGTAGATTAGTTGACTGGATGATGACTCACTTGTTTAAAAGCCAATGTGTATGTAACTGAGCCATACAGAGCAAAGTTCTCAAAGTTGATTTTTTTGGGTTATGCTGAGTTCACTGATGTTGGTGTATGCTCTTGGTTGTCAAGTGAAGACTGAACCAGGGTTTGGTAGCCCATCCCTTCATGGCCTACTGACATCAAGAGGCTGATTGTCATCTTGCTGTTTCCCCTTTTATCTCTGTAAACAGGGTAGTAGGGAGAGACAAAATTGGGGGCAAAAATGCAATTTATGGATGGAGGCCTATCTGTTCTGGTTTTCAGGTGAACCTTGAATTAGGAGATCAGAATTAGGCTTAACTTCAATATGGTCAAATAATGTAGTTCAGACTTCAATGCCCTTTTTATTTCAGTCACTGCCACTACTGTTATTTTCTCAATCTGACCACAAACCATGGATGGTGGAAATTAAGAGATGGCCATTCCCAGCATAATTTTAAGGGAGCCTCATCTACTCTTGCTTAAAACACTGCAACAATGTATGAGATATTTTGTTGATAGTTCATAATGATCTTTGCAAGTTGTTTTTCCAACCATGTTAATGGCGATGTCTCTATTGTAGTCAAAGTTTGTAACATGTTGGAGCCTCGTCCTGTTCTTGAGGTCTACCTCTGCTAGTTCTGCCAAAAAGAATAGTGGGGATGGGTAGTGTGTGCCTTGTTGAAGACTTCTTAACAGGTATAAGGCAGGTTAACATAGAGAGGAAGGAACAGCAACTGCAGCCAAGCGAGGAAAGTCATTGAAAGGGTAATAGAGCAGCTGAGTGTGAGTGCAAGGAGTGGGAGGCATAGTGGTGTCCCATTGTGTAACGAGGAAGAAAGATGCGAAGAGTTGTCTTAACTTGGCAATTCTTTCTGCACTGCAGGTCAGCCCCAAAAATTCTGCTGTTGACATTTATGTGCCCAGCCATCTCTTTGTACTGCTGCTGGCTAATTTGCTGAGACAGTGTCTTCGCTTATAGATATTTTTTAATAGAAGAAATGATACATACAACTTGCACAAGGACACAGGGTTATGGGTCATCTTGCTTTATAATTGGAGAAAGTACCTGAAGGGCACCCGTTTCTTGTGTAACTGTGCCCCAGTGAAGGAGGGGAGGGAAAAAGTGGCAGATTCAGTTTTACATTTGCTCAGGATGTAGACACTGCAGGGCTCATTTTTCTGACCCCTTGCACCTGGCTGCCAAGCTGCCTGAGTGCACCTGGAACCCTTTCTGCCTGTAGTGACCTGAACCCATTTGTATTTCTTGGTTCAGAGCTGCCTGTCCCTCTGCTATGTGTTCTTGTTATCTTTTTGTTCCTAGATGTGGTTAATAATCACACTCTAAGCTTGGAAATATCAGAAACTCTTTATCTTTAATTTTGCCACGTCTCTTGTATAGCAGAAGGACTAGATTGAACTGGCTCTGGTATACTTCACACGAGTCTCCAGTGCAGCTGTAAAGTGTGGCCCCCGGAACTTAAACATAATAATTAGTTCCTAGATATTTACAGTCATTACAATATATAACACCCTCAAAGGAAGTGCAGGGAATCCAGAGGCAATGTGAAAATGGTGATGACCTGTTGTCCAGGTCACTGCTCCATTGCCCCTCCCCTGTGCTTGAAAATATGTTTCCCAATGTATTATACAGAAATATCAACCTTTATTTGTTCATGGCTGAACTGTACCTGTAACCAAGCAGACATGTGTAAAAGAGCGCACAATGTTGATCAAGACTAGAAAGACATGAGTGGTTGTGGAGAAAAAGGTTAGAAAAAATATTGTTAATTTTATTATTTTTAAATGAATTGTGGTTTCAATTTCCACTATTTAAAAACAAATTACTTGGACAGTCAAGTAAAATTTATTTGCACTACTTTAAAAAATATATTTTATTTTGCCTTGTATGCCTGTTTGTGTGAATGTAAAAGATCCCCTGGCTATTGATGTCCTAACCAACATTTATCTTTCAATTGACAGTATCAAAAACAGACTGGTCATTTTTGCTGTTTGTTGGACCTTGCTTTCTGTATTTTTCTACAAAATAAGAACTGTCATGACACTTCTTACTTGGCTATGAGGCACTTCGAGATGTCCTGAGGGCATGAAAAGTGACATATAAATGCTAGTTCTTTTTATTTCATTTTCCTTTATTTTAATGAAATGGAGGGTGAGAAACAACACAAAACCACATTGAGATGATTAAAATAATCTGAAAAATCTGAAATAAGAATAGAAAATGATGGAAGTACATTCCAATGAAGGGCCGAGACCCAACGTATTCACTGTCTTTTCTTTTCCCAGATGCTCATAAACCATTTGCAACATTTTTGGTTTTTATCACAGACATTGGCAATGTGAACTTGGTAAATAAGGGTGGCTGGGTGGCAGGGGGATGGGGTAAATTTCCTCAATGTTTCCTCCCCTCACCTGCCCTTTTCATCTCTGTAACTTTGGTGGAAGTTCGTCAGAGGCTCCAATCGCACATGTAAAATGGGTGTTCCACCGGTGTCACAGTGGCGAAGCAGAAGGACCTCTTAGAAAATTCAGCCTTCTTGACTCCTAAAGTCACAGTGCCTTGTTTTAATGGTTTACACATATTGAGCTTCACTTAGGGCATTTTAACAGCTGAGGCCAGCACCCTAAGGTTCCTTCAACTGCCCAAACCTGAGACAGTTTCACAAAAGCATCTGCTCATGGCATTTACGTTAGATTTTCTAATTGCTGGTTGCAGACATCATGTAGACAATACCACACTTTGTAAGAAGATTACACCATGCTTCTGTTCGGAATAACTGCAGTTTACATTCTCTGGTGACATTGAATGGAATGAATTCAGATAGATCCCAAGAATGTTGAATGTTTTTTCCGAAATCTTTTATAAAATAAAATAGAGATATAGTTTAACATGGTATTTTAAATCAAATACTGACATTGTTTAATCTGGGATTCAATTTATCATGAGCTCTTTCTGTTAAGAAAAAGTGTGTTGAAATTCCTCTGAATGCAGTGGTTAATGTTCCGTAAAATTCCCATATGCTGTGCATTATTTTATCAAAATCACCAATAGCATTGGTTGGCTCCACAGATGCTGCCAGGCCTGCTGAGTTTTTCCAGTATTTTCTGTTTTTAGTTCGGGTTTCCAGCATTTGCAGTATTTTACTTTTGACTTTAAGATATTATACACAGATTTAGCATGAACACATTGACTGATATATTAAAAATAATGCACAGAAAACAATTGTCACATCTTTCCCACGACTGCAATAAAAACCTCTTATTATAGCGTGTTACAGCCTTAGCTATTGCTGTAAATTGTGCATCTCTTCCATAGCAAAGCAGTGAAAATAACATTAAGGTTGACAGTACTTGTAAGTCTTCATGTGCTGGTGTTGAGTTAATATGTTGAATTACTGGAGTATCCAATGTCATATGTCTTACCTGATCATTTCAATAATACAACCAGGTTCAGAAACTACAATGTCCCAAGCCTTAATTTGTTTCCATTTAATTAAGGGCTTGCATTTGGCAATGTGCACTTTAGCCAAGGAATAGATAAAAAGAGGGAAATATTTAATACGTGAATGAAGCAAAGTGTAATAATATCAAAGTAGCATAAATTGTAAGAGCAGAGTTAGTGAAATTATACCTTGCAGAAGTGAATGTACTCCTGATAAGAAATGGCATTAATGGTATAATGTTATGAGACACACTTTTTGTTATTTGTGTTCCAAGTGCACCTTAAATTTAAAATGATACAGTTTAAATATTAAAATTACCAGGTGGAGAATCAGAGCAGGGATGCACTCAGATTCCTGACAACTGCATCCAATTTGCAGAACTCTGCATTGGAAGTGTTGACTGAAAACACTAAAATGGGTGTTCCACCAATGTCACAGTGGCGAAGCAGAAGAACCTCTTAAGAAAATTCAGCCCTCTTGCCTTACTTAAAGGGTATACCGAGCTTCACTTAGGGTATTTGAACAGCTGAGGCTACCACCCTTAAGTTCCCTCACGGGAAATATCATCTGCCTAAACCTGAGACAGTTTCACCTAAGTGTCTGCTTATTGCAACCTCTAAATTGCAGAAGCCCTTGAGTTCTATAGTTTAGCTTCAAAAGAGATCAACAAAAAAAATCCCATCATTTGCTTCAGCTCTCAGTGCATGAGCTTATTTTTTTTTCTTTATTCTTTCATGGGATGTGCGCATCACTGGCAAGGTCAGCGTTTGTTGCCCATATCTAATTGCCCTTGAACTGAGTGACTTGATAGCCATTTCAGAAGGCAATTGCTGTGACCTGGAGTCAAATGTGGGCCATACCAGGTAGGGATGGAAGATTTCCTTCCCCAAAGGACATTAGTGAACCAGATGGGTTTTTACAACAATAGATGATAGTTTCATTACAGAGACTAGCTTTATATTCCAGATTTATCAATTGAATTTAAATTCCACCAGCTGCTATGGTGGGATTTGAACCCATATCAACTAGCCTCAGTTCCTGGATTACTAGTCTAGGACATTGCCACTATGCTACCACCGTCCCCAAATAATCCATAACTGAATGTTTCATGAAGCATGAATTGCCCTCGGATCATCTGACGCTATTGAATTTATACCCATTTCCTGGATTAAGACCCCAGTATACAATGAAAATCAATGTACTGTTAATCTACTGTGATTGCTCACAGAATGATAATTCATGCAAGGACATCGAACAATACTGATGTTATTTTGTTGTTTCATATTTTGACATGAAATGAATTTTTTTGCCCCATTGAAGTAAATCATTTCAGAATGATGGGAAAAATCATGTAAACAACCGCGTTCTGGCAGATATATGCAATATTATTATTTTTTATTTATATCTTTTGAAGTTAGCCTATAGAACTCAAGGGCTTCTGCAATCTAAAGGTTGCCAGTGACTATTCTAAGCTACTGCAATCAACTCTTAAAATATTTTTATTCTTCACTTCAGGCTGAATTCAATTTGATGCGCTGGTGATCATGATAACACACCTTACATTTTACGTGTTGCCGCTTGATTATGCCAATCAAGGTAATCTGGGAAGTAATTTAGTTGATTTGGGTAACCCTTGAAATTGTGTAGCTACTTGGAACAAATTCTTCCCACCTCTAGTGGGTTTCACTTAACTTCAATTTTGTAAAAGAGCTTTCACTGCTGCATCCACAAGCACATTCTTTAATTACATTTGATGGAGAATTAACGTGTCCTCCCACTTCTCACCTTCCAAGCTACATGTCTTTCGTGTAAATGAAATAAGGAACTTTTAGAATTGAGAAAAGAAACACATATATCAGAATACAGCACGAAAATGTATCTTGTCTTTATGTGCTATTTTCTTCCCCATTTGTCGCTCATTTGAGCTACTCCTCAATGAGCAAGGCTGTGCTTATTTGTGCCACACCACCAGGAGGAGCACTTCTTGCCCATGTGCAGTTGCAGTCTCAGTCAATGCCAGTGTCAGCCGCTTGCATTAAAACAAACAAATTGGCTTGACAGACTAACAATATAGTCTAAGCTACCCATTTTTAGGACCAGGCAGCCCTTAACCATATGCAAGTTCTTGCATCTAGTCTACCTGTCATTTTCAATTGTATCCTCTGCAAAACATGCTTCTGATGATTCAGTAAATGTTGAAGATATGTAGTCAGGAAATTTCAGTAAATGAGATTCCCAACTTGCAATGAGCTCAGATGAGACCTGATTGTAAAATCTCATTTAAGGACACTTTTTTGGGGGGGCAAGAATTAATAAAATAAATCTTTGGAAATATTTAAGAAAACTCATTACCTGACATGGAACTTAAACCCATGGCCCTTGGATTGAGAGTGCCATTATCAACCAGTTGAGCTAACCATGCATAATACAAGCAACCTGCACAAAGACAAAGTCCCCTATAGGCACATAAATAGTGAAAGGGTGGTAAAAGGAGGAGTGGGGCCAATTAGGGACCAAAAAGGGAATTTGCACATGGAGGCAGGGGATATAGCTGTGATGTTAAATGAAGACTTTGTTTTTGTCTTTACCAAGGAAGCAGATGCTACCCAAGCCATGGTGACAGAGGAGGAAACTTTGTCACTAGAAAGGTTAAAAATTGATAAGGGGTATTGGATAAACTGTTGGTACTTAAATTTGAGAAGGTGTCGGGACCAGATGAGATGCATCCAAGGATATTGAAGGAAGTGATAGTGAAAATTGCAGGGGCACTGGTCATTATCTTTCAGGTTTCCCTAGACTCGGGAGGTGCCAGAGGACTAGAGAACTGCAAACATTTCACCCTTATTCAAAAAAAGCTGGAAGGATAAGCTCAACAATTACAGACTAGTCAGTTTAACTTGAGTGGTGGGGAAGCCTCTAGAATTAACTTTTAATAGTCTAGAATTAATAGTCACATGGAAAAATGTGGTTTGATTAGGAAGAGAGGATTTCATAAGGGAAAATCATGTTTAATTAACTTGCTGGAGTTTTTTGAAGAGGCAACAGAGAGGGTTGATGAAGATAATCTGTTGATGTGGTGCACATGGACTTTCAAAGGGAATTCGATATAATGTGACTTGTGAGAAAAAGGGACAGTAGCGATGTGAATATAAAATTGGCTGAATAGGATAAAATAGGAAACAGTGAGTTATGGTTAATGGATATTTTAAGTTGGAGGAAGGTTTGTAGTGGAGTTCCCCAGGGATCAGTATTAGGACCCTGGCTTTTCCTGATATATGTTAATGATCTAGATCTTGATGTTCAGGGGACAACTTCAAAGTATGCTGATGATACAAAACTTGGAAGCATTGTAAACTGTGAACAGGACAGTGTAGAACTTCAAAAGAACATCGACAAGTTGGTGGAGTGGGCAGATAGATGGCAGATGAAGTTCAATGCAGAGAAGTGTGAAGTGGTGCATTCTGGTAGGAAGAACATGGCGAGACAATATGCAATAAGGGGTACAACTTGAAAGGCTGTGCAAGAGCAGAGGGACCTGTGTGTATATGTGCACAGATCATTAAAGGTGGCAAGACAGGTGGAGAGAGCCTTTAATAAAGCTTACAGTATCCTAGACTTTATTAATGGTGGCTTAGAGTATGAGAGCAAGGAGATTATGCTGAACTTGTATAGCACACTAGTTAGACCTCAGCTGGAGTGTTGTGTACAGTTCTGGGAGCCACACTATAGAAGGATGCAATCGCTTTGGAGGGGAGAAAGCTAGGAAGAGATTCGATGGAGGTGTTCAAAATCATGAGGGGGCTGGACAGAATAGATAGGGAGAAACTGTTCCTGTTTGTGAAGGGATCGAGAATGAGGGGGCACAGAGTTAAAGTGATTTGCAAAAGAAGCAAATTTGATGTGGGAAAAAACTTTTTCACATAGCGAGTGTTTAAGTCTGAAATGCACCGCCTGGAAGTGTGTGGAGGCAGGTTCAATCGAGGCGTTCAAGATGACACTCGATGATTACTTAAATAGAAACAATGTGCAGGGTTACGGGGAAAGGGCAGGGGAATGGCACTGAATCATAATGCTCATTCGGAGAGCTGGTGCAGACACAATGGACCAAATGGCCTCCTTCTGCACTGTAACAATTCTGTGATTCTGTGACAGAACATAAATGGAAACAGTTCACTTTCATGGTTTGTATGCAGTAGAAAGGCTATGGTTACATGCGCAATGTCTGTCATTGCTCCCTGGTGTGTGTGGCTGGGGAGGAACAAATGCAAAGGGATGATTTAAACCCTGTCAGTTTTCTTTGAAACAGGGACACAAAAGATTGCAATAGAGAAAAAATGGCAGACATTCCTTTCAGAAAGCATTTTGAACTATTAGATCGTTCATCATATCACTGAGTTAAATAAATGTTTACATGCAGTACTCTTATGATAAAATATTTTCATAAAGAATCTCATCATAAAAGTTGACATAGGAAGATGTGTACTAATAATCAGTTGGTAGTACAGAACTTGAGTATTGCTGAAATAAGAGTCAAGTAAAAGCTTTTTGTCTGGCACTCATCAGGACACTTTGCAAGAATACCAATACAAGGGGAAACTTGAATGAGAAAAGGGTGCTGGTCAGTTGACATTGATTGGTAGAGGCATTGCCATGGAGAATGCACCAATTGATGGTGACTGACAGTTAACTGCCGTGCATTGTTTGAAATTTAAATAGGCAGCTTGATGTGAGGAATGAGTCAGTGAATGGCTGTCACTTATTTTGTTTAGCTGAAATAGGCACAATGTGTGTACATGTTCTTTCTGTCTGCAAAGAACAGGGCCCTGTGTATTAATATATGAAGCTTCCAGTACACGCAAATGCACCATACTGCAAGCCTGACTGACCATCTTAAATGGGTTGTCAGCATAATCCTTAGCACATTGAGGATTATTAAGCAGGTGTTGTCCACTTGCAGAATCACACCTAATGTTGGGCACTGTGTTTTGAGTTTTGCAAGCATGGCTGGTTGAGTATGGTCTGTACCTTGCCTGTTGTGAACAGCGGCTGGGACATGCTGTTTGATACGATCCGCCAGTCTTTGGGACGTACAGCCTACATACCTAGCATCACACCGGCACTAAAATTCATAGACCACATTACTCATTTGTGTGATAGGCAGAACGTCATTTTGGCTTGACAGCAGCATCCTGTTAGTGGCGAATACCACCCGTGTTGCTATTGCATAGTAGCAGCGTGATGCTTCACCTGTTGCTCAAATTTTGAGATACCTTGCCCTTCCAGGGTAATCTGAGGTGAGCTGGGCACTTTTCAGGGCTGAAAAGCTTCGGCATGTCTCTTTTTTCAGCAATATTCAAGATATATATTATAAACTCTGACACAGAAGTGTTACAGGAAGTAACATTTGCGAACAGGAAGTGTTGCCATATGACCAATGTTTAATAATAAAGCTGTCAATTTCTACTTCAGATGGCCATGTGTAATCTTCTGGTGAACTGGAGTTGAAAGGCATGAGATAGTTGGGCGAGGGGCACAAAGATATGAATCAACCCCATTTTAAAGTCATGAATATTTTCCTAATTTTTATATAATACATTGATTTTTTTGTTGTGGTTATCTAAAGGTAAATGATAGAACCTTTAAAGTTCTAGGAAATAGAGAACTGGAGGTGGATAGAACAATGTTTATTTGCAGTACAGCCTGATGAAGTAGTGGATATAAAACTGCGACTACAGTGCCACTACAGGCAGGAGGATGTAATAACTGTGACAAGATTACATAAATATATCAATTATTAACATGGGTTTCGGAAATTATCGTGGAAGAGTTGTCACAGAATTGTGACAAAAATATAGTTACAAGAAAGAAAGGCAGGATGCATATGTAGATATAACATCCTCTAATATGCCTCTTGTGCAATCAGACACACTGCCATAAAAAGAATGGTGCCTGTGTTGTGTGTGCTAGCTCCTGTAATCAGTCCTACTGAGATTATCATATTGCCTTATAAAAAAGACTTTCTTATTAGGTCAGCAATAGCTAATTAAAATCTCTACTAATTAATGCTGAGAGACTATTGAAAAGGCTCACAGCACATTTAATGACATGGCAAACAGCAGATTCAACATCAGAAGTGGATATCTACTGCATAAAAGTCTCTGCCTGCCAGAGAAATGGGTGCAAATGAAGCCTGGCTAAACCAGCTGTAAGGGGCTGTTATGTGTTCCAAGAGCTTCACAACAGGAGAAGCAGTGACTCAACCTTGCATTATTGCGAGAAAACAGATGAACTTGACAACGAGACTTAGAAAACCAATGGGCCACTTGCTGATTTATTTTTAAAACTTCTTATCCACTTCAAGGCTCCTGAACCATGTAGTATTGTCAGGCTGAATGGTAACAGTGGCAGTAATGAGAAAAAATACATTAAAAATATCTTTCCCTGTTTGAGGCTCTGAAGATTTTTGTTGTAAATGTTATATGAGCTTTTTAGTGAGTTTATTTTAATAAAAAGGACAACTTAAAATGTTTAAAGGATCTCCTGTGTAGGCATCAAGATGAGAATTGGATAGTTGCTTCTGCAGGTCCACAATCTGTGAATGAAAGTATGCCCTGATGGCTTACTGGTATCATGACTTTACAATTAACTTTGGAAGGAGTTGGTTCATATGGTCGTCTTGCTGTGGGTGGCTCTGAACACTTCCCAAAACTCTCAGTCTTCTCTGGATTTTCTGTATGGAGTAATGTTGACCAGTTGTAGCTTTCTTTTAATCTCAGATCATTTTTTTTTGTCTTTTTGCTGATTATTTATCTCATCTTCTCTCCTAATGATTAGTGTATCCAGTCAGTCTCTAGGGATTTTAGGATAAGTGTTGATGCATTTTTGTGCAGAGAGTTATAATCTTGAATGCATTGCTTTGAAAGGGTGATAGAATTAGATTTAATTGTAACTTTTCCTACAACCGCAGTCGATGTTATTCGCTGAGCAAACCAAATCCCAGAGTGAAACTTGTCTTACTGATCATAACATTTTTTTTGTATTTTGAAAATGAGGGGAAAGTTACTGATCCTAGAAGCATAGAATCCCAGTAACACTTTTAGGATCTTAAAATTAAAAGATTTATTAACAAGAAGAAAAAAATACTTAAGCACATAAGATTAAAATTACACAGTTAAAAGAGTCTCACAAAACATTCTCCAAAAAAACCCCATTTGGTCAGGACACACAAGTAAACTGCTTGGCAACAGCTCCCTTATAGATCTTAACCATAAAAATTCAGTAATATTACCCAAGGCAAAAACTGCTATCATTTTAATAAATGGCATACCACATAGCTTGTCACTCTCTTCCACTATGCTATGGAAATCCAAAAGAAAGATTCATTAACAGACTGCTTTCTGAAAACAAAGACTTTTCTGGCTTGAAACTGCTTCAAATGCACAACTTTCACACCTTCTCCCAGCACAGATCTGGTCTCGGGACATGTCCCTCACACAGCCACACCACTCTACTCAACATCTTTCCTTAAACATCCTTTTCCCCTTTCATCTTAGATTCCATTGTCCTAAGCACCTCTTCGAACTCAACTTTTCCAAAATATAAAAACTTTCTTGTTTTCCTATTGCTTCCTCTTTCAGGTCAATGAAACCTAATAACCCTCCCTTGTTTACTTATGAAGCCTTTGTAAGTTGTTAAAGTCCCTTAAGCTCGCTTTGAAATTTAACAGTGAAAAGTCAAATCCCTTCTTATCTTGTAATGCAAATTTCAAACCCAACCTATTTACTTGAAATCCAACTTCACCATAGCCTTTCATTACAAATGCATGCATCCTGGCATCTTTACCTCTCATTTCTCAGTTCCCAAAGACAAGCTGTCTTTATTAACCTTTCCCCAGTTTAATTAATCATGGACACACACACACACACACACACACACACACACACATACACACAGCCTTCTTTACAGAATACCACCATATTCCCAAAATATTAAAAAATAACACTTAAATTCACACTTTCAAAAATGAATTGGATATATCCTTGAAACTGAAACATTTGTAAGTCTCAGGAAATAGAGTGGGAGTGGGATTAATTGGATAGTTCTTTCAAAGAGTCAGCACCAACATGATGGGACAAATGGATTCCTTCTGTGCTGTAAAATTTTATGACTCTTGTCTGATCAGAGGTTGGATTACATGTTTCTGGTCAGGTGTTCCAGCCAACAGAAGGGAAATTATTGTAATTTATTTCAAAACATTGTTAATCTGCTCAGATGCCATTGTTACAATCTGGCACTCACTGGCAATCTCACTCAGGAAACCAGTCTCACTGGGAGAGAGGAAAATCTCACATTGGTTTAGTAGAAGCATCTCATGTGGAGAGCCTAAGGTACACTGGATGAAGTCTGACAAACTTTATTTTGTAGTTTGAGTTAAGTCAAACCTGATGCTGACTATGACTAATGAAAATGAAGACACTTATGTTGGTCTATACTGGTACAGCTTAACTTTGCGGAGCACAAATAATCACCAGAAAACATACAATGAGAAAAGAGACATGCTGTCAAACCTTTTCATCTTGCAGCATCTCTCTTTTATCAGGAATACTCAAGTTCTGTACTATCAAGCGACTATTTAAAGCATAAGCTAAAAAAATATATATTTTACAAAGTAGTCATCCAAAATACTTACCTCAGTAATCTAGTTGCTACTTTGGCATCATATAAAGATTTGTGCAGAGAGATTGCAGTTTATATTTTTCCTCACTGATTTTGGCTCATAGCAGAATTCATAAAGACCTCATTCACGTCATTAAAGGAGAGCTATGGCCTACTTTTAATATTTTTTATTTATAACCCAGTATTCTTTCCAGAAACAAAATCCCATGGTGATTTCTAAACCACATGCTGAGACATGGAAGAAGGATGCAGCTGGTGCAGGATGATTCTTTTAATATTGCTTCTTCACCTTGAAGTATATCCGTTGCGTCATTGTAATTGGTTTGTGATCTTCAGGCCTTTGCCTGAACATCAAACACTATTTGAGCCACTGTTGTCCCTGAAGTTTATAGTAGAGCAGTAGAAAACAAGGCTATAATTATGTCTGGCTTCCGAGAACCCAAAGGCAAGTGGAAAATAAAGTTACTTTTCCCCAGTGGTTAAAAGCCTGCAACAATCTACAAGATAATTACAGGTGAGGAAGGCTCATCTTAATGAATCCATCTAAATAACCCTAACAACCTCCCATTGTAGCATCTAGTTATTTCTTAAATCAATCTAAGGTTTTTAATGTCAGAGGACTGAATTGTGTGAATAGATGTAGGAACACAGGAGCAGGAGTAGGCCATTCAGCCCTCCAAGCCTGCTCCTTCATTTAACTAGATTGTGGCTGATCTTGTACCTAAATGCTATTTTACAGCTCTATCCCCATATCCCTTAGTGTCATTGATATCTAGAAATCTATCAACCTCTACTTTGAACATGCTCAAACTCTTTAGTCCTGATGGGAGGTGAATGAGGGTGGGATGGGGGTGGTGGGGGGTGGGGGTGGGGGTGGTGGGGGGGTGGGTGGGGGAAAATATTATTCAAGCATATAAGTCACTAAGTGAATGAAAAAGGTAAATCTGGAGCACAATTTAAGTTAAGTCCTCACTCCAGGACAAGTGATCATAGAAGTGATAAAAGTCATGTCTAGAACAAATGTAAGGATGAACTACTTCACACAAAGAGTGATCAATATTGCTGAAAAGAGAGACATGTTGCCGAAGCTGTTTGTCTTGCCAATCAGGACCAAGGTAATGGTGGAGTGATTAAGACTGACAATGAGCAAGAAGCCAGAATTAGAGGGTTGTAGGGCAGGAAAAGGGTTATAGAAATAGGGAGGAGTGAGGGCATAGAGAGATTTGTAAACAAGGATAAGAATTTTAAAATCAGGGTTTTGCTGGACTAGGAGCCAACGTAGGTCAACGAGCAAAAGGGTGATGTGTGCTAGTTAGGATATAGGCAACAGAGATTTGGATGAGCTCACACTATGAGCTGAATAATATGGGCCTGTGCAGATGGCGGGTTCCGCACTCAGAAGTCAGTGGCCTTCTGACTTTGGCCCTGCTGTTGGGGAGCGCCCGATGAAATGCTGATCACCGCCAATTCGCAGCAAGGACGGGTTTCAGATGTTTATCCTGTCCAATGTATGCTGGAGGGTGGGATGTCCAGTCTCGGAGGCAGAAGGCCGTGACCCGGAGCGAGGCCACGGCCAGCTCCTTAAAGGGCCCCCTGGCACAGGACAGTGTCAGGTGACCCATCATACGATCCCTGAAGAGCAGAAACTATACATAGCGAAGAAATTTGGCTTTTGTAGTCTATCCAGGTATGTCTATTTAAATTTGAACTTATGTCTGCCAGCCATCGTTTCATAGGTGGCAAAATTGTCATAAATCAGCATTTCTATCACTTTCAGACATTGAGGAGTTATACATTAATCAAATATTTCCATGCATAGGTGTCGACACAATCAGAGTGTGGGCAGACGCTCTCTCCAGGTTCAGTGAGGCCCTCCTCCATACAGTCGAGGGGAGAGGTGAAGATCTAATTCCAAGCACTGGGAAGAGGAGGAAGCCCAGGCAGACCCGTGCTATGTGGGAGGAGGTGACCAATGTATCGACATTGTGAGGAAGACCTGGTCCCCGTGTCACAAGGTTCAATGACCTCATGAGGTCAGCAAGAGTGATATGGCATCAGTATGAAGAATATTTATCCAGTGTGATACAGGTCTCGCAAGCCAATGCGGTAGGTATTCAAGATTAGCTGCTCACCCAAAGTTGCATGTTTCTATAAGGACACAGCTGTCCGAAAGCATGCCATTGTGCATTCCAAGCAATGATCAAGTCAAAAGATGGGCAGTTGGCAGGTTAACGTTATGACTCCTGTGCATAGGCTTCAGTCGTGCACACACTGAGTTGATAATGGGATTGAGACATGACTTGCAGCGCTTTGTGATTGTTGATGGAATTCCTGTTCCAAATCTTTATGGGAGAAGTGGGCCCACAATGCCCGAGAACGAACCTGTAAAGGCGGTCCCACACGGGAGTCCTGACTCCTTATGAGGAGCAAGGGCTGGCCCCGATCGAGCCTGAGATGACCAGGAGTATAGGCAGTACTGAGATTGGAGGGAGGTCTGGTTCTGGTGAGATGGTAGAAGTATCAGAGTGGGTGATAAGAGGAGATGGCTGGTTTGTTTTAAAGGTTAGGAAATAGACAATGCGTTTTTGGTGTATAGATTTTATACTTTGGAACCTTATCAAGCTTCATGGTCAGTAGCTTCAAATCATTGCTTAAGGTTTCATAACATCTGAGGAGCTCATTCATGCATATCAGACCATGAAAAGGTTTATGTGAGTCGTATTATAGGGCTGATGCATTAAATAATGTGATACCAGATTACCCCTTACTGATCTCTCTCTGTTACAGGAGAAGCGTCTTCAGCACAGGCTGCAGTAGAATCCGTGTAGCAACCTCCCTCCTCCTCTCAGGAAGATGCCTTGGAGGGTACAGTGTCACATCCTCTCTGCACCCAGCGCCATAACAGATACCGGCACTTCGGCAGGGCTCAGTGAAGTTGGACAGGGGTCATGCACACACTGGTCTTCACAGTCGCATGTGCAGCTGTGGTGGAGCAGGCCTTGGGCAGCCTGAAGAGTGTCTGGGGTGATCCAGAGACTGATTCCGAGTTGGATGATGAGCCTCTGGAATCATCCGTAAGACAGCAGATGCTGGAAGTTCAGTGTGAGGCTCGTGAAGATTCGGTATACCAGAGGGGTTGCGTGCTCTGGCCCAGACTGTGGAGGTGTCAATCCAGGCCAGGAGCACTGCGATCACCCACTCTTTGGAGTGCCAAGCTTCCTCCATTGACAGGCAGATGACTGTCCTGGAGGGACAAACTGAATGTATTGCAGACGCATTTGTCAGGATGTGCTCTGACCTTCAGACCATTGCTCTGTCTCTGAGCTCAGGGGCAAAGACTCAGGGTGACATGGAACTGGGAGCTTGGTTCCTGACCCAGCTCCTGAAACCTCACCAGTTGGCATGGAGGACCAGCCGGTCCTAGTGGTGAGGGCAAGAACTGCAGCTACCTCCACCTCAAGGCACTTCTGATGGGGGCAGCATCTCCTCCGTTTGTTGGCCACTGACACAGGCCTCAACCATTGTTTATGAACATGCAGGGCTGTCCCACAGGAGCTTTGATGGTTCTGTGTATGCAGTCAATGGCTCCCTGCACCCCGGGGAAACCAGCAACGGCAGCAAATCTTCGGGCTCGCTTGTCCTGGCTTTGAGAATCCTGCGTGAATGTGATGTAATTGCCGACGCTCGGGAACATTGCGCCTGTCGACACCTTGATGCAATGATGTGCAGCGAGCTGTGTTATCCCAGTCAAATCTCCGCAGGCTGACTGAAAAGAGTCTGTGGTGAAACACCTCAGCGCCACTGTCACCTTCAAGGTGACAGGCATGGGATGGCCCCCAAGGCAGTTTGATGAGATCCCTCCCCCCCTGTGAGCATCTCACAAAGCGACATGAAAGCCTCAGTTGCTTCTGCACTGAGTCTCACTCAGTTGCAGGTAGCTGAATCGCTGTCAGTTTATCCTTGGTGCAGCATAATGTCATCTGTGGCTCCGATGAGGGTTTCTAGGTTCCTCCTGACCATCCGGTTCTGGTGCTGCTCTGTCCCCCGTCCTGTGGACCCACAGCAATCTGAGCCTCCCTCTGATCCCTTATTCCTCTCACCCTGTTCCTATTCCTCCTCCTAATTTCCCTCACCTCCTCACTGGAGGTTGTGTCTCTGACAGAGACCACAATCTCCATCTGTTCTGAGAGTATTCATCCCTCACCCCTAGGTTATAGACAGGAGAATATTCGATGAACTATCAAAAGAGCCCCCTGAATGAGAGGAGAGTTCTTCCCAGGAGAAAATATCCAACTCTGCCTACTGAAATGAGCGGTCCCTGTCGTCAAAGGATTCGACCCGCAAAACTCAGTCTCTGATCTCAGCTGCAGTTAAAAAACCCACCCTAACAAGGGTTCTCCACCTGACTTAATTCTCACCTTTAAGGTATATTATTGTCTTCTGATCGTATTATTCCAGTCAGATAGCTTGTTAATTTCCTCAGTTGGCATTTAAACTAACATTTAAATAATGTGGGTGGCTTCCTGACAATTTTACCCGCCCACATACAGTATTATTGTCAACTGGTGTGATGGCATCATGAACGGTGTTTGCCATCATCACGCCCTGTGATATGCTCCGCAGAACAGGAAATGTCCCCCATCGCGGGGCATATTATTCAACCCTATAATTTTAAAGCAGAGTTTTTGCACTTTTGTGTGTTCTTTTTTTCCCTTCCAGAGGTTTTCCGAGCTGCTGCTGAGGCAGGTCCCTACGACATCCTGAAACTGTACAACACAAAAGGCAACATTATAAACATTTCTCCAAAGCTGGAATCTAATACACGGCAGACACAGTACAAACTGGAAGTTGTTGCTGCTGATTGTAAGACCGATTCCTTGGGTAAGAGGCATTACAGCACAGTTCAAGCATCACATGACAAATCCAACATTAGAGATTGCGCAGAGCAACTTAACACAGCACCGTATGGGCAGTACAGAGTAGCGTAACATGGCACAATATGGATAGTGCTGAATAACTCAACATGGCACAGTATGGGCAATGAGGTCTAACACAACAGGCACAGAATGGGCAGTGCAGAGTAATACTACAAGGCAGAGACTGGATAGTGCAGACTAACACAACACAGCACAGTATGGATAGTGCCGAGTAACACAACACAGCGTAGTATGGATGTGTAGAGTAACTCAATGCACCACAGTATGGATAGTGCAGAGTAACACAACACAGTATGGATGTGTAGAATAACTCAATGCACCACAGTATGGATAATGCAGAGTAACACAACACAGCACCGTATGGATGTGTAGAGTAACTCAATGCAGCACAGTATGGATAGTGCAGAGTAAATCAACACTGCACAGTGTGGATAGTGCAGAGTAACTCAGCACGGCACAGTATGGATAGTGCAGAGTAACTCAACACGGCATAGTATAGATAGTGCAGAGTAACTCAACATGGTACAGTATGGATAGTGCAGAGTAACTCAACATGGTACAGTATGGATAGTGCAGAGTAACTCAACACGGCACAGTATGGATAGTGCAAAGTAACTCAATGCGGCACAGTATGGTAGTGCAGAGTAACTCAATGCGGCACAGTATGGTAGTGCAGAGTAACTCAATGCAGCTCAGTATGGATAGAGCAGTGTAATTCACCATGGCACAGTATGGATAGTGCAGAGTAACTCAACACGGTACAGTATGGATAGTGCAGAGTAACACAACACAGCACAGTATGGATGTGTAGAGTAACACAACACAGCACAGTATGGATGTGTAGAGTAACTCAATGCAGCACAGTATGGTAGTGCAGAGTAACTGCAGGGCAGCAGGGCACAATGTAAAGACCGAATACCAGAATAATTTTGTTGAGGGAAGTACAGGAGCTTAGTTTATTTTAAAAGATTACTTGAAATGCAAACTTCTACTGTCCAAGTTAACCCTGTCAAGAGGAAAGGAAGACCTCTATGAAGTGCACAAATTGTTAAGTGATATAGCTGATATAGGCATTTATTGCTGTTCAAAGTACAGCAAAAAAATGGTTATGGGATATTAGTGAGCTGGTAAAAAGTACATTTGCAGCAAATATCCAAGACCTCTTCATTGAAAATGAAATAACTGTTTGGAATAATCTAGATAAATGGGACAAAATATTCGGGTCATTTAAAATGTAATTGGCTACCTGGAAATATATCGCCATTGTCGCTGGGTCAAAATCCTGGAACTCCCTTCCTAACAGCACTGTGGGTGTACCTACACCACATGGACTGCAGCAGTTCAAGAAGGCAGCTCACTGCCACCTCTCAAGGGCAATTAAGGATGGGCAATAAATGTTGGCCTAGCCAGCGACACCCACATCCCATGAATGAATAAAAAAAGATGCCTGTGCTGGGTGTCCATTCATTGTCTGCAGCTCATTGACTGTAGGTAACGAGGCTTGATCCTCAAAGTGGACCAAGGCTCCCATTGCTGTGTTTGGCTATACAGTAGCTAAAATCTATCTCTATAATTGTGTGGATATTTGAAAAGAATACATTTTGTGTGTTGCCTTATATTTAACATTTTGCCATAATAATGCTATAAAATTTGAAATTTTTTTTCCTAGTTTTGAGGACTAAAAAATAATTCAAGGGTTTCTTGGATGTCCATTTGGAACTTCAGTGGAAACACCAGATAAACAGTGGAAAAAGCTTTTTAAACTGCTTGTCTGGGGGTTCTCACTGATCTTCTACCAAAGATATGGTGGTTTACAGCTATACAAAGCCCCGGGTTAGACCTCACTTGGAGCACTGTGTTGAGTCCTGGGCGCCTTAGGAAGGATATATTAACCTTGCAGGGAATGCAGTGCAGATTTACCAGGATGACACTTGGACTCCAGGGGTTAAATTACAATGAGGGATTATACAAACTAGAGTTTTATTCCCTGGAATTTAAAAAGTTAAGGGGTGATTTGATCAAGATTTTCTACATAGTAAGGGTAGAGAGAAAGAAACAATTTCCGCTGATTGGTGAGCTTAGGACGAGGGCTCATACTCTACAAATTAGAGCCAGACCATACAGGAATGAAATTAGGAAACACAATTCTACATGCAAAGGGTGGTAGAAGTTTAGAACGCTTCTGTCAACAGTAATTAATTTGACATCTGAGGCTGGTACATTTTTGTTAACCAAAGGTATTAAGGAATATGGGGCAAAGGCGGGCATGTGGAGTTAGGTCACACATCAGCCATGATCTCAATGAATGGCTGAACAGGACAGCTGGCCGCCTCCTCCTTTTCATATGTTCCTCTGTTCCTATGAGATCAGGAGAAACCACTCTGCTACCTCAGTGGAAATTTTATGACAGAATTTTTATGTGTTGGCAACAGGCCAGTAGATTAATCTTACTTTCTGCTTACAGGGTCTGAACTGGCAACAGCGTTGGGATTTGATCTGTTGGCCATGGAGAAAAGGTCTGTCCATCAAATCTTTCTTTTCAAACATTCAAGGGCTCCCTTTCCTTTTTAATATGCTGCCAGGTTTCCTTTTCATCTGTTAAGATACAGGGTCTGGAAAATTATAAAAAGGAAAAAGCCATGCAGAATTAAATGTGCAATTAAAAACAGAATGCTGGAAATACTCAGCTGGTTTGGCGGCATCTGTGAGGAGAGAAATAGAACGTTTCAGGTCAAGGACATTTCTTCACAACCTTTATTTGAAACAATAACTCTTGTTTCTCTCTTGATGCTGCCTGACCTGCTGAGTATTTCCAGCAATCTGTATTTATTTCAGATTTCCAGCATCCACAGTGTCTTGCTTTAGAATTAAATGTGTGTTCTTTTACCTTTGAAAAAAAAACTTAAAACTTGCGTTGGGAAAAAAAAAACCTACCTTCAGACTGCCCGTTGTAATATCACTGATGGGAAGGGACTGCTTAACTAGTGGTGCATCTCCATTGCTTTGCTGGGGCTGTGATTTCAGACCAGCCTGTGAATCTGCCTGAAGGAAATGACACCACGAGCAACAAATGCAACAACATTTCAAGCTGTACAAAATTCTTGTCCCTAGGTTACAGGCACTTGAGAAGAAAATTCTGGTTGAGTCTGCAGACATGCCATCCATCATGTACGAGATGAGAAATCGGGTGGAGTCATTTCGGGAGAAACTCGAAGTAAGATAACTCAATTTTATTCATGATTAATGTCAAAGGGGAATTGATTACAAAAGTAGGGAAGCTATGCTTCAGTTGTACAGGGCATTGGTGAGACCACATCTGGAGTACTGTGTACAACATTGGTCTCCTTATTTAAGGAAAGATGCAAATGCTTTAGAAGCAGTTCAGATAAGGTTTACTAGACTAATACTAGGAATATCTTATGAGGAAAGGCTGGACAAGCTAGGCTTGTATCCACCGAAGTTTAAGAGTAATGGCGACTTGATCAAAACCTTTAAGATTCCTTGACAGGGTGGATGTGGAGAGGATATTTCCTCTTGTGGGAGAATCTAGAATTAGGGGGTCACTGTTTAAAAATAAGGGGTTGCCCATTTAAAATAGAGATGAGGCAAAATTTTTTCTCTCAGAGAGTCCTAAGTCTTTGGAACTCTTTTCATCAACAGCCTGTGGAAGCAGACTCTGAATATTTTTAAGGCAGAGCTAGGTAGATTCTTGATTAACAAGGGGGTGAAAGGTTTTTGAGGGTAGGCAGGAATGTGGGGTTAAGGCTACAATCAGATCAGCCATGATCTTATTGAATGGTGGAGCAGGCTCGAGAGGCTGAGTGGCCCACTCCTGCTCCTAATTCTTATCTTTGTATGTTTGTACGTAAAACACCAAAGCAATGCAATGCATGTCCTTTCCATACATTGAATATTTGTGTGCTTTATTCAGCATTTTCCATGGGTCTATATTGTGGCAGACATCTTAACTGAATTATGCACAAAGTTTGCCAAAAAAACTGTAATGGTTTATTTTGGAAGTTATGCTGTTCCTTACATAAAATATTCTAGACTTTAGAACCAGACCATTCAGTAAAGGAGGAGATTCATTATTACAGTGAAAAATTAATAATGAAATAATTTTAATCACATAACTACTCTATTCTTTTCTCAGTTTTAACTGTTGTATTGAGTTTGGCAAGGAGCAAAAAATGGTATGCAAACATGATTGCAACCGCAGTAATGTAATAACAGTCACACAGTTGTTATGGATAACTGGACGTGTATTTAAACCATTTGGATCATTACAGCATACTGTTACGACACAGCAGATGGTAAATGCTGAGCTGTTCAAATCCTAGACTTGAAGCAACTGTCACAACTAATTTTTAATTCATATGTTTCGAGATGCAGGCTTTAGATTTAGTAATAAGACAACAGAATCTTAAGAGATTTTTATAAATCTAAATTAAACATTTATTCATAAAAGAAAAGATTGTAGGCACATATGTATGTCTACAAATTACTACTTTAATAACTTATAAATCCCCTAATTAGTTCAACCCACAGTTACACTTTCGTTAAGGCAACAATGAGACACATAGATTTTAAAAGACCCAGGAAAATTAAACAATACCCTGAACAGTCAGATTCAAAGTGAGTTCTCTTAACTTCAGTCCCTGGAGGCAGCAGTTTGGTACTCACAGGTTTCAGGCTTTACACACTTGTTAGATCTTAAACTGCCTCCCTTAAAAACAGCCTTCTCTCCTTTATATATATTTTCCTCTTTGAATGCAAATTCCCATTGTTTTACTATGTCTTTTGAACTTTACCTCTCTACTAATAAAAAATCTATCATAATACCAATTCCACCAATAATCTTTGGGAAAAATAAATAAATACACTACTTCTTGCCACTTCTGCTGGTTAGGTTATACATTACACCCCCTCCTTTGAATTAAAGCCACTATAGTTTGTTTATTTTTGTTTAAAAATACAAATGTTCCCTTTACACTTCACATTCTAAAACTTCCCCTGTTTACCTAATTAACATTTCAAACCTCTCTTCTTACACCAAAGCACCCAGACTTGCTGCCTCTAATTCAATTAAGTCACAACACACACACACACACACACACATACATACACACACACACACACACACACACACACACACACACACACACACAGGCATATCCCACTATTACTCTATTTTGCAATAAATTCCAACAAGATCATGAACTTATTATATCTCCCTGACAATACACATTACAGTGCAGCACAACAAATCTTTGAAATAGTAGTTTGGCAGTACAGAACTTGAGTATTGCTGAAAAAGAGACATGTTTAAGCTTATTGTCTTGCACTTATCAGGACACTCACAAGAATACCAACATAAGGGGGGAAAAAATGACAATTTATACCATATGTGAAGAGAGTTGGTTGGCAAGTGGCATTGCCATGGAGAATGCACCACTGATGTTGAATGACAGTAAACTGCCAAGTATTGTTTGAAAGTTAAACCAGGCAGCTTTACCCTGATTGGTCAAGACATTGCCCTGAGGAATGAGTCAGCTAATGGCTGTCACTTATTTTGTTTGGTTGAAACAGGCACAGTGTATGCACATGTTCTTTCTGTCTGCAAAGAACAGGGCCCTGTGTATTAATATATGTCGTTTCCAGTACATGCAAATGTGCCACAGGGTCAAGCTCCTGATGAGTGCAAGACGATAAGCTTAGATATGTCTGTTTTTTCAGCAAAATCTTTAAAAAAAAAACGGCTGTGATACACCCAAACTGTTTCGTGATTTCTTTCTGGGACTCTGGAAAACCTTCAGTCCATTCAACATTGCAATTCTTTTCACCTTAACAACAAGAGAAAGGTGGGGGATGAAATCATGTAAACTGATCCTGATATGCCATGCATATGTCAATGGTGACAGATACCAGAGTGCCCAAGTGTCCCACAATAGAGAGATGAGACACTTACTATATTTAATATATTAATATATTTAAATTAGGCTCCTACATTGGGAGCCTGATTTTGAATTAACTGGTGCTGCATGGATTCCTTGTCTGTTGGGAAATGTAGACGAGAGCTGCTGTCCCCACCATGGCAAGCTGCTCCTCCAGCACTCCTGGTGGACCATTTGGAGCAGATGCACTCCGTGGAGCCCCTTTCAAGCAAGCCGTTGCCCAACCCAGTTCTGATCTCTAGCCTCGACTCTACCTCAGCCCTTCTGATCATGGGCCTTTTGCTCTGCCCTATGCCAGCATTTTCCATATTCAGCCAATCCCACATCTCAGCTCTCTTGATCCTCAGGACTCCTCCCTCCACCCCTCCAATAGCAGGCCTCCTCCTCAGCCCTCCCAACTGCTCCCCTGACAATGGGCCTGCCTCCCTCATCTTCAGTCCTCTCTCAAGGGGCCAGGCTGTCCATTTGGCTATGAGAATAAACCGTTATTAAAATGTAGATCAAACACCAATTTCTGGTGACCACAACTGTGCAGTTCAACACAATCTGGGTTGCCCTGCTCCCCCAGAAGCTTTGCCATACTTGTTATCTCACTAAGAGACTTACCACTGCACATATGAATGGCGTGAAGCTATGCTAATTATATTTTAGATACCTAAGAAACGTACCAGGTAAAATTAGGGCTTGTCTACAACAGTGTAAATAAATTTCTAATGGTATGATGAGTCTTAATTAAGTCCAAGCTGCCTCCTAAGTATTGAAAATTAAATTTTACTTGTGTAGAGACTCAATTCTTCATATTTCAATTGTTGCTGGAGTTTTTAAAAATTAAACAAAAATATACATATTTAAAACTTTTCCTTTCTGTCTCTTTTATCTCTCCCATCTCTCTTTCCCTCTCTGTATATCACTTCTGTACATGATTTGACATCAAATGAGCTATTCTAACTGATATTTCCTGGTTCATACTCGGCGCACCTCATTAAGAATTCTCCAATCTCATTGGCTCAAGAGACATACAGTTGCTTGCCCTATTCACACAGGTTCCCTACCCACTGTAGAGGGCTTTACACCGAAATGGTCTTCTGATTTTCACATGTTGCAATTCAAAAGCCCATGGAAAATCTGTGGGCAAGTGTAAGTGTGATGAACTGCTGGCATTATTTGTTCACCTTTGGCAGCAAATACCAGCCTTTTGTTTCATCCTCATTAAAATTCCTTAATATTCACCAGAGTGTCGAGCACCTCAGCTGGCTAGGACTATTTAAAGAACTGACAGAGGGGACGAACAAACCTTCACCATTCTATCACAAACGTTCTTTGAGAAAAACTAAGGAAGAGTGCCAGCAAGTAATGGAAAATTACCTGCATATGAGGTAATGTGCGTTCCAAGAAACACATTGTGGTGAAGCTATTTACTAATCTTCCTTCTACATATTTTACCACATGATCGTGAATAATGAACAAGACCGGTAGAAGTGAAAAAGGAAATAAGATAGACAAATATAGTGCATAATAAGAGACTGGCCACTAAGGGAATCAAAAGTCTTATATAAGCATATAAGGGGGGGTGGGGGGGGGGTGGGGAGCAGGGGGTGGGTGGGTGGAGGTGGAGGTGGTGGGGTGGGATGGGGGGAGTGATGGGGGAGGGGGGAGATGCATCCAAGGATTCTGAGGGAAATGTGGGTGGAAATTGTGCAGGCACTGTTGACCATGTCTAGATACAGGAGTGGTGCCAGAGGACTGGAGAATTGTGAATATTTTGAACCCTAGTTCGAGAAAGGCGCAAGGATAAACTGAGTAACTACAGGTCAGTCATGATCTTTTAGAATCGATAATACAACTAACAGTTACTTAGAAGTGTAAGTATGAATTAAGGATAGCATGATTTTTTAAAATGTAATTAATGAATAACGAACGTGAATTAGATTTTTTGATGAGGTGACAGAGGAATGATGAAGGTTATGTAGTTAAAAGCAAAATACTGCAGATGCTGGAAACCTGAAACAAAAACAGAAAATACTGGAAAAACTCAGCAGGTCTGACAGCATCTGTGGAGATAGAAAAACAAAGTTAACATTTCGAGTCTGTATGACCCTTCCTCAGAGCTGAAGAGAAGCTGAAATGTGATGAAATTTATACTGTTTAAAAGGGGGTGGGGCAGGTAGAGCTGGATAGAAGGTCAGCGATAGGTGGGGACAAAGGAGAGATTGACAAAAATGTCATGAACTAAAGGACAAAGGGATTGTTAATAGTAGTGGTTAGTGCTAAAAAAAAGGTGCTAATGGTAGCGGAAAGGTAAGAAAGCAGAATGTGATTATAGCAGAACAAGGGTAGCGTTGTGTGAAAGAACAACATGGAGCAAGTGACAAATGGCCCTGTAGGGGATGAGGGGAAAACAAAGGAGAGAAAATGGGATAAAAAAGGGGATAAAACTGGGGTTAAATGAATAACAATAAAAGTAAAACAAATAGATTAAAAAATGAAAGAAGAAAGGGGATAAAAAAATGGGGGTGAGGATGGAGGAAAGAGTTCATGGCCTGAAGTTGTTGAACTCAATGTTAAATCCGGAAGCTGTAAAGTGCTTAACTGGAAGTTGAGGTGTTGTTCCTCCAGTTTGCGATGTGAAGGCCACCTATCACTGGCCTTCTATCCAGCTCCACCCCGCTTAAAAAGATTATGTAGTTGCTATGCATAGATGGATTTCCAAAAAGCTGTTGATAAAGTGCCACATGATAGGCTTGCCAGCAAAACTGAAGCCCATGGAATAAAAGTGGCAGTTGCACCATGGATGCAATGTTGGCTGAATGACGAGAAGGAGGGAGTAGTGGTGAACAGTTGTATTTTTGGACTGGTTGGAAGTGTCGGTACTAGGGCCAATGCTTTTCTTGGTCTCTAACAATGACTTACTTAGACGTAGCTATACAGGGCACAACTTCAAATTTTGCTGAGGACAGAAAACTTCAGAGTATTATAAACAGTGAAGAGGTTATTGATAGACTTCAAGAGGACATAGACAGGCTGGTTGAATGGGCAGACATGTAGCAGATGAACTTTCATGTTGAGAGATGCGAAGTGATGCATTATGGTAGGAAGGAAAAGGAAAGGCAATATAAACTAAAGGGTACAACTCTAAATAGGGCACAGGAACAGAGAGAATAGTGTACAAATCATTGAAGGTAGCAGGGTAGGTTGAGAAAGTGGTTAAAAAGGCATACTTATCCTGGGCTTTATAAATAGAGGCACAGAGTACAAAAGCAAGGAAGTTATGATGAACATAGGTAAAACATTATTTTGGTTTGACCTCAACTGGAGAATTGTGGCCAATTCTGGCACCACGCTTTAGGAAGAAGGTGAAGGCATTAGAGAGGGTACAGAAAAGATTAACAAGACTGGTCCCAGGGATGAGGGACTTCAGTCCATGGATAGATTGGAGAAGCTGGAGTTGTTCTCCTTAGAAAATAAAATGTTGAGAGGAGATTTGATAGTGTTCAAAACCATGAAGGGTCTAAGAGAGAATTGATAGAAATTTTTCCCATCGGCAGAGGTGTTGAGAACCAGAGGACACTGATTGAAGGATTGTATTTTTTAATTAATTCATGGGCTGTGAGCATTGCTGACTAGGCTAGCATTTATTACCCATCCCTAATTGCCCTTGAGAAGGTGGTGATGAAGTGCTTTCTTGAATCACTGCAGTCCATGTGGTGTAGGTACACCCACAGCGCTGTTAGGGAGGGAGCTCCAGGATTTCGGCCCAATGACAGTGAAGGAACGACAATGTATTTCCAAGTCAGGATGTTGGGTGGCTTGGAGGGGCACTTTCAGGTGGTGATGTTCCAATGCATCTGCTGCCCTTGTCCTTCTAGATGGTTGTCGTCGTGGGTTTGGAAGGTGCTGTCTAAGGAGCTTTGGTGAGGTCCTGCAGTGCATCTTGTAGATCGTACACACTGCTGCCACTGTGCGTCGGTGGTCGAGGAAGTGAATGTTTGTGGATGGGGTGCCAATCAAGTGGGCTGCTTTGTCCTGGATTAACAAAAGAATCAAAGGCAATTTGAGGATTTTTTTTAATGTGGAGAGTGATTAGTATCTGCAGTGTGCAGCCTGAGAGCGTGGAAGAGGCAGATTCAATTATGGCTTTCAGGAGGGAATTGGCTAAATTGCTCTAGCAGAGATCTGGCACAAACTTGACAGGCGGAATAGTCGCTTTCTGTGCAACTACCATTCTACAAGAGTGATTGTACTGGTAAAAATGGATTTTAGATTTTAGCATTTGATGAGAAAGAGATTACAAATGTCAAATGGACTTGTGACTGATCAAATGTTCAAGACACCCCAAAGTTTTCACAAGCATTGAATTAGCTTGAAGCACAGTCACTGTTGTTCTTTTGGCAAAATCAGCAGCCAATATTTGCACAGCGAGATCCTGCAAATACCAAATGAGATAACTAATATTCCTGGTGGAGGACATTGGCTGGATAGCAGAATTATTTGCTCTTTTTTGAATAGTATCATGAGATTTTTATATCCAACTGAACAGGCAGCTGGGCCTTAGTTTACCGTCTCATTGAAAAGTTTGAGCCTCTGGCATTGCAATCTTCCTCAGTATTTTACTGAAGAGCAATTAATCCTTACCACACCTGAACAGCAAAAACGTTTCATTTTCTTTAGTACAAAAAAGCTCAAAACAAATATTGATGGTTTTCTGCTTTATGATAAATGAAATTTTTCATTCTAGGTATTTTTTGCTGTTTTACATGTGACATGGCTGTTTTTGAATCAGATTGATTTAACACAGTTGGCGATTTTCTCAATGTATGCCGTAACTGTGGAGGGAGGAGAGGACTTGGCCAAATCTGTAATCCTTGAGTGGAGCAAATAGCCTTCTGCTTGGCTAAGAGGATTTAATCACCTTATCTCCTAAAACAGAAACAGAGCCTTGAATAGAAATAGAGGCTTGATAGAACCAGCTGAAAACTGCTTTGCTGAAAAAAATGAAATCAGTTCTTAATCACAGAGCAGCATCACTGCTGTCAACAGAGAAAATGAGATTTTTTTTTTGTTAATATATTACTCATTCCTTTTCAATGCAGCAGTCTGGAGGTCACAGAGGAAGTCAGACAGTACCTGAAGACACCAACCTTCGATAACTGGTATGCAAGCCTTTGCTTTTTGCAACAGCAAGTTTTAATCTTAAGAACATACAAACATACAAATTAGGAGCAGGAGTAGGCCATTCTGCCCCTCGAGCCTGCTCCGCAGTTCAATAAGGTTATAGCTGATCTGATTGTGGCTTCAACTCCACATTCTGCCTACCTCCAATAACCTTTGGCTCCCTTGTTAGTCAAGAATCTATCTACCTCTGCCTTACAAATATTCATTGGTTCTGCCTCCACCACTCTCCAGACAAGAGAGTTCCAAAGATTCACAACCTTCTGAGAAAAATAAATTCTTCTCCATCTTAAACGCGAGACCCTTTATTTTTAAACTGTGTCCTCTAGCTCTAGTCTGTCTCACAAGGGAAAACATACTTTCATCATCTATCCTTTAGAGTCCCTGCAGGATTTTATATATTTCAATAAGATTACCTCTCAGTCTTCTAAATTACAATGGACATAAGCCCAGCCTGTCCTTTGCTCAAAAGAGAACCCTCTCATCCCAGGTATCAGTTGAGTGAGCCTTCTCTGAATTGCTTCTGACATATTTATATCCTTTCTTAAATAAGGAGACCAAAACTGTACAATGTACCCGAACAGTATCAATTAATTGTATAGCTCAACTGAATGATAATATGAGACTATTATTTGTCAAATTGAAAGCCTATCTGCATTCTGAATTAATAGTTGACCGGCTTGGTTCAGTGTGAGTACTCTGCGATCTCATTGGGAGAATCTTCTTGGACTCTTAATGAATTATGTGTTAACCCTATATATTGGTCAATTTCAAGCAATATACCATGTTAGTTCCTATTAAATGTTGCTTATAAGTTGATAAAATAGCAGTTTACGTACATCCGCAGTGATTACATCAGTATGGGCTCCATCACACATCGACATCAGGGGGTATGCAGGTTGTCAGTGTCCAATGTGGCACCTCATTGTACAAAAAGTCTCCACACTGAAGTACAAACAACATCCCAAACTCATCGTATGTTAATCTTGAAACTTTAAAAAATATTTTCAACCCTTTAATTGGGAGGGGCATGTTGTAACTGTTCATTAATTACCAGGAAACAATGATATAGAAGATCAGAAGAAGATTGTTAGTTCTGGTGTGATAGCCAAGTGGTTATGGTACTAGGCTTGTAACCCCAAGATCAAGAGTTCAAATCTCACCATGGCAAATTATGAAACAACGTAATCTCATCTGGGCAGGGAAAAGATCCAGAAGAAGATTGTTGAAGCCAACCAAAGCAGAACCAATATTTTAGATTGTAAAAGCATGGAGTAGAGCACTGTAGGATGTTTGAGGGTTTTGGAAGTTCCCCGTGGTGAAATTACTGCCTGTATTTATTTCTAAGTACCTATATTCTCAATTTAAACTTTTAGGTTCAGAGAAATGAAACATAATTCAAATATTTAAGCATTTTCTAAGGGAGTAAAGTTAGTGTAGAATTTTAGCATGAGTTATCCAAAAAATATCTTTATCAGTGACTGAAGCTCAAAGCACCTGTGAGGAATGGTGGAAACAAGAATGCCAACATTGATGGGGAGCCAGGGTGGGTGCAGGAAGCATGTAATAAAAAGAAATACTTGCATTTATATAGTATCTTTCACAGCCTCAAGATATCCTTAAACAATTTATGACCCTATGAAGTATTTTTGAAGTGCATTCACTGTTGTAATATAGGAAACATGGTAGCCACAGCAAACACCAGAGTGATAAGTATGATAATCTGCTTTTAATGATGTTGATTGAGAGATAAATGTTGGCCATGACATCAAGGGTATCTCCTATGCTCGACTTTGAAATGGTACCAAGGAATCTTCTACGTCCACCTGAGAGGACAGAGAAGGCCGCGGCATAACATCTCACCTGAAAGACAACTCCTCTGATAGCGTAGCGCTCCCTCAGTACTGTACTGGAGTGTAAACCTAAATTACTGTGCTGAAGTCACTGGAGTGGGACTTGAAATTGCTTGGGCATCCCACCATTGACATCATGAGAGATTCCCTTGTGCCTCAGTTCCTGTACGCTGCACACCTTTCCGAGTTAAGATCGGTGCCAATGTGTAAGGAAAGAAACGCTTGCATTAATAGTTGCGTGGTTGTACAGAAGTCGAGTATGACTGAAAAAAAAGAAATGCTGTTGAAGCTTTTCATTTTGCACTCATCAGGACAGATGCAAGAATGCCAAATTTCAAAGGGAACAACAATTTATACTGCATGGGGAAATGGGTGCTAATTGGTTGGTAAGTCAGGTTGTTTGGGATGTTGCTATAGCAAATGCATCAGGTGGTTATTGTTCCTTATGCTTTTGTTTATTCAAAAAGATGCAATGTCTGTACATATTCCCTTTGCCTGCAGAGGACAGGTCACTGCATTTGATTTAAATCCGCAGCTGCACGTAATAATTTCCTTGCATTATCAATGGGCTCCATCCTGCGCTCAAATTCACCTTTGAAGTGGAACAGTCAAATGAACTCTCTTTCCTTGACACACTAGTTGAGAAATCTGCTGGGAATTCTCTACTACAATCTACCGCAAGCCAAACTTCACTGGTCAATACATGCGTTGGGACTTTAAAAGTTCCCCACGCTATAAAATTGGCCTTATTGGCAATAGGGCCTGAGCCATTTGCTCATGATGCAAGCTTGAAGCTGAAATAAGGCACATCAAAGAAGTCCTGCGGGATAATGGCTACCCTGATCAGATCATTTCATGCTGTATATCGCACAAACTTATGAACGGGCCCAAGGCCATCCCTTTTGGCCTGAAAAATACCCTGGAAGAGCAACAGGTGAAGCTAGCTGTTTCATGCTGCTACTATGCAGTAGCAACACAAGTGCTATTTGCCACTAACAGACTGCTGCTGTCAAGACAAAAAGACGTTCTGCCTATCACAAAAATGAGTAATGCAGTGTATGAATTTCAGTGCAAGTGTGATGCTAGGTATATAGGCCGTAAGTCCCAAAGACTGGTGGATTGTATCGAACAGCATGTCCCTTTCACTGTTCGCAACGGATGAGGTACAGACTGTACCCAACCACCCCAAGCTTGCAAAACTCAAAACATTAGATGTAATTTCGCGATTGGACAACATTTGTTAAATAATCCTCAGTGTGCTAAGAATTACGCTGGCAACAAATTTTAGATTGTCAAGCTGGCTCGCAGTGTGGTGTATTTGTGTATACTGGAAGCTACATATAATAATACGCAGGGCTCTGTTCTTTGCAGACAGAAAGAACATGTACATGCGTTGCACCTGTTTCAGCTAAACAAAATAAGTGACAGCTATTCATTGGTTCAATCCCCAGGGCAGTATCTTGACCAATCATAGTCAAGCTGCCTGGTTTAAATTTCAAAACAATACTTGGCAATGTAATTTGTGGTAGACTGGGCACACTTCAGGCCCAAATGTGGCGGCCTTAGGCCCATTAACTGTCAGTCACAATCAACTGGTGCATTCTGCAAGGCAATCCCTCTACCAATCCGAGTTCACTTGTCAACCAATAAGCACTTTCTTTTCATATAATATAAATATGGTATTTCCCCTGACATTGGTATTTTCTTGCGAATACAATGATGAGTGCAAAATGATGAAAAGCTTTGACAAAAAGTGTCACTTTTTTCATCAATGTGTTTATACATAGCTTCTAGCAAGCAAAAGTGAGCCACATTATGAGCCTGACTGATGATCTTAATTTGCTTGTTAGTGTAATTCTTAGATTGTTCAGCAAATGCTCCCCAATTGTGGAATCATACCTAATGTTAGACATTATGTTCTGAGTTTTGCGAGCACAGTTTGGCTGATTATGGTCAGTAATTTGCCTATTGCGAACAGCTGAAGGGATGTGCTGTTTAATACAATCCGCCAATTGTTAGGATGTACGGCCTATGTACCGGCACTGAAATTCACACGCCACCTTACTGATCTGTGTGGTAGGTAGAACATCTTTCTGGCCTGATGGCAGCATCCTATTCGTGGAAAACACCAGTCATGTTGCCACTGTATAGTAACGACATGAAATGGCTAGCTTCACTGTTGCTCAAATTATCCTTCCAGGGTATTTTGCGATAGACTGGGCACGCTTCAGGTCCAAAGGTTCATTCATGAGTATGCGCTATACATAGTGAGCAATGATCCCAAGGGTGCTAAGAATTACACTAACAACTGATTTAGGATTATGAGTCAGGCTCACAATGTAGCTCACTTAAACGTGCTAGAAGCTACATATATTCAGATACAGGGACCTGTCCTCTGTAAGCAAAAGGGATATGTTCAGTCATTATATCTTTTTTGAATAAACGAAAGCCTATGGGACAGTAGCTCCATGGTGCATGCACCATTGCAACATCTCAGCCATTCAGAGCTAGCTTACCAACCAATCAGCACACCTTCCCTCATGCAGTATAAATTGGTCCTCCCTTTGAAATTTGGCATTCTTGTTCCTGTTCTGATGAGTACAAGACAAAAAACTCCAACAGCATGTCTCTTTTTCAGCAAAACTTGCATTTATATTGCACTTTTCACAACTTCAGGACATCCCAAAGTGCTTCACAGCCAATGAAGTACTTTTGAAGTGTAGTCACCGTTGTAATGTAGGAAACACATGGCTGTGAAAGATTAAAGGAAGTAATATAAAAACAGAAAATATTGGAAATACTCAGCAGTTCAGGCAGCATCTGTGAAGATAAAAACTGAGTTAACATTTCAAACAATTACCTTTTCATCAGAACCCCCTTCATAATATATAATCTAACATAAAAATACAAGATATAGGAATGGGGTAGGCCATTTGGTCCCTTGAGCCTGCTCTACCTTTCAATAAGACCAGGGCTGATCTAATTGTGACCATAACTCCACTTTCCTGCCTTCCCTCCCCATACCCCCACCCCCACCCCAATATCCCTCGACTCCTTTGTAGATCAAAAATTTGTCTGACTCGGTCTTGAATACATTTAATGACCCGGCGTCCACTGCTCACTGGGGGAAGAGAATTCCAAAAATTAACGACCCCCTAAAAGAAGAAATTCCTTCTCATCTCTATCTTGAATGGGAGAGGTCTTATTTTGAAACTCTGTTCTCCTATTGCTAGATTCCTCCATGAGGGGAAAGATTCTCTCAGGATCTACCCTGTCATAGCCCTTGAGAATCTTATATGTTTCAATAACATCACCTCTTATTCTTCTAAACTCCATATAAGCTCAATCTGCTCAATTATTTCTTGTAAGAAAACCCCTTCATCCCAGGAATCAGCCGAGTGAACCTTCTCTGAGCAGCATCCAATGCAATGATATCCCTCTTTAAGAAGACCAAAACTGTACTCCAGTTGTGTCTCACCTATGTATAGTTGTAACAAGACATCCTTACTTTTATACTCCATCCGTCTTGCAATAAAGGCTAAAGTTCCATTTGCCTTCCTAATTACTTGCTGTAACTACATGTTGACACTACAGGCAGAATTTTCAGTTTGACGTACAGGGGGTGCGAGTGTCCCGATGTCATGGAGCGCCATCACGATATCTCGCTTCGCTGGGCGGGCGTGGGTCATTAATTAACAGGCCAGTTAATGCCCCTTAGTTGTTAATCGATGGCGATTTATAGGTGCCCATGTGATCTTCGGGTCGGCGCATGGGCGCAACGGGCAGCCAGGTAAGAGACTTTTTAATGAACCTCATCCAGGGGTGGGATAAGAGGGCTCAGTGGGGTTGTCAATCTGCTTTGTGGAGTATTTTTTGGAGCAAGTATTTCAAACTTGCCTGTGTGATCTGTAGCAGTTCAGAACGAATTCCAGCAGCTTTTTGTGTACTTTGAACCTTCAGCTCAGCACTCTGCAGTCAGGAATCTTTATCGGGCCTGCAGCTTTCCAAAGGCCTCCCCTTAGCCTGGGTATGGGATCTGACATGTCCACTGGAGGAAGCTCCTCTGAGGAGGGAGGGAGGGCTAGAAGGAGAAGGAGGTCAGGAGTGCACATTCAGCCTCCAGGGGAGCCACCTTTGGGAGTACAGGCACAGGTACAAGGTGCGCAGGGCCAAGAGGTAGTCCAAGGTGGAAGGGGCCACAGGAGATGCCACTACCCTGTTGCCAGGATATACAGGCGGCAAAGCAACTACCTCAATATGTCTGAGATGCAGTGCCGAAGGAGTGTCAAGGGAAACAGTCAACTACATCTGTCAGATGATTGGCCCTGAGATCTCCCCTAACTGTGTGGGTGGACACCCCATGCCAGCGGCTCTGAAGGTCACAGCTGCCCTCAACTTCTATGCATCTGGCTCCTTCCAGGGCTCGGTGGGTGATCTTTGCGGTGTCTCCCAATCAGCTGTCCACACTTGTGTCAAGCAGGTTATAGACACTCTGTTCAAGCGTGTTGCATTGACCTTCATCCACTTCTGCTGGGACCAGGCAAGTCAGACGCAGTGAGCCAGAGGCTTCACGACCATTGCTGGCTTCCCCCGTGTCCAGGGTACAATAGACTGTATACATGTGGCCATCAAGGCGCCAGCAGGTGAGCCTGGTGCCATCGTCAACAGGAAGGCCTTCCACTCCATGAACGTGCAGATAGTGTGTGATCACAGGATGCTGATTCTACAAGTCTGTGCAAGGTACCCAGGCAGCTCACACGACCCCTACATCCTCAGACACTCCCAGGTGCTGGGGCTCTTCAGTGCTCCGGCTCGGCTGGATGGATGGATGGCTGCTGGGTGACAAGGGCTATCCCCTCAGAAGGTGGTTCATGATGCCTCTCCACCATCCAAGAACAGAAGCTGAGCAGCGGTACAATAGGAGCCACAGGTCCACAGGGGCTGTGGTGGAGAGAACGATCGGTCTTTTCAAGATGTGCTTCCAATGCCTGGACCGCTCAGGGGGCGCACTCCAGTACCCCCCACATCGTGTGTTGGTGATAGTCGTTGCATGCTGTGCTCTCCACAATCTTGCACTGGAAAGCGGGGGACGCAGTGGACGATGAAGACGTTGATGCAGTGTCTGCGGCTGCACACGATGAGTCCAGCAGTGATTCTGAGGATGAGGAAGTGCAGGGAAATGCTGAGGGGGTAAATGCTGACCCAGGACTACACCAAGGAGGCAGGGACACCTGGGAGGCTTTAATCCAACGAACCTTCAGCTAGCTCCACACAGATGGATCAGCAGGACCAGCCTTGCCTGGCGCATCCATACCCAACACCAAAGTGCAAAATCTGCCAGGTCATCAGCAGGAACTAAGGGCCTTGGACATAGGTTTGAATGTCCAAAGAAACACTCATGTTATTTTTCTTAAACATACACATGCAGAACAAACAAGCCACCCTCAGCCATGGTCACACATCTGATATTTAATTTTAACATCAGATGTTCTCCCAATTTGCAAAATAATACTGTAAGCAAGCAAAAAGTAAACTATAAGGACCTAATCTCGGGCCAACATAAAAGCACCAGTGAGAAACCCGTGGTGTGCCTAAGGTGCCTTATGTTTCCGTTTGCCAGTGCTACGTCTTGGTGCTGCCCCATCGCTCAGAGTTGAATCTGAGCCAGCCTGCTGACCCTGCTGTCCTGTTGGCCTTGATGACCTCGGTGGTCGTCCTCTAGCCCATGGGGCCTGTGCTGGGCCCGCCTGGGAGGGATCTTCCAGTTCCAGAGCTGGCATTTCTCCAGTTGTCGCAGCCTCACCCGATGATACGGTCACTGGGAGAGAGGCAGAGGATCTGGTGCCCTCATCCGGAGCGCCCTGAGAGGAGACTGCAGATATGACAGGCAGCTGCTGCACCAACGTGAGGTCACCCCGGACCTCCCTGCTCACCGAGGATGGATGGGCAACGAGCTGGGAAGCTTGAAGCCCACACCATCTCCCACATTGGCACTGACCAGCTGTGGCCACTGGTGCTGTAAGGGCTTGCAGGTCCCAGCATAGCCCCAGGAGGACCTGATTGTTCTCCAAGAGGCACCTCTTCATGAGAGTTGCCACTGTCTCCTTGGAGGAAGCATGACGCTCATTCCATCAGTGATGCTCTGTGTGGACTCCTCCACCATGGGCACCAAATGAAACACAGCCTCATGTATCACTCCCAGATGCTCCCGCACACCCGGCCACATTTCCTGCAGCTGCTGCGTTGTGGACGACTCCAGAGATACATCATCAGGCACCGACTGAGCTTGTGCCTGGTCCTCTGCAGTCCTCTGACTGCTGGCACCATCGGCACTCTCTGTCTCTGCCAGCTCCTTCAACGAATGTGAAGTGCCCTCTCCACTGTGCCCCAGGACACTAGCCGATGTTGCAATTCCCACCAAGGTGCTAGTATCTGCATTGGTGCCTGCCTCACAGAAATGGTGTGACGCAGGTGACACTTGAGGGCCCTCAGGTATGAGAGGGGGCATCTGCAATTCTTCCTGGCAGCCTTGCTCTGATGATACTGAAATGAACAACAAGGACAGTGGATCAGTTAGTGTGCACACAGTGACACACTTCATCCCTTTTCTCCTGGCTCATTGTACGCTCAACATTTCAGAACCTATGGACACGAATATTGGTGGGGTGGCAAATAGGAGAATAGTCTTATATTACAGGCGGATATATGCGGGCTGGTCAGATGGGCTGATGAATGCTAAATGGAATGTTATATGGATAAGTGTGAGGTGATGCACTTGGGCAGGACAAATAAGGCACGAGAATACATGATAAGTGGTAGGACCGTGGAAAGTAACGAGGATCAGAGGGACCTTGGTGTGCATGTTGACTGATCCCTTAAGGTAGCGGGACAGGTACATAGGGTATTTAAGAAGGCATATTGCCATACTTGCCTTCATTAGCCAAGGCATAGAATATAGGAGCAGGGAGGTAATGTTCCAACTGCAGAAAATGCTGCTTAGGCCACAGCCACCGTTCTACATGCAGTTGTGAAATGCGCATTATGGGAGGGATGTGATTGCAGTGGAGAGAGTGCAGAGGACGTTTACCAGGATGTTGGCTGGGCTGGAGGGTTTCACTTATGAGGAGAGATTGGATAGACTGGGGTTATTTCCCCTGGAACAGAGGAGATTGAGGGGGGACATGATTGAGGTGCATAAACTTATGAGGGGTATAGTTAGGGTCGACAGAAGAACATTTCTCCTTGGCGGAGGGATCAGTAACCAGGTGGCATAGATTTAAGGTAAGAGGCATGAGGTTTACAGGGGATGTGATGAGCAACTTTTGAACACAGAAGGTGTTGGGAATGTGGGATGCACTGCCTGAAAGGGTGGTGGAAGCAGAAACCCTCCTAACATGTAATAAGTATTTGGATGTGCACTTGCAATGCCATGGCATACAAGGTCATGGGCATAGTGCTGGGAAATGGGATGAGAAGACTAAGATATATGTTTGACCTGTGCATCCTCGAAGGACTGAAGGACCTTTTTCTATGATCCACACCTCTGACTCTATCACTCTGTGACCGAGCAATGTTGCAACAATAATAAATTAAACAATCATCAGAGCTATGGATGTTGGGAGGATATTGTGGATCTCACTGTTGGCCTCAAATACCTGGCCATTCCACCCCAGCCTCATCGGCACCAGTTGACCTAGGCATATGGTGTCTCTCAATCTCCAGGGCCTCCAGTTTGAAGCAGCTTAACATCATCAGGTGAACCTGGCCACCTCCAGTGCTCGAACGCTCTGAAGCATTATGAGCATTCTTCTCCTGAGAAAGAGAGAATACCATTCATTACGGCAATTTGCACATGGACTGTGCACGCGCACACCACACTCCAACCACAGTGGCCCATATCAGGTCTCCAGTGCCTCCTCTCCTCGCTACTGCTGATCAGTCACACAAAGATAGTAGGCTTGCTCCCAACCCCCCACCAATGGCCACCTTGGACACATTCTGCGTACATCACTTTAGGAGCCACACGGTCTTTGCTCCTTTAGCAAGGAAGCACAACTATGTGCAGCATCGAGGGCAGCAGATGGCTCTTGGCTGTGACACCTTGATGCTCCCACCATCTCATCACCATGAATAGGACATGTGCTGGAGTTCTGAGTACGCGCCGAGCTGAATCTCCTGCAGGTTGCCCCCAGACTAGTCATGTGCGACTAAGAACAACATGTGGTGCAGGGGAGAACTCATCTCCTCATGAACCACTCAGGCTGATCTAAGCATGGACACTATCTGCTAGCCCACCTAGTGTAGGAAAAATGCCCAGCATGATTCAGTGCAGTCACGACAGTAAGACTTGGATGGGGAGGTGGGGGGTGGGGGTGGGGGGTGGGGGGGGGATGGGGGGGGGGGCGCGGTTGGGGGCGCGGTGGGGTCTCAAAGGCTAAGGCTATCAGCTGGATTAAATGGCCAATGTCAACATGGTTCTCATCCTTCCAGAGCGCAATAAATCATTGAAGCGCTTACAGCACTGGATCCAGGTGCTCCACACCACATCGCGGGAGCTCACCACCTCCGCCACCTCCTCCCAGGCACGTTTGGTCATGTGGGGGGACCTCCTTCTCCCATCCTGGGGGACCAACACCTCCCCTCGTGCTGCCACCTCCTCGAGGAGGGCAGCAAGGCATTCATCTGAAAAGTGAAGGGCGCATTGGCCCCCTGCTGGCCTACCCTGCAGCCTGCCCTGCTCCTGTGGCCTGCCCTGCAGCCTGGCCCTGTTCCTGTGGCAGACCCTGCAGCCTGCCCTGCTCCTGTGGCCTGCCCTGCAGCCTGGCCCTGTTCCTTTGGCAGACCCTGCAGCCTGCCCTGCTCCTATGGCAGACCCTGCAGCCTGCCCTGCTCCTGTGGCAGACCCTGCAGCCTGCCCCGCTCCTCTGCCCTTCCCTCCAGTGTGCCCTGCTCAGCCGACCCTCTGTGGTGCGCCCTTAAATTTGCCATTGTCACCAGCCTACAGGAGGCTGCCAGGCCTTCTTTTTAACAGACTGCCGCGTCACCATTGGACCCGCCGCCGCCTGCACACTCCCGCTATCCACGGGAGTTGACAAATACACCTTAATTGGCCCACCCAAGTAAAATGGCGGCGTGGACCCAATCGGGTCCATGCCCGCACCCACTCAATCCCCCCACCCCCACAAAACGGAAACTTCTGCCCTAATGTGATTCATAATCTAATTTTTAAAAAAATTGTTCATGGGATGTGGGCATCGCTGGCTCGGCCAGGATTTATTGCCCGTCCCTTACTGCCCTTGTTCAGAGAGCAGCTAAGAGTCAACCACATTGCTGTGTGTCTGGAGTCACGTGTAGGCCAGACCAGGTGAGGACAGCAGATTTCCTTCTCTAAAGGACATTAGTGAACCAGATGGGTTTTTACAACAATTGGCAATGGCTTCATGGAACTTTTAATTCCAGATTTTTATTGAATTCAAATTTCACCATTGCCGTGATAGGATTCAAACCCAGGCCCCCAGAGCATTACCCTGGGTCTCTGGAATACCAGTCTAGTGACAATACCACTATGCCATCACCTCCCACCACAAATGCTCAGATCTTCTTTCATTTCATCCCTTTGTGTATCTATTATGATAACAATCATTGACTTCTATTTGAAAGAATTTTGCTGCATTAACTGAAGACTTTGTTCTGGCAGTATGTACATTAAGCTGAGGGAAGGTGTTTCTTTATTAAAATGTCATGTGCAAACATTCAAATTCCTGAATGTTTCATTGTCAGAATCACATTCCTCTTCAGTTTTCATCTAAACAACCTCCTTGATGATACAACTTGCTGAACAAACAATATAATATATCTATGGCTTAGATACAATTTGTGGTATTATATATTAGTGGAGCGGAGTGCCGCAGGGATCAGTGCTGGGGCTTCAACTATTTACGATCTATATTAATGACTTGGTTGAAGGGACAGACTGTATTGTAGCCAAATTTGCTTGTGATACAAAGATAGGAATGCAAGTGCTGAGGCCGGATTTTCCCACCTGCCGCGGGACCAGAAATTTCCACCCGAAGTGGATGAACGTTTGGCTGGTCTGGCAAATTTTCATCCCGCCCGTGACAATTCCTGTCATGGGCAGGAGCAGAAAACCCCGGTAAAAGAGTCTGCAGAAGGATATGGATAGGCTGAGTGAATGGGCAAAAACTTGGCAGATGGGAGTGTAATGGACGAAAATGTGAGGCTGTCCACTTTGAAAAGAAGAATAGAAAGGCAAAATGTTATTGAAATGGAGAGACTGCAGAATGCTACAGTACAGAGGGATCTGGGTATCCTCACACATCAATCACAAAAAGTTAGCATGCAGGTACAGCAAGTAATTCGCATTGCAAATGGAATGTTGGCCTTTATTGCAAGGGAGGTGGAGTATAAAAGTAGGGAAGTCCTGCTACAACTGTACAAGGCATTGGTGAGACTGCAACTTGAGTACTTGTACAGTTTTGGCCTCCTTACACTCGCATTGGAAGCAGTTCAGAGAAGGAGAAGAGAAGAAGTTCATTAGGATGATTCCTGGGATGAAGGGGTTGTCTTATGAGGAAGGTTGAGCAGATTGGGCCTACACTCATTGGAGTTTGGAAAAATGAGAGGTGATCTTATTGAGACATTTAAGATTCTAAGGGGCCTTGACAGGGTAGATCTGGGAGGATGCTTTCTTTTGTTGGAGAATCTAGAACTGGGGCATATTTTAAAAAAAGGGGGTCTCCTATTTAAGGTGGAGTTGAACAGGATTTTCTTCTCTGATAATCATTTGTCTTTGGAATTCTCTTCCACAGAGAGCAGCGTAGGCTGGGTCATTGAGTTTATTCAAGGCTGAGTTAGATTTTTCAATGTCAGGGGAGTTAAGGGTTAAGGGGGACAGGCAGGAAAGTGGAGCTAAGGCCACAATCAGATCAGCCATGGTCGTATTGAATGGTGAAACAGGTTTGAAGGGCCGAATGGCCTACTCCTGCTGCTGCTCCTATCTCTTATGATCTCAGTGAGATTGCAGAGATGAATGTAACTTGAATAGACCAATTGAAATTATATATTTAGTAACATTGACACCTGAAAGTTCTTAAAGAAACACTACTTTTATGAAAATATATTGAAAATCATTTTTCATTTGCAAACCTGAGGTAATGAAATAAAATTACATCAAAATGTATGATTAAATCATATGCTGGTAGTTAAATACCTGAATTAGATCATCCTTCAACTTTCTGCGCTGTAGGGAATATGAACTTTTTTTAATGCAAACTGTCCTCATAATCTAACCTTTGAAACCTAGTATTATGGTAAATCTGTGCAATGCCCCTTAAAAGCCAATAGTCCTTTCCTGAGGTTTGGTGCCCAAAACTAAACACATTACTCCCTATGGGGTCTGCCCATGGTTCTTGTAAAGCTGAAGCAACATTTAACACTTTCTTCAATTGCAAGGGCCAACATTCCTGGCTCCTTGGTTACTTTTTGTATTTGTGCACTAGCTTTTCATTATGTGTCAGCATGAACACCTCAAATCCTTTTGCTCTTTCTCAATGTTTGGTCTCTCACCATTAAGGAAATGTTCCTGTAACTTACGCGCTCACCAGCGTTGGGATTTGGGGGTTACCCCAAGGATGCGCTGTGGAATCCCTCTGGCAAGTTCCCAGTAAGGGTTAGTACGGCAATTGCCCAGAAATGCACACCTCCTCAGGACAATTGCGCTGAGCTGGGAACCATCCGAAGATGCGATTAAAATTGCATACTTCGGATAGTTCCACTGGGGTTATGCCAATAATTAAAATCTCTTCTAACTTCTGGGTAACTAATTTAAAGACCCAAACCAACCCCATGGGATTCCCCCACACCCCTGACCGCACACCCACAACGGAACTACCCCCAAACCCCCTCCGCTGCCCCATGACCTCCGATACCCCACACTCCCCCTGACCTTGAACCCCCAAGCCCCCCCGTCCTCACACCTACTGACCTTAGACAACCCCCGTCCTCGGGTTGTCCCTCGACCTTGGATCACTCCGACACCCACCGCCCAGACCTTGGACTCCCCACAAGATCTCAGACCACGCCCCCCTGACTTTGGATTCCCTCAACCCCACCAACCTTGGACCACCCCTCGACCTCAGACACTCCCACAGACCTCTGACCCCCTCAACCTCGGAGCCCCCGACTTCAGACAACCCCAACCACCCGCAACCTCGGACACCCTTGCCTGACCTTGGACCCTTCCCCGACCCAGGACCTCCACCCCAACATCAGACTCCCTCCCCCTGACCTCGGACCCCACCCCCCTGACCTCGGAACCCTATTCTGACCTTGGGCCCCCCCTGACCTTGGCCCCACTCCATCCCCTACCTCCAACCCCCACCCCTCCCAGACCCCTGACCAACCCCCACACAATCCCTTGGCCACCCCACCGGACACCCCCATCCCCAAATCCTGTCCACTCACCTTCGACACTTACCTTTCCCTGGCCTGTCAATTTCCTTGGCCCTTCAAACTTACCTGCTTTACTGCAGCAAGTGCAGTTAAAAAAAGGGGTCATGGCCTCCTCGAATACACTTGATCTAGACTTCGATGGGGCCTGCGAGGAGTCTTTTGATGCAGGCTCCAAGCAGCTCTGGTGAATGGAAGTTTCAACATAATTTTCAAGACCAGGTAAGTAGCAATTTATTTCTTCTAATTTCTGCAGGCCAGCACTTTCCAACGCTAGTTGGATGTTATGGCCCACTCTGATTTGTCCTTGGATCCAGAATGGATGACACATTGGACTCCATCTGCACTAGTTTTGTCCACTCACTGGGCAGAATTTAACTGATGCACGTTCAGCCCACTAGTTGGAAAATAGATAGAAAACCTTTGTTGCTTCTGAGGGAGAGGCCTGACCAAATTAACTACATGTCAAGCACTTAACTAGTCAGAATTGGGCCTTTGCTGGGAATTAGGACCCCGGGTGTGGAAATCCTGAGTCCCCCTCCCCCCTAGAACTACCAATCAATCAGAGGCTCTCCATTGCCTGCAGGGAGGCGTTTATGGGAGGCGGGGTGCAGGGGGGTTGGAGGCAAGATCAGGGGACTGGCTTTCAGCAGCTACCTTCCTTCTTGATTCTGGTTCCGTCAATGAGGCATTAAGTGCCTTTGAAAGAAGCAACCGTCCCCAGAAGGCTGTCGGTGAACTTGGCAGGCTTTAGCTGATGGCCTTCGGGGGGCATGGAAAAGTCGTGCCACTCTCATTTAATCCCTAAGCCACCACTGATTCTGGTCAGTTCAGGGTAATTGGTGTTGATGGGCTCAATAATGAACTTAATTGACATCCCACCATGAACAGGCGAGTTTCCCTAATGGCTCCCTCCTGGCTTCCAACTTAATCGTGAGAGGTTTTCCCACTTCCAGGAGACTGACACGTGGCTTCTCCTGCAATTAATTGGGCCCCCTGCTACCACGTTTCCTTCTTCCATTAAATCCAGCCCACTTTTCATGTCCCTTTCTAATTTCTTCCTTGCATCCACACAATCTGCAATACCTCCTAAATTTCCTAACCTAGTGTCATCTAAAAACTTGGATAAACAATTCTCTATTCCTTCAACCAAGACACGATGAAGAGCTGAGCCCTCATGCAGAGCCTTGACAAATGTCACTTGTCACTTTGTGCCAAAACATTTACCCCTACTCTCTGGGTGGAATTTTATGGCCCTGTCTTGGCAGGTGCCGGGCCATAGATTGCGGCGAGCTATTCAGAAGTCCATTGACCTCTGCAGGATCATCAAGTCCTGTTGGCATAACACCCTGCCTTCCGTCTCCTACCTCCAGCCATTTACCGATCCACATCTTAAAGTTACCTCTAATTTCATGTGCTCTCATTTTTGTTAATAATCTGTGGCATGCAACCATCTCAAAAGCTTTCTGGAAGTCCATATTGACAACATCCCCTATCCACCATGCCAGTAAGCATATTCATGAGTTTGGTGTTAGCATTCAGGTCAGCTGATTTAATTTAAAGACGGACAGTGCTCAGGAGTGTTAGATTGAGACACGGAAATAACAAAACATTAAAAAAAAACACATTTTCCAAGCTGCTTCACAATGTTATGGCCACATTTTAGTCAGCACTTGATTTGAGTCGATGTTAGCTAAGTGTGCTCTGAGCATATGGAGTTATGGGCACTCCCTACATTATCCCAATGTATGCTGATTTTAATATTACAACATCAAATGAGGCAATGTGTACACCTGCCCCTTTAATGTGAAAATTATGTGGCCCTTAGAAGTTCCGGAGATATTTGAAGTGTGTATTTGAGTATGCCTGGTTAAATGATGCTGTTTTAGTTTTTTTGTGAAATCGGGTATTGATGTGCAAATGTTGCTAGCTTTAACACTAGTTGAAAGAGAATATACCAATGGTCCCAGAGTGAATACCTTCTCAAGGTGAAAGAGCACAGTTACAAGTAGGGGAGAGGCAATTACTAGTAAACAATTGCTGTTATTAAATTGGGAGGGGTCTCAGGACAGCAAATTCAACATGTTGTCACCTGCACTTGCCTCCCAAAATTCCAATCAGTCTTCCTGTAATTGCCTACAAAGTGAGCCCCAGATGTTTGGGAGGGTTTTTCCAGTGCGCATGGTAAAGTAATGGCATCATTCATCAGCTTTATGTTCACAGTAATGCTGTAAGCCATGGAAAAGTTGCCAGCTTGGGGAAACTTGAACTGCCTCTGCTGTTGTTACTTTGGGCTGAAATTTGTGAAGCTGGATTAGTGGTGATGAAGGGTTTCAGTCACTGCTAGTAAAGTAGTGCTAACTAAAACAGCCAATTCCTGAGATGTTCCATCCTGTAGATATCAAAATGAACTCGCACTTAGAGGATCCCTTGTGGTGCTCTTCTCTGTTACTGATTGTGCAGAACAGTCTATTGTGTAGGTCCACTTCAGTCCGATGACGCACCAGCCGCAGCCTCTCTGCTGACCAGAGGCTACTCATACACTGTTATTCCAGGATCTGCAGACCGCTGACTCTGTTGGAGTAGTCGGCTGTCGGTCATGTCTCCTGTGCTCTTTGTCCTCCTGAGCTGCCCTCTCCTCGTGTTGCTGTGACGTACTTGACCATGGTCAGAAACTGTGCAGTTCACATTTGAACCTGTCATTGCAATCTTAGCCTTTGTTAAAATCATAAACTGAAATTAAAATTTGGAGTTAATACCCCTTATCGCTTATCCTGTCTTATTCTTCATGAATGTCCTGAAACAAATCAGTCAAACAGACTATTTTTCATGACTTTTGCACATTAGCATAATCCAACTTTTGAACAGGAATATTCCTCTGAGACTTTGGACCAAACTTAGCTGTTAGTGTACTCTACCAGCTTGTCACCACTGTTCATGCATGTTACTCTTTCAGTGTATAGTAAACAGAAGAAAGCATGGATCTTTGTGAGGAATACAGAACAATGGGAAAAGAGGAGGGGATTGGAACTTATTGGATAGCTCTTTCAAAGAGCTGGTCTCCTTCTGTGTTGTAAGGTTCTATGGCCTGAATTTTACCCTTGGTGTGCACGAATGGTCGGCAGGCCCTGGACTGGCCAGGAATCAGGCCCCAGCCCGCAATTGGCACCCCCCGACTGTGATTTCATGTCGGTTGGCCAATTAAAGCCCGTCCAACATGAAACTCGTCTTCCCAATGGTTGCGAAGAGCCAGGTGGGGGCAAGGGCCTGTCGGGCGCAGCTTCCAATGGTGACACGGCGGGCGGTTTAAAAATGGCACAGACAGCTCCTTCAAGGTTGTCGGGGAAGAACATATCTTCTGCATGCTGAAGACCGAAGCTATCGCCTCAACTGCGGCTGGAGACGCCAGGCGGAAGGGCAAGTCTGGTGGGTACTCGGGGCCCCCCCCTCAGCTTTTTGGATCTCTGCCTTATGGTCCCCCTGGAGGAGGTGGCTGCCAGGAGGGATACCCGTATCCCCAGACATGGAAGGAAGAGGGCACCACACCTGACGAAAAAAGCTTGGGAGGAGATGGCAGCCTAGATCAGCAGCTACGATGTGCAATGGCGCAAATGGTTCAATGACCTGCTGTGCTAGGGAAGGGTGAGTACTGTGTTGGCATGAATCAATGTAGTGAAGTGTTAAGAGCTGGCTGTCTCCCTGTGGAGCTCAGGGGTGTTAGAGTCTGAATGCCAACTGCCAATGACGCCAGAGCTGGCCAAGGGGGTGCTTGGACTGAGTGCCTTGCGGCTCGAGGGCCACGATTTGGATGTGCCCTGCAAGGTGTTCCTCAGGTGGGGTAGGCCAGGCTGCAGTGGCGCTGCAGCTAGAGAGTGGACCAATCAATGCTTTTCTGTCTTTCAGGAGAAGACGAGCCATAACAATATTGAGAGGTCATGGACAGGCGGAGGTCCCAAACCTCTTAAACCTTAGGAGATTTGAGCAGGATGCCTTGGAGCTAGAGAGGCACCACGCACCTCAGTCAGCTGGTCATAGAGAGGCTGGGGTGACAGACGAAGGTAAGAATGCAGTGCACAGAGATGAGAGTTTCAGATGGTATAAACATTCTTGTGCAGTCTCATATTTGATGGGAGCCTCAAAAAGTCCCCATTGATCATTGAAAGATGATGGCATCATGATGCAGATCTCCATTGTCTCACCAGGGTGACAGTGTGATGTCTTAAACTAATGACATGTCATTGTTCTCCCTTAAATTCACCAGCACACATTCATTTGCAGAACCCCGAAGAGCCACCCCTGACGCCAGAGGACCGCTGGGCTTCAGATGCACCTGCGTCACACCCATTCTCTGAACCAGGCACCAGCGCAGATACCAGCACCTCGGGTGTTAGATGTTCAGCTAGAATGTTGGAGCACAGCGGTGAGGGCACTTCATCCTCGCATGAGGAGCAGACGGAGTGCCATGAAGCTTTTAATGTATATAATATTATTTAAAAATATTTTTCTTTTAAAATAGAGGTTTAGTCTTTGGGTGTGCCTTAATTGCATTAAAGCCAGCTAGTCTGGGTGCTTTGATGTGTACTAGTTTTGAGATGTAAGAGAGGTAGAGTGTATTTGCATTTTTTGAATAGAGCATTCAAGAAGTGGGGTGAAATCTGGCACCTAGCTAGCGGAGACCAAGCAATATGTTTATATTACCAATAAAATTGGTACAATGAAAGGGGTTTTATTGTTAGAAGAGATGGAGTTCAAAGGGACTGGTGATACAATGAGAATTCACATTCAGTGAGCTGTGCTAGATGTAACCAATAGCAGTTTTCATGTGTGCAGGGCAGAGGCAATGTAAGATCAAAGTAGCTGTAAGCCTACAACTGTCTCCACAGGAACCAAAGTGAAAGGAACCTCATTTTGATCATAAGGTGAAAATGCTTTGCCTGATATTGGATTAAGTCTATGGGTTGCTGTTGCCTTAGTGGAGATTAGTTTGGGAATTTGTTAAAAGTTATGATGGTAGTAATTTGTAGGCATGTGTATATATTTAACTTGTGCAAATTAGTAAAATGTTTCATTTAGTTTGAGAACTAGTGGTCTGATTCCTGAATTTAGAATTGTATCTCAAACATACCACTTAAAAATATAGGTTATGACAGTTGTTTAAAGTTTCCCTCTGGGATTTTTAAATAACTCAACTTTACCGAAAAACTCATAACAGGAGGCAGAGTGTATCCAGGGTGCCAGCAGCCAGAAGACTGCTGGAGACCAGGACGATGCTGAGTCAAAGGCAGATGATGAGTTTCTGGAGTTGTCCATTAGGCAGCAGACGCTGGATGTCCAGCGGGATGTATGGAAGGATCTGGCAGAGATCCATGAGGGTATGCGTGCCATGGTCTCATTAAGGAGGAGTCCATGTGGAGCATAAGCACCATGGTGACCCTCATGGCTGTGTGCACTGCCTCCTCCATTGAGAGAGTGGCAACTCTCATGGAGAGGCAGTTCCAGAGACAGAGTCAACAGTTTCTGGGGCTGTGCTTGGGCCTGTAAGCCCTTACACAGGCAATGATCTCAGGTGGTCAGTGCCAGTGTGGGAGATGGATGAGCCGCCAAGTATCCCAGCGAGTCGCTTGTCCAACAATGGTGAGCAGGGAGATCCAGAGTGAACTCACGTTGTTGCATGAGCTGCTTGTCGCCTCTGTGGGCTCCGCTCAAGGCGCTCTGAATGACGGCAGCAGCTTCTCTGCCCCTCTGCCAGTGACTGTGGCATCTGATGAGGCTGCGATGACTGGGGAGATGCCAGCTGTGGCCCTGCTGCTCTCTCCCAGGCGGGGCTCCACTGCATGGCGGATGACTACCAAGGTCATCAAGGCCAGCAAGACAGCAGAGTCAGCAGGCTGCCTCCAATGCTGCTGCCAGTGAGGGAGGGGCACCAGGATGTAGCACTCGCAAATGTAAGTTTAAGGTACCATGAGCACAAGAGGGACTGGTCACGGGTGATCTTCTGTTCTGTAATGATTTGTTTATGTTTACAGGTGTGGAATTAAACACCAGAGAAGGTTCTGTTAATTTGCTTGGATTGTGAAAATGACATAAATTTTGTTTTTGTCATAATGGCCTGAATATGCTTCACCTTTTTATTTTTTTGGTATAGGGTATGCCAATATCTAATGCTGGACGTGAGTGGCTCTAAACCTTATTACACAGGCACTGCGTGGACTTTAGTTCAAATGAATGGGTCATTTCAGACATCTGGGATGGAGGTGGCAGCCTCGGCATGAGGTGGAAGCAGATCTTTGGTAGCCTGACTGAAGGAGCATTGGATCAAGGTGTCCCTGGTTTCCTTGCCTCCCTGGAGGTTACCGAGGTCTGCCTCCACACCCTCAGTGTTCTCCTCACCGTGCTCCTCTTCTGACTCTCTCCTGGATTCATCATCTGTGGGCTGTGGAGCTGCATCAAGATCCTCTTCCTCCAGTGGGTGCCCCCTTGCCAGTGCCAGATTGCAGAGAGAGCAGATTGCAACCACTATCAGTGACACCTGCTCTGAGGCATATTGTGGTGCTCCATCAGAATGGTCCAAGTGTCGGAAACGCATCTTGAGAAGACCTATGGTCCTTTCTATCACCGCCTTTGTGGAGGAATGACTTCTATTATAACGCTGCTCTGCCTCTGTTCTTGGGTGGTGGAGAGGCGTCATAAACCACCTTTTCAATGGATAGCCCTTGTCACCCAGCAGCCATCCATCCAGTCGGGCTGGAGCACCGATTAGCCTCAGCACCTCGGAGTGTCTCAGGGTATAAGCATCATGGGGGCTGACAGGGTACCTTGCACAGACTTTCAGAATCTCTGTCCTGTGTTCACACACTGCCTGGATGTTCATTGAGCGGAATCCCTTCCTGTTGAAAAAGGCTGGCCCGCTGGTCTTGGTGGCCACATGTGTGCAGTCGATTGCACCCTGGATGTGGGAGAACCCAGCAATGGTTGAAAACCCTCTGGCTAGCTCAGCCTGGCAGGCCTCGTCTGTGCAGAAGGGAATAAATGTCATTATCCGCCTGAACAGAACGTCGGTCATCAGCTTGACACAACTGTGGACAGTTGATTGGGACACTCCACAAAGATCCCGCCTGGAAGTAGCCGGAGGCACAAAAATTGAGGGCCACTGTGACCTTCAGAGCCACTGGCATGGGGTTTCCAACCACACAGTTGGAGATCATCTCAGGCCCAATCATATGACAAATGGAAACCACAGTCTCCTTGGAGAGGTGGAGCCTTCTTCGGCATTGCACCTCAGACATATTGAGGTAGCTGCATCCCGGCCTGTAAACCCTGGTAGCAGGATAGTGGAGTCTTCTGCTGCTCCTTCTGCCTTGGACTACCTACTGGCCCTGCACCCCATGTGCCTGCCCCTCTCTTCCTACAGGTCACTCCCCTGGAAGCTGCATTGGGATGCCTGACCTCCTCTCCCTTCTGCCCCTCTCTTCCTCTTCAGAGGAAGTGCCGCCAGTGGAGACCATAATCCCCATTACTGGGGTAAGGGAAGGCTATCTGACACCTAGAAGGGTCCAAACAGTCAACATCCTCCAGGGGCCTTGGAGACACCAATGAGTCCTGAAATGAAGCCTAAAAATGCTAAGAATGAAGCTCAGAACAGAGATGAAGTTGTCAAGTTCAGATGAGCAAAACCAGCAGCAAACTATCTTCACTACTCACAATGGCAATGCTGCTGACCCTTTTTATTTCGCTCTTTATGAGGTTTTGCAAAATGTGGGCTGCCTATTTTGCCCGTGCGACGAACGCAAAATCGCACGGGCAACGTAAAATTGGGATCAATTGTGCTTTTAACGGCCTTAAGCGGCTTTTTAATAGATGGCGGGTGTGGCTCTGACAGCCGTGCGTGTCCGCCAACCTGAAGGTTGTGTGCGTGTGGGATGACGTTGGGACGCTTGCCTGATGTCTTCACGCGCTATTTTACGCCTCATCGGGTCGGGTGTGCACCCGCCCACGAGGCCTAAAATTCTGCTCTATGTTTTAAATGGATGGGGAAAAATTTATAAAATTGGTGGAAAACATATTTTTGTACTTATGCCTATTAAAGACCATGGTGATGCCTAATTAATTTCTACCGAGAATTCAAATGCACAAATCAGCTAGGTTGGCTGTTTATTCTCATGGCTTTGTTTAATATTTATCTATAATACGGTTAATTATGCCTGTTTTTTTAAAGTCATCAAATTGGATGAAAGCAGTTATGTCTTATTATCATTCATATGACTGCTCCCAAGCAATGGCCGCAATTAACATGTATTCTGAAAAGAAAATAAATTCTAGGTAGCACCAGCTTTCAGCAGTGAACTATTACAATTGCAAAGTGATCAAAGACTCATGTGAAAGTCCTTTTCTTCATATTTATTAGGCCTGCACACAGGGAGCATAGGAAATCAGATGAAGCTGGGAGCAACTCTATTTGGAGAGCTCTCAGCCAGCAGTGGCCTATTTGAAGTGTATAACAATAAAAGCTCGAGGTCGCAATAATGTCAGACAATGCCAATAATTGCTAATAAATTTTCAAAGTGAATCCTAATGTTGAAGTGCATTCGGGGATTTTGTTTCAAGCTTTGTTCAGTTTTGCTTACCTCACCCCTTCCATTGTGCTCCATGCAAACCAATGAATTTCATTTTTCTCCTGCAGATTGAGGGCAGAGAAGTGGGCAGTGATATTATTGGCAGTACAGCAATACCTGTCACTACATTGTGATCTAAAGACAAATTTTAATAAGGAGCTTGAATGAAATGTGTTCCTCCCCTTATCATTCACTTCCAAGCTCTCAGTTCCCATCACAATCTTTCTTGTGTTCCTTCACTAAATATCAAGGAATCGCTGCTTCTTTGAGGTTCGATGGATCCTTTGGGCACTTCTTAATCCACAGAGCATCAATTTAAATGTTTAGAGAGGAGAGAAGAGAGGAGAGCTTCTCCCTTTCCCATTTTCTAAACATTTACATTTTTCGTTGTTGGCAGAGAACTCTGCCCACATGTGGGTGCCTCCAGACCTGTGAACTGCCTCCTCCTGGGTCTGGCTGTTACAGTTCTAGCCAGGCAATATAAATCTGGTTCCGGCAGGCTGGAGCCTGACCTTGAGCTCTCCAAGTTTCAGACTGGTAGCAGAGTGCATATGCACCCTAAGTGTTTCTTTTTATTGGTACTGGTGATGATTGGCTGATAACTTCATTACTCCTTTTATACCAGGCAATGGGAGGATGCAGAAATCATGGTGCTTCTTCAACTGATGTACATAGACCTGAATTTTATGAGCAAATTCAACATTGAAATGGAGGTCCTGCAACAGTTCCTCTTTGAGGTGTATCGCCATTATAACAACATTCCCTTCCATAACTTCAAGCATTGCTTCTGTGTCACTCAGATGGTAAGATAATGAATGACAGGCGCAAAGGGCACAAAGTTAACCAAGCTTGCTGGTGCGAAAATGACAAGATTGAGTGTAATATTGGTTTTATATCCACTCCCTATTGAAGTCAATGAACAATATTTGATGGGTTGTAAAATCTGTGTCCTATTGATCTCATGGGTTTCCCACCAGGCTAGTCAAGTTAAAATTGCCTCCCAAGTCTCAAGGATAAGTTGAGATTGTTTGACAAGAAGAGATGGCCTTTTATCCCCCTATTCATTTTTATTACATTCCTGTTTTTCTTCTAGAATATAATTGTAATTTCTTTCCTTCCTCCCCAACCCTGGCATCCCATGGAATTGTCTTCTCATCTCCTGAAGATGCTGACTCATAATAAGGGTATAGTTCAACAGGCAGCAGTAGGCCTTTGACATCTTGCCCAAGAATCCATTTAGCATCAGTGAGTCTAAAGAATCAGTACCAGAAAGCTATCCAAATATGGAGGCATTCACAACCAAGCCTGATCCAGATCTAATCTTATGTTCAGACCCTTTAGGCTGTTTGGCAGGGTTCACCCAAGCAGATTTATGGTCCCTCTAGTCCAGGAGTAGTAAAGCTAATTGTAAGCTGTTGACCTTGGTTCAGATGAGATAGCACACTAAAGTTTGGAGATCAAGCCTTTCAGCTCTATATTGCTCAATTCCACAACACCGAATGTCCTTGAGTTTCTGCATGATTTTCAATCAATCTCTGTAAACAGAGCAGAATTGAATGAAATAGCACAAAATATTGTGGAATTTTAAACATGTGTTGTTGCCATAACTACTTTAAGCTTAAGCATCCATGGCCTTTAATACTATTTAGCAGTCTGTTCACCCAAAGCTGACCCACCCACAAAACTGGCCGTGTGCCTCCCAGGTCAGAAGCTGAGATGACACCAGTTTAGATGTGGCCGTCATATTGCTTCTTGAAGCTTGGGCTAACAGTCATTTGTGGTCACATGAATCTAGCATTGACAACCTGTACCTGCAGTGACTAGCAGTTAATTACAGAGTGACCCGGTTGTGTTTCCCCTGCTACTTCTGCAAATAGAGGGATGGTAGCATAGTGGTAATGTAACTGGACTCTTACTTGCTAATTTTCAGGTGCCATCAGTTTAAACCTCACCATGGCAATTTTGGGCAATTTAAATTCAATTAATAAACAATAATATTCTAGTAAACGGTGATCATGAAACTACCGGATTTTTTTGTAAAAAACCATTTCGTTCAGTAATGCCTTTCAGGGGAAAAAAATTGCCACTCTTACCTGGTCTGGTCTGCATGTGACTCCAGATCCACAGCAGCTTGGTTGACTCTTAATTATCCTCTGAAATGGTGTAGTAGCTACTTATCTGTACGAAACTGCTACAGAAAAAATAAACATGGTGGATGTGCATGCACCATATGGACTGCAGGGGTTCAAGAAGGCAGCTCACCACCACCTTCTCAAGGGCAACTAGGAATGGACAATAAACACTGGCCTTGCCAGTGATACTCACACCCCATGAAGGAATTGAAAATTATTCTAAATGAATCTGAATTCAGTTTAAATCAGTCAGTTCCAGCAGAGTAGGACATACTTGTGTGGCTTCAATTAACTGTTGGTCACAGATCTTGTATACCAAGGGCAGATCAAAGAAGTCAGTTAAGCCATTTAAAAAATATGACCAAGAGCATTGAATCAGTCAGGTAATGATGACTTATTGCCGAATAATTCTAATCCTCTTTGTGATGCTGGACAATGCCTTGTTCTTGTCACAGATCAAGTATGGTCAATTATACAACTCAATTGCGCTGACTTATGGAAGGCTTTATGCTTGGGCTAATGCAAGTGAGATTGTATGAAAACTGGAGCGTAACTTCAACCTGGCAAGAACAACGCAGTGTCCTGTGCATTTTTGACACATTTTGCCGACTGCACCCCTATCAGAAGCTCCATGCCAATGTGTTCACACACTGAGCCATCAGGAGATGCCCCAACAACTATAATTCTTTTAAAAATCTCCAGTCTGACTTAACTGTGACATAAAATATATCCTGACTGCACCAGCTCCCATTGGTCAACTGTGGATTATCGCCTGATAAATACACTGAGATCCCAATAACCGATCCTGTCTTGGAGGCTGTCTTCAGATAAATATCAAGGCCAATGACTCCACTAAATTTAAACTGAGCAATTAGATTGGGTTAAAAGCAAATGCCGCGTTAATTAAGAGCATCATTAAAAGATATGAGATAAAACTTGCCACTGAATGATGAACTTGGTAGGAAATTACATTTTAAAGATTAATAATACATGAGGCTATCAATCATTTTCTAATTAACAACACTGACTAATTTCAAGAGCATTAAGAAAAAAGACCAGTGCAGATCAGATTCAACAGTTTATTTTTTAAGTATAAGCTTTTTGTACGAAATGCATTAATTTGTATTTAAGAGTGTATTAATCCTTATTAATAAATAATAGTCCAAGAACTTCCTGTAAGCAACTCCATATTATTTCTCAAGAATCTCCTGCAGCCTTGCTGATAGATGTACCAGTAAAGCCATGAAGACCATGGAAGTCTCAGCTTTTGCCTTCATTCTGCACTGGATAACTCATCTGGAGTGTTGTTCAGGGTGCTACAGTTGTATGCCGCTGTGTTAGGTAGGCAAAATCAGCTAGGATTCTGTCTTCTGGTTGCTATGCAATTAACATTGCTGGAGCTCTGTGTGTGTGTGTGTGTGTGTGTGTGTGTGTGTGTGTGTGTGTGTGTGTGTGTGTGTGTATGTTGCATTAGAACAGGATCAGCTCATTCTTTAATGCCACCAGTTGAGTTGTAGAATCAGAGAATAGTAGAATACCACAGCACAGAAGGAGGACATTTGGTCCATTGAGTCTGTGCTTTACCTTTCGAAGAATTTTGAAGATTTAGTCCCATTCCTCGCTCTTTCCCCATAAACCTGCACCTTTATCTTTCAAGTATTTATCCAATTGCATTTTGAAGGCTACTCTTGAATCTGTATGTGCCACCCTTTCAGACAATTATTTCAAATCCTAATCACTCATTGCCTGGCGAAGTTTTTCTTTATCTCGCATTCATAATTCTTATGCCAGTCCCTCAGCATGCTGATTATGGGGGATTCAGAGATGGTAATGCCATTGAATGTCAAGTGGAGATGGATAGATTGCGGATGGTTGCAGATGGTCATTGTGTGCCATTTGCGTATTGCAAATATTACTTGCCACTTATGTTGTTCAGGTCTAGCTGCATATTGGCATGGACAGCTTCAGTATCTGAGGAGTTGCGAATGGTGCTGAACATTGTGCAATCTTCCAAGAACATTCTTACTTCTGACATTATAGAAGGAAGGTCATTGGTGAAGCAGGTGAAGATGGTTGAATGTAAGACACTATCCTGAGGAACTCCTGCACAATGTCCTGGGACTGAGGTGACTGAGCTCCAACAACCACAATCATCTTCCTTTGTGCTAGGTATGGCTCCAACCAGTGGAGAAGTTCCCCCAATTCCCATTGACTTCAGTTTTGCCAAGGCTCCTCCATGACTCGCTCTGTCAAATGCTGCCTTGATGTTAATAGCAGTCACTCTCATCTCCCCTCATGAGTTCAGCTCTTTTGTCCATGTGTGGACCAAGGCTGTAATGAGTTTAGTGGCCCTGGTGGAATCTAATTAAACATAAATGAGCAGGTTATTGCTGTGTGAGTGCTACTTGATAGCACTGTTGATGACAAATTCCATCACTTTACTGATGATCAAGAGGAGGCTGATGGGGCAGTAATTGACTGGATTGGATTTGTCCTGCTTTTTTTGGGTAGGACACACCTGGGCAATTTCCCACATTGTTGTAGATGCCAGTGTTGTAACTGTTTTGAGTTAAAACCAATAAAACCAAATTAACAAAATTGGGATAAATCAGGCACAGCCCCTAATTCAGGTCAGCTGTAAAACCAAGAACAAAGTTTAAATCAACATGTGATTAAAGGGGTCAACAAAACACCCCAGTCCCCGCGGTGCCCACCGGGCACGGAAGGCCTCGAGAGTGCCAGCAGACACCGCGTGCTCCCTCTCCAGGGGTATCCGGCCGCGAACGTAGCCGCGGAAGAGGGATAAACAATTGGGCGGGACTCCCCTGTCGATCGCCCGCTGCCTGGACCTGTTAATGGCCAACTTGGCCAGGCCCAATAGCAGGTTCACGAGGAGGTCCTCCTCCTTCCCGACCCCCTTCCGCACCGGGTGCCCATAGATCAGGAGCGTGGGGTTGAAGTGCAAACAAAACATCAATAAAAGGTTTTTCAAATAACTAAAAAGGGAGTGCAGCCTACCACACCCTATAAATGCATGGTCCACGGTCTCCACAAGACCACAAAAAAGGCATGTGTCCTGAGAGGCCGTGAACCTATGCATTCTCCTATTATAGGGAACTGCTGCATGCAACACCCTCCAACCCAGGTCCCTGATAGAAAGGGGGAGGACACCTCCGTAGAGGGCCTCCCATCGGGGGCCTCCACCGCCGGACGGCAACAAGGCACGCCAGGGCGTGTCCGGGCGGCGGACAAGGGCGAGAAAATGGAAGGTGTGCAGCAGCAGTCCGTACAAAAAGCTCCTCTTTGCCATGCCAAAAGGCACAGAGGGCATGTCCCCGAGGCGGCTCATATTGCAGGGCACCAGCGCCCGAGGGAGGGTTCGGGGCTTGGGGCCAATATGGAATTCTGTCCGAACAGGGGAACGCTCAGACGGAAGACCACTACGCACCTGGGCCACCTCAAGACCTAAAATTACATCGGGTCCGAGCACGACCGTTCTCAGGTCTTGGATGGCATCGGCTGTGACCTGGACACTATGCCAGTGTTGTAGCTGTACTGGAACAGCTTGGCTCGGGATATGGCTAGTTCTGGAGCACCAAATGCTTCATGATCTTAAACACCTCTATCAAATCTCCTAAGCTTTCCTCCTCTAAGGAAAGCTGCTCCAGTCTATTCACATAACATGATTGCACTAGAGAGGATTCAAAGGAGATTCACTAGGATGTTGCCTGGGCTGGAGCTATTAAGGGAGATTGGATAGGCTAGGATTGTTTTCCTTAGAGCAGAGAAGGCTGAGGTGGGGGGGACCTGATTGAGGTGTACAAAATTATGAGAGGCATAGATAGGAAGAAACTTTTCCCCTTAGCGGAGGGATCAATAACCAGTGGGCATAGATTTAAGGGAAGGGGCAGGAGGTTTAAAGGGGATTTGAGGAAAGATTTTTTCACCCAGAGAGTGGTTGGAATCTGGAACACACTGCCTGAGGGGGTGCTAGAGGCAGGAACACTCACAACATTTAAGTAGTATTGAGATGAGCACTTGAAATGCCATAGCATACAGGGCTACGGGCCAAGTGCTGGAAAATGGGATTAGAATAGACAGGTGCTTGATGGCTGGCACAGACACGATCATATAACTTCCAATCTCTGCGGTATCGTACCTGGGTACCCGGGGCCTTCCCCAAAGATGTGCCAGGTCTCCCACCCACCCCCAACTCCGTGAAGGTACCAACGGAAAGGTTGCATGGTGGTTGCCCAGGAATTTCAAACTTCCGTTGGGCAATTGTTCTGCACTGGGAATCATCCAAAACTCCAACTTAAATCGCAAATTTCAGATAGTTCTGACCGTCTTACAGCAACAGTTACCCAGAAAAAGTTAGCAGAATTAAAACCACTTCTAGCTCCAGGGTAAGAATTGCACTGACAACCACCCTGACCCCCCCCCACTGGACACTCCTTACCCTCTGACCTACCACAGGACCACGTTGACTAACCTCCAGCCTCTAGATTACCCACACCTAGGCCAAAATTTTCCATTTGGCAGGCGGGCAGAGCAGGTGTTGACCGGGCCGCGTAGTCATTTTGCGCAGGTGAGCCAATTAAGGCCCGCCCAGCACATTTTCAACTCCTGTGGAGAGTGGGAGCCTGAAGTTTGCGGCGGGTGTGTACAGACCCCTGGGTCCATTGGCGACCCGGCAGTCTGTTTAAAAAGAGGCCTGGCAGCCTCCTTTAGGCTGTTCGCCATGGCCATCTACAGGTGGCACAGCAGAGGGTCTGCACAGCAGGCCCTGTAGAGGGAAGGCCAGAGGAGGAGGGCAGGCTGCAGGGTGTGGGCCAGGAGCAGGGCAGGCTGCCCTGTTCTGATGACTGCCTTGCTGCCCTTGTCGAGGAGGAGGTGGTGAGCTCCCGCGACGTGGTGCGGTGCACCTGGATCCAGTGCCGTAAGCGCTTTGATGATTTGTTGCGCTCTGGAAGGGTGAGTACCATGTTGATGTTGAGCATTTAACCCAGCAGGAAGCCTTAGCCTTTGAGGGTCCACCAACACCACCCCCCCCACCAAGTATTCCTGTCATGACGGCATTGACTCATGTTGGGCATTTGTCGCACGCTGGGCGGTCAAGCAGATAGTGACCATGCTTACATCAGTCTTGGTGGTTCATGAGAAGATGAGTTCTCCCCCGCACCATGTGTTGGTCTTAGTCACACATGACTAGTCTGGGGGCAACCTGCAGGAGATGCAGCTCGGCGCATACTCAGAACTCCAACACATGCCCTATTCATGGTGATGAGATTGTTGAAAGGGAGCCTCAAGGTCTCGTGGCCAAGAGCCATCTGGTGGCCTTGGTGCTGCACCTAGTTGCGCCTCCTTTCCATGGATGCTAAAACCCCTGTATTTTTGAAAGTGATGGACGCCGAATGTGTCCAAGGTGGCCATTGGTGGTGGGGTTGGGGGGGGGGGTGGGGGGTGGGGGGGTGGGGGTGGGGGGGGGGGGGGGGTGTTTGGGAGCAGCCATATTATATCTTTGTGACCGATCAGCAGTAGTGTGGAGAGGAGGCACTGGAGGCCTTAGATGGGCCACTGTGGTTGGGGTGTGGCGTGCACATGCAGAGTACATGTGCAATTAGCCCCAATGGATGATCTTGCAGGAGAAAAATGCGCACAATGCTTATGAGCATTTGCAGACTGGAGCACAGCCAGGCCCAGTTGATGATATTGAGCCGTTTTGAGCAGGAGGCCCTGGAGCTTGAGAGATGCCATGCACCCAGGTCCACAGGTGTCAGTGAAGCTGGGGTGCAGTGGCCAGGTATTTGTGGTCCACAGTGACATCCGCTCTGTCTTCTCACCATCCAAAGCACTGATGGTTGTTGGAATCGTTAATGTAGCAACATTGCTCATTCACAGACTGATAGAGTCAGACGTGTAGGTCGTGGACAAAGTTCCCTCATTCCTTCGAAGATGCGCGTGTCAAGCACCTTCCAAAGTCACCTTATCCCATTTCTGATCACTATCCCCATGGTCTTGTATGTCATGGCATCGCAACTACACATCCAAATACTTATTACATGTTAGGAGGGTTTCCTCCAGGAGAACAAGCAGCTTCTCCTGGTGTTATGCTCTGACCTGCAAGCCCTCAGTGCCAGTGGCTGTAGCTGGTCATTGGCAATGTGGGAGATGGTCTGGGCACCAAGTTTCCCAGCTCAGTGCCCACCCATCTATGATGAGCAGGGAGGTCCGAAGCAACCTCATGTCGGCGCAGCAGCTGCCTGTCGTCGCTGCGGGCTCCTTTCAGGGCAGCAGCTCCTCCACCCCTCTGCCAGTGACTGTTGCATCAGTTGAGGCTGCGATGACTGGGAAGATGCCTTCTGTGGAACTGGCCACTCCCTCCCCAGGCAGGGCCAGCACAGGCTCCATGAGCCAGAGGACATCTGCCAAGGTCATCGAGGCCACCAGGACAGCAGAGTCAGCAGGCTGTCTCACAAGCCATTCCGAGCGATGGGGTGGCACCAAGATGTAGCCCCCGTAAACTTAAGCATAAGGCATGTTAGGCACTCCACGGGTTTCTCACTGGCGCTTTTGTGTTGGACCGAGATTAGGGAATTATTATTTATTGCTGTTGTAAAAACATTTTGCTTTCATTTTGTTGCACCATACCATGGATGAAATTAAATCCAAATGTGTTACTGTGGCTGAGAGTGGCTCCTTTATGCTGCATTTGTATTACAGACATGTCATAAGTGTTTGACTGGACATTGAGGTTTATGTCCAAAGCCATTAGTTGCAGCTGTTGAAGTGGAAGATGTAGCACTTAAGTGCTGAGTATGGAAGTGCCAGGCAAGGCTGGTCATCCTGATCCATTTGTGTTGAACTAGCTGAAGGTTCGTTGGATTAAAGTCTCCCGGATGTCCCTGCCTCCTTGGTGTAGTCCCAGGTCAGCATTCAGCCCCTCGTTATCGTCCTGTGCTTCCTCATCCTCTGAATCAGTGGTCTCCTTGTGTGCAGCCACATCCACTGCATCAACAGCTTCATCGTCCACTTCATCCCCCCTTTACAGCGCAAGATTGTGCAGAGTGCAGCATGCTACCACTATTACCAAGACACGATCTGGGGGGTACTGGAGTGCGCCCCCTGAGTGGTCCAGGCATCGGAAGCGCATCTTGAGAAGACCAATGGCTTTCTCCACCTCAGCTCTTGTGGTGCCGTGTCTCCTATTGTACGGCTGCTCAGCTTCTGCTCTTGGATGGCGGAGAGGCGTCATGAGCCACCTTCTGAGGGGATAGCCCTTGTCATCCAGCAGCCATCCATCCAGCCGGGCTGGAGCACTGAAGAGCCCCGGCACCTGGGAGTGTCTGAGGATGTAGGCATCGTGGGAGCTGCCTGGCTACCTTGCACAGACTTGTAGAATCAGCATCCTGTGATCACACACTATCTGCACGTTCATGGAGTGGAAGCCCTTCCTGTTGATGAATGTACTGGGCTCTCCTGCTGGAGCCTTGATGGCCACACGTGTACAGTCTATTGCACCCTGGACACGGGGGAAGCCAGCAATGGCTGTGAAGCCTCTGGCTCCCTGTATCTGACTTGCCTGGTCCCAGCAGAAGTGGATGAAGGTCAATGCACGCCTGAACAGAGTGTCTGAGACCTGCTTGACGCAAGTGTGGACAGCTGATTGGGAGATACCGCAAAGATCACCCACCGAGCCCTGGAAGGAGCCAGAGGCATAGAAGTTGAGGGCAGCTGTGACTTTCAGAGCCGCTGGCATGTCCACCCACACAGTTAGGGGAGATCTCAGGGCCAATCATCTGACAGATGTAGTGTGCTGACTCCCTTGACAGTTGGAGCCTCCTTCGACACTGCACCTCAGTCATAATGAGGTAGCTGCCTCTCCGCCTGTATACCCTGGCAGCAGGATAATGGCATCTTCTGCGGCCCCTTCCACCTTGGACAACCTCTTGGCCCTGTGCCCCTTGTGCCTGCGCCTGACCTCCCAAAGGTGGCTCCCCTGGAGACGGATTGTGCACTCCTGGCCTCCTCCTTATTCTATCCCTCCCTTCCTCCTCAGAGGAGGTGCCTCCAGTGGAACCCATACCCAGGCTAAAGGGAGGCATCCGGAAAGCTGCAGGCCTGATAAAGATTCCTGACTGAAGAGTGCTGAACTGAAGGTTACAAGTACGCAGAAAGCTGCTGGAGTTTGTTCTGAACTGCTACAGACCACACAGGCAAGTTTAAAACACTGTCTGCAATAAATACTCACAGGCCAGATTGACAACCTCACTGAGCCCTCATATTCCACCTGTGGATGAGTTTGATTAAAAAGTCTCTTACCCGCATGCCCGTTGCGCCCGTGCGCCGAGCCGAAGATCGCATGGGTGCCTGAAAATCAGCGTCGAATGCTGAGTTAAGGGCCTTAACTAGCCCGTTAAGTAATGGCAGGCGTGCATTGCGCTTCATCGTGCTCCCGCCCAGCGAAATAGTACAATGGCGCATGGTGACATCATGTGGGGCCCACCCCCGCATGTCACCCTGAAAATTCTGCCCCTGGAACGCTGTGAACGGTTTGGTCCTCTTATCTAAGGTAAGACATGCTGGCATTGGAGGCAGTCCAGGGAAGGTTCACTAGGTTGATCCCGGGGATGGAGGCATTTTCTTATGAGGAGAGATTGAGTAGCTTGGGCCTGTACTCATTGGAGTTTAGAAGAGTGAGAGGCGACCTTACTGAAACATATAAAATTTTTCGGGGGCTTGACAGGGTAGATGCTGAGAGGTTATTTCCCCTTGTGGGAGAGTCTAGGACCAGAGGGCATAATCTCAGAGTAAGGGGTTGCCCATTTAAAACAGAGATGTGGAGGAATTTCTTCTCTCAGAGGGTCGTTAATCTGTGGAATTTTTTTTACCGCAGAGGGCTGTAGAGGCTGGGTTGTTAAGTATATTCAAGGCTGAGATAGACAGATTTTTAATCAGTAAGGGAATCAAGGGTTATGGGGAAAAGGCAGGAAAGTGGAGTTGAGGATTATCAGAGTGTCAAAATCTCATTGAATGGTGGAGCAAATTCGATGGGCTGAATGGTCTACTCCTGCTATTACGTCTTATGGTCTTATGGTCTTATAGGGCCCCCCCAGGGCCCCCCACCCCTCCCTCGAATACCCTCTGACCCACTATGAGACCCTCCCTGATTTCTCAAAGTGGCTGGACCTTTAAACCTATCTGCTCTACAGCAGCTAGGGTAAACGTTACTTGCTACTTATCTTCCCTACCTCCGACTCAGCTGCCCTCGACAGAAGGCCTTGGGAACCCACTGCACGGCACTGTTCTCACCCGGCCTAAGTCTGAAAGTTGGTGGGGGGGAGTGGGGGAGAAAGGTGCAGCTGCATTTCAGGGTAAGTAACCAGGGGCGGAGTGCCAATCCGACTATGATTACCAATCAACGGGAGCTACGGCCCTGTTTTTAAATTAAGCTTTGAAAGAGCTGGAGAGAGGGCCTGCATTTTGTCCTGCGCTCTCACTTCTCTGCCAAGACATCCTGCTGCTGCTTTCAGGTGGAGAACCTCTACGAGCTGCCCCTCCAGCTTAGCGAGCCCCCCCACCCACCATCCTTAAATTGTCGACAGTTCTGCCCTCTGGCAAATAATTGGCTGCTCTTGGCGAAAATCACATTGAGTCACTGTTTTCCCCAGTGTGAGTTTCTGACCTGCATTTGAACCTGTTGTCGGAGTTCAGAAGTGTATAAGGAAAATTCTGCTGACAGCTGCCATCAAAGGAAGGTGGGCCTGGCAAGTGGGGTATTTGTAACCTGTTTGATGCACTTGTCCACTGCAGACTGGAAGGAGTAGAAGATTTTCTGTAGCACCCTGGAATGAGCCTGAGGCAAAGGGCAGAATCGCCCCAGATTCACACTAAGTGCTGTTGCGGGTGGGGAAAAAAGCCATTTCAATGGCGAGTTTTCGTGCCGTATCGTTCCATTTCCGCCTCATTAATTATGCAGCCACAGGAACGTGCTGTCTCTCTGGCGGGCAGCCTCCGATTTGCCCGCCACGCCGCTACCTTGCCGCTTCCTCACGCAAGGCGCCATGTTTAAACTGCAGCTGTGCGCACACTGCTCGATGCTTGCAACCCAGGACTGCTCTGGTGAGGACGTGGCCCCAAAAGCCAGGGAAAATGCAGACCCCCCTGATTCAGTCCCACATCCCTGGGATGCCTACTCGTCGCCGTGGAGGCCCGCCACATGACGTCCTCTATCCCCGCTCTGGCTTCAGGGGGCCCATCGGTCTCACCGCTTCGGCTTGTGAGGATGGTGGCAGAGCTGGTCAGTGCCAATGCTGCACACAAGAGGTTGGCCATCCAGTGCAGAAAACGGATGAATGATCTAATTTGTGCTGCCAGGGTAAGGCAACTATCTTATCGCTCTAAACTCACACACTCACAAGGCCAACACGCATTCACTGACATCTCATTCACTGCCTGCTCGAGGGCCATCACCACTCTCACATTCACACGCACCCTCATATCTCCATCTGGCCTCGTCTGCTCTGGAGATTGCCTCCTCAGCCCTCACCACCTTGAGGCCACTTGCACAGGTCAACATGTGACCACCGCACACACCCTGGGTAACCCCCTTCCCCTGTACTGCCCTTGCCTTGCAGCCTCTTCCTTTGCGTCAGGTAACTTCTCCCCCTTTCCCAAGCAAGCCCTACCCCTGCGGCCTTTGAAAAGCCACCCCCACCTTACGGTTGGTATGGTAGGCAGAGACCTGCCCGAGAGCCTCCCTAAAAGTGATGTGATGCTGAGACAGGCCTGAGTAAGCTGCCTGGAGAAGATAGCGGTTGGGATTTTCCGGCCCCATTATGGTGGGAACCGCTGCAGGAGATTCGACGGCCCAGTCAAAAGTCCATTGACTTTGGGAAGGACCAGCCAATCCTGTGGCGGGCAGGGCCGGAAAATCCCTCCCAGCATCTTGAGGCACCTTCTTCAGATGGACCCAAGAAGGTGGCTCTTGACCTGTACACCTTGTGTGCTGGGTATGGCCTCCTATGGGCAGTTCTGCCAACCAGTGTCTCACCTGTTGTCTGCTGATCAGTCTGCCCGTTGCTCCCCCTGGTTCTTACTGCTACAGTTGTTGCTGTTGATGCTCTTCTTCTTCCATCCAAAACAAAGCAGCAAGAAAGTCAACTCATCAAAAACTCTGAATGCTTATTCATGGTGAGTAAGCATAAAAAATCAGAAACAACCAATCTCCAAACACAACTATCCCTCCGTAATCCAAAAGCACAGAAACACATACATCCTTATGGTCTGAGTGTCCCTTTAAATACTGTGTCCCTCTGAAACAAACCATCCAGCCACCCAGTGAGTGTCTGCTTTTTGGAATTAGTGTTACATTGGAATTAAAATGACACCAGAGAACTCCAAATGTATGTGTTTATGAGGTGCCTACCTGCTTCTAAAACATATGAACATTTAATAATAAAACTTTCACACGTTGTGGCATTACTGACTGGCATCTCTCTCTCTCCCCTTGTACTTGTAATAATTAATTGGTATTGTTGTGGTTGTCAAATGCTTACCATGTTTGTTCAAGGCAGACTTATCTAAACAGTCTGTACTCTCTCTTGAAAAAAGAATTCTGATATTACAGAATTTTGCAGGGTGATATTTGCCACACAATCAGCACATGTTTACAGCACAGTTGTAAGAAATTAAAACATTTTTTTATTCATTCATGGGATGTGGCTGCTATTGGCAAGGCCATTATTTTTTGTCCATCTTTTATTACCCTTGAGAAGATGGTGGTGGGCCACTTTCCTGAAACGCTGCAGTCCATCTGGTGTAGGTTCATCCACTACTGTTGGGAAAGGAGTTCCAAGGTTTTGACCCGGTGACAGTGAAAGAATGGCAATATAGTTCTAAGTCAGGATGGTATATGGCTTGGAGAGGAATTTGTAGGTGATGGTGTTCCCTTGCATCTGCTGCCCTTGTCTCCAGGTCGGGGAGGTCATGGGTTTGGAAGATGCTTTCGAAGGAGGCTTGGCAAGTTGCTGTCGTGCATCTTGTATATGGTACACATCGTACACTGGTGGTGGTAGGATGGGGTGCTAATCCAGCAGGCTATTTGTTCCTGGATGTTGCTGAGCTTCTTGAGTGCTGTTGGAGCTTCACAAATCCAGGCAATGGGAAGTATTCCACCACACTCCTGACTTGTGTCTTGTAGATGGTGGACAGGCTTTGGGGAATCAGGAGGTGAGTTACTCGCCGCACAATTCTCAACCTGCTCTTGTAATCATAGTATTTATATCGCTGGTCCAGTTCAGTTTCTGGTCAATGGTGACCCTCAGGATGTTGATAGTGGGGGGATTCAGTGATGGTAATGCTGTTGAATGACAAGGAGTGATGGCTAGATTTTCTTTTGTTGGAGATGATCATTGTCTGACACTTGTGTGATGTGAATGTCACTTGCTACTTATCAGCCAAAGCCTGGATATTGTCCAGGTCTTGCTGGATATGGAAATGGACTGCCTCCAAGGTGGCATCCTTTGCTACTTCCAGTTAAGTGCAGCCTTACTTTTAACAGAAGGGGGGAATACACATAAGGATGGTTAAACACTTTTCACAAGATTTCGTTTACTGTGCATCTTAATTTATTTTGTACAGATGTATGGGTTGATCTGGTTAACTGACCTTCAAAACAAAATGGACGATATTGATATCCTAACCATGCTCACCTCAGCAATATGCCATGACCTCGATCATCCAGGCTATAACAATGCATATCAGGTAACAATATCCATTGGACAAGTGTTGGCATGAGACTAATTTACATTCCGATCTGTTTATTTATGCCACTTCTATGAGCAGTTACTGTTTGTCTAATTATGTTAATAGTAATAATGGGAGAAGGCAGAAGCTGCCATTAAAACATTTGTTCTCCTTTATTGTTTCCATATCACGGACTGTTTTCCATTTTGCAAGCACGCTCACACATTTCATCCTCACAGTATGCCAAAATAAGTGACTAACTTCTTATTGAGGAAGCTAGATCCCACCAAAATAGTTAAATTGAAGTGATAACTAAAGTAAAAGTACAGCCTTAATCTAATATATTACCTGTGTTTGCAGAGCTCTGTTTGTATTCTGTAGCCTTTGCTGCCGTACCCATGCTTAGAATCAGGCCTAGTCCCCCATGCTATATTGTTGAAAATTGGGCAATGAGACCCAGGCAGGTAAATAAACTCTGTTTTCTGGTCTTTTCATATTTTTCCAGTCACCAGCTCTGCACAGGAGGATCAATTATTCCTGGAAAATCAGAAGACTCCTGCTCTCCTAACCTCTATGATAACATTTCTCATTTCATATGGCCTGGCAGAGATTTGATTGACCTCTGGTCCAAGGGCTTCAAAACCTATGCTGCTTGATGGGCTGAGGGACTTCTGAACTGTACAGAACTCTCACCTGCACTAGAATTTAGCTTTTCATGTTTTTCAGAGAAGGGCTCACCAGGTATACATAACCTCTGGTAGACTGAGGAGATTGTGAACAGGAGGCGCAGACACAGATTGGGAGAAAGGCACATCTTCATACCAAGAGGAGAAAAGTCATCTGATGTGGCACTTTGATCTTACATGGTCTAGTGATTGTCTCATAACGGTATATATTAAGGTTACTGGTGCTCTAAAAATGCTAACCATTTGAGTCCACTGAGTGAGTCTAATATCTCTTACGTTCATTAGATACTTGAATGTCTGACAGGCTGAAGAGGAAGGTACATCTACCTTGCTGGCAGTATAGGTGAATAGATTTCTCAGTTGTAAATTTGAGTTGCTTGCAGACTTGAGACAGTATGTTGCTCCAAATGCACTCAAATGACAAGTATAATGCATCCCAAAAGTGGTTTTGATTACTGCCAATGCTGATGTGGTCTTCAGCTGGGTGCCAAGACCCAAATTGTCCTTGAAGCAAAGTGGAATAAATCTGCCTCCTGCATTCAACTACACAAGCAGGCAAAAATACTGCACAGCAGGATTGTAGTACTGGTGTACATGCATGCTAGTTTTTAAAGGAAATATTCCCTAATCATTAATTTTTAAAAAATGACCTTTAAATTTGGATGATCCGAATTTTAGAGCAATGTATTCTAAATCTTCAATCTAAATTGATCCAAATGCTCATCTCAGTAGTCAAGTCCTTTGCTACAGCAGAATTGTAAAACATGGTTGATAATATCTAAGTAATTGAGACACAGCATTTATGAATACATTTAAGCCTAGTGTACTGCACCTGCTTGCTATAGAACTGGAGCTGTAAGATTTTAAAAGTTTGTCATCTATTAATTATTGCACCAAGACTTTATAGCTCATTGGTGTTACTTGTTACTTGTCAAGATATTGTTGCAAAATAATAAGGACATATAATTCACAAGATAGTGTAACTTAATTAATACACATGCAGAAAACTTTATAATTAAAAACATGTGTAATGACTGGTGGGAGGGTGAGCAGTGAGGAGAATGCCGAGATGCTTCAGTGTGATTTGGACAAGCTGGCTGAGTGGGCAAATGCATGGCAGATACAGTATAATGTGGATGCGTGTGAGGTTATCCATTTTGGTAGCAAAAACAGGAAGGCAGATTATTATCTGAATGGCTATAAGTTGAGAGAGGGGAATGTGCAACGAGACCTGGGTGTCCTTGTACACCAGTCGCTGAAGGTAAGCATGCAGGTGCAGCAGGCGGTAAAGAAGGCAAATGGTATGTTGGCCTTCATAGCCAGAGGATTCGAGTACAGGAACAGGAATGTCTTGCTGTAATTGTACAGGGCCTTGGTGAGACCACACCTGGAATATTGTGTGCAGTTTTGGTCTCCTTATCTGAGGAAGGATGTACTTGCTATAGAGGGAGTTCAGTGAAGGTTTACCCGACTGATTCCTGGGATTGTGGGTCTGACATATGAGGAGAGATTGAATCGATTAGGATTACATTCGCTGGAGTTCAGAAGAATGAGGGGGGATCTCATAGAAACCTATAAAATTCTAAGAGGACTAGACAGGGTAGATGCAGGAAGGATGTTCCCGATGGTGGGGGAGTCCAGAACCAGGGGTCACAGTCTGAGGATATGGAGTAGACCATTTAGGACTGAGATGAGGAGAAATTTCTTCACCCAGAGAGTGGTGAGTCTGTGGAATTCGCTACCACAGAAAGCAGTTGAGGCCAAAACATTGTATGTTTTCAAGAAGGAGTTAGATATAGCTCTTGGGGTGAAAGGGATCAAAGGATATGGGGAGAAAGTGGGAGCAGGCTTTTGAGTTGGATGATCAGCCATGATCATAATGAATGGCAGAGCAGGCTCGAAGGGCCGAATGACCTACTGCTGCTCCTAGTTTCTGTATTTCTATGACTGATCTATATCAAAATCTTAGTGCCTCCAAGTATCACTGTTACTTTTGGAATCTCTAAGTTAGAGATCTGAAGTTGGCACTGTGAGGTTGCAATTGTGATTAATGTGCCCTACTGATCAAATTGCACTCTCTCTTTCAAGCAGGTGTTATTGGTCTAATAAGTTTTGTGAGATATCAAGTGTCTGCTTGTTTACTTTTCTTCAGATCAACGCTCGCACAGAGCTGGCACTGAGGTACAATGACATCTCTCCACTAGAGAACCATCATTGTTCTGTGGCCTTTAAGATCTTGGAAAAGGTAATTTGACAATAAACGCTGAGAAAGTCATTGGTTTGAAGTAGCCAATTTACATTTATTAAGCACATTAAGTGAAATGTAATATTTATTTTAGGACATTGTTTTTCCCCTTACAGATGGGTTCCTCTAAGTTTAAAGGAGAATTTCAAATAGGTAATTAGGGTCATAGGTTGCGTGTAGGTGTCCTTGAGCAGATGCCAAAGATCTGCAGAAAGTCTGTTGAGCCAAAGCCTGTAGGAGTACTTGATTACTGACAGTTCGGTATTTCAATTCCTTAAAATTTGGTTAATGTCATAATGACAGGTGCAGTCAGTATAGTTTCAGCTGTGCTCCCACCATGATTTCTTTCACTATGTTGCACTTCAACTATGAAATACAGTACTTGGTTAGCATCCAACAAAACCCTGTCATTACATTTGCCTTCACTTGCCACTCATCACAGGTCCCTGTAGCTTGCATTTATATACCTTGTGGTTCCCTGAGCTCCAGTGAAAGTTGGTGTCATCATTTTAATTCCACATAGCTGGGCATTATCTTAAAAATAGCACTTGGCCATTTGGAAGGAAATAAGGAAACACTTTTTCCCTGCAAAGAATAATGGAAATCTAGAATTCAGTAACACAAAAGGATGTGTGTTCTGGACCAATTACAATTTTCAAGACAATAAATAGATATTTATGAGGTAAGGGTCAGTGGAGTTGAAGGATGGGTCAGCCATTATCTAACTGAACTGCAGAACAAGCTTGAGGCTCTGAATAGCCTTCTGTTTCAATGTTTGATTTTGTTCCGCTGAGTTCTGTAAATGCTAGAGTTACAGTTCACTTTCTAGTGGCAATATTTGACTATTCTACAGATGTTAAAAAAACAAAATTACTGTTATGAGCTTGTAACAATTATCCTTCCAAAAGCTTTTCCTGTTAATACATGGCATTAAATGTTTAATAAATAATAATTTAAAAAAATAGCACAGTAACATTATGCCTTTCCTTCTAATATCCCCATCAGACATGGATCATCCCTTTGCACCCATTCAAACTGGTTTTTGAAAGTATTAATTTAAATTGTTTTGCTTGCATGAAATTATGGTGTGTAGTGGGCATGCAAAATTGAGCACAAAGCATGGCAAAAGCCAACTTATCCAATTTTTGGATTCCCTTGCAGGTCACCAAAAACTTTACACCATTAGATATCTAATTCTAAATATACTTCCTATAATTTTTTATTTTTTACAGAAAAATATTTATGTAAAAGATATCTGTGCTGATGCATGTATAATTAGATGCACCATTTAATAGCAGTTGAATAGGCCAAATTTGGTTTCAATATATAAAATTATGGCACTATCCAGGATTTGTATTAGCCTTTTGGGGATTGTATTGCTTGCTTCTGTTCCTTTCGAGAATCATATTCTACGATTTCATACATTTTAATTCCTATTTGGGGATTATATTCTGTGATCTATCTATTTTTACTAGCATTTTGAGAAACTTAGCCTGTGATTCCATCCATTTTTCATGAAGACTATAAATCAGTGGCTTTGCCTATAATTGTTTCACAGTGCCAGTGCTGAGATTCTCATTGGTTACAATTGATAATTTGCCCTTAGTAAAATGTTGTTTTATTCCTGATACTTACAGTCTGAAAACAACATATTCCGAAATTTGACCACGGAACAGTTTAAACGGATTCGGGAGGGAATGATAAAGTGAGTACCACCATTCGCCCTGGGAGATGACTTTCTCATATTTCATGTGAATTATTCAGAACTTAATCATTGAGTGGCTCAAGGGTGTTTTTTGCTGATATCAAGGATTGCCACCTGGCACAGCAACATGGGGAATGTGAAGAATGTTATTTTAAAATCAAGGAGCAAGAAGCTTCACAATCACCAAGCGCAAATATGTCCTTTGCAAGGCAATTGAGTTCTGCACAGGAAAGGGCAGATTGACATTTCACTTCTGGTCCGAATGTAGTTGAACACAACTAAAATGCATGTTTCTAATAAAAGCTCCCTTGACAGACACTAGTTGCATTCCAGTGCATGTTGGTAGTGTGCTATCTAGCAATGTATTTGCAAAGTTATGGATTGCAGGAACATTTGTTACACCAATTAGTTATTTTATGCTTGGGAGAAAATGGTAAAGGGCTAATAAGTCCTGTGAACTGTAAAGAGTACAAGAGTGTAATATGGACTGTTGCTCTGTTCAGGGTTATTCAGTGAGGGGAACTATTGACTCCAGAGTGTTACTGAAATGAGAGTCAATTAAGTTTGTTGTGCTGAATCCCTGTAAAATTGGCTGTGTTTATGCAGCAGGTATTTTTAACAGAATATTAATGTGCAGGACTTGTAAAAGATGCACATTGGGTGATGGTGAATTAAAGAAGAGTAATTAAACTACAGGGAACTGATGACATTATAATAATTTATGATGTGGTATAATTGGGATTGATTTTGGTCTTTTTCTCCTGGGGGTTAAACATCAGCTGGGCTTAATATTGACAGGAACATCTGGGAGGGATCGAACACTCCTAACAGATCAAATTGAATGTTCCACTCCTTAATTTCAAACATATTCTCCATGCATACTAGTTTGCATGGTGGCATTTAAAGGCCCACAGCAACAGGGAATACTGAAGGAAAGCATTGACAGCAAAAAAAAAAATCCCAAAAAAGAGGCTCGCTTGGACAATGCAGGGCCAGGATTCCCATTGTACCCCATTCCTCAGGGCAAGGAACATTCCTCAGCCTCTGGGCAGGTGCTGCAGCCTCGTTTTACTCACTGAAACTGCTTGCTGGGAAATTTGGAATGCTGCAAATTAAGTGTGTGTGGCCATGTGCCCGATTTCTCTGTCCCCGAACCCCCTACCATGCCCTACAGGCTCTGTGCTGTGTGCCGATTCTCAATACGTCTCCATCTCATCATTCTATTACATTTTACAATTGCTCCATCACTTCAGCTGAACATTGATGACATTATTATTTCCAGGTCCTTTCAAAGTCTGTCGTTCAGCTGCGTGCTCTTGTTCCCCATTTTTCGTCCTATTTCTTAACTTTGTTAGTTGAAATTTGATTGGTGGTGTGTCGGCCCAATTGCAAACTAATCTGGACATTTTGCTTAATTCTCTCTCTGCCGTTTATTGTGCTGTCAACAAATTTGCTTTTCTAATACCATCAGAGTGATTACTGATTGATGGCAGTGATCAGTAACCTTTCCTGAGTAACAGAAATTAGAGATGCTGCAAAACTTAATGTAAGGCCGCACAAAAGCAGCTAAAATGCTTCCAAGTTAGATAAGAAACATTACTGCCCAAAAAGGGGGGAATCTGTCTTACAAACCTATAGGGCTTTAGTGCAAAAGCAGTCCGAACAAATGGTTAGTAACTCCTGTCAGTCTCTATAGAAGTATTTAAACGAGAAACCAACTTTTAGCACAATGGGTAATTTGCTGTGTACGTGGGTTGACAGTGGAGAAACATTGCCTGCTCCCAGCACACATCAGAAATCCACAAGCAGCTCATCTGATGTTGCTGGCAGACAAGGTTCCTTGCTGCCTTCAGAAAACTGGCACCAATGGACATTGCTGCAGGTCCATGAACTGACGTCAGTTTGATCTTTCTTTAGGTGTGTCCTTGCCACAGATATGGCTCGTCACAATGAGATCCTGAATCAGTTCAGATCCACCGTGTCAGTTTTTGATTTTAGCAACAAAAACCACAAGGATCTGGTGAGTACCAAGTTTTTCAGCCGCACTCTAGCGATTGCTGCTTGTTCCTGTGCAGAACCTCAATGAAAGAGACAACTGGGGGGTGGATAATCTGATGGGCATTTTCATCTTTATTATAAGGAGTTGCAGTCTGCTCCCTTTGCATAATGTAGTGTGGACAATTGGAAACTGGAACATTAGTTGGCTGTATAGCGCGTGTGTGTGTGTGTGTGTGTGTGTGTGTGTGTGTGTGCGCGTGTGTAAACGTTACTAAGGTTTCCCAGTTTATTTAAATTCAGAAGCCTTTCCATGATGGAAATGGATAGAAACACAACAGTTAATCAGAATGATGGAGCAAAAAAGAAGTGATGCCGGATCGATAAATATTTAGTGACACAAATTTCTCCATTGCATCCGGGCCTTCATAGATATGAGAGCCTATAAATTTTAGTTCAGAGAGAGACCGTTTGCCCCTTTTTTTTTTACTGAATTTAGGATCCTTTCAGGAAGCTAATTTCACACAATACAATTTTCCGACTTTCAGATCAAAACGTGTTATGAGCCACCTGTCCCTGAAAATATTTAAGCCAAACGGTTATTTCACAGTTACAGCTGCAGCGTGCACACTCCAGACACACATTTCATACCTGGGGCAGAATATTGCGGTTGGCATGCGGGGATGGGGCCCGACACGTAAAGTGACGCGCGATGATGTCGGGCTTGTGTCCCAACGTCGCTGCGCATCATTTCGATATTTCGTTTGGCGGGCACACGCCGGATGTGGCTGCGCGCCGGCTGAACTGTCAACAGCCTATTAAGGCCAATAAAAAAGTAATTTAACTTATTAACAATGCTGCCCGTCCAACCTTAAGGGCAAGGCAGCACAGACTGAAGTACACAAGCACATGCCGAGGGTGGAGTGGGGTGGGGGGGGGGGGGGGGTGGTCGGGTGTTGTGGGGAGGGGGCTGTGAGGGAAGCAGCCATGCGCTTGGAAAAGTTTGCCCAAAGTGAGCATTCTTCTGCAGCTGAGACCGTTCAGCAGCAGCTCCGTTAACACGCTGGGAGTCAGGCCTCTGAAGCTTGTCTGCCCAGTCAAGCAAACCAAAAGCATGAAAGTGCCACCAAATGCTCCAGTAGTTTCCACCCCTCGGGGGCAGACTGCAAATTAATATGCGTTTTAGCAGGCAGCAAAACAATTGGCCGACTGGACAAGTTGTACAATCCCCTTGCGGGAGGTGGCCATGGCGCAGTCACTGGAGGTCCCTCACAGGTGCTCACAGCTCATTGCAATGTTTTTATTCAGGTTCAAGCTAACAGTGCAGCCTTGCAGTGCAGGTTAGGAGAATGCCTGTGCCTGAGCTGAGAGCCCAGCATGCAGTCCAGTGGGCGAAGCTACTGCCAATCAGTCAAATGGAGTGGGGCGAAGATGGGTGGGGTTTCAGACAGCCAATGAGTGCACTACACACTGGCCATCCAAGCGGTGGCCAGCACTGATCTGCCTGCGTGAAGGGGCCTTCAGACTTAACCAAGAGTGGTTCTTAGTACACGTATGATAACCCACGCTTCTCTCTCTTTGATCCTGCAGGAGAAGAACATCAGGGTCATGGAGCCTGGTGATTTAGCAGTATGCCTCATGGCTTACAGAGACCAGAGAAGAAAAAGAAGAGAGCAGTGGAGTCATCTGGCTTGGCAAAGAGAGGAGCACCTCCCTCATGATGAAGGGGTGGTAGGCCCTGCTACACAGGCAACTGAGAACCGTTGCTCATTGGTGCCTCACTGGACCCAGTGTCTATAGACGCCACCTGTCATTCCTGCAGATGACTGAGTATCAGTGTCACTGAAGACTGTGCATATCTAGGTGCACTCAGGAGGCCCTCATTGCTGCAAGATTCATGGATGATGGTGAGATGCAGTGAGGTCAGTCCTGATATCCTCATCTTGCATCTGTGAATGTTTGACTCCTGTGTGGCTGATGGCAGCGCACATACGCTCAGTGCTCAGACTCATGTCATGGAGACGCAGTGGAGGCCCGAATAGTCGTTAGGTTCCAGGAGGATCATGACGACATGCAGTGAGGACACTTCATAAATCTTCACATTGCCTCTGTGAATGTCTCACTCCTGCCTGGCCAAGGGCTGCTTGCTAGCGCTCTGTGATCAGGGTCATATCATGGAGACAGAAAATGCTGGAAAAGCTCAGCAGGTCTGACAGCATCTGTGGACAGAGAAACAGAGTTAACGTTTCAAGTCATCACGACCAGAGCATTTTCTTTTTTATTTCATATTTTCAGCATCCACAGTATTTTGCTTTTATCATATTATGGAGACGCAGCTGTGAAACTTCGGATACACCTGATGCTTTAGGCAAGGAGATGTTCTTGGAAATTTATTTATAATAATGAACATTATGTACAGGTGATTAATACCTGTGCCAAGGCTGTGCAGCCACATCTTCTTAACCTTCCTAACCCTGTCACTACATCTTGGTGCTCCCCCGACAGCAACAGCGGAGCTAAAGGCAGCCTGCTGACTGCTACGCCCTGTCTGTGATGATCATGGCAGGAGTAATCTGGAGGGCCGAGACCTGGAGAGACCCCTGGAGTTGATGGGGTCACAGGAAGAGGGGATTTGGAAGGGCCAGACACTCCTGGAGTCACCTGGGTGGATGGCCCCAGGGTGTGCACCTGCTGATCCTCCCCCCTATGGGTGCCCAAGGGCCCCTGGCTGACTCCTTGAGGAGAAGAGGAAAGTGGAATGAGATTGAGCTGCCCTGCACCCCTCTCGCAGTGACACTGTTGGAGGCTAACTATGGCATCAGGGATGGAGCTCGGCTCATGCTCAGTGCAGGACCGATGTCCTGGACCAAGGTCCTCATGGCAGCTGCCATCCTGCCAGTGTTCACCTCCATGCATTGGCATGACAGCGCTATCACCTCAGACTGAGGGCAAACTGACTCCACCATCGTGGCTTACAATCTGAGGAGAGCAGCAGACATCCCTTCCTGATGTTCCCGAGCTTGCCTCTGCAGCCTCAGCAACTGAGGTATGACTGAGTCCAGAGGCTCACCGCTGACCTCACCATCAGCACAGGAATGGTCCAGATCATCGGTGGCCAGCTGGATGGCTTTATTTTAAATTTCTGTGAGGACCTTGGTGTTGGACATTCCTCCACCAATCCAAGATCTCTCCTTTTTGTTGTGTGCCAGCTTGTCCTGCATGAACACAGATGGAGAGAGTGTAATCAGGACTCCTGCCAGACCAGATGAGAAGGATGCCCGGCATGTGTGGATGGTGAGTGGTGCCATGAACGGGATGAAGACACGATCTGCAGGGCAGATGAAGATGTGTGTGAGAGTGAATGGTGATGTCCCTTGAGCTGGCAGTGAGTGAGATTCCTGTGGATGTGTAATGTATTTATGAGTGTGTGAGCTGAAAGTGATGAGAAGAGTGACTTACACTGGTGGAATGGAGGAGATCATTCATCCTCTTTTTTGACACTGGGTGGCTGGCCTCTTTTGCAGGGCATTGGTGCTGCCCACTGCTGCCACCACCTCCCATGCTGGATTTGTGATCTCGCTTGCTGGTCTTCACCCAGAATGGAGAGTGGGGGGTGGGTAGAGGACTTCACGGCACCCACCAATATGTCCAATTGGCTCCCGAGGGCAGCATCACTAAATTTGGGAGTAGCATGTTTCCTCCCTTTAGCAGTCATGACTTTCTAGCAGCTTCCGATCCCTTAGAGAGTGCTAGCTCTGTGCGGGGCGCCCTTTACATATGGCACCCGGATTACTTAAGACCTGAGGTGACGGCAGGGTGGGCAAACCTGAGGCTACCCTGCCAGCAATCTGGCATGTTTCTCGGGATTGCATTATTAATGAGGCGGGACACCCTGGGAACGGGACAATATGGCGCGAAAACCTGCCCTTGCGGCCGGCAGATAATATGTCGTTTTTCTCACCCGCTACCAGACTCAGTACAAATGTGGGACGATTCCACCCAAAGAAGGAAGAATGAAAAATAGAGATTCATCCTTAGTTACAAAGAGTACCTTAGATAGAGAGAGAGAGAGAGAAGTTAGCAAATGTAGAGGAAGATATAACTGATTTAAGGGAGCTCTTCATTTCTAGTTATTTCGCAGTTAATTTACACGATTCTTCCTAGGTGCAAGGGCCCCATATTGGAGAATTGAGGTTGGAAAACTGAACCTGACTCACCTTTCTTTAACGTCCTTTTCCATATTTTCAGTCTGGAAGCGCCATCTTTCTCTGCTCAGTGTTTTGGGACATGGGTTAACATTTCCCCCCCTTTTGAGGGGGGGGAGGTGCAGGAGCGAGTGGGTGGGTGGGCTTCCCGATTGGCACCCCCCCAGTTGGGTGTGCGCTGCCATTTTACATGGGTGGGCCAATTAAGGCCCACCCAGGGTGAAGCCCGGCAGGAAGCGCTATGAGCTCCCTGTGCGGGTGGGTGGGTTGGGTGGGGATTCCCTGAGCCGGGCGTGTGCTCTTTCTCGCGTGTGTGCAAAAGAGTTCATAGGTCTCCCTGAGGCAAATTGCTGCCTCGGGGAGATCGGCTCAGGTTTGAAACATTAAATAAAGATGAGAAAACAATTTCGCTGCCATGTCCCCTCATGTGACACTGTCACCTGAGTTGGGACATGTCCATAACTTTTATTTTAAAATATCCTGAAATTTTTGAATCTCTCATAAAGCCTCATCCCGCCCGTGGATGGGGTTTCTTGTTTTCTCAGAAGCCCGCCAGGTCTCCCAGCCTGCCCGCCAACCTTAAGGTTGGACGGGCAGGTCCATTAATGATTTCAATTACTTTTTTAATGGCCTCAATAGGCCACCGACCTGAGAATGTAAATGACGCAGGGTGACATCAGGACGCCCGCCCGACATTACCCAGCGTCGGTGAGCGGGCCCCACCCCCATCCACACCCCCCCCCCCCCCACCCCCCCCCACCCCCCAATCCCCCGGCCCCCCACCCCCTGCTTGCCGACTGGAAGATGCAACCCATGGATGTCATCAGCTCCGGTATCAAGCTTAGGGTCTTTGCTTGTTAGTATAAACAATTAACGGCAATTTAATGTAAATGGCTCTAAAAGAAATAAGTTGAAACCGGTGCACACATGCAAAATTAAAATGATAAAATCTTTATTGATAGTTTGAATGTTTCATATTTTTAAGACACTAGACTGTGAATGACATGCCCAATTATATAGGTGTGCACATGCTTATTTGCCCAACATATATATATATATATTTGTAAAAAAAAAAATTGTACATGTGTTTATGGAGAATTAATTTTTAAGAGTCTCACAGCTGCGACCAAATATCCCCAGTAAGTGAATGGCCTCAACATTTCCAGCTGCTTGTGTTAGACAAAGTCGACTGAGTCTTCTTCATTACTGCTTCTTTCCAGCTTACAATGATTATAATAAAAGTTAGCGACATTTCCAATGAAGCCCGACCCATGGATGTCGCTGAGCCATGGCTGGATTGCTTACTGCAGGAATTTTTCAATCAGGTACCCTAAATATTGAACGCAATGGAAACATTTTGTTAAGAGATGTTAATGCTGATGTATTTCAATGGAAATGGAGTTATGGAATGGATACTGAAATTTCCGGCAAACCATTTTGCCAGCATTGTAGGATATTCAGGACATGCTTTCTAGAAGGTTAATGAATACTAGCATTTCTGTAAGGTTGATTTTCCCATAATTCAGTTTCCAGGAAAGCAGAAGATGGCTGCAAAGATTCTGCCTTTTTTTTTGTCTGTTCATGGGATGTGGGCATTGCTGGCTAGGCCAGCATTTATTGCCCATCCCTAATTGCCCTTGTTCAGAAGGCATTTAAGAGTCAACCACATTGCTATGATCCTGGAGTCACATGTAGGCCAGACCAGGTAAGGACAGCAGATTTCCTTCATTTAGTGAACCAGATGGGTTTTTACAACAGTGGGCAATAGTTTCATGTTCATCATCATCAGATTTCTAATTCCAGATTTTTATTGAATTTAGATTTCACCATCTGCCGTGGCAGGATTTGAACCCAAGTCCCCAGAGCGTTACCCTGGGTCTCTGGGTTACTAGTCCAATGACAATATCACTATGCCACCGCCTCTCCCCAGAAAGCAGTAGTAGTAGATGATTCTCCTCAGCCCCTCAAATACCTTCACATGTGAAAAAGGCTCTGCGGAGCAAAGCTGTGGAGGTTCTAAGCCTAAAGAAACAGTTTGTTCTGGGTCAACTCCATCCTAAGAGACTGATAGCCATACAGATAGTCATACAGAGCAGCATTCCATAGCTCAGACTCCAGGCTCTAGATTGGCATTTAGAAAAAGTGTTAGAATAGGACAGAGGAAAAATTAAAATATCACAGGGATAGCGGCCACTGAGGAGTCCAATTGACTTCTCAGTTCTAAAGTTCCAGAACTCTTATTGTAATTGTTGTTGTCAGATATACAGTCAGAAACTTCACAACGACATTCAGAACTTTTCTGCTGAAAACAGTAAAGCTGCACTGGAACCAAAGAAAAGGTGCTCATGGACTTAGGACCCTCAAGGGACTTTTAATTTTAATAATGAAGGAGTGTTTCTGAAGAGGTGCTCATTTAAGTTCTGTGGAACATCCTGGTTTTTACAGGTGTTATAATATTATCAATATTACTGAAAATCTCTTTGATGAGTTTGGAAAACAGTGAGGTGAGAGCTGGGCGTTCAGTTTAAGACAGTGAGGAGAGCCGGGAGTTCAGTTTAAAACAGCGAGGAGAGGCAGGAGTTCAGTTTAAAACAGCAAGGAAAGCCGGGTGTTCAGTTTAAAACAGTGAGGAGAGCCGGGAGTTCAGTTTAAAACAGTGAGGAGAACCGGAAGTTCACTTTAAAACAGCAAGGAGAGCCGGGAGTTCAGTTTAAAACAGTGAGGAGAGAGCCGGGAGTTCACTTTAAAACAGCGAGGAGAGAGCCGGGAGTTCACTTTAAAACAGCGAGGAGAGAGCCGGGAGTTCATTTTAAAACAGCGAGGAGAGAGCCACGAGTTCAGTTTAAAACAGCGAGAAGATGTGTTGCAGCTAAAGCATGTGGGAGCTGGTGGACGCTGGTGCGATCCACAGTGACCACATCTGCAGCAAGTGTTGGCTCAGGAACTTTGGCTCAGAGTTGGTGAGCTGGAGTCCGAGCTGCGGACACTGCGACACATCAGGGAGGGGGAAGAGTTACATGGAAGCTATGTTTCAGGAGTCACATCCCTTAGATTAATTACAACAATTTTGGACTGTGGTCAGGTACACGAGGATGTGACTGTGAGTGAGGCAGGTATGGGGATCCAGAATTCAGCTTTGAAAGAGCCTTAGCCAGTGTCCTTGTCCAATAGGTACAAGGTTCTTGCTCCCGATGTGGACGAGGGCACAGACTGCAGGGAGGATTACCAAACTGACCACAGCACCGTGGTACAGAGCGCCATTCAAGTGGAGGGAGAAAAGAGAAATGTAGTAGTAATAGGAGATAGCATAGTTAGGGGAATAGGTACTGTTCTCTGCAGCAGAGGCAGAGTCTCGAAGACTGTGTTGCCTACCTGGTGTCAAGTTTAAAGACATCTATTCTGGGCTGGAGAGGAATTTGGAGTGCGAGGGGAAAGATCCAGTTGCTGTAGACCACTTAGGTACCAATGACATAGGTAGGACTAGGAAAGAGGTTCTGCTGAGCGACCATTAGCAGCTTGGGGCTAAATTAAAAAGCAGAACCATAAAGTAATAATCTCCGCATTACCACCTGAGCTACGTGCAAATTGGCATAGGGTAAATAAGATTAGAGAGGTAAATGCATAGCTCAAAGATTGGTGTGGGAGAAATGGGTTCTGATTCATGGGGCACTGGCACCAGTACTGGGGAAGGAGAGAGCTGTTCTGTTGGGACGGGCTTCATTTGAATCATGCTGGGACCAGTGTCCTGGCGAATTGTACAAATAGGGTTGTAGATAGAACTTTAAACTAATTAGTGGGAGGGAGAGTTCAATGAAGGGAAGTTTAAAAAATCAAAAGGGAACAAGAGAGCAGAGGTGCAGGGTAGTGAAGAGGTGAACGATAATCAAAGTCTGACAGGAAGGGGCAGAAAATATAAGCAGGAGAGTGTAGCAGAAATTAGAACCAGAATGAGTAATAATGGTAAAAAGTCAAGTTTAAGGCTCTTTATGTGAATGCACACAGCATTTGTAACAAGATAGATGAGTTGATAGCATAAATAGGAATAAATGAATATGACTTGATAGCTATTACAGGGACATGGTTGCAGGGTGATCAAAACTGGGAACTCAATATTCAAGGGTATTTGATGTTCTGGAAAAATAGGCAAAAAGGAAAAGGAGGTGGGGTAGCTTTGTTAATGAAGGTATCAATGCAGTGGTAAGTAGTGATATAGGTGCAAAGATCGTGATGTGGAATCAGTTTGGATGTAAATATGGAATAGCAAGAGGAACAAGTCACAGGTAGGAGTTACCTATAGGCCCCCGAAGAGTTCCTCACTGCAGGACAAAGTATAAATAGGGAAATAATGGAGGCGTGGAAGAAGGGTGCTACAATTGTCATGGGTGATTTTAATCTGCATATTGAGTGGACAAATCAGATTGGCAGAGGTAACATGGAAGATGAATTTGGAGAGTACATCAGGTATTGTTTCTTGAAGCAATATGTTGCAGAACCTACCCAGGAACAGGCTATTTTAGACCTAGTAATGTGTAATAAGGTGGAATTAATAAGAGATGTCATAGTTAAGGGTCCTCTAGGGGTAGTGATCACAATATGGTACAATTTCAAATTCAGTTTGAGGGTGAGCAACTCGGGCCTCAAACCACTGCTCTCAACTTAAATAAGGACAATTACAGAGGTATGAAGAAAGAGTTGCCTAAAGCAGGCTGGGAAAATAGACTAAGACGAAAGTCAATGGATGGGCAGACATTTGAGCATAAAGCTCAGCAAAAATTTATCCTGGTAAAAAAGGGCTCAATGAGAAGACCGAACCACCCATGGTTAACAAAGGTGGTCAAGGAGAGTATCCAATCAAAGACTAAGGCATACAAAGCGGTGAAAACTAGTGGTAGGCCAGAGGATCGGGAACATTTTAGCAACCAGCAGCAGATGACTGAAAAGCTAATAAAGAGGGAGAAAATTGATTATTCAAGTAAATTGGCAAGAAATATAAAAACAAACAACACTGCAGGTATATAAAAAGAAAGAGAGTGGCTAAAGTGAGCGTGTGACCCTCAGAGGATGCAATTGGAGAATTGATAAAAGGGAGCAGGGAAATGGCAGATAATTTAAACCAACATTTTGTACCAGTCTTCAAAGTGGAGAACACTATAAACATCCCAAAGCAAGGAGCTAATGGGAAGAAAGATCTTGTAACAGTCTCTATCACAAGGTACAAAGTATTTGACAAACTAATGGGACTAAAGGCAGACATATCGCCAGGACCTGATGGCCTGCGTCTCAGGGTTTTAAAGGAAGTGGCTGCAGAGATAGTGGAAGCATTGGTCAAAATATTCCAGAACTCAGTGGATTCCGGGAAGGTCCCAGCAGATTGGAAAACTGCTAATATGATGCCCCTGTTCAATAAGGGAGGGAGACAAAAAAGCAGGAAACTATAGGCCAGTCAGCCTAACATCTGTAATTGGGAAAATGCTAGAGTCCATTATTAAGGAAGAAATAGCAGGCCATTTAGAAAAGCTTAACATAGTCAAAAAGAGTCAACAAGGGTCAGTATTCTGTGAAAGCAAAACATAGAAACAAGTGACAGATGGCCCTGTAGGGGGAGGGATGGTTTGGGGAAAAAGGATAAAAAATGAACAAATAAATAAAAGAATAAAATAAAATAAAATCACTTTGGATGGGTTCTGTTAGGTAAATTGTTTCCTGCTTTACACCATATTAATAATATGCTCAGCAGAGCAGAATGACTTACATTTTTGTGACTTTGGAGGATAGAGCTTTACTACTAGATTTAATGGATAAATATATAGCTAACTGTCTATCAACAAAATAAGACCCCCTATTTGAACCTAACACAGCCTGGCAGGAATGGGGTGCGTTCAGATTAGAAGCATGTTTTAGACTTCATCCAATTTTGCTTTACATTGCCACATATGTGAACCAATTCCATTCTATTTACACCAGGTGGCTTAGGTTAAAATCAGGCCTAATAAGGTCATTCTGTCCTTATTGTCAACATGTGACTGTGAGAAGAAAAATCAGCACTGGGATAATATAGGTATCAGGTTTCTTTTCAGGGAGATACAGAACCAGAACAATTTATTCTGATGAGGATATGTAGAGCTTGCTAACAGTTCTGCGTTCTGATCTAATGCATGCGTTCATTTTTTTGTTGTAGAGTGACATGGAGAAACTAGAAGGGTTACCAGTGTCTCCATTCATGGACAGGGACAAGGTGACAAAGCCATCATCCCAAACGGGTTTCATCCGCTTTGTGCTGCTGCCGTTGTTTATTGAACTTGCAAACCTATTCCCCAATTTGGAGGTGAGGCATTAATCTTTCCGGCTATTTCTTCACAGCAGACACCGCAATATCATATGACTTATCCGCAGACATTTCCATTTGCTGGTAGTGAACTGCATATTTCACCTATTGGTCATAAGAGAAGGTTCCACAGGAGTAATAGCCATAACACATACATTAGAAATCAAGCTTTTGCTTTAAAAACCTCAAATGATAAATTTTAATATAATCTTATGCAGTATTAGGATGATTTGGTTTGCAGTACTTGGAGTTTACTTCTTGGAAACCTGAAATTGGGGTGGAGACATAATGAAAAATGGAAAATTTGGATGGCGTAGCCTACAGCTACATCTTACACAACTTACATTTCTCCTTTCCTGCTCTCATCAGGTTTACCAATGACCATCCATCATATGCAACTTATATCAGGGGCACAGGGCTTAGACTCCTGGTGAACTTCTCTCCAGTCCAACCATGTTGCTGCCACTTTCCTGAATCACTGTGGTGCCTGGATGAATGCAGCTCCAATAACACTCAAGAAGCTGGATACGATCCAGAACAAATCAGCCCGCTGATTGGCACCCCATCCACCACCTTCAACATCTGCTCCCTCCATTACTGATGCACAGTGACAGTAGTGTGTACCATCTATAAGATGCACTGCAGGAACTCATCAAGGCTTCTTCGACAGCACCTTCCAAACACATGACCTCTACTACCTAGAAGGACAAAGGCAGTTCATGCATAGAAACACAACCATCTGCAAGTTCCCCTCTAAACCATGCCCCAACCTGACTTGGAACTATATTCCTTCACTGTCACTGGGTCAAAATCATGGAACTCCCTTCTAATGGCACTGTGGGTGTTCCTACATGGACTGCAGCATCATTGAGGCTGCTCACCAGTGTCTTCTCAAGGACAATTAGAGATGGGCAATAAATGCTGGTCTAGCCAGTGACAGCCACATCCCATGAATGAATAAATTTAAAAAAGTAGATCCTAATAAGTGATGGTAGCACCCTGAGACCTTGTTAGAGGGAGAGAATCCTGTAACAGTCTCGCTTCCTCCATGCTGGCCCCCAACAACTTAACTAACTATACATGTCTTTCTGTTAGTCAGACCTACAAGGTTGCAACTTCTGCAGTCATTAGGCTGCTTCTACTCCTTTAAGTTGAGTTATGCCTCTTTGGGTGCGGTTAGCAGGGGGCCCACTGGTATTTCTATTGGGGTTGATAATAGGTTCCCTCCCCGGAAGCTGACCATGCTTTGGGAATGACCTCTGATGCAAGGAAATGGGATGGCATTGGAGCAGAGGTGGGCTGGAATTTTCCTCTCCTCCCATAAATTCCACGGCGGGAGCGGGAACCCGGAGTGTTCCCTGTCGATGAGCAGGGCAAGCCACTATGTGCAATTGCACGCTCCCTGCTTTATTAATTACGCATGTGCGCAGTTCATGACGCATCTCATGCCATGGCGGGCAGGAAGTCACGCACTCTGCCATCATACCCAGACACCACATTTGCAAGGCACCCCGACAGCCCAGTGATTCAGTGTATCAGAATTCAGGGCACCGAGATGGCCTCGAGATGGCACCAAGCACCGGTGATGCCGCCCTGGAGACTCTCCTCTGGGCCATGGAGGACAGGAGGGAGATCCTCTTTCTCAGGGATGGGAGCAGGAGGCCCACCCAACCCGCCACAGCGGCCTAAGAGGAGGTCGCCAGGGTGGTCAGTGCCAGAGGGGTGCAGAGGAGGACCGCCCTGCAGTGCAGGAAATGAATGAATGATTTAATCCGCAGCAGCAGGGTAAGCAAACCTTCTACTCTCCAAATTGACCTCACAAATTTTCTGAATCTGGCATGGGACGTGGGTGTCAATGGCAAGGCTAGCATCTGTGCTATCCATTCCTAAAAGCCCTTCAGGATGTGTTGGGATACTGCCTCATTGCCCCCACTGCTGTCCATGTGATCTGCTGGTAGGGAGACAACGGCAGGTTGCTGACTCAGACACACTAAAGGCACAGCCATGGCAGGGGTGGTGTTGGGGGTGGTTGGGGTGGGATGTGGGGTTGGGTGGATAGTTGCAGTAGAGGGCAACATGTTTGGGCCTGGTAGATGATCAAGACTCATCTAAGCAGAAATATTTGGTACCAACTGGGCAATTCTACCCATTGTATTTTGTCCGATTGAACGTCTCTTGATTGGCATTCATTAAGAATTGGATGATGATCTTTGAGACTCCTGTGTGGATGACTCTAAAGTAGCTGTTATCAGCCGAGCAGCTCTCTACTGGGAGAGCAATCCAAGGATGACAGACACCCAGAGAGAGAGAAGAAATTGGTTTAAATTACAAATCGTTTTACTATGACATAAGAAAATTGTCAGCACTGTCTCCCAGAGGAAAATATTTTATATTGAAAGCACTCCTTTCAATGCTTTATTTCCTCTCAAGTGAGGTAACATAAAAAGATGTCCTGAGGCTTTTCGACCTTGTTGGATATATGCAGAATGAGTGGCCTATCCAGTACAGCCCACTCCTGATAATTCAAAGTATTTTTTGTGCTGTAAAATTTGAAAAATAAGGCGTATTTTAAAATTTGCTCACAGAATGTTGGCATCACCAGCAAAGCCAACATTTATTGCCCACCCCACTTGCTCTTGAGATGGACACGTCGAAAAGGTGACCCCCACCATGATGAACCATTGCGCTCCATCTGGTGTTACTCGTCGTGCTGCTAGTAACACAATGATGTGTTAGAAAAATGAGCAAATAACTTGATTGAGTTAAGAGTAGATTGCACTGACCATGTGATTTCTCCCATCTTCTCCTCAAAACACTGATTATTGCATTTCATTCAAAGTAGATTTTTTACTAACAATATTCATGCCTTAATGAACACTGTACTGCTGTGCGCAGCGGTGTTACTACACAGATAAAGGATTATCTTTCTGACATTTTAAAATGATCTTAGAAGGCAAAGTTATCTGAACCTGCTTGGAATTATATTGAAATATCTCATATTAAATATTAGCAGTTTTAGAAGTGTTATTTGCTCCTGCAGCAACACATCATTGACCCTGTGCGAAAGGCTTTGGACTATTACACAGAGATGGAAAACGCCTTGGAAAAGGAGAAAATGAATCGTACTGGAAGCTCGCAGAGTGACAAGGTGGTAAAACCCCTGGAGAAGCAGAAAGAAAGCCATAAGGGTGCAGATCAAACTGAACCAAAGGAAACTGTGAAGCGTACTCAACTGAAAGTCAACAAGGCCAATACCTCAAGGAAAACAAAAGCATTGCAATCTTTGCAGAAGATTGAAAAGAAATAAGTAAGATCGGAAGATTTTGGGCTGGAAGTAATCTCATTGGGAGAACAATGACTGCTGTCTTTATTCATTGGCCTAGATTTTGCAGTCAGTGGATTTTGCTCATCACTAACCTCAAAGAACACTGCCCACAACAATTTAGCTGTCTCCCTGGCACGGTTTTCTCCTTTCTCAATGTTAATGTTAATCTGGCACGAAGTCAAGGAGATTTCCAGCAACAGTGACATCATCAATCAGGGTAAGCAACATAGGAGTATTCTCACAGACAGCAAACTAGGAAGTAAAGTACATTGACTATCCTGCACTCATTATAAATTTTACAAATTTTATATATATGGGGACATTCAAGTTAGAAACTTAAATGCCATAAGGAAGCTGCGTTTTGATTACATTACAAAACTTAGAATTGTTAATAGATGGAAATTTTTGACATTAAAAAGAATAAAATTAGTTTTCCAGGGTCAGAGATGTTCTTCAGCAACAGGTTATGACTTAGTAAATCATTAAAAACCTAGTTACACCTCAGTAACCAGGCATAGCTTTTTGGGAGGTTTTTTATCAGTGATATTACAGTATAAAATGGGACATTTTCATCAGTTCATTGATTTCTAATTGTTTGCAGGGACTTCAATAGCACACCAAATGGAATAGTGTCGAATCACTGACAGCAACTTTGGAATTTCTGTATTTAATTGCACGAGTGCAGACTCCAGAAGTTGCTGTCAGTTTCAGTGGAGTAATGGCGGTGAGTGTTGACAGTTCCACCATCATTACTATCACAAAATCTGGACCATAAATAATACATTGCAGCGAGCAGAAAATATCAGAACAAGATGAAAGCACATCCATCTACCTTTATTTTGGCTGTCTGTTAGAAAATATCTTAATAGCAGCCTGGCTGTTTACCAGGCGATCTCATCCATTGTGGTGTAGCCCTGCACATGAAAAGAGTGTGGAAAAAAAAATCACAAACTCTTCTCGCCCATGATAAAACATTTATACCTTTACTTGAGCTAATAAGCAGGGTAGATACCAAGCATAAAGAAATGAGGATTGACCAATACAAAAATAAATTTGCAGCATAATGACTAATAATCGCAAAACGCTGTATATATTTTTGTGAAAAATTCGACCCGCCATATTAAAGAGAAAGATTTTGGCTCTGCCATTTTGAGGACTGAATTATCAATGTTTGAATGCATTGTTCTTGTATGCTGCACAGCCTTTTAAATAAATTTACTTGAGTTGAAACGGATGTTGCCTGTCTCACACAACATTTTTCTGAGGAACAGAACACTGCCAGGCATGTTTTGTAGAGAGGGTACTCAATATGGTTTTTCTACTGATGCATTGTGATTAAAGATGATGGAAATCAGACCCTACTGTAGTGAGGCGATTCTGTATTTTTCATTCTTGTAGGGTGGCAACTGAGTTTGCCATATTTTATGTAATTCTATTTCCCTTGAATGCAAGAGTCGAACATTTGAAGTATTTTTATCACTTTGAATAAAATATAATGAGCAATGTTTACCAAATAGCTCTTTCAAAATGATTCAGAATAGTTACAGCTATTGAACTATATATTCTCTTTTATTGATCATTTTTCAAAGTGTATAATTTTATTGGCTCACAAGCAGAGCTGTGTAGTTATTCAAGATTCCACGTTTGAACTGCCTCAGCAGGGAAGCAGGTAGAGGTCCAGGATTCTGATTTTGGGGGGAATAGGGAGGGGCAAAAGTGGTATCATTCCAATGTAGGGCACTAGAATTGTGACTAAGTCCAATAAGGCTGATTTACATTCATTCTAAAATACATGTTAAATGCATATAGAGTTGGCTGCTGGCTAAACATAGAAACATAGAACATAGAAACTAGTAGCCGGAGTAGGTCATTCGGCCCTTCGAGCCTGCTCCACCATTCATTATGATCATGGCTGATCATCCAACTCAATAGCCTGCTCCTGCTTTCTCCCCATAACCTTTGATCCCTTTCGCCCCAAGAGCTATACCTAACTCCTTGAAAACATACAATGTTTTGGTCTCAACTACATCTGTGGTAACAAATTCCACAGGCTCACCACTCTCTGGGTGAAGAAATTTCTCCTCATCTCAGTCCTAAATGGTCTACCCCATATCCTCAGACTGTGATCCCTGGTTCTGGACTCCTCCACCATCGGGAACATCCTTCCTGCATCTACCCTGTCTAGTCCTGTTAGAATTTTATTGGTTTCTATGAGATCCCCCCCTCATTCTTCTGAACTCCAGCAAATATAATCTTAATCGACTCAATCTCTCCTCATATGTCAGTCCTGCCATCCCAGGGTAAACCTTCGCTGCACTCCCTCTATAGCAAGTACATCCTTCCTCAGATAAGGAGACCAAAACTGCACACAATATTCCAGGTGTGGTCTCACCAAGGCCCTGTACAATTGCAGCAAGACATCCCTGTTCCTGTACTCGAATCCTCTGGCTATGAAGGCCAGCATACCATTTGCCTTCTTTACCGCCTGCTGCACCTGCATGCTTACCTTCAGCGACTGGTGTACAAGGACACCCAGGTCTCATTGCACGTTCCCCTCTCTCAATTTATAGCCATTCAGATAATAATCTGCCTTCCTATTTTTGCTACCAAAATGGATAACCTCACATTCATCCACATTATACTGTATCTGCCATGCATTTGCCCACTCAGCTTGTCCAAATCACACTGAAGCATCTCTGCATCCTCCTCACAGCTCACCCTCCCACCCAGCTTTATGTCATCTGCAAATTTGGAGATATTACATTTAATTCTCTCATCTAAATCATTAATATATATTGTGAATAGCTGGGGTCCCAGCACCGATCCCTGCGGTACCCCACTAGTCATTGCCTGCCATTCGGAAAAAGACCCGTTTATTCCTACTCTTTGTTTCTTGTCCGCCAGCCAGTTTTCTATCCATCTCAATACACTACCCCCAATCCCATGCACTTTAATTTTACACGCCAATCTCTTATGTGGGACTTTTTTAAAAGCCTTCTGAAAGTCCAAATAAACCACATCCACTGGCTCCCCCTCATCGACTCTACTAGTTACATCCCCAAAAAATTCCAGTAGATTTGTCATGCATGATTTCCCTTGCGTAAATCCATGCTGACTCTGTCCGATTCTGCCACTGTTTTCCACGTGCTCAGCAATTGCATCTTTTATAATGGACTCTAGAATTTTCCCCACTACCGACGTCAGGCTGACTGGTCTATAATTCCTTGTTTTCTCTCTGCCTCCCTTTTTAAATAGTGGGGTTACATTAGCTACTCTCCAATCTGTAGGAACCATTCCAGAGTCTATAGAATCTCGGAAGATGACCACCAATGCACCCACTATTTCCAGAGCCACTTCCTTAAGTACTCTGGGATGTAGGTTATCAGGCCCTGGGGATTTATCAGCCTTCAATCCCATCAATTTCCCCAACACCATTTCCCTACTAATACTGATTTCTTTCAGTTCCTCCCTCTCACTAAACTTTGTGTTCCCCAACATTTCTGGTATGTTATTTGTGTCCTCCTTTGTGAAGATAGAACCAAAGTATGTATTTGGTTGGTCAGCTATATATTTGTTCCCCATTATAAATTCCCCTGTTTCTGACTGTAAGGGGCCTACATTTGTCTTCACCACTCTTTTTCTCTTCACATACCTATAGAAACTTTTACAGTCAGTTTTTATGTTCCCTGCAAGCTTACTCTCATACTCTATTTTCCCCCTCTTAATCAATCCCTTGGTCCTCCTTTGCTGAATTCTAAACTGCTCCCAATCCTCAGGTCTGTTGTTCTTTTTGGTCAATTTGTATGCCTCTTCCTTGCATCTAATACTATCTCTAATTTCCCTTGTAAGCCATGGTTTGGCCATCTTTCCTGTTTTACTTTTGCACCAGACAGGAATAAACAATTGTTGCAATTCACCCATGCACTCTTTGAATGTTTGCCATTGCCTATCCACCATCAACCCTTTAAGTAATGTTTCTTAATCCATCATAGCCAACTCGCGGCTCATACCAGTTTCCTTTATTAAGATTCAGGACGCAAGTTTCAGAATCAACTATGTCACTCTCCATCTTGATGAAGAATTCTATCATATTATGGTCACTCATCCTCAAGGGGCCTCGCACAACTAGATTGCCAATTATTCCTTTCTCATTACACAATACCCAGTCGAGGATGGTCTGTTCTCTCGTTGGTTCCTCAACATATTGGTCCAGAAAAATATCCCATATACACTCCAGGAATTCCTCCTCCATGGTATTGTTACTAATTTGATTTGCCCAATACATGTGCATATTAAAGTCACTCATAATTACAGATTACATGCGTCTCTAATTTCTTGTTTAATGCCATTCCCAACATCACCACTACAGTTTGGGGGTCTATATACAACCCCCACTAACGTTTTTTGCCCCTTAGTGTTTCTCAGCTCTACCCATACAGATTCCACATTGTTGGAGCTAATATCTTTCCTCACTATTGCATTAATTTCCTCTTTAACCAGCAATGTAACTCTACCACCTTTTCCTTTTTGTCTGTCCTTCTTATATACTGAATACCCCTGGATGCTCAGTTCCCGTCCCTGGTCACCCTGCAGCCATGTCTCTGTAATCCCGAATTTATCATACCTGTTTACATTTATTTGCACGGGTAATTCATCCATGTTATTGCGAATGCTCCTCGCGTTAAGGCACAAAGACTTAAGGCTTGTCTTTTTAACATAACTTGTCTCATTCCCACTACTTTTCATTGAGGCCCTGTTTGATTCTTGCCTTTGATTTCTCTGCCTTTCACTTTTCTTATTTGGCTTTCTGTCTTTTGATCTTCTGACTCCTTGCATAGGTTCCCATCCCCATGCCATTTTATTTTAAACCCTCCCCAACCACTCTAGCAAATATTCCCCCTAGGACATCAGTCCCGGTCCTGCCCAGGTGTAACCCGTCTAGTTTGTACTGGTCCCGCCTCCCCCAGAACCGGTCCCAATGCCCCAGGAATCTGAACCCCTCCCCTCCCCATCTCTTCAGCCACGTATTCATCTGATATATCCTGATTTTTCTACTCTGATTGGCATGTGGCACTGGTAGTAATCCTGAGATCACTACCTATGATGTCTTACTTTTCAACTTGCTTCCTAACTCCCTATTTTCTGCTTTTAGGACCTCGTCCCTTTTTTTTAGCTATGTTGTTTGTACCAATGTGTACCACGACCGCTGGCTGTTCACCCCCCCCCCTTCAAAATGCCCTGTAGCCGCTCTGAGACATCCTTGACCCTAGCACCAGGGAGGCAACATACCATCCTGGAGTCTCGTTTGTGGCCACAGAAATGCCTATCTATTCCCCTTACAATTGAATCCCCTATAACTATTGCATTCCCACACTTTTTACCCCTCCCCTGTGCAGCAGAGCCAACCACGGTGCAACGAATTTGGCTGTTGCTGCTTTCTCCTGAGAGGCCATTCCCCCCAACAGTATCCAGAGTGGTATATCTGTTTTGCAGGGGAATAGCCACAGGAGATTCCTGCACTGACTGCCTACACCTATTCCCTTCCTGCCTGTGGACTCTTAGCCTGTGGTATGACCACCTCTCTATATGTGCTATCCACAATACTCTCCACCTCACGGATGCTTCACAGTGTTCCCAGCCGCCGCTCCAGCTCCAAAACCCGGGCTTCCAGGAGCTGCAGTTGGTGATACGTCCCACACACATGCTGGCCCCGGGCACTGGAAATGTGCTCGGCTTCCCACATAGAGCAGGAGGAGCACACCATGGCTTTGAGCTCTCCTGCCATGACTTACCCCTTTAAATTAAATTAAACTTTTTGGAAGATACTTAATATCAATTACTCTCGGGCCCTTCTTCCCTGCTCCTCACTGTTACAGAATATAGCCCCTATAAATGATGAACCACAAAATAAGACCTTAAAAATGATAAGCAATAAAAGTAGTAAATGCTGTACTCACAGTACTCAAAGGGTCACCTCATTCCCTCCTCACCGAATTCCCTCAGTCACCCCTGCTCCCCCAGCTTCTCTTCAACTCCCGGCTCCCCTCGCACTCCTTTTCAATTTCCGATTCCTCTTGCACTCCTCTTCAACTCCCAACTCCTCTTGTACCCCTCTTCAACTCCCAACTCCTCTCGCGCTCCTCTTCAACTCCCAATTCCTCTCGCGCTCCCCTTCAACTCCCGACTCCTCTTGCGCTCCCCTTCAACTCCCAGCTCCTCTCGCGCTCCCCTTCAACTCCCAGCTCCTCTCGCGCTCCCCTTCAACTCCCAGCTCCTCTTGTGCTCCTTTTCAACTTCCAACTCCTCTAGCTGCTGCTGGCTGCCTGTCACAGAGTCCTCCTCTCGCACTCTCCTCTAAGATGTCCTTACTTTGCTTCTGGCCACCATCAGCACACTCATCCCACCTTTCACCCAGCAAAGTGCATAACCTTAGCCAATTTTTGCTTCATCATCTGCTAATTGTCACTGGCTATTTCTGTTGGGCTTTTAAACATGCTTATAGTAAAGTTTTTGTTTTCTGAAGAAGTTTTTAGACTGTTCCTGTTGGGGCAAAGCTACTGTGGTTACCGCCTGAGAAAAAGAATGAATTCTCTTAATTTGTTTACTGTTTATTCAAAAAAAAAATGGGAAAAATTTTCCTCCCATTGGGAGGGGAAGTGCTGGAGCGGATGTGCCTCTGGTCGGCACCCCCGATTAGGGGTGCGCTGCCATTTTACATGGGCAGGCCAATTAAGGCCTGCCCAGCCTGATGGCTGCCAGGAAGCACTATGTGCTCTTTGTGCGGGCGGGATTCCCTCAGTCAAGAGTGCATTGTTTCACGCATGAACACGAAAGAGTGCACAGATCTCCCTGAGACCAGGTACTGCCTCAGGGAGCTCGGCTCCCAATTAAAATTTGTAATACAAGTGGTAAAAATATTTCCCTGACATGTCCCCTCATGTGACACTTTCACATGAGTTGGGACTTGTCCATAACTTTTTATGAAACCTTTATTAAAATTTAAATGCCCTCATAAAACCTTGTCCCACCCTTGGATGAGTTTTCATGCTTTTTCCAAAGCCCGCCAAGTCTCTCGGCCTGCCCGCCAGACCTTAAGGTTGGATGGGCAGGTCCATTAATGGTCCTTTAATTAGTTTTTCAATGGCCTCAAACACCCTAGTGTGACGCATGGCCGGTAGCGCTCAGCGCTGCCTGTGCGGGTGGGGGGCGGAGGGAGAGTCTGCCTCAGGGAGGCTTCCTGAAAAACGCAAAGGCCGACTCAGCTGCACCCTCGCCGACCTGAAAATGGAAATGGCGCGGGGTGACATCGCGAGTTCCACCTTATATCATCCCGCCTCATTTGACGCGTCAGCGAGTGGGCCCCGCTCCTGCTCACTGACCAGAAGATCGTGCCCCATGGGTGGGAATGGTGGTCAACAACCCCAACCTACCCATAGTGCAAACTAAAGATGTTAAAGTTGTGCACAGCGATTGGAATGACATTATTTCAGTCCAGTTCTAATCCGTAATTCTATCCGATGAGGGCTGTCCCAGGATTTCCACACATTGCACCAGAATTGCACCTGACAACTTCAGCCTGTGGGTCAGGCACCTCCATTATTTCGGAAGCTGAGATGTGGCTGAGTTCACAGGCTTTTACCCCAACCACAAGCTCTGCCTCAAAGCATCGGCTTTGACTGAGGCACCTGGAAAAGCTTTTTTCAGCTGTGCAGCAAAGACAGGGTTTCTGCGGGCTGCCTTTCAGCAGTTCCATGCAGGAAGATCTATTTGTTCCCACCCTTCTGTGAAGGCTCTTAAGTGAAAAGCATGCAAATCTGGGAATGTTCCCGGCAGGTACTGGCACCTTGGGTGCAGGAGGGGGGAAACCCCGAACAAAATTCAGATGTTTTAGTTCTTTCACCATTTTGTCAACAACATTTTTCTGCAACACTATTAATCTAATAAAACACTCCAAGGTGCTTGTTTAGGTCCTGTTTAAGTGTTTTTATTGTGGAGCAGAGGTACTGTTTCAGGATGATCTTATGCACCCAGGAAATAGCGTGCGCGCAATCCATGGGGAGAATCTTCTGCCAACAGAAATAGCCATTGGCTGCGCGCTGCCATTTTAGGTGGGCAAACCAATTAAGGCCTGCCCAGCGTGACGCACAGCTGGTAGCGCTCAGCGCTACCTGTGCGGGCGGGGGGAGGAGGGAGAGTCTGCCTCAGGGAGATTGGGTACATATTGAAATTTTTCAATAAAGAAAAATTATTTACACATGTCCCCTCCTGCGATAGTGTCACATAAGCTGGGACATGTTTGTCAATTTAGCAGAATTTATTTATTGATTTTATTAAACCTTCAGGAAACCTCATCCTGCCCATGGATGAGGTTTCCTGAAGAGCGCAAAGGCCGCTTGGGCTCTTCGCCTGCCCGAGTTGGATGGGCAGCGTCGATAAGTACTTTAATTGATTTTTTTACGGCCTTAATAAGCCGTTGACAGTTCGGCGGGCACACAGCCGCCTCTGGCATGTGCCCAACAAACATAATATCTAAATGACGCGCGATGACATCGGGAAGCATGTCTGACATCACCGCGCGTCATTTTATGCGTCAGCGTGTCAGGCCAAAGTTCTGGCCATGATATATTCTCTGCAAGTGCATTTGGGTCCACAAGATAAGCCTTTTTCGGGCTTCTTGATTGACATTTTAAAACTACAAAGCACTGCACTTGCAGAAAGAATCAGAAAACTGGGAAGAGCTTCAAATAATCAAACAAAACATTTCCATGTTATGAGACAAAAAAGCATCTAATTACAATGGCCACACCAGAGAAGCACAAGCAAATCGAAAATTGGAGAAGGCGAAAGTTGAACTTGAGATCTGATCCCAATGGCTTGTCAAATTACTATTCTACAGCTATGGGTGACGGAGTAACCCCTTATGGGCTTCAGAAGAACTCTGCTGTAAAGCTCCTGTCAGAAAACAATGCTATCTTCTGGAGAGTCAGTCAGCCAATGGAGAGAAATTATAGATTAGCTGGTGAAGCAAGGCCGAAGCTGTGCTGACTCTATAACAATGCACACACTTAGTTCAGTGAGCTGCGAGTCACAACTTTGCCCAGAGATTTTATTTTAACTCTAATTTATTTCCTCTGGCACACCCGCCAATCTGCAGGCTAACTCTAGTCAGGATTCGAAAGCTATCCTAAAAGGTTATAGTGTCAACAATCCAGCCCAGCAAAGGGCAGCAGGACAGGTGTGAGGTTAAACTTTGGTCGAGGAACGACCGATACCATTCCCAAACTGAGCAACGCTTGCAATTTAACTGGCGATTTACTGGCTTCTGATCAGCTGCCCAATCCAGATAGGCGGGGACCTAATTACTGAGGCAAAGTCATGGCCCGCTAGTCGTTTGTGGTGTACATGCAATTTTATTTCCACTAATCACATGATCCTCCAGTCAAAGCTGTGGCAGCAGATCCATGGCCAGGAGAGGCACAGATTAAAGGTTCTTTCTGGGCCAGGAGGAACAGGAATGCGCCTCTTGCCCCTTAAGGAGACCTTGGGCCTCCTGTGCCTTGGGCTTCTCCACTCCCATGGTTATCGTTTCCAGCCCCCTCGCTGGGGACTGCCTCCCTGGATCGTTCAGCTTTGCAGTTACCCACATCTACCTGCTGCCTTTTACATCATTCCTGGTGCTTTTGGGTGGGAGTCCATCAGGGAACAGTAACGTGAGGCCCAGGGGTTAAAACTAGGCCTCACGTTTCGGGGTGTGGGTGGTGTGGCTGGGATGCTGGTGAACAAATCACCATCCGCTTTTGCCCCCATGCTTGATTCCTACTCCAGGGGCTGGATTTAATGGGGAGGGGCATATTGTTCGCACCACACTGCCCCCATTAGAAAAGTCAGTTGAGAACCAACCCGCTCTATAAAGGCCTGCCCCACCGCGACATTATGCTACAGGTGGCCTTATTGAGCTCAGTGTGGGGCTTCTGCCCCTCAGTGGAAGGAAGTCCCATCCTCGTGAGGTGCTGGCCCATCTGATATGCTGGTGGCTCTTGCAGTGCCAGCAGCGCCAGAGCTCGGTAGTGGCCACTGCTGGTACTGCAAGCAGTCCCACAAAGAAGACAGCATGGATCCCAGACTCAGGTAAGTCTGAGATTTTGGGGTGGGGTCGGTGGTGGGAGACAAATCAGGCACTTTAGGGAGATAGGGATGGGGGTAGGGTTTTGGCAGCCAGCAAGGAGATACAAAGTGGAGGGTGACATTTTGGGGCGTGCAGCCCCTTGCGCTCCAGGCACCAACCCAGAGTTATTGAAAAAAGGGCCTGCCAACTCTTGTCTGCCTCCCCTTGCCAATCACATTATGACACAGGCAGTATAATACCTGAGTCAACTGGCTTGCTAACAAGCTCAATTGCCCATTAATGAGTTTAAAAAATGGTGGGCAGGTGCTGAAATCGTGCACCTGCCTGAATACTGTTTAAGGGAAACCAGTGTGTTGATACCAGGTTCACAACCCAACATCATCACACCAGATTTTACACATGCATGGGACAGCAGCAGTCCCAATTTCCACTCATAAAATCCCAGCTTAGGTTAAAATTATGGTCTGAGGAGCAACTTTAGTTGCTAAAACAGCTACTTGTTAATCCACAAATAGAATAAATTAAATTCGGACCATTTTCTAGCCTTTATTGTGCAAGATGCTGCAGTGAGCATTAGCAGTAGACAAGGCTCACTACTTCTGTGTTTCCATGTTTGCCTCATATCGGCATTCATCGCTGGAATTGGACAATGTTTTGTTTCACAGTTTGTTGCACATGAGGCTGCACAGCTGGTGCCTTCCTGCTGCCTGGACTGTTCACTGTCTGAGGATCAGCAGTCAGGAAGATGTCCATCACTAGCTTGCTTTCTCCCTGCTGGAGGGTGTGCTTTTTGCTGTGACCTCCACCTTAAATAATGGTGAGAGAGAGTTAATCCAATCTGAAGACAGAACATGCAACATGAAGGAAATTATTATTTGGAAAAATAAAATAAAGGTGCAAAAATGATTCCCTCATTGTTTGAAGGTTAATTGTAAACCTGAAATTTGGTATAAATCTGTGCAGTGACTTTGGTCAATTCAAGACTTCTCAGATAAAAAAAAAAGTTAATGATGTGAATTGGAAAGGCAGTTCCCTTTCTTCATTTCCCTATTGGTCAATTGATAGAAAGCAGCCCTCCCGCTCTCCTGTAATGTGGTATAAAGTGTTAACAAATGGGATATGCTAACGTATGATGTAGATGATAATGATATACCACTGACATCAGTCAGTCATGTGCTAGACCTTCTTGAGAGAGAGGTTGGAACACCATGCCCAGGAGCTACATGACTACTCTGTAACCTGTTTAGATGTGGTACTAATAAACAAGTGTTAAGCAGATGCCAGAGTATGACTACAACCTGTCTAGTAACCAAGTACCATGCCCAGAGTCCACAGATAAGGAGGACCACCCCAGAACATGGTAGCAGCAGTGGAGACGTTGCTGTAAAAAATACATCGATGTTATCCAAGGAACCACAGAGTGAAGGAAACCTTGTTAGCAGCTTGTACTTACACATCGATGGAAGGAGATGGCACACCGGAGAGAGGTAATGATGACTGTATGTGGTGAGCCGTCCCTGCTCTCACCCCACCCGTTTGACTGTCTTGAGAGCCCGCAGAGAGGCCAGCAGTGAAAATCATGGAAATGCTGTCAGGAACACATAACAATTCTCATAATATTATTGGAATTTATTATAAAATAGTGGGATGTGTCTATGTGTCTATATGTGTATGTGTGTGAGGGAGACTTATGTGTGTGTGTGAGAGAGATTTAATTGAATTAGAGGCAGCTAGTCTAGATACTTTGACGTAGGCAGAGAAGTTAGGTTTGAAATGTTAATTAGGTAAACATGGGGAAATAGGTGTCAAGGGAGCGTTTGCATTTTTAAATAAACCAGAATAGATTGGTTTCAAAGGAGGGGTGAAATGTGTCACCTAGCCAGGTGCAGTTTAGAAGCTGTTTATTTTTCCTAAAGGTTACTGGTAAAACTTTGTGCTATGAGAGATTTTTTTATCATCAGGAAGATAAAGCCCAAAGACATAGTGAAACAATGGATATTTGCATTTAAAGGGGAAAATGTGTATAAAGGAGCAAAGGCTGTGTGTAAGGGAAGGCATTTCTGAAATCTACAAGTGTGAAAAACCGTCAGCATCGATGTCTCAAGCTGCTGTTTTCAAAGGACTGAAGCTAAGAAAACTCACTTGAGAGTCGACTTGTTCAGGGTATCATGATTCTTTGTCTGGATTTTTTAAAATCTATGTGCCTTACTGTTGTCTTAACGAAAGTGTAACTGGGAGTTAGACTGATTAAGGGATTTAGAAGTTACCATAGTAGTAATTTGTAAACCTATGCATATATTTAAAAATCATTCCTCTTAGTAATAAATGTTTCATTTAGTTTTATAAAAATCTATAAAACTTGGTGGTCTTATTACTACTGAATCTTGAAATTTATACAAACTACAAAACAGGTTGTGGCAGTTGTTTCAAGTTTCCCTTTGGAATTTGAACAACTCAGCACTTACCATCGGCTGTGTCATAACAACACCGTTTCCTTCGATATCGAGCAGCAGCGGGCCTTCACGCAAAAGAGCAGAAGCATCAAGTCAGTTCCTTTCTTTATGCTGTAGGCCCGTTAGCAGATGACGTTCTTCCGAAGTAGGGAGTGGAGGAGTCCACTGCGGACTTTGAGACCATTCTCAAAGCCTTTGACACCTAGTTTTAGTCTGAAGCAAAACGTCGTTATAGAATGAGCACATTTTAACCAAAGGTCCCAATGACCTGGGGAATTGATCGAATTATTTCTAACAACCTATATTATCTAGCTAGTTTTTCTGGGTGCTGAAGGATGAGTGAATCCATATTTTTCTAACCTCTCTCTCGAGTCTAATACATGACAGACTGATGTCAGTGGTACATCATCATCTATGCGCATCGTTGTGGGCATCCAGGACAATAAAAACTCTCCAACTTTCTGCGGACCAAAGACGTTGCTACTTTAGAGCAAATGGTCCAGTATGCGAGGTAGGCCAAGGTTAGAGAATTCAACCCGGTTATATTCCAGCATGACTCAGAGGCTTCACGTGACTCCATTGACTGGGTTGGCCCATGGGCAGTGGCCCCACCCACAAGAAAACCCACCAAACCAGGGCGGGAAAGGGCGGGAAGCTCCACTTTGGGCAGCCATTTTGAGATGCTTGTGTTGTGGTGTGAAAAACCAACATAGACTTCGGGACTGCACAGCAGGGAATGCTTCCAGTGCAGCAAAATTGGACATTTCAAGCATTTCCGCATTCCCTTTGCGAAAAGGGAGTTACAGAAATGTAGTATACATAGTTAAAGACATTGGCTGGGATTTTCCTGACAACCTGAGGAGCAGCCAAAAGTCCACTGACGTTGGGTGGGAATTTCGGGACTGGAAAATCCCACCCATGCACCCGGGCTTTCCGGCCCCGATGCAGTGGGTTTTCCTGCAGCGGATGTGATGATCCATTAAAATCCCTGTTGACTTTGGTGGGGCCGGATGATCCCGCCAGCGGGAGGGCCTGGAAAATCCCGCCCATTGTTTCAGATTTTTGCTGAAAATTGGATAGTAGACTTGGAGGGGAGGTATAGTATAAAGGGTTAACAGATGGGATACACTAGTGTATACATAGATGAGGACGTACCACTGACATCCATCAGTCATGTGTTAGACTCTCTCTAGAGAGAGGTTGGAACGCCATGCCCAAGAGCAACATGCATACTCTGTAACCTATTTAGGCGTAGTACTGATAAACAAATGTTAAGCAGGTACCAGAGCATGGCAAAGTTTGTCTTGTAACCAGGTCCCATCCTAGAGTCCACAGATAACAAGGACCATCTCAGAACACCTATTCTCACTATGAGGCCACACTGAAGGACTGGCTTGATCTGGTTTGGACAAATTGCTATTTATCACCTCACAGGATACAAATTCAAACTTACAATTCTCACACCAAGTGATCAATCTTTCAGGTTTTTGCACAAGCAGGAAAAACTGCACAGCAAATCACCTTGGTTGGGCCTCTCTAATGCAATGCCCAGAGGACTCCAGTGACAGGAGGCTGCAAACACGTTGGAAAATAGTCTTGACAGGGGGAAAATATAGAAACCAGAGGGGCCTAAATAGCAGGATATCCATCAACCCTTCGCAGTCTTTATAAATTGCAGTGGCAGTTGGAGATTGTGAAGAGTGTTCGCCTATGTGTGATTCTGGAATTCAATTTTCACATATGTCTTTAGAAAATGTGTTATTAAATGATTTGTGATAGTGTGCCACAAGATTCATTTCTGACTTTGACAGGAAAACTCAACTGCTTTATAGGGCTTCAAACTACAAACCGTTTGGCTTTCAGACCTCCTGCTTTCATGTTCCACCTGATCTCTAAAAATAATAACAATGATCAGAATAGAGAGAATAATTGACACTGGGGAATTATGAACGACTCCCCTCTTCTTTACATGCATTACTTTGTACCATTTGTGGATCTGACATTTGCATAAGAAACAGATACAGGTCAATTATCACTGAGTGAAACAATCCATTCCATATAAGAATTCCCTGCATTGCTTGCACTAGACTAAGGGACCAACGATTCAAGCAGTTTTCACACTTATATGGAAATGGAGGAAATAAATTGGGGAAATGAAAGTGGGGAGGGGGTTGCTTTTTGCGGGCTGCCCTTTTCCTATCGTAGGCCCCTCCTCCCCCAGACTGAACACCCCCTTCCTCCCTAACTGCTCCCTCTCTTTAACCCACCATCTCCCCCCGCCACTGCCCCTCTCCCTAATGCTCTCAAAGAGCCCAGACTTACCTGCTCCAGAGATCCTGGGCCTTGGGCTCCTGTCTTCAGTTGCAGTCCCGGCAGCAGCCACTCACGCCCCCCTGGCACTACCAGCAGCCCCAGAGGGTGGGATTTCCGCCCCTAGAATCCACTCAGCCCTCGTTAATGAGCCCTGCAGCACTTTATTGCTGCGGGTGCTGCTCGGCATGGAGTCGGTCGGCTTCACGCTGGCATGGTTTCTGGGAAGGCGTGCCGTCTGCACCCTTGTATTATTCAGCCCAGGTTCCACCTTATCAATCCTATCGTTGCCCATCAACCCTTTACCGTTCGTGTGGAGTGAAATGACACTTATTCTCTAGGAGGAGCTGCCGTGTAATACAGTCAAATCCTTTTTGGCTAAGTTTTCTGTTGGAATAACAATCCAGAAAGAACTGACACCTCACAGCTACAATATTGGAGACCTGCTGGAGCAGAAGTAAGTTTGAATACACCTACTGACTAAAGCTTTCACTGAAGATTCCTTTCAGGGATGACTTGGCCTGTCTTGCACAGATTCCTGGGACAGGGAAACACAATTGACCAGGAGTGAAAGAATGGGTAGCAAATCCCTTTACTGCACTTCTCAGTGGCTTTTTAACTAAATGTGATAATAATGGTGCCCATGGAGATCGAGATTTCTATCTGGGTTATCTTACTCTGCTGATCAGGCAAACTGTGTTCTTTTTGGGGACACAGCAGCAATTTCACTGGACTAGTAATCCAGAGGGGACATGGTTCAAGTTCCACCATAGCAGCTGGTGGAATTTAGATTCAATGAATAAATCAGGAATTGGAAGCTAGCCTCAGTAATGGTGACCATGAAACCATTGTCAATTGTCATAAAAATCCACCCGGTTCACTATGTCCTTTAGAGAAGGAAATCCCCTATCCTTTCCTGGTCTGGCCCAGCCTATATGTGACTCCAAACCCACATCAATCTGGTTGACTATGAAATGGCCTAGTAAGACACTCAGTTCAAGGGCAATCAGGCAACCAATGCTGGCCTTGCTAGCAACGCCCACCTCTCATGACAGAAAAAAATGGTAGAGTGACGATGGGTATTTTCTGAAGAACAGAAATTAACAAGGGTCTGCAGCTGGATCCTGCTGTAAAAGGGTGAAATTGCATTGTTCAATATTAGTATTAATGGATTCATATGAAATTCATGTTGTAATTTTGGCAAATTGTTAATTCATTTGAAATAATACATCAGAAAACTTGTACTCTTAATATTGCACAGCCAATTTCATCCCGTAAGAACCATTGCTCTGTCGTAGAAGGATCTGGTACTTACAGGGTTAACATGGTGCTGAGTACAGTACCGCCCACACGGTCATGTAAAAAGGCACATGACCTAGAGCTAACAGCAGTCTAGAGATAGATAGCAACATGTAAGGGCTGAGTATGGGGTCCGCTCCATACCTTTGCCCTCTCTCTACTGTAAATGTGTACATGGTTCAGCAATGTTAATAAAGACTACTTTGTAACTTCAACAAGGCAGCTTCATGGTGTCATCACATCACGGGTAGCAACAATAGAACAGACCATGTTCCTCACTGGGAGCACTGTCCACACCACCTCTTCTAACCTTTTTATCTGTCATCTTTAGAATGTACCTTGTTACAAGATGACTAATAAATTCATTAATTTGTTCAGGGTGTGCTCTATTGTCCGTCATTCTATAGTGTAAGAAACATAGCTCGTGTCCTTTTGAATTGTGTGATGCAAGACCTACTTGATCAGCGACCTAATGAATTAATTTCTAATGTACTGAAGATAAAAGGTACCTGAAATAATTTCTCATTACATTTTCCCAGTTAATAATTTAAAGAGAAAATGAAAATGGAAATTAAACAGGTTTGTCTAATAATGGTGCCTTTCTATCTTGTCTTCTTTATGTTATTGTGGTTACTGTAATGCATTTAATTTTTTCACATTTAAATGATATGAGAACATGTTCCATGCGTCCTCTTAGTTTACAGGTCACCTCAGAATGCTCCACTTTTCAGGCCTATGCAAACATATAGAAATTGTTGCTGCCACCTCGTGATTCATTGAAACATTGCAGAACAGTTGAATCATTCTTAACATAAGATAGTTATTAATGAATACTGTCTTACTTAGTAAATTTCTCACTAGTAGGTAAAGTAGTAATCTCGAGCAATGGACATTTCTGTTTTATACTTGGAGGAGTCTTCCTATCAGTGAACCTGGAAGAATTAAAACCCTTTGTTTCCTATGTAATACAGTAAATTGCACAAATCCAACCACTGACCAACTGGAACAAAAAATGCTGGAAGTACTCATTACAGGAAATAGTCATAATGGGCAGCATCTGTAGAGAGAAACAGAGTTTACGTTTCAGGTCGATGACCTGTCATCAGGACCAAGGAAAGATAGAAAAGTAAGAGTTTTTAAGTCAGTGGAAGGGGAAGAGGGGACAGGAAGAACAAAGGAGAAGGTCTGTGATAGGGCGGAGGCCAGGGGAGATAACAAAAGATTCCATGACACAACAGACAAACAGAGTGGTAATGGATTTCATAAAGAAACAAAGGCTGTGTCCAAATGAGGCATGAATTTCTACATAAGAACCATCTGAATGCAACATGAAGGGATAAAGAAAGAAACAAGATGAACAGCAAAACAAAACAAACGAAAAGATAGAACAAGTTGGAGGCAGAGGCTATGATCTAAAGTTGGTGAAGCCAATGTTGAGTCCAGAAGGCTATAGAATGTCAAGTGAAAAGACAGGGTGCTGCTCCTTGAACAAGTGTTGAGATTCACTGGAACACAATGGCAGGCCGTGGACAGAATGGTCAGAGTGGGACCAAGGTGGAGAATTAAAAGGACAAATGACAGGAAGCTCAGTGTCGTGCTTGTGCACTGAATGGAGGTGTTCCACAGAATGGTCTTCTCCGTTTGGTCTCACCAATGTGAGCAGTGAATGTAGGATACTAGGTTGGAAGAAGTGCAAGTTAATCATTATTTCACTTGGAGTGTTTGGGGCCTTGGACCATGAGAAGGGAAGGGTGAAAGGTCAGATGCCGCACCTCCATCGTTTGCATGGAAAGGTGCCGTAGGGAAGGGAAGGGATGTTAAGCATGACTGAGGGGTGGACTGGGGTGTTGCAGAGGGAACAGTCCTGATGGAATGCTGAAAGGAGAGGGAAGGGGAAGATGTGTTTGGTGGTGGCATCATGCTGGAGCTGGCAGAAATGGTAGAGGATGATCTGGTGAATGCAGAGGCTGGTGGGTTGGAAGGTGAGGACAAACAGAACCTTATCATGGCTCTGGGAGGGAAGGGAAGGGGTGGGACCAGAGGTGCATGCAAAGGATTGGACACATTAGAGGACCCTGTCAAACATGCTGTGTGGGAATCCTCAGTTGAGGAAAAAAGAAGAAATGTTGGAACGCTGTTGCATCATTGGAACTGATGCGATGGAGGTGGAGAAACTAGGAGAACGGACTGAAGTCCTTACAGGAAGCAGGGTGTGAGGAGGTGACGTTGAGATGGCTGTGGGAGTCTGTGGACATTGGTGGCTAGCCTCCCCCCAGAAATGGAGAGAGAGAAGTGGAGGAAGAGAAGGGATAAATGTGAAGGTGAGGGAAGGGTGGAAATTGGAAATAAAGTCAATGAAACTTTCCACTCCATGCCAAAAACAGGAGGTGGCACTGATATGGCCTTCAATGTACCTGAGAAAGAGGTGAGGGAGGGGTCCTTAGTAGAACTGGTGCAATGAATGTTCCACATATCCCACAAAAAGGCAGGTGTAACTGATACCCATACAGCTACCCATAACACCTTTTATTTAGATGAAGCGAGTGGAGCTGAAGCAGAAGTTGTTCAGAGTGAGAAGAAACTCTGCCAGGCAGAGGAGGGTGGTGATCAATGAGAACTGGTTGGGCCTCTGTTCAAGGAAGAAACAGGGAACCCTGAGACCATTCTAGTGGGGAATGGAGGTGTAGAGGGATTGGACATCCATAGTAGAGAGGAAATGGGTAGAGGCTTGGAAACTGGAAACTGTTGAAGTGACATAGGGCATCAGAAGAGTTGTGGATGTAAGTAGGAAGAGACAGACAAGGGAGAAAAAGTGGGGCAGGATTTTCATGTCATTGGGTGGGTGCGGCAGGTAGGCCTGGGAGTGCCCAGGAAATGGCCCAACGCCCATGATTGGCCCCCGACCACGATTGTAGGCTGAAACGCTCAGCACTGCCAGGGTGGAGGCAGGAGAGTATGAGCACAAAAGTCTGTGCATGCGTGGGGGAATGCGTACTGAAAGCTCCCTGAAGGCTGGGAAGTGCCTCGGGGAGCTGAAGAATATAAAAATCAAAATTAAAGATTTAGAAAATTGGAAAAACATGTCCCCACATAGCACTCACTCCCATCAACAGAAACATAATAAAAATTACGTGAAAGCATTTTTACATAATTTTTAATTAATGTCGGAAACCTCATCCCTCAGGTGGATGAATTTTCCTAAAAAATCCAAAGGCTGCCTGTCTGAAAACAACTTTAACTTAATTGTTTGATGGCTTTAGTAGGCCTTTTAATTGTTGGCGGGCGCACTGCTGACTCTTGTGTGCGCCCGCTGACCGAAATATCACGCGAGTGCGCGATGACATCATCGCTCGACATCATCGTGCGTATATTACTCTCGATCGGATTGGGGTCATGCCCGCCTGTGGGATGTAAAATCCTGCCCAAAGGAGTCGAGATAGGAAGGGATAAGTTCAGTGGGGCAGGAGCAGGTTGAAACTATAGGCAGTCCTATTTACAGGTCTTGGGAAGGAGGTAGAAGCAGGCAGTTGGGGGTTGGGCAACTATGAGGTTGGAGGCAGTGGAGGGAAGACCTCTGGAGGATCTGAGCCAGCGATGGTCCTGGACACAATGGCCTGAATTCTACCCTTGAGGTGCACCCGAAGTCTGGTATGGCCAGAAGCAGATGTAAAACCCGCTCTCGGCTGAGTTTGCGCTATAACCACGATCTTACGCTGGGTGGCCAGTTAAAGTCCGCCCAGCATGAAACGTGACTGCCAAACGTGTTTTCCATGCACGGGGGAGGGAATGAATCAGGTACTGGATCCAATGGGAACCCAAAAGGGTGTTCAAAAAACGGAAGTGGCAGCTCTCTGAAGGCTGCCAGGAGTTGTGGGGGAGGCTGAAGGAGCTGTTTGGAAGCTATCCAAGAAGTGTCCTGGTGTACAGACATGGCCTCAGCACCTGATGGTCATGGAAGGCAGGAGGGCAAGTTGGGTGAGCACCCTGCCCGCTATTTCTCAGATGAGTGCCTGGGAGTGCTGGCAGCATACCCTAATACCCAGGGTCAGCAAGAGAAGGCCACCCCACCTGACCAAGAAGGCCAGACAGAGGTCACCGCCCAGGTCAGTGGGCATGACATGGCGCACCGCACATGGCTTCAGTGCCGCAAAGAGTTCAATGATCTGTTGCGTTCAGCAAGGTAAGTGCAGAAATGGCATGGACCTGGGAGGAGAACTTTAGTCTGGTGTCTGTACCTTGGGACATTCAGGGTTCGAAGACTGTGAATGCAAACTGGCACTTAAACCTACCCTGCCAAGGCTGGGATGTCAGCACGACTGGCCTCAGTGCATTGCAGGGTGAGATGTGCTACAGTGACACGGCCCACCTAATGCCCAGGTGGGAGGGCAGGTGGGAACCAGGTAAGGATCTTAGGGAGACAGAGCAATAATGAGGCTATTTTTCCCTGTCAGGAGACGAGGACTCATAATGCTGCGGAGCGCTGCAGAACAGGTGGAGGAGTGTCAAATCTATGCATCCTCACTAAGCACGAGAGCGCTGCACTGGAGCCGGAATGCCACTGGCCAGCTCGCTCCTCTGGTCGCGGTGAGGCAGGGGTCTTGGATGAAGGTAAGAGTGCAGGTGACAGATATGTGTGCGGCAGGTACTGGAATCATAACAGGCTCCTCTCATCAGAAATCGAATTGTCATAGCCAGAGAGCCCATTGAAGCTCCAATGCAGATGGCACCATGCATCAGGTCTCCGCTGTCTCCTCAGCCAGCCTAGCATGCATACTGACTATGATGATTGAATGTGCTGATCTCTTGCCTTCCTCTCGCAATTGTGCCATCCGCAGGAGCCACCGGTGACCCCGAGGATGACCCCATTGAGCTTTGAGGAAGACATTACACCTGCACCAGCATCAGTGGTGAGCAGGGAGGTGCAAACGTACCTCACGCTGGCAGCTTTGTCTCACGTAGAAAGTCCAACAACAGAAGGGGCGGTACTGGGCCTAACTTTAGGGAATGAAGCTGGGCAAGTGGTAGAAGTGTCAGTGGGGGAACATTTCAGGAATAGTGACCATGGGCAGAACTTTGCTGTCGGTGAGCAGGGGGGCGGAACCCCCGACGTCACTGCGCCCAATGTAAATTTTCAGGAAGGTGGGGGTGCAGCAAAATCAGCTGCGAGCCTGCCAACCTATCAATGGCCAACTGAGGCCATTGACAGGCTCATTTAAACAATTAAAGGACCTGCCCATCTAACCTTAAGGTTGGCGGGCAGGCCAGGAGCCCCGGTGGCAAATAGAGAAAACATGAAACCTCATCCAGCGGCGGGGTGAGGTTTCATACAGGGTTTTAAAAATTTTAATAAAGTTATTCTGTACATTATGAACATGTCCCAACTCATGTGACATTGTCACATGAGGAGGACATGTAAGGGATTTTTTTTTCTATGTTTAATATTTTTCAAAGTGCAGGTGATCTCCCTGAGGCTGCACTTAGCCTCAGGGAGATGTGCGCTCTTTCGTGTGCATGCGCGAAAGAGTGCACTCTTGCTTTTAGGGAATCCCCCCCACCTGCATAGGGAGCGTATAGCGATTCCCGCCGGACATCACGCCGGCCTTAATTGGCCCGCCCACGTAAAATGGTGGTGCGGCCCGCTTCGCTGGCAGGGATCGGTTCCGCACCCACCGGACAGGCAGAAAATTCTGCCCCATAACTGTAAAATTTAAGGTAGTTATGGAAAAGGACAAAGATGCACTGGAAATAAAGGTCTTGAATTGGGGAAAGGCCGATTTCAATATGATAAGACAGGATCTGCCCAAGTGAACTGGGAGCAGCTACTTGTAGGAAAGCCAACATCAGACCAGTGGAAGTCATTCAAAAAGGAAATAGTGAGAGTTCGGGGCCAACATGATCCCGTAAAGGTGAAGGGTAGGACCAACAAGTCCAGGGACCCTGGATGCCAAGGGATATAGAGGATTGGATAAGGGGAAAAAAGAGGCTTATGGCAGATACAGAGGGCTGAAAAGAGTGGAAGCCCTAGAGGAGTACAGAAAGTATAGTGGGGGGTTCTTAAAAAGTAATTAGGGGAGCAAAGAGGGAGCATGAAAAAACACTGGTGGGCAAGATAAAGGAAAATCCCAAGACATTTTATAAATATATTAAGGGCAAGAGGATAACCAGGGAAAGAGTAGGGTCCATTAGAGACCAAAGTGGCAATCTGTGTGTGGAGCTGGAGGACATAGATGAGGTTTTAAATGATTACTTTTCATCTATGTTCACAATGGAGAAGGATGGTGTAGGTGTAGAAATCAGGGGGAACTGGGATATACTTGAACAAATTAACATTGAGGGGGAGGAGGTAGTAACGGTTTTAGTGGTCTTAAAAGTGGATAAACCCCCAGGCCCAGATGAGATGCATCCCAGGCTGCTATGTGAGGCAAGGGAGGAGATTGCAGGGGCTCTGACACAAATTTTCAAATCCTCTCTGGCCACAGGAGAGGTGCCAGAGGACTGGAGGACAGCGAATGTGGTATCATTATTCAAGAAGGGTAGTAGGGATAAACCAAGTAATTACAGGCCAGTGAGTCTAATGTCAGTGGTAGGGAAACTATTGGAAAAAATTCTGAGGGACAGGATTAATCTCCACTTGGAGAGGCAGGGATTAATCAGGGATGGTCAGCATAGCTTTGTCAGGGGGAGATCATGTCTAACAAGTTTGATTGAAGTTTTCGAGGAGGTGACTAGTTGTGTAGATGAGGATAGTACAGTTGATATAGTCTACATGGGCCACATTAAGGCTTTTGACAAGGTCCCGCATGGGAAAATGATCAAGAAGGAATCCAGGGCAATTTGGCAAATTGGATCCAAAATTGGCTTAGTGGCAGGAGGCAGAGGGTAATGGCTGAAGGCTGTTTTTGCGATTGGAAGCCTGTGATAAGTGGTATACTGCAGCAATCAGTGCTGGGACCCTTGCTGTTTGTAGTGTATATTAATGATTTAGACATGAATATAGGAGGTATGATCAGTAAGCTCACAGATGTTCAAAAATTGGTGGTGTCGTAAATAGTGAGGAGGAAAGCCTTAGATTACAGGACGATATAGATGGGCTGGTAAAATGGGCAGAGCAGGGGCAAATGGAATTTAATCCTGAAGCGTGAGGTGAGGCATTTTGGGAGGGCTAACACAGCAAGGGAATACACAATGAATAGTTGGACCCTAGGAAGTACAGAGGATCAGAGGGACCTTGGTGTACATGTCCATAGATCCCTGAAGGCAGCAGCACAGGTAGATAAGGTGGTTAAGAAGGCATATGGGATACTTGCCTCTATTAGCTGAGGCATTGCATATAAAAGCAGGGAGGTTATGATGGAGCTGTATGAACCTTTAATTAGGCCACAGCTGGAGTACTATGTGCAGTTCTGGTCACCGCACTATAGGGAGGATGCGATTACACTGGAGAGGGTGCAGAGGAGATTCACCAGGATGTTGCCTGGGCTGGAATGTTTCAGCTATGAAGAGAGACTTCGTAGGCAAGGGTTGTTTTCCTTCGACCAGAGAAGGCTGAGACAGTACCTGATAGAGGTTTACAAAGTTACGAGGGGTGTAGATAGGAAGAAACTTTTTCCCTTAACGGAGGTGTCAATAACCAGGAGGGCATAGATTTAAGGTAAGGGGTGGAGGTTTAGAGGCGATTTGAGGAAAGATTTTTTCACCCAGAGTTGGAATCTGGAACACACTGCCTAAGGGGGTGGTAGAGGCAGGAACCCTCACAACATTTAAGTAGTATTTAGATGAGCACTTGAAACACCATAGCATACAGGGCTACAGACCAACTGCTGGAAAATGGGATTAGAATAGACTGGTGCTTGATGGCTGGCATGGACACGATGGGCCGAAGGGCCAGTTTTTGTGCTGTATAATTCTATGATTCTATGGCTCCATGAGAAGCTGCTTGTCGTCTCTATGGGCTTCTCTCAGGGTGCTCTGGATGAGGGCACCAGTTCCTCCGCCCCTCTGGCAGTGGCCGCTGCATCTGATGATGCCACGATGACTGAGGAGTACCCAGTATTAGGGCTGGACGCACCCTCCCAGGTGGAGCCTACTCAAGCTCCAGCGGCCAGAGGACGACCGCCAAGGTCATTATGGCCACCAGGACAGCAGAGTCAGCAGGCAGCCTCCAATGCCACCGTCTGCGAGGTGGGGGTACCAAAACTCTTATTTTGATTCTTATGTTCGGGATGGACACTTTGTTTGTTCTTTCTTTGTTCTTATGAAGTAACATAAACATTTATTTGATTTAAATGGGCTGAGTTGGCTGGATGATATGAATAGGTGTCAGATGCAGCACCGGCTTGTAATAGTATGGCCTTGTGTGGTGCTGGCATAATTTGTTGGGTTCTCATTTATTGATTGTTAGCAAAAGAGACAGGGCCATTGATGAGGCAGCGATGCCTTCGATGCAGAGCAGAAGGTTAGCTGGATGAAAGCATCCCTGGTATCGCTGCCTCCATGAGGATTCATGTCCCCTGTCTCGAGGTCCTCATTCTCCATGGCTTGTGGAGCTGCCTCACTTTCCTCAGCCTCCAGTGGGTCCCCCCTCACCAGACCCAGGTTGTGCAGGGCACAGCGTATGATGACTATGAGGGAGAGACACTCTGGAGGATACTGCAATGCTCCCCCTGACTGGTCCAGGCATCTGAAACGCATCTTCAGCGGCCCGATAGTCCTCTCCACCACTGCTCTTGTGGAGGCATGACTCTGGTTGTATATCTCCTCTTGGGTGATGGAGTGGGGTCATCAGCACCTCTTCAAGGGATAGCCCTTGTCACCCAGGAGCCATCCATCCACTCATGCAGGAGCCATGAACAGCCTTGGTACTGGTCAGTGCCACAAGGTGTAAGCATCATGTGAGCTCCCAGAGTAACGGGCACAAACTTGGAGAATCTATGTCCTGTGATCACAGACAATCTGAGCATTCGTGGAGTGGAACCCCTTTCTGTTGACATAAGCTCCGGGCTCACCTGCTGGCACCTTGATGGTCATATGAAAGTAATCTATTACAGCCTGAACGCGGAGGAACCCAGCCATCACAGCGAAGCCTTGTGCTCTCTCCGCCTAGCTTGCCTTGTTTCTCCGGAAGTGGATGAACTTGCGGATGTGTCTAAAGATAGCATCAGCCATGAGCTTGACACAGCTGTGTGCAGCTGATTGAGAAATGCCACACAGATCCCCCACTGAGCCCTGAAAAGAACCGAAGGCCTAGAAGTTGAGCACCACTGTAACCTTCAAAGCCACCAGCATGGGGTGTCCGCCCACATAGTTGGAGGCGATTTCTGGACCTATCATGTGACATATTGCTGTCACTGTGTCCCTGGAGAGATGGAGCCTCCTGTTGCACTGGACCTCGGACATCTGCAGGTAGTTGGAGCGCTGCCTGAACAGTCTAGACGCTGGGTAGTGGCGTCTTCAGCACGTCCTCCCGCCTTGGCCTCCCTACTGGCCCAGCACCAAATGGGCTCATGCCTCTCCTCTTAAAGATCTGTCCCTGGAATGCTACCCATGCCCATCTGGCCTCCTCTCCCTCCTGCCCCTCTCTTCCTCTTCAGAGGAGGTTCCACCAGTGGAATACCCTATCCCCATTAGACAGGACGCAGAGGAGCAGTGCCTTGAAAATGAAGCAGCCCTGTGCTGCAATACTAAGGGGAACCTTCCAGCGAAGATGAGGACCTGAGATGCTGAAAGGCAGGCTTGACAATCAACCGAGATGCCAAGAAACTCTGGGACAACTCTGTACTCACACAGCCAAGGACTAGCAGCGACAGAGAAAGTGCTGCTTCTCCAGGGGCCTTTTATCCCACCCGTGGATGAAGAAATGATTAAAACGTGAAATCCGCCCACCCGTTTTGCCCACGAGCTAAAAATCGCACGGGCAATGTAAAACCACGGTCTATTGGCTTCTTAATGACCTTAATCAGCCCCTTAATTGTCGGCGGATGCTGCCCTGACTCCTACACGCATCCACTAACCTCAATCTTGCACGCATGCACAATGACTTTTTGCGCAATTCCTTGTGTGTTCGGGCTGGGCGTGCGTCTGAAGTTGGAACGCAAGATCCAAGAGAGTTAGCATTCAACCTCTGCTAGTTAGAGGTCAGAATGCCAGACAACAACAGCACTGCCCTTGTCAGTGGGTTTGATGACAATGTTAGAGTTGGACCTCAGAGAATGGAATGCAGCAAGTTTAGACGGAGACAGATTAGAGTGAGTTTTTTTCATTCGTTAATGGGATGTGGGCTTTGCTAGCTAGGCCAGCATTTATCACCCCTCCCTAGTGGCCAGGGATTCTGAGGGGAGAAAGTGAGACGGTCAATGTCACATCAGCAGTTCTCAATGAAAAGGCCTAGAGAGGGTAAGAGACTAGAGGGAGGGGCCCAGGTGGAGGGAGGATGTTGGAGATGGGTGTATGGTCCAGTAAGTGGGGGAAAGATGCCTGGTCAAAGAGGTGGGTGAGGAGGCAGAGGTGATGCAAGAAGAGCTCAGTGTTCTGCCGAGCTCGAAATTCATTGAGGTGGGGACATAAGGGAATGAAGCTGAGGCCTTTGTTGAGGACAATGGGTTCAGAGTCAAAGAGGGTAAGGTCAGAAAGTATCATGAATACCCGGCAAGGGGTGAGGCTTGAAGAAGAGAAGGGGTCAGAGGGAAGGGAAGGGGAGGAAGGATCCATCAGGAGTGTTGATACCCATGAGTTCATGAAACTTGTGAATCTTCACACCGGAAAGGAGGATAAAAAGCACTTTGTTAGATAGCTGAATGAGGTGAAGGATGAAATGAAACCGTGGACCAGGACAGCTTTGAAATAGGGTGGGTCGGTGTCGCTTAAGGGAGAGATCGAGAGTGTGCATGTGGCGGCGCATGGCATTGAGAGTGTAGCCTGGGATGCGACGAGGAGAACAGTTCGAGGAGTCCTGGATTTCTTGGTGATATCTGTGATCTTAACATGAGGGATGGAATTCAAATTGGAATCCACGAGGAGTAAGTTGAAGCCAGAGGCATTTGCTGATGAAGGAGATGAGGCAGCGGAAATGAGTTTTTTTTAGGGATCTGATCAAACAGAAGAAGAGAAATAGAAAGCAAAGAAGGTGAACAAGGGAGAAGAGTCAAGCGGAAATCCCGCCAGAGAGAAGAACTGAACTTCTTCAAAGTAGGCATTCCTAGAAGAGAAGTGCCAGTGAATTAAACACTAATACAGAAGGAAAATACCGCGCATGCTGGAAATCTGAATCAGAACAAAAGATACTGGAAAAGCTCAGCAGGTCAGGCAGCATGTGTAGAGAAGAATAGTTAATGTTTCAACTAGTGGAAGTGGGGAGGGACAGGAAGAACAAAGGAGAGGGCCTTGACTAAAAAGTCTAGTTTTCCTACTGCTTAGAGAAAAGCTTTTCAGCAACTGAAGATAATAATAAGGGTTTTCATTTTTTAATTCCTCATGCTTACAGCACACAAAATAACTTAATTTGCAAAATGAGATGTTTTAAGAAATAAAAGGGAAATATTAAAATATTAAATTAAGCTAAACGAGAAGAATAAAAAAAATTGCATTCATATCACACTTTTGATGATCAATGGATGTCTAAAAATGTTTTACAGCTAATTAACAACTTTTTGAAGCGTGGTCACTGTTGTAGGAAACACAGTAGCCAATTTGCACACAGCAAATCCCACAAACAGCAATGTGATAATGAGCAGATAATCTGTTTTTGTGATGCTGACTGAGGAATAAATATTGGCCAGGACACTGGGGGTTACTCCCCTGCTCCTCTTGGAAATAGTGCCATAAGATTTTCTACATATGCTGTAAGATTTTTGGATTCGGGCCCACCTAGAAAGACGAGGAAAGTAGATACACCACCACCTGGAAGTTCCCTTCCAAGTCACTCACTGTCCTGACTTGGAAATATATCTTCACTGTCGCTGGGTCAAAATCCTGTAACTCCCTTCCTAACAGCACTGTGGGTGTACCTACACCACATGGATTGCAATGGTTCAAGAAGGCAGCTCACCACCACCTTCTCAAGAGGAACTAGGGATGGGCAATAAATGCTGTAATAAATCAAGTCCGTTGAAACAACAACTGTATCCCTCTCCGCAGATGCTGTCAGACCTGCTGAGTTTTTCCAGGTATTTTTGTTTTTGTTCTAGATTTCCAGCATCTGCAGTATTTTGCTTTTATCATAAGTAATTTTAAGATGGTTTATTAAGTTTATTAAGAAACAACAGTTCAGATATGATGCATTAACTAATTAGGCAGAGAAAGTATACGACCCATAACAGTTGAGAGCAGTTTACTGATCCCAGAGGATGAACGGACAGTTGGCATAGAGTGTGTTGTTCTCAGTAGCTTGTGATAACAGCATCTGCTCTCTAGTTGAAGTGTTAGGAAACTCTTCCCTCCATCTTCCTCCTCCTCCTCTGGTCCATCTTCCATCTGAAGAAGGCAGCTGCTCAATGAGCACTGCCACCTCACCAGCACCTCAACAGGACCTCACCAGGACATGGCCCCTGCGCCTGGGCACTTGTTCATATACCCTTTCACTGGGGACTTATGTTCACTTGTTCATATACCCTTTCACTGGGGACTTATGGTCTTATGAATGAATGAAAAATAAAAAGCATTTATTTTATTTTTCATTCATTCATAAGACCATAAGATGTAGAAGCAGAAATTAGGCCATTCGGCCCATCGAGTCTGCTCCGCCATTCAATCATGGCTGATAAGTTTCTCAACCCCATTCTGCTGCCTTCTTCCCGTAACCTTTGATCCCCTTACCAATCAAGAACCTACCTATCTCCGTCTTAAATACACTCAATGACCTGGCCTCCACAGACTTCTGTGGCAATGAATTCCATAGATTCACCACTCTCTGGCTAAAGAAGTTTCTCCTCATCTCTGTTCTAAAAGGTCTTCCCTTTACTCTGAGGCTGTGCCCTTGGGTCCTAGTCTCTCCTACTAATGGAAACATCTCCCCCATGTCCACTCTATCCAGGCCTTTCAGTATTCTGTAAGTTTCAATCAGATACCTCCTCATCCTTCTAAACTCCATCGAGTATAGACCCAGAGTTCTGAAACGTTCCTCATATGTTAAGCCTTTCATTCCTGGGATCGTTCTCGTGAACCTCCTCTGGACCCTCTCCAGGGCCAACACATCCTTCCTGAGATACGGGGCTCAAAATTGCTCACAATATTCTAAATGTGGTCTGGCCAGAGCCTTATAAAGCCTCAGCAGCACATCCCTGCTTTTATATTCTAGTCCTCTCGAAATAAATGCCAACATTGCATTTGCCTTCCTAACTACTGACTCAACCTGCAAGTTAACCTTGAGATAATCCTGGACGAGGACTCCCAAGTCCCTTTGCACTCCAGATTTCTGCATTCCGTTCATGGGATGTGGGCTTCGTTGGCTGGGCCAGCATTTATTGCCCGTCCCTAGTTGCCCTTGAGAAGGTGGTGGCGAGCTGCCTTCTTGAACCGCAGCAGTCCATGTGGCGTAGGTACACCCACAGTGCTGTTAGGAAGGGAGTCCCAGGATTTTGACCCAGTGACAGTGAAGGAACGGCAATGTATTTCCAACTCAGGAAAGTAAGTGACTTAGAGGGGAACTTCCAGGTGCTAGTGTTCCCATTTATCTGCTGCCCTTGTCCTTCTAGGTGGTAGTGCTCGTGGGTTTGGAAGTTGCTGTCTTAGGAGCCTTAGTGAATTCCTGCAGTGCATCTTGTAGATAGTACACACTGCTGCTACTGTGCATCGGTGGTGGAGGGAGTGAATGTTTGTGGATGTGGTGTCAATCAAGCGGGCTGCTTTGTCCTGGATGGTGTCCAGCTTCTTCAGTGTTGTGGGAGCTGCATCCAAGCAAGTGGGGAGCATTTCATCACGCTCCTGACTTGTGCCTTGTAGATGGTGGACAGGCGTTGGGAGTCAGGAGGTGAGTGACTCACCGCCCGATTCCTAGCCTCTGACCTATTCTTGTAGCCACAGTATTTATATGGCTAGTCCAGTTCAGTTTCTGGTAAATGGTAACCCTATGATGTTGATAGTGGGGGATTCAGTAATGGTAACGCCATTGAATGTCAAGGGGTGATGGTTGGATTCTCTCTTCTTGGAGATGGTCATTGCCTGACACTTGTGTGGTGCAAATGTTACATGCTACTTGTCAGCTCAAGCTAGGTATTGTCCAGGTCTTGCTGCATTTGGACATGGACTACTCCAGTATCTGAGGAGTTACAAATGGTGTTGAACATTGTTCAATCATCAGCGAACATCTCTACTTCTGACCTTATGATGGAAGGAAGGCCATCGATGAAGCAACTAAAAATGGTTGGGCCGAGGACACTACCCTGAGGAACTCCTGCAGTGATGTCCTGGAGCTGAGATGACTGACCTCCAACAACCACAACCATCTTCCTTTGTACTAGGAATGACTCCAACCATTTCCCCCGTCTCCCATTTACTCCAGTTTTGCTATAGCTCCTTGATAACACATACGGTCAAATGCTGCCTTGATGTCAAGGGCAGTCACTCTCACCTCAGGAGTTCAGCTCTTTTGCCCATGTTTAAACCAAGGCTGTAATGAGGTCAGGAGCTGAGTGGCCCTGGTGGAACCCAAACTGGGCATCAGTGAGCAGGTTATTGCTAAGCAAGTGCCTCTTGATAGCACAGTTGATGACCCCTTCCATTACTTTGCTGATGATGGGGAGTAGACTGATAGGATGGTAATTGGCTGGGTTGGATTTGTCCTGCTTTTTGTTTACAGGACATATCTGGGCAATTTTCCATATGGCTGGGCAGATGTCAGTGTTGTATCTGTACTGGAACAGCTTGGCTAGGGTCAACACAACAGTCAATTTATGCATGGGAAGCTCCAAAAAACAGCAGTGAGATGAACGACCAATACTTTTAGTGGTGTAAGCTCAGGAAGGAATGCTGGTCTGGGTACTGAGGAAATCCCTGTTGTGTTTTGAATAATGCCACTATTCAGATTTATCTTCTCTTAATCGTTTCAGATTTATCTGAAGGTATGTCTTGAATATTGCCATACTTCATCAATACTGCACCAAAATGTTACCTTAATTATGTGCTCAGCTCCGAGGCTGGGGCTTGAACCCTCCTGAGTCAGACGGCAGAATGCTGCCAACTATACCTAGGTTATACTTCAACTTAGACTAGCTGAGCCAAATTCTCCGACTCATGCCTTGTTTTTTTCTTGAATATTAGGTTCAGTTTTATGTTGTACAGTTCCCAGATCAATTATCTATTTGTGAAGCTCCAAAAATAATTTCCTTATTCATTCCCTTGATGATTCTGGGATGCAACTTACCTTGTACAAGTGTATCTGCACATTTACACCATTTCAAATTCTTAATAATACCTTTTAAATAATATCTACATAACATTTTTCATATGAAAATCTTATATACAGCTTGCACTTCTTGTATGTATTATTCTTACTTCATACTTAATGACTTTTGAGTGATACTATGTCAATATATATAATTTGGAAACCTTGTATAAATATTTGCTTGCCACTCTTTTAAAGCTATTATTATTTGCTCTAGAAGCTACGCTTCTAATGTCTCCAATGTCCTCTGCCTCCCAGATAACAACAACATCAATGTTTATTTAAATAGCACCTTTAAAGTAATGAAATGTCCCAAGGCATTCACAGGAACATTAGGAGACAAAGTATGACACTGACCCACATCAGGAGATGTTAAGTTAGATGGCTAAAAGCTTGGTCAAAGAGGTAGGCTTTAAGGAGTGTCTTAAAGCAGGAAAGCAAGGCAGAGAGGGTGTCAGGAGGGAATTCTAGAGCTTGGGACCTAGGCAACCAAAGGCACAGCCACCAGTGGTGAAGAAATTACAATGCACAAGAGGTCCGAATTAGAGGAGTGCAGGAACCTCGGAGGGTTGTGGGGTTGGACGAGGTTACAGTGATAGAGAGGGGTTTGGAAAAAAGGATGAGAATTTTGAAATCAAGATGTTGCTTGATTGGGAGCCGATGTAGCTCAGCAAGCACAGGCACAGTAAGGGAATGGTACTTACTGCAAGTTAAGGCACAGGTAACAGAGTTTTGGATAACCTCAAGTTTGAGGTAAATGCTGTGTGAAACCCATATGAGTGTGCCTGGGTGTCAATAGAACTCATTGGTACATATCAATTGTGAGCTATTTCTTTTTTTTAATTACATCAAAATACCAGATCCTGAGTTCCTCTTTAAATTAAAAAAAAATTAAAATTTCTGATAAACCATGTAGTTTCAATCATGAAGGCTTAAAGGAGGAATTTAAACATTGAAGACAATACAAGGAGATAGAAAGCTGCTCCTTCCTGTCAGACAGCTGGATTTTCAGAAAACAGTGATGAACTTGGGCCTTTCAACCTTGGAAAAAGGCGCTTAAAATCCATGGCCACTTGGAGGCCTCGAAAATCTATGGCCATTCCAGTGGACACTCCCATAACTTCAGGAGTCAGTCAGAACAACTGGAGATCTGGTTACATTGGGTCCCAGAATAGTGCCATATTGCCTTCTGGGGTGGAATCTCCGCTTCTTCCTGCCAACCTTTTACAAGGTCATTGATGGAAATCATGTTCATGACTCCAAATATTGGAGTTCCTGTGGTGAGGCTGCTTTAGGGACACGGCATATGCTTGACACTTATGGACCTGATAGCAATAGGCAGATCCATGGTTGTTGTGTAGGTCCTCTAGGAGGTTAAGGCTAGCATTGAGGCATGTAACTTGATAGATTTGGCTAAAAAGTTACTTTGTTTAAAATTTTAAAGCATTCCACCTGTAAGTGCGCGGCAAGGCAGTGTCAATTTTCTTTTTGGAGTGGGGAGTTCTGCTAACCCCTCGACCGGGTAGTCTTCTGCAAGTCCTTCCAGCCTTTTCAGCGAAGGGTATTCTCAACTTAGAAAATGATAAAGAATAAAAATTAAGAATGTGAGTCGAGAAATACTTATAAAATAAAAGTTACTCATTTATAATTTGGACAGAGTGATCAACATTTCTTGAATGCAATCTCCAAAGCATTGATAAAAATCCCAGAATACCATCTACGAAACAATGGAGGTTGGTAACACAGATCTTTAGACCTGATGTTACCCCATACATGACAACCAGAAACCAAAGAAAAAGTAAATCCTCTCAGTTAAGATGAGCAATGCCATAGGCAGTCTAATAATAGGTTACACAATTTCAACTCTGTTTTAGTGGGTCTGTAATTTGCCCACAGCTTTCACACATAGGGATGAATGTGATGAATCTGAGATATCTGGCTCCAATATTATTTTAGTCTGCTAAAGGTTTCTGCTGACCTTTTACATTCCGCCTATTTTAGTCACTGCAAAGAAAATGTATTTTCACCCCTCTTGCAATCAGCCCTTTACCTTTTCATTCCCCTATTACTCCACCTAATATTCATTTTAGTTATTCTCAATTGACTTTTGTACAATTCCCAGTCCACGCTATTTTTTGATTGCTAGTAAGTCCTAAAATACATTTTCTAAGCCTTTAGGCTAGTTTTGACCTGCTTATTTAGCCACTGGGGTCTTGCTCTTGAATTTTTTTTCTTGCATTATATAGTAATCTTCTCAATCTGAACATGAATCCTCTGGTTAGGAATGTAAACAATAGCAATCATGATCATAGTCCAATGGCTTTCAAACCTTTCTGTGTGGGAAAAATCCTGAAAATTTGAACACATTTCTGGACGTTACTCTTCAGGTAGCTTTTCATCAAAACGTAAGAATGGAAGTAGGACATTCAGTCCCTTGAGCCTGATCCAGTTTGTTTTTTTTCTGATCCAAACTATAATACTTCACATTTTTCCATATTGATATCCAGCTACCATAATTTTCCCTGTTCACCTAGTCTGTTTATCACCCTTTGTAATTTCCTACTCCCATCCATTCAATTCAATTGGACCATCAGTGATCTATACCTTAACTCCATTGATCTGCCTTTGTCCCATATCCCTTACCTAAAATCTATCGATATCAGTTTCGAAAATTTCAATTGGCCCAGCATCCAGGTCCTTTTTGGGCAGAGAATTCCAGATTTTCACTACTCTTTGATTGAACAATTGCTTCCTGATTTCATTCCTTCATGGCCTAGCCTTAATTTTGATATCATGCCTTTCTGTTCTGGATCCTCCCCACCCAAAGAATTACTTTATCTGTCTCTGCTCTATCTGTTTTACTTTAAACACCTTGAATGGGTCAGCCCTCAATCTTCTTTGCTCAGGAAATAAGTTTATGCAGCCTGTCTTCATAACTGAAGTTCAGTGCCTAAGGTGAAACACAGTACTTCAGATGGAGTCTGGCTAAGGTTTTGTTCAACTGAAACATCACTCCCTCCCATTTTGATCTCATTGATGTCATGATCTACCTTCAATTAGCATTTTTGGTGACACTTGCAATGCCTTTCAATGATCTACCATAAGACCATAAGACGTAGGAGCAGAAATAGGCCATTCGACCCATCGAGTCTGCTCCACCATTCAATGAGATCATGGCTGACCTGATTTTCCTCAACTCCACTTCCCATAACCCTTGATTCCTTTACTGATTAAAAATTTTTTTATCTCAGTCTTGAATATATCTAACAACCCAGCCTCTACAGCCCTCTGCGGTAAAGAATTCTACAAATTGACTACCCTCTGAGAGAAGAAATTCCTCCACATCTCTGTTTTAAATGGGCGCCCCCTTACTCTGAGATTATGCTCCCTGGTCCTAGACTCTCCCACAAGGGGAAACAACCTCTCAGCATCTACCCTGTCAAGCCCCACTAAGAATCTTAAATGTTTCAATAAGGTCACCTCTCATTCTTCTAAACTCCAATAAGTACAGGCCCAACCGACTCAATCTCTCCTCATAAGAAAATCCCTCCATCCCCGGGATCAACCTGGTGAACCTTCTCTGGACTGCCGGTATATCTTTCCTTAGATAAGGGGCCAAAACTGTTCACAGAATTCTAGGTGTGGTCTAACTAGTGCCAGGTATAATTTTAGCAAGACTTCCCTATTTTTGTATTCCATTCCCTTTGAAATAAAGGCCAACATTCCATTTGCCTTCCCTATTACCTGCTGAACTTGTATGTTAGCTTTTTGGGATTCATGCACAAGGACTCCCAAATCCCTCTGTGCTGCAGCTTTCTGCAGTCTTTCTCCATTTAAATAATATTCAGCTCCTCTATTCTTCCTGCCAAAGTGCATAACCTCACATTTCCCCACATTATGTTCCATCTGCTAAGTTTTTGCCCACTCTCTTAACCTGTCTATATCCCTCTGTAGACTCTTTGTGTCATCCTCACCACGTGTCTTCACACCTACTTTTGTGTCGTCTGCAAACTTGGCAATAATGCATTCATTTCCCTCATCCAAGTCATTAATATATATTGTAAATAATTGTGACCCCAGCACTGATCCCTGTGGCACTTTTGGAAATCCAAACATATTACATCTACTGGTTTCCCTTTATCTATCCTGCTTGTTACCTCCTCAAAGAATTCCAATAAATTTGTCAGGCATGATTTCCCCTTCATGAAGCCATACTCTGCTTGATTATATTATGCATTTCCAAATGCTCTGCTATTACATCCTTTATAACAGACTCCAACATTTTCCAAATGACAGATGTTAAACTAACTGGCCTTTAAATACCTGTTCTTTGTCTCCCTCCCTTTTTGAATAAGGGTGTTACATTTGTGTATATGGATACCTAAATCCCTTTACTCCCCCACAACTCTAATCTCTCTCCATTAAAAAGAATTCAGATTTTTATTTTTCCGATCCAAACTATAATACCTCATTTTTTCCATATTGATATCCAGCTGCCATAATTTTCCCTGTTCACCTAGTCTGTTTATCACCCTTTGTAATTTCCTACTCCCATCCATACAATTTACTCTGCCCCATAACTTTATATTACATGCAACCTTGGATATACAACTCTATTCCTTCATTGAATTCACTGATATATTTACGACAAAAAACTGAGTTCCCAGTACTGATCTCTAGGGAAAATGATTTGTCACATCCAATCAATCAGGGAAGAAATTCTGTATCCTTACTCTGTTTTCTACCTCCCGACCAATTACTGTCATAAGGTTACCTCCAATTCTGCGCACTCTCATTTTTGCTAATAATCTGTTCTGCAAAACCAAATCAGATATCTTCTGGAGGTCCATGTGGCCAACATCCGTGGACTTCTCTTAGCCACCATACTAGTGACAACCTCAAGCCTTGGTCAGACATGACATACCTTTCATAAGCCCGTGCTGACTATCTTTGATCAGCTGATACTTGTCCAAGTGCTCAGTCACCCTGGGATAGAAATTAATCTTGGATGATAGTGCAAAAAGAGCAGGATAGTTTGGGATGCATGTTATACTCCTTGAAATCAAATGAAATCATTGAAATCATTGAAACTGAATATTGGGTATTGCATACAACACACAGCCAAAGCAACACTGCTCACTCATGCGGCCACCCAAGATCTCTGATGGTGGATTCCAGTATTTCCCTACAACTGACAGTAACTGGCAGTTCTGCAGTTACCTGATTTTTCCCTCCCTGCCTTCTTAAATAATTTTCCAGTCCAGAGGAACAATTCCTAGAAACAGAGAGCTTTAGCAAATTGAGAACTATCGCAGCTGCAATTTAATCACCTATTTATTTTACAACCTGGAGTGGAAATTTTCAGGTCCTAGAGGTGTGTCTACCTTAATTCCCATTACTTTCCCCATCAATGTTTTTTAACAGATACTTTCAATAAACGTTATTCATCTTTTCCACTAAAGTTGATTTCCAGTAGGTAAGCCCACACCTCCTATGAATCAAAATATCATCTTATGTGCAGAATATATTCAGATAGTACTCTTATTTCTGAGACAGGGGGTTGAGGATTCAGGTCTCACCAGTACATAATTGTGGCTGATTCTTCATTGCAGTACTGAGTGCATGTTATTTTCTTGGAGATGCTGAAGAAAGATATTAAACCGAAGTCCTACTTGCCAGCTCAGTTAGACGTAAGGATCGCAACAGTAACATGATCAACATTCCTTCCTCAAGAAAATAGATTAACTGGTTATTCATTCATTTGTTGTTTGTGGGGCCTACTTTTTCACAAACCATCTGCCATCCTTGTCTGTAATAGTAAGTGTTCTTCAAAACTAACACTTGGCTCTGAAGTGCTGTGGACCTTTCCAAGTATGTAATAAGACATTATATAGAAACAAGTTCTTATGCAGTGGAAACAGTATGGAATTCTACTGTATACTGTTTTCCTGATCTTTCTAAAACTAATAATTCCATTCTGTTGTCAGAAATATTTCATAAAGATACAAGAATAAATGAGCAGAATAGATGGCGATACATTATATGGATTTCTCAAAACAATTAATTATCTTCCAAGTTTAATATGACAAAGCATTAAGATTCTAGGTCCATTTTTCTAGAATTCGTTAACCAAGGTCATGTAGCATCCATGGGCTTTTGGCATATTGTGCTCCAGCTCTCCACTGCAATCCAAGCTGTGTATTGAATCCCATGAACGAGAACAATTTCTCATGTAGCTCTCTAAATTCAAAAACTATCATTCAAAAATCAGGAAAAAGGACACAATTGGCAGGAGATGAGTGCTGAGACACAGATTCCATGTTAATGAGTAGTGACACCTAGTGACAAATTTAGTCAGGAGCTGCTGACAGTATGCAACGTCATTTAAACCTGACCTCCCTTTTTCTGACTGGTGGATCAAACAATCTAGTTTGCGCTCACTTAAACAGCTTGACCCTTTTTTTCAGCTGGCGATCTCATGAGGACAGGCACTTTCCATTTTTAACCCTAGCTAGTTTAGTATGCCCTCTATATAAATTTAATAAAGAAGAAATTATACAAGCTAAAAGCTTCATATGAATCGTTTCAATGATTTGAAAGAGGACAAATATTAGATCTAGCACACTGGGTATTCCTTTCAAATATGACAACACCATAGGGAGCCCTGTCCTAACTTTCAAATAAGCAATGCCAGCCACACATAAGATAACTATACTGTCAATGCAGAAAACATCATCATTGTTATATCGCAAGAACAATGCGCTGGTGAGTTAACAGAGAGGAACATGCTGACATCTGTAACATTTTAGCTATGAGGTAAGAGACAGGCTGAGGTTATTTTCTTTGGAACAGAAGAGGCTGAAGGGAGATTGAATTGAGTTGTATAAAATTATGAGGGGCCTATACAGAGTTGATAGGAAGGACCTATTTCTCTTAGCAGAGAGGCCAATAACTTGGGGTGGGGCACAGATTTTAAAGTAATTGGCAGATTGGAGGGGAGTTAGAAAAACTTGTTTCACTCAGAAGGTGATGTAAATTTGGAACTCACTTAGGGGGAGGCAATGGCATAGTGGTTTTGTTGCTGGACTAGTGATCTAGGGTCATGCTCTGGGGACCTGGGTTTGAATCCTGCCAAGGCAGATGGTGGAATTTGAATTCAATAAAAATCTAATTATGACCATGAAATGATTGTTGTGAAAACCTGTCTGGTTCACTAATGCCCTTTAGGGAAGGGAATTTGCTGTCCTTACCTGGACTGGTCTGGCCTACATGTGACTCCAGACCCACAGCAATGTGGGTTGACCCATGAATGCCTTATGAACTAGGGCAACTAGGGATGGGTAATAAAGGCTGTCTTGGCCAGTGATGCCCACATCCCATGAACAAATAATAAAAAAAACCTCCCTGAGTTGGCACAAACATGCTGAATGGCCTCCTTCTGTGCTATAAATCCTCTATATTTCCATGGCACAGGAAATGTGATAGCTTTATGAATCCCACTCAGACTCCTGAGAGCTCAGAGTCTCAGTTTGAAAAACTATGCTGCACATTAAGCAGGAAATGTCACAGGCCTCTAATAACCTGCAGCTCCAATTGCAGTGACTCAGCAACCACCCATCTTGATGCTTATCAGACATTTAGGATAGATCGTGATCAAACATGGGACATAGAATTACAGAGAACTTGCAATACAGAAACAGGCTATTCCATTCAGCTTAAATGGACCACGCCAGTGTTTATTCTCTACATGAGCCTCCTTCCACAGTAATTCATCCAACAATTCCCAAATGGCTTTGATGATCATTGGATCATTCAGGAAGTCTACTGTTTTTATAGGCCGAGGAAATTGGGTTTATATCCTTGTGGCTTTAGAAGAACGAGAGGTGTTCTCATTGGATCATTGAAGATTATGAAGGGGCTTGATAGGATAGATACTAAGAGGTTGCTTCCCCTAAGGAATCTAGAACAAGGGAGCACACTTTCAGCATAAGGAGCTGATCATTTGGGACCGAGATGAGAAGAAATTTCTTCGCTCAAAGGGTTGTGGATATGTGTTATTCTCTCCTAGTGGGTTGTGGATGTTCCATCGTTGGGTGAATTTAAGGCTGAGATAGACAGATTTTTGGTGCCTCAGGGAATGGAGGGATATGGGGACTGGGCAAGAAAGTGGAGTTGAAGCCAAAGATCAGCCACGATCATATTGAATGGCAGCGCAGGCTCAAAAGGTCATATGGTTTACTCCTGCTCCATTTCTTATGCAACAGCAAAATACCACTGGTGCTGGAGATTGGAAATAAAAGTAGAAAATGCCTGACATACCCAGAAAATTAGGCAGAATTTTCTGTTCTTATTCTACCATATATATATATATATATACCTTCACTAGATAGATCAACTAGTGTTACTGTTCTGAAGTTAAATATAGTTGTTTGTAGGATAGGTTCTAAGTATACACATGGGTAGTTAAAGGTGGGGGTGTAGTGGTAATGTCACTGGACTAGTAATGTCACTGGACTAGTAACCTAGAAGCCCAGGTTAATTCTCTGGGGACATGAGCTCAAATCCCACCATGACAGGTGAGGGACCTTGGGGTGAATGTCCACAGGTCCTGAAAGGTGGCAGGGCAGGTTAAGAAGGCATATGGGATTTAATCTTCACAAAAGAGGGGGACAAAGCAGATATTACAATTAAGGAGGAGAAGTAACAAGGAGGATTAATTAGGGTAGTGTAGTTGATGTAGTCTATATGGATTTTAGCAAGGCTTTTGACAAGGTCCCACATGCAGACTAGTGAAAAAAATAAAAGCCTGTGGGATCCAGGCGAATGTAGCAAGCTGGATACAAAATTAGCTCAGTGGCAAACGAAAGGTAATTGTTGATGTGTGTTTTTGCGACAAGAAGGCTGTATTCAGTGGGGTTCCTCAGGGCTTCATATTAGGTCCCCTACTTTTTATGGTATATATTAATGATTTGGATGTAGATGTAGGGGGCATGATCAAGAAGTTTGCAGTTGACACAAAAATTGGCCGTGCAATAGATAGTGAGGAGGATTGCTGTAGACTATGGGAAGATACCAATGGACTGGTCAGGTGGGCAGAAAAGTGGCAAATGGAATTCCACCTAGAGAAGTGTGAGGTGATGCATTTGGGATGGTCAAACAAGGCAAAGGAATACGGAATTAATGCGAGGATACTGAGGGGTGTAGAGGAAGCGAAGGACCTTGCAGTGAATGTCCACAGATTCCTGAAGGTAGCAGGACAGGTCGATAAGGTGGTTAAGAAGGCATATGGAATTTTTTTTTATCGCCGAGGTTTAGAATATAAGAGCAGGGAGGTTTTGCTGGAACTGTATAAATCACTGGTTAGGCCACAACTTGAGTACTGTGTACAGTTCTGGTCACCTCATTACAGAAAGGATGTAATTGCACCAGAGAAAGTACAGAGGAGATTTACGAGGATGTTGCCAGGACTGGGGATAATTGCAGCTATGAGGATGATTGGATAGGCTGGTGCGGTTCTCCTTGAAACAGGGAGGCTGAGGGGAGGTTTGATTGAGATGTACAAAATTGTGAGGGGCCTGGATAGAGTGGATGGGAAGGACCTATTTACTTTAGCAGAGAGGTCAGTAACTAGGGGGCATAGGATTGAAGTGATTGGTAGAAAAATTAGAGGGGAGATGAGGAAATTTTGTTCATATAGAAGGTTGAGGGAGTTTGGAAGTCACTGCCTGGAAGGGTGGTAGAGGCAGAAATCCTCAACTCCTTTACCGGGTGTCTCCATATTCATCTCAAGTGCCCTAACCTTTGGGCTACGGACCACATGCTGGAAAATGGGATTAGGCTGGATGGCTCATTTTTCGGGCTAGCTCAGAAACGACGGGCCAAGTGGCCTCTTCCTGCGCCGTAAACTTTCTGTGATTCTCTGTGGATGATAAGTCACTTGCGATGTGGTCAGCATAAAAGTATTTACTCTGGTACCACCTGTGCCAGTCACCAGTGTATTTTCCACGAGCTGGTACTTTCCTATATACTTCCTGTACATATTTGAAATGGGGAGGGGGGGACGCCTCATCTTCTGCTCTAATTACAAACAGTGCCGTGTCACAGAATGTCATAATTCCACTTATGACAGTGATTCGGATGCATGCAAGCACCCCCCCCCACCCCCACCCAGTGCTGCGGTCATTAGATTGGGACCACAGCCGCCTTTTCCAAGAGAAAAAAATCAAATAAAAAGATTGCAATTTTCTCTCCTTTTCTCCAGTGGGTCTCTGAAGGTTAACAACGCTGATTCGGAAAACTGCATTAAGAACACCAGGCACATCTCCACAGAGATGAGGCCAGTTGCAGAAGGTCATTTGTCATAGCCCGCTTTCTGTGCATTTTATTGACCCCTCCTCTTCTCCTACGGGTAGATTTCTACCAGGATTTTTTTTTTCTCCCTTGTTTTGTGTGTGTGTGTGTGTGACTCCCGACAGCAAGCAGCCTCTCACTGGCAGAGGGAGCTCACTCGGCCACCGGCGAAGCACTGGAGCAGTTTCGATGTAGGTGACTGGATGTTGTTGGAGGCAGGACACGATCTTCCCGGCAGGGAAGGATCCGATAGGGCGGCAGGGCGCCGCTCTCAGGACCTCGATTCCCCCGGCACATCCGGGTGGACGTCCAAGGGGGCCGCGGGGGCGAGTGCCACAGGGGAGGGCCACCAAGCAGGCAATGAATGGCTCGTCGGTGTCCAGGTAACTAGCGCCCGCTTCAGCCGCCCTTCCACCACCAGCTTTCCGAGCTCATGATATATGTTAAAATGTCCGGAGTTGGACCTTTATTTACCAAAGAAATATCAGGCGATGGATTACAGCCGCCCATCTTTCAGGTAAGCGGATGCCTTATAAACTGTTAGCTGAATGGTGTGGGTGAAAAAAAAACCCCAGAAAATGTTGACTTTATCCATTCTCATGAACACGCATCTGGCAATTTTGCATTATCATGGATGAAACGAGATTTTGAACCGATTGGAGGAATGTTGCACTATTTATAAAAAAGTTAACGCGCATCGTTTTTGAACGATTGCGTGTCGTTACACTCCTTTAATGTATTCAATCCCCTGTGATATAAGGTTACCGATTTCCACACTCGTTGCAAAAAAAAAGTTTTGTCATTTAACTTTTATAATTGCGATTCTTTTTTTAAATCGCCCCCTTCGAGTACATTTCGTCTTTTTTTTTGTTGCCATCCTTCATCCATTAAAACCGAACCGGTGTCTGTAAGCAATCTTGTACAAATGGCACGGTTTAACAGTAAAATCTAACAGCGATCATTTCACTCCCTCCCTCCCTCTGCCTCGATATTCGGAAAGCTGGCCCGAGTGAACAAGAGGAGAAGCAGGTTAAAACGTTCAGATGGCAGCACGTCCTCCGACACAACTTCGACCAGCTTCATTCTCCGACAGGTAGGGCTGGGGGTCTGAACGAAGTCTCCCGACGAATTCTCCAGACGCTCTGTAAATGTGGATTTCATTAGCGGCAGAAATTACTCATTAAATGCTCATTACAGCGATTCCTGAACTTTTGGTCCCATTAATTAAAACGACTAATGCCGTGACATCGCGCCTGAGAGTGGGGTTTGGTAGCCCAATTTGCCCTGAAGACAATGTACATATGGCACAATTTATATTTTTTGATACTAAGATATATTGATCTTTCCAGCACGTTATATTTTTTCCCATTACAGCTTTATATTTAAATCCGAGAAAGCTATTATAATATAAATTGGGTCTAATTAGCATAATCCATTAGTGTCATCGCTAATAGCATAATGATTATAACCCTGCAGGAAGGACTAAGGATTTTGGAACGTGATTTTCTTGTTCGATAGAACAGAGTTTGTATCTCCCAAAAGGTTGTGGATTGGGCGGCGGTTGTGGTGATTTGTTTTAGATTCCCTCTGATTGGCTGGATACCACTACCAAAAACAAAAGGTGCAGACCTGGAAGAATGGACGATATTTCAGGAGAGTGGATTGGGTTTAAAATGGAATAATACAGAAAAATTTTGTACCCGAAAGGAATACTCCAGAATGAGATTCTATTAAAACATCATCCCGTGACTGTCATGTTCCAGGATGAGTGTTTCTGCTACTCCGTATTAAAATAGACCAAAAATTTCGCTAACACGTGGCTTGTCTTGTGTTTGGAACTGTTACCTCCCTCTTGATTCCATGCTGTTGGACAGATAGAGAAAATGACATCTCAGTGCTTAGCATAAAAACTACCTACCTAAACATGTACACGCACAATTTAGAATCTTCCCCCCAAAATCACAGAAACATTTTTCATTAGTATGCTCACAGTTTTGCTCTATCGTGCGCAAGTGCAAATCTTTTCCAATGTTGATTGCTTAAAATTATCGTCTTCATTTCTTTTAATGAACATTTACTTATAAAGCATCTTATCAGATCACTGAGATGTTTTGGAGTTCTGCCATAATAAGTACTGCAGCCACTGTTATATTGGTGCGATACAGTAGCCATTTTGTACAGAGTAATGCCCCACAAACAGAGATGAGGCAAATGACCAGTTAATCTTTTTTTTGGTGTTTTGGCTGAGGAAGCAATGTTGGGTAGGACATGGGGAGGATTTCTTGGTCTTTTTCAAATCTGAGGGTTTTGGTTTAACAATACATTGAAAAGATAGGAGCTCTGGCAAGGCAGCACTCTCCAGCTGTCAACCTGGATTATCCGCCCAAGACTTGGGCGATGACTTGAACTCACAAGCTTCTGACTGAGTGATTATAGTATTGCAAACTGGGGCAAGTTGATATATACAGTATTGTTAGGAAATAGAGAGAGTTTAAGTAAGTTATATTTGTATTTGTGGATGTTAGGAGTGAGTTTTAGCTTTAAAGTTTAAGTTGTATTTCTGTAACTGTGTGTTTAGAAAGGTCAAATGGAATTTTAGTTTCACTTTAAAAGGCTACTTGCATTTTTATGAGAGGTATACAACTCCTATAAAGTAAAAGTAAACACACGAGTAGAAAGAATAGTGCTGTTGCCTAGCAATGGAGTGGTGGTGGGTGGTTGTGTGTATATAGACAGGTTCTTCCCACAGACATACACACAGAACTAAAGAAACAGCAGTTTTAAATTCAGTTGAAGCCAGGACCCCAGAGTGTGTGGACACTGGGAGAGGGAACTGCAGATTTCCCAAAAGAACAAAAAGGTCCCAAGCAAAGAAAAACATCCAGGAGAGTGGAAGAGGGGAAAGTCCAAAGGAGGCCTTGTAGCCAAAGGAAGGACAGAAATCTGGAAAAAGGCCCCGTTAAGTGAAGTTGAGTGAGGGGCAGAGCGAATGGTTCCAAGCTTCAGATTTAAAGTGAGAACAGCTTGCAAGAAGGTTCAAAGAGACAACTGCAGGTCTGTAATTCTTTGCTATGGGCATATGAAGCAATAGTGTACTGTTAAGGCTGAGTTGGTGAGAGAGAGTGCATGGAAGACAGCTTGAATGCATGTGGTGACCCAGGGAAGAGGAACATCAGAAGGAGAGTTCAGAACCCTGGAGATGAATCCTTGCAGAAGGTGTCTGAGAGAAAGCATCAGTTTGGGAGAATATTTCAAAGCGAGGTCTTGGAGAGTGGAGATTGGAAACCATCGAGTGAAGGACGGAATTCAGTGAGACTGGTTGGCTCACAGTGTGACAAGTGTCTGGGGGGAGTTGAGGAGAGATCCGTAGCATTTGGTTGAGGTGACATTTGTCACTTGAGGTCAGAGCGTGGTGTGTCTGACCATAGGGTGCCATAGGTTTACATGGACTGGGTATTTATTGTGTGCACTAAAGTATAAAATAGCTTTTATGACTTGTGTTATCCTTACAAATCTGTATATATCTGTAAAGGTTTAGTTGTGGTTGAAGGAGTATTGTAATATAGTTCATCTTGTTGAATAAATGTTTTATTGTTTTGTACAAAGTTCATCAGCTGACTCCTGTGACTCTGTTCAGTAGCTACTCTGCACGTATTTAAACAAATAAAAGTTAGGATCTATCAGGCTGGGTTCCACCCTGGGTCAGGTTTGTCCAGGGGTAATCTCAGCTGGGATTATAACAAGTATATATGCTTTATGTAGATAAATTTAAAAGCTGTTTCATTCTGTATATGTTCTCAGTAGCTGAGAAGGCACCTTAGAAAATTAAGTTAACCCAATGGTGTAGATGAGAGAGTGCTTTGTATTCAAACATTTGACCTTAGTCCATGAAGCTGTTGTTCTATTGTCACTTTTCCATCAATGGTCTCACCAACTCAGTTTTAGCCTTTGGTCATTTTCCAGCTGAAACCTATTCAATCACCTTCCAAAGGCAGATGCTCAGCCATATAGAATGGATATCCAGCTCATCAAAATCTGTGTTGTGTTTGGCAACTTGGAAGCAGCATCTGTTCTCTAATGAAATGACTCTCGCCACACAACTGCCAGCTGATGACCATCTCCAACAAAGAGAATCTAACCATCCCTCACTGACATTCATTGGCATTACCATCGCTGGATCCCCCACTATCAGCATTCTGGTGATTACCATTGGCCTGAAACTGAACTGGATCAGCTATATAAATAATGTGGCTACAAGAGCAGGTCAGAGGCTGGGAATTCTGCAGTGAGTAACTCACCTCCTGACTCTCCACCATCTACAAGGCACATGTCATGAGTGTGATGAAATACTCTCCACTAACCTAGATGAGTGCAGCTCCAACAACACTCAAGAAGCTTGACCATCTTTACCAGCTTGACCATCCAGGATAAAGCAGCACGCTTGATTGGCGCTCCGTCCACCAATTAAGGCCCGCCCAGCGTAATATGCGAGCGGTAACGCTCAGCACTACCTGTGTGGGCAGGGAGAGGAGGGAGAGTCAGGGCCAGTGCACTTTCATGCGTGTGCGCGAAAGAGCATTTCAATCTCCCTGAGGCACGGAGCCGCCTCAGGGAGATTGAAGGGCTTCTGAAATTATTAAGTAAAAGGTTTGTATAGGTTCATGTGACTGACATGTTTTTATATTTATGATATTTTATTTATTTAATAAAAGCTTTAGGAGACCTCATCCCACTCGTGGATGAGGTTTCCTTTTCGCCTGCCCGCCAACCTTAACGTTGGAAGGGCAGCATTTATAATAATCTTAATTAGATCCTAAATGGCCTTAACAGGCCATTTACATATCGGCAGGCATGAAGCCGACTCCGGCGTGCGCCTGTTGAATGAAACATTGCCACTTAGAGCAAAGACGTTGGGACGCACACCTGACATCATCGTGCGTCATTTTACGTGTCGGTGTGTCAGGCTCACCCCCGGACGCCGACTGAAAAGTTCTGCTCGTGGTTACAAGGAGATCAAAGCTGGGAACTAAATATTATGCGGTCTGTGACTTTTCGGAAGGACAGGCAGGAAGGAAAGGGTGTTGGGGTAGCCTTGTTGGTACGAGATGGAATAAGTACGGTAGCAAGAAATGATCTTGCATTGGAAGATGTAGAATCCATATGGGTGGAGGTAAGAGATAACAAGGGAAATAAGATATTGATGGGAGTAGTCTATAGGTCCCCTAACAGTAGCTATGCTGTAGGACAGAGAATAAATTGGGAGATATTGAGGGCATGTAAAAAAGGCAGTACATTAATCGTGGGTGACTTTAATCTTCATGCAGATTGGGAAAATCAAATTGGCAGAGGTAGCCATGAGCAAGAATTCATAGTGTACTTGGACAGTTTCCTAGAACAATACATTGTGGATCCAACCAGGGATTAAGCTATTATGGATCTGGTACTGTGCAATGAGGTAGGTTTAATAAATGATTTCAGAGTAAGAGGTACCCTAGGAAACAGTGACCATAACGTGGTTGAATTTAACATTCAGTTTGAGAGTGAGAAACTTGGGTCGGAAACAACTGTGCTAAACTTAAATAAGGGTAATTACAAAGGAATGAGGGCAGAGTTGGCGCTGCTAATAATGGGGAACCAGGAAATGACTGAGGAGTTGAATAAATACTTTGCATCAGTCTTCAAGGTAGAAGACACTAATAGACCCCAAAATACTAAATAATCAAGGGGCAAAAGGAGTGATGGGGGCAGTGAGGGGGAGGAAATACATACAATAACTATCACTAGACAAAAAATACTAGGGAAACTAATGGGGCTAAAGGCTGATAAGTCCCATGGACCTAATGGGTTGCATCCTAGGATATTAAAGGAAGTAGCTGCAGAGATAGTGGATGCTCTGTTGTAATCTTCCAAGTGTCCTTAGATTCTGGAAAAGTCCCAGAGGATTGGAAAACTGCCAGTGTAATACCCTTGTTCAAAAAGGGAGGGAAACAAAAAACAGGTAACTATAGGTCACTTAACATCACTTATTGGGAAAATATTAGAGTCTATTATAAAGAATGTAATAGCAGAGCATTTAGAAATGCATAATATAATCAAGCAGAGTCAGCATGGCTTCATGAAGGGAAAACCATGCCTGACAAATTTATTAGAATTCTTTGAGGAGGTTGCAAGAAGGATAGATAAAGGGGAACCAGTAGGTGTAATATATTTGGATTTCCAAAAGGCATTCAATAAGATACTACACACAAGGCTACTTAAAAGATGAAAACACATGGCATTGGGGTAGTATATTAGCATGGATAGAGGATTGCTTAACTAATAGAAGATAGAGAGTTTGGATAAGGGGGGCATTTTCAGTATGGCAGCCTATATCTAATGGAGTGTCACAGGGATTAGTGCTAGGGCCACAAATTATTTACAATATATATTAATGACTTGGATGAGGGAAATGAGTGTACTATCGCCAATTTGTGGATGACACAAAAATAGGTGGGAAGGCAAGTGGTGAGGATGACACACAGAGTCTATAGAGGGATATAGACAGATTAAGTGAGTGGGCAAAAACTTGGCAGATGGAATATAATGTGGGGTAATGTGAGGTTGTGCACTTTGGCAAGAAGAATAGAGGAGCTGAATGTTATTTAAATGGAGAAAGACTGCAGAAAGCTGCAGCACAGAGGGATTTGGGGGTCCTCGTGCATGAATCCCAAAAAGCTAACATACAAATTCAGCAGGTAATAGGGAAGGCAAATGGAATGTTGGCCTTTGTTTCAGAGAGAATGGAGTATAAAAATAGAGAAGTCGTGCTAAAATTATACAAGGCACTAGCTAGACCACACTTAGAATATTGTGAATAGTTTTGGCCCCTTATCTAAGGAAAGATATACTGATATTGGAGGCAGTCCAGAGAAGGTTCACTAGATTGGGATTGGAGGGATTTTCTTATGAGGAGAGGCTGAGTAGGTTGGGCCTGTACTCATTGGAGTTTAGAAGAATGAGAGGTGACCTTATTGAAACATATAAGATTCTTTGGGGGCTTGACACGGTAGATGCTGAGAGGTTGTTTCCCCTTGTGGGAGAGTCTAGGACCAGAGCGCATAATCTCAGAGTAAGGGGTCACCCACTTAAGACAGAGGTGAGGAGGAATTTCTTCTCTCAGAGGGTAGTTAATCTGTAGAGTTCTTTACCACAGAGGGCTGTAGAAGCTGGGTCGTTAAGTATATTCAAGGCTGAGATAGACAGATTTTTAATCAGTAAGGGAATCAAAAGTTATAGGGAAAAGGCAGGAAAGTGGAGTTGAGGATTATCAGATCAGCCACGATCTCATTGAATGGCGGAGCAGACTTGATGGGCCAAATGGCCTACTTCTGCGCCTATGTTTTATGATCTTATGGCTAATGGCATGATGGCCTTTATTGCAAGGGGATTGGAGTACAAGAATAAAGAGGCCTTGTTACACTTGTATAGGGTTTTGGTGAGACCAGATCTGGAGTACTGTGTGTGGTTTGGTCTCCACATTTAAGAAGGGATATACTTGCATTGGAGGTGGTACAGCAAATGTTTATTACATTCGTTCCTGGGATGAAGGGGTTGGCCTATGACAGGAGGCTGAATAAATTGGGCCTATAATCTCTAGAGTTTTGAAAAATAAGATCTGACTGAAACCTACAAAATTCTGAAGTGGCTTGGTAGGTTGGACGCTGAGAGATCATGTCCATTGCTCGGGGTGTCTAAAGCTTGGGGGCAACAGACTCAGGATAAGGAGCCAGTCATTTAGGACTGAGGTGAGGAGAAATGACTTTACTCAAGGGGTTGGGAATCGTTGGAATTCTGTACCCTAGTGTGTTGTGGATGCTCCATTGTTGAATACATTTAAGGCTGAGATAGACAGATTGTTGGTCTCTCAGGGAACTAAGGGATATGGGGAGCAGGCAGGAAAATATTGTTGAAGCCCAAGGTCAGCCATGATCAAACTGAATGGCAAAGCAGGCTCGACAGGCCATGTGGTCTACTCCTGCTCCTATTTCTTGTATTCTTCAGCTAAATAGATTAAATTGAGCAATAGAAGTAACTAATAGAATTCGAATTAAAATCTTTTGATAATCATAATTTAGTATTAAATGCAAATCAGCAGTAGAGATTTTAAAAAAACCTGTTACTTAATAAATAACCATGGAATAGATAATGGCAGCGCATGCAGTGTATCCGGATTGCAGAATGTGGGAATGTGTGAACATTCCAACAAATAAGGGAGTTGTGGCAACATCTGGATAGATAGCTCCAGGCCACATAGAAAGAGATAGGTACAGGAAAAGGAGTGTATGACTGACAACAGCAGCACAGCAGGAGCCATGGAGCCTATAGGATGAATTACAGTGTTTGGTCCTTCCCAACAGGGACAATTCACTTGCCACCAGTGGAAATAAGGCAGAAGGCTGCGGGGAAGATGGCCAGAATACTAATCAAAAACCTTGGAGCAAAAGACAGTCCATGGCACTGATGGCAAAATAGAATGGTTGCAGTTACAGGGGATTTGATAATTAGGGGGATAGCAGCTATCCTCAATAATGTGATTGAGAGTTCAGGAGAATGTGTTGCCTACTCAGTGCCAGGTTAAGCAGTATTGCAAAGTGGCTGAAACTAGGAAAGGGAGCAGTGAAAAACCAGTTGCTATGATTCATGTCATAATGACCGCCATAAGGAAGAATAGGGAGGAAATCCTGCTGAGGGTGTATCAGGAGTTTGGTGCTAAATTAAAAGGCAGGACATTGAAGGTGGTAATCTTTGAATTACTATCTGAGGCCTGTGCTAATTGGTGTAAGAGATTAACAGATCTGTAATGTGAAGCTGGAAGATTGGTGTGGCAAGGGGGAGTCCCATCTCATGGGACACTGGCACCAATACTGTAAAATGAATGATTTATACCACTGGAACATACTGGGCCTGAACTGGCTTGGACCAAAATCTAGCAAAAAGGATAGACAGAACTGTAGAAAGGATTTTAAACTAGTAAAGGGGATGGGGGTGAAATCCATAGTAATCTAAATATAAGAAAAAGAATGGTAAGAGCAAATACCAGATTACGTAAAGGGACATACATAACATTGTGTTATGATCCCAGTTGATGTTAAAACTGGACAAGTCAGATCCCAGAGTGAAACCTAGCTTGATAAATTCTAACTTTTTTTAGAAACTGTGGAGGAAATTTACTGAACAAATTCATAGGAGCCTGCCGATGAACTTTTAATGCAAAGAATAAACTATTTATTAAACAAGAAAAAGTGATGTGTGTTACACTGGACAAAGAGGTTTGGAAAAATCCCAATACAAACACAAAGAAGATTATTCAAGTATTCACTATTCCTTCACGCAGCAATTTTTACAGACACATACAAATTCAGAAAGATGAAATAATTTTGAATACTTATCCTGAATATTAGAGTATGTGTGAGGCGAACTGTGGTCAGACACATCAGATTCCAAAATAAATGACAGGTGCAACCAAAGCAGCTTTCATGGATTCCCTGACAACCCACCCAGATGTTTGTCACATTGTCTCATTGAAACTTTGTCTTTCTCACGAGGATTTTCAATCTGCACATGTGAAGAACTCGCTTTGGAATTCTCTCCAAATGTTGCTCCCACACGGACAGCTGCAACAATGGCCCACTTGAAGTGCTTAAGTCTCGCCTTCCAAGACTTCTTTCCTCTGGACCTCCGAGTACACTCAAACTTCACCTTCGAAGCACAATTTCAGAACTTCGGCACTGCCAAGCAGAGCACCACTGCCCTAAAAAGCCCACAGTAAGGGGCCGCCAACCTTCAGCTGCCTCTTCGGATCTTCAGGGCTTCTGCCAAGCCCACTTCCCTTTTAAGTCTATTCCTCGCAGCTCTCTCTTTCAAACTTGGAGCCTATTGCTCTGCTTCTTTCTTTTAACTTTACTTCTCCTTTTGATCCCTGTCTTTGTCCCTGCCTGGGACTTTCTTCTGGACCCCTCCATGTCCCCCTCCCGTGTCCTGCTCCCTGGGACACACTCAGCACGGTGATGCTCTATTATCGGGTCACCTGACCTGCTTTCCGCACTGTTCTACTTCTTTTCCCCTGTGCAGGCTGGCGGGGCCAGTACCCGGCTGAAAAACATTAAAACTTGAACTGCGCATGTGCGGCCAGTTCCTGGCCGGCTCATGTGCGGAAGGCTCAAGGCTCATCGGGAACTGAAGTTTCCGACCTACAACTAAGGAAGGTAAAGTATTTGAGTTTATTAACAATAGTGGAAATGAAAACCCTGCTTATTATCGATAGTATAGATACTCTGAGAACAGAAAAACCTTTAGGAAGTAATAATAAGATAAAACAGGTGTGATGAAAAATAAAAGATATTGGCTGATCATCCTTGGAGTGGCAAACAGTGCCCAATTTTTTTACCTCAGTTTTTCTTCGATCCTATCTTGCCCGACCTGCCGACTTGGACCGGGCGAGATCCAGGCATTGCAGCATGTCACCCGGGGCCCAGCATCGAAATGCAGGAGAGTCAAAGTGAACGAGGCCATGTCCCCTTTTTTACAGCACTACCTAGCTTAGGTCAAGCAAGTTTAAAGGTCCTTGTCAGGCCAGGGGGAAGCTAAGTGTCTACGATAAGTGGATAAGATGTGGAGGGTGGGCTGGAACCTGAGGTTGGTGGCGGGGATCGTAGGTTGGCAGGGTCATTGGAGGTCAGGGGTGGGTCAGCAGTCAGTGGGGGGGAGGTCAGGGAGGGTCGGGCCCTGCAGCTGTGGTAGGTGAGAGGGTGTCGGTTCTTAGGGAAGTGTTGGGTCTTGGCGTGGGAGGTCAGGTCTTGGGTCAAGTTGGATCAGGCCTGTGTTGTGGTGGGGGTGGGGCTTCGGCCCTGGGCGTCATCTGGCCGGGCCTGTGGGCTGTCAGGGTAGGGGTGTGTTTCGGGCCTGCCGGAGGTGTGGGGAGAAGCCTGTGTGGGTGGGGAGAATCCCTTGTGGGGGTTAGTGGGAGACCCCTGGGGGGTTGTGAGTAGTCGGAATTATGGAGCAACCCCTGGGAGTGTTGGTGAGTGATAGGGGAGTCCCATGGGGGGAGGTAGTTGGGATGGGTGGTGGGTGGTCCTCTGGTGGGGGGTTGTCAGGGGTGTGGTGGAAGTACCGTGGGGGGGGTTAGTCTGGGTCTGTGCAATAGTTACCCAGAAGTTAGAGGAAATTTTACCCCTTCTAACTTTGTCTGGGTAACTATTGGTATAACCCAGTCAGAACCATCTGAAGTTTGCGATTTAAATCGCATTTTCGGATGGGACCCAGTGCAGGGCAATTGCCCAGGGGAAATTTGCATTCCTGGGCAATTGCCATTGCAAGCTTTACTGTGAACTTCCTAATGGGATTCCCCAGCGCATCTTTGATGTATTCCCACCCCACAATCTAACACTGGGGAGCTCGGAAGTTAAGGTGCCTAAAATCGCTTGCGTAGCATGTTCGGATTTTCAGCAACCAAAAGTGCAATAGGACAAAAAAGTGTGAGAAATACACCTTTGGGGCACGTGGACGTGGTAAAATTACTCACATAAGAGTCCTGTACAGGACTGCACATAAGATAAGGAATGGAAAACATGAGCCAGATGCTCAAGTTCCGTTCAATGATTATGGTTATGAGAACTAATTACGGAGACTTGGCTATAAGCTGAGCATGATAGGAAATGAAAAGTCCAAGGCGAGAACATCTTCAGAAAGGGCATGGATATTGCAAAAGGAGGAGGCAGAGGTGCAATGTTGGTAAAGATGCAGGCCTAGATTTTGCAATTAGCAGCAAAGGAACTGAGCTCACTGCTCATTACGCTGACAGCTGTTCACAGAATTTTCACAGACTTTTGAAGTGAGATTTGTGGTCATCAGGTGCCTCATTTAGCACAGTGCTCTCTACAGGTGGTCTATACAGTATGTGAGCAGGGCAAACAGCAGCATGGTTCCCCACCAATCAGATTGAAGAATCCTCACTGAGCTATACCAGGGTACAAATTCATCTTGGCCGATGGTGCAAAACGGGTGGCGGCAGATTGGCCGTTTGTTCTGCGCAGCTTCTGATGTTTAATTCCTACGGTGGAACTGAATATCAGGCAACGTATATAAAATGTGGCTGATCTGATACTGCCCATTTTGTGCCACCATCTGAGATGAATTTCTAGCCCACCGAGTCTAAACCAGGAAGTCAAGAACAATGAGTATACATTAGACTTAAATCATGTATAGAATGTGATATAGAGGGAGGGAAAGAAAAATTGGATTAAGAGAGCGAGAGATAAGAGACTGGCACAAAACTTAAATTTAAAAAAAAATTCCAGCACTAATTAAATTCTGAAGGAATGAGACTTATTGCTTATAAATACTGCTCCTGGAAATTTAATTTTACGACTGATCATGCCATTAAAATTACACTAAGATCTGAATTTACCATGTCCTAACTTTCCTGCTGTGTTTATTGGGTAAGTACCGCTACTTCATATCCTTACAGGTACTTCAATGCTGAGACTGGTGGCAAAGTTCTGTTAAAGTACAGCCTGTGGAGGAACAGGGTAACTCAGACCTCAATCTCCACATTTCCATGGTTGGCTGTGCATTTGCATACTCTGGAAGTTGCGGTCTGATTTGCTCTGCTGTTAGCCTCACCTTTATTCTCAATGCCAAATTTGGGCCACATCACAGCAGCAGAATGAATGAATGAATCAACAGGATTCAGTATGCATAGGACTAAGAAACAGTAATGGATGCAAGACTCTGGGGGTTGTTTCGAGACTCCTGATAGTAGAGATGTACTGGAAGATGCATAAACACACAGATCAGACCTGGCAGGGGAGAGACCTTCATCGCGTTTCTGCCAGGGAAAGAGCAATGGCTATAACCAGTCAAACCCCTTACCATGGGGTACCTAACACCATCCGAGTCATGGTGAAGGGCAGCGAGCAAGGAACAGGAATGGATAGGACCTTCTTCACCAAGAGGAGCCTATTCAAGCTGTGTGGTTTCGAGGCTGCAGAGATCTATTGCCTACAGGATTTCCCCAGCGCTAGTTTCTTTGATGTGACCTTCAAGCAATTGGCAGCTTGTGTCAAACTCCTGAAGGTGTTTGAGGAAAAGAAAGACCTGCCAGAAATGAAGATCCTGACGCCGGAGCCGCTCTTTGTTCTACAGTTGCATTGTGAACGGGTTGCGATGGTGCATCTATACAACCGCTACGTCCCTGTTGCTGACGTGCTCACCTTCCTTACCAGGTACTTTGATAAGGTTGGGAGCTGCACTGAAGTTAAAGATAATTTGGGGATCTGGACATGTAAACGCCAGGTTAAGGTAACGCTCAAGACCGACGGTAAGGGAGCCGTTTTCCACCCCCTTTCCAGATTCGCTATCGGGGGAAGCTGTGGGTACCTTGTCTACGCTGCGCAACCCAAACTTTGTCGCTCATGCGGCAAGTCTGGTCATGTGGCGGCCAACTGCAGCGCTGTCCTCTGCAAGAACTGCAAAAAGGAAGGGCACCAGACAAAAGATTGTAAACAGGCTAAGTGCTGCAACCTGTGTGGCGAGGCAAGTCACCTCTACAAGACCTGCCCCAAACGTTGCCGTACTTATGCACATGCAGCCAAAGCCAACGAGGGGGAAGCAGAAGAAATGCCTCGTGTCACTCCAACCACCAAGGCCCCGAGGGAGAACAGCGGGACAAAGGAGGTCACAGAGAGAGACAAGGTGGAGGAAAAGATTGGGGCAACAGACAGCCAATAAACAGCACTGCCCCCTGTACCTCCCACTCCTCAGGAGAGCGAATCAACGGAGGAGGAGGAGGCAGCAGTGGGAAAGCAGCAGGGGGAGAGGCAGCTGGTGAAGAGAGCCAAAAGGAAGAAGGGGCTAAAAAGAAACCAAGCCACTTCCCAGACAGGAGTCAAGAGGCGTCTCCTATCCGACACAGATAACAAGAGCAGCAGCTCTTCGGACGAAGAAGTGCCAGGGCGGCGCCAACAGAAGAAGCGGCAAAACGCTAGGGAGTTGGAGGACGAGTCACCCAAGCTCCAGAACATTGGTGACAATGAGGAGACCAGCGCACCCCAACTTTGCCCACAACCCGAAGAGGCCAGTGTACCACAACCCCAGGAATCTGGGAACAGTGAGGCACTCAGCGCACCCCAGCTCCGGGAAGCCGGGAGCAGCAACGCCCCAGAGGGGGAGAGGATTGGAGAAGCTTCTCCAACAGAGGACATTTCAAACCCAGCTCTCTGCACGAACCCCCAGATGCCACCCGAGCAGAACATCTCCAATGGGGAGGTTCAGGACGCTTTCCTCAGCCCATCCCAAGTGAAGCAATTTGAGCACACCATGGGCATGAAGGAACTCTCAGAGACAACAGGTTTGGTAAGCGACTAACTGCTTTAAAATGGGTGTAAAGATTGTATCCATAAATGTGCGTAGCATTAAATCTACTACGTGATGTGTTGCGACCTTGGACTACCTTGCCAAGGTCAAAGCTGACCTGTTGTTTTTGCAGGAGTGTGCGATACCGCACTCAGCTCCTACAGGCAATGGTCACGATGGTGGTCCCATGGGCCATCGATCTGGTCGGGAGGTAATGACTCTCGTTCCTCCGGCCTGGGGATTCTGCTGCGGGGAGGCAGCTTCACTGTCTCCCAGGTTAAGGAGGTGGTGGGCGGGCGCCTCCTCGTAGCAGACGTAATGTATAAGAATGCTCCACTCCGGTTAATTAATGTCTACGCCCCGTCACAAGGGGCTGAGCGGCTGGAGGTTTTTCAGCAGCTCCCACTGCTGCTGGCGACCTCCAGGCCAGTCTGGGCGGTGACTTCAACTGCATCATCGATGCGGCTGGACGATCTGGCAGGGCCGACAGCACATTGGATGCTACATCCAGATCCCTGATGGAAACAGTTAAGGATGCCAAGCTGCACGACGTCTTCAGCAACCCTGCAGATGGAGCGCAGCGTAGATACACCTGGTCGTGGCCTGACGGGTCCATCCGTTCCAGGATAGATTTCCTGTTTGTGTCCCGTACATTCGCAGTCAGATCCACCGACGTCAAGCCGGTGTTCTTCTCTGACCACTGCCTCCTACTGGCTGACTGCCACTTAGAGAAGGTCCAGAGGGTTGGCAGGGGGGCATGGAAGCTAAACGTGCAACTGCTGACCCCAGAGAACATTGAGGAGCTCAAGAGGGATTACAAAGGTTGGAGAACCATGAAACCCCACTTTGAGTCGCTGACACACTGGTGGGAAGCGATCAAGGGAAACATCAAGAGGTTTTTCGTCCTCAAAGGCACCCAGAAAGCTAGAAAGGAACAGAGGGAAATGTCCCGACTCCAGAAAAACATGCAGAACCTGCTCTGGCTGCAGTCGATGGGGGTCGATATCAAGGAGGAACTCCAAGAGGTGAAGAGCCAGCAAGCCTCGCTCTTTGCCTCGGAGGCCTCCAAGATCATCTTCCGTTCCAGAGTCTGCTCCGTGGAGCAGGACGAGACGTGCTCACGTTTCTTCTTCCAAAAGGTACACAGAGAGAGCTCTGTGATCAGCAGCCTGAAGGAAGAAGACGGCTCAGTAAAGTCATTGCAATGTGACATTTTGAGGATTAGCAAATCCTTCTATGCCGGATTATATGACGTGAAGCCCGCAGACAGCACGGCCTCCCAGTCCTTCCTGTCCTCTATCACGGAGGTCTTAGATGATAGTACACGGGAGAGTCTGGACGAAGCGCTAACTCCTGACGAACTGACTGAGGCCCTTGAGTCCTTCGAGAAGAGTAAAACTCCCGGAAGCGACGGCTTGCCGGCGGAGTTGTATTCGGCTCTGTGGGACTGGATCGGCCCAGACCTGCTAGAAGTGTACGAGAGTATGCTCCTGGCCGGCAGTATGTCAGAATCCATGAGGAAAGGCATTATCACCCTCATCTACAAGCACAAGGGGGAAAGGGAGGAAATTAGAAATTGGCGACCCATTTCACTGTTGAATGTGGACTATAAAATTCTGTCCAAGGTCATCGCCAATCGGGTCAAATCTGCTCTGGAATTGGTGATCCACCCTGACCAGACCTGCACTGTGCCGGGCAGGAAGATCTCTGACAGCCTCGTGCTGCTCAGGGATACGATTGCCTATGTACAGGACAGGGGTGTGGATACCTGCCTCATCAGCCTGGATCAGGAGAAGGCCTTTGACAGAATATCGCACACCTATATGGTGGATGTGCTCTCCAAAATGGGGTTTGGGGAGGGAATTCGCAATTGGATCCAACTGCTCTACACTAACATCAGTAGCGCAGTCTCAATCAATGGGTGGGAATCAGATAGCTTTTCTATTAAATCTGGAGTCAGGCAGGGCTGCCCTCTCTCGCCTATTCTTTTCGTGTGTTGCATGGAACCCTTTGCTGAGTCCATCAGGAAGGATCCGGGCATAAGAGGAGTGACGATCCCAGGTAGTGGAGGCACTCAGATCAAAGTCTCCCTGTACATGGACGATGTCGCCGTCTTCTGCTCGGATCCGCTGTCGGTGCACAGACTTATCCACATCTGCGACCAGTTCGAACTGGCCTCGGGAGCCAAGGTAAATCGTGGGAAGAGCGATGCCATGTTCTTTGCGAAATGGGCTGACCGATCCTTTGTCCCCTTCACTGTCAGGGCTGATGGCCTGAAGGTGCTGGGGATATGGTTCGGAGGGACCAGGGCACGCGTTAGAAACTGGAAGGAGCGAGTGTCTATGGTGAAAAGGAAACTGGGCATGTGGGAGCGACGCTCCCTCTCCATTGCGGGTAAGAACCTGGTCATCAGGTGTGAGGCACTCTCTCTGTTGCTGTACGTGGCGCAGGTCTGGCCCATTCCACACTCCTGTGTGGTGGCGATCACCCGAGCCATCTTCCGCTTTAGCTGGAGGTCGAAAATGGATCGTGTCCGCAGGGACACGATGTACAAGCCTCTAGATAAAGGGGGAAAAAATGTGCCCAACATCGCCCTCGTACTGATGGCCACCTTTGTGTGCGGCTGCATCAAGCGGTGCGTAGACCCTCAGTATGCAAACACCAAGTGTCACTACATGCTGAGGTTCTACCTGTCCCCGGTGTTGCGAAGGATGGGTCTGGCCACGATGCCGCGGAACGCTCCAAGTAGTTGGACCGTGCCGTACCACCTGTCCCTCGTGGGAAAATTTATGCAGAGAAACACCTTCGACCACAGGTCCATCAGGCAGTGGTCGGCACATAACGTCTTAAAGGCCCTGAGGGAAAAGGAGAGGGTGGATCCTGTGGGATGGTTCCCTGAGCAGACTGACAAAGTCATTTGGCAGAATGCCTCATCACCAGAGCTTTCCAACAAACACCAAGATGTAGCTTGGCTGGTGGTGAGAAAGGCCCTCCCTGTAAGATCCTTCCTACACGCCAGGAGTCTCACCCCCTCTGCACGTTGCCCTCAAGGTGGCTGTGGTGGGGAAGAGACTGTTGTTCACCTCCTTGTAGATTGTGTCTTTGCGAAGAAGGTCTGGAGAGAGATGCAGTGGTTTCTGTCGAGGTTCATCCCGAGCAGTTCTGTGACAGAGGACTCTGTGCTCTACGGGCTGTTCCCAGGGACACACACCGAGACAAACATCAACTGCAGCTGGAGGATCATCAACTCGGTGAAAGACGCTCTTTGGTCTGCCCGAAACTTGTTGGTTTTCCAGCGCAAAGAGTTGTCCCCGACCGAGTGTTGCACATTCCAAGGTCCAAGACTACGTGCTGAGGGATGCAGTTAAGCTTGGGGCAGCCGCCGCAAAGGCGCAATGGAGAAGGGTCGCTGCCTAAGACCTTTCTGCCACAGTGCACTGGGGGGCTGGGAACTGTAAAGAGCCCCTCAGTCTGTACAGATTAAAATGTATGTCTGCCAATGATTGAAATATTCATTGTTTGTTCTGATACACCTTGTGTTTCATGTTGTAAAAGTTGAACCTGTTTGTATTTTTGTAATGGTGATTTGAAATGGTTCGAAATGTTTTTGAAGATTTATGAATAAAGTATATTTTTGCAAAAAAAAATCAGGAATGCATATAGCAAAAACAATGTGGATATAATGGAAGATTAATAATTTTCACGTAGACCATGAGAAGCCAAATAGTTGTAGTTATGAAGGCAATCAATTTCTGGAATGCAATTGTTGTATATTGCAAGATCTGAGCGTTTTGTTATATTACACTCTCTACTGCCCCTTCTGTCAGGAAGGTGGAAATAAAGTTAGTACAATAACGGCTGCTTGCTGGTGAGTGCCATCCACAATAGAAAGATGGCAATGGGGGGAGGATGGAATTCTCTTTTACACTTTATTTCAGAAATTAGAGACTGAAGATATTGTGACACACCTTTTGGAGCTTTTTCCTGAAGTTGATTTTGAGGAAGGCTGAGCAAGTGGAAAGATTTCTTTACGTGCAAATCATATTCAGGTTTATAGTGAGTCAGCATGGTATGTAATTGAAAAAATGACACTGATGGCATATTGGGGACAATGGGTTATTTCAACCCTAACATGTAGGACTGCTGTAATTATGAATGAACGTTACACATTTGGCTGAAAGTGAACAAAATGGGAGATGAGGAGAAAGTAATTGTTTCCCTCGCCATGATGGGGCCAGATACCAGCTCCCCACTGAGATTGCTTACAGCCTGTAAATACTATAGCAGTTACCAAGGACCAGAATAATTCATCCAGAGTTTTTATTTTAGACTCCTTATCACATTTACCATTCAATATTACATTTGTGGGGCAGAATTTTCTGCCTGGCGGGTGGGCGGGCCTGACCCAATCTCCGGTGGGCGGGGAGCGGATCCCCGCTGGAGAAGTGGGCCCCGCTGCCATTTTACGTGGGCGGGCCAATTAAGGCCTGCCCAGTGTGACGTTCGGCGGGAAGCGCTATGCGCTCCCTGTGCGGGGGGGGGGGTGGATTCCCCAAAAGCGAGAGTGCGCTCTTTCACGCATGTGCACGAAACAGCGCACATCTCCCTGTGGTTAAGTGCTGCCTCAGGGAGATTGCTGAAAGGTTTTCAAACTTTAAAAATAGAAAAATAAAAAAAATCATTAACAAGTCCCCCTCGTGACAATGTCAGTGAGATGGGACGGGACATGTTAATAAATTGCACAAAAACTTTAATAAACATTTTTAAAACCGACATGAAACCTCATCCCGCCGGTGGATGAGGTTTCATGTTTTTTTAGAAGCCTGTTGGGGCTCCTGGCCTTAAGGTTGGATGGGCAGGTTCTTTAATTGTTTTAATTATCCTGTAAATGGCCTCAAGTGGCCATTGATAGATTGGTGAGTGGACAGCTGATTGCACTGTGCCCCCGCCTTCCTGAAAATTTAAATGGGACGGGATGATGTTGGGGATTCTCCCGTAAAATTCAGCCCGTAAAGTTCATCTGTTGTGCATTTTAACCAATGTCTATTATCCATAGTGCTGCCCCTTTCGAGCTCATTGCTGCTATGTAAAGATAACACAGAATGTCATTACAAATAACATATGGTGACATTCCATTCACTTATTCTGGCACACTTCCAAAACATTCCCAGAGGTCCAGTTTTTATTCTTGTCCAGAACACTGGGGGTTAGGGCCCTGATGTAAGCACAGGTACAAATCAGGAGTAATATCTCTGTCTAACCAATGATGACCACGAGACACCTGTACTATGGATGATTCTGAAATTAATGAGGTTCGGGACTCAAATTATGACATGACTCAGAATGAGATTTCACTGAGAATTACATCCTGTGAAAAGAAGCAGCTGCATGTGTGACTGTTGCAGATTACATTCTCGAGTTAAGAAAACTCTCTTGTCACTGTAAGTATGCGTGAACTTAGGAATTAACCCTAGACATGTTTGTAGGAGGCCTAAAGAACAATCAAATCCAGGCCAACTTTTTGAGCAAGGGCCATAAACTGATGTGGAAGGAAGCCTGGGATGAGACCATGGAAGTGGTAGAAACAGAGAGTTGAAAATTGTAAAGGAGCTCTTTTCTTGAGTTGCCAGGGGAGGTCCACAAGATTTAAGCAAGATCCAGGCCAAGGCAGCCTAGTTCACAATCCCAGAGTCAAAAATTTAGATGTTACCATTGCCATGATAGCCACCAACCATTTAAATGTGCCCATCTTCAATCAAAGTGCTATGCCTGTGGGAAACTCAGTTATATCCAGACGCCATGCAGGAGTAGAGGAAACGCTATAGCTCCAGGTTGCAGCCACACACCAAGTCAAGGTCATGGTTGATCTAAAGCTAGTTTAGGAGTCTGGAAATCCTTAATAGATATGGAAACTGAAGTTTGATAGTATTGAGCTCGAAGATCAAGAGTTGTATTCAGTGAAAGAGCAAAAGAAAACAATACATGGAAAACGAGGGTTGTATGGCTGAAGATAAAATTCCAGTGCCCACAGTAGAAATGAAAGTTGGAGATTCACAACTGACTTTCATCATTGATACATCTGCAACCATGTTATCTCGGAAGGAGGGTACAAGAGGTCTCTAAATCACATTCCCGTAAGCAAAACTGGCATGAAACTGATTAGTTATTTCAATAGCAGTTTTCCAGTAAGAGGTCAAGTTAGGATTAGGGTGAATTATGATGATATGTCCTATTACTTGCTAATGATTATACTGGGGAGGAACAATGTCTCCCTGATGGGAAGGAATTGGTTAAACTGCGCTGAGTTCCTTACAGTAGGGATCAGCAAGGAGGACCAAATGATAAAAGTAGGCATTGCAAGGCCAAAGTCAAGATAAAGGACCATGTAGAGCTGATATTTTGTGAAGCAGGCCAATGCCTTATACACAGTTAGAAGCAGGAAGTAAAGAGCTGAATGAATTAGGAAGAACGGGCAATTATGAAGGTGAAGGTGAAGAGTAGTGAATGGGCCGCAGTCATTGTGGTCGTTTCAAAAAGCAGAAGGGTCCGTTTGGATTTCTGGAGATTATAAACAAATAGTAAATAAATTGATCGAGAATGGTACTTACCCACTGCCTACCAGTGAAGAATGGTTTTCTAAGTTAGTGAATAGGAATCTGTTCAGTAAGATAGGTTTAGTTTCTGTTTAGTACAGAACTTGAATATTGCTAATAAGGGATGTACTGTTGAAGCTTTTCGTCTTGCACTCATCAGGACAGAATTGCACAAATACCCAAACAATTTCTACTGCATGAGAAAAGGGTGCTTATTGGTTGGCAAGTAGAGTTTGATTGGTCGAGGCGTTGCTATGGAGAATGTACCAGGGAACTGTTGTCCCTCATGCTTTTGTTTAATTCAAAAACAGTGCAATGGCTGGACATGTTCTTTTTGCCTGTGGAGGACAGGTCACTGCGAATGTTTATATGTAGCTTCTAGCAAGCATAAGTAGGCCACATTGTGAGCCCGACTGATAAATTGATTGTTTATGTAATTTTTAGTGCATGCAACATTGTTCAGTAAGTGCTGTCCATTCACATCTAACGTTAAACATTATGTTCTGAGTTTTGCAAGCATGAGTGGTTGAGTATGGTCAGTACTCTACTGTGAACAGCTGAAGGGATGTGCTGTTTAATGGGATGTATAGTCTCCAGTCTCATAAATGGGGCTCAAGCCATTTGCTCTTGTGCAGGCTTGACACTGAAATAGGGCAAATCAAGGCTATCCTGTGGGATAATGGCTGCCCCAACCAGATCAGTGCTTGCTGTGTATCGGACTTACAAATGGGCCTAAGGCTGCCACTTTCAGACCTGAAAAGTGCCCAGTCCACTTCAGATTACCCTGCAAGGGTAAGGAATCTCAAAGCTTTGAGCAACGGGTGAAGCTAGCCGTTTCACGCTGCTACTATGCAGTATAACGCAAGTGGTATTTTCCACTAACAGGATGCTGCTGTCAAGCCAAAAGGATGTTTGCCTACCACATAAGTGAGTAATGTGGTATATGAATTTCAGTGCCAGTGCAATGTCGGGCTTATAGATCTGTACCCCAGCGACTGGCGGATTGTATCAAACAGCACGCACCTTTTGGGTGTTCGCAACAGAAAGAGTATTGACCTTACTCAATCAGCCTGTGCTTGCAAAACTTAGAACGTAGGGCTGGATTTTCATCTCTGACGTGGGTAGCAAGGCCTGCCTGCCTGCCTGCCTCGGGGAAAGTGCCGGGAAATACGGGATTTTCATTCTGGGGGTAGTGGGTGTAGGCTGAAGACGGGACAGCCGACCTGGGATGAAGTGTGGAGGCAGCCACCAGGCTGCTGGGTGCTGAGGTGGGCTGTTTAAAAGGTCCAACTTGGTGCTGTGGGTGCTGGTGAAGTCCCAATTATAAAGAAAAAAATAAGGCCCTGTAATCCTCACCCCTCACATCCCCTCACCACACACACACACACACACACACACACACACACACACACACACACTATGCCCAATCCATGCCACTTCATTGCCCCCCACCCACCCGCTGTGGTCCCTCAGAAGTGTGTTGTTCTTTGGGTGATGTTCTAATTTGCAGTAAGACAGAGAAAGAACACATTGTAAGGTTGAACGCCGTTCTAGATCGACTTCAAGCTAAAAAGCACTAGTGTTGCTTCATGGTGTCAGCTTGAAGGCATTTTGAAACAAAGAGACCAGGGAACATAGAAGAATTCACAGGGATTGGTGTGTATTATTCTAAGTTCATCCCCGACTTAGCGGATACATTCGCTCCACAGTAATAACTGCTCAAAGATGGAATTGATTGCGAGTGGCCTGTGGAGTATCAGAAAGCATTTGAAAAAGTGATGAAAATACTGACTGACGATGCTGTTTTGACTCACTATGATCCCAAGAAAACAATTTGTTTTAGCGTGCGATGCCTCACAACAGAGGTTAGGTGTTTTGTTATCTCACACAATAGAATATGGTGTGGAGAAGCCTGTGGCATATGCTTCATGTACTTCACCTAAGTCAGAGCAAGGTCACTCACAAGCTGAGAAAGAGGCATCAGCGATGGTGTTAAGTTCCACAAATACTTGTATAGTAGGAAGTTCACTTTGGTAACTGACCACCAAATCATTATGATTATATTTGGTTCAGAGAAGGGAGTTCCATCCCCAGGAGTTGCATGGTTCCAGAGATGTGCATTGATTTTTGATGGCCCATCAGTACAATATTAAATACCCATGCCAGCAGATCATACAAATGCGGACGTTCTTTAATAAGCGCTGTAACAATATGCAGCAAAACAATTTACCTTGTTCTTTAAATATGGCTCAAATGGACTCAGATTCTGTGAGAATGTAACAATCCTGAGGTGGGATCCTCAGTCACAACTGCGGTGAGCTCGGACTTCACACGCTGAGAGGGAACAAAGCCAAAAATGGGTGACACGCACTGACCTGAAATCAAATGAGAGCAGCAGCTTCTTGAATATGGGGCACTTCTCACAGGGCACAGCACCTAAACCCAGTTCATCACCAACCTCTCTAAACCTTAAGATAAAAGCAAAATACTGCGGATGCTGGAAATCTGAAACATAAACAAAAATAGCTGGAAAAACTCAGCAGGTCTGACAGCATCTGTGGAGAGGAACGTAGTTAATGTTTCGAGTCTGTATGATTCTTCACCAGTTTTGTTGAAGAGTCAATCGGACTCGGAATATTAACTCTGTCTTCTTCTCCACAGATGCTGTCAGACCTGCTGAGTTTTTTCAGCTATTTTTGTGTTTGTGTCTCTCTAAACCTTACCTTGGCCCCCAACTGAGAAAAGAACTATAGCGGGTGCACCTGTTCACAAAATGTAAAATGCTTATCCTTTTTAGGTTTTCCATGCAAGTCTGTGAAAACAGTAACCTGCACAGTGAAATGCAACATTCTGCCACTGCCTGGGCAATCAACATTGCAACTCAGTCACAGACTGATGAAGGGCTTGTTTGGAAATCACAGGCTTAAGTCAACAAGCTTCCCCACTGAAATGGGAAGCAACATGTTTTTATTTAGATAAAAGCAAAAAAACTGCGGATGCTGGAAATCCAAAACAAAAACGAAAACAGAATTACCTGGAAAAACTCAGCAGGTCTGGCAGCATTGGCGGAGAAGAAAAGAGTTGACGTTTCGAGTCCTCATGACCCTTCGACAGAACTTGAGAGACTTTTATTTAGGTTGGGTTCTGATTGGGTGCTGTCAGTATTTCCTTAACTGAGTACGAGCTGAGTATACAGGCCACTCCTGCAGTCAAAGAACGAATGACAGATGCCTCCTGACACCAAAGAACAAACAGCCTGTTTATTCCATTTCTCAGCCGATCCACTTGCTGCCTCAGCGCATGGCTGATTTGTCGAATGCCACTCAGACTTCTAACCAATCTGAAATGTGTCAGGCCTCCTTGGGTGTGATATCACCATGAAAAGCTGATTATAGGCACAAATTACTTACGAGCATACTCTGCTTGAGGTGGAGCTTTGGAGTTGTGCCAGAAATTGTGAGAGTTGTGGGCCGGTGACCCATTTCCTGAAGCGATTGTCCTGGCATATGTCGTCAACATCATGGAGGCTTTCTGCTCACCACCCACGCCGTCCGATCCTGCCTGATTTGCGTACCCAGGTAGAATTGGGGCCTGTGTCTCTCTCTTCCAAGTTAAATTACAAGGCCCAAAATTTGTCCGTATGACCGTGAAACTATCAGAGGGTCGTAGCCCTTATGTTTGAGGTAATGCATAGAGGAATAAATCATAGAGGAAAGTTCTAAGAAAAAGTAAAATTAAAGAGGGAAATAAGCAGAGGTAGAATTAAACAGAGAGGTTTGTAGTAAATACCAGCCATTAAAGGACTAGATGAGCACACTTTCCTCCAAGCGGAATAAATTGAGATCCTCAATTTGACAGTTTTGCATTGGCTACTGTCTAAGAGGCTGTTAGCTGAGGCTGCTATTTTCCACTTTGTTGTTACATTTAATAAATAGATGTGGCTGAAAAGCTTCTGGAATTTACAAAATATTTTTTGCAAGGGGAAGTGTTTTTGTCTCAGGTTAATGAATTTTAAATGATTTTGGCAGGGACATGGTAATAGATAGCAACTTGCGCAGAAAGACTTATGGGTAACGATGGGTGATCTGGCTTTGAGGTCATTTATTTGTTTATGTAATCAGTAGTAGGTGTCAAAAGGTATTGGCTTTCAGAAGCTTTTGTATTGTACCCTTCAAATGGATGACCTTGAGTACGTGAACTGTATTAACGCCTCTCCTAAAATTAGCCCTCTTGTAGCTTCTGCAACTGTTCTGGCCTGGTTATGTTTCCATGGTAATGAGAGTCTTATTGATTTCATATACGGTAATATAAAAACAGGATTGTTCTTGGAGTCCGGGAATGGGGGGAATGATTATAGCATAAATAATGCCACAGTGATGCTATAGTTACAAAATGGAAGAAATAACACTTGACGAGTAATAAAACAAATCCTTCCTCCTGTTCCTTTGTCTTTGGTAGCAATTACTGTAGAAAAATTGAGATTTTGCATTTGAACAAAAGAATAAGTCTGCACTTTGTAACGTGATTTGCTCTCTCTAGTTAAATTCTGCAGACCTGCAAGATTTGTTTCCTCTGAGCAGTTGTTCAAATGCATCATTTTGTCATATATCTTTCCACTCATCAGAGCAGGATTGACGGACAGCTTTGGACGAAGAAACACCAGAAGCTTTTGAGAATTTGCAGCTCTTAAACCCAAATGTGTGAACGATGGTGGGAGGAAATGGGAGTCGTTTCATTCTGGTTGTCCTTTTGTATGGTCCAAATTAGGTTGTGTTACATCATGCAGTTGATAACAATTTAAGTAATGTGGTATATGAATTTCAGTGCTGGTGTGATGCTAGGCATGTAGGCCCTATGTACCCAACCAGCCTGTCCTTGCAAAATTCAAAACATAGGCCATGATTTTCCGGTCTTGCCAGCAGCTGGTATCCTTGCGGATGGGAGGAGAAAATTAAAATTTTCTTGTCCTACCTGTGACAATGCCTGCCGCTAGTGGGACTGGAAAATCCTGCCCATAGTGCCCAACATTAGATGTGATTCCATAATTGGACAACACCTGCTAAACAATCCTGATGGCGCTAAGAATTACTGTAAACCAATTTCAGGTTGTCAGCCAGGCTCGCAGTTTGACTCAGTCACGTATGCTGGAAACCACATATAGTCACACACAGGGCCCTGTCCTTTGCAGACAGAAGGAACATCTGCACACTTTGCATTTTTTCCACCCGAACAAAAGCTTAGGGAACAGTCATTCCCTGGTTCATTCCCCAGGGAAATGCTTTGACCAATCAGTCGACCTGCCCGGTTGAAATTGAACAAAGCTGGACAGCTAACTGCTCCATGCTTCATTCTCCATGGCAATGACTGCATCAAAGGGAGTCCACTTGCCAACCCATCAACACTCTCTTCTCATGCAGTGTAAATTATTGTTCCTGTTTTACAGTTTGGTAATTTCTTGTGAGCTATCCTGATGAGTGAAAGACAGAAAGCTTAGATAGCATGTCTCTATTTTCTCAGCAGTACTGAAGTAGATATTCTCATTTGAAATAAATGGAGGATATCTACCTCATTGAAACCACTGAGCACGAGTTAGATTTATATCTAAGAAGTTCATCCTTTTCCCCTTTCTCTTGTTGAGTAGGGACTTGGCGTCTGAGATTTCTCCATTTATTCTCATCATCACCATTTTTGTGGTTAATATGTAGTGCGCTGGAATTTGGTGTTTACGTCGGGTAGACCGGAGTTGCGCCAGTTTTACAATACACACTGAAATGCTGTAGAATTGGTTGCCCAGCACTGCAATGATACGTGTGACAGGATGACAAGTGCCAAAGCTGCCCGTTCCAGAAATTCCACAACTTACAATAAGATTGCACCGAACTTAAGTGAAGAGGGGTAGGAAAGAGGTATGTGAATGCCTTATTAAATCAGGAAGTGATTGAGTTCGCAGGCTTTGAATGTCCAGAGAAAGTCTCACATTGGGCGGAATTTTTCCAGGCCGGTGGAGGTCGGATTGGGAGAGAACAGGGAAAATTCTGGAAAATGACATTGGATCAGGATCCCCACTTGATCCTGCCTCCTTCCGGCTTTCCCAGGGGTGGGTTGCAAGTGCAGCGGGAAGTAGATTGAAATATTTAAAAAGCCATTTTCAGCATGTCCGCATGTCAGCATGCACTGTCCGCATCAGTGCATGGATTACACTCTGTGTCTGCAAATCAGCAGATTGGAGAAGGCAAGTGCACAGCGCGAGGTGATTGACGGCTGAAACTGACTTGATGTCAGCACGCAAAAAGGTGAACCCACCAAGTCTTAGGTCAGCAAAAGTGAAAGGCTTGCACTAACAGAAGCAGTTCCTTCAGCAGTGAGTTTGTATCGGCACAGCCGATTATTTCAAGTACCTTAAATGCTTCTGAGGGGCAAGTTACCTTGTTGCCTCTGAAGCTGTACAGTGCTATTTGCTCCACATATTCGGAAGCTTCTTGGACCTCTGAGGAGGAGGTTCGGTGTCCTTCAGCTCAGCAGCCACTGTGACAGGGGCAACAGCTCCAGCAGCAGCAGCTGCCCTCACAACAGCTACATGCAGCTGGATGGGACAGAGGGATTGGATGCACCCAGAAGGAGGCATTAGCTTTAAAGCGGGGCTGATAGTCCAAAGGTCAGCTTCCTCAAGCTCTCTGAACAGCAGTGCCTCTGAAACCTCAGGACTCCAGGCAGTCATAGACTTCTTGAAAGATGACCTAAGGCCAATAGGTGCATTCCCCTTGGCGGTTGAAGGTAACCAAGATCATTCCAGGGCTCAGTTGCTGAGTGGGGCCATTGTTTAAAAATTAGGAGTCTCCCATTTTAAACTGAGATGAAGTGAAATTTTTTCACTCAGAGGGTTGTGAGTCTTTGGAACTCTCTTCCTGAAAAGATGGTGGAAGCAGGGCCTTTGAATATTTTTTAAGGCAGAGGTGGATAGATTCTTGGTAAGCGAGGGGGTTGATACGTTATTGGGGGTAGGTAGGATGCAGATTTCAGGTTACTATCAGATCAGCCATGGTCTTATTAACTCACAGAGGAGATTCGAGGGGCTGAATGGCCTACTCCTGCTTCTTGTACATATGTATGTTTGGATGTTCGTATGTGTGTTTGTATGTTCGTGTGTTCGTATATGTAGGATCTCGCAACGTGCACTCACCACTGCATCAGCCAGTTCTTTGTCAGAGCTTCCAAATATATGAACGCTGAGATGGATGTGGCCAATCAAACCTAGAGGGCTTCGCCCCCTCACAGATTTCCATAGATCCCGGGGGTTGTAGACTGCGCCCATGTGGCAGTCAAGGTGCCATTAGAACCGCCTGGCAATTTTTGTCATTGGGAAGGACATCCACTGCTTCAATGTGCAGCTGGTATGTGACCACCACAAGAAGATAATGTAAGTGTACGAGAGGTATCCAGGGAGCTGCCATGACCCATTCACCTTTTGGTAGTCCTAGATTCCCCAGCTCTTCCCTCCACCAGACAGCCTCAGTGGATAGATCCTGGGAAGGTCAAGGGAAGCCCACTCAAGACCTGGCTGGTAATCCCCAGTGAGGAACCTCACCACAGAGGCACAGGAAAGGAGCAACCGGAGACATTAAAGGGTGACATTAAAGCAAGCCTTTGGCGTCTCAAATTGAGGCTCTGGTGACTTGACTGATTTGGGGGTGCCCTTCAATACAGTCTGGCGGGTTTCCTGGAGAGTAATGGCCCACTATGTCCTGCACAACATGGCACTGCGGAGAAGACTTATGCTGCTGCCAGAGGAATATGGGGAGTGCCCGGCACCTCAGAGATGGAGGGGAAGGGGGAACAGGAACACTCTGAAGTGTCTTTTGGTACTTGCAGCCAAAGATGGTGACGCCCTCATCCAGGCATTCTGCAGCTGAGTACTGTACATTCTACATTGTACTCACCCCATCACACACCCTGTAGAATAAAAACTCCCCTCTCCCTGCCCAGCAACAGACCTCAAGGTGGACAGGTGTCCCATTACATTCTGAACCTTACATCCTCATCAGTGAGTCTAGGCCTTTCACCAGCATTTACCTGCTAGGGCCATTGTAGTATGGAACACAAAGTACACCGTGATAATTATCAGGTAATGCCTCCATTCAAAGAAACACCATCGATTTGACAGTAGCAGTATAATAACCACCCATGTAAATCCCTTTGTGCAGCTCAGACTATTTCCATATTCATTATTTTTTTACTTTTATGTGGTGCTTCCCCTGTGATTTCAACAGAGCTGGAGGCAGGTTTGCTCGTTCCTCTGTACTGACACGTGAGATGCCCGTGGTGGAATATCTTCTGGGTTTTTGGTGCCCCTGAGGACCTCGCCAAAGATTGCCCCACCTCCACGTGCAGAGGCAGACTGAATCATGGGGCCAGGATGCAGCATGTATGGCTCTGTCGGGGTGCGAGAGGGAAAGGCCAAGACCTGGGGCACTTTGAGGAGAACCCCCACTGCTATCATCCCTGTCTCCCTCTTCCCTCTCAGGGCCCACCTGCACTTGGCTGCTAACCTAGAACATGAGAGCAGCTGGCCGCAGTTGAATGTGGTGTTCAGCCATTAAGGCAATTCTTTGGTCAATGTTTTGTGGTGGCCATGGTGTGCACTCTGTTGCAGGCCATCATCCACTCTGAGTGGCTTGCCGCATCTGACTCTCCATGAGGTTGGCCGTTCTTTCAATGGAGGTGGTCACCAGCGCAAATGTCTGAGACACTGCAGCACTCATGGTAGTGATGGACTCCTCCAAGCGCTGTGCAAGAGTGCACACTGTCTCTGGAAAATCTGACAGATGCCTGCACATTTCCCACTGCTGCTCCGCAAGTATCAGTTTAATGTGTGACCCCGTGGCTCATCTGTGTCCCACTGAATAAAGTTTGAGGTGTCCTCAACTCTCTGACTGGGACTCTCCACTGCTGTCTCTGCCTCCGGCACCTACTGCTCACATGTAATGTGCTCCTCACTATGTGCCACTCTCTCTATCGGTGATGACAGACACACCAGTGGGTGTGCATCTGTGTGAGTGAAAAGGTTCCTCCAGAGTGATGCCCCTTGTCTGAGGACTCCATTGCCTCGTCCCTCATCTCCTGTTGTGGCTCCAGCAATGCATCTGTAGGAGATGAAACTGGGTTTCAACCTAGCATAGTGCAGATCATGACAATTAATGCACTGATGACATTGCGTCAACGTGAGTAACAGTTCAGTGCCAAGGAGCAGTGTGACAACGAATGCTTTCACCATGTCTCTGGGCCGCTCCCAACTCTCCGTTGCCAACCTGCTGATTTCTGGGGTTTCCTCCTCCATTGTGGTCAGAGCATCTGTGAATGCAGCTCCAGCCTGATTCTCCACCTCTCCCTGGAGTTCTGGGCTCTTGTTCTGCAATGACAAAAGGCATTTGAGACACGGGTTGGTGGCGACTTTGGGATGGGGAGTGAGAGCGCACCAGGTTGTGGGTAAGTCTTAGTGCTGTCTGTTGAGATGGAGACCTGAGGAGGAGCCTGGAGAGAATTTTTTTTTTATTCATTCACAGGATGTGGGCTTCGCTGGCTGGGCCAGCATTTATTGCACATCCCTACTTGCCCTTGAGAAGGTAGTGGTGAGCTGCCTTCTTGAACTGCTGCTGTCCATGTGGGGTAGGTACACCCACAGTGCCTAGGTCGTAGCCTGGTGGTTTGTATAGTTTCATTCCTTTTTTGTGACTTTGTAGTGGTTTGATACAACTGAATGACTTGCTAGGCCATTTCAGAGGGTATTTAAGAGTCAGCCACATTGCTGTGGATCTGGTGCCACACATCGGCCAGACCAGGTAATGTCCAGAAGGGTTTTTATAACAATTGACAATGATTTCATGGTCATCATTAGACTTTGAATTCCAGCTTTTTATTGAATTCAAATTCCACCATCCGCCATGGCAGGATTTGAGCCCAGGTCCCCAGAGCATTATCCTGGATTACTAGTCCAGCGATAACTCCACAACGCCATCACCTCCCCAATGATTGTACGTGGCAGCAGAGAGTGCAGCTCAGGTGATTACTGTGCGGCTGACTATTAAGGGGAGGAGAGAGCGATGGCTGCTAGCTGAGAGTTGAAGGGCACTCATATATCTAGAAATTAGAAGGTCAATGAGACGTTTGTGGCACTGAATTCACATCCTCAGTACCATACTCCATCTGCTCATCCCCTCTGCAATCTCAAGCCAAGCTTGTTCGGTAAGGTTGGTTAACCTCCTACCGCCCTCTGGAAAGATGACTTCTTTCTGTGCCCTGGCTGCTTCCAGCGTTACCTCCAGGGACCCATCAGTGAACTGGGAGGGCAGCTTTCCCCATGCCTTCCATCCATTTTCTTCCTCTTTTCTGCCTCACATTGAGTGATTCGCACCGCACAATCCTGCTGCTGGGGTTCCTTTAAAAAGGGAATCTTTATTGCTGCCTTAGAAGTACCAACCTTCTCACTCTCCCTAATTGGTTGGCAAACCCAGAGGAAGGCTGTTGATTGATTGGTTCTGGGAATGAACTACAAGAAGCCCCACTAACTGGGGAGTTGTGCTTGTGATCTGGAAATGGAGCAGCCATTGCTCCAGAAATTAAAATGGTAAGATTCTGCATATCAAGCTTTTTGACTGAAGTGAATAGAAAGTATTTATTTGACTGAGCAGGTAAGATAAGATCCTGGAATTTCAGCAGCTTCATGCCGGGGAATCTATTTCTTACCACCCTTTTGTCATGGATCCCTTACCAGGTGGACCTCGTTTTTGACCTTTTGACGGAGGCAGAACAGGAGCGACGACATGAAGGAATGAGAGAGACATGCAGGATAAGATTACAGCAAAGAAAAAGATAAAAATTGGGAGGTAACTTTCTACTGAGGTCTACAGACTGTTCACCCAACCTCCCTTCCTTCCCCACCCCGGCCCCAAAACATAACATCGGGAAAGCAACGTCATTAAGAGAAGGAACTCTGAGACTGAAATTCGTGTGGGTCTGTTACGGGACAGGACTTGCCTCTGCACAAGTGGTGTTACCACAGCTGGAAGGCCCAAAGCCGGCTGAAATTGGACCTTGAGCCTCATTAACCAGCTCTGCCAGTGATATACCACGTGGTACCTGCCAATGACACAGCACTGCACTTGGCTGTCTGCTAACCCAGGATAGTTCCTCGTGACCACTGACAAGTATTTACGGTAGTGACTGCACAGAAACCCGCTAGTAATTGGCAAAGCTGCTTGTTGATCATTCTGACGTATAGTACCTGGAAAGCTTCAGACCTTCTGATTGGGATGTTTCTGAAAAAGCATCCAATAATACAGTTAGGCATTGACACTATCTGGTCTGCCTTCCCAACTTTCTTTACTGATAGCACATTCTCCTTCTCTTAGTCGTTTTCTTCTTCCTCTAAAAAGGGGATTCCCATTGGCAGCAGGAATGGTGCAGATGGCAAAACAAAATGCAGCACAATGATTTGCACCAAAGCTTGTGAAAATACAAGTAGCAACAGAAAGAAGTTGAGAAAAATGGTCAAGAAGTGACTGAAACACCCCTGTCCTAACATGTCATTGCTCCTTCAGTGAATGTCCATATACTTATCATCAGTTATCAACCCTGAAAACACACTTCACACGGGTGCATTACAAATGGCCAGCCTGCATTGGGAAATGGTATACGGGCTCTCTGTCCGTTTTCACATTTTAGATGCTTAAAGGAAGTTCCTGTCTATTTCAGGTGGCCATTTCCTGCCCTTGATGTGTTATACAATGGACACAAGAAGGTGGTACAAATCTTGATCCACTTTTAAAAGGAGAAGATGGTGTTGTAATGCTAATGTCTCTGGACTAGTAATCTGGAGGCCCAGACTAATGTTCTAGGGCCGTATGTTCAAATCCCACCATGGCAGCTGGCGGATTTTGAATTCAAATAATAAATTTGGAATTATAAGCTATTAAAAACGAATGAAACTGGATGGACCATCCGGCATCAACCTAGGAACTGGAAACAACGATGGCAATCACAGCCCTGTTGACCCAGCAGAGTCCTTCTTACTAACATCTGGGGGCTGGTGCCAAAATTGGGAGAGCTGTCTCACAGACTAGTCAAGCAACAACCTGACATAGTCATCCTCACAGAATCATACCTTACAGATAATGTCCCAGGCTCCACCATCACCATCCCATGTGCTGGAAAGAGCCAGCAGAGGTGGTGGCACAGTGGTATATAGTTGGGAGGGAGGTGCCTTTGGAGTCCTCAACATCGAGTCCAGACCCATTGAAGTTTCATGGCATCAGGTCAAACATGGGCAAGGAAACCTCTCGCTGATTACCACGTACTGCCCTGCCTCAGCTGATGAATCAGTGCTCCTCCATGTTGCATACCGCTTCGAGGAAGCACTGAGGGTGGCAAGGGTGCAGAATGTACTCTGGGTGGGGGACTTCAATGTCCATCAGTAAGAGTAGTTCGGTAGCACCACCACAGACTGAGTTGGCCGAGTTCTAAATGATATAGCTGCTAGACTGGTGAGGTGGTGAGGGAACCAACAAGAGGGAAAAACATACTTGATCTCATCCTCACCAACCACAGATGCCTCTGTCCATAACAGTATTGGTAGGAGTGACCACTGCACAGTCATTGTGGAGACGAAGTTCCACCTTCACATTGAGGATACCCTCCGTTGTGTTGTGTGGCATGACCTCTGTGCTAAATGGGATACATTTTGAACAGATCTAGCAACTCAAGACTGGGCATCAATGAGGCACTGTGGGCCACCAGCAGCAGCAGAATTGTACTTGAACACAATCTGTAACCTCATGGCCCAGCATATCCCCCACTCTACCATTACCATCAAGCCAGGGGATCAACCCTAGTTCAATGAAGAGTGCAGGAGGGCATGAAAGGAGCAGCACCAGGCATACCTCAAAATGAGGTGTCAACCTGGTGAAGCTATAAAACAGGACTACTTGTGTGCCAAACAGCATAAACAGCAAGTGATAGACAGAGCTAAGCGATCCCACAATCAACCAATCAGATCTAAGCTCTGCAGTCCTGCTACATTCAGTCGTGAATGGTGGTGGACAATTCAAGAACTCACTGGAGGAGGATGCTCAACAGATATCCCCATCCTCAATGATGGAGGAGCCCAGCACAAATGTGCAAAAGATACGGCTGAAGCATTCGCAACAATCTTCAACCAGAAGTGCCGAGTGGATGATCCATCTCGGCCTCCTCCTGAGGTCCCCGCATCACAGATGTTAGTCTTCAGCCATTTCAATTCATTCCACGTGATATCAAGAAATGGATGAAGGCACTGGATACTGCAAAGGCTATGGGCACTGACAATATTCCGGCAATGGTATTGAAGACTTGTTCTCCAAAACTTGCCGCGCCCCTAACAAAGCTGTCCCAATACAGCTACAACACTGGCATCTACCAGGCTATGTGGAAAATTGCCCAAGTATGCTCTGTACACAAAAAGCAGGACAAATCCAGCCCAGGCAATTACCGCCCCATCAATCTACTCCATCATCAGTAAAGTAATGGAAGGAGTCATCAACAATGCTATCAAGCGGCACTTGTTTAGCAATAACCTGCTCACTGCCCAGTTTGGGTTCCGCCAGGGCCACTCAGTTCCTGACCTCATTACAGCCTTGGCTCAAACATGGACAAAAGAACTGAACTCCCGAGGTGGGATGAGAGTGACTGCCCTTGACAACAAGGCAGTGTTTGACCAAGTGTAGCATCAAGGAGTCCTAGCAAAACTGGAGCCAGTGGGAATCAGGGGGAAAACTCTCCGCTGGTTGGAGTCATACCTAGCACAAAGGAAGATGGTTGTGGTTGCTGGAGGTCAATCATCTCAGGTCCAGGACATCACTGTAGGATTTCCTCAGGGTAGTGTCCTAGGCCCAACCATCTTCAGTAGCTTCATCAGTGATGTTCCTTCCATCATAAGGTCAGAAGTGGGGATGTTCGCTGATGGTTGCACAACGTTCAGCACCATTCGCGACCCCTCAGATACTCAAGCAGCCAATGTCCAAATGCAGCAAGACCTGGACAATATCCAGGCTTGGGCTGACAAGTGGGAAGTAACATTTGCGCCACACAAGTGTCAGGCAATGACCATCTCCAACAAGAGAGAATCCAACTATCGCCCCTTGATGTTCAATGGCATTACCATCACTGAATACCTCACGATCAAAATCCTGGGGTTACCATTGACCAGAAACTGAACTGGACTAGCCACATAAATACTGTGGCTACAAGAGCAGGTCAGAGGCTAGGAATCGTGTGATGAGTGATTCACCTCCTGACTCCCCAAAGCCTGTCCACTATCTACAAAGCACAAGTCAGGAGTGTGATGGAATACTCCCCACTTGCCTGGATGCAGCTCCCACAACACTGAAGAAGCTGGACACTGTCCAGGACAAAGCAGCCCGCTTGATTGGCACCACATCCACAAACATTCACTCCTTCCATCACCGATGCACAGTAGCAGCAGTGTGTACCACCTACAAGATGCACTGAAGAAATTCACCAAGGCCCCTTAGACAGCACCTTCGAAACCCACGACCACTACCACCTAGAAGGACAAGGGCAGCAGATAAATGGGAACACCACCGTCTGGAGGCTCCACTCCAAGTAACTCACCATCCTGATTTGGAAACATATTGCTGTCCCTTCACTGTCGCTGGGTCAAAATCCTGGAGCTCCCTTCTGAACAGCACTGTGGGTGTACCTACACCACATGGACCGCAGCTCACCACCACCGTCTCAAGGGTAACTAGGAATGGGCAATAAATGCTGGCCCAGCCAATGAAGCCCACATCCCATGAATGAATTAAAAAAAGTCTCAGTAATGGTGACCATGAAACCGTCATCGATTGCTGGTTCATGAATGTCCTTTTGGGAAGGAAATCTGCCATCCTTACCCAGTCTGGCCTACATGTGAATCTAGACCCACAACAGCATAGTTGACCCTTAACTGCCTTCTGCCCTCTGGTCTAGCAAGCCACTCAGTTCAAGGACAATTAGGGATGCACAACAAATACTGACCTTGTCAGTGACACCCACATCCTGCGAAAGAGTAAAGAAAAAAATGAAAAAAGACTGAGAGGAGTATGTGCTATCAGTAAAGAAAGTTGGGAAGGCAGACCAGATAGCGTCATTGCCTTACTGTGCTATTGGATGCTTCTTCAGAAACATCCCAATCACAGTACCTGAAGCTTTCCGTGGTTCTTTACACCAGAATGATCAACAACCAGTGTTGATGATTGCTAGCAGGTTTCTGTGCAGGCACTGCCATAACTACTTGTCAGTGGTCATGAGGAATTATCTTCACAGTTTGCTGGGTTAGCAGGCAGCCAGATGCAGTGATGTCTCATTGGTAGGCACCATGTGGGATATCACTGGCACAGCTAGTTAATGAGGCTCGAGGCCCAGTTTCAGTTGGCTTTCGGCCTTCCAGCTGAGGCATACATTGCTGTAAAGAGCCAAGTCCTGTCCCGTAAAAGACCCACATGAATTTCAGTCTGATTTCCTTCTCTTAATGACTTTTCCATTATGATTTGTCTAATCCATGCTGATAAATCATGCAAAGCTATACTGGAAACCTGGGGCTCATTGGTGTAACACTCACACTTGTCATCCAGAAGTATCCAGCTTTGACAATCAGTCACATTTCCAGCCAGTTATATTGACAAGCCATGCTGCCCACCATCAAAATGTTTCAACACGTCCAAATATTCAAAATATTTTAAAGGCAGATTTCAGTGCCAATAATCAGTTATTTTTTTCCAAAGATATATTGATCCTGTCACAATGTTGGCCATTGCAAAATGTAAAAAGCTTCATTGCCTGAAATGTTAGTTTATATGGATTTGTAGATCTGACTTGTAGTCTTCTCAGTAACATTGGGTGGAACTGTCCCAGATTTGTACTAAGTGCAGTAGCGTGCGCAAAAAGGACATTTTACCCGCTGGCTGCAATGGCAGCTTTCAAACCGTATCGTTCCATTCCCGCCTCATTAATAATTCATTCCCAGGAAACACGCTGGTGTGTGGCCTCTGATTCTCCCACCATGCTGTCACCTTGCCTCTTCCTCACTCCGGGTGCCATATTTAAAGTGCAGCCACATGCAGACCTCTCAGTGCTTCCAGCCCAGGACTGTTGCACCGAAAGGCAAGAAGACTGCAGCACCCAACCCCCCGATTCTGTGATGCATCCCTGGAACGCCTTTTGGACGCCATGGGGGCCCGCCGTGATGTCCTCTACTCCCACTCTGGCCACAGGAGGGACAGCAACATCAACAATCTGGCTTGGGAGGCAGTGGCGGTGGTGGTCAGTGTCAACGCTGCCCACAAGAGCCATCCAGTGTAGAAAGAGGATGAACAATCTCATCCGTGCCACCAGGATTAAGTCAACCGTCTCATCATTTTAAACTCTCACACTCAAGTCCATCACACATTCACTGGCATCTCACTCACTGCCAGCTCATGAAACATCACCGCTCACTCTCTCACACATACCCTCACATGTCCATTTGGCCTCATCTCCTCTGAAGATCACCTCCTCATCCCATTCATGGCTCCACTCAGCGCACGCAGGCGCACACACACCCCCACACACACCCCCACACACACCCCCACACACACCCCCACACACACCCCCACACACACCCCCACACACTCACACGTACGTACATCTGACTTCCTTCTCATTTGGCCGGGCATGTGTCTTTCTCACACTCTCTCCATCTGTCTTTATCCAGGACAAGGTCGTACGCAATAAAATGTAGATGTCCTAGACCGGGGATGGAGTGATGGGATCAAGGTCCTCACGCCCTTCAAAGACCATGTGTTAGAGCTGGCTGGGGAGGAGGTGGACCGTTCCTGCAGTGACGGCAAGGTCAGCGCCAAGCATCAAAATGAGGATCATGCACCAGATCGTCACTCTGGCAACTCAAACATGATTCCACTGATCTGTGTACTCCAGCGGCCAATAATCTCCATTTTCTCACATAGGCACATCTGCCACGTTGCCCTCAGGCAACCTTGGCCCCGACTCCAGCGCTGACAGCACCTTAGATGAGGACCCCGAGGACAGCACCCTCGAGGACCCACCACAGCGCTCATCCACACCCTCCACCAGCGCAGCGACATACAACTCGGTGGGAGCTACATGTACAGCAGGCTTGGGTTCATTATCTGGTGAGCACAGCACACAATCTGTTCCACAGCTGGCGGAGGCAGGGATACTCGAGCTCGGTGGCACCCGGAGAACTGCTGGAGGCAAGGAATCTGTTGAGTCCAAGTCATATGATGAGCCTCTGGACTCGGTCCCCAATCAGTTGTTGGAGCTGCAGCGGAAACCACGGGAACATCAGAAAGGGACGACAGCTGCACTCCTCAGAATGAAAGGCACAATGGAGGAGTCCGTCCACCTTCAGTCCGAGGTGATAGCACCAGCATACCAATGCACTGAGGTCAACACGGGTAGGATGGGGGCCGCCAAGGAGACCTTGGTCCAGGATATTGGTCCTGCACTGCTGTGTGGGCTGAACTCCGTCCTGATGCCATAGTTTGTCGCTAACAGTGTGTACACAAGATGGGTGCGGGGCAACTCGATCTCACTCCAGCGCCCTGTTCTCCTCCAGGAGTCAGCCAAGATCCCTCCGACACCAATAGGGAGGAGCATCAGCAGGTGCACATCCTGGGGCCATCCACCCAAATAACTCTGGGTGTGTTCGGTCCATCCGAATCCCCTCTTCCTATGATCTTAGCAGCTCCAGCTTCACAGGCCGAGGAGGGTGCCGCTGCCACACAGCAGGACCCCGAAAGCAGGCCGGGATCATCCAGGTCCCGGTCCTCCAGAGGACGTCCACCAAGGTTATCACAGACAGGACGCAGCAGGCTGCCTCCACCTCTGTTGTGGATGTCAGGGGAGCACCAAGACGTAGCGGCAAGGTTAGGAAGGTTAAGAAGATGTAGTTGCATAGCTGGACATGGATGTTAATCACTTGTACATAATGTTCACGATTGTAAATAAGCTCCCAAGAATGTCTCCTTGCCTGTGGCTCCTTGTTATGATGAGCAGTGTTTGTGTCACTCAGATGTGAAACCTTGCTCACTGTACAAGATAAAGGTCGGTGTCTCAGTCCAGTTTCTCTTCCCTGTGTTTTGTGCAACCTTCCCAGCACACTGATGGGACACCTTCACAGTCACTGGGCACATCAGTCATTCCTGCACCTCGATGGGGATTATCATTGCTGCCAGAACGTTCTGGGCCAACAGCACAGAGTTCTGTCATTCACTCTGTGTGCTTCCAGCACCTCTGAGGTGCGGCTGGCCCCCATCTCATCAGCATCTGTGTTCGGTGACAGAGTGAAGGTGAAGGGTTCAGCTCATGAAGGATGCCATAGGATCAGAAGTTAAAGTTTCCTCACTGCATCTTCATGATATGACCTTGTTCACAGAGCGCAAGTGAGGTGACATCAGCCAGACTGGAGTCAGACATTCACATCAGCCACATGAGGATCTATGGCGTGTCCCCACTGCAAGTTGCCATCATCCTCTTGGAATGTAGGGACTAGGTGCACCACTGCATCTCCATGACGGGAGCCTTATCAAAGAGAATATGTGCGCTGCCATCAGTCAGACACGAGTCAAACGTTCACAGATGCAATGTGAGGATCTGTGGTGTCTCCTCACTGCATTTCGTCGTCATCTCCATGAATCTAGCAGCCACGAGCACCTCCCAAGCGTGCCTGCCTCGTCTGGCCAGTGCGAGGTCTTCACTGCCATCTTCCTCATCTTCAAGGACTTCCTCACCCTCACCCCGGTCGATGTCCTCCTCACCAGAGGAGACGTGAAGTTCCTCCATCTCCTCAGGCAGCTCCTCTCCATTTCACAGCACCAGGTTGTGAAGGACACAGGCAACGACGATGGGTGACCCCCTCTGTGGGCTGTATTGCAGGGCTCCACCAGACCAGTCCAGACACCAGAACCTCATTTTCAACATTCCAATGGTTTTCTCTATCAAGGTGGAAGTTATAGAATGAGCCTTGTTGCACCTTCTCTGCACTGCAGCCTGAGGCCATCGCACGGGTGCCATCAGGCATGTCCTCTGCTGGTAGCCCTTGTTCCCAAGGAGCCCATCCCAGCCCCTATGGACCCTGGAAGATGCCAGGATATCTGAGACATTCTGAGAACATAGGAGTCATGGACAGTCCCTGGGAGTTGTGTGCAGACCTGTAGGATATGTTTCTGGTGGTTGCACACCAGCTGAACATTCAGCAAGTGGAAGCCCCTGCGGTTGACGTAGTTGACCGCTTGTTGCTACGGAGATCTGAGCACCACATAAGTGCAGTTAATGGCACCCTGCACCTGTGGAGAAACCTAAGATCTGGGCAAATCCCAGCACCTTTGCTTCCTGGCTTTCCTGATCCCGGGCAAAATGTTGTGTGCCTTTGCGAATATAGTGTCCGTGACCTCCTGGATGCATTTGTGTATGCAGGCTTTTGATATCCCACAGAGCTCACCTGTGGAACCCTAAAAGGAGCCACTGGAGTAAAAATTGAGTACTGGGGTCACCTTCATGGCCATTGGCAGTGGATGCCCTCCATGTCCCTGTGGTGCCAATCCCTGCAGCAGGCAGCAGATGCAGACACGTACAGAATTCGGTGTCACTGGCTCTTGGTCATCTGTAGGAATGACAAGCATCACCTATAGACGTGGGTCTAGCTAAGCACTGACCAGCAATGGCTCTGTGTGGCTCTTCAGTGGCGTGCGCAGGAGCCTCAGCCGCCCTTTCTTCATGAGGGTTCTGCTCTGCCCAGCCAGGGGCCTCCATCGCTCTCTTCTCCTTTGTCTCTGCTCTCTGTAAGCCAGAGTAAGAATTTATTGAAAGGGAATGAATTACTTAAAATCTCCAGGCAGCCAGTGCTACCAAGCACATTAACAATTAAAGGTTACCGGACAAACCTTGCACAGCCTTCGGGCCTGCAAACAGCAGAAAGGCCTTGGGAGCCAGACTGGAGTCAGAGGATGACAACAACATAGATTAAGTGTGCTCTTCAAAAGATAAGGAACAGTCTAGAAAAGGGGAGAGGTCTCTGCTGGCGTGGTCACAGCTAGGTCACCAAGCTCCATGCTCCTGATATACTCCTCCTGCAGGATGAAAGTGAGAGACGCTGTTGTGGTGTCTTTGACGAACGAACCGCAGGAGGCTCAGCTACGGGTCACGATCGTTTATTCGAGCAATTGCAAGGAGAGAACCATCTCAAGACAGCTTGAGATAGCACTCTACCAAATCACAAGTATACAGCTTATGTTATACACTACTGATCACGTACAGGAACGATGTTCAAATTCCAATCTTGTCAGTATATCAGTTACATTGTACATCCTCTTTCATGCCAGCAGAGACCTCTCCCTCTATCTCAACTGGGACCATCTGTCCTTTCCTTATCTGTTGAGGAGCACACTTAATCTATGTTGTTGTCACCCTCTGACTCCAGTCCGGCTCCCAAGGCCTTCCTGTTGTTTGCAGGCCCGAAGGCTGTGCAAGGTTCATCTGGTAACCTTTAATTGTTAATGTGCTTGGTAGCACTGGCTGCCTGGAGGTCTTAAGTAATTCATTCCCTTTCAATAAATTCTTATACTGTATTTCCCTTAACAGTCTCTCCTTTTGGCTCTTGGCCTAGCACAAGGTAGCCAACTACAGTGATACTGTCCGCCCCTTTATGTACTGCCACCCATTGATACTGGCCAGGTATCCAGCTTTGGATCCTAAAGGTACGAGGTCAGACCGTCTCTACCATCTGGCCCTTCAATTCAGGCCTCTGACTTGCTAAATCTCTTCACCTGTTAAAATTCCCCCAGCTCCACCTCTTTTGCGACGTTCGGGTACGATGAATCAAGTGTGTTAAATATATAACTAGTATTAGCTGAATCATAACCAGGGCATGGGAGATAATCCGAATCCACGGGTGTATTTGTACATTTGAGCTCCAGTTCCACCACCACCACCAACATGTGGAGGAATCTGTTTGCTCGATATCCTCTTTTAAGGCTCTAACCTGTTGCTGCAGTGAATAGTAAGTTCTACATATCTGCTGAGCCTGTCTCCGAATCGCGATTGGGTGCTCTGGTCATAAGGGAATTTCATAGGTAAACTGGTTCAAACACTGTGTCAGGTTATCCTTAAGGCTTTCCTTGACCTGAATAGTAGCCACTCCTCTCTTGCATAATTCGACCAGTTCCACCTTCCCCACCCTTGCCAGCACCTGTGGGGGTCGGCACATTGAATGATTGTGGATGGGGCACATCTGGTTGCTCCCGTTCTGGATCTTTTGCTGCCACGTGGTAATACAATATCTCCCATTCCCCGTATATGCAACTTGGGTCGGTTCTTTTGCAGCTCATATAGTTTCCATTGTGCAGTTTGCCACTGCTTTAAATCAGCACCTTGCTTCTTCCGTCTCATATATTGGATATGTGCATACTACTGCGGTGGTCTCTATACTACGCCCTACTAATGTGGTGCTAACTATATTCCCTTCTATGTTTACTGCATATGATGGAATGTCATGGTACCTAATTTAATAATCCCCCGTATCACCCGAATATTTTCTACTCTGTATAATGTTCTGCTGGGTATTGACATAAGTATAACAGGTAACACTAAGACAATTAAGATTTCAAGTCTGTATGACTCCTCATCAGAGTCTTACGGACTCGAAACATTAACTGAATTCCTCTCCACAGATGCTGTCAGACCTGCTGAGTTTTTCCAGCTATTTTTGTTTTTGTTTCAGATTTTCAGCATCCTCAGTATTTTGCTTTTATCACTAAGACAATGCCTATTAGCATATTATTATTCACTATACGTTCAACATTCATTCTATATACATGTGTTAAACCTCTGAGCTGGCAACCAGTCGTCATGATTCTTATGTCGTGAAAGATTAAATAAATGTTCATTAGTTACCCATAAAGGAACCACCCCTTCAATAATTTGTCTTGAATTCTCTCGGGTTTGTTCCAGTGCTCAGGATCCGTAGGTGCTGCAAACATCATTTCTGCTTGCTTCATCTGAAATATTTTTCCCTATCCTGATCAGTTTATTGATGGTCCCCACATGACTTTCGAGCACGGTAGCCAGGTTTTGGATTAATCGTGCCATGTCCTGGTCTGTATTAAATTGGGTGTTGTAAATTCCCTGTCCCCGTTCTAAAATTTCCTTAAGCTTGGAGTTCAAGGTCTGGACCTTCTGGTCGACACTTGCCAGGTCAATAGAATTAACCACTGATGTCCCTGGACATGTCATATCCCTGACACTTACACGCCTGATCTGAAGCAAACCCCTTGCTGTAATTCAGAATTGTTCTTCTACTATTAAGTTTAGCATTCCACATTGTGTGTTGCATTCGGCACTGTCCGTGCTGGACCAAAGTCCCTCCTGCGGTGCGGGACAAGCCGTGACAATCCCTGATCTTGCTGCCAGTATCGCCATGCCCATGAGTGTCGACATTGCGATTAATATTCTGTAAACTTAAGCAGATAACCATCTCAGTCATCACTGGTCGGTTGTTGAGGTTAGTTCTGTGGATAGAATCAGTTAATAAAATGCTTCAGTTGTGATTAGTGCTTCCAACGCCCCTTTCCCCTTAAGTCCACGCATGCGCATGTATCGCTGGTCATGATTACCTCATACGGTCCCACCCACTTGAGTGCAAACCCCGTTTGTTCTGGGTTCATCTTAACCATCACCTTGGTCCCCACCTGGGGGGGTTTGTTGTTTCGGATTTATCTGTTTCCATGTCCTTAATCATCTATCAGTCCCCTCCTTCCTTCCTTAACTCATGCAATTGCTTACTCTTTCCCTCACATAGTCTCGCACCCTTCCTTTTAGTGGTCCTACATCTCCCCCTCCTACTATGATTCTCTCGGGTAACTGCATTGCTTTCCTTGTCGTTAGTTCAAATGGGGTAAACTTGGCAGTCCTGTTTGGGGTAGCCCTAAGGTGCATCAGAATATTGGCCAACACTGTTGCCCAGCTGTTCCCTGTCTCTTGAATTGCTTTTGCTATTAATGTTTTTTTAAAGTTCGGTTCATCCTTTCCACCATCCCCGAGCTCTGTGGATGGTAGGGAATGTGGAATTTCTGTTTAATCCCCATAAATTTACATATTTCTTTAATGACTCTTCCTGTGAAATGAGTTCCCTGATCTGAATCCATCTGGATAGGCACCTCCCACTCCATCCATTCTATCATCTTCTGCGTTTCGAGTCCTCATGACCCTTCGACAGAACTTGCGTTCGAGTCCAAGAAAGAGTTGAAATATAAGCTGGTTTAAGGTGTGTGTGTGGGGGGCGGAGAGATAGAGAGACAAAGAGGTGGTGGGGGGGGGGGGGTGGGGGGGGGTGTGGTTGTAGGGACAAACAAGCAGTGATAGAAGCAGATCATCAAAAGATGTCAACGACAATAGTACAATAGAACACATAGGTGTTAAAATTAAAGTTGGTGATATTATCTAAACGAATGTGCTAATTAAGAATGGATGGTAGGGCACTCAAGGTATAGCTCTAGTGGGTTTTTTTTATATAATGGAAATAGGTGGGAAAAGGAAAATCTTTATAATTTATTGGAAAAAAAAGGGAAGGGGGAAACAGAAAGGGGGTGGGGATGGGGGAGGGAGCTTACGACCTAAAGTTGTTGAATTCAATATTCAGTCCAAAAGGCTGTAAAGTCCCTAGTCGGAAGATGAGGTGTTGTTCCTCCAGTTTGCGTTGGGCTTCACTGGAACAATGCAGCAAGCCAAGGACAGACATGTGGGCAAGAGAGCAGGGTGGAGTGTTGAAATGGCAAGCGACAGGGAGGTTTGGGTCATTCTTGCGGACAGACCGCAGGTGTTCTGCAAAGCGGTCGCCCAGTTTACGTTTGGTCTCTCCAATGTAGAGGAGACCACATTGGGAGCAACGGATGCAGTAGACTAAGTTGGGGGAAATGCAAGTGAAATGCTGCTTCACTTGAAAGGAGTGTTTGGGTCCTTGGACAGTGAGGAGAGAGGAAGTGAAGGGGCAGGTATTGCATTTTTTGCGTGGGCATGGGGTGGTGCCATAGGAGGGGGTTGAGGAGTAGGGGGTGATGGAGGAGTGGACCAGGGTGTCCCGGAGGGAGCGATCCCTACGGAATGCCGATAAGGGGGGTGAAGGGAAGATGTGCTTGGTGGTGGCATCATGCTGGAGTTGGCGGAAATGGCGGAGGATGATCCTTTGAATGCGGAGGCTGGTGGGGTGATAAGTGAGGACAAGGGGGACCCTATCATGTTTCTGGGAGGGAGGAGAAGGCGTGAGGGCGGATGCGCGGGAGATGGGCCGGACACGGTTGAGGGCCCTGTCAACGACCGTGGGTGGAAAACCTCGGTTAAGGAAGAAGGAGGACATGTCAGAGGAACTGTTTTTGAATGTAGCATCATCGGAACAGATGCGACGGAGGCGAAGGAACTGAGAGAATGGGATGGAGTCCTTACAGGAAGCAGGGTGTGAGGAGCTGTAGTCGAGATAGCTGTGGGAGTCGGTGGGTTTGTAATAGATATTGGTGGACAGTCTATCACCAGAGATTGAGACAGAGAGGTCAAGGAAGGGAAGGGAAGTGTCAGAGATGGACCACGTGAAAATGATGGAGGGGTGGAGATTGGAAGCAAAATTAATAAATTTTTCCAAGTCCTGACGAGAGCATGAAGCGGCACCGAAGTAATCATCGATGTACCGGAGAAAGAGTTGTGGAAGGGGGCCGGAGTAGGACTGCAACAAGGAATGTTCCACATACCCCATAAAGAGACAGGCATAGCTGGGGCCCATGCGGGTACCCATAGCCACACCTTTTATTTGGAGGAAGTGAGAGGAGTTGAAGGAGAAATTGTTCAGTGTGAGAACAAGTTCAGCCAGACGGAGGAGAGTAGTGGTGGATGGGGATTGTTCGGGCCTCTGTTCGAGGAAGAAGCTAAGGGCCCTCAGACCATCCTGGTGGGGGATGGAGGTGTAGAGGGATTGGACGTCCATGGTGAAGAGTAAGCGGTTGGGGCCAGGGAACTGGAAATTGTTGATGTGACGTAAGGTGCCAGAGGAATCACGGATGTAGGTGGGAAGGGACTGGACAAGGGGAGAGAGAAGGGAGTCAAGATAACGAGAAATGAGTTCTGTGGGGCAGGAGCAAGCTGAGACGATCGGTCTACCGGGGCAGTTCTGTTTGTGGATTTTGGGTAGGAGGTAGAAGCGGGCCGTCCGAGGTTGGGCGACTATCAGGTTGGAAGCTGTGGGAGGGAGATCCCCAGAGGAGATGAGGTCAGTGACAGTCCTGGAAACAATGGCTTGATGTTCAGTGGTGGGGTCATGGTCCAGGGAGAGGTAGGAGGAAGTGTCTGCGAGTTGATGCTCAGCCTCCGCGAGGTAGAGGTCAGTGCGCCAGACAACAACAGCACCACCCTTGTCAGCGGGTTTGATGACAATGTCAGGGTTGGACCTGAGAGAATGGAGTGCAGTAAGTTCAGAGAGAGACAGGTTAGAATGGGTGAGAGGAGCAGAGAAATTGAGACGACTAATGTCGCGCCGACAGTTCTCAATGAAAAGATCGAGAGAAGGTAAGAATCCAGAGGGAGGGGTCCAGGTGGAGGGAGAATATTGGAGATGGGTAAAAGGATCCGTTGAACTGGGAGAGGACTCCTGCCCAAAGAAGTGAGCCCGGAGACGAAGACGGCGGAAGAAGAGTTCAGTATCATGCCGAGCCCGAAATTCATTGAGGTGAGGGCGTAAGGGTATGAAACTAAGTCCTTTGCTGAGCACTGAACGTTCAGCATCGGTGGTGCTGTTGTTGTCTGGCGCACTGACCTCTACCTCGCGGAGGCTGAGCATCAACTCGCAGACACTTCCTCCTACCTCTCCCTGGACCATGACCCCACCACTGAACATCAAGCCATTGTTTCCAGGACTGTCACTGACCTCATCTCCTCTGGGGATCTCCCTCCCACAGCTTCCAACCTGATAGTCGCCCAACCTCGGACGGCCCGCTTCTACCTCCTACCCAAAATCCACAAACAGAACTGCCCCGGTAGACCGATCGTCTCAGCTTGCTCCTGCCCCACAGAACTCATTTCTCGTTATCTTGACTCCCTTCTCTCTCCCCTTGTCCAGTCCCTTCCCACCTACATCCGTGATTCCTCTGACACCTTACGTCACATCAACAATTTCCAGTTCCCTGGCCCCAACCGCTTACTCTTCACCATGGACGTCCAATCCCTCTACACCTCCATCCCCCACCAGGATGGTCTGAGGGCCCTTAGCTTCTTCCTCGAACAGAGGCCCGAACAATCCCCATCCACCACTACTCTCCTCCGTCTGGCTGAACTTGTTCTCACACTGAACAATTTCTCCTTCAACTCCTCTCACTTCCTCCAAATAAAAGGTGTGGCTATGGGTACCCGCATGGGCCCCAGCTATGCCTGTCTCTTTATGGAGTATGTGGAACATTCCTTGTTGCAGTCCTACTCCGGCCCCCTTCCACAACTCTTTCTCCGGTACATCGATGATTACTTCGGTGCCGCTTCATGCTCTCGTCAGGACTTGGAAAAATTTATTAATTTTGCTTCCAATCTCCACCCCTCCATCATTTTCACATGGTCCATCTCTGACACTTCCCTTCCCTTCCTTGACCTCTCTGTCTCAATCTCTGGTGATAGACTGTCCACCAATATCTATTACAAACCCACCGACTCCCACAGCTATCTCGACTACAGCTCCTCACACCCTGCTTCCTGTAAGGACTCCATCCCATTCTCTCAGTTCCTTCGCCTCCGTCGCATCTGTTCCGATGATGCTACATTCAAAAACAGTTCCTCTGACATGTCCTCCTTCTTCCTTAACCGAGGTTTTCCACCCACGGTCGTTGACAGGGCCCTTAACCGTGTCCGGCCCATCTCCCGCGCATCCGCCCTCACGCCTTCTCCTCCCTCCCAGAAACATGATAGGGTCCCCCTTGTCCTCACTTATCACCCCACCAGCCTCCGCATTCAAAGGATCATCCTCCGCCATTTCCGCCAACTCCAGCATGATGCCACCACCAAGCACATCTTCCCTTCACCCCCCTTATCGGCATTCCGTAGGGATCGCTCCCTCCGGGACACCCTGGTCCACTCCTCCATCACCCCCTACTCTTCAACCCCCTCCTATGGCACCACCCCATGCCCACGCAAAAAATGCAATACCTGCCCCTTCACTTCCTCTCTCCTCACTGTCCAAGGACCCAAACACTCCTTTCAAGTGAAGCAGCATTTCACTTGCATTTCCCCCAACTTAGTCTACTGCATCCGTTGCTCCCAATGTGGTCTCCTCTACATTGGAGAGACCAAACGTAAACTGGGCGACCGCTTTGCAGAACACCTGCGGTCTGTCCGCAAGAATGACCCAAACCTCCCTGTCGCTTGCCATTTCAACACTCCACCCTGCTCTCTTGCCCACATGTCTGTCCTTGGCTTGCTGCATTGTTCCAGTGAAGCCCAACGCAAACTGGAGGAACAACACCTCATCTTCCGACTAGGGACTTTACAGCCTTTTGGACTGAATATTGAATTCAACAACTTTAGGTCGTAAGCTCCCTCCCCCATCCCCACCCCCTTTCTGTTTCCCCCTTCCCTTTTTTTTCCAATAAATTATAAAGATTTTCCTTTTCCCACCTATTTCCATTATATAAAAAAAAACCCACTAGAGCTATACCTTGAGTGCCCTACCATCCATTCTTAATTAGCACATTCGTTTAGATAATATCACCAACTTTAATTTTAACACCTATGTGTTCTATTGTACTATTGTCGTTGACATCTTTTGATGATCTGCTTCTATCACTGCTTGTTTGTCCCTACAACCACACCCCCCCCTCCACTTCTCTCTCTCCGTGCCCCCCCCCCCCCACACACACACACACACACACACACCTTAAACCAGCTTATATTTCAACTCTTTCTTGGACTCGAACGCAAGTTCTGTCGAAGGGTCATGAGGACTCGAAACGTCAACTCTTTTCTTCTCCGCCGATGCTGCCAGACCTGCTGAGTTTTTCCAGGTAATTCTGTTTTTGTTTTGGATTTCCAGCATCCGCAGTTTTTTTGTTTTTATCATCTTCTGCTGCTGCCCCACATCGGACCTCAATTCCTTAAGCTGTCTACACAACTCTACAATGCACCTTCTTATCCTATCTTTCAATGTCTCACTATCTTCACTTCCAGTGGTGATTCTCTCTGGGAGCTGCTTAACTCTGTCTGTCCTCAGGGAGTTAATCCTGCGGTCTTACTTGCTGTGGCTCACAGGCACACTAATATAGTCAGTAATACATCTATTTAGCCTTTACCAAGCTTTCCCTTTACCTGTATCCATCTTGTGGTAAATTGTTGTTAAGTTTTATTTCCCCTTATCCTTTAATTACCTCAACTATAGATTCCACATGGTTTTACCTCTGAGGTTTTTTTTTTCCCTGACCATGATCATCCTAAGATTCTCTTGAGGTCAATTTCTCTATTGTCTTGATCATTTTAAAATGTTTCCTTACTTTTTAGGCCATATTAACTATTTCATGTCAACGGGGATCTCGGTCTCTAGATCTTTGCTTATCTCGCCCTTTGTGGTTCTAATGTCTCAGATGATGGTCAGATTATTAAATTCAGTTCCCTTAAAGCAGTTTGTATATTATGTCCTCTTACCCTAACTATTTCTCCTAATTTCCTCATACCATTTTACACGTGCAACAGCTACCATCTTGTTCAGGTTGTCTGGAGAGACTTTACAGTCCAATAAAGTATCCTCATAGGTTTTAAAACAGAAATCAGGCATTGTTTTGTCTTGTTTCCTTATCTTCTTCTCAAACAACATTTTATTGTCTCAAAAGTAATCCACTAAATTGTGTCTGACTCTTCTTTTAAGAATTATCCCAGGTCCATTAACTCGGCCAAAAATTGGATTTCTGCCAAACTTTGTCAAGGTCTTGAGCTTAACTTTATGTTTTGGGAACAGACTGACAATTACGAAAAAGCTTGCAGCACTTGAATTAGTGTCAACCGTTGTCAAACCTTTTTAAAATAAAAATTCCCTTTTGAGAACTTTACCGGGAACCAAACTGCAATTTTTTAAACTTTGTAAGAACTGTGATTTACATCATCAAAATTAGCTGCCTCTTTCTCATGTGTATTGATTTGTATCCAGATTAAAAGGTCCGATATGTTTATCGACACATTCTTTATCTTGGATCGCATTCTAGTTGTTCAGGGGCAGAATTTTACCCCGTTTCGGCGGGGCCAAAAAATGCGGTGAGCCGTTCAGAAGCCCATCGACTTCGGCGGGAACATAAAATCTCGCTCCGGAAGTAACCTTCTAAATTACACCACATATACACCTCAAGGTTGTCCCAAGTTCAAATAGCAGTGCTGTTGGGATGCAGATTTTCTTTCATATTTAACTCATTTTTTCAAAAGAAACCCCTTTTTATCCATTGGAACCACCTAGACCATGTGTGTTTATGTCCATTGGTTTTCCTAGAATCCTTTTGAATTTCAGGTATTTTTCTTTCCTCAGAGTTTTAGAATACCAACTCGTATGAGCTAATGTAACTCATATGTATCAATCCCAATCAGCTTGGAAGCTGGTGATACTCATCTGCAAGGGGGTGGTCCAAAGGTTGGTTCATCTCAAACAAAGGCAAACCCTTTTATCTTTACAATACCTTCAAACTGTGATTTTTGCCAGAAATCTCAACTCAAACCTTATACTCAAAACCTTGGAATGTTTGAGTATACTTTTCCTTTAATCTAATAAGGGGCTTTCGACTCTAAAGTGCTGAACTACACACACAAGTGACAATTTAAGGAAGGAAACACATTAGAGCTCTCATACAAATGCTTCCTTGCACACAAACAACCACATATAAAGCTATGTATTTATATTCCTATAACATGAACTTAACTACTTAAAACTCTCATACTCTAAATGAAACTTCAAGTAGCAGTGGGAGGAGTAAAGGCATCTTGGAGGCTCCACCTATAGGGATAATCAAACTGACTGAAGCTCACATTTCCCCTCCTGCCTGTCACTGCTCATTAACCCCCCTAGGGGTACCCACTTTATTTTTCTCTCTCTCTCTCTCTCTCTATTCAGCACAAACAGCTCGTAACTTAGATCAATTCATTTTTTAAGTTACAAAAGTTCAGTAGGGGGCCTTTTGGGTCCCAATCATCTTTCCACATATTCCCATTGTCTGTTGTTCCACTATGAACCTTGTGATGGAGTCCGCGGCTCCCTAGTTGAGTTCCATGGCACTTTCCTGTTTTCTTGACGGCATTCTGTTCTTATATTCCCATCTGCCTCTACGCAATTAGCTTGCGCGGCTCTGATAACTTAACCACTTGCGGCCTACTTGTTTTACCTAGGGGTCTGGCCTCTGTGTAGCTTCAACTATGATTTTATTTTAAACTGTAGCCTGCCAGTGCGGCTCTGCCTCCTTTTTTTCTCTAAACAGATGTCTGGCTACTGCACGGCTTCAATTATGGTTCTATTTCAAACCCGTACCCCGCCAGCGCGATTCCGCCTCCTCTCACGGTAGTGGTCTGGCCTCCCTGCGTGGCTTCGCCTCCGCTAGTCCGCCAGTTTGGCTCCACCTTCTACCCCGGCACCTCCTGTCCTCCCGATTCTTTTGGTACTTGACCGGACCGTTCTCGGGTAGACTTACTGCACAAACTATGGGTGGTAAATAAAGTATACTCACCCACTTTGCAGAGCCATCCCGAGGATCCGATCCGAGTATCCTGCCGACTATGCCAAACTGTTGTGGTATCTTTGACGAGCGAACTACAGGAGGCTCAGCTACAGGTCATGATCGTTTATTCGAGCAATTGCAAGGAGAGAACCATCTCAAGGTAGCTTGAGATAGCACTCTACCAAATCACAAATATACAGCTTATTTAAACACTACAGATCGCGTACAAGAACAATGTTCAAATTCCAATCTTGTCAGCATATAGTTTACATCATACACCCTCTTTCATGCCAGCAGACCCCTATCTAGACTGGGACCATCTGTCCTTTCCTTATCTGTTGAAGAGCACACTTAATCTATGCTGTTGTCATCCTCTGACTCCAGTCCAGCTCTCAAGGCCTTCCTGTTGTTTGCAGGCCCGAAGGCTGTGTAAGGTTCATCTGGTAACCTTTAATTGTTAATGTGCTTAGTAGCACTGGCTGCCTGGAGGTCTTAAGTAATTCATTCTCTTTCAATAAATTCTTACTGCATTTCCCCTAACAGACACATGTGTTAGCATGGGTGTATTAAGAACCTCTCCAGGTAAAGTCTAAAGGCCCCTTAATGCATGCTGGAAAGTGCTGGCCACCACTTGGATGGCCAGAGTTTATTGCGCTGCATGGCTGCCCGAAACCCCACCCAGCTCTGCCCTCTCCACCTGACTGATTGGCGGCAGCTTTGCCCACTGGGCTGCATGCTGTGCTCTCAGATCAGCCGCAGGCATTCTCCTAAACCCCACTGCAAGGCTGCACTGTCATCTTTCCACATATTCCCAGTGTCTGTTGTTTCACTAGACCCATGGGGAAGGTTGGTCCAAAATGGGATGATGAGATTGCAAGGGTCTGTGAGTGCCTCCACCAGTGACTGCTCCATGGCCAACTTATGCAAGGAGATTGTACAATGTGTGCAGTTGTCCAATTGTTCTGCAGTCCATTAAAATGCTCATTAGTTTGCATATTGTGCCTATCGGGTGAAAAGCTCTGGAGCATTTGGTGGCACTTTCATGCCTCTGTTTCGCTTGAGTGGGCAGATAAGCTAGAGGCCCGACTCCAAGCATAGCAATGGAGCTGCGTCTGAACTGTCTCAGAGGAATGGTCACTTTCTACAAGGTGTCCCTAATGTGTGGCCGTTCCCCACCTCCCACTTTTGCATGTGCTTGTGTGCTACCATCAGACTAGGCTGCCTTGCTCTCTCAACTCACCTCAGACGCAGTGCAGCAATTGGCCCCCCCCAACATTCTTCAATCGCTGTGCAGCCCTTGACTCAGCCTCACACACCAAATGATGGTTGCTAAATTTGCTGATGAGCCAAAGATAGGTAGGAAAATAAATTGTGAAGAGGACATTAGGAGGCTACAAAGTGACATAGATAGGGTAAGTGAGTGGGAAAAGATCTGATAAATGGAGTATAATGTGGGCAAGTGTGAAATCACTCATTTTGGCAGGAAGAATGAAAAAGAAGCTTATTATCTAAATGGTGAGAGATTGCAGAACTCCGATTCAGAGGGATCTGGGTGTATTAGTGCATGAATTACAAAAGGTTAGTATGCAGGTACAGCAGGTAATTAGGAAAGCTAATAGAATGTTATCATTTATTGTGAGGGGAATTGCTTACAAAAGTAGGGAGGTTATGCTTCATTTGTACAGGGCATTGGTGAGACCATGTCTGGAGTATTGTGTACAGTACTGGTCTCCTTATTTAAAGAAAAATGTAAATGCATTAGAAGCAGTTCAGAGAAGATGACTGGACTAATACCAGGAATGGGCGGGTTGTCTTATGAGGAATGGCTGAACAGGCTAGGCTTGTATCCACTGGAATTTAGAAGAGTAAGAGGTGACTTAATTGAAACTTTTAAGATCCTGAGGAGCCTTGGACAGGGTGGATGTGGAGAGGATGTTTCCTCTTGAGGGAGAATCTAGAACTAGGGGCCACTGTTTACAAATAAGGGGTCACTTATTTAAGACAGATGAGGAGAAATTTTTTCCTCTGAGGATCGTGAGTCTTTGGAACTCTTCCTCAAAAGGCAGTGGAAGCAGAGACTTCGAATATTTTTAAGGCAGAGCTAGATAGATTCTTGATTAACAAGGGGGTGAAAGGTTACCGGGGGTAGGCAGAAATGTGTGGTTGAGGTTGCATTTAGGTCAGCCATGATCTTATTGAATGGTAGAGCAGGCTCGGTGGGGGCTGAGTGGCCTACCCCTGCTCCTAATTCCTATCTTCATATGCACTGTCAACCAGCCGGGATAAAAACGACTTGCCTGTGCCCTCGCCTGAATGCGCGGCATCTCAACCTTGAAGTTGAATGGGCGACCCTCACGAGCACTGCGCCATGTTTCTGATCACTCACCTCTGAATTCCCCTCGAGGTTCAGCTCATCAGGTGCACGCCTTTTAAAGGTTGTTGTGAAACATGTCGGTGTGCGATCCAGTGTGGGAAATGATTCGGGCAAGCAGGACTTATAATGATATGCAGATGTATTAAAATGACCATTTCCAACCTGCAGTGGCAGGAAAGGCGGATCGACATTGATGGGTGGAGCAGATGGTCGCAAACTGGTTTCATGATGGTGTGAAACTAACTTTTGGCCTTTCCGCCATATTGTCTGCTCATGTCTACTATGACACCCACAGGAAAATTCCGCCCTTTGATGAAACCTATGATCTAAGACCTCATTCTCCGGATGTACTTAGCTTTTGCTCACAAAACCATCAATCAATGGACAGCAGGTTTTAGTTTCTGATACAGCAGACAGGTAAGTACTCAAGAAAGGAACAGGTAGATGTACTGTAAGGTTGAGATTAAGTAAATAGATTAGGAGGAAGTTCATGTACAACTTAAAGACCAGTTTCTGTGCTGTAAATTACATATAATTTAATGTAAGTGTTATGACTGCAGTTGGTAAAGCAGAGTTATTAAAATTCCCAGAGGGAAACTTTAAACAACTGTCATAACCTATAATTTTAAGTGTTATGTTTGAGATGTGACTCTAAATTCAGGAATCAGACCACCAGTTCGAGGTTTTACATGAAACTAAATGAAACATTTTATTAATTTACACAGGTTAAAATATATATACACATGGCTAAAAATTACTACTGTCATAACTTTTAACAAATTCCCAAACTCCATTAAGGCAACAACAACCCATAGACTTAACCAGACACCAGGCAAAGCATTTTCACCTTACGAATTCAAAATGAGGTTCTTTTCAGGTTGGTTCCTGTGGAGACAGTGGGTGGGTTCACAGCTGCTTTAATGTTACATTGCCTCTGCCCTACACATACCACACTGCTTGAAGTTATACCACCTAGCAAATCCCATTGAATGTAAATTCTCATTGTATCACCAATCTCTGAACTAAACCTTTCTAACAATAAAATCCCTTTTACAGTCCCAATTTTATTAGTAATATAAACATATTGCTTGGTATCTGCTAGATAGGTGTCAGTTGTCACCCCACATCTTGAATGCTCTATTCAAAAAATGCAAATGCACGTTATGTCTCTTACATATCGAAACTAATGCACATCAAAGCACCCAGACGAGCTGGCTTTAATCCAATTAAGACACACCCACAGGCTAAACCTCTAATTTAAAAGAAAAATATTTTCCAAAATATTATATACATTAATAGCTTTATGACAGTAAGCCATATGAAATCTTTTTCATCATGCTGTTACTACATTGGAAAAAATCCACCTGATTCTGTTCATAACTTTAGTACATGATATAAGTGTCTCTCTGTCAGGGGCTTCAAAGTGTGTGTATGGGAAATGTGTAATGTTGCTTGTCTCAATGATTTGGCAAATGTGAGAATCCAGAACGAAATCAGTCAGAACAAGTTAATCCGCGTAATCCTGCTTTTATTCTGACTTTGTTCAGGAATTTTTTCAATGCTAAGTTATTTTGACAAGTACTGACTGTTCTTTTTACATGCATTTCTTTATTATCAACAAATCCCATATACTCATGTGCTAAGTCAGGCAAACAGCGCACTGATTGTGCTGATCCCATCTCCCTGCAATCCCAGGAGCAGTCACCAGATAGAGCAGTTGCATTGTTTTAAAGCAAAGTGAATCAAATTCGTCAGTGCCACCGTTTGAGTTAAACAAATAGCCATATGCTTATAGCAGCTAATGGGATCCGAAAAAAACCCAATTCTCTGTTTTCCAGCCGCATGATGTTTTTCAGGTGTTATGCTCACACAATATGGACTTGGAGATTTATTTGAAATGAGCACTTGTTTTTTAAAAACAAAATGAAGAATGGATACTGCTTTTGGAAAAAAAAATGGATTTGAGCGGTCAGGTGACCTTTTCCCTTTTCTGTCAATATATATGGAAACACACAAGTCATTGGAAGATAGCTAGCATGTCTGAACAGGATATTAAAATGTAAACAGCCTTTCAGGATATTTCATTGAGAAGGCAACAAAACTTTCCTGTGGATTAGTAGCTGCCGTTATCCAAATAGTTACAGAAACGCATTCACAATGCACTTGCAGGCTTCATGATTTCAGAAGAATGGGTGCGAGAAGAATCTCATTCTATCACAAGGATATGCAAATGGGTGAACCTCGGACACCATTGTGTGTCAAAGGCCAAGCTGCCAGAGACCATTTATAAGGACAATGGAGAGCTGATACGATGGTTACCTGACAGAAACCAGGCTGCTGATGAAGGACATTTAATAAGACACATTTGGAGAGCATCAGGGAGAGATAAAGGATAAGAGTTCCAGGCCAGAAAAGGACCAGTTCCCCAGCCCAAAATCCAGAGAATTTGGGCCGACCTTTAGTTGTCTATTTGAGGAACCAAATCAGTTTTTTGCTGCAGGGGTTCACCTGCACTTCGACTGGAGTGAAGCCAGAGAAAACTGCTTTTGTAAGCAGTGAGCCACAGTGAATCCAGCTTCATAAACCTCCATCCTCTATTTCTTCAGTGGGCCAGAAAGGAACCATCAGGCCTGCAACATTTCAAGCATTCATCTTGAGAGAATCAAATGAAACATTGACTTTCTTTTACTTTTATTACTTTATCGCATGCTATCTCTTTTGTAATCACCTTCTCGTGTGTGTGTGTGTGTGTGTCTCTGTGTGTGTGTGTGTGTGTGTGAGTGAGAGGTAGAGACTGCATGAGTGGGTGCGTTTGTGATTACATTTGGGTGTTGAGTAATAGATATTTATCCTTTTTTTAAAACATGAGAAAACCTGTCATTTGTCTGTTCTTGAGAGTTATAGCACTCAGGAGGTTAAAACACTCTTAAAACATATATGTTTTCAGTCAGTCAAGAGGTGCAAAAAAAGGGGAACCATCCTCCCATCTCTCCCCTGTTAGTGACACAAATAAGTTGAGAAACTAAGGTTCTGCCTTCATTCAGAGGTGGGTATAAGAGACCTTGTGACACCTTCATGATATTAGTGTTTGTGGGAACTTGCTATGTGCAAATTGATTGTGCTGTTTCCCACGTCCTTCATTACAACCATGACTGCACTTCAGAAGTACTGCATTGGCTGTAAAGCACTTTGGGATGTCATGCAGTTGTGAAAGACAATGTAAAGAATTCAAGGCCTTCTGTGTCATTTGGGGACAGGAAATAGGTGAGCGCATGCAATACACTAAAATACATGCAGACTTTTACCAGCACTTAGCAGTACAATCAATGTTTGAAGTCTGAAATGTAGAGACAGCAGCCTTGACACAAAATGTAGGATTGTTGGATGATCACTTGGAGACAGCAAACAAATGGCTGCTTGTGGAAATGTTGATGCTACAGGTTGCTATCTTTACAGGCTGTGAGAGAATTGAGCTATCAGCCTCTCTTGTTCAATCCTTCCATTGTTGATAAAAACAAAAAAAAACAAAAAAACTGCAGATGCTGGAAATCCAAAACAAAAACAGAGTTACCTGGAAAAACTCAGCAGGTCTGGCAGCATCGGCGGAGAAGAAAAGAGTTGACGTTTCGAGTCCTCATGACCCTTCGACAGAACTTGAGTTCGAGTCCAAGAAAGAGTTGAAATATAAGCTGGTTTAAGGTGTGTGTGTTGGGGGGGGGGGGGGGCGCGGCGGAGAGAGAGAAGTGGAGGGGGGGGTGTGGTTGTAGGGACAAACAAGCAGTGATAGAAGCAGATCATCAAAAGATGTCAACAACAATAGAACAAAAGAACACATAGGTGTTAAAGTTGGTGATATTATCTAAACGAATGTGCTAATTAAGAATGGATGGTAGGGCACTCAAGGTATAGCTCTAGTGGGGGTGGGGAGAGCATAAAAGATTTTAAGATATTTAAAAATAATGGGAATAGGTGGGAAAAGAAAAATCTATATAATTAATTGGAAAAAAAAGGAAGGGGGAACAGAAAGGGGGTGGGGATGGGGGAGGGAGCTCACGACCTAAAGTTGTTGAATTCAATATTCAGTCCGGAAGGCTGTAAAGTGCCTAGTCGGAAGATGAGGTGTTGTTCCTCTAGTTTGCGTTGGGCTTCACTGGAACAATGCAGCAAGCCAAGGACAGACATGTGGGCAAGAGAGCAGGGTGGAGTGTTGAAATGGCAAGCGACAGGGAGGTTTGGGTCATTCTTGCGGACAGACCGCAAGTGTTCTGCAAAGCGGTCGCCCAGTTTACGTTTGGTCTCTCCAATGTAGAGGAGACCTTCCTTTGTTGACCTGTGTGCACCTTACACCTGACATTGGAGAAGGTCACCAGCCAGAAAGTGGAAGTCATTTGCACGTGCACAGTTGTTTCCCCGTTGCTGTTGACAACCAGATTCTGCCCTGCAATGTGAACAGCATGAACTCCAGAGCACATTGCAATATTGCTTCAAATAGAGATTAAATGGTGTATGTGCTAAGGCACCTAAAAATCACAAGAATATTCAGGTATCATTTGAACACTTTTATTCCCCACTGTGACTAAGTGCACCACTCAATACTGTTTACAGCCAGCCAGTAGAATAAAGGCCATAAACAGTTTAAGCTGGTCAAAGTCTAATAACTGAGTAGGCTATCCATAAATGCTGTCATCTCTGCAGGGGTCCCTATAATTCATGGGGCATTTAGCAAAACACAAGCATGTGAAGGGTTTCTTATAAAAAGACTATCTCTGTGGCAATCTCTCTGTCCACTAACCTGCTTAATTGATTGACAAAGCTAGAGAAAGCGCATCAGACACTTCTGTTATAACACACAAAAGTGGGTAAAATAAGTGGACAGCCTGATAGAAATGAGGCAGGAGAAGAAAAAAGGGGCAGGGAAAGTCAGGCAGAGGAGCGAAGAGAAAAAGGGAAAAAAGGAAGCAAACTCAAATAAATATCTCAAGTTATTAATAAATAAATAAACACCTCCACTGTCTGCTTATCTTTTTCCTTCGGTAATCTAGAATTTGGAGCCTGAAGCATTGCACCATGCCTTGGGTTATTTTGCAGTTGCTGTGTTGAAAATTTGGCTCACATTACGAATTAATGTTTCTTGCTAAGAAATCCTACGATCGCTAATGTTCCAAGCGTATTGTAATGCACTTAAATACTTTGTTTGATTAATCAGGACCATCTGGTCAGAAAACATTAATATGGTCTAGCAGTATTTAATTTATAGATTAATATGCCTGGTGCTGATCAAAGCAGTGTTTTGCTGCAAAAATAGCCTTAATATAAATAATAGACGTCGGATTATCTTTTTTCTTCTCTCGTAAAATGGCCTCGCTTATTTCCTAGTGGCACTGATATCATGTGTTGTATCATGGCTGTTAAAAGAACAGTTCTGTTCATTCTGCTGAAGGATGAGCAGGGGGTTTGTTTGTCTGCCTGTCTGTGTATCTGTGTGTGTCTGACTGTATTTTACAAGACTCCGATACTCCAAGGGAAATGGAATTAGTGTAGGTTGCACCATTTAAAGAGCCAGCACTGACAAAGTTATTAATGGGCCGTGTGCCTTATTTCTGGGCTCTGACTTCTATGATTCTGTACTCCTTAAAACAGCAATTATTTGACCTTACTGTCTGAATAAACATATTAACAGGTTGCAAACAATTCCTTATGTCACTGGTTCTCTCACAATCATAAAAGAATGCTTTCTTCATAAAGAGCCTAGTTCCCGAATATCCCCAATCTAGTCCATTTATACTTGGATTGTGTCAGCCATAGACGCATGTCACTGACCATGATGAAGGTACTAAAATTAAGGGGGGCGAGGTTTCCAAATTAACCTACAAATTTTAGGCAATAGGGTCACCAGGATTGCATCTAGGGGTGCACTTAAAACAAGCTGTAAAGCCCGGCATATATGCCTAAGTCAGGGGAAAGTCCCACATTCTCCACGCCACACAAAAGCAAATTGCAAATGTACATGTGGTCCCCTTTTGTGAGAGCAGCTAAACAATTGGGAGTAAAAAAAACACACCTACTCCAAGCATGTTGAGTCCAGGCCACAGTCTGACCTAGGTCCTCAGGTGGGCCCCATAACTATTGATGATCATGGAGGTATGCCAGCTCTGACTAGGAGTATCTCCACCTATCATACAGTGAAGGCCTGGGATGTGATAACTTCTGACTGAGAGAGTCCTCGCACATGGCCTCACTGTCCCCTTTGGACAATGATCCTGTTTGGAGTGGGTGGTGGTTCTACCCCTACAAGGCTCTCTGGGTTTCTGTAGCGCAAGGCCAGTTCCCACCTTATCCAAGTCCCTGCTTAGTAATCAGTTATTCAGATGTGTGACCACCAAAATTGAAGTGGGAATGCAGTCACAGATCTCGGCTTCCCTATCTTCCCCTTTTCTTTTGTGTTTTTCACTCTTCCTTTTGCTGCCACGGTTTTTCCATCAACTTTGCACAAAATAGAAACATAAGAGAAACCTTCCATTACTAACACAGGTTAAATTTTGATACAACAACAGAAAATGTTGGAAAAAAACTGAGCAGGTCTAACAGCATCTGTGAAGAGCAAAACAGAGTTAACGCTTTGAGTCCGATTGGCTCTTCTTCAGAAAAATTTTGATATTCTTGATAGCATAACTGGGGTGGGGCAAGTTCAGGGTTAAGATCTGAACCATATTTGGCTTCTGGCAGCTTAATTGTTCCCCAGCTTAATTGGCAGGATTGTTCATACTTTGTTTCCCTCAACTATATCACTTTTGCCTATTTTAAAAATGTTCTGTAGAATAAAATTACAGACTGTAGCAAAATAGAGAAATTGAAATAACATATGTGTTTGTGTTGTATGATCCCCTGAATTATATCATGATTTTAAGTACTTTTCTGGCCATCGTGATATGTATTTTGGACATTTCTGAATAAATGTATACACAAATAACATTTGGTGCTTGTTAAGAAGGAGAAAGGTTTCCGCACAGAGTTAGTGAAGTTAAGTGTTGAAAATAATGGTGGGAGTGTACAAATTCTACCTGGTGGTTTGGTGCGGTAGGAGCTGAGAATTTAAGGAGGGGAAATACAGGCATATGAAAATGGTGAGAAAAATCATTTTCACACAGTGAGTGGTTTGAGTCTGGAATGCACTGCCTGGAAGTGTGGTGGAGGCAGGTTCAATCGAGGCATTCAAGAGGGCATTAGATGATCATTTGAATAGAAACAATGTGCAAGGGTACGGGGAAAAGGCAGGAGAATGGCACTAAGTCATAAAGCTCATTTGGAGAGCTGGTGCAGACATGATGGGCTGAATGGCTTCCTTCTGCACTGTAACATTCTGTGATTTTGTGATATACAACTATGTAATGGTACATAGTGGCTCCTTTGTCACCAGAACAGCCAGGCCTATGCCTATTTAGAAACTCTCATTACCAATATGATTTAGTCTTGTCTCTGGTTCGAGTTGTTTGATAGGTAAAAAAATTAGCTGGTTTACTGGAGACATTTCCTATATATGTAGGAGTTAGCAGGATGATGAGTTTCCCATATAGTACAAGATCTGCATGAATTGTTAGCCATACACAATTTGTAAAAGCAGCCAATCCATGCATTCATTTTCATGGTTCTTCAGCAGCCTTATTCTTAGCTCTTGTCAGGAGGGATTGAGTCATAAGCTGTTACCAAGAATGTTTGCTGATTATTTTCTCTCATGAGTTGGCTGTTCCAAGTTATCTTTTCAACAAGCAAAATAGAACAGACAACGTAATGGTGAAGCTGACAGAAGTAATATTTTAGATAGTAGAAAACAGCACAACATGATATCATGAATGAAGGGTAGAGTGGATTTTACAACCCAGAACGTAGACTCGATAGAGCTAAGCCTTACAGACAAGCAGCAGCATTCAAACTGGGTTGGGATAGATCATTTAGTTGCCTGTGTCAACGCAAACAGATTATTTGAACATATGAACATACGAATTAGGAGCAGGGGTAGGCCACTCAGCCCCTTGAGTCTGTTCTGTCTTTCAATAAGATCATGTCTAATCCGATTGTAACCTCAACTCCACATTCCTGCCTGCCCGATAACCTTTCACCCCTTTGCACATCAAGAACCTATCAACCTCTGCCGAAAAGATGGTCAAAGACTCTGCTTCCATCGCCTTTTGAGGAAGGGAGTTCCAAAGACTCATGGCCCTCTGAGAGAAAAAAATTCTCCCTATCTCTGTCTTAAATAGACGATCCCTTATTTTATAACATTACCCCTTAGTTATAGATTCTCCTGCAGGAGAAAACATCCTTTCCGTATCCACCCTTTTCAAGACCCCTCCGACCCTTTATGTGTTTCAAGGATCTTATATGTTTCATTATTTGGCTACTATCAAGTGTTATTTTGTGGGACCTTCTTGTGTGCAAATTTGCTGCTGTGTTTCCTACATTACAATTCAAAAGTAAAACAGAAGCATAATACACAGTGGCTGCTGGAAATCTTAAGTAGAAACAGAAAATGTTAAAAACACCCAGCAGGTTAGGCGGCCCTTACAGAGAGAGAAACACTTAATGTAGTAGGTTGATGATCTTTTATCAGAACTGGAAAGCAAGCCCAATAATGGTAACATTAGATATAGTACTAGTTATTTTCCATCTCGAACATCAGAAAGCAGTAGTGGAAATGAAACAAGGATTGGAAAAAGATAACACAGGAAGATAACAGTAGGATCCTAGCACTGGACAATAAATGCTGACCAACCACTCAGTATGAATTTCATCCAGATTTAGGGGGAAAGCACGAGCGAAATGGTTACTTGTTTGCGATTAGAAAACAATGCTGCGCATAAGCCTGTACAAGCAGATTGTTTTTAAATAGATGCAGTTTAAATAGATACAGTTACAGGAAAATATGAACATAAGAACAGGAATAGGCCATTCAATCCATCATGTCTGTTCAATTCAATTCGATCACGGCTGATCTGCGTTTTAACTCCATATACCTGCCTTGGTTCTGTAGCTCTTAATATCCTTGCCTAAGAATAAAAGTTACCGTAGAAACCATGCTGCAGTATAATTAGAACAGGATCAAAAGCAGTGGTGGCATTATAGCAATTCAGGTCTTCAATTCCATGATATGAAAGCCACGTTACACAATCCTCACTAATTTTCTAGAACTGGCAGAAGAGAAAAAGGAAGAGGAGGTGAGAGAGAGCTAACTGGTCACATTCACACCAACACAAAATCCAGGTTAATAGCATAAGGTCTCCTGGAAGAAGAACAAGGAAATATTCAGTGAGCAGTTAAAAATGCACACTACAAAAATGTACAAAGATTTTACAGTTTCAGTATCTTTACATAACATATGAAATAGGAACAGGAATCGATCATTCGGCCCCTCGAGCCTGCTCCGACATTCAATAAGATCATGGCTGGTCTGCTTGTGTTTCGATTTCCATGTTACCATCTAACCCCAATAACCTTTGATTCCCTTGCCTAACAAGAATCTATCTGCCCCTGCCTTAAAAATATTCAATGACCCCACCCCCACCATCTTCTGAGGCAAAGAATTCCAAAGTTGCACAACCCTCTGAGAGAAAAAAATTCTCTTCATGTCTGTCCTAAAAAGGTGACCCCTAGTTTTAAAACAGCGCCCCCAAATTCTGGACTCACCCATAAGACAAAACATCCTTTTGACATCCACCTTGTCAAGGCCGTTCAGGATCTTGTATACTTCAATCAAATCACCCCTCTCTCTTCTAAACTCCAGTGGAAACAAGCCCAACCTTTCCTCATAACACAACCCATTCATTCCAGGTAAAAATCTAGTAAACCTACTTTGAACCGCCTCCAATGCATTTACATCCTTCCTTAAATAAGGAGACCAAAACTGCACATAGTATTCGAGGTGTGGTCTCTCCAATGCCCTGTATAACTGAAGCATAACATCCTTACTTTTATGTTTAATCTCTCTCGTAATAAAGGATAGTATTCCATTAGCCTTCTTAATTACTTGATGTACCTGCATACTAACTTTTTGTGTACTAGAACACCTAGATCCCTCTGCACCTCAGAATTATGCAGCCATTCTCCATTTAAGTAATATTCTGTTTTTTTTCGTTCTTCTTGTCAAAGTGAACAATTTCACATTTTCTCACATTAAACTCCATTTGCCAGATCTTTGTCCACTCACTCAACCTATCTATATCCATCTGCAACCTCCTCATGCCCTCTTCACAATGTACTTTCCTGCCTATCTTTGTGTCAACTACAAATTTAGCTACCATGTCTTCACTCCCTTCATCTAAGTCGTTGATGTAAATCGTTAAAAGTTGAGGCCCCAGTACAGACCCCTGTGGGATGCCACTCGTCACATCCTGCCGATCAGAAAAAGACCCATTATGCGTACTGTCTGCTTTCTGCCAGCCAGCCAATCTTCTATCCATGCTAATATGTTACCCACTATGCCATGTGCTTTAATTTTCTATAATAATCTTTGATGTGGCACCTTATCAAATGCCTTCTGGAAATCCAAGTACAGTACGTGTACAGGCTCCCCTCTATCCACTGCGCATGCTACTCCTTCAAAAAACTCCAATAAAATTGTTTAGACATGATTTTCCTTTCATAGAACCATGCTGACTCTCCCCTATTACCTTGAGCTCTTCTAAGTGCCCAGCTATAATCTCCCTAATGATCGATTCTAATCACTTCCCCACGACAGACGTCAAGCTAACTGTCCTATAGTCTCCTGTTTTCTGCCTCCGTTCCCTTCTTGAATAGAGGGATTATATTTTCTACTTTCCAATCTGATGGAACCTTTCCAGAATCTAGCAAATTTTGGAAAACTAACACCAGCACATTGACTACCTCATTAGCCACCTCTTTAAAGACCCTAGGATGTAGTCCATCAGGACCCAGAGACTTGCCAGCCTGCAGCTCCATCAATTTACTCAGTACCGTTTCCCTAGTGATTTAAATTTTATCAAGTTCCTTTCTCCCGTTCACCTCCCGATTTGCAGTTATTACTGGAATGTTTTTTGTATCCTCTATATTGAACACAGAAGCTAAATATTTGTTTATTCCTTCTGTCATTTCCTTATTATCTACTATTAACTCCCCACTGTCACTCTGTAGAGGACCAACACTCACTTTACTTAACAAAAACAGAATTACCTGGAAAAACTCAGCAGGTCTGGCAGCATCGGCGGAGAAGAAAAGAGTTGACCTCAGGGTCATGAGGACTTGAAACGTCAACTCTTTTCTTCTCCGCCGATGCTGCTAGACCTGCTGAGTTTTTCCAGGTAATTCTGTTTTTGTTTTGAATTTCCAGCATCCGCAGTTTTTTGTTTTTAACTCACTTTACTTACTTCTTTCCTTTTTAAGTACCTGTAGAAACTCTTGCTCTCTGTTTTTACATTTCTAGCTAGCTTCCTCTCATACTCTAATTTCTTTCTCCTGATTAACCTTTTAGTCATTCTCTGTCGTTCTTTATATTCTGTCCAATTATCTGTCCTGCCACTCATCTTTGCGGAATTGAATGCTTTTTCCTTAAGTTTGATGCTTTCCTTAACTTCTTTAGTTAACCACTGATGGTGGATCCTCCCCTTAGAATTTTTCTTTGTACTAGGAAGGTACTTATTCTGAATACTCTAAAATAGCCCCTTAAATGTCTGCCATTGCTTCTCTATTGATCTATCCTCTAGCCTTGCTTCCCAGTTCACTTCAGCCAGCTCAGCTTTCATCTCCACATAGTTGCCCTTATTTAAGTTTAAGCTACTAGACTTAGACCCACTCTTCTGCTTTTCAAATTGGATGTAAAATTCAATCATATTGTCACTGCTACCTAGGGGTGCCTTTACTCTGAGGTGACTAATTAATTCTGTCACATTACACAATACCAAATCTAATATAACGCATCCTCTGGTTGGTTCCAGAACATTCCACTCTAAGAAGCTATCTCGAAAGCATTCTAAGAGCGCCTCATCCAGGCTACTATTGCCAACCTGACTTTTCCAGTTTGTGTCAGTTAAAATCACCCATGATTATTGCTGTCCCTTTATCACAAGCACACAATATTTTCTCTTGAATACTTTGACCTACACTGTGGCTACTGTTAGGGGCCTGCAGACCACTCCCACTAATGACTTTTTTCACCTACTATTCCTCATCTCCACCCAAACCGATTCTACATCCTAATCTCCTGAACCAGGATCATCTCTAACTATTGCATCAATGCCCTCTTTGATTAACAGTGCTACCCCTCCACCTTTACATAGCATCCTATTCTTGAATTTCATGTACCCTACAATATTAGGAACCCAATCATGTCACCCTGCAGCCACATCTCCGTGATTGCTATCAGATCATATTTATTTACTTCAATGTGGGTCATCAATTCATTTACTTTGTTATGAATGCCACATGCATTCAGATAGAGAGCCTTCAGTTTTGTCTTTTTGTTACCTTTGTAACACCTAGTCTTGACTGTTGATGCATTCTTAGGTATTTTCTTTCTTTCACAAAACGTTGGCATTTAAAGTGTTAAATCTATTGTATTTTTAGAATCTGGGTAACATTACAGCTCACTGCTAATACTTACTGATCTTTGGATCTGTGCTGTGTAACCAATTGCGATGTTTGATGTGCACCCACATACCCTGCAGTACAAGAGTGGGCTGTTTGTGAGCCATCGTGTTGTATGACTCATATTATAGCACAGGTAGAAGGCACATGATCCATGTTAAAAGAGTTGTTATGTATTCTGCAGTGAAAATAATAATTATAGAAAGAGGTATGTGGTACTAACTGAATAAATGGTTGTTACTGCACACTTATTAAATAATATTACAGCAAAAATGTGTTCCCTATTTTAATCTGCATCACCTAGGGCAACTTTGCAACTCCTTTCCCCTTCACTGCTGGCTACAATGGGTGATCTAAGGGGGCATAGAGATTACATAGAGGCATGGAGGGGGCAGCCGAGTTCCCAACATTGTTTAGAAGCCCCCTAAAACTCACCCCCCTCTTTCATCGCCTTCACCCAATCCACCTGGCGCCCATGCCAGCTCATGCCTCTTCAGATCCCCCACGCCACCTCATGGCACCTCTGTGTCCCCATGTATCCCCCATGTAGCCCCCTCAAATTGCTCTGTAATGAGATAATGTGCATGTACCTTTAAGGGATCATATCTTAAACTAATGTCGATCATTGCTAGCTCGACAGGATGTGATGTATGTCTGTAAGTGGCAACCGAGTCGGGATCAGTTAACTCCATCTCCCAGTTCACTCCATCTTCAGTCTTCAAATAAAGAGCCGACATTATTGTTGGGATAGTCCAAACCTTCCACCAACAGCCAATTGCATTTATATTGTCCCATTAACATGGTAAAACATCTCAAGGTGATCCATAAAGGTGGAAATGGATGGCAACCTGCAAAAGGAGAAGAATTTGCGATGCTGACTGAAGATACGGCCAAAAAGATAAAGCTTCAGATGGCATTTTGAGTTGGGGAGAGGGGAAGCAAGGAGAAATTTACAGTGAGTGTTCCTGAGTATGGGAGAAGAATGGCTGAAGGTTTGTCACCCAAGGTCTGGCAGAGGAAACCGATGCAAAGAAGTCAGAGTCGGAAGAGTGCAGGGCTTGTGCTAGCATGTAGGTTTGGAGGAGATTGCAGAGATAGCAAAGAAAGAGATGGCGAAAGGCTTGTAAAAGAGGATGAGGATTTTGAATTTAATGCACTGGGAGATGAGAAGTCAGTGGAGATTGGTGTAGACAAGGGCGATAGGGGATTGGGCCTTAAAGTGGTGTGGGCAGTGACGTTATTGATGAACTGACATTCCAGAGGAGAGTATCTGAAAGCTAAGTGCCTCATATCTACTTCCCAGCAACTAATCACACAAAGTTAACTAAAAATAGCTGATCAGTGTAATGAACCAGGATCTCGCTGAGATATTTTGACATCTCTGGGACTAATGAAACTTACTTGTCCAGCTTGTTCAGTATGATATTTTTCCAGAAGGATGCAGAGTCTGCATTTGAACTATATGGCCAGCCTTTATCAAAATGATCGCTGCACAAAGAACTGAACTGCCCTGTGTTTGTACACATCTGCTGACCAGTGAAACTAATGGAGATGCCCATTGCTTGGGAGCAGGAAAACTGGGCCTGCAAACTGCACACCTGACCCATATGTGGCTTCACACCCCATTTTTGCCTTTTCATACGGAACTGGGATTTGCGTTGCATTTGGCGAGTCACAATAGGTTGCATAAATCGTGTGGATGCCGCGGCCAGCTGGTTAGAAGGTCCGCTTCAGTTCTCCAACACAGCGGCCAAGCTCCCAACATTGTTTAAAGGCCCCTAAACTTCAGCCCTCCCTTACATCCCTCGATCCATCTGCCTAGCCCCCATGCCAGCCCCTTCCCCTTCAGATTGCCCATGCCATCCCATGGCATCTCTCTGCCCCCATGAATCCTCCATGTCCCCAGACTGTCCTGTTATGATATGATGTGCATGCACCTTCTTAAACCACTGTCAGGATGTGATGTATTAGCCCGTGACTCTATTTGTGTACAGTCTTATATTCAAATAAAGGACCCACATTATTGTTTAATTGTTACATTTCTGTCAGAAAGAAGAACTTTGCAGCCCATGCTACCCCATGGCCCCATGTATCCATTGTGTCCCCTCTGATCACCCATGTCACCCCATGTATGCTCCATGCCCCCTTAGATCACCCATGCCACCCCATGCACCTTTATGCCCCCCACATGTTCTCCATAGCCACTCATCTAGAATACGCTATGTATATTCCTCAGAAGCCATGCAATAGCAATGGGAATTATTTTAAAATCATTGGATTTAACTATCTCTAACAATCTAACTCTCTAAGAAAACCCTATATGCAAGCACACTATCATGGGCAAAAACATCCAAGGCAAAAAAAACATAATCCTCTAAGTGCCTATTATGTTTGTAAACAAACAAGAAACCACATTCTGTTCTTCGAGGCTTGTGAAAGTTTCAGTATTTCCAAGAATACCTGCTGAGCTGAGCATTTGAAACCCAGCCAATCATTCATAAAGGAGCAACTGGTACGATTAATAATTTCAGCTCCATTGGCAGAACAGAGGTCCATTTCCATTTCAAAGCAGAGTGTCTGTCGATCAATGGAGGGGGAACAGGTGCAGATAATTTTTTCTACATTCAGAAGCAGTTGTTTTTAAAAACAGGCAGATCTGGCATTTCAGTTAAATCAGGCACAAAAATATGGGGCAGAATTTTCTGCCCGTCAGGCGGGCTGGGCAGGAGCAGGTGCCCCCGCTTGGGTCCTTACCGCCATTTTACATGGGCGGGCCAGTTAAGGCGCGGGTGTGGGTGGGGACGCGGCTGCCTGAGTCAGTAGAGCGCAGAAATCTCCCTGAGGCACCTCTGTGATAGTTTTAAGTCCAAAATGTTTAATAAAGTGGCGAGCAAATTTTTATGACATGTCCCCTCATGTGAAACTGTCACTTGAACTGGGACATGACAAAAATCTTTATTGAAATTAATGCACAAAATTTAAAATCATTCATGAAACCTCGTCCCGCCTGTGAATGAGATTCCATGAAAGATGCGAAGGCCGCCTGGGCTCTTCGCCTGCCCGCCAACCTTAAGGTTGGATGGGCAGCTCCGTTAATTACTTTAATTGAGATTTAAATGGCCTTAATAAGCCTTTGATTGTTTGGCGGGTACGCAGCTGACTTGGGTGCATGCCCGCCAAACTGAAAGTCTGAGTGACGCGCTGTGACGTTGGGACGCACGCCTGATGTCATCATGTGTCACTTTACATCACAGTGAGTGGGCCCCGTCCCCGCTCGCCGAGCCCAAGATTCAGCCCATGAGAGCAGAGGACATTTTTTTTTACATTTTCCACTGCATTATGGTGGTTTCTTCATTGGACAATTGCACAATGTTGGTCAATGTTAGGGTCAACTTGTCTTTAAACAATAGATTCCCACGATGAATAATCACATTAAAAACACATCTACATTGAAACACAGCACCTAATATTGACATTTGTGAATGTGTGAAAACATTTTAGACCTTTCAGAATGTTCCCACGTTCACAGCAGGCTTTTTGTTTTCTTCAAACCTGACATGCTTTTAATGGACTTCCAAAACCCTGCACCACCAGACAAAAATGACACGCAGGAGGAAGTTAAACTTTTGTCTCCATTTTAACGTGGACAACCTGACCTTGGCAGGGACAGAGCTGTGATTTACACACAAGGTAATCCCGACCCACTTAAGGCCAGAGGGAAATGCTGAAACTAATGGCGGAGTTTTCTGTGCCCGTTGACGTCGGGCGTGCTCCGTAGCGTGAGTGGACAATATGGCGAGAAGGACAAAATTCGGTTTCGCGATGTTGTGAAAACAGTTGGCAATCGTCTGCTCTGCCCGTCAATGGCGGGCAGAGTTTTCCGCCATCGGAAACTCATTGTAATACATCTGCATATCATTATAAGCCCATCCCGCTGGAATCATCCCCTCCACATTGGGATCATCCAAGCACGTCAGCATCAGTGCACGCTAATGTGTTTCACACATATAAAAGGTGTGCACTTGGCAGGCAGCACTTTGAGGGGAACTTGGAGATGAGTGCACAGTAATGTTGCACAGCACTTGCGAGGGTCGCCTATTGGACTTCAAGGCTGAGGCAAGTTGCCGAGGTGAGGGGCGGGTGGGGGGGGGGGGGTGCAGATGTGGATGGCAAGGGCTGCAATGCAGTTGATGGTAGTACACAAACACACGCGGGGTAGGCGAGGGAAGCAGCCATGCAAAGGGTAACCCTGTATAAAGTGACCATTCCTCTGCAGCTGAGGTAGTTCAGGCACAGCCCAGATTGCCAAGCTTGGAGTCGGGCCTCCAGCTTATCTGCCCACTCAAACAACACAGAGGCATGAAAGTGCCACCAAGTGCTCCAAAGCTTTTCACCCCTCGGGCACAGGCCGAAAAGTAATGAACATTTTAGTGGACTACAGAACAGTTAGACAACTGCACACGTTGTACAATCGCCTTGTGAAATCTAGCTATGGAGCAGTCACTGGTGGAGATGCTCATAGTCCCTTGCAATGTCATTATCCCTGTTTGGACCAGTCTCCCCCATGGTTCAAGCTAACAGTGCAATGCAGTTAGGAGAATGCCTGTGCCTGAGCTGAGAGCACAGCATGCAGTCCAATGGACAAAGCTGCCACCAATTGGTCAGGTGGAGTGGGGTGGAGGAGGGTGGGGCTTTGGGCAGCCTTGCAGCACATTAATCTCTGGCTATCCAAGTGTTGGTCAGCAATCTCTAGGACATGTTAAGGGGCCTTCAAACTTAACCAGGAGAGGTTCTTAGTACACCCATGCATCTCTCATTTTCATCCTGTAGGAGGAGAACATCAGGAGCACGGAGCCTGGTGACCTAGCTGTATGCCTGGTGGCATGCAGAGAGTAGAGATGACGGAGAAGCGACGGAAGTGCCAGGCTGCACAGAGGGAGGAGCAGCACCCTCAGGAAGAAGGCGCGGCTGGTGTTCCTGCACATGCCACCGAAGAGCCACAGTGAGCCGTCGCTGGTTGGCACCTAGCTAGGCCCAGAGTATACCGACACCGCCTTTCATTCCTGCAGATGACTGAGTCCTAGTGTCGTCAAAGACTCCCTCAAGTCCAGGGAAGTGGTCGGTCACATCTGCCAGCTAATGCAGGATTTGGCGCCATGGGGACATGGAGGGCATCGACTGCCCAGGGCTGTGAAAGTGACTGTGGTGCTCAATTTTTACACCTGTGGCTCCTTTCAGGGCTCCACAGGTGACCCCTGTGGGATATCACAAGCCTCCACCCACAAATGCATCCATGAGGTCACGGACGCCATCTTTGCGAGGGCACACAACTTTGTGCATTTCATCTGGGACCAGGGCAGCCAGAGTGCAAGAGCGATTGGACTTGCCCAGATCTCAGGTGTTGGGTGCCATCGACTGCACTCACATGGCACTCAGATCTCTGTAGCAACAAGTGATCACCTGTGTCAACTGCAAGGGCTTCCATTCGCTGAATGTGCAGCTGGTGTGCAACTCCCACAAACACATCCTGCAGGTCTGCGCAGGGTTTCCGGAGAGTGTGCGTGACTCCTACATTCTCAGTCGGTCCTGATGTATTCCAGGGTCCACAGAGGCCACACAAATGGCTCCTTGGGGACAAGTGCTACCTGCAGAGGATGTGGCTGATGACACCCATGCAGTGGCCTCAGACTGCAGCAGAGCGACTGTATAAAAGGTTCATGTTGCAACTTGCACCTTGGTGGAGCAGATCATCGGGATGCTGAAAATGACGCCAAGGTGCCTGGACTGGTCTAGTGGAGCCCTGTAATATAGTCCACAGAGGCTATCATGCATTGTTGATGTGTGCTGCGCCCTTTACAACCTGGTGCTGCGATGGGGAGAGGAGCTGGCTGAGGAGATGGAGGAGCTAGAGGTCTCCACTGATGGGGAGGACGCCGATGGGGTTGAGGGTGAGGAGGTCCTCGAAGGCGGCGATGATGGGGATGAGGCCCTTGCACTGGCCAGATGAGGCAGGTGCGCTCGGGAAACCCTCATTGCTGCCAGATTTGTGGAGGATGATGACGACATGCAGTGAGGAGACACCATAGATTCTCACATTGCATCTATGAATGTTTGGCTCCAGTCTGGCTTATGGCAACACACATAACCTTTGTGAAAGTGCTCCTGTCAAGGAGATGCAGTGGAGGCCCTAATGGTCGATTGATTGCAGGAGGGTGATGGTGGCATGCAGTGAGGACACTCCATAGACCTTCACACAGCCTCAGGAAGTCTGACTCTTGTCTGGCAGAGGGCAGTTCGCTTGAGCTCTTTGATCAGGGTCATATCATGGACACGCAGCCTTGAAACTTTAAAAGCATCTGGTCTTTTGCCCACCTTCAGCACCACAGGGATCAGTTCTTGGGTCCTAGCTATTCACAATATACATCAATCATTTGGCTGAGGGAACCAAATGTAATATCTCCAAGTTTGCTGATGACACAAAACTAGGTGGGAATGTGTATGGTAAGGAGGCTGTTAAGAACCTTCATGTCGATTTAGACAAGTTGAGTGAGTGGGCAAACACATGGTGGAAGCAGTATAATGTGAATAATTGTGAAGTCATGCACTTTGGCAGGAAAACAGAATGACAAAGTATTATTTAAATAGTGATAGATTGCGAAATATTGATGTACAAAGGGACCTGAATCCTTCTACACCAATCACTGAAAGCAAGCATGCAGGTGAAGCAAGCAGTTAAGAAAGCAAATGGTATGATAAAAGCAAAAAACTGCGGATGCTGGAAATCCAAAACAAAAATAAAAATAGCTGGAAAAACTCAGCAGGTCTGGCAGCATCTGCGGAGAGGAACACAGTTAACGTTTTGGGTCCGTATGACTCTTCAACAGAACTAAGTAAAAAAAAAGGCAAATGGTATGTTGGCCTTCATTGTGAAAGGACTTGAGTACAGGAGCAAGGATATCTTACTGCAGCTGTACAGGGCCTTGGTGAGACCACATCTGGAGTATTTAATGCAGTTTTTGTCTGCTTAATTAAGAAAAGATATACTTGCCATAGAGAGAGTGCGGCAAAGGTTTACCAGACTGATTCCTGGGATGGCAGGATTGTCGTATGAGGAGAGTTTGGGCCGACTAGGCCTGTATTCACTGGAGTTTAGAAGAATGAGAGGGGATCTTATTGAAGCGTATAAAATTCTGACAGGGATGGACAGACTGGATGCAGGGATGATGTTTCCTCTGGCTGGGGGCTCTAGAACAAGGAGTCACAATCCCAGGGCTTGAGGAGAAGGGATAGCTGGAGTGAGATCGAACTGCCCCACTCCCCCCTCACGTGCATATTGTTGGAAGCCAACTATGGCGTTAGTGATGGAGTTCAGCCTGTGCAACAGTGCAGGAGCAGTGTCCTGGACTAAGGTCTCCATGGCGACTGCCATCCTACCAGTGTTGACCTCGGTGCATTGGCATGCCAGTGCTATTACCTCAGTCTAAAGGTGGGCAGACTCCTCCATCGTGCCTTGCAATCTGAGGAGAGCAGCGGACATCCCTCCCTGATGTTCCAGAGCTTGCCTTTGCAGCTCCAACAACTGAGGTATGATCGAGTTAAGAGACTTGTCATCTGACTTGGACTCGGATTTCTGGCTTCCAGCAGCCCTCCGAGTGCCGGAGACCTGGGAAGTCCATGCTGCCGCCTGCTGTGGATCAGACTGTGCGATGCGCTCACCAGATTGTGGTCCTGAGGATACTCTAAAGCTAGGTCCCATTAAGGTGTGTGTCTCTGCGCTGGTGGAGGGTGTGGGTGAGCGCTATGATGAGTCTTCAATGAAGGTGCCTTCAGATTTCTCTTCAGATGTTTCTTCTGGGCTTGATTGGACTCCATTGGCTGTTTCCCAGATGTGCCTACGAAAGCAAGGAGAGTGTGGCACGGGATGCGGAACAGGACACATCACTCACAGCATGGTTGCTTAGTGGATGTTGCACTGCTGGGTCCTCACTTAGTACAGCAGCGCCGACCTCACCTCACAGGAACGGTCCAGATCCTCGCTGGTCAGCTGGATAGCTCTATTTTCAAAGTCCATGAGGACCTTGAATACAGGCATTCCTCCACCAATCTGTGACCTCTCCCTTTCGTTGTGTGCCAGCTTGTCCTGCATGAATAGAGATGGAGAGAGTGTTAGCAGGGCGCCTGCTAGGCCAGGTGATAAGTAAGCCTGGCATGTGTGGGTGGTGAGTGTTCCCATGGACAGGATGAGAACAGTGAAAGTGTGCATGAGAGAGTGAATGGCGATTGTCCCTTGAACTGGCAGTGATCCCTGTGGATGTGTGATGGGTTTGTGAGTGTGTGAGTTGAGAGTGATGAGAAGAGTGACTTACCCTGGGAAAGGAGAGAAGATCATTCATCCTCTTTTGGCACTGGGGGGCTGTCCTCTTTTGTAGGACGTTGTGGCTGAGCAACACTGCCACCGCCTCCCATGCTGGATGAGTGATGGTGCTGCCCCTCCTGCGGACGGTGTTGGGGTAGAGGACTCCACTGCGGGCGTCCACTGCATCCAAAGGCGCTCGAAGGATTGCCTCATTAAACCGGGGTCTGCAGTCATCTTGTCTTTTGGGGCCATGTCTTCTTTGCAACAGTCGTGGGCTGGAAGGACTGAGAGGTGTGCGTGCGGCTGCACTTTAAATATGGCACCCAGCGTGACGAAGTGGTGAGGTGATGGTGTCCGCCTGCCATCAAGACAGCATGTTTCCCAGGGATTCATAATTGGGGTGGGATTGGGACGATAAGATGTAAAAATCTGAAATTGTAGCCGGCGGGTAAAGCGTCTTTTTTCCTTCCCACAACTGCACTTAATGCACATCTGGGATGATTCTGCCCTAACTTTGGCCAGACAAAAATTCGGCCACCATACTCTCATTCATTCATTCATTCATTCATTCTACATTTGATCACTTCACTGAAAATGTAACATGTTCCCTGACCTTCTGAAGTGATAACTGATATTTTCCCCTTTTGTTGGATGAAATACACACTTCGCAGCCCTCAGTATATTAATGAATGACATCTAAGAAGAGCAAAATCTATGGATATTCATACCTTCTTCATTTGTTGCTGTTATCTCTATTAACCTTCATTTAGATTGGATGATTCAGATTGGCAAAGGTAACCTGGAAAATGAGATCTTAGTCTATTCAGAACAGTTTCTTAATACAATATGTTCTGGAATGAAGCAGGGAACAGTTTATTTTAGACCTGGTAATGTGTAATAAGACAGGATTAATTCATGACCTCATAGCAAAAGAACCTCTAGGCAGAAGTGATCATAACATGATAGAATTTCACAGTCAGTTGGAGGGTGCGAAATGTGGGTCTGTGAGTCATGTCTTAAACTTACATATAGGCAATTACAAAAGTCTGGAGACAGTGTTGGATGAAGTGGATGGGAAAAATAGGTAAAAAGGTAAGACAGTGGAGATGCAGTGGTAGATATTTAAGGAGATAATTCATTACTCTCATTAGAGGTATATTCCATTGAGAAAGAAATACTCTGAGAAGGAAGTAGTTAACTAAGGAAGTTAAAAATGGCATCAAATTGAAAGCAAAGACATACAATGCTGTAAAGTCTAGTGGTAGCCCAGAAAATTGGGAATATTTTAGAAACCAGTGAAGGATGACTGAAGAAAAAAGAAAGATGGGGAAATCGGAGTAATGGGGGAAAAATAACAAGAAATATAAACTAGACAGGTAAAGGGTTTCTAAAGTGACCGTTAGTCTCTTAGAGAATGAGACTGGGGAATTAAAGAAATGGCAGAGAAAATTTGAACACTTATTTTGTATCTGTCTTCACAGTAGAAATCGCAGAAAGCATCTCACGAATAGGAAATCAGGAAGCTAAATGGAGAAAGAAACTTGATACAATCATAATACAGGAGAAAAAGTACTGGGCAAACTAGTGGGACCAAGGGCTGACAAGTCTCTTGGACTTGATGGCATGCATCTTAGGGTCTTAAGGGATGATAGTGGATGCATTGGTTGTAATCTTCCAAAATTCCCTAGATTCTGGAAAGGTCCTAGTGGATTGGAAAACTACAAATGTAATACCACTATTTGAGAAAAGCAGGAGGCAAAAAGTGGGAAACTATAGGCCAGTTTGTCCAACATCTTATCATTGGGAAAATGCTAGATTTCTTATTAAGGAGGTAGTAGCAGGACATTTAGAAAATCATAATATAATCAGGCAGAGTCAACATGGTTTTGTAAGAGGGAAATTATGCTTGAAGAATTTAATGGAGTTCTTTGAGGATGTAACAAGCAGGGTGGATAAAGGGGAACCAGTAGATATAGTGTATTCGGATTTCCAAAAGGCATTCAGTAAGATGCCACATGAAAGGTTACTGCACAAGACAAGAGCTCATGGAATTGGGGGTGATGTATTAGCATGGATAGAGGATTGGCTAAATACAGGAACCAGAGTTGGGATAAATGGGTCGTTATCATGTTGGCAAACTGTAAAGAGTGGAATGTCACAGGGATCAGTGCTGGGACCTCAAATATTTATAATCTACATTGATGACTTAGAGGAAGAGACCCCCTGCATTGTAGCCAAATTTGCTGATGATACAAAGCTAAGTAGCACTGCATGTTGTGAGACGGATATGAAGTCTGCAAAAGGATATAGATAGCTTCAGTAAGTGGACATAAAATTAGCAGTTGGAGTATAATGTGGGAAAATGTGAGGTTGTGCACTTTGGCAGGACGAACAGAAAAGCACAATGTTATTTAAGTGGAGAAAGACTGCAGAATGCTGCAGTACAGAGGGATCTGGGTACCCTTGTATATGAATCACAAAAAGGTAACGTGCAAGTACAGCAAGGAATGAGGAAGGCAAATGGAATGTTGGTCTTTATTGCAAGGGGGATGGAGTATAAAAGTAGGTGTACAGGCATTGCTGAGACCACACCTAGAGTATTGTCGTATAATTTTGGTCTCCTTAAGGAGGGATATACTTACATTGAATGCAATTCAGAGAAGGTTCACTAGGCTGATGCCTGGGATGAAAGGTCCTCTGATGAGGAAAGGTTAAGCAGGTTGGGCCAATACTAATTGGAGTTTAGAAGAATGAGAGGTAATCAGATCACATAGAGAACTGGGTTGATGTCTTAGTGATTGGAGGCGGGCCTTCCAACCTGCATGTTTTGGTATCCGGCTGCCTCTGTTCCCACCTCCGAGCTGCTTTGAGAGGAGATGGCCATGACTGCAGCCCACTGCCGACTCTGGAAGGTGGCAATGCCTTGGGAATGGGTTGACTATCAGAAGTGACGTCGGGAAATGGCCTGACTCTCGCTTCCCAACTCGAAGGGGAAAATCCGGCCCTCAATGTCTAGTATCAGATTTAGCATTTTCAGTGGTAAAATAAAAATGATTTGATCCTCGTTGTTTGTGAAGAAACCAATATACTAGCAAAGCTTCTTTGAAGCACTTATTGTCTTAATTTCAAGGACTTTGAAATTGTTTCTTTGAGTGGAGAATTTTCTTTGAATGTGGTTTTATATTTTTGCCACATAACGATTTAATTTAAATTTGTCAAAAACATGGGTCTAGCTAAATGGGGAGAGACTGCAGAAAATGCTAGTACAGAGGAACCTGGGTGTCCTTGCACACGAATCACAAAGTAGTTAGCATGCAGATGCAGCAAGTATTTCGAAAGGCAAGTGAAATGTTCGTCTTTATTGCAAGGGGAATGGAGTACAAAAATAAGGAAGTCTTGCTTCAACTGTACAGGGCATTGCTAAGACCACACCGAGGGCCTGGTCTTTATGTTGGGTCGTATTCCGCACCATCACCACCACCATGCTCAGCCCCCCCCCACCCCCCACCACACACACACACACACACACACACACACACAACAGAAAAGCCAATCTTGAGCCCGCAACCCAGAAGCCAGCTGCCCCACAGTCATAATATGCTGGGACCAGCCTTAATTGACTCAGAGTGGGAGTTCCAGTCCCCATCTGGGAGATAGTCTCATCCTAGAGAGCTGCCGGCCAATACGATTGGTTGACAACTCTTTAGTTTTGAGCAGTGCCAGGATGGAGTAGTGACTGCTGCTGGCATCATAGGCAAACCATGAGAGTGAAGTGTCGTGGAGCTCGGACTTAAAGGTAAAGTCCAGTATCCTGGACAGGCCAGCCTTAGAGGCCCCAGTGAGGAGGTGGGGGGGGTGGCTGCTGTGTGGGGAAGGGTTAAAAGGGGGGTAACGATCTTAGGGGGAATGTCACAATGGGCACAGGGAACCGCCCCATCCTCCCTCCTCCCAAAAGGCGGAAACCCCTACCCCCACCACCTCTTCAGCCTGATAGCAGGGGAGATGCTTTTGTGGTGGTTAAATCTCTGGACTAGTAATCCAGTGGCCCAGGCTAGTGCTCTGGGGACGTGGGTTCAAATCACACTATGGCATCTGGCGGAATTTAAATCCAGTCAAGACATCTGGAAGATAAGGTAGGCTCAGTAATGGTCACCATGACAACTATCATCGATATTGTAAAAACGCATCTGGTTCGCTAATGAACTTTGGGGAAGGGAATCTACCATCCTTATCTGGGTCTGGCCTACTTGTGACTCCAGACCCACAGCAGTGTCGTTGACTCTTAACTGCCCTCTGAAACAGCCTAGCAAGCGACTCATTTCAAGGGCAATTAGGGACGGGCAACAAATGCTGGCCGAGCCAACGATGCCCACATCCCAAGAAAGAAGAAAAAAAGAGAAAGTGCCTCACATGGCTAAGGGCGCGATTTTACACTGGTGGGGTTTTATGGTCCCACCGAAGCCAATGCAGTTTTGAATGGGTCACCGCATTTTATGGCCCTGCTCCTGCTGAAACGTAAAATTTCCACCCAAAGTTGCCGGGCTACCTGGATTGCCTCCGTCTTCTCCACCTCGTGTAAATTTGTGACAGAGGCGGAATGAAGTCTGTAAGTGGCCATTAAATGCCTTCCCCGCCCAGCGTAATATGGGGGACAGGTCAGGGGTGGGCGGGAAGGTGGTGTGAAGACCACACATGTTTTATTTTACTAGCGTCCTCCCCACCCCTAAAACGTTCAAATACGGTGGCAGTGGACCATAAAATCCAGCCCCTAGAGTGAAGTTTTGCTCGCCCTATTTAGGGAGGGATATACTTGCATTGGGCGCAGTTTAGAGAAGGCTCACTAAATTGATTCCTGGGATGAGGGATTTTGTCTTATCAAGACAGATTAAGCAGGTTGGGCCATTTTCATTGGAGTTTTGAAGAATGAGAGGTGATCTTATTGAAACCTACAATATTCTGAGGGAGCTTCACAAGGTAGATGCTGAGAGGATGTTTTCTTTTGTGGGGGAATCCAGGACTTGGTGGGGGGGGAAGAAACAGTTTCAAAATAAGGGATATCTCATTTAAAATCGAGATGAGGAGGAATTTATTCTCTCAGAGGTGCTGTTAGTGTTTGGAATTATCTTTCCCAGAGAGAGCAGTGGAGGCTGGGTCATTGAATATATTCAAAGCTGAGCTAGACAAATTTTTGACTGACGAGAGGGAGTCAAGGGCTATGGGGGTGCAGGCAGACTGTGATGGTGCTACACCCTTTGCGCTGTAAACCTCTTCGTGATCTTAGAGAAGCTAACATTTCTTCCATTAACCGGAAGAGTTCGGTTAATCTGACGATCATATCGAAATACTTCAGTAACAGTGGCTCTTAGTAATTATCCAATAATTGCCTCAATTATTGTCAACCTCATCTTTTAATGTAAAATCATTTGCACAGAAGAACTTCACACTTCCCGCTATCATCTAATTTTGCTAAACATTCCTTTGCATTTACCGCTGAATTATGAAGGCCAATTCCAAATAATAGAAGATTTTCTTCAAATCTGCAAAGCTATCAGAGAAACTTCAAATTCCTTTCACAGTAAGAAAATTGTTGCAGTCAGTTGGTGTGCAGGCAGCTGATTTATCTGTGGCAGTTTTATTGCGTATCACTTTATTTCATGTATTTGTGTTGTCTCTTCCTGAAGCATCGTGACTTCATGCCTTACACTTTTCTGTAATCTTGTTAATAGGTTTTCTAAGCGTCATGGATAAATGAGCCATTCTGAATAACTATGTGTGTCTAAAATGAACAGAAGTACTGACTTTTAAGGAGAACTCAATGTTATCAGCTATGATCTGAAATGAATGTCACTTCACTGTTTATATTGCCCATGAATCTGTTCTGAGAGAAAAAAACTCTCTGGCTGATAGCCATGCTGGTTTGTCTAATCTTTCTTCATTCTGAAGTGTTAGCAAACCCTAAGAGTACTTAGCTAAACAATATTCCTCTTTCTGAGTGGTTCTTCATTTCAGTTCTACCTGTCACTTTAAGATTTATGACTGTAGCTTTCTCAGCAATTCCAGGATGGATCTGGGAACATTTCCAAACCTATGACTAGATCATATTTACTAATGTATGATACCAGCTGAGATGTGAAACTGACCATTGTATATCAAGATTGCTGGATGTCCAAGACACATTAAAATTGTCCTTTGGCTCCACTGAAAAAACAAAGCTGTGCAGTTGGAGTCAAGGATGAGTCAGTCCATTTTACTCCTGCATTGACACAGTCATGTTTATACATTTAAGGTTGAATAAGATGCTTCAAGGATACCATTAACCTAAGACTTTTTTGTTTTTTTGGCAGATCTTTTTTTGTCCGCTCAATAAGACTTTTGTCTGTGTTTCGGTTTTATGAGCTCATTTACACTGGATGCAGGCAGAACTTTGCACCCTTGAAACAGCATAAAATTCATTTTGACCTTTCCTTAGATTATATTGATTTTTCCCCTTTATTATGCTGCTTTTAACTCTCTTAAGTAATCACACAAGCTAATATTTTTTATCCTATTACATGACGCTACAGCATCCTCCTAGGTTTTACCTAATAATGACTACAAATTCACCTCTCTAGTTCATTAACCCAGATTTTTTTTATTTCGGCATTGTACTGGTCAGATCCCTTTCTCAATGGATTTGACCCAATTGGGCGTTCCATTTTGGTGCTCGGACTGTTAAATCCTCGGAAAAAGTTATTCAAGCTTCCCTTACGCCACTGAGTTGTATGTTTTTAGATGTAATCCTCTCTTGCATCTTCTGTGAACCTTAAAGGAGTGTCATTTCCGTAATAATAATGCTGCCATGAGAGTTTTTCTCTTTATTTAGTTGTAACAATAGGAATTTTCATTTGAAATGAATCAGTTCAGTCTCCTGGGGCATTACTGCCTTTTGCTGTTATTTGTGATGTGTTCTATGACTCATTTAATCCTAGGCATCAAATAAATACAAATTGTTTTGCAAATAATTAGCCTATGGAACAAGATTATTCCCCTTGATTTTTTTTTGTATTTGCTATCTATCTTTTTGATATGTAAACCAATAAAAGCAAATAGCCCATTCAGCTCCCCAAATAGCAACAGTTGAAGCTATGACAACCTCTTCAAGGACCTTATTTTTGAAGTGTTTACGCAGAAGTTTCAACACACTATTAAGCTTCTCAAAAAGTCACATCAGTAAAAATGTGTTGCATTTAATTAGCTTTGATTTTTACCAAGCAATGATTATATCACAAACTCATTGATAGCACCTTCCAAACCAGGGACCTCTACCACCAAGAAGGACAAGGCAGCAGATGCTTGAGAACACCACCACCTGCAAGTTCTCTACCAAGCCACATGCTATCCTGCTCTGGAACTATATCACTGTCCCTTCACTGATGCTGGTTCAAAATCCTGGAACTCCCTTCCTCACAGCACTGTGGATGTACCTACACCACATGGACTGCAGTGGTTCAAGAAGGGAGCTCACCATCACCTTCTCAAGGGTAATTAGGGATAGACAATAAAGGCTGGCCTAGCCAGTGATGCCTACGTCCCATGAAAGAATTTTAAAAAACCCTACTCAAAATATTTAATACTGTTTCTAATTAATTGGATCCTTTCCTGCACTTACTGGGATCAACCATCATTCCATTTACAAATTAGGCAGTTTTAGGGTGGATTAATTCTAGTTTATGGCAAAATCATAATAGCCAATAGTCAAATGATAAAGTTCCTAATATTTGATTTAACACTAACCGTATGACTATCCTTTAATATGGCTTATTTAGATCTAAGTCTCCTGGAACTGGTTTCTTTTCACAGACAGTGACATTCAAACTAATGATGACACCAACCTGATCTAAAAAAGGAAAGGGAAACTTCCCGACAGTGAAGAGCTGTATCATTTAAACTATAAGATATGGGGTCTTCCATTTAAGACGAAGACGAAGAGAAATTTTTTCTCTCAAAGGGTTGGTAGCCTTTGGAATTTTCTTTCTCGGAGAGCAGTGGAGGCTGGTGGGGAAAGTTGTGTAGTGGTAATGTCACTGGACTAGTTATCGAGAGGCCCAGACTCTGGGAACATGGTTTCAAATCCTACCACGGCAGCTGATTCAATTAATAAATCTGAAAGGTAAAGTTAGTATATTAAAGTCAGTAACACTGACCATGACAACTATGACTGATTGTTCTAAAACTCCATCCATTGTGTTCACTAATGCTCATTAGGGAAGGAAGCCGGTCAGCCTCACCTGGTCTGACCCACATGTGACTCCAGACCCACAGCAATGTGGTTGACTCGTAACTGCCCTCTGAAATTGCCTAGCAAGTCATTCAGTTCAAGGGCAATTAGGGATGGGGAGAAAATTCTGGCCTTGCCAGTGACGTCCACATTTCGTGAAAGAATAAAAAAAAATACTGTTGCCCACCATACAAAATTCAACCCAAATCTTTGCAAGTCAATGAGTTCAACTTGAACCTCACCTGTCTCATCTGTCTGACAGTAACATAGACAGGCTGGGAGTTTTTGACTGGCTTCCCATACCCTGTGGCATTTTCTCAATTAATCTGCATCTTCTGTTATTGATGGATCCTTGCTCAGCAGCTAGCACGATTGACAGGCTTAGCTTCCAGATGGGTGGGGCGGATTCCAGAGCAGGCCACAGCAGCAGGTAGATCTGATCCAAAACCCGGTGATTGGGTCAATGTGGGGCAGTGGAGGGTGGGAGGACGTTGATGGGGACCCAGTCCTAAGGTATGTGTGTGATCTAATTTGAGAGGCTTCTGTCCTTGATACCAGGTGATCCAATCCAGGAAGGGGGGGTGGGGGTGTGGGGGGGTGGGATGCACGATTGGTGTTTACTTTCTTTCAATAACACAAGTACACTGAGGTCAACTGTACTGCCCAAATATGGGTACAGGTTTGGTGGTTAAATTATTGGACCATTAACCTATAGAACATTAGTTCAAATTCTATTCCAGTAGTATGAGAAATTAATTTCAGTTCAAAAAAATCTGGAAATAAAAACTATTATCAGTAAAAAAAAAAGTGACCACAAAATTATCACATTATCATAAAAACACAATTAGTTCACTAATGTCCTTCAGAGAAGGAAATCAGCTGGCCTTACCTGGTCTGATCTATGAGTGACACCAGTCACACAGCAACATGGCTGATTCTTAAATATCCTCTGAAATGGCCTAGGAAATCACTCAGTTGTATCAAACAGCTACAAATACTGCAGTGGTTCAAGAAGGAGGTTTGCCACCATCTTTTCAGGGCAAATAAATACAATCACCCTGAAACGTTGGCACCGTTTCTCTCACGGTAGTTTCTGTTTGACCTGTTGAACGTCAAGATCAAGATTGAATTCGTAAAAGACTAAAGTCTATTAACTCAACAGACTGAGTCGTCAAATGATCCATCAGCTCTATTCCCATGTTGAATAATGAAATTACCAATAGCCACCAGGAGAGCTTCTACAGAAATTCTAATGTAAAAGTATATTGGAGCAAATTGGATAGCTTATGTAAACATGAGCACAGTTCTTTAAACAATTATGAAAATCTACAAGTAATTGCTGAAAATTTAGGTGTGATTCCATGAATAGACAGCACTTACTGAAAAATCCTGAGTCTACCAAGGATTACACTAACAACTAATTTAAGATTATCAGTTAGGCTCGCAACATAGCTCAATTACACTTACTAGATGCTACGTATATTCATGTGCAAGGCCCTGTTCTCTGTAAGCAGCAATAACATGAGCAGATAATGCATCTTTTTCAATTAAACAAAAGCCTGGGGGACAACTGCTTCCTGGTGCATTCCCCATGGCAATGCCTTGACCAATCAGAGAGCTTGCATTCAAAGCTTTTCTTCTTGCACTCATCAGAACAAACACAAGAATACCAAATTTAAAATTTGGAACCAATTATACTGCATAAGAAAAGGGTGCTGATTGGTTGGCAAGTGGACTCTAAATGCTTGAGGCATTGTCATGGAGAAAGCACCATGGAACAGTTATTCCCAAGCTTTCATTTAAATCCAAAGAAGGCACATTGACTCTGATTGCTCAAGGCATTGCCATGGGGAATGCACCAGGGAGCAGTTGTCCCCCAGGCTTTTGTTTAATTGAAAAAGATGCATTATCTGGTCATGTTATTGCTGCTCACAGAGAACAGGGCCTTGCGCATGAATATATGTAGCACCTAGTAAGTGTAATTGAGCTATGTTGCGAGCCTAACTGATAATCTTAAATTAGTTGTTAGTGTAATCCTTGGTAGACTCAGGATTTTTCAGTAAGTGCTGTCTATTCATGGAATCACACCTAATATTGGACACTATGTTTTGCAAGTAAAGGTAAGACTTGTGTTTATCTAATGGCTTATTATACCTCTCTGATACATCAACCACATTACACAGTAAATTTTTTCAAAGTGTGGTGACTGTTATTCTGCAGGTAATCATATTCCCTCGCTTAGTGGTTTAATTCCCATCACTGAGGAAGATGGTTGTTGGTTCAAGACCCAGCCAAAAGATTTCAGGCATAATGTATAGTACAATACAATTGCAGTAGCTAGGGAATATTGCATTGTCAAAGATCTCCACTTTCAGGTACGTTAAACAGAGGTGAATGTAAAAGATCCAATGGCACTATTGGACGAAGAGTAGGGAAATTGTCCTGACCAATATTTATCCTTCAATGTACATATCCTAAAACAGACTAACTGGACAAAAATCTCATTTGTGTTTGCACAGCCTTGAAAATTAGTTGTTGTATTCCCAACATTACAACAGTCACTGCATGTTAAAAGTACCTCGCTGGCTCTGAAGAACTGTGAGAGCGAACGGCAAGTATAAATGCTTCAGTATCTGAGGAGGTTCAAGGAAACGAGAACTTTTTGTTTCTCTAACACTTGCACTGCCACTTGAGTTCCCTCAAAAGAAAACTCATCAGCTTCACTCTGTGTCATTTTTCAACTAAAGAAAGAGGCCACATGCTCTTGCTCAATTAAAGGCTCCAAGGATCAGGGAATTGTGCATTGACTCAGAAAATTTGTGAGAGTTACTGTTTTTATTTCTTCATCCTTGGAGCGTGAGTTTCACTGGCAAGGGTAACCTTTATTGCCCATCCTCAATTGCCTTTCAACACTGAATGGCTTGCTTGGCCACATGAGGGCAGTAAAGAGTTCACCACATCACTGTGGGCCTGGAGTTATACGCAGGCAGCGTTACATGTAAGGATGGCAGACTTCCTCTCCTGAAGGGGATTAGTGAACCAGTTGAGTTTTTACAACAATGCAGTGGTTCGATGATTATTATTAATGATACTAGCATTTTATTTCAGATTTGTTAATTTAATGGAACTTAAATTCCCTCAGCAGCCATGGCGGGAGTTAAATTCATGTCCCCAGAGCATTAGTGCAGGCCTCTTGACTACTAGAAGCAATTCACCTAGTGCCACTCCTCTGCCTTCTTCCTGTAACTTTATACATCCTTCCTTTTCAGCTAATAATCCAATTCCTTCTTTAATGCCTTGATTGAACCTGCCTCCATCACATGCTCAGGGAGTGCATTCCAGATCCTAACTACTTGCTGCGAGAAAACATTTTTCCTCATATCACTTTTTCCTTTTTTTGCTAATTACCTTAAATCTGTGCTCTCTTGCTTGCGATCCTTCCACCAATGGGAACAGTTTCTCCCTATCGACTCTGTCCAGACCCCTCATGGATTTGAACACTTCTATCAAATCTCTTCTTAGCCTTCTCTTTTCCAAGGAAAACAGTCCCAACTACCTGAAATTCTTCATCCCTGGAATCATTCTCGTTACTCTTTAATACCCCCTATCTAATGCCATGTTATGGCACAACTGATGGTAAATGCTGAGCTGCTCAAATCCCAGAGAGAAAATTGAAACAACTGCCAAAACTTGTTTTGCAATTTGTATAAATTTTGAGATGCGTGCCTTGAATTCAGTAGTAGTAAGGCCACCAAGTCTTATAGGTTTTTTACAAAACTAAATTAGACCTTTATTAATAGAAGAAATGATTTTAAACACAACTATAGATCTACAAATTACTACTATGATAACTTCTAAATTCCCTAATTAATCTAACTTCCAGTTACACTTTCGTTAAGGCAACAGTAAAACACATAGATCTTAAAAGACCCAGGCAAAGAAATATGAAACCCTGAACAATCCAATTCAAAGTGAGCTTCCTTAACTTCAGTTCTTTGTAAACAGCAGCTTGAGGCATAGATGCTGAAGTCTTTTCATACTCGTTAGATGCCTACCTTACCACACAGCCTTCTCTCCTTTATACATATTTTCCCCTTCAAATGAAAATTCCCATTGTTTCACCATGTCTTTGGACTTTACCTCCCTGATAATAAAAAAATTGTCGTAGTACTAATTTTACCAGTAATCTTTAGGAAAAATAAACACACTGTTTTTGAACTTCACTTGGCTAGGTGACATATTTCACCCCTCCTTTGAAAACAATCCAGTCTGGTTTATTTAAAAATGCAAATGTTCTTTTACCCCTTAAATTCTAAACTTCCCCCATGTTTACCTACTTAACATTTCAAATCTAGCTCAACTTCCAATATATCAAAGCCTTCAGACCAGCTGCTTTTAATCCAATGAAGTTTTTCAAACACACATATAGACACAGATACCACTATTTTACAAGAAATTCCAATAGCTTTATTATATCTTGCAGACATGCCATCACATCCTCCTTAAAATGTGACATCCAGAATTGGTTACAATAAGCCAATTGAGGCCAAATCAGTTTTCTAAAGAAGTTTAACCTAACTTTCTTGCTTCTGTATGCCCCTATTATTGAAGCCTAGGTAGCTGGATGCTTTATCAACCACGGTCTCAATCTGTCCTGCCACCTTCAATAATTTATACACCTGCACACCCACTTTGAATTGTGCCCTTTATTCATATAGGGCCAGAACTTCTGAGGAATGGCAATCACAGTTGGACTGTCACTCCACTACTTTTCGCTTACCTTAGTCGGGAGCTGCACATTTCTCGCCCTATCTTCCATCCTAGGCCTGGTGAGAAAAGTGCAGTGCAACTAGTTGCTGAGGCCTTCTGTGCAGTGTAGGATCATGGGGGGAAGTGAAGCTACACCCACTTTTTTATGCCACTAGCTGCTGTAAAACAGCTGAGTTTAAAGGTTCCACCCAGGGAGAAGTTAAGTGGGTAGGATAGGTTGGGGTGGGCAGGAGGGGAATGGGTAGGATAGGTTGGGGGGGGGGCTAGGGTGGGTTGGGGGGGGTAGAATGGGTCGGGGGGGGTTAGGTGGTCAGTCATGGGGTTAACTGGAATTCGGGAGGGTAGACAGGGTAGTGGGTTAGTTGGGGCTGTAGGGTGGGTAGATAGGGGGTGGGGGGTAGTCGGGGGCTTGTTGGAGGGCTAATCTGGGGGGTTGCAAAGGTAGTTGGAGGTGGGAGGCCAGGAGCCGAGTCGGAGGATAGTCAAGGGGTGGGGGCTAGTCGAGGGGTGGGAAGTAGTTGGGGATAAGTGGTGGCTGATGAGGGGTAGTTGTGTGTACAGGGGGCTAGTTCAAGTGTTGGGTGGCTAGTGGGGGGGGGGTCAGGAGGAGTGGTTGTGATTTGGGGTGGTAGTTGAGGAGTGGGTGGCTAGTCCTTGGGTTGGGAGGGTAGTCGGGGCTAGTCGGGAGGGTAGTCGAGTATGTGGGGAGGTACTCGGTGGGTGGGGTGTAGTCGGGAGGTAGCCTGGGATCAGGAGTGTAGTTGGGTGTGGGAAGGGTAGTTTGGGGGTGGGTGGGGGAGTAGTTCCAGTGGGGTGGGTTGGTGGGAAACTGGTGGGGGTGAGCGACGGGGTGGTGGGTGGGGATGGTGCGGTCACAAAGCTATAATTACCCAGGAATTTGAACTGGTTTTAAATCCTTCTAACGTTTCCTGGGTAACTATTCTGCTGAGAGTCAGAAACATCAGAATTCTCTGATTTAAGGCGGAATATCGGTTCCCTGTGCAGGCTAATTGCCGATCGGAAGTTTGAGCTTCCTGGGCAATTCCCATGCAGTCATTGTATGGGGACATCTGGGAGGTCCCCTAGCACATCTTCTGGGGTACCCCTCTCATACAGCCCCCTGGAGGTCAGAAGTTCTGGGCCATAGTCACTCCGCATTCTTCCTACTCAGCTGAATCACTTCATACTTCTCTGCGTTAAATTTCATCTGCCACTTGTCTGCCCATTCCACCAACTTGTTTTTGTCATATTGAAGTTCTACACTATCCTCCTCACAGTTCACAGTACTTCCAAGTTTTGTTTCGTCCACCAATTTTGAAATTGTGCCCTGTACGCCAAGGTCTGCAGCAGGTCTTGTGGTGCATTGAGTAGAGTCCCTGCCTCTGAGCCAGAAACACCGGGTTTGACTCCTACTCCAGGACTCGATGGCCAATGAAAGTGCAATTTGTAATGTGGCCACACATATGCCTATGACAAGTGACAAGAGTGGAAGAGTTTCCTGGTCAGCCATGCTGGAAGGTGGTGTGGTGCCCCCCAAGTTGTAGCCCCTAGTGACAGTCTAGCAATTTGTTTCAGGAAAAACTAGCCATGGGAACAGACATAAGCATGTGCTTTGACGGCCTCATCTGCCATTAGGCGTGGCAATGAAATAAAGATAAGGCCTAGACAAGGTCTAGGGCATACATCTGCCCAAGGGCAAGGCCAGCCAATGGATGGAGACACCATCACCTTCAAGTTCCCCTCCAAGCCACACACAATCCTGACTTGGAAATATATCGCCGTTCCTTTACTGTTGCTGGGTCAAAATCCTGGAACTCCCTTCCTAACTGCACTGTTGGTGTACCTACAGTGGAAGGAAGCCCCAACCTCGAGAGCCCCCACCCTCAGTGCAGCACATCCAGCCCCAGCAAAGCCAGATGTCAGTAGTGGGTGTTTATGGGACTGCAAGGAAGCTGATGACGATCGGAGATGGACCCTGGACAAGGTAAGTCCTGGGTTTCTTGTGCAGGGAGGGTCAGGGCAGCCTAGGAAGGGAGGCTGGGGTGGCAAGCTTTGGAAGCTAGGCAGACACAAAGTGGGGGAATGATTTTAGTGGGGCGGATGGCCCTGATGCTCACCCCTCAAATGATGTACCCCTTTCCTTCCTGCTCTTTCTACAGCATGGGTGAAAAAATGGTCTTCCCACTCTCACCTGCCTTCCATTGGTCAACGTCTTATGGTAGTGGAAGTGGATTGAGGTTTTTAAGTAGCCATTACTTGGCACCTTAAGGGTCTCAATAGGCCGAAGGACACGCGGGTGGGCTAGTGGGAGCCTTATCCACTCCTGTATTACGAGGATCTGGTCGGGGATGGTGGGAAGTGGTGGGTTACCCACACATCAAATTTTACTTGCCCCCCTCCTCTGCTGAACACATGCCTGTCTGGCCTGGGGAGGAGATGGGTGGTGATGTGGGGGCCGGGTTGGGGGTGATGTCAGGGGGCAGGGTTGGTGGGCTGTGATGTGGGATGTAAAATCTAGCCTTATGTGTTTGCAACCTGTCGCTATGTCAATTATTACTGCATGTTATTTTAAAAGATTAAATAATGTATTTAAATATATGTACGTAAATGATCGGGACTTGGGAACTGATGGAACACTATTCCTTCCTTCCATCATAAGGGCAGAAGTGGGGATGTTCATTGATGATTGGACAACATTCAGCACCATTCAAGACTCCTCAGATACTGAAGCAGTCCATGTCCAAATGCAGCAAGACCTGGACAATATCCAGGCTTGGCTTGACAAGTGGCAACTAACATTCGCGCCACACAAGTGTCAGGCACTGACCATCTCCAACAAGAGAGAATCCAACCATCACCCCTGGATGTTCAGTGGCATTACCATCACTGAATCCCCCGCTATCAACATCCTGGGGTTACCATTGACCAGAAACTGAACTGGACTAGCCATATAAATACTGTGGCTACAAGAACAGGTCGGAGGCTAGGAATCGTACAATGAGTAACTCACCTCCTGACTCCCCAAAGCCTGTCCACCATCTGCAAGGCACAAGGCAGGAGTGTGATCAAATACTTCCCACTTGCCTGGATGAGTGCAGCTCCCACAACACTCAAGAAGCTTGATACCATCCAGGACAAAGCAGCCTGCATGATTGGCACGTCATCCACAAACATTCACTCCCATCACCACCGATGCACAGTAGCAGCAGTGTGTACCATCTACAAGATGCACTGCAGGAATTCACCAAGCCTCCTTCGACAGCACCTTCCAAACCCTTGACCACTACTGTCTAGAAGGATAAGGGCAGTATATAGATGGGAACACCACCACCTCCAAGTTCCATTCCAAGCCACTCACCATCCTGACTTGGAAGTATATCGCCATTCCTTCACTGTTGCTGGGTCAAAACCCTTCCTAATAGCATTGTGGATGTACCTACGCCACATGGACTGCAGCGGTTCAAGAAGGCAGCTCATGACCACTTTCTCAAGGGCAGCTAGGGATGGGCAATAAATGCTGGCTCAGCCAGCGATGCCCACATCCCATGAATGAATATAAAAAAAAATCAAATTTGCTGATGACACTAGTTTACCAAATTGTGCCACGGATTGCAGGGGACATCATTAGGCCAGTCAGATGGAGCAATTAAGTGGAAGATGGAGTTCATCAATGAAAGATGTGAAGTAGAATGTTTCAAAGCCAAAGTAGACAATAAGTACATCCTACCGTTAGGGTTAGGAAGAGATACACAAGTCATGAAAATGGCAGTGCAAGCTAATAAGGCCATTAGAAGAAGCAATGAACTCTTTGTGATTGTATTTAAATGCACAGAATACAGAAGTAAGGAAATTAAACTTGTTCAGTAAGGTTTGGGTACCCTATTATAGAAAGGTCATATATAAAAGTCATAGGGCAGGATTTCTCCCTGTCGGGGGCAAAGTTTAAGGACGGGTGCGCTTCTGACCAGCGCCCGATTGGGGGTGTGGTGCCATTTTATGTGGGTGGGCCAATTAAGGCCTGCCCAGCGCAATGTCCGCATGGAAGCTGTGCAGGCGGGGGTGAATCCCAAAATTGAGAGTGTGCTCTTTCATACATGTGCACGAAAGAGCGCACTCATCTCCCTGAGGCCAAGCGCTGCCTCAGCGAGATCGGCTATTCTGTGATAAATATTAAAAGTAGAAAAAAAAATTCCTGACCTATCCCCTCAGGTGACACTGTCACATGAGTTGGGACATGTCCATAATTTTTACAAAAACTTTATTAAAATTTTTAAAAACCGACATGAAACTTCATCCCGCCAGTGGATGAGTTTTCATGCTTTTTCTAATTCCCGCCGAGGCTCCTGGCCTGCCCGTCAACCTTAAGATTGGACGGGCAGGTCCTTTAATTACTTTAATTACTCTGTCAATGGCTTCAATGACAGGTCGGCGGGCGTGCAGCTGATTTTGCTGAGCCCCCGCCTACTGGGAAATTTAGATGGGGCGCGGTGACATTGGGGGTTCCGCCTGACGTCACTGCACGATATTTTACACGTTGGCGAGCGGGCCCCTCCCCCCCTGCTCGCCGACAGGAAAATCCTGCTCTTAGAAAAGTGATATCATGGATTCAATAGAATGTTACCAGGCTCTCATGATTTCAGATACAAACAGAGGTTTGAGGAGTGAGGACTTTTAACTACAGCTGAGAAGGCAAAGAGATAACCTGATATAAGTCTTCTAATTTATGTAAGTTTATAATAAGATAAATTGTGGTAGGTTGCTTCCACTGTTTGATGACGAGACAATGAACAGGTATAATCTTACGCTAATCATTAAAAGAATTAAAACCGAAGGTTTGGAAATGTTTCTGTCACAAACTGCTGTGGAAAGAGTTCGTAAATGCTTTATACAGTAAGTAAGATGGTTGATTGAAAAAGAGGAATATTAAAAGTCATCAAAAGTGAGCAGAGAGTGGAATGGCTAGATTGACTAAGTGGCCCATGTGGAGAAAAATGCAAGCACATATTTAATGGCCATGTGGTCTTTATGCTTTAACATTCTCACAGTTAGAAAGTAAATCGTGTTGTGATTCTGTTTTATTGACCACTGCTGGTAGCTCAAGGGCCAAAAGTACTAATCAACTTCTCCAAAGTCTTGGAGAACTTGCACATCGCAAGTTTCGACTAATCAGGGGTTCTGATTAATCAGGCTTCAATGAATCTAAATGAATTTTTCAGACTAGAGGGAGGTACAGTGGTGTTCCCCAGGTCGACCACTGCATTTTTTTTCATATAAGTGATTTGGACTGGGATCTTCCAGAAATTATATGAAAGTTTGCAGGCCATACAAAACTCATACAAAACAAATAATGAAGTGGAAAGTAATAGACTTTAAGAGGACATAGATGGTGAAATGTGCAAACTTATGACAGATGAAATTTAACGTGGAGGGTATGAAGTGATTGTATATATCTCACATAGGAAGAATGAGGAGCGCCAATATGAACTAAGTGGTACAATTTTAAAGGGGGTTCAGGAACAAAGAGACCTGAGGATGTTGGTAGACAAATCTTTGAAAGTGGCAGGACAATTTGTCAAGATTATTTAAAAAAAGTAAATGGGAGCCTTTGCTTTTGAACTCTATTCCTCTACTAACAAAGCAAAGAAGTTATACTAAACTTTGATGAAGCCCTGGTTAGGTCTCATCTGGTATAATATTCAATTCTAGGCACCACACTTTAGGAAGGATGTCAAGTCCTTGGAGAGGGTACAGAAAAAAAATATTAGAAAAGTAGCAGGGGTAAAGGAGGTTATGTGGAGGGTTTGGAAAAGAGCAGAAAAGTCTATAAGAGATTTGCGAGAGGTGTTCAATATCATAAATGGCTTTGATAGAGTAGCTAAATGGCACTGAGAACAGTAAATGACAGAGATTACACATTGTGAGGGATTTTGTCAACAACATGCCACTCCCGGCAGTGCAACTGGGAGTGGGCACCACTTCCACTGTTCTGCTTTTTCCCATTTCCCACTTGTTTGCACATAAAATTTAAAATGCTGCACCGTGCATGGGAGACATATGCGATCATGCAGTGCAGCTGCTTTTCAGTGGTGAAACCTCCCCATCAGCTGATAATGTAGCAAGTACAGGCGGGCTATAAAAGGGCTTTCTGGATAAACGGGAGTCATGGCTGATCCTGCCCAACTCCGCTGCAATTAGAATAAGACTTATTGAGAACACGAAGGAGGTACGGGTGTTTTACAAAATTAAATTTCACTTGTATATATCTCACATTACTTAAGTTTCTCTTTATTCGTGTGTGCATCATTGTTATTTGTTGAGACTAGCTTATCCAGAGAGCTAAATGTACTGGCAGGCCTCATGGTTGGCACGCGTTGATGGTTACAGGGGAGTGAGGAACATTTCCTTTATTGTGGAAGAAACAATGTTGTATTACTGAAAAAAGAGACATGCTGTCAAAGCTTTTTGTCTTGAGAAGAGAGTGCCTTTTTTAACTGAACAAAAGCTTGGGGAACAGTCATTCCCATTGGCATTCACCATGGCAATGCCTCCACCAATCAGTGTCCACTTGCCAACCAATCAGCACTTTCTTTTCTTGCAGTACATATTGTTGTCCCCCTTTATTGTTGGTAGTTCCTTGCAAGCTGTCCTGATGAGTGCAAGACAAAAAGCTTTGATAGCACGTCTCTTTGTCAGCAATACTCAATTTCTGTTCTACCAAACGTCTATTTGTAAACAATGTTGTGCTCTTTTGTTCTTTATTGAACGTTCATGTTAGTGTCCAGTGTTGTACTCGCCACTCTGCGGGACGTGGCTGAACTTGCAGGCTCAGCTGGCCCTCCTTTCCATTGACTGTAAAAGATATTGTCCGAGAGCAATCTCAGATGGGGGTAATTAAAATGTTGTTGTTGAACTCAAAGCACTGTAAGGACTCAGCTAGCCAACACCTTGAAATGGACACACATTTGGATAGTACTGACATCGTCCTTTAGTGTAGACTAATGGGTTATGGTTATGTTAATGAGCCCATGATGATATTAATGATATAACTGTGATGTCAGATGACCAAGAGGGTCCAAGAGAGCTAGACGCAGAATAGCCTGTGTCCTGAAAACCATGTGCTTTCCCTGAGGTCTTTGTAAATATTTCCTAATAAATTGTTTCAAGTTAAACTATACCGACTATCTCAAGTCTTTTGTAGGGAAACAAAGCCTCATCAAGGTGCGGTAGGACAAGAAGACATGGTAACAGTGAAACCTCACAAAAGTTTGGCAATAACCTGAAACAAGGTGGCAGGGCCGAAGACCACAGTCAGCAACCCATGAGTGATGACCGGTGAACAAATTGGCCTTGCAGTGAAGAAGATCAGAACCGAAAAGTACCACAGTGAAGGGACAGTGAGAGACAAATGATGTTGATAGTTACTGCGCAGCCATTACCCCTTCCACATCGTTTTTAAAACATTGAAGGTCTGCAGCAAGGAAGAGATAGTTCAAAAGGTATTGCACAACTGCGGGTTTACAAACAAAAACTCAGAAACACCAGGTCTGTACACTTTTGTATACTTTGGATGCCATAACAGATGATGTCCCAGTGAGGCAAGGTGTTGAGAAAACCTTGGCATCATATGATGAGGTTTTGGGGGCCTTTGATAAGTACTTCAAGCCCAATAAGAACTTTGTGATAGAAAGAGTAAAATTCACTCAGAGGAGCCAAAGGTTGGGCTTGATTCCATTGATTCCTTCATTAATGATTTATATCGATTGGCTAGTACTTGCGGTTATGGAGCCTTAAACCACAAATTGATTAGAGACCGCATCATAGTTGGCATGTTCAATGATGCGCTGTCTGGTTTGTTACATTCCAAAGAGGGTTTGACCTTAGGGAAGGCTGAACAGTTTGCGAGGTAGGCTGGGTTGCAATGCCAGAAGCAGGGTGTAATTCGGAGCGATGTTGAGGCTTGGGTAGTGTCCATCCAGTATGTAGGCCCTAGTACATGAGCCCCACCCACCGAGAAGCCTGCCAAAACCACAAAAGGGGCAGTGAGAATTCTTCCACCTGTTCAAATGCTCCAGATGTGGCACCAACATTGAACACCACCATGAAGACTGCCCAGTGGTGGGGAGCTGGATGCTTTCTCTGTGGCAGGACAAGTCAATTTAAACAGTTTCGCAAATCTAAAACGTCATTCAAAGGAAACAACCATATTGAAGTCCAAGAAATAGAAAATGTGCCTTCCCAACTTGATGATTTCCTAGAAGAAGTGAAAGAAGCCGATAAACAGTCGTGGTCTGTGCAGTTGGAAGTTCAGGGATACAGAATGGAATTTAAACTGGACCTCAGGGCAAGGGTCTCTGCCTTATCAGACAGATTAGTCTGGCTTCAAAATTGACTTGAAGAAATCAAAATCCAGCCATCTGATTTGAAGTTACAAGGGTCTGGAGGCAAAGATCTCCAAGTGAAGGGTCAGTTCACCACCACTCTTGGGCATGAAGAAAAAGGAATTAACAAAACCATTTATATCTTACAGAACCAGCCAATTTCTCTGCTCAGTAGGTCAGTGTGTTTGAAACTTGGTCTTGTACAGAAGTGTGACGAGGTTTCAGTAGAGGACAATGGAGTAATACTCAAGCAGGAATTTCTGAAGTGGGTTAGGGCTCCAAAAGGCGTCAATTTAGCAGCAGCACTCGAAGTTCACTCATTAAACAGTGAGTCATTCTTTATTGTAGAAGCACCATCCACTGGACCACAGGAGGAGTTTGCAGATCTCTTACTCCTCTTTGCAGTGGGGCTAGAAGATGTGGAAGTAGAAGGCACTGAAAAAGACAGTGACCTTGGTTGGCTTTTTCCTGTCACACCCCTACCACACCCAGGATGTCAGGCTCTTCCCACTTCACTCCTTCATGCCCTCGACCCCACTCCGCACCTCCCCTCACCACTGACTCATCCCTCCTTGCAAGCTGCCATTCTCCTGCTCCCTCCCCTGTGCCATAGCGTTAAACAGGGAAAACCGCTGACCTTCACCAAACTGCACAGAGCCAGCTTTCAACAAACAGATGCCATGGGAGTCTCATGCACTCCTAACTTTATCTTGAAGGTATGACATAATTGAAAAGAAGTTTCACGCTGTTGAGTATTCATGGCATGCAAATGTATTACCAGTATGAATCTGCCACAGGCAGTGTGAAGCTCGACACGCTGTAAACACGCCACTGATTTAATCTCTGCGTCTCAGCCTGCGGGTCGGGAAATCAAAATTTCACATCCCACCCAGTTCAGTCACCCCCCCCCCCCATGTCATGTTTCCCATTCTTGTGGGCTCCATAAAACCTCTGCCATTGTCTTTTTAAATTTCCAGTCACGTTTAAGCTGCTTAAAGTTATCAGATGTTCAGATGTATTTAAGTGAACAATCTTGAAAGTAAAATTAAGATTAGTCAGCAAACAGATGGTACTACACTTTTACTTGGAGACGAGAATTGATTCCCACTCATTTTATTCAGAGGTGCCTGAATTCGAATTTGATTGAAAGAAAGAAACACCTGCATTTATTTGGCGCCTTTCCTGACTATTGACTATCTCAACGCACTTTATAGCCAATGAAATACTTTTGAAGTGTAGTCACTGTTGTAATGTAAGAAATGCAATGTTAGTTACACTTCAAAAGCACACTATTAGCTATAAAACATGTCGAAACATCCGGTGGTCTTGAAGAGCACTGTAAAAAGTGTAAGTCTCTTTTTTCGCAAGTTAATGAATCTTTGGGACAGACTACCTAAGGTGGGATATATTTTCCCCTGTTTGCTATTCTAGCAACAAGAGGAACATTAGTATTAAGTAGGGAACACGTCTTTAGAGTTGCACTGACTTTTCAGTAAAATTGGTAAACTAAGGAAGTTCCAGACTATGTGGTCATTAGTCGTTACTGCTGCCACTGCGAGTAAACCTTGTAAAAAAAAATACCCAAACCATAGAAAAGGTACGGCACAGAAAGAGGCCATTCAGCCCATCGTGTCAGCGCTGGCCAAAAAGAGAAGAAAGGAACTAGCCGCTCATTTTAATCCCGCTTTCCAGCACCTGCTCCATTGCCTTGCAGGTTACAGCACTTCAGATGCAGATCCAGGTACCTTTTAAATGAGTTGAGCATTTCACCCTCAACCACCAACTTAGGCAGTGAATTCCAGATGTCCACCCTCGTGTCCCCTCTAATTCTTCTACCAATCGCCTTAAATCTTTGCCCCCTGGTAATTGACCCCTCAGCTAGGGGAAGCAAGTTTTTCCTGTCTACCCTATCTAGGTTCCTCATAAGTTTGCACACCTCAATTAGGTCGCCCCTTAGCCTCCTCTCTTCTAAGGAAAACAATCCTAGACTATCCAATCTCCCCTCAAAGCTGCAATTTTCAAGCCCTGGCAGCATTCCTGTGATTCTCCTCTGCACTCCCTCCAGAGCAATTATGTCCTTCCGTGATGTGGTGACCAGAACTGTACACAAAATTCCAGCTGTGGCTTAACCAGCATTTTATACAGTTCCATCATTACTTCCCTGCTTTTATATTCAATAACCTTGCCCAATAAAGGAAAGCATTTTGTGTGTTTTCTTGACCACTTTGTCCTGCCACTTTCAAGGACCTGTGGACATGCACTCCCAAGGTCTCTCACTTCCTCAACCCCTCTCAATAACTTCCCGTTTATTGAGTATTCCCTTGCCTTGTTTGTCCTCCCCAAATCCCTCACGCTTTTCCAGATTGATGTTGCTTATCATTTTGACAATGTGTTCATGAGGCGCAGATGATGTTGGCCAGGTCACTTAAATTGCCCATCCCTAGTTGTCTGAGTAGCTGGTGGAGAACCTTCTTCAACCTCTGTAGTCCTTGGGTTGAGTACGGAATTCCAGTATTTTGATCCAGCAAAGATGAGGATGGATACAAAATCTTATTAAAATAAATCTAAATGCACAATACATGTTAGATAGACTTTTTTTTAAGATCTTAGTTGAATAGTTGTTAGAAATATAAGATTGGGTAATTTGGAAGTACTTTTGAAGCTAAGCCTGAAGAAGAGGAACATGTTGAAATTTTATCATCTCCTCAGGTGGAATTGAGCAAACTTTCAAGGCCCCAGTTATGAACAGTATCTTTAATGGAGAAGTCACAGGACAGAGAATTGCCGCTGGGTCATTTTATTGCCTCATTCTTGTATGTGAACCTGCTTGGTGGCATGGAGTTGTCAAAATCTATTCGCTGAAGTAAAACTCTCCGGCAAGAATTCGTAATGTTTTACCTCCATTTGTTTACTGAACTATTGGTAACACGTTGTGAGATTTCTCATCGTATCCCCTGCTGTCAGCGGGTTCATCACAATCGTCCCCAACAGAATACCTTCATCATTACTTAACCGAGAAAGATGCCAGCAGAGCAGAGTTTATTTGGGATGCGTGAGTCAATTGTTGAAAAGCTTATGTATAATTAGTAGTTTGGAAAAGAATCTGTGATAATCAAGTGCCTTAGGTAAATGAGCCAAGAAGATAGTGATCAAATGAGTTGAAAACAAAAGGTGAGAGACATCCATCATAATTAAGATAGGGAGAACAGTGAATAAACTAAAACAATGTGCGCTGTAATAGTTCAGAATACGCACAGGAACAATTATGTTCGGACTAAGTTCCCCAACCCCAAGCAATGGAACTTGCACCGTGAAATGGTGCCATCACCAAGTACAATAGCAAGCCAGCAATAGAAAATATTGACACACCTGCTCACTAATGCTCGGTTGGGTTCTGCCAGGGTCATATAGGAACATACATACGAACATACGAATTAGGAGCAGGAGTAGTCCATTTGGCCTCTCAAGCCTGCTCTGCCATTCAGTAAGATCATAATTGATCTGACTGCGGCCTCAACGCCACTATCCTGCCTGTTTCCGACACCCTTTGATTCTTTTTTTAGTCGAGAATTTATCTACCTCTGCCTTAAAAATAATTCATTGACCCTGCCTCTACCACACTCTGGGGAAGAGTATTCCACAGACTCAGGGCCCTCAGAGAAAAGAATTCTCCTCACCTTTGTCTTAAATGGGAGACCCCTTATTTTTAAGTTGTGTCCGCTGGTTCTGGTCTTGTCCACAAGGGGAAACATCCTTTCAGCATCCGCCCTGTCAAGTCCCCTGAGGATCTCAGCAGGTCTGGCAGCATCGGCGGAGAAGAAAAGAGTTGACGTTTCGAGTCCTCATGACCCTTCGACCGAACTGTTCGGTCGAAGGGTCATGAGGACTCGAAACGTCAACTCTTCTTCTCCGCCGATGCTGCCAGACCTGCTGAGTTTTTCCAGGTAATTCTGTTTTTGTTTTGGATTTCCAGCATCCGCAGTTTTTTTTTGTTTTTACCCCTGAGGATCTTATATGTTTCCATAAGATCATCTCTCATTCTTATAAGCCTGTCCAGCCTTTCCTCATAAGATAATTCTTTCGCACCAGAAATCAGTCAAGTGAACGTTCTATGAACTGCTTCTAAAGCAGTTATGTCCTTTCTTAAAAAAGATGAAAACTGTACGCAGTACTCCAGATGTGGTTGCACCAATGCCCTTTGCAACTGTAGCAAAACACCTGGCCTGAATTTAACGCTCTGCTGCCGGTGGGTTTTTAGGTGAGGTTAGAGGTGTGGAATTGAAGGAACTGGATTCCCTCTTGGTCCCCGCCCACCCCAACCTCGCAGGGATTTTACACTGGGGCAGGCAAAGCCTCAGACAGGTCCCCGCCCTTGCCCCACTTGAGACCCTTAAGTGGCCAATTATTGGCCTCTTAAGGGCCATTTCCCACCCAGGCTCAATTTTTAGGCTGGCGGGAGGATTTCCTGGGCTTGAGGGAAGCCTGAAATGATCAGAATTAGGCCTCGGTGGGAAATTAGGGAGGGGGGCTCTGTCATAAGCCCTCTTCTAACTTTGGGTGCCCCAGACCGCTTAAGGTCCAGTGGCTGCTGGATCTCCCTTCCACCCCGGCCTCTCCCCAAACACCCCAGTTACCCACTTTCCACTCACCCCACCACCAACCCCTCAGGCCTTCCCACCCTCCCTACCATGCAACCCCGAAAACTTACCTTGTCATCCAGTCCTGGGACTTAGGCCCAGGCATCTTCAAGCACTCCTCTTCTATCCACTGCAGCTCCTGTCGCTGCAGGAACTAAAGAGCTACTGGCCAATCAGATTGGCCAGCAGCTCCCTAAGTGGGGCTTCCTGCTGAGTGAGGGGCGGAAGTCTCACCTGCAGCCGGTTGAGACTCATTTGAGCATGAAATAGCTGCGGGGCAGTCAGAGCCGGCGGGGATGTGTTCACTGACTCGGCGGATGATGGGAAGGGAAACCTTGCTATCCGAAATATTGAGACCCCTTACTTTTATATTCCATCCATCCCCCTTGCAATAAACTAAAATAAAATAAAATAACTCCTGACCCCATTGCCAAACATGGACAAAAGAGCTGAACTCAAGAGGTGAGGTGAGAGTGACTGCCCTTGACATCAAGGCAGCTTTGACTGAGTGTGGCATCAAGGAGCCCTAGCAAAACTGGAGTCAATGGGAATCAGGGGGAAATCTCTCCACTGGTTGGAGTCATACCTTGCACAAAGGAAGATGTTGTAGTTGTCGGAGATCAATCTACTCAGTCTCAGGACATTGCTGCAAGAGTTCCTCAGGGTAATGTCCTAGGTCCAACCATTTTCAGCTGCTCCATCAGTGACCTCCCCTCCATCATAAGGTCAGAACTGGGGATGTTCACTGATGATTGCATAATGTTAAGCACCATTCTCGACTCGTTGGATACTGAAGCAGCCCATGTTCATATGCAGTGAGACTTGGACAACATTCAGGCTTGTTTGATAAGTGGTAAGTAACATTTGTGCCACACAAGTGCCAGGCATTGACCATTTCCAACAAGAGAGAATCTAACCATCTCCTCATGACATTCAGTGGCATTACCATCACTGAATTCCCCACTATCAACATCCTGAGGGTTACCATTGACCAGAAACTGAACTGGACTAGCCACATAAATACTGTGGCTACGAGAGCAGGCTGGGAATTCTGCAGCATGTTACCTACCTCCAGACTCCCTAAAGCCTGTCCACCGTCTACAAGACACAAATCAGATGTGATGAAATTCTCTCTGATTGCTTGGATGAGTGTAGCTCCAAAAACACTCAAGAAGCTCAACACCAACCAGCTGAATTTCCAGCTGCCTTTGAGCCAGAAGCTCCAGGTTCATGTCTCACTCCAGGACTTGATGGCTAAAGAAGGTGTATTCATAATGTGGCCAAAGTGCAAATCCTTCCAACATATGCCAATAGCAGGTGGTAAGAGTGGAGAGATTCTTTGTCAGCTGTGCATTGGAAAGAAAATTGGAACCTCTACCATCAATATTCATAGCGCTGGACTACAACATGCATGTAAATGTGCATGATGCTAAAGCAACTCAGGCTCCTTGGAGGTGGGTGGGGGCTGATTGGCTCAGTTGGCTGGATGTCCACCCTGGATCAGATTGGTGCCTACTGCATGGGGTTTGATCCCCGTACTGGCTGGAATGGATTTGGGACCTGCCTCCTTGCCCTTACCATGGTAGAGGCTGTGGCGCTGTGATAAGGGAACGTGTGACCTATAGTGTGCCATGGCCTGAAAAAGTATGTACATTTTGTATAACTCAATAGTTATTAAAAATTCCTTCATGGAACATATCAGTTTTCTGACTTACGCATTAGCTGTCAACAACAACATCCCCACAACTTACACTTAGGGCCAGAGGAGATTATAGACATTTGGAGGAGGAAAACTACAATCTTCTCAATGTTTATGTGGGGGAACTCGCGGCTTATCCTAAACTGGCTGTTGGATGAGCAGTCTGACAATACATAGGTGGTAGAGAGACAGAGATAGATGTCAGCAAGATGTTGAAGATGATTCATAGCTTTGGGTAATGTCATCAAGGGGCAGCATGTAGCTGAGGAATAGAACGGGATCAAACTCAGATCACTGTGGATCCAGAGATAACCATGCAGGGGCAGAAAGAGAAACTATCGCTTAAGGTGTTAGGCTAGTATTGGATAGATAAGAGTGGAACCAAGTGAAGGCAATTCCAGTGAGTTGGACAACAGTAGGAAGATGTGGAGTAGGATTGTATGAGTGACTGATTCAAAGACTGCTAGGAGTTTGAGGAAGTTGAGGACGAAATAATAATCTCTTGATTACTCCCAGTACCAAGGGCAAGTGAGCATAGAAATAGGAGGATAGAGCAGATGAATGTGTGGCTGGAGAGATGGTGCAGGAGTGGAGGGCTTTAGATTGCTGAGACACTGGGACATGTTCTGGAGGAGATGGGACCGCAAGGGTTGCACCTAAGTAGAACCAGGACCAGTTTCCCTTGCAGGGTAATTTGCTTGGGTCGTTGGGGAGGATTTAACCTAACTTTGCAGGGTTGCGGGAACTAGGAGGTAATACTAAAGAGGGATACCAAGATGCAAAGAATGTTGGGAGGGATAGATAGTACTAGAGTAGGAAATTGTACATTATGAGGTGGGTTCAACATAAGAAGGAAAGTAATAAAGTCTAAATTAGGATTACAGCACATGTATGTGAATGCTCAGTGTGGTAAGTAAGTATGAAGTTGCAGACACAGATAGCCACATGAAAATATGATGATGTTTGATAGCAGAGACCTGGCCCAAAGAAGGGCAGGATTAAGTATTAAATATTCCTGGATATATGGTGTTCAGGCAAAGTCGGAAAGGAGGAGGGATGGCAGGATTGATTAAGGAGAACATTTCAGTGCTGGAGAGAGGAGATGTCCAAGAGGGGTCAAGGGCAGAATCTATTTGTCCTGAGCTAAGAAACAAAAAAGATGAAATTCCATTGCTCAGAGTAGTCTACAGGCCACCAACTAATGGAAAGGATGCAGAGGAACAAATTTGCAAGGAAATTACAGACAGGCTGAATAATTATTGAGTAGCTTTAAGGGGGGACTTTAATTATCTGAATATAGACTGGGATAGTATTAGTGTAAAGGGCAGAGAGAGGAAAGAGTTCCTAGAGTGTGTTCAGGAGAATTTTCTGCAGTAGTATGTTTCCAGTGCAATGAGAAAGGAGGTGAGCCAAGTGGATCAAGTGTTGGTGGGGGAACATTTAGGAGACAATGATCTTTGTACCATAAGGTTTAGGTTGGCTATGTAAAAGGACAAGGAACAATTCAGAATAAGAATAATTAACTGGAGGAAAGCCTTCAATGGGATAAGAAGAGATCTAGCCCAGATAAATTGGAATCAAAGCTAAGCAGGCAAAACTGTAACTTGCACATTGGGCTGTCTTTAAAGAAATCGTTCAGGTGTAGTCCAGATATATTCCCACGAATATCCAGAGCTCTGTGAATGACAAAATAGATAGAGATTAAAATGGAACAGATAATGTCTGCTTATGACAGATGTGGGGTGGATAATACAATTGAGAACCAGGTTGAATATAGAAGGTTCAGAGGGGAACTGAAAAAACAAATAAGAGACACAAAGAGATAGATTGAGAAAAGACTGGCATAAAATAACATAAAAAGGAATTAAAAGTCTTCCATTGGCATTTGAATAGTAAAAGGGTGGTAAGAGGAGGAGTTTCAGTCTTGTCGCCTGGGTCCCTGTTCCCCTGGATTCCCGAACCTGTACTCCAGCACCGACTCACAAACACAACTCCAGCTCTTCAGCCACACCGAGCAGAACACTACTGCTCCAAAGTGTTACCTTTGCCCCAGCGGCCCGCAGCACAAAGTCCCAAAATTTCTGCTGTCTTCTCAGATCGCCAGGGCTCCTCTCGAGCCCTCGCTACTTGGAGCCTGCCCACCCCGGCACTTTTACCGCTTGGAGCCTCTTTCTTTGCTCCTCTCCCTGGTGGTTCTGACTGGTGGTTTGCTCCTCCTGGTGGCTCCTTCCCCAGTTTTCTCTCTCTCTCTCTCTCCCTCCCTCCCTCTCTCTCTCTCTCTCTCCCCCACTCAGTCTCTCTCCCTCTCTCTCTCGGACCTCTGCCTGCCCCCTTTCCTTGTCCTCTGCCTGGGACTCCTCTCTGGCACAGCGCCTCACTCCTTGGCCCCATGGTTGGGGCTCTCGCAGCATGTTCATTTTCATGCAGGTGCACTGGATCCCTGTCCTTAGTCCGAAGAACTCCGATCACCGGACTGCACGTGCCCGCTCCCGATCTGCACGTGCGTGAAAAATCCCGGGACCTGTCGGGACTTGTAGTTCCTGACCTCCACCTGACGACAAGGAAAGTTGGGATTCTTAACACAAGGAAGAAGATGGTTCCTAGTTCATGGTGAAAGAAGAGGTAGTTCAGACACCTGAGGGGTTTAAGCTTGATAAGGATATGGTGACTGCTTAAAACTGGATGCAACTCATCTGGTCCCGGTTTCTTATCAAAGATACTGAACAGAGAGAATGTGGAAATTGCGAAGGCATCAGCCAAATTTTCCAACCTTCCTTAGACTCAAAGATGGTACCAGTGGACTGGAGAATTGCAAATATTACACACTTGTTCAGAAAGAGTGTAATGATAAGTGTAGCAACTAGAGGCTAGTCAGTTTAACTTTGGTGGTGGAGAAGCCTTTAGAAGCAATAATTTGGGACAAAATTAATAGTCACTTGGGCAAATGTAGGCTAATTAAGGAAACAGCATGAATTTGTTAACGGAAAATCATGTTTAATTAACTTCCTTAAGATTTTTTTTTGTTCATTCATGGGATGTGAGTGTCGCTGGCTAGGCCACCATTTATTGCCCATCCCTAATTGCCCTTGAGAAGATGGTGGTGAGTTCCTTTCTTGAACCGCTGCAGTCCATGTGCTATAGCTGTACCCAGTGCTTTTAGGAGGGAGTTCCAGGATTTTGACCCTGCAACAGTGAAGGAATGGTGATATATTTCTAAGTTAGGGTGGTGAGTAGTTTGGAGGGGGACTTCCAGGTAGTGGTGTTCCCATGTGTCTGCTGCCCTTGTCCTACTAGGTGGTAGTGGTCGTGAGTTTGGAAGTTGCTGTCTAAGGAGCCTTGGTGAATTTCTGCAGTGCATCTTGTAGATGGTACACACTGCTGCTACTGTGCTTTCGTGGTGGAGGGAGTGAATGTTTGTGGATGGGGTGCTAATCAAGTGAGCTGATTTGTCCTGGATGAGTCAAGCTTCTTGACTGTTGGAGCTGGAGTCATTCAGGCAAGTAGGGAGTATTCCATCACACTCCTGACTTGTGCCTTGTAGATGGTGGACAAGCTTTTGGGAGTCAGGAGGTGAGTTACTTGCCAGAGGATCTAAGCATCTGATCTGCTCTTGTAGTACATTATTTATCTGGCTGGTCTAGTTCAGTTTCTCATCAAGGGTAACCCCCAGGAAGTTGAAAATGGGGGATTCATGATGGTAATGCCATTGAATGTCAAGGGGATATGGTTAGAGTCTCCCTTGTTGGAGGTTTTGTTGAGATAACGAGAGAGTTAATGAGGGTAATGCTGTTGATGTGATGTACACGGACTTCCAAAAGGCATTTGATAAAGTGCCGCACAACAGACTTGTGAGCAAAGTTATAGCTCATGGAATAAAAGTAGCAACATGGATACGAAATTGGCTTAGCGATAGGAAATAGAGAATAGTGGTGAATGGTTATTTTTTAGACAGGAGAAAGGTCTATAGTGGAGTTCCCTGTGGGTCAGTGTTAGGATCCCTGGTTTTACTGATATATACCAATGGCCTAGACCCTGTTTACAGGGCGCAATTTCAAAATTTGCAGATGAAATGAAACTTGAAAGTATTGTGAACCATGAGGAGGAGAGTGTGCAACTTCAAAAGGACATAGGTTGGTGGAATGGCCAGACAAGTGGCAGATGAAATTTAGTGCAGAAATGTGTGAGGTGATTAGGTTTGATAGGAAGAGCGCAGAGAGACAATATAAAATGGGTAAAATTCTAAAGAGTGTTCAGGAGCAGAGGGACCTGGGTGTTTGTGTGCATTATCCATTGGAGGTGGCAAGATAGGTTGAGAGAAGGACGAATAAAGCCCACGACATCATAGGCATTATCAATAGGGACATAGAGTGCAAAAGCAAGCAAGTTATGTTAAATCTGTATAAAACGCTGTTTCAGCCTCAGCTGGAGTATTGTGTCTAGGTCTGTCGACCACACTTTCGGAAGGATGTGAAGGCATTAGATTGGGTGCAGAAAAGCGTCATAAGAATTAATCCAGGGATGAAGAACTTGAATTACATTGATAGATTGGAGAAGTTGGGACTGTTTTCCTTGGAGAAGAAAAGGTTGAGAGAAGATTTGATAGATATATTCAAAATCATGAGAAATTTGAACAGTGCAGATAGGGAGAAACTGTTCCCATAGGTGGAAAGATTGAGAACCAGAGGGCACAGATTTAAGGTAATTGGCAAAGGAGCAATGGTGACATGAGGAAAAACTTTTTCATGCAGCAAGTAGTTAGGACCTGGAATGATTGAGTGTGGTGGAGACAGATTCACCTGTAGGCTTTCAAAATGGAATTGGAACATTATTTGATAACAAAATGTTTGCAGTACTACAGGCAAAGGGCATGGGAGTGACACCAGGTAAATTGCTCCTTCAGAGGGCCAGCACAGATATGATGGGCAGAATGGCATCCTTCTTTGCTGTAATTATTCTTTGATTCCATGAGGGGTAGTGACTGTGGCCACGCTCTCAGAAGATGTATTTTGTGACTTTGATTAGCAAAGGTAGAAACCTGATTGGAGAGTTTCAACATGGACTTGCTGAAAGGTTGGGCATGAATTTGAAAGGTAGCAACGCATTGCGGGAGTTTGGAGAGGAAAGGGAGTTTGAAGGTAGGATGGTCATTTGCAAGGTTGGATGTCCTAAACTATAAAAATATAAAGGACAGCATGCTAAAGTTACCATTAAATGTAAATAGTCATGTTTTGAAGCAGCATCAGAAAAAGAGAAAAAGAATTCAATGTTTTAAGCGGAGACCCTGCAATAGAGCATTTGTAGCTCTATTAGCAACTAAGTAGATAAGATGTAAGTTTGAAGGCCACTGCCTTCCTAGCCCGCTTGCTAGCTTTAAGCAGCACCTTCTCTTCAGGCAATATGTCCCGTCCTTTCAAAACACCATCATCATTCCCTCCAAGCCCTCAAAAAACTCTCCTTGAACCTTCTATCCTTGCAACTTACCATCCTACCTTCAAACTCCCTTTCCTGTGTAGATCTTGACTTCTTGGCTTCCTGTCTATCTGCTGTGAATTGTTACCTTCAATGTGATCTGCAACTGACATCATTATGTTTTACTTCTTTGTTGGTGAGGTGATGCCAATAATGCCTTTCTCAGAATTTCTGTAGGTTCATTTTGCTGGTTGTGTAAATTGATTTCCTTGTGTACTTTTAAATGGATATATAATACTTTGAAAAAAATATTACTATTAATAGATCAGTGATGAGTTGAAAATCAATAGGCTTTTAAGGGAGATCACGTGGATAAAACATAACTGAGACCAACCGTGTTCTTGTGCAGAGTACAAGTTGAATTACTACAGTGAAATCTCACCGAGTCCATAAATTTCTGTAGAGAGTAGCATCATAAATGCATTTGTAAAGCTTTTTCTGATTTGGCATTTCATGCAAAACTGTAAGGATGCTCTATCAGAATGTGGTTGCTGCAAATGGATATAGGAACCTCTCATTGCCATGTAGCCTGTGTAAGATTTCAAGGTATAAAACCCTTCTAATTGAAACCTCTAAGTTCTGAATTCTTAATTTCTGATGTTAGTGTCCTCAGTTATGCCCGACCTAACATCTCACAAATAACTAATATTTATGAATCTAGTAGAATTTATTAAGGAAACATTTATATATACTAAACAAAAAACAGTAAAGACAAAATGGAAGTTTCTTATCCCTCAAGTTCCTAGGATTTCTTGAGCGTTGCCAGCACAGGTAATGTCTTTCTCTTCTTCTATCCCTAGAGTAATGTTGAACTGTGTCGCTGAAGAGTCATACCATAGAAGGTACGGTTAAACTGTGCCAATAAAGATTCCAATTTTCCAACTTTTGACCCCACTTTTCATTATTTTGTAATCCCTTATTTGGAAATAGCCCAAATTTACCTTTTCCATTGGCTCAGGGCACAGGTCATCTGGTGTCACACCGCCTCTGTAATTAGAGTCATGTAGGCTAAAGACAAATATTCATCCCTTTTCTGCTGGGCCCCAGAGTTTACATTCCATTGTAAACAAGTAACACATTTCCCGTAGATACAGAGCCATTAATATAAAAACACTTCCTACCCTAATGTCAAAACAGAAAGAAAAGTTTCCCTCTAATACAGATGTTCTGCCCTATAAGTATGGCCATTCAGTAAAATCAATGCATGAGTTTTGTTTAAAGATAGTGTAATCCACAGTTCAAGCTACTGCTTAGCTATTTCTTCAAAGCTGATTAAAGGTCTCTTAATTGCCCACAGTGCAATTAAAACAAAACATAGAGCTACTCGAACTCGGACTTTCAGGAAAGTCATAAAACTATGAAGTGTAGTTTCTCACAAGCAACTGCCTTCCTGTCCTCCAACTAGCGGAAATCCAAACTTGAACCATTTAAAAACTGGTTCACAATGAAATCCATAGATAGTGCAGGCCAACACAAAATAGTAGTATTATCAAAATCTTACACCTGTCATCCTTGATGTAGCTGTTCAATAGATAACAGCACTTAAGCTAGTCCTTCGAAGATTGTAGTAACAACAACTATTTTATTCACATTGTATCTTTGCTTTTTAATTCCAGTCACCTATGCATTACCAGAATTTTCATTATCTCTCTTTCCATTCCCTCAATCAAAGACAGCTATTTACGAATATTTAATTGGATTGCAACTTGTCCTTTCTTATCCAGTACCATTGATGATTGATATGATACGTATGTTTCTATATATATTATATATATTTATATACATCAATAATGCCAATTTATGTATTTGTTCAATCGTCCCAGTGAGAAGGTGCTTGGACTCTTTCCTAAATCAGTAAGAACATTAACCTAAACCTTTTTTGGAATAGCAATGCTGAAAGATCCCTCTGCAGTTCTTTAACCTCATGATTCATTTGTAATTGATGTTCTCAGGGACATGATTTTCTTCAGGTTGCAAAAGAACCCGATACCACATAGATAATTGCCAGGATTTTGCAGTAAAAATATACATTCTTAGTTAAGTTATAGATTTCATTTATATGCCTGTCATGAAGTTATTAATGTATCTAATATTATTGGAAAATATTTCTCTTTTAAAATAGAGGTTTAGTTTGTTGGTGTGTCTTAATTGGATTAAAGCCAGCTAGTCTGGGTGCTTTGATGTGCACTAGTTTTGATATATAAGAGAGATAACGTGCATTTGCATTTTTTGAATAGAGCATTCAAGAAGTGGGGTGAAAACTGACACCTATCTAGCAGATACCAAGCCATATGCTTATAGTACTAATAAAATAGGCACTATGAGAAGGGTTTCATTGTTAGAGGGGTTTAGTTCAGAGGTTGTTGATACAATGGCCTGAATCTTCTGGTCGGCGTGCAGGCGCAGGCCCTGCTCACCAATGTGTAAAATGGCCCGCGATGACATTGGGTGTGCATCTCGACATCACTGTACATCATTCAGGTCTTCAGTTCAGTGGGTGCGGACCAGAGTTAGCTGCACGCCCGCCAAACTATCAAAGGCCTACTAAGGCCATTTAAATACTAATTAAAATAATTAACAGGTCTGCCCGTCCAACCTTAAGGTGGCCTTCGCATTTATCATGGAACCTCATGAAGGCTTTTTATAAATCAAATAAAAAATTTAAAAAAAAACTCTGACATGGATTGATCTTAATTCTTCAGATACAGGCAAGTTTGGCCATCCTTTTAAGACAAAGTCTCTGATAATGTTGGATCTCTGTTCATCCAATTTCTAATTTGTTTTGCACACCCAGGTGAAGAATCTAAGAAGTTCAACACAGCACTAATTCCTGCAGAACAGGGAATGGCACAAAGCTGCCTGGCAACAGGAGATGACCGTGTGCATCTGCGTTTGCAATGTGTAGGCCAGGACAGTACATAAAAGAATACTCGTACGCAGATAATGTCAGAGCCCATCGTTGTATCCTTGCTGATGCTATTGACAAGATGGCCTTGTCCTCGCTGAATAAACCCATTAATGGTTTATGGTCTGACATAATGGTGAAATGTCATCCATGTAAGTACTGGTGGAATTTCTTCACTCCAAATCCCACCGATAAGCCTCCCTTTTCTAGCTGGGGAATAATCCTTCTCGGCTGTGGAGAGGGTTCTCAAGACATAGCCAATGGGCCTTTCAGACCCATTTTCCATTTTATGGGACAACACAACTCCCACCCTGTATGGAGAGGCATCACATGTTAAAACCAGCTTTTGATGGGTCGTGGTGTACCGATAGACATGATGAAAGCAACAATTCCTTTGCTTACACGAAGACTTCTTCCTTTTATGACCTCCAAGACCCGTGGTTGTTCATTTTTAGTGATGAGAGTAATGGTGCCAACACAGTTGATAGGTTTGGTAAGGCTATAGTAGTTGATGACGCCCAGGAAGGACTTGAGTTCTGTTTCACTGGATAGTGATGGCGCATTTTATATTGCCTGAACTTTGTCTTATACCAGGTGCAGTCCCACAGCATCCATCCTGTGACCTAGATAAGTCACTTCTGGTGCCTGAGATATGCACTTTTTCTTCTTTAACCGTAAACCTCCTTAGCACCTCCTCCAGGTTGGTCAAGTGTTCTGACTCGGTTAACCCTGTGATTAGAACATCATCAAGATATCCAATTACTTGTGGGAATCCTTGCAAAAGGCTCTCCATTGTTCTCTGGAATGTAGCGCACACCGATGAGGCCCTGCAGGATAGATGGATGTGCTGATAAGACCCTAGTGTGTGTTAAAGGTTACATACTCCTGCAATGTGCTATCCACTAGTTGCTGGTAAGTGTGGCTCATATCCAGTTTCATACACGACTTACCTCCAGCCAGCTTGGCATGTTAGTCATCTATCTTTGGGATAGGGTACTTGTCTGGTTGCCTTATTTACGGTCAATTTATAGTCTCCACGGGTACGTATAATGGGGTTGGGATTAACCACTGGAACTATGGGCACAGCCCATTCCAAGAATTAAACAGGTTGGATGATGCCCCGCTTTTCTAACTGGCACTGCTGTCCGTCAACCTTTTCTTTCAATGTATAAGGCACAGGCCTTGCCTTAAAGAAGTGAGGTATTGCCTGTGGCTCCACATGTACCTCGGCCTGCATGCCTTCTAACTTCCCGAGTTCATCCCGAAAAACCATATTGTATTTTCTTAGAAGTTCTGGAACGCCATCTGATTTTAAGTGAAATATCTCAGATCAGTTGAGTTTGATCTTCTGTAGCTAATTGTGACCTAAAATTCTTTCACAATTATTACAGGCAGCTGGGCTGTCGGTTGTAAGAGACTGAGGCTGTGGTGATGCCCTTTACCTGAGTAGATTCTCTCATGTATGTTCTTAATTTAGCTGCTGTCCACTCCAGGTTTATTGGCTGTCTTCCTCCATTAAGGTACATAAAAGTGTGCTCTCCCACTACTGTGGTCAAGGCACCTTGGTCCACTTCCATTGTCAGTGGCTTCTCATTAACTCGTATTGTCACAGTAATAGGTTCGGTCTTCACAGTAGCCACATTACATAAGGAGTAAACGTCAGGAGCAGCAGCTTCAGCCTTTGCTGTATCTGTCACTTCTATCATGTTTGTTTGTTGTTTTGCAGACTGCTTCAACCTTGTCCAGCATTGCCTAACCACGTGACCCTAGTTATGATAGTAATGACATTCTGCCTCTTTTTGAATTTACAGGTTTCCACTCCGTGGTCACCCTCACATTTATAACAGCTTTGTCCTGAAGGGTTTCTGCTAGGCTTTTTAATGTTTCTCACAGTGGCTATTGAATCACGCTTCGATCCCACAGGTCTGGCTTTCGCACCACGCTCAGCAGCAGGTTCTCACCCAACATGAAGTACGGCGCCATTTTCCAAGTGTTGCAAAGCCTGCGTGTCTCTCGCAGCATCTTCCACGGTGAGGGAGATTTCTAGAGCACGCTTAAAGTCGATGTTGACCTTGGCGAGTAAATGGTGCTGAACGGCATTGTCCTGAACTCCATAAGCCAATCTGTCCTGCAACATATCGTTTAATGTGTCCCCAAAGTCACAGTGTTCTGTTAACTGCTTGAGGATAGACTCCCCTGGGGCCCTAACTCTTGAATTAACTTTAAAACGCTGCATTTTTGCAGAGAGCTTCAGCTGGAGGTCCACTAATTCAATATAGGACTTGGAATTGAGCATGCTCGGGGCAATCAGGTTATGAACGAGGTTAGATACTGCCACAAACACTCAAGAGGATCGCTTTCTGTTTTTCTTCTGCTGTTGATCTAATTTGCTACAAAGTAAAATCCGAGGCGCTCTACATTCTGGCTGCAGTTTCCCAAAGTCGCATCGTGCAGATCAATTCTGCTGAAGAGTGACATGACTGGTGAGTAGTTTTGCTTTAAATTTCGATGTACTCAGTAACAGGGCGAGGCACAGAGTCAGAGCTGATTTTACCCTCGTCACCAATTATGATGACGGAGCAGACAGGTTTCATCAAGTTTATTACAGAGAGGTTTACAGGTGTTTTCACGCTCGATCAGGACTCTCGTCAAGAAACTCCACCCCCAGATTTCCCGCACTAAAAGCTCGCTGGTTGGAGTCCCCACGGTATATCACGTGACCCCCCCCCCCCCCGCCACCGGTCAACAGAAATGAGGGGCTATTCCCCCATTTATCACATTTTCCAATACCCAAGCACCCTTGCACAGTGACCTCATTTGCAGACAGCTTGAAGAAGCCTTTAAAGAGTATGGGCAACATTTCTCCCCGTTGGGGGGGATGTGCACAAGCGGGCACACTTCCGATCGGCACCCCCCGATTGGGGGCGCGCCGCCATTTTACATGGCCAATTAAGGCCCGCCCAGCGTGACGTGCAGCAGGAAGTGCTATGCGCTCCCTGTGTGGGCGGGATCAGCCGCGAGTGCACTCTTTCGTGCGAAAGAGCGCACAGATCTCCCTGAGACAAAGTGCTGCCTCGGGGAGGTCGGCACCAATTGAAAACTTTCATTAAAGATTAGAAAAAGATTCCCCGCCATGTCCCCTCATGTGACACTGTCACATGAGCTGGGACATGTCCATCACTTCTATTGTAAAATATCCTGCATTTTTTAAATCACTCACGTAATCTCATCCCTCCCGTGGATGAGGTTTCATGTCTTTTCACAGGCCCGCATGGGCTCCCGGCCTGCCCGCCAAACCTTAAGGTTGGACGGGCAGGTCCATTAAAGTGTTCAATTGTTTTTTTAATGGCCTTAATAGGCCGTTGACAGGTTGGCGGGTGTGCAGCCGAGTCGGTTGCGCGCCCGCCGACCTGACAATCTAAAGGACGCGGGGTGATGTCGGGATGCATGCCCGATGTCACCCTGCATCAATTTACGTGTCGGCGAGCGGGCCCCATCCCCATCCCCGTCCACCGACCGGAAATTGCTGGCCTATGTCTCCCAGTTATCCGCTGGAGATCTCACAGCTGTTAATGATGACGCCTTAGCTGTTGTGGGACAATTCTGTCATATTTTCAAAAGCGCTTGCATCTTTTTTTTGGCTGATGTGAAGAAATAAAGGCGCATTTATTTAGCAAAAGTCATGTTTCTCAGAAGTACCTTAAAGTACTTCATTGAACTATGTTGGCTTTTTTTAGGCATGTGTGCCAGCTATTTAGCCTATAGCAGGTTCCCAAAAATCACGTCGAATTAAATGACTGAATAACCTGATATTGATGATGTGAACCTGTGGGACGAATATAGGCTAAAACACCTCAAAAATCCATTCCCTTCTCTGAATAGTACCATGGCATATTAAACAAGAATGGCACTTCAATACTGTACTGAAGTGTCTGTCTACTTAGCCTTTTAGGTTGTGTGATAGAGTAATGCTTTCAATAAGACTCATGAAAGTTGAAGTCAGCTGTCTAAAGTTTACTGAGCATAAAGTATATATAGTATTTAAACATATATTTTAAAATGTAGCATGACAATCACAACTGATTGGTTGGTGCTTTAAATATGCGACAGTTCTAAGCCCAGTATCTTAGTCATTTCCAAATCAAAACACTAATTATATTTGGCCATTTGTTATATATTTCTCTTATTTCCTTTATATGACAATCCACACAATTCTACATTACATAATTATACAAAAATTATGCAACCCCCTATAAGGAGAATTTAACTTAACCCTTATTAATAATTTTAGTTTTCCTGTTTTTTTCTCCATTGGGCTAATCACGTAACTCCCTTACTTCATTATCTTATTGATAATTTCACTATTGTTCCATATAGTTGTTACACTAGAATCTTTAAATATAATTCTGTCCCAGTTTCTGTATCCTTTGTACCAATTAAGAAGGATGCCTCGGTATTTTTCTTTGCAGAACTAACTGTTTTCCTATATGGTTATCAAATGATTAAATGCCTCTTAAACTCATTTTACTTCCCTCCCAGTAGGTTTGCAGGTGGTTGGTGAAGGAAGGGAGCAAAAAGTTCTTCGGTTGGCCTCCCCCCCGCCCCCGGGTTCCTGCCTGCTCCGGCCTCTCTCATTTTTACAGTGGAATAGGTGAGGCCTAGTCTGGCTCTCCCTCCCCTGCCCTAATTGAGGCCCTTAAGTGGCCAATTAATGACCACTTTAGGGCAGTTTTCCGTCAAGCGTCAATTTTCAGGCTAGCGGGAAGAGTTCAGGGGCCTGAAAAGTGACCGTACTCAGGCCTCAGGTGGGGGGCTGTGGGGGCACCTCCATCAACAGCCTCCATTCACCATCGGGCTTCCCCCCCAAAAGGCCTGGCCTCTTCAGGTGCTACCTCCTCCCATGCCGGCCTCTCCGCCAAAACCCCCACTACCCCTCTGCCCAAACCCCATGGGCCTCACCTCCCCTCCTCACCCTGAGACCCTCACATTTACCTGGTACTGAACTCCAGGGACTCGGACTCTGGGGGTCTGGCAGCACCTGTGGAGAGAGAAACAGAGTTAGCGTTTCAAGTCTGTATGACTTCTTCAGAGCCAAGTCATAAGGACTCGAAACGTTAACTCTGTTTCTCTCTCCACCGATGCTGCCAGACCTGCTGAGTTTTTCCAACATTTTCTGTTTTTATTTCAGATTTCCAGCATCTGCAGTATTTTGCTTTTAACTTTAGACTCTGGGAACTGCTTGCAATCCCTGTCCTGTCCACCGCAGCTTCTGGCGCTGCTGGGACTACAGAGCTGCCAGACGAATCAGATTGGCTGGCAGCTTTCTGAGGCAGGACTTCCTCCCAACTGATGGGCGGAGGTCCCATCTCCAGTTAATTTACGCTCATTGGAATGTTAAATGGTTGTGGGGTAGCCAGTGTCGGTTGCAACCTGTTCTTTATCCACTCTTTGGGTGGCGGGAAGGGAAACCCCACCATGCTAAAAGTCCTGGCCTACGAGTCAGTGTGCAATAGCATATCTTTCCTTAAACCTCTTATTACTTCATGTCGAAACTAGCCAATGGGTCAGCCCTAGTCCAACAACCTAGTGGCACTTCAAATTGATTTGAACTTCACTGAAAATCTAAAGATTAACATTACTACATAGTAATGGAAAATTAACAGTGGTGTAGCATTAGCCATCTTCAGGACAGTCAGATTAACCCTTTCTACACATGTGCAATTGAGCTTCGAACATCCTCCCCCTGATGCTACTGATACCATTTGCTGCTAAGTTCCACCATATTTATTTCACATCCTTGTTAACCAGTCACAATAATGCAAATACCTGTTGCTGTCAAACTACAAATCCATAGAAGTTATACATGGAATTCCTTTCCATCCCAATTTGCATTGGGGACATGTTTTTCCATGCCACGATAAACTGACATGATCTGCGCTTGCAGTTTTAATTCGAATTCCTTTTGCTCCTGTGAGTTCAACGTCAATTTCAAGTCAAAAACAGAATTACCTGGAAAAACTCAGCAGGTCTGGCAGCATTGGCGGAGAAGAAAAGAGTTGACGTTTTGAGTCCTCATGACCCTTCAACAGAACGGTTCTGTTGAAGGGTCATGAGGACTCGAAACGTCAACTCTTTTCTTCTCCGCCGATGCTGCCAGACCTGCTGAGTTTTTCCAGGTAATTCTGTTTTTGTTTTGGATTTCCAGCGTCTGCAGTTATTTGTTTTTATCAATTTCAGGTCACTTCTCTTAATTCAAGTCACAATGCAGCGGTGTGATGTAATAATCTCCACTTGCTTGGATTTGTGCAGCTCCAACAATCCTCAAGAAGCTCCACACTATCCAGGACAAAGCAGACTGCTAGAACAGCACCTGTCCCCACCTTAAACATTCAGTCCCTCCACCAACCATCCAGAGTGGAAGCAGTGCGTACAAGATGCACAGCAACAACTTGCCAAGGCTCCTTCAACAGCACCTTTCAAACTGGCAACCTCTACCACCTGGAAGGACAAGGGCAGCAAATGCATGGGAACACCACCACCTTCAAGTCCCCCACCAAGCCACTCACCATTCTGACTTGGAACTAAATTGCCATTCCTTCACTGTCGCTGGGTCAAAATCCTGGAATCCAGCAAATGTGGATCAGTAAGCAGGAGTACGATGAGTCTGGGCCCTCCATAGTCCAACGCAAATATTTCTAACTTGCTGTAGGTTTCTGTCCTTGCCCAGGACTTGTCCACTTGTAATCAAACCATAAACCTCTGCTTTTCACACAAGATCCTCTGCCTTTTGGCCATTGATTGCTACAGCCTGGCTCCTTTTTAACTCCTTTCCAGCTCTAGTTTTCAACTAACTTTAAATAGCACTAACAGCAATGTGGGTGTACCTACACTGCATGGACTACAACATTCAAGAAGGCAGCTCACCATCACCTTCTCAAGGGCAATTAGGGATGGGCAATAAATGCTGGCCTAGCCAGCAACGCCCGCATCCCATGAAAGAATTTTAAAAGAATTCAATTGCATATTGTAATTGCTTTTCTCTGTTCAAATTCCGATTCCAGTTTATTTTTGTTATAATAATGGTAGTGTGAATCACCTAAATGATATAGAAAATTGCACCTATATTCACTGAGGTTATTATCTTTGAAAGTGAACCCTGAACATGACTGTTGTCAGTACGTCCCCTCACCACCTCTGCAGGCGCAGAAAATACACAAGAAAATGTGTGTTGCAAACCAGAAATTTTTGATGACGCTGCCCCTTTTTAAAAAAAAAGAAGAAATCCCAGTTAATATTCTGTAAGGTGGCACAGGCATAATAGGCTGTGCAGCTAAGGATCATTATAAGGGGCTGTTGCTCTAGACGAGGGCACCCGAACTCGAAAGTGCAACCCAGACACGGAGGTTTAAAAACATGTATTTTGGGCTTCACAGACTAATGCAAAAAACATGCTGGAACCTTAAAGAGACAGTGATGTGCTAATTATTTTATTGAACAGGGCCTGTGTGTCTCTAATGAAGTCATGCTTTTTCTTTAAAGAGCTGCACATTGAATCAAATAAGCGTGTGCTAAGTGTGAAATTAGCTGAAATAATAGAAATGCTTACATGCTTCAGTTGGCCTACCAATAGGAATATCCAATAGGCGTGTTCTGCATGTAATTTCCATGAAAACATAGAGGCAGATTAATTGCACATCTTCTGGTGATAATGTCAAAATAAGGATACGAAATTGAATATATGTAACTGGCTGAACATGGACGTCCCTGTACAAATGGCTAAAAATAACTTGCTTATCTAATGCAGAAGAAATTTATCAAATCTCTTGAGGAGGTGAAGAAGCTTTCTCCCCCTTGCCATCGGCTCCTCATCTACAGACTAGAGGAACAAAGGCTGTTCTCAGCTAACTGGAGTCTAGCTCAGCCAATCACAGAGTTCCCTTCTGGCCGTGTCATCAGGACCTGATGAGGAGAGGATGCTTTTTATTCTGTAGTTGAAAGGCAGAGAAATGCCAGGTCTGAGCAGCCTCTGGGGATAACCTGCTCTCCATGATGTGAATGAACAGCGTCTCTCTCTCTCTCTCTCTCTCTCTGCTTCTTGACTGGGCTACGCATCTCTGTAACAGACATCAGCAGGCACTGGGATCCTGGGCCTCCTGGCTTTCCATTTGCAGCCGGACTGACATATTTATATTCCGTGGTGTTTATCAGCAGTGCTGGTTTATCAGAGCTCCATGTACGACAATCTGTACCTGCATGGATTCGATGACTCGGAGGCGGTGAGTATATGTTGTGCGAGTGAACTGGGAAGAGCGAAGGGATTGGAAAAGTCTATTGAGCAGCACACAGAGCAGGACATTTAAAAAAAAACACTGGTTGCTAATTCTGTCACCACTAGAGATTCCTTTTAATTCAGTGACACCTGCAATAATCCTCCATTAAAGCAGCCAACAATACTGTCGATCTATGAGGCGACTGGAGGCCTGACTGGGCTGTAGTCACCAGCAAATCTAGTCTCTCCGTCTCTTAGCAGCAATAGCAGAAAGCAACAGCAATGGATAGTGTCTTCTCTCTGTCAAGCCTTAACAACCCCCACCTGACAACTATTAGCACAGCGTCTGGAGTGAGAGAAAAATAACAGACTTAGCTTGCATGCACAGAGCCAAAGTGAAAATGTTTTGATTTCCTTTTTATTATTTAAAGTGTCCACTTATCTAACCAATTCAAAATCCAAAGTTAAAATCCAGACTGTCCCTCGAGAAGTGTATGCGTGTTTGTGTGTTGCTCAATGGACGGCAGAGCACTGCGCTCTGGAAGAATATTGCTTGTAGCACAAGTATGGAGGATGCCTCTTGCTTTGTTAACATAATTTTACACAGCTGGATCCTAATATACTTTGGCCATTTTGTATGGTAAACTGTGGTATTTGAATTAGAGCAGAATGAATGGCAATACTGAACTGGTGATAAAGCTGTGCTTTTAGTGATAGATTACATTTGCTGTTAGCTACTTTTGAGATACAGTTGATGTGAAAGGCTAGGATCAAATAGATCTATATCGTTAGGGACAGTGTTTATGATGCCTGCTTTATGTTGATGAATCTTTTGCTCAAGTGAATTATGTGCCAAGACAATCCATTACTTTTTCTTTTCTCAATAGACTGTAGCTTTCTCTTGCCTTGTTTTAAATTGGCTAATTGTTTGGAACCACAATGCACCTTTCACATCTTTTAGCCTTGACTGAAAGCAATGTACAATATTGAGGTTTAAAGTCGTTTCCACATAATCTCATAATGGCTGCTTTTAACAGCAGTTACTCCCCACTGCGAACACTATTTTGGGAGCTATGCAAATTGCACGTGATAGCAAGGATATTTTACATCAGTTCTCTAATGAAGAGTGACCCTGAAAGATTGCTAGTATTATCAGAGTTTGCTGTATGTTCCAAATGTTAGAATGAAGATAATGTTATATGACTAACTTCTGTTACAGATGTTATTATTTTGATATCTTTGGAACTTGTTTTAGGAGCTCATCCTTTGATTGACATTCGATCCTCTTAATCGTTATCAATCTTAATGACGCAAGTGAGTAACGAGCAACATTGGCGCTTTGAATATTTTCTCTTGTGCCATGCATGGTGCTACCTTGAAGCAAACCATTGGATTAGGGAGAGATCTCAACTGTTTTCTTGCATCAACCAGCATATATCTTTGCTGTTAAATGTGCCTAAAATTAATTTTACTGAACTTTAGAAAATTTGGAGTAGAAGTTAAAAGCAAAAGTAAATGTTAGCTCTTAGTTCAATGAGTATTGCTGCCCGATGAGGGTAATGGGACGGTTGCTTATAACATCAATAGCCTATATTGTTTGCATTATATAATGTGACTGCAAACCAACCATACCCTTTTAACATTATTCTCGGGCTGAAACTCGTGCAAAGATAAAACTATTCAAAAGAGCATGACAGATTGATGGAAACTGTCATGTTGGATAAGAAAAGAAGACTTGCATTTATATTGTGCCTTTCACAACCTTGGGATGAGGCACTTTATAGCCAATCAAGTTTCTTTTTTTGAAGTGTAGCTCTGTTTTAGGCAATATGGCAACCAGTGGGTGTACAACAAGGCTGCACAAACAGTACTGAGATCGTTTGTTTTAGGTGTTACTTGAGGGAAGAAAGTTGGCCAGGACAACAGGAAGACCTCCTCTTCCCTTCAAATTCGGCCATGGGGTTATTTTTACATCCATCTGAGAGGGAAGTCAGGGCCTCGATTTAACATCATCTCTCAGATGTGACACCTCCAACAGTGCAGCACTCCCTCCGTACTGCACTGAAGTGTCGGGCTGGGCTCGGTGCTAAATTTTAAGGACAAGCAAGTTTACCTACACAACAGCAATCTCTGCACTTCATGTGAAGTGCTGTGAGATTTTTTTTGATTGGTTGGCAAAGTTATTGAGAGAAACTATTTTAGTAGAAAAGTTTTTGGAACATGGGATGCTTAGCCATAAGCAGTTGTTGTGGCAGAAACCACTGCATTGTTAAGAGGAGAATTGGATCAATATTAGAAAAGAAACATTGCAGGTCCATGGGGAGAGAGCAAGACATCGAGGTTCTCTAGCAAAGAGCCATCATAGATGTAATGGTCCAAATAGTCTCAATTTGTGCTATAAACTTTTATAATTCAAAAGTTCTGTAAACAAATGGTTTATTCACAATGTAAATTTCTGTAGCAAACTAGAATGCCTGAGAGCATCCTGATGGCCATTCAATCCATTATGCTTGTGCCAGCTTTTTGAAAGACCTGTCCAATTAGTTCTACTCCTTTGCTCTTTCCACACGGCCTTGCAATTTTTTTCCTTTTTCATGTATATCTGCACTTCCCCTTTCAAAGTCATCATTGCATTTGCTTCCACCACCTGGTTAAGTGGTGAATTCTAGATCCTAAGAATGAGCTGCAAAATTAATTCCTTATGTCCCTCATGGTTCTTCTGCCAGTTACCTCAAATTTGTGTTCTCTTGTTACCAACCCTCCTACAAATGAAAACAGCCGCTCCTTATTTAATTCATCAAACTCACCCACCGCCACCCCATAATTTTGAATACCTCCATTAAATCGCCCCTTAATCATCTCTGCTGAAAGGAGAACAAGCTTCTTTAGTCTCTGCACATAACTGAAGTTCCTCTTCCCATCTATTATTCTGGTAAATGTCCTCAGCACCCTCTCCAAATCTTTGACCCTCAGCACCCTCTCCAAATCTTTGACATCCTCTGTGAAGTTTGGTGCCCAGAATTGGATGCAGTACTGAAGCTGAACCCTAACCAGTGATTTGTAAATGTTTAGCATAACTTTCTTTCCTGGATACACAAAGAAGAACTCGTGTCAAAAAACAAAGCATTGATAAATGAGATAATGGAACCCATTAACCCTTATGGCTTTGCGGGTCTCATGAGCTGATGTCAGAACAGTTTAGTTGGCAGAAACTAATCATTTCCTGTGTTATTTTCTGAATCTCTGTATGGCATTCTTTGGATCAATAAATGCACTAGACCCAGTGATTGTTAATGGTATCAATAACCAAATGCATGCAGCATTATGGTATTAAATAAATATTTTCTGGATATTATCACAATGATTATATGCACTTGGCTCCAAAATGTCTGTGCAATACAGTTTGAAGCCCAAATTGACATCTTTGAGGGTGTAGAGTTTCGCTTTAGAGCATGACACTGGTAGAGGTGAAAAGAATGCCAGAAAGGAATGGAAAATATTGGCTATGAGTAATAGTTGTTTTTAGGATGAGAAGGGAAGCAATTATCCATTGAACTTGTGCCATTTTGTCAACCATGCAAATGCAAATTTTTCAACCTAAACGCTGACTTTTTTTTCCATATTGCTTATATACTCTTAACTCCCAAGTAAGTATCCAACACTCTTTTCATTACCTCAATCATGACATTGCTGAGTTTTAAACAAGGTGATAACTTACTTAACAAAGGGTGGGTTGGGGGTGGGAGGGGGGCGGTGGGGTATAGTGGTGTGGTTACTATAAGGAATCAGTTATTTTTCTCAACTTTGCTTCTAGCCAAATCATGATATCTCAATTCAAGACGAGAACGAGACAGGCTCAATACAATTTTCACTTTATATTATCTTAATGATTTGCCAAAGTGTTATCCTCTCTGGCAAACAAATCGAACTCTGTACTCCAACAGATACCAGTTTGGGCTTCAAACTGAACTGCGCAGGGATTTTGGAACCAAGTGCATATAATTTTTGTGGTAATATCTTTAAGTTATTTATTTAATGCCATAATGCTTGCTACACGTCATTAGCTATTAATACATTAACAGTCACAAGGCCTGATTGACTAAATACCTGCTTTGCAAGGAAGCAGGAAGAGTATGGGAACAAATCCCCTGGGTGCGCTGAATTATACTGAATGTAATTTTGTGACCTTACCAATTCAGCAATTGTTTGTCTTGATCACTGGAGGCAACATGAATTGTTTACAGCTTTCCAATTTTAGCACCATTTAATTCACCATTGTGATATTTAACCACTCTGGGTAGATAAGATAAAATGTGGAACTTGCTATCATATGGAGTCGTTGTGGTGAAAGGCACAGATGCCTTTAAGGGGAAGCCAGATAACTATATGAGGGAAAAAGAAATAGAAGGATATGCAGGTATGGTTAAATAAAGTAGGGGTGGGAGGAGGCCTATGTGGACATAAGCACCAGCACAGACCATTTGGGTCAAATGGAATGTTTCTGTGCTGTAAATACTCTGCAATTTTATGTAATTTTGGTCAAGCTGCCTCACAGTTTCACTGAGAACTAATGACAGTTGTGGTGAATGTGAATGCAGATTCTTGCTGTGAGCTTGGCTTATGTATAGGTTGCCAACTTACGTCCCTGAGGTCATCAGACAACTCATTATTGCATGTATCTCTGTATTAGTATATTTGCATGTTATTCTTGTTGCTTCATACTAACAAATCACACGTGGTGATAGCATTGTTTTCCTTTGGGCTCCTGGCATCTCCTTTCAAGAGTTAATATTAATAAAAGACCTGCGTTTATATAGTGTATTTAGTGACCTCAGAACATCCAGAAGTGCTTCGGTTACAGCCAATGAAATCCACATTGAAGTGTAGTTGCTGTTGTAATGCAGGAAGCATGGTAGCAAATTTGTGCACAGCAAGCTCCCACAAACAGCAACGCGATAGTGGCAAACCAATCTGTTTTTGTGATGTTGATTGAGGGATAAATAATGGCCAGGATACCAGGGATAATACTCTGCTCTCCTTAAAAATAATGCTGTGGGATCCTTTATATTCACCAGAGAGCACAGACAGGGCCTCAGTTTAATATCTCAGCAGAAAGATGGCACCTCCAGTAATGTAGCCCTGCTTCAGCACTGCTCTACAATGTCAGCCTAGAATTTTGTGCTCAAGTCCTGAACTAGCACTTGAACCCTCAACATCCTGACTCAGAAATTCAATAGTGCTACTGACAGATCTACGGCTGACATGTCACAGTCAAGAGCCACTTGGAATGCATCATTATTTGAGCAGGAGCCCCCACAGAGATAGTTGAACACCAGTAGTTTACTGGAGATGCAGATTGAGAAGGTTCAAATTCACTCCACTTTGAACTTCTAATTGACGTCTGACTGAAATGTTAAATTGGATGTCTAGATTAGGCTTGAACCCTGGTGCCAGGTGAAAAATAACGATTTTCAATAGCAAATGGTTTTCAACACTGAATTCCCTTTGTAACCAGAGCTTTGCAGTTGAGAAAAGAAAAACTAGCATTTATATAGCACTTTTTGTGACCTCAAGACCTCCAAAAAGGTTCATAGGCAGTGAAGTCCTTTTTGAAGTGAATGACTGTAACGTGGAAACTTGCAGCAACCAAATTGTGCACACCAATAATAATGAGATAAATGACCAAATAATCTGTTTTAGCGATGTTGGCTCAGGGGTAAATTTTGACCAAGAGGCCACAATAATTCCCCTGCTCCTCTTCAAAAAGCGCAACAGGATGATTTATGTAAGGGTGTATAAGAGTATCGTTTTAACATCTCATCCAAAAGACAGTACCTCCAACAGTGCAGCACTCCCTCATTAGGATACTGAAGTATCAGCCTAGGTTATACACTCAAGTTTCTTGAGTCGGTTTGGAAACCATGATCTTGTGATTCAGGGACACAAGTGCTATCACTGAGCCAAAGCTAATATGCAAAGAAAACCCATGCATATGTCAGCACCAACGGGACATTACCACAGAACAGCTTCTAGGGGCCAGCCAGAGAGCAAATCACCCGATCCTGCATTTTATTCAGTCCCAAAATATACTCAGCTTGTGCTATCCAGTTATTTTAATTAATCCTGCTCTGTTTGCGAAGAATATTTGGACAGTTCTCATCCCCCTTTGCATTTTGTGACAAATAGTTAGTGTAAGGGCCAGAGAAAGGGATCAGCACAGTTTGCAAATATTACTTAAAGTACGTAAGAGAAGGCATCTTTAGTTCATCTTTTTCTAATGGCCTTTAACAGTATAACCAAAGACTATCATCCCATCGCCATTAGTAATAGCTTGTAGCCAGTGCCATTCCCTAAGGGATGTGAGCCTGCCAACTAGCTGTGTCAAAACATCTACACAGAAAAATCTAACTTTGTGGTAACAGCTATAAAAAACACTGAAGAAAGCAACATTTCATTGAGTTTGCTGCTTTAGCACCTGGAAAGAAAAGAATCTCTGGACCAATTAAACAGGCTTTTCTCGAAGTACCTCTTTAAATGTTTTTATATTCCACAGGGTCGATCTCTAACACTTGTCAGTATCCCACAGGCGCTCATATTGAATTGTCTTCATCTTTGTGAGACATTTTAACTGCTTGCTCATGATATAAATGTATGTGACATTGAGTTAAGGAATGGAGAATCAGCTCCTAATCGCCATCCAATAAGCTCTGTTGGAAGACATTAATCTGCTCATCAGTTGATGACAGGATTGATTTTGGCCATGAAGCCTTCCATCACACTCTCTTGCCCTTCTTCTCTTGCTGCTTTTCTATCTTTCCTGACTCTGTGGGGTGCCTTGGAATAATTACTGCAGTAGAGGTGTTTTATAAGTGTAAATTGTTGTGTGCCAACCCAGAAGGGAAAAACAGTTCGGTCCAGTGCTCTTATTTCTCAGTTTTTAATGGTGTTGCATTTTAAGGTATGCAAGTCCAGTTCGGACCAGTATTCTTACTTCCCAGTTTTTACTGTTTTTTCCTCCTGGGAAATGACCTGTTGGTGATCATTGTTGAGCTTCAGAGGTTAGGATGAGGGAGGGGTTTGGGAAAAGGAGAACTGAAGGGAGAAAAAAAAAGTATGGTAGATTTGGCAGTGTGCCACCATTAAGTTAATAAAATTGATTTTATTTCATATAGTTGCTCTGTTCAAAGTTGCAATAACTTACTCGGCAATGGTATCTGCATCGAGGCCGAGATTCGAACGAGCATTTTCTGATCTGGAAAGTAATGCTTTAAGGGCTAATTTGCATTGCGGTGAAATTATGTTTGCCTTGGATTACATGGTACGACTGTATAAATAAATCAGCTTGCTGTGTTCTCTTTGCCCCACATGCTGTGACACTTCTGTTTTATAGGGTGCCATGAAAGGGAGGACACAGTCAGAACTGATGTTTTGCCAGGAACTGCTGAATCAACTTTAATCCTTTGCATGGAGACAACCCCATCCATGCCACATTCAGAGTGGTGACACGTCTTTTGAAAAAGATTACATTTCGAGACCCATTCTTTCTTCTTGAAGCTAATGAGAAATAGCAAAAATGCTATTTTGAATTTTACTTTTCACATTTTCTGCATTTTTAAAAAATTGTAAATAAGATGGGGCCTCAGCATTTGAGATGCATGACCAATTCCTCCCGGTGGGAGGGGGGGTCCTTCTACAATTCCATTGCACCAATTTGAAAGCCTCTTATTAATATTTTTTAACGCTTATTTGGCAGCGAGAAGCAGTGTTTTCTGCACTGCTCTGTACAATGCACTTAACAGTGCCTCAAGGCTCTTCGAGACACAGGCATCGGCACCCACGCTGGCAAGTAATAATAGAATCAGCCCTGCATCTGACTTCCAGCATGCAAGCTGATATACTGTTATAGCAAGGCCTTTCTGTTTTAATATAATGGATCTGAACCCTATCATCAGGCGACTTCTTGCTCTGAGAATTGTATAAAAGTACTTGTAAAAACACTGCTTTGTTAAGATTATCAACAGTGGGCACCTTTTGAGTGCAAGAATAATCTGCGACTCAAATGGTATTTAGCCAGTACACAATGTATTTCTGTGCCACTCTCCAATTAGACATTTTGCATTGTGCCACTACGGAGATGGCGATGACAGGGAAATATTTATAGAATTTTAAGTGTGGGCAACATTTTAAATTCATCTGAGTGACACATCAGCTTGGATATCATCCCCCCATTAATCCTATATTTTTGGGGATGGGGAAACGTCATTGTGCCACAATGTACGATCGCAACGTAAGTAAAAATGTTTAGATACGAATCGGTTTTAATTTTAAAAGGAAAATCAGGCTTTCGGCCAGCGAGGAAACAGCTCTTAAGCTCCCAGTGCCACGTCACCTCCAGTTTTTCCTCAGCCTAAAACCTAAATATTAATACAAAATATAGGGAAGATTAATTTAGTTTAACTTACTAATGTTAGTAAAATGCTATGTTTAGTGCCACTCAAAAAATATCAATTTACTTTGCCTTGGGAATAATTCCAGTGTAAATACTGCAGGTATAATTGCACCCAAAAGATATTGCACATGTTAAAATAAATTGGCACTGTCTTTTCAATGTGCAAAATTATGTTTGCTATCACCTCCGTGATCCTGACAGCTGTGAATCCTTTTTATTTGGGTTTATTGTGTCAGCACCAATAGCCCCCTTGCTGTGCTGGAGTGCAGAAGTTTAATTTTTAAAATGTAAATGCTACCACTTCAACATGCAAATCCTGGGATCATGTGGCTTCTTACATTCTGATATGCTGAAGCTGCCATGTCCAAAGTGGGTGCTTGTTCAGCAATGGCTGCTCACAACGCAGGTAAGCTTGGGTTTTCTGAATAGGTAGAAAACATCAGCTGAGTTGGTCCAGTTCACAGCATCTTGCACTGCCCTGGTCTTTCTTTCAGGCACATACAGCAGACTTGCTATCCGTTTTTTTTTATGATTGCCTCTGGACAATTACTTAATTGGACATTGACAGGTCGGCGGCCGCGCAGCTGATTTCGCTGCACCCCCGCCTTCCTGAAAAGTTAAACGGGGCGCGGTGACGTCGGGAGTTCCCCCCAACGTCACCGCGCGTCAGCAAATGGGTCCCGCTCCTGCTCGCTGCCACATAAATTCCTGCCCTTAGTCTCCAAGTCCCAGGGAGGTGATAGGGAAGACAGGCTTTGTGAATGGCTTTACTTTATCCATTTAATTTCAAGATAGAATGGAGTTAGGGGTATAAAGGATAGTGAATTAGCATTTCTACCTGGAAAGAAGGCACATGTGATTCATGATGCCGTGGAGATGGACTTTGAGAATGGGAAGAGTCCATAAGATGCCATTGTAGGATTGTGTTGCAGGTGTTCTTAGAAGTATCACTGATCCTCACAGACAGAGTCAGCCTGCAAGAAGCTGTGAGATAAAGGCAAATCTTTGTTCACCACGCACAATGTGGGTGGGAGCTTGTGCTCAGATTGAGGACACCAAGGTCATGAGGGTTTAAATAAAGCTGGAAGATGCGCCAAGCTTTGGCCATAAGGAGGGATCTCCAGGGTAACCCTCATTGTGAAAGTCAGTTTGGGGATTATAAATAATCTAGCTGGAAAAGGAAAAAAAAGCTCAAAATCACTTTGAATTGGCTCTGGGTGAATATTGACTACTTAAGGGACTACTTTAGTATAACCGTGGTGGGGGATTTTGGTTGTTCTTATAAGTTAAGTAGGGAAACTTTTCTGTAGTTTAGAGTACACCTGCGTAAAGTATTTAAACATTGTTGCTTTTAGTTCATTTGTTACAGTTAAAATCTTAAAACTGAAATCCTGCCCATGTGATCCCTTAAGTCATTCACTGGCAGTTCGAGTTCGTTTTTTTTTAAGTTATTGGTCCTTAGGACCAATTATATAATCTATTTCTGGCTGTGAATTTACTGTACTATGCTCTATGTGAGGCAAACCAAGGCCCATATTCAACATCAGATTTCATATCTAGGAATTACTTAAGTGAATTACACCAAAAGTTGAATTTTGTATACTTTGTAAACAGAACACAAATTCTTGGGAAAGTGAGTGATGCAAAATATCGACACTGGTGCTATACTTTCAAGGAGGATGCTTCAATCACCATCCACTCTTGCTTATACATTTGCTAAAGAGCTCTTGATTAACTTTTGCTGCTACTAATAGTAGATCTGTCTACCAGCAAAGCCTCAGCTGGCCCCAAGAATAATCGATACCAATGATGGAGTTACAAGCTGTGATCAAAGTTCTCATAACATCACCCATGTGTCACTTATGAGCCTTATCTGAATGCAAGTCTTGATAATTGGTTTGCTGTCTGTCATTTATTGCAGATTGTATTGTTTTGCCTGCACGAGAGCTTTTGGTTCAGTTTATGAAGCTGTGTTTCTGCACTGACACTTGCCCGATTTATAGAAGTGAGATGAAATGAAAAGTATTAAAGCTTGTGATGTTCATATAAGACTGATGTAATTACAGGGTTATATTTGGCAGCTAATTGAGATCTACTTTTCACAGAACCATGGAGCATAGAAGGAGGCTATTTAACCCATCGCTCTTGTGCTACATTTTGGATAGAACTATCCAATTAGTCACACTCCCATGTTCTTTCCTCATAGCCCTTTAATTTTTTTTGTCTTCAAGTATAAATCCAATTCCCTTTTGAATGGTACTATTGATCTGCTTCCACTGCCATTTTGCAGTACATTCCAGAACATAACAACTTGATGCATATAAAAAAAAACTCTTCTCCTCCTTGGTTCTTTTGTTAATCACCTTAAATCTGTTTCTGCTGGTTATATATCCTGCTGCCAGTTTCTCCTTATTTACTTTATCAAAGTTCCTGTATTGAATCTCCTCTTCAATCTTTTCTGCTCCAAGGGGCACAATCCCAGTTTCTCTAGTCTCTCCAGATAACTGAAGCCCCTCATCCCTAGTACCATTCTAATAAATTTCCTATGCATTCTTTACAAGGTCTAGATATCCTTCTGAAAGTGTGGTACCCAGAATTGGACACAGTATTTCATCTGAGGTCTTAGCAGAGTTTTATAAAAGTTTAGCATAACTTCCTTGCTTTGTACTCTTAAGTCTCTGTTTATAAAGCTAAGGATCTCATATACTTTTTAACAGCCTTATATTAACTTGTCACCTTCAAAGATTTGTGTCCATATGCTCACAGGTAGCAGATTTCTTTCCCTAAATAACATTAGTGAACCAGATAATCGACAATAGTTTCATGGTCACTGTTACTGAGACGAGCTTTCAATTCCAGATTTTATTAATTGAATTTAAATTCCAGCAGCTGCCATGGATGGATTTGAACCCATGTCCCCAGAGCGTTAGCCTGGGCCTCTAACTGACTACTCCACTGACATAACTATGCCACTGTCACACTGTCCCACCCCCCACCCAAAGCTAACCGGTGAAATAATATAAAATTGAATGTCCAGTGTACGAAGGATACTCAAGGAGTTAATTATTTTTGTAAAACTTCATTGCTTTAATTTTCATCAAAGTACATGAATATATTTTAGGTACTTCATTTGTTCCATGCTCAGAACAAAATGCTTTTTTTCTCTTTGAAAAGAAATCTTCACGTAATGTAAGAACATAGGAAAAGGAGCAGGAATAGGTCTGTGGCCCCATAAGCCTACTCTGCCATTCAGTCAGGTATAGACTGATCTTCTACCTCAACTCCTCCCTCCTGCATTATCCCCATATCCCTTACTTCCCTTAGTGTCCAAGAATCTATTGGTCTCAGTTTTAAATATACTTGATGCCTGGGTATCCATGCCCTTGCAAGTAAAGAGTTCTGAAGATTTATGATCCTCTAAGGTGAAGAAATCTCTCCTCACATCAGTCCTAAATTACTGACCCCATATCCTGAGATTGGGCCTCCTAGTCATGGACTCTCCAGCTGTGGGAAACAGCCTCTAAGGATCTATTATGTCAAGCCATCTCAGAATTTTTTAAGTTTCAGTAAGATTACTTGTCATTCTTCTAAACACCAGAGAATATAGACCCATTCTACTCAATCTCTCCTCTCATTTCAGGAATCAATCTATGGAAACTTTCTTTCACACCCTGTAAGACAAATATATCATTCCTTAGGTAAGGAGACCAAAACTGGACATAATACACCAGGTGTGGTTTCAGCAAAACCCTATATAATTGCAGCAGCACTTTTTTTTATTTGTTCATGGAATGTGGGCTTTGCTGCCTAGGCCAACATTTATTGCCTAACCCTAATTGCTCTTAAGAAGGTGGTGGTGAGCTACCTTCTTGAACTGTCACAGTCCATGTGTTATAGGAACACCCACACAGCTGTTAGGGAGGGAGTTCTAGGATTTTGACCCACCAACAGTGAAACAACGGTGATATAGTTCTAAGACGGGATGGTAAGTGACTTAGTGGGGAACTTGCAGGTGGTGGTGTTCCCATGCATCTGTTGCCCTTATCCTTCTAGGTGGTAGTGGTTGCAAGTTTGAAGGTGCTATTGAAGTTGTTGCAGTGCATCTTGGACATGGTATACATTGCTGCCACTGTGCATTGGTGTTGGAGGGAATAGATGTTGAAGATAGTGGATGGGGTGCCAATCAAGCAGGCTGCTTTGTCCTGGATGGTGTTGAGTTTCTCGAATGTTGTTGGAGCTGCATTCATCTGGGCAAGTGGGGAGTATTCCATCATACTCCTGACTTGTGCCTTGTCGTTTGTGGTCAGGTTTTGGGGTGTCAGGAGGTGAGTTACTGTCTGCAGAATTCCCAGCCTATGTTCCAGTGCTGCAAATACTGGTCCAATGGCATTTCTATTGATAAAAATTTGAAAAATGTATGTACAAAAGGAAATGTGGAGTGTAGTTCTCCAAGGAGCAAATCGCAGTGATACTCAACCTCAGAACTAGTTGCCTTAAAAGTATCAATCTGTATCAAGAAATCAGTGGTATTGCAGGGTAGTAAAGGAATGGTGAAGACCCTCTAATGTGTTTTCGTAAAATGAAAAGTTCAGTTGCTAAATTTGCTGGGAAGGTTTGAAGTACCAACATTTTAACATCAGCCAAAACATTAATAGTCAGCTGCAAAAATGCATTCAACTTTAGAATATGGCATTCACTGGGCTTCTCCAGAGTGCCTATTTTGATGGTTTTACAGTAATAATGGAGTAGAATTATGCATGGATGGAAGATTGTATCACAACTCACTTATATATAGTTTATCTGTGTAGGGTCCATGGTTACAAAGCTACAAGTGATAGAGGGTCTAACAAATCAGTGTTTTATTGAGGTGTGTAAACTATCCTATAAGGCTTTGGTGCTAAATGGAAATGTTCTTGACCATTTCCTAAGATTATACGCTTCCTAAATTAGGCACACTGTTCAGTGTCCACAATGTAAATTGCATGGAAAGTTATAGTTATAGTATGTATAATTGCCGAAGGCTGCTTTTACATTCTCAGAATGCAACACAAACATAACTGTCAGTTAATTTGATGCAGAAGAAAAGGCTGTCAGCTTTGGCTAAGTCAGAGATTGTGGGTTCAAGCCATAAACCAGAGATTTATTTTTATTCATTTATGGATTGCTGGTGTCTCTGGCTAGGCTTGCATTTATTGCCCATCTCTAACTGCCCTTGAGAAGGTGGTGGTGAGCTGCCTTCTTGAACTTCAGCAGTCCCTGTGGCGTAGGTACACCCACCGTGGTGTTAGGGAGTTCCAGTGTTTTGACCCAGCAACAGTAAAGGAATGGTGATATATTTCCAAGTCAGGACAGTGAGTGACTTGGAGGGAAACTTCCAGGTGATGGTGTTCCCATGTATCTGCTGCCTGTGTCTTTCTAAACGGTAGCAGTCATGGATTTGAAAGGTGCTGCCTAAGGGGTCTTGGTGAATTTCTGGAGTGCATCTTGTAGATGGTACACACTGCTGCTACTGTTCGTTGGTGGTGGGGGGAGTGAATGTTCGTAGATGTGGTGCCAATCAAGTGGGCTGCTTTGTTCTGGATGGTGTCAAGCTTCTTGAGTGTTGTGGGAACTCACTCATCCAGGTAAGTGGGGAGTATTCTATCATACTCCTGACTTGTGCCTTGTAGATGGGGAGTCAGGAGGTGAGTTTCTCATTGCAGGATTCCTTGAGTTTATGATCTGGGCTGATACCTCAGTACAATACTGAGGAAGTTCTGCACTTTTATAAGTGCTGTTTTTCAAATGACACATAGACAGAGGTTTCCTCTGCCTGCCAGGGTGGATGTAAAAGACCCCAAAGCAACTTTCAAAGAACACTGGAGCAGTTATGCAGGTATTCTGATATTTATTGCTCTTCTAACATTAAACCCTCTCTTTTCATCTAGCATCTTAATTGTCCGAAGGTGCATAATCATAGCTTATGCCATGATATCGCTATGGGACAAAACAAGGAGGTAGGCCCAAGAACTACCTCAGCTGGTATGGGGATTGAGGTTGCATTGTTGCCATTACTCTGCCCTGTGCTCTCGTCATGTAGTCAACTGAGCTAACCAACCAACATCAGTAAAAGCTCATTACATTGCTGTGTCTGGGATCTCGATTTGTACACATTGGCTGCTACAATTCCCTACTTTACAGCAGTGACATTACAAGTCTGTAAAGTGCTCAGTGATCTCCTGAGATCATTATGGGCACTATCTTTCTTCAATATAGTTCTAAGACTGCATAACTGGAGATTTTGCAGTGTTAAGTTGCAATATTTTGGGAAGAAAGTGTTGAGCTCTAGAGGGCTAACATTTCTGTTTTCAATTATGCTTTCAAAATTGCAATAGGAATATTACAAAACCAGTGTAAGCTGTGTCACTGCACTTAGGTTAGGAAGTATTGACTGAATAATTCTGATTGAATAAACTATTGTTGTGTCAAAAAAACTCAAGTTAACAAATCACTAGACATCGATTTAGCCTGACCCAGTAAGTGAAATAACTAATTGTAAACCAGCATCAATGGAACATTGGTCAGATATTGCATACCTCAGCTTTGCTTCTTTCAGGCACTGAATGGGAAAACTTAACAAAGACCTAGCCAATATGTGACTTCATCACAGGGTGCAGAAATCTCTTAATAGCGTTTGTCACTGCAAATGAACACAGAAGTCAAAATGCTTTCACTTTCAGCGCTGGAATGACAGGAGAATTATGAGCTATCAGCAGTCTTTTGTTCTACTTTTGGAGTCCCAGATACCTTTGTGTTTTGGAGAGTCAGGGGCTTGTTACTGATTGGAAGCATTAACCCATTAACTCCAATTCTACTCGATCTGCAGGTTATCAACTCTGTAAGAATGCAGCAAGTTGTAACTAACCAATGGAGAGTTCTTTATTGTTGCTGAATTTCAGAATTTAACAACTGTAGATATGTATATATGTATATATTAGAGCTTGTGGGTGTGCAGCATAGGAGGTACACAGTACACCAATACAGAATGTAAATAAGTTAAACTCAGAATCTGAAGTTAGCACATGTATCTGCCAGGTGCCCGACTGAGTGCTTCTGTTTCTGTTAGATTGAAAGTATGACTGCAGCATGGGCGTGGTCGCTGCGAGCTCTGCTAGATGGAGCCGTTGAAGGTTTGCCAGAACTCAAAAGCAAAATCCTGCGGATGTTGGAAATTTGAAACCATCATCAGTTCTCTGTCTGAAGGCAGGTCTGACGCACAGCATCTTGATCCCCATCACGGGTGCAGCAAGGAGGCAGGTCCCATATCCACCCCAGCCAGAATGGTGAATCAAACTCCGTGCTTTTGGCACCACACCGGCCATCGAGCCAATGTTGCTTCCCCCCACACTCCCCTCAAGGAGTCCAACTTGCTGTGGCAACATACACTTTTCCATCCATGTTGTAGCCTGGAGCTATGGATAGTTATGACAGAGGCTCCAATTTTTTTCCATTACGTGGCTGACCAGGAGTCTCCCACCACTCTTACTGCCTGCTATTGGTGCATTGGAAGGATTTACAAGTTGATTCTCAACCTGTTTGACCATGTTATGAATGCACCTTTCTTGCCCATCAGGTCCTGGTATGGGGCTTGAACCTGGAGCTTCTGGCGCAGAGGCAAGGACTCTGCCCACTGCGCCACAAAACAGTCCCTGGAAATCTGAAGGAAAAACAACAAAAGCTGGTCAGGCAGCATCTGTTGAGAGAGAAACAGAGTTCGCATTTCAGGTCGGTGACCTTTCATTAGAACTTGGAAAAGTTTTAAAAGTAATAGATTTTAAGCAAGTGATGAGGGCTAGGGTGGAAAAAGTACAAAGCAGAAGGTCTGTGATAGGCCGGAAGGAAGGAAAGGTTAAATGACAAAAGGCAGTGAAGGACCAAAGAGTAATGGGACAAGTAAAGAAATGAAGTCTGTGTCCAGAGGAGGTGTGAGTGGCATAATGATGAACAGCTGCTACTGGATAGCAAAAACATGGGGAAAATGAGACTAAAACCAAAACCAAAAAGGTTTGCCACACTGACCCAGAAATTACTGGAAAAAAAAATGGCACATTCAGGGCCATTATTAGTGCATAAAAGAAAATGAGCCATTTGCAATTTAGAAGAGTCCACGAGTTCCAAATCCCAACAAATTGATGAACGATTTGTGCCTCGGTACCATTGGCCTTGCAAATGCCAAAAAATGTTGGTATGTCACCATCAGTCTGCACCTTAACATTGTGAGTAGCAAACTTTCTGGATTTAGACCATTTTACTTGTTTTATGGGGCTGAATTTTTTGCCTGTCGGGCCCAACCCAGTCTCCAGCGGGTGCCTCAGGGAGATCACTGAAAGGTTTTCAAACTCTGAAAGTAGAAAAATAAAAAAAATCATTAACATGTCCGCCTCATGTGACAATGTCACACGAGATGGGACATGTTAATAACTTTCACAAAAACTTTAATAAACTTTTTTAAAACCTACATGAAACCTCATCCCGCCGCTGGGTGAGGTTTCATGTACTATCAGAAACCCGCTGGGGCTCCTGGCCTGCCTGCCAGCCTTAAGGTTGGATGGACAGGTCCTTTAATTGTTTTAATTATCCTGTTAATGGCCTCAATTGGCCATTGACAGGTTGGCGGGAGGACAGCTGATCTCGCTGTGCCCCCGCCTTCCTGAAGATTTAAATGGGGCGGGATGATGTCGGGGTTCCGCCCAACATCATCCTGCGTCATTTTACGCGTTGGTGAGTGGGCCCCCCCCCCCTGCTCGCCGACGGAAAATTTCAGCCCATGGAGTGTGTTAGAGAGGCATTACAGGCCTATCCGTTGGATGCGACTCTGATTCCCATTTCCATTCCCAAAGCTCCAAGAGGATATTGGAATACCCTGGCAAGCAGCCCTGCTCCTTGCAATCTCTAGTTTCCTCAATGCATCATAAGTGATGATTAAGCATCTCAGAAGGATGAAAAGGAGGATAAATCTCGCTGTGATTAGTCTGCTTGCAATATTCAGGCACTTAAGTACCTGCAAAATATTGACTATCAGCAGTCCAACACTAATTGAAGGACATCAACCAGCTAAGTGCTGGACTCAGGGCCAGGAGATTTTAGATTCTGATCTTGAGCAGGTTCATCCTCGTTTTCATACTTCTGAGATACTTAATCATGCAGACATATGTATGTTCATATGATTAAGTGTCTCAGAGCCACAGATTTGTTACGGTGCAGAAAGAGGCCATTTGGTCCATTGTGTCTGCACCGGCTCCCCAAATGAGCATCATGACTTATTGCTATTCTCCTGCTTTTTCCCCATACCCTTGCACATTGTTTCTATTCAAATATTCATCTAATGCCCTCTGAATGCCTTGATTGAACCTGCCTCCACCATGCTTCCAGGCAGTGCATTCTAGACTCGAACCACTTACTGTGTGAAAAAGTTTTTCCTCACATCACATTTGCTTCTTTTGCAAATCACTTTAAAGAGGTGTCCTCTTGTTCTCGGTCCATTCATGAGGAGGAACAGTTTCTCCCTATTTGCTTTATCCAGCCCCATCATGATTTTGAACATCTCTATCAAGTCTCCTCTTAGTCTTCTCCTATCCAAGGATAATAGTCCAGCCTCTCCAATCTATCTTCATAAGCGAAGTTTCTCATTCCTGGAACTATTCTTGTGAACCTCTTCTGCACTCTCTCCAATGCGATCACACCCTTCCTATAGTGGTGCCCAGAACAGTACACAGTACTTCAGCTGAGGTCTAACTTGTGTCTTATACTAGCTCAGCATAACCTCCCTGCTCTTATGATGCCATTAATAAAGCCCAGGATACTGTATGTTTTATTAACTGCTCTCTCCACATGTCCTGCCACCTTTTATGATCTATGCACATATATACCCAGGTCCCTCTGCTCCTGCACACCCTTAAGAATTGTACCCTTTAATTTATATTGTCTCTCCATGTTCTTTATGCCAAAATGAATCACCACACGCTTCTCTGCATTGATCTCCACCTGCCAGCTATCTGCCCAATCCACAAACTTGTCTATGTCCTTTTGAAATTCTATACTGTCCTCCTCACAATTTATAATGCTTCCAGGTTTTATATCATCCACACACATTGAAATTGGCCCCTGCACATCAAAATCTAGATCATTAATATATATCAGGAAAAGCAAGGGTCCCAATATCAACCCCTGGGGAACTCCACTACAAACCTTCCTCCAGCCTGACAAATATCCATTGACCTTTACCCTCTGTTTCCTATTGTTTAGCCAATTTTATATCCACGTTGCTACTGTCCATTTTTTATTCCATGGTCTATAACATTTCTCACAAGTCTATTGTGTGGCACTGTATCAAATGCCTTTTGAAAGTCCGTTTACACCATATCAATGGCATTGCCCTCATCAACCGTCTCTGTTATCTCTTCAAAAAAACTCCAGCAAGTTAGGTAAACATGATTTCCCCTTTAGAAGTGCATGCTGGCTCATTCTAATCAACATCTAGAAGCTTCCCCACCATTGAAGTTAAGTTGACTGGTCTGTAATTGCTGGACTTATCCTTATAACCTTTTTTGATCAAGGGTGTAATGTTTGCAATTCTCCAGTCCTCTGCCACTTATCCTGAGCCTAGGGAAGACTGTAAGATTACGGCCAATGCCCCTGCAATTTCCACTCTTACTTCCCTCAATATCCTTGGATACACCTCATCCAGTCCCAGTGCCGTGTCAACTTTAAGTACTGACAGTTTATCCCACACTCCTTCCTTATCAACTTTGAACCCTTCTTGTGACAGAGTTTCCTCCTCTGTCACCATGGCCTAAGTAAGTAGCATCTGCTTCCTTGATAAAGACAGATGCAAAGTATTCATTTGTAACACCTCAGCCATGTCCCCAGTCTCCATGTGTAAATCCCTTTTTACTATTTATATGCCTGTAGGAGACTTTGGGATCCCCCTTTATGTTGGCTGCCAGTGTTTTCTCATAGCCCCTCTTTGCTTCTCTTATTTGCTTTTTCACCTCCCCTTTGAACTGTCTGTATTCTGCTTGGTTCTCAATTGTATTTTCTACCTTACACCTGTCATAAGCACACTTTTTCTTCTTTATCTTAATTTCTATCTCCTTTTTCATCCAGCGAGCTCTGGATTTGTTTGCCCTACCTTTCCCTTTTGAGGGAATATACTTTGACTGTGCCTGAACCATTTCTTCTTTGAAGGTAGCCCAGTGTTCAGCTACAATTTTTCCCTCCAACCTTTGGTTCCAGTCTATCCAGCCCAGCTCCATTCTTGCCCCATTGAAGTTGGCTTTACCCCAGTTAATTATTCTTACTCTGGATTGCACATTGTCCTCTTCTACCACTATCCTAAACATTATGATACAATGATCGCTGTCTCCTAAATATTACCCCACTGACACTTGATCTACTTGCCCCGCCTCTTTTCCAAGAAAAACGTCCAACAGTGCATCCTTTCTTGTTGGACTGGACACATATTGCTGTAGAAAATTCTGCTGAACCCAATCTCAGAACTCTTTCCTCCTCAGACCTTTAATTAGCCGAATGTAGACTGGGACAGTGGAAATGTAAAGTCCCCCATTACAACTATTCTAAAATGTTTGAACTCTCTGTAATTTCCCTGAAGATTTGTTCCTCTACATCGTTCTTGTTGGCCTATGGACTACACTGAGTATTGTAATTACATCCTTTTGGTTCCTTAACTGTAGCCAAATTGATTTTGTCCTTGAACCCTCTGGGACATCCTCTTTCTCCAGCATTTAAATGCCCTCCTCAACAATACAGCCACCCTTCCCCCTTTTCTTCATTCCCCGTCTTTTTTGAACACATTGTACCCAGAAATATTTAACACCCAGTTCGGCCCTTCCTTGAACTAGGCCCCTGTTACCGCCACAATATCATACTTCCACAGGGCAATGTCTGCCTGTAATTCCCCAATCTTATTACTATGTGCATTCATATACATGCAAAGTAACCCTGATTTAGACTTCATGACTTTCTCCCTTATTCCGGCAACACCTATCAACTTGCTATTTTCCATACTAGCGCTATCTGTCTCTCCCAGTGATTTGTGCACCCTTGGTATTATTCTCTAATATTCTCTCCTGTTCCCACACCCCTGCCAGGTTAGTTTAAAACCCTCTCAACAGCACTAGCAAAATGCCCCACAAGGAACTCAGTCCCAACTCTGTTCAGGTGCAACCCATCTGGCTTGTACATGTGCCATCTCCCCCAGAGCCAGTCCCAGTGCACCAGGCATCTAAAGCCCTCCCTCCTGCACCATCTTTCCAACCACGTATTCATCTGCCTTAACCTCCTATTTCTGTACTCACTTGCATGTGGCACTGGGATTAAGCTGGAGGTTACTACATTTGAGGCCCTGCTTGCTAATTTTTGACCTAGCTCTCTAAATTCTGATTGCAGGACCACATCCCCCTTCCTACCTAAGTATCGGTATCAATATGGGCAATGACCTCTCGCTGATCACCCTCCCCGAGAAGCATGTTCTGCAGCTGCTCAGTGACATCCTTGATCCTGGCACCAGTGAGGCAACATACCATCCTGGAGTCACATCTACGACCGCAGAAACGCCTGTTAGTTCCCCTAGCTAATGAATCCCCTGTCGCTATTGCTCTTCCACTATTCTCCCTCCCTTCCGGTACAGCTGAACCACTTATAGTGCCACAAACTTGGCACTGACTATACTCCACTGAGGAACCAGTATCCAAAACAGAAAACCAATTTGCAAGCAGGATCCCAGGGGACTCCTGCACTACCTGCCTAGTTCTCTTGCACTGCCTGGTGGTCACCCATTTTCTTTCTGTCCGCATGCTCCTAGCCTGCGGTGTGACCAACTTTCTGAATGTTCTATTCTCGAAGCTCTCAACCTCGCGGACGCACCACAGTGACTCCAGCCACCGCTCGAGCTCTGAAACCCAGAATTCAAGTTTCTGTAGCTGGCAGCACTTCCTGCACATGTAGTCGTCTAGGACACCAGCAGTTTCCACGACTTCCCACATATTACAGGACATGCATTCCACACAACCAAACTGCCCTGCCATGTTTTAACTTTACTTCCCTTACGTTAACTTTAGTGTACATCAGTTTACTTATATTACTTTATTTTACTGGCCCTGACTTAAAGTTAGTCCCTATTCCAAGTGTTTCTTACTTAAATCTAAGTAGCTACGTCTTTAAAGGTAAAACGCTTTTCTAATTTACGGCTATTTAAAGACACTCCCCAAGAGCAGTTTCTCACCAACCAATGAACTTATGGTTTTCCTGCGATGTCACTCTTCATTTATTTTCTTCAAACCTGGCATTCTGGAACTGAAGCTGAAGCAACTGTCTCCAGGGCATTCTCCAGCCAGGTTTGCGCTCAGCCTCTCTCCCGGCTAACTGTAGGCCTCGAGCCCCGTGCTCTCTCTTCATCCTCACTGTCTCTGGTGTGTTCTCCAACCAGGCTTCCTCTCTGCCTCTCTCCTGGGTAAATGTAGGCCCTGAGCCCCAAGCTCTTTTCATATCCTCACTGTCTCCGGTGCACTCTCCAACCAGCTTCTCTGCCTGCCTCTCTCCCGGGTCTCAGGAGGATGAAAAGGAGGACGAACCCCCTCAAGATCAGAATCTAAAATCTCCCGGCCCTGAGTCCAGCACTTGGCCGGTCAATGTCCTTCAATTAATGTTGGGCTGCTGATGGTCAATATTTTGTAGGTGTTTAAATGCCTGAATATTGCAAGCAGACTAATCACAGGGAAAGTACAGAGCTGGAAAGAGAAGACTGAGGGGATTCCTAATCGAGATCTTTAACATTATGGAAGTGTTTGATAGTGTAGACATAGAGAAGATGTGTCCATTTGTGAGGGAGACCAAAACTAGGGGACATAAATATAACACAGTCACTCATAGTTTCAATAGGGAATTCAGGTGAAACTGCTTTGTACTATTGAATTCACTACCAGGAGAAGGAGTTGAGGGGAATAGCATCTATGCCTTTCAGGGGAAGCTATGGATAAACACATGAGGGGCAAGGGAATAGCAGATCATGTTGATGTTAGAGGAAAGGAGGGGTTGGAGGTTTATGTAGAGCATAAACACTGGTATAGACTGATTTGGCCAAATGACCTGTTTCTGTGCTGTACATTCTGTGTACTTCCATGAAAGCATTCGGCCCATCTTAAGTCACCTGTCTAGAAATATCCAACCTCTCCCCGGCCCATTAAAACATTGGGGCATGGCTCCTGATTCCAGGGACTTGCTTGCACTGCTGTAATCTAAGGTTCATCTCATTTATTTCATGTCCAAGTAGACCTTCCTGATATCTGTACAAACGTGCTGTTTATTAGTTTGGAACATGTGTCCCCTTGTTAACCTATCCCAGGGTTACTGTATGGCACGCATTTTCTTTGCTTCCTTTTCTACACAGGCCTCACTTTATAGCACGTGACATGAGTATGCAGATCTCAGTTGTTTTGACGACTTGAGAACTGACAATTGATAAACAATAAGTTTGGTTGAACTCTTGGGATCTGCAATGTGGAAGGTATGATTGAAAACACGAGACAGTAAATGCTGAGTCACGTAATGTTAATATGTGATATTTTGCTTTGACGAATGAATGGTGAATGCCGTCACGAAAATAAGCATATTTTTCTATCTTCAGTGTTTGTATGTGCTGTTTAACAATATCAATTACAAAAAGAGATAATCTGGGGTGAAGTTTTACACCACTCATACCTCCCACCTCCTCCCAACCCTGGGGCAGTGCTGACGGGTACAGGGTAACATAAAATTGTGTGGGATCGTTGGGGGAGGTGTGGGGGGATGCACTGTGCCCGCCACATAACCAACTCCACTGACATGTCAATGTGATTTCAATGTGACAATAATATTAAATTTGCTTTTGTTGTGGTGGTCTTGTGTATGCTTCACCTTTTATTTTGGTGCAGGGTACACCAGTATGTAATGCTAGACGTGAGTGGCTCTAAAATTTATTGCACAGGGACTGAGTGGACTTTGGGTTCATATGACAGGGGCATTTTGGTTACCCTGGATGGAGGTAGCAGCCCTGACATGAGGTGTGTCCTCTGGCAGCCTTTCTGAAGGAGCATTGGATTAAGGTGTCCCTGGTATCCCAGCCTCCCTGGAGGTCACAGATGTCTGTCTCCACTCCCTCAGTGTTCTCCTTACCGTGCTGCTCATCGGACTCACTACTGGATTCATTATCTGTGGCCTATGGATCTGCGTCAAGATCTTCTTCCTCCAGTGGGCCCCCCCTTGCCAGTGCCAGATTGTGGAGAGTGCAACATGTAACCACTATCAATGACACCCACTCTGGGGGGTATTGTAATGCTGCCCCGAATGGTCCAGCCATCGGAAGCACATTTTCAGAAGACCCACGGTCTCCTCTATCACTGCGCTTGTGGAGGCATGGCTCTTACTATAACGCTGCTCTGCCTCTGTTCTTGGGTGGCGGAGAGGCGTCATGAGCCACCTTTTCAACAGCTAGCCCTTGTCACCCAGCAGCCATCTATTCAGTTGGGCTGGAGCACTAAAGAGCCTCGGCACCTGGGAGTGTCTCAGGATATAAGCATCGTGGGAGCTGCCAGGGCATCTTGCACAGACTTGCAAAATCTGCATCCTGTGGTCACACAGTATCTGCACGTTCAGGGAGTGGAATCCCTTCCTGTTGACAAAGGCACCCAGCTGACATACTGGCACCTTGATGGCCACATGTGTGCAGTCGATTGCACCCTGGATGTGGGGGAACCCAGCAATCACTGAGAACCCTCAGGCTCGCTCAGCCTGGCTGGTCTCGTCTGCACAGAAATGAATAAATGTCATTACCCGCCTGAACAGAGCTTCTGTCACCAGCTTGACACAGCTATGGACAGCTGATTGGGAGTCTCCGCACAGATCTCCCACTGACTCAGAAAGAGCCGGAATTATAGAAGTTGAGGGCCACTGTGACCTTCAGAACCACTGGTATGGGGTGTCCACCCACACAGTCGGAACTGATCTCAGACCCACCATATGACAAGTGGAGGTCACCGTCTCACAGGAGATGCGGAGCCTTCTTCGGCATTACACATCCGACATACTGAGGTAGCTGCATCGCCACCTGTAAACCCTGGCACATTCCGAACCATTTTTGCTTCAGTAAACTTGTCATACTTTGGACAATCAGGTCCTTGTGGAGGCAGTCTCTGAGCTGCTTGCATCGTTTTGTTTGCCATTTTGTTTTGCCTTCAGACAGTAGTTACCTTTTATTTTCCATCTTTAAAAGAAAAATATTCCATCTTAAATTGTAGATATTTTCTTCCCCAAAGAAATCAGCAAATGTTGGTGTTGACAAGTACAAGCGAGAAGTTACAGAGGTTAGAATTTTGATTACAACTAAGTTGGTTGTTAACTCATCCACCTCTTTCTCCTTAAAGCAGCTGATAACATTTTCTGCCTTTGCTGCTTAGCAAGCAATTAGGAAGGCAGAAGGCACGTTAGTCTTTATTGCAAGGGGACTGGAGTAGAAGAATGTCTACGGTTGTACAGGGTTTTGGTGAGACCATACCTGGAGTGCTGTCCGTAGTTTTGGCCTCCACAGTTAAGAAAGGATATACTTGCATTGGAGGCGGTACAGCAAAAGCTCTCTCATTCGATCCCTGAGATGAAGGGGTTGCTCTGTGATGAGAAGCTGAGTAAATTAGGCTTATATTCTCTGGAGTTTAGAAGAATGAGAGGCAATCTCACTGACTACCTGACTGCACAAAATCTCTGCACCATCCGGAACGCTTGAAACAGGAGTGGGATGGAACACCCAACACAGATTTGAATGGATGCAGCCGCAGCAACGTTCAAGAAACCTGGCACCGTTCACAAGGCAGTTTACCTTGTCGGCGCCCTTTAGTGGAACTCAATGTCTGCCCCACCACTCTGGCTGCAGTATATAAGATCTAGAGAATACTCTCGCAATAATTCACTGAACGTCTCAACAGGAATTCCCAACCCTGCAACCTTGATCAAAAAGGAGAAGAGCAGCAACACAGTATGAAGACAATCACCTACAAGGCACATGTCACCTTTGCTTGGGCATATATTGACACTCAAATCTTGGAATTTCCTCCCAAACATCACTGTAGGAGCTCCATGAACACAAGAACTGAGGGTCAAGGAGAAGAACAAGAACTGCATTCTCCAAGCAACTAAGTATGAGCAATAAAAGTAGTTTTTGCCAGCATCACCCACATTCTATGAAAAATCACGAAGAATAAATAAATCTCTATTTTAACAGAACATGCAATGTACCTCTGCAGTCTAAGCCATTGTTACTCTCGCATGATATTCTGTTAAAGGTAGTTATGATTATTTACAGCAGTGTACAATACATCAGCCAAATTTTCATTTATTAATATATTTTATATAAAATAACATTCAATCTATTTGTTATATAAAATAACGGCTGGGCTAGATTGTATTACCTGTGGTTCCATATCACATAACTCTTGCAATCTTTTGAGCATTTTTGTTTGTAGGTTAATGATACTATTGGAACTCCTCATTTGAGTTTCTGCTTAGAAGTAATCCAGTTGTTGTCTTCCCTGTGAATAGAATTCCCTAACTATGTTGCACATGAGTAAGAAACCAATATTCAGTTCATCTCTTGCTTTCAGACTCACCCCCTCATCCCTTTCAGACTCAACGTCCAAGACCTATTGTTGATCTACATTGGCTACATCCGTCCCTTGGTCGAATATGCGGTGTGTGGCACCCTGGCCTCACACATGTGCAAACTGCCCAGATCAAAAGAATGCAGAAACGTGCACTCAGATTGACCTTAGGCCCTCAATACCAGTCATGGAACCTTCATGTCATAAAACTTGAAACTCTACAAACAAGAAGAGTTAATATTGGTAATAAGGTTGGAAAATCCCTTATGCAATCTACCCAATTTCAGAACTGGTTACCACCACCATGCCCAAAGCCATCAAGGCAACTCAGGGTTTCAACTAAATTCAACCGTGTAAGATATAGGGCGGAAAGCTGCTGATGTAGCCCTATTCCTTACATGGTATGGGGGACACCTGCAACATGTATATGAAACTGTGTTGTGATTATACTGCTAGCTTTAGTACACAGAAAAATACATTTGCCATATATTTTAACCTTTAAACCTGCGATCTTATCTGCTGCATGGGATCAGTCTGTGAAACAGAACCTCTGCTACGTTTATCAACACTGTTACTCAATTCATAAAAACAGCTCAGTGAGCAGAAAATATGCAGTAAAATTTCAGACAGAACCTTTCAGTCAAAGCTGTACTGAAGAATTTGACTCAAAACTGTAATCTATTTTGCTATGTATTTCTGTTTTTAAAAATTATTGTTAGTTTTAATTTTACTCTCTTTACGAAATTAAGGTTTGAGAAAGTCGATTGAATCGTTTTTTTTATGATTCATTGGGATGTCAGTAACCAGAGGAGGAAAGTTTAAGGTGATCAGTAAAGGACCAGAGGCGACATGAAAGAGACTATTTTTTGGCACTGCAAGTTATTGTGATCTGGAATGTGTTGCCTGAAAATGGGGTGGAAACAGATTCAGCAGTAACATTCAAAAGAGAACTGGATAAATTAAAGGGCTATGTGGAAAGAATGGGATTAATTGGGTAGTTCTATCAAAGAACTGGCACAAATACAATGGGATGAATTTTATCCTGTGCTGTTTCATTCTATCTGGGCATCACTGGTAAGGTTGGCATTTATTCCTCCTCGATAGTTGCCCTGAATTTATGTTAAAGTTACTCACTTGTGACCAAAATGAAATCTTTATCATTAGTGACATGCATGTAAACATTCGATCTGAGCGGCCAAATGAAATATGAAATAATGTGTGTTGTCTTTAAAATTTTCATAAGACTGTTAAGGTGTTATTTTTGAAGTGCAGTTTGTAAGACTTCACGACGATGAAGCAAAAAACTTAAATCCCAATATTGGTCTTTAAAAACAGAAACTTCTTTAAAGTAGTGAAATAATGACTTGAGTTTGTATGCTTGTGCCAGCTGTCATGACAACAGTTTATGAAATAGTACTGATAGTTGCCAACTCAAATATTCTATGAAGGTACAAGAGTTGCTACTGATGATGTGTGGGGTTGAACTAAGACTGATACTGAAACCATGGGGCCGGATTTTCGTCTTCCATTGGAGGTGTGAATCAGGTGACAAAATGGTAAACTTAGTATTTTTGCTGGAAGAACAATTTTCCTCTGTATTCCCGACCCCACACAATCTTTGTGTGGCTTTTGCGTGGGCTGGGAATGTCTTGGGTGCAAAACATACATGCACCCCTTCCGAGGTTGGAATCCACATTGTGAGGTGCACAGAAAAATTGCATTTCCTCTGATTTTTGTGTGCTGGTGTCAGCTTTGGAAGCCCTAAAAACACACACATACACACACCTCCTTGGAGGGTTCATGACCACTGGGGGAAGCCCACTGAGGAATCAGGAATATTTTGACACCTTCAAATGTCAGTATTAGATGTTGCAGATGTACTTTTAATGTAGTGATTCATCATAGGGACCTGTCCTGCAAAGGCAAGATGACCCTTACGTTGGCCACCATTGTGTAAGTGTTGTCATGCATTACAGTGCTTTCTGCCATAATGCTTTAAAAATCTAAAAACAAAAGTCATGTCAGCCTCTACTGTCATATTTTGTGCTGTGATTTAAATCGACTGACAGCTTTGGCAGTTTATTAAAAAAAACCCTGCTTCTGAAAATTGAGAAAAATTTCTGCACCTGCTGCTCTCCATTGACTGACAAGCACTCTGCTTTGAAATGGAAGTGGGACACTAATCTGTTAGTTTCAGACAATGTAGCTGGAAGCTTTTGTTATGACAGCTGTAGCCATTATGGATGTTTGGCTGCATTTCAAAAGCTGACAATGGCTTCAGTCCAGCAGGTGCTCCATTGGCTGTAATGACAGAATATGCCTTTAATGTGGTTTCTTGTTTGTTTACAAATCTAATAGGCACATAAAGGACCACAGCTTTTTCACACTGGAGTAGTTTTTTTTCCTTTCCAGTATTAATGGTAATGTGTTTGCGTTTGGGGTTTTATTGGGCAGGATTTTTAGCTCGGTGGGTGGGCATGCGCCCAACCGGATGGAGTGCGAAATGACACATGATGATATTGGCCGAATGTGCCGAGCTCAACGTGCAGTCGCACGATAGTTCGGTCGGCAGGTGCGTGCCAGAGCTGACAGCGCGCGCCTGCTGACAATTAAAAGGTCTATCAAGACTGTTAAGTTATCAATTGCACTGAACTATTCACTGCCCGTTCAACCTGATGCATGACGGGCAGGCAAAAAGGCCAACCAGCCTTTGCATTTTTATGGAAATCTCATCCACGGGCGGGATGAGGTTTCCAAAATCAAATACAACTGAAATAAAAACTTTAATTTTTAATTAAAAACATGTCCCTGCTCATGTCTCTGTTGTCTAATAATCTTTTCAATATATTTTATATCTTTCAACAGCTCCGTGTCTCAGGGAGATTATTCAGTGCCCTTTTGCGCGCATGCATGAAGCTTGCACTAGGCCTGCTCGCTCTCCTCCCACCCGCAGAGGCGGTGCTTAGCGCTGCTGCTCACGTATCACGCTGGGCGGGCCTTAATTGGCCCGCCAGTGTGAAATTGTGGTGGACTGTAGATCGTGGGTGGCAGTCGGCTTCCCGAATGCCCGTGCCGATCCCGCATGCCAAGGGCAAAATTCTGCCCATTAGATTGTTAGAGGTTTAATTGCATGGCTCCCAAGGACTTAAATTTTTTTTTCCAAGAAATGTGGGCAACACTGGTACGGCCAGCAATTGTTGTCTTTGAAATGAGTGGCTTGCTAGGCCATTTCTGAGGGCAGTTAAGAGTCAACCACATTGCTGAGGGCCTGGCATCACAGGTAGGCCAGACCAGGTAAGGATGGCAGATTTCCTTCCCTAAAGGACATGAGTGAGCCAGATGGGATTTTAAAGACAATCAAAGATGATTTCATGGTTACCCTCACTGAGTCTAGCTTTTAATTCCATACCTTTAATTTATTAATTTAATTCATTGAATTTAAGTTCCAGCAGCTGCCATGCTGGGATTTGAACCTGTCGCTCCAGAGAATTAGGTTGACCCTCTGGATTACTAGACTAGTGACATTACCACTATTCCACTGTCTGCCCCTACTGTGTTTTCAGCAGGGAGGGGCATGTGAAACATAATGGGTGGCTAGCCCACCACCTTCCCGCCCACCATTGATCTGGTCCCCAAAATCGGCAGCCTGCCTGCCGTTTCTAAATAAATAATTAATGGGCAATTAAACTTGTTAACAAGCCAGTTGTACCAAATATTACACTGCCCATGCAATAATACAATTGACTTGAGCAGGCAGGTGGATGTGGGTAGCAAACTGCTTAAACCCCTTCCAAAGATGTTATTCCTCTTTGTTCCTCCCTGCTTGGTCTCTAACACACACACACACACACACACACACCCCCCCCCCCCCCCCCCCCCCCCCCCCCCCCCCCAACAACCTTGCTGTCCTCTCTCAGCACCAGCTACTGAGTTCTGGCATTGCTAGAGCTGCCAACCAATCAGATTGGCAGGACTTCCTCACACTGAGGGATGGAAATCCCACTCCGACTTTATTCATGTCGCCCACATAGTATTATCGCCGTGGGGTCGCCTAGTTTAAAGTGGCTCGGCTATTGTCTGATATTTGTTCTGGGCAGTGGGGGTGAGTGGTACACCCTCACCAAATTCAGCCCATTGAGTTGACTTATTTTTGGGCATGACGGTGTGCTCTAGCAAGTAAGGAACATATACCACAATAGGCTCATTTATGTTCCTTCATCAATCAACAGAAATCTTTACAGACTCTGGTTTGAAAAGCTATTAAAACCGAACTATTAAAAGTAGGAAAGGCTAACATTTAAATTGTACATGCTGGAAATCTGAAACTAAACAGACAAACAAGATCAGCAGATCGATCATTGTCTATGGACAGAATGATAACTTCATATTTTAGGTGTAGAATGTAACTCCTCTTTCCACAGATGCTGACCGGGTCCCAGACTTTCTGGCTGCACCCGCTGCCGGGATCTTCTGGACCTGCCGGAAGACTTTTGGCTGGCCCATCGCTTCCCCTGCAGAGCGTCCCACCATGGTGGGGCTGGAAATTCCCCACCTGACAAGTCTGACATTGTTGACTTAATCTTTTACCATTGCCCTAAACAAAAGCACATCTTTTGTTGAAATTTTTTTGTTCCTCATGATGAGGCTTGGAAATTATTTTATTTTTATCATCTATCTGCCAGTATCAGCATCAAATGCTTCCATGTCATGTATGTCATGGACCTGATCAGAGTAGAGCTTCTGGGTCTGTTCCTCACCAATGCATCTCAATCTCTTAAGAATACACCTTTAACGCAGCAGTGTCAATTTTCCCATTTTCCATTGTGTCCTTGGTGCCTCCAAAAAAGTTAATGTTAATCACAATGATAACGTAAAATTTACTGTGTGAACAAAAGTCTTTTGGTAACTGAAAGCAGCTAATCTTACATATAAAAACATATTGGGAGTGAAATTGGTACATGCAGCAGTGAGAAACAGGACAGCCTGTTATACACTGTGGCAGTTTCTATTTTCCATTGACTTGGAAAATATTGCCAAGACTTTCAATATCCAACCAAGTAAAAGCAACAGTGAGATTAGGAAACCAGTCTTTAAAAAGAGTCTAAACTATTTTTCTGCAAACTTCAGTGGCAAGGAGATCAGGTGGGGTGAAAAATCAGCTACCAATTTGCCAAGAGCCTGTTCTGTGCGGTGCTGATGTAAACCAATTTCACCCTCAATAACTGAAACTAACTTTTTGCTGGAACTGAAATCTCACTGCGTGTTTCTGTCAGATGTACATTTACATCCAACTGTGGAGAGTTGTGTTTTGTGGATTCACCTCCTTTAGACAGTGAGTTGATACCACACATACTCGTTGCATGTATGAGTTGCTTACCATGTAGTCTTCTTCTTTAATGTGTGTCATGTATTTGAACTAATGCGACACTTAAAACAGGCATCTCTTGCATCAAGTTTGAAAATGTGCACGAAATGTTGTCAAATTATTTGAATTGTTGAACTCTGATCTCAGTGTGTTATAGTTGTATTCAGTTACAGCCTGCATGGTTATAGAGTTAGTTCCTAAAGTTTTAGGAGCGGTGGAAGATTTATAGAAAATTACTTTTTCCACTGCTTTAATTTTTGCCTTGAGTGCATTGTCCTTCCTGGTGCAAGATTGCAGCATCAAATTAATATATTTGAGCTATAATTCATTTCAACTGCAATAACCTTTTTTATTCTTTCATGGGATGTGGGTGTCGCTGGCTAGGCCAGCATTTATTGCCCATCCTTAATTGCCCTTGAGAAGGTGGTGTGAGCTGCCACCTTGAACCATTGCAGTCCATGTGGTGTAGGTACACCCACAGTGTCATTGCTTTTAGACTTCATAGTGGTTTGATACAGCTGAGTGCCTTGCTAGGCCATTTCAGAGTCAACCGCATTGCTGTGGGTCTGGAATCACATGCAGGCCAGACCAGATAAGGATGGCAGATTTCCTTCCCTAAAGGGCATCAGGGAACCAGGTGGGTTTTTATGACAATTGTCAAAGGTTTCATGGTCACCATTATCAATTCCAGATTTATTAATTGAATTTAAATTCCACCAGCTGCAGTGGCAGAATTTGAACCCATGTCTCCAGAACCTTACTGGTTAGTGACATTGCTGCTATGCCGTTAGGGGGCCTTCCAGCTTGAAAGCAGCAGCAGGAGGTCATGCCAGGTAAGTGAGGGAGAGGACATCCCAAATTAGAGGGCCCCTCTCTGCTTTTTAGTGTAAAATAAAAGAAATGCCTTTGCAGCCTAAGTCACCACTGTGGGTAGGGGATCTCCACCACAGAGTGGTCTGTGGTAGTAGATGAACCCAGGCAGGCATAGAGGGCCTCGAAGCCTGCATTGAGCATTGCCCCCATCCAGTCTGCCACCAAGAAGCCACCTCCAGGCCGCTGTACTGTTCGCTACTTTCAGGGACCTGGAGGCCGACTGGAAAATCCCAGTCAGCCTCCGACAAATGGCCTTAATAGGCCATTAACCTGGTTATTTGGCTACCCTCTGCTTATGGGCAGCTAGCCCTGCCGTCCCACCCTCATCCTGCCCTGGGAAAATGGTCCATGTGGTGGGATGAAGCTGAGTAACCGGTATGCTGACTGGCGTAGTGAAATTCCATTTGTTCCCATTGGGGCTAAAGATTTAGCCTTTTAGCTTCACAAAGTCATTATTGCACAGAAGGAGGCCATTCAGCCCATCGCCTCCATGCCAGCTCTCTGTTGCGCAATCCACTCAGTCCCCTTCCCCCAGTCTACACCTATCTACAGCTAAAATCTCTCATCTCTCGAGCCATTATGGTAAATCTACCTGCATTCTCTCAAGGATCCTTACATCCTTCCTAAAGTGTGATGACCAGAATTGGATGGATATTGTAGCTGAAGCTAGCTAACCAGAGATTTGTAAAGTTTCAGCATAACTTCCCTGATTTTGTGCTCAGTGTCTCTTGTTACGACACAGCAGATGATAAATGCTGACTGTTCAAATCCCAGAGGGAAACTTGAAACAACTGTCACAACTAATTTTCAATTTCGAGATGCGTGCCTTGAATTCAATAGCAATAAGATCACCAAGTCTTTTGGTTTTTACAAAACTAGATTAAATATTTATTAACAAAAGAAATGGTTTTTAAATACATACATAGACCTACAAGTTACTACTATGATAACGTCTTAATCCCCTAATCAATCTAACTTCCAGTTACACTTTCGTTAAGGTAACAGTAAGACACATAGGGGAGAATTTCCTCCCCATCATGTGGGCTGGGTGGGAGCGGGTGCAGGCGGGCGCGCAGCCGATTGCCACCCGTAATCGGCTGTGAGCCGCCATTTTATGTGGGCGGGCACAGAGCCACCTCAGGGAGATTAGTGTGATTGTGAAAAACTGGAAAAAAGATTTTAAAAAAATTATTCTGACCCGTCCCCTCGTGTGACAGTGTCACATGAGCTAGGACATGTCTGAATTTTATTAAAAATTTTTATCAAAATTATGAAGCCTTCGTGAAACCTCATCCCGCCCGTGGATGAGGTTTCATGAGAAATGCAAAGGACGCCTGGGCTCTTTGCCTGCCCGCCAACCTTAAGAGTGGACAGGCAGCCCAGACAATCAGCTCAATTAGTTGTTAGGTGGCCTTACTAGGCCTATGACAGTTTGGCGGGCGTGCAGCCGACTCCAGTGTGCGCCCGCTGAACTGAAGATCAGAATGAAGTCAGAACTGTCACAGAGCATGCAATTCCTTCGGACAGAACACATGAACCAAGAGAGACAGATCTATGATTGGACTCACAGCTCTACAGTCAGTTCCCACTCACAGCATCTGTCAGAGACTGGGAACTGCTGCTTCTGACCTTCAGGCAGCATTGTAGGTTTCTGGCCAGCTTTCAGTTCTGATTGAAAAACAAAAAGTGCTGGAAAATCTCAGCAGGTCTGACAGCTTCTGTGGAGAGAAAGACAGTTAACTTTTCGAGTCTGTATGATTCTTCTTCAGAAGTAAAGAGAAATATATATACTGTTTAAGGGGGGTGGGACAGGCGAAGCTGGATAGAAGGTCAGTGATAGATGGAAGCAAAGGAGAGATTGCAAAAGGTGTCATAAACAAAAAGGTCGAAGAGGCGTTGATGGAGGTGATACTGGCTGGAGTTGGTGGAAATGGCGGAGGATGATCTTTTGAATGTGGAGGCTGGTGGAGTGAAAAGTGAGGACAAGGGGGCCCTATCATGGTTCTGGGAGAGAGAGGAAGGTGTGAGGGTGGAGGCACGGGAGATGGGTCGGACACAGTTGAGGGCCCTGTCAACCACCGTGGGTAGGAAACCTGGGTTAAGGAAGAAGAAAATATGTCAGAAGCACTGTTTTGGAAAGTAGCATCATCAGAACAGATGTGCAAGTGAAGCGCTGGGGGGGGGGGGGTGAAGGGAAGATGTGCTTGGTGGTGGAATCATGCTGGAGTTGGCGCAAATGGCAGAGAATGATAACATTCCTTGTTCCAGTCCTATTCAGGCCCCCTCCCACAACTCTTTCTCTGGTACATCGATGACTGTTTTGATGCCACTTTATGCTCTCACCTGGACCTGGAAAAATGTATTAATTTTGCTTTCAATTTCCACCCCTCCATCACTTCCACATGGTCCATCACTGACACTTCCCTCCCCTTCCTTGACCTCTCTGTCTCAATTTCTGTTGATAGACTGTCCACCAATACTCATCACAAGCCCACTGACTCCCACAGCTACCTCGACTACAACTCCTCACACCCTACTTTCTGTAAGGACTCCATCCCATTCTCTCAGTTCCTTCGCCTCCGACGTATTTGTTCCGATGATGCCACTTTCCAAAACAATGCTTCTGACATGTCTTCCTTCTTCCTTAACCAAGGTTTCCCACCCATGGTGGTTGACAGAGCCCTCAACTGTGTCCGGCCCATCTCCCGCACCTCCGCCCTCACACCTTTCTCTCCCTCCCAGAAGCATGATAGGGTCCCCCTTGTCCTCACTTTTCACTCCACCGGCCATTTTCACTCCATTTTCCGCCAACTCCAGCATGACGCCACCACCAAACACATTTTCCCTTCACCACCCCCCCATTCCATTCCCTCCAAGACACCCTGGTCCACTCCTCCATCACCCCCCCCCCAACACCTCAACCCCCTCCCATGGCACTTTCCTATGTAATTGCAGAAGATGCAAAACCTGCCCTTATACTTCCTCCACTCCTCACCATCCAAGGGCCCAAACACTCCTTTCAAGTAAAGCAGCCCTTCACTTGCGCTTCCCTCAATTTAGCCTACTGCATTCACCACTCCCGATGTGGTTTCCCCTACATTGAAGAGACCAAACGCAGACTGGGTGACCGCTTTGCGGAACGTCTTTGGTCTGTGCGCAAGCATGACCCAGACCTTCCTGTCACTTGCCATTTCAACATACCGCCCTGCTCTCATGCCCACATGACCGTTCTTGGCCTGCTGCAATGTTCCAGTGAAGCTCAACGCAAACTGGAGGAACAGCACCACATCATCCGATTAGACACTTTACAGCCTTCCAGACTTAACATTGAGTTCAACAACTTCAGACCATGAACTCTCTCCTCCATCCTCACCCCTTTTTGATCCCCTTTTTTTCAAATATTTATTTTCCCACCTATTTTTGTTATTATTTTGTAGATATATTTCCATTTTTACTCATTGTTTTATCCCCACCTTTTAGTCAATTTTGATCTTTTTTCCCACACCGTCCCCTCCCCCCATCCCACCCCCCACTAGGGCCATCTGCCACTTGCTCATTCTGCTTTCTTCCCTTAATGTCACCATTAGCACCTCCCTTAGCCAAGTATCACCACCATTAACACCTCTTTGCCCTTTTTATGACATCATTTGCAATCTCTCTTTTGCCTCCACCTGTCACTGGCCTTCCATCCAGCTTCACCTGTCCCACCCCCCTTAAACAGTATATATTTTGCCACATTTTTACTCCTCTTTAGTTCTGAAGAAAGGTCATACAGACTCAAAACGTTAACTCTATCTTTCTCTCTGCAGATGCTGTCAGACCTGCGGAGTTTTTCCAGCACTTTTTGTTTTTGTTGCAACTCATGCAATATATGTGCTGGAACATGAGCTGATCCAAACAGTTTTCTCATTACTTTATTAACAGACGTGAACCAAATGAAACGTAATCGCACCAATATAACTCTTTCCATAGTTGAAATGGTTTCACAAAAGGTTTCACACAGTGAATTACTTCTTGGATCTTATGTGACAGAATGAATCCTTGAGTTACTATTGTATTGTTTTGTCAGGTACCAAAGGTACTTTTTAAAAGCAAAATCTTCTCATCAATTTTCATTGCTCCACTCTTGTACATGTTAGGACTGATTTTCCAGCCATATTCCCCTGGAAAAATACGAAGTTTGTGTATTTTGAAGGTAGAAATTTTCAGAGATATCACTAGTGGAACTAACTAGATGAAATGATGGAATTGGCAAGTGAGGAACATGAGTTATCAAAGACCATTGAAATGAAAGTATTTTCAAGCACTTGAGTTCATTATATTAGCTACAGGTATTAACTCAGCTTCTTGTAATATTAACCAATATTTCCTGTCTGTGTAGGCTGCTAAGGAGCATAATGGCTAATGCAGGAGCTTGTGGTTGATATGTAAGTAAATATTCCATTCTGTTAACTGTAATGTACCTATTGTCCTGGAGAAATCAAATTTTCATTACAGAGTGTGATTGAAACTTGAATCTACAATTGAAATGCAACTGGAAATAAAAACTAAAAAGTACTGAGGGAGGCCAGGCAGCAGGAGAGAGAGACATTGTCAATGGGCTGAATTTTCCCATGCCATTTGGACCGACTGTTGCATTGGAAAGTGCAAATGGTCACTGAAAAATAGCAGATGGAGAGTGAACATGAGAAACCTGGTGAAGTAGCGGGGTTCCCTGCACTTGGAGAATGCGGCAGAAGAAAGGCAGGTGGACTCTAGTCGAGTGGACCATCCACCAGCCACGGAGGAAATTCCCACTACAGGAACCTTTTTTGTTTGAAGAGGACAATGTTCCAGCCCTTTGGCACAATTTTCCTTTCCATAGAATGTGATGAATTATAATTGATAGTCTTGGCTGGGTGTCCTGGAGCTGAGCTCAGAATCCTCAGGTGCAAACCATCGGATCCCAGTGACTTGTCTAACCTCAGCAAATCTGAATAATGTTTTTTGGTGTCATTTTTCTTTGAACAGTGACCTCCACTAATTATTCTATACCTACCTCTATAATCCCCTTATTCATCTGCTTTGTGAAACTGAGATAATTTGTCAATTCCTTCAATCTTGACTGTAAGCTTTCCTCTTTCAATTCTTAGCAGTCCTAACATTATCTTGATTATCCTCGTCCAAGTAATGCTCCATGAGTTGGCACAGGCCAAATGGCCTCTTTTCATGCTGTATGAGTCAAATATTTCTATGAGAAGTATTTTTATTGCACTTTATATATTTGTAGCTTTTTCGTGCTTCCTCTTTAATTGTTTGTGGCTCTCCTTTCTTTCTTGATTTATTTTGGCTAAGATGCCTGGTAATTGCAAACAACATTTTTCGTTTGTTCCAAGTTTGATCTAATCTTCCTATTCATCCATGGAACACCGGCGTTTAATGCCATCTCTTCTTTCCTTTGATTTGTTCCCTTTTGATCTCCTGCTATTCCATCGCTCAATACGAAGATATTTTGTTTGGACCACACCCCAGTTTACATCCTGAGCCTGTGGCTCTATAATATAATTCACATTACTTCTCCACTCCACCACCTCCCTGTAGTGCAATCTTCCTATATTACCTTGAAAGCTTTATAGCCAAATCTATTTAGTAGCAAATTCTGACCCAGCTACAAGATGGTTCTACTATTAAATGTTATTGCATGCTTCTGTTGGGAATCTATACCACATATTGATTATTGGTTGGTGGGGGGGTGGGGGGGGTGGGTGGAGGTGGAATTCATAGCAGTTCTTGCTTGCGATTCTAATTCTGCTGACAAACACAATAGCTGCAAGATGCTGAAACTGCTAATTACCTAAGGTTTAGGGGAATTTAAAAATAAAAGTGCTATTTGTATTGACTTTTCAGCACTTGACTCACATTTCAGAAATCCTTTAGCATTAGAAGAATGTGCAGGTCTGTTGCTTTTCCAAGCGTGTGTGGGCAGTCTGTTACCTGGGCCGACAAAAAATGAAAGTTAGACTTACATTTATATAGTGGTTTTCATGACCACCGGGCATCCCAAAGTACTTTATAGTCAATGAACTACTTTAGAAGTGTAGTCTCCTGTAATGTAGGCGCTTCCAAGACTAAAATGCTGCATGAAGATTGTGGGCATACATGAGAATGGGCCATCACGAGTTTCAAAGCTTCAAATTATTTCACCGTAACAGAGTGCTTTGAGAACGGTTTTTGAGTCAAGAGCGATTACCGTATTTATGTTGCAATCCTGTAACAATGAAGTACTTGCTCTAGTTTAAGTGAGTACAGCTGTTACTGATTGGGGAAATGTTAGGATATTATTCTTAAGTATATATCAGAACTGGTTTCCATCTGCTTGGGGGAAGGAAAAGGGAGCCTGTGCCTGTGCCTGTGCTGTCTGGCTATTTTGATTAAACCTATGTTAAGGAAAGACTGGCTCTAGTTTCCTACTTTACTTAGGGAATGAGCAGCCAATTGTAAAGCATCAGATGACTGGACCTTTTCAAAGATTGATGTAACAAATAGATTTATTTTCTTTTTAAGTGCAGTCAACATAATGCACTGAACTATAATAAACAAATAAAATGTAGAGAGTGCACTCTTTGGTGGGAATAGAGGGAAGGTAAGAACTGAGAGGAAAACTTTGAATTGTTAGCCTAGTTTCTTCATTCAGTTAGCTCACCAATGTACACCAGAAAAGTGCACTGAGAATTAATAAATACATAAGGTAGTTTGCATGTTCTGCCTGGTTGGCCAATGGGCAGCCATGCCTTGTAGCTCTGAATTTTAAGAATGGTGTTTGAATATTAAATCAGTATCCCAGGCAGCTCCGATAGGCAGCTCATAGCACTGTAGCATAATTCACATGAAAGCTTATTTCTTAGCTGTTCATTCAACGTCACAATATTGTTTTAGGGTCGTAAATTTCATCCATGATTCTTCTTGAATTTACTGGCATTTTTTTAACAGTGGGAAGGAGAGGTTGTGCAAGAGTGTATTACTTCTGAAAGATGAATTAAGAAATAGATTCCTGCAATACGCATTACAAAACATATGTACAAGATGGGGTCAGCTGTGAAACAGTGGGAAAAGATTGCAAGTCCTTGGGCTGAACGAGTAATTAAGAATGCACTAAAAGACTACCCAGTGCTCTCGCTCTCCTTTCGATTGCAAAGAATTGAAAGCAGAGGCAGAATCTTCTGGTCAGCAAGCAGGGGCGGGGCCTGCTCGCCGAGGCGTAAAATAACGCGAGATGACCTCAGGTGGAACTCCCGACGTCACCCCGCGTCATTTCCATTTTCAGGTCGGCGGGGGCGCAGCCAAGTCAGCTGTGCACTCGCCGACTGTCAACGGCCTATTGAGGCCATTGAAAAATTAATTAAAATCATTAATGGACCTGCCCGCTCAATCTTAAGGTTGGCGGGCAGGCCGGGAGCCCAGGCAGGCTTTGGCGGGATGAGGCTTTTATGAGGCCATTTAAATTTTTAGTAAAGGTTTCAGTAAAAGTTATGGACATGTCCCAACTCATGGGACAGTGCCACAAGAGGGGACATGTCAGGGAAATTTTTCAATCACTTGTATTACAAATTTTAATTCCGAGCCGATCTCCCTGAGGCAGCACTTAGCCTCAGAGAGATCTGTGCGCTCTTTTGTGCGCTAAAGAGCACACTCCCGGCTGAGGGAATCCCTCCCCCCACCCCCACCTGCACAGGGAGCGTGTAGCGCTTCCTGGCGGATATCACACTGGGTGGGCCTTAATTGGCTTGCCCACTTAAAATGGTGGCGTGCCCCCGATCAGAGGCACGCCCACTCCCGCACTTCTCCCCTGACGGGGGGAAAATTTTTCCCAGTCAATTGGTGCAAAATCACTGAATAAAATGTGAAAAAATGCGGAATAGGTTAAAGCTTCACTCATAGGTCGTCTGGTGTGGAATTTTACTCTAGATGTTAAAGGTGCTATATATTCTATATACATATATTTATATATCGTTGCTATAGAGAGCAGGAAGATCCCAGATTCAGTCCCTCTCTCTGTTGAGTATGTTAACCTCAGTTAGAGCTGCAGTAGGGATGCAGCTGACCCATAAGCGGTAGAAAGGCCAAATCAAACTGTTTCTGCACCTCATTTCCATGCAGTGACAATAGGAAGTACATATGTGCGGACGTTAGGTAAGATCAGGCAGGGTGTTTCTCCTCCTGGTTTCCCACATGACAAATAATCGATTGCCACCCATTGTCTGGGCTCCATCATGAATAATGGTTAGTTTGGCAAGGTGTAGACCATCTGATGCCCTTGGGATTGATGCTTTGAATGCGTTTTCACAAAAGGAGGGGAGAAGATGAGTCAAAATGACCATGGCCTGAATCTTTTGGTCGGCGTGCAGGGGCAGGCCCCGCTCTCTGACATGTAAAATAACGCGCGGTGACGTTGGGTGTGCATCCCTACATTACGGTGTGTCATTTTGATCTCCAGTTTGGCGGGTGCACACCAGAGTCAGCTGTGCGCCCGCTGAACTGTCAAAGACCTATTCAGGCCATATAACAACCAAATAAAAGAATTAACTGAGCTGCCCGTCCAATCTTAAGGCTGGCGGGCAGGCGAAGAGCCCAGGCGGCCTTCGTATTTATCATGAAACCTCATCCACGGGTGGGATTAGGTTTCATGAAGGGTTTATAAATCAAATAAAATTTTTTAATTAAAATTCATTGACACGTCCCAGATCATGGAACACTGTCACATGAGGGGACATGTCGGAATAGTTTTTTCTATTTTTTAAAATGTTTTAAAAATGAAAATAACTTCCCCGAGGCAGCTCCGTGCCTCAGGGAGATTTCTGCGTGCTCTCATGCGCATGCGCAGGCCCCGACTCTCCCTCCACCCCACCGCCTGCACAGGGAGTGCTCAACGCTTCTGGGTGTACCTCACACTGGATTGGCCTTAATTGGCCCACCCACGTAAAATGGCAGAGCGCAGCCGATTGTGGGTGGCGATCTGCTGTGTGCCCGCCCACACCCGCTCCCGCCCAGCCCACACGACTGGGAGAAAATTCTCCCCCATACGTTTTAAAGTCAGATGCAGAAAGTGAAGGGATTCATGCTGTCTTCGTTTTCCACTTTGGGTGTCGGTGCTCTGCCTGGACTTGCATCAAACCAGCATCGAAGTGCAGTACAGTTGAGCAGCTGTGGCATGGAATTGGCAGATGCCAGTTTACCTCTAGGAGCTGGAGCTAAGTTGCACAAGTAGCAGTAAGCCCACTTTTCATGAGTGAAGGGTCAGATGCCTCTGTGCTGCCATTTAGTTACAATGACTTGAGAACAGTCGCACACTCGATCAGCTCCTCTCGGTTGCTAGAAGATTGAAGTTGGAGGCTGGCAATTCTTTCATGCATGTGTGTGCATGTGTGTGTTTGAGTGCTCCTGCCTGTGTGTGTGACTGCTCGTGTCTATGTGTGTCTGTGTTCATGTCTATGTGTGTCTGTGCTTGTGTGTGTGGGTGTGAATGCTCGTTTGTGTGGGTGCTCGTGTGTATGCTTGTGTGTGTTTGTGGATGCTTGTGTGTGTGTGTGCGTGTGTGTGTGTGTGTGTGAATGCTTGTGTGTGCTTGTGTGTGTGTGTGTGAGTGCTTGTGTGTGTGGGTGTGAATGCTCGTGTGTGTTTGTGTGTGTGCTTGTGTGTGTGTGTTTGTGAATGCTTGTCTGTGTGTGAGTGCTTGTGTGTGGGATTGCTCACGTGATTGTGTGTGTATGCGTGTGTCTGTCTGTGTGTGTGCTCATGTCTGTGAGTAAACATGTTTGGAATGCTTGTGAATGGATGATTTTCTCTGCAGGCCATGGGATTGCAAGTGGAATTGTAGCCACCGTTTCTCACTTGTATTTCTGCTGAAATACCTTCGGCCCTACAGTATATCACTGATTGGACTGTTCCAGCAGGATGCGAAAATGATCAGAAAGTTCAAAGAATGCATGTCAATAATAAATCTGTGGGACATACAGGCCAAGTGTGAACCATCTGGTACCAGCAATGTCACCATGTAATGGGAACTAAGTGAGGAGGTCAGTGAACTCACTGTCGACTACACTATTAAACCAAAGTAATTTGTTTCTGCTGCATCAAACACTGATGTGTTCTTGGGCTGTCGGCATGACGGAAATAGTGCCAAGAGATCTCTCATTCTGATCTTTCGGGAATAATATTGATGATAACTGCCTCTCCAGTATTTATCTTCAGTTGGGGCAGCAGTAGCAGGTAATTGAAACAATGCGAGATAAAAGATTGTCCTTTCACGTCTGAAGTATTTTCATGATAGATTTCTGATTGGGGTTCATAGATTAAAGCTTTCCTTTGTCGGGGATGAATTGAAAGCTGTGGTTCCATCTGCACCAATACAACTCTAGATGAGCTGACAGGCCAAAGAGAGGCAGAAAATTCACTGAGTTGTAAGTTAGAGAAGGCTACTCAGCTGACAAATGTCTAACAGTCATACCACAGTTAATTCTAAACAGAACCATCCATTTGTTTATTTTAAATTAGTTAATGCCTCTGTTAAAATAACGCAACTTCATCCACTGTACTGTTCAGGTATCTAATGAATAGCAGGGATTACAACCCGAATACACAGTGAAGGAGGAGCTATTGAAATCAATTAACTGAATAGCTAATTTTCTTCTTGTTTGCTGATCTCAGTGTATGAGTACCTGGAGGCTGCATTGAAAGTTATTAAATAGATGTGCCATTTACAAGTGCTGTGAAAAGATTTTGATAAGAGTTTGCACTGTACTTGAAAGGATATTTGAATTTTAGTGCCAGAGGCAATGCTGAACACTGTAGATTGATATACCTCCTTGAGTGACATCTTGCAAAGTGACCAGGATGAATCACAAAGCGAATGACCTCCACTGTTCAAATTATTGTCTCTGTTACCCAGTTAGGTAAAGATGATATCAAAATTCTTCTCAATTATCATGGTCTAAGGAAGAACATGAAGAAACGATGTTGCAAATTGATACAATTTGTCAGAACGATGCCAGGTTGTTCTTCACGGGAAGCCAAGAGCCTCCATTGGAGAGGTCAACAGTGCTTATTTTGGGTGAGAGCAATTGTAGATGAGGGTGCAGGGGGAGGAGGTGCCTAATTATTTGCTCTTTGATATAAGGGCAATTATGGAATGACAGATTTACTCGTTTGGCCACTTTGAAATCTGATTGGGTTTCATAGCTTAAAGATTACAGGAGATTGTGGAGTGGGGAATGGCACTAGGTAAATTGCTTCTTTGGACAGCCAGCGTAGACATGACAAGTCAAAGGGCCTCCTGTGCTGTGACCATTCTGTAATTATGTGATGGAGTGTTCATTGAGATGTTGGGGGTGTATTTCAGCAAGAGATTCACTCGCATTGAATCTTCCAACATACAAATGGATCCCCTATGACATTGTTCAAAGTAAATTGGAAAGCAGGCTGCTTTTTGACAGGAACTTTAATCCACGGAATACATTATATCATCATGCTGCCAAGAAGCATTTGTGTCAAATCAACCTGACTCTTTAAGGCCCACATGTCTACATTCAATCACACCCTGCAGTCAGTTGGAGACTAATTGCTTTTAGGGACATCTTGAGTCCAGATGTCAATTAAAAAGTATTTACTGTTGATGGGGAAGTTTCTTTGTGGCTTGGGCATGATTATATCTCTTACTACTATTCAAATCTATTTTTGGATGTTACTAACACATCTCAAAATAAATAGCTAACAGATATACAGAGGAGAGAATTGATGGGATTAATATTAGTGCTGTGGCTAGATGTTTTGATATGGCGTACTAAGTTTAGACTCAGGAACTTATAATGACTTGTGCTATAAACTCAGTTCTACTTTCTGTTTCCCCCCCTAAATTCCCTCATTTTATGAAATTTTTAAGGTTCATTCACTTCTCTTGGGACCAACTAAAGAGATACATCACCGCTCTCCAGAATTCACTTTGATTTCTCTTCAGTATTCTAGCCGTTCTCCAAGCTACAAGATGACATGCAGGTCCTTCCATGAGCTTTTAGAAACATAGAAAATAGGAGCAGGAGATGGCCTTTCGGCCCTTCGAGCCTGCTCCATCATTCATCATGATCATGGCTGATCATCCAACTCAATAGCCTGCTCCTGCTTTCTCCCCATATCCTTTGATCCCTTTCGCCCCAAGAGCTACATCTAACTCCTTCTTGAAAACATACAATATTTTGGCCTCAACTACTTTCTGTGGTAACGAATTCCACAGGCTCACCACTCTCTGGGTGAAGAAATTTCTCCTCATCTCAGTCCTAAATGGTCTGTCCCGTATCCTCAGACTGTGACCCCTGGTTCTGGACTCCCTCACCATCAGGAACATCCTTCCTGCATCTACCCTGTCTTGTCCTGTTAGAATTTTATAGGTTTCTATGAGATCCCCCCTTATTCTTCTGAACTCCAGCAAATATACTCCTAAACGACTCAATCTCTCTTCATATGTCAGCCCCACCATTCCAGGAATCAGTCTGGTAAACCTTCGTTGCACTCCCACTATAGCAAGAACATCCTTCCTCAGATAAGGAGACCAAAACTGCACACAATATTCCCACCAAGGCCCTGTATAATTGCAGCAAGGCATCCCTGCTCCTGTACTCGAATCCTCTGGCTATGAAGGCCAACATACCATTTGGCTTCTTTAACGCCTGCTGTACCAGCATGCTTACCTTCAGTGACTGGTATATCAGGACACCCAGGTCTTGTTGCACATTCCCCTCTCTCAATTTATAACCATTCAGATAATAATCTGCCTTTCTGTTTTTTGCACCAAAGTGAATAACCTCACATTTATCCACATTACACTGCATCTGCCATGCATTTGCCCACTTAGTCAGCTTGTCCAAATCACACTGAAGCATATCTGCATCCTCCTCACAGCTCACCCTCCCACCCAGCTTTGTGTTATCTGCAAATTTGGAGATATTACATTTAGTTCCCACATCTAAGTCATTAATATATACTGTGAATAGCTGGGGTCCCAGCACCGATCCCTGCGGTACCCCACTAGTTACTGTCTGCCATTCGGTAAAAGATCTGTTTATTCCTACTCCTTGTTTCCTGTCTGCCAACCAGTTTTCTATCCATCTCAGTACACTATCCCCAATCCCATGCTCTTTAATTTTACACGCTAAACTCTTATATAGGACTTTGTCGAAAGCATTCCGAAAGTCCAAATAAACCACATCCACCGGCTCCCCCTCATCAACTCTACTTGTTGCATCCTTGAAAAATTCCAGTAGATTTGTCAAGCATGATTTCCCTTTCATAAATCCATGCTGACTCTGTCCGATTCTGCCACTGTTTTCCAAGTGCCCAGCTATTAAATCTTTTATAATGGACTCTAGAATTTTCCCCACTACCGACGTCAGGCTGACTGGTCTATAATTCCCTGTTTTCTCTCTGCCTCCCTTTTGGTTAAGTGACTCTCCAATTATTTACTAACTTTACAAAGAGTTGGCGTCTTTTTTATTTTTTAGAGCTACAGGATGATGAAAAGTGTTTAAGCCTTTTGGAAAACTGCATTTATGCCTGAGTTATAGCTTTTCGTGTGTAAGTTATAATAAAGTTATGCCATATAATTGGTCAAGATAATAGAAATACAAAGTGAACCACGTCAATGTCCAGATGTCCCCTGTTCAAAGTGTGGCCTAATAACGCTGGTTAGTTTTGGCGTGGTTGGTAAATAAGGAACATTCCCCAATAGCTCTGCTGCCATTCACGTTTGAGCCCAATTACTAAACTTGCTCAGTCCTTTTTAAAAACAAACTGTCGCTTCAGCACCTTCCTCTCCAATCCTCCCGCTCGCTGTCTCCCTCTCTATCCCTCCCGCTTGCCGCCTCTCCCTCTTCACCACCCCTCCTGACTTGCCACTTCCCTCCCCATAGAATCATAGAAAAGTTACAGCACAGAAAGAGGCCCATTCAGCCCACCATGTCTGTGCCTGCTGAAAGAACTAACTGCTCATTCTAAACCCACTTTCCAGCACCCGGTTTGTGGCTTTGCAGGTTACAGCACTTCAGGTGCAGATCCAATACCTTTTTAAATGAGTTGAGGATTTCTGCCTCAACCACCAATCCGGGCAGCGAATTCCAGGCACCCCCCCCCAGCCCCACCCCACCCTCTAGGTGAAAGATTTTTTCCTAATATCTCCTCTAATCCTCATATCAATCACCTTAACTCTGTTCCCCCATGCGCCTCCCCCCCCCCCCAACCACCTTGGTAATTGACCTCTCTGCTAGGGGAAACAAGTCTTTCCTGTCTACTTTGTCTAGGCCCCTCATAAGTTTGTGCACCTCAATCAAGTCACTTCTCTGTTCCAAGGAAAACAACTTAGCCTACCCGATTAGAACAAAATACTGCGGATGCTGGAAATCTGTAACAAAAACAAAAATTGCTGGAAAAACTCAGCAGGTCTGACAGCATCTGTGGAGAGAAAGAGTTAACGTTTCGAGTCCAGATGACTCTTCTTCAGAACTGATGATTGATTGATTGATTGAATCAGAACCAATGAACATGACTGAATCTGCCTCCACCACATTCACAGGCAGTGCGTTCCAGATAGACTCACAGACGTATACAGCATGGAAGGAGGCCATTTGGTCCATCATTCCATGCCGTTTAACAAAGATCTGATTACACTAATCCCATTTTCCAGTGCTTGGCCTGTAGCCCTGGAGGCTATGGCAACGCAAGAGAATATCTAAATACTTCTTAAATGTTATGAGAGTTTCTGACTCAACCAACCTTTCAGGCAAACTCCCACCACCCTCTGGATGAAAAACTTTCTCCTCACTCCCCTCTTAGTCTTCTGTCTCTTATCTTAAATCTATCCCCCTGGTTATTGACCCTTCTACTAATGGAAAATGTGCCTCCCTATCCACCCTATCTATGCCCCTCAATCTTATACACCTCTATCAGGTCGCCCTCAACCGTCGCTGCTCCAAGGAAATCAACCCCAACCTTTCCTCGTAGCTCAGACCCTCCAGCCCAGGCAGCATCCTGGTAAATCTTCTCTGCAGCCTCTCCAGTGGAATCACATCCTTCCTATAATGTGGTGAGCAGAACTGTATGCAGTATTCCAGTTGTGGCCTAACCAGCATTTTATACAGTTCCAGCATAACCTCCCTGCTCTTGTATTCTATGCCTTGGCTAATAAAGGCAAGTATCCCATATGTCTTCTTAACCACCTTTTCTACTTACCCTGCTACCTTCAGGGATCTGTGGATATGCACGCCAAGGTCCCTCTGATCTTCAGCACTTTCCAGGGTCCCGACCATTCATAGTGTAACCCCTTCCCTTGTTAGCCACCACAAAGTGCATTACCTCACACATTTACTACTGTTCTGCCCACCTGACCAGTCCATTGATATCCCCCTGCAGTTTATGGCTATCCTCCTCATTATTTACCAAACTTCTTGATCATACCCCCTACATTTAAGTCCAAACCATTTATATTTACTACAAAATCAAGGGCGCCAGCACCAAGCCCTGCAGAACCTGACTGGAAACAGATCCTATCCACTCACTGCGTTTTTCCTCATGTTGCCATTCCTTCTTTTGCCAATTGCCTTAAATCAGTGCCCTCTGGTCCATGATCATTCCACTATCAGGAACAGTTTGGAACCATAGAATTGTTACGGCACAGAAGGAGGCCATTCAGCCCATCATTCTCCCCATCTGCTCTGTCCAGACCCTTCATGATTTTGAATATGTTTATCAAATCTCTTCTCCAAGAAAAACAGTCCCAGCTTCTCCAATCTATCCACATAACCGACGGTCTTCAACCCTGGAGCCATTCTCGTGAAGCTTTTCTACACTCTTTCTGATGTCTTCACAGCCTTCCTAAAGTGTGGCACCCAGAAACACAGATCAGTGGCTAGGAATCCTGCGGCGAGTAACTCGCCTCCTGAATCCTCAAAGCCTGTCCATCATCTACAAGGCACAAGTCAGGAGTGTGATAGAATACTCTCCACTTGCCTGGATGAGTGCAGCTCCAACAACACTCAAGAAGCTTGACACCATCCAGAACAAAGCAGCCCGTTTGATTGGCACCCCTTCCACAAACATTTACTCCCTCCACCACCAATGAACAGTGGCAGCAGTGTGTACCATCTACAAGACGCACAGAAACTTACCAAGGCTCCTTAGGCAGCACTTTTAAACCCACAACCCCTACCATCTAGAAGGACAAGGGCAGCAGATTGATGGGAACACCACCACCTGGAAGTTCCCCTCCAAGCCATTCACCATCCTGACTTGGAAATATATCACCATTTCTTCGCTGGCACTGGGTCAAAATCTTGGAACTCCCTCCCTAACAGCACTGTGGGTGTACCTAAACCACAGGGAAAGCAGCGGTTCAAGAAGGCAGCTCGCCACCACCTTCTCAAGGGCAATTAAAGATGGGCAATAAATGTTGGCCTAGCTGGCGACACCCACGTCCCATCAATGAATAAAAAAAAACTGGGCCCAATACTCCAATTCAGGCCAAACCAGCATTTTATACAGGTATGAATTGATACATAAATAAAATAAAAATGTAGAATACTTTGAGGTAATTTTTAGCATTAAACAGTTGAAATGGAAACATTTCAACTCTGTTTTACATTTGTTGCTTGGCATTTGGTGCTTGATACTTGGTAACGAACAAGCTATCACATTGTGCAAATGGTAACGGTCACCCTTGCTGGTAACCAAATAAATTCATCTAAAACTAAAGCTGATTTGAACAGCCATTGTTGCCTCTTACTTTTCATTACATAACATTCTCTCTCCCTTACTCCCCCTCTATCAGGAGAGAGCCAGAGAGAGGGTGGGCCACACACAAATTCTATTTAAAATTGGGCTTTACTACCCTATTCAGAATTACATGATCGGCAATACAATGCTAATGTTTTCAAATAAAAACATAAAATTGCTGGAAATACTCAGCAGGTCAGGAGCATCTGTGGAGACAGAAACAGTGTTAACATTTCAGGTCAATGGCCCTTCATCAAAACTGGAAAATTAAGCAGGTGAAATGGGAGACGGTGGAAAAAGAACAAAAGGGAAAATCTGTGACAGGGCAGAAGATGGGATACATTTGGTAAAAGAGTTGGTGGGACAGAGCCAAAGAGAAGGGTAATGGGACAAAAGATGGGTTCAGAAGAGGTGTGAATGGCAGAATAATGAACAGCTGCCATCCAAAAGCAAAATGAGAGAAAAATAAAAACAAGACCCAAAATATGCAAAGGAAAGGAAACAAAATGGGGGCAGACTTTATGGTATGAGATTTTTGAACTCAATGTCGAGTCTAGAAGGTTATAAAGTGTTTAATTGAAAGATGATGTGCTGTTCCTCGAGCTTGTGTCGAGCTTCAGTTCAACAGTGCAGTATGCCAAGGACAGAGATGTCAGCATGACAGCAAAGTGGAGAATTAAAATGAGAGGCCACCAGAAGTTCGAGGTCATGCATTCAGACTGAATGGAGATGTTTCTCACAGCACTCATCCAATGAGTTCCACAGACTCATGACCCTCTGAGAGAAAAATTTCGCCTCATCTCCGTCTTAAATGAGTAACCCCTTATATTTGAACAGTGACCCCTAGTTCTGGATTCTCCCACAAGGGGAGACATCCTCTCCACATCCACCCTGTCAAGACCCCTCAAGATCTTAAAGATTTCAATTCAGTCACCTCTTACACCGCTAAGTTCCAATGGATATAGGCCTCAGCTATCCAGCCTTTCCCCATAAGACAACCCGCCCATTCCTGGTATTAGTCTAGTAAACCTTCTCTGTTCTATTTCTAATACATTTACATCTTTCTTTAAATAAGGAGACCAGTACTGTACACAATACTCCAGATGTGGTCTCATCAATGCCCTGTACAAATGAATCATAACCTCCTTACTTTTGTAATCAATTTCCCTCACAATAAATGATAATATTCTATTAGCTTTCCTAATTATTTGCTGTACCTGCATACTAACCTTTTGTAATTCATACACTAGGACCCCAGATCCCTCAATCTCAGAGCTGTGCAATTTCTCACCATTTAGATAATAAGCTACTTTTTTATTCTTCCTGACAAAATGAACAATTTCACATTTGCTCACATTATACACCATTTTCCAGGATTTTGCCCACTCACTTAACCTATCTTTGTCACTTTGTAGCCTCCTTACACCACTTCACAATTTACTTTCCTACCTATTTTTGAATCATCAGCAAATTTAGCAACCATTCCTTCGGTCCCTTCATCCAAGTCATTTATGTAAATTATAAAAAGTGGAGACCCCAGCACTGATCCCAGTGGCACACCACTTGTCACATCCTGCCAAACAGATAAGACCTACTTATGCCAACTCTCTGCTTCCTGTTAGCTAGTCAATCTTCTGTCCATGCCAATATGTTACCCCCTGCACCATGAGTTTTTATTTTCTGCAATAACTTTTGGTGTGGCACTTTATCAAATGCCTTCTGCAAATCTAAGTATAGTGCATCCACCGGTTCCCCTTTATCCACAGCACATGTGACTCCTTCAAAGAACCCCAATAAATTAGTTAAACATGATTTCCCTTTTACAAAACTATGTTGATTCTGCCTGATTGCCTTGAATTTTTCCAAGTGCCCTGCTATAACATATTTACTAATAGCTTCTAATATTTTTCCTATGACAGATGTTAGGCTAACTGGCCTGTAATTTCGTGCTTTCTGTGTCCCTCCCTTTTTGAATAAAGGAGTTACATTTGCTACTTCCCAATCTGATGGAACCTTCCATGAATCTAGGGAATTTTGGAAAATTAAAACCAATGCATCAACCATTTCACTAGTCACTTCTTTCAAGACCTTAGGGTGAAGTCCATCCGGACCTGGGGATTTGTCAGCCTGCAGCCCTAACAATTTGCTTAATATCACTTCCCTGGTGATTGTAATTTTCTTGAGCTCTCCACTCTGTTCCATTCCCTGATTTATAGCTATTTCCGGAATGTTGTGTCCTCTATAGTAAAGACCGAAACAAAATACTTGTTTAATTCATCCGTCATCTCCCTACATTCCATTATCATGAACTCTATAGGACCAACGCTCACTTTGTTAACTCTTTTCTTATTTAAATATCTATAGAAACTTTTACTATCTATCTTTATGTTACTAGCTAGCTTTCTCTCATACTCTAATTTTTCCCTCCTTATTAATCTTTTTGTCATTCTTTGCTGTTCTTTATATTCATTCCACTCTTCTGACCTCCACCCATCTTTACATAATTATATTCTTTTTCTTTAAGTTTGATACTGTCTTCAATTTTTTTAGTTAAACACAGACAATGTGACCTCCCCTTGGAACTTTACTTTCTCGTTGGAATGTATATATTCTGTGTATTCTGAATTATCCCTTTAAATGTCTGCCACTGAACCTCTATTGGCCTATCCCTTAACTTTATTTGCCAGTTCACTAGCTAGCTCCACTTTCATGATTCATGCCTTCATGATTGCCCTTATTTAAGTTTAAAATACTAGCATTGGATGCACTCATTTCTTCTTCAAAATGAATGTAAAATTCAATCATATTCTGATCACTGATACCAAGGGGTGTCTTCACTATGAGGTTATCATTTCATCTTATTTTGTTGTTCAATACCAGGTCTAGTATAGCCTGCTCTCTGGTTGGCTCCAGAACGTGCTGTTCCTAGAAACTATCCTCAAAACATTACATGAACTTCTCATCTTTGCTCATCTGATTTTTCAAGTCTATATGTAGATTAAAATCCCTCATGATTATTGCTGTACATTTCTGGCAAGCTTCCATTATCTCTTCTTTTATACATTGTCCTACCGTGTAGTTACAATTAGGGAGCCTGTAGACCACTCCCACAAGTGACTCCTTGCCTTTATCATTCCTCATCTCAACCCAAACCGCTTCTACACCCAGGTTCCCTGAATTTAGGTCATCCCTCCATAATGTGTTAATACCATCATTAACTAACAGAGCCACCCCTCCACCTTCTCTAATTTCCTGTCCTTCCTAAATGTCACGGACCCTTCCATGTTCAGGTACCAACCCTTGTCATCCTGTAGCCATGTATCTGTAATGGCTATCAGATTGTACTTATTTATTTCAATTTGTGCTATCAGTTCATCTGTTTGTTTGAAATGCTACGAGCATTTAGATTCAAAGCCTTTAGCTTTGTCCTTTTATTATTTTTGTAGCATATAACCTTATCTGCTGATTTACTCTTAGAATTGTGCTCTCTGTCCCTTCCTGTCACCATCTGTTTATAATTTCCCATATTAATACCTTTCTCTCTTGCCTTGTCTCTCCTCTTTGGTTTACCACATCTTCCCAAATGTGATTCCTTGCCCCCACTATTCAGTTTAAAACCCCCTCTACTTCCCTAGTTATGCAGCTCGCGAGTACACCAGCCCCGCCACAGTTCAGGTGTAAACCGTCCCAATGGTACAGATCCTACTTACCCCAATACTGGTGCCAGTGCCCCACACACCGGACTCACTTCTCCCACACCAGTCTTTGAGCCAGGCATTCATCTCTCTAATCTTATTTGCCCTATGCCAATTTGCACGTGGCTCAGGTAATAATCAGAAATTATTACCTTTAAGGCCCTGCTTCTTAATTGGGGGCCTAGCTCGTCGTACTGACTTTGCAGAGCCTCCTTCCGCATCCTGCCTATGTCGTTGGTACCTACATGGACCATGACCACTGGATCCTCGCCCTCCCACTGCATGTTCCTCTCCAGCCCTTAGCGGTGTCCCGAACCCTGGCACCGGGCAAGCAACAAAACCGTCTGGACTTTCGCTCTTTGCTACAGAGAACAGTGTCACTATACTGCCCCCCGACCAACACTAAATTAAATCAAATCTTTGACCTGCTTTACATGTCAGATTCCTTGGATTAATTTGTACATGTACCTTTACTTGACAAAGCCGATTGAAATTGCTGCAAACCCCAGAGTCGTTAATTTGACCCACAATTGGAAGCACCACTGTCATTACCTGCATGGTTCATGTAACCAAGATATCAGGAATACATAATTGTCTATATATAGGACACACATGGGGCATAGTTGGTGGTGGGACTCCCACTTTAATTGTTACCAGAGCATTCAGGCCATGAATGCAGCCATTACAGCCTACCTTTGTGAGTAAAAATACCTCATGAAAGTGAACTCAGGGATTTGGATTCATTGCCTTAAGCAGAGAAAACACAGACAAATAAAGGGGAAAGATAGATAGAGTGAGACACAAAAATAGGAAAAATTCTCATATAAACAGAAAGATGTGCAGTTGATTTATTCAGACTATATCAGTGGTCCTGAGGTCTAATGAATGACATGAGACAGAAAAATCTATTTGCTTATATAACATGAATTACTCTGACAACTCTCTTTAGATGAGTGCATTAACCCAAGGGCTAATACATATTGAGGATTGAAGATGACCTATGTTATTTTCCATATTTGTTCTTGCTCTAGAATTGTATTTAAATGTGGTTATCAATGGAAAAGAGTATTTCATGGAATACAAAACCTAACCTCTGGGCAGTTTCCACATTTTATGGTTTTTTTTTGCTGTCTTTATTGTCAATTTCCTATCAATCAGCTACCCAGTGGGGTAGAACCAGACAACCACAATGCTCAGAGAGCCAGTAGCTCTGAAAACAAGTCAAGTCCATTAAAGCATATGAGTTCAAGTCTAGCTCCCATTATATTTAAGCACAAGTCTATTCCTCATTCCGAATGTGTTCCTAAAAAAAATACGGCATGCAAAACGAAAATGTACTAAATGAAAATCACTTTCTCATAAGACACAATAAAGGCTGAGTTATATTTCTTTTCTCCTCCTGGGATGTGGACATCACTGGCAACGTTAGCATTTATTGTCCATCCCTAATTGCCCTTGAGCTGGCTGGCCGTTTCAGAGGGCAGTTAAGAGTCAACCACGTTGCTGTGGATCTGGAGTCATATGAAGGCCAGGCCAGGTAAGGATGGTAGATTTTTTTCCCTAATTGGCATTAGTAAACCAGGTGGGTTTTTACAACAACCAGTGATAGTTGTCATGATCACCATTACTGAGACTAGCTTTATATTCCTGATTTATTGACTGAATTTAAATTCCACCAGTTGCCATGGAGGAATTTGAATGATGTCCCAGAGGATTATCCTAGGTCTCTGGATTACTAGTCCAGTAACATTACCATTACACCACTGTCTCCCTATCATTCCTGACCTGTAATTTTGACATTAAAAACCTATTGGCTGCCTTGAACCGAACTGGCCCAAAAATCCTCTTACTAACTCTTAATAATTAATAACTCTTCATAATTTACAGTGCTAACTCTTTTAACTTACCTCCTGCTCGCCTCTTCCCACCACCAGCTCACTGTCTCTACCAAATCTCCAACCCTCCTGCTCACCACCTCTCAAGGTTCAGTGCTTCTGTCGCTCGCCCTCCCGATTGCCGCCTCTCCCAACTTGCCGCTTCTCTCCCTGGCCCTCTGACTAACCGCCTCCCTCTGCTCACTGCATCTCTCTCCTGAAGATTGATAAGGGTAGTGCAGTGGATGTGGAATTTTGTGTACAATTCTGGTCACCATATTACAGGAAAGACAGAGGTGATTTACAAGAATGCTGCCAGGGTTTGAAAATTGCAGCTATGAGGAAAGATCGGGCAGGCGTATGGGATACCTGCCTTTATTAGCCGAGGCATAGAATACAAGAACAGGGAGGTTGTGCTGGAACTGTATAAAATGCTGGTTAGGCCTTTGGATGTGATTCCATTGGAGAGACTGCAGAGGAAATTTACCAGGATGCTGCCTGGGCTGGAGGGTCAGAGCTATGAGGAAAGAATGGATCGGCTGGGATTGTTTTCCTTGGAGCAGCGCAGGCTGAGAGGAGACCTGATAGAGGTGTATAAGATTGAGGGGAATAGATAGGGTGGATAGGATGGCACATTTTCTGTTAGTAGAGGAGTCAGTAATCAAGGGCATAGATTTAAGATAAGAGATAGAAGGCTAAGAGGGGAGTTGAGGAGAAAGTTTTTCATCCAGATGGTGGTGGGAGTCTGGGACTCATTGCTTGCAAGGGTGGTTGAGTCAGAAACTCTCATAACATTTAAGAAGTATATAAATATTCACTTGCGTTGCCATAGCCTCCAGGGCTATGGGCCAAGTGCTAGAAAATGGGATTAGTGTAGTCAGATCTTTGTTGATCAACGTGGAATGATGGACTGAATGGCCTCCTTCCATGCTGTTTACGTCTATGAGTCTATCTGGAATGCACTGCCTGAGAATGTGGTGGAGGAAGATTCGATCATGGCTCTCAAAATGGAATGATCATGATCTGGAGAGGAAGAATTTGCAGGACTACAGGGAGACGGTGGGTGAGCAGGACTGGTTGAATTGCTCTTGCAGAGAGCCAGCACAGTCACGACAGGCTGAATGGTCTCCTTCTGTGCAGTAAAACCATTCTGGTTCTAGTTCATACCTTTTAAAAAGAAAAATTCTTCTCTCATAAAATGATGGATATTGGCACAATTTGGGAATGTTAGTGTCAGCATTCAGAAGTCTCAGGTCAGTTAAGTTGCAGAGCTAAGGTTCATCTCCTCAACTTCAACAATCCATGTCAACCCCAATCTCAGAGGAATGACCCTCCTGCACCAGCGTAATGTTATCCATTTTTCACATTGGACACAGTGGGAAGAATTTTCCGGTCAGCGAGCGGGGGCTGGGCCAATGTGTAAAATGACACACAGTGAGGTTGGGGGTGGGGGGGGTGTCCTGATGTAACTGCGTGTCATTTAGATTTTCAGTTTGGCGGATGCACAGCTGACTCGGCTGCACGCCCACCAATCTGTCAAAGGCCTATTAAGGCCTGTTAAAAACCAATTAAAACAGTTAAATGAGCTGCCCACGGGCAGGATGAGGTTTCATGAAGTGTTTTAAAATACAATAATTTTTTTAAAAAATTTCATTGACATGTCCCTGCTCATGTGACACTGTCACATGAGGGGACATGTCTTATAATATTTTCTTTTCTGTGTTTAACTTTTAGAAACTTTAATCTCCCTGAGGCATGCATGTGAAAGAGCGCAGGTCCCGACACAGGGAACCCACCCCCTCCTGCATGACGCTTCCAGGCGAGAGTCATGCTGGGTGGGCCTTAATTAGCCCACCCACGTGAAATGGCAGCATGCAACTGATTGGGGGCGCCGATTGGGTTCGCTCTCGCTCCTGCCTGCTCCCGGACAAACCCCCTCCCCCCCCCACCCCGAGGGGGGAGAAATCAGCCCAGCGTGACTTCTCTAATTTTTTATTATTTAGCGAATGCAAACCACTTAAGCCAAGAGTTAGCCTCCTCATTTGTTGAGTCTAAGGTGATTAGTCTGCCAGTTATTCTATAGAGAGAATGCTCCTCGGTAATGTGCAGCATTGTCTGTTCTTTCCACAAGTACATATTAGGTTTGTACTGAGGCCCCAGAAGTGGAGGCTGGCTGCATGGGGGCCCTGGCCTAGCCTGAACCTGTTTAGCAGGGATCACTCTCTCATAGTGGTAGTTCAAAGCCTGCCATTTGATAAATGGGGTTTGTCACAAGGAATTTGTTAGTGACTTCCTTTGTTTCCCATTCTTTGATCCGAGATGCCTGCTGATAGATCTCGCTCTGGAAGGATTCTCCATATTGGGGCATGGTATGGAAGGAGGGAGGTGGGTGGATTGAGCAGGTCATCATGGAGTGGTGAGTGGGGTGCAGCACAGATGGTTTCAACCAGCTTGTGAGTTTTTGTCAGATGGCGGATTTGTAGAGTAGTGATGTTTGTGAGAACAGTACTCTGCTGTGGAGTATGATAGGACAAGTGCTGAGGTCCAGAGTGTTGTGGCAGCAGTGCTCCATGTAGATAAAGCAAGTTTGGTTAATAGGCTGTTCCTGTTTTTGACCTTTGCTGCCGTTTTCTTCAGATGTTTCCAGAAGGATAGAGTCCCTACCTGGAGTCACTCCCAAAAATATTGGGTTGGGATCATGCTTTAGTTTCTGGCTATCCACAGAGGTATGCAATTGTTTTTTGGCACTGGCTTTGTGGAGGTGGATTCCACTGTATTTGGTTTTCGAGGGATTCAATGTGAGACACCTTGCTCTACAGTAAAGTCTTCATTAGTGGGAAGGCTGTGGAATAGTGGCATTGTCACTGGGCTAGTATTCCAGAGATCCAGGGCTGATGGTGACATTTGAATTCTGGAATTAAAAGTCCGATGATGACCATGAAACCATTGCCGATTGTCAGGAAAACCCATCTGGTTCACTAATGTCCTTTAGGGAAAGAAATCTGCTGTCCTTTCCTGGACTGGCCTATATGTGACTCTGGTCCCACAGCAATGTGGTTGACTCTTAAATGCCCTCTGAACAAGGGCAATTAGGGATGGGCATTAAATGCTGGCATAGCCAGCGATGCCCACACCCCATGAATGAATAAAGAGAAAAGCATCTGGACCAGTGTGTTGGAAGGATGGAGCTCGGGTGACACAACAGATGTCATCAGCATATACTAAGCCCGCACATAAAGTTGTGGTTGCATTCCTGAAAATCACAACTTTAAGTGAAACAATGTTAAGTAAATCATAGGTTCACATAGGAATCAATGTTAAATCCGGAGTGAGGTTCTTTTGGACCTTTCTTGCCCAGAGAAAAAAATGTGCAGGTTGAACTACTGTACCGTATATGTGCAGCATTGTGCATTCCTAGCTGAAATAACTTGCAAAATAAAATACTTCTGTCATGAAAATATAATCATTTTCATAATTTTGTTGTAAAGGTAAGTTAATAGTGAGATAAAAACAAAAAACTGCTGTTGCTGGAAATCCAAAATAAAAAATAAAAAATACCTGAAAAAAACTCAGCAGGTCTGGCAGCATCGGCGGAGAAGAGCACAGTTGACGTTTCGAATCCTCATGACCCTTCAACAGAACTAAGTACAAATAAAAGAGGGGTGAAATATAAGCTAGTTTTCGGGGGGGGGTGGGGGGGGGGCGGGGGTGGTTGTTGGGACAAGCAAGCAGTGATAGGAGGAGATAACCGAAAGATGTCACAGACAAAAGAACAAAGAGGTGTTGAAAGTGGTGATATTACCTAAAAGTATGTGCTAATTAAGAATGGATAGCAGGACACGCAAGGTACAGATAGCTCTAATGGGGGTGGGGTGAAATAAGACTAAAAGGGCACAAAAGTTATAGATTTAAAAATAATGGAAATAGGTGGGAAAAGAAAAATCTATATAAATTATTGGAAAAAACACCTTCGGTCTGTCCGCAAGCATCACCCAGACCGCTCTGTCGCTTGCTATTTTAACACTTCACCCTGCTCTCTTGCCAACATGTCAGTCCTTGGCTTGCTGCATTGTTCCAGTGAAGCTCAACGCAAACTGGAGGATCAGCACCTCATCTTCTGACTAGGCACTTTACAGCCTTCCAGACTGAATATTGAGTTCAACAATTTTAGATCTTGAACTCCCTCCTCCATCCCCACCCCCTTTCCGTTTCTTCCCTCTCCTTTTTGTTTTTTTCCAATAATTTATATAGATTTTTCTTTCCCACCTATTTCCATTATTTTTAAATCTATACCTTTTACACCCTGTTAGTCTTATTTCAACCCACCCCCCACCAGAGCTATCTGTACCTTGCTTGTCCTGCTATCCATTCTTAATTAGCACATTCTTTTAGATAATATCACCACCTTCAACACCTCTTTGTTCTTTTGTCTGTGACATCTTTTGGTTATCTCCTCCTATCACTGCTTGCTTGTCCCAACAACCACCCCACCTTTCTACCCCCCACCCCCACTTAAATCAGCTTATATTTCACCCCTCTCCTATTTGTACTTAGTTCTGTTGAAGGGTCATGAGGACTCGAAACGTCAACTGTACTCTTCTCCGCCGATGCTGCCAGACCTGCTGAGTTTTTCCAGGTATTTTTTATTTTTTATTTTTAGTTTTGAAGTTAATAGTGGTGTTTGGATTAGTTTCTCTGTGTGAGGTTATGTGTGTGGGGGTTTTAATTGAATTGCAGACAGCTAGTCTGGAGCTTTTGAGTTATTAAAAGAGAAGCTAGGTTTGAAATGCTAAATATGTAAACATGGTTGAAGTTTTAGAATGTGAGGTGCGAAGAACATTTGCATTTTTAGATAAACCAGAGCAGTGAATTTCAGAGATGGTAAGGAGTTACACCTAGCCAACAGAGGCTAAGCCAGAGAGTGTGTTTATTTTTCCCAAAGATTACTGATAGTATGAGTGCTATTGAAAGATTTATATTATGGAAAAAGTAAAGTTGCAAAGACATATTGGAATAATGGGATTTACATTAAAAAGGGAGAAACATGTATAAAGGAGCTGAGGTTTTGTGTATGCAGATGGCATTCTAAGACCTAACAAGTGTGAAAAGCCTCCAGCCTCTAGTACCAAGTTACTGTGAATATCACTGTCCAGGGTATCGTATTGTTTTGCCTAGGCCTGTTGAAACCTATTTGTTTTTTACTATTGCCTTAACAGATGTGTAACAGAGTCAGATTAATTAGCGGAGCTAGGAGTTTTCATAGTAGTAATTTGTAGATCTATGTATGTGCTTAAAATCATTTTTTTTATTAATAAATGTTTAATTTAGTTTTTAAAAAAACCTCTAAGACTCAGTGTACTTATTACTACTGAATTCAAGGCACGCATCTCAAAAATAAATATACAAATTGCAAAAGCAGTTGTGGCAGCTGTTTCAAATTTCCCTCTGGGATTTGAGCAGCTCGCCATTTACCATCTGCTGTGCCATAACACTCATTAAATATAAAATAAATATATACAAATTAAATCTTTTAAAAAAATTACAGCTCCATTTGGTGGCAGAAGTTAGTCAGGGCGGGGTGGTGCAGGGGGAGAGTCTTCAAGGTGGGGGGAGTTGGAAAGGTTGGGGGGTGGGGGAGTCAAGGCCAAGAGCAGGAGGAAGAGGGTGAGGTTGGAAGCACTGCCGGAAAGTCATGTGAACATACAGGCGACAGTAGAAGTTTGTGACAACTATGCTAAGAGTGAAACTGGCAATGTTAAGCGGATGTACTGACACTTCTTTTTATTGATGACATTAAAGTGAAACAACATTAAGAGAGCTGAGGTTAAGCAAGGACTTGCTATAGATGAACTTGTGGGACGTGGTTGTTGGTAGATTATTTGTATATATGCTGAACAGGGTTGGGGCTAGCACTGAGCGCAGTGATAATCCGTTGGCCTTTCTTCCCATGTACTTCTCCCTTTCCCAAGGTGGACTCAGAATCGTCTGTTGCAAAGGCGTGTTTCAACAACTGTCCCGACCTAGGTTGGAAGGAGTGGTTTTTTAAATTCTTTCATGGGATGAGGGTATCCCTGACTAGGCTAGCATTTATTGCCCATTCCTAATTGCCCTTGAGAAGGTGGTGGTGAGCTGTCTTCTTGAACCGCTGCAGTCCATGTGGTGTAGGTACATCTACAATGCTGTTAGGGAGGGAGTTCCAGGATTTTGACCCAATGACAGTGATATATTTCTGAGTCAGGATGGCGAGTGACTTGGAAGGGAACTTCCAGCTGGTGGTGTTCCCATGCATCTGATGACCTTGTCCTTCTAGTCTCAGCAGCTTTCGGAGCAGGCCCGTGTGCTACACTGTACCATTGGCAGCTGTGAGGTCCAATTGCATTATACCTGTCTTCAGCTTCTTTTGGGGGCCATTTTCAATGGAGATGGTGAGTGCTAGAACTTGGTCATACGTGCTGCACCCATTATGGAAATCAGCTTGCTCGACATTCAGGATGTTCTCTACTTCTCTGATTGAGACTGCCATATTTGAGGTGATATTTTGCTATGAGCCCATGCATATTACAAATTAGGTTTAACTGCCCAACCTTATTGTTAAAGGTTGAAGAGACTTTTCTCTCATCAGGTTACTGGATTTCAACCCAAATAGGGCTCTATCATCTCTTACCACTCGTTCACCCTTTCTGTCAATGATAGATGACTAAATGGACCAAAACTTTATGGATAATTTCTTCAATTAATAATATCATGTTGGCATGTTTACTGCCATTGTGTAAGAAAGTACATACCCTTAACCACCCCTGTTTGAAACAGAATTTGATTGTCTGTGATGCCTGATTTGGTCTGGTAATGCATGAAGATGCAACCACAGCAGCAAGTGCTTCAAAGATTATTATCATGCGCACAGTATGAGCTTGTTGTTAATGTGATGGAGCTGAAAGGAAGGAGTCAGATGCCATCAGAGTGATAGCGAGAAAGTGACAAATGTGTCACTCAGTGTTCTTAGTTTTATGGCTCAGTCACTTAAAGCGTTTACTCAGTAAGTCATACTACACAGAACGACTCCATTCAGCTCATCAAGTATATGCTGGCTCTCCATGGAGTAACCCAGTCAGTCCCATGCCCCTGCTCTATCCCCGTAGCCTCGCAAGTTTATTTCCTTCAAGTGCCCATCCAGTTTCCTTTTGAAATCATTCATTGCCTCTGCTTCCACCACTCTCATGTACAGCAAGTTCCAGGTCATTACCTCTCACTGCGAAGAGAGTTCTCAAGTGGAGAAAGGAAAAGAAGACTTGTATTTATACAGTGTCTTTCAAGACTTCAGGATTTTTCAAAGCACTCTACTGCTAATAATGTACTTTTGAAGTATAATCCCTATTCAAATGTAAAATAAGGAACAGTCAAATTGTACACAGCAAGGTTCCAATGAGCAGCAATGTGATAATGGCCAGACAATCGTCTGTGTTGGTTACGAGAGAAATATTGCCCAAGCCAATTGGGATAACTCCCCTGCTCTTCTTCAAAATAGTATCACATGATCTTTTATGGCCATTGAGAGGGCAGGTGTGACTCTGATTTAATGTCTCATCTGAATGCTCTCCCTTGGCATTGCACTTGAGTTTCAGCCTAAGGCTTGTGGTCAAATCTCCAGACTGCTGACTCAGAGGCAAGAGCATTACCAACTGAGCCATGGCTGAGAAACATAAGAGAAATTCATTAATATATTTAGATTATTATGGTGTTAATGCGCTAGTATTGCAGGGACCTGGACTAATGCTTTGGAGATATGAGTTCAAATCCTGCTAAGGAACCTAGAAGGATTTAAATTCAATTAATTAATAAATCTGGAATAAAATACTCATCTCATTAATAATGATCACAAAACTACTGGATTGTTGTGAAACCCCATCAGGTCCACCAACTTCTATTATGGAAGGAAATCTATCCTCCTTACCCAGTCTGGCCTGCATCTGACTCCAGACCCATACCAATGTGGTTGACACTAAACTGCCCTCCAAAATGGGCCTAGAAAACCACTCAGTCATAGGCAGCTCACCACCACCTTGGGAGATGGGCAATAAATGCTGGATCTTGTCACCAATACTCACATCCCAAGAATTGATACAACAGGAGTTTTGTGAGGCCTTTACCAGGCAAGGTCAGGTTACGTTAGGCCAATCAGATGGTAGACTGGATGAACATTTCCTGGGAGGCCTGGAACTCACTCAAAACTGCCCTCTTGAGATGTGTGACAAACAAACAATCCATCCTCTTCTTTTTCTCCCATCCATTCAAATATCCACGTTTCCACACCATGGTTGCAATCCTGGTGGAATCATTTCTCCCAACTATTGGCGGCTCCTGGTAGTTATGTCAGACATGTGTCCATGCCAAGGTAGAATTTCCTAACCCTTTGGCAAGAAAATTCCCTGGAGCTGCACTTTCTCTACAGGCATTACTTCACCGGTACTACAGCAAAGTGGTGAGAGGACAACAGCAGAGTGGGAGGAGACCTCAGAAAGCTTCCAGCCTTTGTTTTTTTTAAAATTAGAGACAGGCAAATGTATCATATGGAAAGCGCACAACCTACCCCTTCCTTCTTGAAATTTTTAACAGAGCTATCGTCATGGTGATCTAGCACCATTTGATCTCACATCATGGTTAATTTTCCAACTTAATGCTGCCAGTGGGGAGCCCTGTCTGTTGGGTGTGTGTATCAGTAACTTAAGTGTATAATTTTCAACTGTCTGAAATAGTGTTTGAAACATTATGCTCAACCTGCACTCAGTTCCTGATATGTGCTGTAGACAGACCAGGCTTCAGCCACAAGTGCAAGGCTGAAATATTAACCCTATTGAGCTTTTTAACTGCCTCTTTTAATACTTGTTCTTGCCAGCTGCCAGTGAGATCTACACTCCTTATTCTAGAGATTACTTCCTGTGTTGCACTCTGAGGGTTGGGATGAAATGGAAACACTCAACGATAGCTCTGTTGGTCTGAAATTGTAGGTGCCTCCTTCCCTATGAGTTGAACTCATTGAGGCAGAGGGCTCAATTTTACCTCCCCCACTTGTCTACTGAAACCCAGGCCAGGATGGGGGCAAGTGAAATGGAGCAGGGACATCTTGTCCACTCCATTCCCACCCTGATTAGGCCTAACTGCAATTGTTTTCATCATCGTTGGCTTCTCCTCGATTCATGGATGACATCAACCCAGGATCGTGAGTTTCTGTCATGGGTCTTTATGTGACTGACCAGGCAGACTCACAGATCTTTGGGAAATGGGGCAGGACTTCCCACGAGGTAATGAGATCCAGAGTGCAGGATTTGCTTCCTTTTTCTTTCTCTGCCACTGCTCTGCCTCATTATTAATGCATTGGGACCCAAAGTGAGATGCAGCTTGATGGACAAGTTGTCACCATATTGAATGATTGGTAGCAAGCTCCTCCCAGTCATTAATGTAAATGATGCTATGCTTCAAAGAGCTTTGGTGTGTCTTTTGAAATGTTTTCTTTGTCCCTGCCTGGAATGTTGGCCATTTGAGAATTGAGAGAACAGGATCTGATTGGGGAGATGGTTTTTGACCATTCAGCAGTGCTCAGTCCATCGAAGTTAATTTTGAAGGAATTTTGCTTGAATGCACGTGGAGCTGGCTTCAAGACAGATGCTAATAATTTTTCAACGCTCCTCCCATTGAATCTAGAGAATGTGGCGGAGACATTGCTAATGGAATTTCTCTAGCACTTTTATGTGTCACACAGTCCAGGTCTCACTGCAGCACAGGAGTGTGGTGACGACAACTGTTCTGTACACTAGGACTTTTGTTGACTTGTAGAGACCTTTGTTGTCAAACACTTTGTAGAAGGCTGAGCTGGCACAGCTGATCCACTCTTCATCAATGGTGGCTTTTTGAGAGAGGTGGCTGCTAAGTTATGTGTTGCAGTCAGATGGAAAGTGGTAGAATGGCTCCCCTCATTTCCTACTCCTCAATTGACCACAACAGGTGTTTTTAAAAGAATACACTTGCCAATACAGTGAGTGTTTAATTGTTTAGTCCAGTGACTGTAAAAGTCACAGACAGATTTTCTTTAAAAGTAGTTACAAAGAGAGAGGATAGGTTAAGTAGTTAGAGTCCAAAAATAGTTGTATATGGATCTTGTAGATTGATGACTTAGATGGTTTCATACTGGGCTCGATGTTCTTCCTGAATTCTGCATGGAGACAATTTAAAATGTTGGTGGACAATTTATATCTTATCTTCTGCAGTCAACACATGCTGATTTGATTCAGCAGTGTGGATGGTCAAACAACAGGCAGGGCTCAAGCTTGCACGATGGATGGTGAGAGAGCGAGAGTACTCACTTAGCTTCCTTCTTCTGAGCCTCCTCTTCTCTGTTCTGACCGGCCTGGGGATAAGCAATTTCTTAAACACAAATGGGATTAGTTGGCTCATCACATGATCACCTCTCACCAACTGACCAGTTACCAAACATGGCCATAGCAAATTGAGTCCTTGGTCCATGGTTTAGATATGATTAGATTATGGCTAGAAGAGTTCCTTTTTCAGCCAGGATCCATTGCAAAAAGCGCTTGCGTCTAATGGCTTGTTCCATGTGCAGTTGAATGCATAGGTGCTGTCTGGATGTTTTGTGCATGAGTCAGGAGATGGACCATTCATATTTCTCTAAGGTGACTGTCTCTGTCTCTGATGAGGTTTTTTGAGACAGCCTCGCTCCATTTTAATGGCTTTGTAATTTGCAGGGTGCAGTTATGCAAATACTCGATCACCTTAGAAGCTGCTGTTTTAAGTCGCTGAAATGCTGTTCTTCAGTCTTGTAAAACTCAGCCAGTGGTTTCAGCCCAGTAAATAAATAAAGTCATTTTCAATATAAAGTTTGGCTTTATAACAAATGGGAAGTACTCAATATATTAATGAGAGGTGAAATATTTGGCTGACTAGGTGCGGGTTGATATGAGTTTTGTTGTGCCAACATTCAAGGACATGCCATGTTTCTTGTATGTAGAGCTGAAGAGACGGAGAATGGTTTTAGAAACCGGTTGCAATGGGGGCAAGGACACTGCAGTCATCTGCAGTTTGTAGATCATGTGTCCTCATGATATCAACATAGAATTGCAGGCAGCAAAGACACCTGCTCTAAGCCAAAGGGTTCCTCTATAAATAAGCAGGTTGGGCTCTGATGATGCCATGAAAGCCTGATCTGCCATTTAAAACTGAGGCCTGATCGGAGGGAGCAATACTGTTCTCCCCGCCAAGCAAACACTACCCGATATAGCAGTGAGTGACAGAAGAGGCCTAAGGCGCTAAGTTTCCATAGTTCTTGTGGTTCCCTTGTGGGCGAAGAGGGGAAAAAGTGTTCCTCAAGGAAACCTTTCTCTCTCCCCACCAAGATTCCACTCCTGGAGCATTTAACTTATGCAAGAGCCCATACCTTTGCCTGCCTGGTGACCGCCTCCTGCCATCTGATTTTAAGTGCCTCCCACCGACTGCAGGCAAGTCACATGCTACTGAGGCCTGGACGCTGATCCTGCCTGATGTCTCCTGGATGGGCACAATGCTCACTTTGCCATGTTCTGCTGGGGAATTAAAATGGAGCCCAGAGAGTCAACTGCTCATAATAAAGTAACTGTAGGTAGTGACAGCAAAAGTAGGTTGGGGAGAAGGCAGCGTGAATTGCCTTTTGCAATTAAAATGTAATCATGGCTGCACCGTGACAGTGCAGGATAATTACATGTTACTTTGCTGGCTTGTTATGAATGGTTCTTTTCATCTGCCTCTGCCAAAACAGTCACACATAATCAGGAGATGCGATAAAATGGCTGCATCTTCCTTTTAGATGTTTCTGTTTGACCTATCTTTGAGGGTCGGTTCATTTAGGAACTTTATAAACAAGATGTAGCAATTAATCAACTGCCTGGCGTGTTTTTTTTGGATGGATGGAAGTGGAGGGAGTGGGGGGGCCATTAATATACCGCACAGCTCTCTGAGAAAGTTTCTTATCGTAACAAGGTGCCTGTGCCGGGGCTAGTTCTGTAATGGAGGTACCATCCCTTATTTACATTACAACAGCAGTGACTAGACCAAAGGTATTTCATTGATTGTAAAGCCCTTTAGAACGTTCTGTAGTTGTGAAAGCTACTACCTAGATGCAAGTCATTTGTCCATCCTTTTAATCCATTTCCTTACTCTTTTGCTGTGCAGACATGACTTGTATAACAATGCATCATATTGTTCTTGGTCATGGCAAACGGCACAGGGAGCAGCCTTGATGTTCAAGTGCTGAGTTAGGGCTGCTGGAGTGAGTATTGATTACTTTGTTAATTGCAAACTTTGGACAAGTGGGTTGAGCTGTATCTGGCACCCTTTGGCACTTTCAAGAGAGAATTAATAAGAGGAGAAAATTAGGGAACTAACTCAATATGATAAAGAAAAGAAGAGGCTGAGATAAATTTCTGACTTGCCCTGTTCTTATCCCACCTTTTCAAGTCTTCTGTTTGGTCACAGCAACCAGCAGAATAAGGCTTGTGAGACATCTGCCCCTTGTTGCATTTGGGCCCTGGTTGAATCCTGTTATTATACCACCCAGCAGAAAAGAAAGATAAAAACTGCCCACTGAAGCACAACAGGGTTCTGCAGCTCAGGAATGGATCAGCTATGAGCACAGTCAGCGTGGGAATGGCTTGGTGCCCAGGGAAACAAAATAGATTTTTAAAACAAGAGCTTCTCAAAGCAAGCAATCTAATATTTTTTTTCTCTCTGGGGTTACACTTGCTTGTAGCTAAGCTTAACTAAGTAAAAAATTCTGATTGTAATAGTGACTGAACCTACTTCAGCCCCACACTGGTGCCTTCATTTGAAATTTTCTGTGCATGTGTCTGGCCCGTTGCATTCAAGGGATAGATAGATAAATACATGATGGGGAAAGGAATGGAAGGATGTGATGATAGAGTAAGTTGAAGTTGGGTGGGAGGATGCTCCTATAGTGTATAAATATCTACATAGACTTTTGAGGTGAAAGGCGTGTTTCTGTGCTGTAAATTCTATGTATCAATAACAGCTTAACAAGGCTCACAATCAAATTGAATCAGTAATATGGATCTTTGTAATGTTTTCATAAAACAGCTCCCATCATTATATTTGATTCATTCACAAACAAGAAAACTAATATCGTTGAATTAGATATTCTGGCACAGATATATAGCAGCTGATACTGGCCTCAATAACTTAAGCCATTAAAAAATCATCTGTACATTGTAGATTTATCTGCATGGACAGCATAATTATATCCTGGTTATTTCAGTTCTAAACTGGGTGCTGTGTAAAGATGGCATCAACCCTAAGTCATAGCGTAAAAAGTAATTTCAGAGGCATTAAACTGTCCGCAGTCTCAGGGCTTGATCATTCTCACCTCACGCTGAATAAACTGTCGCTGGTGATTCAGGTCTCACCTTGCACCTTGCCTTTTCAACCTGCTCTGACAGATTTCTCTCATTATTAAAAGCAATGCACACTTGCAGTGTGTAAGGAGCTACATGGACTGTTCTTCTGAGGCTTTGCTGATGCATGTGAATAAAGGGGAGGCAGCTTGTGATCATTTTGCCATTTTTTAGTCTTGCTTTCTGAGTTGAGTCACTGTTTGATCCAAATATCTCAAGATCCGAACCAAATTTGGGTTGCTATGATTCTACAATGTAGTGCTAATAGCCCTGCTAAATATCTCATTTGATGTCTTGTTGCTGACGCCTGGGATAATGACACCACTAGTGCTGTCCAACAATAGAAGTTCTCAGGAGGAAAGCTCAGTAAGGCTTCTCCCTCTGAGAGCCTATTTACAATTTCCACTGCTGTAGCCTTTGCTTAATTTAATCCTTTCCATGTGAGATACAACTAACTAAGATTAGACCTCCAAGATGAAAACCATGCAATTTTCTCATACCCCAAAAGTAATCAGGAGAAAGCTCTCAAATATACAAATATTTTGATTATTTAACTCTAAATATGACAAATATTTGATCTTTAACTCTCCAGTTCGTTTAATCGTGCTTAGAATTCCTTGCAAGCTACACAAATCCATTTTACCCAAAATGTGATCAAATGGGTGATCTGATAAAATGAGAAGAGGACCCATGTATGTTGTGAATTGAAATGGGAAACAGAAGATACTGGTAAAATGCAGCGACACAGTGAACCCTGGAAGAAAAATAGGTTAATGTTTTTTGGATGAAATGTTTCACATGTAACTCTTTGGCCCCGATATTTAGAGGGAGCTGGGGAGAGAGGCTGGGTGCCTGTCAGGAGGCAGGAAACCCAGAATTACCAGGAACGCATATTTAATGGGTAGGACCTCAATGGAATTACTTTGCTCCATTTTCTGCCGGACAGCTGGCCAGATTGAAGACTGGGCAAGGGGCCACTGGAGTGGACCCTGGAAATTGAGAAGATCAGTGGTTGTAGGGCATTCAGAGTGCAGTGGAGAAGAGGAAGGAAAGGAGAGATGTAAAGGGAAGGGGGAGAGAGAGAGAGAAAGAGAGAGAGACTGAAGGAAGTCCAAGAGATTACAGGGGTCACTGAGAGATCATATAGGTTCGGGAATATTGCAAGGGGAGAGACCGCTGGGGTGAGGGATCATAGAATGGAAGATCACATTGGAGGAGAGATTGTGGAGGGGAGCAATCGCGAGGGGAGGAATAATGCGGGAGAGTTCACAGGGTTGAGAGATCACAGTGGGGTGAGAGATATCATGGAGGGGAAGAAATTGCAGGGGAAGAGCTTGAGGGGGAGCACTCATAATGGGCGAGATCGCAGTGGAGTGAGAGACCCTGGGTGCAAGTTGACTGATTGCCAGGATTTTGGAATGTTCTATCTGGAAATTGTGGAAGGGAGGCAGATTGCAGTCAGTTTGTTTTAAGGGGCAGGGTGGAGGAAGCACTCCTGATCCACAAAAAATGCTGGAAAAGTAAATTAACAGTTGGATCTGACAACTCCCAACTCCCTTCAGCTGCTGGGCTTTCCAGAGTCTCGGGAAACATAGTCCCCTGCCATTAAATCCAATCTGAGGCATGGAAGCTCATTTATCTATTATAATTACAGGCCTGCCTCTGAGGAGTGGGCTGCTTCTCCAGCCCTAGGACCCAGCTGATTAAGCCAGAAGTAGAACCATTTGGGGCCGGGGTTCCCATAATTTAAAGATTTAATCTCACACCCGTCTCCCCAAACATCCTGGGGGAGGGGTGGTCATTAAAAGAACCCACTTCATATATGCTGGGATTTTTTTTCTTTCCATTAACCTTTTGTTATTGGGTTATGTGAGAGTGATATTGCTCCATGCCAGCCAGAAGTAAAGTGTGATGAATGTCTGCTTTGTTCGGAAATGGTACACTTGATTTCAGGAAACTTGCTTAATTGAATTTAGCTCAAGTGATACTTCAGGAATTATGCTTGTATCAGAATTATACTTAGCTGGACATAAAAGATCCTGTGACACTGTTTGAAAAAGTTTAGTGTCTTATCCTGTTGCCCTAACATTTAACATTCGCCCTCAACCGACACCAGTAAAACAGATTAACTGATCATTTTGTTTCTAATTGTTTGTGGGGCTTTTTTTTTCCGAGAAATTGGCTGCCTTGTTTGGCTTTATCGAACACTCAGAGCACTCCAAGAGCACTTAATCGACTCTGGAATATTTTGGGACATCTCAAGGGGTTGAATGAGAATTTGCAAACCCCTTCATTCTTATCACATCATTATTGAATAATGTGCTGTTCTTTAACAAATACTGATATCTTAAAAATGATGATTCTTCCCTATTCACATGAAGCTAATAATGTTGGGCTTTTGACTTGATTTACTGTAAAATCACTGAGTATCAGTATATCATATTGGGGAGGGAGGGAGCTAAGGGACATTTTTCATTACCATTTTTATGCCTATCATGTATATTTGGTTATTACCATGACAACCATTTGCACAGGTCTCATTTTTGTGCAGAAATGCAAATGCAAAATCAATGGAAATAAAGCAAGTGGAGAAATAACCCTACGTGCAGAATTCTTGAAACAGTTAAAGAAAGAGTCACCATAGTGGTCTATATAAATACTGACAATTCAGAGTGTCAGCTAATTCTGTAATTACACGATACCAGTCTCAAATTTTTTTTATTCGTTCATGGAATGTGGTCAACAGTGGCATATGCTCATCCCTGATGGCCTTTGAGAAGGTGGTAGTGAGCCACCTTATTGAACGCCAGTGAATGGCTTGCTAGGCCATTAAGAGGGAAGTTAAAAGTCAAACACACCCTTCTGGTGGGTTTGCAGGCAGAACGAGGGAGGCTTTTAAAATTTACCTGGGGCCTTCCCACCTCCCTCTTGCCTGCTCCAGACCTGTTCTCAATTTTATGTCCAACTGGCAAGGCCTGCCTGCCTGGCCTCACCCTGGCTGAGACTCTTAAGTGATCAATTATTGAGAGCTGCTTCTAGGCTGGCTTCATTTTGAAGCTGGTCAGAGGAGTTCAGGGACAGGGGGATGCCCAGCAGGTCATCCTGCTTGGAGGTTGGGCAGGAAATGGGGGCCCCCGTCAAAGGGCCCCCTTTCCACATCGGATGACCCCACCCCACCTCCCCTACTTTCCCCAAGGTCTACCCTCCATGGGTGCTCCCTCCCCCCAGCCTCTGCATCAAGGCCTTCAGCTCCCTCTCCCCACCCCTTTGGGCCTCATCTCCCTTCCTCGCTGTGAGAGCCAACCCCACACTTACCTGGCCTTGGACTCTGGGACTTAGAATCTGGGGACTGCTTGTAGTCCCAGTCCTGGCCACTGCTGCCATTGGTGCTGTTGGGACTACAGAGCTGCCAGCCGGTCAGATTGGCTGAGTCAGGGGCGGAAATCCTATCTACTCGGATAAGTGGCTGTGAGGCTGCTGTGATCAGTGGGAATGCGTTCTTTGCTAATTCTTAGGGTGGAGGGGCAGGTAACCCTGCCATCTGACAAATCCTGCCCATGGTCACCATTCACTGATACCAGTGTCTTATTTCAGATTTTTAAAAATTAATTTAATTTAAATTCCCTGTCCTCCACAGTGGGGATTGAACTCATAGCTTCTAGATCATGGTCCAGGTTTTGGGATTATTGATCCATTAACGTAACTATTATACCATTGTACTCCTAAATCATGAAGACTAAAGATCCAGTAATAAGTGGATGCCATCAAAAAGGTAGCAACAATTAGTTTAATAACTAGTTTTCAACATTTTTTGCTTCAGGTAAATACAACAGTGGGGTAGCAGGATCATTTAAAACTTCAGAGGGTGGTCGTCCCTACCCTTTTGTGAGGTACCGCAGGCCCACGTAAAGGCCCCATGCTCAGGGTTCCAAGCCCTGGACAATGGCGGGGCCAGTGAATGTGATGACCAAAGAGCTAGAACCTTGAGGGACAATGACCGCTTACAGGCAGAGGATCATTCGGGGAGAGCACTTGTGTTTCCTTTAAGCACACAAGAGAGGCAACAGGAAGCCACTTCATATATTCTTTTCCCTCGCTATATTTCTCATTGTTCATTGATGTTGAAAATGGGACGCTTCTACGAGCAACTGAACAGAAAAACGTGGGACCGTGAGGCCTTGAGAAATGAGCAGAGGACTTGCTCTTGGGCAGACCACGACTACTATTAAGCGCAACAGCTATTTTCCATCAACAGATTATGAACCACTGTTTCATTAATAGTTTTTAAAATTATTCAGCAATTGCATCCAGCTATTTGGGCTTTGTATGCGGGAATGCCAGTTTAACCTGTTTGAGATAAAAATGAGTAGTCACCATTGTTAAATTGTTCATATTTATTAAAGTCCTATTGTTCCCAAGGCAGGTTGCAAGTTAGATTGATGTTCTGGAGTGCCTGGAATCCTGGGAAGTAACTTAGCGCGCACATGACTGTGGTCATCTTTGCCCAACATAGGATGAGAGAATTACTGATATGATTCCACATTAGGTTTGACGATTAGGCCCAAGTAAAGAAACTATATAGAATTTTCTGGCAGAGTAGTTGCCTGTGTTTAGCAGTACATTTTTTCTGCTTCAAAAATCAATTCACCACATAAGCGAAAAGAAGAGGAAAAAAAGTTGCATTTTGTTAAGACCTTGCTAAGATAATTAATCAAAGTATGTATATTGCTATCAATTATTGGACTGTCAGCTGATGGGATGAAGATAACAATAAAGTTTGAAGCAAATAATTTCCTATCATCCCTCCCCTCTTCCCCTAGAGTAGCCTGTCACTGGCTGCTTTCACACATGAGATAAAAATGATTGTGGCATTGGAGGGAGACAGAAAGCAGGAAACTAGAGCTCAGTTAGCCTAACATCTGTCATAGGGAAGATGTTAGAATCTATAGCAGGGCACTTAGAAAATCTTATGTAATCAGGCAGATTCAATACCGTTTTGTGAGGGGGAAATCATGTTTGACTAATTTATTCGAGTTCTTTGAGGAAGTAACAAGCAACAGGGATAAAGGGAATTCGTAGATGTGGTATACCTGAATTTCCAGAAGACATTTGACAAAGGTTGCTATATAAATCAGAGCTCATGCTATAGGGGGCAACATATTAGCATGGATAGAGGATTGGTTAGCTGACAGGAAACAGAAAGTAGGGATCAGGGATAGTAGGGATAAGTGAGTCATTTTCGGGAAGGCAAGATTTAATAAGTGGAGTGCCACAGGAATCAGTGCTGGGCCCTCAACTATTTGCAATCCTTATCAATGACTTGGAGGAAGGGACGAAATGTATGGTTGCTACGTTTGTTGATGACACAAAGATGGGTAGCAGAGGAAGTTGTAAAGAGATCATGAGAACATAAAGAGTTTGCAAAGTGTCATGAAGAGAGATTAATGTCTATAATGTTATTGGAAATTACTTTTATAAAAATAGAGTTTAATGGTGTCTGTGCCTATGGGCCGAATTTTCCCCCTGTCAGGGGCGAATGTGAAGGGTGGGAACGCACAGGCGCGCTTCCGATCGGGGGTGCGGCACCATTTTACTTGGGCAGGCCAATTAAGGCCCGCTTAGCGTGATGTCCGCACACAGGAGTGGTATGTGCTCCCTGTGCAGGTGAGGTGGGGGGGGAGGGTATCCCAAAATCAAGAGTGCGCTCTTTCGTGCATGCACACAAAAGAGTGCACTCATCTCCCTGAGGCTAAGTGCAGCCTCAGGGAGATCAGCTTAAATGTCAAAAAAATAAAAATAGGAAAATAAAAGTTCCCTAACATGTCCCCTCATGTGACAATGTCACATGAGTTGAGACATGTCCATAATTTTCATAAAAACTTTACTAAAATTTTTAAAAAGCTACATGAAACCTCATCTCACCCGTGGATGACATTTCATGCTTTTTCCAATTCGCACCGGGGCTCCTGGCCTGCCCTGTTATTGTTATAAGAGATAAAGTTAAAAGCCTGGTGATACAATGGAAAATTTATATTCAAAGGGAAAGATATGTATATAGGAGCAAGAAGATTGTATGTAAGGTAGAGGCATTTTAAGATCCAACAAGTGTGAGAAGTCTCAAGCCATTGTCTGCAAGGACCCAGAGCTGAAAGAAACTCCTTTTGAATGCACCTGTCCAGGATGTGCTTTGCCAGGGGTCTATTCAAATCCATGAGATTTATTGTTGCCTTACTGGGGGTCTAACAGAGTCAGATTAAGTAAGGGATTTTTGTAGTTATTATAGTAGTAATTTTATAGACATATGTATGTGCTTACAATTTTTCTTGTTTAATTTATTTTTATAAAAAAATCCTCTTGAGACTCTGTGGACTTATTACTACTGAATTCGAAGCCCACATCTCGAAACACAAATTACAAAAATGGGAAATGTTTCTAGTTTCCCTCTGGGATTTGAACAACTCAGCCTTTACCATCAGCTTTGTCATAATAAAAGGGATATAGATAAGTTAAGTGAATGGGAAAAAAATTAGGCAGATGGAGTATAATGTGGGAAAATAAGAACTTGTCCACTTTGGCTGAAGAATAGAAAAGCAGTATATTACTTAAATGGAGGGAAACTGCAAAACTCTGTGGTAGGGAGGGATCTTGGTGTCCTGGACCTTGAATCAAAAAAATTTAGTTTGCATGTACAGCAAGTGATTAGGAAGGTAAATGGAATGTTCTAGTTTATTGCAAGGGGAATGGAATATAAAAGTAGGGAAGTTTTGCAGCAGTGTTACGGGGCATTGGTGAAACCACATCTAGAGTACTTTGTTAAGTTTTTGTCTGCTTATTTAAGAAAGGATATAATTGCATTAGCAGTGCAGAAAGGTTCACTCAACTGATTCCTGGAATGAATAAGATGTCTTATAAGGAAAGGCTGGACAGGTTGGACCTGTATTCATTGCAGCTTAGAAGAATGAGAGATGATCTTATTAAAACATATGAGATCCTGAGTGGACTTGACAGGATGGATCCTGAAAGGATGTTTTCCCTTGTTGGAGGCTAGAACCAGGGAAAAAAAGGTTAAACATAAAGGGTCTCCCATTTAAGATGGAGATGAGAAGAAATCTTTTCTCTCAGAGGGCCGTTAGTCTGTGGAATTCTCTTCCCCAGAGAGCAGTGGAGTCAGGATCATTGAATGTTTTTAAGGCTGACTTATATAGATTCTTGACTGACAAGGGAATCAAAGGATAAATGGAATAGAGGGCACAATCAGATCAGCTATGATCTTACCAAATGGCAGAGCAGGCTCAAGAGTCCAAATGGCCTACTCCTGCTCCTAATTTGTATGTGTGTATGTTGAAATTGATGTAAGAGTTCTGAAATAACTTTTCAATTGTAATTAAATGCATGATCTTTTGTTTTAAACACTAGTATTGCATTGCCATTGACAGTGATAAATTAAATTGCACCAATAATAATCTCAGGAGATGATATTATTATAGCTGTAGAACTTGGCCAAAGCTGTGTTGCGTTATCTGTTAAAGCGCTGATACCGCACTGATGCCAGCACAGATAGTTTTACTTTGTTAGTGACATAGATAGTCCCTGAAAAGTTTGGATTTCTGGTATGATTGATTCTGTGAAAAACACACTCCACATGAGGCATTTTTCGAGCTTTCTTTTACTTAATGATATTTCATTCTGAGCAGAAGAAATGAAAAAAAAACAAACAACTTTTTGGAAATCGTAACCATTTTTAAAAAATTGAGAGATGAAAAACAAGCACTGGGCTCCTAGCAGAGTATGTTGCCAGGATTGAAAAGAATGGGAAACAGGATATCGAATGATGACAAGCTTGGGTGTTTAAATTGAAATAGGCAGAGACAGGGAGAGATTAATAGAGAAGAGAAACTCTGAGATCCTGGGGGAAAAAATGTGGCTTAGACTAAGAGACAAAATGTTGAGCGAGAAAAGGATTACTGTGTTGAAAACATTTTTGTATTTTATGCTAGGAATCCATTGTACCGATGCTACACAATGACTGAAAAAGGCAAAATACTGTGAATGTTGGAAACCTGAAGTAAAAATAGAAAATGCTAGACTCAGTCGTTGAGGCAGCATCTGTGAAGAGCAACACGGAGTTACCATTTGAGGCTGATGACCTTTCATCAGAACTCCAAGGAGTTACAGATTTAACAGTTTTTTAGCGAGACTCATAAGTACTCGATGAAGTTATGTTTCCACAGAAATTATTCTGAGCCTTGTAAGAAGGTTGCTTGGAACTTCGGGCTATCTGCTGGGCAGCACTAGGCATGAAGTACAGCCAAACATTGAATTTGACGTGGTCCAAAAGCTGGGCCAAAATTCAGGTTATGTTTTACTTGCATGTTGCACTATGTTGCAACTTATTGCTGGTTTTTGGATGCATCCAAAATGCTTGCAAATTTAAATGTAAATGCTTATTCTAAGAGCCCCCACCCAGCACCCCAATTTTACAGCGCAAACATATGAATCCCTGTAGTAACTAGATGTATTGTCCCTCCCTCCTGTCAATCACTCATCATGTGGTACGATTATGGGGGCTTCAACCAATAAGCTTATTGCGCGGATAATCCTGCGGGAGGGGCTTCTGACGGAGAGATTGCGTCCAGCGTGCAAGCACCTCTACACGTCTCCTGAATAAAGTTTAGCCTTTTCTTCACCAAACCTGCTGCTCCATCAAGTTATTACAATCCCGATGCTGAAGTGAGGAGATTGGAGTGCGGCAAACACAATGCTCTTTGCTTTCTTGCCAAGCTGAAGTACCTGAATTTTTTAGATCGGCCCAGATGAATAATTCATCACAAGCCCCTGGTCCCTATTGAGCCGGGTGCTGGAAGCTTGCCAAAGTGCCGGAAGTGGCACAGCGCCTGAACTCGGAAAGTATTCCTGTTTGCTTCTCTGGGGCACCATCCCACCGGACAGGTGAATAGATCCTGAGGGTGACACACCCCTAAATGCTGCCAAAGCTGGTCTATACTCTGCAGCATTTCTTAGTAGACTTAAGGTCTGCTCCACTAAGTGCAGCGCTCTGACTACCCTGTCATGCAACTATTGTGATTCAGAGGGAGTGGAGATGAAACAGATTTATATACCAATTACCTGTCTGATACATGTGTGGGGAGCTTTTGAGCTGATATGCTGCAAATGATCTTATATCACCTGGAAGTGGGCAGAAACAAAAAAAAACTCAAAAAGGGAGACTTACATTTATATTGCCCCTTTTACAACCTCAGGACATCCCAAAGCACCTTTACAGCCTTGTAAGTACTTTTGAGATGTCATCACTGTTTCAAAGTGGCAGGCGAGTTGGGCACAGCAAGCTCCCAAAACTGCAATGTGGTAATAACAACATAATCTGTTTGTTCTGCAGTGCTGACTGCAGGATCAATATTGGCCAGGAAACCAGCGATAACTCTACTGCCCTTCTTCGAAATAGGATAGAAATGAGATCTTTTCCATCCATCTGAAAGACGAGATGGAGCCTCAGTTTGAAATCTCATCCATAAGACTCTTAATATTGCACTGGAATGCCAGCCCCTGATTTTCATGCTCAGATGGGATTTGAACCCACAACACTTTGACTCAGAGGAAAGAGTGCACAGCCACAGCTGACACAGTTGATAGCTTGGTAGATAGTTGAGGGAGGAAGTGATCTTCATTGCCGCTGGCAGATTCTCTCCACAATACAGGCTGGCTGCAAGTGACATAGATCTGCAACTGGGAGCCCAAAGTTTTCCCTGGTGTCCTGATCTGGAGCCAGCACAGCCACTACTCTAATGCCTTTGTTAGACAAATATGATTAATGGCACAATGGTGCATGTAGGCGGTCTGACTCTGGCAACCCTTTATCTCATCTGGAGCATTGTCTTTTGTCCTTTACCATTTCAACCATGAAAACCTTTATTGGTATCTTAGCTTGACTTGCTGACCACTGACAGAGGTGAGAGTGACTGCCTTTGAAATCAAGGCAGCATTTGACCGAGTGTGGCATCAGAAGCCCTAGCAAAACTGCAGTCAATGGGAATTGGGGGGAAACTTTCTGCTGGTTGGAGTGATACCTAGCACAGAGGAAGATGGTTGTGGTTGTTGGTGGTCAGTCATCTCAGCTCAAGGATATCATTGCAGGAATTCCTCAGGGTAGTGTCCTAGGCCCAACCATCTTCAGCTGCTTCATCAATGACCTTCCTTCCATCCTAAGGTCAGAAGTGGGGATGTTCGCTAATGACTGCACAATGTTCAGCACCATTGGCGACTCCTCAGATACTGAAGCAGTCCATGTAAAAATGCAACAAGTTCTGGACAATATCCAGGCTTGGGCTGACAAGTGGCATGTAGCATTCGTGTCACAAAAGTGCCAGGCAACGATACTTTCCAAAAAGAGAGGATCTAACCATCGCCCCTTGACATTCAATGGCATTACCTGAACCCCCTCTGTCAACTTCCTAGGGGTCACCATTTACCAGAAGCTGAACTGGACTAGCCATATAAATACCGTGGCTACAAGAGCAGGTCTGAGGCTAGGAATCCTGCAGTGGGTAACACACCTCCTGACTCCCCAAAACATGTCCAACATCTATAAAGCACAAGTCAGGAGTGTGATGGAATACACTCTACTTGCCTGGATGAGTGCAGCGCCAACAACAATCATGAAGCTTGACATCATCGAGGGCAAAGCAGCCCGCTTGATGGCACCATTCACTGATGCACAGTAGCAGCAGTATGCACCATCTACAAGCTGCACTGTAGGTCACCACCACCTTCTCAAGTGCAATTAGGAATGGGCAATAAATGCTGGCCTAGTCAGCGATGCCCACATCCCATGAATAAATAAAAGAAAAATTTGTCTTGAAGCTCCCTCAGCTCTCATGAATGCTTGCAATGTAAGCCGTCCCTTCTCTTGTTCCTCTTTTTCTTTCAGCTCCCTGCTGAAGTCTTGCAAATATTTCAATTACAATTGGTTTCTTAGTGAATTAGGAGATAATGAAACTGATTCAGCAATTGAATAGACAGAAAATCAGGGCCCACGATTTCCAGCAAGTGCTGCTTCTCAAACCCATATTCGCTGTTGTGTTTTTCTAATGGTATAAAGTCACCAATCACTATAGGAAATTGGGTAAACTCCTTGTGGGTTCACTTATTGAGACCAGACACATGAGAACAAATATACAAAAGTAGAAGCTTGAAGTTGTCAGCAGCAGAGCTGTGTGTGCTGTGTTCTTCTCACAGGCCAATTTGAAACTGAAACTGGATCATATGACACACTTCCCTTCTAGTGATGGCATGCTACTATCCCTTAAAGGCATATTACAATATTCAACTGTCTTAATTAAATTCCACACAACCAGCAGGTATTATCTGGACAAGAAAAGCAATTTGCTTTTTCAAAGCCTAGAAATATATAGACAAAAACAAGCTAATAAAAATGCCAATGATAATTTTCAACAGGAGCCAGTACCAAAGATCATATGAAACTGGAAAAATTGCGGAAAAAATTTAAAAGGCTTTTGGCCCTTTAGTTAGATGTTATTCTGTTCTCCATGGTGTACCCATACGAATCCCGCCCAAAGCTTTCAGAAAATTAATTTTCATTTAATCTGTTATAATATTTAAATGAAGCTAAAGATGCATTATGCAAAACCACTTTAGGCTGGTCTAAAATAACTTATGGAAAATTCGATAAAAGCAAAATATTGCGGATGCTGGAAATCTGAAACGAAAACAGAAAATGCTGAAGAAGAGTCATAACGACTCAAAATGTTAACTCTGTCTTTCTCTTCACAGATGCTGTTAGGCCTGCTGAGTTTTTCCAGCATTTTCTGTTTTTATTATGGAAAATTAGACTCGGCATCATGTGTTGCAGATCCACGTGTAAGGATCCCAGCCACATAATCACCTAGTATAGTGCTTCACAAACTTTTTCCCGGTGTGACCCCATTTTAATGCCCCAATTTTTCATGATCAAAGGGTGAAAATTTAGGGAGTATGAGAATTGTTAAGTGGGGCGGGGGGGGTGGGGGGGGGGGGCTTCAGCTGCTGGGTGTGGGAGGAGAGTGAGGTTGAATGTGCTGGGAAATGTTTCAATTACAATGTTTTAAAAACGCCCTACTTTCACAGGTTTTTTTTAGCAGCAGGAACCAGGCCTCAAAGATTTGCCCATTAGACCCCACACACCATTAGTAAAAACCTGAGGATTTAAAGGCTGTTTGCAGCTGCTGGCACTCAGCCTGAGCTCCATGGCAGCCATTGCTGCCTCGCAGCTCACGATCCCAAAATCTTGTCTCTATCCCACAGTTTGGGAAGCCCTGGCCTAGTACCTATTCCATACTGCGCCATCACGGTCAGTGACCAGAAAACGCCCCCTTTCCCCAAACGTTTCTCTTTAATTTTCACCAACATTGTTGCGCATCAAATACAATGTCAAAGAATGTTCCATTTAAGTGTTGCTGAAAAAAGAGACTTTTTTGTTGAAGCTTTTTATCGTGCACTCATCAGGACAATTCACAAGAAAATACCAGGACAATATAAATTGTGTCCTGATGAGTGCAAGATGAAAAGTGTCGACAGCAAATATCCCTTCTTTTTTTCAGCGGTACTCAAGTTATGTACCATCAAATGACTAAATATATCATTTAGCATTAGTGCAAAATAAACTTTATTAGGTGTTGAATTAATGGGTAAACATGTTGTATGCAGTACTCAGAATTTAGATATTCATTATTTGTTTAGAATGCTGCTTTGAAAAAAGGGGCGCATGCTTAAAGAATATTTCTTATGGCTGCTGTGTGGTTAATTAGATCATAAACATAACTTGGGTTGTTCCAATATTGTCAATTTCTGGATATGAGGCTGTTTATAATGTCTAACTCATTGGGAGCATTGGAAAGTTTCACTCAGTCAACCGTTGTTTTGTTTTCCATGCATTACTTTCTCAGTGTAACTAATGCAGAATTGAACTTGTGCAGTCTGATGTTGTGATAAGTTCACACATGCGATGTAGCTGGACGGTGACACCGTACATTGCACAGGTCTTGGAAAGGATTTGACAGAATAACCAAATATGGACATGCTGTACAGTGTTGCTCAGTGTATTTTTCTTCCTTGCTGTTCAAAGAAGTCAACTTATCAAGGTTCACTTCACTTAGAATCTTCAGCAAGGTCTAATTCACAGATATGATTCACTCCGAATTGATCTATTTTAAATAGCTGCCTCGGTACTGAGGGGATAACAAAACAAACTGTGGCCATCAGGGCTGTTAGAAAATTTAATGGCCGTGACTGGATAACCTTGAGTAGACGCTTTTCAGCATTGTTCTTCTCACATCTTGTATATTTTAGAATTTAAGAACAAAAGATATAAAAACTTTTTCCTCAGGATGTGGGAAATGAAAATGCTGTCAGGACCAGCATTTGTTCCCCATCCCCAGTTTCCCCACCGTTAGCCATGGGGTTTCTTCTTGAATCGCTGCAGGCTGTAGGAACAACAATAACTTATACAGCACCTTTAACATCACAGGAGCGTTGTAAAACAAAGTAAGACACTGAGCCCCACAAGGAAATATTAGGTCAGATGACCAAAAGATTGGTACAAGGGGTAGGTTTTACGGACCATCTTAAAGGAGGAAAGTGAAGTAGAGAAGCAAGGAGGTGTAGGGAGGGTACTCCTAGCGGCCTAGGCACTGAAGGCACAGCCACTAATGGTGGCATGATTAAAACTGGGGATGCACAAAAGGCCAGAATTAGAGGAGTGCACATAGGCCAAAGGGTTGTGGGTTTGGAGGACATTACAAAGATTGGGGGAGGCCATGGCGGGGTTTGTAAACAAGATTGAGAATTTTATAATCAATATGTGCTTGACCAGGAGCCAATATCGGCCAGTGAGCACAGGGGTGATAGGGGAATGGGACTTGCTGCAAGTTAAGCAGGAGAGTTTTAGATGACTTGAGGTTTACCGTGGGTAGAATGTGGGAGACCAGCCAGGAATGTGTGGGAATAGTCAAGTATCAAAGTGATAAAGGCACGTGTGAGGGTTTCAGCAGCAGATGACCTGAGAAAGGAGCAAAGTCAGATGATATTACAGTCTGAAAACAGGTCATGTGGTGAAGTTGTTTCCCCAGTACTGTAAAGATAGGGTCCACAAGATTTTGACCCAGCAGTGACGAAGGAACGGGAATGTATGCCAAAACTTGTTAGAAGACTAAGGAGTGACAACAATATCTCCTAAATGATAACTTTTAGAGGGAGTGCAAGAGGGGAGAGATCTGGGGAGTGTTTATGCACAAATCTGTGAAGATAGCAGGACAATCCGACAAAGCAGTTAAAGCTTATGGACCCTGAGCTTGATAAGTAGAGGCACAGAGCATGATCATCACAAAGTTATGCTAAGTCTTTATAAGATGCCAGTTCAGCCCCAGCTGGAATATTGTGTCCAATTCTGGGCCTCACCCTTTAGGAAAGATGTGACAGCTTTGAAGAGGATATAGAAGAGATTTACCAGAATTGTTCCCCGAAATGACAGATTACAGTTAGGTGGACAGATTGGAGGAGCTGGAATTGTTTCCTAGAGCAGAGAAGGCAAAGAGGAGATTTGATAGAGGTGTTTAACATCATGAAGAGTTTAGATAGAGTAAATAAAGAGAAACTGTTTCAAATGGATGAAGGGTCAATAATGAGAGGGCACAGATTTGAAGTGATTGACAAAAGAACTGGAGACAGCATGGGGAAAAACTTTATTAGGCAACATTAGGATTTGGAATGCAGGAATGCTTGGCCTGATATGATGATAGATACAGATCCAAGAATAATCTTCAAAAAGGAATTGGATCAGTTCTTGAAAGAAAATAAAATTACAGGAACCTGGGAAAGAGCAGGTGAGTGGGACTGCTCTTAAAAATAGCCAGTGCAGATTCGATGGGCTGAATGGCCTCCTGTGCTTTGCTGTTCTGTGATTCCTAACTGTAATTTTGCCCCCTTCTTACAAGCCAATACAACTTTAATGCAGTGAATATGGCTTTGATTTGAAGCTGGGAATCAGAAGTGAATGGCAAGTGTTTAACCTACTGCAGCCTCAGTTCCCTCAGTAGCTTGAATCTTGATATGATGTTTTTGGGTGGGTATGGTGTGGTGAGGTGGCTGTATTACAAACCAAGTAAGATTAAGCCTGTGAAGTCATGCAGCACGACATTGGATATGTGCTGTCACGTATGGGATGACACAACACATAAGCCAGCAATTAGTGAAGGAGATGAAAGAATCTGAAGGATGATACTGCTGTTGTGCTCTACTTTACACTGAATTCGCCAGCACTCACCATAACAGAGCATTTCTGTAAAAATCACTCTAAATTGATTTACCACGTATTACAAAATATTTGCAGCACAGAAACAGGCCATTTGACCCAAGAGTCCATGTTTATGCTCCATATGACCCTCCTCCCACCATTCTTCATCTAACTCATCAACATATCCTTTTATTTCTTCCTCCTTTGTATGCATACCTAGTTTCTCCTCAAATGCATCTATGCTAGTTGCCTCAACTACTCCATGTGGTAGCAAGCTCTACATTCTAACTACCTTCTGAGTAAACGGCTTCTCCTGAATTCTCTATTCAATTTGTTAGTTTTATCTTTTATTTATGGGCCTAGTTCTGGTCTCACCCACAAGTGCATACACCTTCTCTACACCTACCCTATCAAACCCTTTCATAATCTTAAAGATCTCTGTCAGGGCACTCCTCAGTCCTCTCTTTCCTGGGGGAAAGAGCCCAAGACTGTGTTATTAATTGGGGGATGATTAGGGATTTATTCTTAAAGTATATAAGAACAGGTTTGGGGGAAAAAGGGTTTTGTGCCTGTGCTCTGAGTTTTTGTGAATAAGCCTGTATAAAGGAATAGACGCGCTCCAGAATTCATCCTTTCCTCCACATGTGACTAGTGAATTTAACAGACTGTTCAATCTTCTCTGGCAGATACAATCATTCAGTTCTGGTAGTATTTTAGTAAATAATTTTTGGATCTTCTCCAGCACCTCTAAACCTTTTTTATAATATGGAGGCCGGAACTGTTCACTGTACTTCAAGCATGGCATACTAAGTCTCAATACAAGTTTAACACAATTTCTCTGCTTTTCAGTTTTCTTCCTCTAGAAATTAACCTATTGCTTTGTTCACTTTTGTTAATGGCTTGATTAACTTGTATCAGCATTTTCAGTGATTTGCGTATCTGTACCCTTTGGTCCTCTACTCCATTTCGATGCTCATTTTCCTTGGAGTATGTGTCCTCCTCAGTCTTCCTACCAAAATGTACTACTTCATTGTTATCCATGTTGAAGTTAATTTGCCAATGGCATGTCCGTTCTGCAAGTTTGTGAATGTCTTTCTGTGTCCTGCCTGAGTTCTTCTCCGTATTAACTGCAACCCCCATTTGGTGTCATCTGCAAATTTGGAAATTGTACTTCTGATTCTCAAGAACAAATTGTTTATGTAAATAGTGAACATTTGTGGTCCAAGGACAATCCTAATGGAACATCACTTCCCACCATTTGTGATCTGAGTAACTACCTAACCTCTACTCTCTGGTTTCTGTTTTGTAGCCAGTTTGCTATCAATTCTGTTGCTTGCCCCCTGGCTCTACATGTTGTGACCTTGAGTCTACCATGCAGTATCTTATTGGAAGCTTTTTAGAAATGCAAATATTTTGCATCTACTACGTTACCATTATCAATTGTTTATGTTCTTAGAAGAATTCAGTAAGATTTGTCATGCATGTCTTTCTGTTTTGGGAATCCATGTTGATTACTCCATTATATTTTCAGCTTCTAGATGTTTTTCTATTAAATCATTCAGTAAAGATTCCAATAGCTTTCCTATCATCAACATTGGGAACTTCCATTTGGGAGAAAATCAAGCTATGTTTTATTGGAACAAAATCACCAATTTAAGAAATAGACACAAATTTCTTATTCATGTTTACCTTTGACTTGGGGAGAGTGGTCTAAGGGGTGGAACTTGCTTTGCAACAAATGTGGAAGGTTTCTTTCCTCTGAGCATGCTGTGTGCATGTGTTTGTTGTACAAGTATTTTCTGCAGGAAATATTTATCTTAAAAGTGTCATCTGTGCAGTAATGGTTTATGATATTGCAGACTGTATAGCATTGGCTTTCAAACTGTTGGGACGGTGTTGGTAACAGAACAGTGCCTCTTAAGGAAGTCTTTGTGTCATCAGTAGGTTAACTGTAAGTATTAACAAATAGAACTATTCACACATATACAGTAAAATAGCTTAGGAGCTGTCTCCATTCTTATGTCTTTACCAGTCTCTGCTCAACACTACACTGACCCCTGGATCTGGGTCATGTGCCTTCTTACACCACTGTGTGGGTGGTGCTGTACTTAGTCCCACATTAACCCTGTATGTGCCAGACCCTTATACTATATCTCCTCCTAGGTTTTACCCAATGTGTATGGAGTTACAGTAGTTTACTTAATGTCTTACACTATCAGTCTCATACATTTACACTGTTTTCACAACATTATTCCTATTACTGTATTAACATTATTATAATATTCTCACTATCCGATCTCTACCCTATTCAAGTTCTAGAATTTACAGGTTCAGCCGGTCTGGAGGCCTTATAACCCTTGCATATTTCGTTTGCTGTTCTGTCGGAGCAGTGGTAGCCCCTGTTGTTTCTGGTTCTTCCTGTTGGCTTGGAGGTTGGACTGGCATTTGGGTGTCTTATTAATAGTTCTCCACTGTGCAATGGGAGAGATCGGTCTTGGGATAGGGCGGAGACTCCCTGTTTTGTCCAACTGTGCCCTCTGCTGCGCCAATCTGGTATGACTGGGGTTGCACCTCGTTCCGTCTAATGATCATATCTCCTCTCCAGACCTTGAAACCCTCCTGCAGCAGTGGCAAGTGTCTGGTACGGTGCCTTCTGTTGTAGGCAGAAGCTTGCTTATGTCTGTATGACTGCTCTTTTGTTTGGATGTCCAGCTAATCCTTGGTTACTAACCCTGGCATTAGTTCTTTTTGGCAGGATCGGAGGTTGAGTGCTAAGTTTTCTGCCATCAAGAGCTCAGATGGGTACAGGCCGCATCGTAAGGAGGTGGGCCTGTTTGTGAGTAGTGCGGTGGGAAAGTCCTCATTCTTTTTCAGGAGGGCTTTCACCATGCGGACCCCACATTTTTTTTTAAATCATTCATAGGATGTGGGCTTTTCTGGCTGGGCCAGCATTTATTGCCCATCCCTAGTTGCCCTTGAGAAGATGGCGGTGAGCTGCCTTCTTGAACTGCTGCAGTCCATGTGGTGTTGGTACACGCACAGTGCTGTTAGGGAGTAAGTTCTAGGATTTTGACCCAGCGACAGTGAAGGAATGGCGTTATATTTTCAAGTCAGGATGGTGAGTGGCTTGAAGGGGAACTTCCAGGTGGTGGTGTTCCTATGTATCTGCTGCCCTTGTCCTTCTAGATGGTAATGGTCATGGGTTTGAAAGATGCTATCTAAAGAGCCTTGGTGAGTTTCTGCAGTGCATCTTGTAGATGGTACACACTGCTGCCACTGTGCATCGGTGGTGGAGGGAGTGAACGTTTTTGGATGGGGTGCCAATCAAGCGGGCTGCTTTGTCCTGGATGGTGTCAAGCTTCTTGAGTGTTGTGGGAGCTGCACTCAGCCAGGCAAGTGGAGAGTATTCCATCACACTCCTGACTTGTGCCTTGTAGATGGTGGACAGGCTTTTGGGAGTCAGGAGCTCAGTTACTCACTAAAGTATTGCTAGCCTCTGGCCTGCCTTAGTAGCCTGCTTCTCCATTTGACTGTGGATATATTGGGGAGCTGGTGTGGTGGCAGAAGTCATTGGATCACCAGCCATGGTTCTTTGCCTGACAGGATGGCAGTGCCGGCAGCTGAATCTAATTTAACATTTGTTAGATGGTCATTGGAATGCAGACCTCTTTGTCAGAATGAGAAACCGCAACCCTTGACTTGTGTGGCTTCTGGGTTATCAGCCTCCACCCGGTGGATTACTATTGGACCCTTCTGTGCGTTTCTAGGGTTTCGACTTGTAGTTTGCCATAGGGTCTGATCCTGTTGCAGTGGAAGCATTGGGCTGTACTCACAGGACACTGATCCTTCCTGTGAGGGCGCGTCTCTTCGCTGCGCTGGCAAAGCCGCTCTGCTGGGCGGTTCGGGAATTCCTTTCCCTGACTTGGATTGTCCCTGTGTCTTTGTGACCTGATAAGCTGGATTGAGGACTGGCTTCTGCCCCATGTTGTATTCTGTCTCTAAAAGAGTGTCCTGTGCTGCTAACTATCTGACCACCTGCATTGCCTTGTCCGTGGTTAGATCTTCTTTAACTTGTAGGTCTGCAGACCTTTTGTTTAAGCCTGAAGCAATGCCATATGTCAGGAAGCTTTCGAAACAAATTCCTTGGCCTTGGGTGAGTCCAAATTGAGTTGGAGGTGTTGAATTGTGATCGACATTAAAAATTGTTAAATTGTATATGCAGCTTTCAGAGCTTACAGACTTTCAGGATTGCATTGCCATGGACTCTGAGACAAAGGGATTTCCCGTGCTTGTTGGTTTTGAAGGGCTCCTTGAAATGGCGATGGCGCGCCTCTTGAAGATGTCTCAATGGCTGCCTGGATTAGTTATGTACCGATTTCTTTCATCCCGTGGTTTGTTATGTCGAGTAACGAGGTGTTTGAATTTAAATTTATGCTTGCCATTTTCCATGGTGGACAGCCACGATGTTCTGAGAGCTTTAAATAATTAAGTCCTTTTTAAAAATCTTACGAATTTGTTGGTGTTGGGGCTCCGACTGGGGAATTGGACTTTAGGGACTGACTTTCCTTCATCAGCGCCTGTGACACTGAATTAGGATAAATGTTCTCAGGACTGGATGCAACCTGGATTTTTAAAAGAGTCAGCTCACCTTTGCAAGCTCTGTGGACTCTGCGCTGTGAAGCTGGACTTCCAAGAGAAATCCAGTGGAGTCCTCTGCTGCAGTAAAAATCTCTGCCTTCAGCTTCCAGGCCTTTTCCCTGGAGTGTTTTCTGGCAAATTTTCTCTGCATCTTCAGATTCTGTTGGGAGCTTCTCTCAGGTCAGAATTTTCGTTAAAGTTTTTGCACTCATCCTGCATCTTGGCTTGTTTCCGCATTTTAGTGAGGCTGAGGGTTTTTGATCCCCAGCTGCAAACATGTAGGCTGGGTGCTGGTTACAGAAGAGTGTCACTTAAAGAAGTCTTTGTAGTCTTCAGTAGGTTAACTATAGGTCTTTATGAACAAGTAGAACTGTTTACACATGTACAGTAAAGGGTGCAGACTAGGAGCTATCTCCATACTTAGGGCATTACCAGTCTCTGCTTAACACCACCCTGACCACTGAATCTGGGTTGTGTGCCTTCTTAGACCACTGTGTGGGCGATACTGTACTCAGTTCCACATTAACTCTGTATATTCCAGATGCTTATGCTACACAGAATAGGACCCTGAACCCTAATTCCTCTCAATGTCCGATCTCTCTCTGACTAATCTTACTCTCTTCTTCAGCCTGAGGGGGTGCAACTGTCTGTCGAGTTTGGAGAGATTTTTTATGAAATGAACCTTTAGCCTGTGCTATACATTAATTAAACATGTTTTTGGCTATTGTATATCTTTTTGTAGATTGCACTGTCTGTTGGAAGCTAGGATAGGTGTCTCTTAGAATGTACATTAATACTTATTTTTTAAGTTCATTTATGGGATATGGGTGCATTTATCGCCCTTGAAAAGGTGGCGGTGAACTGCCTTCTTGAACCACTGCAGTCCATGTTTTGAAGCTACACCCACAGTGCTGTTTGGGAAGGAGTTCCAGGATTTTGTTAATTTTCACAGAAATTGGAAACATTTCTCCTGGTTGATCTCTTACCTTGTACCGTCCCTAAACTTGAACCCATCCCAAATACAATTGTTCATACTCTAATTCAGACCATTCACTCATCACCCTGTGTTACCTAATCTGACCTGACCTACAATGGCTCCCAGTCAAGCAGCGCCTCTATTTTAAAATTCTCATCCTTATTTTCAAACCTCCCCCTCATGGCCTCACCCATCCCTATCTCCGTAGCTTACTCTAGCCCTACAACCCTCTGCGATCTCTGTGTTTCTTCAAGTCTGGTCTCTTGTGCATTACCAATTTTGACTGCCCAATAATTGGCCATGGCTTCATTGCCTTGCCTCCCCAATTCCTTCCCACCACCTTGCTGCCCCTTGACCTCACTTTTCTCTTTAAGATGCTTCTTAAAGTTTACCTCTTTGACCAGGGTGTTGGGGCATTGGTCCTAATATCTCTTTATGTGGCTCGGTGTCAAATTTTGTTTGACAACGCTGCTTTGAAGTGCCTTGAGATGTTTAACCATTGTTACAGGCACTGTATTGCTTTTGTTGTCCTATGCTGTTGGCCGTGACCAACTGTGGGAAGTGGTCTCGCATCGATGGTACCTTACATCACAGTTAGTGCAAACCTGACTTTTAAAATTGAAGATCTCCTTTGGTGACCCATTGCACAGCACTTAAGCTTCTAAGAATAGGAAAGAGCTTTGTGTCCTGTCAGTTTTCTTCTATTTTTAGGAATTTCTGGGACTGTCAAGGGGGTGGTGATCAGACTTCATTGCGTATTTAAATGCCTGAGTGTGGAGTTCTGTTTTTCCTCAGTCAAGGACACAACAGAGATGGACAGTATTGCTACAACTGTTTATTCATGCTACAATCACAAATGCTCCAAATATTTCACTATATAGTCACTGCATTGTGTTCAAATCTTAACCAAGTCAACAGCACTTAATAAAACTTGGACAAGGGTTTCCCTTTTTTTGACAAACCTGAGATTTTATTGTATTCAACCTCGGTGTTAAGCAGGAATGAAGGAAAAAATCTTATACTTACGCAGCATCTTTTTGGGCTCATAGGACATCTCAAAATTCCTTACGGCCAAAGAAGTGCATCTGAAGTGTAGTCACTGTCGCAATGTGGGACGATTGCAATGCAATTAAGCAGAAGCTTAGAAAAGAAAAGGAAGAATATTCAGCTCTGTGATGCCTATTTTTTGTGGCCGTTCTGTATCCAAAATGGTGTCCGCGCTCTGAGTACACAATTCTGCTCTGTGCCATGCTAGATCCTATTTTGGTAAGGGACAACCAAGAGGCATCCTTTACCCTTTATCCATCAGAAGCAGACATCAATCGATTAGCATTTACAAATAAGGGGCCTAACTCTGGCTCATGCAACCTCGACTTGCACCTGAGGTAGTCAGCACCAGTGCTGATTGCCTCCTGGAAAGCCAATGACATGGCACAAAATGAAAAGAAGGTTCGTACTCACCTTAATCACTGCTGCTGCCAATCCAACGATCTCTGACCCCCAATCCACCCCTTGCACCAGTCCCGATTTCCTAGTTCCCCCAACTCCTGATTGCACCTTGAGACCCCATCCCCAACAATACTACAGATTGTTGCGATGTTCTTTCCCAACCGCCTTGCACTCCCCTTGCCACTCAGTCATATTCAGAGGGCCAGCTGCTCGTCCTCCAGACCCTTGCGATCTTACCTAATCACTGACCTGGACATTGGCACATGAACCTGCAGGCTTCTACCACTGTGCCTTCTATATGACATTGAGGTCTGAGGCCCAAATTTTTTGCTCCTTTTTTAGTATTCTGCAAGTGAGGAGCCCAAAAATATTTGCTGCTAAAATTCTAGGCTGCAATGTTTTGTGTTGCACCCTCAACATTCAAGTTGCCACTTGCAACAGAAAGATGTTTTACATTAAAAGGGGGGTTGCCCCTGTTTAAAATATATTTCTGCCAATTGACTTCTATTGTGATATTTAGTGAGCAATTAGTAAAATAAACCCTGATATTCTTGTTTGTCAAATCAAGGGGCAATATCGTCTCTGGTTAAATTATATGGTTCAGTGAAGTCTTCTTGCCTTTGTTCCCTGTTGTCATGACAACACTGTTGGTAAGAAAACAGAGGTTGGTGGAAAATGATTACAAATCACAAGGTGTCCATACGTTTCTACAGAATAGCACGCTCCACAAGGAACATGTTCAAGGGCAGTCAGAGGCACTGACAGAGGGTTTGTTCTTGCAGCTTAGCACATGTGATCTGCTGTTCAAGATGGTTTCAACCCGGAGCACATTGCAGACAGCATATGATCTTATGGAAATCTTAAACCAATGGGTAATCCTAACTTGAGAAACCGCCATTACTTAGGTCATAACTGTTCATCAACCAATTCAAATATGTTCATGTATCACTTCTATGCAGCACCTTGACTCCCATGTCTACCCTAACAATACATAATGGAGTAAAATTATCCCTCAAACTCTGAAGTTTATGCTACAGGCTATAATAGAGTTAGAAAGGTGATTACAAGGCAGTCTCAGGGCGCAAGTGTATGAACAAATTTTGGTTCACTGTCAACTTTAAGACTCCTGCCTTGCAGACACTTTCAAGTTATTAAGGTGCTTTGTGATTTAACTGAAAGTAATTTTTCACTGGCGTTTGCATTGTTTATTGAATTAAATAATGCTGTTCTAGTAAACCCCAATTAATGACAAATGAATGTATTATTAAGAAGGCTCACAAATATGAATCTATATTTAATAACGCTCCCAACTGTAAGTAAAGGTGACAACTTCTCATATGAAAACATTGGCCTGAATTTTTGCAAAGATGGAGAAGGTCTCCGGCTTATCCAAAATGATGCCGGAGGCCTGATTCCAAAATTCCTGCCCATGAACCCGGCACTCGCCATTTTTGCGGGGGTGGGGGTACTGAGCAGGCTGTAGTTTGCACAGCTGTGGTTCAAGGAGGCAGCTACACATGTTGAAGTCGGATTCGGTCAGATCCAACTCTCGCTAGTAGGATGTCCAAAACATGACTTATCAGGAGAAAATCTAAAGTTAACGGAGCTCTTTGGAGAGGTTGGGTACCCCTTTGAAGAGGTAGGGTGCCCTTTTGGCTAGATCCAGGGACACCTTTTGGCGAGGTTAGGTGCCTTTGGGAGAGGTATTGTGCTCTTTGGGAGAGGTCAAGTGCCCTTTGAGATTGTTAAAAGTAGAATGTGCTTAAAAAGTGGATAAACTCATTGGAATGGTCAAGCTGTCAAGGGAACTGTCACTGGGAGCTGAAAAGCTGTCAAGAGAACAGCTTATTAAAACTGTCAAGTTGTGAAGGGATTTAAATCTCATGGCCTTTTAATTTTAATTTAAAAAAATCATTCTGCAGCTTAAAAAAATCAGTGCTTGCTATTTCACTCCTTAAGCCTGAGGGCAATTATTATAGGATTTGTGCTGCATGATTGATTTCACAAACTGTCATTATTACAGCGTGGTGCCTATCAGTTCAAAGTTTGATTGATAGCTCAAAGTGGTTATTAAGTCTTTGATGAAGGGCTCTGAAGACAATTGCTTGTTGTTGAAGGAATCTAAATGCAGTGAATGGATTTTTAAAAAGTCAAAGTGTTGTTTTCAAATAGTGAATTCATCAGTAGACACTTAGAACCTTATTTTATTTCCTCTCAGCATGGGCCCTGAGGTCTGTCCATGGTGTATACTGGGTGAGTTGGCATAGAGGCTGTAAGGGCAATGGGTGGTGGGTGGGGCATGGGTTAGCATGAGTTTGCACCAAGTTGGCATAGGGGCTATTAAGGGCCATGGGGGTGGCTGAAGGGACATAAGTTCACATGGAGGGAATGAAGGGCCATGGGTGGATGGGGAGTGAGGAGGTGAGGCTCAAGGGTTTTTTTTTGTTTTCTGCAGCTGGGCCGAGATCACCCAGGCTGACCTTTCACCCAGCCCGCTTCCACATTCGACAGACCCTATACTGCCTCTGATCTGCTTCCGAGGGTGGCAGACTCCAACTAACCCCAACTACTCCAGAACAAAAATCCCGCTTTGCAGTGCACTTTCTCCTGATTTAGGTTTGCGGAGTTGGGAATTTTCCCGACATTGTGATTCCCTACCCAGGGTCAAAAATTCAGGCCATTGTTTCTTTTCTACATGATAACATACACATTCAACCATTAGAGTTCTCCAGGTGCTAAAGCTAGGGGTAGCTTGACCTGCTCTGCATTGAGTGTGTTAGCAGTGTTTGAGAGAAGTGTTTTCTTTCAGTATTTCAAAATATATCTGACATCATCTGGGAAAAAACGCTGTTCCTAAGCGAGTCAATAATCGAGTGTGGAGAATTCATTGACCATGCTGATTCAGTATTCTGCAGCCTCAAACAGGTAGCCAAGTACCCAGTTATGTTATTAATGATTCATACTAAGTGGCTTTTTTGCAGAAGTGTTGACTCCCTGAATGCAATGTCCAATGAGCAGCAGCAATGCCAGACAAGCTAGAGAGAGAAAAACAGAGAAATCGTCTCCTCTCTAACACTGAATTCAGTGTTCAGCAAGCTCCCATTGATCCTTTATCAAGACCTCAGTAGCTATCTAAAAACTTTACAATTTCTCCATAAAATGTCAGATTTCACTGCCAGATTTCACAAAAGACATTGACAGCCCTGTTCTTCATTACCTTGCTTGTGTGGTTACACTGGAAGGGAGGCAGTTGTATTCCTGAAGTTCTGTGCAAAGTTTGCCTTGTGTAATGATTTGACAGGAGCTTAATCTACCTTTTTCCCTTCACTAACTAGAATGGCCTGAGAGAAAATAAAGAGAAACTAAATTGTCCAATTCTGGGTAGCTTTGTACAACAGGCATACTCTTTATTAGCAACCAATTTGGGGCTGCCCAAAGTTATTTCATTGAGGTGGTTTACAAAGCAGGAAGAGAAGATTTTCACCTTTGTGTTCTGAGCTGGTCCCAGAGCTGAAATGGTTATGTTTTAATTCGCTACATCATCCAGTTCCCAATTCACTGACCTCCCGAGCTTCTAAAGGTTATACTTCCTTCAGATGGAGTGTGGTAGCAAGCAAAGTGTCTCCTATTACATAACAACTTGAATAATTTCAACCAGAGCTTTTGCAATACAAACAGAAAATGCTTGAAATACTTCGCAGGTCAGGTAGCATCTATGGAGAGAGAGACAGATCGATCACCTTTCACCAGAATGTTTCTAGAATTGTCTTACCATTACCTCACTTTTCACCTTGCGATTCCCTTTGCCATTTAATCCCCTTCCCTCCAATCTATCAAAGACCTTTTCCCCTTTGTTCTTTCCCTGCTCCCTTCTCCCTGCACTTGTTTAAAATCTGTTCATTTCTTGCATCTTCTAGTCCTGATGAAAGATAATCAATCTAAATGTTAGCTGTTTCTCTCTCTATAAATGCTGCCTAACCTGCTAAGTATTTCCAAGATTTTCTGTGTTTTTTTGTTTATATCAAACCATAAGGATGTGCTGTCCCTGGAGAGGGTCCAGAGGAGGTTCACGAGAACGATCCCAGGAATGAAAGGCTTAACATATGAGGAACGTTTGAGGACTCTGAGTCTATACTCGATGGAGTTTAGCAGGATGAGGGGGGATCTGATTGAAACTTACAGAATACTGAAAGGCCTGGATAGAGTGGACGTGGGGAAGATGTTTCCATTAGTAGGAGAGACTAGGACTCGAAGGCACAGCCTCAGAGTAAAGGGAAGACCTTTTAGAACAGAGGTGAGGAGAAACGTCTTTAGCCAGAGAGTGGTGAATCAATGGAATTCATTGCCACCGAAAGCTGTGGAGGCCAGGTCATTGAGTGTATTTAAGACCGAGATAGATAGGTTCTTGATTGGTAAAGGGATCAAAGGTTACGGGGAGAAGGCGGGAAATGGGGTTGAGAAACTTATCAGCCATGATTGAATGGCAGAGCAGACTTGATGGGCCAACTGGCCTAATTTCTGCTCCTATGTCTTTTGTCTTATGGTCTTATGGTCATGGTATTTTGCTTTTATATGAGTGAGCATTTGTAATAATTAAAGTTAATCCAGTTGTTTTATGGGCAGAGTGTTTGACCATGTTGTTTTGACTGAAGATTAGATTGCTATGCAGTTTCATTACGTACGATTTAAGAGCAGGAGTGGGTCACTCAGCCCCTTGAGCTTGCTCCGCCCTTCAATAAGATCATGGCTGATCTGATTTTTAATCTCCCTCCACATTCCCACTAACCCCAATAACCATTCATCCCCTTGTTTATCAAGAATCTATCTCCCTCTGCCTTAAAAATATTCAAAGACTCTTTTTCCACCACCTTTTGAGGAAGAGAGCTCCAAAGACTTACAACCCTTTAATAGAAAAAAATTCTCCTCATCTCTGTCCTAAATAGACGACGCCTTATTTTTAAACAGTGGCCCCTAGTATTATTTTCTCCCACAAGAGAGAACATCATTCCCACATCGACCCGGTCAAGACCCTTCAGGATCTTATATATTTCAGCCAGTCGCCTCTTACTCTTCTAAATTCCAGAGGATACATGTCTAGCCTGTCCAACCTTCCCTCATAAGACAACCCGCCCAACCCAGGCATTAGTTTAGGAAACCTTCTTTGAACTGCTTCCAACACATTTACATCCTTCCCTACATAAAGAGACTAATACGGTACACAGTACTCTGATGTGGTCTCATCAATGCCCTGTGTAACTAAAGCATAACTTGCTACTTTTGTATTGGATTCCTCTTGCAATAAATTATAACATCCTATTAGCTTTCCTAATTACTTGCTGTACCTGCATACTAACTTTTCATGATTCATGCAGTAGGACATCCAGATCCCTCTGCATCTCAGAGCTCTGCAATCTCTCATCATTTAGATAATACGATTCTTGTTTATTTTTCCTGTCAAGATGGACAATTTCTTACTTTCCCACCTTATATTTCATTTGCCATGTCTTTGCCCATTCACATAACCTATCTACATCCCTTTGTAGCCTCCCTGTTTCCTCTTTACATCTTACTATCCTACCTATCTTTGCGTCAGCAGCAAATTTAGCAACCATACCTTTGCTCCCTTCAACCAAGTCATTTATGTAAACTGTAAAAAGTTGAGGCCCCAGCACTGATTCCTGTGGCAGACTACTCATTACATCTTGCTAAACAGAAAAAGACCCATTTATGCCTACCTTCTGCTTCCTGTTAGCTAGTTAGTCTTCTATCCATGCCAACATGTTACCCGCTACACCAAATGTTTTTAATTTTTGCAATAACCTTTGATGTGGCACCTTATCAAATGCCTTCTAGAAATCTAAATACAGTACATCCACTGGTTCCCCTTTATTCACAGTATAAGTTACTTCTTCAAAGAACTCCAATAAATTGGTGAAACATGATTTCCAATTCACAAAACCACGTTGACTCTGCCTGATTGCCTTGAATTTTTCCAAGTGTTCTGCTATAACATCTTTAATAATAGCTTCTAACATTTTCCCTATGACAGATGTTAAGCTAACCAGCCTGTAGTTTCCTGCTTTCTGTCTCCCTCCCTATTGAATAAAGGAATTACATTTGCTATTTTCTAATCTTATGGAGCCTTTCCCAAATTTTGGGAATTTTGGAAAATTAAAACTATCTCACTCACCACTTCTTTTAGGACCCTAGGATGGAGTCTCTCAGGAACCGAGGACTTGTCAGCCCACAGCTCCAACAATTTTCTTAGTACCACTTCCCCGGTAATTGAAATTTTCCTGACTTCCTCCCTCCCTTCCATCTCTTGATTTACAGCTATTTCTGGGATGTTACTTGTATCCTTTTTAGTGAAGACCGATGCAAATTACCGGATCCGTTCATCTGCCATCTCCTTATTTTCTATTATTAATTCCCCAGACTCACTTTCTATAGGACCAACACTCACTTTGTTAACTCTTCCTTTTAAAATATCCATAGAAGCTCTTACTATCAGTCTTTATAGCTTTCTCTTTTCTTTTAAAGCTTTCCAGCTTTCTTTCGTACTCTAATTCATCAATCTTTTGGTCATTCTTTGCTATTTTTTATATTCTGTCCAATCTTCTGACCTGCCACCCATATTGGTGCAATTATATGCTTTTTTTAAAAGTTGAATGCTATCTTTAATTTTTTTTAATTAAGCATGGATGGTGGATCCTTCCCTTGGAATTTTTCTTTCTCATTGGAATATATGTGTTCCCCTTAAATATCCACCATTGCATCTCTATATTGACCTATCCCTTAACCTAATTTGCCAGTTCACTTTAGCTGGCTGTGCTTTCATGCCCTCATAAATGCCCTTATTTAAGTTTAAAATACTAGTCTTGGATCCAATCTGCTCTCCCTCAAACTGAATGTAAAATTCAATCAATTTACTTTATTGTGCAAGATGTGATGGATTTGCTTTTCTCCCTAGTTTGCTGCGCCAAATTGAGTGACTTATTGATATCAGTGAGTGTATTCATTCTAGAAAGTTTCACCTATATTTACCAGTTAATGCTGCATGTAACATTCAGATCACGAATGCATCATCTAAATTGTTTAAAAAAAACTTCAAAAAATAACAAAACACAGGGAGCACAATTGCAAATAGACCATGATTTCCCATTTTTTACCCTTTTACAGTTTGAATTAAGTAATCCAAAACTTCCCTATTCTTGAAAATGAAAAAGAATGTACTTTTCGAAGAAACCCTCACCGTGCTTTTGTTAGCTCAAGACCTGACTGGTGTCAGCCATGGCTCAGTTGAAGTGAGTGCTGCACTGTTGGAGATGCTGTCTTTTGGATGAGATATTGTCTGATGGCTCCATCTGCCCTCAAAGGTGGATGTAAAAGATGCCATGACAGTAATTTGAAGAAGAGCAGGTGAATTATCCCTGGTGTCCTGGCCACAAACATCACGAAAAATGATTTACCTGCTTACTATCAAATAGCTGCTTGTGGGAGCTTGCTGTGCAGAATTTAGTTGCTGTGTATCCTACATTATAACAGCGACTGCACTTCATATGTATACCTTTGGCTGTTAGGTGCTTTGGGATGTCATGTAGTCATGAAGGGTGCCATATAAATGCAACTCCACTATTCCAAAGCTTTCTTGGCCAGCCTCCCTCCTTCCACCCCATAACTTGAAATCCCAATAACTTGACCTCATCAAAACTCTGGCTGCCTGCATTCTAATTTGCAACATATCCTGTTCACATGTCACTCTTGTGCTCACTGAACTACATTGGCAATTTTCATCCTTGCGTTCAAATTGCTCCAAGACCTCACCTCTCCCTACCTCTCTAACATCCTTCAGCTCCACGGCACTCCAGATTCTCTGCATGCCTCCAATTCTGGCCTCTGAAACACCTTTAATTTCCTTCACCCCACCATTAGCGTTCATGCCTTGAGCTGCCCAGATCGTAAATGCTGGAATTCCCTCTTTAATCTATTATATTCCTGGACTCATACGAGTACAGAATATTTACAGAGTCTGCTGATGTAGGGAAAATGCAACTTTACTGGAACATCTCTTACTGTGTCTACATCATACCACAAGGTTCCACGAGAAAGAGTAATATCCTATGACATTGCATCATTTCCTGGGATGATGTATACTGCCTCATGAGCATGTTACACTGTTAGAATTAATCCCTTATACTACATAAGCCTCTGCGCATCTCCACATCAAACTTTTTCCTTTTAAGACATACCTTAAAACATTCCTCCTTGACCAAGCTTTTGGTCATCTTCCCTAATATCTGCTTTTGTGTCTCGATATCTTGGTCAAAGTTTCTTTGATAACATGCCTGCGAAGGGATGTTTAACTACTTTAAAGGTGCTATATTGCTGTAACTTACTATCAACTGCAGCATCCTTTTACACAACCTCAATTTAAGTACCTTCTACCCCAAGTAACTGTATAATCATCAGTTATACTCCTAAAGCTGTACTATTTTCATGGAAAAATAAGCTTTTTTTTTGTTTGGAAGGGCAATAATCATTGTTTTAGTCGTGATGGCGTAACTAGAACATAGGCACCAGATAAAGGATTTTGATCTGATTAACATCATCAGGTATTTTTAACATAAGAACATGTTTGATAAACTCTTTCTCAAGAACTTGCGCACTTTAACAGGAATACAGGGTATATAAATTTGTTGCAGACTGGTGTATTTTTGAAATGCATTCTCCTGACTCTGATGACAATCTCAATTGATAAATAGATAATAGCCTCGTTCACCCTGGGATTCAACTGCAGAATCTATTTGGGAAATGAGAAGATTAGGGCTTTAACTTAATGATCTCATATAATAATCTACCACCTTTTCAGTATCGCTGATTCATCAACCTTCTCCCTTCAGCTTATTCTTGCCTCTATCCTGTTGGGATCTCAAGCACCTAAAAGAGTGGAATGTTCTCACTTTCAATGTTCCTTTAAAACTTTGGGTGCACACTGTAGCCATCTTTGTCTTTAAAAATGCCCAATTTAACTCATGCAACTACAACATAAACTCAGGTTTTCTTGCCAAAAAATGACAAACTTCTTAAAAAAAAATCATGCTACATAATCACTTTCCTTGTAAAGCGCTTGAGTTCTCATTTGACTTTTGGTCCTCTGATTTTTATTGCAGGGTTCAGCAGATTCCTACACTAGCAGGCCATCTGATTCTGATGTTTCCCTGGAGGAGGATCGTGATGGGGTTCGTCGTGAATCAGAGCAGCAGGCAGCAGTACAACTTGAAAGAGCCAAAGTAAGGGGATACTGATTCTGAGAAGAAAAGGGCCCAGTATGATTTTGTCACAAATAATTCCGTTATGTGTTATCCTCAAACATGGTAACTAGAACCTTTAAAGATAACAGAAATATGAGTACACCTAGAAGGTCAACATTTTAAAAACGGATATTCAATGGTTTTTGTGCTTCTTGGTAGCTAAGTAGATAAATACAACTTCTGGACTATCACTTAGTTTCTGGGTATAGGATGTATTAATCATTATAAAACTGGACCAGTGGTGAAGCATTATGAACATAAAAATATACAGAATTGTCGGGTGGGAAATGGCCAACTTGTCCATTAAGCCTTCTTGACACCATGATGGCCAGACCTCCTTGACCTTCTTCTTACCCTCCCTCATGGCGGTGAGGGAAGCTGCGAGTGAGGTGGGGAGAGGGGGGCGGGGGTCTTGTTGGAGAGGCCGGGGGGAGAATGCACCCGCAGGGGGCCAGATGTTGGCGGCGATCGGTGGAGGGGGGTCGGGGGGGAGTGTTGCATGATGTGGGGAAAGGGATCCTTAGGGGAGGCGCTAGTGCAGTGACAATTTCACTGGACTTGAAATCCAGGGGCCCAGAATAATGCTTTGAGGACCCAGGTTTGAATCCCATCATAGCAGATGGTGGGGTTTGAATTCAATAAAAAAAAAATCTGGAATTAAATGCCTAATGAAACAATTGCTGATTGTCATAAAAACCCATTTGGTTTTTTTGCCCTTTAAGGAAGGAAAACTGCCTTCCTTACCTTGTCTGGCCTACATGTGACTGCAGTTGTCTCTGAAATGGCCTAGCAAGCCACCAAAACTGCTAAAAAGTCTATAAGGGATGAAACCGGGCAGACCACCCAACATCGGCGTGGGCACTGGAAATGACAACAGTGAACTCAGCCCTGTCGACCCTTCAAAGACCTCCTTATTAACATCTGGGCCAAAATTGGGAGAGCTATCTCGCAGACTAGTCAAGCAACAACCTGACAAGGTGAGAGGTCCAAGGCACCGCCATCACCATCCCTGGATATGCCCTGTCCCACCAGCAGGGCAGTGCCAGCAGAGGTGGCGGCACAGTGGTATACAGTCGGGAGGGAGCTGCCCTAGGAGTCCTCAACATCGACTCCAGACTCCATAAAGTCTCTGGCATCAGGTCAAACATGGGCAAGAAAATTTCCTGCAGATTACCACGTACCATCATAAGTAGAGACCTGCCCGTGAGTCCCCTAAAAGTGATGTGGTGCTGCTTGCAAAGCCTGGCGCTGATGACCACAAGTGCTGCCCAAAGCAAGATAGGCAAAGAAGCCTCAAAGTTCCAAGTAAAGTGCAGCTCACCAGGTGCACATCACTTATGTTCAATTGTGAAACACGTCGGCGACCTGGATGATCCAGCATGGGGGGGTGGTGATTCCAGCAAACTGGGCTTATAATGATATGCAGGTGTATCACAATGAAGCTCCCGACATGTGGGAGGCAGGAAACTCGGCCCGTCATTGACAGGCAGAGTGAATGATTGCAAACTGCTTTCATGACACCATGAAATCGATTTTTGGCTTTCAAGCCATTGTTGTCTGCCCATATCCTCCATGATGCCCAATGCCAGCAGACTTGGAAAATTCCATCCTAAATATTCCAGTTTATTTAACACATGGAATTCAGGAGGTTTCTGTGTGAATTGCCTTGCTGCACCAGAAATTTTCCTATATCGCGATCTCGCCGTGAGACTACCATTGAAGCAGAGTATTTACATGATAGATACCTACAAAAAAAACCAGAAAAACTTAAGGCCTGGCCATTCCAGTGATCTTTAACAGTGTGATGTGTAAACCTCTGCTAAATGGTCACTCTGGCACTGAAGATGAACTTTTACAAATGTGGAGTCACATTCCTTCTGATTTGAATAATCATTGGAGATGTTAAAAACTGAACAAGAATTAAATACACTGACACTAAACATTTATCAGGTATAAAATCAAAACCAGTTTAAACTCACCCTAAATGTAAATGTACCCTAACGTTGGCTCGATGTGTTTTATTTTTCAGACCAAACCGGTTGCATTTGCTGTAAGAACAAATGTCACTTATTGTGGAGCTCTGGATGAAGATGTACCAGTCCCAGGAACTGCCATCTCTTTTGATGCCAAAGACTTTCTACATATTAAAGAAGTAAGTCAATGAGCTTCACTAATGTAAAGGGGAAGGATTTATAAACTTTCGCACTTGTTTGAAGAGGGGAAAGGCTGGCAGCTGGGGAACACACCCTAACTTGGAGTGGGCTTTGTCATGGCTTTTTAACTCATCCACAGCATTAGCATCCTGCTTCTGGGTTTCCCAGCTAATCAGAGAATGTGGGCGCGATAACAACAGTTGACTGATCCTTCTTTAAAGGGACCCCGACAGAGGCCAGAATGGCTTCCCTGCAGATCTATTAGTGAAGATATAGCAAACATTATTATGGAGGTGCAACGTGGGAAAGCCGCTCACCCTGATTCTATCAGACACTCGCTGGAGGTCAGACTGTGGGCTGTGAGTGCCTGGAGAAAAATATTGTTCATTGTAGATGGAAGAACGAGACCAGTCTCTGAAGCAAAACAACATGGCTCAGAGTTGCTGAAGAAGTGAGCACCAGGAGTGTGGTACCTTATAGCTGGATATCGTGCCAAAAAAAGCTCAATGACCACATAAGGATAGGAAAGTTAAGTGGCATGGCACATTCAAGTGCTACACCCCACATTCTGTATTCCCCAGCATTCTCACACACAGCATTCCTGAGCCCAACACGCCTTGCAGCCCCACTCATTCCTGTCTCTCGATTCTCTTCCCTTCAGGTCTCCATCGAAACAACCTACACTGACAGTCACCTTCATCTTATTGCCCATCCCTCACAGTTACCTTCCACAAATGTTGTTATTCCATCCTTTCCACAATCCATTTCGAACACCCATAACTCTCTTGTTTCGCTTTTTGCAGGATTATGTGCAGAAATCCAGGGAGATGTACAGACTGTGGGTGTGGCCCTCCAGTGATAGCTACCCTGACTGTGGAGGTCTGTGGAGGAGGTGGCGTTAGAGACTGGCAGGGGGGTGGAGTCCATGACCACTGGCGATGGATAGACTGAAGTCTTCCAGACATTTGGTGTCAAATCACACTGCCATTTGGCAAGTATCAATCACTTATGTTGGAATATTGTCGCCACTAACTGAAGTATGAGAAATTTTCACAATAATGCCTTGGAACCCTTTCCCCATGTTAGTTCTAATTCATATCTTTCATCTTCCACAGGTCGTTCAAGCCTGACACAAGAGCTGGAGTAGGAGGTGGCTGAGGGTCCCTCAGAGGAAGCTGCGTGCTCTGAGGAAGCACTATCACACAACTCATATGCAGCCTTTTCCAGCACAGATAAATGCCTTGATGGGGCCTCTAAGGGAGGTAGCTAGATTGTGCTGTGGGTATTGCCTTCTTTGAGCTGGAGCTTTGTGTGCATCCCCTCTGCCTTGTGGAGCAGCAACTGGCTAAGGGGAAGGCAACTGATGCTTCTGCTGGTGCTGCTCCACCTTTTCCTCATTCGAGGTCCAAAATAGAGCTGCATAAGCTGCTCCCATGCTGCAGTGAAGGCTGATGGCAAGAAAGTGTAGATCAAAGTGAGAAAAGTCCAAGGTGGTCGAAATAACCTCCAAAATGTTGGAAATCATGACCAAAACAAATGAAAGTACATTCTCAGAACAAGTCATGTGAGTGAAAGTCTTTCACCGAAGCAATTAAGCAGCTGCCCTGTTTGTAGTTGAATACTTTCCAGCTTGCCAATTTCAAAGCCCTGTCAGCCCCCATTGTCTTCTCACCTTATTGACCATTGCGAGTTTCAGACTGCTCAGGAAACCCCTGCGCTGGCAGTTAAAGCCAGAATGCAGAGTTAAATCTGTTTTAAATTGCTTTTTTACGTATTTAATTCACAGGCTTGCCATCCCCACCGGAGTTTCCTGCACTCCTTCGAAACTCACCAACAGATTAAATGTGGAAGAGATTGAGATGATTTGGGTTTCCGACATGCTGGCATTTTTAAAAGTTTTAACCCTCACATCTGCACCAGCAACTGCCCCCGCCTTGCAGGTTAAAATTGGGCCTGATGTAGATTCTGCCATCCCTGGGTATCTAAGCAACATTATTGTCAAACAGAAGCAATTTCAATTATCACTGAGTAGTGAAAATGCCATACATTCTTAGGCCAGTTGAGGGTTCGCATCAGTAACTGAACAATTAAAATTAATGGGCTTGTACTGCTGTTAGCACTGAAACAAAATCTGGATGAACATCTTTGGGAGTGGCATGAAGCCAATGTTCTCAATCTGAATTATTGAAATAGAAAAGCAGAACATCATGATGCTGAGGTGTAAGGAAACAGTGAAGCCCCTGTTCCATATTGTGTTATACCAGACATGTGAAGAAATAAATGGTGAGACAATGGATCAGATCTGTGTGAAAGTGAAGAGCTTGAATACTATTTTAAGCCTTGTGAATAAATAACATCTTCTGTGACTCTTTCAACTACAAAGCTACAGCATACAGTTTGAACATTCTTCTACATTATGAATATTTCCATACCTCCGATGCTTCAAAGTTTAAGTGCCAACCAGTGAATTGAAATCAACTTCCAATACAAATTGTATGGCATTGGAGGGAATATGATCTTGGTGAGAGGATTCCCGCTCAACAAGTCTTGTGTCGCCTCCATTGGAAAAGGCCTGACAGAATGAAGTGCCCTTCAGGCACTTAACTGGCCAGTGTTGGGCCTTCCACGGTATTTACAAACCTGGGAGCGGATATCACGTTTATCCACTCAGAACTGCCGGCTAATCAGAGGCTGGCAGCTCTCCGTTGCCCGCAACACCATTGGGTGCAGTGGCTGAGGCTGGTAAAGCACCCAGGGAGATGCCTAGGATCACCAAGATACCTTAGGTCACAGGTGGGTGAGTGCAGGATGGGGGTTGGTGGTTGGGGCAGGAGAGGGGTCAGAAGAAAGGGAATGGGGTGTGGCTTTTAGTGGAGCTCAAGAGCCTTTCCTGATGCTGGGTGTCTCGATCAGCTACTGAATGTCTTTGAGCGAGGGCCCCCCCTGAGGTCGCACAGGTTTGCATGGTGAGCACCCCCACCAGCCGCTGCAAAATAAGGCTCTTAATTTGGCATTAATTGCCCACTTACGGGCCTCAATTAGCTTCTCAGCAGGAAGGGCATGCACGAGCCTTCCCACCCCGGACTTAATCAGATGGAGATGGGGAGGCAGCGGGGTCTCCGCACTGCACCCTCCCATCCAATCAAATGAAACCTAAATCACCGCCTCCCCCCCAACCACCTCTAAACCCAGAGCATGAAAATCCCCCCATAATCTCGTGCCCTTTTCTCACACTTGTGGCCTTGAATGAGGATTATATAATGTGACTCGGAGTAATATTCAGCTACTGAAAATACCTTCTATTTTATCACTTAAGAGCTGTATACAACTGACAAACAGACGAAAGTTATTGCTGCTCCCCAGATACAACATTTATGGACGTGCTCATACTAGACGATGTTTCAAGAATAATCAGAGGTTCTTAACAGGAGCTTGAGTTCATTTTCTCTCTGGCTCCTCATGTTGATATGAAAGGCACCATTTTGGAAATTTATTCAAATAAACTGTCAGTCACCATCCACTAGTGCATTCTCCATGGCAACGCCTTTACCAATGAGAGACCACTTGCCAACCAATAAGCACTCTCTTCTCATACAATCTAAATATGTTGTTTCCCCTGACATTGGTATTTTCTTGCGAATTTTCCTGATAAGTGCAAGACAAAAAGCTTCGACAAAAATGTTTCTCTCTTCAGCAATACTGAAATAAATTTAGTAATATTTATTGAGTGGGACAATTCATTAACAAGCAATGTGGCCCGTGTCATGATAATTGCATAAGTTTGTTCGTGTAAGATGCTTAAAGGCATAAATTTCTTCAGCTTACCAAAGTTGCATTTTAACTTGCCACTAACCACTGCTAAGTAACTCGTGAGCATGGTGACAGTTTAGTAACAGGGACTCCTGTCACAAGCTTAAAACTGACACGTTTTAACTGTGAAATAATATGGTGTACTGCTTCCTTTTTGCTCTTGCATTGTGTGTAGGAATATACTTGGTAATCATGAACAGTAGAGTCACAGGAGAATTAATGTAATTGAAATGATATTATGATGCAGTTTTACTTCATCACCTTCGCTGTTGTTTCGCCTTTTGAAGTTGACATCTCCATCTGTTTCAACAGAAGTACAACAACGACTGGTGGATAGGGCGATTGGTGAAAGAGGGCTGTGAAATTGGATTCATCCCAAGCCCCCTCAAACTCGAGAACATCCGAATACAACGGGAGCAGAAATCTCGACAGGGACGTTTTTACAGCGGGTAAGGACCTGAACGTTGGATCAAGATCATTAGGCAGTGGGCTGATTTAAAAACAAATTGGAAGCAGGGTTGGGGAAAGAGGAACAGTTTTCCCTGTGTGCTATTTGTCATGAAGTCATAATAACATTATGCTACAAATAGCAGTTAGCTTTGTTGTGAAAGATCTAGCTTGCACTATCGTGATTGGTGCCTGTGGAGGGGGCGTACTACAAGTGCTGGAGGAAACTCTGATCGAATGCGGTTGTGGTCTGCAGAGGAGTTTCATCACCTTACGGTGAATATCTAAGAAAATATTGCAGAGATATTGGGTTGGATTTTCATCTTAGAGGGAGGTAGTGGGAGTCGGGAAATTTCCCGGCTCGGCCCGCCTACCTCAGGAGACAGTGGCAGCAAAGATGGGATTTTCATTACAGGGGTGGTACGGGCGCTAATTGAATTTGGGCCCACCTCCCCGGATAGAGTTCAGAGGCTGCCTTGGGCTGCCGGGTGCTGAGGTGTGCTGTCTAAAAGGCCCACCTCGCTGCTATAGGTCTTTGATCAAGTTGTAATAATGATAGCAAAACAAAGAACAGCCTTCTAAGTCCTCACCCTTCACACCTCCTCAACCCCCACACTCCCAATGACTCATCCATGCCAACTCGTGCCACCTCAAGCCTCCCTGCGCATCATCCCCCCCGCCCCCCCCCCCCCAACATGATTCCTCTTCCCCTCCATGTCAGGCTATGCTCCTTCACCCAACTCCCTTGGCATCTTTGCCACAAACGAATCAATTCTTCCTTTGGCCATACCCTGCCTGTGTGCCAAGTTTTATTGAAATCCATCCATTAGTATTTGAGATATATTGTTTATAGACAGATTGACAAAATGCGGCAAAAGCACCACCTCTGCTCACCTTTAGTGGCAGAGATCATAATCCTACCATAAATTCAGATGGTATTGGAAATTTAACAGGAAAAAGTTTAAGCATTTTTCCAAAATTCATATGAACATTGAGTTGAGGTTATTGCCTGATAATCACTCTTGAGTTTTCAGTTCCTTTCCAAGTATCATTCCGGATGTTGTAGTTATGCCTTGGCTCTTTTGCGGTGCTGCTTACGGGCTGATGAGGGTGTTCCACACAATTGTTGCATCGTGCATGGCACTGAATGAGATTCTGGTATTCTTCTTGCTTTTGTGATCGTCAAAAGCAAGGATGTCAGTGCTGTGAAATAGTAAAACTTTCCCATTTTGGTTACTATGTGCTTGCATTTCCAGATCAGGTACAGCATGCGCCAGATGTTGAGTAAACCTCCCGCTGTTCTGTCCCAACCATATGCCTTGACTCCATCCTCTGACAGAGTTAAGGTCGATCTTTAAAAATCCTATGTATTGTAACATTTTCGTCCTTTGGAGAAAGGTGTTGCCTCAGTGGGTATGTCAGGTGTCCTGAGTCAGAAGACTGTGGGCTCAAGTCTCACTCTAGAAACATGAGTACAAAATCTAGGCTGACACCCCAGTGCAGTATTGATTGAGCGCTGCAATGTCGGGGATGCCATCTTTTGGTTGAGGCATTAAACCAGTGCCCTATCTGCCAACTTGGGTGGATGTAAGAGATTCAAAGCTTTCCTGAAATTTTAAAAAATTTATAGGAAATAGACAAGGCCAATAAGGGCAATGCCCATCCCTAACTGCCCTTCAACTGAGTGGCTTGCTAGGCTATTTCAGAGGGCAGTCAAGAGTCAACTACATTGCTTTGGATCTGGAGTCACATGTAGTTCAGACCAGTTAAGGATGGCAGATTTCCTTCCCTGAAACCCATGAAACAGATGGGTTTTTGCAACAATTGATGATAATTTCGTGACACCATTACTGAGACTAGCTTTTAATTACATTTTTTAAATTAACAGAATTTAAATTCCGCCAGCTGCCATGGTGGGAGTTGAACCCTTGTCCCCATGGCATTAGCCATGGCTTCTAGTTTAATAGTCCAGTGACATTAGTGCTACAGCACCATCTCTCCTAAATGGATCATAGCACAATGGAAGTTTACAGCAAGGAAGCAGACCATTCAGTCTGTTGCCACAAACTCTGTGCCTCACTGCCCTTTTCACAATGTTGTCATCATCAATATCCTTATTGTGTCTGTGCCAGCTCTTTGTTATAGCAATTCAAAACTAATCCCATTGCACGCACCCTCCCCAAAGCCCTGAAAATTTCTGTACTTCAAATATTTATCCAGTTTTCATTTAGACAAAGTAATTGTCTTTGCCTCAACCACTCTCTGTGGAAAAGCATTTCCAAATTTGATCAATTGACATTTTCATAATGACCATTTGAAATCATTGACTCACCAAAATGATGCTACCTCTATGTCCAAGGATTCTTAGATGTGCTCTATGGACATGCTGGAAATGACGGAAATGTCAGTGGATGATCCATTGAATACAGAGACTGGTAGGGCAAAAGATGAGGACAAGGGGAACCCTATCATGGTTCTGAAAGGAAGGGGAAGGGGTGAGAGCAGAAGTGTGTGAAATAGATCTGACTTAGCCGAAAACAGGTGGGCGGGGTTCCTCAGTTGATGAGAAAGAAAAACTTAATGGAAGCTTTTTCTGGTCTTCGTGTTTAGGAAGCAATGCCGACAATCTAAAAGCTACCAATCTTGCAAGAAGGGTGCATGAATAAGCCCAACAATCATAAGCCAGTCAGGTTAATTTTGGTGTTGAGGAAGCTTTTAGAAATGATAATTCAAGAAAAAATTAATAGGCGCTCGGGCAAATGCGAGTTAATTAAGAAAAGACAACACACATTTTTCAAGGGCAAATCAGGTTTCGCTAACATGAGTAAGTTTTTTGATGAAGTAATAGAGGGCAGATGAGGATAACAAGGTTGATGTGGTATGCATAGACTTCCAAAGGCATTTGATACAGTACTGCACAACAGCCTTGTGATCAAAGTTAGAGCCCATGGTATCAAAGAGACAGTAGCAACATCGAAACAAAATTGGTTGAGTGACAGGAAACAGAGTTGTTCTTCGGACTGGAGGAAGGTTTATAGTGGAGTTCCTAGGGTTCGGTGTTAGGATCCCTGCTTTTCCTGATTCGTATTAATGACTTAGAATTTAGTGTGCAAGGCACAATTTCAAAGTTTACAGATGACATGAAACTTGAAGAGCTGTGAGGAGGATAGTGTTAAACTTCAAAAGGACATAAACAGGTTGGTGGAATGGGGGACAAGTGACAGATGAAATTTAAAGCAGGAAAGTGTGAGGTGACTGATTTTGCTAGGAAGAATGGGGAGAGACAATATAAAATAAAGGTTACAGTTCTAAGGTGGGACTGCAGGAACAAAGAGACCTGGAGCTATATGTACACAAATCATTGAAGGTGGCAGGGAAGGTTGAGAAAGTGATAAAGAAAGCAGAGGGGATCCTAGGCTTTATAAATGGGGCATCGAGTACAAAGCAAGGAATATATGATAAATCTGTTTTAAAAAAAACACTGGTTCATCACCAACTAGAGCATTGCGCCCTGTTCTGGCCAGAACACTTTAGGATGGATTGGATTAGAAAAGGGTGCAGAAAAATTCTTTTTGAGAATGTTACCAAGGTTGAGGAATTTCAGTTATGTAGATAAATTGGTGGAGCAACACCTGTTCTTATTGGAGAAGAGAAAGTTGAGGGAAAATTTGGTAGAGGTACTTGGGGTCTGGACAGAGTAGATAGGAAGAACCTGTTCCCATTGATAGAAGGATCGATGATCAGAGGACGCTGACTTAATGTGATTGGTAAAAGAAGGAATGCCGACATGAGGAAGAACGTTTTACGCAGTGAATGATTTGGATGTTGAATGCACTGTCTGATTGTGGTGGAGGCTGTCAATTGTAGCTTTAAGACCATAAGACTGTGTAGAAATAGGCCATTTCGCCCATCGAGTCTGCTGTGGCATTCAGTGAGATCATGGCTGATCTGATAATCCTCAGCTCCACTTTCCTGCCTTTTCCCCATAATCCTTGATTCCCTTACTGATTAAAAATCCATCCATCTCAGCCTTGAATATACTTAACAACCCAGCCTCTACAGACCTCTGTGGTAAAGAATTCCACCAATTCACTACCCTCTGAGAGAAGAAATTCCTCCTCATCTCTGTCTTAAATCGGCAACCCCTTACTCTGAGATTATGCCCTCTAGTCCTAGGCTCTGCTACAAGGGAAAACAACCTCTCAGCATCTACCCTGTCAAGCCCCCTAAAAATTTTATATATTTCAATAAGGTCGCCTCTCATCCTTCTAAACTCCAATGATTACAGGCCCAACCTACTCAACCTCTCCTCATAAGAAAATCCCTCCATACCCGGAATCAACCTAATGAACCTTTTCTAGACTGCCTCCAATGCCAGTAAATCTTCCCTTAGATAAGGGGACCAAAACTGTTCACAGTATTCTAGGTGTGGTCTAACAAGTGCCTTGTATAGTTTTAGCAAGACTTCCCTGTTTTTATACTCCATTTCCTTTGAAATAAAGGCCAACATTCCATTTGCCTTCTCTATTACCTTCTAGACTTGTATGCTAGCTTTTTGGGATTCATGCACGAGGATCCCTAAATCCCTCTGTGTTGCAGCTTTTTGCAGTCTTTCTCCAATTAAATAATATTCAGTTCTTCTATTCTTCCTGCCAAAGTGCATAACCTCACATTTTCCCACATTATATTCCATCTGTCAAGTTTTTGCCCACTCACTTAACCTGTCCATATCCCTCTGTAGACTCTTTGTGTCATCCTCACCACTTGCCTTCCCACCTATTTTTGTGTCATCCACAAACTTGGCGATAGTACATTCACTTCCCTCATCCAAGCCATTAATATATATTGTGGCCCTAGCACTGATCCCTGTGGCACTCCACTAGATACTGGTTGCCACCCTGAAAATGCCCCACTTTCAAAAGAGTTGGATCATTATCTGAAGAGGAAGAATTTGTAAGGCTACAAGAAAAAGACAGGGTGCCATGAGGTGAGTTCCTCTTGCAGAGAGTTAACACAGAGCTTTTTATGCTGTAACTATTCTATGATTCTATGATTGTTTTGTTTGTAATATGGAGATCAGAGCTATGCACAGTACTCCGGTGTGGTCTCAGCAAGGTGCTTTATAAGGTTAGCATATTTTCTTACCAAAGGCTCCTGTAGTTGCTGCATGAGCATCCACATGAGACATAGGCTATACTTGCACTTTGATTCACTTTGCCTACTACAGCTTGTGTTGTAGAAGCAGGCACACATTGTACTTAAGACCGTAGTCTGAAGAAGCCATCCTTCATTGCTTTATCTGTATTTTTTCTTATATGCTTTCGCATGTAAGACATTGCTGGCTAGGCCAGCATTTTTATTTCCTATCCCTAATTGCCCTTGAGAAGGTGGTGGTGAGTCTCCTCCTTGAACTGCTGCAGTCCATGTGTTGTAGTACACCCAAAGTGCTGTTAGGGAAGGAGGTCCAGGGTCTTGACCCAGCGACAGTGAAGGAATGGTGAAATATTTCCAAGTCAGGATGGTGAGTGACTTGGAGGGGAACTTGAAGGTAGTGGTGTTCCCATGCATCTGCTGTCCTTGTCCTTCTAGGTGTAAATCAGGCTGTTTGAGAAGACGCACCTTGTCCTACAGGGCTCCCATGAATAATGTAGAAGATTTCCCATACACATCTTGCACATCCCCTCAAAGATATCCACTGAGGGGTCTACTTCCTTTAAACACTTAGGCCAGGGTTTTCTGTGCTTGCTGACGTGGGCGTGTTTGATGGTGTGAACGGACAATGTGACGCAGTCGATTTCATGACGGCATGAAACCAGTTCGTGATCATCTGCTCAGCTCGCCAATGGTGGGCTGCGTTGTCTGGCATCGAACGTTGGGAACCTCATTGTAATAAATCTGCATACCATTGTTAGACATGCCCGCCGGAATCATCCACCCACGTCGTCAGGAAAACATACTGACGTGTTTCACAACAGCACATAAGGGATGTGCATCTGGTGGGCTACACTTAGTTCAGGACTTCAAGGCTTGTTTGCCTTCGGTCAGCACTCGCAGTCATCAGCACCAGGCTTCATAGACAGCACCACATCACTTTTAGGGAGGCTCACATCAGGTCTCTACCTACCAGATCAGACATATGTGGGTGGCTTTTCAATGGCTGCAGGGCTAGGGCTTGCTTAGCAAAGGGAGAGAAGTGGTCTCAGGTAAGGGAAGAGGCTGCAAGATGAGGTCGTTACTGGGGAAGGAGGGTAACCCAGTGTGTGTGTGTAGGGGCACATGTTGATCTGTGCAAGGGCCCTCAAGATGGTGAAGGCTGAGGAGGTAGTCTCCAGGGGAGATGAGTCCAGATGGAGATGTGGGGGTGTGTGTGAGAGAGTGAGTGGCGATGTCCCTTGAGCTGGCAGTGAGTGAGATACCAGTGAATGTGTGGTGGGCTTGTGAGTGTGTGAGCTTAGATTGATAAGATGGTTGCCTTACCCTGGTGGCATGGACGAGATCATTCATCCTCTTTCTGCACTGGATGGCAAACCTCTTCTGTGCAGCATTGGCACTGACCACCACTGCCACCAACTCCCAAGCCTGGTTGGTCAAGCCACTGCCCATCCTGCGGACAGAGCCGGGGTAGAGGACATTGGGGCCAGCCTCCACGGCATCCAAAAAGCGTTCCAGTGACGTGTCACTAAAGCTGGGGACTGCAGTCTTTTTTGCCTTTTGTGGACATCTTCCCTGCAGTAGTTTAGGCTGGAGACACTGAGATGTGTGCACGCGGTTGGACTTTAAATATGGTGCCCGGCGTGATGAAGCAGCAATTTGATGGCGTGGCATGCGAATGAGAGCCCGCCCGCCATGGAAATGGCTTGTTTCCCGGGCTTGGGACGATATGGCATGAAAACCCTATTGCAAATCTGGGATGATTCTGCCCTTAGTCACTTGGAAGCAGTTGGAGCACCTTGCAGCATCGTCCTCTCTGTCACATTCCCTGCTACAAAAATATACTGAGTAAAATACTTCTCCATGCAGCTCTTGATCGTGTTTCTGGGACAAGACATCTGAATTTCTCATGCTTAAGGGGCACATGACACAACTGAGACCATATATTATTGAAAGCTCATGGTGGTACATACTGCGGGAATCCTTTCTCTCATGGTTAGATGTTATAAAATTTGTCACAGATCTAATGTATCTGTGCCTGGCATATAACACAGCATCAAATTACTATGTGGGTGGCTGCAGGCCCCCAACTCCAGACATAAGCCAGAGAATTGAACTCGTTCAAAGGCAGGATCTTCTCCCAGCCTCGTACCCCTCTAAAGTTACTTCTGGCTCTAACATTAAGCACACTTGGTCCATGTTGTGTCCTGGATCGCTTCTGAATGCCTGAGAGAATCAGAGAGGGTCTTTCCAGAATATTCTTTCCCTTATTGGTCATGGGCATTTGCTCTTTTTTATTTGCTTCTGCCAGGAGAATGTTGGGGCGAGAGGAGAGTGGGTGGTGGAAGTACAAAGTCTTAATGTTCCAACCATCAATGTGTGGGACCACTTGGTCTTTTGCTACCTGTCAATACTGTGTGCTTTGCCTAAGCGAAGCAAATATTCATTTATAATATATGGTAGTGAGAAATGAAGGTGCTCAGATGTAGCTGTTTTATCTGCATGGGTGAGTCAGAGGAAGCACTTTTGAATCCAAATCAAAATGTGCTATTTATATCCCACTGTGTCAAATCATACATAGTGCGTAACAATTCATTCACACCATTTCAAACACAGGATGTGAATGATTGGGAGTTTACACATTTCTTTGACATGTAACACCTCCCTCCCCGCTGCTGGAGAGTCACCTGCTTTTATCAACAGCCCATGTTATCAATTTACAAAACCAGCCAGGTTAAACTTGCCCCATTTCCCCTGAATAATTACATTATGAGACACTTACACTACAAAGAGCTTGCCGTGGACTGTTTAACAGTCCATACCTGTGCTTGGACTCTGACTATTGTGAAGACCAACAAACCAAAAGAACCAAATTTCCCAAACAACCCCAACGAAAACCCAATGGACAAGGTTCCATCTTTTTATAACTTTTACTTTAACAATCAAACCAAAATTAACATAAATTACATATGAATAAACAAGCAAATCATGGTCAATGTAAATTATATATCACACGTTAAATAGCAGCTACAACAAAGAGAGATCTCACAGATTTATCAGATAGCCCACTCAGCCTACGTGGCACCAATTCCAACCACAAAGTCCTTAAAAATTCTAATCTTCTTCAGGTAGGATTCCAGCTCCTTTCCTTTAAGAACGGCAAAAAGAGTTCCAAAAAGGAGTAGACAAATAAACTTGCAATGGATATCAAAATCAACAGAAACGCTTGAACAGTTATACTAGGGAAAAGAGGGTGCAGCCCTTGCCAGCAGGTCTTCGCAACCACCCCAGGAAGAGGGGGAGGGGGAGAAGGAGACATCCAAGACATCATCACTTTGGATGGGCTGTCCGTGAGCCGTTAATCAGACCCTGGTTCCCCTGAAAATATTCACACATCTTCATTGCTCCACAATGCCCCCATCTTTCCATCCCTCTACCATGGATCATCACAGCACTCTGTTGGCCAAAACCCTGAAACAAAATAAATCACAAAACAGCCATTTCATACAACTTTAACTGAGCCTGCATGACACCAAACTAGACCAGCAGAGATTTCTTGATTTCAGTCTGAGCTTCCGCTGCAGCATTTAGATATTGGGTGGCTTCTGCTTGTGCTGCAATGGAAACTGAGGCATCGGCTCTCAGATGCTGCATGGTTAGGTCTTCAGATGTTCTCATGGGGTTGACCACCATTTCTACACTGGTAAGGAAGAGCGCCAAGCACTACCTGAAGCCCTGAGTTAGAACCGGACTCTTCTATGCTTCTTGATAGTGACAACATGCTCTCTGGCAAGCCTGTTAATTATACAAACTATGCCATATGTCCATGCCCATCAGCCTTTTTCTGTATGCCGCTCACTGAAATATCACCCACCTGAGTCCTCTGTAGCTGAACTCATGTGTGACTGTTAAGACCACAGCTGATGTTATCGCTGAGCAAGCCAGACCCCACAGTGAAGTCTGTCGCGCTGATCATAAAGCCTTTTTTATTGTGAAAATGAAGAGGAAGAGCAACTGACCTCAAAAGCATAGAACTCCAGTAACACCTATAAAATATTTTAAAAATTAAAGATTTATTTTAAAAAAACTTAATCACACAAGATAAAAGTTACACAGTTAAAACAGCCTTATAGAACACTCAAAACAGGTCAAAAGACCTGTTACAGAACAGATCAAAAGTACACCTTTCACCAGGTCAAAAGTACATCAAAACTACCTTTCTGGCAAAAAAAATCCCTTCTAGATTTTTAAGCATAAAAATCCAGTAAGTATTACACAAGTGAAGGAATTGTTACTTTAATAACAGTTCACATCATGACTTCTCAGACCCTTCCAGTCTGATGCGGAATTCCAAAAGGAGGGTCAGAAACATACTGTTTCCGAAAACAAATACTCTCCTGGCTTAACACTGGGTGGCTACTTCCAATTCAAAACCTTCACAGTTTCTCAGCAGCTCACACACAGAATCTGGCCCTCAGCGGGTTCCCCCACAGCAATTCCCAATGGTTAAACAGCCCTTTCCTTAAATATCTTTTTCCCCTTAGATCTCAGGTTCCATTGTCCTCAAACCTCATTGTAACTCCAATTCCCCAAATATAAAAACCTTTCATATTTTCTATTTTGCCTCTACTTTCGGCTCAATAACATTTATTATACCTTCCCCTGTTTACTCATGGAACCCCTGTAAGACGCAAATGTTCCTTATTACCTTTGAACTCTCTTTTGAAATTCTACAGCTGAAAAGTCAATTTCCTCACTTGTCTCAAAATGCAAGTTTCAGATCCAACTGATTTACTTGCCACTCAAACCCACCATAACCTCTCATTACAAATACACAAACCTAACACCTTTAACCTTTCATCTCTTAGACCTCCCAGGCAACCTGTCTCGAGTAGCCCCCTTGTTCTGTTAACCCTGGACACACACACACACCCACCGCTTTCTACACGGAAAACATAATTACAAAAATATAAAACTATACATCTCTCATCACAGTGACCCATACCCTGGGGACCCTGGCCTAGTTGCAGCCCACTCATGCTTGATGACTCAGCATGTGTTGATCCCACCTCTCTATCAACCACTGAAGTACCCACAGTGCAAGTATCTGAGCTGGTGGCTGCATGTGTCAGATAATGATGGTGTTTTTCTTCCTCAATCTGCTCTCCTTCTTGTCTTTAGCCTCAGGCACCTCTGGCCAGGCAGCTGTTTTGGAGTATCTGAAAGCATGAATACACAATGGGAGTGTTGGGGTGAGGGAAGAGGTGGGAAAGCAAGAGATGTATGGTTGCACTGTCTGCAGCTTGTACACCATAACTTAATGCAGGTTGAGGATGAATTGGAGTTTCAGAAGGTGCATTAGGTTGCACACCACAATCGTTATGATTAGCACCCAACACAGCATTTGTGTGCTGCCTGCATCATTTCAATCAGGTAAATAGATGTTGCCATCCCTGTGTACGATTTCTGGGGCTATCTAATCATGTCCCATAGTGGGGAGAGATGAAATCCCTGTTTCAACAAAATGTGGATGAATGCCTGCTTTCTCATAATCTGCTAACAAATATTATTGGAATGGATGTGTCTGCAGTTTGGAAATGTGATTCTTTCAATCCACACCAGGGTAAAGTGCCACTTTAAATGACTCGCCATCCAATTTAGCCTCGTTACTGTAAGAAATAAAACAATGGTAGAGATGGAGCTAGATGAAAGCAGATGGGGAAACATTATTTTAGAAGGAGAAAATGAGAAGAAAATTGGCCAACATTACAAAAATATTTAACCCCTTGGATATTTTTATCAGTCGTAAGTGTTTGATTGAAGACTTGGATACTCACTGTGCAAGTACAAGTCAAGCTCATTCCCATAAGCAGGAAAGTGGGATGTCCAAAGGCAGAGCTCCCTGGACCAGTACTTATCTTGTTCTATACATATGACCTGGACTTGGGTATAGGGATCACAATCATGAAGTATGCGAACTATAGAAAACTTGGCAGTGTATTAAATAGTGTGCACGATATTAGCAGACTTCAAGAGGACATAGACGGACTGGTGAAATAAATAAATACTGCTGAATGTGGCTAAGGGTGAAATGATGCCTTTTGGGAAAAACAATATCATCTAAAATGGTACTGTTTTGAGAGCTGTGCAAGAACAGAGGGACTCAGTAATACATATTCACAAACGTTTGAAGGTAGCAGGGCAAGTTGTTAAGGTGGTTAAGAGAGTGTAAAGGATACCTGGCTTTGTAATGTAATAATTATGGCCCAAAAGGTTGAATTACAGTGTAACCTACAGCAAAAAAATTAATATCTAGACTAAGTAATCAGGTTAAAAACATGGAAACATGTAACAATCATGTAAAAACAAAAACAGGCAAATTCAGCAGGTAACAGAGAAGTGGTGGATAGGATTTTATAAGAGGAGTAAAGTTGAGTTAAATTCAGATTAAAATTACAAACCAGTACACAATTCTGACCTTACAGGCCTTACTGAGGTACATATAGATTTAATCATTTTGGGACTTCATTGAGGCCTGATCCATGTAAGGAACAGGTCTGCATTAGTACCTCTCCGTCCTCAAACTTCTGAGTTGCCTTGATTGTTTTGGGCATGGTGGTAGTAACCAATGCCAAAATTGGATAAATTGCATAAGTGATTTTCCGAATTTAGTACAAATATTAACTCTTGTTTGTGTTGTTTTGAGCTTTGTGACATGAAGAGCATTGTCGTATGACTGAGACTAAAGGCTGAAGACCAATCTCAGCACACACTTCTGTACTGTAAACGGGGCATTGGATACAAAAGCAAGGGGTGTTAATGCTTGACTTTTATAAATATCAGGTTAGACCCTAGCTAGAATATTGCATGCGAGTCTGGCTACCACCCTTTAAGATGGGTGACAAAGTCCTGGAGAAGGTACAGAGGAGGTTTATGAGGGTTTTCTTTTGCTTTTATTCATCTATAAGATGTGGATGTTGCTGGCTAGGCCAGCATTTATTGCCCATCCCAAATTGACCTTGAGAAGGTGGAGGTGAGCTGCCTTCTTGAACCGCTGCAGTCCATGTGGAGTAGGTACACCCACAGTGCCATTGGGGATGGAGTTCCAGGATTTTGACCCAGCAACAGTGAAGGAACGGCGATATATTTCCAAGTCAGGATAGTGCGTGGCTTGGAGGGGAACTTCCAGGTGGTGGTGTTCCCATGTATCTGCTGCCCTTGTCCTTTCAGATGATAATAATCGTGGTTTTGGAAGGTGCTCTCTAAGGAGCTTTCGAGAATTCCTGCAGTGCATCTTGCAGATGGTACACATGCTGCCACTGTGCAGCGGTGTTGAAGGGAGTGAATGTTTGTGGATGGAGTGCCACTCAAGTGGGCTGCTTTGTCCTGGATGGTGTCGAGCTTCTTAAGTGTTGTTGGAGCTGTACTCATCTAGGCAACTGGAGAGTATTCCATCACACTCCTGACTTGTGCCTTGTAGATGGTGGACATCTTTGGGGAGTCAGGAAGTGATCGCCACAGGATGCCTAGCCTCAGACCTGCTCTTGTAGCCATAGTATTTATATGGCTAGTCCAGTTCAGTTTCTGGTCAGTGGTAACCCCCAGGATGTTGATGGTGGGAAATTCACTGGGGTTCATGTCATTGAATGTCAAGGGCTGATGGTTACATTCTCTCTTGTTGGAGCTGATCATTGCCTAGCACTTGTGTGGCATGAATGTTACTTGCCACTTGTCAGCCCAAGTCTGGATATTGTCCAGGTCTTGCTGCATTTGGACATGGACTGCTTCAGCATCGGAGGAGTGCAATCATCAGCGAACATCCCCACTTCTGACCTTACGATGAAAGGAAGGTCATTGATGAAGCAGCTGAAGATGGTTGGACCTAGGACACTACCCTGAAGAACTCCTTCAGTGATGTCCTGGAACTGAGGTGATTGATCTCCAACAACCACAATCATCTTCCTTTGTGCTAGATATGATTCCAACCAGTGGAGAGTTTTCCCCCAATTCCCATTGACTCCAGTTTTGTTAGGGCTCCTTGATGCCACACTCAGTCAAATGCTGCCTTGATGTCAAAGGCTGTCACTCTCACCTCACCTCTGGAATTCAGTACTTTTGTCCACATTTGAACCAAGGCTTTAATGACGTCAGGAGCTGAATTACCCTGGCAGAATTCAAATTGAGCGTCAGTGCGCAGATTATTGCTAAGCAATTGCTGCTTGATAGCACTGTTGATGACTACTTCCATCGCTTTACTGATGATCGGCTGATACCAAGAGTATGGCACTCCAGCTGCGTGAAGAGATTAGAGAAGTTGGGATTGTTTTCCTCGGAGCAGAGAAAGTTGATGGGAAACAGGTATTCAAAATTATGAGGGGTTTTGGTATATCAAGTAAGGAAAAGTTGTTTCCTTTGTTAACTGGATTTGTAACCACAGATCATAGGTTTAAATTAATTGTTGAAAGAACTGGAGGGAAAGTGAGGAGAAATCCCTCCACATAGAGGATTGTTAAGATTGGGCACACACTGTCTGAAATTTGGTGGAATCAGATGTCATTGTACCTTTTAAAAGGACATGTACTTGAAGAGGTCTAATTTCCTGGTTTAGTGGGTGGGGGAACTCAACTGGATCGGCCTTTCAAAACACAGTACAGGTGTGACGGGTTGAATGGCCTCAGTTCTTCTGCGTCAGAAGATTTTATGATGCTGCGGCACATTGCTACATTAAGCAAGATTTCATGATGGATTGAACTTCAATATTTTCATACTTTGGTGCATGTTAATGTGAGTAACACACATATCATGTAATAATTAGGTGAGACCATGCATTTCAATGTTTGCAGACTCCAAAAATTGCTATGTCAAGGCTGAGTCGTCCTTACTCTGGAGAAAAAGGCAAGAGAAACAAATCCATTCGAGGATCTTTTTGGCAGAGCAAGCAGCTCTCTTTTTTTTAAGCACTGTTAGAAATGCCTGTCCAAAGCAGGCAGGGTGAATCTGGGCTGTAATTTGAGAAGGTAAATTTCACTCAGTTGGGGAAAAAAACACAACATGGTGAAACTGTACAAGTAACCAGACCAGGGCCTGATTTTAAAAAAAAAAAGGTCTTTTACTAAAAATACTGCTTTAAAAACTAAAATTTTACTCATTTGTTCAACTGTAAATTGTAAGAGTGGTGCAAGTTTTGCCCCAGGCTTTCCACGCAAGATAAATGCTTTCCCTCCCTGTAATTTATTCGTGATGTGCATTTCTGTGGAGCTCAGTCCTGCCCTGTGGCATTGTTAATCGCCGTCCTGCCCTGTCGAATTCTTAGTCTCAGTTGTGCTGCTCCAGAGAAGCACTGGAGCACAGTCCAAATTTATTCCTCATCTGATTGGCTGGGAGGGAAGATTGACAGGGGAATCATATATCGGCTGCTCCTTTACACCTTCTAATACCCTCTCAGTTTCGCAAATACATGGGTGGGGAAGGACATCTTCTCAACTGTACATGGTGCTTGGTATCAGAAGAACTTGCAAAGAGAGTTGTCCATGCAGAACGGATTGCAGACTGCTCATTGCTATCTGCACTGTAGAATATGGCAGCCAGGCATGGACCAAAGATATTTTCAGTCCCTAGAGTCAGTGAGCTGTGGGACACAGGTAATGGGCGGGAATTTCCAGCCCCGACATGGCGAGTTCCCCCACAGCAGTTGCGGAGACCCAGCTAAAAGACTGGTAAATCCCAACGGCTGGTGGGTCCAGAAGATCCCACCCAGTGTAACCATTTTGAAAATTTGAGAAAGACTTGCATTTATATAGCACCTTTCACAACTGCAAGGCATGCTAATGCACCTCACAACCAAGGAAGTACTTTTAAAGTGTAGTCACTGTTGTAATGTAGGAAAGGTAGCAGCCAATTTGCACACAGCAAACTCCCACAAAGAGCAATGTGATAATGACCAGGTAATCTGTTTTAGGGCTGTTCGGTGAGGGATAAATATTGCTCAAGATATTGGGGGAAAACTCCTATTTTCTCCTTCAAAATAGTGCCATCAGACCTTTCACGTCCACCTGAGGGGGAAGTTGGGGTCTCAGTTTAATGTTTCCTCGAAAGAGGGCACCTTTGACAGTGCAGCACACCCTCAGTATTGCACCGGAGGGTCAGCCTAGACCAGGCTTGTCCAACATAATGCCCGTGGGCTGCCTCCGGCCCGCAAAGTCCCTGTATGGCCCCCGGAGCCAGTTTTCAAAATTCCGGTCAAACAGGTGCGTTTCAGTGGAAGATTGTGCTTGGGGCTGATTCTCCAATCACAGGCCGCTTCTCTCCCGTATTTGCTGCTGCTCACTAGTGAGCCTATCAGCAGCAAATCAGGGAGAGAAACGGTCTCTGATTGGACGAGCAGTGAACACCAGCGTTGGTGAGTGTGGTGAAGGATGTCGGACTGAGGAAAGCCAAACAACGGTGAGGCTGGATCCTGGGGAGATGAGCAACGGTGGGTCTGGATGGCGTGTGGCCAGGTACGTTGGGCACCAGGGATGGTGAAGTTTTGGCGGCTAGGGGAGGTCAAACTTTTGGCAGGACCAGGGAGGAAGTGATGCCATGGTATGTGGGAGTGAGTGAGTGAATGAGTGAGTGACAGTGAGTCTGTGAGTGCGTGGGTGGAAGTGGGAGAGTGTGTCTGTGAGTGTGGGTGTGGGAGTGAGAGTGTGTCTGTGAGTGTGTGTGTGTGGGAGTGAGTTAGAGTGTGTGTGTGTGTGGGAGCCTGAGTGAGAGAGTGTGTGTGTGTGTGTGGGAGTGAGAGAGTGTATGTGTGCGTGAGAGACTGAGTGTGAGCTGTCTTGTGCCCAGTTTCTGGTTTCACTCTCACTAGCACACACCAACACACACACACAGTGGGTGAAGGTGAGTGAGTGAGCAACCTGACAATGGGAGTGAGCCAGACACACACACTCTGACCCTCTCACACTCTGGGCATTTTTATTAATTATCCTTTATTAACTTAATGTATTTCTATGAAATTGTTATACATTTGCTCAACAATTGTTTCTTTCCATATAACCTCAGCTTTTTTTAAAAAATTGTTATGCCAGATTTTGGCTGAGTTTTCCAGCCCCTTCGTGGGGTGGGACCCGCCGAGAGTGGGGTGACGCCTTAGCCAGAAGCCCATCGACTTGCAGCGGGACCGGAAGATCATGGCAGCGGCGGGGAAGGGATGCGGAAAATCCCACTGCTTATCTTTCTGAAATTTGCTCATTGGCCCCTTGAGTGAGGAAAATATGTAAATATGGCCTGAAGATAAAGGCTGGATAGCCCTGGCCTAGATTGAAGTCCCTGGAGTGGGACTTGAACCCACAGCCTCCTGACAGAACCAAGTGTGCGACCACTAAGCCACAGCTTGCACCAAATGGATGGAAAACCAGGCAACCTCTATTTTTCTCTCAGTACTGCATCTCAGCCCAGCAACAGGAAATCCCAACCTGCTGTTTATGTTACGGGGGCCTCAAAATTCAGCCCTATTATCGTCACTGGTGCCAGTGCTCTGGAAGCCTGAAACCTCAAATATCAGCTGGACTGCTTTCAGTATGGCCTGTGTGAGGCACCCTGACTGGAAGCGTGTTTGCGCTGGCACACTGTGCATGCAGAGTGGGTGCATCCTGTCGTCAAACAGCACCTAACCCTGATTTGAAGCACGAACTGCTGTTTTGAACCTCGCAAGCCCTGTTAATGTCCTCACTTAGTCACTTCCAATTTAACATGTGTTCAGCTCCATGAGGGATCGCCCTGGCTTCCAAATGAGGTGTTTTTGACTTTGTTTTTCTGCTGCAGAGTGAGTGCTGTGCCTTATTGGAGGAGCTTGGTAAAGTTTTTGGATTCACAAGGGAGTGATTCTGGACTTGGACAAAGGAGGTCAGAGGGGTTGGAAGTCCTGGCGTGAGATAGCCTGCTGTCAGTAAATGGGGGTTGCACTTTCCCTGGGCTACAGCATGACTTGGAGATGGGACACAAACAGCAAAGAGGGAAAGCTGCCTGCATGAGGAGGAGGAAGGAGTTCAATAGAAGGTCCTATCCATCAATAGTCTTTAGCGAGCACTGCTCCTACCTCCAATTCAGTCAAGAACAATGTCTGAGGTGGCTACAGTGCACCAAGGGGGTGGCCATTGAACTGTGCCAACTCCTTCAACCAGACCTGCAGCCGCACAGCTGGGCGATGACTCTGCTGCCAGTGTCCTTAAAGGTCACATGACCTTCGATTCCAATGCCAACAGATTCTTCCAAGGGGGAGCAGGCACTCATTGGAGTGCATTGGGGAGATGACAGAGGGTGTTGAACATGTTCGGCACTGCAGCCAAGCCCTTGGGGCCCAACACCAGGAATTGACCCCCATGGTCACCTTCACCCATTCCCTTCACAGGGCATCCATCAAGGACTCCTGGCCCCTTAAGGAAACATCACCTCTCTCCTCCTTTCCACTTCCATCACCACGACGGCCAATATGCTATCCGAGAGCCTGGGAGCCCTTTCTCTGGCCTGTTGCTCCATTACCAGTTTTCCTTCTTCCATCAAAGCCTTTCTGAGACTGTTCCAGGAGCTGCTGTAGCTTGAGTGCACTTCCCCTTTAAGAGGAGCAGACTGCCTTCAAGAAGTGCAAGCTGAACGCAATACGTGTTAGCCACGCACACTGCTAGGCCCCCTGTTGAGTGTGTAGCCAATCAGGGGTGTGTTTTGCGCTGAGCTCCACCCTACAATCATGTTGCTGAACAGGCAGGACAAATTCTACATGCTGCCTGCCTGCCTCAACAGGGATGAATGTGGAATAATTGTACATGACAGGCCTCATCAAATCTTCCCCTTTGTTGTTTTGAGCAAATGCCAATACATTGCTAAGGTCCGGTACAACCTAAAAAAAAGGAAGCAAATGATGCTGGTCTCTTGCTTGTTGTTCCAAATCTGACTAATTAAATTTTATAAGAACAATTAGGAAATGCTTTATGATTCTGCAGTTCTGCATCATTAACTCACATCATTAAACTTGCAGAACATCTTTTTTTCTTTAGTTCCTACATGAAACAATATGATTTATTTTATGTTTAAAAAAAAGGATGATCTCTCTCAGTATTTTTTTTTACATATCCATTCTTGGGATGTGAACATCACTGGCAAGTTTGGCATTCATTGCCCATCGCTAGTTGCCCTGAGAAAGGGGTGGTGGGTTGCCTTCTTGAATCGTTACTTGTGGTTTGGTGCAACTAATTCCTTGTTAGACTAGTTTGGAGAGCAGCTAAGAGTCAACCACGTTGATGTGCAGGTGGAGTCACACATATGCCGGACTGAGTCAGTCTGGCAAGTTTCCTTCCCTAAAGGACAGTGAACCATTTGGGTTTTTACAACTCCCTGACAGCTTCATGGATGTTTTTGCTGGATTAATTCCTCACTGACAGACTATACAGCTGCACAGCTCAGGCAGGTAGAAGTCCTCACAGATTGCTTGAGTGAACTTTGATGAATGATTGCACTGCTGTCCGCTTTAAGTTCTAATTTCTGACTGGTGCTTCCTCAGTTGGTTAGTCACTGGCAAGCAGTTGAGGTTCAACTATTTATAAGCCTGTCTGTTTTGGGTGATTGTTTTTATAATGGAAAGCCTTAGCTCGATTTCCAGCACTTCATTTCAATGAATGGATGTTTAAGGTTGTCACCAGATCCAAAGCTAGGTTGGGTGTGGGACAAGAGGCATAATCATAGCTTGAGATTTGCTTTGATGCTGGTGACTACTTTTACATGTTTTGGGATATATTGGTATAAATTGCTTCTGTTGAATTGAAGGTGTACGAGATTATGAGGGGCATGGACAGGGTGGGTAGGGATCAACTGTTCCCCTTAGTTGAAGGGTCAGTTTCAAGGCAGCATTAGTTCAAGATGAGGGGCAGGAGGTTTAGGGGGGATGTGAGGAAAAACTTTTTTACCCAGAGGGTGGTGACAGTGTGGAATGTGCTGCATTCAAGGCTATGGGCCAAGTGCTGGTAAATGGGATTAGATAGGTAGGTCTGGTGTTTCTCACGTGTCGGTGCAGACTTGGTAGGCCGAAGGGCCTCCTCTGCACTGTGCACTCTGTGAAAATCTATCAAGAACTATTGAATCATCATCATCCTTTTGTCCAATGAAGTTATGATGAAGTTGGCACTCTCCTTTTCCTGGAGTTCTCGTTATACCTGTGGAAATTAGCAATAGCTATTAATTTCATAATAACAGCTCTCATAGGATCGTATGATGGTACAGAACAGAAGGAGAACATTGGGCCCATCAAGTCTCCCCCAGCTCTTTCAGAGAGTAATCCCCATGTACCTACAAATTTTTGAAGGATATATTTCTAATTAGTTCTGACTTAATATGATTGTTGGTGCATACCATTGATTATTTTATTCTAGTTTAGAACTTCCATATGTTATTGAGGGAGGCAGCAGAATAGTATTAAATTTGTATTCTCTGATTCCAATTCATAGAGAGCTTTGCTTTTTAGGCTTTGGGCTAGAGAGTCTGTTTTGTGAATATCCTGATTATAACTTTCTAAGATAATTTTGTTAAAAATCAGTCAATGCCAAAATGGTGACACTTCACACCTCTGGAGTTGTAATCAGTCGGGACCTATTTAGGAGCAAGATTATCAGAAACCCTTATAAATGCAGCACCTATTTATCTTTTAAGAGCAAGCTACATAAAAGTAGGATACACTTTTTAACCAAAATGAGTGAGCCTTGCTGTAAATGAGTGAGACTTGATAGGCCTGTTAAATGATCCAGATAAACGTATATTTTCTGATAATTGATCGTGTACATGTGAACTGAACAGCCAGTAACATTCTTCAACTGTTACTCACTCTCCCTTAATATTTTTTTTATTAGGAAGTCCAGTGGGAACTCTTCTTCCAGCCTCGGTGACATGGTGTCTGGTACGTGGCGTTCTCCCTCCCCTTCTGCAGGTGAATTTGTTCTTGCTATTTAAATCACACCTGGAGTATTCGACTTGCAATTGCTCAACTGACTTTAACTCTGTAGGTATTTTAGGGTATTCCAAGAATACCTGATCACTGTGTGCATTGCATGGCAGAGTAACACATTACGGAGTTCAGAAAATGTCATAAACCATGAGAGTGAAACTCAAGTGGTTTATCAGTGTGTTCTGAACACTAAGAACTCTTGTATGTTTATATAATGAGTTTCTTACTGTTTTATTGATAGAAGGATGCTATTCAGTACAGGGAATGTGACTGAAAGTAGATCCAGTCCAAAGTGGGTGCCAAGCTTGTCTGATTTAAACTGCAGTGTCATTGCATCATGTCTTGTTATTCTGCCTTGTTGAATTTTATATCATTGAGTTTGCTACAGAAAGATAGCACAACCCAAATATATGTATGTTTAATATAAAAACATTCTGTGCATAGTTTCTGCAATATAATTATTTGCAATTATTACACAATGAATTTAATTTCACATTATGCAAATTTTGACAACTGGAATGACCTTAAATGATCAAATGCTTAAGATTCGATGCAACTGAATTTGCATATAGTGATATCCATGACTAGAGCATTTGTTCCTAAAAAATGTTTTTTTCCCTTTGCAGCAAAACAGAAGCAAAAAGTGGTGAGTGTGTTTTCCATCCTGTTGCTGTTTTCATGGCTTTCAACATAGGTAGTCCTGTGTCAGGCTATCTCCAGCAGTGAGTTGTCTCATTCACTCCATTGTAATAATGAGAGCTGAGTGTGTTTTCTACAGCATTAGAGTGTAAACATTTTGAAATGAATGGAGGTTGGTCTATTTTCTGCTCACCTGTCACAGACTTTTCATAAAATTTAGAATTTCTTTTCATGCATGTTTTGCTTTCTGGCCATTTCTAAAATGCTTTTTTTAGCAAAGACTGAATCATGTTGACAGGAAGATAGCTTAACAGGACCGAGAAAGTCACAGCCCGTCATCTGGCGATATCTAGGAAATAAAGCACTGATTTGAAGATATGATGGGAGTCGGGTGAATGAGGGCCAAGGCGGGCAAAGAACCGGCCTGAAATGGGCATCACGAGGCCTGGGAGACTTCAATTCCTAGGCATAGCCTAGGTCAGGTTCATGCCCAAATCCGGTGGGAAATGGCATAATGGGAGCACGTGGATAGAAGGGATATTCCTCAGGACTCTGGTAAGTCTCCGAGAGAGGGTTCAGGAGGGCCTTGCCATATGGGAGAGGGGAGTGGATCTGGCTTGGAAGGCTTAAACTTCCCTGCAGGGCCTGGAGGACTCAGCTAGGTCTCATGGGGAGAGTTAAAAAATTGAAACAACTTGAGTATTGGGGCCTTCTTTTTTTTTGCCCTGATTCCTCTTCCCACTTTGTTGGCCTGGTCAGAAAATCACAAAGGCTTCTCTACAAACCACTGGTTAAAACAGCAGTCTGGCCTGAATGACAATATTGGAGCCCAATTTGCATATTTAAAGAATGGTGTCACTGATTTCAGGTGCCCTTCAGGAGAGCAGGTTAAACTCAGAACCTGTGGGAAGACAGCATAGCCTTGGTGGGTGAGTCCCATGGACAAATGTAACTCTGTGCCCAGCCTCCGGGTTAAAATTGCTACAATAATCTTAGGACAGCAGTGTTGGTTTTGTGCTACATTTTGTGGCTTTACATATGTAATATTTTATAATCCACTAAGACAGTACTAAAAGAACCAGAAAAAGGGCATCATTCAGCCTCATTTAGTGAGACACCAATGTGTGACTGACTAGTCTGATGCTGGTTATTCCTGGACTAGTACATAAGTTACTGTATTATGTGACATTTGGGTGCAACTAATGTAATTATTTTAACCAAACAATGGATTCCCTGAAAATTAAATATGAGATAAAACTGCCACAAAGTCAAATTACATAACTAGCAGTGACAGAATTAATATTTCTATGAACATAGTTACCCATATGTTGTAGAGTATTGTGATCTGCAGTTGCATGACTTGGTCACGTCAATGCTGCTTTTATATTAATTGTTGCCCAAGAAAGGAATATTTGCAAATTCTGACAGACTTGCATAGATCTGGTAAGTGTCTTTGTGACAGCAAGTATCAGTTGACAGAATGTCCACTGGCTTGAGGCTGAATTTAAGCCAGAATTTTTGCTTTCATATTTTTGCTGAATGTCTTCAATTTTTGCACCTATGGCTGCAAGCATTAAGAAAAGAGAGTGTTACAATTTTGGGTTTTTATAGAATCGTTTCTCGCGGCCCTTTCATGGTAGTGAAGGAAATTGAGAAGGTGGTTAGGATTAACTTTTCCCTCCAGGGCTAGAAATTGGATAGTCCTGTTTTTTGGGTATGAGGATCACAATTTGAGAACTTCTCATGCCCATTGAGATTGAGGTGGGCAACACACAAACTGCATGTACCCACCTCATCTGAATGAGTGCGGCGCTAGCTGGTGCACCTCCAGTGTTGCTCTCTGCTCTTAAAGCTGACAACGAACTCCAGACACAACAAGAGCCCTAGCAATATTGTTTGCGGACCACATGGTACGGCCATCCTACGCTTCTTAAAGGCCCGCTGCATCTTAAAGGGAAACTGCACAGAAAGAGGCTGCAATGTAAATTCTTGCAAAGTGAACACCAGGGCAGCCAGACGGATCCACAGTGATGGATGGAGTGCTAGAGACATTAGTGCTGCAGATGAGTAGGAGAATAGGTGCCATGGATCCTCAAGGATCAACCTCAGAAGAGAGGGGGAGAAGGTGACCAGAAAGGTTAACTCCTGGAGCCAGAGCCTGAGAACCTGGCAGCAATGTCACAAGAAGTCTAATGACCACACGCCAATGTCAATGCATGTATCTTTACATGGCATCTCATATCCACCACTCCACCAGCCTCTCACTCTGCTCAATTCACTACATCATCACTCACACAGCAACACTCCCTGGCATTCAGGACTCGTTCCCAACATCTCAAAACTCCACCTCGCCCTCACACGTCTACCAACTCTGCCAGTCTCAAGCCCACCTCTCGCTGCCTACAAATACCTTCAGCTGTTCAGCTATGGCAGGCACATCACCCAAACACAACCGCTGACATTCTGCCCTCTCTCTTGCAGGACAAGGTGGTACACAATGGAAGGGAGCAGGGCAGAATTGGTGGAGCACAAAGATGCCTACATCTCTTGAACTGTACAAAAGTAACGGTTCTCCACATCGTGGTGTTGGCTGTGACAAACCCCATGACATTTGATGTCATTGAAACCTTTGAGGCAGATGGCATCTTCTTGCCTTTTCTCCTTTCTTAACTCTCAGCACAAACTCATCCTGCTACCTGGCCTGATGTCCAAGTTTCTGATGATGTTACCATGCTTCCCAATGCCCCTCCACCCCTCCACTTCCCTCATACCAACCTTCCCCTTCTGAGTTCCAATTTCAGACACCAGGACCTGCTTCCTATCCAGCTACAGCAGTCCCTGCAGGAATAGAGGAAGCAGCTGCATAGCGCTGATGAAGAAATCCCGTCACTTGATCTGACTCTTGCAGCCACCAGCTCAGATACTGGCACTGAAGGGACTTTGGAGGCTAGTATAGAGTTGAGATCAACAGCTGGTGAGTCATGTGGACATGAGTGAGCTGCAACTAGCCGAGGGGTCAAAGGTGGTTCATTTTCTGGCTCACCCGGTGGTGAGTTCTGCTGCGGAGGACTCCGATGAGGCTCACACTGGGGTAGCATACAGGAGAGCACTGAATGGACATGCACCCTAAGATGCCTAGTGCACTGGCTGACCTGCTGTCGCTGTCAAGGAGCTTGGAGGAGTCCCACTGCAAGTAGGCGGAGGGCACCGTGCAGAGCTTGCCCACTCCACCTTCCTGTCATGCTGCAGACCCAGAGACACTGCCACTCCTGCCCCCACACACTGCTGCCCTTATACCTGCTGCCATGTTTAAGTGTTTAAATCACCTAATTCCCCTGCCCCCTGAAAGGATGAGGCGTCTCTCTGGCAAATTCAGGAACTCATCAAAACACCTCCAGAAACACTCTTGAATACTTCCAGACACAGGAGGAGGTCTTTTGGCTCAGTGGGTGGTGTCCCTGCCTCTGAGCTGGAAGTTCAGAATTCCAGTCCCACTCTAGGACTTGATGGCCACAGAAGGCGCTTCCATAATGCGACCAAACAGGTTGATTATCGACCTGTAAATCTTTACAATATGCCTGGGGGAGATGGGAAGAGCGGGAGAGTTTCCCAGTCAGCCATGCTTGATGTGGTGTGGCGCTCCTCAAGCTCTAGCCCTGGCTCCAGGCTGACGACCTATTTCAGGCAAAACAAGCTACCAACAGATGTAACCTTGTGCTTTGCTTGCCTCAATTCTCCAGAAGACTGAAGAAGAATCAAGATACTTGATCCTTTAAATAACGCCACTGCAAAGCTCATCTTGCAGCTTCAGGCTTGTTTTTCTCCTTGAGTAAACAATACAGATGCTGGCTGTGCCTTGGCCAGATTTGGTATCCTGGCTTCACATTAGTTGTGTTGGGCTGTGTGATGTCAGGATAACGCCAAACCTGGCACACACAGGGGAGACACCTGCATGCAGCCATATCTTTGCAGAAGGCCATGTGCACTGTGCAGGAGGTGGCCAATGCCACATCGTACCCTTCACCCCACCCCACTCCTCCCTGTCCCACCCCGCCCCACCCCTGGGGCTTCTGCAGTGCTGCCAGAAGAGGCGCTGCGCTATTTTGCACCTATTGCCTTAAGATTCAAATAAAGGCAGTAACGGCAACCCACAAAAAAAAATCTTCACGCACAAAGGCTTGTGAGGATGTGGGATGAACTGCCTCAGGAGGTCATAGATGCAGAATCAGTTGAGGTGCTTTAAAGGGAGAGAGATGCCTGGGACATAAGAGTTAGGGAGAAAGGACAGGGAACTGGATTAGGCGGGCAAGAGGCTGCCATGGAATGGAGGGCCTAATCCTGTTTTGACATTTCTAGTTCCCACAAGTGGACTCGGTCTTACTTGATCTGAAAGCTGTACTTTTTCTGTAATCTGCATTTCGCAGCTGCATATCCAGATGGTTAATTACCCATTCTGTGTTTTGACAAATGAGTTTTTAACAATTAACTAGATAGAAAATTGCGAGAGGGGGGCACCCATAATTTCTCAGTGTAGATTTCTAATGGGTGAGGCTTCACATTGGAAGCACACATCTAGGACATCTGCCCTCCAGACTCACCATGGTACTCACTTTAGAAATGGCAGACATTGCACTTGAGAAAACGGATTATGATAACCAATACATTTACAAATTAAATGCACGAGACACAAAGGTTTAGCATATATTCAACAGTGATATCCTCAGAACTGCAGCATCTTTCTGTTCCTACCCAATCAATTCATTTGGAATCCAGTTTCGAGCAAACTTAACAATGTTTATATTCACATGTCAATAAGTATGTTGATCCAATAAATGCAAATGACTGAATAAAAATTGTACAACTGTGGAACTTGATCAAATTCACACATTTTCAGAAAAAACGTTTTCCTGTTTGAGATCCCCCTCATTCTTGTTACATACTTGCAGACAAATGATTTAATCAGCTAAATATAACAAGGGATTAACAATTATCAAGTAAAAGCCCATTCGACATTCAGAGAATCTAACTATTTACAACTATCAGAAATATAAATCAAAAGCCTTACCCAAAGTACCAGACCAAAAACAGTCAGAGAGAAAAATTACAGGTCAGTTTAAAGTCTAGTTTTTAAAAAATCTGTTTATTTCAATGATAGTTAAGAAAAGCGTCTTGACTTAGCAATTGGATTGCATCTGGCGTGACCCCAGTGTAGTTAATGTTGCGCGTGCCCAATGATGCTGTTGGCAGGTCATGCCAAATTGGTCCACTGTCCCAAGTAATTACTGATGAACTGTGGGTGCCCCTCATGGCCCAGCGGCAGCCTGCCAGTTGTAAAGAGGGAATGACTTTGAGTGGCTCGGACAATTACATGATCACCTCAGGTGAGCCTGAGAGAGGAGCAAGCAGTTTTAATGTGGAGCTGGGTGGAGTCCTCCTGCTCCCTTTGACTCCACATTAAGTCAAATGGGGAAAAAAAAAATGAGATGTACCTTTGGGTGGCAGTACTTTGACTGCTGTGTGCAAATGAACCTGATGATATAACTAAAGGCTGCATCCGATGTGAAGGAGTGCCAACACATAGACAGAGTAAATATTTTCTAACGGTGTCCTCCAGCAATCTAAAGAGGGGTTTCCATAATAATGATCTGTTTGAAGTATTCTTCCATCATCTCCTGGAGGAATTTCCCAAGTAATAATTTAAAGGGCTCCTCAATGGATCACTAATCATGCAATCTACATGGTATTCAGGTCTACCCAGTGAATGTATTCCATTAGGAAACTCTGCTGGATATCAGGAAATTGGTCTGTCATACTCCACAGAGAAACTACTTTGGAAGGTGTGTATTCTTAACAAGATCCAAATAAAAGTTTTGTGAACATAAAGAAGTAAACATAGTGTGTTGCACTGTAAGTGCTTTATCCTAAAGTAGCATTGCCATTTTAATAATATATTATCTTGTTTGGGCTATTAGGATATAATGAATTATCTCATGCATCATTACTGTTTTTAATTAATGCAGACTGAGCACATTCCTCCTTATGATGTGGTGCCGTCCATGAGGCCTGTTGTGTTGGTGGGCCCATCACTGAAAGGTTATGAGGTAAGGGACACTGCTGGATTACATTTTCTTCAGTCATGCTGAAAATAAATAGGTGCGGCAAAGTTCTTTCAGTTCTCAAATATCTGTGAGCCACTGTAAATTATTGCTTGCCCTTTTGGCATTTATGCTGTGCCTGGTAGACGTGGGACTGAAACTGGCAATCATTTTGAACCAGGTAATTCAAATCTCCTCACAAATCTTTTTGCTTTCATCAAATCCAGAAGTGTTGTTTTCAGGTGGCTTAGAAAAACATCTAAGGCACCCAGGACAGAATTTTCTGGGCCCACCAGCAGCAGGAAGCTGGGCGGGCGGGAGCTTAATTTGGCATGAGGACAAAAATCAGATTGCTGACAGTGGGATGAACGTTAGTAATTCTGTTCTTGGGATTTTAAAGGAGGGTTAAAGACGGGTTGAGCTTCCTAACGACCAATGCCAGGAAGCCCTTCTGCATACATTAGCATGTCATGCATGCTCATTAAAAGGCCACCTCACTGGAATGAAGTTCCCCTCCAAATTAAGTTCCCCGCCAGTGAGAAATTAGAATGTTCACATTCACAACTGTGTATAAGTGGCGTGCACTGGTGAAGTAGACTTCTTCCATGATTAATGGTGAGTTGCCACTGCATTGTCATCTTTGGGGAGTGTCTGTAAAATGCCAGCCTATGTGTCAGACTGGGTGATGACAGTATAAGTTGAGTGGAGGATGACCAAGGAAGGGAGGAAGGGTTTGCCGGGAAGGGTGGGCCAGTCGCCAGGCAAAGGTGTAAGGGATAGTGCAGGTTGTCTGGTTCCCCTTTAAATATGGTGTCCAGACCTTCAACCCCGTGAGGAAATAGCTGGGATGGTGACTTCTTTCCTGCCCCCACCGCAAGAATTGGCAAGTTCCTTGTGGATGCATATGTAATTAGCTGAACAGCGCAAGATCGAGCGTGGTCAGTCATCTCACCGCTCCCTCCCCACTCCACGGAAATCACTCTCACTTCAATGCCAACCACTGAACTAAGACTTCAGAATGGAACATTCCAACCCAAGAGTGTGCTCAACTTAATTTTGGTACTTTCGCAACCTATGAATGTCTGACCTATTTGATTGGATTCATGAAGACATATTGTCAACCAGCAACCCAGAACAGCATCTGGGTCCAGTTTCCTCAGAGTTTGAGGGTGCACTTTTGCTGACCTTATCTGTAGAATATCTGGGACAGCAGACCTCGTGGCAAATAGTGAACGCTTATTCCATTGGGTTAGGCAGGATTTCACAAAATTTTCTTACGTCTCCAAATTGGTTAAAAAGCATTGTGGTAACTTTAGTTTGAGTAGAGCTACACTACTAATTCCAATTTATTAGAAGTGAAGTTGCATAAAAGTTGGAATAAAACAGCAGATGAGATCACAGTACATTATTTAACTTTCACAGGACCGTTAATCTATTCTCTAAGTTAAAGATATAACTTAATGTGTTTCAGATTCTTAGAACTGTTCTACCAGAACATTTTTTACCTGTAAACATATACCGTAGATGGGCTCTAAGCCCGATGGAGTTCCAGCTTACAGCAGCAAAATGAAGCTAAGTGTTTGAATCATGTGTATTGAAGGCACTTGGCTGCTGCACAGATATACCCAGATCAAGTAGCTTGCTCACATCTCTGAATAAGCCCTCTCTTTGAGCAAGTTTTGACGAAGGAGCACACAATTATTTTTCAACAAGCTGTTGGGCAAGTTTTTGATCAAATATATTTTCATGATAGAGTGTGAACTGCTGGTTTTTGACTTCAGGATGGATGTTGAATAACTGACGCTTGATAGGAATTACAGAATAACGCATCTGCTGCTTTTTAAAGCAGCAATGTCCAAACTTTTGGATTCATGGGTCACCTAAGTATATACCATGGAATATCAGGGGCCATATAGATTGCATTGTTAGATTGAGTGGTTGGGCAAAACACTGTAAATTGGAGTTTAACCTGGGGGAAGTGCAAGGTCATTTACTCTGGTCCAAAGAAAGAGTGATCAGAGGATTTGCTGAATGGTGAGGAGCTAGAAATGAATTGTCTGGTGTTTGAGGGATGGCTGGTCAGGGACCGGGGATTACCTGTGGCCATAGGGCCACACTTGGACATTCCTGCTAAGAAGTAGTGCTGTTAATGTGAAGCACTCTTCCCTAAAATCCCTACAGATTTCATTTATTCAGCAATAATCTGTAAGTAAAGACCTTCTTTGCAAAGCCCGGGGTATAGGTGGTCTACCAGGCTTATAAAACCTGTGACTCCATCTGCTTTATATTGCAACCCTAACTAGGTTACAATGTTCTGAGTACAACAGGTTAGATTAACTTATAAAACAAAAACAGAATTACCTGGAAAAACTCAGCAGGTCTGGCAGCATCGGCGGAGAAGAAAAGAGTTGACGTTTCGAGTCCTCATGACCCTTCGACAGAACTGGTTAACTTATATTCATTTATATCTAAAATAGGCCATTCAAATTATACATCAGTTTTTCAAAAGAAGTGAGACACAAAATCATCATGAGTCAACAGCAGTAGACACCTGTCCACGGTTAAAACTGATGTGAACAAGGAATTATAATTGGCCAGCTATTAGCCAAAGATTAGGCTGCTATCCTCACACAGCTCTCAAGCCTCAAGGATTAAAATCATATAAATTCATTTTTATAAGTTGCCTAGCTTAATTGCCATGCCTCCAGCATAGCAATTAAGTACAGTAACTGACTAGCCATTATTTTTTTTTATTCATTCAAGGGATGTGGGCTTCGCTGGCTAGGCCAGCATTTATTGCCCACCCCTAATTGCCCTTGAGAAGGTGGTGGTGAGCTGCCTTCTTGAACTGCTGCAGTCCATGTGCTGTTAGGAAGGGAGTTCCAGGATTTTGACCCAGAGACAGTGAAGGAATGGCGATATATTTCCAAGTCAGGATGGTGAGTGATTTAGAGGGGAATTTCCAGGTCGTGGTGTTCCCAACTATCTGCTGCCCTTGCCCTTCTAGGTGGTAGTGGTCGTGGGTTTGGAAGGTGCTGTCTGAGGAGCCTTGGTGAATTCCTACAGTGTATCTTGTAGATGGTACACACTGCTGCTACTGTGCATTGGGAGTGGAGGGAGTCAGTGTTTGTGGATGTGGTGCCAATAAAGTGGACTGATTTGTCCTGGACAGTGTCCAGCTTTTTCAGTGTTGTGGGAGCTGCATTCATCCAGGCAAGTGGGGAGTATTCCATCACACTCCTGACTTGTGCCTTGTAGACGGTGGACAGGCTTTGGGGAAGCAGGAGGTGAGTTAGTCGTTGCAGGGTTCCTAGCCTCTGACCTGCTGTTATAGCCACAGTATTTATTTGCCTAGTCCAGTTCAGTTTCTGGTCAATGGTAACCCCCAGGATGTTGATATTGGGGGATTCAGTGATGGTGATGCCATTGAACATCAAGGAGCAATGGCTGGATTCTCTCTTGTTGGAGATGGTCATCGCCTGACACTTGTGTGGCATGAGTGTTACTTGCCACTTGTCAGCCCAAGCCTGGATATTGTCCAGGTCTTGCTGCATTTGGACATGGACTGCTTCAGTATCTGAGTTGTCGCGAATGGTGCTGAATATTGTGCAACCATCGGCGAACATCCTTACTTCTAACCTTATGATGGAAGGAAGGTCATTGATGAAGCAGCTGAAGATGGTTGGGCCTAAGACACTACCCTGAGGAACTCCTGCAGTGATGTCCTGGAGCTGAGATGACTGACCTCCAAGAACCACGACCATCTTCCTTTGTGCTAGCCTGTTTTTTGTGTACAGAACATACTGAGGCAATTTTCCACATAACTGGGTAGATGTCGGTGTTGTAGCTGTACTGGAACAGTTTGGCTAGGGGCACGACAAGTTCTGGAGCACAAGTCTTCAGTACTATTGGCGGAATATTGTCAGTGCCCACAGCCTTTGCAGTATCCAGTGCCTTCAGCCATTTCTTGATATCATGTGGAATGAATCGAATTGGCTGAAGACTGAAATCTGTGATGTTGGGGACCTCTGGAGGAGACCACGATGGATCATCCACTCAGCACTTCTGGCTGAAGATTGTTGCGAATGCTTCAGCCTTATCTTTTGCACTGATGTGCTGGGCTTCCCCATCATTGAGGATGGGGATATTTGTTCAGCTACCTCCTCCAGTGAGTTGTTTAATTGTCCACTACCATTCACGACTGGATGTGGCAGGACTGCAGAGCTTAGATCTGACCTGTTAGTTGTGGGATCGCTTAGCTCTGTCTATCACTTGCTGCTTATGCTGTTTGGCAAGCAAGTGGTCCTTTTAATAGCTTCACCAGGCTGACATCTCACTTTTAGATATGCCTGGTGCTGCTCCTGACATGCCCTCCTGCATTCTTCATTGAACCAGGATTGATCCCCTGGCTTGATGGAATGGTAGAGTGGGTGATATGCTGGGCCATGAGGTTACAGGTTGTGCTCAAGTACAATTCTGTTGCTGCTGATGGGCCACAGCACCTCATAGATGCCCAGTCTTGAGTTGCTAGATCTGTTCGAAATCAGTCCTATTTAGCATAATGGTAGTTCCACACAACACGATGGAGGGTATCCTCAATGTGAAGGCTGGACTTCATCTCCATAATGACTGTGCGGTGGTCACTCCCACTAATACTGTCATGCACAGATGCATCTGCAGCAGGCAGGTTGGTGAGGATGAGGTCAAGTATGTTTTTCCTTCTTGTTGGTTCCTTCACCACCGCAGATCCAGTCTAGCAGCTACGTGGTGCTATCGAGCCACTCACGGTGATGGACATTGAAGTCCCCCACCCAGAGTACATTCTGCGCCCTTGCCACCCTCAGTGCTTTCTTCAAGTGATGTTCAACATGGAGGAGCACTGATTCATCAGCTGAGAGAGGGTGGTATGTGGTAACGAGCAGGAGGTTTCCTTGCCCATGTTTGACCTGATGCCATGAGACTTCATGGGGTCTGGAGTTAATGTTGAGGACTCCCAGTGCAACTCCCTCCTGACTGTATTCCACTGTGCTGCCACCTCTGCTGGGTCTGCCCTGCCAATGGCACAGGACATACCCAGGGATGGTGATGGTGGAGTCTGGGACATTATCTGTAAGATATAATTCCATGATGATGACTGTGTCAGTCAGTTGCTTGACTAGTCTGTGAGACAGTTCTCCCAATTTTGGCATTAGGCCCCCAGATGTTAGTAAAGACTTTGCAGGGTCAACAGGGCTGTGAATACTGTTGTTTCCGGTACCTGGGTCGGTGCCAGGTGGTCCGTCCAGTTTCATTCCTTTTTTGTGTCTTTGTAGCTGTTTGTTACAACTGAGTGGCTTGCTAGGCCATTTCAGAGTCAACCATACTGCTGTGGGTCCGGAGTCACATGTAAGCCAAACCAGGTAAGGATGATAGATTTCCTTCCCTAGAGAACATTAGTGAACCAGATGGGTTTTTCCAACAATTGATAATGGTTTCATGGTCATCATTGGACTTTTAATTCCAGATTTTTATCGAATTCAAATTCCACCATCTACCGTGGTGGGATTCAAACCCAGGTCCCCAGAGCATTACCCTGGATCTCTGGATTACTATTCCAGCGACAGTACCACTACGCCATCACCTCCCCCGTAGGGTAACAGGAGGACACGGTACAAGAAAAATGCAAGATGAATATTTTGTTCTTCTGCACATATAATAAGGCCAATAAAGGGTACTTGTGGCCTACCTCTTCCTCAGTTATGGCCTCAGCTACTTTGCTATCCTTGTCTCTTGGCCTCCATTCAATGCTGAACTGATTAAGTATTACTGGAGATCGGATTAAATGAAGACTTTCCACTTCAGTGCTCCCAGCACATGCCAGAAGTACTTATTGAGATATTTCAGTCCACTAGCCCATGAGTTTCTGTCAGTTATGAACTTATGGTGTGCAGTCTCCTAATATGCACTTATTAGGCATGCAGGGAGTGCCAAAGTAGGTATTCTCTACTTTACTGCTTTGGCTTTTCAGTGAGAAAAAGATGAGATGGCTTTCCCAGCATGCACTGTGTGGGAAAACAAGCCATTCTGTAACCATCCACTGTACCACGAAGTCCGCAACTCGCTGTCCAAGAATTCAGAGATGTATATTGTTATGATCCCCGTGGAGACCAACAAACTAAAAGAACCTAATTTGCTGAACAACCCCAACGAGAAAACCAATGAACAATATTTCATTTTTTATAACTTCTACTTTAACAATCAAACCAAAATCAACATAAATTAAACATGAATTAACAGACAAATTGTGGTCAGTGTAAACTATAAATTACATGTATAATCAATATAACAAATATAAATCTCATAGACTAGATAGTCCACTGAGCATATATGACACTAATTTTAGCCACAAATCCCTTCAGAACAATGAACTTTCTCTGTTGGAATTCCAGCTCCTTTTCTTTGAGGATTTAGCTTTATCCCCAGCCGACAGCAGCAAGCAACCAACCTGAATTTCATGGTCATGGTCTTGACCAAAATGGCACACACCTCCAGAACCACCTTATCTCTGTTCCTAACAGTCTTGAAAGCATGGATCCATCAATGTTATCTTCAAGTAACAGAAGCAGCTGCAGCAGTTGTGTATTTGCCAATTCACAGCTCCTTGATCCAGCCTCCATCTTCTTCAGCCTACCTGTACTGCATCACTGCGATCTGAGCTTGAATGGCTTTGCGTCTTTTTATCTAACACACGGACATATGCATTAGGAGCAGGCCATATGACTCCTCAAGCCTGCTCCACCATTTGATAAGACCATGGCTGCACTGATTGTGGCCTCTGCTTTCCTGTCTACCCCCTATAGCCTTTGACTCCCTTGTCAATCAAGAACCTACCCAACTCAGCCTTAAAGTATTCAATGATCCTGCCTCTGCAGCTCTCTGCAGAAGAGAATTCTACAAGCTAACAACCCTCAGAGAGAAAAAGTTTTTCCTCATCTCCATCTTAAATGGGAGGCCCCTAATTTTTAAACTGTGTCTCCTAGTTCTAGACTCGGTTTCTGGTTTCAAATAGTTTCTGTTTTCCCAGAAAGCTGAAGCTTCTGTTTCTGCTTTAATTTCCCTAGGAACCTGAAGGTTCAGTTGCCCTTTTAGTTAACTGGAGTTTCCATTTCAGTTCCAGTAAAGTTCTATCTCAAAAACAAGTACAAGCTTTGAAACCACAGATTCCATCACTGTATCTGTATCCCATCACCGTAGGGCAACAAGCTGGGGCGCCCCTGAGTGTGGTCTTCCAATAAGCAGACGCCACTCTGAATAACATTAGCCTACATATTACTTAGGATTATGTAAGATGTACAGCACAGATATAGGCCTTTGGCCCAACTAATCCATGCTGCTGTTTATGGCCCACTCAAGCTTCCTCCATCCTTTTTTCACCTAAATCTACTGTCATGACATTCTATTCCTTTCTCCTTCATATTGTCTAGTTTCCCCTTAAATGTATCTACATCTGTGCTATTCATTTTTTTGAAAGAACAGGCAACATAGAACCCAAAATAATCTGAACTGAACCAAAATCCAATGACTAGATATTTGTGTGTAAAGATCCCAATTTGGACTCCTTTGGGATATTAATCTGATTCACATCTCACTGATAATTGTAAGTGACAGTTGTAACAGAACTCATTTGTACATGTGCCTATGGGGCATAATGACCTTTTAGTGCTTTACTATCTTATTGATATTTAACACAAGTTAAGGTGGCCTGACCCTTTTTATTTGTTACAGCTCATTTCAAGTTGAATCTAATGTGTTTTTGGAACATTTAATGTCACACAACCAGAATCATTTCATACCTCAGCCTGAGCTTGCACCTTAGACTTTGAGGTGCAAATTGAAGTTTAAACTGGTCATGGATAAAACATCATATAAGGAATAGGAGCAGGAGTAGGCCATGGAACCCCTCCAGCCTCTTCACCCATTCAATAAAATCTGGCTGATATTCTACCTCAACTCCACTTTCCCTCCTTACCCTCCATAGTCACTTTATTCACCCAGGGATCCATTCTTGAATTCTGTATAATTATTTTGTCTGGTCAACACTCTTGCTGACCTGTATTGCCTGTGCGGTGATTTATTAAAGAGCTTGGCGAGAGTGAAGAGAGACCATTAAAGAGCACAGAAAGAGAGGCAAGAGCTCATTAAAGAGCACGGAGAGAGAGGAGAGAGACCATTAAGGAGCATGGAGAGAGAGGCAAGAGTTCATTAAGGAGTGCGAAGGGAGAGGCGAGAGGCCATTAAAGAGTGCTGAGAAAGAGACGAGAGTCCATTAAAGAGCACTGAGAAAGAGGCGAGAGTCCATTAAAGAGCGCGAAGAGAGAGGTGAGAGTTCATTAAAGAGTGCGAAGAGGGAGGCGAGAGTCCATTAAAGAGCGCTGAGAAAGAGACGAGAGTCCATTAAAGAGCACTGAGAAAGAGGCGAGAGTCCATTAAAGAGCGTGAAGAGAGAGGCGAGAGTTCATTGACGAGCACAGAGAGAGAGGCGAAAGACCATCAAAGAGCACGGAGAGAGGCAAGAGTTCATTAAAGAGCACAGAGAGAGAGGCGAGACTTCATTAAAGAGTGTGAAGAGAGAGTCGAGAGTCCATTAAAGAGCACCGAGAGAGAGGCGAAAGACCATCAAAGAGCACCGAGAGAGAGGCAAAAGACCATCAAAGAGCACGGAGAGAGAGGCAAGAGGCCATTAAAGAGCGCTGAGAAAGAGACGAGAGTCCATTAAAGAGCACTGAGAAAGAGGCGAGAGTCAATTAAAGAGTGCTGAGAAAGAGACGAGAGACCATTAAAGAGCACTGAGAAAGAGGCAAGAGTCCATTAAAGAGCGCGAAGAGAGAGGCGAGAGTTCATTGAAGAGCACAGAGAGAGAGGCGAAAGACCATCAAAGAGCACGGAGAGAGGTGAGAGTTCATTAAAGAGCACAGAGAGAGAGGCGAGACTTCATTAAAGAGTGCGAAGAGAGAGTCGAGAGTCCATTAAAGAGCACCGAGAGAGAGGCGAAAGACCATCAGAGAGCACCGAGAGAGAGGCAAAAGACCATCAAAGAGCACGGAGAGAGAGGCGAGAGTTCATTAAAGAGTGCGGAGAGAGAGGCGAAAGACCATCAAAGAGCACTGAGAGAGAGGCAAGAGGCCATTAAAGAGCGCGGAGAGGGAAAAGAGTGCAGAGAGCAGCTGATTAATGAATAGGATTGGTGAGTATTTCTAGGCCTTAAAGTAAAAGTAAGGTCTTTAATTTGTGTTTAGGTCTCTAGTTTTTTTTCTTTTTCTTAAAAATAGCTTGTTATGTATAGGATTGATACTGGCATAAAAAATAATTACAAAAACGTGTAAAGAGTGGAGGATTCTTCATGTAAAGAGCAGGGATACTAGTATAATTAATTAATAAATTAAATAAAATGCAATAGTGATGGCAAGATGGGTGATGTGTTGCTGCTGCAGTATGTGATGGGTGCTGGACATCAAGGTGATTCAGAGCGAACACATCTGTAGTAAGTGTTTGCAACTCAAGGAACTTTGGATCCGATTTGAGGAGCTGGAGTCCGAGTTGCAGACATTGCGCCACATCTGGGAGGGGAAAGTTACCTAGACACTTTGATCAAGAGGCGTTCACACACCTCAGATTAGGTCATTCAAATTTGTTCTGTGATCAGGGACATGAGGGTGTGGTTGCAGGTGAAGCAGATATGGAGAACAAGGGGCTAGATTTTGTGGAACCTTAACCCCCGCAACTGTCTAACAGTTATGAGGTTCTTGCAAGCTCTTGTGTGGACAAGAATGGGGACTGCCAGGGGGATGAGTGAACTGACCACAGCACCATGGTACAGAGAACCATTCAAGTGGGGGGAGGAAATAGGAACATAGTAGTGGTAGGGGACAATATGGTTAGGGGATAGATACTGTTCTCTGCAGCCATGAGCGTGAGTCCCGAAGGCTGTGTTGTCTGCTCAGTGCCAGGGTTAAGGACATCTCCTCAGGGCTGGAGAGGAACTTGGAGTGGGAAAGGAGGAATCCAGTTATTGTCATCCACGTTGGTGCCAATGACATTTATAGGACTAGAAAGGAGGTTCTGCTAAAGAACTGGAACAGTCACGAGGTTAAATGTGTGGCGGGCTCAAAGATTGTCTTGGGAGGAATTTGTTTCAATTTGTGGGACATTGGCACCAGTACTGGAATAGAGGGGACAGTTCCAGTGGGACATGCTTTACTTGAACCATGCTGGGACCAGTGTCCTGGCGAATTGAATAAGTAGGGCTATAGAGAGAGCTTTAAGCTGATAGAGCGGGGGAGGGTTCTAAAAAAGGGATACGTAGGCTTACAAAGCAAAAAGACATAGCAACCATGTCTGGCAACTATTTACGTAATGATACCCAGAGTGTGACAGGAAGGGACAGAGTGTACAAACAGAAAAAACAAGCAGCAACTGGGGTAAAAGGGGGAAAAATGGTAAAAAGGCAAAATTAATTGCTCTTTACATAAATACACGTAGTATTCAGAACAAAATAAATGAATTAACGGCACAAATAGAGGTTAATGGGTATGATCTTATAGCCATTATGGAGACATGGTTACATGGAGATCAAAGCTGGGAACTAAATATTCAGGGGTATGTGACTTTTCGAAAGGGCAGGCTGGAAGGAAAGGATGGTGGGGTAGCTTTGTTAGTACGAGATGGAACAAGTGCGATAGCAAGAGATGAACTTGGATTGGAAGGTGTAGAATCCATATGGGTGTAGGTAAGAAATAACAAGGGGAAGAAGTCACTGATGGGAGTAGTCTATAGGCCCCCTAGTAGCTATATTGTAGGACAGAGAATAAATCAGGAAATATTGAAGGTAAGTAAAAAAGGTGGTACATTAAGCATGGGTGATTTTAATGTTCATGTAGATTGGGAAAATCAAATTGGCAGAGGGAGCCACAAGCAAGAATTCATAGAGTGTATTCAGGACAGTTTCTGAGAACAATATGTTGTAGATCCAACCAGGGATCAGGCTATTTTGGATTTGGTAATGTGTAATGAGGCAGGTTAATAAATGATCTCAAAGTAAAAAGTCCCCTAGGAAACAGTGACCATAACATAGCAGAATTTAGCATTCAGTTTGAGAGTGAGAAACTTGGGTCGGAAACAACTGTGCTAAGCTTAAGTAAGGGTAATTACAAAGGAATGAGGACAGAGTTGTCTAGTGTGGATTGGGAAAGATGTTTAGCAGAAAAGATGGTTGATGAACAATGGCAGATGTTTAAAAAATAGTTCATGGCTCACAACAAAGATATATCCCAATGAGGAAGAAGGATTCTAGGGAGGGGATAAACCAACCATGGTTAACCAAGTAAGTTAAGGATTGTATCAAATTGAAAGAAAAAACATACAATGTGGCAAAGTTTAGTGGTAAACCAGAGGATTGGAAAAGTTTTAAAAACCAACAAAAGATGACCAAAAAAAATAAGGAGGGAGAAAATAAACTTTAAGTGTAAACTAGCAAGTAATATAAAAACAAACAGTAAGAGCTTCTTTAAATATATAAAAAGGAAGAGAGAGGCCAAAGTGAACATAGGCCCCATAGAGAATGAAGCGGGGGAAATAATAATGGGGAACCTAATCTTCAGGTCGGCAAGTGAGGGCAGGGCCAATTCGCCAACATGTAAAATGATGCACGGTGATGTTGGGAGTGTGTCCCGATGTCACCGCACGTCATTCAGATCTTGAGTTCACTGGGCGCGCACCAGAGTTGGCTGCGCACCTGCCAAATTGTCAAGGGCCTATTAAGGCCATTTAAACAGCAATTAAACTAATTAACTGAGCTGCCCGTCCATTTATCATGAAATGTCATCCACGGGAGGGAAGAGGTTTCATGGAGGTTTTTGAAGTTTAATAAAGAATTTTAATAAAATTAATTGACATGTCCCAGCTCATGTCTTAAAATTCTTTTTTCTTTAGTTTGATTTTTGAAAATTTTTAATAATCACCTTGAGGCAGCTCTGTGCGTCAGGGAGATTTCAACATGAATGAGCGCAGGCCCCAAATCAGCCTACTACCCCAGATCGCACAGGGAGGGCATAGCACTCCTGGGTGCGCGTCACGCTTGGCGGGCCTTAATTGGCCCACCCACGTAAAAGAGCAGCACGCACCCGATCAGGGGCGGCATTCCCACCCAACCCCACCCCCACCCCCACCACACCCCCCCCCGACTGGGAGAAAATTCTCCCCCAGGAAATGGCAAAGGAGGTAAATAAATACTTTGCGTCAGTTTTCACAGTAGTCACAAAAATAGGTGGGAAGACAAGTCGTGAGCAATGACAGGAAGGGGCCACAGAGGGATATAAATAGGTTAAGTTAGTGGGCAAAAACTTGGCAGATGGAATATAATGTGGGGAAATGTGAGGTTATGTACTTTGGCAGGAAGAATAGAGGAGCTTAATATTACTTAAATGGAGAAAGACTGCAGAAAGCTGCAGCACAGAGGGATTTGGGAGTCCTTGTGCATGAATCCCAAAAAGTTAACATACAAGTTCAGCAGGTCATAGAGAAGGCAAATGGAATGTTGGCCTTTATTTCAAAGGGAATGGAATATAAAAATAGGGAAGTCTTGCTAAAACTATACAAGGCACTAGTTAGACCACACCTAGAATACTGAGAATAGTTTTCGTCCCCTTGTCCAAGGAAAGATATACTGGCATTGGAGGCAGTCCAGAGAAGGTTCACTAAGTTAACCCCAGGTATGGAGGGATTTTCTTATGAGGAGAGGGTGAGTACTTTGGGCCTGTACTTATTGGAGTTTAGAAGAATGACAGGTGACCTTATTGAAATGTAAGATTCTTAGGGGGCTTGACAGGGTAGATGCTGAAATGTTGTTTCCCCTTGTGGGAGAGCCAAGGACCAGAGGGCATAATCTCAGAGTAAGAGGTCGCCCATTTGAGACAGAGATAAGGAGGAATTTCTTCTGAGTTTAGAGAATCGGTGGATATCTTTACCGTAGAGGGCTGTGGAGGCTGGGTTGTATAGATTTTTAATCAGTAACGGAGTCAAGGGTTCTGGGGAAATTGCAGGAAAGTGGAGTTGAGGATTATTAGGTTAGCCATGATCTCATTGAATGGCGGAGTAGACTCGATGGGCTGAATGGCCTACTTCTGCTCCTACGTCTTATGGTCTTCTTTGATCTGCTTTAACCTTCACAGAGCAGATAACAAAACTGACATCAACAAGAGCTCAGCTTGCACATAACCTGTGCACCATAGTCCTTTCATGTAAAAGGCACTTGTCAAACTATTCTCCACCACTGGCCAAGCAAATGTGAGAAAACTGTCCAAGAATACAACTGGTCAAGTAAAAGCATTAGAGCACTTTGTTTTAATCCTGATAGCCAGTTGGTGAAGGAAGAAACCAAAGTTAGTCTTTGCTTGGATGAGATTTATTCACAAAGTGAAACATTACAGGTACATACCTCCACACAACAATCTACCACCTACATCAGTAAGTGTCTCTTTGGATGGTTACTTTTTTTAATTCATTCACAGGATTTGTGTGTCGCTGGCAAGATCAGCATTTATTGCCCATCCCTAATTGCCCTTCAGAAGGTGGTGGTGAGCCATCATCTTAAACTTCAGCAGTTCATGTGGATTAGATACACCCATAGTGCTGTAAGAGAGGGGGTTCCAGGATTTTGACCTGGTGACAGTGAAGGAATGGCAATATAGTTCCAAGTCAGTTTGATGTGTGATTTGGAGGGGTACTTGCAGGTGGTGATGTTCCCATGCATCTGTCACCCTTGTCCTTCTCAGTGGTAGAGTTCACGGGTTTGGAAGGTGTTATTGAAGGAGCCTTGGTAAGTTGCTGCAGTGCATCTTATAGATGGCATACACTGCTGCCACTGTACATCAGCGGTGGAGGCAGTGAATTTTAAGGTGGTGGATGGGGTGCCAGTCAAGTGAGCTGCTTTTTCCTGAATGATGTCAAGTTTCTAGAGTTTTTTTGAGTTGCACTAGTCCAAGCAAGTGGAGAGTATTCCATCACACTCCTGACTTATGCCTTGTATATGGTAAACAGGCTTTGGAGAGTCAGGAGGTGAATTCCGTAGAATTCCCAGCTCTGACCTGCTCTTGTAGCCACAGTATTTATATGGTTAGTGCAGTTCAGTTTCTGGTCAATGGTCACCCCTAGGATGTTGAGAGTGGAGAATTCATTGATGGTAATGCCATTGAATGTCAAGGGGAGATGGTTAGATTCATAACAAAAACAGAATTACCTGGAAAAACTCAGCAGGTCTGGCAGCATCGGCGGAGAAGAACAAAGTTGACGTTTCAAGTCCTCATGACCTTTCAACAGAACTGAGTAAAAATAGGAGAGGGGTGAAATTTTAGCTGGTTTAAGGTGGGGTGGGGGGATGCGGGGAGAGAAGTGGGGGGGTGGTGGTGTGGTTGTAGAGACAAGCAAGCAGTGTTAGGAGCAGAAAATCAAAAGATGTCACAGACAAAAGAACAAAGAGGTGTTGAAGGTGGTGATATTATCTAAAAAAATGTGCTAATTAAGAATGGATGGCAGGACACACAAGGTACAGCTCTAGTGGGGGGTGCAGTGAAATAAGACTAACAGGGCATAAAAGTATAGGTTTAAAAATAATGGAAATAGCTGGGAAAAGAAAAATCTATATAAATTATTGGAAAAAACAAAAGGGAGGGGGAAGAAATGGAAAGGAGGTGGGGATGGAGGAGGGAGTTCAAGATCTAAAGTCGTTGAATTCAGTATTCAGTCCGAAAGGCTGTAAAGTGCCTAGATGGAAGATGAGGTGCTGTTCTTCCAGTTTGCGTTGAGCTTCACTGGAACAATGCAGCAAGCCAAGGACAGACATGTAGGCAAGAGAGCAGGGTGGAGTGTTAAAATGGCAAGCGACAGGGAGGTCTGGGTCATTCTTGCAGACAGACCGAAGGTGTTCTGCAAAGTGGTCGCCCAGTTTACATTTGATCTCTCCAATGTAGAGGAGACCGCATTGGGAGCAACGAATACAATAGACTAAGTTGGGGGAAATGCAAGTGAAATGCTGCCTCAATTGAAAGGAGTGTTTGGGCCCTTGGACGGTGAGGAGAGAGGAAGTGAAGGGGCAGGTGTTGCATCTTATGCGTATGCATGGGGAGGTCCCGTAAGTTGGGGTTGAGGAGTAGGGGGTGATAGAGGAGTGGACCAGGGTGTCCCGGAGGGAACGATACATTGCTTGGCAGTTGTGTGACATGAATGTTAATTGTCATTTGAGACCCCAAGCCTGGATTTTGTCCAGGTCTTGCTGCATTTGGACATGGACTGCTTCAATATCTGAGGAGTTGTGAATGGTGCTGAACATCGTGCAATCATCAACAAACATCCTCACTTCTGACCTTTTGATGGAGGGAAGGTCATTTATGAAGCATCTGAAGATGGTTCAGACATGGACACCAGCTGGGGAACTCCTGCAGCAATCTCCCAGGACTGTGATGACTGACCCCCATCCTTTATGCTAGGTATGACTCCACCAGCGGAGAGATTTTCCCCAGATTCCTATCCTGAGCACATATAATCAATACCCTCCAGCTGTATATAGTTAACCTTTGTTGATACAAAAAGCACTTAGCAGATTGGCTTTTCCCATTGTGCCCAACAATGGGAAAATTTTGGCCCATTAATATAAATGGAGAAATATTGCAAGTTGGCTGAAACAGGGGTCCTGAGAATTAGAGTTTATGAATATAAGATTGTTTAAGAATTCCAGTAGTGCATTCAGAAGAAACATTTTTATGCAGAGAGTGGTTAAAATATGGAACTAGCTACTAAATGGAGTGGCCGAGGCGAATGGCATGGATGCATTTATGCTACACAGACACATGAAAGAGAAAGGAATAGGGAGACATGTTGATGGTGTTGGATGAAGAGGGATGGGAGGAGGCATATGTAGAGCATAAACACTGGCATGGACCTGATGGGCTGAATGGCTTGATTCAGTGCTGTAAATACTATGCAAGCATAGACATTAGATTTTCTCAAAGATCTACCAAATCTGACGTTGTGCATTTTGAACGTCTATTACCACAGTTCTCAGAATTGATGCCATCAGAGCTAAGTCTTTAGTCGGGCTGCTCCCAGTTGTGTGGGTTGTTACTCATTTAGACTGGCAGGTGGCTTCATAAAGAGAGGATATAAGGACATGATCACAACAGAGTAAAGAACAGGAATTACCCCCAGTTCATTGCCAGTTTCTCAGCAATTTTACCATGAAGTTGACCATGTGAAAAACAAGGGAGAAAAGTGTTTAAAAAGCTGTATGTGTCAATTTAAAAATAGAATACATTTTTGGATTGTTTATTTTCAGATCAGAAGAAATGGCTTTTCCATATGGTTTAAATTGCAAAGTGAGGGTAGGGCAGTTGCCATGTGGATTGGTGGTGCACATTTTTTCACTGCCACAGACCAATATTTGGAACCCACAAACAGCCACAGTGGCAGAAATTCTACACTTACCCTGCTGAAATAGATTAAATACACCAAGGAGGACAGTTTATCGCTCTCTCTTTCAACTTTTTCATGTTACATGGGGTTGCCACAATGCTGGTTAATCACCTTTATACATTCATATTGACCATCAGTTTTGGATTCGGCTGGTGGTTTTACTGTTGGACGCCTTTCCTGCCGCTAACATTCCCCATTTACCTGGCCCTGGGGACTGGCACTGCTACACACTGGCCTGCCTGCACCAGTGGCTGGGTTCGTCCATGGCCAACAAGTCTCGGGGCAGGGTTTTATGTCACGGGGGTGGGAGCGCGTCCAACCCGATCGGGCGTAAAGTAGCGCACGCTGATGTCAGGCGAGCGTCCTGCAGTCATCGTGCACTTGCACGATAATTCGGTCAGTGGGTGCGCATGAAAGCTGGCAGCGCACCCACCGACAACTATGAGGCCTATTATGGCCCTTCATCAAATAATCCTCATCCACAGGCGGGATGAGGATTCCAACAGTAATTGTAAAAAAATTAAATAAATTTGGACATCGTTTTTAACATATCCCTGTTCACACGTGGGGACATATTTCTCTCACGTTTGAAATCTTTATTTTTGTTTCTACAATTCTTCAGCTCCCTGAGGCAGCTCTGTGCCTTCGGGGAGCTTTGAATGCGCGCTCCCCCTCACGTGCGCAGACTTTTGTGCTCACATTCCTCCCGGGACGGGACCACCCCGGCAGTGCTGAGCTCCCCGGCGCACCTTTCACGCTGGCTGGCCGTTTAATCGGCCGGCCAGCAGGACATCGTAGTTGGGAGCTGATCATGGCCGTTCCCAGACCCGCCTGCCGCGCCCACCCGAGGTGCGGAAAATCCTGCCCTTGGAGTGGGGAGTCAAAGCCAAAGCCTTGTGGCTTAGAGGTAGGACCCCCCAAAGGACAAGGTACCCATCGGCACTAAAAATCATGCTGTTTACAGTTGCACACAGAAATCACCCAAAATATGTTCTACTAATTCAGCTTCCATTTTTACATGCGGCTTTTTTCTGTTGCGACCATTTTAGTTAAGCTTTAAGGTTGGGGTGAACAGATCCATAGGGATTCTCTAATTATTTTCATCCTCTGCGATTCTTTCTCTGATCAACATCTGTTCTTCTCTTTCCACCTCCTCCCTCCTGTACAGGTTACTGACATGATGCAGAAAGCTCTCTTTGACTTCCTAAAGCACCGGTTTGATGGAAGGTGGGCAAAAACCCTTTTTCCACACTTCTCTTCCAGCCCTTTGTGACTTGTCTTCTCTTGACCATGTTCGCATCTTCAACGAGCAAGTTTTAAAATCACGTTGCACAACGCCTACAGGAAGATTTTATTGAATTACTTTGTAAAAGCAATTTATACTGCAGGGTTAGGAGAATTCCAGATGACTGTAAAGCACATTCTTAGTGCACGGCAGTTACTAACCAAAATAGTTCCAGTAATGAAAAGAAAAACTGACCGCTAGAAATCAGAAATAAAAATGCATGGCTTATCAGTAGGCATCTAAAATTTCAGATAGGGCCTTTTGCCAGAACTCTGAATAGAAATACTCTGTGCTTTAGGCCATTCTAAGTCAGCGCTCATTGTGTCAGAGAACTGACAGGTAAATTAAATACCTGCGACAACAATTGATCACAATTAGCAAAACCACTTGACTGAACAAATATTGCTTGCTTGCTTTTTTGTTACAGGATATCAATTACACGTGTGACAGCCGACATATCACTGGCCAAGCGTTCGGTCCTAAATAACCCCAGCAAAAGGACAATAATGGAGCGTTCCAACACGCGGTCCAGTATAGGTATGACTTCAACTTGTTCCTCTTGTCTATGCAAGCTAATTTTTGCTGTTGTTTCAATCAACGTTCATGCACTTTCAAATTCTCTAGGCAATCACATCATGAAGCAGATTTTTGCACAGTACAATTTTTCATTTTACTCAATGATATTTTTCAAAAAAAACCGATCTCACTCCTTTTAGCCTTGTTAACATTTTAAAAAATAGCAAAGTTTACTATTCATGAGATAATAAGACCAGCTACAAATGCAGGGATTTGGAAATTAAAGCAGGAATGTTGGTACCTGTGAGAGAATGGTAGTTAACATTTTGGATGGGGTCACTCAACAGAACTCAGTTCTGATTTCAGCCAAAACACTCAGCCCTCTTAGTTCTATTGAAGGGCTATCGACCTGAAACATCAACTCTGCTTCTGCCCACAGATGCTGCCTGACCTGTTGAGTATTTCCAGCATTTTCTGTTTTTATTTCAGATTTCCAGCATCCGCAGTATTTTGCTTTTGTATTCAGCCCTGTTTTGTCTGTTTGAGATGTTGACTGCCTTGCTCTTTATTGCCAGCTCTTTCTGCTGCCATTTCAATATTTGTGAGGATGCATATTGGTCAAGATGGGATTTGAATGCACTCATGGAGCAGTGGGAATTAAGCATTCATCAGTACGTAGCACAAAGCATAACACTGGAGCTGCATGTTGGTGGGTTAAACAGGGCTAAGAGAGTGTATGGGAAAATGTTTCTAAGGTAGATGATGGATTGTAGATCTCTGCAGTTACATCTGCAGTATGGCTGTAATACAGAACAGTTTTGGACAAAGACAAGATGGTACCATTCCAATACAGCATTCCTTGTACATAGTTCACCATCAAAAAATACCTGTGCTTGATTTTTGGCAGACAAAGCACAAACTGTTGGATACAATTGCTTTAACATTTGGATTTTAATTACAAAGCTTTGTTTAATCCTGGATGTAAACATCCATCTCCTTTATGGATAACTATTCCAATCCCTGCACATTGATGCAGACAACCACTGCACAATGAAACATGAAGAAGGTTGTAGGGAAGAAGATGTTAATATTTTCTTTCACTCTACTTTTGCGTTAGATTTTTAAATTTAATTTTGATTTATTTTCTTCACTATGCCTGCCCAACAGCTTTGTATTGCCTACATCAAGAACAAAATTGATATTTAAAAATTATTCGTTTTTATAAACCTTTAGAATATTGTCATAGAAATTAATGCTGTGCAGTAATAAATAATCTTCTCTGTAATACATGGGTAGCTCTAGACGTCAACAACGTGACTGCAACGTAGAGCATTGAGCTCTTAGACAGACTCACTTCAGTTAAGTGGCTTATCTCGCTGACTACTAAAGGTGGACAGTAGTTATACCTGGAATTAGGGAAGCGAAATTTTTGACATGGCCAGACTCCAATGAACATCTTATATTTTCTTGAACGTCAGAATACATTACAGCACATTTAATTTTGCCATTGCACTATTATGTGACACATTGGGTGGGATCTTCCTGGTCTCAATGGGCAGCATCAAGGCAAAATCAGCAAGAATTTTGGAATACTATGGATCAGGTCAGTGGCAAGATGCATTCCTGCCTCTGAGCGTTCTTCTGTGGGGTGGGTCAACACCTGCAGAGTCTACTCACCTGGCAGCAGCAGCTAGCCAATCTCCATAATTAATTAAGATAAAAGCAAAAAACTGCGGATGCTGGAAATCCAAAACAAAAGTAAAAATACCTGGAAAAACTCAGCAGGTCTGGCAGCATCTGCGGAGAGGAACACAGTTAATGTTTCGAGTCCGTATGACTCGTATGTCATACGGGCTCAAAACATTAATGGTATTCCTCTCCGCAGATGCTGCCAGACCAGCTGAGATTTTCCAGGTATTTTTATTTTTGTTTTCCATAATTAACTGGCCATTTATGGGCTGATTGGACATGTTGCTACGGCCACAATGGGTGGGTTCCCCACTGAGGGCCAGACTGTACAGGTGCCTGGTGGCAGTTTGCTGGTGGTTGGCCTTGGAGGGGCCTGTGAAGCCTCCTGTTTTTACCCCCCCCCCGCCCCCCCCAACCCAAGCCACCAGGCCACAGCTGCTGCCGATGGCCATCCTGTGGAGAGATTTCCCAGGCTGTGGCCACTGCTTATTTAATTGATGTCTAACCTGTTTCAGAGGGCACCCCAAGATGGAGGGGCCCTTGCATTTCCCCTTTGATAGTGGCAGTGCCCACCTCTGGCTGTGGGGCTACCATCCTTCCAAGGCTGTAGGATATGGCCTGCAGCAAAGGGATCCATCCGCCATCCTTAATTGGACAGCGGACCTGGAGGTGGCCTCTGAATTGACCGTCTCTGGGAAGATCTTTCGGCGAGGGGTCAGGACCCGGAAATGGTCCTGAGTCATGCTCATATTTTAAGGTCTTGAGGCCATCTGGCTGCTGGAGTAGCCAGTAGTAACTGGTCTTCTTTGCTACACCTTAAAGCAAACACTTTGAAAGTGGCTGGAGTTCTGACATAACAACACCACCACCACCACCACCGCCCCCCCCAACATTATTCCTGTATGATTTAAATGTGCTGTCTTCAGGCAGGGACTCTTCACCTACACTCGTGGGATATCCCAGAAGTGTACATGAAACACACAGGGGTTGCATGACACTCTGCATTTCAGGAAAAAGGACATAACATTTCTTTTCCCCTGCCTTGTTTCCAGGAACATGGCCTACCCTAGCCACAAAACAGGAAAAAAATGGGTACTCATTGGAGGAGGCCATGCAATCACATGCCGGATATGATGTCACTCATGGCCTGGATGGACTCGTCCATCATTTTCTCGTGGGAGTGAACAGCCCCTGGGAACTCTGAAGGATGACCGCACATTTCTTGCTGCTACTCCAGCACCCTGCCACTATGCTGTAGGCAGCTGTGTATCACTGCGCCTTTCTTCAATCCTCTGATGGGGAGTTACCTGCTCATGTGCATTTAGCTAGTGCCACCCATTCTAAACATGTATCAATGCCACCAACGCAAGGCCATGAGGGCCTCAGGTAGCGCTGATGCCCTCGGCAGCACTTAATCCACCCTTGGCACTGAAGCAGAGACGAGAGTGATGTGAAAAACGTCTGTGCCCACCCACTTCCTTCTGTCTTTCCATGCTCCTGATCTTCATGTGGTCATCAAGGGTCACATAGGCACCACTGCAAAGGCTGGTGAGAAGGGTTGGTGCCTTCAACCGTCGCTCTTCTCACTCACTCTGGCTCTCACACCCACCTTGCTCTCAATGGCCTGATGCCACCATTCAATCACCATTATTTCCTCCATCTATGTTATTTTAGCAATGAAGAGTATATCTGCCCTGTATCCCCGTGCTCTCGCATGATGAGCTTGCATTTCCTGAAATGCAGAGTGTCACGCAACCCCTTGTCCAGCTATGTTTGTCAGGCTTCAGGGGAGATAGTGGTGTGTTGATAATGTCGAGGAACTAGTAATCCAGAGACCCAGTCTAATGCTCTGGGCACGGGTGTTCACATCCCACCATGGCAGCTGATGGAATTTGAATTCAGTTAATAGATCTGGAAGTGAAAGTTAGTCTCAGTAATCGTGACCCTGAAGTTATCATCGATTGTCATTAAAAAAAAAAAAATCTGGTTCACTAATGTCCTTTAGGGGAGGAAATCTGCCATTTTTATCTGATCTGACCTACATGTGACTTCAGACCACTCCATGTGGATGACTCTTCACTGCCCTCTGAAATAGCCTCATAAGCCACTCAGTTCAAGGACAATTAGGGATTGGCAACAAATGCTGGCCTTACCAACAACGTCCACGTTCTGTGAAAGAATAAAGAAGAAAAACTGCAGCACTTCAAATGGCTGTCATCATGGAAGGTCTTTTAAAAGTAGTCATTAATGCTAGGCACTGCAGTGAATGTCTCTGACTGACCGTGGCATTCTGTGTGAGGCTACTCTGTAGCTCACTGTGGTTCTTGGTGAGACATTTTGCATGGGTCATTCACCTCGCCTCACATTGCCAGGCTGCCATACAAGACATGCAGGGTGCCATCTTACCATTATGCATGCCACTCACCTTGCCAGACCTCACTAGATCATTGAAGTGCTTTGGACAATGTGCCCAAGTTTGTGCAACCACCCTAAGGCTCCTGACTTCCTCAGGCGTCTTCTGACAAATCTCCTTCCTGAGGCTCACTGGTCTCCTCCTCCCATCCAATGGAAGTGCCTCTCTCTGTTTCCTTGCTGTCCGCTCCAGAGAGACATCACTGAAATATGGAGCAACCTTCCATCTCACTGCAGCTATTCCACCGCATGTTCCCTTCTGATGCAGCCCTTCCTCTGGCTTCTCTGGGTGCAGCCTATAGGAAGACAGCAGACTGGCCTTTAAAAAAATGGTGGCATTAGATTTCCTGCTGGCACAAGGTCCCACACTCCACCCATTATTAACTGGCTCCCCCACCAACTGGATGTCAATTGGCTGCAAAGTGGAAGATCGTCATAGAAACCCTGCCACCTGTCCTTTTGACCCATGACCTGCAAATGATCCTGTCATCGGGATTTTGCATTATTTGGCAAAATCCAGCTGGGTTTATGCAAATTAACACCAAAGCACAATACAGTATATTTAGGATCCTGGATCAAAGTGCTGGAACTCCCTATCTAACAACAGTGTGAGAACATCTTCTGCACCCAAATTGCAGCAGTTCAAGAAGAAGGCATCCCACCACCTACTCAACAAGGATAAATACTGTCTTTCCAGTGATGCCACATTCTTTTTTTATTGAATACGGGGAAGATATCAATTCTTTTCTTTCATGTCTTTTACCACATCTTATCACAAATGGACTTCCAACCAAATATTGTGTGACCTTGTTGCCCTGTAAATTACCCTTAAATTGATCACAGTCACCCATATCTAAAAGCAAATGAGCCACAAAGTGACATTGAAATTATGTCATATTTAACAGATGCAGATGTGTTGCCTTTGGCAACAGTACTGGATGGTGTATGAGATGGCACAGTTGTTTCCAGTGACATTGAGATGCAACTGAAGAGATGATTTTGCCTGGTGGTTCTGAAGGCAATATTGCCAATATAATTATTATCTAACAGGGCACCGTCACCTCGGGTTGCAGATTGATTGAGTGCTCAACCAATGCATAGTTTCTCAACTGCTGGTGTGCACACACCTTTCCCACTTAATTGAGAAAACTACAGCAGGCAGAATTTCAAATGATTGAGCATATCTTCCACATGTGAGATGCGCTTGTTGCTTTTGGCCTGTAGAATCTGCCCTCCAAGATAAATGGGCTGGGTTCCACTGCACTGGCAGCATGGCTCTCCTCCTTGAAGTGATCCTGTAATATAAACACAGCAGTAGACTCTATAATCACAGTGCTGTCAGGTGGCATTTCTTTCTCCAGAACTGTATGAGGCCTTTCAAAAGTAAAAGCACTTTATCAGCTGCCAGGGAAGACATTTCCTGAAATTATGAATGTGTGTTAAATTGTACACGGAGAGTCTCTTTGGAAGTGCCAGTATTTATCTACAGACACGTCTGTCGATTTGATTTTTGCTTCCTTTGAAACCCAATGGAAGTAGGGAGCCTTTTTGATGTGTGATAATACACAGGGTTATTGACAAATATCAACACCACATTTGTGCCATATGTCTGTTTCAAATGTCCTCAATAATCCTAAATTTGTTGTGATTATTTTTTTGACTGCTGTACCAGATTTCCAAATGGCTTACATTTGCTGCCTGTTGCATGAATTGCTGTATTGATACTAATGTCGTGTCTGTCAGTACTCACTTCCTTTCAAATCACCCAACACTGGTGGGTGGATGTGTGTGTGTGTGTGTGTGTGTGTGTTTCCAAGGTGGCAGATTTACATCCTTTAGTGTCACTGAAAGTAGGAACAATGGACAGATCCAGAAAAGTTCATCAGGCCTGTCCAAGTGAAGGCCACTACTGCCCACAGTTCATATTTTTCATTACTTGTAGCGATGATAATATGTAAATGTTTAAAATGTTGACTGAGAAGACCTTTTGGGGTTTTGCTGACCATTTAACTTGTCCTCCAGATAGCTGGTCAGAATGCATGTGCGGTAACTTTATTGCCTTGGTAGAATCTTTGGTTTCTGCACTGCATTCAGTACTGCACGCGTGCAGCTAAAATCCTATCCTGCAATAAACAAGGTGTCCTCTATAATTATTGGCAGGAGGCACACCTAAGTCAGAATTAAGAATCACTTAAGAAAGAGCTACAATGGGAGCACCTTAGGATGAATGGAGCGCGTACCTGCTTAGCTCAGTCGGCAGCGCATGCGACCCTGAGTCTGAGGGTCGTGGATTCGAAGCCTGCTTTAAAAAATTTTTTTTTTTTTAGGATGAATGGATTAAGATGGGCCAATGGCTATTCTCATATTCAGGGCAAGATTGAATCTCATTTGCCCACTTGTACAAAGTTCAAATCTGACCTGCAATTATCATGTGAAGAGTGACCAATTCCAATAAAAGCTGTTGCACTTTCCTTGCTATTTGCAGGGGTGACCACACAAGGGACATATTGGCATTACTTGCTTGAAGAACAGCCTGAACCCTGCTAATAGCTCTATATGTAATCAGGGAAAATGGAGTAAAACCTGTAATAAGGAGAAAACTCAACTTGTGCTAGCAATGATATTTTGCGGCTGTGATCATTTGCTATGTGTGACTGACTCCAGAAACACAACCCCCATGATGGAAGGAAAACTGTGGTGTTTCAGTTTCAAGTAAACGTTGTCTCACCCTTGTCAGTCAGCAGAGCGAAGTTGAACACTGGAAGTATGCAATTGGTGAATAGTCTGGAATTTTTATTCCCCGGGACAAGAGAATTTTAGGCAAAATTTTGCATAAATAGATTATTTGCTGATCATCGTGCATATTTTCTTGTTTTCTTAAGTTCTAATCATTTGGAATTGGTTGGAGCCCCTGCCCGAAGCTCAGAGTCCCACTCCGGTACTTGGTGGCCATGGAAGGTGCATTCATAATGCAGCCAAACAGGTTGATTATCAACCTGTAAATCCCTGCAATACACCTATGACAGGTGGTAAGAGCAGGAGACTCTCCTGGTCAGCCATGCTTGATGCAGAGTGCTGTCCATCAAACTATAACCTCTGGCGACCTGTTCCAGGGGAAAAAAAACTAGCCTTGGAAGCAGACATAAGCATGTGCTTTGTCTGCCTTATATGCCTCTGCTCATAGGAAGGGAACCCAAGGAAAAGAGAGTCAAATACTTTACAATCAGTCTCTATGGACTGAATGCAGTCGGTGATGATATGTGAGTCACTAAAACATGTTCCCTCCACTTACAGCCTAAAATAGTTCTAGAACATCTTAAAAAGCTTTAATTGATAGAAGACTGGGCTTTGAGGAAAGACGAATTGTCACACTTCAGCCCTAGATGATAGCAACTGAATAGATTTCATCTAAGTACATGAGATTATAAATAGCTCACAGAAAGCAGATCCAGAGCACTTTTTCAAAATTAAACATGACAATAGAGCAAGGAAGCACAGGCAAATATAGGTAAAAGTCAAATTCACTCAAGGAGATACCAACACTTGGAACAGATTTCCAGAAAAAGTAACGGAAATTCAAAAAAAACCTCCTGAGTCAGAGCTGATTGTAAAAGGGAGATGTGGCATTTTTCTTCTGATGGGTTAAGTTGATCCAGATGTATTTATCTTGGAATAACGTTTACTACTGAGTGTCCTTAACAATGATTTTTATTTTAAAAAATCCTTCATTGTTATTATGTCTTATCAATTTGTCAAAATGCCTCAAAATGCACAACATAGTGCACTGCAATCGTTATCTGTAAAGCTACTTTTATGTGGTCATTTTTGGTCGGTACTATATGATCCAGTGGGTTGGGAGCTGGTGAAGAGGGCAAAGATAGGAAGCAAAGTTTAATTGTGTTTCTCTGACTCGTGTTTGTTGGGCAGGCCTGATGGACCAACAATTCTTTTCCTGTACAACAATTTTGTAGGTTCTTATGCTGCTGAGCAAGTGCAGTATAGTACCAAATGTTTGCTATAAGTAGCCATTTTGTTTGTTTCCAGTTTAGGTGTAATGATATGTTGGTATACTAAGGCTGATCACTGGTCTGAAAAACTAAGTAACTTCAAAGTCAGGACCAAATCCATTTAACATAAAAATTTGCTTCAAATTGGTTTATGGTGTGGATTTATACTGTCACCAATAAAACCCATTCCTGGAATCTTCAGATGATCTGCAGTGTAGATGCAATCTGTTGCATTATAGTCCCAGCTTTTCAAAGTACATTAAGAGAATGTTGGCACTAGTTAACAATAGTCAAGCACTTTAATTCTACAGAGCAGTTTATGAATACAAATTACTTGAATGAATGGGCTAACCTGAGATAAAGTCTTTGGTCACTTTAATACTAGATTTTTCTCTCTGGATGATAGATTACAACACGCATAGTTATTATAAACAGGCATATTAAAAGGTACACTTGAACTAACCAGGCACCTCTTGTGGTCCCTAAGCCATGTTTTTAGCTTTCCTCTTTTAGCAATCTCCTGAATGCTGAAGTAAATCATTAGCAGTGGTGTGAGAGCAAACCCTCTAGATAAGGGGTGGGGAGTAATGGAGGCAATAGGCCATTTGGCCATTGCTCCACAATTCAGCAAGATTATGGTGTGTTTTCTACCTCAACTCCACCTTTTCACACTATCTCACAACCCACAGTTCCCTTAGTATACAAAAATCTATTGACCTTTGCTTTCAGTATACTCAATGGCTGAGCATCCATAGCTCTTTGAGGTTGAGAATTTAAAAGATTCACCTCCCCCTGAGTGAAGAAATTTCTTCCCATCTCATTCCTAAATGACTGACCCTTTGTTCTGAAACTATGGCTCCGTGTTTCAGATACCTCCACCAGGGACTGCATCGGGGAGCAGGGGGCGAGGCCCGTTCGCTGATGTGTAAAATGACACGGGGTGACGTTGGGCGTGTGTTCTGACGTCACCCCACGTCATTTACATTTTCAGTTTGGCGGGCGCGCAGCTGGCTCGGCTGCGTGCCCTCCGAACTGTCAACGGCCACTTAACCCCTTTAAAAACAGTAATTAAACCAATTAATGGACCTGCCCGCCCAATCTTAAGGTTGGCGGGCAGACAAAGAGCCCAGGCGGGCCTTCAGAAAAAACATGAAACCTCATCCACAGGTGGATGAGGCTTCATGAGGGATTTAAAATGTGCACAAAATGTTTAAATATAAGAAATTGACATGTCCCAGCTCATGTGACAGTGTCACATGAGGGGACATGTCAGGAATATTTTTCCCATCCTTCCACAAAATTTTTAAAACTTCCACCAATCTCCCTGAGGCAGCACTTTGCCTCAGGGAGATCTGTGTGCTCTTTCGAGCACGTGCATGAACGAGTGCACTTCCAGCTCGGGGATTCCCTCCCCTCGTGTGTACAGGGCGCGTGCACAGGGAGCGCACATGTAAAATGGCGGCGTGCCCCCTCACCTGGTGCGCCGATCAGGAATGCGCCTGCTCCCGCACATCCCCCACCCAGACGGGGGGGAAATGTTACCCCAGGAATCATTTTCTCAGCAGCTTACCCTGTCAAGCACCTTAAGAATTTTATGTTTCAATGAGACACTCTCTCATCTTCTAAACTTTAAGGAAAATTGGCCTAATCTATTCAGTGTCTCCTCAGAGAATAATCTTCTCATCCCAGGAATCAATATAGCAAACCTTTGTTGCACTCCTTCTAGGGCGAATATGTCCTTCCTTGGGCAAAGAGACCGAAACTGCAGATGGTACTTCAATATCTTGTTTGTTCTGGTGGGTTGTGGTCACAGCGCAGTCTAAATTAAGTTGAAGTCTATGAAAGAACTGGATAGTCAAGATTGGACAGTGCTGTATTCTCAACTTGAAATGAAAGCATTAACTGCTGGTTGATCAGTTCTGGAACAAGTTAGATTAATGTTTTGGGTATACACTAGCCATTAGAATTGGAAATTGAAAATAAACAAACTGCTTAATATGGCAGAACAAAATTAAGGGATTGGTAGGGTTGTGGGGTATTGGTGAATATCAACTGGTAAAAGGCAAATCAGGCATGTAAACTATTATAAAGAGGCAGCTAATGGAGTTAGCAGCCCAAGAATTGATTCTTTAGAAAGCTGAGAAGAGTTGATCATTGCTGATTGGTATACCAGATTTGATGTTCAATCTTCTTATTTGTGAACTTGCATGTGCCAAGTAGCCTGGACTGATTGATGACCATTCCCAGGGTGAGTTCTCTAAAGCATAACTGTTTTTTCTATTTTTTTCTTTCAATAGCTGAAGTACAGAGTGAAATTGAAAGAATCTTCGAATTGGCCAGAACTTTACAGTTGGTTGTTTTAGATGCGGACACCATTAATCATCCTGCCCAGCTCATCAAGACCTCCTTAGCACCAATCATTGTTCATGTCAAAGTTTCTTCTCCAAAGGTAAAATACTTTGCCCATATTTAAGTGTAGTGTGAGTGAGTTTTAAATATATAGATTTACTTTGTATATTTTGCCTCCTTCAGGGGCAACAGCACACTGTTTAAAAAAAAGAAGGGTCAGTTTAACTCAGTTGGTAGCACTAAGTCTAGTAAGTTTTTGGTTCAGGCCCCATGCTAACATTTGATATATCACGTATGTTTGTGCTTCAGTTTGGAATTATGTGTAGAATTGTCAGAGGTACCGGCCTTGAATGAGATGTTAAACTGAGTGTCTGTCTGCTTGGCCAGTAGTTCATGTAGGTGTTAAAGATTGGGGCAGGATTTTGCCCTTGGCGGGGGTACTCAGTGGGGGCGATAGGAAAACCGACCGCCGCCTGCGATTGGCTCTGCACTGCGATTTCATGCAGGCAGGCCAATTAAGGCCTGCCCTGCGTGGATCGCGAGCGGCAGTGCTGAGCACTGCCACTGTGGCTGGGGGGAGGAGGGAGAGCCTGGCCTAGCGCGCAGTTCACGTATGTGCCAGAAAGAACGCTTCAATCTCCCTGAGGCACAGAGCTGCCTCAGAGAGATTGAATCCCTGTGAAAAAAAAGTAATGAAAAGAATAAAAATTTAATAAAACATGTTTTTAATTCAAAAATCAAGTTTATAAAAAATGTCTATTTGCTTTAGGAAACCTCATCCCGCTCGTGGATGAGATTTCCTAAAAAAAATGTAAAGGCTGCTTGGCCTTTTCACCTGCCCGCCAACTGTAAGGTTGGGTGGGCAGGGTAAATTTGAGGTTAATTGGATTGTTACTGGCCTTAATAGGCCTTTTAATCATCAGCGGGAATGCAGCTGAATCTGATGCACGCCTGCTGTACGAAATATCGCGAGACTGCGTAATGACATCGGGATGCACGCCCGACATCATCATGTGTCATTTTACGCTCAGATGTGTCGGGTGCGCGTCCGCACACCAATCATAATATTCTGCCCATGGTAATATTTGAATAACTTTAGGGAGTTTAGGCAAACAGCTGGTCACATTTCTCATTACTGCTTGTTGGAGAATGGTTACTTTAATTGCCTGCAGAACCACAGCTCATTGTACATGAAGTTTTATGGGACATTTCAGAAGGCTTTAATAAAGCAGCAAGCAATTGAAGTTCATAACATCATAAGAAATAGGAGCCATTTAGCCCATTGAGCCTCCTCCACCATTCAGTAAGATCATGGCTGATTTGATTATGGCGTGAACTCCACTTTCCTAGCTGTCCTCCATAACCCTTGACTCCCTCATTGATAAAAAATCTAACTGAGCCTTGAATATATTCACTGACCCTGCCTCCACTGCTCTCTGTGGAAGAGAATTCCAAAGGCTAACGACCTTCTTAGAGAAGGAATTATGCTTCACCTCTGGCTTAAATGGGAGAGCCATCATTTTTAACCTGTGCTCCCTCGTTCTCGGTTCCCCCATGAGAGGAAACATCCTCTCAGCATCTACCCTCATCCTCAGAATTATATGTGTTTCAATAAGACCATTTTCCATTTTCCTAAACTCCAATGAGTATAGGCTCAACCTTTCTTCATAAAACAACCCTTCAACCCAGGAATCAGCCTAATGAACCTTTTCTGAACTGCTTGCAATGCAGGTAGATTCCTCCTAAAGTAAAAAACTAAAACTGTACACAGTACTCCAGGTGAAGCCTCACCAATGCCCTGTACAGCTGTACCAAAACTTCCCTACTTTTACATTCCATCCCCCTTGCAATAAAAGCTTACATTCCATTTGCCTCCCTAATTACTTGCTGTACCTGCACGTTAACCTTTTGTGATTCATGTACAAGGACACTCTGATCCCTCTGTACTGCAGCATTCTGCCATCCCACTTCATTTAAATAATATTCTGTTTTTTCTATTCTTCCAACCAAAGTGGACAACCTCACATTTTTCCACATTATACTCCATCTGCCAAAAAATTTTCCCACTTGTTTAACCTATCCATATCCTTTGCAGACTCTTTGTATTCTTCTCACAGCTTATTTTCTACCTACTGTTGTATCATTGGCAAATTTGGCTACAATACAATTGGTCCCTTTATCCAAGTCATCAATATGGATTGTAAGTTGTTAAGGTCCCAGCACTGGTCCCTGAAGGATTCCGCTAGCTACAGTTTGCCAGCCTGAAAATGATCCATTTATCCCGACTCTCTCTTTCCTGTTAGTTAGCCAATCCCCCAAACATGCTAATGTATCACCCCCAAAATCATGAGCTCTGCTCTGAAGAAGAGTCATATGGACTCGAAACGTTAACTCTGTTTCTCTCTCCACAGATGCTGCCAGATCAGTGTAATGTTTCCAGCATTTTCTGTTTTTATTTCAGATTGCCAGCATCTGCAATGTTTTGCTTTTATCATGAGCTCATCTGTGCAGTAACCTTTTATGTGGCACCTTATTGAATGCCTTTTAGAAATTCAAATGCACAACATCTACTGGTTTCCCAGTCTCACTCCCTAAGGGACAATTGCTGAGTTTTGCTACTCATTTCCTTTTTATACACTTATGTAAGAAGCTTTTCCTGTCTGTTTTTATATTTCTTGCAAGTTTTCTCTCATACTTTAATTTCTCTCTCTTAATTATTTTTCTAGTCATCCTTTGTTGGTTTCTAAAATGTTTCCAGTCTTCTGGCCTACCCCTAATCTTTGCAGCATTATACATCTTTTCTTTCCATTTGATACCAGTTCTTTCTAGAAGTTCCATCTAGTATAATTGATATAACTGATATAAAAAAGTTTTCTCACATGAAGGTTAGTCTTTAAAATAATCTATCAAGCAAGATAATTGAGACAACGATATTGGAGCTATCCCAAATATAACTTTAAAAATGATTAATTCTCAGGGTCTGGGTGTCAATTTTTTTTACGTTTGTTCATGGGATGTGGGTGTTGCTGGCTAGGCCAGCATTTAGTGCTCATCCCTAACTGCCCTTAAGAAGGTGCTACAGTCATGGGGTGTAGGTACACCCACAGTGCTGTTAGGGAGGGAGTTTCAGGATTTTGACCCACTGTCAGTGAAGGAACAGTGATATATTTCCAAGTCAGGATGCTGAGTGGCTTGGAGGGGGACTTCCAGGTGATGGCGTTCCCGTCTGTCTACTGCGCTTGTCCTTCTCGATGGTGGTGGTTGTGGGTTTGGAAGGGGCTGCCTAAGGAGGCTTTGGGAGTTCCTGCAGTGCATCTTGTAGGTGGTGCACACTGCTGCCACTGTGCTTCGTTGGTGGAGGGAGTGAATATTTGTGGATGGGGTGAAAATCAAGCGGGCTGCTTTGTCCTGGATGGTGTCCAGCTTCTTGAGTGTTGTTGGAGCTGCACTCATCCAGGCAAGTGAAGAGTATCCCATCACACTCCTGTTGCCCTTCTCTAGAAGACGATATGTCTACTTTTTGAACCCTTTGTTTTGGTTTGATGCAAGTGAATGGCTTGCTAGGCCTCTACAGAGAGCAATTAAGGGTCAATCACAATAGATGTCGTGATGTGAGAGATAGTGTACTGGAGTGATGGGCTGAATAACGTTTCCTTATCACTGATTTTCTTTTGCTGTTATATTTATTTATAGAATGAAAAACAATGCTGATAACTCTGTGCTACAAACCCAAACGGTGCATCTGGCATTTCATGTTCAGTTATGTGATGTGACCCAGCTATCAATATGTGCATCGCTTTATAGCCTGGCCTACAGGCACTGCAACCTCTTGTCATAATAGTAATTCATCATGTCAAAATATTACTCACGAACACATATGCTACCATTTACTTGCATCAAAAGACACCGTTATTTCCAGCAAGGAAACAATTCTGTAGTCGAGGATTCGGGCTCAGACCCCAAGCATTGTGGTCCCCCGTGAAACTGGTGCCCACTGTTAGAGGTGACACCAGTAGCTTCAGCAATGGAGGCCACACAGAACTGAGCAAAGAATGTTGTTTTTTGATGATGCAACAGGCAGTAGAGGACATTGGAATTGCAGTTCATACTGCACTTAGATTTCAGAAAGCTATTGGAAGGTCACTTTGGCGGTGAATGGCAGAAATAAGGAGTCACTGATGAAGGGTTAAAACGTGATGCTGAATCAATACTTGGTTTAAAAATAGGGAACAGAGAATATAAGCAGGCTGCCCCGGAGATCAGTTTCAAGATCGTTCTAAATTTAAATATGAAGAAGTGGCATGGACACTGGTGGTGTAAGCAAAATCTCCAAGTTTACTGTTGATCATAAAACAGAAGGCGGTTCAAAAGTAACTGAGGTCAAATGAAGTATCCCATTGGAATCCTGTAATCTTTGACTTTGTGATCCTGGGTGTACACTCCAGTCTGCAAAGTGGCTATGTCCATTTCAGCTTCTGGTCTGCAAGGAAAGGAAATGAAGGGTTTGGAATGGCTCTGTGCCAGCAGGGTGAAACGACAGGCTCATACTGAAGCAGCAGCCAAATTTTCACCGTGCCGGTGTTTTTTTTATTTTCCACTGACTTGGAAAATATTGCAAAGACGTTTAATTTCAATGCAAAGCACCAGCAACAGTGAAACGAAGAAACGAGTCACCAAAAAGAGTCTGAACTATTGTTCTGTTAGGTGAAAAGTCATTTGCTATAAGCCTGTCTTGTGATGTTAGCATAGACCAATTTCACTCCCTAAGCGTTTACCCCTCCAACAGTCCTTAGACCTCAGTTAGAATTTCTTTTTGACGTCACCAGCATCCATCGGTATGCCTTGTGATCAAAAGGTAATAAAGTGATTTCATTGTTAGCCATAGTGTTGGTGCTGAGGCATCAGCGTGCTATGATGATAGCTCTTGGGATGACCACACAGGGTGGATTTACGATCTGTGCCATGCTGTTCAGAGTCAACTAAGTGTGTAAGTGAGGCAAATAACACAGCAAGAGATAAAAAGGAAAGAAAATGACCAATTCACCTGGGAAGAGGGGAAAGGATAGAAAAAGAGGCAATTCACCAAAGTGACCTTGTACAACTTCAGCCAACAACTGCAAAATGGCACTGTCACAATACTGGGTGGGGGGAACTTAGTGAAGCTCCCCGGAGCGGGAAATGGGTGGAGGGGGCATTTAATTATGCAGGAGGTGTTATGAAAGTTGGGAAGTAAGTTGGTGGTGGATTAAAGGTGGATCATTGTGGTAGCAACCCATTTTTACTGCATATACTCGTTAAAACACACAGTTACCAGATTAAATAGTACCTTTGAGATTTGGTCTGCAGCAACTGAGAAACACCTGCTTTCAGATTCACGACTGGTTAAAGGTGGTGAGCAGCAGGCGAGGTGGCTTCCTGGTGGATTTGGAGAGAGTAGGAGCTGCTTTTCCTGTACAGGGAACTTTGTTGGACCCGGAGAGAGGAGGCTGAGCTATTGCACTGAGCTCAGGTGGTGGCTGTCCAGGGAGGTCGGAGCATAACTGTCCGAAGGAAGGGGCTCAGGTCATAGTGACCCTAAGAAAGGTCGTGGGGGACAGAGGGAGCAAGCTGGATGACAGAGGAAAGGTCAATCTCTACCGAAGGCAGCATAAACACGATAGAGGAGAGTTGAGGGTAACCCAGGGCAAGTAAAGAGTGATAGAGGGAGGATTGAGGGTGACAATCAGCACACTGATGGTGACGGGGGCTTGTTGGTGGGGGGAGGTCCAGGGTGCTGAGAGGTAGCTTGATTGTGAAGGTGCGGAGTGGGTGCAGGGGGCGGCTCTAGAGGGACAGATAGTTGATCAAGGATGATGGAGGGAAGGTTGAGGGTGAGGGAGGGAAGGTTGAGGGTGAGGAAGGGAGGGTCGAGGGTGATGGAGGGAAGGTTAAAGGTGACTGAGGGTGGATGCAGGGTGATGACTTGCAGCTCAACGGTCTCAGAAGGCCTGGCTAGGATGATGGAGGGAGGGTTGAGGGTAATGGAGGGAAAGTCGAGGGTGATGGAGGAAAGGTCAAAGGTGATTGATGGAGCATGCATGGTGATGGCTTGTAACTCCAGGTATCTAAGTGTGACAGCTGGGGAGGGGATGGCAGTAGTTCGAGTTCAAAATGCTCCTCTCCAGCAGACAGAATGATGCTGCTGGCTTGCATGGAGTGGATGTCTGTGGGAGTGCCGTTTAAATATGGCACCTGGACCATCTACCACCATGAGGTAAAGGTGCAGTCGGCAACTTCCTGCCCACCCCTATTGCACAAGTAGCTGGACCCTCGACTGTGCAGGGCTAATTGGCTGGCCTCTATGTGATTGCGCATGGCCAGCCACCCCACCTCTGAGTGGAAGTCCTGTTCACTTCCAGTCCCACCATCAGGGCATTCGCTGCTGCAACAAGTTTCTGTCCAGTGCATTGACCAGGCTTTGGGTCAAGGAAAGGTGCAGAGTGGAGATGCAAATGAAATGAACAGTGTCTATGTGTTTGTATGAAAGAACGTTACTGTGGAAGAACAGATGGATCTTTGCCTGAGACTTATTATCTGCCCAAACCTCAATATTAGTGTTTTTAGGATTTCAATATTGTGAGTAGTTATTACTTTGATTGAAGAATTTGTTTTGTTTTCACCAGGTGCTGCAGAGGTTGATAAAGTCCAGGGGAAAATCACAGAGTAAAAACCTCAATGTCCAGTTGGTGGCAGCAGATAAACTGGCACAGTGCCCTCCAGTACGTAATAATTCAATAATTGCTTTTATTGATAAGAGTACGTTAACAAGATACGAGCAACTGTAACAGTGTACAAAGTAACTGCTTGCTGCTGTGCTTGTCACTTTCAGTTGATACGCATTCTTTTTAAGTATAGGTTTTGGTAATTTACCTCAAACAGGTTGAACAAATACTTCCCACCCAAAGTTGAGTTTTCCTTCAGATAAGCAGGTCCCAGACTCAGCATTTGTTGCAGTTCAAATGATTTTGCCTTGAAAGAAAATTAAATTGTCATCTGTCATTCTGAATTCCTGAACTGGTTCAATTTATGACAGCAACTTATATTTATATCATATCTTTAGTGGAATAAAATATCCCAAGACAATTCACAGGAATGTAAAATTTGATGCCAAACGACATAAGGCAATGTGAGTGTTGATGACTGATAGCTTTGTCAGAGAGATAGGTGTTAAGCAGAAAGAGGTAGAGAGGTTTAGGGAAGGAATTCCAGAGCTTAGGACCTTGGGAGCTGAAGGACTGGCTGTCACTGATGGAACAATTAAAATCAGAGATGCTTAAGAGGTTGTAATTAGAGGAGCACAGGTATCTTGGAGTGTTATGGGGCTAGAGGAGATTACAGAGAACGAGATCTGTGAGACCATGGAGGGATTTTAAATCAAGATGATGCTTAACTGGGAACCAATATAGGTCAGTGGCCACTGGGGTAATAGGTGAATGGGGCTTGGTGGGAGATATGATATGGGCAATAGAGATTTGAATGAGCTCAAGTGTGTGGAGAGTAGAACATCGGTCAGTCAAGAATGCATTGGAATAGTCAAGCCGATAGTAACAAAGGCATGGATGAGGGTTTCAACAGCAGATGAGCTGAGGCAGGGGTAAAGACAGGTGACAATACTGAGTTAAAAATAGACGGTGTTAATGATGTTGTTACATTGATATAAACAGCAATCGCTCATAAGGGATTGTGTAAACATGTTATGGGATAATTTATTTCGAATAGGCTCATTAGAACAGTTATACAAAGGTAGAAAGCTTGAAGACGCCAGCAGCAGAGCTGTGTGTGCACAGGTCTCAAAAGCAAAAGTGAAACTAAGACTGGATCTCATAACACACTTCCCTTCTAGTGATGTCATGCTACCATCCCTTAAAGGCATATTACAACAAGTGATGGCACAGATATGTGGTCAGAAGCGCGCCTTGGGGCTCAGCCTCAGACTGCTGCCAGGATTGGAGTCAGTATCTAGGGAACAAAGTTTGTGGTGGGGAGCAAAGACAATGGCTTCAGTCTTTAGTTTTAGTTGCAGGCCATTTCTGCTCAGTCAGTAATAGAAGTTGGCCAAGCAGTCTGACAATTTCAGGACAGTGGAAGAGTCGGAAGAGGTGGTGGTGAGGCAGAACTGGGTGTCATCAGTATATATATGGAATTTTGTGTTGTGTCTACAAATGATGTCACTGAAGAGTAGCATGTGGAAGAGACATAGGAGAGGGCTGAGGATAGATCCTTTATGGACATCAGAAGTAACAATGCATGAGCAGGAAGAGGAGCCATTGCAGATGATTCTTTGGTTATGATTGGATTCATGAGAATGGAACCAGGCAAGTGCAGCCCCACCCAGCTGGATAATGGTGGGGTGGTATTGCCAGAGAATGGTGTGGCCAGTCAAGTCAAAGTCAGCAGATAGGTCAAGAAGGATGCAGAGTGATAGTCTACCTTTGTCACTACCAGATAGGATCTTTTCTAACTTTGATAAGCTGTAAATTTGTTTCAGCACTATGGCAGGGTCTGAAAACTGATTCTTCTTTTATTCATTTTTTGGGATGATGGTGTCGCTGGCTAGGCCAGCATTTATTGCCCATCCCTAATTGCCCTTGAGAAGGCGGGGTGAACTGCCTTCTTGAATCCCCTGCAGTCTTGGCAGTGTAGGCACACCCACAGTGCTATTGGGAGGGAGTTCTAGAATTTTGACCCACCGACAGTGAAGGAGCGGCAATATACTTCAGGCTGGTGAGTGGCTTGAAAAAGTAGCTTCCAGGCGGTGGTGTCCATAAGACCATAAGACATAGGAGCAGAAATTAGTCCATTTGGCCCATCGAGTCTGCTCTGCCAATCAATCATGGCTGATAAGTTTCTCAACCCCATTCTCCCGCCTTCTCCCAGTAACCTTTGATCCCCTTACCAATCAAGAACCTATCTATCTCGGTCTTAAATACACTCAATGACCTGGCCTCCACAGCCTTCTGTGGCAAAGAATTCCATAGATTCACCACTCTCTGGCTAAAGAAGTTTCTCCTCATCTCTGTTCTAAAAGGCCTTCCCTTTACTCTGAGGCTGTGCCCTCGGGTCCTAGTCTCTCCTACTAATGGAAACATCTTCCCCACGTCCACTCTATCCAGGCCTTTCAGTATTCTGTAAGTTTCAATCAGATCCCCACTCATCCTTCTAAACTCCATCAAATATAGACCCATAGTCCTCAAACGTTCCTCATATGTTAAGCCTTTCATTCCTGGGATCATTCTTGTGAACCTCCTCTGGACCCTCTCCAGGGCCAGCACATCCTTCCTGAGATACGGGGCTCAAAATTGCTCACAATATTCTAAATGTGTCCTCATGTATCCCATGGTACTTTGCAAGCAGGGAGTTGGTTGGTTGTTTGAGAAAAGGAATGATGATGGCAGGTTTAAAGGAGAGAGCGACAGGACCCGAGGAGAGAGTCTCACAATATCAGCTCATATGATACCCAGGAAGGGAAGCTGGGCGCTCAGCAGGTTAGTGGAAAACGGTCGAAGGAGCAAGAATGGGACTGAAAGTCAAGACTTGGAGGTCAATCATCTCAGTTCCAGGATATCACTGCAGGAGTTCCTCATGGTAGTGTCTTAGGCCCTTGTCCTTCTAGATAGTAGCGATCATGGGTTTGGAAGGTGCTGCCTAAGGAGCCTTGGTGAATTCCTGCAGTATGTCTTGTAGAAGGTACACACTGCTGCTACTGTTTGTCCATGGTGGAGGGAGTGAATGTTTGTGGATGGGGTGCCAGTCAAGCAGGCTGCTTTGTCATGGATGGTGTCAAGCTTCTTGAGTGTTGTTGGAGATGCACTCATCCAGGCAAGTGGACAGTATTCCATCACACTCCTGAATTGTGCCTTAGAGATGGTGGACAGGCTTTGGGCAGTCAGGAGGTGAGTTACTCGTCAGAGGATTCTTAGACTCTGACATGCCCTTGTGCCACAGTATTCATATGGGTAGTCCAGTTCAGTTTCTGGTCAATGTTAACCCCCGGGATGTTGTTAGTGGGGGATTCAGCAATGATAATGCCATTGAATGTCAAGGAGCAATGGTTAGATCCTCTCTTGTTGGAGATGGTCATTGCCTGGCACTTGTGGCACAAATGTTACTTGCCACTTGTCAGATCAAGCCCAGATGTTTTCCAGATTTTGCTGCATTTGGACATGGACTGCTTCAATATCTGAGGAATGGTTTTTGGTGCAGAACATTGTGCAATCATCAGTTCTGACTTTATGATGGAAGGAAGGTCACTGATGAAACAGTTGAAGATGGTTGGACCTATGACACTACCTTGAGGAACTCCTGCAGCGATGTTGTGGAGCTGAGATGATTGACCTTCAACAACCACAACCATCTTCCTTAGTGCTAGGTATGACTTCAACCAGGACTCCATCCCAATCAGGAGAGATTCAAACATGGGGTTGTTATCAGAAAGATGGGCGCAGATTTGGGATGAAACAAGATGCTGAAGGACTTTGGAGAGGAAAGGGAGTTTGGAGATGAGGTGGTGCTTTGGAACAGAGAGGTATCAAAGGCTGATTGTTTGAGGCAAGGGATGGTGATGGCATGTTGAATGGAGAGAGGGACAGGACCTGAGGAGAGAGTATAACAATATGAGCTAACATCGAAGCCAGGAAGGCAAGCTGGGTGGTCAGCAGGTTAGTGGAAATAGGGCTGAAGGAGCAAGTTGGGACTAAAGGACAGGACGAAATTGGAAGGGGCATGAGGGGAAAATAGGAGAAAAGCTGTAGAACAATTTGAGCTCAGGGCTAGGGCAGGGGGAAATTAAGCCTTAGAGGAAGTTTGGTTCATTAGGCTCGAGAGTATGAGAGACCCAGCAGAGGCAGTTGATCGGATTGTCTCAATCCTAGTGACAAAGAGGTCAATGCATTTCCACCAAGGTGCATGGCTGCCCAGCAGCCTGGAAGGTTTTGTTCTGTGATAAATACTGAACATTTGCAGCCCCACAAAAGAATTTTAAGGGACTGAATGCTGAAAAAAATATGGTACACGAAAACTAAATTTTAAAGAGGAAAATGCTTCCCACACTTGTTGGACGTAAGGGCGAAGGAGACAAGCGAGAAGAGTTTAAGATGGATTACAGTAGAAAAAAGAAGTGGGGGATGATGGGGTTGCAGTGGGAGGAGTTATATTTGTATTCCAAGAAGATCCTGGATTAGTGTGCAGTTTTGGTGGATGTGCAAATGCTAGGAGTGGAACAGGATTAAGATTCTGTTTCAAATTCCACACACTCACAAAATGCATCCAGATATATTATTGTGAATATATCACCTATTTACATTTGTATAAATAAAATAAAGGCATATTCAGCCCAATGGATGAACAAATTCCCTCTCATCTGCTGCCGCAGTCCTTGTACATTCCCACATTCCCTTCAGCTCCAGTCTCCATTACTCCAGTTATTGCCTTGCTGGACTCCCATTTTCCACCCTCATTAAACTCAATTTTATAAAAAAATCTCTTCTTTTCACATGCAATCCTGTAGCAAATCCCTCTCCATCCCACTATCCCTGACCTCACTGTTTTACATGGCTTTCGGTCCCTAATGCCTCAAGTTTAAAGTGCTTGCATTTGTCTTTGAATCCCCTCAAGGCCTCACTACTCTTCTGCATTTCTGTAACCTCAGTCAGCCCCACTAACCTCCCACTCCCCACCCCCACTCATTTCTGTTTCTCTGACTCCAGTCTCTTGCATTCATCTACCAAGCTTGGCCATGCCTTTAGCTGATATGTACCCACTCTCTGAAATTCCCTCCACCTCTCTCTTCAACTTTAAGATCCTCCTTAAAATACTTGTCTTTGACCAAGCTTTCAGTTGCTGCTCCAGATATCTCATTCTTTGGCTTGGCATTTGTCTTTGGCACATCTCGGTGAAGTGCTTTGGGAGATCCCTTTTATGTTAAAAGTGCTATATAAAATCAAGTTTGTGGTTCGTAACATTACATAGAAATTAATGCATAAATGAGGTTAGTTGGCCCAACTGGCTTAAGTTGGTGTTTGTGCTTCACACAAGCCTCCTCTTATCCTACTTGATCCAATCCTATGAACATATCCTTCTATTCCATTACCTCATACTTATTTGGCTTCTCCTTAAATGCATCTATGCTATTTTCAAATATCCTCAATCACTCCATGCAGTAGCATGTTCTGCATTCTAACCACTCTCTGGGTAAAGAAGTTTGTCCTGAATTCCTTATTCGATTTACTAGTGACTACCTTATTTACATGGCCCCAAGTTTCGCACACCTCCAATTGTGAAAGAGTCTTTGCTACACCAACCCTAATAAAGAACACCGTACTTTAAAGACCTCTATTAGGTCACCTTTCAGTCTTCTCTTTTTCTGGAGAAAGGAGACCCAGCCTGTTCAGTCTTTGCTGATAGTTATAATATCTGTGGTGATAGCCACCTTGTAAATCTTTTTGCACCTTCTCCAATGCCTCGTTATACAATATTAAGATCAGAACTGAGCACAGTACTCTTTAAGTGTGGTGTAACTGAGGTTCTAAAAAGGTTTAATATGACCTCTGCGCCTTTCAATTCTATTCCTCTAGAAATAACACCTGAGGGTTTTTGTTTTGAATTTCCTAATGGTTTTATTAACCTGCATTGCTACTTTTAATAATTTGTGAATCTGTGCTCCTAGATCCCTTTGTCCATTACCCCATTTAGACTCTTACTTTGTGCAACCTGGTGGAATGTTATTCTGAATTATACAAATACTGTCACACTTTTTAATTTAGCTGCTCACAATCTTTGCCAAAAATCTACACCTGATGACCAACCTCCAAATGAAAGCAACAACTCTGCTGTAGAGATTAAAAGCTGCGTCAAAATTTCAAAATGTAACCATCCCACCCAATTAACCACAAAAAATCTTGGGTATGGTGCCCACTTTTGGTACCCCCATTGCATCATAGATTCTTACCATGCAGAAGGAGGCCATTTAGCCCATCGTACTTGTGTTACACTTTACCTTATCCTCTAACTCACCATGAACAATTCCACAAAAGACCTGCTATGTAAAGCAATAATGTACTATCTGATCTTTTTAATTGGATTTTGTTTTGAAAGGTTATAAAATGTAATGTAGTTTGCTTAGAAAAATGACAAAATAAATGACTATTTAATTGTTGTGTCTGAAAATGCTGATTTGTTTCTCACTATTTGACAGGAAATGTTTGATGTTATCCTGGATGAAAACCAATTGGAGGATGCATGTGAGCATTTGGCAGAATACCTTGAAACATACTGGCGTGCGACACACACCCCCAGCAGCGCACCACTGAATCCATTGCTGGGCCGAAACCTAGGTAGTACTGCACTGTCAACATATCCTACAGCTATCTCTGGGTTGCAGGTATGAACACAAACAAAGTGATTACCTGTGGAAATAATGGGACGAAGTAAGCCATGACCAATATTTCAACACAAATATTTGAACACCTCAGACTCTTCTAGCAAGGTGTGCAAATGTTAAATTATTTACCCGAGCTATGATGTCCCTCATATTATGGGTGCAGTTCAACTCCATACACAGATAAGAAATTTCTGTCACCTCTTTTAAGAGCTTTGCATCATGCTTACAGAGAGGTGCACTTGGAAGGGTCACATTTCTTTCTTCTGCTCTTCAGATCTTGACATCAGATACCTTACAGCACAGAAGGAGGCCACACGGCTCGTTATGCCTGTCTTAAACTTCAGCTTATCCAAACAAAATGTACACACATAAATAAATAAAGGGCTCTTCATTGGTGGATGATTTACTCTAACACTTGTAAGAAAAAAAGCATTGATCTTCTGGCGAGAGCTAGGCCCATATTGCTGTCAAATGAATAACCTATGGGTTTGGTCAATATCTGTATCCCAAATAGAATTGAAGTGCTGCTAATGACATATCTTTGTGCCAGTTGCACTGTAATTGTTTGAGCATCAATTGATGACTTTGACACTTCAAGGTTTCTCCATTACTTGACATAGGACTGGCTACAGAGTGTGAATGACTTTATGATGGGAATTAGAGGAGGGTCCAAAAGACTTAACGGAGCTCGATGCCCCCTCCCAAGCTTTCTGGGCTAACACAGAACTTTTCTTGACATCATTTTGGAGTGATCCTTGCCTGAACCCAATTTCCTTCCAGGCCTGGAGCTTAGCTGAACCAGCTGATTAAAAAAGAAACACCTTGAAAATTCTGAAATTTGAAAAGTTCTTAAAAAGCACAATAACTACTACACTACAAACGTTGTAAAGATTATCTCACATATTAAGGGAAATTTTTAATGTGCACAAATACTAAAGCACATGTGTTAGCAGAAAAACAACAAAGGGTGAGACCTTAAATGGTTTAACAACTACAGCAATTTACATTTATATAGCACCTTCAATGTAATGAAATATCCCAAGATGCTTGACAGGAACAATATAAAGCAAAGCATGATACTGACCGACATAAGAAGTTATTAGATCAGATAACCAAAAGTTTGGTCAAAGAGGTAGGTTTTAAGGAATGTCTTAAAGGAGCATCAGCTATTCTTAAAAATGAGGTTTTAACCTGGGGAAGCTGCAGCGCAGGACTACTTGCGTGCCAAACAGCATATGCAGCAAGTGATAGACATAACTAAGTGATTCCACAACCATCAGATCAGATCTAAGCTCTGCAGTCCTGCCACATCCAGTGAATGGTGGTGGACAATTCAACAACTCACTGGAAGAGGAGGCTCCACAAATACCCCCATCCTCAATGATGGAGGAGCCCAGCATAGCAAAAGATAAAGCTGAAGCATTTGCAACAATCTTCAGCCAGAAGTCTGGCTGGATGTCCAAAGCATCACAGATGCCAGTTTTTAGCCAATTTGATTCACTCCACATGATATCAAAAAACAGCTGAAGGCACTGGATACTGCAAAGGCTATGGGCCCTGACAATATTCCAGCAATAGCACTGAAGACTTGTGCTCCTGAACTTGCCATGCCCCTAGCCAAGCAGTTTCAGTACAGCTACAACACTGGCATCTACCTGGCAATGTGGAAAATTGCCCTGTACACAAAAAGCAGGATAAATCCAACCCAGTCAATTACCGGCCAGTCTACTCTCGATGATCAGTAAAGTGATGGAAGCGGTCATCAGCAGTCAAGTGGCACTTGCTTAGCAATAACCTGCTCACTGACATTAAGCTTGGGTTCCGCCAGGGCTACTGAGCTCCTAACCTCATAACAGTCTTGGTTCAAACATGGACAAAAGAGCTGAACTCCTGGGGTGAGAGTGACAGCCCTTAACATCAAGGCAGCATTTGACCAAGTGTGGCATCAAGGAGCCTTAGCAAAACTGTAGTCAATGGGATTCAGGGGAAAACTCTCCGTTAGTTGGAGTCATACCTAGCACAAAGGAAGATGATTGTGGTTGTTGGAGGTCAATCATTTCAGTTCCAGGACATCACTGCAGGAGTTCCTCAGGGTAGTGTCCTAGGTCCAACCATCTTCAGCTGCTTCAGCAATGATGTTCCTTCCATCATAAGGTCAGAAGTGGGGATGTTCACTGGTGATTGCACAATGTTCAGCACCATTCAGGGTGCCTCAGATACTGAAGCAGTCCATGTCCAAATGCAGCAAGACCTGGACAATATCGATTCTTGGGCTAACAAGTGACAAGTAATATTCGTGCCACACAATGACCATCTCCAACAAGGGAGAACCTAACTATCGCCCTTTGATATTCAATGGCATTACCATTCCTGAATCCCCCACTATTAACATTTTGGGGGTTACTATTGACCAGAAACTGAACTGGACTAGCCATATAAATACTGTGGCTCAAGAGCAGGTCAGAAGCTAGTAACTCACTTCCTGACTCCCCAAAGCTTGTCCACCGTCTACAAGGCACAATTCAGGAGTGTGACGGAATACTGTCCACTTGCCTGGATGAGCACAGCTCCAACAACCTTCATGAAGCTTGATACCATCCAGGACAAAGCAGCCCGCTTGATTGGCACTCCCATCCACAAACATTTGCCCACCTCCACCACCGACGCACAGTGGCAGCAGTGTACCATCTACAAGATGCACTGCAGAAACTCACCAAGCCTTCTTAGACAGCACCTTCCAAATCTACGACCACTACCATCTAAAAGGACAAGGGAGGCAGACACATGGGAACACCACCACCTGGAAGTTACTCTCCAAGCCACTCACCATCCTGACTTGGAAATATATCACTGCTCCTTCACTGTCATTGGGTCAAAATCCTGGAACTCCCTCCCTAACAGTACTCACACCACATGGGCTTCAGTGGTTCAAGAAGGCAGCTCACCACCACCTTCTCAAGGGCAATTAGGGATGGGCACTAATTGCTGGCCTAGCCAGCGACACTCACATTCCATGAACGAATATGAAAAAATTTCACAGAATTGTTCTGGTGCAGAAGGTGGCCATTCAGCCCTTCATGTCTGTACTGGCTCTCTAAATGAGCACTATCATCTTGAATGCCTCAATTGAAATTGCCTCCACCACGCTTCAGGCAGTGCATTTCAGACTCGAATCACCCGTTGTGCGAAAAAGTTTTTTCTCTCGGATTTGCTTCTTTTGCAAATCAGTTTAAATCTGTGCCCTCTCATTCTTGATTCTTTTACAAGCAGGAACAGTTTCTCCCTGTCTACTCTACCCAGCCCCCTCATGATTTTGAACACTTCTATCAAATCTCCTTTAAGCCTTCTCTCCAAGGAGAACAGTCCCAACCTCTCCAACCTATCTTCATAACTGAATGTTCTCATCCCTGGAACCATCCTTGTAAATCTCTTCTACATTCTCTCCAATGCATTCACATCTTTCCTGTAGTCTGGTGCCCACAACTGTACACAATATTTCAGCTGAGGTCTAACTAGTATCTTATATAAGATCAGCCCTTGTACTCCATGCCTCTATTAATAAAGCCTAAGATACTGTATGCTTTATTAACTGCTCTTTCCATCTGTCCTGCCATCTTCAATGATCTATGTCCATATACACCCAGGTGCCTCTGCTCCTGCACACCCTTTAGAGTTGTACCCCTTATTTTATATTGTCTCTCCATGTTCTTCCTACCAAAATGCATCACCTCCCAGTTCTCCATATTGAACTTCATCTGCCAGCTATCTGCCCACTCCACCAACTTGTCTATGTTCTTCTGAAGTCCTATACTGTCCTCCTCAGTTTCAATGTTTCCAAGTTTCATATCATCCATAAACTTTGAAATTGTCCCCTGCACACCAAGAACTAGATAATCAATATATATCAGGAAAAGCAAGGGTCCCAATACCGACCCCTGGAGAACTCCACTACAAACCATCCTCCAGCCTGAAAAATATCCGTTGACCATTACCCTCTGTTTCCTATTAGCCAATTTTGTATCCACATTGTTACTGTGCAGCTCTTTCTGCAACAGCAGTTATATATTCTATGTGATATACTATATGCTATAATATTATGTTTTATATTATATTGTACAACAGCTCAGGTAGCTCGATGTGGAGCTTTGGTAAATTCCTCTCTGGCTCCTGAGAACTATGAAACAAGGGGATATATCCATCAATTTTTTTTTAAGTTACTGTCTTTAACTGAACATGACTTCTTCGCTCGAGGACAAATTGGACTGAATTTTATGGGGGTGTGGGTGTGTGTATTCTTAAACCCCTCCAGCACCTCCACGCCGGTAGAAAATTCAGTCACGAGCCAACTGACTTTTGGAAAGGCTGTCCCACAGCAATTACACATCTGGGATGCCCTTAATGAGGTAATTGGGACTTCTGCTCCTCAGCGAAAGGAAGTCCCGCCCTCGAGAGCTACTGGCCAATCAGATTGGTGGGCAGCTGAGTAGTCCCAGCAGCCCCAGAACTCAGTAGTGGCCACTGTAGAGACTACATGGGAGTCCCAAGAAGGAAGACAACATGAATACCTGACCCAGGTGAGTCCAAAGCTTTTGGTCTGGGAGGGGTCAGAGACCCGAGGATGGGGGTAAATGGTGTGCAGGGTCATGTCTTGGAAGCCAATGGTCAGGAGGGGGGTGTCACAAAGGGAGGTTGGGTAACATCTTGGTGGGGGGGTGGTGGGAGGTTGCCCCATTGGACACAGAGGAAGTACCCCCCACCTTCCCTCCCAGCTTTTCAGCTGAGATGGTAAAGTAGCGGATTGGCCTCCCTTGTTCCACCTTCCCCAGATGTACATATTATTGTGTTAGGAGTGGAAACAGGCCCTTAACTGGCCATTAGTTGGTCAGTTAAGGGTCTTAATACGCCTAAAGGCGGGTGGGCTGGTTGATGCCTTACCCACTCACCGTATTATGGAGGACAGCTTGGGGCTGGGCAGGAAGGCAGTGGACTAGTCGCCTATCCTATTTTACATGACCCCCCACCTGCAAAAGCAAAAGCAACAGCTGGGGGGGGGGGGGGCTCTAAAATTCCCCTCATCAAGGGTGTTCCAGACAACTCTCTCATTATTTAGAAACCTCAATTAGTGTCCCTCTGAACCTGCATTTCTCTAAAGTAAACTGCCTTAATTCTTGGAATCTATCCTCATACCTAAGAACTTTAAGGCTAATTATGAATCTGGTAGCCATCCTTTGCACTTTTTCTAGAGTCCCAGTTTCCTTTGCTATGTGCAGGACAAAAACTGGACACAATCCAGGTGTAACAAAGCCTCATACAGTAGATGTATAGTAGTATTTGTATTATACTTCATGGCTTGCTCAATAAATTCTGAAAACCTGATTGCATTCTCTATGTGATTGCGTTCTCATGTTACGCACTTTTTATGAGCTATAAGGTATTACCCCAGGGTTTCTTCCTCTTCCTGTAATCCTTAACTGGTCCTCTACGTGGTGCAAACATACCTTTCCCAAATATACAACAATGCAGGCTCACCATTCTCAAGATCCTCTTGAAAGCATCAATAATCTCTGAAAGTAGGAGGTCCCAAATTTGCCCACATGGTCATTAATATGAGTGCAATGGTTGACATGAGTGAACAGCAGAGTAACTTTGTTTGATAGTTGTACTGATTTCTTCGCTGACATTTGTGACCAGAGCCAAAACACAGCCAAATATTTCAAATATAACCACAACAATGATCTCGCATCAAAAGATAGCATTTAGCTTGTATATCCTGAAATTACAATGCTGTAGGAAGCCCAACCTTCAAACACAGTCTGTAATCTAAAAGTTGGCACACGCAGCTCTAGAGGTGGGGAACACCACTTAACAATATGACCTCACTCCTACCCAGACACAGCACTGGCTCTGACTGTTCTATGTCACAAGCACAAGCGCATCAAATCCATCTGGCAAGATAATATGAGAGAACTCAGAATTCTGGCGCTGGTTCTATCCACAATATTAGTAAGACGCTAAATAGGAAGCTGGCCATTTTAGATTGGTACGTAGGGCTTTGGGAAAAATGTCAGGAATGTTGGTGTTCCCGAGCAAGTGTATAACAATCCCCATCAAAATATGTACGATCGATACTGTAAATTCTCAGAACAAAATATTCTGGAGCTAATTGCAAACTCATTACTATGAAGGCTGCTTTACAAACATACGCCAGGATTTTCTGGTCCCGCCATGGTGGGTTTCTTCCCGGTGGGCCTTTCAATGCCCCGTTGACCTTGGCGGGATCGGCGAGAGGAGCTGGAAAATCCTGTCCAGAGTATTTCCTTTTTCTTGGTTAACAAGTCTTCCATGCTTCTTGCTTCTCAATGCAAGCCCAGCTGAGGGTGAGCTAGAATCAGCATCTGGCACTAACGTGATCATTGTCCCTGGAGTTATTCATATAGTTACGTGATTGAAAAGGTTAAATGCACCTAATTCATTTTCAGCTTTTGGAACACAATCTGAAACCCGAATTGTTATTTTAATTTGGTGATATATAGTGCAGTGACATAATGATTGAAATTTAGTGTTGGCCTATGGAGATAAAGGGTGGAATCTTGTGCCCTTTTCTGTGGTGCACTTGGTGCGGGGGGCATTTACGAAGGCAGATAGGTGAGACCCCGCATATTCCCATCTCCACCCTGATTAATTCCATGGCGGGAAGGCCTCTGCCCACTTAAGAGCCTCATTCCGTCGCTGCTGGTATTAACCCAGTGGCAGGCGGGGCTCGCTTTGCGAGGAGCACAACAAGCAAATCCTCTTGGGGTTGATTGCTGGCTCCCAGGTGGGATCCCTTACTCAAAGCCACTTGGTGCCCGATCAAGGAACCTGGCATCAGAAAGGTGGGGCCCACTAAGAGCCAACCCCTGCCCTCACTCTGTGACTCTCCCTCCTCCCGTTATCACTCACCTCTGGCTTGGGATCCAGCGATGATTCTTGGCCTCAGATGGGGGCTGTACTAGCAGGAGCCACCGCTTCCCCGGTGGTGCTGCCATTCAGTGGAGCTGATTGGCCAGTAGCTGCTGGTGGGCAGGACTTCTGATCCCGGAGTCTTTGATGCCAGGTGAAGGCCCGACGCTGGCCTGTCAAGTGTCTGATTATAACAAGATGAGGCAGGCCTTCCCCAAAAGAGGTGACAGGGGGCTCTCGCCAGCTCTCCAGCTGCCATCTTAGAGCTCCATCACCTCCCCACCTTCCGCCCATAAGATATAAACCAAATTGGGTGTGAAATTATGTTTTGGAAGACACCAAATAATTTTCTACCATAGGTATGTAACCAAAGTGTTCCTCATCCCTCTGTCCCATTTTGTCCAATCTGCAGTCAAATTCTTCATAAACAGCTCTCCTATTGTCTTGTGTGTGTGGGTGTGTGTTTAGCATTTTCTGACTGCCTGCAGTCAAATCCTACTTACTTCCTTTGACTCCTCCAACTTGGCTGAATTCTCTCAATCTGACAATCTGTTTTTCATTGCTCATAGATGAATTGGAATGTTCTCCGTCTTACCCATTGTCTACCTGAGCCCCTGGGGGTTAAACTGGGTAGGCCCCAAAAGAGGGCACAGGGTTCCCTGCACACATCAGTAGGTGGCCCAATTGAACTTGTAACTTGCAGTACTTAAGGATGGTCTGTACCTCCTAAAGGGGAGTTGCATTGTGTCTGAAGCAAGTGCTGAGAGCCATTTTGCAACTGGATCTGACGTGAGAAAGAGTGAAGAATTGCTGGCCATGGGAGAGCGCAGACACCCAGATTATTGGAGACTGCACTAGAGGACATTGTCAAGGAGGTGGAAAGGAGGAGAGCAATCCTGTATCCTTGGAGCAGGGCACCTTCCATACACTAAGATGAGACACTGTGGGAACAGATCACCACAGAGATGAATGCCAGGAGCTACCTCCCCAATGACCTGGATACAATGCTGCAAGAAGTTTCATGACTGCACACGAGTGGTTAAGGTCAGTGATTGCACCTTCAAATGTCATATTCCGTCAACAGCACCAGTAGCCTTAGCACTGCTCAATTCACAACACCCCCATAACTCACCTTCCAATAATCTCTTTATCGATCAAGACTGACTACTTAACATTCATATGCTTCACTTCCCTCATAAACGATCTTCACAAGTTTCACACACCGTTCCCTTATCTCATAGCTTGAACACACTGCCAGCTATTTAGTCATGACAGCCTCACACCCACAGAAATTGCACAAAACTCACCAACACACTCCCCTCTCAGGAAAACATGGCACACAACCGGAAGCAGCAGGCACTAACTGGATGGGGAGAGGCCTGCCTGTTTATCCTAAACTCCATGGAGGAGACCACAATTAGGCCATTATGGGAAGGGTAATTGTTGAGACCATGGCCTGCAGTGATGCTGAACGTACTGATGCTGGTGGTATCCTTATACCTAGTCCTCCTCGACACATCCAACTTCCCCTTCATCCCTAACACTCTTCTGACTTTAAAATTGCAGATGGTGTAAGCACGCACATCTTACTTTCTACTCTTCCCCTCATCATGACCCAATGTCTGTTTTTCATTTCAGATGCCCAAGTACTGCAACCTGCCCTGGTGGTGGAAGAGCAGGAAGACAGTGAAGATGAAGACACACCATCACTTGATTTCACACTCACATCCACCAGCTCAGATTACCACACTGTGTGTATTTTAGAGGGTAGTATAGAGGCGGGGTCTGCCAGAAGGCAAGGTCACACATGTGTTCTGCTGCAGAGGACTCAGGTAAGGATCATGAGGCTACAGAAAAAGTATAATGGGTCTACCCACTAAAATTCTTGGTGCATTGGGAAGCCTGTAGTCTGTGCAAAGGTGTGTGGAGGGGAGCAGCACCAGCTTGGCACAGGACTTTCCACAGAGATTGAAGTCAATCTTTTCCAGCTTAGAACTGGCAGCCAACTTCACTTGTAGAACCAGCAATGGCTTGAATAGCAGCTTTTGATGGCCAGTGTCTGCTTCCATTGTAGCACAAGCAAAAGCCACCTGACACCTGAGTGCTTCGGTAGAAGCTGAAACTGCTATCATCATGGCTCTGAATACCAGTGTTCAAAGGGGCGTAGGGTGTCACGGCAGTCAAGTACTCAAGTACTCTGTTCGCCAACTAGGATTGCTAAGGAACCACCCCAAGGGTATGGAGCATGAACTCGCTGTGCTCTCTAAGGATGAAAATATTCATGCTTGAACCCCTGCCCCTCCACCAGTGCCTTTGCCAGTCAGCCAGCCAGCCCAGACTGTTGGCGGCCATGCCAAGATTGTGCAGTCTGAAGCCAGGCCTTCTAGCCCAGAATTGCTCGGGTTGTTCTCCAAGACAAACTGCAGTTTCCTCCGCTGAAATTCAGTAACCACCCACCAGCCATGCTGCAGCCATTGAGGTAGCACCTCTTAGGAGCACTGAGATAGGAAAAGGCACCTGGAAGATGGGCCCTGAGGGAATGTGCAATGGTGTTTACTTTATTTTTGCTTGCAATGTAACATAATTTCAAATTTGGATCAGAATGTGCGTTTTGTATTGGCATTTATTTATGCATTGCAGCCGAGATGGACAATGTGGTTGTCAAGTGACAGCGGGAAGGTAGGAGAGTGCTAGTGTTGATGAATAATGAATTTGTGTTGAGATTTCATATGAACATATGAATTAGGAACAGGAGCAGGCCACTCAGCCCTTCAAGCCTGCTCCACCATTCAATGAGATCATAGTTGATCTGATTTTAACCTCAACTCCACATCCCTGCCTACCCCCAATAACCTTTCACCCCCTTGCTTACCCAAGAATCTATCTACCTCTGTCTTAAAAATATTCAAAGACTCTGCTTCTACTGCCTTTTGAGAAAGAGAACTCCAAAGACTGGTATCACACTTGAATTAGTTCTTCAGGCATAACCCAGGCAGAAAAGGACTATGTTTCTGCTTCCTTTCTTCATCCTCCTCTTCAACCTCCTCTCTTCTTCAAGCTCCTCCTCTGACTCCTCCTCCCCATGCTTCTGCTCCTCAGCATTTTGCCTGATAGGTGGTGGCAAGGGCTGTTCCCTCATGATGGAAAGTACGCAGCAGACCACCATAAATCTTGAAACTCTCTCAGCCGCGTATTGCACGCCTCCTCCAGAATCATTGCTTCAAGATGCCAAAGGTCTGATTACTGCATGGCTCTCATTGTTTGCATATTGCACATGTGTGCACAGGTTGGAAACTGGAGCCACGAGCCATCAGTGTTGTGCACTGACTGGTGTCACGATCTGTCTGCTCTGCACGCTTCTGATGGACATACACTACACAGGCAATGACCCCTTTACAAATATGACATCTGGCACACCTCATGTCAAAGGCGTGCGCACACACATTATGGATGCCAATTTTGGAACTTTAGAGCACATCGTAGCTCCCAAAAACCAGGCGCTACCAAGTCGAAATTAACCACCATAACTTATGTGTCATCAGCACATAGCCCTGGTAACCCAGTAGATACACTTTTTTTCAGTGGTGGCTGAAATACCATTGAGACAGGATTGCCACAGAATAGTTACATTGTAACTGGTGCCAGTCACAGTGGGTTTTTTTTTGCAAAAATATACTTTATTCATAAATCTTCCAAAACATTTCGAAACATTTCAAATCACCATTACAAAAATACAAACAGGTTCAAATTTTACAACATGAAACACAAGGTGTATCAGAAAAATCAATGAAAATTTCAATCATTGGCAGACATACATTTTAATCTGTACAGCCTGAGGGGCTTTTTACAGTTCCCAGCCCCCCAGTGCACTGTGGCAGAAAGGTCCTTGGCAGCGACCCTTCCCCATTGCGCCTTTGCGGCGGCTGCCCCAAGCTTAACTGTGTCCCTCAGCACGTAGTCCTGGACCTTGGAATGTGCCAGTCTGCAACACTCGGTCGGGGACAACTCTTTGCGCTGGAAAACCAACAAGTTTCGGGCAGACCAAAGAGCGTCTTTCACTGAGTTGATGATCCTCCAGCTGCAGTTGATGTTTGTCTCGGTGTGTGTCCCTGGGAACAGCCCGTAGAGCACAGAGTCCTCTGTCACAGAACTGCTCGGGATGAACCTCGACAGCAACCACTGCATCACTCTCCAGACCTTCTTTGCAAAGACACAATCTACAAGGAGGTGAACAACGGTCTCTTCCCCACCACAGCCACCTCGAGGGCAACGTGCAGAGGGGGTGAGACTCCTGGTGTGTAGGAAGGATCTTACAGGGAGGGCCTTTCTCACCACCAGCCAAGCTACATCTTGGTGTTGGAAAGTTCTGGTGATGAGGCGTTCTGCCAAATGACTTCGTCAGTCTGCTCAGGGAACCATCCCACAGGATCCACCCTCTCCTTTTCCCTCAGGGCCTTTAAGACGTTACGTGCCAACCACTGCCTGACGGACTTGTGGTCGAAGGTGTTTCCCTGCATAAATTTTCCCACGAGGGACAGGTGGTACGGCACAGTCCAACTACTTGGAGCATTCCGCGGCAGCGTGGCCAGACCCATCCTTCGCAACACCGGGGACAGGTAGAACCTCAGCATGTAGTGACACTTGGTGTTTGCGTACTGAGGGTCTACGCACCGCTTGATGCAGCCGCACACAAAGGTGGCCATCAGTATGAGGGCGATGTTGGGCACGTTTTTTCCCCCTTTATCTAGAGGCTTGTACATCGTGTCCCTGCGGACACAATCCATTTTCGACCTCCAGATAAAGCGGAAGATGGCTCGGGTGATCGCCACCACACAGGAGTGTGGAATGGGCCAGACCTGCGCCACGTACAGCAACAGCGAGAGTGCCTCACACCTGATGACCAGGTTCTTACCCGCAATGGAGAGGGAGCGTCGCTCCCACATGCCCAGTTTCCTTTTCACCATAGACACTCGCTCCTTCCAGTTTCTAACGCGTGCCCTGGTCCCTCCGAACCATATCCCCAGCACCTTCAGGCCGTCAGCCCTGACAGTGAAGGGGACAAAGGATCGGTCAGCCCATTTCGCAAAGAACATGGCATCGCTCTTCCCACGATTTACCTTGGCTCCCGAGGCCAGTTCGAAACGGTCGCAGATGTGGATAAGTCTGTGCACCGACAGCGGATCTGAGCAGAAGACGGCGACATCGTCCATGTACAGGGAGACTTTGATCTGAGTGCCTCCACTACCTGGGATCATCACTCCTCTTATGCCCGGATCCTTCCTGATGGACTCAGCAAAGGGTTCTATGCAACACACGAAAAGAACAGGCAAGAGAGGGCAGCCCTGCCTGACTCCAGATTTAATAGGAAAGCTATCTGATTCCCACCCATTGATTGAGACTGCGCTACTGATGTTAGTGTAGAGCAGTTGGATCCAATTGCGAATTCCCTCCCCAAACCCCATTTTGGAGAGCACATCCACCATATAGGTGTGCGATATTCTGTCAAAGGCCTTCTCCTGATCCAGGCTGATGAGGCAGGTATCCACACCCCTGTCCTGTACATAGGCAATCGTATCCCTGAGCAGCACGAGGCTGTCAGAGATCTTCCTGCCCGGCACAGTGCAGGTCTGGTCAGGGTGGATCACCAATTCCAGAGCAGATTTGACCCGATTGGCGATGACCTTGGACAGAATTTTATAGTCCACATTCAACAGTGAAATGGGTCGCCAATTTCTAATTTCCTCCCTTTCCCCCTTGTGCTTGTAGATGAGGGTGATAATGCCTTTCCTCATGGATTCTGACATACTGCCAGTCAGGAGCATACTCTCGTACACTTCTAGCAGGTCTGGGCCGATCCAGTCCCACAGAGCCAAATACAACTCCGCCGGCAAGCCGTCGCTTCCGGGAGTTTTACTCTTCTCGAAGGACTCAAGGGCCTCAGTCAGTTTGTCAGGAGTTAGCGCTTTGTCCAGACTCTCCCGTGTACTGTCATCTAAGACCTCCGTGATAGAGGACAGGAAGGACTGGGAGGCCGTGCTGTCTGTGGGCTTCACGTCATATAATCCGGCATAAAAGGATTTGCTAATCCTCAAAATGTCAGATTGCAATGACTTTACTGAGCCGTCTTCTTCCTTCAGGCTGCTGATCACAGAGCTCTCTCTGTGTACCTTTTGGAAGAAGAAACGTGAGCACGTCTCATCCTGCTCTACAGAGCGGACTCTGGAATGGAAGATGATCTTGGAGGCCTCCGAGGCAAAGAGCGAGGCTTGCTGGCTCTTCACCTCTTGGAGTTCCTCCTTGATATCGACCCCCATCGACTGCAGCCAGAGCAGGTTCTGCATGTTTTTCTGGAGTCGGGACATTTCCCTCTGTTCCTTTCTAGCTTTCTGGGTGCCTTTGAGGACGAAAAACCTCTTGATGTTTCCCTTGATCGCTTCCCACCAGTGTGTCAGTGACTCAAAGAGGGGTTTCATGGTTCTCCAACCTTTGTAATCCCTCTTGAGCTCCTCAATGTTCTCTGGGGTCAGCAGTTGCACGTTTAGCTTCCATACCCCCCTGCCAACCCTCTGGTCCTTCTCTAAGTGACAGTCTGCCAGCAGGAGGCAGTGGTCAGAGAAGAACACCGGCTTGACGTCGGTGGATCTGACTGTGAAAGCACGGGACACAAACAGGAAGTCTATCCTGGAACAGACGGACCCGTCTGGCCGCGACCAGGTGTATCTACGCTGCGCTCCATCTGCAGGGTTGCTGAAGACGTCGTGCAGCTTGGCATCCTTAACTGTTTCCATCAGGGATCTGGATGTAGCATCCAATCTGCTGTCGGCCCTGCCGGATCGTCCAGCCGCATCAATGATGCAGTTGAAGTCACCGCCCAGAATGACCGGTCTGGAGGTCGCCAGCAGCAGTGGGAGCTGCTGAAAAACCTCCAGCCGCTCAGCCCCTTGTGACGGGGCGTAGACGTTAATTAAACGGAGTGGAGCATTCTTATGCATTACGTCTGCTACGAGGAGGCGCCCGCCCACCACCTCCTTAACCTGGGAGACGGTGAAGCTGCCTCCCCGCAGCAGAATCCCCAGGCCAGGGGAACGAGAGTCGTTTCCTCCCGACCAGATCGATGACCATTGCCTGTAGGAGCTGAGGTGTGGTATCACACACTCCTACAAAAACAACAGGTCAGCTTTGACCTTGGCAAGGTAGTCCAAGGTCGCAACACATCACGTAGTAGATTTAATGCTACGCACATTTATGGATACAATCTTCACACCCATTTTAAAGCAGTTAGTCGCTTACCAAACCTGTTCTCTCTGAGAGTTCCTTCATGCCTGTGGTGTGCTCAAATTGCTTCACTTGGAATGGGCTGAGGAAAGCGTCCTGAACCTCCCATTGGAGATGTTCTGCTCGGGTGGCATCTGGGGGGTCTGTGCAGAGAGCGGGGTTTGAAATGTCCTCTGTTGGAGAAGCTTCTCCAATCCTCTCCCTCTCTGGGGCGTTGCTGGCTTCCCGGAGCTGGGGTGCGCTGAGCGCCTCACTGTTCCCAGATTCCTGAGGTTGTGGTACACTGGCCTCTTCAGGTTGTGGGCAAAGTTGGGGTGCGTTGGTCTCCTCATTTTCTCCAGTGTTCTGGAGCTTGGGTGTCTTGTCCTCCAACTCCCTAGCGTTTTGCCGCTTCTTCTGTTGGCGCTGCCCTGGCATTTCTTCATCCGAAGAGCTGCTGCTCTTGTTATCTGTGTCGGATAGGAGACGCCTCTTGACTCTTGTCTGGGAAGAGGCTTGGTTTCTTTTTTGCCCCTTCTTCCTTTTTGCTCTCTTCACCAGCTGCCACTCCCCCTGCTGCTTTCCCACTGCTGCCTCCTCCTCCTCCGTTGATTCGCTCTCCTGAGGAGTGGGAGGATCAGGGGGCAGTGCTGTTGATTGGCTGTCTGTTGCCCCAATCTTTTCCTCCACCTTGTCTCTCTCTGTGTCCTCCTTTGTCTCGTTGTTCTCCCTGGGGGCTTTGGTGGTTGGAGTGACACGAGGCATTTCTTCTGCTTCCCCCTCGTTGGCTTTAGCTGCCTGTGCATAAGTACGGCAATGTTTGGGGCAGGTCTTGTAGAGGTGACTTGCCTCGCCACACAGGTTGCAGCACTTAGCCTGTTTACAATCTTTTGTCTGGTGCCCTTCCTTTTTGCAGTTCTTGCAGAGGACAGCACTGCAGTTGGCCACCACATGACCAGACTTGCCGCATGAGTGACAAAGTTTGGGTTGCCCAGCGTAGACAAGGTACCCATGGCTTCCCCCGATAGCGAATCTGGAAGGGGGGTGGAAAACGGCACCCTTACCGTCGGTCTTGAGCATTATCTTAACCTGGCGTTTACATGTCCAGATCCCCAAATTATCTTTAACTCCAGTGCAGCTCCCAACCTTATCGAAGTACCTGGTAAGGAAGGTGAGCACGTCAGTGACAGGGACGTAGGGGTTGTACAGATGCACCGTCGCAACCCGTTCACGATGCAACGGTAGAACAAAGAGCGGCTCTGCCGTCAGGATCTTCATTTCTGGCAGGTCTTTCTTTTCCTCAAACACCTTCAGGAGTTTGACACAAGCTGCCACGTGCTTGAAGGTCACATCAAAGAAACCAGTGCTGGGGAAATCCTGGAGGCAGTAGATCTCCGCAGCCTCGAAACCACACAGCTTGAATAGGATCCTTTTGGTGAAGAAGGTCCTATCCATTCCTGTTCCTTGCTCGCTGCCCTTCACCATGACTCGGATGGTGTTAGGTACCCCATGGTAAGGGGTTTGACTGGTTATAGCCATTGCTCTTTCCCTGGCAGAAACGCGATAAAGGTCTCTCCCCTGCCAGGTAAGTGCCAGTCACAGTGGTCATTGACCTGCAAGATGCCCTGCCCATAGTCACATACCAGCTGCATGTTGTGGGAGTGGAATCCCTTCAGTTCCAATACATGGCAGAGTGGCATGAGGCATATGAAAAGCAATGTGCAGGCAGTCAATGGCACCCTGCATCATGAGGGTGTTAGTAATCCCTCCAAACTCTGCTGCTCACTCCATCTGCTCTCTCATTGGCAAGAGGGAATAAAATGAAGTTGTATCTCTTTGCATAGTGAACCTGAGTGACCTCCCTTATGCAACAGTGCACTGCAAACTATGACATGTTGCGAATATATCCAATAGCAGCAGTCTGGAAGGAGCCAGAAGCATGAAAGTTCACGGCCATGGTCATCTTCACAGTCATTGCAGATGTGGGCCTTGCATTGCTCTGGGTTGGAATTGTTTGTGGTTGCAGCAGTTAGAGATTTCATTGATGAACTCCTTAGTGAAGCACACACATATCAAACATTGGCCATCGCTGAAGTTCAGGTAGGAGAATCGCTCCCTGAACATCCTGGACAGAAGCAGCTTCCTGCTGAGAGCCTTCCCCGAACCACCCCTCTGCCCCGTTCCTCCTCCCTCTTCTGAGCAGCTTGTCCTGCTTTATTGGGATCTCTACTTATTCTCCAAGTCAGGCTATTTTCAGAGAGGAAGGCCTACTAATGCACCAATGACTGGGAGCAGCTGGCTTATGTAGAAGCTTAAAGTCAGAAAAAAGTCCTTCAGCTCCTGACACAGCACTCTCTGTAGACTTTTGAAGCTTGAATCAACAATGAAAAACACCAAAAATATGTAACATTGTAAAAGAGCCAGAAGAAATAACTCAGCAACTAGCCAGTAACAATTGTTGATCTATTTAAATGGCACGAGTGGGGGAGTCCTTAATGCTGCTTTACATTGTGTTCAGCTGTATGAAGTTAATAGAGGTACTCGGTTGAAGTGTGGCGCTCCAAGATGGCAGCACTGGTGTCAGATCAGTGTTGTGCACTGATTGGTGTCACGATCTGTCTGCTCTGCATGCTTCTGATGGACATTCACTACACAGGCAATGACCCCTTTACAAATATGGCATCTGGCACACCTCATGCCAAAATGTGCGCACACACACTGTGGATGCAAATTTTGGAACTTTAGAGGGCATCGTAGCTCCCAAAAACCAGGCACTACCAAGTCCAAATTAGCCCTCATGACTTTTCATGATTTCCATTTCTTCTCGAGGACTAAAGTTACTCTGAGAGAGCAGGCAAAGTGGGTCAATTTTAATCCATGTCACCAGGTGAGAGCAGGGCAGGGAGCTGTTCAAATTGATTGTTTTGACTTACTACCCCATTCCTGCTGACTGCCATTTTTAACTCCTGTCTTCATTTAAGTGGCTGGCACAGGAGGTGGACCATGTGCCTCAGGAATACATTCAAATTGGCGTCCTAATTAGGACATTGACAGGGTCCTCTGATGTAAAGAGGACATGGACATGATTTTAATTGGCTGGAATGGCAATCTAGCCCAGTGGCCAATCTGCAGTGACTTCAGGCACTGACTCACTGACTGGAAGCACTATTGCACTTAAAGGACACTCGGTCAAATCCTCTGGCATCCAGATCATCAGAGAGTGGACGTACAACTGAAGATGCACATCAGGACATGTGGACATCCTGATGTGCCGACCTCCGTGGGAATTGCCTGGGAAGTTTCAACTTCTGATGAGCAATTTCCCTCCTCCAGGGATCCTCTGTGAATGCCTCCGACTCTGAGTTAAGATTCGGAGAATTTGGGTAGTTCCTTGGTACTTTCTTGGTTGTTACCTAGAAAATATTAGACAGATTAAAACCTGTTCTAACATAGAGATATCTACACAACTGACCTCCCAACAAACCCCAACCCTCTGAAGTATCCTTGACCATCCAAATACCCCCCTAACCCAAGCCTGTGCCAACCAGCGACTAGACCCCTCCCAACCCAACCTGGCAACCCCATGATCACCCGACTACCCTCCCGATGTGACTAACCCCCAACCAACTGACTATCCTCCAGACTCAACCCGACTACCCCAGGCCCATCTCAACCACCCTCCGTCTCACCCGACTACCCCCCTGACCACCTGGCTACCCATTCAACCTGACCTGACTTCACCACCACTCCCCCCCGACCTAACTAACCTTCTGATCCCCCCCTGACTACTACCCCCACACCCAACCTGATCCAACTATCCCCTGATTACCTGACTCCCCTCAACCCCTGGCTAATCCCCAACACAACTACTCACTCACCCACTTAACCACCTCATCAGCCAACCCCCTATCCATTCACCCATCTCACCAACCTACCCCCTACCAAGCTACCCACCTTACCAACTACACACCTTACTTACTTACCTACCAACACGCTTACCCACCTCACTCACCTAACCATTTATACACCTAACCCCCTGCCTACTTACCCACTTATCCACTTCACTCACCTACCCCATACCCACTTACCCACCTCATCTGCCTATCCATTCACTCATTTATCCACTCACCCATTCACTAACACTCAGACTGGTCATTTAAACTTGCCATACAGCAGCCAGTGCTATTAAAAGAGGGACATGTTCTATATAAATATATATATTATATATATATATATATATATATGGCCCATCGAGTCTGCTCCGCCATTCAATCATGGCTGATTCTGTCTTCCCGTGACCATACTCTGCTTTAATGGAATTCACCGATGGACACTGAGCTGTGCATTTCTGGCAAAGCCAGGCTGGGAAGGTCCTGGCAGAAATACATGGTAGCATCGAGTTGGGGAATTTTCAATTGCAGTGGCAATCCGATGATCATTGCCACTGTTCTGATGGCCTGGGCCTCAGTTCCAGGCATTCAGATTATAGAGATCTATGATTATTGTACTTAGTGGCTTCCAAACGTGTTTTGAGCTTGAAGATTGCTTCTCACTGACTTTGTCCCCCTTCCATGCCCTGATTATGCTCACACAGCTTATTATGTTTGCCATTTTTGTTTCATTACTTCAAGCAAAGTGTTTTTTTATTGGGATGTGTGTATCTCTGGCCAGTATTCATGCCCAACCCTAATTGCTCTTATGGAGGGGGTGGCGAGTCACTTTCTTGAACTGCTGCAGCCCATATGGTGAAGGTGCACCAGTGCCAATCCTTCTGACTCACTTTCTAAGCCAAGCTGAGAGCTAATCTATGTGATAGCACCTGGAGCGGATGGAGTGTTTGATGGTGCATCCTCAGAAAGATTGTTCTGCTCTGAGGTATCTTCTTCAGGAGGTTCTTGCCTCTGGAAAGACAAAAGTGGCAAGTTAGTATGGCACTGAGAGGCTGGACAATAGCAAACGAGAAAGTTCACAGTGCAGCTTGATGTTATACTGTACTGCAAATGTAGCACAAAGGAGACCCATAACTTGATTAAGAATTAGTAAAGCAAGACCAAAAAGGGATTATCTAAAATGATCTGTTCAGGAAGATTGAAGACTGATTATAAATCACATAATGAGCTGATGCACTCAGACAACCTTAAAAGCTTCCCATAAACTTTCTATCAGCAACACATCAGCGAAACTCTATACAAGAGCATAAAAATGAGCTGCTATCTAAAATACAAAATCAATATTTCCTTAGTCAATCCCATTGTTGATTAACAAAACCCACAGATTATAGCTGAATGGAGGAGCTCAGCAAGACAAATTTGTCCAGTCAAAGATGCTAACATGGAGATCATCAGCTGGGACATTAGGGGCGAAACTTGTTCCCTCCCATGGCGTGTTTGGTGATGGGGGCATTTAATTTAATCCCACCACCTTCCCACCTGCAGCCAGATAAGTCCGTGTTGAGAAGGCCTATGGATGGCCTTCCTGCCCCATCGTCAATTGAGATCATAAAGTGGGTGAGCAGGCAGGATGAGGTTTCCAAAAGCAAATGAAAACAAAATAAAAATTTTCATTTTTCATTACTAACATGTCCCTGTTCATGTGACAGGGTCACTTGAGGGGACATGTTTCATTACATTTTTATTTTTTTCATATATCTTCATCTCCCTGCAGCAGCTCTGTGCCTTAGGGAGATTGTGTAATGCGCAAAGTTCACGCTTGCCCAGCTTCCACTCCTCCCCCCACCTGCACAGGCAGCGCTGATCGCTGCCGCTTGCATTTCACGCTGGGCGGACCTTAATTGGCCAGCCAGCGTGAAATTGCCTTCTGGGCCCAATGGTGGGTGGCGGTCGGCTTCCTGACTGTCCCCGCCTGCCCCTGCTGAGCCTGCATGCCAAGGGTAAATTTCTGTCTTATATCTTTCTGTAGCCTCCTTAATGTCCTCTTCACAACTTACTTTCCTACCTATCTTTGTGTCATCAGCAAATTTGGCAACCATCCCTTCAATCCCTTCATCCAAGTCATTTATATAAATTGTAAACAGTTGAGGTCCCAGCACTGATCCCTGTGGCACACCACTCATTACATCTTGTCAACCTGAAAAAGACCCATTTATGCCTTCTTTCTGCTTCCTGTTAGCCAGCCAATCTTCTATCCATGTCAATATGTTACCCACTATACCATGAGCTTTTATTTTCCGCAATAACCTTTGATGTGGCACTTTATCAGATGCCTTCTGGAAATCTAAGTACAGTACATCCACTGGTCCCCCTTTATCCACAGCACATGTTACTTCCTCAAAGAACCCCAGTAAGTTGGTTAAACATGATTTCCATTTCACAAAAACCATGTTGACTCTGCCTGATGACCATGAGCTTATCCAAGTGATGTGCTATAACTTATTTAATAATATCTTCTAACATTTTTCCTATGACAGATGTTAAGCTAACTGGACTGTAGTTTCCTGCTTTCTGTCTCCCTCCCTTTTTGAATAAAGGAGTTACATTTGCTATCTTGCAATCCAATGAGACCTTCCCTGAATCTAGGGAGTTTTGGAAAATTAAAACCAATGTATCAATTATCTCACTAGACACTTCTTTGGAGACCCCTAGGATGAAGTCCATCAGGACCCTGGCACTTGTCAGCCTGCAGCTCCAACAATTTACCCAGCACCACTTCTCTGGTGACTATAATTTTCCTGACTTCCTTCCCTACTTCTATTTCCTGATTTATAGCTGCTGCTGGGATGTTACTTGTATCCTCTATAGTGAAAACTGTTGTAAAATACCTGCCAAATTCATCTGCCATCTCCTTGTTTTCCATTATCAATTCTCCAGACTCACTTTCTATCGGGCCAATGCTCACTTTGTTAATTCTTTTCTTTTTAAAATATCTATAGAAACTTATTATCTGTTTTTATATTTCTGGCTAGCTTTCTCTCATGCTTTAATTTCTCCCTCCTTATTAGCCTTTTAGTCATTCTTTGCTGTGTCTTATATTCTGTCCAATCTTCTGACTTGTCACCTGCCTTTGCACAATTATATGCTTTTTCTTAAAGTTTGGTACTATCTTTAACTTTTCTATTTTACTACGGATGGTGTGTCCACCCCTTGGATTTTTTCTTACTAGGAAGCAAAGAGTGGGGATAAATGGGTCTCTTTCAGATTGGCAAGCTGTAACTAGTGGAATACCACAAGGATCAGTGCTGTGTCCTCAATTATTTACAATCTCTATTAACGACTTGGAGGGAGTGATTGTATGGTAGCTGAATTTGCTGTTGATAACAAGATGGGTAGGAAAGTAAGTTGTCATGAGGAGGTAGAGAGTCTGCAAAGGGATATAGATAGGTTAAGTGAGTGGGCAAAAATTTGGTAGATGGAGTATACCATGGGTAAATGTGAACTTGTCCATTTTGGCAAGAAGCATAGAAAAGCAATATATTAAATAGAGAGAGATTGCAGAACTCTCTGGTATAGAGCAATAGAGTTAGTATGTAGGTACAGCAAGTGATTAGGAAGGCGAATGGAATGTTGGCATTTATTGCGAGAGGAATGGAATATAAAAGTGGGGACGTTTTACTGCAGCTGTACAGGGCCTTGGTGAGGCCACATCTGGGGTACTGTGTGCAGTTTTGGTCTCCTTATTTGACAAAAAGATATAATTGCTTTAGAAGCAGTTTAGAGACAGTTCACACAACTCGTTCCTGGGATGGAGAGCTTACCTTATGATGAAAGATTGAACAGGTTAGGCCTATAACCCATTGGAGTTTAGAAGCATGAGAGGTGATCTTATTGAAACATATAAGATCCTGAGGGGACTGGATAGGGTGGATATTGGGAGGATGTTTCATCTTGTGGGGAAACTAGAACTTGGGGACATAGTTTAAGAATAAGAGATATCCCTTTAAGACAGAGATGAGGCAAATTTTTTTCTCTCGAAGGGTCATCAGATTGTGGAATTCTCTTCCAGAAGGTAGCGGAGGCTTGGTTTTTTAATTTATTCAAGGCTGAGTTAGACAGATTTTTGTTAGGCAAGGGACTCAAGGGATTATGGGGTGCAGACAGAAAAGTGGAGCTGAGACCACAACCAGATCATCCATAATCTTATTGAATGGTGGAACAGACTCGAAGAGCTGTGTGGCCTATTCCTACTCCTAAGTCCTATGCGGGCTCTCAGTGCCTGATCACAGGACCGAGCATTGGGAAAGGGGTGGCTGGCTGAGAGCAACCCCCTCCAGCTCTCACTGCTCACACACCTCCCCCCAACTCCCTGGTGGCGCTCCATTCAGTAGCTCTAACAGCTTCTGATTGGCAGACAGCTCTTGGTGGCAGGACTTCTGCCCCTGGGGTTCTTGATCCTGCAAGAAGGCCTGTCACTGGTCTGTAAGAACCATACGCCTTATCATGTGTCTTTCCTGTTTATTTTAGATAAGTAACAATCCCAAATGTAGCAGTTCAGGCATTCTTATCATAACCCTCAGTAGCATGACCACTCTAATCAGACTATACCAGAGATGGACAGCCTACGGGGGCAGGTTGTGTGGAGATTCATGATTTAGGACAGGAAACAGTTCTCATTGTGTGAAAGGGATAAAAATGTTGGCTAAAGAAGGACTATTGAGTTGCTTTGTGGTTTCAGCCTCATGAGCCTGGCTGTGAAATGGTGGATACATCAAGGACTCAAATGGAAATACAAGCCCCTTGGTAACTTTCAAAGTACCGTGTAGACACACATTGTGCAGCAAAGATTCATTGTTCTGCAAATTGCCATTGAATAGCATATCATCATTGATATCTGCAGGTGAGTTATCAGCAGTTTAATCTGAGCACAGTTGCAGTAGCTCACATGAACCTTTTCACTGATACTCTGGAGGCATCAATTGGGCTGACACAACCAGATCTTCATTGCAATGAACATCAGAATTGCTTGATGAAAAAAGAAAACAGTCTGTCTAGTTCACGTTTCAGCATCCTATTCGTCACCTTATATAGCGTTAATGAAGTTGTTCAATAATCATAGTGATCAATTGCTACCGATTACTCTGCAACAGACTCAAGGATGGTGTAGTATAAGGTTCTGGTGTGTACTGGGTTAATCTGGGACTGAGTACAGTACTGCCCACATCGTGATGTAAGAAGGCACATTACCCAGAACAAGAGCAGAATCATCCCAGAGTTGCACTAAGTGCGGTAGTGGGTGGGTAGAATGAGATTTTACCCGCTGGCCGCAATGCTGGCTTCTCAGGCGTATTGCCCCATTAATTATGCATTCCCAGGAAAGACGCCATTTCCATGGCGGGTGGGCTTCAAATCGCACGCCGTGCTGTCACCTCACCCCTTCATCACGCTGGGCATCACGTTAAAGTACAGCCACGTGCACACCCCTCAGTGTTTCCAACCCAGGACTGCTGCAAATAAGACATGGCCCCAAAAGGCAAGAAAATTACAGCCCCTAGGTTCGGTGACGCATCCCTTGAATACCTTTTGGGCACTGTGGGGGCCCGACGCTCTGTCCACAGGAGGGGCAGCAACATTACCACTCCAGCTTGGTAGGCGATGGCAGTGGTGATCAGTGCCAATGCTGCACAGAAGACGTTGGCCATGAAATGCAGATAGATGATGAATGATCTCATGTGTGCTGCCAGGGTATGGCAACCATCTCGTCACTCTTAAAATCACACACTCAAGCAAATCACACACTCACTGACATCTCATTACTGCTAGCTCAAGGTACATCACCCATCACTTTTTCACACACACTCTCACATCTCCATCTGGTCTCATCTGCCCTGGAGACTGCCTCCTCTGGTCTCACCATCTTGAGGCCACTTGCACAGATTAACTTGTGCCCCCACACAAACCCTGGGGTACCTGTTCCTTCAGTACAGTCCTCGCCCTGCAGCCTCTTCCCTTTCCTGAGGCCACTTCTCCCCCTTCTCCAAGCAAGCCTTAGTCCTGCAGCATACAAAGCCACCCCTGCCTTATGGCTGGTCTGGTAGGTAGAGACCTGCCCGTGGGCCCCCCTAAAAGTGTTGTGGTGCTGCCTGCGAAGCCAGGCGCTGATGACTGTGAGCGCTGCCTGAAGCAAGATAAGCAAACAAACTCGAAGTACTGAGTGAAGTGCAGCTCACAAGGTGCACGTCACTTATGTGCAGTTGTGAAACACTTGCACGTCAACATGGACGGACGATCCAGCTTGGGGTCGGGTGAGGGGATAAGTCTGGCAGGCCAGCCTTATAATGATATACAGATGTATTACAATGAGGTTCCCAACGCTCGATGGTGGGAAATGCGGCCCGCCATCAATGGGCTGAGTGAACGATTGCAAACTGGGTTCACGACATCATGAAACCAATTTTTGGCCTGCTCGCCGAATTGTCCGCTCACGCCACCAAGCTCTCCCGACGCCCAGCAAGCACGGAAAATTCCGCCCCTAGGGTTAGTGTGTTGTTGGCCAGAGATGTGTTAAGACCTAGAGAGGGAGAAAGCTCCAAGTCTGTACCCTTTACTGTACATATGTATTTAGTTACAAGTAGTTAATGAAGACTACAAAGAATTCTTTAACAGACACATTCTGCAACCAACACCATTATGACATGGTGTCAGCTCGGAATCATAAAAACCTCAAAAGAATGCTGAGAAACTAAGAAAAAAAACAACAGATTCTGAACTGAAAGAGGCTCACAATTGAAGTTACAAGCACAGAAGAAATTCACCAGAAAAAGCCCCAGACAGAAAGGTCTTGAAGATGTTCTTTTATTCATTCATGGGATGTGGGTGTCGCTGGCTAGGCCAGCATTTATTGCCCATCCCTAATCGCTCTTGTTCAGAGGGCATTTAAGAGTCAACCACACTGCTGTGGGTCTGGAGTCACATGTAGGCCAAATCAGGTAAGGACGGCAGATTTCCTTCCCTAAAGGACGTTAGTGAACTGGATGGGTTTTTAACCACAATCGACATGGTCATCATTGGACTTGTAATTCCAGATTTTTGTTGAATTCAAATTCCACCATCAGCCATGGCAGGATTCAAACGTGGGTCTCTGGATTACTAGTCCAGTGACAATACCACTATGCCACCACCTCCCCTTAAAGATTTACTGCAGCAGAAGATTTATCTAGAATCCCCCTTGGAAGTCCAGTTTCAGTCCACTGAAGCTGCAAGGGAGATCTAAATCTCTAACTTCCAGGCTGCAGCCAGTCCCGACTAATTCAGTTAGAAGAGCCATTTGAACAGAGCTCATCACTAATCCCGATCCCTAACTCCGAGCCGCAATGTGTGGCCTCTGAATTGAAAGGGAAAAAATTGAATAATTAACTTAACGCTTAGGTACCTTATGACAATCAAAATCCTTAAACAACAAGCCCGCGGTTAATTTAAACACCTTGCTACTCGCAATGCCACATCGCTGGATAAATCAAGTTGGCAGACAGCCGACCCACACAGCCATTGTTAAACGTTCCTTGTCCAAAATGCACCATTGCCATTTTGTGAAGCCTGCCAAAACCAGTAAGCGTGGGAAATCCATTGTTCTACAGTGGACGGTGATGTTATTTTGGAAGCCTCTCAGCTCTTAAAGCTTTAACCACACTTTAAAAATCTTCAACATGGATCAAAAATCCAACTTAGCAGTTCAGTTTGGACCAACCCCCAAGGCCAAATCCAACAGGACATTTGGCATCTTTGAGGACTGATTGTTCACGTTAGTTGAGCACCTCAGGCCTCAGTAAACAATCAGAGGAAGACCAGATTAATGCCTTTGATTCCTGGTTTGGTTATCTTGCTAATCGCTTCGTCCTGATGCAAGACATTGATGAATCCATAACCAACCTAGAGGAACTGTTAACAGCCTTTGATGAATATTTTAACCATCAAGCTGAGGAAAGATCAGAGCGTAAAAAGAGGTATTAAAAAAAACCCAGCTAGCAAAGTGAAGAAAGGACAAAATACAGCACCCGAACAAATTGTACAAGATGCCAGTGAGGCACAGAATTCTCTAGAAGCCCCAGTGATATATCTTTATGGGAAGCCCAAGGCTGAAATCCTAAATGATTTCCTTTTCCAAGACATGGACACATTTCCAGAACTGTACCAGTAGCAGCTAGTGAATGACAAGGAAAATGCCTTGCACCAGGCGGATCAAGAAAAAGCACAAGAATGTTCTTCTCAAAGCTGAGTTAGGAGAACTCAGCCTGAAGTACAGCCAGGCATGACAGCAGACAAGAAAGACACTCACAGAGGTCATTGCCTTGAATAAGTGTTTGACGAACCAATCCCTGGAATTTGACGATCCCTGGAAAAACACGAGGAGTTGGATAAGACATGGAATGCTACTTCATGAAAAGCTGCATTAGAGCTATGAGTAATGACAAAGCTATGCACTGATACACAGAGTGGGAAGACAACAGCTGAACAAGAAAATAAACAGTTGAAAGAGCAGCTAACCGTCCTTCAGGATCAGATTCAAAAACAGTCCATTACCCTTCAGCAACATCATGGAATAAAGAATACCCTGAGCAGTAGAATGGCAGAACGATGTAACAAACTCAAGAGACTCTGATACATTATGGAAAAACTCAAGACGAAGTACTTGAGCTTTGCAACGAGAAAGAAAACCTGTTGAAGGACCTTCACAAGCTACAAGGATCCCTCAGGTTCCAGAGGAACAAAGCTCTTACATTGCAAAGCAAAGCAAATAAATGTAATGCTGCTTTGCTGATGAACCAGTTTTCAGAGAAGGCTCAGGAATGTCCAATAAAGAGGTACAAAAAGAGATTGATGCGCTGAAGAAAATAGTTGAACATTTGGAAGGAACATTCTCAAAGAGGTATATGAAGAGATAAAAATCAAGAACATAGAATTGCAAGCAAAGGTAGAAGTTCTCACTGAAAAGACTGAGGTATTTCAAAAACAATTGGCAGAAGCACAAATACAGAATGTGAGCTCAGAAAATAGCACAGAAGAAATTATACTCTGCCAAGGGAAAAACGATCAGTGGAAAGAATACAACACGGGGCAACAAACAGATCTTTGAGCTGAGGTGAGTCATCTGTAACCAGTCTTTCTCTCTTCTGAGCAAGGATGCCCTGGATCTCCTCCAGACAGCGAGGATGTAAAGACGACCACTGTGATTAGCCAACCAGAACACCACAGTCCTGAGTACTCAATTACTAAAGAATATCCAGGCTCAGGTTTCATCTTGGATCTCTCTTCCCTCTTCGTGGAGCAGGTTTGCCCATTATTATTATTCCAGGTCCCGGAAATTCCCTAATGTTCAGATCAACCTATTGCTCACTTGATTACTCTGACACCTCCAGTGGAAGCGGTACCAGAGAATGATCAGCAGTCTGCGAAATCTCTACCTCCAACTACGACGATGGTACAGCTGGTCGACACAACAACCATTGTGCACATTCTGCAAATTCCAGTCAGCAGGCCATAACCACAAGGGATCCTGGAACCTGGTACCTGTCGCTTACCATCGACACCAAAATGCAGCGGTGAGCGTACCACTAAACCCTCTTCTCGCCACAGGAATGCTCTTCCTCAGCCTCAGAGGGCTTCACAATTGTCCATATGAGGAAAGAAGAAAAGCAGCGCCAAGGAGATGAAAACCATGTTCGTCCATCCAGCAAATGAATGTCATTTATTTCGTTTAGCTGAAACAAACGCAGTTGTAACAATAAGGTGAATGCATAAGACTTATAACAGTGTAAAACTTGAAGTAAACTAATGTAACTCTATATCCATGGAATAAAGATTTGGAGGGAGGTGTAGTATAAGGGACTGGTATATACAGGGTTAATGTGGGACTGAGTACAGAACCGCTCACACAGGGATGTGAGAAAGCACATGGCCCAGACCTAAGGTCAGTGTGGTGTTATATGGTTACAAGTAGTTCATAAGGATTTGCTGTTATTTTTCAGAAGACCACGAAGACCTCTTTAAGAGATATGTTTTGTAACCAACACCATTATGACAAATGGCATGAGTAAAATGGCAGAGATGGAAACCTTTGGGAAACATAGTTCCAAAGTCAATTCCTTCCTCCCAAGCATTTACACTTACAACATGTCATGTCTTGAATTATTCATATACTGTATCATACAATGCTATGTTCTAATTTGCATTTGAAGGAATTATTACTAGATTTTCCTTGGGTGTCTATTCCATAGATTGACCACTTGCGCACTGAAATGTTGTCGAAGATTAGTTTTAATTTTTCTTTATTCTTTCATGGGATGTGGATGTCGTTGGCATTTGTTGCCCATCCCTAATTGCCCTTGAACTGAGTGGCTTACTAGGCCATTTTACAGGGCAGTTAAGTGTCAACCACATCCCTGTGGGTCACATGTAGGCCAGACAAGGCAAGAATGACAGATTTCCTTCCCCAAAGGACATCAGTTTACGTCAACAACTACCCCGTCTGCCCACCCCCATCCATTCAAGAACCGGCCACATCTGCTTGTTCTATTATTCTGGATAAGTTGAAAAAGCTTGTCATTGATTTATTGGTGAAGAAGATATCTTCTGCCTTCTCAGCTCCATAAACCTTTCAAGTATTCATTTCTCACAAGGTAAAAATGAGAATTAAAAAATAATCACCCTAACTGAATCAGCTTGTAATTACTTTCTATACATAATCCTGGCTTATGTCCTTAAATTTTATCTATTAGGAGGTCTATTACTCTCTTCCATGTTAACTTACAGCAGTTCCATTAATCTAACTCCTTATCCTTTGTGTTAACTAGGGCCAACGGATGAGCAACAGCAATCACTCTGGTGAACACTTACCTGTTGAACGAACACGCTTGGTGCACTCTGATGAAAATGGTCACAGCGAGAGGGCGCGGAAGAACCGTAACCGTTTGTCTTCAGGCTCCCAGCATAGCCGAGGCCAATACCCACTTGTGGAGGAGGAGTATTCTGACCCCTATCAGGACACATACAAATCACGAAGGAGTCACGGATCACCTGGAGGCCACAGCCACGATTCTCAGCACAGGCTATGAAAAATGTTGCTACTCACCTATAAGATACAAAATAGAGAAAAGTTTTTTTTTAAAAAAAAAGTAAACCCCTGCCTTGCAATGTGTAACTCATGAACAGGGAAGTATCTAGGCAGTATTTAATAGTCTATTATTGAAACAACTCTATGTGGTTTTCAGAAAGTCATTTTTTTTTTTCTTTTCAGGCTGGTTTACACACAAGGGAAGCAGTCTGGTAACGTGTTTTCCAAAACGCTTTACTAGATTTGTAAATATGAAGAAAGTGTGGTGGTGCGATCTGTGGTACCGTGAGTTACGGTCACTGTGTCACTGATTTCATCTGCCTCTATATATTTTTAGCATATAAAATAACCACATATATAACTACAGTTGGTGCTAAAGCAGATACTTTCTCTGTTCAATGCCAACTTAGCCCTACAGTCAGTGTGGTGGATCTTGAGTACAGGTGGGTTCCTAGCACTTAATCTGCCTGAAAACTTCCCAATGCAGTGACAAAGCTCCTTTAATGCATAACACTCTTCACCTGATTTCTTGTTAGCAATAAATGGTATTGCAATACAACCCTGCACTACCATTGTTTCAACAAATTTTGCTTCAGCGTATGGTTCCAGAATTTACACAGCTCTCCATTATGTGTACAGCACACTTACTTGCATGAGACAAGCAGTAACAAATCATATATTTACAAGCAAGATATTATTTAAACTTAAAGAAAAATAAATTAAGCTTTTATGCATTTGCTATTTGTGTATGGTTTTTGAAAGGTATTATTTATAAAGAATGAATTCAGGCTGTACATTATCTTGCTGATGTTAATTCCTATATTTTTCATGTTTAGAGAATTCAATGTTATTAGTTAGCAGAAGCAATAGTGCACCAAATTCTAGTAAAGTTACGGTCTCTCGCCAGGACAACTTGTATGGTGGTATCCATTTATTAAACCCTTGATTTTTGAAGAGAACACTGGGAAGCCTTCATTTCATGTATCTATGACAGTAACCCTTCAAAATGGTTTGAGTTACAGAATTCAATTTAACACAAGGTAAGGTCTTTGGGAAATACTTTGCAGCAGTGATTGAGCAACTGACTGGTTATATGACAGGATTCAAAATTGGCATTACTCTATTTTGTTAACCTCTCGGAATAGTTCTCCCTTAAATTATTTCAGGTTGTGCAGGAGCTTTGGCTTTTGTTATCTTGGCTAATCAATAGTAATCTGTGTTCACAGTGGACATGTAATACTGTCACATATCACGAAGCAAAAATTACATATTTTGTCATTTGCTTTATTTTTCTCTATTCGATTATTTTTAAATGATTCTACTTGAGTTGTCTCATATGGAATCCTAAATATCTTCATTACATTTGACCATACAAAATAGCATAACGGTGCGCAAGTTAATTTCCTTCTAGTGCACTTGTTACATAGCATGGTCAGCCAGAACTGGGATCGAGGGTGGGGAAGGGGCAGGGTAATGGGGAGAGAGAAGGGAGAAAACTTTATGCGAAAGTTTATTTGATGGTACTTGTTGGCTTTGTGGTATCTCTGAGAGAAAGAGGCAATGTCAGGATATCCCAAAGTGCTTTACAGCCAAATAAATCCCTTTTATTTTAAGTGGCAACACTGTTGCAACACATGAAATGTGGCAGCCAAATTGTACACAGCAAGCTCCCAGAAACAACTATGTGATAATAGCCAAGTCATTGGCTTTATTGATGTTATTTTATGGGCAAGTAATGGCCAGGGCACTGAGGAGAATTACCTGGTTCTTTTTGAAGTGATGTCATGGGATCTTTTATGTCCGCCTGCAAGAAGCAGATGGGCATTGGTTTAACATAGCACCTGCGCAGTACGGCACTGAAGTGTCAGCCTAGATTTTGTACTCAAGTCTCTGAAATGGGACTTCAGCCACAGCTTTCTGACTCAGAGGCAAGCGTGCAGTCAACTGAGTGGAATTGTGGGCAGGTGGATGGGGAAGGGAATAGGGTTATGGGTGGTAGCACGAAAGCCTGACGTACCAGCTGATGGTTCAAGTCTTTCTAGCACCAGCTGAACTTGCTGGTGGGAGAAACAGTGATGAGTACGACTGAGAATGAACAGTTATATTTTCTTTCCTTATATCTGGACTGCAAAATGAATACAGGTTTGAATAAAGAAGAGGCAGTTATGTTATGATTTCCCAAGAGACCTTTAGCATTTGAAACGAGATTCAAACTCCCAGTTAATGATTGAAAAGGATGACACAACAAGATTTCACGTCTTAAAACTCTTACCTTATAATAAATGGCTAAAAAAAATCCCTATTGACTAAATTCCATTTTCTTTTTATAGGCAACCTATACTTTAGACTACAAAAAGAAACATTTCCCTTTATAGTTATTGCGCGTTGCACTCTCTGTAGATTTATAGTCCTTATAGCAAACTATCCACAGTTGCCCCCAGCTTTCAATGGAATCGGTATCCCCGTTTTGCTGAGTGGTAACTTTGAGTGACCGTCTCTAGGCTCTTCTTCAGTTTTTGGAGAGCTTCTTAAATTCAACACCAGCAGTAAAGCCTGCTCCAATGAGTCTTCTTTCCTCCTGGCCATGCCAGGATGAATTTGCCAGAATCCTTAGATGACTGCAAGGGCAGAAATTTCCCCCCATTGAAGGGGCTGGGTAGGGGCAGGTTGTGAACCCGATCAGCGCCCCCAATCAGATCCACGCCGTCATTTTACGTGGGTGGGCCAATTAAGGCCCACCGAGAGTGACACACGCCCAGAAGTGCTGAGCGCTCCCTGTGCGGACGGGGGTGGGGGTGGGGGTGGGGGTATTCCCTGAGTTGGGGCCTGCGCTCTTTCACGCATGCACGCAAAAGAGCGCAGAAATCTCCCCGAGGCACAACTGCCTCAGGGAGATTAAGTTCGGAATGAAAGACAGAGAAAAATTATTTAAACATGTCCCCTCATGTGACAGTGTCGCATGAGCTGGGACATGTTTATCAAATGTTAGAAAATTTTTAATTTAATTAATAAAAGCCTTCATGAAAGCTCATCCCGCCCATGGCTGTTTCATGAAAAATGCAAAGGCTGCCTGGGCTCTTCGTCTGCCTGCCAACCTTAAGGTTGGACGGGCAGCATTCTTAACTACTTTAATTACTTTCTTAACGGCCTTAATAGGCCTTTGACAGTTTGGCGGGTGTGCAGCCGACTCGGCTGCTCGCCCGCCGAACTGAAAATCTCAATGACGCCGGTGACGTCAGGACACCCGTCCGACATCACCATGCGTCATTTTACGCATTGGCGATCCGGCCCTGCCCCCGCTCGCCAACCCGAAAATTAAATCGCAGGATGCATCTCTTTGACTGGAGACCGTCTCCCTGCACGTTATGCTGCCTTAGCTCACAAAGTCAAGCAGTGTCTTCTCTCTGTTGAACACACAGAACTGCTGCCTGTTCATGATATTCATGTATAGGGAAGCCAGTAACCTGATCTCAAAAATGGCTTCCTCTGCCCTATTTCCTCATGGCAACATGAAAGACATTAACCTTGCATTCAGGTGCTAAATAGTAATTCTTGACTCCAGCTCCCTTTCATCTTAAAAGTAAATGGACAGTTAACAGCACAACTATTTGGAACCCCTATGCCTATAACACCTTTCTCAGACATTGGGAAATCCTGAAGGGTGAACTTGTATGCCCCCCTTTAAGATGCCTTCCCCCTCCTGCAGCCTCTGGAACAGGGCTCCACCCTTCTGCCACCCTCGCTGGAATCTGCCAGGCAGCCCCTTACAAACTCCAGGATCCATGACACTTCTTCCCCGGGGAACTGCTTGTAGTTCCAGCAGTGGTCACTACTTGATCTTCATGCCACTAGGAATACAGAGCTGTTGGCCAATCAGATTGGCCAGCAGCTTTCTAGGGCAGGATTTCCCTCCAGATGGGAGCAGTAGTCCCACTCTGACTCAATTAAGGCTGCCCCCAGGACATTATTGCTATAGGGTAGCCGGATTTCAGATGGGCGGGCTGATCACAGACTTTTCGATTGGGTGGACAGGGCAGGGGAACAGGGAATATGGCCACCACCCCATAAAATCTGCCCCAAAAATTATTCATTGCAAACTCAGAGACTGCTGCCATTCTCTCCAAGCATATCTTGCATTTCTTTTCAGTAACATATTCAAAACCTTCCTTTGATCTCGAACAATCGTACCACCCAGGCTTATTGTCAGGTAGATTGCAGAACAGATCATATGGCCCCCTTCATTTACCCAAAATTTAAAGCTACAGTCCCACAACATAATAACCTTATAAACCTCATGATTGTAACAGCTCTCCTAAAGAATGAAAGGTCATCACCGTAGTGAAAAGTTTTCTGAAACATTATCCAAAACGCAACAACTTATAACATTGGGCACACTTTAACCACTAACTTACAGTTGACTTACTACAGACAGTACAAGTAACATTCTATCCTCATGTTGTCACATTGTCTATTAAACAGTCCATTCTGCCAGCATCCCAATGTTTAACTGTTTCAATCAAATACATGTAACAGCTAAGATTTAAAACCCTTTTTGGGGCCGACTCTTAAAGTCCTTCCTCTCAAATGACGAAGAAGTGGTTTTGTTGCTAGTTGCTCCTTTCTCGTGACAGTTAAAGTCCATTATGCTTCCATATCTTTGGTTAAAGATGATTTAGTTTGGGAAACTTTGTCAAGAATAATATTGGTGATTCATGATAGTCCTTCGGGTTTTTGGATAACGTCAGCCATAAATTGTAGACTTGTAAAAAAATCTGTCATATTGCTTTTTTACCCTCTCAGTATTTCCTTTTGTTTTCCTTTCAAATCAGCCTGTGAACCACTTGGCCCAAGTTTTAACGTTTGATCTCAATTTTCTTTCATGGCTGCAGGTTTTTTAATGTCTAAAACCACACGAAGAAAAATTCAGCTACAGAGCCATCCAAGCCATCTTTCTCCTATTCAAATGCAGGATTGTCGTCCTCCTTCATGGCTTTACAAATCTTGTTGAGATTATTTTTATGTTGCAACAAAAATTCTTGATATTCTTTTTTAATTAGCTCTTGCAGCTTTCTACACTCTTTCCGCTTTTTGTCTTTTCATTCAGTACGAGCTTTGTCCAATTCTTTCCAAACAAGCGTCCCAGCTTCTCCATTTTAGGCCTGAATTTTTCAGGTGGCGGGCGGGCTTGGCAGGAGCGGGAGCGGGTAGGGACGATCGCGGGTGGCGATTGGTTCCACGCCATCATTTTATATGGACGAGCCAATTAAGGCTCACCCAGCATAAGACACGAGCGGTAGCGCAGCGCTATCTGTGCGGGCGGGGGGAGCTGAGACAGTCGGGGCCAGCGCTTTTTCACGAGCACGCGCGCGAAAGAGCCCTTCAATCTCCCTGAGGCACAGAGCTGCCTCAGGGAGACTCAATCGCTCTTGAAATGATGAAATAAATGGTTCAAAAATGTAATTAAACATGTCCCCCCCATGTGACTGTGTCACATGAAATGGGGCAGGTTTTTATATTTAGGAACATCTTTAAATTTAAATAATAAAAGCTTTAGGAAACCTCATCCCGCTCGTGGATGAGGTTTCCTAAAAAATGTGAAGGCCGCTTGGCCTTTTCACCTGCCTGCCAGTTTGGACAGTGTTAACAATGACCTAAATCACTTCCTTAATAGGCCATTTACATATTGGCGGGCGCACAGCTGACTCCCGCCGAACAAAATATCGCGCCACTTCGCGATGATGTCAGGATTCATGCCCGACGTCATCGTGCGTCATTTTACGTGTTGGGGTGTCAGGCCCGTCTCCGCACGCCGACTGAAAAATCCTGCCCTTAGAGTTCCATCTTCCATTCCAAAACTTTAATACAATCCCATAATTCCACTGCGTCAGCATTAGCTGCAAATGAGTTTTTTTTTCAAAGTTGTCTTTCTTAAGTTGTGCATCACCCTGGAGCGCTGCTGCTGTATTCTGTTTTGACACCTATGGCTTGGGATCTCTGGGCAAGTTCAAGACAGACAGAGTCAGTTCATCTGCAATTGACTTTAACTCTTTGTTGCCAGTTGGCAATTTCAAGGGTTCTTCACTCTCAGAAGCCTGAGCTTTGACTCTCTGGACACTTCTTTCTTCAAAACAATACTTTCTACAGGAGGATTACAAATAGTTCCTGATCCTTTGAGCACATTGTCAATTTCAGTAGGTTTGCCTTCCATCCTAGGAGATGGCCAGACCTTATTCCCTGCGAGTCATTCCCAAATATGAAATTGACATGATTAATGTCACTGGGCTAGTAAACCAGAGGCCCAGGCCATGGAGATATGGGTTCAAATCCTACCATGCAGCTGGTGGTATTTAAATTCAATTAATAACTCTGGAATTTAAAGCTAGACTTAGTATAAAAACCCATCTGGCTCACTAATGTCCTTTAGGAATGGCAATCTGCTGTCCTCATCCAGTCTTGCCTACATGTGACTCCAGACCCACAGCAGTGTGGTTGACTCTTAATTGCCATCTGAAATGGCCTCACAAGCTGCTTAATTCAAGGACAACTAGAGATGGACATTAAATGCTGGCCTTGCAGGCAATGGCCACATCCCATGAAAGAATAAAGAAAAAAGATAGGCAATTTAGACATCATTCCTACAACTGGCCCATTGAATAAAGTATAGTTCAAATTTACTCTACACAAAGGGATAAATAAACAATTTTCATAATATCCTGTATCGTTACATTTCTATTCAGTGAACACTCTGGAGAAATGTTCATATCTTTTTCTAACATCAGGGTTTGATCTGAACCTGTATCCCTCAGCATTCTAATCTTTTTGGGTCCTTTATCAGACGAAAGTGGAGTTAATTGATCCTCAAGGGCAGGATTTTTCCTATGGCGGGCAGGCTGGTTGGGAGTGCGCAGGGGCGGGCACGGAGCTGATCACTGCCGGCGATGGGCTCTGCGCCATCATTTTACACGGGCGGGCCAATTAAGGCCCACCCAGCATAATACGCGCCAACCAGTAGCGCTCAGCGCTACCTGTGCGGGCGGAAGAGCGCAGCGATCTCCCTGACCGTGTCGCATGAGTTGGGACCTGTCTTTAAGTTTATGAAAATGTACTTATTTATCTGATAAAAGCTTCAGGAAACCTCATCCCGCCCGTGGATGAGGTTTTCTGAAAAACGCGAAGGCCGCTTGGGCTTTTCGCCTGCCTGCCAACCTTGAGGTTGGACGGGCCGCGTTGGCAAGTGCCTCAGTTAATTTCTCCATGGCTTTAATAAGCTGTTTACATTTCGGCGGGCACACAAGCCGACTCCGGCGCACGCCTGCCGAGCGAGATATCGCAGTGGTGCGCAATGACGCCGAGACGCATGCTCGACGTCATCACGCATCATTTTACGTGTCGGGCCCACCCCCGCGCACCGATGGAACAATCCCGACCCAAATATAAAACTCAAGTAATCTCTTACGTCCCCGTTTGCACCCGCTGTCCAATACATTAGATGGAATCCATCAATTGGTACAGCATTCTCTGGAGAAACACCAGACACGCTCTCAAAAATGTTAACTTCCAGCAATCTGCTTTTGTCCAGCAGCCAAGACCGCAAATAAACTCACGAGACGCAAGGCAAGCTAGAATCCGCAAGCGCAGCTTCATGAGGTGCCGAACTACAAGCTTTTTGACAAACCATGAGATGTACAGCCAGATTTGAAAGCGAAGATTGTCGCAGTGAACAGTGAATTGACCCATCAGAGCTTGGGCTTAGACAGGCTTACAAGGAACCCCTGACATCCTATAAGACTATATATCAATATAGACTTTCACCGTATGATTCAATGCCCTATTTTATGGCAAAAGTAACATACTGGTCTCCTTGAATCATTTTTACCTTCTGCACTATCTCTTTTACTATTCTAACGACCATGAGGGAGGTAGCAAAACTGAAAGCACAGATGCTTCACCGAGTAGTAAAAGAGACAGTACAGAAGATAAAAATGACCCTGAACACATTGTGCCCACTATCAACTCATTTATCTCCAGCTTCTGTGTGGGTTTATAAACAAAGGCTTGCTGCCATCTATGTGTCTGTGGGATAGTTCATAACTGCCAGCCGAAACAGATGCCTTCCTTCCATTAGAAACATTGCCTTATATCAGAAACTTTACAGCTTTCTAGCTGGAACTTGATTGCTACAGGAATACGCTTTCTAAATTCATTGACAGCACCTCTCCAATGTTTTCAAAACTCTGCTCCAGTTCATCGACCTATACCATTGATCAAAAGCCAATTCTTTTTCTCTGTCAAGTACAACAAAAGTTTGATTTTATCTCTTCCTTGAGTTTCTAAGTTTTGGTCTATTAGCTCCTAGAACCGCCTCATGCATTAAGCTCAGCAGTCTTAAACTGTCATAATCTGCAGGCTATTCATCAGAAAGAGGCAAAAAAGCATCCAGGGCAGAATTTTGCCCTTGGCGGGTGGGCTCGCTAGGGGCAGGCGGGGGTGGTCGGGAAGCCGTTCGCCGCCCACGATCGGCACTGCAACGCTTCACTCTGGCGGGCCAATTAAGGCCTGCCCAGCGTGAAACACGAGCGGCAGTGCTGAGCGCTGTCTGTGTGTGTCGGTGGGTAGGGGGAGGGCGAGCGGGCCAAGCGCAAACTTAGTGCATGCGCGCGAGTGAGCGCTGCATAATCTCCCTGAGATATAACAAAAAAAATAAAGAAAATAAAAATGTAATAAAACAAGTCCCCTGATGTGACTCTGTCACATGAGCAGAGACATGTTATGAATTCGATTGCGAAGCTTTTATTTTATTTTTGTTTGCTTTTGGAAACCTCATCCCACCCGTGGGTGAGGTTTCCAAAAAAAATTGCAAAGGTGGGCAGTGAAAAATTTACCATAATTGATTATTTAATGGCCTTATCAGGCCTTTTAGTTGTCTGGAAATTCACTGGAGTCCGCAGACCGAACTGTCACGCAACTGCGCGTTGATGTCGGCATGCTCGGCTGACATCTAGCACATGTCAGTTCACACTTGAGTGGATCAGGCCCGTCGAATGAAAATTTCTGCTCCTAATGTTTTTCCTACCAGAATTCATTGTAATAAGATTGTCCAAGTTTTTTGTGGCCACTGTAACTTTGTAGCGATTTTCTCAAGTGAGACAAAATACATTTTAACTCCTTCCTCGCCGAAGTTAGGCGCTAGGCAAATATTCCTTGCCAAATCAAAACCAGGGCCAGAAACTTACCTATGTCGGGCATGCGCGCAAAAGGGTGCAGCAATCTCCGTGAGGTATGGAGCTGCCTCAGGGAGATTAAGTACATACTGTAATTTTTTTAATTAAAGATAAATTATTTAGACAAGTCCCCACGTGTGACAGTGTCACATGAGCTGGGACATGTTTGTCAATTTAGCAAAATTTATTTATTGATTTTATTAAACCTTCAGGAAACCTCATCCCGTCCGTTTCCTGAAAAACGCGAAGGCTGCTTGGGCTCTTCGCCTGCCCGCCAACCTTGAGGTTGGATGGGCAGTGCTGTTAATTAGCTGAATTACTTTCCTAATGGCCTTAACAGGCCTTTGACAGCTTGGCTGACGTGCGCCTGCCGAACAAAATATGTAAATGATGCACAATGGCGTAAGGACGCCTGCCCAACCTCATCGCGCGTCATTTTGTGATTCGGAGTGTCGGGCCCAGGAGTTAAATCTGACCCCTTGTCAAATCTACCTGTTACTCCCTGCTCAAGTAACCAACACTTTTTTTTCCAGTTCAAATTTACTGGTTTCTCTTTCTCTTTGTTATTCAGGTCTTTTCCTTCTCCTTATTCTTTGAAATTCTGGATTAAGTTTTCGGATTTCCCTTTCTTTTTCTCTTTTATTTCTCTTTCGAGCTCAATATCTTGCTCTTCTCTATCTCTCTTGAATTCATTTTCATTCCTCTTGCTTGTTCCTTTTCCTTTCTTTCAAGTTCAAGTTGCATTGAATCCTAGCCAACTTAATCTGTGTTTTATCTATATTACCTTTTTCTTCCTCGAGGTTCAAATATTGAGCCAATATCTCAACTGTTCGACTTTGTAGCACCTACTTTTACCTCTATTTTCAACTTTTCTGCCAGTGCTTTTAAATTAACCTTTGTTAACTGTCGCAAGGCACTCAAAGACAAGTTCTCTCTTTCGAGGAAAGCTTCCACAGTAGACATAGTCATTTTAAACTTTTTAATTAATTCAGCAATAGCCAATGTGAACTCTTTTACGTCTAAGCTCTGGCCAAACCCAGTGTACTTGCCTCAGCCAGTGGATTCAAAATCCCACAAAAAACCCCCAGTTTAGTTACAATCTCCAGAGAGACTGATAATGCTTAACAAGAAATTCGAACCTCCACTTAATAGCTGAAAAGGATGACGTGACAAGATTTCACATTTTAAAAACGTCACTATAACAAGTGACCGAAAAAACACTATTGACTAAACACTTTTCTTTTTGTAGGCAACTTATAAACTACAGAAAGGAACATTCCTCTTTATATTCATCACACATTCCACTCTCCATGGAATTATAGTCCTTATATCAGAGTTGCTCGCAGCTTCCTATAGATTCTTGTATTCCTGTTGAGGAGCAGCTATTCGTAACTGTCTCCAGGTGCTTTCCACAGTTTTTGGAGAGTTTCTTAAATCAACTACCAACATTAAAACCTGTTCTGATAATTCTTCTTCCCCCGGTCATCCCAGAACAACTTTCCCAGAATCCTTACATGGCTGCATGATGTGTCTATTTGAATAGAGACGGGGTATGGTCTTGGTAACTTCGCAAAACTAAGCAGCCTCTTCTCTCTGGTGACCACACAAAACTGTTATGTGTCTGAGATGTTCATTGATTTGTAGGAAAGTCTGTAACCTGATCTCAAGAATGGATTCCTTTGCTTTTTCCCCATGACAACATGGAACACATTAATCTTGCTTCAGGTAGAAATGTTAATTAGCTATTCTTGACTTCAACTCCCTTTCTGGGACTTTGGGAGACTCTAAGTCTACTCATGGTAAAGTAAGAAATGTTTGCCATTGTCTCCAAGCATAAATACCTTGCACCTTCTCAGTAAAATAATCTAAGCCTTAGGATCTCTAACAATCAAACCACCCAGGTTTACTGGTAGGCAAACTTCAGAGCAGGTCACATGACCCCCTTCATTTACCCTAAATTTAAAGCTATAGCCCCAGAATATAATAATCTTACAAAACTCATACTCGTAATAATTGCTAGTTCTTAGTAACACCTGGCAGCAAAACTAACTGGTGCTGCAATGCCTGACAGATCTGCTAAGCTTGCCAGTGTGAATGGAGGAGTTAATCACCATTGAAGAGACTAATGCAAGTGGGTGGAACCAGGAAGAAGCAGACCATTCGGAGTAGCAATCAGTGTAATATGGGGGCTCTCAGTTACCCAACAATTTCTATTAACTACAGGGAAGGGCATAACTAGCAAATAAATGAAGTTACATAGTGATTTTTTTTTAAAAACTCCTTGTATTATGAAAAACAACTATACACAGTTTAGATAAGTCCACATAACTTGTACTTACCAATAAACTAATTCTAATATGTATTTTCTTCTATTTTTTATTCTAATATGCTATTCATATGAAAGTAATGGCCCTTCAAACAATTTTTTCAATTAAATGTACATTTTGGCCCAGTTTAGGTATCTAACATTTGGATTGACAAACTGTGTGAGAAAATTAATTTAATTAATTATATTTATTTATTAGGCACACAGTACCAGAGCAGTGGTAATGTATTTAAGTTTGGTGCATATCAGTCTTACAATTTTTGGTATTAGAAAAAGTGACTGGCAGGCAAATAGCATTTTTACTTCATGTGTATCTATTTTCTGGGGAGAGCTGTTTGTCTAAGACACCTCTTTCACTGATGCTGAAGGGGACTGTGTTTTCAAAGTATTAGTTTCCTGTTGGATTGGTGGTGATCCATCTAAATTAATCCATTTGCTTTTTTAGCTGAGAAAACTTTCTGTATGAGTTACTTTATGTTCTTCAAAATGTCTCCCCTTGACTTCCCTTCCCATTCAGGGTCAGCACATTTTTTTCCGATGTTGCATTTGGAAAAGGATACTAGGAATGGGGGGGAAGGAATTTCAAACCTGAGGTGCAGATTAATCAAAATGGTCATCTCCTGTTCCTTTATTTCATTCCCCTCGTAGTTCATTTCCTTAAGTAAATTCAACAATTCACCTTACACTTGTTACTGGTGTGATTTCTTAGAATGAAGTGCAGATGTAGAATAAGTTCTTAATTTAGGGAATATTGTACTCAGAATAGTCCACTGAAATACAGACCATGATGTCATGCTGAGAGGCACATGCTGGGAGAATCAATGAACTTCAATTTTATTAACCCTGACAGTGTTTCAACAAATTCCATACAACGATACAAACAAATGGCCAAGCACTTGGATCCAGAATTTGAACCATTTGGCAAAAGGTTGACTAAATACAGTTTTTCAGTCAGTTGGCTGCCATTTAGGAATACAGTGACACGGAAGGAAAATAGGCCATTCATGATGTCCAGGTCACTTTGATACTCGGTTGTTTGTTCAAGATGTCAATAGATCATTTTCATCTCTCCATCTTGGTGCCAAACCTATAGGGCTCCATTCTCTGTTGAGTCAGTCATTTCGGTATGTTGTTTTGCAATGCTTGAATTGAGTTGTCACTTATCAGGCCAAATGGAAATTGATCAAATAAACTAACAACTCTTAAGCTTGAAGAGGTTGGTCCATATTACTTTGAGCTTGTGCATTCCTTAGCTTATAACCATGCTCAAAGATATTCCTTTATCCACACAATTAAACTCATGACCAATTGATGTCTCTCAATACTATAAAAATGTGGCTTTTATTTTCTTTTAACCTTTTTTTTCCATTGAGACCATATTTAAGCTTCTTCAGTATCTCTTCAGTAATCTAAGTACCATTACAGATTTTCCAAAACATGGTTATCAAAACTGGATATAATGTTTAATATGGTTTCAGCAGTATCTCATAGATTGTTGGTATTCAACTTAGATTTATACTAAATAAATTTATTATTTAGTATAATACTAAATAATAAATTTAGTTTATTAATACATACTATTAATAGTATGTGTTAATAAACAAACTGCATATGTATGCATACATGGGCTAACAACCTATGAGCTATGGCAGTCATAATATAATGTGATGGCATTTTCAATATTTAATCAATTGTCACACTCATCTTCATTAAAAATGCACCCTTCATGCATGAATGTATAAAATTTCCAGTATGAAATTCCATTGGATATTGATCTACTAATTTAAGAATGGTGATGGATAGTACAAGAAAGAACTCTTGAGGTGATTCCTCAGTCTTATGTGTCCAGCAGAATAAAATATGCTCACAAGGAGTCCAGGTCAGAGATGAGGCTACAATGTTATACATTCAAACCACTAAACCACATTTCCTGGTACCATAGCTCACAGCCGAGAGAGAATGATTTTGAGTCTTCTTTCTATTATTTTATGACATCTAGAACAAGTCCTATAATAACAACAGCAGCACCTTACAATTACATAGTACCTTTAATGCAGGGAAGCACCATAAAGTGTTTCAGAGACATAAGGAAACCCAGGTGAACAGCCAAAGAAGGTATGAGGAGAGGTGACTAAAAGGTCAGTTTTAAGGAAGGTCTTGAAAGAGAAGAGGGAGACATTTTAGGGAGGCATTCAGTGTTTGGGGCCTTGGCAGATAAAAACATACCCAGGCCAGAGCAAAGTTTTTTTTGCCTTTGGCACAACTATAATTTGCTACTTCCAGAGGAATTAAAATGCTAAATCTTAATTAATTGCCTTCTCTACATCAAAGCAAGCAAACATTTACAAAGGCAAGGAGGAATTATCATAGCAAACCTATATGAACATAGGCCAGAGTATTGCCGTCAGCTGCGGGGGCGGGCCCAACATGCTGACACGCAAAGTGACACGCGATGACATCGGGCATGCATCCTAATGTCTTTGGGCGTCATTTAGGTATTTCATTCGGCGGGCGTGCAACAGAGGTGGCCGCGCACCCGCCGAACTGTCAAAGAACTGTTAATCAGTTAATCAGCTAATTAACGGCGCTGCCTGTCCAACCTTAAGGCTGGCGGGCAGGCGATGAGCCCAAGCGGCCTTCGCATTTTTCAGGAAACCTCATCCATGGGCAGAATAAGGTTTCCTGAAGGTTTGATAAAATCGATAAATAAATGTTGCGAAATTGACAAACATGTCCCAGCTCATGTGACACTGTCATATGAGGGGACATGTCTAAATAACTTCTTCTTTATTAAAAAATGTCAACATGTACTTAAGCTCCCTGAGGCAGCTCCATGCAGGCCCCGACTCCCCCGCCTCTCCCTACCTGCACAAGTAGCACTTAGCGCTACGGAATGTGTTTTATGCTGGGTGGGCCTTAATTGGCCCGCCCACGTAAAATGGCGGTGCGCAGCCGATGGCGGATGGCCATCGGCTCTGTGTCCGCCCCCGCCCCCACCTGCTCGAGCCGCCCAACGTAGGTCAGTTTCTGGCCGTAAGGTCATTCTGCCTCTCAATCTTTTTGTAACACATCTCCATTTACCTTCCTTTGTTCCATATCCCTTAATACCCTGACCTAACAAACATGTATTGATCTCAGTTTTGAAAATTTCAAGTGACCAATCAGTCGCTGCCTATTGGGGGAAAGAGTTCCAAATTTCAGATGGAAAAATGCTTCACTGTTTTATTCCTAACTGGCTGTACTGTAATTTTAAGATTATAACAACAACTTGTATTTATACAATACAAGTTATTAGAATGCTTTTTCACAGGGGACTTAGAAAACAGAATATCACACTTAGCCACATAAGGAAACATTAGGCTGTATGACCAGGCATTTGGCTAATGAGATAAGTTTTGAGGAGTGTCTTAAAGAAAGGAAGCAAGCTAGAGAGGTTTAGGAAAGGAAGGAAGCCCAGGCAGCTGAAGGCATGGCTACCAGAGGTGGAGGGATTAAAATCAGGAATACTCAAGAGGCCAGAATCAAAGGAACTTGCTCTCCCTTTTTCTGCATTCCTCCACCAGAGGAAATAGTTTCTCTGTATCTACCCTATCTAATCTCCCTGGCACTTTAAACACCTTGATTACATCGCTTCTCAACCTTCTAAACACAAAGGAATACAAACCTATACAACCTGTCCTCATAATTTAAGCCTGTCAATCAGCCTGACCTCCAGGCAGAGAATCTGTCATATCTAGAAGATGCATGCCGTGAAGTTATAAGTCCACATGCAGCCTGTGGGGAAATCTGGACTTCCGGGATTCCCATCTAAAACTCCACCCCGACACATACATAACCTGCCCCTGTTAATATCCAGAACAACATTTGTTTTAGCTTGTTGCTCAAGCAAAGGAAGTCCTAAAATTACTGATCAGGTCTGGATTAAAATAAGTTTGTGCAGCCCAATCTTAACCGTGTTAGATAGGAAAATGCCAGTTTTGAAGCCTTGCTAATAATGGTGATATTTCTCTCTGCATGCTAAATTTAGTGAAAAAGTAAATGAGAGTGCTAAACAGGGAGTATTACTGTAAATCTGCATCTACTTTATGCACTAAAATAGCAAACAGGGAAAATATACTTCTTTAAGTCTTCCTTTTTCATGCCAACTGATTGGAGTTGATTTGCCCTTGGAAATACACTTTGCACCTCAGTGGAACCTCTTCTTTAATGTGAACATAATTGACATGTTGTATTCTTTGCAAGTGACTATTTTAATAATGGCTTGTTAAATGCGACACTGCTATTTAAAAAATAAACTGCTGCATGATCTAGCATGTCAAACATTGAGAATAAATGCATTACAAGATTACTTGTATATTTGTAAAACTGTTTATCTATTTGAAGTAACCTTCAATGTTTTTGAACAGTACCATCAGTCTTAGATTGATGACCAGCTGGATTTCTGTACCAGGCGGGTTAGAGCAACATGCTTAGTCTTTTAAGTGTTTCTTTTTAACATTGAACAAGTTAAATAGTAATCATTAAAACTTATGACTGCATGACATGTATGTACATGCTTATCAATCAAATTAAAACAATCTGCCATTATTCTAACTAAAACAAAAAAAATCTAATATTTAGTCCTTAAGTACACTGAGGTAGAAGCTGGTCCACGTTTCAGCCATATTCTGGGAGGAAACCTCGGGGCAAAAAAATAGCAATTTCATGGGGCTATGTCCTGCAGCCAAAAGATGCCTGAAATGTATCACATTCTACATTGTTTTCAGAGATTTTATAGGCATCTCTAGTGGCTACCTGAAGCATCTGTTTGACCCTCTCCATATGTTAATGCTTGGTTTAGGACTCCTCTGCCAAATTGGGTTGCTCTGATTTTCCTGGCATGGATGCATGACAGATGCCAGCAGATCACCCAAATTGTTCAAATGAGGCCCGAGAACCTATTTCAGGGATCTGGAAATGGGCCATAACCAATATTTACCCCTTTTTTTTTCCTAACAGATATCTGGTGCTAGGTTTAGTGAATTTCCGCTGGTGCATCATCAGCCAGTTGCTGTAGGATTATGAGCTCCTAAGATTTGTGAATGGAGTATTTACACAAAGTTTTAGTTCCCTTTTATCTAACAGATTTGTGCCTTTGGAGGCAACCTGTAATGTAAACAAGGTGATGTGAGTACCTCCATAGGCATGGAGCACCACCTTAAGAGAGAGTTTGGTCTTTCTACCTCCGAAGACAAAGAATGCCAATGGTACCTTCCATTATATTCAACATTTTATCCTGCGTACGGATGGGCTTAGTCTTAACTATCTGTGATTTTGACAATGGTGGCCATTCCTTAACAACGTGGAAAGGTCCATAACCACAATTAGTAGTGAAATGGCACCAACTCCGAACAGTGTGGGACAACAGGAAAATTGAATTATGTACTTCTGACACCCTGTACAGAATGAACATTTGTTGTGGAGTAGAAAAAGGTTGTATGGTATTTGTACATCTAAGTATTGTGCTATCAATTGTTACAGAGGTACTACTTTGAAATGTGTGCCACTTCGTATCTCTTAGTTTGGGTCTTGGTGTGCCACTTCGTATCTCTTAGTTTGGGTCTGTGTGTCTAAACTAAAACATATACGCCTATCAACAACTTTCATGAAAGCTATGCTGTTCTTTAAACTGGATGTCTTTATAGTTCAAATATGTGCTCCAATTTTAACCTAAAGCACCCAGTGTGAAATGGGCAAGTTTGGATCAGATGTCCAATTTATCCCCCATTCCACTTCTGGCTCCACTGAAGTAGAATTGAACTGGATGTGAATTGGGTATCCAACCAGAATTCACCCAGTTCTCTCCAAGCACTTCTGATTAAAATCAGTGTAGAATTTGTTTGAAGAACAGGAGGGTGGTGAGATTATCTCTACCTCTTATCCTGAGGAGATACTCCCTAAAATGTGTGGTAATCACGTCATGCACTCCACCAGTAAAATTTATATGCCTATAAATTTATAACAACAGAATAATTTTTATGAATTAGTTGATTCTGCAATTAATAAAATCCAGTTATTTTTCTTCTATAGTAGTTATTGCAGTAATCCACCATCTATTTGCTGTGCTACTAAATAAATACTGTATAACAATCATATTGGTTTGTTGATTCAGAATTTTTTGCTGATAAGTAGATCAATGGGAAAGCTATACTGCCACTCTAATTGTGATAAACGCAAAACTCACAAATTGAAAAAGCAAAGCAAAATGTATTAACACATTTACAATTATTTTGATCTTAGACAATAAAATAAATATTTGTAGTAAAGGTTAAAGGTGTCAGTAGCTCGTCTTCCATTTCTAGTTTTCAAGATATAAAATAAGTCTAGCTGCAAAAACTGCAAGCCCCCACTGTAGTTGTCTTATAAATTATGTTGAAAGTTTGGAATAACAAAAGCCTGTCAGAAGAAAATATAGCATAGCATTTTAATTAAAAACTCACCTTTTAGAATTTGGAATTATAAACTTCAAAAGTGCTATTTAATAGATATTTTTTGTATTAGAAATAAATCTTTACAATTCAATTATACAGTAGCACTTTAGTACTTTCATTAGCTAATTAAAAAGATCTAATGCTGTACTACATTTAGAATACCTCAGTGTGATAAGGGTCAAAGTAAGTCATATGAAAATTACTATTGTAAAATGATATAAAATGAATACACATTGTTACTTTTTTAATTAACTTTCATTTCAAATAGCGTTTTTGAGTGATGTTTTCAGATACGTGGAATTGAATTTGCTAAGACTTGGATTGGAAGATGGGCTACATGCAGTTCCTACGTATTGCTGTTACAGATGTTTTGTCAAATGCCTTGCCTGTCAAATTTTTTTTGAAAGAGTTATCAAGTAAGGCTATTCCTGCCAAACTATTATAAGGAGGACTTTACTCCAAAATGAGAAGACAAGTTTAGCAACATTCCTTCCTTCGGCATCTTATTCATCAGGGCTACTGGACACCCTGAGGACTTAATAGCATGTTAAAAAAGTATAAGACCTTTTTTGCACATTTCTAATACGAGTTTACAAAAAAAAGTGGAAAAAGCTTGTATATAAATAGTTGCTGCTTTAATTGGTATGGAAATTATTAATAAGAAATATATTTAACATACTGTAAAACAGAGTTACCCTGTGCAGGGTTCTATGAAAGGTATCCTTCTGTGTAAGGTCTATAGCATCGTTCCTTACAGCACACAGTTTATAGTATTTTCAGTATTCTGAAGAGCATGTTGGGTGACTTCCATTTCCTATGCAAATGTGCACAGTGTTGCATGTTATGCTGACTATTCCCTCAGCTTTTCAGTGGCATTTTGTTTTGGAGATTTCAGAGATTGATTGCTTCGCTATTTTTTGTGTACAGAGAACTGGAAAATGAAATGTAAATGGCGTGCATGGAATTATAACTTTCTGAAAATATGGTTTCTGGAAATTAGATGTTAAAATCAGCTGCATTTTCAATATAGATTAGAATTTTTCTAAAGTAATAAAGAAAAAACGTTTCTTCAAGCTGGTACTATTGTGTTCAGTTTTCTTCATGTTTCTTATACGCTCCAGAAGAATGCAATCAGAGCTGAAATATTAATTCTGGGGGCTATGAGCCACCACGCAATCCCTGGAATATTACACATTGCATTAATAAAGATGACAATCATAACACAATTTTAAATGCTAGAATATTTTGATCCAACATTTTTATACAGTTTTCTGTATTATGCTGAGTTTTATGTGCGGCTCATATCTGAAAAGGGCCCTCGGCACCCATTCCTTAGATCTTTTTAAACTGCTGCAGTCTGAACTAGCAATTACCACTCACTAGGAACTGGAATAAAGCTTCCTGGATCCCCAAGACACCAATAAGCGAACTGAGGTGGCATTTAACTCAGCCACCTGGTCTGTCTTTGAGTACGAGTGTCTATCCAGTAGTTATGAAGAGCCACGGAGCTATTTTTGGCTGCTCAACACAATCACACCTACTCATTTCACTCATGAACAAAAAAAGTGTTACATAGAAACAAAAGAAATAGGAGCTGGAATAAACAATACAAGCCCCTCAACCTGCTCTGTCATTCAATAAGATCATGATTGAAGTTCTATATTGACACCACTTTGCCCAAAAGTCTATTGATCTCTGTCTTGAACACACTGAGCATCTACAACCCTCTGGCATGGAGAATTCCAAAGATCTACAACTCTCTGAGAGAAGACATTTCTTTCCACCTCAGTTCTCAATGGTCAAACCCTTATCCTGAGATGACAATCCATAGTTCTAGGCTCTCCAGCCAAGGGAAATAGCATTTCAGCATCATCTTGTCAAGTCTTATGAGAATTTTATACAGCCTTCGAAAAATTTTGCAGTTGGTTAGATCAGGATATGGCTGAGTATAAACTCTGGCAAAACAGACTTCTTTTTGCCATGACCTATATCATGAAGTACTCTATCTTGTGATCCAGTTACAATAGGAAATGCAGTTCAAGGGGAAGCCTGAAAATCCACTATATTCTTTCATTAGAGTAGCATTTCTGCTGCCCTGGCCAGTGTGGTCATTTTCTGCTCTGCAGCAATACTTTGCCATACAAATAGTAGCCTTTTGCATCTATCACTCCAGCTGATCTGAAAGGGAAAGAAACCAGTTGGACCAATGATGCAATAAATTGAAAGTAGTCTATTCTCATAGCAAATTTCCTGTTCAGCGTGGAAGCTCCCTAAACTAAACTGTGATATTACTGATGACCAGCTATGAGGTCGGTCAAAAATGAAAAGCCTGGTGACGCTCACTGTCCTCTATCACATATGAAGAATGGCCACTTGGGTTGCCGACATCATAGCCTAGCATCTTAAATGAGGGTAGAAATGTTAGGACCAGAGGTGGGGTTGAAGAGAGTCCAAAAGCCAAATGCAAAATGTTATATTTATGGTTAACAAATTCTGAAAATGTGAGCATTGTTGACCTGGAAAATTGAACAAAACTTGTATTTATGATGTCTTGAGACTAACTCTCCTCCAAAACAACAAAAGGCAGTTTGCACTGCACGTTTCATCACCAGAAGCTCAGGCCAAAGCAACTTGCTCATTTAATATACCTTATTCAATCAACACTGACATTTATTCTAACATCTCATTCCTTCTTTGACAGCTGGAATTTTTGGCAAAACAATGCAATCTGCATTTTAAGAGGATGTTAGGATATAATTATTACAATCTTACAATCCAACATATCTCATTTTGTTAGTAATAACAAGATAATTGCATCCTCAATCATTCTGAGCCAGGTGTTTGACTATATGGACTTTTACAATCTCTGCAGTAATTTATAAATTTCTATTGGGAATTCAATCATAGTTATTCTCAAGTACTTGGTGTGAATGAAGTGACTGTCAAGAGATGACACAGGAGCTATGCAACGGCTCATAGAAATTATAATTAAACCTGATTTGACTTAATATAATTACAAATCTATCCGATGAGGTTCATGGTGCACAAAGTGTTCTGAATCCAGGACTGCTCATTGTTGGCAGATGTTTCTCTTAGCACCTCTTGTCTTAAGAGGAACATTTCAAATTGTAAAATTGGTAACAATTCAGTAATAAACTAAACAAATTAAGTTCAGATGCCATAGCCCTCCCTCGTTTGAAGATAGTCTTCCCATCTAAAGATCAGCAGTTATAAAAATAAATGGAAATACTCTAAATTTCTTTTTGTCTCAGTTTTTTTAAATTTTCTTTAGCGCCCCCCCCCCCCCCACTTTCCACCATGTTTAATTTTATGCAAATATTGCTGATGGCTTCATTGGGAAACTAGCAAAGAGTTGTCTACGGGAATCTATTTTTAGCAAAGTTTTAACAATGCTCTAAAAAAACTATTGTATGATAGACAGAGGAGGTTTTATGAAAGAGAAATTGTGGTTGACAAATTTAATAAGAGTATTTTGAGGTTGTAACTATTAGGGGAAATAAAGGTGAGTTAATTGCTATAGTATACCCCGATTTCCAAATGGCATTCTATAAGGTGTCACACACAAGCTTAATGCACATAATAAGGGCTCATGGAGTTAGGGTTAATATATTAGGGGGATACTGTACACAGTTCTGGTCTACATATCTAAGAAAGGATTTACTTTTTGTAAAATTTATTCATTCACAGGATGTGGGCACCACTGGCTAGGCCAGCATTTACCTGCCTTGAAGGTTCACTAGATAGTTTCCTGGGGTGACTTATAATTTATTTTTATTCATCCATGGGATGTGGACTTCGCTGGCTAGGCCAGCATTTAGTGCTCATCCCTAATTTCCCTTGATAACTGGTGATGAGCTGCCTTCTTGAGCCACTGCAGTCCATGTGGTATAGGTACATCCACAGTGCTATTAGGGAGGGAGTTCCCGGATTTTGACCCAGTGACAGTGAAGGACCAGCAATATATTTCCAAGTCAGGATGGTGTGTGGCTTGGAGGGGAACTTCCACGTGGTGCTGTCCCCATGCAGCTGCTGCCCTGGTCCTTCTAGATGGTAGCGGTCAAGGGTTTAGAAGGTGCGGGCTAAGGAGCCTTGGTGAGTTCCTGCAGTGCATCTTTCAGATGGTACATACTGCTGCCACTATGTGTTGGTGGTGAAGGGAGTGAATGTTTGTGGATGGGGTGCCAATCAAGTGGGTTGCCTTCTCCTGGATGGTGTCAAGCTCTTGAGTGTTGTTGGAGCTGTGTTCATCCAGGCAAGTGGAGAATATTCCATCACATTCCTGACTTGTGCCTTGCAGATGGTGAACAAGCTTTGGGGAGTCAGGAGGTAAATTACTCACCACAGAATTCCTAGCCTCTGACCTGCTGTTGTAGCCACAGTATTTATATGGCTAGTCCAGTTCAGTTTCTGGTCAATGGTAACTCCCAGGTTGTTGATAGTGGGTGATTCAGCAATGGCAATGCCATTGAATGTGAAGGGTTGATGCTTAGATGCTCTCTTGTTGGAGATGGTCATTACCTGTTATTTGTGCGGTGCGAATGTTACTCGCCACTTGCCACTTGCCAGCCAAGCCTGGATATTGTCCAAGTCTTGCTGCATTTGGACTTGGACTGCTTCAGTATCTGAGGAGTTGCAAATGATGCTGAACATTGTGCGATCATCAGCAAACATCCCCACTTCTGACCTTGTGAAGCAAGGAAGATCGGTGATGAAGCAGCTGAAGATGGTTGGGCTGAGGATACTACCCTGAGGAACTCCTGCAGTGATGTCCTGGAGCTAAGGTGATTGACCTCCAACAACTACTACCATCCTCCTTTGTGCTAGGTATGACTCCAACCAGTGGAGAGTGTTCTCCTTGATTCCCATTGGCTCCAGTTTTGTTAGGGCTCCTTGATGCCACATTTGGTCAAATGCTACCTTGGTGTCAAGGCCAGTCACTCTCACCTCACCTCTGGAGTTCAGCTGTTTTGTCCATGTTTGAGCCAAAGCTGTAATGAGGTCCTGGCAGAACCCAAACTGAGCCTCAGTGAGCAGGTTATTGCTAAGCAAGTGCCACTTGATAGCACTGTTGATGACCCCTTCCATCAAGTTACTGATCATTGAGAGTAGACTGATAGAGTGGTAATTGGCCAGATTGGGTTTGTCCTGTTTACTGTGTACAGGACGTACCTGGGCAGTTTTCCACACTGCTGGGTAGATGCCAGTGTTGTAGCTCAACTGGAATAGCTAGGCTAGGGGTACAGCAAATTCTGGAGCACAAGTCTTCAGTACTATTGCTGGAATATTGTCAGGGCCCATAGCTTTCGCAGTATCCAGTGCCTTCAGCCGTTTCTTGCTATCACATGGAGTGAATCAAATTGGCTGAAGACTGGTATCTGTGATGCCGGGGATTGCCGGAGGAGGCCAAGATGGTTCATCCATTCGGCACATCTGGCTGAAGATTGTTGCAAATTAAACCTTATCTTTTGCACTGATGTGCTGGGCTCCCCCATCATTGAGGATGAGGATATTTGTGGAGCCTCCTCCTCCAGTGAGTTGTTTTATTGTCCACCACCATTCACGACTGGATGTGGCAGGACTGCAGAACTTAGATCTGATCCATTGGTTGTGGGATAGCTTAGCCCTGTCTATTGCATGCTGCTTATGCTATTTAGCATGCAAGTATTCCAGAGTTGTAGCTTCACCAGATTGACACCTCATTTTTAAGTAAGTCTGGTGCTGTTCCTACCATGCCCTCATGCATTCTTCATTGAACCAGGGTTGATCCCCTGGCTTGGTGGTAAAGGTAGAGTGGGGTTGCAGGGGAAGGGGATGTGGATACCTGGTAATCAGCAAGATGTTTCCTTGCCTTTGAGACTCAATGAGACTTCATGGGGTCCGGAGTCAATGTTGAAGACACTGACTGTATACCACTGTGCCGCCACCTCTGCTGGGTCTGTCCCTACCCAGGGATTGTGATGTCTGAGACATTATCTGTCAAGTATGAATCCATGAGTATGACTAAGCTTGACTAGTCTGTGAGACACCTCTCCCAATTCTGGCACAGGCCCTCAGCTGTTATTAAGGAGCACTTGGCAGGGTCGACAGGGTTTGCCATTGTCGTTGTTGTTTCTGGTGCCTAAGTCGATGCCGAGTGGTCCATCCGGTTTCATTCCTTATAGCAGTTTCATACAACTGAGTGGCTTGCTAAGCCATTAAGTCAAGTCCATTGCTGTGGGTCTGGAGTCACATGTAGACCAGACCAGGTAAGGACAGCAGATTAGTGAACCAGATGGGTTTTTAATGACAGTTGACAATGGTTTCATTGGACTTGAGACTCTAGATTTTTCTCCATCTGCCCTGGTGGGATTTGAACCCTGGTCCCGAGAGCATTACTCTGGATTACTAGTCCAGTGAGAATACCACTATGCCACCGCCTCCACTTAATAGCTGTCTTTTGATGAGTGGTTGAGTAAATTGGGCCTATACTCATAGTTTATAGAAATGAGAAGCGAACTCAATGAAACATACTGTACAAGATTCCAAAGGGGACTGGCAGGGTAGATACTGAAACGTTTGCTTACCCTGACTGGGGAACCTGGAACATGGAGGCACAGTCTCAGGATAAGGGGCTGATCGTTTAGGACTGAGGTGAGGAGAAACCTCTACGCTCAGGGGGTTGTGAGTGTTTGTAATTGTCTACATATGAACATACGAAATTGGAGCAGAAGTAAGCCATTCGGCCTCTCAAGCCTGCTCCACCATTCAATAAGATCATGGCTGATCCGTTTCTGTTTTGAGTTCTACATTCCCATCTACCCCCGATAACCTTTGATTCCCTTGCCTAACAAGAGTCTATCTATCTCTGCTTTAAGGATATTCAGTGACCCCGCTCCCACTGCCTTCTGAGGCAGAGAGTTCCAAAGTCACACAACACTCTGAGAGAAAAAAATTCTCCTCACCTCTGTCCCATTTAGGCATAGACTGTTGTAAAGTGCTTTGGGACATCCTGACGATGTGAAAGGCACCATTCAAATGCAAGTCTTTCTTTTATTCCAGCTCTCTTCAGTTTTGGTTGTCTCATACCAATTTACCCAAGTATGGTTTATCTGGGTTAGGCAATAAAAGGTTAAATTGCATTGCTTGACAAATTATAATACTATATATATTACATATGCAAAAATGAAGAAGTTTAACATCAGCAATTACATCTGCTAAACATAATCACCAATCCACCCTTGCATCTACATCTGAACTTGGCTACAGAATGTAGTTGTGCATCTACCAGTTATGTATGTGCACATATGCAAACATGGCAGCTCAGTGCACAGGTATGAATGTGAGAGTGTGTGTGAATATGAATGACAAATGTCCTGCCCAGCAGAGATGGTTTTGAGTGATCAGTGCCTCGATGTTGGGGATGTTGGCCTAGGAGAGGATGCTGCTGTTGGACTGCCCTCCTTGGCACTGGATTTGGAAAATCTTGTGAAGGCTGGTGGTACTTCTCCAGTGCTTTGAGCTGCCTGCTGCAATTTTTCCAAGTGTCTGAAACATAGGGATCACTGCTGCCTGGTAAACCATGGCTTTAGTCTCGGGAGCATCATTCTGGTCCTCAAATACTCATTTCCTCAGTGGCCCGAAGGTTGAGCCGGCACATTAGAGGCAGTGATGAATTTCGTCATCTAGGTCTGACTTCATAGAGAGGAGGCTCCCACGATATGGAAAATGGTCCAAATTTTTCAGGATCCCGCCATTGATCTTAATTGTTGGGGGTAGGTGACCAACTCTGGGGAAAAAGATAAGGGACACTTTGGCGAAGGAGCAGGGTGGTGCAGGCAAGATCAAAGTACGGGGTGGGGGGTGCAAGACCAGAGGTGGGGTGAGGGGATGCGATTACTGGAGCTGAGTGATGAATGTTGGTGTGATTTTAGTTTTGGGTTAAATGCGGAGTAGGTTGGATAGTTTCTTGTCTATTCCATAATTATCTCTATACCTGTGGGTAGTTTGCTGGAGGTGTGGTGAGGAAGATGGAGACACCGGTTGATGTGTTGAAACAGAAAATGTGTTTTGCTCCAATCTTGACTGCCCAGAACAAAACAAAAACAGTAAAAACTAGGAAATAAGGTTAGTGGTCCAAACTGGTCTTATATTCCTTAAAATGGAACACTGATAAAAACTGGGAAATAAGAGTACTGGTCCGAACTGTTTTTTCCAATTGGGTTTAGAGAGAGTGCTTCCATTGGTGAGGATCCACGGCTTGCATGCCATCGTGGAGTGGAGTGGGCTGGAGGATGGTGACAAATTTCTGATGACAGCCCAGTTTGAGGAGGACAGTGTAATTATGCCTCTGTCAACCATGTGCGAGTAAATCTGTGCGTAACCTTACAGCGCAGGCGCAACCTCCGTGAGGCAGAACCCAATGCGCAAGCGTATACACGTCAGGCTGCGGATTGACGCGCAGGCGCGTTAGGTGTCAGGAGGAGGAGGAGGAGGAGGCAGGCCGCGCAGCTCTGTGAGGGTCGGGGTTAGTGCGCAGGTGCAGTTGGTTTCCCCGGCGGAGTGGAAAGGCCGGTGGGCGAATGTCCATCTTCAGGCCGGTTGTGATGGCATTTTCTTCGTGTCATAAGTTGCTGACCAGCCGCTGCTATTAAGGAAAGTGCCTTTGGAGAGGGGGCTCCTTCGCATTTATTGATTCGCTGCCTTATACCCAGAGAGTGGGGTTGAGGCCAGTGTCCGGACCATCCGTCGCTGCCGCCACTGCTGCTGCTGTACCCCGGCCCCTGGCAGGAGGCCCCGGCCTTGTCGCTGGCGAGACCGTTGCTACGGGCCCCGCCTGCCTGGAGAATGGGAATCATCTTCACTAAACTCTGGAGACTCTTCAATCACCAAGGTGGGGCCCAGACTAGTGGGTAAAGTGCCTGAGAGAGCTGGGGGGGGGGCGGGCGGGGTGGGTGTCTGACTGCTCACTCATATCCCTCTCACAGCCAGCCTCTCACTCTGAATGTACTTACAACCACAGCCCTAGCCCTGATAACTTCGCCTCAAATAGCCTGCCTGCCACACGCAGCCTCACTCACCCAGTCATTGTTATGCTCGATTCATTCAGTGTCGCGATTTGATCCCCTTTTATTCTCTCTTTCTCATTCCTACCTGCTTTACCCAATTATTTGTTTCTAAAATCGGGCTCAGGCTTATTTGTAGTGTTAGGCACATCCAGACTATTTAACCTATTTCATTTACATTTGATCAAGCAGATTTATCCACTCAATTTCAGGTCCATTGAGCTTCACATTGTCTTAGTATCTTTACTTGCCCTTAGTCTTATTTAAATAACAGGGCAGAACTTGCTCTGCCTGGCTGATTTTCTTACTGTCTTTTCTGTTCAGCTATTCAAACACATTCCCTCGGTTTTATGTAAACCACTCATTATGAATTTTCTGTTTGGTCTGCCACCACCACTGAAGAGCTTCATAGGTAATTTTATTTTCACTTTCTACTGTTCCTTTCCCTTTTTAAATGTTCATTCATCCATAATAGATGAACATCCTGAGAAAGGATCAAAGAAGTATCAGCTTGTTTTTTTTTAATTTATTGTTTCATGGAATTTGTGCAGATTTCATTAATTGAATTTAAATCTGCCATAGTGGGATTTGAACCCTTGTCTCCAGGCCATGAGTCTGGGCCTCTGGATTGCTAGCCCAGTGACATTACCAGTACACCACCACTTAATTTAATTATCTTAGCTTATTCTAAGTATTTCCAGTTTCTTTCTCTTTTGATTTTCATATCTACTTCACTCCATCTCTTCTACAATATCTGACTCATCTACTCTCTTTTGATAACATTTGGAAATGGTCTACTTATAATTCTGTTCAGAAGAAACCCTTTTTGATCATGAACTTCACTGCTGACAATTTTCTGATTCTGTTTTAAATGTGTATCATTGAGAGTTCAGGTGCAATCAAAATGACTAATAGACTATTCTGCACCTAATTTGAATGTGTGCCTCGTATGTCAGGTTCCAAGAGTTTAACTGCATTATCATAAGACATATGTTCAATTTATACAGGTGTGAGTTAATGTTAAATTTAAAAAAGAGGGTTTGTCTTCTCTCTGTGTGGGCATCAACTTGGATTACTCTAGGTCTGTGCTGTCATTTGGTACCTATGGCGCAAGTTTTGGTTTCTGGTTCCTGTGGCTGTGGAGTATTATACTTACTTTATTTCAATTTTTTTAAATGAGGTGTTTGAGTGTTAGTTTCTAATTTGCAGATTAAAACTGAAAATAAGTGGCAACAGTGACTGAGAACAATAGTGTAACTTATGTCAAAAATAGTTTGAGAGAAGAGTGTTATTTGATCATGATTACTGTGTAAATGTGCAAGAAGTTAAACTATTAGTCAGAATGTTTCTTCCTGATTTCAAGATTTGGCTGAGTAATACATTCTCAGTATGTTTAACTGCCACATTTGGCCCTGTGTTTTGGGTGTTGTTCAGACTGGAAGATCAACTTTCAATAACATTGAACATGCAAAGAGGGGATAACAAGGTCTAGGAATTGCAGAAAAGAAGTTCATTGGCTATATATTGTGCAAACAGCTTATTTGGAAAACTGAAAACTGGCCTCAGGCAACCTAAAAGCATGAATTAAAAGAACAAAATAATCTATGAGCATTATTACTGACACCTAAGTAGCCATTCAGCCCATTGCATTTCTGAAAAAGAGCCTTCCAGGCTAATCCCACTTTGCAATAAATTTTTTTGCCTATGTGGCAAAACAGATAAGAGTAACTGTGTTTTGCAATACAGTGCCAGAGGTTGCCTTTTTAATGCTTTGCAGCTTTATTACACACAGCTGGTCACGGCCTTATAGTTTAATACTTCAAAGTACAACTGGTAATACCAGAGACATATTGCAGACTGAAAAAATCTATTTAGCCGAAATGAAAAAGTTGTTTCCCCTGACTACTACCTTTATAAATGGGTGGGAGCCAGGTTGGATTACTTGAACATTTTTCAAACCCAACTTCATTCACCACTTCTCATATTGAAATTATACACCACATTCAGACACAAGTGATCTCAAAACTCCTCCAACAGGTCATATAACATGTTTGACTTTAGCTCAGCCATGATCTGATTGAGAGTTAAAGGTGAGGGTAAGGTTCCTTTAATTTTTCAACTGATGTAAATGAACTTTCAATTGGGGAGATGTTGTTTTCTGTTTATATCAATACATTGTTCCCACAGAATTTCTTGCACTTAGTGATGGAATTAATCATGTTATGATCTTGCCAAATAATAGGTATAAAATAACAAAATGCTGGTTGGATGTAGAGTCTTAGAGCTTAATGACACAGAGGGTGGCCATTCAGCCCATCGCATTTCTGAAAAAAAGCCTTCCAGGCTAATCCCACTTTGCAGTTTATGATCATTGGCCATTTAGGCTACAGTACTTCCGAGTGCTTAACCTGAATACTTTTTAAATGTGATGAGGGTTTCTCTGCCACCCTTTCAGGCAGAGTTCCAGATCCCCACCACCTGGGTGAAAGAATTTATGCTTAGTTCCCCTTTATTCCATCTCCCAGTATAAAAATCCTTCTCCATTACTTTAAAACATTTACAGGTCTGTCAGCATCTGTAAAAAGATAGGTTAATGTTTTGGGTGTTGTTCAGACTGGAAGATCAACCTTCAATAACATTGAACATGCAAAGCGGGGATAACAAGTTCTAGGAGTTGCAGAAAAGAAGTTCATCGGCTATATATTGTGCAAACAGCTTATTTGGAAAACTGAAAACTGGCCTCAGGCTACCTAAAAGCATGAATTAAAAGAACGAAAAAGTCTATGAGCATTACTACGGATGCCTTATTGGCTATCACAAGTCTGAATTCTTTCATTTTGACAGTGATGTGAACCAACTATGTTAAGCGTTGTTAATGTTACACATAAAAGGGAACAATGGTATATCATAAAAGGTATCATGCGTGTCAGGAATAATTTTCATAATGTTGGAATTTATTGTAAAGTAGCGTGTGTGGGACTTAATTGAATTAAAGAGAGCTGGTCTGAAGGCTTTGATGTAAGAAGAAAAGCTAGGTTTAAAATGCCAAATAGGTAAACATGGGTGAAATTTTAGAATGTGAGGTGTAAAGGGAACATTTGCATTTTTTTATAAACCAGAGTAGCTTGAATTTAAAGGGGGGCTGAAATGTTATGCCTAGCCAGAAGAAGTTAAGAAACAGTGTAATTATTTTTCCCAAAGATTACTGGTAAAATTAGTACTGTGATAGATTTTTTTATTATTAGAGAGGTAAAGTCCAAAGACATAGTGAATCAATGGAAATTTGCATTCAAAGGGGAAAATATGTATAAAGGAGAAAAGGCTGTGTATAAGGGCAGGCATTTTAAGATCTAACACAAGTGTGAAAGGCCTTTATCCTCTGTGCCCAAACTGCTTTCTGCAAGAATAAAAGCTAAGAAAACTCACTTTGAATTCTACAGTTCAGGTTATAGCGTTACTTCGTCTGGGCCTCTTAAAGTCTGTGCGTTTTACTGTTGCATTAACGGAGGTGTAACTGGGAGTTCAATTCATCAGGGGAGCTAGGAGTTATCATAGTAGTAATTTGTAGACCTCTGTATGTGCTTAAAATTATTTCTTTTATTAATAAATGTTTAACTTAGTCTTGTTAAAAAATGCTCTAAAATTTGGTGGACTTGAGTGCTTTGAATTCAGTCGTAACCTTGAAATAAATATACAAATTGCAAAACAGTTATGGCAATTGTTTCAAGTTTCCCTTTGGCATTTGAGCAGCTCAGCATTTACCAACAGCTGCTCCATAACAATGTGTGCACAGGTATAATTGCTTAGACACACCTTGTGACCAGGAGTTTTTACTAACTAAACCACTAAGTGGCACCAAAAGTATGATTCGTGAAAAGAGTACTTGATTTATTTTGTGTAAACCGCTAGCTCAGATGTGTGTAATATATTAGTTTCACTGATCAAGTCAAGAATATTTTAAAGTGTGTTTTCTATTTCTAATATAAATTGTCAACATCAGCGTTTTGGCTCTGATATTGAGTGGGATCAGCTCGCTGTTAATCTACAACCTCCCAACAGAACTCCCTATTGGTTGCTTGTGACATCAGTTTCTAACATCAGCCATTTGTGTTAAGTGAGACTAAACCGTGGGCAGTTATGTGTTGTGGGCTGAAGCGACAATTACACCAGTCAGATGTGTTGTCATTCTGCATTGAATTTAAACCTGAGTTAGGACCGTTTTCGCATCTGCTTCACATGTTTTTTCAAGCGATGCACTGATGAAAGTGATTCTTTTGGCTAGGATGCCTGTTAACCCATCAAATCTGGCAAAAAGAAATAGTTGTTTGCTTTAATTGTTATTTTTAATGTTTTGTGGGAAACGGAAGGGTGTAACCAGCTTTTTAGAAGGGATTTTTTCATCTACCAAGTTTGTAACCACTACACAGAAAGGAGGCCAGGACTAGACAAAAAAGCTTTCTTGGGAGGCAAAAATGGATTAGTAATATTTCAGGCTAAACTTCAGAATGCAAATAAACAGGCCTGAGTAGTGATAGACAGTAGTGGATAATCTGGCAAATGTATTTAGTTTTTCTTCTAAAATTACTAAGGTTTGTCTGAAATGGAACACTGCACAAAGTCTACGTCACCTTGAATTACACTCTCAAAATAGCTACTGAGTCTTGCAGTTACTGTTTACATCTACTCTAAGGGAACACCTTTAATCAGGTAGTCTTGATGGCAGTGACTACCAAGGATTTGATTTGTTTAGTAAAAACTTCAGAAACAGTGGGAACTCTGCAACTTGCAAGTTTTGATTAACATTCAAGCCCTCATTTAAAATTTCTGTTTAATTCAATTCAGTTTCACTTTATTGTCCATATGGAAATTAATTTTGGGTACATTGCTCATTCATTCAAAAATTACATATAAATTAATAACAAAATAAAATTACCCTGCCAAAGAGGTCGAACTTTAAGATGTATTAAAAACTATTCCAATGCATTAAAATAATCAGTCAGTGATTGCATATCCTCCTCATCCATTCACCAAACCCCTGTTAAAAGTTCTTGTGAAGAAGGGCACAAATGAATTCAAGAACCAGTTTGTCCTGCATCTGAGGGATTGTAGCCTTTTCCCTGAATGCATCCAAGGGATGATTCTTATTATGCAAGACACACTTTTCTTTCGTCAAAATTCTTAGAGCAGATTTTATCAAGAAACTTCTGCTCATCAAATACCCTTCCTGCCTAATTCATTAATCTCTGGAACTTAAAGAGTTTGCTTTCCTAAGACCACAGTACTAGGCGAGACAAACAAAAAGGATAGCGCTCTCAACTACAGCTGTATAGAAGAGTTTCATAATTGTGGAATCTACTTAAAAAAAATGTTTGTTTTCTGAGGTAGTATAATCGTGTGCCTTTTAACTAGCACATCTGTACACAGTTCCTTCCAATTCAGCTTATCTACTTTAATGCCTAGATACTTGTAGCTGTTAACTACTTCAATGACCACATCATGAATCTTCACGAGAACAATATCATTAACTGGTTTTTTTCCTATAAGACCCACAAGTACCATACCGTCAGCATACTTTAAGATCATTGTTATTGCGCTCTGATTGCCAGTCGTCTGTGTAGAGGATGAAAAGCAAAGGTGAAAGTACGCAGCCCTGAGAAGATCCAGTATGTGTTAACACGGGCTCTGAGTAAATCCCAGAAACTAATACCTGTTGGGTCCTGTTGTGAAGGAAATCACTGATCCAAAGTAGGAGAATGGAATTGGTGTCTAGGTTTTTCAGTTTCTCAATGAGCCTGAATGGTATTAAAAGCTGAAGTGAAATCAACAGAGAACGCGTGAGCATAGTTGCCATTTCTGTCCGTGTGCTGTTGGATCAAATGGGCCAAGGTCAGAACAGCATTGTCCATTGACTTCTGAGGTTGATAGGCAAACTGTCACTGATCAATATGTGGAAACAGAGGATCTGAAAGACGCTTTGACGCAATATGCTCAAATCATTTTCTGACTATCAATGTAAGAACAACTGGTCGGTAATCATTCAACTCAGCAGGCCATGACTTCTTAGCAACTGGTACGATGATAGCTGATTTCCAATAACAAGGAGCAGTGTGCGTGTCAAACGATTCTGAAAGATTAGAGAGAAAGGAACTGCCAACTGATGAGAACATTCCTCAAGAAATTTTACGCTGATGTTATCTGGGCTACATGCTTTCTGTGGATTCACTCACTTGAATTGCTTCTCTACCTCCCGTTTGTTGATAATAACATGAGAACCTTCTAATTTGTAAGTGAAACCTGCTGCCAAATCACATGTTCCTCAAATTCTTCGTTTTCAAACCAGCCAAAAAACCTATCCGATTCATTTGCAACATCACGAGGATTGCCTGTGGACAAATAGGTGTCAATTTCTCTCTTTTGATATGAAGCCTGACATTTTATGCGTATGCTTCCATCGTCTCTGAGATTATTTGTCTGAAAATAAATGTGCAGCTTATCACTGTACGCAAGTTTTACATTCTAAATTTGCTTTCTCACCTTGATTTTTTAAACATAATATATAAAATAAAAACAAAATGCTGGAGAAACTCAGCGGGACTGACAGCATCTGTGGAGAGAGAAATAGTTAAAGCTTCGAGTCCGTATGAATCTTCAGAGCTAAAGAGAAGTAGAAATGTGATTGAATTTATACTGTTTAAAGGAGGGTGGAGCAGTTAAAGCAGGATAGAAGGACAGCGATAGGTTGAGGCTAAGGAGAGATTGACAAAGATGTCATGGACACAAGACAAATGGAGTGTTAATGGCAGTGGTGAAGACTAAAGAAGATGCTGATAGTGACATAAATTTAAGAAAGTGGAAGATGTTAAAAGCAGCACTCTCTAAAAGAACAACATGGAAACAAGTGACGCATGGCCCAGCAAGGGGGTGGTGGTTGGGGAAAAGGGATTTAAAAAGGGGATCAAAAAAATAATAAATGAATAAAAAAAATTTTTAGTTCATCAAGTTTGCCTTGGTCCCCTACACTAAATGCAATTTGTCTTTCCTTCATTATTGCTTTTAAGTCCTTTGTAATCCATAGTTTCTCATTTGGATAGATCTTAATTGTTTTAATTTGGACATGAAACTGTTCACAGAATCATTTATGATATCTGTGCTCTTATTCCTGTCTTCATTCTTCATAAAAATATGGCAGTTCAAGTTATGAAAACATTTGCAGATCTTGAATGGCCACATTATCCCAGATTTTAACCACTTACCTGCCAGGTTTTACTGATTTCCATTCTTGCTGATATTTAGAGAAGAGATGCCCAACATTATGATCTGATTCCCTCATCCCTGTTCGAATCAAAAACTTGCGAAAGTCAAGAATGGAGAAAAAAAACGTTGATCCAGTGTCTTCTCTCCATGAGTTGGTTTGTCAGCACACCTAGTGTAGTTATGGAGTATTTCCCTCAAAGACAAGTCACAGTGATTGATATCACCAAGGGTGATCTTCAGTGAATCTGGAGAGGGAGCAGCCGTTTCTTGAACTGCTGCATAAATAACTCCTGCTGCTTTCTCTGTATTAGCCTGCTTTGGAATATTTAACAAAATAACGTGTAATTGATTGAAGTCACGAGGCAGATAGCATGGTCTAAAAGCCGTGCACAGTAGTTCAATGTTAGCAAGACAAACACATTTCTTAGCTTGAAAATTTCAGCCCCAAATGATTATTCACATATATTCATCTAACTCGCATTTGAGTCAAGGCCATGGGTTTCAGTTCTATTATGGACTTGAGCACATCATCTAAACTGACACCTCACTGAGGGTGTGCTGAATTGCCAGAAGTACTGTACCTTCTTCATGCTCAACTGACACATTAAAAAATTCCTGGCAACAATGGTCAGTCAGCCTGACAGCTATGGTGGGAAACTGTGACAATAAGCCAGAGCAAAATGAATTGGCACATGGTAAAATAGAGGTTGATGAATGAAAGCCAACATGAATTTGTTAAAGGCAAGCACTTTTGACTAACTTGATTGAGCTCCTTGAATTAATGGAGTGTGTTGATATGGGTTTTGTGTATATGAACTTTGAAGATACTTTTGGTTAAAAAAAACATGAGAAACATGTTAACAAACTAGTAGCAAATGTGATTAAAGGGACAATGGCTGCACAGATACTTAAGTGGCTAAGAGACAGAAAGCTTGTTTAAAGGGATCATCAGCCACCCAAAAGACATTGCTGTATGGCAGCGAAGCTAGGCCAACTTATACCGACTAAGAACAGAGGCTTAAGGACTTTTATCTCCAATGTCAATGTCAATGACTTAGACAAGAAGATCGTGCGTTTGCTGATGATACAAAGCTAGCAACAAAGATTGATTCCTGAAATGAGAGGATTGTCTTACGAGGAAAGATGTAGGATTTAGGACTGAGATGAGGAGAAATTACTTCACTCGAAGGGTTGTGAATCTTTGGAATTCTCTACCCCAGAGAGTTGTGGATGGCTCGATCGTTGAATATGTTTAAGGCTTGGTTAGAGAGATTTTCGGTGTCTCAAGCAATTAAGGGATATGAGGGGTGGGCAGGCAAATGGAGTTGAAGCCCAGAATCAGTCATGATCATATCGAATGGCGGAGCTCATTTGATGGGCCATGTAATCATCTCCTCCTATTTCTTATGTTCTTATATAGTAGAATGGCCCTGTCTTCTTTGCAGTTCAGGGGAATGAGAGCTGGTCTCATTGAAATGTATAAAATTCTTGGGGCTTGATAGGGTAGTCAATGAGAGTCTACTTTTCCTGGATGGAGAACTAGAGGTCATAATGTCAGTGTAAGGGCTGGCCATTTAGTATTGAGAGAAATTTCTTCGGAGGATCATGAATCTTTGGAATTCTGTATCCCAGGTGGCAGTGGATGCTTAGTCAGTCAGTATATTCTAGGTCGATCAGTAGATTTTTGGGTACGGAGGGAATCATGGGATATATAGATAGAGCTGGAAAGTGGAGTTAAGGTAGAACCATTATCTTAGTGATTGGAGCAGCTGCAAGAGGCTGTATGACCTACTCATGTTCATGTTCATCTCCTGGCTGGCTTCCCACTTTGTGCACACTCATCTTGATTTTATCCAAATCTCTACTGCCGGTATCCTAACGCACTAAGTTCCATTCATTCATCACCCTTATGCTTGCTGACTTACCCTGGCTTCCAGTCCTGCAGTGCCTTGATTTTAAAATTCACATCCTTGTTTTTAAATTCTTCCACAGCATTGTTGCTTCCCTCTCTAATGTTTCTCCATTTCTGGCATCCTTGATTTTAACTTTACCAAAACACACTAAAATTGATAAAACAGTGTATATATCAGACATCTCTTTCTATCTTGTCAAACAACATATTGTTGAAAGGTGCCATGTCACAATACTCCAAAGTGAAAGGATTCCTAGCTCATTTTGATTAGTAATGGCTACCATTGGTGGCAAAGCCTTCAGCTGCTTCAGCCCTTTTAGGAAGAGGTGGTGGCATAGTGGTAATGTCACGAGATCAATAATTCAGAAACCCAGCCTAATGCTCTAGGGACAGGGGTTCAAATCTCACCATGGCCGCTGGTGGAATTTAAATTCAATTAATAAATCTGGAATATAAAGATAATCTCAGTAATGGTGACCATGAAGCTATCATCGATTGCCCATCTGGTTCACTGATGTCCTTTAGGGAAGAAAATCTGCCATCCTTACCAGGTCTGGCTTACATGTGAGTCCAGACCCACAGCACTGTGGTTGACTCTTAAATGTCCTCTGAAATTCAATTCAAGGGAAATTAGGGATGGGCACCAATTACTGGCCTTGCCAGTGATGTCCGCATCCCATGAAAGAATAAAGAAAACAAATTTTAAGTTCTGGAATTCCCTCCCTAAACTCCCTCCTTTTAAGATGTTTCTTAAAACTTGCCTTGGGGCAAAGCCTTTGGCCACCTCTCCTAATATAATCTTTACGTGCTAATGGTGACCATTACAGAATCACTGAATTGGTATAGTGCGGAAGGAGCTCATTTGCTCCATCGTGTCTGCACTCGCTCTCCGAATGAGCAATTCACCTAGTGCTATTCCCCTGCCTTCTCCCCTTAACCCTGCATGGTTTCTCTTTCCAGATGGCAGTCTAGTTCCCTGTTAGGCTTCAACTGAACCTGCTTCCATCACATTCTCAGGCAGTGCATTCCAAACCCTAACCACTCACTATGTAAAAAAGTTTTCCCTCAGATCACTTTTGCTTTTCTTACTAATTATTTTAAATCTGTGCCTTCTCATTCATGATCCTTTCACAGTGGGAACAGTTTCTCCCAATCTACTTTGTACAGACCTTTCATGATTCTGAATACCTCTAGCAAATGCCCTCTCAACCTTTTTAATTTTAAGGAAACCAGTCCTCCCTTCTCCAGTCTACCTTCATAGCTGAAGCTCCTTATCGCTCGAACAATTCTTGTGAGTCTTTGCTGCACCCTCTCTAATGTCTTCACATCCTTCCTAAAGTGTGGTGCCCAGAACTGGACATACAATACTCTGAACTGCCAGATTGTCATAAAAACCCATCTGGTTCATGACTGTCCTTTCGGGAAGGAAACCTGCCGTCCTTAGTCCATCTGGCGTATATGTGACTCCAGAACCTGTGTGGTTGACTCTAAACTGCCCTCTGAAATGGCCAGGTCAGTCACCCAGCTATATTCAAGAAGATGGCGAAAGGCCAATTGGGATGGACAAGAAAAGCTGGAATTGCATGTGATGTCCATACCACGTGACTACATTAAAAAAAATACAATGATTATATGAATAGAAATATATAAATTGGTAATAATAGGGGTATTATTGACCCTATGCAATTATTGGTAGAGGGAATATGAAATGAAAGGACTATCTTTTCTTTCCTCAGTGAGCTTTAAATTTCATGCATCAGAACAACTTTGTATCTGATTTTCAGGACTATTTTGAAAACTGATGGTTGGGAAGGGGAGGTCATACCAGTGTGCTTCTGCATCATGAACGTATAGTTACAATGGGCAGATAAAATAGCAACGTTAGCGGAAGCAAAAGTTTGCTCGTTACTGGAAATTTTTTTTCTTTACTCCTCTCATAGGATTTGGGTGACGCTGGCAAGGCCAGCATTTATTGCCCATACCTAATTCCCCTTGAATTGAGTGGTTTGCTACGCCATTTCAGAGGGCAGGTAAGAGTCAACCACATTGCTGTGGATCTGGAGTCAAATGTAGGCTAGACTGGGTAAGGATGGCAGATTTCCTCCCCCAAAGGACATTAATGAACCAAGTGGATTTTTACAGCAATAGCTTCATGGTCGCCATTACTGAGACCGGCGGGGGGGGCAGAATATTACACTCAGGCGTGCACCTGACATACCCCAGCGTAAAATGATACGCAATGATGTTGGGCAAGCGTCCCGACATCTTTGCACAGTCTCGCAATATTTCACCCCGCAACTGACTCTGGCGCGTGTGCCTGCCGACAATTAAGAGGCCTATTAAGGCCATTTAAGAAGCTAATTAAAGTCAAATTTATGCTGCCCGTCCAACCTATGGGCGGGCAGGTAAAAAGGCCAAACGACCTTTACAGTTGTTAGGAAACCACATCCATGGGCAGGATGAGGTTTGCTAAAGCAAATAAACATCAGATAAGAATTTTATTTTTGAATTAAAAACATGTTCCATGACATATGACGTTTTTATTTTCATTTTTTTAAAAACAGCGTTCTTTCTTGCACATGCGTGAACTGTGCACTAGGCCCAGCTCTCCCTCCTCCCCCGCCAGCACAGGCAGCATTCCAAACAGGGCGGGCCTTAATTGACCTGCCCTCGTAAAATCGAGGAGCTGATCATGGCTGGCGATTGGCATCCCGACAGCCTCGCCGAGCACCCCTGCCAAGGGCAAAATCCTGCCCCAGCTTTCAATTCCAAATTTTATGAATTGTACTCAAATTCCACCAGCTGCTGTTGTGGGATTTGAACTTATGTCTCCAGAGCATTAGCATGGGCCTCTGGATTACTAATCTAGTGACATTACCATTATGCTACCATCTCCCCCCACGCACAGTTCTAACAATGCAAGAATTTTTTTTTTGCCTCAAAACATTTTATAGCTGTAAACAATACTTTTTGTTCAGTTAAATTGGGGATTTAAACATGCTATTATTATGGACAATTAAACATTGTGACACGTAATATAATTCAGTCATTATAGGATAAAGGCTGCAAGACTGCTGGTACTTGACAAAAACCACTGGGCCATATCAGAAATGCTGATCCCAATGATGCCACAGAAACTAGAAATAAATTTGTTGCTTTACGTGCAGCTCTCATTCTGACATGGGCAATTTCACGCAAAGGTTCCCTTGAATTTTGGCAACAATTCATTGCACTCCAGCCACCAATTGCCCCATTGGTAGAGAAGTGCTGAATTCAAGCCTTGTATCTATTTTTCATAATTTTAAAAAATTCATATCTCCATAATAATCCGCAGGGCAGTATATCGTTATATAGAAATAGCAATCTGCTATACTGCATAACCCACATTAATCTAGAGCATTAAGAACCCATGCTGTCATTCATTTACCATAAATTGAAATGTCAAGTCGTTTGGTGAAAAATGTAACATTTTGTTTTGAAGATTTTGATGCTGTTTGATGAAGGGCACTAAATAATTCTAGTAACATATGGACTGAAAATTTGGCTTTTACACTATTTTTGCAAAATCCAAAGGCTCTCATTCATTTCCTTTCAATGAAAGGATCTTCATATCTGACCCAATGGCCTTATACACTGAGAATATTGTACTGCAAAACTAATTGCTGTATCTCTCTTTGCTTTGGACAATTTTTTCCCAACAGCATTTCAGATGGTTATTTCCAAAACCCAATATAATTGAATACTGGAAATTATGTAACTTTTGGTCTTTTATTCTGTAATAAACAGTAATTTTTATATCTTTGAAATTCATTAATCTCACTGATTTATTTCTCTTTCAGAACATAAAGTAATTATCGTTGGGTTAGACAATGCTGGGAAGACAACAATTCTTTACCAGTTGTAAGTATAATGACCAGAGGACTCTTCTGCCTTAGAATTGACGAGTTGTCTTTTCAAATGATGCAACTCTTGTTTAGTTCTCAATATAGATGTATGATGTTGCCCTTTTTTAATATAATTGTGTGGTGGATAATGTTGCATCATCTGAAATTCTTTCCTTTTTTAAGTTTCACAATCATAATTTTCAGCTAACCTTTTATCACAAAATGCTTACTACATCAATTTTTGGGGCTATATGTTTTAGATAAAAGGAACTGCAAATTTATTTCTTAAACTCCTACACACTAGTTCAAGGAAAGGTTATTCTCTAAGTTTGTCAATGATCTAAGCTTTCAGCTATTGTACATTGATATTAAAATTCAGCTATTGTACATTGATATTAAAACAACAAATATTAATTGTAAAGTTTCTAATCAAGTGTACCATTCTTAACTCTAATCTACAAAAACTAAAATAAAATTTGTTTAAAAATTAAATATTTTGAAATGCTACACTTCTGCCCATCCTTTTATCTCATTGTCACACCCTGTATTTCTCATTTTCATTTGTCCTCTTTAACGTTGATTTTCCTTTACCTAATTCATTTTTTCTAAACCTTATTTCCATTTAAACGTGGTCCAGAGTTTCTTGGAGACATGCACTGTTGTAATGGCGTATCAGAGTTTCAAGGTTCATTTTTCAGGGCAAAGGTCTCAGGAAATTATGGCCCAAGTGCCTCACCACAATTTCCTGGGACTTTAGCATTACTCTGCTGTTTTTCTTGCCAAAAGCAGTCTAACAATTAATTCTGATGGTTCCACATCACCTCCCTGCACCCCCATCAAAGTCAATGGTGATCATTAATTGGGCTTAATTAATGCTACTGTAATTGCCACTTGGACTGCTACAGAATAGCCCTAGTGCGTTCAATGTGTCTTGTGTAATCATAGGAATCTTGTGTTTGCGCAAAATGTGCAGATTTCTTTTAAATAGTTCTCCTGAGTGTTAATTTTATGAATTATGTAATTAGTATTTGCGAATATGAATACTTCTGGATGATTTCTGAATGCTTGTACAATTTCAGAAATAAAATTTCTTTGGCTATTAATGCTAGAGCATACTCATTTTTAACTAATTTGTGCCACCATTACAGTTCTGCTGCCACTAATACTTCCATTCGTGGGAAGAACACAAGGCAGTTACTGGCGCATCTTTTATATATTCTTGACCACTTACCCCAATCGTTCAGGACCAACTTGATGGAAAGAAATGCATGATCCGCATTCACTGATTTGTTAATTGGTTTTCACCCATGATTAATGACTTCATAGAGTAATGTGGGCACTTATAACAATCTATGTTTCCTATGTCGAAAAGCACAGATTATAGCTCCAGACTAAATGCCTGTTTGTACAGTTGATTTCTTCCATAGCTGCATGAGATTTTTAATAGGTTGTTTTTTCACGCATACTGTATAATATGTATAAGATTTGGCTAGAAGTGGTGCAAGCAACAAAATGAACCATTCACCTCCTGGGTATATATAAATCTGTGTCTGTCAGCTATTTTTATATGGAGTATAAGTGGAATATGTTCAACACTTTAATTGCATTTGTATTGTAAAAGCTGAAAACCAAATGTGTATTGCAGTGTCTAGGGACCTGTGTAGTACTCTGCAGACTCACTGTAGATATTGGTACTCCGTTTCAAATAAAGACGCATCAAATCCAAACTAACCAAACCATTGCATTTTACAGCTGTAGTGGTTAATTTATTAATAATGAGGAGACCCTTTATTTTCTAAAATAGGTACAAGCCTCTGACACCAGAGTGCATATGGTGGGAGAACGAAATAAGTTGCTGGCTGTGCAATTTCAGATTTCCAACTCTGCTTGCTGCAGCACGTTCTAACCTGCTTTCCGGCAAATTTGGTTGCAACTTCTCCACTGGAGGGTTGAGCAACAAAATAGTCTAAATCATTTTGTTCACAATACCACCATTATGTGAATTTTAGGTCATTATCTTCAAAAGTCATGTATTATTCTTTTCCTCTCCCACCTTGCTTCCCCCATCTAACTTGAATCAACATAAAAGCTGAGAATTTCTTGTTGTTCACCCAGGTTTTATTAGCAAAATAGGCTAAAATCAGCCAAACAAGCATACAAGATCACCCGTTTTAAAAGCAAGCTATGTCAAGTGAACAGTAATTTGAGTTTCTGCAATTTTTTTTTTGAAGCAGCATTAACAATGTGCTGGAAACAGGCCCACCTGACGTCCACGTCCACCCAGATTGAAAAAATGGGCATGGCAAGTTTCCTCTGATTGCAACCATTTGAGGAGGCTCTTTAAATTGAGCTCACTTCGGAAAAACAGTGCAATTTCAAGTGTAATTTGTGCCCAATTTCCTGATTGAGTCCAGAATGGGTTTTTAGTAATTAAGAACTGCCAAAGCTTTTTTGAAAAGTGAGGATGTCATAATGTCAAGAATTTCACAAATATTCCGGGATCAGTTTGAAATTTGTAAATATCAAAGACAAATGTATATACTCAATAGAAGAAAGTTTTAATAATGCATTAACAGCAACAACGTACCTCTCCACTGTCAGTGAATTGTATGTTTAACTTTGCTTGGTTATTGAAGTTTAAGTATTTAGTAGGTGCTTCTGGTTTCCTCTTGCCAGTTTCTGCCAAGGCCAATCACTTAATCCAGGGAGCTGGTTGGTCATTATTCCCTCCAAACAGTAAGCGGAAAATGCCCCAGGAGAGAATAGTGTAAGGAAAATGTTGTTAAAGGGGTGGGGAGGTGGTGGTGCAGGGTGTGGTGTGGGAAGAGAAGCTGTGTTATAGGCACTTCATTCAAAACTAAAATCCTATTGTATTCGTAGAATTGCACCAATATTGTTTACTTCGTTGAATAGGATCCACTGTTTGCAGTGTAGGTTGAGCACTTAGATTGGATTACATGATCTTTGGCAGGCTGTCTCTCGTTCCATGACGTTTGAATACTATTGCCAGCATTCTCTGTGACATGGATATGCCTGATTGGAATACTTATCTGGTACTCATCTTGTCTGTTTTTCTTTTGAACTTGAGAGCTTTGTAGTAATATTCACCTTTCTGCTGAGTCGTTGGTTAAAGAATTCTGTATGATTTAAGAGCAAGGGAACTATTTCCCATCTATAGCTTCTGCCCATTTCTTTCTTCCATTATTTTGCCATACCTCTTTAGATTTTACTGCACTTATAATGTTCAGCTCCTAACCAATTGGAAATGTAAATGGCCTGCTGCATATGATGTTTCTCATCTGTGTGTGAGCAACCATTATTTAACTGCATTTACTGCAATGCTTTCCCACTTATTGTGCTTCCCCACCCCAAAGTGCACAGATTGAAACTGAAGTTGCGCATTTGGATAGTTAAGCTGTAAGAAAGATATGGAAATTGCTGGAAGTGTTCAGTAGGTCTGACAATATCTGTGGAGATAGAAACAGAGTTAACATTTCAGGTGATGACCCTTTGGCAGTTTTGGTGCAATGTCGTTTTTGACCATCTCCACGATGGTGTGTCAGTGCAACAAGTGACTATATTTTTTTCTTTGAACTCTTCAAGTAGTGCAAAAATATTTTAGTTCTCATGAAAATATTGTGCTTGTGTACGCTAAGCTAAAGCATACTGTACAGTAGGGTTAACAATGGTAGTTCTACCTCAATAATTTGCATAACCCAAAAGTTAATGTTCATATTGCTTGCCAAGAGGCAAAGGGCCAACCTGGACTGCTGTGACAAATAGCCTATTTTTGCATCTTAACTTCTAATGTATTTTTAGATTGCCTTGATTCGCACGCAAAAGATGCTGGATTCTGATGCTTCTCTTTGTAATTCTGAAGGAAGACTTATGTGCATGTAACTCTATATTTTTTTATTTCTTATAGGCATTGGAAACAGTCTTGGAATTTTTTTTGTGTAAATTTAACAAGTGCTACCCACAGCCCATCATTTCCCTTTGTAGTAGTTGAGTGATGCTTCAGATGTTATGTCAGGAGTGAGTTTTGTAATTTTTGTTTCTTCCTAGGACAGCTTCAAGATTTTTAAAATTATATGAAATTTACAAGGGATGGCACAACAGAATGTAGATGAGCATCTCTTTACAGAATATAGTGTTTTAAGCTTTGTTCTTGGAATTTTCTATTAAGTTGTTTTTGATATTGTGGTTGGAATGCATATGCAGCCTACAAAAGATTCTGGGAGAAACCTCAAATGTCTTATCTACTTTGAGTTCCTGAGGTTAAATGTATAGCTTTAAATTAGTGGTTCTTTTGTTTGTTCCTTAAGCCACATATTCTGCTTTTTTTATCTTCTGAAATTGTTGAAAGTAAAAAGTAATTGGCATGCTTAGTTTTTAAACTAAGAAGTTTCCCCTGAAGATATACTTTGCAAAGAGCTAAGGAATTTCAGTAGCATTATTGCTAAATATCTAAAAGATGTGTGTACTCGGAGGAGAAAACATAAAATGCATTGTTAGCAGATGTGTGAGATTCATAAAGAAATTCTGACCATTAATGCATTGAGCATGGGTTGGCATTCACTTGGTTTTGGATGTCACTCCTATTTAAATCCAAACCGGTGAAGCTGAAACGCAGCTCCATTTTCCCCGGGTTTCTAGGTTTGAATCCAGTCCAGACCGACGACCTGAAAATTATTTATGTCACTTGTATCAGAGGCACATTAGCTAAATTAATTTAATCCAGCTGCTCATGAATGCAAAAATACACAAGGTAGCCCCTCATTTGGCTACTGGTTGCAGCAACCATAATAACTTGCATTTTATATAATGTATTAACATGATCAAATGCATCAGGATGCTTTGAGGCAAATGAACTGATCAGTAGTTAGAATAATTGCAAGGAATGACTGAATTCATGACCAAATAAATGGCTTTGAGGAAGTCTCTTAAGGTGTGAAGGGCAGTGGTAAAAAGAAACTAGATGGGAAGACAGAAGTTTAGGGAAAGCGTTCCCAAGGGTATAACTTGGCTTGCTGGAAACTTTGATTAAAAATAGAGGTGTGCTATTTCCAGTGATTGACAAGTCTCCACCAACAACAAGGAGATTTAGATGTAAAATAAAATCTAAGAGATTTAGGATAGAGAATATGGGGATCTTTTAAAAAAAAATATAGCACATTGTGCAGCTGTGAAACGCACTACTGGAGTTGGTGTTTGAAACAGAGACCATGGGCAGCATCATCCTAGATTTGCACTAAGTGTGGTAGCAGGCTGGTAAAATGACGTTTTACCCGCCGGCTGTGATGGTGGGTTTCCATGCTGTGTCGTCCCAAACCGGTCACGTTATTTATACATTCCTGGGAAACATGCCGTTTTCATGGGGGGTGGGCTCTCATTCGCCTGCCCACCATCACCTCACCGCTTCATCATGCCAGGTGCTTTATTTAAGGTCCAGTCGCACGCACTCAGTGCTTCCAGCCCACGACTGCTGCAGGCAAGATGACCACGAAAGGCAAAAAGACTACAGCCCCCAGGTTCAGCGACACCTCACTGGCACGCCTTTTGGATGCCGTGTAGGCCTGTTGGGATGTCCTCTACCCCTGTTCTGGCCACAGGATGGGCATCGATGTGCCCAACCAACCAAACTTGGGAGGCAGTGGCAGTCAGCGCCAACGCTCTTCAAAAGAGTGCAGCCACCCAGTGCCGCAAGAAGATAAATGACCTCCTCCCTTCTGCCAGGGTAAGTCAGTCTTTTCATCACCTTCAACTCACACACTCACACAAACCCATCACACATTCACAGGGCCCTCACTCACTGCCAGTTAAAGGGACATCATCATTCACACAAACCTTCACTGTCCTCATCTCATCCATCGGACGATTCATCACCCACACTTGCCAGACATACTTATCATCTGGACTGGTAGGCATCCTGCAACACCACTTCCATCTCTATGCATGCAGGACAAGCTGGCACATAATAGGGAGAGGTTACAGATTGGTGGAGGAATGCCTGAAAGCAAGGTCCTCATGGACTTTGAAAACAGAGCCATCCAGCTGGCCGGCGACAACCTGGACCGGTCCTGTACTGATGGTGAGGCCGGTGGTGCTCTACCAAGTAAGGATCCAGCTGTGAAACATACATCAGAAAACCGTGCTGAGACTAATGTGCCCTGTTTCACAGGCCACTGCCATGTGCTAATTACCTCCCCTTGCTTCCGCAGGCACATCTGGGAAACAGCCAATTGAGTCCATGACCCAGGGCCTCCAATCAAGCCCCAAAGGAACCTCTGAAGAGGAATCTGGAAGCACCTCCATGAAGCCCTGTCACAGAGCTCACCTACGCCCTCCACCAGCGCAGAAAGACACACCTCAATGGGACCTAACTTTAGAATAGCCTCAGGATCACAATCTGGTGAGCACATTGCACTGTCTGATTCACAGCAGGCGGTTGCAGGGACTTCCCCAGTGTCCAGTACTCAGAGGACTGCTGGAGGCCAGAAATTTGCTGAGCCCGAGTCAAATGGCGAGCATCTGGACTCTGTCATGTCACAGTTGCTGAAGCTGCAAAGGCAAGCTCGGGAACATCAGGAAGGGATGCCCGCTGCACTCCTCAGATTGAAAAGTACAATGGAGGACTTTACCTGGTTTCACTCTGAGGTGATAATGCCAGCATGCTAACGTGCCAAGAGCAACACTGATAGGATGGCGGCCACCATGGAGACCTTGGTCCAGGACATTGCTCCAGCGCTGCTGCGTGGGCTCAACTCTATCGCTGATGCCATGGTTGGCCTCCAGCCCTGTGTACGCAATAAGGGTGCGGGACAGCTCGTTCTCACTCCAGCTATCCGTTCTCCTCAGGGACTCCGCTTGGAGCCCTCGGGCACCCATAGCGGGGAGGATCAGCAGGTGCACATTCCAGGGCCCATCCATCCAAGAGACTCCAAGAGTGTCCGGCCCATCCAAATCCTCTCTTTCTGTGACTTCAGCACCCCCGCCTCCACAGGCCGAGGAGAGTTCTACTACGACACGGCGGGACACCAAGAGCAGGCTGGGGCCCTCCATGTTTCGGCCCTCCAGAGGACGTCCGCCAAGGTCATCACAGACAAGGGTGTAACAGTCAAAAGGCTGCCCCCACCTCCACTGTGAATGTCCGGGCAGCACCAAGACATAGGGTTAGGAAAGTTAAGAAGAATTAGTTGCACAACCTGGGCATGGGTGTTAATCACTTGTACGTACTGTTCACCAGTATTGTCAACAAACTCCCAAGAATGTCTCCCTGCCTATGACTCCTTGTTCTGATGACCAGTGTTCTTGTCACTCGAATGTGAGACCTTTCTGCACATGATAAAGAAAGGTGTCTCAGTCCAGGGCCTCTTTCCTGTGCTCTGTTCAGCCATCAGACCAAAGTGATAGTCCAGTCTCTCACTCCCTGGGCACATCACTGATGCCTGCACCTCAATGGTGCTTGGCATTGCTTCCAGAATGTAGTGTGCTGGCGCTATAGCATTCCATCATTATCTGTGTGTTCTCAGCACATTTAACGTGGGCCTGGTCCCCATCTATTCATCTGTGACCAGTGACGCTCTGCTTCTGAAGGACTCAGGTGCTGAAGGCGGACAAAGGATCATATGCTTCTAAAGTTTCATGGCATGTCTCTATGATATGACTGATCATGGAGCGTAAGCGAGCTGCCCTTGGCCAGACAGGAGTCAGACATTCTGAGGCTGTGTGAAGATCTATGTCAAATCCTCACTGGATGTTGTTGTCATCATCCTCCTGCAATCAAGGCTTCCGCTGCGCCTCCATGATAGGAGTATTCTCACAGATTGTATTCATGCTGCCATAAACCAGACTGGAGTCAAACGTTCACAGATGCAATGTGAGGATCCGTGGGGTCACCTCACTGCATGCCGTTGTCATCATCCCCCACAAATCTAGTAGCTATGAGGGTCTCCTAGCGCACCTGCCTTAACTTGCAAGTGCGAGGGCCTCATTCCCATCATCATCGCCTTCGAGGACCTCCTCACCCTCATTTGCTTTGGTATTCTCCTCATTGGAGGAGACTTCCAACTTCTCCGTCTCCTCAGCCAGCTCGTCTCCCCATTGCAGCACCAGGTTGTAAAGGGCGCAGTAGACGAGTGTGAAACCGTCTGCGGACTGTGTTGCAGGGCTCCACTAGAGCGGTCCAGGCACTGGAACCTCATCTTCAACATCCCAATGGCCTGCCCTATCAAGTTGCGGGCTGCAGCATGAGCTTCATTACACTGTTGCTCTGCTGCAGTCTGAGGCCGCTGCACGGGTGTCACCAGCCACGGCCTCTGCAGACAGCCCTTGTCTCCGAGTAGCCATCCGTGCAGATTCTGTGGACCCTGGAAGACTTCAGGGATGTGTGACTGACTGAGGATTTAGGTGTCATGCACATTCCCTGGAAACCGTGCGCACACCTGCAGGATGCGTTTCTGGTGGTTGCACACCAGTTGCACGTTAAGCGAGTGGAACCCCTTGCGGTTGATGCAGTCCACTGTTTGTTGCAATGGAGATCTGAGTGCCATGCGCCTGTGCCCTGGGTGAATCCAATCACTCTTGCATCCTGGCTGTCCTGGTCCTGGGCAAAATGCATAAAGTTGTGTGCCCTTGCAAAGATGGCATCCATGACTTCATTTGTGGGTGGAGGCTTGAGATCCCACAGAAGTCACCTGAAAGGAGCCACTGGCATAGAAATTGAGCACCACAGCCACTGGCAGTGGATGCCCTCCATGTCCCCGTGGTGCCAAATCCTGAAGTAGCTGGGTAGATGTGGCCGACCAGTTCCCTCGACATGCAGAGTCTTCGGTGACACTGATTCTCGGTTATCTGAGGAATGAAAGGCAGCGCCTATAGACCCTGGGTGTTGCTTGGTGCTGACCAGTGACGGCTTGCTATGTCTGTTTGACAGCGTGTGTGGGAGCCCCAGCAGCTCCTTCTTTGTGAAGTTGCTGCTTCTGCCCCTGCGTAGCCAGGAGCCTCAGTGACTTTCTGTAGGCCATCAGGCATACAGCCAATTTACCAGGCTCCATGATATCTGATGTACTCCTCCTGCAGGATGAAAGAGAGACACGTGGTTAGCTTGGGTGTACTGAGAACCTGTCCTGGTTAAGTGTGACGGTCCCTTAATATTTCCTGGAGAGCGCTGGCCACCACTTGGATGGCCAGAGATTACTGCGCTGCATGGCTGCCCAAAACCCCACCTGCCTAGTCGGAAGGTGAGGCACTGACTAGGCACTTTACAGCCTTCCGGACTGAATATTAAATTCAACAACTTTAGGTCTTGAGCACCCTCCTCCATCCCCACCCCCTTTCTGTTTCTTCCCCCTTCCTTTTGTTTTTTTCCAATAATTTATATAGATTTTTCTTTTCCCACCTATTTCCATTATTTTTAAATCTTTTATGGCCCCCACCCCCACTAGAGTTATACCTTGAGTGCCCTAACATCCATTCTTAATTAGCACATTTGTTTAGATATCACCAACTTCAACACCTGTGTTCTTTTGTTCTTTTGTCTGTGACATCTTTTGATGATCTGCTCCTATCATTGCTTGCTTGTCCCTACAACAACAACCCCCTACCCCCCCCCACCTTAAACCAGCTTATATTTCACCCCTCTCCTTGTAAAGAAAAATCAGTTCTGTTGAAGGGTCATTAGGCCTCGAAACGTCAACTCTTTTCTTCTCCGCCGATGCTGCCAGACCTGCTGAGTTTTTCCGGGTAATTCTGTTTTTGTTTTGGATTTCCAGCATCCGTAGTTTTTTGTTTTTATACATAAGCTAGAAGATTGACTAATGCGTGGCCTCTTCTTTTGATATGGGGTGGGGAAGAAATAAGATCAAAAATAGGATAAAAGTTGGGGATAAAACAATGAATAAATGAATAAAAATGAAAATAAATTTTAAAAAAGTGAATAAAAAATAATTAAAAAATAAAAATGAATATTGAGAAAAGGGGTGCGGATAGAGGAAAAGAATTAATGGTCTGAAGTTGTTGAACTCAATGTTAAGTCCGGTAGGCTGTAAAAAGCCTAATTGGAAGATGAGGTACTGTTCCTCCAGTTTGCATTGGGTTTCACTGGAACATTGCAGCAGGCGAAGGACTGTCATGTGCGCATGAGAGCAGGATGGTGTGTTGAAATGGCAAATGACAGGAAGGTTGTGTCATGCTTGCGGGCAGACTGAAGGTGTTCTGCAAAGCGATCACCTAGTCTGGGTTTGGTCTCTCCAATGTAGTGGAGACAGCATTGGGAGCAGGGATTGCCGTAGACCAAATTGAAGGAGGTGCAAGTGAAGCGCTGCTTCACCTGAAAGGATTGCTTGTACCCTTGGATGGTGAGGAGGTAAAGGGGCAGGGGTTGCACCTTCTGTGATTGCATGGGAAGGTGCAAGGTGCCATAGGAGGGGGATGTTGTGCTGGAGGTGATGGAGGAGTGGATAAGGGTGTCCCGGAGAGAATGGTCCCTACAGAATGCCGACGGGGCGGGGTGAGAGGGAAGATGCGTTTGGTGATGGCATCATGCTGGGGTTGGCGGAGGATGATTCTTTGAATGCGGAGGCTGGTGGGGTGAACAGTGAGGACAAGGGGGACCCTATCATGGCTCTGGGAGGGAGAGGGAGTTGTGAGGGCAGAGGCGGGGGAGATGGGTTGGACACAACTGAGAGCCCTGTCAACCACAGTGGGTGGGAAACCTTGGTTAAGGAAGAAGGAAGATGCCAGAAGTGCCGTTTTGGAAAGTGGCATAATTGGAACAGATGATGCTTTTATTTTTGCTTTTAATACATTACAAATATTGGTTTCATAACCTTACAAGTTATTTAAACAAAAAGATTCTTGTAGGCTTGCTTTTCCCTCATACTTCCTGGTCGCATTATCCTGGCTGCTTTCTCCAGACGTTGAGTCTTATGTCACAGAGGAAGGCGAGAGAAGGAAGCTGTTAATCACAAGAGTATTTGCAAGTAAGGATCACGGATCTGCCTGGTTGAAACCCAAACTATGACAGCAGTTACCTTTTACTTTGGAAAAATTTCAAAATAAGAATAAAATAAATTATTCAAATAGACTATAAAAATTTCATGTGAAAGAGGAATACTGTAATAACTTAGAGCAGTAAACTCTGCAAAAGGTCTTAACTGATGGTGGCAGGTTCTCCTTTCTATCAATAAACTCATAGTTACTAATAAGGCTGTGATAGAATCTGCTTAAATATGCTCTGTTAATAATGACAAGCACACTGAGCTGTGTTTCTTAAAAGCCTGTTGGTGTAATGAGAATATTTAAATTTTACAATTGTCAACGTTATGCTGTGTTAAAGATTAAAAATTATGATCACTCCAGTTCTTTTTAAAATTTTCATATTAGATAGTCTGGGACTTGTAGAAATCTTATCAAAATGATTGTGTTTCTTTCTTTCCAGCTCCATGAATGAAGTTGTACACACGTCGCCTACAATTGGCAGTAATGTAGAAGAGATAGTGGTGAATAACACACATTTCCTAATGTGGGATATCGGAGGTCAGGAGTCATTGCGTTCATCATGGAACACGTACTATACCAATACAGAGGTGAAATTCAACTTGAAGTTCTTCACAAAAATATCACTCCAAAACAAGCAAGATTCTTCTTATGTTGTACCTTTTTTGAATTTTGTTAAATTAATGAGATAAGATTAGCTCAAACCTCTTTTAAGGTAATAAATGCATTGATGTTCCAACATGCCCTGCTAGGAATATGGAAAAGTGATTTTAAAAAAAAAATCTTTCTCTCTGGCTATGCATTCCAACTTCAGCTAGCTTTATGTGCTGCTTCCTTACAGTGGGTTTTTGGTTTCATTGAGCTATCCACTAAGTCCCCCAGATCTCTGTCCTATGTTGTCTCCTCTATCCTGTATCCTGGAAACATTTAGTTTAGAATCCCACTGTTCATCTCCCTTACCTAGTCTTGTTATCTTGCACTGGTCTATATTCAATGCCATTTGCCACAATCAGCTCATTTTTCCAAACTACTCAGATTTTTTGGTTTGATTTGCCTCTTCTGTGTTGTTTAAATCCCAGTATGAAGCTAGATGGGAAAATATATTGTGCAAAGGACACAGAGCTGCAAAGGAATAGAGACAGGTTAAATGAATGGGCCTGAAGGCGGCAGAGGGTGTAATATGTGGGGAAAGGTGAAATAATCCACTTTGGTTGCAAGAATAGAAAAGAAGGGTATTTTTTAAAAGGTGAAAGGCCTACACAAATTGGTAGCTAGATGAATATAGGTGTTCTTGTACATTACAGAATCACACAGTTAACATGTGGGTACAGCAAGCAATTAGCAAGGCAAATGGTATGTTGGCCTTTATTGCAAGGGAGCTGGACTAGAAGAGTAAGGAAATCTTGCTGAAGTTATATCAAGCTTTGGTGAGACCACATCTGGAGTACTGTGGACAGTTCTACCTTTCATGCTTCCTTTAAAACCCACTAATTAAGATTTTTTTCACCTCCTAATATTTACCTCCTTGCATCAACACCCATTTTTTCTCCATTCACTTCGGTTCTGGAAGGTTTTGTACATTAAAAAGATTATATAAGTACAAGATTATGTTGCTCACAGTGGGCTGAGCTTTGAGGCTCTACATCACCAGGGACTGATGTGCAGCAGATGGCTTAACAGCAACAGGTGCATAAATGGAAATTGCAGGCAAAGCACATGTAATTTTCCCATACTCTGAAGTCGTGTTTCTATAGATAAACCACTTTTCTTTCATGCTTTTCAATTCTAACAATGTGCACATTTCCTGAGCTTAACTCTTATCCCCTCAAAATATGCCTTACTAAAATTGTATTTATATTGTATTCATCCTTTATTCCATAATATCTCTAATCTTAAACTCTACTGCATTGTTACCAAAGTGTTTTGATTCCGATCTGCTCTTGCATTTTCTGTAATCGTTTAATATCTAGTCCAGTTGCTTACCTGTCTGTGTTATCCACTAACTATTGCTCAGTGCAGTAATCTAAAGTTGGGATTGGAATCATGTTTCACATTTATTTTGTTATATTTAATTTAATCCGAAACAATGGAGTCTGGTCCTATGCGTGCTTCCTGTATTTGGCTACAAAGTTCTTGGTTTATTCCTCCTTCTGGCTTGGTAGTCAATAGTTGGTGTACATAGCCAATTTGCTTTTCTGCTTCTGCCTTAGACCCTATATACAAACAAACAAAGTTTCATCTTTATCTGCACTGGATGCCATATTAGTACATCTCCACTATAATCAGCTACTTTTTCACACAAGTCCACACCTGCTGCCACACTCCTTTTTCCATATCTTGTCTGCTTACCACTCCATTATTGAACTGTATTTGCAGCACCGAACATTGCCTGTCCAGCAAAGATCTAGAGATCTCCTACATTTTTTTCAAGACTCCTATAATTCATCATAGAATTAGAAACATCCTTTTTCCTGGATGATTTACTTTATAATTTCTGCTTATGGTCATATCTGTATACTTCAACAGCTACCATTCCCTGCTTTGAACCATTAACATCAGCTTCCTGTGTTTAACTATCTCTATCAGTTTATTTTCCCTCTTCCTAGTTCTGTTCACTTTAACCCTTCTCTACCTTATTGGTTTGAATTCTTCCCCCCCACCTCCCTTGTCATATGAACCTTTTTTGAAAAGACATTGATAATAACCTCCAAACTTTTGCCAAACCAGCAGTTCCTGTGTCCCAAATGGATCAGATCCTGCAGATCAAGAATTGTCCTCTTCTGTCACCAATGTAATGCAACTACCACAAAGACGAGCCTTCCCATGATCCTGTGTAGAACCTGCCATCGTCATTATCAGCAGCAATCTAATTCACATGAAGCTATGTTATCTATAGAGCATTCTGAGCTCCAGAATTGTACCAATTTCCTAGGAATTGGAAATCCTTGCTATGACTGTATCTTTCTAACCGTATATTGAAATGCCTAATCTGCCTCTCACCCAACCAGGTGATGTGGGGAATAAACATCTTGCATTTCAGTTCGTTTAAATCCTCATCCCAAAACGTCTAAGACCGCCATCATATTTTATCCTGAATTATTGGTAGATATTTTAACTCGCAGCAGGAAAGTGACCAAACACGCAGCTGACTCATCTTGAATCAAGAAATTTGATTTCCTGGCCAATTTTTAATGACACTGTCCCTTTAACATTTAACTATTGGCTAAGCTCCAGAGAGGAGCAATGGGATTGCCCATGTTTTCAGTACATGTGTAAGCGGTGCTGACAGTTCACCCTTCCTATGATAATGAGATGTGAACTTCAATATGGTTCATGCTTCCCCATATCGGTTTCGGAGGACTGGCCCACTTGCTTGATTTGGGTGACTTTGCAACTGATTTGGGCAATTAAGAATCACACCCACCCTGTCTTAGTCAGCCTTTTCCAACATAGGAAGCCTCTTGCTAGCATAACTTTATATACTTGCAGGAGTGTGCCATAAGCTGGGTTCTACTATTGGTTATGTAACTGGTTGTAATTATATTGTTAAACAAAATCATTATATGCATTTTAGCTCTTTATGAATGTATTTCAGTTTGTGATCGTGGTTGTAGACAGTATGGACAGGGAGAGGATAGCTATAACCAGAGATGAACTCTACAAAATGTTGGCGCATGAGGTAAGCATTTTGATAGTCTGTGCAGATTATCCACAAATTTTATGTTGCTTATTCTGAATTGTAGATTACTTGGAAATTAACAATTAAATTGGTAAATTAGCCATTATTCACCTATCATATAGACTCACCCTTGTGCAAAGATAGTATACATAAAGAAACTTTTTTAGGATTGCCTTTTCTATGCATCTATACCAAAAACTCTCAATACATATTTGAACAAGTTTTAAAACCAATAAAGAAAATGGAATTTTTTTTAACTTAAGGAATGCAAACAATTAGCAGTTAAATTCATCATTCAATCTCCACTTAATTACTGAGCAGTGGATTTGTTTTTATTTCTGAAAACCGCAAGATGTTCGGTTCGAAACTGTTCCACACTTTGGCACCAAGCTCATAATTAGAATGGATTTCATAAATACACTTACTCTGTGTGAGTAATGCGTCTTCATCCAGGGGGGCTAAAGTGATTTTTCTTGAATGAAATTTGCATTAACTTAAAACTTAGATGAAAAGTTTGATACTTTTTTTATATTCTATCAGAGCATTTTTTCTAGCTCCCTTTTAAATGTTGTCCAAAAAAAATTTTTTTTTAATATAGATATGTATTCATCTACCCATAAGTCTTGCGATCAGTAAGCATCCATTGTATTGGACCTGAGAGTGTCACATCAGAATGTGCCATCAGCCTCACACACAATGTCAGACATGTAAACATTTGAGTGGTTGAAATGAGGCCTTGTTGTTAAATTATGAAATATTTAATTGACTGAATGCCAATGAATCCAGAGCAGTTTGATTCAGTTTGTAATTAGCAGTGAGAAATCAATAAGCAGCACAGAACAGCAATCAAATTGCTCAGTTTTTTCCCCCCAGAGCTACCAGCTGTGATCTGACAGAAGTTGACCAAGTTACTCAAACAGCTTTTCTTTTCACCCCAATAGTTTTACAGTTTACAATTTTATTTTTGGCACAAACAGAAGACACTGCCACATTGGATATTCTATACACATTTACTTATGTTCTCAGGTTGCCATGTTCACTTTTACTTGGAAGAGAGAATCTTGGTTAATTTCATGCTCAAAGTCCATTTTCAAGACAGGATTTTCATCCAATTAAGAACACAAGGGCAGTTCTAAAGAAGATGGGTGTTCAAGGTTTTCACCATGAGTGTCAGGTTGGGGAGGGGCAGAACTCGACAAGGAAATTTTAAAATTAGTTCAGGTGGAAAATGATGATGAGGATGGATAAGCCAAGCAGGATATGGATGGGGAGTAGAGGTACGGCAGCACTCTGAGGGCTGTCAATAGTAGAGACTGTAAAGGTCTCAATGTATCATATAATGGAATGAAAGAAGTTGTATTTTCGTGTGGGGGGAAGGGGGAAGGAAGGAGAGGAAGTCAGTGTGAAGAGCAGGATACACAATTGTTTGAGGAGAGTTAGGGGGAAAGGAGGGTGAGTGTAAGTGAAAATTAAAATTACCAATAATAAGTTGTCACTCCATGCAGAAGCTGAGATTGCATAAGAGGGATACATTTCTGGTGAATTTATATTGTTATGACGTGACAGATGAAGTGTGCCAGGCAGATCAAATCCACGAGGGAAACTTGATCTCACGGTCATAACTGTTTTGCAATTTGTATTTTATTTCAAGACGTGTGCCCTGAATTCAGAAGTGATAAGATTACCACGATGTCAGAAGTTTTTTAGAAAACTAAATTAAGCATTTATTATCAAAAGAAAAAAGTTTTGAAGCACATTCATAGGTCTACAAATTACTATGATGATAACTTCTAAAAACCCTAATTAATCTGGCTCCCAGTTACACCTCCGTTAAGGCAACAGTAAAAAAACAAATAGTTTTAAACAGATAAAAGCAAAATACTGCAGATGCTGGAAATCTGAAACAAAAACAAAAATTGCTAGAAAAACTCAGCAGGTCTGACAGCATCTGTGGAGAGAAAAGACAGAGTTAACGTTTCAAGTCCAGATGACTCTTCAGAACTAAAGAGAAGTAGAAATGTGGTGAAATATATACTGTTTAAGAGGTGTGGTACAGCTGAAGCTGGATAGAAGGCCAGTGATAGGTGGAGGCAAAGGAGAGACTGCAAAAGATGTCATAAACAAAAAGTCGAAGAGGTGTTGATGGTGGTGATACTGGCTAAAGGAGGTATTAATGGTGACATTAAGAGTAGAAAGCAGGATGAGCAGTGACAGATGGCCCTAGTGGGGGTGGGGTGGAGAAGATGGGATGGTGTGGGAGAAAAGATCAAAATAGGTTAAAAGGGGGGATAAAACAATGAATGGAAATAAATGTAAAAGAATATATATATAAATTAAAAAATAAATATTTGAGAAAAGGGGATCAAAAGTGGTGAGGATGGAGGAGAGAGTTCATGGTCTGAAGTTGTTAAACTCAATGTTAAGTCTGGAAGGCTGTAAAGTGTCCAATCGGAAGATGAGGTGCTGTTCCTCCAGTTTGTGTTGTGCTTCACTGGAACATTGCTGCAGGCCAAAGACGGACATGTGGGCATGAGAGCAGGGTGGTGTGTTGAAATGGAAAGCGACAGAAAGGTCTGGGTCATGGTTTAAACCCAGGCAAAGCCACACAATACCCTGGACAGTGGAGTTCAAAGTGAGTTTTCTCAGCTTTAGTTCCTGTAGGCAGCAACTTGCTGCACACAGGCTGGAGGCTTTCCAGGGCGTTGGATCTTAGAATGCCTTTTCCTCTTACACATAGCATCATCTCCTTTATACATGCTTGTCCCTTTTTAATGCAAATTCCATTGTTCCACTATGTCTTTGCAACTTTACTTTTCTCATAATATAAATCTTTCATAGTACTAATTTTACCAGTAACCTTTGGGAAAAATAAACACACAGGCTTAGCTGCTTATGGCTAAGTGTAACATCCTACCATCTCTTTGAAATTCAAATTACCCTAATTTATCTATAAATACAAATTTTTCTCATACCTCACATTCTGAAACTTCAGCCATGTTTATGTATTTAGCATTTCAAACCCAGCATTTTTAATGGCTCAAAGCCGCCAGACCAGCTCTCCTATTCAATTAAACCTCCCATGCACACACAGAAACTATCCAAACCCCACTATTACCTCACTTTTACAATAAATCTCAATGATATGAAAATTATTATATTTTCATGGCAATAGAAAGTAGGCTAGTGTCGCCATGGAAGTGATAGCATTGGTCATAAGAAGCAGACAAATTCTTTCTAGAAAAGTGGATGTCCCAAATTAGCATTGTATTTTGACCAAACTATAAGAAAGAGATTCCTACTGCAGTACAGGATTACATGTCAAATAAGTATTTTATTGGCTGTAATGCACTTGGGGATCGCCTAAGATTTTTATTATAATAAAATGAATAATGCAGCAAATCAGCTTACTTCAAAAGTGCAATTTAATTTCCTTTTTAATTGATTATCCTTCAATGATTATGAACATTATAGATGTAAGTTCTTCCTGATAAGATTTTACTTGATCTTGTATTCCTTCAACAGGATGTCCTAAGGTGCTTCATGTACAGAGAGCTATATAGGTAAACACAGTTGTCAATTTTTATACACTGAGATCTCTTAAAGAGCATCTGAGATGAATGACCAATTCAGAGAAGAATGTTGGCCAGGGTTGTGGCTCCCAGCTCCTCATGGAATTGCACTATTGGATTTCTTTTACTTTCGTCAGAACCGCATGACAACCCTGATTAATGTCTCATTTCGATAGATTTCATCTCCAACAATGCAGCATTCACTTAGTTCTACATTCAAAGCAGCTAAAGTTAAGCACAGCACTCAAATCCTGAATTTGGACTTGATTCTACAAGCTCTTCACTCTTGTAAATATTCTTAGCTGACACTGCTGATTGTTTCAAATTATTATTTGTTTTTTTTAAACAGAGTTCCATTGTTACTTAATTCAAATCATTGTATAATTCAGATTTTTTGTTGTGAGTAATAATTTCTATAAAACATCACAAGTGTATGAAGAGAAATGTTAAATATTGAAATTACTCATTGTGATTGTAGTGTGCACATATTTAATGCTATGTAGTGATCTAGATTATCTGAATCCTAAAATACACAGTGAGCTCACTTTGGTCTTAAATAGGAATTGGCATCAAATAAGTCTAATTTTAACACTTATAAATAGTGTTAGGTTTTAATATGTTTCCCTGAAAGTTCAAAGTCACAAATAAGGCTTGGTCTACAGTTTTGTTGTTTTGGGGAAGGGATGAGGTGGGGAGAAGGATAGAGAATTTGGCAAGGGAGCAGCCTGATGCTGTTTTTGAGCCCTATTTGACGTTTGTCATAAGTACCGAGTATAGAGTTGCTTGTTTTTTTAAATTTGGTCCCTGAACATTGCCTTGGCTATAAATTTTTAACTTATTTAGCATTTTTTAGAATGAAACTGCATCCTAGCACAGCAATATAATGTGTTTTATTAATTTGACTGTTTGACACCTCTAATCTCTTAATGATTTAATGCTGCATTCAAATATATATTATGGTTGAATAAATCCAACAAATACATGAGTCTCTGTAACATTTTAAAGATTTGTAAGCTGTGTTATAGACCAGGGGTTCCCTCATCTGCTGCTGCTCTGCCACCATTATTTCACCAGAACTGTGATGGAAATTAATTTATGTTATGTTAGCAGAGTTTCCATGGGACTTGTGAAGTTATAAGGATAGTGTGGGAGTAATTTTGAGGGAATCTCTGCTCATAATTTTTAATTTTATGTGCATTAAAAGTTCTTAACATAATTGTAAAGAATGAAAAATGGTCAATTTTTGTTTTAAGCAGTTGTGAAGCAGATAGCAAGTAAATCGTTAGCCTTCTGAAAATAAGTTTTCTAGGTCAAAAACCTGAATTAAAAAAATACCGCATTGGTCTGGGTTGTTCAAAATGGGAGAAAGGTTTGGTTGAAATATGTAATGTGCTAATTGTTCCTCAAAAATCCACTGACAACAGAAAATTGGATTTGCAGCAAGATGGGTAACAAAGTTGATTTTATCTTTGAATTTTCAGAAGAATGCCAAGGGTTCACTGCTCATTGATCTGATTGTTATTGGCATAGCTGATCTTTGTTGATTCAGATCTTTGTTGATTCAGTGAAGCCTGACTTTATTTAGTAGAATTATTTGAAAGTAAAAAATCCTAACAACTGCCTGCAGCTGTTTTCCTAACTCATAAAAGCAGAACTCGGTCTTTGATGGATTTTATTCCTGTTTGAATTGAGTGCAGTGCTCAAAGGCTATTTGGTGTCAGCTTGGCTGAGTTGACAACATTCTTATCTCTGAGTCATAAGATTGGATTTGAGCGCATAAATTAACCTAGCGCTTGAGTGCAATAAGTGCTGCGTTTTCAGAAGTTCAGTGCTTTGGATCAGACATGAAGCAAGGCTGCATTCAGATTACTGTCCTGGGTTGTTTACAATGTTTGAAAAACATCACAGTACCCTCCCACTGTACCGACCATCATACCTCCCCTAATTAAGAGTACTGAAATGCTTCATTTAGCGCATTGCTGTTCTGGAGGACCTTGATCCATGGGAAATGGTTGTCATGTTGTCATGCAGAATTACTACAGAAGCAGGCTGTTTGGCCTGAATAGTCCTTGTTGGTGTTTAACCTCCACATGAGCTGTTATTCTCATCCCACATGTACCCTTTATTTCTATTTGCTTCAACCACCTGCCTAATCTATTCTTAAATGTTACAGGGTCTCTGTTTCAAACACTAACTGGGGTAGTGCACTCCACAGCCTAACAATCCTCTGTTTTAAAAAATATAGTTTCTTCTCCTTCATAAACCTCTTAACATTTAATCTTCTGCGTGTTCCTTGTTTTAGAATCCTCAGTCACTGGAAACGTCTGTTTCTACCTGCTCTGTCCATCCTTTCATAATTTTATATACTCATTCCTCTGGTCACATTATCTATTCTGTTCTTAGTCGAGCCCCAATTTTTCTTTTGTATTTCTGCATACCCAGCAGTATCCTAGTAAACTTGTGCTGTACCTTCATTTTTGATTCAACATCCTTCCTATATTGCAGAGTACAAAACTATCCACCAAACTCCAGCCATGGTCCTAACCTTTTATATACCTTCACATTACAGCTCAACTTTTATATTTTATGCCTCTAAATAAGTAACTGCATTTCAAACTGCTTGGATATTTCTGTCAGAGACAAGGGTCTATGTAAATACAAGTCTTTTTGGTTATTTAATATAGTGAGCTTTTGGCGTATTACAATCCTTTTTACATGAAGTGGAACTCTGCATGCATACTTGGATGAACATACAGAGGCCCACCTCCCTGGAATATGTTATAAGTGCAGATGACATAATAGCTTCTCTCTAGATATTAAAAAGATTCTATGCAAAATTTTTTAAAAAGTCAAGATCTTGCACACTCTGCAAAAACTGGGCTCTGTTGGCAGTTTGAATATTATAGGATTAGTCAGTAGTTGATATCTTTTACAATAGAAAACATAACAAAGCTCGATCGCCTTTCAGGCTTTTAATTTTTTTAATGGATTAGCCAAAACATTTGACCATATTTGGTATTTAATATGATTTGGACCTGATTTTAGGACGGAGGTGTTCAGTTCGAGGCTATGACCCTACTCAACAAATGTTTTCCTGCCATCTTATATCTGCAATTTTGATGTAAAGATGAACTTTTGCACATGTGAACGGAAGTTGTATGATCAATATTAAAACATCATACCTGCCTATAAAGAATGAAATCCTTCTCTTTCCCTCCCTTTCACCATGCTGACACCTTGAAGCTACCTATCGGTGAACCAGTGATATTTCTCCAAAATGGGTTTTCAGATGATGACCATTTCTTGTGCTGAGGAAATTGTTTCACAATGCTTTTGCTTCAGTGTTCATAGAACTTGTTCTTAAAAATTGAAGTTTTAAAATTCAGTCTATATGAAGTAATCACATTTTCCCAGAACTATAACAATATTTTGTGTTCTGCTATTCAGGATCTGAAAAAAGCAGGACTGCTGATCTTTGCCAACAAACAAGATGTTAAAGAGTGCATGACTGTAGCTGAAATCTCTCAATACCTTAAATTGACCTCTATTAAAGATCATCAATGGCATATTCAAGCTTGCTGTGCTCTGACAGGAGAAGGGTGAGTGGTTAGAATATTCCATCTAGGGATGTTTTATTACCTTTGGACATGTATAACTGGAGAAATAAATTTGGCAGTCTGGATTTGGACATTTTTTTTGTGATGCTCAGCTGCTCTAAAGCAACTATTTTCTCATTTCTTTATTGCGTTTGTTAAGGAGCTAGATGTTACAGAAGGAGCATATTGTTTTAAATTACTACCCTGTATCTAGTTTGCCTTTTTGTTCAAAATTGTGTGAGAGACTGACTTCTTTGGAATTTATTTTTATATAAATATGCATGATATTGAGCAATATTTGCAGTAAGTGCTTTGTCTGCCTTCACAGGTTATGTCAGGGATTAGAATGGATGACGTCAAGACTTAAGGTCAGATGACCTCCATGGATCAGGATCACGGACCATTAATATCTAAACTGTATATCCCTTCCAGCGGTAACGACTCCATGCTTGCTGGATTTATTGGTATTTATTTTTCAGACTGAATAAAGTTTACTACTTTCACACTTGCTTCAAGTACAAGTTTGGAAAGACTTTCCTTAAGGATCAAGGTTGAGTTCAAGACTCCGAATTCAACTGGTCATTTGTAGCTTTTCTTTTAAAGATGGCTGTGATTGATTGACATTTTTTTTGGAACCAGCACATTCTGCTCAGGGTAGAGTTTTCTTAGTATTTGGTAAGTATTCAGAGGTGGAAGAAGTTAATTTGTATTCCAACATTATCATATTAATTGCTTGCCACTTTCTTTGTTAAATAAAAGAAGCTATGATCTCAATGGAACACTGTTATACTGTTCACAGCTGAAAACCCCAAGTTCTGGTTGAGCTACCTGTTGCTGTTATGATCTGGTTTTGGCTGACATCGCTGTTCTGTGAAGAAACTCGAATATTGTAGCCATTATTCTTTGTTTTTAGAGTGAACAACGAGCAAAATGTTTTGTTTAATTTTCTCTAATCTACAAAGGAATGCTTTTGGGAATGAGTTGCATGATGCAAGGCAGACTAAAGCCACTGAAAATATTATCAATGTTGTACTGAGAAGTGGGTGTGCGAGTATTTATATTTCAAATCATATTCTTGTTTCTATACACTATTTCTCCACATAAATTATATCATGAGTTATATCATGAGTAAATTCAATGACGATTTGGAAAGATTTTAATATAATTGCAGAGCTACTTCACATTGAATATTAGACAGTTTAGCACAATGAGACTTTGTTTGATCCAGCAAAGTTCAAAGCTGCACTGCCAACTTCCTGATCTCATTCTGCTGTACTTTCACCAAAAACTGTTTTTAGATATTGAATTCAGACTTTTCTTTTAGTCTAATGGAGTTTGAAACTATTTTGTAGGTTTGGACTATACTAGACTGCCAAACATGGGGCAAAATTAGTGTAATGTTTTAATGTGTCTTCATGCAGCATTATTTGAATCCCCAACAAAAGTTGTTTGTCCTGTGATTTAAAAGTTACTTTGCAATATGACAGTACCAGGTTAATTGGGATTAGTATAGAGACAATATCAGTCAGGCCCTAATTAGAATACAATGTGGTTAAAATTTTGCTGTGTCAGACTAGTATTAAATCAATACCTAAAGTTCAATATGATTTTGCATGGAAGCTTCCTTCAGGGCTTTGAATTGTACCGAAGGCTGAGATCCTAATTTACTAAATCTTTGGTGGTTCTCTTCACTGGTAAAGATAGATCTTTGTTTCTTTCTGTGAAGAACCTCTGGGAAGTTGATCTGTAACTAGCATCCAAGCTGCATTGTTGCATGTTTACTACATAATGAAAAAAAACTTGTTCAAATCTTCAAGTTTCAGCACTAGAAACAATTGAAAATGGAAGGAGCACCGACCACATTTTAAAATAATTGGTTGTATTAAAGGCTTATTTATTCTCCCCAGCAATTGTTCAATGCACATTTTATTAGATGAAAGATGTTCTAGATCAGTATGAAGACACCTAAATGTAAAATCAATTTCTTTGTTACCAGTACATTACTGATTAATGGTTTATGGAATAACTATTCCAATTCAAGTTTGCACAGGGTGAAACTTACTTTTTAATTTTTTGCTACAGTACAGTTTATGAAATCAATTATGTATATTGTGAACAAAAACAAAAATACCTTGAAAAACTCAGCAGGTCTAACAACATCTGCAGAGAGGAATAGAGTTAACGTTTTGAGCCCGAATGACTCTTCTTCAGAACTAAGGAAAAATAGAAAAGAGGTGAAATATAAGCTGGTTTAAGGGGGGGTGGGACAGGTAGAGCTGGATAGAGGGCCCATGATAGATGGAGATTGCCAAAAGATGTCATTAGACAAAAGGACAAAGAGGTGTTGACAGTGGTGATGTTAGCTAAGAAATGTGCTAATGGGGACATTAAGGGTAGAAAGCGGGACGAGCAAGGGACAGATAGCTCAAGTGGGGGGGGGGATCGAAATAGGCTAAAAGGTAGAGATAAAACAATGGATGGAAATACATTTAAAAATAATGGAAATAGGTGGGGAAAATATATATATTAATTATTGGAAAAGGGGGGATTTTCCAATAAATAATATATATATATATTTCTTTTCCCACCTATTTCTATTATTTTTAAATGTATTTCCATCCATTGTTTTATCTCTACCTTTTAGCCTATTTCGATTCACCCCCACTCGGGCTTTCTGTCCCTTGCTCCGTCTTGCTTTCCACCCTTAATGTCCCCATTAGCACATTTCTTAGTTAATATCGCCACCATCAACACCTCTTTGTCCTTTTGTCTATGACATCTTTTGGTAATCTCCATCTATCATGAGCCCTCTATCCAGCTCTACCTGTCCCACCTCCCCTTAAACCAGCTTATATTTCACCTCTTTTCTATTTTTCCTCAGTTCTGATGAAGAGTCATTCGGGCTCAAAACGTTAACTCTATTCCTCTCCGCAGATGCTGTCAGACCTGCTGAGTTTTTCCAGGTGTTTTTGTTCTGCATCCACAGTATTTTGCTTTTTCTTATGTATATTGTGAATTTGACATCTTGAAGGCAACCTATATGATGAGTAAAACTGGATTTCACTAACCCCAATGTACTATAATTTGTTTCATGGAACAGAAAAAAAAGTAGTATACCAATGCATGAAAAAACAAACTCATATTACACATTTGATATCTGCATTCTGGCATCAATTTGAATTTATTCAGTTTGCAAAAATGTCAATACTACATTGTAGTTTGATTTTTCTTCCTCTTCTCAATATGTGGGCACCACAGGCAAGGTAATATTCAGTAACCAACACCATTTTTCCTTTAGACTTGGATTCAACCTGAGGACTGGAATTTTACAGCCCCGTCGTGGTGGGGCTGGAGCCATAAAATGCAGCGAGCCATTCTAAACTTCATTGACTTCGGCGGGACCTTAAAATCCCGCTGGTGTAAAATTCCGCACAAGGTGTGTGCAGACCAGACTAGGTTAGGGTGGCAGATTCTCTTCCCCAAGGGACATTTTGAACGAGTTATGACAATACAGTTTTCATGGTTGTGAGGCTTGCAGGGAGCTACGATCAAATCTTGACAATCTTCTCACAAATTTATAAGCCTGCCTGTGTTATTGCATTGCGACACTAGAACTTTGGTCATATTTCTGTTTCATAAAATGTTCACTGTTTCTTGACTCATTCTAAAATTACAGATAGGCCACATTCCATGTTGTTTGATCAATTGAGCTACAGACTGACCAATTGATCGTGTATCTCATGGTGTCGAAGCTGGAGACTTGTTAACGTTGCGCTCAGTCTTTGGAATATGATCAAAATATTAAATTTATTCAGGCCTCATTTTTCTCCTGGAATCATGCTAGTCCAATCTTATATGTTCATCATGTTTATCAACACACAGGTGATTTTTGTTGGAAGATTTGTAGTTGGAGGTTTAACAGTCTAAAGGACATTGATATGTTCGGAGTAAAAGTACAAATGTTTTGAAATAGATCTCAAATTTATATCACATCTCTCTCAGAAACCAGGTAAGTATTTGAGGTATTTACTTTTGAAATATTTCATTTTGGGCTTGTTTTATTTAAGTTAGTGCTTCATAGTGAAATGCTCAGTTAAAACCTAGTTGCTTTATTGAATACTTAGTAAAGAAACTAATATTCTTGGTTTCATATTTTTACTTGATAACTACAATCAGAATGGTTTCACAAAGAAGCAGGCCATTTGGCATGACGAGTCCATGCAGGCTCTCTGCAAGAGCAATTTAGCTGCTTCCAGTTCTTTTCCCTGCATTTTCTTTTTTCCCCTTCAGGTACTTAACCTATTCCCTTTTGAGAGAGACAATTAAATCTGCCCCCACCATCCTTTCAGGCAATGCACTCCAAAATTGTAACTGCTCACTGCATTTAAAACAAAAATGTTCTTCCTCTTGTTGATTTTGATGCTCTTTGTTAATCACTTTAAATCTGTGTCCTCTGATTCTCAACCCTTCTGCCAGTGGGAATAGCCTATTCCCATTGCTCTATTTACTCTTCTGGATCCCTCATGACTCTGAATACCTCTATCACAAATTCCTCTAAGGAGAACAACCCCAATCCTTCAATCTAACCATGTAACTGAAGTCCCCCATCCCTAGAACCATTCTTGTAATCTTTTCTGCACCCTATCCAAAGTCTTCGCATCCTTTCTAAAGTGTGGTACCCAGAATTGGGCACAATTTTCCAATTCAGGCCGAACCAGAGTTTTATCATATCTTCCTTGCTTTGGTACTCTATGCCAGTCTTAATAATACTTGGGACCCCATATACCTACTTAACCACTTTTTCAACTTGCTCTGCCACCTGCAATGATTTGTGCACATATACTGTTTGCTCTCCCTGCCCCTCCTTCAGAATTGTGCCCTGTAGTTTATGTTGCCTCTCTTCATTCTTGCTACCAAAATATATCACTTTGCACTTCTTTGTTCAATTGCATCTGCCATGTGTCCACTCATTCCACCAGCCTATGTCTTGAAGACTATCACTAGCCTCATCACAGTTAACTATACTTGAGTTTTGTACCATCTACAATTTTTGAAATTATGCTCTGTGCATTCAAGTTTAAGTTTTAATGTGTATCAAGAAAAGCAGTGGTCCTAGTACCAACAAGGCTGAAAGGAATGTAGTCTGTGTTTTGCCGCAGATAAGTCTGAAAATGGGCTAAGTTTAGTTACTCATCCTCAAACTAGCACACGCTAACATTTTTGTCGGTTTCCACAGGAAACACATTTTCTTGGAATGAAGCCTAATCTCCCATCCTTGTGCATATTTCCGATAGATAGATGATACATTCACAATCTTTGAATCTGCAGCCATCTGTAAGGATTTCCTTACACACCTTAATGTGCTCCATCCTATCCTCAAATTCATTTTTGAGATGGAGTAGTCTAATGCGCTCCCTTTCCTCAACGTGCTAGTTGAGAAATCCATTAATGGTTTCTCCACTACTGCCTACCACAAACTTACCTTCACTAGTTGATATATGCAATGGATTTTGTATAGCTCCACGCATTATAAGATGAGCCTTATCAGCAATCTTATAAATAGGGTTCTAGCCAATTGTTCACATTGCAAGCTTGATGCAGAAATACAGTGCATCAAAGCTATCTTGCAGGACAGTGGTTATTCTGATAAGATCATTGTTTGCTAAGTATCACGCAAACTCGCAAATGAACCAAACTTTCGGACCTGGAAAGTGCACTGTATACCTCATTAACCTGGAAAGGCAAAGTATCTCAATAACTTCACGCAAGCTGTTTCATGCTGCCATGGTGACACAAGTGGTGTTTTTCACTAATAGAATGCTGCCGTCAGTCCAAAATGACATTCTACCTACCACACAACTGAGCAACATCATGTATGACTCTCAATGCGCATGCAATGCTAGGTACATAAGTCGTACATCCCAGCAATTGGCTGATCAAATCAAATAGCATGTTTCTCCAACTATTTATAATAGGTAGAGTACAGACCATACACAATGAGCCCGTGCTTACAAAACCCAAAATAAAACCACAGTTATTAGCTCTGATTCTGGGATTGCGTAGCATTTGCTGAACAATCCCAACTGCGCTATAGCTACAATAACAAACAAATTTAAGATAATTAGTTGAGCTTGTGACGTGGCTCATTTACGCTTGCTAGATGTTCTTGCTAGATATTCATACACAGGGCCGTGTTCTTTGCAAACAAAAGGAATATTTCAAGCTTTGCTCCTTTCTTTGAATTATCCTGAAGCATGGGGAGCAGAGCCTATCATTTCCTGTTGCTTTCTCTGTGGCAACACCTTGGCCAATCAGAGTTGAGAACCAATCAACACGCTTTTCTCCTGTAGTATAAATTGTCGTGATCATTTGAAATTTGGCATTTCTGCATTTGTCCTGATGAGCACAAGACAAAAAGCCTTGCAACGTGTGTCTCTTCTCAGCAAAATTGAAGTTCTGTGCTAACAAGGAAATGTGAATAGTTAACAAAAACAAAAATACCTGGAAAAATCAGCAGGTCTGACAGCATCTGCAGAGAGGAAAACAGTTAACATTTCAAGTCCGTATGACTTTTCAACAGAATATTTACTTGTGCTTGAGCCTGTTGGGGGAGCTCAGGAAATCCACTTTGGTCCTGGCCACTGCTAACTCTAAAATGACAGATGACCAAAATAATTTAAAATGACCAAGGCCATAACAAATTTATTACAAATTGGTAACAATCATACTGTCGTCGTCATCAGTCATCCAAAATGAGGATGACGCCTGCCAGGTCCCAGACGTTATCTTGATGTACTAGTGTTGCTCAGCTGTTTTTCCACTACCACATGGTGTTGCAATTTAAAACTAAATTGCCTGTTAATCCTTCCATTGTACATTTGTTTAATAATGTTCTGCAATAAAATTTTAAGTATGTTGCAGACTTCATATCTAGAACTGCGAGAAAATAGGCCACCATTTAGACTATTAAAAACAGGGCTAGGAGTATCTTTTGAAGGGACACGGTCTTTTTCCACTGTGACGTTTTTGCATTGGCATATGGCAATGCATTTTGGTGAAAACATTTCTTATGATCGGTTTTGACCAAGTATCCTGTGACACATTGAGTACTTTCATAACAAAAAGAGAAATTTCACCTCAGTGAATTTATTGATGATCTTCAGGAGCTTGATGGGTTATTTGTGGACATTTGGCTTAAATTACTGGATTGATTTTCATATTTTTGCAGCTTGTTTCTTATCTCCCTCTTCTGCCCATACCCAAGGATAGAAAGATGATATAACTGATTACATAGGGTATACAGCCCAGAAACAAGCCATTCAGTTCAACAAGTCCATGCTGGCATTTATGTTCCACCTGAACCACCTACATTCCTTTCTACACATAAAGATATTAGCTTACCTCTCTATCCCCATCTCCTTTGCATGCTTACCTAGCCCCGCCTTAACTGCATCTATACTATTAACCACTGTCTATTCTATTCAACCATTCCCTGTGGTAGTGTTTCACATCCTCACTACTCTCCAGGTAAAGTTTCTTCTGAATTCTGTACCAACTGAAAGCAGTATAAGGGCTGTAACCTGCAAACCTGATGCTGTCATGCTGTTTTTAAATATTTTTTTAAAAATTCCTAATCTTGGATTGGGATATTGTAATGAGAAAGTATGAATTTCAAACAGTTTAATCTTCATCCGATCTTTCTGACTTGGTGTGCTGTCAACTGAACCATGTATAAAAAATTATAGAAGGTTTGTTCCCTTAAATGTATGTACTTATGTATTATTTTGAGAATGTTTTCAAGTAATTTCAAACACCCCTGTAAAGATCATGAAGGGCTTTGAATAACAGTATTCCCAGAAAGTGGTTGTATTTCATCAAAATTATTTTCCACTAAATCAGTAATGATGTTAAAGGGGTTAGAAAGAGATTCCATATGCAAGATTACAATAAAATGCCTTTGTCTTGTATATACTAGTTCATGTCTTATCACTTAAATTCATTGTGCTTTACTGGTATATCTAGTCAACAAAGCAGTGATTAATGTCAGATCTATGTTAAGTGTAGGCCTTAGCCAGTTTTTAATTAAGCAAAACATTCTTGATTTGAGTTGCTGGTAACATTTTTCTGTAAGTCTTGATAGCTTTACTTGTTATGCCTTCAGCTCAGGTACTTGCAGAGCTTAGAACCTGAGCCATTAAAAAATGGCCGGAACCATAATCCAATATGCAATATTTTGATGTGTGAACAAAAAAGATCTAATCAAGCTGTGCAAATCATCTTTTTTATTGTGAGCTAAAGGAAAAATATTAGATTCCATTATGCTTTACCATCTTCTCTGAAGCAAGCTGGGGCTGCCATTTTCAAAATATAGCACTTACAAAGAGCAGATTTGTACACAGCAAACGTGATGAATGATCAGTTTCTTGGGGGGTGGGGGGGGAGGCTGCTTGTGCACTGGGTATCTGTTAAGGTAGAAATGTTGGTCAGGATTACCTGCATTTTGTCACTGGATCATCAAATATGATCCCTAGATTCAGCTGACCTCAACCACAAACAACCCAGATGTTCTTCAACCAGATGTGGCCTCAATAGATATGGTTTGAAAGATGGCACTTCTGACAATGCAGCACTCATTCAGGATTTTACTGAAATTATCTCAAACCTTGTCGAGAATATGGAACCCATTGCTGACTCTGAGCAAGTGTGCCACCAACTCAGCTAAGCAGGTATGAAAATGTCTATGGAAAATTATGGAAAAATAGAATTGACTAATAGCTGACATTGTGATTTTGCTCAGTTTTAATACAGTCAAAGCAGAGATTTTTCTGATTGAAACACCCAACTGGCATTTCAGGAACATCAGTCATTGCATTGTGGGCTTATCTGAATGGGCAAGTAACTTGGTAGCTACTATGATAGTTCATTTTGGAAGATGTGCATTTATATCAAATAATTTTTCTTATTAGAATTAATCTGTAAGGAGTTCAATTTGGAATTGGACACATTTTCCTTTGCATCATGAGCTGAACGCCTTGCTGCTTTAATGCAAGATTCAAGCTTCAATTGTGCTTGAACCTTGCTCTTTGCACCTGCAGTTTTTAGCCCTAAGTTGGCCACATCAACCTAAGCTTGACATTTGAACTGAAACTGGTGAGTTTTGTGAACATTTTAAAAAGTTTTTCTCTGTTTGGAATGGCGTGAATAGATCAAACACGCTTTCCAAAGCGGAATAAGGAGCCAACATTCTGTGTTTAAAAACCCACTATAGTGATGAGTGCAGTTTGTCACAAGAAGTTGGGCCAAGACATTTGAATTATCAACCCTCTTTTATCTTCATTTAGCCATCTCTACCACAAGTATACTGTTCATGTTTTAAGACTAGCTGAGAGAAAACAAAATATAAATCCAACTTGCAGCTGGATTAAGCACTTCCAGTAATAACCATTACTACAGAAACTGTACTTAAGACCTGTTTTACTGCGCTTTATGTGGCAGTATGGATAAAGATTCTGAGGATAGACCATTGATCTGAAATGTTACCGCTTCCTCTCTCCACAGATGCTGCCTGACCTTCTGAGTAATTCTAGCCTTTTCTGTTTTTATTATAGAATAGCAGTTACTGGGCATGTGTTAGCAAGATTAGAACAATTTGCTGCCTAATGTTTCTACAAAAACACCTGGGTTACATGTGGTTTTGGGGTCATCTGAATCTGAACGTCAGATGCAGTTTTTATATGCTAGTATCTTGTTTTATAAATTTTTCTATCCAATCCATTGTTTGATGAGGTCCACAGAAAAATGTTGTGCATGTTTGTGATTCCATTATTTAGATGTTTGAACAATTTTCTGTAGCCAACAAGAAATGCCCTTCTCTAATAGTTTTGTGTATATGAATGATACAAGAGTCCCATATGGCTAATGTGATCAAAAAGCTTTCAAAGTTACCAGTTTATTTTTTAATTGTCTCTTCCATTTATCTCCTTTGCTTTGATAAATGTTGCTTATTTTGGGCATGTAAGTTGTCAGGGACATTGTGTAATGTAGACCACACTTTCCTTAGTGCAATGTGTTCACCAGCTTTCAATTTTCTCTGGTTTTGGTGCATTTTTTTTTTAAACAGCTTAATCCTCCCAAACCTTATGCTACATATGGCGAATGGTGGATTGGGTATTTGATGTCCCAGTTAGCTATATGCTGTATGAGAGTGCTCCACATGGGAATTCAACAAAAAAGGGGAGTTAAAATTGCTTCAGCTTAATGAGTATTAGAGCGCAAGTGTATTCTCCTTGCTGTTTCTTGTTTTGGTCACTTGGATGATCTGTGTCTCATTTCAGATTACCAACTGCATCCCATTTGCTTTGTCTGCTCCTCTGCTTCTGCAGTAAGTGTTAAAGCTGTAACATGCAAAATTACACTTAATTTCCTGGTACGAATTGTTAAACTTTGGCTTATAGCAGATGGAAGTATGTACTAGCAATCAAAAATTGTGAACTGTACGTATTCAAAAATAAAATGAATTTCAGAAAGCAGTAAATGAGTCTAATTTGAACATGAATAACACATCAGATGTTGCTTCTGATTTATTTGAATGGAGCAGAATTCTACAGAAATTTATGAAGGGTGGAATGGCGGGGTTTTGTTTTTAAATAAGTAAACTATTGGCACTACTGTTCTAATTCTGTTCACTTTCCTATCTATTAGTATTTTTTTACATTTTATGAGGGACCTTTTCTAGCCCTAGAGTTTCTCCCTCTGGAATGTGACAAAAATGCAGTGTCGCCTTTGTGGCAAGAATGCCAGCAATCTAAAAGCCAGTAGGGGGCATCATAGCTAAATCCACTCCAGCTGTCAGACATGTGCACACTTTCTAGCAGATGCTATAGGCTAGCAATCAGGAAAGTGGAACTGTGAGACAAAAATAGTTAAGGTCAAAATGGAGGTGGCTCTGCTATATTTTAAGAAAGGGCAGAAAGTAAGTAAATCAGTTGGGTTGATCAGCAAATAAGCTAAAAGTAAGCAGCTTAGTTCTAGCTATTATTTGAATTGTGATTAATTGCTCATTAGCATTCCATATAATCACCCAGTATTGTGCCTTTGATTGACGACATTGCCTGCAAATACTTTTGATTTGTGTAATTCTTGCAATCTTTAGTTCTCATGTAAGGACAGTGAACTCTTTGGGTGCTTTTAAGTGCTCCATCTTATCTTAAAAGACTGAGAGAAAACCAAAACTCGTTCATTCAGAAGAACTGTACTGCCAATAGATGGTAATAAATGGCTTTCTGAGCTATTGTTTCTGTTCTGTAACAATTGTACTGTGTATGTTGATGTGCCTTTTTGCTTCTGTATATCATTTCCTGTCAATAAACCTGACTTGTTATTTTAGTCTGTACACTGATTTTTCCATCTTGACTGGCAAGTATGGTGAGCATCCCACGTACATACCCTTTTGGTATAAGTTCATTATTGTTTCTGGCGCACAGTTGACAGGACTTTTGATATAAACCATTGTAATTTAAGACGTTAGTGGATTGGAGTTCTTTTTCTAAATGTGGCTTATTTTTGAGAAATACTTTTGAGTTACAATATTGTTGGGTCTTGAACTGCAGTACTTTTAATGAGTAATAAATATCAAAGTTTATATAGCTTTGCCTTTCTAAATCCAATTGCAAAATTATTCTGTGAATTTCCAGTACTGAAAATGAAACTTGTACACTGTAGCAATCTGAAGGCCTGTCAACAAATTAATTTCTATTGCAGTATACTAAGAACTTTCCCTCAAGCTATGTTACTAATGTGATGCAAAATTGTAATACCTATGCACTTAAATGGTAACTTGAAGTGGTACAGCAATTAATAAAAAGTGTGGAGTGAATTTAAACTGAGCCATCTGACAGTTCTGTCTAATCGTTTAAGAACCAAAATTATTATTGTGTGCCATTTTTTTTGAGTATTCTTAAAATGAAGAAAGACAAAGCAGTTTTCATCTGCTTAGCTTGGATAGTCAGAAGCATAATGGCAGACAGAATATAATGTGGATAAGTGTGAGGTTATCCACTTTGCCAGGAGGGTCAGAGGTGCAGAGTAATTCTTCGATGGTGAGGGATTGGATATCCAAAGGGACTTGGGCGTCCTTGTTCATAAGTCACTGAAGGTAACTTAAAGTTGCATCAAACAACTAGGAAGGTAAATGGTATGTTGGCCTTATTGCAAGAGGATTTGAGTACAGGAGTAAAGATACTGGCCACAATTGTATAGAGCCTTGGTTAGACCGCACCCGAGTATTGTGTACAGTTTTGGTCTCCTTACTTAAGGAAGGATATCCTTGCCATAGGGGAGTGCAGTGGAGGTTTACCGGACTGATTCCTGGAATGGAGGACTGTCCTGTGAGCAGAGATTGAGGAGACTGGGCCTGTACCCTCTGGAGTTTAGAAGAGTAAGAGGTGATCTCACTGAAACTTGCCAAATTCTTAAGGAGCTAGTCAGGGTAGATGCAGAATGGATGTTTCCCTGACTGGAGTGGCGTCCAACCAGGTGGGACCGTCTCAGAATAAGGGGCAAGCCATTTAGCACTGAGTTGAGGTGGTAAACCTTTGGAACTCTCTACAGCAGAGGGCTGTGGAAGCACAGTCATTTGAGTATGTTCAAGACAGAGATTGACAAGAATTCTAGACACTAATGACACCAAGGGATATGGGGATAGTTTGGGAAAATGGTACAGAGGTAGCTGATCAACTAGGATGTAGCTGAATGGTGGAGTAGGCCTGAGGAGCTGAATGGCCTACTCCTATGTTCCTGTAAGTCTACATAACATCTCTCATTTGTCTAGAGTAGTATCTGTTCCTGTTAAGCAACCAACTTTCAGTCATCTGTTTTAGTATTTAAACCATCTAGTGCCTGTGCCTCCAGGGAATTAGGTATATCCTGGGCATCTTGGCTGAAGATGAGGTGCAATAACAGGCTCAGGTCAAAGGGCTTCAAAAACAAGTTATCTTAGTGCTTGGTTTGGAGATTAACAAAGGAGAGAGGAATTTCTGTTTGATAAGGTAAAGCTTGCTGCTGCAGGATAAAAGTATTCCCACTTTGTTTATAAAACATGTATGACATCTTGTCAGGCCAACTTTTGTGTGGATATTAAATTGCCACAACAATGAAGCTTGCAGTGGGCTCTTGAGGAAACCTCCTGCAAACTAATGAAAAAGTTTCCCTTCCGCAAATATGCTGCTTGCTCGTGAACTCTGGATGTCACTTAGGAAATGTGATTTATATTTCTGGAAAATATCTTCGTAAGCTACTAACCATTGGAAAAAGAATGTAACAAGCCTTGAGTCTGTTCCACCATTTAATAGATCTGAGAGCTCCCTAAGATCATGAAATGATTTAGTTGGGTACATATAGACAAAGTACTTCCACCTCTGGGGAGCACAAATTAAAGATAGCCACCAATGAAGCTAAGAGGGAGCTTTGGAGAAACTTTTTAATGTAAACTGTGGTAAGAATAAGGAATTGGCTACCATAAGAAGTCGTTGAAATGAACAGCACAGATGCTTTTAAGCGAAAGCTAGATAAACATGAGGGAGAAATGAATAGAAGGTTATGGTGATCAGGTTAAATGGAGAGAGGCGGGAGGAGACTAGTGGCGTATAAACACTGGCATAGACCAATTGTGCCAACGCTTGTTCTGTGCTATAAATTCTATGTAATTCCATTTAGTAACTGTACACTAGACTACATATTTACAATGATGTTCTGTTGCTATGGCTAAATTCCCAAGTGTGCAGTCTTTCCACGAACTGGACAATGAGTCACTGAGTTAGTTGCACGATCCCCATGGTACCTTTTGTTATTTAAGCCATTTTATTTGAATGTTGTGCTTCACTGAGATCATAACTAGGGGGTAGAAATGCCCGATCTCTTCAAAGAATAATCTGTAGATTCCCTGACAGCATTGTTGAAAAACATTTATCATAATTTGAATCTTAGAACGAAGAGGACAGAAATGACCTTCAGCAGCACTGGACTAACTGCAGCCAGCTTTCCAACCTGTGAACATTTGCTTCCTTCATTCAGCTGTCGTTTATTGTCTAGAAATGTTGTGGCCGGACGTCTACACATTCCAATCCCTCTCTTGCTTTTTCTATTTTAAATAACCATGATAAATAACAATACTGACATCATAGTCCAGTGACCAAAATAGTTTTCATGTCACGTTTATCTAGTTTCCTAGGGAAGGAATCATGTGAATATTGGGAGAATGATGAATCATAGCTACACTTAAAATATTAACCTGCAGTGAATTTGTGGATCTTAACCTTTTTTTTTTAATATAGTCTTTTTCTTTAAAATTGTTAGCGCATGTAATATTCTTGCATTCAATCCTCATCTAAAACCTACTTAAGGCACATGCATCCCATCAAATTTAACTTTTTACTGTTGCCTGTCAACATCTCATTATGATTGAGCCTGTAACTGTCAGATTGTGGTAGTGTATATTCTGTATTTAAACTTCAAAATTGTGTATTTTGGAGTAGGTTTTCCAGTGCTCTGGCTGGAGTGATTTACTATTTGGTTTCTGCTTGTCTGATTTAGGAACAGGTGACTCTGCCAGACTTGCTGGGGTTTACCTGAGTATATACTCACTTGTTGCATTTTCAATCCAGGGCAAGAACTTGATGTAAGGGAGGCAGCAGGGAAGTCCTGCAGAGTGGGAACATTTGAGGGTTATCGGTGCTGTCTTAGTGAAAAATGGGCACACTGGCAGGCACAAAAGTATTTCTGCACAAAATAATGCTCACGTGAAACATAAATTGGAGAAACCTCTGGCCAGCTGGGGGATGGTTATGCGATAAGTAATTCATCCCCTGACTCCCCAAAGCCTGTCCACCATCTACAAGGCACAAGTCAGGAGTGTGATGGAATACTCCCCAGTTGCCTGAATGAGTGCAGCACCTACAACACTGAGGAAGCTGGACACCATCCAGCACAAAGCAGCCTGCTTGATTGGCACCGCATTCACTCCCTTCACCACCAATGCACAAGATGCTGTACAGGAATTCACCAAAGCTCCTTCGACAGCACTTTCCAAACCCATGACTGCTACCACCTAGAATGACAAAAGCAGCAGGTGGATGGGAACACCACCACCTGGAAGTTTTCCTCCAAGTCACTCACCATTCTGACTTGGAAATATATCACCGTTCCTTCACTGGATCCCTATACCCACCTGACTCTCTGTCATAACCTCCTGTCCCTGACCATGGACCAACTACTGATTTCTGCAACAAAGGGTGGAATTTTCCCAGAATTGCACCAAGTGTGGTAGCGGGCGGGTAAAATGGGAGTCCGACCCACCGATGAAAATGGCGGGTTTTCACGCCATATCATCCCGAGCCCGCTTCAGTATTTATTCACTCCCGCGAAACACGCTGTTTCCATGGCAGGTGGGCTCTCTTTCACCCACCTGCCGTCACCCCGCTGTTGCATCACATCGGCTGCCATCTTTAAAAGGCAGCCGCCAGCAAAGTGCTCATCACTGCTCACCACAGCTACCCGGGAAACATGGCCAGCAACGGCAAAAAGACTACAACCCCCCCATTTCAACAACGACAGGTCCCTTGAGTGAGTGTTGGATGCTGTGGAGGCCTGCCAGCATGTGCTCTACCCCCGCTCTGGCTGCAGGATGGGCAGCAAAGCCACCAACCCAGCTTGGGAGGCAGCAGTGGTCAGCATGAATGCCCTGCAGAGGAGGACAGCCACCCAGTGCCGCAGAAGGATGCCAGGGTAAGTCACACTTTTCATCACTCTCAACCCTCACACTCTCAAACCCATCACACACCCACAGGGCCCTCACTCACTGCCAGTGCAAGGGACATCACCATTCACTCTTTATCCTCATCCCACCCATGGGGCCACTTACTACCCACACAGGCCAGGCATACTTATCATCTGGCCAGGCAGGAGTCTCCCCATCTGTATCCATGCAGGACAAACTGGCTCACAACAGAAGGGAAAGGTCGCTGACAGGTGGAGGGATACCGGAGATCAAAGTTCTGACAGAATTCGAAAATAGAACCATCCAGCTGGTGGGCGATGACCGGGATCGGTCGGATGCTGATGGTGAGGTCAGCGCTGCTCTACCAAGTGAGGATCCAGCAGTGCAACTTCTGTCAGACAATCATGCTGTGAATGGTGAGTCCTCTTTCACAGGCTGCTGCCGTGCACTAATTATCTCCTCTTGATTCGCAGGCACATCTGCCAAACAGCCGACAGAGTCCATGACCCAGGGCCTCCAATCACACCCTGAAGAAACCTCTGAAGAGGAATCTGAAGGCACCCCCCCTGAAGACCGATCACAGTGTTCACCCACACCCTTCACCAGCGCAGAGAGTGATACCTCGGTGGGACTGAGCTTTAGAATAGCCTCAGGATCACAACCTGGTGAACACATTGCACTTTCTGACCCACAGCAGGCAGAGGGAGGGACTTCCCAGGTCCCCAGCACTTGGAAGATTACTCGAGGTCGGAACGTTGAGCCCGAGTCAGATGTAGAGCCTCTGGGCTCGGTCATGTCACAGTTGCTGGAGCTGCAAAGGCAGGAAGGGATGTCCGCTGCACTCCTCAGATTACAAGGCACGATGGGGGAGTCCATCCATCTTCAGGCTGAGGTGATACGTTTGGCATTGCAACACACCGAGTTCAACACTGGCGGCCGCCATTGAGACCTTGGTCCAGGACGTCACTGCTATGCAGGCTTAACCCCATTGCTGATGCCATAGCTGGGCTCCAACAGTGTGTATGCGAGAGAGGTGCTGGGCAGCTCGATCTCACTCCAGCTTCCCCTTCTGCTCACCGAGTCAGCCAGGGGCCCTCGGGCACCCAGAGGGAGGAGGATCAGCAGGTGCATGCTCTGGGGCCATTCACCCAGGTGACTCTGGGAGTGACTGGCCTATCCGAATCCTATCTTCCTGTGGCCTCCGCAGATCCAGCTTCACGGGCTGCAGAGGGTTCCACTGCCACACAGCAGGACCCCGAAAGCAGGTCGGTGCCTTCCAAGCCTCGGCCCTCCAGAGGACGCCCGCCAAAGTCATCACTGACAGGGGGTCACAGTCAGCAGGCTGCCTCCACCTCTGCTGTGCATGTCCGGGGAGCACCAAGACGTAGCGGCAAGGTTAGGAAAGTTAGGTAAAAGTAGCTGCACAGCCTGGGCCTGGGTGTTGATCACTTGCACATACTGTTCATTATTGTCAATAAACTCCTAAGGATGTCACCCTGTCTCTGGCTCCTTGTTTTGATGAGCAGTGTTCTTGTCACTCAGCTGCGAAACCTTTCTGCACAAGGTAAAAGGTAGGCCTCCCATCCAGGGCCTCCTACCTGTGTTCTGTGCAGCCTTCAGATCACAGTGATGGTCCAGCCTCTCACTCCCTGGAAACATTAATGATGCCTGCACCTTGGCAGTGCTGGTCATTGCTGCCAGAATGTAGTGGGCAGGCATCAGAGTTCTGTCATTCTCTTTGTGTACTCTTTGCACTTTTAAGGTGGGGCTGGCCCCCATCACACCAGCATCTGCGACCAGTGATGCTGTGCACCATTTCCTGAAGGGCTGAGGTGCTGAAGGTGGACACAGCATCAGATGCGTCTAAAGTTTCATGGCTGCGTCTCTGAGATGGCCCTGATCATGGAGGGCAAGCGAGCTGCTCTCGGTCAGACAGGAGTCAGACATTCTCAGAGGCTATGTGAAGATCTGTGGAGTGTCCTCACTGCATGTTGTCATCATCCTCCTACGATCGAGCGACTATTAGAGCCTCCACTGCATCTCCATGACAGAAGCTTTCTCACAGAGATTATTGGCGCTGCCATAAACCAGACTAGAGTTAAACATTCACAACTGCAATGTGAGGATCTACAAGGACACCTCACTGCATGTTGTCATCATCCTCTACTAATCTGGCAGCTATAAGGGTCTTGCGAGCATGCCTGCCTCGTCTAGCCAGTGTGAGAGCCTCATCCCCGTCTCCGTTGCCACCTTAGGACCTCCTCACCCTCATCCCCGTCGGTATCCTCATCGGAGATGTGCAGCTCCTCCATCTCCTCCTCAGCCAGCTCCTCTCTCCATTGCAGCACCAGGTTGTAAAGGGCGCAGCACGCAATGACAATGCGTGACACCCTCTATGGATGGTACTGCAGGGCTCCACCAGACCGGTCCAGGCATAGGAGCTGCATCTTCAGCATCCTGATGGTCTGCTCCATCAAGCTGCAAGCTGCTGTATGAGCCTCATTATTGCATTGCTGTGCTGCATTCTGAGGCCGCCACGTGAGTGTCATCAGCCTTGGCCTCTGTGGGTAGCCCTTGTCTCCAAGGAGCCAACCCTGCAGCCTCTGTGGACCCTGGAAGACAGCAGGGACCTGCGAGCGACTCAGGATGCAGGTGTCGTGCACACCCTGGAAACTGTGCGCATACCTGCTGGGTGGGGCGGGGGTGGGGTAAGGCATGGAGCGCTTGGTGGCCCTTTGGTGCATCCGTGGCTGCACCAGATATGTCTCAGTTGCAGAGGCATGATCAGTTTATACAGGTGTCCCTAATGCGTGGCTGCCCCCTACCTCAATTGCCTGTATGTGGGATGCAGCGCCAGGGCAGCACTTGACACACACACACCCCTCAACCCCCTCACAGCAGTCACCTTCGAGGCTGGCCAGAGCTTGCCCCTCCCCCGCACCCCCACCCTCTTGCCCCTGCCCTCTGGTGCCCCTGAGGCCTGTAAACAACAGGTGAGCTGTAGAGAACACTGCTGCTCACTCACCGCAGTTCCCCCAACGTGCAGGCCACCAAGTGCACGTCACCTGTGTGCTATTGTGAAAGACGGACAATATGGCGGGGATCCAAGAGCCTGTTGGGATGGTCTTTTAATGTAATGTATTACAATTAGCTCCCCGCTGACCGATGGTGGGAAACACGGCCTGCCGTTGTTGGGCTGAGCGGACGATCGCAATCTGCCTTCATGCCACCGTGAAGCAGGTCACGCCATATTTTTCACGCACACCACCTATCACATCTGCCGCCAGTGGGCTCAGAAAATTCCGCCCATTGTATCTGCACTGGCTCTCTGAATGACCATTTCACCTAGTACCGCTCTCCTACCTACTCCCTGTAACCCTGCACATTGTTTCTTTTCAAATGTTCATCTAATTTCCTCTTGAATACCTCAGTGGAACCTGCCTCTACCACACACTCAGGCAGTGCGATCCAGACCCTGACCACTCACTGTGTGAAAAAGTTTTTTCCAGTATCACTTTTGCTTCACTTGCCAATTATTTTAAATCTATGCCTCCTCGTTCTTGGCACTTTCACAAGTGAGAAGCGTTTCTCCCTGTCTGCCTTGTCCAGACCCTTCATGATTTTGAATACTTCTATCAATTCTCCTCTCAGCTTTCTTTTCTCCAAGGAAAAGTCCCAACCTCTCCAATCTATCTTCACAGCTGAAGTTTCCCATCACTGGAACCATTCACGTAAACCTCTTCTGCACGCTCTCCAATATCTTCACATCCTAAAGTGCGGTGCCCAGAACTGGATGCAATACTTGAGCTGAAGTCTAACTAATGTCTTATACAAGTTCAATAAAAGTTTGACTTTTGAACAATTGTTAGTTCTTTGAAGATTTTATTTCAACATAAGCTAATGACTACCCTGTTTGTAATTTACTTTTTCCTTAAATATAAGTTTTATTTTATTCAGTTACAGGATATGGACGTCATCAGCTAGGCCAGCATTTATTGCCCATCCCCAGTGTAATGCATTGCTGGCAACACTTATCTTGCTTGGCAATTAAAGGTTAAACTATGGCCTAATCTAAAGAATATTAATGAAATGCTATTAACTTGGTCTTATCGTGCTTTCCCCCAACTCATGTTCAAGATTCAAGTTTAGTCATTTCAATTGTACAGGGACAATTAAACAATGGAAAAGCCAATGAAAGTAATTGATAATGTGCATCCAAAGGGGAAAAGAAAATCGTATTTTATGTTCTATTTGGAAATAACTAAAGCAAGCATAGAAGCGAGCTTTTCCCTGCTCCGCTTCAAAATGGAAGCCAAGGGACAAACTAGTTTTGGTTCCGAACTAGTTATTTACCCTGTTGATTAGTTAGGTTCTTACTGCTAATGAAGTTAATATGTACTTTGCATAGAATTTACAGCACAGCAACAGGCCATTTGATCCAAGGGATCTCTGCCAACGTTTATGCTCCACACAAGACTCCTCCCACCTCTCTTCATCTAACCGTATCAATATACCTTTCAATTTCTTTCTTCCTCAAGTGCTTATCTAGCTCCCCCTTAAATGCACCCATGTTATGTGCCTCAACTACTGTAGAAAGTTCCACATTCTTGCCACTCTTTGTCTAAAAAGTCTCTCCTGAATGTTGTCTTGTTGACTTATCTTACACCTGTGCCTTCTAGTTTTGCTGGTGGGTATTTTATTTACAGACTCCAGCTCATGTGAGTGTCTATATATGCAAGCTTACAGACTAATGTACTACCTCCCAAGTGGCTAGATCGTATGTTTAGAAGAACTTGAGAATGTTAATTCTTGAGTGAACAGTTAATATTAGTGCATTTGCTTATCAGCATGGAGTGAAAAGATCTCCTAATACTGTTTCAAACATTTCTTGCCTTTGACTAGGAACTTCTTTACCAACTCTTTAATCAACTTTTTATCTGGAATACGTGGTCCAGACCTTTCCACAATATTTTAGTTCAGCTTCTAGAGTCGACCTTGAGAGCTGTGTTGATGTAGGAGTTATGTTAGCCATGAACATCTTTGTATCACTGAGCATATGCTGCAGACTTTCAAACAAAGTCTTAATGTATAATGAACTGTTTTTTTGTGTTCTATCAAAAAGCGTTTAACCCTTTGTGGGCTGATGCCTCTGTTTTAGGATTTTGTATCATTGGCATCTGCGATTATCTTTCTTGTTAATTAAAGCTCTGGCCTTGGTGTAATTAACTCACTACATGATATTTTGAATAGAGAAGAATGTTATGGAAGTTTTGTGTGGTAATTGTTAGTCTGTGGCATATTGCCTCAGTTACAGCACACCTAAGGATGCAGGTTTCAGTTCCGATGAGTTCACTTATGGAAACCACTTTTTTTTTTGGCTCAGAGTAAGTGTTTGGCAAAACTCCCAAGTTTGCAAATTTTTGAAGCATAGAATTCAGACTCAAGACAATCACCTCCCCAAGGGATAATGGATTTTATTTTGAATTGCTACAAAAGCCAGCTTACCTTCTCATCGAGAGCGGAGGTTGGGAGCTCAAGCCATAACGGACCTTGGAGTTTCCGCACATGCACGGACTGGGAGCGGGCTGCTCATGTGCAGTTCAGCATTGTAAGTTCTTTAGACTGAGGACGGGCCCAGTTCATCGGCGTATAAAGAAAGATTGGTGGGAAAACCCAGATCATGTGACTGGGAGTGATCGCCATTGCAGGCAAGTGTCCCAGGCAGGAGGCAGAAACAGGTTCCAGTTGAGTTAAGAAAAAAACAGAGCAGAGAAACAGACTCCAAGCAGGAAAAGGGCTGCAGTTAACAGGCTAAGTGGTGAGGGCTCAGGAGAACACTAGCATTCTAAAAAGGCAGTAGAAGATTAATGACTGCAGGCTGCGGGCTGCTGGACTAAGGTATCCCTTTGAGAGTAGTAGCATTCTGGTCAAAGTAGCTGAAGAGCTGAGTCGGTGCTGAGCGCTCCCTCAAAAATCCAGGGGAACAGAATCTCCGGAGACACGATTGAAACCTATGAGGTGGGCTGTTGTTGAGGCCGTCAGAGTTGGAGAAACTTTTGGAGACAATTCCAAGGTGAGGAAAAAGTGAAGACTAGAATCCCTTATGAGAGGGATAGAGTTTCACTGCGTTTGGTTGATTCAATGTTTACTGACGTTTGGGTGGGTTGTTGAGAAATCCGTGGGGTTTGGCTTGGTCGTATCGGCCATTGATTGTGCAGTGTGGTGTGCTCGACCACAGTTTGCCTGTTAATTTGCGAATACATCACATTAACCCTGAATGTTAGAGTCTGTGATAGATATTGTAAATTTTTTAAATCTTTCTGACCTTGTAATGTTTAATTTGGTTTGTTCGGAACAGTGGAATCTGGTGGCTTTATTCACTGAGCAAGTGTCTTGAATCTCAAACTTTGTCTACTTTAAACAAAATGTTATTGGTCCCTAACCAGATCTTAGTAAAAACTTGGGGGTCTGGTCTAGGATCATAACATATTTCAGTGAACAACTGGTTTAACTAGGATTGTCCTAAAGTGTCCATGGATTAAAGATCGCTGAGCACCCAGGTGGAAAATTATAGGGGCATTAAAATTGTTCTTTTAATATTTTCAAACACTTACTTATAAAAGTATTGGAGATTGGTAAAAATGTTTGTGGCGGTTTGAGGGGATATGCCCTGTCCAACCAGCAAGACAGACCCAGCAGAGGTGGTGGCACATTGGTGTACAGTCAGAGAGTTGCCCTGGGAGTCCTCAACATTGACTCTGGACCCCGTGAAGTCTCATGGCATCAGGTCAAACATGGGCAAGAAAACCTCCTGGGATTACCACATACCATCCCCTCGCCCTTCAGCTGATGAATCAGTTCTCCATGTTGAACACCACTTGGAGGAAGTACTGAGGGTGGCAAGGATGTACTACGGGTGGGGGACTTCAATGCTCATCACCAAGAGTGGCTCGGTAGCACAACCACAGACCGAGCTGGCCAAGTCCTAAAGGGCATAACTGCTAGACTGGGTCTGTGACATGTGATGAAGGATCCAACAAGAGGGAAAAACATCATTCTCATCCTCACCAACCGGCCTGCTGCAGATCCATCTGTCCATGACACTATCAGTGGGAGTGTTTCTCACATGTCGGTGCAGACTCGATGGGCCGAAGGGCCTCTTCTGCACTCTGTGATTCTGTGAGTGTTCGCTGCATAGTCGTTGTGGTGATGAAGTCCTGCCTTCACATTGAGGATACCTTCCATCATGTTGTGTGGCACTACCACCATGTTAAAGGGTATAGATTTCAAACAGATCTAGCAACTCAAGGCCTGGCATCCATGAGGCACTGTGGGCCATCGGCAATAGAATTGTACTCGAACAAAATCTGTGATCTCATGCCCAGCATATTCCCCAGTTTACTATTACCATCATGCCAGGGGATTAACCCTGGTTCAATGAAGAGTGCAGGAGGGCATGCCAGGAGCAGCACCAGGCATACCTAAAAATGAGGTGTCAACCTGATGAAGCTATAACACAGGACTACTTGTGTGCCAAGCAGCATAAGCAGCAAGTGATAGAGCCAAGCAATCCCACAACCAACGGATCAGATCTAAGCTCTGCAGCCCTGCCACATCCAGCTGTAGATGGTGGTGGACAATTAAACAACTCGCTGGAGGAGGAGGCTCCACAAATACCCCCATCCTTGATGAGGGAGCCCAGCTCATAAGTGCAAAAGATAAGGTGGATGATGCCTCTTGGCCTCCTCTGGAGGTCCCCACCATCACAGATGCCAGTCTCTAGCCAAATCTATTCACCCTTTGTGATATCAAGAAATGGTTGAAGGCACTGGATACTGCAAAGGCTATGGGCCTTGACAATATTCTGGCAATAGTTCTAAAGATTTGTGCTCCGGAATTTGCTGTGCTCCTAGCCAAGCTGTTCCAGTACAGCTACAACACTGGCATCTACCCGGCTATGTGGAAAATTGCCCAGGTATGTCCTCTACACAAAAAGCAGGACAAATCAAACCAAGCCAATTACCGCCCCATCAGCCTACTCTTAATCATCAGCAAAGTAATGGAAGAGGTCATTAACAGTGCTATCAAGCGGCACTTGCTTAGCAATAACCTGCTTACTGATGCCCAGTTTGGGTTCCGCCAGGGCCACTCAGCTCCTGACCTCATTACAGCCTTGTTTCAAACATGGACAAAAGAGCTGAACTCTCAGTGACTTGAAAGGACTGCCTTTCACATCAAGGCTGCAATTCACCGAGTGTGGCATCAAGGAGCCCTCGCAAAACTGGAGTCAATCGGAAACCAGGGAAAACTCTCCGCTGGTTGGAGTCATACCTAGCAAAAGGAAGATGGTTGTGATTGTTGGAGGTCAGTCATCTCAGTTCCAGGGCATCACTGCAGGAGTTCCTAGGGTAGTGTCCTCAGCCCAGCCATTCTCAGCTGCTTCAGCAATGACCTTCCTTCCATCATAAGGTCAGAAGTGGGGATGTTTGCTGATGATTGCACAATGTTCAGCACCATTCGCCACTCCTCAGATACTGAAGCAGTCCAAGTCTAAATGCAGCAAGACCTGGGCAATATCCAGGCTTGAGCTGACAAGTGGCAAGTAACATTCACGCCACACAAGTGTCAGGCAATGACCATCTCCAACAAGAGAGAATCCAACTATCGCCCCTTGATACCATCATAGAATCCCCCACTATCAACATCCTGGGGGTTACCATTGAACAGAAACTGAGCTGGACTAGCCATATAAATACTGTGGCTACAAGAGCAGGTCAGAGGCTAGGAATTGTGTGACGAGTAATTCACCTCCTGACTCCCCAAAGCCTGTCCACATCTACAAGGCACAAGTCAGGAATGAGATGGAACACTCCCCACTTGCCTGGATGAGTGCAGTTCCCACAACACTCACGAAGCTGGACACCATCCAAGGCAGTCCACTTGATTGGCACCACATCCACAACCATTGACTCCCTCCACCACTGATGCGCAGTAGCAGCAGTGTGTACCATCTACAAGATACACTGCAGGAATTCACCAAGGCTCCTTCCGCAGCACCTTCCACACCCACAACCACTACCATCTAGAAGGACAAGGGCAGCAGATAGATGGGAATACCACCACCTTCAAGTTCCCCTCTAAGTCACTTACAATCCTGATTTGGAGATATATCGCCGCTCCTTAACTGTCACTGGGTCAAAATCCTGGAACTCCCTTCCTAACAGCACTGTGGGTGTACCTATATCACATGGACTGCAGCGGTTCAAGAAGGCAACTCACCACCACCTTCTCAAGAGCAACTAGGTAAGGGCAATGACTGCTGGTCCAGCCAGTGAAGCCCACATCCAGTGAATTATTTTTTTTTAAAAAACTATCTTCAGCCAGAAGTTCAGAGTGGATGATCCATCTCGGCCTCCTCTGGCATCACATGCCAGTCCTCAGCCAATTCGCTTCACTCCACGTAATATCAAGAAATGGCTGAAGGCACTGGACACTGCAAAGGATATGGGCCCTGACAATATTCCGACAATAGTACTGAAGGCTTGTGCTCCAGAACTTGCCACGCCCCTAGCCAAGCTGTTGCAGTACAGCTACACTGGCATCTACCTGATCATGTGGAAAATTGCCCAGGTATGTCCTCTACACAAAAAGCAGGACAAATCCAACCCAGCCAATTACCACCCCATCAGTCTACTCTTGATCATCAGTAAAGCGATGGTACTGTTGATGACCCCTTCTATCAAGCAGCACTTGCTTAGCAATAACCTGCTCACTGCGCTCAGTTTGGGTTCCGCCAGGGTCACTCAACTTCTGACCTCATTGTCGTTCATTCAAATATGGACAAGAGCTGAACTCCTGAGGTGAGGTGAGAGTTAGTCCTTGACATCAAGGCAGTATTTGACCGAGTGTAGCATCAAGGAGCCCTAGCAAAACTAGAATCAATGAGAATCAGGGGGAAACCTCTCCAATGGTTGGAGTCATATCTAGTACAAACAAAGATCGTTGTGGTTGTTGGAGGTTAATCATCTCAGTTCCAGGACATCACTGCACTTTCTAAAACAAACACAATGAGATTGTGGTACTAATTGGCTATGGGAGTTCAATGTAGAAGTGTGAGATAGTACATTTTAGTTGGCAGAATTAGGAGGCTACAAACTCCCTGTTAAGTAAGTGTATAAATAGACTAGAGGGGAAGGAAGCAGGGTGGCTTTGGGTAGAGAATCATTGAAAGTAGCAACACAGTAAATAAGGTAGTAAAACAAGCAAAGCACTGGGGTTGAGTTCTAGAGTGATGGAACTGAAAAGCAGAGAAGTTATGTTAAACATGTAAAGAACTTTGGTTAGACCACACCTGGAGTATTGAGAGTTTTGGCCTCTTTATAAAACAAAGGATGTAGAGCCACGGGAGAAGGTGCAAAAACAATTTAGTATAATGATAACAGAACTTGGGTTACATCCATCAGGTAAAGATGAATAGGCTGGTGCTCTTTTCTCTGAAAAAGAAAAGAATGAGGGGTGACCTTTATAGAGGTCTTCAAGATTTAAGTTTGATAGGGTAGATGTAGAGATGTACCTACTTGTAGGGGAGACCAGAACTAGTGGCCATAAAGAAAGAAAGAAAGACTGGTATAAATGTAAATAATTAGCCAGAGTCCACAAAGGACCATAGGCTCAATTGGTTACATATAACTTGAGAAGAACCAATTGGTTACATATAACTTGAGAAGAACCAATCTGCAAGAAAGGGACAGGGTGAGGAGGCAGCTCTCCATGAACTACCACAACTGGTAAAAGTCATTAATGAATCCAATAGGGAACTCTGGAGAAACTTCTTTACCCAGAGATTCTTTTGCCTTTAATAACAGCCTAATCTGACTATTCATCCACATGAGTGCGACCTTAAACAGGATGACTTCTATCCTCACTGGAATGTTTCCAGACTGTGCTGCACCAGTCTCAGAAATATTTCCCACAATTGTTCTGCTGTTTTACAGTTAACCTTTGCCTCCAATTTACCCTGACTAAATCCTCTTCCGTTTCTCTCTAGTTTGCTCTTTTCTAATCAACCTTTTTTAAGACATTTTTCCATATTAAAACTAAAACTAATTAGATATTCTGATCATCACCAAGTTTTCTTTTACCTTCATGTTGCTGACCTGCTCTGATTCATTGCCCAAAACCTAATGCAATATCTGAAATGAAAAATGCTGGAAATATTCAGAAGGCCATCCCGGCAATATGTGAAAAGGCACTTTAACATTTTAAGTATAAATCTTCATTTGCATGCAAAATTATGCAAAAGATGTTAACTTGCTTCCTTGTTCTAATGAAGAGTTGAACTTGGAACTTTAACTTACGTTGCATTTCGGTCAAGCAATACCGTGATTTTAAAGTCCACACCCTTGTTTTGAAATTCCTCCATGGCTTCACCCCTCTTTATCTCTGTAATTATCTCCAGCACCTATGGAGAGAAAGAAAGAGTTAACGTTTTGAGTTAAAATGACTCTTCTTCAGAGTTGAAGGGAAGTAGAAATGATTCAGACCTCCCTGTCGCTTGCGATTTCAGCCCACCATACTGCTTTCATGCCCACATGTCCGTCCTTGGCCTACTGCAATGTTCCAGTGAAGCTCAACCCAAACTGGAGGAACAGCACCTCATCTTCTGATTAGACACTTTACAGCCTTCCAGACTTAACATTGAGTTCAACAACTTCAGACCACGAACTCTCTCCTCCATCCTCACCCCTTTTTGATCCCCTTTTTTTCTATTTTCATTTTTGTTTTAATTTTTACCACTTATTTTCATTATTATCTTTTAAATTTATTTCCATTTTTATTCATCGTTTTATCCCCAGCTTTTAGCCTATTTTCGATCATTTTGCCCACCATCATCCCTTCCCTCCACCCCCACCTCCACTAGGGCCATCTGTCACTTCCCAGAGTGCTTACCCTGGTCCTTCCATTATCACATTCTGCTTTCCACTTTTAATGTCACCATTAGCACCTCCTTTAGCCAGTACCACCACCACTAAAAACCCATTGACCTTTTGTTTATGACATCTTTTACAATCTCTCCTTTGCCTCCACCTATCGCTGGTCTTCTATCCAGCTTCATCTGTTCCACTTCTCTTACAGTATATATTTCACTACATTTCTACTTCCCTTTAGCTCTGAAGAAGTCATACGGACTCAAAACGTTAAGTCTGTCTTTCTCTCCACAGATGCTGTCAGACCTGCTGAGTTTTTCCAGCATTTTTTGTTTTTGTTTCAGATTTCCAGCAGTATTTTACCTTTACCTCTGATATCTCCGTTCCTCTCACTCTGGCCTCTTGCATCCCCAATTTTAATCGCTGCACCATTGTTGGCCGTACCTTCAGTTGCCTGGACCTCAAGCTCTGGAATACCCTCTCCACATCTCTCTGCCTCGCTTTCATCCTTTAAGATACTCTTTGACCAAGCTTTTGGTCATCTGACTTAATATCTCCTTATGCTGCCCAACATCATACTTTGTTTTATAATGCTCCTGTGAAGTACCTTGGGATGTTATATTACGTTAAAGGCCCAAATAAATATGTTATTGTTGTTGTCCTTTCTCTTTACCGATGCTGATGGATTGGCTGTGCATTTCCAAAGTTTTATATACCTGTCTTAGATTTACTGCATTTGTAATCATTTGCCTTTTTAAGTATTGCATCTTTTATTGTAGCGGCTTTTAAGTACTGATTCAAAAGAACCTTGAATGCATCCTGTAAATGCCTACCATTCAAATCCCCCTCGTGTGTTGAATGCATTCCATTAATGCCACCTGGTTTATTTGGGGTGGGGGGAGGGGTGGGGGGGGCGGTGGAGAACAGGCCACCAACCCCCAACTGAACAGTTCTCACTGCTTCCTCCTGTTTTCTAGCTCCTTGCTGCAGCGCCCTATTTTTTATATATGATGGAATCATGCTTTTAGTGTTAATCATTCAATGACCTCCATATCAATAATAAGCTTCATGAATGATTCTAGTGATCTCTGCCCCAGGAGTTTTATTTTGAAAAATATCATGCACCCCCGCACACAGCCCCCCCACCCCCAACCCCACCCTTCCCAACTGTCCTAAGTCTCTTATTTCATTCTTAGAACAGTGCTAAAGGCAATCTGTATGCCACAAATGAAAAAGACATGATAGACTGCCTCATTCTGCTCTGTACAGGTGCAGTTATCTGTTTGTGGGCTTCCTTCATTAGCAGAAGTGAGAATAAGATGGCCTACCAGTTGCTTCAGATATTTTCTCCCAATTTCATCTCTTCAAGGCCTGAAAGTTTCTCGGAAGAATCAGCAAGCTGGAAGCAAAATGTATTTCTGCTGTTTTGCTGCTAATCTGTGCAGCAACTCCTGTTTCATAATGAAATATATATTGGTTGCTGGAGTTTGTTTGGAAGAAGCTGAAAACACCATTATTTGGTGCTGTACATATAATAATTTGTGTCAAGTTAGCACCCAGACAATGTACCTTTTATTGCTCAAGAAATAGCGGACTCTAGAAAGAACATCTTGGTGGGCAGCCTAGCTGAAAGGTGAATTTAATACAGTGGACCAGAGATTACAAACATATTTGGTAGTAGTTAACTTGTTACAAACCTATTACCAGGAGCAACAATCGCCACTCCAATGGTTGCTGTTCTATATCAGATATAATTATAGAACCAAAATGGAGCCTGGACTCTTAGTGATTGGCTGAAAGAATATATGATACAACCTTTCAAAATTTTCATTGGGGCAGATGGTGGCATAATGGTAATGTCGCTGGACTAGTAATCCAGAGGCCTAGGTTAATGCATTGGGGACATGGGTCCATGGCAGCTGGTAGAATTTGAATTCAGTTAATAAAATCTGGAATATAAAGCTAGTTTCAGTGATGGTGACCATGACAACCATCATCAACTGTCGTAAAAACTCATCTGGTTCATTAAAGTTCTTTATGGAGGGAAATCTGCCATCCTTACTGGGTCCAGCCTACATGCAACTCCGGACCCACAGCAATGCGGTTGACTCTTAACCTCCCTCTAACATGGCTTAGCAAGTCACTCTGTTCAAGGGCAATTATGGATGGGCAACATTTGCTGGCCTTGCCAGTGATGCCCACATCCCATGAAAGAATAAAAAAAAAATGATGACACATCCGTGAGGTGGACCATTGGTTTAAGGAAAAAAGCTAGTAATGCACATAGCCGTTTCCCCAGATTCCCCTTTGCTATTTATTTTGAACATAGTTAAGAGCAAAGTGTATCTACCTTCACTCAAATTCTAGCTTTGTCTAGTTAAGACAAAAGAAACCCGCCACCCCCCCCAGTCTAAAGAAAAAGTGTGGGCAGGTATTGTCTGACCCCATTAGCGGAGGGCAGCATGGTGGGCATGAGCGGACAATATGACAGGAAGGCCAAAAATCTGTTTCGCACCATCATGTAACCAGTTCGCAATCGCCCGCACCACTCGTAAAGGGCACGTTTCCTGCTGCTGCATGTTGGGAACCTAATTTTACTACATTGGCATCTTATTATAAGCACGGCTTGCCGGATTCATCACCCTCATGCTGGGTCATCCAGCACACCAACGTGTTTCACAACTGTACATAAGCAATGTGCACCTGGCGAGCTACACTTTGCTCAGGACTTTGAGATTTGTTTGCCTACCTTGCTTCGGGCAGCACTCCCAGTTACCAGCACCAGGCTTCACAGGCAGCACCACATCACTTTTAGGGGGGGGCTCATGGGCAGGTCTCTACCTACCAGGTCAGCTGTAAGGTGGGTGTGGCTTTTCAATGGCTGCAGGGCTAGGGTTTGCTTGGAGAAGGGAGACAAATGGCCTCAGGCCAGAGAAGAGGCTGCAGGGCGAGGGCTGTACTGTGGCAGAGGGGTATCCCAGGGTGTGTGTGGGGGTGAGGACGTTGCAGGGGGGGGGGGCTGCATGCATTGATCTGTGCAAGTAGCCTCAAGATGATGAGGGCTGAGGAGGTAGTCTCCAGAGGAGATGAGGCCAGATGGTGATGCGAGGGTGTGTGTGTGTGAGAGAGTGAGTGGTGATGCCCCTTGAGCTGGCAGTGAGTGAGATGACAGTGAATATGTGATGGCCTTGTGAGAGTTTAGAGTGATGAGATGGTTGCCTTATTCTGATGGCACGGATGAGATCATTCATCCTCTTTCTGCACTGGGTGGTCAACCTCTTCTGTGCAGCATTGGCACCGACCACCACTGCCATCGCCTCCCAAGCCGGGGTGGTGAGATTGCTGGACCTCCTGCAGCCCGAGCGGGGGGTGGAGGACACTTCGGTGGGCCTCCATGTGGCATTTCAGTGACGGGTAACTGAACTCTACTTGGCTTTCAGGGCCATGTCTTCACTGTTGCAGTGCTGGGCTGCAAGCATTGAGAACTGTGTACAGTTTAGATATGGCACCCAGAGTGAGGAAACGGTGTGGTAATGGAGTGACAGGGGATCCAGAGGCTGCCAGCCAGCAGGATGGCGTGTTTCCTGTGGCTGCATAATTAATAAGGTGGGAAGCGGATGATACAGTGTGAAAACCCACCAATGCGGCTGGTGGGTAAGACATCTTTTTCCACGCCCGCTACCGCACTTAGTGCAAATCTGGGACGGTTCTGCCATGTAATTTTGCCAAGGGCAAGACAAAAGGAATTGAAAACAACTTGTATTTTTTAACCCCTGTGGGAGATAATTGAAGGTTACCTGACATTTTAATAAAGCACGTGGAGAACTCTTATGACAAATAAACAAAAGCTGCAGATGGTGCTTCTTCATATTTTGAATCCTTTTTGTTTCTCATTATTTTCATCTTTGACAGCTCTGTCACCCTATTACATCACATTCAGGATACTGACCAGATAGGACTCAATTTAAAACTGCCAATAGCCGGGGTGCCAATACATCTTTTCTGACGGTAGTAAAGTAACACCGCTGCCCCTGTCAATCACCGGGAATGAACACAGAGGGGTTCTTGGGGAAAAAGAAGTGTGCTGAGATAATTGAGGGGAAGCCACCCTGAAATTGTTTATCCTCCTGAACACTCAATAATCAGTCAATATGGGTCTGACCCCAATATTCACCCGGGGTGTCAAATGTAGGACTTTTTCATTCGAAACTGAATGCAGACAGCAGGGTCCTGAACTCTGAGCCAAACTGAGTTATTTATACACTCGTGCAGTAATGAATTACTTTATTTTTGTGTAGAGGAAATCTGGGATGAGCAGTTTCTATATAATTTATTTGACAAGTATCTACACATTGCTCTGAGTTCTAACTCATGATTAATACAATGCACAGCTACAAATTTATTCCAGTGTTGAGAAGAGAAAGCAGCCCAAACCAAGCAGTAGAATAATTTTTTAAAAATCTTCTAAAACTTTAACATGCAAATGGTTAAAGGAATCAGTCATCTTTAATAATGAGAAACCTTAACATTTAATAGAGAGAATTTCACCCTTATGATTCTTTTGCCACTGATACATAAATGTTCCAAATTGAAAAACTCTTTAAATAATTTGATAAATCTCAAGGTTATTCTAGGTCACAGTGCTTTTCAATAATACAGGCTTGTAGTGCCCCGATTCTTGATTTTGGAATCCAATTTTGGTCAAGAGCTCAACGTGTAAGTAGTTAAGCAACACTAACATATCTCGCAAGGTGTTGCTGAAAAGGATATTATCCACAATATGTGATTGGTGAATTGGTTATAGATGGTTATAGCAAATATGCTCAACTTGTGAAACATTGAATATATTGCTAATTAATCTGTTGCATCATTCCACATAGGAGCATGGAATTTCTTCTGTGTCTGCTACCCAAAGGGTATTCTAGTGCCCATGCTGCAGGTATTAAGTTACGCTTAAGTTTCTAGCCAATCCCATTTGAATACTTGAAACTTAAAATGGGTGTAAATAAGCAGAAACAATTTGGGCCCCAAGTGCTGAACCCGCACCATATATGTCTCCAAGTATGAAAACTGCACAGCACAAAAATGGGTTCTTCAGCCTAAACCAGCCTATGCCAGAGTTTTTGCTCCAATCAAGCTCCCTTCCATCTTTCCTCTTCTAACTCTTTCAGCATAACCCTCTATTCCCTTCTCCCTCACATGCTTATCTCGCTTCCCCTTAAATCAATGCTTCTCAAACTATTTTTCAAGGTGACCGCATTTTAACACTTGAAAATTAATGTGACCCGAGATGCCATCAGAAACGAAGGCTACGATTTCCCATGCCCGCCGGCATCGGGCGTGTTCAGTGGCGTGAGCGGACAATATAGCGCGATCGGTTTCACGACGGCGTGAAACCAGTTCACGATCGTCTGCTCAGCTCGCTGATGGCGGGTCATGTTCTCTGCCATTGGATGTTGGGAACCTTATTGTAATATATCAGCATATCATTATTAGGCCAGCTGCTGGAATCGGCCACCCACTGGATCTTCTGCCCACATTGGGGGGAAAACACGCCATATGTTTCACAACAACACATAAGCGACATGCACCTGGTGGGCTGCGCTTCACTTGGGACTTCAAGGCTTGTTAGCCTACCTTGCTTCAGTCAGCACTCACAGTCATCAGCGCCAGGCTTCACAGACAGTAGCACATCACTTTTAAGGGCGCTCATGGGGAGGTCTGTACCTATCGGATCTACCGTATGGGGGTAGCTATTCAATGGCTGCAGGGCCAGGGCTTGCTTTGCAAAGGGGGAGAAGTGGCCATAGGCAAGGGAAGAGGCTGCAGGACAAGGGCTGTACCGGGGAAGGAGAGTAATCCAGGGACTGTGTGGGGGCGCATGTTGATCTGTGCAAGTGGCTTCAAGATGTTGATGCCTGAGGAGGAAGTCTCCACAGGAAATGAGGCTAGATGGACATGTGAGGGTGTGTGTGAGAAAGGATGATGATGCCCCTTGAGCTGGCAGTGAGTGAGATGCCAGTGAATGTGTGGTGGGCTTCAGTGTGTGAGTTTAGAGTGATGAGACGGTTGCCATACCCTGACTGCGCAGGTGGGATCATTCATCATCTGCATTGGATGGCCAACCTCTTCTGCACAGCATTGGCACTGACCACCAATGCCATCGCCTACCAAGCCATAGCGGGGGGGCAGGGAACATCACAGTGGGGGTTAGTGGACCTCCATGCCGTACAGCGGGTGCTCGAGGGCTGCAGCCTTCTTGCCTTTCGGGGCTATGTCTTGTTTGCTGCAGTCCTGGGCTGGAAGCATTGAACGTGGCTGTACTTTAAATGTGGTGCCTGGCGTGATGAAGCAGCGAGGCAAATCAGAGCCTGCCCACCATGGAAATGATGTGTTTCCCGGGAAAGTATAATTAATGCGGTGGGTTTGGAATGATACGGCTTGAAAACTCACCATTGCAGCCGGCAGGTAAAATGTCGCTTTACCCTCTCGCTAACGCACTTAGTGCAATTCTGGGATGCTTCTGCCCAAAATAAAGCAGCACATTAACATTCAGTATATAATTGTTAAGTTTTTTGTGTTATAATGCACCATATAAAAATGAAAATCAGTGTTTTCAAAGCACTTTGTAAAATGTTATTATTTTATGTGTTTACCAGTCCATTACTTCATCTGAGTGCCCCATCTCATGGACCTTGATGAGGGAGCAGTGGATAATATCGACATTCACTGTTGCTTTCAGCATTACAGATCTACAGCAACATCACACCAAGGTTCCCTAAAGGCCATCGCTGATTCTAATGCGAGACAAGTCAAATAAATTTTTAATTTGCTACTGTGGATTTCGATGGCACAAAATCATAATCATAGTCCCTGCGGCTGCAGTCATGTTGTGGATTCTGCTACGCACAGTGCAGCTTTACAATAAAATGGATTTAACTCACAAGGTAAGGAATTTAACCGAATTTGGAGCCACACTCCTCCCAAACTGGTGCTGCGCTTTATGAGGAAAGTGGAGTACTGTTGAACAGGCATAGAACATAACGTGTGATGGTTACTGACCACCAAAATTTCAGCTAAAATCTCCATATTCCCGAGTGGCAAAAGGCCCAGTACAGCGCCTCTTCCGCCGCACTCCCGCCACTCTCCCGTCTCACACGGTTCAGCTCCGACTGCCCGAACCTGAGCCCAAGTGCAGCTGCCACCCTGCAGGCGGCAATTTTAAATGGCCTTCAGAAGAAGGCTGCCGGTGCTACGATCGGATTCAGTGGAAAGATTCAATATTCAAACATTGTTTTCTCATAGAGCGAGCTTATTTCACATCACTAACGCAGCAATAAAGTGCAGATCACAGTGAAACGGCTGAGAGAGACATCAAGGGAGGAGCAAGGCAAAGGAAGGACTGGACGCTGCTTGGGCCTCTCTACTGGCACGGACTGTGGAGGAGGGCGACTTTACAACCTCAATCGCTGTCTCTGCGCCCTCAGTTGGGTTGTGCCCCACAGTTTTGGAGCTGCTGCCTTAAATGCATCTATACTATTAACCACTATCTATATCCGTACTCTTCAACCGCTCCCTGTGATAGTGAGTTCCACATTCTCACCACTCTCTGGGTAAGGAGAAGGCTGGGAGTGGACCTGATAGAGGTGTATAAGATTATGAGGGGCATAGATAGGATGGATAGGAAGGCACTTTTTCCATTAGTGGAGGGGTCAATAACTAGGGGGCATGGATTTAAGTGAAGAGGTAGAAGACTACAAGGGGAGTTGAGGAGAATATTTTTCATCCAGAAGGTGATGGGAGTCTGGAACTCTGCCTGAAACATTGTAACATTTAAGAAGTATTTGGGTATTCACTTGTGTTGCCAAAACCTTCAGGGCTATGCGCCAAGTGCTGGAAAATGAGATTAGTGTTGTCCGATCTTTGTTGAGTGGCGTGGACACGATGGGTCGAATGGCCTTCTTCTGTGCTGTAAATGTCTATGAGTCTATGAGCAAAGAAGTTTCTTCTGAGAGTCCTAGTGGATTTCTTGGTAACTACCTTAAATTGATGACCTGTATTTATGCTCTTCCAAACAAGTGGAAACATGCCCTTTGCATTCACTCTATCAAAACCTTTCATTATGTTAAATGCTCCAAATGTGGTCGTCCTTCACCCATCTCTTTTCAAGAACATAGTGACCCTGCCTGTTCATTCAGCTTAAATATACACTCTTATCAAGTCAAAGTTCAGTCTGTAAATCAAGGGACAATTTATTTAGACAGGCACTCTGCAGCCATAGATGTGACTCCTGGATGGTATGTTGCCTCCTGGATGCCAGGGTCAAGGACGTCATGGAAGGACTTTAGAACATTCTGAAGGGGGAGGGTGAACAGCCAGAGGTCGTGGTTCTTGTTGGGACCAATCACATAGGAAGAGAGAAATGAGGTCCTGCAAGCAGACTTTAGGGAGTTAGATAGGAAATTGAAAAGCAGGATTTCATAGGTAGTAATCTCCGGTTACTCCTGATGCTGCGCAGTAGTGAGTATATGAACAGAAGGATAGAGCAGATGAATGTGTGGCTGCAGAGATGGTGCAGAAGGGACAGCTTTAGATTCCTGGGGCATTGGGACTATTTCTGGGGGATTTGGGACCTGTACAGGTTGGACAGGTTACATCTGAACAAGAATGGGACCAACATCCTCACGGGAAGGTTTGCTAATGCTGTTGGGGGAGGATTTAAACTAAATTGGCAGGGGGATGGGATCCTGAAAAGTAGTTGAGGGGAGAGAAGCTGAGATGGAATCAGAAGTTAAAACACTAGTAAGCGAGTCTGGAACGCAGAGGCTAGGTAAGAAAGAAGTGAGTTTAGCAAGGCTAAATGGAATATATTTTAATGCAAGGAGCTCGAGGAATAAGGCAGATGAGCTGAGGGCACAGATAGGCATATGGGAGTATGATATCATAGCTATGACCGAGACTTGGCTAAAAGAAGGGCAGGATTGGCAGCTCAACATTCCTGGTTATAGGGTATTCAGACGAGATAGAGAGGGGGATAGAAGAGGAGGGTCGGTCACAATATTGATCAAGGAGTCAATTATAGCAGTGAGGAGGGATGATATCCTGGAAGGATCATCAAATGAGGCTGTATGGATGGAGGCAAAAAACACAGAAGGGGCAAACGCGCTGTTGGGTGTTTACTATAGGCCCCCAAACAGGGATAGATAGAGAATCAAATATATAATCAAATTACAGAGAAGTGTAAGAATAATAGGGCAGTAATAGTAGGGGATTTTAACAACCCAAATATTCACTGGGATAATTTTAGTCTTCATGGTAGGGAGGGAGCAAAATTCTTAAGTTGCATCCAGGAGAACATTTTTAGCCTGTATGTAGAAAGCCCAACAAGGGAGGGGGCAGTTCTGGACCCAATATTTGGAAATGAACCCAGGCAGGTGGAAGGCATACCAGTAGGGGAACATTTGGAGATAGTGACAATAACTCAGTTAGATTTAGGATAGTTATGGAAAAGGATCAGGCTGGGCCGGGAATAAAAGTTCTAAACTGGGGAAAGGCTAATTTTGCTAAACTGAGATACAATTTGGCCCAAGTGGACTGGGAGCAGCTACTTGCAGATAAAACTGTGTCAGAACAGTGGGAGGTGTTCAAAGAGGAAATAACATGTGTACAGGGCAAATATGTTCCTGAAAAGACAAAGGGAGAGACCAAGTCTGGAGAACCCTGGCTGTCAAGGGACATAAAGGTTAGGATTAAGAAAGAAACATAAGTTCCTGGCAGATACCGAGGGCTCAAAGCAGTAGAGGAGTATAAAATGTGCAGGAGGGAACTTAAAAAGGAAATTAGGAAAGGTAAGAGACTGCATGAGAAAGCATTGGTGGATAGAATAACGGAAAACCCAAAGGGTTTTTCAAATTATATAAAGAGCAAGAGAATAACTAGGGAAAGAGGGAAAGAGTACAGCCAATTAGGGACCATAGAGGTAATCGATAAGTGTGGACCCAGAAGGTATGAGTACAGTCCTCAATGCATACTTTGCATCGGTCTTCACAATGGAAAAGGCTAATTTTGCTAAAGTGCGATACAATTTGGCCCAAGTGGACTGGGAGGAGCCAGTTACAGATAAAACTGTGTCAGAGCAGTGGGAGATATAGACATCAGGATGGAGAACTGTAAAATATTAGAGGAAATGAACATAGAGAGAGGATGTACTAGCGGGTTTGGTGGCCTTAAAAATGGATAAATTCACAGACCTAGATGAGATATATCCCAAGCTGTTGAGGGAAGCAAGGGAAGAGATACCAGGGGTCCTGGCAGTAATTTTCAAATCCTCACTGGCCATAGGTGAGGTGCCAGAGGACTAGAGGACTGCTAATGTTGTCCCATTATTAAAAAAGGGAGGAAGGGTAAGGCCAGGAAATTACAGGCCAGTCAGTCTAACCTCAGTGGTGGGGAAGTTACAAGAAAGAATCATGAGGGACAGAATATATCTGCACTTGGAGACAAGGACTAACCATGGATAGTCAGCATGGATTTGTTAGGGGAAGGTCATGTTTGACAAATTTGATCAAATTTTTTGGGGAGGTAACCAGGAGTGTTGATGAGGGTAATACATTTGATGTGATCTACATGGACTTTATAGTAAAGCTTTTGATAATGTGCTTCATGGCAGGCTGGTCAAGAAAGTAAGAGCCCATGGGATTCAAGGCAAAGTGGCACATTGGATCCAAGATTGGCTGAGAGGCAAGAAATAGAGGGGGATGGTGGAGGGATGTTTCTGTGACTGGAAGTCTGTTTCCAGTGGGGTTCCGCAGGGCTCAGTGCTGGGGCCCTTGCTGTTTGTGGTGTTCATAAATGTTTTGGACTTAAATGTAGGGAGTATGGTCAAGAAGTTTGTGGATTACACAAAAATTGGTAGGGTGATAAATAGTGAGGAGAATAACTGTAAACTGCAGGAGGATATCAATGGACTGGCCAGGTGGGCAGAGCAGTGGCAAATAGAATTCAACCTGGAAAAGTGTGAGGGAATGCACTTGGGGAGGGCTAACAAAGCAAGGGACACTACACAACAAGGCACAATGAATGGTAGGACCTTGGAAAGTACTGAAGATCAGAGGGACCTTGGTGTGCATATCCAGAGATCCCTGAAGGTAGCAGGGCAGGTAGATAAGGTGGTTAAGATAGCATATGGGATACTTGCCTTTATTAGCCGAGGCATGGAATACAAGAGCAGGGCGGTCATGCTGGAACTGTATAAAACACTGGTTAGACCACAACTGCAGTACTGTGTGCAGTTCTGGTCACCACATTATAGGAAGGATGTGATTGCACTAGAGAGGGTGCAGAGAAGATTTACCAGGATGCTACATGGGCTGGGGGGGTCTGAGCTATGAGAAAAGATTGGATAGGCTGGGGTTGTTTTCCTTGGAACAGCAAAAGTTGAGAGGGGACCTGATAGAGGTGTATAAGATTGAGGGGCATAGATAGAGTGGATAGGAAGGCACTTTTTCCATTAGCCGGGCGGGGCAGGTGGGGGGGCGGGGGGCAGTCAGTAACTAGGGAGCATAGATTTAAGGTAAGGGGTAGAAGGCTAAGAGGGGAGTTGAGGAGAAAGTTTTTCACCCAGAGGGTGGTGGGAGTCTGAAACTCACTGCCTGAAAGGGTGGTTGAGTCAGAAACTCTTGTAACATTTAAGAAGTATTTAGATATTCACTTGTGTTGCCAAAGCCTCCAGGGCTATGGGCCAAGCACTGGAAAATGGGATTAGTGTGGCTAGATCTTTGTTCAGCGGCGCAGACACGATGGGCTGAATGGCCTCTTTCTGCGCTGTAAACATCTATGAGCCTATGAGTCCCTCTCTACCTCCCTTTCGTCTTTAAAACCTACTTCTGTAACCAAGCTTTTGGATACCTGTCCTAATATCTCTTTATGTGGCATGGTGTCACATTGTCTCTGATAATACTCCTGTCAATGTTGGATGTTTTACCTTGGAAGTTGTTGCTTTTGTATTACACCAGTGCACTGAGGATAGAATAGTCGACTGAAGAGTTGGATCATAGTGTTGGTTATTTGGTGTATCCACTATTGCTGGTGTAATGCAGGTTGAGCCAATTAATACCATTGTATCGATGTTTTGGTTACATCCAGTCATTCAACGCTTTTCAAAGTCATTCTGCAATCTCAAAGAGTATAAACTTGAAAGGGGTCATTAGATGACATGAAGCCTTGTTTTAGGATGTCAAGTGTAGATAACATTGATCAGGACCAGCTGTCATCAATGATCTGAAAATAATTAATTCATACAACACTATTTCCAAACAGAGAAGCAAGAAAATTGTGCAAAGGCATGCACCATGTATGATATGGCTGCAGAGGGGTTGATAGGTGGTGTTAGAAATGAATGAGAGACATTCTGAAAGTAAACGAAATCTGCTGAGGGGCACCGGGAGGGAAAGAATTGTACAGTCGAAGAGACGGGATATAGCTTAGCATCCCTGTCATATTGCTGCTAAGTCACAAGTCCACTTAATCCTATCTAACTCAAACTTTTCAGAATTCAGCCTTTCTCTGCTGAAGTACATCGTACTTATGGAATCAAAGCAAAATGCTGTGGCTGCTGGAAATCTGAAACAAAAACAGAAAGTGCTGGAAATACCCAGCAGGGCAGGCAGCATCTGTGGAGAGAATCAGAGTGAATGGGCTGAATTTTGCCCTTGGCGGGTGTGCTTGGAGGGGGCGGGTGGGGGCGGCCGGGAAGCCGACCGGTGCCCGCGATCGGCACTGCGCCGCGATTTTATGCATGCGGACCAATTAAGGCCCACCCAGCGTGGAACGCGAGCGGCAGTGCTCAGCGCAGCCTGTGTGGGCGGGGAAGGAGGGCCAGCGGGCCTAGTGCGAACTTCACACATTCGTGCGAAAGGGCACTTCAATCTCCCTGAGGTGCGGAGCTGCCTCAGAGAGATGAAGCACTGTTTAAAAAAGCTAATGAAGAAAATAAAAATGTCACAAAACATGTCCCCTCACGTAACCTCTGTCACATGAGCAGGGAAATGTTTTTAAATTCAGTGGAAACATTTTTATTTTACTTTTATTTGCTTTAGGTTTGAGTTTTCCTAAAAAGTGCAAAGGCTGCTTAATGTTTTCGCCTGCCCATCAACCGTCAGGTTGGATGGGCAGCGTAAATTTGAATTTAATTACCTTTTTAATGGCCTTAATAGACCTTCTCATTGTCGACGGGCACGCTGACGACTCTGGTGCACGCCAGCCGCCAAATGAAATATCGCGGGACTACACGATGATGCCGGGAAGCTTGCCTGACATCGTTGCGCGTCATTTGACCGCTCGGCCGTGTCGGGTGCGCGAGCTCAATATTCTGCCCAATGTTTTAGGTCAATGACTTTTCCCCAGTTCTGAAGAAAGGTCATTGTCCTGAAACGTTAACTGTGCTTCTCTCTGCAGATGTTGTCTGTCCTGCTGAGTATTCAGCACATTTTCTGTTTTTATTTGATATTTATGGAGTTCTTTCCATCCATGGGGAACATCCATTGGATGATAATATGGATACAGCTTCAAAATTAAACATGATGTACACTGATAATCAAAAATGAATGGTGACGAGTTGCTCAGCTTGACCTTTTGAATTTCCTGTCCTGCTATCTCCTGACAGATGTTAGCACAACCAATGGAAATAATCAATTACAGTCACAAAATTAAGCAGAGAAAATCTCTATTTTTGCTAACTTGGAAAGCAAACAGCTCAGATAGCCTTCTGGTCTGGAAGCTTCAGCCATTGAATTTGCATTGTCTGAGATCATCCAAGACTTTGGCCAGCATCACTGGTGTCCCTCCTTGGGCTTGCTGAACAGGTGGCTATTAAAGGGTTCACTAGGTATATTTAGCATCTGAAACCCGAGTAAACTCGCTTTCTGATTGGTCTGCCAGTTCACATGATAATTTAGTCGCTGATGCAGCTTGTAGCTCTTGTCCAGCGTTTCTTGGGAGGGGAGCGCTGGGGAGGCTCTAGCTGCTGGGGAAAATTACTTTTAAATATCACGGGTAAGATTTTGTCATTTCTGTCTCAAATGCTAATTGTAAGCTTGCAAGGTGGTGCTGCATTTAATATGTGCTTTCCGTTACTTTATAATAGTCAGGATAGATTCGATTGGGGCTTTAACATTTGTTTAGAGTACAGTAAACCTACTGAACTATGATACTAGTTGATCCTTCGTTTTAGGACATTTCCCACATGGTATATAAATGGTAACAGCCGCTCTGGTTTTGTGTTAAATGCGGAATCATATCCAGGCTTTTGGTTATTTTCTTTCAATAATAGAAGTTTCAGAAAAAGCTCTCAGCCTGTGTTCCTAAATTTAACTATGCTGCTGTGGGCTTTGCTTGCCTCACAAGGAATTGCAACTCAGCTAGCTAAACTAAACCAGCCAATCGTACAGTGGTATTAACTGATGTGACAAATTTCTCGAGGCATAGGAACAGCTGTTCAGAACCCTTGTTACTTGATCTAGATGCTCCCCTCCGTCCCCCCTTATTGTGCCACCCATTGAGCCTTCATTTTGACAGAACAAGAAAATCATTCCTTGAATCGAAACTGTGTGGAGAAATTATTAGATCTCCATTTTATTTAATTAGTTGACATCAACACTTAACACTTAACCTACTTCCACCCACTCCCTTTTTTTACAGCTGTAAATTAAAGAGTGCAGAAACTGAAGGGAGTACATTCCTATGGCAATTGGACAGTGCCCGGTCTCATTTCTGTGAGGTCATTGGTTATACTTTATTGCTGACGTCCAGCAAGTATTTTTGTACACGGTATGTCTGCCATACATTTTATGTCTATCTAGATGTGTATATAGGGCATCTCAAAGCTCACTTCTTTCCTGATCCCATTACAGAGCCCCTTAAAATAATTTACGTTTGCAGATCCATTTTTTATCCCCTTTCCTAGTGTATTTGTATCTGTGTATTTTATTTTTCTATTTGGTGCATTGGTTTAGAATCTGACCCGTTGCCTTATTTTAGGAGGTCAATCAGTGACATACAGCAAAAATGGAAGACGAAGAGGGAGATTTTGAGGGATATGAAGAGTATGAAGTGGAGGAGACTATAACGGTAAGAAGTACGAAACAGTTGGGGAAATTTGATTCACTGGAACAAAATCAACACATTCACTTTCTTAACTGCAGTTTTGACTTCATATATTAAACACTTTAAAAATTATTTTCTTATGCTTTATTCCACCAATAATTACAGCATATTGATATCTTCATAATAATGATTGTTTAATTTTTAAAAATGGCAGTATTTAATATGCTGAATTCTATTTCATTGATCAAACAAAGCGTTATATGTAGTCTCTAACTAAAATTAGGGAGGGCGGGCTGATAAAAATATGCAAAGCCTTTTCCCTGATAAGTAGAAAAATGTATCTGACAATTAACAAACAGAAATAATGCTGCTATTTTGGCACATAGAAGAAAATTTTCCTTTTTGAAGCAAACATTTATTTTTCAGCACCTCTTCAACTGAAGCTTATATGTTTTAATATTAAAGAAACTCAATAAGATTAAGCAAATAAAAAGCAAATAGCCCTTCAGCCTCAAAACCTGAAAAGGACATATTTGCCTCAAGATGTCCTGCTCGGAAATAAAACACAACGTTAATTTTCCCTTATCTTTTGCGATATTGCTCATTGCTATTTCCCCACTTCGTATCAAAGCCTTTTGCTGCACTGAGATACTTTAGCAGTCAGCACTAATAAAAAGCATGCTGAGCATGCAGAAGGAATGCAGCATCTAAGTTCAAACAGGCTGAGCATTCAGTTCTCAAGTGGTTGGTAGGGCAGAACCTGCTCTGACAGATATGTAATAAAATCCAATGCAACTAACTGACTTTGAGCATCTTTATATTTTCCTCCTGGAATATTCCTCTGTGGCAGCGGTTTCATTTACAGCCATGATTTGAAGTCAACAAGAATAGTCTATTAATATAAAATATATTTTTGGGTATTAATGATTTTACATTAATAAAGGACTTATCTTTGTTGAATATTTAGCATTCATAGGAAAAGTACATCAAATATTAATTGCAGACATTTCTGATTTTTATTTGTTTTTGACATTTCCTAATGTATTTTTCATCATTTTCTGTGATGACTAAGCTTATACCTGGTCAACTTTCCCAATATTTTTTGCATCATACGTTGCTGTCATTTTGGGGATTTTGTTTTGTTCCACCTAATGGATCATTAATTGATAGCAAGAACTAATTTTCAACTAAACCAATGAATACTCATTAGTTATGTTCAATCTGTTTACTTTTGTCACTGTTGAGAATTTTCTGATAATTCTAATCTGGGGCAGCCAATCCTTGTTAGCAGGAATTCCCTTGGATTACCTGTTAGGAAGTAAAATCATTAATGATGAATTATCTCAATGATGGAATATACACTATTATATAAATGCTTGGCCATGATATAAAGCAAATGCTTGTGGTTGGTTCAATCACTAAAATTGCTCTCCTAATTGACTCAGTCATTAAGTGCCCAGATTATTGTAGTATTGAGCCATACAGACCCTAAATGCCTTGGCGTCAATTCTCAGTTTGTGATGGGTTAACTCATCCACGTGGACAATGGTTGAGCTCCAGAATTGACTACCACCCCTGGGTTCAGGAAGGGAAAGATAACTTGCTCTTTCCACTCTTGGTCACCAGATAGTGACACCTACTGGAAGGTATACACATGTAGTCAGTGTGTAGAGACTGATCAGACTTAGTTGTGATGCCCTCTAGCATCAAGTTTCCCCCGACACAGTCTTATGTTCATATGGACAGTTGGGAAAGGTGCAGTGTCCCCGTGGACCTGTTCCTCAGCTTTAGAAGAGGACAGGATGAAATTGTGGGGCCAAATAATTAAAAGCCCTCCTGAAAACAGTGATTAGTGCTAGAAAACAGCTGTGACTCAGGCTATTTTACCCTCTCCCTCCTTCAGGAATACTAAAAGCAATCGCAACAAGCCAAATATTACTTCAGGTGAAATTAGGAATTGCAGCCCAGACTGGGAATTAAACTTGGGCCCTCCAATCCTGTACTATAATTAACAATCAATGCTGCTGGTCAAGCAAGGCACTGTAATGGATAAGAAATGATCAGTGAAATGCATCCAATTCTTAAAGGGCTGACAGGTAGATACTGAGAAGTTATTCCCCCCGACTGGAGGGTCTGGAGCTAGGGATTGTAGTCTCAGGATAATTAGTCACCCATATAGGACTGAGATGACTGGAAAAATCTTCGCTTGGAAGGTTGTGAATCTTTGGAGTTCTCCACCCCAGATGATTTTGGATGCTCAGTTATTGTGTATATTCATAACTGAGATTGATAGATCTTTGAGTACAAAGGATATGGAATAGGGTGAGAATATGGAGTTAACGTAAAAGTTCAGCCATGATCTTACTGAATCATGTGGTTTACTCCTACTCCTATTTCGTTTGTTCTTAACATGCTTGACTCTCATCTCTGAAATAATGCCCCCAGTTGTATCAAGATACACTCCTGCCTAATTACAGCAATTAAAGATGGGTAATAAATTCTGAAAATTAATTTTAAAACTGAAGCTCAATATTATTCCTGAGAGCAGCATTGCCCACCAAGCCATCAAGGTAATTGGTGGAAAGGTTATCATTTATCTATTTCATCAAACTTTCTTCCCCCAAGAATTTAGTTAATTGTATTGTCCTAAAATATGAGCGCAGTCAAATTTCAGTTTTGCAAACATCTTGAGATAGTTCTGCTCTTAATGGACTTATAATGGGGTGTATGCTGGTTATAATGGAGTTTTAACAACACCATGCAGAAGTCTGTCACAATAACATTGTTTGTACTATTGAAGGTGGAAAAAAATGCCACATTTAGTATAAAATAGTGATTGACAGCCCCTTATAATGTATTTGTTTAAAATCAGAACTAACTAGGCTAAACCTATTAAAGTAGTGAAAATATAAAAGAGCTGCTATTCATTCCCAAGACCAAATATAAAGTTGTGATTGAATATTTTAAAAATAAAATGCAAATATGTTAAAGTGAGATGAGTTACTTTTCCTGTTGTCTGTAATATGTAGAACAATGTCAATTCATTTCATTGTGCATGCATTGTTTAGCACTACAGTGATTAAATGAATGTGTCATGAAACATATGCTTCGTCTCTATCATCATATATGCACTTTTTACCTGCTCATCTGGTAGTCTTTCACATCCAGGTTACTAACCTCTTGTAATCTGTTTTCCCAGCTCCATCCTCCATTGTTCAGACAATAACCCATAATCATCATTGGCTTTTGTTGAAACATTTCACATTACTTTCAGGGAAAACTGTGTAAAGTTGTATGAAGCGATAAATGCTGTCATAAGTCCAAGATTGTTCTCATACCATCGCCATGAACAGCGGCTTTTCATCCACAACAAATTTGTTCCGTGTTGTCATTTTTTTCTTGACGATGGCTAAGATCCAGCTCTGGAGCGAGTCCATGTAGTCTTGTTAAGTAATTGAATTGGAAATTGTAGTCAGTTATACTAGTTGGGTATAGAAATTGAGTGGGAGATTCTAGTCTAATGTCAGAAGACTTTAGGAAATATGAGTCAGCCCCAGGCTGATTGTAGTGAGCCAAACTGACTGAAATAGACTTGGACACACAATTACAACAGGTTCAAAATGTGTGATGTGAATCAGGTAACTTACACTGTGGGGTTTGCAAAAGGTCACTGAACAGTCTATTCATGTATCTCAGTTTTGCTACTGACATCATGACAAAGTAATTCACATAGAAGATGTTTTGTGCAGGATCTATAATAAACTAAATGTTATTCATCATAACTAAGAAAATATTGGTGCTTTTAGCAGGTAAAAATTTTTTCCACTTTAATTGAATTGAATAAAACTCCCTTTTATTTTCAGAAAAATGCCTTTATTTCACATTAACTTGAAACAATAAATTAAAGCTGCCCAGCTTTATGCTGTAGGTTTTATTTGGTCAAAAACCTACAGCTTGGTTTAACTTTACAATTTTATGATGATCGCAGCATAAAATTAGTTTGCTTTAGGTGTATTCTCCTATTGATTATTTACCTGTGCTGGAGTCATATCTTTCCATTTCTAATTCTAAGGTTTCCATAAATCCCGTATCTTTATTTTTACCTCGCCTCTAAATCGAAAGCTTCCAAGTTCAAGTCTCAATCCAGGGCTTCAGCACAAAAATCAAGGCTAACACTCTTGTGCAGCACTGAGGGTGTGCTGCACCACTGGAGGTGCTGCCTTTCAGATGAGACATTAAACTGTGACCCTGTCTGTCCTCTTATGTGGACATGAAATATTCCATGGCACTATTTTGAAGAAGATCTGGGAAGTTATCCCTGGTATCCTGGTCAATATTTATCCCTCAATCAATGTCACAAAAAAACAGACCACCTGGTCATTATCACCTTGTTATTTGTGGGGGGTTTGCTGTGTGCAAATTAACTGCTGTGTTTCCTAAAACGCAACAGTTATGACACTTCAAAAGTACTTCATCGGCTGTAAAGTGCTTTGAGGTGTCCAGTGGCTGTGAAGCATATCTCAATTATAAATAGGTGCCATTTGGACATTCCTCCCACTTAGGCACTGTTGTTTCATTCCTAATTTTATTGATAAATAATCACTTCTGGCAGAGCAAAATATATTCCCAACCTGCCCCATGTCTCAGAAACTTTGATGGCTGTGAAGTGCTTTGGGATGTCCTGAGGTCATGTACCATGCTTACTCACAATTGTTCACTTGTTGGGAGGATGATTACTTCTTGTAGCTTCCAGGGTTGGGGGACGTCAGTTATGTGGAGAAACCAGAGAAGCCAGGATTGTTCTCCTTAGAACAGAGAAGATTAAAGGGAAATTTAATAGAGGTTATCAAAATTATGAAGGGTTCTGATAGAGTAAATAGAGAGAAACATTTTCCACAGATGTGAAGGTTGATAACCAGAGAAGACAGATTTAAGATAATTGGCAAAAGTACCAAAGGGGAGATCAGCAGAATTTTGTTTTAATACAGTGAGTGCTATGATCTGGAATGCTTGGTCTGAAAGGATGATGGAAGCAGATTCAGCGCAGAAAGAAAATCTTCACCCATGAGCTTCGACTATAGTCAGCCCCATAATATTGTCTTTAACTCTTATTCTTTTGCCTTTTTATTTTGAGTGAAGAGCATTTTTCTGTTAAAAGAATACTCTGGATGTTACTTCTTAGTAATAAAGAGAAAGTTGCTTTCTAGGTTATGGGCCAAGTGCTGGCAAATGGGATTAGACAGGATTAGACAGGAGGTCAGGTGTCTCTCACATGTCGGTGCAGACTTGATGGGCCGAAGGACCTCTTCTGCACTGTGTGATTCTGTGATTCTGTGAATGAAATTAAATCAGTCTTGGAGTCATGGAGTTATTATGGCACAGAAGGAGGTTATGCAGCCCATTGAGTCTATATCAGCTTTCTGTGGAGCAATCCAGTCAGTCCCATTCCCCTGCTACTTTATTTCCCTCAAGTGCCCATCCAATTTCCTTTTAAAATCTTTGATTGACTCCACTTCCACCATCCTCATAGGAAACTCCAAATTATTACAGCTTGCTGCGTAAAAACGTTCTTCCTCACATCCGTGCCACTATATCTCTTGCCCAAAACCTAATACCTGTGTCCCCTGGTCCTTGTACAATCAACTAATTGGAACAGCCTTTCTTTGCCTATTTATCTAAACTTGTCATAATCTTGTACACCTCTAACAAATACCCCCTCAATCTCCTTTGCTTCAAGGGGAACAACTGCAGCTTCTCCAACCTAACCTTGTAAGTAAAATCCCTCACCCACGGAGCCATTCTGATAAATCACCTCTGCGCTCTCTCAAGGATCCTCACATCTTTCCTAGAGTGTGGTGACCAGAACTGGATGCCATACTCTAGTTGTGACCTAACCAGACTTTATAAAGGTTCAGTGTAACTTTTCTGATTTTGTCTCAATATATCTACTTATGAAGCCCAATATCCCATTTGCATTGCTAATTACTCTCTCAATATCTCCTGCTGCCTTCTAAGGTCAAAGATCTTTGCACATGAACCCATCCAGGTTCCTTTGTCGCTGTGCACACTTTAGAACTGTGCCATTAAATGTCAATTCACTCACCCTATCCCTCCTGCCAAAATGCATCACATCACACTTTCTGTATTAAATTCCATCTACCACTTGTCTTTTCATTCCTGCTGGTCTATCCATGTCCTGTTGCAGTTGATTGGTATCATCTTCAATGTTTGCCATACCTCCAAGTTTGGCATCATCGACGAATTTTGTAATTGTACTTCATATTCCAATATCCAAAGGTCATTTATATATATCACAAAAAAACAGTAGTCCCCACACTGACCACTGAAGAACGCCACTGTCTGAAAAACAACCATTTACCATGACTCACTCTTTTCTGTCCTTAAGTTTTTTTTTACCAAAGCTGACACCGACCCTCTTATTCCATAAGCCTCAATTTTGTTAGTTGGCCTCTTATGTGCTATTTAGTCAAACGTTTTCTTAAAATCCATTTAGGCAGCTTCTGTTGCATCCTCTTCATCAACCTTCTCTGTTATTTCTCCAAAACATTTAATTAGATTAGTCAAGAATGATCTTCCTTTTACAAATCTGTGCTGTCTTCAAACGTCTCCAACTGTCTGTTGATATTTTCCCCAATTATTGTTTCTAAAATCTTATTCACCACGGATCTTAAACTGACTGACCTATAGTTACAAGGAATGGCCTTACATCCTTTCTTGAATAACGGTGTCACATTTGCCACTGTCCAACACTCTGGCACCTCCCCAATATCCAGGGAAGATTGGAAGATTATGATAAGCCCTTTCATTATCTCCACTCCCGTTACATCAATTTAAAAATTTGCATATATAAAATAATCAGCATGTACTGAAGATAACAGTGATTACCACCATCAGTTGCACGTGTTCTAAACTGTTACCAAAGAAAAATGTCTTAGGAGCTACCTTCTTCCCTCTGTACTACCAGGATATAGTAGTGCAGTGCAATGTTATTGCACTAGCAACAGGGGTTATCAACTTAATTCCCATCATATCAAGCTGAAAGCCTAATTTAATAAATCCTCTAGCACCAAGAGGGAGGAAGATGTCCATAAAAGCTGCTGGACTGTAAAATATCATCTTCTTCACTAATGTCCTTTAGGAAAGCAAACCTATAGACTACAGTCCCACATTATATGGTTGCTTCTTATAAGCTTAATAAGCCACTCTGTTGTAAGCAGTAAAAGAAAGAACTTGCATTTTATATAGTGTCTTTCAAAGCCTCATGACGTCCCAAAGTACAAAAGGTATTTTTTGAGTGCGGATACTTTTGTAAGAAACACGGTTGTTAATTTGTGCACAGCAAGGTCCCACAAATAGCATTGAGCTACATACCAGATAGTCTGTTTTAGCCAAGTTGGTTGAGGGATAATATTGACCAGGACACCAGGGATAATTCCATTACCATTGTTCAGTAGTGCAGTGAAATCCTTCATGTTCATCTGAGAGAGCAGGCAATGCCTCAGTTTAAAGTCCAGTCAGAGAGTGTAAAACTGAAGTGTCAGTCTAGCTGATCTGCTTAAATCTCTTGACTTCTTGAATTGGTCTCGAATCTACACCTTTCTGATAGAGGTGTGAATATTACCACTGAACCAAAACGGACACCTCCTTAGAACCGCTAAAGGATGGGTAATAAATAAGGCCTTGAAAGCATTAACTGCATCCCGAACAAACATTGACAATAACAGTTTCATTTAATGAAAATCAGGAGAGGCCTTCAGAAGGCACTGGGAATTTATCAGTTGACTGTGTTTAGAGTGTTCCCTCATAGAATTTGATAGAAATTACAAGATGGAAACAGATTGTTTGTCCAAAGCAGCCCATGTTAATGTTTATCCTCCACATGAACAGTACCTGTAATCCTGTGTGCCTACCCTGCCCCAAAACAATTTAACTCCTTTCCTTCAACCAACTATCACAGCCTCTTCTGGAAACTTGACATGGTCTCTGCTTAGGTGTAGTGGAAATCTGGAAGTCTCTCCTCCAAAAGGTGTGGAGGCTAGGTCAATTAAAAAAATGCAAAACTGAAATTGATAAATTTTTTGTTCCATAAAGGAGTTTAGATATGGATCAGCCCCAAAGCAATTGAATGTTAGAACAGGTTCGAAGGGTTGAATGGCCTACTCTGGCTCCTATGTTCCTCAATGTAAATCAATACAATATGATGCAAGACTCCCTAGGCAATACAAGGAATATCAATTACAATAAATAAATCTTGAAGGTTTTTTAGTGGACTCACACAGAGCTGGAAAATAATGGAACAAGGTGATAACTTTTTGTTTCTGATTCTCTGTGGGATTTGCCCCATTGTAGTACCATACATATGAAATTGAGAAGGTGATAAACGGAAAAGAGATTACAAAGGTTACAGAGGTAACAAAGGTAATTGTCTGTAACCTACCTGTTACAGGCATGCATGAAGCAATTGTTTATGCATGTTCCTGACATTAAAAAGTGGCTGATGTGGGCCGCTGTGCTGAAGAAGCCAAATTTGCCTATTTGCATGAGAATTTGCTGCTAATTACTTTATTTTTGTCCTTTCCTGAGAAACATCAGGCAGCACAACGACGCAGCTTGCTACTGATACTTTCGACGATCAAATTGAAACCATGGCCCATATGCAAGATGGTGCTGCATGCTTTGCTGATCTTCAAAGCCATCAGGGTGAAACCATGAGTCAAACTTTGGCTTTTCTAGATGAATAAATTAGCCACTCAAAGAACAGGTTGTGTACTGAATTAAGCAAATCCTCATACCCGAATGCACTTCCGAGTCACTTACCAATTATTATCTCCATCACAACTCTCCTCTGAGTAATCTATGCCAGATCCAATATCAGATGAATGGAGAGTTGGTATTTAAGCTATTTTGGATCAAGATCTATCATTTACTTGAACCAGCTTTCACTCCTAGAGCACTCAGCCTCTGAAAACCAATGCAATAAAGGTGAGTAAGGTGGAAAGCACAGAACGATATAATGCCACAACAGATAAGAGTTAAACCTGAGAGATTGCACAGCATAGCAAACTCTAGAGATCCTGATGCAAACTGTTAGATGTTGGTCCACTCTGACATCTCAGGTAGTATTTTGCCACTATCACACACTTTAATAGTGAAGAATTTCATATATCCCTCTTTGGTGCCACACAGTGGTGCTGGTCATACAGGGTAGGTGTCAGTATGACAAAGGCATGATTCGTGGCTTCTATAATGGCCTGTCAAAACTTTTTGGCTTCCCCGTCTGTTTGGGATCGAAAATGATTGCAAGCATTGGAATATGTCTGATGAGTGGCATTTACAGCTTTGCAATAAGCAGCATGGGAAGCATTTGAAGGATTACCTTACTAAAAGTCTAAGATTCCAGGTTAAATTGCAAGTAGTTTAGAAATGGTTTTCACCTGAAGATTTTTTTCTGGATTTTACAAATGTGCATTAATGCTTACTTTGGTGTCAAGTTCACTCACGCACCTGACATGTTCAAATTTATAATGTAGACTTCACTAAGTCCCAAATTATCACAGTTTTCCTGTTATATAGAATTTAGTTGAACGCAACTTTGTTCTGCCCTTTGTAAATCTGTATCAAATAATTAGTGGAATATTTAATATCAAACATTTTTGTTGCTTTTTCTTTGCCTGCAAGATATTGAATTTAGAATTAAAAAAAACTATTCTACTGTCAATGCTATTTAGCCATATAGAACTGCTAGAATTAGTTGGGAAATGGTAAACCATATCTCAATCGCTGAGGAAAAATTCAGTATGGAAAAGCTTCTTCTTTAAAGCTGATGGACTGCATACAATTTCAGGAATAGTGTTCACATCTGACAGAAAATTAATCTTAATGACACGATAAAGATCAGAAGAAAGAAAGAATGCTGGATGTGTTGGAAATACAGAGCAAGCCATTTAGCATTTGAGACAAATGGATAAATTAACATATTAGACGTGACTTTTTCATCAGAATTTTGACACTGAACATTTTCAATTTAAACTTAATCTAATTTATGGGTTGAGATTGTGCCACATGATATTAGTAACAAATATAAGTGGACCCAATTTTAACTCACTCAACACCCATTCACTGACATGGTGTTAAAGTAGGATCCAATGATGGGTTGTGGAATTTCGCTTGTCTCCTGTTTTAACAAAAGTGATAGCTTACACTTTCTGAACAGGATAATATCTTCATTAAAGGAACAGACAGAAATGTTGTATGGATATATTAAACCATTTGTTGCTGATATTGCACACTATGATTTTGCCCCAATAATCTTTTTAGTGCAGTTTTAATTACCGGTAATTTCCTTGGTTTTCAGGAAGAGTAATTATATGTGAGCAAAGTTTCTTATTCTCTGCTTAGAAATTAATATCACCAACTGTAGCAATAAAAAGCAACATGTTATTGAATGTTTTGTAACAGGCTTGATATTGCATGGCTACTTTAGGTAGACCAGTTCTATCTACCAGCAAAAGTACCACATGTAAACTTGGTTGCAGTAAACATGACAACTATAATCTCACTGTTCAATTAATATGTTTCTTTCCTTCAAGGAATCAGAACCACAAACATTCATTCGAGAAGTGACAACAGTAAGTAATTAAGTTAAATAATTCATGAATATCAGGAGTTGCATTGTTTTAAATGTGAAATCAATATTGTTTTGCTGCAGTAAGTATGACATCTTTTATTTAACTAATCAATCACATTTTTTGTTCCCAAGATTTCAGAACCACGAACAGTTATTCATGAGGTAAGCATAGTAAGAAGCCAAATAATTAGCAAATATTTGCCAGTGTTTGTATACAGGTCAAATTAATAACGTGCACTATGCTAAGAATGACACATTTTCTTCTTGAGTTCTGTGCCCAAAGGTAGGTCTGACCCACAGCTCCATAATGTCCACCATGAGTAGGACAACAAGTCAGGGCTGACTTTATTCACCTCAGCCGGAACGGGGATTAATCCAATTTTTTAAGCACCAATCTGATCCACACCAGCCATCCAGCTCCCAAGGAGTCTGAGTTGCTGAAGCAACATGCACTTTTATCTGCATGTTGTGACTTGGAGCCATGGATAGTAAAGGCAGAGGCTCCAATTTATTTCCATCACATGGCTAACCAGAAATCTTTCCCGCTCTTACTGCGTAAGATGTTGGCATATGTTGGAAAGATTTACAAGTTGATACTCAACCTGTCTGTTTGACTGCGTTATGAATGCACCTTCCTTATCCATCCAGTCCTAGAATGGGACTTGAACCCAGAGCTTCTGGCTCAAAGGGAGGGATGCTACCCACTCCCCACAAGCCCTCCTTTTTTGGACACTTCTTATGAGGTACTAAATGACTATTGGTCTTTTCCATAAGGTTTCAAAACCACGCATGGTCATTCAGGAGGTAAGAACCTTAACATATTAAACTGTTGGTAAATGACCTGGATTTTGCAGTGAAATTGTCAGCGTTTGCCATCATGTGGACCTGACAGCAACTTCTAAAGTCTGCAGTTAAATGTCAAAATTCAGAAGTTGCTGTCAGTGATCCCATGCTCCTCACAGGCGCATTGTTGAAGTCCCTGCAGATGGAAATTTTCCAAAATCTGTTGAAAGGGGTGTAACTGGGTTTTTAATGGTGTACTAAATTCATAATTACTGTTAAACAACCTCTCTGGCCCTGAAAAAACAATTTTATATTTCTGGAATGTCAAATTTCTCCAGTATGATAAGGAAAATCCACATATTTTTGCAGATTTTTTTGAAAGTTTGTTAAGATATTTCAACTTCTGCCTTTAAACCATGTGTATGTCCTAATTTTATTTTGCTGTTGATAAAATGATTAAAAAGTGTTAAAAAGTGATGGAATCAGTGGTTTTTACTTCCTGGTTTGCTTTCTATGAGAATTCTTCAAACGTGATTGGCTGCTTAGCCTGCTTGAAGATATCACTGTTGCTGAAACAGAAAATCTCCTTGAGCTGATGCCAGAATCAAAGTAACATCAAGAAAGGGGAAATCTACACCACAGAGATCACCACGTCCTTTGGGCAGCTTTCTTTGAGGTCATCGTCACTTTGCCACTGATCGCAAAATCCGGGCCAATATTTGATGGTGCCTTTGTTCATTGGAACAGAATCAATAATTTGTGTGCTGCAATAAATGTGAAGTAATTTATTTAGCTACTAAATGACCATTTTTCTTTCCTACAGATTACGCAGCCACACACTGTCGTTCAAGAGGTGAGCATAAGTAACAAGTTAGTGAATGTTTGGTACTGCATTTGTTCATGGGGTGGAACTAATATTGTTTTATTCATTGTTTAAGGTTCATAAGTCTGCTTCAGGGCTCCCTGTCAGAGAAGTGAGAAAGACGGAGAAGGTCGACAAGTCAAAGTTTCTGACTCCTTACCTTGAACACAGTCATAAGATGCAGGATCTGTTCAGTTCGGTACGAAATCTGTAATTCATGCTTTGTGCATATATTTGTTGGTGATGCAAATTTTTTCCTCAGCATTCTACTCTTGGCTACCTTGCTGAAGCACTCTTCCTCCACATGTGAAGAGGGCTTCAAATCTGAAACCAAGAGTGTCCTCAGCTGATATTTGTAGAGACTCTCACTGGGATTTTATGGCCCCACCATGGTGGGACCTGCCGCCGGCAATGCGGTGCCCCAGCCAAAAGCCCATTGACTTTCAGCGGGACCAGATGATCCTGGTGGTGAGCGGGACAGGAAAATCCCGCCCTCTGTTTCTAGCAGGGGTCACCTGGACCAGGATTACAGTAGCTGATGAAACCTGTTCCTACGCTGGAACATTGAGGTAATTTCGACCAACCCCCAGTGCACTCTATCCAAGGTCAGCTAATGCAATGCAGACCAGGGGTTGAACTTGAACTTTCCTGGTCTGTTACAACTACATTGAGCAGTACACCTATCAACTGGAATATACTATAGTGCAATCATTCACCAGGCTCTTAGAGGAAATATTAGTCTAAGCTATATTTGTATTTTAAAATGTATTTTGAGATGCCACTTTGGCGGCACTTGCCTTTAAGTTAAAGATCACGAGTTAACTGATAGACAGGTGTCATATGGTGAGATTAATTCACTGTTTCCACTCATTTGTGTCAGCTAATTCATTTTTTATGAATTCTGTCCAATTGAGAAAGTGAGTTACCCAGTTGATAAACAGAGCATGACAAATCTCTACTGCTATTAGAAATATACACAAATGAAAAAGCCCTCACAAGCAACAAAATGATCTATGCCCACTTTGATCCATAAATTGAATAAATGACTTGTGACACTGAAAAATATTGAGTAAGATGGTTTGTACAGTGAAAGCTGTCATACTGACCACTAACAGTATGGTTTGAAATATCTTTTGTAAAACATGTTAGAGGTATAGATTTTAGCTCATTGACAAAATCGAGCGATGTTGTGAGGCCTAGAAATTGGATCACTAGGCACCCATTTTACAGGTCTCCATGGCATGTGTCACATCCATTTCCTTCTTTTCCTTACTTCTTTCTTTCATTGTCATACATTTGCTCCCTATATTGCCACCTATATCTGCTTTTGACATTTGACTCTTTGCACTGCTAATCATTCCCAGCCCCTCTTCCTCCACTCAATCCTGCTGTTACCCAAGCCCAGCTGCTCTTACATCAGACTGAGTCTCCCTCTTCCCCTTTAACATTGCTCATTTCTGTACACTAGAGTTGGGAATCCTTGTTTTTATGAGGATTACCATGTTCAAGTACAGGGAAGCCACAATCACCAAGCAGCAAGCTATTAGCAGTAGGTGAATGTTGACAGGCAGCTCGCTAATTGTTTGGTGGGGGGGGGGGGGGGGGGGGGTGGTGAGGTGTGTGTGGAGGGGAGTGGGGGGTGGGGGGTGGGGGAGGTGTAATGGTGCAGTGGGGGGGAGCTGTGGGGTCAGGGGGGGTGGGGGTGGTGGCGACATATCCAGTGGTTCCTCTGTTGTGACAAGCCTATCATGGTAAATAGAAGGGATACGTAAAACCTGTGTTTTTGCAGTGGCTTCTAGTTATCCTTTAGGGACCACAGGTCAGGCTGCTCAATGTCAAGTACCCCAGTGGGTGTAATCTGCTACTCCTTCAAAATTGTGTTGAGGTCCAATTGATGTAATTTTCCCTTTTTCAAGTGGTCTGAATCAATCTCTTTAAAGCCCACTGATTAGGCTGGTCAATGCCTAATATAACAAGATCTAACATGCATGGTGCATGCACTACCCATTTGTACATTAAAATTACAATTATGATCCTACAACCAACATAGGACTCAACTTGGACAGGCTCCCTTCTGTTCAGGGCCAGAGTGCTGGCTGCCTGTTTGAAAATTAAATCAGGCAGGCAAACGGATGTGCAAGGTGCCCACCAGAATTCTCTCTGCAGGTCAGCAATTGTTTTAGGTGAGAAATGTATCTCTTCATATTGTAATTTGAGTTAATTTTTCAAGATGGCAAACTACTTTATTTTCCCATGGACAAATAGTAACCCCTTTCAAGGCTCCTCCTTCCCCCCATAACTATAGCAGCAGCTGAAAGAGCACAAGGAACTGGGCAAAAATGATTTCCATTATACTGTCACCCCGTTCCTGCCTGGTGATAAAAATGAAATTCGGCTCCACTGTGTCAAGAGTTTTGTTTGATTAAAATTGTGTAGGCTGTAGAAGTCTCTTTGTTGCTCACATTTCTCCAGAACCTGCTGGGTGATATGAACGCTGTCAGTGTTGAAATAATTTTCCCTGAAGTGACAGTGTACCTCTGGGAGGACTGAGTCAATGGTGCATGAAAGTGAATGATTGAGAAATACTCAAGTGTATTTTCCAAGCGATTGTCGCAGTATCTAATTTCAGATGATAAAAATGGATCTTGTTTAATTTTGACTCGAGGAAATGTGTTTAATTTTAGAACAAGTACAAGGAAGAATTTGAAAAGGAAAGAGGAAAACCATATGCTGTTATTTCAGACACACCAGAGCTGAAGAGAATTCGGAAGGCTCAGCAACAGCTCAGTGAGGTGAGGAGAATGGATACTAAATTTGAAGAGGTTTCATCTTCCACTTAGGAATGTAATTATCCTAACTAGTCCATACATTGGAAAAACATTGGACTTTAATCAAACAGTGTTAATTAATTCTCTTTTTCCTCCCTCTCCCATTGCCATGCCACCCCTCCACGCACTGTAAACCTTTCTAGTTCATGCAGCACACACATCAGCATCCTTTTATATATGTAGGGAACAAAGGACCTAGAACCAGGAGTATGCCATTCAGGCCTTTGAGCCTGATCTGCCATTCAATACTTCCATGGCTGATCTACTTGTGGCCTCAATTTCACTCTCCTGACTGCCACCCAAGATGATGGACATGTAGTGTATCAAATCCATCGGGTACAAGGTAGCTTAATATGGTGCATTTGGCTGAAGAGACCAATCCATGAGAAGCAGGTTCTACCACAAGTGCCACATAGGAAGTGGAAGTTAATGCAGTACTATTGCTGCTAAATTACCATTCACCAACTCAACCGTGGCAATGGGACCAAATATCACCACAAAATTAAACCTGAAATTTGTTGGAAAGGGCCTCACTCAAATTGATTTTCTTTAAGCTCTCCACATAACTGAGCTTGACCACTCTGAGGAAAAATGTAGCTGGAGACTCATTCAAGTAAAGGCCACATAGTTAGAAGTTCAATCTTCTATTGCTGTAGCTACCAGTTTACCAATTTCCCACAACTCCAACCTAACCACTTACTTACTTATTCTGTGGCAGTGAGTATACCACCACAACAATCTACTTGTTTCTGTGAGATACACTGCACGTAGCCTTTACTTGCAATTCACTAACATCAGCCTTTAAAATAGGCAATTATCAAAAATCTTGGCTTGGATTTTTGCGTGAGCTGGGAAAACCCAATCTGCGCATTTTGCAAATGCACACTCAACCCATGTGTGACTTTGTCCAGGAATTTTGTCTTTTTATGCAGGGGTCGAATTCACAGTGCATTTTGTGAGCCACGATGGAGTGCATGAGTAGTGTGAGAGCAGAGGCAGGATGGTTAGAAGGCCTGGCTTGGTTCTCCAACGGAGCAGCCCAGTTTCCAACATCATCCCCCTAAACCGTCCCTCACCCCCTCATCACTCCACCCATCCCATGCCCACTCAAATTGCCCTTGCTACCCCATGCCCCCTCAGATTGCCCATGCCATCTCTGTGCCCCCTCACCTCCATGCCACCCCATGCCCCCTCATTTATCTCAAGCCACCCAATGCCACATCCATGTCCCCCATCTATCCTCCATAGCCACTCACTCATGTTGCACTATGTACAGCCTTCAGGAGCCATGCAATATCAATGGGAATTATTTTGAAATCATTGGAGAAAAATAAACCTCTAGCAATCTAATAAAACCCTTATTTCAAATACACCATCACTGATACTAGAAAAAAAACCTCAGTGATTGTAAAAGAATATAATCCTTTCAGTTCCTATTAGATTTGTAAACAAACAAAAAACACAATAAAGGACTATTCTATTATTTCAGCCTTTTAAAAGTTGCAATCATTCGCGGATCAATAGATCACCTGCCAGGGTGAAATTACTATTAGCTTTTGAAACCCAGCCAAGCATTCATAATGACTACAGTTATCATAAGAAAAGCTTCCAGCTACACTGTTTGAAACTGACAGAACAGGATGGTGTGCCATTTCCATTTCAAAGTAGGGTGCCTGCCAATGGAGGGGAGCAGGTGCAGATATTTTTTCAACTATCAAAAGGGGGATTTTTTTTCACAGCCAGGGCTGTCAATTTAACTCACAGCACACAACATGATAACATGCTTTGGACATTTTTAAAAAAATTTGTAATGTATTATGTTACTTTTGACTATTGGAAAAGTACTGTAATGCATGACAGCAATTACACAATGCTGATCAACGTAAGAGTCAACTTACCTTGGCTGGGGAAATCCCTACGATGAATCACAGCATTAAAAGTGCATCTGCATTACAATACAGCATCTAATAGTGACATTTTACGGTCTCAAAACATTTTACACTTCAGAATGTTCCTGACTCCCTCAGTGGTTACAAACTCTCCAAAGAAGTACATTTCTTCGGGATTTCAAAACATACACTGGTGCTCAAAAATTGTGTGCGGGAGGAAATTCAATTTTCCTGTGGTCCTCACAATGGGGACACCGGCCTCAGGAAAGGTACATGTATGTTTTGAACCCAAGGCCTTCCTGACCCGTGAAAAGGCCGCACAAAATGGTACGGGATGAGGAAGGCAGAGAAACTTGTTTCTCCAGCTAAAGTATGATTCACGGCCCGATTCACACTCCCACTGGGAGATGAAAATCCAGCCTCTTATTTCAGCATCTATGTCTAGAAAGCATTTTTTCTTGTTCTCTCACTTTCATGTAAAAAAAAATCTATTATAAATTCCTATATCTACAATTGAAATTGAAAAAGCCCAAGTCACTCCTTTCCCCATGCAATTGCAGGTTGTACCATTAGGTGATAAATGAAATTAGAATTAATAAAATACACAATTCACAGTGAGATGTTTAAACTTATCTTTGAAATGTCATTTGCATTTTTCAATGTATTCCACCTTTTTCTTCTTGAAGGTATCAGCACCTCACAAATGTTTGGTCAAGTTGATATTTTTGCCCAGAGCTAGAACACTGTTGGTTGATTTCACTTTAAGCATGTGTCTTGCATTCAGCTTCCTAGGATAGATCAGTACCATTCAGTAGATCAACAGAAGGAAGACTTCTCGTTAGCTTCTAGTGGTAATCAGTAATTTATTTCATATAATTTTGATGAATAGTGAGAGGACAAATTTCTTATATTTTATTTAAGTAAAGTTAGAGTGAGTGCTTTTTTTTAGATCAGGGAGGCTTTCTGTGTCGGCATGTACATGTGCATCTGTATGAGAGAGAGATAGAGAGAGAGAGTGGAATTTTCACTTTCAAAAAAACCATTCATTTACACACAGTTAAAATTAGGCTCAAAGTGAGAAACAAAATATTACTAAATATACATGGCTGGGGCCAGATTTTCAAGGTGGGGTCAGGAACCTATTACCAGGATGAGTTCTGGGCCACAATTAAAGGTGCTAATCTGTTTTTGTTGTGGTGATTGAGGGATAAATATTGGCCGGGACACTGGGGATAACTTCCCTACTCCTCTTCGAAATGGTGTCTTGGAATCTTTCACATGCAGCTGAGAGGGTAGACTGGGCCGTGGTTTAACATCTTATCTGAAAGATGACACCTTGAGCAGTGCAGCACTGCTTCATTCCTTCACTGGAATAACAGCCTTGATTTTTGTGCCAAGTCCTGGGGTGGATTCTTGATCTGGTGTTGGGGTCTTGAATGACAGCTGGAGAGCCAGCGAGAGACCCACGGTGCCACTTGCCTGGAAGGCCCACCAAACCACATGCTAATCAGGTAGTTGCGAGGCCACCTGCAGGCCTTCCCTTGGAATCAAGACCCCAGGGGTGGAAGTCCCGCCTGACTAGAGCTGCTAGCCAATAAGAGGCTGGTAACTCTTGACTCAGCAGCGCCACTGGGGAGATTGTGGCTCTGCTGGAAGGACCCCCCCCCCCCCCCCCCTCACCGGCCAAAGTGCCAGGACCCTGGAGCGACCCAGGCCACAGATAAGTAATGTGGGGATGGAAGGGTTTGTGGGGTGGAGGTCGTGGGGCAAAGGGTGCAGAGAGGTAAGAAGCGAATAAGGAGTGTGGCTCTCAGCAGGCCCCTCCTTCTCAATATCCAGTGCCTCGATCAGGCACAGAGTGTTCACCTGTCATGTCAACATATCGACAGACCTGTCCACCACTGGCCTAAATCCAGCGGTGACAGGATGAAGCCCTCAAGTTGTCGTTAATTGGCCACTTAAGGGCCTCAATTGTCAGTGGGGTACAAAAGTCAACCATGGGCCTTTCCACCCACAACTTAATTCTTGTGGAAATGGAAAGTCGATGGGGTTCACATATGTCATCGCCCTGTCTAAGTAAATGCCCTTTCCACCTCCAAGTTTGCCACCAGCGAGAGCACAAGATTGCACCCTTGGAGGGGGACTTGAAACCAAAGGTGACGTAAAGGTGGGAGCGGTGCCAACTGAGCCACAGCTGATATGCTCAGAATACACAGTTCTGGTATACACATTACAGGAAGATTATAGAGACACCGGAGAAGGTGCAAAAAGGATTTACCAGGATTTACTAGAGAAGAGGGAATATGCTTATCAGATAAGAACAGGCTGGCCTTTTTTCTCTAGAAAAGAGAAGACTGAGAGGTTACCAGATGGACATCTTTAAGATAACATAATGGTAATGGGATTGACATAAAGAAAATGTTTGCACTTTTGGGAGCTATTCAAAATTGGAGGTCATAAAAATAAAAGAAGCACCAATAAAGCCTTTCAGAAATTCAGGAAAAACTTCTTTAGCCAAAGAAAGATAAGAATGTGGAACTTGTTACCACTTGCTAAGACAAATAGCATAGATGCATTTAAGGGGAAGTGACCCATGAGGGAGAAAGGAATAGATGGAAATGTTGATAAGTTTCGGTGAAGAGAGATGGGAAGAGGCTTGTGTGGAGCATAAATGCCAACAAAGATCTCTTGGTCTGAATGGTCTGTTTTTGTGTTGCAGACCCAATGCAAAGCTACACATTCTGATTCAATTTTTTTTAAATTTTAAAGGTCAAGTACCGTTCGGAAGGTGACAAGGTGAAGACTATGTGCCACATTGATGAGAAGGCCCGGGATATTGCCCATGCCAAAAATATTTCACAGTTAGTTAGCAAGGTAACATTACTCATAACACACAAAGATTGAGTCCAGTTTACATCTGGCATAATCTTCTTCTACAATACAAGTCTGCTGCACCTCCAAATCAGTTTACTGACATGCCTACTGAACTGTCTATCCCAGGTGTTATACAAACAGAAATGGGAAGATACCAAGGATATCTACCAACTGCCACCAGATGCCCCTGAGCTTGTGCGAGCGGTGAAATTTGCCGAAAACTTCAGCCCGGTAAAGGAATCTATTAATCAAATAAAACTGTAGCAAGTGCCAAGCAAATATTTTACCTCATCTTTTGTCAGAATAATCACATTGTTTTGGAAAAAAAGCCACAAAATAAATAATTCAGTTACCATGGTGACTAAGATTCAGGCTGTTCTGGTGATGGGGGTGTAATTGGGATCTGTTGGGAGCCTTGCCGGAATGCCTGCAAACGAGCGACACCCAGCTATGAGTGGTGCATGGAATGGCCTTGTGGAGGTGAGATTTCTGAGATACACCTTGGGCTCTATAGGAAGTTTGAGGATCTGGATCTCCAAAAATGAGGTTGCTCAAAGAGCACTCAGAAGGCCTTTGTAAAGGGTGGGGCGTTGAAGGGCAGCACATACTTAGAGGCTGCTCTAATAACCGGAAGGCCCGACACCACCCACATCCTTGCCCCACCAGTCTGGCCAGTTATGGTTGTGATTCTGGGGTCTACAATGGGTGGGTGGTGGGGTGGCCGGTGCTTCCGCTCTATGCTATGGCTTGCTCTTGGCTGGTGCTTCCTATGACCCTGCAAACTTTGGTGGTGGCAATTCACAGTGGCTACGATCCTGGCATAGCTGTGAGCATTCTCCCCCGCCAGCCCCCGTAGATTTTCCAGGCCAAATGCTTATCTTTATTTTGTGGGCAGCTATTTTGTGAATATATAAAAAAAGAACAAAATCAGAGTATTTGGCAACAGTAGACTGTCTCCAGCACAAAATGCCCACATAATGAGAACACAGGATTGCTGGGTAGATAAATGAGGATTATTAAGCAAAAGCTAAAGCATTTTAATTCTTCAAAGGTGTAACTTGTTTTGCCAAGCTCTGTTATGTAAGTCACCAATGACCTATCTGATCCTGCCTTGCAATTTTCCACAGTTGTCTGTAAACCTAGTTAACAGTTTTATTGTTGCTTTAATCATGCAATCAGGTCAGAGCCTGCTAAAATATTCCCTGACAGGCTGCAGAAGGACAGGCTTTCAAACCGCTTTTCAGCTGGCTTGCAGGTGACCAGTTCCTATTGGTTCCTTCTTGAGATGAAGGCCAGAAGAAGCATAAGGATGGGATGGAGTAACTCGTTCTGTAGACAGATCCCTGATTTTCTCTCTGAGCCCTCAAAATACTGAAACTAAGATTAGAAATGCACACTGTGAAAAATTGTAAGCAAAAATCTCCATGTTCTACTTCACTGTGTGGCGATTAAAGAAGGGACAAAGGGGTTGAGTCAAAGAGCAGCCTCCCTGACTGGTACTTTTAATTGTTACCGTGCTATAAGAAATGTATATTTTCAGTTTCAATATCGACGCCTATTTTGTGAAAAACAATTACTTTTAATTCCAAGTAGTATGTGATTATTAGAGTTATAGGTATTATTCCAAACTTGCTTAACGTTGATTGTTTTTTTCCTTCCCTTGAAGAAATTATATAAAGAAGCCTGGGAGGAGGAAAAGCCTTTCTACTTTCCTTACACTGATAGTCCAGAGTTGAGACGAGTTGCCAAAGCTCAGAAAGCTCTGAGTGATGTAAGTGACTTGAACATTAAACATTCAAGTCTTTCGGGTGTGGGAGATTTTAGTACAATGATCACAAGAATTAAAATGAATTTTGGCCATTTTCACAGTTATCAACAAAGAAGGAAAAGCTTTATAGAGTCATAGAGCCATACTGCACAGCAGGCCATTCAACATATTGTCCCTGAGCTGGCTCTATGAAAAGGAAATCTAATTAGTCTCAATCGCCCAGCTCCTTCCCCACCACTTAGCAAACATTTCTTTTTCAAGAACCCCTCCAGTTCCCTTTTAAAAATCATTGTTGAGTCTGCTTCCACCACCCTTTCAGCTAATGCATACCATCAGTAAAAGTGGAGCAGAAAATCATCCTTGCAGAGGTAAGTTAGATAAGAGTTTGAAACTTACGCCCTCTTGCATTACTGTCAGGGTTTCGTTTGAAGATCTGCTTTTTCAATGCCATACAAATCTTCTAGATGTCCTTGAGATCCTCTCTCAGTCATTTCCTTTAAAAGCTAAAAATACCCACCCTTCTTCAGTCTTTTCTTTTAACTGATCAGTCTTATGGCTTCTCTTTGCATTGTTCATGGCCTGGATATGCCCCTTCTGGTCAAAACTGGCCTTAGCACTCAAAGGCTGGAATGTTACAGCTCTGTCGCAGCGGAGCCGTAAAATGTGGCGAACCATTCTAAACTCCATTGATTTTGGTGGGAAGGTAAAATCCTGCTGCTGTAATATTCCACCCAAAGTGATCAGAATACTGTACAGTTTAGCAGGACTTCCTCTGATTGGGACTGCACTGCTTTGGTGATATCAGTCAATTGATCAAGTCAAATAACATCCCTACATCTCTTTGAAATTCACAATCAGCTATTTCAACGTTGTCCATTAAGTGCTTGTGTTGCCAATTTTTTTTTGTCCTGCAGGCAGCAATTAACACTAGTTAGTATTGAATATCATGTTATCACCAAAATGATCAATATCAAATCATTAAGCATTGGGAGAGGTGAATTATCCACAGTGCGATAAATGGGATCAAACTGTTTATTTATTTTCATTAACCAACCAATTTCCTCTTTCCACCTAGATCGAATATAAGAAAGGACACAATGAACAACTGTCAAAATACACTTCGCTGGCAGACCCGCCAGAAGTAAATCTAGCAAAAAAGGTTGTCAATCAGCTCAGCGATGTAAGTACCAACAACAACAGCTTCTATAAGGAGGAAAAATACTCCAAGGCACATCACAGAGGCATAATCAGATAAAAATGTATGTCAAGCCAAAGAAGGGAATATTAGGAGGGGTGAATGAAGGAGTACAGAAAGATGGGTTTTAAAGCAAATGTTAAAGGAGAAGTGGCGGGGTGGGGGGGGACTTCCTGAGATTAAGATCTAGGCGGCTGAAGGCATGTCATTTTTTTAATTCGTTCATGGAATGTGGGTGTTGGCATCACTTTGGGCTAGCATTTATTGCCCATCCCTAATTGCCCTTGAGAGCTGAGTGGCTTGCTAGGCCATAGCAGAGGGTGTTTAAGAGTCAACTGCATTGCCATGGATCTGGAGTCACATGTAGGCTAAGGACAGCAGATTTCCCTTCTCTGAAGGACATTAGTGAACCAGATGGGTTTTTACAACTTTCAACATGGTTTCATGGTCATCATTAGACTTCCAGATTTTTTTCCCCAGAGAAGTACCCTGGGCCTCTGGAGAACTAGTTCAGTGACAATACCACTACGCCACCACCTCCCTATGCAATGCAACACTCTGTGAGGATTGTGGGGACTGGAGGAAATTATAGTAATGGGGATTATTGCCATGAAGTGAATTAAAGTTGTGGATGAGAATTTTAACTGGGAACCAATGTAGGTTAGTAAAGACAGATGGAATACAGGCAGCAGAATGTTGAATGAACTGAAATTTATGAAGGGTGGAGGGATGCCTGTCAAGAGAGCATTGAAATAGTCACATTTAAAAATGGCACAGGCATCAATGAGGGCTCCAGCAGCATATGAACTGAGGGAGGGTTGGCCACCAGCAATGTTATGGAGGTGTTACGTTATTTGGGGCAGAATTTTAAGGTCACCTGTCGGCAAGTTTTCAGACACCGGGGAGGAGGGGCGGGGGAGGTAATAAAATTCACCTAATGGCCTTCCCACTGCCTTCCTGCCCAAACTGGCCTGTCTGCAATTTTATGGTAGGATGCCAGCCCTTGTCCCTATTGAGGCCCTTAAATGGGCAATTAATAACCACTTAAGGGCCGTTTCCTGCCTGGCTTCAATTTTTGAGGCTGGTGGGAGGAATTCGGGGCGGGGTGAAGCCTGTCTAGTCACCCTGTTCAGCGGGAAAGGGTGGGTGGACCTAATTTCCACATCGGGTGCACTCCCCCCCGCTGACTTTTTGGGGGACGGTATGGGGGGGGAACCCCACCATACGAAAAATCTTGCCCTTGGTTTTTGTGTTGGAAAGGATATAGGGTCAGAAGCTCAGCTTTGAATAGGATGCAGAGGTTGTGGACAGCCTGATTTCACCCAAGGCTGTGGTCAGGGAGAAGAATAGAATCAGTGACAAGCTTTCGGATCTTGAAAGATTTGGTCTTGTCAAAGATTAACTGGAGGAAATTGGAACTGAATATTCGGCAGCAGCCTGACAACACAGAGTCAATGCAAGGGTGAAAACAAGTGCTAGAGAGGTAGAGGTGAGTTTTTCAATGTACATGTGGAAATTGGCCCCATATCATTGCATTCTGTCATCAAGGGACAGGATGAGAATTGTAAGAGAAGGGGAGTCACAGATAGATCCTGGATGGAATCCAAGAATGATGGCATGGGGAAAGGAAGCAAAGTTATTAATAGAGGCACCCTGGCTAATACGCCAGATAAACTCAAGTCTGTACTTCTTCAACTTGAGAGAGTAAAGATGAGACGCATCGCATGCGAATGTCGAGGATGGGAGAAATGAAAGGCTTTGCTGGGGGCAAGGGCAGCAAAGGTAAAGGAGAGGGCATGGTTGAGTACGCTGACTGTGGCAGAAATATTATGGGCAAATAGATGTTCAAGCCTAAGCAGTTGGACAGTTTTCAATTGGAACTGTTAGTGACTTTGGGGCAAGTATTTTCTGGGCTGGGCCAGGTGGAGGTGAGATTGCAAGGGAATGGGGGATGTGGGTAGTGACGGATATAAGGTATAGGTCGGGGATAGCCTTATCTGTATTCTGAGATCATAGGAGTAGGAAAGCCATGTGAGATGAGAGGGTGGCTATGGGTAGAGGTACACAAATTTTTATGGATGGAGAGGTTGAGAGAGGACAGGAGAGCAGTTAAATCAGAGGACTGAAAAGCTCTGTTAAAATGGAGCCGGGAATCATTGAGAATGAGGAGTCACTTGGTGCAGAGTCTGAAGGGAGAAACAGAGATACCTCAGTGAGAAAGGTTACGTTTGCTGCTGCTGGCATGAGTCGCTGTCAAAATTGTTACTCCCTAGAGTGCTGGTCTCAGTGCTACAGACCTTCTGCAGGGCTTAATCAATATTTTTTGTTAAAAATCTACTAAAAATAAATACTGTGACACTTAATGACCAGGCAGATTATCTGCCAGGCATGTTTAAGAGTGTTTTTTTCCTCAACACTGTCTCAAGTTTAGCTTGTGAGAATTAACACTTCATCTTGAATATCAAGTGGGCTAGTTATTGCCTTTGGAGAACAGTAGTTCTGGTTCTGGCAAAACTTGTCCTGGGAAAACTTGCATTGATAGGAGTGCCCTTTATTAATTATGCTGCTGACGTACAATAATCAGGGAGATGGAACTATTAGATCTGTGCCATTCACCACACTTGGTAATCTCCATCTGGTCTCTGGCACTTTAACATCTAATTATTAGGGAAATTTGAGTACCTTAATAACAGTTGTGGTAGATATTCGTACAACATTTTATTTCAATTAATTAGAGTGCAGGGAAATATGAACCTTATCCACACTTAATTAATTGAACAATAAACTATCTCAGACACGTTTAATGACTTAGAATTCCAAGGTAATTTTACTGCACTCCAGAAGAATTACTGTGGTGAAGTACCTCTGGAATTGTTTTGGAGATCTGCCAAATCTGGATTATTTTTCTCCCGAGATTTTAGTCAGCATCTTTTATAGTCTTCCATTTGCATTGCAAATGGATTACTGATATCTTGAGTCCAGACTGCCTGATTACCCAAATTTAACCAAAAATGGAGATAATGAAAATAACATGATCTTCCATTTTCTTACAGCTTAAGTACCATGAAGACTACAACAAGAATAAGGGCAAGTGGAGCCAGACACCTTGCTATGATGTCGCAGTTGCCCGAATGAATTCTGACAATTTGAGCTCTGTAAGTATTTTTTCAAAATTTGTCCAGCTTCTTGTTTAAAATCCGTTAAGGTGACAAAAAAGATGAAAGAGTTGGTATGTGTGCTGCCCAGCCAATAAACCAGGCAAATCCAAGAGCCAGCCTCCTCTCTATTCTGATTAGTTGTTCTCAGTTGAGGTGAATTGAGTGGTTCTGTCATAGCTCGCAGTCTGGAAGGGGGTAAAACAGTTCAAAGTTTCTATCATGATCACTGTTGTTGGGATAGGAGCTGTACGCTTGTAATGTGTAACTCTGTAAATTAATATAAAAGTGCATAAAGATTGGCTCCAGTTCTATCCTTCACCAACTGGATTTCTGGGGAAGGAAAAGTAGAAACCGACAGATTGTGGGTAGGGCAGGAGGAGGGGTGTTTTGGACTGAAGATCACAAAGGAGAGAAAGATTACATGTTAAACAGTGTGGAAAAGAGGTTGGAAAATTGCACAGCAGAAGGCTTGCGTATTGGAAGGGGATAATTGGCCTATTGCAGCAAAGAGGCGAGATCATAATTGGCTGAGGTTTGCTCGTAGGGGTCAGGGGAAGCACTCCTGCTGCTCCTGGCTCTGGAAAGTACTTAGTTTCCACAGCCGGCAGCTCCCGTCTCCATTTCACTGTTAGGTTCCCTGAGTCCTGGGGAATCCAGCCAGGAACAGTCAAATTTAAAACCAGATTCCCAACTGCATTCTGAAATGATACCTCTCCAAGACGGAGCTTGGATATGAAATGCAATCCACTGCAATGAAAATGGCAGCAGATGTGTATGCTGTGATCTATGGGGATCATCTTCAACCATGTGTCTCTAAAGTGAACAAAACCACTTTTTAAGTCCATGTGAGTAACTAAGGTTTAAGCTGAGAATCATTCTTGGTACCCTCCTCTAAATCTATTCCAAACCTCCAAACATAATCCACCATATCAGGAAACAAAACCAGATGAAGCATTCTAAATGTGATCTAGCTAAGACCTTGTACAAGGACAAGATGGTGGGCTTTGTTTTATCCTGAAGAGTTCTGTTAATACAACCCAATACCCTGTTCGCTTTGACTATGGCTTCTCAGCATCAGCTATGAAGTTTTAGAAGATTATGAACTATCTAAAACAACTGCTTTGTTTGTACTTTTTCTCCTTTTTAATTAGAAAAAATACAATGAAGGCTATGAGCAAATGAAAGACCAAATTAACTTCATGCAGACTGAAACCCCCGAATATACAGCTAATAAACGTACTAAGAATGCTACAAATGCGGTAGGTGATTTTTAACTAATGTTCATTTGATAGACTCACTGCCATTTACTTTTATTTAAAACTGATCAATACCTCTGCTGAAATATGGGGCAGCATTCAATGGAAGCGATGGGGGGTCTCGCCTGTTGGCTGGAGAATCAGCAAGAGTCCCTATCACCTCTTTTAGGGAAGGCTCACCATATTAAATGCCATTCGAGCACTTAGCTGGACAGTGGCAGACCTTCCTCCGCTTAAGGGACCCTGGGGGCAGGACTCCTGCCTGCTGAAAGCTACTGGCCCATCAGAGGTCACCAGCTCTGTTAAATAGCTGTGCCACTGGAGTGGTAGTGGCTGCTACAGGTGTGACACTCACCCGAGGCCCGGGAATGTCATTGGATCCCAGCTGCAGGTGAATGTTGGTGGGGGCCGGGGGGGGGGGGTCAGGATAAGGGGGAGGAAGGTCAGTGGCAAGGGCAGTGGTGGGTTTCCCACTGTGCACTCCCCTTCCCCATACTAGATTGCTCGATCAGGAACTGAGTGCCTGGCAACAAGGGACCAGCCATGCTGAGAGCCCGTTAGCAACCCTACATGGGTTTATTTGTTGTGCTCCTGGTATGGTATGCCCACCACCCCCAACTGGGTTAACACCGGCAGCAGTGAGGGCTTGAAGTGGGCATTAATTGCCCATTATGGCCTCAATTGGTGGTAGTGCAGGAAGGCCGACCATGGGCCTTCCCACCACAGACTTAATCATGGCGGAGGTCCCCACCTGTCACCCTCCCACCCGATTAAATGTTCCCCCGCCACCAAACTCGCAATGGGGAGGGGGCATTAAATTCTGCCCAAGGAGAGGGATCTCTGACGATGAAAAGAAACTAATGCAATTGCACTTTAAATAATCCTGAAGTTTGGACACATCAAAATTCATCTGAAATGGAAATTGAGTCAATATGGTCAGTTCTCTGGGTTTAAAATTGCAGAAAACATGAATGTTAATTATGGGGAAAAATTGTTTCCAAGCAGGATTAATTTGAGAGGCGAGTCTGCTGGTAGATTGACTGCATTGTGAAGGTTAAATTCAGAAGAATTTTGTTACTATTATCCTGTGTTTTTGTTTAATATTTTCTGTTTTCTGGACCAGGAGGCCTGACACTGAAATTAGTCCTTGGGCCTCATTTGCATAAAAAGGGTGAGATAGTGGCATCTTTTGGACCACAATAGTCAGCGTCTCCATCTCCAAAACCAAATTTTGGGCTGTTGTATTGCAAACCATTCATCCTATAAGCGTAGGAATTGAAGGCCCAATAATCATTTATGACTTTTGCTTCTTTAGGTAAAATACAGAGAGGATTATGAGAAGACCAAAAGCAAAACTGATTACAACACCCTACCGGCTACAGAAAATCCTCTGCTTCAACAGTTGAAACATGCCGGCCACATAGCAAGTGATGTACGTATTTGCAACCATTGTGTTTCTTTACACAGTGATAAACATCGCTTCACAGGTGGGGAAAGAGAAAAATAACAAGAACAGAAGTGCAAAGTAGTCTTAGAAAAGCTAAGTATCATTCATACTGGAAGTCTGAAATAAAGGCAGAAAATGGATGAAATGCTTAGCCGGTCAGGCAGCTCTGACAGAGAGAGGAACAGAACTGATGATTCATTTTTATTTTCTTCATTCATGGGATGTGGGCTTCGCTGGCTGGGCCAGTATGTATTGCCCACCACTGGTTGCCGTTGGAAAGGTGGTGATGACTGTCTTCTTGAACCATTGCAGTCCATGTGGTGTAGGTACACCCATAGTGCTGTTAGGAAGGGATTTCCAGGAGCGAAGGAACGTTGAAATGTTCCCAAGTCAGGATGGTGAGTGTCTTGGAGGGGAACTTCCAGGTGGTGGTGTTCCCATCTATCTGCTGCCCTTGTCCTTCTCGGTGGTAGTGGTTGTGGGTTTGGAAGGTGCTGTCTGAGGAGCCTTGGTGAATTCCTGCAGTGCATCTTGTAGATGGTACACACTGCTGCTACTGTGTCTCAGTGGTCTTAAAGAGAGGAGAGGCGATTGAAAGCTTGATGGAGAGAGAAGTGGAGTGATAGAGGAGTTTAGGAGAGACAGTCATAAAGTGCAGCCAAGGCTGCTGAAAGGTTTCTACCATAATAGTGGGATGAAAGTGGTGTTGCAGGGGAAGTAGAAAACCAGAGTGGGAGGTCAGAAGAAGGAGAGAAGGGCTGGTTGCAGACATGGGTCTGATGTTATGGAGGAATTTGAAGACGACAATGAGCATTTTAAATTCTACTGGGTGGCAAATATATAAATTCTGTTCTGCAAACCTGTCACTAGCTTCCTTATTTTTGCAGAAAAAGTACAAGGCAGATTATGAAAAGTCTCCCAACAAAAGCATTAACTACTGCGACACCCCAAAGTTCAAAACTGACAAAGTGCTCGCAGATCTCAGTGATGTAAGTACTGCAGTGATCTCATGACCTTGGGTGTAAAGTTCATTATTTGAACTGAGCTGACATCATTGTTGTGGATATTTCTATTTTAGGTCAAATATAAGCAGAATTATGAAGATAGCATCAAAGGCCATTATATTGGCAGCCATGAGGATCCATACATGATTCACTGTTTGAAGGTCGGAGAAATGAAAAGTGATGTAAGTAAACAAAACTTAGTTTGATAACAATTGGTAAATTGCTTATGGTGTATCTTGTTATCTCTGCTGATAAATAATACAACATTCTCTTTTTCTGAAGAAAAATTATAAGGCAGCCTATGAACTGGATAAAGGAAGCTGTTATTTTCCGCAAACTGCTACTCCAGAGTATGAAGCTATGAAGAACTCTTACAAGTGTAAAGATGTAAGTAACTAATAAGTGCTCTATCACAAACACCTCAATTCAACAGCTTCACCAGGAATTCTCATTGTCCGTTCACAAATCCAGGTCTTAATGTTATTCAGTTAGAAACCATTGCTATGAGATGAAGAGCTAAAAACAATCACTAAAGCTTATGGGGAATTAACAATTGGTCACAGGTACCTTCAATAGAATCCTGCTACAACAACAATTTGCACTTATAAAAGAACATAAGAAATAGGAGCACGAGATGTCTGTCTGGCCCCTCGAGCCTGCTCTGACATTCAGTACGATCATAGCTGATCTTGCCTCAACTCCACTTTCCCACCCACTCCTAAATTCTGTTATTCCCTGAGAGATCAAAGAATGACTCTCTCAGCTAACCTTGAATATACTCACCAATGGAGCATCCACAACAGTCAGAGGTAGAGAATTCCAAAGATTCACAATCTTCTGAGTGAAGAGATTTTTTGTTGTCTCAGTCCTAATTGATTTAGCCCTTATCCTGAGGCTGTGCACCCCGCCCCCACCCCGTTCTAGATTCCCCAGACAGAGGCAACAATCTCTCCCTGTCTAGTCCATTTAGAACCTTGTATGTTTGAATGAGATCACCTCTCATTCTTCTAAACTCCAGAGAGTATAGGCCCAATTTGCTCAGACTTTCATCATAGGCCAACCCTCTTCACCCAGGAACCAATTTTGTGAACTTTCGCTGTACTGCCTCCAAGGCAAGATATTGCCTTCCTTAGATATGGAGATCAAAACTGCGCAGAGTACTCCAGGTATGGTTTCGCCAAAGTCCTTTAAAATTGTAGCAAGACTTCCCTTGCAATAAAGGCCAAACTGCCATTTAACATCCTAATCACTTCCTGTACCTGCGTGGTAACTTCTTTGTATTCCTTGTGTATTTGTATATCCAAATGTCTCTGAACATCAAGACCTTAAAATTTTGCACCTTTTAAAAAATATTCGGTGTGAATAACCTCACACATTTCCCTGTGTTATACTGCATCTCCACCTTGTTGCCCACTTGTTTAACTGGTCTCTAATCACTTTGCAGTCTCTTTTTATTTTCCTCACTGCTTAAGTTCCCACCTGGCTTTGTATCTTCAACAAACTTGTATACATTCTCTGCATATACGGCCCCAATGTTCCAAAGTGCTACACAGGAACATTATCAAACAAAATTTGACATGTAAAGAAATAGTAAGGCGGTTGACCAAAAGCTTTGTCAAAGTGGTATGTTTTAAACAATGTCTTAATTGAGCAGAAAGTGATCGAGAGGTGGAGAAGTTTAGGGATGGAATTCCAGACTTAGTGGCCTAGGCAGCTGAAGGCATCACTGCCAATGGTGCAGCGGTGAAGATTGGGAATGTGCAAGATGCACTAAGTAGCCAGAGACATAGGGCACACACCTGGCCCGCTTGAGTGTGAAATGACACGTGTTGACGTTGGCGGAGGGTGCTGATGTCAGCGTGCAGTCGTGCGATAGTTCGGTCGGTGGGCACGCTACCAACTCCGGCACGCGCTCAACGGCAATTAAAAGGCCTGTTAAGGCCATTAAACAATCAATTAAGGTAACTTTTTCGCTGCCCATCCAACCTAACAGTTGGCAGGCGGGTAAAAAGGTCAAGCGGCCTTTGCATTTTTTTTAGAAACCTCATCCAGAGGCAGGAGGAGGTTTCCAAAAGCAAACAAAAATAAAATAAAACTTTAATTTTTCATTAATATCATGTCGCTGCACATGTGACAGAGTCACACGAGGGGACATGTTTCATTACATTTTTATTTTCTTTAGTATTTTTCGTTATATCTCTTCATCTGCCGGAGGCAGCTCCATGCCTCAGGGAGATTAGGCAGCGCTCACTCGTGCGCATGCGTGAGGTTTGTGCTGAGCCCTCCTCCCCTCCCCACACCCCACACACAGACAGCGCTCAGCGCTGCTGCTTGCGTTTCATGCTGGGTGGGCCTTAGTTGAGCCACCAGTGTGAAATCGCGGTACGGTGCCGAATGTGGGCGGCGGTCGGCTTCCCGACTGCTCCTGACCGTCCCCACCCGCGTCCGCCGAGCCCACCCGCCAAGGGAAAAGTTCTGCCCATAGGGTGGAAGTATCCCAGATTTGCACTAAGTGTGGCAGCATGCGGGAAAAAGAACGTTTTATCTGCCGGCCGCAATGGCAGATTCTCGCCATATCGTCCCAATCCTGTCTCATTAATCATACGTTCCCGGGAAACAAGCTGTTTCGATGGCAGGTGGGCTCCAATTCGCCCACCATGCCATCACCTCACCGCTTTGTTACACCGGGCGCCATATTTAAAGTGCAGTCGCGTGCACACCTCTCAGTGCTTCCAGCCCTGGATTACTGCATGGCTCCGAAAGGCAAGAAGAATGCAGCCCCCAGGTACAGTGACACATCCCTTGAGTGCCTTTTGGATGCCATGATGTCCTCTACTCCCACTCTGGCCACAAGAGGGGCAGCAACTTTACCACTCCAGCTTGGTAGGTGAGGGCAGTGGTGATCAGTGCCAATGCTGCACAGAAGAGGTTGGCCATCCAATGCAGGTGGAGGATTGAATGATCTCCTTTGTGCTGCCAGGGTAAGGCAACCATCCATCACTCTAAACTCACATACTCAAGCCCATCACACATTCACTGGCATCTCACTCAAGGGACATCACCACTTAATCTATCACACACACCCTCACGTCTCCATCGGGCCTGATCTCCTCTGGACACTGCCTCCCCAGCACTTACCATCTTGAGGTCACTTGCACAGGTCAACTTTTGCCCCCCACACAAATTTTGCAATACCCCCTCCCCACCTTCCTCAGTACAGCCCTCACCATGCAGCCTCTTCCCTTGCCTGAGGCCACTTCTCCCCCTTCCCCAAGCAAACCCTAACCCTGCAGCCATTGAAAAGCCACCCACACCTTATGGCTGGTCTAGTAGGTACAGACCTGCCCCTGAGCCCCCCTAAAGCTGATGTGGAGCTGTTTGTGCAGCTTGGGGCTGATGACTGTGAGTGCTGCCTGAAGCAAGGTAGGCAGACAAACTTTGAAGTCCCGAGCAAAGTGCAGTTCACCAGGTGCACGTCACTTATGTACAGTTGTGAAACATGTCAGCTTGTAATCATGCCAGCATGCTCGGATGATCCAGTGTAGGGGGATGATTCCGGTGAGCTGGACTTATAATGATCTGCAGATTGTTTTACAATGAAGTTCCTGATGACAGGAAACATGGCCTGCCATTGGCGGGCAGAGCAGACGATTGCAAACTGGTTTCACAATGTTGTGAAACTGATTTTTGGCTTCTCTCCATATTGTCCGCTCAGGCTGCTGAACACGCCCAACACCAACAGGCACGGAAAATTCCACCCATAGAATGGACAATGTGGCATTTGATTGTACTCTGTAAATAAAAAAGAAACTCTAATAAAGAAAGTTCAATTGGAGAACATAAAATTAGGAGCAGGGATAAACCATTCAGCCTTTGAACCTGCTGCGTCACTCAGTACAGTCGTGGCTGATCTTCTGCCTGAGCTACACCTTTCCGTACTATCCCAATGATCCCTGGAATCCCTTAGTATCCAAAAATCTGTTGATCTCTGACTGGAGAACTGTTTTGATAAGACTTTGTCAATACAATTGTAAAGAATGTGCTTACAAATTTGTTAAATATGGTGATCAAAGTAAATCTCTAACGATGAGCATAAAATTGGAGAATATTAATTTTTGACATTTGATGGGGTTCCACGCGAACAACGTTGGCTCATGTAACTGAAATGGACATTTGGATTAGGTTTTTTTGGTCAGGGAAACACAAAGCGGAACACTTCCTATTTTTCAAAATTTGTTGATTTTTGAGCAAATTCCTCCTTTAAATCTTCAAACACGTTTTGATGATGAGAGAAATATCCAATTGCATTTGACTGCTGCAAACTATTCAAAGAGTAAAGAAAAACTTAAAAACTTATTTACTTGGGTCAGCAAATTAGAATTGGCAATAATCACGACACTCCATGATGGTGGTATTTGGAGTGTCAGGGCCAGGGCGCAGTGAACTTTGTTTCAAACCATTACTGTTTGTATGGTTTCTCAATCCCCTTTGTTTTGTTATATCCTTCTGAGCGCTCAGGAGATGGCTGTGCAAAATATAACGTTAGTTTTTTCTGAAGGTCACTTGTTGAAAGTCACAATCACTTATATTGGTTAAAGCAATGTGATGTTGTTTGATGAATGTTGCCCTTGAAAATAGTCCCGCATTTTTAAATGGACGTATTCCTATCTTTACCAATTACTCCTTAAGCTTTGCTGACGTTCACAGTTCTATAATACATCCAAGACTAAATGTGTTCAGAATTGTGTAGCTTCTTATTTATCCTGAAGGAATGACCACGATGCATTGCCATTCTTTTCTGTGTCACTTCATGCCAGGCCATTTATTTTGGGGCACAGCACCAACTGCAGGGCAGAGCGTAAACTTCATCTTCCAATATCCAGAGCAGCTTATTTTTTTTTAAATCAACTAGGTTTTTTTTATCAATTACAATAAAACATGGTGCAATTGTTAGAATGAAACATATATGGAGAGAATACTACTGAAGGTGAAGAATAATTTGCTTAATTAGCACACCTTTCTAAGTTGTATCAAACCTTTATCAGTGGACTTATCAAGGAATGCTAACCCACCAAAGCATTCTCCCAGAAAGGAGTGGTATCACTAATACTTAATGGGGGTATCCAAACTAAATGGCCTGCAATTGCTTTGGACTTACTCATAATTTATACCATTCCCTAGCCAGAAACAAGCAGGTGGCTTCCACACAGCCCTTTTCAAAATAAAACAAGCTTTAGATTTGTATACATACGTACATGAAGAGAGTGGTGATAATGGTTTGAATGATGTTTGTTCTAAACCACATATAAACTGTCTTTGTTTACTTGTTTAAATTACAGCAAGTCTATAAATTACATCCTGATAAAATCAAGTTCACTCAAATAGCTGATTCTCCAGTGATGTTGCAAGCTCAGATCAATGCCAAACAACTGAGTGATGTGAGTATCTACAAACACTCCAGCTTTCCTGGTTTTGGCCTTGTGCTTCTTACACATTCCATTTGAAAGGCAATGCCAAAGCTAATGCAATATCTGTATCTAAGTATTTGTACAAATTCAAATATAAAAATAACCTCACGAACGTATCAGTTTAGAATGATGTTCTCTGCTTTAATTTATTCACAAAACTTTCCAAGCTGATGATAACATACTCGGCCACCTCTATTTTCAGTTAAGAAAGAGAGATTTGCATTTATACGGTTTAGACTATAAGACCATAAGACATAGGAGTGGAAATTAGGCCATTCGGCCCATCGAGTCTGCTCCGCCATTCAATCATGGCTGATAAGTTTCTCAACCCCATTCTCCCGTCTTCTCCCCATAAGCTTTGATCCCCTTACCAATCAAGAACCTTTCTATCTCGGTCTTAAATACACTCAATGACCTGTCCTCCACAGCCTTCTGTGGCAATAAATTCCTTAGATTCATCAGTCTCTAAAGAAGTTTCTCCTCATCTCTGTTCTAAAAGGTCTTCCCTTTACTCTGAGGCTGTGCCCTCAGGTCCTTGTCTCTCCTACTAATGGAAACATCTTCCCCATGTCCACTCTAACCAGGCCTTTCAGTATTCTGTAAGTTTCAATCAGATACCTCCTCCTCCTTCTAAACTCCATCGAGTATAGACCCAGAGTCCTCAAATGTTCCTCATATGTTAAGCCTTTCATTCCTGGGATCGTTCTTGTGAACCTCCTCTGGACCCTCCTGAGGGCCAGGACATCCATCCTTGCCCAAAATTGCTAACAATATTCTAAATGTGATCTGACCAAAGCCTTATAAAGCCTCAGCAGCACATCCCTGCTTTTATATTCTAGTCCTCTCGAAATAAGTGTCAACTTTGCATTTGCCTTCCTAACTACCGACTCAACCTGCAAGTTAAACTTAAAAGAATCCTGGACTAGGACTCCCAAGTCCCTTTGCACTCCAGATTTCTGAATTCTCTCCCCATTTAGAAAAGAGTCTATGCCTCTATTCTTCCTACCAAAATGCATGTACTCACGCTTCCCCACGTTGTATTCCATCTGCCACTTCTTTGCCCATTCTCCTAACCTGTCCAAATCCTTCTGCAGCCTCCCTGCCTCCTCAATACTACCTGTCCCTCCACCTATCTTTGTATCATCTGCAAACTTAGCCAGGATGCCCTCAGTTCCTTCATCTAGATCATTAATGTATAAAGCGAAAAGTTGTGGTCCCAACACTGACCCCTGCGGAACTCCACTAGTCACCGGCTGCCATCCTGAGAAGGACCCACTTATCCCCACTCTCTGCCTCCTGCCAGACAGCCAATCTTCTATCCATGCTAGTACCTTGCCTCTAACACCATGGGCTCTTATCTTACTGAGCAGTCTCCTGTGCGGCACCTTGTCAAAGGCCTTCTGGAAGTCCATGTAGATAACATCCATTGGCTCTCCTTTGTCTAACCTACTCGTTACCTCCTCAAAGAATTCTAACAGATTTGTCAGGCATGACTTCCCCTTGATGAAACCATGCTGACTTTGCCCTATTTTACCATGTGCTTCCAAGTATTCTGAAATCTCATCCTTAATAATGGACTCTAAAATCTTACCAACGACTGAGGTCAGGCTAATCGGCCTATAATTTCCCTCTTTTGCCTCACTCCCTTTTTAAACAGGGGGGTTACATTAGCGATTTTCCAGTCCTCTGGGACCCTCCCTGATTCCAGTGATTCCTGAAAGATCACCACCAACGCCGCCGCTATCTCTTCAGCTATCTCCTTCAGAACTCTGGGGTGTAATCCATCTGGTCCAGATGATTTATCCATCTTCAGACCTTTCAGTTTTCCTAGCACCTTCTCCTTGGTAATGGCCATCATACTCACCTCTGCCCCCCAACTCTCTTGAACTTTGGGGATGTTACTCGTGTCTTCTACCGTGAAGACTGACGCAAAATACCTATTCAGTTCCTCTGCCATTTCTTTGTTCCCCACTACTACTTCTCCAGCGTCATTTTCCAGCAGCCTAATGTCCACTTTTGCCTCTCTCTTGCCCTTTATATATCTAAAAAGACTCTTGCAATCTTCTTTTATATTACAGGCTAGTGTATCTTCATATTTAATCTTTTCCCTCCTTATTTCTTTTTTAGTTGCCCTCTGCTGGTCTTTGTAGGCTTCCCAATCCCCTGGTTTCCCACTGCTCTTCACCACATTGTATGCTTTCTCTTTATGTTGTTCCTGACTTCCCTTGTCAGCCATGGTTGCCTCATCCTCCCTTTAGTATGCTTCTTCTTCCTAGGGATGAATTTTTGCTGTGTCTCCCAAATTACTCCCAGAAACTCCTGCCATTGCTGTTCCATTGTCTTTCCTGCTAGGCTCCTCCCTGATGCCTCTAGTTGCCTTTATTTAACTGTAATACTGTTACATCTGATTCCAGCTTTTTCCTCTCAAATTGCAGGGTAAATTCTATCATATTATGGTCACTTCCTCCTAAGGGTTCCTTCACCCTAAGCTCCCTTATCAAATCTGCCTCATTACACATCACTAAATCTAGAATTGCCTGTTCCCTAGTGGGCTCCACCACAAGCTGCTCCAAAAAGCCATCTCGTAGACATTCCACAAATTCCTTTTCTTGGGATCCACTACCAACCTGATTTTCCCAGTCTATCTGCATATTGAAATCCTCCATGATCACTGTAACCTTGCCTTTCTTACACACCTTTTCTATCTCCTGGGGTATCTTGTGCCCCACATCCTGACTACTGTTCGGTTTCTTTCAGTTTTGTACTGTAAACAGAATCTGCTGCATACGGAAAATATTGACTGTAATCCAACTGATGTCAGCCAGCCATAAACACCTATCACATGTGGGTTATGTTGTCCTATCACATGGAATGCTTTGAATTCAATGCTTTTCAAAAGATTGTGGGTGGGATTCTCCGGCCCCGCCCGCCAGTGCCGCTGGAATCATCCGTTCCCACTGAAAGTCAATGGACGTTTGGCTGGGCCACCCTATGTCCTGCCATTTGGTGATGTGTGAAGTATTTTTGTAAGTTGCACAATATTGGTTCAATATGTGCTTATCGTCGCATGTTATTTTCCACAGCTAAACTACAAAGCAAAGTATGAGAAGGAAAAGTTCAAATGTAACGTTCCCCATGATGACCCCTTTTTCATCCAGTCAAGGGTGAACGCATACAATCTGAGTGATGTAAGTGCTTCAGATTAATTCTTTTATACTGGTTTTCTTTTCTGTGAGTTTATTACGAACAGAGACTATGGGTGGATCCTGGGTACTTTATGCCCAAAAAACGCCACTGTTTTTGTAAAATCCCTCTCTGAAGAAATTAAAATCACCATAGCAACCAAAGGATGGTAGTGTGGGAGTATTAGGAAGATTGGAGGAGAGAAGAACCAGCTGTTACTCTGGTACCATTTTGAACTGAATCTATTCATTCATAATAGCCTGAGGGAGGAGGATCAGGAGAGCAAGCTGGATTGGCAGCTTTCTGACCAACTCCAGACAAGGGGAAAGGTCAAGAATGAAGCCCCAAGATACTGCGAGGCAGGAAACAGGTGGGCAAAGACCCCTTTGTTAGGAAGTTAGTTAATGAGGTTCACCAAGAAGGCTCATTACTAAAAACACAATATCCATTTCAAATCAAAGTGGGGTTTTTGAGAATACAGTCCTGGGTTTCACTATCACCCTACAAATGCCCTAAGATAAAAGCAAAATACTGTGGATGCTGGAAATTTGAAATGAAAACACAAACGCTGGAAAAAGCAGGTTTAGCAGCATCTGTGGAGACAGAAACAGAGTTAACATTTTGAGCCCTAATGACTCTACTTCACTTTAGCTCTGAACCTGTCAGATATTTTACAGAGGTGGGGGAGGTGTGGGTGGACTACACACCCCCTCCCCCCCAAAACTTTGGTCTATTGAAGCCCTTAAGTGACCATTAATTGACCTCATCCCACCCCACCGGAATTTTACCTTTGGTGCGGGAGGTCAATGCCAAGCAGCAAATCCGGCAGCTTTAGCTGTGCGAGCTGATGTCAGGTAAGGTGGAGAGACCTCTTTTATGGGTCCTCTGGGCCCATTGGAGGCATCTTTCCTCCAGGTAATACACACTTTAACCCTCCCCATGCCTCTTAAACCATCCCCCCCCCGCTCCCCCACCCCCTCAACCCCCTTGCCAAGACCCCTGAAAGTGGTCTTACCTTGGTTCCTAGTCTGTACTTGTAATCCCAGCAGTGGCCACCGCTCCCAGCCGGTGCTGTTGGGCATACAGATGCTGGCAGCTCTCTAAGGTGGAATTTCCTTCTGAGAGCAGCAGAAGACTCTTCTTAAAGCAATTAATGCTGCCCCTAGTGTTAAACTGCTGGGGGGAAGGCAGCAAGTTCAAGGGATCCACCCAACTTTTGAGATGGGATGGGCAGGAACAGTGATGCTTCGTAAAATCAAGTTCACTGTTTCCAATTTTTTAAAATCCAATTTTCATGTCTTACTGTGGACTGGATTCCCTAGTTTTTAGCTGAATTCAGTCATTTTTATTGAACTATGTTAAAGGCTTTCTTCAAGTCTAACTGAATTATACTTAATTTACACCCTCAAAGAAGCCAAGGTGGTCTGTCGAACCTGTTATAATTTCACACCTACACAAATACTCTTTGAACCTACCCATTTGGAATAGTTTCCATAATTTTGCCTGTTGGTGATGTTTGACCATTGCACCTGTACTTAACAGGATCACATTTATTGTATTTTAAACATAGATATTACATTTGCATGTTTCAAGTGCCTCTTCTTCATGATGATGAGCAATGTCCTGCACATTTCTCTCTAGTCTCCTCTGGATTTATCCCTGGGATTCATTAACACTTGAGTCCCTTTAACTCATTAAGTCCATCTGCTACACTGACATCAATTTCTCTTGGATAATGGGAGTACTACAAAAATTAGACAAGTTCAAGTTTTTTTGGTGACTGCTTATAGAAAATATTAATTTTATAATTTATATATTGAATCTTCAGTTCTGGTGTCATTTTTATCCCCTTGAGTTGTAATTTCATCTCTAAATATTCTCACTCTGAGAATGTTTCAGTATAAGATTTAAAAAGCTTCACTATGCCAGTCTCTTTAGTTCTTTTATGCACATCTAATATTCTTTTTCCAGCTTTTGTAATTAAGTCCTAGACCCTTAGAGCTCTTCCATTCCTTTTTCTTGTAGTTTTTATGTGATTTGGTTGTATTATTACTCTTTAATTGCCCTAATCCTTTAGCTTACATTTGTTTTGCTTCCGTATTTGGCGTTATATAGTTTTAAAATATTTGCCATTTTTCCCCAACCAAGATATTTTTAAACAACATTTCTCAGTTAAATTCTTTTAGTTCACCTTCATTCCTTTGAACTTTCCCTTTCTAAAGTTGCACATTTTCCTCTTGACTTTTTCTTATGCTGATTACCTTTATCTTCAGTTTAATCATGTTGTAGTCAATGGTCCCCAAAACTTCCACTGCTTTTGTTTTTCATCACTACCTGTTGGTAAACACTTAGCTTCCATGAAGACTGTGAATACAGGGACTGGTATGTAAAGAAATTCAGATGCCACCTTGTGCCTTACTACTTGTGGAACAGTATCTTCACAGAGTAAACCATGCACTATAAAGCTATATTTTGACATTTAAACCTTGAAATGAACAAGTACTATTAGGTACATTGAGCTACATTTTTGATCTGTGTTTGGAATCCTGACGTTGGGATCTCATCCTGGCCCTCATGCCACACTGGAGTTGGAAATTGTCACCCGACACAATTTTCTAAGGAATGGCCAGTTAATAGCCGGAGGGTGCATTCAACATCCAATTAAGGATGGCAGGTGGGCTCCGGAAGCTGAGAGGCCAACAGTAAGCAATGACACTTTGGCAGTTCCACAATCCAAAGTAGGAGCTGCCAATGCATATAGGAGGAAGAGAAAGGGCACTTCTACCTAGAGGCATTCCATGAACACTTTCTAAAATATAAACATAGAGAAAGGCCATAGCGGTCATGCCATCCTGGTGGACAAGTAAACCTTCCACTTGGTGGCCTGTGGCCGTAGCTGTGGCCATCATGGTATGGCGGTTGAGGTAAGGAAACTTTAAAAAGCTCACTGGAGTGCTGGCCGCTAGATTATGTCCGGGAGGCCAACTCCTCTCACCGGCCCTGTTTTGGGCATTACCGGTGACCAGTCTACCAACTGGAAATTTCCAGTCGGTGCAGGGGAGGGGATTTAGTAAGCCTCAAAGCCCCTGAGCTGGCCTTTGTGAAAATAGCTCAAGGCTGAGTAGTGCTGGCAAGCCAGCGCTCAGCCAGCAGTTGAGAAATTCCAGGCCAACCTACCTCTAATTCCACCTGCTTTGGACTTTGAAAAGGTGACCCATAGAATTGCCTGTCAACTTATACATGATTTTTTCCTTTCTTGCTAGAATTGTTACAACTATGACTGGAACAGAGATAAGGCCAAACATTGCAACATCAAAATAGATTCAATCCCTGTGATTGCAGCAAAAGCACATAGAGATATTGCAAGTGACGTAAGTAATCTTGGATGATTTCTAACCTCAACTTATGTAACAAATGAAAAATTCCTAAAAATCAAACAAGAGCTGCTACCACAAAGAGTAGCTGAGGTTCATTGTAGAGATGCTTTTAAGGGGAAATTAGATAAATATACGAGGAAAAAAGGGAGTGAAGGATATATTGGTAGGATTAGGTGCAGTTGAATGGGAGAAGAATTATACTGAGCATGATCAGTGGCATGGATCAGTTGGACTGAGCTGTTTGATTCTGTGCTGCACATTCCATGTAATTCTATGTAATTCTATATGAGCTGAGGGAAATGTGCAGCAACTCCATCAGCATCTGAAAAGAGAAAAGGTAGGTTAACAAGATCGGTCTCAGAGGCAATTAGGGACAGGCAACAAATACTAACCTTGCCAGCGATGCTCACATCTCATGAGAGAGTTTAAAAAAAAACATTTTAGGTGGATTCTATCAGAACTGAATGGTAAAAGATGAGTGAATCCCTTTAATAAGGTTGAGTCAAGTTTCAGCTCTGCTGTTATTAGGTTTATTGACCTTTGAGCCATTTTAATGTTGGAAAGGGATGAAAAAACTGTTAGATGATGTACAATAATCATTCCAGTGATGCCTTGTAAAGGATTTAAAAGAACAAAAGGGTGTGTGATTAATGAAGTAAAGTGGTGCAAAATGCAAAAAATAGAGATCAAATAGAGGCAGATGGGGGAAAAAGACTCACTAAGAATATTGAAGAGTCAGAAGTTGCTAAGATCAATGTATAGTCAAGAGATCCCAGGAGTAAAGTGGGATACTGCTCTTATTGGAACAATTCAGGAGGACAAAATAAGAATATAAATTGAATGGAATTATTTGGCAAGCTATCTACAATCTACAATTGGTCTCCCCATTGTAGAGGAGATCATGTTGTAAGCAGCCGTGTAGTGTAACAGATTTGAGAAAGTGCATGTAAATTGCTGTTGCAGACCAAAGGAATGTTTTAGTTTAGAACATTTCTGTTCTTTTGCCAGCACTGTAGTCTCCATTTTCAGTATCATTGTCAACTTGAGGTTAAACAAAATGTTAAGTCTTACATTTTCTGAAGTAGAAAATATTATAATGTGCCTTTAAGAGATAGCAGCATGGCATCACTAGAAGGAAAGTGTGTCATCAATTCCAGTCTTAGTTTCACTTATGCTTTTGTGCAGAGCACACACACAACTCTGCTGCTGATGTCTTTAGTTCCCTACCTATGCATAAATGTTCCCATATGCTGAGTCTAAATAAATGAATCCACAATGTGTTTACATAATCCCTTATGAGTGATTGGTGCTTATATAATTATAACAACATGTCATGGTGCTCAGCGGTGGTTAAACAGCCTGGCAGCAGGATCAAATACAGGTACAACATGTGAACAGTCTTAGATCATGCTACATGGCATGGAAAGACCCATGCCACTTTGGTCAGACCGCATCAAAGTCACACTGTCAGAAAGCATTGAGAACGCAGCAGCTGACTGTCCAGAAAAGCTTTGAAGACACAGTGCAGAGACTGTGCTCAAATAGAGAGCTGATAAGCAGACAAACCCCTCATGGTGAGATTGCAGTGCATAGCCTGTCAATTCCGTGAGTGAGACCAGCACTGGGTTAGCTCAGTCAGGAAAGATGAGTGACCAGGGTGTGGGCCGGATCGATATCGAGCGAGGGAGAGTCAAACAAAGCAAAAACAAAAAAAAATGTTATAAGAACCCGGCCATAGAAGGTTGCGATTATCATGGGCGGAGCTTCAGAAAAGTGCATGAAAGAGGCTACAAAGACTCTCATCCCAGGTACTATAAGAGAAGGAAGGTCAAAGGGATATTGTGAGAATGTCCACAAAATCCCCCGGTTTGAATTGGGGTGTAGCTGACCTGCTATCCGAATTCGAAGTCTTTAAACAACATACAGAGCAATGATTTTTTGATTCAGACGTGTCTGAACTAGATAAGCAAACCATAAGAATTCACCTAGCAATTGGGATTGAAGGCTTACACAGGCTGAACACATCAAAATTAATAGCAGAAGAGCTAAAGGATCCCCAAAAGATATGGACTGCATTGGAAGACTGACTCAGAATCAGGTTAAATTTCTGTATCCGTCCACTAGAGTTCATGTCATTTTGATAACAGTCTACAGAATCCATAGACCACTTTGTCAATAGATGCAGAGAAATGAGTACGTACTGTAATTTTTCAGATGCAGAGACAGCAGACAGAATTGTTGAGTTGGTGATCGCACTCACTCCCATGGAAGCATTCCAGCAAGATTAGCTAGGCAAGCCCAAAATGGATAGCATTGAAAAGCTACTCAAGGGTGAACATAAGTACAAAATGATCTTTGCAGATCGTTGAAGTTTACAGGTCCAAAGGACAACCGGAGTTGTTGATGCACTCTCTAGAAAACCCAAACTTAGTCACATATGTGGAAGCTGCGGCCTTCTTGACGCACCAAGGAAATGCCCAGCTTTTCATCAATTCTGCAAAGCATTTGGCAGAAAGGGCCACTGGATGTGATAGTGAACCAGAGCTAAGGCTGGTGCAGCTGCAAAGAGACATGCATCGATCCAAACAGTCTGTACATGATGGGTACCTTCAAACAATAAGAATGATCGTCCAATATCCTGCCAGGAGCACATATATGAAGTGATTGACAAACCAGAAAATGATGATGATATGCAACGAGCGGTGAACACAGGCTTCACACCATCAATCTCGGGGAAAACATGAATGCCATCACACCATCCAAAGTGTTTCCCAAGATTCAAATTATCTGCCCCTAAGAAAGTTTGTAACTATTTGTTATTGGTGAAAGTTGACACAGGGGCAAGTGCCAACATCCTACATCTGCAGATTCTGAAAGACGTGGAGGGCCATGACAAAACCTACTACTGCACAATTTTCAGCATACAACGCTTCACTAATTCCATGATCAGGATCCATGGTCCTGGAGCACAAGTACAATTAATCCTCCTGGATGTCACAGATGTTCTACATCGTGGAGACTAAAGGCCCAGCGATTGTAGGTCTACCAGCATGCCGTGACCTTGCACTAGTGACAACCCATGCAATCAGTCAGACCTCATATGGTAGTTCAACCACAGAAACTACTCCTATTGCCTCACTTCATGACCTAACATCAAAATATCCAGAATGTTACAACAAAATTCTCAGTTTCAAGGGGGGTAACGTTACGCTTGTAGGATGCAAGTCCATCAATTGATCTGGTAAATTTTGCGCAATGCAACAAGAAGAAATGGTGAAAGATTCTACACTGCAGAAACTGTGGAAAACCATCACTGAAGAATGGCTTGATTCAATTCAGCATGTCCACAAACACTTGAGACCAGTTTGGCCTTATCGGGGCGAGGCAGACAGAACATCAAACCAGGATCTTTGCAACCTGATATTCTTCAGCAGCTTTATCACTCACACATGGGCATAGATCACATGAGAAGACTTGCAAGAGAGTCAGTCTATTGGCCCTGTATGAACAATAACATTGGAGTCATTGTCATGTAGTGGGAGGCATGTTAAGAGCATATGCCAAGTCAGCACGAAGAACTACTAATTCTACATGAAGTTCCTACCCATCCTTAGTCCAAAATCACATCTGACCTCTTTCGTGTCCATGACACTGACTTCATCGTCATCATCGATTACTTTACCAAGTATCTCATTATTCAACAATTGCACAATGTACCAAGCACAAGTGTCACGCACACTCTAAATGCTATGTTCAGTTATTTGGTGTGCCCAGAGCGATCATTACAACCTACAATTTATTGGCAAGCCATTTCAGGATATGTTTGAGAAGTGGAATATCGATCACACTTCTTCTTATTCTCATCAATCGAGATCTAACAGCCTAATTGAATGGACGATTCGCATGGTGAAATCCCTAATTCTCAAATGTAGACAGGCCAAGCAAGATATACACGTTGCAAAGTTACAAACGTGAGTAACACAAAGCGCAACTATTCCATCCCTGGCAGAGCTCATGTTTGGCAGAGCAGTACGTACCAATCTACCTACTCTGACCCATTCTACAATCTCAGAAGACAGAGAGCAACCTTTGAAACTGCAAGAGAATGTGCTCAGCGAACATGATAAAAATGCAGGTACTGAATTGCTAAGTTTACAGTTGGGACAAGTTTGCATCCCATAGAAGGTATGTGGCAACCAGCTAAGGTAACAAGAATTTGTTTGAAACCAAGATCCTATGAAGTCATTGTACACAAAGGTGCAATGGGGAGGTGTTACCGAGGACAAATCAGATCCACTCCAGCTCCTCAGCTGCCGTACAAACCTATTGCATTTAGGACAATATCCCAAGTGCAACCAGGAACAACATCTAAGAATGACAATCCCACAGATCACTGTGAGTAATTAAAGAAACCTCCAGACAAGGTTACCATTACAAGATCTGGGCATAGCAACAGATTACCTCATAGATTCATCCATTCTATACACTTAGGTAATGGTAACTAAACATGAACATGTATTGTAAATAGTCCTACTTCTTTGGAAGGGGGGAAAGTACCTTTAAAAAGAAAGGGGATGCTGTAAGATGCCATTTAGAGATAGCAACATGACATCACTAGAAAGGAAGTGTGTCATGTGATCCAGTCTTAGTTTCATTTTGCTTTTGGGCAGAACACATACACATAGCTCTGCTGCTGATGTCTTCAGCTTTCTACCAATGTATTAATATGCCCATTAGCCTGAGGGGAAGTGGTGGTGTAGTGGTATTATTGCTGGACTAGTAATGCAGAGATACAGGGTAATGCTTTGGGGATCTGTGTTCGAATTGTATCACAGCAGATGGTGAAAATTGAATTCAAAGCACAAAAGCATTGTTTACCTGGTCTGGCCTACATGATCCACAGCAATATGCTTGACCCTTAAATACCCTCTGAACTAGGGTAATTAGGGATGGGAACATCTGCAATGCCCGCATCCCATGAACAAATTTTAAAAATGTGTTTGCACAATCCCTTATGAGTGATTGGTATTTATATTGTTATAACAGTACAAAATAAAATTGTTCCAATTTGTTGCTCATGGATAAGCACTTGGTACTTTATACTTTAAAGGATGGGACTGACTTGGGTTTGGATCCAGTCTAAATCAATGGGATGAATGTCTCCTCTGCTGGCTGTAAGGATCCTATGTACACTCTGTTCCTTGTGGGTTTGATGTGTAAAATTTGGCATTAATTAACAGTCCTATTCATAGAAATACACAATGAGATTTACCCTATAAGCCATGGGGTGAATTGTGTGGGAAATGGAAACTAGCACTCAGTCAATTGAAGTTGAAGATGAGGGGCATCTTTAAGGCAGAAGAGAAAGAGTTATACTTTGCAGCCAACTTTAATGAGGGGGAATTTCCACACCTGCCCACCGCTGGGATCTTCCTGTCCCGCTGCAAGTCAATGGACTTCTGGCTGGCGTGTCGTCTCGCCTGCGGCCGGTCCCGCCCGCGATGGGACCACTAAATCCTGGTCTGCGTCTCTGTCCAGAGTGCTTTGGAGTTTTTGCCAAATGGGAAAGCGTGTTTTCTACATCCAACCTCCTCAACTTGATATTCACGCAAAGAGAAAAACTGATTATTATTAGGCTTTTAAATCAGGTACTGAAATCAAATTCTCACCTTATTAATGCTGGAAATGTTTACCTTTCAGATCAAATATAAACTAAACTATGAAAAGGCTCGCGGGAAACACGTTGGAGCTCGTTGCATAGAGGACGACCCTAAGATCTTACACTCTGTGCATGTGGCTAAGATGCAGAGTGAGGTGAGCGAAAAGGGAATAAAGGGACAGAAACCCAATTGGTGGGATTCAAACATGGCCTCTGGGCAATACCGGCATAGATTTGACAGGGGGTGGGTTGGGGGTGGTGGAGGTGGGTTCAACATGATCATGGAGAAGGAGGGGGAGGTTGGAGATGGAGTAATAAATAGTTTGAAAGCACAGTGGGGCCCAGGAAACATGCAAATGAAGGCTGACAGATCAATTTCCTGTGGTCCTGCTGTTGGCTTTCTCATCCCCGTGTGGATTTCACTGCTCCCGGAGTGTTCCTCAATCCTTGTGCCCCTATTTGCATATGGGTTCAGGGATGTTGTTAACTTGTTAAAAAGCTGATGGATGGGTTGCAGACATGACTAAACCTGATCTGTAGAGTTGAGAACATTATATTATTCAAACAAGCTTCCCGTATTTCAGGTCAAAGAGGTTATTTCCCCCAGGGCAGTAAATTTATCACCAAATGTTTTACCTTTTCAGGAAGATGTTGAATGAGCACCAAATCTACTCAATTACCAGACCAGTTTGCCTATTTCCCTGTAAATAAGCCGACATTTCATATCAACTAGGTTGAGTTCAAGAACTGATAGCTTGTCACCAAGGAGAGATGCAAATGCACCTGTATTTACCATTTTAAAAACCCGACTTAGCTGCTGATGCAATCAATTGTAAGTTAAGTTCATCGGCAACTCGGTAGGAGATCAACTGGCAGCCTCGTCAGCTTCCTCCAAAAATAGTAGCTATCTCGAGACAATATTTATATATTCACTGAATCCCCGCTATCAAGCCAAAAATAATTCGTCCAGTGAGCAGCTAATAAGAGTTTTATTTGAAATTCGCAATGTAGCAGCAGCCTTTGTAAAATTCATATGAAATTTAAATTGAGATTTTATACCTTGAAACTGAATGGGTTCTGCTTCTATCAAGAAGGTTGCATTTGCACAACTTCACATGGGCTGGTTTCAGATCAGCTTTGGCAGAGCAGCAGACATTAGAAAGATCCTAGATTTGACAATTTTACTTGTACATTGTTTCCCTAATGCGCCAAAAACTAATGAGGCAGCCAGCCGTGAGACGATGGATTGTTCTCAGACCTTATTGACATCTCTCTCGCCTTACTGGTTTTTGTAAACCGGAATCTGCAGTTTCTGATGTGATTTAATAAAGTAGATCTCAGAGAAATTCTAAATTGACTTATTTATTCTCTCATTTCAGCGCGAGTACAAAAAGGACTATGAAAAGACCAAGACGAAATATCATTGTCCACTTGATATGATCAATGTCTCCCAGGCTAAGAAGGCTCAGGAAATTGCTAGCAACTCAAACTATAAGCAACTAATAAATCGTTACTTTCTGCCTCCAGACAGTTTGCCTCTGAACTTGGCTAAGAAAGCCAACAGTTTGCAGAGTGATGTAAGTACCTGGGTTAATCTATTAGATTAATTCACATTATTATTACTTGGGCTCAAGTTGATGCCTCCCTGATTTACTGGACACACAGGCTCGAAAGTGATATCCAAAACACTGCTGGAGCCTCAGTAATGATTTACTTTGTACCCTTAGCAATTTGCTCATTGGTAAACAACATTTCTTTCTGTGTGTTTTCTTAACAGAATGAGTATAAAGCAGATTATAACAACTGGCAAAAAGGCATTGGCTGGATGCCTTACGGCTCCATAGATGTTGAAACGGCAAAGAAAGCTATGGATATCCTTAATGAGGTAGGTCGCCAGACAGGAGCAACTTTGTATTTGACCTTCCCAAAGTAGCCATCGAACAAATTTATCATACAAATCATTTAGTGGGAATGGGCGAAGGAGGTAAATATCTGGTTATGGTGCAATCATATATGATTAGCTTAATAACACATAAGAGTCAAAAGACATGCATGTTTGCAAATGTGATTTACTATAATGGATACAAAGCATTCTATGCTACTAGGGATAATGGCTTCTCCTTAACAAAAATCTTTATCTTTTCATAACAGAAAAAGTACCGTCAGCCTCCGAGCACCATTAAATTCACTTCAATAGATGATGCCCCAGAAACAGTCTTGGCAAAGGCTAACCAAGAACACAGGAGTGATGTAAGTAGAATGTTTAGAACACCCCCTCACCTCAGTTTACTAGGAGCAATAAGGTTTGAACATAGACACGGCAAAACATGTTTTGCTTCTAATTTTAAAATTTGATGAAATAAAGCACTTGATTAAAGATTGTTTATGCAGTGTCTGAAAGATATTTATTTTTCTATGGGTAAAGAAATGTGTTCAATATCCTTCACTAAAATTTGCGCATATGTAAATTAACAAGTTCAAGTGACTGGCACTTTTAAAAATCAGGCTGATTGGTATAAAACTGCGAAGTAGAGGATTGGTGATTAAAATGAAAATTTTGAAACATTTTCTGCTCTATTCTCTTATTTGACTATGTAGGTTTTACCATCTTCCATGTTATTGTTTAAACCATGAAGGTGCACAAATAAAAGGTGCCATGTTTTTCTCGTAGCCGCTCTTGAGAGTGTGCTTGGAAATAGATGAGAATGCCTTACACTTTCACCCTCTGGCTGCAGATACAATCTCACCTCAGGAAAAATGGGTAATAAAACCACTGTACTATTCTGGGTATAGTGAATGGATTCACCAGTTCACCAGCTTCTTGTTACCTCAACCATTGTCTGCTGAACAAATACTCAGCACAGGATTTGATTTCTGCTTTTGTCAGTTCTTTTGTATATCCTGCCATATTATATATTTATCTATTGCCTGGCACCTCACTCAAGTGTAACCCTGATAGGCAAGTATCAGCAGACATAAGAACATGACATCAACAGCAGCAGCAGGGTAGGCCATTCAGCACCCAATGTCTGGTCCATCAGTAAATAATATCAAGGCCTATTTAAAATAAAAACAAAAAACTTGAAAAACTCGGCAGGTCTGGCAGCACCTGTGGAGAGAGAAACAGAGTTAACTTTTCGAGTCCAATATGACTCTTCTTTGGAACTGAAGAGAAGCAGAAATGTGATGGGTTTTGTGCTCTCGAAGAAAGGGGAAGGGTCAGGCAGAGCAAAAAGTGACAGATTTGAGGGTGGGGGAGATTAAGTGACAAAGATGCCAAGGAACAAAAGGCAAAGAGAGTGAGAATGGGAGTAGTAAAGGAAGAAAGCATTGGACCAGAGTAGGTGTTACTAGCAGAATAAAGATCAGCACTGTCTAAAAGCAGAATAGCAGCATGTGTAAATAGGAGAATAAAGTCTATGCTATTTGAAAGCAAAACATGAGAACAAGATACAGACTGGCACTAGGAGGAAAAGATACAAAATGGAGGAGAGAGTTTGTGATCTGAAAGTGCTGAACTCAATGTTGAGTCCAGACAAAGTACCTATTTGGAAGACGAGGCGTTGTTCCTTAAGCTTGCGTTGGACTTCACTCGAAAATTGCAGCAGGCCTGGGTCAGATACGTGAGCATGAGAAAAGGTGGTGGATTGAAATGGCAAACAACTGGAAGGTCGAGGTCATATTTGTGGACTGAATGGATGCGTTCTGCAAAGCGGCCACCCAGTCGCATTTGGCCTCTTAATGTGGAGGAAGTTTTGTTTAGCAGATCACCTCCGTTCAGTCTGCAAGTACAACCCTTTCCTTCCAGTCGCTTGTCATTTCAATTCACCTCCTTGCTCTCATGCTCACATTTCTGTCCTTGACCTGCTGCACTTTTCAAGTGAAGTCCAACGTAAGCTTGAGGAGCAGCATCTCATCTTTTGATAAGGCATTTTACAGCCTTCTGGACTCAACATTAAGTTCAACAATTTCTGACCATGAACCTGTCCTCCATTGTGTATTTTTTTCCTCTAGTGCTAGTCTGTATCTTGTTCTCATGTTTTACTTTCAAACAGCATTGACCTTTATTCTGTTATTAACACTTTCTGCTATTTTGCTTTCAGATAGTGCTGACCTTTACTCTGCTATGAACACCTACTTTACCATTCCCACTTTTTTGTTCCATGATGTCTTTATAATTTAATCTCCCCCACCTTCGAACTTATCCCTGACTTTTCCTTTTTGCTCCACCTGACCTTGCCGCCCTTTTCAACAGCATAAAACCCATCACATTCCTGCTTTTCTTCCGTTCTGAAGAAAAGTCATATTAGATTTGAATCATTAACCCTGTTTCTCTCTCTACAGATGCTGATAGACCTCCTGAGTTTTTCAAGCACTTTTTGCTTTTATTTCAGGTCTCCAGCATCTGCAATATTTTTCTTTTATGATGATTTATCTGATGTGGCCTTAACTTCACTTTTCTGCCTGTCCCCATAGCCCTTGACTCCCTTGTCAATCAAAAACCTGTCTAACTCAGCTTTGAATATATTCAATGAGCCAGTCTCCACTCTTCATTGGGGAGAGAATTCCAAACACTAATGACCCTCTGAGAGAAGAAATTCATCTTTATCTCTATCTTAAATGGGAGAGGCCTTATTTTGAAACTGTGTCCCCTAGTTCTAGATTTCCCTATGAGGGGAAACATCCTCTCATTATCTACCCTGTCAAACACCCTCAGAATATTATATGTTTCAATAAGATTACCTCTCATTCTTCTAAATTCCAATGAGTACAGGCCCAACCTCCTCAACCTTTCCTCATAAGGCAATCTCTTTATCCCAGGAATCAGCCTGGCGATGCTTCTCTGAACTGCCTTCAATGCAAGGATGTCCCACCTTAAGTAAGGTGACCAAAACTGTACACTGTACTCTAGGTATGGTCTCACAGTTGTAGTAAGACTTCTGTACTTTTATATTCCAGCCCCTTTGCAATAAAGGCCAACATTCCATTTACCTTCTTAATTACTTGCTATACCTGCATGCTGACTTTTTGTGATTTATGTAAGTCCTTCTGTGCCTCAGCATTCTGCAGCATTTCTTTATATAAATAATATTCTGATTTTCTATTATTCCTGCCAAAATGGGCATTATACTTTGTCTACCAAATTTTTGCCAACTCGCTTAACCTACCTGTATCCCTTTGCAGACCCTTTATATCCTCCTCACAATTTGCTTTCCTACCCATCTTCATATCATCAGCAAATTTAGCTACAATACAGTTGTTCCCTTCATCCAAGTCATTAGTATAGATTGTAAATAGTTGAAGCCCCAACTCTGATCCCTGTGGCACTCCACTGGTTACATTTGCCAACCTGAAAATGACACATTTATCCTGACTCTCTGTTTCTTGTTAGTCAGTCCGCTATCCAAACTAACATATCACCCTCAACACTATATGCTGTTAGCTTGTTTAATAGACCATTCACTATGGCGGGCATCACAAGCAATCCTAACACTGTCCTTGAGATCTAGGAGGAACCAGGCTTGATTTTTCCCCCTCTATAGTGCATTTTCTGCACCTCTGTCTGAGATATGTTGATTGAGCACAGACCAAGCATCAGGCTTGAAACTTTCAAGGTCTGCATGACATAGCAGCAGTCCACATGGTTCTATGTGTTTTAATAATTTAGGTACAATCCCAGAGGCATAGTAATAATGTGCAACATGATTATTGACTCATATCTCTGAAGAACACTATTTGTCTGCTCTCTTCATTTACCTATTTATATCTGTACATTTCCAATGCTGACAGCCCCATTAACCTATCCAGAACACTAATAGAAAATGCTAATAATTTCTTCAGTAACATAGTCTCACATTTTTGTGTTTGGTTTTGTGATTTAGATAAACTACAAAGCTAAAGGGGAGAAGATCATCCACAAGTACACTTATCCTCCAGATCTGCCAGAATTTATTCAGGCCAGAGTCAATGCTATTAATGCCAGTGATGTAAGTATCCTTGAATAGATCTGTTCAAACACTTTAGCATCTTTTCTACCAGATGGAATTGAGCTCAGCCATAATCTAACTGAACGACAGAACAGACTCGTAGGGCTGAATGGCCCACTCCTTTTAACAGACAGTAAAATCACCGGCTGACAAGCACAGAAGCAGAAAATCCCAGCCTTCAATTCCAGATGGAATCAATCTCTGTTTCAGACGTTAAACTCAATGGTTTGCACCTGAATAACATTTAATTTTTTTTTCAGGAAACAAAAAACTGGCATCAGTAAAAGTAACCATGATACTGTCAGATGGTCTTAAGAGTCAACTTATTGATAAATGGCCTTTAGAAAAGGAAAACTTTCTGTCCTAACCTAGTCTGGCTTATAAATGACTCCAGTGTGGTTGACCCTGAATTGCCCTCTGATGTAGCCCACCAAGCTACTAGGTTGTATCAAAATCAGGGCAACTAGAGATGACCAGTAAATGTTGGCCTTACCAATGATGCCCACATCCCAGAGATGACTATTTAAAAAAAAAGCCTTGTTAATACCCGAAGCAATTCTGCCAGCAGATTATTGAAACTTTTTCCTTAGATGTAGTAGCAGTTAGTGTCAAATTCCAGATGTTCTTTTTCCCTTTAATACTTGAGGGATATCATAAAAAGGGCTGAGCACATTATGAGGGAAGTGGATGCTGGGGGTGGTAACCATAGGCAGCAATTTCCCATTTCCAAGGTACTGGAGGTTTGCATTGCTCTCTGCCTCTTCCCTGGTTATATAAGTCTCCTTTTCTGTCAGGTGTAACTGGGTCTTCAAGTGACATTTGAGAAAAGTGCAAAGCAACAAAGATATTCTTAAAGTTCAAAATGAACCCCTTTTACTGCTTGGTTGTAATCTCTACTGTATACTCATCTTCACCAATGATTCCGCAATTAGAAATATGTTTCAAAATTAGAATTCCCCCAAAATTGTGCAACCCGGAGGCAGTGGCTTTGGAAAATTCTGATAGAATCTAAGTGATAGATGCTCCATCAGTGCTTATGTCTTATAGTTACTGCATGTGGAAAATTACTAAATTGGGTAGTAATAGGAGGCAAGTCAGAAAGTATATTTTCACACAAAGGAGGGAAGAAATTTGGAATATTCTCTCTGTTGATTGTGGGCCAATTTCAAGTCTGAGAATGTTAGATTTTTGTTAGATTAGGAATTTGGAGCGGAAGTAGGGACATGGAGTTGAGCTACAGATCCACCATGAATTATCTGAACGATGGCATAGGCTTGAGGGGCTGAATGGCCTGTTCCTTTGTCCCTAGACCTCCGTGGGTCCTGCTCTTGACTTTGGCACTAATAACTACCTAAAAGTGACCAAGGAAGTTCTCTTCCTTGCCCATAGGAACCATCTGGCTTTCATTTAGCATCTCTCCATCAGCCCATCGGAAGCCAGAAATGCATCTATAAGACCATAAAATGTAGGAGCAGAAGTAGGACATTCGGCCCATCGAATCTGCTCTGCCATTCAATGAGATCATGGCTGATCTGATAATCCTCAACTCCACTTTCCTACCTTTTCCCCATAACCCTTGAATCCCTTACTGATTAAAAACCTGTCTATCTCAGCCTTGAATATACTTAACAACCTAGTTTCTACAGCCCTCGGAGGTAAAGAATTCCACAGATTAACTATCCTCTGAGAGAAGAAATTCATCCTCATCTCTGCTTTAAATGGGAAACCCCTTAGTCTGAGATTATGTCCTCTGGTCCTAGACTTTCCCATAGGGTGAAACAACCTCTCAGCATCTACCCTATCAAGCCCCCTAAGAATCTTAGATGTTTCAGTAAGGTCGCCTCTCATTCTTCTAAACTCCAATGAGTACAGGCCCAACCTACTCAACCTTAACTCATAAGAAAATACCTCCACACCCGGGATTATCCTAGTGAACCTTCTCTAGACAGCCTCCGATGCCAGTATATCTTTCCTTAGATAAGGGGACCAAAACTGTTCACAGTATTTTAAGTGTGGTCTAACTAGTGCCTTGTATAGTTTTAGCAAGACATCCCTATTTTTATACTCCATTCCCTTTGAAATAAAGGCCAACATTCCATTTTGCCTCCCCTATTACCTGTTGAACTTATATGCTAACTTTTTGGGATTCATGCATAAGGACTCCCAAATCCCTCTGTTCTGCAGCCTTCTGCATTCTTTCTCCATTTAAATCATATTCAGCTCCTCTATTCTTCCTGCCAAAGTGCATAACCTCACATTTTCCCACATTATATTCCATCTGCCACTTTTTTGCCCATTCACTCAACCTGTCTATATCCCTCTGTAGACTCCTTGTGTCATCCTCACCTTCCCACCTATTTTCGTATCATCCACAAATTTGGTGATAGTACATTCACTTCCCTCATCTAAGTCATCAATATATATTGTAAATATTTGAGGCCCCAGCACTGATTCCTGTGGCATTCCACAAGTTACAGGTTGTCATCCTGAAAATGGCCCCATTATCCCAGCTCTCTGTCTTCTATTAGTTAGACAATCCTCTATCCATGCTAATATACTACCTCCAACACATGGGCTCTTATATTATTAAGTAGCCTTACGTGCAGTACCTTATTGAACACCTTTTGGAAATCCAAATAATGCATTTACTGGTTCCCCTTTATCTATCCTACTAATTACCTCCTCAAAGAATTCTAATAAATTTGTCAGGCATGATTTCCCCTTCATGAAACCATGCTGACTCTGCTTGATTAGACTGTGTAATTCCAAATGCTCTGCTATTACATCCTTTATAATAGACTCAACATTTTCTCAATGACAATTCTCGAAATGGGGGAATGGCAGGCTAAGATCCATGCCAATGATTCTGTGTTACAGCTGATCAGTCACAACACCAGGACAAATGATTTGACATGATACGTTCAGCGACAAATCCCTCAATTTTCCAAATTTATCGCACGCAACAGTATTTTGTGCTTCCTGGAGGAAGTGACTTTGGCAATCTCTGAGTGGATCTAAGTGATAACCAATAGCCTGCTCTATCTGTCAGCAATGTGGCTGAATAAGACAGTTTCTCAATCAATGTGCACACTGCCCACCAAATAATATGCCAGCTCAGTTTCATGGATGTTTCATTTTCATATAATTTTGTGTAGTTCTGAATCTTGTCAACATGAATATTTTCCGAATGATTTAATTAAATATAATTTTCATTTGCAGAACTGCTACAAACAAGCCTGGAAAAAGGATTTAGCAAAGGGTTGTAATATTACTTTCGATGCTATTCCAATTATCGCTGCTAAATCTGCGCGGCATAATGCCAGTGATGTAAGTGTACAATATTCATACTTTTAATTGTACTTTATTATACTTCTTCCCCATTCCATGTTACTCATCTTTTTATTTTCTTTGTGCCATTTGGTTATGGATAAATTTGAGATAAGATAGCGATGAAGTTGATGTTATTGATCTTTGACAATGGGTATAGGACAATAGGACAAAAATATAAAATTCACAAGCCTTGTGCAAGGTTAGAGATTAGAATAATAGTCTCACTGAGCAGTGAATATGTGAAACAGATGCCCAGACAGAGCATTTGATCAATTTTCATTTAAAGCTTTATATATGAGACAGGTCTATAGGACCAATTCTTTATCAAGGACCTGAGCCCATGTCTGTTGAGAAGGGGGATTGAGGATTGTAACAATATTAATATCATTGTCTCATTGCTTTCCAGGTAAGTTAGGGAAGGATGTTAGTGGTGTATGAGGTAGGAGATCAACCAGTAGCTGTGGAAAGTAACTAATGATAGAGCTAATAAACATGAGCCCAGAATTTCCTTGGAGTTGCTTAAGCTTTGTAGTTGCAACTTTGCTGAAAAGGTGGTGAAACCTGAGGTAAAGGACATTTCTACTGCACTTCTGACAAAATTACAGGGCAGAGTTGGAGCAGTTTCCAAGGAAACCCTGGGCTTTTGTCTCTGAATGCAATGGGGTTGATGGACTGAGTAACCATTACTTACTCCATAATCTTCATATGTGCCATGCTCTCAATAAGAGGGCAAACATCCAGGTCTCTTCTAATGGAGACATCCAAGAGTGACCCAAAGCCATTTCACTCTCAAATTCCCCTTCCATACGAAGGGATAATTCTGTGATTCTGGAGGATCAGCAGGATGATTTTCCTCCGGAAAGTGTGAGTTGGTGAATTGGGGCACCATGTTGTAGGTGAATGATGTAGCATTCTGCCAGGGTAAATCACTCTTCTCATCACTCTCAACTCACACACTTACAAACCCATCTCACATCCACAGAGGCCTCACTCACTGCCAGTTCAAAGGGCATCACCATTCACTCTTTCACACCAGCTGCACATTCAGCGAATGGAACTCCTTGCTTTTGATATAGTTGACCGCATCATTTTCACTCTTGTGCACCTCAAGGAATACAGCTAATTGACCAGGCTCCATGATCCTGAAGGTCTCCTCCTGTAGAATGAAAGAGAGAGACACGTGGGTTACCTTGGGTGTACTAAGAACCTCTCTTGGTTACGTCTGAAGGCCCCTTAATGCATCCTGGAGGGTGCTGGCCACCACTTGGATGGCCAGAGATTAGTGCGCTGCGTGGCTGCCTGAAACCCCACCTCCACCCCACTCCACCTGACTGACTGGCGGCAGTTTTGCCCATTGGACTGCATGCTGTGCTCTCAGCTCAGGCGCAGGCATTCTCCTAACCCGCGCTGCAAGGCTGCACTGTTAGCTTGAACCATGGGGGACACTGGTCCAAACCGGGATGCTGACATTGCAAGGGGCTGTGAGCCGCCAGCGCTGCTCCATGGCCAGCTTTAGCCAGGAGATTGTACAACATACCCAGTCATCCCAATTGTTCTGCAGCCCATTAAAATGCTCATCAGTTTGTGGTCTGTGCCCGAGGGGATGAAAAGTTTTGGAGCATTTGGTGGCACTTTGTCTCTGCGTTGCTTGAGTGGGCAGAGAAGCTAGAGGCCCGGCTCCAATCATATCAATGTGGCTGTGCCTGAACTGGCTCAGCTGCAGAGGAATGGTCACTTTATACAAGGTTTCCCTAATGTGAGGCCGCTTCCCTCGCCCACCAAACCCCCACCCCGCACGTGCTTGTGCTGTACCTTTAACCACAGGGCAGCCTTTGCCCCCTCCCCCCCAAAGTCGCCTCAACTGCAGGGCAGCCTTTGTGTGCTCACCCGCCTCAACCTTGAAGTCCAATAGACGTTCTTTGCGAGCGCTCCGCAACATTACTGTGCGCTCACCTCCGAGTTCCCCTTAAAGCACAGCCTGCTAAGTGCACACCTTTTATATGCTGTTGTGAACCATGTTGGCATGCACGCAGATGTGAATGGATGATCCAGCAGTGGGGCCATGAGTCTGGCGGGCAAGCCTTATAACGACATGCTGATGTATTACAATGTGAGGTTCCCGAATTCCGATGGTGGGCAACGGGACCCACTATTGACGGGCTGAGTGGACGATCGCAAACTGGTTTCACAACGTCGTGAAACTGATTTTTGGCCTTCTGCCATATTGTCTGCTCATGCCACTGAACATGCCCAACGCCAGCGGGCACGGACGATTCCACCCTAAGCCCTTGGCGTTCAGGACCAGGTGATTGTGGGGGTCTCGGAGTGGGGGAGTGGAGGTGAGGCTTGGTGGATGGGGGCACCCACATTAGGGGGGAACCTTGTAAGGGCGGGAAGCCTGATGTTGAAAGGAGATGCCCCATCCCAGCACCCTCCCCCCCCCCCCCCCCCCCCCCCCTTCTTGAGAGAGGCCTGAGCAGGGTCACTTTTCAGGCTCCCCCCCCATCCCCGTCCCTGAACTTGTCCTGCCGGCCTGAAAATTGAGGCTAGGCAGGAAATGGCCCTGAGTAGTCATTAATTGTCCACTTAAGGGCCTCAACTGGGGCATGAATGGGCTTGATTGTGCTGCATGGATATATTTTGTAGCATTTTTGTCATGTCCTTTAGCCTGTGGAGGTCTGCAGCTCCCTGGGGTCTGCTGTCTGCCTTCAGAGAGCTCTCTCGCAGGCGCTCACCCACACCCTCGGTTACATCGACGCCCACCCTCTTCCTGCCCCCAGCCCGGCAGCGCTGAGCAGCTCACGGCGCGTTTCATGCTGGCTGGAAGTTAATTGGGCAACCAGCATGAAATCGTGGTTGGGGGCCGATCGCAGCCGATAGCCCATTTTCCGTCTGCTTCCGAGCCCACCGATTGCGCGTGCCTGAGGACCGAAAAATCCAGGCCCTGGTTCTTAATACTTTTATCTTTGTGTGTACTTATTTTCTAATGACGGGGTTGTTCAGTCGCTGAGATGAGTGTTTGTATTTTAACATCTTCTGCAGTAATTTGAACAATTATTTTACAGGTGAAATACAAGAAAGCCTATGAACAAGCGAAGGGCAAACATGTTGGTTTCCAGAGCCTCCAAGATGATCCTAAGCTGGTCCATTCCATGCGTATAGCCAAGCTTCAGTCTGACCGTGAATACAAAAAAGACTATGAGAAAAGCAAGACCAAATATCACACACCGCTGGATATGTTCAACATTACTGCTGCCAGGAATTCTCAGGAAGCGGTCAGCAACACCAACTACAGGCATCCAATCCACCACTACACGTATTTGCCAGATGCAATGAGCTTGGAGCTGTCCAAGAACATGATGAACATACAGAGTGACGTAAGCCACAATGTTAATTCTTGCTTTCTCTCTGTGTTGAGCACAACAGGCTTTAATCTCCGAGCAGAATGGCCATTCAGCACTTCAGCTTGGCTCACTGTGTGTGCCTGTATACGTAGAGAGGGATGCGGATCAAATAAGCAGAGAATTTGTAAACCGTAGCTTCTGAAATTGCTTTAAATGAAGTTGTAAGGCTACGAAAGTTACTCATCTTTCTTTGCTTAAAGTCAGAGAGTCAAATCTTAATAAGAGAAATGTTTAGAGATAGATAAATTAGCTCTTGGTATTTTCCAGCATTCAGAATGGCTCTGAACTAGGCCTTAACCAAGATGCAGAGCAAGATTAATCAACAACACAACTTTCATTTATATATCACCTTTAACATAGTAAAGCATCCCAAAGCATTTTACAGAAGCATTAAAAGACGAGATTTGACACTGAGCCACATAGAGGTTTTAGGACAGTAATTAAAAGCATAACCAAAGGGATAGTATATAAGGACCACAAACTATCTTAAAATACTTAAAAGAAGAAAGGGAGGTGGACAGTTAGGGAAGTTTCAGAGACAATTCCATAGCTTAGGGCCTATAGCCATCTTAAGGCATGGCAGTCAATGGTAAGATAAAGGAAATCAGGATGCACAGTGCCAGAACTGGAGAAAGATAGCACTCTTGGAGGGTTGTAGAGCTGCAGGAGGTTACAGAGGTAAGTAGCAAAGACATTAACAAACATAAATTACAGTGGAACAAAGGGTCAAGTCAGCTCCGGGGAATCCAGGAGAAGCAAGAAGTGCAGTAAGTACATGCAGCAGCCAATGAGGAAGAAAGTCTGTCTGTCCAGCAGGGATGAACTTGAAATCAACGCTGGTGAAGCATAAAATCATTTAAATTATCTCTGTCATTAAATGAAAGACCATCGTAACTCTCTCATATCTGTGTTGGTGAATGCATGAAACACTCTAACTCAATGTTTCTTAAAAATTGAACAATTGCTTACTTGCTCACTTTATAGCTTGTTAACTTCTACATGCATTCGATCCCAAAAGCCTGTTTCCTGAGGTGAGTTAATTACATCGGGGGAAATTCGGAAAGACAGTATTACATGGACACATGGAGGGTCTTGCTGGATAGGAGCATATGTGGGACACAGTGGCAAATGGAATTCAATTGGCAAGATTGTGAGATCATGCATTAGAGGAAGACAAACAAGGCAAGAGAATAGACAAGAAATGGTAGGATTTTGAGAAGTTTAGAGGACAGAGGTACCTTGGAGTTTATGTCTACAGGTCCCTGAAAGAGGCACATCAGGTAGATAAGGTGGTCAAGGAAGCATACAGGATATTTTTTTTTAATCAGTCAAGGCTTAGAGTATAAAAGAGGTTATGATAGAACTGTATGAAACACTAGTTAGACCATAGTTAGAGTACTATGCAGCGTTCTGGTCACCGCTTTACATGAAGTATGTGATTACATTCGAGAGACTACAATAAGGATTATGAGGATGTTGTCAGGAATGGAGAATTTTAGCGATGAGGAAAGATTGGATGGGCTGGGGTTATTTCCTTTGCACAAAGAAGGCTGAGGGAGATTTAATCGGACTGTATAAAATTATGAGGGGCCTAGATAGAGTTGATAGGAATTACCTATTTGCATTAACAGAGAGGTCAATAACCAGGGTGCAAAGATTTAAAGTAATTGGTTAAAGGGTTTGAGAGGAGATGAGGAGCAATCTTTTCATTCAGACTGAGGTGTGGATCTGGAACCTGCTGCCTGAAAGGGTGGCAGAGGCAGAACCCTCACTGCATTTAAATAATACTTAGATTTAATTTCAGGTGTTGTAATCTACAGGGCTATGGACTAAGAGCAGGAAGGTGGGATCAAACTGGATAGCTCTTTCTTGGCCAGCACAGGCATGATGGGCTGAATGGCCTCCTTCTGCACTGTAAATCGTTTTATGTTCCTATATGTTCACTATAAGCTTAGGCCAATTCTGTAACCCAAAGTTCTGCCTGTTGAAAGTCCATGCTCCATAAGATTATGAAATCTTAGAGTTCATAAGTTTTACTGTACACTTCTGTGAAAAATTCCAGAACATTTTTAAAGTGGTATTTATCAATATTATTAGGAAAATTATCACCTATATCAGAATCTCCTGTCACTTGAATAACATGCTTACTGTTCATTTGGAAGCAGTTATGGCAAGATTACTATTCTACATTTACAATGATTTTTTTTTTCTTTAAAGAATCTGTACAAATCTGATTACAACAACTGGTTCAAAGGCATTGGCTGGAGTCCACTTGGTTCGATAGATTTGGAGACAGTGAAGAAAGCTGGACAGGCACTTGATGAGCACAGTTATAGACAGCCACCAGGCAAACTCAAGTTTACCAGCGTGCCTGACTCAGTTGAAATGGTGCTGGCTAAAGCCAATGCACTACACCTTAATGACGTAAGTGGTCCTTCACTGAATATCAATGTTGATATTACGCTTCACATTTTCCTAGTGCCCTTCAATGGGTTTGTGCCCCTGTTCATAATGCTTCAGCGATGGATGATTTGGGAGTTCCTGCCCATTTCCTTTGATGTCAGTACCACTCTATGTTCAATGAGAAGTAGGTTTAATTTGGGCAAGGAAAGCTTTTGTCAGTTTCAACCTCTAATCCTCCATAATATGTTGCGTTTCTGCGATGCATCTTACCCAAGGGAGCTGCCAAAACCTGAAAGAATCAATTGGTGAGTTGGAATATCAGCATGTGCTAGGCCATGAATCAGCATGTAAGACCAGTATTTTGCACTTCACAAACCCATTGAAGGGCACTAGGAAAATATGAAGTGGAATATAGGAGTGATGCTACACATGACACTGAATGGATTTTCTGCTAGTTACCGCTGGCTAATAGTTGCCTGTATTTTGTCTCACATGAAGTCCCACATAGACCTTTAGTGGAAGAGACTTCAGGCATCTTGAACCCACTCTTTGGAGCTTCCTTCTTGAACACCGCTGCCTTATTATGTCAGAACCCACTTTCAAAACTCTCCTCAAGATCTGTCACATTTGATGACGATCTGGATGATTTCCCTGTCTCCATTTAACACTGAATCCTTATGACATTTACCACATGAAACATACAGTACATGTGCAAGTTGTTGTTCTTGTTCTGACTTGGTTTTATTTTACAGAAACTATACAGATCTGGAGGGGAGAAGATCAAGCACAAGTACACCTTGCCATTCGATGTTCCACAATTTATTCAAGCTAGATGGAATGCCTTCAACTTCAGTGATGTAAGGATCATATCCCTAGGCATTTGCTGACTTGAGTAACTCCTCTAGTGTGTTATAGAATGTTCCATATTAACCTTTTGAGGACTAGGACAGCATTGCTGAATCAGGATCAAGTGTTCATTGTCCTTTTACAGGACAATCCCTGTTCCACCTTAGTTTCTGCAGCACAATGCTGTTGGGGAATAAGCACCTTAGTAGATGCTTTATCAGACACAGTCTGAACATTTGCAAACCTGTTCTTACATTATTTTTAAGTTTCTCTTATATTAAGTCTTTTTTTAAGTACAGAAATCTAACAACAAATGGAATTTTGTTATCAGCAACGGTAGACCTCACTGAGATAATTTCAGCATTTGAAACTCAGCCAAGCAATCATAATGAATAGCCCTTAGGAAAATGTCAACAAATAACCCTATTGAAAATGCTCGATAGATGCAACTTCAGCTGGCCTGTTAATTAAAGCAGTCCAGCAGAAGTTTTTTTTAAATAATAATAAAAAAGCAAAATACTGCAGTAGCTAGAAAATTGAAATAAGATCAAAATATGCTGGAGAAACACAGCCGGTCAGGCATCATCTGTAGAAAGGAACAGAGTTAACATTTCAGGTTAATGACCTTTCATCAGAACCATGTTCAAAAATCTGGCCCTAAGTGTTCAACCACGGCTGCATCAACCAGTCTAGTATCTGGTTATAGGACATAATTGGTAGAGTTCTAAGATTTGGGTTCTTTCCCACCACCTTAGCTGGCTTAGCTGGAGAAGGTTGTACAGCACAAGTGGGGATAACTAAAGAAATGGCAAACCAAAACGAGTTAGTAATAGAGCATTCAAAATCTATGCTTGAAATCATACTTCATTCATATTACTTCTACAGTTATTTACGGTGGGTGGAAGTTGCCAATATTTAAGTCTTCAATAAATAGTGTATTTTAATTAGAGATTCTCTAATCTTTTACAGAATTGCTATAAAGATGACTGGAAGAAATCACTCGCTAAAGGATATCACCTTAAGGCTGATGCCATCCCTATCATTGCAGCCAAAGCATCAAGACGTATTGCTAGTGATGTAAGTTCCCAAAAACATTCGGTGAAGCATGGCTTTTGACATAAATGAAAATTCAATAAATGCTCACAGATCTGTGATCCTTTCCTTAATGTCCAAAGAAGTGTTTGTCATGGTGGAGAGGCAGATGTGTCTGAAAAACATGAAATAAGAACAAAAGCAAGTTAAGGTTCTGCAGGTGGATGTGCTGTATGTGAGTCAGAACACAAAAATTAAAATGACAGATTGCTTGGACAGATTTCCGATGAACAAGCCAGCGGAGGGAAAGTGGAAGGAGTAATTGGCACTCAGAACTATAGAATAATGGTGGAATTTTATTTTTTTAACAAACATATCAGGAAAAGAGAATTGTTAATAGCAAGATGGAACCTCTGAGAGGAGAGATTGCCAAGTTGTACATGATGATCAAATAATGGAAGAGACATTTAGTGAATGCTTTCTAACAGTCTTGATCGGGGAGTGTGAAACTTCCAGTGGTTGTGAGCTAGATGAGTGATACTTTGGAGACAAAGAAAATTTTAGTTAAATTAATCAGCTACAAAGGCTTGACAGATGAAGGTGAGGAAAGAAATTGCAAAGAGCCTAGGTATTTTGAAGCTGTGGAGGACTGGAGAAATGCCGATCTAAGTATTGATGATGGAGCAGATATTTGATCAGAAGTTCATCTTGTGGGGGGGAGTCAAGGACGATACCAAAGTTGCCAATTGTTGGGTTCAGCCTCATAAAGTTGCAAGGGAGAGGGTTGGATTTGGTAACTAGAGAATGGAGTTTGGGGTGGAGAACAAAAGTAATGGTTTCCTCCTCAATAATTAGCTGGGGGAAATTTTAACTCATCCTGTAATGGATGTTGGACAAGCACTGTGACGAACTACAGACAGTGCATAGGTCGAGAAAGTTGGTGTTGAGGTAGTGCTAGATGTTGTCAACACACATGTGGAACCTGATGTTGAATTTCCAGTAATGCTGTTGAAGGTCAGCATGAACATTAGAAATAGGAGAGAACCCAGGTTATATTCTTAATAACTCTAGAGGTATCAGTGTTGGAGCTCGAAGAGAAACCATTGCAGATGATTCCTTGGCTATGACTGATTAAACAAAAATGGAATAAAAACAGAAAATGCTGGAAAAACTCAGCAGCCTGGCAGCAGCTGTGGAGGGAGAAACAGAGTTAATGTTTTGAGTCCGTATGACTCTTCCACATTTCCAGCATTCATAGTATTTTTCTTTTAAACAGAAATGGAATCAGACAAGGGTAGTCCTACCCACTTGGATGTTGGATGAGAGGCATTGGAGAAAGATAGTGTGGTCAACTGTGCCATAGGTTGCAGATAGGCCAAGAAGGATCAGGATGGACAATTTACCACAGTCACAGACACATAGGGTGTCATTCGTGTCTTTGTGGTACAGGTGGAAACCTGATCAGAAGGATTCAAAAATGAGTTTCAGGACAGATGGGCGTGGATTTGTGAAGCGATAACATTTTCAAGGACAATGGGGAGGAAAGTGAGATTGGAGATGAGTTGGTAGATCACAAGGATGGAGAGGTCATGAGTATATTTTTTGATAAAAGAGAAATGAAACAGCAAGTTTAAAGGCAGGGAGACAACGTCTGAGGAGAGGGAACAATTAACAGTGTTAGCTACCACTGGAGCTAGGAAGGGAAGTTGGATGACCTGCAGTTTGGTGGGAAATGTTGTGGTGAATGGAGGCCCAAACGCTAGACAGTTGGGAATTCAAAAGTGAAGTTAAACCTGACATGGGGGAGAATTCTTTCCATTGGTGGACACAGAAGGAAATACAATTTAGACAAGAAAGGAGTAGTTGGATGGAGAGTGATGCAGGGAAGTGATAAGTGATGGCTTTTATCTGTGGTTGAAACCAAGGACTCAGTGAAGCCATGTGCAATGGCAAGCTCGAAAGTGTGACAATGAATAAATGTATAGGGGTTTATATGAGGGAGGGAAAGATTAAAGCAGTATGGGATAGCAATTGTCTCAGAGAAGAGAGAGAGCACTTTGGGTGGAAATGCTGGTTGAAATCCCCAAGGTTGAGAAGTTTTGAGTAAGGAAAGCAGTGAAGATATCGCAGTGAGAAATTTGGCATGGCACTTGGGTGGGCAATAGAAAATGAGGATTTTAAATGAGAAATGAAAGGGGTGGAACAAAGGAGGAGAAGGTGACAAGGAGTGAAGGGACAGACTGAGGTATGATTTATTGATAAGACCCACACTCCCACCATGGTGATTTGGGTTGGGCAAGTGGTGGAAGGTACAAGCCAGGAGGGGAGGCTTCATTAGGCCTGAAGGTAACATCACCATGTTTCCATGTTTCCAATAAGGTCAGGATGTCAATGCATTCACACAGAATAAGCTCAAGGATGGCAAGTATCTAGTTCATGGTTCTGGGTGGCGATGTGGAGAGAGGTGGTGAGAGCTGATCCACTGGCAGAGCCCACAGAGTGAGCATTGGGAGGAGTGAGTGGCACAGGAAGGAAATTGGTAAAGTTAGCTGTCAGCAGGTGTGGGAGGGTGTAAGGTCAACAAAAGAGCAGGACTGGACAGTTGAGTTTGTGGCCCATTAGAAGGCAACAACGAGCACCTTGATGGGTCAGTTGGAGGATAACAAGGTATACACAGAGGGAAGATAAAGACTTTTCAAAGGGGAAATACAGCCTGGGTCAGTAGGAGGAGGGTAGGAATGAGTGTTCACTTTCTTCTTGCCAAATTGGAGCCTTAGACACCTGGTTAGTATCTGGAAATATGCATGTAACTTCCAAATTCTCGATCTTCATTCATGTATTGCTCGATATGGAAATGGGATTGTATTTTTGGATAACACATGTGGAAGGATTTACTATCCCTTGCAATGAGGCCCTTTATCTTGACAATCACAATAACAAACCCCAGCCACTCCCACCATCTCCTCAAAAGATCAACTGACTTTTCAGCCAATCACTTCCCTATATCACTCTTCATCCATATACCCCCTTTTTCCTCTAAACCTCACTTTCTTCTGAGTCCACCCCTGGAAAAAATTCTCCCTCATGTCACTTAGAACTTCAATTTTGAAATCCCAAACTATACAGCCTTTGGTCCTCCATTCACCGCAAGTACAAGGTGTGAGTGTGTATCAAATCAAAATGTAAATGTATGCTAATATATGGATTATTAATGTAACAGATTTCTATAAGGAAACTCTAGTGACTGAACCTTAAAGCTCAAAACCTATGTCTCTAAACCCATTCTTATTGGTTCCAGTACAAATACAAAGAGGCCCACGAGAAGGAGAAGGGGAAACTCGTTGGTTTCCGCAGCCTGCAAGATGACCCTAAGCTGGTCCATTCCATGCACCTAGCCAAGATTCAGTCTGACCGTGAATACAAGAAAGACTATGAGAAGAGCAAGACCAAATATCACTCACCGTTAGACATGTTCCATATTAGCGCTGCCAAGAAGGCTCAGGAAGTGGCCAGCAACAGTAACTATCGGCAAATGATCCACAGCTACACCTATCTTCCAGATGCCATGAATGTGGAGCTGTCCAAGAACATGATGAACATACAGAGTGATGTAAGTCACCACATTAAATGAGAAATAAGATTTGCTTTCCCTCATTCATGAGCACTTCCACTTCCAGCCTGAACAGCTGGTCTCCAGTACTTTGGCTTGTTTCAGTCATATCTCTGGGCAGACGGTCTTATGTGCAAAGCCCATGCCAAAAGCTTGAGCTCATAACCTGACCTGTCATTCCATTGCAACACTAAGCCTTTATTGTCAGGACTCTTCCCCTTGAAATGAAATTTCAAAACAACATCTGCTTGCTTGGGGATTTAGATGGATATTAAAGATTGAATGACACAATTTGAAAAAGAGCAAGGAATTAATTATACATGAGTCAATGGTTTTGGAAGCAAGTATTGGATCAACAATGGAAATCATTGGCTAAGTTTTACCAGGCCTTTACAGATGGATTGTGGGGTAGAAAGGCTGGCAAAATGGCATGGGAAGATCTTGGCGGTGTGCCAGCCATGGGAAATATAGTGGAGGAGCAGCTCGCCTGGAGCTCAATTGAGCTACTTTAAATGAAATCTGGTGGCCTCCCAATGGGCTCTGGATGAAGGTAGGGGCTCCATTTTGGGTGCTCTTTAGTCCATGGAGGGCGGTCTCCAGCTGCTCCCATGGTAACGGCATGACCTGTCTATCAAGATCACCCTGCCACCCCAATTGAATGGCTGATCTGTATCTCAAATGCATTAACCTGCCTTAGCTCTATATCCCCAGATACCCTTAACAGCATATTGACCTCAGTCTTCAAAGCTCCAAGTATTCCAGCCTTCACAGCTTTTTAGAACATAACACTTTGCTGTACATGCATCTTGTCCTATTTGATACTGTAAAATGTGCTCAATTATTTCTGCAAATCTTCATTTTTTCCAGAACCTGTATAAACAGGACTACAATTGCTGGCAAAAGGGCATGGGCTGGATCCCTATTGGCTCTCTAGAGGTGGAGCTGGCCAAGAAAGCAGGAGAAGTCCTGAGTGAACATAAATACCGTCAGCATCCAGACACGCTCAAGTTTACCAGCATCCCTGACTCCATTAATATGGTCCTTGCCACAAGTAACACAAAGCAGCTCAGTGATGTAAGTGCTTTTGTCTTACATTCAGTTCTGTGGACTCTACTCGTGTGTTTCTGATGACACAGTGCAAAAAAAGTTATGATGTTGAAATACAAGTGTAGTTTTTCAACTTTGCATGCTTGGGGCTTGAGAACCATTACACCATATGAAGTTAGCTTGCCCTTGAATTTACTGTCCTGGGCCATTAGCATGGTCAGGATGCATTCCAGGTTCAAACCTCACCCTGGCTGGACCTAGAGCCAGAAAAAGGGCAGGAAACAAGAGTATCTTCACACTCCAGAGAGGCCTACATTATGTTCCTGGCTAACAGCCGAACGACCATTTGGAGGTTTGGGGATGGGGTGGTGAAGGGAAAGGGTGGGGTTGGTGGTGGGTGGTTGGTGTGAGTGCCCCAAATATGGTGATATACCTGACGCTGTCAATCCATCCTGGGGCTATCTCCAACAACCTCCAGTGTATGAGAGCCCCAGTCAAAACTCATTGGCAGGTTTCTTCAGGCCCCTCACCAATAGGATACCCAACAGGCAGGTGATGAAGAGAGTGAGAAGGTATGAGAATCTCACCTCAGTTGAATGATTATGCTGGCCTCTTCTACTCCAAGCACACACCCAATGCAGTCTATTTGGGGAATCCCAGGTTAACATAGTAACGGCAGGGATCTGATGTCATGGGTCTGCATTTTTATTTCTTTTTTGCTCCACCAGGGAACTCAGTGTTTCCCATGTCCTGTAGAGACAGAAATCTTCACTATATTCATAGATGACTATAGGAGAAATTTAAGGAAGGAAAAGCAATTGCAAATGAAGATCTATGTTTTGATAACACATTTATTAGGCATTATAATAAATTGATGGATGACTTTCTGTTTCAAACCCTTATACTGAGTTTGTACTGCAGCAAATTTATGAAAAATGGTAAGGTGGATAAATAAAAATTCATTTTGTCATCTTCCAAGATTTTATCAATTTGTGATAAACACTTAAGAAAAAAGCAAAATACTGCAGATGCTGGAAATCTGAAATAAAAACAAAAAACCCTGGAAAAACTCAGCAGGTCTGACAGCATCTGTGGACAGCATTTTCCACAGATGCTGTCAGACCTGCTGAGTTTTTCCAGCATTTTTTACTTTTGTGTGTGATGAACACTGATTGGCACCCTGATTCTCCAGTAAAAGTTATCAGACAATGTGGTTGTTGACCAATAATGAACACAAAGCATGTATTTATTTTAATCATGAGGGAAAATTGTCAATCGAGGGAATCCCAACTTACTTGTGGGTCCTTCGATTTATTACAGATATCCAGGCTCTTCAGAAACAATTGTTTTAGTTCAGCACTGTGAATCTGTTAGCTTTGATTCAAATACTAATGATTTTCCCACTTTGCTTTTAGCTGAGCTACAAAAAGTCCGGTGAAGAGGTGAAACACAAGTATACCATTGCCCCTGATTATCCGCCATTTCTACAGGCTAAGATCAATGCTCAAAATTTAAGTGAGGTAAGTACCCAGAGAAGTAAAGATTTTACGTAGCAAGGATGACACTGAATAAGGATAATATTGAACCAGGGTAACATCATCTGGTAACTGCTGCTGATTATATGTATGAAAGAAAACTGAATAAATATGCATCATGAAGTGAAAAACGAGATTGGTACCCAGCAGTGGAAGAGCAAAGTTTGTGGTAGATTTCCTCTGAAATATGCTCTTTCTGCAACTCCTAGGTATCCATTAATCTCTAAGTATTCTTGCCCATTTTCTATATCTATCAAAATAGCCCAAATGATAGAAATAGTCTAATTTTCCTTTGGAAAAGAAAGCTCATTACATGTTGGCAATGCAACTAAATGAGCAGGTCCACAATGGGGGTGTTAATAATGAAAGTGTCAGTATTAGAATTTATTTTACCCAGAAGTTAACTTGTTAACTATAATAAAACTGTTGGGATTTTCATGAATAAAAGCATTGTAACAAATGCCAATGGCTATCCAAACTTTTTAAATTTGAGAATAAACATACACCCTCTGACAGGCAGAGGAAGACCCTGTCAGTTCATCAGGCAGAGATCATTGGGATAGATTTTATCTTCGCTGCTTCGCCAGTAATATAGTAAAATGCATGTCCACCATTATAGAAACCACCTGATCTTCACTCCATTGGAATCGATTGAATGTAAATCAGGAAGGGTCTATAACAGGTGGGCAATCCATTCTGTTGGATTACTACACAAGTGGTGAATTGAAAATCTACCCAATTAGATCCTTTAAGGGAAATGTGGATAAATATTAGAAAACAGAAAAGAAACAACAAACAATTATCCAGTGCTTTCGCGATCTTAGGACGTTCTAAAGCACTTAATTAAATTGCTTTGTCAATTAAGTAGTTTTGAAGGAAGAGAGGTTCATAGAGGGCAAAACAATAAGATAAGTTTAGGATTGCTTGAGCAATGTGTCAGCACATACATGATGGACCAATGGCTGTAAACCTCTATGGTTCTATCTAGAAAAATTTCTAAAGGCCTTACATCACTGATGGGGCCTTGTACGCAGCTGGCAACTTATCAGAAAATGGCATGCAAAACTGGCCAGAATTTTCCCATTGGCGATTTGGGGGTGGGGCCCGCTCGCCGACGGGCAAATGACACGGAGTGACGTTGGGAGGAACCCCCGATGTCATCCCGGTCCCTTTAAATTTTTAGGAAGGGGGGCGGACAGCGAAATCAGCTGTCTGCCCGCCGAACTGTCAATGGCCAGTTAAGGCCATTGACAGGCTAACTAAGATCATTAAAGACCTGCCCGTCCAACCTTAAGGCTGGCGGGCAGGCCAGGAGCCCCAGTGTGCTCCTGATAGTACATGAAACCTCATCCACTGGCGGCATGAGGTTTCATGTCCGTTTTTAAAAAGTTTAATAAAGTTTATGTTGTTTTTATTAACATGTCCCATCTCGTGTGACATTGTCACATGAGGGGGACATGTTAATAATATTTTTATTGTTCTATTTTTTAACTTTTGTGCACTGTCACTAATCTCCCTGAGACAGCACTTAGTCTCAGGGAGCTGTGCACTCTTTCGTATGCATGCGCAAAAGAGCGCACTTTAACAGATGAGGATTCCCTCCCCCCACCCCCAACCGCACAGCAAGCGCGTAGCGCTTCCTGTCGGGCAGGCCGCTGGGTGGGCCTTAAGTGGCCCGCCCACTCAAAATAGCGGCAGGCTCTGTTTCGGCAGCGGGAGTTGGCTGTCCGCCCGCCGCCGAGCTGGTGGGGCCTGCATGCCCACCAGGGGCAAAATTCTGCCCTCTGTCACTGATTCAGGATTTTGGAAAGCACTGCCCATTGCTGTATAGAACTTTGTTTTGAGACAGTTGAGTGGTACAGAAATATTTCCTTGACTGAGCAGGGAATGTTATGACTGTTAGTTCTGGGCCATTGGAGAAAAAGATTTGTTTCAGCAGATCACATTGTTCCCGCTGTGATGTCTCCAGTTTTCCTTTTTGCTTTACATGTGCCTGGATTCTCAAGTCTCAAGTTTATCCAGCTGTGCTCTGATCTCATCTGCTTTTGATAACAAGACTGCAATTTAGTGCAATTTACAATTCAACCTGACATACAATGACAATCAACTTTCAAGCTCTTTTGGAGGTGAAGGTGGCATATTGGTAATGTCACTGGACTAGTAATCCAGAGGTGCCAGCCTAATGCTTTGCGAATATGGGTTCAAATCCCAGCATGGTAGAATTTAAATTCAATTAATACATCTGGAATCTAAAGCTAGTCTCAGTAATGGCGACCATGACAACTTTGGTCAATTGTTGTAAAGACCCATCTGAACCCATCTTAACTGCCCTCCGAACAAGGGCAATTAGGGATGGGCAATAGATGCTGGTTTAGCCGGCAATGCCCACATCCCATGAATGAATTTAAAAAAAACTTTGACATGGCCTAGCAAGCCACTCAGTTCAAGATCATTTAGGCCAGGCAACCAATGCTGGCCTAGCTAATGATGCCTGATTTCATGAAAAAAAAGGAAAATCTCCATGTTGTGCTGTCATTTTGGGTGTGACTTAGTAAGAAAACCACATGGATGCCATTTGAGTTTGTGTTTCTTAAACTGATAATTTATTATGCACCACAATCTCCCAACATTGGACGCCATTCTATTTTACAATTATTTTTCACACTTATTTTTCAAGCAACAATATAAGCAAGCCTGGCACAAGACAATCGCTAAAGGCCATGATATCCGGGCAGATGCCATTCCAATTGTCGCAGCCAAAGCTTCAAGAAACATCGCAAGTAATGTGAGTAAATTCCTTTTATGGTTCTTAGATTTAATTTGCTCAATAGACTGCTTTGCTAGGGCCACTGGCATGATAGATAGAGAGAATCAATCAGTGCCCTATAGAAGGAAAACCCGGTCCCGTTAGCTGATGATGCAAGGACTAGGGGACATAGATTTAAGGTTTTAGGCAAGGGATGCAAGGCTGATCTGAGGGAGAACTTTTTTAATGCAGCGAGTGGTAACAACCTGGAACTGCTGCTGTAGAGGGTGGTGGAAGCGGGTGCAATCAATCATTTCAAAAGGAAACAGGTTCGGAACTTGACGGAGATAAACTTGCAGGGCTATGGGGATAGAACGGGAATGGGAGCAAATGGATTGTTGTATGGAGAGCTGGAATAGACTTGATGGGCTGAGCAGCCATCTTTTATGCCTTAGATGTTTCCATGACTCTATGACATAGATTTCAAAAGGCAACTAAAATTAAGGTGCGTCAAATTGAAGGCAATGCATTGATAGGAAATTGATTGGAGGCTTGAAGCAGACACGAGATAAAAGGATAAGTCTTCAATTAGCAAACACTGACAAGCGGGATTCTACAGTGACTGGTGTTGGTGAAATTATCTGGAAGTGGATAGAGAGGAAACTATACCCACATTTGCTGATTTCACAATAATGAATTGTGAAGCAACAGAAAATTGCGGAAGGACACAGGAATATTAAACCAGTGGGAGGGTTGATGGCAGATGCAGATTATGCAAATTGAGGTGTTACAGTTTTATATTTAAGATTGGCAGATGGGAATGCTGGCATTTATTGCAAGGGGACTAGAATATAAAAGTGGGGAAGTTTTACTGCAGCTGTTCAGGGCCTTGGTGAGACCACATCTGGAGTACTGCGTGTAATTTTGGTCTCCTTATTTGAAAAAAGATATAATTGTATTAGAAGCAGTGCAGAGAGACCGTTCACTCGACTCATTCCTGGGATGAGGGGCTTATCTTATGAAGAAAGGTTGAACAGGTTGGGCTTATAAACCATTGGAGTTTAGAAGAATGAGAGGTGATCTTATTGAAATATATAAGATCCCGAGGAGACTTGATAAGGTAGGTACCAGGAGCATGTTTCCATTTGTAGGGGAGACAAGAACAGGTAGATACATTTTAACAATAAGATGTCTCCCTTTTAAGACTGAGATGAGGAGATTTTTTTTTTCTCTCAGAGAGTGGTTAGTATGTGGGATTCTTTCCCAGAAAGCAGTGGCCACTGAATTTATTCAAGGCCAAGTTAGACAGATTATTGATAGACAAGGGAGTCAAGGATTATGGAGGGCAGACAGGGAAGCAGAATTGAATTCACAACCAGGTCAGCCATGCTCTTATTGAATGGCGGAGCAGGCTTGAAGGGCTGAATGGCCTACTCCTGCTCCTAAGTCCGATGTTCCAATGTTCAAGCATAATGCAGAAGCATGGGCTGGGGGGCTTTTGTATTTAAGATGCATAAGACAATACAAGTTAGGTAACAGGGCAAAGAAACAAACAAAATAGCTAATGGGATCATGTTCTTCATTACATGAGGCAAAGCATGTAAAAGGAAGGAATTATGACTACAATTAAGCAGGGCACAAAAATATTAAGTTTAGTTTTGAGCACTTCACCTGAAGAAGGAGATACAGGTCTAGAGGGGAGAATAGCAATGGTATTCCAGGATGATACCTAGGTCTAAGATATCAGGTCTTAGCTATAGTGAGAGGTTGGTTTTAAATGGATTACATTCCCTAAAGATGAAGTTTAAGGGACCCCGCCGAGGTGTTGAAAATATTGAAGGAAGTTGGCCAGGTTATGTAGGAAAATACTTTACAGCAGAGTGGTATGGTTAAAATGAACAGCATAGGTGAATTTAAGGCGAATCAAGTTAGTGTATGAGGAACAAAGGAATAAAATGAAATATTAACTGGGTGAGATGAAGTAGGGTGGGAGGAGGCTTATGTGGAGTGTACACTTCAGCATAGACATTTTGGGCTGAATACCTCTATGCTGTAAAATTCTTTGTAGTTCCATTTTTAATACTTGGGTCTAAAGTAACACCTGGGCTTTGACTGCGCTTTACCCAGATAATACTTTAGGTAAGGCTTAAAACCTACCCCTCTGTCTTTTAATCTTTCTCTTCAGCTACCATATGCCCTAAGAGGGCATTGGCAACCATGGACTTCAATGGGTTGGCCCATGGTTATACTTGACATGGTGCTGCAATGGTTTACCATTGCCTTCTGCAGGTGGCTGACCAGTCTTTGGCCAGACATTGGCCAGCAAGTCTTGGAGGGGGACTTGAACCTGGAACTTCTGCCTCAGAGGCAGGGATGCTACCTACTGAGCCACAAGACCTCCCACTGTCTTTTATAAGGATCAAAACAAAGGGGTGTAATCTTAAAAATGAGACCTAATATGAATTTTTTCGCACAAAAGGTTATGAAAATGTGAAATATATTGTCCAGAAAGACCACAGATGAGAATAAACCAACGTATTTAAGAGGAAGAAAGATATTCACTTGGAAAATATAGTTAATAAGTATAAAGAGGGGGAGAAAGAGAGAGAGAGAGAGAGATAGGTAGGGCGAGAGAGAGAGAGACGGGGAATTAATGTTAAAGGGTAAAGCCGCCAAGGCTAATAAAATTAACACAGCTAACTAAGCTAAATACAATGCTTTCAGAGGCAAATGGGCTACTTCAGTGTAAATAGCTGGATTTTGCATTCAGTTATTAAGTAATGGAGCTTGCCATTGACCTCAAAGAAAGCTGCCTTCAAAGGTCTAACAACATCTGTGGTGCGGACTTTTCCTTTCCCGATGGCTGTTTAATTCTGACCCCAAGCAAAGGGATTGCCAGGCAAACTGTGTGGGGCTCTAACAGTGCACCCTAGGGAGGAGCATGGAATCACTGACAGCGACGTTTGGGTCTCCACATTAGTCTGCACATGTGCAGATTCTTGAAGCTGCTGACAGTTTCACCATCATTGTCATCATAAAATCTAGATGGTAATTTTCACTGTTCAACAAATGTGGTAATGAAAGGACAAAATTTAAAACAAAAACAATGAAAAGGGAAATTTGATAATATCATTTGCATAGAAGGTGGTCAAAATTTCCAATTCTCTACCATAACCCATTGTTGAAGAAGAATCAATAAATTATTTTCCAAGAAGGTCAGATAATTCATCCAAGAAAGAGGAATGTTAAAGGTCATGAGGAGCAAGTAAGAGAGTGTGATTAGTCTAAGGAGCTCATTTGAGGAAAGCTGGATGGTATGTTTCTGAGCGAGAACACAGAATAGCCTCCTGTTTTGCTGCATGATTCTATGATTCTATGCTTACGATGCCATCCCAGTGAATTATTTAAATTTCAGTTGGACTTCTGTTGCAAATGCTTACCACAAATTACTTTCATAGTACAGAACACACATTATGCCATTTATACAGTGCAGTGTGAGAGTAAGTGAGCAAAAATTCCTAATATGAAACCTGTTTGAAACACAACTTAAGTACAATGAAAGAAAGGTGATTTCTTGTGTGTCTCTCCACAGAAGAAGTATATAGTTAAGAAAAGTTTTAATTAACATCATGTAAGCAATAAGAGCTCACAATTATCTATTAGCAAAAAATGGACACAGTTGCACTCTGTGGTATTATTTTCTCCATTATCATTACAGTATAGATATAAAGAGGCCTATGAGAAGGAACGGGGTAAGCATGTTGGCTTCCGCAGCCTGCGAGATGACCCTAAGCTGGTCCACTCCATGCACGTAGCCAAGATTCAGTCTGACCGTGAATACAAGAAAGACTATGAGAAGAGCAAGACCAAGTATCACACACCACTGGACATGATTAACATTACTGCTGCCAAAAAGTCCCAGGAAGCAGCCAGCAACATCAACTACAGGAATCTGATCCATCACTACACGTACCTGCCAGATGCCATGAATGTGGCTCTGTCCAGGAACATGATGGACATACAGAGCGATGTAAGTAATCTTGTTTTACCTTACTAAGTCAATCTGTGTTAAATCAGTGAAATTTATGGCTGTCTCTCCTCGGATGGAATAAATACACTGTCCCCTTCGTCTCTATTAAACACTGTGTTGAGGATGTGGGCAGAGATTTACTGGAATGACACCAAAGATGAGGAACTTTAGTGACATGAAGAGACATGGGAAACCAAGATTATTCTGCTTCGGGCAAAGGAGGTTAAGGAGAGGCTTCATCGAAATGTTCAAAATAATGAAGGGTTTTGATAAAGTAGGAGGGCCAGGAACCAGAGGGGAGATGAGGAGAAAGCTTTTTACACAGTGGGTTGTTATAATCTAGAATGCACTGCCTGTGAACATGGATTGGATATATCCTTGTAAAAGAAAAAAAATGCTGGCCAGGCGGAGAGAGCAGGGGAATGGGTCTAACTGGATAGCTCTTTCAAAGAGCTGGCGCAGGTACAACAGGCCAAATGGCCTCCTTCTGTTTGTATGATTCTATGCTTATAATGCCAGAAAATAACATAAATTCAACCCTCCAAGCTTTTTTTTTCTGAAATATTACTTCTGCTTGCAATCCAGAGTAAAGGGGTCACTAGGTGGTAGAAGTCATACTGAGGTGAGTTTGCTAGAATGGAATGTCAGCATGTTAATTTCCTACAGTATTTCATTGCCCCTACCTCCTTTAATGTTTCCTTGCCTCAATGTAGCAGTTCCCTATGTATGCTTAGGGGTTTTGAAGTATAAAATCCCTTTTACTTAAAATATAAGTTCTGAATTCTTGATTTCTAATAATGGGGCCCTCAGTTGTGTCTGACCTAACAAGGTACCAGTAACTACTATTTATCAATCAAGCCAAATTTATGAATGTAAAATGTTACATATACTTAAACAGTGAAGATAAGATGGAAGATTCTTATTCTTCAAGGCCCTAGGATTCCGCAAGGGTTGCTAGCACAGGCGATGCCTTTCTTTTTCAGTCTCTGAAGTGATTATATGTTGAACTGTGTCCAGAAGAATTCCACCACAGGTAAACCATGGTAAAACTGTGCCAATGAAGACTTTGGGCAGAATCGTCCCACATTTGCACTAAGTGTGGTAGCGGGCGGGTAAAAGGACGTTTTACCCGTCGGCCACAATGGTGGCTTTCCACGCCATATCATCCGAAACCCACCACATTACTTATGCATTCCTGGCAAACGTGCCGTTTCCATGGCATCCGGGTTTCTAGTGCATCCGCCATGCCATCATATCGCCGCTTCATCACGCCAGGCGCTAAGCGCACACCTCTCAGTGTTTCCCCCACAACTGCTCAGGTGCAGGCGTTCTCCTAACCCGTGCTGCAAGGCTGCACTGTTAGCTTGAACCATGGGGGAGACTGATCCAAACTGGGGTTCTGCAGTCGACTAAAACGTTCATTAGTTTGCAGTCAGTGCCCAAAGGATAAACAGGTCTGGAGCATTTGGTGGCACTTTCATGCCTCTGCAGTGCTTGAGTGGGCAGATAAGCTAGTGGCCCGACACCAATCTTATCAATGTGGCTGCACCTGAGTTTTCTCAGCTGCAGAGGAGTGGTCACTTTATAAAAGATGTCCCTGATGCGTGGCCGCTTCCCTCACCCAACCCCCAACCTGCGCGTGCTTGCACACTACCTTCAACCACAACCACAGGGCAGTCTTTGCCTCTCAATGCACCTCAGTCTTGATGTCCAACAGGCGTCCGTGCAAGCGCTCTGCAACATTACTGTGCACTCACCTTTGAATTCCTCTCAAAATGCAGTCCGCCATGTTGCGAAACACATTGGTGTGCAATCACTCCGATGTGGGTGGGCGATCCAGTGGGGTGAGGATGAGTCCAGCTGGCTAGCCCTATAATGATATGCTGATGTATCACAATGAGGTTCCTGATGTCCGGTGGTGAGAAATGCAACCCGTAAACGAGGGGCTGAGCAGACATCGTTAACTGGTTTTACAATGTTGTGAAACTGATTTTTGGCCCTCTCGCCATATTGTCCACTCATGCCACCGAACACGTCTGATGCCAGCAGGCATGGATGATTACACCCTTTGATCTTCCAACTTTTATCCCTGCTTCTCACTGCTTCTCATCCCTTATTTGGAAATAGTCAAAATTAGCCACTTTCATTGGCTTAGGGTGAGGGCCATCTGGTGTCACCCCACCTTTGTAACTAGAATCATATAGACTGAAGACAAATGTCCATTCCTTATTTCCTGGGTCCCCAAAAGCACATTGCATTGTGAACAAACGACACAACTTTTCAGATACAGGACAGTTGTACAAATAATGTTACATCTTCTCATCAATACTACAACCTATCGTAAAACTTTTACATTAACATATTACCCAAGTCCCAAGGCAATTAAGAATAATAATTCCTACCGTAATATCGGGAAAAAATTGATTTCCTTTTAAAGTACAGGTGTTCTGTTCTACAGATATGGTAAATCAATTAAATCTAATAATACATTGTTTTGTTTAAAGGTAAGGTATCATGCTAAGTTCAGGCTGCTGAGCTCAACCCTTTTGTTTATTCCTTTAAAGCTGACAAAGGATCCCTCAATTGCACAGTGTGGTTAAAACAAATACAATTCCTTGAACCCAGAATTTTCAAAGCCTGTAAAGTAATTAAATCATCAACACCAGTTCCTCACAAACAGCTGTCATCCTTTCCCCAACCTGCCTGAACTGTAAATTGTTCCACTAGCAAAAATTTAAACTGAACTGTTTAAAAAGAGGTCAAGATAAAAAATCCATAAATGTTCTTCAGACCAACCTAAACCCTAAAAATTAATAGTGTTATCAAAATCTTACGTCTGGAAAGGAGTCTGGCGGACACAGTGCTGCCTGTTTAGTCATCTGAAATAATTTGCTGGCCATATAATTTGTTTACTTTTTTTTATTTATTCATGGTAGTGGGCGTCGCTGGCTAAGTCAGAATTTATTACCCAAAACTAACTGCCCTGAAGAAGGATGGATTTCTAGCTTCAGGTTCAGGAGAAATAAAATTTCCAAGGTTCATATTGCTCTGCATTTTGTACCAGACTTTATAAAATCTCCTCACATTTTGAATACTGATGAGACTCCAGTCTGAAAGCCAGTTAAAGTTTAATTTAGCAAAGAAATCCACCAACACAGTCAATTTTAGCTTCCTTTTTGGATTTTGTGCGTATTATCTTTTTGAGCCAGTGGGTATTTCAAATTGCAAATGAAAGAATCTGTTTAATCTGTGTGCTTTTACTACTTAACTCAAAATTATCCTTCTTAATTTCACCCTGCAGAACAATTACAAATTGGATTATAACACCTGGTTTAAAGGTCTCGGCTGGGCTCCTATTGGCTCTATAGATGTGGAGATGGCAAGGAAAGCAACTGACATAGCGAGTGAGAAGAAATATCGTCAACCTCCTGACACATTTACATTCACAAGCATCCCTGATTCTCTGGATATCGTTTTGGCCAAGAGTAATGCACAGATAATGAATAAGGTAAAGGTTATGGGACAAGCTCTTTTTCTGCAGACATCAGATTTTAATGTTTCTAATCCCCAGTTTCCGTCCTGCCCCCCTGCCCCCCCCCCCCGCCCCACAACCACGCCCCTGGAAGATATAGCTCCTCAGGTGTACCACAGCTAAGCCCTGCGCTCTCCTCAAGCAGTGGCTACATCGTCCAAACATTGTGCACTGAGCAGTGATCAGCAGCAGTAACTCTGGCTGATTCATTCCTTGCCCTTGGCATTTTAGCCAACTGTACAGCCCCACTGTAACCTTGCCTGCTACTAAAAGAAAGACTTGCATTTGTAAGTGCTTTTTAGACCATCAGACATCCCAAAGCACTTTACAGCCAATGAAGTATTTTTTGAAATGTAGTCATTATTATTGTAGGAAATGTGGCAGCTAATTTGCACACTGCTAGGTTCCACAAACAGCAATGCAATACTGGCCTGATAACCTGTTTCTTTGTTGTGCTGTTGATTGAGGGACCAATTTTGGCCAGCTCACTGGGGATAGCACGCTTTCTCTTTCAAAAATAGTGCCATTGGATCTTTCATATCCACCCAAGCAGGCAGATGGGGCCATAGTTTAACATCTCTTCTCAAAGTCAACACTGCAGCATACTTTCAGTACTGCACTGAAATGTCAGCCTTACTTTTTGTGCTCAAGCCTTGGACTGAGCCTAGAGCCCTGTGACTCAGACCTGAGAAAGCTACTAACTGAGTCATGGCTGACAATCACATATACTGGCAGTAGGTCCCAGTGCAAGTGGTCTGCATGTCTTGATGCTTTGCCTGGAGGTGCCTTTATCCACTGGAGGGAGTTGAGTGGGATTGAAGGGAATGAGTCTGTTCTTCCGATATTTCACCCAGGGTGGAAGACATACCTGTTGTTACAGAGATGCATGATGAAAGCTAAGTACTGGGCTCTATACAGAATCTCCCCATTCCCACCATATTTGAGCTCGGAGCTTGTCCAAGAAGCTAACTGTGTCAGGGGGCTATGTTCTACCATTTGCTGATTCGGAAGGTACATCACTAACTGCCCCATTTGAAGGATCGAAGCCATCAAGATAAGCGCTATCCTTTCTCATTCAGACTTTTTTGATATGTTACCTTTAAATTCATGGGAATCATTCTTACATTTTTTTGACAGAAATTATACACTGAAGCATGGGATAAAGACAAGAACAAGACCCATGTTATGCCAGACGCACCAGAAATTGTGTTGTCCAAAATCAACCAATTGAATATGAGTGATGTAAGTCATGACCACATTATGGCAAAATGAAAATATTATTTGGCTTCTGCTGTATTTGTGATCAAGCTGTGATTCTTGGTGAATCCTACTGCTAAAGATTACTTCTCAAATTTTGAGAAGCTAATTGTTTCCTTAAGCAAACTCCAGTGTTGAAAATTTTAAAATCACGGTTTAGCGTGGAAAGCCATGAGTGGGAAGAACAGTAACAGATACATTTCAGTGGGGAGAAGTTTGAAGTCACCCATTCAAGTTTGGAAAAGACAAACCAGAAAATTTTCTTGACGTGGAGGAGCAAAGGGATTTAGGTTTTTATGCACACAAGTCACTACTGTACAAGTACAGAAGTGGAAAAGTAGGCCAAACAAATTTTGGCCTTTATCTCAGGGGATGGAATTTAAAAATGGGGAAGTGTATTCAGCTTTGAGGATTAAATGCCAGGAAAGATATATTGGCCTTGGGTTCAACTAAAATGCTGTCAGGATGTAAAGGATTAAATTATGAGGAAAGATTGCGTAAATATTGCGTGTATCCCCTTGAGTGTAGAAGGTTGAGGAGTGATCTATTCTAGTTGTTTAAAAGGACAAGGGGTTTTGATAGTATAGATTTAAAGAAATTAATTGCTCTGGTGGGGAATCTAGAACAACGGGCATAATTTTAAAATCAGTGCTGAACCATTTCGGAGTGAAATTAGGAAGCACACAAAAATCGTTGAAGATCAACAATAAATAAAGCAGTGTAGGAGAGTCAGTTCATATAACTTCAGCTGTAATCAGATAGTGAATGGTGTTATCAACTTCCTAGCTTTCTGTTCTTTTTTTTTACAGAAATTATATAGATCCGGCTGGGAGAATTCAAAAAAGAAAGGCTATCACCTGATGCCAGATGCCATTTCAATAAAGGCAGCAAAGGCCTCAAGGGACATAGCCAGTGATGTAAGTTTTTTGGATATCTTTACCAGATTTAATCTATTACACAATTACTCCCTAGGAGACCTGATTTTCAGTATAGTCATCAAACTCATGTAAATATTTAAATGCAGCAGATGATATTATGGTTATTGTGCACAGGAGGATGGATAGTTTGGAACGCAGTATTTGCTAAATGACATTGGTCTTTTTTTTGAAGTTGCATCGTTACTAAACACAAGCATTGACAAACATTTTTACTGTATATACCTGTGCAAACGTTGATCTTGTGTAGAAGTTGACCCAATGATTTTTGGTGTAAACCTCATGTAAAACTCAAACCTAGTTTCTCAGAGAACAAAGCCCAGAAATTTCAGAACCCAAAGTACCTGGAGATGTTAATAATTCAATTTCATTGTACAATACAAATGAAAATGAGTAGCAGGTAAATAAATGTTTACACCATTTAAATGTTTAAGTTTGTTTTTATTTATTCAAATGATTAAAGCATTGTTGGTTTTTACTTTATTCCATTACAATGGCCTTTTTTTGGGCCCAAGTCAAACATGCATCAACCCCTCGAAAATATCACCCATGTAAAAATCAATCCCATGAGTTTTGACCTAAAAATTGGTCTTTAAAAATTTGGCATTTACATGAGTATATACATACTATTACAAGAAATGTATTCTTTACATATAATTGAACTATAACCTGCAAATCTAGTCCTAGCATTTTTACCTCCTATTTGGTTTGCATGAATATTTTTGTTGTGTTTCTCTGGTGTTACCATTAGAAAAAGTATCAGATGAAAGTTTCTGTGCGGGGATGTATGCTCATTCAATTAAAGGACAACAAGAAATGAGAAGCTTAAGCAGATTAGAGATATATTCGACAGTTTTCCAAGTGCCCTTTACTGCTGGCGAGCCTCACACTCTGTCTGCTGCACATAACTGGAAGCCAATATCGGAAATTAGTGTGCTGTCCGTAATTTTCCATCTGATCTTTTTAATTTTAATGGATGCAAAGTCTGTGGCAGGGTGCCACTGTTTCCCAATGCATACATCAGTGCATGAGTAATATGCAACTGGAAAACTGTCTTTTGGTCTGCAAAGCAAGATGAGGCCAATCACTGAAGTAGTGACCTCTTAAGATTCAAAAACCTTTGAAATCAATATTGTCAGCCTATCCCGTGTGGCTAATTTCACATTAGAACAACAGTATTAGTCTAGCATGTGAACAGTACGAGAAAACAGTTACACTTGTGCATGAAATTCAATGCAAGAGCTGCCTCAAGTAATGTTAATTGTGTCTTTCATTTTAGTACAAATACAAACAGGCCTATGAGAAAGAAAAGGGAAAGCACATTGGTTTCCGCAGTCTGCAGGATGACCCCAAGCTTGTCCACTTCATGAATGTTGCTAAACTTCAGTCAAATCGCGAGTACAAGAAAAACTATGAGAAGCTCAAGACAAGGTACAACACGCCAATGGACATGATCAGTATTACAGCTGCTAAACAATCTCAGGATGTGGCCAGCAACATTAACTACAAGAATCTCATCCATCGCTACATAACCCCTCCTGATGCGATGAGCTTGGAACTGGCCAAGAACATGATGAACATACAGAGTGATGTAAGTCACTAAAGTGAAATTGTATTAGGCATTTACCAATTACAATAACTGTACATTCTATATCCAATTTAAAAATGCAGAAGTACGAATGACTGTCCTACATTATGAATACGTTAGCATACACATCAGCCCTATTCAGTGACTCAGCTAGTTTGAGTAGCTGAGTAACAGAGATCAGGAAGGTTCAGGTTTGACAGCTGCTTGAAGGGTTTCAGCTGAGTGGCAGTGCTGCTGCCTTTGGGTCAAAAGGTTGTGGATTCAAGTCCTCTCCTGGCCTTATACACATGATGTAGGCAAACACCTCAGTACAATAGTTGGCAATGAAAAGGACAGTGGGGCATGCATTTATACAGTGCCTTTCATGACCTCAGGATGTCCTGTAGCACTTTACAAGCAACTGTAAGTATTTTTATTTGATGTGTAGTAACTGGTGTGATGCAAAAAATAGCGGTGTGGACTTTTCGAGGGGCTTCTAGACCTGAGTTCCCACTGCCTTTCCCAGCAGATGTGAAATCCCATCACATTATTTGAAGGAACGCAAGGAGTTCCCTGGTATCCTAGGTAACATCTACCTCTCCACTAGCATCACTAAAAATGACTAAACAGATATTAAATTGAGATCCCATGAGGAAATATTGTATAGGTTGGGCCTGTATCCATCGGCGTTTAGAAGATTGAGAAGCGATCTTATTGAAACATTTAAGATCCTGAGGGGATTTGACAGGGTGGGTGCTGAAAAGATGTTTCCCCCTGTGGGAGAGACCAGAATTAGGGGTCACAGTTTAAAAATAAGGGGTCTCCCATTATGCTGGAGATGAGAAGAAATATTTTCTCTTGGAGGGCTGTGAATCTTTGGAACTCTCTTCCCAGGAGAGCAGTGAAGGCAGTGTCATTGAATATTTTTAAGGTAGAGGTCGATATATTCTTGACTAACAAGGGAGTCAAAGGCTATTGGGGGTCAGCGAAATGTGGAGTTGAGACTATAATCAGATCAGCCATGATCTTATTGAATGGTGGAGGAGGCTCAAGGGGCCAAATGGCCTACTTGTGTGCCTAATTTGTATGTTCTCATATATGTTCCATCTGCCCGTTCAAGTGGATGTCAAAGATCCAATGATATTATTCAAAGCAGAGCAGGTGTTTTTCTAAGTGGCCTGAAGAACATTTATCCCTCAAACACTACCTTGCAGATTGCCTGGCCATGCATTTGGATGCTGCTTTCAAACTGGGTGTCACATTTGCCAACATAACAATAGTGACTACACTTCAAAATCAATTCACTGACCATGCAATGCTTTGGCATTAAAGGTGCTGTAAAGGTATATGTGCTTTTTCTTTTTGTGTCCATGATTTAAGGGAATTTACACATGGATAAAGGGGCCAAGGCTGAGGTATTGAATGAATACTTTGCATCCGTCTTTACCAAGAAGGTAGATGCTTACCCAGGCCATGGTGACAGACAAGGAAACTCTGTCCAATAGAAGGGTTAAAAATTGACAAGTTTTTGAATAGGCTGTCGGTACTTAAAGTTGACAAGGCACCAGGATTGGATGAGATACATCCAAGGATATTGAAGGAAGTGAGAGTAGAAATTGCAGGGGCACTGGCCATAATCTTTCAATCTTCCTTGGACTTGGGGGTGGTGTCAGAGGACTGGAGAATTGCAAATATTATGCCCTTGTTCAAAAAAGGTTGTAAGGATAAGCCCAGCAATTACAGACTGGTCAGTTTAACTTCAGTGGTGGGCAAGGTTCTATAAACAATTATTTGGGATAGAATTAGTGGTCATATAGTGGAAAAATATGGGTTGATAAGGAAGGGCCAGCATGGATTTCTAAAGGGGAAATCGTGTTTAACTAACTTGCTGGAGTTTTTTGAAGATGTAACAGAAAAGGTCGACAAGGGTAATGCTATTGATGGACTGTACGTGGACTTTCAAAAGGCATTTGACACAGTGTCACACAACTGATTTGTGAGAAAGGTTATTACTCATGGAATAAAAGGGACAGTAGCAACATGGATACAAAATTGGTTGAAAAATAGAAAGCAGAGAGTAATGGTCAATGGATATTTTTTAGGCTTGAGGGAGGTTTGTAGTGGAGTTCCCCAGGGGTTGGTATTGGAACCCTTGCTTTTCCTGATATATATTAATGATATAGATCTTGGTGTGCAGGGGACAATTTCAAAGTTTGCGGATGATGCGAAGTTTGGGAGTGTTGTGAACTGCGAGGACGACAGTGTGGAACTTCAAGAGATCATAGACAAGTTGATGGAGCGGGCAGATAGGTGGCAGGTGAAGTTCAATGTAGAGAAGTGTGAGGTGATGCATTTTGGTAGGAAGAACATGGACAGACAATACACAGGGTGAAATTTTGAAGGGGGTGCAGGAACAGAAAGACTTGGGTGTATATGTGCATTGGTCATTGAAGGTGGCAGGACAGGTGGAGACAGCATAATAAAGCATATAGTATCCTGGCTTTATTAATAGGGACATAGAGTACAAGAGCAGAGAGGTTATGCTGAATTTATATAAGACACCTGTTAGACCTCAGCTGGAGTATTGTGTACAGTTCTGAGCGCCACGTTTTAGGAAGGATGTGAACACATTGGATAGAGTGCAAAATAAGTCTACAAGAATAGTTCCAGGGATGAGAAACTTCAGCTATGAGGGTAGATTGGAGAGATTGGGACTGTTCTTCTTGGAGAGAAGGAAATTTGATAGAGATGTTCAAAATCATGACGGGGCTGGACAGAGCAGATAGGGAGAAGCTGTTCCTGCTCGTAAAAGGATCAAGAACGAGAGGGCACAGATTTAAAGCAATTTGCAGAAGAAGCAAATGTGATGTGAGAAAAAACTTATTCACACAATGAGTGGTTTGGGTCTGGAATGCACTGTCCGGAAGCGTGGTGGAGACAGGCTCAATCGAGGCATTCAGGAGGGCATTAAATGATTATTTGAACAGAAACAATGTGCAAGGGTATGGGGAAAAGACAGGGCAATGGCACTAGGTCATAATGCTCATTTGGAGAGCCAGTGCAGAAACGATGGGCCGAATAGCCTCCTTTTGTGCTGTTAAAATTCTATGATTCTGTGAAGGAGGGGTAATTGGTCAAGACCACTGCTGCTTCTAGCTATAGAAAGCAAGAATTCTTAAAGTTAAAATCCTACATAAATATCTTGTGGCATATTAGCCTTTGATTTGATGTTTTTTTAAATTCTTTTTCATTTTCAAACCTGTAAATGCACATATGGTTGAAAATTAATTCCTATAATAGACGAACTTAAAGCACCATTGCTGGATGTTTCTTACTGATGCAACAGATGCAACTGTTTCCTTAGCTCTGCTAGTTTTTCAAATAATGTCATTTACTTGAAGAATGCTTGTAGCTCTATCAAACCCCTATTTTGAAATGGTTAAAATAAAATGAGGTAAACTGAGGTGGCTCAAGTGGGAGCTACATTTTCAGCTTACATCACTTTGTGAAATTGGGAAGGGCAAGACTCTGCATATGGTACTCAAACGTATGGCTCTCCAGCTTTCCAATGCTGTTCTGACTATTAATACCCAAAAATATCTGAGAAGACAGTCAGTTCTTTGCAATCACTAAATTTTGAGTTTATTTTTAGATTAAGGGTTTGCCCTTCTTGTGGGGTTGTGTTCTTCTATTTGTTGCAAATGTACCAATCATACAACAAGGATAGGTAAAACAATAATGTGGGCTCTTTATTAGAAAATAAGACTGTACATGTATAGTGTTAACTGGGAAGTTGTGGAGGCATATCTGACCTCTATTACTGCTGTTGTATCCTGAGTACAAAGTCATGGCATTACACGTCACATCCTGTCTCGATGTTAGTGATAGACACCTCCGTTAAGGTACATCACATCACAACATCCTCCTTTTATCTCAACTAGAGGTTCACTCCTAAGGGATCAAGCTATTTACACGACAGCAAAAGAAAATAACATTGTGTCTGAATATACCATTTTCCAAAGCAATAAATTTACAAATTACTAAAAGGTATTGACAATTTGCTTATGCAACCAAGCTTGGTTTTAGTGATCTTGGTTGGAGGTTGCTTTTCAGAATGCTGGTTAGGGATGCTGTTGCTTCTTAGAATGTGTTCTATTCTCAGTAGGATAACTGAGTGTTTCTGGCTGCAGTATTGTTCTAATTTGGCATCTACTTTGTCACATTGTCATGCCATTTGGTGTACATACTTGGTACAACCTTGGTTCTGGACATATGCTGACCACTACTGCTGGACTTTACCTTATATCATTTGGATGTTGAACTCGAACATTTTGCCCAACATTCAGGTTGGACAATTTGTTACCCACATGCCAGTCATGGACATCTTTCATCTTTCGCTGTTTCTCTGTTATTGCACCTTGTACACCTGGGAGTATTGTTGAGTGATGATTGGGGTGGGTTGTCTGCAATTGTGTGCTGAATAGTAATTCCACATTGGTTCTGCAATATGCTGAAGTATGCTAGTACGAAATGGGTTCAAATGGTATTGACTATGTGTCAGCTGATGATCTGCATTTCAGAGTTAGGTCGTCTTCACCCAGTGTAAGCACAGGGTTTTCAACGGTACTCTTTTTGGCCTATGGTCCTTGTTATTGTCTTGATGAAAACATGGATGGCGACCAAGGGGAAGTGCCTGCACGCTGTTAGGCCTGTGATCACTGGACCCTTGATGTCCACAATATAAAGTACCTGGGGTGACCAGGGTGAGTTATTGTTGCCACACTTGAATATAATGAATCTCAAGGATGGAATCTCTGAGCTGTTGCACATAGTGAGTTTGGCAGTGGCTGGTTGAATCATCACTTGCCACGTCTGTGGTTACATACTTCAGTATGTGAAGTGGAAGGATGTTTACACTTGCACCAGTATCCAGTTTTGTATTTGTGAACGTATAATCTGGATGGTGGCAATGGCTTCTGTTGGTACCACTGTGCCACTTATGTTTTTTTGATGTTCACCATCTTGAATGTCTGTTCACTTTGTGTATCAATGACCTAGTTGTTCTCATGATCTGACCATATACCTCGGTTGGACATTTCATGGATTGTATTTTGATTATGTCTATTACGTGCTCTTGGTTGATTGGAATGCTGCACCTGTCTGGTCTTTGATTGTGGCTTCCCATGACGTTGAATCGCTTGTTCAAATCTTTGCTTTCTGCACTGGTGCTTCCAGTGTCCTCTGGTCCCGCATGCCTTGCATAGTTAAAAGCTGGGCAATTTCTGGATGCATGTATGAGGACATACCACCCATATGGCTTACTAGGGCTTGCCTATATTGACAATTGTGCCAGTGGTGGATAAATTGCACTTAGCCTGTCCACCCAGTCATATGGTTTCATACTTGCATCCACTTTGTAGTAGTGCTTCCACATTCTAACCTTTGGTTCGGTTCAAGAGGTCTTTTTGGAACTTTTCTACTAGGGTAGTTGCTGCCATGAGCTCAATTATTCTGTTGGCTGGCTGGGCTGCCATGAAGTTGCAATCATGCCCCTTGTCTCTGTATCTACTTATAAAATGATCAAATGATCTCTATCAGTTGTTGCTGAAAATACATAAATCCTAGATGGTGTATTTGGAAGTTGAGCTTGATCTGAATGTTGACCATATTTTATCTGGATTTTTAAGGTCATCATACAACAGACTGAGGCATTCAGTCTGTGGAGGCCTTCATTGCCTACAGCAATTTTAAGCTTCATGGCTTGTTTATCTGATTCAGAAATATTGAGGTCAGAAAACATAGCTCTATGTGTTGCCAGAACAAAATAAACTCAGATAGGAGATCTATTGCCTTCCAATTGATTGTTGGAAATTTTGAGAGGCCATCTTATGGTTTTTTAGGATTATTAAGCTTTTCTGGAACTGAAACAAATATTTAGCCTTTTCAGGACTTTGTTTGACTCTCTGAGTATTGTAAGTGGCCACAGCTCTAGCTGGTCATAGCTTATTGCTTGATTGCAATGGTGACACTGTTGAGCTGTTGCTCCCTCCTCCCGCAAAATAGTGATTTTGCCACCATTATGGCCTGCAAGCTTAAAAGGGAAAATTAAACAGTGAAAAAAAGCTTTTACAGCCTTCTTCAAGCTGTTAGGAGCTATTACTAGATAGACTCTTCTTCCCTAGCCCAGTGTCTAGTGTTTAATCTCCCCCTGACTTCCTGGAACAGTTAAAAATTCTCCTCTCTGTGGAGTTTTACTTAAAGCTAGAGCCCCTGTAGTTAGATATTTAATGTCTGCTCCTACACAAACTGCAGAGCAGAAAGGTTGAAACTACTTACGCTCTGAGATTGAACATTCTTCCCAGGACCCACTTGCTGGTTGGAGCAAGGTGTGATATCCCAACATGGAGGTGTAAGATTCCTACAGTGCTGCAGAATCATTTGCACACAAAGAATATTGATAATTATTTCACTTGCACACCGGTCCTTCTGCTGTGAGTGAATGGTTTGAGGCTTGTATGCTTCTCAGTCAACTCTTCTAAACAATGCTGCCACCATATTGCATTCTTCTATTTGTTGCAAATGTACCAATAATACTACAAGGATTGGTAAAATAATAACGTTGGCTCTTTATTAGAAGATAAGAGTTGACTGGGAGCCTGTGTAGGCACATTGACCTGTTCTACTGCTGTTGTATTCTGAATAGAAAGTCATAGGGCTACACCTCACATGCTGCCTTAGTGATGTGATTGACAATAGTTTGAGATATGCTCCCTTAGAGGTATATGTATGCCATATCAATATATGTACCAATAATTTGAATATGCTAGTCCACCCTTATGTGATAGTTATTGTCTTTTATAGTTATAACTTACTGCTGTTAGACATGCTAATGTTTTTGGGCTGGAGAGGATGCCTCATTTTCAGTTGATCATGAAGGGTTTTCCTAATGCAGTTAAGTTGGTCCAAAACATCACTTCTGTTGCTTTTATGCATTGCAGGACAAAGAAGTAATAAACTGGGAGCTTTATTAAAGACAATGCATGTACATTTAATGACTAAAAACGAGCAGTGAATAAACCCTGCCATTAACACAAATGAGTTTGTATCCATGATTTCAGATGAATTTACTTTGTGCTGTGCCATACGGAGGGGGCCAGATATTTTCCCAAGGAAAGAGGGAGAATTGGGGAGCGATTCTCTGGCCTGTCTTAGTATTCTAATTCTGAGTATTATTGGTAAAGGCCTCAGGCAGCTCATCGTTTTGGCCTTGGAATTGATTAGAAAGTCTCTCATGCCAGGGATATTAATTAGAATTAGCTCTGATGGCAGTTTTCTTTATAAAATTTGAAGATGGCATTCTTGTATCAGCACCTCTAATCTCTCTGTCTGTTATTTCAGAATCTCTACAAGTCAGAGTTCACTGGTATTATGAGAGGCATGGGCTGGGTCCCCATTGGCTCAGTGGAGGAAGAAAAGAATAGGCGAGCTTCAAATATCCTATGTGAAAAAAGATACCGTCAACACCCGGAGACTTTGAAATATACCATTGACATGGAATCCATGCCAATGGAGTTGGCAAAGGTCAATGCCAAAATCATGAATACGGTAAGAAGATCTTCTCATAAAACGCATTGATTGTGATGGCCCTTCATATCATTGAGAGAACCCATTATTAATCAAAATCAATTATTCTGCAGCAACTCTACAAGGAAGCCTGGGAAAAGGACAAGATTCAGGTCCATATGATGCCAGACTCACCAGAATTTTCTCTAGCTAAAGTGAACCAGTACAACATGAGCCAGGTAAAGAGTGCATTGCTCTGAATTCCTTGTTGTATATGTTGGCTACATACAAATGAATGGAAATTCTGATTCAGCAAAGAAACCCAAGCCAATTCAAGCTACACAGGGAAAATGAAACAAGTGGGTTCAATGAAATGGATCCAATGAGAAACACAGGCAAACCATTCTGTAAGATGGCATCAAATGAAATATTTAATGTCATTAGCTCCTGCCACCTCCCACCATCACGCATATACTAGAACATCAGGAATAATATAACTATCAAGGCACAAGAATCAGAAGACAGCAGAAGATTTGTACTTCATGTCTCTCAAAAGCTACCAGGCCAATTATGTGAAGCTCCACTACTAGCCACAGAGGGATAGGGTAACTAATTCATTGCCTGGATTCATATTCCAGCAAGGAAGAAAATACCTAGAGGATAACTACCCCCATCCCCTGGAGAAAAAACAAAGAACAATCTTCCAGTTTGAAACAAAATAAATACATACAATGAGGAAAAATATAGACATTTTATATACAGTTGTTGCACACTGTGAACTGAGCATGTGCTATGAGGCAGTAATTGGATTGAGATATTCTGATGAACTTGAGACAGAAGCAAATTATTTTAGTAAAATTATCAGGGGCCTGGAATTATGTTACTGCATTGTGTCTGTCAGACCAATTTTGTTTTCTGCGATGATTAGTCTGGTTACAATCTGGATTTGAGTTATTTTGAGTTATCTCAGTAAAGAGATCTTGGTGTCCATATACTCAAATCATTAAAGGTGGCAGGGTGGGTTGATGAAATGGTTAAAAAGCATATTGCCTACTTGAGTTTTTAAGTTGAGGCATGGAATATAAAAACAAAGATAACTTTATAAATTCCTGGTTGGGCCTCAGTTGGAGTATTGTGGGTGCACAGGTCTTAGAAAGGATACAAAAGAGACTTTTCAGGATGTTACAAGGGATGAGGGAATTCAATTACGATGTGAGGTTGGAAAAGTTAGGACTGTTCTCCTATGAACGAGGGAGGTTATGAGATTTTCAAGATAATGAGAGATGTTGATAGAGTAGATAGTGAAAAACCATTCCATCTGATGTGTGGATCAATAATAAAACCATTGGCAAGAAATCTAGGGGGGAAATTGAGGAACAATTTTGTTTATTTAAAGTTGTTGGATTCAACCTGAAAGGGTAGTGGACGCTGACTCCACGCGAACTGATCTTAGAAGGGATTTGGGCAGATACTTGAGGATGAGGAACTAACAGGATTATGGACAAAAAGTGGAGGGGTAGGAGTTAGCACGACAGCTCTTTCAAAGAGGCAGCTCTGATATGACAAGGCCTCTTTTGGTGCTGTAAATTTCTATGATTATCTGAAATTTCACTTGAAGATTTGCAACAATGCATGGCCTAAATTTTGGTTCTATATGTTAACAGAATGTAAAAAACAAAGTAAATAGTTGTACATCAATTTTTTGCACATTTTTTCTTAGTCATGTCTGTTTTAATTCATATTGTGGGGGAAAACAGAATAATTTTAGTTCATATTTACTCCTTTATAGAAAATGTACAGGCAAAGCATGGAAGAGGCAAAGAAGAAGGGATATGATCTCCGTGCTGATGCCATTCCAATCAAAGCTGCCAAAGCTTCGACTAACATTGCCAGTGACGTAAGTATTTTGCAGTAGCCACAGAAATCTATTATCTCCCTTTGTCTTATTGTGTGCCAGGCTTATCCTCTTTCAGCAGCCTATTTAAAATGTCTATATACAGATGCACCTTACCAGCAAGGGTGACACTACAGTCATCAATAGTCATGATGGGCTGAATGGCCTCTTTCTGTGCTATATCATTCTATGCTTCAAATCACAGGGACCTTGATCAACTTTCCCAACCTGAAATCAGAGTTCTGAGGCCATTTGTAGCCATTACCCTGGTTGAGAGCAAAATCAGCAAAGAATAGGGATTTTACCTGAATTTTGATCCTTATTGTCCAAACTAGTTTAAATTGAGGGAGTTGTGCACAATTGTACTCAATAGTAAACATTTATTGGGAACCTGTTTAAGTACCTGCCCATGTGCACAAATAAGGGATTAAATCTCACAGTGTGTAGATTTTGTGGCTATTTTTGGATTCATCTCCCCAGTATCATGCCTTTGGAATTCTCCACTGCAAAGAGCTATGGATGCTCAGAAATTGAGTATATCCAAGATAGAGATTGACAGATTATTGAATACAAAGGGACATGGTGATAATACGGGAAGGTGTAGCCGAGGCAAAGATCAGCCATGATCTTCTTGAATGGCGGAGCAGGCTTCAAGAGACAAATAGCCTACTCCTGCTCCTATTCCTTATGTTCTGATAATGCATTTGAAAGGTACCTCTTCAATAAAGATTGTAATATTATCCTCACTGTCTGTGCACGGTCTGGACAGGAATCAACCAAGCTGCATAAAAGTTTCTTCAACTTACACCTTCACAATTTGTGCCATTGCAATTTTACACCATTTTTGAAGTGAAACTTTGGAGGACTGTTTTGTACTCAAAAACAAGGAGAAATTGTTTCCAAATGCATTTTTCTTTCCTGATCAGTGCATTGAGATTTCTTATAGTTCAGAAGATTCTTTTTTAAACTTGCGGGTGTAATTGTTTTAACTTTTACTTTCTTACAGTACAAATATAAGCATGCTTACGAAAAGGAAAGAGGGAAGCAGGTTGGTTTCCGCAACTTGCAGGATGACCCTAAGCTGGTCCATTCCATGCGTGTGGCCAAGCTGCAGTCTGACCGTGAATATAAAAAGGATTATGAAAAGAGCAAGACCAGGTATCACATGCCATTGGACATGCTCAGTATTGTGGCTGCTAAGCATTCCCAGGGGGTAGCCACCAATATCAACTACAAGCAACAATTTCGCCGCTTCACCTATCTGCCTGATGCCATGAGCCTGGCACTTTCCAAAAAGATGATGGAGTTACAGAGTGAGGTGAGACCAGTTTTTTTTTTTCTGTTTGAAGCTACTTTAAAATTCTGAACCCGTGTTTAATATCTTGGCTGACTACTCACTTAACTCATAAATGGAAATGACTATCAGCGATCCAAACCAAGCTTCTTTCATTGTTAGAGTTTTGCTGTGGCTGGCGAATGTGGAAACATTAGTCTCAGGATTTACAGAAAGGGAGTGACAGAGTGAGGTGAGAGGGAAAATCCAGGGAGGGGCTGTCAGTATTGGTGGCAAGACCTCACCATCAATTTTTTTTTTGATTTTCCCACCGGCAGTTGGCCAGCCAGGTAGGCTGAACAATCGAGTGGGCAGAAGGTCTCATCCAGCAGGCAGGAGAGATTGGGGATAGGCTGATCGCGGGACAGGAGTCTTGAGATTGGGGGCTTGGGGAGATGGGAGTCACAATCAGCAGAAGGGAGGCTAAAGGTTTACTTGAGGGGCTGAGAGGAAGACTCCTCCCTGCTGACTCACAAGGAGCGCCTCGAGGGCGCTTGTAGCTGCTCCTGTTTCAGCTGTCAGCTCCTGTGCTGTCAGGTTTCCTGGGAAGCCTGCCAGCAGTGCTTCGATTTAAATCAGCCTCCCAGCTGCACTGTGATTCTTTAAGACAGAATACACAAATGGCCTGCTCCCCACTGCTATAACATGGCAGCAGGACTGGTTATAGTCACATCCCCTGATTTTTAATTTTTAACCCAAGCCTCTCCTGCCCATTGTGAAGGTGTAAATCCACCAAAAAAATATATAATTTCACTGCATATAGTGACTAGAGTAATTCTTTCCCTACATATTTATGGTCCAATCTGCCTATATTTGCAATTACCCATGATCTATTATCACCATTAAGTGGGGTCCTAAACTGCCATTTGACTTTAACACTTTAATCTTTGAATAGCATTGAAAATACTTGTCTCACTTTAACTTGTCTCGTTTCCTCCATATATAAAGTGTTGCTATGGGTACCAGTATGGCCCTAGTTATGCCTGTCTTTTTGTGGCGTATGTAGAACATTCCTTGTTCTAGTCCTACTCAGGTTCCTTCCCTCAACTCTTTTTCTGGTACATCATTGGCTGTATCGGTGCCGCTTCCTACTCTCGCCTGAAATTGGAAAAATTCATTGTGTTTGCGTTTCCACCCTGCTCTTACCTTCACATGGCCCATCTCTGACACGTCCCTTCCCTTCCTTGGCTTCTCTGTCTCCATTTCTGGGGATAGACTGTCTACCAATATTCATTATAAGCCCACCGACTCCCGCAGCTACCTTAACTACACTCCCTCATACCCTGTTTCCTGTTAGGGTTCCATTCCATTCTCCCAGTTTCTCCATCTCTGTCGCATCTGTTCTGATGATGCTACCTTCCACAATGCTGCTTCCATCATGTCTTTTCTCTCAACCAAGGTTTCTCTACCAACTGTGGTTGACAGGGCCCTCAACTGTGTCTGACCCATTTCCCGCACTTCTGCTCTCATCCTTTCCCTCCCAGAACCACGATAGTGTTCCCCTTGTCCTGACTTTCCGCCCTACCAGTTCCTGTATTCAAAGGATCATCCTCTGCCATTTCTGCCACATCCAGCATGATGTCACCATCAAATCAAACACATCTCCCCCTCACCATCTCCCTCTCACCCCCCCCCCCTCCCCCCGCCAACCCTGTCAGCATTGCAAAAGGACTATTCCTCTGCGACACTTTGGACCACTCCTCTATCACACCCAATACCTCATTCCTTTCCCAAGCCACCTTCACAAGAGATGTAATACCTGCCCCTTTATCTCCTCCTTCCTCACCATTCAAGCACCCAAACATTCCTTTCAGGTGAAGCAGTAATTTACTCGCACTTCTTTCCCTTTAGTTTATTGCATTCGCTGCTCACAATGTGATCTCCTGTACACTGGGGAGACTAAACACAGAATGGTTGACCGTTTTGTGGAACACCTTCGCTCAGTCCTCAAGCACAACCAAGACCTTCCAGTCGCTTGCCAATTCAATTCACCATCTTGCTCGCATGCTCATATTTCTATCCTTGGCCTGCTACAGTGTTCCAGTGGAGCCCAACACAAGCTGAAGGAACAGCATCTCAACTTCATATTAGGCACTTTACAGCCTTTTAGACTCAACATTGAGTTAAACAGCCTCCAACCATGAACTCTGTCCTGCATTTTGATTTTATTTTTTGCCAAGTGCCAGCCTGGATCTTGTTTTTGCTTCCAGACTGAGCTGATCTTTATTGTGCTTTTAACACCTACTCTGGATCTATGCTTTGTTTCTTTACTATAACCATTATCACCGCCTTTACCTTTTGTTCTGTGACATCTTTGGTATTTAATCTCCCAATCCTCTAACCGATCCCTAAACCTTCTGTTTTGTTCTGTTGCACTCTCCGTCCTCTTCAACACCATAAAACCCATCACATTTCTAACTCTCTTCAGTTCCGAAGAAGAGTCATATTGGACTCGAAATGTTAATTCTGTTTCTCTCTCCACAGGTGTTGCCAGACCTGCTGAGTTTTTCAGTACTTTCTGTCTTTACTACTGAATACACCTGTGTTGCTCTACATCAGTATTATTTGTACATTATTTTTAATGCATTTTAGTAAAACATACTAAAAAATGAGTTACAAAATTATTCAACTGTGTATAGTAATCAAGTCTCCATATAATTGCATATTTATTTTGCATTTGTTGTTTTATTAGTTACTAATCAAAACTGAGAGCTACATTTCCAAAGGTAGAATTAACCCTGCAGTGGTGTAGAGTCAACATTTATCATGTTATATAGTAAATCACCCTGCATCTCTGTATTTTAATTAATAGATGAAGTATGTACAGGTTAAACTTGATGATCAAGTATATTTTGACTTGCAATTCTGGTGACATCGCTTCATCTTGGTTTTATGGAACACTAGTTGAATCTGTAACAGTTCAAGTGTTGTTGTCTCTAAATTGCCAGAACAATTATAAGGCAGACCTTCAGTGGCTGAAGGGGCTTGGTTGGAGTCCCATTGGGTCGTTGGATGTCGAGACAGCTAAGAAAGCAACAGAGATTGCGAGTGAGAACAAGTACCGCCAGCATCCAGGTGCCTTCAAGTTCACAAGCTTGTCCGACTCTATGGACATGATCCTAGCTAAGGCTAATACACAAATAATGAAAAAGGTAGGTATTTTCAAAGTATTCCAATCTGATAGTGATCTTTCTCCTCCTTTTCTGACTTCATCGATATTCTTCCCAACTCCAACGAGGGTATTCCCCCTTCATTGTGTATAGTTCCACAAGAACAACTGACACATCACCCATGTGCCTATCATTTGTGTGACTAGTCGGTGAGTGTCAACGTACTATTCGATTCAGGGGTGGGAGTTGGGGGTCACCCTAGCTGAGTTCAACCTTGTCTTCACCTGACATGTGCTTCCCAGAGGGATTGTTAGATTGCGATCAGAAGTAGGAACTCAGACCTTACTTCCCCTCACTGAAGGTCAGTAAAGCCAATTGCACCATCCCTCAAGCTGCCATCGCCGAGGTCAACACACTTAAGATGGACTAGAACGCTGGAGCCTCCTGTTCTGAATGGCTCAGCTATTATAAACATTGGGGGTGTTGGGAGTGGAGGAATAGGGTGGGCAGAGCAGAATGATTTCTTTGTAGCTTTACAGAAATATAGATTTAAGTGCATTTAGTTGCACACTTTGCTGAAAATAGTTATTTTAAGTTGAAAACTAAGAACCACAGGAATACCTTTGCAGTACATTGATAATTACTAAATCAGTCCTAAATCTGTAATCTCTTGCGCTTTTTCAACATTTTCAAAAGAAACCGAGATTTACTTACCCTCTTATTTCACAGCACCTGTACACAGAAGCCTGGGAGAAAGACAAAAATAAGGTCCATTTGACGCTAGATTTTCCGGATATCGTACAAGCCAAGGCCAACTCTCATATGTTCAGCACTGTAAGATATTTTAAAATGATTATCATTTAAAGAAAATGAAGATTGAATTCCTGAATAATCAGTTGTAAATTTCTTCTCCTCTTTGTAGAGCAAGTATAAACTAGACTGGGAAAAATCCAAGAAGAAAGGTTATGACCTCAGATCCGATGCTATACCAATAAAGGCTGCCAAAGCTTCCACAAATATCGCAAGTGATGTAAGAATAGTTTTGTAATTGTTTTACAACTTTTAAGCCATTGAATATGATTTGATCTATCTCTAATAATAAGAAATGTAATTTTCATCATAACTTACTTAGCTTAATGCCTTTAATATAAGTTAAGTAATTTTTAAACAGGAGCGGGCCATTAATTCCAACATACCCAATCCTTTTTAATAGAACTCAGCCCAAGCTGCTCGTTACCAAATCCTTTACTTTAATTTTTCTACCTAAATGCTTCATGAACTTATTAATACAGCCTACTTCCATTTCCCCTGGTACCTTGTTCTACAAACTTATTATTGACTCTGCTTTGCCCAAATGGTCATTCTTAATTTGTGAACTTATGTAGCAAGGGGCAGGAGGCCCTGTGACCTGGAGCATCTTTGCTTCTTGCTGCTCCCTACATCCCACTCCAACCTCTCATATATGGTTTTCCAGCAGAGAAATTATTTATTGCTAGTATGGTTTATTAGCTTGGCTCTGAAGGAGGGAATTTGTTATTTGGTGCCCCTAAGAAGACTGACACTCGAAGGAAATGCATCCCATGAAATCATAACAATGTAATTTATAGTTAACATCCATTAATATTAAAATTATGTGCTATGTTCCTGCATTGTCCTGAGATGTGGTCCCTGTGACTACCCTTCCCCATAGGAGTCCCAGTGAACAGATTCAACCCTTTAATTCCAATTGGTATAAGTTCTATAGATGAACTGCTCAACCTCGGCAACATCCTTCAGCTCTGTATCCCTGTGTGTGTCCTCCACCCATCTAAGTTAGGATTATGCCTCATTCCCTGCAAACCCTACAACACTCTTGTCATCTGCTATCCTCTGGGACTTCCTTCTAAAATCAATACCCTATGCCATCTCTTTGCCTGCTTTCAAAATCTTCCTTAAAATCTTTCTCTTGGGTTGCGTTTTTATCTCCAGCCTCTGTTTCCTCTCATCACCCGCCCAACTTTCTTCTTGTCAATGACCACTTTTCTTGTAAAGCACTCTGAGATATTGTCCTCTACATGAAGAACAGCACTGGTGCGTAAGCTGTGTTACTGCAAATGTGCATGATTGTTTCTAAGGATGTAGGAACAGTACTGGTTCTGGTGAAAACAAAACCATTTTAAGGTTGAATTGTTGTTTTTCGTGAACTTTGGAAATTACTGCTAAATATTTGGAACTACTTTGCAGTACAAATATAAAACAGCCTATCGCAAGCAGCTTGGACATCAAGTTGGCTTCCGCAACATTAAAGATGATCCCAAGCTCGTTTGGTCCATGCATGTAGCCAAGATTCAGAGCGACAGAGAGTACAAGAAGGACTTTGAGAAAACTAAGACCAAGTTCAACATGCCAGTCGACATGCTGGACATTCTGTTGGCCAAGAAATGCCAGACCCTGGTCAGTGACATTGACTACAGACATTACCTACACAAGTGGACCTGTCTCCCAGACCAGAACGATGTGATACATGCTCAAAAGGCCTATGAGCTGCAGAGTGATGTGAGTACCACACCTACAAATATAATGCGTTTAGTCATTCTGTTTAAAATTCCCATTAACAGCAAAGAACAGAATACCAATCAACCTAAATCATTATCAAGACTTGCTAACTTTTCTATAACATCAAGTCTTGTCAGCTTGACCTAACAAGCTTCTCTTCCATTCTTCAACATTTTCCCTTACTTTTGCTTAGACAGATTGGCTTATGAACAGAGAGATAAAAGAACAGAAGTAGGTCATTCAACCCTGCAATCCAAATAAACCATGTCTGATCTGCTTCTTAACTTCATCAGCCCTCCTAGGTTTCGTAGCCCTTAATAGAACTTTGAACAAAAATTTATCAATATCATTTATGAAATTTTCAATTGATCTAACCTGAACAGCTTTTTTGGGCATTGCTGTTCCAAATTTTCACTACCCTTTGTTTTGTCTAAAGGCATGTTCAGTGAAATCACCCCTGCACAGCCTAGCTCTAATTTTAAGGTTATACCCTGGCCAGCCTCTCAGGCTCTTTAGCAACTCCAACAGACGCACATCTAATTCAGCTAACAGCCCTCCAGCTGGGAAATGAGGGAGGAGTTATTCTGCCTTCAAATCAGGAAGTTGTCGACTCTAAGGGCAGGGTTTTCCACACCTGCCCGCCGCTGCGATCTTCCTGTCCTGCCGATAGTCAATGGACTTCTGGCTGGGGCCCCACCTTGCCCGTGGCAGGTCCCGGATGCAATGGGGCTCGGAAAATCCCCGCCTAAATTTGTACTTTATTGCTTGGGTCTCTGCAAGGCAATGTAGCCTGATCGCTGCCTCAGGCCTTGGATGCCAAAAGGTTTCTACTTCCTCTTCCACCTTTTGGCCATTGCATCCAGGGTTTAAACAATGCAAATGCTGGAAAACACAATGGATGTAATGCTTTGGTCATTTAGTTACTATAATCATAAGCCCACCCACATTTAGGGATGCATGTTGTATCTTGGTGGAATCAGGAGCTGGGTGAGGAAGGTGGTGCACAAAGATGTGTGATGGCAGGGTGAGCCCTATCCTTCTCCTTCAGAATCAGCAGAATAGCAAAGGGCGGAACGGCTAGATATTTTAGATCACTACTTTTGCACTGTTGTGTAAGTAATACATGATTTTTCTTTTGCCTTCCAGAATCTGTACAAAGCAGACCTTCAGTGGCTAAAAGGTATTGGATGGTCTCCTTTGGCATCACTAGATCTGATCAAAGTCAAAAAAGCTGGAGAGATCCTCAGCGAGAGCAATTACCGTCAGCACCCAGCAAAATTTAAGTTCACCAGCTTGTCTGACTCAATGGATATGACCCTTGCAAAGCATAATAAACACACATTGAACAAGGCAAGACTATCTTACTAATAGACACCGCAGTTGATGTGGCAAATGTAATCCCGCCTAACTGTTGGTCTATTTTCCTTTCTCGCATTTATAACAGAAACTTTACACAGAAGCCTGGGAGAAGGACAAGATAAAGATTCATGTCATGCCTGACAGTCCTGAGTTCCACCTGGCCAAAACAAACATGGTGAACCTTAGCGAGGTAATTGTCCTTAAGGAGCAATGTACATTTAACATTTGATGGGGCTTCAATGGAATTTCTTCTCTGTTGTACAAAATACTTCAGCAAGCCACTCACTCAGATAGTTGTCAATACTGCATTTAATAAAGGAAATAGTCCCAAGACACTTCAGAGCAGCTTAAATCATACAATATTTGACACGGCCTATAAGTAGGAGGCGTTAGTCCGGTGGCTAAAAGCTTTTTCAAAGAGGTAGATTTTAAGTTGCATCTTTAAAGAGGAGAGCAATATAGTGAGATGGAGATATTTAGGGAGGGGTTTCCAGAGCTTTGGGCCTAGATGGCTAAAGGCACAGTTGTCAATATTGGATTGAAGGGAGTGGGGAATGTATAAATGGCCAGAGTTGGAAGAATGCAGAGTCCTTGAAAAGTGGAGGTTATAGAGATAAACATGCTTTAAATTACTTGAAAATACATCAAGTACTCAATATTCCATCGACTGTCATGACTTTTAAGATGATCAATGTGCTTCCAAATACTGCCAACCTAAGAATGGCATTTCCCGTATTTTCATTACATATTGTTGCCATTTGGAAAATATGGCCTGAACTGAAAAAAAGTGAAGAGGGATACAATCAAGTCATTGAAATTCGGCAGGGACCAGACCTAGGGCTCAGATTTGGGCCTTACCTTTCACGTTTAATTTTTCTCAGGTTCAACACCTTATCAGCAGCTTACAGCAACAACTTACATTTAAAAAGGAAACTGCCACTTCACTGAGGTGTGATCAGACAAAAATGGATGCAAAGATAAAGGAGGAGATATTTGGAAGTCAAGGTTTTGGGGGAAGCTTCATTAACTGGCATCGCTACAGAAAAATTGCCAGCACATTCTGTGTTGTGGCTTCCAAGATTTCCCTTTTGCCAAATAAATCCCATGGATAGAAGTGTTGCAATGCACAAATGATTCTAAATATAGCAGCTAGAATTATGACACTTGCCTCAATTTGTCTATTTTTTCCCCGCAGAAAATGTACAAACTGGGATATGAAAAATTAAAGAAGGAAGGATATGATCTAAGGAATGATGCAATTTCCATCAAGGCTGCAAAGGCCTCCAGAGACATTGCTAGTGATGTATGTATAATCAAATTTTGTCTATTTTACTTCTTCAATGTTTGTGGAAATGGAAATAACTCTGCAATTTTTTAAAACAAACTATGCAGTACAAATACAAAACAGCCTACCGCAAGCAACTTGGCCACCATATTGGATGCCGCAACATTCAGGATGATCCCAAGATGGTTTGGTCCATGCACGTAGCCAAGATTCAGAGTGACAGGGAGTACAAGAAGGACTTTGAGAAAACAAAGACCAACTTCAACATGCCAGTCGACATGCTGGACATCCTGTTGGCCAAGAAATGCCAGACCCTGGTCAGCGACATTGACTACAGACGTTACTTGCACCAATGGACCTGTCTCCCAGACCAGCACGATGTGATCCAGGCAAAGAAAGCCTATGAACTGCAGAGTGATGTATGTATCTGAGGCCCAAATGAATTATTATTTCCACTTTAATCTCTAAGATACTACCTTAATGTAGCAAAAGTTAAAAATATATACTCCATGTATGTGATTAATATTAATCAAAATCTTCAAGGCAATCGTGTATTCAAAAATTCCTTGAAGCTTCTGCTCAGTCTATTCTATGAACCCTTATTTTCTGAATTCAACTGTACATTGAAAATACGCTTTGAAATATTGTAGATGTCAAATTGGGAACAGTAATTAAATGACTGTGAGGTTCAACTTCAAAGTTAACCCTTTACAAATTTTAAAATGTCCACTAACGCCAATATATGGACAAGTTATAAAGATACTTGGCTAACTTTTGAAGAGTAGAATTTATTGCCTTCAATTTGTATTGCAAATTTTTATATGCATTAAGGTTAGATTTGATGCTTCAGAGTTAGAATCGCTCTGCATCAGGTTAGTTGAAGGAATTGTTGATTATTGTAAACATACTGCAAATGTGAAAAAGTGCTTTGGAACATTAAAATGGTGAGTTTTGCTGTCACCATAGAACTATTGCTCATAGCACAGCCCAAGCCCTATTTGGGGAGATGGTGGCAATTGTGGTAACATCACTGGACTAGTAGTCTAGGCTAATGCCCTGAGGATATGGGTTCAAATCCCACCATGGCAGCTGGTGGAATTTGAATTCAAATTAAATTGATTAATTTAAAAGTTCTGGAATACAAAGCTAGCTTTGGTAATGATGACCATAAAACTCTCCAGTTCACTAAAGTCCTTTAGGGAGGAAATCTGCCATCCTTACCTAGTCTGGCTACATGTGACTCCAGATCCACAGCAATGTGGTTGATTCTTAACTACCCTCTGAAGCAAGCTACTCAATTCAAGGGCAATTAGGGATGGGCGATAAATGCTGGCTTTGCCAGCAACACTTACACCCAATGAAAAATTTTTAAAAACTGTATGTGACCTATCTTCCTTCAACAGTGTACCTCTGCATTGTGTTGTTAGCTTCTATTCACAACTTACAACTGCTGTGCAATGTTGCCAGAACGTGAGCTCAGTAGATTTCCCCCTGGATATGGCCGATACTTTTAAAACCAGGCCACCCTCTCACCTCCTATGGGGAGGACTCCATATGGCCTAAAGCAGTTGACTCATTACAGATCAGCAGCACACTCTGAAAGGAGCCATAAACATTAATGCATTTTGCATCACGCAAATAAGGCATTGCTCAGGACTACGACCAAAATTAAATAGCTGGTGAGAAAAGTTTGTAATAAAATAGTATGTCATTGGTCATTGCCTTGAACTTTAACCATTTCACTTACTTTTATTTACACCTAGCCTCAGTCATACTTCACTTACTGTGGAAACAATAAATAATCTTTCATTGCCTTCCAGAATCTATACAAAGCAGACCTTGGGTGGCTGAAGGGTATCGGATGGTCTCCTCTGGGATCACTAGAAGTGGCCAACGTCAAAAAAGCTGGAGAGATCCTGAGTGAGAGCAAGTACCGTCAGCATCCATCCAAGTTTAAGTTCGGCAGCTTGTCTGACTCCATGGATATGACCCTAGCAAAGCATAATGCACAAATTATGAATAAGGTTGGATTACAATTTTTGGTTAATTGACAAATATACTTTGAATGTCACCCATCAAAGTGCTAATCTTTGTATCTATTTTTAATCCTTAGCATGCATACATCGAAGCCTGGGAAGCAGACAAGACTAAAATTCACATCATGCCAGACTCACCAGAGATAATATTAGCAAAACATAATCAGATTGCCTGCAGTGATGTAAGTGTGTGAAGCTATTTTGCTGAGGTACTTGATCACAATGTTTTACTACAGAAAGGGAAGGAAGTTACAGGAGCTCAAACTGGTTAGCATACATTGATTTACATATGAGTACAGACATCTTATGGGCATGGTGCTGGTGCTGGACTAGTAACCTGGAAGTTGTGTGTTCAAATCCCATCATTTCAAATTGTGAAATTAAGTTTAATAATCTGATCATTTGTAGGCTAGTGTCAGGAAAAATAATCATGAAAACTTTCAGATTGTCATAAATAAACCATCATACAGAGTGTTATATATCTAAGTATACAAGCTAGGAGGCACAGAACCTTGGGTAGATGGAAGAAGAAATTTACAAAGGGATATAGATAGAATAAGTGAATAGATAAAACTTTGGCATCTGGAGTTCAATGTGGTGAAGCATGAAGTCATCCACTTTGGATTCAAGAAATACAATTTGTAATATATCCCTCATAGTGATAGATTGAGAGCGCTGGAGAAGTAGACGGATTTAGATGTCTATGAATGTAAATTACAGGTGCAAGAAATAAACAACTTGCTGTTAGCAAATTTAAAACCAATGGGTTAATAGTGGAGTTTGGATAGTTTGTTTGTATGTGGGATTTGATTGAATTGGAGACAGCTGGTCTGGAGACTTTGAGTTATCAACAAAGAAACTAGGTTTGAAATGCTAAATGCGTAAACATGGCTGAAGTTTTAGAATGTGAGGCGCAAGGAAAATTTACATTTATAGATAAATTAGGTTAGTTTGAATTTCAAAGAGATGGTAAGATGTTACACATAGCCAGAAGAAGCTAAGCCAAACAGTGTATTTATTTTTCCCAAAGGTTACTGATAAAAATTAGTACTATGAAAGGTTTATATCATGAGAAAAGTGAAGTTGTGAAGACACATGGGAACAATGGAATTTACATTAAAAAGGGAGAAACATGTATAAAGGAGATGAGGCTATGTGTCAGAAGGAGAAGGCCTTCTAACACAAGCTTAAAGGCCTCCAGCCTCTGTGTGTCAAGTTGCTGTCTACAGGAACCAAAGTTGAGAAAACTCACTTTGAATTTGACTGTATTGTGTTGTTTTGCCTGGGTCTGTTTAAATCTATTTTTAAATCAATAGTAATAGGATAATTATATTAGGTGATTTCAACTTTCCCAACTTTAATTGGGACAGACAGTGTTAAGGGCTTGGATGGAGTGGATTTCTTGAAATGTGTACAGGAGAATTTTTAGGTCAATATGTAGAGGGTCCAACACGGGATGACGCAGTGCTGGACCTAATCCTGGGGAATAAAGCCGGACAGGTGGCTGAGGTGGTGGTGGGGGAGCATTTTAGTGATAGCGACTATAACGTGGTACAATTTAAGCTTGTTATGGACAAAGAAATAGACAAGTTGCAAAAAAATGTTTTGGATTGGGGGAGAGTGGATTTTAGTAAAATAAGGCAGGATCTGGCCAAGGTAGACGGGAACAGCTACTTGTGGGGAAATCTACAGAAGAGCAGTGGGGGGGACGTTCAAAAAGGAAATGGGGAGGGTACAGGCTCAACATGTTCCCCCTAGGGTGATAGCAAGCCCAGAGAACCATGGATAACCAGAGACATTCAGGATATGATGAAAAGGAAAAGAGAGGCTTTTAGCAGGTACAAGAGGAGCAAATCAGTGGAGGCATTAGTCAGGTACAGAAAGTGCAGGGTGGAGCTTAAGAAAGCAATTAGGAGAGCAAAGAGGGGGTTTGAGAAACCTCTGGCTGGTAAAAGTAGGGAAAATCTCAAGATATTCTATATCAATGGGAAGAGGATAACTAGGGAAAGAGTATGGCCCATTAGGGACCAAGGGGGCAATCTATGGGTGGAGCCAGAGGATATCGATAGAGTGTTGAACGAATACTTGACATTCGTCTTCATCCAAGAGAATGAGGATGAAGGTATTGAACTCAGGGAGAGAGACTACGAGGTTCTTGAGCACTGTGTGATTCCGTGATTCTGTGATTTGTTTTTACTGTTGCCTTAACGGGGGTGTAACTGGAAGCCAGATTAATTAGGGGTTTTAGGAATTATTATAGTAGCAATTTGTAGACCTATGTGTGTGCTTGAAATCTTTTCTTTTGTTAATAAATGTTTAATTTAATTTTGTAAAAAAATCTCTAAGTCTTGGATGTATTACTACTGAGTTTAAGGCACGCATCTCAAAATAAAATACAAATTGCAACATCGTTGTGGCCGCGTGATCAAGTTTTCCTTGTGGATTTGATCTGCCTGGCGCACATCATCTGCCACACCATAACAACTTGCACTGAACATACCATTATTATCCCCATAGAAACTGTACAGACTTGGTTTGGAGGAGTCGAAGAAGAAGGGCCATAACTTGCGTGGTGACGCCATCTCAATTAAGGCAGCAAAAGCATCCCGAGATATTGCCAGTGATGTAAGTGAACCTGTTAATTTTATTATGGAATGCTAAGTTAGGAATGGCAATACATTGCATTTTCCAGGTACACAAAGATAAACTTGGTAAATGAATGCAACACTTTGTTTGATCTCTGCTTTAGTACAAATACAAAACAGCCTACCGCAAGCAGCTTGGCCACCATGTTGGATGCCGCAACATTCAGGATGACCCCAAACTGGTTTGGTCTATGCACGTAGCCAAGATTCAGAGTGAAAGGGAGTACAAGAAGGACTTTGAGAAAACGAAGACCAAGTTTAACATGCCAGTCGACATGCTGGAATTTCTGCTGGCCAAGAAATGTCAGACCCTGGTCAGCGACATTGACTATAGACGTCGCTTGCACAAGTGGACCTGTCTGCCAGACCAACATGATGTGATCCAGGCAAAGAAGGCCTATGATTTGCAGAGTGACGTGAGTACATGGTTATAAATTATATTCATGACACCCTCATATTATTAACAGAAAATTAGATGGCTTCCTGAGTAGTAAGCATATTGTAGCAATTACTCTTCACTTGCATTCTTTTGTTATTCATTTACAGAAATATTCTACAGAGGCTAGGAAATAAAACAATAAAAACCACCAATTTGGACGTAGCAATACTAATGGTGCTACTTTAGCGGTACACTTACTCGTAGACTAAAAATATTCAGTTGGAGTAATTCGCTGTGTATCCCAATGCTTAGAAGCCTAACTTACTCTGTTTACTGTAGCCACCAAAAGTAAAGCTTGATTGCCTCCTTCCTACCATAAAACATTTTTTTGCAACTTGGGTGCAATAATTAAGGTGTGGCACAATATTGGTAAATGAAAGATTTTTCTAACTTGCTTCAGTTGGCCATGTTGAGCTAACTTGAGTAAAGCTACACATTGCAATATAGTCACCTTCCCACAATCAGTGCAAGGATGTTGGAAGCTATGCATATCTCCTCTTGCACCTCAAGGAAATATTTTTATGGAGGAACAAGGCATGGTACTCAGACAAAATTCTTGAACCTGTGATAATTAGCATAAGGTTTATTTGTATTTTTGGCTTGGCCATTTGCACTACTGCATTTAGACTTGTTGAGATTCATTTCACATTGGTCCCTTCAATCAGTGATGTCCATCAACTTTTAATTACATAAAACTACTTTTACATTTCAACTTTTCAATTCTGTGCACTAGGTCTTATGTGTGGAAGAGAGTGCTTTTGTATGTGTTCCTCAAATTTACTCTTTTGTCTTGCTGAAAAAAGATTAAGATTTTCATCTTGCACTCATCAGGACAGTTGCAAGCATAACAATATATATTGGCATTCTTACGAGTGTCCTGATGAGTGCAAGCCAGAAATGTTAGTCTTCTGTATTATAATTCTTTATGCAAAGTGCATGAAATTCCATAGTCTGCAATTAAGTAGATGGCAAAGAAAAAAATGACTTGTAACTTACAGGCTCCAGGTCATTGTAACTGGGGGTACCCCAAAGATGTGCTGCAGAAACCGCCACCCCCCCGCCCTCCCAGAGGTCCCTAGGTAGGGATTGCTGAGCAATGCCTGGGAAGTTCAAGCTATCGACCTGCAATAGGGACCATCTGAAAGTACAATATAAATCGGAGACTTTGGATGTTTCCAACTGTCTTACAGTAGTAGTTACCCAGGAAAAGTTACGAGAATCCAAACCACTTCTAACTTCTGGGTAATGATAGTACTGACATCCCTGCCCCCAATGCCCCATGGGACTCCCCACAATTCCTCCACCTGACCCCACACCCTCCTCCACCACCACCGACCCATCCTCCCCCGAACAACTGATCCCCCCACCAAACTCTCCAATCCTGCCCATCTACCTTAGAAATCTACATTGTCCAGGGCTTCTGAAAGTGACTGGATCTCTAAATTTAACTGCTTTACGGCAGCTGGTGCCGTTAAAAAGGGGGCCTGGCTTCCTTACTACTGACTCTACAGCCTTTGACTGAAGGCCTTTGAAGTGTGCTGTCCTACACTGTTCTTGTCTGGCCTGAGTCAGAATTAAGGTTGGATGAGAAAGGATTGGCTGGAAGTCCAGGTGGAAAATTAGGAGAAGAATGTCAATCAGAGTCAGACTGCCATTCTGCGAAAGTTCAGGCCCAATACTCCAGCATCCTTGCACTCATTGTATTGCTATTGTGAAGGCGATTATTTTTTGGAACTTTCTCCACCAAGAACAAGAACAAGAGATTAGATAGTATTAACCCGATTTCACAATGCAAACCCATTGATACGGTGGGCAGTCTCACCCGGACATTGCTTGGTTGACTGCAGAGGATACTTCATTTTGCTTTTGGAGTTAAGACATTTTTTTAAAAATAAAGCATGATTTCCATGAATCGACAACTGCTGGTTATGCCTGATTTTGAAGTGTTTGATCCTGTCGCAGTTGGATATATTTTGCAAAGTGAGGCCTCCAGTGCAGAAACTCACTAAATGAGGACATAGTTCCCATGATTGGCCATGGTGTTTTAACCTTATCCATGCTCTCCTGTAGCAGCACTCTGTGCCAAGAGTAGAGCTTGCAAAATTGAACATTTAGACATAGAAAACAAACTTAAGAGCTTCATAAAACTGTCAAACTTACTTGAGCTACAAAATTCATCCAGAATATTGTAGGATCACTCTCTTGTACCACAAAATATTAGAGTTATTATCAGTGGAGGATTAAATAATATGACTAAATTTTTCGATAGTTTGTTACAGAGCTACTTGCAGTCAATGATTCTGTGAAAAGATCCACCTGTTTGGTGTCTTTAGAATGTGATACCTTTCTCCGTAATGCTACTCATCTTCAACAGTAGATTGCAAAATCTGTGTTAAATTAAAGCTTCTAATGTAAAAAGATAAAACTGGAAATAATTCAAATGAGTTACATTTTGTAGACTGGGCAAAAAATGATCTTTGGCTGCAATTAATGTCGCTGGGAAATTTTTTATGATATAATCTTAGATTATTTCATTTGTGTTACACAGATCCAATACAAGGCTGATCTTCAATGGCTGAGAGGCGTTGGCTGGGCCCCTATCGGATCTCTTGATGTTCTAAAGGCCAAAAAAGCCAGCGAAATCCTAAGTGAGAAAAATTACCGTCAGCCCCCGAGCACTTTCAAGTTCACCAGTTCAGTTGACTCCATACCTTTAGCCCTGGCAAAGCATAATTTAAACACTCTTAACCAGGTAAAGTGCTTCTTAATGCAAGAAATTGCCTTCATTATCGTAAGCGGGTTGTACCTTCAGGGAACTCAGGAAAATTACAATCACCAGAGAAATGGTAATAAGCAAAATTGTTGGAGCTGCGGGCTGACAAATCCCTGGGTCCTGATGGACTTCATCCTAGGGTCCTGAAAGAAGTGCCTAATGAAATAGTTGATGGGTTGGTTGGTTTTAGTTTTCCAAAATTCCCTAGATTTGGGAAAGGTTCCATTAGGTTGGAAAATAGCGAATGTAACTCCTTTATTCATAAAGGGAGGGAGACAGAAAGCAGGAAACTACAGGCCAGCTAGCTTAACATCTGTCATAGGAAAAATGTTAGAAGATATCATTAAAGATGTGATAGCAGGGCACTTGGAAAAGTTTAGGGCAATCAGGCAGCATCAAAGTGGTTTTGTGAAAGGGAAACCATGTTTAACCAATTTATTGGAATTCCTTGGAGGAGTCACATGTGCTGTGGATGAAGGGGGAACCAGTGGATGTACTGTACTTAGATTTCCAGAAGACATTTGATAAAGTGCCACATCAAAGGTTATTGCAGAAAATAAAACTCCCGGTGTAGGGGAAAACATATTGGCATGGATAGAAGATTGGCTAACTAACAAGAAATAGAGAGTAGGCATAAATGGGTATTTATCTGGTTGGCAGGATATGACAAGTGGTATGCCACAGGAATCAGTGCTGGGGCCTCAACTTTTACAGGTTTACAGGTTACATGACTTGGATGAAGGGACCAAAGGTATGGTTGCTAAATTTGCTGATGACACAAAGTTGGAAGGTAAGTTGTGAAGAGGCCACAAGGGGGCTACAAAGTGGCATAGATAGGTTAAGTGAGTGGACAAAGATCTGGCAAATGAAGTATAATGCGGGCAACTGTGAGATTGTCCATTTTTGCAGCAACACCAAAAAAAAAGCATATAACCTAAATGGTGAGAGTTTGCAGAGCTCCAAGATTCAGAGGGACCTGGGTGTCCTAGTGTATGAATCACAAAAGGTACAACAAGTAATTAGGAAAGCTAATAGAATGTTATCATTTATTGTGAGGGTCACTGAATAAAGAAGTAGAGAAGTTATGCTTCAGTTGTACAGGGCACTGATCAGACCACATCTGGAGTACTGTGTGTTCCTTACTTAAAGAAAGATGTAAATGCGATAGAAGCAGTTCAGAGAAGATTTACTAATACCAGGAATGGGAAAGGTTGGACAGGTTAGGCTTGCATCCATTGGAATTCAGAAGAGTATGAGGTGACTTGATTGAAACCTTTAAGGGGTCTTGACAGGGTGGATGTGGAGAGGATGTTTCCTCTTTTGGGAGAATTTAGAACTAGGGGCCACTGTTTAAAAATAAGGGGCAGAATTTTTCCGTCAGCGAGCTGGGGGCGGGGCCCACTTGCCGATGAGAAAATGACGTGGGATAACATCGGGGGGAGCCCCTGACATCATCCTGCCTCATTTAAATATTCAGAAAGGCGGGGGGACAGCATGATCAGCTGTCCACCCGCCGACCTGTCAATGGCCAGTTGAGGCCATTGACAGGGTAGTTAAACCAATTAAAGGCCCTGCCTGTCCAACCTTAAGGTTGGCGGGCAGGCCAGGAGCCCAGCGGACTTCTGAAAAAACATGAAACCTCATCCACCAGCAGGATGAGGTTTCACGTCTGTTCTAAAAAAAGTTTAATAAGGTTTTTGTGATATTTATTAACATTGTCACATGAGGGGAACATGTTAATAATTTTTTTTGTTTTTCTATTTTTAGCATAGCGCTTCCTGTCGGGCCTTAATTGGCCCGCACACTCAAAATGGCGGCGGGGCCTGTTTCGGCGGAAGCGACTGGCTGCCCGCCCACCGCCAAGCCGGTGGGGCCCGCCCGCCCATCAAGGGCAAAATTCTGCCCATGGCCTTCTAGTAACTCATAATTGGAATCCAAAAACAGTGGGAATGTAAATTAAATCAGATAGGATTAGGTTCCAAAGATGGAATTTCACATTTGCCTCCCCCAAGGAATGGGTTGGCAGCTGGGGGGGAGGGGCATAAAATCAGGTGCCATGGCTGGCATGTTACCAGTGGCAGGGGAGGTATTGGGTCATTTGTTTGCCCTTGGGCCAATTGAAGGCCTCATGTAGCCAATTGATTTTGAATTATGTTGCGTAATACTGTAAATATTCTTTTCTTTCCTCCCTTCCATTCCCCCCAAAACCCCAGTTTTAATTACTGCCACTACTGTTCCCAGCTTTGTGCCACTAACTTGACTTACTATCTGGTAAAAGTGCGGACTATCTTTCCTGTGCGAGTTTCCTGTACCGCAGGAGATTCTCCAGTTATCTGCATTGTTATTTCCTCACTTTAACCCATGGAGCACAGGAAATATCTATTAAGTGTGTGTGTAAAATGTGTCACATGAATAATTTAATTGGCAAGTTATTTAAGAATGTTTTCTATGGATCGCTGCAATAAGCCCTTTCAATTAATAAAATCTCTTTGCAGCGTTTATACACTGAAGCGTGGGAGAAGGACAAGCTTAACGTTCACATCAAGACAGACACACCAGAGTTTCTGTTGGCAAGCCAGAACAAAATAAATTATAGTGATGTAAGTATGTATTAATTATTTTTTCAAGGTTCACAAAGGAGGGCTAAAAGATTTTAAATATGAAAAATTTGGGATAAAAATGGAGCATCTATGTCATCTATCCCAATGTAATGCTGTGCTTATTTATAATTTTAATGTCTAGAAACAATATCGACTTGCATTAGAAGAATCAAAGAAGAAAGGATACGACCTGCCCCCTGATGCTATCTCCATTAAGGCTGCTAAGGCAACAAGAGATATTGCCAGTGATGTAAGTTTTCTTTTGTCATAACTTTATTTTAAATAGATCTAAATAATATTTGGGACATTAGTGAAGATTTTTCCTTCACTTGTATTGTAGTAATTTTAAAAAACTTTATGTGTAAACTAGCAATTACATTTCTTTTTAACAGTACAAATACAAAACCGCCTACCGCAAGCAGCTTGGCCACCATGTTGGGTGCCGCAACATTCAGGATGACCCGAAAATGGTTTGGTCCATGCACGTAGCCAAGATTCAGAGTGACAGGGAGTACAAGAAGGACTTTGAGAAAACGAAGACCAGGTTCAATATGCCAGTCGACATGCTGGAATTTCTGTTGGCCAAAAAATGCCAGATGCTGGTCAGTGACATTGACTACAGACATTACTTACACAAGTGGACCTGTCTGCCAGACCAGAATGATGTGATCCAGGCAAGGAAGGCCTATGAACTGCAGAGTGATGTGAGTACCTTCTAATAGTATGAAACGTCTGGAGAGGTTGGTCAGAAAATTTGAGGAATGCTGTTCTTTTTAATCATGAATTTACAAGGGTGTGTTCTGGCTCAGACGGCCATTCTATCAAAGATATAAATGTGCATGGTGAATATTTCATCTAAGTTATGTTTTCATTGGCTTCCTGTTGCTCAAGAAATGCTGACGCCAGGCAGTGACATAGGCTAGAAACACTAACTATGCCAGCAGCCATGTCTGCCAGAACAGAATGATGTGATGCAGACACAGAAAACCTATGACTTAGAGTGATTGGAGTGCCTCCTCAAAATATGAATGTTTATTTGAAAATCTTGAGAGATCTGTCAGTGAAGGTGAGCAATGCCCTTCCTTTGAATCAAGGTTCAATTGACCATTGGACTAAGGATAAATAGGCTGAAGTTTGGGCCAAATTGGACTCTTAATGGTGTTGAATTCAAAATTCTGGTTTAATAATCCCAGATCATGACTCATTTTGTATTAATATATGAATTTACAGCCAAAGAAGGCTTATAATGTAACCAGCAACCAGTCTATTAATAATATAACATTCTTCGAACAAAATGATGATATTCTTCAACAATTTCAGAATAAAATATGTGTAAATTAAACTTTCTCTAAGCAAGCAATATGCATAAGTGTCTGCTGCTTTAAACATATTTTCCCAATAGTCTATGACAAAATTATATTCAATTCAATCTTTTTTAAAAATCTATGATCAGACTAGGACAGAGATCCTATTCCTAGTGCTACAGTATTTCACACAGCGGGTAGATTTCCCTCTGATCACTATGTAAGTGAAATAAACCATTGCACATATGTACTCAGGTTATCCTTTTATAATTTTCCCCCCAATTTGATGTTTAATTTTACTTAAAAGAGAAGCACCTGTTGAAAATGTTATTTTCTTTACAAGATAAATAGGATTGTTTCTGATTAAAAATTTAATTTTAAAAATAAAAGCAAAGGGCTAAATCATGAAATAAGCTCTGTATGGCATTACAGTATAAAAATTGATGTGGAATCCACAGATTAATGCCCCCTGGACTCAGTTGCACCCTTCTCTCTAAATCAGAAGGTTGTGTTGTTTGAACAACTTTTCATGATATGAGTATTTAACCTGGGCTATCAGTCCAGTGCAGTATTGAGGGAGTGTCATTTTTTTGATGAGGCATTAAATCGAGGTTCCCTACAGGTGGATATCAATGATCGCATCATGGTTAGCAAAGAACAGCAGAAAGTTCCCAAATTGTGCCGTTTTGTTTCTTCAACCGCCTATTAGCTTGCTGCTGTTTTTGAGATCTTGCTATCTCCAAAATTGGTTGTCACGCTTGCTTACAAAACAATAGTCATTGCATATCAAAGTAAATTCAGAAATGTGATAAGGTGTTACACAAATACAAGTCTTTCATTATCATACCAATGAGGTTCATGACAGTTTATTTTTAATAATGACCTTTTCTATGACCAGATTATTAATGGTCTCAGTTGCACCGGTGTTACTGGATGAACACGAGTTACCTAATCTGCTATGCCAATGGTAAGCATCAAGTTCAAAGTAAAAACTTTTCATTGTCTTCCAGAATCTATACAAAGCAGACCTTGGGTGGCTGAAGGGTATCGGATGGTCTCCTCTGGGATCACTAGAAGTGGCCAACGTCAAAAAAGCTGGAGAGATCCTGAGTGAGAGCAATTACCGTCAGCACCCATCCAAGTTTAAGTTCGGCAGCTTGTCTGACTCCATGGATATGACCCTAGCAAAGCATAATGCACAGATTATGAATAAGGTTGGATTGCAATTTTTGGTTAATTGACAAATATACTTTGAATGTCACCCATCAAAGTGCTAATCTTTGTATCTATATTTAATCCTTAGCGTGCATACATCGAAGCCTGGGAAGCAGACAAGACTAAAATTCACATCATGCCAGATATTCCGGAGATAGTATTAGCAAAACAGAACCAGATCAGCTGCAGTGACGTAAGTATATGAAGCCATTTTGAAATGGCACTTGCTCGCTGTGTTAGCACCTCCAACAAAAAAGAACCCCTCTTTCAGCCTTCACCTATACATGTATATACATAAGCACAGGTGAGCCTCCAATTGATACCAACCATCTCTATACAGTTAACACTCAATTGATATACAGTTCACAACAGGAGGGCTAAAAGATTTTAAAGCTTAATGGAGTATTTTTGCCTTGCCTTACTTTGGTAGCAGTCTCTGCAGCTCAATTGCAAAGCAGAACCTCCCAGATGCTGGTGGGAGTTCCGCTTCCAGATTTGTGCTGGATCGGGCTTTCTGCCAACCCATCAACTTACTGCCGCTGACTCCAGAAGCCTCTTTAGCAAATCTCAGGTAGTGTTTCTATGTCCATCAGGAGCCAGTCTTGCAAACGTGGGGTTGTGGAAAATTACTATGGGAGGCTTTGGGCATCAGCTGCAGTCGAGTATCATGCAGGGCTGTCTAAATTTAGTGAATAGAGGGAGCACATCAATTGATCTTTCTCAATTCTATGCCCTTTGGAAGGACTGTAAGAACATATGAGGGAGCTATGAAGTCATATAATATTTCCAATGCCCTAGGAAAGCTGGATACCTTTATTAGGCCAGTATTGTTAGTCTTGGGTGTAAATGAGGTAGCACAGTTAGAAAATTTGACATTATGGCATAAACTGTAAGTTATTTTCCTTCCTATCCAACATCTGGGCAGAGAGGCACTGCTGCTACCATCATTTGAAGCAGACAATTGCAAAGGAAAGTTTCATGAGCAGGGGTTGAGTGTTATGTATTCGTATGCAATTTTTTGTTGTTGCCCACTTCGGAACCACCTGAAATTCAGCTGAAACCATGATGAAAATCATGACCAGAGTTTAATGGCTACATTTTCACCACAGAGATGGGCAACAGAAGCTGGATCTGATTTTGTGTCAGAAACGCATCTCCATTAGGAATCTGCCTGAAGTTCATAATTTCATTGGGGCGAGTCCTTTTTTGGTATTGAGATGGGTTTCCTGGCCAATTAAAGCTGTTGTGAGGCAGGAATGAAGGTGGTTTCAGACACCCAAGGCAAGCATCAGTGAAGCTGCTGGTTGTCCCTCGAGGGGGAGAATTTGTGTCAAAGCCCGCCGCTTCACACAGGGAATTGAGATGGTACAGGGGAGTCAGAGGCCTTGCTCCCATGTGGAAGAGGAAGGAGACCCATTTCCTGGAGGGTGGCAGGAGGACACCTCCACATTATGCAGCAGGGGCACCTCTCTGTTCTGCGTCGTCTCCCTCTGCCTCACTGTCCTCAAGGTCCATGGGTCTCTGGAGGGCCAGGCTAAGGAGAGCACAGTAGATCGCCACAATGACCGACACCCGCACAGGAGAATATTTCAGGGCACCATCTGACCATTCCAGCCACTGAACCCAATGTCCTCCGAGCCTGCGGTGCCACATCAGTTGTGAATCTGATGTGTTGCCCAACCTCAGTGAAGAGGGCATCTGTATTCTGAGTGATCTGCCAGTGTGCAGCAGGCTGTGAGATCTGCACTGATGAGGGCCCAGATGTCTGTGACAGTCAGTCTGGAAAGCCGCATTCTCCTTTGGCCCTGGTTCTCAGTCATGTCCACATCTGTTCACCTCTGCCTGTTCATCCTGTGCTCAGGGCACTGTCTCCTTCGTGCCCCTAGTCTCCTGATGCCTGGAGATCTGTACTTCCTGTGTAATTTGCTGCACCTCTTCTCCAAAGGCCTCGATTTCTTAGGGTGCAGCATCCATTTCCATCTGCAGCCTTCCCGGTGCTCAGGTAGAGTCCAAACAGCCTTGCCTATTGCTCTGATGCCCACATGGTGCCAGGAGGGTGACGCCCCTTTAACTAGTAAAGTTCTCAATGTTCCCCTGGCCTGTGATGGGCAGCTGCAAGATTAACTTCAAAGGGGCAAGCCCTTTCACCTATGATAAGCATTTACACTTAACTTTTCAAACCTTTCTGGCCTTCACGACTTGCCTCATGACACGCTCCTTTTTTCCCTGCAGCAGGCCTGACACAGATAACTGCTGAACACCAGCTGCCCCCAGGAAGATTTAAAACATTCAGCTGCAGTCAGTATTAGGTCCCCAGCTTAAAATGATCTAAATGGTGCAATAATCATTGGGATGTCTCCAAAGTTACAGAAAGGTCGGAGAAGACTAGCCACACTAAATCGAACAAACAAATTGACCCTGAAAATCTGCAAGTCAGTAGATTTCAGTGTAAGTGATCCGGGATGGGGGAAGTCACATGTCTCAGATGTCTGTTGTGAGCTTGAGGCCAGATTTGGGTCATTCCTACCACAGCATATTGAAGACACCGGAAGCTCTGACTGAAGAAGCCCAAGCTGAAAGGGGTGCTGGGTTCTGACTGCTAAAGAAATGTCTTCCTTTGGCCCATTGCAAAGGGAGGCAAAGTGCTGAAACGCAAAACCATTTTTTTAGCCAAATCTTCAAGTGTCGGGGCTATGACTCTGCCTGTCCTCGTTCTTCCTACCAAAATGTATGCTGTGTAATTCCTTCCATGATCTTTGCTCAGTGATAAACATGGTTGAGGGCAGCAGTCTTTGTCTGCTTTGCCTTTTGAAGAGCAAATGAAGGTGGGAACCACAATACGGGAGCCAGCAGCGCCCATCCCTACCACGGTAATGCCTTCTTACCTGTTTTTTGGAATGGGATCTCCAGCTTCCGTCACCAGCAAGCTCATGGATCTTTCCCACACACTTTGGCTGAATTGAACAACACTTTTGTTTTGAACCTGATGCTATGAATATTATTTCTTCCCCATAGAAACTGTACAAACTTGGTATGGAGCATGATAAGAAGAAGGGCTACAACTTGCGACCTGATGCCATCTCAATCAAGGCCGCAAAAGCATCCCGGGATATTGCCAGTGATGTAAGTGGATCTGTTTATTTTGAGTCAGAGAATTCTATGTTCAAATTTCTGATACCTGTACTCTCTCTTAGAACGTATACTTGATGATTAAATGAAACATAACTTCTTTGATCTCTGCTTTAGTACAAATACAAAACAGCCTACCGCAAGCAGCTTGGCCACCATGTTGGATGCCGCAACATTCAGGATGACCCCAAGATGGTTTGGTCCATGCATGTAGCCAAGATTCAGAGCGACAGAGAGTACAAGAAAGACTTTGAGAAATCAAAGACCAAGTTCAACATGCCAGTCGACGTGCTGGATGTCCTGTTGGCCAAGAAATGCCAGACCCTGGTCAGCGACATTAACTACAGACATTACTTGCATAAGTGGACCTGTCTGCCAGACCAGAACGATGTGATTCAGGCAAAGAAAGCCTACGAACTGCAGAGCGATGTGAGTACCTCCCTAACAATGTAAAAAGGCCTTTGAAAATTCTTGAGAAGTTGGTCAGAATATCTGAGGAATACTATTCTTTTTAATCATGAATTTACAAAGGTGTGGATTTGGCTCAGTTGAACATCGTTTCAACAATATCAATGTGAACGGTGAATATTTCATTTAAGTTAGTCGGTAGTGGTTTAATTGCCTTCCACCCTCAAGGACAGAGTGAGGAGGCAGGTCCCAAATCTACATCAACCGGATGGGAATGTCGGCATTGTTTGGGACCATGCACTAGCCACTAACTGGCCACCCTCTTTTTGTAATACATGTTTAAAACGAAACAAAAATCCAATTATCAGTGCGACAATATACAATATACTGTGGGCCTATTTCCCTCTGATCACTCTGTAAGTGAAAGAAACCATTACAAATATGAATTCAGATCCCTCTTTTATAATTTTACGCCCAATTCTATATTTAATTTTATTTAAAGGAGAACCACCTTTTGAACTTTGTTGAAAATATTATCCTGTTTACAGGATAAATGGGATTATTTCTGATTATCCATTTTCATTTTTAAAATAAAAGGAAGGGTCTAAATCATGAAATATACCCTGGCTGCGTAAGGCATTACAAAATGAAAAAAATGATGTGGGGTCTACAGATTAATTCCTCATGAACTCAGTTGCACCCTTCTCTCTAAATCAGATGTTCATTTTGTTTGAACAACTTACTATGCTCTGAGTGATTAACTTGGGGTGACAGTCCAGTGCAGTACTGAGGGAGTGTTATTTTTTTGATGAGACATTGAATCGAGGTTCCTTCTGACTGTTCGGGTGGATATCAATGATCCCACAATGGTTAGTAAAGAAGAGCAGGAAGTTGCCAAATTGTGCTGGCCAACATTGCTTCCTCAACCATCACCATCTAATCACCTGCTAACCGTTCGTCTTGCTGCTGTTTTTGAAATCTTGCTTTTTGCAAAGTTGGTTGTCACACTTGCTTAGAAAACAAAAATCATTTCATTTCAAATTAATTTGATGCTTTCAGAAACATGATAATGTGTTACATAAATACAAGTCCTTCATTATCATATCAAGGATGTTTATGAGAGTTTATTTTTAATAGTGATCTTTTCTATGGCTATATTATTAATGGTCTCAGTTGCATTGATGTTACTGGATGAACACGAGTTACCTAATGACATCTGCTATGCCAATGGTAAGCATCCAGTTCGCAGTAAGAACTTTTCATTGTCTTTCAGAATCTATACAAAGCAGACCTTGGGTGGTTGAAGGGTATTGGATGGTCTCCTTTGGATTCAATAGAGGTGGCCACCGTCAAAAAAGCTGGAGAGATCCTGAGTGAGAGCAATTACCGTCAGCACCCATCCAAGTTTAAGTTCGGCAGCTTGTCTGACTCCATGGATATGACCCTAGCAAAGCATAATGCACAGATTATGAATAAGGTTGGATTATAATTTTTGGTTAATTGATAAATATATTTTGAATGTCACCCATCAAAGTGCTAATCTTTGTATCTATATTTAATCCTTAGCATGCATACATCGAAGCCTGGGAAGCAGACAAGACTAAAATTCACATCATGCCAGATATTCCGGAGATAGTATTAGCAAAACAGAACCAGATCAGCTGCAGTGACGTAAGTGTATGAAGCCATTTTGAAATGGCACTTGCTCGCTGTGTTAGTCTTTATTGTACATACAGGACCGATCCTGTTTACAGGAAACAGGGCCGAAAACTCAATAGACTGCCAGCTAGTGAAGGATAAATGCTGAAGCCTGGTCTTTAGTCACTTACAAGCTTTTATTGACATAGACCCACCTTGCATACCATGCCACAGCGTCAAAAAAAGAACCCCTCTTTCAGCCTGCTCCTGTGCATGTATTACATGAGCACAGGTGAGTTCCCAGTTGATACCCACCATCTCTATACAATTAACACCCGACTAATGTACAATTCACAAAAGCAGAGGTAAAAGATCTGAAAAAGCCTGGGCTGTAACTTTCAAGCTCCAGGGCAGTGTAACTGGGGGGCTGTTGGCGGGGAGGGGTTACTCCAAAGATGCACCAGATGACCACAATCCCAAACTGGCCCCCACCCCAACCAACCCCAGAGGTTCCCAGGTACGGATTGCATGGCAATCTTACAAACTCCCACTGCGCAACTGCCCTGCACTGGGAGCCATCCGAAAATGAGATTTAAATCACAAACTTCAGATGGTTCTGACTGTATTACGTCAATGGTTACCCAGAAAATGTTAACAGAATTACATTCGCTTCTAGCTTCTGGTAACTATTGTACAGACCCATACCAACCCCACGGGACTGCCCCTCCTCCACCAAACCCCCAGGGAACTCCCCCCACCCGCCGACTTCCCCACCAACAGGACACCATCCCCCCCTACCCCCACAGGATTTCCCCAACCCCTGAACACCCAGGGGACTTCCCTGCCCCACAGGACTCCCCCAACCCCCCACAGGAACCTCCCAACCCATGAGGGACTCCCCCCACCCCCAGACTACTCCACCCACCCATCCACATAGGCCTCCCCATGCTCACCCTGGACGACCCCCTAACTCCCGAACTACACCCACTCCTAAAGCCTGACCTGACCCGACCGACCCCCCCCCCGACCTCCCCCGACTGTCCGATTCTTCCCCCCTGACTGTCCAACCACCCCCCCCCACCCGATGCCAACTGTCCAATTTCACTCCTCCCCCTGACTGCCTGGACCCCCTCTTAACACCCCACAAATTCTGGACACTTCCCTGACAAACCTACCTTCTCCCTGGCTTGAAGTGGCTGGATCTTTAAACTTACCTGATTTACTGTAGCCAGTGCTGTAAAAAAAAAGGGTTGTAGCCTCCTTCTATCCGATTATGCAGTGCTTGACCGAAGGCCTCAGGAACTGCCTTGCACAGTACTCACCTGGCCTCACTCAGATGGTCGGGTGAGACAGGGCCGAGGAGATTTGTAGGTAGGAAAGTAGGAGAAGAGTGGCAATCTGACCCTGATGGTGCATGTTCAGGCCCTTTGTGATAAAAATGGAGCATTTTCTGCCTCGTCTAACTTTGGTAGCAGTCCCTTTAGCTGAGGCACAAAGCAGAATCACTCAAATTTTGGTGGTACCTCTGCTACCAGAATTGCGGTGGAATGGGCTTTCTGCCAACTCATCGGCTTGCTGGCGCTGACTCCAAAAGCCTCTTCAGCAATTCTCAGGCATGTTTCTGGTACTGTTCCTATCTACATCAGGAGTCAGTCTTGTGTATGTGAGAGTGGTTCTGAAAAATGGCTCCAGTAGGCTTAGGATATCATGCAGGGCTGTCTAAATTTCATGAATAAAGGGAGCAAATCAATTGACCTTTCTTGGTTCTATTCCCTTTGGAGAAGGCATGGGAAACATGGAGCTATGAAGTCATATAATATTTCCAATAGCCTGGGATTAAGGCACACATGTTTTTGGCCAATATTGTTAGTCTTCGGTGTAAATAAGATACTAAAGTTGGAAAATTTGACATATGCACATAACTTGCAAGTTATTTTCCTTCCCTCTCCCATACCTGGACAGAGTATCCATGCTGCTATCACCATTTCAAGCAGAAAATTATAAAGAGCGATTTCATGGGTAGGGATTTATTCTTGCGAATTCATACCCAATTTTACACTGTTGACGACGCTGCAACAGAGCCCAAAGTGACTCTGGAAACACTGTGGGTTTGATTCACAACTTAGAAATCAAACTTAGAAATCGATGTTTGTAGGAGGCCAAATCCAGGCCTAGCGTTTGAGCAATGGCAATGAGCTGATGAAGAAGGAGGCCTGCAATGAGGCCATGGAAGTGGTAGAGAGAGTTGCAAATTGCAAGAGAGCTCTTTTCCTGAACCCATGGGGGAGATCCACCAAATTTCAGTGAGATCCAAGCCAATGCGACCAATTTCACAGCCGTAGAGTCAGAAATTTAGATGCCACCATTGCCATGATAGCCACGAGCTATTTAAATGTGCCTATTTCCAGTTAAAGTGCTATGCTCGTGGGCAGGTTCGTGTTAGTGTGGAATAAAATGATGTGCCCTATTGTTTGCCATTGGTAGTAGGAGGAGGGAACAGAGTCTCCCTGGTGGGAAGGAATTGGCTTAAGAAGATACAGTTAAACAGGGCCTAGCTATTTACAGTAGGAGTCTGAGAAAGTGCTAAGAGAGCACAAAGTGGTCTTTGAGCAAGAAGGACCAAATGATAAAATTAGGCGTCACAAAGCTGAAGTCAAGATAAAGGGCAATGTACAACTGAAATTTTGTAAGGCTAGGCCAGTGCATTATACACAGTTACAATTAGTAAGTATAGAGGTAGGTGGAGATCTTGAATAGTTGGTGAAAAGTTGGGGAGTGTGTCTCAGAATGAGACATGATCCAACCAAGGTTCCTTTCCTTCCATGGTCAAACATTCGAAACCATGGGAATGAATACATGTTGACTTCCCTGAAGTGGAAGGGAAAGAGTAAATGTTTTTGTCGATAGCTATAGCAAGTGGATAAATGTTGAGTCTATGCCCAATACCACATGTGCCAAACTATTGAGGTTCTTAGAAGTTGGTTTGCAATTTGCTGCAAACCACCATCTTCTTGAGGGTAACTAGGGATGGGCAATAAATGCTGGCCCAGCCAACAAAGCCCACATCCTGTGAATGAATTTTAAAAAATTATGGATTGTCAGAGGTGTTGGTGTTAGATAATGGTCCACAGCTTACATCAGAAGAGTTTGAAATATTTCTGAGTAAGAATGGATTTAAACACGCTTGAATACCTCCATATCATCCAGTATCGAATGGTGGTGCAGAAAGAAGTGTACAGATTGTGATGAGGTCTTAGCAGAAGTATTTGCTCGGTGACAGTCAATCCTGATGCAATAATTTCCATGATTCTCTTCGACACAGGCTAGAAAATTTTCTATTTCTTACAGGATAACCCCATAGCCTACAATAGGTTGATCACCTCACATGTTATTGGTTAAACACATTACAAGGACAAGGTGTGGTTTTCTTAAGCCTGATGTCAAAAGGAAAATTAAAAAAAGCAAGACAAAGTGAAGATGAGCCATGATACATGAGGCATGAAACTTAAGAGAGTTCAGTGCTGGTCAGAAGGTCATGGTGAAAACCCACCAACATGATAAGCAAAAGTATGTGATTGGAGCTATTGTAAAGAGACTGGGTGCATTCACATACCTTGTGAAGATTTGAGAGAGGCTGCATCAGTTTCATGTAGATAATTTTCTTGAAAGAAGAAATCTGACAAAGGGAAAGCATGAGAAACATCCTCTATTCCAAACTCCTACTACGGCTCAAAATAAAAGAAAGAAAGCGAAAGCCAAAAAGGAACTGAAAATTGGCCAGTATTTCAGAATCCACTGGTAGAGCAAAGTGAGTCAGTGTCTTTGATTAAGACCAATCAATGTCACACTCCTAACCACAAAGGCCGGGGTATTATTTTATATCTTAAAGTATAAATGTTTTTTTAAGTGGGGAGGGAGTGTAGGATAATGGACAGCCACCTCTCTGCTGCTCTAACTGTTCTTTAGAGAGGTATAAGTAAAGTTAGTTCAATAATGGCTGCCTCTGTGAATCCACATGGTGATTTTATCTCAGTACAATGCATAACACTATGACCCTTCACAAAGGTGGGATATGCGGAAACTTTAGAACACTTCTTTAGCCAGCTCATCAAATATCTAAGCCATATTACCCTATCCTCTGCCCCCACATTGACCTCACATCCAAATCTTAGTTGGCTAGTGCGCCCCATTTAACCAGGCTGACCATATGCTAGGTCCTGTAAAAGGTGCGGGGCACAGTAATTTCGACAGCCCCACCAGTGGCCCTGGTCCTCATTATATCAATAGTCTTGTAAGGGGTGAGCACAGCAACATGTCAGAAACTGGGGCACGTAACTAAGACCACAGGCATTATTCACCACAACCTGCCCTGCCACTTTTAGCATTTTATGCACATCGATGCCCAGGTCTCTCTATTCCTGCACATTCTTTGGAATTACCTCTGCTCATTCCTCCTACCAAAATGTGTCATGTTTTTTCATTTTATGATCCTTGACCAGGCATGAGCATACGGTTGGTGATGGAGGGGTGGAGGAGAGTTGATGGGGCACCTATGTTGGAGCATTTTTGGTCTGCTTTGCCTTCAAAGGGTGAATTAAGTTGGGAACCACTGAAGCATCTCTGTGGAAACCAGCAGTGCCCATCTGAACCATAGTAATACCTTCTGCCCTGTAATATGGGGTGGGATGACCATCTTCAGCCACCAGTAAGCTTACAGTTATCTCCCCTACACTCGGCTGATGATGAAATTAAGAACACATTCGAGATCCACTTTTGTTTTGAACCTGATGCTATGAATATTATTTCTTCCCCGTAGAAACTGTACAAACTTGGTATGGAGCATGATAAGAAGAAGGGCTACAAACTACATCCTGACGCCATCTCAATCAAGGCTGCAAAAGCATCCCGAGATATTGCCAGTGATGTAAGTGAACCTGTTTATTTTGAGTCAGAAAAATCTATAAGATTGTGATGCCGGTATGCTTTCTTTAGAATTTTCAAACCTTAATTACACAAATCTAAACTTGATGACTGAATGTAACATTACTCGTTTGATCTCTGCTTTAGTACAAATACAAAACAGCCTACCGCAAGCAGCTTGGCCACCATGTTGGATGCCGCAACATTCAGGATGACCCCAAGATGGTTTGGTCTATGCACGTAGCCAAGATTCAGAGCGACAGGGAATACAAGAAGGACTTTGAGAAATCAAAGACCAAGTTCAACATGCCAGTCGACGTGCTGGACGTCCTGTTGGCCAAGAAATGCCAGACCCTGGTCAGTGACATTAACTACAGACATTACCTACACAAGTGGACCTGTCTGCCAGACCAGAACGATGTGATCCAGGCAAAGAAGGCCTATGAACTGCAGAGCGATGTGAGTACCTCCCTAATAATGTTAAAGTTCCATTTAGAATTCTCAAGAAACTTGGTAAATTGTTGAGTTTGATAAGTATTATTATAATCAAACGGAGGGATTTTCCGCAGCCACCTTCATCTTCTGGTCCCGCCGCAAGTCAATGGACGTCTGTCTGGGGCGCCACCTCGCCCATGGCAGGTACCACCCACCACGGGGCTGGAAAATCCCAGCCAAAAGTATATGGAAGTGGTTAAATTGGTAATTGCATAGGTAGATAGAATTGTGAAGATTTGAGCCAAATTTTAAATTCACAATACTTAATTATTAATACTGGCTATCAATTGTGTTAACATTAATATTGGAATCCATTAAAATATACATTGTTTTATCTATATTTTTTGGGTTGATAAATTTCAACAATTTTTTATCCTTTCATGGAATGTGAACATCGTTGGAAAGGCCAACATTTGCTCCCCATCCTTAACTGCCAACTCTTGCAATGGATGTCAACTCACTGGATTCCTTCAAAGTGGGAGCTGGACCTGTTTCTGGCAGGACAGAGATGACCTGATAGGAAAGTTAGATGAGGCATAGAATTATCAAGACCAGAGTCACGTCCTGATGAAGGCTGAATTTTTGGTGAACCACTTTCTTAAACCGCTGCAGTCCATGTCGTGTAGGTACACCCACAGTGTTGTTAGGGGTGGAGTTCCAGGATTTTGACCCAGCAACAGTGAAGGAACAGCGACATGGTTCCAAGTCAGGATGGTGTGGAGTTTGGCTCCATCAGTGTAAAAATTAGGAGAGAATGCAATTTACAGCTTTTGTGTTCCAGAAAATCTATTGCTCCTTGATCAGGTTATTTGGCCAAGTCAACCAAATGCTCCTCAATCCAGAAGAGGGGCATTTATAGCTTATTATTCAAAAGACCTTGTAGCTATTGGCATAAGAGTGTGGCATCAAGGATTCCTAGCAAAACTGGAGTCAATGGGAATCAGGAGGAAAACTCTCCGCTGGTTGGAGTCATACCTAGCACAAAGGAAGATGGTTGTGGTTGTTGGAGGTCAGTCATCTTGGTTCCAGGAGATCTCTGCAGGGGTTCCTCATGATAGTGTCCTTGGCCCAACCATCTTCAGCTGCTTCATCAATGACCTTCCTTCCATCATAAAGTCAGAAGTGGGCATGTTCGCTGATGGTTGCACAATGTTCAACACCATTTGCAACTCCTCAGATTCTGAAGCAGTCCATGTCCTAAGGCAGCAAGATCTGGACAATATCCAGGCTTGGGCTGACAAGTGGCAAGTAACATTCACGCCACACATGTGTCAGGCAATGACCATCGCCAACAAGAAAGAATCCACCCATCGCCCCTTGATGTTCAATTACCATCACTGAACCCCTCGCTATCAACATCCTGGGGGTTACCATTGACCAGAAACTGAGTTGGACTAGCCCTATGAATACTATGGCCACAAGAGCACGTCAGGGGCTAGGAATCGTGCGATGAGTAACTCACTCCCCGACTTCCCAAACCCTGCCCACCACCTACAAAGCACAAGTCAGGAGGGTGATGGAATACTCCCCACTTGCCTGGATGAGTGCAGCCCCCACAACACTCAAGAAGCTTGACACCATCCAGGACAAAGCAATGCAATTGATTGGTGCCACAGCCACAAACATTCACTCCCTCCACCACCGACGCACAGTGGCAGCAGTGTGTACCATCTACAAGATGCACTGCAGGAATTCACCAAGGCTCCTTCAACAGCATCTTTCAAACCCATGACCACTACCATCTAGAAGGACAAGGACAACAGATAGATGGGAACACCACCACCTGGAAATTCCCCTTCACGTCACTCACCATCTTGACTTTGAAATATATTGTCATTCCTTCACTGTCACAGGGTCAAAATCATGGAACTCCCTTCCTAACAGCACTGTAGATGTATCTACACCACATGAACTGCAGCAGTTCAAGAAGGCAGCTCACCACCACCTTCTCAAGGGCATCTAGGGATGGACCATAAATGCTGGCCCAGCCAGCGAAGCCCACATCCCGTGAATGAATTTAAAATAATCATAAGACATAGGAATAGGATTAGGCCTTTCAGCCTCTTGAGTTTGCTCCGTCATTCAATAAGATCATGGCTGATCTACTATAAATGGCATTATAGTTCCATTATCTCAAGTACAAAACACTTTGGCCAAGTATTTATGGCCCCTCTGGCCTAGCAGGATATTATGGTTCTGCCGGACTGATTGGAGATTTTAATGGCTCACTGCATCTGCCGGGGGTGGGGGGGTAACACAGCGAGGAGAGAGCCGGGAGTTTCAGTGTAAAACAGCGAGGAGAGAGCCGGGAGTTTCAGTGTAAAACAGCGAGGAGAGAGCCGGGAGTTTCAGTGTAAAACAGCGAGGAGAGAGCCGGGAGTTTCAGTGTAAAACAGCGAGGAGAGAGCCGGGAGTTTCAGTGTAAAACAGCGAGGAGAGAGCCGGGAGTTTCAGAGTAAAACAGCGAGGAGAGAGCCGGGAGTTTCAGAGTAAAACAGCGAGGAGAGAGCCGGGAGTTTCAGAGTAAAACAGCGAGTAGAGAGCCGGGACTTTCAGAATGAAACAGCGAGGAGAGAGCCGGGAGTTTCAGAGTAAAACAGCGAGGAGAGAGCCGGGAGTTTCAGAGAAAAACAGCGAGGAGAGAGCTGGGAGTTTCAGAGTTTCAGCGAGGAGACTGGGAGATAAATAAAGTCAAACTGTGACATCAAATGAAAGTCATGAGTTGATTGGTTGATGACAAATTGCTTTTAGGGACTGTGTTTCAAGTGTGGAAATTTAAGAAAAAACAACATCAATTTTTTAAGCAGTCTTTAATTGCCTGGCTTATTATTTAAGATTTAAGAGGGAAGGAAGAAACTAGTGATTTCATTATTTATATTAATTTCACGTGGTAAAGTTTATTGGATTCTAATGTTTCAGTTAGTTCAGTAAGTGCTGGTGAGAAGTGACATTAATTTACTTAATACTTAATCATGTAATTAATTACTTTATTAAGAACACAATAAAAATTGCAAGGCAGGTGATTTGTAGCAATTGCACGATGTGGGAGCACCTTGATGCCAGCGTAAACCAGGACAAGCACGTCTATCGTACAAGCACATCTATAGTAAGTGTTTGCAGTCCAAGCAGTGTCAGCTCAGAATTTATGAGCTGGAGGCTGAGCTGCAGGCACTGTGACATATCAGAGAGGGGCAGAGTTTCCTGGACACTTTGTTCCAGGAGGCTGTCACACCCCTTAGGTCAGGGTCTTCTGATTTGGTCCATGGTCAGGGACAGCAGGGTGTGACTGCAGGTGAGGCAGGTAAGGGGACCCAGAAGGTAGAAATGGAACAGCCACAGTCTGTGTAAGTGTCCAACAATTTTGAGGTTCTTGCAGCTTGCGTGGATGGTAGCAAGGGCTGTAGTGTGGATGAGCGGACTGACCATGGCACCATGGTACAGGGTGCAGGTACAGGTACAAATCATTCTAGTGGGGTGAGTTAATAGGAATGTAGTGGTGCTGGGGGACAACATAGTCAGGTGATAGATATGGTTATTTTCAGCAAAGAGTGAGAGGCCAGATGGCTGTGTTGCCTGCCCAATGCCAGGGTTCAGAACATCTGCTTTGGGCTGGAGAGAGGAGGAGGATCCAGTGGTTGTGGCCCATGTAGGAACCAACAACATAGGTAGTACTAGGAAAGGGGTTCTGCTGAAAGAGTATGAGCAGCTAGGGGCTAAATTAAAAGCAGAATCTCATGGGTAATAATCGCTGAATTATTACCTGAGCTACAAGCAAATTGACATAGGGTAAATAAAATTAAAGAATTGAACGCATGGCTCAAAGATTGGTGTGGGAGAAATGGGTTTCAACTCCTGGGACACTGGCACCAGTTTAGGCAAAGTGGGAACTGTATCATTGGGACGACCTTCACCTGAACCACGCTGGGCTGTGTTCTGGCAAGTTGTATAACTAGGGCGGTAGAGAGGGCTTCGATTTAAATGGGGATATCAAATTTGGGAAGATGTGCTAAATCAAAGAGTAGTGACAAGACAACTGAGAAAGTTATTGATATGGGAAATGATAAACAGACCATGACAGGAAAGGATAGAGAGTACAAATCTAAGAGTAAATCAACAGATAAGGCTAGAGATTGCAAAAATGATAAAAGGACAAAACTAAAGGCTCTGTATCTGAATACACGTAGCATTCGAAATGAAACAGATGAATTGATAGTGCAAACAGAAATAAATTAGTATGATCTGATAGCCATTACAGAGATGTGGCTGCAGGATGAGACAGATTGGGACCTGAATATTGAAGGATACATGACATTTAGGAAGGACAGGAAGCTAGGAAAAGCTGGGTTGATAGCTCTGTAAATTAATTATGGTATTAGCACAATAGAGAATGTTGACCTAAATTCAGGTAAACAGGATGTCAAAGCAGTTTGGGTAACGATGAGGAATGATAAAGGCAAGAAGTCACTTGCAAGGAGTAGTGTATAGGCGCCCTAACAGTAACCACATGGTAGGATGCAGTATACAGGAAGAAATAGTGAGAGCCTGTCAGAAAAGTACAGCGGTAATCATGGGAGACTTTAACCTACATATAGACTGGAAAAATCAGATGGGCAAAGGTAGCCTAGCTGAGGAGTTCATCGAATTTTTTTCAAGATAGTTTCTTAGAACTGCGCATTTTGGAACCAACCAAGCAGCAGGCTATACCTGACCTGGTATTGTGCAATGAGATTGGATTAATTAATTACCTCATAGTGAAGGTGTCCCTAAGTAGCAATGATCATAATATGATTGAATTTTACTTTCAGTTTGAGGGAGAGAAGGATGGGTCCAAGAGTAATATTTTAAACATATTATGTTAAACAAATTATGAGGCTATGAAAGCAGAGCTAGCTCAAGTGAACTGGCAAACCAGGTGAAGGGAAAGGTCAATATAGATCCTGTGGCAAACTTTTAAGGAGATATTTCAGAATATGCAGAATAGATACATTGCAATGAGAAAGGAAAATTCCAAGGGGAGAAGGATACATGACATTTAGGAAGGACAGGAAGCTAGGAAAAGCTGGGTTGATAGCTCTGTAAATTAATTATGGTATTAGCACAATAGAGAATGTTGACCTAAATTCAGGTAACCAGGATGTCAAAGCAGTTTGGGTAACGATGAGGAATGATAAAGGCAAGAAGTCACTTGCAAGGAGTAGTGTATAGGCGCCCTAACAGTAACCACATGGTAGGATGCAGTATACAGGAAGAAATAGTGAGAGCCTGTCAGAAAAGTACAGCGGTAATCATGGGAGACTTTAACCTACAGTTAAAGATCCTTCATTCTTCTGGTGGATAAAGGGATTTAATAGGGAAGCTATTTCCTCTGGTAGGGGAGCCCAAGAGTGGTTAACTAAAAAAGTTAAAGATAGTATCAAACTTAAAGAAAAAACATATAACTGCGCAAAGATGAATGGCAGGTTAGAAGTTTGGACTGAATATTAAAAAAAGCAAAGAAAGACTAAAAGATTAGTAAGGAAGGGAAAAATTAGTGTACGAGAGAAAGCAAGCTAGAAATATAAAACAGATTATAAGGGTTTCTATAGGTATTTTAAAAAAGAAAGGTATTAATAAAGTGAGCGTTGGTCCGAGAGAAAGTGTGGTTGAGCAATTAATAATGGAAAATAAGGGGATGGCAGAGGAATTGAACAGGTATTTTGTATTGGTCTTCACTATAGGGGATATTAGTAACATCCTAGAAATAGCTGTAAAGCAGGAAATGGAAGGGAGGGAGGAACTCAAAAGAAATTAGTCACCAGGGAAGCTGTACTGAGCAAATGGTTGGAGCTATGAGCTGACAAGTCCCTGGGTCTTGATGGATTTCATTCTAGGGTCTTAAAAGAAGTGACTAGTAAAATAGTTGATGCATTGGTTTTAATTTTCTAAAAATCCCTAGATTCGAGGAAGGTTCCATTAGATTAGAAAATACCAAAAAGGGAGGGAGACAGAAAGAAGGAAACTACAAGCTGGTTGGCTTAATGTTTGTCGTAGGGAAAATATTAGAAGCTATTGTTAAAGATGCTATAGCAGGGCACTTAGAAAAGTTCAAGGTAATCAGGCAGAGTCAACATAGTTTTGTGAAAGGGAAATCATGTTTAACTAACTTATTGGAAGTAACTTGAGGAAGTAACATGTGCTATGGATAAGGGGGATGTACTGTACTTAGATTTCCAGAAGGCATTTAATAAGGTGCCACATCAAAAGTTATTGTAGAAAATAAAAGCTCACAGTGTAGGGGGTGACATATTGTAATGGATAGAAGATTGGCCAACTAACAGGAAACAGAGAGTAGGCATAAATGGGTCTTTTTCTGGTTCGCAAGACGTAAAGAGTGGCATGCCACAGGGATCAGTGCTGGGGCCTCAACTTTTTACAATTTATATAAGTGACTTGGATGAAGAGACAGATGGCATGGTTGCTAAATTTGTTGATGACATAAAGATAGGTAGGAAAGTAAGTTGTGAAGAGGACATAAGGAAGCTACAAAGGGACATAGATAGGTTAAGTGAGTGGGCAAAGATCTGGCAAATAAAGTACAATGTAGGCAAATGTGAAACTGTCCATTTTGGCAGGAAGAATAAAAAAAAGCATATTATCTAAATAGTGAGAGATTGCAGAGCTCTGAGATTCAGAGGGATCTGGGTGTCTTAGCACATGAATCACAAAATTAAGGTACAGCAAGTAATTAGGGAAACTAATAGAAAGTTATTGTTTATTGTGAGGGGAATTGAATACAAGAGTAGGGAGGCTATGCTTCAGTTATACCAGGCATTGGTGGGACCACATCAGGAGTACTGGTGACTATATTGGTCTCCTTATTTAAGGAGGATGTAAGTGCACGGGAAACAGTTCAGAGAAGGTGTACTAAACTAATACCTGGAATTGCAGGTTGTCTTATGAGGGAAGTTTGAATAGGCTAGGCTTGTATCTGCTGGAGTTTAGAAGAGTAGGAGAGGACTGGATTGAAACGTATAAGATCCTGAGGGGTCTTGAATGTGGAAAGGATATTTCCTCTTTTGGGAGAATCTAGAACGAGAGGCCACTGTTTCAAGATAAGCGGTCGCCCATTTAAGACAGAAATGAGGAGAAATTTTTTCTCACAGAGGATTTCGAATTCTCTTCCTCAAAAGGCGGTGGAAGCAGAATCTTTGAATATTTTTAAGGCAGAAGTAGATAGCTTCTTGATAAGGGGGTTGAAAGCTTATAAGGGGTAGGCGGGAACGTAGAGCAATCAGGTCAGCCATGACCTTATTGAATGGCGGAGCAGGCTCGAGGGGCCAAATGGCCTACTCCCTGGTCCTAATTCTAATGCTCATATGCGTGTTCATATGTAAGTGAAGTTGATTCTTAGCTTTTAGTTCTGCACAAAAAAATCACTATGTCAGGAGATCACTCTGGCCCTGATAATTCTATGCAACATTTAAATTTCATATGAAGTGATCCCTGCCCTGCCAGAAATAGCCCCAGCTCTCACTTAAGGAATCGAGCAAGTTGACATCCATTGCGCTAATTAGCAGCCTATTCAGAGTTTCACTATTCTCTGGAAAAAGGCTCATTCCTGACATCTAGCCTGGATCTCGCCTCAGACAACTTAAAATGGTGACTCCCTGGTCTGCCGTAATCGTTAATTGTTCCCTTATGTGGAATAAACTGCCAACTCAAATACAGTCTATTCCTTTCATCATCTTATAAATCTTTACTATGATTCTTACAAGGGTAGAAATTACATTTGGTGATATTAGTGGATGAATGCTTAAAGTTATCATTTGCTGTTCTTTTGTCTACTTCATTTAACACAGGAGTTAGCTTGTCCATTCCAATCAGGTAAAATATTCTAATCTATACTTAGGAAGGATTAGGATTTGATTGAATCTCAGATGATTGTGGCTTTTTTCTTTCTTTTCACTTATAAATGGCTTGTGGGTTTGTATTGCAGCTAAAAATAATGAAATGGTCAAATTTGTTCATTCCTTGCTTTATGGTTTAATGTTCCGAGGTACAATTTACCTGACTATACTGTCAAGCTTATGCTGGAATTGCAGGGTGGGTAATTTCATACCTGTTGACATCTTTCTGTCACCACAAGATAGCCAAGGTAATTTTAAAATAGAAAATAGACCAATAGGGGCAAGTTGATTACTTACTTGCCTAGTTAATAAACAGATTGACCATCTGGTAGTTTGTAGGAATTGTCTTGTTTTTAGGGGTCTGGTTCAAAATAACACGTGTAATGCCACAATCAATTAGCAAGAATGGTGAGTAGAACTCTATAAAGGTGTTGAGTTCTCCTTAAGTATTTGTAGGGAGAGTCAGGAATAAAGGGATTGCCCAAGGTTATGTCTCTACCCAGTGAAAACAACAAGATAATGTACTTTTTTTTTGTATGTCTACTGCTTAGATACATTGTCTGAATTTTTTGGAGGAAGCCTCACCACCTATTGCTCAGGTGGGCACAGGACCCTGGGGCAGAAATTTGCCAGTAGTGACTAGTTAACAGGCTGCTGCTGGGTCCGCTATCCAATTGAGGATGCTGGCCCACACCACCCCCCCCCCCACCCCGAGACCCCTTTGCCCAGAGCTGCCAGCCCAATCAGAGGGCCAGCAACCTTGGCAGTACCACTGCGGGTGGTCAGGCTGCAGCATGAGGGAGAGGGCACCTCAATGCTGAGGCCTCCTGAAAGGCAGGTAAGTTCTCCTGTGGAATCTGGGGCCAGGTAGGCCTTGGCGATTGGGTGGTGGGGCTGTGGAGTTTATTACAGCATCGGTGAATTAGACCATTGCCGACACGGGTGCCACCAGTCTTTAATTGGCAGTTTGCGCATGGCAGGCCCTGTTGACTTGGACAAAATGCCTGCTGGGACAGGAAGTGGACCTTAATTGAGCCCTTAAGTTGCTCAATTGGCCGCTCATGGCAATATGCCATGGTGGTGGGAAGACTTTGGTCGCCCATCCCAATACCTTCCCCTGCCTTCTTATCTGCACCCCCCCACTTCCCAGACCGTGTACAAAGGGCTGGGAAAATTCAGCCCATTGTGTGTGTGAAATGCTGAGCCAGACACAGTAAAGGAATTGAGTTGCAAATTTTGGTATGTCTGATTCAGGTTCAAATAATTTTACATGCCATTAAAATAATGGACAGAGAAATCTGCTCACACTGACAGCAGTAATTTTTAGCCTTTTGTCATGTAGAAACAAAATGTGAAAAATTGCTTGCACGGTCAGATGCCAAAGGGCTTGGTTGTTGCACATAATACTTTGCGCAGCTAAGGTGACCTTAGACTGAGCACACAGCACGTGCACTTTGAACTTGTTCAACTTTAAATTTGTGCCTAGTCCTCTTTCAACCGCTTGCGTACTTGTTTCTCCTCACCATCCTAAACCAAACAATTCTTGTGACCCCAGCTGTTGTACAAATCAGACCTGGAATGGCTTCGTGGTATTGGATGGTCTCCTTCTGATTCGCTGGACGTTCAGAAAGCTAAGAAAGCTGGAGAGATCCTGAGCGAAAACAGTTATCGTCAACCCCCTAGCAAGTTTAAGTTTACAAGCATTCTTGATTCCCTTGACCTGGTTTTAGCCAAGAACAATGCTCTACATCTCAATAAAGTAAGTAATATCATGGATTCTTGACAAAAGCAGATTTTACTTTCCATTTCAGATTTTTTTCTCAGGGGGCATTGACCTTAAAAAATCTTTCTGGTAAGTACAAAATGAAAATATGTGTCATTTTAACATCACGGCTTTGGAATTGTAGGATAAGTTTTTAAAAATGCTCAATGCATTATTCTGAAATCATGTTGCATGCTGTTTTAATGGGGACATCATACAGACATGGCAAAATTGTGACACTGCAAGTAGGTATGACACGAGGAATTCTTACCATTCCATGATTTTTGATATCTTAAAAATATTTTATATATTTTGAGATATGAAAAGCTTATCATGCAGCTTGCAGCTTGAATCTTTGACTCTTGGACATTGGGTGACGCATTGCACTTTGGAAGAATATAGGTGGAATTGCTCTCCCATCAGTAAGGAAACATTCTGGCCCAAAATAGTTTGCCAAACATCTGCAGAACCTTCAGATCTTTGACAAAAACTAAAGCTGTCACACTGATGCCAAAAACATATGATCATTTCTCTTGCTCCTTTTTGTTTTACAGCAATTGTACACAGAAGCTTGGAATAAGGATAAGCTCAATGTTCATGTCATGCCAGACACTCCCGAAATTATTCTGGCCCAAAACAATTCTGCCAATGTCAGCCAGGTATGAATCTCTGTGACTGAAATGATTGAAATATGATTCTACTAATTGATCAGAAGCAAAACCTGATGTAAATCACGTTTGTTTGTCCATTTTAGAAACTGTATCACAAAGCGTGGGAGGAATCCAAGCGAAAAGGCTATGACTTACGAGCTGATGCTATTCCAATCAAGGCTGCGAAAGCCTCCAGAGACATTGCAAGCATGGTAAGATAGTTTATCAACCAGTGTGCACCATGTTAATTCTATTTACAAGCCAGATGTTAAAATAACCACTGCTGGTTCACCAAAAATGGGGAAAGGTAAAGTTATCCTCTTTCTTCACAATCAGTACAAATACAAAGAAGCCTACCGCAAGCAGCTTGGCCACCATGTTGGATGCCGCAACATTCAGGATGACCCCAAGATGGTTTGGTCCATGCACGTAGCCAAGATTCAGAGCGACAGAGAGTACAAGAAAGACTTTGAGAAATCAAAGACCAAGTTCAACATGCCAGTCGACATGCTGGACATCCTGTTGGCCAAAAAATGCCAGACCTTGGTCAGCGATATTGACTACAGACATTACCTACACAAGTGGACCTGTCTGCCAGACCAGAACGATGTGATCCAGGCAAGGAAGGCCTATGAACTACAGAGCGATGTGAGTACTTCTCATTATTTTGCCTCCATATTACTTAAGATAAAGCTAACTTATACATTTGCTTTTGTTATGTGTTACAAAACTAAAGAAGGAGGCTTGAAATTGATTTAAGGAGAACATGGAACTAAAATAATGGAACAACGCTGAATGATTGGAAATAAAAGCCAACACAATCCCATTATTATGTCCCAAGGATTGTGAATTTTCTGATACAATAGAATCGTAGAAGCTCACATCACAAAAGAAATCATTTGCTCCATCATATCTATGTTGACCCTTTACTAGGTCAACCCAAAAATATAATCTGAGTTGCATGTTCTCTGTCTCTAGATCCTTCCTCAGCTTCAAATATTTATCGAATTGCTCTTGAAAGATGCATCAACCATTCCTTGGTGTAAAAATACTCCATGCTCAACAATCCTGAGTAAAGACATTTCCCTAATCTGTCTCCTCATTTTCTGAGTGGCAATTTCGCATCATCATGGACTCTGCAACTAGAGGAAATCATTTTTTTATTCATTCACGGCATGTGGGCATCGCTGGCTGGGCCAGCATTCATTGCCCTTTCCTTACTGCCCTTGAGAAGGTGGCGGTGAGTTGGATCCTTGAACTGCTGCAGTCCATGTGGTGTAGGTACACCCACAGTGCTGTTAGGGAGGGAGGCTAGGATTTTGACCCAGTGACAGTGAAGGAACAGCAATATATTTCCAAGTGAGGATGGTGAGTGGCTTGGAGGGGAACTTCCAGGTGGTGATGTTCCTATGTGTCTGCTGCCCTTGTCCTCCTAAATGGTAGTGGTAGTGGGTTTGTAAGCTGTTGTCTAAGAAGGCTTGGTGAGTTGCTGCAGTACACCTTGTAGATAGTACACACTGCTGCCACTTTGTGTTGTGGTGGAGGGAATTAATGTTTGTGGAAGGGGTGCCAATCAAACGGACTGCTTAGTCCTGGATGGTGTCAAGCATCCTGAGTGTTGTTGGAGCTGCACTTATCCATGCAAATACGTGGTATTCCATCACACTCCTGAGTTGTGCCTTGTAGATGGTGGACAGGCTTTGGAGAGTCAAGAGGCGAGTTACTTGCTGCAGGATTCCTAGCCTCTGACCTGCTCGTGTAGCTACAATATTCATATAACAGCCAGTTCAGTTTCTGGTCAATGATAACCCCCAGGATGGTGATAGAGGGGGATTCAGCAATGGTAATGCCATGAAATGTCAAGGGATGATGGTTAGATTCTCTCTTGTTGAAGGTGGTCATTGCCTGGCCCTTGTGTAGCATGAATGTTACTCGACATTTGTCAGCCCAAACCTGGATATTGTCCAGGTCTTTCTGCATTTGGACAGGGACTGCTTCAGTATCTGAGGAGTCTCAAATGGTGCTGAACATTGCGCAATCATCAGCAAACATCCCCACTTCTGACATTATGATGGAGGGAAGGTCATTGATGAAGCAGCTAAAGATGGTTGGGCCTCATACACTACTCATATACTACTCTGAGGAACTCCTGTAGTGATGCCCTGAAACTGAGATGATTGACTTCCAACAACCACAATCATCTTCCTTTGTGCTAGGTATGACTCCAACCAGTGGAGAGTTTTCCCCCTGATTCCTATTGATTCCAGTTTTGCTAGTCCTTTTTCACTATATCAAAACCTATATATACATAAACTCCTCTTAGCTGCCTGCTACAGTGGAAATAGTCTCAACATTTTACATCTATCCTTTTAATTATAGTTTCCAATCCCTGGCATTATTCTGGTGAATCTTCACATACGCTTTATGAGCTTAGGTGTATTATCTCATAGGTGTCCATTAAATTGCAGCTACAACCTGTTTGTCCATCCCATTAGGCTTTCTATTTACTCCTGAAATCATATTTGCCAAATGCACTACATTTTTATCATAGCACTTTTGGGTATCATACACCTTATGCCCAAGTCCAAATCCTTTATCTATGTGAATCACGAAAGTGAACCCAACAGTTCTGTGGAGCACCAATTCCAAATCCTTCCCCAACCTGATCAACATGCATTTACCTTAATCCGCGATTTCCTGTTCATCAACCAACTTTCCTTCCATGCTGCTGCATCTCTATTTATACCACATGCCTGAACCTTAGAGCGCACCTACCATGAGATACATTCTGTAAAATTTATTTACATGACATCTACTTCATTCCCATTATTCAATTTAAAAAATGAGCTCAGTTGAATTTATCAAATGCAACTTGCCTTTAATAAACTCATGTCTATGATCAACCAGTACATTTCTAAATGTCATCCATTTTATCACAAATTATTCTGGATTCTTGACAACAGACTAACTGGTCTATGATTATCTGGTATATCCTTCTGCCTCTTTGTGAACAAAAATGTCAAATTGACTATTGCCAACTCCCAAGGAACCATCTACATGCCTAAAGAGACTTGAAAGATTGTGGGCAGATCTATTATTGCTAATTTTGGGTATGCTACTTTTTTCAGAAACAAATCCATTTCTACAACTATATTTGAATATTCATCCACACCCTTCCCTAGCACATGTACATTTTTACTTCCACCATTGTCAAAACTAACACATTTGGCTGGATTTTAACTCTGAGCCAGTTTTTGGTCAGGTGATTTTGAAATTCCAGAAATAAGGCCTCTGCTAGTTTAACTCATGGGCTGTACCACAGAAATCATGCAAGCGATGAGTGGAGGCGTGCAAGTCCGCAGGAGGGAAACCCTACACTTTACTTGTTGGTCCTGATCCACTGGGTCCTATAAAGAAGGTTTAAAAAAAACTTAACTTCTTGGCACTCCTGTGCCAGTTTGGCTGTCAGGGAACTCACTGGCACTTCCTGCTCATTCTGACGAGTTAAAATTGAAGTGCTGTTCTGACAATGTCAATAGAACCTGACATGCAAATGTTAAAAAGGACTTTGCCAGCTTTGGGTGAATGAGCAGGTAGGGTTATAGTCAACACCCAAATATTTGCTCGATATCTTCACCCTTCATCATTCAACATTTCCCTTCAACCCTGAATGGTTTTACCTTCTCCTTCCTTCAAATGCATGTTAAAACCCTTACTACTTCCTTTTATATTAGGCTAACCTTTCCTCCTAATCTCCTTTAGTCCTTCCTATCTCTCTTTTTAACTTCTGACTTTCTATTTTTCATGTGATTTTTGTTCCAGCACAGAATTGAGGTGGAGGGCAATGGACATTCAGCCCATTGTGTCTGCACTGGATCTCTGAATGAACAATTCATTGAGTGCCATTACCCTCCCTTCTCCCTGTGACCCTGTACATTCTCCCTCTTCAAATAATAATCCAATACCCTCTTGAATGCCTCGAATGAACCTGCCTCCACCACACTCACAGGCAGCACTTTCCAGATCTTAACAACTCGCTGTATTTAAGTTTCTCCTTATGTCTGCAATGCTTCCTTTGCCAATTACCTTAAATCTGTGCCCTCTGATTCTTGATCCTTCCACCAGTAAGAACAGTTTCTCCCTATTTACTCTATCCAGATCCCTCATAATTTTGAATACCTCTAGCAAATCTCCTCTTAGCCTTCTCCAAGGAACAGAGACCCAATTTCTCCAATATCCATGTAACTGAAGTTTCTTATCCCTGGAGCCATTCTGTGCACTCACTAAAGCCTTGATATTTTTCCTAAAGTGTTTTTGTTACTCTTAAACTGAACATAACAACAATATTCTGTGTTAGTTATGAGCATGTTAATAAAGGCAATCCAGTTTGATCAGAATTTGCTTTATATTCACTGTGGTTTGATGACTTGCTCATGTCCCTTGCAGTTGCTGTACAAGTCTGATATGGAATGGATCCGTGGCTGTGGATGGATGCCCAATGGTTCTCTCGATATTAAGAGAACACAGAGAGCCCAGGAGATCCTCAGTGAGCGCCATTACCGCCAGCGTCCCGAATCGTTCAGCTTCACCAGCATTGTTGACCATCCCAGCCTAGTCCAAGCTAAAATCAACTCAAACCTGCTGAGTGATGTAAGCATCATTGTGGCTTTTTTTTTAAATGTCCAGTGACAAAATAGACATAAACTTTCATTGTGTTCAAACAAAGTGTTTGCCATTGGCTGCTACGGCTGCTTATGATGATTCAATATGGATCTTTTAAAGACATTCATATTCCAATTGTAGAATATTTTACCTCTAGGCAGTGAAATATGTTCTCTTGCAAAATTGTTAACAAATACTTAAAGTGGACTGTTGTTATAAGATTAAAGAACCCAAATTGTGCAATCCTATTAATTAATATAATTATTGGATCAAATCCTTTGAACAGACATGTCAGTCTAACATGTATTAGGCTAACATTTCCTCCTATTCCCCTTTAGTCCTTCTAATTGCTCTTTTTAATTTCTGACTTTCCATTTTTTTCATGATTTTTATTTTAATAATGTTTGATTCAGCTTCAGGATATATGTTTTAAGGATGGGGAGCCTCCTGCAAGGTGTTTTAAATTCATTTGCTGTCACTCCTCGACAAACAGAATGCTAGAAGTGCCTTGTTAGTTTGTGTAAAATGCTGGGGCCTCAGCAATTTACAATCTATGTTAATGACTCCAATAAAGAGACAGAATAATGTATTAAAGTTTGCTGATGATACCAAGCACAAGCGTACTCATTTATTTAACTTCTGCAGACTTGAAGTCAGGCCCTCAGAATTGCACAGAGAGTCGGTAACACTCTCACCTCTGAGTTGGAAGGTTGAGGGTTCAAGCCCCGTTCAGAGACTTGAGTATAAAAATCTAGGTTGACTCTTCAGTGCAGTATTGATGGAGTTGTTAAGTGCTATTTTTCAGATGAAATGTTAAACTGAGGCCCCATCCGCTCTCAGATGGATGTAAAAGATCATATGGCACTGTTTCGAAGAAGAACAGGGGAGATACCCTGGTGTCCTGTGGCCTAGCCAATATCAACATCAAAAAGCAGATTATCTGGTTGTTATCACATTGTTGTTTGTGGGACATTGCTATGTACAAATAGGCTGTCACATTTCCTACATTACAACAGTGACAAGTGCTTCAAGATGCTTTGGGTGTCATGGAGTCATGAAAAATGCTATATAACTTCACATATAGTGTATATATTATATAGATCTATTAGATGTAATATAGATATATAGAAATATCAAAGTATCTTTCTTTTTTCAAACAGGTTTGCAGAAGGTTTACCTTCTCCCTTCCCCTCTGAGAACTCCTTAACAAGGTTGTATTTTGGATAAGGTTATGATATTGGCATTATGTCACAGGCTGCTTCTCTTGCAGCGTCACCAAAAACAATTCAAAGAAATAGAAGCATTTCAGCTGTTCCGTGAAAAGCTAATTTGATATATTGATAGGACATGAAAGATATGATATTCACAATAATATCTATTTGGACTTCTTATTAGGTGTTCTTTGTTTCCCTTACAATTTCACCTGTCTCCTCATCTGCTATATGCTTGATTGGAGTGGTGCCCCAATTGTCTCTCTCTAATAGAGAGAGAGGTATGCCTACGGTCCCTTGTGGACTATGGCTTATTACTTACCTACCTACTTCAATCAATAAAAGGTTAGAAAGTGTAACTCTATAACATTGCTTAGGCAGAGGTTTTCAATGGCTGTTCATAGAAAAGAGTGGTGTGTAAGAGTTTGTTGCACATGTTAAAACAAGCATTAGATTTTGTCAGGTCATTATTGGAAGAATAACAGATCCATTCTTTTCCCTATCTTTAGCGTCTGTACCATAGTGCTTGGGAGAATGACAAGATTATAATTCACCTTCCAAATGATACGCCTGAGATGCTGCTGTCTAAACAGAATTCTGTCAACATCAGTTCGGTAAGAAATATACAACATTCTATTGTCAGTTAATGAGTAGCACACAATTATCATGGTTTCCATTTTCTTCTTCTCGCTCATTGTGCAATTACTTGTGTTGTGATTTGTAGCTCTTGTGGCAAAAACTATGCTTATGTTTCTGTATAATTGTGAAGACTAAGGTCACAACTGATATGCCTTTTAAGAATGGGAGCCTCCTGCAAGGTGTTTTTAATTCATTTGATGTCATTCCTCCACAAACAGAATGGTAGAAGTGCCTTGATAGTTTGTGTAAAACATAGATGTATTTTAACTGTATTTCTTTGTGTTGCTGAAGCTATTACTTGAAAAATGACACAATTCCCAGTGGTGTCATTAGATAGTAATCAAGAAGGAAACACTGGCTTATACTTCCCTCCTAGCGACAGAGAGTAATATATCAAAGTTTGCCGATGATACCAAGCTAGGTGGGAAGATAAGCTGCAGGGAAGACAGAGAGAAGCTGCAAAGAGATATAGCCAGGTTAAGTGAGCGGGCAACAAGATGGCTGATGGAATACAATATAGGGAAGTATGAAGTTATTCACTTTGGCTGCAAGAATAGAAAAGCAGAATATTTTTAAACACCGTGAAACTTGTTAGTGTTGATGTTCAAACAGCCTTGGGTATGCTGGTAAAAGGAACACAGAAAGTTAGCATGCAGGTGCAGCAAGCAATTAGGAAGGCAAATGGCAAAGGGATCGGAGTACAAGAATAAAGAAGTCTTGCTACAGTTGAACAGGGTTTTGGTGAGACTGCATCTAGAGTATTGTGTGCAGTTTTTCTCGCCACATTTAAAAAGGGATATACTTGCATTGGAGGTGGTACAGCGAAGGTTCACTGTATTGGGATAAGTGTGTTGTCCTATGATGAGAGGCTCGGTAAATTGGGCTTCCATTCTCTGGAGTTTAAAAGAATGAGAGGCAATCTCTTTGAAACCTACAAAATTCTGAGGGGGCTTGATAGGGTAGACCAGGCTTGTCCTACATATGACCCATGGGCTTGATGCAACCTGCAAAACCCCTCCATGTGGCCTCCAGTGCCAATTTTCAAAATGCCAGCTGAACAGAGAACTTGGAATGGATGATTCTGCAAGGAGCGGCTCCTGCAATCTCTGACTGTTTCTATCCCACATTTGATAGGCTCACTCACTCACTATCAGCAGCATATGTGAGAGAGAAACAATCAGTGGCTGGAGGAGCAGCGAACACTGGCAGCAGTGAGCTCAGGACTTGGGGAGCAGATTGCAATGGAGCAAAGTGCCAGGGAATGGAGCACTGGGGACCACAGTGCTGGGGAGCAGGGTGCTGGGGCCCCAGGCAGGAGAGGCTGGTCCCGAGACCTGGGATTGAAATGCTGTGGAGCCGCAGGTCAGGGTGTTGGGGGTAGATTTGAGGAAGTGGAGGTGGGGGGGGGGCGGTGGTAGAGGCTGACTGGCTGGCTGCTGTGTTTGCAAGATTGAGTGTGTGTGCACGTATGGGAGTGAGAGAGTGAGTGAGTGAGAATGTGTGTGTTGGAGTGAGAGAGTGAGTGTGTGTGTGTGTGTGTGGGAGCGAGTGTGTATATGTGTGGGAGTGAGAGAATGTGTGTGTGTATGTGCATGGGGCTGAGAGAGTGAGTATGTATGTGTGTTGGAGTGAGAGAGTGAGTTTGTGCGTGTCTGCAAATAGCAGTGAGAGTGCATGAGTGAGAATGTGTGTGAGAGTGCGAGAGAGTCTGTTTGTGTGTGTGTGTGTGTGTGTGTGTGTGTGAGAGAGTGTCATAGATATAGTCATAGAGTCTTACAGCACACTTCGGCCCATCATGTTGATGCTGGTCATCAAGCCCCTTTCTACTCCAATTCCATTTTCCAGCACTTGGTCTGTATTCTTGTACACTATGGCATTTCAAGTATTCATCTAAATACTTCTTGAACGTTGTGAGGGTTCCTGCCCATACCACTCTTCCAGGCAGTGAGCTCCAGATAACCCCTACCCTCTGAGTGAAAACATTCTTTTATGCTGTGTCACCTCCGCTCTCCTCGTGCTCTTTACTCTCCTTGCATTCTTTTATTTTGTATCACCGCCACTCTCCTCACATTCTTTTATCCTGTATCACCAGCGTTCTCCTCACGCTCTTTTATCCACTGTCACCGCTGCTCTCCTCACGCTCTTTTATCCACAGTCACTGCTGCTCTCCTTGTGTTATTTTATCCTGTATCACCACCTATGTGAGTGAGTAACTGCGAATTTTGGGAGTGAGTGAGCGACTGCGTCTGTGCGGGACTGAGAAAGTAAGTGACTGTGTGTGTGCGGGAGTGAGAGTGTGACTCTGTGCCTGCCTTACTCCCAGTCTCAGGTTTCTCACTCACTGTCACCACCACACGCCAGCGCATACACACACTCATTCACTATGGGTGAGGGTGAGTGAATGAGCACCCTGAGACTGGGAGTAAACCTGGCACGCACACTCTGACCCTCTCACACTCTGGTCACTTTTTCTTTAACAACTTAATGCTATGACATTGCTTTCTGTTTGCTCAGAAATTGTTTATTCTCTTAATATCTCAACTTCTTTTTGAAATTCAGTTTAAAGTTTTGCCAAACCTTATTTTTCCACAATTTGCTTATTGACCCCTTGAGTGTTGACCATAGCCACTGTCGGGGTAGTGTTGAGTGTTGGCTGGGCAGGGGAAGTGGTCTTTAAGTTCACAATGGCTTGCTATCTGTGCCTAACGTTTGACTGATGTTTCATTATTCCTCTTTTATACTGTGTAGAAATTATATAAACTCAACTGGGAAGAATCTAAGAAGGAAGGATATGATCTGAGGAATGATGCCATCCCAATCAAGGCTGCAAAAGCTTCCCGAGACATTGCTAGTGATGTAAGTATGCACATGCGGTTATCTGATGCTATTAAATTGTGAGAGTGTTGCTTAAGTATGTGTTGATTAAAGCAATTTTTCCAATTATAAGATAAAAGCCAAGGTCCTACAATAACATAGCATCAAACTGTGTATGCTGTGCGTTAGACTTGCTCCAGATCCTTCAGCTCAAAAAATGAATTGCCCAGTAAGTTGATAATGAGGGAACCAGGGCATCTGTGACCTGAGTAAACAGTGCAAGCAACAGGGCATCTCCTTAACCAATAAGATTTAAGAATTGGGAAATAAACAGAGGAAAGAATGAGAAGGGTGGTGAATTACACTGGATAAATACAATATGAAATTGGGTACAGAAAGAGGAATAAAGAGAGGGGATTAAGTGAGAGAGAGAGAGAGAGAGACGAAAAAAAAACGAGGCAGCAAGGAAAAGTAAGAAAAAAACCTGGTAAAATTTATAATTTGACATTTTTAAAATCTCCCTGAAAAATTCAGAACTGAGACTCTGCTACTGTAATAGTTAATTTCTGGTGCTCAGGAGGTTGCAGTCGTTCACCTTTTTCATGCTGCTAAAGGCTACTTACACCAGTAGTGACAAGAGTTAAGCTACTGTGGCAAGTTTAATTGTTAATTAATGAAAAAATACAACAAGTCCCTAAAGGAAACTGGGGAGGCTAAGGGTTGGTTTCCTGAAGATAATAGTAAAGGAGCACAACTCCAAAAGCAACTTTTGGATATGGACATTTAACCGTACATTTGCTCCTGGCTTGAAGTTACTGTACTACTTATCCATGTTGGTGGCATTAGCTTTAATGTTATCTTAACAGCAAATTCTGGCTTAATGTTGCATATCCAAGTTACTTAAAAACAGTGGTTTTAGACAATTATTTATTTATGAATATATATGTTTAAAAATAAATTGATGTACAGGGACCAAACTTCATGTACATCAGTAGCAGGAGAGTAATCCTTTTTGAGAATTGAGGAGCTATGAAGTTGGTTCAACACAGAATCATCTGATTCTACACATTGATATCATTCTTAATACTGAATGTCAACCAAGGTAACATGAAATGTGTAGCTCCACTCGTGCCTAACCTTAATGTCTGTGAGATTTGTGATTGCGATGTGCATAAAAGTTATCCTTCCTTCTTGTAACCAGTACAAATACAAAGAAGCCTACCGCAAGCAGCTTGGCCACCATGTTGGATGTCGTGACGTTCAGGATGACCCCAAGATGGTTTGGTCCATGCACGTAGCCAAGATTCAGAGCGACAGGGAGTACAAGAAGGACTTTGAGAAATCAAAGACCAAGTTCAACATGCCAGTCGATGTGCTGGACATCCTGTTGGCCAAGAAATGCCAGAGCCTGGTCAGTGAAATTGACTACAGACAGTACCTACACAAGTGGACCTGTCTGCCAGATCAGAACGATGTGATCCAGGCAAGGAAGGCCTATGATCTGCAGAGCGATGTGAGTATTAATATTTTTCCACTTCATTAAAAATATTTTTGCAGTTATTACTTATTAAAATTAAATCACATATTAGAACAGTAAATTCAAGCCTCCTACTGAGATATTAGCAGCTTTAAGTAATTTATTTTTCAACTTATCTAAGGGAAGGAAATGTATCCTGACATTACACCATGGAATATTAGCACACACAACTGCTTAATGATTTTCTCTCTTGGTGATGTTTTAACAGAGGTGTCAGCCTGTGAAAGATAAATGGGCTAAATCCTATTGGAGGGGCATCTCAGACAAACCATTGAAACAGTATCATACATTAGTAATTTCAGAGTCATTGAGTTTTTTGAAACTAATGCATCAATATGTAACAGTGATGGGGGGCGGTGGTAGGTGGTGGCTACAGTAGACCAAAACGTGTGTGGGGATGAAGCGGCCCACAATTAACAACATCAAGTAACAACAACTTGTATTTATATCACGCCTTTAACATGTCCCAAGGTATTTCACAGGAGTTTTATCATAGAATCATAGAATGGTTACATCACAGGAGGCCATTCAGCCTTTTGTGTCTGTGCCAGCTCCCTACAAGATCAAATCCACTAGGACTACTCCCCAGCCCTCTCCCGACCATCCTGCTATTGCTTTTTCTTCAGGTGCTTATCCAGTTCTCTTTTCAAGTTAGGTTTGAATATGCCTTCACCACATTTTCAGGCAGTACATTCCAGTACCTAACACCTCACTGCGTAAAACGTTTTTCCTCATGTCGCCATTGGTTCTTTTGCTAGTCACCTTATATCAGTATCCTTTGGTTGTTGAATCTTCTGTAAATGGGAATCTACTCTGTCCCCTCAATGTTTTGAATGCCTCAATCAGATCTCCTCTCAATCTTCTCTTCTCCAAGGAGAACAGCCACACCTTCTCCAACCCATCCACAAACTAGTGTTTTTATAAAGGTTCACCATAACTTCCTTGCTTTTGTATATGCTTCTATTTATAAAATCCAGGATCCCATACGCTTTTTTAACCGCTTCTTCAGTCTGCCCTGCTCCATTCGATCCTTTGTGCATATATACTCCCAAGTCTCTCTGTTCCTGCACGCCTTTTAGAATGGCAGCCTTAATTTTGTCTTCCAAAATGTATCATTTCGCATGCCTATCAAACAAAATTTGACATTGAGCCACTTAAGGAGATACTAAGACAGTTTACCAAAACTTGGGCCGGGATTTTCTGGCCCTGTCGTGGTTGTACCTGCCACGGGGGGATTCAGCGGCCCAGCTAAATGTCCATTGACTTTTGGCATGACCGGGAAATTCCGGTGGCGGGCGGGGCCGGAAAACCCCACCCTTGGCCAAAGAGATAGGTCTTAATGAGCATTCTAAAGGGCAGTAACCCAGAGAGGCAGAAACGTTTAGGGAGGCAACCCCCAGAGTTTATGACCTTGGCAGCTGAAGTCACGGCTGCCAACGGTGGGGCGATGAAAGTCAGGGATGCCCAAGAGTCAGAATTAAAAGAACATGCAGTATTGCTGGAGGAGGTTACAGTAACGGACTTTCATGCACTTTACTGAAGAAGTTCAATTATCTGTTCTAATTGATCCGATTTTTAACTGTGCATTAATCTAACACAGAAGTTATCATTTGTGACCTATGCTTCTCCGGCTTTTCCTTTAGTTGCTGTACAAGTCTGATATGGAATGGATCCGTGGCTGTGGATGGATGCCCAATGGTTCTCTCGATGTTAAGAGAACACAGAGAGCCCAGGAGATCCTCAGTGAGCGCCATTACCGCCAGCGTCCCGAATCGTTCAGCTTCACCAGCATTGTTGACCTTCCCAGCCTAGTCCAAGCTAAAATCAACTCAGCGCAACTGAGTAACGTAAGATACTTAAGATCTCTTAATGGACTTGTTCTTTGCTCTTCACTTATTTTTAAATTGATTGTGTGTCATCTTTTTTCCTTTCTTGAAACTTCATAGACAAAATACAAAGAAGCCTGGGAGAAAGACAAAGTAATGATTCACGGCCTTCCTGACACACCAGAGATTTTGTTAGCTAAATCCAATGCTGCTAACGTTAGTCAGGTGAGTAAACAGAACACAGTTTTCTGCTGAAATGACTAGTAGGCATAAGGCATTTTTGGCAAAATCCATTTAAATACTGTTTATGTGTCTTTTTAAAGTCTTAAAGGAGGAGTTTGTCTTCTATCACACTGTGTTTAAGTACACAGCCCAAAAAATTATCCCAAAACAGGATGAATTTAGTAGTCCAATTCAAACAATAGTATGTTATACTGTTACTATTTTAAAGAGGTATGAATTTGTTTATTACAAATGGGTTAAAATTCCAGACAAAGGACTTTCATATGCAAAAACCAAGTGCTTTTATAGTCATCCCAAATAAACCCAAAAGTCAGCTACATCGGTCACTGGCTGCTAAAAACACCGGTGTAAAGTAGCAGCTACTGCCGTACTAGTCTTTATATCAATTCAGCCAGACCGATAAAATCATACTGCAATACTTAGATGGTAAAAAAATTTGCTACTGTCCTTCCTTTACAGAAACTTTACAAGCAGGGCTGGGAAGATGTAAAGAAGACCATCAACTATCGTGCTGACGCTATTGATATCCAGAGTGCTAAAGCTTCCAGGAACATTGCAAGTGACGTAAGTATAAAACCTTTGACTGAATATTGAAGTGTTTCATCACATGGACTCTGCAGAAAACTGCACCAGTCATTTCAAATGGATCCATAGAGAGCTGAAGCTCAAAAAAATCAACAACTGAACTTAGACATTTACATGATCATTTGTGCAGAATTATAAGTTATTTAAGGATTCAAATTCCGTATAGGAGAATTTATTCATTGCAACTAGATGGGAATTCATAACATCGTTCTCTCTATCATTGCTTTGAGGTTTAACTAAAGTGGACTCTGGTAAAACAGAAGTTTAGCATAAGAGTTTGTCTCAATGATGTTTGATCGCAGCGTTAACAACTTTAAACTGTATTATGGTAAATTGAGTCAATCTGACTGACAAACATGAATGTGGGTTGCCCTCAGATGGATAAATAAATATCACTGGCCTTCGAAGCTGTCAGTCTCAGCTGTCAGCACTCCCTAATCTTACAATTGAGAATTATTAAATTACACTTAAGAATATCAGTTGAATAGAGCACTGTTGCAAACAACTGTACTTGTAATGTACGAGGTACAAATGGAATTCACATTTAGCTTTTATCTTAATTTTTAACATCACGCTAGTTTCTGCATCCAGCCTTCCTGTTCCCTTATTCAAGTCTGGTTGACTGTACCTACAATTCTGAGAAACTTCACAAAAATCATTGAATGAAGCAACACCAAGTGCAGGAGTAGACAATCGTGTCCCCGCATGTTGACTACCATGGGACCTCCCGACTATCTTCTCCCACCTCCCCCACCCGCCTTCTACCTCACCCATTGGAATTTTCCCGCCCACCCACCACAATCAGACCACCCTTGAAATTAGGACCCCTCTCCCCACCCCCACATGATCAGGATCCCCCACTGGCAATCATGCAACTGCGCCCCCACAACCACCTTCAGACTAATCCTCACGCTGCACTCAGGACCCTGCCACCGTCCTCCACCACCCCCCCGCACCCCCGTCCCCCCACGGTCCCCCCTGTCCCCCCCGTCCCCCCCGTCCCCCCCATACCCCGTCCCCCTCAACGATCAAGACCTCCACCCTCAACGATCAAAACCTCCACCCTGAACAATCTCTCACACTCCCCTATGACACTTACCTGTTCTGGTAGGCTGTGGCCTTCTGAAGTTGGCTACCCAACTAATAGTTAAAAAGTGCAAGATAATCAGGAATCTTGTTCTTCTGGATTTCTCGATTTCAGAATAGCGCTCCCTTCCTGCACAGAATTTACCTCCGGGCTAAAATCCAAGGGAAGAATTTTCCCAATTGGGGGGGGTGGTGTGGGTGAGGTGAGGTGCGGGGGCGGGTGGGAGCAAGTGCGAACCTGATCGGCCCCCCCGATCGTGTGCGCGCTGCCATTTTACACGGGCAGGCCAATTAAGAAGTGCTCAGCACTCCTTGGGCGGGCGGCGGAGGAACTCCCTGAGTCAGAGCCTGCGTTGTTTTGTGCATGCGCGTGATAGAGCGCAGAATTCTCCCTGAAGCACCTCCGTGCCTCAGGGAGATTAGTTTAAGTTGTGAGAAGTTTAATAAAGGTGGATGAGGCTTCATGAAAGATGTGAAGGCCGCCTGGGCTCTCTGCCTGCCTCCCACCAACATTAAGGTTGGACGGGCAGCATTCTTAACAACTTAAATTACTTTGTTAATGGCCTTAATAGGCCTTTGACAGTTGGGCGGACGAGCAGCCGATGCGGCTGGGTGCCCACCGAACTGACAATCCAAATGACGCGGGGTGACATCGGGACGCACGCCCGACCTCACCTTGCCTCATTTTACGCATCGGCAAGTAGGCCCCGCCCCCGCTCACCGACAGGAAAATTGAGACCCAAGGCACAATAACATTTCCACTTTAGGTTAAAACACCAATTGAGATTGACATGTTTGTGCATTTCTCCCCAGTATTTATATAAAGCAATCTATCGCAAGCAACTTGGCCACCACATTGGATGCAATGACATTAATGATGACCCCAAGATGCTTTGGTGTATGCACGTAGGCAAGATGCAGAGTGACAGGGAATACAAGAAGGACTTTGAGAAAACAAAGACCAAGTTCAACATGCCAGTCGACATGCTGGACATCCTACTGGCCAAGAAATGCCAGACCCTGGTCAGTGAAATTGACTACAGACAACACCTACACAAGTGGACCTGTTTGCCAGACCAGCATGATTTGATCCAGGCAAAGAAGGCCTATGAACTGCAGAGCGATGTGAGTAAGAATAAGTTTGATCCTTGGCATGAAATTTTGCCTTCAATTATTTGTTTGTACGGAATGATAATACGTAATTTTAATAAATCTTGAGAGATTATTTAGAATACAACTTTAATTTGCATGGCGCAAAGTATTCCACTGTAACACCAGTCTTTGTTTGGTGTCTATATGGAATAACTATTATATGGTTACTGGGGAATTCTATAATTTTATCCTTAATCTGATTTGGGATTTGTACATGAGGAAGTGAGTGAATTGAGATCATCCAGAATCTCAGTGTCAATGGATGGAGTGTCAGTTCTGCGACTGGATTATAACTTGGTCAGGTACTTTAGAGAACAAAGGCAGGATTTTCCCTGTAGGCTTCTGAACCCCACCATCAAGCTCCAATGGGGGTCGGAACCTGCATTGTGTGGGAAACAGTTAATGTGATTTTCCCTGGAGTGCCCAATTAAGAGCAGGCTTGCTGTCCAATTAAGAATGGTGGGTGGGCTCTCAAAGCTGGAGGGCCAATCAGAAGCCTTCCAGCTTGAGGGGAAGCATGATGTTATGACAGGCAAGTAAGGGAGAAGGCACCTCAAAATGAAGGTGACCTCTCTCCAATTTTCTCCAAAATTTAAATATGTTTTTTGCAGCCAGACCACCACAGTGAGTTCATGCTCATTCTGACTGCAAACCAGCATTGTCAGAAGCCCAGAATCCATTGTGTTGCATTTTAACGCTCAAAGACAGATGGGGTTGAGGGCAGGTCAGAGTTTAAAATTTAAGAACTTTTAAACCCGCCTCTAATATGACCACTTCCAGCTTTAACTGAGGTAACACCCACTTCCAGGAGGCAGGTTGTATTTTAAAGAGGCTGACAGCCACTGATTTAACCTCTTTTACAGGAAAACCCAGTAGGTGATGAGCGATGGGGTCAGCTTTGGGGAGCAGGATTGCTCCCTCCTCCAATGCCTCAAGCTCCCCCACCCAACACCAATCAGTTCTCATCCCTGCCCCTTACCCCACAAAGGCCCCTTGGTCAGCGATTGGAGACCCAACTCCATTATCCTTCCCCACCTGCCCCGCCCCACCACTCCGGGGGTGGGGGGGGTGGGGGGGGTGGTAGTGGGGGGGTTTGGTAGTCTTTGACTGGACCCATTTAGTGATGCGGCCTGGTTAAGAATCCTGTCAATGGAAATATGTCAATCAGACTGACATCCAGGTGGGGACTGTGCCAAGGACAAAAGACACATACTGTGGAATTAAAACCTCACTTCTGGATTTCCCATCTGAAACTCTCCCTACTGGACCACTCAACCAATTATATAAACCACCCCTGTTAAAATCCAGCCAGAACTCAGCATTCCTCTGATATGGAAAACGGAATACAGAATAGGACAACCTAAGAGAAAAAAAATAATTTATTGAAATAATCTTCCTCCTTCAGGCAGCATGCCTTAAGAGGGCATTGGCAATCATGGGCTTCTATTGGACTGGTCCATGATTATGCTTGGCAAAGCATTCCAGTGGTTTGCTTGCCTTCTGCAGTATGGTTGACCAGGAAATTCTCCCACTCTTATCACCTGCCATCAGGCATGTTGGATTTACAGGCTGATAGCCAACCTGTTTGGCCACATTATGGCTGCTCCTTCCTTGGCCATCAAGATCTAGAGTGGGACGTGGAGTTTCTGGCCCAGAAATAGGGACACTACCCACTGTGCTTCAAGACCTCCCCACTGAAACGATGTGGGGTATTAATAAAGCTCTAACAGATAAACTTTATTAAGTAATTCAGAATTGGAAAAGATAAGCATTGATCATTTTCCTGTCATTTGGTGCAGATTAATTACAAATCAGATATGGAATGGATGCGTGGAATTGGATGGATTCCAACAGAATCCATAGATGTTAAGAAAGTAAAGCACGCCCAGGATATTATAAGTGAGGTAAGTGTAAGACATCCTTTTCATCATGTGATCAGCAGCATTAGATAATGCGCAAATAATGACAGTGCAGCTGTGATCATTTTGGTAAAATGGTCACTGACAGTCACATGCCCATGATTCAAATTGATATAATCCCCTATACATTTTACATTGATCCATATGTGTCCAAAATGTACAGACATCATTTTCAGCCTCACCTCTTGGATGGTAAATTGGCAAGAGTTATGGATCCCACAGATTTTCATTTAGATTGAGATCAATGACAGGTTCTTTATAGAATGGGTAATCTGCCAGAATACCACCCAAATGGCAAATGTGGAAATTGTCCCCAAGTGTCTTTACCACAGTTAAATGCCAAGTGGCCCGCTCTTTGCTGAATTTTAATTGCCAGATTTTAGCAAACTGAGTTGATGGGCAGAATTTTGATCTTGGCGGGTGGGCTCGGGGGGGGACGGGTAGTGGCGGTCGGCTGCGATCGAGGCCGGAAGGCAATTAATGCCCGCCCAGCGTGAAACACGAGCGGCAGTGCACACGCTGCTCGTATGGGGGTGGGGGGGGAGGGATGGTGATGAGGAGGGTGAGCGCGAACTTTGCGCATGCGCGCAATTGCGGGCTTGAGAATCTCCCTGAGGCACAGAGCTGCCTCAGGGAGTTGAAGAGTTTTCAAAAAAATAAATAAAGATTTGGAAAATGTAATAAAACATGTCCCCTCATGTGACTCTGTCACACAAGTAGGGACATGTTATAAGTGAATTTTTTAAAAAATTATTTCATTTTTATTTGATGTTGGAAACCTCATCCCGCCAGTGGATGAGGTTTCCAAAAAATACAAAGGCCACTTGGCTTTTTCACCTGCCTGCCAACCGTAAAGTTGGATGGGCAACGAAAAATTTAAGTTAATTGATACTTTAATGGCCTGAACAGGCCTTTTAATTGTCGGTGGGAGCGCTGTTGATTCCCGCACATGCCTGCTGACTGAACTATTGTGCGACTGCGCATTGATGTTGGGACACTTGCCCAACGTTAACCCATGTCATTTCATGCTCGAGCAGGCCGGGCATGTGCTGGTCCACTGAGGTGAAAATTCTGTCCGATAATCTTATGCTCACATAACATTCTATGTGTTTAAATATTAGGATATGCTGCAGGTAAACATCCACGTGCATGTTTTTGGAATTGTAAAAAGTCAGTGTTTTATAACCAAATGCAGAGTGAGTTAAAAAATGTATTCAAAAAATTCTAAAGCTCTATTAGCATTGCCAGCTTGTTATTATGTTACTGAATTGATCCCATATTGAACGTTGGTGAGAATGCACACCGAGATCTGTGCACAGTTCTGGTGTCCATCTTGTAAATAGGATGCAGAAGCATTCAAGAAAGCCCAAAAAAGTCAAGTCTAGAAGTAACAAAGGCATGGACAAGGGTGTCAGCAACAGATGAGCTAAGACAGGTGCAATTCCACTTGCCTGGATGAGTGCCATTCCAATAACACTCAAGAAGCTTGACACCATCCAGAAGAAGCTCCTTTGATCAGCAACACATTCACCAAATTCACTCTCTCCATCATGATGCAAAGTGAGAGCGGTGCGTATCATACCCAAGGGGCGCTGCAGCTACTCACTGAGCCGCCTTTGATGCATCTTCCAAACCCATGACCTCTACCACCTAGCGGGACAAAGATAATGGACACTGAAGTTCCCCTCCAAGTCAAACACCAACCTGACTTGGAACAATACCATCATTCCTTCACTCTTGTATACTTCAACCAATCACCCCTCTCTCTTCTAAACTCCAGTGGAAACAAGCCCACTCAGTCTAACCTTTCCTCATAAGGCAGCTCACTCATTCCAGGCACCAATCTAGTAAGCCTCCTTTGAACCACCTCCAATGCATTTACACCTTTCCTTAAATAAGGTGACCAAAACTGCACACAGTATTCGAAGTGCGGTCTCACCAATGCCCTGAAGCATAACATCCTTACTTTTATGTTCAATCCCTCTCGTAATAAAGGATAGTATTCCATTAGCCTTCTTAATTACTTGCTGTACCTGCATACTAACTTTTTGTGACTCATGTACTAGAACACCTAGATCCCTCTGCACCTCAGAATTAGGCAGCCGCTCTCCATTTAAGTAATACTCTGCTTTTTTGTTCTTCCTGCCAAAGTGAACAACTTCACATTTTCCCACATTATACTCCATTTGCCAGATCTTTACCCACTCACTCAACCTATCTATATCCACCTGCAACCTCCTTATGTCTTCTTCACAACATACTTTCCTACCTATCTTTGTACCACCTGCAAATTTCACTACCATGTCGTCACTCCCCTCAACTAAGTCATTGATGTAAATCGCGAAAAGTTGAGGCCCCAGTACAGGCCTCTGTGGAACACCACTCATCAAATTTATTAATAACTTCCATTGTTTTCAACAGAGAAATTACCGCACAAAAGTGGAAAGTCTCCCGTTTACCCCAGTGACCGACAGAGTTGATTACGTTACAGCTAAACAGAGTGGGGACATTCTGAATGATGTGAGTACATGTTCTACTGCTTCCGATTACATTATGTTTCCACAATGTAATGCCTTCTTGCTGTTGTTTCTCATAAGTGCTTCCTTTCGATGTTTAGATCAAGTACCGTGAAGCATGGCATGCCAGTAAGACAAAGTACACGCTAGCCGATACGCCAACAATGGTTATGGCACGTGATGCAGCTCGAAACCTTAATGAAGTTAGTACTGCATGGAAGTTTCAAAATTTTATTTTGAACCCCAATGTGTTTGTGTGTCAAACAGATTGACGCACTTGTTAGGTTTTCAGAATTTTTAAAACGATCCGCATTACTTACATCAATAAACTCTAATTTCAATATATACACTTAAAGTTAACACAATAGTCAAATAGAACCTCTTCAGAATTTTTTTAAATTATAGATATCTTCAGAAAATTTCAATTTTGATGCAAGACCCATTTGTTCTGTGATCTACCAATCAAAAATGCCTACGATCAACTGAGGAAACCAAGACCTAAATATTGTTATTTTATGATGTTACCATTACATACTTGGCTGTAAAACTTGTAAAGTTTCTATGAACAACGTGAGTGTGGCATGTATAATACAAGGAGGTTCCCAGTTTAGAAGGGGGAGAAAGATACAGGCTTTGCACCAATGCAGAAAAAAATTGGAGTTCATATGTGGGAGTTCTGAACCTACATCTAAATGACAAGAGAGATAAAACAAGAGGAATGCCCATTTTACCTTGTAAATATTGCTTCCTGAGAATGCAATTTGGTCAATAGGAAATTAATCAAAGCGACCACTCATAGTTTCTGGAATTTACAACAAAAGGCAAGCCATTTGGCTCAACTGATCTCTACCAATATTACGCTCCAGATGAGCCTTCTTCATGTAGCCCTATCAGCATATTCTTCTTTTCCCCTTACTGTAATTAGTTTAATCTTAAGTGCATCAATACTCATCACCTCAACTGCTCCCTTACTGTAATTAGTTTAATCTTAAGAGCATCAATACTCATCACCTCAACTGCTCCATATGATAGTGAGTTCTACATTCTAAACACGCTCTGGAAAAAAGCTTCTTTTGAGTTCCTTGCTGGATTTGTTCATGACTATCTTATATTCATGGCTCCTAGTTTTGGTTTCCCCACATGATGCCCCTGAAATAATGATTCTTATAGACTTCTCAAGCAAATCCAGGAGCCCCTAACCTGCATTAATGTCAATAGTGTTAAATCTCAGTGGAAATTGACCAAATCCTATTTTATCCACAAGTCTTGGCACATCATGAAGAAGGACAAATGGCACTGACTGACTTGTAACACAGATGTGAAATGGATTTTTATTCCTTTCCTGTTAATAAAACAAGGAATTGCATGTATCACAGCATCAGCTGCAGAATTAGAGAACCTCAGATAAAATAGTTCAGAAAGGTTGTAGATATGTTTTCTGCTATTTAATACTCTATGCCAAGTAAATTGAACATTTCATCTTCATTTGATTCCCAGTGCTTTAGGGTTTTTGTTGACCCCAACATGCTAAAAAAAACTGCTCTGATTTATTCCCCTCCCGTAGAACACAGGTTCTAAGGATAACCCTGGCCCAAGTATTCCATCTTTGACAAGTTAATAATGTATTTATCAGGACTGATTTGTGTCATCTTTTGTCTAATGCTTACATTGCGTTCCTTCCATTTAGAAATTGTACAAGGACGGTTGGGAGAAGCTAAAATCCAATGTCACTATGCCAGCCGATGCAGTATCAATCTGTCATGCCAAGTTGACACAAAACATACAAAGTGAGGTGGGTCTTGTTCAGAACAGTAATTCTATCAGTTAATTACCTGGTTACACAAGTATCTCAGTGAAAAGTTGAGTAATTTCTGTTAAGAAGATGTAATGGTTAGACAGTCACTCTGTTGCACCATAGAGTGATGGTTTCTGGACAAGGTTACAATCATTGAGCAATATGTCCAACTGAATTGGCTTTTTCTGTTATTGGAATTCCCAAACTGTGATAACCTATGTATTACTAAGTAGTAGGTAATGCTACAAGTAAAATAATGAAGCCTGCTTTATAAATTGTTCATGATTACTGATTATTCCTTTAATGCAGATTGGCTTCCACTACTTCAGTTTCTCTTTTTCTCATCTAATTGTTCTGCAGCTAATTGGTTATACCTCATTGCCTTTTTTCACTAGCTAAAATATAAAGCTGAGCACGTCAGGCAGCGTGGCCATCACATTGGATGCCTTAACGTTCACAATGACCCCAAAATGGTTTGGTCTATGCATGTAGGCAAGATGCAGAGCGACAGGGAGTACAAGAAGGAATTTCAGAGAACTAAGGCCAAGTTCAACATGCCAGTCGATATGCTGGGCATCTTGTTGGCCAAGAAATGCCAGACCCTGGTCAGCGACATTGACTACAGACATTACATACGCCACTGGACCTGTCTGCCAGACCAGAGTGATGTGATCCAGGCAAAGAAGGCTTATGAATTGCAGAGCGATGTGAGTATTAGTGCATTAATGATTCATGGGGGACACTAGCATTTCTTTGGGACCTTGCCAATTTGTCCTGGGTACCTCTATCAATCCTGCCCTGTTGAACTACTATTTGGGGATGGCATAAGGTGACGCAATCTGGTACACCTGCATTGCTCTGTCACCATCAGTCGCTGTACCATTAGTCTAATGGCCAGACTAAGACCTGCTGGATAGGGGAATTGAGAAGGATTCAAAAGCAGAATGTATTTCACTTCAGTTTTGCTATTTTTAACTTTACCCTTGTTCTCATTTGTCATTCTTTTCTTCTTAGTACTTGTATAAGTCCGATCTTGAATGGATACGTGGTTGTGGTTGGATTCCCCTGGGTTCAGTCGACCATAATAAAGTGAAACATGCACAGGCAATATTAAATGAAGTAAGTGTAGCTTTTCCTGTATGTTTTGGCACTTCACTGTTTTACTAGAGTTTTTCCATACTTTTCATTGGCATAAAATGTTTTTTCATTGACACTGTCTTTTGCCTCTTTTCATTTTCAGAACGCGTATAAAGAAAAGGCTATTGCCAACTTTGCCAAGTTTACCTCAATTACTGACCCGCCAGAGGTGGTGCAGGCTAAGATAAATGCAACCAACTTCAGTGATGTAAGTGTCTCTCAGCATTTTACAATGAGCACCTAATGCATTTTGGAATTGTAGTTCAGGAGGGCAGCCAACATCACAGGAACAGGAATGTCAATGTGCCTTGTATTTTGATACAACTTGAGGAACAAGTTGATCTTTTTCTGCCTATCAATTTTACATGTTCGTATTTTTGTACTGAAAGCCAGATTTTACTACTAAAAACCATATTTTCAATTTGTAAATACATAGCTCAAGTTCAGCTAATTTAACCAAGGTGGCTAATCCTTCAGGAGGAGAATCAGGAAGCAATCTTTTCACTCAAGGGATACTGAAAATATATAATTCCCTCTTCCAAGAGGCTCTGGATGCAGCAGCATTTGGAGCTGTCAAGACGGAGTGATAGGTTTTTGTTAGGTAAGGATATCAAGAGCATGGAGCAAAAATGGACAAATGGAGTTAGTATAGATCAAGCAGCAATTATCTAATTAGATAATGGAGCAAACTTGATGGGCTGAATGACCTACTCTTCTTCATAATGTTATGATCTTAGACCAGACCTCCAAGTTTTTGGTGAGACCTGGATTAGGGCAATAATATTTTGTTTAATGTAGACAAAAAATTGAGAAGATCAAAAAGCTAAAACAATTTACAATATCTATCCTATACTCTAACATTCAGGGTTAATATGAGGTACATGTAAATTAACAGGCAAACTATGGTCGAGCACAACACACTGTACAATAAATAACAAAGGCAAACAAGACATAGATTTCTCAGCAACCCACCCAGACGTCAGCAACCACTGTGACACAACCAATCTCATTGAAACTCTGCCTACCTCAATAGGAACTCCAATCGTTTCATTTTCAAAGACCAAGCCTCTGAATTCCCACAAAACCACTCCAACTTGGATTGCTTCAGTGACTGCACACCTCCCAAGGTATCAGTCAAATCTCCCTCGGCTCTGTTCCACTGGATTTCCAAGTCTGCACTCCAACCTCTACTTACTGATGCAATTTTAGCTCTTTAACAGCCAGCTAGCTTCACTGGGCTGGCACTGTCGCTGGATTTCACTAAGCTCCCATCTCCCCAGCTGCACCAAATTATAAATGACTCCCAGGCCTTCTTCTGAGCCCTACCCTTTCCTGAATGGAACCAGTGACCATTTACCACTTTCTGAGCTCCCCAGGACTTCTCCTGAGATCTAACTATACAGGACTAAAATGGCTCCTGGGATTTCTCCTGAGCCCCAGTTACAAAGAGCCAGCTGACAGCAACACTTTTGCTGCCTGGAGCCTGTTAACAGCAATACCTTTTTGGCAGGGCTTTTTCCCAAGCGAATACATAGGGTAACATTTTTAGCTCCACGGGTGGGCGTGCACCAATGTCAACAGGCATGCGTCAAAAAGTCACCGCGCACTCGCACAAACTTCAGTCGGCGAGCATGCGCCGGAGTTGACAGCGCACCCGCCGACAATTAAAAGGCCTATTAAGGCCATTAAAAAGGTAATTAATGTAAATTTTCCACTGCCCGTCCAACCTTATGGTTGGTGGGCAGGTGAAAAGGCCAAGCGGCCTTTGCACTTTTTTGGAAACCTCATCCATGGTGGGGATGAGGTTTCCAAAAGCAAATAAAAAATACTATAAAAACATTATTTTTTCATTAATAACATGTCCCTGCTCATGTGACAGAATCACATGAGGGCGACATGTTTCAAAACATTTATAAACTTTTGCATTTTTTTAAAATCAGCTCATCCCCCTGAGGTAGCTCTCTGCCTCAGGGAGATTATGTACATTATGCCTCAGGGAGATCATGTAGATTATGCCTCAGGGAGATTATGTGTGAAGGTTGTACTAGCCTGGCTCGGAATCATCCCCCCCCCTCCCCCCCCCACCCCACGCACAGGCAGTGCTCAGCTCTGTCGCTCGCGTTTTCCGCTGGGTTGGCCTTAATTTGCTTGCCAGTATGAAATTTCCTTCTGGGCCCGATTGCGGGTAGCAGTTGGCTTCCCGACCACCCCTGTCAAGCCCGCACAGCAGGGGAAAAATTCTGCCCACAGATAAGTTGAAACTCTGGAACTTTCTTAAACTCTACCCATGTCCACGATGACGTGGGCTCACTGACTGAATGTTTTTAAATTAATTGTAGCTTTAACTCCCAAAACTAAACAACTCTTTGGGCTACGTTTCTTTGCAAGCAGTGTCGACAACACATCTCTAATTCTCCAGATATGTAAGCCCACCTGCTGTTTTATGATCTCCCCTTTCTGCTTTAGTTGCATTAATTCAATTTTCTGCAGTTAAACCCTAATCTTTGCAGAATTAAGAATTACCATTAAAATATTACTATGGACCATGAACAAGGCATTTATAATAATACGTTCCTCTGATGCTGTATTGGTCAATTTTGGCTTGTAAAATGCTCACTTTGACATATTCCCTCACTTTGACAAGCTGATTAGGAGTCTTTAATAGTTTGAGAATTATCTATAGGATATTGCATAGTTCCATAGTGAGTGAAGTGAATAAGTGAGTGTTGTTGCTGATATTTCATGCAATCAACTTTGCATTCTGAGCTTCAATTATTTTCTACATTTGTGATTTTACTCTCAGTTTGCTAGGTTTCTCAAACCTAGTGTGTTTCCATGTTGGATGTTGAAGCTATTGTTCCAATGCCTTGATTTTAATAAGGTTGCTGGTTTTATTTTTATCAGTTGAAGTACAAAGAGACATTTAACCTTAACAAGGGCAAGTACATCGGTGCCGCTGACACACCTCAACTGGCTCATTCAAGAGAAATGGCAAAGCATGTTAGTGAGGTGAGCTTTCATATGTTTTATTTTGAAAATATAACTCAATGATTATATGTTCATGTTGCTGCTTTTTAATTTTTTTGCACCATGTAATTAGCACTATCAAGAACTAAACTTTTCATTTATTGGAAGAAGCCATGCAGATTGATGCAGTTGTTATCTAACTATATTGTTTTTGCCTTCATCTCTTTGTTATAATACATTTATACCCTACAGAAATTTTATAAGGACGACTGGGAGAGTAACAAAGCTTTAGGATACAGCTTGCCTCCAGACTATCTGCCTCTGGTTGTTGCTAAGCATGCTGACAATGTAAGCAGTAATGTAAGTATAGACCAATTCTCTCTTCCTTTGCATTTTTTTTGACTGTGGCATTCATTCAGCAGGCATGTTTATTAATGTAAACATAAATGTGATTTGCAGCTGAAGTACAAGGAGCTGTATGAAAAGTTCAAGGGACACTACCTGGCAGGAGGAGATATCAAGGACTTCCCTGCAGTAATCCAAGCAATGGCTATGGATAAAATGAGGAACATGGTATGTGCCACTTTAACATTGTTAACCTGTTTAATAATCAAAGACATTAAATTATCGTTTGGTTATGTCCTCTCACCCAGTATTTCATTTGGCGGGACTTCTGGCTGGGCCGCCGTCTCACCCGTGGTGGGTCCCGGCTGTGACAGGGCTGGAAAATCCCGGCCATTGTTACAAATCACAAATACAAACCTACTTTGCAAGTTTATCTCCTACAACGCTCTTGGCCCAGGACCTTCCGGTCCCGCCAGCAGCGGGCATTGTCATGGGTGGGGCCGGAAAACTTGGACAGTCTGTTGACTTTAGGTGGGCATTTTGGGACCAGAAAATCCCACCCTTGATTTTTGTTCAGTCAGGATATTAGGGAACATGGGACCAAACCTGGTAAATGAAGTTAAGGTACAGAGTTATGATAAGATACATGATCTAGTTGAATGAGGCAACGGGCTCAAAGAGCTAAATGATCTATTTTTGTTCCTACACGCCTATGATTTAAGCAATTATTTCTCAAGTCATCGTGGGGGTTTCATTATATTTAGCAGAGCAATTCAAACATTGGCGCCTTAATTTCTCCCCAGAAGGCCGTAACCCAGAGATACCCCAGAAGTTGCAATGGAGGAACCCCCCCTGGATGGACTGCCTGGGAATTTCCCTGGAAGCTTCAACTTCCATTGGGCAATTACTCTGCACCTGGAACCATCTGAAACTCCTATTTAAAGTTGGAGACTTTGGATGGTTCTGACTCTCTTAGCAGAATAGTTACCTAGGAAAAGTAAGAAGGATTAAAACCAGTTCTAACACCTGGGTAACTATACTACCAACCCCCAATCCCTCATTGGCACTCCAACTAGTCCCCACCCACCCACCCCCAACTACCCCCAGATTATCCAACTGCCCCTCCACCCCCCTGACTAACCCGCTCATCCCCTGACCACCTGACTACCCTACTGATCTGCCAACCACCACTAACCCCTACCCCTTGACTACCCCCAGCCCCCTTTCTACCCCCTGACAACGCTCCAACCTCCTAACCATACAACTACCCCCCCAACTAACACCCTACTCCTTCTGACCACCCGTCTACCCCCCCACTCCCCAGATCCCACTTCCCACCCCTGACTACCCCTGACCACCCAACTAACCCCCCCAACCCATGACTGCACTGAATCCTTCGACTAACCCCTCACCCCAACTATCCCCCACCCACCTTGGCCACCCGACTCACCAAACCCCACCCTCAAATTATCCCCACCACCCCCAACTATTTGACCCCACTCCATTCACACCCCTCCCCGACCACCCTAACCCCTCACTCACTTATCTTATGGACTTACCTTCTCTCCTGTCAAAGTGGCTGGGACATTTAAACTTACCATTTTACGGCTGCTAGTGCCATAAAAAGGGGGTGCGGCTTCACTTCCCCCAGTGATCCTGCAACTGAACAGAAGGCCTCCAGGAGTAGCTTCAATGCAGATTTCTCAGCAGGATGGGGTCGGAAGTCTGGACAAGAAATGTGCAGCTCTAGACCAAGGTAAGTAAAAAGGACCAGATTAGCAATCCGACTCGGCCCATTGTTACTTCAAACGACAGATGAAAAGAATGAAGTAAGCACTTAGTTCCAATTATCTCGTTTCTGAGGGAAATCTCAAATGCCTTTTGACCTTGAATGTGACACAATAATTTGTGCATTTGATGAACGTTACTGGGAAACGATGCTGTATTCGAGTTCTGTATTGTTCATTAATTCTTCTTTTCATATCATAACTTTATGATTAAGTGGGGGCTGCAGATTAAATACCAAGCACTTGTATTGCCATATGATAATTATGGTATGAATTCACATAGACTATAGTTTAGAACTAATGCTGTGATATTCTGTTATATAAACAGAGGTTTTAGCCTATTTATTTTAAATTAGTTATTGCCTTTGTTAAAACACTAATCAAGGTTATGAAACAAAAATATTTAGTATTAATATATTTCATATTGCGTGGAGCATTTTTATGACTCATGTATAGAAGCTGCTAAGTAGAGGTAAGATGCTGGAGTTTGATGGCAAGCTAAAACTAGTTTCATAGTCTAGTAATGCACACTCTATTTCCACATCTTACTGAGTTTCCAATTTCAATTATAGTGTGCAGGGAGGCACTGAGCAGGGTATGGCTGCTGTCCCATGTGGATCGGGATGTGGGGGACACAGACAAGTTCAGATGGGAAGTTTTCACTAGGCACCCCCATCCTTGCGTACAGTGTAGCCGTACAGTATTGGAGGCTGTCTGCCTGTAAGCTCCCGATCCCTCCCTCTTGGTCATGTCTTGTGGACTTATGAACTGGATGATAACTGGTACAAGATATCATACTGTGCAGATATGGATAACATCCATTTCAATATCCATAACATCATTGCACATATTCTATAGAATAACTTCATAACATCTGCTGGATGTGTACAATCGTAGTCCTCACACACTAATAAGCTAAGTGAGCAGATTATATTGTATGATGGTTGGAAGAACTGCACATTCAAATACATTTTATGCATTTTAGGAAAACTTTTCTTTTGATCTGCCTTGGATTTAGATTTTTTTGGCATGACTGCCAGCTGCCTTTGGAGCCTAAAATGTTGGTCCATTTATTAAGCACAGCCATAAGGAGACCAATTACTATGCAACAGAATGCTCAGGCAGTGAATGTAGGCTGCACAGCCCTTTCATTGAGACTATGATTATGTGATACAGTTTGTACCTGTCGCTCTGGTTAGGAGGGGAAATCCAGTCAAGATTCTTGTTTCTGATTCTCTGCTGGATGTGTATGTAAATAGTCATTTGTTGAGAATAGAATTGGGCTTGGATTTAACACTCTCTATGATCAAATAGCTTGCTCAACACTCCCTGCCAATGATCACTTAAGCATTCACAGCACTAAAGAATGGCCAAGCACGTTTGTATTACAGGAAGGATGTTAGTGATTATTTCTGGTATTTAATATTACACTCTATGCCCATATTTTACACTATTATTGTTTGCTTTCTTAGCTGGATTACAGGAGGAGTTATGAAAATACTAAGTGCGAACTTCACATCCCCAAAGACATGATTAGCAATGTTGTGGCAAAGAGATGCCAGCATATCCTCAGCGACATTGAATACCGCACCTACCTTCATCATTGGACCTGCCTGCCTGACAAGCATGATGTAATTCATGCTAGGAGAGCTCAAGAGATCTTCAGTGATGTACGTATGAATTTAATATATCCATGGGTCTGAACCACAAATGGTGGGCACTAAGGAGAGACATGACTTACATGTCCAAGTGGAGGATCTATGCTGGAGTCTGTGACTGTCACTAATATTGTGGATAATCACTTTGGGCCAACAGGAATCCTTTAAAGTGATTTGAATGAACATTGAAAGCCAAGCAAAAGTATATCCTACTATAAAAGGGGAGCAGCTTAATCATTGTAATTTTATATTTGGTGTTGAACAATATGGATTATAGAGTGTGATGAACAGTTTCATGTCTCTCAACCATGGTGGAATTTAGACAGCACTCGCAGGGCAGAACCATGTTTTTCTGTGGAACCTGCAAACCAGGTGGTTTTGTCAGCTTGGCAGTCTTGTCCCCGCTGCTTTTCTTAATGGCACTGTTTAACATTGGGACATCCAATTAAAATGGAACAAGTTGAAGGTATTATTGTTAATCCATGTACTTTGTCCACAAAATTAAGAAGCCCGTGATATTACTATGTAGCTACCATTCACCTTTGCCTCTGAGTAACACAGAACGCTTGCTACTGTTTGAACTTGGTGTTTGTGTGCCACAGAAATTTTCGAAGGAATTCAAAATCCTTGAAAATTCTCTTTTCAGAACAAATTATGTCTGGCCATGCAGTACTGCTCTGTGGCTGTTTTACTGACTGGTATCAGTGCAATTAAAAAGGGCCGATAGAATGAGACTTTGACTTTTGCTGATTTTATTTTTTCCATGTTACAGTTTGTATACAAGGATGACCTGAACTGGCTGAAGGGCATTGGTTGTTTTGTCTGGGACACTCCAGAAATACTACGAGCCAAAAAGTCCTATGAGCTACAGAGTGAAGTAAGGCATATTTAGCTGAAAAGCATCTATTCTTTGAAGTTTGATAAAGTGAATGCCAGGATATGGGTAAACCTGTGCAGCATAAATCAAGCTCAGTTCAGCAAAAATTTAGCAAGAAAAAAATATGAATGCCAGCTTAGTGTGTGCTGTGAGTTTGTATGTTATTTAAAGAATTCAGATAGAATGCACAACATTCTTTTGCTATTGCCTTTTTGAATTGGGCTTGAATTGAATATTTGAATTCAGGACCTAAAGCAGCCTCTTTGGGTATGCAGTAGAACTTACATAGCATCTGGTAAAAAAAATCACATTACTTACATTGTGAAATAGTTGATTTAGTTGCTTACTATAGTAATTATAGTTTTGTTAAATGTTGGACTGTATCTATAAGAATAGTCCTGTGATATAAGATCACATGATCTGTGTAAACCAATGTGTTAGCAGCATAGACTACCTCCACAGACAGTGTGGAGACAGAGGTGGAGTTGAAAGCACACGTGTAGTTGCTGCTGGCTGCATTATGAATAAACCTAATGTTTCCACTAAGAAAGTTGTCTGCAGATGAACTCTATTACAAATAGGTGACTAGGCCACACTACAACAAACTGGTAATGAGGATAAATCAAGATAAATTGCAATTGGTACTGTACCTCGCCCAGCAACTGTGAGTATCAACGTCCGTTTAAAATAGCAGCAGATATACTCACCAAAAATACCACAATTTGGTAGAATTGATCTCTTTGAGCCAGCCACAGATGATTGGTCTCAGTCTATAGAACACCTCACATTCTTCTTTCAAGTGAACAAAATCATGGGGGAAGAGAAGAGGCAAGCGATCCTCTTGAGTACTTGTGGGAGCAAAACCTACGGTTTGATTTGAAGTTTGAAAGTACCCAGTGCCCCAGATTCAAAGAACTTTGGGGAATTGGTGGAGGGACATTTTCAACCCAAGCCTTCAGTCACGATGTAGAGGTTCCGGCTCAATTCACGAAATGGAGCCTGAGTGAGACAATTGCTAGCTATGTGGTGAATCTGAAGCTATTAACGGAACATTGCAAGTTTGGTGAGACTCTGAATGACATGCTCAGAGATCGTTTAGTGTGTGGTCTGAAAGAAGACACTATTCAGAGAAGTTGGCCGGCTGAGGTGAATCTGGCTTTTAAGAAGGTTTACAGGGCTGGCCATGGAAAGCGCTGTAAGAGATTCACAAGCAATATAAGGGGCGCAAAGCGATACTGTACTCCAAATCGGGCAGGAACAATCAGCGAGAAAGTGAGACTTTGCCGCGAAGCGGGAAACAGCCCCCACTATCTGAAAAATAAGAAGAAATAATTTAGCAGTTAAATCAAAGAACAACTTTAATCGATGGCAGTTTAAAAAAGTAGAATGTTACTTTTGTCACAGAAGTGGACATATACTGAGACAGTGCAAAGAGAGATTTAAACAGGCTTGCAAACAACAGAAGAAGCCCAATTAAATCTACAGTGTAGAAGATCCTGAAACAGCAAATTCTGACATCTATTCATTGTTTAACATGAAAGTGGGGAAGACAGAGCCAATATTTTTTATGGTACAAATGAATGGTAAACCAATAAAAATGGAAGTGGACATGGGGGCTTCCACTACTGTAATTGGAGAACACACTTTCAGATATTTAAATAATGGTGAATATCAATTAAATTTGGAACAAACACCTGCCAAGTTGAAAACGTGCACAGGCGAAGAAATCCAAGCGAAAGGTAGCAGCAGAGTAACTGTTTATAGATACCAATCGGCACAGCTGCTTGTGATGGTGGTAGTAGGTGAAGGGCCAAGCTTCTTGGGCAAGATTGGTTAAAGGAGATTAAATTAAAGTGGTCCGAAATCTTCCAGTTGAGAGCAAGTGGGCTACCAGAGCCGCTTAAAAACTATGCCACCGTCTTCAGGGACAAACTGGGAAAAATCCAAGGCCTGTAGGCCAAGATTTACGTGGATCCAGAAGCAACCTCTCGCTTCATGAAAGCAAGACCGGTGCCATACGCCCTGAGAGAGCAGGTTGACGCTGAGCTGAACCGGCTAGAGAGGTTGGGTGTCATAAAAGTGGTTCAGTTCTCAGGATGGGCAGCACCATTAGTCCCCATCCTTAAACCAGACCAAAGTGTCTGAATTTGCGGGGTCTATAAACTAACGGTCAACAGAGCAGCCAAACTGGACAGGTACCCCATTCCAAAAATTGAAGATCTATTTGCCAAGCTAGCAGGAGGGACAACATATACAAAGTTTGACATGAGTCATGCATATCGGCAATTAGAGTTGGATGATGCCTCCTGGAAATTTGTCACAATTAATAACCACAAAGGGTTGTGCCAATATACATGCTTGCCTTTTAATGTTTTCTCAGCTTGTGCCATCTTTCAGAGAACAATGGAAAGCTTACTGCAGGGACTACCTCAGGTTGTAGTCTACTTAGGTTCACTGAAAAGGAACATTTGGCTAACCTAGAGGAAGTCCTAAAACGCTTTTTACAAGCAGAAGTGTGACTGACAAAAGGAAAAATGCATTTTTCAAGCAAAGGAAGTAATCTACTTGGGCCACCGGGTAGATTCTCAGGGGTTACACCTGGTTGCAGAGAAGGTTAAAGCAATAAGAGGGACACCTGCACCCAAGAACACCTCTGAACCTAAATCATTTTTAGGAATGATAAATTATTATGGGCAATTTTTACCTAATTTATCTACAGTTCTGGCCCCTCTGCATTCACTGCTAGGAAAGAACCAATGCTGGTCTTGAGAGGCACCCTAAAAAGAATCTTTCATGAAAGTGAAACAGCTTTTACACTCACCAAATCTATTCGTGCATTATGACCAAATGAAAGACTTGGTGTTAATATGTGATGCACCTCCCTAAGGAGTGGGAGCGGTACTATCTCATAGAATGGATAATGGCACAGAGCGGCCAATAGACTGTGTGTCTAGGATGCTTACCACAGCTGAAAAAGGATATTCTCAGATTGAAAAGGAAGGTCTCGCGATCATTTTTGGTCTAAAAAAATTTCACCTATACGTGCACAGTCAGCATTTCACGATTGTATCAGACCACAAACCGCTGTTGGGTTTGTTTAGCGAGGAAAAGGCAATGCCATCTATAGCCTCAGCAAGAATACAATGATGGGCCCTAATTTTGGCGGCTTATGAATACACCTTTGTACATAGGCCTGGCATTCCCATCGCAAATGCCGATGCCCTGAGTCGCCTGCCCTTACAAGAGAATGACGAGCACATCCCAGTTCCACAGGAAATCATTTTACTGTTAAGTTTTCTAGATTTCTCGCTAGTATGGGCCAGACTGAACCAAGACTGGACGAGTCGGGACCCAGCCCTACCTCGAGTGCAAGACCAAGTGTTACATGGTTGGTCCCAGGAGCTAGTCTCTGATGAAATGAAACATTCTTCAACCGAAGACACAAGATGAGCAGTCAAGGTGGCATTCTATTGTGTGGTGTATGGTAATAGTTCCTCAAAAGGAAAGGGAGTCACTTTTAGTTGAAATACACACTGCCTGCTCAGGGATCTCCCGAATGAAGACCATAGCGTGCAGCTACCTATGATGGCCAGGGATGGATGGTGATATTGAAAATGTGGCTAAGTGCTTTGTGCAATGTCAGCAGCTGCAAAAGTTGCTGGTGGAAGATGCTCAGCCAGGGACTGACATGTCTGATGTCTCTATCAGAGCGGAAGACACGAACTGCAAAGGACCACTGAGGAACCTGATGTTCATGCAGTTCCAGAGAATGTGGTTCCTGAAAAAGAATCTGAAGTCGTAGAGCTGAGATGTTCCATATGAATCAGGAAACCCCTTGAAAGACTGAACTTGTAAATTTCATGACCTGTGTAAATATCATAATGTCGTGAGATAAATATACTTGTAAATACAATATGTGCAGCAAAGTTAAAGGGGGAGGAATGTAGTAATTATAGTCTTGTTAAATGTTGGACTGTACCTTTAAGAATAGTCCTGTGATATAAGATCACATGATCTGTGTAAACCAGTGTGTTAGCAGCATGGGCTACCTCCACAGTCAGTGTAGAGATAGAGATGGAGTTGAAAGTACAGCTGCTGGCTGTATTGTAAATAAACCTAGGGGAGAATTTCCCCCATGTCGAGCGGGCCATGCGGGAGTAGGTGTAGGCGGGCGTGGACCCGATCGCTGCCCGCAGTCAGGTCCATGCCACCATTTTACGCATTGGCATGCGGGGCCTGTCTCCACACGCCAATGGGAAAATTGTGGCCCTAACGTTTCCACTTAGAAAGTTGTCAGCAGATGAACTCTATTCAAATAGGCGACAAGGCCACACGACAACACATACTTTGATAACAGGTGGAGAGGAGTGGATTAGCGTACAAAAAGACAGGACCACTAAATAGTAGCACAGGGGCAGTGTTTTATCAAATGCTGAGGTTCTAATTTCATCCAAGGCTATTAAGATAAAATGCTGAGCAGAAGTAAAGGGAGAGAAGCAGGTAAATAAAGCAGCAGGTTTTTGGACTTGCCGCTATAACCTGGTTATAGAACAGGGCAAGTAAAGACTAGGATCAGGCTCTGTATTGCCTCTTCCTTTGTGGGTACTTGGTGGTGTAGTGGTCATATCACAATAATCCAGAGGCCCAGGCTAAAGCTCTGGAGGCAGGAGTTCAAATCTCACCGTGGCAGCTGCTAAATTTACATATAATTAACAAAATAAGGAATTGAAAGCTGGTCTCAGTAATGGTGACCATGGCAACTGTCATCAATTGTTGTAAAAACCCATTTTCTTCACTAATGTCCTGTACGGAAGGAAATCTGCCATCCTCACCTGCTCTGGCTATGATGTGACTCCAGATTCACAGTAATGTGCTTGACTCTTAAATGCCCTCTGAAATGTCCTAACAAGCCACTCAGTTCAAGGGCATTCAGGGATGGGCAATGATGGCCTTGCCAGTGACACCCACATCCCATGATAAGAATAAATTTTTTAAAAAACTTATTATTTGTGGCTTGGGGGGGAGGGCGCAATGTGAAGGGAAAAGAATTTAAACATAGCACAAAGCTATGATGAGAAGATATTTGCTAAAAAACATCATGTGCATTGAATATTTAAATTAGTGGTATTTTCCAGTGCATAGTCAGACCGGCGATCTTGAGTTTGATGAAAGTAGTGCCTAAGGAGCTGAAATGGTATATTTTGTTTGCTGCAAATCAGCATTTGATACCTTTGAACATTTGATTTATTACAGAATAAATACAGAACTAGTGGAAAGAAGAATTTTGAGAACTACACTGTGGTCACAGATACACCAGTCTATGTCACAGCTGTCCAGAGTGGCCTTCATTTAAGTGATGTAAGTGCTTAACAGTTATTATCCCTAGAACCCAGAATAGTTTTTGACTTTAATTGTCAAGATCGCAAATATCTGAGAACTCTTTCAATTTACATTGCTCTGTGAGTTTTCATTGTCCTTCGAGGTTTTTTTTTGTATCAGGACCTACTGTTACTGAGAGTGGTGGATAAACATGAATGCAAAATTTATAGGGTATTCCTCCTCCTGCTATTTTAGCACAGGTTACAATGAATCTATTTAACTTAAGCCTTCAGCACAAGCATTAAGTCCTTTCAGTTACTCTGCCACAAGAATGTTGGAGTAGAAATTGGCTCTCGTCATGCTTGCTATTTGCGTGAGAAAGGAGAGTTGGGGGCCCAGCTTTGGTGAACAATCTTTCATGTCAGTAATCTGTTGGCTGCCAGATTGGAAGTCAGTGATTTCCTAATGTACAGGGTGCTTGACTGAATGAAGCATTAGTCAGAAATATAGAAAATTTATGGTGCAGAAGGAAACCAATCAGCCTATTGAGTCTGTTCCAACTGAAAAAGAGCAATCCAGTCTAATCCCACTTCCCTGATCTTGGTCCATAGCCCTGTACGTTATGTTACTTCAAGTACTTATCCAAGAATTTTTAAATGGGATAAGGATTTCTAACTCTATCATCCATTCAGGCAGATGCTATGCATATGCAAATTGGACTCCTAGCACTTGTCTGAGGATCCACTCCCAATATTGTATCAACTAGACGAAGCTTGCCTTGTGCATTGGTTGGTCTGGAACTACAGTAACCTAATCAGTGGTCCTTCAAGGAACAATTGGTGGCAACTCACAAAAAGAGACATCGACTTTTTTTTTACAATTTTGGTTCTTTGGAGCCGGGGGAGCAGGTCTTCTGCTAGCCCAGTCTTGATCCCATCTGGTTCGCCTTTGGATAGCAGTTAATGTTCTTCTTTTGATATTCATTTTTATCGGGCAGATTTTTGTGGTTCAGCTAGCAATATGTAAAGTTATGTAATTTTCAGTTAACCAAAAGGCTGATTGTTCTTATTCTTACAGCTTAAATACAAAGAGAACTATGAAAAAATTAAGGACAAATACACAACTGTTTTGGACACTGTGGATTACAACAGGATCAATGATCTTAAAACTATCTATAGCAGCGTAAGTTCTTTGCATAGGTAATTTCAAGATAGTATTAAAAGGGCAATGTCACCACAGGGGCAAACACAAACATTTTTTCAACTCCCACAGCAGTGCAATGAATAAATGATGCATTTAGCATTCATTGTCCAGGCAAAAGCACACGAATGGTTACATGTACAATATGGAGGCTAGTGCCTATGAAGCTGCGAACCAGCATGAATCACCATCCCCAGGAAAGTTGTAGGACAAAGTAAAGATAATAGGAAAACGCTTTCACCCAAGCTTAACATGTGAAGTGATTGGAACAATATGATTTCTGTGTTAATGATATTATCGCAAGACAAACCACCAAGCCTCACACTAACAATTATTACTGTTGTCCTTATGGATAGATATTAAGACATGCCTCTATCTATGGGCATCCCATGTCTTTTATCCCTCACACAAATTACTATTGATGATATTGTTAACCTACACAAGTGTCATGATTGTAAGGTGTTTGTCCTCCCACCACGTCATCTGCAGCCACCAGACACCCCACCCCCATGACCCCTTTCCCCTTGTCACCCCGCTCCTGCAACATATGACTGGGATCGTTTTCTGATGGCAATCAAAAGCTTAAGCTGCAGGATTGGGGTAGGAAAGCATGAACTTTTACACCTTTCTTTTAGAGATAACATGAATTCTTTCATGTACTTTGAGAAACCTAAACATGGCATCATCCAAGCCTTTTGCATATGGTAGAGGCTTTGTTTGCAGTCAAGTATCATAATCCCAATCTTGTCCTTCTTTATGTAATTGTGGGTTTATATTTGCATCCTTGCGATATCAAACACAAGTGGACATTCTACAACAATATGTGATGTGTCTGCTAGCATTTGCCACCTTATTGAATTGCCTGCCTACTTGACAATATTCATTTTTACTTAAGTCATAATCATTGGTATATTTGTAGCTTTTCTTTCCTGCAAAATTAACAAACTCACCACATTAAAATCATCTTGTGTCACTGGACTTGAAACAATGCTTATTCCACTTCTACATAATCATGTACCTTTTGTTTTTCTAGAATGCTTACAAACTGGCCTGGGATAAGGTGAAAGCAACAAGCTATAGAATGCCAGGAGATTCCTTTTCAATAGAATTGGCCAAGAATCAGAAAGACATTCTTAGCCCAGTAAGTAGAAAATCACAAGCAAAAGTGGTTAAGGCCAAGTGCTGAGGGTACGCTCCTATCCACCTGGCACTGGCAAGAATAAGAAAGGATTATGTTTTTTTTTTTGCCATTGGCTTTTTGTTGCATGAGGTCAAACTGTGTGTGCTCAATCTTTCAGATAAAGTACCGTGAACAGTATGAGAAGTTCAAGACTCTCTATACTGTGCCACGCTCTGTGGAGGATGACCCGCATACCTTGCACTGCCTGAATGTCGGAAAGTTAAACCTTGACGTAAGTAGTTTTCAGATTGCACCATGAATCCAGAATGAGTAGGCCTGACTAAACTTACACTCTTCTTCAAGCATGATTGTGATTCCTCCTCTGGCCAACGTAACACTGTTATGGTCAAGCTATCTGAAAGAGGTTGTCCTTGGCCATTCTGAGGACTGAGTCTACCGGAGCTCCCTTGAATCAGGTTATCAGAAAAAAAAATGGGGAGGTGAGAAGCTTTTACTACTTTAGGTGCGGGAGAAAAGCTTTACATCCTCACCAATGGTCTGTGATATCACAGAATCAGAATCACAGAATCACAGAATCACAGAATCACAGTGCAGAAGAGGCCCATCGGCCCATCGAGTCTGCACCAACATGTGACAAACACCTGACCTACCTACCTAATCCCATTTATTTGCACTTGGCCCATAGCCTTGAATGTTATGACGTGCCAAGTGCTCATCCAGGAACTTTTTAAAGGATGTGAGGCAACCTGCCTCCACCACCCTCCCAGGCAGCGCATTCCAGACCGTCACCACCCTCTGGGTAAAAAAGCTTTTCCTCACATTCCCCCAAAACCTCCTGCCCCTCACCTTGAACTTATGTCCCCTCATGACTGACCCTTGAACTAAGGGGAACAGCTGCTCCCTATCCATCCTGTCCATGCCCCTCATAATCTTGTACACATCGATCAGGTCATCCCTCAGTCTTCTCTGCTTCAACAAAAACAACCCAAGTCTATCCAACCTCTCTTCATAACTTAAATGTTTCATCCCAAGCAACATCCTGGTGAATCTCCTCTGCACCCCCTCCAGTGCAATCACATCCTTCCTATAATGTGGTGACCAGAACTGCACACAGTACTCTAGCTGTGGCCTCACCAAGGTTCTATACAACTCCAACATGACCTCCCTACTTTTATAATCTTTGCCTCGATTGATAAAGGCAAGTGTCCCATATGCCTTTTTCACCACCCCACTAACATACCCCATCCACCTTTAGAGATCTATGGACACACACGCCAAGGTCCCTTTGTTCCCCAGAACTTCCTACTGTCATGCCATTCATTGAATACTTACTTGTCAAATTATTCCTTCCAAAGTGTATCACTTTTCAGAGTTAAATTCCATCTGCCACTTATCTGCCCATTTGACCATCCTGTCTATATCTTCCTGTAGCCCAAGACACTCAACCTCACTGTTAACCACCCGGCCAATCTTTGTGTCATCTGCAAACTTACTAATCCTACCCCCCACATAGTCATCTATTTTGTTTATATAAATGACAAATAATAGGGGACCGAGCACAGATCCCTGTGGTACACCACTGGACACTGGCTTCCAGTCACTAAAGCATCCTTCTGACATCACCCTCTGTTTCCTACAAGTAGGCCAATTTTGAATCCACCTTATCAAATTATCCTGTATCCCTTCTTTATAAGTCTCCCATGTGGGACCTTGTCAAAGGCTTTGCTGATATCCATATAAACTACATCAACTGCACTACCCTCATCTACACACCTGGTCACCTCCTCAAAAAATTAAATCAAATTTGTTAGGCATGACCTCCCTCTGACAAAGCCATGCTGACTATCCCTGATCAAACCTTGCCTCTCCAAGTGGAGATAGATTATTTCCTTCAGAATTTTCTCCAATAGTTTCCCTACCACTGACGTGAGACTGACTGGCCTGCAGTTACCTGGCTTATCTCTACAACCCTTTTTAAATAATGGAACCACATTAGCTGTTCTCCAGTCCTCTGGCACCTCCCCCGTGGCCAGAGAGGAATAAAAAATTTGGGTCAGAGCCCCTGCACTCTCCTCCCTTGCTTCCCTCAGCAGTCTGGGACACAAATCATCTGGACCTAGAGATTTGTCCACTTTTAAGCCTGCCATCACCTCCAACACCTTGTCACTCCCTATGTCAATTTGCTTAAGAACCTCACAGTCTCTCTCCCCAGGTTCAATACCTTCATCCTCATTCTCTTAGGTGAAGACAGATGTGAAATATTCGTTCAACACTCTAGCGATGTCCTCTGGCTCCACCCATAGATTGCCCCCTTGGTCCTTTATGGACCCTATTCTTTCCCTGGTTATCCTCTTCCCATTGATATACTTATAGAATATCTTGGGTTTTTAGGAACCAGGATCATTGATAATTACAGGCAGAGTCAGCTTCAACCAAATGCACTGTTCTTATTCTTTATGCTAAGTCATGCAATAAGTGACAATGAACTATCCACCTTCATTTTAGATTTCAACCCATAGGGCTGCAACTCCTGGTCGGCGAGCAGGGAGGGCGGGGCCTGCTTGCTGGAAGGGGGAGGGGAGGGGGGTGGGGCCCACTCACCAACGCATAAAATGACGTGGGGTGACGTTGGGCGGGCTTCCCGATGTCGCCCCATGTCATTTACATTTTCAGGTCGGCGGGTTGGAGCCGATTCGGCTGCGTGCCCGCTGCCTGTCAACGGCCACTTAAGGCCGTTAATAAAGTCATTGAGGTAATCAATGGACCTGCCTGTCCAACCTTAAGGTTGGCGGGCAGGCTGGGAGCCCAGGCGGGCTTCCAAAAAAGCATGAAACCTCAGCCACGGGCAGGATGAGATTTCGTGAGGGATTTAAAAATTACAGAATATTTTGAAATAAAAGTTATGGGCATGTCCCAACTCATATGGCAGTGTCACATGAGGGGACTTGTCAGAAATTTTTTTCTATTCTTTAAACTGGTTTTCACATTCGAGCTGACTTCCCTGAGGCAGCACTTTGCCTCAGCGAGATTTGTGCACTCTTTCACAGGCATGCACATAAGAGCACACTCCCTGTTCAGGGAATCCCCCAACCCCCCCCAGCCTGCACAGGGAGCACATAGTGTTTCCTGGCGGATGTCACCATGGGCGGGCCTTAATTGGCCCGCCCACGTAAAATGGCGGCGCCCCCCCCCGACCGGATCAGGAACCCGCCTGCTCGTGCTGGCTCCCACACAACCCCCTCGACGGGGGGGAGGGGGGAAGATCCTACCCATAATTACTTCGTATGGCTCCTAACTCTAACTTTACTATATCAATTTCTTTTAAAATTTTTAAAAATAATCATTCATGAGATGATGGTGTCGCTGGCTAGGCCAGCATTTATTGCCCATCCCTAATTGACCTTGAGAAGGTGAGTCACCTTCTTGAACCGCTGCAATCCGTATGGTGTAGGTACACCTACAGTGCTGTTAGGGAGGGAGTTCCAGGATTTTTACTCAGCGACAGAATTAAGCATACCTTTTTAAAAAATTACAAATGTGTGGCAAAGGAAGGTTGTCTGCTTTGTAACAGGTTGTGATGATCATTTAATTGAAATGTGAGAATTATCCTCAAGCCTTTTTGTTTTTGTTGCATTGTATTTATGGTTATTTTAGTCAATGAGTACTGATTGATGGGATGAATATTGAGTGGTCATAATCTATTCGGCTTGTGCTTTGGGCAGCGTCTGTATAGAGAAAATTACGAAAAGAACAAAATGAAGGTGCACATCATGCCAGATATGTTGGAGGTGGTTGCTGCCAAAAATATTCAGGCCAGGGTCAGCGAAATTGACTATCGCAAGTACCTCCATGAGTGGATATGCCTGCCAGACCTTCAGGTTAACATTCATGCCAAGAAAGTCTGCGAGCAGCTTAGTGATGTAAGTATTGGTTTTCACTTCATAATCATTTCCACTGAATAGACAGTTACAGTAGCTTTCTGTTATTGAAATACAGAATATTATACAGTGAAAGTTGAATCTTGCGACACTAAAACCTTACTGGGATCTTAACCAAAAAATATAATGGAAGCAGATTCAACAGTAACTTTGAAAAAGAAATTGGATATATACTTGAAAAGGAAAATAACTTGTAGGACTAAGGGGAAAGAGCAGGAGGTGGAACTAATTGGATAGTTCTTTCAAAATACTGTCACAAGCCCAATGAGCCAAATGGCCATCTTCTATGCAGCTTGCTGCATGGTTCAATGAGTAAGGCCACTGTACAGTTAGGTTCTGATCCATAAAGAAGGTATTAGATTGATTCCTGATCTATATTGAGTAAACTGACCTCAACCAGTCTTGCAAAGTTCAAGTCAGCATCCTCGGATTACGCAGGGGACAACCACTAGCGATCTGCTCACTGCCCTGCTGCAAAAGTGTGCGTGTCTGTGTGTCAGTGAGTGTGTGTGTGTGTGTTGATGTCAGGTGAGGGTAAGTTTGTGGTGAGATGTGACCATCTCACATCTATGACTGAATATTCTACTGTCATTCACCATCTAGGGTCACACATCACAGGATAAATGAGGCTGAGGGAGGACATTCACCCTGCTCCCCCACTGCCCCCTCCCCCCTCCATTACTATATCCATCCAGAAAGACCCCATACATGCAATTCCATCTCTATTGCAGCATCTATTTTTCTTCCTAAATGATTGCTGATGTTTAACCTCCATTGCTTAACTGGGAAATAATTCTTGCTCTTGCACTTTAGCTTAAAATCATATCTATTCCAACCCACTTTCTTTCCTATACTTCTCCATAACGTAACCTTCCCTGAAAAGACTGAAGCCTGAAATTTCTCCATGACCAAATTGCACACACTGCTTGGTCTCCAACTCTTTTTATTTGACTCATTCAAGGCTCTCCCACAAATGGAGCAGACACTTCTTGGGTCTGCCTCTCCTGTGTGGACGTCACAGAAAGAGGGGGAGCTGGCACTGCTACTGTCTAATCCATGCCCCCAACCAGAAAGCAAAACCTACCTCTGAGCTATACCCGTTGGCAAGAAGAGCCTGCTAGCAGGAGAGAAACAGTATAAATGTGTCCTTTATTTCTGTTTCTAAGGCTCATGAGCCAATGTTCTGAGTTGATTTTTTAGCCTCTGCCCAGAACAGACATTAAGTTAGTCAAGTGTCCGCATCGACCCACCCAAAGCTAGCATCGTAAGACATGAGGCATTGTCAGGCTTGGCTCTCACCAGCCTAAATTGGGTGAGCTGCTGACTGCTCAATGAGTGCAAGTGGACAGCTCATCACACTGATGAGGGGGGTTGGGCCTAAAATCCAATGGCAACATTAAGGGCTGAGTCGGAATTGGGGACTAAGCGGGGAATAAAAACAGAACATGCTGGAAACACTCGGCCGGTCTGACAGCCTCTGTGGAGAGAGAAACAGAGTTAATATTTTGAGTCCGTATGACTCTTCTTCAGAACTGGAGAGTTCTTTGAGACTGCCGGCAGTTCTGAAGAAGAGTCATATTAGACTCAAAACATTAAATCTGTTTCTCTCTCCACAAATTCTGCGGAGCCTGCTGAGATTTTCCAGCACTTTGATTTTATTTCAGATCACCCACATCCATTGTATTTTGCTTTGATTATTCTAAATGGGGGAGGATGGTGTGTAATGCAATGGCACCTATTCAGCCGCTGGCAGAAGGTTGGACAATTTTTTTTTGGGTGGGGGAGGGCCAAGGAAGAGCATTTCTGCTCCTCCTTGGCCCAGCAAATTCCAGGCTATTTGTGCAGAGGCCTCCAACAGTCGCTATCTTTGCGATGGCTAGACTGTTTGAATGCTTAGAAATTGCAGTTGAAGTTCCCCTCTCATAATTTTTCTGCTGTCAGTTTCCTATTTTGCAGCCAGAAATGGACTGGGTGGCAGCTAACAATCAACCTGACGCTAATTTTTAAAACTTTTGTTTCTTTTTAGGTTCTGTACAAAGATGACCTCAACTGGCTTAGAGGAATTGGATGCAATGTCTGGGACACTCCGGAAATACTTCATGCTAAGAAATCCAATGACATTCAAAGTGCCGTATGTCCCTTCAATATGATCCGGCATTGCTTATCTCAGTTTTCCTTCTTGTTACTTTTTTTTTAAAACTGTCACTAGTCATTTGATGAATTTTCTGCTTTCATTTATTCTGCAGATTAAATACAAGTCAAAGGCTGAGGCAGCGAGGAACCAGTTCACACCAGTCTTGGATACTCCTGTCTACCGGCAGTCTGTCATCAATGCTTATCAGCTGAGCGATGTAAGAGTTTTGTGAAATGATTTATAAAAGGAGGAATTCCCTTCAATAAGTCTGGAGATAGAACTCTGTTATCAGCAGCTGGTCAAAACACAAATGTAAATGGTATACATTGACACTTCTATATGCAACACGAAGAGTTTTATTACAATGTATTACTCATCAAAGGGTAATGTTGTCTACAGTACATTTTCTGATACTTGAGTATTTACATTTATACATAGTTCACATATTTTGTGTATATGTTAAATACACACATTTCATTAACATAGAGAGATGCATTCATGTATATTCATATAAATAGTTGTTTGGTATGGCAGAAGTATAGAACTTGAGTATTACTGAAAAAAAAGCAACATTTTTGTCAAATCTTTTCATCTTGCACCGATCAGGACATTTCGCAAGAAAATACCAATATGAGGGGAAACAACATGTCCTGATGAGCGCAAGATGAAAAACTTTGACAAAAAAATCTCTTTTTTCAGCGATACTTGTATTCACATACGAACATATATATTTACAGATACATACATTCATCAACATAAATAAAATTCAAGAGAGATGTGCGCACAACTATTTTTGTTTTCAATATTTTGTTAATAAAGTATGTTTGAAAAATAAATATGCTCCATTAATCCTCCTCCCTCTGTTTTTCAGATTATGTATCACAAAATATATGAGTCAAGTATTAAAGGCACGGTTGCTCCAACCACAAAGACCATGGAGCTGGATAGAGCTAGAGAAGCCTATAAATTACAGAGTGAGGTAAGTATGTACTTCAGTTAGAGTTTTTAATAAATCATGGGAAACGTCTCCATCTAATTGGGTTTTGTGACATTCATTTTGTAGAACCTGTATCGTGATACTGGCCGGAGCCTCCTCCCCACCGGATATACACTTCCAGCAGACATCCCATCCTTGAAACATGCAAGAAATGTTGACGACATCCGCAGCGATGTAAGTATTGCAAAAATGGCATTCACCCTTGTGAACTCCTGGAATTCCATGTTTGAATCCCTTTGATCCAGGTTTCTGCCCCTGTCCTACCAAAACAGTTCTTGTCAAAGTCACAATTAAATAACGTCCTATGTGACAAAGATAAACTTTCCTCATTCTTCTCAACTTGTCTGCAGCCTTTAATGCGGTGTCCACAAAATCTTCCTCCATTGCCTCTCCACTGTCCTCTAGCTGGGTGGGACTGCTCTCCTGTTGTTCCATTTTTATTTATCAAACCAGAGGCAGAGAATCATTTGGAATTTTTTCTCTTCCTGCTCTGGCAATATGAACTCTGGTGTCCCAGGACCTAACTTTGGCCCCCCTCCTCATCTAAATGTTGCCTGTTGGCGACATCATCCTTAGGCACAGCATTAGTTTTCATGTGTACACTGACGACACCCAGCTCTATCACTCACAACTCCTCCACGGTTGCTAAATTATCAGACTGCTTCTCTGACGTCCAATATTGGATGAGCAGAAATTTCCTCCAGTTAAATTTTGGGAAGACTGAAGCCATTGTTTTTAGTCAATGATCCAAACTCCATTCCCTCACTACTGATTCCATCCCTCTCTCTGGCAACGGTCTGAGATTGAGCCAGTCTGTTTTCAATCTTGGTGTCAAATTTGATCCCAGCATAAGTATTCACCATTACTAAGGCCTATTTCCACCTCCATAACATCACTTGACTTTGCTCCTGTCTCAGCTCATCTGCTGCTGAAACTCTAATTTATGTGACCTCTAGACTCAACTATTCCAATGCATTCCTGGCTAGTCTTTCACATTCTACCCTCTGTAAACCTTTGGTAATTCCAAAACTCTGATGCTTGTGTCTTAACTCTCTGCAAGTACTGTTCCCTTATTATTCCAGTGTTCATTGGCCTACATTGGATCCCTGTCAGTAAAAGGTCTAGATTTCAAAATTCTCATCCTTGTTTTCAGGTTCATGGCCTTGTCCCACCTTATCTGTGTGATTTTCTCCAGCCTCACAACCCTCCAAGGAATCTGTGCTCCTCCAATTCTTGTCTACCTGTTCATCTCCAATCTTAATTTCTCCACCACTGCTGGCTGTACGTTCAGCTGCCTAGGCCCCAAGCTCTGGAATATCCACCCTAAAGCTCTCCATCTCTCTCTCTACTTTGCTTTTCTCCTTTAAGACACTCCTTAAAACCTACATCGAAACCAAACTTTTGGTCATCTGACCTAATACCTCCCTATGTGACTCGGTGTCATACTTTGTTTTATAATGCTTTGGTGAATGCCTTGGAATGTTTCATTATGTTAAAGGTGCTATATAAATATAGATTGGTGTTGTTGAGCAATGGTTTAACCTTACTTGCTTAATCAGTATTTACTAAATAAAAAGTTCTGCTCCTGGACTTGATAGAGATGGTTTGGTCAACACACTCAAACACAAATGTTACCCTTTACAAGCAATACATTAAAACATAATTGTAACAAACAGACATAAACAAGACAATCTCAATATCAGTACCCAGGATGCAAAGGTGGCCAACATTCCTACTATCAGTGGCACTGGCATCATGAATTATCCCAAAGACTTTTCTAACTGGGATTTTTTTGCAGTATTATCTGCCTCCCTTGTGGCCATCTGTAGCACCATTCAATGCTAAAGAGATGTTTGTGTTAATTCATATCATATTTTGGACGTACTGTATACTGGAGTTATATCAGTCTCATCCACAAGGATAAGGGTTGATTATAAACAAAAACAGAATTACCTGGAAAAACTCAGCAGGTCTGGCAAGCATCAGCGGAGAAGAAAAGAGTTGACGTTTCGAGTCCTCATGACCCTTCGACAGAACTAGGGTTGATTATAATTGCTTTAAGGCCTTCACAAGATGACTAACTTATTGAGACCTTGAGACAGACAATACACCAGACATTATTATCTTCTTTAAGGTTCTGTAGCTGCAGCTTTCTGACTGCTAGTGTTTAGTTGCCAACATCCCCATGAACCTTTGCTGTCCAACCTGACATACTTTTCCAAGGCATGCTGGTTCCTTTCTGACAGCACTCCATCAGCATTCATTAATGAACAGTTTTTAATTTTTTGGCCAATGTTATTTTTTTCTTGTTATTTTTCTTCCCTCCTCTTTGCTGTCAGTTGTAGCTCTGTGGTAGCAATTTCACCCCTGTCAGAATGTTATGGGTTCAACTCCAACTCCAGAGACTAGGTTCCAGAAACCTAGGCTGGAAATCCAGTATTAGTACCGAGGGAGCACTGCAGTGACAGAACTGTCAACTTTTGGATGGGATATCAAACCAAGGCTCTGTCTGCCCCATCAGGTGGACATAACCAATTCCATGACACTATTTCAGGGAAGGGTAGGAGGGTTCTCCCAGGTGTCATGGCTAATATCTACCTTTCAAACAATATTATTGAAATGTATTATCTGGTGTAGCATCATTTACATCATTAAATGCTTCGCAGCTGATGAAATACATTTGAAATGTGAAATAAAACAGAAAATGCTGGAAAGGGGGCTCTGTAGAAGAGTCATAATGACTCAAAACGTTAACTCTGTTTCTCTCTCCACCGACGCTGCCAGACCTGCTGAGTTTTTCTGGCATTTTCTGTTTTTAATTCAGATTTCCAGCATCTGCAGTATTTTGCTTTTACATTTATAATGTTGTCACTGTTGTAATGCAGGGAATTGCTGCTTGCACTGTTCCTCTGGGATTTCTAGGAATCATCTGCTGCTGTTAAGGCAGGTAGTCAAGAAAACCCATGTGCCAAATGCAGGCGATGGGTGTTAGAACAAGAGTCACAATAGATCAGAAAGATTTCAGCACTAAATACAAGCGTACAGAATCAAAAGAAATCCATTGCCACAAATATTTATGTTTTTGCATTTTCTCTTATTTAAAAACTGTAAGATTTTGACCTTAAGCCGGGGATCATTGCTAAAAGCATTTCTCATTTCCTTTTCCAGCTGAAGTATAAAGAAGCCTATGAACATATGAAAGCAAGGGGTTACAAATTGATCCCAGAAACCATCAGCATCACTGCAGCCAAGAAAGCAGATAATATTTTGAACCAGGTAACGTGGGCGTAATGTTAGCATGATCACATTGATCAACAAAGATCACTGGGGGAAATGTGAATATATGATGCATTTAATAATTTTCTCTTACAGCGACTGTATCGACTAGAATATGACACCCACAAAGACAAGATTCACCCCGCCCATGACACTCCAGAACTTCGTCAAGTCAAAGCTACACAGGAAGCAATCAGTGATGTAAGCTTAGAAATTGAAAACAAACTTGTCTCAATGTTTAAACCAAGCATATTTTCTTTGCTGAAAAGAATTAAACGATTTGACTTGTTGTTTTCCTTTAGCTGTCATATAAGTCGAACTTCTTCAGGACCAAAGGTCGTAAGATTTCTCTTCCCATCACTCCTGAGCTGCTCCATCACCGTTATGTTGGCGTTATCACTAGTGATGTAATTATTCAACATGCTCTTACTTATTCATGCACTTTATTTAAATGCTAACTTAATATTTTCTGCACAGTACTAAATGTGTGACTATTCCTTATATAGAATAGGTACAAGGAAGATCTTCAATGGCTGAAAGGCATTGGATGCTTCCTGTATGAAACTCCTGAAATGATCCGAGTGCGTGACTTCCACAAATTCTGGGTATGCCTTCCTTTTTTTAAAATCTGGATATACCATAGCTCTTCACCAAGTGAAAACAAAATGGATTGTTTTGTGATGTTAAAAGTTACTACTGTTACTTAAAAGATTGAAATATTAATGTACAAAAGCAGAGGTGGGTCATCGTTATTTGATTGAATAGCAACTAATCAAATTGCAGATTGTGAAATGAAGAAGGACTCAAGATTTGAGCCAATCCAGCTTTTGTGACCTAAAATTATGCCCTAGAAGTTTTTGGTAGAAAAAGTTTGGCCTAAGATCATTAATGACGACCAGTAGCAGGGAGTTCCTGAGACCTGTTAAACTCAGTCAATCCAGAGAAGCAGGATCTGCATCGCAAACAGTAACACTGTTTTATGGCTTGGCTATTGCATTGAGAACAATAATCACATTACATTTTGACAGTCCTTAAGACCCCTAGATTGAAACAAAAATAAACACACGATAGATGCTGACATTCTGAAATAAAAACAGAAACTGCTGGAAAGAGTCAGTAGGTCAGGCAACATCTGTAGGACAAGAGAAGTAGAATGAATGTTTCAGGTTGGTGTCCACGTTTCGGGGGAGTAAACAGCTAACTCCTGAAATGGTACACAAATGATATTTGTGAAATCCAGGAAAGATTTGAAAATGTTTTTTGAATTGCTTTTTGTGTTTCTTTCAGACTGGCTATGACAAAGCCGCCAAGAAAGCACTTGACAAGCATACATCAGTTGTTGATACTCCTGAACATAGACATGTGACAGAACTGAAAGCTCACTTGAGCAACGTAAGTATATAACCGCAAATGTGCCACTTAATGGTATTCGAATAAGAATGCACTAGTAACTTCACCCTTATCACAAATAGGAAGGTGGCCTTTACTATGCATGAAGATGGCAGGTAACACTAGGAGAATGATGCAGTATTCCACGCATTCATCTGAAATTCTAGGAATGAAACGTAAATATTCCTTCAGTCCAAGACCAAGCTTTGATGTGGATTCTTGGAAAAGAGGGAGGACTCCAGTATACACCTACCTGTCTCTCAGAACCCAAGAAGGGTGATCTACTTTATAATGGGCACATTTTTTTTAACCAAAGTTTCTATAAAAATACCTACATTAGTCAGTTGTTGTAATTGTTGCACTTAGCATTGATACAGAGAACATCAAGGTTGCTGGCACATCTCAAGCCATATGCTAAAGGGTGTGTCCATGATAAAATGTGCACTTGCATTTTTTTGGATGGTTGTACTGTTTTTGAGGGGCCTCTATTATCTGCTTCAGTTCTCTGCCCAAAGGCAGGTGCAACCCACTGTGTCATGATCTCTACAACAGGTTGGGCACCCGAATCCTCTCCAGTCACAATGGGGATTGAATCCCATGCTATTGGCACCAATCAGATCACAATAGCTGTCTATCCAACTGCCCTCCCCCAGGCAAGGAGTCCAAGTTGCTATGGCAACCTACACTTTTACGTGCAGATTGTAGCCTGGAGCCATGGATAATGATGGTAGATTTAAAACAGAGATGAGGAGGAATTTCTTCTCTGAGGGTAGTCAATCTGTGGAATTCTTTACTGCAGAGGGCTGTAGAGGTTGGGTCGTTAAGTATATTCAAGGCTGAAATAGACAGATTTTTAATCATTAAGGGAATCAAGGATTATGGGGAAAAGACTGGAAAGTGGAGTTGAGGAATATCAGATCAGCCATGATGTCATTGAATGGCAAAGCAGACTCAATGGGCCAAATGGCTTACTTCTGATCCTACGTCTTATGGCCTTTTAGTCTTAGAGGCTCCAATTTCTTTCCATGTTACCAGCTGCCAATGTTAGATATTGGAAGGATTTACAAGTTGATACACAACCTATTTTTGCCACATTATGAACACACCTTCCTTGGCCATCAAGTCCTGGACTGGGACCTGAACCTGGAGCTTCTGGCTCAGAGGCTACTCAGTGAGACCTCCTATGTGCTGTCCCTGTGGTATTGGCTTTAATTCCTAATTGTGAGCTTTGATCAACTAGTGCCTGTTCTTTGTGAAGAAGGAAGGTAAGTGCACTTATCTCAGGGTTGGGTTAGCTCTTACGTAACATACTTGCTGATGCAAGATTGGAACCAAGTCAAATTTCCGTCTCAGATTTAGCAACCAAATACCTGAGTCAAAGAGGCCCACAGCACTGAAGGCTAGACTTGATGAGCAACAACCTAACTCTAAATGGCCTTGCAGGCACAGACCTATCATTGGGCCTGATATTCTTCCCACTTGGCTCCAGATGACCCTGAATTGCTCATTCAGGGTTAATCAGTAGGCTTATCCTACCTGGACAAGCAGTGAGTAGCTTGCACACGCTGGTAAATTGCACAGTTTTAGCTGGTTAAACTCCAGCACTTTGCACAAAATTAGAAATTCCTAAAAATTACCTGTTGCCAACCTGCCCCTGAGCTATTTGAACTTAAATAAATGGGGTATATGCCTATGAAGGAGGTTTTGTGGTGCAATGGTGGTGTTCTTACCTCTGGACCAGAAGCTCCGGGTGTGAGTCTCACTCCAGGACTTGATGGCTATGGAAGGTGCATTCATAGCGTGACCAAACAGGTTGATTATCAGCCTGTAAATCCTTCCAATATGCCTGATGGCAGGCAGTTAGAGCAGGAGAGTTTCCTGGTCAGCCATATTACAGAAGGCAGGAAAACCACTGCAGTACTTTGCCAAGTATAATCATGGACCAATCCAATGGAAGTCCATGGTTGCCAATACCGTTTTAGGGCATGGTACCTGAAGGAGGAGGAGGAGGAGGATGTGCCTATCGGATCATAGGAACAGTAGGAAGACATTCAGCCCCACCAGCCTGCTCCTCCATTTCATTAGATCGTGGCCTGTAGATCTATACTCAGCTCCATTTACCTGCCTTAGCTCCACATCCCTTCATCATGTTACCTAACAAAAATCTATCAATCTCAGTCTTGAAGGGTCCAATTGTCACAGCAGTGATATTGATAAACTCTAGATTGAGCAAAATTAAGTTCTGAAAGGATTAAGCTCGGCTTGGAGACTCTTGGAGCATGATGGTGGGTTTTGGTACTTAGCAGATACCTAGCCTATCATATATCTGAGCATGGATAAAACATAACCAGCGGCACATTTTAACAAAGTATTTGATGCATTCTTTCATTTCTTGTCAATTTTAGCTGGTATACCGGGCTCATGGGAATAAAGTGAAGACAAAGTACACATCAAGGCTTGACACTGTGGATCTCAACCGAGCCAAACATGGTCAGAAGATACAGAGCCAGGTAAGATCAGATATGTTGTTAAATGAAAATGATGATGGCTCCTTTCCTTAAAAATGGTTTAAAATTAGCAATCATCTCAAAACCTCGAAGGGGAAAATAAAAACTAGACTTTATGTGACACTAATACAAAATATTATGGATGCTAGAAACCTGAAATTAATAACAGAAAAGGCTGGAAATTCTCAGCAGGTCAGGCAGCATCTGGGGAGATAGAAACCAGGTTAATGTTTCAAGTTGATGATCTTATCAGAACATCTAATTAGCCAATTTGGGGGAAAAAGTCACAGCTAAGTGGCATCCCTGCCCTGAAGCAGGTGTGGAGGCAGGATGTGCATTTAATTGGATGGGAGGGTGACGAGTGGGCACCATATTGCCTTCTCACCTTTGCCCCGTTCAGTCCGAGGCAGGAAGGCTCATGGTCAATCTTCCTGCTTGATGCCAATTGTTGCCTTTAAGATGGCAATTAATCCCTCCACTGATGGTATTCAACCAGTAGCAGGCGGGGCAGTTGCCACACTGGGAAGCCAAAAGGCAAACCCTCGTTGTGTTTGCTTGCTAGGCCCCTGGAGGTGTTCCTCATTGTCAGGCACTCAGCCTGTTTGAGGGACCCGGCTTTGGGCAGGGGTTGTCACATTGAGAGACACCCTCTTCCCATGCCTCTGGCCCCTCCCTTTGCCCCCTCCTGTGACCCCCTCTTCACGACTGTGGCCTGGGTCTCTTGCTGATTGTGGGCCTCTGGTGGGTGTATTGTCTGCAGCTACCACTGCTCCCACTGGTGGCACTGCCTACAATCAGGAGCTGCTGGTCTCTAATTGGCTGTCAGCTTTCAGGGAGGGTGGGGAGGGTGGGAAGTGAATTTAGATGCCCCCAACCCAGTCTGGGACACTTGATCCCTGGGGGAGACCTGCTGCTGGCCCCTTAAGTGCCTTACTGGCATTTAAAATGGCGGACCTTTGCCAAAGGAGGTGTGTGAGGCTGTTGCCAGCTGTTCTGTTGGCAGGCAAGTCCCCAGTTGCTTGGAATACACTACGCCCACAGCACGGGCATCTGATGGCAGAACCCTGAAGGGCTTGAGGAAAATCCTGCCTTAGATGTTTAATTTTCAGTTTCAAATAACATTTAAGTTCAACTGATTGAGTTTCAAGAGATTTGAATTGAGTTATTTTTCACTTGCCCTCTGGATGTGGGATGCTTACCACACCACATTATTCCTCATTCTTAGTTGCCTTGTGAAGCCGATGAGTTCTCCTCTGAATTGCTTCAGTATGCAGAGCTGCTACTTTGACTGGGGGGTGGAGTGTCCATCCCTGAGGTGAGGGATATGGGGCAAAGGCCAAATGTAGAATATTGCATTTTGAAATAGAAGTCAGCAATTGTATTTACATTTATGCCTTGAGAAAGGATCCGGGTGCATTTCTTGAAAATTCACTGTTAGTGTAAAGATCGTAACAGCAAAGCAAATCAAATATTGCAATCCACCTCAAGACCAGTTAACCAGGAAAAATTACTAATCCCATGCTCCCATCAAGGGACAGCCTCAAAAGGAGCAGGTTTTGGAAAATCTGAACCAACAGTCTTGCACTCCTATCTCTGACAAATGCTGCTTTTGAGTCCTGTTGGGGAATATTCTAGTCTTAAAACTGTAACCATTGGTGCCAGATTTAAAATAGTGTGTGCAATGTTAGATACCATATTTTAAAACGCAGTTGGAGAAAGTTCAGATGTGCAAGAAGTATGATTAAGAATTTGACTACAGGGCTTACTGTGCTAAGCCAACTCATCAGGAGAAACTCACAGAGCTGAATTTTCTGAGGAGGAACGATAATTGAGAGGGAACGTGATCTAGATATTTTGTGTGTTGCAAAAGCTTTAGCTTTAATTAGGTTAAATGATGTGGACTGTGCACAGACTATAAGGACACAGAATTAAAATTAACAATCATCAAATAAGACTAGAGGTGGTAGACTTTTGGTCCTTCTCCAAATTTTCCTGCGCGTGATGATGGCGGGATCAGAAAATCCCGGCCTTTATTTCTCACAATAGAGGATATTTGGAGCAGGCTCCCAATAAAGGACCTGAATAATTTTAATATCAACTGAATAATTATCCAAGATAAAAGCAAAACACTGCGGATGCTGGAAACAAAAATAAAAATAGCTGGAAAAACTCAGCCGGTCTGACAGCATCTGCGGAGAGAAACACAGTTAATGTTTCAAGTCCATATCAGAACACTTCATCAGAATAATTATCCAGTTTGGAATGCATTGAGTGCTACTTGGATACAAACAGAAATCAAAAACGTCACAGCACATCATGTTTGCTGTATTGGGGAGACTCAGAACTAAACGTCTTTCATAGCTCTGGCTCTGAATCTACATTTACTAAACTTATCTCAAAGCTAAGTATAAGGATGAACTTGGAAGGTAAGGTGTAAGCCATCTGGTTTAGGCTTTAAGCTTCACCATTTCAAGGAGTGGACAGCCAGTTGACCCAAAATATTTTAGCTACTGGACCAAGATTGTGGTCATTCGTTCAGAAATATCCAACTTTGGGATCCAAGTCATACTTTTTTGTTTACCAGCCATGGTCATTGTATTTTAGGATTTGACCAGTGCTCAGTTTTGAAATTGATTTCGTACTACCCCTTAAATCTTATAATTCAACTATGGGAGAGTTGGCTCCAACAAATCAAATATTAGGCACCAAGCTGCTTTAAAGAGCTGCTGCTAATCCACACATTCAATATCACTGGCTATTTTAAGCCCATGATCCAGCCTGAAATAGATTTTTTTTAAAAGTTTAGTTATCAGTTCAAAGGAGTTGATACATCAATAACTAAGATGATGGGAAAATTCAAGAACCGTAGTGTTTTTCAATATGGATCAACACTGCAGTTTTGCTGTGCTGGTATAGTGAGACCTGCCAAGTACTGTCGATTCCCACATTCTTTATTAATCCTAATTTCTTCTTCCTTCTTTAGTACCTGTATGTCGAGTTAGCTACAAAGGATAGACCACATTACATTCCTCATGAACATACTACAACTCTGGATCATGCAAAGCACGTCAAACATTTTGCCAGCGAGGTAAGAGTTCAGGACACAGGTAAACTGCCGTCTGGAAAGCTTGTTAGAAAAGTAATATAAAGACACATGTTGTTGCATTTTTTTAAAAAATGCACTCCATTTTAAGAAAGTAAGTTACTTACATTAGTAAGTCAAGTAAACATACAGAAGAAATAATGAAAAAACACACTTAGGCCTGGATTTTCACTCCTAGTTCGGTACCAGAGTCGGGACATGTCTCAGCTCTGCAAAACTGACCCAGGAGAAAGTGGCCCAGAAGCTTGGGCTTTCATTTTGGAGTGGGGTCTCCCTGGGAGTCAAGCCAGGTGACCCCGAGGGATTCTGGGTGTGGAGGTATGCTGGTCGGAAGACCTGCCTGCATTGGCACAGATTCAAAATTCAAATAAACCAGAAAAACATAAATTAGCTCTCCAGCCCTCACCCCTCATACACCCCCACACACTCCCCATACACCATCCATGCCACCACCCCCCATGGCCCCCTTACCTTCCATGCCAACCTATGATTCTCTGCCCACCACCCCCCTCCCCAGTCACAATGCCAACTTCTGGTGAACTCATGCCAATCCATACTCACCCACCACCCTTTGCCCTGACACCCACCATGCCACCCACCCAGTATCCACAATGGGCAGACCTCAGGATCCACAATGGGCAGACCTCAGGATCCATGCTGAGATTAAAAAAATAAGGTTCCAAGTGCCCATTGCAGGCTCTTTTTTAAACAAAAAACACCCTTATTCATTAAAAAAACCTCATTTATTACATTTTCATTCCTTCAACTATATTATCCCTTATAAAACAAACATTTTATTCAATTGCCTAATCCCTTATAAAAACAAGCATTGGAATTCATTGTCCCACTTCAATGAGTCCATACCCACTTGAGGCTGTCAATCAATCAGTGAAATGGTAGTACCCTACTGTAATAACGGACAGTTATGAAACCAGTCATGTAGCACTAATCTAGTAATGGTAACCCTAAGGCTTATGGCATCATTTAGAGTGAAATAGCAAGCTATCATTTTTTAACACTGCAGACAGTTTCTTCAAAGAGTTATAGGACAGGAGTTCTAAATGGCTTGACAGCTCCATTTAACAGTTCAGTTTGGTGTTTTTGAGATCTCTTCTTGACAGTTTTACTTGACACTTTTGACAACTGGTTTTGATAGTTGTCTTGACACTTTTGACAGTTGTCTTTGACAGTTCCTCTTGACACTTCCGACAGTTCCAATGAGCTTCATGGTTCTAATGAGCTTGTGAACATTTTACGTACTTTCATGCCTAATTTTTGAAATCCCAAAGGGAACCTCACCTTCCACAAATGGCACATGACGTCCCCGAAAGATATCCCATGACCATATCCAAAGCGGCACCTTACATCTCCAAAAGGATATGCTGGCTACTGAATGAATCCACAAAATCAGACCTGATCCTACCAGGTCTAATTGGTGCACGTCAGATTTCATACACCTCTCACAATAAAATCACACACGAGTGGAGGCAATTGTTGATTTCCATGGGCAGCTGCCTCTGTGAAATGAACATGTGCGAATCCTGACCTGGGCCCATTCCCGCCCGTGAAAATGTTAGGTGCCATATTCAGGGGCAGGACTTCCAGAGTCAGGCCTCTTCTGCCTGAGAGGCTCTCCAACATTGCAAAAATCCAGGCCTCAGTGTGTTTGTATGAAATTCTTTTGCTGCTATTTTAACAGGATTATTATCCAATTGAAAAAAATTAAATAAACATACACCTTCCTTAAAATAGTTCACTGAATTTTAATGCTTCTTGTACGATGAATATCACTTGGATTCGAGGGTGCAGTATATGAATCGTGGGAAAGGATAGGATAAAAAGACTTACATTTATAGAATTCCTTTCATAACTACTAGACATCCAAAGGATATTTAATTCTAATGTACCTTTTTCTTTCCTGTGTTAGAAAAAATACAAGGAACAGTATGAGAAGATGAAGAGTAAATACACTCCAATCCCAGACACTCCAATGCTGTTGGTGTCTAAGAAAGCTTACCTAATTGCCAGTGATGTATGTATTGAATTTTAATTTTTTTTTAAGTACAAAAGGAATTTCATATTCATCTGTGACTTTTCACATTTTGAATATACTCTCTGCTTTTAATAGTTACGGTATAAGGAAGCCTTTGAACAGGCAAAAGGTCACTATCGTACAGTGAAGGATGCCCTGAACATTACCTACCATCGCAAAGTCACAGATGATATCAGTAAGGTACGTGGTGCTTACTTTTAAGAAGCTGAATTCTTTTGTGCTTTCCATGGTCAGTGAAGGAGGGTTTCCCCAATAGTTGAGGCCACCTTCATCCCATATAGTCCTGGCACAGGAGTGTACCATCTGGAGCACTGTGGATGCAAAACCAGTAGCATGTTTAGCATATTAAACCAACATCCAACATATTGAAGGGCAAGATTTTATTTGATTGAGGGTAACCAGTTGACCATCATTAAGTACTTTACCTGATTTTCTATTCTGCTGACATGACTGTAAGACAGTATTTATAGCCAACTTTCATTTCTACCTTGACAGCCATTTGGACTCAACTTGGACTTATGACAGTTACGAGAGAATTTCAATATATTGAGAGTAATCAATTTTTAATGTTTTCTTTTGCACATCTCTCCCTCACTTTGCCTTCCATTGATGGCACATGCCTTTGACTCTACTCTCTGGAACTTTGTCCTCAACCATGTCCATCTCTCCACTTCTGCCTCTGCCTTTAAAAACTCAACCTTTTGACTACGATTTCTCCTAACTTTCCCCCCTGTGGCTTGGCATCGATCCTTTCATTTATTTAATCTATTTTCTGTCCTTCTGTAAAGCACTGTGGATTTGTTTCTATGTCAAAGGCGCTGTGGTTGTTTGCAGCTTGCCCGCTGTAAGGCTTGAGCAAAGCCTTCATATTGGGAGTGATGTTCTTCTCCCTTCTCCCATATAGCCCTTGAATAACACTACACATCAGCTTCCACCATGGTTTTTCTGGTGTCTGCATCTGACTGCATGCAAAGAAGCCAGAACAATGTAAAGAGTTTGCACACAGATGCCCTCGATGCCAATTAGGGACACAATCCTCCGATAACAGCCTACTGCTATTGAGCAGCTGCTGTTAACAGAGATATTTGCATTTTACATTTAAGCTTTTATTTTTAAACTTTCGAATAGAAAAGCGGTTTAGCTGTTTCAGTAGTTGTTGCAAAATGCTGTTACACTTTTACACTTAGCATGGGTTATTTCAGTACTGTCACCTCCCTGCTTTCTGTGATGGGACAGAAGTCTATCAATCTCAATTTTGGGAGTGATAGATTTTTGTTAGGCAAAGACACTAAGCGATATAGAACCAAAGAAGGTAAATGCAGTTAAGATACAGATCAGCCATAATCTAATTGAATGGTGGAACGGGCTAAAGGTGCAGAATGGCCTACCTCTGTTGCTATCATTCCTATGCTTGTCTGGAGGCAGCATAAAAGCAGTCACAAACCTCCTTGACAGCTCCTGGAGTCATTTTTCTGGCCCTGTCCTTATCCAATAGTAGCTGTTTATGTACCATAGAGCAGGAATTTCCCCCTACCATACCATTGAATCACCTGGTATAAAAACAGAAGGCTCAAAATTAAAGCAACCCTTTTGTCACATTCTCACATTGTCATTCTTCATACCTAGACTACTTTACCCTGCTATTCTACCCACTATTTGGCATTATGGTCACCCCTCCCCACCCACCCCCCCCCAACCCCCATGCCCCCCACCCCCACCCCCTCCCACCCCCACCCCCTCCCCCTCCCCCTCCCACCCCCTCCCCCTCCCCCTCCCACCCCCTCCCCGTCCCCCCCACCCCCACCCCCTCCCACCCACCCCCACCCCCTCCCCGCCCCGCCCCTCCCTGCAAAACAGACTGCAGGAACATCCATGTGAACAGGATCTAAGCTGGTTGGTGAATTTGAAACCAAGACATGGAACGTTTCTTCATAGAGAGAGTTTATTGACTTTGTTCAGTATCACAGTTCTCTACCCACACACCCAGCATCCCAGCTATCCCATATTTATATGTGCACTAAGTATTTAATTAAACAATGCTTTTTACCTGTGTAGCCTAACAATATAATTAACATACCATTAACAATCCAACCTTCTGCTTGAGGTGCTGCTGCCATCCTAGCAATCCATGGAATTTATCTAGGTTATCTTGCTGTGTGCAAGCTTGCTTTTGGCATTCCACTGGTTCACTATAAAATGTTAACTGGATCCACACCGGTTGGTGAAGTCAAAACTAAGACACAGAGCTTTTCCTTGTTGAGAAAGTTTATGGAATTTCTTCAGTGTCAACACTCCTCACCTCCACCTAGTGTCCCAGCTATCCCCTCTTTATATGTGTTCAAATATCCATCTCTTGTTTCCCTTTACACTGTGTAATTGACATTAGCAAACCTTAACAATGTAATTGATAAGACATTGACATAAAGAGCCCTGGTAGAACAATTGGGCACACAGTATGCTTCCCGTGACCCCAAACTAATTAATCACAGGCAACGTTAAGAGGAATTGGTGCCCTTTACTGTCACCCTGATATAATGGTGACAATGCTACTCAAACAATAGGAAAAGTGCTGTGGACAGTTGTAGTGTCAACAGTAAAACTAACCTTTAGTTATATCAGAAAGTGGCTGAAGAATCCTTTGTTCTTTAGACTTTTAGGTTAGGGGTAAGGATACTTTGCATTGGATTTCACTACTGTAAATGTGCTGGATATGGTACTGGTAAGATCAATTCAAGACAAGCAACTGCAGAAATGGTCTTCTCTAGGATTAAGGCTCTCTTAACATACCATGTTGCTGTGCCTTATATCATACACTTGAGAATGATGAAAGAAATGGGAGCTATCTTATGCAAGTCACCAGCCATATATTCCATAACTCTTTGTGACCTGGGATAGTTCCAGTGGGCTGGTATTAGGCTCCTGCAGCTCCAATGTTTAAGAAGGGGAAGAAATCAGACTCTGGCAATTGGACACTTACCTTATTCTCTTTCAGCTGTTTGTTGTCGTTCATCTGTTAACCATGTGCATTGTTGGCCTTTTACCAGTATTTATCTGCACATGTTTAAAGATGCGGAAGTTTATTTGCCTTGCTATTTTCCTAATATTAGCTGTATATCACGTGGGTTCCAGCCACTAATTATGGCCACTAATTATATTTTGAATATTAAATTAATGTTTGATTGGCGCACCACACAAATGTGTGGTTTAGAGTTCTGAGCTTGGGAGGGGATGAATTACCCGAAAATAATTTAGCATGAGCCATACCCTTTGAATTACTGCTGAACCCCCTTTGGGCTGACAGGAAAGATTATATTACAGGCTTTTCACTATAAGCTGCTTGATGATTTGTTACATCAGAAAAATTAAGTGGTCATTTTGAATTGAACATTATTTCACCTGTTTCCAAAACCAATACTATGTACACTGCTTCATATTATTTGTGCTGTACCCAATACACACTGGTTCCATATTGATAACCAGTCCAAAAAGCTCCTTAGTGCCAGGTAGTATCTGTGTGAAATTTAATTGGCAGCTTTTCTGAACACATTCTGTGATCCTGAGATAGATTGATTCTGTGCCCCGCTCATCCACATCATGAGACACTTCCTCATTCTCCATCCAAACCTATTGGTTCAATCAAGTCCTCATCAATAATAGTTGCCTGTGTAGTTTCTTGTTTTACTTCAATTTCCTGTCATTTTGCTTCTGAAGTTTCCTAGTGTATCACATTCCTCTCTGACAGATGATTAGGTTTAAACCAGTTCACAAAAGGGAGTTAGAGAAGATCTCATTCTTGTAGTCTTCATGCAGGTTGCATGGCTGTAGTTGCCTCGTGTCTATTTACCTTGTTGCAGTTTCCCCCTTATGCCCGTTGCCTTGTTACAGTTTGTATGCAGATGACGGAGCATCATAACAGACAACAAATGTACATGTCATGTAAGAATAGGGTATCTTGCACTTACACTCAGTTTGAATTTCATCGCTGTATCCGGTTTGATGCTGCTGTAGTGTTTATTGAAAAAAAAAATCAGGTCTTACTGATGGGAACATTAAAGCAGGGTTATTGCTATAAACAATGTTCGTTAGAGTGCAGTTGTTTTGTAATTTCCCACATCCTGTTCCTTTGTATTATTTGTTCTAAACATACTCATGGGGATAAGTTCTGAAACTATTGTGTGGAATTCTTCAAATGACACTGTTTCGAGGACAACCAGGCATTCATGGACAATGGGAAAGCGGGTCAGGTTAGGAACATTAGAAACTCCTCTTTATCCCAGTGTAGCTTATTTCTTATCAGTTTCCTCTTTTCTGATTAGTGACATTTTCTTAACATTCTGGTCCTAGGTCAAATACAAGGAGAAGTACATCCAACAGTTGGGACATTGGAGATCAATCCCTGATCCACCTGAGAATATCCACCACCGCATCGTGTCTGATGCTGTCAGCACTGTGAGTTTTTAAGTTTGTCGTCTTTTTGCTGAGTTTCATAGAAGAATATAATAACTACTGCAATCTTATGCTGGCTGTAATGTAATGGCTGTTACATATTGTTACACATATGAACATCTAATGCTTTAAGTGACAATCTAAATCTAAAATTGATCAAGAAAGTATATATAACTTTCAGATCAGTTAACATATGAGATGTCTGATTTAATTAGTACTTGTTTTGACTTTCCACCTAATTTATCCACAAGGCTGTAAGTGGTCTTTTAGAGATTCTTAATAATAGGACAAGATGATTATTTTCTATAAATAGTCATAAATAGGAATCTTATTTTACAATTTTTAATGTATAATTCACATTACTTCTCTCCCTCCTTTTTTCTTGTGTTGGATTTTTGGCTCCCTGGTGTTATACACTCACACATGCACACCACCCACACACACCACCCACACACACAACCACCCACACACACAACCACCCACACCCACCCACACATACACAAATTCCACCCACACACACGACACACACCCACACACACTACACACACCCACACACACCACCCACACACATGACACACAGCTTTACCATCACATTTCTGGGCCTTTAAAGAAAGCTTCAGAGCTTTAGGGAGGAGTCTTATGGACCATGATGATTTTTTTCTTCTCTTTTTCAATCTAGTATTCTGTGTGGTCAGTATTTGAAGTACCAAAATAAAATCTATGAAAGTTTTTTTTTCGTCATTTTAGGAAAATGTGAATGTTTCTTCAATGTGTCATTTTGTGCACATGTCTGACACCTGCAGTAAAAAGGATTATTTCTTAACCAGGTTAAATACAAAGAGGACCTGGAGTGGTTGAGAGGGATCGGGTGCTATGTGTGGGACACTCCTGATTTGATGCTGGCGGGGCAGAACAAGCAACTCTACAGCCAGGTGAGCTACACTTTTCAGCATACGTGCTGTGAATCACAGGCACACATAAAGGGCAGAATTTCACCCACGTTGGGCTGGCTTAGCGGGGGTGGGGGTTGGGGAGGGCGGGGGGGTGGTGGCCCGGTCAGGAAGCTGTCCGCTGCCCAAGATCTAGGCCAGAAGGCAAGTTCATGCTGGCTGGCCAATTAAGGCCCACCCAGCGTGAAATGTGAGCGGCCCGTGGGGGTGGGGAGCTGCCTCAGGGAGATGAAGTGTGACATAAAACAAAATAAAGGGAATAAAAATGTAATGGAACATGCCCCCTCATGTGACTCTGTCATGTGAGCAGGGACACATTATTAATGAAAAATTAAATTTTTAATTTTATTTGCTTTTGGAAACCTCACCCCGCCCATGGATGTGGTTTCCAAAACAGTGCAAAGTGGACGGGCAGTGAAAGATTTGTTTTAATTAACTTTTTAATGGCCTTAATAGGCCTTTTAATTGTCGGTGGGCACGCTGCTGGCTCGGGCACATACCTGCTGACTGAAATATCACGCGAGCGCAGTGCACAATGACGTTGAGACGCTCATCCAACGTCATCAAGCATCATTTTACGCTCATCGCATGTCCCCACCCACTGAGCTAAAAATTTTACCCAAAGTGTATTCATCAGTCTTCAGACTGATGCCCCCACAGCCTTATTCATCATTAGGCCTCTGTTTAATTTAAAAATACTTTTTGTTACCTTCCATCCCATTTTCTCTTCTTTTATGAAGGTGCTGAATCATATATTTGGCCCCACAGGTAGCTAGCACCCTCCAGTTCCATGCTCATGCCCTTACTTAGAGGGCAGGCTATTCACCTGTGGGGGTTTGACAGTTGAGCCTTATCCTGTCCTTACCATAATATTCTCTCACCCATACATAACTGGTTAAAGGGAATGCAATTTGAACAAATGAGGGAGAAAGGAATAGAAGGTTACGCTGATATGGTTAGATGACGAAGAGTAGGAGGAAGCTCTTGTGGAGAATGAATGACTTGGACCAAGTGGCTTGATTCTGTACATTCTATGTAATTCAATCTGAATTTACTATATAACATTGAGTGGAATTTAAGACTATTTCACCTCCCAGCTGAGACCATATCACTCAGACCAAGGGATTGAAGCTGTGACTTTCTCATTTTACATGTCAAAAGAAATAGGAGCAGGAGTAGGCAATTTGGCCCACTGAGCCTGTTCCTCCATTTGATAAGATCATGGATCATCTGACTGTGGCCTTAACTCCACTTTCCTGCCTGTCCCCCATAACCCCTAGCTCTCTTCTCAATCAACAATTTGCCCACTTGGTTAACCCTTGCAGACTCTTTGTATCCTCCTCACAGCTTGCTTTCATATCTATCTTTGTATTGTCAGAAAATTTGGCTACAATAAGTCAGTCCCTTCAACCAAGTCATTGATATAGATCGTAAATAGTTGAGGCCCAAGCACTGATCCTTGTGGCACTCCACTGTTTACAATTTGCCAACCTGAAAATTACCCATTTATCCTAATTCTGTATCCTGTAGTTTGCCAATCCACTATCCATGCTAATGTATTAACCCCAACACCATGATCTCTTACCTTGTGCAATAATTTCTTGTGTGGCACATTATTGAATGCTTTTCGGAAATCCAAATACACTACATCTACTGGTTCCCCTTTCTCCGCCCTGCTTGTTACATCCTCAAAGAAGTCTAGTAAATTGGTCAAACACAATTTCCCTTTCACAAAACCATGTTGACTCTGTCTGATTGTATTATGATTTTCTACTATCTTCTTAATAATGAATCTAGCATTTTCCCAATGACAGATGTTAGACTAACTGGCCTATAGTTTCCTGGCCCCTGTTTCGCTTCCTTCTTGAATATTGGTGTTACATTTGTGGTTTTCCAATCTGTTAGGACCTTTCCACAATCTAAGGAATTTTGGAAGATTACAACCAATGTATCCACTATCTCTGCTGCAGCTTCCATTAAGACCCTAGGATGCAGACCATCAGGTCCAGGGTCAGCCTTTAGTCCTATTAGTTTTCCTAGTACTTTTTCTCTAGTGATCATGATTGTTTTAAGCTCCTTCCTCCCTTTTTCCTATTGATTCCTAATATTCTTGGGATGCTTTCAGTGTCTTCTACTGTGAAGACAGATACAAAACGGTTGTTCCAAGTCTTTGCCATTTCCTTGTTTCCCATTATTAATTCCATAGTTTCACTTTCTAAGGGACCAATGCTTACTTTAGCTACTCTCTTCCTTTTTTATATACTTGTAGAAGATTTTACTATCTGTTTATGTTTCTTGTTAGTTTTACCTCATACTCCAATATCTACATCTTTATTATTTTTTAGCCATCCTTTTCTGGTTATAAGACCATAAGATGTAAGAGCAGAAGTAGGCCATCCAGCCCTTCAAATCTGCTCCGCCATTCAATGAGATCATGGCTGACCTGATAATCAAAGTTTCTAAAATTTTCCAAATTTTCTGGGCTACCACTAATCTTTGCAGCATTGTACATCTTTCCTTTCAAGTTGATACCATCCTTAACTTCCTTGGTTAGCCATGAATACTGCATCCTTCTCATAGTATCTTTTTTTTGCAATGGAATATATCTTTGTTGAGAGTAATGAAGTATCTCCTTAAATATCTACCACTGCTTCTTGACCTTCTTACCTTTCAGCCTATTTTCCTGTTTCACCATAGCTAAGTCTGCCTTTATATCCTTGTAATTGATTCTATTTAAAGTTAAGAAATTAGTTTCGGAACCAAATCTTTGTTATGAACTAGAGGATCCTTTACTATGAGGTCATTGGTTAATGCTGCCTCATTACACATTACCAGGCCTAAAATCGCCTGCTCCCTATTTCAAGATTTCAGAATGTACTGTTCTAAGGAACTGTCCAGAATACACTTTATAATCTCATCCTTCAGGTTACTTTTGCCAATTTGATTTGTCCAATCTATATGAAGATTAAAATCGCCCATAATTATTGCAGTACCTTTCTTACAAGAGCCCATTATTTCTTGATTTATATTCTGCCCTACAGTGTAGTCTCACTTCAGACATTGCAGCAAGTCGGCTAACTGAGTGACCAGGAGAACTTGGAGTAACACTGTAAACCTGTATACATGCCAAGTTATAAGAACCATTTCACTGGCCAGGCCTATGATCTGTTTAGTCAATGAGCTGTGATGTGATGAAGTATTGTTAGTTGTGGTCAAAACTGAGGGTAGTACCAGAAACCTAACATCCTCAAAAGGAGCACGCATTCTTCGATGATTACAGACATAAACTACTTACTGATTTACAAAATGTGATAAAGAGATAAAATAGATCAGTTGTTCCATTGTTTAGCCTTTAAGGGAGTTTTACTGCCCAGTTACTTATCTATAATACTTATTTTTTACAGTACAAGTATCGTGAATCAGTTGCAAAATTAAGAAACAACTTCAAGTACACCGCAGATGCTCCACAAATCAGGCATGCTAAGGAGGCGACTGCAATTCTGGATGAGGTTTGTGTAATTGGGATAGAGCTAATAAGGCAATATTTGTCTATGCTACGAGAATCAATATGTAACCCGAGGGCCACCTACAGCCCTCATGACCTGACCCTGGAAGCCAAGATGATTCAGTTCTATTTAGATTACATTTCTTATTTGCTGATGTATCCTGTTTTGAGTTTTGTGACACTGAAGGATTAGAACGAGCTGCTCTTAGCACTGTTGCCTGTTTGGTGGATTAATCTTATATCAGAGCACCAAGATCTGTTAGTTCAGTAACTCGATTTGAGACCATCGGCAGAATTTTACTGCCCCGTTTCGGCGGGGATGGGGGCCGTAAAATGTGGCGGGCCGTTATAAATCCCATTGACGACAGCGGGAACGTAAAATCCCACTGTCGTAAGATTCTGCCCCATGGGATTAAACATTTTATACATGGCTCCCAACGTTCTCTGGTGCTCTTACAGCCCATGAAAACATAAAACTTGAACATTCCTGATCTAAAATTTTGTCCCCAAAATATACAAAAAGTAAATCTGTCATCTTTTTGAAAAAGTAATATTTTTGAATTCTCTCAGTGAGAAACAAAATAGAAAATGTCAACATTAAATTGAGAAAAATCTGTGAATGAGTACCAACATTCGTTTAATGTGCTGTTAATTCTGGTGATTAATGACAGTTTTAGATTTTCTTTCATGATATGGAACCTGAGCTCTTCACTGGAGTGTAGTTGTGATTAAGATGTTTTTTGCTTAGTCTTTATGGATCAGCTGACTGTAAAAACCAGCAGGTACCTCCCATTGGTTTTTCAATATTCATGCTTTATTTCCTTACTTACCACATTCTTTTTTCTTTGTGATTCTCTTAAATTGCTACCCAGAGGAACCAAGAGATTATTGTAGGGTGAAAACAGAGGTAAAGATATGTGGAACTTTTCTTTTGTCACAAATGAAAAAAAATCTGTTTCCTTACCACAGTTGATTCATTTTTTGTTAAATCGCTTGTTCCTGAACTTTGAAACAGTTGTGTGTAAAACCTGGAATAGGCTCTGGATTTATTGTCTATATTATCCACATTAATCCTTTAGCCCTTAATTCTTCATGCAGTTAATGAAATAAGACAGTTTCAAAACGTATCTGATCAAACATTGTCAGAACTTTTATTTGACAGATGCAAAATAAATTTACTATTGATTATTGGCTTTATCTGACCTACCAGACAGTTCATTAATTGTTATGATCCTCTCTTTCAACTTGTTTAAGGCTAAAAACAACACAATTGGAATTCCGAAGTCCAAAGCCGCAGCCATATAAAAAAAACGTTCATTAGTTTTATCGTTATGAATACTATCATTAAAATTAAACAGCTGAATTAATGTTTCTTTGTTTCCCATCTCTGAATATTATCAGCATTAATTATTTACTTCTGCTGTGCTCTTTAGAGATGAATTTTTGCAGCAGCTCCAGTGTGGCAAGCAAAATACTGATGCATGCTCACTTTTAGAGAATCTGCTGCTCAGAATTCCAGAGTTCAGATGCAGCACTGGTTAAACAACTGTGCAATAGACTACTTATTGGAAATGGGACCAGCGTTCTGACTCTGACTTCAGGTGACCAAAATCAGATTTTCTGCATTCCATTTTGTTTCAAATGTTATGACTGAATGGACAATGCTTTGGAAGATTGGACCTGTCCAGAATCTCTGGAGGCACTGACTTACTCTGAAGTCCAGACAGTGAAATACTTCAGCCCCATGCGCCAGTTAATTTCCCTCACCTCCCACGCTCCACGCCCTTTGCTGAAATGAGGTAATCATTGAAAATAATGCATTGTTTTAACTAAAATCTAATATTCTGAGCAGAAGGCATACAAAGCTTTCTATGAGAAGGAGAAGAGCAAGTATACCTTGGTTTTGGATGAACCTAGAAATCTTCTGGCCAAAAGGTCGGGTCAACTAAGCAGTCAGGTAATTCTGTAGAACTTGCACTTGAATGATCGGCCTTGTCTGAGATGGCCATTTGCAACATCACCAGCAGTCAACCTTCATCTTGTTGGCCTGTTTTATGTGGATGTTGTCTACCCAAGAAAATGCTGCTTGGATAGCCCTCTTGTTGCCTGTGAGAACCATTTCACTGGTAGAGTGATAGAGTTCTAGGATGATGAACACTGGTGTTTTTATCTGACTTTCTTTAAGTTCTATCATCCTTTGCATGCATGTGCATCTTTATTGACAGCAATCATATAAGTCTGAAGCCAAGCTCAAATTGAGGCGAGGATGCAATGAAATTCTACGTCCTGATATGCTGACTGCCATGTACAACTCAATGTCAGGGAGCCAGGTAAAATTGCCCAATATTGTGCACTATTTTACCTTCTTTTGATTTTTGGTTTGTCTAAAACTGATATATTGAATATTTTTTCCCCTCCTTGGAGATGTGACTTACATTAAACATTAGTTTAATCATTTAAAAAGTTGTATTTTGGAAAAAGCTTAATATTTTAGTGGAGCAATTCTCAATATCAGTTACAAACCAAATCAGCATTAATTTTAAAAGATTTCCTACTAATTCAAGCACTGGTCATCTCGCTGTTTGTTAACTGTTCTCTGTCTGCTTTCATCGTTTGTCCTGTGGTTTTTTTAAAAATCACATTATTTGCATGTGTTTTGGTTGGTTTTCTACTGGTTTCATTCACTTTTATTGATACTGGGCCAGATGTTGTTGAAGCAGGTTTTCTTGTGTTGCCTTGTTAGATGTACAATTTCAATTACAAATCCTGCCCACAAAGCTGCTCGAAATGCAAGCTGGTAATGCAAGGGGGCAGCTGGGATTTTGGTGAATAATGGCATAGATTGTTTCTCCCTTTGACCAATGGGATTTGAGGATTGCGAAAGAAACAGAGAAATGGCATAAAAGGAGGATGAACTACAATAGGTGAATTCAATCAGGTACAGGAAGAGAAATAGAGAAAAGGAAAGTAGGATTGGATTAATAGAGAGAGGGAGAGAGAAAGAAAAGATTTAGAAAGGAGAAATGAGAATAAAAAATACCTTTTTAAAACCTCCGAAAGCAATTCACAATTTGAAGAATTGAGAGCCTACTTTATTTACTTTCTGGGCAAGAGAGTTTGCTGAGTTTGAAGGCAGTTATTAAGAATTATCACATCATTAAATAGGCAGTTTGTGCTGCTAATTATTAGACTGAACTTCCTGTGCCAAGTTCAATGAACAATTAACGAGGAAATACAGCAACTTCATGTAGATCAAGGGGAGGTTAAGGGCGAGGTGCTGTTTTCAAAAAGCTAATGGTGGCGATGTGCAAATCAGCCAGCAAACTGTGTAGCAGTTTGGAGCTCACACGGTATCTTTTTCGCATCGCAAGTTGCTGCTGACTTGCTTATAGTGTTCAGCAACACCTGGCTCATTGACTTTGTATTGATTGCCCTAAATTAATTCTATGCTCGCTTGTGTACAGTGGAATTATAAGAAGAACTATGAAAAGTTGAAAGACAAATACACATCTATTTATGAAACCCCTGAAAACATCCGAACCAAGAAGGTGACAAAGCTCATCAGTGATGTAAGTGACTTTCTAATTTAGAATGATGTATTTACACTTACAGTTAATCCTGCTTAAATAATAATTACCTGAAGAGAGCATTGAAACTAACTATACCTATTGTACATGTATGGAGATGTTCAGATTGCTGTCCTTTAGTTAAGCAGGGATTAGTGCAGCTATTAATATCTGCTTTCAGTGAATATCTCTTAAACATTCTGTGTTCCTTCCCCACTCCCCTCATAAACACATCTGCTTCCTGAGTTCACAGCAGTCATACTTGCTTTTAAAACAACAGCGAGCACTACAAACCAAGTCATTTTAGCACAATTAAGTGAATACATCTTTTGCCTCGATTACAAATGTTACCACATTATTAGTTGCATGATTAATTACTTCAAATTAATTAGCTTAATCAAATTGAAGTCAAATTATTGAAATCAATTACAGTATAAAATAGTCTTTAGACACTTACCATGACAATTAAATAAATGCATTATTTTGTACAACAGAAAAATATTCATGTAATTTTATTGCATATCTACTGAAAAGAACTACGGTTAAGGCCTATTCTATTCCTAAGGTTTAGAATAATGTATCCAAGGATATTCGGCATTTAAGAGGGATAGACAAAGAAGAAAAGGAGGTGGGGTAGCACTCTTAATAAGGGACAAGATCAGTACATTGGTAAGAGAGGATCTTAGATTGAAGGATCAAAGTGAAATCAGTTTGGGTGGAGCTAAGAAACAGCGTATGGCAGCAAACATTGAGAGTTGTTTATAGGTCACCAAATTGTAGTGATAATGTTGGGCCCAGTATAAATCAGGAAATTAGAGATGCAAGCAACGTGGATAATACAGTAATAATGGGCGATTTCAATTTACACATAGACTGGGTTAACCAAATTGGAATTAATGCTGAATCCCTGGAGTGTTTGCGAGATGGCTTTCTGGAACAGTATATTGAGGAGCCAACTAGGGATTCGGCTACTTTGGATCCAGTGTTGTATAAAAAGAAAGGGCTAATTTATAACCATGCTGTAAAGGAGCCTTTGGGAAATAGTGACCATAATGTGTCAGAATTTCACATTAAGTTTGAATGCGATATAATTCCTTCTGAAACTAGGGTCTTAAATCTGAAGAAAGGAAATTATGAAGATATGAGGGGAAAGTTGGCTATGATGGATTGGGAAAATACACTAAAAGATTTGACAGTAGACAAGCAATGGCTAGTATTTAAAGAAATACTATATGATCTATGACAGATATACATTCTTCTAAGGCACAAACACCCAAAGGGAAAGGCAAGTAAACGGTGGTTAATGTAGGAAATTAAAGATTGCATTAAAAGAAAGAAAGTGGCTTATAAGGATGCCAAGAACAATGGTAAGCTTGAAGATTGGGAGTATTTTAGAACCCAGCAAAGGAGGATCAAGAAACTGATTAAGAAAGGGAAAAGAGAATATAAATGCAAACCAGTAAGGAACATAAAGATGGCAAATGGAATATAATGTGAATAAATCTGAAGTTATTCACTTTGGCAGCAAAAAAAAAGAAAGGCAGGATATTTCTGAAATAATGAGAGGTTGGGAAGTGCAGGTGGCCAAAGGAACCTGGGTGTCTTTGTTCATGAGTCACTACAAGCTAGCATGAAGGTGCAGCAAGAAATTAGGAAGGCAAATGGTATGTTGGCCTTCATCACAAGGGGATTTGAGAGCAGGAGTTTCTTGCTGCAGTTATATGGAGCCTTGGTGATACTGCACCTGGAGTATTGTGCACAGTTTTGGTCTCCTTATCTAAGGGAGGACCTACTTGCCATTAAAGAAGTGCATTGGAGGTTCACCAGATTAATCCCTGGGATGGTGGGATTGCTGTGTGATGAGTGATTGAGGAGACTGGATTTGTATTCCCTAGACTTTTGAAGAATGAGGGATGACCTCATTGAAACTTACAAAATTCTCACAGGGTGTGACAGACTGGATGTGGATAAGATGTTTCCCCTGGCTGGTGAGTCTAAAACCAGGGGTCATAATCTCAGGATAAGGGCCAAGCCATTTAAGACTAAGGTGAGGAGGAATTTCTTCACGCAGAGGGTGGTGAATCTTTGGAATTCTCTACCCCAGAGGGCTGTGGAAGCTCAATCATTGAGTATGTTCAAGGCAGAAATCAATAGACTTCTGGAGACTAATAACATCAAGGGATATGGAGTCAGCGTGGCATTGAGGTAGGTGAATGGCAGAGCAGGCTCGATGGGCCAAATGCCCTATTCCTGTTCCTATGTTCGTATATAAAGGATGAAGCATCCTGACTTCAGAGAAAGCAATTTGTACAATAATTATATTTTTCATTTAAGACCCTTCCTTTTTTGTGCGTTTACAGATAAAGTATAAACTGGATCATAACCGTGATAAATCCAAGGGGTACACTTCTATCCATGACACACCATTGCTGCTGCACATGCAAGGCATGAAGGACAAAATTAGTGATGTAAGTATCCATTCGTTAATAGAAATAGCTTTTTCATATAAGTCAATACACATGCACTCAAGTGATATGGTGCATGCTAGTCTCTTCGTTATTTACAACACTGCTTAAGAACTGCGAAGCTATTTCATCATTACACCCCTGCCAATTGTCCTAGTCTCAGAAAATAAAGTGGGTCAAATCTTGGAGCAAGGCATCTCACAGGGTGTCCCTTCAGTTGTACTTTTTCCTCCACCCTTCAGCTCAAAATGTTCTGTGCCATAACTTGCTCGAACTGTGAGCTGATAGCAGGACATCTGGGACCTTCATGAATGGTGAAACAGTGCATCTCCTTAAAGAATGAGATTTAAGATTGAGAAAGAAACAGGAAGCATTGGTGAATGGGGCTGAATTAGAATCAGATCAGATAAAGAAAGAGAAATAATGAGAGGTAAAGTTTGGATTAAGAGAGAGAACAAAAGAAAGAAAAAGGAACACCAAGAAATGATACAGAAAGGAAAAGTAAGAACAATTAAAAATTTGAAGCTTTTAAAATCTCTTAACATTGATTTGCTGCACTCAGGAATGAGATGCAATCATTTGATTGGCAATGCATCAACAATTATCATGTCATTAAAAGGGTATTAACTGTCTATGGTGAATTTGAAGGGTCATTAATTTACAAGTCTGGAAAGTTCTTAAAAATAACAGGGAGGTTCAGGATGAATTGTCATTGTGCAAAGCAGTAGGCAGAGCAATGTAAGTTCACCCAGAAATTTCTTGAGATTCGCATTTCTTAGTGTAGCTCTTCATCTCCTGAACTTGCTGATCGATTTGCATATCAATAATGACATACATTCTTAACCGCTCTTATTTTTCCAGCAAAATTTAGCTTGATGTTATTTTGCAATGTGAATTGTACAAATTTCAGACCATTTTCCTACATGAGGTTTGCCTGAGTGTAAATCTTATATTAAGTGTGTGTGCTTTCCACATGGCACTGTGCCATCTGCATATACTGAACTTGCAAGGAATTTTTCTTTCTGGAAACCATCTGCTGATTTTTATTGGCCATGTTGTCTGCAATGGTTTCAGCAAAAAATAATGATTCTAGCATGAAACCCAATTTGAGATACAGTAACTAAATGATGTTACGTAGATAAAATCAAAATACTGCCGATGCTGGAAGTCTGAAATAAAAACAGAAAATGCTGGAAAAGCTCAGCAGGTCTGGCAGCATCTGTGGCGAGAAAACAGTTGATGTTTCGAGCCCAATTAGGGTGAGGCATCCAAGAGTCATATTGGACTTGAGACATTAACTCTGTTTCTCTCTCCACAGATGCTGCCAGACCTGCTGAGTTTTTTTTTGGCATTTTCTGATGTTACATAGCATTACTTGGAATTAACAGTACATAAGCTGGCCATTCGGTTAATGGCTAACAATGAATGCTCTACAGAAGCCTCCAGCCTCCCTATTTCATCCAACCTTTTTAGAATAATCTTCTATTCTTTTCTGCACATATCTATACTTCCCCTTAAATTATTTATACTGAATGACTCCAGACAATATGTTTAGCCTTTCTGGGAATGTCAATGACAGTAAGCTTTGACATTTGGCTGCCAGTTAATTATACAAAAGTAATAGGATGCATTCAATTGCTATTCGTGAATGATATTTAGTTAATTAACTTATTAAAGTTACTTAAAATGAAATTTTAGTCGATGGAAGAACTCCTAAAAATATCACATTGAAGTACCGGTGATTAACAGGATTTCAATCATTTCTCTTTGTTGACAGTTGAAATACAAAGAGATTTATGAACGGAACAAATCTCATTGCAACATTGCTGGTGATGCCTTTGCGATCAGGGCTGCCAAGAGTGCCTACAAGAACACGACGAATGTAAGTGTTATCAGCATGTTTTGACCTGAAAGAATGAAAAAAAAGACTTGTATTTAAATAGCATCTTTCACAATCTCAAGTTGCCCCAAAGCACTTTATAACCAATGAAGATTTGTTACCGAGCACAGCATCACTGTCAGGTGAAAATACATTTCCAAAATGCTGATTCATATGAAATGTCGTATTGAAAGCCTGCTACACACCTCCCTCCCTCCCTCTCCCTGACCCACACACCGTGACCCCCATCCTGCCTTCACGCACTGTGGCCTGGGGGTCTCTCCACGATCCTGGGCCTTGGGTGGCTCAAGCAGTGCCACAATGGCACAAGCAACCACCACTCGTGCAGGCAACAGTGATGAGCTGCGAACCTTTGATTGGCCAGCAGCTCTCAGCGAGTGGGGTTCCCACTGCCAGGGCCCTCAATCACAGGGAAGGCCCAACGGTGACCAATTAAGTGCCTGAAAGGCATTTGCTTCCATTGGGCCTTCCCCAGAGAACTGATGGGGGAGCCCCGCCAGCTCTCCGACCAGTAGGCAAGACCCTCATTGGCCCAACAAAATCACAGCCATTGTGTTGTTTGAAAGTGAAATTATTATATTTAGGATTACTTTAACAAACCTAAGTGTCTAGGTAATGTAGATATGTTGAAGCAGAATTTCCTGGCTAAGTCACTTAAAATAACCTGATGTATTGAGCACAGTTTTTTAATTTAACTCACCTGGTGGGAAACCTCAGACATCAAGTGGAATACTGGATTTACACCTCACCCCTCCCTTCACACCTCCCACCCCCCAAACAATATTACCATTCACTGTCTTGAATAATAATTGAATAAAACCGGCCTTATGTAAAACCAGCATTGTATCCGATCCTGCCAGTTTCCTGACTGGTGGGTTAAGTTAAAGTTGCCCCCAATGTCATTGTTACACTCTGAAGTGAGAAAGTCTATATATATAGGAAAGCCTGGTGCATAAATCCCAACTTCATGCAGGTCTGTATGACCTAAAAACTTTGCAGATGCATTTTATATTTTACCGTGATCACAATGTTTCACAAATGAGAAAGATTAAGAATTAAGAATGTAACTTTGACACTGGTCCAGCTATTAAACCAAATGTTATACTTGTCACTTGCAGCAAATGTACACTGTTACTTGGAGAAATATTTTACAAAGCTATCGATTAGATTTATAACAAGAGTGCAGTGATATTTTTGACTTTCACAGCTGCGACAACACCTTTCTTTTAAGATAGGTTTTCTTGAATAATCTCACAAAAAAGTACACTTCCATTATTCTCAAAGCGGCAGCAGGCCAGGGTTCTTCTTGCTAATCTGTTTAATTGTTGCCTGAGTGGAAAGTGGGTGAAGATTGTATCTGGCTGGATTGAGATGCTGCTTGTGACTAAATATCCTGACAAACGCTTGGTGTTAGATGAATGTGTGGTCGCCCATTAAACGTGCCTCCCAACTGTCATTTTCAACCAATACCCAATGTCAAAATAATCCCCCCTGCCTAGAGGCATGAATGAGTAGTCACTCATAAGGTATGACATGAGTGCCAGGGCCTCCGGAGCTGTACCCCATCATATGTCGCTGCATTGAGAAGAAATGAGAAGAAAAAAGGAAGTTAACTTTCGGTCAGCTTTATATAAACATTAGCAGTGATGCTTTGTGAATGGAGAATGGACACATTTTCCAAATGTGTGTAGCTCACTGAAACATTTCGTCAATAATTGTTGCATCACAATGTATTCAGGTTTCAGTTTTATTTTTATTACTTGATCTATAGCTTGATTACAAGAAGAAGTATGAGGCCACCAAAGCCAAATGGAGGTGGATTGCAGACAGACCTGACTTCCTGCAGGCGTACAAGGCCTCTCAGCAGCAGAGCGAGGTAAGTGGAACATTGAATTGCTCTGTAGGAACACCAATGTCGCAGTGCTTTGTGCACACTGATATCATATGTATAATCAAGCCTGGTCGAGCAAACCTCAAATTCAGAAACTACTGTTAGGTTGAGCTGTCCCTTGATCCAGGTGAAAATTATGTCCAGTCAATAGCAGAGTTTGAACTGAAATAAGAAGTTATTCTTTGAGACCAACAAATTAGTTGGTTCTATGACTTTGTGTCAACAAGGTGTAACTGTAGGTTCATAGATACATCATATTAAACAATGGTAATATGCAATACCAAAAACTTATGATTAGGCGTTCATTTTAAACTTCAGGTTGCTCCTACTTAAACATGAGGCAGGGGCTTCCGGTCGGCGAGTGGGGGCGGGGCCCGCTCACCGACGCGTAAAATGATGTGGGATAATGTCGGGTGGAACTCATGGCGTTAACCCGCGTCATTTCCATTTTCAGGTCGGCGGGCCAAGTGAGCTGCGCAACCGCCAACCTGTCAACAGCCTATTGAGGCCATTAAAAAAAAAATTTAGATAATTAGTGGACCTGCCCATCCAACCTTAAGGTTGGCGGGCAGGCTGGGAGCCCTGGAGGGCGTTGGAAAAAGCATGAAACCTCATTCACGGGTGGGATGAGGTTTCATGAGTGATTTAAAATCTGCACATTGAGTTTTAATAAATGTTATGGTCATGTTCCAACTCATGTGACATTGTCACATGAGGGAAAATGGAAGGGAAATGTTAGGATGGTTTTTATTAAAAATTTGAAGTCCCAACCGATCTCCCTGAGGCAGCATTTAGCCTCAGCGAGATCTGTGCGCACTTTCACGCGCATGCACGAAAGAGTGCACTCCTGGCTAAGGGAATCCCCCCTGCCTGCACAGGGAGCACACAGCGCTTCCTGGCGGATGTCACACTGGGCAGGCCTTAATTGGCCCGCCCACTTAAAATGGCAGCGCGCCCATCGGAGGCGCACCTGCTCGCACCCGTTCCCGCTCTTCCCCCATAAAGGTGGGAACATTTTTCCCATGATTACTATAGGAGAAGCATTTTTAATTTCTTTATTCTTTCATGGGATGTGGGCATCATTGGCAAGGCCAGCATTTGTTGCCGATCCATAATTGCTCTTGAACTGAGTGGCTTGCTAGACCATTTCAGGGGGCAGTTAAGAATTAACCACATTTCTGTGGGTCTGGAGTCACATGTATGCTAAACCGGGTAAGAACAGCAGATTTGTATCTGAATGTCTGTAGCATTGGTTAAAAAAAACAAATGAGTTGTTAGCTCAAATAGAAATAAATATATCTGATCTGATAGCCATTACAGAGATGTGGCTACAAGGTAACCAATGCTGGGACCTGAATATTCAAGGGGACTTCACAATTTGGAAGGAAAGGAATCTAGGTAAAGGTGGTGGGGTTGCTCTATTAATTAAGGATGTCATTAGTACCTTAGTTTTAAAGATCAAAATGTAGAAACTATTTGGGGAGAGATAAGAAATGGCAGAAAAGAAATCATTTGTGGGATAACAAATATATAATAGAAAGTGCTGAAAAAGGTCAACAGTTCTTGCAGCATCTTGGAGAAAGAAACAGAGTTAATGTTTTGAGCCCAATATGAATCTTCTTTGGAAGTTATTTGTGGGACTAGTTTATAGGCCTTGTAACAGGATGGAGTACACAGAAAGTAATAATGCAGGCTTGTAAGAAAGGCACAGCAAGAATCATGGGTGATTTTAATCTACATATAGATCGGATAAATCAGATTGGCAAAGATAGCCTGAAAGATGAGGACTTGGAGTACTTTCAGGATAATTTCTTAGAGCAGCATGTTCTAGAGCCAACCAAAGAGCAGGCTATTCTAGACCTGGTAGTATGCAATTAGGCAGGATTAATTAATGACCTCAAAGTAAAAGAGCCTGTAGGAGCAGTGATAATAACGTTATTGAATTTTGCATTCAGTTTGAGGAAAAGAAGAGTGGGTCTAAGACTTCTATTTTAAACTTAAATAAAGCCAATTTAAAGGGCAGGAAGACAGAGCTGGCTGAAGTGAACTGGGAAAATAGATTAAGGGGTTGATCATTTGGAATGAACTGGCAGACAATTAAGGAGATATTTCATACCTTCTAAGCAAAGATACATTCCAGTGAGAAAGAAAGCCTCTAGGAGAGAAATGCACCATCCATGGCTAATTAAGGAAGTTAAAGATAGTAAGACTGTACAATTTTGCGAAGATTATTGGCAGGACAGAAGATTGGACAGAGTTTAACAGCCAGCAAAGAATGACTAAAAAAGTAACAAGGAGGGAGAAAGTTGAGTATGAGAGAAAGCTAGCTAGAAATATAAAAACAGATGGTAAGAGTTTCTAAAAGTATTTAAAAAGGAAAAAGGTAACTAAAGTGAATATTGGCCCTCTAGAGAATGAGCTTGGGAAATTAATAATGGGACATAAGGAAATGTCGGAAGTGTTGAATAGGTATTTTGTATCTGTGTTTACTGGAGAAGACACAAGTAACATCCCAGAAATATTTGTAAATCAAGAAGTGAATGGGAGGGAGGAACTTAGCACAATTACAATCACCAGGGAAAGGGTAATAAGAAAAGTATTAGAAATAAAAGTGGACAAGTCACCAGGACCTGATGGAGTTCAGCCTAGGGTCCTAAAAGAAATGGCTGCAGAGATGGTAGATGTTTGCAATTTTCCAAAATTCCCTTCATTCTGGTAAGGTTCCATCAGAATGGAAAACAGAACATGTAATGCCTCTATTCAAGAAAGGAGGGAGACAGAAAGCAGGCCAGCTAGCCGATCATCTGTCAGAAGGAAAATGCTAGAACCTTTTATTAAGAAGGTTATAGCAGCGCACTTGGAAAATCTTAATACAATTAGGCAGAGTCAACATGGTTTTGTGAAAGTCAAATCACATTCTTTTTGAGGAAGTAACAAGTATCATGGATAAAGGAGAGCATGTAGATGTGGTGTACTTGGATTTCTGAAAAGTGTTTGTTAAGGTGCCCCATCAAAAGGTTACAATAGAAAATAAGAGCTCATGCTGTAGGGGCAACATATTATCATGGTTGGTAACAGGAAGCAGAGAGTAGGAATAAATGGGCCATTTTCAGGTTGGCAAGCTGTAACCATTGGAGTGCCACAGAATCAGTGCTGGGCCATCAACTATTTACAATCTATATACATGACTTAGATGAAGGGACCGAATGTATTGTTGAAAAACTTGCTGGTGAATAAAGGTAGGTAGGAATATAAATTGTGAGGAGAGCATAAAGAGTCTATAAAGGGATTTAGATAGGTGAAGTAGGTGGGCAAAAAATTGGCAGATGCAGTATAATGTGTGAAAATGTGAACTTGTCCACTTTGGCAGGAGGAATAGAGAAGCAATATAATATTTAAATGGAGAAAGATTGCAAAACTCTGTGGTGTAGAGGGATCTTGGTGCCCTGGTACATGAATCACAAAAAGTTAGTATGCAAGTACAACAAATGGTTAGGAAGGCAAATGGAATGTTGTTGTTTATTGCAAGAAGAATGGAATATAAAAGTAAGGAAGTTTTGCTACAATTTGAGTAGGGCAGTGGTGACACCACATCTGGAGTACTGTGCACAGTTTTGCTCTCCTTACTTGAGAAAAGATATAGTAACATTAGAAGCAGTTCAGAGAAGGTTCATTCAACTGATACCTGGGAAGGGGAGTGTTATCTTATGAGGAAGGGTTGGACAGGTTGGGCCTGTATCCATTGGAGTTTAGAAGAATGAGAGGTGATCTTATTGAAACATATAAGATCCTGAGCAGATTTTTAAAATATATTTTCGTTCACGGGATGTGGCCATTACTGGATAGGCCAGGATTTATTGCCCATCCCTAATTCCTCTTGAGAAGGTGTTGGATGCTGAAATAAAGAAAAAATGAAAATGGTACAAGAATGTCCAAATAGTGGGGAGTGAAAAGATATAGGAGAGCACCATTCAATTGTTAAATTCAAACGCTCAGTACTCCGAGACTGCGTGTTGCTGATGTTTACATGCTATTAATAATTCAATCCCTTATTTGTGACAGGTGGATTACAAAATGGACCGAGAATGTTTGAAAGGCTGCAAGATCTCAGTGCCTGTCCACGGAGACAAGAACATGATACTAGCTGTAGAAAATACAGACTTGGCCAGTGGGGTAAGTATTAACATCCATAATTTTGGCATTCGGTCCTATCGCTGTTGAAACCTGAGCACAATTCAGCCCATACTGCCCATGTCCTGTTGACTATCAGGCCATTATGTGAAGAGTCTGTGATTGTCTCAATTCAGTACCTAATGGATGTGAGTCCATAGCACAACATTACTATAACAACACAAATTAACATTTCACTCAGGGAGCTTGGTGTCAGGACTGGGAATAAAATTACACTTATGCATTAGAGATGACCTGCTGACATGCACAGCAAAGCACATTCGTGGAAGAGAGCAGAGATAGCTTGACTCTGAATCCAACTCATTATGCACTGACAGAGCAATGCCTGATCCTGATATCGACTACCAAAATTGGGAATGCTTTCCATCCTGCCCCTTTAAGAACCAAAAGAAATCATTACGAAGAAAAATCTTGGCGTTTTCATTGTATTTTATTCCTCACACATAAAGAACAGGACAAACAAGATCAAAATCAGCATCAACAATATACACTCTTCTTACCAAACTTAACTTATTATCCTTGCATTGGTTACAAAATTGGCCCATGTGGTTTGCAATTGCCTATCAAGAATTCAAGGCACCAGCAGGACTATATTTTGTGCTATATACCAGCCATACAATCCCCATCCACTCCACAATATGTAAACACCAAACGTAGAAGAGGCATCTTTTTTTAAGCCTTACAAACAGAGCAACATTTGCCAGGCTAGTATTCTTTTTGGGAAGAGTTACCATTCTAAGAGCAAAAGAATGTAAGACAGATCATAAGAAGGTGTCGACGATTTCAGTTTAGACACTGAACAGAGAAAATCTTCATAAACCCACTTATAAAGTTGTGCTAGGGGAATCCATACTCCATTAGTACTAAGTTTAATCAAGGGAAGGAAACATTTGTAGGGTTATGGGGAAAGAGGAGAGAAGTAGGACTCATTGGAAATCTGTTTCAGATTTAGCACAGGCACAAGGGGGCCCTTTGATTGCAAAATACTAATTGCTTTGTGCTATTCACAGATAAAATACAAACTGAAGCACGAGAAAGAAAGAGGCATCTACCAACCAGTTCCGGACACACCACAGATGCTGCACGCTAAATCTGTCTCTACCCTAATGTCTGAGGTACTGCGGTTATTTCCCTTCAAGTGTTCATATCTTATAAATGGTGCAGGACTTGAGAAATACACCTTGGTAAACCCACTTTTAATATACTAGTGAATTTACTGAGGCACTGCTGATGGTGGTTTGGAGGATGTGCAATTTTATGCATGCTATTTTATCTGGATACTAAAACACTGCCATTTGTAAATTGACATCTCCAATTTTAGGCCACAAAGTGCAATAGCTGTGCCTCTTGGGGTCAAGCAGATAAAATAGAATGTACACGCTTCAGGGGACAATTGACCTTTTCTCTTTCTATGCTAGTTTAAGGCCTCATGTTTATACCTGTATCATAGATGTACTTACTCCTTTGTGTCTGCTGTTGAAGAACAAGGATATGCTATGTACTGATTAAGCTGTGGCATAAGAAAACAAAACAATTATCCACAAGTGCGAAAAAGGCCTGAAGGGTTAAATTTCCTCCTGAAAATATCACCATGAATACAAAGTTAACAAACCATGCAGACCATACCTGGAATATTGTGTACAGTTTTGGTCTCCTTATCTAAGGAAGGATGTACTTGCCATAGAGGTTCACCAGACTAATCCCTGGAATGGCGGAATTGTCTAATGAGGAGAGATTGAGAAAACTGGGCCTGTATTTTCTACAGTTTCAAAGAATAAGAGGCGATCTCATTGAAACTTACAAAATTCTTACAGGGTGTGACCGGGTAGGTGTAGATTGGATGCTTCCCCTGACTGGTGAGTCTAGAACCAAGTGATAGAGTCTCAGAATAAGGGACAGGCTGTTTAAGACTGAGATGAGGAGGAATTTCTTCACTCAGAGAATGATGAACCTTCAGATTTCTCAACCCCAAAGGGCTGTGGAAGCTCAAACGTGAGCATGGTCAAGATACAAATGACATCAAGGGATTATGGGGATGGCACGGGAAAGTAGCATTAAGGTAGATGATCAGCCAAGATCTACTTCTTCTCTCAAAAAATTGGAAGCTGAGATTCCAACCCCGGTTTTTTTTTAAATGAGACTGGCAAACATGTAATTCAACTCTACTTCTGGTGATGGTTTGACACTGCCCAGGTTTTTCTCTTATGAGGAGCTCAGATAATATAAACTAATTGTATTGCAGTTATGAACACTTTCGAATATTCATAATTTTCACAAGCCATGATGTTGCTTTGCACCAATCAAGTAAAAGACATCATTGAACACGTATAATTGAACCTTCAGTCATGCAATACTTCGCCATAGTTTGACACAAGATGTTATATCAACACAGGGGTTAAAGGTGACATTTCCATCTTCTTTACCTAAGGGAGAAATTTGTATCGCCTACTTTTGGAGCTTTGCCTGACAAGAGCTCCCTTGAGCCTGATAATGTTGGAAGTGAAAGAACTCAGGATAGCTTTATGAACTCCTCCAGATGTATCTCCTTGAGATAATGGAGGGGAGTAAGGTGGAACAGCGCAATCTCATATTTTTGATTCGGAACCCAAATGGGGTGGATCCGAATTTCAGTCCAAATTCCAGTTTCCCTGATGATAAGTTTAGCCTCTTTGGTCCCCACAATTTTAGGGCCCATTGTCCGTTTTTTCTGCTAAAAGATCTGAAATTGGTAAATTCTGGTATTGCAAAGTAGTAAACACATTCCCATTTGAAAAAGCCACTACAACGCGTTTTTAATTATCTGTTAGAGGCTTTGGCATGATTATGCTCATTTTCTTCAAATGCAACTAATTTTTCAATAGTTTATGTTCCAACTGCTGCCAAGTTACACATTTGTTCCTTCCTTTCTCCGCTTTGCAGAAAAAATACAAAGAAGCTGTTAAGAAGGAGCTCCCGCAGGCTGCTTACATGAAACTGCCTGAGACCCGTGGGACTTCACATGTTAAAGAGGTGTCCAAGTTACTCAGCGGGGTGAGTGTTCAACATGTACTACATTCCACATGAAAAGATTGGATCATCAGCTGTCTCTCTATATGTGGTTATACAAAATTGCCTTGGGATGTCATTTTCTCTGAGTTTCTGTATCCTAGCTGAAATTAGGCAGATAGATCAGTTCGGGCCTACTTTCCCCACAACATCCCAACCAGAATTTTGTTCTTCTGCCGTGACCATCACTTTCTGGACTGTCCCATCCTCATCCGTCGCATGCAAATAGTGTATCTTCTTTCTTTCTCTGTTACTTCCACTTCCCAATGTTGCCACAAGAAAGTTGATGATGGGCCTCAGGAAATGGGGGTTGGCAGCCTGAGGTGCCCGCACGGCAGGCAAGTGCCATGTATTAATCTCCTCTCCCTCCATTCTGCCCCCAGTGAGGAGCCCAATCTCTGCCAAGGCCTGGGTCAGTGGGTCCTGGGTTCCCAACCTTTATTATCCCTCACTGCTTTCTGCAATGCTGCTGCACTCTCCCAGCTTTGGAGTTTCGTCCTTTGGCATGTGTATTTTCAGTTGGCAACTTATCCTCCGGGCTGCATCAATGCTTTGAGTCCAAACATTTTAATGACGAAGCAGAGCAGTGGCAGAGAAGGAATGAAAAGGAGACACCTCCTGTACTCTGGTCCCACCACTTTGTGGGACATTCTGCCCCATGTGCCCGAAGATCTGTGGGTCAAGAATCAGCCTCTTCAGTCATGTGAAGACCCAAGGCAGAAACTCGTGACCCTGAGTAGATCAAAGAAACAAAATGACAATGGCAACATATTTTCAGTTAATCAGTGATTCATAAAAAGGTATATAGGATGTTCAGCAGTTCATTTTTAAGAAATCTGTATTTATTTCTTTAATACCACGTACAAAATAATCACCAGCTATGATGATGGACAAAAGTTCCAACCCCTTCCCAGACCAGTGGCAGCCACCACTCTTAGGCTTGGAATGAACTTTTTAATAGCATTAGCTGGGCTAACTCAGTCTGGTTTTCAATCCCCTTTGAAGGATGCATACCTCCCTGCTTCTCACTCCCACTTGGTATAGCACAAGTAGAACTGAGAGCTTTAGAAGTGGAGGATCAGGATCCATATTTTGCCAAGGACGAGGTGCAGTAGGTTTGTATATGCTGTGCTGCACTACTTCAGCAATACTGTAACATGAAGAAGTGTCTTGACAATAGGCCAAACTGAATGACCTTCTTTACATTCCTAAATTTCTACTGCCTTCTTGCGCTTCTCGTGGAGTTTTTAAAAAAGTCAAAAGTAATAGAGATGCAGGGGGAATTATCTGATTGTTAATATGAATTTCTTTGATCACAGAAACTGTACAAGGAACAGTTTGAGAAAGATAAAGGCAAGTCCTCATATTCCATTATGATGGAACCCCCAGAAGTGAAACACGCCATGAATGTGGCCAAGTGTCAGAGTAACGTAAGCATATAAATAATTTTGCTTTTTTTGGTGGCATGCATTTTTAATCTTTCCATTGAAAGAAGAGTAAAGCAGAATTTTCCCTGCAGGCTTCCGGACCCTGATTTAATGGTCAAATAAGGGTCAAAACCCTACAGTGTGGGGTGAACAACACAGCTCTCATTTTCTACAAATTTGTCAATTAATGGTCATCAGGTGTAGCTTAGAAAAAAACCATTAGCCATCTGTTCCTGCAATTTCAATAGATTGCATTGTTATCATTTCCCAAAGATTGTTATTACAGCTTAGCCCATTATGAATGTTTGGCTGAGTTTCAAAAGCTCAAAATCACTTAGCTCAGTGGGGTAGAGGGGTGGCTGAGTTCATGTTTTGGTTGACTGTTTCAAGAGACTATTAAAGGATTAGCTGTCTCTGATGTGGTTAGTGAATAGAAGTTTGTTTTTACAACAGATTGATCATTGAGAGGACTTAACATTTTTAATGGGTTTCTTGAATGAGAGCTTCTTTCAATAGTGTGTAGGAGTGAGAACCCTTTTAGATCATTAGAAGTTTATTCTTTCTTCATCTCCACATGGCTCCTGTGATCTGCCCATGAGTGGCTGTATGACATATGAGGGAGCATGAGGGTTGGTACAGAAGTGAAGGCTAGAGGGCTGAGCACTTTCATACAATTGGGCTGAACCAAGGCAGGTTCTAACTAGCCCGCCTCAGCTCTTGTCCATCTCCTCCAAACTTGCTCCAGAGGTGGCGGGTCCAACTTCATCCCGCTCCCTGCTTCCCCGGAATGAAAACATGTTTGGCAGGGGCTCTTGTAAAAAGGAGATGGATCTGCCAAGTCAGGAAGTTTCCTGACTCAAACTTCCCACCTTGCAAATCTGGCCTGTCCTCTCTCCAATTCTTTTAACTTTAAAATAAAAACCCCCTCAGCAGCTGAGCCACTTTGTGGAGAAGGGCAATGCTGCACAGGGCAGCTTGTTACTGCAGTTGTGGCCAAACACTGGAGACAGTGGGGGGGGTGTGGGGGGTGGTTGGAGGCGGGGGGGGGGGGGGGGGGGGGGGGGGGGGGTGGCGAGGGGGGGGGGGGGGGGTGGTGTTTAATGCCTCCAAGGTTGCTTGGAATGCTACCTCCCTGGTCTGCTGCCAGGAGGCTACTACCAGGGAGCTAGGCTGTGCACGGACTCCTCCAGGGGCCTGTAAACTGACTGGAAAATTCCATTCAGCCGCTCACGATAGGCCTTAAAAAGTCTTTAACCACTGTTAATTGTCTACCTGCCACTTCAGGGCAGCGCCCCCGAGAATAGAATCCAAACTGGTTGGTGAAGTCAAAACCAAGACACAGAGCTTTTCTTTAGTGAGAGGGTTTATTGAATTTGTTCAGCCTCATAGCTCTACTCTTACACACCTGGTGTGCCAACTGTCCCCTATTTATACTCTTTTTAAACCCAAAATAAACTAATTGACACATTAAATGGATTGACAGCCCTTTAAAGGGCCCCATAACATAAAAGAAAGCTTTAAAGGAATTTTAAATTAGATTAAAATGTAATTCCCAGGGCTGATGACGCACTCCAGACCCTTCAGTGCCCACTGGTCATGGAAGGCCTCCATGTCCCCTATTTATAAGGAAATCTGTAACTGACTTTGTAAGCAAATATCAACGATAACCCTATTTATATGTGCTCAAGGTACTTAATTAAGCAATGGCCTTCACCTGTGTATCTTAACAATGTAATTAACGTACTATAAACAAACCCCCCCTCCCCCCCCACTCCATCCCACGCTCAGGGAAGTAGCCCAGGAGCAGAATGATACCAGAAAACTGACATGCCTGCCAGTAGCATGAAATTCTGTGCACCCCGCCCTTCCCACCCCACTGTGTTTGAATCTATCAGGGCTTAAAAATTCACCTGAAGTTACAGGAGAAATGAAGGGGAGTGATGAGATATTTATATCAGGTTATATAAAAACATGCGCTAGGGACAGAACTAGTTAATAATCAGATGTAGGTTATTGCCAGCTCAATATTTTAAATACACCTACCCGTGTGTCGCTGGGTGGTCTCCTGCTTCCTCCTGACCCCCCCACCCAGAATTGGTAGGCTTGGGCCAGCATGAAATAAAAGAGCGTTGGCTATTAAAACCCTCTGAGCCTCATTGCTGCGGGTGGGTGGGAAGTTAATTCACCAGTGTGGTTTCCCAGCAGAAAATCTGATCCACAGCGCAGAATCGGATCAGATAACGATGAGAAACTGGTCAGGCTGTGCCCTTGCAATTGATTCAATTCATGCCTTATGGTCATTCTCAAGTGCCCAAACTAATCTTTATCACTGGGTTTTTGCTCAGCCAGTCTGGTGTCTCCCTCCACCACTCAATGTCTCTTCCCTTATCTATTTCAATATGTTTTTCCTCCCCCCACACTCTGCAAAGTGCTTGAAACATTTTTTACATTAAAGGTGCTATATAATTCCAAACAATTGATTCATGTTGCTCTCTGTATCTATACGGGCAACAGAAGTTTTAGAATATAGGGAATGAGCAGTATTTTGGAACATAATTATCAAATAGCATTAACTAGTTAAACAGTCTGGCAGTGACAATAAAATGTTCTCCGTCCCTCAGGTTGAATACAAGAAAGACGCTAAAACCAAACTAGCATACACAACAGTGACAGATCGGCCAGATATCCTTAAGGCTACTGAAGCTACCAAGTTAATAAGTGATGTGAGTATGTTTTGTAATTTTAATCAATATGCTACAAGCTATAATCCAGGTTTAAGTGCAGCCCATCAGATGAGTTCTGTCTGTTCCTTCAGATCGGCTACAGAACCAAGGCGCGTGAGGAGGCTAGTCGTGGTATAATCAGCCTTGGACGCCCAGACATTGAACTTGCCAAAGAGGTTTCCAAACTTACAAGCCAGGTAAAAAAAAAAAGAGAACACAAACAAGAAGCTGAAGCAGATACCTCAATAGCCTCACAGCAGGCTTGTGAGATTGCTTGGGTCTCCAGACTGTCAAACCGTGTTAGCCATACTGACTCATATTGTAGCAAGTATGTTAAACTATATTATGCTGTGTTAGAGTGTATCCAAAATTACATGTCATTGTGTGACAAACTACAAGAAGAATAAAAGCAACCCAGTAAAATTGAGAGAAAACAGTTTAGCTGACTGATCAGGGAAAGTCTTACTAGTTATGCAAGTTACCGACTCTTCTAGAAGTCATTGTTTTTGCTCCCTGTCTGTCAATTGTAGTCTTAAATCAATAACTACTTTCTCTTATCCATTCTTGCACTATGATTTCTATTGCCTTTCTGCTGTGCTGCTAATATTTATTTTTGCAGGACATTTGTAGTCATTCCACGTATTTTTCTTCCAGGGGTTAATTTTGATGCTGTGAGTAGCTGGGAGACTGTTACTCTCAATCTGACATGCTTCTTGACAGCAGTGAACACAGTCAACTCAATGAACACCTGGGTCTAGTTTCTCTGGAAAAGAGGAGGCTGACAGATGGCCTAATAGAGGTCTTCAAAATTCTGAAAGGTTTTGATAGAGTGTTTCCAATTGAGGGGAAAAGCAAAGGTGCAGGCCACTACTCTAAGATCACCAAGAAATCAAACAGGGAATTCAGAAGAGAATGGTGAGAATGTGGAACTTGCTACCACAGAGAGTAACTGAGGTGAATAGTATAGATGTAATTAAAGGGAGCTAGATAAGCATATGAAAGAGAAGGAAATAGAGATTAATGTTGAGGGAAACACATGGGGAAGGATGGAAGAAAGCTAGTGGAGCATAAATGCCGGCATAGACAGATTGCGCTGAATGGGCTTCTTTTGTGCTGTATAATTTGTGTAATTCTGTGCACTGTGACTGCAAATGATAGGACCAATTGCATGGGCTTAAAGATTAGGTCAAGTAATCAATCAATATCAGTACAGACGTGCCAAGAGAATTATTCCTTTGTGTGGTAGAGAGACCAGTGATAGGGAACAGCATAGTGATAGCTTGGACTAACTGGGAGTAATTTAAAGCCCCCCCACTGCCTCCCACCAAAATGTGTGGGTTTTGGTTGGGCGAGAAGCTAAACAGTGAAAAAATCTGAAACAGGACCCCAATTTGTCTCGAACTCACCCACTTACAGTTTTAACGAATCCAAGGGTCATTCATTGAACCTTTTTAAGGAGGCTGTGTGTCTTCATTTTATCAGTGCTTCTAATTTTAAGCCATTCTAGTCAGGTTTCCAGGGCTTCAGGAGACCCAGCAGGTAAAAAGAGGTGAGAAGGGTTGAGTGAGTGCCTTTATAGAACTGCTTGTGGGCCAGGAAGAATAGGATTGACCTGCCCAAACACTATCTTCCCTCACCATGATTTACCCCTGACCACATTCTAACCCCTGACTGCCATCTCCCCACCTCCCCTGAGATCTCCATCCCTACGGTCCTCATCACCACGACTATAGCCATCTCCTATGCCTCCCTACATGCCATTTCCTTGACAGGTCCTCATGCTGCAAGTTTTTCTTCCTGACAGGCAGACTGGCGGACTGTCAGGCAAGAAACCTGGAACATAAAGCTGCATTACATTTGGGAATCCAAATGACTCTTCCCCTTCCTGCACCGAACACTCAGCCCTGTGTATATCAGAGCCATTGCCTCCACTGTAAGCTGTACTGCATGTAGGATTTTGCTATTCACATGGCTGAAGCCTTGTTCTCAGGGCCTGTTTGCTCTGACATTAAGCAGTGGGTCCCAGGCTGGATTTTTAAAATGTAGTGGATAAGAACAAGTATTGCTTACTGCAAGGCAGACTTTCACTTGCTGAGGATGGAGATGGTCAATGACTGCTACAGTTCAGAAAAACCCACCTGCCTTGAGAGTGTCCCCTTCGTAAGTTCTTCATTAAGTAGCTAGTCCTCTCAAGCACATAAACTTTCACTTCAGCTGCTCACTGAAGCTTAATGTGCTGACTAGTTTTTTATTATTTACCTGCTGTTACTTACTGACTACAGGCACAGAGCAATTGGGGTGATTTTAAAGAAAGTGTTAGATGCCCAGAGGTTGAAATGCCTTTGTACTTTAAAAAGAATTTGTATCAATCAATTTGTGTGCCTTTTTAGTATTGTATGGAGATCTTGTGGCATCTTAACTCTGAGCCAGAAGCTGCAGGTTCAAGTCCCACTCAGGACTTGATGGCAAAGGAAGGTGCATTCATAATGCCGCCAAACAGGTTGAGTATCAACTTGTAAATCCTTCCAACATACGCCAATGACAGGCAATAAGATCGGGAGAGATTCCTGGTCAGCCGTGTAATGGAAAGAGGTTGGGAGCGGAGGTCAGTCGGAGGTTTGGGGGGTTATGGGTGAGGCGGGGGGGTTAGAAGGTGGTCAGAGGTCGGTGGGGGGGTGGTGCGGGGGGGTCTTGGGGTGGGGAGTTCCAAGGTTGGGGTGGTAGTCAAAATTTCCATTATATTGAATACAAAAGTGCCCCTGGGCTACATTAGTTGTTTTTTTCAGTCTGCATTAGTCAATTTCAACCAATTTAATTTTAGGAACTTTCTCTTGGCAAATTAGGAAAGGTACATACATAGCGATGGCCTCACAATTGAGGCTGTTCTATTATTAGTGCTTTCATTATAAGCGATTTTTCCAGTGGTAGAACTGAGCTCCTAACCCATATCTGCTGCTGTTGTCTGTCTATTAATCTGTTTGTTCCAAGCTCTTCTATCTCATGCTTGCAATTACATCCGGGCTACCCATTAATTCCTACTGACTGCTGCTCTGATCATACTATCTTGGTACGCTTCATAGGTGGAATACACCAAACAGAAACTCAGAGGTCATGGAGCTGCTTCATATGACACTCCTACGATGAGGCTCGCAAAGAAAGCAAACATCCTCTCAAGCAACGTAAGACAAACTTAAGTACCAAGAGCCCCTGTACGGTGTACCTGCATTTTATTTTGTTCCCTTGCCATTTATACAAAATGATCATTTTTTGGGGTTGCCTTTCCAATGTACATGGAACTCTAACGCCAATTATACTCACACAATGAAAGCAACTCGATTGAATACTAAGTTACTAAGTGGCAATAAATGGGAACGAACAAGAATAAACCCAGACTGAGCCATCGTCCATGTTTGGTTTTGCATTCATGTTTTTTGAGCACAATTTTCCCAGTATGATTCCCCACTTGCAACTCCGATGTCCATTTTCCCCAGTGTCCCAACAAAGGGAAAACAGAGGCCCTATTCAACATTTTTCTTGTTTGAGCACTGGGCTACAAATATATGTCTCACTATCGTCTCCACTGAATTATCTACCGCACAAGAACCTTTTCCTCTTTCTTCAAGAACTGTCAAAGCATCAGAGCCCTCTTGAGCCCCAAAGCTGTCAGTCATATTAATCCATTTCTCATCACTTCCTCAGCTTCCTTCCTTTTAACATTTTGTCTTGCTTCTCCTCATGATGTACTTGAAAAATATGTTTTTTTTTAAAGCTCTGTGCTGCATTCAGAAAGATTCTGTACATGCATTGGAACTCAGATGCTGTAACTGTAACTCTGATTTTTTGTTTTTTAATTTTGACTTTGTTCATTTTCTGATCCAGTGAGACATACCTTGGTATGGACTGAGAGAAGAATGTTCCCACCCAGAACCACTCGTATTTTTCACATGTGGAAATAAAATCTTTTGCTTGTTTTTTTTCCCTCTTGAAATTTTACATCCATTTTTGTAGGAATCGAGGATTTTCTAATGGTAAACTTTAACGCCTGTGTTCTAGGCTTTGTACCTGCAGTCGGGAATGGACAATCCAACAGCCTCGCTTCTCGATATTTAATCTGCGCACTCATTAAGATTTAGAAAATAGAGTTAAATATCAACAAATTGACATTGTCTCAGCATTAGTAATTCAGGACCATGAAAAACTGTCATTCAAGAAGCAGTGATATTTAAAAATGCGCCAAGTTGCTTCCTGGAGTCTGGTAACTGGAACAACTCTACTGGGTGCTGAATTTTCATGGAATTACCAGGTTTTTTTGATTGTCCATTTATAACACAACCTTTTTTACTTCACGCCCATTGTCATTCCTGTTAAACACTTCTTCCCCTACCTATATCCACATTCATTTGTCCCTTTGTGTTGTGTATTATCAGGTATCCGTATTGCCGTATCGTTGTCATTATTGTATTTTAATGTCATCAGTATACTCCTCTCACTCTTCTGATCTGCGTCCTTAATCCAAAAAAGTTCAACGGGTTTGATTTCTGATCCTTTTATTGTATTAAATTAAAGAGGCTGTCATTTCTATGTTGGGATCATATAGTAACATTGATTTTAATTCATGTGTAGATTAAGTACAAGGAGAAGTTCGATAAGGAGTTTAAAGGGATAAGGCCGAAGTTTGATTTGAAGGAGAGCTCAGGGTACAAGACAATGAAGGATGCGAACATTCTTGCTAGTGAAGTGAGTATCGAGACACTTCCAACTATAATGACTAAACTGTTTTCCAGACTGGTTGAAGATGCGAATACATTTATCAAGAAAAAAAATTGTTAGTTCATAGAAATAATTAGATAAGCACCCATTAGCTGTGAGTTTAGGAAGTTAAAAGGGCATTTAATTCCATTCACATAGATACATGTTGATTTTTGATAAAGATACACAGTCTGAAAAGCCACCTATTGGGAGACCTGAGAACACTCACAAGATGGTGGAGATCTGGTTATGTTGGTCTTCCTAGTCTCTGGGAGTTTCTGACATGCTCCATAAAGCACAGAACATCCACTCAAGCCAGATGTGATGTAGAACTCCCCTACACCAGAAATTCCTACTTCCCTGACTGATTTGGGACTCGGCGTATTTCAGGAGGATGGAATGCCACCTGAGGTTGAGATAAATTAGCCTCCAGGGAAATGGCCTGGAGCCCTAAAGAAGGCTGCACCAATTGCCAGCCTTAAATGGGGAATGGGTGAGGAGTGAGCTGAGGAGAACATGGCTATGGAGGGGCCTCAGCAATCCCCAATGCCAGATGGGCAGTGGACTTTCCCAGCACATGAACAGGCAGCTGCTAAATTAGCACCCATAGTTACATTCTCACATGCCCCCTTCACCCTTCCGACTCCAACAGGGTCATTGCTGGAGATTAACAGTGGGATTACATCCCTCAGACTTTCCAGGATAGAATATGGACAAACATTATTTTGAAGATCTAGGGCCAGATTTTCATGCTGTGCTGTGGAGAACAGGAGAAATTTCAACCAAATGTCATCTGTGTCACCCTGCAAGCTGCATGTCTATCCTGCAGCTAAAATACTTCCATATTGGTCCAGGGAATAACAGTGTCATTCTTCTGCCTCATGTTCCAGGTTATATACAAGCAGGACCTGAAGAAGATGCACAAACCTGTAACAGATATGTCTGAATCCTTACAAATGCAGCATAACCTCTCCACTAGCAAGCTGTCAAGTCAAGTAAGCAGTTGAGCTAACAAATCCATGTGTATGTTCATAACCCTTCCTGTCTTGCAATAATCTGAATGTCTGAAGCCTTAACAATTTTCCTCTTCTCATCACTGACGGATATCCCTGGTAGTGACCTACTTATCTCTTACCCATGGTTGCTCTCATCAGCCACAAATAACCATTTTACATTTTGAACATTATGCCTCACAATTTTTTTTCTGTTTAAAAACTTTTGTATTATTATGAAATACTAATTAGCCACTTCACTGGAAAATCACTAGCTATCTTTGTGCCTTGAAAATATCTTTTTGAACACTAACAAATGACCATTAAAAAAAAAAATACAATTTCATTATTCTCACCACTTGCTCAGGTAGTGAATGAAATTTTCTTTTGGGTGCGTGAGCATTAACATTTTTAGATGATTGGATATCCGTGCTTTAGTAATGGAAAGCGCAGCGTTGACTATAAGCCAAAATGGCACTATGCCTGTTGGTGGGCCAACCATTAACAAACCAGAGTTTCCAATGAATCAGGCGCTAAAGCGATGCTCAAGATTTAACAGGTTATGTGGAGTTTTCATTACCCATTACATACCCGGGGTGATGATGCAGTAATAAAACAGCGTTTGAGGGGGAAAATAAATCAACATTAATACCTCACAGTTCTCAATATCAGTTTTTATGCAGAGTGATTCTGAACAACAACATAAACTTGCATTTATATAGAGCCTTTAACATGGTAAAAACACCCCAAGGTGCTTCACAGGACCATTATTAAACAAAAGTTGATCTCGAACACAAAGAGATATGAGGACTTGTGACTAAAAGCTTGGTCAATGGGTAGGCTTTAAGGAATGTCTTAAAGGAGGAGAGACAGGTGGAAAGGCAGAGAGACTTAGGAAGGAAATTTCAGAGTTCAGGGCCTAGGCTACCAATATTGGAGTGCAGGACATTTCTGCATAGGCAGGTCAAGTGGATAATCAATGGATATAAAAGCCATGTTTCCTTGGAATAACTTCTATTGACATGTTTCCATTGACAGAGAGTAGGGTGCAGTGTTTTTAAACCTTTGGTAAACTAAGAAAACAACTTCAGAAAAAGGAGGCCAGAAAGGAAAGTAGGAAACAAAGCAAAGCTTTAAGATTTGTAGAACTTGTGGAACACTTTTAGTGCAATGTCAGTTGTGGTTCAGTCGGCAGCACTCTGGCTTCTGAGTGAGAAGACTGTGGGTTCAAGCTCCACTCCAGAGATTTGAGCAGGAAAATCTAAGCTGACACTCCACTAATGGAGTGCTACAGTATCAGAGGGGCCATATTTAGGATGAGGGGTTAAAACAAGGCGCTCCCCCTTCACCCTCTCAGGTGGACGTAGAAGATTCCATGGCACTATTTTGAAGAAGAGCAGGGCAGTTATCCTTGGTGTCCTGATCAATATTTATTCCTCAATCAACATCACAAAAACAGATTATCTGGTTACTGCCACATTGCTGTTTGTGGGAGCTTGGTGTGCACAAATGGGCTGCCATGTTTTCGACATTATAACAGTGACTACACTTCAAAAGTACTTTCTTGGCTGTAAAGATCTTTGGGACATCCTGGGTCATGAAAAAGATTCTATGAATGCAAGACTTTTTTCTTTTAAGAAAACTCTGCAAAAAGTTCCCAACTATAGCTACTTAAAGAATCTTGTTGGATTGAAACATTTTCTCATCCTTAATAAATACCTTAAAGGCTTAGAAATATGTAATACACAAAAGTAATCATAGGCAATTTACAGGATTGATGTCCACTAAAAATTATTTTTTTATATAATAAAATTTTTTCTCTGACTGTTTTAAAGTATATTATTTTTGCTCTCTGCACAGTATTAGGCTTTGCAATCGTTAGTTTATTTTTTAAAATCTCTTCTTCCATGGTTCTTAACAAATCACCATAGTTGGTCATCAATGGAAAAATCAGTTCAAATGAAACTAGCTTGTTAATGGTTGCTACATTAGCTCTTCCAACAAAATGGCAATTCTCAATAGCTGCTTTCATCTTCATTTAGAAATGTCCATAACCATTGTGTGTATTCCCATGTGCCATAATTCTTCATCCACATCCCATTTTTTGATTGGATTTCTTTACTTGCCTCTCACAATTTATTGTTTAACGGACTACTTTTTGTGAGCACCTTTTTGTAGATGGGTCACACTATTCAGACTCTGTAGTCTCTCTGTTATTGAGGTGGTTTTTGACCCTCCCATAGTACCAGTACAAGAAGGAGTTTGAGAAGAGTAAAGGTCACTACCATCTGGTGTCCGATTCACCTGAACAAATTCATCTAAAAGAAGCAACTGAGTTACAGAGCCAAGTAAGTCAGCTGAAGAAAACTGAACATATATTCATATGTACATGTGACTTTACCCTACACCGTGCGCAATAAGTTATCCAATTTGCAGAAGAAATGACCTGTACCAAATTTCCAACCTGAACCAAGAAGAAACCTTTTCCTGTAGTCTGTATTTTAAAGCAGTAAAACTAAAACATAATGCTAGAATATTCTTTCTGCTTTTGTGGTGCTTCGGAATTTAATATAATCGCTGCTTTTTTAAAAATTGTGTCTTCTCCCCCCTTCTCATTTTGCACAATATTGCCTTAGTGTCCTTTTGTCATGCACAGGTCCCTGGCTGAAGCATGACCAGCTAAAGGAAGTGTAGGAAAGTGTTACAATATCGGTTTACTCCGACTTTATCTTCCTTATTCTAAGAGTTTGTCTCCAGCTTCCATTGGGCACTACTTCCAGACAGTTAATCTGAAATGGAGAAATCACCACATAGGAGGTCATTGGGGTAAATCTAAAGAATACTATTTGATGTTACAGAATGATAGAGGACTAATGGATTATCCCATCATATTGCCAATGGAAGTGGTGGTTTAACACAAAAATCTAATCTGGACCTATATGAAGTATAGTGAATGTTGATTTACAACACATTGTAATGATTAGAAAATGTTATATTTTATAATAGAAAATTATATCAATTCCTGTTACTTTGTTTGCAGCCCTTTAGTTCACGTCTCTTCCAAAACATAGTGCAATAGTCCACATTTCACTGCTTCTATGAACACCGTTTCATTCTCCTTTCTTTTACCAAATATTGAGTCAGAGTTAAATGAAGCACACACAAACAATCAAGAGGGAAAATAGAGTATTTTGGGGGTAGAGGAAGAGGTCAAAATGCCATTACAAACTCTTGAAATGGGGTGTGATGTAAAAATGTGGACTGCAACTGCAACTTATAAAATTTAATCAGTTGTGGAAAGTAATCATGACGTATATTTCAGATCAAATACAAGGAGAGGTATGAGAAAGAAAGAGGCAAGGCGATGTTGGACTTTGAAACACCCGTTTACCTCACTGCGAAGGAAACCCAACACATGCAGAGCGAGGTAAGGTCAAGGAATGGGAGCATTATCCCAGAAGAACCTATCTAGGGTCCTCATGTTGGTGGTAGTACTGTTGAATGGTGTCTGTCTTTGAAGAGAAGTACATAGAATTTCCGAATGCCAGTTTTTTTTGATTCTTTAGGCAATTTCTATGGCCTTTGGAGAATGTCATGTTTGTTTGGAAATGTAAAGGAAACTTATATACAGGTTATGCCAGACTTGTATTAAGTTTTATAACTGTACTCTATCACTTGTAAATATTAAAGGGTGATTTGCTTCCAAACCGCTCATCTAATCTTCAGCTATTTTGACTGCTTGCTCCTCTCCCACTGGGGCACAACTCAACATTTTTCACCCTGGTGATCAAGACATGCCAAGCTCAATATCTGCAATGTCTCTTAGCCAGTCAGCAAGGGGCAGACTTTCTGTAAGGTGCTGGAGAGAACAATTTGTTCCTTCCCTAAGATCTGACACTCTCTCTGCGAAGTGCTCAGGATTACAATAATAAAGACAGATGCTGGGTCAAGGATGATTCTGTTTCTTTCACATTAACTATAAGTCAGTATACTTGTAGCAAACTATACAAGCTCCCAATCTGGCTGCTTGAACAAAGGACTGTCATGTGTAGGGCTGATTGTCCAGACACATCATAGGCCATGAGCCATAGAATCATTGTAAGGGAAGAACAAGACAAAAAGGAAAAACATGAAAGAGATTTGTTTCCTAAATGGTGCTGACTCATTAATGGGCCAATTGGGAGAAAGGTATTGGTACTGTCAGGATCTTCCTGATGCCAGATAGACCACCCCGCTGAGCCTGGAGCCCTGCAATTAGCTGGAAACGGTAACCCGGCAGCATGCCAAGAGGCTATCGACTCCTCCATTCACTCACCCCAGCATGGACCCACTGGGATGCAAGAGCATAACTACAGCCGCAAGGCATCCTGTGGAAGGATTTCCCCCTCCACAACTGTGGCCACAGTGTTGCGGAGAGCGCTTCCATTTTGAAGTGCTCTTGCAGTCTTCAGCCTGTCTCAGCAGTGCCCACCTCTTCCGGTGGGGTTCATGGTCAGATATCAATGACTTCCTTGTACCTCCCTTAATTGGACGGGGCTCCCAGAAGTGGTTTCTTAATTGGGTACCTCTGGAAGATCACGACCAATGTGTCACTGTGGTCAACCCAGTATTAAGGCAGATGTTGGAATCGCAACTCATCTGGGAAAATTCAGCCCATCTGCTCACTAAGTGTTGATACCTCAGAAGTAAAGAAAGCTGGCTGAACTAAGCTGTTAAATAAAATGTCTAAGGGGCTGCAAAAGCAGGAACAAATATAATGGATTTCAAGTTACGAAAAACCTCATAAAATCTTTCAACTTTTTGACACAGCTATACAGAAGGGAAAACATTGCTTGATTAACAGCTTTACAGACTTTTTCTAACAGGTCTATTTTGCCAATGGCACAAGGTTTATTTACACAAGATAAAGAGGTGTCAAGTGCTTATAGTTTCTGTTATTGATACTTTAAAGGTCTGGTTGATTTACACTTGTGTAGGGTTGTTGTGACAGCAGTTTTATTTTAAAGAAAATTATGAATGGATTTTTTTAAGCAGTTCCATGTATGCTATTATTACTAAAGGGTTAATTGGACTTCTGCAGATTGTTTACTGGGCAAATGATCATGAAAGTGCCATGAGTTGGCAAGAGGGCTATAAGGTACCATGGAATGGATGGAGGAGGGGCTTGAAGGGGTATGGGTGGTATGGGGAAGACCTTTTTAAGTTATTTTTCACAAGGTTCTTGAATCCAGACTATGGTTCACAACTCCTCTGAGGTGCTGAGAACCACAAGTCCTTGAGAAGCTGGCCTGACTCAATGAGATTTCAGGGAGCTGGGAGATGCCTCCCCCTTCAATGGAGCTGGCCAGCTCAGGAGTGCAGGGCATGGGCTCGCTACCCACACCCTTCTCCCATGCCAGCAAAAACTAGGGGCGATGGGAATGGAGGTGAGAATCCCAGAATTGGTTCTCACCCACCATTTTTAAAGGTCTGTGGAACCTCCACACCTCTGCAAAAATCGCCCCCATTGAAGTACTGAAGTGTAACTAAAATTCGCTCGGCCACTGGCTTGGCCTTTTGCTACCACACATGTTTATGCAGCTCTAAATTTAAATCTATTTAACAGCTTCTCCCAGCAGTATCCACTTTCACTTCTGAAGATAGCGACTGTAAAACACTGGAGCAGGTGGGGCTTGACCACCCTTGAGCTTCTTCCACCATTACATTGGATCATGACGGATCTGCACCTTAACTTCATTAATTTGCCTTTGCTCTGTAACCAACAGTCTTGAACAGATCTCAGTCTTGAAAATTTCAATAGCCTTCTGGGGGAAAAAGTTCCAGCTTTCCACTCTGTGCGATTGAAAAGCTTCCTGATTCCACTCCTAAGCGACCTAGCCCCAGTTGTAAGATTGAACCTGCTCTTGTTGTGATTCCCCCACTGTTGAAGAAATAGTTTCCCCGTGTCTACCCTTTTAACATTCCAAATGCCTCAACGAGATTAACCTTCTAAAAACAAAGAAATACAATGAAGATTATTCAACTTGCTCTCATAATTTAACCCTTTAAGGCCTGGTATCATTCTGGTGAATCTGAGCTCGATCTCTTCCAGAACCGAATACATCTTTCCTGAGCTACAGTGCTCAGAACTGAACACAATACTCCAAGTTGCATCTGACCAAGAATATACAAGTGAAGCATCGGGTGGAATCTTGTGCCTTCCCCTTGTGACTCGTTTGGTGGTGGGGGGGACACTTAATCAGGCGGGAGAGTGGCGAGTGGGGACCCTGCCACCTTTCTTCCTCCACCCAGATTAAGTCCATGGAGGGAAGGCCTGTAGATTGCCTTTTTGCCCCACCACAATTCGGGCACTTAAGTAAGGAACTAATGCCCACTTGAGGGCCATATCCTGCTGCCAATGGTATTAATCCAGCAGCGGGAGGGAGGTGCTCACCATGTGGGGAAAAAACCGGTGCGGAGTTGCTTGCAGGCTCCCAGGGGGTGCTTCTTGTTCAAAGGCACTCAGTGCCTAACTGAGGGACTTGGTATCAGGAAGGGGGTCCCGCTGAGAGCCAACTCCTTCACTTACTGCCAGCCCCCCCCCTACTCACATTCCCCTATGACCCCTCTCCCGCCATCACTCACCTGTAGCCTGGGTGCCTCAGCAATCTTGGGCCTTGGGTGGTTGTCGAACTGGCTGCAGTCACCATCTCCCCAAGGGCGTGGCCATTCAACAGAGCTGCCGAACTCTGTTTGACCATCAGCTCCCAGCAGGTGGGACATCCACCCCCTGGGTCCTTGATTCTGAGTGAAGGCCTGCGGCTGGCCTTCAAGTGCCTGAGTGGAACAAGATGCAGGGGGCCTACCTGAAAAGATGTGTCAGGCCGCTCTCTGCAGCTCTCCAGTGAGCAGCCCAGACCCTGTAATCATCTCAAGATTCCATTTTTCATTTCTGAATTCTACTCCCTGAGATCAAGGTCAACAAGTTTTACCCAAGTTCTTTTTTTGCTAATTTACCTTGTTAATTGCCTTAATAATTTTCCAACCAGTGATATATAACCAGCTTTGATGTTTCTTTGATGTAAGAATGGCTATCTCTGCCAGGAATATTTTAAGAATTGGCGATTGTTTGTTATACACCTTCTGACCACCATTTTTTCCATTCTGTTACAAAGTTCTTGTCTACTTTGTTTCTTCTCCCTGTCACCAATAGAAAGAATATAAAAAGGATTTGGAAGAGCACATTAAAGGCAGGAACCTTTCTGGTTTGGAGATTACACCTTCGATGTTGCATGCCAAATATGCAACCAAAATAGGCTGTGAGGTAGCCAGTCTATTTCTTCTTATCATTTAACAATTAGAAAAGTAACCAGGCTAATATATTTTATATTGTTTTGTTGAAATACACAAAATTTCTTTGAGTAAATTAATAGACAATCATGTTTTAACTAACGATGAAAGACATGTATTTTTAAACATAATTGTTTTTGCATTTTGAAGAATGATACAGCTACTATTCATAGGCTTGTACACTATCTTTGTTGCTGCCGCCTCTCTCTATATGTGTAAGCAAATGATTAATGCCCTTTATTATTTAATGATTATGCATCAAACTCATCGAGTGCAGTGTTTTCTTCATTGTTGTAACTGCATTGTCCAAGAAACCTTGTATTCTTGTCACCTAATTGTGCTTGTAGTATTTTATCCATCTTTACACAATGAAAGTGTGTTTTTCTGTTGTCTAGCCTTAGCCTTCTACCTGAATATATTTTAGTGGTTTGGTGCATGAAAATGGTAGAAATGTCTTGTTCTCGGTATTTCTGCAGCTCTCCTGTTCTTTTTGTGTTACTTTAGAAAGAGTACAGGAAGGATCTTGAGGAAGGAGTCAAGGGTAAGGGCTTAACGGTGGTTGAGGAGACCCCTGAGATGATACGAGCAAGGAATGCCACATACATTCTGAATGAGGTATGCATGAAACAGTGCCTGGCAACAAGCAATCAGCAATGTGTGCCCCGTGCATAAGAAATGAAAGGTTTTGTTCCATTCATTTATGAACATATTTCTAGGCCTCACTTTTCTATTCTAGGAAAGCTTAGCTCATACATGTCCATCTTGCCCATCAGAAAGTTGTCCAGTGCAAGTTATTTCAGTAGCATGTCATTATATTTACAAGTGTTTATTTTTATCCTTTTGTTTCCATAATATGAACATTTACATTGGAATTGACCAGGAAGTGGGAATGTTTAATTGATTTTTACTGCTCCACAGCTTAGGAGCGTTGAAGTCATTTGTAGTGTCAGCATTACTATCCATCAGATTATAATTTACAGACTTTCAATTTACTTCTCTTAGATAAATAAAAATGGTGAAACCCTTTTCTCTCAGTAATTTAGAGTCTCTTCTCCTGTCCTGATCGTCTCAAAAGAATTGCTGAACTGCAAAATTTATCTCAAATATCTCAAATATTCATCCTGCTGGTATGGAGCTGCCAAATCAATTCCCCTGCCATGATAGGAACATAGGAACAAAGGGGAGGTTTTACTCGATAACTGTAGTTCAGGCCACTTGTGCACTTCCAAGACTTAGGGCGGGATTTTCCATCCCTGCCCGCCATCGGGATCATCCGGTCCCGCTGAATGTCAATGGACTTTGGGCTAGGCCGCCAAATCCCCAGCAGCGGGTCCTGCCGTAATGGGGCTGGAAAATTCCGGCCTTAGAGAACCAAGCTGGTGTTATGGAGAGAGCCTTTAGCTTCGTGGCAGCATTTCCACCAACAAGTCAGCTGGCTCTGATCTCTGGGTTAACATCTGCTGGGATTCTTAATGTCTGCTGTATATTTGCGAGGAGAGGGGATTGGGGAGGGTCGGTGAAACTATCCCGCTGTATAAGACTAACCAACTGACTAGCTAGCCAAAAAAAAAGGGGCACCAGATTTCAAAAGGAATGTTCATCTTGCAGTCTGTTGGACTGTTAGTCAATCTGCAAATCCTTCCAATACCTCACACTGTTAAGGGAAAAGTCCAAAGATACAAAATGGTGTTTATACAGATTCATGCAGCTATCACTTATGATGGAGTTCAAAGCTTTAAAGTTTTTCTCTCAGTCTGTCTGTCTCCAGCCACCCAGGTTGAGAATTAACCGAATTGAACAGATTGATAATTATGCAAATAGTTCAGACGGGCAGCAGCAAGCTCCCTAGTTAGGTCGACCTGGCTTTGCAATTTCCAAATAACGCCATACTGAGGCAATTTAATAGCCTTGACTTTGGACTTGGTTTTCCTCGCATTGTGTTTAGCCACTCCAACATACATACAGTGGAGGTCTTGCAGTGGATAGCGCCCTACCTCTGAGCAAGGAGCTTCAGGTTCAAGTCCCACCCTAGAATGGTCAATGAAGGTGCATTCATAACTTGAGTATCAACCTGCAAACCTTTCCAACACGTGGGAATTCTGTGTAGTGTAGGCACACCCATTCTGCTGTAGACACATGACTGTGATGGACGGATTTCCAAGACTTTGACCCTGAGATGATGAAGGAAAAATGGTATATTTTCAAGTTAGGATGGCATGCGATTTGGAGGGGAAAACAGGGGAGATCCCTGGTCAGCCATGTGGAGAGAACATTGGAATCTCTACTATCACTATCCATAGCTATTGACTATAACATACATGTAAAAATGCATGTTGCCACAGCAACTTGGGCTCCCTGGGTGAACTGTAACACAACACCACCACCACAGTACAGCCAAGTGCCCTGAATTTGCAAATGTAAAGTGAGCAAATAAACATATGGATAAATATATTGCCTTTCTTTTGATTCAAAATGGAATGAAATGCTATATTTGAAAGAGAAATCCGAAAGCTCAGAGTGAAAAATAATTGTTTACACTCAAGAAAGAAAGACTTGCATTTATATAGCATTTTTCATGACCACTGAACATCTCAAAGTGCTACAGAGCCAATGAAGTACTGTTTGAAGTGTAATCACTGTTGTAATGTAGGAAATGTGTTAGCCAATATACACTCAGCAAACTCCCAAAAAAAGCAATGTGATAATGACCAAATAATTGATTATTTTTCTGTTGATTAGAGGAAAAATATTGGCCAGACGCTAAGGATAACTCCCCTGCTCTTCTTTGAAATTGTGCCATGGACTCTTTTTCATCCAGTAGGCAGAGGGGGCCTCATTTTAACATCCCAACTGACAGATGGGACCTTCAACAATGCAGTGTTCCCTCAGTACTGCACTGAAATGTCAGCTTTGATTTTTGTGCTCAAGTCCTGGAGTGGGACTTGAACCCAGAACGTTGTGATTCAGAGGCAAGCAGGCTAGCAACTGAGCCACAGCTGACATGCAAAACACAATCCATTAACTCGTCCTATTCTGCTTGGCTTCCTTGAACGTTCTGGTTTGGCTGCAGCAATTCCCAACTATATCATCACTGGGTTTTCGGTAGGGATTCTCCCCCAGACTGGTCATATAACAGTGTAATGAATTGCCTCTTCTCTTTTTCTATCTCAGAAAGAGTACAAGAGATCATTGGAGGAAGAAATCAAGGGTAAAGGGCTTGTGGCGCTGGCTAATGAAACACCAGACTTTGCTAGAGCCAAGAACGCCACAGATATTTTAAGTCAGGTGAGAAGCAATGGGTGCAATAGATTCTTTTCTTCCATCTAATAACAGAAATGGTGGTGAGAAGCCTTCTTGAATCACTGCAGTCTGTGTAGTGTAGGCACACCCATTCTGCTGTAGACACATGACTGTGATGGATGGATTTCCAAGACTTTGACCCTGAGATGATGAAGGAAAAATGGTATATTTTCAAGTTAGGATGGCATGCGATTTGGAGGGAAACTTGCATGTGGTGGTGCTTCCATGTGTCTGATGTTCTTGTTCTTCTAGGTGGTAGAGGTCATGGATTTGGAAGGTACTGTCGAAGCAGCCTTGAAGAGTTGCTGCAGCCATCCTGTAGATGGTACACATGGCAGCCACTGAATGTTGGTGGTAGAGGGAGTGAATGTTTAAGGTGATGGATAGGGTGCCAAGCAAAGCTGCTTTATCCTCAATGGTATTGAGCTTTTTGACTGTTGTTAGGCTGTACTTATCCAGGCAAGTAGAGTGTATTCAATCACAGTCTTGACTTATGGATGGTGGGCAGGTTTTGGAGAGTAAGGAGGTGAGTTACTCAATGCAGAATTTCTAACCATTGACCTGCTCTTGTAGCCCAGTTACATTTCTGTCAATGGTAACCCCCAGGATGTTGATGGTGGGGGTTTCAGCAATGGTAATGCATTAAATGTCAAGGGGAGGTGATGAAACTCTCTTTTGCTGGAGATGGTCATTACCTGTGGGATGCATGTTATTTGCCCCTTATCGACCCAAGCCTTAGTGTTGGCCAGGTCATGCTGCATGCAAGCATAGCCTGCATCAGTATCTCAGAAGTAACAAATAGTGCTGAACATTGTGCAATCATTAGCGAACCTCTGCATCTCTTTATGATTGGAGGAGGTTATTAGTAAAGCAGCAGAAGATAGTTGGGCCTAGGACCTCTGAGGAACCCATGAGCTGGGGCTGAGGTGATTTGCCTCCAACAACCACATCTTCCTTTGTGCTTAGTTTGACTCCACCTATGGTGAGTTTCCCCCCTGATTTTCATTGACTTCAGTTCTACAAGGGCTCCTTGATGCCATACTCAGTCAACTGCTGCCTGATGTCAAGTTCAGTCACTCTCGCCTCAGCTCTGGAATTCAGCTCTGTTGTCCACTGCTGAACAAAGGCTGTAATAAGGTCTAAAGCCAAGTGGTCCAGATGGAATCCAAACTGAGCATCAATGAGTACGTGACACTTGATAGCACTGTCAACGATATCATCTTTTACTGATGATTGTGAGTAGGCTGTTGGTGCAGTAATTAGCCAGATCTGATTTGTGATGCTTTTTGTGGACAGGACACCCCTGAGCAATTTTCTGCTTTGTCGGGTAGATGCCAGTCTTGTAGTTTTACTGGAATAGGGTTGGCTAGGGGGACGGCTAGTTCCAGAGTATAAATCTTCAGCACTAGAACAAGGATATTGTTTGTGGCCCATAACTTTTGCTGTATTCAGTGCTTTCGACCATTTCTTGTTTGGGAGTGAATTGAATTGGCTGAAAACTGACATCTGTGATGGTGGATGCTTCAGGAGGAGGCCAAAATGGATCATCTACTTGAAACTTCTAGGTGAAGATGGTTCAAAATGTTTCAGCCTTGTCTTTTGCACTCACATGCATTGATGATGGTGGCTTCTTCCTGCAGCCTTCTCCTGTTAGTTCTTCAATTGTGCACAACCATTTGTGACTGGATGTGACAGGACTGCAGAGCTCTGACCTAATCCATTGATTGTGGATTGCTTAGCTCTGTCTATAACACGCTGCTTCCACTGATTAGCATGCATATATTCCTCTGTGGCATTTGATCCTGTAATAATGAGCAATTTTAGCAGATGAGAGCTGTATGTGGTTCAACCAAATTTGGAGATGAATGACTAAACCAGTTGTCCACCATATTCTTTCAGGTCTGTGAATTATAATCCCATCCAAGTCAGTAAAGTTAGTTGATTCATTAACTGGCTGAAATGGTATCTTTATGGTTAATATTGTTTGATCATTCTTTTAGGTAAAATACAAGCAATTGGCTGAAATGGATAAAGCTAACTATACCACAGTCACAGATACGCCTGATATAATTCATGCTCAGAATGTGAAGAATCTGAGCAGCCAGGTAAAGGACACCTTTCTCTCCCTACCTGCCTTCAGCTCCACTATCCATTCTCACAATAGATATGACCTGTTGACCCCACAATTTCTGTGGGGGTGTTTGAGGGTGGGGTAGTGCAGGAGGCTGATGTCTACTACATTGCACACAGGTGGAGCAGAGCAGAACCACAACAACCCTAAACCCCAAGCCGTAGATTCCTTAATTCTGTGCATGGGAGCCATTTGTATGTATGGGGTAGGTACAACAGCAGCAAGTGCCCTCCAGCTGCCAATCAGAAAGTGGGAGCAGTGCCACTCTAATGGCAAATGATAGGCCTCATGAGCACCTAGAGAAAAGTCTCCTCTTCTCACCTTCAGCTCCTAGTGTTCCCACAATGGATTGATTGCCTTAGTAACAGTTGGAGGCCCAGAGTGGGACTCGAAACACCTTTCAGCTCTCAACTCGCATAACTTCCGCTGAGATAAATGACCATATTCCTGGGGTCAGCCTGAAAGTCCACAGTTGAAATCCATGTTGCTGTTACTCAAATGTGGAGGAATCCCGCGTAACTGGGTTCTGCCCCAATCCTCACCTGGTGAATGCAAATTGGGATATCTGTCCTCTCCAGCCCCAAGAATGCTTGGGACTTTAATTTTGACAAAGCCGTCTTTTCAAACTCACTGTTGGTTGGCAATTGCTCCTCAGACAATGAAATTATATTACAGTATCAATCATTTCATCCAGCTTTTTCTTTGGGTTTAATTCCTCAGACACCTGTGCACTTCCGGTATATTCCATCTGCATTAGCTGGGAGGAGGGGATACATTATAGCCTCAATTCTCTGGCATGTACTCCCTGTAATTACAGCTCTGCTTTGGTACTGCAGAACTTGGGTGGGAAATTGTGGCCAGCATGTGTTTGAAATTGCGCTATTTTTCAGACTTGAAGCTGTGCTTCAAGTTTCCATCCAAATTCATTTGCATAATCCCCGATGTAAAACTTTCAATAAGTTGGTGCAACAGAGCTGCTTCACTAGCATGCTCATTGGTTAATAGGTCAAAATCTTGCAGTGCATTACTGGAAGTGAACACATCCCTGCTCTCCTTCAAAGTTCCTTTGTCACAACATAAGTAAAATAGGTCAATCCAAAACAAGTAAATGGCTTCATTAAACCAAAGTGCATTTGCGTATTCACAGTCCAATTTAGACCCTGGTGAGTTTTTATATGAGTTGCCTATTTGACATCTATTATTGCTATGAAAAATCTGACTTGTGGACAATCTCGCTGCAGTAAAATGTACCTTTCCATTATCATCCACTAATGCTGCTCTGAATTGCTTGTGTAGAACCAATACAAGGCAGAAGCCGTGAAGACCATGTCTCAATACGTCTCCGTAACAGACACGCCCGAGATGCACAGAGTCCGTGAGAACCAGAAGAACATCAGTACAGTAAGTCAAAAAGTTTTACCCACAGTAATAACTGGTGCCCAGTTCAATCATTTGGGAACCCAAGGCATTTCTTTGGTTTCTGATTTGAAGCGCTGACTGTGTCTGCAGCCTACCTGTCTGTCCTCGGTGGTTGTTCTGCAGCAACACCAATCCCATAATATGTGCAGACTACAAAAGAACAAAGAACAGGGAACTGCCAACATGTTCTCCATTCAATGCAATACATGTTTGATAAAAGGTAAAAATTCAACCTTATTTTGGGACACAGTGCAGAAATGCTGCTGTTGTCTTAAAAAGGGCTAAGTACTGTGTCACTGTTAGCTGTCTGGACTATCGGTGTCCAATATGTTTGCTGGAAACAGTAAACATCAAAATTGTTTCTGTACTCTCTTTGCTTTGTATGTTTTTATGGAATTCAACAGGGCTGTAACAAAATACTTTTAGGATTCTAGAGAGAGAGGGGTGTTCTTTCTCTTTTCCTCCTCTATCATATATTTTAAAATAAATTATATATGTATTTGTCCCTTTCCTCTCACACTGTGCACTGTTTGATGATCACCAGGTAAGCCAGCTCACAAGTCTTGGTCTAGTGCTGCTCAGAGACTTCTCAGGCCTGGGGCTGGCTCTCCATCTCTCTGGGTTGGATGGTGCAACTGAGGTGGTGGTGTTGGGGGAGAGGGTTGGACTTTACCTGTATCAGGTAAAACACACCACAGAAAACAGACATAGGCATGTGCTTTGTCTGCCTCATGTGTCTCTAGATGCAGGAAGTCTTCCAAGTCTAGAAAAATCATGTGTATGAAACCAGGTCATGACACTCTTTTAGTTCATGCTCATAAACTTTGATGCTACTTTGGACTTTCGATACCATGTAGCTTCAGAGAATGAAGGATCAGACTCCAAATATATAACTAAGGAATTGAGAATCACGTGAAGCTTCAGACCAAACACACAAATGTACAGATAAATCTTTGGGAACCTTTTGTTAGAGCCTTGGAATTCACCAGCTTTACCTGGTCTTATCAGTGTTCCTTCGCTTGTTGTTCCTGTTTCTTACTGTTGATTTTCACTCTGTTTTATAGCTTCAGTACACTTCAGAGCTTAAACTCATTAAAGGAAAGGTTACCACAGTAAAAGACACTCCTGAAATCCTGCGAGCTAAAGAAAACCAAAAGAATTTCAGCTTGGTACTTTTTACCTAAGTATTTTTCCAATCTAATCTACTCACCATTTGTAATTTTTAAAACCATATTCTATTTTTCTCCTTACCTTTTTATCTATACAAATATTTTAACAAAATTCATCAATTTACAGTAATCTAACAATAATCATCGTTTAATTTGATTCCACAATTATGGAAATATTTTCTAATAATAGACTTATGCATTATTACATGTGATGTTTTTTAAAGGTTTTGATTGCCCTTATTTATTTCATGGATTTTAGTTAGTTTACAGTTAACGCCACTGGCTTATTTTTTTTAATCAGCCTCATACAAATTTCTAGTTTAATTGGTCTGTTACTCGTAATCTCTGCTAATTTGTCACTGAATCATGCCTGTTTTGGATATATTGTTTCTGAGTTCCATTGCCAAATCAAGACCATCTCTGTTCTTCCCTTCATTTTGACACCCTGCTTCTGTGTGTGTAAAGATCGCATATAAAGAAGAGATTGGTACAGGGACATCAATTAAAGAAACACCAGAGATGGAGAGAGTCAAAAGAACACAGGAGGCCATTAGTTCGGTACAATCCCCGACAGCACCAACCCTCCTCTTCCTAATTTATGTTAATCCCTTAATTTACATAATTCTCAACCTTTTAATCTTGCCTTCACCTTGTGTGAAATTTGTCCTCCTAATAATAGCAGTTCCATAATCAAATGCATTCACAGGTAACCCAGGTTATGATACGGCTCGGATTTGTGATGCAATGTGGAAAACCTTCAGAAAATTATTTGCAAATGTCTGTGTTTTTAGTTATTATTTTCTGAAGGTATAAGGACTGTCATTAAGACTACATGCACAATGTGGGCTTGGTAGTGTGGTGGTTATGTTACATGGCTATAATCCAGAGATTCTAGATGAATAACTCAGGAAACATGGGTTCAACTCCCCACCAAGGAAATTTGAATTGGTCATTTAATAAAACCCAGGAAATAAAAGCAGACATCATAAAAATGACCGTGAAGCTGTTGGATTGTCATTAAAAGCCAACTGATCTTTATGGAAGGAAACCTGTTGTCCTTACTGCTCTGCCCTTTATGTGACTCTAAACTCTGAATTGGCCCAGCCACTGATTCAAGAAGAAGACTCACAGGGCAACTGTATCCTGGTTGATTTGAGGCAACCTTGAGGCAAATAGTATTAATGCACTTAAGGAGAAGCTAGGTAAGTGTTAGAAGAAGAAGGGGATAGAGCGTTATGCTGATTCAGATAGATAGATGAGGTAGGATGGGAGAAAGCTCGAGTGAAGCATAAATGCCAACAGGGACTGATTGGGCACAATGGCCTGTTTCTGCTGTTTCTATTATATATAGCTAAGGAAGAGTGAAAACACTGGACTGCCCAGTGTCACCCGCATCCTGAGAATGAATATTTAAAATAATCAAATTTATTTTACCGTTCAGTCTCAGACACTTGGCTGAGTTCAATTATTGTCAAGTTTCAAGACTGTACAGTTATTTTGGTGTATAGCTAAACAACTCAGAAAAAAATCAAAGTGATTAGTGAATGCTGCAGTTATATTGCTGCATTATGGCAGTGTTAGCTATTTCCAATTGTAGCACTCCATTTAACATCAGTTCACCTGGGGGAGTTGAACACCCTCCTCTGGTTTCTCTGTGGTGGCGAATGCCAATGGACTACTGAGGCCCCAGATGTTATTATCTGGCCTTAGGCTTTGTATACGGTCCAAGACCTGAAGTAACTTGGAAACAACTGTGCGTGCCTACTTGTCTTTAAAGCCACAACCCCAGATTTCTTTTTGTAAAAGTAGCTTCCGAGTTTTTTCAGTGTTGCCACCAGGGCTCCAAGTTCCACACCTCGGTCCGGACGGGGCAAATTCAGAGCCCCGGTGGTCCTGACAGTTTGCAAAACTCCTTGGTCACAAATGCAGCTAAGATAAAGTGAACTGGATGCTGCAATATATAATCAAGGCGTGTTGTAACTCAGTCAGAAATGCTTGAGTGCTCCATTCCTCTAAGTAATGTGAAAGATACAGACAATACCACTTGTCATCCAGGCTTAATCAGCTCTAATTAGATGTTTGGTGGATTGTGCCTTCTGAAAAATAAGTCAATATTTTTTTTCCAAGTCCAAAGGCGGAAATGAGCTATGAAAAATAACTTCTGAAAGCACTTGTGTCTACCATTGTTGACCTTAGCTGATAGAAGCACCTATTCCATTGAGATCAGGAACCTTGCTAATCTTAAATGACATTTTGCAAAACTCCTTGGTCACAAGTGCAACTAAGATAAAGTGAACTGGATGCTGCAATATATAATCAAGGCGTGGTGTAACTCAGTCAGAAATACTTGAGTGCTCCATTCCTCTAAGTAATGTGAAAGGCACATTAAACAAGTGGAAAAGCCTTTGATACTTTGATACTTATGTGCAGTGTCGAATACACACTCAAGCCTTAGAGTAATGGCATTTTATGGTAGTCAGCAAAGCTGATTCAGGGGTTCCCGAACCCTCAAACCTTTATGATCATGCTAAAGCATAGCCTGGGTTACTCTGTCAATGATGAAAGTTGTTATTCTGTGTTCTATTTTGAAAGTTAACATAAATTCATTTGCCTTGCGTTTATAAAGTTTAAAGCCAGTCACCTTCACAAAGAAATTTAGAGGTGAATGTTGACAAAATTCACCTGCTCATCCATTGTAACTTTGCCAGATGAGCTGTGGAAAACCAAAACCTTGGTGTCAACATTTTTTCACCAGTCACAGAGGATGTGCAGGAGGATCCCTGTGGAAATTCTCCCCTTCTGTTAAAACAAATGCAACAAAGTTAGTGGTAACACTGAGTTTAATTTTTCTAACTTTACCTAGTACTGCGACTAAAATGCTCAATCTTTTGGTTTGATCCTTTCCTTTTATTCAGAGATTTAAACTAAATTCTAATTTGCCAACAACCTTTAATAAATAACTCTTTATCAGTTTGAAATAATAAGTGTTAATAAGACTTAAATTACATGACTTAAAACAAATATTACTCAGTGTTTTGGATGCTCAGAGGCCAGTTAACAAGCTAGTTAAAAAATGACACAGTGTGCAGATAGGTGGCAGATTGTTTGTTACATGTGCTGAAGTACACAGTTTATTGCAATCTGGGATCTGATTTAATGTGGTTTACAGTTTGTCCAAAATATTTGTTCACTATTTGTCCTTTCCTCCCTGATCTACACGCTTTGTAGATCAAATACAAGGAAAATGTTGGTCAAGGAACTGCAATCTGTGACCTGCCTGAGGTGAAGCGTGTAAAGGAGACTCAGAAGAACATCAGCTCGGTAGCTGTTGGTTTAATTTCCTTATGTCACCTCATGATCCACCCAGACCAACTAACCCATTGTGTCATAAACTAAATCTCATTGATACCATTTCCCTATAATTTCTTTTTCATTTTTCAAATCATTCAAACTCATTTGTATTTTTGAAATGTGAACAATTTTGGTGAGGACATTTTTTTTTAGGACTGCTTTTAGGACAGAAGACTGCAGAAGTGGTAGAGAGCCACTTGGGGAAAATGAAAAAAGACAACAAACGCATCAGAAGGGCTTTATTATGGACACACATACACCTGTAGTAAATGTTACTAGAGGGAGATACTCAAACAGTCAAGATTTAAAAGCCAATCCCAGAGTGAATTTCAGGGCATATTAGGAGAATCTGATCTTCAGATTCAAATTTAGAGCACCACTTTTGGAATCTTGAAATCAAGATTCAACTTTTGGATCTCCAAATCCCAATTCACTTCTGGGATTTCCAAATCCGGAATCACTTCTGGGATTTCCAAATCTGGAATCACTTTGGAATTATCCAAAAATGAATTGTGATTTGGAAACGCAAGCTCAGAATGCTATTTTGGAATTTTTAAATTAGATTTGTAGGTGTGGATTCAACGTTCAATATCAATCTACTGTAACTTGAATCTTAAACTCAATTTCCAGATTTTAGGTTTGCTTCATCAATGGTTTCTTCAAAAAAAATTGATTGAAAGCATTTTTTTTGTATCAACTGGCCAGCCCCATGTCTCCAACCTAACAACATTTGAATATACTTGTAAGGACCATTATAATAAAATCGTTGTGAATACTGGATATAGCTGGAACTTTAAGCATTCTTAATGACTAAGCATGCTGCTTTCATGTCATATTGATTCAAAGATTAAAACTAATTGTCCATCCGTGTAAGAAAACCAAGTTCATGATTAAGTAAGTTTTTTTCCCAATGTCATACATATAAAATTCACATAATTACAAGCAAGATATCTAATTGAATTAAAAGGAGTAGATCAAAATTAATTTTAGTTGATTGGCTGCATGTTTGGTCTGTGTAATGCAAAAGTTCTGTTCTTCATTTATTCTGTGTAGTTTGATGTTTGCAGTTTGTTGTAGTGTCTAATCCATTGTGATATGTAGTTTGTCTCGGTCTATTTGTCATTGTTGGCCATGTATTTACAATTTGTCCTTTCCTCCCTGGTCTACACACTTTGTAGATCAAATACAAGGAAAGTGTTGGACAAGGAACTGCAATCTCTGACCTGCCTGAGGTGCAGCGTGTAAAGGAGACACAGAAGAACATCAGCTCGGTAGCTGCTAATTTGATTTCCCTCTGTATTACGCCATAATTCACCTTTACTAGCCGAACCTCCTTTGCACTAAACACAATTCACACAATTTCTTTAGTCTAATTTATTTTGATTTAGCTAGAACTTATATTCTAATTTTTGTTTTTTATGGAATTAACCAAAGGCTTTGTCAAGTTCAAAATGAATGCTTAAACAAAACCCTGGTCCACTTAATCATCTGCCTTAACAAAAAGTAAAACACAAACAGATGACATACTTAACCTACAGTTGCCTTTTTTGCTTGCAGTGTGGAGTTTGACATAGTGTATATATACTTTTTTTCCATTCTGTTCACTGTCTTCTGGTGAAGGAGAGCCAATTTATACTAGGATATGGGTACATCAGCACACATAGCCCTCCAAAACATTTCCAGCATGATCATTCTCCCCATGTGGATTTAAGCACCTAGGGGCTATTTATCATGGAGAACAGGTTTCTAGAGAGCAGGAATATAGGCTGAATTTTTTTCCCCTTTTCTAGCCCAAGGAACTTGAGGCTTCCTGTTGAGGTCTCCAATTGCTGTTCTGCCTACTATAGGAGTTCAATTGAGAATGAAGCAGGGGCCTTAATTTTAACTCAGAGCAGGATTGATGATTGAGAATCAGCCCAGGGCAAGCGACAAACTCATCTGCTAAGACCTGGAGAGATTTTAGCTCCTGGACAGCATTGACATATGCAAAGATATGTAAAGCTTATCTCTTCTGGTCCTTGCTGCTGTTCCCTACAGGTTTGGCTTCATGGGGAAGCCATCACGGCTATCCACTCAGGCTGGATTAAGCTGAGATGATGTGGTTGGAGCCTGAATTGTACACTTAAAGAGGACCCCACAGGCTTGGGGCGGAAGTCCTTGCCACTAGCAATTTAAAATTAATGTTGGCCAGATCAGAGAGGGAAAACAGTGGGTAAATTCCCTATCCCATTTTAATTATGCCCTCCCACCCCATGCCAATTGTATTCTACTGCACAAGGGAATTAGAATCAAAGTCAGTGATTTGCTGGTTTGTACAGTCTACAAACAGATGCATTTATTTACCCATTTGGCCAATGGAGGAGAACCCAGTGTGTAGTTTGGTGCAGCGTGTGTCTGGATATTGTTTGCAGAAAGTACGTGTGCTGCTGTTTGTCACGTGCTGACAGTTTGTCCTTTCCTCCCTGATCTGCACACTTTGTAGATCAAATACAAGGAAAATGTTGGTCAAGGAACTGCAGTCTCTGACCTGCCTGAGGTGAAGCGTGTAAAGGAGACACAGAAGAACATCAGCTCGGTAGTTACCAATTTGATTCCCTTTTTTTTAACCCACAGCACAGCAACTTACTACCCAACATTTCCAATGCCACCAAACGCCAATTGATGGCATTTCTTGTTTGTCTTTTTTTCAATTTTACTTTAATTCTTGAAAAAAATTTTTTGTGGAATTCACAAGCTTTTTTAAAAATCAATTTTGACGTTATATTTAATAGGGAAAAATAATGTGCAAGCAATTTTTGTCATAATTTACAATGCTGTGCTGTGAGAAAGTAGACAAAAAGCAACATAATAAAACCATGATGGCAATGAATAACACTTTCAGCATAGATTACACAACTTCCAACAAAACAGCAGATAAACAGGCTTTAGAATAGTGATGGGATTTGAATCAGAACCTCCAAGTTAACACTGAACCCCGTACTTTTATTATTCCTGAACCTGAACTTAATGTCTAAGATTTTAAAATCCAGATTAATTGCTGAGATCTCCAAATCAGAATTTCATTAGAGAAACCTGAAACTTCCTTTTTGGCCTGCAGTGTGTAGTCTGATGTACTATACACATTATTCCCCATGTTCTGCCCTCCTTTGCTGAAGGGCCTGACTGATGTTGTAGGACAGATTCATGCTCCGGCAGCCTGACATCATCTCACCCAAGTGGCCTCACTTCTGTAAGCTTATATAACGGGTAGGCTATTCAACTGTTGGAGCATCATTATAAAGGCTCCACCTGACTTTGCAGGAGCAGAAATTTCTGGATAGGCATCAACATTGGTCTTTCCGGCTAAGATTCCCATCCTCGTCCCAGGGTCTCTGAAGCTGGAAGTAGCTTCTTCCAAGTGTTGCCATGGCTACTAACTCAACACAGACTGGGAATTAAACTAAGGCCACTACAGTTTGTGTGAATTAGGGCCAGGCTGTTTGTTGCCTCTACTCACTAGTTCAATGAGAGAGATTCCAATGTGTCGTTTGCTGCAGTCTGTGGCTTGATATTATTTGCATAAAGTCTATGTATTATTGTAGCTCTGGAAATCCCTCCCTGCTTCAATAGCTCCCTCTTCTCCTTTAAGATATACCTTAAAATCTATCTCTTCTGTCCTCACGTTGTCTTATGTGCTTTGGTGTCAAATTTTGTTTGATAATGGCTCCTCTGAAGTATCTTGGGATGTTTTGCTACGATAAAGGTGCTATATAAATGCCAGTAGTTCTTCTTGTTGTTTGTTAGTCATGTGCTGACAGTTTGTCCTTTCCTCCCTGATCTACACACTTTGTAGATCAAATACAAAGAAAATGTTGGTCAAGGAACTGCAATCTCTGACCTGCCTGAAGTGAAGCGTGTGAAGGAGACACAGAAGAACATCAGTTCGGTAGTTGCCAATTTGATTCCCCTTTTTTTAACCCATTATCCTTCCACCCAACATTTTTTTTAACCAACAATTACAATGAATGACTTTTTTCTCATCCTTTTTCAAATTTATTTCACTATTTTTTAATTCATTAAGCTTTTTTGGTGGAATATACATAAGGTTCTTATCAATGTTGACACTTATGTCTTCTTCAGGGTGAAAAATATTGAATGAGTAAGCAATTTTTGTCAGGCTGTGCAACACACTAGAGTGAGATAGTAAACAAAAGGCAACATACGATATCTATAGCGTTTATTACATAGCTTCCAAAAAACAGCAGATCAGCAGGTTTTAGCATATTGATGGAATTTTAAATCAGAATCTCAAAGTTAACACTTAAGCCTGCACTTTTGTTACCTCATAAATCAGAGCTTAAATCAGAATTTAAGGTTTATGAATCTGGATTAATTTTGAGATCTGCACATCAGAATTTTATAAGAGAAACCTGCAGTTCCCCTTTTGGTGTGCAGTGTGCAGTTTGATATAATCTATACTTTCTGCCTTCCTTTGCTGAAGGGGCTGACTGATATTGTGGCATAGATACATGCACCATCAGCCATCCTAGTGGGCCGCCTTCTGTGAGTTTAGATAATGGGTAGGCTGTTCACCCGTGGGATCATCACTATAAAGCTTCATCCGGACTTTGCAGAAGCAGAAATTGCTGGCCAGACATCGACATTAGCATCCCCAGCTGAGCTTTCCCTCCCAGCCACCGGGATGCTGAGGCCGGTTATAGCTTATCATACATTCCCATGGCGACTGTCTCAAAACTGACTGGGAATTTACTGGTTTGTCTGAGCTGGTGCTAGACTGGCTGATGCCTTTCTCAGTTGGTTAATGGGGGAGAATCCCATGTGTGGTTTTGTGCAGTCTGTGGCTTGACATTGTTTGTAAGACGTCTACATTTTACTGTAGCCCTGGAATTCCCTCCCTAAACCTCCACCTCTCTACTCTCTAAGTCACTCATTAAAACCTACCTCTTCTGTCCTAATGTTGCCCTATGTTTTTCACAGTCAGTTCTTTTTTGATAATAGCTGCTGTGAAATGCCTTAGGCTGTTTTAATATACTAAGATGCTGAATTTTCTTTACTCGTTCATGGGATTTGAGGGTCGCTGGCTAGGCCAGAATTTATTGCCCATCCTTAATTGCCCTTGAGAAGATGGTGCTGAGCTGCCTTCTTGAACCACTGCAGTCCATGTGGTGTAGGTGCACACGCAGAGCTGTTAGGGAGGGTGTTCCAGGATAATAGCTGTCGTTATTTGTTTGTGATGTGCTTACAGTTTGTACTTTCATTCCTGATCTGCACATTTTGTAGATCAAATACAAGGAAAATGTTGGTCAAGGAACTGCAATCTCTGACCTGCCTGAGGTGCAGCGTGTGAAGGAGACTCAGAAGAACATCAGCTCGGTAGCTGCTAATTTGTTTTCTGTTTTTTTAACCCATGATTCATCCCACATCTTACTACCCAGCATTTCCTGCCAATAAGCACAGTTTAATGTCATTTTTCAAGGCTTTTTTCTTCAAGTTTATTTTAACTTATCCTAATTCTTGAAACATTTTGTGGAATTTACTCAAAAGCTTTCTTTAAAATCAGTTTTAAAATTTATATATTATTGGGGCAAAGGAAATTGCTGTCAAAAGCATTTTTTGTCAGATTTTTTTTTAGTGCTGTGCATTCAGAAAGAAAACAAGGCAACATAAGAAAACCTGTATTATGAATACAGCATCTATAGCATAGATTACACGGCTTCCAAAAATAGCAGATAAACAGGCTTTGGGGTATTGATGGAATTTGATCCAAAATCACAAAATTAACATTTTAGCCCTGTACTTTTATTATCTCCCAAGCAGAACTTAGTATTGATTATTTTTAAACCTGGATTAATTTTGACATCTACAATTCATAGTTTCATTGGCGAAACCTCCAGCCCCGCTCTTGGCCTGCACTGTGTAATTTGATGCACTGTAATACATACCTGATTCCTGCTGAAAAAAAAGATATGCTATTAATTCAAAGCCTTTCCTTGAATTGCTTGTTGAGAAATCTGCTAATGTATTTTCCACTTCAGTTTACCGCAAGCCTACCTTCAATATGTGCATTGGGATTCCTACAGCTCCATTGCTATAAGATTGGCCTTATCGACAACCTCATAAATAGGGCCTATGCCATTTGCAAACTATATGTGCTTGATGCCGTAGGGCGCATCAAAGCTATCCTGCGGGATAATGGCTACCCCGATCAGATTATTGCTTGCTGTGTATTGTGGCCCCCAGTTTCAGACCTGAAAAGTCCCTAGCTACCTCAAATACATTGAAAAGGTAAAGTATCTCAATAATTTGAGCAACAGATAAAGCCAACTGACTCACGCTGCTACTATGCAGTGGCAACGCGAGTGGATGCTGATGTCAAACCAAAAAGGGGTTCTGCCTACCACACAAATGAGTAATGTGGTACATGAATTTCAGTGCCAGCGTGATGCCAGGTACGTAAGCGATATGTCCCAACGACTGGCGGACCATATCAAACAGCATGTCCCTTTGGGTTGTTTGCAATAGGCAGAGTACTGACCGTACTCAACCAGCCCTCGTTTGCTGAAGGTACTGACTGATATTGTAGTATAGATTCATACTCCAGCAGCCCATCAACATGCCACCCAAGCGGCCTTCTTCTGTAAGCTAGGATAATGGTTAGGCTATTAAACTATGAAAACGTCACTATAAAGTTTCACCCTGGCTTTGCAGAAGAAGAAATTGCTGGATAGGCATCAACATTAGCATACTCGGCCAAGTTTCCCTTCCCAGGGACGCTGAGTCTCGTTATAGCTCATCACGTTTTGTCATAGCTACTTCCTCAAAACCGACCTGGAATTTGAACCAAGGCTGTTTTACTGATTTGTGTGAATTGGTACTGGACTGGCTGATCCCTTTATCCACTAGGCCAATAAAGCAGATTCCAATGTGTAGCGAGGTGCAGTCTGTGGCTTGACCTTATTTATATAAGGTCTACATGTGACTGTAGCTCTGGAATTGTCTCCCTAATCTTCTCCAGTTCTTCACCTCTCCCTCATCCTTTAAACCACCCCTTAAAAACCACTTCTCTGTTCTTATGTTGCCTTATGTGCTATGATGTCAAAGTTTGTTGGTTGATGGTTCCTGTAAAGTGCCTTAGGACGTTTTACTATGTTGACGGTGTTACGTAAATGCCAGTTGTTGTTTGTTTGTCATGTGCTTACAGTTTGTCCTTTCTGCCCTGATCTGCACAATTTGTAGATCAAATACAAGGAAACTGTTGGTCAAGGAACTGCAGTCTCTGACCTGCCTGAGGTGCAGCGTGTGAAGGAGACACAGAAGAACATCAGCTCGGTAGTTGGCAATTTGATTCCCCTTTTCTCAACCTATGATTCACCCTGGCCCTTACTACCCAGTATCTCTTACCAATTAATGCAATTTTATGTAGCCTTTTTTTCAAATTTATTTTAACCTTTTCTAATTTTTGAAACATTTTTGTGAAATTTACTTAAATTTTTTTTTAATTAGTTTTGAATTTACATATAAGTGAGGGGGAAGAAAATTAATGGTTAAGCTTTTTTTTTGGTCAGATGTTTTAATACAATGCGTTGAGAAAGTAAACCAAAAGCAACATAACAAAACTGTGATTATAGTATCAATACAGCATCAAAAGCATAAATGACACAACTTTCAACAACACTGCAGGAAAACAGGCTTTAGCATAATGATGGCCTTTGATTTTGAAATTCAAAGTCAACATTTAGCCTCATACTTTTATCATCTCTAACTCAAACCTTAGCGTTTCAGATTTTTGAATCTAGATTAATTTTTGAGATCTGCCAATCAGAATTTCATTAGTGATACAGAACTCAGTCCTTCACTTTTAGCATCTTCAGGATTTTAAAAAATTCAAATTGAGCCACTTGTTATTAATAAATAAATCTTTTTGAAACTATTGAAATCCATTTAGTGATAAAGTTACATTCAATTTAAATGGTGTTGCTTGGTACATTCATCTTAAAGATAAAATATCATATTTAATTTTTCTACTAAGAGTCAATCTATCAATTCCCAATCTCCATTAGGTCTACAAGTTATTTGAAGGCAAAGTAGTAAAAAAAAACGTGATTAGTTCTAAAGGGATACAACATGAGTTTTCTTTATTTAATTACTTACAATGAAGGTACTCTCTGATTTGAGGCCATTTACTGAAAATGTTAATTGCATATCTAACCTGCAGTTCCCTTTTATGACCTGTATTTTGTAGTTTGATGTAACACATATTTTGTTCCCCTCTTTCTGCCCTCCTTTGTCGAAGGGGCTGACTGATATTGTGGTATAGATTCATCCTTTAGCAGCCTGAGACCATCTCAGCCAAGTGGTCCTACTTCTGTAAGCTATATAATGGGTAGGCTATTCAACTGTAAAGCTTAATCCTGACTTCGTATTAGCGGAAATTGCTGGACGGACATCAACATTGGCATGCATGGTGGGAGGTTTTCTACCAGCCTCAGTAGTTTTTTTTTAACGTTTCATGGGATACATATGTTGCTGTCAAGGCCAGCATTTGTTGCCCATCCATAATTGCCCTTGAGAAGGTGGTGGTGAGCCGCATTCTTGAACTGCTGTAGTCCATCTGGTGCTGGAACCTGCGCGTGGCCCACAGTGCTGTTAGGAAGGGGCTTCCAGGATTTTGACCAAGCAATACTGAAGGAACGGCGATATTGTTCCAAATCAGGATGGTGTGTGGCTTGGAGGGGAACTTGCAGGTGGTCGTGTTCCCATGTGACAGCTGCCCTTATCTTTCAAGGTGGTAGAGGTCAAGAGTTTGGAAGTTACTGTCTAAGGAGCCATGGTGAGTAGCTGCAGAGAATCTTGTATGTAGTACACCCTGCTGCCATTGTGTGTCAGTGGTGGAGGGAGTGGATATTTAAAGTGACGTATGGGGTGCCGATCAAATGGATTTCTTTGTCCTGGATGGTGATGAACATCTTAAGTGTTCTTGAAACCGCATTGATCAAGGCAAGTGGAGAGTACTCCTGACTTGTGAGTTTAATTGGTTAGAGAAGAAGCTAGCTTGTGAATATTCGGTGAGTGGTTTATTCTGTTCCTAGGGTTTAAAATAGTATAGGCGCTGTACTTTTGTAAGTTTATAGTAAGTTGATTGGCCAGTAAGTGCTTAGTGTTAGGGACAGTGTAATAATAAACAGCTTAGGCCACAAGAGTTATGGTAGAACTATAAATAAAATCGAACTAAAACTTTAATTTATTTTAATTTTAAACACCTAAAACACATACCTGTGTAGTCAAGAAGCACGTAACTTCTAGTTGTCAGTGGTACTAACATTTAATAAGCACAGTAAATTGTAGCATACATAGGAATTATTCTAAGTTAATTAAGAAAGTGATTAAATTAACTAAATAACATAAGTAACAATGGCAGGACAGGTGTTATGTTGCAGCTGTGGAATGTGAGGGCTTTTGGACGCCAAGGCGATCCATGACAAACATGTTTGCAATAAGTGTAAGCAGCTTGAGGAATTCAGGATCAGGATTATTGATCTGGAAGCTGAACTGCAGACACTGCAACGTAAGGGAGGGCGAGGAATATCTGGACACTTTGTTCCAGAAGATAGTCACATCTTTTAGAATAGGGTCATCTGTTTTGGCCAGCAGTGGATGTGTCTGTGAGTGAGGCAGGTAATGGGACTGAGGAGACAGTAGTGGAGGAGCCTCAGACTTTGCAATTGTCCAACAGGTTTGAAGTGCTCACAACCTGTGTGGTTGAAAGCGAGGTCTGCAAGGTGGATGAGCAGGCTGGCCATAGCACCATTGTATAGGAAGCCGGTCAAGCAGTGGGAGCAAGCAGGAATATAGTGCTAGTAGAGGACAGTATAGTGAGGGGGATTGACACTGTTCTCTGCAGTAAAGAGTGAGAGTCCAGAAGGCTGTGTTGCCTGCCTGGTGCCAGGGTTCTCGAGACATCTAGGCATAACTAGTGAAGCAGAAAGAGTTTTAAACTAAATTGTGGGGGCAAGGGATCAAATGTGGGAAGCTGTGGTAAATTAAAGAGTAGAGATGATGAGAGGGGAAGGTATTAATTTGAGAAATGATAATAACACCATGACAGGAAGGGACAGGGACTACAAGTCAAAAAGTAAACCAATAGATAAGGCTAGAGATTACAAAAATAATAAAAGGACAAAACTTGAGGCTCTGTGTCTGAATGCACATAGCATTTGAAACAAAACAGATGAACTAACAGTGCAAATAGAAATAAGTAAGTACGATCCAATAGCCATTGCAGAGACTGCTGGGTGCAGTAGCAGGCTGGGAAGAAGGCCTGCCTCTGTGTTCCAGCACTGTGTTGAGTTTTTAAAAAACAGTAAATCACAAAATGGCCCTCCAGCCCTCACCCCTCACACCCCCTCAAACTTCCCATGCTCCCTTGGCCCCTCATACCCTCCATGCCAACCTATGTGCCACACACATCCCCATGGCCCCTCATCTCCTCCATGCCCTCCACATACCCCCATGACCTTTATAGCCCCTATGCCTTTTTTTAAACTCCAGACATTTGTTTCAAGGATTTAAAGGGCAGGAGTTGTAAATGTCTTGACCGCTTGACAGTTGCCTTTGACAGTTCATTTTGACACTTTTGACAGTTCCAATGAGCTTGACAGTTAATGGGTTCATGCATTTTTTAATGCACATTCATGCTTTTAATAATCCCAAGGGGCAACCTACCTTTCCAAAAGACCACCTGACCTCCCCCAAAGGGCACCTGAACTTTTGAGACAACCTCATAAATATGGCGGCGGTCGGGTGGCTGTTTGGACTCGGAAGATCCCTGAGCACTGAGGTAACCCGGGGCCTTCTGAATCCCCGAACTAAAGCTGGGATTCAAATCAACTCTTTCAGAAACGTGGTGGTGACAAAATCAGGAGCCATTTTACCCAGACCTGTCAAGACTTCCTTTGGTCTCATGAAAGTCTTTGTTGTGGTTCTCTACATGGGCACTCAGATCAACAAGAACTTCGCCTCATTACTGGAGGAACATGACATCTTTGTCCCAGTCGATGACGATGATGATGATTAACTGCTGTGTCCCAAAACCATATCCAAAGAGGTACTCTACCTCCCCAAAAGGATACTCCACCTCTCCAAAGGACTCCACAAAGCTCAGACCTGCTCCTACCAGGTCTATTCTGCACGCATCATATTTCACACATATGGGTCACCAAAATTAGACATGACTGGAGACAGCTACTGATGTATATGGGCAGCTGCTTCCGCAAAACTGTATGTACAAACTTTGGGCCCATTCCCGTGAAAACAGTAGGTGCCGTGTTGCAGGGATGGAACTTCCAGATTTCAGCTTCCTTCACCATTTTTGACAGAAAGGCCCTCTTTCATTGCGAAAATCCAAGCCACAATGTCATTGGCAATACCTACAGTTCCCTTTTTGCAATACAGAATATATTTCCCCCCTTTCTGGCTTCCTTTGCTGAAGGGGCTGATTGACATTGTCGTATGGATTCATGCTTCAGCAGTCTGACACAACCTCATCCAAGTGGTCCTCCTTCTGTAAGCTTAGATAATGAGTAGGCTATTCAACCCTCAGAACAACATTATGAAGCTTAATCCTGACTGTACAGGAGCAAAAATTGCTGGATAGACACCAACATTGCCATGCTCAGGCTAGTTTTCTCTCCCAGCCTCAATGATGCCAAAGCCAGCTCTTCACGTGTTGCCATGTTTACTATGATCGCAACACAGACTGGGAATTAAAGGCTGCTTACTGGTTTGTGTGACTTAGTGCAAGACTGGTTGATGCCTCTACCCACTAGGCTATTGCGGGAGAATTCTGTGTGGTTTGATGCAGTCTGTGGCTTGATAGCATTTGTATTATGTCTACCTATTACTGTAGATCTGAAATTCCCTCCCTTCATTTCTCTGCCTTTCTACCTCTCTTTCCTCCTTTAAAATACTCCTTAACAACCTGTCTCTGCTATCCTAACATTGCCTTGGGTGGCTCGTTGTCAAATTTTGTTTGATAATGGCTCCTGTAAAGTGCCTTGGGATGTTTGCTATGTTAAAGGTCCTGTACAAGTGTTGGTTGTTTTTGTTTTTTGTTTGTGATGTGCTGACAGTTTGTCCTTTCTTCTCTGATCTGCACACTTTGTAGATCAAATACAAGGAGAATGTTGGTCAAGGAACTGCAGTCTCTGACCTGCCTGAGGTGAAGCGTGTGAAGGAGACACAGAAGAACATCAGCTCGGTAGTTGCCAATTTGATTCCCCTTTTTTTTTAAACTCATGATATCCCCTGTCCAAAACTTCCTGTCGCTAAACACAATTAATGTCATTTTTTTTCTAGTCTTTTTTGATGTAACTTTTTTTCAAATTCTTGAAACCTTTTTGTGCCTTATACATAAAGTTTTGTCAATTTTGACATTTAGCTTTTATTGATGGGGGAAGAGCTTGCGTAAGCAATTTTTCGTAAGACCTTACGATGCTGTGCAGTGAGACAGAAAACAAAGAACAACATTAAGAAGCCATGACTGTAATACGAATGCAGCATCTATAGCATGGATTAAAAAACTTCCAAAAAAACACCAGGAAAGCAGGCTTTGGAATATTGATGGAATTTGAATCAGAACCACAAAGTCAACATCTAGCTCTGTACTTTTATTATCATCGAATCAGAACTTTTAGGATTATTTTTAAATGTTTTTGTATCCAGGTTGATTTCTGAATTGATTTCCACATTCTGCAGTAAGTGTTCATGCTCTGGCAGCCCTCCACCATCTCACCAGGTGTGGGAGCTTAGACCTTGAGTTGGCAATGACTGTGGAAGCATCACTATTAAGATTCATCCTGACTTTGCAGAAGCAGAAATTGTTGGATGGACATCCACATTGGCATCCCTGATTGATTTTTCCTTCCCTGTCCCAATGGTGCTGAGGTTAATTGTCGCTCTTCATTTGTTGCCATGGCTACTACTCAACAAATTTTGGGAATTGAATCAAGGCTACTTTCTGGTTTGTGTGAGTTAGTGCTAGATTGGCTGCAGCCTTTATCCACTAGGCCAATCCAATCTCTAGTGTGGATACAGTCTCACGACATCATTTGTATAAATTCCTGTATTACTGCAGCTCATGGAATTCCTCCCTAAACGTCTCTGCCTCTCTACTTCTCTTTCCAACATTGCGACATGCCTTAAAACCTATCTCTTTAATCAAGATTGTCTTCGTTAGCTAGCCATTTATGTAACCCCGTGTAAAATTTTGTTTGATAATTGTTCCTCTGAAGGGCGCTGGGAACTTTCATTACGTTCAAGTTCTATGTAAATGCAAGCTGTTGTTGTTTGTCATGTGCTTACAGTTTGTCTTTTCTTCCCTGATCTGCACACTTTGTAGATCAAATACAAGGAAAATGTTGGTCAAGGAACTGCAATCTGTGACCTGCCTGAGGTGCAGCGTGCAAAGGAGACACAGAAGAACATCAGCTCGGTAGCTGTTGACTTGATTTCTGTGTTAACCCACAATCCACCCCCTTACTACCCAACCCTTCCTAGCACTAAAACACAATTCACACAATTCCTCCTTTTCACAGTTTACTCCTCAATACCGTTTTAACAGGTTTCCCCGATTGTTGAAACATATACTCCTGAAATGAATAACACCATTTTCCCACAAGATATTTGAAATTAGTTTTAACTTTTCGATTTTTGTGGAACTAACTCAGGATTGTGGCTCTCTGAGAATGACTTCTCTGAGACGTAACTAAGAATGCCAGGCATGAAGAAGGTATGTTGGAAGTCTTTGACTTCATTATAACAAAACATAATTAGTAAGTTAAATCAACAGCAATGTAGCTTTATTGCACTTGACATCTGAGATACTTGTCAAATAACCTAAAGGCTTTTAAATACAAAATCAGTTGCAGCATATTTTGGAATCTAAATCTGAACTTCAGAATCAGAGCTTTGATTTTTAATTATTTGAATTTGAGGTTTGGTTTCACATTCCTGCATAATTCTTTTGATTTGTAGCTTCAAATTTTCAGAGTGATTCACCATCAACTTGAATTGTAAGAAGCCGCCTTTACTTTAACTGGTCATCCAAACTAGAGCCACTGGCATTTTTTTAATATAAAGCGAACAGTTGCTAAAACAAAAAATGCAATTTCAAATAATTAGTTTTAGCAATCATTGCAATTTATCTGGGTGGCGGTCAAGGAGGTTATTCTATATTGGTTTTCACAATCTCCTTCTGCATCTCTGGCAGGACTGGCTTAAAAAAATGGCCAAACTTGGTTGCGCTGGTTGCCCAACATTTCCAAGAGTTCTCCAACTCTCTTTTAAGGGGTGGGTCTTCTGTTTGTCAGGCGCGTAGAGACTAGGACCAGAGGCAGGGACTCAATAAAGCAAGAGTTTCTGCTCCTGAGCCTGGAGGATGACCTTGCGTATTAGTGGCAGCTGGTACACTGAATGAGTGTAGGCATTGTGTACTCTCCAAACCCAATCATGGGCCCTATCATTGAAATCATCATGAGTCCAGCTGCTTGCGCCTTAGAAGAGAAAAACTATTGCAGTTCGGCTTCATTAGTTATGACCATGGAAGGGCCGAGGGAATCCCCATCTGCCCCATGATCAAGTGATTGCTGGAGTCTCCAGTTACCAGTTGCAGGTCAGTGCCAGAGATGCACCCTGAAGAGGAGCTTGCCCCATACTAACGAGTTGCATTAATAGTGAAAAAGCTGCACCAAGATTAGCGCTGGAGGGCACTGCTGGGCACGATTGCGACATTATTTTCACGGATGGAAGATTGAGGAATTTTGCCGTGATCATTTACAGTGATCTTTTTGCTGAACATGTAACTTTAAATGGTACTCTTTCACTAAGGTTAAAATGTGATTTCAACTAACCAACTTTCCATTTTCTAACTAACGAACTTTCAATTTTAAATGTGTTTCATTTCATATGGACATCACATTGAATTTCAGAAAGTTTGTTTACATTTTCCTTGGTGCTTTTGATAACTTGTGACTACTTTGAGAATGGTTAAATGGTATTTGATAACATAATCTAATTCGCCAGTTTAACTTATTAGAACTGTGTAACTTGTTGCAGTTTGTGTTGGTCCGTGCGTTGTGTTTGTTATGTGCTGACAGGCTGTCCTTTTCTTTTCTGATCTACGCACTTTGTAGATCAAGTACAAGGAAGGTATTGGGAAAGGAACTGCAATCTCTGACCTGCCTGAGGTGAAGCGTGTAAAAGAGACACAGAAGAACATCAGCTCGGTAGCTGCTGGTTTTGATGCACTTTGCTAACTTGTGATTTCACCCCCATCACAGCACTAAACACAAATCATACAATGTCAATTTTTTTCACTTGCTTCATCATCTTGCGTGTTTATATTTACATCCTTCTAATGTTTTGAAATGAGTAGTTTTTGTGGAGCCAGGACTGTGCCAATTTTGAAGGATTCCATAAAGAGAAAGTGAAGGCCGTCTTCAGGGGTTATTTTCAAATTGCTTGAAAAAGAAAATTAACCTGAAAAGTTACGCAAAGACCAAAGGTAGCACACAGCAATGTTGCCCATTTTAGAACTAGCACTCGACTGGACTTGGATCCTTTGAATCCAGTGCAAGGTCGATTCCAAAGCTTTACTGAATTCAACCCTCTGTTAGATTCAGTGCTCAGTGTTGGGCATTTCCAAGCCATACCTTCAGTTCCAGTTTGTTTCATTTACTTTATTATTTCACAGCATTAGACCTTTGGTGCTGTTCCATCAGCATAAAGAAGTTCTGAAGCTGTTGTGACCTTTACTGGCTTACAAATATCTGTCAAGTTTGAAATTGTCCCATTTCACATCAGTTTGGGTTTCAAATGTTCTTAATTGTGCATGAAAATGCAAGCAGTTGAAACTCTAAAAGGGGAAATCAGCAACCAAATTTGCTTACATCAAAATATGAATTAACTCTCTATTTAACTCTACATTTCAGAAATTATAAACACTTGTTCATTAAAAATATTTGCATATTGTTGTTCCATCTGCAGTCTTTTCCTGAGGCCAATGTCGCTAATGTTTTTTTTACCTCCAGAATAATTGTGATCCAATATTTCTGATTCAGACTCCTGTTAATTTACAAAAAAAAGCACAGATGTTACTATACAATAATAGGCTAAAAGTATTTGCAAAAATATTTTTAAAAATATTTTTGCATGTTTTCTTGCACAGTATTGGATTTATAAGGATCTGGTGATTCCATTGTCTGAAACCAAATTTTGGCATCGTCCTGGCTTCTGTTCTCATCCACTGCCTTTTCACTAAAGCCATTTCATTTTATTTTAATGGAAACTAATTTTTTTTAACATCATATACTTTTAACTTCTCAACCATCACTTTTAGTCGATTTGAGTTGTATTTCTGTTGAGTCATGTGCAAGGTCTTGAAAGACTGTTGAATTTTTATCTTTTCATTTTGGGTGCTTTACTTCTGCAGGTCTTATACAAAGAAAACCTGGGTAAAGGGACCGCAGTGGTGTACACACCAGAGATGCAGCGCGTTAAACGCAATCAAGAAAACATTAGCTCGGTATTTTCTGCAACTTTAAGAAAAATACCATATTCAGTGTTTTCCATTGTGCTCTAACTTTTTCCCCCTCTTTTCTAATGCTTTTTATTCCTCTCTCATTCTTAATACCATATTGACCATGGCATTACACCTATAACCGCTGGTACGCCAAAGGCCCACTCACAAAAACTAAAATCGTATGGAAGAGCAATGTGGGGCTTAAGCAGTAGCCTTGAATTCAGCCATTTTGCTAGTGTGAGAGGGAAAACACAGGAAGACATCTTTGACTGCTGTGCTATTATTTGGTTGTTTGTCAGCTATTTTAGCTTTGTAAAATTAAAAAAAAGGACCATTATGGAAAATTGTAGTACATAGAAACTTTGAACACACAGAAAAGAGAGCAATATGCTCATGAAACTTTGGGGTTGTTTCATGGCCCCAATCTCAAGGTGTTTTGTTTTCTCTCTAGCTGGGAGGTCTCTGCTAATACACCTCTTCAGCACACCAGGAGACGAGAAACTGAAAGGATAAAGGAAAGTGAAGGATGAGAAAAAAAATGCATTGTGCCCACCAGATCTCATCCCTCTCATGTTCTAACACTCTCGACATCTGTTGTATTTTGAGTGCCCCTAAGCCCTGTGTCTCTACAGTCATACGTGGTATATTGTTGCAGACATTGATCACCCTTTTGTATGAAGTTCATTCGAGCATCTGTACATGGAGAAAGGCCCAGAAGGATATTCCACCCTAGTCCATCAACTGGTGTTGGTTATTCTAACCCCATTTCCATGCTCTTTCCTCATATCTGTTATAGTGTTCCTTTTCAATTAGTTTTCTAATTTCTTTTAGATGGTATGTTCTCAACTTCAATGGCACCTTCTGGATTTCACGTCCCAATAACCCTATGTGAGAAGAATTCTTCCGACAAAGCACATAGTCAAGTTGTTTGCTCTAGTTCTCATCAGGGACTCCTTAGAAAAGATAAAAGATATAGTCCTTTGGTGGATTTTTATAACGAAACAATGGTCCTTGTACCGTGCAATGTCAACCTTATAAACTGTGGCAGCACCAGCTGGGACAAGGCGCCTTCTGTAAAGGATGATGGAATAATCAGACAATTTATGACTAAGGGTAGGATTGGCAGGGACCAGGAGGCAATGCCTGTCCCAGTTTTAAAAAATTCATTTGACATGGGATAAGGGAATGACTCCTGACTTTTTTTTTCATTTACAGTTTTAAATAAAAGGACCCATAACATGCAAAAATGGCAAATAATAGAGAAACATTTAAAAAAACACACATCCCCACCACAAATGCAAGTGATAGTTGGATATCCACCACCTCCATACTTACTGAGGAAACATAGGTATAATAATGCAAAACAGAAACAAATTGTTGTTTTTTCCCTCTTATAGCTAAAAGCCAGAGGTTGAAAATTAAACTCATTAACTCGCTTCAGTCTTTCTTCCTAACACTGAATCAGCTAACCCTATCACCTCCACGATAGTGCACCTAGGTAAAGTGAATGTGGAGAAACGAGAAGCCTTACTCAAGATTTCTTTCTGAATTTTTACCTTGCTGTTACAGGTCCTATACTCTGACAGCTTCCGTAAACAAGTGCAAGGGAGGGCGGCTTATGTGCTGGACACACCAGAGATGAGACGTGTACGGGATTCTCAGCGCAACATATCAACGGTATTGACTGCACCATCTTGTGTTCCTTTCTAGTTGTTAATAATAGATGCCCCAAAACGTTTGTTATTCTTCCAATTAAGCATTTACTTCAGTTGCAGCTGCTGGATGAGGCATATTACCAATAAATATCATTAAGCATATTTAGTTCTGTAAATCAGTGATAAAATAGAACGTAAATGTGCCCTAAAATTACTCTCCAATTTTCTCCGCTTTTCTACCTTGTATCTTCTGAAGGGTCATGTCAAGGCAATGCTCTGGTGCCTTGCTGAAGATGCTATTCTCCAAGATATGAGACTAGCATTGAATGACAGACTGTTTGGCTATGGAGGGTGGCCAGAGACCAGCATTTCAGTACCGAATATATTCTGCCCTCATCCAGTGTCTCACACTTTCCAGTGAGAATCATTGGATCGCAGTCATAATGGTTGATCTTCCCCAGCTGAGATTAGCCAATACAACACAGGCTATGGACCTTTGTGGTGTGTAATGTTTTGGTTTTAGTCCTGTTAGTGAACAAAAGTTCAGCAATAAACCTGGTCCAGATCGGTAAAGTAGTTCAGCAACACGAGGCTGTCTCGTGTCTGCTACTATTCATTGCATAATGTTAACCACAGCGTTTCTTAGAAAGAATTAAACATTTGACCTTGATTTCCAAACCAATAAAACACATTCTCTATCTGTATAATGTGTCATAAGATTTTAACTATATCTAGAATTGACAGATATTATATTACAAGTTAAAGTAAAATATATGTGAGATATTTTATATTGCCATTGCAGTTAAGAGCTTGCAAAAATTGTGTAAGAAGAAGTATGAATAATTTGTTGATAATCAGATAATATTTAATAGAACCTATAACAGATACACTGGTCCTTTCCAGGGGTGTTATGAATTCTGTAGAGATCATTATCGTTCAAAGAGAAATTCGAGCAACCAGTGATTATCTGAAAGAAATTATGCCACAAGATTTCAAGTTTTTAAACAAAAACAAACTTTACTGTACATAAAAAAATTAAACAAAGCAAGCACTACTAACTTAACATGATAGTTTGTTAATACTCTGAGTATATTCATCTCTCCTTTTGAAATTCATCAAGTGTGCCACAGCTCTCCAGAATTCAGTTTAATTTTTCCTCAGTGTTCCAGCCATTCTCCGGGGTAGAAATTTCACAGGATCCTTCCATTAGCATTTGGCTAAGGGATCTTCCATTTTTTCTTCATGACTGTGGACTTCTCAGCTCAAGCATGGGCTTCACTGTATTCTCCAAGATAACTCCTTTTTTTTGTTATGAGAGTTATAGAAGATGTCTCCCTGTAGCTCCAAGCCAGGCAAATGTTCCAATCTCTTTTCCCTCACAAACCCTATCTCCAAACTGAACTTGTACTCCCACTTGCATTCTGTGGAATGATCGATAAAGTTAGTATTTTCTCTGCATAAGATGCAGGCCTCGCTGACATTTATCTCTTTTGCTCCCCCAACTCAGTGAGCTGGAACTGCCTTTGTTCCAAAACTGAACTGTTTTGAGCAAAGTACACACACAGATAAATTAAACCAAAGAAACTTTCCTAACCCCCACACCCTATCTACATGGCAATGTGACATACCAGGGATGTTCCAAACAGATATGTAAATTAACTGTCTTTTACCTTAAAAACAACCCCCTTGATTTTTGGACACACATGGCTAATTTATATCTCTAATGGATGTTATTGTCCCCTCTCCAGACTCCCAGGTTCCACCAAGAAATTCTCTTATTTACAAAAGTGGCCTTAACTTCTTTTATCTGGAAATTACATGAACAATTTAAATCCCTTATGAAGACAACTGTAGACATCTCATCTCTATCAAGAAGCTCAGGAAAAATAACCTATTGTTTACATTTTCTCACTCCTAATTCTAACCTCATTAAATAAACATGGGCTCCTTTTGAACTGTAATTAACATAGGTCTGTTTACCAGCTCCTCAACCATTTATTTACATTTAACACTTTAATTCCCAAAACTAAAAGTCATACCTGTAAAATACCTGAATTATGGAATCAAATATTCATAACAGTAGAATGAAATGTGAAATTATAATAAGTAGAAAAAGAAACGGTAGTAGGAAATAAAGTAGAAAACACATGTATTTATGGTTATGTTTTCCTCATTTTCTGTAGTGGAGAAGTGTTTTGAAATTCCCCTTTTCTTTGCCCACTTGGCCCATGTCTGCAACTATAAGAGGCAGGATACATGGCTGGCTCCAACGCCAGTTTCCATACTGCTGTTGGGTAATTTCTGAGGATTGCCCCGTAATGAGTATTGCTTGCGATTTCCCTTATTCTCCACTTGACATAGCTCAGATCAGGAACCATTCAGTGCGGTATTTGAGCTTGCAACTTTCTCTGCCCCACTGCATTGAACTTAGTTACAATAACTTTTCATATTGCAACTAACATTTTAATTTCTTTTTAATTGTCACCTGGTCTTAGTTGGTAGAATTCTTCTCCACTGAGTCAAAATTTTATGGAGTCCAGCACTCCGATACGTGAGGGTATCTTCTGGACTGATCCTTCCCTTGCGTTGTCGAGGGGGTGGTGCCTCCTATTGGAGATGCTGGATTTTTTGGCTGGTTTAGACGGCTGAATGTTTGAAGAAGGGCAGAAATTTCTTCTTTTGCTAAGTATTTTCCAATTTTAAGGTGAAATACCATGAAGACTTTGAGAAGACCAAGGGAAGCTTCACACCTGTGGTTACCGATCCCATCACCGAACGTGTAAAGAAGAACATGCAAGACTTCAGTGACATCAGTTACCGTGGCATCCAAAGGCGGGTCGTGGAAATGCAGAGACGCCGGGTGGAAAATGAAGGAGAGAGCCTCACAGGTCTGTGATTGGCTTGGACGCTGCTGTTATCCATTCTTCTATCATAAGCATGATTCAAAACTCAAAACAGGTTGTGTGAACTTGCCTTGAGCACAGACGATGGAGGTGTGGCCTGATCAAAATGTTTAAAAAGTTAAAAGGATTTGATGGTGTAGCTAGGGATATCTCCTGATGGGGAGCCAGGAGCAAGGGTACATCATCTTAAAATTGAAGCAGTCCGTGTCCATATGCAGCATGATACGGGCAATATTCAGGCTTGGGTTGATAAGTGGCCACACAAGTGCCAGGCAATGACCATCGCCAATAAGACCGAATCTAACCATCTCCCTATGACTTTCAATGATATAACCATAACTGAATCACTCACTGTTAACGTCCTGGGGGTTACCAATGACCAGAAACTGAACTGGACCAGCCATATAAATACTGTAGCTACAAGAGCAGGTCAGAGGTTGGGAATTCTACAGAGAGTAACTCACCTCATGACTCCCCAAAGCCTGTCCACTATCTACAAGGCAGGAGTTTGATGGAATACTGTTCACTTGCCTGGATGAGTGCAACTCCAACAACACTCCAGAAGCTCGACAACATCCAGGATAAAGCAGCCCGCTTGATTGGCACTCCATCCACCACTGATGCACAGTGGCAGCAGTGTGTACCATATACATGATGCACTGCAGCAACTCACCAAGGCTCCTTTGACAACCTTCCAAACCCACAACCTCTACCACCCAGAAGGATAAGGGCAGCAGATGCATGAGAACAAGCTCCCCTATACACCATCTTGACTTGGAAATATGTCACCGTTCCTTCTCTGTCGCTGGGTCAAAATCCTGGAACTCCCTCCCTAACAGCACTGTGGGTGGACCCACACTAGATGGTCTGTAGCAGTTCAAGAAGGTGACTGACCACCACCACCTCGAGGGCAATTAGGAATGGGCAATAAATGTCCGCAGCCAGCAATGTCCACATCCCATGAATGAATAAATAAATAAATTACAACTAGGCATTTAGGAGGCAATAAGGAAGCACTTGTTTCACAAAAAGTGTAGTCGAAATCTGGGGAGAAATGTTTCCCCCCTGTTAGGGGGAAGTGTGTGAGCGGGCAGGCCACCATTTTGCATGGGTGGGCCAATTAAGCCCTGCCCAGTGTGACACCCACCAGGAAGCACTATGCGCTCCCTGTGCAGACGTGGGGGGGTGGGGGGGGGGAATTCCCTCAGCCGGGAGCGGGCTCTTTCACGCATGCGCGCGAAAGAGTGCTCAGATCTCCCTGAGGCAAAGTGCTGCCTCAGGGAGATCGTTTCCGATTTAAAACTTTAAATAACGAGGTATGAAAAATTTCCCTGCCATGTCCCATCATTTGACTCTTTTAGTAACTCTTATTGAAAGATGTGATAAGAATTTTAAGACCCTCATGAAACCTCATCCCGCCCGTGGAAGAGGTCTCATGCTTTTTCCGAAGCTCACCGGGGTTCCCGGTCTGCCCGCCAACCTTAAGGATGACGAACTTAATTACTTTCTCGATGGCCTCAGTAGGCCGTTGACAGGTTGGCGGGCATGCAGCTGACTTGGCTGCGCTCCCGCCGACCTGAAAATGGAAATGGCGCAGAGTTCCATTCGACGTCATCCTGCGTCATTTTACACGTCGGTGAGCAGGCCCCGCCCCCACTCGCCGACCGGAAGATCCTGCCCCTGGAATTCTCTCCCCAAAAGGCCGTGTGGATGCTTGAGCTTTCAAGGTTGTGATCTAAAAAGTTTTAGCAGGTAACAGTATCAAGGGATGAGGAAATAAAGCAACTAAATGGAGTTGAGGCACAGATTTCATTGGCGGAGCAGCTGAGACTAGCTGGCCCCATTAGGTTCATAAGTATTTTCTTTTTATTCAACCCCATAAATAATATGATAAAGTCTTGCGTTTAGTAGATGCTTACAATACTTCAAAGAAGTTCAAGAAGGCAGCTCACCACCACCTTCTCAATGGCAACTAGGGATGGGCAATAAATGCTGGGCCCAGCCAGCAAAGCCCACATCCCCTGAATGAATAAAAAAGACAGTAATGCTTAATTACTTCCTTTCATGACTACTTTTATCACGCTAGTCTGTCACATAAAAGTGATTTTATTTTTACCCCAACTTCTTATACTTATCTCTAATTTGCTGATCTTTTTTCCCCCATGTGACATATTCTGTTCTCCTGAAGACAAAGGCCAGCTTGTTAACACAGCCATGTTATTTTATTACTATAGTGTTAATATTAATAATCTGCATTTTCTCTTGCTTTTTCTTGTACATGTTGCGGTAAAAATCAAATGACAAATATAGAAGTGCATAAATATATTAGATTCCATGCTGGCAACTCATTGCTGAGTTCTAAATATTAAAAAAAAGCTGCCGGAAATACACATTATGCAAGAAAAATATGAATTTCAATATGTAGCCCTGTACAGCTGGCACAGATGTGATGGACTGAGTGGCCTCCTCTTCCTTAATTCTTTAAATGTGTTTAGTTCCAGCATTAGGAGTAACCATTTTAGAATAAAAAATAAAATGTGTGGAAGATAGAGACCTGTAAATAATGAATTATCCTGACCTTGCTCTTCAAATAATTAATGAATTCTCCTGACTAGTAATTCATAATTCATAAATTGTACCCAACTGAGATCTGTAGATGAATAAATGATTCTACCTCCTTACATATTATTAAATCACGTGAGCTGCATGTGCTGCAAGAAAAGTATCAAATGCATTTTGAGGGGAAGGGCAAGAAAGAGGGGAGAGGCAGGAAGAGAACAAGAGTAGGAGGCATAGGATGGGACGTGGGGGCAAAGAGGAGGATTGGGAAGGAATTCCTGGATTGAGAGAGAATGAGGCTGGGCTGGCAAACACCTGGGCCGATAGATAACCCTGGTGATGTTAGAATAGCTGAGCAGGTGAGGAAGAAGGACAGTAGAAGGCCACAGAGAGGAGGACTAGCAAGGTTACCAAATTGCTGTCCTTTGGTGACCTGGTAGATGGTTTGCGACACCTAGCTGGAGGAGGAGGAGGAGGAGGAGGGAGGGCTATTGGACACGGTATGCTGGGAACAATTCTTGACAGTGATCAGCTATTTCAAGGGTGACTGAAGATAAATGGCAGTTGTGCCTTGGAATTTGGGAGCAGGTTAACAAGAGGTATTAGATTGTGAAGTGAGTTAAGAATTAATGGACCAGAGTAGGAGGGGTTTGCTAACAGGGCCCTTATTGTGAGAGAGGTTGTGGTTGTGTTCTATTATTGATCTTCTCTGGGCTGCTGGGGAGAAGGCATATAACTTCTCAAATGCTTTATAGGCACTTGCTGGGAACATCAGGATTACAATCTACTTACTGCATGAATAATTTATGTTTCAAACACTTACTTTCCTCCTCCTATTTTATAGTATGCATTTAGCTAAAAGTGATTCCTTCACTGTCACCCAATGGTTTCATGTAGGAATTACAGGCTGATTCAATTTAAAAAAACATCCTGGATCAGTGTTGGGGCATTGTAGGTTTTATATCTTGACACTCTTTCCTTGGAGAATAGAGTGAAGTAATGGAAGCATTTTCAGGTGGATTAACAATATGACAGACCGTAACCTTCGTATATCAGCCCATCAGATAACCGGCCCTACATGATGGGAGAGTTTTATGGGCTCTGATATCCTATAAGGGACGGGTCCAAAATTCAGAGGGAATAATTTTCCGGTCAGCGAGTGGGAGTGGGGCCTGCTCGCCAACATGTAAATTGACAAGTGGTGACCTCAGGGGTCATTTAGATTTTCAGTTTGGCCGGCACGCAGCTGACTCGGCTGCGTGTCCACTGAATTGTCAAAGGCCTATTAAATCCTGTTTAAAAACTAATTAGTATAGTTAAATGAGTTGCCAGTCCAACCTTAAGGCTGGCGGGCAGGCGAAGAGCCCAGGCGGCCTTCACATTTTTCAAGAAACCTCATCCACGGGCGGGGGATGTGATTCCTGCCTCTGAATCAGAAGGTGCAATGTTTGAAACCAAAAGTGACAATGTTTGAACCCTGCTCCAGACGGTCCTGCTGTCTGTGGACCAGAGCTGAAACTCTGGGCTGAATTTTCCCCCCGTCGGTGGCGGGGGAGGGGGGGGGGGGGTGGTGGCAGGAGCAAGCACGAATCCGATTGGGTCCGCGCTGCAATTTTACGCGGCCTGGCCAACTAAGTCCTGCCCAGCGTGACGCTTGCCCGGAAGGGATGAGGTTTCATGAAATGTTTTAAAATTCAATAAAAATTATTTTAAAAATTCATTGACATGTCCCAGCTCATGTGACACTGTCAGACGAGGGGACATGTTTTAAAAGGTTTTTTTTTCCTTTATTTAAATTTTAAAACCTTAAGCTGATGTCCCTGAGGCAGCTCTGCTCCTCGGGGAGATTTCTGCGCTCTTTCGCGTGCATGCTGACCTGTCAACGGTCTATTGAGGCCATTAATAAAACAATTTGGGTCATTGACAGGCCGGGAGCCCTGGCGGGCTTCAGAAAAAGCACGAAACCCCATTCGCAGGTGGGATGAGGTTTCGTGAGGGTTTTTAAATATTTAATAAAGATTTGAGTTAAAGTGGTGGACATGTCCCAACCCATCTCACAGTGTCACATGAGTGGGACACGTCAGGGAAATTTTTTAAACATTTGTCTTAAAAGTTTTAATTCCGAGCTGATCTCCCTGAGGCAGCACTTAGCATGCGCGAAAGAGTGCACTCCCGGCTGAGGGAATCCCCCCCCACCAAACCCCCCCCCCCAACCGCCCTCACAGGGAGCCAGGGAGCACATAGCACTTCCTGGCAGACATCACGTTGGGCAGGCCTTAACAATTTACATTTTTAATTAACCTTTTGGTTTCAAACGTTGCACCTTCTGACTTAGAGGCAGGAATGCTAACACTGAGGAAAAAGCTTGCTCCAGTATTTGGCATGGACCTCTTCTTACTGCACACATCCAGCACAGAGCCATTTATAGGTGTAACAGTAATGCAAATAAATTTTGACCCTATTTTAATCGATGTTGTCAGATATAAGACTTATAAGTGCATTTTGAAATAGAACGTTGTTGCCCACTTGGCAATTTTAATATTTATTGGCTAATGCACGCTGACACTAATTTGATTTAAACTGAAATATGTGGAGAAGTGTACAACTTGAGTCCAAGACATTGATACAAATCCCTTATAATTCAATAAAAATTAATTTCATTTATTCAATCATGGTAAAATGGTACCCCAATAATTAATTTACTGTGTTAAGTAGCTGGTAAATCAGCTTGGCCTTCCACAATGCCCGGTGTAATTATAATAAGGAACTACTCTTCATTCCTTTAAACCTTTGGTGATATTTTCTTTCTTCCTTTGTAAATGTTTATTAAAATGTGGCTACTTCTGGTTATCTATGTAATCCCTGAGGGAGATTAGAAGTCACATTAGGGTTTTCTCTCTAAAGTTGCTCTTAAATTCAATATTCACAACCAGCAGGAGTTGAAGAATCAGTATGTACTTGCACTGATAATCAGTTTCACACTTCAACCAACTAACCTCCAATTTAACTAGTTGAAAAGTGGGAACATTCGTAAAGCTAACATACTTGGAAGATAGGGAAACTGGAATGCTAATGATAAAAGCAAAATACTGCGGATGCTGGAAATCTGAAATAAAAACAGAAAATGCTGGAAACTCAGCAGGTCTGGCAGCACCGGTGAAAAGAGAATTATGGGACTGAATTTTGCCGGCAGCAAGCAAGGGGCGGGGCCCACTCGCCATCACGTATCGATAGAAAATCAGGGAACTCCCAACGTCATCCTGTCCCATTTAAATTTTCAGGAAGGCGGGGGCCCAGCAAAATCAGCTGCGGGCCCGCTGACCTGTCAATGGCCAATTGAGGCCATTGACAGGATCATTTGAACAATTAAAGGACCTGCCTGTCCAACCTTAAGGTTAGCGGGCAGGCCAGGAGCCCCGGCGGCAAATAGAGAAAACATGAAACCTCATCCACCAGCGGGATGAGGTTTCATATAGGGATTTAAAAAGTTTACTAAAGTTTTACTATAATTTACGAACATGTCCCATTCTCGTGTGACATTGTCATATGAGGGGGAGATGTTAAGGATTTTTCTTTTCTATTTTTAATGTTTTTAAAAGTGTCAGCGATCTCCCTGAGGCTGCACTTAGCCTCAGGGAGATGTGCGCTCCTTTGTGCGCATGCGCGAAAGAGCACACTCTTGCTTTTAGGGAATCCTCCCCCCCCAAGTCCGCACAGGGAGTGCATAGCGCTTCCCGCCGGGTGTCACGCTGGGTAGGCCTTAACTGGCCCGCCCACGTAAAATGGCGGTGGGGCCCGCTTCTCTGGCGGCTATCATCTCCCCGCCCGCTGGAGATTGGGTTGGGTCCGCCCGCTCAGCAGGCAGAAAATTCTGCCCAGGGTTAACGTTTCAAGTCCACATGACTCTTCTTCAGAGCCTAGAATGCTAATGCAAAATGGCCATGCCTCTTACTATCGCTTCATCAGGATGTACATTCTTACATGGATACATATTTACCCAACCCCTAACTGTAGGTTGCACCTACCCTCATAACCGTCCTCCTCTATATCCATTAGTGACTTCCCCCCTGGCGACTGAAGCAGAGACCTTGTCAACTGTTAAATCAATGGTTGAAGGAAGGAGAATGAAGGGATTCGGGGATAAGAGCAAGCCCATAGACTGCAGCTTGTGTGGAGCATTGACATCAACCAAACAGCCCGTGTTGTGATTTCTACATAATTTCTTTGCATGGCAGTCAGTTGACCATTTATTTGCATCATGTACTAGTTCCAGAAAATAACACAAAAACCTACCTATTGCAGGAATAATTGACTGGATGTACTCACAGCTGAAATTGGATGGCCATAAATGTTGCATTTGTTTGAGCTGCATTATGATTTTTATATTTTCCTCATTAATTTACACATTACGGTATTTTCATTATTAAACTATTGGTAATGAATTTTATCAGACAAGGCATGTGATTGGAATCCAGAGCAGACAAAATAAAATAGGAATTGTGAAAAATAAAAACTTAATTTTCATTTATCTGAGAAAAAAAAATCCCCACGATTCATATAACCTACCCAGTTGCATTGTATTCTTGGCAGTCACCAATTATGTGGTTAACCCTCTAAATCCTTGCTTCCAGATCTGCGAGTGTGGCGCACCAACCCTGGCTCAGTCTTTGACTATGATCCAGCTGAAGACAACATTCAGTCCAGGAGTTTGCACATGTTAAGCAGTAAGTCTGTAATAGTTCTCTTCTACTATTTTTATTACGTACTATTGCAAACTATTTAGTGGGGATCTGTTTTGAAGCTCTACTTCTTTACTCAACGACTGGTAATTTGTTGAAAATAATCCTCCATTCAGGGTAGATTTGGGGAGGTGGTGGTATAGTGATATTGTCACTGGATTAGTATTCCAGAGACCCAGGGTATTGCTCTGGGGACAATGGCAATTCAATAAAAATCTGGAATTAAAAGCCTAATGATGACCATAAAATCATTGCTGATTGTTGTAAAAATCCATCTGGTTCACTAATGTCCTGTAGGGAAGAAAATCTGCTGCCCTTGCCTGGTCTGACCCACGTGTGACTCCAGACCCACAGCAATCTGAACAAGGGCAATTAGGGATGGGCAATAAATGCTGGCCCAGCCAGTGATGCTCACGTCCCATGAATGAATAGAATAAAAGATTAACTTTAAATTAATAAGTAAAGTTTGATTAAATTTCAGAAGTGTGATTGTATATAGTCATTGTGCTAGAACAGGGATTTTTTAAGGGGAAAAAACATTTTGTTTGTGCTTTAAAATACTTTGCAGCCTGAATCCTTGATTTCATTGCAACCGTTTGTTCCAATGTGCTTGCTTCTAGTTCAAGCGCAGCGTCGCAGCCGGGAGCACTCGCGCTCCGCTAGCGCCCTGAGCCTGAGTGGCGGAGATGAGAAATCGGAACTTTCTGAACCTGATCATACCATTAGTTACTACAACGGAAACAACTTCTTCCAGACGGCAACAACCAGTTAGTGACCAAGTTTAAGATTATATATATATTTTTTCCCACCTATTTCTATTATTATTTTTTCAATTTATTTCCCTTCATGTTTTATTCCCACCTTTTAACCTACTTTAATCTTTTCTCCCACACCGTCCCCTCCCCCCACCCCCACTAGGGCCATCTGTCACTTGCTCATTCTGCTTTCTACTCTTAATGTCATCATTAGCACCTCCTTTAGCCAGTATCACCACCATCAACACCCCTTCGACCTTTTGTTTATGACATCTTTTGCAATCTCTCCTTTGCCTCCACCTATCACTGGCCTTCTATCCAGCTCCACCTGTCCCACCCCCCTTAAACAGTATGTATTTCGCCACATTTCTACTTCCCTTTAGTCCTGAAGAAGAGTCATACGGACTCGAAACGTTAACTCTGTCTTTCTCTCCACAGATGCTGTCAGGCCCGCTGAGTTTTCCCAGCACTTTTCGTTTTTGTTTCAGGTTTCCAGGGTCTGCATCATTTTGCTTTTATCTTAAGTTTAAAATTGATTCTAGCACCACAATACTACGGGAAAGTGTTTGCGGGCTGCGGGAGAGCACATGTCATTAAATCCTTTCCTCCTTTCAAGAGGAAGCTTTTAAAAGCTGACGAGGAGGTATTACTTTTATAAACAGGAGAAACTCCCGCTGTAAGGACACATGGTAGAACTCATTAGATTGAACAAAGGGGAAACAACGGAAGAGCATAGGGTTTGGCCGGTTAAATGATACGTCTGTGTACTGTTTAACAGGCGAAAGGATTTAAGGTGGTGCAAACCGATGGCCAATCATGTGAATGGTAACTTTACGTGAAAGCTTCCCAATGGTGGCGATGTTGTGCTTTCTGATTAATAAGTCGCTTCTAATCGTTGGCATGTACTGGCATGTACTCTGTTATATGCCCCGAAGTTTCCTAATATATCAGGTTTTAAGGTACTATGACCAAAGAAGGTGGAATGCATGAAGAAATCTAGGGCAGGATTTTCGGGTCGTTGGAACTGCCGGGAGATGGTTTGCCCTCTGCGACCGGCCCCAACCACGATTTCACGTTGGCTGGCCTTGGCCAATTAACGGCCAGACAGGGTGGACCATGCGCTCAGAGCCTCAGAGCTGCCGGGGTTGGGGGGTTGGGGGGTAGGTAGGGGGTAGGGGGGTGCGGAAAGAGCGCGAGAGCTAAAGTTGGTGCAGGCGCAGGGAAGCGTGGACTGAAAGTTCCCTGAAGGCAGGGAGCTGAGGAATATTAAAATCAAAATGAAAAGATTATGAAAAATTTGGAAACATTCCCATACAACAAAATTCACTCACATGAGCATCAACGTAATAAACAAAAAAAGGTAATTTTTTTTTCCATTAACGCTGGGAACCTCATCCTGCCCGCTGAGGCCGCCTGGCCAATTCGCTCACCTGCTCACCAGCCGTAAGTTTGGGCGGGCAGCGGAAAATAGCTTTAAATTACTTGATTAATGGGCACGCTGCTGACTCTCGCGCACGCCCGTCGACCGAAATATCGCGCGAGTGCGCAATGACGTCGGGACGCTCACCCAAAGTCATCATGCACTATTTTACGCCTGATCGGGTCAGGCGCGCACCCACCCACAGGACGTAAAATCCTGCCCCTAGATTTTGGTCATCGGTTCATTGCATTTATAGGGCTAGGACTTTATAATTGGAAGCTTTTCGAGGCCCAGGGACAGTTGCAAATCTCTCATTTTTTCATCTGTTTAGAATGGGGTATGTCTTGAACTGTAGCTAGTTTTCTGCAATAATTTCTTTGATAAGCAACTTTTAAATATGCTATGCATTCATTTTTACCTGCTCGCTAACACACAATCTTTTCCTGGCTTATTTCAGGCTACCAACAAACCAAAACCACTGTCCTGCCACAGCAGAGATCATCCTCTGTTGCCACACAGCAGACTAACGTGTCATCTGTTCCCTCTCACCCATCAACAACTGGTGTAAGTGACTGATGTGACAAATCTAAACTTATTACACAGGAAATAATGGGGTAGTCACAAAGCAGTCGAAGGCAAACTTGAGGGGAGTTTCAACACAATGCTGCCCCCATCAGTCATAGGGGATGGCATGGGGGCTGCTGATTCCATGGTGGCCACAGTCACCATATGATCTACTACTGTGTTTTTTTAACAAAATAGCTGGTCAGTCCAGCAATTTCCCCTGAAGTCAAACAAATTCTTTTTCCAGCATTCGCCAGAGGGAGTGGCAGCTCTTTGCTTATGCTCTCTACTTGCTAAGAAAATGCATCATTTAATGCAGAGGTGCTCTGTCTTTTTAAAAAGATAATATTTATTTTATTGTAAATTATTATTTCCTTTTGGTGCACTAGTTTGCTAGAATTTAACTGTTGTATTGAGAGTGAACGTACATAAGCGCATCACTGTACAAAACGCCTGTTCGCTCACTGATTTATTATTATGGCACTTACCATTTCCTGGTTCAGGTATACCAACCATCCAGACTGCAGGAGAATAACCCACCTTGCTCCTCCCGCACATCACCCCTCCCCCCACCTCCCACTTCCTGTCAGCTAACTTTATTATACATGCACATTCCAGCGAAGCCAACTGCATAACAAAAGAGGTGTGTAAACAATGCTTGTTCGTTTCTTCCCTCTGGTCCCAGAGTATGTGGCCGATCATAATCATAGAAGCTGTTCTGATGGACATACTGGTCAACATAGCTCAGTACTAGGTCATGCAATGTTTACATGGTGTCAGAGAGCTCTGCGTAACCCATTACCTTAAAGCTGTTGTGTCGTATTAGTTAATATCACATGCTTTGCCACAGCAATCAAAAACGAATCCCTCCCAACTGATCTAAGATTTTCTTTCTAGTCATGATCCCATAATCTACCAATCTGCCATACAGGTACACACCCAATCACTGTACCTTTTGCCTCTCTCCCTGTCCTAACATATCCAATTATTATTGATTTGATATCAATAATTTGTGCAACTCATTAACATGCCAATGTGCACACTTGGACTCACTGCATAGGCATGATTAGGAAAAGGTTGATGCCAATCCAACTGGACAATCCTTTGGCCCCTGACAGTGTTCCCGAAAAAGCAGATTGTGACTGAATCTGGAAAGTCAGCTGGCAGGCTCAGAAGCTATGCGGTGATGTTGGTTTAGCTAAGGTTTGACTGGCCTTCGCAAATGAACCACTTCATCTGCGCACGATGGCTGATGCTCATGTATACCCCCAAATGATGAAAATAAATAAATGAATATATGTTTTATAGCAAGCACCACATTTTGTGGAAAAATATTTTCCTAAATAGAAAATTGGATTTGAGAAAAAAAATCTCCTGCAGCTATTGACCAGATAATGATCTGATTTTTGTCCCCCACAGAAAACATACCGTGCCATATACGATTATTCAGCAGCTGATGCAGATGAAGTCTCTTTCAAAGATGGTGACTTCCTTATGAACGTTCAGTCCATTGATGAAGGATGGATGTATGGTACTGTACAAAGGACTGGGTTGACAGGCATGCTGCCTGCTAACTATGTGGATGCCATCTAAGCTAGGTCAATTTTCCTTACAGGCACTTCCCACCCTCCCTACTCCAAAACAAAAATGCAAGTCACAAGTAACCCATAATCTATCGTTTGATTTTCCTCAAATGGGATTCAATTTCTTAGGGGGATAAAAGGATAAGCACAATAATCTTCCATTTCCTTCCCATTGTACATCCAAACCTATTATTAGCCCAAGTTACAGAACTTATGACAAATCTTAGACACATGCAAAACAAAAAGTGCTGCCTAATCGTTACATGCATTTCTGCTATAATGAAACCATTTAATAATTAGGCTGTTCAGTGTATTTTAACCAACTTTTAACTCTTTGGAACTGTTAAGTTGTATTCAGAAATGTGCTCCATAACGTTATACCCAAAGCAAACTGGATGGTCTCATTTGAAGTAGGAAAAATGTTGAATAGCATAACTTGGTCATGACTAAAAGTGGTTGCAGCAGTACAACTTATGATTTCTGTATCCTGACAAATGTGTAGTTAGTTTGCGAATTCCTTAACAGAGCTTTAAAAACATGTTGCCACTGACATATTTAGTTTCCATAATTTGAGACCCTTTTGAAAGAGGTGGTTAAAGGAACACGTTAAGAGCCTCCCTACTTCACTTGCTCAAGGTGGACTTGTACATGTATTGTCTGTTTTCTCAACACCTGATTACTAGCTGTGGCGTCAAATAAAGCTCAGTTTCTGCAAAATGTCTTCACTGTTGTGATTTTAAAATGAGTGCATTGCAGGATCTGAAGTTATTCCGGTAATTTCTAGTTTGAACCTTTCCATCACATCAAATAGTCAGCAACAAAGGAGTCAAGAGTATTTTTGGGGGGTGGGGTCGACATGCAGGGGGCAGCAGGAAAAGTGGACTTAAGGCTGCAGTCACATCAGCCATGGTCTTAAATGAATGGTGGAGCAGGCTCAAAGGGGCCAGATGGCCTACTCCAATTTCTTATGATCTAAAGTTTCATTGCCCTAGAAATCCTTCGGTGTACACTTGTGCAAATTCAGAGTTCCTCCGTCAAGCTCTCTGTAAAAGTGGTTTAATATGTTCAACACGCAAAAAATTGTACTGAAATAAGTATGCCCAAATATTTTAGTGAGGTTGCTTAGACAGAACTCCCTCTTCAACTAGTAACGCAGAATCACCTCACTTCCATCTAAAGATCAGTAATAACAGCTCATTCAAAAAAGTGTAGCACTCACTCAACACTGTACCAAGGTGAGCCTAAATTGTATATGGAGCGGTTTTTGAATTCACAGCTTTCTAACTCTGCAGGCAAGACAACAACCATTTATACACACCTTGATGCAAGTTATTTATTGGTCTTCTACATGTGTTGGTACATTTCCTCCATGTTTTGTTTATCATTCATTTTCAGGATATGGGTATTGGTGGCAATTGGAGTAGAATTTATTACCCATCCTTGGCTGCCTTTGAGAGGGTGTTGAGCTTTATTGAACCACTACAATCCCTCTGTTGAAGGTACTCCTATCAGAACTCTCAAAGGAGTTCCAGGAGGCTGATTTAGTGAAAGATGTGGAGTTGATGTTTCCATTGCAGTCCTTTGTCTTTTTAGGTAAAGGTTTGAGGTGTTACTGGAGCAATGCCAAGTTGCAACCCAACTTCTACAGTAACATCCACACTGAGATGAATAGCCTCTAACATTTCTTTCTGATCTTCATCGACTAGTTCTACTGGACTCCTTGACACTAGACTGTTGAATGCTACTTTAACATTATTGTAGTCACTTTCACCTCCCCACTGGAATTCATTCTAATGTTCATGTTTGGACCAAGACTTGTAACGAGGGCTGGAGCAGAGAAGTACAAGTAAAACCAAAACTGATCAGTGAGAAAAATAAAAAGCCCAATAAACACAAAAAATTGCAATTTATTTTATTTGTACAAGAGTATCATGGTGAGCTTAAGCACAGATTTAATTAAAAAAAGTGCAGCTCTGATTCCATTTCTGTGCACTGATTTACTCTGGCAGCTATAAACATCACTACAAAAGTCAAGTAATGGCCAGAAATACAGAATTAGCAGCAGTATTCCACTGTGATATTCTGCTAAGTAAAAAGCAAAAATGCATTTGGTAAAACAATATAATTTAACATCAAAATTATTTTCCTTACAGAAAATCTCCATTTAAAAAAAACTACTTTTATCAATTTACATAGCATGAGTCTCTCAAATGAAAGCTCCATGTGTGGTCCTCTTCCTGCACAGAGTTCTGCCCTACTGCTTTTAAAAAAGATAATTTTTACCAAGTTGGGCCCTCTCCAGTTACCAGCTTGTGTTTGGTTTGCCTCTCTGTAAAGCAGTACACCAGAATAAGATTGATTTCTGGTCAGCACTTTTATTTTAGGAAATTAATTCCTAATCTCTTGAAACAATATTCCCTTCAACCCCATTCTTTAAATATCAAATGTCTCTCTATTTGCCCTTCAGGGAAGGCAGCCTCCCATGGTAATGGCACAGCTGGTGATATCAATCTGGATCAGCCAAGGGGATGAGCTTCTATAGAACAGGAGGTGCTCACCGCCGGATTGCAGCTCCCACTCTGACTAGGCCACTTATTGCTGTAATTTACTAGAATACCTCCATAAGAGGACAGATGAGTTTGAAAAGCAGGCAAGGCTGCAATTCAAACTCTCAACCCTCTAAGATGGAGGCAAAGGCTCAACTGCGAGAGCAGCAGGATGTTATCCTAGGAGGAAACTACACTGAACAAAAAGAATGTGGGGAATTATCAAAGGTAAGGAAAAGTTAGCCTGTTGGGGAGAGTAAGGGCAGGGTGAGGCAGTCAATGCTCTCCATCCTTTTGGGTGAACTTTGCCAGTTCACGTAACTTAAAAGTTCAGTCAGCAGCTTCATGTGGTGATGACCTCCAGCGAGACCGTAGGTTTCCCATGATGCAGTTCATCATGCTGCTCAGCTGCTGGTGCATTGCAAAGAGTTGACTCCCAGAGTGTTCATTCAAGTTCTCAGAGAAAAAGCGAGCAGAAAGGGCGTTAACTTCAGAAACCAGGGCTGTGGAAGGAGTAATGGCAGGTGGTGCAGTCTCAACTAAATCTGAAAGAATATAAAAGACAAATCATTACAGTTTTCGTTTTAAAATAAGCAGCACACGGTTAGCTCAAAGGTATGAAACCGATTCGCTTTTAAAATAGACTGGTCTGCTCACACTTCAGGAAGGATGTCAAAGGATTGGAGGGAGGAGATCTATAAGAATGGTAACACAGATGGGGCTTTAGTAATGTAAAGACTAAACAAGCTGGAGTTACTCTGCTTACAACAGATAAAAAGTTAAGAGGACATTTGATAAAGGTGCTCAAAATCATGAGTAAATATTCCCAGCAGCAGAGGGGAGCTTTAAGTTTCTGCCAACGGAATGTTCCAAGTTTGAATCTCAGCACTGGGAACTGAGGAAACCCTAGTCACAATAAGCTTCACCAGCTATTGGTCAGTCTACAATACAAGAACTAAAAAAAATCTCAGCGATACTGTCCCCTATCTCTATAAAAATTTTCAATTTCTCTCCATGCAAACCTGTGAATAGAATGTGGTAAATCACTAATGCTTGTGGCTTTTCAGTGACTGCCAGTCTCGAGGTAGAAGCAGCAAAGAAAATCCATTCAGCATGGCTGGATTCAAATCCAGACCTTAGAAATGAAAATGAGATGCAAACCCACCATGTCACCTAGCCCCGACACTGAATGGCCCTGGAAATTGAGATTTCTCGTCAATGCTTCTCAATGCATTTGAGCTTCAGATTAATTTGCTGAAGATATCTGATTGAGACAGCTTCAATTTTACCTGTTGCTAGCTTCTCGTCGTCACCGTTAGAGTAACTGCTGTCCTCTGTTCCATTTACTATCTTCTCATTTTCAAATACACTATCTTCATCTAACCCAAGGGATTTCCTCTGAAACAGCAAAAAAAAAGTCTTAAGCATGACACAATCATCTTTTCAAATACCTGAGGAAGAAAACATTAAGAGGGCAAAGCAGAACTAAATAGTGAAATTGAAGGTGGTTTGATTTTTAATCTTTTCTAGAAATATTCATTAACTTGAATGCTTCAGTCATATGGCTCAAGAGGCTGAAGACATTTATTCCCTGGGTACACAAGTCCATTGGAAAGTATTTTTCATTACTAATGCACTTATATTTCACCTATGCTATCATACAGAAAGTCACACTTGCCCATCATCCCTGTCCTTCCCAGCCTACATTGATTACAATGCCTCAGATTTGCAATTCTCATCCCAGGGTTTAATTTTTTTTCCTTTATTCTTTAATAGGGTGTGGGCATCACTGGCGAAGCCAGTATTTGTTGCACATCCTGAAATGCCCTTGAACTGAGTGGCTTGCTAGGACATTTCAGAGGTCAGTTAAGAGTCAACCACATTGGTCTGGAGTCGCATTTAGGCCAGACCAGGTAAGGATGGCAGATTTCCTTCTCTAAAAGGACATTAGTGAACCAGATGGGATTTTACAACTTTCAATGACAGCTTCAGGGTCACCATTACTGAGACTGGATTTCAACTCGATTTCATTAATTGAATTTAAGTTCCACCAGTTGTCATGGTGGGATTTGAACCCATCTCCCCAGGGCATTAGCTTGATCCCATGGATTACTAACCCACTGACATTGCCATAAAGCCACAATCTCCTCTTGAGATTTCCTCGCACCTCCCCATTTCTGTAACACCCGCTCCTCCAACCCAATAAATCCTCTATAAATAAATCCTCTGTTCCATTTACTATCTTCTCATTTTCAAATACACTATCTTTATCAAGCATCTTTTGCATCAGGTATTTTTTTTTTTATTTATTCAAGGGATGTGGACTTTGCTGGCTGGGCCAGCATTTATTGCCCATCCCTAGTTGCCCTTGAGTGGTGATGGCTGGATTCTCTTGTTGGTCATTGCCTGACATTGTGGTTGCGGTGGTGAGCTCCCTTCTTGAACCACTGCAGGCCATGTGGTGGAGATATAACCACAGTGCTGTTAGGGAGGGAGTTCCAGGATTTTGACCCAGCGACAGTGAAGGAACGGCAATATATTTCCAAGTCAGGAAGAGTGACTTGGAGGGGAAATTCCAGGTGGTGATGTTCCCATCTATCTGCTGCCCTTATCCTTCTAGGTGGTAGTGGTCGTGGATTTGGAAGATGCTGTCTAAGGAGCTGTGGTGAATTCCTGCAGTGCATCTTGTAGATGGCACACAATGCTGTTACTGTGCATTGGTGGTGGAGGGAGTGAATGTTTGTGGATGTGGTGCCAATAAAGTGGACTGCTTTGTCCTGGACAGTGTCCAGTTTCTTCAGTGTTGCGGGAGCTGCACTCATCCAGGCGAGTGAGGACTATTCCATCACACTCCTGACTTGTGCCTTGTAGATGGTGGACAGGCTTGGGGCGTCAGGTGGTGAGTTACTCATCACACTATTCCTAGCCTCCGACCTGCTCCTGCAGCCATAGTATTTATATGGCTAGCCCAGTTCAGTTTCTGGTCAATGGTAACACCCAGGAAGTTGATCATGGGGGATTCAGTGATGGTAATGCCATTGAACAAGGGGCGATGGCTGGATTCTCTTGTTGGAAATGATCATTCCCTGACATTGTGTGGCATGAATGTTACTTGCCACTTGTCAGCCCAAGCCTGGATATTGTCCAGGTCTTGCTGCATTTGGACATGGACTGCTACAGTATCCGAGTCGTCACAAATGGTGCTGAACATTGTGCAATCATCAATGAACATCCCACTTCTGACTTTATGATGGAAGGAAGGTTATTGATGAAGCAGCTGAAGATGGTTGGGCCTTGGACCCTGAGGAACTTGTGCAGTGATGTCCTGAAGCTGAGATGACTGACCTCCAAGAACCACCACCACCTTCCTTTGCACTAGGTATGGCTCCACCAATGGAGAGCTTAGATCTGATCCATTTGTTGTGGGATCACTTAGCTCTGTCTATCACTTGCTGCTAATGCTGTTTGGAATGCAAGTAGTCCTGTGTTACAGCTTCACCAGGTTGACACCTCATTTTTAGGTATGTCTGGTGCTGCTCCTGGCATGCCCTCCTGCACTCTTCATTGAACCAGGGTTGATCCCCTGGCTTGATGGTAATGGTAGAGGATATGCCGGGCCATGAGGTTACAGATTGTGTTCGAGTACAATTCTGCTGCTGTTGTTGGCCCACAGAGCCTCATGGATGCCCAGTCTTCAGTTGCTGGATGTTTAAAATCTATCCCATTTATCACAGTGCCACACAACACGATGGAGGGCATCCTCATTGTGACGGCGGGGGTTCATCTTGTGCGATGGTCACTCCTACTGATACTGTCATGGACAGATGCATCTGCGGCAGGCAAGATGGTGAGGAAGAGGTCAAGTATGTTTTTCCCTCATGTTGGTTTCCTCAGCACCTGCCGCAGACCCAGTCTAGCAGCTATGTTATTTAGGACTTGGCCAGCTTGGGCAGTAGTGATGCAACTGAGCCAGTCTTGGTGATGGGCATTGAAGTCCCCCACCTACAGTGCATTCTGCGCCCTTGCCACCCTCAGTGCTTCCTCCTAGTGATGTTCAACATGGAGGAGTTCTGATTCATCAGCTGAGGGAGGGCAGTATATGGTAATCAGCAGGAGGTTTCCTTGCCCATGTTTGACCTGATGCCATGAGACTTCATGGGGTCCGGAGTCGATGTTGAGGACTCCCAGGGCAAATCCCTCCCAACTGTATACCACTGTGCCACCACCTCTGTTGGGTCTGTCCTACTGGTGGGACAGGACATACCCAGGGATGGTGATGGTGGAGTCTGGGACATTATCTGTAAGGTATGATTCCATAAGGATGACTATGTCAGACTGTTGCTTGACTAGTCTGAGGCCCCAATTTTGACACTCACCCCCAGATGTTAGCAAGGTAGACTTTACAGGGTCGACAGGGCTGCGACTGCTGTTGTTTCCGGTGCCTAGGTCGATGCCTGGTGGTCCGTCTGATTTCAGTCCTTTTTTGTGACTTACAACTGAGTGGCTTGCTAGGCCATTTCAGAGAGCTTTTAAGAGTCAACCACATTGCTGTGGGTCTGAAGTCACATGTAGACCAGACCAGGTAAGGACGACAGATTTCCCTCCCCAAAAAGGAAATTAGTGAACAAGGTGGGTTTTTACAACAATCGACAATGGTTTCATGGTCATTAAACTTTACCCTGGGTCTCTGGATTACTAGACCAGTAACAAATACCATCACACCATTGCCTCCCCTTTGTCCCACCATTAGCAGCTTGCCTTCAGCTACCAAATGGCTTCTCTGCCTTTCCTCCTTTAGAAGGCCCTGTTTAACATCCATGGCCCTGATTTTGCAGTCATCAGCAAAGCAAAGAAATCTGGTCACAGAGACCTAACGATCTCTGTGGCATGGTTTTCCCTTTGCCCGTCGACAGTTTAAAATCCGGCACCAAGTCAAGGGGATGGCTTGGCATGCAGTAGCGATGATGTCAGCAAGAAGGTAGACAATCAATCACATTGATGTATCTGCACACATCATACCAGCAAGTTAAAACCACTTAATATCTCTTTCTTCATGTAGCGTCCTCAACGTTTGACGGCTGTTAACAAGACTCAATGATGTCATGATGTCACAATGGGGCAAAAGGAGGAGGCAGGCCCAAGAACTATCATCATAGCTGATATGGGGACTGAACCTGCACTGTTGCAGTCAAGCACCACACAACCATCTGATCTAACTGGCTCTACACTTAATATCCTTCACTTTTAATTGACATTTTCAGAGAGTGAAATAAATGACAATTGGATTTAGAGTGAAGTTAAGAAACATTTTACAAATGTAATATTTAAAACAATAAGTAGAATTTGATTTTAACCATTATGAAGAAATTTGACCTTCCACAAATATAAAATTATAGATTTTCAGGGCCAGTAAGGATGTTTAGTAGCAATTATGAATGTTAGTACAGCATTAAAAATCCAGAATTCAATTACATGCAACTTTTTCCAAGTGTTTTTCCAGCGAAACTAACAGCGTAAGCGCACTCCCTCTGGAGAAGTATAGAATCGCTGAGAGCAACTTCTGGATTTCCATGTTATTTTGCATGGACTCCAGAAGCTGTCAGTTTCACTGGAATAATAATGCTGAATACTGACAATTTCCCTGCCATTACCACTGCAAAAATCAGGTCCATATTTTCAGTCACACTTGTGGTCAAACCTGTATCTCCTTTGGCATACTATTTCATTTTTCTCAAACCACTGTGAAGCATCTTTCAATGGCTTGCTATGTTAAGATCATTATATGAATACATATTGTTCTCACCAGTAGTACTATCTGGGTGGGGGTGGGCAATAAAGGGAATCTCAGTGGTCCAGTGTTTGGACTCTGATAACTATATAAAAGGAAATTGATACCAAAACAACAATTCTCAAAAGAGACAATCAACACTCTCATAGTATAAATTTGTTGGTTTTCCTCACAGTGGTATTCTTGCGATGAGTGCTAGTCAAAAAGCATCGACAAAATAAATCTTTTTCAGCAATACTCAAGTTCAGCACTATCAAACGACTACAATTCTCAAATTTGCTGATGCTAAAAGGAGGGCAATAGTAGAGATCAAGGATACAGAGCTGGCAGCACCAATGCAACTACAAGCTCACACGCCCGATATGGAGTCTCACCTGCCACAGTGAGTAGCATGAACCCAAATTGCCAATATCTCAACTGCAACAGTGATAAAATTATCCTCTTTTTATTTCTGAGCATGTTTAAGCATACAGTAATCTATAATAGGGTGAATAAAGAGCCTTTGTCCCAGTAATGATCCCTCTAATTTTAAACATCCACCTGGATACGTTGAAACAATCAAAAATAAATTGGAAAGTGTCAGTATTAATAGCCAGAACTGTCAAGTGTCAATCTAAAGAGATTACTCAACATTTATAATGCACCGATCAGACATGGAGTAGTGTTCAGTTCTGGTACATATCTGGTCCATAAATACATATGTACAATGGAATGGCGAAAGAGAAAAGTAACAAAAGAAGTGATCACAAGTATAGAGGATAAGCTATAGAGAAAGTACAAAACAGAGCTTCAACTCCACAATCTAGAAAGATGGAGAAACCCTAATTACAGTTTATAAAATAATAGATACATAAACTTAGTTCAAAGTAAGTAGACCAAGGGGAACAAATTAAATGAAGATTGAATTTAAAAATCACATACTAGAGAGAAATTTACTCAAGATTCATAATTTTTTGGCACAACCTGCCAGCTTGAGATGCTCAAATGTTTGATGGTACAATGAAAGTCGAGCATCAACAAGTGACCATTTCTATCCTCCACTTTTCTTAACTATCCCAAGAATCATTGTTCACTGGCTCATTCCACATATTCTGCCTGCACTCACATTGCAGGTCTAAACCTTCTGCAGAAGAATATGACCAAAATCATGAGTGATCAAGGCAGAGTGAATAGAGAGAAACTGTCCCCACTGGTAGAAGGGTCAAGAACAAGATGGCATCAATTTAAAGCAACTGGTAAAAGAATCAGAGACATGAGGATTTTTTTTTTTTTAAACATGCAACAAACGGTTATTTTTTGGAATGCATTGCCCGAGTGAGTGGTGGAGCCAGATTCAACTGCGGCTTTCAAAAGGGAATCAGGTAGGCACCTGGAGGGAAAAGAATTACAGGGCTATAGGGAAAGGGCAGGGGAGTAGGACTATTTAAACTGCCCTTGCAGAGAAACAGCATGGATTCCACGTCAAATGGCCTCCTGTACTATAACCATTATTATTCCAACATAGAAAAGCACAAATGAGAGTCCAATTAGGCATCAGCTCATGGACACAGTACCATTGGAAAAAGTGTTTGAAAAATACTGGAAAAAAAGTTTATAAACAAAATGAAAGGTCCTGTAGTAGTTTAACATGCAAAATAACTCATCTTTAGAAAACTGCAACTTCAGATAGGACTCGTCAGTTTACAAAAAACTCACCTGCTGTTCATAGAAGGCTTTGAGAGCCTTTTTCACAACAAAGACTTTTGGAGAACGGATTGGAAGCAACTTAATTTCAGCCACTGTAAGCGAGCTCAGGTCACCAATGGTCTTGATGTTTTTAGCTCTTACAAGCTGGCCCAGACCTCGGGCCCTAGTAGGAAGAACAAAACTTGATCATTCAGTACAGGTGTAGCAGGCGGTAAATTACACTGCATCACCTTGGCTAATTTAATATCAAACAGAAGTTTAATTATAGGCCCCCTCATAGTAAAACTGTCCTATTTTAAAACTAGAATTCAAGAGCAAAATTTTAAAATGACATTACGTATTAGAATGCAGGGCAACTAAATGCATCACAAACTTTACTTACCACATGTTAGAGGCAAGCTGGGGTAGAATGGTCTCTACTGGTAAAGAGCAGCTGATCAGAGCCGGATACACGGCAGCTGTAGACACTGCCCCAGATTCTTTACTCATCTCTGAGATCTTGAGGGGTTTTAAAAAAAGGAAATTTATACATTAAAAGTACCATGTTTCAATTCAGCATTTTGTAGATTGTATTTTCCAAAACTGCAACCTGTTTAGTTGTACTGACCTCTATACCACCATAAAAATCAGAATTACTCTATCCAGAAATCATCTTTCCCATTCATTTTCTACATTTTTGGTAAAGAAAGAAATTATTTACTCAGATTCATAATTTTTTGGCACAACCTGCCAGCTTGAGATGCTCAAATGTTTGATGGTACAATGAAAGTTGAGCATCAACTTGACTAAGTGGCCATTTCTATCCTCCACTTTTAATTATCCCTAGAATCATTGTTCACTGGCTCATTCCACATATTCTGCCTGCACTCACATTGCAGGTTTAGACCAAATCAGAGTCAAATATAAAACCGTTGGTGTAGCTTATGGCTGAAAAAAGTGACCCAAGCGATTTTCTGTGGCCATTATTTTCCCAAATACTACTTCCAGGTGAAACATCAATTTATGTTTCTTTCAATTTAGTATACTGCAATTGTTGTTTACAATGCGTACTGCTTTTCAGTGTGGAAACCAAACACAGATTGGGTGATTGCTTTGCAGGACACCTCCATAGAGTCCATAAGAGTGGCCCTGAACTCTGGTTGTCCGTCACTTTAATTCTCCACCTTTCTCCCATGCCTTCTGCCTCCTGTACTGTTACAATGAAGCTGAAAGCAAGCTGGGGGATCAGCACCTCATCTTTCAATTAGGTGATTTACAGCCTTGCAGACTCAATATTGAGTTCAGCAATTCCAGAATGTAACCTCTTCCCCTATTTTGTTTCCTTTATCTTTGCAGGTTTTGGTTTTATTGTTTTGCTTTCAGAAAGCAGATGCAGAATGCCATTCACACCTCCACTGGCTACAAGGTTTATTTCCTTTCTTGTCCTATCACTCCCTTTGGTCTTGCACACCAACCCCTTTGTCATTTAATTTCTCCTGTCTTCCGCCCTGTCACAGGTCTTCCGCCTTTTCTTTTTCAAGCCTCCCTGCTTTCACTTGCTTAAAATCTATTACATCTCTAACTTTTCCCAGTTATAAAAATGTCATTGACCTGAAACGTTACGCTCCTCTCTTCACAGATGTTGCCTATGCTGCTGAGTATCTCCAGTGCTTACCCTATTTTGCTTTAAAAAATGTTTATGTAATACATGGCTTCACTTAACCTCAAGATAAACCCTATTGTCTTCAACTTACCAAACATTTCTTTGAACTTTTATAGCCAGAGCTGCGAGTGCTTGGAGACAGGAAACCTTTAGTTGGAGTGGTGTTGTACTGAGTGAATTAAAATATATGAAATTCAGAATTAAGATAAATACAGTAACCCCAATGCTCTGATATATACTAAATAAATAATAAAACTCAGATCACTGAGTGACATGTTAAATTCCATACAGGATAAACATTTGCAAAATTAAAAGATGAAAGAAAGCATTAAATACAAGACTAGAAAAAAAAGTTGTGCATTGGTTATAGTATCCTTCATGATCTCAGGACGTCAGAAAGCATTTAACAATCAAATACTTTTGGAGGACAATAATTGTTATAATGTTGGCAACGTGGCAGGAATTATTTTTTTTTTTGCTGATGAGCGGTAAGTATTGGCTGGACACAGGGGAGAACTCCCCTGCTCCTTTTTGGATGCAAAAGAAGCCATGACACTATTCAGAGCATATGGGGCCTTGATATAACATTTCATCAGAAAGGTGATGCCTCCAACAGTGCAGCATTCCCTCAGTACTACACTGAAATGCCAACCTGGATTATGTGCTACAGTAGGATTTCAATCCACAACTTCCTGCTTCAGAAGCAAGATTACTACCATAACAGGGCTAACGCCCTCAACTCAGATTTTTTTGTTTGAATGCAAAACAGCCAATGTAATGGGTCACTGGCTAGCCCATAACATATTTCTGAATTGTTTTAATGGTGTTGTTAGTGGTCTAAATGTTGGCTAAGACACCAGAACGTTTTTAGACCTTTTCAAATAATGTCATGCATCTTTTATGTCCATTTGCATAGCAGATATGCCTTAGCTCATCTCCGCATTGCTAAAATAGCACTGCCTCAACACTGTACTTAAATATTAGCTAAAGTAGGAATTGAATGTGTGCTCTTCTAACTCCAAGTGTTATCACCGAAACAAGTTGGTCCAGGGCAAATTGAGAATGAACCAGTTGAAACTTATTGCTTGTCGTTCAGAGAAATTCCTTGAATTCAGAAACCCACTGTGCAAATAATTCCAAACTAGGACCAACAATGCAACCGAAGGAGGCAATTCACAAATGACAGAATAAGTGGGAAAAGCATTCATGTGGTCAATGTCAGATGAAACTTAATAAGACAAGTACCGCAAATAATTAGGGCGAGAGAGAGTTAGGCTTTTTTGTATGCATGATTTAAGATGGGACGCTGGTTTCATTATCTGCAACTATTTTATAGAGCTGTGATTTGAATGAGAACTTAATGGAACTTACCTTGGATTGAACATTGGACCGGTTGCAACCATTTGTGGCAGAGTGATTTAATGCAGGAGAACTTCCAGAAGAAGAATGGGATCTCACTACAGGGCTACGGCGATCAATATCATCTGCTAATCCTTCCCGCTGAATTGGATCTGCAAACGAAACGCGACGGATCTACAGAAAACAAATGACGAAGCACAGAAAGGAAAATTTGGAATCTCATCTTATGAACAGCACATAAAAGAAATACAACCTTTCCAAAGCTTCTAAGTTTCAAGATCAGCATAACTCGGGTGTTGCCAAGATTTTTTAAAAGTTGTGTAAAAGGCTGACTACAAATGCTTGTATTTACTGTTATGGATGGCTGTGCTTTTTAAAATTTTTATAAATACAAGCCAAAAGTGCGAATTACATATTGGGATCACACAAAGCCAATTTCTCAGACTTTATTCAAGTTCATAAAGCACTCACATTGGCCTCCAAACAATGAGAAAGAGACAGAGGGCGGAATCTGCAGGAAAATCAGAGATACACAAGAACTTTAGAGTGCGATACTGGGGGACTTCAATTACCCAAATATCAATTGGGATAATGGTAGAGTAAAGGATAAAGAGTGGGAGGAATTTCTGAAATGTATTCAAGAGAACATCCTTGACCAACATGCTCTCGGTCCGCCTGGGAAGGAGGCATTGCTGGATCTGGGGAACTGGGATGCTGGGGAACGGTGTCGGTCAATCAGACCAAGTATCTATGGCAGGACACTTAGTTAAGCCTGACCATCTCATGAGAGAAAAGCAGAAAATGCTAAAAAATACTAAGCAAGTCTGACAGCATCTGTGGAGAGAGAAACAGAGTAAACGCTTTGAGTCTGTATGGCCCTTCTTCAGACCTCTCATGAGATTTAAATTAGTAATGGAGAAGAAGTAGAAAGCTGAACTTCTAAATACAAGAGGGCTAATTGAAATTGGATGAAAAGGATAGAATGGAACTACAGATTGACAGGAAAATGGTAATGGAACAATGGGTGATCTTGAAGGAGGTGCTTCAGGTACAGGCTGGATATGTGCCAACAAGGACAACAGGTAGGGGACCCAAAGCCAGGGCACCTTGAATGACAAGGAAGATAAAGAATATGATGAAATAAGAGGGTGTATGTTGTATGCCAGGTGAATTCTTCAAGTGGGAATCAGGCTAAATACAGTAAGTTGTGAAGAGTAAAATAAAAACAAAAACAGAATTACCTGGAAAAACTCAGCAGGTCTGGCAGCATCGGCGGAGATGAAAAGAGTTGACATTTCGAGTCCTCATGACCCTTCAGCAGAACTAGGTGAATCCAAGGAAGGGGTGTGATATAAGTTGATTTAAGGTGTGTGTGTGGGGGGGGGGGGGGGGGGGGGGGGGGGGGGGGTGAGAGAGAGAGAAGTGGAGGGGGGTGGTGTGGTTCTAGGGACAAACAAGCAGTGATAGAAGCAGATCATCAAAAGATGTCACAGACAACAGAACAAAAGAACCCATAGGTGTTAAAGTTGGTGATATTATCTAAACGAATGTGCTAATTAAGAATGGATGGTAGGGCACTCAAGGTATAGCTCTAGTGGGCGTGGAGGGAGCATAAAAGATTTAAAAATAATGGAAATAGGCGAGAAAAGAAAAATCTATATAATTTATTGGAAAAAACAAAAGGAAGGGGGAAGAAACAGAAAGGGGATGGGGATGGAGGAGGGAGCTCAAGACCTAAAGTTGTTGAATTCAATATTCAGTCTGGAAGGCTGTAAAGTCCTAGTCGGAAGATGAGGTGTTGTTCCTCCAGATTGTGTTGGGCTTCACTGGAACAATGCAGCAAGCCAAGGATAGATGTGGGTAAGAGAGCAGGGTGGAGTGTTAAAATGGCAAGCGACAGGGAGGTTTGGGTCATTCTTGCGGACAGACCGCAGGTGTTCTGCAAAGCGGTCACCCAGTTTACGTCTGGTCTCTCCAATGTAGAGGAGACCACATTGGGAGCAACGAATGCAGTAGACTAAGTTGGGGGAAATGCTGCTTTACTTGAAAGGAGTGTTTGGGCCCTTGGACGGTGAGGAGAGAGGAAGTGAAGGGGCAGGTGTTACATCTTTTGCGTGGGCACGGGGTGGTGCCATAGGAGGGGGTTGAGGAGTAGGGGGTGATGGAGGAGTGGACACCAGGGTGTCCCGGAGGGAACGATCCCTACAGAATGCTGACGGGGGGGGGGGGGGTGGTGAAGGGAAGATGTGTTTGATGGTGGCAACATGCTGGAGTTGGCGGAAATGGCGGAGGATGATCCTTTGAATGTGGAGGCTGGTGGGGTGATAAGTGAGGACAAGGGGGACCCTATCATGTTTCTGGGAGGGAGGAGAAGGCGTGAGGGCGGATGCGCGGGAGATGGGCCGGACATGGTTGAGGGCCCTGTCAACCACCGTGGGTAGAAAACCTCGGTTAAGGAAGGAGGGCATATCAGAGGAACTGTTTTTGAAGGTAGCATCATCGGAACAGATGCCACGGAGGCAATGGAACTGAGAGAATGGGATGGAGTCCTTACAGGAAGCGGGGTGTGAGGAGCTGTAGTCGAGGTAGCTGTGGGAGTTGGTAGGTTTGTAATGGATATTGGTGGACAGTCTATCACCAGAGGTTGAGACAGAGAGGTCAAGGAAGGGAAGGGAAGTGTCAGAGATGGACCACGTGAAAATGATGGGGGGGATGGAGATTGGAAGCAAAATTAATAAATTTTTCCAAGTCCCGACCAGAGCATGAAGCAGCACCGAAGTAATCATCGATGTACCGGAGAAAGAGTTGTGGAAGGGGGCCGGAGTAGGACTGGAACAAGGAATGTTCCACATACCCCATAAAAGAGACAGGCATAGCTGGGGCCAAGAGTAAAATAAGACTTGCAAAATGAATGAGAATAGCAGTCATTGTTGAAGGGAATTGCAAAATATTAGACCGGCATGTAAATAGTAAGCAGATGGTAAGAGGTGGAATAGGGCCTTTTAGTGACAAACAACAACTTATGTTTATTTAACACCTTTAAAGAAACCTCCCAAGGCACTTCGCAGGAATAACATGAAACAAAATATGACACTAAGCCACATAAGGTCAAAGAAATAGGTTCTAAGGAGTGTCTTAAAGGAGGAAAGCAAGGTAGAGGGGCAGAGAGGTGTAGGGAGGGAATTCCAGAGAAGGGGCCTAGGCAACCAAAGGTATGGTCACCGATCGTGCAACAGTCATGATTGGGAATGCACAAGAGGCCAGAATTAGAAGAAAGTAGATATTCTGGAGGGTTGTAGAGTTGGAGGAGATTGCAGAGATGGTGAGGGGCAAGGCCTTGGTAGAGATTTGAAAACAAGGATAAGAATTTTAAAATCAAGACTTTGATTGATCAGGAGCCAATGTAAGTCAGCGAGCAAAGGAATGATATGGGAACAGGACACGGGCAGTAGAGCTTTGGAAGACCTCAAGTTTAGAGGTTAGATTGTGGGAGACCAGCCAGAAGTGCGTTGGAATAACTGAACCTAGTGGTCACAAAGACATAGATGAGAGTTTCAACAGCAGATAAACAGAGAAGGGAAAAATATCAAGCCATATTAAGGATGAGGAAATACAAAGTGTGTGATAAATGTTAAGAGGCTTAGGGCAAGGCTAGAATACTTAACGAGTACATGGTATCGATATTTATTAAGGAAGAGGATGCCTGACAAAATATCAGAAGAAGCAGAGAAAGTAGAGGTAATGGATGGGGTGAAATTTGATAGGCACAATATCCTGTAAAGGCTCATTTTGCTTAAGAGCAGATAAATTGCTGAATAAGATAGCTTGTATCCCAAGAAAGTAGGAGTGGAGACAGTGGAAGGAATTGCCGTAATCTTTCAATCTTCCTCTGATGTGAAGAAGTGCCGGAGGATCGAAGAGTGGCAAATGTGACACCCTTACTCAAGGAAGATTGCAAGGGAATTTCCAGTAACTACAGACTGATCAGTTCAATATCAGTGACAGATAAGGTTCATAAACAATAATCAGGGGGAAAAAAATCAACAGAAACTTGGAGAATTTTGAGTTTCAGTAATTGAGAACCAGCGTAGACTGTAAAAGGTAGATCATGTTTGACTAATCAAAGCAATTCAGTTGAAGAAGAGAATGCATTGGGTGTTGTCTATATGAATTTTTTAAAAAGTATTTGACAAAGTAACACATAAAGGGCTGGTTAACAAAACTGAGCTCATGAAATAAGGGAGTCGGCGTTAGCTTGGACTTGAAGGTGCGGCAAACCAATCGATTGCAACAAGACACAGATAGGCCAGCAGAAGGGGCAGACTAGTGGAAGATAGAATTTAATACCGAAAAGCATGAGTTGATGTGGTAGAAGGGATGGGTGAAAGAGGGTATATAGACTTTTTGGTACATTCTAAAACTATGCGCTGGGACAGGAGGGTCCTGGGAGTTCATGTGCACAGATTCTTGGGGGTGACAGGACATTTATTTGAGGGGGTAGTTGGGAAAACATATGGGATCATGGGCTTTGTAAATAAAGTTATTAACTACAAAAGCAGAGAGGTTATGTTCAAACTTCACAAAGCTCAATAACAGGCTTCAGGTGATGGCTTAGGAACTTGAATAAAGTTTTGTCAATAAAGTTACATTTAAGCACTGCTTGCCAATACTATAAAAAGTTCCACGCTTTCTTAAAAAAAATATTGAGCAGGAACATTGTCCTCCATTCAGGTAGCCAACATGGGAGTTGGTAAAAGCAATATTTTAAACTCCTAAGTCATACCCACATCAAATGGGATACAAAGGTTTCTCAAATACAGGAAAACTAAATGTTCTTTCCCCACACACACCCTTTAATATGAGAGAAACAGTATGTTAAACTAATTTAGATTAGTAAGTCCCATCCAACCTCAGGCTTTGGCTGCATTGTTCCAGGCTGAAATGCTGGCCTTCATTCAATGAATACTCAGCAATATAGCACACAAAAGGACTCAAGACAGGCAAGGCCCTAGAAAATAGGGGAAACTCCATTTGATTCAGCTACCTTAAAATTAGTTTGCCAGGGGGCGCTGCCTGTTAGAAATGTGTTTTATACATTATTTTGGCCCTGTCAATACATACAAAAAATAGCTGATGTAGCTCCCCAGATTGGGCATAAATGACTGCCCACACTAGTGTGCCAATCACCTCTCTCACCCAAAGCTTTAGAAATTTTAGAAAACATGCAGAAAGGTACAACTGGATTGACATCTATAATTCCATGAAAAGGAGGCATTTCATTCCCTAATTGCAATAAGGGTTTCTGCGGGATAGAGATGGAGCTGTTAAGACTGATAATCCAATGCCCAAACTAAACAAGAGTCAGTATTGCAGGTTACTGTCACTGACAGACCAGCCAGGCTCTCTCGTGAGTAGAAACTGGAGGGGTACATCAGCCACTGGAGGCTGGAATTTTCCCTTTCCAATCAGTTCGAGAGAACAACTATCAGGGTATTAGCTTGTAGTTTAGCTTGAGAAGCACTACAGGCTATAACAGTGTTTGGTGATTTTAGGTAGTTAAACCCTATAGGTGCTAGAATTTAAGTCTCAACACTGCAACATGCACCTCAGCTCTCTGCACACAGGATTGGGGAAGAACATGTGCAATCAATACTGGGCAAACAAATTCTGCTGGTGCACAATTTTCAATAGTGTGGTTTAGAGACTCAAACATGGTGATGGTTCAAAAATGAAGCATCTTCCCATTTTGTTCTCTATGAAAACTAAACTAAAATGGCTTTTCAGAATGTCAGCAAGTCATGTGACACTGTATGCAACAAAGCTAAGCTTTGATCCACTACCCACACCCATGTCCATAAGCATACACTTCAAGCAAATCTCAGTGGGATGGTATCATAACTTATGTTCCAATCTAACCCAAAGAGCCAACGTTATCAACCATACCAACATTATGACCGAGATCAGCCAATTCAGCATAGACCAGAACTCTTGGCCTTCATGATCTGTATGGCTCACATTATTCATTAGAAAAACATATCTGTAGATTTATCCAAACTAAAATATTTTGGCCTCTTTTATTTACCTTATTCATTGGAGAAGGAGAATCATTTTCAGATGGCCGTTTAATTCCTTTCTTGAGGATACTTGTAGAAGGTGATGCTGTGGGTGACCACACACAGCATGCCTGCATTTCAGAAGGACTGTGCATTGATCCAACAAGAAATGGGACATCATTTTTAGTTTTTTGGGGTGATTCCATGAGGTGCTCTGACATGTGCTCAACCACATTACAGTCTGTTATCATAGGTTTGGGGAGATTAATTGTTGTGGTTAACCCCACTTCAGAAGCTTCTTCATTTCCATCAGACTCTGCATCTTTAAAATGTTCTGCAGTTACTGATTCATCCTGTACAGTCTTTTTATCAAATGGGGTTAAAACATCTGTCCCATCCACCTGATCTGGTTCAGGCAGTACTGTGGCTATTTTGTCAACTGGGGCAGTAACGCTTGTCCTACTCATTTGATCTTGGTCCAGCTCATAGCCAGTTAGTGTTTCTTTGCTTTCCAACTGTTCACCTTCTATCAAGGCAACATCATTGGACACTGGTTTACCTTCTGACATTGACACTTCAACAGTGCCATCAGCCTCTTCCATTAATTCCACTTGTTCACTCCCTCCATAATTTAAAATTTCTTCAGCTTTCTGCTCTGTGGAAGAATCACCCATCGCTTTCTGCTCTGTAGAGGACTCCTCCATCATCTTCTGACCAGTGGAAGAGTCACCCATCGCTTTCCGCTCTGTAGAGGACTCCTCCATCATTTTCTGCTCTGTGGAAGGATCACCCATTGCTTTCCACTCTGTAGAGGACTCATCCACAACTTCCTGCTCAGTGGAAGAGTCATCCATCACTTTCTGCTCTGTAGAGGAGGACTCCACCATTTTCTGACCAGTGGAAGAGTCATCCATCACTTTCTGCTCTGTAGAGGAGGACTCCACCATTTTCTGACCAGTGGAAGAGTCATCCATTGCTTTCCGCTCTGTACAGTACTCCTCCAGCACTTTCTGCTCCACGGAAGAGTCATCCATTGCTTTCCCCTCTGTACAGGACTCCTCCACCATTTTCGGCTCGGTGGAAGAGTCATTCAGTGCTTTCCGCTCTGAATAGGACTCCTCCACCACTTTCTGCTCCGTGGAGGTTTCAATCCTCGGAGTGAGCTTTTTCTCTTCAGCCAAATCCATCTCAGATGCAACAGTACTAAGAGAAATACCAAAAAACTGTGTTTTGCTATCCCCCGAAAGGGGAGTGCTAAATGCACAGGGTCCATCATTTACAGTGTCGTTAAATGTGGGACTTTTTAATAGCCCTTCTGTAGAAGAATAATAAACTGAACTTAGGTGTGGAACATGTTCTTTCTGATCATCAGATCGTGGCTCTCGTTTAGTGGAACTCTCTTTGCTTTCCAATCGTGACTTCCCATGCTGTTGTGAAGAGTCTTTGCAACAATCACAGTTTTTAGTTTTCCTGGTCCTTTTACTTCTCACTTGGCACTCATTCAACTGCTGGCTCTTCTTGACTGAAAGTTGCACATCTGAAAGATTTGAACAATCGTCAGTTGATAATTCAGTTGTTGAAACTCCTGCCTCATAAGGCAAGGATTCAACATGGACAATAGTGCAGGCTTCTTCTGTTTTGCCTCGTTCTAAATCAAGCTCAGTTTTAACACTTTCAACAGTTTCAGACACTCCTCTTGTGGGATGTGCTATGCTGTGCATTTTGGGGTCCTCTTCTGCATTTGGCTTTTCAACTAAAGCGCAAGTCCCTGGAGACATCTGTGCAGTATTTATTTCATCCAGATTTTCTATATCTACCACTTGTGTCATCACTGCATCTTCTTGCTTATTTTCAATCTCCAATTCTGTTTCTGAACACTGCATCTCCATAGTTTCATTTTTTGAGTATAGTTGACTGCCCAAAGTCGGTTCATGTTCCACCACATTTTTGGTCTTGCTGTCCTCAAGGGACAGGTCTTTGGTCTTTGTTTTCCCCTTAAACGCTCTTCTTTTCTTTTGACCATCCTGAACTTTTGAGTTGCCTTCAGAACTCTCTGATTCGGTCATGCTACAACAGCTGTTCTCCAAGTCAGACAAGCCTTGGGATGCCCTACGAGTCTGGTAACGAGGGCGGACTTTGCCAGCAGCTGGGGTAGTTTTGTTAGAATCAGAGTCTTGAGAATCAGTTTTTAAAGACCTGCTTTTCTCAGTTGCTGACTTGCCAGGTGAAGTTTTAGAATCATTCTCCTTTCCCTTTGAAAGCTCGTCATGCTGAGACTTGCTCTGAAGCGGTTCTGCCGCCTCGTTTTGTGATCTTTTTCCAAGTTTATTATCCTCCCTTTTTCCCTTGTTGCCTGCCTGAGCAGCCACTGCCACATCCAAGTGCTTCCTAGAAGAACGTCTTAGTGTTTTGTTTGTCAGAATTGAAGAATGTGCATTCTTCTCATCTTGTGTGCTTGGAGCACCTTCTGCTGAAGCTTTCTCTTTCAAAACCACAGATGATGCAGGATTCTTCTCTTCATTAAAAACACTGCCTTTCGTCTGTTTGTTACTTGTCCGACTCTCAGAACTTCGGCTGCAGTCAGCTTTGTTTTTATTAGGAGTGTCTCTATCATTAGTTGAAGAATTTTCTTTTGCATCAGATGATTCAACTTCAGAACTCTTAATACTTCTGGGTGCTTTGGTGCAGTTGGTTGGTTTTTCTACAATCGACTGTTCAGTTTTATTTTGCCTGCGTCTACCACGTTTCCCCTCAGTGATTGAGACATTCACTGCTTCAGTTTTTGTATTATTCAAACTGACATCCTGGCAAACTTTGTCCACCTCAAGCTGTGATACATCTTCCACCTCCATTGCTTCGGTCTGCTGAGGAACAAAAGCTTCAGCAGCTGCTTGTGCAAATTTACCCAAAGGTGATTTACTGAAGCTGCACGTAGTGGAGGGATCAAACTTCTCCAGAGTAATAAACGATTGTCGTCTGCTGCTGGATTTTTGTGGTGTTCCAGAGATAATGTCGGAGGAGGTAGAACTACCGCTGACCTCTGCACTGCTGACCCCCGATTCAGAAGCACCACCAGTGCAGTTTGACGTAGATTCAGCCGCCGTGTTCTTCAATTCCTCTTGTTTGCCACTGCAATTAAGGTCTATAGAATCTCCAATGATTTGTTCAGTCCTACTTCCCTTGTGACCAGCAGAGTCTTGGTCAGTTTCTTGATCAAACAATTTATCTTCACTGCTTGCCTCCGTTGCAACCTGGGTATGAAATTCATTTTCAGTTTCCATATTTTCATTCTGAAAAAAAAAACTGAATGTTACAACTAACTGTATGAGGCAGAAGTAATCCAGGCCTTGCTTTACAGTAGGTACCCATTACAGTGCAAGACTTCAGTACAGATAGTTTTGAACACTCTCCATCCATTTGCCAGCATCGAGCACTATAAAGGTTAGTAGCACTCAATATTCTTTTTCTCTGCACTTGAATTCTATTGAATTCAGAATGCCACTAACTGCATTAGCAGTCTAGGCAAGAATACTTGTCTGGCAAGGTTAACAAACTTGTACTTCAGTACACTTGTAGGAGCGATTTGCAAATTTAACCCAGGGACCCATCCTCTCAAATGCCTCCAAAAGGATTCAACATTAAACCATTATCTGGGCTGTGAAAGACCTCTCATTGGAAAGAACATACAAGTAAGCCTCCACAACTTCTCAAATTCACCAAACTGCATTTTAATAATAATAATTTGCAGCATTAATTAAGCAACACTTAAAACAGCTGGATGTAAGTCTATATCCCCATTTATAATGATACAGCACAGACAATTTGGGAAGAAAAGAGAAAGCGCTTTCTTTGAACCCTTCCTAGATATCTGCCCTTGTTGACGGTAAGCTTCCAAGGTATGGAAAGTGGTCCATGCTGTCCAAGGCTTTGTCGTGGATTCTGATCACCAGCAAAGGCGGGGTGGGTCGTGTGTGTGCGGTGTGGAGGGGGCAGGTTGGTAGAGGACCTTTGTCTAAAGGATGTTTAGCGTAAGGCCCGCACACTCGTATGGACGATGAGGCTCAAAACCACCTTCAGGTGTGCCAGCACAGCCTTTGGCTACCTGAGGAAGAGTGTGTGTTTGAAGGCCAGGACTTCAAACACAGCACCAAACTCACGCCCTACAGAGCAGTAGTGATACCCACCCTCCTACATGGCTCAGAGATGTGGACCACATGCAGCAGGAGAGAAATACCACCAATGCTGCCTGCGCAAGATCCTGCAAATCCGTTGGCAGAATAGGCTCACAAACGTCAGTGTTCTCACTCAGGTCAACAGCCCAAGCATCGAAGAATTAACCACGCTCTACCAGCCATCTGGAATGTCAGTCCTGCGGGCAGGCCACATCATCCGCATGCCTGAATGAGACTCCAGAAACAAGTGCTTTACTTGGAGCTTCGACATGGCAAGCGAGTGCCAGAAGGGCAGAAGAAATGCTTCAGGGACACCCTCAAAGCCTCCTTGCAAAAGTGCAACATCCCCACCAACTTCTAGGAATCCCTGGCCCAAGGCCGAAGTTGAGGGAAAGCATCCAGGAAGGACTTGAACACTGAGTCTCATCGTCAAGGACTCAAGGACTAGCTGAAGCCAAGCGTCGACAGCGAAAGGAGCGTGTGGCAACCCGGGCATCCCACCCATCCGTTCCCCCGCCACTGTTTGCCCAATCTGTAAGAGACAAGAGTCCCATGTGTGACGTACACAGTCACCTAAGAACTCATTTTTAGTGTGGAAGCAAGTCATCTTCGGCCCTGAGAGGCTGCCCAAGAAGAAGGGTCCCTAGATATCTCTTGGCATACCGTATGAAGCTTGAGCCCCAGTGTAATGAAAGCAGATTAAAAAGATTATAATAGTGAGAAATCTTTCACAGTGACACATCCACCTCCTGACCAAAGTAGAATCAAATCAGGTAACCCATTAAGAGTGCCACTCTTATAATTACCAACATTCACCTTACATTTCCTTGTGGCTAGATCGGACTTGGAGCTAACCACTTTAAAAAAAAACAATTTTGTTGAAAGCCACCAGGTAACAACTCACCTGTGGTGGTTCTTCAGAAGTTTTTTCTGCTTTTTCAGCTTCTATTGCAGGGTTATCCCTGGAAAAAAAAAGCAAGCATAATCTGGTAACAAATTTAGACCAAGTGCACAAAGTGGGGATTTTGGCTATGTGAATGAAGTCTTATTAACTAGAACCTGTGAAATATGACAAGAATGAGTTTTGCTTTCAAATGAAGCTCACTTCAAGCAGAACAATGTATAACTCCCCAATTCATTATGGTTCAGACTAGAGGACATTAACCGGCTTTTCTGCTCTTCTGGAGCTAGCATATTTTAAGTTTTATTTTCATTCACCAGCCTGTAGGCCAAATGAGATGTAGCAACTCTATGGTAGGGGCAAGAAACACACACATACAGCATCTTTAAACCTGTGTGAATTGAATTAATACCTAAAAAATAATGAGTAGTTAGAGAAAGCTAGATAAGCCTGATGGAGAAAGGAATAGAAAGTTATTCAGATAGGATCAGACAAAAAGCGGTGGGAGGAGGATGACAGAGCATAAATGCCAGCATAGACCAGTTGGGCAATGGTTTGTTTGTGTTGCAAATTCTAAGATTGAGCAGAAGTGGAAATCTGGTTAAGACTAAAAAGTCTACCAGCTATGGCAAGCTCCTGGTCTGAGTACACCCGTGTAACTACATTTAATACCACATCTACACAGTCTTATCCACATGATTTCAACAAGTAGTAAATTTTGTAGATTGCAGTAAGTTTTTCTAAAATAACCCAAGAGCGAGCTGGGATTTGGTTAAAGCTTTATACATTCTTCACTCTTCAAGCTGGGTTACTCAAAATAAAACAGTATTTGAAAAATACATAAATAAAAAAAACAGAAAATGCTGGAAAAGCTCAGTTTTGGCAGCACACTTCAGAAGAGCCAAATTGACTCAAAATGTTAACACTGTTCCTCTCTCCACTGATTCTGTCAGACCTGCTGAGTTTTTCTAGCATTTTCTGTTTTTATTTCGGATTTTCAGCAACCACACAAGTTTGCTTTTATATTTGAAAAATTCATGGGGTTTGCACAATTACATTACAGACAAAATAGAGCTTGGGTGTTACTGAATTTTGTAAATATGCAAATTAAATGAGGTGATGTATTTCAAATAAAATGATCTACTTACAAACTGTCCTGAGATTGTGTGTACTGGGAAAACAAGTGGGAATCCTGAGATGCATCCAAATTATTGTACATTGCAGGAATGTCAGTCCTGTTTTGGGGGAAAATAAATTTTAAAATGGACAAAACTTTTTAAACAATCACATTGCTTATTTGGATAGATTACCATGTTCCAAGTTTGTCACAAAAAACTGCGTAAAATACTTAATGCGCTTGTTTTACAATAATCATATTGTATTCTTAAAGTAAATACTATATAGAATGTAAAGACAGTGAATGTAGAGTTGGTCAAACAAGAAATAAAAACACTCGGTACTCAAAAAAAAAAATCAAAATAAATATGACATTCATCTTCATACTGATAATGTTAGAATCAGAATATGACAACAGATGGAGTTGTAGACCTTAGTAAAGGGCAACATGTCCTCGTACCTCATTCCTAAATGGTGTGCCTCAGTCCAGTTTTCCTCTCTGCAGCCCCTGGGAAATAAGCACACTGCCTAGACAATGATCACAGTTGTTTCTTCAACCTACCTCTTTGTCTGTAACACCTCTTTCTGATGTTCTGTCAATATCCGCTGTTTAGGTTCAGGTGGTATAAACACAAAATCTATCGATTTCTCCTCCTCTAGAAGTAGCTCTCGTCGTGGCACTTTGGGAGAAGAAAAATCTAGCTTCAACTGGAACGGGAGAGCGCGAGAGTGGGAGAGGAAAAAGAGATTTAATTTGTCTCATCCAAACAAAGAATATATAGCAAAGAGCCTAAACAGTCCACAAACAAGAGCAGTGTTAACAAACCTGCTCTAAATATATTCTTACTGCAATACTCAAATTCTAAAACATAACATTTTGTTTCCAAATAGAAATTTTGGTGTTCTGAAATTCAACAATGCTAGATGGTTACAAATCAATGCTAAACCACCGAACTGAGCATCACACCAAAAAAGTCCTACTGGATAGTTTGCATTAGCTCTCCAGAAAGGTATATAAAGGTAAATAAAATTTCATATGGGATAGGAGCGTCTTAAATGTTTAATAAGTTTTAAATTTTTACAACTTTGAAGCTGTAATTTCAAATGCTCACATCAGCATTAGGTTAGCAATGCTTTGAATTCACTGTCATTATTTTATACATCCAGTCTCATTCAAGTGCAAAACATTTGTACTCAACTTACTTTTGCTGGAGTTTGAGGCAAACTCTTCTCTCTTAGTTCTTCGGCTCTAGCAAGCAATGATTCTCTTTTTCCAACTGAATTAACTTGCACACCGCTGACTTTAGCATCTAACTGGGAATTTTCTGACTGCAATAAAGAATACATAAAAAGTGCACTGATGCAGCTGATCACAGAATACTTAGTAGCCAGCACATGTATTCTTCACCTACAGCAAAGAATCAAAAGGAGTAACAGAGATGTTAGGATGGGTTCAGCTCTTGGGAATGGGTAGGCTTAAAAAAAAACTTGAAATTGTTGCTATGTCTCTGTTTCAGAACTACATCTCATGGTCTACATGTTTCCAGGTTAAGGAACCTTATTGACCAATACCTGATTAAAAAGCCAGTTTAAAAGTGCTGTATCTTTTAAATTTCAGTTGAGAATGCCTAAAACATGGAGACTATTTGGTGGTGGTGATGGGGGGGTGGGGGAGTGTTGTCACAACTAATGTCACCTTCAAAATCCACTCCCCCCCACCCCCCCCAATCTAATGTCACCTTCAAAATCCAAAAAACCTAAGCATTACATATTGGCAAAACAAAACACATTTCTGAAAAAGAAGTTTCCCTATGAAAGTGGGTGCCACTAGTACTGATTGACCATTCCTAGCTGTCCAGAGAAGGTGCAGTGGGCTGTATTCTCAAACCATTGCAGTCTTTATGGTGAAGATGTTTTAAAAATTTTAGTGATTTTCATGCAACAGAGCAGGTTGCTGAGTCACTTCAGAAGGTAATGAAGAGTCAATCATGGTGTGGGATTGCCAAATATAGACCAGCCCATCTAAAGGCAGCAGGGTTCCTGACCTAAAAAATTAGTGAAGCAATTATGTTTATACAACAGCAAGCTTCATGGCCCCTTTAATGACACCAGCGTTATTTATTTAAAAAAGAAACAAAATTCTCCGACTGATTTGCTGACAATTGAATTAATATTCTCTGGTTACTAATCCAGCAACATCTACACTACTCTACCCTTGCATTTTTGTTGAAAGTGCAGGATTAAATATTTTGCTGTTTGTAGAATTGGACTATTCAAAAAGTGAGCAGTGCAGTACATTTGCGGCTAGGAATGTCATGATTTGCTCACATAACTAATAAAGAAGTATTCTCATATACGTTCGAAAATACGAGAATCTTACCATAGGACATTTAGATCTTGAGGTTTAGAACATTTATTTTGAATTCTTGTCTCATTAAGAGTATGCTAGTGCTTTGTCACAGCAGAAAAATCAAGAGAGTGCTTTAAAAACTTACCAAATCTGAGTAAGGCTCATTTGATTCTTCAATCAATTCTAATGTCTCAAAGCCAGGCAATATTATGGGGGTTTTCTGCTTGACCTGACTTAATACTGACCTACAGCAAAGCAAAAACTCAACATGTCAGGTACACTTTAAAAGACCTCTGGAGAGAAAGTTCAAACAATTACAACACGTTACTACTTCAGAAGGAATATGACATTAAAAAGTTAGACAATGTTGAAATTTACAAATCACAAATTAAAGTTTAAAAATCAGCAAATCTTGCAACAGTCATTTAAATGGGGCAGGAAGTTTCGTTTTAATGTCATTTTGTACCATGTCTGACTTGGGACCCCATGACCCGATTGGCGCCATTTTGAAATGGCACCTCCATCACTGCCAACCCTCTTGCTCACCGACTCAAGGTTGCAGCTTACCTCTGCAACTGAAGCTGCACTCGCTACCTTTCGCTGCTCATCTCCTAAAACGTCACTCATGGCGAGGGTTTGGAAGAGGGAAACGGCAAGCAGGGTTAAGTAGAAAGTATTACTATGTTTCTTTTATATTTTAAACTGATTTAACTTTAAAAGTTATTTCATTTACAAATGCAGGAGTTTAGCAATGTAATGTATTTCAACTTACAGGGTATAATGCTTTTCTGAGGGGAAACATCCCACAAAACCTAACTACAGCTTTTACATTGGTTGAAGGCATTTGATAAAGTGCCACATCAAAGGTTATTACAGAAAATAAAAGCTCATGGAGTAGGGGGTGAACATATTGGCATGGATAGAAGATTGGCTAGCTAACAGGAAGCATAGGGTTGGCATAAATGAGCCTTTTTCTGGTTGGCAGAGCTAGATAAATTATTGATTAACAAGGGGGTGAAAGGTTATCAGGGCAAGCAGGGATGTGAGGTTGAGGTTACATTCAGATCAGCCATGATCTTATGGAATGGCAGAGCAGGCTTGAGAGGCCGAGTGGCCTATTCCTAATCCGTATGTTCGTAATGGAAAAAAATCTTTCACTTAATATTATTGGATTTCAAGCTGCACTTTCCAGGAATGCAACTGCAATGTTAAGTGAGGACTTACTCTATAGTTAACTATGCGAATAAATAAGCTGAAGGGATACACAATAAGACAATGTAAGCCTGGCCAATCAAGTCTTGAAGCACGTTAAAAATAAACTCAAGCAAAGCTTGATCAGAATGGTTTTCAATTCAACAGAAGCAATTTATAATAATACATCCAAAAACATGTAAAAACAGTCACACTCACTTAATTTGTTGTGGATAGTTTAACGCTATACTTTTGGCAAATGTAGCATTCCAAAACTGTGTGGTCTGGTTCCTGATCTGACGGTTCTTGTGTAGGAAAGTGGTGCTGAGCAGTGATGACAGTTGTTCCAGCAAGTCGCTGTCATAGGTCGATGTGTAACGGGATTGTAGGCAGAGAAGAATATCCGCGTGCAGCTTCTCCAGCTACAGGGAAGAGCAACAATTCAATCACAAAACTAGTCCAGGCATTTTATATTTTGAAAATGGTTTAATCAAAAACTACCACAAAAACAGAAAAATTCCAACCCCACCTTTTTGTATGAAGATTCAAACCCAACAGGTTGAGAACACACAAAACCCATTATCAAAGTTATTCCACCTCCAATATTCGAGTATATACAGGGCACAAGGAGGAAAATCGGAGATACAACTCCCTATTTTACATTTACATTCTCCTATTTTAGGGGAGGCGATGGCATAGTGATATTGTCACTGGACTAGTAATCCAGAGACCTAGGGTGATGCTCTGGGTTTGAATTGAATTAAAAGCAGGAATGAAAAGTCTAATGATGACCATTGTCGATTGTTGTAAAAATTAATCTCGTTCACTAATGTCCTTTAGAGAAGGAAATCTGCCGTCCTTACCTGGTCTGGCCTACATGTGGCTCCAGACCCACAGTAGTGTGGTTGACTCTTAAAATGCCCTCTGAAATGGCCCAGCAAGCCACTCAGTTGTATCAACCACTACGAAGTCTCAAGAGAGGGATGAAACTGGAGGCAACAGCAAATTCAGCCCTGTCGACCCTGCAAAGTCCTCCTTGTTAACATCTGGGGGCTAGTGCCAAAATTGGGTGGGCTGCCTCACAGATTAGTCAAGCAACAGCCTGACACAGTCATCCTCATATCAGATAATGTTCCAGGCACAACCATCACCACCAGCAGGACAGTCCCAGCAGAGGTGGCGGCACAGTGGTATACAGTCGGGAGGGAATTGCCCTGGGAGACCTCAACATCAACTCAGGACCTCATGAAGGTCTCATCAGGTCAATCATGGGCAAGGAAACCAATCGCTGATTATCACGTAGCGCCCTCCCTCAGTTGATGAATCAGTACTCCTCCATATTGAAGAGTGGCTCGATAGCACCACTACTGACTGAGCTGGCCAAGTCCTAAAGGGCATAGTTGCTAGACTGGGTCTGCAGCAGGTGGTGAAGGAGCTAACAAGAGGGAAAAACATACTTGACCTCATCCTCACCAACATGCCTGCCGCAGATGAAGCTGTCCATGACAGCATCCGCAGGCGTGACCACCGCACAGGTTATTGAGGAGATGAAGTTCCGCCTTCACATTGAGGATACCCTCCACCGTGTTGTGTCGCACTACCACCGTGCTAAGTAGGAACAGATCTAGCAACTCAAAACTGGGCATCCATGATGCACTGTGGGCTATTAGCAGCAGCAGAATTGTACTCAAACACAATCTGTAACCTCACAGCCCGGCATATCACCACTCTACCCTCACCATCAAGCCAGGGGATCAACGTTGGTTCAATGAAGAGTGCAGGAGGGCATGCCAGGAGCAATGCCAGGCATACTTAAAAAGTGTCAACTTGTTGAAGCTGTAACACCGAACTACTTGCATGCCAAACAGCATAAGCAGCAAGTGATAGATGGAGCAAAGCAATCCCACAACCAATGGATCAGATCAACGTTCGGCAGCCCTGCCACATCCGGCCATAAATGGTGGTGGACAATAAAACAACTCATTGGAGGAGGAGGCTCCACAAATATCCCAATCCTCAATGATGGAGAAGCCCAGCATATCAGTGCAAAAGATAATGCTGAAGCATTTGCAACAATCTTCAGCCAGAAGTGCTGAGTGGATGATCCATCTCTTCCTCCTCGAGGTCCCCAGCATCACAGATGCCAGTATTCGTTCAGCCAGTTCAACTGACTCCATGTGATATCAAGAAACAGCTGAAGGCATAGTGCAAAAGCTATGGGCCCTGACAATATTCTGGCAAAAATAATGAAGATTTGTTCTCCAGAATTTGCCCTCCTGCACCACACCAAGCTCTTCCATAACAGTTACAATACTGGCATCTACCCAACTATATGGAAAATTGTCCAAGTATGTCCTGTACACAAAAAGCAGGACAAACCTAACCCGGCCAATTACCGCCCCATCAGTCCACTCTCCTTCATCAATGAAGTAATGGAAGGGGTCATCAACAGCGGCACTTGCTTAGTAATAACCTGCTCAAGACACCCAGTTTGGGTTCCGCCAGGGCCACTCAGCTCCTGACTTCAATACAACCTAGGGTCAAACATGGACAAAAGAGCTCAACCCCCGAGTGCAGTTTCTGATGGGAGCTGAACCGGTTTGCTTCAGTGCTGCCAATGTCAAGTTGGAGAAGGTTCTGGGTCATCATAACTTGACGACAAAAAATAAAATCAGACAACATAAAGCAATTATAGAGTTCAGGGCAGTGCAGCATCACAGTTGGGTAAACTTTAAACTTCAAGAATGTCAAAGTTGATTACATTACTTCTGGGGCTGGGGGGAAAATGAAGCAATTCCCATGCAGTCCTTATATTACCACCTTATCTCTCCCAGATTAGAGTATGACCAGTCTAACAGGTTACATAAACTTTTAGTTCTCTCAGCCAGAAATTGGCACATAGCAAAACCACAGGATGGGAAAGGAGAAAGTGTAAATTAATCAGCAATCATTATGCAATTTATAATTGTTTACCTTGTTGCACAGATGAGTGGTGTACACCTTTGAAGTCCCATTAACTGGACTAAAGAAAGAAAAATATGAACAGTGAGAAATGAAATGTAGTGACATAAGCAACAAACAGTGACAATAAAACAAAGCACCAGCAAGCCAGTGAGATCAAACAGCTTCCATTATAATAAACCTAGTTACGTAACCAAATAAAAGGACACATCAACAAACACAGAACTCTGTAAACTACAAAGGTAAAAAGTAGAAGCACAGGCAGTATCAATCTGAACCAAGGCTGATGCTTGGCTACTTCAGAGAAACTTGCATCCCATTTGAAACAACCAACCCCCAGACACCCAAGAGTCTGAGTATGCAGTGAAACCATAAAGCCACTTTGCAAAGTGACCCAAGACATTCCAAATCATTTTTGAACATGATCGACTGTTGCATCTGCTCAAAGCTAGTGATTGAGTAAACCAGTGATTGTAAGTAGCAGTTTCAAAACAACTTAAATAACACCTTACAATGATGGCAATAAATGCTGGTCTTACCAGCAATGCCTACATCCTGTAAATGAATAAAAAACAAGCATCTACACAGAAGTTATAACACAAAAACAAGCTTTGGCCCATTCTGCTTTCATGTTTACCATTCACACCTTTTATTCCCTTCCCCTTCAAATCATTTATCCAATTTACTCTTAGATGTTGACAACCTGCTGCAAGTGCCAATTCCAAAAGGTGCATTCCATAACCTCATAAGTCTCAACATAAAGTGGTTTCTCCTGTACCCTGTCCGAAATCTGCAAGTTTAATCTCATGTCCATGCCTCTAGTTTTACAGCCCTCAGTCACTGAAGATTTGTTTTCTGCCTCACCTAGTCATGTATATTTTAAGCAGTTCTTTTCAAATTATCAGTAATTTCCTGTGCTTGCAAAAATGTCCCCAATTCATGATGCTTGTGTATTTGTTTCTTCACATTATACACTTAGTGAATCTGCGCTTGCTTCTACTTCCTTCAATGAGAAATCCAAAACTACACAGTATTCTAAAATGTGATATATTCACAAGTGAAGCTCATTTTTTATATACTGTATCTCTTGCCATAAATAATTTTCTATTAGCTTTTCAAAAAATAGATTTAACTATTTAAAATGCTGTTTTTGCTATGACCCAAATCCTTCCGTTCCTCTACATCAACCAGTCCCTATGTACTCTATCAAAATGTACCAGCATACATTTACTGACATTCCATTTGCTACATTTTTGCTCATTCTATCACTATCTCCTTATAGCTTTCTTTCAACCTCAAAAATTATTTACTATGCTTTCTTACTGTTCTTTGAATTTAGACACCGCTGGATTAGTCTAGTAACACTACTGCATTGCCCTCAACTCTTAGCGTTTTTTTCATTCTAACCAGTTTTAAAATAGAATCTGTTACCTATACCCTTTAATCTTCTCCACGTCTGTGTGGTGTTTTATCTAATGCTTTCGGAAGGTCCATATATAGCACATTCATGACATTTCTATCATCTCTTCAACTTTCCTAATTTTGTTGGCTGTTTATAATTAATTTCTCTGACTCATTTAGTACTTTTATCTTTCTTTGAAGATTCCAAAATTTACCCTACCACACCCATGCAATTATCCAGGTTAGTTTGGCTTTCTTCTGTTATATATACTTGTGATATTAGACATGCATCTTTTTGTGGATTCCTCAAATCAAAAGAAAGCTAGAGCATTTGCAATCAGAGAACCTTCCCAAAATACAAAACCTTTTAATTGAACTGAACAAAGGAGTAATTAATCTCTAATTGACCTTGATTATAGCAAATTAGGCTTTGTGGTAAGACAGATAAGGTTACACACAGTTACACTATATCAGCAGATTAATACATAGCACATTAGAGATATAATGCTACTTAGCACTGATTTGCTGTGAGCAAAGTCACAATCTTTTATTATCTCATTGAACAGATAAACAGTTAACTGTAATGCACAAAATGATAATACATACTTTGAAGCCCTTTCATAGAAGATTGATATAGAGCCTGCCAAGTTGGTTAAGACTGCTTGAATTGCTGAAGCCAGGGACAGATGATTGAAGATACTGGACAGAATGCCAACAATACCAACTCCAATAGATACCATTCCTGCTGTTGGCATATCAAATTGAGATTCTTTGGAGCTTAGCTCATGAAAAGCACTTGTGATTTTCAATAAAAGCTTAAGCAGTGAAGTTAGGTTTCCTAGAGGTTCCTGTTTTTTCGTTAGCCAGTGGGTAGGGGTGTGTGGTGCTAGAGGAGGGGAAAAAAAATGGACAGTTGAGTTATTCACGGTAATAACACAAATGCAAATAATACAAGCGGGCCTTCCAAATGTAACATTCTTAGATATTTGAAAACATTTTAGTGAATCTTTGTAATTAAGCAGGTTAATGTCAGCAGGAGGAAATGAAGTAACTTAACTGTGCTTTGCCAATCATAAGGACATGCATTTACATAGTTAAATCATCTCTGCCAATAATAGTCTTAAACCCAGCTTCAGAACTTATCAGTTTTTAAAAAAACAAACTCACATCAACCATTTCTATTGTGAATTTAGTATCCAGTTGGAGGTGACATCTTGCTCTGTATCTATGCTAGCTAGGATCTGGGTTGTGACAGCCTAAACGTCATGTTTGATCTGGATTCAAAGGACATGAACAAAAGGACAGCATGCTACTCCATTCTAGCAATGTTAATTTAAGTACAGTGCTTTATTCTGACATTATGGTTCTCAGCCACTAATTGTGTAGGAAGCAATGAGCAAATCACTTCAGATGTCATGGCAATCTCTAATAAATTATCTAGTTCAAAAAATGGGACAGAAAACAAGACTTATCAGAATTCTTTGTAACCATTTAATTGTCGAAAAGAATCTTGATGAGAAGGCCTTTTAAGAAAAAAATGACAGGAATAGGTGTTATTCTGATTTAATGCCTCATAGTCCCACATATCAAGTTAGATTTGGAAATGATGGATGAAGTAAAATATTTTATTGCCTCATATGGGGTTGGAATAAAGTGAATCTGTGGTAAATGCTGCTTAGATAACATCTAACCTTTAAAGCTATAAATCTTTCAACTTATAAGAAGTATTTGTGGTGAGGCTATTGGGGCGGTGGGGGGGGTACTTACAGTTTGATTTTTGCTGAAATTTTGAGAACTGAGAGAAGTCAACACACTCAACCATCACATTCAGGACATGAACAATGGCATCCAATGTGGATAAGTTCTGGAGAAAGGGGAGAGGAAACCACAATAAAAGTATTCTTTTACTCGGTTATGATGTCTTTAATATACAGCAGCAAGGTTGACAGAGATGACAGTCCATTCATTCAATAAAACCCAAGCCTCCCACCAGGCTACCTTAGACAATTGCAGAGTTTTCACCTCCACAATTAACCCGAAGTGCAATTTATTAGCTGATTACACTCAACTGCCCTGTTATTATTCCTAAATTATATTAGCATGTCATAGATAAGCTGAGTTGTAACCTAGATTCACTTTTCTATACTGTTTGCCACTTTATATACCTCTCCAATGTGACCTCTCAGTTGGCTCCTCTCAAGGCTGAAAAGCCCAAAATTTCCAAGTTTTCCTCCATAAGTCATTTTAGGGATTGGACTAGAGATTCTTCTCTGAACTGCCTTGAATGTGCTTCCTTGGACAGTGCTGAGCTGAGCACGCAAGCTACCATCTGATTCTAAGCAACACAGTTAAAGCATGACATCCTCCAACTTGCACACTGTTTAGGCTGTATAGTTCAGTTCTCTGCTTTGTTGTATGCCTGATTGGCCTGATAAAGGAAGACTATAAAATATGTGCTATTTTCCTATCTTACCCCCATTACATCCTGTGAATAATTAAAGCAAATACCCAATTATTTTAAATTCTATGATAACGAAGCATAATTCCTGCACCTTTGCTGGTGTTCCTGGTTCTAAGGATTCATGGTTTCATATCATCAGTTACAGGTAGCCTGGGAACAGGTAGCACAATCTCTCCTAGCTTAAGTTACAATTTAGGTATTATATTTCATTAAGATTCAATGCTTCCAGATTAGAGATAATTTAGCAATATGTACAGTTAAAGCACTCAATACTGAATATTGACAAATCAGTTCCATCTAAAGCACCCTGCTGCTTACATAGCTACTTACAGATAAGGTGACATCATCCAATGTTGATAAGATTTTGGCACTTAGTTCCTCGCAGCATACATTGGCTTCTGCTGTTGCCACCAGAGCTGCGCAACGCGCAAATGTTTTATACAACTCGGCCCATGTTCTCAGCAGGGACTTCATTGTAGGCTGAAGGGCAGAAGAGAATGTTTCATCTTATAGCTACGTAAACACACATCCATTCAATATAAACAGGAACAATGACATTCTTCATACACTACCTTTAATCATTAACCAAATCTGGAATGCACACCTATGACATACAAAATTGATCAATTCTACGTGGTCTATATAGTTGTGGTCACTTCTGCTTAAATAGGCTGACAGCAAGGATGTTATTGTCACCCTGCCCCCACAACACAAAAGTTTCACCCTTCCCACTCATAAGCAATGTCAACTTTAACCAATACCCCTGGCACTGTCCCATCCCAAGTGACACACAATTTCTGTCTTGATCACTCACTCCCCATCCCTCCATCAAGAATAATGTCCCTAACCAATGTCGTCACCAACCCCCTGCTGAGCTAAAAAAAGTGTTAGGATGGGAGGCCTTTAAAATTATGAATGTTTTAGATACAGGTGAAGTGAGCAAGTTACTTAATGTGAATAACAAGCATAGCACCAGAAGATATAGATAAAAAAAAACCGTGGAGAACGGTTAGAAATCAAGGAAAAACGTTTTCCCTGTCCCAGGGTAGGTTATAGGGGCTGAACGACCTACTCCTATATTCCCCGCTTAGAAGGTGTGGGGGCAAGTTGAATCAATTATTCCCAGCAGCTAGCACCAGTAAATAAGGAACTAGATTGATGCATCAAGAAAGGGGAGGGAGTGGGAGGAGTTAAAAGCTAAAATTAGCACTATTTCCGGAGAAATTTCACAGAAGGAACTGGATATTCACTAAAGTAGGATTAAACAGGTGAGGTGAGAGGAAGTACCTGTGGGCCTAACAGGCCAGACAGCCTTTGTCTCAACTTTGCATTCTTAGATAACTTCAAAATGGAGAATAAAGTCAATTCTTCAGCATTATTTTTATTTTCAAAAGTCCTTATTGGTTATGCAAAACATGATGTTTAATTGGTTGCACGCGATACAGATTAGCTGAGCCTTAGCCAGTGAAATACAATAAACTAAAATTGGAAAGATGCAGCAGCATGTAAAACTGACCTTTCAGATTTGTCATGACTTGCATTACATAGTATATACAGCACAGAAGCAGGACACTGAGCCCAACTGCTCTATGCCAGTGCTATGCTTTATGCGCCACATGGGTCTCTTCCTAAACCTCTTCATTTAACAGCATACTCTTCTATTCCTTTCTGACTTCTGCTTATCTAGCTTCCTCTCAGATGCATTTATGCTATTCGTCTTCACTACTTGTGGTAGCAAGTTCCACATTCATTCCACTCTTTGGGGAATAGAAGTTTCTCCTGCCTTTCCTATTAACTTTATTGATGATTATTTTACACATGTACAGTCCCTAGTTTTGGTCTCCACTCCCATCTTCTCTACATCTACCCTATCAAGCCCTTTCATAGTTTTAACAACCTCTTATCAGGTTACCGCTCAGCCTCCTCTTTTCTTAATAGAGAGCCTCAAGTCTGCTTAGCCCTTCCTGAGAAGGGTAACCTGTCAATTCTGGTTTCAACCTTGTAAATTGTTCTTGTACTTTCTCCAGTGCCTCTATATCCATTTTATAACTGGAGACCAGAACTGTACACTATCTGTCTATATTACATAATTTTTCTACACAACCAAGAACATGGTTACCTGTGGAAAATTCTGCTTTGAAATCAACTGATTGATGGGTAGCGTCAAAGCAATGTACATAGCACTGAAATTATGTTCTAGTGCATCCCCTTGATTTACTTCATTTGTCTAAAGAAACAAAGAACAATGTAAAAGAACGCCATCTATACAATACCTTAAGTTTAAACAAGTGTAGAGTTTGATGGATATACTAAGTACATTAAAAATACTCTTGAGAACGTCCATTTAAAAATCACAGACAAAAGCTACAAGAATGAAATGGGGAAAGATGACAGTATTCCAACTTGTAACCTTCATACCTGGGTCACCCGCTCAGTCAATGGGTTAACGACAATGCTCCACATTCGCCAAAGGTGCTCCTTATTCACGACCAGTGCTGCAGACTGGTTAATAACATTTAAAACTGACTCGCTGAATGCCAATGAACACGTGGGACCAGACAGTCCATATCCAACAAGCATCTCAAGAATCATGAAAAACCTGAATAGAAGGTTAAAAGTAAAAAAATGGTAAGAGAAGGTGCTTGCTAGAAAATGTTCCAAAAATTATATGGGTCACAAATTTCCAAGTAATCAACTGCAATTTATTTTGAGAAACTGCTTGAAATGCTGTTACAATTTGTGAGCTTCGATCGTAAATATACAACTGACCCTCTAGCATCTTCTACAAAAATACTGCAAAAGAACAAAGATCCATCTCAGAAAGGTTAGACACAAGCAAATTCAAGGCATCAGATGAATTCAATTAAAAAAGTCCATGCCAATTAAAACCTTGCTCTTACAGTTATCAACTAGATCTATCTACTGGATTTTTGCTTTCTAACATTTCTTTGTTATAAGATCACAAGAAATAAGAGGAGTAAACCACCCCGTCTCTTGAGCCTGCTCCGCCATTCAATAAGATTAAGGCTGACCTGATCGTGGTTTTAACTCCACTTTCCTGTCTGCCCCCATATCCCTTGACTACTTTCTAGTAGAAAGTACAAAAATCTGTCTAACTCAGCCTTGAATAAATTCAATGAGCCAGCTTCCACTGCTCTCTGTGGAAGAGAATTCTATAGACTAACAACCTTCAGAAAAAAAAATTCTGTCTCTCTATCTTACATGGGACACCCCTTATTTTTAAACGGTGTGACTCTTCATCAGATGAAGAGTCATACGGACTCGAAACGTTAACGGTATTCCTCTCCACAGATGCTGTCAGACCTGCTGAGTTTTTCCAGCTATTTTTGTTTTTGCTTCAGATTTCCAGCATCCACAGTATTTTGCTTTTATCCCCTCAGAATCTTATATGTTTCAATAAAATCACCTCTTATTCTTCCAAACTCCAATGAGTATAGGCCCAACCTTTCCTCATACGACAACCCCTACATCCCAGGGATCAGCCTAGTGAACCTTCTTTGAACTGTTTCCAATGCAAGTATTACCTCCTTAAGTAAGGAGGCCAAAAAAATGTACACAACACTAAGTGTGTTCTCACCAATGCCCTCTACTGTTATAACAAGACTTCCTTACCTTTACACTCCACCCCCCTTACAATAGAGGCCAAGTTTCTATTGTACTCTATATACAAGCTTCATTTCACAATGCCCTGTAGATGCCTACAGCACAGGAGCTGCCATTTGGCCTATCCCATCTATACCAGCTCTCTGAAAGAGCAGTCTAATTTAGTCCCACTGCACTGCTCTTTCCCTATAGTCTCACATTTTTTGTTCTTTAAGTAGGTTCAATTTCCTCTTAAAGTTACTACTGAATCTGCTTCCACCATCCCCTCTCAGACAGTGCATCCCAGGTCATGATAACACACTGCATGAAAAGAATTTCTCATTTTCCCTCTGGCTTTTTTTTGGCCAATTATTTTATATCTGCATCCTCTGGTTACTGATCTTTCTGGCAGCAGCAGTTTCTCCCTATCTACTCCATGTTCAACGCTTTTGTGTATTTTCACTGTTTTCAATCTGTGGGCAGGGGAAGGAAGATTTTATTTTAACCAGGTAAAAAAAAAAATTATTAGCACAATAATTGGGAAAAAAACCCACTGAATCACAAGGCCAACAATTCATTATTTTTTTCCACCAAAGAAAATTACAGCTACAGAACACAATACCTAGAAAAAAAATCTCCACAATCCAAATCAAAACCATTATGAAAGGGCACATTATCCTACAAACACATGTAGAAATCAAGTAACAAAGTAACTTAGAAAATCCTTGGGGTTGACGATAAATTGCAGAGACACACCTTTCTTCAACCACACAGCCTTCCAGTAAACTGCTGTGAAAGAGCAGGATAATCATGAAGAGCGCAGGAGTGCCCTGAAAGTACAGTATAATGTTGATTTAAATTAATTGAATATCGATCACAGCAGCAACTAAGATTTTCTGGTTTCTAATAACCAGAAACAAAATAAGATAGAAGAGATTTGACACAAAGCTACAACAACAAAAATGCAGTTGGTCGATTAACACTGTATTCCCAACATACCTAACTACTGTATATATTCATGCCAATCACCTTGCACACATTCATATAAATTAGGTACATATAACTAGGAATATGTTTAACAGAAAGCAGTATGCACAGTGAGTCACAATGATAATCCAGCGAAAGACTTATAAATGCACAGTTGCTAATTTTTTTCATGTTTCATTACAAAAAAAATCCACAGGTATCTTTCTCAGCCTTCAGTTCTGTGTAAACAAGCAACATCTTTTACTTCCCACAGGAATCCTTTGTACTACCAAAGATTAAGATAAGTCTGCATGAATTGTTCTTGAATGCTATCAAGTTTTTACTATATTTTGGCAATATTTGTCAGCTTTGGACTAAATTGATCACTATAGATTAATTTCTTATGAGCACCAATGTGACTGGAAAATATATACAAGTGACAAAGTTTATGGGCAAAATAGTTAACCTATATATTTGTCTTAAGTAACCAATACTTTTTTGTAATCCAACAATGGGACGGAGATGGAAAATAACAGATAACAGTTGGAATTCACAACATTAGGCCAAGACACAGCAAGCAGCAGAGGCTGTGATTTTATTATAGAATGACTTGTAACTAAAATTTGAATTTAGTGAGTCAAGATAGATTAACTGGAAGCCAACTGTTCCTGGTGAATAACTTTTTAAGGAGTTTACATTTTGTTGCAACAGGTTGGTGGTGCAGGACACTTGAAGCTATTGTAACACATCACAGAATGGTAGTATCTATATGTAAATATCTAATCATGCTTGGCCTCCCAAATGCTTGAGATCATGAAGCCACCTCAAACTAATCAAGAGGAAAAAGTTTGCCAGAAGTTTGTAGGCCAAAGAGGAGCAGGAACAGACAGGGGTTCCAAAAAGCTTGCCAGGAGATCGGAGTGGGAGCAGAACGAATCAAACAGTGACATCGTAAACACAGAGAGGAGCACCAGAACACAAGACTTTTCACTTTTTTGTTTATTTAATATTTTTAGCATCTAATTGCAGGTAAAAGGAGCACAAGCATCAGGCAGAGGTAAAAATACTAAAAGTGATCTTAACTTAAGGGAAGGAGTGGAGTAGCTGGTAAGTTTTTTTCTTAAGTTTATTTCTGTTACATCAGTTAATAACTGAATAAACACTTGGATGGCAGGGCATTTCAGTCCCATGGAATGCACTTCCTGTTCCATTTGGGAACTCCAGAATGCTTCTCTTATCCTGGACATCTACATGTGAAGTAAGTGTTGTAGGCTGGAGGAGCTCAAGCAACAACTGGTGGTGCATTCATGAGGTTGGTCGCTACATGGATAGCATTTTTCTGGTTTTGACCACCCTACAGCTCAAGGGTGGGCAGGCAGAGAAGGACTGAGTGATCACTCAACTTGTCAAGCAGAACCCCTGACTGCATGTCACTATCCAACCGATAATCAGTTCTGAGTACTGGTGAGGGCAATGGTTCCTCTGGGGAATACAACCAGAGTCAAGCTCACTGTACCATGGGTAGTACAGCTGTGGCTTGGGCAAGGAGCAAGGTCAGGAAAGAAACAGTGGTAGAAAATTCAACAGTTAGGGAGCAGACATTGCAGATGCTGATGTGACACCAGGATAGCATACTGCCTCCCTGGTACCAAGCTCAAGAACTTCACTGAACATTGGCAGAAGATTGAGGGGAGAGAGTGAACAGCAGCCAGAGGTCACTGTTTATAATGGGACCAATGACATAGGAAGGGTGATAAGGTCTTACAGCAGATTTCAGGGAGCTAGGTGAGGAATTTTAAAAAGTGGATTTTAAAAAGAGGTCACAGACCTGAGCGGACATAGAAGCAGCAGAGGATGAGTGACAGTGCGAGACGCAGACCTGATTGAAGACTACAAGGGAAAGCCACTCCAAGCGGGTAGCTCGGCAGCTTTAGCCGCATGGACTGATGTCGAGCAAAGGGGTAACCTTTTTTGGGGGTCCCCTGTGCCCAGAGGCACCCCTCCCCAAGGTCATACCCCTACTTTAACCCTCCATGTCCTGGCCTCTCAAATCCAGCACCCCCTTCAAGAAATGGCTACAGGGCAGCCAGCATTAGCAGGGGATACCTTTCCCATTGACTTTTTGGGTGATGGGGCAGGAAATCCTGCCATCTGAAAAATCCTGCCCATCATTGCAAAGTGACCATGGCTGGGGCCTGAATATTCAAGGGTATTTGATTTTCAGAAGGAAAGGAAGAAAGGATAAGGTGGGATAGCTCTGTTAATAAAGAATGAGATCAGTGCAGTAGTGAAAAATGATCTTAGTCTGGAGGGTAAAAGGTATAGAATAAGGTTGGGTGGAGATAAGAAAAAGCAAAGGAAAGTCATTTTGGGATTTATAGCCCCCCCCACCAGTAGGTACACTGTGGGACAGACTATAAATCAAGAAATAATGTGGGCTTGTAAGAAAAAAGCTGCAATAATCATGCACAATTTTAATCTTCATATGGATTGGACAAATCAAAAGGTAGCCTGGAGGATGAGTTCACAGTGTATTTGGGGCTATTTCTCAGAAAAATATGCTCACCATCCTGACTTGGAACCAACCAGGGAATAAGCAATTTTAGACCTATAATGTGTTTTGAGGCAGGGTTAATTAATGACCTCATAGTAAAGGACCATCTTGGTAAGAGGAATCAAAACATGATGAATGTCACGTTCAGTTTGAGGGTGAGCAATGTAGGTGTTAAACTAGAGTCGTAAACTTAAATAAAGGCAATTACAAGGGTAAGATGACAGGAGTTGGCTAAAATGGAATGGGAGGGATAAGACAGTTGTGAAGCAGTTGCAGACATTTAAGTAATATTTCATAACTCTCAGATATAGACAAAGAAAATTTCTATGAGAACAGTGCATCATCCACGGCTACTTATCAAATTGAAAGAAAAGATGCAAATTGCTATGAAGATTATTGGTAGGCCAGAGGATTGAGAACATTTTAGAAGCTGGCAAAGGATGACTAAAAGCATAATGAAGAGGGATAAAATTGGAGTAAGTGAGAAAACTAGCATGGCATACAAAAAAAGTAAAAAAGCTTATCCAAGTATACAAAATGAAATGCCTTTTGGACATTGCTAAAGTGAAAATTGGTCCCTCAGAGGGAAAGACTGGGGGAATTAATAATGGGAAACAAAGAAATAGCAGAGGCTTTGAACAATTACTTTGTATCTACACAGTAGAAGACACAAAAAACTTTCCAAGATTAGTGGAAAATCAAGAGGCAAAAGGGAGGAAATTAAAACAATCACTATATACTAGGAATATTAGGAAAACTAATGTGACTAAAGGCTCACAAGTCCCTTGGACCAAAAAGACTGCATTCTAGGGCACAGAAGCTTAAAGTTGGCTGCAGAGATAATGGATGCAATGATTGTAATCTTGCGAAATTTCTTAGATTCTGGAAAGATCCCAATGAATTGGAAAAACACAAATGGAACACCTCTATTCAAGAAAGCAGGAAACTGTAGGCCAGTTAGCCTAACATCTGTCATTGGGAAAATCCTCAAATCCATTATTAAGGAGGTAGTTGCAGGTTATTTAGAAAACCATAACCCAATCAGGCAGCGTCAATGTGGTTTTGTGAAAGGGAAATTGTGTCCAACAAATTTATCTTTAAGGATGTAACAAACAGGTTGGATAAAGGGAAACCAGTAGATATGGTATATTTGGATGACCAGAAGGCATTTAATAAAGGTACCACTTAAAAGGTTACTGTACAAGATAACAGCTCACAGTGTTGGGGGTGATATATTCATATGGATAGAGGATTGGCTAATTAACAGGAAGCAAAGAAAGGATAGATGGATCATTTTCATGTTGGCAAACTGTAACAATTGGAATGCCACAGGGATCAGTGCTGGGGCCTCAACTATTTACAATCTATATTAATGACTTGGTTGAAGGGGCTGACGGTATCGTAGCCAAATATGCTGATGATACCAAGATAAGTAGGAAAGCAAGTTGTAAGGAGGATACAAGAGTCTGCAAATGGATATTCATAGGTTAAATGAGGGGGCAAAATTTGGCAGATGGCATATAATGTGGGGAAAATGTGAAGTTGTCCACTTTGGCAAGAAGAGTAGAAGAACAAAATATTTAAATTGAGAGGGGCTGCAGAATGTTCCAGCACAGAGGAATCTGTGTGCCCTTGTACATGAATCACAAAAACCAGCATGCAGATACAAGTAATTAGGAAGGCAAATAGAACGCTGGCATTTATTGCATGGGGGATGGCATACAGGGCATTGGTGAGACCTCACTTAAGAGTACTGCGTACACTTTTGGTCTCCTAACTTAGAAATGATTCACTAGACTGATTCCTGGGATGACAGGGTTGTCTTATGAGGAAAGGTTGAACAAGTTGAGCCTATACTCATTGGAGTTTAGAAAAATGAAACGCTATCTTATTGAAATATAAGGTTCTGAGGGAGCTTTACTGGGAAGGTGTTTCCCCAGGGAAACCTAGAACTAGGGCACATAGTTTAAGAACAAAGGATCTCACACTTAAGATGGAAGGGAGGAGGAATTTATTTTCTGAGGGCCATTTGTCTTTGGAATTCTCTTCCACAGAGAGCAGCAGAGGCTAAGAGAATAGTGAAGGTGAATGCGTAGATGGAGAGATGTCTTTAGGTTCTTGGGGCATTGGGACTAGGTTTGGGGTAGTTGGGACCTGAACCAATATCTTGACGCGGAAGTCCATTAGTGCTGTTGGGGTGCATTTACACTGACTTGGCAGTGGAATGGGAACCTGAACATAGATTCAGAAAGGTGATAAGCAAAACTGGAAATAAGGGCAGAAAATTAGAAAACAAGCATGTAAAGTCGAGGAAACGAAGGATAGAAATTGGACAAATGAATTGTTCAGTGATTCAGTGGCATAAACTTCAATACATGGAGTCTATGAATAAGGCAGATGAGATTAGGGTGCAGATGGACACTTGGAATTAGGATATCATAGCTATCACTGAAATGCAGTTTAAAGGAGGGGAGGAATGGCAGCTTAACATTCCTAGCAACAGGATGTTTTTATTCATTCATGGGATGTGGGCATCGCTGGCTAGGCCATCATTTATTGCCCATCCCGAACTAACTGCCCTTGAGAAGGTGGTGGTGAGCAGCCTTCTTGAACCACTGTAGTCCATCTGGTGTAGGTACACCCACATTGCTGTTAAGGGAGGGAGTTCCAGGGATTTGATCCAGCGAGTGAAGGAACAGTGATATAGTTCCAAGTCAGGATGATAAGTGGCTTGGTGGGAAACTTTCAGGTGGTGGTATTCCCATGTACCTGCTTGCCCTTCTAGGTGGTAGCAGTCGTGGGTTTTGAAGGTGCAGCCCAAGAAGCCTTGGCGAGTTCTTGTAGATATTACAGTGTTGCCACTATGCATAGGTGGTGGAGGGAGTGAATGTTTGTGGATGGGGTGCCAATCAAGCAGACTGCTTTGTTCTGGATGGTGTTAAGCTTGAGTGTTGTTGGAGCTATACTCATTCAGGCAAGTGGCAAGTATTCCATCACACTCCTGACCTATGCCTTGTAGGTGATGGTAAGGTTTTGGGGAGTCAGGAGATGAGTTACTCGCCTCTGATCTGCTCTTGCAGCCACAGCATTTATATGGCTAGCCCAGTTCAGTCTCTGCTCAACGGTAACCTCCAGGGTGTTGACAGAGGGAAATTCAGTGATGATAACGCCATTGAATGTCAAGGGACGATAATTAGATTCTCCTCACAGGATAAAGGGGATAAAAAGAGTAGGGTGGGGATGGAAACAATCACTGTTGTGAAGAGGGGTGATACGTAGAAAGAGCATCAAATGAGGCCATATGGGTTGAATTGAGGATTTAAAAACAAAAATCACACTGCTGGAAATAGAGCCCTAAACTGTCAGAGGGAGATAGAAGACAAAATGTTGTCAAGTTACAAAGTGCAGAAACAAGGCAGGCAGCAATATTAAGGGATTTCAACTATCCCAAAATTAACCGATAAATTTTGTGTAAAAGATAAGAGGACACAGAATTCTCAAAATGTATTTAGGAGAACATTTTTAGTTAGTGCCTGGCAAGCCCAGCAAAAGAAAGGGAAGCTCTGGATTCACTTTTAGTGAATGAGAAAGCCTAACAGTGGGAAAGCATTTCAGTGATAGTGACCATAATTCAGTTAGATTGAGCTGTTATGGAAAAGGGTAAAGATGGATCAAGAATAAGTTTAATGTTGGGGAAAGGCCAATTTTACTAAGCTGAGAAGTGGTTGGAACAAAAGTGGATTGAAAATAACGACTTGAAAGATCAGTGTCAGTCCTACAAAGATAAAGGTTGGGACTAGCAAATCTAGACATCCCCTGGATGCAAAAGAGCATACAAAGCAGGATAAGGCAAATGAAAGAAAGCTCATTTAGATCTCATGAGCTCATTACTGCATAAAGCCTAGTGAAGGACTACAGAAAAATCAGGGTGAAATTAAAAAGGAAATTAGGAAAGCAAAGAGGCCATGAAAAAAATATTGGCAAAGAAAATCAAGGGAAACCAATCCTCTTTGGCGTGGTGTTGAAGGATTCCTAACATTGTCCCATTGCTTAAAAAAAGAAAGGGATAATCCATTACAGGCCAGTTTAACCTCGATGGTGGGCAAATTATTCAAAACATCGAGATTGTATAAATAGTCATTAGAGGGGTATAGATCAATCAAGTGCAATCGGCATGGACTTGTTATGGGAAGGTTGTGTCTGACTAACATGATTGATTTTTTGAGGTGGTAACAAGGAAGGTCATGGGGGAAATGCCATTCATGTAGCCTATATGGATTTTAGCAAGACTTTTGACAAGGTCCCAAAAGGCAAACTGACAAGTAAACTGAAAGCTCATGGGATCCAAAGGAATACGTTCCTTTATTGGCCTAGGTCTCGAGTATAACAGCAGGCAGATTACAATGGAACTGTACTAGTTAGACTGCAGCTAAATTACTGCGCACAATTTTGGTCAGTTCATTATGTGATCAAACTAGGGAGGGTACAGAGCAAACTTAGGATGTTGCCAGCAATGGAAACATTTAGTTTTAAGGAAAGATTGGATTGGTTGGGTTTGATTTCTTTGGAAAAAATGAGACTTGAGGCTTAAATAAAATTTAATTGGGGTATACAAAAATGAGCGGCCTAGAAAGGAGTGGATAGGAACAACATGTTTCCATTAGCAGAAAGGTCAATAATCAACTAGCATAGGTTTAAATTAATCTGTGGAAGGATTAGAGGAGAGCTGGGGAGAAATTCTGTCAGAGGGTGGGGGAGGGGTCTGGAACACACTACTTGACAGGCTGATAAAGGCATAAGCCCTCAGTACATTCAAAAAACACTAAGTGCTGTAATCTACACGGTTACGGACCAAGAGCTGGAAAATTGGACAGCTCTTTATCAGCTGGTAGACATGATAGACAAATGGCCTCCTTGTGTGCCATAATCTTTTGATGTGTTCTTGCTGCTTTCATACATTCTACCAGCCAGCTACAGAGCAGCAAAGCATAAGCTAATACATGTTCACTCAATCAGGATATAATGCTAGAGCTGACCCAAAGAGGAACTAGGGGTGGGAAGTTATCTTCATGTATCCTTGTATCAGGGGAAAAAAAGTAAACTTCATTCATCACTCCAGGCACATCTTTTCCCATATAACAATATAACACAAGGTACATGCATACATTCAGAATGTCCATGTTGGCGACCTGGTATGCTGGTGATCCCAAGACCTTTTGAGGGAGTCCTTTGACGGTTGCCTCTATAAGAGTCTGGAAAGAAAAGCAAGCAATTAAATAACAGCGTCAATCATATTCATAAATTGCATTCCTTTCCTTCATGACAGGGGCACAATCATTTGTGATGCATACTAATTTATCAGTTATCCATTTATTGTTTTTAATCAAACCAAACCCAACCTTGTAAGAAATGCATTCTTCACAAAGAATACACAAGGACAGGCGAAGTTAAATTAATGGATAAAACGGCTAAGGTGGCAATAGCAGTGTGTGACCAAACCACACAGAACACAATGTTCAGATTTAAATTTTACAATTTGTATCAAGTTAGGGCAACAGCAGGTGTGCTAAAACTGGACTCAGTGGGCTGAATTTTGCTGTCGGCGGGGCCCGTTCGCCGACGCAAAAAATGACGTGGCATGACTTTGGGGGAAACCCCCAACATCATCCCGCTCCATTTAAATTTTCGGGAAGAAGGGGCCACAGCAAAATCAGCTGTGCGCCTGCCGACCTGTCAATGGCCAATTGAGGTCATTGACAGGATAATTAAAACAATTAAAAGGACCTGCTCGTCCAACCTTAAGGTTGGCGGGCAGGCCAGGAGCCCCGGAAGCAAATAGAAAAAAACATGAAACCTCATCCACTGACAGGATGAAGTTTCATATAGGGTTTAAAAAACTATAAAGTTTTAGTGAAATTTATTAACATATCCTATCTCGTGTGACATTGTCACATGAGGGGGACATGTTAAGGATTTTATTATTTTTATATTTTTAAAGTTTATAAGGCTGTCAGCCTCGGAGATGTGCGCTCTTTCGTGTGCATGTGCAAAAGAGCACACTCTCGCCTTTGGGGAATCCCTCTCTCCCCCAGGGAGCGCATAGTGCTTCCCGCCAGGCGTCATGCTTAAAATGGAGGTGGGGCCTGCTTCTCCAGCACGGATCAGCTCCCCGCCCACCAGAGATTGGGTCGGGCTTGCCCACCCGGTAGGCAGAAAATTCTCAACAGATTGAGCAGATATAGAACTGAAGACAGGGCATCCCTGAGACTGTGGACCATCAACAGCAGCAGAATTGTACAGGAGCACAATCTGTAACCTCATGGCCCGGCATATCCCCCACTCTACCATTACCATCAAGCCAGGGGATCAACCCTGGTTCAATGAAGAGTGCAGGAGGGCATGCCAGGAGCAGCACCAGCCATACCTAAAAATGAGGTGTCAGCCTGGTGAAGCTATAACACAGGGCTACTTGTGTGTCAAATAGCATAAGCAGCAAGTGATAGACAGGACTAAGCGATCCCATAATCAACGGATCAGATCTAAGCTCTGCAGTCTTGCCACATCCAGTCGTGAATGGTGGTGGACAGTTAAACAACTCACTGGAGTTGGAGGCTCCACAAATATCCCCATCCTCAATAATGGATGAGCCCAGCACATCAGTGCAAAATATAAGGCTGAAGCATTTGCTACAATCTTCAGCCAGAAGTGCCAAGTGGATGATCCATTTTGGCCTCCTCTGGAGGTTGCCAACATCACAGATGCCAGTCTTCAGCCAGTTCGATTCACTCCATGTGATATCAAGAAACGGCTGAAGGCACTGGATGGTGCAAACGCTAAGGGCCTTGACAATATTCTGGCAATAGTACTGAAGACTTGTGCTCCAGAACTTGCAATGCCCCTAGCCAAGCCGTTCCAGTACAGCTACAACACTGGCATCTACCTGGCTATGTGGAAAATTGCCCAGGTATGTCCTGTACATACACAAGAAGCAGGACAAATCCAACCCGGCCAATTACTGCCCCATAAGTCTACTCTCCATCATCAATAAAGTAATGGAAGGGGTCACCAAAAGTGTTATCAAGCAGCACTTACTTAGCAATAACCTGCTCACTGATGCCCAGTTTTGGTTCCGCCAGGGCCACTCAGCTCCTGACCTCATTACAGCCATGGTTCAAACATGGCAAAAGTGCTGAATTCCCGAGGTGAAGGTGAGAGTGACTACCCTTGACATCAAGGCAGCTTTTGACAGGGTGTGGCATCAAGGAGCCCAAGCAAAGTTGGAGTCAATGGGAATCAGGGGGAAAACTTTCCACTGGTTGGAGTCATAGCTAGCACAAAGGAAGATGGTTGTGATTGTTGGAGGTCAGACATCTTGGCTCCAGGACATCACCGCAGAGGTCCCTCGGGGTAATGTCCTTGACCCAACCTTCTTCAGCTGCTTCTTCATCAATGACCTTCCTTCCATCATAAGGTCAGAAATGGGGATGTTCGCTGACGATCGCACGATGGTCAGCACCATTCGCGACTCCTCGGGCACTGAAGCGGTCTATGTCCAAATGCAGCAAGGCCTGGACAAAATCCAGGCTTGGGCTAGGAAGTGGCAAGTGACATTCACGCCACTCCAGTGTCAGGCAATGGCCATTTCCAACACGAGGGAATCCAACCGTTGTATCTTGATGGCATTACTATCACCGAATCCTCCACTATCAACATCCTTGGGGGTTACCATTGACCAGAAACTGAACTGGATGGAATCGTGTGACAAGTAACCCACCTCCTGACTCCCCAAAGCCTGTCCACCATCTACAAGGCACAAGTCAGGAGTGTGATGGAATACTCCCCACTTTGCCTGGATGAGCGCAGCTCCCACAACACTGAAGAAGCTGGACACCATTTAGACAGAGCAGCCTGCTTGATTGGCACCAGGTCCACAAACATTCACTCCCTCCACCACCAAAGCACAGTAACAGTAGGGTGTACCATCTACAAGATGCACTGCAGGAATTCACCAAGGCTCCTTCGACAGCACCTTCCAAACCCATGACCACTACCATCTAGAAGGACAAGGGCAGCAGATAGATGGGAGCACCACCACCACCACCTAGAAGGACTCCTTCAAGTCACTCACCATCCTAACTTGGAAATATATTGTCATTCCTTCACTGTTGCTGGGTCAAAATCCTGAAACTCCCTTCCTAACAGCACCGTGGGTGTACCTATACCACATGGACTACAGCGGTTTAAGAAGGCAGCTCACCATCACCTTCTCAAGGGCAACTAGGGATGGGCAATAAATGCTGGCCCAGCCAGCAAAACCCACATCCCATGAATGAATTTTTAAAAAAATTTAAAAATTGCAAGTGCAAGTTGGGTGAGAGGAGAGCATAAACAGTTGAATGGTGTCAACACTTACCATCTGGGGTCAAGTATGAATGAACCCCAGGGCAAGGTACCAGAAGATAACTGATGTCTAACAAACCAGAGGGAGATGAAGAGGGAAAAAAAATAAGGAGCGAAAATTGGCAGGGGAAAAATTAAAACTAATATTCTTATGCAGAAGAATTTTACTGCAAATCAGGGTTTGCTTTATATTTTCTTTAATTTGTTCACATCAGGAATAAAGTGCAAAGTTTAGAATTTATTTTTAAACAAAGAATTGTATTCCTAATGGTAGCTTACAGCTCCTGGAAAAACTTTTAATTTTTTTTTGAAGCAGCTTCACTATTTTGGTGCTCTACATTGAATGATCAGTTAATTTTGAGACCAGTCACTCTAGCCCAATTAGTGCATTGCACATCAAGAGGTAAGTCACACAAGTTACACACAGGACAGAGGTGGTGGCAACCATCTCATGTGAAATACAAGTATCACTGGAAAATATATCTTTCCACTGTTTAATAGCGAGTAGTGATCAGGGAAGGCAGCTACATTCTCACACATTTAACCCTGGTTGCATAATAAAACAGTTTAGTATAATTATGTGGTTGGATTCTTAAAGATAAACTGAACACTTTTTGCTCATGACATGCCAATCGAGACAAAAATACATCTCGGGTAATTGGTACACCAGCTCTGAGCAGCGATAAATAGTACAGCGTGACTCCAAAGGAAACTTTTACTTTTGATGGCATGAACTAGGTAGACTTATTTAAAACTGCAATATGGACTACGCTTTGCTGCTAAAGGAATGCTGGCAAAAAATTTTAAAGGTACTGCTGGCTAAGTATTTCAAAAACAAAAGGTTTAATATACTTACCAAAGCTTTGAGAGCAGAGATGGCATCTGAATTCACTATCTGCTGCAATGCTTGCAACAGCAGCGTCAATACCTCTGATGCCTGCCGTTCCTTTTTTGAGCCTTAAGTTAAAGAACATCTTAAAATTAGAAACAAATGTTTCTGCATTCTTCTGCATAAATCAAAGTTTCTGACACCATTCTGCTTAACTGCGCATAGCAGTTAAGGATAATAAATAAAAAAGGGGAGAATCGTTTCAGATTCATTTCTCACAAATACCAACAGCCAAGTTAGAACAGTAATGACCTGGCAACAAGGTGCTCACATAATTGCAGTTGACGCGCTGTGGAAAGAAACATAAAAGGGAGCCTATCCTCAGAATAAATGCATAAGAAATCACTAACCTGACTCAATGGCATTTCTCACATAGCTGATCAGATGTTTCCAAATAAGATTAAGCATGGCATCTATGGAAGACAAAAATGAAAAAATAGCATCATGGCAGACATATGTTGTGAACAATAGAAATAAAAAGTGGCAGCATTTATGGAGAGCAAAACAGAGTTAACATTTCAGGCTGATGGCTTTTCATTGGAGTTCATCAATTTGAAACATTAACTCTCCCTCTCTCCACAGATGCTGCCTGACTGCTGAGTATTTCTAGCATTTTCTGTTTACATGCTATGTTTAATTTGGTCAACTTACTATTTACAATGTTTACCTTAAACAACTAAAATAGTTTAATTGTGCCTTAGTTGGTGAATATTTCACTCGAGAGATAAAACAGGATTTAACTTCTATCAACTTTGAGATTGTCAAATGTTACACTGTACAGTACATCAAAATCAAATGCTACGAAATGATTTACCTTCACCCAGTTTGCCAACAGTAATGAATGCATCTCTGACTGCGGTTATCAGGGTTCCAGCATTCTTGCAAAAGAACGAAGGACTATTAATTAATGGGTGCTGCAGAGGGTCTGTAGAAAACAACAACAATTTTACTAAAAGAGCAGAAAGCAAGCAGCATTGAGGCTAAAATGACATGTATAAAGACACATCAGAATAGATACAGTAAGAAAGTGTGTTAAATACGCCTGAAGACAAATCTTAAAACATAATCCACAGGTCGATTTCACATTAAAATCTGAAGCAGCCAATTTCAAAAATGGTCCTTTAGATATGGTCTTTTTCATTGTTTGCTTCAGTCTTACTTTCCTTAATCAGACTTATAGCGAGCTATAATTGCACCAACTTCGGCAAGACTGGTTTTGAATTTGAAGTGACTTGCTGAATGCATTTTAAGTTGGATCCACTCAGTTTCTACATTCAGTCCATGTACAGCAACCTTTAAGGCTCCTGCATCCTTGAATGCATCAAAGGGAGCGCATTTCTGACCTCCAGTGGCAGCACAATTGGCATCTGTACCAAGATCACTTCAAATACCCCAGCGAAACTGCTGAAAGGGAAATCAGCAACAAACTTACCCCTCCTCCATGAAGGTTGAACCAAGCTCAATTATAGCCCCGAGATTCTACTGGGACACCAGGGGCATTCCAACTAAGAGAGAATCTATGAACAACAATCAAGGCCCAACACAATCTCCAAAGGAACTGAAACCCACTGCTCTAAGCAGATGTCCACAGTAACATGCTAGCTTCATTATAGTACAAGTCAAGCAAAACACAGTTAAAGTAAAATAAAAGCAACCCAAATAGTTAGTAAGTACCAGGCATACCTAAACTAAGCTGGAGCTTGTTCTGTTTAACCAGATCAGTGACCTCAGGACCCACCAGAAGATGAAGTAATACTTCGACTCCTACAAGCTGCACTGCCTGCATTACTGGCAATGCTGAGAGGCTGGAATTCAATTGCAATCTTGGCACTGCTGGACTCGGTGTAGGAAAAGCAGCTGAAAGAAAGTTACATTCATGGGATATGCTGTACGGCAATAAAAAATACATTTCTAGTGTATTGCTACAGTATCACACATTCAATACATGAATTGTTTTACAAATCTTACCAGGTTTTTGTACAGAGGCTGGGGTTGTAATAGGAGAGATCATTGCAGTTCTGCAAGGTGTTCCTGGTGGATGCACAGTTCCATCAATACCAAATGCACTCTGCAGTAGCGGGATACATACCTACCGTAATATAATGGAAGGTCACCAGACATTTTATGCTGACAAAATCTAGTTAACAATCTAGATGGCACAGATTTTCAGCGATATATCAAAACATGTTTAGCAACGAACTACTCAAGTCATGTTTTTCCTCATATAAGTTTCAACCAAATATCAAACAGCAGTTAAAATAGACAAATCATGAACTAGTAAGAATCTCTCTTACATGAGGGCAACCCCAACCCAAAAACTCAAAATACCCCCCAAAAAATCATTACAAATTAAGCAACTGAATGTTAATGAGCGAACAAAAATTATGATACTTCACTTTGAAACTGAATTGGTTATCGATGCATTGGTTTCTACTAAACAAACTGAATCTGATGCAAAGATAAATGGACCCTTCTTGTAATCACAGTAATTGAAATGTACAATTTGTCCTGTTGGAGCAAGTCTGATGCAGTACATCACAAATTCCTGCAGACAAAGATTTGACAATAACCCACACCACCTCAGCTAGCCCATCATAAGGTTACAATGCTCCCTTTTTTGCTGGCCCTTTCCGGCAGAAAACAGCTGTGGATAAACTCAGGCTTAGTCAAATTTTTCCAAATATTGAGTAAACATTTTCAAAGCTAAGACGAACATAAAGTTGAAAAGCCCCTGAGTAATGTTAACCTATAAACTTTCACTGGTAAATTAACACTAAATATTTTATTCCTTTTCTCAACAGCAGGGGAAGATAAATTAACCAGTCAGCAAAAATATTCCAGAAAAGGTGACATGCAAATATAGCTGTAGGCCTCAAACAGTGATTGTGGGCTTTTCTTACCTGTTCAAAGTTAGCAGAAAGCAGTGGGCCTAGCCGAAGAGCCAAATACCACCAGACCTCTAATTTGGCAAGGCCCAAAATCTCCGTTCTTACGTGAATAGAACTCAGTGGCTGCATGAGCAACCGGAGCCGTTTTGCACTGCAAAGTATATCTGTACAGTAAAGGAAAATTTAACATATAAAACTGAAAGGATGGAAAAAAAGTCAAGAAAATATTTGAATTCTCTCCCATCAGTAAAAAGATTCCTGAATACATTTAATTTCCTCCTCCCATTTCCTTTTCCTCTCTTCCCTGTGCCTCACAATCTGCCAAAATGAGGGTGAGCCAGAGTTGTGCCGAGGACTCTTTCGATACTGCTCAGCAGTCAGTTGTTAAAAGAAAGGAAGCCGATTCCTATCTGTAGTTTCTACCTAGTGAGGAGTGAAGATCAGGGATTGCAGGTGAGAAGTCACAATGTCTAGAACTTTCATACAACACCAAAGTAACATTAGCGTCACACCAGTGCCAGGCAATGACCATCTCCAACAAGAGAATCTAACCATCTCCCCATGACATTCAATGGCTTCTCTTCCTGCTCCCAATTCGTTGGCCCCCACCAATTCTTTTAAAAAAATGATTCCTTCACAGGTGTCACTGGTTAGGCAATCATTTATTGCCCATCCCAAATTTCCCTCGCGAGGATGGTAGTGAGCCACCTCCTTGAACCACAGTCCATGTGCTGCAGGTGTACACACAGTGCTGATAGAAAGGGCCTTCCAGGATTTTGATCCAACAACAGTGAAGAAATGGTGATGTAGTTGGAAGTCAGGATGGTGTGTGACTTGGTGGGGAACTTGCAGGTGGTGGTCTTCCCATGCATATGCTGCTCTTATTCTTCTAGGTGATAGAGATCATGGGTTTGGAAGATTATTGAAGGAGCCTTGGTGAGTTGCTGCAGTGCATCTTGTAGATGGTACACGCTGCTACCACTGCACGTCGGAGGTGCAGAGAGTGAATGCCAAAGATGGTAGATGGATGCCAATCAAGTGGGTTGCTTTGACCGATGGTGTCGTGCTTCCTGAGTGTCGTTTGAGCTGCACTCAGACAAGTGGAGTATATTCCATCACATTCCTGGCTTGTGCCTTCAGGATGGCGGACAGGCTCTGGAGAGTCAGGAGGTGAGTTACTTGCCACAGGATTCCTAGCCTCTAACCTGCTCTTCTAGACACAGTATTTATATGGCTGGTCCAGTTCAGTTTCTGGTTAATGGTAAACCCCAATATGTTGATTGCTGTGGTAATGCCATTGAATGTCAAGGGGAGAAGGTTAGGTTCACTCTTGTTGGAGAGAGTCATTGCCTGGCACTTGTGTGGCATGAATGATACTTGCCACTTGTCAGCTCAAGCCGGAATATTGTCATGGTCTTGCAGCATATGGAGATTCACTTCTTCAACTGTTTTTGTCACGAATGGTGCTGAACATTACAGTGAACATCCTTATGATGGAAGATCATTGACAAAGCAACTACAGATGGTTGGGCCTAAGACACTAACCTGAGGAACTCCTGCAGTGATGTCCTGGAAATGAAATGATTGACCTTCAGCAACCAGAATCATCTTCCTTTGTGCTAGGTATGACTCCAACGAATGGAGAATTTCCTCCCTGATTCCCATTAACTCCTGTTTTGCTAGGGCTCTTTTATGCCACACTTGATCATATGTTGCCCTGGCGTCAAGGGCAGTCACTCTCACCTCGAGAATAGCTCTTCTGTCCTTGTTTGGACTAAGGCTGTAATGAGCCAAAGGAGCTGAGTGGCCCTGGAAAACCCAACTAAGCATCACCAAGCAGCTTATTGCTGAATAAATGCCACTTGATAGAAACTGTCAAGATGCCTTGCATCACTTGGCTGATGATCAAGGGTAGGCTGATGGGGACGGTAATTAGCTGGGCTGGGTTTCTCCTGCCTTTTGTGGACATTTCTCATCTACATGCTGCCCCTTGGCAACATCATCCGAAAGCACAGCATTAGATTTGACATATATGCCAGTGACACCCAACTCTACATCATCACCACCTCTCTTGACTACTCCACTGTTGTTAAATTGTCAGACTGCTTACTCGTAATCTAGTACTGGATTAGCAGAAATTTCCTCCAATTAAATACCAGGAAGAATGAAACATTGTTTTTGGCACCCGCACTAAACTCCACTCCCTAGCTTTAGAGTCTATCCCTCTCCCTGGCAACAGTCTGAAATTTAGCCTGTTTGTTTGTTACACTGGCGTGATATTTGATCCCAAGGTAAGCTTCTGGCCTCATATTCACCACATCTCTAAGGCTGCCTATTTCCAGCTCCAAAACATGGCCCAACTTTGCCCCTGTCTCAGCTCATCTGCTGCTAAAATCCTCATTTGTGCTTTCATTACACCTAGAATTGACTATTCCAACACACTCCTGGCTTGTCTCCCACATTCTACCTTCCATAAACTTGAACTCATCTAAAATCTTGCTGCCTGTGTCTTAATTCGTAGCAAGTCCCATTCACCCAACATCCCTGTGCTTGCTGGCCCACACATTGTTGTTTTCAAATCCCTCAACAGCCTTATCCCTCTCTGTTTTTGCAATCTCCTCCAGCCTAGCAACCCTCAGATATCTGAGCTCCTCTAATTCTGGTCTCTTGTGCAATACCAACATTAATTGCTCCAGCATTGGTACATGTGCCTTTAGATGCCTCGGTCTCAAGTCAATACCTTCTCTACACCTCGCTGCCTCTCAACTTTCCTCCTTTATGACACTTCTTAAAACCTATGTCTTTGACCAAGCTCTTGTGTGCCTCAGTGTCACAGCTTGTTTTATAACACTCCTGTGAAGTACCTTGGGATGTTTCCTTCCATTAAAGGTGCTACATAAATCAGTTTGTTTTTCTGCTCAGGGAACTGGAATCTTCAATCACATTGAAAAGGAGAATTCAAGAATCAAAACACACTTCGAGCAACATCACTGCCAGAAATAAGAGTGCATGTACTTGTTTTTTTCTTCTCACCCCTCAAATAAAATTGATATCAGCTGGGGAATAATGTGCTGTGTATGGTGGTTGGAGGTGCAAAAAGACAAAAAAATGGTCATGGAAAAACCTGACACTTCATATTTTCCAACATTTAGATTATAAAAGATTAAAAACATACAAGCAATACATTCAAAAATACTAACCCTGGTCTATTTCACAAAGTAATAAAGATAAAGCATACTTTCACATACCAGGATTCAATGCAAAATTATCAATCAAGCTTTTCCAGGCAATGAAAGCTATTTTCTTCACAACTGGAGAGCCACTACGAAAGCCCAACTCCTCCAAATGCAGTAGAGAATTAATGAAACTTCCTCCACGGTGCAATGACTTGTACAGGGAAAGAGAGATCAATTTGATAAGTTATGGGGAAATAAACTGAACTGTGGTTTAATCTGTGTTGTAGGTTTGACCATCACCTAAGCAAAGTAAATGCTGTTTAGCAACCCCCAATTATGCTCCTAAATTTGCAAGCACTATCTGCATTTTCTCCTAATATATTGGGCCAAAATAATTGAATGTAAAAGCTATGGAAGGTGGATTCTTGTTGTCTGTCTGGAACATATGTGAAGACATTCCAAACTCCAGAGGGAAAAAAAAATTAAACTGTCTATTAATAGCTCAGGGATGGAGGTATCCAGGACTCATTGCTATCAAGCCTTTTCACCTCACTTATTTAAAGGGGGCAGTAGCATGGTGGCAATGTTACTGGACTAGTAATCTAGAGGTCCAGACTAATGCTCTGGAGACAAGAGTTTAAATCCCAAAAGGGCAGCTGGGGTAACTTCATAAGTCTGAAATAAAATGCTAGTCTCATTAATAATGATCATGAAACTGCCGGTTTGTTGTTAAAAACCCCCCTGGTTCCCTAATGCCCTTCAGGGGAGAAAATCCACCATCCATGCTGGATCTGGCTTACATGCAACTCCAGATCCACAGCAATGAGGTTAACTCTTAACTGTCCTCTTGAAATGGCATAGCAAGCCAGTCAGTTATATCAAGCTATTTCAGAAAAAAAGCACTGTGGGTGTACCTACACCAGTTGGACTCCACTGGTTCAAGGTACCTCATTGTCACCTTTTCAAGGGCAATTAGGGAAGGGCTATAAATACTGACCTTACCTTCAAAGCCCACATCTCAAGAATGAATTAAAAAAACCTTATGGGGAGCAATATAATGGATTGACACTTAACACTAGCTCATGTCATATGGACAAATGTATCCTACCCCCAGCTTTCAATTACTTAAATTGTATACTACTAGAGATAAATAAATGTACAACATTGAAATTTATATTACTTGAAGCTTTAACCCACCTCTCCCTTTCAAGGAATGAGATCTACTGTACATTTCTAGGTTCAGTATTTTTCTTCAATTTCTTGGCCTTTACTGCAAGGGAATTGAACTGAAAGAATAAAGAATTCTTACTACAATTGTACAGGGCTTTTGTGAGACCACACTGGAGTACTGGGTGCAATTGGGCAGGACAAACAAGGCACGGGAATACAGAATGAATGGTCGGATCCTGGGAAGTACCGAGAATCAGGGGGACCTTGGTGTACGTGTCCAACAAGTACTTAGGGTAGTAGGACAGGTAGATGAGTTGGTTAAGAAGGCATATGGGATACTTGCCTTTATTAGCTGAGGCGTAGAATATAAGAGCAGGGAGGTTATGCTGGAACTGTATAAACGCTGGTTAGGGCACAGCTAGAGTATCGCGTGCAGTTCTGGAATCCGCATTATAGGAAGGATGTGATTGCACTAGAGAGAGTGCAGAGGAGGTTTACCAGGATGTTGCCTGGGCTGAAGAGTTTTAATTATGAGGAGAAATTGGGTAGACTGGGGTTATTTTCCCTGGAGCAGAGGAGATTGAGGTGGGGGACATGATTGAGGTGTATAAAATTATGAGGGACATAGATTGGGTAGACAGGAAGGAACTTCCCCCTTGGCGAAGGGATCAATAACCAGGGGGCAGAGATTTAAGGTAAGGGGCAGGAGGTTTAGAGGGGTTGTGAGGAAGAATTTTTTCACTTAGCGGGTAGTTGGAATCTGGAAGTCACTGCCTGAAAGGTTGGTAGAGGCAGAAACCTTCATAACATTTAAGTAGTATGTGCCCTTGCGATGCCATGGCATACAAGGCAATGGGCCTAGTGCTGGAAAATGGGATTAGAATAGTTAGGTACTTGTTGCGCTGGCGCAGACTCAATGGGCCGAAGGGCCTTTTTCTGTGCTGTAGACCTCTATGAATATAACTCTATGAGTTTTGATCCCATATTTAAAAGGAGGATATAGTTGCATTGGAAGCAGTGCAGCTAAGGTTCGCTAGATTCAATCCTGGAATGAGGGGGTTGTCCTGTAATGGGGCACTAAGTAAATTGGGCCTATACTCTCTGGAGTTTAGAAGAATGAGGGGTGATCTCAATGAAACCTTCAAGATTCTCAAGGGGCTTGATATGATAGACACAGAGGTTGTTTTCCCTGGTTGAGGAATCTAGAATATGGAGGCAGAGTCTCTGGATTATGGCCTATTAATTTAAGACCACAATGAGAAACTATCTTCACTCAGTGGGTTGTGATTCTTTGGAATTCTCTACCCAAGAGGTTGTGGATGCTTCATTGTGAATATATAAATGTTGAGGTATGAAGTGATATGGGGAGTGGTCAGGAAATTTAATGGAATGGCAGAGCAGGCTCAATAGGCCCTATGGTCTACTCCTGTTCCTATTTATATTCTTAACTTTGAATATTCTACAGTAAAATATTCTCTTGCAGCAACTTCATGGGCTCCAGTATTTACAGCTTTGAGCAACTTAGTCTACTTTGCAATTAATTGAAAATATAAAGTGTGTACCTCTTTCCCATCATTTCATCATCTATTGGGAGGCAATGCCTAGGATAATCTTACCTTTCCCAACAATTTCACAAAGAGGGGCCACAATTTCAACACATAAGTTTCATTTTTTGTTGTGAAGAGTTTCTGGAGCTCTGGAATCATTTTCTGAAACAATATGAAATATTTGAACATTTATGACTATACCCTTTGTTTTTTAAAGAAAGGTACAGAAAATGAATTTGTTGCACAAACTCAATGACCCACAAAAAAGGCAGAGGCACAGGCCTGTACCTTTGTCTTCCCAAATAGCGAGTCTCATAGCTCAGCAGATATTTGATCAGTAGGTGCAATTCCCTGTAGTAAAATCAATTTGCCCACAGCAAGGTTCCTCAAACAGTAATATGAAAATGAACACTTTTTATATACTAAAAAAAATCTGATGTTGATTGAAGGATAAATATTGATTCTGTCACCAGGCAGAACTCTCATGCTCTTCTGAAATATTACCACAGAATCTTGTACACCCACCCTACAGAGCAGGCAAGGGCTCAGTTTAAACACTTCATCTGAAAGAGGGCACCTTAGAGGATGCACCATATCCCCAAATAAGACAGAGTGTCTGCCTAGATTTGTGCTCAAGCCTCTGGGGTGGGACTTGAACCCACAACCTTCTGACTCAAAAGCACGGGGGTGACCTTTTGAGCCATACTGACAAAATTATACATGCCAGCTAAAATAGTAACAAAGGAAAAAAGAACCTTTTGGCTGTGGATTGACACATGGTAACCAAAGCAGAGTTTTTTTTTAGGCAATCACAGAAGGGGAAAGTTTACAAACTAAATAGGCTTTGAAATTCCAGTACATCAGTAATCTGGAGAATTGTTATTTTAAAAAGAGAGACAAAATAACAAGTGTTCTTATTCTCATACTTACTGAGGTCATTAGGGGCTCAATTATGCCTGCTATATCCGGCTGCTTTTGAAGTAGAAGTGGTAGCCCCATTTCCAGAGCTGTTGCTGCCCGTAACCGTACTTTGGGGGCTGAATGAACTACAAGAGGAAGTATTAGCCTGGCCCATTGAACAGCATTTTCTCCCATCTGAACTGGTGTCTGCTCTACCAGCCTTAAAACAGGAGAAGTAAAAGTTTAGAAAAACTATCCACAGAAACTTTCCTAATTTACAAACAGATCTGCTTGAAGATCTCTCACACACTGTCTAATAAAAAAAACATTTCATCTTTACAAATATCACATAACAGAGGTGTTAAAACTTGTCTTGACGAGTCAGATCAGAGACTCAAGTGACATCAATAAAACTTGCAACTTTAAGAAAAACATTTTTTAAAATCCCTACAAGAATATTCACTATCAGGAGACCACTGAACACATTTTGATATAAAAACTTATATCTTACTGCTCCTGTTCAGACATGATTAATTTGAAAATGCAAATACAATTATGATATAAAGTTTACACTTTAAAGCATACACTTTAAAATGTTTCAGTAGACCAATATATATTTGAAAGAAAATCTTTAATTCATGATGTCTTCATCAGGTTTAAAGTTTACTCAGATGAAACTAAGCACTACTAAGTTAGTGCAGTGATGAGGTTCTAATTAATCATTATGAACTTTATAACAATGTATCTTTACAAAATCTAGCACAATATTAAGCTATTATATGCCAATTCTCTTGAATGTAACTGTCCTCACCCCTTTCAAAATAAACATCCAGCCTCAACACCTCTTTCCTTGCAAATGACTGCTCCATCTCCAAACATCTTTTCTCACCAAAGTCCTTAAAGTGTTGTCTTCCAAATCTGTGCTCTTTTTCCCCACAATTCCATGTTTGAGTCTCTTCAATTAGGGTTCCAGTCCCACCATGGTACTGAAACTGTCTTGATCAAAGTCACAAATGACATTCTCTGATTATCTATCCCTCCTCATCCTTCTCAACTTGCCTGCAATTCTCAAGACCATACCGCTATTCTGTAACACCTTTCACCCGGTGTGTAGCTGGGTGGAACTGCATTTGGTTTGGTTCCATTCTTATTTATTGAATAATTGCAAGAGAATCACATGCAATGGCTTCTCTTCCCACTCCTGCATGGTTTCTCTGGAGTGCCCCAAAGGCCTATCCTTGACCTATATTTTCTCATCTTCATACAATCCTTTGGCAATGTCATCTGAAAACATCAGGTTCCTCAGATATGCCAACGACACTCAGCTCTATCACACCACACTGCTCTGGACTCCTTTACTGTCTTAATTTGTCACACTGCTAGTGCATAATTCAATAGTGGAAGAGCTGAACATTGCTCCAGCTAAATATTAGGAAGATTGAAGCCATTGGCTTTGGTTCCTGGCAAAAACGCAGTTTCCAGCCCTGGCAACTACCTGCAACCAATTCAGACCACTCGAAACTTTGGTATTGTGTTGACCCAGACATGAACTCCTGACCATATACCTTCTACATCACCAAAACTACCTACTTAACCTTCATAACATCGCTAGACTCTGACACAGGCTCAGCTGATCTGGTGCTGAAACCCTCACCTGTACCTTTGTTAACTCTAAGCTTGATTATTTTACCACTCTCTTGCCTGGCTTCTCATTTTCCACCTTACATAAACTCAAGTCATCCAAATCTTTGTTTGCAGTATCTTGACGCATTGCAAGTTTTATTCATTCATCACCCTGTGCTTGCTGACTGACAGTATCTTAGTCTGACGACCTCAGTCTTAAAATTTGCCTCTTGTGCATCTCAAATTTTAATTGTTCCACCACTGGCAGGCATGCTTTCAGATGCCTTGGTCCCAAGCTCTGGAATTTCCACCCTGCCTCTCTCTCCATTTAAGATGCTCCTTAAAATCTACTTTTTTGGCCAAGCTTATGGTCACTTGTCATTTGTGGCTCAGTGTCAAAAAATATTTCCTTTTGATATCACTTAGCAAACGCCTCGAAACATTTTTGCTACGCTAAGTGCTATATAATTGTAAGCTACTGGAGTGATTTTGATGCAGTCAGACTAATTGAAACTACATAGAATCAACCTAAAAAGTTACATTTTCATACCCTTGCCTAACCTCTCCCAGGGCAATGTTTAAGGTTCTCATTAGCTAAAGCTTACATGTTACAGAAAGTGAGGAAACACACTGTACCTGGATCTTGGCTATTTCTATTTTATAAACCACCAATTTTGCAGGCCTGGTTGTGTGGAAAGGTCTGTCCTCAATGCTCGTCTCTTATTGGTGGATTTGGGAATTCTCAAGCACAGAGGAAGCCATATGAGAAGAGACCACTTCAACACAGACTGCAACATTCTAAGCAGGCAAAAATCAATAGCTTACAAAGTGCATGCGTGCAGCACTGTGCAGGCAAAGTTTGTGTGTTCTTTATCATAGAAAGTTTACAGCACAGAAAGAGGCCCTTGGCCCATCATATCTGCACCAGCCCATAAACAAACTACCCAGCCTAATCCTACTTTCCAGCATTTGGTCTGTAGCCCTGCCGTTTACAGCACTTCAGGTGCACATCCAGACACCTTTTAAACGAGTTGAGGGTTTCTGCTGCTACTACCCTTTCAGATAGTGAGTTCCAGACCCCCACAAACTTCGGTGAAAAAAAGATTTCCTCATCTGCCCTCCAATTCTTCTAGCAATCACTTTAAATGTGCCCCCTAGTCACTGACCTCTCTGCTAAAGTAAATAGACCCTTCCCATCCACTCTACCCTGGTCCCTCATAATTTTGTACATCTCAATCAAACCTCCCTTCAGCCTCCTCTGTTCCAAGAACAATCCCAACCTATCCAATCTTTCCTTATAGCTGCAATTTTCTAGTCCTTGCAACAGCCTCGTAAATTGCGTCTGTACCATCTTTAGCGCAATTTAATCCTTTCTATAATGTGATCAGAACTGCACAAAGTACTCGAGTTATGGCCTAACTAATGCTTTGTATAACTTCAGCATAACCTCCCTGTTCTTATATTCTATGCCTCAGCTAATAAATGAAACGATTCCATATGCTTTCTTAACCAGCTTATCAACCTGTCCTATCTTCAGGGATCTGTGGACATTCACTCCAAGGTCCCTCACTTCCTCTGCACCTCTCAATATCCTCTCATTTATTGTGTACTCCTTTGCCTTGTTTGACCTCCCCAAATGCATCACCTCACACTTCTCAGGGTTGAATTCCATTTACCCTGTTTAATTACAGCAATAGTTTGAACATCACAATATTTCAGTAAACTGAAACAGTATTTTCCAGCCTTATTCTCGAAATAGAAATATGCATAACATGGTTTAAATGGCAATTAGGGATGGGCAATAAACGTTGACCTAGCCAGCAATGCCCACATCCCATGAATGATTAACAATAATAGAAAATTCAAACGGGTCTTCATTTAATGCCAGACAAAAATGTTAATTCAGTTTTCAGTGTTTTCCAGGAGATAATTTCGAAATCTTTTTAAAAAGTTAGTCATGAAGTCACCGCAGATAGCAAACCAGCTAAATTAAGGGATTTCGCTTGATCATATTGATTTGCAACATCAGTTTTATCAAATGTATTTTTAGAATAGTGAAAATCTTCCCATTCAGTAATAAAAAAACTCAAATGAATATGTATCTGCTGGAACTATTTCAGAAAATTACTGAACTAATACAAACCTCCTGATCTCTAGAATCCACATACTTTGCAACATCCTTACTTTGCAAATACATTACTTCTTAAATGAATAAACATGTGAATAATTCCACTTTGATCCACACTTACCTTATAATAAGGTTTAAGGCTTCATGTTCAATGACCATTGACTGTTGATCTCTTGTTAATATTGTTTCCATTGCTCCAAGTACATTTTGAACCTAACAGCAAAACAAAACTAGTGAGCAATTTGGTCACTGGCCAACACTTAATACACTACAGACAAAAAAAAAATCCAGGAAGGTACAGAAAAATTAGGTTAAAATTGTAGTGCAGTCTTAAAGAACCTTCACTGAATAAATAATTCAAGCTAAGGTTTGAAGTTGCATTTATGCTACAAATGTAAGCATTGAAACAATTGTGAACCAACTGATCAATTGCTATAGCAGCTTAAAATCAGCTCTAATATAGTGCCAGTAAGCTCAAGCCATAAATTACATTAAAATACTTCAGGATTTTGGATGATGTACTTCATTATGACTTTTTCCTCAGGTGAAAAGCTCAATACTTTGGTATGCAACCATCTACAGAACCTGTTCCCTCCCTAATTTTTTTTATATAATTATGAACATTCAAAATGAGACAGTAGGAAAGGGCTGAGCAAGTTACAAGAGTCGTATTTAGACATACTGCAAAAGATCATTCTCAATGATAACAATTAACATTTAAATTGAGATTGATCTGCTTTTTGGTGGCATGAAGTATGTTCATGTGCTAGAACCTGCATTTATATTGCATTCTATTGCATTCTCAGGATATTCTAAAGTCCATTATAATCAAAGAATTGCATTTGAAATGCAGTCACTTGTCTTAATAAATGTGGCAGCCAGTTTGCACACATGTTGTAAATAGCAACAGGGATGGCAATTCCAATTTCTGTTTCTATTGGTGTTAGTGGAGAAAAATAAGTGTTAGCCAGATCCCTCTGCTCTATTTCAAACTATGCTGTGGCTTTTTTAACATCTATTTCCACAAGCAGATGGGGCCATGGCTTACCATCTCATCTAAAAAGGCAGGACCCTCTGACAATGCAAGCCTCTCAGGAATGGTGATACAGTTCCAAGTCAAGAACACAGGTAGCTCAAAAGGGAACTTGAAGGTGGCGTTCCTATGCATCTACTGCTGCTGTCTTTCTAGCTGGTAGTGGCATGGGTTTGGAAGGTGCTGTTGAAGGAGCCTTGGTGAGTTGCTGATGTGCATTTGTAGATGGTACAACACTGATATTACAGTGGAAGGAATGAATGCTTAAATGGAGTGCCAATCAAGCGGGCTGCTTTGTCCTAGATGATGTTAAGCTTCGTGAGTGCTGTTGGAGCTGCGCTCATCCAGGCAAGTGGAGAGCATTCAATCACACTCCTGACTCGTGCCTTGTAAATGGTGGACAGCTTTTGGAGAGTTGGGAGGTGAGTTATTTGCTGCAGAATTCCCAGCCTCTGACCTGCGCTTGTAGCCACATTGTTTATACAGTTGGTCCAATTCAGTTCTGGCCAATAATATTCCTCAGGAAGTTGATTGTGGAGAATTCATTGATGGTAATGCCATTGAATGTCAAGCGGAGATGGTTAGATTCTCTTGTTGGAGATGGCCATTGCCTGGCACTTGTGTGGTGTGAATGTTACTTGCCACTTGTCAGCCAAGCCTGGATGTTGGCCAGGTTTTACTGCATATAGACATGGACTGGTTCAGTATCTGAAGAGTTGTGAATGGTGAACATTGTGCAATCATCAGTGAACATCCCCACTTCTGACCTTATGATGGAGCAGCTGAAGATGTTTGTGCTTGGTACAGTGCCTTGAGGGACTTCTGCAGCAATGTCCTGGGACTGAGATGATTGACCTCCAACAACCACAACCACCTTCCTTTTTTGCTAGGTATGAATTCAACCAGTGGAGAGTTTTCCACCAGATTCCAACCATTTCAGTTTTGCTAGATCTCCCTGATGCTACACACAGTCAAATGCCTTGACGTCAAGGGTGGTCACTCTCACCTCGGAGGTCAGCTCCTTTGTCAGTGTCTGGACTAAGGCTGCAATGAGGTCGGGAGTCAAGTGGCCCTGACGGAATCCAAACTGAGCTTCAGTGAGCAGATTATTGCTGAGCTAGTGCTGCTTGATAGCACTGTTGATGACCCCTTCCATCACTTTGCTAATGATCAAGAGTAGACTGATGGGGCTGTAATTGCACATAACTCGGGCAATTTTCCATGTTGCCGGATAGATTCCAGTGTTGTCGCTGTATTGGAACAGCTTGGCTAGGGGTGCGGAAAGTTGTAGAGCACAAGCCTTCAGCATGACTGCTGGAATGCTGTCAGGGTGCATAGCCTTTGCATTATCCAGTGCTTCAGCTGTTTCTTGATATCACGTGGTGTGAATCGTATTGGCTGAAGACAGGCATCTGTGACGCTGGGGACCTCTGGAGGAGGCCAAGGTGGATCATCCACTCAGCACTTTTGGCTGAAGATTGTAGCAAATGTTTCAGCCTTGTCTTTTGCACTGACATGCTGGGCTCCCCATCATTGAGGATGGGGGTATTTTTGGAGCTTCCTCCTCCAGCTATTTCTTTAACTGTCCACAACATTCATGACTGGATGAGGCAGAACTGGATGTGGCAGGACTGCAGAGCTCAGATCTGAGCCGTTGGTTGTGGGATTGCATGCTGCTTCCCACTGTTTGGCATGTTAGTCCTGTTGTAGCTTCACCGGGCTGGCACCTTACTTTTAGGGATACCTAGTGCTGCTCCTGGCATGCCCTCTTGTACTTTTCAATAAGCCAGTGTAGATTGCCCAGGTTGATGGTAATGGTAGAGTGATGATATGGTGGGTCATGAGATTACAGATTATGTTCGAGTACAATCTGCTGCAGCTAATGGCCCACAGCGTCTCATGGGTGCCCAGTTGAGTTGGTAGATCTGTTTCTACTTAGCACGGTGTAGCGCCACACAACACGGTGGAGGGTATCCTCATTGTGAAGGCAGGCAGGAGTACATAGTCATAAGGACTGTGCAATGGTCACTCCTACCAATACTGTCACGGATAGATGCATCTGGTACAGATAGATTGCTGAGGACGATATCATGAAGGTTTGTCCTTTTTGTTGGTTCCCTCACCAGCTGCCACAGTCTGAAGCTAGCAGCTATGTTCTTTAGGGCTCAGCCAATAGTGGTACTACTGAGCCACTTTCAGTGATGGACACTGAAGACCCCCCCTCAGAGTGCATACTGTGCCCTTGCCACTCTCAGTGCTTCTTCCAGTTGATGTTCAACATGGAGGCGTACTGGTTCATCAGCTGGGAGGGTGCCGTATGCGGTTATCAGCAGCAGCCAATAAAATAACCACTAAACTCAAATTGAACAAAATGTGCAATTTGTGTCAGGAAAAATTAATTCAATTTACTATCCAGAACAGAGTAGTTATAAACACAGCAATAGTTGCAGGAAAGCTCACCTCCTTCGCAACCACTTCTGCACAAAAACTCTGTTTTGATATAACCCAAAGTGCTCTTGTACACGTGTTCTTATCAGTTGACTTGACTGCAATATCACAGAGTGTCATAATCAACTGTCTGGCTTCAGGTTCTGCAGGGAAAACAGAAGGAAAGACAAATTATTCATAGTTATATGGGAGGTCAACCCTAAAAGCTAATTATAGCATTATGTACTGCCATATTGCAAGAATACCATCTACACCAGGGAACTGAGAATTTTACAGCAGGGTTTGAATAAAGGCAGTTAAGCACTTTGACAAGCTTACAACTTATATTTATATAGTGTCTTTAATGTAAAAACACTCATGACAATTCACAGAAACATAGGAAATAGGGGGAGTAGACCATTCAGCCCCTCAAGCCTGCTCTGCCATTCAACTAGATCATGGCTGATCTTTTACCATTTTCCCCACACTATCCCCAAATCCCTTGATGTCTTTAATATCTAGAATTCTATCTATCTCTGCCTTGAACCTACTACACAGCCCTCCAGGGTAGAGAATTCCAAAGATTCACCACGCTCCGAGTGAAGAAATTCCACCTCATCTCAGTCCTAGATGGCCTACCCTTTGTTCTGAGACTTTCCCCCACCCTGGTTCCAGACACCCCCCCCCAACCAGAGTGAACATCCTTCCTGCATCTATTCTGTCGAGCCCTGTAAGAATTTTATATGTTTCAATGAGATCACCTCTCATTCTTCTAAACACCAGAGAATACAGGCACAGTCTCCTCAATATCTCCACTTAGGACAATAACACCATCCCAGGGAGCAATCTAGTGAACCTTTGTTGCACTCATTTTATGGCAAATATATCCTTCCTTAGGTAAGGCGACCAAGATTGCACATAATAGTCCAGATGCTGACTCACCAATGCTCTCTACAATTGCAACAAGACATATTTACTCCTGTACTCAAATTGTCTTGCATAAAGGTCAATATACCATTTAAAAAAAATTATTCATTGAGAGAATGTGGGCTTCACTGGCTGGGCCTGCAGTTATTACCCATCCCTGGTTGTCCTTGAGGAGGTGGTGGTGAGAGGCCTTCTTGAACCGTTGCAGTTCATGTGATGTACGGAGTTCCAGGATTTTGACCCAGTGAAGAAACGACAATACATTTCCAAGTCAGGATGGTGAGTGACTTGGAGGGGAACTTCTAAGTGGTGATGTTCCCATGTATCTGCTGCCCTTGTCCTCTGGATGGTAGTGGTTGTGAGCTTGGAAGGTGCTGCCAAAGGAGCCTTGATGAATTCCTGCAGTGCATCTTGTAGATTTGCCTTCCTAATTGCTTGCTGCACCTGCATGTTAGCTTTCAGTGACTCATGAACAACGGCACTCAGGTTACCCTTTGGACATCAACACTTCCCAATCTCTCACCATTTAAGAAATACTCTGCACTTCTGTTTTTCCTACCAACTGGATAGGTTCACATTTTTCCACATTATATTTCATCTGCCATGTTCTTGCCCACTCACTTAAGCCTGTCTAAATCCCCTTGAAGCGTCTCTGCACCCTCCTCAGCTTACATTCCCACCTAGTTTTAGCTCACCAGTAAACCTGGAAATATTACATTTGGTCCCCACATCCAAATCATTGATAGATTACGAATAGCTGAGGCCCAGGCACTGATCCTTGCAGTAGTCCAGCAATCACAACCTGCAGCTCAGAATGACTTGTTTATTCCTACTCTGTTCTTAATCCACACTAGTACATTACTCCCAATCCCATGTGCTCTACTTTTGCTTACTAACCTCTTGAGTGGGACCTTATTGAAAGCCTTCTGGGAATCCAAATACACAACATCCACTGGTCCTCCCTCATCTATTCTGCTTGTTACATCCTCAAACAAAATCATGTTTGTCAGACATGATTTCTCCTTCACAAATCCATGTTGACTGCCCATTCCTACCATTACTTTCTAAGTGTTCAGTTATCACGTTCTTTACAATAGATTCTAGCATTTTTTTCTACTACTGATGTCAAGCTAACAGTTTTGTAGTTACTCGTTTTCTCGCTGCCTCCTTTTTGAAATAGCAGGCTTACATTTGCTACCTTCCAATCTGGTGGAAACATTCCAAAAGTATAGAATTTTGGAAGATGACCACCAATGCATCCAATATCTCTACAGCAACCTCTACAGTCTGGGATGTAGATCATCAGGCTGGGAGGTTTACTGATTTTCAGTCTCATTAATTTCTTCAGTGATACTTTTCTTACTAATACTAATTTATTTTAGTTCCTCATTCTTTGTGGTGCCTTGGCTCGCTACTATTTATGGGAGTTCTTTTTGTATCTTTCTCCAAGACACAGACAGACAGACAAAGTATTTTAGTTTCTCTGCCATTTCCTTATTCTTCATTATAAATTCTCATGTCTCTGCCTGTAATGAGCCCATCTTTGCCTTTGCAAATCTTTTTCTTTTAACATACCAATTTACAGTCCAACTTTGTGTATCTGGCTAGTTTATTTTCATCAGTTTCTTGAATCTCCTTTGCTGAACTCTAAAATGTTCCCAATGCTCAGGCTTACTCATTTGTTTGGAAACTTTATAAGCCTCTTTCTTTGAACTAATACAATCTTTAACTTCTCTCCTTAGCTATGGTTGGGTAACTTATGCTATTGAGTTTTTGTGCCTCAAAGGCATGTATATTTGTTGTAAACCACGTATTAATTCTTCAAATGCTAGCAATTGCCCGTCAACTGTTATACCTTTTAATGTAGTTTCCCAGTTCACCGCAGCCAACTTGCTACTCATACCTTCATAGTTTCCTTTGCTTAGATTTAAGATCCTAGTCTCAAATTGAACGATATCATTTTCAAACAATGTAAAATTATATCATTGTATCATCATTATTCCTGAGAGGCTAAGATTAATTAGCCCTTTCACATTGCACAATACCAGATCCAAAATAGCAAGCTCTTCAAGTTGGTTCTTCAACATAAACTTCTAGAAAACCAGCTTGTATGCATTCCAAGAATTCGCCCTCCACAGCATTACTGCTAATTAGGTTTGCCCAGTCTATATGTAGATTAGAGTCCCCCCTGATTTCTGTATTACCCTTGTTGAATGCAACTCTAATTTCCTGATTTAATCCTACATTACCACAACTGTTTGGTGGTCTATAAATAATTCCTACCCAATGTTTGCTGACCCTTGCTGCTTCTACATCTTAATTTTCCCATCTAAGATCCTCTCTCACTAATGTACTGATCTTATCCTTTAAAAGCATTATCCCAACTCCTTCTCCTTTTTCCCTATCCTTCCTTAATGTCAAATACCCTTGAATATTCAGTTCCCAGCCTTGATCACCCTGGAGCCACATCTCTATAATGGCAATTAGATCATACCCTTCTACTTCTATTTGTGCTGTCACTTCATCTAGCTTATTGCAAATGTTGCATGCATTTAGGTAAACTGCCTTTTATCTTGCCTTTAACATTTTTCTGTATTTTAACCCTGCTTGCTGCTGGTCTTTGGTTCCAGTGCCTTCCAATTTCACATACTATTTTTCTATCTACCATTACCAGTTTTGTTTCTCTCCTATCCGAGTTCTCTATCTAGTTCTCACCCCCCCCTGCCGAGCTAGATTATACCCTCCCTAACAGCACTAGCAAATCTCTGTGATGATATTGGCCCTGGTCCTGCCAAGGTGTATCCCATCCTTTTTGTACAGGTCCCAACTGCCCAGAACTGGTCCCACTGCTTCAGAAAACTAAAAACCTTCTCTCCTGCACCATCTCTACAACCATGCATTCATTTACTTTATCCTCCCATTCCTGTACTCACTGGCACAGAGTAATCCTGAGATTACTGCCTTTGAAGCTCTACTTTTTCATCTGTTTCCCAACTTTTAAAAATCTGCCTTCAACACTCCACCCCTCTTTCTACCTATGTCAGTTCCGATATGGACCATGACCTTTGGCTGTTCACCGTCCCCCATAAGTATGTCCTGCAACCACTCACTGACATCCTTGACCCTGGCAGCAGGGAGGCAACATAGCATCCTGGGGGTCACATCTACAACTGCAGAAACATCTGTTTCCTTAACTATAGAATTCCCTTACCTCTATTGCTCTTCCACTTTTCTTTCTCCCCTCCTGTGCAGCTGATCCACCTGTGGTGCCACGGATTTGGCTCTGCTGCACTCCCATGAGGAATCATCACCCTCACCAGTATCCAAAACAGAAAACCAGTTAGTGAGCGAGATGGACAGAGGGGATTCATACACGACCTATCTGGTTCTCCCAGACTGTCCAGCAGTCACCCATTCCCTCTCTGCCTGCACTTTCTTAACCTGCGGTGTGACCACCTCCCTAAAGGGGCTATCCACATAGTTATCAGCCGGCGGATGCTGTCACTCAAGTTCCAAAACCTAGAGCTCAAGTTTCTGCAACTAGTGATCCCCTCAGCCATGGGAAGTATCCACGATTTCCCTTGTCACAGGATGCGCATTCCACCTGTCTGAGCTGTCCTGTCTTAACTTTATAAACTATATTTTATAAACTGGAGCCTATAAAGTACAAATACTCACCAACTACTTACCAATCAGCTCCTTCCCCTGTGCCGATGTCACTTTTTATTCCTGGTGTCACGTTCTGGACTCCTGTGCTCCGCTCCAGTCGGCTGCTTTTTATGCCCTACTCAGCTCTCACCTTCCCACTGCTCTTTAGTTAGCTAATTACTTACTTTCTTAATGATTTGTTAAATTAATGCTTCTCCTTGCCATCACTTAAAGTGCTCCTTTTCAACTTAGTATTATAATTCACAGGAGTATTATAAAACAAAGTATGATACTGAGCCACATAAGGAGATATTTGGTCAATGACCAAAAGCTGGGTCAAAGAGTTAAAGTTTTAAGGAGCAGCAAGGTAGACAAGGCAGAGAAGTGTAGAGAACGTATTCCAGTGCTTAAGACTTAGGCAACTGAAGCACGGCCAAAAGTGGAGCAATTAAAATTGGGGATGCAAAAGAGGTCAGAATTAGAGCAGCACAATTTCTGAGGGTTTTAGGGCTTAGAAATCAGAGATAGGGAGGGGCGAGGTCATGAAGGGATTTAGTCATGGATGGATTTTGCAACAGGGATAAGAACTTTAAAGTCAAGACATTGTTTGACCTGGAGGCAACATAGGTCAGCAAGCACAGGCGTGATAGGTGAACAGTACTTGGTGTGAGCTAAGAAGTTGGCACCAGAGTTTTGGAGTGTGGAATTTGGGAGACTAACTAGGAGTGCATTGGAATAGTCAGCAAAAGCATGAATGTGGGTTGCAGCAGCATGTGACTTGAGACAGGAGCAAAGTCAGGTGACATTATGCAAGTGGAAATAGATGGTGTTTAGCAAAGGCCGAAAACTAATTCGGAAGTTCATCTCAGGGTCGAGTATGACGCCAAGGTTTAATCTTAGACAGTTACCAGTGAGAAGGATGGAATTGGTAGTTAGGGAACAAAGTTTGAAGCGGAGACTGAAAATAATGGCTTAAATATTGGGAAGATTGAATTGAAAGAAATTTCTGCCCATCCAGTACTGTTTGTCAGATAAGCAGTCTGATAATTTATCAACAGTGTAAGAATCGACAGAGGTGGTGGTGAGGTAGAGCCGGGTGTCGCCAGCAGACATGGGGAAACTAACGCTATGCTTTCAAATGATGTTGCTGAGGTGGAAATAAAAAGTGGGAGGGGTCCAGCGATAGATCATCAAAGGTAACAGTGTGGGAGCAGGAAAAGAAGCCATTGCAGGTGATACTTTGGCTACAATTAGATAGGTAAGAAAGTAACCTGCTGAGTGTACCCCCACCCACTGTACAACAGTGAAGAGGCATTGGAGGAGGGTGGTGTGCTTAACCATGTCAAAGGTTACACGCAAGTCAAGACAGATGAGAATAGAAAGTTTATCTTTGTCACACTCACACAGGATGACATGTGTAAATTTGAAAAGAGCCATTTCAGTTCTGTAGCAGGGGTAGAAACTTGACTGCATGGGTTCAAACATGGAGTTCCAGGAAAGGTAGGCACCAATTTGGCAGGCGACAACACATTCGAGGGCTTGGATGAGGAAAAGGCAGATTGGAGACGGGACTGTAGTTTGCAAGGACAGTGGCGTCAAGGGTTGGGTTTTTTGAGGAGAGGGGTGACAACAGCAGGTTTAAAAGAAAGAAGGACAATACCTGTAGAGGACCATTAACAATCAATGCTGGCTAACATGGGACCAAGAAGGGGAGAGGGGATGTGTGTTGGGTGTTCCATAGTTTAATGTAGTTAGGGTTGATGTAGCAAGAGGTGGGATCGTTGACAAGTTGAGCTCAGAAAGGGCATGAGGGGAGATTGGAGAGAAACTAGGAAAAGGAGAGTGTGTGTTCAGGTCTTGAGCAGGACAAGCATTAGAGGAAATTTGGCCAGGTTGGCTTGTAGAAGGGAAAGGCACAGCAGAGGCAGCTTATCAGAAGTTTTCTATACAGCAAAAAGGGGAATATTACTTGCACATTCAGTACATAAAAATATATTGCAAAAGTTTTAAAATTACTTAAATAAAATGCATGAAGAAAATTTCTATTGAACTGTACCTGACAATCCAGCACTAATATTACTGTGAAAAACACAGAATCCCAAGGCTTGTAGTGCTGCATTACAAAGTTCTGAATCCGAACTTGAAAGATGAGTCTTGATTGGAAGAAAAAAGCATTTGGTAAAAATGAGGAAAATTTCATGAGAAACCAGAAAGCTTTTAGTTGTAAGGTATATATAATTGGTGAAAGGGCTAAAAAAATATTCTTATACACATGCAGAACTGTAGATTGTATTGATATAATCCGTAAGGGTCTCCTGCAAGTTTGGGGGAGATGGAAGGAGAGAGAGTAGGGGCATATAACAAGAAACAGCTATTTTCTATTCAGGGTTATACAGCACTATGATAAAGCTAGAGAGATTCAGAGAACAAATATATAAGACTCTCCCCCTCAAAATTCTCCGATTCTATTTTTGAATGAAGGTGCAGGAACTTCCATTTTTTAAACTTTGCAGTTGACATCAAATTGTATTCAACTGTTAATAAAGTCAGCTGATAGATCAAAAAAACTGGGGTGAGGAGAGAAGAGGGGGAGAAACTTATGAAAACATTTCAAAAATGTTATTTGTAAAAAGTTGCATTGCTCCTTCAAGAACATCCCAATGAGAACATCTGCTACTTTTTACAAGTTGTACAATTTTTGTATTACCCCAAATTAGTTGTAAAACTATTCTAAGAGAAAAATACTTATCAAGCTGACTTGAAAGAACAGGTGTAATGTACAAATAATAAACAGCCAGGCATCACAGTGGTAAAACAGGCATTACATAACATCCAATTTGAATTTCTGTGATCCTTCTATTAAGTTATTCAAAAATTAGGGTCCCAATGCAAAAATATGATTAACTCCAGTACACTGCAAGTTTGAAAATGTGTCACCCTGAAATAGTTTTAAAATATACTGATTCGGGAACAGAATATTTTCACTGATCAGCGTACAAGACAGCACAAATATTGCAGATGCCTGATTGTTGCTCCTGTGTATACTCTATGAACTATTTAAGATCCATTTAAAATTGTAATACTCAATGGCATATGGCAGTCTCAAAGATACAAAACTATAACCCTCAATCAGTTTTGCTTCCAAATACTCACCCAGGTCCCTCCAGAACTTACTACCAGACTTAAAAGGGGCAATGCATACTCATTTTTATATATATTTTAAAGAATTTATAAACAGTTACAACTTCTTACAGCTATGTGGGGAGAGAAACAGTGTTAACGTTTTGAGTCTGCATGACCCTTCTTCAGAGCCATACATACTCAAGAAACATTAACTCTTGTTTCTCTCTCCACAGATGCTGTCAGACCCACTGAGTTTTTCCAGCATTTTCTGTTTTTATTTCAGATTTCGAGCATCTGCAGTATTTTGCTTTTAACTTTATATTTCTATGTTGGTGAGAGGGAAACAAATTGTTCTGGTGTCCCAGCTAAGCTGCTTTTCCATCTACCACCTAATCTAGCAATTAAAGTGGTCCAGTGACACTTCTCCCCACAAAGTTCCCTTCCACAAGGAAGGTATCTGGCACCTCCACTCAGGAGAGTGAGGCTAATCACGAATTAACTGACTGGAAATAGGCATCTTGCAGTTGTGCTCTAAGGCACTGGCTACAAACCATGACCTTAACAAGGTAGAAAGAGGTATACTCTCCAAATAAAATTTTAATATACATTTTATCAAAACACAATTTCAGCAATTCTACCATGAAAGGCAAATAATGTGAAACTAATATTACTCTGATCGTAGCATTTCACCTCAGAATAAACATAAAATTAAACTTACTTTAAATGCTTCACAGAGGCGAGTAAACTGTTTGCCAACTGCAGCAGCAAATTCTTTTCCATCTTCTCCACTCAGACGGCTAAAATACAGGATAAATTCAACCAGTTTACTCAATTAGTGAACAATGATAAGAATGGTTTAAGATTTGAAATGGAAATCTTCACTTACGCAAGTCAGACCAGCACCCATGTGATATTTGCAAATCTAGCACCATCTTTGTGGTTTAAATGAGATTACCATTAAGGATCACTCTTTTACTAGTTGCCACCAGCCCCCAAGCTCATTTACTTTACAAATCTTGGACTCAAGCAGGAAGACAAGTATGTGATCACTTCAGGCTGGAAGCACACGCTGGACCAAGAGGCAATAATATGTTTCTCTTTCAAATAAAAAAAAAAGGCAGCAAAATATCATTCTGGGAGCAGATGGGTAAAATTTTAACTCAAATACATTTCTTCCAATGTAATTCAATTGTCACTGCAGAAACAATTCAGTAAAATACTCAATTTCAGAGAAATTGTCATTGATTAGACAATTGCATGCATATATTAACATTCAGCTATTTTTGTAATGACACAATTAATGTGGCATTCTTAACTTTGTTGAGTGCCATTAAAGCCTTTAATCTTTAGAAACAGACTGATGACAACACAACAAACTAACTGCACAGAAGCATTGTAAGACATCTTTTCTCAATGAACTGACAAACGCAGCAGTGGGCCAACCAGTTCATACTGGTGAAGTACTTTGTGTACTGACCTGGAAATGGTAAGATAGGCATCCACTTGCTCAGTGGATGAAATAGATGAGTCTTCCAAGGTTTCCAACAGTGGCTGCAAACCAGAAACTACTGGCTGAGCAGCAGCCATCATTTTTGTACTAGCAATTCTGCAGGAGTAGAGGAAAAAAAGAGGTTATTGGTTTATCCCTCACCATTCCCATTGCCGTTTCCAAGTTCCAAGCTCTAAACTGAAAATATTGCAATAAATCCTGATAAATTTATGCTTATAACAATTTAAATTTCTACACGTTATGTACAAGTAACAAATCAAAGTATGTTTTTAAGTTAAAACTCATACTGCTCACTAACACAAACATGAGCATAACAGAATTCTGCAGTGAGGAAATAGACATTCAATCATGAAACAGAGTGAATGTGAGGAAATTGCAAAGCTAAAAGTCAACCCAATAGCTGAGTGCTTCCAAGCTTTAACTATTGTTAAATATACAAGTTCAGAATCTACCCATTCAAATTCCACATCTCATTTTACATATTAAGATCCTAGACTTAGCAGTTAGCAGGGAACTCAAGTCATATGTAAATACATAATTCTATAAAAGTGGGAGTATAAGTAGCAACGAAAAGACCAACAACATTTTGGTTTTACATAGTGCAAGAGCAAAAAAGTTTACAATAGATGAGCACAAGACAATGATGAAAATACTGTTAGAATACTGTTCCCTTCCATTGTAGAAAGGCCAGAGAAGCTTACAGCTTAGATTCGGATACTCAGAATGATAAAATATGGTTATGAGGAGATACTTGGGGCTAATTCAACTGTAACAAAGGTGGCCAAGAGAAGTTTACTAGTTGGCTAATTTGGGCCTTTATTCTCTGGAGTTTAGAAGAACAAGAGGTGATCTCTTTTGTATGTAAAAAATTCTTACAGGGCTCGACAGGGTAGATACAGGAAGGATGTTTCCTATGTTTTTGTGGGGGGGGGGGGCGTGGTCTAGAACCAGGGGGCACAGTCTCAAAATAAGCAAACCAGACCACTTAGGACTGACACTTCACTCAGAGGCTGGTGAATCTTTGGAATTCTCTGCCCCAGAGGGTTATTGAGGCTCAGAGTATGTTCAAGACTGAGATCAATAGATTTCTATATATTAAAAACATCAAGGGATAAAAGGATAGTGCAGGAAAATGGTGCTAAAGTAGATCAGCCATGATCCCATTGAATGGTGGGGCAGACTCGAAGGGCCGAATGGCCTACTCGAGCTCCTATTTATTATGATCTCATGGTTATGAAGTTACAAAGAACTTTAGTAAACAGGAAAAGAAAATTTCCTCCAGTTTAGAAGTCAGTGACAATGGGAAGTGGTGGGGGGTGTGAGGGATAATGGTGGTTGGTGGTGGTTAGCAAAAATTATTTCCAGCAAGTAGTTCGTGGGCAGAATAGTTGAGCAGAGACCATTGCAGGTTTAAAAAGAACACGTTTTCTAAAGTTTCTTGTGAAGGTTTACATCCAGAAAGGTGTAAGACAAGATTTTTAAAATTGTCATTTCATATGGATCATTTAAAAGGATAAGCCCATAACAAGGCAAAAACTATTAAATACTACTTTCTATCCACTTTCCTGCAAGCCTCAGAAACCTAGATATTATTTTCTTCCACAAATCTTTACTTAGAGACCATTGAAATCTGCATGGTAAGATGGATTCCAAAAGAAATTCGTATCCAGATCAGAAGAAAATGAAGATTACAAGAGCAAAAAAACTCTAAAAAGTGACATCCAGCTATTTGACAGGAGCGAAAAACTAGAGATCTTTTCTAGAGGGCAACAACAAAAAACAGGGGGGCTAACTTGGACGTAGTTGGATGACGGACACCACTGTGTGGTTGCAGACGAGCTACAGTGGATGTAAGAAAATAGAACAAGACAGGTGATCATGGCAGCAGATTTGGCTGGAGTGGCTACAAGGAGCTGTTGAAGCTACAAGCAGCTGCAGACAAACCAGTAAAGAAGAGGAAGATAAATTACTTAAGAAGAACATGGCAGAGGGATTTGCTCCACTAAAGAGCCAGCACAAGCAGAGTGGTACATTCAGGTTCCTTCTCTGCTGTGAATTCCCAGTTAATTCCCGTCACATTCTGAGATCCACACTCAGTGCCATGCACCGCCATATGAACACACTCAACCTCTCCCTCCAGCAGCACCGCCGTACCCTTTTTCAAAGCTGCGCATGCCCCCAGTTTCATTTTATCCTTCGTCTCATCCGACGCCTCAACAAGAAACTTTTTCTCTTTCTCTCAAATGCTAAGGAACGCAAGCTCCAACAACTCATCGACACCAACACCCATCTAGGACCCTCCACCCCTGCCTGTCCCTCCGTCCCCACCCTTTCTTCCAATCCCAGCCGTGTATTCACTATACCCCCTGACCTTCCCCTCTCCGATGCTGAACGTTCAGTGCTCAGCAAAGGACTTAGTTTCATACCCTTACGCCCTCACCTCAATGAATTTCGGGCTTGGCACGATGCTGAACTCTTCTTCCGCCGTCTTCGTCTCCGGGCTCACTTCTTTGGGCAGGAGTCCTCTCCCCGTTCAACGGATCCTTTCACCCACCTCCAATATTCTCCCTCCACCTGGACCCCTCCCTCTGGATTCTTACCTTCTCTCGATCTTTTCATTGAGAACTGTCGGCACGACATTTGTCGTCTCAATTTCTCTGCTCCTCTCACCCATTCTAATCTCTCTCTCTCTGAACTTACTGCACTCCATTCTCTCAGGTCCAACCCTGACATTGTCATCAAACCTGCTGACAAGGGTGGTGCTATTGTTGCCTGGCGCACTGACCTCTACCTCGCGGAGGCTGAGTGTCAACTCGCAGACACTTCCTCCTACCTCTCCCTGGACCATGACCCCACCACTGAACATCAAGCCATTGTTTCCAGGACCGTCACTGACCTCATCTCCTCTGGGGATGTTCCTCCCACAGCTTGCAACCTGATATTCGTCCAACCTCGGACGGCCCACTTCTACCTCTTACCCAAAATCCACAAACAGAACTGTCCTGGTAGACCGATCGTGTCAGCTTGCTCCTGCCCCACAGAACTCATTTCTCGTTATCTTGAATCCCTTCTTTCTGTTCTGTTGAAGGGTCATGAGGACTCGAAACGTCAACTCTTTTCTTCTCCGCCGATGCTGCCAGACTTGCTGAGTTTTTCCAGGTAATTCTGTTCTTGTCCCAGTTAATTTGATGGTCTGTCCTTTCATATAGCTTTCAAATATAACGAGGTATTCTGGTAGGCCTTCTCTTTAAACCACTACAGTCCTTTTGGTGGTGTTCCTCCAAATAGGTGCCAAATAAGGGATTTTAAGTTAGTGACACAGCAACAGTGGAATGGCAGCATATGTCCAAGTCTGGATAGATTGTGACTTGGAGGGAAACTTTGAGGTGATGGTATTCCTATAATGTTGTACTCAATCGTCATGGCTGCAGGCGAGAATCTGAGTTAATATGGCTTAGGAGAGGTGCTGCCAAAGTAACCTTGGTGAGCTGCTTCAGTCCATCCTCTACATCTTATTTATTGCAGTCCAAGTGTGCCAGTGGAGGGTATTTATTCCAGTGGCAAGGATGCTGATCAAGGGAACTGCTTGGTGCTGGACAGAATATAAAACATTGTTGCAATTGCATCAACCTATGCAAATAGCGAATATTCCATTACACTCCTGACTAAAGTTTTGCAGATGGTGGAGGCACTTTTGAGGGGATCCAGAGAGGCACTTACCAAACTGGGAATATTCCTTCTAATGTATAATAGAAGCAAACACAAAGAGTAACATCTGTGGACTAGTAATCCAGAGGCCCAGGCTAATGGTCAGGGGACATGGTTCAAATCCCACCATGGCAGCTGGTGGAATTTAAATTCAATTAATAAATCATGGTCAGTCCTGGTGACCATGAAACCATTGTCAACTGTGGGACAAACCCATCTGGTTCACCAATGTCCTTTAGGGAAGGAAATCTGCCATCCTTACCTAGCCTACTGTGGATCCAGCCCCAATGTGGTTGACCCTTGACTGCCCTATGAAATGGCAAGCCACTTGGTTCAAAGGCAGTTAGGGATGGGCAACAAATGTCGGCCTTGACAGCGATGCCCACATCCCATGAAAGAATAAAAAAAACACCTTTGTATACTAATAACAAAACAACATAATGAATATAACGAGCAGTAGGCCATGCAGTTTTTCAAACCTGCTGCATATTCAATGAGATCATGACTGATCTTCTGTATCAGCTACACTTTCCCACATTATCCACATAAATTTTGGTTCCATTCGGGTCCAAAAATCCACCTTGAATATACTCACAGTATCTGCACTTCTTGGAAGCAGACAATTCTGAAGATGTGCCAAGAGAAGAAATATCTCATCAGTACCAAATGGCCAATGAGGCTATTCCCTCTGGTTCTAGACATTTAAGCCAAGGGAAATAGCTTTTCAATAGCTATTCTGTCAGCCTCTCAGAATTTTATATACCGCAATGAGATCACCTCTCATTTTTCTAAATTCTAGAAAATTGCCTCTATCACTTCAATCTCATAGGACAATCCTCTCATCCTAAGAATCAATCTAATGAACCCTAATTCAAGTTTATCCATCCTCTAAATAAGGAGGCAACAATTGTAGTTTCTGCACTGATTTTCCAAACACCCCGCTTAGTTGATTTGAGCCATCTAAATGACACCTATAATTAGGTCAAAAGCAAACAAGAAATTAACCCCGTTAAGAACAGGTAATATAAACATACAAAGAGCTTAAATGAAACAACTCCTATCTTCAGTATTGTTATAGGACATGGCACATGTGTTTTAATGCTAGGGAACGAAGGGTCGAGTGAGAAGGAGGAATTGAAGGAAATTGGTATTACTAAAACAGTAGTGCTGATGAAATTAATGAGACTGAAAGCCGATAAATCCTAAAGGGACTGATAATCTACATCCTAGGGTACTAATGGAGGTGGCCATGGAAATAGTGGATGCGTTACTTGTCATCTTCCAAAATTCTATCCTCAAAAAAAGACTCCAGTAGGTTGTCAAACATGATTTCCATTTCATCAATCCATGTTGACTTTGCCTAATCCCATTGATATTTTCTAAGTGTCCTGTTATCGCATACTTTATAATAGACTAGCATTTTCCCTACTACTGATGTCAGGCTAACCAGTCTGTAATTCCCTGTTTTCTCCCTCCCTTTTTTTAAATAGTGGGGTTAGATTTGCCACCCTCCAATTTGCCGGGACTGTTCCAGATCCTATAGAATTTTGGAAGATGACAAGTAACGCATCCACTATTTCCATGGCCACCTCCATTAGTACCCTAGGATGTAGATTATCAGTCCCTTTAGGATTTATCGGCTTTCAGTCTCATTAATTTCATCAGCACTACTGTTTTAGTAATACCAATTTCCTTCAATTCCTCCTTCTCACTCGACCCTTCGTTCCCTAGCATTAAAACACATGTGCCATGTCCTATAACAATACTGAAGATAGGAGTTGTTTCATTTAAGCTCTTTGTATGTTTATATTACCTGTTCTTAACGGGGTTAATTTCTTGTTTGCTTTTGACCTAATTATAGGTGTCATTTAGATGGCTCAAATCAACTAAGCGGGGTGTTTGGAAAATCAGTGCAGAAACTACAATTGTTGCCTCCTTATTTAGAGGATGGATAAACTTGAATTAAAGGATCGGCCATGATCATATTGAATGGCACAGCAGGCACGAAGGGCGGAATGACCTACTCCTATTTTCTAGGTTTCTATGTAACATAACATTACTCAAGTATCCCAGCAATTGCCCAAGATGTTTCACTTGTGGGAGTGTCCAAAATTAAAGACCATAAACATAAAATAATCATTAATAAATCCAGCAGGGAATTCAGAAAAAAATGTTTTCTTCAGAATGGTGATAATGTGGACTCACTGCTATATGGGGTGGTTGAGGCCAATAGCATGGGCACATTTAAGGCATGCTGGCCAGGTTACATACCTGAGGGAGAACGCAACAGAAGGATATACTGATATGGTGATATGCAACAAAGATGGAAGGAGGTTCATGTGGTGAGTGGAACGGCTTGTATAGACCTGTTGAGTCGATGGTCAGTACCATACATAACAAGAGGGCATTCAGTTGATTGCATACCTCCGCCACACTGTGTTAACTCAACTTTATTATAATGACATAGGTCAACCTTGAGGCTTTTCCCTGCCTGGTTGATGCTCTTAATTACAAAGCTGAAAAGTGAAATCCTCCCAAAGTTAATGGATCCTTTTTAAAAAATTCCAGGATCCGGACCCTCATCTTCCAAAAACTAATCAGTTTTTCCTTGGGCCTGTGTGCCAAGTTTCATTGAATTCCGACCAGTCGTTTTTTTTTAAGATGTATTGTTTACAAACAGACTAACAAGCAGGTGCAAAACAAATTACCTTTGTCCAGCTTCAGTGGCTGAGGTAAATAACTGAGCACATGCCTTATATAAAATGCATACACAATAAAACGTTTGCAACAGTCTAGACTGAGATAAAACAAATTTGAGGGGGGGGGGGGGGGGAGAAAAAAAAATCAATCCTTATTCTTAGCATCTGTATTTGAGACATCAAACTCATTAATTTCTTTCCAAGTGTATTGCAGGGTACTAATTAACAGCCTCAAAAGGTCATAAAATAAGATAACGAGCTTAAAATGTTTGGACAGCTATCAAAGAGATTGGATTAATACCACATAGGTTTGAAGTTACTGAATTCTCCTTTCTAAAAAAAAGTCTCTTTCAAGAATGCTTTGTGGACAACAAGCATAAAAAAGTTAGCTAACTGGACAGAAATTAAAGGTAATCAGATAAAGAGTTAGTGAATTGTCTCTACAATGCCACTCTCAAGCTGTTTAGTCAGATTTACACTGCTTGGTTGGAATGTCAGCTCTCCATACAAGAACTCACCGTTACTTGCACACACACACACACACACACACAGTTCACTACTCAGCAGCAAAACTTTTATGCTCATGTCTTAACTTTAAGCAAGTCCTATTCCCCTATCACCCGTGCTTGCTAACTGACATTGACAACTGTGTCAAACAACATCTTGATTTTTAAATTTTCATCCTGGTTTTCAAATCTCTCCAAGGCCGTGCCCCTCCCTATCTCTAATCTCCTCCAACTCAGTTGTCGACTGTCACTCGATTGGACAATGATGCCTGTTCAGGGTCACAGGTTTCTGCCATGGGTCATGTGACTGAACAGGCCAATTCTCAACCGAGACATCTTTGGGCACATGGGACAGGATGTCCCACAAGGTAGCAGGATCCGGAATGCAGGATTCGCCTCCTTTTCTTGCCTTCTCTGCCACTGCTCTACCTCACCATTACGTACGGACTCAAAGCATAATGCAGCCTGAAGGACCAGTTGCTGTCATTATGAACCATTAGTAGAAACTTTTCCCAGTCATTAATGTAAACGCTGCCACATTTCAAGGAGAGCTTCAGAGTGACTTGTTTTCTTTGTCCTCCCCTGGAACACTGACCATCTGAGAGTTGAGAAAACAGGACCTGGCGGGGGAGATGCTTTTTGGCCATCCATCAGTGTCCAGTCCATCGCAGTTGATTTTGCAGGGGTTTGGCCTGAATGCTTGTGGAGCTGCCTTTAAGAAGGACATCAGCATTTGTTTAACGGTCCTGCCATTAAATCCAGAGGATGCTGATGGAATTTCTCTAGCGCTCGTAGGTGTCACTGATACACAGCCCTGGTCTCACTGCAGTACAGGAGTATGGTGACAACAACTGCTCTGTACACTAGGACCTTTGATGACCTGCAAGGTCTTTGTTGTCAAACACTCGCTGCCATAGTTTGTAGAAGGCCGAGCTGGCAGCTAGCCCAGTGCTGGATCTTCTCATCAAAGTTGGCCTTTTCAGAGAGATAGCTGCCAAGGTATGGAAAGTGCTCAACATATTCCAGAGCCTCTGCTTCAATATAAATGAAGGGTGAAATATTTGCTGACCAGGCCTGGGTTGATATACGAGTTTTGTTTTGGCAACATTCAAGAACAGGCCACCAACTCCACAACCCTCGGAGCTATATGCTCTCCTCTAATTATGGCCTCTTGTGCATTCCCTATTATAACTGTTCCATCATTGGTAACCATGCCTTCAGTTGCCTCTGCCCTGTGCTCTGGCGTTCCCCCCTTGCACATCTCCACCTTGCTTTTCTCCTTTAAGACTACTTAAAACCTACCTCTTTGGCCAAGCTTTTGGTCATCTCACCTAATTTCTCCTTACTGTTGTTTTATAATACTCCTGTGAAGTGCCTTGAGACATTTCATTACATTAAAGATGATATATAAATATAAATTGTTGTTATTAAGCTGTTGTTAATATTTATGTGTTCAGATTATTTGTCTGGCTAGGCAAACTTCAGTGCCATACACTTCCGGTGTTATATTTACAGCATAATGCTCCCAAGACTGCCACGTGAGATGGGAAATACTAGCACAGCACCCCAAAATTATACAGCTCAAAATAGTCTGAGACTCAACCCAAGTTTGCAAGTCAAACCTACAATTGTCCTACTGGGTACTTTTCACAGTTTCATCTATGCCAAAGAGAAGCACATAAAGGGAATCTCAGGTCCCAGGGAGTGTCTCCCCACCCCCATTTACCTCCCTCCAAGGGCTGCTAAAAATAATTGACTTCAATTTCCACATGTAAAAAGAGGAATTCCAGCTATGTGCTCAATGCTGCAAAAAAAATTGCATAATTCTGCCACTCATGCAAAGTTAGAATCACTTAACAGTGACACATATATACAAACATACGAATTAGGAGCAGGCCACTCGGCCACTTGAGTATGCTCCGCCATTCAATAAGGTCATGGCGGATCTGAATGTAACCTCAACCACACATTCCTGCCTACCCTTAATAACCTTTCACCCCCGCCCTTGTTAATCAAGGATCTATCTAGCTCTGCCTTAAAAATATTCAAAGGTCTGCTTCCACTGTCTTTTGGGGAAGAGAGTTCCACAGCCTCAACTCAAGAGAAAAAAATTCTCATGTGTCTTAAAATGAGCAACAATTTTTAAACAGTAACCCCCTAGTCCTAGATTCTCCTACAAGAGGAAATATCCTCTCCACATCCACCCTGTCAAGACCCCTCAGGATCTTAAAGGTTTCAATTAAGTTGCCTCTTTTTCTTCTAAATTCCAGTGGATACAAGCCTAAACTGTCCAGCCTTTCCTCATAAGACAATCCACCCATTCCTGGTATTAGTCAAGTAAACCTTCTCTAAACTGCTTCTAGCGCATTTACATATTTCTTTAAATACTGTACACAATACTCCAGGTGGTCTCACCAGTGCCCTGTATAAATGAAGCATAACCTCCCTACTTTTGCAATCAATCCCCCTCACAATAAATGATAACATTCTATTAGCTTTCCTAATTACTCCTGTACCTACATACTAACCTTTTGTGATTCATGCACCAGGGCACCCAGATCCCTCTGAAACTGAGCTCTGCAATCTCTCACCATTTAGATAATAAGCTTCTTTTTCACTCTTCCTACCAAAACGAACATTTTCACACTTGCTCACATTATGCTCCATTTGCCAAATCTTTGCCCACTTACTTAACCCATGTCACTTTGTAGCCTCCCTACCTCCTCGTTGCAATTTACTTTCCTATCTATCTTTGTGTCGTCAGCAAATTTAGCAACCATACCTTTGGTCCCTTCATCCAAGTCATTTATATAAAATGTAAAAAATTGCGGCCCCAGCACTGATCTCTGTGGCACACCACTCATCACATCCTGCTAACCAGAAAAAGATCCATTTATGCCAACTTTGCTCCCCGTTAACTAGCCAATCTTCTCTCCATGCCAATATGTTACCCCCTACACCATGAGTTTACTTTCTCCAATAACCTTTGATGTGGCACTTTATCAAATGCCTTCCGGAAAACGGAGTACAGTACATCTGTCGATTCCCCTTTATCCACAGCACATGTGATTCCTTCAAAGAGCTCCAATAAATTGGTTAAACATGATTTCCCTTTTACAGAACCATGTTGACTCTGTCTGATTGCTGGTTGTGGAATGGGCACATAGAGCCAAAATAACTCCAAAGGAAAATGGATCAACAATCCTTCAGAACGTCTCACACTGCTTTGTTCAGTGTCAACTTCCCCCAGACAGTAGATTCAGGTTTCACTGACACCACGACCAAAGCAAAACCACTTCACACCAATACTATTTAAATGAACCGTGGTGTGCAAAATCCATTATATTTAACTGGTTTATTGGGTAAGGAATTATTGCAGATCTGCAGGTGACTGCATTTCATTAGAGTAAATTGCATGAAGTGACTTCTATTGTCCATCTTAATAAAGCTTACAACAAGCTTCCGTGCCAATCAATATTTCAGTTATTTCATTTTAAAAATTTGTCACTAAATCATGGTGCTAATCTTTTGGACCTGTTTAAATTCATCAAGTATCTTGCAACTGATTAGCTATACCTAATTTAGTGCTACATGGGCATCAATGTAAGAAGGCTCATGACATATCCTTGGCTAGAAGTGACATTTCAGTCTGTATCAAATAAAAAATGTGCACAATAAGTTGCATGTTGCCCTACCTCCTCTACCAGGAATTAAGGTTACAATTCATTTGGTAAACATATAATGATGCAAATTTGTAGAATTACTAATCGAGCTCTTGCAGTTATGTCCTCCAAAAATTGGTGTCTTTCTGTAACTTCCACTGCTTCTTTTCCAAGGTCACCCCCACATCTTTCTCCATCTTTTTCTCTGTGTGCAATCTTCTTGTCATACAACACTTATCCAACACTTCTGCAAGTCTTTTCTTGTTTCTCCTTTCTTCTGGATGCCTTCCAATCTCACAGTACAGCTCTCATATTTCTTTGGTTGATATGGTCCATGGATACAACAAAACAATGCCGTCCTTGCAATAGGGACCAGAGGGAGATGACACATGAGAGAAAAAATGGGGTAAGAGGAGAAAAGATAGCACACAGCTTAGGCCATAATAGAATGGCAAGGAGAAGCTGAGAACAGGATTCATGGTAATAACTGAAGTTATTAATTTCCATCGATATTGTGCCTTTAATGTAGAAAATGGCTGAAGGCATAAAAAGGTCACAAAAATTGCTGCTGAATGATTAGAAGAGATGATTCGAAGGTTGAATATAAAGACAGGTCTGAGGAGTGTGTTAAAGGGAAGGAGAGAAATAACAAGATGAAGTGGTCAAGGGAAGGCGATCCAAAGAGACAAGCTAAGACAGCTGTAGTTTCTGCCAACAATACAGCAGTCTCAGAGGGAAGCACAGGAGACCAGAGTCAGGGAACCAAAGGAATAAAAATCTGAAAAAAAGTTTGCAAAAATGACATGAAATCAATATAATAACTAGCAGTCAGTCATGGTCAGCAAGGACTTGGATGTCGCATGGTGCAGTGGAGGATGGGAACTGGATAGCAGAGAGAGAGTTCAAACAGGAGCTGAGAGGACCAACAATAAGGGCAAAAGAGGTGACAATACAGCATCAATTTGAACATATATAGCATCTCCATAATATTGAGAAAACATCCCAAGGAACTGTAAAGGAGGAACAATAAAAGGGAACAAACCTTTCACCTTGGTGAAAAGATAAGATGGCTGACGGTTTAGTCAGAAAGATTGGGCAAGACGACAGAGGTGCAAGAGTATGGGAGCAGGCACCGATGGAATTAGGTGCGTGTGTGTGTGCAGTATACGCAAGCACACATGGAACATAATGAACTGTCAACTTCAGAAGATCAAAAGGGTGAGGGGTTGGGACAAAGATTGGAAGAGATTGCAAATGTACAGAGGTAAGGCCATGGAAAAATCTTGAAGGTGACATTGGGGATTTAATGCTTGGGGGGACAGAGCCAGTGTAGATCAATGGGGGCATACAGAGTGGAATTGTGTGGGGAACAGGATATTGGTAGCTGAGCGTTGAATAAGTTGGAACCAATAAGTAAGGTGGATGAAAGGTTGACAAAAGGATGCTGGAAAAATCAAGGACACAAAAGAAAAAACACAGCATGAATTATGATTTCAGTAGTCACAAGCGTAAAGCAAGGGCGGCGACATTAATGTTTTGAAGTGGAAGTTAGGTGATAGATTGAATAGGATATTAACCTGACACATGGAGTTTTCAAAACAAAAACAAAAACAAAAATATCTGGAAAAACTCAGCAGGTCTAACAGCATCTGCGGAGAGGAATACAGTTAACATTTAACTAACATTTAGCTAACGCAGATGCTGTCAGACCTGAGTTTTTCCAGCTATTTTTGTTTTGGATTTCCAGCATCCGCAGCTTTTTGCTTTTAACGTGGAGTTTTCAACCTGAATGAGCAACAGGCGAGGGACATGTTGGCGGCAAGTGTGCAAGTTTTGTACATTTAATTATAGGAAGGGAATAATAGCTTGTCTTCCTAACATAGAATTGAGGGATTTCTAACTCATTGACGGCTTATGTTGGAGAGATAATCTCACAACACAGATATGATTGCAGTGAAGCCAAATGTAGTACTGTACCTATGGGCCCTAAATTCATAGCTATGGATAATGCTGTGAGGATAGCATGCAAGTGAGCAAACAGAGGGAAGCAAGGATACACTGGAGGGTGCTCCAAAGGCAACTGCACAGGAAGTGGTCTTGCAAGGTCCTTGAAATAATCAGCTGATCTGCAAACCCAATGCAATAAGCCTGCATACCCATTTAAATCTTACTTTTTCTCTAAAGTTGCAGTCAAGATACAGGCAGAGTGGGCAGTCACAGTAGAGTAGGAGAACTTGGCAGCCAGTACAGCAAAGTAACAAGAACAGCATTTGAACAATTGGGACCAAAGCAATAGGAGTTAGTTAATGAAAGGCCAAAACAAAAAAGCAGCACTGGTAGCAGCTGACAAAAAAGTCATAACTCCACTGCCCTCTCCACAGATGCTGCCTAACCTGTTGAGTATATGAATCATTTTCTGTTGAATTATTTTGCTTTAGTACCTGTGATGGATGGACAATTATTACCAAATATCTCTGCTTTTACCAACTGTTTGACTGGTCTGGAGTCTCAATCAATCAATGTGCCTTTCAGTATCCAACAAAATTGCTAGAAGGGATATGAAGTGATGGTTATGTCTTCCAAATTAGCAGTGAGACTTCTAGAAAACACCAACAAATGGAACACTCAAAAAATAACAGGAGTAGATTTTACAGCCTCTTGAGCCTGCTCCACCATTCAATAGGATCATGGCTGACACTGTCTCAACTCCTCTTTCCTGCCTGCTCCTATATCCCTGAGAGATCAAAATCTGTCTCAGCCTTAAATGTACTCAGTGATGGCATATTCAAAGCCCTGTGGGATAGACAATTTCAAAAATTCACAACCATCTAAAAAAAAATCTCACCTCAGTCTTAAATAATCAACCAGCAGAAACAGTCATCCAGTGTCTACCCTGTCAAGCCCTTCAGAATCTTGTAGGTTTCAATGAAATCACATCTAATTCTTCTAAATCCAAGAGAATATAGTCTGAGTAAATGGACCTATCATTGGTTTCTGGGATTAAAGGGTTGTCCAATCCAATGAACCTTCCCTGAGTACTAGGCAAGTATATCCTTCCTTAGATATGGAGTACATTTAGTCTCCAAATGTGTTTCAAAGCCTTATACATTTGTGCTAAGGCTTTCTTGTCCTCCAGTCTTTTTGAAATAAAGGCCAACACACCATTTGCTTTCCTACTTGCTTGCTGTACCTGCAATCTGGAGTGCAAAGGGACTTGGGAGTCCTAGCCCACGATTCTCTTAAGGTTAACTTGCAGGTGGGCGTAGTGGTTAGGAAGGCAAATGCAATGTTGGCATTTATTTCGAAAGGACTAGAATATAAAAGCAGGGATGTGCTGCTGAGGCTTTATAAGGCTCTGGTCAGACCACATTTAGAATATTGTGAGCAATTTTGGGCCCGTATCTCAGGAAGGATGTGCTGGCCCTGAAGAAGGTCCAAAGGAGGTTCACGAGAATGATCCCAGGAATGAAAGGCTTAACATATGAGGAATGTTTGAGAACTCTGGGTCTATACTCGATGGAGTTTAAAAGGATGAGGGGGGATCTGATTGAAACTTACAGAATACTGAAAGGCCTGGAAAGAGTGGACGTGGGGAAGATGTTTCCATTAGTAGGAGAGACTAGGACCCGAGGGCACAGCCTCAGAGTAAAGGGAAGACCTTTTAGAACAGAGATGAGGAGAAACTTCTTTAGCCAGAGAGTGGTGAATCTATGGAATTCATTGCCACAGAAGGCTGTGGAGGCCAGGTCACTGAGTGTATTTAAGACCAAGATAGATAGGTTCTTGATTGGTAAGGGGATCAAAGGTTACGGGGAGAAGGCAGGAGAATGGGGTTGAGAAACTTATCAGCCATAATAGAACGGCGGAGCAGACTCGATGGGCCGAATGGCCTACTTTCTGCTCCTATGTCTTATGTTCTTTGTATAAGTGACCCAAGTCTCTCTGAAAAATCAACGATTACAAATTCTACACGTTTTAAAAATATCCTGCTTTTCTATTCCTACTGCCAAAGTAAATAACCTCACAGTTGCCCACATTAGATTCCATCCTCATTGCTCACTCACTTAACATGCCTATATCTCTTTGTAACCTGTGTCCTCCTCACAGGCTTCGCTCCCACCTAGCTTTATCATCATCAGCAAACTTGGATACATTACTCTCAATCTCATCTAAGTCATTAATATATATTGTAAATAGCTGCGGACCCAGCACTGATCCTTGCAGCCCTCCACAAACTCCAGCCTGCCAACTTGAAAATGCCCCATTTGTCCTACTCTTTGCTTCCTGTCAGTTAATCAATCTTCTATCCATTCACTCCATTACTATTAGCTGGTTACTCAAAAAATACAGGCCAGTTATTATATAGATATTACAGCAACTATGGTGAATAGATTTACTGGTTTCCTTGCCACTTCATTTAAAAAGGAATTTATCTCACAAGACAACCCTCTCCCTTAATTTTATTACTGCCCTCATCCCATCTGTTTCCATTCCCAGAAGCTCAATTTCCCTACCCATGTAATCTATAGGCTTGTAAATTAGCAAAGAAAGGTGATCACTACTGGGCCTTGATATTTCCCATCACTCACATGGAGGCAGATTTGAAAATAATTCTATATTTCTCACACAAGTTGAAGTAAACCTATATAGAAGTAATTCAAAAAGCTTCATTTATAATTTAGTTTCTGAGAAAGTGGTTTGTGGCTCATTTGATTCCTGTCGTCATTTAAACCTTAAGTTTAGGATACCACACAAGGACTGATGGTCTAATATTCCAGGCAAGACTTGGGAGTTTGAAAAGGAAAGCCATCTGAAAAAAAAAGCCAAACAAAAGCGAGATAAACAAAAAGTGCGAGTTATCGTTGAGTTGGACCTTGTGTAAATTTCAGCCACAGTGGAAATACACTGAGCTCCAAAGCGCCCGTGGAAATTTGAAACATGTTGTTAAGCAAAAATAATAAACTCAGTAATGATGTTAAGGCACCTATTTCCGATTTGAAGATATCAATAAAAGCAGGGCACCCAATGCGGGGTGTATTTTTTTTGCATTGAAAGTTTCCACTCTCGGTTCACAGGGTGGTAACTTCAAAAACGCGCAGAGACTCCCCAGGCCCCGGCTGCTTGTTCAGTTCCGCCTGCAGTGGGACTAATTGAGGAGGGGGGTGGGTAGGTAGAGATTTGGGGGGGAGGGGAGAAGAGAGTAGATGGAGGGAAGGGGAAGAGGCCGGGGTTAGGTCCGTCACCCAGTCATTCAGCACGGGGGGGGGGGGGGTTGATGGGAAAGAGAGAGAGGAGGCCCGGGGCTCACCCAACACAACACGCACGCACGCACGCCGCCCTACCTGGCCTCTTCTATCCGCACATAGTCCGGCTCCGCTCCGAACGGCTATGCGATCAATCGGCCCCCACGCTGAAGGAATGTTCGGGAAGACAGACAAGGGACACTAACTGCCCCCACCCCCTTCACTCCTGCCTGTCCTCCCTCCGCTCCGCTCCCCTCCGTTCTGACTGCCAAGCAAAAGCCGCTGGCGCGAGCCCGCGATGAGGAGGGAGAAGAGCGGGGGGGGGGGAGGGAGGGGGCGGCGGAAAAAAAATCCTCGCGCCAAAGGGGCCAAGCAGCCTGGGTAACGACCTTTCACCCCCGCAACCAACCAGCCTCCCTGTCCCACAACACCTACAGCACGCGCACAAAATTTATTGATTTTATTCAGGAAAATAAAACTATCCGAACGGTGATTACCAAAAAAAAATAGACAACTAAGTTAGCTAGGCGGTAAAAAAAATTACAATAATCACGGAATAAAGAGTTGGGAAGCCCAGCCTCTGAAAGTTGACCGCTTGTCAGCGCGCATGCGCCGGGAGAGCTTGTCTCGTCTCGTCTCGTCTCGTCTGTGAAAGTTTGTGTCTAGGACGTTTTTGGGGGAAGGAGGATTCACTCTCCCCCTTCGTCCATCGACTGCACTCGTTGCGCGCCTCCTGTGAAAATCCCCTGCTGGAGAGTGAAACCTTAACATGTATTTTAGTTCTTGCACCTGTGCTGTAAGTTACCTTCCTAAGGGCTCAATCGGCAGCACGGCCAGGAATGTTAGATATGGGCTTCTGGAAGGCGTTTGATCCGAGAGCCTGTCGGTCAAAATTGAAGCTCATGGATGGGATTGAAGGCAAATTATTGTCACGGTTAGGAAATCGGCCGAGCGGTGGGGTTACTACAATTAGCAGGATTTGACTAGTGGTGTCCCTCAAGGATCTGTGTTGGGGCCTCAACTATTCACCGTATTTAACAACTTAGGGGGATAGAATGCCACTTTATCCAAAATAAAAATAAAAATACCTGGAAAATCTCAGCAGGTCTGACAGCATCTGTGGAGAGGAACACAGTTAACGTTTGGAACCCGTGTGACTCTTAACAGAACTAAGGAAAAATAGAAGAGCGGTGAAATATAAACTGGTTTAAAGGGGGGTGGGGGACAAGTTGAGCTGGATAGAGGGCCAGTGATAGGTGGAGATTGCCAAAAGATGTCATAGACAAAAGGACAAAGAGGTGTTGATGGTGGTGAGATTAACTAAGAAATGTGCGAATGGGGACATTAAGGGTAGAAAGCAGGACGAGCAAGGTATAGAGAGCCCTAGTGGGGGTGGGGTGGGGGAAGGGTTCGAAATAGGCCACTTATCCAAGTTTGCCAATGACACAAAGTAATGCAAACAGTGCATTTGGACATTACAAAGAAATAGGTTAAGTGAAAAAAAAAACAAAAAAACTGCGGATGCTGGAAATCCAAAACAAAAACAGAATTACCTGGAAAAACTCAGCAGGTCTGGCAGCATCGGCGGAGAAGAAAAGAGTTGACGTTTCGAGTCCTCATGACCCTTCGACAGAACTTGAGTTCGAGTCCAGGAAAGAGCTGAAATATAAGCTGGTTTAAGGTGTGTGGGGGGCGGAGAGATAGAGAGACAGAGAGGTGGAGGGGGTTGGTGTGGTTGTAGCGACAAACAAGCAGTGATAGGTTAAGTGAATGGGCAAAAGTGGCAAATGGATTTCAATGTAGCCAAAGACAAGGTCATCCACTTTGAACCTGCAAAGGATAGAACAGTGTATTTTCTAAATGGTCAAAATTTAGAAACAATGGAGTTCCAAAGAGACTTGGAGGTCCAGGTACACAAATTGTTAAAATGTCAGGAACAGACAAAAAATAATTAAACAGGCTAAAGGATTACTAGCCTTTATATCCAGAGGAAGAGCCAACTACAGACAGAGACAGAATTTATAACAGGAAATAAGAAAATAGCAGAGAAACTAAACACATACTTTGTGTCTGTCTTCCCAGAGGAAGATACAAAACAAACCTCACAGGAATACTTAGAGAGTCAAGGCACTACAAGAATGAGGAACTGAAAGAAATTAGTATTAGTAAGAAAAAAGTCTTACTGGAGACAATGTGACTGAAAGTTGATAAATTCCTGGGATCTGATGCACCCAGAGTGTTGAAAGACGTTGCTGTAGAGATAGTGGTGGTCATCTTCCAAAATTCTATAGATTCTGGAATGGTTTGTGCAGATTGGAAGGTAGCAATTATAACCCCGCTATTTAAAAAAGAAGGGAGAGAGAAAACAGGTAACTACATGTCTGTTGGCCTGAAATCAGTAGTAGAGAAAATGCTAGAATCTATTATAAATGATGTGATAACTGGACATTTGGAATGTAATGATATGATTGGGCAGAGTTAAGATGGATTTATGAAAGGGAAATCATGTTTGACAAATCTGTTAGAGTTCTTTGAGGATGTAATTGGCAGAATAGATGAGGGGGAAACCAGTGGATGTGTTGTATTTGAATTTTCAGAAGATTTTCAATAAGGTGTTGCACAGGAAGTTAGAAAGCAAAATTAGAGCATATAGGATTGCGGGTAATATACTGACTTGCATTGAGAATTGGTAACAGACAGATAGCAGAGAATAGGAATAAATGTTCTGAAGAAGAATCATTGGACTCAGTGTTAACTCTTGTCTTTCTCTCCACAGGTGCTGCCAGTCATGTTGAATTTTTCCAGCATTGTCTGCTTTTATTTCACACCTCTAGCATCTGCAGTATTTTGCTTTTATTATAGCAGGAATAAACAGGTCATTCTCAGATTGGCAGGTTGTGACAGGTGGGGTACCACAAGCATCAGAGCGTGGGCACCAGCTATACACAATCTATATCAATGATTTGGATGCGGAGACCAAATGTAATATTTCCAAGTTTTGCTGTTGACACAAAACTAGGTGGGAATGTGAGTTGAAAGGAGGATGCAAAAAGGCTTCAAGGAGATTGAGTGGGCAAGAACATGGCTGATGGAATATAATGTAGAAAAATGTGGAGTAATCCACTTTGGTAGAAAAAACAGAAATACAGATTATTTCTTAAATGGTGAGAGACTATGAAATCTTGACGTCCAAAGGAACCTGGGTGTCCTTACTCATGAGCCATTGAAAGTTACTATGCAGATGCAGCAAGCAATTAGGAAGGCAAATTGTAATTCGGCCTTTATTGCAAAAGGATTTGAGTATAAGAGTAAAGAAGTCTTGCTGAAATTGTATAGAGCCTTGGTGAGACCTCAACTGAAGTATTGTGTACAATTTGTCGTCCTTACCTAAGGAAGGATATACTTGCCATAGAGGAAATGCAATGAAGGTTCACCAGACTGGCTTGAAATGATTGTCTATGAGGAAAGATTAAATAGACTGGGCCTACATTCTCTAGAATTTAGAAGAATGAGAGGTGGTTTTATTGAAACATACAAAATTCTTACAGGGCTCAAATGTAGATGCAGGAGGGATGGTGCCTCTGATGGGGGGAGAGGGGGTGGTTAGAACCAGGGGACACAGTCTCAGACTAAGAGGTAGGCCATTTAGGACTGAGATGAGGCACTCAAAGGTTGGTGAATCTTTGGAATTCTCTACCACAGAGTGCTTGGAGGCTCAATCATAGAGTATTTTCAAGACAGAGATTGATGGATTTCTAGTTATTAAAGATACCAAGGAGTATGGGAATAGTACAAGAAATAGCATCGAGGCAGAAGATCAGCCATGATCTAGTTGAATGGCGGAGCAGGCTCAAGGGGCAGAATGGCCTACTCCTGCTCCTATTTCCTATGTCCCATGTGTCAACTATGCAAAGCCGTGGTGAAGCCACACTAGGATTATTGTGTGCTCTTCATGGCACCTCGCCTTAGGAAGGGTATGTAGGCCTTGATAGGGAGTGCAACATAGATTTACTAGAATGATGTCTGGACTCCAAGGGTTAAATTAGGAAGCAAAATTACACAAACCAGGATTGTATTCCCTGGAGTTTAGGAGATTAAGAAACAACTTGATCAAGGTTTTCAACACATTAAAGGGAATAGGATAAATAGAAATTATTTCTGCTGATCCTGGAGCCTAAGGGGTGTAAGAAGCTGTAATATTTTTGACTGACTTAATTTTTTAAGTGAAATTTGCAAAGGAAGGTTGAGATTTACGAAAGCTATGCAACCGTGGGGAGGGGTGGATAGCATCTCTAATTTAAATGAAATACAAAATGCTATTGCTATATGCGGGCATACAGAAATTGACCAGTTCTGACCAGCGTGCATTGCGAAGACCAAAAGGCTATTTGAACTAAAGTAACCTGTTAACAGCTGCAGGCTGCTTTCATTGCAGATAAACATGCCATTGTTCTGCAACATTTTAAGACTATAGAATGTTTAGCAAAAAGCACAAAAGTCATAAAATCGGGTTGAAACCAATAAACTTTAAAGCTATGTTTCAATTTGATGCCAAGTTAGAAGTTTGGAGAAGCTTCATATGCAGAAATAACATGGAGCCATAATATATGTTAGGTAACTTAAGTGTTTTGAAAACTCAGAGAAACGGGCATAATTTTAATAGTTAATTATCTTGTGATTTTAAAATGTGTGTGAGACCAGGAAAGAAACTTGCTGTTATATTTACTAATAAAGATTTTGAAGACTTCTGCAACACCAGTGAGGGATGAATTTACTGGAGGAAGTTTAAATAGATGGACATCATCAAGGTGGTCTCTAATATCATAGTTTGAACAAAAATTAGATGCCTTATTGTACAATTGTAACTTAAGGTGGATTTTGATAGGGCAGTAATATCCTGCCCACTTGGAACGGAATATATAAAAATTGTTGCAAAGACTGGGTGCCTAAATTGAGCAGTTTGATCAGCTGCTAAAAGATCTGATTGGCAGAAAGTTGACTGCTGATTGGGTGATCGCATATATTGTTCCTTTAACATATTTGTAACTAACAGGTGTATTGCTAATGGATGCATTGTAAATTGGTGTATTGTATTGTTTAAATCTAATAAAGATATTAGTTGAAACAGAATTACCTGGAAAAACTCAGCAAGTCTGGCAGCATCGGCGGAGAAGAAAAGAGTTGATGGGCAGTTCCCAGTTCTGTGGAAGGGTCATGAGGACTCAAAACGTCAACTCTTTTCTTCTCCGCCGATGCTGCCAGACTTGCTGAGTTTTTCCAGGTAATTCTGTTTTTGTTTTGGATTTCCAGCATCTGCAGTTTTTTATTTTTATCTAAGATATTAGTTGTCTCATTTTCATAATTCTTGAGTCCGATGTAGGAACCTTCAGCCCTTTGAGCCTTCGCTGCCATTCAATAAGATTATGGCTGATCTGGTTGTGGTATCAACTCCACTTTGCCATCTGCCTCCTATAACCCTTGACTCCCTCGCCCATCAAAAATCTATCTAATTCTGTCTTGAATAAGTTCAATGACCCAGCCTCCACTGCTTTCTGGGGAAAAGAATTTCACAAACAACCCTTTGAGAGAAAGAAATGCTCCTTATCTCCATTTTAAATGGTAGACTTATTCTTAAACTGTGTCCCTTGGTTATAGTCTCACTCACAAGTAGAAACATCCTTATGGTATCTACCCTATCAAATCCCCTCAGGATCATATATGTTTCAAAAAGATCACCTCTCATTCTTCTAAACTCCAGTGGGTATAGGCCCAACTTGTTCAACATTTCTCTGTAAGATAAGCCCCTCATCCCAGGAATGAGTCGAGTGAACCTTCTCTGAACTGCTTCTGATGTAATTATATATTTTTACAAATAAGGAGACCGGAACTGTACACAGTATTCCATATGTGGTCTCACCAAGGCCCTATGCAGGTGCAATAGAACTTCCCTACTTTTATATCCCATACCCTTGCAATAAATGCCAATGTTCCATTTGCCTTCCCAATTGCTTGCTGTACCAGTAGAGTAACCCATCAGGCTAGAAGGTTACATCTTCCAGGGGCATAGTCCAAAAATTAGAGCCAGACCTTTCAGCAGTGAAATTAGGAAACACCATGCAAAGGGTCGTAGATGTTTGGAACTTTCTTCCGCAAATGGCAATCGACACTAGTTCAATTGTTAAATTTAAAACTGAGACTGATAAATTTTAGTTAACCAAAGGTATTAAGGGATATAAGGCAAGGGCGGATACATGGAGTTAGGCCACGAATCAGACTCGAAGAGCTAAACGTTCTCCTGTTCCTATGAATTTCTAGCATTTGCATTAAGAGTACAGAGGTTTGAAGAGCGCTCAGTTTCTGAAATATAAGCACAAGTATAGAATATTGAAGCTGCCCATGCACTTACTGAAGGTCAGGAAAGGTTCAGTTTGGAGGTCAAGTTAGTGAAAAATATAAGAGAGAAATATAAAGCCTGATAATCCCCAAGGTACAGGTAGGATTGCTCCATTCTATGAGAGAACACTGGAAGTCATGTTAGGGGCGGTGAAGACATGGAGGTGTGCATTCCTGACTCTGCTCAACAAAGTGTAGTTAAAGTTGCATAGGAAGTGGTTCCAAAGCAATCTGAAAAAGTGCATCTCGGTATTTTTTTTTATTCGTTCTTCGAATGTGGGCATCGCTGGCTAGGCCAGCATTTATTGCCCATCCCTAATTGCCCTTGAGAAGGTGGTGCTGAGCTGCCTGCACCACCATTCAATAAGATCATGGCTGATCTGTTTTTGTTTCAAATTGCATATTCCCATCTAATCCTGATAACCTTTGATTCCCTTGCCTAACAAGAATCTATCTATCTCTGCCTTAAAAATAGTCAATGACCCCGCCTCCACCACCTGAGGCAGAGAATTCCAAAGTTGCACAACCCTCTGAGAGAAAAAAAATTCTCCTCATCTCTGTCCTAAAAGGGTGACCCCTAGTTTTAAAACAGCGCCCCCTATTTCTGGACTCACCCACAAGAGGAAACATCCTTTTGACCTCTTCCTTATCAAGGCCATTCAGGATCTTGTAAACTTCAATCAAATCACCCCTCACTCTTCTAAACTCCAGTGGAAACGAGCCCAGTTTGTCCACCCTTTCCTCATAAGACAAACCACCCATTCCAGGTTTCAATCTAGTAAACCTCCTTTGAACCACTTTCAATGTGTTTACATCCTTCTTTAAATATGGAGACCAAAACTGCACACAGTATTCGAGGTAAAAGCAAAATACTTCAGATGCTGCAAGTCTGAAACAAAAACAGAAAATGCTGGAAAAACTCAGCAGGTCTGACAGCATCTGAAGAAGGGTCATACGGACTCGAAACATTAACTTTGCTTTTCTCTCTCCACAGATGCTGTCAGACCTGCTGAGTTTTTGCAGCATTTTCTGTTTTTGTCACAGTATTCGAGGTGCGGTCTCACCAATGCTCTGTATAACTGAAGCATAACATCCTTACTTTTATGTTCAATCCCTCTCGTAATAAAGGATAGCATTTCGTTAGCCTTAATTACTTGCTGTACCTGCATACTAACTTTTTGTGACTCGTACTAGAACACCTTGATCCCTCTGCACCTCAGAGTTATGCAGCCGTACTTCATTTAAGTAATACTCTACTTTTTTGTTCTTCCTGTCAAAGTGGACAACTTCACATTTTCCCACATTAAACTCCATTTGCCAGATCTTTGCCCACTCAGTCAATCTATATCCACCTGCAACAGCCTCGTCCTCTTCACAACATACTTTCCTACCTATCTTTGTGTCACCTACAAATTTAGCTACCATGTCTTCACTCCCCTCATCTAAGCCATTGATGTAAATCATGATAAGTTGACAACCCAGTACAGACCACTGTGGGGCTCCACTTGTCATATCCTGCCAATCAGAAAAAGATCCATTTATGCATGCTCTTTGATTTCTGCCAGCCAGTCAACTTCTGTCCATGCTAATATGTTACCCCCTACACCATGCGCTTCTATTTTCTGTAATAACCTTTGATGTAGCATCTTATCAAACGCCTTCTGGGAATCCAAGTACAGTACATCTACAGCCTCTCCTTTATCCATTGTGCATGTTACTCCTCTTCATTGGCATCAGCATCTGCCTTTGGATCTTACACTGATACAACATAGATTGAGACATTCAGCCCATTGCACCTGTGCCTGCTTTTTGAAAGCTGTCCAATTAATTCCACCCCCGCACACCTAGGTGAAAATTCTCCCCGGAAAAACTCAGCAGGTCTGGCAGCATCTGCGGAGAGGAACACAGTTAATATTTCGAGTCCATATGACTCTTCAACAGAACTAAGTAAAAATAGAAAAGAGGTGAAATATAAGCTGGTTTGGGGGGGTGGTGGGACAGGTAGAGCTGGGTAGAGGACCAGTGATAGGTGGAGATAGCCAAAAGATGTCATAGACAAAAGGACAAAGAGGTGTTGAAGTTGGTGATATTATCTAAGGAATGTGCTAATTAAGGGTAGAAAGCAGGACAAGCAAGGTACAGATAGCCGTAGTGGGGGGTGGGGTGGGGTAGGGCTATCTGTACCTTGCTTGTCCAACTTTCTACCCTTAATTAGCACATTCCTTAGATAATATCACCACCTTCAACACCTCTTTGTCCTTTTGTCTATGACATCTTTTGGCTATCTCCACCTATCACTGGTCCTCTTTCCAGCTCTACCTGTACCCCCACCACCCCCCCCCCCCCCACTCCCTTAAACCAGCTTATATTTCACCTCTTTTCTATTTTTACTTAGTTCTGTTGAAGAGTCATGCGGACTCGAACCATTAACTGTGTTCCTCTCTGCAGATGCTGCCAGACCTGCTGAGTTTTTCCAGGTATTTTTCTTTTTGTTTTGGATTTCCAGCATCCGCAGTTTTTTTGCTTTTATCTCATATGAAAATTCTCCCCTATGGTTTCCTAAGAAAAAAAGCAAAGTTAGGATCTACCTAGCCAGGTTTCACTCTGGGTTCTGACTTGTCCAGTGTTGATATCAGTTGGGATCGTAATTAAGTTGGGCTCTTGCAGCATTTGAAATGCTTGAATTTTGGTGGGATCTGTGAATCCTTAAAAAAATGAGTACATGGACGTACTGGGCATAGGAACAGTGAAGTATATTATTACACTGATTGGAACTCAAAAATGTTTTTGACTGTTGCTAAGACTTTTCAGGGAGTTGAAGATGTAACAGTAGATTATTTAAAATCCTTGAATAAGAGAGTTAACGGTGTTATGACACAGCAGTTGGTAAAAGTTGAGTTATTTCTAATCCCAGGGAGAAACTTTAAACAACTGTCATAACCTACATTTTCAACTGTAATGTTTGAGATGCATCTCTGAATCCACCAACCCTCGAGGTTTTTTATATAAATTAAATTAAACATTTATTCATTTAACCACAAACTTAATCGTATACACATGTCTACAAATTACTACCATAATAACTTTCAAATAAATCCCAAAATTAATCACTCCCAGGTAATTTTCCCCAAGGCAACAATAACCCATAGACTTAGACACCAGGCAAAACACATTTTATCAATGAGGATTTTCATTTTCAAAATGAGGTCCCTTCCCATTTGTTCCTTGGCAGACATAGTGATAGGCTTACAGACTTAGATCTTATATGCCTCTGACTTGCACACACAAAACTCTTCTCTATATACCTAGTCTTCTCTTTGAATGCAAATTCTCATTGTATCACCAGGCCTTTTGAACTCCACCTCTTCTAACATTAAAACCCCTTTCATAATACCAATTTTACTAGTAATATAAACATATTGTTTGGTGTCTCCTAACCAGGTGCAAGATTTCAACCCCAGTCTTTGAATAATTTATTCAAAAAATGCAAATGTACTCTAATTTACTGTTAACATCTCAAAACTACTATATATCAAAGCACCCAGACTAGCTGGCTTTAAGCCAATTAAGACACACACACTCACACCCACAGACTCAAATCCCACCATAAATCCAATTTAAAATAATTTCCAATAACATTATGTGCATTGATATCTTCATGACAGCAGGTAAATTACAAGTAGAAATAAAAGCAGGATTTTATAAGGATGATATGATTAAAGTAATCATGCAGCATTTAGTGTTAAAAGGAGAGAAACCTAAAATTGGTGTCTCATAGCTGGTGTTAGCAAAAAATTCTGTTACAAATGAAGCAGCTTGAGATAGAAAATGAAAAAAAAACCTCGCATTGGAGGGAAAAGAGAAATAAAAACAACTTAAATTAGCAAAAAAGGAGAAAGAAAAAGAAAGAGCAACAGAAATGCAAATGAAAAAGCTTGAACCTCAACTCGAGAGAGAAGTTAGTGAGGGAGGAGAGAAATAAGGAAAGAGGCAGAGAGCTCCAGAGAGAGAAAGAAGCCAGACAGTTTGAATTTTCTAAAGAAAAGCTTAGATTAAAGGAAGAAAGAAGAGATAGTAGTTCAGAGAATGATTCTGGTTCCACTAAGGAATTTGATCAAATGAAAAATCTTTGTTTAGTGCCTAAATTTACAGAGGATGGAGTTGAAAGATATTTCACTTCATTTGGAAAGATAGCTGTGAAGTTAAAGTGGCCAAAAGATGCTTGGACCTTAATGTTACAGAGTGTCCTGAGGTAGGTACAGCTATGAACATGTACACTAATCTGTCAGAAGAGTAGTCTATAGAGGGGGAGGTGATGGCATAGTGGTATTGTCACTGGACTAGTAATCCAGAGACTCCAGGGTAATGCTCTGGAGACCTGGGTTTGAATTCCTCAGTGACAGATGATGGAATTTGAATTCAATAAAAATCTGGAATTAAAATTCTTTATCTTGGGGTAGGGCTTGGCTGGCTCAAAAATATTAGCCTCACTGAGGGTGTTGGAACAATCAATGGAAGTGAAAGAAACTGAGATGCTACAGGAAGAGCATCCTGGATTGTTTCCTGACTGTGTTGTGACTAGATCTCAGGCCTATAAAATTCGACATGAAGAGGAAGAATTTATACAAAAGGGAGATGACATGGAAATTCAGTTACCTGACACTTTTCAAAAACTTAATTTAAAAGGAGGAAGGTAAAGAGAATGAGGCTGACATGCTTTGCCCATTTTCTTTGATAGAAATGCAACAGGTTGATCCTGAGTTGAGTTGTATCAAACAGCCTACTCAGAGACTGAATCGGAACCAATACCTGAGTGTTGTTATTCAAAAGACAAAGCGCTAGTGAGGAAATGGAGACTACCTCGAATGCCAGCCAATGAGAAATGTGCAGTAGTTCATCAGGTGATACTTCAATTTGAGTATCGTAATGAAATTTTGCGAGTGGCTCATGAAATTCCAATGGCAGGTCACTAAGATATCGAGAAAATGCAGACTAAAATACTGAAACATTTTTATTGGACAGGATTGCATAAAGATGTGGTTAAATTCTACCAGACATGTCAGGTAACATCAATCAATTAAACCTGCACCCTTAATTCCAATACCAGCTTTTGAAGAACCATTTATCAGGGTCTTAATAGATTGTGTAGGACTCATACTGTTAGGAACTCGAGATAGGTTAAGTAAGTTATATTTGTACTTGTGGGTGTTATAAATGAGTTTTAGCTTTAAGTTTAGGATTGTTTTGTGTTTCTGTACTGGTGTGTTAGGAAAGGGAGAACTTGAGTTTTGGTTTCACTTTAAAAGATGACTGTATTTTAATGAGGTTTTATGATGCTTGAAGGGAAGTTAAAACAAACACAAGGTAGAAAAACTGTGTTGCCTAGCAACAGGGGTCCAGAGAGAGGAAACCACAGAGACAGAGAAAAACAGAAAAGTAGTTTCAGTTCAGTTGAAAGGTGTTGCCAGGAGAAGCTGGGCATGGGAGAGGGACAATTAGCAAGTCCCAAACTAAAGAAGAAGACAAAACCAGGGAACGGAAAACGGGCAAGGTCCCAAGAAGACCTTCTAGTCAGGGAAAGAACAGGAACCTGGAAAAGATCTTGCTAAGTGAAGTTAAGAGCAGAGGAAGGTTCCAAGCTTAAAGGGAGAAAGCTGCAGGACGTAGGCTTAAAGCAAAATAGGCTTGCAAGAAGCCAGAAGGTCCGAGGAGACAGCCAAAGGTTGGGTGACTCCTTACTATTGGCATGTGAAGCACTGGTATTCTGTTGGTACGGTTGAGTATCTGAGAGAAAATGCATGGAAGGTGAAGCTTGAATGCACATGGTGATCAAGGGGAGAGGAACTTTGGAAGGAGAGTTCAAAACCCTGAAGGTGGATCCTTGTGGAAGTCTGAGAGAAAGCATCATTTGGAAGAAGATTCCAAAGCGAGTTCTTCAAGAGGAGATTGGAAATCCTTGTGAAAGACAGAGTTCAGTGAGACCAGCTGGCTCAAGGTGTAACAAGTGTCTTGGGGGTGCTGTTGAGAGACCTGTAACATCTTGTGGGGTGGCATCTGTCACTTGATTTCAGAGTGTGGTGTGCCTGATCACCCATCGGTTTACATGGACTCTGTACTTACTGTGAACATGAGAGTATAAGATAGCTTTTGGTAATTTGCGTTATCCTTACGAATCTGTACATAGCTGTAAAAGTATAGTTGTGAATGAAGGAATATTGTAACATAGTTATCTTTTCTTGTTTAATAAATGTTTTATTCTTTTGTTAAAAGTTAATCAGTTGACTCCTGTGACTCTGTTCAATAGCAGCCCTCCATGTTTCTAAACAAAAAATAAAGGTTAGGATCCATCAAGCCGGGTTCCACCCTGGGATCTGGGATCTGGCTTGTCCAGTAGTAACATCAGTTGGGATCATAATGCTACTGAAAACAAGAAGTGGGAATCGGTACTTTTTAACAATTGAGGATGTTTCAACAAGATTTCCTGAGGCAGTGCCTTTGGGGAAAATTATGGCAAAAAATGGTAGTGGAAAAGTTAGTTCAATTCTTTACAAGATATGGATTACTTAAGGAAATACATTTAGATTAAGACTCAAATTTTATGTCACAAATATTCAAAGAAATAATGAATTGGAAATAAAATAACTTACATCTTTAGCTTATCATTCTCAATCACAAGTAGCATTAGAAAGACGGAATCAAACTTTAATGACCATGATTAAAGCCCATTGCCAAGAATGTCCTATTGATTGGGATAAAATAATTCCATTTTTACTGTTTAGCATTAGGGATGCCCCTAATGAGTCCACAGGATTCAGCCCTTATGAAGTGATATATGAGCATGAGGTGAGAGGACCCCTCAAATTAATAAAGAAAATTTTATAAACCAAAGCTCAGAGACAACAACATTTTGAAGTCTGCATATCGAACAGCTCTGCAGAGATTGTTATTTATATGGATCATAATACTTTAACCTTTCTAGCAAAGTTTCATACCGAGAATCTGAGACTATTTCGTTGGAGTTTAATGCTACAACCATACAATTTGAAAATTATTCATGCAGCAAGAAGAGACAAAATCAGTTGCTTTATCAGGAGCCAATAGAGAGGCACAAGAATGTTGTGATCAAAATGGACTTGTGAAGAATATAAAAACAAAAAAACTGCGGATGCTGGAAATCCAAAACAAAAACAGAATTACCTGGAAAAACTCAGCAGGTCTGGCAGCATCGGCGGAGAAGAAAAGAGTTGACGTTTCGAGTCCTCATGACCCTTCGACAGAACTGTCGAAGGGTCATGAGGACTCGAAACGTCAACTCTTTTCTTCTCCGCCGATGCTGCCAGACCTGCTGAGTTTTTCCAGGTAATTCTGTTTTTGTTGTGAAGAATATGTTTTTATGGAAAAGTCCTTGTGTATTTGATGTAAATACATTGTTACTGCTGGAGTAAGAACTTTATGGGAAGAGTTTTCGGATGGGGGAGCGGGAGCGGGGCCCACTTGCCAATGCGTAAAATGACGCGCGGTGACATTGGGCATGCATCCTGACATCATGGCGCGTCATTCAGACTTTCTGTTCAGCAGCGCGCACCCGAATCGGCTACGCACCCACCGAACTGGCAAAGGCCTATTAAGGCCATTTAAATATCAATTAAAGTTATTAACTGTGCTGCCCATCCAACCTTAAGGTTGGTGGGCAGGTGAAGAGCCCAGGCGGCCTTCACATTTTTCATGGAACCTCTTCAACGGTGGGGTGAGATTCCATGGGGGGTTTATAAATTAAATACAATTTTTCATTAATGCTCCTTGACATGTCCCAGCTCATGTGACACTGTCACATGAGGGGATATATCTTAAAATATTTTCTTTTCTTTATTTAAACTTTTAAACCTTAAACTAATCTCCCAGAGGCAGCTCTGTGCCTCGGAGATTTCTGTGCTCTTTTGCGTGCATTCATGAAAGAGCACAGGCCCTGACTCAGGTAAACCCCCCCATCCCTCGCCAACACAGGGAGCGCACAGCACTTCCGGGTGCACGTCACATTGGGTGGGCCAATTAAGGCCCGTAAATAGGCGGCGCAGACTCGATTGGGAGCACCAATCAGGTTCGCGCCCACCCCCGCACAACCACCCCGACGGGTGGAAAATTCTCCCCATAAGTAAAATAGAGATAGTGATGAGAGGAGATTGTAATAGAAAATTAAAATGCCTCTTAAATATACCTTTTCATTTTTTTCTCTCTGTGGGTAGGTGTTAGGAATAATGGATAACTTTAAGTTTAATTCACATTTGTATTTGTTTGTTAAGAAAGATGGAACATGGTTCTGGTTTCATTTAGAGTTTTTTGTAAGCTTCGTGCTGGGAAGTCTGGAGGCTCTGTTTGTATACATGCACTTTTACTACTCTCAAAATGAAGAGATGGGTTACAAAGAGATTAGTGGTTTAGTGGTTGAAAAAAACATAAGGTAGAAAAAACTGTGCTGTTGCCTAGGGACAGGCGTCCAGAGACACACAGAGACACAGGGAAACACAGAAGGGCTCAATCAATCTGTGTCTACCAGAGATTGGAGGCAGAAGGTCTAATCTCTCTAGTTAGAAATCCTGCAGGACTGTGGGGGAACTGAGTTGGAACTCATGTTTGCTCTGAAGCTGAGGTAATAGTGAGTTTAGATTGCGGTTTTTGGGTGTCTCAGGGAGAGATACTGGTTGAAGAAAAGCATCTAATGAAGGCTCAGAAGTCCGCTGGAAGAAAGCTATTTGAACCTGAGCCTCCCAAGCCTCGGCGTTGAGATAGTGATAAATCTTCACTGGCGTTTTATGTCTGTAAGGGTATTGCTGGGATAAAAGGAATACTGTGAGTTTGAATCATTTTCTGGTGTTTGTACTGAAATCTTTCCAATCTGTTTGTCTAGTGTAATATAGTTCATTTTTCTTGTTTAATAAACATTTTATTCTTTGTGCTAAAAGTACAGATTTCTTGTGAATGTTTTCAATAACTGACCTCCACCGTTTCCTAAGAAAAAAAGCAAAGTTAGGATCTACCAAGCCAGGTCTCATTCTGGCATCTGACTTGACCGGCATTAACATCAGCTGGGTTCATAACAATTCATAAAAGACTTGTGTTCTCTTTCAAATGACCTGTTAATCCACTCTCACATCCTTTCTTTGACCCTCATGTCCTTTATCAGTTCATCCCTTTACTTAATGAATTCAGTTTGGTTCTCTACTCAATTATGAGCTTAACATTTATCATAAGTCTCCTATTTCTGTTTAATTTAAATCTCCAGAGAGCACTGTCTCTATTGAGTATATGGACTGCAGCAGTTCAAGAAGGCAGTTCACCACCACCTTCCCAAGGGCAACTAGGGATGGGCAGTGAGTGCAGGCCCAGCCAGCGAAGCCCGCATCCCGTAAATGAATTTTAAAAAAGTCATTCCAGAAGCTCTAGCTTTGGATGTCTCTCCCCCACATGCAAATATGTTTAGTCTGCAGCCAAACAATCTCCTCTTTGCAGCTCTCCCAAAGCTATGTAATGTTTTCTCCACCAATCTCTGTTCCAATCCAGCTGGAGCAGATGCCTTTTCAACTCACCGAAAGTATCTCTGCTTCAAATAAGTATCTCCACCTTTGTTTCTTGTTCTTTTCCATAACTAATAGGAAGTCCGAAAGCCACTCATAGGATGTAATGCTGTTTTTTATCATAACACTGACTGCTCCTCAAAGTATTGGGCAATTTACATAGGTGTATGGTTAATATAGTGTCGTTTTATGTAACAATTGAGATTTTCCTGTTGGTTAGTTTCAATTTTGACAGACATAATTTTATTGTTTACTTAATAATGTTGCAGTAAGAGCAGAAAATAGTTATTTGAACATTTTATTGGGATCTTAACTGTAAATTTGTAACTGAGTTTCTGCATGAATAACTTCATTGATGGCATCTCTCAAAAGCAAAACATGCAAAAATATATATAAAACATTTTTGTACTACAGCATTTAGACTCATTTGTAGTTAGAAATAATAGCAAATTAATTGGCTGATTGAAATACTCAACATCATCAAGTAGCACTCATAATAATATTTAGTAAAAGCAAGAATACTTTAAAAGACTGCTCAATACTTGTTTTCTAGCATTCAGTTGTGAACTGATATTTTGGAAATGACAGTACTTTTTTATTGATATCAATTATATTAGATAGGCTTCCTTTTTAAATAAGGTAACATGATATCAAGTACAGGTGCATTGAACAATTCTAGATTATGGGCTGAATCTTCTGGGGAGTGGCAATAACCATTGGATTTCCACTCAGCTCCTATTTACTTACCTTGCACTGGAGCTCCACATTTCTCGCCCGAACCTCCGAACCAGGCCTCCTGAGAAATGTGGAGCATACCTGCTCCTGGAGTCCTTCCTTCATAGTGTAGGAGCGTTGGGGGAAGCCAAGCCAGGCTACTTTTTACGGCACTAACTGTCATATTCTGCTAAGTTTAAATGCCCCAAAGCCACTTTGACAAGCTAGGGAGGGAAGGCGAGAGTGCAAGGTTGAAGGATAGGATGGCAGATGGGTGGGTGATGGGCTAGGGTGGCAGGTAAGTGGGTGATGGGGTTGAGTGGTGGGTGAGTGGGTGATGGGTAGGGTGGTAGGTGTGGGTAAGGGGTTAGGATGGCAGGTGGTTGGGTGAAGGGATATGGTGGCAGAACAGTGGGTGAGGGATAGGGTAGCAGGAGGGTGAGGGATAGGGTGGCAGGTGGGTAGGTAATGGGGTAGGGTGGCAGGAGAGTGGGTGAGGGCATAGGTTGGGTCTGGGATGGGGGAGGTGTTAGTCATGTGATCTGGTGGTAGCCGGCGGATCGGGGGTAGTCGGCGGGCTGGGAGGGTAGTTCGTGGGGGTGTTAGACCAGGGGTCCAGTGGGGAGTTGGGGGATCAGTAGTATTGTTACCCAGCAGTTAGAACAAGTTTTAATCCTTCTAACTTTTCCTGGGTAACTATTCTGCTAAGTAAGTCGGAACCATCTGATGTCTCTGACTTCAAGTTGGAGTTTCGGAGGGTTCCAGGCGCAGGGTAATTGCCCAACAGAAGTGGAAACATCCCAGGCAATTCCCATGGAGTTCTTGCGTTGGGACTTCTGAGGCGTCCCCCAGCAGATATTCTGAGATACCTCAGGGGTATGACCATCTGGAGTGCGGAAGGTCTGGGCCTACGTTTCCTTAAACCAGAAAACAACTTGTGCACATGCAAACTTTTATTGTCAAAAGCTAGAATTATGTTGTAACCGTGTACAGAAACCATGTAGGAATTAAAAGGAGTTCTACTGTTCAGAAAATCCAAATCAAGTTTCTGTTTGATGCATCAATTCCAAAATCCTATGTAAGAGTATAGTTGTTGGGTATAAGCAATTCCAACCCTATCTTTGATCGTTTACAATACAATTTACTGAATTCATTGAACAGTGAGGTTGACTTGGATGCTGCAGGAACAATGTGATTTCATTGACTAGTGGTGTCTTCTATCTCTTTGCTTGAAGCTGGAGAAGGTGGAATGATGACCTTGTAAATAAGTTGGAAACCTTTTGCTGTTACTGAAGAATCTGACAAAAACTTCAGGGTCATAACATTGCCTATAGTAGAAGGAAAATACAGTTGGTCAGTTTTATTTACCTTGCAGTAACTTGCCATTCTCAATGTCAATAAATTAAAACCTGTCACTAAGTCACTTGCCAACAACTTTTCATTATTTCTTATTTTTGTAGCAGAATCAAAAATAGAACAACTACTGGCACAAGTGAGTCAGAAATGTTGAAAATCCGCAGAAGGATTTATCATCTTGTGGATAGTATTCTATACAACTGGAGAAACTTAAGGCTTCGATAAAGATATCTGATAGAGGAGTGAAAAGCGCATGGTATACCAATGGGTCATTTTTTGGGGGGGGTTTTATATTGATAAAGACAATAACACTTTTAAAATACAATCAAATACACGTGTGAAAAGGGAGAATGTAAAAGGTATATGGGAAAAGGCTAGGAAAATAAGATTAGAGTAGGTGGCCCTAATTTCTTTTTTTATTTATTCTTTCATGGGATGTTGGCGTCACTGGCAAGGCCAGCATTTGTTGCCCATCCCTGGCCTGAACTGAGTGGCTTGCTAGGGCCATTTCAGAGGGCTGTTAAGAGTCACCCATATTGCTGTGGGTCTGGAGTACATGTAAGCCAGACTCATGTTCCAAGAGCATTCGCCTGGGCCTCTGGTTTACTAATCCAGTGACAGTACCACTATGCCACCATCACTCCTGGCTCTAGCTTTGCTGGGGACATTATTAGGGCAGATGAAGCGAACAGGGGCAGAAATTGGGGCAGAACTGTAACTGTGTTTAACTGTAACCCTGTTTGTGTGCTGGGAGCTAATGATTGGGATGCAGGTGGCCAAGAGTGAGGGTCCTTTGAAACTAATGTCACCAATATCTGGTTGATGCAACAGATAAGCCTTGTACCCAACTTTTATCCATTATATCCAAATTGGACGGAACTCTAATTGCGACATGTAAAATTTGCTGGGCTTTGAGCTGAGCCTGTTATATATTATATGGCACAAGTGGGACCAAAGTGTCAAAGGCTGGGTTTCTTACAGTTGAAGTTGCTTCATTTTCTGCCAAACCTATTTTTCTCCAGTGCTGACCAATACTACCATTTCTACCCCTCCCTTCTAGCAGACACTGCCAACTGTGCCAATGCAGCACACACAACTGCCCTCTTTGTTTAAATTGCCTGATCCTGATAATACTAATAGAATCGGGTGAGTGCTGTGGAAGACCCACGCTGCCAATGTTACTAGCACTGAAATGGAATTGTGGATTTTTAGCCCTGATAGTTCCATTCAATAAGTTATTACCAGCACAGATGTGTTGCCCAAAATGTCATACTTGTGTTGTAATTTATGATATATTTATTTGCATGCGAGAGTTAGATAAGTCTTGGACTCAACTTTTATCCATTGTATCCAGCTGGACTGAACTCTGATTGTGACATGTGAAATTTGTTGGGCTCTGAGCTGAGCCTCATGTCATTTTAATCTTCCCTTTGCCAACATTATCTATTGTAATTCAAAAGTCAAAGGGATTAGAATTCATCATGGTCTTATGATCAATTACTTTCTTCCTTGCATCTGAATTACCATAGGTTTGAGGTTGTTTTGACAGGAAGGTTAGTCCATGGGCCACAGCAGTGATCCGTTTGAGTTAATTAAGTTTAAAGTGAAATTTTTGCTGCAGTTGTATTGGACTGGAATGATTATTAGTAACTAGTGCCTCAATAGTTTGTAATGAAAGTGAAGTACTTGTAGTAATGAAAGGTAAGCTCAGTTACCAAATAATTCACAAATAGTCACAAATAACTTCAGCATTTATTTCATATACAATGGAGTTCTGTGTTATAAAAAGTTTGAAAATTATTTTCAAGATTTCTTAAAGGGGGTGATCTCAGAAAATTTTAAACACATTTCTCATTCAGCATATTGTTCTTTGAGGATTTGTATTAAGTTGCATGGTTACCTGTGCTAATGATGTCACTTGGTAATTTATTTCCACAAAATCTGAAAACATATAAAATAGGACATTTAAGATTTAACATTGAACATGGAAGATTCACTAGCAAAGATTTATGTTTGAAACTGAACATTGGATTTGAGGTCTACAAAATAACCAGAGATACATTTTGACCTGAACCACATTTACCAGTGTGGTTCACAGCCATTGTATTACAGTTACTGAAATGAACCTGAGGGTTCTTTGGGGAGGCAGCAGGAAATCTTATTTATGAACCACTGGGATGGTCATTCTGAGCACTTAAAATCATCTTTGTTCGCAATTAATTAAAATTCAGAATTGGTTTCAAAATCCAATTATTCAGGCAACAGATATATTGAAAATGTTTAGGAATTCAATAAATAATTCAATAAATGGACTGCCCTTTCCTGAGAAGACCCTGGTCATGTGCTTATTTTTAATACTAATGAGAAATACGTTGAATAGATAAGGATGGTAGTTAAGTATGTGATATTTTAATTGATTTCTGTGTGAAAAATGTCCTTCTGCATCCACTGATTTGGATTAGATGTCTAAACAATTAAGTCATCAACAATTAAATATCTGATCAGAGGGAAATAGTATATAATAGAAATAATGGGCAGTACAAGAACAAATCTGAAATCGATGTGAAATTGGAAAGGTTTGATGTTTACCCCAAATTACTGTATTATCATAATGCAGTTCTATCACATTATCATTCCACTGTGCCAATAAACATTTACCTGCCAACAAAGCCTAGCAAGTCATCATAACTGTCATACACTTCAAGGTAGTCAGACAAGCAGGATGGGTCATCTTCTACATCAAATTCCAGAAACTGCAAATGGATGCGCTGCTTGTACTTCAGTCGAATATGCCAGTAACAGATCTGTTGATGTTCATATTCATCTGGGTAATTTGGTGACTGGATAATCCGCTCAAGATCTGTTAGAACACCACCACATTGCTTTGCTGAGGAGCAGAAAATACCAACAGAAGAATTATACTTGGTAATAAACTAGAAAAAAAGCTTCTCTGATCATTATACATAGGGGAGAGAAAAAGCTGGGACAAAATTCTGTTTTTATTTCTTCACACTGAGATGTTTATCTAAACCACAAAATCACTGTGGAGCAGTATTTTTTACATCCACCCACATCCCTTTTTATTGGGAGTTTACAATTGTGTCATTCATAAAGATTGCTGTGTTTCTTAGTTGAACGGAGAAGCACTCTGTTGTCTCAAACTATCCCTGATTCATGCCACACCTAACGAAAGGACCTCCAATCTCCTTCCAGTCTCACTCGAGGCAACAAAGAAGATGAAAGAAACTACTTCCTCACATCTATTGATGGTTCAGTTGAGATGGCACAAACTTAACCTATAAGGGAAGCTCAACCTGACTGCAACTTGACACTGACTGTTGAACTCAGAATGGACCTGTCACTTTATAGCATTGTAACTGCTGGACCAATCACAATATTCACTTTAAATATAAGCAGGAAAAAAAACATAATTTTCTATTGTTATTAATGTTTCCTGTATTAACCCAGTTCATAAATTTAGTACTCTGCAAAGCACTCAAAGAATAGTATGATTATAGTTGATGTAACCGTGCTGTCACAGTTTAACTTACATGTCCAGCTCTTGCATTTGGCTGCATTTGTAATTATTATAACTGAATAACTGGTAGAATTGAGAAAATGAATTATTTATTGAACAAACCATGTGGATTGTAGCAGTAAACATCCCATAGTTCTGATTTATTAACTCGATAGCCATAGTCAATGACACCAGTTTTTCCATGCCCACAGTTGGCTCCAGGTTTTACTATTGGATATCCAACCTTTCCTCCAGCAAGCCATCCAGCTGCACACACGTGAAAGCCTGCAAAATAATAAACAGCAGAGTTAACCCAGATGTTGCCAGACCTGCTGAGCATTTCCAGCATTTTCTCTTTTTATTTAGGATTAGTTAGTTTTTAAGCAAGTACAGAGACAGGGAAGAGAAGAACAAAAGCAAAGGTTTTTAATCATGAGAAAGGCAAGAGTGATTAAATGATGAAAGGAACAATAGTACAAGGTAAAAAGGAGTGCTAATGGTAGAAGAAAAGAAATGGAAGACAGGCCCAGAGGAGCTGTAACTGACAACAGCAGAACCTTTGCCAGCAACCATTGCCTGAAAAAAAATGTGAACAGTGGTCATGATCTACAGTTGTTTAAATCAGTGTTGATTCTGAAATGTTGTAAAGTGCCTCATTGAAAGGGAACATTGTAGGGAGCCAAGGACAGAGAGGTCAGAATGGGAATGGGGAGGAGCATTAAAATGAGAAGCGACTGAAAGCTCAAGTTATGCTTGTGGACTAAATGGAGATGTTCTGCAAAGCAATCACACAATCCACATTTGATTTCTCCAATGTAGAGGAAAGCGCATCATGAGCAGCGAGTATAGTGTTCTAAATTGAAAGTAGTATGAGGACCATTGCTCTTTTTGATGCATTTTAATGACTTGGGCTTAGGGCTACAGGGGTATAATTTTAAAATTTGTAAATTGAACAAAACTTGGAAATGTAGTAAACAGCGACAGAAAGCAATAGACTTCAAGAGGTTAGAGGAATCGGCAGACACAAGGCAAGTGAAATTCAACACAGATAAGTGTGAAGTGATACATTTTAGTAGAAAGAAAGAGTGAGGAAAGATGACAAGCTAAATGGTACAATTTTAAAAGTGTGTAGGAGTAGGGAGACTTGGGTTGTTTTTGCAAAAATTTTTGAAGATTGTTGCACATGTTAGCGAAGTAGTTAATGAAGTATGTGAGATCCTGGGCCTTATGAAGACCATAAGACATAGGAGCAGAAGTAGGCCATTCGGCCCATTGAGTCTGCTCCACCATTGAATGAGGTCATGGTTGATTTGCTAATCCTCAACTCCACTTTCCTGCCTTTTCTGCATAACCCATGATTCCCTTACTGATTTAAAACCTATCCATCTCAGCCTTGAATACACTTAATGACCCAGCCTCGACAGCTCTGTGTGGTAGAGTTCCATAGAGTCACTACCCTCTGAGAGAAGAAATTCGTCCTCATCTCTGTCTTAAATATGCGACCCCTTACTCTGAGATTATGCCCTCTAGTCCTAGACTCTACCACAAGGGGAAACAACCTCTCAGCAATTACCCTGTCAAGCCCCCAAGAATCTTATATATTTCAAAAAGTTTACCTCTCATTCTTCTAAACTCCAATGAGTACAGACCCAACCTACTATACCTCTCCTCATAAGAAAATCCCTCCATACCTGGGATCAACCTAGTGAACATTCTCTGGACTGCTTCCAATGCCAGTATCTCTTTCCTTAGATAAGGGGTCCAAAACTGTTCACAGTATTCTAGGTGTGGTTTAACTAGTGCCTTATATAGTTTTAGCAAGACTTCCCTATTTTTATGCTCCATTCCCTTTGAAATAAAGGCCAACATTTCATTTGCTTCACTATTACCTACTGAACAAATTTGCCAGCTTTTTGGGATTTAAATAATATTCAGCTCTTCTATTCTTCCTGCCAAAGTGCATCACCTCACATTTTCCCACGTTATATCCCATCTGCCAAGTCTATATCGCCCTGCAGGCTCCTTGTGTTATCCTCACCACTTGCCTTCCCACCTATTTTTGTGTCATCTGCAAACTTGGCAATAGTATTTCACTTCCCTCATCCAAGTCATTGATATATATTGTAAATAATTTTGGCCCCAGCACGGATTCCTGTGGCACTCCACTAGCTATAGGTTGCCACCCTGAAAATGCCCCCCTTATCCCAACTCCCTGTCTATTAGTTAGCCAATCCACTATCCATGCTAATATATTACCCCTGGGCCCTTATCTTATTAAGTAGCCTTATGTTCGGTACCTTATCAAACACCCTTTTGGAAATCCAAATGTATTACATCCGCTGGTTCTCCTTTATCTATCCTGCTTGTCATCTCCTCAATGTATTCTAATAAATTTATCAGTCATGATTTCCCCTTCATGAAGCTATGCTGACTCTGCTTGATTACTTTGCTCTGCTGTTACATCCTTTATAATAGACTCCAACATTTTCCCAATGACAGACATTAAGCTAACTCGCCTATAGTTACCTGTTTTTTTGTCTCTCTCCCTTTTTGAATAAGGGTGTTATATTGGCAGTTTTCCGATCCTTTGGGACTTTTCCAGAATCTAAGCATTCTTGGAAGAATACTACCCGTGCATCCACTATTTGTGTAGCTACTTCCTTTAATATCCTAGGATGCAACATATCAGATACAGGGGACTTATCGGCTGTTAACACCATTAGTTTCCTTAGTATTTTTTCTCTACTGATAGTTATTGCATTTATTTGCTCCCCTGCTTTTGCCCCTTGATTTAGTGTTTTTGGAATGCTATTAGTGTGTCCTACAGTGAAGACTGACAAAGTATTTATTCAACTCCTTTGCCATTTCCTGGTTCTGCATTATTTTCCCACCCTCATTCTCTAAGGGACCTATGTTCGCTTTGGCCTCTCTCCTTTTTGTATAAAGAGAGGCACAGAGTATAAAAGACAGGAAGTTATGATTAACCTATATAAAAAATAGTTGAAGACTGGAGAGATTTTTAAAATTAATTTATGGGATGTGGGCGTTACTGGCTGGGCCAGCATTTATTGTCCATCCCTAATTGCCCATGAGAAGGTGGTGTTGAGCTGCCTTCTTGAACCGCTGCAGTCCATGTGGTGTAGGTACACCCACAGTGCTGTTAGGGAGGGAGTTCCAGGATCTTGACTAGAATGGTTCCAGGGATGAGGAATTGCAGTTGTGTGGATAGATGGAAAAAGTTGGCATTGTCTTCTTAGAGCAGAGAAGGCTAAATGGAGTAAAAACAGTAATTGCTGGAACTCCATGATGAAAGGTCATTGACCTGAAATATTAACTCTTTTTATCTCTCCACAGATGCTGCTTGATCTGCTGAGTAATTCCAGCATTTTATTTTTATTTCAAACAAGCTGGGCTACCTGTCCTATGTCTGGGAAATAAAGGGATGAAAGTTAAAAATAAAAGTTAACAAATGGTAAATGAAACATTTTTTATAATGTAATGAGTTAAGATATTCCCCCATAGGGGGAAAGGATTGAATATTCAGCTGATTTCACCAATTACCTTCTTTCACATAATTATTTTACTTAACAATTTTAATCCCATAAATATGAAACACAAGTCCCTAAATTCACACAAAATTATTAGACTCAAAAACATTATTTGACAAAAAATACTTTTTTGCCCCCCTCCCCCACAATAAATTTACTTTCATTTCCTTTCCTTTGCTTTATTTGGCTTGTCTCTAGTTTAATTAGATTTACAATTTCCACTGTATGATTTCTATGAATCATTCTCTACATCCTCAGTGTCACTCTTAAAATCCTCAGGATCAAAATCTACATCTACACCTATTTCATCAATGTTTGTTAATGCTCTGAATTTTTCAATATCAGTGTTAAACACAACATCTGCAGTGTCACTCTCTACATCTTTTAGGGTCACTTTCTGCATGTTCAGTGTTTGTTGAAACCTTAAATATTTCATGATAGACCACATTAGAATTCCTTGAGCTAAAATAAATATACTTCTTGGCAATCCTACTCAGCTGTTATAATTCCTGATATTTTTGGCAAGCAGTGTTTTGATTTTGATGTTCTTCCTATAAGAGGAGTATTTAGTGGGTCAGATGGCTTGTTTAAATTTGGCAATCTCACTTTACCACTTGCACAACACTTTGTAGGTGGCTCATTTCGTGTCCCACTTTCTTACACCACAATATTCACGTATCTCTGATCTACTTTTATTATATTCTGGGTCTGATTCAATTATAATGATGATTATAGATGAAAGCTTCCTTAAAGAGCCTTGTGCCTGGATTTTCCGTTCCTGCCAGTGGCAGGATTGAGATGACAGGAAAATTTGGAGAAAGGCCAAAAGTCAGTTGACCAGGAAATCCCGCCCTTGGTCTCTTACTTGCAGCATTGGCCCTTCTTGCATTCTGTCACTCTGTCAACCTCTAGCCTTCTGTCTATGTTTTGCTTTTTTGCTCTAGCTTTTGTCTTCCCTGGTTCTGCATGCCACCTTTTTCTTTCCCTTACCAAGTAATAATGTGTAGTACCTCAGAACATAACAAATATGAGGGGAAGAAAAACAAATTAAATATGAAAGAAAGTCAGGGATTTGTGATGTAAATTTGTCACATTCTTTCTTGGACTCTATGGCTAAGGTTGGTTAAAACATATCTGCATTACGGTGCCTGCAGGGAACCAGTGTAGGCAGGGTCAGGGGGCCATAGCCCCCACCCCACCAACCCCTGCCTCCCAGTGGGGGTGGTTGGATTTCAATTCCTCCACAACATATCCCTTGGTTCAAGGTTTCATCCCACCAGGTTTGATTGAGATTGGCCCAAGGACCTCAGAGGAGTTCGTCAAGGCACAGACAGACATTTTGTCTTTGGATTTTCAGCATCTGCAGCATTTTGATTTTGCATTAAAATCATGAATACTTTTGATAGAGTAAATGAGGAGAATTTTTTTCCAGTGGCTGAAGGGTCAATAACCAGAGGCCACAGGTTTAAAGTGATTAACAATAGAACCAGGAGGTGAGATGAAGGGAGAGGTTACAGGAGAGGTTGGATTTGGAATGCAGCACCTGTTAGGGTTTCTATTACTTATTCCTAGGAAATGAATGTTGTTGTCAAGGCCAGCATTTCTTGCCCATCCCTAATTGCCCTTGAGAAGGTGGTGGTGAGCTGTCTTCTTGTACCCTTGCAGTCTCTGTGATTTAGATACACCCAGTGTTAGGAAGGGAGTTCTATGTTTTTGACCCAGCAACAGTGAAGGAATGGCAATATAGCTTCAAGTTTGATGATGACCATGAAAACATTGTCGATTGTTGTAAAAACCCATCTGGTTCACTAATATCCTTTAAGGAAGGAAATCTTCTGCCCTTACCTGGTCTGGCCTACATGTGACTCCAGACCCACAGCAATGTGGTTGACTCTTAAATGCCCTCTGAACAAGGGCAATCAGGGCAATAAATGCTAGCCTAGCCAGTGATGCCCACATCCCATGAATGAATTTTTAAAAAAATCAGTCGTGTGGCATGGTGGCGGGGGCGGGGGGGGGGGGAGATTGCAGGTGATGGCGTTTCCATGCTGCCTTGTCCTTTTAAATGGTAGAGCTTGCAGATTTATAAGCTGCTGTTAAAGGATCCTCACAAGTTTCTGCAGTGCATCTTGTAGATGGTACACACTGCTGCCACTGTTTGCTAGTGGTGGAAGGAGTAAAGGTGTGGATGGGGCACTGACCTGGATGGTGTTGAGCTTCTTGATTTTTATTGGAGCTGCACTCATCCAGGCAAGTGGAAAGCATTCCATTACACTCCTGACTTCTGCCTTGTAGATGGTGGACAGTGCTTGGGAGGTCAGTTACTTGTTGCAGAATTCCCAGCCTCTGACCTGCTCTGTAGCCATGGTAGTTATATGGCTAGTCCAGCTGGTCAATGGCAGCCCTCATATTGTTGATAGTGGGAGATTCAGCAGTGATAATGCCTGAATGTCAAGTGGAATTGGTTAGATTCTCACTTGTTTGAGATGATGGATACAGATTCGATGTTAGCATTCAAAAGAAAATCAGATAAGTACATGAAGGAGAAAAAAATTCCAGGAATGTGCAGAAAGAACAAGGAGTGCAATGAACTGGATTGCTCTTCAAAAGAGATTCTATAATATTAGCTGTCAATGTCAGCATGGTTACCAATCGTAAATTCTGTAGAGCATCAGCAATCAATGTCAAGAATATTGATAATGTTTTTATATTACATCCATACTGAAGGATAGACAAGTGTCATCTTTGTCAGGAATTGAGTAACAATGTACAGTTGGTTATTTAGACATAATTCAGTGGCAGCCTTTTGATACATGGTCACCCTTTTTCTGTTTTCAGGTTTATTGTTTACTTGTTTTCCAATCCTTGTTTCCCATGTTTTAAAGCGAAGCCTCTAATAATCTAACCTCTGTCAGAAACATGGGAAATTGGAATGTGGAATCACTCCATTGTAATATAAAATGGATAAAAATGCCAACTTTAATCCATTCTTTATGAAGCACCATTGTTTAAAACCTAATATTCAGCTTTGTTCACAGCAGTTAATAGAAGCTTTTAGTAAAATTCGTTCAACTTTAAACTTCGAATGAAGTGATATCATAGTCATCGAAAGTGGCAGAGAGTCAACAGAATTACTTCCTCTTTCTCAAATTATAATTTCGATCTACCAAGAATTGCTTGTTCTCCCAGAACATAAACTCAATATGAGTAATTTGATTGTAATTTTGTCCCTGTGTACTGCCAATGACATTTATGATAAGTTTAAAATGTTATGCAAAATGATTATGTTTAAATTTATATTTCAATGTACTCAAAAACATGAAGAAAATGTAAAGTTCATGGGTCTATACAAAACTGTCCTATATCTCCTTGTTTTGCTAATGTCAGACCCTATTTTAAGAATTATGCATTTTTAGCCACTTGACCTCAAAGAATATAATTGCTCCAACATCCAACAACAAAGATGCTTTTTCAAGGAGCTGGCACAGGCTTGATTAGTCAAACAGCCTCTTTCTGTGCTGTGTGATTCAATGATTACATAAGGAAATTTACCTAGGATTTAATAGGATGTATGGCACAGAAACAGGCCATTTAGCCTAACTAGTCCATGCTGTTGTTTATGCTCCACTCAAACTTCACCCCATCTTCTATCATATAAATCTAACATTGTAACCATCCATTCCTTTCTCCCTCAAACGCTTGTCTAGCTTACCCTTAAACGCATTGATGCTATGGCCAGAAAATTCCCCCCATCAGGGGTCATTTTATGTGGGCAGGCCAATTAAGGCCTGCCCAGTGTGACGCGCGCCTGGAAGTGCTGAGTGCTCCCTGTGCAGGTGGGGGGCTCTGAGTGGTTCCCTGTGATCTTTTGCACATGTGTGCGCAAGAGTACAGAGATCTCCCTGAGGCACGGAGGTGCCTCAGGGAGATTTGTTTCAGCATTAAACTTTTAAATAAATGTTTTTAAAACATGTCCCCTTATGTGACACTGTCACATGAGCTGGGACATGCGAAAGAATAAATGTATAAATTTTTATTAGATTTTAAAACACTTCATGAAACCTCATCCCACCCTTAAGGTTGGATGAGCAGCTCATTATATTGAGTTAATTAGGTTTTAAATGGCCTTAATAAACCTTTGACAGTTCGGTGGGCGTGCAGCCAACTTGGCTGCGTGCCTGCTGAACTGAAAATCTAAATGATGCGCGGTGACATCGGGATATCCGCCCGACATCACCATGTGTCATTTTACACGTCACCCCGATCGCTGCCAGGAAAATGCTGTCCTATGTATGAGGGGAGATGGTGGCATTGTGGTAATGTCACTGGGTTAGTAACCCAGAAGACCAGGCTAATGTTCTGGGGGCAACAGTTCAAATCCCACCACAGCAACAGGAGAAATTGAAATTCAATTAATAATCTGGAATTGAAAAGCTCAGCTCAGGAAGGGTGACCTTCAAACAACTGTCGATTATTGTAAAATCTAATCTGGTTCACTAATGCCATCCTTACCTGGTCATGTGGTGCCAGTCCTAACTGCCCTCTGAAATGGCCTAGCAAGCCACTTGATTAGGTTGGGCAAGAAATGCTGGCCTTGCAAGTGATGCCCACATTCCATGAAAAATAAATTTAAAAACCAATTAAATCCAACCACCACCTGTGGTTGCAGGTTCCACATTCTCGCTGCTCTTTGGATAAAGAGGTTTCTCCTGAATTCCCCGTTGGATTTCTTGGTGACTATTTTATATTGATAGCTTCAAGTTATGCTTTTACTCACAAGAGGAAACATTCTGGGCTGGGTTTTCATCATTACCTTGAGACTCACTGTTCAAACCATTTCCCAACATTATGTTTCCGAAGGTTGAGTGAATGAGCACATATGTTACTTCCACCCTGGGAGCTTGGGATGCATCTGAGCCAGGGTTGCCGCCTTCCAATGTAGGCCCAAGGTGGGTGGATGTCAAGTCTGGGAGGTTAGAATGCCCACCCCCATTCACTGGGACACCAAACCAGCTCACTGGATGACTGTCCAGCCTCCTAGCCCCCACCACCATCCACCATATTCCCCTCACCCATCCATAAATGCATCATACAACCTCATATCTCTCATGCCCCTTCCATGCACATGCACTAATGGATAGAACTCATGAATCCTCTAATATTCTTGACTCTATGAAATGCTCATGAAATTAAAAATAAAATCCATCTAAACTCCAGTTGACAAGATTGCTCCTCTTAGAAGCTCAAAAAACTATCAAACACAGTAAGTGAAACTTCCCTTGAAAAACCTCCCATTTCAAATGCTCATAAATTTGTCAAAATAAACAGACATTCAACAAATTTCATTCATAATGAGATTCCATTGCACAACTAAATAAGCAAATCCTCTGGAGCTCAATGCAACAGAGTATTTGAAGTCATTTTTTTCAAAGGCTTAATAGAAGAATTTTCAATCAAAGAAGTCTTGCATCTGTACAGCTATTGCAAAGGCTCAACAGCATCTAACTTTATATTATTGTAAAATTAAAAGCACTATGGCCAGATGACACATTGAAATCAGCTTCTCAATACTGTTGAATGGTGATGAGTACTTTATCCACTTTATTCACCAGCATTTGTAAGTGTTCACAAGCATTAGAGTACATTATTCACTGGATAAGGTATTCTAATGCACATGAATACTTTACACAATACTAGTCAATTTAATCACTGCATTAAAAAATACTTAAATTATCATACACCATTGCATTATGACATTTGAAGTTGACAAGAGCTTTCACATATGAACATATGAATTAAGAGCAGGAGTAGGCCACTTGGGCCTTGAGCCTGCTCCGTCATTCAATAAGATCATGGCTGATCTGATTGTAATCACCTGCCTACTTCAGATAACCTTTCACCCCCTTGTTTATCAAGAATCTATCTACCTCCGTCTTAAAAATATTCAGACTCTGCTTCAACTGCATTTTGGGGAAAGGTGTTCCAAAGGCTCACTACCGAGAGAGAGAAAAAAATTCTCTTCCTCTGTTTCTTAATTGGTGACCCCTTATTTTAAATAGTGACCCCTAGTTCTAGATTCTCCCACATCCACCCTGTCAAGACCCCTCAGGACCTTAAAGGTTTCAATCAAGTCACCTCTTACACTTCTAAGCTCCAGTGGATACAAGCCTAGCCTGCCCAATCTTTCTTCATAAGATAACCTGCCCATTCCAGGTGTTAGTCTAGTAAACCTTCTCTGAGCTGCTTCAAATGCACTTACATCTTTCCTTAAATAGGAAGACCAATATTGTACACAATACTCTAGATGTGGTCATACCTGTGCCCTGTACAACTGAAACATAACCTCCCTACTTTTAAATTAAATTCCCGTTGCAATGAACAATAACATTCTATTAGCTTTCCAAAATTACTTGCTGACCTGCATGCTAGTCTTTTGCAATTCATACACTAGGACATCCAGATCCCTCTGAATCTTAGAACTCTGCAACCTTTCACCATTTAGATAATATGCTCTTTTTTATTTTCCTGCCAAAACAGAAGATTTCACATTTTCCCACATTATATCCCATTTGCCAGATGTTCTCCCACTCAATTAACCTGTCTATTGCCTTTGTAGCCTCCTTATGTCCTCTTCATAATTTACTTTCCTACCTATCTTTGTCTCATCAGCAAATTTAGCAACCATACCTTTGGTCCCTTCATCCAAGTCATTTATATAAATTATATAAGGAACTGATCCTTGTGACATCCCATTTGTTACATCCTGCCAACTAGAAAAAGTCCGATTTATGCCTACTCTGTTTCCTGTTAGCCAACCAATCATCTATCTATGCTAATATATTACCCCCTGCACCATGAGTTTTTATTTTCTGCAATAACCTTTGATATAGCACCTTGTCAAATGGCTTCTGGAAACATAAGTACAATTACATACACCAGTTCCCCTTTATCCACAGCACATATGACTCCTTCAAAGGCTCCAATAAATTGGTTAAACGTGATTTCCCCATTCACAAAACCATGTTGACCCTGCCTGATTGTCTTGAATTTTTCAAAGTGCCCTGGCATAACATCTTTACTAATAGCTTCTAACATTTTCCCTAAGGCATGTATTAAGCTAACTGCATCCTGCATTCTGTCTCCCTCCCTTTTTGAATAAAGGAGTTACATTTGCTATTTTCCAATCTAATGGAACCTTCCCCAAATCAAGGGAATTTTGGAAAATTAAAACAAACACATCAACTAGACACTTCTTTTAAGACCCTAGGATGAAATCCATCAGGACCCAGGGACTTGTCAGCTCATAGCTCCAACAATTTGCTCAGTACCACTTCCATGGTGATGGTAATTCTCCTAAGTTCCTCACGCCCTTCCAATCCCTGATTTGCAGCTATTTCTGAGATGTTACTTGTTTCCCAACAATGAAGACATACAAAATACCAGTTCAATTTGTCTGCCATCTCCTTATTTTCCATTATTAATGCCCCAGACTCACTTTTCATAGGACCAACAATCACTTTGTTAACTCTTTTCTTATTTAAATATCTATAGAAACCCTTACCAGCTATCTTTATATTTCTAGCTAGCTTTCTCTCATACTCCAATTTTTTTTCTCTCCTTATTAATCTTTTCGTCTTTCTTTGCTGTTCTTTTATATTCTGTCTAGTCAATTGACCTGCCACCCATCCTTGCACAATTATATGTTTTTCCTTTAAGTTTATATCATCTCTAATTGTTTAAGTTAACCACATATGGTGGATTTGTCCCTTGGAATTTTTCTTTCTCGTTGGAATGTATTTATTCTGAGTATTCTAAAATATCCCTTTAAATGTCTGCTATTGCATCTTTATTGACCTATCCCTTAATCTCATTTGTCAGCTCACTTTAGTTAGTTCTGCTTTCATGCCCTCATAATTGCCCCCATTTAAGTTTAAAATGCTAGTCTTGGGCCTAACCTTCTCTCCTTCAAACTGAATGGTATATTCAATCATATTATGATCACTTCTACTTAGGAGCACCTTCGCTATGAGATCATTAATTAATCCTGTCTTGTTGCACAATACCAGGTCTAGTCTAGCCTGTTCTCTGGTTAGCTCCAGAATGTTCTGTTCTAAGAAACTATCCCTAAAACATACTATGAACTCTTCATATGGGCTACCTTTCCCATCTAATTTATCCAGTCTATATATATAGATCTGGTAGGTTCCCACTATTTCTTCCTATATACTCTACCCTACCATGTGGTTACAGTTAAGAGACCTGTACGCCACTCCCAAAAGTGACTTTTTGCCTTTATCACTTCTCATCTCTACCCAAACTGTCTCTACATCCTGGTTTCCTCTCTAAGGTGCCAATACCATCATTAATCAACAGATCCACCGTCCACCTTTTTCTAGCTTCCTGCCCTTCCTAAATGTCATGTACCCACCCTTCAGTATTCGGGTCCCAATCTATGTCATTCTGCAGCCATGTGTCTGTAACGGTTATCAGATCATACTTATTTATTTCTATTTGTGCTATCAGTTCACCTATTTTGTTATGAATGCTACATGTGTTTAGGTACAGAGCCTTTAGCTTTGCCCTTCTATTATTTTTATAACATCTAGCCTTACCTGCTGATGAACTCTTAGCTTTGTACTTTCTATCCCTTCCTGTCATGGTCTGTTTATTATTTCCCATATTCTCTTGCCTTGTCTCTACTCTTTGAGTTACCACATCTTCCCAAATTTGATCCCTTGCCTCCACTGTTTGGTTTAAAACCCACTCTAATTCCCTAGTTATGTGGCTCACTAGATCACTGGTCCCAGCACAGTTCAGGTGTAGACTGACTGAATGGATTCCACTTTCCCCAATACTGATGCCAGTACCCCATGAACCAGAATCAGTTTCTCCTATACCAATCTTTGAGCCATGTATTAATCTCTCGAATTTTTTTTGTCCTAAGCCAATTTGCACACAGCTTAGGTAACAATGCAAAAATGATCACCTTTGAGGTTCTGCTTTTTAATTTGCTGCCAAACTCCTCATGCTGACTATGCAGAACCTCTTTCCTAGTTCTATCTATATCATTGGTACCTATATGGACCACAACAACTGGATCCTCCCCCTCCCACGGCAAATTCCTCTCCAGCTTTGAGCAGATGTTCCAAACCCTGGCATTGGGCAGGCAACACAGCCTTTTGGATTCTTGTTCTTTGCTGCAGAGAGAAGTGTCATTCCTTTCACTATCCCCTACATTCCTTTTTGTTCCACCCACTTGAATGACTTCCTGTACATGGTGCCATGCTCAGTCAGTTCACCCATCCTGCAGCCCCCAATCTCCTCCAAATAAGCTGAAAAATCCTCAAACCCATTGGACAAAAGCAAAGGCTGAGCTCAAATGCTCTTGCTCTCTGGGTGCCTCTACCTGCCTCATTCACAGTCACACTGTCCTGTCCCTGACCACTAACCAAATCAGAAGACACTTTCCCAAGAGGTGTGACTGTCTCCTGGTACAAAGTATCTAGGCAACTTACCCCCTCCCTGATGTACCTGATAGTGTCTGCAGCTCAACCTCCACCTCAGTAACTCTGAGCCACAAACATTAACTAAAGATGTGTTTTCCCTAGAGCACACAGACATCCTGGAGCTCCCACATGCTGCAGGTGTGACACATCCCCTGTACGGCCATCCTTGATGTGTTTTTATCAACTACTTAAATAATTTTATTTAATTAATTATTTCTCTTTTTAAATATAATTTATTTACATTACCACACCAGTTTGTATTCTTTTTAAGCCTTAGGAACAGAATACACCTTAACCACTTACCAGATACTCACCAGACCATTAGCTTCTAATCCTGTGTAGTAGAGCAAGAACCAATTCCAACAGGGTGAAAAAGTTAGAAAAGGCAAAAGCAATAGAGTACTTATTTCCCATTCCCACCTAACTCCCTTAATCACCCAACTCCAGCACTCAGTTCAAAGTCTCAGTCAGTGCTAATTTGCACTGAAATGTCTGGTTATATATCCTTCTGAGGCTAAGGAGTTAGCTGACCCCAGTTACAGAAAAACTGGTTTAAGCTACTTCCCTTAATTAGCTAACATCAGCTGCTCTTCAGTAGAGTCCTGAAACCCTGCTTAAGGCTAGAAAATTTAGAATTTAGACAGTAAATTTCAGTTAAATGCTAAATACAAACAAAATTAGATTTTTACAAAGAGCTTAACACTTGCTTACTTATGTCAAGAAAATAAGAAATTGTAATATTTTTCTTCTGGCAATAACCCTAACATATTTTCTTACGTACCAGAAATCAGGCTGTAATTGGGTTAAAAGCTAGAGTGATGGCAAGGGTCTAAAGTCAACAGTAAGAAGCGGTTTTGATGTGTTAATAAATGAAGAGGGATTTCAATCAATGTTTTACATAAAGCAATAATTGAGTTGTTTTAGTTCAAAGGGGTTATATGTAAAAGTTGTAAGGAAATAAGGTAAAGATAGGGTAAGTTTGTTTTTACAAATCTAAGAGCTAAAATAATGAATGACTTAATCAATTCTGGGAAGAAAGCATTTCTAAGAGACTGGTTGAAACAATAGAGAAATCAAAGGGAAGGAACGCATTTAAGCAAATGCTGAAGACTATGTGAAGGGGTAGTTGCTTAGATCTTCCAGAAGACAGCAGGATAGCTGATCAGAACTACCAGAAGATGGCGTGATCAAGGCCAGACTGAAAGAAGCAGTTGCTGTCAGCCGCAGAGGACACCCCAAGAAAAAAGCACTGTGCGATAAAAATTACTGGACTTCTATAGGTTCTAAAATCCATAAGGATAGTTGCTCAACAGAAAAGGGGAAGGTTAGCTCTGAGGGTAGTTAAGTTAAGATTTGTGGAACTGTTTTAAAGTATTGTTTACTGTGTGAAGCCATTAGTGTGTTTAAGTGTAATTGTGTTTTCTTTGTTTTTCTTTTTACTTTTAAAATCACCTTTACCTTAAAATCATCACAAGTGTCTGGGAACATCATTTCCTGATTTCAAAACTGCTCCTCATACTATACAAATTGTAAAAACCATTCTGGCAACTGTTTCAAGTTTCCTTATAGGGTTTGAACAGCTCAGCATTTACCATCGGCCATGCCACAGCACTCACCCAAATTCCCAGCGATCAATTTAATGGTTAAATGGTTCCCAACTCCACTACAGGCTTCCCCAACGATTCACAAACTGACTGACCTGACATACTTCACAGGTTTCATGAATCTAACTGACTTGCTGAAGATAGCAAGTTCTGGGATACTCACAATTGAGGTGAGCATTTAAAAAGCTGAACCCGATGCCACTTTGCGTCAGCATTGGGTCAGCATGCCACTGGTCAAAATGGTGGCTGTTGGGAATCAGGTGGGAAATTTGAATTTAAGTTTGCCCCACCTCCTTTATCGTCCACCCGACATGGATTTGCTCAGTATTGGGGTGACAAAATCCAGCTCTCTGTCTATATTCATTCTAGCAAAATTTTCCATAATTTTAACGACTTCTATTAGGTCACTCCTTAGCATTCTTTTTTCAAAAGGAAACAGACCCAGCCTGTCAATCCTTTCCTAATATGTCTACCCACCCATTTCTAGTATCATTCTTGTGAATCTTCTTGTAGCCCCTCCGGTGCCTCTGTATCCTATTTATAATATGTTGAGCAGAATTGTACACAGATCTCTAAGTGTGATCTAACCAAGGCTTGATACAGATTTAGCATACTTCCCTATTTTTTAATTCTATTCCTCTAAAAATAAAGCTAATGCTTGGCTTGCTTTTTTATGGCCTTGCTATCTTTAGTGATTGATGTATTTTATTCCAAGATTCCTCCGTTCCTATATCCCTATCCCTAACTTCTCCAGAGAAATAAAGAAAAGGGAGCAAATCATGCACTCCTGATCCCATTACCTCATGGGATGTCTTCACCCATGCGCCAAAAGATCTTCTGTCCAGTCACACAAAGACCCATGGCAGAAACTTGCGACCCTGAGTAGATGTCATCCTCCAACCGAGAGACAGATGATGACCCCTACCCCATATTAATTTGACAGAGTTGGTCTAGACAAGCTGTCCACTATGGTGAAGTAGCAAGTATCAAGGGGGCTTCAGTTATCTAGTTAGCTATAAAATTGAGAGATGTACAAACCTAGATGATCAAATCCTTGTGTGCCATGATAACTCTTAAGCTTCTAGCACTGTGGAAATGCCAGGCAAGAAAGAAAATAGTTAAGAATGAATAATGTTGGAAATAAGAGTAGAAAAATATCCTAGAGCTTTTCTAGTTTCAACTTTTTAGGAGGTACAGAAAGAAAAACATAAGGAACTTTTCGTTAAGAAATCAGTTGCCTGCAGTCGAGCTCAGTTTGAATAAGATCATAAGACCATAAGACATAGGAGCAGAAATTAGGCCATTCGGCCCATCAAGTCTGCTCCACCATTCAATCATGGCTGATACGTTTCTCAACCCCATTCTCCTGCCTTCTCCCCGTAACCTTTGATCCCCTTACCAATCAAGAACCTATCTATCTCGGTCATAAATACACTCAATGACCTGGCCTCCAGAGCCTTCTGTGGCAATGAATTCCATAGTTTCACCACTCTGGCTAAAGAAGTTTCTCCTCATCTCTGTTCTAAAAGGTCTTCCCTTTACTCTGAGGCTGTCGGGTCCTAGTCTCTCCTACTAATAGAAACATCTTCCCCACGTCCATTCTATCCAGGCCTTTCAGTATTCTGTAAGTTTCAATCAGATCCCCCCTCATCCTTCGAAACTCCATTGAGTATAGACCCAGAGTCCTCAAACGTTCCTCATATGTTAAGCCTTTCCTTCCTGGGATCACTCTCGTGAACCTCCTTTGGACCCTCTCCAGGGCCAGCACATCCTTCCTGAGATACGGGGCCCGAAATTGCTCACAATATTCTAAATGTGGTCTGACCAGAACCTTATAAAGCCTCAGCAGCACATCCCTGCTTTTATATTCTAGTCCTCACAAAATAAATGCCAACAATGCATTTGCCTTCCTAACTACCGACTCAACCTGCAAGTTAACCTTAAGAGAATCCTGGACCAGGACTCCCAAGTCCCTTTGCACTCCAGATTTCTGAATTCTCTCCCCATTTAGAAAAGAGTCTATGCCTCTATTCTTCCTACCAAAGTGCATGACCTCACACTTGCCCACATTGTATTCCACCTGCCACTTCTTTGCCCATTCTCTTAACCTGTCCAAATCCTTCTGCAGCCTCCCCACCTCCTCAATACTACCTGTCCCTCCACCTATCTTTGTATCATCTGCAAACCTAGCCAGGATGCCCTCAGTTCCTTCATCTAGATCATTAATGTATAAACTGAAAAGTTGTGGTCCCAACACTGATCCCTGCGGAACTCCACTAGTCACCGTCATCCTGAGATGGACCCCCTTATCCCCACTCTCTGCCTCCTGCCAGAGAGCCAATCTGCTATCCATACTAGTATCTTGCCTCTAACACCAAGGGCTCTTATCTTACTGAGCAGCCTCCTGTGCGGCACCTTGTCAAAGGCCTTCTGGAAATCCATGTAGATAACATCCATTGGCTCTCCTTTGTCTAACCTACTCGTTAACTCCTCAAAGAATTCTAACAGATTTGTCAGGCAAGACCTCCCCTTGATGAAACCATGCTGACTTTACCCAATTTTACCATGCACTTCCAAGTATTCTGAAATCTCATCCTTAATAATGGACTCTAAAATCTTACCAACGACTGAGGTCAGGCTAATCGGCCTGTAATTTCCCGTCTTTTGCCTCATTCCCTTCTTAAACAGGGGGGTTACATTTGCGATTTTCCAGTCCTCTGGGATCCTCCCTGACTCCAGTGATTCCTGAAAGATCACCATTAACGCCTCCACTATCTCTTCAGCTATCTCCTTCAGAACTCTGGGGTATAATCCACCTGGTCCAGGTGATTTATCCATCTTCAGACCTTTCAGTTTTCCTAGCACCTTCTCCTTGGTAATGGCCACCATACTCACCTCTGCTCCCCGACTCTCTTTAACTTTGGGGATGTCACTCGTGTCTTCCACTGTGAAGACTGACGCAAAGTACCTATTCAGCTCCTCTGCCATTTCTTTGTTCCCCACTACTACTTCTCCAGCCTCATTTTCCAGCGGCCCAATGTCCACTTTTGCCTCTCTCTTACCCTTTAAATATCTAAAAAAAAACTCTTGCAATCTTCTTTTATATTACTGGCTAGTTTACCCTCATATTTAATCTTCTCCCTCCTTATTTCTTTTTTAGTTGTCCTCTGTTGGTCTTTGTAGGCTTCCCAATCCCCTGGTTTCCCACTGCTCTTCGCCGCATTGTATGCTTTCTCTTTAGCTTTTATGCTGTCCCTGATTGCCATGGTTGCCTTGTCCTTCCTTTAGTATGCTTCTTCTTCCTAGGGATGAATTTTTGCTGTGTCTCCCAAATTACTCCCAGAAACTCCTGCCATTGCTGTTCCATTGTCTTTCCTGCTAGGCTCATCTCCCAGTTAATTCTGGCCATCTCCTCCCTCATGCCTCTGTAGTTGACTTTATTCAACTGTAATACCATTACATCTGATTCCAGCTTTTTCCTCTCAAATTACAGGGTAAATTCTATCATATAATGGTCATTTCCTCCTAAGGGTTCCTTCACCTTAAGCTCCCTTATCAAATCTGCCTCATTACACATCACTAAATCTAGAATTGCCTGTTCCCTAGTGGGCTCCACCACAAACTGCTCCAAAAAGCCATCTCATAGACATTCCACAAATTCCTTTTCTTGGGATCCACTACCAACCTGATTTTCCCAGTCTACCTGCATATTAAAATCCCCCATGATCACTGTAACCTTGCCTTTCTTACACACCTTTTCTATCTCCTGGTGTATCTTGTGCCCCACATCCTGACTACTGTTCGGAGGCCTGTATATAACTCCCATTATGGTTTTTTTACCTTTGCGGTTCCTCAATTCTACTCACACAGATTCTACATCATCTGATCCTACATCATTTCTTGCTCAATTTAATTTCATTTCTTACTAACAAAGCAATCCCACCCCCTCTGCCAGCCTGCCTATCTTTTCCATAGGATGTATATCCTTGGATATTTAACTCCCAGTCCTGATCCCCTTGCAGCCATGTTTCCGTAATGCCCACCACATCATACCTGCCAATTTCAATCTGCGCCACAAGCTCATTTACCTTATTTTATATACTGCGTGCCTTCAGATACAACACCTTCAGTCCTGTATTTCCCGTCCCATTTCTCATTGTCGTCCCTTTATCTGATGTGCTTGAAGTTAGATTCCTAGCCCTTTCCAAACTATTTTGTGTTATTTTGTGTTCTGGAGACTTTAACAGCCTCTCCTGGGCTCTACTTTCTTTTCAGTTTTTTCATAATTTTCCATGAAGTTGAATCCATCACCCCACACGCTAACCTGCTGCTTTGTTTCCCATTAGTCATACTTTTGGAGTTTTACCCTTCCCTCCCACCCCCCCCCCCCCCCCCCCTCCCCCCACTTTCTAGTTTAATAAGTTCAATAAGATTGTACATAACTCATGAAGTTAGTAGAATCAGTGACTTCTATTATTCTGTGCTCCCTTATATTGTTACTGAGAGGTCTCTTTCAGATATCATTGGCATGATCCCAAATGGCCAGTTGAACACGCTCCAGAACATGCACAATTGAAATTCGACGAACAAGCTCTCTGGGGAACTTTAGAGTATTTTTTAATTGACAGCACATGGGGTTGGCAATGTAATTTCTCTGGAAAGTTTCATGTCAGCTTTTCTGCCAGTTGCATGGAGTTGGGACTTATCTCTTCCTTGTGAGAACTGTAGTTCAGTTAATTTATTATGAATTATTGTTTCTTTCCCCTCTCTGAAAGCTCTGACTTTTACAACTGACCACCTTCCTTCGGTACCAAGTGGCCACTAAATAGCCCTTCTGCAAGACAATGAGTCTTATTATAATTCAATGTTATATTACTAAGGATTTAGAAATGTGTTGGATAATCAAGGATCTTTGGTATTGGATTGTTAAAGGAAAGTTATAAATTTAATTTTTGTTTGAAGAAGCAAGTGATTGAATAGATAATGGAATTGCGGTGCAGTGTATACGGACCTTTAGACTGTGTTTTATAAAGATCTGACAAGGTTTGTTAGAAGAGTTCAGATGTTTGGGATAAGAGGAAGTAAAGCAATATGAATACAGAGTTGGTTAGCACACAGGAAGCAAAGAGGTAAGAAAGTTTGCTCAGACTGCAGGATGTTGGCGTGATAACACAAAAGAGGAAGATTTGGCCAGTAAAGAGGCTGACTGTAAAAGACAGGAAGGCAGAGGTTCTACCTAACACTCCCCCTTTCCAAGAGCATAAAACCCATTATATTTCTACCTCTCTTCAGTTCTGAACAAGAGTCATATTCGACTTGAGAGTTTAACTCTGTTTCTCTCTCCACAGAGGCTGCCAGTCCTGTTGAGATTTTCCAGCACTTTCTGTTTTTATTTCAGATTTCCAGCATCCATAAATTTTTCTCTATGCTAGACAGACATGAAATTTCTGAATTTCATCCTTCTCTGCTGTAAACAACAGTTTATTCTCATAGTCTCAGAGACTAGGAAACATGCCACACTCTATTTGATCTAAGAGTTGTAGGCCAGTCAATCAAACAAGAGGGTGTAATCATCACAATTATCAGTGATTATCAGTGAGAACCCTAGCTGACTTCTCATCCTCAACCTAACCCAGATGTCCTGAAATTGATTGTAATGCTCTACTGTCACTCCACCTGAGCCCTGTGAACTGACTTGGGATGCTTTACTGTGTCATGACATCCTATGTGACTGTGACAAAGGTAAACTTTCCCTCCTCATCCTTCTTAACCATGCCGTAGCCTTTTGCATGGTTGACCAAACCATCCCCCTCCAACACCCCTCCACTGTCATCCAGTTGAATGGAACTCCTCTCACCTGGTTCCATTCTTGACTATCTAATTGCATCCAGGATGCCAATTTGCAATGGCATCTCTTTCTGCTCCCCCATTACTCCCACAAGTAACATTCACACCAGGCAAGTGCCAAGCAAGGACCATCTCCAACAAGAGAGAATTTAACCATCTCCCCTTGACATACAACAGCATTACCATTGCTGAATCTCTCACCACTAACATCGACCAGAAACTTAACGGGACCAGCCAGAAACGTAACTGGACCAGCCATATAAATACTGTTAATTCAAGAGCAGATCAGACGCTGGGAATTCTGTGGTAGGCAACTCACCTCCTGTCTTCACAAAGCCTGTCCACAGGTCAGGAGTGTGATGTTATATTCTCCACTTGCCTGGATAAGTGCAACTCCAACAACACTCAGGAAGCTAGACACAATCCAGGACAAAGCAACCTGATTGTTTGGCACCCCATCCATCTCCTTAAGCATTCACTCCCTCTACCACCAATGCACAGTGGCAGAACTGTGCACTATGTACAAGATGCACTGCAGCAACTCACCAAAACTCCTTTACAGCACCTTCAAAATTTCCGACCTCTACCACCTAAAAAGGACAAGTCCAGCAGTTGCATGGGAACATCACCAGCTGCAAGTTCCCCTGGAAGCCACAGACCGCCCTGACCTGGAACTATATCGCCGCTCCTTAACATTCACTACCCTTCCTGACACCACGTAGATGTACCTACACTAGATGAACTGCAGCTCACCTTCTCAAGAGCAATTAGGGATGAACAATAAACCTGACCTTGCCAGCGATGGTCACATCCCATGAAATAATTTTTTAAATTACCTCTGGTATCCCCCAATGTGCCCCCCTCCTATTTCTCATCTACATGCTGCCCCTCGGTAAGATCATCTGAAAGCAAAGTGTCAGTTTTATATGTACACTGATGACGCTCAGATCTACCTCACCACCATCTCTCATAACTCCTCCACTATTGCTAAATTATCAGAGTGCTTATCCAAAATCCAATACAGGATGAGGTGAAATTTCCTCCAGCTAAATATTCAGCAAATGAAGTAATTGTTTTCAATCCCCATTCTGAACTTAGTTCCCTCACTTTATCCCTCTACCTGGCAACAGTCTGAGATTAAACCAGTCATTTCACAACCTTGGTGTCAAATTTGACACAGAGATGAGCTTCCGACAACATAATCACCTTGTGTCAGCAAATAAGTTGCTAAAAGCCTCACTCATGCCCTTATTACCTTTTGTCTTGATTATTCCAGTGCATCCCTGGCTGGTCTCCATGTTCTTCTCTCTGTAAACTTGAAGTCATCCACAATTCTACTGCCAGTGTCTTAACTTTCACCAAGTCCCATTCACCCATCACTCCTGTGCTTGCTGACCTACGTTGATTCCCAGTCAAGCAGCATCTTGATTTTCAAATTCTCGCCCTTGTTTTCAAATCCCTCCAGGGCCATAGGGAGATGCCCCTCCCTATCTCTGTAATCTCCCCTAGTCCCACAACCCTCTGAGATATCTGTGCTCCTCCAATTCTGGCCCTCTGAGCATCCCTAATTTTAATTGCTCCACCATTGGCAGCTATGCCTTCAGTTGCCAAGGTCATAAACTCTGGAGCTCTCCCTCTAACATGCTCTGCCTCTCTACCTCTCTTTGCTCCGGTAAGATGTTCCTTAAAACCTAATTCTTTCACCAAGATTTTGGTTATCTGCCCTAATATCATCTTATGTGGCTCTGTGTCAAATTCTGTTTGATAATACTCCTGTGAAGTGCCTTGGGACATTTTACAAATTTATGTATACCTTATGAGTCAGGTATATAGTCAAGTAATCTGTCTGTATAACTGTTAAGACCCAGGCTAGATCAATGCTTGTGCAGAGCTGTATATAGTTGTTGCAAGCAATAAACTTCATGTAATTGTGGTTGACCCAAACCCTCATCGGTCTCAATATCTTGCTAAACATAGATAGCAAAAAGACAGATCCCTTGAGGTCTGTATCGAGAATCTCAACATATATAGTGGCAGCAGATCATGAGAGACCACAACAGCAAGTGCTGCATAAATAGAAGCAGTTGTTTTTGTGAAAGAATTATTGCAACTCATCCACACTGTGTAATAGACTTTCTTCATAGTGAAAGTGAGACATTTCAAAGTGTTGAATAGCATTGGCTACTTGCAGCAGTTGAATAGCATATTCCTGATATTGTTTTACTCCATAATTGCTAATATATTTCTTTCAAGTTCCCAATATTCTGTACATAGTTATTTTGTAAAGAGTTTGCTCTTGATAGTTATAAATCTGTTGCAGGGCTTAGAATGTACTCTGAGTGGGGGACTTCAATGTCCATCATGAAGAGTGACTCGGTAGCACCACTACTGACTGAGCTAGCTGAGTCCTAAATGACATAGCTGCTATGCTGGGTATGCACCAGGTGGTGAGGGAACCGAGAGGGAAAAACATACTTGACCTCATTCTCACCAACCTGCCTGCTGCAGATGTAAATGTCCATGACAATATCTGTAGGAGTGATCACCGCACAGTCGTTGTGGAGATGAAATCCTGTCTTCACATTGAGGATACCCTCTATTGTGTTGTGTGGCACTACCACCATGCTAAATGGGATAGATTTTGAACAGATCTAGCATCTCAAGACTGGGCATCCATGAGGTACTGTGGGCCATCAGCAGCAGCAGAATTGTGCTCAAACACAATCTGTAACCTCATGGCCTGGCATATCCCCCACTCTAACATTCCATCAAGCCAGGGAATCAAACCTGGGTCAATGAAGAGTGCAGGAGGGCATGCCAGGAGCAACACCGGGCATACTGAAAATGAGGTGTCAACCTGGTGAAGCAATAGCACAGGACTACTTGTGTGCCAAACAGCATAAGCAGCAAGTGATAGACAGAGCTAAGCGATCCCACAACAAATGGATCAGATCTAAGCTCTGCGGTCCTGCCATATCCAGCCGTGAATGGTGGTGGACCATTAAACAACTCAATGAAGGAGGAGGCCCCACAATATCTCCATCCTCAATGATGGAGGGGCCCAGCACATCTGTGCAAAAGATAAGGTTGAAGCATTTGCTACAATCTTCAGCCAGGAGTGCCAAGTGCCTGATCCAACTCAGCCTCCACCAGAGGTCCCCAGCATCACAGATGCCAATCTTCATCCCATTCGATTCACTCCATGTGATATCAAGAACGGCTGAAGGCACTGAATGGTGCAAAGGCTATGGGCCCTAGCAATATTCCGGCAATAGTACTGAAGACTTGTGCTCCAGAACTTGCCGCGCCCCTAGCCAAGCTGTTCCAGTACAGCTTCAACACTGGCATCTACCCGGCTATGTGAAAAATTGCCCAGTTATGTCCTGTACACAAAAAGCAGGATAAATCCAACCTGGCCAATTACCGCCCTATCGGTCTACTCCCGATCATCAGTAAAGTAATGGAAGGGTCATCAACAGTACTATCAAGTGGCACTTGCTCAGTTTGGGTTCCGCCAGGGCCAGTCAGCTCCTGAGCTTATTACAGCCTTGGTTCAAACATGGACAAAAGAGCTGAACTCCCGAAGTGAGGTGAGAGTGACTGCCCTTGACATCAGGGCTTCATTTGGCCAAGTACGTCATCAAGGAACCCTAGCACAACTGGAATCAATGGAAATCAGGGGGAAAACTCTCCACTGCACAGCACTGTGGGTGTACCTACACCACATGGATTGCAGTGGCTCAAGAAGGCAGCTCACCACTATCTTCTAATGGGCAACTAGGGAGGTGCAATAAATGCTGGCCCAGCCAGTGAAGCACACCTCTTGTGAATGAATAATGAAAAAAGAAATCACTTTCATACAAGTCCTATTTGTTACAAAAAAATTCTAAAACTAACATATGAAGGTGTGACTGCATCATGAAGAAACAGATGTGAGTTGTACTGAAGATTTGTCACAATTTTTTCCAATCACTGATTTTTCTGCAGATGTCACAGTGAAGAGAAAGTGATGCAAAACTATGCCAGAATTAGTCTATTGCTGGTGAGCTACCCGATGGGCTTTGAATGTAGGAGTGTCAGTGAATTTGCTGGCATAAACCTTCAGGTCTCGAATGTTCAAAACATGAGAATCAGACAGATAGCTGCCTCGACTTGTAAGCTACATCTTGTATGGAAAAAAATGCTCATTGCTTTGTGCAACTTTTCCTCAAAATCACCTGTAACTTATGTGTAGGGCAGCACAAATAGCTTGGCGAGGAAATACTGTACCAATTACACAAAATCATTTTCTGTATTGTGCAGAACAACATGTTCATAACACTTACTATGAGGTACGTAGATAGGATCAACAAGAGGTGTGAAAAATAACTGCACCTTTCCTACATAATTGGGCCTTTACCCCTGACTACATACTGCAGACTACCAGTTCAGACACCAAAACCAATCATTGTTTAACCTACTTTAAAAGTTGTCTTTGCATCCACTGGCTTTTCTGCATTGAGTGTCACCCAAACTACTGCAACAGTCGTGTAAAGAGTTAATTTGGAATTGCAAATTTACCCTTTAAGTCATATTGATGCGTTAACTCACCTACACACAATCAGGCTGCCAGATAGGATGAGAAACATCGCCCAACAGTAATGTGCTTGTGTTACTTGTACATAGTTCATCTCAAAAAGCTGGCCTGGTTGTGTCTATGACACAATTATGTCAACCTTTGGAGCTCTGGATCAAGACTGGCTGAAAAGAGTCAGCCACTTAGAAGGCAATCTTATGATGTGAGTCTGTCTTCCAAATTCTTTTCAGAGAATAGGGAGACAGAAGGAAAGTAGAAGGTAAGTATTTAGAAAAGAAAACTAGGATACTTTGAATGCAACAGATGTTTTTTGTTTGTTTATTCATTCATGGGATGTGGACACCATTGGCTAGACCAGCATTTAGTGCCTTTCCCTAATTACCCTTGAGAAGGTGATGGTGAGTCGCCTTCTTGAACCACTGCAGTCCATGTGGTCTTGGTGCACCCGCAGTGCTGTTAAGAAGTGACTTCCAGGATTTTGACCCAGTGACAGTGAAGGAATGGCAATATAGTTCCAAGTCAGGGAGGGTGGTGTGTGACTTGGAGGGGAACTTGTAGGTGGTGGTGTTTCCATGCTTCTGCTGCCCTTGTCCTTGTAAGTGGGAAAGGTCATGTGTTTGCAAGGTGTTGTTGAAGGAGTCTGGGTGAGTTTCTGCAGTGCTGCCACTTTGTGTTGGTGGTGGAGGGAGTGAATTTTAAGGTGGTGGATGGGGTGTCAATCAATTGGGCAGCTTTGTCTTGGATGGTATTGAGCTCCTCGAGTGTTTGCAGAGCAGCACACATCCAGACAAGCAGAGAGTACTCCATCACAGTCCTGACTTGTACCTCATAGATGGTGGACAGTCTTTGAGGGGGTCAGGAACTGAGTTACTCACCACAGAATCCCTAGTTTCTGAGCTGCTCTGGTAGCCACAGTATTTATATGACTGGTGCATGATTCTGATCAATGGTAACCCCCCCAGGATGTTGATAGTTGGGGTTTCAGCAATGGTAATGCTATTGAATATCAAGGGAGATGGTTGGATTCACTCGTGTTGGAGATGGTCATTGATAGCACTTGTGTGGCATAAATGTTACTTGCCACTGATCAGTCTAAGCCTGTGTGAAGGAATAAGGCTCAAATAATATGGAATTAATACAAGAATATTAGGTTAAAAGTTACTTTGGGTAAACTTACAATAAAACATATTTTAACAGGAGACAAGAACAGCAAGTTTAACTCCTTCACAAGAATATGAATTCACCAATTAGAAAAAACAGTATTAAACTAGCACGCACACCTACAATACTACCACTAATGTATAAAAACGCAATCTGAATGCTAGGCGTCAAGTCTTATTATCTAGCTGGACACTATATCTTGACTAAGCAACATGGACCAACATGACTGTTATGTAAAGTCCAATTTTCAGTAATAAATTCAAAATAACATTTTTTAGATATTGAGTGGGCACTCTTATTATAATGGGTGGTTCTTCCACCAAATATAGGATATTAATTAGGGGTGCCCTATTATTAATTGAATGAACATCTTCCATGTAATCATTAATTATACAATTCCAAAATTTATTATTAATATTTCAACCTAAACTTAAATTTCCAGATTCATTAGATTCTTGTAGATTGATTTCAGACCTATTCTGAACCTAGCAAATCTCACACTCTGGGTTATATTACTTTAATATTTGATGGATTTTGAAATTCTATATCTGTAATGAGTAAAGTCTAAGATTCTCTCCTAGAAATAAAAACTTTTTTTTCTGTTTGGGGTTTATCTAGCTAGTGATTTATACCTTTTGTATAACCACCTCAATTGCATGCTTTCTTAATTGGAATACATTTGTGTGTGCTTAAAACTTTAATCATCTCATTTAGACTTCTGTATCAAAGACTTATGAACCCCCACACCAGTTTTCTTCTGGTGACAGAACAATTACTGAAGATTTTCACCTGGACCCTTATAATATCCGGAAAATTACAATCTATCCAAGAAATATTTGTAAAAAGTTCACCAAGGAGAGGGTAATAATTCTGGTTGATTTCAATCCTTCGTTTGGAGGTCGAGTAGGGCTCATAACCCAGTTATGTGTCCTTGGGTCTAGCTCCCTCTGTGTGAAGTTAAGGGGAATTAAACAGAAGGTACATTGGACTGTGAATAAACTTCAAGAATTAATAAAGGTTATAATGCACCACACCTATATGTTGTCCTGGTCTTGCTGCATATGGATATGGACAACTTCAGTATCAGAGGAGTCGAGAATTGTGCTGAACATTGTGCAATTCTCAGCGAACATCTTCACTTCTGACCTTATGATGGAAGGAAGGTCATTGATGAAGCAGCTGAAGATGGTTGGGCCTAGGACACTACCCTGATGAACTCCTTCAGCAATGTCCTGGTACGGAGGTAATTAACCTCCAACAACCACAACCATCTTCCTTTGTGCTAGGGTATGACTCAAACCAGTGGAGAGTTTTCCTCCTGATTCACATCGACCTTAGTTTTGCTGGGTCTCCTTGATGCCACCCTTGGTCAAAGGCTGCCTTGATGTCAAGGGCAGTCACTTTCAACACACCTCTGGAGTTCAGCTCTTTTGTCCATGTTTGAACCAAGGCTGTAATGAGATCAGGAGCTGAGTGGCCCTGGGGGAACCTAAACTGGCCATCAGTGAGCAGGTTATTGCTTGGAAAGCACCACTTGATAACACATTCATTGACACCTTCCATCACTTTGCTGATGATCGAGAGTAGACTGATGAGGTGGTAATTAGCCAGGTGGGAATTGTCCGCTTTTTGTGGGTAGAACATATCTGGGCAATTTTCCACATTGCCAGGTAGATGTCAGTGTTGTAGTTTAAAAAGAACAGCTTGGCTAGGGGTATTGCTAATACCAGAGCACAAATCTTCAGTGGTATTGCTGCAAAGTTGTCATGTCACATGTCCTTTACAGTATCCAGTGCCTTCAGCCATTTCTTAATATCACATGGAGTAGATGAATTGGCTGAAGACTGGCATCTGTGATTCGGGGGACCTCAGGAGGAGGCCGAGATGGTTCGTCCACTCGGCACTTCTGGCTGAAGGTGTATGCAAATACTTCAGCCTTCTCTTTTGCACTGACATGCTGGGTGCTCCATCATTGAGAATGGAGATATTTGTGGAGCATCCTCCTCCAGTTAGTTCTTTGTCCACCATCATTCACGACTAAATGTGACGCAACTGCCAAGCTTCGACCTGAACCATTAGCTGTGGGATCACTTATCTCTGTCTATTGCAGGCTATTTCCACTGTTTGTCATGCAAGTAGTCCTGTTCTATTGCTTCACCAGTTTGACAACCTAATTTTTAGGTATGCTTGCTGCTGCTCCTGGGGCACCCTCCTGTACTCTTCATTAAACCAGAATTGATCCATCAGCCTGATGGTAATGGTGGAGTGGGGGACAGCTGGACCATGAGGTTGCAGATTGTGGTTGTATACAGTCCTGCTGCTGCTGATGGCCCAGAGCACGTCACAGATTACCAGTTTTGAGTTGCTAGATTTGTTTGAAATTTATTCCGTTGAGCCAGTGGTAGTGACACATGTAATGAACCCCAATACATACCTCAAGCGGCAGTCAGAGTTTAGGAGTTTGGAAGCCAGGAGCTCCAGTACCCGACGGCCCACAGGACTTCACTCCATGCGCTGGCCAGGAACTGACCACACATGCACCCTTGGGGTCTTTTTCCATTCTTCTGCCTGGAATTGGTCCTGCGCACATGCACAGCAGGAAAGTAAGTAAGAAAAACGAAACAGCGTGAAAAGCAGGTCAGATGACCTAGAACCAGAATGCCATTTGAAGGAAGGTATTCCATGGAGCAGGATTCAGGCAGGGGGACTGGGAGAAGGTCCCAAACCAGGGACTGAGACGGATTGGGATCCCAGAAGACAGTCCCAGGTAAGGGACAAAGGCAGGGATCAGAGATAGATCCCATTGCCCGGAATTTTCCACTCCCGTTGGTGACGGGCATCGTGGCGGGCGTGAGCGGACATTATGGCGAGACGGCGAAAAATTGGTTTACGTGATTGTGAAACCAGTTTGCAATCGTCCGCTCCACCTGTCAATGGCGGGCCCCATTTCCACCGCCGCATAACGGGAACCTAATTTAAATAATTATAAACCCTGCTCGCTGGAATCACTACCCACGCTGGATCACTCAAGCACATCGGCATGATTACATGCCAACGTGTTTCACAACTGTACATAGGCAACATTCATCTGGTGAGCAGTACTTCGCTTGGGACTTCTAATTTTGTTTGCCTACCTTGCTTCAGACAGCACTCGCTGTCATCAGCGCCAGGCTTTGCAGGCTGCACCACAGCACTTTAAAGGGTGTTCATGGGAAGTCTCTACCTATGAGACCAGTTATAAGGCAGGGGTGACGTTTCAACGGCTTCAGGTCCAGGGCTTGCTTGGAGCAGGGGGAGAAGTAGCCTCAGGCAAGGGAAGAGGCTGCAGGGTGAAGGCTGTACTGGTGAAGGGATTGTATGTGTGGGGGCATATATAGGGGCACATGTTGATCTGTGCAAGTAGCGTCAAGATGGTGAGGGCTGAGGAGGCAGTCTCCAGAGGAGAGGTGGCCAGATGGAGATGTGACGGTGCATGTGAGTGCTGATGTCCCTTGAGCTGGCAGGGAATGAGATGCCAGTGAATGTGTGATGGCCTTGTGGGTTTGTGAGTTTAGATTGATGAAATGCCTGCCTTACCCTGGTGGCACAGATGAGATCATTCATCCTCTTTCTGACCTGGATGGCCAACCTCTTGTGTGCAGTGTTGGCACTGACCACCACTGCCACTGCCTTCCATGCTGGAGTGGTGAGATGGCTGGACTTCCTGCAGCCAGAGCAGGGCTGGAGGGTGTCATGGAGGGTCTCCAAAAGCCATTCCAGTGACGGGCCACTGAACTCTTCTTGGCTTTCAGGGTCACATCTTCACTGGAGCAGTCCTAGTCTGCAAGCATTGAGAACTAGGTGCACAGCTGCTGTTTAGATATGGCAACCAGAGTGGGGAAACAGTGAGGTAATGGCGTGGCGGGTGATTCAGAGGCCGCCTGCCATCAAGATGACATGTTGCCCATGGCTGCATAATTAACGAGGCGGGAAGCAGAGTTTTGGCCAAAAACCTGCCATTGCGGCTGGTGGGTGAAACATCTTTTTCCATGCCTGCTACCGCACTTAGCGTAAACCTAGGGTGATTCCACCCACTGAGTCAAGATAAATGACAGGAGTAGAGAAAAAGGCCCCAAGTTAAAGAAAGATCTGCAGGGAGTAGACTTGAAGCAAATTGGACTTAAGAGAAGCCCTGAAGATCTAAGGAAGCAGCCGAAGGTTGATGACTTCTTACTGTGGGCCTTTTGGAGCAGTGGTTTTATGCTTGGCATGGCCGAAGATCTGAAAGTGTGCTTGGAAGGTGAAGCTTGAGTGCATGTGGAGATCTGGGGAAAAGAATCCCAAAAGGTGGGATTGAAATCCTTGAGGTTTATCCTGGCTGAAGCTGCCCAAGTGGGAGTGATGTTTGGACAGAATTCCAAGACAAGTTCTTCAAACATGGTGTTTAGAAACACTCGTGAGGAAGACAGAGTTTCAGTGAGACCAGTTGGCTCATTGTGTGATAAGCTTCTAGGTGGGTTGCTGAGAAATCCACAGAATCTGCTTCAGTCGCATCTGTCATTTACTTTGGAGTGTGGTATGTCTGTCCTCAGTTTGCTAGTTCGTTCACATGTACTGCATGTGTACCCTGAATATTAGAGTATAAGATAGATATGGTAAACTGTTTTATCTTTCTGAATTTGTATGCGTCTGTAAAGATGTAGCTGGGCTGAAGGAATAGTGAAGATTTGAATCATTTTCTTGTGTTTTGTATTGAGATCTTTCCAATCTTTTTGTCTGGTGCAATATGAACTATATTGTCTAATAAATCTTTACACTTTGTGTTAAAAGTTCATCAGCAGACTCTTGTGAATTTGTTCAGTAACTTATCTCCATGGTTTCTAAAAAATAAATAAAATTTAGGATCTATCGAGCCAGGAAAACCCTGGGATCTGACTTGTCTAGTATTAACATCAGCTAGGATTGTAACACACGCAACATGATGGAAGGTATCCTCAATGTGAAGATGGGACTTCGTCTCCACAAGGAATGTGCGGTGGTCACTGCTACCAATACTTTTATGGACAGATGCATCTGCAAAATTTAGATTGGTGAGGACGAGGTCAAGTTAGTTTTTCCCTCTTGTTGGTTACCCCCCACCTGCTGCATACCCCATCTAGCAGCTATGTCTTTTAGGGCTCAGCCAGCCCAGTGAGTAGTGGTATTACTGAGCCACTTTTGGTGATGGACATTGAAGTCCTCCAACCAGCATACATTCTGTGCCCTTGCCATCCTCAATGTTTCTTCCAATTGGTGTTTAACATGCAAGAGTACTGATTCATCAGCTGGGGGGGTATGGTGGGTGAGGGGTGGGGGTGGGGGTGGGTTGGCAGTCGACGGTAATCAGCAGGAGGTTTCCTTGCCCATGGTTGACCTAATGCCATGAGACTTCATGGGGCCCAGAGTCAATGCTGAGTACTCCCAGGGGAAGTCCCTCTTGACTGTATATTACTGTGGTGCCACCTCTGGTGGGTCCGTCCTGCCAGTGAGACAGGACATACCCTGGGATGGTGATGGTGATGTCTGGGACATAGTCTGTAAGGTATGATTTGGTTACTATGATTTTCTCAAGTTGTTGCTTGACTAGTTGCGGGATAGCTCTCCCAATTTTGGCACAAGGCCCCAGATGTTATTAAAGAGGACTTTGCAGGTTTGGCAGCGCCGGGTTTGCAATTGTCATTTCCACCTGGTTTCATTCCTTTTTGACTTTGTAGCAGTTTGATACAACTGAGTAGTTTGCTAGGCCGTTTCAGAGGGCATTTAAGAAGCAACTATATTGCTGTGGGTTTGGAATCGCCTGTAGGCCAGGCTAGGTAAAGACAGCAGATTTCCTTCCCTGAAGTACATTTGTGAACCAGATGGGTTTTTACGACAGGTGACAATAATTTCATGGTCACTATTACGGAGGCTAGCTTTTAATTCCAGATTTATTAATTGAATTTAAATTCCACTAGCTGCTGTGGTGCGATTTGAATCCGTGGCCCCAGAGCATTAGCCTGCCCTCTGGGGTACTAATCCAGTGACATTACCACTATGACATTTAGAAGCAAAATGAAAGGATGATAATTAGAAAAAAGAATGAGGAAAAAGAAAGGGAAAGAAAACAAGTAAAAGTTGTTTAAAATAATTTGCTCAATAGATTGGTTTGGGTATTTTGTATGGCTTTTACAAGTTAATTTAGAGCAATGATGTTTCTGTTGACATTGGACTAGTTCTTAACTGATATTATCAGATATTGTTTCAGTTCAAAAGTGGATTTTAATATTAAAAGGTTTATTTGGTGACAGTGAAATTCCTAAGAGCTGCTACCAACTTCAGAGCCAGTCTACAGTATTGCAATCATAGAAAATTGTTCCTCTATTTCCCTGGAGAAAACAATGGGCAAGATTTTGCTGGAAAACTAGCTCATGGTAACGACACATGCTTTTACTAAAACACCACCCTATAATGCAATAGGAATCTGATATTCGCCCCACAGTTGAAGTTCTTTAGTTCTGCCCTGTTACCTTAATCCTTCGAGGGCATGGAGACTAATTCAGGGAAAATCTGTTGAACATTTTTAATTAATGTGACTATTGACTGTACTCACTGTGTACCTCCTGTGAAAATTCCCTGGTGGAAGGCTATAGAGGGAAGCTTCGCCAAGTAGCAAGTGACAAGTCACAGAACAAAAATAATGTAACCGTACATCTATAAATATCAATGTTTACTGTCATTGTGCAATCAATAAAATACAAAGTGGCTTATTTAAATTAGAATTAGCACTGCATGTGACAATAGCATGTTGAACTTAGTGATATTCCATTCCATGTGGCAAATGCACAAACTCTTTCCTACCTATTCTTTGAGCCGACTCTAACTGTTTGTATGTGGCAAGGGTGCCTCCCTCATAGTTACAGACCACTTTAGCTTCTTTCAAGGTGAGCTGGTATTTCCCTTTGCGTGACTCTCTGTGATAAACACCAGCTGCTTGTTCTGTAATTACATGACAAAACAATATGTCAGTTTTGAACAATTCTAATACAATCCACTTCCATTGCACTGATAAGTTGTCTTTCAATTTAACTTTTAGTTCATATATATGATATATATATATATATTTGTGATTTGTAAGTGAAGCAGCAAACAAAAGAAATGCTGTCAAAGCTTTTCATCTTGCACTCATAAGCACAGGCAAGAATACAAATTGTAAAGGAATAGCTATTTATACTGTATGAGAAGACAGTGCTGATTGGTTGGCAAGTGGACTCTGATTGGTAGAGGCATTGCCATGGAAAATGCACCAGGGAACAGTTACTGCCAAGAAGAAAAGAGTTGACGTTTCGAGTCCTCATGACCCTTCGACAGATCTGTCGAAGGGTCATGAGGACTCGAAACGTCAACTCTTTTCTTCTCCGCCGATGCTGCCAGACCTGCTGAGTTTTTCCAGGTAATTCTGTTTTTGTTTTGGATTTCCAGCATCCGCAGTTTTTTTGTTTTTATTTTTGTTACTGCCAAGCTTCTGTTTAAATTCAAATCAACATGCCTTGAAATTCGAGTTGACCTACCTGGTGCATTACCAATGGCAATGCCTCCACCAATCAGCGTCCACTTGACAACCAATCAGCACTGTTTTCCCGTGCAGTATAAATTGCCATTCCCTTTATAATTGTTATTCTTGCAAATTTGTCCTGATGAGTACAAAGCAAAAGCTTTGACAGTATGTCTCTTTTTTCAGCAATTTTTAATTGCCTTGGGAATAGTTGAAGTTCATATTTTGGAGAACAAGTACCAAGTCATCTTTTATTTGTAAAGGAAATGGTCCAATAAAGCTAGAGTCACTTTTTTAAAAATCATGTCCCTTTACAATAAAAATGTTAGGAGTGTCTTACAGCGTGCTACTACAAGAGTGAATCTCAGCTTGTAGGAATAATAGTGGTCCAAAACTTTAGTCAAGCAAAACAAAGATGAAACTTTAAACCAAGTTAACAGACATAAAATCACAAAGTCAAGATATAAGATATTATTTCTTACAACATAAGCTCATTGTTATAGTAGTATTAATGATGCAAACCAATGTTGTTAAAAACTGTCTGAAAAGACTGTCAAGACCCCCACCCTTGCCACCCCATCTGTCATGACCCCTGTTCCAAGGAGAGGATTAGATACTCAACACAAGAAAGGGAGAGGGGCACAATTGCCAATTCATACTGATGTGAAAATCCAGATGTGTGGATGTAGCACAACAGTTTTGTATCTATTTAATTTCTCTTCACAAATATACTGCTTGTTTAGATAGGAGCACCTTTGCTAATTTGATACAGGAAAACAATCATCCCCAAGTGCTCCCTCATTTTCTTGACTTGCAGATGGCATAAAACTTTGAAGTATTGTGAACTGTGAGGAAGATAGTGATTGGGTTCAAGAGGATATAGACAGGCTGGTGGAATGGGCAGACACCTAGCAGATGAAATTTAATGCAGAGAAGTGTGAAATGATGCATTCGGCAGGAAGAACACGGAGAGGGAGTATAGAATAAAGTGTAGTAGTATTGGTGGTAGATTGCTTGTCGTTTGAGTACGCCTAATCTGTAAATTATTTTAAATGCCACACTTTTTACAGATAAACCTATGCTAAGGAACTTGATTATAGTGGAGGAAGGGTGTGTGCTGTTGCCCTATGCTCTCAGCTGCTTTTGCATGATCGCAGAGGCAAGGAGGATCCTAGATGGCTGTGTAGCTTGTTGGCTTCAGTGGATGTTTGGTAAGTACATAAGAACATGATAAATAGGAGCAGGAGTAGTCCATTCGGCTCCTCAAGCTTCCCAGCCATGCATTAAGAACATGGCTGATCTGCCCCAGGCCTTAACTCCTCTTTTGTACCAGCTCCCCATAGCCCTCAATTCTCTGATATCTCAAAAACCTATCTACCTCCTCTTTAAAAACTTTCAGTGATCTAGCCTCCACAACTCTCTGGATAGAGAATTCCAGACATTCACTACCCTCTGAGAGAAGAAATTTTTTGCATCTCTGTTCAAAATGAGTGTCCCCTTATCCTGTAACTATGTCCCCTAGTTTGAGATCCCTCCACTAGTGGAAACATCTTCTCAACATCTACTCTGTCAAGCCCCCTCATAATCTTGTACATTTCAATAAGATCACCCCTCATTTTTCTAAACTCTAATGAATAAAGGCCTAACTTGCTTACTTGTACTTGATAAGTCAACTCTTTCATCCCAGGAATTAGGCTAGTGAATCTCTTTTGAACTGCCTCCAATGATAGTATATCCTTTGTTAAATACGGGTACCAAAACTATACGCAGTACTCCAGGTCCGACCTCACCAACACCCTGTACAGTTGTAACAAGACTTCCCTATTTTTAAACTCCAAGCCCCTAGCAAGACAGGCCAAAATTCCATTTGCATTCTCAATTACTTTCTGCACCTGCATGCTAATTTTTTGTGTTTCATGCACAAGAACACCCAGCTCTTTCTGTGCTGCACTTTTTTGGAGTCTCTCTCCATTTAAATAATAGTCTACCTTTGGATTCTTCCTGCCAAAGTGCATGACCTCACACTTTTCTACATTAAACTCCATCTGCCAAGTTTTTGCCCACTCACTCAACCTATCTACATCCCCTTGCAGATTTTTTATGCTGTCATCACAACATGTCCTCCAACCTATTTTTGTATTGTCAGCAAATTTGGATACCTTACACTCTGCCCCTCCTCCAAGTCATAAATATAGATAGTAAATGTTTGAGGCCCTAGGACTGATCCTTGTGGCACTCCACTAGTTATGTCTTTCCAACCTGAAAAAGACCCATTAATCCTGACTCTTTGTCTTCTGTGTGTTAACCAATCCTCAGTCCATGCTACCACATTACCCCCAATACCATGAACAATATCTTGTTCAATAACCTTTTATGCGGCACCTTATCGAATTCCTTCTGGAAATCCAAATACACTACATCCACTGGTTCCCCTTGATCAACTCTACTTGTTATGTCCTCAAAAAGCTCTAGCAAATTTGTCAAACATGATTACCCTTTCACAAAACCATGTTGGCTCTGTTTGATTGGGTTAAGCTTTTTTAATTGTCCTGCTATTTCTTCCTTAATAATGGAGAATTTTCCCAACGACAGATGTTAGGCTGACTGGCCTATAACTTCCTGCCTTTTGTCTCCCTCCCTCCTTGAACAGGGATGTCACATTAACAGTTTTCCAAACCGCTGGGACCCTCCCAAAATCCAGTGAGTTTTGGAATATTTCGACCAATGCCTCCGCTATCTTCTTATCCACTTCCTTTAAAACCCAGGTCCTGGTGACTTGTCTGCCTTTAGCCCCATTAGTTTATCAAATACTTCGTCCCTTGTGATAGAGACTGTTACAAGATCTTTTCTCCCATTAGCTCCTTGCTTATCTGATATCTTTGGGATGTTTATTGTGTCCTCCACCACGAAGACCGATGCAAAATATTGGTTTAAGTTATCTGCCATTTCCCTGTTCCCCATTATTAATTCTCCAGTTGCATCCTCCAAGGGTCCCATACTCACATTAGTCACTGTCTTTCTTTTCATATACCCACAGAAGCTCTTGCTGTTTGTTTTTTTTTCCTTGCCAATTTACTACATCTGCAACACATTGCCTACCAGCCATCTCTATTCTATTTAATTAATTAACTTGGACGTTAAATATTTTAAAAGTGAATTTCTTAACTGTACTCTTCAGCTGTAATAGTGTCTCCTGATTTAAACCACTTGGCCAATTGAAAGAGACACGGAAGAGATACCTCAGCTCTCCTGGCTGTTTTAAACTGAACTCACGGTTCCCCTCACTGGTACAGGGTGTTTCTCTGCTTTTCACCCTTTGCTAATGTCCACCGAGGATTGTTAATCATTGCATATGCCATGATATTAATTTGAGGTAAGATAAGAAGGTAGGCCCTATGAACTACCTCAGCCAGTACGGGAAATGAACCCGTGCTTTTGGTGTTTTTCTGCACCACACTCTTAGCCATCTGAGGTAACTGCCCCCCTAAAATAGAGGGTACAATTCTCAAAGGGGTGCATGAACAGGGAAACCTGGGGATATATGTATATAAATCATTGAAGGAGGTAGGGCAGCTTTAGGAAGTCATTGAAAAGGCATATGGGATCCTGATCTTTATAAATACAGGCATAGGGTACAAAAGAAAGGAAGTTATAATGAACCTTTATAAAACATTATTTAAGTCTCAACTATGATATTGTGTCCAATTCTGGGCAACACACTTTAGGAAGGATGTGAGGACTTTAGAGAGAGTGCAAAAAAAGATTTATGAGAATGGTTCCAGGGATGAGGGACTTCAGTTACATGGATAGACTTATGAAGCTGGGGTTGTTCTCAAAGAAGAGAAGGGTGAGAGGAGATTGCTAGAGATTTGCAAAATCATGAAGGGACTAGAAAGAGTCAATAGAGAGAAATTATTACCATTGACTGTTTTAAGGTGATTGGCAAAATAACCAATGGCAGTAACATGAAGAAAACATGTATTTACTCAGAAAGTAGTTAGGATCTGGAATGCACTGCCTGAGAGTGGGGTGGAGGCAGATTCAACTTTTAAAAGGGCAATGGATAAGCATCTGAAATAAAAATTGCAGGGCTATGGGGAAAGGGCAGGGAAGTGTGGCTAGCTAAACAGCTCTTCCAGAGCATTGGCATGGGCACAACAGGCTGAATGGTCTCTTCCTGTGACCATTCTATGACCTGAAGACAGGATTCTATCATTGCTGGAAGCCTTCTCAGCTAAGAAACTATTCGTCATAGGAACTTAAACAGTGAATGCTTTAGCTATTTGACAGTGATGCATATCACCACAGCTGTGCTGGACACTGTTGTTACTCAAAAACCACTAATGCACAAGTTCTAACTGTCTTTTGGCGATTATAGAATTTTAAAACAGTTAAGGAGGCTGTTTGCCAATTTATTAACCAGCTAACAAAATCTATAAATATTTCTTGCTCACATTTATCTGCTTCCCTTTTAAATCAGGAATGAGAACACACTCTTTAAACCCTTCACTGAGCAAGGGCCATTGAGATCAATCCCTTTGCTCCTACTCACATTCATAAGACAGTATGTTTTATAGTATAGTTTAATTCTTCATCTATTTATTTACATATAATGCATGCAATTGTCTTACATAAACTTTAAAAATGAAATATATCCTTCATACAATTAATGAGTCATTCAGAAATGGGTCAATTATCTGAAAGGTAATAGTTTGCACACCAATAAGAGGCACGTTTATATTGGAGGACAATGGGATTTTAAAACATCAAAACTTTTTCTGGAAGGTTACAGATTCTCAACAGCTTGAACACCGAGGACAAACGAGCCTAAGAGTTGGTGTTAACCAGTTAAAGCCTAATTTTAGAGCACAAACTGAGATTAAAATCATCGTCCATGAGGAAATGAGATGGTCATTTTCTGAAACCAAAGAAGAATAATAGCACAAAAGCAAATGCAGTCTTACCTAGCCATATTGAGTTGTGCAGTATTCCATTTTTAAGCCCCCAGGTCTCTATCTCGTACCATGGTAAAGTAAAGAGGAAGATGGACAGAAGCATAGCAGCAGTCATACTTCAAGGTTTAAGACTTTTCCAGTAAGTGGTATTGCTGTAACAGTTACAAGAAGATATAGCTTCCAGCAAACCACAGTGTGCTCCCAACATCTGGTTTCCAGACATTCCTTATTTCCTAACTATAATAACTGTGAGGTCATTGTGGTTGCTGAGGTTACAGTTGCTGCTATACAACAGTATACCAGTTGTAAAGTAAATGATTGTTACTTCAAATGGTTTCAAAGTAATACCGAATGCACTATTATTAGTAATAAGCTTTTTAATTAAAATTGATAGTGCATATTATGTGATAGTTTTCTAAGTAACAATTCAGCATTATATTTCTCCCTCGTTCTAGTTGTTTCTCGGGGGAGGCATGTAGACAGGGTTGGCAGCTGAACTGCCATTGCTGAACTGACACAATGCAATCACTGTGTAGGGGCATTAGAAGTACAAACACATCTACTGCAATTTGATGCTTCTCCCTCCCTAAAAGGTGCAATTGCAAAGATTTTGTTCTTGGATTGCGCAAGGGTATGCTAATTGCAATCCCAGTATCCGGTAGAGGGGTCCTAATTTTGTCTGGAGATTTGGCTGCATCAGTGCTATTTTTGGATATTATCCCAAATTATGCCATGAAAAGTGACTTTTTCTTTCAAAATTGAAATCACCTAAAAGAAGGGTAATTTCCAAGGACGTGCGTTCCTGTGGCCATTTCTCCCAGTCATAGGACTTAAAGCCGGGCAAAGTTCTGTCTATTAAATAAGAGCAAAAAAAAATCACTGGAATTACAATACAGTTTTGTAAGCAGCTAAAAAGAAAAAATGATCAGCTAGCATTTCAGGTAGTGCCCCCACCTCTGAGCTAAGTCCCACTACAGGACTTGATGATCACAGAAATGTGTGGTCATAATGTGGCCAAATGTGATTGATTATGAGCCTTGAGATCCTTCCATTGTGCCTTGGAGAGCTTCCTGATCAGCCAGACTGCAGGAAGCAATGGCAAATGCAGTACTTTGCCAAGAATAATTATGGACCAATCCAATGGAAGTCCCTGGTTGCCAACGTTCTCTTAGGACATGGTACCTGAAGGAAGAGCATTTCAGGTAGAGACTCTTTAGCAAACTTGATATTTTCTTTATTTCTGACATTTTTAAAAACTTTTATTTCAGATTTTCATAACTTGCATTCTATTTAAATCAGCTTATTTCCAAACACACTCAAATCTATCTCAGCAATCACATCTCATGTTACACCTGAGTGTAACAACTTTGCACACATGTATGGGTTTCCAAAATGCACATTTAACATCATGTTTGCAGAGAGTCGACACTAAGAATATCTTTAGCCGTTTACTTCAGGAAGTTAGCTAATAGTTTTTTCTTGAAGAGGCCTCTATAGACTTCATAGTTTCTTGGCTCGAGTAGCTATGATTGATTATGGTCATGCATTAAATTTCTTGAACTAGGTTTGCTTTACTCATGGTAACCCACAGGGAGATATTTTGTATAGTCATTTCAGAACAAAAGGACTATTGTCCAGACAAAAGCAAAATACTGAGGATGCTGGAAATCTGAAGTAAAGCAAAACATGCTGGAAGCACTCAGCAGGCCAGGCAGCATATTTGGACAGGGAAGCCAAGTTAATGGGCTAAATTTATGGCCCTCCTCAGCATTTTGACAGTTTGGGGGGATGGTGCTCATAAAATACAGTGCCTAGACTTCCCACCACCTACTCACTTATCCACAACTGGTCTCCCATTTTACAGTGGGCAGGGAAGGTGTCAGGGAGCCCGCCCACCCTTGGGCCCTTTGAGGCTCTTAAATGGACAATTAATGGCCACTTAAATGCTTCATTCAGCCTCCACCACTATTTCATCCACAGCAGATGGATACCAAATGGGTAACCTGGCAGCTTTTATGGCATGGGCTGGTGTCAGGCAAGGTGGGGGTGGAGTGAGGGGAGTCACCTTTGTGTGCCCCCTGTACCCATTGGTGGAAACCCCACCCATCCTGAGGTCAACCCCCACCCCCCCTTTAACCCTTCCCCCAGCCTCTCAAATCCAGCCCCCGACCCCACCTCACTCCCCTCCTTTGTGACTGCCAGCCAGGCCCCATCGATACACCAGACTTACCTTGAAGTCTGGTTCCATAACCTCCTCTTGTTCGGGGACTGCCGGTGGTTCCAGCAGTAACCACTGCTCGAACCTGGCTCTGTTGGGAATACAGAGCCTCCGGCCAATCAGGTTGGCAGGCAGCTCTCTAAGGTGTAAATTCCTCCCAAGATAAGGGACAGAGCCTCTACCTTAGACAATTAGCACTGCTTCCACTGTAAAATGGCTGCAGGGCAGCTAGCTTTTTGGTGGGCAGTCTCCCTACTGATATCTTGGCTGGAGGTGCTCAGAAAATACAGCATCATGTAAAATCCAGGCCAATGTTTTAGGTCAATCACCATTCGTCAGGATCCAAATATGCTACAGTTGGACAACTCTTAAGCAAGTGCAGAGCTAATGGAAAGGACTCAGGAAAGAACTTAGGGAGGTATACAATAGGATGGAGGGCAGGAGTGATTAAATAACAAAAGGGATGATGGTGCAAGGCAAAAGAGGGTGAAAATGGGACAAGTATAGAAATGAAAGATGGGTCTAGAGGAGATGTAAATGCTAATGACAGAATAGTCGAAGGGGCAGAAAGCATGGAAAGCCCGGTAAAGCAGAGAGGGTTGCTATTACTTGAGAATGTGGCAAGGTAAATGAAGGTAGACCTCAGCTTTGCAGACCACCCTGCTAGTTGTATGCTGATAGGGGAGCCCCACTTCTGGTATCAACTCACAACTTCCACCACTCCCAGTGGTGCTAGCAAAGCTAAGCTCCATTACCAGCACCGAGACAAATTAGAACCGTTAGTTATGATTGAAAATTGTTGAACTCAGTGTTAAGGCCAGAGGCTGTAAATCGCTTACTAGAAAGATGAAGTGATACTCCTCAAGCTTGTGATGAACTTCATTGGAACAGTGTAGGAGGCCAAGGACAGGGAGGGCAGTTTTGGAGTGAGATAGAGAATTGAAGACTGAAGCGACCAAAGGCTCAGGGTCATGCTTGAGGATTGAATGGAGGTGTTCAGCAAAGTGATCACCCAATCTGCATTTGATCTCCCCAGTGTAGAGGAGGTTACATCATGAGCAGTGAATACAGTGTACTAAGTCAGAAGAAATACAATTAAATCACTGTTTCATCCAGAAGGAGTGTTTGGGCCCCTGGATGGTATGAGTGGAGGAGGTGAAAGTGCAGATTTTGCACCTTCTGTACTTGCATGGGAAGGTTCGAGGGGACGGAGGGCAGGTTTTGGGTGTGATGGAAGAGTGGACAGGGCATCACTCAGTGAATAGAATGTTGAAAGGAGAGGAAAGGAGAGGGGAGGGCAAGATAAATGTTTGGTGTTTTTGTCTTGAGTTTTTTTCCAATTACAAATTCCTCTGGGATGTAATATTGAACTGAAATGATAGGAAATGTTCAACCGTCAAAACTTTCCAAATATTCTGACTCAAATTGTTGTGGAAAGGAGGGGTTTAATTTAGAACAGCCCTGATTTCTCCACTCACTACCCATTCGTAAATAAAAAGGTGTTTTTGATTTTTGATTTCCCCTTATAAGTGGTGGCATGTTTTCCCCAAACTTTCAGTTTTGGAGTGATCCAATCCTCTATTAATAAACACACAGCAAACCCGAGATAAGATAAAATAAGAGGGGTGGTTTATTTTACGCACACACAAAACATGGGAAGGGGTTTCACAATGTGCGCTCCTTTTTGCATTCATAAAAGAGGGATAAGGAAAAAAAGGGGTACAGGGCAAAGACCACAATAAAAATAAAAATTATGGTTTCATGTGAGTCTAAAGTCCAGAATCAAAAAATTCAATGGTGCATTCCTTCAGGGGTTAGTAGGCTAAAACTTTTGCAGGGCAATCCGCTTTTCCAGAAGCAATGACGTCCATGGTGGAAGAAGACACGTGGAGATGAGTTAGTCTTCTAAGCACTGATATGGAAGTTCAGATAATCCAGCAGTACACAGCATAGAAGAGGGCCAAGCAACTTAAAACCTGGGTAGAGATCTTTGTAGCTACCTCTTAGGTGGTAAATGGTAGACAGAGGCAGGCTACTATAGCTTGGAGTCCTGCTATCTCTTCTAAGATTAAACGGTAACTGAAAATGGAATCTGAAAGCCGTATAAGTTAAGCAACTCAAACAGCACAAGTCTTGGTCATGTGACAGGGCAGTTTCGGGTTGAGCTATTTGGCTAACCCTTGTTAACGCCCATTGTGTTTTGAGCAGGTAACTGTAGAACCATTAGCACAATGTTGGAGATGAGAAGTCACAAATAGCTCTGCCTCCGTCCATACCTGGTTGGTGCAGGTGTCTCATCCACTATCCTTTGTGTTGACTTGGCTGGAATGTTTATACAATGCAAGGTGTGTCACATTCCGGGCGTTTGAGGTGTTAGCCTTCGTCCACTTTTAAACTGGTCAAAAATCTGCAGAACTACCGTCATGTGACCAGTGGTGGCCATTGAATCAGTGCAGCCATTTTTCCATAAAAAAAAACAGAATTTAAACAACATGGAAGAGAAACAAATTTCTTTAAGATTGTTTTTTCCTTCATGCCTTCTCGGTGGGACTAAATCCGATATATTTTTTGACAACATTATAAGGAATAAAGTTAAATTGCATAAAATAGGCAAAACTTATTCTGAGGGGAGAAGCAAATATGCAATTATAGTGATGTCACAGTCAGCAGTAGAGGCAATTTTAATTTGATGCTATTGAAAAGACAGCTGTAATACACAATTTGCATTATTTGGCTATGTACAGGCAAACCTTACAAAACTGTCAATCAACCAGACCTTTAAAATAACAATAACAGAAACTATAAGCACTTGACACATCTTTATCTTGTGTAAATAAAGATTGAGCCATTGACAAAATAGATCTAAGAAAAAAGAGCCATCAATCAAATAACATATTCCCTTGTGTGCACCTGTTTCAACAAACTAATGGAAGCTGGGTTCTCAGCTAAGTATGCATAATCTGGCTACAGTGAACGGGCACAATGACCTACAGTCAACCAGACTATCAATAATGTCAGTCAAGTCACAGCAACTCATTATTTTTATACCTTCAACTTCTTCCAGGCAGTTGTAGATGGCATCTGTGATACCAATTTGTTCTCCCAGATATGTCAATCAGGTGACTGACATTATCAAAGAAAATTTGACACTGCATCACATAAAGAGATATTAGGACAGTTGACCAAAAGCTCAGTCAAAGAAGTAGATTTTAAGAAGCCTGCTAGAGAGGATTATGGAGGGGCTTAGGGAAGGAATTTAAAAGCTGGAGATCCAGGCAACTGAAGGCACGCTGCCAGTGGTGGATCAATTAAAATCAGGGATGTGCATGAGGCCAGAGTTGCAGGTTTGCAGATACTTTGGAGGGTTGTAGGGCTAGTGTTCATCTTGGTGACTAAGTCAGCTTACCTCAATCTCTCAACAACGAACTGCCACAAGAATCAGTACTGGCACCGATACATTTCAATGTTTGCATGAACGACATGCCACCAACAAAGTTGTGCAGATTTGCATATATGGATGATCTTGCCCTGGCAACACAAGCAGCCATTTGAAGACATCGAGTTCACTTTGAACAGGGTCAGGAACTGGCTCAGGAACCACACCCTGTCATGGCAGTCTCTGCCGTGTTTGCTGCAGAGGAAGAAAATGGGCTGAGAAGGTACAGTATTCACTGGCCTCTGTTTTCTCTGGTCTCTTTCCTCAGCCAGTCCAATTTTTTTGTTTCTGCTTGCCTCTTCTAACTCCCTTCCATAGAACCATAGCAAAGTTAAGGCGTAGAAAGGGGCCATTCAGCCCAGCATGCCTGTGCCCGCCAGAAAAAGATGAAAAAGGAACTAGCCGCTCATTTTAATCCCACTTTCCAGCACCTGGTCTGTAGCCTTGCAGGTTACAGCACTTTAGATGCAGATCCAGGTACATTTTAAATGTGTGGAGTGTTTCAGCCTCAACCACTGATTTAGACAGTGAATTCCAGATGACCACCACCCTCTGCATGAAAATGTTTTTCCTCATTTCCCCTCTAATCCTTCTAGCTATCACCTTAAATCTTTGCCCCCTGGTAATTGACCCCTCAGCTAGGGGAAACAAGTCTTTACTGTCTACCCTATCTAGGCCCCTCATAATTTTGTACACCTCAATTAGTTCACCTCTCAGCCTAGTCTAACAATCCTAGCCTATCCAATCTTTCCTCATAGCTGCAATTTTCAAGCCCTGGCAGCATTCTTGTAAAACTTCTCTGTACTCTCTCCAGAGAGACCACGTCCTTCCTATAATGTGGTGACCAGAACTGTACACAAAATTCCAGCTATTCCAAACAGTCACGCCCCAGAGGTCATTTCCAGTGGGGTTCTGTGGGGCTCGGTACCAAGCTCCTTGCTTTTTACGATATTTGTCAATGACTTATATTTGAATATAGAAGGCATGATTAAGAAGTTTGCAGGCCATATAGAACTTGGGTACGCGGGTGATAATGAAGAAAGCATTATACTGCAGGAAAATATCAGGGTGAAACCGTGGCACATGGAGTTCAATCAGGAGAATTGTAAGGTAATGCCTGGTCAAAATCCTGGAACTCCCTTCCTAACAACACTGTGGGTATACCTACACCACAGGGACTGCAGTGATTCAAGGAGGCATCTCACCACCACCGTCTCAAGGACAATTAGGGATGGGCATTAAACATTGGCCTAGCCAGTGATGCCCACATCCCGTAAATGAATAAAATAAAATAAAAATTTGAGAAGGCTAACAAGGCAATGGAATACACAATAAATGCTAGGATGCTGAGAAAGGTAGTGGAACAAAGGGGCTTGGAGTGTATGCCCACAGACCCCTGAAGGTGGCTGGATAGGTAGATAAAGTGGTCAAGAAGGCATGCAAGATATTTGCCTTTATTAGTCGAGGCATAGTATATAAGAGCTGGGGAATGTAAAGGAATTTTTTTTTCATAATATTGCTGTGGGATACTTTAAGCAGGCTTGTGGGGGCTGTGTTGTGTGTGTACATGTGTGTGGCTAATTTAATTAAACTAAAGACGGTCAGACTGCAAGGTTTGAATCATCAAAGGGATAAAATGTAAAAACAGGCATTTTGTAATGGAGATGGGTAAACTAAGATGAGTTCTCAGCAGGTACAGTGTGAATGGAATTTGCATTTGTAGATATGTTGAGATTTTTTTTGATTTTCAAAAGGGCATGATAAGATGTTTTACAATTAGCAAGATAAATAAGATGAAGTTATTAAGTTTATTTTTCCTGAAAGTGCTGGCCACAAGAACAACATGCAAGATTTTTATATTGTGGGAAAAAGTAACTTCCATAACAAGGGAGAGACAATGGGATTTACAGATCAAAAGGGAGAAAATATATTTAAAGAAAGATGGAAACCTGTATGGTGAGTGGCCCTGTGAGATCTTGAAAAGTGGACTGTGTGAAACAGACCTCTGAAAAAGCAGCCTCTAGCCACTCCAGAGAAGTGCTGGTTTGGTCCAGAGTGCAAGGTTTTGTTAAAAGCCTTGGAGTTCCATTATCAAGTGACAGGGAGAGAGAAGCTGTGGAATACCTCCCTTATAGCAACAGTGGATGTTTATAGTAATATTGCTGGATGTTTTATAGAATCTATTTGGACTATTGTCTGAAAGGGGTGTATAGTTGGGTGCCTAGTTAAGTAGAAATCTTTTAGGAACAGTTATAAGACTAAGTCTAACTGTGTAACTGTAATCTTGTGTGTTTAGCTTTTTCTTTTCTTTTGTTAATAAATGTTTTAATTTAATCTTTAAAATCTCAAAGGTGGCAGTGGAGGATTTAAAGTCAGGGAGTGTCACATAAAATCCAGTGGGTGGCCTGCCTACTCATCTGCACTTTTACATGCAGGCAGATATTGCATCAGGCAATTGCCTGCCCCCCGTTCGCCAAGTAATTCCCATTTAAGGGCTTCATCTGGCCTGGAAATTAATCAGTGTTGAGAGAGGTCCACCCCAGGCACCCAGCCTGGCTGCTTTCCCGGTGCAGGATGATGGTAGGCAGCAGGGGATCCCTCCTTAAGGAACCAACTGGAGGGCCCCTTCCAAAGAGTTGCTCCCCTGGTACCCTTCCCCCGGGATTTACATATGCCCCCACCCTCTCATCGCTGGGGCTGGCAGCTTGGGACCCACGGAGACCTCTGACTCACATGCTAGGTTGGATCAAACACAGCGTGCTGCCTCTTGGCCTTGCTGCAATACTGGCAGTGGCCAATGCTCCTGGTGGCACTTCTGGGACTAGAGAGCTGCTGGCCTCTGATTGGCTGGCAGCTGTCTGAAGTGGGACTTCCTGTTCCTGAGGGGCAGAAGTCCTACTTCACGTCTCTTAATAGGCAACCAGGCGCATATTGACAGCGCTGTTTTGCTGGGCGGGTTCCCCCTCTTTTTAGCTGTGGGGTGGCATGGACTGTGGTACCAAGTAAAATCCAGTCCAATGATTCTATGAATCAAATGGACTATAACGTAAATGAAGTACTTCAGAAATTTTTCTCTGCGTAAAAGTGCTATTTCAGTGGGAACAAGAAAAATCACAAAGAACAGGAAAAATTGTTGTAAAGAGAAGCAATAAATACCAGAAATGGACACATTTTAATGCGACCATCAACTACAAAGCACCAAAATCCTCAGAACAATGATGCAGAACTTTCTTCATCAAGTTGCATGTAAGGACTGAAGAACATCGAGAAGGTGAAGGTGTGAGTACAAAACATAATGACGTCATTAACCGTACAAACTTAAAGAAATACAAAGGCAGCAGCTTGAATTTCGGTTTTATTTGCACTGAAAGTGGAGATGTATCTCAACCATGTGGAATTGGACAAGATCTGTCAAATAAGTCATTGAAATTATCCAAATTGCAGATATTTATTTACAAAGCATGCAATATATAAGGATAAGCAACATTTGACTTTTGAGTGTGGAACTGGTCAGTACTAAAGCAGTAATGAAATCCACAACTATTTCTGATGAAAAACTTATAGTCTCACCCTTAAATAGTGTTGCAGAAAATTGCTAAAGAACTCTCAGATGATTTCTGAGGAGTCAATAATGGCATGTGACATTGAAATCATAAAGGAAATGTTTGGAGAACAGGAAACCAAGGAATTGGGGGAAAAAAATGTCAAATGACACAGTCAAATGATGAAGTGATTTAATGTATAAGGGCATAGTTCCATGCATGAGCATGGAAATAACTTTGCTATACAACTTGGTGAATCCACAGACATTTTGAAAATGTCTCATTTACTTGCCGATGTTCAGTGTGTGTAGAATAAGGAGATAAAAGACTTCTTGTTTGGCAAAGAGCTCAAGACATCAACAAAATCACATGATATTTTTGAACCGTAGGCTGAGTTCATGACTTCAGCAGGAATCAATTGGGCAAATTGCACTGAGGTCTGCACTGATGGAGCTGCATTCTGCAGTTGCGCAAAAACAAAAACAGCTGCACCTTGTACTGTCTGGACATATTGTTTTTACACCAAGAGGTGTAAGACGAGGTTCCAAACCCATGACCACTACCACCTAGAAGGACAAGGGCAGCAGATAGATGGGAACACCACCACATGGAAGTTCCTCTCCAGGTCACTCACCACCCTGACTTGGAAATATATCGTCATTCCTTCACTGTCGTTAGGTCAAAATCCTGGAACTCCCTTCCTAACAGCACTGTGGATGTACCTACACCACAGGGACTGCAGCGGTTCAAGAAGGCAGCTCACCAACACATTCTCAAAGGCAATTAGGGATGGGCAATAAATACTGGCCCAACCAGCGAAGTCCACATCCCATGAATGAATAAAAGAAAAGGTGTTGCTGCGAGAGATATTGAGCCAGGTCTTCGCATTTCTAAACACAGCGACAACGTTTGTTAATTTTATTAAATCTAGAGGAACAAATTGCACTTGCTGCATTTTGTGAAGGGGTGGGTACACAGCATCATTACAATGCTCATGCATACAGAGGTGAATTATCTATCTTGAGGCAAAATGTTTACCTGCATATGCATTTATTTCATCTCAGCGTGGAGTTGTGTACTTTTTTTTTTAGCTGATGAGAAACCAGGGCCAGAATTTTAGGTCCTGTGGGCAGGCACGTGCCCGACCTGAACGGATGTGAGCTAGGGCGAGATGACGTCCAGCGAGCGTTCCAGCATCATCCTGCACTCATGCGATATTTCGCTCGGCAGATGCGCACGGCAGTTGGAAGCGTGCCCTCCAACAATTAAGCAGCCAATTAAGCCCATTAACGATGCAATGAACAGTGATTTTACATGGCCCATCCACATTTAAGTTTGGCGGACGGGTCAGTCTCCCAGGTGACATTTCTGTTTTTGCTCAAACCTCGATCCAGGGCGGGATGGAATCTCTGTGGGGAAATAAAAAGAGAAACCTGGGGACTGTTTATTTTTATGAGATGTGCTTTCAGGTGCTTGATTGTGCTGCATGGGCATATTTTGCAGCATTTTTGTCACGTCCTTTAGTCTGTGGAGATCTGCGGCTCCCTGGGACAGCTGTCTGCCTTCAGGGAGCTCTCTCGAAGCGCTCACCCACACCCTCAGTTTCACTGGTGCACGCCCTCTTCCTGCCCCCCACCCCGGCAGCGATGAGCATTTCAGCACACGTTTCATGCTGGTTGACTGTTAATTGGCCAGCCAGCATGAAATCGCGGTTGGGGGCTGCTTGCGACCAGTGGCCGATTTCCCCATTACTCTGGGGTCCGCCGATTGCACGCACCCAATGACTGAAAAATTCAGGCCCAGAACTTGCCAACATGCTGAATGTTGATTATGTAGTTGACTCAACTGAGTTACCCTTCAGACATGTTTAGCTAACTAAAACTATGCCAGGTGGGAGAACTCTTTTTTTTTTGGCCAGTGTGAAAGATTTGATGTATTCAAAAGGAAACTGCAAGTCTGGAAAGTTGTCTGTTGGACTAAAGTGATGTTAATGTTCTTACATTCTTTTATTCAAGATTGAAAACATTGTCTTTGACGTAATCAAGTGACAGCTGGACATTCTTTCTGTCTATGCAGCAAACTTAATGTTCATTTTCCAGAATTCATGGCAGAACAATCCACTATGTACCTGGGGGCTACAGGATCCTTTAGATTGATTATTAAATAAAGACTGTTACCCTCTATTCTATCAAATCTATTAGAAGAGTTTATTGGAATTCCCCCAACACCTCAACCCCCTCCCATGGCACCTTCCCAAGCAATCACAGAAGGTACAACACCTGCCCCCTTACCTCCTCCCTCCTCTAAAGAGCCCAAACACTCCTTTCAGGTGAAGCAACGCTTCACTTGTACCTCCTTCAATTTGGTCTACTGCATTCGCTGCTCCCAATGCGGTCTCCTCTACATTCGAGAGACCAAACGCAGACTGGGTGACCGCTTTACGGAACACCTTCGGTCTGTCCACAAGCATGACCCAGACCTCCCTGTCGCTTGCTATTTCAACACTCCACCCCGCTCTCATGCCCACATATCTGTCCTTGGCCTGCTGCAATGTTCCAGTGAAGCCCAAAGCAAACTGGAGGAACAGCTCCTCATCTTCCAATTAGGCACTTTACAGCCTTCCAGACTTAACATTGAGTTCAACAACTTCAGACCGTGAACTCGCTCCTCCATCCTCATCCCTTTCTTTAATCCCTTTTTTCAATATTAATTTTTATTTTTTAATTTTTATTTTTTATCCACTTATTTATATTTCTATTTATTTTCAATTTTATTCATTGTTTTATTCCCACCTTTTACCCTACTTTCGATCTTTTTTCCCACCACCATCCCTTCCCCCCACGCCCAACCCCACAAGGACCATCTATCACTTGTTCATGTTGTTCTTTCCAGAGTGCTTACCATTGTCCTGCTATTATCACATTCTGCTTTCTTACCTTAATGCCACCATCACCACCCCCTTTAGCCAGTATCACCGCCCCTTTGTCCTTTTGTTAATGACATCTTTGTCAACCTCTCCTTTGCCCCCACCTACCACTGGCCTTCGATCCAGCTTCACCTGCTCCATCCCCTTTAAGCAATATAAACGTCATCACATTTTTACTTCTCTTTAGCTCTGAAGAACAGTCATATGTACTTGAAAAATTAACTCTGTTTTTCTCCCCACAGATACTGTTAGGCCTGCTGAGCTTTCCCAGCATTTTCTGTTTTTATTTCTCTTCAGTACCAAGCTCAATGAAATGCTGCTGGAGTCATTTTGGTGTGAATGCTCCGATGAATACAGCACTGCTTTTCCCCGCAGCACTACAAGTGTTGGACTCATTTAACACTAGATATTTAGTATGAAGAATACAATAAATTGTAATATTTTTCTTCTGTTAATAACCCTGTCATATTTCTTATGTACTGGAAGACAAGCTGTTGGGGGTTGTAAATATGGTAATTGGAGTAAGAGCCAGAGTGACTGCAAGAGTCTAAAGCCCACAGTAAGAAGTGGCTTTGATATGTTAATGAACCAAGAGGAACTTCAATCAGGGTTTTACATAAGGCAATAACAGGAGTAGTTTTGAATTTAGTTGTTTTAGTTCAAAGGGGGATATATGCAGGTTGTAAAAGGTGTAATTGAGGAAAATATAGGGTAAGTTTCCTTTTTTTAAAAGCCTAAGAACTTAAGTAAAGAAGAGTCCAATAAAGTCTGGGAAGGAGGTATTTCTGAAGAGGCTGGTTGAGACAATAGAGATCAAAGGGAAGGAACGCATTTAAGGAAATACTGAAGCCTAGCTGGGGGTAGCTGCTTAGGTCACGCAGAAGACAGCAGGATAGCTGGTCATACATCCCAGAAGACAATGTGAACAAGGGCAGACTGGGAGAACCAGTTGCTCTCAGCCTCAGAGGAAAAAGGAAAAAGGCATGGTGTGGTAAAAATTCTATAGATTTTAAAATCTATAAGGATAGTTGCTGACCAGAAAAGGGGAAGATTAGCTCTGAGGGTAGGTAAGACCTTGTACAACTGTTTTAAAGTATTAAAAACAAAAAAACTGCGGATGCTGGAAATCCAAAACAAAAACAGAATTACCTAGAAAAACTCAGCAGGTCTGGCAGCATCGGCGGAGAAGAAAAGAGTTGATGTTTTGAGTCCTCATGACCCTTCGACAGAACTTGAGTTCGAGTCCAAGAAAGAGTTGAAATATAAGCTGGTTTAAGGTGTGTGGTGGGGGGGGGGGGGGGGTGCGGTGAGAGAGAGAGAGAGAGAGAGAGAGAGAGAAGTGGAGGGGGGGGGTTTAGTTGTAGGGACAAACTAGCAGTGATAGAAGCAGATCATCAAAAGATGTCAACAACAATAGAACAAAAGAACACATAGGTGTTAAAGTTGGTGATATTATCTAAACAAATGTGCTAATTAAGAATGGATGGTAGGGCACTCAAGGTATAGCTCTAGTGGGGGTGGGGAGAGCATAAAAGATTTTAAGATATTTAAAAATAATGGAAATAGGTGGGAAAAGAAAAATCTATATAATTTATTGGAAAAAAAAGGAAGGGGGAAACAGAAAGGGGGTGGGGATGGGGGAGGGAGCTCACGACCTAAAGTTGTTGAATTCAATATTCAGTCCAGAAGGCTGTAAAGTGCCTATTCGGAAGATGAGGTGTTGTTCCTCCAGTTTACGTTGGGCTTCACTGGAACAATGCAGCAAGCCAAGGACAGACATGTGGGCAAGAGAGCAGGGTGGAGTGTTAAAATGGCAAGCGACAGGGAGGTTTGGGTCATTCTTGCGGACAGACCGCAGGTGTTCTGCAAGGCGGTTGCCCAGTTTACGTTTGGTCTCTCCAATGTAGAGGAGACTACATTGGGAGCAACGAATGCAGTAGACTAAGTTGGGGGAAATGCAAGTGAAATGCTGCTTCAATGGAAAGGAGTGTTTGGGCCCTTGGACAGTGAGGAGAGAGGAAGTGAAGGGACAAGTGTTACATCTTTTGCGTGGGCATGGGGTGGTGCCATAGGAGGGGGTTGAGGAGTAGGGGGTGATGGAGGAGTGGACCAGGGTGTCCCGGAGGGAGCGATCCCTATGGAATGCCGATAGGGGGGGTGAAGGGAAGATGTGTTTGGTGGTGGCATCATGCGGAGTTGGCGGAAATGGCGGAGGATGATCCTTTGAATGCGGAGGCTGGTGGGGTGATAAGTGAGGACAAGGGGGACCCTATCATGTTTCTGGGAGGGAGGAGAAGGCGTGAGGGCGGATGCGCGGGAGATGGGCCGGACACGGCTGAGGGCCCTGTCAACGACCGTGGGTGGAAAACCTCGGTTAAGGAAGAAGGAGGACATGTCAGAGGAACTGTTTTTGAAGGTGGCATTGTCGGAACAGATGCGACGGAGGTGAAGGAACTGAGAGAATGGGATGGAGTCCTTACAGGAAGCGGGCTGTGAGGAGCTGTAGTCGAGGTAGCTGTGGGAGTCGGTGGGTTTGTAATGGATATTGGTGGACAGTCTATCACCAGAGATTGAGACAGAGAGGTCCAGGAAAGGAAGGGAAGTGTCAGAGATGGACCACGTGAAAATGATGGAGGGGTGGAGATTGGAAGCAAAATTAATAAATTTTTCCAAGTCCCGACGAGAGCATGAAGCGGCACCGAAGTAATCATCGATGTACCGGAGAAAGAGTTGTGGAAGGGGGCCGGAGTAGGACTGGAACAAGGAATGTTCCACATACCCCATAAAGAGACAGGCATAGCTGGGGCCCACGTGGGTACCCATAGCCACACCTTTTATTTGGAGGCAGTGAGAGGAGTTGAAGGAGAAATTGTTCAGCGTGAGAACAAGTTCAGCCAGACGGAGGAGAGTAGTAGTGGATGGGGATTGTTCGGGCCTCTGTTGGAGGAAGAAGCTAAGGGCCCTCAGACCATCCTGGTGGGGGATGGAGGTGTAGAGGGATTGGACGTCCATGGTGAAGAGGAAGCGGTTGGGGCCAGGGAACTGGAAATTGTTGATGTGACGTAAGGTGTCAGAGGAATCACGGATGTAGGTGGGAAGGGACTGGACAAGGGGAGAGAGAAGGGAGTCAAGATAACGAGAAATGAGTCCTGTGGGGCAGGAGCAAGCTGACACGATCGGTCTACCGGGGCAGTTGTGTTTGTGGATTTTGGGTAGGAGATAGAAGCGGGCCGTCCGAGGTTGGGTGACTATCAGGTTGGAAGCTGTGGGAGGAAGATCCCCAGAGGAGATGAGGTCAGTGACAGTCCTGGAAACAATGGCTTGATGTTCAGTGGGGTCATGGTCCAGGGTGAGGTAGGAGGAAGTGTCTGCGAGTTGACGCTCAGCCTCCGCGAGGTAGACGTCAGTGCGCCAGACAACAACAGCACCACCCTTGTCAGCGGGTTTGATGACAATGTCAGGGTTGGACCTGAGAGAATGGAGTGCAGTAAGTTCAGAGAGAGACAGGTTAGAATGGGTGAGAGGAGCAGAGAAATTGAGACGACTAATGTCGCGCCGACAGTTCTCAATGAAAAGATCAAGTGAAGGTAAGAATCCAGAGGGAGGGGTCCAGGTGGAGGGAGAATATTGGAGATGGGTAAAAGGATCCGTTGAACCGGGAGACGACTCCTGCCCAAAGAAGTGAGCCCGGAGACGAAGACGGCGGAAGAAGAGTTCAGCATCATGCCGAGCCCGAAATTCATTGAGGTGAGGGCGTAAGGGAATGAAACTAAGTACTTTGCTGAGCACTGAACGTTCAGCATTAGGACTGTCACTGACCTCATCTCCTCTAGGGATCTTCATCCCACAGCTTCCAACCTGATAGTCGCCCAACCTCGGACGGCCCGCTTCTACCTCCTACCCAAAATCCACAAACACAACTGCCCCGGTAGACCAATCGTCTCAGCTTGCTCCTGCCCCACAGAACTCATTTCTCGTTATCTTGACTCCCTTCTCTCTCCCCTTGTCCAGTCCCTTCCCACCTACATCCGTGATTCCTCTGACACCTTACGTCACATCAACAATTTCCAGTTCCCTGGCCCCAACCGCTTCCTCTTCACCATGGACGTCCAATCCCTCTACACCTCCATCCCCCACCAGGATGGTCTGAGGGCCCTTAGCTTCTTCCTCCAACAGAGGCCCGAACAACCCCCATCCACCACTACTCTCTTCCGTCTGGCTGAACTTGTTCTCACGCTGAACAATTTCTCCTTCAACTCCTCTCATTTCCTCAAATAAAAGGTGTGGCTATGGGTACCCACATGGGCCCCAGCTATGCCTGTCTCTTTATGGGGTATGTGGAACATTCCTTGTTCCAGTCCTACTCCGGCCCCCTTCCACAACTCTTTCTCCGGTACATCGATGATTACTTCGGTGCCGCTTCATGCTCTCGTCGGGACTTGGAAAAATTTATTAATTTTGCTTCCAATCTCCACCCCTCCATCATTTTCACGTGGTCCATCTCTGACACTTCCCTTCCTTTCCTGGACCTCTCTGTCTCAATCTCTGGTGATAGACTGTCCACCAATATCCATTACAAACCCACCGACTCCCACAGCTACCTCGACTACAGCTCCTCACAGCCCGCTTCCTGTAAGGACTCCATCCCATTCTCTCAGTTCCTTCGCCTCCGTCGCATCTGTTCCGATGACGCCACCTTCAAAAACGGTTCCACTGACATGTCCTCCTTCTTCCTTAACCGAGGTTTTCCACCCACGGTCGTTGACAGGGCCCTCAACCGTGTCCGGCCCATCTCCCGCGCATCCGCCCTCACGCCTTCTCCTCCCTCCCAGAAACATGATAGGGTCCCCCTTGTCCTCACTTATCACCCCACCAGCCTCCGCATTCAAAAGATCATCCTCCGCCATTTCCGCCAACTCTAGCATGATGCAACCACCAAACACATCTTCCCTTCACCCCCCCTATCGGCATTCCATAGGGATCGCTCCCTCCGGGACACCCTGGTCCACTCCTCCATCACCCCCTACTCCTCAACCCCCTCCTATGGCACCACCCCATGCCTACGCAAAAGATGTAACACCTGTCCCTTCACTTCCTCTCTCCTCACCGTCCAAGGGCCCAAACACTCCTTTCCATTGAAGCAGCATTTCACTTGCATTTCCCCCAACTTAGTCTACTGCATTCGTTGCTCCCAATGTGGTCTCCTCTACATTGGAGAGACCAAACGTAAACTGGGCGACTGCCTTGCAGAACACCTGCGGTCTGTCCGCAAGAATGACCCAAACCTCCCTGTTGCTTGCCATTTTAACACTCCACCCTGCTCTCTTGCCCACATGTCTGTCCTTGGCTTGCTGCATTGTTCCAGTGAAGCCCAACGTAAACTGGAGGAACAACACCTCATCTTCCGAATAGGCACTTTACAGCCTTCTGGACTGAATATTGAATTCAACAACTTTAGGTCGTGAGCTCCCTCCCCCATCCCCACCCCCTTTCTGTTTCCCCCTTCCTTTTTTTTCCAATAAATTATATAGATTTTTCTTTTCCCACCTATTTCCATTATTTTTAAATATCTTAAAATCTTTTATGCTCTCCCCACCCCCACTAGAGCTATACCTTGAGTGCCCTACCATCCATTCTTAATTAGCACATTTGTTTAGATAATATCACCAACTTTAACACCTATGTGTTCTTTTGTTCTATTGTTGTTGACATCTTTTGATGATCTGCTTCTATCACTGCTAGTTTGTCCCTACAACTAAACCCCCCCCTCCACTTCTCTCTCTCTCTCTCTCTCCGCACCCACCCCCCCCCCCCCCCCCCCCCCACACACCTTAAACCAGCTTATATTTCAACTCTTTCTTGGACTCGAACTCAAGTTCTGTCGAAGGGTCATGAGGACTCAAAACATCAACTCTTTTCTTCTCCACCGATGCTGCCAAACCTGCTGAGTTTTTCCAGGTAATTCTGTTTTTGTTTTGTTTTAAAGTATTGTTTACTGTGTGAAGTCATTCTTGCGTTTAGGTGTAATTGTGTTTTTTTTTGCTATAATTTTTTAAAATTAAATGCTTACTCTACTTTTAAATCATCACAAGATGTCGGAGACATCCTTTCCTGAACTTAGAACCACTCCTCATACTATAAAAATTGGAAAAACCATTTTGGCAGCTGTTTCAAATTTCCCTTTGGGATTTGGGCAGCTTGAGATTTACCATCAGCCGTGCCATGACACTTAGGCAAGGCTAAACTTTCAGCAATTACATTAATGATACAAAGTACAGAGCCAGGATGAACATTGACCATGAATGCATGTGTGGTTAACAAAGATACTCCAGCATCTTGACAGAATTGTTGCTCAGCAACCTCTACAAGTTTCACGTGAGTAAAACACAAAATAGTAGTAAATGTATATGCTTAATTGTAAACTAATTTTTATACAGAAAAATATTCATTACCTTCTAGGGGTCCCTGAACTTAAGACCATAAGACCATAAGACATAGGAGAAGAAATTAGGCCATTCGGCCCATTGAGTCTGCTCCGCCATTCAATTATGGCTGATAAGCTTCTCATAAACTTCTTCATGACAGTCAAGTGGACTTCAGTAGCAAAAAGGTTGAGATCCCCTACTCTAGTTTAATCTATGAATCAGATTGCATTTTCTCTATTTGACCTCAGGTTATAGACAACTTTAACAAGGATGCATCTATTACTTCCTTGGTTACTCTGATAAAGTGCTGGACCTTCTCAATGGCCACTGCAGACATGATGCTAACAGTGCTCCCACACCAGCGGTAGGTAAAAAAAATTCCAGGAATTTGAGCTCGCAACACTGGAAGAATAGTGGAATGCCAAAATCAGGATGTTGTGTGGCTCAGAGATGATGATGTTCCTTTGATTTTGTTGCTCTCCCCATGGTCTCGCTGCTCCTGTCTGCTTTGCGACAGGGCACTGGACTGTGCAGTGCTCTCAAAGTGAGCTCAGTGAGTTGTTGCAATGTATGCTGTGGTGCAGTGAGTAGATACTAAGTCCAGGGGCAGGAATGCTGATCAAGCTCAGTCCTGGATGGTGTGATTTTCATGGGTGTTTTTGCAGCTGCAACATCATCATCATTAACAACTTGTATCTATATGGCACCTTCAGCATAATAAAACATCCCAAGACGTTTCAAATGAGCATTATCAAACAAAATTTGACACCGAGGCACATAAGAGGATATTAGGACATCTAGATTTTTTGCTAATGATTTTAATTTTATGATCTCTGGTTATTGGAGGGATTAGTTGCTGGAGGGAATAATTTTTCTCTACCTACACTACGAAAACCTCTCATCTTCATGAAGATTTTGTTAGGCCACTTCTTAACCTTCTCTCTTTCCTAAGTTTCCCAATCTCTCCTTCTAATTGAAGCCCCCCATTTCTGCTAACATTCTGGTAAACCTCTAGCGTACTATTTCCATGGCCTTCAAATCTTTCCTGAAACGTGTCCCTCAGAATTGTGCACAATACTCCAGCTGAGGCCTAACCAGTGGCCAATAAAGTTGTAGCATGATCTCTTTTCTTTTATATTCTATTCTTCCTTGACCTTGCCATCCAACATAGGCCTGAATCTTGCGCTCATTGGGTGCACGCAATCGGCGGGCCCAGAAGCAGATGCAAAACGCACTCCTGGCCACGATCGGCCTCTAAACGCAATTTAACACCGGCTGGCCAATTAATGGTGCAGCCAGCATGAAATGTGTACTGAGAAAGGCTCGGCACTGCCAGGGGGCAGTGGAAGAAGGCAGGTGCCGAGAAAAATTAGGGTGCGGGCGGGCACTTCTAACGAGCCCCCGGAAGGCAGACAGCTGCTGCGGAGCTGCCTCAGGGAGCTGCAGGCTTGTACAGATTAAATGAGAAGAAAAAAATGCAGCAAACTGTTTCTGTGAAGCTCATTCAAGCACCTGACAGCAGAGCTCAAAAGACCTCAGTCTGCAGACATTTTTTATTATATTGCACCCCAGACATTTCATCCCACCCTGGGTTGCTGTTGTTGCGAAAATCTGAAACCCGCCAGGCTGATTGGCCCGTAGGCCAACCATAAAAGTGGGCAGGCCAAGTAAAATCGATTTCAGTTGACTCCTTTGGGCTTAATTGCCCACTTAATTGTTGGCGGATACGCTTCCAACTGCCGTGTGCGTCTGCCGAGTGAAATAGCGTGTGATTGTGCGATGACGTTGGGATATGCGTACGATGTCTTCTCGCGTGACTCTGTCGGGTCGGGCGCATGCCTGCTCAAACGATGTAAAATTCTGGCCATTGTCTCACTGCTCCCATAATTTCAATCACAGGTGAGGCCATCTCTGGCCACTTACTTGTGTTGCTTACCACATCCCCCTTTCATCATCCCAACCCTCTGTATCCATCCCTGGAAAAAAGTTATTCCCCAATTCACTTACAACTGCGATTTCAAAATTTCAACTAATTAGCCTTTGTCCTCTGTTCACCACAACATCTCTGCAGCTGCTGACTTACTCAACCGTGCCCTTCCCTCCACCTTTAATGTCCTAGTCCCCAATAAAAATATTATTCTCTCTCAACATGGCTGTTCCCCCGGTACAGCCTTCATCTCTGCTCATTTAAGTCCAAGGGATATAGACTTGAAAGAATATGGCACACAACTGGTTTAACCATCCACCATTAGATCTGGTTGGACCACTGAAAACACTATTGTATCCTACTCTCATGTGCCAAATCTGCTCACTATTCCTGGATCATCCTAGAATGCAAAGATAACCCCGACTTCTTTTCTCTACCTCAAACTGCCTTCTTAACCGTCTTCCCTCTGTCCATCTCTCATCTCCAACAACAAATATGAGAAGCTCATGGATATCTTTGTCAGTGGGATCGAGGCAATCCAATCAGCTGCCTCTGCCATGTTCCTTACTTCCACTTACCCCCCCTTAACCAAATTTCCTGAGTACTCCCCCCACCCTAGCTCTGAACATCTTTTTCTAGTTTCACTCCAAACTCCTCTTACATGCCCTCGGAGCTCAACTTGTCTATGAGAACTGCCTCCTGTTCCCTTGATCCTATTCCCTCTAAACTGCTGATCCAAATTCCCCTCCTGGCCCCCATTTTAGGCGATAGTGTAAACTGTTCTCTCTCTTTATGTGTTGTCCCTCTCTCCTTTAAATCCAAAGTCATGACCGCTCTCCTCAAAAAAACCAACCCTTGACCCTTTCATCCTTGCAAACTACCATCCCATCTCCAACCCTCCTTTCTGCTCTCAAGTCCTGGAAGGTGTTATTGCCTCCCAAATCCAATCCCATCTTTCCCAGAACTTCAATTTGAATCCCTCCTATCAGGTTTCCACCCCTGCCACAGGACTGAAACAGTTCTTATCAAAGTCACAGATGACATCCTATGTGACAGTGACAAAGGTAAACTTCCTTTTCTCATCCTTCTTGACCGTTTTTAGCCTTTGACGTGGTTGACCACACCATCCTCCTCCAATGCCTCTCAGCTATCATCCAGCTGGGTCTGACCACTCTCACATGGTTCCATTCTTAACTATCTAATCGTAGCCAGAGAACCAGTTGCAATGGCTTCTCTTCCTGCTGCAGCACTGTTATCTCTGGTGTCCCCCAAGGATCTATCCTTGCCCACCCACCCCCTGCTATTTCTCATCTACATGTTGTCACTTGGTGGCATCATCCAAAGGCATGACATTAGTTTTTACATAAATAGTGACAACATCCAGCTCTACCTCACCACCATCTCTCTCATCTCCTCCACTGTTGCTAAATTACCAGAATGCTTCTCCGAATTCCAAAACTGGATGAGTAGAAATTTCCTCTGATTAAATATTAGAAAGACTAAAGCCATTGTTTTCATTCCCACACCAAACTCCATTTCCTAATTACCAACTCCATCCCACTCCCTGGCAACTGTCTGAGATTAAGCCAGTCTGTTCACCAACTTGGTGCTACATTTGATCCCAAGATGAGCTTCCAGCTTCATATTTGTGCGATCTCTAAGGTAACATTCCTCGACTACACCCTGTGTCAGCTCATTTGCTGCTGAAATATGCATCCATGTCTTCACTACCTCTGGACTTGACTATCCCAATGCAGTCCTGGCTGGTCTCCCACATCCAATCTATGTAAACTTAAGGTAATCCAAATGCCTGACGTACATGTCCTAACTCCCAGTAAGTTCTGCTGCCCTATCACTCATGTGCTTGCTGATCTACATTGGCTCCTGGTAAAGCAACATTTCAAGTTTAAAATTCCCATCCTTGTTTTTATATCCCTCCATGGCCTTGTTTCTCCCGACCTTGGTATTCTCCTCCTACCCCACAACCCTCCGACATACCTGCACTCTCCTAATTCTGACCTCTTGTGCATTCCCATTCATAATCGCTCCCCCATTAGTGGCTGTGTCTTTGATTGCCTAGGCTCCAAATTCCTGAATTCCCTTCCTACACATCCCTCGCTCTCTCTTTCAAGATGCTTCCTTCCTATAAGACAACTTCGTAAAACATACCTCTTTAACCAAACTTTGGTCATCTAATCTACTACCTCCTTATGGGGCTCGGTGTCCTACTTTGGCCGGGATTTCCCGACCCCGTTGCAGGCGGGACCCCCCAACGGGCACAGTGGCACCCCAGCCAGAAGCCCATTGGCTTGTGGCAGGACCGGATGATCCCGGCAGTGGGCAGTTGCGGAAAACCCTGCCCTTTGCCTTGTATGGTCTTGTGAATGCCTTGGGACATTTAATTACATTAAAGGTGCTATATAAAGATAGGCTGTTGTTGTTACAGTACTTATAAACCAAAGTAGCCCACATGCTTTTAGAACTACCTTCTCAATTTGCCACGCCACCTTTAAAGATTTGTGATTATGAATACCAAGGTCTGTCTACTCATCTACACCTATTAAAACAGTGCCATTTAAAGTTCACTGTCTTTCCACATTCGTCCTTCCAAAGTGCATTCATTTCGTACATTTCCACATTAAACTCCAGCTGCCATGCCTCTACCCATTTCATCAGCCCAGCCATACCATTCCAAAGTCTACAACTATCCTCATCACTAGCTACTACATTGTTAAGTTTCATGTTATCTGCAAATTTTGGGCAGAATTCAATGCCCTCCCCTGTGCTACAAAGCACAGGACTGGTACGGTGCTCTCAAAGTGAGAGTATTGAGTTATTCCCTTCCGTGCTGTAGTGTTACGACACAGCACATGGTAAATGCTGAGCTGTTCAAATCCCAGAGGGAAACTTGAAACAACTGCCACAATTAATTTTCAATTTGTATGTTTCGAGATGCTGGCTTTGAATTCAGTAATAAGACTACCAAATCATGAGCTTTTTATAAAACTAAATCAAATATTTAGTAATAAAATAAAAGATTGTAAGCACATACATATGTCTACAAATTACTACTATAATAACTTCTAAATCCCCTAATTAATTTAACTCCCAGTTACACTTTTGTTAAGGCAACAGTAAGATATATTGCTCTTGCATTGTATTTTAAAAGACCCAGGCAAAGTAAACGATACCTTGAACATTCAGATTCAAAGTGAGTTCTCTTAACTTCAGTCCCTGGAGGCAGCAGTTTGGTACATACAGACTGCAGGCTTTTCACTCATGTTTGATCTTAAAGTGCCTCCATTGCAAACAGCCTTCTCCCCTTTATACATATTTTCCTCTTTGAATACAAATCCCATTGTTTCACTATGTCTTTTGAAATTTACCTCTCTACTAATAAAAAAAAACTATCATAGTACAAATCCTATCAGTAAACTTTGGGAAAAATAAATAAACACACTGGGCAGAATTTTATGGATGACGTTCGGGTGGTGGGTCCTGCACGTCAGCCCTTAAAATGATGCGCGCTGACGTCGGGCAAGCGTCCCGATGTCAGTGCGTGCCATTGCGATATTTAGCTGGGTGGGCACACGATAAAACATGACCTGCGCCCACCATTAATTAAAGGGCTTGTTTAGGCCCTTAACTCTGCAATCGGTTCTGATTTTGAGGCAACCGTGCGATCTTCGGCTCAGCACAACGGCACAACGGGCAGGCGGGTAAGTGACTTTTTAACAAAACTCATCCATAGGCGGGATATGTGGGCTCTGAGGGGTTGTTCATGTTTTATCTGAAGTATTTAATGCAGAAAGTGTTTTAAACTTGCCGGTGTGATTGTTAGCAGCTCGGATCGATTTCCAACAGCTTTCTATGTACTTTGAAGCTTCAGCTCAGCAGTCTGTAGACAGTAATCTTTAGAGGGCCTGCAGCTTTCTGGAGGCCTCCATTTAGCCTGGGTATGGGATCTGACATCTCCACTGGGGGCAGCTCCTCTGAGGAGGAAGGGAGGGCTAGAATAAGGAGGAGGCCAGGAGTGGACAATCAGCCTCCAGGGGAGCCACCTTTGGGAGGGCCAGGCGCAGACACAAGGGGTGCAGGGCCAAGAGGTTGTCCAAGGTGCAAGAGGCCACAGAGGATGCCACTATCCTGCTGCCAGGGTATACAGGCGGCGAAATAGTTACCTCAATATGACTGAGGTTCAGTGCCGAAGGAGGCTCCGACTGTCAAGGGAAACAATTAACTACATCAGTCAGATGATTGGCCCTGAGATATCTCTTAACTGTGTGGGCAGACACCCCATGCCAGCGGCTCTGAAGCTCACAGTTGCCCTCCACTTCTATGTATCTGGCTCTTTCCAGGGCTCGGTGGGTGATCTTTGCGGTGTCTCCCAAACAGCTGTCCACACTCGTGTTGAGCAGGTTACAGACTCTCTGTTCAGATGTGCATTGACCTTCATCCACTTCTGCTGTGACCAGGCAAGTCAGGCACAGCGAGCCAGAGGCTTCGTGGCCATTGCTGGCTTCCCCCGTGTCCAGGGTGCTATTGACTGCACACATATGGCCATCAAGGTGCCAGCAAGTGAGCCCGGTGCCTTCATCAACAGGAAGGGCTTCCATTTCATGTTGGCCAGCAGATGGTTCTTGGCCACGACACCTTCCACCATCTCATCACCATCAATATGACATGTGTTGGAGTTCTGAGTATGTGTCTAGCTGCCTCCCCTGCAGGTTGCCCCCAGACTACTCAAATGCGACAAACACCAACATATGCTGCGGGGAGAACCCATCTTCTCATCAACCACTAAGGCTAATGTAAGCATGGTCACTATCTGTTTGCCCACCCAGCATGCGCCAAATGCCCAATGCAGTCACGACACTAAGACGTGGACGGGGTTGGTGGGGGGGGGGAGGGGCGGGGTTCAAAGGCTAAGGCTACCCGCTGGGTTAAATGAACCGACATGGTACTCACCCTCCCAGAGCACAACAAATCTTTGAAGCGCTTGTGGCACTGGGTCCCTGTCAACAGGAAGGGCTTCCACTCCATGAACGTGCAGATAGTGTGTGATCACAGGATGCTGATTCTACAAGTCTGTGCAAGGTACCCAGGCAGCTCCCACCACGCCTACATCCTCAGACACTCCCAGGTGCCGGGGCTCTTCAGTGCTCTCACTCAGCTGGATGGATGGCTGCTGGGTGACAAGGGCTATCCCTTCAGAAGGTGGCTCATGACGCCTCTCCGCCATCCAAGAACAGCGGCTGAGGAGCAGTACAATAGGAGCCATGGTACCACAAGGGCTGTGGTGGAGAGAGCCATCGGTCTTCTCAAGATGCGCTTCCGATGCTGGAGGGGGCTGCACTCCAGTACCCCCCAGATCGTGTCTCTGTGATAGTGGCAGCATGCTGCACTCTCCACAATTTTGCGCTGGAAAGGCGGGGGGGGGATGCAGTTGACGATGAAGACCTTGACGCACTGGATGAGGCTGCACATGATGAATCCAGCAGTGGCTCAGAGGATGAGGAAGCACAGGGCAATGATGAGGGGCAGCACGCCGACCCGCTACTACACCAAGGAGGCAGGGACACCTGGGACACTTTAATCCAACGAACCTTCAGCTAGCTCCACACACATGGATCTGCAGGACCAGCATTGCCTGGCGCTTCCACACGTGGCACTTAGGTGCTACATCTTCCAGCTCATCCGCTGCAACTAAAGGCTTAGTACAGAAACATCAATGTCCACTCAAACACTCATGCTATGTCTGTGAAACATACAAATGCAGCACAAAGGAGACACCCTCAGCCATGGTCACAAATGTGGACTTTATTGCCATCCACCAGATGGTGTCACCAAAAACATGACAAAACGTAGCTCTGACGTTCACAAAAATAAATTCCCTAATCTAGGGGCCACAGAAAAACACCAGTGACATACCTGTGGAATGCCTAAGGTGCCTTATGCTTACATTTTTGGGTGCTACGTCTAGGTGCCACCCCATCACTCGGAGTGGCTTGTGAGACAGCCTGCTGACTCTGCTGTCCTATTGGCCTCGATGACCTTGGCGGGCGTCCTCTGGCCTGTGGAGCCTGTGATGGCCCTGCCTGGGAGGGAGTGTGCATTTCCAGAACTGGCACCTCCCCAGTTGTCACAGCCTCAACGGATGCAACGGTCACTGGTAGAGGGGCGGAGGAGCAGCTGCCCTCATCCGGAGTGCACTGAGAGGAGCTCACAGCAATGACAGGCAGCTGCTGCGCCGACGTGAGGTCACACTGGACCTCCCTGCTCACCGCAGATGGATGGGCACCGAGCTGGGACACTTGGTGCCCAGAACATCTCTCACATTGCCAATGACCATCTATGGCCATTGGCACTATGACGGCTTGCAGGCCAGAGCTGAACCCAATCAGATGCTGATCAATCTGTTGATCAGCCAATCTCTCAATGGAGGAAGCCTGAAGCTCTGTCCTGACGTTCATGCCTTCACTGACACTCTGCCTGGATTCCTCCATCGCAGAGACCAAGTAAAGCACACCCTCATGCAACCCTGCCAGATGCTCCCTCACACCCTGCCGCTTGTCCTGCAGCTGCTGCATTGGTGACATCTCCAGAGGCACATCATCACTGCCCGACTCAGCATGTGCCTGGTCCCCTGCAGTCCTCCGGCTGCTGGCGCCATCGGCACTCTCTGTCCGTGCCATCTCCTCCAGCGATTGTGAAGTGCCCTCTCCACTGTGCCCCGGGACATTAGCCGACATCATTATCCCCACCGATGTGGTAGTCGCTGCGCTGGTGCCTGGCTGGCTGAAATGATGTGACACAAGTTGCAAGCGATGCCCCTCAGGTGTGGAGGGGGGGCTCTGGACGTCCTCCTGGTGGCCATGCAGTGGTGATGCTGAAATTAACAACAAGGACAGTGGATCAGTTAGTGTTCAGTCAATAACACCTTTCATCCCTTTCCCCCCCGGCTCATAATGCGCTCAACCTTCAAGAACCTAAGGAGAAGAAAATAGGTGGGGTGGTAAATAGTCAAGAGGAGGCCCAAACATTCCATGCACATACAGACAGGCTGGTCAGATGGCCAAAGGAATGCCACATGGAATGTTATGTGGATAAGTGTGAGGTTAAGCACTTGGGCAAGACAAACAAGGTACGGGAATGCACAAGAAATGGTAGGACCATGGAAAGTAAGGACGATTACAGGGACCTTGCTGGGCAGACCCGTTAAGGTAGCAGAACAGGAACATAAGGTGTTTAACAAGGTCGAAGCTAGACTTGCCTTTATTGGCCGAGGAATAGAATGTAGGAAAAGGGAGGTCATGTCACAAGTGGAGAAAATGCTGTCGAGGCTACATCTACACTTCTGCGTTCAGTTTTGATCTGTACTTCATGGGAGGGATGGCATTGGAGTGGAGAGAGTGCAGAGATGCATGCTGGCCTGGAGAATTGGAATTATGAGGAAACGTTGCAAACACTTGTGACATTTGCCGTGGATCACAGGAGATTGACAGGTCACATTATTGACCTTCATACCGTTATGAGGGACATAGACCGGGTGGACAGAAGGCAACATTTCCCCTTGGCGCAGGGATGACTAATGTGGTGGCATTTATTTAAGTTGAGTGCCATGAGGTTGACAGGTGAGGTGCTGAGGCCCTTTTGGACAGAATAATGTGGGGCACACTGGCTGAAAGGGTGGTGGAGGTACAAACCCTCCTAAGATGCAATAAATCTTTGGATGTGCAGCAGTGATGCCATGGCATGTTAGGCCATGGGGATAGTGGTCAGAAAAGGGATAAGGCGACTTTGGAAAGTGCTAGAAACGCGCATCCTCAAGGGGCCGAGGGTGTATGACCCACACGTCTGACTGTATCAGTCTGTGAATGAGCAGTGTTGCTGCTTTAATGATTGCAACAACCATCAGTGCTTTGGGTGGTGGGGAGACAGAGTGGATGGGACTGTGGGCCTCAAATACCTGGCCGCTGCACCCCAGCCTCAACGACATCTGTCGACCTGGCCGCTTGCCTCCTCCCCAGCTCCATGGCCTGTTCCTCATATGTGGTGAGGTGCTGCAGCACAGCGTGCCCATCACCAGTCTGCCAAAGCCCCTGGCTATTATGCTCTGTTTTTGCCTGCAGAACAGAGAAGAGCGTTTATTGGGACTGATCGCTCATGTTCCCTGCACGTGCACGCTGCACCCCAACCACAGTGGCCCATCTGAGGCCTCCAGCAGCTCCTGTCCACACTACTGGTGATCAGTCACCAGAAGATAGTACAGCTGCTCCCAACCCCCTCCCCCAATGGCCACCTTGTACACATTCGGCATCCGTCATTTTTAATAACACACGGGTCTTAGCGCCCATGGCAAGGAGTAGCAACTAGGTGCGGCGCCGAGGCCAACAGATGACTCTTGGCCACGACACCTTGAGGCTCCCCTTCCACCATCTCATCACCATCAATAATACATGTGTTAGAGTTCTGTGTATGTGTCTAGCTGCCTCCCCTGCAGGTTGCCCCCAGACTACTCAAATGCGACAAACACCAACATATGCTGCGGGGAGAATACATCTTCTCATCAACCACTAAGGCTGATGTAAGCATGGTCACTATCTGTTTGCCCACCCAGCGTGCGCCAAATGCCCAATGCAGTCATGACACTAAGACGTGGAAGGGGCAGGGCGGGGTGGGGGGGATGTTCAAAAGCTAAGGCTACCCGCTGGTTTAAATGGCCAAGGCCGACATGGTACTCACCCTTCCAGAGCGCAGCAAATCATTGAAGCGCTTGCGGCACTGGGTCCCTGTGCGCCGGACAGCATCTTAGGAGCTGACCACCTCTGCCACCTCCTGCCAGGCCCACTTCATTACGTAGGGGCCCTCCTCCTCCCATCCTCGGGAAACAGGACCTCCCGACGTTCTGCCACCTCCTCGGGAAGGGCAACAAAGCAGGCATCAGAGAAGCAAGGGGCACATTGGCCTCCTGCTGGCCTACCCTGCAGCCTGCCCTCCTCCTCTGGCCTGCCCTCCTCCGGAGCCTGCTGTGCAGACCCCCTGCACCTGTCGCTGGTCATGGTGAACAGCCTTAAGGTGGCTGCCTGGCCTTTCTTTATACAGACTGGCGGTTCCCCACTGGAACCAGCGGTCTGTGCACGCCCGCCACAAATTTGAAAATCCCGCTGTCCTTGGGAGTGTGAAACGCGCTGGGCAGGCCTTAATTGGCCCACCTGCGCAAAATGGCGGCGCAGCCCACTTCGCCGGCGGCGATTGGCTCCGTGGCCACTGGCGATTGGATCGGGCCTGCCCGCCCAACAAACGTTAAATTCTGCCCACTAGTTCTTACTACTTCTGCTGGCTAGGTTATACATTACAGCCCCTCCATTGAAATCAAACCACTATAGTTTGTTTAAAAAATGCAAATGTTCCTTTGCACTTCACATTCTAAAAATTCCCCAAGTTTACTTAATTAACATTTCAAACCTAACTTCTCTTCTTACATCAAAACACCCAGACTAGCTGCCTCGAACTCAATTAAGTCTCACTCACACACACATAGACGCATCTCACTCTTACTCTATTTTACAATAGCATAATGGAAATTATTTTATTTTCCTGACAGTTGGTGGTGTATACTGCAAACTCATGTGCAGTTTGTGGAGCTGTGCTTTTATGTATAGTAGTTTTGAGATGTAAGCAGTTAGGTAAAGGGTGTATTTGCATTTTGTTGAATAAACCATTCAAAGACTGGGGGTGAAATCTTGCACCTAGCTAAGAGACACCAAGCAATGGTAATAATACTAACAAATTTGGTACTATGAAAGGGGTTCAAAGAGACTGGTGATACAATGACAATTTATATTCAAAGAAGGAGGCTGGGTATAACAGAAAGGAGTTTGTATGTGCAGATCAGAGGCATGCAAGATCTAAGCCTGTAAGCCTACCACTGTGTCTGCAAAGAACCAGATGGAAGGGAACCTCATTTTGGATCCATAAGGTGAAAAATGCTTTGACTGGTGTCTGGTTAAGTCTATTGGTTATTGTTACCTTAGTGGAGATTAATTTGGGAATTTGTTAAAAGTTATGATAGAAACAACTTATAACCATGTACATGTGTTCAATTTTTTGTAAATTAATAAATGTTTAATTTAGTTTGATATAAAAACCTCTGGAGAACTGGTGGTCTTATTCCTGAATTTAGAGCTGCAACTCAAAACATACCAACTGAAAATATAGGTTATGACAGTTGTTTAAAGTTTCCCTCTTGGATTTTAAATAGCTCAGCCTTTACAAACTGCTGTGTCAAACACCAGCTGAAGTATTGTGGCCAAATTCTGGCCACCACACTTTAGGAAGGATGTGAAGACCTTAGCGTGGGTGCTAAGAGGAGATTTGCTAGAATGTTCTCAGAGCTGAGGGACTTCAGTTATATGGAGAAACTAGAGAAGTTAGAGTTGCTCTCTTTAGAGCAGTGAAGGTTCAGGGGAGATATTATAAAGGAGACCAACATCACGGACGGTTTTGATGAAGTAAATAAGATGAAATTGTTTCCAGTGGCAGAATGGTTGGTAACTAGAGGACTCTAATTTAACATAATTGGAAAAATAACAAAGGTGACATGAGGAAAAAGTAAATACTCAAGAGGTTTTATGAATTTGAATGCACGGGTGGAAGCAGATTCAATACTAACCTTCAAAAAGGAATTGGATAAATATTTGAAATGGAAAAAAATACTGGGCCATGGAGAAAGGATGGAGGAATGGGACTAATTGGATAGCTCTTTCAAAGAGCCAGCAGAGGTATGATAAGCTGAATGACCTCCTCCTGTGCTTTATAATTGTACAATTACATTGGTATTTCCAAAAGAAAAGCTGACTACTCAAAAAGAGTGGCAAATATGCTCAAAATTACAATGTTTTATGTTTCTCATGTGTCTTAGTTAATGTATTGATGTGAAATAGGACACTATAGGGTGGTATGGTGGAAGACTTTGTGTTTGGATCTGTATGGTATTGTGCAAGGAATAAAGTTCTGTTGCCTCACCATTTTCTGGTTCAGTATTATAGCATATGCAGTTTAATGCAGAAAGCTGGAAGTTGCTGACAGTGATACTCAGCTCCTCCACAGGCTGCAGTTTGCAGTCTTCACCAAGAAAATTTGCACAGAGATCACTGCCATGGCACAAAGTTAGGCTAATTATTCACTGTCGCACCCTACAAATTGGCGTAAAACTTAAGAATTTTTCAAACAGGAATAGCTAAGTTTTTAATGGCATAGTAAGTGTTCCTGGACAACTTCTCTCAGCTGAAAAATTAATTTAACAAATGTGAAGTCTCATTCCATTCAAAGAAAATCAATGTTTAATGTTGCAGACTTCTTTTTAAAAATTCTTCAATATTCTTTATTTGCACAAGCAAATCTTTATTTTGTTCCTTGTACAATGATTGAAATGCAATTTATTTTTCTTGATTTCTCCTTTGCAGTCTGCACAGGTTGAAGAGGTTTCTTCAATCTGTTTGATTAAAAAGCTTCCCTATTACTTACCCTGCTCACAGATGTCACAGATTACCCCATAAGACTACCGAATTCAAAGAGATGCCAGAATGCTCGAAGTTTCTGCTTACAAGCCTGTGAATAGACTGGGCAACTGTACTCAAGATGAACGATGAAAGCTGTTCCTTGGCTGCCCACAACAAATTCTGGGCAAATGTCAATTTTTATCTGCAACAGTAACTACATTTTAAAACTACTTAATTTGGCTGTAAAGCACTTTTGGGATATCCTATATAAATGTACTATGTAAATGCAAGATACTTCTTTAATTATTTCATTCTGATGCATTTAAGGGGAAGCTGGTTAAGTACATGAGGGAGAAAGGAATTGAAAGATATGCTGATCGCATTTGATGAAGTAGAGTGGGAGGGGGCTCATGTGGAGCATAAACACCTAATGAGCCAAATGCCCAGTTTCTATGCTGGAAATTTAACATATGCCTATATATCATTGGCATAAAGATAATGAATTCAAAGGGCACAGTATTTCAAAGTTTGCAATTTTGCAAATGAGAATGTTACTTACGCTCCAGTGAACCTACCTCACAGAGACAATGGACTGCAGAAACCTATTGATCGATGAACTGCTACATAGTTCTGACAAAAACTAGAGAGCTCTGACTGAAATGGGCAAGGGGTTGAACAACAGTAACTTGCATTTATATAACACCTCTAACATAGTTAAGGGTCCCAAGGTGCTTCACAGGAGAACAATAAAGCACAAATTGATACCCAATCTCCCTAACTTAGCACTTGACTGAAACGAAAGCCTAAAGGGCAGGAAAAGGCTTGTCCATGAAACTAAGTAACAGGCAAGACATATATTCAATAAATAAAAGCAGAAAATGCTGGAAAAATTCAGCAGGTCTGGCAGCATTTGTGGAGAGAGAAACGGAGTTAACATTTCGAGTCCGTATGACTCTTCTTAAGAGACATGTAGTCAACCTGTATGGGTTCATCAGCTGTTCTGTCCCACGCACTGATAGATGAAAATTATGGCGGAACTGTGCTCTAAGAGGCTGAAGCTAAACAAGGAATCTGTAATCAGGTTCTGCCATCTCATTAAAATCTTCACATACAATGAACCATCGACACACAGTGCCCATTAGTCCTATTGCTTTTTGCATCAGGCTCCTTTCAGTTTAGTATTGGTGATATCTACTATATGTCAGCCCCTTTGCATCTGTGGTAGGGGGTATAGCTCAGTGGTAGAGCATTTGACTGCAGATCAAGAGGTCTCTGGTTCAAATCCAGGTGCCCCCTTGCTTTTTTTTGAAAAAAATAGTTGGAATTGTGCACATTTTCTTTTATCCAACGTCCACAGTAATGATCACATTCAACACTGATCAAAGGGTTCCAGTCCATTCTTGTCATTTTAAAAAAGGTAGGGAGAGTGACAGAGATTTCAGTTTAAAAAAGGCGCAGAGAGCGGCAGAGATTTCAGTCTAAGAAAAGCCACAGAGAACGTCCAGTCTGATGACTAACTGGGCTCTGAGAAAAGTCAAAAGTCTGACATTACAGGGAAACAGATAAGTCATTGGCTGGTGAGTATTTTTCTCATTTATCTTTCAAAACTCAGGTAATTTATTATAATTGTCAGGTTTTACAGGCTTATTAACACTAGTAAGGTGTACTAAGTACTGGTAACATTTATCAATGTTGCTAAGGGTGATTAATAGTAATAAGTTTTATCGGTATTGGTAAAGCCTTATTAAAATTAATAAGGTTTATTACCAGCAGTAAGGTTTAATCGCAGTCACAAGGTTATCAGTTAAATGAGAAAATACAGGGCTGCACCAACCTCGAGGCTGCCCATCCTGTGCTATGTGCGGACTCCAAGACACCTCCCATGTCCTGGATAACCATTTGTGCAGAAAGTGTCATCACTTGAGCTTCCAGTTATGGATCTTGGGGGCAGCAGCTAGCATCACTGCAGACCATCCATGAGGTTGGGAGTTACGTGGGTAGCACCTTTATAGATGTGGTTACCCCGCAGCTTAAGAGTATGTAGGGAGAGAATGAAAGGGTGACCACCAGCCAAAAGGGAACAGGCAGGACAGCAGGAGCCCCCTCATCGTATCCCACTCTCCAACCAGTATTCATTTTTGAGTACAGATGAGAGTGATGGATCATTTGGGGAGTGTAGCCAGAGTCAAGTTCACGGCATCAAGGGTAGTTGTACAGGGGGCACAAGGAAGCCTGGAAGAGCAATAGGGATAGGTGATTCGATAGGGGAAAAGATAGTTAGCGGCCGCAGACATAAATCCAGGATGGTGCGGTGCCTCCATTGTGCCAGGGTCAAGGATGTCACCAAGCAGCTGCAGAACACCCTGAGGCAGGAGGGCAAACAGCCAGCAGTCATGGTCCACGTTGGTACCAATAACATAGGTGGAAAGAGGGATGTGGTCCTGCAGTTTGAGTTTAGGGAGCTACGTAAGAAATTAGCAAGCAGGAAATCAAAAGTAATAATCACTGAATTAATTCTAGTGCTACGCAGAAGTGAGTACAGAAATAGGAGGCTAAGGAAGATGAGTGTGTGGCTGGAAAGATTGTGCAAGAGGGAAGGCTTCAAATTCTTAGACCTGGTTCTTGGGAATGACGTGGTTCAAACAGATGAAGCGTTAGTGGGAGAACATTTAGGGACAGTGATCATTGTATTATAAGTTCTAGGCTGATTATGGAAAAGGACAAAGGACAAACTAGAGGAAGAAAAATTAACTGGTGGAAAGCCAACTTCTGTGGGTTAAGTATGGATCTGGGCCAAATAAATTGGAGTCAAAAGTTGGCATGCAAAACGGTAACTGATCAATGGTGTAGAACTTCAAGGGACGTAGACAAATTGGTGGAATTGGCAGACAGGTGGCAGATGAAGTTCAATGCAGAGAAGTGTGAGGTGATTCAATTTGGTATCAACATGGAGAGATAATATAAAATAAAGGGTATAACTCTAAAGGGGGTAGAGGGGCAGAGGGATCTGGGTGGAAATGTGCATTGAAGGTGGCAGGACAGGTTGAGAGAGCAGTTAACAAAAAATACAATGTCCTGGGCTTTATCAATAGGGACTTAGAGTACAAGAGCAGGGAAGTTACATTGAACTTGTGTAAGTCATTAGTTTGGCCTCAGCAGGTCTGGGCACCACACTTCATGAAGGACATGAAGGCATCAGAGAGGGTGCATAAGAAGTTCATAAGAATGATTCCAGGGATAAGGAACTTCCGTTATGAAGATAGATTGGGGAAGTTAGGACTGTTTTCCTTAGAGAAAAGAAGGCTAAGAGGAGATTCGAGAGAGGTATTCAAAATCATGAGGGGTCTGAACAGAGTAGATAGAGAGAAACTGACCCACCCATGAAAGGATTGAGAACAAGAGGGCACAAATTTAAAGTAATTAGCAAAAGAAGGAAAAGTGATATGAGGAGAAATGCTTTTATGCAATGAGTGGCTAGGGTTTGGAATGCACTGCCTGAGAGTGTGGTGGAGGCAGGTTCAATTGAAGAATACAAAAGGGAACTAGGCTATTATCTAAAAAGGAAGGATATGCAGGGTCACAGGGAGAAGGTGGGGTAATGGCACTTGGTGAGTTTCTCATTTGGTGAGCTGGTGCAGACATGATGGACCAAATGGCCTCTACCTGCATTGTAACAATTCTGTGCTTCTGTGATAATTTATGGTACATACGGAGGTCACACATGCATTCAACAGGGGCAATGACTTCATCACTTCCACCACTACAAAGTGGCAATATAATTATACAAACCAAGGTTGGTGGTGTAGTGGTGATATCACTGGAATAAAAATGTGGAGACCCAGGCTGATTGCTCTGGGGATAATGGTGCAAATCTTGCCAGCAAAGCTGGTGGAATTTTAATTCATAAATCTGGAATTGAAAGTCAGTAATGGTGAGCATATGAAACTACTGTGTTGTCATTAAAAAAAAACATCTAGTTCACAAATGCCCTTTAGGGAAGGAAATCTGCCATCCTTACTTGGTCTGGCCTAGATGTGACAGCAATGTGTTTGACTCTTGATGGCTTAGCAAGCCATTCAGTTGTAACAAACAAGTGCAGAAAAGCTGAAAAGGAATAAAAAACAGATGTTCGACCTAGGCACTGGCACCAGAAACAATAATGACACAAACAACCCTGTCAAGTCCTCCTCAATAACTTCTGGGGACTTGTGCCAAATTTGGGAGAGCTGTTCCATAGGCTGGTCAAGCAACAGCCTGGCATAATCAGAACTTACAACCGATGTCTCTAACTCCCTCATCGCCATTCCTGGGTTTATCCTATCCCACTGGAGGCAGCAGAGGTAGCAACACAATGGTATACAGCCAGGAGAGACTAGCCATGGGAGTCCTTAACATTGACTCGGAACCCCATGAAAGTCTCAGGGTCTCAGGCCAAACATGGGCAAGGAAACCTCCTGCTGATTATTCGCTGCTGTGCTTCCTCAGCTGATGAATCAATCCTCTTCCATGTTGAGAACCACTTGGAAGAAACATTGAGGATGGCAAGGGCATAGAATATACTCTGGGTGGGGCACTTCAATGTCCACCACCAAAAATGGCTTGGGAGTACCATTACTAACCGAGTCCTGAAGGACATATCTGCCAGACTGGGCCTGTGGCAGATGGTGAGGGAAGAGGGAAAAAAACCTACTTAACCTTGCCCATCCAATCTACCTCTTACACATGCATTTGCCTATGACAGGAAGGGTCAGAGTGACATCCACACGTTCCTTGTAGAGATGAAGGCCCATCCTCACACTGAGGATACCATCCATTTCAGTATGTGGAACTACCACCATATTAAACGGGATAGATTCAGAACAGGTGGCTCAAAACTGGACAACCATGAGCCACTGTGGGCCATCAGCAGCAGGATTGTATTCAACCAAAACTGTAAACTCATGGCCCACTCATGGCCCAGCATATCCCTCCCTCCACTGTTCCCATCACAGTATCACAGTATCTTTACAGTGCAGAAGGAGGCCATTTGGCCCATCGAGTCTGCACTGGCTCACTGAAAGAGCATTCCACCTAGTCCCACACCCTGCCTTATCCCCGTAACCTTGCATGTAACCTGTTTCAATAAGCAGTGTAGAAGAGGATGCCAGGAGCAGCACCAGGCACACCTAGAAATGAGGTGCCAACCTGACAAAGCTACAACACAGGACTCCATGCATGCTAATAGCAGAAGCAACATGTGATAGAGATAAGTGATCTTGCAACTAATGGATCAAATCAAAGCTCTGCAGTCCTGCCTGGTGATGACAATTAAACAACTAACTGGAGGAGTGGTTCACAAATATCCCCAACCTCAATGATGGGACAGCCCATGACCTCAGTTCAAGAGACAAGGCTGAAGCATTTGCAACAATCTTCAGCCAGATTTACCGAGTAGACGATCCATTTCGGCCTCCTCCTGAGGTCCCACCATCACAGATGCCAGTCTTCAGCCAATTCAATTCACTCCATGTGATATCAAGATACAGCAAAGACTATGGGCCATGATAATGTCCCAGCAATAGTACTGAAGACTTGTGCTCCAGTATTAGCCAGGCCCCTAGCCAAGCTATTCCATTACAGCTACAAAACTGACATCTCCTCAAAAACATGGAATGTTTCCCTCAAAATGTATGTCTGGTCCACAAAAAGGAGGACTAATCCAATACAGCCAATTACCACCTCTTCAGTCCACTCTCAGTCATCAGCAAACTGATGGAATGTATCATCAACAGTGATATCAAACAGAACATATTCAGCAGTAACCTGGTCACCAATGCTTAGTTTGGGCTCTGTGCTCCTGACCTCATTATAGCCTTGGTCCAAACATGGACAAAATAGCTGAACTCAGGAGGGTAGGTGAGAGGGACTACCCTTACCATCAAGGCAGCCTTTGATCAAGTATGGCATCAAGAGGTCATGGCAAAATTGAAGTCCATGGGAATCAGGGGAATGCTCTCCGCTCACTGGAGTCATACATAGCACAAAGGAAGAAGGTTGTGGTTGTTGGAGGCCAATTGTCTCAGGCCCGGGACTTCACTGCAGGAGTTCCTGAGGGTCGTGCCCTTGGCTCAATCATCTTCAGTTGCTTCATCAATGACCTTCCCTCTATCAGAAGGTCAGAAGTGGAGATGTTCACTGATGATTGCACAATGTTCAGTGCTATTTGCACCTTCTCAGATACCGAAGCAGCCCATGTCCATAAGCAGCAAGACCAGGACAGAGTTCAATCTTGTGCTGACAAGTGGCAAGTAACATTCATGCCACAAAAGTGCCAGGCAATGACCATCTCCGGCATGAGATAATCCAGTCATCTACCATTGTGATTAAACAGCATTACCATCGCTAAATTCCTCACCATCAAGATGGGGGGGTGGGGGGTGTGTGTTGGGGGGGGGGGGGGCGGGGGGGGTGGGGGTGGTTACCATTGACCAGAGGCTGAATTGGACTAGCCATATAAATGCTATGGCTACAAGAGCAGGTCAGAGGCTGGGAATTCTGCAGCAAGTAAATCACCTGATTCCCCAAAGCCTAGCCACATTCCACAAGGCACAAGTCAGGAATGTGATGGAATACTCTCCAGTTGCCTGGATGAGAGCAGCTCAAGAAGTGCAACACTCAAGAAGCTTGATACAATCCAGAACAAAGCAGCCCACTTGATTGGAACCCAATCAACCAACTTTAGCATTAGCTGCCTCCACCTCTGGCATAGAGTGGCAACAGTGTCTACCCTTTACATACTGCATGGCATCAATGTGCCAAGCTCCTTAGACAGCACCTTCAAAATCTGTGACCTCTACTACCTAGAAGGACAAGGGCAGCAGATGCATAGGAACACCACCATCTGCAAGTTCCCCTCCACCATCCTGACTTGGAACTATATCATCGTTCCTTCACTGTCATTGAGTCAAAAACCCAAAGCTACCTTCCTAATAGCACTGTGGGTGTACCTACACTAGATGGACTGCAACAGATTAAGATGATGGTTTACCACCACCTTCTCAAGGCTAATTAGCAATAAAAAAACACCTGCTGGCCTTGCCAGTGATGCTCACATCCTAGAAATGAATAAAAAAATTCTGATTTTTGCATGGTTCAGCAGGATTTAATGGAGTGCTATTAATTATATCTCCAGATTGCTAATTGGACTGTTTTTCATATTGATGTAGCTTAAGAAAGAAAGTAGGACTTGCATTCGCCTGGCACTTTTCATGACCACTGAATGCCTCAAATCTGTTTACAACCAAAGTAGTACTTTTGAAGTGTAGTCACTGTTATAATGTAGGGAACATGGCAGCCGATTTGCACACAGCAAACCCCCAAAAGCAGCAATGCGATAATGATCAGATAATCTGATCATTTTGACTGAGGGATAAATATTGACCAAGACACAAAAGATAACTCCCCTGCTCTTCTTCAAAAGTAATGCCATGGGATCCTTCACAATACATCCAGCCAAGCAGGCAAATGGGGCCTTGGGTTAATGTCTCATTCAAAAGCTGACATCCCCAGCAGTACAACACCCCCTCAGTGCTGCACTATTTTGGTACTGAAATTCTGGAGTGGGAATTGAACCCAGAATGTTGTGACTGAGAAGCAAAAGTGGCATCAACTGAACCACAGCTGACACTTGCATGACTCATAAGCAATTTGAATTTATCAATATTTTGCCATTGTGTGATGACCACCGGGATTGAGAATTCTCGTGTTGTCTTCATGTTAAGGTGATGATGTGTCACCCTGACCTAAGGGGGGGAGGAAAAGTGCAAGGATGTTTCTCAAGAGATCAAGACTGTTCTTGTTACGGTCATGCCTCATGACACACATTTGGCAACAATGGCAGATGTGGACATAGGAGCATGTTACACATAGAATGCGTATGGAACATGCCATTGGGATCTTAAAGGTGCTAAGTTACTGAAGCTTCTGTGCTTTTCGGCCAGTTGCCCAGTAAACCCACATTATATAACATGAGCATTGTGGTTGTATTCAGAGGAAGTAATCTGCTTCACTAATACCCTACTCCTTCAGTGCTTGCTGGTCATTAACGTCAAGGCTAGCATCCTCAAATGGGGTTAGGGGCTGCAGTTCCTTTTGAGCCAACAGCTTTGTCGGTTAGCTAAAACCAATTAAACACTATGTCATCTACAAGCAGCAAAATAGTATTGAAACTTTGCAAGTGCATGGATCATATACAACTATACATCTTCAAGGCTGTGCAACCTTATGCAAATTAAACAGACATTATCCTGTTTGATTAACTGACAAGGATGCTTTGCATGGAGCCTCTTTAAGAATTGTTCCTATGCTATCAGCTTAATATTTGTGCACTTGCTCATTGTAGCTTTCCCAGAGAGAAATGTCCCCATTCGTGCTAAGTGTTGATTCCATGATTCTTGCCTAGAAGTTCAGCACAGCTAAACCTGCATTTAGCTGTTCACGTGATTCAACAGGCAATGATCTATTTTGTCAGGACATGTGTGCTTGTAGCAGATACTTGTGTATTAAATGCACTTACCTTGCCGTAAGCAGATATCTTATGATCTAACATTTTGTTTCAAATATTCTGATGGCCCAGCTTCAGCGACACTAATATCCCAGCGATTTCCTGTCATGCTTACTGCTGAGGGGGGTGGCCATATCTGCCATAAACAGTGGCTTCCTTTTTCTCTCAGTTCCTTCAGACAAACACAGGAAGGGGGAATTCTTCAGCCACAAATGTAATGTTTTGAGGTTTTGGTGTTAAACTTTGTTATAGGATGTTGTAGGGATCCCACAATGCCTGACCTGTTAGCATAAGGTTAGGAATCAATTATCCGCACTGTCACCTTTGATTCTTCTGAAACACCGTCCATCTTTAAATCTGTCTCCTTAATCTTGAGGGGGGTGAAGTTCTTCCATTCTTAAACTCTGGGTGGAATTTTCCTTGCCAGCTGGTGGCGGGTGTGGTAGGAACCGATTATCCGCACTGTCACCTTTGATTTCTCTGAAACACCGCGCAGAAAGAACATTCCATCTTTAAATCTGTCTCCTTAACCCTGAGGGGGGTGAAGTTCTTCCATTCTTAAACTCTGGGTGGAATTTTCCTTGCCAGCTGGTGGCGGATGTGGTAGGTGGCGTGAGCGGACAATATGGCACGATTGGTTTCACAACGACGGGAGGGCAGGTCGTGACTGTTGGCTCAGCCCGCCGATGGCGGCCTGCATTTCCTGCCATCGGTCATTGGGAACCTAATTGTAATACATCAGCATATCATTATCAGGCCCTCTCACCAGGCTCTTGTACCCCTGCTTGATCATCTGTCCATGTCGGCAAGAAAGTACACCAATTTGTTTCACAATGTGCACTTGACGGCCTGCACTTTGGGTGAACTGAAGTTGAGTGCACAGCAACGTTCTGCAGAGCTCACCAGGGTCGCCTGTCGCTTTGCAGGCTTCAGGGGTGCCAGGGCTTCAGGGTTAAGTGCCGCCCTGCCCAACTGGTGGCGAGGGGGAATCGGGGGCAAGTGCAGCCCTGCCACTGAGATGACTTTTGAGGGGGGACAAGTGCAGCCCCTGCTGTTGAGGCAACTGGTGGCGGAGAGGGGCTGGTGGTTAAGGGCAAGGCTGCCATGGAATATAGTGCATAGCATTCAGGGTGGGGGTGGGGGGTAGGATGGGCGAGGGAAGTGGCCATGCTTTCGGGGAACCTGTAGACAGTGACCATTCCTCTCCAACTGAGACAATTCAGGCGCAGCCACATTAATGATTGGGGTCAGGCTCCGAGCTTATCTGCCCACTCAAGCAACGCAGAGGTGTCAAAATGCTACCACTTTCTCCAGATCCAATTTCCCCTGCCCCCACCCACCCCCGGCACAGGCTGCAAATTCATGAGCACTTTAGTGGACTGCGGAGCAGTTGGACTGTACACGTTGCACAATCTCCTGGCTAAAGCTAGCCATACAGCAGTCACTGCTGGAGGTGCTCATAGCCACTTGCAATGTCAGCATCCTGGTTTGGACCAGTCTCCCCCATGGTTCAAGCAAATAGGGCAGCCTTGAAACACACTAATCTCTGGCCACCCAAATGGTGGCCAGCACTCTCCAGGAAGCATTAAGGGGCTGTTAGAGTTAACCAGGACAAGTTCTTAGTACACCCATGCTAACCACGTGTCTCTCTCTTTCATCCTTCAGGAGGAGTACATCAGGATCATGGAGCCTGGTGAACTAGCTGTATGCCTGATGGCCGACAGAGCGCAAAGACGACAGAGGAGAGAGTGACTAAGGCTCTTGGCTGTGCAGAGACAGGAGCAGCAATCTCAGGAAGAAGGGGCGGCTGGGGCTCCCGCACACGCTGCCCAAGAGCCACAGCGAGCCATCGCTGGGCGGCACTTAGTGGCACCTAGGCTCTATAAAAGCCGCCTTCCATTCCTGCAGATGACCGAAAATCAGTGTTGCGGAAGACTGCACATGCCCAGAGAACTGGCTGCTCACATCTTCCATTTACTGCAAGATTTGGCACCACTAGGACATGGAGGGCATCCAGTAGCTGTGAAAGTGACCGTGACGCTCAATTTCTACGCCAGTGGCTCCTTTCAGGGCTCCACAGGTGATCTCTATGGGATATCACAAGCCTCCACCCACAAATGCATCCATGAGGTCATGGATGCCATCTTCACAAGGACACTCAACTTTGAGTATTTTGCCTGGGACCAGGACAGCCAGGTTGCAAAAGCGATTGGATTTGCCCAGATCTTGGGTTTCCCACAGGTGCAGAGTGCGTGCGGTTGACTGCAATCACATGGCGCTCAGGTCTCCGTCGCAGCATACGGTGGATTACATCAGCCACATGGGCTTCCATTCACTGAATGTGCAGTAGGACCACCAGAAACGCACTCTGCAGGGGTGCACACGGTTTCCAGGAAATGTGCATGATGCCTACATCGTCAGTTGGCCACAGATCCCTGGAGTCTTCCAGGGTCCACAGAAGGTGGAGCGATGGCTCCTCGGGGACAAGCTCTACCCACAGAGGCCGTGGCTGATGACACCCTTGCAGCGGCCTCAGACTGCAGCAGAACGATGGTCTAATGAGGCTCATGCTGCAGCTTGCATCTTGGTGGAGCAAATCATCGGGATGCTGAAGATAAGGTTCCCGTGCTTGGACCAGTCTGGTAGAGCCCTGCAACACAGTCTGCAGAGGGTGTCACGCATTGTCATTGTCTGCTGCACCCTTTACAACCTGGCGCTCCAACGGGGAGACGAGCTGGCTGAGGAGGAGACAGAGGAACTGCATGTCTCCTCCGATGAAGACCACGCTGATGGAGATGAGGATGAGGAGGTCCTTGGAGGCGATGATGATGGGGATGAGGCCCTCACACTGGCTAGACAAGGCAGGCATATTTGGGAGGCCCTCATAGCTGCTGGATTTGTGGAGGATGATGACAACATGCAGTGAGATGACCCCATAGTTCCTCACACTGCATTTGTGAACTTTAGACTCCAGTCTGGCTTAAGGCAGCACATACGCCCTCTGTGAGAATGCTCTGTCACGGAGACACGGTGGAGGCCCTAATAGTCGCTCGACTTTAAGACGATGATGACGACATGCATTGAGGACACTCCATTAAAATTCACGCAGCCTCTGAGAATGCCTGACTCTTGTCTGGCCGAGGACAGCTCGCTTAGGCTCCATGATCAGGATCATATCATACAGACATAGCCATGAAACTTTAGAAGCATCTGATGCTTTGTCAGCCTTCAGCACCTCAGCTCTTCAGGAGTTGGAGCACAGCATTATTGGTCACAGATGCTGAAATGATGGAGGCCGGCCCTTCCTTAAAGGTACTGAGAGCACACTGAGAGTATGAGAGAACTCTGTGGTGCCTGCCCACTACATTCTGGCAGCAATGACCAGCACCACAGACATGCAGGCATCAGTAATGTTTCCATGGAGTGTGAGACTGGACCATCACTATGGTCTGAAAGCTGCACAGAGCACAGGGAAGAGGCCTTGGACTGAGACATCTTATGCAGAAAGGTTTCACATCTGAGTGACAAAAACACTGCTCATCAGAACAAGGAGCCATAGGCATGGAGGCATTCTTGGGAGTTTATTGACAATAGTGAACAGTATACACATGTGATTAACACCCGTGCCCAGGCTGTGCAATTAATTCTCCTTAACTGTCCTAACCCTGCCTTGGTGTTCCCCGGACATCCACAGTGGAGGTGGAGGCAGCCTGCTGACTGCGACACCCTGTCTGTGATGACCTTGGTGGGTATCCTTTGGAGGGCCTAGACTTAGAGGGCCCCACCTGCTTTCAGGGTCCTGCTGTATGGCAGTGGCACCCTCCTTGGCCTGTGGAGCTAAAGTTGCTGAGGTCACAAGAAGAGGGGAGTCAGATGGGCCTGACGCTCTCGGAGTCACCTGCATAGATAGGCTCGGAGTGTGCACCTGCAGATCCTCCTCCCTATGGGTGCTCAGGGGCCCCTGGCTGTCTCCTTGAGGAGCAGGGGTAGCTGGAGTGAGTGGAGCTGCACAGCACCACTCTCACGTACACACTGTTGGCGGCCAACTATAGCATCAGCGATGGAGTTGAGTCCGTGTAGCAGTGCAAGAGCGAAGTCCTGGACCAAAGTCTCCATGGCGGCCACCATCCTGCCAGTGTTGACCTCGGTGCATTGGCATGCCGGTGCCATCACCTCAGTCTGAAGATGGATGGACTCCTCCATCATGCCTTGCAATCTGAGTGCAGCAGACATCCTTTCCTGATGTCCCCTTTTGCAGCTCCAGCAACTGTGACATGACTGAGTCCAGAGGCTCGTCATCCAACTCAGACTCAGCAACGTTCTGGCCTCCAGCAGTCCTCCAAGTGCCTGACACTTGGGAAGTCCCTGCTGCCACCTGCAGTGGATCAGACAGTGCAATGTGCTCACCAGATTGTGATCCCGGGGCTACTACTCCAAAGCTAGGTCCCACTGAGGTGTCACTCTCTGCGCTGAAGGGTGTGGGTGAACGCTGTGACGGAACTTCAGGGAGGGTGCCTTCAGATTCCTCTTCAGAGGTTTCTTTGGGACTTGATTGGAGGCCCTGGGTCATGGAATCTGTCGGCTGTTTGGCAGATGTGCCTGCGAAAACAAAGAGATATAATTAGTCCCCGCCATCCAGCAGTTGTGTAAAATTTTATTTGCGAGCACTCCTGTGAAGCACACTGGGACATTTTTACTACAATACATGTGCCAAAGGAATGCAAGTTGTTAAAAACAAAAAATCTGCGGATGCTGGAAATCCAAAACAAAAACAGAAACACCTGGAAAAACTCAGCAGGTCTGGCAGCATCGGCGGAGAAGAAAAGAGTTGATGTTTTGAATCCTCATGACCCTTCAACAGAACTAAATAAAAATAGGAGAGGGGTGAAATATAAGCTGGTTTAAGGTGGGGGGCTGGAGAGAGAAGTGGGGGGCGGGTGGGGGTGGTGGTGTGGTTGTAGGGACAAGCAAGAAGTGATAGGAGCAGATAACCAAAAGATGTCACAGACAAAAGAACAAAGAGGTGTTGAAGGTGGTGATATTATCTAAAAGAATGTGTTAATTAAGAATGGATAGCAAGACACGCAAGGTACAGATAGCTCTTGTGGGGGTGGGGTGAAATAAGACTAAAAGGGCATAAAAGGTATAGATTTAAAAATAATGGAAATAGGTGGGAAAAGAAAAATCTATATAAATTATTGGAAAAAAACAAAAGGAAGGGGGAAGAAACAGAAAGGGGGCGGGAATGGAGGAGCCAGTTCAAGATCTAAAGTTGTTGAACTCAATATTCAGTCCGAAAGGCGGTAAAGTGCCTAGTCAGAAGATGAGGTGCTGCTCGTCCAGTTTGCATGAAAGTTGTTGTTGAGTTTAGACCCTATGAGTCATGTGGGTAATCGCCATGTGTGAACAACCATTTGACAACCAGACAGGGGCCAATAATGGGCAAGCAGGAGCCCGAGCAGGTTGAGCAATTTCCAGGATGGCAAGAATAAATTATTTCGAAATAAATCAATGACTCCAACATTTCTAATGCTCCGAAATACGGGTGAATTTGTAAGCTTTCACTTTCGTTTCTGGTTAGGCAGCACACACGGAAGATTATTTCGGTGAGAAATCGTGAGCTTTCAAACCGAAACCGTTTTCACACATTGAGCTGTCAGTGGGACACTCACGCTCCCCTACCTAAAAAAGACTGACCTGGTCCCGAGGACCGATAGGAGCCGAAGGCTGAAACTTTGTTCCCAGATTTGGAAAGCCAAGGGATGGCCGGATTCCCCGTGTTGGTAGAAGGTCTGCCAGTCCAGCTGGACTCTGTCAAAAGTAAATTAGCCATTTATTTCCAAAGCAAAAAGAAATCCGGTGGAGGAGAGTGTGAGATCAGAGCACACCAAGAGCAGGGGAAGTTCCTCGTGTGTTTTAAAAATGAAGAAGGTAAGAATTTATCCCGATTAAAGAAATTGGTAGCGCCTCTGTTTTCTGATAGTGGACAAAGTATGGGACACATGATTTCCCAGTAATAAAGTTGATAAAGGTGTGATTATGTTGAAATATTTTAAGTGCGATTTAATGATGCATGTTTACTGCCGCCAATCCTTTGGGAACCTCCGTTGAGGCAACTTGAGGAAGATGAGTATTTGCTTAATAAGTTTTGTACTGCAGCTCCTTTCGATTCACACTCTCTGCTGATGATCAGAAAATGTGAACTTCTAAATGAGCGGGATGAGGTTTCCTAAAGCTATTACAAATTACATAAAAACTTTCTTTGAAAAATAAAAACATGTCCCATCTCACGTGACACAATCACATGATGGAACGTGTTTCATTACATTTGGAATGTATTTATTTTTTTTAACAAGCGCTTCAATCTCCCTGAAGCAGCTCTGTGCCTCTGGGAGATTGAAGCGCTCTTTCGCGGGCATGGGAGATAGAGCGCTGGACCCAACTCTCCCTTCTCCCCCCACCCACACAAGTAGCGCTCAGCGCTACTGCTCGCGATCCACGCTTGGGGGTGGGGGTCTTAATTGGCCCGCCCGTGTGAAATCGCATTGCGGAGCTGATCGCAGCTCCATGACCACCCCTGCCTGCTCCAGCCGAGCCCGCCCAACCAATGTAAAATCCTGGCCGTAGATGCTGAGTCACTTGAAGGTTTGAAGAATGGGATTGCGAGGTTTTTGTGAGGTAACATTCTATAAGGAGCAAAGGTGAGAAAAGGGGGCTGAGGTACAGATCAGCTCCCCGCCATCCAGGACAAAGCAATCTGCCAAATTGGCACCCTGAGACTTTGCCCATTGACCTGCTGTTGAAGGCCAATGGTGAGATCAAAGGTGTTGACGGTTGGGGGGGGGTGAGTGATCATGATCCTGTTGATGTTTAAGAAAAATGGGTTGGGAATTTCCTTGTTTGAGATTACCTGTCAGGTATGTTAACTTTGCCTGCCACCTCAAGCCTGGATAAGGTCCAGGTCCTAAAGTAAATTGGTTGAAAATAATGCAATCTTGGTAGGAAAATGATACAAACAGATTTTAATGGTTACATGCTGATAAACTGCATTTTAACGATTGTCATTTGAAGTGGCGAGCCAATTGTTAAGGGGTAAAGGGAGGTTATTCTTACCAAATTCTAAACAGAAATATTTTGTGTTTATTCTGTGTTATCAGTGCAGAAAAATGTTGTGAAGAATGAGTTCCACACAGTTCAGCTATTCGGCCCACAGCCAGCCAAGCTTCAGGTCACGCTCTATGAGTGGAGCAGTAGCGGAGGGAGTTCTGTGAGCCCCATAGGAGTGACAGCAGACTCCAACAAAGAGCCAACAATAATACAAAACCAACTGTTGACCAGTTCACAAAATCACAACAAAAATGACCAGGTAAGTCACAACCAATGTAAATACACATTCCCGTTATTTATTCTTTCTGCCACACTGTTTTCTGTTACAAGGTGGGCTACTTTTAAATAGTACAAAGGCAATTGTGTCTCATTTTGTTGGTGAATTTTTAAAGATGTAAGTGCCGGATTGTGGGCAAAACTGACCTCAGAAATGTTAACGGTCCAACTATCCAACAAATGATCACATGGCATTTAAACATGTTATAAGCATGAACATAAACCTGTCATGGCTGAAGCCAGATAATCTGCCACTTGATATTATTGTTTTAAGATTGTTGAGGTATTTGGTACTCAGACTAGCTTTTCTTAAAGTAAATGGTAACTTTCTAATTGGTAAAAGCTAAGTGGTATAATACTAAACAATACAGACCATAAAGTTCCAGATTTAGTACCTGGTCTGTGCTGACTGCAAATGTCAGCCGGAGTGTTTGTTTGGTTGCTAAAGTTAGCTTTTCCACCTCTGTTCGTAAAAGGGTAAAATAGGTTATGATTTTCATCCCTGATAGCTATTCAGTGAGACCGACTGGAAAGTATGAATATGGGCTATTGGGTGAGAATAGGAGTCAGCTTACCTGTTAGGTAATAGAGATAGTTTTAAGTAAGTTATATTTGTATTTGTGTGTGTTAGGAACGAAATTTGATTTGTATTTCTGTATATGTGTTAAGAAAGGGAGAATTTTAGTATTAGTTTCACTTTAAAAGATGCCTGCATTGTAATAAGATTTCATGACTCTTGAAGGGAAGTTAAAACAAACACAAGGTAGAAAAAATTTGTGCTGTTGCCTAGAACTAGGAGGCCCCACAGAGACAGAAAAGTAGTTTCAGTTCAGTTTGAGTGCAGTTGGTCGGTATGCTCTGAGGTTGAGAAGCAGCATGGCAGAGGGACAGATAGCAGATGGAGAAGTCAGAAGATCCAAGGCCAAAGGCCTGTAACTCTTTACTATGGGCATGTGAAGCAGTGATGTTCTGTTGGCACGGTTGAGTCAGCGAGAAAGAGAGTGCGTGGAAGAAAACTTGAATGCTGGTGGCGATTTAGCAGAGAGGAACATTGGAAGGAGAGTTCGAAACCCTGGAGGTGGACCCTTGTGGAAGGTGTCTGAGAGAAAGCATCGTTTGGGAGAAGATTTCAAAGCACCTTCTTCAAGAGCGGAGATTGGAAATCCTCATGTGAAAGACAGAGTTCAGTGAGGCCGGTTGGCTCGCAGTGTGACAATCATCTGGGGGGAATTGAGGAGAGACCATAGCATCTGTTTGGGGTAGCATCTGTCATTTGGCTTCAGAGTGTGACAGGTTGCCTATTGGTTTACATGGACTGTGTACTTACTGTGAACATTAGAGTATAAGATAACTTTTGTAACCTGTATCATTCTCACAAATCTGTACATGTCTGTAAAGGTAGAGTTGTGGGTGAAGGAGAATATTAATATAGTTAATCATTTCTTGTTTAATAAATGTTTTATTCTTTTGTTAAAAGTTCATCAGCTGACTCCTGCGACTCTGTTCGGTAGCCACTCTCCATGCTCCTAAACAAAGAATAGAATTTAGGATCTGTCAAGCCGGGTTCCACCCTGAGATCAGGCTTGTCCAGTAGTAACATCAGCTGGGATCATAACACTGTAACCGCAATCACAGTCTAGTAGCTGGTGACAGTGCTGTCTATTCTCATATAGGAAGAATGTCTACTTAAGTTGGATAGCTAAGGTATAACTTCATGATGAAACAATACCTCATCATTAACCAACACATTCAGGGAAGAAGGGAAGAAAATTAGGGGAAAAATAGAAAGCAAATTAATGTAGTAATTATGGTTTTGTTAAATGTTGGACTGTACCTTTAAGAATAGTCCTGTGATGTAAGATCACATGATCTGTGTAAACCAATGTGTTAGCAGCATGGGTAAGCTCCACTGTCAATGGAGAGATAGAGATGGAGTTGAAAGCACTTGTGTTGTTGCTGCTGGTTGTATTGTAAATAAACCTAATGTTTCTACTTAGAAAATTGTCTGCAGATCAATTCCAATACAAATAGGCGACTTGGCCAAGCTACAACAAACTGGCGATGAGGATAAATCAGCATAAATCAAGATAAATCAGAATCGGTACTGTACCTCGCCTAGTGATTGTGAGTATCAATGTTCTTTAAAATAACAGAAGAGATACTCACCCAAAATGCTGCAGTTTGATTGAATCATTCCCTTTGAGCCAGCCACAATGATTGGTCTCTGTATATACAACGCCTCACGTTCTTCTTTCAAGCGAACAAAATCATGGGGAAGCTAAGAGGCAAGCAATCCTCTTGAGTACTTGTGGGAGCAATGCCTACAGTTTGATTCGAAGTTTGATGGCACCCAGTGCCCCAGATTCGAAGAATTCAGAGAATTGGTGGACCTTGTGAAGGGACATTTTCAACCCAAGCCCTCAGTCACGATGCAGAAGTTCCCGCTCAATTCATGAAATAGAGCCCTGGTTGAGACAATTGCTAGCTCTGTGGTGAATCTGAAGCAATTAACAGAATGTTATGAGTTCATCGAGACTCTGAACGACATGCTCAAAAATCGTTTAGTCTGTTGCGTAAAAGAAGACACTATTCAGAGAAGATTGCTGAATGAAGTGAATCTGAATTTTAACAAGGCGTTAGAAATAGCATTGGCCATGGAAAGCATTGTAAGAGATTGAAAAGCAATACAAGGGGTGTAAAATGGTGCCATACTCCAAATCGGGCAGGAATAGCCAGCCGAAAGTGGTGCGAGAAAGCAAGACTCTGCCACGATGAGGGGAACAGCCCCCACTAACCAAAAAATAAGAAGAAATAATTTAGCAGCTAAATCGAAGAACAACTTTGATCGATGTGGAAACAGTCTTTTAGCAATTGGCAGTTTAAAGAAGTAGAATGTCATGTTTGCCACAGAAGTGGACATATAATTGAGGCAACGCAAAGAGAGATTTAAACAGGCTTTCAAACAACAGAAGAAGCCTAATGAAATCTACAGTGTAGAAGAGCCTGAAACAACAAACTCTGACATCTATTCATCGTTTAACATGATAGTTGGGAAGACAGAGCCAATATTTGTTACAATACAAGTGGATGGAAAACGACGAAAGATGGAAGTAGACACAGGAGCTTCCGCTACTCCAGTAGGAGAACACTCTTTCAGATATTTAAATAATGGTGAACATTAATTAACTTTGGAAGAAACGTCTGCCAAGCTGAACATCTGGCAAGTTGAACATACACAAGCAAAGAAATCCAAGAAAAAGATATTAATCGGCACAGCTACCCGTGATGGTGGTAGTAGGTGAATGACCAAGCCTTCTAGGGTGAAACTGCCTAAGGGAAATCAACCTTAATTGGCCAGTGAGATTTCAAAAGGAAGCTGTCTTCTGTTTAATTCAGTCAGGGGTTGTGGGCTTCGGTGGCTGGGCCAGCATTTATTACCCATCCGTAGTTGCCCTTGAGAAGGTGCTGGTGAGCTGCCTTCTTGAATCGCTGCAGTCCATGTGGTGTAGGTACACCCACAGTGCTATTAGGAAGGGAGTTCCAGGATTTTGACCCAGAGACAGTAAAAGAATGGTGATATATTTCCAAGTCAGGACGGTGAGTGCCTTGGAGGGGAACTTCCAGGTGGTGGAGTTCCCATCTATCTGCTGCCCTTGTCCTTCTAGATGGTAGTGGCCATGGGTTTGGAAGGTGCTGTTGAAGGAACCTTGGTGAATGCTTGCAGTGCATCTTGTAGATGATACATGCTGCTGCTACTGTGCATCAGTGGTGGAGAGAGTGAATGTTTGTGGATGTGGAGCAAATCAAGTGGGCTGCTTTATCCTGGATGGTGTCAAGCTTCTTGAGTGTTGTGGGAGTTGCACTCATCCAGGCAAGTGGGGAGTATCTCATTGCGCTCCTGACTTGTGCCTTGTAGATGCTGGACAGGCTTTGAGGAATCAGGAGGTGAGTTATTTGTCACACGATTCCTATACTCTGACCTGCTCTTGCAGCCACAGTATTTATATGGCTAGTCCAGTTCAGTTTCTGGTCAATGGTAACCCCCAGGATATTGATTGTGGGGGATTCAGTGATGGTAATGCCATTGAACATCAAGAGGAGATGGTTGGATTCTCTCTTGTTGGAGATGGTCATTGACTGACACTTCTGTGGCATGAATGTTACTTGCCACTTGTTATCCCAAGCCTGGATATTGCCCAGGTCTTGCTGCATACGGACATGGACTGCTTCAGCATCTGAGAAGTTGTGAATGGTGCTGACCATCGTGCAATCATCAGCGAACATCCCCACTTCTCACCTTATGATGGAAGGAAGGTCATTGATGAAGCAGCTGAAGATGGTTGGGCCAAGGACACTACCACGAGGAACTCCTGCAGAGATGTCCTGAGCTGAGATGAGTGACCTCCGCCAGCACAACCATCTTCCTTTGTGCTGGTATGACCCCAAACAGCGGGGAGTTTTCCCCTGATTTCCGTTGACTTCAGTTTTGCTAGGGCTCCTTGATGCCACACTTGGTCAAATGCTGTCTTGTTGTCAAGGGCGGTCAATCTCATCTCACCTCAGGAGTTCAACTCTTTTATCCATGTTTGAACTAAGGCTGTAATGAGCTCAGGAGTTGAGTGGCCCTGGTGGAATCCAAACTGGGCGACAGTGAGCAGGTTATGGCTAAGCAAGTGCCACTTCACAGTACTGTTGATGACCCCTTCCATTACTTTACTGTTGATCAAGAGTAGACTGATGGGGCTGTAATTGGCCGGGTTGGATTTGTCCTGCTTTTGTTGTACAGGACATACCTGGACAATTTTCCACATAACTGGGTAGATGCCAGTGTTGTAGCTGTACTGGAACAGCTTGGCTAGGGACGCGGCAAGTTCTGGAACATAAGTCTTGACTACTATTACTGGAATATTGCCAGGGCCCAAAGCCTTTGCACTATCCAGTGCCTTCAGCCGATTCTTGATATCACATGGAGTGAATCGAATTGGCTGAATTCTGGCATCTGTGATGCTTGGGACCTCTGGAGGAGGCCGAGTTGGATCATCCATTCGACACTTCTAGCTGATGATTGTAGCAAATGCTTCAGCCTTATCTTTTGCACTGATGTGCTGGGCTCCTCCATCATCGAGGTTGGGGATATTTGTGGAGCCTCCTCCTCCAGTGAGTAGTTTAATTGTCCACCATCTTTCACGACTGGATGTAGCAGGACTGCAGAGCTTAGATCTGAATCGTTGGTTGTGGGATCACTTAGTCCTGTCTATAATTTGCTGCTTGTGCTGTTTGGCACACAAGTAGTCCTGTGTCATAGCTTCACCAGGTTGATGCCTCATTTTTAGGTATGCCTGGTGCTGCTCCTGGCATGCCCTCCTGCATTCTTCATTGAACCAGTGTTGATCCACTGGCTTGATGGTAATGGTAGAGTGGGGGATATGCCAGACCATGAGGTTACAGATTGTGTTCAAGTACAATTCTGCTGCTGCTGATGGTCCACAGAGCCTCATGGATGCCCAGTCTTGAGTTGCTAAATCTGTTCGAAATCTATCCCATTTAGCACTATGTTAGTGTCACACAATACAAAAAAACAACAAGGAAAATTATGGCAGAAAGAGCCTGGAGAGTTCAAGAACCGCAACAGGATGAAAAAGGAGTGTGTAAGGACTCAACAAGTTGAAGAAATGCAGTCTATATGAAACAAAAACATTGAAGAACAGCAGAAGAAACTCAAGGGCGCCCTGCTGAATGACAGAGTTCAAGACAAAATGAGTAACCTTCGCAAGGAAAAGGAAAACCTGTTGAAAGATCTTCACACACTTCAAGACTCCCTCAGGTCAAAGTTTGTGCCTCTGGAAAAGTACTAAGAGAAACAGGAATAATTCAGCACCTCTCTGAATAAATTGAGGAGCCAGTTAGCAGAGAATGTGCAAGTTTCCAGAAGACAGTCAACAAATACAAAAAAGAGATAGAAGAGCTGAAGAATCAGCTAAATGAAGTCAAACTGGCTTTGAAAACAAAAATCAGAGAGCTTTCCAAGAAGCGAGCAGATAATGAAGTTTTGGGAGACTCAACTACTGAACTAAGACAAGTTGAGATTTCACCTGAGAGAAGTCTGGCCAACAGTGAAGTCAAAATGAATGTCGACACTAAACTCTGTGGTAGAAAGAAGAAGACAAAAAAGAAGGTTCCTAAAAGACAATAAAAATGGTGGCTGGTAGCACCAGTAAACACTCGAAGGAGGCAATAAACAAATTATTGAATTGTGCCTACTTTGATATTATTCCAGTCCCTCACAATGGTTTGTTGGATGATGATGCTGAAGATAAAATCAAAGAGGTACAGGTTACTTCCAAGGTCTTCTATGGAAAGAATTCTAGATGCCGTCGACAAACATGAAGAAGTTAACAGGTAATTTGTTGGAGACCAAGCTTGCATGCTTTCTTTTTCATTACAGGACAACCCTCCCCATATGACGACAGGAGCAATATCTGCAGAATTGGTGATGAGACGCCGTCTTAAGACAAGACTGAATCTAATGTTTCCCAATTTAGAGGGGAAGGTGGAGAACAGTCAAGGAAACACTTGAAAGACTGAACTTGTAAATTTCATGATCTGTGTTAATGTTATAATGTCATGAGATAAATATATTTGTAAATACAATACGTACAACAAAGTTAAAGGGGGAGGAATGTAGTAATTATGGTTTTGCTAAATGCTGGATCGTTCCTTTGAGAATAGCCCTGAGATGTCATATCATGTGATCTGCGTAAACCAATGTGTTAGCAGCATGGGCTACCTCCACAGTCAATATAGAGATAGAGATGGAATTGAAAGCACTCTTGTAGTTGCTGCTGGCTGTGCTGTAAATAAACCTAATGTTTTGTGGAGGAATAAAAGACCTTTATAATTGTGAATGAAATAAAATACATGTATAATTGGGAAAGGAAATTAAAATACATGTATAATGAAATTACTGTAGAATGTCCCCAAACAGTCACGCAGCCAGCACATAAATTAGCAGATCAAAGGGCCAGTGCTATCTTCCCAGACTAAGGGGCTCTGGTTGTCAGACACAGTGGCAAAATCTAAGAGAAAAAAAAACTATTGTGTGTGCATTGCCCAAGATATTTAGCTATTAACACTATCTATTTGCTGAACCATTGACATTGTCCTGTCTATTTGCTAAACCATTGACATTGTCCTGGCTAATCGTTAAATCATTAACACTGATCACTATTCTTTCAAGCCATTTGAAACTATTGTAATTGCCCAAGTTTCTGTCACGAACCTTTTACTATATCTATGTGTGTGTAAAGAGGTGTTAGTCAGAGATTGGTTCGTTCCGTTGTATGCAACTAGGCTCTCCGTGATATCATGATTTTAATAAAAACTTCCTAGACAAGCCTCCAGGGTCTGAATGTTCACTCCGTTTTTCCGCAACATGTTTCCACTTAGAAAGTTGTCTGCAGATCAACTGTATTACAAATAGGCGACTCAGCCATGCTACAACATTAACCATTCTTTGTTTTCAATTACTATACATCTAATGCATCATGACTTGGTCCAGAACAATTTAACAACTTTTTGTATGCAGTACTCTTTTTTCTGCTTTTCCTATACAGAGCCCAGCAAATGGATTTCAAAATCAAGGATCCCCAGATCCAGAGGAAGAGTCAGGTACAGATTTTGTTTCTGCAGAACTAAGTACATCTTGTCATGGCCATCGTTATGTGTCACGATTATTTCCTGAGGAAAAAATTCACCACGTATACATTTTTCTCTTTCAGTTTCTAAGTCCTCTGAGAAAGAGGAAGGCCATTCCACCCAGCTGTTTGTTAGCAGTGACTGTCCAGTTTCCACGGATGTTATTGAAATGTACTTTGAAAGATTTGTATCAGATGTGGAAATCTCTGAAAATGACGAACGCTCTTGGTTTCTTATCTGCCCAAGCAGTGATGGTAAATGTTTATATCATTAACTATAGCATTTGAGAAAAAGAGTGATGTAGAATATGTTGCAGGAAGGAAAATTATACCAGCCTAGGAATGACTGCATTCTACAGATACCTGCCACTTCATGTACCATTACTTTGTGAAGCATTCATGTGCCAGTGCTGTGCAAAGCACATAAATGCTTAGACTTGTTTTTAATGACACAAATGAGGCAAACCTTTGAATTTTTCAACAAAAATATTGATACTCCCTGCATTATTGCAACACATACTCTAGCAGGCAACATGTTCTCAGTGCTGGGCACTAATGTCTTTCTAACATTAAGTTTTGGATTTAAAAGAGGGAGACAGGAAGAGAGAAAGAGACACAGAAGGAAAGAGGAGGATTGAAGAAATGCCATCCATTGCACCCACCTGAATCACAGGTCATATTCCTTCAGAAACATAGATTAATCCCATGATTTGTAACAATCCACTGAATTATATACCATGGGCAGAATTTTCTGCCTGGTGGGCCCGACCCAATCTCTGGTGGCCGGGGAGATGATCCTCGCTGGAGAAGCGGGCCCCGCCGCCATTTTACGTGGGTGGGCCAATTAAGTCCCGTCCGGCGGGAAGCGCTATGCACTCCCTGTGCGGGCGGGGTGGTGGGTGGGATTCCCTAAAAGTGAGAGTGCGCTCTTTCACACATGCGCACGAAAGAGCACACATCTCCGTGAGGCTAAGTGCAGCCTCAGGGAGATCGCTTACACGTTTAAAAAGATTAAAAATAGAAAGAAAATTCCCTAACATGTTCCCCTCATGTGTTAATGTCACATGTCACATAATGGGACATGTTCATAATTTACAGTAAAACCTTATTAAACTTTTTAGAACCCTGCATGAAACCTCATCCTGTCGCTGGATGAGGTTTCATGTTTTTTCTATTTGCCGCTGGGGCTCCTGGCCTGCCCGCCAACCTTAAGGTCGGACGGGCAGGTCCTTTAATTGTTTTAATGATCCTAACAATGGCCTCAATTGGCCACTGACAGGTCGGCGCGCCCACAGCTGATTTTGCTGTGCCCCCGCCTTCCTGAAAATTTAAATGGGGCTGGATGACGTCGGGGGTTCCGCCTGATGTCATCCCGCGTTATTTTATGTGTCGGTGAGCAGACCCGCCCCCTGCTCGCCAACGGCAAAATTCTGCCCCATGTTTTGTGTTTTCCTTAGACGTACATTCCACAAGTGTAGTAGTCCTGGTCACTCCCATATGTTTTCTGAACAATATGTCAGTACTACCCAATACCTAATCAGATGAAAATGTAACACAGGAGTGTAAGAATGGGAGCTCCTTGTGATCTGAATTCCATGATGTTGGGGTTAGGGGTTGTTGGCTGGAGAGGGGAAGAGCTTTGACTTCCACTTTAAACTGTTGCAGTCAGCTGATGTTGGGACGCCTGAACTATTTCTGGGTTTGGGTCTTGTTTGATTGCATATCTGTTTTCCCACCGGAGATCAGACGGTGAACTGCTTAATGGCCCTAGTCACCCTGGCTATTGGGCCTGGAATGACACAAAAGATCCTTAATGTATCAGTTTCAGATAGAAGGTGAGCTGTGACATTTTGTAATAAAAACAAAAATCTGCGGATGCTGGAAATCCAAAACAAAAACAGAATTACCTGGAAAAACTCAGCAGGTCTGGCAGCATTGGCAGAGAAGAAAAGAGTTGATGTTTTGAGTCCTCATGACCCTTCGACAGAACTAGGTCCTAGTTCTGTCTAAGGGTCATGAGGACTCGAAACGTCAACTCTTTTCTTCTCCGCCGATGCTGCCAGATCTGCTGAGCTTTTCCAGGTAATTCTGTTTTTGTTTTGTGACATTTTGTAACCTGGCTCATCTAGCTTTAATATATGTTGTTCAATATCTCTTGCCTTTGGCCATTTCTTTTTAAATCTCTACAAATCACTTTGTTTTAACACACAACAATTAAATGTAATTCAGTCTCGAAATCCTTTTTGTGCCAAAAAAAATCAAAAACACTTACATGATAATCTCTTTCACAAGCTGTTCAGCTAGCCAGGCGCAATCGGCCGAGATTTGCACTAAGTGTAGTAGCGGGCGGGTTACGACTACTGCAGGAAAGATGTCCACAAAAGACAGAAAGACTGCAGCTCCCAGGCTTAGTGACGTGTCACTGGAATGCCTTTTGGATGCTGTTGTGACATGCTCTACCCCTGCTCTGGCTGCAGACTGGGTCGTGACTTGGGAGGCAGTGGCATTGATGTTCAGTGCCAATGCTGCACAGAAGTGTTTGGCCATCCAATGCAGATGGATGATGAATCACAGAATCTTAACAGCTCAGAAGGAGGCAATTCGGCCCATCATGTCTGCACTGGCTCTCCAAATGAGCATTATGACCTAGTGCCATTGCCTTGCCTTTTCCCTGTACCCTTGCACATTGTTTCTATTCGAATAATCTTGTCTAATCCTTGTCTAATGCCCTCTTGAATGCCTCGATTGAACCTGCCTCCACCACACTTCCAGACAGTGGATTCCAGACCTGAACCACTCTTTGTGTGAATAAGTTTTTTCTCACATCACACTTGCTTCTTTTGCAAATCATTTTAAATCTGTGCCCTCTCCTTCTTGATCATTTTACGAATGGGAACAGCTTATCTCTATCTACTCTGTCCAGCCCCCTCATAATTTTGAACATCTCTATCAAATCTCCCCTCAGCCTTCTCCTCTCCAAGGAGAACAGTCCCAGCCTCTCCAATCTATCCTCATAGCTGAAGTTTCTCATCCATGGAACCATTCTTGTAAACCTCTTCTGCACTCTCTCCAATTTGTTCACATCCTTCCTATAATATGGTGCCCAGAACTGTACACAACATTCCAGCTGAGGTGCAACGAGTGTCTTATATAAATTCAGCATAAATGTCCTGCACTTGTACTCTATGCCTCTATTAATAAAACCCAGAATATTATATGCTATATTAACTGCTCTCTCCACCTGTCCTGCAATCTTCAATGATCTCTGCACTTATAGACCCAAGTCTTTCTGCTCCTGACCCCCTTCAAAATTTCACCCCTGAGTTTATATTGTCTGTCCATGTTCTTCCTACCAAAATGAATCACCACACACTTCTCCACATTGAACTTCATCTGCCACCTATCTGCCCACTCCACCAACTTGTCTATGTCCTTTTGAAATTCCATACAGTCCTCCTCACAGTTTATAACACTCCCAAGCTTCGCATCATCCACGAACTTTGAAATTGTCCCCTGCACACCAAGATCTAGATCATTAATATATATCAGGAAAAGCAAGGGTCCCAATCCAATACCGACCCCTGGGGAACTCCACTACAAACCTTCCTCCAGCCTGAAAAATATCCATTGACCATTACTCTCTATTTTTCAGCCAATTTTGTATCCATGTTTCTACTGCCCTTTTTACTCCATGAGTAATAACTTTTCTCACAAGTCAGTTGTGTGGCACTGCATCAAATGTATTTTCAAAGTCCATGTACACCACATCAACACCATTATCCTCATTGACCTTTTCTGTTACCTCTTCAAAATCTCCAGCAAGTTAATTAAACACAATTTCCCCTTTAGAAATCCATGCTGGCTCTTCCTTATCAACCCATATTTTTCCATGTGACTACTAATTCTATCCCGAATAATTGTTTCTAGATTCTTGCCCACCACTGAAGTTAAAGTGACAACCAGGGTATGGCAACTATCTCATCACTCTAAACTCACACACTCAAGTCCATCACAGACTCACTGGCATCTCACTCACTGCCAGCTCAAGGGACACCACCACCCATTCTCACACACATACCCTCACATGTCCACCTGGCCTCATCTCCTCTGGAGACTGCCTCCTCAGGCATCACCATCTTGAGGCCATTTGCACAGATCAATATGTGCCCCCACACACGCACCCTGGGGTATCCTCCTTCCCCAGTACAGCGCTCGTCCTTCAGCCTCTACCCTTGCCTGAGGCCACTTCTCCCTCTTCCCCAAGCAAAACCTTGCCCCGCAGCCATTGAAAAGCCATCCACATATAGTTGATCTGGCAGGTAGAGACCTGCCGGGAGCCCTCCTAAAAGTGATGTGGTGCTGTCTGTGAAGGCTGGCGCTGATGACTGCGAGTGCTGACCGAAGGCAAACAAACCTTGATGTTCTGAGTGAAGTGCAGCCCGTTGGTTGCGCGTCACTTATGTGCTATTGTGAAACACATTGGTGTGTTTTCCCACCGATGTGGGTGGACGGTCCAGCCGGGGGTGGGGGTGGGGAACGATTCCAGTGGGCAGGTCTAGTAATGATATGCGGATATATTAACAACGAGGTTCCCGACGTCCGGTGTCGGAGAACGTGTCCCACCATCGGCGGGCTGAGCAGATGATTGCAAACTTTTTTCAGGCTGTCGTGAAACTGATCGCGCCATTTTGTCCACTCATGCCACTGAACACGCCCGACGTCAGCAGGCACAGAAAATCCCGGCCACTGTTTACACAACTGGAGAGAAGGGACAATAAAACTTGTTTTTACATTCATCAAGCGTATATGTGATGGATCATTTTCCCCCTTTTGACACTTGGCATCAGACCAAACATTCTCTGATGAGTTTTAACAGCAGGGCAGAAGGAAAGCAATATTTCTTTTGTATTCTGAAAAAGACACATGTTGTCAAAGCTTTTTGTCTTGCACTCATCAGCACAGCTATATGAGAAGAGAGTGCTGATTGGTTGGCAAGTGGACACTGCTTGGTAGCGGCATTGCCATGGTGAATGTACCACTTAACTGATGACTGGCAGTTAACTGCCAAACTTTGTTTAAATTCAAACCAGACAGGTTGACTCTGATTGGGCAAGGCATTAACCTGAGGATTGAACTAGAGAAGGGCTGTGGTACATTTTGTTCAGTTGAAAAAGGCACAATGTGTGTACATGTTCTTTCTTTCTGCAAAGGACAGGGCCCTACACTTTTAGCACATGCAAGTGAACCACACTGTGAGCCCGATTGACAATCATAAACTGGTTATCAGTGTAATTCATAGCACACTCAGGGTTTTTTAATAAATGTTGTCCAATCACAGAATCATGTCTTATGTTGGACACTAAGTTTTGAGTTTTGTAAGCACGGACCAGTTGGGTACACTCTGTACCTTGCCTGTTACGAATGGTCAAAGTGACATGTTGTTTGATATGATCCACCAGTCTTTGGGGTGTACGGTCTACATAGCTAGCATCACAATGGCACTGAAATTCATATACCACATTACTCATTTGTGTGATAGGTTGAGCATCTTTTATGGCTTGACGGCAGTATCCTGTTAGTGGTGAATACCACTTGTGTTGTTACTGTATAAGTGTGAAGCGGCTAGTTTCACCCATTACTCAAATTTTTGAGATAGCTTACCTTTCCAAGGTAATCTGAGGTTCACAACTAGCCTGTGCTTGCAAAACTCAAAATTTAGTGTCCAACATTAGATGTGATTCCATGATTGGACAACATTTTCAGGACCGAAAGTGGCAGCTTCTGGCCCATTCATAAGTTGCGCAATATACAGCATGAAATGATCTGATCAGGGTAGCCATTATCTCACAGGATGTCTTTGATGTGCTCTATTTCAGCTTCAAGCTTGCATCATGAGCAAATGGCTCTGGCCCTATTTACGAGGTTGCTATTAAGGCTGAACTTACAGTGCGTGGAACTGTAGGAATCCCAACGTGTATACTTCCTTTATACATTAGATTCTCAGAACAATAGACCTTACCAGTGCAGTTTCTTCTGCAGACATGTTCAAGAGCTTGATGAACAAGATTGACAATTTATGAGGAAACTTTTCTTAGTTCACTATTTGTAGCAAATATCATAATCCTCTATCTAAAGAGGACATTTACAATTCCAGTTCAAATAATGAATTTAGTAAACCTTTGAACTTATTAATTTCCACAGGTAGCACAATGGTTTGCTGAGCTGTTTGTAAGCTATTTTAACATAATTTATCCTTTGTTGCTTATTTCTTCAGGTTATGGAGTAAGTTATGTTGTCAAAGCCATTGGACTTGTGCCATTTTTATAGAGCACTAAGGTTGTGATGGGAAATACAAGGGATGCAAGGTCCATACAAAGATACATTTGACTGATGGATTGTGTTGCCTTTATGGTTTATGTTTACAGACGTGGAAAAAATAATTTCACAAAAGCAGCACAAGCTGGGTGGCAAAACTCTGAAAGTGCAATTATATGAGAAAGATAAAGAAGATGAAAAGTATGAGCCTCGAACATTTCTTCTGAGGGGTTTTGATGTTAACTCGAGGTTAGAGCATATTTCACTGTACGTTGACAGCCTCAGCAATAACACACAGCATCATATTGAACCTTTGCAGGATGGTGAAACAGTAGCGGTCACTTTTGAAACTGATATAGGTTGGTATTCTTACATTTTGTTCTTTTCTAATTTTTCTTTGGGTAATAGTAATTCATTTATTTGCATGTTTGGGAATGATGCCTGGATGATTGATATGTGGGACAGAATGAAATGGCTTTACTGAAGCCTGTATTGAAGATTGTGATTAATGTGGCTATATGCAGTAATATAGAATTTTCCATACCTTGCTTTCTTAGATGCCAACTCCTTTCTGCAGAACTGTTGTCAGAAGCCATTTGAAAGCCATCGTATCACTGCCCAGCGTCTGGCCAAGACAAATTCAGTGCAGATAGAAGGAATTCATCCCAATTGCAGTGATGAGGTCCTGGATTTGTACTTTTCAAATACCAAACGCAGCGGTGGTGGGGAAATCACAGATATCATTTTTAAAAGAGTTACAATGACAGCTATTGTTTATTTTCAAGATCATGAGGGTATAGTATTTCATTTGTTTTCTGAAAATATTGTTGTAGTGCAAGTATTCAAACATGATTTTTTTTTCTTTTGCCTGTTGGCTACCTTTCCCAGCATATAGTTTTTAAGTTTAAGTTTCAAAAATATCCAGCAGTCTTGATTTTATCCTAATCTACCCAATGCCAATGAATGGTTAAGATCAGGAAAATTGCTACTGCCCCTTTCCGTTTCCATTTTAACTCTGGAATTGACACAGATGTCCAGTGGCAAACCCACTATTGAAGCCTAATGGAATTGGCTTTAAAACTGGAAACTGGATTTAGTGGGGTACTTGCTTGCAGGCACTCAGGCCTTTACGACCTTTGTGCTATTGTGAGTAGTGCATTTCGAAGACAGTTCTGTGCTTGCTTTTTTCTGATGTTTTCTTCCTTCTTTTCCCAGCTTAAGCACTCATTGCTTATCATGGGTGATGTTTTACTACCTTTTTCCTTTGGATGGATGAATAGTTTGAGAAAGAGAAGCAGCAAGAACCTGAGGCACCACAAGCAGTAGGTGAACCTGATAGAAGACAGTAGGTGTTGGGGGGAACATGCTCATAAAAGGCCTTACCCAGTGCTCAGGATCAATAGGCAAATGGCCTACTTGTTTCTTATTTCTGAGTATCAGTGCATGAGAAGAATGTGCTTTGCCAGAATATTGTTGTAGGACCTGTACTCTGCCAGTGGCTCCCAGTGTCACCAACACACAAATTCCAGATGGATACAATTGATACTAACAGCATTTCCCAGTATGTAATGTGCAGTTGTCTCTGGAAAATCACTAATGGCCTCCTTGCCAAAGCAAAGCTGTACATTGCCATCAGCTGGAACTCAGTCAGCTAAGATTTTTTCCATTCAGAATGATATTAATCTTCAGGTCAGGTGGGCAAAAAGTGGGAAATGGTATTCAATCCAAAGAACTGCGAGGTAATGCATTTTGGGGAGGGCAGCCAAGGCAATGGCATACACGATAAATGGTAGGAAATTAAGAAACGGAGGTGAACAGAGGGACATTGGCATACATGTCCACAGATCCCTGAAGGTAGCAGTACAGGTACATAAGGTAGTTAGAGCGTATGGGATACTTTTTTTTTGCTGAGGCTGAGGAGAGATTTATCTGAAGTGTGGAAAATTATGAGGCCTAGATGGAGAGGACAGGAAACAAAGAGCAGGAATAAACGGGTCTTTTTCCGAAAGGCAGGCAGTGACTATTGGGGTACCACAGGGATCAGTGCTGGGACCCCAGTTATTCACAATATATATTAATGATTTAGATGAGTGAATTAAATATATTATCTCCAAATTTGCAGATGACACAAAGCTGGGTGGGAGGGTGAGCTGTGAGGAGGATGCAGAGGTGCTTCAGTGTGATTTGGACAAGCTGAGTGAGTGGGCAAATGCATGGCAGATGCAGTATAATGTGGATAAATGTGAGGTTATCCACTTTGGTAGCAAAAACAGGAAGGCAGATTATTATCTGAATAGCTATAAATTGAGAGAGGGGAATGTGCAACGAAACCTGGGTGTCCTTGTACACCAGTTACTGAAAGTAAGCATGCAGGTGCAGCAGGCGGTAAAGAAGGCAAATGGTATGTTGGCCTTCATAGCCAGAGGATTCGAGTACAGGAACAGGGATGTCTGGCTGTAATTGTACAGGGCCTTGTTGAGACCACACCTGGAATATTATGTGCAGTTTTGGTCTCCTTATCTGAGGAAGTATGAACTTGCTATAAAGGGAGTGCAGTGAAGGTTTACCAGACTGATTCCTGGGATGGTGGGACTGACATATGAGGAGAGATTGAGTCGATTAGGATTATATTTGCTGGAGTTCAGAAGAACGAGGGGGGATCTCATAGAAACCTATAAAATTCTAACAGGACTAGACAGGGTAGATGCAGAAGGACGTTCCCGATGGTGAGGGAGTCCAGAACCAGGGGTCACAGTCTGAGGATATGGGGTAGACCATTTAGGACTGAGATGAGGAGAAATTTCTTCACCCAAAGAGTAGTGAGCCTGTGGAATTCATTACCACAGAAAGTAGTTGAGACCAAAACATTGTATGTTTTCAAGAAGGAGTTAGATATAGCTCTTGGGGCAAAAGGGATCAAAGGGTATGGGGAGAAAGCAGGAGCAGGCTATTGAGTTGGATGATCAGCCATGATCATAATGAATGGCGGAGCAGGCTCGAAGGGCTGAATGGCCTACTCCTGCTCCTAGTTTCTATGTTTCTATTTCCACCACCAGAGAGGTCAATAACCAGAGGGCATGATTTAAAGTAATTGATAGAATGATTTTAGAGTTGGGGATGGGGGTCTAGGACTCACTGCCTGAAAGGTTTGTAGAGAAGAAATATTCATTGCATTTTAAAATGTATTTGGATATGTATTTTGAAGTGACATAACCTAGAAGGCCACAGATCAAGGGTTAGAAACTAGGATCATGCTGAATCGATTCTTTTTCAGCTGCCATAAACATGGTGGACTGAATGGCCTCCGATTGTGTCATAAATGCCAGTGATTCTATAATGCCCAGAAAGGCATTCCTCAGGACTACCTTCAATTATACAGAGACCAGGCCACCAGATAAGAAGGACCTGGCATGAAATGACTGGTTTTCTCTCTTAAAACATGACTGTTTTGCATCTGTAACAATATGCAACATTCTGGAGTATGACACATGTGTTTACAAGGCTGGCTAGATAATAGATACATCTATTTCTCCTCAGTAAAACAGTTTGGCTTCTTCCAATTGTGTTTTTACAGTGGTAAGAAGAGTTACTGAAAGGAAACATTCCTTAAAGGGTCTTCAGCTGACAGTTAGTCGTTATTACCATGATCTGCAATTATCTTTGTATGGAAATAATGGCCCAAAAATCAAACAGCCTGAACAGTGTGATATCTGCATCAATCCCACACTTCTAAGCTATATCAAGAAGACTCATCTCTATAAACAAGAGTTAGAAGAAATTGCAAAGGATGTGTATTGTCACATTGCCTTTACAGACTCTCCAATGTCAAAGCAAATTATTCTGAAGCCTTCTTTTGGTGCAGATATATTGTTGTGCTATAAAATTGCTAAAGACTGGAAGAAGCATGCTGAAGAGGCAGTTTGGAAATTCATCAACAAGTTTGACTTCAGAGACTTTCCAATTGATAAAAATTTGTGGGGAAAAGTCGAGAACAAAAGCAGAGGATTGAAAGCACCTGGCTTTGATGTTCTTTACTGTTCTACAGAAAACAAGATTGTTGTTGTTGGGGAACAAGATAAAGTTTCGGACACATCCAGAAAACTACAAGAAATATTGGAAAAGGCAAAAAGAGAATTGGAAGTTGAAAGGAATACTGTTGAAGAGCAAATTTTATTGGAAAGTCTTGAGGAGTTGGAATTCATGCAAAGCCATGTCAAATATACTGTTCCCTCTGTGAAAATATCCACCAGCACAACTCCCCCAGCATTAAAACTGACAGGATTGAAGGAGGAAGTTGGCCAAGTTCACAAGGTCATCAGTGAGTTTCAGTTCCAATTAGAAAGGAAGCCTCTCAATCAGTCTTCACACCTGATAGGTTTTATCAAATCGTTAGACCTTAAGAAATTTGTGCAAACTCACTTCATTCAAAAAGGCATCAAGGCCACATTGCTGCATAAACAGTCTGTTGAGCTCTTGGCTGTCAAGGCAGATGTAAAGAAAGGAGAAGATAAAATAAAGCAACTTTTCCAGGAAGTAAGGATTGACTTCACCCCACAGCAAATCAACGTCGCCAAAGCTGACAAATGGAAACGGTTCCTTGATGATTTGAAGTTCAACTTGAAGTCCAAAGATGTGGGCTGCACAATCATAGAGGAGAAAAATCAAGCTGCTGTAATAATCGTAGGATATTCAGATGTTGTTTCTGATGTTGAAAAAATGATAAATAGTTACCTGGACAATAAGCAGGTGATCGTGCAACATATTCCTGCCTCATTGATGCAGGTGGAGTATATGGAAAGTTCCTCGAGTCTCACAGAACTGCCTGAAATCCAAAACAAAGGCATCATAGTATCATATATCAGAACGGCTTCTCCAGGTCTGAAAGTATCTGGTGCAGCAGAGCATTTAAAGGAGGCAGTTTCTGCTATTGAAGATAAGTTGTCACTGATTCAGTCAGTAACCTGCATTTACAACAAACCAGGAGAGGCCAGAGCCCTGTCTGAAAACAAGGACGTCCTGGAAGTCAAGGCTAAAAGCCATGGGTGTATGTTGTTAATTCAAACTGAGGAAGAAGGTCAGGGTTCACTGAGCCGCCCAGAACTTGTAAGTATGCACAACCTATCAAATCACTTCAATTTATCAATCTGGAAAACCATTACGCTAGACTGAAAATCAGATTATTTTTTGTGCTGAGTAAATCATTGTCAAGACTTAGATACCAAGGCCCTGATATTTACAGGAAGCCAGGAGAATGAAGAAAATATTTAAAGACAAGACCTCATTAACATTTTACAACTCTGTTGCCCACCTGACAGTGAGCCAAATGAACAGTCTGGCTGGAGGGTGGAAGGAAGTACAAGCACAGGAGGCCCCAGCCAGTTACCCTTGGGGATAGTCAGCAACTGCAGTGTCCAAGAGGCAGGGAGAGCGTATGCTAGTTATCGGGACTGGAGAAGACCAATGGCTCCCTTGAGGGACCAGGGAAGAACTTCTGCTCCTCCTGGCCCACAAGCAATGCTGAGAAAGAGCTTACAGTGAAGTTGACAGTTCCTGCCTCTCGCTCACTGCTGGGCTTCTAAACTCGGTGGAAACCTGAACAACAGTGAATGTTAAATCAGGATCCCAATTGTATCATGGGACCCTGATTTAAATATGTTAATTTGGTGTCCTGTCTCTCCATTTTAAAAGAAAAGCAGCTGGTTAGGGTCACATTCCCTGTATTTAACTTGTTAACACCTCACCCTCACCACAACCCCACCCCCACCATCACCAATCCTTTCCTGTCTGTCATTGTGGAGATGGTTTAAAATCGAGTCTTGTGATCACAAAGATGATTTCAACTATTGGAGGCCACTATATTCAGTACAAGATTGAGGAAGTTAAAAAGCAAATGGGGGTCCAGGCACCAGGGCAGGTGCTCTGCACCTCTGCAAGAAAGTTGCCCTTTGAAGTAACTGGACAAGAAACTTGAAGTGCCCATTATTATAGCGATCAATGGCCACCAATATAGCAGGCAAAAACATACACTCATTACAAATCCGACGTGTGCTGCCTGCAATATTGCTGTTGGAAAAAAGAATGGCATCCAGACCCCACACGTAAAAGAGGTGTTAGAGCCTTTGCATATTCAAGTAAGGTATCTGACGCCTGCTTGAAAATTCCTCTGCAATTTTGGGCTATCCTGAACACTTTTTCACTTTTGTGGCTTATTTCCAAATTTTTGCTGTGGTTTGAGATTTTTCATTTTCTGTCTTGGTCGGATTGCCAGGTTAAATTTGAATTACGGGTGCTTTTTACGTCATGAGTCGACTGTCCGTTAGAAATTGGAATAAAATTGTCCAGACTCACTTCACATGGAACCTTCACTATCAATAGAATAAAAACACTTTCTTCCCATCAACTTGAGCTGGATTTAAACCCAGAAGGCAGTGTGCTGGCTCACTGTGCAAATATTTTACCAAGGGGGGTTATATTGTTACTCTAGGAACCCAGAGGCCTAGACTATTTAAATCAATGTAAAAATATTTGGATGAATAATAAACATTGGCCTTACCAGTGACACTCTCATCCTGAGCATGATTTATTTTTAAAAACGGAAAATGAGATGACAATGAAGTCAATGATTGCAGCAAACCCTGTTTTATTGAGCCAAAGTTGGTCTTTGTGAGTTAGAATTAGCAAGAGGCTATCTGGGAAGGTGGAAGTGCAGGGTGTGGACTAGAGGGTTAGACACCAGATTCAGGCTGTCATCAGATGAAAGGGAGGCTGGCTGTGGAATAGAAGAGTGTGGATTGGCTTTTAATGCATTGGTGAATAGTACTACGGAGTACTAATAGTGCTACCCATGAACCATCCAAATCACTACAAGAATAATATGGTTCCCATTAGGCAATTAGATCAATAGGAGCTGATGCAGAATGAAAGAGCCAAGCAGAGAATGCGACTCAAATATTTTATATAAACAATGGAAATGCAGAATTTGTTGAACAATTTGCAGGAGAAAGCATTGTCGGTAACACATTCACACTTTTTTATAAACATTTTTTCTTTTGCAAACCAGTTAATTGAAGATAAACAAAGCTTCAAGTCACCAATGTCTTTTCCTCAAGGTAAGAAAAAAATGTAGACATACATGCTTAATTTATTCCCCATACAGAGTGCAATGATAGGATTTGTGTGACCCTCCGTGATCTATTTTCTAAACTATTGGGTATGTTAGTGCCTGCTCCCACACAGCATGTCAACTGAATGTTGTTCACTACTTTTCCAGTCAATCACTGGACTAGATTTTCTCTCAAGTTATGCTGCTCAGCTTCAATTGCGGACTAGTGTGCAGCAATCCAGGGCTCTTGATTCTATTTTCAGTAAATTATGGTAACTGATTCATGCCTTAATTTTAATGATGGTAGTAAAATCCCTTTGAACAAGGTATGCAGAGTGTATAATTCATGATCTTTGTCTCAAAGTCCTTCAGACAGAAGGAGACCAAATCATGTACCTACCCCGCCAACAACCCCCCCCCGCCCACCCCAGTCACTGGCAGGTAGGAATCCTTTGCAGGCCTAGGATGAGCAGGAGTGCTCCTCTGGGTTCTGTAAGGAATGTTTAGATCTTCCCTGACCCAGGCTCACCCCAACTCCCACCACCACTGACCACCACACCCCCCGCCCCCCCCCCCGCGCCACATTGCAAGTTCCAATCAGAAACTAAATCAAGTGTGCTGTATAACGGACTGTCAATTCATCATCAACCATTTACACCCATCATCGAAAGTTAAAATTACCGCATCCTGCAAATATTAGCCTTGTATTTTTAGCTGTTTGTTTCTATTGTTAATTATTACCATCCTAAATACTTGGCACAATCCATTGACAATCACACCTGCAATTTGAAGCCAATCTAAGCCCATGTTGAAAATACATTACTATCCTTTTTTAGTTGCTCATGTAATTACAACATTGATTTAACAAAATGTAATGTGACAGGAGTTGTTAAAACTTGTTATAGCATTAAGCATGGATTATAAATGTGTGTCCCATATTTTAAGGCATCATTTTGATTTTAAAAATCACAAATGTGAAATGCTTCACCACATTATAAGCCACTGTTGAGTACTACGGGTAGAATTTTACGACAGTGGGATTTTACGTTGAAGTCAATGGGGTTTATAATGGCTCGCTGTATTTTACGGCCCCCTCCCCACTGAAACAGGGCCGTAAAGTTCTGCCCTATGAATATTCTGAGCGCTCAAAAGACTAAGTAAGTAAATGCACCTCCTTCTGAGGCACAGAGCAACACAGACACACAAGATTCCAGGATCAACCTCCGAGTGGCATTAAAAACCAGTAGATATCAGAGGATTTGTCGAATTTTAGTCCATTCATTTCTCTAGTATTATTTCTTTACTAATACCAATATCCTGAAGTCCCTCATTTTTACTGGACCATTTGTTTAATGTCTCTGTCTTACTTCTCTTTATAACTTCTCCTGTCTCAGCTCTTAAGGGACCCACATTTACTCTTGTTAATCTGTTCTATTTTGCATACCTGTGGATGCTTTTACAATCCGTTTTTTAATGTTTCGAGCTAGTTTACTCATATTCTAGCTTCCCTTTCTTTATCAGTTTCTTTCTCATCCTTTGCTGAATTTTAAAATCCTCCCAATCCTCAGGCTTTCTGTTCTTTTTAGCAACATTACAAGTCTCTTTCTTTAATCTAATACTATCTTTAACACATCTTGTTAACCTTTGTTGAACTACTTCTTTGTGGGCTTTTTATTCCTCAAAGGAATGTATAATATAAATAATGATTTTTAAAATACTTTTCATTGACTGTCTACCATCGTATCTTTTAATCTGATTTCTAATTTACTTTAGCCAATTCCCCCCTCATACCTATATAGTTGCTTTGTTCAAATTTAAGAACCCAGCTTCGGACTTTACCAAATCAATCTCAAACTTAGTATGAAATTCTATCACATTAGATCACTCTTCCCCAGAGGCGCCTTTACAAAGGTTATTGATTAACCTTGTCTCATTTCACATATCATAGACAGCCTATTCCCTAGTTGGTTTCTTGCCATATAGATTGAGAATACTACCTTGAATCTATGCCATGAACCTGTCTTCCAAACTATTACTGCAAATTTGGTTTGAAGATTTAAGTCCTCTATGATTACTCTATTAACCCTGTCACATCACATGCATCTTTAATTTCCTGATACATACACTGCCTGACACTACAACTGCTGTTAGAGGGCCTGTAACCTTCTCTCATTTTTTTTAGCCCCTTGTGGTTTTTAGCTCTGCTCAGACTGATTCTGCATCTTGATTTTCTGAACTAAAATCTTTCCTCCTGTTGTCTTTATCCCATCATTTATTGTCAGGTCGACACCTCTTTTTTCATTTTGTCAATCTCTCCTAAATGTCAAGTATCCTGAAATATTTAATTCCCAACCTTGGTCACTCTGCAACCACACCTTAGGAATGGCTGTTAGACCAAACCAGTTTATTTCTATCGTTGCTATTAATTCATTGATTTTATTGTAAATGCTTCAAAAATTCAAATGTACTGCCTCTAGCTTTAATATTTTTCTTTGATGTCATCCTAGCTGCTAATACTCCATTACTTTTGTTAAGCTTTCTGTCCCTTCTTAACCCATGCTACTTATTTATAAACCAAATTGCTACCCTGTTCTATATCATCATTTTTCTTATTGCTTTTGAATTTACTTTTTCCCGAATCCTCCTGCCCCCACCCTTAATTAGTTTAAAGCCCTGTACTCTGCTCTGGTTATTCAATGTGTTTTTTAATATAAATATGCATATGTGTGTGGCTCACAGCAAACCTCCTTTGTATATTTTTACAAATATTTTACTGAATCATCTGTCTCATCAATGGCTCATGCCCTAATCAATAGGACAGGAACGCTATAGATCAGTCCCTAAATACAGTTTTCACAATGTTATCATAAACTATATTGAGTTTAGCAAGAAACAAAAGTATGCAACAGTCTTGAATCCAAGTTCCATGTCTCAACTGCGGCATAATGTTGAAGAACATAATAGCATAAGAAAGGGAAGCAGGAGTAGGCAATTTGGACTCTCGAGCTTTCCCAGCCAGTCAGTAAGAACATGGCTGATCTGATTGTGGCCTTAATGCCACTCCCTGCTTGTCCCCCATAACCATTAATTCCCTGTTGATCAAAAATCTATCTAACAGCCTTGAATATATTCACTGACCCAGCCTCCATTGCTTTCTGTGAAGAGAATTCCAAAGACTAACAACCTTCTGAGAGAAGAAATTTCTCCTCATTTCAGTCTCAAATGGGTGACTCCTTGTTTTTAAACTGTGCCCCCTCATTCTAGATTTCCCGCATGAGGGGAAACACCCTCTCAGCATCTATCTTGTCAAGCTCCCTCAGAATCTTATATGTTTCAGTAAGATCATCTTTTATTCTTCTAAACTCCACTGAGTATAGGCCCAACCTGCTCAACATTTCCTCATAAGACAACCCCTTTATCCCAGGAATCAGCCTAGTGAACCTTCTCTGAACCGCTTCCAATACATGTATATCCTTCTTAAGTAAGGAGACCAAGACTGTACGCAGTGCTCTAGTGTGGTCTCATCAATGCCCGGTACAATTGCAGCAAGACTTCCCTACTTTTATGATTCATCCCCTTTGCATTAAAGGCCAGCACTCCATTTACCTTCCTAATTACTTGCTGCACCTGCAAGCTAACATTTTTGTGACTTATGTACAAGGACACCCAGATCCCTCTGTACCACAGCATTCTACAGTCTATCTCCATTTAAATAATATTCTGCTTTCCTGTTCTTCTTGTCAAAGTGGACAACCTCACAGTTTCCCACATTATACTCCATCTGTCAAATTTCTGCCTACTCACTTAACATATCAATTCTTTTTGTATGGCCCTTACAACTTGTTTCCTGCCTATCTTCATATCATCGGCAAATTTGGCTACAATACAGTCCGTCTCTTTGTCCATTAGTATAGATCATAAGTATTCCGTGCATTCCATTTTTGGATCCACCTTTTACAAATTGTCATGTAGACACAAAAGTGAATTCAGTACTGTAGCCTGCCCCTCTAGATGCATGACATCATTTTGAAAGTTATGCAAATATTGGATGAACTAAGGATCCTTCCCCCATGAATTGACTGTGTTTGTGATACAATGAACTGACTGTATTTATGATGCTAAGTGAGAACATATTATTTTGTTATCCTCTAGCTCAATGGAGAGGTTTGTTGCCTACACAGCTGACAATCCATAATGTTGTTGTGGAGGTGAAGCAAGGAGACATAACCCAGGAACGCGTGGATGCAATAGTGAATTCCACAAATACAACACTGGACCTCAATTCCGGTAGGATAATTTGTGTTTGTATTTAACCCCTTAGACCCTGAAATTTCATTTGGTAATGTTATGATATGGCAGGTAGTATTTGCCAGGCTGAATAAATCCATAAGGGAAACTTGGCCATGCTATCACAACAAATTTGCAATTTGTATTTATTATGAGAAGGCTTGTGCACTGAGGTCAGAAGGAATGAGTCTACTACCACCTTTAGAAATTTTAAAGATTAAATTAAAAGTTATTAACAAAAGAAAAGAAAACTTAAACACACAAGACTACAGTTACACAGTTACATTTAGTTTTATAACAATTCTCACAAGATTTCTACTTAATTAAACTCTCAACTACATACCCCTTTCAGGCAACACTCCAAATAGATTCTTAATCTATAAAACATCCAGCAATATTACTACAAGCACCCACTGTTGCTCTAAGGGAGGTATTTCACAGCTTCTTTCTCCCTCTCACTTGACAATGGAACTCCAAAGGCCACACCCCACCCAGCTTTTCATCTTTCTTTAAATATATTTCTCCCTTTTTATCCATCAATCCCACGGTTTCACTCGAACTTTGGAAATTACTTTTCCCAGAATAGAGAACTCTTTTATGTTGTCATTACGGCCAGTGCTTTCGGGAAAAATAAACTTAATAACTTTGCCTTATTTACCTTGCCAGTTGTAAACATCTTTTCACGTCCCTTTGAAAATCAAACAACCTCTCAACTTATCTAAAAATACACATTCCATTCACACTGAATCTGCTGAAACTTCACCCTAGCTTACCCATCTCCATTTCAAATGCATGTTTTACACTTATTTCCTTTTGATGATTCAAACCTTGCAGTCTGTCTGTCTGCTGTTTAATTAAATCACACACACACACACACACAAATACACACACAGAGACACACACACAGTCCAAATAAGCCTGCTTTAATGTATCCCACAGTGATATTAGGAAAAAAAAATCTTTCCTTTACAGTAAAATATTTAAACATTTGAATGGAAGATTCAGGCCAAAAAGTGCAGCTGTATAGCATCGGTGCTGGTACTACAGAAGCTGGACTTGCCAGAAATTGGCAGGCACACCACTTCTGCCCATTTTCAGTATGATCAGTGCAACACATCATGATGGTAAAGGTGCTTGTGTGGGTATGTCAGAAGTTTTCACGGTTGTGCAGATTGTGACGTCAAATAGTCTGTCAGGTAAACTTGATGCATTTTCTGCCAGTTTGGACCACACAAGTCCAGTTAACACCATGCACTAAACATTCCCAGCTGAACATGCATTCAGCTGCATGGGGGACCCCCACTAATGTCATTTAAAGAGCCAGTCATCCAATTTGCAAATGAGGTGCCGTTGACTTAATTTGACTCTTGCAAAGTTTGTGGAAGTAGTTTAGTGTATTCTAGAAGAACTTTGGTGATTTGGATTTTAAAGACAGGGAAGCTGGAGGGCTATTCTTCCATGTCACTAGAAATCCTGCTAGAATTATGGGGGCTATAGTTGCAGCCCCTCTTGGCCTGCAATAGGACAGAAACATGGATCATAGGCTGCAGAGAGGGGAACTTATGCGGAGAGGGAGGAAGGCTCTTCACTGAAGATTCCAGACATCAAGGGTTTTCAGGGAGCACTTCCTCCATCTCCACCTCAGCCAGGGGCAATGTTTGTGGAACCCATGATTCAGCAAGGATGTGGTCCCAATGTCCTCTTGGCCAAAATCTTAAAGTAAAAGCCACCAATAGAAAACCTTTTCAAATTAACCTTATTCAACAACATATCCAACAATATATACAAAGCTGAACAATCCATCCAAACATACGAATTAGGAGCAGGAGTAGGCCACTTGGCCCCTCAAGCCTGCTTCGCCATTCAATAAGATCATGGCTAATCTGATTGTACACTCAATTCCACATTCCCGCCTACCCCCGATAACCTTTCACCCCCTTGCTTATCAAGAATCTATCTACCTCTGCCTTAAAAATATTCAAAAGCTCTGCTTCCACTGCCTTTTGAGGAAGAGAATACCAAAGACTCTCAACCATCTGAGAGAAAAAAAGTTCTCCTTATCTTTGACTTAAATGAGTGACACCTTATTTTTAAAGAATGACCGCTAGTTCTAGAATCTCCCACAAAAGGAAGCACCCTTTCCACATCCCCCCTGTCAAGATCTGTCAGGAGCTTACAGATTTCAATTAAGTCATCTCTTACTCTTCTAAACTCCAGTGGATACAAGCCAGGCTGTCCAACTACTCCTCATAAGACAATCAGCCCATTCCAGGTATTAGTCCAGCAAATTTCTTCTAAACTGCTTCCAAATACATTTACTTCCTTCTACAAATAAGCAGACCAAAACTGTACACAGTACTTCAGATGTGGTCTCACCAATACCCTGGCTAACTGAAGCATAACCTCCCTACCTTTATAATCAATTCCCCTCACAATAAACAATAACATTCTATTAGCTTTCCTAATTACTTGCTGTACCTGTATACTAGACTTCTGTTATTCATGAATTAGGACATCCAGATCCTCTGTATCTCAGAGCTTTGCAATCACTCACCATTTAGATAGCATGCTTCTTTTTTATTCTTCCTGTCAAAATGGACAATTTCACATTTTCTCCACGTTATACTCCATTTGCCAGATCTTTGCCCACTCACTTAACGTATCTATATCCCTGTGTTGGATTCTTGGTCACCTACCCAGCAGTGAGTCTCTTGCTTCTTTCATATTCTTTAATGGAGACTTTACCTCAAGGAGCCCTTGAAAACTAAGACAAATCTCAAAGAGAACCCTTGAAAAAAGCTTATTTTGATCCCTGGTATGTGAAAGTAGCAAATGGCGGGTGTGAGGCTGGCAGCACTGGAAGGAGTGTGAGGGTGAGGTGGAGTATCTGAAAGTTAGGCCTGAATCCCAAGTGCTAGAAGTTGCTGGTGGATGAGTGATGGGGGTGTAGTGCATTGAGTAGGGTGATTGTTTGGTGGTGCTCTGGGTAGGAGATGCATTTAATGACCTCGACCACCCATGTCAAGTCATTGAAGTACTTATGGCACTGATGCCATTCCCTTCTCAGAGTTTGCTGTCAAAGCCTCCTGGTCTCCTGTGGAAACATGCTTCTCTCCTCCTTGCGTCTCCTGTACTAAAGCTTCCAGTGCCACATTGGAAAACTGGAGCTCTCTCTCTTCCCTGTTGCTCCATTTGGGGTGCTTTGCCTGGAAAGCCAATTATTGCAGCTCCCTTTGAGTAGGGAAGTCTTCTAGCCAAGCACGATGCTGGGCCTGCTGTATATAGTGAAGGCAGTCAGCAGTGCATTTGGTGATGGGCTAAGTGCTGAAATAATTCTAATCGTGAAGTTTGCAAGCTGCCCGCCACCACAGGGCTGTGCACGGGTAGTTGCAAATCACAACTTCAGGGCCCGAAAACAGGAGCAATCCAATTTTTGGCCTCAACCCTGGTGAATCTGGTGAATTTTGTCAGTTGTCAGTTTTGTCAGTTCAGGAATGTCAAAACTTCCCTTAATCTTCTGAAGGAGATTAAACAAAATTGAAAGGAAAGCGAGTGGCAGCCTGCGACCTCTGCTTTGAAGGTTGACTGTAGTGAGGTGGGGATGAGAGGGTTCTAATTTGAACGTATGGGAGCTTTTTTTTTAATGCCCCTGATATTCGAAATACAATTACCTGTTGCCCATTTGGCTTGACGTTGGGCACAATGAGTCAAACTGTACACCATTAAAACATGGATTGTGGGGTGTTGCATGTATCCAGTGAAAGAGTTTGGAAGCCAAGTTTGAGAGATCAGCCCATAGTGCATATTGATTGTTTAGTGGAAAATGATTGGATAATAATTTCTTTACCTATTGCCAGCTACCAGCTTGACAGCATTTAATGAGAAAAATAGGGGTTTTCATGAGACTTTGTGGTTGTCAGTGTGAAACCATGAATTAAGGTTGTGACTGCATTATTTAGGTAAGATGAATGTCCGCTCCTTCATATTAACTGATCAATGGGCTTTATTTTTAATTACTGTTAATACACTTGTGAAATTGCCAAGATATGAAAATTAAATAGAAAGGATCATTGTAGCAATGGTGATTTTTAATTAATTAATTAGTTAAAATAAGTATACTAACATTTGTGATCAGAACCATAACCAATCTTTTGAGTGGAGTTGTCAGAAAAGTTCTCTCTGGCTATTTTTTCCAGCTACTTTTGTCTTTAAAATTGATGTTAAGCTACCTCCATTGTTTTTGTCTTCCTGATCTCAGGATGCACAGCAAATGTGGCTGAGGTGATGCCACTATTAGCTGGATAATAGGAGGTACTTGCCTATCCTGGAGATGACTCTCTTGATTTTTTTTCCTCCCTCGTTTTGAGGAAGTTCCTATGTTTTGGGGAAGGCCCTGGCTTATGCTCTGACTGAAATCGGAAACTCAGTGGAGTTTCCAGATTAAACCGTTCTATCTTCTGTACATTCCTTTCATCTCTTTGCAGTAACAACATTATATATAAGTGAAGAAATGAAAGGCTGCGTGTTCTGAGCATTGACTATGGATCGGCGCGGAGGAGGGTGGGGAGAAGCTTGCCCCAAAGTTATTCGTCATGAATAAAGTTGAATTAGATATCCACAAATTTGTTTGCTGTTTTTTTTTAGGTGTCTCTGGGGCAATATTTGCAGCGGCTGGCAGTACTGTCATGGGTGAATGCAAACAATTGGGTAAGTTACAGATAAATACTTACCTTATAAACAACCTCTAGAGTACTAGAGGGATGAGCACTATTGAGACGTACAAGTTATGTCATCAACCTTCAGTGATCACAATTTTTATCTCCATGACCATAACTGAAGGGTGACTGAGCCATAGCTCTTTCTCAGGTATTGGACATATGGGCCTGATGATACAGTCAGAGTGTTCATACTAGATAGGATTAGTCAGTAGGATTAGTCATAGTACTTGTCAGTAGATAAAGTTAAAACTTGGAAATTGTTGCACATTTTAGCCTCTGTGATCATTGCCACGAGCTATCGAACAATTTAGGCAGCACTTATGGAGAGAGTGACCGAGGTTGATGGCCGGAATCTTGTGCTGTCACTGGTGGCAAGCTTGGGGTTGGGAAGGGCATTTCTTAGGCAGGATGGTGGCATTCTGGAACCCTGCCACCTTCCCGCCTCTGCCAGAATTAAACTGTGGCGGGAAGGCCCATTGTCGACCTGCCTACCCCACCGCCGGTTGTGGCCCCTAAGTGGCCATTACTGACCACTTGAGGGCCTCATCCCTCGTTTTAACCCAGCTGCAGGGGGGCCGTTGCCATGCGGTGTGCACAACAGGTAAAGCTGTGGAGCCAGCTTGTCACCTCAGATTGGGGTGGCGGATCCCTCGATCAAAGGAGACTCTCAGTGCCTGATCGAGGGACTGGAGATTAGGAAGGCGGGGCCTGCTGAGAGCTCTTGCTACCAATCCCCCCTGCACCCCTCTCCCTTCGACCCCCTACCCGGTAAAAAACCCCATTCCAAATTATTAATTAACCCATGGTCTGGGTTGCTCCATGATCCTGGGTCTCTGGTGCCTGTCCTTTAGCAGCAGCCACAGCCTCCCCAGTGGCGCTGCTGAGCACAAAAGCTGCCAGCCTGTGATTCGCTGGAAGCTCTCAGTAGGGTGGACTTCCGCCCCTGGGGTCTTCTTTCCAGGGAAAGTCCGCCTGCTAGCCTCGCCATTGCCTGATTGATTTGTGGCTTGGTGGGCCTTCCCGAAAACAGGCAGCATGGGTCTCTCACTGGCTCTCCAGTCGGCAGGTGAGACCCTGATGCTACGACAAGATTCCCCCCTGCTGTTTCAGCACCTGAAATATTATTCCCACGTTTTACGCTCCCCATCGAGGATGCGTGACTTGTTTTCTGTCTTTGTCTCAGAGTTTCCAGCATTTATAGTATTTTGCTACTTATTACTTAGCAATTAATTTCAGCTAGCAAGCAGCATCCAGAGCGACTGAACCATTGAGATGCAGGACTTTACCAGGAATATCTATAGTCCCAATTGAAATCTATCTGGCTGGTCCTAAAGTTCAAGAAATGACATGATATACTCCAATAACCTATCACAATTTAGGCTTTTATATGTCCAACAAAAGTAATCAACTCTCATCGTCAAGTCCAGGGCCGCAATTTTCAGGCCCTGTTGGTGTCAGGTGTCATGGCAGCCGAGGGAGACAATATGGCAAGAAGGCCAAAAATCGGTTTTACGCTGGCTTGAATGCATAGCTGGATCATCCGATGGTGTCCGCCATGGTGGAATGGCGATCCCGCTGGAGGCCGGAGTGAACTCACTGCATCCCGCTAATGGGATGCAAAGTAAGGCCCAACCGCAATCGTCCCCACACGCCAGATTTACCACTATGTTGGCGGGAAAACACGTAGGCCCAGAACACATTTGGACAAGTGTGACATGCAGAAATGGGGACTTACTGTTAGGCCCTTGCTCAGATCGCGGACATCTGAGGAGCAGAAGATGCTGGAGCCCTAGAGCTACCAGACCCTGGAGGAACACGTGCATCGCATGCTGGATGGATTCTCATGGACATGGCTGCACTGCGAAGCAGCTCACGGAAGGTGGAAAGTCTCAGTTGATGTTTCGGGTCTGCTTAGGTACAGCACGGCCTTGGCCATGGGCTACTACGGATGTTTGGTGAGGTGGGGGGAGAGGAACATCCAGCTGTGAGTTGGAGAGGAAGGTGTACCGGGTAGGGGGGTGGGAGAGGATCTAGGTTGATTGGGAGAGGAAGTACGGGGTGGGAGGGGCCCAATATTGGTGAGATTTTGGGGGGTGAATGAAGGTGTCGGGGGGTGAGGTTTGCAGGGGGCAAAGGTGTCGGGGGGTGAGGTTGGGAGGGGGAGGAGGGAGCACTGGGAGGAGGGCGTAATGGGGGAGAATGTGGCAAGTGGGGTGGTAGGCATAAGGGGGAGGAAGGTGTAAGGGATAAGGCATAAGAGATCGGAGTAGAGAGAGTTTGCAGGAAGAAAGGAGTCCAGGGGCAAGAAAGAGTCCAGGGGGAAGAGAGAGTATGGGTGGAGCAGGGAAACTGGAAATGAGCAGCCTAGAAGATCTGTCACAGCGCTTACCACACCCTCCACCAATGCAGAGGCACATACCTTGGACCCAGATCTAGAGCAGGCTCGGGTTCATGGTCTGGTGGTCACCGCATGGACACGTGTCTATGTCAGGAGGAGGCAGGTTCAGCCGAGCTCTCTGGCACTTGGAGGACTGTTGGGGTAGAGGCATTTGTGAGGTTCGAGTCAGATGATGAGCCTCTGGATTCCAGCTCATGGTGGAGAGGCTGCAGAAGATGGGGGAACATCTCAACAGAGTGGCATGTGAGTCAGAGGAGTGTGTCTGCCTGCTTTCTGATGAAGTGGGAAGGATGGCTGATGTCATGGAGACCCAGGTCCAGCAGAACATGGAGATGCGCGCAGATCTGCACACCATTGCAGTAGCCATGGGTGAGCTTCTGCAGTGGCAATGCGAAAGGGACAAAGGGCACATCAATGTCGTTCCAGGTACTCCTTTCCCTCAAGGAGTCAGGTCGGGGCCCTCGGGTACCGGCAGAGAGGAGGAGCGGCAGCTGTATACCCATGGGTCATCCACTCAGGATTCTCAGAGGCTGTCTGCTCCCTCCAAGTCCCCCTTGACTGTGTCCTCCTCAACCTCATCCTCTGTCACCACGGAGGGACCCACTGGCCCACAGGACAGCCAAAGCAAAGCGGGGCCTTCAAGGCCTCAGCTCTCCAGAGGACACACGCAGAAGTCACCAGAGGCAACAGGACCAATCATACACAAGCTGTTTCCACCCCTGCTACAGATGTCAGGGCAGCACCTAGAAGAAGTGGTAGGCCTGGAAAAGTTAAGAAATTCTGATCACAAGTGTTTGCATGGGCGAACACATGTCAATGTATTATGAATGAGACGGTACACGCCGGGACTAGGACAATACAGCGCGGAAATCTGCCATTGCGGCCGACGGGTAAAAACGTCCTTTCTCCCGCCTGCTACCGCGCTTTGTGCAAATCTGGGACCATTCCATCCTATGTTTTCTATGAACTGAAGCAGCATCTAAAGCACACGTTTATCTGGGATAACATGAGAACAAGAATCCCATTCCTTATCTCTGGTTTACAAGCAGGTTCTCACCATATGCTCAAAGGTATTTAACATCGTCCTGCTGCAAAATGTCATCGTAGACTCAACTACCAGCCATTTACAGTGACAAGCTCTAACAGTGAATCAGTGAATTGTTGAGGTTAATCCACACAGAAGAGCAACGTCGAACCAGATAATGAACGAGTTAAACAGACAATCCAATGAGATGTACTTCTTTGAAAAGCACCTTTTTGTTTTTTTGTAAATTTTTCAAACCTTTGTGGGAAGGGTCATGGCTTCTTGAAACAGTTTCTAGATCCTACCCAGTTATAGTCTTTCTGGAATTACATAGGCATCCTGACCTATGAAATCACTTGTTGCCTTTGCCTATAGACCAGAATCATAGCTAATTGGTCTGTAATAAATGTTAATAAAACATTAGGGGACATCGTGAGCTGTAAAAACCACAATATAAATGCTGGTTTTGCTTTTTCCTAATACCCGTAAAGCCTTTTGCACTAGTCTTTCCAGCAGTGTTATTAAGTGTAATGCTCACGTAAGTAGAGAAAATAAATATAACTTTGGTTTAACTTTATGTCTGTGATTTATTTAGGTTCTCAGCCTAATGATGGTGTTGCAATTACCGGAAGTGGAAATCTTGCCTGCGATTACATCATTCATATGGTCGGCCAAGCTAATCCAGCCATGATAAGAGCCTCAGTAGAAAAAGTATTGCAGGAATGTGAACTAAATCAGATTACCACAGTATCTTTCCCTGCTCTAGGAACAGGTAACTGCAGTCAGGACAGCAAGATTTTCATCTTTTCCTCTACTCCACTTCTCTCTTCTCCTGAAGGTGTTGTTTGCTGCTGAGATACAGTTCCATGAGAACCAATGTGCCTCCAACATCTCTCCCAAATGACTATTATTCATGTGTGTCTCTTGACAATGAGCATTAGCTAGCTATTCAGCTATAGTGGTATCACAGCCAGACCTAATTCCTTATCTAACACTCTGTATTTACAGCAGCTGCCGTCCTCAATAACAATCCAGTACAAAAACTAGGGCAAACTTTTTACCACCTAAACCAAAGATGTTGTGACCAATGTTGGGGATTTCTCATGCTCAGCTGCTGCTTTGGCTGAAATTGACTGAGCAAAGACAGGAGAACGAAGTGGAGACCAGCTGGTCTGCGTGGCTCAACCCGTGTCTGATTATCTAATGTAGCTTCCTCTTCATCTTCAGCTTCCATATTAGAACTTCCTTTTCCAGATTTTCCCACTGGGTAAAGTGCATCATGTTAACAGTGCACCAATCATGAGCTGTGTGCCTGCTCAGTGCTCACTAATGACCGATGCGGACTCAGTGGGCCAAGGGCCCCTTTCTGTGCTCTAAAACTCCATGACTCTATAGTGAATAGTCAAAAGAGTTTCCAAGTTAGTGACTCATTGAATGTGATACTATGATAGAACCTAGTCATTTGATTTACATAACTATTGATTCATAGGAACTGCATGGACTTGTCAGCAGAGCTGCACAACCCATACAAAATTATAAGTTTAGGTAGAGTAGAAGACACAGTTTCATAAAAGACCTGAAGCTGATTTGGGTGTTGTATAGCTGCAGATTAAATCAGTAAATAATTGCTACATTAAAAAAGTTAATACAATCAATTTACATACAATAATAAATAGGCAAACATGTTAATTCATGCTAATTGATCAATTAATGTCTCATTGAAAGTGATACTGATAGTAAAATTCAATAATTTGAGCAAAGACATATTAATCATCTTCTGTTTTGAGTCCAATTTTGCTATGACTTTGTCCTTTTGCAGGTATAGGAAGAGTGAAGCCGCAGGATGCTATTGAAAGTATGTTGACTGGATTTGGAAATCATTTATTACAAAACAAGCCATCGGCGATTAGATTCATTTACATTGTTGTCTTCGATCGTAAAGTGTACGATGTTTTTTCTGATGTCTTCCAACAAAAATCACAACAGGTAGGAGGAGCTTTAAAATTAGCTACAACATTTTGCAGCGTTATAATGAAATCAGATGGAGGGGCTTTTAAAATGAAGTGTGGGGAACTTACACAATCCTTTCCTGCCCCTTTCTGGCAAGAATACTCACCCTAGCCTAAAGGGATCATTTGGGCCCAATCTGGTATTTTAACTGGCTTGAGTGGAGGAGCGCTGATGACTTCTTCACCAGGCCAAAACCAGGGAACAGGAGCCAGGGTCAGAAAAAGCCCCAGCAAGGTCAGCTTTTAGCAGTTTATATATACATATATATATATATATATGTATGTGTGTGTGTGTGTGTGTGTGTGTGTGTGTATATATATATATATATATATATATATAAGGCAGTAAGATCAGAATTGTTTCTCTGAGTCCTGCAAGGAAACCTTGGTTCTCCTTATCCTGGGCTTCACCTCCCCCTGACGCAGGGTTTCCCTGCACAGCATAGACACCTTATGCCATGGATCACCCCCTCGTGCCCTTGCAGCAGCATCTCATTGCCTGACTTTAATGGCCATATTGGTCAGCAAGTTAATGAGGCAGGTTAAATTGACTGCTCCTTTTGGACTGGTTTCTTGCTTTGCCATCCGAAAATTAAAATCGAGTCTCGTATTTAAAATCGCGTCTTGTATTTCTGTAAGTGGAAGCTGAGGAACAGAATGGTTCCTTATGCTCTGGGTCAGAAAGAAGCCACATTTGGAAGGAAAGAAAGTAATCATAATGTTGTTAAAACCCAATTTTTTTTCCTTTAGACGTTGAATTCTACAGAACTAAATGTTGGCAAAGTAAAAGTGGTAGCTGTTCAAGGTGACATCACAGCAGAACAGACTGATGCGATTGTAAACAGCACAACTGTCAACCTTAACCGAAAGAATGGTGAGTGACGTTTTGTTCATACAACAGTTTTTCAACGACAATAACTTTCAATTTTATCACATCCTGATCATACTAAAGCATCTCAAAGTCCTTCACAGCAGCTGGTTCGAAATCCTGGAAGCCCTTTCCTAACAGCACCGTGGGTGTACCAACACCACATGGACTGCAGTGGATCAAGAAGGCAGCTCAATACCACCTTCTCAAGGGAAACTAGGGATGGGCAATAAATATTGGCCTAGCCAGCAACACCCACGTTCCATGAACGAATTTGAAAAAAAGCGTCATAAGAATATAAGAAATAGGAGCCACATAGAACCGCTTCAATATGCTCTGTCATTCGATAAGATCATGGCTGAACTCCTAAATTGACTCCATTTTCCTGCCCTATCACCATATTCCTGATTGCCTTACTGCTCAGAAACACTCAATTTCAGACTTGAATATACTCATCGGCTGAACATCCACAATTCTCTGTGTTAGAGAATCCCAAAGATTCACAATTCTCTGCGTGAAGAAATTTCTCCTCACTTCAATCCTAAATGGTTGACCTTCACGCTGAGACAATGACTACTAGTTCTAGACACCCTGGCCTGAATATTTCAGATGGTGGGGTTTCCGTGCCCACCATCCAAAGAGTCCTCCCTGCCAACTCTGACCTCCCCACAGCTATTTCACAGTCAATTGAGTGTTAAGTGGCAGCAGGTGGGATTTCCGCCCCTCACTTTGGAGCAAGTCTTGCCTTAGAGAGCTGCCAGCCAGTCAGATTGTCTGGCAGCCCTCTAGTTCCTGCAGTGACAGGAGCTGCAGTGGACAGAAGAGGAAGTGCTTCAACATACCAGAGCCTAAGTCCCGGGACCAGACGGTAAGGTAAGTTTTGGGGGTCCAAGGGCGGGGAGGGCAGGAAGGCCTGGCGGGGTGGGTGGGCGGGTGGTGGAAAGTGGGTAATTGGAGTGCCGGGGTAGAGGTCGGGGTCGGCTGGGGAGTGGGTCCAACAGCCACTGGAACTGTGGGGTGGGGGTCGGGGGGGGGGGGGGGGGCACCCCAAGTCAGATCGGAATCACCCCCCCCCCCATGCCCCTCTTCCCGACCGAGATCTAAGCCCCTTCATTTTCAGGCTTTGCCTACATCAGATGAATCCTCCCATCAGTCCAAAAATTGAGACCGGGAGGGAATTGGCCCTTACGTGGCCAATTATGGGGTAAGGTTAGGCCCGAGGCCTTGCCCACCCAGCGTAAAATCGCTGCGAGGTCAGGGAGGGCAGGAGCCCAAGAGGAATTCCATTCCTTAAATTTCACGCTTCCCCAGCCCCCTGCCTAAGAAACTGCTGGCGAGGGAGCGTAAAATTCAGGTCTCTATCTAGGGAAAACTGCCTCACAGCATCTACCTTGTCAAATCCTCAAAGAATTTTATATCTTTTTTATTCGTTTATGGGATGTGGGCATCACTGGCTAGGCCAGCATTTATTGCCTATCCCTAGCTGCCCTTGAGGAGTGGAAATGACCTCTCATTCATTAAAACTACAGGGAGTATAGGCCTATTCTACTCAAACTCTCCTCATTGGATAGCTCACCTCATCCCAGGAATCAATCTCGTGAAACTTTGTGCACACCCTCAATGGCAATATAATTCCTTAGGTAAGGAGGCCAAAACTGTACACATTACTCCAAATGTGATCTCATCAACGGGCTATACTTTTACAAATATTCCTCGTTCTTATAGTCAAGTACAAGAAGAAGGAAGCCTTGCTACAATTGTAGAAGGCTTTCATGAGAGCACACCTGGAGTACTGTATGCAGTTTTGGCCTCCATGGGCTGAATTTTATGACCCCCCCACTGGACATGTTTTTGACAGGGGGCACATAAGGCAGGACTGGTGGGTAGCCCACTGCCTTCCCTCCCACCATCAACCTGTCCCCCATAATGTGGTGGGCGGGTAAGATGTTCATTAGCTTGTCTGCCCTTTGGCTAATTAAGGCCCTTAACTGCCCAATTAAGGGTCAGCTAAGGGCCTAATTCCACTGCGCACTGGCATAATGTGGTTGACGATATAGGTGGACAAGAGTGGGAAGTCCACTTTTTCACCAACTCGGCTGAAAAAACATGAAGGGAAGGAGGTGTACCTCCTTTGGGTGGGGGGGTGGGTGGGACGCGGTGGGGGGTGGTGGGGGAGGGTGTCCTGTGCGCATGGGGGTACAACACCCCTGGATGTTCCCCCCACTTTGTGCGTTGAACCCTGGCCTCCAAAACATGATCTCCCACCCCCTCCCACCTCTCCCTAGGGTGCCCGATCCCTCCCTGCCCAAAAAGCCCTGACTTACCTGAGTCTGGAATCCATGCTGTCTCCTTTGTGGGACTGCGTGCATTCCCAGCAGCGCCCACTACTGAGTTCTGGGAATCAAACTGGCTGGAGCTCCCAAGTGTAGCTCTTACTTCTGCTGAGGGGCAGAAGTCCCACACTGAGCTTAAGGCCGCCTGCACGTAATATCACTGCGGAGCAACCATTTGACTCTTTTAACCTAAAATTTACCCCCATATTTAAGGAAACATATATTTGCATTGGAGGTGGGGCAGCAAAAGTTCACTACATTGCTTTTTGGGATAAGAGGGTTGTCTTATGATGAGAGGTTGAGTAAATTAAGCTATACTTTCTGAAGTTTAGAAGGATGAGAGGTGATCTCAGTGAAGCAAGACAGATTCTCAAGGGGCTTGACAGGATTGACACCAAGAAGTTGTTGGGCTTGGGAATCTAGAACATGGAGAACAGTCTCGGGATAAGAGGTCGATCATTTAGGCCTGTGATGAGGGGAAATTTCTTCACTCAAAGGGTTGTGAATTCTCTAGCCCACAGGATTATGGATGCTCCATCATTGAGAATATCTAAGGCAGATTTTGGGTCTCTCAGGAAATTGAGGGATATGAGGAGTGGGCAGGTAAGTGGAGGTGAGTCGGAAGATCAGCCATGACCTTAATATCAAAACAAGGTCAAGGGGCTGAGTAGTCTACTCCATCTTCTATCTCTTATGTTATCATGTTCTTATATCCCATACGCTTGCAATAAAGGCTATCATACCATTTGGTACCTAATTGCTTGCTGTACCTACATGATAACTTGCTATGATCCATGTACAGGGACTCACAAATCCCTCTGAATACCAACAAAAGTGGCCTATTGTTCTTTTTCCTTTAATTTTCTCCCCTCCCCAAGTGAATGTGTTAACTCCTTGCTGAGGTTCAATTCCAAGGGCACCTCCACTACCTTTCCAAATGAACTTTATTGCACGTGATCCTTGACAGTGAGTGTTGGGATGCTATTACAACCACGAGGGCTTCACAACTCTCCTCACCTGATGTCCACACAAGCGCACTTCCAGCAGGCGTCAACAGCAAAGTGTTTGGGAGTGGGATTATACTGACTAATATTTTCCCCCCCCCCCCCAACCCGAGGCTAAATCAAGTTAAAAGCAGGAGACATCTGACCAAGAGAAAGTGGAAAGAATGGGAAAAAAAGATGCATGGCATCATTGGAGATTGTTATTCCATTCCCCCCTCCATGCTACATGGTAAGACAGTATGGTGGTCTTGAGTTACATTACTGGTCTGCTGAATTTACAGATCTTCAGTACAAAAGTTAAATTCTTTGGTAAATTGATGATTGCCTTTCAGCCTCAATAATTAACTTCTCCACTTTGCAGGGGTTTCTGGTGCTATTCTAAAAGCAGCCGGCCAATCAGTCATGGATGAATGTAGTCAACTGGGTGAGTAACTATAGGCCACCTGCCTCTTTATTTGGATAAATGCAAGCTCAGAATGAGGCCTTTTTTTTATTGGAAGGATAACAGGCTCCGAAGAAGAGTCATGTGGACTCGAAAATTTTTCTCTCTCCACAAAAGCTGCCGGATCTGCTGAGTTTTCCAGCATTTTCAGTTTTTATTTATTATTATTATTTATAATAGGTTTGACAGTTGCTAACCAGAAGATAATGGGTGCAAAGCTGAAACTAGAGCACTAGCTCCAAAGTTCAGAAGGTATAGGAGTACATTTCAAAATTAACTTTAAATGAACTACAACCAAAATGATATAATTTCCTTTAAACACAAAAGACTTAGTTAAATTCAAGGTCTTGATATAATTTAAGTTGACACTTAAAACGTCATTGAAATCAAACTCCATAAACTTAATAACGGCATCTAAAACTATTCTGAAGTAGGAACAGTGATGGAACCTTTTTGAGTGTAAATTTCTGTTCTGTTAATGGAGCATTTTCCACTTGAAATTTTTATGTGGACCAAACAATGGCTGATGAAATTTAATGTAGATAAATGAACATGACCACACATGGGAAGGAAAAATGGGCAAGACATGCACTCTGTTAATGACTGTGAAATGGCTAAGGATGTAGGTGTCCATGTTAAACAATCTTAGAGTATCTATGCTAAGTTGGACCAATGTACAGCAGCACTTAGAAAACTCAGCAGAGTATAAGTCAGAGAAAATCATGATCAAGCCATACATTGCTATGGTCAGACAGCACCTTAACTTCAGTTCTGGCCTAGACACAAGGATGATATTCAAGAGTTGGAGATGGTTCAGAGAGGAGCCACAAGGTCAATTTCAAGTGTCAAAGGTCTGAATTATAACGCCTTGAAAGAAGGCGTCTGAGAGCTGATCGTAAAGGTGGACATAAGTAAGTTAAGCAAGTGGAAATAGTAATTCTGGAATACCACTGGAAATTAATTTGTAGGAATAGAACAAGAAGATGTAGATTTAACCTTACTGAAATGTAAATTTGGGATATCAGAAAATTCACCTGCAGACAAAGAGCCTGCCAGTTAGAAGGTGAAAAAAAACCCTTCAAATTATTTAAGAAAAATTGGATGCTGGAATTGGGAGGCTTTGAGGTTAATCTGGATGGAATAACTTGATGGTTTTCCTCATTCGCAACTAAATTGTGACCTTCTGAGGTTCTGGATAATGCATCTTTTTAAAGGAAATGTCCATCAGCTTTTGAATTTAGAGATTAAGGTTAACAATGTGCTGCCAATGAGTTATTCAACTGATGACAATGGGAAGTCTTACCTTAAATTAAACTTCTCTTTTCCATCACAGGAGTCCAAAGCAGTGCCAGTGTTGTTACGACAAAAGCAGGAAATCTCCAAGTAAAATACATTCTACATCTGGTTGAGTGGTCTCAAGGAAAAAATGCAAAAGCATCATTTGACAAAGTTTTGAAGCAATGTGAAAATCTAAAAATAAGTTCAGTGTCTTTTCCAGCAGTAGGAGCAGGTAGGTTTTAATACAAATGCATTTGGTAGATTGAGTGCCTTTAAATTAGCATATATGTTATAAAATATATATAGTATAACTTGGTCAAGTAACTTCAGTGTGAGACTATTGTACTCCCAAGTACAAAACACAAGTTTGAAAGACAAGTTTTGCTGATATTTACACTCAAACCCCCTGCTGATTGGGAGTTTACTTTTCTTATAGCTCCAGAATCCAGAAATTCGTTCGGAAGGTAACCCTTCCCCGTGCTGTTAAAGCACAAAAGCAAGTTTTGACATTGACGGTTCCCAGGAAATATCCATGGAGGGTAGACCCACCTTCTATTAAAATTCTGTGCGTTAAAAAAAAACACATTCAAACATTTGAAAGTATTTGAAAGAGCTTGTACCAGTGAAAATGACCACAAGCTGTCAAGTTGTCATAGAAACCTAAGTGGTTCATTCTGTGCTTAAAGGAAGGAAACCTGGCGTGCTTACATGGTGGGTCTGTATATCATTCCAGCTCCCATTCTCCTGTTCTTTCACCGGCAGGTTTGTAGGTAGGGGGGAGGAGGTTGAGTGTAAAATTCTTCATATGGGCTTCCCGCTGGGAACCCCCACCGCCTTGACACCCCCTGCAATATTACGCTGGGGCAGACAAGGCCTCAGATGGGCCATCCGTCCTTTCCCCAATTGAGGCCCTTAACTTACCAATTATTGACCACTTAAAGTCCATTTCCCACTCATTCTCAATTTTCAGGCTGGTGGGATGAGTTCCTGGGTATGGGGAAACCCGAAAATAATCAGGTTCAAGCCTTGGGTGGGAAGTGGTGGGAGGAGACGGTCACCATCAGAAGCCCCCTTTTAACTTCAGGTGCCCCTCCCCTCTTAAGGTCCAGTAACCTCAGAACCTCCTTCCCACCCCTAACACCCAATCCTCCACTGTCTACACCCCCAGACCACCCCTACCCTCCCTGCGCTGAAACCCCCATAACTTACCTCTTCCTGGAATCCTGGGACTTAGGCTCCGGGGACGGCCTGCAGTCCTAGTCCTGTCCACTGTAGCATCTGGCAGTGCAGTAACTGGAGAGCTACCAGCCAATCAGATTGGCCAGCAGCTTAAGACTAGACTTCCTCCCGAGTGAGGGGCTGAAGTTCCGCCTGCAGCCAATTAAAGCTTGTTAGAGCATCAAATCGCTACAGGGCAAACAGTGCCATTGGGAATGTGTTGGTAGGAAACCCTGCCATCCTAAAAGTCCTGGCCCTGGTGAGCCAGCAAGACAGGAGGTCATACCCAAGTTCAGTGATGGAAGGAGTCTGGGATGTTGTCTGATTGTTATGATTCTGTAAGTATGACTATCTCAAGCTGCTGCTTAAGTAATCAGCAAGATGACAACTCTCCCAGCCTTGGCACGAGTCCCCAGATATGAGTGTGCAAGATCGACTGGGCTGCGTGCACTTTTGCCATGTTCTAACTCGCTGCCTCAGTCTCAATCGCGTTGTTTATTCTTTTGTTATTCTTTCTTATTCATAGCTATTTGATTTAACTGAGTGCCTTGCTAGGCGGCCCCCGATTTACCCACCACACTGTTACTTCATTGCTGCCCCACGCCGGGTACCATATTTAAAATGTGGCCTCACCCACATTTCTCAATGCTTGCAACTCAGGACAGCTCCAGTGAAGACATGGCCCCAAAGCCAAGAAGAGTGCAGTCCTCTGATTCAGTGACACACCCCTGGAGCACCATTTAGATGCAATGGAGGCCCGCCGCTTTGTCCTCTACCCTCGCTCTGGCCACAGGAGGCCCATCAGTCTCACCTCTCTGGCTTGAGAGGTGGTGACAGAGGTGGTTGTGTCAATGTTGTACACAAGAGGTTGGGCATCTAGTGCAGAAAAAAGATGAATGATCTCATCCGTGCTGCCAGGTTAAGCCAACCATCTCATCAATCTGAACTCACACACTCAGAAGCCCATCACACATTCACTGGTATCTCACTCACTGCCAGCTTAAAGGGACATCATCACTCACTCTCTCACATCTCCCTTTGGCCTAATCGCCTCTGGATATAGCCTCCTTATCCCATCCATGGATCCAGTCAGCACACACATACGCCTGGCATCCTCCTCATCTGGCCTTGCATGCGCCTTGCTCACACTGTCCATCTGTCTTCATGCAGGACAAGATCACACACAATCAATGGGCAAGGTACCAGACGAGGGATGGAGTGCCAGACATCAAAGTCCTCACACCGTTTGAGAGTAGCACATTGGAGCTGACCGGAGAGGACGTACATGGACCATTCCTGTGGTAACAGTGAGGTCGCTAATAAGCATCCCTGCACCAGATCACCCCTCTTTCAACTCTACTCTGAGTCCACTGTTCTGTGTTCAACATGGCTGCCAAGCACTAATAATCTCTGCATTCTCTCCTAGGCACATCTGACAAGTTGCCCTCAGGCAATCTTGACCCTGACACCCAGCACCGAGAGCACCTCAGGTGGGGACCCTGAGGGCAGCACCATTGAAGGCCCATCACGGCTCTCACCCACACCCTCCATCAGCATAGCAATACACACCCCGGTGGGACCTAGATGTAGAGCAGCCACGGGATCACAATCTGGTGAGCACAGCACACAGTCTGTCTCACAGCAGGCGGAGGGAGGGTCATCCGAGGTCACTGGCACTCAGAGGACAGCTGGAAGCACGGAACCTGCTGAGACCCAGTCAGATGATGAGCCTTTGGATTCAATGCCCAATCAGCGTTGGAGCTGCAATGGAAATCACGGGAACATCAGGAAAGGATGTCTGGTGCACTCCTCAGATTGCAAGTGACAGCTGAGGAGTCCATCCACCTTTAGTCCAAGGCGTTTGCGCTGTCATGCTGACACACTGAGGTCAACACTGGCAGTATGGTGGCCGCCATGGAGACCTTGGTCCAGGACATTGGTCCTGCACTGCTGCGCGGATTGAACTCCATCACTGACACCATAGTTGACCTCCAACAATGTCAATGTGAGAGGGCTGCAGGGCAACTCGATCTCATTCCAGCTTCCTCTTCTCAGGGAGTCAGCCAGGGGTCCATATGGAGGAGGACCAGCAGCTCGACACCCCGGGGCCATCCGCTCAGGTGACTCTGGGAATATCCAGCCAATCCAAATTCCCTCTTCCTGTAACCCCCGCAGCTTCAGCTCCATAGGCCAAGAAGGGTGCGCCTGGCCCACAGCAGGATACCCAAAGCAGGCTGGGGCCCTCCAGGTCTCAGCACTCCAGTGGATACCCGCCAAGGTTATCACGGACAAGGCTTAGCAGTCAGCAGGCTGCCTTCACCTCTATTGTGGATGTCAGGGGAGCACCAAGCAGTAGGGATAGGAAGGTTAAGAAGATGTAGTTCTGCAGCCTGGGCATGAGTGTTAATCACTTGTACATAATGTACACTATTGTAAATAAACACCCAAGAATGTTTTCTTGCCTATGGCTCCTTGTTCTGATGAGCAGTGTTTGTCACTTAGATGTGAAACCTTGGTTCCTCCATAAGATAAAGGCAGAAGTCTCAGTGCAGGACCCCTTCCCTGTGCAGTGTGTAACCATCAAAGCCAAGTGATGGTCTTATTCACACTTGCTGGACACATTTGTGATGCCTGCACCTTAATGGTGCTTGGCATTGTTGTCAGAATGTTGTGAGCTGGTGTCACAGAGTTCCATCATTCTCCCTATGTGCTCTCAGCACCTTTGAAGTGGGGCTGCACCCCCCCATCTCTTTAGCATCTGTGTCTAGTTAAGGTGTGGTCTTGAAGTGGACAGGTGATGAAGGCTGACAAAGGATCAGGTGCATTTAAAGTTTCACAGCTTTGCCTTCTTGATACGACCCTGATCACAGAGCACAAGCGGGCTGCCATCAGCCACAAAGGAATCAAACGCTCAGAGGCAATGAGAAGATCTATGGAGTGTCTTCACTGCATGTCATCATCTTTCTCCTGGACTCTATTAGGGCCTCTGTCGCATCTCCATGATATAAGCCTGAGCACTGAAGGTATGTGCGCTACCATCAGCCACACAGCAGTCAAACGTTCACAGGTGCAAGGTGAGGATGTCAGGACTGTCCTCACTGCATCTCGTCATCATCCTCTTGAGTCTACTAGGGCCTCAAGCTCGCCTGCCTCATCTGGCCAGTGCGATCCTTGTCTTCGGGGACCTCATCACCCTCATTCCCTTCAACATCCTCCTCATCGGAGGAGATGTGCAGCTTTTCCATCTCCTTCTCAGCCAGGCCCTCCTCCCGTTGCAGCGCCAGGTTGTGTAGCGTGCAGCAAGCTACGATGATATGCGACACCCTCTGTGGGCTGTATTGCTGTGCTCCACCAGACCTGTCGAGGCACTGGAACCTCATTTTCAAAATGCCAATCATTTGCTCCACCACAGTCCAGGTTGCGGCGTGAGCCTCGTTATACCATCTCTCTGCTGCAGTCTGAGGCCATTGCACAGGCGTCATCAGCCACATCCTGTGTGGGTAGCCTTGTCCCCGAGGAGCCATCCCTGCAGCCTCTCTGGAGCCTGGAAGATGTCAAGGATCTGAGACTTGCTGAGGATGTGGGAGTGGTGGATGCTCCCTGGGAGACGTGTGCAGACCTGTTTGTGGTGGTCGTAGACCAGCTGAACATTCAGTGAGCCCTTGCTGTTGATGTAGTTGACTGCTTGTTGCCACAAGATCTGAGCGCCACATGCATGCAGTTGATGGCACCCTGCACGTGTGGAAAACCAGAGTTTGCTGCAAATCCCAGTGCTCTTGCTTCCTGGCTTGTCTGATCCCAGTCAAAGTGCACAAAGTTCTGTGCCTTTGTGAGAATGTCGTCTGTGACCTCCTGGATGCACCGGCAGGTGGAGGCTTGGAGATTCTGCACAGATCACTGGTGGAGTCTTAGAAGGAGCCACTGGCATAAAAATTGAGCTCCACGATCACTTTCACGGCCCTGGATGCTGTCCATGTGCCCGTGGCGCCAAATCCTGCAGCAGCTGGCATATGAGGCCGACCAGTTCCCTGGACATGCGCAGTCTTCGGCGACACTGGTTTTCAGTCATCTGCAGGAATGTCAAGCGCCGTCTATGGACCCTGGGTCTATTCAGACAGTGAAGAGGATTGTCAGAAGGATACGACGGGGTATAGATCGGTTGGAGACTTGGGCAGATGGTGTTTAATCCAGACAAATGCGAGATAATGCATTTTGGAAGGTCTAATACAGGCAGGAATTATACAGTAAATGGCAGAACCCTTAAGTGCATCGACGGGCAGAAGGATCTGGGTGTACAGGTCCACAGGTCACTGAAAGTGGCAACGCAGGTGGATAACGTAGTCAGGAAGGCATATGGCATGCTTGCCTTCATTGGCAGGGGTATTGAGTATAAAAGCTGGGAAGTCATGCTGCAGCTGTATAGAACTTTGGTTAGGCCACACTTGGAATATTGCGTGCAATTCTGGTCACCACATTACCTGAAGGATATGGAGGCATTGGAGAGGGTGCAGAGGAGGTTTACCAGGATGTTGCCTGGTCTGGAGGTTATTAGCTATGAGGAGAGGTTGGAGAAACTCAGATTGTTCTCACTAGAGCGACGGAGATTGAGGGGCAACTTGTTAGAAGTGTACAAAATTATGAGTGGCATGGACAGAGTAGATAGTCAGAAGCTTTTTCCCAGGGTGGAAGAGTCAATTACATGGGGACATAGATTTAAGGTGAGAGGAGAAAACTATAGAGGAGACGTGCGGGGCAAGTTTTTTACACAGAGGGTAGTGAGTGTCTGTAATTCGCTGCCAGAGGAGGTGGTGGAAGCAGGTACGATAGTGGTGTTTAAGAGGCAGCTTGACAAATACATGAATAGGATGGGATTAGAGGGATACGGATCCCGGAAGTGCAAAATGTTTCAGTTGACGGGCAATATGATCGGCGCAGGTTTGGAGGGCCGAAGGGCCTGTTCCTGTGCTGTATTTTACTGTGTTCTTTGAGGTGCCTAACAGCGATGGCCTGTTGTGGATCTTCAGTTGTGTGCACAGGAGGCCCTGCTACAGCTTAACCTAGAGAGTGCTCCTCCCATTGACGAGCCAGGTGCCTCCATCACACTCTTCTCCTCACTCTTCTCCTTATCTGCTCTCTGTAAGCCATGAGACGTACCTCTAGATCACCAGGCTCCATGATCCTAATAAAAGCAAAATATTGTGGATGATGGAAACATGAAGAAAAAAACGGAAAATGCTGGAAAAATGCAGCAGGCCTGACAACATCTGTGGAGAGAGAAACAGAGTTAATGTTTCGAGCCCGTATGATTCTTCTTCAGTGACCTTAACTCTGTTCTTTGATCCTGATGTTCTCCTCCTGCAGGATCAACGGGAGAGACACGTGGGTTAGCACATGTGACCTAAGAACCTCTCTTGGTTAAGTCTGAAGGCCCCTTCACACATGCAGGAGAGTGCTAGCGACCACTTAGATAGCCAGTGCACTTCATGGCTGTCCGGAACCCCACCAACCTCTGCCCCATTCCAGTTGACCGATTGGCACCACTTTCGGCCACCAGACTACATGCTGCGCTCTCAGGAGCAGGCATTCTCCTAACCCACACTGCAAGGCTGCACCGTTAGCTTGCACTGTAATGGATACTGGTCCATTGCATGTGGCTGTGAGTGCCTCCATCAGTGACTGCGCCATGGCCACCTTTCACAAGGGGATTCTATAACTTACCCAGTCGTCCAATTGCTCTGCAGCCCCCTAAACTGCACATTAATTTGTAGCCTGTGCCCGAGGGGTGAAAAGTCCTGGAGCATTTGGTGGCTCATTCATGCTTTTGCGCTGCTTGAGTGGACAGAAATGCTTCACAGACACGGCTCCAAGCACGTCAATGGAGCTGCTGCTGAACGGTCTCAGCTGTGGGGGACTGCTCACTTTTGACTAGCTTTTCCAAGTGCATGGCCGCATCCCTCACCCTCCTGCCTTTCCCCAGCATGTGCTTGTGTACTTCCATCAGTCTGTGCCACCTTGCCCCCCCCCCCCCCCCCGCCGGCCCCACCCAGACTGAAGCCCTTGCCCCTGCCCGGGCACAACATTGAAAGGCAGCCGGGAATAAAGCGACTTGCCTGTGCCCCCGCCGAATGCACGTCTCCCCTTCCTTGGATGTCCTACAGTTGATTCTTGTGAGCGCTGTGCAAGGTTATGTGCACTCAGCTCAGAGTTCCCCTTGAAGTTCAATTCGCCAGGTGCATGCCTTTTAAATCACGCCGTTCTGAAGTCACGCCAATGTGGGAGGTAAATGTGACTTGTGGGGATCATTCTGGTGTGCAGCTACAATGATGAGTTGCAGATGCATTAAAATTAAGTTCCTGATGTTGGACATTGGGAAACACAGCCCGCCATTGATGGGCCGGGTGGACGGTCACAAACTGGTTTCACGACATCATAAAGCCAATTTTTGGCCTTCCCGCCATATTGTCCGCTCACATCACCAAACACGTCTATCGCCAAGGGGAGTGGAAAATTCCAGCCAAAGTGTGATGTCTGAGTTGTTGCAAGGTAAAAAAAAGACTTGCATTTATATAGCACCTTTCATGACCACAGGACATCCCAAAGTGCTTAACAGCCAATGGAGTATTTTTTAGTCACTTTTATAATGTGGGAGACATGACAGCCAATTTGCACACAGCAAGCTCCCACAAACAGCAGTATGATAATGACCAGATAATCTGTTGATCAAAGCATAAAAATTGGCCAGAACACTGGGGATAACTCTCCTGCTTTCCTTCAAAGTAGAGCCAAGGGATCTTTTCAGTCCACCTGAGAGGGAGCCTTAGTTTAGCATCTGTGGGCCTGAATCCAAAACCTTCTAACCAAGATGCAAGGGCTACCAGCCATTCCCATAATACCCCCCAAGTCACTCAGTCTTTAGGTTTACACATGGTCACTTGATCGAAGTACTGCAAGTTAGCTACTGCCTTTGCATTTGTACCCCCAAGGATATCAATAGTTTGTTTACCTTAAAGATTTTGCTTTCATCGAACTTTCTCACGGCACTGTATTTAACCACACAAATCTTCTGCCTTTCTGTTTAGGACATGCAGGAATGAAGCCTAGTGATGTTGCGAGTGCACTGCTGGATGCAATAAATGATTATGTGTTAGACTTCGTTCAACCTTCACTGTCTTTGATAAGGATTATTTTGTCCAAACCACGGATGATGGATGCATTTCGCCAATGTATGGAGGAGCATTTCAGAGTTTCACAGCCTGCAGGTGAGGAATTTTTCAGCACAATATCCCTGCAGATGCTTTCCATAATCTTGAAACCCCGTTCGGTAAGTATCATTATTTTGCACAGTTGGCATCAAGCTGTTGCAAGTCAGCTTCATTCACTCCTGTTCCACCATATGCCATTATCTCAAAAAAGCAACCATGGGGCCAATGTAACATTCCCATTTGCTATATTAATCAGCCTTATCACAACAACAATAAAAACAATTTGTATTTATACAGCACCTTTCATCTAGTCAAACATCCCAATATAGTTTGAAGGAGTGTTGTCGAGACAAAAGTTACACCAAGCCAAGGTGATATTAGAGCAGATGACCAAGAGCTTGGCTAAAGAGGTAGGTTTTAAGGAATGTCTTAAAGGAGGAAAGAGAGGTGGAGAGATTTAGGGAAGGAATTCTACATCTTAGGGACCAGGCAAATGAAGGCACAGCCAACGATGGTGGAGTGGTTAAAATCAGGATGTTCAAGAGGCCAGAGTTGGAGGAGTGTGGATATCTTGGAGGGCTGCAAAAGGTTACAAAGATAGGGTGGTGCGAGGCCTTGGGATATGAAAACAAGGTTGAGAATTTTAAAATCTAGGCATTGCTTAACTAAGAGCCATTGTAGGTCAGCAAGCACAGAGGTGATGGGTGAATGGGACTTGGAGCAAGTTAGCATAGGGACAGCAGCGTTTTGGATAACAGCAAGTTTATGGAGGGTAGAACATGTGAGGCCTACCAGGGGTGTGTTGGAATCATCGATTCTAGAAGTAATAAATCCATGGCTGAGGATTGTGAGCAGGTGAGCTGAGGCAGGGGTAGAGTCAGGTGATATTACTGGGGTGGAAGTAGGCGATCTTAGTGAAGGCATGATTATGTACTCGGAAGCTCATCTTGGAGTCAGGCATGGCGCCAGGGTTGCAGACAGCCTCATTCAGCTTCAGATGTAAGAACTTAATGAACTTATGACCTCAAGCTCCTGAGCTATATCGAAGCCAAAGAGTATTTTGTACTTTCCCCTTTTGAAATATATATGATGATATTAGAGTTTTGTAGTTACATTGCAAAAAATCAGTGCTGAACTCCTGAGGTGAGAATAACTGCCCTTGACATCAAGGTAGCACTTGACTGAGTGTGGCATCAAGGAGCCCCAGCAAAATTGGAGTGAATGGGAATCAGGGGGAAAACTCTTCACTGTTTGGAGTCATACATAGCAGAAAGGAAGATGGTTGTGGTTGTTGGAGGTCAGTTCTTTCAGCTCCAGGACACTTGCCTGGATGAGTGCAGCTCCCACAACACTCAAGAAGCTGGACACCGTCCAGGACAAGTGAATCTGCTTGATTGGCACCACATCCACAAACATTCACTCCCTCCACACCGACGCACAGTAGCAGCAGTGAGTACCATCTACAAGATGCACTGCAGGAATTCACCAAGGCTCCTTCGACAGCACCTTCCAAACCCACGACCACTACCACCTAGAAGGACAAGGGCAGCAGGTAGACGGGAACACTGTCACCTTGAAGTTCCCCTCCAAGTCATTTACCACCCTGACTTGGAAAAATATCACCGTTCCTTCACTGTTGCTGGGTCAAAATCCTGGAACTCCCTCCCGAACAGCACTGTGCGTGTGCCCACACCACATGGACTGCAGCGGTTCAAGGAGGCAGCTCACCACCACGTTCTCAAGGGCAACTAGGGATGGGCAATAAATGCTAGCCCAGCCAACGAAGCCCACATCCCGTGAATGAATAAAAAAAAATCTACTAATATTTTGATACTGGCAGTTAATTGATGTCTGGTATATTCTGGAGGTGACACTGTTTAAGGTAGTGAATCCTTCTGCAAGCATTTTATATTGCTGCATTCGGTATATTGCCGAGCCCTGCAGATCTAATTCCATCTGAATTGGAGCGAGGTTAGGATCGCTTTTTGGAGGTGTACTTAGCTAATCTTCTTTGGCAGTCTCAGATTCCAAAGACTCCACATTTTAAAGTCATACATTCTGTCCTTATTATAATTCCAGCATTAATTCCTTTCTCCACACTGGAAAATGCCAGCAGAAAGTCTGGACTAAACATGGTATATATGTTATATAACTTATTTTTCAGCACAAATGACTTTTTCGGTGAAGCCTGTTCCTGCCACCAAAACTTTTCTTGCTGCCAACTCTGTTCTTGCCACCAAAACGGTTCCTGCAGTCAAACCTGTTTATCCAATCATTCTGAGTGCAGCAAAGAGTTTGATTGGCATAGTTGAGGTATATGGCATGACGAAGAATGATATTGCTAAGGCTCAGAAGTATGTTGAAGATCTAATTAAAAAAAAATGCCAAAGCAAAGCCATATGCAATGAATATGCAGCCTGCTTCTCAGATGATGAAAGAAAACAAATCGTAGATCTCTGTCAAAAGCATCAACTGAAAGTTGAAATTCAGCAAACAAAAATAACAATAGATGGGCACAATACCGATGTTCTGGAATCCTTTATGGAAGTGAATTCTATGCTGCAGGCTGCCAAAGGAAGAGAGGATAGAAAGCAGGAAGAGACTCATATGAAGAAGATTGTTCAGTGGGAGTTTGTGCATAATGGAACAGTTCAACCTTATGATCAATCTTTAAACTGCGACCTTGAGAAAGCTTACCTGGATAAAAAGAAAACCTTAGTTTGCATGAAAAATGGGACAACGTGCACTGTTGACTTTGACAAGATGCAAGAAAAAGATTCAAAAGGAAACTTAGTGGATATTAAGAGAAGACTTCTTGAAGCAGGTATGTCAAAACAAATAGTTATCTTTATAAAAGAATTATTCAGGGAACCTGGTACACACATCATGCTGAAACTTCTTAACTGACTTTAGTTTCTTCATTAATTTTTATTTAGATTGCATTTTGAATAACAGTTTCTTTGTCTTTTTGAGCAAGTCTGAAGTTAAAAGCCTAGAACCCTGGTTTGGCTACTTACTGCTGGAAGTGTGGTACGGCCCAGTCTGCCCCAGCAAAGACCCATCCAAATTCTGTGGCCAGGGTTAATAGCACAAAAGAGCAGGGATTAACTTTGTGTGTCCACCCTGATCTCTGTCAAGTGAACCTAGATAGAAAGTGATGGCATGTTGAACTTCAGGTGAGCACCGCATCAGGTATAGCTATAATGTTGTCACCCTGTAAATTGAGTAACACACAAAGAATATTCAGCAGCAGAAGGTGTTGGAGAGTTACCTAACTTATGAGTCAATGGCCTGGATTTTCACTCATTCGGGAAGAGTTGGTAGCCCTTTAAAAATGGCGGATTGGACCCGATTCCAGGATTCCTGACTCCATTCCCAGACTTTCCAGTTTTCAACAGGGCCTTTAAAGGGTGCAGGCTCAGATGGAATAGGCACGTCTTAGTCCTCTGCAATTTGCATGGAGTCGGGCCAGGTTTTAAAGGACTTTAGGTTCATGGTCCCTCGGAGGGGAACTTATAAAGCGTAAGTTCAAAAGGTACTTCTCATGGGGCCCTATATATTTAAAGTATGTCCCCCTACCCATCCACTATGGCTCCTCATATCTTCCATCGCAGTGTATGCTCCCTCACAGCCCCCTATGGCCTCTCATGCTCCCTGTGCCAAGGTATTCCCCTCATCCAGCCCCTATGCCCCCTCATACTTTCCATTCCAAGATATGCCCTGCCACCCACCCCCTATGACTCTTTATACTCCCCATGCCAGAGTAAGGGCCCCAAAAACCCCCTATGGCAGAATGAGGCTTAGCTGAGAGCCTGGAAATCCATTAACCTTTTGAAACACCTGAGCCACAGAGAAAACATTGTATGATTGACAGTTCTGGCTCTCTGTTCTCTACTGTTAATGTCACAATGTTTATTTACACAAGATTAAGAGGTTTCAAGTGCCTACAGTTTCAGCTATTTAAACTTTAACAGGTCTGGATGTTTAATACTTTTATCACCCTTTAGTAAAAATGTTTTTTTTTAAGAAAGTGGAAAATTATCAATGAATGACTTTTTTAAAGCTTTTTTTTACAAATCCTGCTGTTACTATAGTGTTCATTGTAGATACTGGGTGAACGGGCATGGAATTGCTATAGCTTGGCATTAATGCTGATTGAAGAGATAGTTCGATGATGTGGTGGTAAACCCTGAAGATGGAGGAGCTAAGATTTTCCTCACTCAAATTTACTGTACCTCCAGCATGTTTAGGATCAGGACTGAAGGCATGAGATTGTGTGAAATAACATATGGTGAAATAACAGAAAGCACAGTGATGCTCATGTTATGATTATAAAAATATCGGCATTGGAATACAAGCAGGCAAGTTTGATATCTGGGAGATTTTGCTTAATTATCTTCAGTAGCCAGAAGGAAACTTAAAGTATTTTCTTCTTGAAAGTTTACACTTTATGTCATGAAACTAACATATGTTTTCATTATATTATTGTGGTTTATTGTAAAGTAGGTTTATGGGTGTGAGTATAGACGGTTCTGGCTATGTGATTTAATTGAATTAGAGTCAGATCGACCGCAAGCTTGAAATTACCAAAATAAGTTAAGGGTAAAAGGCATTTGAAACGCTCATGAGTAAACATGGATGAGGTCTTCACATCTATATTTTGAGATATGTGAAGGGGTTGTTTAGGTTTCAAAGGGATGATTGGATGTTTACAACTAACAAGATAAGCAAGGCCAAGCAGTGTGTTTATTTTTCACAAAAGTACTAACCATATTTGCAACATGAAAAATTTGTATATTCTGGGAAAAGTAAACTTCTAAAGACATATAGAACAACGGAATTTGCAGATTAAGGAGAGAGAAACATATATAAAGAGGATAGAAGGCTATGTTGTGGGGCTATGTAAGATCTAAGAGGACCATGTAAAACATCCTTGGGGAGGCCTCCAGCCATTTGTCCAGTAACCAAAGGTAGAGGAAAGCCTTTGGAATGCCACTGTCAAATGCGTGCTGTGGTAAACTTGCTGGCTTGCTATTTAAATTCAAAATTTATTTTGGATTGCCTTAAAGGGGGTGTGTTATTGAGAGTCAGGTTAATTAGGGATTTTGCGATTTGTCAGCAGGAAGTCTGGTCTAAACATATATATGTTATATAAATTTTGTTTAGTACAGTATTAAGTAACTGTAATCTTAAGTATGTGCTAGAAATCTTTTCTTTTGGTAATAAATGTTTTAATTTTTTAAAAAATCTCTAAAGGTGTTAGTGGACTCATTACTTCTGAATTCAGTGCACAAATCTTCTCATAATAAATAAAAATTGCAAAACTATTGTGGTAGCATTGCCAAATTTCCCTTGTGGATTTTGTCTGCCTGGCACACATCATCTGCCAAGTCATAACACTTGACAGTTTAAGCAATGCCCCAAATGTTTTCAAGTCAGTGAGCAGAGTTAAGCAGGAATTAATTGCCTTTACTGTATTGTTTTACTTTGATATTTGATGACAAGAATGAAGCAGGTATCTGAACTAAACTGATTTGCAAAGACAGATCATTTACAAATGAATAGTGAAACTTTGACGTTAACTTTTGGAATGCGCTTTCCTACTGCATTTGCATCTATTTTATGTACCAGCCAAACTCGAACTCCCAACAAGTTGGATTGACATGAAAGATCAGGAAGTTTTAATGGTTACTCTTCAGGCAAGTACAACAGAATACACAGATGTAGCAGCGACATTCGAGAAATCTTGTCAGAACATAACTGTCGACATAGTCAAGGTACGCATGTTCAATAAAATTTGACTTCATATGTTATTGCCTGTTACTCAGCTTTATCCTGTAAAGCAAACCACTAAAATTTCTCCTAAACACAGGTCAGATGCTAGACAGTGAAAATAAAAAGCTAACAGTTAAGATTTAAGGAATGGATGTGATTTGTTTTGGATTCTGGTTTGAAATCCATTCATTTTTCAACCTATAGTGCAGAATTTTTTGCTCGTTGGTTGGGCATGTCCGTGACCCGGTTGAGTGCAAGACGCACGCGAGTGCCCTGATGTTATTGCGCGATATTCCGGTCGGCGGGCGCGCGCAGGAGTTGGCAGCCCGCCCACTGACAATTAAGCGGCCTATTAAGGCCTTCAATGAACTAATTGATTGAAATTTTTCACTGCCCATCCGACCGTTAGGTTGCCGGGCGGGGGAAGAGGCCAAGCCGGATTTGCATATTTGGCGAAGCCTCATCCACGGGCGGGATGAGGCTTTGACCAGTGATTAAAAGAATGTTTAAATCTTTTTGCACTCCTATCTAACATGTCCCCGCTCATGTGACAGAATCACATAAGAGAACATGCTTTCACTGTTTTTCATTTCTTTATTTTGAGTGCTGAAAATCTTCAGCTCCCCAAGGCTGCTCTGTGCCTCATGGAGCTGTTACTGCACGCACCCACACGCATGCACAAACTTGGTCGCTCGCGTTCCTCTCGGCCCCCCACCCGGCAGCGCTGCAGCACGCGTTTCACGCTAACTGGCCATTAATTGCGGGTTGTGGTCGGGTTCCCCACTGCTCCCCGGTCCACCCACCACCCCTGCACGACGACTGGAAAATCCTGGCCGTAGTATAAAGTCTTATCTCTGCCTGTACTTTGTGTAGTTAAACCCTCCCACCAGGGTAGCATCTCAAGATTTTCATTGTCAACTCCTCAGCTTTGGATTTTGGGAAGCTGGCCAGCAAAACCGAGGAAGGGGACTTCTGGATCAGGAGGGCCACTTACCTGCTGGATTCAGCATTCCTACCCGGACAACTCCTCCATGATTGGACACCTCACTCTTTTCAGTTACCCGCTTCCAACTCCATTCCCCGCCCCGAGGCCTCTGATTTGCCACCCCTTGAGGCCTCCGATCTATCCTCCGAGGCCCTCTAGTTCCACCACCCCTCACCGCTCAGAGGCCTCTGGCCTCACTTTCCAAAGCCTCTGATCTGCCCCCAGGCCTCTGGTCACCAATCGCCCCCCCCCCGCCGATTTCCAATCCCCTGCCACGAGGTCTTTGAACTCCCTTCCACCAACACCATCTCCGCCACCGAGGTCTGCGATCTCATCCCTCCACTTTCCCCTGATTCCTTAAGCTTCCAATCTCTGCCCACCTGCAGCATTGTACAAAGCTCCACTTGGTTTCGGGCCCCTTCCCTGCATGCCTGCTTCCCAAATTACTGTAAGTTTTATTATTTAACTATAAGCTATCGTATAAAATCAAAGTAAATAAGGACAGAATGTGCTACCGTAGAATAGAGACGGAATTCTGTTCTTATATTCTGTTTCAGTTATCACCTGCTCTCTAACTGTGCTTCACCTGAAGACCTAAGAACACATTGGGTCTTGATTGTGGGCGTCCAATTCCATGTACAAGCTGAAGTAGCTTCAAATCCGTTGTTCGGATTTTCCTTTTTACCACCACTTTCAATGAAGCTGGGCCACTAAAATCTTGCTAAGATGACTAAGATCAGTCATGATCTTGTTGAATGGCTAAGCAGGCTCAAAGGCCTACTCAAGCTCCTATTTCTTATGTTCTTACGTAAGACCATTAAAATGCAAATACATCCAGAAATTGTTGTACCAGGAACCTCCTCCTGCAAACCTTTCATTCTGTAGTACCACAAACACAAAGCATCCCCTTCTCATTTTTGTTTTCCTATACTATTCCATCAAACATCTCCAAAACCTGACCTCCAGGAACACCTCTTTCCCCCTACTGGAAAGTTGCTCCAGTGGAGATTGAGAATGAATACCAGTAGAATTCAGCTCTATCCCATTGTCAAATCCCGTTCTGACTGATCGATTTAAGCTCCGTTCAAAATTTCAGGCCCAACTTAATTTAGTGTGCAGTGAGATCCATATGGAATGTCTTTTTACTAAATAATATTAGTTGCAATTGTTTGTTATTTATTTTTATATTAAAAACTAATACTGTATAAATATCTCATCTAGATCGAAAGGATTCAGAATCGCAAGCTTTGGCTAAGTTATTCTATCAGGAAAGAAACTGCACAAAGAAAGAATCCCGGGCTAAATGTTGAGCAGATCCTTTATCATGGGACCACAAAGGAAATTTCCCAAAAAGTGAACAAAACTGGCTTCAACAGAAGCTTTTGCGGGAGAAATGGTAAGAATCTGGGAAAATACAAGAATAAATAGACCAACAATCTGCTGGAATATTCAGGCCTGGCAAAGAAAAGCAGTGAGCAATGTTTGAAGGTGTGAATTCAAATGAAGGAACTTAGCAGCTGCAAGTTCTGAGTTCTTGCTAAGACTTTTGAAGCTGACAAATTTAGATGTCAATGGGATGGGGAAAATGTCATTGTAATCAACTCATGGTTAGCTGTAAGTAGCTAATGCCATGCAGCACGGAAATATGGTACACAGACAGACATGTGAACATTGGAGACAATCCAGAAGCTTCATCAGGATGATGCCAGGGGTTGGAAAATGTAGATATGAGGGGAAACTTGAGATGTTGGAACTATTTCTATTAGAGCAGAGAAAGCTGAGGGAACTCATTTGAGGCACTTTTTTTTTAAATTTCAAGGGTTTTGATAGGTTGAATAACTCTGGTTGGAGAGTCAGCTGGGAAGTACTTCTTTACTTTGGGAGTTGTATAAAGGTAGTCCTTGGAACAGGGGGTGAATAAGGCAAATTGAATTTGTTAAGGTAAAATAGGACACCTTTGAGATAACGAGTCAGTGCTGCTGTCGAGAGAGTTTGGGAGTGTGCATGTAGTGGTGCATAGAGTTAAGCATGGATCTCAGAATGCAGGGAATGAGGTGGTTCAAGAAACTTGGAGATACCTGTGATCGTGGGTGGATCTGAAACGTGAAGGGAAGAATTTCAATTGGAACCCATGTGGGATAAGTCAGAGCCAGAGCCAGGTCAAATACAAGAAGGCAGACAATGGAAATTGACAAGATAGAAGTGACAAAAAGAAATCTTGTCAGAGAGAAGGGTAGAACTTTTTCAAGGTGGGAATTCCTGGAAGATTAATGGCTGTGAATTAAGAAAAATAAAATACTTAACGGATGCTGGAAATCTGAAATAAAAACTGAAAACGCTACTGAGGTCAGGTAGCATCTATGGAGAGGGTTAACTGGCCCAATTTAATTCTAAATGCACCCACATGCACAAAGTTAAAATCAGGCCCAATGTTTCAGCACTGTTCACCAGGATTGGTAAAAGGTAGAGATTTAACAAGTTTTAAGTAAGTATAGTGGCAGCGAAAGTGGGGAGCTGGGAAGAACAGAAGGGAAGGTAGATCCAGCATGGATCTGCTGGGCCAAATGGCCTCCACTGTTCTGTAACCATTCCATGATTCTATAATATACAGCACAGGGTTCTCCAGGATTGCACCCAAGGGTGGTTAAGTGTTGTTATGATGGGAGGCCAGATATTGCGCCTGTTTGTATTCAAACAGAAGAAGCTATGAGATTTGGTGAAACATTTTAAAATTATAAAGGGTTTTGATACACTGACTAGAGAAAGATTACTTTCTCAGGTTGTTTAGGGGTATCTATGATGAGGGTGCATCAATTTAAAATGTTCATGGTAGATCATGGTGCAGTGCAAAGCAGATGGTAATGGGACAAGAAGCAAAAGTTGAGTCTAGAGGACGTGCAAATTGGGAATAACAGAATCGTCATCAAAAGCTGCCGAGAAAATGAGGGCAGAGGTCATGATCTGAAATTTCTGCAAAATGCCTAACTGAAATGTGAGGTGATGTTCCTTGAGTTTCATTGGAACAGCGTAGGAGGCAAATGATTGAGAGGTCGTAGTGGGGCAGAGGATAAAAATGGCAAAGGGTCAGGATTGTGGTTTGAATGGATGTGTTCTGCAAAGCAGTCACCCAATCTGTATTTGGATTTCCCAGTGTTGAGGGGACCAGATCCTGAGCAATCAAAACAGTACATTAAATTGAAAGAACAATATTTGTATCCAAAGCTAAACCCACTGCCCTCCTATTTCCACATGGCATTGTTCCCTTGTTCCTTTTTCAGCTTTAAATGCTTATCTACTCTTTCTTTTAAAGATTCCGAATTCACAGTTTGAACTATTCCGTGGCAAAGCATCCCCTATTCTAATAACTGCATAAACAATGTCTCCTACTCTCCGCTGCATTTTGGTGAACATTTTAAATTGATGCACCCTCATCATAGGTACCCCTAAACAACCTGAGAAAGTAATCTTTCTCTAGTCAGTGTATCAAAACCCTTTATAATTTTAAAATGTTTCACCAAATCTCATAGCTTCTTCTGTTTGAATACAAACAGGCGCGATATCTGGCCTCCCATCATAACAACACTTAACCACCCTTGGGTGCAATCCTGGAGAACCCTGTGCTGTATATTATAGAATCATGGAATGGTTACAGAACAGAGGAGGCCATTTGGCCCAGCAGATCCATGCTGGCTCTCTGAAAGAGCAACTCGAGCTAGCCTCACTCTCCTGCCCTGTCCCCATAGCCCTGATTTTTTTCTCTCTCTCCAGGTACTTAACCAATTTCCTTTTGGAAGCTCTGGTTGTATTTGCCTCCACTACACTCTCTGATAGTGCATTCAAAAGCCTAACCATTTGCTGTGTAAAAAAAGCTCTTTCTTGGTTCTTTTTCCAGTTACCTTAAATCGGTGATCTCTGGTTCTAAACTCTTCCACTACGGGGAACAAATTCTCTCCAACTACTCTACCTAGACTCTTCATGATTTTGAACATCTTCATCAAACCTCCTCTCAACTTTCTATTTTCTAAGGAAACTAACCCCAGCTTCTCCAATCTATCCACTTGACTAAAGCCCCTCATCCCTGGAATCATTCTTGTAAATCTTTTCTTCACATGCTCTAAATACTTCATGTGCTTGATAAAGTGCGGTGCACAGAATTGGACACAATACTCCAATTGATGCCAAACTAGAGCATTATAAAGGTATATCATAATTTCCTTGCTGTTCTACTCTATACCTCTATATATAAAGCCCAGGTTCCCAAATGCCTTTTAAACCACATTCTCAATCTGTCCTGCCACCTTCAATTCACATTCCCCATGGCTTTATTGCTCTTTCTATAACTGAACATCTAAAACGATACATAATGCTCTAATAGTGGCTGAGCAATGCCTTGTACAAATTTATAGTTAATTCTTTATTCTGGCACTTTATCCTCCTAATATGAAGCCTAAAATACTATTAATCCTTTTTTAATGTATCCACCCACGCTCTCATTTTCACAAGCCAAAAACGAAACAGCCTAAAGGTGACAGGCTGCATCTGTCACATAGTCTGCAGAAAAGTCAATCGACACAAATATATTTTCTGTTCCCTCCCTTTAATCCTCTTTTCTCTGCCTATTTTAAATTTTATGGCATTATTTTTCCTCTTTCCCTAGTGTGGTTATTGGGGAGATCAGCGGTGTGGTGGTAATGTCACTGGACTAGTAATCTGGAATGACCAGGCTAATTCTCTGGGGCTATGGGTTCAAATCCCACCATGGCGGCTGATGGAATTTAAATTTAATTACTAAAATCTGGAGTTGAAAGCTCATCTTGGAGATGAAAGGCCATGAAACTATCATTGATTGCCATAATAAACCCACCTGGCTCACTAATGTCCTTCAGGGAAGCAAATCCCAGAAGGCCTCCATGTGACTCTAGATCCAGATCAACTGCCTTCTGAAATGGCAAGACACTCAGTTCAAGGGCAATTAGGGATGGGCAGCAAATGCTGGCCTTGCCAGTGATGCCCACGTCCCATCAAAGCATGCAAAAATAAAGACACTTAGCTTGCCTGGGATTTTCAAGTTGCAGCTTTTCTATTTATTGTAGCCCTCTGAGTTTTCCCATGTTTTTAGAAGGTGCAATGCAGCAGATTGTCAACTTAAACAACTATCTAGTAATGTATTTTTCATGCTTCTTAGCCACTTCCTATGGAAAAGGAACTTACTTTGCCTTGAATGCCTCGTATTCATGTAAAAAGATATACGCCAACCCTGATTCTGACGGATGCCAATACATTTATCAAGCACGAGTGATTACTGGGAAGAAATGCAGAGGACAACAGAATATGCTGGAACCAACACCAGTAAATGTACAACAGGACCCAACAGACCTTTGCGACTGTGCAGTGGATAAGTTATCTAAGCCCACTATTTTTGTTGTTTTTTGCGATGATGGAGCATATCCTGAGTACTTGATAACCTTCAAAACAAAGACAGTATGAATCAGAAGCACGCTGTCCAGCAACCATGATTTCACTGCAATTTATTAGAATGTCAGTCATATTTTTGGTAAATCCAGCATAGCTCAAGTTGCAGCATATACTTTAATGATCTGTTCAGGACACTGTCATGTGTCAGGTTGCCAGTGGGCACTCTTTCCAACCTAAGGCGAAACAGCATAACCTTAGAAGACAAAGATTAATCATAATCTAGGATGTTGAATATGGGGGAGGTTAGGCATTGTCAGGGACCCATAGAAATGGTCTGCCCCCACCCCCGCCAACCCATGACTTAGACTCTGATGTTTTGGGTGCATATACCTTTCAGGGTGAAATATCCCAACCTGTCTTTTTCTCTATGGATGCTAATAGATCTGCTGTATATTTGCAGCATTTTCTGTTTTTACTTCATTTCACATCAGAGCCAATGTGGTTACCAAAGTAAGGAGACAATCATTTTGGGCTGGAGGCAAACAATGAGATGGCACAGCAGTCGATCACTCACTCCCCTCATGACAATTTTGAAAAAGCATCCTGTGCTCATCTGTACTCAAGTCCATGCCAAATTCTTAGTGTATATGTACAAAAATTTGAGTTATATCTTGTCATCTCTGGATGTTGGCATGGCACCTAATTTACACAAGACTTTTGCCTAAATATGTTCGGTTACCAGAGCGACACAATTCATCCAAATAGGGAAAAACAGCCGAAGATATAAGGGAGAACAGGCACACCAGTGTGAGGAGTTAATCCAATTACATTTTAATAGCAATTGTCCTTTAGGATAAGCTGTTTTAGAATATATTGCAAGCATTATGGTTGAAACTATTTTGCAGGATGACTAAATTGCTTTACTGTTAAATTAACTTCTCTGCAATTCCATATTATAAACTAAACATCTTATTCTGAAGTGCAATCAGTTGTGGTGGGACTCCCTCTGAGCAAGTTGTCATTGTAAACATCACTGTCAGTGATTTTGTTTATATACATTTAATTTAATAAAACACAAGTCCACATATTGTTTCCCTGCCTTGTATACACAACGTTGAGAATTTAAATTTAGCAGAAATAATCACCAGGATTTGCAATAGCTCTGATGGCAAAATGGTAGGTATTCACCATCGTTACTCCTGTGAAACTGATTGTAACTTCTGGTGTCCATGCATATGCAGTGGATATGAATCCGATCAGTGATTCCCCATTGCTCCACAGGGCGCACTGTTGAAGTCCTCACAGATGGAAATCAATTAGAAGTCACTGATTTGATGTGAACTTCCACTTTCTGCTATCTTAATGTTGCTGTAAAAAGAACTTTGGCCAGAATATTGCCATCGGCTTGCAGGGGGGCGGGCCTGACGTGCCGACACGCAAAATGACGCGCGGTGATGTCAGGCATGTGTCCCATCATCATTGCGGGTCACTTAGATGGTTCATTCGGCGGGCACGTGCCAGTGGCGGCTGCACGCCCACCAAACTGTCAGCGACGTATTAAGGCCATTAAAAAAAAACAATTAAAGTTGTTTGCAATGCTGCCCGCCAACCTGAAGAGCCCAAGCAGCCTTCACGTTTTTTTAGGAAACCTCATCCACGAGCGGGATGAGGCTTCTTAAAGCTTTAATTAATTAAGTGAAAACATTTTCCTAAATATAAAAACATGTCCCAGCTTATGTGACACGGTCACATGAGGGGACACGTTTAAATAATTTTGTACTTTATTTATAACAACTTTTTCTTATCAACTTAATCTCTCTGAGGCAGCTCTGTGCCTCAGGGAGATCACTGCGTTCTTTTGTGCACATGCGTGAAAGAGCGCAGGCCCCAACTCTCCCTCCTCCCTTCCCCCCACCCACATAGGTGGCGCTGAGCGCTACCGGCCGCACATCATGCTGGGTGGCCTTATTTGGCCCACACACATAAAATGGCGGCGCACAGCCGATCGCGAGCGGTGATCGGCTCCGCACCTAGCCGGCCCGCTCCTGTCCAGCCTGCCCGACATAGGCAAGTTTCTGGCCTTTGAAAACGTTATACCTTGTAACTGTTCTTTAACAGTGTATTAAATCATAAATGCTGTTTAAATCCTTGGCCCTGAAATACTAATTTTATATTTGTAAAATGTCAAATTTCTGCATTACGTGCTAAAAATCCATTAATCTTTAAACTTGAAAAATTTTTTGTTTATGATATTTCAGCTTCTACCTTAATCCCACATGTATGTCCCAGCCTTTATGTTACTTCCACATAAATTGTAAAAGGCGAACAAGAAAACCTTGTTATTTCCCGATTTGCTATCTGTGAGAATTCTTAAATGCAACTGGCTGCTTACCTGCTTGATGACATCACTGTTGCTGGATGTCAGAGATTCATTGTAACTGGCACAACAGTTAAACTAACACTGGGAAAGGTAAAAACACACCACAAAAATCACTAGACCTCTATGGGTAGCTTTCTTCACAGTCAGCAGCTAACACCATCACTTTACCGCTGGCTGTAAAATCCATGACAGCCAGTTTCCATAGCAACATGGAAGCTCACTTATTCTTTTGCAGCATTTGTACCATCAAGTATTCAATTCATCTCCCAACAGCAGACCTCAATATAATCCCACCTACATAGTAAACAGTGTCCAATATAAATTAACCTTTGGTTTTGTTAACTGAAAATGTTAAAGCTACATGCTCTGCTCCTATAATGTGCCCTTATGTCAGAGTCCCTATTTATATTTATATTTTATCCCTATTTATATGTCTGTTTTCTCTCATGTACTATCCTTTTCCTTCATTACTGGTGTGGTTAGGTCTCTGCCTTTCACTGCGGTGTTAGGGATTGCTGACAGAATAAGAGAGAAATTTTGTTTTTGAAATGGAGGACGTGGACTTGAAAATTTAGTCCAGTGCAACTGAGCGTACACAAAATAAGCCTATCGGGAGCACTGCGCTTGTTGCTCCTGGTTCATTTTCTGCTGAGTAGTGGTTTAAGGGCATGAGCAGCCCCAGGACAGCCAATGGGCACACAGTGTAAATTCAGGGCTCAATAAATTCTTTGCATTGTGGACTATTTCAGTGGAACCAAGGAAAATTACAAAGAACAGGAAAAACCATTGTAAACACACACAATCAATGCCAGATATGGATACATCATTAATGCGAGCATCACCTTCAAAACTACAAAACCCACAGAGCGAAGGTGCAGAACGCCCTTCATCAACGTCTACTGTAAGGACTGAAGAGCACCAAGGACGTGAAAGCGTGAGTGAAAATCATAAAGTCGCCATTAACCCTGTAAAATTAAAGAAACAAAGGCAGCCCCTTGCATTTCAGTTTTATGTGCACTGGAAGTGGAGGTGTATCTCAACCTCAGTGTGCAATTTGTGGACAAGTAATGTCCAACGATCCTTTGAACTCTTCCAAGTTGCAGAGTTATTTATTTACAAAGCATGACATATACAAGGACGAGCAGCATTTGTTTTTCAGCTAAAGGCTGAGGAGCTGGTTAGCACTAAAGCAGTGAGGAAATCCATACCTACCAGTGATCAAAAGCTTTTTGCCTCATCGTCATAGTGGTGCAGAAAATTGCTAGATCAAAAAAATCATATACAATTGCTGAGGAGTTAATCCTGCCACGTGCCATTGAAAACATCAAATGTTTGGAGAGCAGAAAGCCAAGGAACTGGGAAAAATAACATGTCAAACGACACTGTCAAACAACGATTGATTTAATGTCAGAAGATTTAGGGTGGAATCGTCCCAGATTTGCACTAAGTGTGGTCGCGGGCGGGTAAAACGGCACTTTACCTGCCGGCTGCAATGGCGGCTTCTCACAACCTATCGTCCCACACCCGCCGCATTAGTTATGCATTCCCAGGAAACACACCGTTTCGATGGTGGGCGGGCTCTCATTCGCCCGCCACGCCATCACCTCACTGCTTCATCACGCCGGACGCCATATTTAAAGTGCAACCGTGCGCGCACCTCTTAGTGCTCCCAGCCCAGGACTGCTGCACAGATGACAGGATGGCCCCAAAAGGCAAAAAGACTGCAGCTCCCCCCCCCCCCCCCGCTTCAGTGAAACGTCTCTCGAGCGCCTTTGGAACACCGTGGAGGCCCGCCGTGATGTCCCCTGCCCCAGGCCTGGCCGCAGGATGGGCACCTGCATCACCAGGCCAACATGGGAGGCGATGGCAGCGGTGGTCAGTGCCAATGCCCTGCAAAAGAGGACAGACACCTAGTGCTGCTACAAGATGAATGTTCTCATCCATTCCGGCAGGGTAACTCTCTCTTCTCATCACTCACAACTCACACACTCACAAACCCATCCCACATCCACAGGGATCTCACACCTCAAGGGACAACACCACTAACTCTCACACACACCCTCACATCTCCATCAGGCTCATACCCTCTCGAGCTTGTGTCCTCACCCTGTCCATGGTGCTGCTCACCACACAAACATTCCACGCAGTGCAATGTGTCCTGCTCATACACCCTCTCCATCTGTTTTCATGCAGGAGAAGTCTGCTCACATCAGCAGGGAGAGGTCCCAAACTGGGGCTGGAATGGCCCACATTAGGTCCCTCATTCACTTTGAGGAGTGTGCCATCGGTGTGCTGACTGGTGAGTACAAGGACTGTGCCTATGGTGACAGTGAGCTCGGCAGCGACACCCTCGTGAAGGTCCTGCACCAGATGTAAATGCTCTCTCAATGCAAATGTGAGCGCTCTCTCTCTTGCTTTTGATTCTGATGAAATGCATTAATTATCTCTACTTTGGTTCATAGGGAGCTCTGCCAGGTGACCGACACCCTCAGCCAGCCAGTCCCTCAGCTCCTTACACAACCTCAACTCCAGCCAGTGAGGCCTCCTCCATTGAAGAGCTGGAAATAAGCAGCCTGGAAGACCATCACAGCGCTTACCCACACCCTCCACCAGCACAGAAGCATACAGCCCGGTGGGACCTAGGCCTGGAGCAGGCTCAGGTTCGCAATCTGGTGGTCATTCCATGGACACATGTCCGCAGCAGGAGGAGGCAGGTTCGATCGAGCTCCCCGGCACTTGGAGAACTGCTGGGGAAGAGGCCTGAGTTAGATGACAAGCCTCTGGAATTGGCCTTCCAACTCATCCTGGAGAGTCCCCAGAAGGTGTGGGAACATCACGCAGAGCTATTGGAAGCCCTCTACAGAGTGGCACTCGAGTCTGAGGGAGTGCGTCCGCCTGCTCTCTGATGAAGTGGTGCCCACATGTGCAGGTATAGAGGTCTCCATGGGGAGTTTGGCAGATGCCATGGAGACTCTGGTCCAGCAGAATGCAGAGATGTGTGCAGACCGGCACTCCATCATGGAAGTCACGGGTGAGTTCCTGCACTGGCAGGAGGGAGGGAAACGGAGCACCTCAATGTACCTCCAGGTGCCCCTTTCCCTCAAGGAATCAGGCTGGGACTCCTCCTGAAGGCAGGAGGAGCTGGATACCTCTGGGCCATCCAATCAGGAACCTCAGCGCCTGTCCTCTCCCTCTGAGTCCCCTTTGCCTGTGAGACCCTCAACCTCATCCTCTGTCACCACAGAGGGAGTAGCTGGCCCACAAGTGATTCTGGAGGGAGAAGTGTGTGTGCGGCAGGGCCTTTTGGAGCCTCGTGCAAGCACTCTCCCACGCATGCAGACCCTTGCCGTATCACACCCACTTCAGTGTCCTGAGAATTTTGAATGCTGCCTGCTGGGGTTCGCTTTCAGTTGTCCACCTGAGCCGACCTGTATCTCCGCTCAGCCAATGATCACACTGCCCTGCAGCACCTGATCTCACCCATCACAACTGTTGTCTCACTTTTGATTTAGACGCTCCCCTGTCTTTTCCCTCACCCAGTCACCCATTTCCTTTCACCCATCACTGTTGAGCCCCCTGGCATCACTTTCCACCTTCCAGCCACAACCTTTTTCCTACAAGGATGTTCAGGTGAACGTGCGCATTCCCTTCCTTCCCAAAAATCCCACCCTATTCCACATTCACCTCCCAGGCCTCCTCCTTCCCACCCCTGGGGTCCGTGTCTGCCTCTGGGTTCCCACCAACCACCCTGCCATCCCTTCTACCGCTACTTTTGAACCCTCATCTCCCACCCTAGCACCTCACTCTGCGCTCAGTCATTCTCACTATTCCCTCCTACAACGCCCACCCTCAGTTCACTCCCCAGGAAGCAGTCATGGACTCATCATGTGCCGTCCCTTGCATATTCACCTGGACATCCCCCCTCTGGACCCCTCCCCCCCGTTGGAACTCCTTACCGCCCCCCCACCAGACTCCACCCCTGCTTAGCCCTTCCCCCTTCCTGACTTCTTCTGCCACACTTAGTCTTTCCCCATCCTGACCCTTTCCTCCAGCCTTACTTCTTCCTCCAGCCTTAGTCCTTCCCCTGTTCCTGACTACTCCCTCTCCCCTTATTTCTTTCTCCAGCCTTATTCCCTCCTCTCTGCACACTCCATACTCCCCCCGGACTCCCTCCCCTCTCCATACTCCTTCCCCTCTCCAATCTCCTTACTTTGCAACTTTCACCCTCCTTACACCTACCTCCCCAGTTGCCATCTTCTGCCAGTACCTTAGTCCCTCCTCCTCCCCGTACTCACTTTCCCCTCACAAACTACCCCCAAAGCCTTCATTCTTCCTCTCCCAAACTCACCCCTTCCATCCCCCCAACACCTCATCCTCTCCCAGTCAACCCTAGACCTTCTTCTCCCAGCCCCTGGTATATCTTCCCCTCCCAAACACAGCTGGTCCTTCCTCTCCACACTCTCAATTATCATCCGTTGTGAGCAGACCCTCCATGGTGACTTTCCAACCTCCGTGAGCTGCTTCACAGCAAGGCCATGTCCATGAAAATACACACAACATGCCATGGACGTTCCTCCAGTGTGCCATTGCTGTTGGGCTCCAGTATCTTCTACTCCACAGGTGTCTGCGATGTGAGCAAGGCCCTGGCGGTAAGTCCCGACTTCTGCATGTCACACTTGTCAAGAGTATTCGACACCAGCATGCAATCACGCCAGTGTGGGCGGACAATCCAACGGGAGGGGATGATTCTGGTGGGCTGGCCTTATAATGATATCCAGATGTATTACAATGAGGTTCCCAACAAATGATGGTGGGGAACCCAGCCCGCCATCGATGGGCTGAGCGGGCAATCGCAAACTGGTTTCACAACATCGTGAAACCGATTTCTGGCCTTTTCACAATATTGACAGCTCACGCTGCTGAACACACCCAACACCAGCGGGCCTTAGCTTTGCAATGTATTGAATTCCTGTGTGGGAATGACTGTGAAACAACTAGACTAATCCACAGACATTTCTGAAATGTCTCATTTAATTGCCCAAGTGCAGCATGTGTGGAACAGGGAAATAAAAGACTTCTGGTTTTGCAAAGAATTCAAGACAACAACAAAGCCAGGTGATATTTTCAAAGCATAGCACGATTTCATGAGTTCAGTAGAAATCAGTCAGACAAGTTACATTGAGGCCTCCACTGACCAGGCTGCATCCCGCTGTTGCACAATTGTAAAAACCATGGTACCTTGCTCTGTTTGGACACATTATTTTTTACACTGAGAGGCATTGCTGCAAGAGATATTGAACCAGATCTTCACGAAGTTCTCAACACAGCAACAACACCTGTTAATTTTACTAAACCTAGAGCAAGAAACTCCAGGGGCCAGATCTTCCCCTCAGAGTTGGGAACTGCGAGTCATACCCTTTTCCAACCTTGTGATCCAGACTCCATCATGTTCTGCTGCTCCCACAGTGTTTTTCTCACCTGAGGCATGGGTGGACAAGTTTTGGGTCTGCTGTCTCCCTAGGCAGGCACAGGTCAGCAGTGGATGTGGGCGGGTGACAAGGCAGGCTGGTCAGAAGGCCTGCCTCCATTTACTGGCACAATGACCCAGTTCAATTCAGGGTTGTTAGCCCCTCTAGCCCTCACATCTTACATCCTCACCCACTCATCTACACCCCTCCCCACCATTCATGCCCCCATGCACGCTTCATGCTTCCTCATATCCCCATCCCCAACTTTGCCCCAATAAAATCTCCCATATTCCTCCATGCCCCCTATATCTTTTCCATACCCCCATGTTGCCTGCATCTCCCATTCCCACCATACTCCTTCGATCCTTCGATTACCCTCATGCCCCTGATGCAGCCTCCATACCCACTTCCCCAGTATCCACTATGTACAGAACTAATGAGCCGTTGGTAAGCCTGGAAAGCCATTGAAATGCTCCTGAAACTGATACAATAAATAAAGAGGCTTTGACAATCTCTTTTGAAAATAAAACTGCTCACCTTACAACCTCATAAAAATACCAATCCACCATAGCCATTCATAGTATCAATTACAAGACCTATAATCCACTTCACAACACTTAATCTTATCTAAATAAACAAAGAGGTGTTTAAAAACACATCAAAGAAAGAATAACTTATTGCAAGGTAATAAAGATGTCAATCAAATCAATAAAGAAGCTGAATATTATTTAAATGGAGAAAGACTGCAGAAAGTTGCAGCACAGAGGGATTTGAGGGTCCTTGTGCGTGAATCCCAAAAAGCTAACATACAAATTCAACAGGTAATAGGGAAGGCAAATGGAATTTGCAAAAGTTATTTCAAAGGGAATGGAGTATAAAAATAGGGAATTCTTGCTAAAACTATACAAGGCACTAGTTAGACTACACCTAGAATACTGGAACAGTTTTGGCCCACTTATCTAAGGAAAGATATTGGAGGCAGTCCAGAGAAGGTTCACTAGGTTCATTCCGGGTATGAAGGGATTTTCTTATGAGGAGAGGTTGAGTAGGTTGGGCCTGTACTCACTGGAGTTTAGAAGAATGAGAGGTGACCTTATTGAAACGTATAAGATTCTTAGGGGGCTTGACAGTGTAGATGCTGAGAGGTTGTTTCCCCTTGTGGGGGAGTCTAGGACCAGAGGGCATAATCTCAGAGAAAGGGGTCGCCCATTTAAAACAGAGATGAGGAGGAATTTCTTGTCTCAGTGGGTAGTTAATTTGTTGAATTCCTACCTGCAGATGGCTGTAGAAGCTGGGCCATTAAGTATAATCAAGGCAGAGATACACATTTTTAATTAGGGTTTTGCAGAAAAGGCAGGAAAGTGGAGTTGAGGATTATCAGATCACCCATGATCTCATTGAATGGCGGAGTAGGCTTGATAGGCTGAATGGCCTACTTCTGCTCCTATGTCTTTTGGTTTTATGGTCAAATAAAGCTAGCCCTTTCCTTCACACTGCAAACAGGCTCCTTTGTGCTGAATCCATTAGCCATTCTTGAAGCTGAGTCAAGCATTTATAATAAGGTCATTTGGAAATACAGATGTCTGGCCATCTCTTCAAACTGTTTCTGTAGATACATACGCCAGAATTGTTTGTTTAATCTTTCTCAGTTTGCTCATGTGCTTGCTAAAAATGATGGACAGAGTTTATGATTTGAAATTATTGAGGCCACTGGTGGCTCCAGAAGGTGTGTTTATAACAGAAGTGTCTAATTCAAATTTTATATTTGACAGACACAATGAACTTTACCACCTACTGGTCTTTGTAAACAGTTTGCACACTCATGTTCTTTTGACATGTTGCTACATCACAGTGTCACCCATTTTGGTCATTAAATGTATCAAGCACCAATTATTATCTTATATTAATTGATATTGCATTGATGTACTTCATCACCACCATCCAGAGATGCCCTGGCTGTATTTTTTATTGCTAAGTGGCCTATTCGCCAAATAGAGTCACGTTTCACTGCAGGACCTTCAAAAACTGGTAGTGCTCCAACCAGGATCCAATTTTAAGGAAATCCTACCCACCTCACATATTCCCAGCACAGAAGGCATATCACACTAGAAGTGCCAAAGTGAGCAAATTAGATGGCCTTGCATTATCAGTCCCCATAGGTCAATAAGACACTTCTGCTAAAATGAAGATAATAGATCATGGTCTGGAATTTAACAACAAAAAAACTGGTGGATTGGGGTCAGGTCAGAGCTTAAAATTTTAAAACTCTCTAATTCTACTCCCAGCTTACCTTCAACACACCTCCTTGCAGATTTAACAGAGGTGGGATAGGAACAGGCAGCCAACCTGCTCCCAGCAGGAGGGTTGGCAATTTAACTGATGATTGCATGATGTCCATTCATGACTCCTCAGATACTGAAGCAGTCCTTGTCCAAATGCAGCAAGACCTGGACAATACCCAGGCTTGGGCTGAGAAGCAGCGAGTAACATTCACGCCACACAAGTGTCAGGCAATGACCATCTCCAACAAGAGAGAATCCAATCATCGCCCTTTGATGTTCAATGGCATTATCATCACTGAATCCCCTACTAGCAACATCCTGGGGGTTACCATTGACCAGAAACTGAACTGGACTAGCCATACAAATACTGTGGCTACAAGAGCAGGTCTGAGGCTAGGAATAGTGCGAGGAGTAACTCACCACCTGAGTCCCCAAAGCCCGTCCATCATCTACAAGGTACAAGTGAGGAGTGTTATGGAATACTCCCCACTTGTCTGGATGAGTGCAGCTCCCAAAACACTCGAGAAGCTTGACACCATCCAGGACAAAGCAACCCGCTTGATTGGCACCACATCCACAAACATTCGCTCTCTCCACCACTGATGCACAGTAGCAGCAGCATGTATCATCTACAAGATGCACTGCAAGAATTCACCAAGGTTCCTTCAACAGCACCTTCCAAACCCATGGCCACTACCATCTAGAAGGACAAGGGCAGCAGATAGATAGGAACATCACCATCTGGAAGTTCCCCTCCAAGTTACTCACCATCCTGACTTGAAAATGTATCACCGTTCCTTCACTGTTGTTGGGTCAAAATCCTGGAACTCCCTTCCTGATGGCACTGTGGGTGTACCTACACCACATAGACTGCAACAGTTCAAGAAGGCAGCTCACCACCACCTTCTCAAGGGCAACTAGGGATGGGCAATAAATGCTGGCCCAGCCAACAAAGTCCACATACCATGAATGAATAAAAAAAAAAATTAACCGATGATTTAAACCATTTTATGAGCTTAACTTTGGCCAGCTGGGTTTCTCAGGCCTCAAGAAATCTGGAAACTGAAGAGAGGTAAAGACAGGGGGTAAGATCCCTTACAGTTTGTGGGCCAGATGGATCAGGAGTGCTTCAGATGAACTTTGAAAATTGATAATCACGTTGATAATCCTAAGAAAAAAAATCTCACCACAGAGGGTTAACTGAAGACTTGAAATAGTGGCAAATATACTCAAAACAATGATGTTTGTATATGTTTCTCATGCATCTCTGGCCTGAATCTTCTGGTCGGCTCTTAGGGGCAGGCCCCGCTCGCTGACACGTAAAATGACGCGTGGTGACGTTGGGCGTGCATCCCAACATCATCACATGTCATTCAGAGCTTCAGTTCAGCAGGCGCACACCAGAGTTGGCTGTGCACCTGCTGAACTGTCAAAGCCCTACTAAGGCCATTTAAATAGCAATTAAAACACTTAACAGGGTTGCCCATCCAACCTTAAGGTTGACAGGCAGGCAAAGAGCCCAGGTGGCCTTTGCATTTTTCATAGAACCTCATCCACGGACGGGATGAGGTTTCGTGAATGTTTTTAAACTTTAATAAAAAATTTTTAATAAAATTCATAGACCTGTCCCTGCTCATGTGACATGAGGGGACTTGTCCAAATAGCTTTTTGAAATCTTTTATTTACTTTCTGATAACTGAACTCCCTGAGGCAGCTCCATGTCTCGGGGAGGTTTCTGCGCTCTTTCATGCCCGCCCGCGAAAGAGCGCAGGCCCCAACTCAACCTCCTACCCACCTACCCCCCCGCCCGCACAGGGAGCGCTCAGCGCTTCCGGGCGCGCGTCACGCTGGGCGGGCCTTAATTGGCCTGCCCACGTAAAATGGCGACGCGCAGCCGATTGCGGGGCGGCAATCGTCTGCGCACCCGCCCACGCCCGCTCCCACTCAGTCCCCACAACGGGGTGAAAATTCTCCCACCTGTTTATTAATGTGTTGCTGTGAAGCAGGACACCACAGGGTGGTGGGGTTCAGGGCTTTGCGTTTGAATCTGTGTCATATTGTGTGAAGAATAAAAGCTCCATTTTCTCACACAATGAATGCTTCATTGTTACAATAGCTGTTATAATTAGAAGTAGATTGATCTGATTGGTCAATCTTTTGGTAACACCCACCAGACTGACTTTCTACATATATGGCCTACTTTTAGATGGTGAAGAATTAAAACCCGCTCTTACTTCTTACCGCCGCTGATAACTGTTTTTATGAGTTTTGTACAAATATCGGCTCAGCTTTTACAGCTGTAATGACTGAGAAGCTGTCAACGTTCGCTGTCATTACTCCTCTGAACCTGACAGGAACTTCTGGAGGCTGCAAATGTGCAGTTAAAAGTGGAAATCCAGAAATTGCTTTCAGTGATTCTGTGGCAGAATTTTACACTTGGCATGCGAGGGGCGGGGGGAATGTAAAATGACACGCAGTGATGTTGGGCATGTGTCCCGACATCATTGCGCTGTCTCACAATATTGCATTCGGCGGGCGCACACTGGATGCGGTTGCGCCTCCACCAATAATCGAAAGGCCTAATAAGGCCATTAACGAATGAATTAATTTCATATTTACGCTGCCCGTCCAACCTATCAGTTGGCGGGCAGGCGAAAAGGCCAAGTGGCCTTTACGTTTTTTAGGAAACCTCATCCAGGAGTGGGATGAGGTCTCCTTAAGCTTTTAGAATTTAAATAAAAAGTTTCTATGAAAAATAAAAACATGTCTCATCTCATGTGACACAGTCACATGAAGGGACATGTTTCATTAAATTTTTAATGTTTTCAGTTATTTTTGTAACAATCGCTTCAATCTCCCTGAGGCAACTCCATGAACCCGACTCTCCCTCCTTCCCCCGCCCGCACAGGTAGTGCTCAGCGCTACTGCTCGCGTTCCACGCTGGGCAGACCTTAATTGGCCCTCCCGCGTGAAATTTTGGTGCAGAGCTATTCGTGGGCGGCGGTCTGCTCCACGACTGTCCCCTTCCGCCAAGTCCACATGACCAATGGATAACCCTGGCCTTTGCTTCTCCAGAGGGTGTAGTGTCGAAGACCCGCCCGGACTGCAACCTATTAAAAGTGACTGAACTGTTGAGGAATTGTCCTTTTATGCTGTTTGCCTTGATGAACGAACCTTCTAAAAAGTTATGCATTGTTGAAAGAGATATAACTGGGTTTTTAACGGTATGCTAAGTTCACCGTTACTGCTGAACAGCCTTACTGTTTCTGAAAAACAATTTTTGTAATTGTGGAATAAGAAATTTCTTCATTATGATAAAAAATGCTTTTATTAAAATTTTCTTATGATATTTCTACTTCTACCTTATTTCCATGTGTATGTCCCAATTATTTAACTTTATGTAAAATTTTAACTTTTACTTACTGCTTTGGTGTCTGAGAATATTTCGATGTGATTGGCTACTTACCCTGCCTAATAACCTGACGACCTTCTTGACTTGGTGTTGGATTCAAACTAATGTCGGGAAACAGGGAAGTCTCATGCTCCAGAGATTGTCAGAACTTTGAAGTTAGCGACAAGCACAGTTGCGTCATGAGTAACCACAATATCTTGGCCTTTGAATCAGCCTGTCTTTGTAGGGTGACATATGTTTAAATGAACCATAAATAGCAAAATATCAAAATTAAAATATCAAAAATAGTTCTAAAATTTATTACTAGATTCTAGTTTTGTCTCTCTGTTGTTCACATGTTGCATTTTGACTCTCTGCTCTCTTTTACTTCCATCCCTCATTCCCCCTAACTCTCTTTGCTTTCCTCTCTCTTCTGTCTGTTTTTAAGGTTTCATCTTGGGATTTGTCAACTTCCTAATCTAGAAGAGACCTTGCTGGAGGCAGTGATCTTTCATTAAAGAAACATTAATTTATGTAGTAACGATTTACTAAGGTTAAACAAGACCAAGCTCTAGCTGGAGCTACTCTCTAAGAAACTTCTCAATCATCATCTCTCAGTGAGTGACATCAGCTCCTTATGCATATACTTAGTACCTGATAGCTGACAATCAGCAATGGTTTCATGGTCACCATTAGACTTTTAATTACAGATTTTTACTGAAATCAAATTTCACCATTTGCTGTGGTGGGATTTGAACCCCAGCCCCCAGAGCATTGCCCTAGGCCTCTAGAATACTAGTCAGTGACAATACCACCACCACCTCCTCTCCCCTCCCCCAGGCCTCACCATTGACCAGAAAATGAACTGGACTAGCCATATAAACACTGAGGTTACAAGAGCAGGTCAGAGGCTAGGAATCCTGCAATGGGTAACTCACCTCCTGTTTCCCCAAAGGCTGTCCACCAACTACAAGGCACGTCAGGAGTGTGATGGAATACTCCCCACTTTCCTGGGTAAGTGAAGCTCCCACAACACTCACGAAGCTTGACACCATCCAGAACAAAGCAGTCCACTTGATTGGCACCACATCCACAAAAATTCACTCCCTCCACCACTGACACACAGTAGCAGCAGTGTGTACCATCTACAAGATGCACAGCAGGAATTCACCAAGGCTCCTTAGACAGCATCTTCCAAACCTACGACCACTACCACCTAGGAGGACAAGGGCAGCAGATAGATGGGAACACCACCACCTGGAAGTTCCCCTCCAAGTCACACACCATCCTGACTTGGAAATACATCACCGTTCCTTCACTGTCACTGGGTCAAAATTCATGGAACTCCCTCCCTAACAGCACTGTGGGTGTACCTACACCACATGGACTGCAGCGGTTCAAGAAGGCAACTCACCACCACCTTCTCAAGGGCAATTAGAGATGGGCAATAAATGCTGGCCCAGCCAGTGATGTTCGCATCCTGTGAATGAATAAAAAAAATTAGAGTTAATTCTTTACTCTACGTCTCCCCCTGATGTTTTATCCCCATACTGTTGTATACACATTCCCCTACACTTGCCCACTAAATTCTCCTTCCTTAAAGGGGAGTTCTCTTTCTTCATTTCACCAGTCTTCCTGAATGGGTGCGGAGCTCCTGTTTAGGTAGATGAGAATCCTGTTGCTCTGAAGTCAGTTCATGGGGTTGTCACTCAAGCTTTCCCTCGTTTGTGGTTCAGTAGGTGCGAGGCTGTCTTGAGGTTCAGGGTACTCTGGCCATGCTGTTAATGGTGTTCTGCCCATTGAGATTAGGGCAGATCTGTTCCTTTGAATGATGCTTGACTGCGTCTTGACCAGATACAATCTTGGTTGCTGTAACTTCTCAATTACTGTTCCTGCATGGTCCTAGTCTCTGACCTATAACCTCTCTCCCTTTCCAAGAATTGGGAGGTCATGAGCCCTGTGCTTCTGGTTAAAGGCACGAGCTTGACTCACTTGGTAGGCTTCGTCATTCTTCCTAGCCTAATGACAATCATCTACCATGACATTTAGCAGTAAGATGTGGGGTAGAAAAGGAAGTTGGGTCTTTAGCTTACAGCCCATCAGAAGCTTGCAGAGGGCAAGTTCATTATGTAATGATGTCGAGCGATAGCTAAGCAGAGCAAGCTCAAAGTCGTCATTTTTCTTCAAGAGGCTTTTCTCTTTCTTCTTTTCCTTTCAGTTACACAGGAGTGGAAAACAATCTCTGAGGGTGGATAGCTCCATTTTCCCGGGGCTTGTGGAAAAATCTCAAACTCTCAATGGCTCCTTTTCCATTCCCATGTGATGACTCCAATCATTGCTACTTGCCATTTGATATAACTTAATACAAGGACTGAGTATCCTTGCCACCACTTCATCCCATTGTCATCCACCCAATGCTTAACCTTTCATTCTGTGCCTTCCCCAGAATTGGCATGTGATGTATTTACAGCGACCTCCTGCAAACCCGCCCTGCTTTCCAGCTTCCCTCCCATCTTTCCCTAACAGGCTTTCTGTGTATTCAAACTCAACTTGTTTTTTCAAAAAAAAAATGATCAAATTGGAATGAAGATAAGTAATGTTTGCTTATCTCTCCCTCCCCCCAACCCAATACAGATTACTGAGACTAAAATGATTACATTTTGTGTCAATGACATATAAGATGCGACATTGCTTTCAGTTGCTTCAAAACACACTTTTATTTATAAGTTGAACTAATTTAAGACACTCTCGGTTTAATATATTTTCTGAAGTTTACAGGACACAAAGCAAAAACTGCAACTAAACAGCACACTTCCTTTCTCACGTTTTCTCTCTCTCACTCACCTGCATGCACACTCAGGGAATTTCTGCTTCAATAAAGCACTCAGTAACATTTTTATTTGAATGAACCCATTGGACCTTGACCTTTGGACCTTCACAATTTTTTTCTGAAAAATAAATGAACAGGAACTGCTGGAAGATGAAGAAAAATATCATCGTTTTTCAGTTGGTTGAATGGTGCCAATGCATTCTGGGAATTGATCACTGCATCTGCTCAGATTGCCCTGAAGAATTGATTTAAGAATTGTGATCCCTGGACAAATACACATCAGAGCTTCAAAAGACACAAAAGACGATTCAGCCAATATATTAAATCATGTTATTGTGAAATAAGTAGCTTTTATTTGCTTGAATCCTTATGTTGGATATTTTAAAAATTGACAAGGAATAATACAATACTAGAAATGTATCAGAAATTATTCTGAGTGATTTGTTGAGAATAGGTAAAATAGTTCCACAGAGTGGCTAAACACCTGAAATTCTCAACTGCCAGGAAGCAGTTGGCATTAATAAATCAAATGGAAACTATAGATCTGGGAATTTACAATGTCAGAAATTGACAGTAAAGCATGAACAAAAATGTGACAACTGGGAATAAAAGATGAAATGAGTTCAGATGGCACATATTTACTGAGATATTACCATCTCCACAGAGGCTAATAATGGTTTAAAGGGAAATTCAAACTTCCAGTTATTAACTGAAAGGATGACATGTCAAGATTTCACTTTTTTTTATTCGTTCATGGGAACGAATAAAAGTAAAAGAACTTTTACTGTATCAATCATTAAAGACAAAACAGTATTAATCAAATGCTTACACTTTAAACTACTGAACAGGGTTTGCCCCTTTCTATTTTTAGTGACAACCAAAACCCCCAATTTTTTTATGTTACTCGGTCTCTCAGTAGGCATCCAATTCCCTGGAACTAAAACAAGTGTTTTGCAGTTCCCAAGTTTGTTTCTGTTCTTTTCCTTTCCCAATACTATCTTCCACTTTGAGAGTTTTCCGAGGGATTCGTCCTCTAGCTTCAGCTATGTGGACCTTCCAGCCTTGCTTTAACTCCTCACAAACTCGGCCTACTGACTGAGTGCCAGCTTCCACCCGGATTCTGTGTGGTGAACAATAGAATTAGTATTTTCTCAGATTAAGGTGCAGGCCTGGCTAACATCTACTTTTTTTTGCTTCCCAACTCCAAGCTGGCTGCAGATCACCCAAGACCAAACTGCAACTGGCTTCTGCCTGTGACATTTCTGGGTTTTTAGGGAAGTCTGTAACCTAAGCTCATAATGGCTTCCTGTATCCCCTTCTCTGTGGTAACAGGAAACACATTAGCCTTGTAGCCAAGTAAAAATGTTAATCAATTATCTCTGATCACTACTGTCTTTCACCTTAGAAGCAAAGGGACAAGTTTCAGCACAACTGTTTACAATCTGATATCAGTAACAAGTTTCTGGGTCTTAGGTGATTTCGGGTCTTCTCATTGAGGGCTTAGAAGCAGCTGTCATTGTGCTCAGTTCTGATTCTGATTCTGATTCTCCCTTTGATCTTTCACAATTAAACCACCCAGGTTTACTGTCAGACAGGCTCCAGCATATGTTATAGCGCCCCTTCCATTTCGATGAAATTTAGAGACACAGTCCCAAACAGTTTTGCAAACAAAATATATGGGCCAGGATTTTATGGCCCAATCTGCCAGGCGAGAGGGGCCATAAAATCATAATAATCCTACAAACCTCACACTTGTAACAAAATATGTATGCAAGCATATACATATGTTATATATGAAGTTATGTATGTATTACCCCTCACGATAATGGTCTGGACATAATGTTGTCATCTGTAAGAGAGTGGAAGATAGAAAGCCATCCAGGGAGCATCAGAATGGTTGAGTCTGGAGGTAAGAAAGGTGTGGATGAGGGTTTCAGCAGCAGATAGGCTGATGGAGTGTACGGGACAACAACGCAATGGAGTGGAAGTAGAGGCCTTAATGATGGGGACGATATATGGTTGAAAGCCCAGATCAATTGGATGCTGAAGTTGCAAATATTCGGGCTCAGCCTGAGACAGTGTTCAGGAAGGGTCCAAGGATCAGTTCTTGAGGGATTCTAGAAGTAACTGGAACAGAAAGAGTTGCCATTATGGGAGATTCTCCGACAGAGACTAGGTTAGGTAAGTAGATAGGCAACAGGTGAGGGCAGACACACGCGGCTGTAAAACAGAGCAAGTTGAAGGTAATTCAAAAAGAGAAAATTCTTGAATTTTGGAGGGCTGTACCATGCAAAAAACACCCAAGAATCAAGATAGACATTCTTTGTCTGATCAATTTTTCAGGTGAGATGTTAAACTGAGGGCCTGTCCTCCCTTTCTGATGAATGGAAAAGATCCCATGACAGCATTCGAAGAAGAATAGGGATTTTATCCCCATGCCTTGGTCAATATTTATCTCTCAGCCAACATTACTAAAACAAATCAGCTGGTCACCATTTCATTGCTGTTTCTGGGAAATCAATGTACTTTTCAGCCATTTAACTCTGGTGGGGTCTTTTTAACTAGTATTGTTTTGACAGATATGGCGCATTATTCTGCCTGACTTTTCAGTTGGTTGGGAAACCTGGATGCATGACGTTAATGGCCTGGCTGAGCTAAAGAGCCTTGGAAAAGTCAGTTTTCAGAACAAATGGCTTCTCAACACACTACCAGCCTCCCCATTGAGCACGGCTCTGTTAAGATAAAGTTACATCCACAGTATTGATCTTTTCTGACTGACATTCACATTTTTGAGCTATTTAACTTCATGTACAACTAAGTGCAATTGTGAAGGAATCTATATTCTTGGTTTTTTGTCTGTGTGTCCTTTGGTTGACTGGAGTTTGTAACATTTCAGGTACAGAATGTACCAATGTTTGTTACATTAGACCCTACCTAATATCAGGAGCTGACCCCATTGGGAGATTTAAAAGGCCACAGATCAGTTCAGGGGGCAGGGTGAACAGCAGAGCATGGGAAGCAAATGAAGAGGAGAGTTGACTCCATGCAGTTGAGATGCTGCCATTAGCTTTGGGCTGCTGAGGGAATGATTGCTCAGATTAGTTTGGAGCTGGAGAGGAAGCAGAAGGTTGCCATCTCAATGCGGCTAAAGTGCTGTGGCTAGCTCTCTGAGTCCCAACTGAGAGAGGCCCAGGAGCAGTAAATGCCTGATGAAGAGATGAGCTCAGAGAAGCCCATTCAGAGCAGTGTCAGCTCACTGAAGCTGGCAGTTGGGGCAAAGGAAAGCCCATGAGTAGTGGGGTTCTGTTCAAAGCAGCTAGGAAGCTGGGACTGTGGTGATAATTAGAAACTGGGGTGCAGCTTTGTGAGTCCAGTGGGACATAGTCTCGGGAGAGGAGATTGAGCAGTTGGGTGGTGAGCAGTCGCTGCGACATTCTAAGTTTGAGGCCTGATGCCAGATAACTACTTGCAGGCCAAAGATGAAGCAAGAAAGTCTCCAGCCTAAATAGAAACTTCTTTTGAGGGAAATCAGAGGCTGGATCCTCAGATGAGAAGAGCTGAAATCTCTCGTGAGGAAGACAGAGTTTGAAGAATTTTTGTGACTGACTGATGTCTGGGTGAGCTGCCAGGAAATTCACACAATCTGCTCTAGTTGTGTCTGCCCTTTAAAGTGCAACTTGTGGGTTGTTTGACCTCAATTTGCCTGTTAATTCTTCTTTACCTCATATTAATTCTGTATAAGTGCAGTAGAGTGAGGTACCCTGTCCCTTTAAGAGAATGCAAATGTACAGATCATGTGACAGCACTGATGAATCACTAGACAGTGTGGGCAACTGGGAACTGTAGGTCTAGTTCTGGAGGTGTCTGAGTGAGCATGTATGATCAGGTGCTCTGCCCTATGTCTCCATAAACATCACTGTTTATTCTTACATCAATCTCCCCCCTTTATTGATTGCAAGCAGCAACTGATGAGAATATGGGAAGGCGTGCAGTTAGAGTTCAGTTGGCCAACGAACCCAAGACATAAAAATAAGATAGATAGTATTGACCCTTTGCTTTGGTAACTCGTGTACAGTAAAGTTTATTCTATTTGTTTAAAAACATGGAATCTTGTGGCTTTATTCTCTGAGTAAGTTACTAAGGTTTCAAATCTCAACTACTTCAAAAAAAAATGTTTCTAGTCACTAACCGGATTGAAACAAAATTGGGGCCTGCCCTGGGATCATAGCACAATCCAAATTTCAAGAAAATAGTTGGAAGGAAAGCATTTAGAAACTCACATTGAATCTTGTGTAGTAAGAATATCAATGACTATACTTGTGTATTTGTTACTATATTATATGGTTCAGCAGGCCACAATAACTCAAGCATAAACAGTGATACTGCCTTCCTTGTCAGTTGCAAGTAATCATTTTGATGTAGGCAGCTAAGGACACTTTTCTGGAATATGTTAAGAGGTGCACTTTATTTATCCTCAGTGCATTTGTGATCAGTATGTCACAATCTGATATCGCTATGCTGTGCAGGTTTAAATATTTCAGCACACGCCCTCCTGACTTGGAACTATATCGCCGTTGCTTCACTGTCGCTGGGTCAAAATGCTGGAAGTCCCCCCTAACTGCACTGTGGGTGTACCTACACCACAGAGACCGCAGCAACTTCTCCAAGACAATTAAAGAAGGGCAACAAATCTTGGTCTTGCCAGTGACACACACATCCCATAAATTTTTTAAAAATTACCCCATTATTATGAAACAAAACATTAAATGTCATTGGTAGAGGTTTATTAAAACATATTTATTTCAAGACAACCATTGTTTGTAAATGTTGCAAAGCTGCACTAGCAAACCAAGTGCGCAATGACCATGTTTTTGAGCAGTTTACTTTCTTAATGTATAATTTACAACTTTTACATTTGCAAACTCTTTCATTTGTAGTGGGTGTCACTTACTCAACATTTACTTCCAAAGACAAGTCTTAAAGAAGGCTTGTGTGTGAACCAGACAACAACCCCACATTTTGCTGTAATGATAATGACAAGCCGTTCAGCACTCCCAATTGTTACAGGGTAAATCGAACAGAAACTTCAGACATCTACACGTGCAGTTACATTGTGAAGTTCAAATATTGCTGCCAGAGATGTCCTGCTCATCCATAGTGTGTACTGTTACAATCCTTGCCAATAAACTTGGCCCTGAAATCACTGTAATGGCATAAATCAGTTATTCATAAAACAAATGAAAAGGTTAAGCTGGTACATTTAACAGTAAGTTTTTAGCAGCATAATTAGTGATAATTACTGCTGAATGACCTCTCTAGCCTGAAAATTTATTTTTACAAGTGTGGAGTCACATTCCCTCAGAACCAAATTAGGAGTGCCGATTTAAAAGAATGCAAAGATTAAATTGATTTTTACTTTTTCTGTTTGTATCTCTTATCTCTCTCCTTCATCTCATCTGTATTTCCAACCCTTCTTTAGTTTCCTTCACATCATTTAAATGTAATTTATATTTGCTCGATTATACCTCCTGAACTTTGGAGATGTAATCTTGTGGATGCGATGGGGGGGTCTCAGCCTTCAGCAGGAGAGCAGATAAGAGCCTTGCATCACCTTTTTGCAGGGAAACCTACTGCATCTTGTTCCACTCAGGCACTTTACAGGCCAACAGTGGCCTTACCCCAGGATCAAGGACCATGGGCATGGAAGTCATTCCCCCAGCCTCCCACCTCCCCCACCACCGCCCAAGGCAGAAGCTGGGAGCTCTACTGAATGACAGCATCGCCAGGGATGCTGTAGCTTCTGCTGTTACGATACATGCCTGAAGCCTAGGATCATCATAGGATCTCAGGCTATGGGTGAGTGGTGGTGGGAGCAGGGTTCATGGGGAGGTGGGGGATGGGAGGTTTGGCAGCATGGACAGAGCAGAGGCTCTCAGCAGGCCCCGCTTCCTGATGCAGGTCCCTCAATCAGGCATTGAGTGCCTTTGACCATCCAAGCCCTGGAAGCCTGCAAGCAACCACATACGGGTTCACTTGTAGTACTTTCCCACATGGCGAACCTCCTGTCAGCCACTGGGTTAAGGCCAGAAGTGATGGGAGGAGACGCTTAAGTGGGATTTAATTGATCCCTTAAGGCCATCAATTGGTGGTGGGGCAGGAAGGGCTGCCACAGGCCCTCTTGCCACGGATTTAATCAGGGTGGAGACAAGAAGGTGGCTAGTTCCCCATCTGCCACCCTCCAGCCTGATTAAATGCCACCTCAGTCCCTCCAACCAAACTCGACATAGGGAGGGCATAATATTCTGTCCAGCATGTCTCAAGTGAGGATAATTAAATCTGAGTGATTGAGGAGCCTCTTTGTGGCTTATCCTGTTCAAAGTGCCATAAATCCCTACACTGCACCACACTGAAACTGATACCAGATTTATGGAAACCTCTCCCAACAAACCCACAAAATGACCCTGCACAGGTGAGGTGAGAGTGACTGCCTTTGATATCAACATGGCTTTTGATCGAGAGTGACATGAGAAAAATTGAAGTCAATGGGAATCAAGGGAGAAAACTCTCAATTGGCTGAAGTTTTGCTAGCGCAATGGAAGACTGTTGAAGTTATTGGAGGCCAATCATCTCAGCCGCAGGACACCATTGCAGGAGTTTGTCAGGGTAGTGCCCTAGGCCTGACCATCTTCATCTCCTTCATCAATGATCTTCCCTCCACCATAAGGTTAGAAGTTGGGATGTTCGTTGATGATTGCACAGTGGTCAGTGCCATTCACGACTCCTCAGATACTGAAATGGTACATGTGTGCATGCAGTAAGCCCTGAGCAAATGTAGGCTTAGGCTGATCACTGGCAAGTAACATTTGGCCAAATAATTGCCAGGCAATTATTGTTTCCAACAAGAGAGAGTCTAACCACCACTCCTTTACATTCAATGACATTACCATTGCTGAATCTCCCACCATCAACACCCTGATGGTTACCATTGATCGGAAATTTAACTGGACCAGTCATGTCAACAAGAGCAGGTCAGAGGCTGGAAAGTTTGCAGTGACTAATTCACTGCCTGACTCCCCAAAGCCTGTCCACCATCCACAAGACACAAATCACAAGGGGCATGGAGTACTCTCCACTTGCTTGGATGAGTACAGCTCCAACAACACTCAAGAAGCCAGGTCAATTTAAACTGCTTGATTGCCAACTCATCCACCACTTTAAACATTCACTTTCCGCACCACCGATCCAAAGTAGCAGCAGGGTGTACCATCTACAAGATAAGCTGCTGCAACTCACCAAGGCTCTATCGACATATAACAAAGCTGAGACCTCTACCACCTCAAAGGACAAGGCAGCAGACACATGGGAACACCATCACTTTCAAGTTCCCCTCCAAGCCACACCCTATCCCGACTTAAAATCAAATCGTTGTTCCTTCTCTGTTGCTGGCTCAGTCAAAATCATGCAATTCTAACAGCACTGTGGGTGTAGCAATGCAGCATGGGCTGCAGCAATTCAAGAAAGTGGCTCACTGTTACTTTCTCAAAGGCAATTAGGGATGAGTAACCAATGTAATTTTTGTCAATGATGCTCACATCCCCATAAGAGAATTAAAAACGTTGGGTATGAGGTGAACTGCAAAAATCATTCATTTGCCACTGAGAGCAAAATATAGGTGAATGCATCCAACTTGTGTAGCAAGTGGGTAAATGAACTAAGGGATCAATGAATGGCACATTATCATGGCAGAGCAAATAGCCTCATCTAACAAAACCGTAACTTCATTTACCTAGGGCATAATACGGGCTGGGCAGAATGATGTCTGCTGTGGGTAGATATGTTGAGTATTTGATGATACAAATGTTACAAAAGGATATGTAATCTTGCATGTTGCTGTGGAAACTAAATGTCACTTGCCGCTGACTTTGAAGAAGGCTTCTCACAAAGATCTACTGATTCCTGAGGCATGGATTTTACCTTTCAATGTTAATTCTGGTGCCAGTTAAAGGGGACCTCTGGCATCCAACAACAGAGATGCCATCAAGCAGGCTAAGCAGTCAATCACATTGAAAAATTCTCATAGGCAGTAAACCAGGAAGTACTGGACAAGCTTTAATTTTCACTTCTTACAATTTTACAGAAAGATGGTAATATACACATGGCATTCGAGTAAAAAGTGAAATATCATAATTTATTATTTTAAAAATCTATATATTTTTTAACGTGTGATAGAGAAATCTGTCATTCCACAAGTTTTTCAGGGTCAGAGAAATTTTTCAGTAGTAATTATGACTTAGCACCTGCTAAAAACACACTTGCATCTCATGCAAAAAGGTGTACCTTTTTCAAGGGCAGAGCCCATCTTCTGTTCAGCGAGCAGAGGGCGGGGCCTGCTTGCCGACCTGTGAAATGTCGCAGGGTGACGTTGGGTGTGCATCCTGACGTCACCTCGCGTCATTTAGATTTTCAGTGCGGCAGGCGCACAGCCGAGGCCATTAAATACGTAATTAACATGATTAACGGACCTGCCCATCCAACCTTAAGGTTGGCGGGCAGGCCGGGAGCCAAGGTGGGCTTCTGAAAAAACATGAAGCCTCATCCATGGGCGGGATGAGGTTTCATGAGGACATTGACATGTCCCGCTCATGTGACAGTGGCACATGAGTGGACATGTCAGTAACTTTTTTCTCCTTCTTTATTGAAATTTACGAACCTGAGCAGATCTCCCTGAAGCAGCACTTTGCCTCAGGGACATCTGTGCAATCTTTAGTGCACATGCGTGAAAGAGGCTCAGGGAACTCCCCCCTGTCTGCACAGGGAGCACATTGCCTTAATTGACCTGCCCACGTAAAATGGCAGCACACCCCCGATTGGGGGTGCTGGTTGGGAACCCACTCCTGCACAACCCCCCTGACAGGGGGATGATCCTGCCCCAAGAGTTTTTAAAATGAGACTAATAACTTAAAAATGGGAAGTTCACATCAAATCAGTGATTTCTAATTGAATTCCATCTGTGACGACTTCAACAATGCACTCTGTGGAGGAATGAGGAGTTACTGCCAACAACTTCTAAATTTCCATGTTTAAATGTGGACACCAGAAATTTCAGTCAGTTTCACGAGTCTAAGGGGAGTGGATGCCTACAATTTTGCTGTCTTTGCTACCACAAAACCTACTCTATTCTTCTAAATTTATGCAAACATGACATTGAAAATAATATGTAGAACTATAGTTTACTAAAGTAACTGCATATGAGGAAAATCACTGGTGCTAGTTACAGTAACAGCTTCTTCACAGAGATTCTCGGTATTGCATTGATTGCAATTTAGAATATGGGTCATTTTAGTTTTTAACATGCAAATATGCAAGAAGTGAATTTATCCATCAGGCTGTTTAATCTTCCTACAAAATGGCTTCAGCCATCATAATTGAAATAAATACTAAAATAATTTGTTTGCTAAATGACAATTGTTGTTGAAACTTAACTCGAAACTAAACTATTGTTCTCTATGATATATTGGGCTGCAATTCCCTATTTGGATTGATTGAGTCACTCTGGGAACACAATTTATTTTGGCAGGACGCCTGCTGTGAATTAGGTCTCGTGCCAATATCCAGAGATGTCAAGATAAGTTAAGCAAACTTACAACTCAATTTTTGTATGCATGTATTTAGAAGTTTGAATATTGCTGAAAAGAGAGACATGTTGCTGAAGCTTTTCATCTTGCACTCAAGAGGGCAAATGCAAGAAGGCCAGATTTCAAACAATCACAACAAATTTATACTACGGGGAAAAGGGTGCTGATTGATTGACAAGTTGATTCAGATTGGCCGAGGCGTCGCCATGGGGAAAGCAACAGGGAGCTAAGGACTCTCCAAACTCCTGGGTAATTCAGAAAAAGACACAAGACTTAAACACATTCCCCTTGCTTGCACAGGACGAGTCCCTGCGTATGAATATATGCTGCTTCTAGCAAGAATAAGTTTGACTGATTATCTTAAATTGTTAGTGTAGCTATTAGCACACTCAGTATTGTTCAACAAGTGCTGTCCAATCACAGAATCACATCTAACAGCAGACATTTTGTTTTGGGCTTTGCAAGCGAAGAATGGTTGAGTACAGTCTGTACTCTGCTTATTACAAACAATCAAAGGAATACACTGTTTGATTTGATCAGCCAATTGTTGGGACATATGGCCTACATATCTGGCATCGTACTGGCAATGAAATTCATAAACGATGTTGCTTGGGGAGCCTATAGTTCCATGTTGCTTTCTCTATGGCAATGCCTCGGTCAATCAGGATCAACTTGCCAACCAATTAGCACCCTTTTCTCCTGTGGTTTTAAATTGTTGTGATCATTTGAAAATTAGTTTTCTTGTGGGGTGGGATGGTAAATGATATAGTTTACTTGGGAATACATTTTCACTATTCAACTTTACATTCAACATCCTAGCTGACCATAACTTAGGATGTCTTCTAAGGTTATGCTGTTTCACCTCAGTTTGGAGGCAGTGCCCACTGGCAACCTATTCCGTAAGAGCAGCCTGAACAGGTCATTAAAGACTGCAATCTGTAGAATGCTAGATTTACCAGAAATATGAATAAAATTTGTATAAGTTGCAATAAAGTTATGGCCACTAGAAAAAGGTTGCTTCTGTCTCACGCCAGCCTTGTTTTAAAGGTTATTAAGTATTCCGGATACGCTCCATCATCGCAAAAAATAACAAAAATGGAAGGTTTTGATAAGTCATCCACTGCACAGTCACAAAGGTCAGCTGAATCTATCTGTGGATTTACTGGTGCTGGTTCCAGCATATCTTGTTCTCCTTTACATTCCTTCCCAGTGATCACTCGTGCCTGATAGATGTATTTGCATCCATCAGAATCAGGGTTGGAGTATTTGTTGTCACAAGAATACAAGGCATTCAAGGCAAAGTAAGTTCCTTTTCCAAAGTAAGTAGCTGAAACATATGAAAAATATATTGTCAGATATTAATTGAAGTCATTGCTTGAACTGATATTCACCTGTACTGCACCACTACTAAAAATGTGTGTAAATTCACAGAGACCACACTAAATAGAAAATCCAAACTTCCAAATGACCTGGAAATTCTAGCGCAATTTGAGCCATTTTTATGCTGGTCCTGTTTGAGTTTCGATTGCAAGACATCAACATTCATGGGGCAGTTCTCAGTGTTAAGCTGGATTCCCTTGACCCCTCACTAGCATTGGTATTGAATTTTTCATGAGGAGAGGTGCCTTTCTCTGGTATAAGGAAGCTGAATTTAGCAGTGTGAACAAGGGAAAGATGAAAGATGGATGCTAATTACTCAGTCTGAATTAAGATGGAGTCCGCAATAAAGAGGCTGATGTCACAAACATTAGGCACAAAGTTGGGTTGGAAAATGGGGGCATTGGTGTGGTTCAGGACAGGGGGAAGGGTGGGGTGATCAGGGTGTTAATTGTTTAGCAAGATTACTTTTAAATACATTTTGCGGCCTTCTAATTGAGCTTCTGCTGTTGGTCACTTTCAACTCAGATCCAGGCCAGTGATTAACTAGCTTGAGCATTCTGGAGTAAATTTCTGGACAAGTTCAGGGCATCCAGCTCAAATCTACAATGGCATGGTCCATGTCAAGGTCATACACACAGGGTTCCAGGCAGCATATCTCTGCCCATTGGAGGTTTGAACTTTCTGGCTAAATACTCCCCATGTGCGAGTGCCAGTACTCCCTTCTGGGGTCCTGACGCACTATCGAGATGTTTGCCATATTTCCATCAGAAGATTGGGGCCAATATAAATAAATCATTTGGACATGAAGTGCCATTGCCTGTTCTGTTAAGGTATGACAGTAAAAAAAAAAGTCTTTCACCAGGTCTTATCACTTTATACAACAGATAACAATACAATGGATTTGAAATTTCTTAGATGTTCTGTTGCTGTGCTGCCAGAACTGCAACAGTAACCCTGTTTACGAGCTTAAATGAGATTTCCTGCTGCCCAACCATTAAACCATGACCCTAATGAAGGGTCATGAGGACTCGAAACGTCAACTCTTTTCTTCTCCGCCGATGCTGCCAGACCTGCTGAGTTTTTCCAGGTAATTCTGTTTTTGCATTAAATAGGTTACTTAATGAAAGAGGATTGCAACCCATCCATAATTATGTTTTTTTTTCCAAACGACTTCTTTAGTTTTAACACAGGCTTAACCATCCTCCCACATTCACTTGGCTGGATTTTATGGGTCTCCATGGTCCTGTCCCTCTGGCTAAATGGTTGGTGATGAGTCTGCCCGCTATCCCGCTGGCTGAACTGCAGCAATTTAATGCAGGGGGCAGTGTTAGAGGCAGAAGTCTCGCCTTAAAGCCATTATCTCAAGAGGAAGTCCCGCCTTAGAGAGCTACTGACCAAACAGATGGCTGACAGCTTTGTAGTCCCAGCAGCGCCAGGTGGGAGTGGTGGCCACTGCTGGGACTACAGGCAGTCCCAACGAAGAGGAGCCTAGAGCCCAGGATTGTGGCCTATTTATTCTTGTATTTTCCCAGGTTCTTACCATTTCTCCCGCAAAAGCTTCTGTTGAAGCCAGTTTTGTTCACTTTTTGGGAAATTTCTTTTGTGGTCCCATGATAAAGGATTTGCTCGATATTTAGCCTGGGATTCTTCCTTTGTGCAGTTTCTTTCCTGACAGAATAACTTTGCCAAAGCTTGCGATTCTGAATCCTTTCAATCTAGACGAGAAATTTATACAGTATTAGTTTTTAAAGTAAAAATAAAGAGATTGACAGTTGCAAGTATTATGGAATCAGCCAGGAAATGGGAGGCAATGTTGGAGAGGGCAAGGAATAACAATAACAATTGTGGCTGGAGGTTAGGGTGAGGTTGGCCATTCCTCTGGCAGGAGAGAGGCATGGTTGGGAATGCCTGATAATAGCCTAGTAAAAAGATTAGTGAATGTGAAGCCAGAAGACAAGTGGCAAAATGGATTGCTAATTTTTTTAGAAATTCCTTTACAGGGTGTGGCTGTCTCTGGCTAGGCCATCATTTATAGCTCATCCCTAATTGACCTTGAGAAGGTGGTGGTGAAACCCTGCAGTCCATGTGGTGTAGGTAAACCCGCAGTGCTGTTAGGAAGGGAGTTCTAGGAATTTAACCTAGTGACAGTGAAGGAACAGCAATATAGTTCCAAGTCAGGATGGTGTTTGACTCGGAGGGGAACTTGCAGGTGGTGATGTTCCTATGTATCTGCTGTCCTTGTCATTCTAGGTGGTGGAGGTTGCGGGTTTGGAAAGTACTGCCGACAGAGCCTTGCCAAGTTCCTGCGGTGCATCTTGGAGATGGTACACACTGCTGCCACTGTGCACTGGAGGTGGAGGCAGTGAATGTTTAAGGGATACATGGGGTCCCAATCAAGCGGGCTGCTTTGTCCTGGATGGTGTCAATCTTCTTGAATGTTGTTGGAGCTGCACTCATCCAGGCAAGTGGAGAGTATTCCATCACACTCCAGACTTGCACCTTGTAGATGGTGGACAGGCTTTGGGGAGTTAGGAGGCGAGTTATTTGCCACAGAATTCCCAACCTTTGACCTCCTCTTGTAGTCACAGTATTTATATGGCTAGTCCAGTTCAGTTTCTATTCAATGGTAACCTACAGGATGTTGACAGAGGGGAATTCAGTGATGGTAATACGATTATATATCTCTTTCCTTGTTGGAGATGGTCATTGCTTGGCACATGTGTGGCGTGAATGTTCCTTGCCACTTATCAGACCACGTCTGAATGTTATCCAGGTTTTGCTGCATATGGACATGGACTGCTTCAGTATCTGAGGAGTCATAAATGGTGCTGAATATTGTGCAATCATCGGCAACATCCCTACTTCTGACCTTATGATGGAGGGAAGGTCATTGATGAAGCAGCTGAAGATGGTTGGGTCTAGGCCACTACCCTGAGGAACTCCTGCAGTGATGTCGTGGGGCTGAGATGATTGACTTCCAACAACCACAACCATCTTTCTTTCTGCTAGGTATGATTCCAACCAGTGGAGCGGTTGAAGTAAATAGTATAGATGTGTTTAAGAGGAAGCTAGGCAAGTGTATGGAGGAGAAGGGAATAGAGGGTTACGATGCCGGATTTTGATGGGGAAGAATGGCAGGAGGTTTTAGTGAAGCATAAACACTGATATGACTGTTTTAGCTGAATGGCCAAGAACTGCAACCATATATCCCATATAACCCTATGAAGGTCTGTGTGATCAGAGGGAAGAGCGTAGTCAGAGTTGGTGGTGGGGGAGGGGCGGAATGGTGGTCAGCGTGAGGGTGGGGTGGTAGCCTTGGAGTAGGAGCAGGTGGGGGGCTCTTGGAGGCCTCCTGGGGTGGGGAATTGGGAGCAGAATGAAAGGGTTGAGTGAGAGGTTGCCTTCATTCATAGAGCAGTTGACCATATCAGTATGCTGAATCCAGAAAGTAAATGGAAAAGCATTTAACTCATGACCCAGAAGTCCCTCTCCTCAGTTTGGCTGGCAGGTTTCCTGAGACCCGAAGCTGAGGAATTGAAAATTTAAAACTTGAGATACTATAGCGTCACCATTATTGGAAGGGTTTTGATACAGGAAATGCAAGCAGAGATAACTTTTTTTAAATACACTATAAATAGAGGAATGAATGGATATCACACCAGAATTACATCTATTCCTAAATCCTTTCTATCGATGTTTACTTTTAATCTCTAGCATATGATACGTCATTAGAAGAGATCTCAATTGTTTGCTGCACAGGAATAAGTTGAATAAAAAGCAAAAACGTACAAAATCAAATTTTATTGAACATGCATACCTTGACTATGTCAACAATTGTCTTCTTGCAAGAATTCTTGAACGTCTTTGCTACATCTTTGTATTCTGTGGTACCTGACTGAAGACTAACCACTAAAACTTCCTGATTGTTCATGATAGTCCAATTTGTTGGGAGTTCAAACATAGCTAGAATGTAAAATAGATACAGATCCAGTAAGAAAGCACATTTCAACTAAAGTTAACTTCAAAGTTTTGCTTTTAATTTGTAAATGATCTGTCTTTGCAGGATTGAGGAAATCCTGCAACGATGTCCAGAGACTGAGATGATTGACCTCCAACAACCACAACCATCTTCCTTTGTGTTAGGTATGACTCCAAACATTGCAGAGTTTTCCCCCTGATTCCCATTGACTCCAGTTTTGCTAGGGCTCCTTGATGCCACACTCGGTCAAATGCTCCCTTGATGTCAAGGGCAGTCACAATCACCTCACCTCTTGAGTTTAGCTTGTTTGCCCATGTTTGGACAAAGGCTGTAATGAGGGCAGGATTGAGTGGCCCTGGCAGAACCCAAAATGGGCATCAGTGAGCAGGTTATTGCTGAGTAAGAGCCGCTATATAACACTGTTAATGACCCCTTCCATCACTTTGCTGAAGATCGAGAATAGACTGATGGGACAGTAATTGGTTGGCTTGGATTTGTCCTGCTTTTTATGTACATAACATGTTTGGGCAGTTTTCTGCATTGCCAGATAGATGCTAGTGCTGTAGCTGTACTGGAAAAGTTTGGCTAAGGAAGTAGTTAGTTCTAGGGCACAAGTCTTCAGTACTATTGCTGGAATGTTATCAGAGCCCATAACCTTTGCAGTATCTAGTGCCTTCAGCCATTTCTTGATATCACATGGAGTGAATCGCATTGGCTAAACACTGGTCTCTGTAATGCTGGAGACCTCAGAAGGAGGCCGGATTGGATCATCCACTCGGCACCTCTGGCTGAAGTTTGGTAGAGTGGGAGATATGCCGGTCTGTGAGGTTACAGACTGTGGCTGTATGAAATTCTGCTGCTGCTGATGGCCCACAGAACCTCATGGATGTCCAGTTTTGAGTTGCTAGATTTGTTCGCAATCTATCCCATTTAGCATGGTGTAGTGCCACACAACATGGGTATCCTTAATGTGAAGATGGAACTTCGTCTCCATAAAGACTGTGGAATGGTCACTCCTACCAATACTGCCATGGGCAGATGACAGGTAGATTGATGAGGACAAGGTCAAGTAGGTTTTTCCCTCTTGTTGGTTTCCTCACTACCTGTCACAGACCTAGTCTAGCAGCTATTTCCTTTAGGATTTGGCCAGCTCTGTCTGTAGTGGTGCTACTGAGTGATTCTTGGTGATGGACATTGAAATCTCCCACCCAGAGTACATTCTATGCCCTTGCCACCTTCAGTGCTTCCTCTAAGTGGTATTCAACATGGAGGGGTACTGACTCATCAGGTGAATCTTGAAACATCCCCATAATCAGTTCCTCCCTCCCTCCTTGCTCCCAATCCCCACCATGGTTCTCTCATTTTGTTCCTTCTTTCCCTAAGGTGTTGATTCAAGCCAGAGTACAGTTCCATAGGGTCAGACAGATCTTCTTCTAGTTATTCTTTAGTTAAATCAACTTAAAGTGTATCAGTAAGTTATTCAACATTGTAGCCATACCTGGTACGGTCCCTACACAAAGTTCAACATGCCATTACACTCTATCTACCCTCACTTGACAGAGATCACAAAGCTAACCCCTGCTCTTTTATTCAGCTAAACCTGTCCCCAGAATTTGGATATGTCTTTGCTGAGGCAGAATGGTGGCCCTACCACACTTCTAGCAGCGTAGTTACGAAACCATGATCTCTAGGCTTCTAACCTCAGTCTTGCTCAAAAAGAAGAACTCATTATTATTCAAAACACAATCTAAATGAAAGTTAATGAACAAGCTAAAGTAACTTAAGAACCTTCAGAATGATGTATACACCAGGTTCCTTAAGTAACTTTTTAAATAAAGATAACTATTGCGGCGGGATTTTACAGCCCTGTCAGGGCAGGGGTGGGGCCTTAAAAAGCGGAGAGTCATTCAAAAGTCCATTGAACTCACTGGGACTGTAAAATCCCACCAGAGTAAAATTCTGCCTTTTGTTTTGACATACCTGCTTCAAGGAGTCTTCTCTTAACGCCCACTACGTTTCCTTTCGAATCCTTTTCTTGCATCTTATTAAAGTCAATAGTGCACTTTTCCCCATTTTTCTTGTAAACTAAGGTTTTCTTTTCATCCAGGTAAGCTTTCTCAAGATCATAGTTTAAAGATTGATCATAAGGCTGAGCTGTTTCATTAGTCGCAAACTCCCACTGGACAGATTTCTTCATCTGAGTCTCTTCCAGCTTTCTATCCTCTCTCTGTTTGACAGCCTGGAGCATACAATTCACTTCCACAAAGGATTCCAGAATATCAGCGTTGTGTCCCTGTATTGTTATTTTCTTTTGCTCAATTTCAACTTGCAATTGATATTTTTCACAGAGCTCAATGATTTGTTGTCTTTCATCATCTGAGAAACAGGCGGCATAGTCAGTGCATATTTCCTTGCTCCCATGGTTTTCTTTAATTAGATCTTCAACATCCTGCTGAGCCTTAGCAATGTCATTCTTTGCCATGCCATATATCTCAACTACGCCAATCAAATGCTTTGCTGCCCTCAGAGTGATTGGATGAACAGGTTGGACTGCATGAACAGGTTTCACTGAAGGAACTGTTTGTGCTGAAAAAAATAAAATTTATATGACATACACAAGCATATGTCTATCAAAAATTTATGTGCACACATCCTAGCAAATTATTCCATTCTGGAGAAAGGAATCCATACTGGAAATATAAGAATTAGGATAGAATGCATGATTTTAAACTGACGATGCCCTGGCACAATTATCCCCTGCCCCCTAATTCCTCTTCTCCTGTCCCTCCACTTTATCTATCCTCCTGGGAAGGCTGAATTTCATGTTGGTTCTCCCTCTCATCTACCAAAATCTTGACTGAAGAGTTACAGAAACCCTGGGGAAAATGATGCAAATGTCATATACACCCTCTTTCTGCAATTTCTGTAGCTCTTCTGTTGAAGTTACAATGAATGATTGGGAGAGGCACTGTTGAAATTCATCCTCTTGGTGTAACAAACAGGAAATGTTCAAATGCCTGCAGAAGGATTCATTATTGACAATAAACAGCATTCCTTCAGAACATACCAGGCATGAATTTGACTGACTATCAAAACATCAGTGGATCTGTGCTCCAGAATAACTAAAAAATCTCTAATATCATGGTATACATTCCAAATGGGGAATATACAGTAAAAATGGGCAGCAATATTACTCTTTGACTTTGACGTAGGCTAAAATCAAGCTCAGTTACCTGGAGGAGTCTTGCTTCAAAGACATTTTATTGTTCCAACCCAAATCTTAATGGAGGCAACCCTCAGCACACAACTGACCACAATCTAGCTTTAAATTGATCTCTCCACAGTCATCTGGCTGTGGGCACCTGCACACATTTGGTTCCATTCTTAGTCGTAGGCGTCTCTGCAATGGCTTCTCTTCCTGCTCACATACCGTTATCTCTGGTGCCCCCCTCCCAAGGATGTCCCCTTGGCCCGCTCCTATTTCTCACCTACATAATGCTTCTCTGCAGCATCATCCAAAAACGCATTGCATAGATGCTGGATTTGGACCTGCCAATCTTGGACACAGATGGGAGACAGCCACAGAAGTGCTGAGGTGGGCTGTTTAAAAGACCAACGCAAGTTCTATGAGACCTCCTACCAGTAGTTTTGATAAACATTCGGCTCTCTAGCCCTCACCCACTCCTCATGTTGCTTACATGGAAACTCATGCCAACCAATTTCCCCCAACCCATCCCCAATGGCCCCTCATACCCTCCATGTCAACCCTTTTCCCCCCATCTACCCCATGGCCATTTAGAGCCCCCATGCCAACTTAATGACAACTTATGCCCCCCTACCCGCCCCTATGGCCTCTTAAAGGCCCATACCAACTTAATACCAACTCTTGCCAATCCACCCACCATACTTTGCCATTAATCTTCCATACCAAATCACCCAATATCCACCATGGACATACATCATGAACCATGTTGTGATGAAATAAAAATTAAGTTCCAAATATCTATTACAAATTTCACTATCTGAGAAAACACTCCCATTCATGAAAGCTATTCAAAACATTTAAATCCCCTCAAGTACCTAATCCCACATAAAAGCAAACTGTTGTATTCATAATTCCACATCAAAGACAGTTAATCATTTAATAACCCCTTTGTGCTCTCAATCAAACTGAGAACTTACAATCCCCTACTGAGATAATGATAGATCACGGAAAGTGGTCAAGCATAAATAATGATAAAATAATAGCCTTTAGGTTAATGTCAACAAACAGCTACAGTAACTGCTAGAACCGATATTTTTATCTCTCACTGGCACAGATAGCCTATATTTTTTAAAAAGGCTGGGGGTTTAAATAACTCCACAGCCTGATGCTTTTACAGACCTTATCCACCCTTCATGGGCATTTATGTGTACTTTAAAGATTCATAACTCCCATGCTATAGTCTAATGTCCTTGCTACAGCAAAAATGTGGTCTGAGTTCAGTACTGAGTTCAAATGGCTTTGTTGAGTTTGTATTTCTGGCCTTTGTGAGTCCCCGCACCTCCCCCCACCCCCGACCCCCGGTCCCTGCTTTCACCTACCAGCAAAATGGGATCTGTTGGAAATGCAGGTGGCACTTCCAGATCTGGGTTCTATTTGCCATTCTAGAAGGTCCATGGATTTCCATTACGTTGCAAATATCTGGGCCACTGCCAAATTCCACACCTACGCTGCTGACACCCATGTATACCTCACGACCACATCTATCAATCCCATCCACTGACAACATTGTAAGGCTGCTTGCCCAGTATCCAGTACTGGATGAGTATCAATATCCTCTTACTAAATATTCACAAGACTCAGGCTGTTGTTTTCAGTCCATGCCATCATCTTCATTCCCTAGCAATTGAGTCCATCCCTTTCCCTGGCAATTATCTGAAGCTGAACCAGACTGTTTGTAACCTACTTCATACTCAAATCCAAGATGAGTTTCTGCAATATCACTAAAATCCCTTATTTCTACCTTCCTAACATTGCCTGACTATGGCCTTGCTGCATCTCATTGCTGCTGAAATTCTCATCATGCCTTTGTTACCTCTAGACTCAACTATTCCAACAACTCTTGGCCAGCCTCCTACATGTTACCTTCTGTAAACATAAGGTCATCTAAATCTCAGGTGCCTGTGTACCTAACTCACAAAAAGTCTTATTCACGCATCATCTCTGTGCTAGCTGGCCCACCTTAGCTCCCAGTTAAGTAATGATTATAAAACTCTCAACCTTGTTATCAAATTCCTCCATGGACTTTTCCGCTCTGTAATCTCCTTCAGTCCTACAACCCTACAATTCTGGCCTCTGGAGCATGCCCAATTTTAATTGCTCCACCATTGGCTGCCATGGCAAAGCCTTAAGATTTGGAATTTCCTCCCTAAACCTCTCTGCCCCTTAACCTCTCTTTTCTCATTTTAAGAGACACCTTAAAATCTATTTCTTTGATCAAATCTTTGGTCATCTGCCCTAATTTCTTTTTATGTGGCTTGGTGTCAAAGTTTGCTTGATAATGCTCCTGAAAAGCACCTTTTTTTGTTGTTGTCACAAGGCTGGCTAATATAGCAAATAGGAACGTTGCAGTGGATCCGTGATTTCTTCTCTGAGATAATGGCACATGGTGAGTCAAGAGTGAATGAAGCTGACTTGCAACAGCCTAATGCTAACAGTTCAAAGTAAGGACAATTACTGAACTGGGTTTCATGATTATGGAAACGCCTGCAGGAGTATTGTGCTGAAATAATTCCTCACCCGCAGGCCGTGAAATTCTGAAACGCTGCTCCATACATTGACAAAATGGATCCATCAACAGTGAGTTGAACAAAACAATCCTTATCACAGAGAGTGAAGGTTGAACAAAGTCTACCACATAATCACTTATGGCATCCAGCAGTGCATTTGCAACATCACTAGGCTTCAGTTTTCCTTCCCCTAAAGAAAAAGATTTGTGTGGTTAAATAGAATGCAATGAGAAATTTTAACAAAAGAAAGACTGCAAAGTAAGAAAACTATTAAATCCTTAACCACACTGCTTTGCTATCAATTATTTCTGTTGCATTGTCATTCTTACTTTAATTTTCCCCTCCCATCTTCAGTTTAAAGTATTGCCCCTTTGATGGGGTATAATTCCAAAGACAGTAGTTAACCTGCAGTACTTTGCTCAAGTAACCGTTCTTTGCACGCAAGACAGTGAGTGACAGCAAGCTATTTGATTATGGCTGGATAGGGGGTTGGGGGAAGCATGATATTACAATAGGACCATAGTTCAGCTGTAGCATGCTTACCCCTGAATCAGATGGTTATAAGTTCAAATCTCACTCCAGGATTTGAGCTCAAAAATTAAGACGAGCACTCCAATGCTGTGCCAAAAGAGTGCTACCCTGATTGAGGTACCATCTCTCAAATGAGGTGCTAAGCCAAGGTACAACTGCTGTGAAGAAGAGTGGGGGGATTATCCCTGGCCAATATTTTTCCATGGAACAACATTCTAAAATCGGTGATCTGGTCATTATCACATTGTAGGAGGTTGCTGTGTGAAAACTGGCTGCATTTCCTACTTTGCAACACTCATTGCACTTTAAACATTCTTCATTGTAAATGAAGAGCAAAGTATTTGGGACAAATTTAGTGATGAAATGAGTTACATAAGTGCAAGCTTTCTTTTTTTACTCTGTAACATTCCAGACACCACACTTAAGACCCTTCACCCAAGTCTGACTATGTTTATTTAGATCTATTAGACCACATGATCTTAAAGTAACTGACTGGTTTAAAAGTCGACCTTGCAGCTACCAAGGGTATCAGGGCTCCTCAATGCTGAAGAAAGATAGAAGACCACTCAAAAAGAAGCTAGAATTAAACAGGGATTTTAAAGCCTCACAGGGTGGCTATTTCTCCATTTTGAATGGTTTTCTTCGTTACACACGACAATTTGAATACTAACCCTTCTGTTATTCTCTGTGGGGCTGTCTACCCACTTTGGAGACGGCATAAACAAACTTCCTATTGTGGATTACTATTTAAGATAGCTTCAAGAAAGAAAAGGAATAGGGCCATGGAGTTTGAATGGACAGAAGGAGCTTGTCAGCTCATGACAATTGGGCCAGTTCTCTTAAAAAAAAACTCTCCTCTTCACCTGCCTTTTCTCCATCATCTTCTCCTTTACTTCAGGAGTTACTGTGGATTCTGTTTCCACCAGTTCTCTTTGCAGTTTATTCCATTTCTGAGCAAGCCACTGATTTTAAATAAAAATCACAGGGTTGGATTTTGTGCAGCCCACTGGAGTGGACTACATTGAGGGCAAGCCAGAAAATCGAGTGGGGGAGGGTGTGTGTTGGGGGGGGGGGCATGGAGGCAGCACATCCCAATCCCGCCAGCAGGAAAAATGACCCCTGGGAGGCACCGAATTCAGTCAAGCCAACGAAGTGACATGGGTCTCCCACCGGTTTTCTTTTAGTGACAATCTTAAATTTATGCCCTCTAGCTATCAACTTACTAACCAGAAGAAATAGTTTTTCTTGTTCACCTGATCAAAATCTTTCATAATTTTGAACATTTATATCAAATATCCTATTAATCTTCTCTGATTCAATGAAATGAGCAATGGCGCACTGGTGAGACATGCCTAGGTAGATGATGTAAGTATCTGGAATGTTGGTTGATTAATATAATTCTGTAAGTCTGACTATGTCAGGCTATTGTTTATCTGATCTGTGAGACACCTTTCCCAAATTTGGAACCAGCACTGACTCATTACTTCATAGAGACTTCATAGACTTGACTGGGCTGGATGTGCTTTTGTCGTTTCTTTAGTTTGGTGCCTAGGCCATATCTGAGTGGTCTATCTGATTTTAGCCATTCGTTTCTTTCTAATAGTTTGATGCGATTGAGTGGCTTGGAATCAACAATGTTGGTGTGGAAGCTGGAATGACACAAAGGCCAACTGTGCAAGTATAGCAAGTTTGCTTCCTTAAGGGCACTAATGAACCAGCTGGGTTCCTGTGACAATTTGACAGGTTTGTGGTTATTTTTACAGATATATCCTTTTCATGCTTCCAGATATTTTTTGTTAACTTTTTTTTAAAACAGAGCTTTCACAGACGCTGGGTCTATCCCTCACGGACATTTCCCTGGGAACTGTCCACACAACTTGGTGATGTGTTTTAACAGTGGGGAAGGGTTATCTTGTAAATGACTTCCTGGATTCTGCAGCTAAGAAAAACAAACTCGTAATCAGGAGGAAGCTTGAGTGTAATTTTCAGCAAAAATTTTGTTTTGTGGTGAGCTGTGCAATGGTCTCACCCTGTTGTTATTGAGCCATCTTATACCACATGTTTTCTATAACACATTAGTATAAAGGTACACAATATATTTTATACATATTGTACTAAATCTTGCCTGTTCCCATTGCTGGAAAAGAAACTGAACTTATTTTTAGGTCTTCGCATTTCTTCAGAACTTTGCCAACAGATCCTTTTGTATTTTTCACCTTCATCCAGCCAGCCAAATGTAGGATGTATTTTACTTGAAGGTTTCCTGCTGCTGTGCTTGTAACACTATCATTGCTTTGGACTCCTATGGCAGAGAAAACAGAAATCTGTCTGAAAGGAAAACCACTTCCATTGTCAACAATTCAATAACTTGTTGGTAGCAGGCATTAACCTCTGTAGGCTCAAAAGCTGATCAGTGTGTTTCTAAAAGGCCGTGGAGTACCAGAACCTTGCAAGTTAGTTATGGATATGAAAGGTCATTTTAATCCTCTAAATTCGTCCATCCAAAATAAACCAAAAGCCTCCCCATTCCAGCATCCAACTGTTTCTTAAATAATTTGATTGCTTTTGTCTTCACTGCTAAATCTGGCAGTCTATTCTATGCATTGATCACTCTGTGGGTGGGGGGGAGAATTTAATGGACTTCCTGGGGGTCTCATCCACTGGCTGCAGAGCTTGTGAGAGCCCCACAGTGCCTTGTTTTTGGGCCAAATTAAGTCACTTAACTGGACAGTGTCAGGTCTTCCCTAGGATCCAGGACCCCGAGGGCGGAAGTTTTGCCCATTGAGAGCCGCCAGCCAATCAGAGACTGGCAGCTCTATTGAACACAGTGCCATCAGGGAGTTGGTGATTTCTGGCAGTATACCACAGGTGAACAATGGCGAGAGTGGGGTCGCAGGCTGGGGGTTGCGGGAGAGGTTGGGTGGGGGGGTGACCACAAGAGCAAGGGGGGATGTCTTTCTGTGCTACCCCACTCCCCACCCACCCTTTCTGATGGTGGGTCCCTTGGTCAGACACTAAGAGCCTTTGAACAAGTGACCCTTTAGTTCCTCCACTTTCTGAACTTAGAGCTGTTACTAGCATTAACTTTGCACTCATTATCTTCTGGCAAACAATTGCCAAACCCATTTTGAGCTTGCATTTATCCGCATGAAGAGGCAGATGCTCTACAGTTACTCACCCAGTTGACTACATTCATCCACGACTGATTGGCCTGCTGCTTTTAGAATAGCACCAGAAACCCCTGCAAAGTGGAGAAGTTAATTATTGAGGCTGAAAGGCAATTCCCATTTTACAAAGAATTTAACTTTTGTACTAAAGATCTGTAAATTTCAGCAGACCCCTAATGTAACTGAATACTGCCATGCGATCTATGCTGGGTTAATATGACCTTTTTATCTGATAGCATATCAATTTCCAATGAGGGCTTGCATCCACTTTTTTTCCACTCTCTCCTCTGGAAGGAATCCTTTTCTCTAGGTCAGATGTCTCCTGAAGGGAAGAAGCCAGGGCAGATGGCTTGGTTCTAGTCCACTGCTTTTAGCTGACGTTAGATTCGGGTTCGATAAGGAGAAAAGTTGATCAGTCATCCCACTCCTGACCACTTTCCTGTGACACCTGCTGGAAGTGTGCATTTGTGGACAAGATAAGGCTTAGTTATGAAGTCCTCATGGTATAATAGCTTGCCAACACTTACTGTCAAAGCTTACATACAATAAAGCTCATTTGGAATATACATGAGGTGCCCCTGGAGCTTGACCCCATCAAGGAGTTAACGCAAACTTGGAAGCAAATCAAAAAGGAAAAATACCATAGACCATCTATGAGATCAATTATCCACATAGTTCCGTATCTTTACAGTTCAAAACAGATGAAAACACAGTTTAAGCTTCTCTCATAGTAGCTAACTGTAAAAGGGAATTTTGCACTGATATCCCAGCTGTAATGAGCCTCTAAAAACAAATTCTTTCAGACATTATTTCACATAATCATTTGTCCGGCTGAATCAGTTGGCAGCAATCTCATCTGACTTAGAGGGCTCGATACCATCCAAGGTGAATGGGAGATGCTTCAGGTGGGTTGGTGAGACAAAAAGTTAAGAAGAGTGAAAAGTGACCCTGTCCTGCTGCATACGCAGCTTATCCTGGTTTTCAAATTGCTCCGTGGCCTCACCTGTGATCCCCTCCAGCACCACCACCCTCCATCAAATCTTTGCTATTCCAACTCTGGCATCTTGCACATCCCCATTTTTAATCACTCCACCACTGGTGGCCCAGCCTTCTGTTGCTTAAGCCCTTAAGTCTGTAATTCTTTCCCTAACCATTGCCACCTCTCTAGCTTTCTCTCTCCTTCCTTAAGACCAACTTTATTAAAACCTTGGAGAGGAACACAGTTAACTGTATTCCTCTCCGCAGATGCTGTCAGACCTGCTGAGTTTTTCCAGCTATTTTTGTTTTCGTTTCAGATTTCCAGCATCCGCAGTATTTTGCTTTTAATTTATTAAAACCTTTCTTTTTGACCAACCTTTTGGTTATCTGCCCTAATATGTGGCTTAGTGTGAAACAAGGGGACAGTACTGTCAGGGGGTCATGCTGTTCTCTATAGCCGTGACTGGGAGTCCTCAAGGTTGTGTTGCCTGCCGGGTGCCAGGGTTAAGGACTGGGCAATGTTTGACTGGGCTAGAGAAGAACTTGGAGTGGGAGGGAGATGATCCAGTTGTCATGGTCCATGTAGAAACCAATGACTTCGGTAGAATTATGAATGAGATTCTGCTAAGAGAGTTTGAGGAGCTTAGTCACAAATTAATAAAAAGCAGAACCTCAAAGGCAATAATCTCTTTATTGCTACCTGAGCCCCATGCAAATTACATACGGACAAACAAATTAGAAGATTAAATACAAGGCTGAAAGAATGATGTGGTTCATCAGAGTTCATGAAGCAATCCACTGGTGCAGGAAAGAGGGAGTTGTCCCATTAGGATGGATTCAAGTTAAAATAGGCTGAAACCACTGGTAAATCAAACAACAGGGCAGGTAGATAGGGCTTTAAACTAATGAGGGTGACGGAGGTTCAGATAAGAGTAAATTCATCAGCCTGAAAACTCAAAATTATAGTGTAAGGTAGTGATTTAGATAAAATTAAGCAGGATGCATCAGGAGGGTATTAATGACTAAGGCCAAAATGGGGAAATATAGTGAAATGTTAAAATTAAAGTCGCTCTATCTTAACGCATAAAGCATTTGTAATGGGATAGATGGGTTAACAAGAATAATTAATGGCACAAATAGAGATACATGATCTAAAGCCCTCTCTGATCAAGGTTGGGAACTAGATATTTGACGATATTTGACTCTTAGAAAAAAAAGGCAAAATTGAAAAGAGGTGGAGTAGTCCTGATAATAAAGCGCGAGTCAAAGGCAATAGTGAGAAAGGAGCTTAATCCAGGGAATCAGGGTGTAGAATCAGTATGGGTGGAATGAAGAAATAACAATGGGCAGAAAACACTGGTGTGAAGAGTTTATAGACCCCCTAACAGTAATCTGAGAGCTGGACAGAATATAGACAACTTTGAAAGATCAAAACCAGTGCATCCACTATCTCTGCAGTCGCTCTTTTAAAACTCTAGAATGTAGGTTATTAGGTCCAGGGGAATAGTTGGCTTTTAGTCTCATTAACTTCTCCAGTATTTTTTTTTCTTTCCTCATATTGAATACTTTCAGTTCCTCGCTCACATTAGACATTTGGTTCCCCATAATTTCCAGTATGTCCTCTGTGTCTTCCAGAGTGAAGACAGGCACAAGATATTAGTTTAATGCCTCTGCTATATTCAACGGAGGTTCATCCATTACCTTCTGAGGTAGACAATTCTACAGAATTCCCTTTCCTGTGAAGATATTTCTCCTCATCTCAATCCTAAATGATCAGTCTCTCATCCTGAGATTGTGCCCCCGTGTTCTAAGTATACCAGCCAGGAAAACAACCTCCTAATGGTTATAGTATTGCTCTTCTTACATGCTCCTCTAATATCCTGAACTATATGCTGCATAGTGGTGTTGATGTAAAAGATCAGCCATGACCTTATTGAATGGTGTAGCAAACTCAAGGGGTTCTAGTTTACTCCTACTCCTATTTCTTATGTTATTCTAGTACTCCTGTGAAGCGCCTTGGGATGTTTTATTGAGAGCAAAAGGTCATTAATAATGCAAGTAGCTGTTAGAAAACTGATGTGTGAACAAACATTGCCGCTCACCCTTGTTTCGGTTAAGTTTGACATTTGAGCAGTTTACAATGGCGTCAGTCTGTTCTGCTGTGATATCACCTTGAAGAGCTATCACTTTTACTTTGCCAATGTTTATCTCCTTAGCCTTCAACATCTGAAAGAAAAATTGTTGAGCGTTAAAAATATTAGGATTCTTTTCTTTCTTTCCACCCGTACTTCATCCTGACCAAGAGAGTAAGCGTTCAGCCTGTTCCTGGGCTTTCACTTGTAAAAGAACACGACACAATTTTAACTCTCGGGTGGCAAAGTGAACGACCGGCCCATCAGGAGGCGCTCGATTTAAGTGGCCAGACCTCATTAACTTTCTGAGTTCCTGGCCAATATGGCGAATAAAATCAGGTGGCGTGATGCTGTCACTAATGGCCCCAGGGGCACGATTGCTGCCATAAGGGAATTTGCACCATGGAAGAAAACCAGGATAGAGGAGAATCAAAGTTTCCTTGCAAGACCCAGAGAAACACTTCTGATCCTCTTAACCTACAATGGAATTGAAAAATACATTAAAAATATACCTTGCTTGGGGCCTCTTCTGGCCCTGGCTCCTGGTCCCAGAAGCTTGGCCTGGCAAAGAAACCATCAGTGCTCCTCTGCACAAGCCTTAGGTTAAAATATTGGGCAGAATTTTCTGCCTGTTGAGCGGGTGGGCCTGACCCAATCTCTGGCGGGCGGGGAGCCGATCCCCACCGGAGAAGCGGGCCCCACCACCATTTTACGTGGGGGCATCAATTAAGGCCCACCCAGCATGATGTCCGGCGGGAAGCGCTATGCACTTCCTGTGCGGGCGGGCGGGGGGATTCCCCAGAAGAATGCACATTCCCTGAGGCTAAGTGTTGCCTCAGGGAGATCGCTGACACTTTTAAAAACATTAAAAATAGAAAAAAAATCTTTAACATGTCCCATCTCACGTGACAATGTCACATGAGATGTGACATGTTCATAAATTACACTAAAATTTTATTAAATCCCTACATGAAATATCCCGCTGGTGGATGAGCTTTCATGTGTTTTCTATTGCCCTCTGAGGCTCCTTAAGGTTGGATGGGCAGGTACACGAAATACTTTAATTGATCTTGTCAATAGCCTCAATTGGCCATTGACAGGTTGGCGGGCCCGCAGCTGATTTTGCTGCGCCCCCACCTTCCTGAAATTTAAGTGGAGCCCTGCCCCTTGCTCGCCAACGGCAAAATTCAGCCCATTAAATTTGGTCCAAATGATCCCTCTGGGCTGGGGTGAGTATTCTAGCCAGAAAGGCTGGGGTGAGTATTCTAGCCAGAAAGGGGCAAGAAAGGAATGTGTAAGTTCCCCATACTTCATTTTAAAAGCCCCTCCGTCTGATTTCATTTTAAGGCTGCAAAATGTCGTAGCTAATTTTAAAGCTTCTCTTACCTGTTGTGATTTTTGTTGCAAGACATCAGAAAAGACGTCGTAGACTTTATGATCGTAGACAACAACGTAAATGAATGTAATCACTGATGGCTTGGTTTGTGATAAGTGATTTCCAAATCCAGCCAAAATACTTTCAATAGCATCCTGCGGCTTCACTCCTCCCATTCCTGAAAAAGGACAAAGTCTTAGCAAAATGAAATTAAGATGAAACCAGAAGCGGATCTAAATCAATGTTAGACATATCTTTGGTCAAATTATTGACTTATATTACCAGTATCAGAGAGAGAGAGGGGTCGGGGGAGGGGGAGGGTGCCTCCCTATTATTATGATATGCCAACTGAATGCATTTGACTTTTCAAACATAACTAACTGTGGCAAATATTTACTGATTCGACCTACAGGTTGTCAGCACATGAATCAACCTCACATCCTTTGTTAAGCTGTGTCCTGTATTATACTTATATATATAATTTTGTGTGGGCTGCGCTGCTCCACTAATAAGTCCAGGTGGGACCTTTGGGCCGGATTTTCAAATGCTCAAGGCGTCAGGAGCTGGTGAGGATGCGATTTGAAAATCGCAGTTCTGGAGGTCTTCTCAGGATCCTGACACCTCTCGGACAGTTTCAAATCTTCAAAGTGCTGACGGGTTTGGGGGAGTGAACAGGGACCTGGCTTGCCACCAATTAATGGCCCATTAACCAAATATAGGAGCTTGTTAAAGGGCTGGAATATTCAGGAATGTGATTTTTGAAGTTGATTTTGGCGAACCCGAACAATGCTCGCATGTTAGTGCGCAGCTGTCGGCTTCATCCCGAGTTCCTAATGAGACGGTGAAAGTTATTGGGCCCTTGGGTAATATATGCCGGGACGTGTGCATTACCTTAGTTAGACCCGGTTGCCTTCATTCCCAACCTTTATCTGCCATGGGCTTCTGATTTGCTGCTTGTTCTCTTCAGCAAGGCAGTGGCAAGGTCCAACATGGCACGTTCTGATGAAGAGTCTTACGGACTCGAAACGTTAACTGTATTCCTCTCTGCAGATGCTGCCAGGCCTGCCGAGTTTTTCCAGCTATTTTTGTTTTTGTTTCAGATTTCCAGCATCTGCAGTATTTTGCTTTTATCCAGCATGGCTAATGCCTGCCTTTGCCATTGGCACCAAGCAGGCAGCTCCACCTCCTGGAATCACGGTGCCGAGCTTGCTTCCTGCCTAATTAGGGCTCTTACGGTTACAAATAGCATCACATGAGTGACGTAGCTGTGGGACAGGGTCAGCACCTGGAATTTATCTGGATGTTGGATTCTCGAACCCATTTTGAAAATCTGACCCTATAAGTCAACAGTTGTACAAGTCAGATTACTGGGTGCTATCAGAGTATCACATTCAATGAGACACTAGTTTGGAACCTCTTCTGACCATTTATTAGTGAGCACTGAGCAGCAAATATCAGGTAAGCAGCTCATAACTTGAGCAGTGTTAACATGATGCACATTATCCAGTGAGATCAAAAAATGTTTTAACAAGGAAGCTGAAGACAATGACGAAGCAACGTTAAATAATCAGACGCTAACATGGATTGAGCCATGCAGATCCAGCTGGTCTCTACTTTCAACTCCTGTCTCTGTTCAGTTAGTTAATCATAGTCAAGACAGCAGTTGAGGATGCGAAGGTTGGTCTATTCCTGGGTTGGGTTGGGTTGGGGGGGTGGTGGGGGGGTGGGGGGTGAGAATTTGCCCTAGTTTTTACACCCAATTATTATTGACAACAGTTGCTATAAGTGTACATGTGTTGGATAAGAAACAAATTATGCCTAGCTGCGATACCATTATAGCTGAAAGCCAGATGATGTGCATTGTCAAGAGACACACATGAATAATAGTCATTTAGAAGAGGTGCCGGAGGCACACTGGTTCTCATGGAACTGTATCTCAGCAGCAAACAACACCTTCAGGAGAGGAGAGAAGTGGAGTAGAGGAAAAGATGAAAATCTTGTGTCCTGACTGCAGTTACCTGTTCCTAGAGCAGGGAAAGATACTGTGGCAATCTGATTTAGTTCACATTCCTGCAATACTTTTTCTACTGAGGCTGTTATCATGGCTGGACTAGTTTGGCCGACCATATGAATGATGTAATCGCAGGCAAGATTTCCACTTCCAGTGACTACAACACCATCATTAGGCTGAGAACCTAAATAAATCACAGACATGAAGTTAAATAAAAACTACATCTATTTTCTCTACCTATGAAAGCTCAATAACATAAATGCATTTAAACAACATCCACAACTGCAGAGTCAGAAAATAATTATTACACGCTTAGCTTTGTTTTAAGTATATAAAAACACAGATGATTATGAACAAATGATGCTTTAGGAAAACATGTCACCAAGCATCTCCAAATGCTAGATACCGTTAAGGTTGTATATGGTGAATCACTCTTCCTGGTTAGAATAGAAATTCTCCCATTGTTCATGTCTGGAACCCGCACTGGTATAAATGACTGGGACTGATTTTACACACATAGGCCAGAATTTTTATCTCGTTGGGTGGGCTCGGGAGGGGAAGTTGGGAGCGGTCGGGAAGTCGAGTGCCGCCTCTGATTTCACGCTGGGCAGGCCTTAATTCCGTGCTGCAGCACTCAGCGCTGCCTGTGTGTTGGGGGGCCGGGGGGGGTGGTGGGGGGTAGGAGCACGAGCACGCAAGTTTGCGCATGCGTGCAAGTGCTCACAGGAAAAGTTCCCTGAGAGCTGCCTCAGGGAGATGAAGATATAAAAAAAAGTAAAAATAAAGCATTTTAAGGTGTTAAAAATCATGTCCCCTCATATGACTCTGTCACATGAAATTAGAAATTAGTATGAAATTTTGAAAGCATTTTAATGATGGATTGAAACCTGATTCCACCTGTGGATGAGGTTTTGCAAAAAAACGCAAATGAGATGAAGTAAAAATTATGGCCATAATTTGCATGAAACTATCCTCCACTTCCTGCATTTGGCTGGAGAAATCAACCTACTTTTATCCAGAGTAGTATGGCTGTAGTTTCAGTCATGAATTCAATTTGCTGTAGTTCATAGGGGCTCTTTTTAAATAGACTCTGAAGACTGTTTACTGTAGTTCACTGTTTAAATAGACTGTCTTGCTTGATTGAATAGACTTTGTTTTCTTTGCTGTCTTGTTGAATAAGTAATGGCCCAAATCTCAGGTCAGCATCAATGCTGCGCGCATTGACATTGCCCGCAAAGATTTCTATAACCCGACCCTTTTGCGAATTTTCAACCAAGACTTCTGATCCCAGCTTTAGCATCGAAGGATCAGCATAGCCATCACCAGGAAAGATCGTTGTGTCATGTCCCTTTCTCATAACAGTAGCTGCCGTATTCAGGCGAGTTTTTAAAGGTCCAAGTCCTTCAGTAAGTGAGTGGGTTAGTGAATGGATGAGTGGGTGAGGTGCGTGGGTAAGTGAGTGAGGCAGTGATTGGGTAGTGAGGTGGTTGAGCCGGGTAGTCAGATGGTCGGGGAGGTAGTCGGGTGGTTGTGGGGTAGTAGAGTTGAGGTGAGCAGTTGGGTCAGGGAGGTACATGGGTCAGGTCAGGTCGGGGTGTTGGTTGTGGGGCTCAATTCAGTTAGCTAATAACTGAGCTAGACCAGGTATTAACCAATATAATATTTCCATGGTAAGTATCCAGGTAAGTTGCATGTATCTGTCTCAAGTCTCTGACATTGAGCTCAGTGCCTGAAACTTTTGCCAAGGCAGTGGAAATCAGCCCATCGGAAGTTTAAACTTCAAGTGTAATTTCAGCACATGTGTGTGTGTGTCAGGACTTCTGGAGGGCCCTGACACGCATCTCCCAACTTAAGTCCTATCTCCATCGATCCAGATACCGGAAGACTTGGGCCGATGTTGGTGGTGAGTGCTACTGTAAGTCCCACCTCAAACTCACTGGCTTACATAGTGCAACTTATTGGCCGGCACAGTGGCATCAATAGATACTCTGTATAATTAATGCTCAATTGTTAAGCTACAATATAATCTAATCCGGCACCATGTAAAGAGAGCACTTGTCAAACATTGTAATTGGACATCAGCATGTATTTGCACATGTGTATTATGTGTCGTTCTCTACTTTTTAAGTAAATACTTTGTCTCTTAGATTAGCTGCTCAAGGCAAGACTATTTCAGAAAGTTTTATGTGTTTTAGAAGCAAGAATTGCATTTATGTAGCACTTTTTATAGCTCAGGATGTCTCAAAGGCACTATTCTCATGTCAGCATTTATGACATGCCAAATAGTTACAAATCTCAAAAGAGTAACAAGTGATTTCATGGCTCAGAATTCTTATTTAATTCCAGAAAGAGTGGGCAGGATCAAGAAACTGCTTCCAAAAAAAACTCCCCTTCCCACAAGAATTGTTTGAAAGAACTGCAAAAAATTGCTTTTCAAAGGAGTATACCTCACTGGCTGTCTACTTATATCTGTCATTTCTGGTTCAAAACTGCTCATCTATGTGGACCAGCCTCAACAATTCACCATTAAAGTTTGTCACTTTCAATGACACTAGCTATGATACAGCTGCCTGGTAGTTTAATCTCGTATGAAAGTATATGGTAGACCGACGCTAATCATCTTTTGAAATGATGTGAGCGCATAGTGGGAACACTACATGTTAACCAGAGACAAGAAATGAGCTTCTTGTTCTTTCGGGCCATGCTATCCCAGTTTAACTTGTGTGTTAGATGTTATTTTAGTTCATAGGAAAATTAAAATTTACGATGGGAGCAGAATATTTTTGTTGGGAATGAAAAAGCCTGAATTGTAATAGGTTATAAGAGTCTATCATACTTGAACTTTAGGAGCAGCCAGATAGGCCACAATAGTCATTCCTGGTAAAGTCCTTCATCTCATTAGTTCAGTCATTCCAGATCTGGTTTAGCTGAAATTAAATGCTACGTAGCAAATAAAAACAAGAAAAATGCTCGAAACGCTCAGCAAGTCAAGTAACACTTGTTCAGAAATGGTTAACATTCCAGATTCTGGAACATTAACCTTAGTTTCTCTCTCCATAGATGCTGTATTCATTGCACAATACCTTGCTGCAATGGTTACAGAGGCCAAATGTGCAACAATTTCCAAAGATAGTTTTGCGGGTGGTCATGATTGACGGGCCCGGGAGTGGTCGGGAAACAGACCCCCGACTGCGATCGGCCCCCGTCTGTGGTTTCAAGCTGGCTGGCCAATTAACAGCCCAGCTAGCGTGAAGCATACGCTATAAAAAGCTCAGCGCTGCCGGGGTGGGGGCGGAAGGAGGGTGGGCGATGATGTTTCCGTGGGTGTGGACGAGCGCTGAGAGAAAGTTCTCTGAAACCAGAGAGCTGCATTAGGGACTGCAGACCCGAAGACCATGAAATAAAGCTTTGAAAATCAGGAAAAAGATGTCCAAGCATCACAGTCAGGCACCTGAACATATAGATGATAAAAATGCTGTCCACAGGTTTTCATTTTTATTTTGGTTAATAACAGAAACCTCGACCCACCCTTGGATGAGGATTGATGAAAAATGTAAAGTCCGGCTGGCTGATTCGCGTGTCCATCAACTGTAAGATTGGACAGGCCATGAAAAATCAGAGACAATTGCACCATTAAGTGTGAACTTCATCTATTGACGAAGACCATGACCAATCATATCTAGTTTGAGCACTCCAACAATATCAACAGGTCCTCGTGGCCAGTAACAGAGAAAAATATCTTGCTCAGCTAGCCTTCGACTGTGTTCACAAAAGTAAAAATTGTGATCATTGGAGATTGCTGATATGAATTGCATGCCTCAAAAGTACTCAAACGTCTAACTGGAGATTTGAAAAAATATAATACACATCTATACATATTTGTAACTTACCCAGCTTCTTGCATTCATCTGTGACAGCACTGCCAGCAGCTGCAAATATTGCCCCTGAGACACCTAAAAAAACAATCACACGACAAAAATTGTGGCTATCTAATTTATTTTTAATTATGACAAACAACTTTGGGTAAATTTTCTGCCCATCCATAAGTCAATCCTCAGAACATGTGGCCTTTTGCACTTATATAACATGTTGTTACTGCAAAGAAATGAACGCAATATACAGAAGGTGGAATGGTTTACTTTGGAAGCTTCATTGAGTTTCTAATTTCAGCCCAAAACATAGGATCTTTCCCAAAATAAGGAAGGGAAAATTGTAAGAGTCATTTCCAGGATCGGCAATTTCCTCCTTGTGTCCAACTGAAAGTGCTATCATCTCAGCCACAGTTGATATATGTCCTGAGATCAGGAGGAAGAATATTGTATAGAAAACAATAGGGGTAGCTTACCATCAATTTTAAGAGCAAAAGCAAATGGATCAGAAAGCCAAAGAGAACCTTTCTGACAACCCTATTCAAAACTGACTCTGATCTCTGCATTTTTATTCTAATTAAGTAAAATGTGCCACCACTGCAACCCTCCTGTTCATTTCATTTCCAAATCTTGACAATCTTGCAAGTGCAGTAGCAATAATTGCTATTGTGAGCCCCTACAAATCAGGGAAGAGACATCCATCTTATGTCAAAATATCAATTGCAACAAATTATTAACAGTTTCGTACTGACAACCACAAATTCTAGCGAAAAGAATTCTACTTGTCTCATTAAATAGTGACAAGATGACACCTGGCAATGCTTAAGGAAATTATTACCTATTCGTTTTCTAGTTTCCAAAAAGCACTATGCTGTCCATGAAATGATCTCTCCAACATTATTCCAAATCCTTTCACTGGTCATGTGCAACACACTACAATCCACCTTTTAACTCTATACACTATGGCTCATTGTGATCAATGTCAAGCCAAGCAGGTAACAGATAATTGTATTTCAAATACCAGGAGGATAGAAAGAAACAGCTCCCATAGACCAAACTAAGGACCCTAGCCCACAGTCAACTTTTAGGGCAGAATCTTCTGGTCGGCGTGCGGGGTGGGGGGGGGGGGACTGGAGTCAGCTGCGTGCCCGCCGAGCTGTCAATGGCCTATTAAGGCCATTAATCAACTAATTGAAGTAGTTGTCAGGGCTGCCGGTCCAACCTTAAGGTTGGCAGGCAGGCAAAGAGCCCAGGCAGCCTTTGCAGTTATCATGGAATCTCAGCCAGGGGTGGGATGAGGTTTCGTGAAGGGTTTATAATGTTAATAAAAATTTTTATTAAAATTCATAGACATGTCCCAGCTCATGTGACACTGTCATATAAGGGGACATGTCTGAATAATTTTTAAAATTTTTTTTTTTCACGTTTTCATTATCAAATGAATCTCCCTGAGGCAGCTCTAGGCCTCAGGGAGATTTCTGTGCTCTTTCATGCGTAAGCACGAAAGAGTGCAGGCCCCGACTCTACCTCTTTCCCCCCCCCCGCCCGCACAGATAGCGCTGAGCACTTCCGGGTGCGTGTCATGCTGGGCGGGCCTTAATTGGCCTGCCCACATAAAACGGCAGCGCGCAGACGATCGCGGGTGGCATTCGGCTGCGTGCCTGCTCCAGCCCAGCCTGCCCGATGGGGAGAAAATTCTCCCCTTAAAGCTGAAATCCCAGTTTGCCAATTTCCTTTCATTTTATTTTTAAGATCCCAGAGTACTAATGGAAGTTTTAAGTTTCATATGTGTTTGGGTATTCCTTAATTGACAAAACTCACCAAATCTATTTCATTACAGGGTTGAATATTTTATTCAAAAGTTCAAAGATTCGACCAAATGAAATTCTAAGGTCTAAGGGTTTAAATACAAACAAAAGTTAACTTACCGGAATTGAGATCCAGTGTTGTAGTTGTGGAATTTACTATTGCGTTCACATTTTCCAGGGTTATGTCTCCTTGCTTTACCTCCACAATAGCATTATGGATTTTCAGCTGTGTAGACAACAACCCTGTCTTTTGAGCTGCAGAGTAACACAGAGATTTGCTTTCACTTGGCATCAGAAATGCTGTTAGTTCATGTCAGGAACTGCAATGCATACTATCACCCTCAGTCCATCAAATGCTTATATCACTTCCAAAATAGTGTCATGCACTAGAGAAGGGTGGGCTATTGATTTGCCCTGCTTCATCAAGGTGCCAATTTAACTGGTTATTCCCAATCCAAATTGGTCACAAATTTAGAGTTTGCAGATTACCAGCAGTGTGCCACTGTTTGGATGCAGAATTTGGGTTCGGAACTATTGTGCACTTTAGCTACTTACAGTAGCCTGGTGGAAAATGTGGAGACTGGTCTGCAGGGTTCCCGTCCTATTGATTACTGCCATTGTTGAAGCAGGACATTCAGTAAAAACATAGGAGGTTTTCAGTGAGCCAAATCATATATACATGTTTAAACAATTGCAATTTATGAAAAAAAAAAATTTATTCTTTCGTGGGTTGTGTGCATCGCTGGCCAGGTCAGCATTTTGATTGCTCATCCTTGACTGCCCTTGAGAAGGTAGTGGTGAGGCACCTTCTTGAACTGGTGCAGTCCGTGTGGTGCATGTACAGCCAGAGTGTGGTTAGGCAGGGAAATATGAAGTTAAATATAAGGTATAAATTTTACCTCTTTACAGAATTAGCTCAGGGGCCAGATACAGGTTTGTTGTAAGAATAAAGACAATCATTTTACAGGGAAGAATGGAGGTGACCATTACCTGGTGGGATGTAGCTATGTTGAAGATTTGCAGTCATCTGTGCTGTGCCCTAAAATGTTCAAATTTGAAAAGAGAGAGGCAATTTAATACAATGTCTTGAATGAGTTAACAAAACAGAAATATTTACAACATCCTGCTCTCTGACACTGAGTGAATTCAGTATCATTATTTTTCAATAACTAAATTAGTTCCTGTGAGATGTCAAGATGTACAAAACAACAGTTTCAGAGAGACTGAAAGCTGTTTAACAAACAATTTATTGAGATGAAAAACTGGCTGCTACAGGTTTGCACTCTCACTACCTCATTGTGACAAATGTTCATTTTGAATTATTTCCATTCAATATGAAATCAAAAACATTGCAAACTAAAATAGAATTGGTGCTTTCTATCGTAAAATTTGTCTCATTCTCTACTTTGAGTCTTGCTCTTTAACCAATCATTACCATAGATAATACCTTAAACAAAATTTGTATTCCTGGTGAGTAGATACATAACAAATTATATTGCACACTACTGTTACATTCTGAAAACATCTATCACTCCACTCATGATTCAGAACATTTGGAGTGTTGAAAGTTCTGCCCTCATGCTTAATTCATGTTTTAGGTTGTAGCATTTATTTCATGATGACAACTGAAATTATAGTGTAAATGCAGCCTTCATACTAAATAAAGACCTAACACTGCAGCAAAGTGGTGACACCCCGTGGATGGAAGTATCACTTTATATTATTCCAGAGTCAGGGCAGGCCTTAACTTTGCATGTTTAGCATAGGAATCTGCATTATACTAGGCACAGTTAAATTTTTCAGAGGAATTCTTCCTTTTAAGTGCCTGGGTAAGGCAGAGCAAAAAGTAGTGGAAATTCATGATTCCGGATCTCCAAACTCTGTACTTATCCAGGAAATTGGGGCACTTTTCCTGAGGATCGAGGTTTGCTTGTGCCTGCGGCAGGTCCGCGAAATGCAGAATTGTTTATAGGCCTCATAACAGTAATAACAATGTTGGACAGAATATAAATCAGGAAATTAGAAAAACGTGTAAGAAGAGTAATGCAATAATCTTGGGGGGCCTCAACCTTCATATGGACTGGACACGCTTGGAGACCAAGTTCATAAAATGCATTTGAGATTGTTCCTAGAATGATATGTTGAGGAACCATCTAGAGAACAGGCTATTTTGGATCTAGCATTGTGCAATGTGATAGGGTTAATTAATAATCTTGTAGCAAAGAATCCACTGGGGAAGATTGATCATATGATAGAATTTCATATTAAGTTTAAGAAATTGTGGTTAAATATGAAACTAAGGTCAGGATTTGCACATTTCTAGCCATAGTCAATGAACCTTTTGCCAGTCTGTCAAATTTTCCATCCCACCTGCAATGATTTCTGCTGCCGGTGGGACTGGAAAATCCCACCCTAGGGCTTTAAATGTAAACAAAGCCAATTACTGATTTGCGAGGGACAAGTTTGCTGGGGTAGATAAAAGGATGTGGTGGTCAATAAATATAGCAAATTATAAATAAATAATTCAAAATGCTCAGTGCATATACTTTCTTTGAAGAATAAAAACCCACTGGGAAAGTTGCAAAGCCGTGACGACCTAGAGAAGTTAGATAGTATTAGATTAAAAGAAGCTTACAATGTTGCCAAAAAGAGCAGTGACCCTGAGGATTAAAAATTAGCAAAGAAATTTATAAAGGCGGGGAAAATAGATCTTGAGATTAAGCTAGCATGAAATATAAAACAGATCATAAGAGCTTTGAAAAATATATGAAAAAGAACTAAACATAAGTTCATTCAAGGGAGAGAGAGCAGAAATTACAAAGGGAAGAACGAAATGGCAGAGACATTAAACAAATATTTTGTGTCTATGAGAAGACACTAAACATTCTGGAAATTGTGTGGAGCCAAGAGTCTAATGAAAGTGATAAACTTAAAGTAATTAATAATAGTGAAGAAAAATTACCGGAGAAATTAATGGGATGAAAAGCTGAAAAATCGACTGGACCTGATGGGCTTTAAAAGAGTTGGCTGCAGAGATAATAAACGCATTGCTTTTGATGTTCCAGAATTCCCTAGATTCTTGAATGGACTCTGTGGGTTGTTTGTTAGAGGAAGGAGAAAAACAGTAGCAGGGAAAATGTGAGAATGTATTCTTAACCATATGGTAACAGGACACTTGGAAAGCCACAATATGAGTAGGCAGACTCAACACAGTTTATGGGAGGGAAATCATGTTTGACAACTCTACCAGAATTTTTTGAGGGTGTAATTAGCAGAGTAGATAAGCGGCAACCAGTAGATATAGCATATTTGGATTTTCAGAAGGCATTCAATAAATGCCACATAAGAGGTTGCCTCGCAAAATTAGCGCTCATGGGTTTTGGGATATTAGAATTGATTAAGGATCGGTTAAAGAACAGAAAACAAACAGTAGGAATAAATGAATCACTTTATGGATGGCAGGATATTCGGAACTGGTGGAGTGTTGGTATGGATCAGCTCTTGGGTGAAAGCCATTTATAATCTGTATTATTGACTTAAATAAGGGGATCAAGATTAACACATCCAAGTTTACTGATGATACAAAGTTAGGTGAGAAAGTAAACTGTGAGGAGGATGCAAAGAGGCTGCAGTGGATATAGACCAGTGCTTGGGCAAGGAGCTGATAAATGGAGTATAATGTGGGGAAGTGTGAAATTATCCACTTTTGCAGGAAAAATGGAAAAGCAGGATATTATTTTAAAAGGTTAGAAACTAGTAAAGGTTGGTGTTGGGGAAACGAATCACAGAAAGTTAAATGTAGGTACAGCAAGCAGCTAGAAAGTAAATTATGTGTTAGCCATTATTGCAAGCAGGCTGGAGTAGAGTAATGTCAACTTGCTGCAATCATCTAGAACCTGGAGTAGTGTGTGCAATTTTGGTCTCCCTACTGAGGAAAGGATAGAGGGGTGTAATGGAAGTTCATTAGATTGATTCCAGGAATGAGAGAGCTGGCCTATAAGCAGAGATTGAGTAGAATGGCCCTATATTCCCTGGAATTTAGAAAAATGAGAGGTGATCTCACTGAAATGTATAAAATTCTTAGAGTACTTGACAGGTAGTTATTGAGAGATTCCCTGGCTGGAGAATCCAGAACTTGGAGTCAACTTTGTGTAAGAAGTTGGCCATTTGGGACTGGGGTGCAGAGAACATTCTTCATTGAGGGTGTAAGACTTTGGAATTCCCAACCTCAAGAGACTGTGGATGCTCAGCCAATAAGTATATCCAAGACTGAGATCAATAGATAAGTAGGGATTTTGGAGATAGAATGTATAGGTGGACTTGATGTACAAGTCCAGCTATGATCTTATTGAATGGCGGAGTGGGTTCAATGGGCCATATATCCAGCTCCTGCTTCTATTTCTTATGTTCTTAGACATGCTAGTGAGGTAGGATAGGCTATTTAGTCCTCAATTCTTCTCTCAACTCCAAAAGGATTCTCAAAAAGGGGCTTGTGCCCAACGCCCAGAGGGGCAAAGAGTAAGAAGGGTGAGCCTGACTAAAGGTAAAATACTCTTTCATTATGCTACTGGACATCTTTGATTAGGAGACCATTAGCTGCTGATGTCTGACAGATTGGAGTTTTTTCTGGAGTGGTTGGATTTCTGCCCCTTGTTTCTAAGTGCGGGGTCCTGTCAGAGGTTGGAGCTGTTTGAATGTTAATCACCTGAGTCTGGAAATCTAGGTTGGTTCGAATCACATCAGTGTGACTGCACTTTAGGGGTGTTTCTCCCTGAATAGTGCCTGAACGTAAGAGCTTTAGAGGGAAAGCAATCCTTCTGCAGATTTAGGAGGAATTTCTATATTAAACTCAATCATACTGGGATAAACAATTTGCTGAAATGTCTTAAAGAAGTGACCACATCTGGATTACAGTTTCTAGTTCTGAAAGCTGCCCTGTAAAAATGATATATTGGCCTTGGAAAAAGTATAGCATAGATTTACTGGAATGTTACTCGGGCTCTAAGGATTAGATTATGAGGAGAAATTACATAAAAAAGGTTTGTATTTCCTGGAAGATAGAAGATTTCGTCAAAGTATTTAGGACTTTAAAAGGAATTGACAGGATAGAAAGAGAGAAAGAAGCCTTCTCCACTGGTGGGAGAGTCTAGAACAAGAGAACATGAAATTTATATCAGAGCCAGGTCATTCAAGAGAAATATTAGGAAATACCTCTTCATGTGAAGGATCATAGAAATGTAGAACTCTCTCCCACAAGATGCGTGAAATGTGATCTCAATTAATAATTTTGAATCTGGGATCAATAGATCTTTGCCAACAAAGGGTGTTAAGGGAAATGGAGCCAACACAGGTGGATGGAGTTAGAATACAGGTCAACCATGGTCTCACTGAATAGCGGAACAGGCTCCTATGTCCCTGTGTTCTTAAAATAACAGCATTGCATAAGTGAAATGGTAAGTTATTAGTTTCTACTTTTTAATCAGAAAAATTTTCCCCCTGCTGGCAGGGCAGTGTGGGAGCGGGCGTGGGCGGACGCGCCTCTGATCCATTTTATGTGGGCGGGCCAATTAAGGCCCACCCAGCGTGACGTCCGCCAGGAAGCACTATGCACTCCCTGAGCGGGCGGGCGCACAAAAGAGTGCACTGATCTCCCTGAGGCTAAGTGCTGCCTCAAGGAGATTGGCTCCAAATTAAAAATTGTTATACAAATGATAGAAAGATTTCCCTGACATGTTCCCTCATGTGACACTGTCACATGAGTTGGGACATGTCCCATAACTTTTATTGAAACATTTATTAAAAATTTAAATACCCTCATTAAACCTCATCCTGCCTGTGGATGAAGTTTCATGCTTTTTCTGAAGCCTGCCAGGGCTCCTGGCCTGCCTGCCAACCTTAAGGTTGGACGGGCAAGTCCATTAACGAAGTTAATTACTTTCTCAATGGCCTCATAGGCCATTGACAGGCTGACCGGCACGCAGCTGACTCGGTTGCGCCCCTGCCGGCCTGAAAATGGAAATGACGCGGGGTGATGTCGGGAGTTCCACCCAACGTCATGCCACGTCATTTTATGTGTCGGTGAGCGGGCCCCACCCACACCCCCCCCACCCCCTCCGCTCACCGACAGGAATATTCTTCCCAATGTGTTCTGCTATGTGAGAGATAGCGAAAATGAAATCCTTTCAGGATGCAAAGATTACCACTGTGCCCACATCGAGGCTCAACTTCTTCACGTCAAAAGCATCAGCAAAATTGTCATAAATATATGACTCAAATGCAATAATCGAAATGACTTTCATCTTGGACAATGCAATAGTCGAGAAATAATTCTCCATTCCACTAAAGACTGCGTTGATGGCAGTTTCACAACTGATGCCACCTTTACCTGAATAAAATCCCAAAAAAAAACATTAGTAAGTCTCAGAAAATTAAGAGCAAAGTAAAAATAAATCACAGAATAAGCTGACCAAACTGCACATATGGGGGTAGAGATTACCTGTCCCAATGGCTGGGAATGCTACAGTAGTGATATCCAGCTTTTCACATTCCTCAAGGACCTTGTGCACTGATGTTGTGATGCCGGCTGCTAATGTGGGCCCGACCATGTGCACTATATATTCACACTGAAGCTGGCCACCTTTGGTGACTACAACACCATCGTTTGGCTGTTGACCTAGGGAAGAAATGAGTGGAAGAAATTCACCCTCATTAACCTCTAACTGCAACATTGTTAAGAATACACTTATGTTCACAGCCCAAAGTAGCCGATACACTATGTTATCTCTTCTCCCATATGAAAGCTGCAGTAGATATTTTCCCAGCTGAGATATGTACCATTCAAGTGGAGGTTCTGTCGAAGGGTCATGAGGACTCGAAACGTCAACTCTTTTCTTCTCCGCCGATGCTGCCAGACCTGCTGAGTTTTTCCAGGTAATTCTGTTTTTGTTTTTGTGTTGGGATACTTGCTGGGCATCGCATAGTCAGTCTTTTGTACAAGGTTTGCATGAAACGGATTTTTTTTTCTTTAGCTCTGACAAAGCTGCCACAGGCTAGTTATTTTTAAGAATGCTGTTACTTAAATTTTAGGACAGGCAAGATATGATAGAGCCTTGTCCAGCAGAATTCAATTTGTCGTAATACACAACTGGGTGATAACCAAGACATTAGCTTTGAAATCCCAGTGGAAGTTGTGCCCACAATCGTTATGCCATCATAATCCTGTACCAAAGCCAGGACAAGGGGTAATTTGAACAATTGAAATGGGCACCTGTGTTTGCAGTGGGGTTACAGAGGCACTTGCTCTCCTGGAAGCCAGCATAACCTAAGAGTATCCTCCAGTGGAGGATACTGCTAAGTGATTGAGGCAAATGCAAACATGCCAAGTTTTTAAATAACTGCTCTCCTATGACATGAAGCCTTTGACCCAGAGGCACTGATTGTCATTAACTTTGGCCTAGAACAGAGCCTACTCTATCTCAGCAGACTTGGGTACCATTGGTCAATCTGAAGGGATTCCCAAAATTGCCCAGGATGACAACCCATTACACAGACATTATCCCCAACGGCTGTCAGGATGTTACAGCAGAAGCAGCCACCCAGCTTTCCCCCTCCCATCTGTTCAGTGTCATCCTGTTAAACAGGCTTCAGTGTAAATCACCTTCATTTCATCAGTAAATAACATGAAGTTTTGATACTTTTACAGTAACATAGATCCAGCAGATTGGCATGAGCATCAGCACATCTCTCATTTCCATCAAAAGTTTCTCATAAATCTTATATAATAAATCTTATAATAAATCATAAATTGATCTCTTCAACTTCATGCTGCCCCCTTAATCTCTATTGTCACTTTTTAGTGTCTTTTTTTCTCCCAATTGTTATTTGCTTTGAGACTTACTCGATGTGAGAGCTATTATACAATTATCATACCAATGTAGTTACTTCTTCAAGCATACATTCTAGAAAAACACAACTCTGGCTAAGAGGTACCAGTACCTAGGGCTTTGCATTCATCCTCCACAGAGCTGCCTGCAGCTTTTAGTATTGCACCGGACACACCTGCAGGTAAAATAAAACAAAAATACAGATGTGAAGGAGAGAACAAGACATTTGCTATTTGGTGATCCAGATTCATAAGTCAGACACAGATTCTTTTTGTGAAATTTGCGCAATTCTAGCATTGGATGACGATAATGTAAAATGATCAGTGATGAATTAACTGCTCATCATTCACCGCGATTGATTTACTTTTCACTGGGGTGTGCGGTGGGGTGGTTAAGCCTAGAGCTGAATGTTATCTATGGAACTCAGATGAGCATCACTGCTCCTGCAGCCCCACAAGGGAAGTCAAGAAAAAATAATATATATTAGCTTTTCAGTGGTTCTTTTGGCCCAGATGTAGTCTCATTCTCATTTGACAGCCTCATCCACAATAACTTCCTTGTCCAGGCCACTGATTAACGTAACAGTTGGGCCTTGATGATATCATAGAAGCCCAATTTACTTATTTAAAGGAAGACCCCACCAGTTCTTGATAAATGTCCTTTCTGCCTGCTCAGAAGAAAAGGTTAAAATTGGAAGCTGTAGGAAGCGGGCAAGAATGGAGCAGGAAAGTTCCCCAGTTGTTTTTATCTACCCACCCACCAGTTTCCGTCAAGGTTGAATGCACCCCATGTAGTGGAAAGTTTACCATTTAGTTTGCTATTAATATTTAGATTTATTATCTCTTAAACTTACCAGAATTTAAGTTCAATGTGTTGTTGGTAGAATTTACTATGGCATCTGTACTTTCTTGGGTGATATCACCCTTTTTCAGTTCTACAGTTACCCCAGATATTTGTATTGCTGGGACTGTTGGCGTTGGTGTAGGCACTGCAAAGAGAGCAAAGCAGAGTTGCAATTTGTTTAGAAATGGACATATTTCAACGGTGCAGCCCTCATGTAGGGCTGGATTTTACATGCCTCCACTAGGTGTGTTTTTGGCTGGGGGGGGTAGGGCACATAAAATAGGGCAGGTGCCAACCTCACCACCTTCCGGCCCATCCCCGAGCTCACTCCCATAACATGGTAGCGGCAGTGTCAGGAAGGTTAAGAAGATGTAGTTGCACAGCGTGGGCATGGGTGTTGGTCACATGTACATAGCGTTCACTATTGTAGATAAACTGCCAAGAATGTCTCCTTGTCTACGGCTCCTTGTTCTGATGAGCAGTGTTTGTGTCACTCAGATGTGAAACCATGGTTCTTGCACAATATAAAGGCAGATGTCTCAGTCCAGGGTCTCTTTCTTGTGTGGTGTGTAACCTTCAGACCAAAATGATGGTCCAGCTGTACACTCACTGGACACATTAGTGATGCCTGCGCCTCGATGGTGCTTGTTATTGCTGCCAGAATGTCATGGGCAGACATCACAGATTTCCATAATTCTCTCTGTGTGCTCTCAGCACCTTCAAGGTGGGGCTGCCCCCCATCTCTTCAGCATCTGTGTCTGGTGATGGTGTGCTCCTAAAGGGGACAGATGCTGGAGGCTGACAAAGGACCATGTGCATTTAAAATTTCATGGCTGAGTCTTCATGAAATGACCATGATCACAGAGGGCAAGCAAGCTGCCCTCAGCCAGACAGGAGCCAGACATTCACAGCGGCAAAATAAAGATCTATGGAATGTCCTCAATGTGTATCACCCTCATCCTCCTGGAATCTATCAATTAAGCTGAATTTTTTGCTGAAAAGGTTAAGCAGCCTTTGCACTTTTTTAGGAAACCTCATCCACAGGCAGGATGAGATTTCCTAAAGCAAATAAAAATTAAAAATTTTAAAATTTAATTAATAACATGTCCCTGCTCATGTGACGGAGTCACGTGGGGGGACATGTTTCATTACATTTTTATTTTCTTCCTTATATATAATTCCTCATCTCCCTGAGGCAGCTCTGTGCCTCAGGGAGATTATGAGGTGTGCACTTGCGTGCATGTGCGAAGGTCACGCTCGCCCCACCCGCTGTGGCTCGCGTTTCACGCTGGGGTGGGTCTTAATTGGCTTGCCAGTGTGAAATTGTCTTCCGGTCCCGATCGCGGGCGGCACTCAGCTTCCTACCTGCACCGCCCTGCCATGGGTCAAGTTCTGCCCTGGAACTTGTTCTAACATGAATTTGATTATGCATGATATTAAGAAAGATATGGCACTTAAGTTTGAAATGAAATTTAAATTTTAAGGCCTCCGACCCAGAAGAAATAGCCTGATAATGACTGGAAGGACCTGCCGCTCCATTCTCACTATCACTGTGGCAGTGGCCTATTTCCCAAGGCCTATTGCTGGGCAGCCAGAGCAGCCTCCTGGGCTAGGTGGTAGACACAGTTAAAGTGATGCATGAAAGACCCCGACTGCCACTTTTTGACCAGGCTGGGCAGCCATTGTGCCTTGCATGCTCCAGCCAGTATCAGCTGGAGGTTTGGCCAAAGGCAATTCATTCTTCTTTCTTTTTGTGGGACTGAGCGGAGCAAAAGTACAAGTCTACAATTACAGCCTCGACCAAGGCCACAGCATCTCAGTGCCCCCGACCCCCTCTCCTCCCCCCCACCACCAAACTCCAGGCTTCAGGCCCACATCTCGCCCTCGATCCTGTTTCCTTCCAACTCATGGGTTGGTCAGTCTTGAGACTGACTCTGCCTGAGGCTTACGATCTCTGATCCCAGCTCACCACTTCAATGCACTGAGACCTGGCCATTAAAATATTCCAGGCCGCCAGGGTTGTGGCTAATTGGTCAGCACATGTTTCTGACCAAGCTGATGATGCGGGTTTGCCAGTAGCTGGGGGGGGATAATACACCCATTGGTCTCCATCTGTTTCAAGAATCTTGAAACAAAGCTCCTACAATCACACACCAGATGGACCTTTGCACACACAGTACAAAGGGATCTCAGGACCATCATTATAATGAGGGAATGAGTTAGATACCAAGAAGTTGCAAAAATATTATTTCAATCAGGCTATATGGCAAAGATTGACATAGCTGATAAACCATCATGAGAATAAAGTCAGTACAACCATGTTTTTTTTTAGAAATGGCTGCTGTTCCATATGCATTTTGTTTAAATTGCCAATTCTACCATCTTGTTTTAAAATTGTACCAATGATATCTTACCTTGAGGAGAAGGCATTGGTAACTTCAGGGCTTGTTTCTGTTGTTTTATAACCTGATCAGCAAAAGAAAAATTGTTTACGAGCAGGCAGGTCTAAATATTTTACCAACAATGCGTTATTCCTGAAAATTGTTGAACAAGTTTAGATTCTTCTAGGTCCCCAGCAACACAGATGCCAGTCTTCAGTCAAATTCAATTCACTCTACTGTCATGGTGACGTTTCATTCGCATGTGGAATATTAGTCTTTAATTTCATTGGCTGTTCAGATATATATTGAGCTTAAAAGGAATTTTGCCAAGCAAAGATGTTGACCTTAAACTGGCTGCAGAAGTCACTTGACCTACGATTTGACCAAGTATGGAAATTTCTGGACATAGGAGTCTTGGTGAATTCCTGCAGTTCATCGTGTGGATGGTAAACACTGCTGCTACTGTGCGTCAGTGGTGGAGGGAGTGAATGTTTGCGGATGTGGTGCCAATCAAGTGGGATGCTTTGTCCTGGATGGTGTCAAGCTTCTTGAGTGTTGTAGGAGCTGCACTCATCCAGGCAAGTGGGGAGTATTCCATCACACTCCTGTGGCGGGCAAAGACAACCAACAACAATATAGAACCTAACTACCTCCCCTTGACGTATATCATCGCTAAATCCCCCCACCATCAACATTCGGGGGATTACCATTGACTAGAAATTTAACTAGACCAGTCATATAAATGCTGTGTCTACAAAAGCAAGTCAGGGACTGGGAATTCTGCAACGAGAACTCACCTCCTGAATCTCCGAAGCCTGTCCACCATCTTCAAGGCACAAGTCAGGAGTGTGATGGGATACTTTCCACTTGCCTGAATGAGTGCAGCTCCAACAGCACTCAAGAGGCTCGACACAATCCAGGATAAAGCAGCCCACTCAATTGGCACCCCACCTTAAACATTCCCTCCCTCCACCGACAGTGTACTATCATCGAAGCTTAGTTGGATGGCACAGAGAATGGACACACTGCCTTTACACATCCAGCTCAAATTGATGGGAAAAAAATCTTTGCATTCTATTGATATGAGGATTCCGTGTGAATTGATTCTGGACCATCCTAATCCAGTTCCTAATGGGCAGTGGGCTCATGAATGTAAAAAGCATCCATAATTCAGTCCTAACCTCACAATCTGAATGAGGCAGAAAATGAAAACTCTCACACTGCTGCAAAAAATCGCAAATGAACCACAGAAGTGAAAAAGTTTTCAGTGCCCTGGATGCCAACCCTTTTTGCCAACACCAATATTGGAGGCAACACACTTCCTGAGTGTGTGCTTCATGTCCGCCATTTGATCTATTACCCTGATCTGGTAAGATCTGATCAGAATAACAGGTGCTGTCAAAGTTCACAGTGACTTTAAAGGGTTACTTCCTTGCAGGGATGCGCACCACCTGCTCTGGTGCTTGGATCCCCATTTTCTTTTTAACTTCATCATCAGTCTAATACCGGATACCATGGCCTCCAATAGGATTACCTTCCTTGAACGTCAACGTTAACGCACCGCCACGCAATGACAGTCAGTTAGTGCAGTCGGGACGGGGGTGGTGGGTGCGGTGCCTAAAGAGTTAAATATGGGAATGTGACCTCAACACTCCTTTTTTTAACGGTGATGAGGCAGGACACCTAAGTGCCACATTTAAATCGATTACTGACAGGGCATTTTGGGTGCTCGATTTAACATTCACTGCTGCTGAATGTGTTTCCCGGCAGTTGGGCAACCTGGGAGTGAAAGGGAGGTGGGATCGGCTGAATCCATAAACTCCACAGCGCCTTTCTCAGCAGTCTTTGTGGGCCGGGGGAGGAGTGCTGCTCTCAGCCCCTCAAGTAAGACTGAGGCCTTCCCCAGACATCGAAATTGAGGATTATCAAGCGACCCTGGCCGAAGCCTCCAGCCGGATTGCCTACTTGGCCAACTGCTGGGTGGAAAACAGTATATTACAGTGGGGGAGGGAATGGGATGGACAACTCAATGCCCACCACCCCACCCCCACCCCCCTTCCCCAACCCCCTGGAGCAAAGTTGGTGTGCAGCTGACCCGCTATATGCCAGCCCACTGCACACCAGTAAAGCACTGAGGGCAGGCTTAACAGGGCCAGTGTGGGACCTCCAGCCCTGGGAGCGGAGGTTCTGCCCTGGGGAGCTGCCGCCCGCCCCGGCAGTGCCAAGGGCGCATTAGTGTGCGCTGCCAGGTCTGCAAGAGGAGGAGGGAAGAAGGCCAGTGGATCCCCTTGGGAGGGAGGGTTTGGGCAGGTCAGGGAGGTGCACAAGGCTTAAGGCTGTGGATGGGTAAGAAGAAAGCACGTGGGGGGGTGTTCTATGTTAGGGGGTTGTTCTATGTTAGGGGGCCACCCCCAATCAGCAAAGGGCATCCACAAAGATAAAACCCCGCCCTTCCTTCTTCCCCCCCAACTCTCACTTGACTGCCCAAACCAAGGGCAGGATTTTACACGTCGGCAATGGTGGGGGGGGGGGGGGGGGGGGGGGGGGGGGGCACTCACTGACACGTAAAGTGATGCATGGTGACGTCGTGCGGAACTCCTGATGTCATCCCGCCCCATTTAAATTTTCAGGAAGGTGGGGGCACAGCCAAATCAACCGCGTGCCCGCCAACCTGTCAATGCTCAATTGAGGCCATTGACAGAGTCAATTAAGTAATTAATTAAAGGACCTGCCCGTCCAACCTTAAGGTTGACGGGCAGGCCAGGAGTCCTGACGCAAGCTAGAAAAAGCATGAAACCTCATTCACGGACGGGATGAGATTTCATGTAGGTTTTTAAAAATTTTAATAAAGCTTTTATGAAAATTATGGACAAGTCCCAACTCATGTGACCTTGCCACATGAGGGGACATGTTAGGGAAATTTTACTTTTTTATTTTTAGGTCTTTTACATTTTGAGCTGATCTCCCTGAGGCTGCACTTAGCCTCAGGGAGATGAGTGTGCTCTTTCGTGCGCATGCGCAAAAGAGCGCACTCTCGATTTTGGGATTCCCTCCTACCCGCACAGGAAGTGCATAACGTTTCTGTACAGACGTCACACATAAAATGGCACTGTGCCCCCGATTGGGGGCGCTGATCGGAAGCACGATTGTGCACGCCCGCCCCTCAATTTTGTCCCCGACAGGGGGGAAATTCAGCCCCAAGCAGTTTTTGGGATGGGCAACATATTATCAGGGTCAACTGGCTTGGTAACAACCATAAGTGACCCTTAGATATTCATTTAAATATGATGGGTGGGCTGCCGATTTCGGTGCCTTATTTTATGCATCCCCCTACCCCATTGGAAACATGCTACTTCCGCCATTTTAGCCTTCACTTGTGCCCTTCCTACACTGCTATAGATGTTGGGGGCTTGGTATCTAAGTTTATTCAATTATATACTGGGCATAAAAGCTCACCTGACTTTTAGTTTAGCATAATGGTTTGCCAGATGAAGCCATTTCATTGTTCGCGTACACTTACAGGTTTCGGGAGGCTTGATGAATCCTGGGCTGCTTCCTCAGGTTGAATTAACAACATACACCCATGACTTTTAACCTTGACTTGTAGGACATCCTTGTGCTTAGACAGGGCTCTGGCCTCTCCTGGTTTGTTGTAAGTACAGGTTACTGATTGAATCAGTGACAACTTATCTTCAATAGCAGGAACTGCCTCCTTTAAATGCTCTGCTGCACCAGATACTTCCAAACCTGGAGAAGCCATTCTGATATATGATACTATGATGCCTTTGTTTCGGATTTCAGGCAGTTCTGTGAGACTCAAGAAACTTTCCATATAGTCCACCTGCATCAATGAGGCAGGAATATGTTGCACGATCACCTGCTTATTGTCCAGGTAACTATTTATCTTTATTTCAAAATCAGAAACAACATCTGAATATCCTACGATTATTACAGCAGCTTGATTTTTCTCCTCTATGATTGTGCAGCCCACATTTTTTGACTTCAAGTCGAAATTCAAGTCATCAAGGAACTGTTTCCATTTGTCAGCTTTGGCGACGTTGATTTGCTGTGGGGTGAAGTCAATCCTTACTTCCTGGAAAAGTTGCTTTATTTTATCTTCTCCTTTCTTTACATCTGCCTTGACAGCCAAGAGCTCAACAGACTGTTTATGCAGCAATGTGGCCTTGATGCCTTTTTGAATGAAGTGAGTTTGCACAAATTTCTTAAGGTCTAACGATTTGATAAAACCTATCAGGTGTGAAGACTGATTGAGAGGCTTCCTTTCTAACTGGGAATGAAACTCGCTGATGACCTTGTGAACTTGGCCAACTTCCTCCTTCAATCCTGTCAGTTTTAATGCTGGGGGAGTTGTGCTGGTGGATATTTTCACAGAGGGAACAGTATATTTGACATGGCTTTGCACAAATTCCAACTCCTCGAGACTTTCCAATAAAATTTGCTCTTCAACAGTATTCCTTTCAACTTCCAATTCTCTTCTTGCCTTTTCCAATATTTCTTGTAGCTTCCTGGAACTGCCCAAAACTTTATCTTGTTCCCCAACAACGACAATCTTGTTTTCTGTAGAACAGTAAAGAACATCGAAGCCAGGAGCTTTCAATCCTCTGCTTTTGTTCTTGACTTTTTCCCACAAATCTATATCAGTTGGAAAGTCTTTGAAGTGAAACTTGTTGATGAATTTCCAAACTGCCTCTTCAGCATGCTTCTTCCAGTCCTTAGCAACTTTATAGCATAACAATATATCTGCACCAAAAGAAGGCTTCAGAATAAGTTGCTTTGAACTTGGAGAGTCTGCAAAGGTAATGTGACAATAAACATCCTTCGCAATTTCCTCTAACTCTTGTTTATAGAGGCGAGTCTTCTGGATATAGTTTAGCACTGTGGGATTGACGCAAATATCACACTGTTCAGGCTGTTTGATTCTTGGACCATTATTTCCATACAAACATGATTGTAGATCATGGTAATAACGACTAACTGTCAGCTGAAGACCCTTTAAGGAATGTTCCCTTGCAGTAACTCGTCTTAACACTGCAAAAACACAATTGGAAGAAACCAGTTAAGTGAATAGAAATAAATCTATCTATTATCTATCTAGTCTTGTGTCAACTTGCGAAATACTCCAGTCCTGAAGAAAAATCATATTGGTCTCAAAATATTAACTCTGTTTCTCTCTCCACTGATGCTGCCAGGCCTGCTGAGTATTTCCAGCACCTTCAGTTTTTATTTTAGATTTCCAGCATCCACAGTATTTTGTTTTTATTCCAGTCACGTTAGGCAGTTTGTGAAAGCAATTCCATTAAGCTTCAATAGCGAGTTTGCTATTGATTTGGATACCTAAGTCAATTCCAGGATTAAAATTGTGAGGGGAAGAGACAGGAAATAAATTTTCCTGATCTTAACCACTCATTCACCCCATTCTAATGGGCAAGTTGAGTTAAAATAGATAGTTATTATTAAGCTTTAACTTAGAAACAATGTGCTGGAAATGATGGCCAGCAGGAGATAGCCTAAATTTTAATGTTAGAATTTTTGAAATACAATACTTTTGGGAAAAAAATGAAATACTGTACCCTCATGATCTTGAAAATGAACAATAGCTGTCATTGCAACTCTTTTAAAAATGATATCTGTGATTTCCCCACCACCGCTGCGTTTGCTATTTGAAAAGTACAAATCCAGGAAGTCATCGCTTAAATTGGGATGAATTCCTTCTATCTGCACTGAATTTGTCTTGGCCAGACGCTGGGCAGTGATACGATGGTTTTCAAAAGGCTTCTGACGACAGTTCTGCAGAAAGGAGTTGACATCTAAGAAAGCAAGATAAGGAAAAATTCTATATTACTGCATATAGCCACATTAATCACAATCTTTGATACAGGCTTCGGTAAAGCCTTTCATTCAGCCCCACATATCAATCATCTAGGTTTCATTCCCAAACATGCAAATAAATGAATTATTACCTAACGAAAAATTAGAAAAGAATAAAATACCAACCTATATCAGTTTCAAAAGTGACCGCTACTGTTTCACCATCCTGCAAAGGTTCAATATGATGCTGTGTGTTATTGCTGAGGCTGTCAACGTACAGTGAAATATGGTCTAACCTCGAGTTAACATCAAAACCCCTCAGGAGAAATGTTCGGGGTTCATACTTTTCATCTTCTTTATCTTTCTCATATAATTGCACTTTCAGAGTTTTGCCACCCAGCTTGTGCTGCTTTTGTGAAATTATTTTTTCCACGTCTGTAAACATAAACCAGAAAGGCAACACAATCTGTCAGTCAAATATATCTTTGTATGGACGTTGCATCCCTTGTATTTCCCATCACATAAAAATGGTACAAGTCCAACAGCTTGGACAAAATAACTCACTCCATAACCTGAAGTAACAGGCAATAAGTAATAAGTTGTGTTGAAAAAGCTCACAAAAGAATTTTACACAAACTCATCAATCCACTGATAATCAGCACAAGTAGTAAACGAAAGAAAGTTTCCTCATAACTGTCAATCTCAGTCATCAAGCTCTTGAACTTTTATTTTTGTTTGTTCTTTCATGGGATATGGGCATTTCTGGCTAGCCTAACATTTATTGCCTATGCCTAATTGCCCTTAAGAAGGTGGTGTTGAGTCACTTTCTTGAATTGCTGCAGTCTATGTGGTGTAGCTACACCCACAGTGCTGTTAGGAAGGGAGTCCCAGGATTTTGACCCAGTGACAGTGAAGGAATGTGTCTATTGAAAGTGAAAGAAGCTGCATGGTGTGGTCTGTTACTTCAAGAGTCTTACACAAAAAAGGAAATATTGCTTTCTTTCTGGCCTGTTGTTAAAACTGATCTGAGAATGTTGGGCCTGATGCAGAGTGTCAAAAGAGGGAAAATGATCCATCACATATGCCCTCACTTGATGTTATAATAGGGGCAAGTTTTATTGTCCTTTCTCTCTTGTTGCCTAAACATCATAGTAGCTAGCCTAACAGGTTGTGGAAAAGATTATCATGTTTTGTGATTTTTGACTGATTTTTTTTTTTTGCACAAAATGCATTTTGAGACTGAGTTATGTTTAATTGTTGTGCTTTAAAAGGAAAAGATTTGGCAAAGACTTAAAAAGAAATAGCCAAAAGCAAAGGATATTGAACAACATGTATTAAAGCTAGATGAGCCAGGTTACCAAATGTTACAACTCACCTTCCATCTGAAACTGATACATTAAGGATCTTTTGTCTCACCCCAGGCCCATTGGCCAGGACGACCAGGGATATAAAGCCATTCACCATCTCACCTCAAGTGGTGAAACAAATGCGCATTCAAATGACACCTGAATCCAGAAATGGTTCAGGCCTCCCGACATCAGCTGACATTGTAACAGTTGCAGGCAGTCAAAGATCTCTCCCCTCTCCATCCCATGCCCCACTACCCCATTAATGTGTAATTTAGGTCATAGGGGGCTTTATGGTTACGCCCCTAAGTTATACTATCATATAAATTAGACATTGGGCTGTACAGACACATTCCTCAATGCAAGACACTCACAAAACTGAGTGACCAGGATTACTGTACTTGTGAGATTGCTTAAGATAGACCCAGAACTTGAAACGGTGGTGAACAACACAGGACACAATCTACTGGGTTTTTACAAATCGTGGGAAGTGAGATTAATCTATGCTTCTGAAAATGTGTAATCTCTGCTTGAAAGGATGGCATTCCCTCAATCCTTTCTTTCTCAGTCTCTCTGTGTTTTTCTCTGGCTTCATCTTTTAAAACAGGGACTTAAAATGAGAAATACATTAGAGTCCAGCACTGAGGATGTGTAGCCTTTTGCTAGATAAAGTATGTGTCGTATAATGCAGAGAGTATCAATACTTTTACTGAAACATCTGAAACCTTGTCTCATTTGTGTCATACAAGCTAAAGTCTAAGAATTCCTGTGCGCAATACTAGCACACCAATGCTCAACAAAGTAATGGTATATGAAGTGGCAGGTGTAGAATGCAGTTATTTCTACGCTGGTATAATTTTCATTCCTGCCACATATTCTCATTCTTTCCCTCTGATGCTATAGTTAATGATATAAACATTTACCATCACTGCTTGGACAGGTCACAAGCCAAGAGCTGTCATCGTGTTCAGAGATTCCCACATCTGATACAAATCTTTCAATGTACATTAAAACAACATCTGTATCAACAGGATCGTCACTGCTAACCAGCAGCTGGCTGGAATGGCTTTCCTCTCTCCCGGAAGACTCGAAAACCGAAAGCGAGAAATGTACACATGAAGGGCACTTCCCTCTTCAGGTAACAATTTTGAAACGTACTGAGAGCCATGGCAGGATGTATTTGGTTTTGCAGAAACAAAATCTGTACCTGACTCTTCCACTGCGCCTGGGGATCCTTGATTGTGAAATTCCTTCGCTGGACTCTGCATTAGAAAAGCAGGAAAAGAGTACTTCGTACAAAAGTTTGCTAAGTTGCTCTGGACAAAGTAGTGGTGCATTAGATGTGGAATGAATGAAAGTTAAGAACATAAATAAGACAAAAAAGCAATCAATTTACTTGCCATTTTTCTGCAAATTCTCTCTCCTACCCTGAATGTTTTGGCTCATGCTGAGGTAATGTTCCAACACAGAGTTGTATCTGTGATAGTCATTTTTCTTTATGCATGAGGATAGATAGGCACTGTCACCAGCTAATTGACTGTTCAAGCTGTTGCAGGTAAGTCTATTCCTATTCTCTTCCAATAGCATAATATTCAGCCTCATAGTCAGTCTCACTGAATAGTGACCAGGGATCAATATTGTAACAGATTTTTCCCTTTTAAGTACATGTGTGGGAAATCTAATTTTGGCACTAAACTGTTCTCCAAGGTGAGATCTGCAGAGTCAACACAGACCAGGACCTGAATCTGGAACTTTCTGGTCTGCTTAGCTTAGCATTATACCACTCAGAACCTTTACCCATTAGGAATTTACCATCTTTTTAAGGAAAACCAATCTGAGTACCAAATACAGCATAACCTCTTCAGTCTGGAAAGCTTGGAACCAAGTCATTTCTGGATTTTGGAAACTTCTGGATTATAGAATGACATTATAATACCTAATCACAAGTGTGTGAACCAGAATACAACATAGATCTAAATTTTACTTGACACATAAAACAATGATAAATGTTATAAAGTACCAATAAAAAAGATTAAAGTGGCTGATCGACAACAGCAAAGGGCAGCTAATTCCAGGTCCTGTGTGTTGTCCAGTCTGCTGGTTGATGGGATTGTACTATACCCTGGGACTGCCCAAGTCTGTTCAAAGGCAATGTTGCAAAAGGAGAGGAGGAGGAGACAAAGAGAGAGGTCAGAAAGTGAAAGAGAGAGAAAGAGACAGTGAGAGAAAGACAGGCAGAGCCAGAGAGAGAAATCAAGAGAGAGATAGAGAAATAGACTGACAGAGAGAAAGAGACCAACAGAGACAGGGAGAGAGAGAGAGAGAGAGAGAGAGTCAGACTAAGAGACAAAGAGAAATGGAAAAAGAGATCGAGAGAGAGAGAGAGAGAGACTGAGAAATCGGAATAGAGAGAGATGGAGAAGTAGACCAACAGATAGAGACAGAGACAGAAATAATGTAGAGAGAGAGATCAAGTTGCTTATAACCTCAACCTGCATTTTCCCACAATGTACCCTAATAACCTTCCAACAATGAGATCAAGTGGCAGATTGTCTGGCTTCAACTGTGACAGGATTTATGTTCATGCTTAAAACTTATGTTTAAATTCTTTGTCATGATTTCTTGGACAGCTGGACAGTTAAAATTTCTGAGATCAGTTTTACTTACAATCCTGCAGTTGCATCTTTAAATGTGTATCAGCAAAATGAGACACAATTGCCTTTGTACTATTTAAAAGTAGCCCATCTTGTCAAACCCATTTAATAGAAAACAGCATGGCAGAAAGAATAAATAATGGCCATGTATTTACATCAGTAGTGACTTACCTGGTCATTTTCATTGTGTTTTTGTGAACTGGTCAACAATTGATTTTGTTCTATTGCTGGCTCTTTGTAGGAGTCTGCGGCCACTCTAATTGTGCTCACGGAACTTCCTCCACTACTGTCCCAGAGTGTAACCCGAAGCTGGACTGGCTCTGGGCCCAATAGCTGCACTGGGTGGAACTCCTTCTTCACTACGTTTTTCTGCACTGTTAATACAGAACAAATAGGAATCATTTCTGCTCAGGATTTGGTAAGAATAGCCTCCCATTATCCTTTAACAATGTCTTACTACTTCCAATGACAATCATCAAGCTGAAGGTTATCAGCTTTCTAATTATATTTATTCACTAAAATATGTTTGCATAATTTTCCAACCAAAATCACACTATTTAAAGCCAAGCTACTTTAGGGCCTAAACATTACCAGCATTGAGCTAGCAAGCGGGAATAACATTTGTGCCATCTAGATGTCAAGAAAAGGCCATCTCAAATACGAAAACGCCAGCTTGCTTTCCTTAAACTTCATCAATAGCATCATTGCCAATCAATCCAATGGCAATGCCCATGATATCACCAGTAGCCAGAAGCTTAACTGCACCAGTGATATCCTGTCTTCAAGAGCAGCAAATGAGCCTAGTGTCAAGGTACCAATTAGGCAGTTTGCTTTCTCCTGGATGATGTTAAGCTTCTTGAGTCATATAGCAGCTGTACCATCCAGGGGAATGGTGAGCATTCAATTCAACTCCTCATTTGAGCCTTTAGACGGTGGAGAGGTTTTTGAGGGATCAAGAAGGTAGGGATCATTGTAAGGTTCCCTGTCTTGGGCCAGACTGTGCTTAAAACTAATAGTGAGGCTAACAGCATTCACTGTTATTTATTTGCAATCCAAACAAAAACTTCTAGCAACTGCAATCTGAGAGTTGCTATCCAAAATGCTTTGCTTCTCCAAAAGCTTCTCAAAACAGCATCTCGTTGTCCGATTCAAATACACTGGACAGCATCATGTTGCTGTATTTACCTCACACAAGTGGACTAAACACACCCAAAAAAGTTAGAGCTTGTTCATATCTGTCTAAACACCCTTGCAACAGCATTGTAACAACAACTTATAATTATACAGCACTTTTAACATAATGAAACATCCCAAGGTGCTTCATCGGAGCATTATAAAACAACATATGTCATCGACCCTTATAAGGAAAAAATAGGTTAGATGACCAAAAGCCTGTTCAAGAAGGTAGGTTTTAAGGAGTGTCTTAAAGGAGGAAAGTGAGATAGTGAGGCAGAGAGGCACAGGGAAGGTATTCCAGAGTTTGGGGCCTAGACAACTGAAGGTGCAGCCATCAACTAAGGAGAAATTATAAACCAGGATGCACTAGAGGCCAGAATTAGGGAGGCACAGGTATCTTGGAGGGTTGTGGGGCTGGATGAGATCACAGAAATATGGAGGGATAGGCCACAGAGGGATTTCAAAGCAAGGAAATTAAGATGTTGCTTGACTGGGAGTTAATGGAGGTTAATGGAAGTCAGCAAACACAGGGGAGTTAGGGGAATGGACTTAGTGTGAGTTCTCCTTGAATTGCCACAGTCCTTCTGTTTCTGGAGCTCCCACAAGTTTGAAAGCTAGGGATTTGAGGATTTTACCCCAAGTCAGAATGATGTGCGACTTGTATGGAAAATTGGAGGTGATGGTAGTCCAATGATCCTACTGCCTCTTGTAAAGCTTGAAGGGTTGGGAGATACTCTTGAAGGAAGTTTGGTGAGGTGCTGCAGTGCAATCTGTTGCTAGTACAGGTTGCAGTCGCAGTACCCTGGTGCTGGAGGGAATAGATATTGGGCCAGGTTTTGCTTTGAGCAGTGAATGAATAGCACAGTTACTAATTGATTTTCTATGGGCTTTTGCACAACATGTTCTTGTCAGCCAACCAGCTAAGCACAGCACCCTCCACAAGGCATCTGAGACCTGTGGGAGCAAAGCAAGCAAAGGTGTGTGTCCTTAACCAATCAAATTGAAGAATCATTGATCCTGAACCAGGAAGTGTAAGTTGGAATGGATAATTCCTTGGGGCATTTCATTATGTTAGTGATGCTATATAAATATAAGTTGTTTTTGTTGAGAAGGCCCACCATTTCCTTCTCAGAACAACAATGGGCATGCAACAAAATGTGGCTATATAGCATCACCCACACCCTAAAAATCAAAATGTTTCTAAAAGATAACGGAAGAAAAGATCATTTCAAAGCCTTTTCAATCTTCAACTTTTCAGCACAAGTCCGGCACACTTAACAATGCGATTTCCCAAAATACACTGTTGCACACACTATGCTCCAGCATCCTCAAAAATAAAGCAGCACCACATAGGCACATAGACAGTTTTTAAAAATTCATTCATGGGATGTGGCTGTCACTGTCTAGGCCAGCATTTATTGCCCCTGTTCAGAAAGCATTTAGGAGTCAACTGCATTGCTATGGGTCTGGAATCACATGTAGGCAGGTAAGAACAGCAGATTTCCTTCCCTAAAGGACATTAGTGAACCAGATGGGTTTTTACAACAATGGTTTCATGATGATCATTAGACTTTTAATTCTAGATTTTTATTGAATTCAAATTCCACCATCTGCTACGCTGGGATTCAAACCTGGGTCCCCAGAACGTTACCCTCGTCCAGGGACAATACCACTATGTTATCGCCTCCCCAAAAAATGGTCTATGTCATGTGCCAAGTTCATACTGTGGCATGTGTCAAATGTGTGCTGTTCCATGTATCAAGCACTTACTTGGGCAGATAATGATGCTTCAGGTTTCAATCACTTTCTGTGTAAGCAATTTAACCAGTCACAACATGCATCAATTTCTGTATCAGCTCCAGATATATTTTGACAATGCCAGACCATCATTGGGCTGGAATTTGGCGGTGGTAGAAGGTGGACTGAGCAGCCGAGTTCTGGAAATGTCCATGCCATACTTTCATGGTCGCAAGGTATTAATATAATAGCATAAAGTAAAATATTAAACTGATTCTCAATTAGCAAACCTCAAGGAGGAAAGCAATTAGAAGAATCGTATTTTCCTGTGGAGAGTTGCTTCCAGGAAGATTTCAAGTTATGCATTCCAAATTAAAGCACTCACTGTGTGAAAAAAAATTCTCCTCATCCCCTCCTGGATTTTTTTTTGCCAATTATCTTAAATCTGTATCCAGTGGTTAACAACCCATCCCCTAGTAGAACCACTTTCTGCTTACTGCTTATCTGCTCTATCAAAACATTAATGAATTGTGCAACAACTTGCATCAATAGTTACAGCTGTTACGTCACTGCTCATGAATGTGAAAGCAAAATATAGATAAGAGATGACCAAATACCTTTAGAAAACAGTGTTTAGAACGATATTTGCTAATAAGAGTGTAGCATAACCAGGGGAATTCACTGGGGGAATTTTGCAACATTGTAAACGCTCCTGTTCCTGGTTGTAACCTCTATCCTGTCACCATCAAAGATATATGCACATGAACCCACAGGTTACTTTGTCCCTGCACTCTCAGTAATTGTGGCAAATTAAGGCCATATTGCATCTCCCAATCCCTTCAGTCAAATACATCACCTCACACTTCCCTGCATTAAATTCCATCTGTCACTTGTCTGCCCATTCAGCTAGAATGCCTGTGTTGCAATTGATTGGTATCATCCTCAATGTTCGTGAGGATCCTCCAAATTTGGTATCATCGGCAAATTTTGAAATTTTACTTTGCATTTCAGTAACTAAATCACCTGCCAAAGTCAATGGTGTTTAGAATGGCTCGCCAGCGCTGAACTCGCCGCGACGGGGCCATAGAATTTCGGCCATAGACTGAGAAAGCAGCCTGGGACTGATAGCGGACTCGGCACATTTGGGCAGGAGTCATGTATGATTTTCTGACCGTCAGTTAAATGGTCAGATTATTGTGAACAGCAACACCTGCATTTCCAAAATTCACTTCCAGAAAGCATGGTCCCTAACATAAAGTCAACTCCTACCACCATAAAGTAGAGTACCAATCTACAGTGTTTAACGCAAAAGCTTTATGCACAGACCTAAATACACTGATCAGAACATATTTGGAGTCTCCTGTGGTCAGGTCTGATTCGCACTCTACAAAAAGAGACAAACGTACTGAGATGGGTTTTAAAGTAGCAGTAAGATTGAGCACTGTACCTGTCCTAATGTACCCACAACTCTTTTTTTGTAGCATGTAAAGGGGATGAGTTACGGGAAAGAATTTAGACAAGATAAAGTCTAGGAAGAAGGCAGGACCTCTTCAAGGTTTATAAAATATTAAATGCTATAGATAAAGACAACCCAGAATATTCAAAGTAAGTTCAGGAGGTTGGACCAGATAAATTTAAATTGGTGAAAAGTAGATTTGAAACTGATTTTAAGAAGAATTTTTTATTCAAAAGAGTATTCAGAATAATCTGTCAGACCGCTATTAAACAAGGAGAGTCATTGAAAATGCAGTTGGATGGTAAAGTGGGAAAAGGTACAAAAGGTGACTGAGTGAAGTTACATTTTATTGTTCATTTCTATTGCTACCTATTTATAATAGTGTTATGATGTGGCAGATGATGTGTGCCAGGTGGATCAAATCCATGACGGAAACTTGATGGTGCTTTCACAACGGTTTTGCAATTTGTATTTATTTCAAGATGTGTGCACTGAATTCAGAAGTAATAAGTCCATCAAGACTTTTAGAGATACTTTAAAAAACTAAATTAAAATACGTATTAACAAAAGAAAAGATTTCAAGCACATACATAGGCCTACAAATACTACTATAATAACGCCTAAAATCCTAATTAATCCGACTCCCAGTTACACCCTCTTTAGGGCAACGGTCCAAACATAGGTTTTAGATTTTAAACAGATCCAGCAAATTAACACAATACCCTGGACAGTGGAATTCCTGATGACTTTTTCCCAGCTTCAATTTGGTAGACATCAAACTTCCGCACAAGTAATGGAAGCTTCATTAAGGCTATTTCACACACATCTGTTAGATCTCACAATGCTTTCTCCTGACACAGAGGCCAGAGTTTTACCTTGTGTGTGCGGGTGCACCTCTGACATGCCCGAACGCAATACGATGGCAATGACGTTGGGGGTGCATCCCGCATCATCGCGCGTTCAGCAGATGCGCGCCGGAGTCGGTTGCATGCCTACCGATAATTGAAAGGCCTATTAAGGCCATTAACAAGGTAAGTAATTGGAAATTTATGCTGCCCGCTCAACCTAATGGTTGGCGGGCAGGCAAGAAGGCCAAGCGGCCTTTACATTTTTTAGGAAACCCCATCCATGAGCGGGATGAGGTTTCCTAAATCAAATACAATTTAAATAAAAACTTTATTTTGAATCTAAAAACATGTCCCATCTCATGTGACACAGTCACATGAGGGGACATGTTTCATTAAATTTTTATTGCCTTTAATAATTTTTTTAATAAGCCCTTCAATCTACCTGAGGCAGCTCCGTGCCTCAGGGAGATTAAAGTGCTCTTTTGCCCACATGCATGAACTGCACACCAGGCCCGTTCTCCCTCCTTCCCCCACCCGCACACAGGTAGTGCTCAGCGCTGTCGCTCACGACCCACAGAGGGAGGGTCTTATTTGGCCTGCCCATGTGAAATCGCAGTGCAGAGCTGATTGCGGGTTGCTGGTGGCTTCCCAACCACCCCCACCCGCTCTTGCCAAGCCTGCCTGACGAGGGAAAAATTCTAGCCATAGCGTCATGCTCCTATATTTCTCTCTTCTAATATGTAAATTTAATTGTTTTATATGCCTTTGAAACCGTATCATCCTAACAATATAAAAACTTTCATGGTGCTACTATTTTTTGTCAGTAACCTTTGGGAAAAATAAACACATTCCTTAACCTTGCTTATATGGCTATTTGTAAACACACTAAGATTCCTTTGAAATCCAAATCTCCCTTCATCTATCTAAAAATGCAAATTCCTTTCACACGTCACAGTCTAAGCCAACATCCATGGCTATCCATTAGCATTTCAAGCACCTAGCTTCTTGTGATGAGTCAGTCTGCAGTCTACCTGACTCTCAATGTAATTACATCACACACAGGCATACCTAACTATACTTAATCCCCAAAAACCTACTTTACAATAAACCAGAAAAAATTATGAAAATTATTATACCTTCGTGACAAATGATTTAGGCCTGAATTTTTAGATGATACATCCAAAGAGTTGGTGGGGAACACATTCCCGCTGACTCCGACAGCCCCGCTGTCATTTCACACTCTAACGAGCATTGATTAGCATAAGGCAGGACTTCCGCCCCTCACTTGGGAGGAAGTCCTGCCTTGGAGAGCTACTGGCCAGTTTGATTGGCCTGCAGCTCTCCAGTCTCTCCAGCACTGCAGTGGTTGGAAGAGGCACCGCACTGAGCGGCCTGAGACTAAGTCCCAAGAACCGGAGAAAAAGTTGTGTCGGGGACCCAGGTTGGAGAGAGTAGGAAGGCCTGAGGGATTGCGAGGGGGCAATCAGGGTCTCAGGGGATAGGCCAGCGGGGTGGCAGGGAGGCCTGGAGGTCACTGGACCTTAAAGGAAGGGCACCCCAAATCAGAAGGTGGCTTCTGTTGGAGGTTCCCCACCTACCCTCCCTTGCATGAGATCAAACTTTCTTTATTTCCAGGTTCTCTCCAAGGTTTCATCCGCCCACCAGCCTCAACTGGAGCAACGGTGGGCTTCCCATCTGAGGCCCTGACTGTCCCAGTGTAAAATCGCTACCAGATCAGGGCAGGTGGGAACCCAGAGGGAATCCCATTCGTCCAATTTTGCACTCCCTCCACCTCAGAACCTGCCGGGGTGGGAGCTGGGGAGTGTAAGACTGGCCAGAGCGTAGACAATATGTGGTACACGGTACAGCTAGAAGGTTTTGCCCGTGAGGTTACTGGCAGCAATTATGTGTTCCAGGAAAACAAAAGATAACCTTGGCATTCATATTCAAATACTTTTAGTCTCCTCTTACCCTGAATTTTATATATTTATATTTGGAGGAGTTGCTTGACAGTAAGATTAGTATTATGTATTGGCTCCTTGCTGGTGAATTCAATCAAAACATAAATCAAGTCGCTCCTCTAACAGGCTAGCAATTTGCAATATCCCATTTTACACTCGAATAGGAAATTTAAAACCTGTTTTATGGTAAGGGTTACCTGTAGCCAGCCGCTAATTATCGGCACCAAGAAACACACCCTTTCTTGTGCACTTCCTATCAATAACCAGAAAGAGGCATAAGTTATCACAAGATATAGTTGAATCTTGGGATACTTCACAGTTGACTTCACTACCAATCCCACAGAGGGAAAAGGAAAGGCGTTCACTGACAGAATGTAAGAAGATTCAGATATGAGTTAAAAGGGTGAGCAGAAAGACATCCGGAAGCAGGCAGAGTAACAGAGGCAAATCATAATAAGTTAAAAAAAAAGTCCATACCGTAACAGGAACAGGAGTAGGCTCTTCAGCTCCTCAAGACTGTCCGACCATTCAATTAGATCATGCCTGATCGGTACATCAGTCCTCTTTACCCATGTTTGCTCCTTATATATATCTTATACATCCACACCTAACAAAAATCTAGCAATCTCAGTCTTGAAAGCTTGAACTGACTTTTAGGGGGTGAAAGTTTCAGATTTTTACCAAATGTTGTGTGAAGTTCTTCTCAGTTTCGCTTCTGAATGGTTTGGTTCTAATTTTACGATGATGCCCCCTTGTGGATTCCCCACACACACACTGAATGATTACTCACTCAAAGTAACCAGATCTGCTCTGCTTTCAGGTGCACATTCCCAGTGGCTGTCTGGAATCAGTGAATGTACGGTTCAAATTAAACATCACAGTGATGGTGCTGACTGGTTTCGGTAGAAGTCAGATAAACTGTATATGATTTCAAAGGGTAAATTCCCTGAACATACTCTCCAAGTGAGAGATGGGCCCGAAGGGAACCACAACGCCGATTCACTCAGCGTAAGAGCCCTCTTACCCTCAAAAAGTTTGCCCTCAAAAACCCAATCTACGTTGCAATGGTCCAACTGAATTGCTGGAACTAACAGTTAAAAATAATGGCACAAAGCTGTCTTAATGTTCCGTCCCAGAACAGTGGCGGCAGTGAAAGTGCAGCATTCTCAACAGAGCTTTAACATAATAAAGTGCTCATTGTTGGAAAATAGCACTCACTGAATGTTCAAATTTTCTACACCAGTACAAACCGGATGAGGCTCTAAATTTCTTTAATCGGGATAAATTCTTACCTTCTTCATTTTTAAAATATACGAGGAACTTCCCCTGCTCTTGGTGTGCTCTGATCTCACACTCTCCTCCACCAGATTTCTTTTTGCTTTGGAAATAAATGGCTAATTTACTTTTGACAGAGTTCAGCTGGACTGGCAGACCTTCTACCAACACGGGGAATCCGGCCATCTCTTGGCTTTCCACAGCTGGGAACAAAGTTTCAGCCCTCGGCTTCTATCGGTCCTCGGGACCGGGTCAGACTTTTTTTTAGTGGGGGAGCGTGAGTGTCCGACTGACAGCTCAATGGGTGAGATCGACCTCCCTTCAAAGCGCTTGGATTTTGCTGCTAAACATTGTCCGAAAATATGCTTCCGTGTCTACTGCCCATCTAATATCGAAAGTGAAAGATTACAAAGATTATCTTGCACTTTGAAACATAACACTATAGATCACAAACATCGCAGTTGTTTCCAAATAATCTTTTCAGGCCATCCTAGAAATTGCCCGATCTGCTCAGGCTCTGGTTCACCCATCAGAGGAATGGGTGTATTATTGACCCCTGCCTGGTTGTCAAACGATTGTTCACGCCGGCCGGTTGCCCATGTTACTCGAGGAGTCGAAACTCAACAACAACAACTTGCATTTATATAGCATATTTAATGTGGAAGAAATCTCCCAATGTGGTTCACAGGTATGTTGACAAATAAAATTTGACACTGAGTCACTTTCTTGGGAGATGGCCGCAAAATGTTGCCAAAGAGGTAGGTTTAAGCTAAGAGCGAGAGGGCAGAGGAGGTTTAGGAAGAGAATAAAGGCTTAGGCAGCTGAAGATACAACTGCTGGGGTTGCCAACTGTGATTAAATATATTCCTGGAGGTTTTGTCACATAGGGGGATTGTGAGGGGATGATCAGGGACTAGCTTTATATTCCAGAATGATTAATTAAATTTAAATTCCACCAGCTGTCATGGTGGGATTTGAACCCATGTCCCCAGACCATTAACCTGGGTTTCCTAGATCACTAGTTCAGTGATATGACCACTATATTGCCATCTCCCCCACCAGTGGGTGAATGAATAGGTGAGTGGATGAATGGGTGAGTGAGTGGGTCAGTGAGTGTGGTGGATAGGTGGTTGAGTGGTCAGTTGGGTTAGATTGGGGCAGTGGCAGATTCACAGTTAGTAGTGCTCCGTGCTCAGCTTCAATTTTATGCCCCACCACCCCGCCTCACCACGCCACGCCACATCCTGAACACAACCCAAAGTTATGGGCCATTGGATATTTCACCAGATTTTTCACAGTCATGTAATTACTTCTGCACACCATCATATAACCTCAGTTTTCACCACCTAATCGAAAAAACTTTGTGACTCTAACGAGGTGATACAACAAAAAACACGTATGCAAATTAGCACTGCTTTGCTCTCGTGGTGAAATTGATTAGCACATGGTACATTAATGGGAGCACTGGGGCGTGTGCAATGCCGAGATTGTGAGTTCAAGATGTAACTCTTTCGAGTACAAACACGTTTCCATCTGTTTCAGATGAAGTTACATTGTTTGCCATTGTGAGATTTGAACTCTTGATAATCTTTTAAATGAAAACCAAATCAACAAAATTGGGATAAATCAGGCACAGCCCCTAATTCAGGTCAGCTGTAAAACCAAGAACAAAGTTTAAAGGAAACTTACAAACTTTAAATCAAAATGTGATTAAAGGGGTCAACAAAACACCCCAGTCCCCGCGGTGCCCACCGAGCATGGAAGGCCTCGAGAGTGCCAGCAGACACCGCGTGCTCCTTCTCCAGAGACATCCGGCAGCGAACGTAGCCACGGAAGAGGGACAAACAATCGGGCGGGACTCCCCCGTTGATCGCCCGCTGCCTGGACCTGTTAATGGCCAACTTGGCCAGGCCCAGGAGCAGGTTCACGAGGAGGTCCTCCTCCTTCCCGATCCCCTTCCGCACCGGGTGCCCATAGATCAGGAGCGTGGGGCTGAAGTGCAAACAAGACATCAATAAAAGGTTTTTCAAATAACTAAAAAGGGAGTGCAGTCTACAACACCCTATGTATACATGGTCCACGGACTCCACAAGACCGCAAAAAGGGCACGTGTCCTGAGAGTCCGTGAACCTATGCATCCTCTTATTATAAGGGACTGCTGCATGCAACACCCTCCAACCCAGGTTCCCGATAGAAAGGGGGAGGACACCTCCATAGAGGGCCTCCCATCGGGGGCCTCCACCGCCGGATAGCAACAAGGCACGCCAGGGCGTGTCCGGTCGACGGACAAGGGCGAGAAAATGGAAGGTGTGCAGCAGCAGTCCGTACAAAAAGCCCCTCTTTGCTGTGCCAAAAGGCACAGAGGGCATGTCCCAGAGGCGGCTCATATTGCGGGGTACCAGCACCCGAGGGAGGGTTCGGGGCTTGGGGCCAATGTGGAATTCTGTGCGAACAGGGGAACGCTCAGACGGAAGACCACCACGCACCTGGGCCACCTCAAGACCCAAAATAACGTTGGGTCCGAGCACGACCGTTCTCAGGTCTTGGATGGCATCGGCTGCGACCTGGACACTCACACACGCGCGTCGTGCCAACTCCTGCGGGAGCATCCAGCCCAGTCCTCCGCCACCCAGCGCGTCCCGATCCTGGTCACCCCTGCGGCTACAGCCCTCCTCTCCGCCAACCACTGAAAAGGACGGAGGGGCGGATTCCTGAGCAGCGGCTCTCTGACGATAGCCGCTACTCCTGACGGGGGAGAGCTGCGTCGCGAGGCGACCACTTTCCAGATTTTGATCAGGTCCTGGTAAAAGACGGGCAACGCCTGCAGGAGCCACCGAGGCCCAGCTGTTCTATAAACAGGAGCTGCATGTCATAATTCAGGCCGTGCACCTGACGGAAGGAATACGTCATCAGGGCACACCATCTAGGAGGAGGCTCGACGTAGAGGTATCGCTGCAGGGTCTGAAGGCGGAAAGTCGCCACCTGTGTGCGTAGGCACACTAGCGCCTGACCACCCTCCCTAAGCGGGAGACTCAGAACCTCGGCAGCGACCCAGTGCAATCTTTTGTCCCAGAAGAAGTCGACTAACAATCTCTGGATTCTTGTGACAAAGTCCGGGGGAGGGGTCAAAGTGACCAGCTGATACCACAACATGGCGGCGGTCAGCTGGTTTATGACCAGAACTTGACCTCGGTAAGATAGCACTCGGAGCAGTCCTGTCCAGCGCCGCAGGCGAGCGGTGACTTTCGTCTCCAGTTCCTGCCAGTTTGCTGGCCAGGATTCCTCAGCGGGGCAGAGATGGACCCCCAGGTAGAGGAGGCTGGTCCTGCTCCAGGTGAAAGGCCTGAGCTCCTCGGGTAGGGGATCCATCTGCCACTGACCGACCAGGAGTCCAGAACATTTACCCCAGTTGATCCTGGCAGAAGAAGCGGCAGAGTAGACCTCCTGGCACTCGCGCATCCTCCGCAGGTCAGCCGGGTCACTAAACATAAGGAGCACGTCATCGGCGTAAGCCGAAAGGACCACCCCGATGCCCGGCAAGAAGATGTAACTCTTTCGAGTACAAATCAGTTTCCATCTGTTTCAGATGAAGTTACGTTGTTTCATAGTTTACCATTGTGAGATTTGAACTCTTGATACTCTTTTTGAGTAAACCTGTTTCCATCTGTTTCAGATGAAGTTACATTGTTTCATAGTTTGCCATTGTGAGATTTGAACTCTTGATCTTGGGGTTACAAACCTAGTACCATAACCACTTGGCTATTCAGGCCAAGCTCAAAATTACATTGTTTCATAGTTTGCCATTGTGAGATTTGAACTCTTGATCTTGGGGTTACAAACCCAGTACCATAACCACTTGGCTATTTAGGCCAAGCCAGAGATTAAGGATATGTCTGGAGTGCTCTTCCTCAATTCAAACAATAATTAGCTCTGTCTGTGCACGGTTTAAACCAGAAATAATGAGAAACGTAGTCAGTAGGATTCGAACCTGTGCAAGGTAACCCCAATGGGTTTCTAACCCATCTCCGTAACCACTCGGCCACAACCACAGCTGGCACAGATTGTGAGTTCAACTTGTTGTTGACTGAAGAGGCTGCGAACCTACCATTTATTCAGCGATACCTCACCAACTTGGTGGTCACGACCAAAGCGGCCTGCACTGCAGCTGTGGCCTGTGCATCTACGGGTCCCAGGAACAGTAACTCTTTCGAGTACAAACCCGTTTCCATCTGTTTCAGATGAAGTTGCATTGTTTCATAGTTTGCCATTGTGAGATTTGAACTCTTGATCTTGGGGTTACAAACCCAGTACCATAACCACTTAGCTATTTAGGCCAAGCCTAGATTGTGAGTTCAAGCCAAACTTAGTGGAACTTCTGTTGAGCAGCTCACATGAGCTTTTGACTGGCTGTGGAATGAGACATGGTGAAATCTCGAGCAGTAAAATAATTTAATTGGAAAGGACCAATTTCTGTAGATTGAGAACAGATCTGTCCCATTTAAATGTCTCAAGTATGAATATAAATGCTGCAAATACTCAGCAGATGAAGCAGCTTCTGTGGAGAGAGAATCAGGGGCGATGATCCTTCTGATACCGTTGATCCTTCTGATATCGTTGATCCTGTGCTGTGTGTTTCATCTTGGTATTGATTCTTTAACTCATTTCATGTTGTTCAATTAGGTGCCAATTCCTCGGTTCAAAAAAAAAGTCACAACGATGATCAATTTAATCTAAACCATCTGATGTTTATTAGTAATATAAGATGTTATGAATAGGTTAACCATTCAGAATAGAGGCCCAGGTGCGCGGTGGTCTTCCGTCTGAACGTTCCCCTGTTCAGACAGAATTCCACATTGGCCCCAAGCCCCGAACCCTCCCTCGGGTGCTGGCACCCTGCAATATGAGCCACCTCGGGGACATGCCCTCTGTGCCTTTTGGCACGGCAAAGAGGGGCTTTTTGTACGGACTGCTGCTGCACACCTTCCATTTTCTTGCCCTTGTCTGCCGCCCGGACACGCTCTGGCGTGCCTTGTTGCCATCCGGCGGCGGAGGCCCCCGATGGGAGGCCCTCTATGGAGGTGTCCTCCCCCTTTCTATCGGGGGACCTGGGTTGGACGGTGTTACATGCAGCAGTCCCCTATAATAAGAGGATGCATAGGTTCACGGACTCTCAGGACACGTGCCCTTTTTGCGGTCTTGTGGAGTCCGTGGACCATGTATACATAGGGTGTTGTAGACTGCATTCCCTTTTTAGTTATTTGAAAAACCTTTTATTGATGTTTTGTTTGCACTTCAGCCCCACGCTCCTGATCTATGGGCACCCGGTGCGGAAGGGGGTCGGGAAGGAGGAGGACCTCCTTGTGAACCTGCTCCTGGGCCTGGCCAAGTTGGCTATTAACAGGTCCAGGCAGCGGGCGATCGGCAGGGAAGCCCCGCCCAATTGTTTGTCCCTCTTCTGTGGCTACGTTCGCGGCCGGATGTCCCTGGAGAGGGAGCACGTGGTGTCTGCTGGCACTCTCGAGGCCTTCTGTGCCCAGTGGGCACTGCGGGGACTGGGGTGTTTTGTTGACCCCTTTAATCACATTTTGATTTAAAGTTTGTAAGGTTCCTTTAAATTTTGTTCTTGGTTTTTCAGCTGACCTGAATTAGGGGCTGTGCCTGATTTATCCCAATTTTGTTGATTTGGTTTAATTGGTTTCACTTAAAAGGTTATTCAGAATAGAGATTAAAGCCGATGGTTAAGCTTAATCTTATACCCGAGTTCAACTCAGAACTTATTCGTTACCCTTTAAAATGCATCAATATATAGAATTCTCAAAGTATGTCAAGCAGTGGTGGGGGTGGGTCATCATGTAATTTCCTGACTAGTGGTCTCCAGGTTCATTCAGGTGCCCCACTTCACTCCTTGTCCCTGTCTTTCCGTGGGAGTTATTAAAAGGACTGAAATGTAATAACACTTTGAGAAATCTGGTGGGTGTGAACAATGACAATACAGCCAATAAAGTACAACACTGCCAGGTAAGAGTGCCAGGGGCTGCTTTAGCACCCCTTTTGTTTTTGACTGGGAATAAAGTGGTGGGAATTATTCTAATGGGTTCAGACTATTAGCAGGGGAGAGGGCGATCCAGAAGATGGGCCTCTGCCCCATGTGTGCAAAGCTGGATCATTAAATCATTCAAATATTAAATCGTTTCTGAGGCATGTTCACGCCGATTTAGTTCTGCCTCCTTCTTGCGCCATGAAATCGATTGCACAGAATCGCATTTATTTGAAGAGCGACACAGCCCGCTCCAGCGAAGAGGTTGTTTTCGAGATGCAATGCCGAAACGAATGAGCGATTTATGCTGGACACTCACTCATTGCTATCCGTGTCCCTGTCACTGGGAAGGTGACAGGTTTAACAAAGCCACTGCTACCCGCACCAAACCACCAGGCCTGGTCACACAGGCAAAACCAAAATGTGTCAGCAGAAATCCAAGTGTATGGGGGGTTCTACATTTACTCAGTGTGGTGTAATTGTTAATAAATTGCACCCCATACACTTTCCTCAGCCTTCAGAGGAATTTGATTGTAAAGGCAATTTAAGATGCAGACTGTGGGAATGCTTGATGCTTTCTGTGTCTCATGTTGCACTTTAATACATCAGGGCTGGCAGTCTGAAACAGTGGCTCTTAGTTTCTGGGTGTAACCCACTTGTCGGTTTGCGGGGTTCATGCCATGACAGTGTGTTTCGTGGCCCCTAGATTGGGGGGTACTTGGTGGTTGGGAGAGTAGTCGGATCAGCTTTTTGGAGTAGTCAAGTGTTCGGAAGTGTATCTGGGTCGGGGTCGGGGGGTGGCAATCAGGTAGGGCGGGGAGGTAGTCAGGTTGGATCAGGGGGGTGATCGGGAGGGGTAGTCAGGGGGTCGGCGGGATGATGAGAGTTACTGGTGGAGATACCCAGTTGTTAACTTGGTTTTAATCTGTTTAACTTTCCTGGGTAACTATTCAGGTAAGTCCCATGGAACTTGGAGTGAGAGACATTCCCACTGAAAGTTTAAACTTCCCAGGCAATTCCCAAGTAGGTTCAGGTGTCAGGATATCCACAGCATTCCAATGTTCAGAGGATTTGGCCCTTCATGCTTATTAAATTGTCAGGGTCAGAGAGATTGTTCAGCTTTGGGGAAACTAAAGGAAAACTGTGCAAACATTAAATAAGGAGGCGGTCAGGTCAGATGATTTCCAGTAAAGCGCCATTCTGGAAACTGAAAGTAAATTGCGAGCAAAGAGCGTAACAAGGTAGTAGCAACAACCGGAATCGGTCAAAAAAAAAGGTTGAAAGCGAAAGGCCTTCCCCGCCGCTTGTCCTCAATATAGCGACAAATTCGGAACAGGGCGTCTAATCCTGCAGTCCGGGGACTTGTCAGAAAATTGAACGTGAGTTCTCTTCATTCCCAACGAATGCCACTCCGATAGTGCTGGCCAAGATACGGGCTCTATTTACGTAATGCCCGGGTCTTCAGAGGAGAAACTAGGGAATCATTATGTGAGCTTGTAATGTTTCCAGTGTTTATATTTTAAGACAATTTTAAGTCTTAACTCTTTATAAAAAAAAACTGGCGTTACTTTCGGTTTTAAATGTACAGCGCGTTTCTTTGTGTATTCAGTGTTATATATGGCGATATTTTAGCAGTATTTGAGTTGTAGGATGTTTGGTTGTGTCAACGGCTTGATCGTCATTATAATACTATTAAAACATTCCAGGCGCTCATCTTTTGATGTATTGACAAGCAGAAAATTCGGGAGCTTTCTCATGTGCTGCCAACCCACCTTTAGCAGGTTCATGTAACCATTACCTTGTATAAGGCTTGAGGGACCTGACAGCCGGCCTAACTCTGGTTTTGGTCATTGTTTCCACCAAACGTCAAATATCATTATAAATTCATAGATTGTAGATTTGAACCCAAAACCCAGAGCTGAAAGCTCATTGCCTCACTAATTCCCTTAACAGATTTCCCCTTGGAAGCATAATTGTCATATCACTTGCTCCAAATAAGAAATTTGTGTAAATTAAATTTGTTGTTTTTCTTTGAACTGCTATATGGATCAGTGTAACCAGCCCAAGCCTCTATTAACAGATTCTAGTAACTCACATTCTGTAAGTATATTAGCCAAAAATGTGTTGTATTATATCTATTTTCATAAACACAAAAGCCCATTTCTTTTGCATACATAGGTATCAGCCTTTTCAGTGTAATGTAAGAACAGCCCATCGAGTCTGCTCTGCCATTTAATAAGATCATGGCTGATCTGATAATCCTCAATTCCACTTTCCTGCCTTTTCCCCATAACCCTTGATTCCCTTACTGATTAAAAATCTGTCTATCTCAGCCTTGAATATACTTAACGACCCAGCCTGTACAGGTCCTACAAGAGAGGGGGTGGTCCTGGACTTAATTTTAGGGAATGAATTCAGGCAGGTGGTAGAGGTTTCAGTGGAGGAGGTAGCATTTTTCAGGTCGTCTTCATAACTCCGTTAGATTCAAGGTTGTTATGGAAAAGGACAAGGATGGGCCAGAAATCAGAGTTCTAAATGGGGGAAAGGCCAATTTTAATAAGATCAGATATGATTTGGCCAGAGTGGACTAGGAACAGCTACTTTTAGGTAAATCTGTGTCAGACCAGTGGGACTCATTCAAGAAGGAAATAGGGAGAGTACAGGGCCAACATATTCCAGTAAAGATAAAGGGTGGGACCAACAAATCCAGGGAACCCTGGATGTCAAGGGATATACAGGATTGGATAAAGAGAAAAAGGGAGGCTTATGGCAAATACCGAGAGCTCAAAACAGCAGAAGCCTTAGCGGACTATAAAATGAGTAGGGGGGAACTTAAAAAGGAAATTAGGAGAGCAAAATGGTGGCATGAAAGAAACATTGGCAGGTAAAATAAAGGAAAATCCAAAGTTATTTTACAAGTGATCTTGCGCGCGAGCAGGGGAGAGACCTCATCCTGAGTGAGACACAGCCAGAGTGATTGTGGGTATTGGCAATTTGTTGCACAGTGGTGTTTTGGTGGAGAGGGGAAGAGGTGCTTTTTGCATTTTTCTTTGCTATCCAACTTCTTAAATCTTCAGAGAGTGGTCTTGTACTTCTGCTGCAGTAGAGGCTACAAGGGAGAGAAATGACTGGTAAGTAGTGGGTAAGGTCGAGCAAGTATTTACTACTTTTATTGCTTATTGTTTAAGGCCTTTTGTGGTTTATCGTTTGTATATTCTGCAGCAATGAGGATCAGGAAAGAAGGGCTCTAGAGTAATTGATTTAAAAGGTTTAATTTAAAGGGACAAGAGCTCAAAGCCATGGTGTGCTCCTCGTGCTCCATGCCTAGGACCAACATGTGTGCAGGGAGTGTGCCCAGCCGCAGCTCCTGGAAGCTTGGGTTTCAGAGCTGGAACAGCGGCTGGGGACACTGTGGAGCATCTGTGAGTCTGAGAGCGTCGTGGATAGTACATTTAGAGAGGCGGTCACACCGCAGCTGAAGGGACTGAGGAAGGAAGGGAATGGGTGACCACCAGGCAATCCAAGAGAAACAGGCAGGTAGTTCAGGAGTCCCCTGGGGTCCCACTCGCAAATTGGTATTTCATTTGGAGGCTAATGAGGGCACTGGTTCCTCCAGGGAGTGCAACCAGAGCCAAGCTTCTGGCACCACAAGCAGCCTGTCTGTACAGGAGGAGAGGAAGAGCAATAGTAATAGGGGATTCTATAATCAGGGGAACAGATAGGCACTATTGTGGCCATCAACGTGACTTCAGGATGGTGTGTTGCCTCCCTGGTGCCAGGGTCTGGGATGTCACTGAACAGCTGCAGGGCATCCTGAAGGGTGAGGGTGATAAGGCAGAGGTCATGGTACATGTCGGTACCAATGACATAGGTAGAAAGAGGGATGAGATCTTGTATCAAGAATTCAGGGAGTTAGGCAGACTGAAAAGCAGGACCTCTCGGGTTGTAATCTCTGGATTACTGCCAGTGCCATGTGCTAGCGAGCATAAGAATAGGAGAATTGCGCAGATGAATACATGGCTTAAGAGTTGGTGCAGGCGGGAGGGTTTTAGATTCTTGGATCACTGGGACCATTTCTGGGGAAGATGGGACCTGTACAAGCGGGAGAGTCTACATCTGAACCAGACTAACATCCTTGTGGGTGTGTTTGCTAGTGCTATTGGGAGGAGTTTAAACTAATTTGGCATGGGGAGGGGACACAATGTTAGCAGAACAGGGACACATAATACATAAAACAATCAAGCTGCATTAAGTTTCAAGGGAGTAAGGCAAGGCTGTATGGCCCTTACTTTAATGCCAGGTGTATTACAGGTAAAATGGATGAGTTAAGGGTGAGGATTGACGCATGGAATTGTGATATAGTAGCCATCACAGAGACATGGTTGAGGGAGGGGCAGGATTGGCAGCTCAACATTCTTGGATATAGAATCTTCAGGTGAGACAGGGGAGGGAGTAAAAGAGGAGGAGGCATTGCATTATTAGTTAAGGAGTCAGTTACTGCAGTAAGGAGAGATGATACCTTGGAGATGGCATCGAATGAATGAAGCTTTGTGGGTAGAGCTTAAATAAAAAAGGGTCAGCCACATTGTTAGGTGTTTATTATAGACCCTCAGATAGTCAGCAGGAAATTGAGGAGCAAATATGTGCACAATTTGCGGACGTGTGTAAAAACGATAACAATAGGGTAATTATATTAGATGATTTCAACTTTCCCAAAATTAATTGGGATAGACATAGTGTTAAGGGCTTGGATGGAGTGGATTTCTTGAAATGTGTACAGGAGAACTTTTTAGGTCAAAATGTAGAGGGTTCAACAAGGGACGGTGCATTGCTGGACCTAATTCTGGGGAATGAAGCCGGACAGGTGGCTGAGGTGGTGGTGGGGGAGTATTTTAGTGATAGCGACCACAACTTGGTACAATTTAAGCTTGCTATGGACAAAGAAATTGACAAGTTGCAAAAAAATGTTTTGGATTGGGGGAGATCAGATTTTAGTAAAATAAGGCAGGATCTGGCCAAGGTAGACTGGGAACAGCTACTAGTGGGGAAATCTACAGAAGAGCAGTGGGGGGGCATTCAAAAAGGAAATGGGGAGGGTACAGGCTCAACATGTTCCCTCTAGGGTGATAGGAAGGAGCAACAAGCCCAGAGAATCATGGATGACCAGAGATATTCAGGATACGATGATGAAAAGAGAGGCTTTTAGCAGATACAAGGCGAGCAAATCAGTGGAGGCATTAGTTAGTGAAGTACAGAAAGTGCAGGGTGGTGCTTAAGAAAGCAATTAGGAGAGCAAAGAGGGAATATGAGAAAGCTCTGGCTGGTAAAAGTAAGGAAAATCCCAAGATATTCTTTAAGTATATCAATGGGAAGATGATAACCAGGGAAAGAGTAGGGCCCATTAGGGACCAAGGGAGCAATCTTTGGGTGGAGCCAGAGGACATCAGTAGAGTGTTGAACGAATACTTCACATCCGCCTTCACCCAAGAGAATGAGGATGAAGGTATGGAACTTGGGGAGAGAGACTGTGAGGTTCTTGAGCAAATTGATATAGGGAGTGACAAGGTATTGGAGGTGTTGGCAGGCTTAAAAGTGGACACATCTCCAGGTCCAGATGATTTGTGTCCCAAACTGCTAAGGGAGGCAAGGGAGGAGATTGCAGGGGCTCTGACCCAAATTTTTAATTCCCCTCTGGCCACGGGGAGGTGCCAGAGGACTGGAAAACAGCTAATGTGATTCCACTATTTAAGAAGGGCTGTAGAGATAAGCCAGGGAACTACAGACCAGTGAGTCTCACGTCAGTGGTAGGGAAATTATTGGAAAAAATTCTGAAGGAGAGAATCTATCTCCACTTGGAGAGGCAAGGTTTGATCAGGGATAGTCAGCATGGCTTTGTCAGAGGGAGGTCATGCCTAACAAATTTGATTGAATTTTTTTGAGGAGGTGACCAGGTGTGTAGATGAGGGCAGTGCAGTTGATGTAGTTTATATGGATTTCAGCAAAGCCTTTGACAAGGTCCCATATGGGAGACTTATAAAGAAGGCAAATGCACATGGGATACAGGGTAATTTGGTAAGGTGGATTCAAAATTGGCTTAGTTGTAGGAGACAGAGGGTGATGATAGAAGGATGCTTTAGTGACTGGAAGCCAGTGTCCAGTGGCGTACCACAGGGATCTCTTATTATTCGCCATTTATATAAACGACATAGATGACTATGCGGGGGGCAGGATTAGTAAGTTTGCGGATGACACAAAGATCGGCTGGGTGGTTAACATTGAGGTTGAGTGTCTTCGGCTACAGGAAGAAATAGACGGGATGGTCAAATGGGCAGATAAGGAGCAGGTGGAATTTAACCCTGAAAAGTGTGAGGTGAAGGACTAATTTGACAAGGAAGTATTCAGTGAACGGCATGACACTAGGAAGTTCTGAGGAACAAAGGGAACATGGCATGTGTGTCCATAGATCTCTGAAGGTGGAGGGGCATGTTAGTGGGGTGGTGAAAAAATCAAAAGGGACACTTGCCTTTATCAATCGAGGCATCGATTACAAAAGTAGGGAGGTCATGTTGGAGTTGTATAGAACCTTGGTGAGGCTACAGCTGGAGTACTGTGTGCAGTTCTGGTCGCCACATTATAGGAAGAATGGGATTGCACTGGAGGGGGTGCAGAGGAGATTCACTAGGGTGTTGCCTGGGATGAAACGTTTAAGTTATGAAGAGATGTTGGATAGACTTGGGTTGTTTTCATTGGAGCAGAGAAGACTGAGGGGCGACCTGATTGAGGTGTACAAGATTGAGGGGCATGGACAGGGTGGATAGGGAGCACTGGACACTGGCTTCCAGTTATTAAAGCAGCCTTCTGTCATCACCCTCTGTCGCCTACAACTAAGCCAATTTTGAATCCACCTTATCAAATTACCCTATATCTCATGTGCGTCAGTCACAAGCGGACACAAGTTCAAGGGGAGGGGCAGGAGGTTTAGGGGGGATGTGAGGAAAAACTTTTTTACTCAGAGGGTGATGACGGTCTGGAATGCACTGCCTGGGAGGGTGGTGGAGGTGGGTTGCCTCACATCCTTTAAAAAGTACCTGGATGTGCACTTGGCATGTCAAAATATTCAAGGCTATGGGCCAAGTGCTGGTAAGTGGGGTTAGGTAGGTAGGTCAGGTGTTTCTCACGTGTCGGTGCAGACTCGATGGGCTGAAGGGCCTCTTCTGCACTGTATGATTCTGTGAAATGCATTAAGAGTAAGAGGATAACTTATGAAAAGAGTAGGGCCCAATATGGAGCATTGTGGTAATTTGTGTGTGGAGTCAGAAGACGTAGTTAGGAATCTAAATGAATACACAAGTGAGAGGGATGATGTGGGTATGGAAATCAGGCAGAAGCACTGTGATATAATTAAAGAAATTAACATAGGAAGGGAGGAGGTTCTAAGTGGTCTGGCAGGCTTAAAAATAGATAAATCTCTAGGCCCGGATGAAATGACCATAAGACATAGGAGCAGAAATTAGGCCATTTGGCCCATTGAGTCTGCTCCGCCATTCAATCATGGCTGAAAGTTTCTAAACCCCATTCTCCCACCTTCTCCCCATAACCTTTGATCCCCTTACCAATCAAGAACCTATCTATCTCTGTCTTAATCACACTCAATGACCCGGCCTCCACAATGAATTCCATAGATTCACCACTCTCTGGCTAAAGAAGATTCTCCCCATCTCTGTTTGAAAAGGTCTTCCCTTTACTCTGAGGCTGTGCCCTCGGGTCCTAGTCTCTCTTACTAATGGAAACATCTTCCCCACGTCCACTCTATCCAGGCCTTTCAGTATTCTGTAAGTTTCAATCAGATCCCCCTCATCCTTCTAAACTCCATTGAGTATAGACCTAGAGTCCTCAAACGTTCGTCATATGTTAAGCCTTTCATTCTTGGGATCATTCTCGTGAACCTCTTCTGGACCCTCTCCAGGGCCAGCACATCCTTCTGAGATATGGGGCCCAAAATTGCTCACAATATTCTAAATGTGGTCTGACCAGAGCCTTATAAAGCCTCAGCAGCACATCACTGCTTTTATATTCTAGTCCTCTCAAAATAAATGCCAACATTGCATTTGCCTTCCTAACTACTAACTCAACCTGCAAGTTAACCTTAAGAGAATCCTGGACTAGGACTCCCAAGTCCCTTTGCACTCCAAGTTTCTGAATTCTCTCCCCATTTAGAAAATAGTCTATGCCTCTATTCTTCCTACCAAAGTGCATGACCTCACACTTCCCCACGTTGTATTCCATCTGCCATTTCTTTGCCCATTCTCCTAACCTGTCCAAATCCTTCTGCAGCCTCCCTGCCTCCTCAATACTACCTGTCCCTCCACCTATCTTTGTATCATCTGCACACTTAGCCAGGATGCCCTCAGTTCCTTCATCTAGATCATTAATGTATAAAGTGAAAAGTTGTGATCCCAACACTGACCCCTGCAGAACTCCACTAGTCACCAGCCACCATCCTGAGAAGGACCCCCTTATCCCCACTCTTTGCCTCCTGCCAGACAGCCAATCTTCTATCCATGCTAGTACCTTGCCTCTAACACCATGGGCTCTTTTTTTACTGAGCAGCCTCCTGTGCGGCACCTTGTCAAAGGCCTTCTGGAAGTCCAAGTAGATAACATGCATTGGCTCTCCTTTGTCTAACTTACTCATTACCTCCTCAAAGAATTCTAACAGATTTGTCAGGCAAGACCTCCCCTTGATGAAACCATGCTGACTTTGCCCTATATTATCATGCACTTCCAAGTATTCTGAAATCTCATCCTTAATAATGGACTCTAAAATCTTACCAACGACTGAGGTCAGGCTAATCGGCCTGTAATTTCCTGTCTTTTGCCTCAATCCCTTCTGAGTATCCCAGGCTGTTGAGTGAGGCAAGGGAGGAGATAGCAGGGGCGCTGGCAATAATTTTCAATACCTCTCTGGCCACAGGAGAGGTGCCAGAAGACTGGAGGAGAGCCAGTGTGGCACCATTATTCAAAGAGGGAGGAAGGGATAAACCCGAGAACTACTGGCCAGTCAGCCTAACCTCAGTGGTGGAGAAACTATTGGAAGCAATTCTGAGAGACGGAATTAATCAACACTTGGAGAGGCAGGGATTAATCAAGGACAGTCAGCATGGTTTTGTTAAGGGGAGGTAATGTCTGACCAATTTGACTGAATTTTTCAAAGAGGTGACCAGATGTGCAGATGAGGGCAATGCATTTGATGTAGTCTACTTGGACTTCAGTAAGGCTTTTGATAAGGTCCCGCATGGGAGACTGATAAGGTAAGAGCCCATAGAATCCAAGGCAATTTGGCAAATTGGATCCAGAATTGGCTGATTGGCAGGAAGCAGAGGGTGATGGTCGAGGGGTGTTTTTGTGACTGGATGCCTGTGTCCAGTGGGGTTCCACGGATCGGTGTTGGGTCCCTTGCTGTTTGTGGTATATATAAACGATCTAGACTTGAATGTAGGAGGGTTGATCAGTAAGTTTGCAGATGACATGAAAATTGGTGGGGTGGTAAATAGTGAGGAGTATAGCCTTAGATTGCAGGAGGATATAGATGGGCTGGTCAGATGGGCTGATCAATGGCAAATGGAATTTAATCTGGATAAATGTGAGGTGATGCACTTGGGCAGGACAAACAAGGCATGGGAATACACAATGCATGATAGGACCCTGGGAAGTACCGAGGATCAGAGGAACCTTGGTGACCCTTAAGGTAGCAGGACAGGTAGATAAAAGGAAAATAGTGAGGATGCTGGAAATCTGAAACAAAAAACAAAAATTGCTGGAAAAACTCAGCAGGTCTGACAGCATCTGTGGAGAGAAAGAGTTAATGTTTTGAGTCCAGATGATTCTTCAGAACTAAAGAGAAGTAGAAATGTGGTGAAATATATCCTGTTGAAGAGGGGTGGGACAGATGAAGCTGAATAGAAGGCCAGCGATAGGTGGAGGCAAAGGAGAGATTGCAAAAGATGTCATAAAGGTCAAAAGGGTGTTGATGGTGGTGATATTGGCTAAAGGAGGTGCTAATAGTAACATTAAAAGTAGAAAGCAGGATGAGCCAGTGACAGATGGCCCTAGTGGGGGTGTGGTGGGGGGAGGGGATGGTGCGGGAGCAAGGTAGATAAGATGGTAAAGAAGGCATATGGGATACTTGCCTTTATTAGCTTAGGCATAGAATATAAGAGCAAGGAGGTTTTGCTGGAACTGTATAAAATGCTGGTTAAGCCACAGCTAGAGTATTGCGTGCAGTGCTGGAATCGCATTATAGGAATAATGACTGCACTAGAGAGAGTGCAGAGGAGATTTACCAGGATGTTGCCTGGGCTGGAGAGTTTTAGTTATGAGGAGAGATTGATAGGCTGGAGTTATTTTCTCTGGAGCAGAGGAGATTGAGGGGGGACATGATTGAGATGTATAAAATCATGAGGGTCATAGTTAAGGTAGACAGGAAGGAACTTTTCCCCTTGGTGGAGGGATCAATAACCAGGGGGCATAGTTTTAAGGTATGGGGCAGGAGGTTTAGAGGAGATGTGAGGAAGAATTTTTTCACCCAGAAGGTGGTGGGAAACTGGAACTCACTGCCTGAAAGGGTGGTAGAGGCAGAAACTCTCATAACATTTAAGAAATATTTGGATGTGCACTTGTGATGCCATGGCATACAAGGCTATTGCCTAGTGCGGAAAATGGGATTAAAATAATTAGGTGCTTGTTTGACCGGCACAGACTCGATGGGCCAAAGGGCCTTTTTCTGTCTGTCGACCTCTGTGACTTTAATGCCCATTGAGCACATAGTCAAAACCTTGATTTAAAATAAAATATAAAGGGTAGAACCTCCAAAAAATGCAGCAATCCCTCAGTGCTACACTGAAGTATCAACCTGGATTATATGCTGTAATGAGGTTTAAATTTACAATCTTCTGATTCAGAGTCAAGAATATATATTTTATTTAACACAAATTGTTTGTAAATTGGATCAGAAATAGAATTATCCATCTATTTTTAAGTAAAAAAACTTTCTAACAGAATGCTGACCCTATTTCTGACAATATGAATGGTCAATGGCAGAATTGCAGTCTAAAATATTTTAAGCTTATGTCATTTTCCTTTATCTTGAGTTCAAATTGTTATCAGTGCTATATGATTTCCCTGGATGATGCAGGGAATAAAGAGATCAGCCAATGTAGTCCTACACCATATAGACCAGAAGGACTTAGGTTCTAATTTGAGTCAGTACAGAGTTAGTTGTTTAGAAATAGAGCAGCTGTTGATGTGCTACTTTTGATCTTGGAGTCTCGGAGTTACAGAAATCAATGTCAATGCCTGCTATTGATCTTTATTTAGCAAAGTCTTACTGAAAGATGCTTTTGTGTGTATATCTGATGGGAAGTTCTTCACGGTGACTGGAATGTTGACACAAAGTTAGCTCAGACATGAAAAATGGCCACTGGATGGGGGTTAGTTGATTTACAGCTACCTGTGCAACTGCCCCAGGCTCCAGATGAGAAAGAAGGGAAATAGCAGCAGTGTGAAACTCCAGCTCATGCCTGAGATTTCCGTCCATCTAAGTGGTCAGAATATTATCTGACATTACACTGTGTGTATCTATTGTGGGATGGAAACACATTTAGTATAAGTGGAGATGTCAGTCAAAGCTATGAGGATCATCAATCCCATCTTGCTGAATGAATGAGTGTTCCTGAGTGTTTCAAAGAACACAACTTTCAGCTGTCTCAGAAAAAGATTCAAAGACTTGGACAATTATCTCTAACTGTTCAGTAATCATTACCATTAAAGTTTTATTGCTTCTATTTATGTTTAAAACATAACCAAAAAGTATAGGTGGTTGAATACCCAGAAAAAAATATATTAATTTTTGAGTATAATTCTTCATCGGACTGTCTCTCACTAATCTTTCTCTGATTGGTGTTTCAGGATTTTGAAGTTATTCAAGAGAACTGTCAGGACAATATGAATCTTTCAGAAAAACTTCAGGAAGCGGAAGAGGAGTTAAAGTTGTGGCAGGTACAACAATCTGACAGCATCCTCTGTGACTTCACTAGCTGGCTTTATTGTGCTGTGATTCTAGACTGAATTCCCTGTAATCACAAGAATAAACTTATATGAACCACTGGCACAACATTCATAGCTGAAAGGGGAAATTAGGCTTTGAAGTCAAATGCATAGGTTTAGGGTTCCTTCTGCTCCATGTTCATATGCTCATCTGTAGATAAAATAACTTTGACCAATTTTACCTATTTGATGTGATCTGTCATCATAAATGATATTTATAAATACAACTGAGATTTTTACTCAAGTTAAATTGTGTTAAATTGTGAATTTGTCTTATGAGTGCAATTGACTCTACACAACTTAATAAAATTATAAATAGTACTGTTAAACACAAGTAAGTTTTAAAAAGTACAGTTCTCAATCTGAAGTGGTTGAACTCCTTCAAGCTATCTGTACAAGGTGAAATTAAGTTGTGCGATATTGGTAACAAAGACACTGTGCTTATGTGAAATTCTTTCTAATATTTTAATGAAACCATTATTACCCTCTTTAAAAATAAATAATGCCCGTAAGAGAAATTTAACATATGGACATAATAAATTAGTTACCAATATCTCACAATATAGAATCATACAGTCAGGAGGAAGCTATTCAGCCCAACATGCTAACCAATTAGCCTCACTCCACTGCTCTTTCCACATAGCCCTGAATAGTATTCCTTTGCGAGTAATACGTCCAGTTTCATATTAAAAGTTACTTTTGCTCCTGCTTCTCCAAACCTTTCAGCAGTACATTCTGAATTATAAAAACTCACTGCATTAAAAAAAAAATGTTTTCATCATCATCTCCATGTGAAGGTAATGAGTTAAACTAAGATAGTTAATAGTTCATTATTTATAATGGTGAGAATGGGAATAGAGAGAGAGAATACCAGTCAAACCAGTATTTGACTGGTTTTGTAGCTATGTCAAGCCTGAAGTGTGTTCAATCTGTGTAACCTCAGTGAGAAACTTTTCTCTTGTGAACTCCTAATGTTGGGTCATTGGGATACTGCAAAGGCTATGGGCCCTGACAATATTCTGTCAATAGTGCTGAGCACTTGTACTCCAGGACTTGCCGTGCCCCTAGCCAAGCTACAACACTGGCATCTACCCGGCAATGTGGAGAATTGCTCAGGTGTGTCCTGTACATCAAAAGCAGGACAAATCCGACCTGGCCAATTACGGCCCCATCAGCCTATTCTCAATCGTCAGCAAAATGATGGAAAGGGTCATCAACAGTGTTATCAAGCGGCACTTATTTAGCACCAGCCCGCTCACTGGCGCTCAGTTTGGGCTCCCCTAGGGTCATCCAGCTCTTGACCTCATTCCAACCTTGGTTCAAACATGGACAAAAGAGCTGAACTACAGAAATGAGGTAATGAAAGCTCCCCGGAGTCAGAGATCTGCCCCAGGGAGCTGAAGAACTTTAAACCCTTAAATAAAGATTTTTAAAATCCGGAAAAATTTTCCTCCCTTAAGAATCACTCCCTCTAAACATGCTGATGATAAAAATTCAGCCCAAACAATTTCATTTTTAAAAATTAATATTGCAAACCTCCCTTGGGTGAGGTTTCTTCAAAATCCAACGGCCAAATCGCCCGCCTTCCAATGTTGGATGGGCAGCAAAAAAATAGCAGCTAATTAATTGATTAATGGCTTTAATAGGCTTCTTAGTCATCGGGGAGGGGGGGGGGGAGGTGCACTGCCGACTGTTGCGTGCACCCGCCGACCAAGGTATCATGCGAGTGCGCGATGATGTTGGGGCACTGAACCGATGTCATCGTGTGCTATTTCACTTTCGGGCATGCCCGGTGCATGCCTGCATGCCAAGCGGAAGATTCTGCCCCATGAGTAAACTCTCTGCTGGTTGGAGTCATACCTGGCACAAAGGAAGATGGCTGTGGTTGTTGGAGGTCAATTATCTCAGTTCAAGGACGTCACTGCAGGGTGTTCCTCAGGGTCGTGTCCTAGGCCCAATCGTCTTTAGCTGCTTCATCAATGACCTTCCTTACATCTTAAGGTCAGAAGTGGGGATGTTCGCTGATGATTGCACAATGTTCAGCACCATTCACGACTCCTCAGATACTGAAATAGTCCATGTCCAAATGCAGCAAGACCTGGACAATACCCAAGCGTAGCCAGGCTGACAAGTGGTAAGTAATATTCGTGCCACAGAAGTGCCAGTGCAGTGACGATCTCCAACAAGAGAGAACCCAACAATTGCCCCTTGACATTCAATGGCATGACCATTGCTGAATTGAGAGCAGGGTGGAGTGTTGAAATGGCAAACGACAGGGAGGTCTGAGTCATGCTTGCGGACAGACCAAAGGTGTTGCACAAAGCGGTCACCCAGTCTGCAAGTGCTGCTTCACTTGAAAGGAGTGTTTGGGCCCTTGGATGGAGAGGAGGGGGGGAAGTAAAGGGGCAGGTGTTGTATCTTCTGCGGTTGCATGGGAAGGTGCCGTGGGAGGGAGTTGAGGTTTAGGGGGTGATGGAGGAGTGGACTAGGGTGTCCCGGAGGGAACGATACCTGTGAAATGTCTGCTGGGGCGGTGGGGGGGGGGGCTGTTGGTGAAGGGAAGATGTGTTTGGAGGTGGCATCATGCTGGAGTTGGCGGAAATGGCGGAGGATGATCCTTTGAATGCGGACGCTGGTGGGGTGATAAGTGAGGACAAGAGGGACCCTATCATGGTTCTGGGAGGGAGAGGAAGGTGGGAGGGTGGATGCGTGGGAGGTGGGCCGGACACAGTTGAGGGCCCTGTCAACCACCATGGGTGAAAAGCCTCAGTTAAAGAAGAAGGAAGGCATGTCAGAGGAACTGTTTTTGAAAGTGGCATCATCAGAACAGATGCGACGGAGGCGAAGGAACTGAGAGAATGGGATGGAGTCCTTACAGGAAGCGGGGTGTGAGGAGCTGCAGTCAAGTTAGCTGTAGGAGTCGGTAGGCTTGTAATGAATATTGATGGACAATCTATCACCAGAAATTGAGACAGAGGGGTCAAGGAAGGGAAGGGAAGTGTCAGTGATGGACCATGTGAAAGTGATGGAGGGGCGGAAATTGGAAGCAAAATTAATAAATTGTTCCGGATCCAGACGAGAGCATGAAGCGGCACCAAAGCAGTCATCGATGTACCGGAGAAAGAGTTGTGGGAGGAGGCCTGAGTATGACTGGAACAAGGAATGTTCCACATACCCCATAAAGAGACAGGCATAATTGAGACCCATGTGGGTACCCATAGTCACACCTTTTATTTGGAGGAAGTGAGATGAGTTTAAGGAGAAATTGTTCAGTGAGAGAACAAGTTCAGCCAGACGGAGGAGAGTAGTGGTGGATGGGGATTGTTCGGGCCTCTGTTTGGGGAAGAAGCATTTCCTGACCTCTACATGAACTTGGGGTCCACTCAAGCATCCACACACCTTGACAACCACATGACCATCATATCTTTTGAGTCTACAGCATGGTTAAAGAAAAGTTGGAGGCAAGACTCAAAGAGAATACTAACTGCAGAATAATGGAAACGATAACTCTGTTTGGAGTAGGCTGAAAAGGCATTAAATTAAAGGAATTGTACAATGCAGAGGAGACCCTATCTACCTTTACAGTTGAAATATAGGAATCACAGTAGGGTGTGGGAAGAACTGATGAGCAGAGGGTGATATATTTCACATTAGTGAACTTGCCCAATTCTCCAATAATTCTGGAAATAAGTCATAGAAGTTATTGGAAGAAATTGTGCAGATAAAAGGGGACTGACCTCTGCAAATGATGACCTCTTTGCCCTCAGAGCAGTCAACAGATGCATTCCATTGCACTGGTGCCTCGTCATCTGTAAACTTTGGTTATTACTCCTCTGGACATTAATCCCAGTGAAAATAAACATGCACTCACTTCATCCAGGCTACATGAATGGGGTGAGACCTTCTCCTGTTAGTAATTTTAGGAAAATGGTTGAGTTTAAAACTAAAAGTTAGTTTTAACCATTTAGTGAATAATTAGTCATAGCAGTTATTAAAAAAAAGGTTTTAAGATATGTCTTTTTAAAAAAAAATACAGATTTAGTATGTTTTTCAGGAGTTAAAATTATGCCTTGTGTTTTTGAATAGGTTAAAATAGACAAGTTAGAAAAGCAAAAATCAGAGTTAATCTGCGAAAAACTGGATGCAGATGAGAGGAAGAAGCAAGCTGCTCAACAACTTTGCACCCTAAGTAAGGAACAGGAGAATCTCGAGAGAGACTTTGAAAAAGCAGAGCAGTCCTTCAAGGTAAAAGTGATTTTTGACTGGAACTTTGTTTTTTCAGCATAGCCTTAAGGCTAAAAGTCTGATGATGGAATTTCACATATGAATGTTTTAACCACTCGTACTGCACTCTGTGTGTTTAAACTGGTGCCTTTAAATAAAAAGAGCGCATGCACATACCAAGGTTAGAATTGTCTTCTGTGGTGGATTAGCCACCAGAGGAAGTCCAGGGTGAGATGTCAAGCTTCTATTCCCAAGTCATTTTCCTGGGTTGATAAAATTGATAAGGAAGTGTTGAATAGGCTGTCGGTACTTAAAGTTGACAAGGCACCGGGACCAGATGAGATGCATCCAAGGGCACTGAAGGAAGTGAGAGCAGAAATTGCAGGGACATTGGCCATAATCTTTCAGACTTCCCTAGACTCAGGGGTGGTGCCAGAGGACTGGAGAATTGCAAATGTTACGCCCTTGTTCACAAAAGGTTGTAAGGATAAGCCCAGCAATTACAGACCAGTCAGTTTAACTTCAGTGGTGGGCAAGGTTCTAGGAACAATTATTCGGGATAGAATTTAGTAGTCACATGGAAAAATATGGGTTGATAAGGAAGAGCCAGCATAGATTTCTAAAGGGGAAATCATGTTTAACTAACTTGTTGGAGATTTTTTTGAAGAGGTAACAGAAAAGGTCGATGAGGATAATGCTATTGATGTGGTGTACATAGACTTTGAAAAAGCATTTGACACAGTGCCACACAACAGACTTATGAGAAGTTATTGCTCATGGAATAAAAGGGACAATAGCAACATGGATACAAAATTGGCTGAAAAATAGGAAGCAGGGAGTAATGGATGTTTTTCAGGCTGGAGGAATGTTTGCAGTGGAGTTCCCCAGGGGTCCGTATTGCTTTTCCTAATATATATATTAATGATCTAGATCTTGGTGTGCAGGGGACAACTTCAAAGTTTGCGGATGATACGAAGTTTGGGAGTGTTGTGAACTGTGAGGAGGATGGTGTGGAACTTCAAGAGGACATAGACAAGTTGGCGGGGTGGGGCAGATGAAGTTCAATGTGGAGAAGTGTGAGGTGGTGCAGTTTGGTAGGAAGAACATGGCCAGACAATATAGAATAATAGGTGGTATTTTGAAGGGTGTGCAGGAACAGAAAGACTTGGGTGTATATGCACATAGATTATTAAAGGTGGCAGCAGAGGTGGAGAGAGCAGTTAATAAGGCATATAGTATCCTGGGCTTTATTAATAGGGGCATAGAGTACAAGAGTAGGGAGATCATGCTGAATTTATGTAAGACCCTCGTTAGACCTCAGCTGGAATATTGTGTACAGTTCTGGGCACCGTATTATGGGAAGGATGTGAACACGCTGGAGACAGTGAAGAAGAGGTTTACAAGAATGGTTCAGGGATGAGAAACTTCAGCTGTGAGGATAGATTGGAGAGGTTGGGGCTGTTTTCCTCACAGAGGAGAAGGCTGAGGGGAGATTTGATAGAAGTTTTCAACATCATGAAGGGGCCGGACAGACTGGATAAGGAGAAAAATGGCCTCCTTCTGTGCAGTTAAGATTTTGTGATTGTGTGCCACTGATTCTGCAGGGTGGGATCCCACAGGACCACCATTACCAAGAGGGAATCAACAGCTGCCAGGCCTCAACAATGATCAGTTGCTGCAGCAATTGGGTCACAACCCTCAAACTTGCTCTCTAACAGCACTGTGGGTCTACCTACACCACATGGACTGCAGTGGTTCAAGAAAGCAGCTCACCACCATCTTCTCAAGGGGAATGAGGGATGAGCAATAAATGCTGGCCTAGCTTGTGATGCCCACATCCCATGAATGATTTAAAAAAAAAACAAGAGGCGGATCAGACAGACTCTAAAGATTTGCCAATAACTTTTCTCTTAGGTTTTGGACTGGGCCAATGCCTTGGGTGAGTAGTTGGGCCTACATTAGAGGTAAAGGTGGCCATTATCAGGTCTTATCTGTCCAAGCTTTCCATTGATTCCTCCAGTTCTCCTTTCTCTCCCTCACTTGGTGATTTCTGGGGTGGCAGCAAAACGCAAGCAAATCTTTTGCACGTGGTGGGATGGGAAAGAGACAGTTGATCACTTTCCTTGTTTGTTGGGGAGGGGGAGTGCAGGACAATCAAGAACAGTGCTGGTAGCAGCAATGAAGGGAGGGGGAGAGATAGATGATCTCTCCCTGGAATCAAGGTAGCTCTAAGGTGAACAGGTAGCAGTGCAAGCTGGGAACCAAATCACTGCTCTGTGTCAGACTGAAGTCAAAAGCTAAACCAGGCAGATTCCGCCATATCCAGGGAATTGTTGATGAGTGAATAGCCATCTAGGCTCACTAATAGAATGGGGAGGAGTAGACATGTCACTGGGAGCCAGTATTTTGCGCGTTTTCACTCCAGATATTTCTACAGTGCCCTAACAGGTAGGGTGGTCTTGGCAGTGGGAAGCTCAACAGAACTGTGTGCTGGTGGGCTAGGTAATGTTAGTTAGTTAACATTCGGTTGCACACTTTAAAATTCCTAATCTTTGGTTCTGATCATCTGTGTCAAAGGTCTGATGAGTTTGTAAGTAGGCATGTATGGGGGAACGAGCATGTGCAGTCTATATTGGACCAATAGAAGCTACCTGTGTAGATCTCTCAGTAAGAGTTGCTTTAGTGGCTCTTTAACTTGGTAATAACGTTCCATGTGTGTTGGGCATTCAGCTGATCAAAATTGAAAGCCTCTGCCGGTGCAGCCTGTCCACCATCTACAAGGTACAAGTCAGGAGTATGATGGAATACTCTCCACTTGCCCGGGTGAGTGCATCTCCAACAACGCTCAAGAAGCTCAACACCATCCAGGACAAAGCAGCCCGCTTGATCAACGTCCCTTCCACCACCTTCGACACTCACTCCCTCCACCACTGACATATTGGCAATGTTTACATCCCAGGACTGAATAAAAAATGTGGAAATGTAGGTCCAAATTTCATACAATCGACTTTCTTTTAACATGTTCTTTAAATTTTATTGAATATTCAGGAGACTTGATTTTAACTGGTTAAGCAGTAAGTGCGACAAATTGTTGGGTATAGGTATAACTGATCCAATATACATCTGTGTTGGGGAGAAAAACAACATCCTTTGTTCCACTTATATTTAGGAGATACACATTTTAGGCAATGCTGGGCACTTCTGTTATGAATTTTGAATCTACGTATCACTATTTTGTTGAGTCATTTGATTTACCTGCAATCCATATATAATTAGTTAAAGCATGTTCTTTGTTAATAGGAGAAGCTCTTTGATAAAAAGGCTGAAGGTGCAAAACTAAAAGGACTATTGCTTCAACTTGAAAATGAGCTCCATTGTAATCAGCAACACTGTGACCTACTGCGGACTAAATTCAAGGTAATTATTACCCATTATGTTCCAAGGCAAATCGCAGCCTTGGTCTTCAGTTGATCCTGTTTTTTTAAAGTAGATCTTGTGATTATCTATCCGACGTCCAGAGCCTTGTGGTCTGAGGATTATGGTTCCTGTAGTTATTAGGATTACGTTGGATATACAGCACAGAAAGAGGCCATTTGGCCTAATCAGTCCATTTATGCTTCACTTGAGCTGCCTCCTGTCTTTCCTCATCTAACACTATCATCAAAACCCTCTATTGCCTTCCAGCTCAAATGTTTATATAGCCTCCTTTTATAGAACCATAGAAGCTAGGAGCAGGAATAGGCCATTTGGCCCATCAAACCTGCCCTGCCATTAAATATGATCATGTCTGACCCTCTGTCTCAACGTTTTCTCCCCATACCCTTGGTGCCCCTAATATCTAAAAATTTATCAATTGTTTTCTTCAATATACTCAGTCATCTGCCTCCACAGCCTTCTGTGGTAAAGAATTCCAGAGGTTGATCACCAACTGAGTGAAGAAATTTTTCCTCATGTCAGCCCTAAAAGGCTTGCCCCTTATGCTGAGACCGTGGCCCCTGGTTCTAGACTCCACAAGCAGGGGAAATATCCTCCCTGAATCCAGCTTGTCTAGCCCTGTTAGAATTTTATGCATTTCAATCAGATCCTCTCTCATTCTTCTAAACTCTAGCGAATAGGACCTGTCGAACCAATCTCTCCTCATATGACAGTCCTGCCATCCCTGGTATCAGCCCAGTGAACCTTTGCTGCACTCCCTCTATGGCAAGTATCTCCTTTCTTAGGTAAGGAGACCAAAACTGCACACAATGCTCCAGGTGTGGTCTCACCAAGGCCCTGTATAACTGTACTAAGACAGCCCTACTTCTGAACTCAAATCCTCTTGCAATGAAGACCAATATACCATTTGCCTTCCTAACTGCTGCTGCACCTGCCTATTTACTTTAATTGACTGGTGTACATGGACACCCAGATCCCTTATCTGTGCTATTCACTTCAATTACTCCCTGTGGTATCGAGTTCCACATGCTCACTAATCTCTAGGTAAAGCATTTTTTGTGAGTTCCTTATTTAGTTTGTTAGTAACCATATGAAAATTCATGGCTTTCTGTTTTCCTTTTCCTTACTAGTGGAACAAATCACTGTCTATTGTATCAAAACCTTTCATAATTTAAAAAACTTTCATTAGGTCACAGCCGCAGCCTTCTCTTTTCAATATAAAAGAGACTCAGACTGTTCAGGCTCTACTGATAGGTACGTGGGTATGCTCCCACACTTCTGGTATCATCCTGCAGCTTTTATATTATGGGGACTAGAATTGTACAAAGTACTTTGGGTGTGATGTCACCAAGGTTTGATACAAGTTTAGCATGACTTTACTTTTCATTTCAGTTAAGCTGCTTACTTATCTCTGTTGGAATGCTCTCCTGACTGTTTTAAATGTTAGTATACAGGGGTGAGAAGAGGAGTTTTTATTATGAAGAAATCTTTGTCATGTCTTTATTCTTGCCCAATTCACTACTACTCTCTTCTATTACCTCACTTAAGTGTACATTACCGGTATTTGTGACTCCTGCTTCACACTGGCTTCATATGAATAAAAAAATAAATAAATTGTTACTAATCTTTTTTCGTGGCCACATACACATCTGGGGAATCTAAATGGGCAGGCCCCACATCTGCTCCACTCAGGCATCTTGTTTCTCTGCAGAAGCCCTAAAACATATGTTAGGGCCCTTATTAGCATATGCATGGGCACCAATTCTTGGTTTGGGTAGCCACCAACACAGTTACGGGAACCAATTTGGGGTCAGCTGTTTTTAGGGCGCAAAATGTTAGTCCTCAAAATTGTGACACATTGCGTCGGTTTGGAGGCCATTTCACACCTGTGAAATGGGTGCAGCAAAGTTCAGCTTCTACCCTCGTACCTCTTTAGGTGTAAATATTCTTGTCTTTTAACATATACAAACAATTTGAGCTTAGAAGTGCTAGAGAAGCTTTTCTCCATTTAACCGGTTAGAATTCTCACTTTATTGTGTACAGGTTAACGTGGGATTGCCTGAGAAGAATATTAAATTTACCAAGCTCGAAGAAAGTGTGCCAATAGATCAAGAGGGAGAAGACTTCCTGAAGATAAAGTGCTGCTATAACATCTCGCCCAAAGTTTTTATGGTTCTTCAGAATGGACAGGCCTTAGTCACTTTTGAAGACGAACAAGGTAATACAGCCAACCTTAATAATAAAAGCAGAAGATTTTGGAAATCCTTGGTTGTCCTGACACTGTTTGCTAATATGGCACCCTCATTCTAAAAGAACATGATCCCCATTTTATTTGGAGAAGTGCAAGTCATTTTACAATGGAGTTGTTGCATCTTCAGAGACAAACTTGCCTTTCTGTGTTTATTTGGCTTTTTTTTTATTGCTGTTTATTGATAATTTTGAACACATAGAAACTAGGAGCAGGTGTAGGCCATTCGGCCCTTCGAGCCTCCTCCACCATTCAATATGATCATGGCTAATCCTCTATCTCAACACCATATTCCCGCTTTCTCTCCATACCCCTTGATGCCCCTAATATCCAAAAATGTATCAATTTCTTTCTTGAATATACTCAGTGACCCGGCCTCCACAGCCTTCTGTGGTGGAGAATTCCACAGGTTGACCACCATCTGAGTGAAGAAAATTTTCCTCATCTCAGTCCTAAATGGCCTGTCCTGTATCCTGAGACTGTGGCCCTGGATATAGATTCCCCAACCAGGGGAAACATCCCCCCCCTGCATCTAGTCTGTCTATCCCTGTTAGAAATTTGTACATTTCAATCATGTCTCCTCTCATTCTTCTAAACTGTAGTGAATACAGGCCCAGTCGAACCAATCTTTCCTTATCCTGCCATCCCTGGAATCAGCCTAGTGAACCTTCGCTAGACCCCCTCTATGGCAAGTATATCCTTTCTTAAGTAGACCAAAACTGCACGCAATACTCCCGGTGTGGTCTCTTGTATAACTGCAATAAGACATCCCTACTTCTGAATTTAAATCCTTTTGCAATGAAGGCCAACACACCATTTGCCTCCCTAATTGCTTGCTGCACCTGCTTATTTACTTTAATTGACTGGTGTACAAGGACACCCAGATCCCTGTGTACATCCACACCTCCCAATATATCACCATTTCAATAATACTCTGCCTTTCTATTTTTCACACCGAAGCTTGTGCATTTCTAATAATGTATTTTCCCTTTTATTCTGGCTCCCAGCATTTTCCTTTTTTTGAAGATGATTTAAAACAAAACAAAAAATATGAAAAAAAACGCACAGATTCCTGTTGAAAAATGCAGCAACACTCTTTCCACAACCCAGCCTGAAGAAAATGTTTCTGTGTTGGGTTTCCCAAATTAATATTTGACACTTTTTCCCTGAAAATTCACAGCTGCTCTGGCATCCCACAGTCGTAATTTGGAAAGAAGTCCTCTAAAATGGCTAGAAATGGCTGGGCCTAGATGTGCTAAGTTTCAGTCTTGTTTTGAAAGCAACTTTGGGGGCCTGTTGGGGTCATAACCTTTGCATATGCCAAGCATACCCATCATCAAAGGGCAGTTGCAGATCTGGGGAAGCAACTTCCTATGTTGTCAGATATGATGCCCTGATCCTTCTGAGTGACCAAGTGTATAATTAGTAGAGACTTAACGTTGCTGAACACCAAATATTATGGAGTGATTGTGGCCTGGATTCCTCAAGAACAGTGCAATTTTTTTAAAAAAAGAACACTTCCCTCTGGCCTCTTTACAGGAGAGGAGCATGGCAGCTCTCATTCTGGGGATGAGGGTGAGGGCTATACTCGGTTAACTCTGAAATACTCCACCATTCTTTTTAGTCTCTTCAGTGGATGAGAAACCTAGTTTTGTCCTTAATGTCAAGGGCACCCTAAAATGGTATCCAAATGTTAACATCCAAATGTATCCGCTGGCTACAGTATGCCCCTGAGGATCAGTGATGAAGGTTCTTTGTAAGTATAATTGCTATTGGCTCTGACCCCTGCATTTTTCATATTGTTAGTTTCTTTGTTATTATTTTCGTGGCTTTTCTCTCTGAATTTTCTCCTTTCCTTGGCCACCTTCAAGCTCTATCTTTATAAGCAGAAGCCCCAAAATTGTTTGTGGGGATCCTGCCAGTTCAGTGTCCCACCAGTGCTCATGTCATCAGAGCTTATTGAGTAATAGCAAAGGCACTTCACTTGCATGAGGCCAGCAGATGACAGCTGCTTCTTGGGCACCTACTATCTTACACAGACAGGAAACTCGACCACCAGTTCTCCTTCTCTAGAGCGTCCCATTTATGCCTTTAAGAATACAGGTACGTGTTCGGTTACTTGGTGTTACAGTTTCCATATTTGAAGGCTGCATGAAGTGGGAACTGCTGATGCATTTTGGTTTGGAATATTGGGGGTATTCCCCACTCTAGGCCATGAATGTCCAATTTTGAATTTGATTGGCAAAGAATTCACAGGGTGTAGATGTGTAACATCCTAACGTTTGCTTCCAGCGTGTGGCAGGAGCACTGAATGGAAAGATCTCAGTCCGTGAATCTACCTCCCATCACAGGTCTCTACCCAGTACTTACTTACTTACTTGACTACTTGTTACAGCCGCTCAAGCGGTGTCTTCTCAATTAACTCCCGCAAATTGTTTATTTTCATCTTTTTTCTTGAAGTTGCTAATAGAATTCTAAAAGTGCCCAAACATCACATAATGCTGGATTCTGGGAAAATGGATGTGAAAGTTCAACCTGTCAAACTGGATACAGCAAGGAAGTTTGAGGTAAATACATGAAATCAATGTCAGGCTATTGTAGAATGTAATGAAATAAAAAATTCTGGGCATTAAGAACCTTTATGTGGCATTTTATAAGTTGAGCTACTCTCTATAGTTGATGTACAAGATCAGCTCATATAATGAACAAAATCAGTTACTTCTGACACACTTGCATTGATTTATTATGTGTTAAGAGCGCAAGAGTGTTATCCACCACTGATCTCGCAGGTTACTTGGAATATTTTTATTAACTCTTTCAGATACATGTTGACATCTCCAGGAAGACGGTCAAGGTTTCCCAAATTCCAAACAAACTTCCCGAAGAACAGATGAGGGATAAGTTGGAAATAAGTTTTTCAAAGCCTAGTTTGGGCGGAGGGGAGGTGGAAAACATTAGTTATGATTGCATTTCTGGAACTGCCCTGGTCACATTTGTCGAGAAAGGAAGTAAGTGAAATATTTTCCCCTTACCATAATTGTCGGTTAAGTGCATAAGAGAGAAGGAGATCTATGGAACTGCAAAATAAAGCAACACAATTTGTAATTATTAGGAATACAAATAGAGAAGGGCAAAGAGAAATACGGGCATATCTTTAGTGTAGATTTACTTGCTACAAAGATACAGTCACATGAAACAGTCACAAGAAACAATGATAATGGATTGTTGATTAATCATGGCAATACAACAGATCCAGAAATGACACGAGGATAAATTTTATGGGGAGAGAGGGCTCACCACCTCTGCTTGCCGTTGCTAAACTAAATGACTTAAAAATAGGCTCTACCCGGTACTACAGCAATACTACACTGCTAGGAAGCCTAAATAGGCAGAGAGTGGGACTTGTGCCTCTCAGGGACAGGAAGCCCCACTCTCAAGAGCTGTCAGCCAATTTGACATGAACTTGATGTCATCATGCCAGATTTTACCACGCACAGGATGGCGGCAACCTAATTTGGAAATGTCAAATCCCTGTCCAAGGAAAATCTCAATAGTGGAGAGTTTTGGAAAAAACAGGTTTAAAGTCACTTTTTCCTCCCAAAGGTGCCATATTTACCATATGTATTGTCTTAAATTTCTCATGCTGTATCCCAGAATGTTATTTTCTGAAATCTATCTATTTAATTTCCGTTTGAATGAATTAATACCATCTTCTTCCACCATCACCCTATGGAGTGTGCTCCATAGATTGACCACTCGCTGAAATATTGGGCACAATTTTAATTCACTCACAACCCACTCACTTAGAGTTAAAATTGGGCCACTGTGTCTGCAGATTAGTTCAAACACTGGCTGTGTCCTCTGGTTTTGCTGGTTTGTGGGCATGATGAAATAGCTTCCCAAGACCTACATTATCTGATCCCTTTAAAATCCTGTAAAGTGCTAAAAATGGCAATCATGTTGCCTCTCAACCTTCTCTTTCCTGGTGAAAACGTGTCCAATTTAAAAGGTTCTGATCACAGGTTTCCCGACTCTAATGTTATTTGAACAGATAAACGATAACTAAACCGCAGGACTCATTTATTAAGCACTGACGGAAGTTCCCAGGAATCCTGTACTTCCTAAACTCCCATCCTTTGGCGGTCTGGCTATTTTTGGTGACCTAACGATTCAAAGGCAACATTTGAGACTGGGCACAGGGAGTCACAAAATGGTCCTATGTGTTGAACTGCTACAGTGGTGAATAAAAATATACTAAGAACAGTATTGTCTACCATAAGCTTTGCTTCTGCTCTATTAGTAACACAATAACAGCTTCCAAAAGCAGTAAACTATTGGTTTATCTAACCAAACCATTCAACTTGCCACAGGATTTGTCTTGTCTTTTCTTTCATCCACCCTTGTTCCGAGGATTGGCCGCACTATAGACAATCCTTCTCCACTAATTTCTATTCTCCGCAGCCCTCACTGCCCTGCCCCTTAGGCAGGCCAGTCCACATTGTGATGTTACCCATCCATGCCATCTTGTGTCTTCCTTGTGCGCATTTTCAGCTCTTTTGCCTTACTTTACCTCATTTTCCAGACACTGCCGTCCTGCTTGCATCACATGTCCAAACTATGTGAGCTTCCTTGATATCATTGCCTCAGGCTAGTTCTTCTTGTCACCAGCTTTCTCGAGCACCCGCTTGTTACAAAATTTACTTGATGCATTTCTAAATCTAATAGCCTTATTTATTGAGAGGAACTTACCCTGTCATAGTTTTTCATTTCCCCCACCGTTGCTAAGAGTTTGTTCCACATGCTTATCATACTTTTCCTCTGTCCCCTTAGTTCTGGACTTAATCAATTACTTTTCTAATTACCTCTGTACGGAATGTAAAGTATGTAGCCTTTTTTTCTCAATTCCCACTAAGCCGCTCTCCTTTAAAATGAAAGAATGTTGGAAATCTGAAGTAAAAACAGAAAAAATGCTGGAAAGGAAGCAAATGAGGATAAAGGAACTAGAGTTAATGACCCTGATATTTACAGGCAGGTGAAGAGAGTGCAGAAAGGTCAGAAACAGCTGGAGAACCCAGTAAGGCTAGAGGCATGAAGGTCCTGCCGAACTTAAGGCAGGACATCTCTGGCATCTTTATGATCCACTTGCTGCATGGCAGCCAGCCAAACTGCACATCAGTGGCAGGAGGAGGCCACAGCTGGGGAGCTTTTGGGACAGTTATAGAAACAGAGAAAGATTTACAGAATGCAAGAAGGACCCTCGGCCCATTGTGACCTTGACGGTCCCCAGCAATCAGAATGGAAGAAGCTCAGTGATTGGGGCTGGAAGTGGGGGAGGGCAAAGTCGGTGATAGGGACTGGGAGGCAATGATTGGGAAGTGGGAGAAGAGGGTGAAAAGAGCCTGCAATACAGGATTGGCAGGAAAGAGCAGGGGCTTGGGATTAATTGGATAGCACTACCAAAGAACCAGCTGGCAGATGTGGTGGGCTAAATGTTTTTCTTCTGTACTGTTTCATTTTATGATTCTATATTGAAGCAGGGGAGTGAGAGGGGGAAAGAGAGATTGGTGATCGGGATGCGGGGAGGCCTGAAGGGGAACTTTCCAGCTGCTCCTGACCCACACGGAGTGCCAAGAAAGGCACTTTACCTTGTGGAGTCTTCCATTCATTCAGGTTTCCCAACCCCAGAGAATCCCACACAGATGCAGTAAATTTTAAGTTGGGCTCCCGATTGCACTGAGAGCCCTGTCTAAGTATGTTAATTAAGTGCCTCACCTTACTATGGTAGGAGAATCGGACACAACAACATCCGCCCCTATAAAAGACAGTGGGCTAGATTTCTCCCCTTCCCCCCTGTTGGCGAATTTCGAATTAGGGGGACTTGTAAAATAAAGCAGATGGCCTGCCCACCACCTTCCTGCTCACCCCTGGTCTGAATCCCATTTTACTGTGGGTGGGAAAGGCGTCAGGCAGCATGCCTGCCCGTGGGCATGTTGAGGCCCTCAGATGATGACTTAAAGGTCTTATACTGCCTCCATCTCTATTTTATGTGCAGCAGGGGAAGGTGGAGGTCGGCAGCCAGCAGTTTTCACTCTGGGTGCTGCTGTCGGGCTGAGGGGGTTTGGGGGGGGGTGGTCCCCTGTGGCCATCGGAGGCACCCCCTCCACTCCACCCTGCTCCAAGAGCATACCCCTCCTTTAACTCATCCCCCGCTTATCAGCCTCTCAAACCCTGCCCCCCCCCCACCACCCTGCCGCCTGGTGTCTCCCAGACAGGTCCCTCCAAGTCTGGGCTCCATCAGTCTTACTCACTGGGGACTGCCTGTACTCCCAGCAGTGATAAAAAGGTAACAACATTCAGGATGAGATATTTTAATATGTATAAACAGAAAATGTTGGAAACATGCTAAGCATTAACCTTTCTTACTCAAATGGATGAGGCTAGAGTGTGTTTCCCAAATTTTTGTTTCATGTTCCATCATTTGCAATTTCTCTTTCGTTCCATAATAATTGAAGGGGCCTTAGGAGCATAGTCGGGTTCTTTTCTATTGTTGGTGAAACACATTGACGTAAGGGATACAGGAATGTGCATGACTGGAAGTGACCACACCAGTTCAACTGGCTGGTCCCAAAGTTTGAGGAAAAAAAAAAGTGCATTATTCTAATATTCTTTTGCTGTCAAATTTCTATACAAGTCTCTTGAATTTAACCTTTTATGCTCCCCCAGGCAGTTTACTTCATGCAAAAGCAGTGATTGCTGGAAAGCTGAATTATAAGCAGAAGATGCTGGAAATACTCAGCAAGTCAGTCAGCACCTGTGTAGAGAGAAATAGCGTTAAATGGGCCTGTTTGTAACTCTAAGCGAATGGGTTTTAAGTGGGTTAAAATCTTCCCCAATGTTTCAGGCCGATAATCTTGAAGTTCCGATTGACTTGAAATGTTAACTCTGCTTCTCTCTCCACGATGCAATCTGACCTGCTGAATGTTTCCAATTTATTCCATAAAGACTGGGATTTTACAGGACCACAAGAAACGGGTTGGGAGGCAGGGGTGCAGTAAAATTAGGTGGGAAGGGGAGGTTGGTGAGCTGGGTGGCATGCCTATTGCCTTCCTGCTGCCACTGGCATTTTATCCGTCAGGCTAGATGGTGGATGGCACTCCAGCCCAGAAACCAATTGAGGCCCTTAAGTAGCCAGTTTAAGGACATGTTCCCACTGCCATTTGCATTTTACCAGCAGTGAGTGGGCCTTCACCACATTGGGAGACCACCAGCTAAATGCTAGTGGCCTCCTTGTGGGCTGGAGGCAGGGTGGGGGAAGCCCTCCTGGTCGGGCACCCTGTGACCCATGGAGGGTTCCCTTAATAGTAAGAGCCGCCCCTGCAGCAACAACCCCTCCCCGCCCCTGCCTCACCAAGTACCTCCCCCACCTCCCCAACACCTCACTGGTGCCTGCCTGACTGGCTCAAGCAACCCTGACCCACTGAGTTTGGTTCTGCTCTAGCCTGTGTGCAATCCCAGCAGTGGCCACTGCTCCCAGTGGCACTGCTAGGACTGAAAGAGTTTTGGCCCTCTGATTTGCCGACACGTCTTGAGAGTGACACTTTGCCCCTTAAAAGGGGGCAGGAGCCCTGACACCATGCAATTAATTGTCCGGTGGACATAAAATCTGGACGGGACTCCCAGCTTGCTGTCAACTCCCTGGCCCACGATTGGTGCCACTGTGGCTCCATAAAATCCCAACCACACTCACTACCACATTCAATTTTTTTTTTCCTTCATTTACATGGATTTTTGCCAATTGGAAGAGAATTCAAACTGAATATTGGCTATTTCTTTGTGTTGAGAGCAATAGTAAATCCCTAAACTGCCAGAAAGCGTTGTGTGGTTCTGGCCACGCTGATATCATGTGTTCATGTTAAAGAATTTCTCATATCTTGGATTTACTTTTCAGTTGCTCAGCATGTTGCAGAACAGAAGAAGTACAAAATTATCTTAAATGAGACACAAAGCTGTTGGGTGATGATTGAATCCGTATGGGATTATGATCTGGGGAAGTTTCAGGTGAGCATGCCGCATATGTTGTCATCTTAATGAAGTGTGTGCTCAATGGTTGCTTTCAATGTAATGAAGGTGTGATTAATCGAAGGCCAAATGGGCCAGATCTTTTCGGGGCAGGCGTGTCCATTAGCTGGACGTTTTCCTGCACCCTTCAGCTCAAAAACGTTTTGCGGTGCAATTTGCTGGAAGTGGGAGCTGACAATGGCCAATTGGGCTTCATGGAGATTAGTGAATGACAGGGCTATGGTGTATCCTCATAATCACCCGTATTCAATTAGATTTAAGGATTGGGAAAGAAATGGAAGAACGATGGTAAGTGGGGCTGAGGCGTGAATTAGCATGAAATTAGGTCCAGGAAGGGAAGTGTAGAAGAATTGGGTTAAAGCAAAGAGAGGAAAAAAAAAACAAAGGAAAAACGAAAAAATTTAAAAGCAAGTCCTGGGGCAGGATTTTATGTTTTGCGGGCAGGCGCGCACCTGACCTGATCGGGCGTAGAATAGTACGTGATGACATCAGGCGAGCATCCCGAAGTCATTGCGCACTTGCACGATATTTCAGTCGGCGGGCACGCGTGAGAGTTGGCAGTGCACCTGCCGACAATTAAGAGGCCTGTTATGGCCCTTAGTCAATTAATTTAGACATACTTTTCACTGCCCGTCCAACCTTAGGGTTGGCGGGTGGGAAAATCGGCCAGGCGGCCTTTTGATTTTTTTAGCAAACCTCGTCCACGGGCAGGATGAAGTTTCCACAATTAAATAAAACATAAGTATAAATTTTGGGGCAGAATTTTAATTCTGTTCATGTTATTGTGAGTCAGTCCCATGATTGGATATTTTTTTCTGATTTTAAAAATCTTTATGATTTTAAAATTGTTCAGCTCCCTGCCTTCAGGGAGCCTTCAGTGCGTGCTCCCCCCTGCACATGCGCAGACTTTTGCACATGCACTCCTCCTGTACCCCCACCCCGGCAGCATTGAGCCTTTCAGCGTTAATTGGCCGGCCAGCGTGAAATCATGGGCGGAGGACTGTTTCCTAGCCGCTCCCTTGCCTGCCACGCCTGACCGGCGACTCAAAAATCCTGCCCCGGGAGATTTGCAGCTCACAGTCTGCCTCTTAATCCCCTGAACTTGTTGGCACATTTATAGTGCAATTAATTCTCCTGCTAAGACCTAGCCCTGCATTTTCTACTTAAATTGTAGTCCTTGGCAGAACACTCAGTTAAGACTAAAACATTCCTTAATTTGTCCTGCTTTCACTCAAAAGGACCCATTTTTTAAAATTCAAAACTGATGATATGGTATGTGTGCTCTGCCTGAAGGCAGTTCCTTGGCTCATTGTTTCCTGATGCTTCATCCTAAGCTGTTTTCTTGTCAGCTTTTTTGTAGTTTGTAGATGGTAGTTTGCCATCGCCTTCCACTCTCAGGGGCAGGATGAAGAGGCAGATCCCAAGACTATCTCAGCTGGAATGGAAGTTGAATCTATTCTTTGATGCTATTCTGAACCGCGTGCTAGCCAACTGAGCTAATCGCTGCCCTTCGCCCCCACCCCATTCTCCCTAAGCTGATATACCCAATAACGCAAATAGGCAAGCATAGTAGATAAACATTTTAGTTTAAATTTGGACCCATTCCCTCAGCCCACGCCCAGATACAGGTAAATTGAGATCAGGTATTAGAAGCTAAATTGGGTTTGTGATTTTTTTTTAAAAAAAGCTCAAAATAGGATGCTGGGAAGGCTGATTATGGACCCTCTAGTGTGTTGACAACTTTGAGAAATTGTTCCCGCAAATGAATTTAATATATATTCTTAATAAGCATGGGACATTTACACACACATCTTGTCATGAGAGTCATGTTTGCTGAGTCACACTAGAGATGGGCTAATTCTTAGACCTGACTGGCTGAAATTCAAGATCGTCCCACATCTGTTCAAATTTCTTTTATTTCATTCATGTATTTACAAACTTACTTTGTTATTTTGAAAATTGACCTGAAATAAAGAACAGTGGCAATATGCAAATAAATGTAGGGACATTTTCAAATGTAAATTGGCTGTAAATGAAAGAATATTGACACTTCTCAAACAATCATGACTGTTACATTTAAGATCATTTATAATTCCTTCCCCTAAATCTGTTGCTGCAGATGCAAAACAGTCCTAAAATGTTGTCTGCTGCTGAGACTCTGGATTCCAGTCTCACATTGAAATCTAACCTAGCAATTAGACTCTGAGCATTTACTAAACGATTTATCTTTATAGCTTTAAATGGACCCAACTTTACATTACTAGCAGAATCATAGATTCTGCATCACAACAACCACTTGCATTTATATGATGGCTTTAATACAATAAAATGTCCCAAAGTGCTTAAAGCTTTATCAGATGAAATTTGACATTAAACAGCATAAGGAGATGTTAGGATAATTCACTGAGGGTGCAGGTTGGGAGGAGGGCTAAGACACTATTGGAACAGTTGAGTTTGAAGGTACCAAAAGCATGGATGAGAGTTTGAACAGTGGAGGAGCCGAGGCAGGGGATGGTGAAGGATATGACGTTTGAAACTTAGCCCAGGGTCCAATCGGATACCAAGGTTGTGAAAAGCATGGTTCAAGTAATGGTATAATGTATGTTATTCAAGGTACAACAGTCTTATCCCTCTAAACCAGTCAATCACTCAACTTGCAGTGAACAACACTACAGAAGATCAGTAAACATATAAAACATGTACCTTGTACATTTTTGCTGATCTTTGACCAGAACTTACGTTATATCCTGCATTTAAGACTAGAGTCACAGTATAACTGTATATAGATGCGAAGTCATTTTACTGGAGGACAGAATCCGCTTTGCTTCACTACATAATCAGGTTAAGACTTATACAGACCACCAATAAACATGTAGATTAAGAGCATATAAAGCAGGAACAGTCCATTCAGCTCCTCCAGCCTGCTCCACCATTCAATACAATCATGGCTGATCTTATATCTCAATTCCACTTTCCTGCCCGCTTGCCAAAACCCTTGATTGTCTGAGAGATCAAAGCTATCAATCTCAGTCCTGACCATACTCAACGATAGAGCATCCACTATCTACAGCTCAGGGGTTGCCACTGACCAGAAACTGTACCGCCATATAAATACAGTGGCTGCAAGAGCAGTTCAGAGGCTGTGAATTTTGTGACGAGTAACTCACCTGCTGTCCACCATCTACAAAGCACAAATCAGGAGTGTGATGGAATACTCTCCACTTGCCTGGATGAGTGCAGCTCCAACAACACAAGAAGCTTGACACCATCCAGGACAAAGCAGACCGCTTGATTGGCTCCCCATCCACTGTAGGATGTGAAAATCTTACTTTTAAGTTTGGACCCTTAATCCTGGACTAATATGGATGAGGCATACTCAGATCAGATTCAGTTTGTTTCCACTAAGCATGGGAACATCTGTTGTAATTAACAGTTCATGGACAAGTTACTCCGATTCTCTTGAGTTATACTTGCATGGGAGCGGACTTTGCTTGCCGGTCACTCCATGTCACCCCATCTCCCTGTGTCTTTGAGTAACTGATCAACTTGCCCTTACCTGACTACAGTGCCTGCAGCTGCACAATCTCCTTTTAAGCTGATTCCTGACTTTGTTGTAACCTCCGGCATCATTATATGCTGATAGGGTTTGTAAGATCAGTTGAAAATGTTCTTTTCACAAGTTCCACAGATTTTGTAACGTTTAAATCAGAAGCTCCTTGTTAGCTTTGGTGGTGTGACCCATATATTACGGTTTAATTCCATATTCTGTTTATCTTGACCTCATAGTATCTGCCCCGCACGCAGGGTTACTCATTGATTCAGTCATAAGATGACCACAAACATATTTATTTGAAGTCAACAGAATGTAGCCTATTCATTCATTGGAATATCAGGATTATTTCAAATAGAAGAATGTTCAGCAGGTCATGAAGTCAGGCACTCATGGCTGTTGTATTAGGAGGTCCAATTTTTTACAGGTGGACTGAGTTTCGCAATCAGGCTGAGATGCTTTTTAAAAGACTGTACGTTCTTAATAGGCAAATGGGTCACAGCCTTTCTCTGCAGCTGTTGTCTTGTCAGTATTATTCTGCAGACTGCCCCCACCACCCCCACCCCAGTTTCTCTGGAGTTTTGCGATGAAAGGATTTCAGTATCAGAGAACTAGTTTCAGTCACATGGTCAACTGCTATTGATATACAATAGAGGTTAGATGGTGGTCTTTCACCCTTAACTTATGGATAATTGGTCTTGTCAGCTTTGCTACATTGCAAACCTGGAGACAAAGTATCTAACAGCCCATTGCCTCTGTTTTGGAGTAAGCTTGAAACAATGGTAAGCATGAATTCCACAAAGGAGTGCACTCTAGGCATGTCCATTCAAGGGGTGCCCCCACCCATTATGACTCAACTCAGAACTTCCTGAAAGCTTGCTAGTCTGTACTGAAGTTGCATAGGTCACCTGACCCCCTTGGCAGCCATCTTAAAAATTCATCATTGTTCATTTTTAAATAAATAAAGGCAGTTACAGAAGTTTCTAAGTCCTGTCCATATTTAAAGTTATAAATATGACACGCTTTTTACTGGGCATGATAGTGTGGTTAGGATCTGAAATGCACTGCTTGAGAATGTGCTAGAGACAGATATAATCGTGGCCTTCAAAAGGGAATTGGCTCATTACCTGAAGAGGAAACATTTTTAGGGCTACAGGAAAAAGTTGGGGGAGTGGCACTAAGTGAATGGCTCTTGCAGAGAGCCAGCACAGGCACGATGGGCCAAATGGCCTCCTCCTGTGCTGTAATCATTCTATGATTCATTCTAAGTGCCATATTTGAAACAAAAAAAGCACAAATGACTGTCCACAAAGACATGTCAATTTTGAAAGGTTGCTAAACCACTAGCGATCTGCTTCTTTTATAATTTTGCTGTCTCTCCTGTACATATCACATGCAAAGAACACATTTCAGAGGAACGCACTTATACAGTTATAAAACTTAAGCAGAAATTAGGCAACAAAGGTTAGGAAGAATGGCTGGTGAGCATTTTGGTTGACACCATCACCTGAAACATTCACTCCCTCCACCAGCAATACAAGGTGGCATCAGTGTATACCATCTACAAGATGCATTGCAGAAACTCACCAAGGTTCCTCTGACAGCGCCTTCTAAACCCGTGACCTCTACCACCTAGAAGGACAAGGACAGCAGATGCATGGGAACACTGCACCACCTTCAGGTTACCCTCTAAGCCAGATGCTACCCTCACTTGGAACCATATTGCTACTCCTTTACTGTTGTTGGGTCAAAAATCTGGAAATTCCTTCCTAACAGCACTGTGGATGTACCTACACCACATAGACTGCAGAGATACAAGATGGCGGCTCACCACCATCTTCTGAAGGGCAATTAGGGAAGGGCAATAAATGCTGGCCTAGCCAGCGACACCTCTATCCTGTGAAAAAATGAATTTAAAAAAACCCTTCTGGGATAGATAATTTCAAAGATTCATTGGGCAGAAATCTCCCCGACCCCCCCCCCCCCCCAAACACCCCCACCACCCGCCCCGTTAGGGGGGTTGTGTTGGAGCAGAGGTGGGTGGGTGCGGACTTGATTGACACCCCTGATCAGGTCCGTGCCGCCATTTTATGTGGGCCCGCCTAGCGTGACACACACCCGGAAGCGCTGTGCGCTCCGTGTGCGGGTGGAGGGGGGTGGGGGGAGTTCCCTGAGTTGGGAGTGCGCCCTTTAGCGCATGTGTGCGAAAGAGCACAGAAATCTCCCTGAGGCACCCATTACTTTCACTTATGAAACATTGATTAAAGGTAAACAACAATTTTAAGGACGTGTCCCCTCATGTGGATGAGGTTCCATGAAAAATGCGAAGGCCGCCTGGACTCTTAGCCTGCCCACCAACCTTAAGGTTGGACGGGCAGCTCAGTTTATTAGTTTAATTGATGTTTAAGTGACCTTAATAGGCCTTTGACAGTGCGGCGGGCGCTGAGCTGAAAATCTAGATGACGCACGGTGACATCGGATGCACTCCCAATGTCGTTGCGCGCCATTTTATGCCTAAGCGAGCGGGCGCCGCCCCCACTTGCCAAGCTGAAGATTCTGCCAGTAATCCTCTGAGTGAAGAAATTTCTCTTCATCTCAGTCCTGAATGATTGACTCCTTATCCTGAGGGCGTGTCCCCCTTGTTCAAGCTTCCCAGCCAGAGGGAATAACCTATGATTATAACCTGTGCATCCTTCTGTTAACTATATATTTGATAGCTTTTGATGCACCTAATGTAATATCATAGCTATTGAACAGAAGTGATCCAGACCAGTTTTAAATTGTTTCAGAAAGATTGGAGTACAATTTAGACCTTTAATTACATGCATTTATGGTGAATCCACCACTAGAGTCAGTGTGATCACTGCCAATGATCACTGCCTGACCATTGAATGAAGGCATTTACGAAACCAGAATAAAATGCAATAAGTGTGCCATTCACGCGTGATAGGGAAGCAACACATACCCAAGTGCATTAGGTTTTTCTGCTTTGATGTGAGAGGTTTGATAATGTTTGGGAATGTTGATTGATTATTAAAATATGGGTACATCAAAGTTAAACCCAATCCTGCCTTCACTTAATTTCCATATATCCATTTCTTCTACCAAATGGTGATCAGGAGAGGGAACCCTGTTGGACTTTTCACCTCCCTCTCCCAGGGATGCTGTGCTTAATTATACTTTCTCAACTTCTACATTAGCTCTGATCTGATAACACAACAACAACTTGTATTTGTACAATGCCTTTAACCTAATGAAATGGCCCACCATTTTAAAACAAAGTATAACGCCGAGCATGTAAGGAAGGTCAAAGGGGGAGATTTTAAGGAGTGTCTTAAAGCAAGAAAGAGAGGCAGAGAGGCATAATTCCAGAACTTAGGGCCCAGGCAACTGAAGGCATAACTGCTGGTGGCGGAGCAATTAAAATTGAGGATGCACTAGAGAGGTTAGAATTAGAATATTGCAGATATCTTAGAAGGCTGAGGGGCTGGAGGAGATTACAGAGGTAGGGAGGGTTAATGCCATGAGGGGTTTGAAAACAAGGATGAGAATTTTAAAATAAGGATGTTGCTTGACTGGCTGGGAGCCAATGTAGTTCACCGACCATAGAGGTGATGGGGAACGGGACTTACTGCAAGTTAAGACACAGGCAGCAGAGTTTTGGATGACCTCAAGTTTACAGAGGTTAGAATATGGGCAACCAGCTGGGAGTGCATTGGAATTGCCAAGTCTAGAGGTAACCAAGGTATGAATGAGAGCTTCAGCAGCAGATGAGCTGAGGCAGGGGCAAGGTTGGGTGATGTTACAGTGGTGGAAATAGGCATTCTTAATGATGGCACAATTTTGGGATCAGAAGCTCATCTTGGCATAGAATTGGGATCAAACATAGGAACTTGCCATTCCCTTTCTATCCTATGCCACTGCATTTATCCATTATGTTATAAGGAGGATGTTTAACTTTCATTTAACTGAAGTATTAACTGTAAAAATACAGGATTGATTCACATCCTGGATTTTAATAACATTCCCATCCTGAAAGTGCTACCCAATACTTTTTAACAACTCAGTGGAATAACAAACTGCACTCCGCTGCATTCTTTCAACTTTCTTTCAGACATTTAATGGAATTTGCAAGCGAACTGTGCTGATATCAGACATCAAAAATGAACTGGACGAGGAAGAATTACAGGACAAGCTTGAGATCCATTTCCAGAAACCAAGCAACCACGGTGGTGAAGTTGAGAATATAAAATATGTCCCAAAGGACCAACATCTCACAGTGTACTTAGAACAAGATGTGGAAGAGAAATGATGTTCTGATTTTCAGCTCGGTACTCTCTGAACTGTGTGGTCTTTTAAAGTCTACACTTTTTCTGTCTATTGAGTAGTTTATTTTTGCCACTTCTAGCAAGACATTTTCTTCTTCAGCGTTCCAGTTGTAGTCATGATCAGAGTCGTTTTCCAGTTGAAAGCAGTCACATTATTTAGCCATTAGCTCTGTGAATCATTATCGTGTGTGTGTATATAAATTAAATACATATATTTAGTTCAATCACTACTAAATTGATTTGCATTGTGTATAAAAGCATTCTATATTGTGCCTTTATCTGTGTATGCCTTGTGCCATACACAAGGATGTATAATGGCATTTCATATCCTTTCTCCTTTAAAATGGGTAAAACTACATTGATTGCAATATGGCGTGATAAAATAGCTGTGCATAAAAATAATAACTAAAATAAAGGGATGAGAAGTGCTGTTCCGATCTGTTTACATTGCTAGATCAGTCCTTGGAAATAAATTGTGTGAAATTAGTTTTTTTCAGTATTTGTAGTGATTACAACTTTGAAATATGGAGGACAATACTATTGATAATCATGGGATGGAAGAACAGACTTACTGGTTACTTCAAGACTGTGGATTTTTCCTGAGGTTTATCTGTTAAAAGCAGAGGTTTTCACAATTTGGTGTACAGCAATCAGTCTCAGGTTTCAGACCATCCTCCATTTTAATTGCTCCATAATTGGTGGGCATGCCTTCAGTTGCCCAGGCCCCAAGCAGAGTGACCAACTCTTGGGGGAAAAAAATAAAGGACATTTTGGCATGGGGATCTTTGAGTGGGGTGGGGGTTTCCTGTCCAATCAGTGGGAGCAGGTTACTGGTAGCAGAGCGCATTTTGCATGCTCTGGTGTGTACTGCACATGTGCAAGAATCATAGATATGAAATTCAGGACAGTCCTGGGGCAGCAAACAACCTGGGACATGGGACAACTGCCTCGAATATGGGATGGCCTCAAACCCTGGAATTCACTCCCTACACCTCTCTTTCACTCTGCCTCACTTTCCTACTTTAGGACATTCCTTAAAAGCTATTACTTTGACCAAGGTTTTGTTAATCTAACTTAATATGTGGCGCAGTGTTGTATTTTGTTTTTAATGCTCCTGTAAAGCATTGGACCCGGGTCCCCAGAGCATTACCCTGGGTCTCTGGATAAGGATGGCTAAGGAATGTTTTTGTTTTCTCAAAGATTACTGACAATAAATAGTAGCAACATGAATGTTTTTATATTGTGTGGAAGATACAGACATATGAAACAATAGAATTTACATAGTAAAGGAGACAAACATATATAAAGGAGAATGAGGCTATATGTCAGGAGGAGGCCCTGTGAGCTCTAACAGAAGCGTGTGAAATAACGTTAATGAAGCCTCCAGTATTTGTGCATAAGCCTGCTGTCTATCGAAGCTAAAGCTAGAGAAAAGCCAATTGGAATTCCACTATTCAGCGCATTGTGTTAATTTGCTGGATTTGTTTAAAATCTAAAATCTATTTTTGGGCCATTGCCTTAAAAGGGGTGTATCTGGGAGTCAGACTAATTAGGAACTTTAGGAGTTATTGTAGTAGTAGTTTGTAGTCTTATGTATGTGCTTGAAATCTTTTGTTAAATATTTTAATTTAGTTCTTTTAAAAATCTCAATGTTGGTGGACTTATTACTTCTGAATTCATAGTCCTCAACTCTCCACTATTTCAAAAACCTATCTATATCCTCTTTAAATATTTTCAGTGATCTAGCCTCCAGAACTCTCTCGGGTTGAGAATTCCAGACATTCACTACCCTGTGAGAGAAGAAATTCCTTCACATCTCAGTTTTAAATGAGTGTTCCCTTATTCTGTAACTATGTCCACTAGTTCGAGATTCCCCCAATTGTGGGATCATCTTCTCAACACCTAGAACAAAAACAAAAATACCTGGGAAAACTCAGCAGGCCTGACAGCATCTGTGGAGAGGGATACAGTTGACTTTTTTGAGTCCGTATGACCCTTCATCTGAACATCTACCCTGTCAAGTCCCCTCAGATCTTGTATGTTTCAAAAAGATCAGCCTTCATCCTTCTAAACTCTAATGAATGAAGGTCTCTCATGTTTAGCCATTCTTGATAAATCAACCCCTCCAGCCCAGGAATCAGCCTTATGAATCTCTTTTGAACAGCTCCAATGCCAGCATATCCTTTCTTAAATATGGGGACCAAAACTGTACACATTTTTCCAAGTGCAGCCTCACCAACACCTTGAAAGGAAGCATATACATTTTCCCCATGTATTTGTGAGAACTGAGTTAATAAGGGGACACCTGGATTTGAACCAGGGACCACTTGATCTGCAGTCAAATGCTCTACCACTGAGCTATATCCCCCTCACACGTACATGCCAACATATACATTTTCCACATGCATTTAGGAGAATAGAGTTACTAAACAGGCAAAAACAGAAAATGCTGGAAAAGTTCAACTGGTCTAGCAGCCTCTGTAGAGACAGAAACAGAGTTAACGTTTTGAGACCTCATGACCCTTCTTCAGAGCTGAAGAGAAGTGGAAATGTGAGAAAATTTATACTGTTTATCGGGGTGGGGCAGGTGGAGCTGGATAGAAGGCCAAAGATAAGTGGGAACAAAGGAGGGATTGACAAAGATGTCACGAACTAAAGGACAAACATTTCCACTTCTCCAGATCTAAAGAATCTGTCATATGGAAGAAGGGTCATATGGACTCAAAACATAGAATTAAGTTTCTATCCCCACAGATGTCACTAGACCTGCAATGATCTCCAGCAGCTGCAGTACTTTGCTATTACCTTAATAAGGGGACACCTGGATTTGAACCAAGGACCTCTTGATCTGCAATCAAATGCTCTACCACTGAGATATATCCCCTCAGCCACACCTTAGTTTTTATTTGTTTTTTTAGATAGGTGGAAAGTGGCTACTGAACAGTCACAGAAGTCAGCTGCTGAACTTCTAACAAAAAAAATAATTTAACAAGAAAAGATGAACTATATTACAATGCTCCTTCACCCACAACTATACCTATACAGATTTATCAATGTTTGTAAGGATAACACAAGTTACAAAAGCTATCTTATGCTCTAATGTTCACAGTACATGTATACCAATAGACAACTTGTGGTCAACTGTATCACACTCTGAAGCCAAGTGACAGATGCCACCCCAGACAAATGCTATGGATGTCTCCTCAATTCCCCCCACACGCTTGTCACACTGTGAGCCAACCAGCCTCAATGAAATCTGTCTTTCACGTGAGGGTTTCCAATCTCCACTCTCCAAGAACTCACCTTGGAATCTTCTCCCAAACCGACACTTTCTCTTAGACACCTTCCACAAGGTTTCACCTCCGGGATTTCGAACTCTCCTTCCATTGTTCCTCTCCCCTGTGTCACCACATGCATTTAAGCTTTCTTCCAAGTACTCTCTTTCACCAGCTCAGCTGTCCACAGTGCGCCACTGCTTCACATGCCCACAGCAAAGTGTTAAAGATCTTCAGCTGCCCAGAATGGTAAAACAGTAAAAACTGGGAAATGAGAACACTGGTCTGAACTGGTCTTGTATACCTTAAAATTGAACACCAGTAAAAACTGGGAAATAAGGGTATTGGTTCAAACTGTTTCTTTTTTCTTCTGGGTGTTTCTTTGAACCTTCTGGCTTCTCACAAGCCTTTATATCAGTTTAACTCTGCTTCCTGCAACTTGAAGTTTTAAGCTTGCAGCTTGGAGTTTTTCTCTGCCCCTCACTTTTAACTTCACTTAACAGGACCTTTTCTAGGTACCTGTGCTTTCTTTGACCAGAAAGCCTGCTTGGGACTTTCTTCTGTTCCATTCCTCTGGATTTGGGGACTTTCTCATTTAGCTTGGGACTGGCTATCTGCCCCTTCTAGGTTGCTTCTGCCTGGCAGCTGCTCCCAGCTGAACTCAAAACTGCTATTTCTTTAGTTTTTCTGTATTTGTGTGTGGATGGGGCCTGTCTCTCTTGACCCCTGTTGTTAGGCAACAGTGCAGTTTTTTTTCTACTCTTTTCTAATCTAATTTCTCTTCTAATCTAATTTCTCTTACAGTCGTAAAACTCATTAGAAACGTGGGCAACTAAAACTCAACTTGACCTTTTCTTAACACACAAGTACAGAAATACATATGAAACTTTAACCTTAAAGCTAAAACTCACTCCTAACATCCACAAATATGAATATGAATTAAACTCTACTTCCTAACAGGATTGAGACAGGCTGAGTGAATGGGCAAGAACATGACAGATTTAATACAATGTGAAAAAATGTGAAGTTATCCACTTTGGTAGGAAAAACAGAAATGCAGAATACTTCTTTGGTGAGAAATTGGGAAGTGTTGATTTCCAAAGGGACCTGCTGGGGTGTCCTTGTTCATGAATCACTGAAAGGTACCATGCAGGTGCAACAAGCAATTTGGAAGGCAAATGGTATGTTGGCCTTATTGCAAGAGGATTTGAGCACAGGAGTACAGATTTCTTTTTGCAATCGTACAGAACTTTGGTGAGACTGCACCTGAGATATTCTGTACAGTTTGGGCCTCCTTATCTGAAGAAGGATATAATTGTCACAGAGGGACAGCAACGAATGTTCACCAGAGTCATTCCTGAAATGGCAGGATTGTCCTGTGAGGAGGGATTGAGGAGACTGGGCCTATATTCTCTCGAGTTCATAAGAATGAGAGGTGATCTCATTGAAACATATTGAATTCTTACAGGTCTAGACAGGGTGGATACAGGAAGGATGTTTCCCCAAGCTTGGGCGGCTGGGGGGTGGTGGGGACAGTGGGGCTTCACAACCAGGGGACACAGTCTCAGAATAAAGGGTAGGCCGTTTAGGACTGAGATGAGGAGGAATTTTTTCACTTAGAGGGTAGTGAATCTTTGGAATTCTTTACCACAGAGGGCTGTGGAGGATCAGTCATTGAGCGTGTTCAAGGCAGAGATCGATAGGTTTCTACACATTAAAGATATCAAATAATATGGCGATAATGTGGGGAGAATGGCGTTGAGGTCAGTGCATGCCAGCTTCGATGTATTAATCTGCTGTTAAGTAAGAAATGTGTCCCTTTGTGCCCCGGTGGTCAAACTGATCGTAACGTAGGTAAAATCAGAATTTAATTGCTTCCAGGAACTCTGCAGATTGGAAAGCATTTTTAAATTTCAGATTCCAAAACCATGACTTTCCTGTGTTGGTTTGCTTTGCATCTTGTTATGATCTAAGTTGACGCCCTTATTGGCCCAATACGTCCGATAAGCATTGGAACCTTTCCAAGCGACACAGATCATCTGAACATGTACACATTTACCTGGAAGTGATTTTTCAGGCCGGACTCCTGACTCTGGCAGCTCCCTGGAGTGCCCACATTGTAGCCAGCCAGACAGGCCTTGTTGCAGCACAGGAGAGTCGAAGTCATGTATCCCACCACCCACCGCCCCCTCCCCCACCCTCCATCCCTGCCACACCCAATGGCACGAGAAAATGTGGGAACACAGTTTATAAGCACAGCCAGCAGACAGCATTGTGTTTTAAACAGCCAGGTACCCGATTCAAACTTCTGGACATATCTTTTTAAATTACTTCTTCTATTTCTTTTAAACATTCAATGTTATTGTCATTTATTAATTCTACGTGTAATCAGTTTTTAAAAATTTCTTTTAAACGTTTAATGTTATTTGATAATTCTAAGTGTAGCCAGCTGAAAAGTACTTACGTTTTCATGCGTGGAAGATGTCAGCGCAGCAGGTTCTGCAGAAGTCAGAATTTCTCAGATGAGGGAACAAACGTTCTCCTCACTACAGTGGAAGCAAGATGGAGCCACACCCGAAGAGGTGAAACCACCAAGGAAAGTGCGGTCCGTTACAAAAACAAAATACCTGGAAAAACTCAGCAGGTCTGACAGCATCTGCGGAGAGGAAAGCAGTTGACATTTCGAGTCCGTGTGGCCCTTCACCAGAATGAAGACATGTAGAAATGAGATGAGATATGAGCTGGTAGAAGTGGGTGGGAGAGGAGAGCTCATTAGGGGGCCAGTGATAGGTGGAGGCCAAGCAGACACTGCCAAAGGTGTCATAGACAAAAGGACAAATGGGTGTTGATGGTGGTGATATTATCTAAAGGATGTGCTAATGGGGACATTAAGGGAAGCAAGCTAGTGGCAGATGGCCCTAGTGCGGGTGGGATGGGGGGAAGGAATCGAAATGGGCTAAAAGGTGAAGATGAAATAATAGATAAATTTAAAAATAGGTTGGAAAGAAAAAAGTAAAAAAATATAGTTGTAAAAAAATTATAAATTATTGGAAATAGGGGGATCGGAAAGGGATCGATCCCTTCCCCCCACCCCACCTGCAGTAGGGCCATCTGCCACTAGCTTGCTTCCCTTAATGTCCCCATTAGCACATCCTTTAGATAATATCACCACCGTCAACACCCATTTGTCCTTTTGTCTATGACGCCTTTGGCAGTCTCTTCTTGGCCTCCACCTATCACTGGCCCCCTATCGAGCTCTCCTGTCCCAACCCCTTCTACTAGCTCATATTTCATCTCATTTCTACATACGGACCCGAAACGTCAACCGTATCCCTCTCTGTAGATGCTGTCAGACCTGAGTTTTTTCAGGTATTTTTGCTTTTGTTCTAGATTTCCAGCATCTGCAGTATTTTGCTTTTATCGAAATGCAGTCCATTGCCTGGAAGGAAATAGTGAGTGTGGTCAGCGTGAATAACACCATGTGATGGATGGTAGATCAATGCAGGACTTCATGATTTGATGCATGCCATCAAGGTATAAATATATATATTTAAGTTAATCTATGAAACTTTAAATACTATTTTTAAGTTAAAATCCAGAAAGATCACGAGATATTGTTTTTCTTTACTGAGCTTATGAACTATTGTAAAATGGAGATAGCTCTGACTTTGTCATCACTGTTATCTCTAATCAGAAGTCCCCCCTGGGTGCAGGCTGAAAGCTGTCTCCAGCAGTCGTAAAATGTGTCACAAGACAGCCCAGCAAAGTCTGGACCCTGATTTTTAAAAGTTTCAATTTCTTCCTTTAGGGAAAGCTTGCCTATAATGTCCGGGTAAACTCATTGACTGGAGGTGGAGCGGGGTGGGGTACTTGTGCCATACAGAAAGGACCTGACAGAACAGGAGGAGTTTTTGAGGCAGCTACCTGGCCTCTCCAATCCTATGGTAGCTGGTGATACATCAGGTATGGGGATGAGCGAAGTTGATGTCATCAGCTGAGTGCTTAAACCATCAGGAGGAGAGTTAATTTATGTGACAAAAAATAATTGTAAATTCTTTCCTCTGACAAAAGCACAGGTGTCCATTGGACACGTCAGATGGCAATGGGGGTGTGTTGGCAGCAGCGCCTGAGATTCCTGAAAGGAGTGATGAGGAAGGGATGGTGGCAAATACCTCACAGTAATGTGCCCCGGCAGCTGCAGCAGAAGAGTGAGAGAAGTGTCAGGAGGATGAGATGTCTGATTTGAAAGTTGGTGTTGATGAAATTTCTGTGGTAAAGTTAAATGTTACAGTTCTTGAGGAGGGGAAGGTCTGAGATGCTTTGGCTGCCGTGGAAGGAGGACACTCAGAACCTTTGGGAGGCGAGAAACCTGCAGCTTTGGGGGCAGAAGCTGCACCATCTCCCTGAGCACACTGGTGACATCAGACCCACGCTGCTAATTAACAAAATGAATATGGTGTGATTCTCCTCGGGTGCTTATATCAAGAACAGGTCCAAAGTTTAGAGAGTTATGAGGCCATTTCCACTAATTGGCTTCAGCAAACTTTGACTGAATTTATGACAGATGTTAGCCAGCATCTGCAAAGAGACAATGAGATTCTTCATCAGCGGAATGAGGTTCATTGTCAGGTTCTGGCTCAAATTGTAGCGTCTGCATCTCCTGGCCAGCAGCAACCCAGTGCAGAGATATTGGACAGAGGAGACACAGAAGGAATTAGGGTCCCTCCTTCCAACACTGCCTCCTCTACCTTATTATCTCCCTCTCCCTTTTTACCATGAGAGATATTTTTTGGTCTTTCATTGCTTTGTGTTATGTTCGTTATTGTTATATTAATCACCATATTTGACCGCACAATGTGTTCTGTTACCTTGGCTTGATTTTTTTTTTGTTTTCTGTATTATTTATTGATGTATTTATGCCTTTATTTAAATGTGCAGGAGTTCCACCTCAGATTTGTTGTTTATTTGATTGATATGTTATTTATGAATTGCACTCTTATATGATATTTATGTATTCACTCTTTCTGATGCTCAAATAACATATTTGCAGGAATCTTTGTAGAGTTTTCTGAAACATTTTATTCACATAAAAATAATGGAAAAGATACAAAATCTTAAATATTTGAGAACACAACCCCTTACTTAAACTGCTGAACATTACCTTCTTCAGCAGTAGCTACCTCCACAAGTCTTTCAAATTTTGGTGTTAAAATAATTTGTTTAGCTTTAAGACAATAGTTCTCTTGTCTCATTTCAGGAAGGAGGGAGGGGCAGACAGGGAATTTACAAATCCCAATGTCCAAAAGCAGTAGCAACCAGCTGATCTCTAGCTGCCCTTGGTGCCTGGGGCTGGTACCTCCTCACGGGCTCAGGAAGCATGTCTGCATCTGGATCCATGTTGCGCTCCTCCAGGTCTTCTATTTCTCATGCTCAGGGTGAAGGAGTCCTTCCTGGAGGGCAAAGTTGTGCAATGCACAACATGCTACAATAAAGTCATTGAGTTATAGGAGTCTACAGTACAGAAAAAGGCCCTTCAGCCCATCGAGTCTGCACCAGTCAAACAAGTACCTAATGATTCTAATCCCATTTTCCCACACTAGGCCCATAGTCTTGTACGCCATGGCATTGCAAGTACACATTCAACTATTTCTTAAATGTTATGAGGGTTTCTGCCTCTACCACCCTTTCAGGCAGTGAGTTCCAGATTCCCACCACCCTCTGGGTGAAAAAATTCTTCCTCACATCCCTTCTAAACCTCCTGCCCCTTACCTTAAATCTATGCCCCCTGGTTATTGATCCCTCCACCAAGGGGAAAAGTTCCTTCCTGTCTATCCATCTATGCCCCTCATGATTTTATACACCTCAATCACGTCCCCCCTCAATCTCCTCTGGTCCAGGGAAAATAACCCCAGTCTATCCAATCTCACCTCATAACTAAAACTCTCTGGGCCAGACAACATCCTGGTAAATCTCCTCTGCACTCTCTCTAGTGCAATCACATCCTCCCTATAATGCAGATTCCAGAACTGCACGCAATACTGTAGCTGTGGCCTAACTAGCATTTATACAGCTCCAGCATAACCTCCCTGCTCTTATATTCTATACCTCAGCTAATAAAGGCAAGTATCCCATATGCCTTCTTAACCACCTTATCTACCTGTCCCGCTACCTTAAGAGACCAGTGGACATACGCACCAAGGTCCCTGTATTTTCCCTATTTCCTCCTTGAATGTATCCCACTGCTCTGACGCAGATTTACCTAAAAGTAGCTGCTCCCAGTCCACTCTGGCCAAAACTGTATCTGCTCTTATTAAAATCGGCCTTCCCACAATTTAGAATTCTGATTTCTAGCCCATCCTTTCCTTTTCCATAACAACCTTGAATCTAACAGAATTTTGATCACTATCTGCAAAATGCTCCCCCACTGATACCTCTACCACTTGCCCAGCTTCATTCCCAAAAATTAAGTCCACGGCTGTCCCTTCTCTTGTAGGATCTTCTTGGAAACTTGTACAGGTGAGTACTATAAAATGCTCCCTGACCTGTCCAGGCAATGGGAACGTGACTTTTGTCCTCTCCATCACCTGATGTATTGATACATGTGCATGGTTGTTTCATTACTGTGCTTTGTTGCTCGTCCTCCAGTACGGTGTCATCAGCCACACTCTCAGTGGCTAGCCCTTATCCCCCAAAAGCCATCCTGTGATTCCCGGTTATGCACTCACGGTCTGCTGCAGCCTTAAGTTCTCCAGGATGAATGAATCATGCGCGCTTCCCTGATTATCTGCATTTACATTCAGAATCTCTGTTTGGGCATCACATACAATCATCATGTACAAAGGCAGGAATCCCACCTGTTGATGAAGGAAACAGGCTCATCTTTTGGTGCCTTCAGTGAAATACGCAATCCATCGATAGCCCCAATCACTATCTTGTAAAATGCGAGGGACCTCTTCTTCGTCCTCACAGGGGACATGTCAAAATGAATGAAGTCTGAAGCCCAATGCTAAATTACCTCAGTTATCTGGTTAATTCAAGCCCTTGCAGCACTCTGGGAAATATTGCATATGTCACCAGTTCCAGACTAAAATGCCCCATATGCAAAAAAATTCAGTGCTGTGGTGACTTTCATTGGCACTTTTAAGGCAGTGCAACATTTTGAAGTTGGTTTCAGGTCATATTTCAATATTTCACAGAGACATCCCATTGCTTCCTTGCTGCAGGGTAGTCTCCTGGCACACAACTCCTCTCACATCATTGCATAGGATATCTTCTGCCTGTGCACTCTTTGAGGTGAATTGCTGATCTCCTTACTCAGCAAGATAATATGTTACCTGACTCTTCTCTGATGGTTCCTGCGCCTGTGTCACCTTTTGAAAATCCAAATATATTACATCTACTGGTTCTCCTTTATCTATTCTGCTTGTTACCTCCTCAAAGAGTTCTAATAAATTTGTCAGGCATGATTTCCCCTTCATGAAGCCATGCTGACATCATTTAAGTACAGTAGTACAGTCGCAGAATGCGAAGCACAATTTCTGAGATGCCAGAAGGTAAACATGTCACCTGTTCAAGGTATGATTCCACAATAGATTCTGGAATACCTGTTAATGTGATAGCTTCCATCAACTTACAGGTACTGCAAATATCATTTATAACACATTACACATGTTTAAAACATTCCAAAAAGCCAAATTACTTAAATAGATTTGTAACAGTGAATTGTAACATGCTGCAAAACCGTTTATCACATATATCACATTTACTTTTGAAAAAGCTTCTAAAGATCATCATTGCATGAAAGTGACTTTTAAAACTTAAACATACCATGCTGCATAAGAGCATAAGACGTAGGAGCAGAAGTAGGCCATTCAGCCCATCGAGCCTGCTCTGCCATTCAATGAGATCATGGCTGATCTGATAATCCTCAGCTCCACTTTCCTGCCTTTTCCCTGTAACCTTTGATTCCCTTACTGATCTCAGCCTTGAATATACTTAACAGCACAGCCTCTACAGCCCTCTGCGGTAAATAATTCTACAGAGTCACTATCCTCTGAGAGAAGAAATTCCTCCTCACCTCTGTCTTAAATGGGAGACCTTTACTCTCCCACAAGGGGGAACAAGCTCTCAGCATCTAAACTGTCAAGCCCCCTAACAATCTTATATGTTTCAATAAGGTCACTTCTCATTCTTCTAAACTCCAATGAGTACAGGCTCAACCTACTCAACCTCTCATAAGAAATTCCCTCCAACCCCAGGATCAAAATAGTGAACCTTCTCTGGACTGCCTCCAATGTCAGTATATCTTTCCTTAGATAAGGGGACCAAAACTGTTCATAGTATTCTAGGTGTGGTTTAATTAGTGCCTTGTATAGTTTTAGGAAGACTTCCCTATTTTTATACTCTATTCTCTCTGAAATAAAGGCCAACATTCCATTTGCCTTCCCTATTACCTGCTGAACCTGTAAGCTAGCTTTTTGGGATTCACACACTAGGACCCCCAAACCCCTCTGTGCTGCAGCTTTCTGCAGTCTTTCTCCATTTAAATAATATTCAGCTCCCCTATTCTTCCTGCAAAAGTGCATCACCTCACATTTTCCCACATTATATTCTATCTGTCAAGTTTTTTGCCCACTCACTTAATCTGTCTATATCCCTCTGTAGACTCTTTGTGTCATCCTCACCAGTTGCCTTCCCATGTATTTTTGTGTCATCTGCAAACTTGGTGATAGTACACTCTCTTCCCTCATCCAAGTAATTAGCATATATTGTAAATAATTATAGCCCAGCACTGATCCCTGTAGCACTTCACTAGTTACAGGTTGCCATCCTGAATGCCCCCCTTATCCCAACCCACTGTCATCTATTAGTTAGCCAATCCTCAATCCATGCTAATATGCTACCTCTAACACCGTAGGCTCTTACCTTATTAAGTAGCCTTATGTGTGGTACCTTATTGAATGCCTTTTGGAAATCCAAATATATTACCTCACCTGGTTCTCCTTTATCCATCCTGCTTGTTGCCTCCTCAAAGAATTCTAATAAATTTGTCAGGTATGATTTCCCCTTCATGAAGCCATGCTGACTCTGCTTGATTATATTATGCATTTCTGCTATTAATCCTTTATAATAGTCTAAAATTTTCCCAATAAACAAAGCCCTTTAGGACATGTTCTAAACAGCATATATATCACATAAACATTGGCCAGAGGCAGTAAGTTGTTAAATACATTTGCATGGAGCTTAGGTGATGATTTTCCTAGCTGTTTGGAAATGGACTGAGAGGTGGGAGGGCTGGCAATATGGTGGGAGGAGGCATCAAGAGATGTTGTTGCTGAGGTTGCTGAGCTGCTGGCTCTCTGAATGGTCAGCAGCTCTTGGCGGCCTTGGTGGCGGCCTGTTAATTGGCTGCCATCAGTAAAATGCCACCCAGGGTTCTGCTGCTAGCTGGAGCTGAGCGGGACTTGCTCCTGAGTTGCAAGATTTAGCCCATCGAGTCATTATGGAATAGAAGGAGGCCATTCAGCCCATTGAATACATGCCAGCTCTCTAAGCAAGAATATTTATATAATGCCAGTTTTTGAAAGTGTTCATGATTTTTGATGATGGTTTGATGATGAGCTAAGAAATGGGCAGAATATAATGGTACTATATTCGATCATTCTTGTCTTCTCACAGTGGTTCTTCTCCTCTCTGCTTTGCCTGGTGCTCTAGGACTGCCTATAGAAATCAAATTCGAAAGTAAAATGACATACCCATGAATTTTAAATGTTTTGTTTTTAGGGAACAGCAATCCTAGCTTCCAAAGGGAAGTCAAACATCAAACAGAAAACAATGTTATTACTGCATAAAACAATTTTTATTAATAGTAATTACAGAAATCTGATGACATCAGGGATATTGGCTTGAAAATCTATGTTATACATAATGCAAGCACCATCAATGAATTATTCATGCCAGATATAGTCTTTTTATATATAGTTTTTTTCCAAAAGAATTATAAGCAAAAGCTGGCTGAACCAGTAAAATAACCACTTTTTTGGAAACTTCCTATGTGGATTATACATGACTGACTAGTCCAGAGAGGCCCTGGAATGTTGCACCAAAAATGGTGTCAAGGCCTTCAGACAAGACACTTGAACGGGAGAGATGCAATGAAAAAGACTGAACTTTAATCTCCTGTGGTTGAGGAGCCAATAGAGACTGATTACCACATCTCAATAGAAACCATCTCCTATTGAGTTATATCTCAGAATTTGGAAATAGTCTGAGTTGAAAGAAAGCAGATTTTGGGTGAAAGACATGTTTGTTTTTTTCCCTTCCAGGAATACACAAGGGAATGGGTTTAAAAAGTCAGCTGAAAACCTGATCTGTGTGCTCTAGTTCTGGTGTGTTAGTGTGTGCTGTGAAGGTTACAGTAGAAAAACAGCAACTAGACATCCCTGTAGCTTGGAGGTAAATGTCTATCTCTCTTTCTGGCTGGAGGCAAGTCAGCAAAGTCACAGTCAAAAAGGAAACAGGGCAACTCCTTCAGCTAACCTGCAGAATCAAGGGTCTCCAAGCCAACTGCTCAACTGCCAAAGTCAGATCTACCGGAATCACTCAACTTAACAGCTGCAACGTTTCATCAACGACTTCTCATGGGCAAGCCAAAGACTGATTCATATATCTTTATTAACTTTTACTTTTGGACTCAATTTCTCATTTCTGATCTGTGTGTATGTGTGTTACATTATTATTATTTTTTTCTTGGGTTTTTATTAACTAATAATAAACTTATTATTCCTTTGAATCAAGAAAACCTGATTAAATTGGCTCCTCCTAAAAACTAAATACATTTGGACTGGGAAAAGGTGTCCATGAGGGAAGAGATCCCTTTTAAATTTAACCTTGTTGTGACCAACTGTGGGGGTTGAATAAAAAAGGGGAGCCAGCTCATTTGTGCTCGCCCAGGAGTGTAACAATTTGGGAGAGCTCATCTGGGATCATAACAAATTTGGGGACCTCGCCTGGGGACTGGCCGTAATAATGTTGACTGGGCAGGTAAGAAATATTTTTTTGATGTAGGAACTATTATAACGTAGGAAACGTGGCAGCCAATGTGCTCACAGTGAACTTCCACAAACAATGTGATAATGACCAGAAATTCTGATTTTTTGTGGTATTGATTAAGGGATAAATATTAGCCAGGATATTGGGAATAACTCCCCTACTCTTCTTCAAAATAGTGCCATGGGGCCTTTTACATCTGCCTGTGAAGGCATGTAGGTCCTCTGTTTAATGTCTTCTCTGAAACATAGAAAATAGGAACAGGAGTAGGCCATCTGGCCCTTCAAGCCTGCTATATTATTCAATATGATCATGGCTGATCCTCTATCTCAATGGCGTACTCCCGTGCTTTCCCCATATCCCTTGATGCCTTTAGTGTCCAGAAATCTTTCTATTTCCTTCTTAAATATATTCAGTGACTTGGTCTCAACAGCCTTCTGTGGTAGAGAATTCCATAGGTTCATGACCCTCTGAGTGAAGAAGCTTCTCCTCATCTCAGTGCTGAATGACCTACCCTTTATCTTGAGACTGCGACCCCTTGTTCTAGGCCTCCCAGCCAGAGGAAATATCAACCCTGCATTCAGTCTGTCCATCCCTGTCAGAATTTTAAGCGTTTCAATGAGATCCCCTCTCATTCTTCTAAACTCCAGTGAATACAGGCCTGGTCAGCCCAATGTCTCCTCGTACGGCAATCCTGCCATCCCAGGAATCAGCCTGGTGAACCTTTGTTGCGCTCCCTCTATGGCAAGTATATCCTTTCTTAGGTAAGGAGACCAAAGCTGCATGCGATACTCCAGGTGTGGTCTCACCAAGGCCCTGAACAGCTGTACACAACATTCTTGCTCCTGTACTCAAGTTCTCTCGCAATGAAGGCCAAATGCCATTTGCCTTCTTAACTGCTTGCTGCGGTGGGCATGCTTGCTTTCAGTGATTGGTGTACAAGGATGCCCAGGTCCCCTTGTACATCAACATTTCCCAATCTATCACCATTTTAATAACACTCTGCTATTCTGTCTTTCCTGCCAAAGTGGATAACTTCACACTTATCCACACTATACTGCATCTGCCATGTATTTGCCCACTCATTCAACCTGTCTAAATCACCCTGAAGCCTCTGAACACTCTCCTCATTACTTACATTCCCACCAAGTTTTGTGTCGTCAGCAAACTTGGAAATATTACATTTGGTTCCCTCATCCAAATCATTGATATATATTATGAATAGCTGGGGCCCTAGCACTGATCCATGCAGTAACCCATTAGTCACCGCCTGCCACTCCAAAAAGTAACTCGTTTATTCCTACTCTCTGTTTCCTGTCTGCTAACCAATTCTCAATCCATGCCAATATATTACCCCAATCCCATGTACTTTAAACACTAACCTCTTATGTGGAACTTTATCAAAAGCTTTCTGAAATCCAAATACACCACATCCACTGGTTCTCCCTTATCTATTCTGCTAGTTACGTCCTCAAAAAATTCCAATAGATTTGTTAAACATGATTTCCCTTTCACAAATCCATGTTGACTTTGTCTAATCCAGCTGACATTTTCCAAGTGTTCTGTTATTACATCCTTTATAATAGTGGGGTTACATATGCCACCCTCCAATCTGCTTGGGCTGTTCCAGAATCTATAGACTTTTGGAAGATGATAACCAATGCAGCGACTATTTCAATGGCCACACCTTCTTTAGTACCCTGGGATGTAGACTATCATGCCCTGGGGATTTATTGGCTTTCAGTCCCATTAATTTCACTAGCACTATTGATTTAATAATACTAATTTCCTTCAATCCCTCCTTCTCACTAGGCCCTTGGTTCCCTAGTATTTCTGGGAAGTTATTTGTGTCCGCCCCTGCGAAGAGAGAACTATAGTAGTTGTTTAATTGCTCTGTCATTTCCTTGTTCTCCATTATAAGTTGTCCCGTTTCAGACCGTAAGGGATCTACATTTGTCTTTATTAATATTTTTCTTTTTACATACTTATAAAAGCTATTACAGTCCTCTATTATGTTTCTTGCAAGTTTACTCTCGTACTCTATTATTTCCCTCTTAATCAATCTCTTGGTCCTCCTTTGCTGAATTCTAAACTGTTCCCAATCCTCAGGCTTGCTACTTTTTCTAGCAACTTTATATGACTCCTCTTTGGATTTAATACTATCCTTAATTTATTTTGTTAGCCATGGCTGGGCCACTTTTCTTCTTATGTTTTTGCACCAGAAAGGAATATATAACTGTTGCAATGCATACATTCATTCCTTAAATATTAGCCATTGCCTATCCATCATCATTCCTTTTAATGAAGTTCTCCAATCTAGCTTAGCCAACTCATGACTCATATCTTCGTAGTTGCCTTTGTTACCAATTAGGACCCTAGTTTCAGATTGGGCTACTTCATTTTCCATCCTAATGTTATGGTCACTGTTCCCTAAAGTATCCCACACAACAAGATTATTAATTAAGCCCTTCTCATTGCACAATACCAATCTAAGATAGCCTGTACCCTAGTTCATTCCTCAACATATTCGTACACACTCCAGGAATTCATTCACCACAGTATTATTGCTAATTTGGTTTGCCCAGTCTATATGTAGATTAAAGACACCCATGATTACTGTAGCACCCTTGTTACATGCATCTCCAACTTCTTGTTTAATGCCATTCCTTACCTTATCACTATTGTTTAGAGGCTAATAGACAACTCCCACTAATGCTTTCCGCCCTTTGTTGTTTTTTAGCACCACCCAGATTGATTCTACATCTAGACTTTCTGAGCCAATATCCTCTCTCACTATTGCACTGATTTCATCCTTAACTAACAACGCCATGCCACCATTTACATCTATTTGAATTGTTAATTCATCTATCTTCTTGCAAATGCTCCGTGCATTCAGATACCTTTAGACCTGTCTTTTTAATGTTTTTACACATCTTTTTTGTGCTATGGCCCTATTTGCAGCTAGCCCTGGTTTCCTCTGCCTTCCATTTTTGTTTTCTATTTTTCTGTCTTTCATTCCTATCTTTGTTTCCCTCTCATGTGTCTCCCTGCTCAGGTGCCCATCCACCTGCCAATCTAGTTTAAACCCTCCCCCACATTGCTAGCAAACACCCCTGCGAAAATATTGGTCCTACTGAGATGCAACGTGTCCAGCTTGTACAGGTCCCATCTTCCCCAGAATCGGTCCCAATGCCTCAGGAATCTAAATCCCTCTCTCCTACACCATCTCTCCAATCACACATTCATCTGGTCTATTCCTCTGCTCCTGATCTCGCTAGCAGGTGGCACTGGGAGTAATCCCGAGATTACTATCTTTGAGGTCCAGCTTTTTATTTCCTAGTTCCCTATATTCAGCTTTCAGGACCTTATCCCTCTTTTTGCCTATGTCGTTGGTACCGATATGGGCCACAACCTCTGGCTGTTCACCCTCCCCCTTCAGAACTTCCTGCAGCCGCTGAGTGACAGCCTTGACCCTGACACCTGGGAGGCAATATAACATCCTAGTGTCATGTCTGCAGCTGCAGAAATGTCTATCTGCTCCCCTTATGAGAGAATCCCCTAGCACTATTGCTCTCCCATTCCCCAACCCCCCCCCCCCCCCCACCGCCAAAAAGGTGCAGCTGAGCCACTCATGGTGCCACAGACTTGGGTCTCACTGCATTCCCCTGAGAAACCATCTCCCCTGGCAATATCCAAAATGGAATATCTGTTGGAGAGGGAGGTGGACCCAGGGGACTCCTGCACTACCTGCCTTATACTTTTACTCTGTTTGGCGGTCACCCATGCCCTTTCTGCCTGTGCACTCTTTATCTGTAGTGTGACCACCGCAGTCTATACGTTATCCACAAAGGTCTCATCCTTGTGGATGCTGCACAGTGACTCCAGGTGCAGCTTCAGCTCCGAAACAGATTTTGAGTAGCTGCAGCTGCAGATACTTCCTGCACACATGGTCGCCCTGGACACTGGAAGTGTCCCTGACTTCCCACACTGCACAGGAGGAACATTCCAATTGGCCCAGTTGCCCTGCCATGACTTACCCTTAAATTACTCCCTTTGCTTTTACTTCCTCTAGTTTAGAGAATATTAAGTACAGAAAAATTACTTACCAGGTCCTATTTACCAAGGCAAAAGCAAAAACAAAAATACCTGGAAAAACTCAGCAGGTCTGGCAGTATCTACGTGAAATATAAGCTGGCTTAAGAGGAGGGGGGGATGTGGAGTGGGACAAGTAGAGCTGGATAGAGGACCAGTGATAGGTGGAGTTAGCCAAAAGATGTCATATAAAATGTCATAACTATAAAAGATGTTATATGTTAGATAATATCACCACCTTCAACACCTTTTTTGTCCTTTTGTCTATAACATCTTATGGCTATCTCCACCTATCACTGGCCCTCTTTCCAGCTCTACCTGCCCCACCCCCCCCCCCAAACCAGCTTATATTTCACCTCTTTTTTATTTTTACTTAGTTCTGTTGAAGAGTCATAGGGGCTCCAAACGTTAACTGTGTTCCTCTCCGGAGATGCTGCCAGACCTGTTGAGTTTTTCCAGGTATTTTTACACTGTAAACACAACTGTTTGCAGTACTGAGGGGATTCATAACCTGTGCACAGTTGGATGTCGCAGCTTGCACGGCGCTGTTTCACTCCAGCCACGGTAGTGAAGGGCGCAGGAGCAGTGTTTGTGAAGTGACTTGCGTTCGAATTATACAGTGCCGTGGGCTTCAGCTGAAAGCTCGGGTTAAATTCGGCGAACTGCGTTAACTGTGAACGCTGTCGGCAAGTATAAAACGTCTGCGTGTGTACGAATAAGTCTGGGCCAGGCGAGGCGGCAACACCCTGGACATTGCACCTAACAACAGACCCAAACGTAGGAACTTTAAAACAATAGAAACAAGCAACAAGAAACAATTTTAGTCGGGTCTAAACTCCTTTGCCGTCTTCGGATAGATTCGACGTTGTTTATCGGGTGACTTTACAAAAATAGGATTTGAATTTTCAGCCACCGTCCAAGTATTTTTTTTAGTTTCGGTTTTGTTTCTTCGTTGGAATTGGCTGATAGCATCTTTGCATTGTAGAATGTTATAGCACAGGAGGAGGCCACTTGGCCCATTGCGCCTGTGCTGTCTCTTTGAGAGTGTTATCTAATTAGTTCACCCCCCTTGCGCTTTCCCTAATAGCCCTGCAAAGTTTGTTTTCTTACTATTTTCAACTATTTATCCAAGTACTTACAGGAACTTAACCCTCAAGTGCCAGCAGTGGCTCAGCTCTAAGTCAGAAAGCAGGTTAAAGTCCAACCCTTAGTGATTCAAGCACAAAAATCTAGACTGACACACCAATGCAACTATTCACTCCCCCACGCTGCCTTCTCAACAACTCCTCCCCTGCTGCTTAACAACACTTGCCTGCCCGCCACTCAACAACCCCTCCCCCCCCACAAATTTTCCACTTTGGGTTTGCACTAACTGTGTAGCATCAAAATGGGGTCACAGTAGGAAAGAGTTTTGGAAGCACTGGCTATGTTTCTTTCTTTGTCAAGGTTTGTTTATAGTTTCCCCAATAAACAAATGTACCTTGTATCAAAAGACATGAAGTGCCTCAAGGTTTTTTTTTACATTTATTGATATTTTTCTTTCTCTATTGCCTTGATAAAAATATGAATATGATAAAATAAAATATGGATACGTTGGATTCAATGATCATGATCTTGTAGTTATATATGAGGAAGAAGTTACGTCCATACTTGTACAGTAATTGTTTCCTGCCCACTGTCTTAGAAACTATCTAGAAGGTGTTATAAAGCAGATTCTTTTTTGTGGCCTGTGAATAAGGAAACTAAGAATGGTGCATACTGCGTGTCTAATAGACAAAGTCTATTGTATAATAAACAATTCAGTCTACAAATCCAATGTTCCTAGGTCTTTTCAGGTGCAGTGATAACTTGTGTTGGTATGGTGTATTTTAATGTAGCAAAGCATCTCAAGCCACTTAAACAGTGAGATTACTGCTAAGAAGAATTAGGAGGGACATTGGAGGAAGTGGCCAAAGCATTGTCAAAGAACGGTTTCAGGGAGAGAGTCCCTGAGCGTGGGGGTTAAGATGACTGAAGGTTCTATCATTGATGGTGGAGCTGAGAGATGGGGAAACGTGCAATGCTGGACTCGAGGGGACTGCAAGGTTAGGTATCAGTGGGGTGATGGAGAGCTGAGGATGAGGATTTTGAAGCCAGCGCATTGGGGAAGAGGGAGCGATTGGATTTTGGAAATGGTCAGCTGAGCAAGATTTTGTGGGTTGCAATCTGGTATGAATTGAAGTTATTGTAGAGTGGACACCAGGGAGGAGAGCATTGGAAAAGCCTAGTGGTGAAAAGATGGGAATGTGAATTTCTGGGACACTTGGCAGTGAGGTGTGTGGGGAGAGTGGATGGGCTCTGAATGAGTGACGCTTGGGTGGTGAAAGCAGGCACTCTTAGTGATGGACTAGATGTGAGGTTTCAAACCCAGAGAAGAGTTGACCATGATTAAGGCTGTGCATTATCACATCGAGTATACATGCGCAAAGAGATTGTCATCAGGCTCGAGGAAGTCGATTGTCTGCTTGTAGTTTAAGTCAAGGTATAATAATGTCTGTAATGTTATTGAAAATTATTTTTAAAATAGAGTTTAGTGATGTCGGTGTGTGTGTATTAATTGGATTAAAGCCAGCTGGTCTAGAGGCTTTGATGTAGAGAAGAGAGGTAGGTTTGGAATGTTCATTATGTAAACATGGGGCTAATTTGCAATTTTTCTGTAAACAAACTAGTGTAACTTGGATTCAAAGAGAGGGAGTGAAATATTACACCTAACTAGGTGAAGCTCAGAAACAGTGTGTTTGTTTATTTTTCCCAAGGATTACTAATAAAGTGGGTATTATGAAAGGATCTTCTTATTAGAAGAGGTGAAGTTCAAAAGACATAGTGATACAATGAAAATTTGCATTCAAAGTGAAACATATGTACAAAGGAAGAGAAAGCTTTTGGTAAAAAGGAGACGGAGTCTAAGATCTAAAGCCTCCAGCCTGTAAGCCTCAAGCCGCTGTCTGGCAAGGATCCAGAGCTGAAAGAAACTCATAGTATAATTTTGTAGACATATGTACGTGCTTACAAGCTTTCTTGTATTAATAAATGTTTAATTTAGTTTTACAAAAACCTCATGAGACTCAGCGGTCTTATTACTACTGAATTCAAAGCCTGCATCTCGAAATGTACAAATTGCAAAATGGGTTATGACAGTTGTTTCAAGTTTCCCTCTTGGATTTGAACAGCTCAGCGTTTACGATCGCTGTGTCATAATATTTACTAGGATGCCTTCAGAGATGAGTCTGGCGGATCCACAACTTTCTGTCTGATGTCATGACAAATCAAATTCAGTATTATTGAGAGTGCTGACCATATTTAAGGATAACATCACAGCATAAATAATACAGGTAAATGGTACTCTTTTGATCATGCTCCAGAAATATCCAGCTTTTATTATCTTCTGTGATTAGTCTTTGGTCACAAATTTTACTCTACTACAAAACACTAGTGAGCAGTAGTTAATTGTAAAATGTGAATGGTTCATGTCAGCAGCTATTAATGAGGTGGGACTCAGCCTTTAGATGACCTGCTTTATGTATCACAGTGAAATATTGCTTTTTGTATCTTCACAGTGCCCTGGGTTCCCCTGAGAGAATGGAATCAAACTGGGCAGAGAGGACCATCACTGTATCAGGTTTTCCTGAGGACATTCTTCCTAACACTGTGATGACTGACAAACTCATCATTCACTTCTTAAGGCCAAGGAATAGCGGTGGTGAGGTGGAAAGTGTCACATATCCAGCAGATGCCCCTGGCATTGCCTATGTCACCTTCGAAAAAGAGGAAGGTAACTTTCCAAACCCATGAACTGATGAAAATATTATCAGTGTGTGATGATCTCTACCTCATGGAAATGCCTCAAAATACAGATGAGTTATCCATGGTGTTGCCACCGAAAGTCACGACAAAGTGAATTTTCTTTAGAGTCCATTAGTGATGTTGTATAGGCATAAATATGAGGATTCGCTGCTTTTGGAGAAAATCTGTCTAGTGTTAGAATGGTGCAGTTGAAGGTGTCAATGAATGGTAATGCCGAGAGTGTGTGACATACATTGTAAATTTACTGTATTATAGAATAGGCCACGTCAGATTGACAGAACTCATACATTTTCTCATTCATTGCATTCAGTGAGAAAGGCAGGTCAGGCTGTTGTGTTCTAGGAAGTATTGTGTTCATAGTCTATGTTTGCTTCTTACCTCAGTGAGACTTCTACTAAGCGAATTGTTAGTTTTTTGTGACCCTTAATGTGGTCTTACTTATATAAAAATACACTTTAGAGTCTGCATCTCAGACTGTGTCCTTAAGTGAATGCTGTGATCCAGTGTAGGCCTTTACCTGCCTATTACTGAGGTAATGTGTGGCCTGTCCATGGATTTTGAAGACTCTCTTTCATTGTACTTTTGCTTATTGCTTATAACATGCCTTGATATGTCTTTTGGATCTGTGCAGTATATAGGGTATGAAGAAATATGAACTATTTACTGTACACAAAAGCCTCTTAGAAAATGGAGGAGTTAATTTAGATGAAAGGCAGGCACTGTGCTAATAAGACAAGTCTGTTTGAAAGTCTGGTTTTAGCACCTAATTTTGCTCCTTATTGTTGATTATCATAATTTGAACTTGCCTAGATGTGCTAAAACAGATACTTGTGGGTTTAGCACTCAAATATTGTTTAGACAGAATTTTCATTGAGCAGTATGTGTGGGCTCCTTGCACACGCTTCCACTGAAGGTGTTAAGTGTCTGGCTGGCGCACAGCAGCACAGTGCAGGCTGGCTCACGAACTGAGAGAGAGGGCACACAGATTCTTAGATGTAGCACTGGCGGTACTGATAGAGGAGGCCCATACAATGAGGGATATCCTGCACCTGCAAGAGAATGGAATCTTTAAAATATTCTTTTATGGGATGCGGGCTTCACTGGCTGGGCAAGCATTATTGCCCATCCCTAGTTGCCCCTGAAAAGGTGGTGGTGAGCTGCGCCGCCTTGAGCTGCCACAGTCCATGTAGTGCAGGAACACCCACAGTGCTGTTAGGAAGGGAGTTCCAGGATTTTGACCCAGCAACGCTGAAGGAAAAGTGACATATTTCCAAGTCAGAATGGTGAGGGACTTGGAGGGGAACTTCCAGATGGTGTTGTTCCGATCTATCTGCTGCCCTTGTTCATCTAGATGGTAGTGGTCTTGGTTTGGAAGGTACTGTCGAAGGAGCCTTGGTGAATTCCTGCAGTGCACCTTGTAGATGGTACACACTGCTGCTACTGTGCGTCGGCAGTGGAGGGAGTCAACGTTTGTGGATGTGGTGCCAATCAAGCGGGCTGCTTTGTCCTGGATGGTGTCAAGCTTCTTTATTGTTGAGGGAGGCAAGTAGGGAGTATTCCATAACACTGCTGACTTGTGCCTTGCAGATGGTGGACAGGCTTTGGGGAGTCAGGAGGTGAGTTACTCATAGCACGATTTCTAGCCACTGACCTGCTCTTGTAGCCACAGTATTTATATGGCTAGCCCAGTTCAGTTGCTGGTCAATGGTAACCCCCAGGATATTGATTGTGGGGGATTCAGTAAAGGTAATGCCATTGAACATCAAGGGGTGATGGTTGGATTCTCTCTTGTTGGAGATGGTCATTGCCTGACACTTGTGTGCTGCGAATGTTACTTGCCACTTGTCAGCCCAAGCCTGGATATTGTCCAGGCCTTGCTGCATTTGGACATGGACTGCTTCAGAATCTGAGGAGATGTGATTGGTGCTGAACATTGTGCAATCATCACCAAACATCCCCACTTCTGACCTTATGATGGAAGGAAGGTCATTGATGAAGCAGGCCCAAGGAATCCACCTTGCCCTCCAGTCTCTCTCTCCTGCTGAAGCAGCTGGTGATGCTCCGTGTGGCCTCATGTCGTCCTCCCATTTGTTGGCCAAGGGGACCCTCTAGCAAGGTGCCAGAGCAAGTACTCCCTTTCTCCTGGTGATTCAATATTGTGTTCAATGAGGTAGAATAGCACAGAGAGCATTTCCAGAATAAATGTTGATAGAATGTTGGTGAAGCCTTGACAAAGTCCCCCAGAAAGTCTCCTGATATGTTTCAAAGTCCTCTTCAAACCCCCGGCAGCAAGTGGATAATGAAACATGAGCATGCCTTTTAATTAGTGCCAAAAATTTCCAGCATTGACTTGTTTACTCCAGTTCAACTGGTCATTGTGAGGAGAGGTAGTTTATTGAAGTGTTAGCCACCTAAATGGCATGCAGCCTCCTTCATGAGGGCAAACAGGCAGTTAAATTGTCAGTCAGCTCCCTAATAATCCTCTGTGCAGCTGGATAGTGCTAGTTTCAATTGCTTTACCAAGATAGTGTCTTGACTGAAGGCAGGCAACACTGATGTCGCAGCTTAAAATCTCACCCTGACCACCTCTTTACCTCCCTAGTGCCTACCGATAGTTTATTTTTCATGGTTAAAGTGCAAACTTTTGTTTTCAAGTAGCGAACATTGTGCTGAGAAAGAAGGAGCAAGTGCTTGAAGACAAACAGCTCCCAATGAAATATCCATTGAAAGTTTCACAGAATAATGTGCAAGTAAGTGTATGCTGCTGACAGTGACCCAGCCCTTGGCTTTTTGGTCCTCCCAATGCCTTGATTTAACATTCTCATCCTTTTATTCAAATGCTTCCATGGCCTCACTGTTCCCCCACCCCATTCCTGATGCCCCCACTTCTTTAATCTGCACCAGCTTTATGACATTCCAGGACCTCCTTTCATCTTACCATTGGCAACTATGCCTTCAGTCATCTAGGCCCTAAGCTTTGGAACTCCCTCCCTAAACCTCTCTGCCTCACTCTTTGTCTACTTCTTTGAGCAAGTGTTTAGTCATGAATTCTAGTAACTCTGTGTCAATGTGTGAAGTGCCTTGGGTTGTTTTCCTACATTAAAGCCACTATTTAACAACCAGCTATTTTTCATTATTTAACATCATAGGCTAAACAGAGCTTTAGTTTAATTGAAGAGCACCAATGTCATGAAATAAGAAAAGAAAATTATTTACAAACTTGTACAGCAAACCTGATATGTAAATGTCTTTGCACACTGTACCAGGAGATGGTGTTATATGGTTTTGATGATGTTTTGTGTACAATGGACCTCTCGTATAATGTACAGTTTTATGACAGCCTTTACCAGGGGAATTTTAAATTTTAAAAAAAAGAAATTGCTATGTCATTTTTTTTTATGTCTCTCAGCCAATCTTGCAGGACAAGGCTGCTGCATTGTTCATTTTAGTTATCTCTCTATTCTTTGTCCTTCATTGATCTGGAATTTCCAAAGTGGATGCACTCAGAGATGTGCTCATTCTGCCGGTGTCATTTTACACCCACATTTCCTGCCAAACTCAGTAGAAAACACCTGAACACAAAATGGGCGTAGGTCAGCGTAACAATTGGTGCCCAAGGAAGAAGCTGAACTTGCACCATATATTCCTTCTTTACAAATGAAAATTAAAGTTTCAGCACATTCAATCACCATTCAGACACATTAGGCACAGTATGTTTAAGAGCCTGCCAGTTTTACAGTTTTTAATGCGGCTCATACTTGTGTCATAAAATACATTGAAGAGAAAGCATAAAGCACAGAGCAGGTCTCAGTGATGTTGATTTTAAAAAGACACATGAGACAAAACACAACACCAGAAGAATGATTTTATTTCCTGTTACACCTGAAAATCTGGTATCAATTTTGAGAGGCTCTGGGTGAGTGCACTTTCAGGAAGCTGGTATTTTGGACAAGGCCTGTTTTACGAGCAGAGAGATTGATGAAAGCCATAAAAGATTGAGCAAGTTTGGCTCTATTGCCCCCATGACCATTCTAGAGATCATTGCCCACCTGACTACATACAGCAGTATCCAGAATTTCTGATTTATGATGAGATGTGGAGTAACAAGGTTTTGAAATCATGTGGTACAGCTCACAAATAATTCTAATTTTATAATAGGGGGAATATATGGAAACAGGCTGCTCAGATCAGCTGACTCAGACCAGTGTTTATGCCCCTTACAAATTTCCTCTTCGTCTAAACTTGTAATGCTGCTGGGAGTCTTTAAATTGTTCAGATGAAAACCTGATTCCATGCTCCCCTTTACTGTTGGAACAATAAATATGTCTGGTGCAAATTAATGAGCTTCAACTTTTCCAACACAATCAGTGGAAGTGAGAAGGGAATATAGCCTTAGCAACTGCAAAATACCTTACTGAAGTTGCAGCTGTAACCTCTCCATCAGTGCTAAAAGGAAGAAAACCAGCCTGGAATTGTCAGGGAAGTTTTATTACTGTATTGCAAATGAATAACCAAACTTGTAAATTGGAACGCACACCTGCAGTGTTGTTACATTGCTTAATGGTGGAAATGTAAGCTGCTGTTTTAAATTTTGTACTCTTTTGTGATTATGTGTTTAAGTACATGAACTAACTGCTGGGATTGACAGTGATTGCTCATTCTCTGGTCTATTGAAATATGCTTCCATGCCTCCTCTCTGTGCTGTACCTCTCTCAGATTAGTTGAACTCTCCCAGTTGAAGTGTGGTGTTCACAGTCTGCAAGAAGAACTGTGTCCTGTCTTACTTTATTGTTGCCACTAATCCTATGATATGTAAATTTAAACGGCCCACTTTATATTGCAATATAAACTACTACTATTTCACAACTAATAGATTAAATGTTTTGCTTTTCACAGATCTTTACACAGGTGTCAGTTGACCTGGATTTATCGATATTCGGTAGCACATCGAAGTTGGTAACAGAACTTGAAAGCAACAATAAAAGCTTACAGTTTTCCAGGTGTCCCGATGGAAGGATCCACGTTGAGGGTTCCTTCTCAGCAATGAAAGAACTGAGGAAAGATCTTCAGAAGAGAATAGATGAATTTCAAGTATTCCCAAGTCCAGTGTTGAAATCTGGAGTAAGTGCTTCAGGAGGGAAGTTCGTAAGCCATACATCTGAGGATGCAGCTCAGGGGACTGAGCCTCAAAAACTTGCAGCCTCAGCGAGTTACGGAGCCAGGGATGTCTTGCATCCTGGTCTATTTGAGGAAGAATCAACAGTTATTCTAGATGCAGATATTTTTGACTACATTGAAGAGCTTTGTAAAGACCATTATGAAGAAGTACTCAGGAAAAATTGTGTAAGAGCTGAGGTGAAACGTTGTGATGTGATAACACTTCTCCAGCTGAAAAAAGCTCATGATCAATGTGAACCATCTCAGCTGAAGACAGCCAAGTTAAGTATAGAAAAGTTAATCAATCAAATGCAGCAATTATTGGTCAGTGAAAAAATTAGATTGGACAGAGGCAGTGGGCAGAACAAAATTTTGGAGATATGCAGGGAAACTATGCAACATAACCCATCAGTTTTGGTTCGCATTACTGATGAGTACTTGATCCTTATTGGCAGTTCTCAACATTGCAGCCAGTTCAAGAAGGAAGTGGAAGAGAGGATTAAGGCTGTGCAGTCAATATTGAATCCAATGTCCAGTGGGCATTCAAGTATTCCGAATGCAACTGATCACTTCTGTCATTTTGGCCAAAGTTTAGGTTCAAATGCTGTGCATGGACTGTGTGTGTCTAGTGGAAGTGAGTGCAGCCTTAATCAAAACAGCCACTTTGGTCAACTTATGAAGAGTCAGGAGTATAGCGGGGGTGATTCACATGGGAAGTGGAGAAGCTCACGAGATGTAGGTGTGTTAGCCAGTGGGCCACCATCTTTGCCAGTATTGGGGATGAGCTCGAGTACCATACAGGACAGACAGTCAAAAGATATTTCAAGGTCTGAAAAATCTTCAAGTAGTGTGCCCTATCATTCTTTTGATTGAATAAATCACTGTAGTTTATTTGTTCTTTGTGCATGGCACAGTTTTTATACAGTATGTGCAAGGAAAAATATCTGACAATTCATTTACAACTATCACTGTATGGGTTATGTGCGCCCTGGCATCAACTCCAGTGCATGGGTTCTATAAAGTGCCCACATTATGGCCGTAAACAGAACAGGGGAGCCAACATAAAGTGTAACAAAAACTGTGTTCATTATAGAGGGCTGATAATCAGATCTCGCAGTGCTTGTATAAATGAACCATTATCAGGTGCGGGGTTTCTATGCAGGTACCATCTCCGATATTGCCCAGTGCATACTGTGTGTAAAACTCGGGCTACTGTAGAGCTAGGAAAGGCTGCTTTCTGGGCCACTTGTGTGTTGAGTGTAAATTCTTGGGTTGGCATTACCACTCTTTGAATCATGGTGAGTTGGGGGCCAATCAGTCTGTAATCATTTTATATTGAAATTCTAAGAGTGTTAAGTTTTTTTTGCAATTTGCGCTTGTAAAATAATTTGTACATCCTGCAAACAATTTATGTCTTGCTGGCCATCTTGACATTTTTAAAAAATGTTTGTTGCCTTAGCTTTTTTTTGGGCCTCTAATGATAATGTTAAAACCCATATGCAGCAGCTAAGCAGTTCTTCTGATTAAGAATTTGTCTTTGAGTTCGAAGCTATTACATTGAAACTAGTGCCAATGAGAATACTTTATTAGGCTGCAAAGTTTCTTGTATGGAATATAATGCTGCTTCTGTACTGTGCTAAGTAATGTATTTTCAGAAAGGAAGAGATGTCTATGACTATTTTAATTTATTTCTGTTTCTGTACATGCATTAAATTATAGTTGACATTCCTGTGTTAAAATACTCTGTATATGGTATAATTAAAAAAAATGAAATTCAAAAAGGAATATGCAGCAAGTTACATTTATAGAGGGCCTTTAAAAGAGTGTTTTCAAATAAAATTTAATACTAAGCCACATAAGAAATTGGGACAGATGCCTAAAAGCTTGGCCAGAAAGATGGGTATTAAGGAGCATCTGAAAGTAGGAAAGCGAGATAGAGGGAGAGAGAAATTTAGGGATGGAATACTAGATCTTTGAGTATTGGCAGCTGAAGTGGTGAAGTGATTGAAATCACAGATGCTCAAGAAGTCAGAATTGGAAGAGTACAGAGACCTTGGAGGGTTGTGGGTCTGGGGGAGACTGTGGAGATATGGAGAGGTCTAGTGATAAAGGGATTTCAAAACAAGGATGCAAATTTCAAAGTAGAAGTGATGTTGCCTAACCAGCAACCAATGTCGGTCAGTGTGCACAAGGGTGATGGGTGAATGGGGTGAGTTAGGATGTCAGTGGCAGAGTTTTGGGTGACCTCAAGTTTATGGAGGGTGGAGTGTTTGAGGCTGGCCAAAAGTACATTGGAATAGTCAAGCCTAGGCATGGATGAGGTTTTCAGCAGCAGATGAACTGAGGCAGGGGTGGAAGTAGGCAGTCTTGAGTGATGAAACTGATAGGTAGCTGCAACTCACTTGGGTTAAATATGACACCAGGGTTGCAAACAGTCTGGTTCAGGCTTAGGCAGTTCGCAGGGCAAGAGATGGAGTCAGTGGCTAGGGCTAGGGAATGAAGTTTGTAACAGGGACTGAAGACAATGGGTTCGATCTTCCCAGTATTTAGTTGGAGGAAATTTCTGTGCACCCAGTATGGGATATCAGGAAAGCACCCTCTTAATTTAGCGTGGTGGGGTTATGAAATTATAATGAGGTGGAATTGGGACATTGTCAGCATTTGTGTGGAAAGAGAGCGTACAAAAACAGTTTCAACAATGGCCTCTTTCCTGCATTATTTTTTAATATATTTGCAGTTCTTATATTTAGTATCATTTTCTGCAGATTGCAGTTATTGGTTAGACTAAAACACATTGTGCATTCTGATTATGGCATTGTGACTGATTATGGCATTGTGAGTATCAAGAATAGGTACACAAGATGAAAAATATTACAAAGATTCTTTATAATGCTCACTTTTCTGTTGTGTGTTATTTAATTGTTTTTGTTTTGCCACAAACCCAGTGTATTTGTCTTTCATTACAAACTTGACAGTTCAAACAGGAAATGTATCTAATAATTGCAACAGTGCTGCTGTTACACATCCAAGAAACCATCAATAATAAATACAGATGATTCAAACACTGTACAAAGTGTGATCATTGTAGGTGAGTGAAAATACTTCAGTCAGAACAAGGTGATTATCTTTTTGTTGTCGTGCCTATATTAAAAGTCTTGTATATGAACACAAACGTCCCAGTGAATGCTGCACTTGCTGTTGCACTTTCCCCATCATATGGATAATATCTTGCTAAGGTAAAACCCTACATCCCCCAACTCAAAGTGAACAACACCACAGGAAACCTGCTGCAACGACTTAATGGAAGACAATGGATGAGGAATAAGCATTTGTCCCATTGGGATTCATACCCCAATATTCTTTATAGCATACAGCCATGTCTTGAACAAAACCTTGCTATTGTCCTGGGTGTTATTTTGAAGATTTAGCACACCATGAATAAACAAGTCCTCCTTGATGCGGCTTTTGAATTTACTTTTCATTTTCCAATCATATCCTTGGGGCAAAAGGTTTTTTATCTTTGTAAATGTTAAACTGAATTCAATATTTGTACCATACTGGTAGAAATCTTCATTTGCATCATTTACTGTGTATCAGTTTATTTCTTGATTCTGTGATCACACCCAAAAGTTAGCTGTTTTACATGAGGAAAGAAGATCCATCTGGTTTTTGCTGTCTTCTCATTGCACAGAAATACTGTGATTTGGAGATGACATGGGTGTTATCAAACCTTATTGATAGTACCAAAGCAATAAGCCTAGCAAACTGTAAATAAGAACATAAGGGGAAACTGATAGATGAATGGGCATTTATGTGGTAACTATAGTTTAATATAGACAAATGCAATTCAACCTTTTGAGTTGAACGGCAACATGCTACTGTTAAAATAGCTCTGACCCTGTACAGGAACAAATAAGAGAAGTGTAATCTAATTGGTATAATTCTTAATGCAACAGAGAACAGAGTAATTTAGAGGTGTGAATACATAGGTATTTAAAAGTTGAATTACAGGTTTACAAAGCCATAAAAACTACAAATCTGATCAGATTTGCTTTCAGGTTTGTTTCTGGTTGCTCTGGTTGACCCTAGGTATACATTCCAGCTGTTTTTTCTAGGTGGGGATTCAAGGTTTCATCTACAGTGGCATGAAATTCAGAAGCTAAGAGATAAAAGATGAATGTTCCATCTCTGTAACATTTTGTTCCATAGGCCCTATCCCTCTCTGCTTGGAGCTCACATCCAAATTCACACTTTTATTACCTCCTACATTTAACTTCTCTAACTGTGATATTGCTAGTCTTGCTATTTCTCAGCTAAAAATCATTCAGAATGCCAAAGTTGATGTCCTCACCCACACCAGCACCTGACTCATTGCCTTTCCTCTACTTGCAAAGATCGACCCTCTGGGATATTGGAAGACGATTAACTTAAGATAGTCGCCCTCAGTCGTCTTGCCCTTCCCTACCTCTGCGATCTCCTCCAGGCCTATGCCTGAGCACATATTATGGTGTTGCATTCCTCCTCTACTCCACCATGAGTGGTTACTCTTTTAGCTGCTGACTTGCTCCCATCCTTCATAATCTCCATGTTTCCACATTCCTCCACACATTCAATAATGTCCATAAGAGCTTCCCCTTTCCTGAGCCTTTGCCCCTCCTGACTCTCTTACCCGCATTCAGTTTCTGCTAATCTTGTCTGGGGCACTTCATAGAACAACCTGTGTCCATAAGAAACGCCACTGAGACGTAAGCTTTCAAGTAGCTCAGGGAATAATGCTTATAATAAAAAAAATCATTAAATGAATAATTTTAATGAGTTTTAGCAGCAACAGCAAATGGCCAGTCAATTCTTTCCCTTCAAATAGTTCACAAGTCAAGGAGCATATTTTATACACACAAGACTCTCACCAGGCTAATAAATTTGTTTCTAAATTATATCTAGGATTTGTCACATCATTTTTCCTTTCAGGAGTGATATATCGGATAAATATATCTGGGTAATTGATAGGAGTGTGCGTCTAGGCAGCAACACATGGATGGTTTACAGGACTCAAATGATTTATGTGAATATATGATTTAGGAGCAGGAAGTCAATTCGCCCTCTTGAGCCTGCTCTGCCGTTCATTACGATTATGGCTGATCTGATTGTGGCCTCAATGCCACTTTTCTGCCTGCCCCCGATACCCTTTGACTCCCTCGTTATTTAAGAATCTATCTACCTCTGCTTTAAAAATATTTTTTGACCCTGCCACTACCATTCTCTGGGCAAGAGAGTTGCGCAGACTCATGACCCTCGGAGAAAAAAAATCTCATCTCTGTCTTAAATGGGAGACTCATTTTTAAACTGTGTTCCGTTGTTCTGATTTCTCACACAAGAAGAAACATCCTTTTAGCATCCATCCTGTCAAGTTCCCTCAGGATCTTTTATGTTTCAATGAGATCACCTCCCATTCTTCTAAACTCCAATGGATACAGGCCCAGACTGTCCATACTTTCCTCATAAGATAACTCTTTCATCTCAGGAATCAATCATGTGAACCTTCTCTGAACTGCTTCTAATGCAATTATGTCCTTAAATAAGGAGACCAAAACTATACACAGTACTTTAGATGTGGTCTCACCAACACCCTGTACAACTGTGGCAAAACATCCCTACTTTTATATTCCACTCCCCTCACAATGAATGACAACATTCCATTTGCCTTACGAAGTTTTTCCTGTTGCCTTGAAATAAGTGCACTTGAATTTGTTATCAATAGTGGGATCTGATCAATGACATTTGGTGAATTTGAACAAGTTGGGAAATACCCTGCCTTGTGTAGAGATCATGTGAGATGTGTGAATATTTTCTGCTAGTTCAGGAGCTACAGAGATTGGGTGGTTTCCTCGAACAACAACAGCAAGTGAGAAGCAAGCAGGTTTGGAACTGCATTCATTTAGATTGCTTTTGTTTTAATTAAAACTTTTGCAGTTAAAAGAACCCACACCATCTCTGATTGGATACGTCAAAAAGACGTAATAGGCCAAAGGGTTTACTTACCTTGTTAACATATGATACAGAGCTGTGAGTACCTGAGCATTGAGTTAGTTTACACATACACCTAGCTCTAAATTTAACACAACTAGAACACAACACACTAAAATCTATGTTGCTTAGCAACAGCCACCAATAGTGAATCATTTATCTAAAGCAGATGTTCGATTGATAGGCTGTCAAATGTTGATGTATTAATGGAAATTTGTGGTATGATTAAAATCTGTGCTGGAATTTAAAAGCGTCTGAGTCATTTATGGGCTTTGGAAGAATTTCATTGTCATGTATTCAGTGTTGCACTGATTTACTGAACAAAAATCAGTAATATTTGATTGTTTTTTTATATATATTCATGCACTTGTATTTTGCTGGATCTGACAAGCTCATCAGTTCAGAAGGTCACTGTTGAATTTGTAAGATAAAAATCTATTTATTTTCTCATATATACTATTACATTTAGAAGTGTTATTTTCACACAAACTCTCTGCCACAGAATGGTGGTCTTAAATTTCCAAACAACTCCATGTAAGAGATTTGAGAGGAGACTGAACCAATATGGTATAGTAGGTATATTTTATTAATTGATTTTAAAAGTGCACACAGCAATCACAGAGTTAATAAGTTGACTCACTGGCAAGGTATAGTCCTTATGCTCAAGAATTGTCTGGTAATAAATTTATTGAGGCTAACTGAGAAAAAATATTTGAGGGTCAGGGTTTCAAATTGGAGAGTAAGGTCATGGTTTGCTAGGAAGCAGTGACTTTGCAGACTTGACCAACCCACAGTAGGTACCTCAAAGCACTGGAGAAGTGCCATCAGCAGTGCCTCCAAATATGTTGGCATGAAAGGCAGTCCAACAGCATCATTTTCGCCCAAGCCAACTTGCCCAACATTGAAATGCTAATCATTCCAAATCAGCTCCACTGAGTGGGACATGTCAGTCGTATGCCTGAAACCAGACTCGCAAAGCAATTGCTCCCTTGGGAACTTGGTCACAGTAGGTGACTTCCAGGAGGACAGTAGAAAACTTTCAGGAAGTTGTCAAAGCATCCTTGTAGAAGTCATATATATCCGCTGATTCATGGGAGTCCCTGGCTTGTGACTGACCAAAATGGAGAAAGCTCATTCAGGAAGACTCAAACACATCGAGAGAGTTTGTTGGGAATGTGCAGAGGTGAAGTTGAGGTATCATATGAAGATATGAAATAGGAGCAGAAGTAGGACATTTGGCCCCTTGAGTCTGCTTTGCCATTCAATTAGATCATGACTGATCTGTTTGTGTTTCAAATTCCACATTCCCATCTACCTCCGATAACTTGTGATTCCCTTGCCTATCAAGAATCTATCAATCTAGTAAACCTCCTCTGAACCGCCTCCAATGCATTTACATCCTTCCTTAAATAAGGAGACCAAAACTGCACATAACATTCGAGATGTGGTCTCACCGTGCCCTGTATAATGGAAACATAACATCCTTACTTTTATATTCAATTCCTCTCATAATAAAGGATAGCATTCCATTAGCCTTCTTAATTACTTGCTGTACTGTGTACTAACTTTTTGTGACTCATGCTCTAGAACACCTAGATCCCTCTGCACCTTGGAATTCCACAGTCATTCTCCGTTTAATTAATACTCTGCTTTTTAATTCTTCCTGCCAAAGTGAACAACTTCACACTTTCCAACATTATACTCCATCAGCAATCAAGCTCCAAGGGCAGGATTTGTTTCCTTTGCTGAATACCCTTGGGCGTATGGGATCTTCGATTGCACCCATGTGGCCAACTGACCTGCCAGGGAGATTCTTCAGTAAGAAGGGGTTCCACTCCCTAAATGTCCAGCTGCTCTGCGACCACAGCAAGTGCTTCATGCAGGTGTCCACACTTTCCTAGAAACTGTGATTGTGTCTTTAACCTCCTGCAATCTCTGGTGCTGCAGCTGTATATAGACCAATAGGAAATATGGAGATGGGTCATCATTCTGACCCTTGACTGGATGGGTGGTGCCATCCAATACATTCCCTGAAGGGCCCTAGGCATTATGTTGCTCTGCTGAGCTCTCCATACCATGGTCCTCCAGAGAAGTGTGGATGGAGAAGTGCTGGAATGGCACAGCTCCCTGGAGGAGGAAGTAGAAAAGAAGGAAGAGAAGAATGAGGGGGAGGCTGAAGGAGAACAGGAGAGAGGACCCTATTGTTTGTAAGGATCTCCCTGTAGCAGAATCAGGAGACAGAGCACTAGTCACGATGGCAAAAACGCTAGGGCCACACAAATCCAAACACATTTCATCTGAGTTAAACTCATTCTGCAGGACATTTGGAGAGGAGAATCACCTTTATCTCAGTGAGAAAAACATCCGTCAAGAACAAAAGTTAGTAACCTTCCAACAAACACTGCAAAGCTCCAGAGTCTCACCCAACACACTCTTCTCCAGCGCATTCTTTGTTTTGCTAACGCTTTTCCTTCATTCGTTTGCCTTGTGCCTTAAATGAATAAATGAGAACACACAAGTCTGCCTTAGTGCAACATGTCCAGTGCTTTATCAAATAACAGTTTGATGCTGTGTATAACATAAACAACCAAGTTACTCACAAAGTGACATTAATGATGCGGTGACCTGCCCTCGTGGTCACTGATACGAGTTCCTACCCCTGTGGCTGAGGAAGAGGTGGAGGGGAATTGGTGGCATAGTGGTAATGTCACTGGAAAATAATCCAGCGGCCCAGGCTAATGCCTAGGTTCAAAGCCCAACTTGGCAACTGGTGGAATTCAAATTCAATGAATAAAATCTGGAATTGAAAATTAGTCTCAGTAATAGTGACTATGAAACCATCAACGATTGTTGTAAAAACCCATCTGGTTCACTAATGCCCCTTTAGGGAAGGGAATCTGTCATCCTTACCTGGTCTGGCCTACATTTGACTGCAGAACCACAGCAATGTGTTTGACTCTTAACTGCCCTCAGAAATGGCCTAGCAAGCCACTCAGTACAAGGGCAATTAGGGATGGAATGGGCAACAAATGTTGGAATTACCAGTGACGCCACATTGAATGAATGAATAAATAAAAAAACAGCAGACTGCTCACCACTTGCAGCTGTTCCTTCACGTAGGATGTTGCAGACTTCCTATAGTCTATAGTCCGGTAACATTCAGATAATGGACAATGCTTACTGATCATCAAGGCTGCTGAGCACACATCTCACCCATGGTCAGGAAAACTCTATATGCACCCTCAGGCTGCCCCTCTCTTTTGCAATCTGGTAACTGCTGACCAATTAACATGCGATTGGATCAAACTTAGGACTTGCCTCGCCAGACCTAAGCCGATCACTAAAATGTTTCCTGCACTGCGCTCAGTTCCTCTTCTGCTGCGGACCGCATGAGCTGCCATCTCCAGCTATGCCTTCTTGGTCAACTTTGCAAGCTTTCTGTTGCAGCTGGCAGGGAACAGGATGCTTCTTCATGCTGTCACCACCTCCAGCAAGTGAAGCATTGGAAAATCAGGCTGCTGCCTTCAACTTTTTAAAAAAAGCTGGAATGTAGTGCAAGCAAAGTAATCTCAGCCTCGAACCTGCAGAACAGGGAGGCCCACCCATAAATAATATGATTCCTCAGTGCCAACTTCCTTCAAGGTTTTTAAGCAAACAATTCCAAAGTGAAAGTACCTTGGTTCATGGGGTATGGTAGCAAAGTGGTCACGTTACTGGGCTAATAATTCAGAGTCCTGGATTACTGAATTGGAGACATGAGTTGAAATCACAAGAGAGCAGCTGCGGAATTTAAATTCAGTTAATTAAATAAAGAAAATATGGAATAAAATGCTATTGTTAGCAATAGTGGCCATGTAACTACCATTTTTTTAAATAAAAGTCCATTTGTTCACTAATGTTCTTGAGGGAAAAGAATCTGTTGGCCTTAACTGGCCTGACCTACATGGGACTCCAGACCCACAACTCTTCAATGCCCTCCTCCGAAATGGCCTAGCAAGCCACTCACAGGTACTAAACATCTATGACACAATAAGAAACATAATGAGAGTAAAACTGTACAAACCACCTGGTATCCCCTTAGGCCCTGAATTTGGATATGATGAAGGCCACCCAGCCCAGTTGACCCTATAAAGTGCTCCTCACCAATACCTGGAGACTTGTGCCAAAATTGGGTGAGTTGTCTCACAACTAGTTAAGCAGCACAATCACAGAATTATACCTTTCAGCCAACATCCCAAACTCCTGTATCGCCATCTTGTGGTATGTCCTGCCCCACTGGCAGAGCCAACAGGGGTGTTATGCAGTCTGACGGTCCTCAGTGTTGACCCTGGTCTGCATGAAGTCTCATGGCCTCAGGTCAAACATGCACAAGGAAACCTCCTGCTGATTACTACCTACTGCACTCCCTCAGGCAATGAATCAGGACTCTTCCAGGTTGAACACTACTTGGAAGAATGGCTCAGGGGAGCAAGAGCACAGAATGTACTCTGGCTGGGGAACTTCAAAAGAGTGGCAGCTTTACTGACCAAGTTGGCTGAGTGCTGAAGGATATAGCTGTCAGACTGGGTTTGGAGCAGGTGGTGAGAGAACCAACATGAAGGGAAACTTACTTGACATTATCCTCATTAATCTATCTGTCACAGATGCATCTATCAATGGCAGTATTGGTAGGAGTGAGCTCCACACAGTTGTAGTGGAGATGAAATCTCATCTTTACACTGAGGACACACTTCATCGTGTTGTGTGGCACAACCGCTGTACGAAATGGGGTGAATTCAGAACAGATCTAGCAGCTCAAAACTGGACTCTCATGAGGTGATGTGGGGGCATCAACAGCAGTAGGATTCTATTCCACCGCAACCTGTAACCTCATGCCCTGGCATATTCCTCACTCTACCCTTATCATCAAGCCAGGGGACTAAACCTGGTCACTAAGGATTGTAGAAGGGCCTGCCAGGAGTAGCATCAATGTACCTAATAATAAGGTGTCAACCTGGGGAAGCTACAACACAAGACTACATGAATGTGAGCAATGAGAGCAGCAAACTAAGAGTTAAACAATCAAATAGCCAAAGGATCAGATCAAAGCTCTGTAATCTTGCCACATCCAAGTATTAATGATGGTGGACAATTAAGATGGGGGCACCATGAACATCATCATCCTCAGTGATGACAAAGCCTGGCATATGATTGCAAAAGACAAGGCTGAAGTGTGTTGCAACCATTCTAGACATAAATGACAGGTGGATGATCCATCTCAACATATTCTTAAGATCACAGAAGTCAGCCGTCAAGCGATTTACCCCAGGTGGTCTCAAGAAATGGATGAACACACTGGCTACAGCAAAGACTATGGGCTTTGACAACACTCCAGCTATAATGCTCATATCCTGTGCTCAGCCTAGACAAGCGTTCCAGTGCTGGCTTCTATCCTCTGGAAAATTGCCCAAATATGGCCAGTCCACTAAAAGCAGGAAAAATCAAATCCAGCCATTTCTGCCCCATTAGCTGACTCTCAATCATCAGCAAAGTGATGGAAGGGGTTGTTGACAGTGTAGTGAAGCAGAATTTACCAATAACTTGCTCATTAATGCTCATTTTGTGTTCCAACTGGGCTACTTGGCTCCAGATCTCATTAAAATCTTGGTCTGATCATGGATAAAAGAGATGAATTCAAGAGGTGAGATGAGATTGATTGCCCTTGACCAAGTGTGGCATCAAGGAGCCCTCGGAAAATTGAAGCAAATGGGTATTAGAGGGAAAACTCGCTATCTGCTGAATTCATACAAAGGGAGATGGTTGTGGTTGTTGGCGGCTAACCATCTCTATCCCAGGACATTGTTGCAAGAGCTCTTCAGGGCAGCGTCCTAGGTCCAACGATCTTCTGTTGTTGCATCAATGATCCTTCCTCCATCATAAGGTCAGAAGTAAGGCTGCTTGCTGTTGATTGCACAGTGTTCAGTTCCATTTGCAACTCCTCATACAATGAAGCAGTCCATGCCTGCATGCAACAGGACATGGACAACATTCAGGCTTGGGCTGAGAAGCGACAGAGGAGTAACGTTTGTCCACACAAGTAGGCAAGACTATCACCAACAAGAGAGAATCTAATCACTGCTCCTTGACATTCAATGGCATTGCCATTTCTGAATCCCTCACGATCAACATTCTGGGGATCACCAGAGTCCAGAAACTTGACTGGACTAGCCATAGAAATACTGGGGCTATAAGAGCAGATCAGCAGCTAGGAATCATGCAGAGAGTGACTCACCTCTTGACTCTCAAAGCCTTTTCACCATCTGCAAAACACAAGTCAGGAGTGTGTTTGAATACTCCCCAATTGCCTAGACACATGCAGCTCCAATAACACTCAAGAAGCTCAACACTAACACTCCCTAACAGCACTGTGGGTGTACCTACACCACATGGACTGCAGAAGTTCAGGAAGGCAGCACACCCTCACCTTCTCAAGGGCAATTAGGAATGGGCAATAAATGTTAGCCTAGCCAGAGATGCCCACATCCCATGAAAGAAAAAGAAAATCACCCAGGAGAAAGCAACCCGTATGATTGGCACCCCTTCGGCCACATGAAACATTTGATCCCTTTATCACTGCTCCACTGTGGCTGCAGGGTGTACCACTTACAAAATGCACTGCTACAACTCACCTAAACTTCTCCAACTGTACCTCTCAAGCCTGTGGCCTGAACACTTAGTAGAACAAAGGCAGCAGATGCATGGAAACACCACCACCACCCTAAGCTCCCCTCCACACCACACACCATCCTGACTTGGAACTATATTGCCATTCATTGTCACTGATCACAACCCTAGGACTCCCTTCCTAACAGCCCTGTAGGTATACCTACATTACATAGAGTGCAGCTGTTCAAGAAGGCAGCAGACCACCTCATTTCACGGGCAATTAAAAATGGGCAACAATTGCTGACTTTACCAGTCACGCCAACCATGCATGAGCCTTGGTATCAAAACCTCACCTTATTTTCTTCTTACCAATTTTCCTCCTGTCTTTTCCTAAGATGTGATTTGATTACCTGGCACTGGATATCTTTCATTTTACCAACCAAGTGGTGATTATTGATGTGCAAGTCTAGAGTAAGTCTTACCAAGCTGTTCAACTGTGTTTAAACTGCCTAATAGAATTGTGGTTTTGTTAATGGCCTGGCATGGTAATCCAGAGAAACCCAGCAGGGAAATTTAAGAATTTGAATTCAGTTTACAAACTCTTAAAATTGATAAGTACCAGTAAAAGTTGCAGACGCTTATAAAATCCCAACTGGTTCACTAAGGTCCTGTACCGTTCAGCTTCCACATGTCTCGATGATAAATTCCAGAAGCCTCCTTGCTGCAGTGTGGCCGAACTTTCTAACCTCACCAATATTGTAAGTTCCCTCATGGTACAGGTGATCACAATTGCCATGCAAAGCAGGGACTTTTCCACATGAACGTGTGGACTTTGACAGCTAGGGTCAGCAATGGAGTTCCCAAGAGGTGTTTCTGGATGCTGTCTCCTTCAAATTTTCAGGATTTACTAGCTGTACTGCTAATAGTTTAGGAGTTGCTGTGGCAATAGTAAATGGCTTGATTTTGTGTCCTCTATTGCCATCTGCTGGAAATCAGAATTTTAAAATAAATATGAGATAATCCTGGTTTAATTTACATACATTTTTATGTAGCTTGAAAATAGAATTTGATTGTGGTGAAGACCTAATTGAGACACTTCTGACACCTGCAGGCCCAAAATGTAACTAACCTTGTCTATTGAATATGGGCTAGGTGGACCAGATTCAGTCTTTGACAGTCTCTGGCACCTGAGATTTACAGAACATATATTTTAACAGCCAAATCATAATAGTCTATATATTATCATCAAGTTTCCTTATGCAGATTTTCATGTTAACTGTGTCCACAGCTAAGTTACATCTGGTGACATCTGCTCTGTCACACTTTTAATAGGATTTTAATGTGACAACTTATGGTGTTGGAATCAAATTGGAATCAATCAGTTTGATATCAGGTTACTCACAGGTGGAAGACTGGACACACTTGTGATTTTCATAGAGACTAGCTACGATTTATATTTTTTAGAATCCAAAACCCTGGGTATTTACTAAAAGAATGAAGCCACAAGGTTCACGGTTTAAATCAAAAGAATTTTACAACATAAACAGCAGAGAAGATGAAAACTAACAAATACACTCTGTCTTAAAGTCAGTCAATTGTCATATGACCTCGTCTCTCGGTGACCTTGAGAATCAAAGCTCAATGTTCTCAGTTCAGGCACCTTCTTAATTTCAGTGCAGGTAAGTTTTTAAATGGTATTTTTTGTCGATGTATTTTTTATTTTTGACAATTTTTAACTTATATCCTTTTCCTAAGCCTCCCATTGATCTTCTTTCATCAACCTCCTCCACCTTCCCTGCAGCAATAAAACTACAATTGAACACAATTGTGGATGCACTGGCAGTATTCTTCCTTAGAGGCCTTAGATTCTGGAAAAGTCCCAGAGGTTTGCAAAATTGCTAATGTAACATCCTTATTCAAAAAGGGAGGGAGACATAAAACATTTAACTATAGGCCAGTTATCTTAACATCTGTTATTGGGAAAATATTAGAGTCTATTAGAAAGGATGTAATAGCAGAGCATTTAGAAATGTATAATATAACCAAGCAGAGTCAGCATGGCTTCATGAAGGGGAAATCATGCCTGACAAATTTATTAGAATTCTTCAAGGAGGTAACAAGCAGGATAGATAAAGAGGATCAAGTAGATGTAACAAATTTGGAATTCCAAAAGGCGTTCAATAGGGTACCACACATAAGGCTACTTAATAAGATAAGAGCCCATAGTGTTGAGGGAAGTATATTAGCATGGATAGAGGATTGGCTAACTAATAGAAGACAGAGAATTGGGATATGGGGGAATTTTCAGGATAGCAACCTGCAACTAGTGGAGTACCAAAGGGATCAGTACTGGAGCCACAATTATTTACAATATATATTAATGACTTGGATGAGGGGAATAAATGTACTATCACCAAGTTTGCGGATGACACAAAAGTAGATGGGAAGGCAAATGGTGAGGACAACACAAAGATTCTACAGAGGGATATAGACAGGTTAAGTGAGTGGGAAAAAACGTGACAGATGGAATATAATGTGGGAAAATATGAGGTTATGCACTTTGGCAGGAAGACTAGAGGAGCTGAATATTACTTAAATGGAGAAAGACTGAAGAAAGCTGCAGCACAGAGAGATTTAGGGGTCCTCTTGCATGTAGCGTACAAGTTCAGCAGATAATAGATAAGGCAAATGGAATATCGGCCTTTATTTCAAAAGGAATGGAATATAAAAATAGGGAAGTCTTGCTAAAACTATACAAGGCACTGGTTGGACCACATCTAGAACTGTGAATAGTTTTGCTCCCCTTATCTAAGGAAAGACATGCTGACATTGGAGGCAGTCCAGAGAAGGTTCACTAGGTTAATTCCAGGTATGGAGGAATTTTCTTATGAGGAGAGGTTGAGTAGGTTGGGCCTGTACTCATTGTAATTAGAAGAATGAGAGGCAACCTTATTGAAATATATAAGATTCTTAGGGGGTTTGACAGGGAAGATGCTGAGAGGTTGTTTCTCCTTGTGGGTGAGTCTTGGATCAGAGGGCATAATCTCAGAGTGAGGGGTCACCCATTTAAGAGAGGGATGAGGAGGAATTTCTTCCCTCAGAGGGTTGATAATCTGTAGAATTCTTTATCACAGAGGGCTGTAGATGCTGGGTTGTTAAGTGTATTCAAAGCTGAGATAGACAGATTTTTAATCAGTAAGGGAATCAAGGGTTATGGGGAAAGGGCAGGAAAGTGGAATTGAGCATTATCATTTCAGCCATGATCTCATTGAATGGCGGAGCAGACGCGATGGTCCTAATGGACTACTTACGGTTGGGGATATAATTAAGTAATACTGGGCCACTTAACAGTTTCATTAATGTACACTAGTCAGTTTCTTAGTGAATTCAATATTTTTGATATGCAAAAACTTTTAAAACATGCCGATTAGTACTTGTATGCCTCACCATTTTCCTATAGAGGAAAGAGTGTGAAAGTAAGTACAACAAACAAATGCCTGTGTGTAAAAGAGAATGAGTACAATTTGAAGAGCCTTCCTGAACCAGGGAGATTGGCCCATGTCTTGCAATTTCAACCTGGGGCTGTGGCCAGTTTAATGGGCAGAGCCTGATCCAGGCGAATTGAATCTTGAGTCAGATCACAGAACACGTTTAAAGTTCCTTGATTTTCTTTGTGCTGGTTTGGACAATTCCATTTGGGTTGCACTACATCTTATGGTCTTATTGTCTCAAGCTTTCAACTCATGTATCAGTTTAATTTTAGCATGATTTCAGTTTTAAAGAAGTAATGTGTGCTTGCGGCCTCCAAAGTTAAGTTTGTAATGGCCTACCCTCGGGTTCTGCCTTAATGGGCCCCTGCTGAGATTCGCATTGCACTATGTTACACGACCACTCCCCCGCCCTGCCTTACTGTTCTTCACAAAGCCACGTTGCCTGCCTCAAAACGCCCCAGCCTATGTAGCAGAGTTCCGTCGCTGTGCTGCTGTCCCCCTATCTCCCTTTCATGCTTCCCTTCCTTAAACTCAGTTGGGTCAAATTTATACTTATTTGCGTTAGTCAAATCAGCACAACCCAAATGGAATTGTCCAAACCAGCACAAAGAAAATCAAGGAACTTTAAACGTGTTCTGTGATCTGACTCAAGATTCAATTTGCCTGGATCAGGCTCTGCCCATTAAACTGGCCACAGCCCCAGGTTGAAATTGCAAGACATGGGCCAATCTCCCTGGTTCAGGAAGGCTCTTCAAATTGTACTCATTCTCTTTTACACACAGGCATTTGTTTGTTGTACTTATTTTCACACTCTTTCCTCTATAGGAAAATGGTGAGGCATACAAGCACTAATCGGCATGTTTTAAAAGTTTTTGCATATCAAAAATATTGAATTCACTAAGAAACTGACTAGTGTACATTAATGAAACTGTTAAGTGGCCCAGTATTACTTATTTAAGTCATTTTCAGGGATTTGATATCAGGTTACTCACAGGTGGAAGACTGGATACCCTTGTGATTTTCGTAGAGACTAGCTACGATTTTTTTTTAGAATCCAAAACCCCAGCTATTTACTAAAAGAATGAAGCCACAAGGTTCATGGTTTAAATCAAAAGAATTTTACTACACAAACATCAAAGAAGATAAATATTAACAAATACACTCTGTCTTAAAGTCAGTTACATTGAAGATATTAAAAGTACAAGGAACACAGTAACTTGTAATCTAAACCAAACTCCTAAAATCACGTTTCCTCCTATACCCATTAAATTTATATCCCCAATAACTCAAGCTAGTATCACATGATGTGACATGTGCATAGGTGATATGAATCTTAAATCTCATTGGCTAGTCAAATATATATATATATATATATATTTAACTGTTTTAAAAGGACTTTTAAAGAGCAAAGACACTGACTTAAGATGGCTGCCACAGGCCATCTGATCTATGGTATTACAAGTTGGCCAGTTTCTGGAGGTTTCCTATGTGAATTACAAATAAGACATGCCAAAGCTACCTCCTGTGGACTTTCACACCTCCTGATGTCAAGAGTTACTTCAAAGATTTACTGAAACTATACTGGTTCTTAATATTTGCATTTCTATAAAACCAGCTTTCAAGCAGAGACAGAAAGTCAACCAGAACAATGGCTATATAGAATATGTTCTTCCTATCTCATCAAGATGGAGGATGTATCATTCAGGAGTTAATGGCTGGGACATTAAAGCAACTAATCATCTAGGCCATGACAATAACCAAGGTCTGTTCAGAGATGAGCTAACAATTACCTTCTGAAATCAGTATAGGGAGAGAGGTCATGTGACCAGAATACCCATTGTGAACAGTCTTTTAGTACAAGACCCAATCTGCTAAAAAGAGGAGTCTGGAAGAAATCTGCCAATGGAGCAGTAATACCATCTCTCTTCCCTTCTCTTTCAAGCTCAAGATCCTATGTCTGTTTCAGTTTGAAATCCATCACAGATAAAAAAAACTTCCATCAAAAACAGCATCAGATACAATTGCATCAACTTTTGGAAAACATGGATTGCTGTTTAAAAGAGACTGTCTCTGGAAATTGCAGTTTATATTAGCTTCAACTCTACTGGAACTTCAAGAAAAATTCTGCCTTAGCCATAGATGCCAGCGAAGGACTCATAAACAGTGAACTCCCTGTTTTTTTTGCCTTTTATAAATTAATTTTAATTTTGCCAAAAATAACCTCCTAGTGTAGAACTTGCACGTGTGTGTGCTATGAAGGTCGGTATGTGGGTTTATCCTTTTAAATATTTTTATATCTTTACCAAGTTGGGTTTTTAGCTCAATAAAAAAAAACCCCCTTTACTTTAAAATCAAGAAACCTGTCAGACTGGTTTCTTTGCAATCAGCATGTAAATGTTTATGCACAGGCATTGAATTAATACCTTTGTCGTTATAAATTACAAATAACCCAGTTATAATCAGTTGAGGAGTGGGAAAGAAAGGACAAGTCCTACCACAAGGCCTCCCAAATCATAACATGGATACTTATAACAAATTGGAAAAGCAGTACTGGTTTGAATATTATTTCAAAGATTCACACAAGGGATGAGATTTCTTGGACCGTCCACTAACATCAGCAAGGTTGGCCCTCAAAATCTCTTCCAACTGTCCTACAGTTGCAAACTGTTTGTTCAACAGGGGTGTCTCTAGTCTCTTAAATGTGGTCACCCTGGGGGAGGATGGTCCTGGTTCTAATATTCTGTTTCTCTCTCTCCCTCAACTTACTGTTTGGATAGCTTCAGTTAATAAGAGTTTTAAACTCTTTTAGTCCACACACAAAATTTCAACTGGACTCTGTTTGAAAGGGATATTTTCTCTGATGCAGCCACCTTATTCTAAACCTAAAACAAACAGCTTGAATACTGGACTACTCCCACAAACCTGGTCACCCTCATAATTGACTTGTGTTTGACCCTTCACCATTCTAATGTTTATTTCCCAAGCAACTTGGTCATAGGATCATTTACCGGAAGCCTGCTGTTTTTTTCCTTTACGACCAATCATATCCTAGTGAAAACTAGGGCAGGATATTGAGGTCGGTGAGCGGGGGGAGGGGGGGGGGGTGTGGCGGGGATCCCATTCGCTGTTGTGTAAAATGATGCGGGATGATGTCGGGTGGAACTCCTGATGTCACCCCGCGTCATTTTAATTTTCAGGTCAGCGGGGGTGCAGCCGAATCAGCTGTGCAGCCAGCAACCTGTCAACAGCCGATTTAAACCATTTAAAAATTAACTGAACTCATTAAAGGAACTGCCCGTCCAAACTTAAAGTTGGTGGGCAGGCCGGGAGCCCTGGCGGGCTTCAGAAAAAGCATGAAACCTCATCCACGGGCGGGATGAGGTTTCATGTAGCTTTTTAAGAATTTATTGGAAGTTTAATTAAAAGTGATGGTCATGCCCCAACTCATGTGACAGATGAGGGGACATGTCAGGGAAATTTCACTTTTCTATATTTAACATTTTTGAATTTGGCGCCGATCTCCCTGAGGCAGCACTTAGCCTCAGGGAGATGAGTGTGTACTTTCGCGTGCATGCATGAAAGAGCACACTCTTGGCTTAGGGAATCCATACCCCCCTCCCCTCCGCCCGTACAGGAGCGCATAGTGCTTCCTGGCGGACGTCACGCTGGGTGGGCCTTAATTGGCCTGGCCACGTAAAATGGCGGCGTGCCCCTGATTGGGGGTGCCGATCAGAGGCGTGCCCACACGTGCCTACTCCTGAACTTCCCCCCCAACAGGGGGAAAATTCTGCCCCTAGTTCTTAAAGGGAGCATCACCCCACATAAAATATAGGTATTTTCCCCAAACCCACACAGGCCATCAAACCATTATTAAAAATGGCTGCTTTTGTTGATAAGCACATTGCTGGATGTCCTTTGGCTGTACACACATGCATGCAGGCAGGGACTTGCCCAGGATTTTGGGCCTTCACTTCCCACTGTGTACCTGCCTCTAATCAGTTGATCTGCTCCTTGCTGCTTCAGGAAATTGGAGGCTTACTGGAAAACCCCAGTTGGTCTCAAAGATTCACCTTTAACCAGTCTCTAATGAGCCTTGTTGCCTGCCTGCCCCATGGGAAGGGACGAACTTGCCGGGACCCAAACTCCTCCCCTCCGAAACGGAGCTCAGAATGGCATCCTGCAACTTATATGCTGTCCAGTGCTGGTAGTTTCGGGGATGGCCAATCTCTGTTCCTGACTGCAGGGGGAGGATTTTCATGTTGGAGGGTGGATGCGGGCCCCACATGCCAACACATAAAATGATGCACAGTGACGTCAGGCGTGTGTCCTGCTGAACTGTCAAAGGCCTGCTAAGGCCATTAATAAACCAATTTAGGTAATTGACAGGGCTGCCCATCTAACTTTAAGGTCAGCTGGCAGGCCAAGAGCCCAAGTGGCCTTCATGTTTTTCAGGAAACCTCATCCACGTACGGGATGAGGTTTCCTGAAGGTTTTATTAAATAAATGATCATTTTTTTCACAATTCATAAACATGTCTCGGCTCATGTGACACTGTCACATGAGGCGACATGCCTGAATAATTTTAATCTTTCTATTTTTCAAACTTCCAATTTGAATTTAATCTCCTTGAGGCAGCTCCATGCCTCAGGGAGATTTCTGCGCTCTTTCACATGCATGAGCGAAAGAGTGAAGGCCCCGACTGTTCCACCTCCCCCAGCCTGCACAGGTAGCGCTGGGCTTAATTGGCCTGCCCACGTAAAATGGCGGCGCGCAGACGATTGCGGGCGCCGATCGGCTCTGCGCCCGCCCACGCCTGCTCCTGACTGGCCCGCCCAACGAGCACAGAAGGTTCTGCCCCAAGGGACGCCAGAAATTCATTTCTTTTACTCGGAGTGGTGAGAATGTGGAACTTGCTATCACATGAAGTAGTTGAAGCAAATGGCACAGGCACCTTCAAGGGGAATCCAGATAAGCACATGAAGTGAAAGGAATAGAAACATAAGGTGATAGAGCTAGATTAAGCAAGGTGGGAGGAGGCTCATGCTGAGCACAATATCTGGCATAAATCTGTTGGGCCGACTGTTTTGTTTGGTTGCTGTAAAACTCTATATAATTCCATGAGTCCATCCTGCATTTACTCTGTTATTTCAGGAACAGGAAAAAAGTGGTGTTAAGATGTACCCAAAAACAGAACTATGTCTACTTATATGTCTTTGCATGTAGTGTCAGCCTCGGCTCTGTAATGGCACTCTTGCCTTTGAGTCAGAAAATTGTGGGTTTCAAATCTGATGCCAGAGATTTGAGCACATAATCTAGGCCGATCCCTGTGCAGTGCCAAGGGGCTGTCTTTCGAATGGCAAGTTAAAGAAGACCCTCTTAGGTGGATGTAGAAGATCCAACAACGCTATTGAAAGAAGATTGGGGGAGCTCCCTAGTGTCTTGACCAAGATTTGTCTCACAATGAAAACTCAAAACAGACGATCTGAGTGTTTACTTCATTTCTGTTGTGGAACCTTGCTCTTTGCAAATATTCTGCTGCTTGTCCTGAATTATAACATTATAACTGAAAGTGGCTGTTTGCACTTTGGGCCATTCTATGATTGTGAAAGGCTCTAAACAAGTGCAAGTCTTTCTTTATTTTAAAACTGTGGGCTGTGGTAACAGATTTTCCTCTCATTGCTGTAACCGCAACCATAAAGGAAGGAAAATCTGTGACTGATTGGGGAAATTGAAGTTTCCATTACGAAAAGCAATTTACTTTAAAGCACTGTAGATGATCCCTTGTGGTAGTCATCTATTTAATCGGGGGGGGACAAAAAAACATGATTTGCTTGTTTATTGAAATCACTAGTTCAAGCTTTGAAAGGTAAACAAAAGCATAAATTATTTTCAGAAACGGTGAGAGAGAAGACAGGGTGGTATGACATTGAGTTTGAATCCAACCCTGGATAATGAGACAGAAGTCCCCTCAGTATTGTGAAATAGGGTCCTAAATTAAATGGCTTCAGCAGTTTTAAGTTCTTAGTTGTAAGGAGGCCTCCACAGCAAATTGCCCAGGTTCTGCCAATTGCTATTCACACTTAGATAAACCACAAGATGGATGGTTTGGGAATAGGAAAAACATCAGATGCAGTAAGGGTTGCTCGTTTGTGTTTCTTTTGAAATTTCAATTTACTTGAAAATAAGGAAGTTATTGATAACTAGCTCAGTTGAGGGCTACATGGCCAGTGCAGAACAGTACTTCCCAAATGGGGACGATTGCACATTTGACTGCTATCCTGTGCTGAATCAACTCACCTCAATTGGTGTGATAGCTGCAAGTAGTTTCAGTGTTCCTCGTGGACTAGAGGGGAAAAAAAATATAGCCAGATATCCTGGTACCACCTGTGAAAACCACCGGTGTGCGGACAATAGGTTACTTCAGGATTTGCCTTGCCTGTAATTCCACTCCCTTCCTGCCATTGAATATTCCACAGAAATTCACCACCAAGGTTCAAATATAAAGAATGGTAACTTGGGTGAAATGGAAAAGGGCAAGTGGTATCTGTTGAAGTACACCTGAGCAAGGTGTCATTGCCTTCAGTAAAGGACAAAAGAGACAAAAATTAGAAAGAGAAACAAATAATAAAATGAATAAATGTTCCATTCCACCCATAGGTTTTTATTGGACATCTGTTGCAGATTCAGTGTCACTTTATGTGATGCTGTGGATATCAAGGGAGAACGGTTGGTGGTCTGTCCAGACGTTAAACATATTCCAGCATAAAATTAACACTTATGGAGAATCAATGTATGTTGTGTTGAGGTAAATTAGGGGAATGGTAATGTGGTGGTTATGTTGGTGGTGGTCTGCCACAGATCATTCAGAGAGTTAGAGTTACTGTGGTAACATACATTTCTTCATGCATATTGTAGCTTGGAGCTATGGATAGTGATGGTATTTCTTTCATCACAAGGCTGACCAGGAATTGCACACATTCTGACTATCTGCCATTGGCATGTGTTTGTAGGTCAATAATCAACATGTTTGGCTGCGTTATGAGCACATCTTTCTTGGCCGTCAAGTCCTGGGGTGGGAGGGGGCGCAGTGGTTGGGCTCAAACCCAGATCTCCTAGTTCAGAGTCAGGGATGATACCCATTGTGCTCCAAGATCTCCCAGTGATTACGTTACTGGACTGGTAACCCATAGGTCTGAACTAATAATCCAAATATATGAGTTCAAATCCCACCACTTCAGCTGTGGAAATTTAAATTCAATTAATTCTATAAATCTGGAATTAAATAGCTTGTATTGGCAATTGTGACCATGAAACTACCGAATTGTGGTGAAAACCCATCTGATTCACTTACCTTCTTAAAGGAAGGACATCTGCCTTTCTTATTTGGCCTGGCCTATATGTGACTCCAGACCCACAGCAAGGTGACTGACTCTTCACTGCCTTCTGAAATGGCCTAGCAAGCCACGCAGTTGTATTCAAGGAGGTGGATCACCATCACCTTCACAAGGGAAACTAGGGTTAAGCAACAAGAGCTGACTTTTCCAACAACATCAATATCCTGTGAATGAATTTTTAAAAATGTGTAAACATACCCCAAAACAACAGTTGAAGCCTCATTTATTGATAGAATCATATCACCTTGGTTTTGAGAAGAATGGAATGAATGTCACATTTGATGGATCTGCTGAATTTCTGGAATTAGATGACAACTTGTGTAAGACATTGTTTTATGACTTTAATTTTATAAAGAAGGCATGCATTTGTATAGTGCCTTTCATGACCGCCGGACATCCCAAAGTACTTCACAACCAACGAAATATGTTTGAAGTGGGTTTTTTTTATTCATTCATGGGGTGTGGGCTTCGCTGGCTGAGCCAGCATTTATTGCCCACCCCTAGTTGTCCTTGAGAAGGTGGTGGTGAGCTGCCACTAGCATAACATAGGAAATGCTGCAGCCATTTTACACAGACCAAACTCCCAGAATCAGCAATGGGAGAATGACCAGGAAGTTTACTTATGTGATGTTAATTGAGAGATAAATATTGGTTAGGAGACAAGGGATAACTCCACTGCTCCTCTTTGAAATAGTGCCATGGGATCTTTTATGGCCACTTGAGACGGCAGAAGGGGCTTCAGTTTAAAGTCTCATCTGAAAGTCAGCACTTCTGACAGTGCAGCAGTCCCTCAGAACTACTGGGCTGTTAATTTGGATTTTTGTGCACAAAGCCAGGACTGGGGCTTGAACCCACAACTTTCTGACTCAGTTTAGAAACTAGTGCAGCATATAGAAACAGAATAAGTTAGTGAATAATTACTCTATCTTCGCTCTGATCAGAATTTATATGTGTAAGGTTATCGACAACGACCATTAATTACTGAGCTCATTTGAAAACGTTAATTGAAAATGAACAATAAAGGTAAAAAAATCAACTCCCTAGTTTAAACAATGAAAAAAACTTACTTCCGCTCCCAGGAATTCTTAATTCAATGCAATTATTAATTGTAGTCATAAGAAGGTTTATTCTTCTAATGTTACTGTGCAGTTCCACTCCAAGTGGATGAAAAATATAGGGGTAAAAGTTTTGTGTGGCATACACTGGTCAGAAAATTTGACGATGAGTCTACTTGGAGCTCTGGGAGACCAGATTACTTGCACAATTACTTTATCTGCACCTAGATCCCCTTACAGCAAGGTTCAAAACCTCATATAGGGCAATGACCCAGTCTGTAAGAACCACACCCTCCCCTACACAGGTATTCTCTTGAAATCTCCTTAACTCAGTTATTGCCAAGGAGCCCTACCAAATTACCTTGACCACCTCAAATGCATGATGCCCAGCTGTACCAAAAATGTTTATGTTTCAAGTGTTTCAGCTTGCCTCAGTGCTAACTTTCTCACCTCTGACTCTGATGGTTGTGGGATCAGGCAGTCTGGAGTCTCAATGCATTACTGAGGGAGTGCTACAATGTTGTTGGTGCCTTCTTTAAAACAAGAGATTAAATTGAGGCCCTGCCTGCCCTTTTGGGTGAAAGTAAAAGAAGAGCAGGAAAGTTCTCCATGATGCTGTGGCCAAGATTTACACCTCAATCAACATTATTGCAGAAGCAAATTATCATTTTCTCATTAATATTTGTGAGCTTAGTGAACTCAATCTCGCTGTCACATTTCCTAAATTACAATAGTGACCACACTAACTATGCCTTAAAGATACTTTATTGGCTATAAAGTGCTTTGATACATCCTTTTGTCATGAAAAAACAATCCATGCATAAAAGTCTTTATTGTACTCTTCAGTGAGCACCTGCAATAAAACTGCATGCGGCCACATAGAATGAATGTGCATAATGTTTTCTAGATAAACTATGAGTAGGCTAGCTGTGTAAGGCAATTGGAATGAAGGCCTTCTCTATGGTTTGATCTGTGTTATAGGAATAATGCGCTGCAGAGAGGTTCTTAGGCACCTTAAAGGATGTGGTAAGCTGGATAAATTTGCTGATCACACGTAAATGCCATTTAAGCTGCTCGTCTGAAGATTCTGCTGATCTTCTGCCAAAATAACGTTGGAAGATTTGGAGAACCCACAAGAATTCTCACCCACAGTTGCTTTTGATTATGTCCCACTGGAGTGCCTTGGGATGCAAGTTTTTCATCTTTTCATTGCTTCAAAGCCTACCATTGAAAGAATTGTGTCTTTTCTTACTTTGGTACAATAGTCAGCCTCTGAAAGTCATGTTTTGCTGACTGAATACATAACTAGTTATAAATTCACAACCTACTTCCTGTGAACCATTCAATAGCAAATAATGCAGTATCTAGAATTCTCTTTCACAAGGTCAATCATATGAAGTAAGAAAGATGGTGTTCAAAAGACAAAAATACAAGGCAGAATTTTTCAGTTGGTGGGCGGGCTCGGTGGGAGTGGGCAGGGGCCCGCGATTGGCTCTGTGCCACCATTTTATGAGGGTGGGCCAATTAAGGTCTGCCCAGCGTAATAAGTGAGCAGTGGTGCTGAGCGCTACCTGTGCGGGTGGGGGGGAGGAGGGAGAGTCGGGGCCAGCGCATGCGCGCGAAAGAGCGCTTTAATCCCCCTGAGGCACGGAGCTGCCTCAGGGAGATTGAAGGGCTTCTAAAATTATTAAATAAAAGGCTTATAAATGTATTTAAACATGTCCCCACATGCGACTGTGTGATTACTTTCATGTCAAAATTCTGGATGCAACTATGAACAATTACGAGAGGCAGTTGCTGACTGGAGAATTTTTGTTTTTGAAAACCATTTTGGTTACTCTGCATTTGGCTTAACAGTCCACTTCATCTGAAGGACAAATCACATTAACACCAACAAACCTGCCATAAATAGTAGTGACTGTATAAAATAAATGGGAACTAAGTTCACTTTCAATTTCAGACCAGAGAGAGAGGTTAAAAGTTCCCGATTACCAATGGCTACAAGGGCCATACTGAGGCAGTCGCAGCCTAGTATCTCATTACAACAGCTACTACACTTCCAAAATACCTAATTGGTTGTAAAGCACTTTGGGAGGTCCTGAGGTCGTGAAATTTCTTTCTTCTTCTTTTATTTCCTGCAGCAACATTGACCATAACTGTCCACGAAGATGATCAAGGTGCAGTAAATATTGTGCCATTGACTTAAAAACCAAGGAATGTTATCTTCTGTGGAAAATTGGAGAAGCAATGCAACTGTTCAGGCAAATTGAGAGGTGGCACAGTAAGAAGCAGTAGGAGCAGCAGACTGAGTGTAGCAGAATCTGTAGGCAACAGATGCAGTGTTCAGATATTAAAATAAAACATTGATTTTGTGGTGTGATAATATTTTAGTCTTTGTACCAGGTAAGAAATAATAATTATAGTTGTGGAATTCTGGCTGATGGATCCATGTAACTTGGATTTGATCGGAACCAAAGTTCATAGTGTTGAAAGTTGTATTTAAAAGTTCATATTTAAACCTAAGAATAGCTGAAACCATTCCTCAAATGTACATAGGCCAAACCCAACTGGTATCATTACATTAACTACATAAACATAACCTTGGAAATGTAAATTGATCTGTAAATCTTATCTAATTATGTTAATTTGTGTTCTGAAGTACTTTGACACGTGTTGATAATGATGCAATATTTGAGTTTACTGTTTTGTTACATGAAGATTATGTTAATATTTGGCAGGGAATCATTGAAACCTTTTCAAATTCAATGAAGCACAACTAACACAAGGGGGCAGTACAGACCTTTTCACTCGTGCTTTTGGTCTTGTGAAATGTCGGCAAAACATGGGGCAGAATATTTTGCTCGACATGCGGGCGTGCGCCGGATACGGTCGAGGGTAAAATAGCACACGATGATATCAGACGAGCGTCCTGACATCATCGTACACTTGTGCAATATTTTGTTTGATGGGCGCGTGTGGGTGCCGGAGCCGCATCCTCCATTATGAGGCCAGTTAAGGCCATTGAAAAGTCAATTGACGCCGATTTTTTTGTTGCCTGTGCAATTTCACGCACATTACGGCCAGCCGACAATTTCAAAAACCTCATTCACCTGCAGGATAAAAAGGGTCAGTAGCATTGCCGGATGTGAGTAGTGAGGATCTTGGTAGATAGTTTGCTGCTGGTGACTTATTGATACATGAAAGCTTCATCTCTGTTCGGGGCTTCATTGTTAACATTTTGGGGCTTCATTTCAGGAATCCTTGGCGTTTCCAAGGACCCCAGAGAACTCAGACCGTGTGGACACTTCCAGGTATCAGACAGCCTTCTGTTACCTTGGTAACGGGGATTATGGTCTCCGCTGGTGGCACCTCCTCTGAGGAGGAAGAGAGGGGCAGAAGGGAGAGGAGGCCAGGTGTCCCAGTGTAGCTTCCAGGGGAGGGACCTGTGGGAGGAGAGGCGCAGGCACAAGGGTCGCAGGGCCAGCAGGAAGTCCAAGGCAGAGGGGGCTGCAGGAGATGCCACTCTCCTGCTGCCAGGGTTTACAGGCAGTGATGCAGCTACCTCAATATGTCCGAGGTGCAATGCCGAAGGAGGCTCCGCTTCTCAATGGAGTCAGTGATCTCCCTCTGTCAGATGATTGGGCCTGAGATCAGTTCCGACTGTGTGGGTGAACATGCCATGCCAGTGGCTCTGAAGGTCACAGTGGCCCTCAATTTCTATGCCTCCCGCTTTTTCCAGGCTCAGTGGGGCAACAGTATGGAGTCTCCTAATCAGCTGTCCATAGTTGTGTCAAGCTGGTGACAGAAGCTCTGTTCAGGTGGGTATTGACTTTCATTCATTTCTGTATGGACAAAGCCAGCTATACTGAGCGAGCCAGAGGCTTTGTAGTGATTTCTGGCTTCCGCCACATCCAGGGTGCATTTGATTGCACACATGTGGCCATCAACGTGCCAATGGGTCAGCCGGGTGCCTTTGTTAACAGGAAGGGATTCCACTCAATGAACGTATAGATAGTGTGTGACTATAGGATGCATATTCTGCAAGTCTGTGTAAGGTATCCTGCAGCTCCCATGACGCATACATCCTGAGACACTCCCAGGTGTCGAGGCTCTTCAGTGCTCCAGCCCGGCTGGATGGATGGGAACCGGGTGACAAGGGCTAACCATTGAAAAGTTAGCTTATGACGCCTCTGCCACCAAAAACAGAGGCAGAGCAGAGGTATAACAGGAGCCATGCCTCCACACCGGCTGCAAAAGAGAGAACCATGGGTCTCCTGAAGATTCGCTTCCGATGCCTGGACTGTTCAGGGGGAGAACTATGATACCCCCCAGAGCAGGTGTCACTGATAGTGGTTGCATGTTGCATTATCCACAAACTGGCACTAGCAAGGGGGGACTCATTGGAGGAAGAGGACGTTTTCGCAGCTGCACAGACCACAGATGATGAATCCAGTAGTGAATCTGATGAGGAGCACGGTGAGGAGAATGCTGAGGGTGTGGAGGCAGACCAGGGAGGCAGGGACATCATGGACTATTTGATCCAGTGCTCCTTCTACTAAGCTGCCAAATAAGTGCTACTATCTCATGCCAGGGCTGCCGCCTCCATGGATGTCTGAAATGGCCCTTTCCTTTGACCTCAAAGTCCACTCAGTGCCTGTGCCATATCGTTTCAAGCCACCCACGTCCAGCATTACATTCTGGCGTCCCCTGCACCACATTAAATAAAAAAAGGTGAAGCACACTCAGGACATTACGAAAAAACAACATTTATCTCATGTTTACAGCCAAAACAAATTAACAGAACATTCTCTGGTCTTCAACCCCAGACCAGTTAAAATAAGCAAAACATCGCACAACAGAAGATCACCCATGACTAGTCCCGCTTGTGCTCATGGTGCCTTAAACTTACTTTTGCAAGTGTTACATCCTGGTGATGCCCCCTCGCTGGCACTGGCATTGGAGACCGCCTGCTGGCTCTGCTGTCCTGTTGGCCTTGATGACCTTGGTGGTTGTCCTCTGGCCCCTGGAACCTGTGCTGGTCCCGCCTGAGTTTGAGTGGCCAGTACCACAGCTGCCATCTCCCCAGTCGTCGCCGCCTCACCAGATGTGACGGTCACTGGCAGAGGGGAGGAGGAGCTGCTGCCGTCATCCAGAGCTCCGTGAGAGGACCTCGCAGGGACGACAGGCAGCTTGTGTACCAACATGAGGTCACTCTGGTCCTCCCTGCTCACCATTGATGGACAGGCACCTAGCTGGGATACGGGGTGCTTCATCCATCTCCCACACGGACACTGACCACGTGAGGTCAGTGCCTGTATGAGGGCTTGCAGGCCCAAGTGCACCCCCAGGAACCCCAGGTTCTGTTCCTGGAACTGCCTCTCCATGAGAGTTGCAGCTCTTTCAATGGAGGAGGCAGCGCGCTCAGCCATGAGGGTCAACACAGTCCTCATGTTCTGCATGGACTCCTCCACAATGAGACCATGGCACGCATACCCTCATGGATCTCCGCCAGATCCTCCCGCACATCTCGCTGGACATCCAGCATCTGCCGTCTAATGGACAACTCCAGAGGCTCATCATCTTCCTTTGACTGAGCATTGCCCTGGTCTCCAGCAGTCCTCCGACTGCTGGCGCCCTGGGCACTCTCTGTCTCCGGCTGCAACTCAAACGAGTGTGAAGTGCTCTCACCGTCATGCACTGACATTGTAGCCACCGATCTAATGCCCACTGATGTGCTGGTATCTGCACTGGTGCCTGGTTCAGAGAGCGGGTGTGGCGCAGGTGCATCTGGAGCCTGGTGGTCCTCTGGCATCAGGGTGGGTCTTCAGGGTCCTGCGATTGGGTGCGTGGTATCAAACCTAAGGGAGAAGAATTACATGTCATTAGTTTAAGTCATCATACTCTCACTGTGCATTCCAGGTATCCTAGTGAGACCATGGAGATCTGCACCATGGTGCCATCGTCTTTCAATGATCCACAGGAAATCCAGTTTTGCTCCCGTGAATGAAGAGACTACACAAGAATGTTTGCACCATCCAAAACTCTCACCTCTGTGCACTGCACTCTTCTCCTGAGAGGACAGAGGAGCATTGATTGGTCCACCCTCTACCTGCCGCGCCATTGCAGCCTGGCCAACCCCACCTGAGGAACACCTTGCAGGGCACATTTGAGTCATGGCACCTCAAGCCTCAAGGCCCTCAGGCCAAGCAGCCAGGGCTCACCCCCTTGGCCAGTTCCAGCGTCATTGACAGTTGGTACTCAGACTCTAACACCACTGAGCTCCACGGGGGGATGGCCAGTCCTTAACACTTCAACACACTGATCCATGCCAACATTGAACTCACCCTCCCTGAGCACAGGAGGTTGTTAAACCTCTTGCATCGCTGGACTCGGGTGCGCCGCACCACATCATGGCTGCTGACCAGCGCTGCCACCTCCTCCCAAGCTGGTTTTTTTTTCGGTGCCATGGCCTCCTCCTTCCATCCTCCTGGCAGCACCTCCTCCAGGGAGACAGCGAGGCACACATCAGAAAACTAGGGGGCCGAGCGCCCACCCTATCTGCCCTCCCGCTTGGCGTCTGCAGCCGCATTTGTATCCATAATTTGTACTCTCCTGCTGCCAACACCGAAGATGCCTTTGTCACCGGCAGCCTTCCAGGGCCTGTCTGTGGTGGTTTTAAACCCGCTGGAGGGTAGCCATTGGATCTGGCGGCTGACAGGCCCCGCCCCCTCCCGACCATTGGGGAGCTGCTGTTCATGCTCGGCTGGCCTCTCTTGGCCTGCCAGCATGAAATCGTGGTCGGGGGCTGATTGCGGGCGGTGGGCTGTTTCCCGGCTGCTCACGGACCCACTGTCTGAGCCCACCCGCCAACCTCAAATTTCTGGCCACGGATTATTTCATTTTATAGTTTAGCTGCACAGGACTGAATTATACCTGTCTAAATGTGAACTGATTTCTATATAAATGCTTCTGTATTGTGTTTGATGTTATCCAATTAATATATTCATCAGTGCCCTTTTAAGTTTCTTGCCTCAAGTTAGTTCAGAATTGCTCAGCAACAGACTCAATTATACCTGTACCTCACAGACGATGGTTTTTCATCATTGATAATAGACTATTTCCAGACACTGAGAGCTCAGATTTCCTCCAATATTCCCCTGGGCAAGTAGGCAGAGGTGCATGGAGCTAGTGGTGGATGAGAGATTCCCTCTGTGGGTTGCCATTGTTCTTGTGGTGGAGAGGTTTGAGATCTCCAATGACCCCTTGAGCAATGCCTTTGGATGCTCCATGGTCCTGATAGGGTCATCAATGGCAGTAAGGATGGGGAAGGTGCGGGAGAGAACAAAATGCGGTCTAGAAGTGTCCTCGGCAGCAGGACAGGTGAAGGAAGATCGTGTGTCTCATTGGCTGCAAAGGTGGAAAAAGGCTACAGTGGCAAGATGCTCTTACATGTCACCAAAATTTGACCACCAAATGGTCAAGATTGTGTGGACAATGAAGACTGTCCAAGGTCCCCACATTATACAAAACCATGTGCAGTCTCTTACCAGGCTCCATTTACCAAATCCCGTGGTGATGGAAAACTGCCAACGGGAACAGGGCTGTGAACCTGGGAGTCCCTAGTAAAGAATCTGCACATCGATGACAAATGCATGAAGGTTGTTGGACACCAGTGTTGGGATGCAGTTGCCTTTGGGCAGTGGCATCTGTGACTGAGCAGATCTCTTCAGGATATCCACTGCTCATCCTAACTGGGGAGGGGGCTAGAAAAGGTGCCAGAAAAACAGGCTGTCCCAGTTTCTCCTGGCTGGGGAACGAGGCTCTGCAGGATCACCATCTCTGTGGTCAAAGAAAGAAAACTTGAAATTTTACAACTTGGATTGTTAGGACACTCACGGATAATCTCAAGAGTGACCATCCGGAAAGCAGAAATACAATTATATCACAGGAACTGTCCCAAATTAACATCACCGATCTTAGTGAGATTCGCCTTCCTGGAGAGGGACAGCTGAAGGAACGAGAGGGGCTGAGGTACACTTTCTACTGGAAAGGAAAGGCTGACAGTGACCTTTGTGTCCATAGAGTTGGAAATAGGATATTGGATGCACTGCCGGAACTCTTCAATTGTATAAATGAAAAGCTCATGACACTTCACCTAGAGCTCAGCCAAAACAGATATGCCACCGTCAGTAGCACCTATGCCCTCATCCTTAACTCCGATGAAGATGTTCAGCAAGTGTTCTATTCTGAGCTTGACAAGCCCACACTGTCATCCCAAAAGGGAAAATAGGCCATCCTTCTGTGGGACTTTAATGTCAGGGTTGGCAGTGATTCTGATGTATAGAGAGGAAGTACTGGGAAAAACTGGGTGGAGAAAGCCAGTGCAGATGATGTCCTCCTGCTGACTAAGTGTGTTCAGCATGGCCTCATTATAACAAATACCCTCTTCTGCCAGGAGGACAAATACAAAACTGCATGGAGACATCCTAGATCAAAACACTGGCACTTCCTGGATTTTGGCATCTTTGGGTCAAAGAAGTGATGCCTGTATCACTTGATCCACGTCAGAGACTGATGTCTGTTGGACAGATCATAAACTTGTTCCATGACCCAGACCTCCCTGTCGCTTGCCATTTCAACACTCCACCCTGCTCTCATGCCCACATGTTCATCCTTGGCCTGCTGCAATTTTCCAGTGAAGTTCAACGCAAACTGGAGGAACAGCACCTCATCTTCCGACTAGGTACTTTACAGCCTTCTGGACTGAATATTGAGTTCAACAACTTTAGATCATGAACTTTCTCCTCCATCTCCACCCCCTTTCCAATCCCCCTTTTTTCCAACAATTTATATATATTCTTCTTTTTCCACCTATTTCCATTATTTTTAAATGTATCCATTGTTTTATCTCTACCTTTTAGCCTATTTCGATCCCTTCCCTCCACCCCACCCCCACTAGGGCTATTGGTACCTTGCTCATCCTGCTTTCTACCCTTAATGTCCTCATTAGCACATTCCTTAGCACCGTCAACACCTCTTTGTCCTTTTTTCTTTGACATCTTTTGGCAATCTCCACTTATCACTGGCCATCTATCCAGCTCTACCTGTCCCAACACCCCCCCCACCTCCACCTTAAACCAGCTTATATTTCACCTCTCTTTTATTTTTCCTTAGTTCTGTTGAAGAGTCATATGGACTTGAAACATTAACTGTATTCCTCTCTGCAGATGCTGTCAGAACCGTTGAGTTTTTCCAGGTATTTTTATTTTTGTTTTTGTTTTGTCATAAACTTGTTCAGTTGGTGATGGACATCCACCTAGCATCAAGACATCACAAGGCCCAAAAGCCCAAGAGGAAGAAATACAATGTCTCAGCCCAAAACAGTCTGACCAAAGAGAGGAATTCCAACTGCAGCTCATGACCACTCTGGAAAAGCTTCACAGATCCAACTCAGTTCCAGACCACTGGGAACAAATGAAGTCGGTTGTACTAGACTCCTGTGCCCAGACCATTGGGTTTGAGCATTGTCTGCACCAGGACTGGTTTGACAAAATGGTGCTGAAATATTTGACCTCTTAACAAGCAGCCCTCATTGCCTGGCAGAACAACATGAGGTTGCAAGTCAAGAAACTAGCATTCCAACAGCTCAAGGCTGATGCACAAAGACAAATGCAGAGGATAAAGGTCAAGTGGAGGGAAGAGAAAGCCCGAGAGGTTCAACAATCTGCTGACCATCATAACATGCTTTTTTGAAGCCACCAGGGCCATCTATAGATGTTGGTCAAACGGAAAAAAATCCCCTTTGCTCACAGGATGGTGTTTCTCTTCTTAAGGGTGATAATACCAACCTGTCAACACTGGAAGGCACATTTTCAACAAGTCTTCAACTGGGAATCCACAGCGGCTGGTGATATTCTCCAGGCTATCCTGCAGTACCTGTGGTAGAATGCATGGGTGAATCACCATCGATGGGAGAGCTGCAGCAAGAAATCAAAGAGATGAAAAACAACATAGTATTCCCACCACCACCACCGCCCCCCCCCCCCAATCGCTTTCTCCCTACTTCAGGAATATGATAATTGTAACTATCTTCAAGAAGGGAGATAGATCATACCGTGCAGTCAATCGAGGTATTTTCCTCTTGTCCATAGCTGGGAAAATCCTGACACACATTCTCCAGAATCGCCTACTTCCTGAGGCTGAAGAAATCCTCCCAGAGACACAATTCATTGGACCTTTCAGAGGAACCTCCGACATGGTCTATGATGCCAGACAAATCCAAGAAAATGTTGAGAATACCAGGGCCTCTTCATTGCATTCATCAACCTGACCAAAGCATTTGACTCAATAAATTGCGAGGCTCTGTGGATGGTACTCCAAAGATTTAAATTTCCAAGAAACCTTATCCCAACCCCACAATTGTTTCATGGTGATACGACTGCAATGTGACTGCAATGATCTTGAGTGGGTGATCTGAGACAGACTCCTTCAAAATCCTGACAGGGGTCAAGAAAAGCTGTGTGATAGCACAAATACTATTTACAGTCTACCTCACAGTGGCTATTTGTCCCATCACAGATCAACTGCGCTAGTCCTAGTTGGAAAATTCTTTAACTTCAGTTGCCTTCATGCCATATCTAAACTGACCACCGTAGACCTACAGTTTGCAGATGACTGTGGTGTTGTTGCCCATTCTGCACCAGATTTACAAGCCATTCTTGATCTCTTCGATTTGCATACAAAAAACTCCACCTGCCCTTGAATGTTGCCAAAACAAAACTCATGTATCAAACCAAAATTAAGTCAAATATGTTACCTTCCAAATAGTTTGAAGGAGAGACTCTGGAGTATCCTGAGCACTTCCCATATCTTGGCAGCTCCCTTTCTCAAAAGGTCATCATTGATGAGGAGACCCAACACCAGATCAGCTGTGCCAGCTCAGCCTTCTACAAACTATGGCAGTGAATGTGTTTGACAACATGGACCTCCACAAGTCAACAGAAGTCCTTTTGTCCAGAGCAATTGTTGTCACCATACTCCTGCAGTGAAAATGGGACTGGGACCATCATGGGTGGAATGGAAAATTCAGAGACGCAGCCAAGTTTCCAATGACTTTGGGTGGGAATTTCCATTCCTGGCCTGTATATCAGTGACACATCAGAGTGCTAGAGAAATTCCATCAACAATGCCTCCACTGCATCCTCCGGATTTAATGGAAGGATAATCAGACAAATGCTAGTGTACTCCTTGAAACCAACTCCACAAGCATTCAGGCAAAACTCCTGCAAAATTAACTTTGATGGGTTGGACACTGTATTCGGGTGGCCGAAAACCGTTTCCCCTACCAGGTCCTGTTTCCTCAACTCTCAAATGTCCACTATTCCATGGAGGACAAAGAAAACGTGTGAAAGTCATTCTGAAGCTCTTCTTGAAGTAAAACAGCATTGAGTGAGTGGGAGAAGCTTCCTATCGATTGTTCAAAATGATGACAACTTGTCCATAAGCATCAAGCTTTGAGCTTTAATGATGAGGCAGAATGACTGAGAAGGAAAGACAAGAAAGCAAATCCTGCACTCCAGATCCCACTACCTCATGGGATATCCTGCCCTATGTGCCCAAAGATCTGTGTGTTGAGAATCGGCCTGTTCAATCACAAGAAGATCCACGGCAAAAACTTGCAACCCTGAGTAGACGTCTTCCTCGGATCAAGGGACAGTCGCCACTGTTGTCGCTGGTGAGATGTGAGACCACTATTCTGCAACCCCACCCAATTTGAAATTTCACTCCCCCACGTATTTACTTTGGGTCTGGATCAATCTCAAGGGCGATAAGCTCCAGGAAACTTGTGAACTTAAAACTGTGTGTAGGTGGTAATATCTTTAACTGTAATTCTGCCAGCCATACAGACCCAGATCAACAGATGGTAAACACTTTACTTATAAGTGTTAGGCTGCATTTTTTAAAATTGGTGTTAGCAATGTCGTGGATTTATGATTGCTGGTGATATATTTTTAGCTGCAGTATATTTACAGCAAAGCCAATAATTTCAATTGCCAGACAATCAAGCAGCAAGTTATCCTAAACAGCCATCCCACACTTTATTAATACAGTAATTTACTGACTTCAATCTAAAAGAAAACATATTTGTCAAGTAACTTTCCATATACAAGCAAAGTTTTAATTCACTGCTGTATTAAAGTTAATATCTTTTCATAAATCTTTATCACAATGTAAAATAACAGGTAAATGTTCTTAATTCAGTATCTGGAAGCAACAGAGACACTAAAGTAACAACAGAAGAACCAGGAAAGTGGGGTAAGTTGAGTCACATTGTACCAATCCTTCCTCACTCACAACTGAATACTCAGAGTCAAAAGATCATAAATTATTTGGCTGCAAGGAAGCTGCAATATTTCGAGCACTTTTTCCTTTGTAGAGAAGCCGTAGATGATATATGTTAGGATGTGCAGAAGGATCTAGAATTACAAAATATGGTAAGCAAAGCCTTTACAACAGTGATAATGATGTAATCGATTAGCTTTTTTCTGTTCCTGCATTGACATGTTTATCATGTGCTATAGATACCTTGATGCACACGGCACTTACCGATACTGGGAAAATGCTTGAACAGTACTCGGGTGGAGATCGATCTGAAGAAGTGAAAGATTGGAGATGCAGTTTATTGCCAGTTGGAAAATAGTTTTGCTTTTTAGCTAAATGAAAAGTAAGCAGAGGTTGACAGATTTCTAAATACTAATGACATAAAGGGATATGGGTATAGTGTGGGAAAAAGGCATTGAAGTGGATGATCAGCCATGATCATATTGAATGATGGAGCAGGCTTGATGGGCCTACTCATGCTCCAATGTTCCTATGTTCCTAATTGAGTAGTCCCAATATGCATTGTGTGCTTTAAATCTGACTGCAGTGCCAGCAAATATAGCAATCGTTTGTTGCTGTTGCTACATTTCCAAATGGTCCTGATATCATCAACTACATACGGGAGAAAGATATGTGTATGCTTCCTGAATGAGACCACTTAGCCCAATAAAAAAGATACTATTCAAAGACCAGGCAGATTGCTTTGGATACCAATCACATCATTACACATGGATGCCATTAAGATTTGCTAAGTAAATTTAATATCACAAAGTGCATTTACATCATTATATTAAATCTCTGGAACACAGGACAGTATTGGTTAAAAGATACAAATTTTTAAAAATACAATAACAAGCAATATCAGGAGCTTTGAGGTACTGGAGGGATGAGCTTTAATAAAGCAAATGGCTTTTTTCATTCATCCTTGATTTATTTTTATATTCTTATAATTCATTTTACTTCAGTTTGCAGTAGATGCTTAAGCTTATACAAATAACTTGATGTATAATAGTGATGGCAGACTGAAGTTATGGCTGCTAACTGTCACATTCACATGCCTTTACAAAAGATTTTACGTTATTAAGTGAATATTTAGAATGCTAAAATGAACTTCACTCAGGTATATGGTGATGGGCTTCGTGACCATTGACGAGGAGATCCAACATTGGCTCAGCTGCACCAACTCAGCCTTCTATAAACCACGACAGTGTTTAACAACACAGACCTCTCCAAGTCAACAAAAGTCCTTGTGTAGAGAACAGTTGTTGTCACTGCGCTCCTGTACTGCAGCGAGATCTGGACTGTACATCAGTAACACGAAAGCGCATTAGAGGAATTCCATCAGCAATGTCTCTGCCACATCCACTAGATTCAACAGGAGGACCATTGAATAAACGTTAGTGTCTTTCTTGAAGCATGCTCCACAGGCACTCAGGCAAAGCTCCTGCAAGATCAACTTTGATGGATTGGACATTACCAAATGCCTGAAAGCGTCTCCCCTGCCAGGTCCTGTTTTCTCAACTCTCAAAGACCCAGCGTTCCAGGGGATGACAAAGAAAACTCTTTAAACACATTCTGAAACTTACCTCAAAGTGTAGCAGCATTGGCATTAATGACTGGGAGGAGCTTGCTATCTATCATTCAGAATGGCATCAACTTGTCCATCAAGCTGCATGAAGTCCAGATTCACAACATCTTAATGTTGAGGCAGAGCAGCAGCAGAGAAGGACAGAAAGGGAAGCAAATTCTGCACTGTGGATCCCAGTACTTCAAGGGACATCCTGCCCCATGTGCTCAAACATCAGAATGTTGAGAATCAGCCTGTTCAGCCACATGAAGACCCATGGCAGAAACTCATGACTCATTCCCAAACCGAAGGGCAGTCGATGATCTTGCGTTACAATAAACTTCCCTGGATGTTTTTCGTGCATTATAGAAGAATGTTTGGGTAATCAGCTACACTGCATTGTCTGATGGTGATAAAAATGTCACCCTCCCAGAAATACACATCAGCAGGACTTCTTCATCACATATACACTTGTAGTGGACCCTTCTTTGGATATCTCCATAGTGCTACAGAATGACCAAAATTGAAATGATTGACCAAACCAGCAGATCTTAGGGAGATGGGGAGACCAAGAAAATATTTCCCTAATTTTGAGTTCTTGAATAAAGTTGAATTGGAGTAAGGGTGAACAGTTTGACAGGTGTTGATTTCAACATAGTTATTAGTCATTGTCACATACATTGTCCAAGTGCAACAGCATTAACTTCTACCAGCAGTTTCTTTCTACTGTCTGTAGCCACTTGGTTAAGCTGTTAACTTTTCTACGGCATTGTCATCTTAAACAATTTCTATGAACCTGATTATTCTACAATGCTGGGCTAAGTATTTTCATGCTTAGTTGGTTACACAGGTTGCTTGAAGCCACAACTTCATTGGTTACTATATGGACAACTACAGGTGGCACCATAAAGCATAACGGAAAATATTGTAAAACATTAATGGAGGTGACTGAGTGGAATAACCCTGAGACAAACTGGTGATAATCACTACTGAGAAAATCTAGCCGGCTGCAAATGTAATTCAAATATAATATGGCTTTACCTCATAATTTTTTTAAGGAGCATTGTTAAAGCTTTAGAAAACAAATGGTCGGCAAATACAGATTTTAGAGAACCAACTTAGTTTGGTTAGTAACATGCTGACACTCCAATGTTCCATTGTTGGAAGTTATATACTTTGGGTAAAATAGCAAATAAAGAATTAGCCCATGAAGATATTAAGAATCTCTTGATGTTATTCAAAGAAGCACAGAAAGTTGTCTTGACCAAATGGCTTACCATTTCAGCACCATCAAACACTAACTTACTGGTCATTGTACTGTCGTTTTTGAAATCTTGCTTGGTGTGAAAAGGTTGCTGCAAGTAATTCAACACATATGACGTGCCTTTAGATGTTTCTGAAAGATGTGTTAGGGTGCTATGTAATGGCAAGTTTTTCTCTTCTTTCATAAGAACAGAAAAACATAGAAATGGGAGCTGGAGTTGGCCATTCGAGTCTGATCCACAATTCAATGTGATCATGGCTGATCTTCTACCTCAACTCCACCTTCCCGCATTATCCCCATATCCCCTAACTTGCTTAGTACCCAAAAATCTATCCTTGTTTGTTTTGAGCCTACTCAACTACTAAGCATCCACAGCTTTCTGCATTGTGGGAGCAGTTGGCCTATGGCAGCTTCATTGTAATATGCAACAAAGGGACCTTACACCTGCCTTTCGCCTACAAGGAAGCACTGAAAGCAGTTCTGGAGGCATTAGGAAGGGAATAGAAAGCTGCCTGCACAGCTTCCAGAACATAGTGATCACTATGCATGCTGCCAACTCACAAAGTTTTTGGGGGGTAAATTTTACATGCTCCTGTGCTGGTGTATTTGAAAGAAGGGGGGCATGTAAAATAAAGTGGTTGACCAGTTCACCCTGACCTGTCCCCCATATTATGGGGGCGGGTAATGCGTGAGGCAGCTTTCCCACCCTTAGGCCTACTGACATCCTAAAGTGGCCAATTCATGATCACTTAAGGACTTAATTCTGCCTCCATCGTAATAATATGTGTGGCTGGGGAAGATGGAAGGAAGGCAACCAGCCCGGCAAGTTTCACTGCACAGGCTGAAAGTGGGCATAAAGTGAGGTTACCACCTTTGGGAGGCCCCTCTACCCATTGGAGTCACCCCCTCCCAAGATGGTATACCCACTTGTGCCTTCTCTCCAGGCCCCCTCCAATTCCTGCCCATCCAAAATGCCCAGACTTACTTTAAATGAGGGAAACATGTTCAGTTCTTCTTATGACTCCTAGTATTCGAGCAGCGGCCACTACTGTGTTCTGGCACTGCCAGGACTGCAGAGCTGTTGGCCATTCAGATTAACTGGCAGCTCTTGAGGGCGGGCCTTCCTGTCCCTGAGGGGCAAAAGTTCCAATCTCAGGCCATTAAGTACGTTCCCAGTGTATTATCACTATTGGGCAGCCAGATTTAAAGTCAGAGAGGAATACATAGAGTTTATCCTAGGATCTGGTATCTGTCAACAACCTCACTGATCAGTGGAGACTTAAGGATTAAAATACACAATTCCTTCAAAATACAAGCAGATAAAGCCATGAAAACGGTCAATAGAATTTTGGATATTATAAAGCAGAGCATAGAGCATAAGAGCAGAATCTAGAACTGGGGTCCAGAGTCTTAGGACAAAGAATTGGTCATTTAGGACTGAGACGAGAAATTTCTTTACCCAGAGGACTGTGAATTTTTGGAATTCTCTATCACAGAGGACTATGGATACTCAGCCAATGCACATATTCAAAACTGAAGGGGCAATTTTCGCTGGATACATTAGGAACAAAGGAGCATCCGACTGGGTGGCCAAGATGGGATCTTAAACTCTAACCTTAGTTTGGCCTGCATTTAGTGCAAGATACCATCCTAGTAAAGGAGTTGAACCCAGCACGGCAGAGGGCCAACTGGAGGTTCATTAAACAGCTGATTGCCACTTAAAGCACCTACTAGTGCCCATTAAAGGGGCTGCCTGGCATTTTGATAGCTAGCACTTCAACTAATACCCTATCAGCGAGCATCTGTTTGGCTGAAACAATTGTGTTCGTATGGATTTCAAACACAACTTAAATAGATACTCACAATTTCATGTTTATTGCTGTGGAGTGTTAAGAGGACCTCTGAAATACATTGTGCTGCTCTCTGGAACACTTTGTCAAGGCTTCACTAATACTCAGGCATAAATTATTCAGGACATTCTTGAAGATTTCACCTAAAAATGAGTAAGTGCTATTCTACCATATTGGACACCTGCAGGAGAAAGGGAATACTTGGTCATGGGCACCTTGCTAAGGGTCTGCACGAGGAATGGGAGGAGAATGTGAGGCCAGGGAGAGCAGCAATAACTGGACAGGAGGGTGAAGTGGCATTCTACTCTGAAGGTATAGAGCACCTCTTCTCCTGAGGCCCTCCTCTATCAGAGCCTCCAGTGCTGAATCCAAGAATCTTTGTGACCTCTTTCTCTGCCCTGAGCCATCCAGTAAAATGCTGCTGTGTGTAAGTCAGTGCACTTGTTATGACACAGCCGATGATAAATGCTGAGTTGTTCAAATCCCAAAGGGAAACTTGAAGCAACTTCTGCAACATGTTTTGTAGTTTGTATAAATTTTGAGATGCGTGCCTTGAATTCAGTAGTAATAAGACCACCAAGTTTTATAGGTTTTTATAAAACTAAATTAAACATTTATTCATAAGAGAAATGATTTTTAAATACACACTACATAGATCTACAAATTACTACTATGATAACTTCTAAATCCCCTAGTAATTCTAACTCCCAGTTACTCTTTCAGTTAACAGTAAGACACACAGAATTATTATATCTTTCTGACAGCATTTCACACCCACAGTGGGAGTGGGTACTTGGAAATTTATATGCATTGCTCCATGAAAATTAGGCCTAATCAACACTTGAATGCTAAATCTGCAGGTTTCTGGTTTAGCCTCTGCATGCATGTTCAAATTATGGTAATCAGCAATTCTGATCAGAATTGTGTATTAACTGGACTTTCAAACAGGCCTTCATAGAGCTTGTTTTCATCCTTTGGTCAAACTAACCCCCTGAGATCAATAGATTTAGGACACTAAAGGAATCAAAGGTTATCAGGATACCATGGGCAAGTAAATTTAACGTTAAAAAAAAATCATGATCTTATTGAATGGTAGCGCTGGTTTGAGTGGCTGCACAGTTTACTCCTGTTTTATGTCCTTAAAGAGATTATGATAGATGTGCGCAAAGTGCTGGCATAAGGTGCAATGTCATGAAGCTATTTATATATATATATAATACCATTGGAAAATATTTTTCTTTTAAAATAGAGGTTTAGTCTGTGAGTGTGTCTTAACTGGATTAAAGCCAGCTAGTCTGGGTGCTTTGATGTGTACTAGTTTTGAGATGTAAACAAGGTAGAGTGCATTTGCATTTTTTGAATAGAATTTTTAAGAAGTGAGGTGAATCCTAGCGAGCAGAGACCAAGCAATATGTTTATATCGCTAATAAAATTGGTACTGTGAAAGAAGTTTCATTGTTAGAAGAGGCTGGTGATACAATGAAAATTTACATTTAATGAGCTGTGCTAGGTATAACTTCAGCAGTTTTGTGTGTGTAGAGCAGGGGCAATGTGAGACCAAAAGCAACTGTAAGCCTCCAACTTGCTCCCCAGGAACCAAAGTGAAAAGAATCTCATTTTGAATTCGTAAGGTGAAAATTCTTTGCCTGGCGTTTGGTTAAGTCTATGGGTTGCTGTTGCCTCAATGGAAATTAGTTTGGGAATTTGTTAAAAGTAATGGTAGTAGCAGTTTGTAGCCATGTGTATGTGTTTAATGTGTTGTAACTTAATAAAATGTTTCATTTAGTTTCATATAAAGCTTCTCGAGAACTGGTGGTCTGATTCCTGAATTTAGAGTTGCATCTCAAGCATAACATTTCAAATTATAGGTTATGACAGTTGTTTAAAGTTTCCCTCTAGGATCTTTAAATAACTCAGTTTTACCAACTGCACGGTCATGGCAACAGTTCTACTACTGTGTGCAGTTTCGGGTATCTAATTCCTACTGGAGAAGAGAAGGTTAGGAGCAGATTAAAATTTGCACCCCTCCATGACTGTGCCTCATTTTATCTTTGTGACCTCCTTTAGCCCTAAATCCCTCACCACTATACTGACTGTTCCTGTGACTCCAGCATCTTCTGCATTGCTTGCTCCTTTCGCCTCACAGTCCACAGTCTATGTCCTACCCTTTGGAATCTCCTTCATAAACCCCTTCACCTCCATTAAAATCTGTCTTTGATGAAGTTTTTAGTCACCTCCCTAATCTTTCCATCATTGATTTGGCACCCACACTCCTCATAACATGGTGTCGTGCCTTAGGATGTGTTTTTGTGTTAAAGGCTTGATAAAAAGGCAATTTGTTGTTGAATCATTGTCAATGTATAAATAATCACACAGCATGGCAATAACCTTGTTAAAGGTTAAATAGGTGATGGGCATTGATTATCCCATCTAAATAGAATAAAAAAGAAACATCTGGAACACTTTGTGTGGAAGTTACTTGGAAGTCAGTAGCACTGAGGAGTTATCTTGAAAATAAACCAGCTTGAACCAAAAGACCAGCTTGGATTAATTCTTCTACCACAACTTCTTATTGTGAGTAACATGGTAACAGAGGATGAACTTTAAGCTTTGCTGATTGATTGCTGTAGATTTTTGTCTCAATCCTCTGAGGGAAAAGAAGTATACTGTTGCTGACAGTTTAAGTTACAGAATGGCAGAAGGACTGTGCAAAATCGCAAGCTTTGATGATCCACCAATTATTTTCTGACTCTGAACCTTATCAGCAATGGAAGGCTGAAGTTGAAATGTGGACCTGGGTTACCTCCATACCCTGAAAGAAGCAAGGTATGGCTTTGACATTATCATTATCAGCCAAAAGTAAGATAAGGAGAAAGGTATTTTCAGAGCGGAACGTGGATAATTTGGATCATGAAGATGGATTGAACCGTCTGTTACAATTTTTGGATGAGTTATTGGAAGCATATGAAGTTTGGATGATCTTTGATATGTTTAGGAAATCAGATGATCAGTCCGTGGAAGAATATATCATGGATTTTTATAAATGGTACAGGAGGCTACAGAGATTTGAACTTGAAATTCCAGAATCGGTGTTGACATTTAAATTACTGAACTGTGCTCGCATTTCTCATGTTGATAGTCTTTTAGCAGCAACAGGGGTTCAGCACCTAGGGAGAGAGTCTCTCTTAGATCAAATGGCTGCTGCCCTAAAAAAATTTCTGGGGAAACAGTTGTTCCCTGCCACTTTCTTAGCAAATGTGAACAACTATGCCGAGAAACAAAGGATAGAGGATTCAATGGTGGCTGAATTTCAAGGTTGACCAAATATTAGACGAGGATCCCAATACAAAGATGGGGTTAATGACAAGATGTCTGAAAATTGTTGTAACCCTAGCCAATTTGAGTCGGGACAAAAAGTGTGTCTGGGACAGTGACCGTAGGTATTTAAACCCAATAAATGTGCAGGGAATATTTAATCGGTGTTTTCGGTGTGATTCACAGTCTCATTAAGCGATGAACTGCCCACAGCAAAGGAATCGTGTTTTTGAAGTGACCCACGAGATGGATTCATCTGAAATTGAAAATGATGATGGTGACTGCCATGATGGAATTGTATTGATCAGAGTTTGAATCCAGTAGATTCCTTCAACTGTGCCGCTGTGGACAGTGGTTGCATTTCTAAGGCGTGTGGCATGGATGGCTTGATTGCCAACTGGAGCCTCTCGATGAGGCAGACCGGTGGAAGGTCAAGGAGTATGAAAGCTTTACCTGCTTCAGGTCCAGAGATGATAATACATCCTCCAAACGGGTGGTCCTCCCTTGTAAGATAGCAGGGATCAATCTGTTTATCAGTACTGATGTGGTTTCTAGCAAGATACCGCTATTGTTGAGTCGATCTGTGATGAAGAAGGCTCAGATAACGCAAGATATGAAGAATCATAGAGCAGTCATGTTCGGAAAAAAATGTGGATCTACATTTCACTCAGTCAGGCCATTACTGCTTGCCATGAAGGAAGCCAGAGATTTCTCATCGAAGTTCATGAAGTTTTGTTAACTGCTGAGAATAAGAATTCGGTGGACAAAAAGAAGATAATTTGGAAATTACATAGACAGTTTGCACATCTGGCAACACAGAAACTGAAGACTCTACTTCAAGATGTGAGAATGGTCGATAAAGGATCTGATGACTTTATTGAACAAATCACTACTCAGTGAAATTTGCCTTAAATATCGCAAGACACCACTGTTTCCTGTTGAGCTGCCACTAGCCAGGGAGTTTAACGATGCAGTGGCAATGGACTTGATAGTTTGGGAAAAGGACTGGTGTATTTTTTAACAACACTTCATAGATACAGCAACCAAATTTAGCCTATCCACTGTTATACATAGTAGGAACATTGTTGATAAGGTCATGGGGAAATGGATAGGAACGGGATTAGGAACACCAACAAAGTTCCTAATAGATAATGGTGGGGAATTCGCCAATGATGAATGTCGAGATATGTGCAAAAAATTTAAACATCATAGTTACGCAGCTGAGAGCCCACCTAGTAATGGTCTTTGTGAAAGAAACCATGCGGTAATATATGACATGTTAAATAAAATGTTGGCTGATCAACCAGATTATAAATTGCAAATGGCATTAGCATGGGCGGTGCATGCAAAGAACTCTCTACAAATGGTTAGGGGGTACAGTCTGTACCAGTGGGTGTACAGAAGAAATCTGAAGTTGCCGTCAGTGTTATTGGATGCTTCCCCTGCTCTAAGAAGCATTAGCTCCATCTTTTCTGCTCATCTGAACGCTTTGCATGTGGGCCGAAAAGCTTTTATTAAAGCTGAGGTTTCTGAAGATTCGGCAAGCTCTACGACACCACATAAGACCATCAAATACAGTTTAGACAAGGAGACATGATATATTATGAAAGGGAAGGCCGGAAAGAGTGGAAAGGACCTGGCAAGGTAATAGGGAGTGATGGGAAAGTAGTAATTGTGCAACATGGCAATCTAGCTGTTAAGGTACATTCTTCACGGTTAATTGGTATTGACTATACCTTTTACAGGTTCTGAACAGAACATAGAATGTGAGGAGGTACCATGCACTACCACACACATACACATGATAGTTATGAGGAGCAGATGACTGCAGATACAGGGTTGATTGACTATGAACAAAGTAATACTGAGGTACAGGACAACGCTATTCATCCAAAAGGGCAACTACCCAAACAAAGTAGGAACAAAGGGAACAAACATGCCAGAAGGGACCAGTGTGTGGAGGGATGCCATTATCATAGGGAGAGCAGGAAAGGCCACTGGTAAATACAAACATTGGCTAATTGTGCAGAACGAAGGACAGGAGACAAGACCTATGGATTGGCAAACTGAGTTAAAGATGTGGAAACTCAGAAAACGCAGTATGAGTTCTGACAGTGGTTGTGACCGTAGAAAAAAATCACGGACTTATGAACTGGGTTCTGCTCACATGGGAGAACGGTCCTATAGTAGTAGTCCAGAAAGGGAGAGGAACATGAGTAGAGGCCATAGCTTAACAAAGAGGACTAGAGAGCAGGCTAGCAATCTCAATAGAAGTAGAAGTCATTATGACTGAGAGATTCTAGTAGCTGCTAATAAATTGGAAAATAAGCTGATAAAGGAAGCCAAATGGAAAGAGTTAGAAAGTTGGAAGGAATTTGGGGTATATTCTGAAATACCTGACAGAGGACAGCTAGCTTTATCTCACAGCTGGATCTGTACAGAAAAGGTGCTCCCAGGCAGCACATAAGGCCAAAGCAAGATTAGTAGCCCAAGGCTTTGAAGAGAGATGAGGAGGTCAGGATGTCAGAGTGGACTCTCCTACTGCGGGGGAAGTGAATTTGAAGGTTTTTAGCTCTTTTGGCATCCTATTCCTGGGAATGCAAATTGATTTGACATAAAGGCTGCATTTTTACAAGGGGAGAAGTTTCCAAGCAAAGTTTTTTGAAACCACTCAAAGAAGCTAGGGATTTAGAAGGAAAGCTATGGGAATTGAATCAGTGTGTTTATGGGTTAAATGATGCAGCAAGAGTTTGGTATTTTTCTGTGAGGTCTGTCCTGTTGAAAACAGGTTGCATTCAGTTAAAGGCAGAGCCCGCGATGTTCTACTGGTACCATAAGGAGAAACTAGCTGGAATCTTTATCATGTATGTTGATGGTTTCCTGTGGGGAGGCTCTGTAGAATTTGAACAATGGGTAATCGAAGATAAAGAAGGAATTCAAGGTCGGAAGTCAGGCTTCAGTGGCCTTTAAATACATAGGTCTAGACATTAAGCAGTGCAAGTTAGGAGTGACATTGAATCAACAATCTTATCTAGAGAATGTTAATTATATCCCAATAACTCTGGTTAGATCCTCATAAAAAGAAGATCCTGCTACCAAGGAAAAAATAAAACCGTTGAGAAGTTTGATTGGGCAGTTGAACTGGTTGTGCACTCAGACTAGGCCTGATGCTAATTATGATGTGTTGGAGCTGAGAACCTTGATGAAACATGCTGCAGTTGAGCAAGTTCTGAGAGCAAATAAAACACTTAAAAAAAATTAATTAAATTCTGAGGGATGTGTGCTCACATTTCCAGCCTTGAGTGATCCAGATGATATGAGGTTGGTTATTTTTAGCAATGCTTCACATGCCAATCTTCCAGATGGTTACTCGAGCACAGCAGGGTTTCCCATATTCTTGGTGGGAAAGAATGATAAATGTTGCCTGCTGGCTTGGGAGGCCAAGAAAATAAAAAGGGTAGTGAAAAGCACCTTAGCTGCTGAAACGCTGGCCTTGGTACAAGCATTAGATATGGGGGTTTGCTTATCCAATACACTGACAGAAATATTATATAAAGGGCAATGTGAGAAAAGTTTGCCCATGTTTCTAATCGGTCTCTTTGGAATAATGCTCATTCCACGATGGGTGTCACTGAAAAAAGGCTAACAGACCTAGCCAGCATAAAAGAAATGTTAGAGAGATGAGAGAACTCTAAGATACAATGGGTTGACACAAATCACCAACTATCAGAGTGTTTTACAAAAGAAGCGCCTGCTCTAAGAAATTATTAAATGTATTGAAAAAGGGGTGTCTTATGTTATAATGATGCAATGATAAAAAAAAACTATTTTTGTTTTATAATTGTTTATATACCTTTGGTAAAGGAAATATAATAAATGTACAGATGTGGAAAAATGACATTATTTTTCCTTCATTTTTTTGAAAAAACTTAAAGAATATTTTTTATAAGTTTTAATTTAAAGATAAAAGAGGGGAATCTGTCAATGTATAAATAATCACACTGCATGGCAATCACCTTTTTAAAGACAATTGCTAGTTAAACAAGTGATGGGCATTGATTATTCCGTCTAAATAGAATAAAGAGAAACAGCTGGAACACTTTGTGTGGAAGCCAGCACTGAGGAGTTGTCTTGAAAATAAACCAGCTTGAACCAAAAGACCAGCCTGGATTAATTCTTCCACCACAACCTCTTATTGTGAGTAACAGTCCATATGACATATTTACATAAGAACATAAGAAATAGGAGCAGTGGCAGATCACACAGCCCCTTGAGCCTGCTCCACTGTTCAATATAACAATGGCTAATCTTTGGCTTCAAGTTGACTTTTCTGGCTGCTCCCCACCTCCCCCAACCCTCAATTCTCAGAGACCAGGAATATGCCAATCTCAGCCTTGAATATATGCAATGGTGGGGCATCCACAACACTCTGAAATAGAGAATTCTAAAAATTCACAACCGTCCGACTGAAGAAATCTTTCCTCGTCTCTATTCTAAATGATCGATCTCTTATCCTGAGACTGCCCTGTGTTCTCGACTTTCCCCAGCTAGGGGAAACAATGTTTACAACCTCCGATCTCTGGAAAGTCATACCCCAAATGTACCCCTCAAGGTGCAATGGGAGAGTCCTCATGGACTGACTACATGGGAATTAGCCAGCAAGTTAGGGTTTCTGATGGGCAATTCCTTTGTCTGGAACTGAGTTAGTTAGAGATTTTGGATGGTTTCAACTCACTTACCAATTATTATACCCAGAAAACATTTAGGAGGATTAAAATCAATTCTAACTCTTGGTAACTATACCACTGAGCCCCTGACTCCCCATTGGACCGGCCCCCGTCCCCCGACAACTTGACTACATCCCCGACCCATCCCCAACCACCCCTCACCTGACTACCCTCTGACAACCCCCAAACCACCTGACTCATCCCCAACCCCCGACTACTTCCGATTCACCCCACGTCCTCACCTATTTGCCTATCATCCTACTCCCTCAGCCATTCACCTGCCTCCCTAACACCCCCCCCCCCCCCCCCCCACCCCACCCACTGACCTGCCACCCTACTCCCTCACCCACTTACCCTCCACACTTACTTTCCGTCCAAAAGGTCCTCATAGTCGCTTTGGGATATTTAAACTTACCGGAATACAGCAGCTAGTGCCGTAAAAAGGGGGCATGACTTGACTTCCCTCGACTCTCCTGCACTACAAAGAAGGACTCCCAGAACAGGTGTGCTCTGCATTTGAGGTGGCCCAGTTTGGAAGTCTGGGCAATAAATGTGGAGTTCCTGTACAAGGTAAGGAAATAGGAGCAGAGTGGCAATCTGGTGGATTGTTTCACTTTACTTGTGATATTATACAATATTTTAACAACTGAACAATTACATTTTTGTTGACTTTAAAATATTTTCCGCTGGTAAAGTTCGCAGAAAACTTAATTTTGGAGCTTCCCTGTTTCCGCATGAGAGATTTATTGGTTCAAAGAACTGCTATTTATAAAATAAAATTGGAAACCGAACAGTTACATTCTTGTGAGAGGTCCTGTGAAGTGTATATGTTTCTACTGGCAAATGGGTTAGTAACCAAAGCGGGAAAATAAGGTATTTTTTCAGTCAGTGGGTTGCGATAATCTGCAATGCATTGCGTGAAAGGGTAATGTTTAAAATAGGAATTGGATCTCTACTTAAAGAGGAAAGCGGGGATATATTAGGAGAGTGGGATGAATTGGTGGCTCATTCAGAGTTAACACAGTGATGGTCGGAATGGCCTCCTTATGTATTGTCTGTTTCTATAATGATATTGTTAGGAATTAGAGACAGTTTAAGTAAGCTATATTGGTGTTTATAGGTGTTAGGAATGAGTTTTAGCTTTAACATTTTTAAGTTTGATTTGTATTTCTGTATCTCTGTGTTAAGAAAGATCCAAATGGAGTTTTAGTTTCACTTTAAAAAGGTGCCTGCATTTCTAATGAGGTTTTTTTTTTACAATTGTGTATGCTAAGTTAAACAAGGGTAGAAGAATTGGACTGTTGCCTAGAAACAGGGTACCAGAGAGGTAGGCCTTTCCCACAGATAAACGGAAAAGCTAGAAAACAGCAGTTTGGTTCGGAAGCTGTTGGAGTTCAGTTGGTTTAAGCACAGCTGTGAAGCAGAAGCAACCTAGAAGGGCACAGATAGCAGTCCCAAAAAAAAGCCTAAAAGCCAGGGGATTGGAAGAGAGGAAAGCGAAAGAAGACCTTCTAGTCAAAGAAAGGACAGGAACCTGGGAAAGTTAAGTGTGAGGGGCAGAGATAGAGGTTCTAAACTTCAGATTTAAAGGAACAAAAGCTGCAGAATGTGGATTTAAAGTGAGAATCGCTTGCAAGAGGCAAGAAGGTCCAAAGAGACAGCTGAAGGTCTGTAACTCTTTGCATGTGAAGCAATAGTAATGTTGACAGCTGATTCAGTGAGAAACAGTGTGTGGAAGACAGCTTGAATAAAGTGACCCAGGGAAGAGGAACAGCAGAAGGAGAAATTGAAACCCTGCTGGTGAACCCTTTTGGAAGGCGCCGGAGAGGTGTTGGCTTGAGAGAAGATTCCAAAGTGAGTACCTGGAGAGTAGAGATTGGAAACCCTTGTGTGAAGGACGGAGTTCAGTGAGACTAGTTGGCTCACGATGTGACAAACGTCTGGGGGGAGGTGAGGAGAGATCCATAGCATCTGGTTGAGGTGGCATCTGTCACTTGGTTTCAGAGTGTGGTGTATCTGACCACAGGGCGCCATAGGTTTACTTACTGTGAACATTAGAGTATAAGATAGTTTTTGTAACTTGTGTTATCCTTACAAACATGTATCTATCTGTAAATGTATAGTTGTGGGCGAAGGAATATTATAATATAGTTCATCATTTTTTGTTGAATAAATGTTTTATTACTTTACTAAAAGTTCATCAGCTGAAGCCTGGAATTCTGTTCAGAAGCTACTCTCCACGTATCTAAGCAAACGAATAAAAGTTAGGCTCTATCAAGATGGGTTCCACTCTGAGATCAGACTTGTTCAGGGGTAACCACATCTGGGGATCATAACATATAAATAAACGAGGAATACATTTGAAGAGCACATTAACTCTGGTTTGAGTATAGCAGTTTGTGTAATCACCTAGCTGATGGCTTATACATATTTACAGCAATCCAATAATGAACATCAAAGCACTTTGATACATGTTACACAATATAACTTCATGATTCAGTGGGCAGCAGGAAGCATGGCTGCACAATAACAAAAATGCATCAAAAATTCAATTTATATGTTCAGACTTCATCGTGCACAATCTAAATGGAGAAATGTTCCAAGAGTCTGTAAATGGGACATGATGGTATACATTTCACAAATAACTTACACTGAACCCTGATGCATTACAAATGTGCTAGGAATCAGTTTACCAAATGAACGGAGACTAAAAATGCATTTCCTTGAAGACAGATACTGTCGTTCTTAAATTAGTCATAGAATTTGCTCTTAGTCTGCACGAGGTTTGTTGATTTCAGCTAATGGGCCAGAATTTGCAATAGCAGAGCATTTAATGGCATCTGCCTTTAGTTAGACTTGTACTCAAAAAATATTCGCCCAAAGAGTTGTTGAAACTGCAAGCCGATAATTATCCAATGAGGGAAATAGGGTACATTAGTACGCTTGAAGGATATTCTGTTTTCAGTTATTGGACCCTTTTGTCTGTGAAGCTAATACAAATAACAGGACATGGTAAATCATTCTGAAGACCACAGTAGGCAGATAGATCTATGTATAGATTCCAAACTCCTCCATTAAAAAAACTCATTTTTGGCCTTCAACCACTGAGCACCAGGAGAAACCATAGCAACCCTGCTTTGTATTCATTTCTAAGTCATGTAGAAAACCATAGGTATAATGTTCTAAAAGTTTGGCCTGCAGTTTGATGATGCTGAACCATTTTTTAAGGAAAGGGCTTGGTTTTCACTGATGCAAAGCTCATCTTTAATTTTTCTTGTCTACAGGCAACATCTGGAATTGATACTTGACTATATGCGCATGTTGGCTGCATTGGTAGAACCAACTATTAAAATGAATGGGGTGCCCAAGGATCAGTTCATAACATTTGTTTTGAATGAATTTAAACAACAGGGAGCCCCATGTAAGGTTTCTTTTGGTTATAAAAATATGGGGTAAGCCAAGTAATGAGACCTAATATTTTATAGGCCTTTACAATTTTTAGTAATAATTCTTAGCATTATAAGCCTACTAATGTGAATAAGGGGAAATAACAATTAGGAATAGAGGATACAAATACCAATGCCAAACCCCAGTTAGCTAATTCATGTGAGCATGATTAGATTCCAGGCGTAAACTTGATGGAAAACCCCAGATGGTTCTTTGATAAGACGTTAAGGTGAAAGGTTAATAATGTGTCTGTTGGCCTTGATGAATATGCTTGACAAGTTATTAATCCATGTGTTTTTATGATCCTCTTGAACCTTGCTGTCTCATTGCCTCACTCTCTGCCTCAAATTGCCTTCCAAATGCTGATGCTTTGGCTGCCCTCCTTTCACTTCGGTCACCCCGACCCCAGCAGTATTCTCTGCAAAGTGCTTTGTGTAAGATGCTTATAAAGGTACAAATTGTTCATTTTTTTTTCTGCTTAGCTCAAAGAGGGATGAGTTTTTTGCAAACATGATGGCAAAAAAAAAGGAACTATCAAAGATTCAAATTCTTAGGTTAAAATGTTGGGAGATGGGGTGGAATTAATGAAATAATGATTTGCTTTCCTTTCTTTCGCTTAATAGAACAGATAAATGGTTGAGACAACTATGATCATTTCATTTCTTCGATTTTTTATGTTGGTTCCTGCCACTCTTCCAGTACTTGTAACTAGATGTTTCTCATTATATAGCACCCCACTGTCTTTTCTCGCAGTCAAGCACAGCTGATCATGAACAGGCATAGTTATGGTAGATTCAGTTGCCAAGCTGCAAGAAGCTTAATAATCAAAAAGCAATAAGCTGGGTTGCACAGTTTATAGGGAACCAACATATCCTGTGCTCAGAAAAAGGAAGACGCTGGATTATGTCAATCGACCCCTGCAGGGTGCATTCTCAATTGTAGCTCTGCTGTCACCATGGGATATAGACTGAATACAAACACCTCAGGTATGGGCTAGGAGTCAGAGCGAAGCTACCTGCCCTGCGGTTGTGCCTTTGCAACATTCAGATGCTAAGCAGGTTTGAAGTGACAGTGGGAGATTTGCAGCTCTACTCTCTTGGCTTGTGTGCGTTGCAAAATGTGGAAGATGTGAGAAGCATGAAATTTATAATATATTTATTGTCACGATGATGGAAAACTGTGACTGTTTAAAGAAGATCTGTTTAAAAAAAATAAAACAAGAAAAGGCACTGATCTAAAAATGGCTACCACCAGTCACCTGGTGTCTGATACTGTAAGTTGACAACTTTTCTGGAAAGTTTCTGTATGAATTGCACTGCAGACCTGTTGCATAGAACTTCACACCTGGGGGATGTCAAGATCCACTTCAAACAGGGACTTTCTTAAAAGGAAGGATTTAAAAAATGCTAAGTGCTAGACTAATCAACTATAATTCTATCAAGACAATGGGAACTGCTAACCAGCCAGATACTCATCAGGCATTTAAAACCCTCTGTGGAGAGCAAAATAACCCCATTTCCAGTTGATTTCTATCTTAATGTGTCAAATGTTTCAGAGATGATAAGATCAAAAAATGGGATATTTTTTGGTCTGCAACAATGACAGCAAGATATGCTAATCAAATTCATTTCTGGGTTTTTAAAAACTGGTTATGCCAAGCAGAATCAGGGGTGGCATTTATGGCCCCTTTGCGGTGGGGATGTGACTGAAAAATGTGGCGAGCCATTCAAAAATCCATTGACTTTGGCAAGACTGGAAAATCCTGCCAGTAGGAGGTGTGGTAAAATTCCACCCAGGAGGAGAAAGAAACATCACAGTCATCTGAAAACACTGTTGGAAGAGAGTGGTAAAGATCTCACTCTCTCTCAGAGTGTCTTGAATAAAAGGTGCAAAAGGTGAACCATGTCAACTCCAGGATTCTACAGGAAACCAAGTAACTTCAAACAGTTGCAATGTTCAACAACCTACACTTCAAAGACAAGCAAAGGACTAATCGTGTAATCTTAACTTTTTATTTGACTCTAACTTTCTTACTTTGTGTGTGCATTATTTTTTTCTCGGGTTTAGTGACTAATAAACTTTTTCTTCAACTCAAGAAAACCTGGTTTGGTTGGCTCCTTATTTAAAAAGTAAATACACTTGAATTGGAAAAGGCACTTATGGGGAAAAGAAATTTTAAAACATTTGTTGTGACCAACCAAGGGGGCTGAATAAAAGAGGAGGAGCCAGTTCATGCCTCCTCAGCCAGTTGTATCAAAATAACATTCGCTTTTGATCGCTCATGTCACCCACACAATTTGATTTTTGTGTGAGATATATTTCTGGACTGGGCCAGAGGCAGGCGACTGTGACCCTATCTTGGATCTTGTTTTACCTATTTTAAACTGAAAAATGGGGATATCAGTGTCCCAGTTTTGTTCCCCATGTATTAACAGATTTCTGAAGAACTAAGAGAAAATAGTAAGGTTTACTCTTGCTAACAGAGCTGAATGATTCTAATGCCAGCAATCCAAATGTTCCGTAAAGGAAGAAAATGGCGTAGATAACAATGAGAAACTATCACCGATAAGACATTGTAGCACTAAATTTGCTGGGCCTTAGTATAGATTCAAATCACGTCTTACAGTTTAATTAGTTTAGCAGCTTGGAAACGAGACACTTGGCCTCCACAAATATTTCTAGTGTTAACATCAGCATTGATATGGAACGTGTAGGTTAAGAAAGGAACAAGAAAATGGTGCTCAGTCATGGACGAAGTTCAGAAAGAAAGGTATCTTTGTGAATTATTTTTTGCAGTGACTTGCTGAGAGATAGGTAAAACCAACACAACACCCATAAACATAAAATTGTCAAGCATGCGAGAAGGAATTTCTTATTTCTTGCCCTTGGAACTGCAGAGTTGGGCTGCAATCCGCAGATAACTTACATTGGGGAAAGGGGCAACATGGCCTGAATTTTACATTCCAAGGTCGGCCATGTGCCCGCTGCAAATGCACGCAAAATTGTGCGAAATGATGTCAGGTGTGCAATATTGAGGTCAGCGGGCACATGCGGGAATCAGAGCCACTCCCACCAACAAAAGGCAAATTAAGGCCATTAAAAAGCCAATTGACAGATTATTACGTTGCCCGCACGATTTTGCACTCGTTGCACAAGCAAATCGGGCAGGTGGGCCACAGACTTTTATCAAATTGTCATCCAAGGGTGGGATAAAATGGGTCTGGAGCATTGCCATTGTGAGTAGTGAGGAGTTTAGGAGATAGTTTACTATTGGTTGCTTAGTGAAACTTGACAGCTTTATCTATGTTTTTAGCTTCAGTCATTGCATTGCTAGCCTTCATTTCAGGACTCATTGATGTCTCCAAGGCCCCTGGAGGATGTATGCTGTGTAGACCCTTCTAGTGACCAGACAGCCTTCTGTTTCCCTGGTAATGGGCATTGTGTACTCCACTGGTGGCACCTCCTCTGAGGAGGAAGAGAGGGGCAGAAGGGAGAGGAAGCCAGAAGTCCACAGGCAAGGTCCATGGGAGCGACCTGTGGGAGGAGAGGTGCAGGCACAGGGAGTGCAGGGCCAGCAGGGAGTCCAAGGTGGAAGGGGCTGCAGAAGATGCCACTATCCTGCTGCTAGAGTGCACAGGCAGCGATGCAGATCCTCAACATGTCCAAGGTGCTGTGCCAAAGGAGGCTCCATGTCTCCAGGGAGGCTGTGACCTCCAGATGTCAAATGATTAGGCCGGAGGTTGCCTCCATCTGTGTAGGTGGACACCCCATGCCGGTGGCTCTAAAGGTCACAGTGGCCCTCAACTTCTATGTCTCCAGTTCTTTCCAGGGTTCAGTGGGGAATCTATGTGGGGTGTCACAATCAGCTGTCCACAGTTGCGTCAAGCTGGTCACTGATGCTCTGTTCAGGCAGATCATGACATTTATTCATTACCTGTTGGATGAGGCCAGGTAGGCTGAGCGAACCAGAGGCTTCGCAGCAATTGCTGGGCTTCCCTGCACCCTGGGTGCCACTGAATGTGGCCATCAAGGCGCCAGTGGGTGAGCTGGGTGCCTTTGTGACACCAAGGGCTTCCACTCCATGAACATGTAGATAAGCTTGTGACCACAAGATACAGATTCTGCAAGTCTGTGCAAGGTGCCCTGGCAGATCCCATGATGTGTATATCCTCTGACACTTGCAAGTGCCAAGATTATTCGTCTCTGCAGCTTGGCTGGATGGACAGCTGCTGGGTGACAAGGACTATCCATGAGAAAGGTGGCTTATGATACCTGTCTGGCACCCAAGGACAGAAGCAGAGCCGAGGCATAATAGGAGTCATGCCTCCACAAGGGCGGTGATAGAGAACCATAGGCATGCTGAAGATGAGATTCAGATGCCTGGATCATTCAGGGGGAGCACTGCAATAACCTCCAGGTCATGTGTCTCTAATAGTTGTTGCAAGCTGTGCTCTCCATGATCTGGCTGTGGCAAGGGGGGACCCTCTGGAAGATGAGGATTTCAAAGTAGCTCCACAGATGATGACTCTGGTGGTGGATCAGAAGTGGAGCCGGGGAAGAACATGGTGAGAATATGGAGGTAGGCTTCTGGAACACTCAGGGATGCAGAGGAAACACAGAGGCCTTGCTTCAACGCACCTTCAACTAGGCAGCCAAGGCACAACTCATGCCATTTGATAAGACAATGGCTGATCTGATTGTAGCCTCAACTTTCCTGTCTACCAGCCTATATGCTTTGACTCCATTGTCAGTTAAGAATCTGTCTAACTGAGCCTTAGAAACATTCAATGCTCCTCTTGCCTTCACTGCTCCACTGGGAAAAGAACTCCACAGACTAAGAAGAGATTAGTGCAAAATGTGAAATATGCAGAAGGTATCGGAGGACATCACCATTTCCTATTGTAAGCCTTCTATTGGCTCATGACTTTAATCAAGTAGTTGCTATGGATCTAAAAGCGTGGGACAAATACAGAAATGTTTTCATTTTACACTTTATAGACATGGCAATCAAATTTGGTATTTTTACAGTAATATTTGGCAAGGACAAATGGATGATCACATGAACACAAGAATTAGGACCAGGATTGTAAAGTTGTGGAGTAATGGATAGAGACTGGAACTGGAGCATCTGCTAAGTTTCTAACTGATAATAGAGAGGAATTTGCTAATTATGAGTTTAGGGACATGTGTGAAAACATGAACATTGTGGTCATGAATGCCACAACGGAGAATCCTTTCAACAATGGACTCTGAAATGAATTACATGGTGACAGATGAAATGCTGCACAAAATCTTAGCAGATCAACCAAACTTCAAATTGGCAACTGCACTGGAATGAACAGTTCATGCATATAATTCGCATCAGATGGTTGGAGTGTATGATCCCTGTCAATTGGCCTATGGGAGGAATTCCAAATTATCTAGTGCTGGGCAATAGTGCTCCTGCCCTAGAGGGTATTGTGATTAGTTCCACTTTTTCTGCACATTTGATTGCTTTATATGCAGAGAGAGGGACTTTCATCAAGGCTGATGTTTCAGAGAAAAATTGTAGATCTCCAAAGCACTGTATATGACCATCCGAGATAGACTTTAATTTTGGGGATATGGTGTAAATGAAAGGCCCATAAGGAATGGAAAGGAATGTAATAAGGTGTGATTGTAAGACAATGATTATCCAACATGGCAATCAAATGATTAAGGTTCATTCCTCATGGTTAATTGGGATTGATTAGAAACTCTGTGAACCTGAGCAGCTGATAGTAGTCGGTGAGGCATCTTATACCTCATGTGTTTTGCGATGACAGTCCTGAGAAACAGAATACGATAGATCAGGGGCTGGATGGTGGTAGGAATTGTGATCATGATGCAGAGGATAGGGTTATCACATCCAAAGCCCAAATGCCTCAAATAGGCACTTGGGCGACATATGTTCCAGGAGGGTCCAGTGACTGGAGGGATGCAGCTACCAAAGGACTTGCAGGAAAAACTACTTGGCAAAGTCAACTCCCCATTGGGAGCAGGTGTGAGGGCAACATGAGTACATCTGTGCCCAGGTAAGATTTCATGTTGCTTCCAATGTGCCATGCATGCAGACTTTGTGAGGGCACGGGAAAAGATTTGTTCCTACTTACAGGTGCCTGAGGTCATGGGAGAACAGAGTGCTATGCAGGTTCTGATGTGCACCTTTGGAACACGGGGGTCTGTATATCAGCAGCTTGGCACATACAAAGGATCAAACCACCAGCATGGCCGACGTTATGCAGTGCAATTTAATTCAGCTGTCATAAATCAAGGTACAGGACAGCAAACTATAATGTGTGTTACAAATAAGGAGCCATGGCCTGCCAGCCAGCAGAGGATAGAAAACCAAATAGTAAAAGATAAGCATCAGCAGCTAACGCTGCCTGGAATCAAGTATCTATTAGATTGTCATGGGCCTATCTACTACACTCCACCCTTGCAATGACTCTGCCTGTGCCTCTGCTAGATTCAGGCCCTTGTCATCACCATCCCCTTCCCCGTCCTTATTGTTGGAGGAGAAATCTCAATCCTCCATCTCTCTCTCTTAGCCAATATACAAGATCAATGTACAATGTACAAGATCATGCAGGGTGCAGCAAACAATGATGATGTGGCACAGTGTCTGTGATGAGTATTGGAAAGCCCTGCCTGAGTAGTCCAAACATTTGAACCTCATCTTTAGGAGACCTATCGTCTGCTCAGTGGTGGCTCTTGTGGAGGCATAAGCAATGTTGCAGCTCTCCTCAGCAGCACTCTGTGGACAGCAAATTGATGTCATCAGCCAAGTCTTCTGGGGATATCATTTTTCCCCAAGGAGCCAGTCCTGCAATTGCCGCAGTGAGTCAGAGTGTAGGCACCATGAGTGCTTCCTGGGGACCGTTATGATCCCAGCTGATGTTACTACTGGACAAGCCAGTTACCTGGGTGGAACCCAGCTTGATAGATCTTTATTTTTTCTTTGGAAACATGGAGGGTGGCTACTGAATAGAGTTACAGGAGTCAGCGGATGAACTTCTAACAAAAGAATAAACATTTATTAAACAAGAAAAGATGAACTATATTACATTACTACTTCACCTCCAGCTATACCTTTTACAGATATATACAGCTTCGTAAGGATGACACAAGTTACAAAAGCTATCTTATGCTCTCATGTTCATAGTAAGTACACAGTCCATGTAAATCAATTGGTGACCTGTGGTTAGGCACACCATACTCTGAAACAAACAGATGCCATCCCAAACAGATGCTATGGATTCCTCATCAACTCCCTTTAGACACTTGTCACACTGTGAGCCAACCAGTCTCACTGAACTCTGTGTTTCACGTGAAGGTTTCCAATCTCCACTCTCCAAGGACACACTTTAGAATCTTCTCCCAATGTGACCCTTTCTCTCAGAAGCCTTCCACAAGGATCCACCCCCAGGGTTTTGAACTCTCCTTCCGATGTTCCCCTCCCCTGGATCGCTACATGCATTCAAACTTTGCCTTCCACACACTCTCGCTCAGATACTCAGCCATACCAACAGAACACCACTGCTTCACATGCACATAGTAAGGCGTCGCCAACCTTTGGCTATCTCCTCAAATCTTCCGGCTTCTCGCAAGCCTATTTTGCTTTGAGTCTGCGTCCTGCAACTTTCTCCCTTTAAGATTGGAGCCTTCCTCTGCTTTTCACTCTTAACTTCACTTAACAGGGCCTTTTCCAGATTCCTGTTCTTTGCCTTTGGCTGGATGGTTTTCTTTGTGACCTTTCTGCTGTTCCACTCCCTAATTTTGGCTTCTTCTTTAGTTTAGGACTTGCTATCTGTCCCTCTCCTATGCTGCTTCTCATGGCAACTCCTTTCAATTGAACTGAAACTACTCTTTTTGTTTTTCTCTATTTCTGTAAGTCCTTCTCTCTGGACCCTTGCTGCTAGGCAACAGCACAGTTTTTCTGTCTTGCGTTTGTTTTAACTTCCCTTCAGGAGTCATAAAACCTTGTTAGAACTCAGCATTTGAAAAAACAGTCTGCACCCTTTTCTCTGCGTTGCTGACATTCCTGTCCATGGATCCTGTAGACTGTTGTCAAAATTACACAAACTCCAATCGATGAATATGAAAGTTTAGCCTATTTCTGAACCAATCTTCCAATGTAGTCCATATCTTTTGGGGATCCTTTAACTCTTCTGCTGTTTTACCTGATGTGTTCACCCTGTGATAGACCTTCATTCCCAATAGCTAGCCAAATTTTTGTGGCTTGCCTGTCTGGTTCAATCAAGAAACCTAAATCAAGAAACCATAGCTCTGTTCACTGTTTTATCATTTTGAATTCAGTTAGTAGGTCAGCTGCAAGCCAGTTCAAACTGGAAAATTTGTGGACATTCTGACAATATCCCTTTGACCTTCCATCTCCTATAATATGTGGGATGAGTGACACTGTAGCTGCTTTCACCTGCTTTTCTGAAGCTCCACCTATTATAATTGCAACCTTGTCAGGGTTTTTAAGACTTTTTTGGGTTTTTTTGTTTGACTCTCCCTCACTCACTATCGATCTGGCCCACAATCCCATCACTCACCTTTCCTGACAAGTGCTGGTCCTCTTGACACACCATCCTACTCACCACAAGGGATCTGTCCACTTACCAGCTTTTTATTTGAGCACTGTCTTTGCACTGTGTCTTCAAAGCCTTTCTGTACAGTCACCACAGTGCAGTTTCAACACTCTCCGACACTGCGGCTTATTGCAGTCTGTCCGAAACATCGAGGGTCTTCTCAAGCCAATTAGTATGATCTCAGACTGTTCACAATGTTGCACCTGTACTTAATCTTGCTGCCAGGCTGAGCACTATGTTGTTTAGAAAGAACCATTTCTGCTCACAATATTGTGTGAATGCTGCTATCCTTCAAAGGCATATTACAGCAAAGAGATCATTTGGGACCTCCTGGATGGACCTGCCTGGCACTGACTGGGAAATGCTGCACCCCATCAATCCAGTGGAGCCCTGGAAGGAGCCGCTGGTAAAGACGTTTAGGGCTGCAGTGATCTTTAATGCCACCGGCATGGGATTGTTTCCAAGTCCTTGGGGCCGCAGGTTATCCTGGAGAACCACATTCCTGGTGAGCAACCACATTCCAGGACACCCTAAGGCACCTCCAGCATTGCCTTTTATTCCTGAGGTAGTTTCACTGCTTGTGCTGTACCTAAGCTGGAGCTACCTTCCACCACCTGCACCCTTGGAGGCATTGACACCCCCCTGCCCCTCTTTTCAGGTGGGAGAAGTTATTGCCTCCTTGGTTTTTTTGGCCCAAGTAAAGGGGCACCTTATTCATTATTGCACTCCATGGAGCTGAGATCTCCTCTTGAGTATCCAATGCTTAATAACCCAGCATTGCTCCATGACTAATGCATTACATTCCAGTGAGAACCCATTAAGGTCTGAAACTGCCATAGACTGTGTGTTGATTGGCATCTGCTGCAGGCAGAGGTAGGGATGAAGGGACATAGGGAGGGGGTAATGAAGGCTGGAATGAGATCCATTAGTCATGGAGCAATGCTGGTTTATTGGGCATCGGAACATCAAAAGGAGATCTCAGCTGAGCCTGGTTATCCATGGAGTGGAATAATTAATAAGGTGCCCTTTACTTGGCCCAAAAACTGAGGCACTAACTCCTTCCACCTGAAAAGAAACCCCTCCAGTATTGAAAGCATGAGAGGCTTTATGAACTGTGTAACAACCTTGAAAGATTCAGCATGGTGCTTTTGAGGATTGCCAGCATGTCAAGCATCTCCTACCCTCCCCCTATTACCCACCAAGATCCTCCCTCCCTCCTACGCAATCACCACCTCGTCATTCCTCTCCTTCCTGTAAAACTACCCCACCTTCCCTGGAGTTTATTATCATTTACATTGACATTTCTGCTCTCCTCTCTTTCCCATAACTGTCAATGTGCCCATGCCCCTACTGACCCTGACCCCTCCCATTCTCAAGGCCAACTGCACCTTACTTTCTAAAAACCCCATGAGACCATCCATTGCCCCCACTGAGCCTAACCTGATCCACCCAGCATCCCCACCCTTGGCTGTGGCTGTACTCTGTGCCTCCCGATACCCTCCTTCAAACCTCTAGGACGAAATTCTTGACCTCATCCACCACGCCTTTGTGGCCTATCTCACTATGATGCTCACTGCCCATAGTGGTCTTCCACCACCCTCCAATGGGACTAAGGCATACCTGACATGCTCACCCTCCTAAACAAGCCCTGGACCCTCTGCCTATTTTCCCTAGACATCGTCCCAGTGTTCCCCAGACAGTCTGGCTTTGTTCTCCAGACACCCTCCCACCTTCCCCACTGATCCTGCCACCCTTCCCCAGCCTTCATTCCACCCTCTCTCAGCCTTCGCCCCACCCTTCCCCAGCCTTCATTCCACCCTCTCTCAGCCTTCGCCCCACCCTTCCCCAGCCTTCATTCCACCCTCTCTCAGCCTTCGCTCCACCCTTCCCCAGACTTCATTCCACCCTCTCTCAGCCTTCGCCCCACCCTTCCCCAGCCTTCATTCCACCCTCTCTCAGCCTTCGCCCCACCCTTCCCCAGACTTCGCTCCACCCTCTCTCAGCCTTCGCTCCACCCTTCCCCAGACTTCGCTCCACTCTCCCTGCTGATGCTCCCTCCCTTGTCGAGCCTTTGCACAGCTTGGACTACTGACACCCAATCTCAATCAAGATTTCTGAGTGGCCCCCAAGAAGGCCAAAGCAGCAGCTTCAAAGTCCAGGAAGAAGTCAACCACACCCAGTGCATGCCATTTATATGAAGTCGTAAATGTTAGGTTCTCCACCAGTGAGGAATTAGAACATTAATTTGGAGGGGGCACTTAATTCTGATGAGCTGACCTTTTAATGGCCATGCATGACATGCAAACGCATGCAAAAGGACTTCTTGATACTAATCATCTGCAAGCTCAACCTGCCTTTAACATGGCCTTAAAATTCGGAGAACTTAATTGCAAAAGTTCATCCCACCATCGGGAAACTGATTTTTGGCCTCCTGCTAAATTAAGATCCCCTGCCCGCCAAGCTTCCCACTGCAGGCGGGACCGGAAGTTTCACAAACGTTCCCAAAAGAAACCTTAGATGTCGCAGAGGTCGGGGGAGACAGCTATTTCACAAACCCTGCATTTTAATGCAGATTGCTACTGCAGACCTGTCGGGTAACACTTGCACTGGAATAGCAAACCTGCATTTAGCTGTGAGGTCTAGCAAGACATCAAGCATTCTACTATGTCAGAGAAGCATGGTACTGTGCAAACTTACAAAGAAGAGGTTTAAGGCATCATCCAGCCTGGAGCAGTTGGAATTGGGTTTACTATCTGTATTGAGTTGTGCCCAATATCTTAGTGGGTAGAAATCAGCAACACTTCTACAGACATACTAGTTGATTTGAGTGGAATTACCCAGTTTAGTTCATTGGCCAGCCACAGATGGCTGTTTCACCCAGTCTAGGCCCATGTCAGGTTATGGAGTTGTGACACATCTCAACTCTGATCCCTGCACCTGTTGTATCAAAGCCTTTAGAGTACTTGGTAACAGTAGTAGATGGTGATAATCAGATTTCAAAGCACTTGGCCAAGACACAATACAAAAGCCAATTCAAACATTTGTGTTGTCAATAGATCATGTAAATAACATAACATCATCACATTGTCCGTGCTGTTTTATATTCTAACCTAAAAGTTCCATTTCTTTTAATTTTTTGCCAAAGTTTATGCTGAACAATAATGTGAAACAAGATACAGGATAGTGTAAAACAAATGCAAGTCTTTTTGGGAAGATACCGAATGATACCTTCTAACTCTTCTTCCCAGGAAATCGGAATCTGTGTGGAAAGATTTAGGATTTGATGAGATGATATCTTACGGCAAGTTACTTCACTGAATTTTTCTGTCTTCAATCATTAATCACTTCCCTTTCCTGTTTTTTTTGGTCACACTTGGTCCTTTATTGGCTCTTTACAGCATTTCCCTTCCTCACCCCCACCCTGATTAGCTCCGCATTCACATGATCAATGGTGCACATTACCACAAACATTCAACCGTCCAGCATCCCATTATCTGCACTCACGATATTTGCTAGAATTGTCCCAGTAGTCAGGCTTCAAGTTGATAGATTAGTGGGGATTGGGCCAGCCAGAATGTATTAAAAAGGAACCTGCCTTTTAAAAGTAAAGAAACCCATTTAAAATCCCATGTCAAAGGAGATTTTGACGCCCTCAATTGCTTTAAACGGTAGGGCTTGGAAAAAGGTTGTTCTGCTGCATTTCTCCTTCCCAAGATTAACTTCTCCTGATTCAAATTTAAGTGCCAAATTGAAAAATAGATCTGAGGCTGAAATTCCTAGTAGCTTTCCTACTCATCTGCTGAAGGTCTGGAGCAATAGAGCTTCCCTTGAGCTTAAAGAGAAAAGAAAGACTTGCATTTATATAGCACTTATCATGACCACTGAATGTGGCAAAATATTTGACAGCCAATTAAGTACTTTTGAATGCAGCCACTATTGTAATGCAGGAAACGCAGCAGCCAATGTGTGCACAGCAAACTCTCACAAGCAGCAATGTGGTAGTGGCCAGATAATCTGTTTTTATGTTGTTGATTGAGAGATAAATATTGGCCAGGACACTGAGGATAACTCCCAAACCTTCTCCAAAATATTGCCATGGGATCTTTTACATCCACCCTAGCAGATAGATGGGGCCTTGTTTTAACATCTCATCTGAAAGATGGCACCTCTGATGGCATTCCCTCAGCACTGCACTGGAGGGTCAGCCTTGAATGCTGTGCTTAAGCCCTGGAATGGGTCTTGATCGCGGAACCTTGTGGCTCAGAGGGGACAGTGCTGCTGACTGAGCCATGGCTGAAACCTGGTAGATATGTAAGAGAATCCCTAAGGAAATTCGCCCCCTCACTTTCCTTGGCTAATGACAAATTAGCTAATCTTAACCAAGATGATTATCCAGGTGCACTATGACCTGGGCTAAGGAGCATTAAAAATGTGGCCAGTCCCTGCTTCTGTTTGTTATTCAGTGACCCATGTTGGTATGTTCATAGGTGTGGATGGTCGGTGATGGCAGGAGCAGGAACAGCTGCAAAATTCCGCAAGGTTAAATAGCCTGCCAATATTTTCAGGGGCAATTTTAATCTAATATACTGGGCAGAAACCCACAGGATTGGTGGAGTGTTAGTTTTACACCCTGCCTGTTATTATTCTCCATTTCCTTTCAATGAAGCATAGAAGTCAGATGGAGTGTGAAAGTAATGTTGCACCTGATCTTGTCAGTTTCACGGCGGGTAGTGCAGCTTAAAATTGCCCCCTTTGAATGACTGTCTATCTATCGTCACGCCATAATGGCAACTTGCAGCGAACTACCAGAGTTAGATATGTACCACAGCGTGAAATTTGAGGGAAAAGAAATGAAATAGCCTTTCAAAGGTTTATTCAACAGCTTACAATATTATTGTAGATACAAAGCAAAAAAAAACAAATGTAGGAGATAAAAATTTCACATTTAAATGAAATGTTGTGAAATTTGAGAAGTACATCTGACAGACTTGATTCCAGTGAAGTGTAATCATCTAATTACATCGATCGGTTGGTCTGTCTGTCAGTTTGTGTTTCTCTCAAATGTTCACATACTTAATAAAGTTATTCTAATGAATAAGAAATAGGGACTACTATTTGAATCAAATTCTGTACCAAAATATTTTCCATTATATTTCAGTTTTTCTGACTGTACGATTTATGAAAATGAACAAGGCATGATTCTTTGAAGAAAACACAGGACATTGCGTTCAATTACTTGTGACATAAATTACATAACATAATGGCTTACGAAAAAACATCCACCAAAAATAGAAAATGTATGATTCTTTCAGCACTGACATTTCAGGGCTGCATTTGGGCGCTTCACTGGATAGCATCCAATGTAATTCTTTTCACTTTTTGGATTATGAAAATATAATGACATTCTGCTCAGTAGGCTGGTAGCTGCGCTGTTAAAGCATTGGCTTCAACAGGAGCCTGAACTGGAAACTCAGCTTCACCTGATTTGCCAAGACAAATCCTGAATTCAATGAGAATCATCCATCTTACCATTGGTACTTTTAGGAGGGGGAAGCCTTAGAGGGGTGTCCCTCCATTGCATCTCTTGATGGATCAAGCAAGTGGCAATATTGGTATTGAGAATACCTGAGGCCATACCACACAACGCCTACCTTCTTAACTGAGGAGATTGCACACAGCTACATATAAGTCATAAATTTTCACTCGGCGGAGGCAGTCGAGAACCCTACCGCTGCCTGCGATTGGCTCTGCCCCGCGATTTTACGCAGGCGTGACAATTAAGGCCCACCCAGCGTAAGACGCGGCAGCGGCAACAGCGAGATGGGGCGGGTGGGGGCAGGAGCTCAATGGCGACCCGGCGTCCTATTCAAAAGTGGCCCAGGCAGCCCCTGGGAGGCTGCCATGGTAGGACGCAAAGTCATCATGATGGATCCGGTTGCTGGTGGACATGGCAGGTGAGAGGGCAGGACGGAGGGGCAGTCGGCCCTGCGTTTCTCTGATGAGTGCCTCGCTGCCCTCCTGGAGGAGGTAGCAGCATGGCGAGAAATCCTTGTCCCCAGGGATGGGAGGAGGAGGACCCCCCCAGCACCTCACCCAAAGGGCTTGGGAGGAGGTGGAATCAAGGGTCAGCAGCCACGATGTGGTGAGGGGCACATGGGTCCAGTGCCGCAAGCGCTTCAACGATCTCCTGCGATCGGGAAGGGTGAGTACATTTTTGGCATAGGTCACTCAGCACAGCAGTTAAGAGCTGCCCATTCCCCCTCTCCCCTTGGGCCTCACCGGTCTTTCAGTGTGAGTGGTAAATGTCAAAAAGGAAGCACCTGGGCAAAGGGGTGAGCCCTGGCTGCCTGGACTGAGTATCTTACGCCTCCGGTGTCACAAATCGGCTGAGACCTGAGAGGTGTTCCTCAGGTGGGGTTGGCCAGGCTGCAATGGCAACACAGGTACAGGGTGGGCTAATCAATGCTCCTCTCTCCTTTCAAGAGAAAACATTCCATAACAATGCCGAAGCGCTGAGGTCAACCGGCAGCTGTGAGGTTGGGGTGCCACAGGGAGGGAAGATACAATGCACTGAGGTCAGAATGTCTGTCATTGCAACTATACCACTGTAGTCTCTACATTGATGTGAGCCTCAAACTTGTAATCCCCATTGATAATGGAAAGACAATGCATATCTCTGTCTCATCTGGGTGCCAGGCATGCACATTAACAGTGTAATGACATGTCCTTGTCCTTCCTTTCAGGCTCACCAGCAACCCGTCATGATGAGGAGCCTGAAGGCCCACCACTGACCCCAGAGGACAGCACCCAACAGAACACACCTGCGTCACATCCTCTGTGCCAAGTAAGCACCAGCGCAGATGCCAGCACCTCGGTGGGCATTAGATTGGAGGCTAGTGTCTTGGAGCACATTGGTGAGGGTAGTTCATAGGCTCTTGAGGTGCAGGCAGAGGCAGAGAGTGCCCAGGTCAATGCTCAGTTGGTGGCTGATGATGAGCCTCTGGAGTCGGCCCTGAGGTAGCAGATGCTGGACATCCAGTAGGGTTTGCGAGAGGATCTGGCGGGGATACATGAGGGAGTGCGTGCCATGGTCTCAATTCTGGAGACGTCCTTTGAGGAGCATGAGCAATGCACCCTCATGGCCGAGTGCACTGCCTCCTCCATGGAGAGAGTGGCGAAACTTATGGAAAGGCTCTTCCAGGAGTTGAATTGGGTTCCTGGGGATGCACTTGGACCTGCAAGCCATCACTCCGGCAATAACCTCAGGTGGGCAGTGTCAGTGTGGGAGATGGATGAGGCACCCAGTATCCCAGCTTGGTACCCGTCCATCAATGTGAGCAGGGAGGTACAGAGCAACCTCACGTTGGCGCATGAGCTGCTTGTCTTCTCTGTGGGCTCCTCTCAGGGTGCTCAGGATGAGCACAGCAGCTCCTCCGCCCCTCTGCCAGTGACCGTGGCTTCCAATGAGGCTGCGGTGACTGGGGAGATGCCAGCCATGGCACTGGCCACTCCCTCCCAGCACAGGCTCCATGGACCAGAGGACGCCTGCCAAGGTCATCAAGGGCAACAGGACAGCAGAGTGAGCAGGCTGTCTCCAATGCCAGCAAGGGGGGGAGCACCTAGACATAGCACCCACAAGTGCAAACGTAAAGCACCTAAATCACAACATTGCCTGATCACGGCTGATATGTTTTCCCCACTTTTAATTTAATTATTAATTGGTGTGATGGAGAACACCTCCTGAATTTCATTTATTAACTTTATCAGGCACCATATCATTTAATGTGTTTTTGTACAACAAGCCTCTGGGTGCTTCATTTGTTCTGCAGGTGCAGGGTAACCCATGATGTTATGAGTGACTTATTTCTCATTAAACTTTATTGAAATGGCACAAAGTGCATGTTGTTGACCAAGCAAATGTCCCTCCTCAGGGGTTGAGTATGGAGCCTGCAGCCCTGGCACGTGGTAGCGGTTGTTCTTATTTGGTAAGCTAGCTGGATCAAAACTTCTGGGGTGTCCCTGTCTCCATGGAGGTTGCCCAGGTCTGCGTCTATCCCCTCAGCATTCTCCTGAGCATGCTTATCCTCGGACTCATCGTCAGTCGCCTGTGCAGCTATGTCAAGATCTTGTTCCTCCACTGCATCCCCCCTTTCCAGCGCCAGATTGTGGAGAGTGCAGCATGCAACCACTATCAGTGACACACGATCTGGGGAGTAATTAAGTGCACCCCCTGAACAGTCCAGGCATCGGAAGCGCTTTTTGAGAAGACCTATGGTTCTCTCTATCACCGCCCTTGTGGACCCATGGCTCCTGTTATACTGCTGCTCGGCCTTTGTTCTTGGATGGTGGAGAGGCATCATGAGTCACTTTCTGAGGGGATAGCCCTTGTCACCCAGCAGCCATCCATCCTGCCGGGCTCGAGCACTGAAGAGCCCCGGCGCCTGGGAGTGTCTCAGGATGTAAGTGTCATGGGAGCTGCCTGGGTACCTTGCACAGAATCACAGCATCCTGTGATCACACACTCCCTGCATGTTCATGGAGTCCCTATTGACAAATGCACCGGACTCACCCACTAGTGCCTTGAAGGCCACATGTGTACAATCTATTGTGCCCTGGACGCGGGGGAACCCAGAAATCGCTGCAAAGCCTCCGGCTCGTTCTGCCTGGCTGGCCTCGTCCATATGGTAGTGAATGAAAGTCAATGCATATCTGAACAGAGCTGCTGTCACCAGCTTGACACAACTGTGGACAACTGATTGGGAGACTCCACAAAGATCCCCCACTGACCTATGGAAAGAGCCGGAGGCATAGAAGTTGAGGGACACCATGACCTCCAGCACCACTGGCATCCACTGGGTTTCCAGCCACACAGTCAGAGCTCATCACAGGGCTGACCATCTGACAGATGGAGGTCACTGTCTCCCTTGAGAGGCGGAGCTTCCTTTGGCATTGCACCTCAGACATATTGAAGTAGCTGCATCGCTGCCTGTAAACCCTGGCAGCAGGATAGTGGAGTCTTCCACAGCCCCTTTTACCTTGCACTTCCTGTTGGCCCTGCGCCCCTTGTGCCTGCGCCTCTCCTCTCATAGGTCACTCCCCTGGAGGTTCAATAGGGACACCTGGCCTCCTCCCCCTTCTGGCCCTCTCTTCCTCCTCAGAGGAGGTGCCTCCAGTGGAGACCACAATCCCCATTCCCAAAGTAAGGGAAAGGCTGCCTGATACCTGGAAGACCCCACGTGGTATGAATCCTCCGGTGGCCTGGAAAACAACAGAGTCCTGAACTGAAGCCTCTTATTTCTGTCAAAGCAGCTCTGAAGCGAAATGAAGATGCCCTGTTCACACAAGCAAGCAGCAACAAGTTATAAGCTAAAGTGGAAACTACTCACATTAACAAGTGCACTCATCCCACTTATCCCACCCATAGATGAGGTTTTTGAAATGTTCGCCTGCCCATTTAGCTTGTGCGACAGCCTGAAAATCGCATGGGCCACATAAACTCTGGGACAATTGATGTCTCAAGGGCCTTAACAGCCAGTTAATTAATGGCAGGCCCTCCTCCATCTTCATTGCACGTCCGCCTAGCAAAATATCGTGAGGGTGCACGTTGATGTTGGCACGCTCGGCCGATGTCAACGTGCCTCATTTCTCGGAGGTGTTGGGCATGCACCCGCACGCTGACTTAGACATTCTGCCCATAATGAACTTCGGGGTTTCAAAGTAATAGGGAAATCCATAAAACAAATCTTACCAGGGATTTAAACACCACCTATGTGTAGTTCTTTGTTAACAGCCATGGAACTAAGTAGGTGGTCTTAGGATGAGCAAGTTAAAATTGTTTCTAATAACTCACCTTATTGGGGGACATTTTTTATTAAAAGGCTTGGTAAGTTTTTTTTATTGTATTTTGCAGCTGACTGATGGTAGGTGTGAGAAAACAAACCTTCAACAAATCTTTGCTATGATTTGGAATGAGGCTGGTAAAATAGTAACGTGAGACTCTATCTCTTTCCAGCATGTGGCTGGTACATAGGAGCAGGAGTAGACCATTCAATTCCTTGAGGCTGCACTACAATTAATTTAGACCATGGTTGATCTGTTCCTCAACTCCATTTACCCACCTTAGCTCCATATCTCTTGACACCCTTAACTAACAAAAATCTATCAATCTCAGCCTTGAAAACTTCAATTGCCCCAGCATCCATTGTGGGATGGAGAAAAAGAGGAGAGAATTCCAGACATCCACTACCCTTTGTGTGAATAAGTGCTTCCTGACTTCCGTCTTAAATGGCCTGATACAAGTTTTAAGATTATGGCCTGAATTGTTAGGATAGCAGGCTCTAGTTTCTCGCCATCCAAAGAGTCGGCAGGGACCATAACTGCCCCACCGCCAATTGCGGCTCGAACGAGTGTGAATTGGCTGCAGGGGGGACTTTTGCCCCTCACTCCGGAGGAAGCCCCACCTCACGGAGCTGCTGTCAGCTCTGCAGTGCCTGCAGTGACAGTGCCACAGTTGACAAAAGAAGATAAGTTCAAGGTTCTCCCAGGGCGGAGAGGGTAAGGACGGCCTGGGGCAGCCGAGGCTCGCGAGGGGGTTGATTGTGGTCATGGGGGAGAGGCCGGAGCCGGGGAGGGAGATCCAGGGGCCTCCAGACCCTAAGGGGTGGGACGTCTGACTTCAGAAGGGGGCTTCTGATGGAGGTGTCCCCTCCTTCCTCTTCCTGCCTAGGATGTAAATTTGTTGTATTTCGGGCTTCCCCCACACAAGTTCAATCCTCCTGCCAGCCCTTCGGTGGGAAATGGCCCTTAAGTGTCCATTAATTGGCCACTTGGAGGCCTCAGTTGAGGTAAGGATGGGTTTCCTGTCTGGTGCCTTGTCCGCCCCAGTGTAAATTTGCTGTGTGGTCGGGCCAGGCAGGAACCCGGAGAGAATCCTGTCCCTTCAATTTCACGCTCCCTGCCCTCCCCTCGCCTAAAAGCCCACTGGTGGGGGAGCGTTAAATTCTGGCGTAAGTTCCAGCAGACTGCTTTGAAGGTTTTTTATTATTTTAAATAGTTTCAATCTTACAGCCCATCATGGGATCAAGGTGGCATTTTTATAAAAGCATCAAGGCCCAGATCTTCCAGTCTCCAAACGATTATACCTTGGAGATACCTCGGAAGATGCGCTGGGAGAACCCCTTGGAAGCCCCCCATGCACTGACTATACGGGAATTGCCTGGGAAGTTTAAACTTCTGTTGAGCAATTACCCTACATCTGGAACCCTCTGAAACTCGGATTTAAAGTTGGAGACTTTTGATGGTTCTGACTCACTTAACAGAATGGTTACCCAGGAAAGGTTAGAAGAATTAAAACCAGTTTTAACTCCTGGGTGATTATACTAGTGACCCCCTGGCTCCCATTGAATCCCCCACCACTTCCCCTCGTCCCTGACTATCTTCCCAACCTTGCTGCCCCCTGCCTACCTTCCCCCAACCCTCTGACTACCTCCTGGAACTAAATACCCCCTCGATCACCTGACTACCTCCCTATCCCTGACTATCCGCACAACTATCCCTTCCTGACCACCAGACTACTCCACAACCCCACTGACTACCCCCTAACCCCTGACTGAACCCACTCCCCCACACCCTGGGTATGCCCCACCCCAGATTACTCACCCACCCCTCACCCCGACTACTCCCACTAGCCCCCCAACCCACTGTATCCCCCTACCCACTTATCTGCCACGCAATCCCCTCACCTCCTTGCCTTACACACTTACCTTCTCTCTGTGGCTTCTCAAAGTGGCCTTTAAACACAGGGACATTTAAACCTACCGGTATACATCAGCTAGTTCTGTAAAATGGGGGTGTGGATTGGTTTCCCCTGATGCTTCTGCACCACGATGGAAGGACTCCACGAGCAGTTATGCTACACATTCCTCAGGACGCCCGGCTCGGAAGTCCAGGTGGAAAGTGTGGAGCTCCAGTGTAAGTAAAAAGGAGTGACTACTCGGAAGATTCAGCTCCAAATGTTTTTGCCAAATGTGATGTAACGTTTCATGTTTTTAATAGTTTTGCACGATGCCAGGCAACTAAATCTATTTCTCTATGGCATTTGAGGCCCCAAGGATGTGCCAAGAAAAACAGGGTACAAAACAAGGAAGCTGCTTGAATGTATTACATTACAATAGGGAAAATACTTTGTGATATTAAATTGAATGAAACAACTGATCGTCGTGAATGATCTCTCCTTCATATTCATCCTTCGAGCTTCCCCATAATAAGTGTTATGAGCAATTTGCACATGAGACCAGGTGACCCTACTTAAAGTCTGCAAAGGAAATTACTCTTAATATTAGTCCAGAATATGTATTACGTGGTAAGTTTATGGGTATCACATGTAATTTCTAAAACTTGACAGGTTTATTGTCTAAGAGCACTTCTGAACAGAATGTGGTAGATAGGCATGGATGAGCAAATTACAAAATGCTGGCAAGTAAATACTTTGAATGAAAGATATTAATGTTTGTTTAAAAATTAACATTTGAATCAATATATGCTGGCCTAAAATTCATCAAAAATTGTTTTTAAGAATCATACATTGAAAACCAGAAAACTCATTCATTCTAATCCATCCCTCTGAAATGCATATGTAATTTTTAATGATATTAAGTTTCTCCTTCGCTGAGGTGTCAACCTATCACTCTGAGTGATTGCTGGGGAGATAATTAAATCCAAGTCCCTATACATAGGTGGAGTTTTAACCTTCAGAGGAAAGAACAATTTATATTTGTCATTACTCTGGCTTTTAGCTACTACTGAGCATAACCCCAAAAACAAAAGTGATATTACTATGAGATACCAAGAATTATGATGCAATTAGTTTACTTATTCCCGCAGTGACTTGAACAGGAAGATCATAGGTTTGTAATCTATGAGGCAATTATTATCAATACAGCAGAACATTGAAAATGTAACATAAAATTACAACTGTAGCTGGAATTTAATAAGCTTGCTCGATGTGACAGACATTAGCCTACATCTTGCATCTCATTTATTTATGCTAATGCATTCTTATTCAAGTTGTGAATTTGTGTTTAAGCTTTATTTATTTATTACCAATGTAATCCATGGATTTGAGTGGTAATTTTTGTACTGCTTGACATGAAGAATGCATGCAAACATCACCACTGCAAGCTCCCCACCAAGCGACATGCCATCCTGACTTGGAACTACATCATCGTTCACTGTCGCTGGGTCAAAATCCTAACTGCACTCTGGGTGCAACTACGAAACATGGATGGCAGCGGTTCAAGAAGGTGACTCATCACCACATTCTCAAGAGATGGGTAACAAATGTTGGCCCGTCCAGCGATGCCCATATCCTGTAAGAAAAAGTATAAAAACGAGAGAGCAGGAGGCAAATGATCTATGTCAGTAAGGCTTGTAGCAAATCGGCAGCTGATTTTTCACTGTAATTTTTATTTTCCAGTGTCTTGGAAAATATCAAGATTTTTAAATTTCAAACTGGACAAAAGCAAAAGTGAGGCTAGGAAACGAGTCTCCAAAGAGTATGAACTATCATTCTGTGAACTTTGATAGTAAAAAGGTCAGGTTTGTTGAAAAGTGGCTGCTGAATTTTGACCAGCTCTGTTCATGCTGCTGGTGGAGACCAATTTCACCCCATGATTGTTTATTTCATCACAACAAACTGAGGGTAAACGGTGGATACCTGAGAAGAAATTAAAAACTAGGGGTATTGTTCTTGGCTCTATGCAATAATGCCAAATGGAGGATCACGAGTCAGCAGCCCATTTTACACCTCTTTCCCCATTTTTATTTCTTTTCACCAGAATTGATCTAAATGAAGGCTTTGGGTGATATTGTAATTGACAGTGAGATTAGAATATTGCCTCACATTCATTTAATGGCTTCTGTTTCAATTTAGAATACACGTAAGTTTATGTTTTGTAGCACAGTGCCCTCATGATGAGATTGAAACCATAAAATTCTGCAAATACTCGGGCATCACCTGTGGAGGGTGAAACAGAGTTAATGTTTTAAGTCGATGACCTTTCATCCGACGGTCACTCACGAGTTATTCTGACTTCAAATCGAGAAGTGCGGAGTGAAGGCCAGCTTGCTGGTCATAGTCCCATGAAGGAACTGACTAACTCAGCACCCTTTGTAGAAATCAAATTGCCAATCTAAAGGGTCTTCATGGCTCCTCACCATGTTGTGCACCATTCATTTAACCATGAGGGAGCTCTAACAAAGTCATCCAAGATTGTCTGTATTTTGCACTCAACAGAGGCTATGCATTGAAAGCAGGCCAGAAGAGTATTGTGTATCAGGAATCATTTATTTTTTTATTCATTCACGAGATGTGGGCTTCACTGGCCAGGCCAGCATTTATTGCCCATCCCTAATTGCCCTTGAGAAGGTGGTGGTGAGCTGCCTTTTTGAACCGCTGCAATCCATGTGGTGTAGGTCCACCCAGAGTGCTATTTGGGAGAGAGTTCCAGTGACAGTGAAGGAACGACGATATATTTCCAAGTCAGGATGGTGACTGGCTTGGAGGGGAACTTCTAGGTGGTGGTGTTCCCATTTATTTGCTGCCCTTGTCCTTCTAGATGGTAGCGGCCCTGGGTTTGTAAGGTGCTGTCTAGGGAGACTTGGTGAATTCCTGCACTGCATCTTGTATATGGTATACACTGCTGCCACTCTGTGTCAGTGGTGGAGGGAGTGAATGTTTGTGGATGGGGTGCCAATCAAGTGGGCTGCTTTGTCCTGGATGGTGTCCAGCTTCTTCAGTGTTGTGGGAGCTGCACTCATCCAGGCAGAGTGGAGAGTGGAGTGGAGAGTATTCCATCAGACTCCTGGCTTCTGCCTTGTCGATGGTGGACAGACTTTGGGGAGTCAGGAGATGAGTTACTCACCACAGGATTCCTAGCCTCTGACCTGCTCTTTTGGCCACAGTATTTATGTGGCTAGTCCAGTTCAGTTTCTGGTCAATGGTAACTCACAGGATGTTGATAATGGGGGATTCAGTGATGGTAACTCCATTGAACATCAAGAGCCAATGGTTACATTCTCTTATCGGAGATGGTCATTGCCTGGCACTTGTGTGGCGTGAATGTTATTTGCCAATTGTCAGCCCAAGCCTGGATATTGTCTAGATCTTGCTGCATTTGGACATGGACTGCTTCAGTATATGAAGAGTCACGAATCGTGCTGAACATTGTGCAATCATCAGCAAACACCCCCACTTCTGACCTTATGATGGAAGGAAGGTCATTGATGAAGCAGTTGAAGATGGTTGGGCCAAAGACACTACCCTGAGGAACTCCTGCAGTGATGCCTTGGAACTGAGATGATTGACCTCCAACGATCGCAACCATCTTTGTTTGTGCTAGGTATGATTCCAGACAGTGGAGAGATTTCCCTCAATTCCCACTGACTGCAGTTTTGCTAGGGCTCCTCGATGCCACACTCAGTCAAATACTGCATTGACTGCACTCAAGGGCAGTCACTCTCACCTCACCTCACCTCACATAGCCATGAGGAATATCAATGGTTAATTTTAATATGATGTACTGACTGCTATGATAGCTCAGTGGGCAAATGCACTGACTGGTGCAGTATTAAAGCAAAGAAACTAGGAATAAACCAAGTTCAATCTCTGGTCTCTGATGCTTTGGCTACAAGTGGCCTGAGAACCCTTTGAGGTAGTGGAATAAAACTTTGGCCAGAATTTTATGGTCCCCCACACCCCTGCCCCGGAAGTCCGGGTGTTGGGGGTGGGGGAAGGGGGCGAGATGACAGGTGGAGTTGTGTCAAATTGGATGCCATGCCAGCAGAACCATGCACACCCCCTGCCCATCCACCCCTCCTCTCACAGGCATTTTACCTGGGGAGGGAGGCATTGGGAGAGGTCCACTCACCCATAGGACAATTGCCTCCCAATGCCACTGCAATTTTTCCTGTGTTGGGAGAGACCTGCACTAGGTTTTCAGACTGCCCACCAAGAGCTATCGGCCTGGTTGGATGGGCCTGGAGGGGTTCAGGATGGGTGCAGATGTCTCCTCGTCAGTCACCCCTGTGCCCAGTGGATGCCACTTGCCAAGGTGTGAACTCCCCCCTGTGTCCCAGCCCCCTTCACTGGGACCTGGCCCGGGTGAGACTCAGACCTGCCTCATGGCTTGGGCTTCATCACTGAATGCCTCCCTTGGGATTTGTTACAGTCCCAGCAGAGGCCACAGCTCCCGATAGCTCTGCTGGAACAAAAGAGCTGCTAGCCATATGATTGGCTGGCAGCTCTCCGAGATGGGATATTCCCTTGGAAGGGGGCAGTAGACCTGCCTCAAGTCATTTAAAGGGTAAATGGCAGTTAAATGGCCAAGTGCAGCCCCTGGCCTCAGCATAAAATTCAGCCTTTAACGTACTTAAGAAAGAAATTGTGTTTGCATAGAGGCTTTCATAGCTTCCTCAAGATATTACAAGGTGCTTCACAGCCAATGATGTACTTGTGAAATGTAACTATTGTTGCAAGTGCCAGCTTTGACTGAGTGACAGCATTCTTGTCCCTGAGTCACAAGGTTGTTGGTTCAAAACCCACTCCAGGGAATTATAATCTGAGCTGACACTTCACTGCAGTACTAAGGGATTGCATTCTTTCACATGAGAGGTTAAACTGAAGTCCCATTATGCTGCTGGGTGGATGTGAAAGATCTCTGGGCACCATTTGAAGAAGAGCAGAGAACGTTTACTGGTGCCCTGGTCAATATTCATCCCTTAACCCCTTTTCGGTGGAATTGGTTGCCTAGTCCATAATTTCATCGCTGTTTATGGAACCTTGCTGTCTGCAAGTTGGCTGCTGCATTTCTCTGCATTACAGTACTCCAATGAATCTCAAAAGATGCACAAAGAACAGCATTGCATCTTTCAAACAGGTGCTTCTCAACCTTCTAGACTCAACATCAAATTCAACAATTTCTGATCATAACCACAACTCCTGATCCTTCAGATAGCAGGTGCTAATATTGATTCTGTTGCTGTCATTTACAGCTCTTCTTGCTCTTATTTGTTTATTTGCCCCACCACCACCCCCTTTTGCCTTGGATCATCACTTCTTTCTCCATTTATTGCCCTCCACCCCATCACAGACCTTCACTTTTATTCTTTCTGTTGTAATTTCACTTTAAGTGATAGCAGCATTACATCACTAGAAGGGAAGTGCGCCATGTGCTCCAGTCTTAGTTTCACTTTTACCTTTGAGCAGAGCACTCACAGACAGCCCCACTGCTGGTGTCTTTAAGCTTTCTACCTCTGTATACATGCTGCCATGTGCCTAGCCTAAATAAATGAACACACGGTGTGTTTACCCAATCCCTTATGAGTGATTGGTGCCTTTATGTCATTATAACAACACAACACTTTCCTTCTATTTCCTGCCTCTGTCCTTGCTTAAAAACCATTCTGTTCCTAACATTTTCCAGTTGTGATCACTGACCTTAAAGGTTAACTGAAAGATTACTGACCTTAAAAGTTAACTGTTTCTTTCCACAGATGCTTTCTGATCTGCTTAGTATTTCCATCATTTTCTCTTTTTACTTCAGTATCAGCAGTACTTTTTTTTTAGATCAATACAAGTTGTTTCTGTCTTTAGGGAGGGAAATGCACTAACCAATTTACACAAAGCAAGATCTCACAAATATAAAGGGGGGAAAAATACAAGTTTCATGTTTATTCTTTCATATCACTGGCAAGGCCAGCTCTTGTTGCCCATCCTTAATTGTCCTTGAACAAAATGGCTTGCTAGACCATTTCAGAGGGCAGTTAAGGGTCAACCGCATTGTTGTCAGTCTGGAGTCACATGTGGACCAGAAATGTAAGGATGGCAGATTTCCTTCCCTAAAGTATATTAGTGAACCAGATGAGTTTTTACAACAATCAATGATAGCTTCATGGTCACCATTATTTAGACTAACTTTATGTTCCAGATTTAATAAATTGAATTTAAATTCCACCAGCTGCCTTGGTGAGATTTGAACCTGTGTCTCCAGAGCTTTAGCCTGGACCTCTGGATTACCACCATGTCACCATTGCCCCCATAGATGGCAATCTGCAAGTTGCTTGAAGGATAAATGTTGGTGGAGATACTGAAGAGATCTTTCCTGCTCATCTTCAAGAGTGACATGGGATTCTTTACATCACCTTGAGAGAACAGATGGGCCCTGTTTTAACATCACTCTTGAAAGGCAGCACCTCCGACAGCGCAGCACTGCCTCAGTTATGCGCTGAAGCGTCAACCTAGATTATATGCTCTCGAGTGTGTCTTGAATCTGTAACCTTCTGATGCTTAGGTGTGAGGTGGTGAGAAAAATAAATAGAAAATTGGAAATAAAAACAAGAGCGATGCTTTGCTTCCACAGAGGCCAGATCACAATACATTCCAATGAAGCATCCATGAATGGATTGTTTTTGTGTTGCAGCCATGGTAACGCTGACTAATGTTACAGACAATTTGTTAAAGGTAAAGATTGGAGCACAAGGGGGTGCTCAGAAACAAAATCATACATATTTGTAAAGTCATCACCTATAGTTACTTTTCCTAAAGGTGCATAGTTATCAGAAGAACATAATTAACTGAGAGTAGACTGGCACTCTTGCACACAATCCAAGCATAGATAAGGTTGAAAGCTAGTGTACTCTCATTTACCTGTGGCCCTTCAGGGAATTGTTTCTATTCATGGCCTTATAATAACATATCAGTTTGACTATGAACATGTTCAGCTCTTTCCTTAAGAACAAACAGTTCAATTAAGAAACAAGTGGTTAGATCCAAAATAGAACAAGTCAATCTGCAGGGAGTTGCTGTATGTAAAAATTGTTTAACACCTCAGTAAATCTAGGCATTTTTAAAATTTTCTGGTGGATTATCAGGAGCTTCAGTAACAATAAAAATGTGCCACAGAACCCACGGTTATGGTAGACTGTACAATTGATATTTGTGAAAAGGTAAAAGGATGGAGAGGGTTTTACTTCAGCAGTTACTAATGGCAAAAGGAAGACAATGACAATTTATATAGAACTATATAATATATTTATATCACTGTTCCTAAAGATTGGAGGGTAGCTAATGTAACCCCACTATTTAAAAAGGGAAACAGAGAGAAAATAGGGAATTATAGACCAGTCAGCCTGACATCGGTAGTGGGGAAAATTCTAGAGTCCATTATAAAAGATTTAATAGCTGAGCACGTGGAAAATAGTGGCAGAATCGGACAGAGTCAGCGTGGATTTATGAAAGGGAAATCATGCTTGACAAATCTACTGGAATTTTTTGAGGATGTAACTAGTAGAGTTGATGAGGGGGAGCAAGTGGATATGGTTATTTGGACTTTCAGAAGGCTTTTGACAAAGTCCCACATAAGAGATTGGTGTGTAAAATTAAAGCGCATGGTATTGGGGGTAGTGTATTGAGATGTATAGAAAACTGGTTGGCAGACAGGAAACAAAGAGTAGGAATAAACGGGTCTTTTTCCAAATGGCAGGCAGTGACTAGTGGGGTACCGCAGAGATTGGGGCTGGGACCCCAGCTATTCACAATATATATTAATGATTTAGATGAGGGAACTAAATGTAATATCTCTAAATTTGCAGATGACACAAAGTTGGGTGGGAGGGTGAGCTGTGAGGAGGATGAAGAGATGTTTCAATGTGATTTAGACAAGCTGAGTGAGTGGGCAAATGCATGGCAGATGCAGTGTAATGTGGATAAATGTGAGGTTATCCATTTTGGTAGCAAAAACAAAAAGGCAGATTATTATCTGAATGGCTACAAATTGAGAGACCAAATGTGCAACGAGACCTGGGTGTCTTTGTACACCAGTCGCTGAAGATAAGCATGCAGGTGCAGCAGGTGGTAAAAAAGGCAAATGGTATGTTGGCCTTCATAGCCAGAGGATTCGAATACAGGAACAGGGATGTCTTGCTGCAATTGTACAGGGCCTTGGGGAGACCACACCTGGAATATTGTGTGCAGTTTTGGTCTCCTTATCTGAGGAAGGATGTACTTGCTATAGAGGGAGTGCAGCGAAGATTTACCAGACTGATTCCTGGGATGGCGGGGCTGAGATATGAGGAGAGATTGAGTTGATTAGGATTATATTTGTTGGAGCTCAGAAGAATGAGGGGAGATCTCATAGAAACCTATAAAATTCTAATAGGACTAGACAGGGTAGATGCAGGAAGGATGTTCCCAATGGTGGGGGAGTCCAGAACCAGGGGTCGTAGTCTGAGGATAAGGGATAGACCATTTAGGACTGAGGTGAGGAGAAATTTCTTCACCCAGAGAGTGGTAAGCTTGTGGAATTTGTTACCACAGAAAGTAGTTGAGACCAAAACATTGTATGCTTTCAAGAAAGAGTTAGATATAGCTCTTGGGGCAAATGGGATCAAAGGGGAGAAAGCGGGGGCAGGCTATTGAGTTGGATGATCAGCCATGATCATAATGAATGGTGGAGCAGGCTCGAAGGGCTGAATGCCCTACTCCTGCTCCTAGTTTCTATGTTTCTATTTATGTAACGGCCTTCAAATTGGTGCTATAGCTAGCGAGCACCCCAACGCCCAAGTACCATAGGATAATAGCAGGGTTAGAACTTAAATACTTACAGTAAATCCATTTGTGTGTATTCCCTATTTATCTGCTTGGATTGAGGTTTTGATATTTTTCTCCAATCCTATGTGATACATATCCTGCGGTCACCTGCTCGAGGATAGCTTCATAGAGATTATATATATTGGTTCAGTATCCTCACATCTGGGCCAGGATTTTTACCTTGTCAGCTGAGCGTGGTGGGCAGGCCCTGGAGTGGTTATGAAGCTGACCGAGGCCTGCAATCGGGCCCTGACATTGATTTCGCGCTGGCTGGCCAATTAACAGCCAGCCAGCGTGAAATATGCACCGCATGTTCAGCGTTGCTGGGGTGAGAGGGGCAGGAGGAAGACGAGGGCGAAAATTTGCGCATGCGCACAAGTGCGCACAATGAAAGCTCCCTGAGACAGAGAGCTGCCTCAGAGAGCTGAATATTTGTAAATGCAAAAATCAAAAAGTTACTGTTGTTGAAAACATGTCCCCACATGTGACTCTGTTACACGAGTGGGGACATGTTCTGATTGAATTTTACAATTTTTTATTTAATCCCTAATTGCTATTGGAAACCTCATCTCACCCGTGGGTGAGGTTTCCTAAAAAAATCCAAAGGCCACTTGGCCCTTTTTCCTGCCCGCCAACCATACGGTTGGACGAGGCAATGAAAAGTTTCACTCAATTGTGACTTTAGTGGCCCTAATAGGCCTGTTAATTGCTGGCGGGTGCCCTGCCGACTCGTGTGTGCCCGTTGGCCGAAATATCGTCCGAATGCCAATGATGTCAGGACGCTCGCCCGACGTTATCGCGTATCATTTTACGCTCGAGCAGGTCAGGAGCCCACCTGCCCACTCAGCACCAATTTCTGCCCCTAGTTTTATTTTCTGGTTTATCTTTCTTCACTACCTTAAACCTCCCTCTGCTGTGATCTGCTTCTTCCCTTGTATTGGCATGGAATGTGTAGTCAGCAGTGAAGGGATTGTGCTTGCAGCTGAGAAAATCTTACGATTTGAGAAAATCTTAATGGGCTCCAGAGCATGGATTTCCTCTATTCAGCTGTCCCTTTGAATTTGGTACCATTTATAAATAATCTGTGGCGCTTATCAACAGAGCAGGAAGTGGGAAGGCTGACCAGCCAATCAAATTGAAGAACTTTCACGGAAGGCAAAGCAATAAGTAAAATCTGGGATTTCAATTTTCTGGGGTTTCAGTCATCATGCAGTAAGCAAAATAAAGATTGGGACATGTACACAGAATTAAGGGGGAAGCTGGAATATCATAAGTATATATATTTTTTGAACATTTATTTATCAAATGTTCTTCTAAGGGAATGGGACACAATGGATGGCATCAGGCGTTTGGCCACATGAGCGGACAATATGGAAAGAAGGCCAAAAATCAGTTTCACTACGCTCTGAGTGAAAACATTCCTCCTCCTTTCAGTCCTAAATGGCCTACCTCTTATTCTGCGACTGTGTCCCCTGGTTCTAGATCCTGCCAGCCAGGGGAAACATCCTTCCTGCATCTAACTTGTCGAGCCCTGTAAGAATTTAGTATGTTTCAATGAGATCACCTCTCACTCTTCTAAATGCTAGAGAATACAGGCCCAGTCTCTTCAATCTCTCCTCATACGACAAACCTGCCATCCCAGAAATCAGTCTGGTGAACATTTGACATACTCCCTCCATGGCAAGTATATCCTTTCTTACATAAGGATACCAAAACTGTACACAATACTCCCGGTGTGGGCTCACCAAGGTGCTATACAACTACAGCAAGACATCTTTACTGTGTGCTCAAACCCTAAAGGCCAACATAAAATTTGCCTTCCTAATTGTTTGTGCACCTGCATGTTCGCTTTCAGTGACTCATGAACAAAAACACCCAGGTCTCTTTGGACATCAATATCTCCCAATCTCTCACCAAAGAAATATTCTGCATTTCAGTTTTTCTTACCAAAGTGGATAACTTTATATTTTTCACATTATATGCCATCTGCCATATTCTTGCCCACTCACTTAGCTTGTCTAAATCTCTTTAAAGCCGCTTTGCATTCCCCTCACAATTCACAATCCCACCTGGTTTTGTGTCAATAGCAAATTTGGGAATATTACATTTGATCCTCACACCTAAATCATTGATATCGATTGTGAATACCTGGGGCCCAAGCACTGATCCTTGTGGTACTCCATCAGTCACAGCCTGCCAATCTGAGAATGACATGATATTCCTACCCTCTGTTTTATGTCCGTTAACCAATTCTCAATCCATGCCAGTATATTACGCGCAATCCCATGTGCTCTAATTTAGTTTACTAATCTTTTGTGTGGCATTTTATCAAAAGCCTTCCGAAAATCAAAATACACCACATTGACTGATTCCACCCCCCCCCTTATCTATTCTGCTAGTTACATCCTCAAAAAATGCTAACAGGTTTGTCAAACATGATTCTCCTTTCATAAATCCGTGTTGACTCTGCTTAATCCTATCATTATTTTCTAAGTATCCAGTTATCACAGTCTTTATTCTAGATTCTAGTGTTTTCCCTACCACTGATGTCAGGCTAACAAGTTTGTCGTTTCCCTGTTTTCTCTCTCCCTCCTTTCATAAGGAATGAGTTATATTTGCAAATTTCCAATCAACAGGAACCATTCCAGAATCTATAGAATTTTGGAAGATGACTAATAATGCATCCACCAGCTCCACAGCCACCTCTTTCAACATTCTGAAATGTAGTTCCAGAGTACTTATCAACTTCCAGTCCCATTAATTTCTCCAATAATACTTTTTTTATAATACTAATTTCTTTCAGTTCCTCATTCCCACTAAGTCCTTGGTTCTCTAGTATTTCTGGGAGGTGTTTTGTATCTTCCTCCGTGAAGGCAAAGTATGTGTTTAAAAGCAAAATACTGTGGATGCTGGAAATCTGAAACAAAAACAAAAATAGCTTGAAAAACTCAACAGGTCTGACAGCATCTGTGGAGAGGAACACAGTTAAAGTTTCGAGTCCGTATGATTCTTCATCAGAACTGAGGAAATATAGAAATGAGGTGAAATATAAACTGCTTGAGATGGGTGGGACAGATAGAGCTGGATAGAGGTCCAGTGATAGGTGGAGGCAAAGATGTCATAGACAAAAGGACAAAGGGGTGTTGATATTAGCTGAGGAATGTGCCATTAAGGGTAGAAAGCAGGACGAACAAGTGACAGATAGCCCTAGTGGGGATGGGGTGGGGGGGAAGGGATCAAAATAGGCTAAAAGGTAGAGATAAAACAATGGATGGAAATACATTTAAAAATAATGGAAATAGGTGGGAAAAGAAAAATATATATGTAAACAATTGTAACTTATTGGAAAATGGGGGATTGGAAAGGTGGTGGGGATGGAGGAGAGAGTTCACGCTCTGAAGTTGTTGAACATGATATTAAGTCTGGAAGGCTGTAAAGTGCCTAGTCGGAAGATGAGGTGCTGTTCCTCCAGTTTGCGTTGAGCTTCGCTGGAACATTGCAGCAGGCCAAGAACGGACATGTGGGCATGAAAGCAGGGTGATGTATTGAAATGGCAAGTGACAGGGAGGTCCGGGTCATGCTTGCGGACAGATCGAAGGTGTTCTGCAAAGCGGTCACCCAGTCTGCATTTGGTCTCTCCAATGTAGAGGAGACCGCATTGGGAGCAGCGAATTCAGTAGACTAAAGTGCGGGAAGTGCAAATGAAATGCTGCTGCACTTGAAAGGAGTGTTTGGGCCCTTGGACGGTGAGGAGGGGGGATGTAAAGGGGCAGGTGTTGCACTTTCTGTGGTTGCATGGGAAGGTGCCGTGGGAGGGGGTTGAGGTGTAGGGGGTGATGGAGGAGTGGACCAGGGTGTCCCAGAGGGAACGATCCCGGCGGAATGCCGCATGGGGTGTGAAGGGAAGATGTGTTTGGTGGTGGCATCATGCTGGAGTTGGCGGAAATGGCAGAAGATGATCCTTTGAATGCGGAGGCTGGTGGGGTGATAAGTGAGGAAAAGGGGGACCCTATCATGGTTCTGGGAGGGAGAGGAAGGTGTGAGTGCGGATGTGTGGGAGATGGGCAGAGCATGGTTGAGGGCCCTGTCAACCACCGTGGGTGGAAAACCTCGGTTAAGGAAGAAGGAAGACTTGTCAGAGGAACAGTTTTTGAAAGCGGCATCATCAGAACAGATGCGATGGTGGTGAAGAAACTGAGAGAATGGGACGGAGTCCTTACAGGAAGTGGGGTGTGAGGAGCTGTAGTCAAGGTAGCTGTGGTAGTCAGTAGGCTTGTATTGAATATTGGTGGACAGTCTATCACAAGAAATTGACACAGAGAGGTCAAGGAAAGGAAGGGAAGCGTCAGTGATGGACCATGTGAAAATGATGGAGGGGTGGAAATTGGAAGCAAAATTAATAAATTTTTCCCCAGGATAAAGTATTTGTTTAGTTTTCTGCCATTTTCTTATTCCCTATTATAAATTCTCCTGCCACTGCCTGTAACGGGCCCACATTTGTCTTTGCTAATCTTTTTCTTTTTGCATACCTGTAGAAGATTTTACAGTCTGTTTTTATGTTTCTCTCCAGTTTACTCTCATATTCTATTTTCTCTTTCTTTGTCAGTTTCTTGGCACTCCTTTGCTGAATTCCAAAAATCTCCCAATCCTCAGGCTTACTAAATTTTTGGCAACTTTATAAGCCTCTTCCTTTGATCCAGTACAATCTTTAACTTCCCTTGTCCTACATGCTCCTTGCACTCTGACCGACCTTATGTGCAGGAAGTGGCACCAGCTGCAGCTACTTGAGCTCCGTGTTTAGGAGCTTGAGCGGCAGCTGGAGGCACTGAGCTGCATCCACGAGGCTGAGAGTTTTGTGGATAGCACGTTATTAGATGTGTTCACTTCACAGCTTACGGAAGTGCAGACAGAGAGGGAATGGGTGACCATCAGTCAGAAGGAAGGTGTCAGGCAGGTAGCCAGGAAATCCCCAGGGTGCATCTCGCTCGAGAACTTTTTTTCCATGTTGGAAAATGGTGAGCGTGACGGTTCCTCTGGGGAGTGCAGCCACGTTCATGGCATTGTGAGTGGCTCAGTTGCACAGGGGGGGGAGGAAAAAGAGGGGAAGAGCAATAGTGGTAGGAGACTTGATAGCAAGGGCAACAGACAGGTGTTTCCATGGCCATAGGCGTGACTCCAGGCTGGTGTGTTGCCTCCCTGGTGCCAGGGACAAGGATGTCACCAAACGGCTGCAGGGCATTCTAAAGGGGGAGGGCAAACAGACAGAGATCATGGTACATATTGGTACTATCGACACAGGTAGAAAGAGGGATGAGGTCTTGCGAGCAGAATTTATAAAGCTAGGAAACAGATTAAAAAACAGGACCTCAAAGGTACTAATCTCTGGATTACACCTGGTTCCATGCGTTAGTGAGTATAGAAATAGGATGTTAGTCCAGATGAATGAGTGGCTGGAGAGATGGTGCAGGGTGGAGGGCTTTAGATTCCTGGGACATTGGGACTGTTTCTGGGGGCGGTGGGACCTGTACAAGGTGGATGGGTTGCACCTGAACCGAGATGGGACCAACATCCTTGCGGGGCGGTTTGCTACTGCTGTTGGGGACGGTTTAAACAAACTTGGCAGAGGGATGGGATCCTGAGAGGAGGTTCAGCAGGGGGCAATGCACAGCCAAAATTAGAAGAGAGAGCAAGTGAGTCTGGAAGGCATAGAAATTATAGGCCAGTTAAGGCACAAGGAAGTTTGGCAATGTTGGATGGTATTTATTTTAATGCAACGAGTCTGATGAATAAAGCAGATGAGTTGAGGGCACAGATTAACACATGGAAGTATGATGTCATTGCTGTCACAGAGACATGGTTGAGGGAAGGGCAGGATTGACAGCTCAATATTCCAGGATATAGGCTCTTCAGGCGAGACAAGGAAGGAGGTAAAGGAGGAGGGGGTAACGCAAATTGATCAAGGAATCAATTAGGGATGACATTGATCAAGGAGGGATGACATCTTAGAAGGCTCCTCAAATGTAGCCATATGGGTAGAACTTAACAACAAAAAAGGAGCAATCAGATTGCTAGGAGTGTACTATAGGCCCCCAAATAGAGAGAAATAGAAGAGCAGATAGGTAGGCAAATTTCAGAGAACTGCAAAAAAATAATAGGTAGTAATAGTGGGGGATTTCAACTTCCCAACATTAACAGGGTTAGTCATTGTGTGATAGGTTTAGAAGGAGCAGAATTCTTAAAATGCATCCAGGAAAACTTTTTAAGCTAGGACGTGGAAAGTCCTACAATAGAGGGGGCTGGACTTAATTTTAGGGAATGAAGTTGGGCAAGTGGTAGAGGCATCAATGGGGGAGCATTTTGCACATAGTGATCCTAACTCCATTAGATTCAAGGTTGTTATGAAAAAAGACAAGGATGGGCCAGAAATCAGAGTTCTAAATTGGGGAAGGCCAATTTTAATAAGATTAGATATGATTTGGGCAGCTACTTTTAGGTAAATCTGCATCAGAACAGTGGGACTCATTCAAGAATGAAATAGGGAGAGTACAGGGCCAACATATTCCAGTAAAGACAAAGGGTGGGACTGACAAATCCAGGGAACCCTGGATATCGAGAGGTATGCAGGATTGGATAAAGAGAAAAAGGGAGGCTTATGGCAGATACCGAGGGCTTAAAACATGGAAGCCCTAGAGGAGTATAAAATGTGTAGGGGGATCTTAAAAAGAAAATTAGGAGAGCCAAAAGGGGCTATGAAAAAACATTAGCAGGTAAAATAAAGGAAAATCCAGAGTTATTTTACAAGTACATTAAGAGTAAGAGGATAACTAGGGAAAGAGTAGGGTCCATTAAGGACCATAGTGGTAATTTGTGTGTGGAGCCAGAAGATGTAGGTAGGGTTCTAAATAAATACTTTGTGTCGGTGTTCACAAGTGAGATGGACGACGTGGGTATGGAAACCAAACCGAAGGACTGTGATATAGTTAAAGAAATTAGCATAGAAAGGGAGGAGGTTCTAAGCAGTCTGGCAGACTTAAAAGTAGATAAATATCCAGGCCCAGATGAAATGTATCCCAGGCTGTTGAGTGAGGTGAAGGAGGAGATAGGGGCGCTGGCAATAATTTTCAATACGTCTCTGGCCACAGGAGAGGTGCCAGAGGACTGGAGAGAGCCAATGTGGTACCATTATTTAACAAGGGAGGAAGGGATGAACCAGGGGCTACAGGCCAGTCAGTCTAAACTCAGTGGTGGGGAAACTATTGGAAGCAATTCTGAGGGACAGAATTAATCTACGCTTGGAGAAACCGGGATTAATCAAGGACAGTCAGCATGGTTTTGTTAAGAGGAAGTCATGTCTGACCAATTTAATGAATTTTTCGAAGAGGTGACCAGGTGTGTAGATGAGGGCAATGCATTTGATGTAGTCTACTTGGACTTCAGCAAGGCTTTTGATAAGGTCCCGCATGAGAGACTGATAATGAAGGTAAGAGCCCATGGGATCCAAGGCAATTTGGCAAATTGGATCCAGAATTGGCTGAATGGCAGGAAGCAGAGGGTGATGGTTGAAGGATGTTTTTTGTGACTGGATGCCTGTGTCCAGTGGGGTTCTGCAGGGATCGGTGTTGGGTCCTGTGCTGTTTGTGCTATATATATATATACAAGTTAGACTTGAATGTGGAAGGTTTGATCAATAAGTTTTCGGATGATGTGAAAATTGTTGGGGTGGTAAATAGTGAGGAGGATAGCCTTAGACTACAGGAGGATATATATGGGCTGGTCAGATGGGCTGATCAGTGGCAAATGGAATTTAATCCGGATAAGTGTGAGGTGATGAACTTGGGCAGGACAAACAAGGCACGGGAATACACAGTGAATGGTAGGACCCTGGGAAGTACCGAGGATCAGAGGGACCTTGGTGTGCATGTCCACCGGTCCCTTAAGGTAGTGGGACAGGTAGATCAGGTGGTTAAGAAGGCTCATGGGATATTTTCCTTTATTAGCCAAGGCATAGAATATAAGAGCGGGGAGGTAATGCTGGAACTGTATAAAACGCTGGTTAGGCCACAGCTAGAGTATTGTGTGCAGTTCTGGCATCCGCATTATAGGAAGGATGTGATTGCACTAGAGAGAGTGCAGAGGAGATTTACCAGGATGTTGCCTGGGCTGAAGAGTTTTAGTTATGAGGAAAGATTGGATAGACAGGAATTATTTTCTCTGGAGCAGAGGAGATTGAGGAAGACATGATTGAGGTGTAGAAAATTATGAGGGGCCTTGGGCAGCACAAACAAGGCACAGGAATACACAACAGGAAGGAACTTTTCCCCTTGGTGGAGGGATCAATAACCAGGGGGCATAGATTTAAGGTAAGGAGCAGGAGGTTTAGAGGGAATGTGAGGAAGAATTTTTTCACCCAGAGGGTGGTGAGAATCTGGAACTCATCACCTGAAAGGGTGGTAGAGGCAGAAACCCTCATAACATTTAAGAAGTATTTGAATGTGTACTTTCAATGCCATGCCATACAAGGCTATGGGCCTAGTGCTGGAAAATGGGATTAGAATAGTTAGGTACTTGTTTGACCGTTGCAGACTCAATGGACTGAAGGGCCTTTTTCTGTGCTGTAGACCTCTATGACTATGACATTTGGATCACTTTTCCTGTTCAGGTTTTGAGTCTCAAAGGATGTATATTGGGTATTGGTGAGAAAAGTAACATGCTGTCTAAGATTTGGGCCTTGCACTCATCAGAACAGTTTGCAAGATTAGCAATCGTAAAAGGAACAACAAACTATACTGCATAAGAAGATTGTGCTTAATGGTTGGCAAGTGGATTCTGATTGGTCCAGACATTGCCATGGAGAATGCAGCAGGGAACAGTTAACAAGGGCTTGGCAGTTAACTGCATCTTGACCTTCTGATCTAAGATCCTCTCTTACTGATGTACTGATCTCATCCTTTATTAACAATGCTACACCACCTACTCCTCCTTTCTGCTTATCTTTCCTAAATGTCAAATACCCTTGACCATTCAGTCCCCAGCCTTGGTCACCCTGCAGCCACGTGTCTGTAACAGCAATTGGATCACACCTATTTACTCCTATTTGTGCCATCAATTCATCTACCTTGTTGCAAATGTTGCATTTATTCAGATAGAGTGCCTTTAATTTTGTCTTTTTAACATTTTTTTCTCTGTATTTTGACCCCATTTTATTCTGGTATTTGTTTCCGCTATCTTCCAATTTTGCTTACTACCTTTCTACTTCTCATTACCAGCTTTGTTTCTTTCCTATCTGAATTTCCTCTCAGGTTCCCACCCTCCTACCAGGCTAGTTTAAATCTTCCCCAACAGCACTAGCAAATCTCCCTGTGAGGATATTGGTCCTGGTTCTGCTAAGGTGTAACTACTACTCCTTGTATCAGCCTTACTTGCCCCAGAACCAGTCCCAATGCATCAGAAATCAAAAACTGTTCCTCTTGCACCACCTATCCAGCTCCATGTTTATTTACTCTATCCTCCTATTTCTGTACTCATTAGTACATTGTACTGGGAGTAATCCTTAGATTACTGCCTTTGAATTCTTGCATTTTAACCTCTTGCCAAACTCACTAAAATCTGATTTCTAGGTCTTATTCTTTTTTCTCTCTATGTCATTGGTACTGATGTACTGTTTACCCTCTCCCATAAGAATGTCCTGGAGCCGATCAGTGACATCCTAGGACCTGGCAGCAGGAAGGCAACATACCATCCTGGAGTCACGTCTATGGTCGCAGAAATGCTTTTCTTTCCCCTAACTATTGACTCCCCTACTGCTATTGCTCTTCCACTCTCCATCCTCCCCTCCTGTGTAGTTGAGCCACCCAGGATACCACAGATATTGCTCTGGCTGCACTCCACTGAGGAACCATTGCCCTCACCAATATCCAAGATGGAAAGCTGGCTAGTGAGTGAGATGGACCAAGGGGACTCCTGCACTACCTGCCTGGCAGTCATCCATTCCCTCATTGCCTGTGGTCTCTTAACCTGTGGCGTGACCACCACCCTAACATGCCACTCACATAGTTCTCAGGCTGGTTGATGTGCCACAGTGGGTCCATTCATCACTCAAGTTCTGAAGCTGGTGACACTTCCTGCACATGTGGTCATCTAGGCCACAGGATGCATCTGTGACTCCCACATATTACAGGATGGGCATTCCACATGGGTGAACTGCCTTGGCATGCCTTAACTTTATTTTACAGACTATTTATGATAAACATGGAGACTACAAACCTAGGCCCTACTGCTACTAATAAGCTATACTACTGCTAGTAACCATCCTAATAAAATCTTACAATTACTAATAAATTACCTGAGTTTTTAAAGATAAATGAGCAAAACACTCACCTACCAATCACTTGCCTATTTCCCTGTGAAATCACACTTTGAATTTTTCTCAGAATGTGGCCAGTCCACAGACTGAGCCTCCTAAATCTTTAAAACTGGCCTACCACTCTCTGTGCTCTTTTAATCTCAAAGTTCAGGTAGCTACTTAAATGAACAGCACTTCCTCCCTCACTGCACCAAATTTCCTCACTCACTAACCAGTGACCAGTTGCTGTCTCTGTGCTTGCTCACTTCCTAGGGAATCTACTTCCAGTGGAAACAATTTCTTTCCTATCTACTCTATCAAAATCTCTCTTAATTTTGAGCATCCGTATTAAATCTCTCCTTAACCTTAGTTGCTCTAAGAGGAACAATCCCAGCTTCTCTAGCCTCTCCATATAATTGAAGCCTCTTATTTCTGTTATCACTTTCTGCATCCTCCCCAAAGTCTTGACATTCCTCCTAAAATACGGTGCCCCAAGTTGGACAGAATAATTTAGCCGAAGCCTGACCAGTGATTTATAGAGGTTCAGCATAACTCCAGAGTTTATTAGAGGAAGGCTCTTATAAGCCAGCAATGCTGAAGTGATATTGCTGACCTACATGGATAGACTGAGAACCCAAGACCAGCAGATCTGAGTGTCAGGAGTAGTCATTTATATTTGGCTCTGATGGGGTTGGATTTTGGGATTCTGCCAAGGTCCAGAATAAGCCTGAAAATACTGGTGCCGGCCAGCACGTGGATTTTCCTGATGCTGATCCCAGTGCCAGAATTTTGAGGAAGGCAGATTTGGGGCAAGGCTCTCCCCCACAGGGCAAGCAGCCAATTAGGATCACTAAGAGCCCTCAAGCTCCTGGGTAACTTGCTGAGCAATCCTGGGTGCGTGGATAGCTACACTAATAACCAGATTAAGATAACGGGCAGAGTTTTTCCTTCGTTGTGCAGGCGTGGCAATGGTCTGCCTTTCGCAATCAGGCCCCGGCCGCGATTTCATGCCGGCTGACCAATTAAAGGCCAGCCAGTTTGAAATACAATCTGATAACCTCAGCGCTGCTGGGGTGGGGGCGGGAGGAGCCTGAGATCTAAAGTGTGTGTTTGCACGGGGGAGTGCTCAGTAACAGCTCCCTGAAGGCACAGAGCTGCCTCAGGGAGCTGCAGGGTTTTTAATCTGAAAAATAAACATTTTACATATGAGATACACGTATTCCCCCACATGTGAGTCTGCCACATTAACAGGGACATGTAAAAAAGGATGTTGAAAATTTTTTTATTTCTTTTTAGTAAGCGTTGGAAACCTCAGCCTGCCCTATTTGCCCGCTTGCTAGCCGATCGGTTGAGCGGGCAGCGAAAAATTCAACTTTATTAATTACTCAAGGGCCTTAATAGGCCTCTTAATGTTGACTGGCATGCTGCCACCTCTCACCCGCTGACCGAAAGATTGCAAGAGTGCGCGGTGGCACCGGGACATTCGCCCAACCTCATCGCGCACTATTTCGCTCCCATTCTGTTTGGGCGCACGCCCGCATGATGAGGGAAACATTCTGCTCAATCAGTCAAACTCATAACATGGCTAACTTAAGCTTGAGAGAAGCAACATACATTCATACACAGGGATCCGTGCTTCGCAAGCAAAAGGAGTATGTTCAAACCTTGCACCTTTTTTTGGATTACCCAGAGCTTCAGGAGTCTTTTATTCCCCATTGCTTTCTTCATGACTTGATGAATCACAGCTGACTTACCAACCAATTATCAACCTTTTCTCTTGTAGTATCATTTGTGTATTGTCCTGTTGTGATCATTTGAAATTTGGCATTCTTGCATTTGTCCTGATGAGTGCAAGATGAACAGCTTCAGCAGCATGTCTCTCTTTTCAGCAATATTCAAGTTCTATACTACCAGTGGTAAAGTATGTATGGAATTGTCTTTATAAACCTTTTCCAACCATGCTAAGGCACATGGTTGTGCAGCTCTTTACTGCTGCATCACTGCACCATTCTCTTTTTGTAATGATCAGTTATTCAATGATGTACAAAAAATGCTCCCAACAACAGGCAAAAGGAGGGAAAGATACAGGAGTAGGAAACAATAAAGAGCAGGGATATGAGCACACTTGCTGAATTTATTGTTTCAGACTTCAATGCTGAAGAGAAGAGGAGGGGGTTTCCCTTTGCAATTAGGAGCAAGTCAAAAATATTTCTAAAGCTTGTGTTAATGATTTTGCAATAAACAGCAAAGAGAGAAAATCCCTCCGTCCAATCAGCAAACCATTCAGCTGAATTTTTATGTATTTTATTTGGGGTGGGCAATTGTTCTTTGGTTATATTACAGGCTTTTAATGCTGGTTATTTTGGCATAATCTCCACCTTAATTTTAATTATGATTAACTCATATTTTCTATGAATAATAATGCATTTTCACGCAAGTAATAAAACACCAATTAAACAATTATTAAGGTGAAACCATTGAAATAAGCCCACCAGACATCTTTCTCATCCAGTATAAGACAGAATGTCTATAAAGCCGCAACTGAAGTAAGATTAAACAAGGCTTGCAGACCTTACACAGGATCAGTTTCTCATGCAAGTAGAATATTTGATTTGGCAGCAGCTGCCTCATCTCAGCAGAGGATAGAAATGTCGGGAATGAAGCTTTACCCTTTTCAAATAATTTTCTGGCAAAGAGCCAACTGTATTGCATTAACAGAACAGCAGTCTGTGTCGTTTTGGGCTCAGTACAGATGTGATCACTGATTTGGATCACCATTTGTGATTGTGACCTGTGAGGGTCAGCGAAGCTATGAACTTATGCATTACTCACTCTTTCTGAATGCTAGGTTGTGATTATACAAGCAGCTTCCATCAAACATTAAATTGTATATAGGAGACCACCAGCACCTTGCTCATGAAGTCATCTTTCTATGTTCATTTTACAAGTGTGGAGCATTGAGAAAGGTGAGGCTGATGTTGAGAATGGAACATTGGGAAGGAAAACGCCTAGAGTGCAGTATTGAGAAAGGCAAGAATGGGAAGGGGGATTGAGAAGGGCAAGATGTGGAGGGAAGATTGAGAAGGGCAAGATGTAGAGACGAGATTGAGACGGGTAGGGCTGGGAGGGGAGATTGAGAAGGTCAAGGTGTGGAGGGCAGATTGAGAAGGGCAAGATTTGGAGGGGAGTAGTAGAATAATATGATCTAAGAGTCTGCGAGGAGCAGGGGAGACAAATTGCAAAATGACATCACAGCACAAGGAAGGGTAATGGGAGAAAATTGTAAGTAAATATTTAATTTAACCTACCTATAACTTCAACTAAATCAATTAATTGTTTAAGGACTTAAAAAAAAATGGAATAGATTAATTTACACCCCCCACCCACTCGACTGCCCTCCTGACACTCTCCCACCCACCCTCCAGGTCCTCCACCAACTGCTACCCACTACCCTCTGATATCCACCCAACACTCCGGATGACCACCTGGCCCATCCCCTGACCACCCGAACCACCCCACTGACCACCCTACCAGCCCGACTGACCATGTAACCCCCCCACCCCCCCACTCACCAATCCTCATGCGCCCAACCCAAACCACCACCCATCTTACTCATTTTTCCTTCTCCTTGGTGCCTCAAAAAGGCTGGACCTTTAAACTTACCTGCTTTATGGCAGCTGGTGCAAAGCAGGCATGGCTTCCTTTCATTTGTCTCTGCTGCCAGTAATTGTGTCAGACCCCCAAGGTGAATGCCTACAAATGAAGACCCAGGTTGTAGTTAATTAACTTAAGACAAGCACCATATTTGGAAGGGAGCTATGAAGGACCACATGGTAAGGCAGCCACGCGGATCACCCTTTTAAAAAGAAAGCCCTAAATGCTGTCTGCAGACAACAGGACACTGACTGCAGAGATAGCAGCAGAAAGGGCAGCAACATCTACACCTTTAAGAACTGGAGATGCAACATCGTAAGGCCTCCAAGCCTGTTCCCTTTCAAGTCCACCAGTGTAGAAAAATGTGATAGCACTACAAGTAAGTAACTTCGTGACCTGCTGAATATCCATCTCTTCAAGGGATTCCTGATACATGACTCCGGCCATTGAATCCACCGAGACTACCCTCAGGAGTGAAGCACCTTCTTCACCAGGACTGCAACATGATTTTTTCAAGATGAGCCAATCATGCAAATTACAAGCTTTTTTTTTTGTTCATAACTTGTAAAAGTACACTATTCCTTTTAATTGCATTTTTCTGTCTAGGTGTGTGTGTGTGTCTGTGTGTGCGTAGTGAGTAAATGATGTAGCATTAGGATTGCAGGGTGAATGCATGATAAATAATCCTCTTTATTTAAGCCCACAAAAAGCTGGCTGCTGGTTATTCAAATTATTCATACACTTGGGTTAAGAGCCACACGCCTCTTCCAATTCAAAAATATACTAATTACTGACAGTATGGCAGGGGAATAGGAGTTACAACAATTCTCTCTCACACCTGCCCATTACAATGTAAATACATGAAGCATTTGCAACCAAATAGATGAATTAATAACACAGCTAGATATAAATGATTTAATATCCATTAGGAGTTGTGGCTTACTGAGGTTGAAAACTAAATATTCAATGAGATATAGGCAAAATGGATAAGTGTTGGGGTGGTGGGTGAGTGGGTGGTAGGGGTGTGCAGGTTACAATGGTTAACCCTGATAATGAAGGATAGGATAAAGGCAGTAGAGAGAAAGGATCTTAGAGTGAAAAATTTAGGGGCAGAATCTTTGGCTTGGTGAGCTGGGTGGGCCCCGGTTGCGAGGCATAAAATGATGCACAGTGACGTCGGGTGTGCAACCGCTGCACGCCTGCTCGTGCCCGCTCCTGCACAACCCCCCCCAACCCCCCCCCACCAACCCCCGGACAAGGAGAAAGTTCTCCCCTAGTTGTAGAAGCCATTTGGATTGAGCTAAGAAACAACAAGTATTACAATCCCCATAGATACTGATAGCCCTTAAAAAGAGATAAGAATTTCCTAGTGACTGATGGAAAGAATTGCATAAGATTTCATGTTTTAAGACTTTTACTGGAAAAAACAAGCTAAAATCAACTAAAATTATCAGCTAAACATTACTTAATAGGCAATTAACACACCAAGCTACAGAAAAGATACTTCCCCATTAAATAATTAGTAGACCCAAAAGACCTTCCGCACATTCCCAGTAGATATATTGCCTTGAAAACTCAGTTCCAAGGGCCACTCAACTTTTCAGGAGAGTCCCTCCTCCCTGCCACAGCAGGGCAAGTTTTCCAATATCATTCGAAAGTTGCTCTACTAAATCTCCTGGTTATCCTCAAACTGGCTTTCCATGGGAAGGCAATTGTTGGTAAGTCTTTGGTCCTTACATCTCCATAAGCCCAGTCTCTTTGAACAGAGAACTGATTTTCATCATCATTCTGCTTTGTGGCTAACATAGAACAGTCTCTTCCTCTGATTTTCACCGCTACAGCTGTTTTTGTCTCCCTCTCCAGGTCTCTGGATCTATGGCACTCTGTGTCCAGAAATACCAGCTACCCCACTTTTGTCAAGCTGTGAAACCCATCATGTGAATTTCAATAGGTTTCAGCCTGGGTCTCTTTCCCCTTGACAACCAAATCACATTGGCCTGCCTCTGGGCAGTGTTTAGCATGATCCCTCCATCCCACAATTCAGAACATTATAATTCACTTTAGATTAAAGGAAATATTTTAAAACATGATTATCTTATAAAGTCTCACATTCATAACAAAGGGACAGAAAAACTGGTGGGACTAACTTATAGGCCTCCTTACAATAGTAGCTGTGTGGACAGAGTATAAACCAAGACGATAGAGGTGCTTGCAACAAAGGTAATCATGGAGGACATTAATCATCATTTAGACTGTGCAAACCAATTTTCAGTAGTAGTATGGAGGACAAGCTCATGGAATGCATGCAAGATACTTTACAGGTTAGTATGTTGAAGAGTCACATTGGGAACAGGTTATTTTAGAACTAGTATTATGCAATCAGACAGAGTTAATACGAAACTTATTTATACTTTTTGGTTAAAGCAGCCTTTTGGGAAGAGTGATAATAATATAGTAGCTTTTTATATTGAGTTTGAGCTAGTTAAGTATGAAACTAGGGTCTTAAGTCTGAACAAGCAAATTACTTAAGTACAAAGGATAAGTTGGCAAAGGTAGGTTGGGAAGCTAGATTAAAAGTTATGAAGTAAATAATGTCAGATATTTAAAGATTTAATTCATAATTCATAATGGATATACATTCCATTAAGAAATAAAAACCCAATGGGGTAAGTGATCCAACCAAGGCTAATGAGACAAGTTAAAGATAGTATTAGATTCAAGGAAGAGGATTATAATGTTGCCATTGGGATGGGCTCCACTTAAACCAGGCTTGGACAAGTGTCCTGGCAAATCGAACTAATGGTATGGTAGATAGGGCTTTAATCTAACGAAGGAAGGGTGTGTGAGGATTCATGGAATGGTAAATGGGATCTAGGGATGGACCATAATTGCTGGCCTTGCCAGTGTTGATAACATCCCACGAATGAATAAAAAATAATATTTAAAAGTAGTAAGTAAAATATCAAATAGTGATTTGGGTAAAAATAAACAAATGACAGGGTGGAGGGTTTATTAGGTCTGAATAAATTGTATGGGAGAAGGGATCCTGCTGTAGGCTGCCCCAGGATGGTGCAGGGTAATCCTTAGGGCTGAAAATTGTTGCAAGGTTGCAAGGCTCATCACCAGGAGACAGACTTGTGCAACAATTTGAGGCAGCCCTCATTGTCATAAAAGCAGCAGCGCCAATTCAGTTAGGATTGTGTTGACTGCATATGAAAACCACACTTTAGAAAGGCCTACATTAAGATTGTAGAGTGTGCAGTAGATGTCTAGGATGGTGCTGGGAAAAGCAAAGCAGAAATGAGACCTAAATAACCTAAAAATATTTATAGTTTATCTACCTTAAAAAGCCAAGCAGTAGCTGCTACAGCTTTGGTGGGTGAAGAGACTGTGGCAGATGATGGTTCCTGTTGGACTGCCAACAAATAAAATGCTAATGGCAGCAAGCAACCAATATATGCAAATCGGGTTCCGATTCGGCCATTTGGACCCCAATATCATTTCAACTTATAAAAAGATCATGGGATATAGAAATTTCTGGTTAGGCCAGCCTCTTTTACCCATCTCTAATTGCCCTTGAGAAGATGTTGGTGAGTTGCCTTGTTGAACCATTGCAGTCTGTGTGGTGTAGGTACACCCACAGTGTTGTTAGGAGGGGAAATAAATCAAAATCGAGGAAATGTCATCCAGCACTCAACCCACTTTGAAAGTGAGTAGGATTGGTCTGTCAGAGCCACTGGAAGCATTATTTTTAAGGGCTTTAAGCTGCAGGTAATTGTGCCATAGTATCTGACTACTATTGTGGTGTTTGGATTAGCATTTCTGGCTTCCTGGCTGCTTCTTTTCATACTTAACCTCAGTAAGTTTCTGTTCATTATGGATGCCATTGCTGCCAGTTTGATTTGGACGCGGAAGAGATGGAGCAGGAAAGTTGCAAGCAGCAGTACCCTTAGGGAGGCGTAGTGGTATTGTTGTTGGACTAGTAATCCAGAGAAACAAGGTAATGGTCTGGGGATTTGCAAAGCATTTGTAAAAATCTTCAACCAGAAGTGCTGAGTGGATGATCCATCTCAGTTCTCTCTAGAGATCCCCAGCATCACAGATGCTATTCTTCTGTCAATTCGATTCACTCCATGCGATATCAAGAAATGGCTGAAGGCACTGGAGAGTGCAAAGGCTATGGGCCCTGACAATATTCCAGCAATAGTACTGAAGTCTTGTGCTCCAGAACGTGCTGCGCCCCTAGCCAAACAGTTCCAGTACAGCTACAACACTGGCATCTACCGGGCTATGTGGAAAATTGCCCAGTTATGTCCTGTACACAAAAAGCAGGACAAATCCAACATGGCCAATTAAAGCCCCATCAGTCTACTCTTGATCATCAGTAAAGTAAAGGGTCATCAACACTTGCTTAGCAAAAACCTGCACACTTACACCCAGTTTGGGTTCTGCTAAGGCCATTCAGCTCCTGACCTCATCACAACCTTGGTTCAAACATGGACAAAAGAGCTGAATGCCCAAGGTGAGGTGAGAGTGACTGCCCTTGACATCAGGCCGCATTTGACCGAGTGTGGCATCAAGGAGCCCTAGCAAAACAGGGGTCAATGGGAACCAGGGGGAAAACACTCCACTGGTTGGAGTCATACCTAGCACAAAGGAAGGTGGTTGTAGCTGTTGGACGTCAATCAACTCAGTTCCAGGACATCACTGCAGGAGCTCCTCAGGGTAGTGTCCTTGGCCCAACCCTCTTCAGTTGCTTCATCAATCTTACTTCCATCATAAGGTCAGAAGTGGGGATGTTCGCTGATGATTGCACGATGTTCAGCACCATTCATGACTCTTCACATACTGAAACAGTCCATGTCCAAATCCGGCTAGACCTGGACAATACCCAGGCTTGGGTTGACAAGTGGCAAATAACATTCATTCTACATAAGTGCCAGGCACTGACCATCTGCAACAAGGGAGAACCTAACCATCACCCCTTGATGTTCAATGGGATTACCATCACTGAATCCTCCACTATCAACATCCTGGGGTTACCATTAACCAGAAACTGAACTGGACTAGCCATATAAAAACTGTGGTTGCAATAGCAGGTCAGAGGATAGGAATTCTGTGATGAGTAACCCACTTCCTGACTCTCCAGAGCCTGTCCACCATTTACAAATCACAAGTCAGGAGTGTGATGGAAAACTCCCCACTTGCTTGGGTGAGTGCATATCCCATAACATTCAATAAGCTTGTTACCATCCAGAACAAAGCAGCCCACTTGATTGGCACCGCATCCACAAACATTCACGCCCTCCACCACTGATGCACTGTGGCAGCAATGTGTATTATCTACAAGATGTACTGCACGAATTCACCAACTTAGGCAGCAACTTCCAAACCCACGGCCACTACCATCTAGAAGGACAAGGGTAATAGATAGATGGGAACACCACCACCTGGAAGTTCCGCTCCAAGAGACTCATCATCCTGACTTGGAAATATATCGCTGTTCCTTCACTGTCACAGGGTCAAAGTCCTGGAACTCCTTTCCTAACAGCAAAGTGGGTGCACCATTTGGACTGCAGTGGTTCAAGAAGGCAGTCTCACCACCGGCTTCTTAAGGGCAACTAGGGAGGGGCAATAAATGCTGGCCCAGCCGGCGAAGCCCACATCTTGTGAGTGAATAAAAAAAAAATTCAGCATACAGCAGCAGCTGGGCCTACTGAAGGATGAGATGAGGGGACTGATCACAGAGGCCATATCCAGTGGGTACAAGCCAGGAGCAAGTTTATTGCATCAATATGAAAAGCAGTGCATCAGGAGGCTCTAATTTACCACCCAGGCTGTCTCCGCTTTGTCCATAAAGATGTGCTGCCTGCTGGTCCATGGGGCAATGCTTTGTCAATGCCTGTGAAAGTTGCCATAGCTCTTAATTTCTTTGTCACTTGCTCCTACCAGTCTGCTACAGGGGGCACAACCTGTGTACAGCTGTACACAGCTACATCAAGCAGGCCATCAATGCTGTACTTGCCAGGGCTGAGCTGCAAATCTCTTTCCTCACTGGCATCAACAGTCCACAGAGAAAGCTTAAGGACTGGCAGCAGTGGCCTGCTTTGCACACGTCCATGCTGTCAGTGAATGCACACATGCTGCCACCTGATCATCAGCCAGAAGCCTTTGTTAATACAAAGGGTTATCACCCAATTCATGCTCAGCTTGTCGTACACCATGGAAACAGGAACATGCAGCTTTGGGCAAAGTTCCAGGGGAACTGTGTTGAGTTTTTTTTTATCCTGTGACACTCAATCGTCTGGAACACAAAAAAACAAAATACCGTGGATGCTAAAAATCTGAAAAATAAAATCAAAATGCTGAAGTTACTTGGCAGGTCAGACAGCATCTGCGGAGAGAGGAAAGAGTTAATGAGTGGAATTTAATGTCCCACCTGTGAGCAGGCTTGGAGGTGGGGGAGGGGGTGTAGGGCGTTTAATTGGGTGGGGAGGTACACAATAGAAAACACATTGCCCTCCCAATGATCTCCTCACCCTGCCCCAATTAAGTCAGAGGAGGGGAAGTATGAGACTGAGGCCTTTGCGGCCAATTAATGGCCTCTGAAGGGCATCATCCTGCTGCTGCTAGTACCCTACCAATGATGGAAGGGATGGGGGGGATGCATGCCACCTGTCAATGCCACCATATATAGCATGCTGGGCTTGCCTATGGGCTGTGGGGAAGCCCTCTTGTCCAGGCACCCTGTGCCCAACAGAGGGTTCTACCAGCAGCAAAGGTTGCCCCTACTCGTAGACCCACCCCACCCTCCACGCCGAGTCCCTGTCTGTCCCTCAATGGTCCTACCTGACTGCCCACCTACCTGGGTTCTGGTCCTTCAGCACTGCTTGTGGTCCTGGACCTCCTGCAGTCACAACAGTGGTAGCGCTGTCAGCTCTCCAACTGGCTGACAGCTCTTAGAGCCAGTTTTCTTGTCCTGAAGCCCTGGCTAACACTGATGGCAGGCAGGTAACTTCCTGTAGTGATTTAATTCCATCAGAGCTCATGGAAGTAGCCACTGTAGGTTTGCCACCGGCTCTCCAGTAGTTGAATGGGGCCACTGTTGCATTCATGATTCAGGTCAATAAGCTTTTTATCTGAACTGGGAAAAGTTAGAAATGTAATAGATTTTAAGCAGGTGAAATGGGGGAGGGTAGAAAAAGAAGAAAAGGGAAGGGGGAAACAGAGTTAATGTTTCAACTCTGTATGACTCTTCTTCAGAGCTGAAGAGAGATAGAAATATGATGGATTTTATACTCTTGAAAAGGGATAGGGGTGGAGCAGGTGGAGCAAAATAGAAGGCCAGGGATAGGTGGGAGCACAGGAGAGGTTTGACAAAGATGTCATGGAAACAAGACAAAGGAATTGTTAATGGTAGGGTTAAAGAGTAAAGAAAGTACTAGTAGTAGCATAAAGGTAAGATAGCAGAATGTGTTAATAGCAGAACAAGAATCAGCACTCTGTGAAAGCAAACATAAGAGCAAGTTACAGATGGCCCTATGGGAAAAAGATCAAAATGGAGGACAATGCCACTCTTGGCACCTTCTTTAGTCTTTAACACTACCACTAATACTCCCTCTGTCTTGTGTCCATGACATCTTTGTTGAATCTCCCTTGAGCTCCACACCACCTCACAATATAAAATCCATCACTTTTCTACCTCTCTTCAGCTCTGAACAAGAGTCATGTGGACTCGAGACTATAACTCTATTTCTCTCTTCACAGGGGTTTCCAGACCTGCTGAGTTTTTTCCAGGGTTTTCTGTTTTTATTTCAGATTTCCAGCGTTTGCAGGATTTTGCTTCTACTTTGACGCTGAGCACAGAGTTGACAGCCACAGCATTGGTCAACAGCTCATGATTCAGAAGACTGCCAAGAGCTAAATGCCAATGAAATCTGCAAAGAGCTGAGCCCATGACAGGCCATCATAGTACATTCACAGGGTAGGTTTCCTGACCTTCAGGTGTTGCAGTAACCCACAGGAAGACATAACTAAATGACTGCTGTTTTTAAAAGCAGCCTCATTACATCACCACCCCTGTTCAGAATTCCACTTAGGCTCAGCTAAAGATTTATCCAAATCAACTGCAGTCAATACCCTCCATGTATTTCAGATTTACAAACAACACACGGCATCTGTAGTAATGATTTCCTCAAAATCACCTTGGTTCAAAGGCAGAGACACAACAAAAATCGAATAAAAATGAGCAAAAACAAAAAAAATCAGGTTAATTCATTGTCAGAAAAATTAATTGACCTGTTAAAGTTATGTATGTTTTTAAAGTCTTCTGATTTGTATACCATTCCCCAGGTCTTCACTCCAATCCATCCAGTTCATCTTTTGATCAGATGACCAATTAAAAAACAAATAAAGTGTGAATCTATACACAAGGAGATGATGCCATTTTAATTCTCCACCTTGCTGACCTGACGCTGAGCTCTCCATCCATGGCCTAGAGCACTGTTCCAATGAAACTCTTTTGCTTAGGAACTTTACAGGCTTTCAGGCTCAAGAATGAATTCAATGATTTCAGACCATAGGGGAGAATTTTCCTCATGTCAGGCGGGCCGAACGGGAGTGGGTGTGGGTGGGCGCAGATCCAATCGCCGCCCGCGATCGGGTCCGCGACGCCATTTTATGCGGGCGGGCCAATTAAGGCCTGCCCAGCGTATTTCTCGACTCCTGAGGATAGTGGGAGTGGACGGGCGGCGGCAGGAGTGCACTGACCCACTCTGCCTGTGTTGGCGGGCGTGTGATGGGAATCCAGGTACAGACTGGGCTAATCAATGCTCTTCTCTCCTTTTCAGGAGAAGATTGCACACAATTCTGCCGAGTGGATGTGGACTGGTGGAGGCCAGGCCCAGTTGGCCATCTTGGCTCCTCTTGAACAGCAAGCCATGGATCTGGAGAGGCGCCATGCACATAGGTCCACTGGTGGTGGTGAGGCTGGTGTGCCATGGGGAGGTATGTTTGCCGAGCTTTGAGGTCATCATGTGTGTCCCAGCAAACATGGCAGTGCTGAATGCTCAGTGATTGAAGTTTGCAACATGGGTTAACCATTGATTATGGAAGGATGAGCGCATAATGATTTGGGAGACAGGCATGTTCATTGACATTGTCTCCACTTTAACTAATCAAATCTCCTTGTTCTTCCTTTCAGCACCACTGGTTCAGGGCCAGGAGGAGGCAGAGGGGCCACTTCTTACACCTGACGACCCTGAACATATTGACTCACCAGCGTCACTACCTCTGCCAGGCAGGCACCAGTGCAGATACTAGCACCACAGTGGGACTTAGATCTTCAGCTAGTGTCCCAGGGCACAGCGGTGAGGGCACTTCACACTCGCTTGAGGTGCAGACAGAGACAGAGTGTGCCCATGGCGCTGGCTGTTGAGGGACTACAGGGGACTAGGCACATGCTCGGTCATTGGCTGATGATATGCCTCTGGAGTTGTCCATGAGGCAGCAAACACTAGAAGTGCAGCAGAGTATGCGGGAGGACCTGGCGGAGATAATGAGGCAATGCGTGGCATGGTGCCTATGCTGGAGGAGTCCACGCAGAGCATCACCATGCAATAAGCCTCATGGCCGAGCACCTTGCTTCCTCCATGGTGAGAGTGGCGACTCTCATGGAGAGGCTCCTCCAGGAGACCAATCAGGGCCTCCTGGGGTTGCGCTCGGACCTGCAAGCCCTCAAAGCGGCATTGACCTCAGCTGGTCAGTGCCAGTGTGGGAGATGGCTTGGGCACCAAGTATCCCAGCTCGGTGCCCGTCCATCCACAGTGAGTAGGGAGGTCTGAAGTGAACTCACGACCTCTGTGGGCTCCTCTCAGGGCCCTCCGGATGAAGGCAGCAGCTCCTCTGCCCCTCTGCCAGTGACCGTGGTATCTGATGAGGCTGCGGTGACTGGGGAGATGCCAGCTGTGGAACTGGCAGCTCCATCCCAGGTGGGACTATCAAAGCTCCACGGGCCAGAGGACGGCTGCCAATGTCATTGAGGCCAACAGGACAGCAGAGTCAGCAGGCTGTCTCAGACAACAGTCCCAGCGAGAGGGGAGCACCTAGACGTAGCACCCATAAGCGTAAATTTAAGGCACCTTAGGCATACCATGAGTTTCTCACTGGTGCTTTTATGTTGCTCCATCATTAAGACTTGGCATGATGTGCAACATCTTTTTTTTTTGGTTTCTGAGGTTAATTTTGTAATCTCATTAAATGTTGATATGTAAGCATGGCTCAGGGTGATTCCTTACTTCTGCAGGTAGACGGGAACCCATGATGTTATGAGTGAGTTGTTTGACATTGACCTTTATTGACAAGGGCCTTAGTTAGTGTTCCTATCCAGGCAGATTTAGCACTCAGGTATCGAGTATGGACCCTGCAGCCCTGGTGTATGTTGAAGGTCCATCTATGGTGGGCTCGCTGAAGGTTCTTTGGATTAAAGCCGCCCGGGTGTCCCTGCCTTCCTGGAGTATGCCCGGGTCAGTGTCTAACTCCTCAGCATTCTCCTGTGAGTGCTCATCCTCGGACTCACTGCTGGACTCATCGTGTGCAACCAGAGCAACTGCGTCTACATCTTCCTCATCCACTGCGTCACCCCTTTCCAATGTTAGATTGTGGAGAGCACAGCAAGCAACCACTGTCAGCGACACACGATCTGGGGGGTATTGGAGTGCGCCCCCTGATCAGTCCATGCATCGCAAGCGCATCTTGAGAAGACCGATGGCTCTCTCCACCACAGCCCTTGTGGAGGCATGGCTCCTATTTTACCGCTGCTAAGCCCCTGTTCTTGGATGGCAGAGAGTCACATTTTGAGGGGCTGGCCCTTGTCACCCAGCAGCTATCCATCCAGCTGAGCTGGAGCACTGAAGATCCTCGGCACCTGAGAGCGTCTGAGCATGTAAGCGTCGTGGGAGCTGCCTGGGAACCTTGCGCAGACTTGCAGAATCTGCAACTTGTGATCACACACTATCTGCACGTTCAAACAGTGGAATCTCTTCCTGCTGACGAAGGCACTGGGCTCACCCGCTGGTGCTTTGATGGTCACATGTGTGCAGTCAATTGCACCTTGGACACAGGGGAACACAGCAATCGCTGCAAAGCCTCTGGCTCTCTCTGTCTGGCTGGCCTGGTCCCAGCGGTAGTGGATGAAAGTCAATGCACGCCTGAACGGAGCATCTGTCAGCTGTTCGACACAAGTGTGGACAGCTGATTGGGAGACACCGCAAAGATCACCCACCGAGCCCAGGGAAGAGCCGGTGGCATAGAGGTTGAGGGCGGCCGTGACCTTCAGCGCCGCTGTCAACCCTCACAGTTGGTGTAGATCTCAGGGCCTATCATCTGACAGATGGAGGTGACTGTCTCCCTTGAGCGATGGAGCCGCCTTTGGCACTGCACCTCAGACATATTGAGGTACTGCTTCGCGCCTTTAAACCCTGGCAGCAGGATAGTGGCGTCTTCTGTGGCCCCTCCTGCCTTGGACCTCCTATTTGTCCTGCGCCCCTTGTGCCTGTACCTCCCAAGGGTAGTTCTCCTGGAGGCTGAATGTGGACTCCTGGCCTCCTCCTCCTTCTGGCCCTCCCTTCCTCCTCAGAGGAAGTGCCTCCATTGGATTGCAGAACTCCCATTCCCAGGCTAAGGGAAGGCTTCCTGAAACCTGCAGGCCCCACAAATGATCATTACTGTTGAGTCCTGACCTGAAGGTTGTGAGTCCTGTCCAAGCAGCTGGTATGAGTTTTGAAGTATCCCTGCTCACACAGGCGAGTAGCAGTAACTTTCACAATTAAATATCTAACAGATACCACTCGCGACCTCACTGACCCCTCTTATCCCACCCGTGGGTGAGGTTTATACAGATATCCTGCCTGTGATGTCCTGAAGATTGCACGGGCCCTGGAAAGTTGCAGTCGATTGCTGCCTCAAGGGCCTTAACCAGCTGATTAATTAATGGCGGGCGCACACCTGCGAACACCACGCACCCATCCAAATATCGCGATGGCGCACGGTGACTTCGGGATGCTCACCAACATCACCATGCGTCATTTTACACGTTGAAGTATGGGGGCCTGTCCCTGCACGTCTACGAGAAAATTCCGGCCATAATATCTGATCTTGAATGTTTCAGCCTTACTCTTGTTTTTGCTTTCAGAGGGTAGCTATTCGTTAATCTGCCATTCACACCTTTTCTATTTTTGTTTCTTTATTTTTCCCCATTAGCACCCCCTTTGGCCCTGCACCACCAACTCTTTTACCATTCAGTATCTCCTGTTTTCCGCCCTATCACCTACCTGCACTTTTCTTAATAAAAGCAAAAATTTACAGATGCTGGAAAAACAGACGGGGCAGAATTTAGCACTTGGTGGGCGTGCGAGCCCCACCGGCTCGGCGGCGGGTGGACAGCCGAACCCCGCTGCTGAAACGGGGCCAGCTGCCATTTTGAGTGGGCGGGCCAATTAAGGCCTGCCCAGCAGCCTGCCTGATGGGACATGTTAATAATAAACATATAAAATTTATTACATTTTTTAAAAAATGTGCATGAAACTTCATCCTGCCAGTGGATGAAGTTTCATGAATAATCTGGAGCCCACTAGGGCTCCTGGCCTGCCCGCCAGCCTTAAGCTTAGACGAGCAGGTCTTTAATTATCTTAATGAGCCTGTCAATGGCCTCAATTGGCCATTGACAGGTCGGCGGGTGGACAGCTGATTTCGCTGTCCATCCACCTTCCTCAATATTTAAAGGGATCGGGATGACGTTGGGGGTTCCTCCCATCGTCATCCCCCGTCATTTTCCCCTCAGCGAGTGGGACCCACCCCCAAATTGCCGAGGGGAAAATCCTGGCCATAATGCTGGAAAAACTCAGCAGGTCAGGCAGCATCTGTAGAGAGAGAAACAGAGTTAATGTTTTGAGTTCAAATGACTCTTCTTCAGAAGAGGAGTCATTTGGACTTAAAAAAATTATTTCATAGAGGCACAGAGTCATAGAGGTCTACAGCACAGAAAAAAGGCCCTTCAGCCCATCAAGTCTGTGCTTGTCAAACAAGTACCTAACTATTCTGATCCCATTTTCCAGCACTAGGCCCATAGCCTTGTATGCCATGGCATTGCAAGTGCACATCCAAATACTTCTTAAATGTCATGAGGGTTTCTGCCTCTACCACACTTTCAGGCAGTGAGTGCCAGATTCCCACCACCCTCTGGGTGAAAAACATTCTTCCTCACATCCCCTCTAAACCTCCTGCCCCTTACCATAATTTCATGGGATGTGCGTGCCACTGGCTAGGCCAGCATTTATTGCCCCTCCTTAATTGCCCTTGAGAAGATGGTGGCAAGCTGCCTTCTTGAACCGCTGTAGTCCATTTGGTGGAGGTATATCGGCAGTGCTGTTCGGAGGGAGTTCCAGGATTTTGACTCAGTGATATGAAGGATTGGTGATATAGTTCCAAGTCAGGATGGTGTGTGACTTGGAGGGGAACTTGCAGGTGGTGGTGTTCCCATGCATCTGCTGCCCTTGTCCTTCTGGGTGGGAGAGGTCGCAGTTTTGAAAGATGCTGTCAAAGAAACCTTGGTGAGTTGCTGAAGTGCACCTTGTAGATAGTACACACTGCTTCCGCTGTTCATCGATGGTGAAGGGAGTGGATGTTGAAAATGGTGCAAGTGGGTTGCTCTGTCCTGGTTGATGTCAAGCTTCTTGCGTGTTGTTGGAGCTGCACTCATCCAGTCAAATGGCGAGTATTCCATCACACTCCTGACTTGTGCCTTGTAGATGGACAAGCACTGGGGATTCAGGAGTTTAGTTACTCGCTGCAGAATTCCCAGGCTCTGACATGCTCTTGTAGCCCCCAGCGGTCACTGCTGTCAGTGACAGTCTACCAGTTTTCAGGGTAAATGTCCGTCATCTTCATATCTCACTTGCAGGTGTCTTTTATTGAAGGTTGGTGACCTAGTGGCCAGTTCACCATAAATAAGGTTTTTGGATGTACAGCCATAATCCATCCAATGAATATGGCTGAGCCAGTGCAAATGGTATTGGCTTAGCAATGAGTCTGTGATGGAAAGAACATGATCCAGGACCTCTAATTGGTGACCTTGTCCTGCCAAGAGATGCCAAGGATACATCTGAAATAATAAAGGTGGAAACTGTTCAGACTTTTCTCCTGCCTAGCCTATGTTGTCAGGGCTCATTACTGTAGACGAGTGTGCTGAGGATACAGGCTTGGTAGATTTGCAGTTTGGTGTTCTCAGTCAGATTGTTCTTTGGACAGCTTGGACATAACAGCTGCAGCTTTTGCAATGCTTGTGTTGATTTCAGCATCAAGTAACAGTTGGCTGGTGATTGTGGAGCCTTGATATGTGAAGCTATCAACAACCTCCAGTGTCACATTGTCAATGATAGATGGTGGTATGGCAATGTCCTGGACTATAACAAGTGTCTTCCTGATGCTGATGGTCACACCAAACTACTTGCAGGTGTGCGGGAGGCTGTCCATTTGCCACTGAAGGTGTTTCTTTGTACGGAATGCTGGTGTGGCATTGTCAAAGTAGACCAACTCTCTGATCAAGACTTGGTGCACTTTTGTCTTGGATCTCAGGCGGGCAAGGCTGAACAGCTTTCCATCAGCTCTGGTACGTAAGTAGACAGCCTCTGTAGATGAACTGAATGCATAGCACAGCAGCAAAGAGGAGAATATGCTGAACAGCGTTGGTTTCAGAATGCAAACCTGTTTGACCCCATTGCAGAGCTCAAAGTGTTCTGATGCTTCCCCGTCATAGCTGACCTTGCCCATCATGTTGTCATGGAAAGAGGAATCACACTGAGTGGGCAGAATTTTGCTGTCGGCGAGCAGGGGGCGGAGCCTGCTCACCGACGCATAAAATGATGCGGGATGACTTCAGGTGGAACCCCCGACGTCACTCCGCCCCATTTAAGTTTTCAGGAAGGTGGGGGCACAGCCAAATCAGCTGCGGGCTCAGTGACCTGTCAATGACAAATTGAGGCCATTGACAGGATCATTTAAACAATTAAAGGACCTGCCCGTCCAACCTTAAGGCTGGCGGGCAGGCCAGGAGCCCCGGCGGCAAATAGAGAAAACATGAAACCTCATCCAGCGGCAGGATGAGGTTTCATGCAGGGTTTTAAAAATTTGAATAAAGTTATTCTGTAAATTATGAACATGTCCCAACACATGTGACATTGTCACGTGAGGGGGACATGTAAGGGATTTTTTTTTCTATGTTTAATATTTTTCAAAGTGCAGGCGATCTCCCTGAGGCTGCACTTAGCCTCAGGGAGATGTGCGCATGCATGAAAGAGCGCACTCTTGATTTCAGGGATTCCCCCCACCCGCACAGGGAGCGCATAGCGCTTCCCACCAGATGTCACACTGGGCGGGTCTTAATTGGCCCGCCCATATAAAATGGCGGTGCGGCCTGCTTCGCTGACGGGGATCGGCTCCGCGCCCACCAAGATTGGGTCGGGCCTGCCCACCTGACAGGCAGAAAGTTCTGCCCAGTAGCTTCGGCAGGTAGCCAATTTTCTCCAGGAGCCTAAATAGCCCGACTCTGCTCACATGGCTAAATGCCTTGGTGAGATCGATTAAGCCAAAATATAGTGGTCTCATTTATTCATGGCATTTCTCTAGCAGCTGCCAGACCGAAAAGATCATGTCAATTGTAAATCATCCAGTTCTGAGGTCACACTACAATTTGGGGTAGGTGCATTCAACCAAAATCTGCAGTCTGACAAAGGTAACACATTTAAATACCTCTCCCACGGTGCCCAGCAGGGAGGTGCCTCGATGGTTGCTAATTTCACGGCTGTCACCCTTGTTCTTGAACAGGGTCACAATCTTAGCATCACACATATTGTAGAGCGCTGCCCCCTCCCTCCAGCAGAGACACTGAAGTTTGTGCAGATGTTGCAGCAGTACTGGTTCCCCATGCTTGATGAGTTCAGGTGGTATCGCTTTAGCACCTGGAGCTTTGCCATGGCAAGTGAGTCAATAGCTTTGCCAAGCTCCTCCACTGAGACAGGCAGGCTCTCTGTGGTGCCTAAAGCCAGCTCATTGAAAAATTCATTTGATTTTAGCAACGCATTCAGTAACTTTAATTGGTTTATTGCAGGTGCTTGAAAATTAGAATTTAGCCCCTAAAACCCTAAGTCTGGCTGAAGATGCAGCAGCGTGCTGGGGGAGAGGCAGGTAATTAGGAAGGCACTTTCTCACTGAACTCATGGTTGGAGAGATGCTTTGGATGAGTCATGTGTGATTTAGTAAATTTGCAAGAGGCTTACTACTGGAAGATTGGGCACAGGCAGCTGAAGAAAGAAGATAAATCTCAAAAAGGCACGTATGAGGAGTGTATAATTTCATTGAGATGGACCTGCAAACTCCACTTGTGAAGATTCAGCAAGAGAGGAAAACTGCTGGGTTTCCAAGTGAAGAAAGGAAAAAATAATATGAATTATGCCAAGGGGAGGAAGGTGACACTGGCACAGGTTGCCCCCTCTCTTATCTCCAGAATGGCAGACCACTACCACAAGAAGTTTGATGATCTGACAAAGGCAGGCACGGTAACACAAGGCCAACTTTTCCTTTTTTTCTTCAGGTGCTTTAGGCACCAGCAGCTTCCTCACTGTTTAAAATTAAGGGCCAGAATTTTTACCTTGTTGGGCGGGCACATGCCCGACCTGAACGGATGTAAAATGATGTGCAATTACTTCATATGAGCGTCCAGACGTCATCGTGCACTTGCGTGATATTTCGGTCGGTGGGTGCGCGTGGCAGTCGGCAGCATGCCTGCCGACAATTAAATGGCCTGTTAAGGCCATTAAAGTTATAATTGAATTAGATTTTTCACTGCCCACCCAACCTTACAGTTGGTGGGCAGGCGAAAAGGCCAAGTAGCTTTTACCATTTTTTAGGAAACTTCATCCACGGGTGGGATGAGGTCTCCAACAGCAAATAACAATAAAATAAAAATGTAAACATTTCGTAAATAACACGTCCCTGCTCATGTGACAGGATCACATGAGCAGACATGTTTTTTTAACATTTTAAAAATCTCTATTTTTAATTTTCTAAACTCTTCATCTCCCTGAAGCAGCCCTGCACCTGCATGCACTTGTGCGCATATGCGAAGTTCCCTGCTCCCCCCCCCCCCACCCCCCACCCCCCGCCAACACACAGGCAGTGCTGAGAGCTGCAGTGCGCATTTCACACTATGCAGGTCTCAATTGGCACACCAGCGCGAAATTGTGGTTCGGCCTCGATTGTGGGTGGTGGTGGGCTTCATGACCGCTCCTACCTGCCCTCGCCAAGCCTGCCTGATGAAGTAAAAATCCTGGCCAAGGGCTGCACAACTCATGGTTCACGCTGCACTCAGGTTAAAGAGGGCACCGGTTTAGCATGTTGTGTATATATTGACCATCTCTTCTAACAGCAATGGGCTGATGGTGTCAGATCTGTTGCATTTACCTGTCTGACGTCACCTGGGAGGCAACTCTCAATTGCTAGTCTTTATTTGAATTGTGCTGCTTCGCTGTGTGAAAATTGGCTGCTGCATTTCCCTCCAATAATGGCTAGAGTTCAAAGGTGCTTCTTTTTGTGTGGGGTGTCCTGACCCACACAAAGTGCCAGACAAAGGCAAGTTCTTTCTTGTTATTAAATAGCGGTTACTGTTAATGATTCCGCAACCAATGCTAAACACAAGAGCAAGACTTCTTCTTTGAGTGTCATGTGGCAAAATTGTTAATATGCTCTCTATAATTGAAATTATGGTTTCAGTCCACAAAGTCCCCACTATATTTTAAATAAAATAACCAGAAAATTGTATAACAGCTCGAAGAATGCAGCAAAATTTGCATTTACAATTAAAATAAAAATGTCAAGAATGAACATGCTCCCAGCGTTGCCTCTGAAAGAGCTGATATTTGACAAAAGATCATCCTGACAGCTTCACATTAGTCCTGAAGCCTTGAGGGAAGCTCTGCAGTACACTCGCTGAAAGCACAGGAGCTTGGGCTCTGGAAACTTGAGACATTAGTGTCTCCTGGGCACCCGAGAAGGTGAATTGCTTTTACACATATTGGTTTGAAAATTGTGCAGATGCTTCATTTCTGCTTTGAGGGCAGAGCCGAGGATGAATGCAGCTTTGCGTAACAGACTTCAAACACTGAATCTGTTTAGAGCTGTGGGTTATTTAAGTAAGTTCGGAAAGGGCAATGGTTTGCATGTTAATTTCTGTCAAGTTTAATGTTCTCAATAGAAAGAGATGCAGACTTGTGGGGTATAGAGAAATGCTGTTATATTTCATGAAATATTTAGGAAAAAGCATCTTAATTTAATTTTGTTGCCTTAATGGACTGCACTGAATAATTTAGCTCAGATGAGTGGTTATCTTATATGTTACAGCAAAATACTTTTAAATATGACTTTAAGAATGTTACAAACAGTTACAGGAAGATGTAAGGATATGGGGAAGAAGGAGATTCATTTCAGATTAGTTTAATAATGAATCAGACAGACATGCATGACCTCCTTCTGTACTGTAAACTACAAACTTTTTTGGTTCTGTAGGAACTCTATTGGTATGGAATTGGTTTGGATGCTCTTGGTAATGGGCTCCAATATGTTTCAAACACACAGTTAACAATAAGACAATGTTAACATAAAATGAAAAGCTTTTAATTAATTACAAAAAACGTTGCACTAAGTAAAATAAAGCCTTTCTAATAGATTCAGGATTGCACAATTTCATTCGGGTGAGCTACAAATGATTTTATTCAAATTTGGCTGAATGGATATAAAATAAAGAAGTTTAACAGTTTATTAGGTCTTCAACTCTTTTATATCTGTTAATAATTAAACACAAAGTACTGCAGATTTTGGAACTCTGAAATAAAGACAGAAAGTTCTGGAAAAACTCAGCGGGTCTGGCAGCAGCTGTCAGGAGAAAAACGGAATTAGTATTTTGAATCAGATGACTCTTTTTTCCTCTCAAACTGCTGAGTGTTTTGCTGCTTTTGCTTTGTGCTGATCAGTTTTGGTTACTGCAACTCATTTTTTCTAGACAAAAACAAGTTTCCAGGATAGGTATAAGATGGGGTAGGTACGGTCTTAAAATCACTATGCAGTGAGTTACTCACAAGGTCACATGGGTTATGCACCAGTAAAGTCACTGACTTCTCTTTTCCTACACCGACCATACTTGTGGCCAATTTTGGGGTGCAATTGTGCTGTGTAATAATTAGCACATGAAAATGCCAACACTCAATAAATCAACAGCCAGAGGGAATGTTGTCTAAATGTGTTTTGTTATTAATAAATCATTTGGGAATTTGAGCAGTTTGAGTCAAAGTTTTGAAAGTTTTGAATTTCAAATTGCAACACAGGCCGGATTCCTCAATGCTGAGAGACTGCCGATGCTGAGAATTTACTCAATTTACATTAAAGGGAAAAATCAGCTCAGATGGCCGTAGAGTAATGGGTTAACTCTAATGATAGTTACTGAGCATGTGCTTAAGGAGCTATATCAAATTGTCACTCACTGAAGGAAGATAAGTGTGTCAGATCTTTGAGGGTCACTCCAGCTATGTCTTAATCTTACTTAACCTTTGTAAATAGGTAGTATGTAAATAAATGTGTTTTCAGCAGAAGACCATTGCCTCTAGCAAGATCTCTTCTAGAGTAAGAAGCTAACAAAACCTGAAATAAAGCCACAATAACAGAATGAGTACCCTGAAAAATATGCATGGTTGCAAGATTATGATTGCAAAGTTGTGTTTAAATTTCGAAAAGCTTGTATTTTTGATTTGAGGTTTACACATTGCAGCATGTAACACCTAGTGCAGTTTTCTTCACAGTTTTTCAAGCAAGGGCCACTTTAGCAAAAAACCTGCAGTGAGTGAGCCACAAAGACTACTAAAATATCATTGCTTACTAACCCAGTAACTCACTTGGGCCAAAAAAATACGCAACACCAATGGTTGAATACTCTGCTAGTTCTATGGTGGTTGCTATGGCAATATAACTGTTACTATACAATGCACATACTTAGATATACGTATTGGCACACATTATACCATGGGGTCAACGTGACATGGAAGGAAGGCTGACTGTTAATAGGCTGGGTACACATTTTTTAATGTTACAAACAAAATAAATAAGAATATAATGCTGGGTTGGGTGCCGGCTCACCGTGACCCTCTGAGCATAAAGTGGTTACTGAAAATGGATGGATGGAGACAGGGAGCTGCACTTAGTGTCGATGGGAGCCGCCACTGGCTTGAGGGCCTTGCAGTGAAGAACAGTGACCTATTGCTATAACTCATGTTGCCTTCTAGTAATGTTCTGGTTCCAGCTTACCTCTCGAAACTTGCCTCACAAAGTGACTCTCAGCATCTTGTTTACTTTACGATACCTGCTGACAATGATATCAGTGTAAAATATATGCCCTAGAATTTGCAGTGAGTGGTAAAGCAAGTGCACTCAGCACTGACCTCGAGGAAAGCCTTGCTGAAAGATTTAGCAATTTCTGAGGTGAGAACTTTACTTCCTCTTGCTGTGTAGTAAATTGTAACGTTCTTCGATGGGGATTCATTGCCAGCTTGGGGCTGCAGTGATGGCATCAATAAACAATCACATTCATGACTTCTCACAGACAGTCAACCAGCAAATGAAAAGCACTAATAATCATCAAATCACTTTAACGTTTTACAGAGAGCAAAATAAAGATTAGGACAACCTAAGATAGAGGCAGAAATGTCATTAATAAACTTTCTATTATTTTTAATATTTAAATATCAAGTTTAAAAATTCTAGTAATCAATAATGATGTTACATCCAGTTAACAACATTGTGCAAATACAAAATTATTATTTCAGGATTGCTCAGCAGTTATTATTACTCAGGTCACTGTTAAAAACCCGATGATTGAACAAGACTTAAGTTATTATGGGTTTCTAGAAGCAATGTGAGAGTAGAAATGGGAAGGTTATCACCAAATCAACTGACATTCCTGATTGTTGTCTCTAGGCTAGGAGTGGAGCATCCACAGGGCAACATGTGGTGGGGCAGTGATTGATGGACCACAGCATCAGGGTGTCCTTGTTAATCTGCACTTGTGCTAAATCCTGTAGTCGTAGTCAGATTTAGAGGCGTAATAATGGTGACAGTTCATGATCAAAAACCCTAAAAATTCCTAGCCTTCATTTCTCTTACATCTTTCATTGGGAATGAGCTGAGAGGTGCCTAATAATCATACCAGAATTATACATGTCATGCATTAGTACAATATTTATTTGCTTACAACTTTATTAGGAGAATAAACCCACTTAAAATAAATGGATTAACACCTGTATTAAATTGTGAAACAGTGGAATGTTTTATGAATCCGTTATGTATTTGTTAATAACAAAATAGTGATTCTTAGGCTATGGTCCTTAAATAATATACATCGGTGAAGAATTATTTTTTATCTGGCATTTCTGTTAATGCAGCCCATGAGCCTTATCAATTCTCTTCAAGGGAGATTGACAATCTCCAGGGTTTTTCTTCCTGGATAGTGATCATGACTTGCAATTCCCTTTATGAAGCTACACACTGGCAATTCAGCAGCGAGTGATTTAGGGAAAGGGAATATCAAGGTCATAGACCAGCAAGAAATCAAAACTCTGCAAGTTTGCCTGAGAGTCTATCAACTATATTAATTGATGGCACCTACATATAACGTTTGCAAAACATGCCTACCATTCCAAAACAAAAACAAAATTACCTGGAAATACTCAGCAGGTCTGGCAGCACCGGCGGAGAAGAAAAGGGTTGACGTTTCGAGTCCTCATGACCCTTCAGCAGAACTGAGTAATATTAGGAGAGGGGTGAAATATAAGCTGGTTTAAGGGGGGTGGGGGGAGAGACGTGGGGGGGGTCGTTGTAGGAACAAGCAAGCAGTGATAGGAGCAGATAATCAAAATATGTCACAGACAAAAGAACAAAGAGGTGTTGAAGATGGTGATATTATCTAAACGAATGTGCTAATTAAGAATGGATGGCAGGTCACTCAAGGTACAGCTCTAGTGGGAGTGGAGTGGAAAGACTAATAGGGCATAAAAGGTATAGATTTAAAAATAATGGAAATAGGTGGGGAAAGAAAAATCTATATAAATTATTGGAAAAAACAAAAGGAAGGGGGAAAAAAACAGAAAGCGGGTGGGGATGGAGAAGTGAGTTCAAGATCTAAAGTTGTTGAATTCAATATTCAGTCCGGAAGGCTGTAAAGTGCCTAGTCGGAAGATGAGATGCTGTTCCTCCAGTTTGTATTGGGCTTCACTGGAACAATGCAGCAAGCCAAGAACAGACATGAGGGCTAGAGAGCAGGATGGAGTGTTAAAATGGCAAGCAACAGGGAGGTTTGGATCTTTCTTGCGGACAGACCGCAGGTGTTCTGCAAAGCGGTCGCCCAGTTTATGTTTGGTCTCTCCAATGTGGAGGAGACCACACTGGGAGTAACAAATGCAGTAGACCAAGTTAGGGGAAATGCAAGTGAAATGCTGTTTCACTTGAAAGGAGTGTTTGGGCCCTTGGACGGTGAGGAGAGAGGAAGTGAAGGGGCAGGTGTTGCATCTTTTGTGTGGGCATGGGGAGGTGCCATAGGTGGAGGTTGAGGAGTGGGGGGTGATGGAGGAGTGGACCAGGGTGTTCCAGAGGGAACGATCCTCCGGAATGCCACCGGGGGGGTGAAGGGAAGATGTGTTTGGTGGTGGCATCATGCTGGAGTTGACAGAAATGGTGGAAGATGATCCTTTGAATGCGGAGGTTGGTGGGGTGATAAGTGAGGACAAGGGGGACCCTATCATGTTTCTGGGAGGTAGGAGAAGGTGTGAGGGCGGATGCGTGGGAGATGGGCCGGACACGGTTGAGGGCCCTGTCAACGACCGTGGGTGGAAAACCTCGGTTAAGGAAGAAGGAGAACGTGTCAGAGGAACTGTTTTTGAAGGTAGCATCATCAGAACAGATGCAATGGTGGCGAAGGAACTGAGAGAATGGAATGGAGTCCTTACAGGAAGCTGGGTGTGAGGAGCTGTAGTCGAAGTAGCTGTGGGAGTTGGTAGGCTTGTAATGGATACTGGTGGACAGTCTATCACCAGAAATTGAGACAGTGAGGTCAAGGAAGGGAAGGGAAGTGTCAGTGATGGACCATGTGAAAATGATGGAGGGGTTGAGATTGGAAGCAAAATTAATAAATTTTTCCAAGTCCCGATGAGAGCATGAAGCAGCACCAAAGTAATCATCGATGTAACGGAGAAAGAGTTGTGGGAGGGGGCCAGAGTAGGTCTAGAACAAGGAATGTTCCACATACCCCATAAAGAGACAGGTATAGCCGGAGCCCATGCGGGTACCCATAGCCACTCCTTTTATTTGGAGGAAGTCAGAGGAGTTAAAGGAGAAATTGTTCAGTGTGAGAACAAGTTCAGCCAGACGGAGGAGAGTAGTGGTGGATGGGGATTGTTCAGGCCTCTGTTCGAGGAAGAAGCTAAGGGCCCTCAGACCATCCTGGTGGAGAATGGAGGTGTAGAGGGATTGGACGTCCATGGTGAAGAGGAAGCGGTTGGGGCCAGGGAACTGGAAATTGTTGATGTGGTGTAAGGTGTCAGAGGAATCACGGATGTAGGTGGGAAGGGACTGGACAAGGGGAGAGAGAAGGGAGTCAAGATAATGTTCAACCCCGGCCGTGTATTCACTATACCCCCTGACCTTCACCTCTCCAACGCTGAACGTTTATTATCTTGACTTCCTTCTCTCTCCCCTTGTCCAGTCCCTTCCCACCTACATCCGTGATTCTCTGACACCTTACGCCACATCAACAATTTCCAGTTCCCTGGCCCCAACCGCTTCCTCTTCACCATGGACATCCAATCCCTCTACACCTCCATCCCCCACCAGGATGGTCTGAGGGCCCTTAGCTTCTTCCTCGAACAGAGGCCCGAACAATCCCCATCCACCAATACTCTTCTCCGTCTGGCTGAACTTGTTCTCAAACTGAACAATTTCTCCTTTAACTCCTCTCACTTCCTCCAAATAAAAGGTGTGGCTATGGGTACCCGCATGGGCCCCAGCTATGCCTGTCTCTTTATGGGGTATGTGGAACATAAGTTGTTCCAGTCCTACTCTGGCCCCCTCCCACAACTCTTTCTCTGGTACATCGATGATTACTTCGGTGCTGCTTCATGCTCTCATCGGGACCTGGAAAAATTTATTAATTTTGCTTCCAATCTCCACCCTTCCAACATTTTCACATGGTCCATCACTGTCACTTCCCTTCCCTTCCTTGACCTTTCTGTCTCAATTTCTGGTGATTGACTGTCCACCAATATCCATTACAAGCCTACCGACTCCCACAGCTACCTCGACAACAGCTCCTCACACCCAGCTTCCTGTAAGGACTCCATTCCATTCTCTCAGTTCCTTCGCCACCGTTGCATCTGTTCTGATGATGCTACCTTCAAAAACAGTTCCTCTGACATGTCCTCCTTCTTCCTTAACTGAGGTTTTCCACCCACGGTTGTTGACAGGGCCCTCAACCATGTCCGGCCCATCTCCCACGCATCCGCCCTCACACCTTCTCCTCCCTCTCAAACACATGATAGGGTCCCCCTTGTCCTCACTTATCACCCCACCAGCCTCCGCATTCAAAGGATCATCTTCCGCCATTTCCGCCAACTCCAGCATGATGCCACCACCAAACACATCTTCCCTTCACCCGCCTGTTGGCATTTCGTAGGGATCATTCCCTCCGGGGCACCCTGGTCCACTCCTCCATCACCCCCCACTCCTCAACCTCCACCTATGGCACCTCCCCATGCCCACACAAAAGATGCAACACCTGCACCTTCACTTCCTCTCTCCTCACTGTCCAAGGGCCCAAACACTCCTTTCAAGTAAAGCAGCATTTCACTTGCATTTCCCCTAACTTGGTCTACTGCATTCGTTACTCCCAATGTGGTCTCCTCCACATTGGAGAGACCAAACATAAACTGGGCGACCGCTTTGCAGAACACCTGCGGTCTGTCCGCAAGAAAGATCCAAACCTTCCTGTTGCTTGCCATTTTAACACTCCACCCTTCTCTCTTGCCCACATGTCTGTTCTTGGCTTGCTGCATTGTTCCAGTGAAGCCCAACACAAACTGGAGGAACAGCACCTCATCTTCTGACTAGGCACTTTACAGCCTTCCGGACTGAATATTGAATTCAACAACTTTAGATCTTGAACTCACTCCTCCATCCCCACCTGCTTTCCGTTTCTTCCCCCTTCCTTTTGTTTTTTCCAATAATTTATATAGATTTTTCTTTTCCCACCTACTTCCATTATTTTTAAATCTATACCTTTTATGCCCTGTTAGTCTTTCCACCCCACCCCCACTAGAGCTGTACCTTGGGTGTCCTGCCATTCATTCTTAATTAGCACATTCATTTAGATAATATCACCACCTTCAACACCTCTTTGTTCTTTTGTCTGTGACATCTTTTGATTTTCTGCTCCTATCACTGCTTGCTTGTTCCTACAATGCCGCCCCCCCCACTTCTCTCCCCCCACCGCCCCCCCCCACCCCAACACCTTAAACCAGCTTATATTTCACCCCTATCCTAATATTACTCAGTTCCGCTGAAGGGTCATGAGGACTCGAAACGTCAACTCTTTTCTTCTCCGCCGATGCTGCCAGACCTGCTGAGTTTTTCCAGGTATTTCTGTTTTTGTTTTGGATTTCCAGCATCCGCAGTTTTTTGTTTTTATGCCTACCATTCCAATTGTGTGGCTCTAATAATAGCTTTTAGGCTTTGTTTACATCCTAAGAACAAAATCAAACATAATAAACAGGTAACAGAACAGTGAATGGGATTGTTACATTCCTCATATTTTCTTTTCTGCTGATGGAAGTCCTCTATGAAGATCTGCAATGAGAAAAAAACATTATTAGAATTATTTGAAGTGGTAACAAGCAGGATGGATAATTGGGAACCAGTGGATGTAATATATTTGGATTTCCAAAAGGTGTGCAATAAGGTATTGCACATAAGGCTGTTTAATAAGTTAGGAGCCCATAGTGTTGAGGGTAGTATATTACCATATTACCGTGGATAGAGGATTGGCTAACTAATAGAAAACAGAGTTGGGATAAGGAGGGCATTTTCAGGATGGCAACCTGTAACTAGTGGAGTGCCACAGGGATAAGTGTTAGGGCCTCAATTATTTACAATAAATATTAATGACTTAGATGAGGGAAGTGAATGTACTATCGCCAAATTTGTGGGTGATACAAAAATAGGTGGGAAGGCAAGTGTTGAGGATGACAGAGTCTATAGAGGGATAAAGACAGTTTAAGTGAATGGGCAAAAACTTGGCAGATAGAATATAATGTGGGAAAATGTGAGGTTATGCACTTTGGCAGGAAGAAAAGAGGAGCTGAATATTATTTAAATGGGAAAGACTGCAGAAGGCTGCAGAGGGATTGGGAATCCTTGTGCATGAATCCAAAAAAGCTAACATACAAGTTCAACAGGTATTAGGGAAGGCAAATGGAATTTTGGCCTTTACTTCAAAGGGAATGGAACATAAAAATGAGGAAGTCTTGCTAAAGCTACACAAGGTACTAGTTAGACCATGCCTAGAATACTGTGAACAGTTTTGGTCCCCTTATCTAAGGAAAGTTATGCTGGCATTGGAGGCAGTCCAGAGAAGGTTCACTAGGTTGATCCCGGGTATGGAGGGATTTTCTTATGAGGTGAGGTTGAGTAGGTTGGGCCTGTACTCACTGAAGTTTAGAAGAATGAGAGGCGACCTTATTGAAACATATAAGATTCTTTGGGGTCTTGACAGGATAGATGCTGAGAGGTTGTTTCCCCTTGTGGGAGAGTCTAGGACCAGACGGCATAATTTCAGAGTAAAGGGTCGCCCATTGAAGACGGGGATGAGGAGGAATTTCTTCTCTCAGAAGGTGGTGAATCTGTGGAATTCTTTACTGCAGAGGGCTGTAGAGACTGGGTCGTTAGGTATATTCAAAGCTGAGACAGACAGATTTTTAATCAGTAAGGGAATCGAGAGTTATGGAAAAAAGGCAAGAAAGTGGAATTGAGGATTATCAGATCAGCCATGATCTCATTGAATGGTGGAGCAGACTTAATCGGCTGAATGGCCTACTTCTGTGCCTCCATCTTATGGTCCAACCAGCTAAGTGGGCATGCTTGTGTGAAAAGAGCAAAGAATTGTACACTTTGTCAGAGAACAATGTATCTAAATAATGGCAGTAATTTGAGGGGAAAATAACCTTCTTGCTGCAGTGGAAAATACCTACAGGATCTATGAATCACCTTTGAAAGTCATGACTGTAGCTTAATTATGGCTGGGAACTTGGACCATAGACCTTCAAATTAAAGAAATTATTGCAGTCCTCGAGCTGGGAAGTATTCGCATTATTCTTTACGCTGAATGGATTCTTTTTCAGCTGAATGGTGCTGAAAACACACAGCAAATGGAAAAGGTTCAAACAGGACAGCTGTGTTAACACCATTTCCTTTTAGTTTGCAAATGCTTCAGTCAATATTTAAAAACAGCTAAAAGTGGATGCCGCAAGTTTTTAATAATGTATTATAACATTTGTTCCTGCAAACTAAGAGGGGGGAAAAAAATGTGCTAAACAACTTTGTAATTAAGCGTTGATAGCCTGCACACAGAACACATTCCAGCATTTATGCTTTTATTCCATAATATCACACAGCCAGACTTCCCCAAGGGGCCTCAATAATCCCACTTAAATTAGTTTCCTGTGTGAATCATTTAACGTTTGTTTTCTCTTTTGAAGGAATGATGTTAAATTAATGTACATTATCTTCTAGCAGCTAAGTAATGAAATGAAGAAGCTTCTTTAATTATCTGGTTAAAGAAAGTTATGCTGTTCACAGCTGTAATTCTTCAAATGGTATGTTCCTAATCTACATAATACTGCTATGAGAAGAGGCTGATTGGAGGTCAAGTGCTTTGCAGTTGGAAGGTGGAGAAATTGGACAGCTGCTTTGCAGCTTGTAGGTGCCTTTGGAAAGTAGAAAGAAGAAAGGACAAGCTTTGATATAATGCCTTTCATAACCTCAAATATACCCCAATGTTCTTTATATCTAATGAAATACTTTCCAATTGCTGTAACCATTGTGAGGTAAGGAACTGCAGCAAGTTGCACACAGCAGAGCCTTACATATAAATTGGATAAATGACTGGATATGTGTTATTGATGTTGGCTAACAGCCTGTGGGAGGTTGGGGGCATGGGGGGCATTGCTTGGTTGCAAAGCCTCTGGATTAATTGGGTGTCTTCCAGAATGGGCAATTGACCCCCTAAGAGTTGCTGCTGTTGATTCTGGACTAAAGAAATAAAGCAGGTTGTGCATGCAGAGCATTCGGATGTCTTTACTTTCAGTGAACCAGCCATGAGTTCCTTGGCTTCTGGTGCAAAGTCCTCACAGTTGGTGACTGCACAGTGGCAGTATCTCATAATCAAGCATTTTGCAGCCAGAGTGAAGTGGTAATGAGTTGGTATTTTAACTGCCGATGCCCAGTTTGCACCAGGTGGGGTGGGGAGGTGGTGGGAATGGTGGGTTTAGGATTAGCAGCATTCTCAGGCTCTTTGTATCAAAAATAAAGGCAAAAAATTCCATCAATAAAGTGCACCAACAAATGATAAAATATCATTTATTTGTTTCACCATTTTTCCAATCTTGAACTATGTTAAACTTGGAGCCAGAGTGTTTGTGCAGGACCTCTGTGGAATTCAAGGGCTGAATTTTCCCGACTGCGTGTTGGCAGGCTTGGAGGTAGGGGGACTGGAAAACTGGGGAGCAGGATCAAGACAGAGGTGGGAAAACAATTAAGATGCTTAAGGTTCCAGTTAGGGGAATTTTGCACCCTAGTGACATTTTGCCACCAGCAGACCAATTGCCCCCTCCACCAACTTCCCCTCCCAAAAACCCAGTTGAATGAGGCTGCCTCCATGTGGCAGGCTGTTTGGAGGGTGGGCGGTAATCATTGGAGCTGGAGGATCCTTGCCCCAAAGATGGGGTCACAGACAGGAGAGGCCACACCTGCAGCCCAACCAATTCACCCAGAGAGGCTTCCCCTCTGCTCTGAGCGGCCTTCATAATTTTTATTTTAGATCCATGCTTTTTTCAAAATGTGTTTATGGGATGTGAGTGTCGCTGGCCAGGCCAACATTAATTGCCATCCTTAATTTCCCTTGAAGCGCTGCAGTCCCTGTGGTGTAATATGATATCATTTACCCTGCAATTTGAGAGGAAAAAGCTGGAATCAGATGTAACAGTATTGCAGTTGAATAAAGGCAACTACAGAGGCATGAGGGAGGAGCTGGCCAGAATTGACTGGGAGATGGGCCTAGCAGGAAAGACAGTGGAACAGCATTGGGAGGAGTTTCTGGGGGTAATTTGGGAGACACAGCAAAAATTCATCCCGAGGAAGAAGAAGCATACTAAAGGGAGTTCGAGGCAACCATGGCTGACAAGGGAAGTCAGGGACAGCATAAAAGCTAAAGAGAAAGCATACAATGCAGCGAAGAGCAGTGGGAAACCAGGGGATTGGGAAGCCTACAAAGACCAACAGAGGACAACTAAAAAAGAAATAAGGAGGGAGAAGATTAAATATGAGGGTAAACTAGCCAGTAATATAAAAGAAGATTGCAAGAGTTTTTTTTAGATATATAAATGGTAAGAGAGAGGCAAAAATGGACATTGGGCCTCTGGAAAATGACACTGGAGAAGTAGTAGTTGGGAACAAAGAAATGACGGAGGAACTGAATAGGTACTTTGCGTCAGTCTTCACAGTGGAAGACACGAGTGACATCCCCAAAGTTCAAGAGAGTCGGGGGGGCAGAGGTGAGTATGGTGGCCATTACCAAGGAGAAGGTGCTAGGAAAACTGAAAGGTCTGAAGATGGATGAATCATCTGGACCAGATGGATTACACCCCAGAGTTCTGAAGGAGATAGCTGAAGAGATAGTGGAGGGGTTAGTGGTGATCTTTCAGGAATCACTGGAGTCAGGGAGGGTCCCAGAAGACTGGAAAACCGCTAATGTAACCCCCCTGTTTAAGAAGGGAGTGAGACAAAAGACGAGAAATTACAGGCCGATTAGCCTGACCTCGGTCATTGGTAAGATTTTAGAGTCCATTATTAAGGATGAAATTTCAGAATACTTGGAAGTGCATGGTAAAATCAGGCAAAGTCAGCATGGTTTCATCAAGGGGAGGTCATGCCTGACAAATCTGTTAGAATTCTTTGAGGATGTAACGAGTAGGTTAGACAAAGGAGAGCCAATGGATGTTATCTACTTGGACTTCCAGAAGGCCTTTGACAAGGTGCCACACAGGAGGCTGCTCAGTAATTTAAGAGCCCATGGTGTTAGAGGCAAGGTATTAGCTGAGTGGCTGTCTGGCAGGAGGCAGAGAGTGGGGATAAGGGGGTCCTTCTCAGGATGGCGGCCGGTGACTAGTGGAGTTCTGCAGGGGTCAGTGTTAGGACCACAACAATGATCTAGATGAAGGAACTGAGGGCATCCTGGCTAAGTTTGCAGATGATACAAAGATAGGTGGAGGGACAGGTAGTATTGAGGAGGCGCGGAGGCTGCAGAAGGAGTTGGACAGGTTAGGTAAATGGGCAAAGAAGTGGCAGATGGAATACAAGTGGCAGATGGGCAAGTGTGAGGTCATGCACTTTGGTAGGAAGAATAGAGGCATGGACTATTTTCTAAATGGGGAGAGAATTCAGAAATCTGGAGTGCAAAGGGACTTGGGAGTCCTAGTCCAGGATTCTCTTAAGGTTAACTTGCAGGTTGAGTCGGTAGTTAGGAAGGCAAATGCAATGTTGGCACTTATTTCGCGAGGACTAGAATATAAAAGCAGGGATGTGCTGCTGAGGCTTTATAAGGCTCTGGTCAGACTACATTTAGAATATTGTGAGCAATTTTGGGCCCCGTATCTCAGGAAGGATGTGCTGGCCCTGGAGAGGGTCCAGAGAAGGTTCACGAGAATGATCCCAGGAATGAAAGGCTTAACATATAAGGAACGTTTGAGGACTCTGGGTCTATGCTCAATGGAGTTTAGAAGGATGAGGGGGGATCTGATTGAAACCTACAGAATACCGAAAGGCCTGGATAGAGTGGACATGGGGACGATGTTTCCATTAGTAGGAGAGACTTGGACCGGAGGGCACAGCATCAGAGTAAAGGGAAGACCTTTTAGAACAGAGATAAGGAGAAACTTCTTTAGCCAGAGAGTGGTGAATCTATGGAATTCATTGCCACAGAAGGCTGTGGAGGCCAGGTCATTGAGTGTATTTAAGACCAAGATAGATAGGTTCTTGACTGGTAAGGGGATCAAAGGTTATGGGGAGAAAGCGGGAGAATGTGGTTGAGAAACTTAGCAGCCATGATTGAATGGTGGAGCAGACTCGATGGGCCGATTGGCCTAATTTCTGCTCCTATGTCTTATGGTCTTATGGTCTCACAGTGCTGGTAGGGAGGGAGTTTCAGGATTTTGGCCCAGCGACCATGATGGAATGACGATATATTTCCAAATCAGGATGGTCAGTGGCTTGGAGGGGAACTTTCAGGCGGTGGTGTTCCCATGTGTCTGCTGCCCTTGTCCCTCTAGGTGGTAGTGGTTTTAGGTTTGGAAGGTGCTGCCTGAGGAACCTTGATGAGTTTATGCAGTGTATTTTGTAGATAGTACACACTGCTGCTACTGTGCGGTAGAGGGAGTGAATGTTTGTGGATGGGTTGCCAATCAAGTGGGCTGCTTTGCCCTGGATGGTGTCAAGCTTCTTAAGTGTTGTTGGAGCTGCACTCATTTAGGCAAATGGAGAGTATCCTATCACACCTCTGACTTGTGCCTTGTAGATGGTTGACAGGCCTTGGGGAGTCAGGAGGTGAGTTACTCGCTGCATGATTCCTAGCCTCTGACCTGCTCTTGTAGCCACAGTATTTATACGGCTAGTCCAGTTCAGTTTCTGGTCAATGGTAACCTCTAGGCTGTTGATAGTGGGGGATTCGGCCCTGATAATGCCATTGAATGCCGAGGGGAAATGGTTATATTCTCTCTTGTGCCAGGCAGTAACCATCTGCAACTTTTGTGGCATGAATGTTATTTGCCACTTGTCAGCCCAAGCCTGGATATTACCCAGGTTTTGCTGCATTTGGGCATGGACTGCTCCTGAGGACATCTCCATGTTGCGATGTCCTTACAGCCCCCAAACTGCCCCAACAACACCTACCTCTCCTGGTGAGGTTGCAGAGCTGTATGTTCTCTGCTTGGGCCAGCAGTATTGGAGCCTACCCACCATCCTTAATAGGATGGCAAGAGGCTGCCAATTAGGAGGCTGTTGCCTGGAAGAAATCTGAGCCAGTCTCACCGCTAGCAAGTGTGGGCTCAGCACATACGTTGGCCCTGACTTTGGGGGGCCCTGAAGCCCAGGACAAAATCCAACCCCATTCTCATTGTTAAATTAACTTTAGTTTAGGATTTTCTAGTAAAATGACACCAATGAAACTCATTTAACCTTCTCATTTCAGATAGCAATAGCAATAAGAAGCTACCACTGATACTTGGATAAAGAGATGTGCGTTGATTGATAAGAGGGAGACCCATTGTTAACACTGACCTAAAGCCATTTCCCTATGCTGTGTGCCAGCCCCGCCCATTCTGCAATCAAGACCAGATGGCAAGATTAGAAATGGGTCATCTCACGTCCCTGTCAGATCCATGGCTTTTATTTCTCCTTGCGAAATTTTGGATACAGTCCCCTCCTCATGGGGCTAGGACAGCATTCATTCACTATATTTGCAATATGACACACAAAATAAACTGACCACTCATCACTTATGGATGGGTTATCCAAACATCAACAATGGCAGCTGCTAAACCAGCTGCTGAAACATTTGATGTTGCTAGGTGAATGCTTCCATAATTAAGTTTTTATCTCACTGTTTGGGAAAATTGTGCCTGTAGAGTGCATAGGTGTCAATTCTCCAGATAGTGAGTTCAAAGTGTCAACATTAATCACTTCCAGGTCGATACAGGAGGAGTTACTGTTACATGGAATCTATCTATCTCTTCTCTGAGCTGGAGATTTTCCTACAGATTTTTTCTTTATTTTTCTGGGGTGGCATTTTGCAGTTAGTTGAGACCGCTGATGAATGGAAATCAAAATTAAAATAAACCCAGGATCTAGATTTTGTGCTGAATTTCAGCAGAAATAAGTTGGGATGGGAGCTTGGTCCTCTGCAAGACTGTGCTCGTAACTCAATAGTCTGTCTCTTGAGCATTGCTGAAAAAAAGAGGCATTTTTTGTTAAATCTTTTTGTCTTGCACTCATTAGGGCAATGGTGTTCGCAAGAATGCCAAATGTAAAGGGAACAACAATTTATACTATTTGAGAAGAGAGTGCTGATTGATCGGCAAGCGGATTCTGATTGGTAGACAAATGGGCTCTGATTGGTAGAGGTGTTGCTATGAAGTATGCAACAATTGATGGTGTCTGACAGTTAACTGCCAAGCATTGTTGAAATTTAAACCAGGCAGCTTGACTCTGATTTTCATAGTTAAAATGTTCAGAAAAAGACATCTTAATGTGAGCAACTTCAGGAATTGTTTCCAAAAGGAAACTAGAGAAGTACAGTAGAAAAAGCCTGATTAGCATTTATATGATGTCTTTCATGACCTCAGGACATCCCAAAGTCCTCTACAGCCAATGATGTTCTTTTTAGACATGTAGTCACTGTTGTAATGCTGAAGGCTATGCTGAAAGGTTGAGATGAGGTGGATAGAGTGGGGTGGGGTGGAGGAAGAGGAAGACTCATGTGGAGTATAAACATCTGTACAGACTAGTTGGATCAAATGGCCTGTTTCTGTGAACTATGTAGAATACACAGCAACCTGACAAAGTACAATTGATTGATGTGCCTTTTCGGCCCTTAAAAATCTAAAGGATCCCCCACCATAAATCACAAAATTGGATGTCAGGAAGAACTCATGCCTTTAAAGCCAAGTGTGGCTACAATACAAATAACAGTTAAAAAAAATACTGTATAACTTATGGCATTTGCAAACTATTAAAGTTCTGTCACACCAAAGTAGTTGGAAGTTTTTAAATGGTCTTTTACCTTTGGTGGAAAATCTCATGGATGCAAAAGTGGACTAACTCCTGGAAGAACAGCTCCTAAATTATTTCCTGCCCCATCCTGTTGAAGTTACATTGGTATAATTGTGTAGTCAAACTAGAAATGTTTAGCATTTTGCAAATTCATTGCAGTTTCAGTCCCTACAACTGCCAACAACTTTGACACCTCATTGTGAGGAAGCCAGTGGATAACCTCAAGGTTCTCTGCACAGCCACTCATGTTTCCCTCGCTCAGCCTCCTAAAGATTTTCCCTATCCATCTTCCTACAAATCCTCGATACTTTGCTCCACATTGTAGTAACTCATCAATTCTGATGGGTTGGGTTATTTGATTTCTGTTTGGTGGGAAATAGCTTGCAGGGAAATGAGTCACATTCCATTCCTCATATTAATTTTTCAATTAAAAATATATTATGAAGATGAATTCAAATACCAGACTATGACTGGAAAAATAATAAGTACTTAATTCATAATTTTGAGATGCTGCACAAAATATTAATTGTCATTTATGAATTTTATATGAGCAAGGACAAAAAGTGACATCAATTGGTGATGATGTTCAGAAACAAAACAGAATTAGTCCAATATTAGTTTTCAGAACATGCCAGGTAAGCAATTATAATTACAATATAAATGTTACATTAAAAAAAAACAGTTGGTAATTTATAAATATACACACTTTCATGGCCAAATCAATGAACTGTATTCAGTTCATAAATTAAATATGAAAACATTCCTGTTAAAAATGTGAAATTCAAATTGTACAATTATTGAGGAAATATATTATAAAATAATTGAATGAATATTTTAATGAACTTATTTACTTCATGTATAAAAATATCCAGAATATATTTTACATGCCCCGCACTGACACAAAATCTCTAAAGTATGTTTAAAAACTTTGCTTTTGGGGGCCTGGAGGTTCAGGAGTATCCCACAAAGGGAGGCTGGACCTCTGCTGCTGCAGGCTTTCCCCCTACACCTGCCCCTTTCTCATTTGCATAACACCCTCTGTTTGGAACATTAGAACAAGAGTAGATTGTTCAGCCGCTTGAGCTTGTCCCACCATTCAATTAAAACATGGCTGATCTGCATTTGAATTCCATTTACTTACCCTTGCCTCTGTAAACCTTAATACCCTTGCCAGGAACTATCAAACTCAATTTTGAAATCAACAGCTCTCTGCGGGGAGAGAGCTCTAGGTTTCCACTACCCTCTGTGTGATGAAGCACTTCCTGACTTAACTCTGAAGCTCACTCTAATTTTAAGGTTATGTTCCCTGATTCCCACTAAAGCAAATAGTTTCTCTCTAACAATTCCTTTAAATACCTTAAACATCTCAAATGGATCTCCCCTTAATCACCGCGTACCTCAATGTTGGAAAGGTGGCTTTCGTGACCCACCATTTTGACCTCCCCAAAGTCAGCCAGCTACTTCTTTATCAAAAACAAAAACAGAATTACCTGGAAAAACTCAGCAGGTCTGGCAGCATGGGCGGAGAAGAAAAGAGTTGACGTTTCGCGTCCTCATGACTTCATAAATTCGAAACGTCAACTCTTTTCTTCTCCGCCGATGCTGCCAGACCTGCTGAGTTTTTCCAGGTAATTCTGTTTTTGTTTTGGATTTCCAGCATCCGTAGTTTTTTTGTTTTTAGCTACTTCTTTATGTTCATTTCAGGCAGGCAGACTATTGGCAGAATGCTATGATGTCTGAGAGTTAGGATTGGCTTAACAACTCAAGTTGCTAACATTGGGTAGCTTTGCTGAACACACTGTCCCTGTCTCCCACTTGTCCAAAACCTGCTGCCAATCAAACCCACTCCCCAGCCACAATCCGTCATACCCCATATCTCAAGACTGCCATTTGTTTGACTTTTCTGTTTGTCATAGTCATCTCATGCTTTTTATTATAACTGGGGGGAGTCAGTGGCATAGTATTAATGTCACTAGACTAGTAATCCAGAGGCCTAGGCTAATGCTCTGGAGACATGTATTCAAATCTCACCAATAAATCTAGAATATAAATCTAGTCTCAGTAATGGTACCACAACAACTATCATTGATTGTGGATAAAACCCAGCTGGTTCACTAATATCCTTCAGTTAAGGATATCTGCCATCCTTACCTGGTCAGGCCTACTTGTGCCTCCAGAGCAATGTGGTTAACTCTTAACTGACCTCTGAAATGGCCTCCCAGCAGGAAAAAAACAGCCCAGGCCAGTACTCTTATTTCCCAGTTTTACTGGTTTTCCATTTTATGATATATGAGACCAGTGCGGACCAGTATTCTTATTTCCTAGTTTTTACGGTTTATTCTTTCTGGGCTAGCAAGCCACTCAGTTGAAGGGTAATTAGGGATAGGTGATGAATGCTGGCCTTGCCAACATTTGCCTACATCCCATGAAAGAATAAAAAAAAATAAAATTCCCTGATTTCCCTGTTCAAGGTTCTCGCCTACAATCTTTTTCTTCATCTGGAAAGTCAAATCTTCTGTGACTCCATTGACAATGGTCCACACTTTCAGGAAATATCATATATCACATAATAATATGCATGGCACAAGTTTGCCAAGTTCCTTAATTGTTGCATATTTTTCTATCTAATTTTCCCAAGCATTGGTAAATTAACTTAAGCCCATAATTATATGAGTTTAGTATCAATCGTTCAATCAGTGCAGTTTAAGCACCAGGAAATAGCAATTAGTGGCACAACAAGATCATTGAAAAGTGACTTTAAGAGAATGAATAGAAGACAAGGGGATTACTAGTTAACGTCTTCAATTCATCTAGGATGATATTCAGTAAAGGTCTGCAATTAAGTAACTATGTCTGGCTCCATTAGCTTTTCATGCTCCTTTAATGTGTGATAACATTGCCACTACATTAAACTGGTATTGCCAACTGTGAAAACACCAGGCAAACATTGGTAGCTACTTGTCATTTGGATTGCTTGAGTACAGATACACAGAGTGCAGATGAGTGCAAGCCATGAGACATTAAATAGCTGAAGAACTGTATAAACATCTTGCATTATAGTTGAGTTATAAATCATAATTCAGTACAGTGAATCTAATGATATTGTCTTAAAATGAAACTCGGGCATCTTTTAAGAGGAGAATCGTGAGATTGAATTACTGCGTGGAATTTGTTGCTAGACATTTGTTGTGCTCCATGTCATCCAACATTTAGTTCTTTCTTTTTACACTTCATTATACAGACTGATGGAGGTGGCAGTATATAAAACATAGTGTGACATGAGTAAAAATACACTTTCAGCTCCTACATAATGCACACATTTTATTTTAGTAGCAGATTACTAGCTTTTGTATGGTATAATATTCATTCTTTTAATATATTTTGAACACATTGGGAAATATTTCTCCAAAAGGGAAATTATTTTCATAGCAGATCTGCTGTAAAGTCAGAACATGTGATGCAGAGTGCAGTGGAAAATAACCATGAGTGTCACACCATGAGACAAGGGATCAACAGAGATACCTGCTAATATCTGGATGTGAGAAATCATTGCTTAATTTGACTTATTGGGATAATTCACTGTTTCTGTTGTTAAAATTGTTAAAATTGCTTCACTTTATCAGGAGTAGACTGTAATGTAAAAATGTAGCTTGATGGCCAAATTTGCAGAAGGTCTTAATGTACCAGGGTGATTTCCCCCCATGCCCCATGGACCACACGCCGCCCCCACCCCCCCCCCATCACCCCCCCCCGGCAACCACCCCCCCCCCCCCCCCCCCCCCCCCCCCCGCCCCCCCCCCAACCTCCCCACCCCCATTTCCTGCATTATCACCGTGGCCTCTCTAAATGTGATTCACAAGTTAACACCAAAGGAAATTTGACATCTCTGCGTAAAGATGAGGGATTTTGACAAAATCACGCACTGTCCTTAAGCCACACAGATAAAATTACCAATGTATTATGCTTGGACCTGGTAGCATCATAGAAAGTTTATGACACAGAGAGAGGCCACATGGCCTGGCAGCAGGAATCCAGGGTATGGCTCTTCAAACTTCTTAAGAAGCCACTTAGTTGTTTACCTAAGAGCTTGTGAGCCACATGTAAACACTTTATTTGATTTAGAATGTGGATGCTTGGTTGAGAGTGTAGAATTCAGAGAGGATGCCAGATCCTCTTTTTTTCCTACTTGGAAGCACATGGATTACAGTAAATGTCAGAAACAGTTCATTTGTTTGGGAGAATTTAGTTTGTTTGCGTGGGTGACTGTAGATTGGAAAGGATGCCAGACATTGCTGCCTTGGTTTAGGAGAGGCGTGGGGGTTGTGGTAAGTTTTGTTACCCATGTGGATGACAAAAGCAGCTGTTTAGATGTGTGAACTTTTGTGAATCTTCCTTAGCTGTTTGACGGTTTGCTATTCCATTCTACAAACTGGGAATAGTGAACATTGAAACCAGGAGGCCAGAGACCAATCAGCTCCTACAATTTGCTTAAATGTGTATAAAGTCCATTCTCAGCTCTGCGAAAGGTGTGATAACCCTCTTTGAATCCTTTTTTATTTTAATACCCCAACAGATATAAATCCATTTACCAAATTATTCGGTCTCAAGGAGTCAATTTTCTGCAGCATCACTGCAGATCGACACCAGAAATTCGAAGCAATCTTGTGATCCAGGCAATTGTAGTTTGGGCATCTCTGCTTTAGGGGAATCAGTAAGATTGTCCTTCTATGGTCAAACTCAGGATATTTAGCATGAAGCCCCTTTTTAGTGCTAATTTCAATTCTGCTCCATTTGCATCCATGGCCGGAATTTTCCCTGAAGTGCACTAAGTGCTGTGGCAGTCGTGAAAAAAGATGTTTTTCCCGCCAGCCGCAATGGCGGGTTTTTGCGCTGTATTGTCCGCTTCCCGATGTGACCCGCCTCATTAATAATGCATGCACAGGAACCATGCTGGATCGCCGGCGGGTGGGTCAGATTTGCCCACTACACCATGACCTTAACGCTTCCTCGCTCCGGGCGCCAAATTTAAAGCACACGAGAACGCAGCCAACTTCATGTCTTCAGGGCTACTCCAAGCAACAGATGGCTCCCAAAGCAAAGAAGACGGGAGCCCCTGAATTTACTGACATCTCTCTGGGCTGCCTGCTGGACACAGTGGAAGCCCGCCGTGAGCTCCTCTACTCCTGCTCTGGGCAAAGACCAGCCACCAAGCTCAATGATCCAGCATGGGAGGTGGTGGCGATGGTGGTGAGCGCCAATGCCCTTCAAAAGAGGACAGCCACCCAATGCATCAAGACGATGAATGATCTCCTTCGTTCCACTAGAATAAGTCACTCTTCTCATCACTCTCAACTCTCACACTCACAAACCCATCACACATCCATAGAGTTCATTCACTCTCTTACAAAACCATGATCTTCCCTGCCCATTGTGTTCTCATGCCGTCCATGGCACCACTCACACTCCACACATGCCAGGCACCCTTCACATCTGGCCTGGCAGGCATCTTGCTTACACACTCTCCACCTGTCTCCATGCAAGATAAGCTATCCCACAACAAGAGGGAGATGTCCAAGGCTGCGGGAATCATGCCCAAGCTGAAGGTCCCCAAGGCCTTTGAAAATAGAGCCATCCAGCTGGCTGGTGAGGATGTGGACCATTCCTACCCAGAGATGAGGGCGATGCTCAACTATGTGAGGATCCTGTGCTGCAACATCCATCAGGCAACCTCACTGTGAGTGGTGTCTCCTGTTCCACAGTCCCCTGCCATGCACTAAGTATTTCCCTTTGCTCTCACCGGCACGTCCGACAAGCAGCCGGGGTCGGCCACAAGCCAGGTCATCAACTCCAGCCCCGAGGACATCTTGGAAGAGAAATCCGCAGGCACACCAACGGAAGACCCATCACAGCGTTCACCCACATCCTCTACCAGCGCAGAGACACACACCTCAGTGGGAACTAGTTCTAGATTAGCCTCGAGGTCACAATCTGGTGTGCACACTGCACTGCCTGATCCACGGCAGGTGGACGTGGGGAAATCCAAGGGTGGCGGCACTCAGAGGACAGTTGGAGGCCAGGATTCTGCTGAGTCTGAGTCAGATGACAAGCCTCTGGACTCGGTTCTACCTCAGTTGCTGGAGCTGCAAAGACAAGCTCGGGAACATCAGGAAGGGATGTCTGCTACATTCCTCAGATCGCAAGGCACAATAGAGGGGTCTGTCCATCTTCAGTCTGAGGTGATAGCACCGTCATGCCAATGCACCGAGGTCAACACTGGTAGGATGGTGGCTGCCATGGAGACCTTGGTCCAGGACATCAGTCCTGCTCTGCTACAGGAGCTGCACTCCATCGCTGAGGCACTTGCTGGCATCCATCAGTGTCAATGCGAGAGATGGGGGTGGTGGGGATGGGGCATTTCAAACTCTTTCCAGCTGCCCTTTCCTCTCAAGGAGTCAACCAGGGACCCTCCGGTATCCATAGGGAGGAAGATCAGCAGGTGCACACCCCAGGGCCGTCCACCCAGGTGAGTCCGGGAGCGTTCAGTCCATCAAGTTCCAATCTTCCCGTGACACCTGCAGCTCCGGCTCAGCAAGCCGAGGCGGGTGCCACTGACATCCAGCAGGACCCTGAAACCAGGGGGGGTCCCTCCAGGCCTCTGCCCTCCAGAGGATGCCCGCCCATCAGGGCGTAGTGGTCAGACATCCTCCAGGCTGCCTCCACCTTCACTGTGGATCTCAGGGGAGCATCAAGATGTAGCAGGGTTAGGAAGGTTAAGAAGATTTAATTGCACACTCCAAGTCCCTGTGGTGCTAAATCCTGCAGAAGGTGGCAAATGTGACTGACCAGTTTCCTAGACATGCACAGTCTTTGGCGTCATTGCTTCTCATTCATCTGCAGAAATGGTAAGCTCCATCTATAGGCCCTGGGTCTAGTGAGGTACCTACGAACAACAGCTCACTGTGGATCTTCAGTTGCCTCCAGAGGAGCCCCTGCCACTCTTTCAGCTTAAGAGTGGTCCTCCTTCCTTTGCTGAGCCAGCTACTTCTATCGTAATCTTCTCCTTCTTCTCTGCTCCCTGTAAGCCACTAGGCATACAGCTAGATTACCAGGCTCTAGGATGCTGGTATTCTGCTCTTGCTGGATCAAAAAGAATGATGCAAGGGTTAGCATGTGTTTCCTAAGGGCCTCTCTTGGTTATGTCTCCAACTCCTGCTGCATCTCAAGGCCCCCTCACATGTAGCAAAAGAGTGCTGGCCACCACTTGGATGGCCAGTATTTAGTGCGCTTCATGGCTATTCAAAACCCCACCCACCTCTGCCCCACTCCACTTGACCAATTAACGGCAGGTTTGGCTACTTGACTGCATGCTATGCTCTCAGCTCAGGTGCAGGTATTATCCTAACCTGCACTGCAAAGCTGCACTGTTGGCTTGAATCATGAGGGTTATTGCTCCAAGCCTGAATAAATACATTGCAAGGGGCCCTGAGTGCCTCCATCAGTGACTGTTCCATGCCCAGCTTTCGCAAGAGGGCTCTACAACTTGCCCAGTCATCCAATTGTTCTGCAGCTCCCTAAATCTCACATTAATTTGCAGTCTGCGCCCAAGGGGTGCAAAGTTCTGAAGTACTTGGTGGCGCTTTCATGCTTTTGCGCTGCTTGAGTGGACAGAAAAGTTTCAGAGGCCCGACTCCAAGCATGTCAATGGAGCTGCAGCTGAACGGTCTCCCCACCTCTTCCCCCAACCCCGGCATGTGCTTGTGTACTTCCATCAGCCTGTGCAGCCTTGCCCCCCCACCCCCATCCATCCCTCCCGGCCCCACCCACGCTGCAGCCCTTGCCCCGGCACTGCACTGAAAGCCAGCTAGGGAAAAGTGACTTGCCTGTGCCCCCATCCCTGATTGCGCGTCGCCTCTTCCTTGATGTCCTACGGGCGATCCTCGCAAGCACTGCGTGAGATTGTGTGCACTCACCTCGAGTTCCCCTTGAAGGTTCGCTCGCTGGGTGCATGCTTTAAAAAGCAGGCGTAAATCCCGCATTCTGAGGTCACGCCGATGTGAGAATTAAATTTGATGTGGGGGGTTGATTCCGGTGTGATAATGAGATGCAAATGCATTAAAATTAACTTCCCAATATTGCACAGTGGGAAACGCGGCCCTCCAGGGGTGGGGGGTGAGGGGGGGGTGCAGTGGGGAAAATCATGTCCTGGACTTAAGTTGCTGGGAAACGTGAACAGGGCCACCTTGTGATATTTTCTGCTCACGTCGCCAAAGACGCCCACTGCAAACGGGAGGAAATTCTGCCTTGTGTATCTCTCAGTGAAACTCAATCTCCCTTTTACCTGTAATGAAAAGAGAAAATGCTGGAAATGCTCATAGCAGTCAGGCAGCATGCGTGGAGAGAGAAACATGAGGAGAACTTTTCCAGCCCATATGAGGCGAGATCACAACAAGGGAGTGAGAAACAGGGTGAGGCAAGTCCGCTGGCCGGCTGTGTATGTTCCTGGCAAGCATTTCTGGCCAAAGCGAGTAGCAATGAAAGGAGTAAAGTAACAAAACTTGTGCCTAAAGGAGGTGTGAAAGACGTAAGAGGAACAGCTGTTGTCTGGAAGCAAAAACAAAGGGAAAATAAGAATAGAACCAAAACATGCAAGAAGAAAATGGGGGCAGAAATAACGGTTTGAAATTGGTGAACTCAATATTGAGTTCAGGAGACTGTGAAGTGAATTGAAAGATGACATTGAGATTTGGGGGTAGCATAGTAAAGTGGCATTGAGCTAAATGATCTAATTGAATGGGGGAGCAGGCTCGATGGGCCGAATGGCCTACTCCTGCTTCCATGTTCCTATGAGTTGCTGTTCCCTGATCTTACATTGAGCTTCATGAATAGGATAGGTCAGTAGGAGAACAAGATGGAGAAATAAAAGGACAGACAAATAGGGTCACGCTTGAGGATTCCCTTTAATTTGTGTCTTGTCATTTAAAACTGTGAATACCAGTGACTTCCAATCAAAATATTAAAAACTGTTTTGTTCCTCATCTGCTTTGCACATAGTAGTATTTGACATCACTAAAATATGTTCATCATCAGGAATACAGAGAAATTTTCAATGAGGCTAACGCTCGTCAACAAGGTAAAGAGTACATCTGATTTGTAACATTTGTGAATGGAGACTGCTCATCTCACAGGAAAGAAAAACCAATAGCTCAGTTTGGTCTTCTTCATTGACCAACTAAATATATATATACATTAAAAGCCTATAAACTATAGGAGAAAGGGTTGACTATAGCTGGTTTTACACAAATGAGGTGCCTTTGAAAGTAAATACATGGCCCACTTTGCCCATCAAGGACATTATTCAATATATATTGTTCAACCCCTGTATATCTGATAGTGTTGGAAGCTCACATCTGAGCTGCAATTGGGTCAACAGCTTTAAAACTTAAAGTTGGATTCCCTCTCTTTTAACTTTGGGGGAATCACAGATCTACAGCCTTGATTTGGAGTTGGGACAGGAAGGAAACTAAATAAGCAAGAGTGGCACATGGCTGGTTGCTGATCTCCACTTAAACACTGCTCCCCAGGACAAATTCTCTGAAGAGAATACAAAATTCTACGTAGAGCTTCGAGGTCTTGAGAATAATGGATTAAGTGAGCGTATGATCTGCTGTTGTATATCTTTTGTTCAATACTGTGATAATACAAGGAAGGGGAAAAGAGATGTAAATTTCTTGCTTTATAGGAACAAAACAGAAAATTGCTTATTGCTACAATGATCATTGTAGTATCAACAAAACAAAGGACAAGGACCTTTCTGATCAAGAGGCAGATCAGAACCAGAAGCTAAAGATGAGACAAGGGTCACATATTAGACTAACTTTTCATTAATCTTACCCAGGAAGATACAGACGAGCATTAATTTCCCATTATGACTTTTTTTTAGATCATTCTGATCAACTGTTTCGTAGGAAAGATGACCCAAGCGCAGACCGCATGACAGATGGGAGAGAATAGCAAAACTGATAGGGGTGTAGGAGCTGAGGGTAATTTAACATCATATAAAGGGTGTGGTAGCATTATGAGAGTTTACTGGTGATTAAAGACTTTTAATTCATCATGCTTGTTTAAGATGAACTGACAGCAGAGGGAGCTCATGCCATTGGGTCTGTGAGCCCTGTTTCATTTGAACCAGTAAGTGGCATTTGCCTGAAAATATGAGGGTGAGGGTCAATGCACTTGGGAAAGTTAACACTGCCTGTGGTGAAATTTATTTTATTCTCTTGCAAGCACTCCTATTGTTTGTCATTGTGACCATGTGCAGAGGTAGGCTAAAACAAAATTCACTTCACTTGTCAAAGAACAAGAAATAATCTGATACAAACATTGAAGAACATCAGTGCACATTACCGTCTAGAATCTCCCACCAGTGAGAAAATCACTGCAGATTAGTGAAGGCTTCATTTTATTGGATCCTTGCCATTTTGTCTATTGTAGACTGTCCCGATGGAATAGAGATCCAGCAGAGACATGTCTCCAACACTAAAGAGTCTTTAAACGGAAAAAAATACAAAGAATATGAACAAGTGTCTCACCATTACTGTTTCTCAGTTTGCCTTTCATGAGCTAAGAAATAATAAGCAAGAATCAATTATTAACAAGTCAGATGCTTTAGGCGTCAATGTAGTTTACTGTTGAATTGAATAATAACCTTTGTGTTTATAACAAAAAGAATCATATCCTTTACAGAAAGGGGTCCTTATTGGCATATATATATTGGAGTAAATGCATATGTCTATATATGTACACATACATGTGTACGTGTGCTTTGTGGTGCTGAACTGACCTTACGTGTTACTTCCCTTACAACAAGATGCATGTGAGGAGACCTCTGTATTCATGCTCTCCTATCCTCTCATGTCACGATTTTCAGTGTCTACCGAAGGAGCACAAGGGCTTTATATTGTCAGGCTTTTCCACTGTCTGTGTCAGGGACCTTATTTTGTGTGCTGCTGTCTTTCAAGTAGAGAAGCAATATTGAGATATTGGAAGGATCAGGAGCATAAGGAGTGACACCCAAGTGTCTATCCTACAGCAATACAAAAGCAAAATACTGTGCCTGCTGAAAATTGGAAATAAAAACAGAAAGTGCTGTAAACACTCGGCAGGTCTGGCAGCATTTGTGGAGTGAGAGATAGAATTAATGTTCCAGGTCGATGACCTTTTGTCAGGACTGCCAGTCCTATATCCATTTTGATGTGAATACATTAGTGTTGTCACTTGAGACATGTTACTGCATTACTATCTCACTCTGCCGTGTTTTGCACTGCTATATTTTGCCATCTAAGATCTAACTGTTAATGTTTTTCTGAAGTACTTTTTGGGTAAAAGCCTTTAAGAATGTCAGCATATGTTGCTGCTGCAAGAGTGTTCTGGGCATAAATTGTAATCATTCAAATGTAATCTGAATGGAATGGAAAAACTTGTGCTTATTTCTATTTAGACAACCTACTGGTATAAGACCATTTTGGGTAACCACTTGGCATATTTACTGAGATTTCTAAAGACCTGTAGCTGTGCCCTGCATGCATGGCGGAAGTATTATATTGTGGTTCACCACCTCCAATAATTTCTATACAGTTCACCAATGCGGATAAGAACATAGGAATAGGAGTAGGTCATTCAGCCTTTCAAGCCTGTTCTACCATTCAATGGGATCTTGTTTGATCCATATCCTAACTCCATCCATCTACCTTGCCTTCACAATCCTATAACATTGGTTAGCAAAAATCTATTGATCCCTGAGTTACAGTGGCCAAATGAGCTAGCATCTATTGTTTTTTATCAAGTGCAATACACACTGTTACCACCCTTTGCATATAGAAGTGTTTTCTCACATCGTGCTGTAAGTTTCCCTGTGGTGCTAAATGAGGCAATCATCTTCTATTGCTCTGTTGTCTTTCTCCTGGTAGCAATTCCAGTTAAATTGGAGGAAGAATCCTGGATACCTCCCTTTCATTGAGGTAATGATTTGTAACATGGTCGAACTATTATCAATCAAAACCTTCTTCCTCTCTAAAACTGCTGCTGCTAGTCTTCACAGGTCTTTGCAGCAGCACTGGCTGTCCTGACCCATCCCACCCCCTCAACAATCATCCAGCAAGCAATGGCAACTGGATCTCAATGCATAAACGTAATTAGGCCTGACTGTGGAAGATTCAGCATGGTAAAGATGTGTCCAATTCTGGTTGGTGCAAAATTCGCAACACATGCTTTCTCATTAAATCTTAATGTATACACTAACTGGTGCTTCTTGTAGACCAAGTGTCCTTGATAAGAGTATCCCTATAATTCCACGAGATCTTAACAATAAACATTTAAACGATAGGATCTCAACCTTAGTGGCATTTTTTAAAAAAACAAACCATTACAAAGGATTATCTTACAAAGGCGCCAGCCCTACTTTATATGCCTTGCAGTTTCTTGAAACACTGTTTTGAATATTAACAGCATAATTTGCATACATAAGACCCTCTGGGGATTTATTTGCTTTTTGAATCTTTAATGTTCATTTTTAAAAAATTATTATTGCTCTAATTACATTAAAGGGTGAATTATATTGTGTAAACTGCTGACGTGCAGGAACTAAGTAATGACAAAAACATTAACCCAGTACTTTCCTTAACCATGTAGGTTATTTGTCTTTCTAAGGCTATTTCTGAACACATTAGCATATTTTTTGCAGGCTCAACATAACTGCAGATCTTAGCTGTCACAACATAATGTGCAAGATAAAGCAAAGTGGGGCAGTAATGTGGTAGCCTGTCTCAAATAACCACAGTAATACCGTAAGCATGAAGACAAGCAACACAGGTATGAGTACAATCTATTGAATAACTGCTGTGTGTTTACCTTAATCCTTGTTAGTCATGTAAACTTATTGCAACCATTGTTTACAAAGTGCTTCACGTGGGCCATACAAAGTAATTTTATTGATGTCCAAATATGCTTATGCCCCTTTTGTCATCTTGATATCATAGTATTTGCCATGTCAGACCACACATTCTCACCCTATCAATGACAACAAGGAAATCCACAGTAAGGCATAGAAATGATATTGTGCATATATGGAGAAAGAACAAAGGGGCTTGATTTTTTTCTTTCAGAACTATTAGGAGGTCACATATGCCTCTCCAATACTCCATGGAATTAAATAAGACAGTTCAAAATATAATCATCTTATAAAACCTTTCACTCGTACCAGCACACCATTCCACTACTGTGCCGGTGATGGGGTTAGTGAATGTGTTAAGATGATTAGGGTGCTGATCAAGCAATAGCTTTGTTTTGGATGGTGTCAAGCTTCTTGAGTGTTGTGGGAGCTGCACTCATCCAGGCAAGTGGAGAGTATTCCATCACACTCCTGACTTGTGCCTTGTAGATGGTGGATAGGCTTTGGGGATTCAGGAAGTGAGGCACAAGAGGTAAAATACTGAGATTCTGACCTACTTTTGCAGCCACTGTATTTCTGTGGCTCATTCAGCTAACTTTGTGGTCAAAGGTGGTCCCAGGATATTGATGGTGAGGTATTTGACAATGATGCCATTGAATGTCAAGTGTGGTAGTTAGATTCTCTCTTGTTGGAGATGGCATTGCCTGGTAATTGCATGGTGTGAATGTCACTTGCTACTCATTAGTCCAAGCCTGAATGTTGCCCAGGTTTTTCTGCATGTAGACATGGACTGTTTTGTTATCTGAGGAGTTGTGAAGGTACTGAACACTGTGCAATCATCAGTGAACATCCTCACTTCTGACCTTATGTTAGAGGGAAAGTCATTTATTGGCAGCTAAAGATTGCTGGGCCTAAGACACTACCCTGAGGAGCTCCTGCAGCGATATCCTGGGGCTAAAATGATTGGCCACCAACGACCACAGCCACCTTCCTTTGAGCTTGTAGAAGACAACCATTGGAGAATTTTCCCTCTAATTCCCATTGATTTCAATTTTGCAAGGGTTTCTTGATGCCACACTTGGGTGAATTCTGAAGTGATATCAAAGGCAATCACTCTCACCACACCCCTGAAATTCAGCCCTTTTATCCATGTTTGGACCAAGGTTGTAATGAAGCCTGGGGCAGAGTGGTCCTGATTGAATAACATGATAACTATTAACTATTGCCAGCGTAGGGGCATAGAGTACAAGAGCAAGGAGGTTATGCTGAATTTATATAAGACATTCATTAGACCTCAACTGGAATATTGTTTACAGTTCTGGGCACCATATTATAGGAAGGATATGAACACATTGGAGAGTGCAGAAGAGATTTACAAGAATGGTTCCAGGAATGAGAAACTTCAGCTATGGGGATAGATTGGAAAGGTTGGGTCTGTTCTCCTTGGAGAGAAGAAGGCTGAGAGGAGATTTGATGGAGAAGTTCACAATCATGAGAGGGCTGGATAGAGTAGATAGGGAGAAGCTGTTCCCACTCGTAAAAGGATCAAGAATGAGAGGACAGAGGTTTAAAGTGATTTGCAAAAGAATCAAGTGTGATGTGAGAAAAAAAATTTCACACAACGAGTGGTTTGGGTCTGCAATGCACAGGTGGAAGTATGGTGGATGCAGGCTCAATCGAGGCATTTAAGAGGACATTTGATGATTATTTGAATAGAAACAATGTGCAAGGGTACAGGGAAAAGGCAGGGCAATGGCACTAGGTCATAATGCTCATTTGGAGAGTTAGTGCAGGCATGATGGGCCGGATGGCCTCCTTCTGTGCCGTTAAGATTCTGAGATTCTGTGAGCCTCTCTGGCACTGAAAATTAACTATTATCAGTGCAGAGTTTCATTCTTTCAGGATTTAATTGTTGAAGATTAAAAAAAAATGTTTTTTACTTTTTCTTTGTCTCTTTTCGCAATGTCTCTTAATCCTATCTTTTTTCTCTTTCTTGACTTCTTCCTGTACCTGATTTTACATTGAATCCATCATTTTAAATTCCACTTCCTTCTCTGCATTCTTGATTTCAGAATCCATCAATCTGATTGGTAAAAGATATACAGTCACCTGCTCTGATCACTCAAATCCCTGAGAGTGTGTAAGGCTGTTTCCGTTGTCTAATGCAGAGATGTGCAGTGAAATTAAACGGGAAAGGGCGGTCTAACAGTGGATACCACACATTGACTTTCCACAGCAATTTCTGTGCCATTATTGATATTAGATTAGCTACTATCTGTGAAACCAAGTGTGGTTTTGAGGTAATTTGTGTGCTGACTTGCAATTCTTTGGCCTTCCTTACATATTATCTATTAAAAAAATTTAAGTCATTGATAATGATCCCTTCGGAGTTGATACTATAGATTTCCTGTCCTGATCATCTCAGCATTTAGTTGCCTTTCTCTAACCACGTAATTATTTCATGTAGCTCCTACAAGGATGTTACCATCTCGATGTTCCAGCTTCCTCTTCTTGTGTATTTCACATAATTTGAAATCAATCAACTGCCAGCTTTCCAATTGAGTCTGAATTTCAACTCAGTTCCCGAGATCTTGCTTTCTCTGGTAAGCTTCATATTAATTAATCACAGTGACAGAAGCATCAGTCTCCAAAAAGACACTACAGTGGTATTTAAAAAAAACATGAAGTCAAAATGTAATTTTAAAATATATGTAACATTATCGATAATTAAAGCAACATTAATAAATTAGTACTGGAGGTAACTTGCATAACCTGATAAATATTGCAAAACCTAACACCATTGTCTTTGGGCCCTGTCAGAAACTCCACACCGTCACCACCGATTCCTTTCCAATCTCTCCCATTGTCTGACGTTGAACCAGACTGTTCGCAACCTACATGAACCCAAGATCAGCTTCTGAACAAATAACTTCTCCATCCAAGAATGGCCTACTTCCACCTCATTAACATCATCCACCTCTGCCCCTGCTTCAATCTTTTGAAATTCCAAACTATACCTCAAGGTTTGACTAATTTAATGCCTTCCTGTAACAACTCATTGCAAATCTGGCATTGACATGCAGGCTTCATTAATGCCGGTCACAGATTATTTGAAATTGAGGGAGTGGAGTGCCTTTCTATACAGGAAAGGTCAAGACTTCCAAAATAAGGACTCATGGCACACCCTGGATGTTGCTATTGCCCCTGAACTCTGGGGAATCCAGAAACATGATGGAAATGAATAGCCATTTTTCGTTGCTATCTGGGAATCATTGCAAAACGGGTGAATTTTCTGACTTCCCTGAAGATATTATTGGCAACTTGACCTATGATGGAATGGTTGATATTGCTTCAGTCCACTGTTTCAGCTTGGAAAACGTCCGTGAGATAAAAGTTGAGCGCTCCTCACTCCATGGGAAAGGAAGATGAAAATGTAATTCCTTATGCCATCACTGATCTTTATTGAAACATGGGAAGGGCTAATGAGAGTGGCTTCAACAGATAGGTTTTATGCAAAGTGGTTTTCTAATCATATTTGCTCTTCCTTATGCAAAGTAAACTGCACCATACACAGTAAAAATAGAGCAGAAAATACCTTAGAGCTAGTTCTGCCCTGGCAAGGTTACTTCATGAAATGGAGTAATAATGGAGCAATGGGACCAGTTGTGACAAATTTCTGGGCTGTAGTGCATTAGATTGTAGGAAGTACATCCAAATTGCTATCTCACATAGAGGCAGTGATTGTGGCTTTGAGTAATGGCATGGGAAGAGATGATTGGGCAGGTGTTTGCATCGGCAAGTACCAGGGGAAGGGGCAGCCGGAACTTGGATTGATAAAAGGGCAAAACCAGAGTGTCAGGGAGAAAACAGTTTCCCAAGAAAGCAGAGAGGAGAGGAAAGGATTTGAAGACACTGGTGAACTCACCGCCCCAAGGAAATTGGTGCATTTGGCTGTTCCAATCATTTGCACAGTTTCGCAGGCGATGCCACTAATCTGCTGGAGTTATGGCAAGAGGCTGTTACAACCTCCATGGGAGTTCAGGACTGATGTGTTTGGTGGTGGAATCATGTTGTACGTGATAGAAAAGATTGGAGATAAGATGTTAAACCGGAAGCAGGTGGGATGAAATGTGAGGAGCAGTGACATTTTTGCCTTTGTTTTGGAATATGTTTTGCAGCAATTATTGCAGTGTAATTCCTTGTAAGTCAGGGGATATATTTTAATATGTGGTAAACATTGTTCCCATGGATAAAACAAAATTGAGAGTAAAGTACTTTGGGACTATAAAATCTCTGCAAGTAAAGAAAGACTTGTCATCTTCAGCGTAATAAATCTCAAAAAATGGGCTGAAACGGATAGTAGTTTGTTATTACTTCCTGATCAAAAAATGATTAAAATATGAATTGCAAAACATATAACTATGTTATTTGAAACTTTACAATCTTATGTTGTATTACAGGAGTTGTCGATCGCAGTGATTTCAGGATAGACTCAAAGGAGCAAGACGAATGTTCTGTTTGACAGCTGTTGCCGTTTTGGGAGGTATTTTAATCACATACACCATAGTGTGCGGATCTGAATCTGGCAAACAGATGGTATCTAGTTAAATGAACAAACAACCTGCTCTGACTGATAGTCATGTCCTGATGTGCAGCATGCTCATGTAGGTGCTGTGTGTTTAAAAAAAATCAACTGGGAAGAATCCCTGGCATAAATCCGCATCCAGTGTCTTCATGATTTGTGTGCTGACAGTTGATCATGGTATGTGTTCTGCACCCCTATCCCCGCCCCCATTTTCAAAGAAGGAACATCCTTTTCCCTTCGGTTTAACATTCCAGGATGTAAGTCAGAACTGACAGAAATCAAACTCCACCTGCCTGCAGATTGAGTACTATTTCCTCCCAAGGGTGTAGGAGAGGTTTTACACCAGTAAGGAGCTTTTTTTATGTTTTATATTTATGGATTTAAACAGCTTTTTGGGAAAAGGCTAGTAAAGCTGAGCTTGCATTACCCCTTAGGCCTTTGCCCACCTCTGCACACCACACCCCCCACACTTTACTTGATGTTGGTGCCTGTACAAATATTTAAATCTTCAGTTTAATGCATTGCTAGGTTTATGCTCAGCTACTCAAAGCAATTTTGCTCACGATCTTCCCTTAGAGTCATGGAATCATATGGCACCGAAGGAGGCCATTCGACCCATCATACCTTTCAGCTCTCTAGTGAAAGAGCTACCCAATCAATCCCTGCTCTTTTCCTATAGCCACTGCAAATGTTCCCTTCTTAAATAAAGTTCCCATTCTCCCACTGAATCTGCTTCCACACCCCTTTCAGGCCGTGCATTCCAGGTCATAACTCACTGAGTAAAGTAAAATTCTCTTCAACTTCCCCCAGGCTTTGTTTTTGCCAATTATTTTAAATCTATGGGCAGAACCTTGTGCCTTCCCCCATGGCGGGTTTGGCGGTAGTGGGTGCATTTAATCAGATGGGAGCGTGGGAGTTGGGACCCTGAGGACGACCTTCCCGCCTCGCCGCCAGATTGAGGTTCTTAAGTGGGCAGTTCATGCTCACTTAAAGGTTTTACCCCACCATCGCTGGTATTAACCCTGCGGCAGACAGGGGAAATCCCAATGCCGGGAGCAGGACAAGCAAACGCTGTTGAGTTGCTTGCAGGCTCCTAGGACCCATCCCTCGTTCAAAGGTACCCAGTGCCTGATACCATGATTGAGAGACCCGGCATCGCATCAGGGAGCGGGGGGGGTGCGGGGGTGGTGGGGGGAGATGGGGTGGGGGCTGGGGGGTGGGGGGGGTGGTGATGGGGTTGGGGCTGGGGGGTGGGGGTGGGGTGGGGTGTGGGGTGGCGGGGGGGTTTTGGGGTGGGCGTGCACTGAAAGCCAACCCTTTTCCTTGAACCCCTCCCCCGGGATCCCCACTCTCATGACCTCTCCTCCCGCTATCACTCACCTGAGGCCTGGGTCCCATTGTGGTCTGAAGCCTTGGGCGGGTGTCATACCAGCAGTAGCTACTGCCTCCCTGATGATGCTGTCGTTCAATAGTGCTGCTGGCCTCTATGTCTAGAGGGCTTCCGCTCATGGGGGTCCTTGATCCCGGGGGAAGGCCTGCTGATGGCCTGTCAAGTGCCTGAGTGGAACAAAATGCGGTGGCCTTCCCAAAAAGGGGTGATGTGGAACTCTCACTGGCTGTCCATCAGCTGCCGTGACCCCTGTCACCTCCACAAGACTCCCCGCTGTGTCTTCTGACTACTGGCCCTCCTGCCAGTGGAAACAATTACTCCCTCTCTTCTCCATCAAAATTCCTTATCTATTTGTATAAGACACATCTGCTTTCCTTATCCTGCGGTACAGGGTATGGGGGCCCAATCCCAGGAGCATTCAATCACCAACATTAGATGTTCTTTGAATGGGGAGGACAGGGTAGGATCTGATGCAATGGGGGCAGGGTCTAATTCAATGCAAGATGTACAAGCTTGGAGAGTTGGGGTGTGCACTCCTCCTCCTGGCTCACAAGTAGTGCTGTGAGGGCACTTATCTTCTCCCCAAAGCTACCCCACCTCCCTTCAGCTGCCTGGTTTCCTGAGGTTTGGGAAACCTAGCTGGCCAAGGATAAACCTGAAAAGTAGATTAAATCTGAGGCTGCCAGCCTCAGTAACATATTTCAATTGCCAACCTGTCTCTTGGAAGCAGGTAAACTGCCCACCCTACATCTCACATTCATGAAACTGGGAAGTGAATGCTTTGGAGGTGGATTAGAGTCAGGTTTGAAACTTTTAAGGTTTTAACATTTCACCTGATCCTAACTCACCCAGGAGCAACCATGTTTTATCAACAAAGCTGCCAGGGGTCAGCCATGCAACAGTAACCAGTCCAGCAGGAATGGGGGAGGATATTACAACAGCCGCCAAAAGCGAACACAGGACAAGATTTACCAGGAGCAAGTGCTAGGCTGTCAGAGATTGGGGACTGGAAATGAATGGGGGGAAGGGGAAGAAACCCACCATTCTAAGCATGCTGTGCCCGCTAAAAACTTTAGCTCCTGACCTTGTCAGGGATCAAGGAAAGGTCACTTATCACCTGACAAATGGCAAGTACTTGGTTGGCGATACATTTAAGGAACCTGCCTCAAGCTCTTATCTCTCTCTTAGTCAGTCCCTTGGGATCGAGAAGGATTTGCTTTCACTCCGTTTCAGTGGGTTCTGAGGTACCAGCTAAGTCCAATGCACAATCTGCGGACTCTACCACATGTGGGGCAGGTGATACTTGACGAGTTGGATAGGTGGGTAGTTTGGAGGATTGTACGCTCCCTCTGACACCACAACTTTGCTTCTGCACATTCCCGTCGTAGTCTCTCAATGCATTCAGTGTCTTCTTGGATGAAACTTCTCTATTTTGGTCAGTCACAGGCCGGGGACTTCCATGCGGTGGCAGGGGTGTTTGACCTCTTTAGGAATGTTTTGAGGACATCCCTAAACTGTTTCCACTGTCCTCCTAAGAGTCTCCTGCAGTGTTCCAAGTAGAGCAAGTATTCATAATCAAGAATGAATACAGCAACGAAGTAGATCATTCGGCCCATTGTATCTGTGCTGGCTCTTTGATAGATCTATTCAATTAGCCACACTCCCCTGCACTTTCTCCATCGCCATAATATTTTCCAAAATATTTATCCATTTCTCTTTTGAATGTTACTATTTAATCAGCTTCCTCCACCCTTTCAGGCAGTGCATTCCAGGGCACAATAACTTGCTGTGTAAAAAAAAAGACACAAGATCTGACGAGTTAATTTTATTTTAATCTTCAGAGCTTCAGGCAATCAACAATTTGAAGTTCTCAGAAAATGATAGGGATAGATTTAATCTGGTTTTGATAAGAATTATCCTGAGAGCTCTGTGAATCATAAAAGTAGAATTTACAACACAGGAGACCATACAGCCCATCGTGCCTGTGCTGGCTTTTATCCTTGCCCTTGTGCTATTTTTCAAATATTTATCTATCTCTGTTTTGAGAGCAATTATGGATTCTACTTTAATCACTATTTCTGCAGTATCATCCAAGTCCTAACAATCCTCATGTAAAATTAACTCTGCTAATCTCTGCTTTATTGGCGAGGATCATAAATTTATGTTCGCTATTTACCAACTCACTGACCAGTGGAAGTAATATATCCCTGTTCATCTCATTGAAGCCTCTATCAGATGTCTGGCTCGGTGGAAGGAGACCCAGTTGCTATAGTAATTATTAACAGGCTTGTGATCTTTGGACAGAGGAAGTCAATCTTTTGCCCTGTTTATTAATAGCGGCATCATAAATGCTGCAATATTTCCTCTAATCGCTGTTGATGGTAAAATCATGTGTGTAGACTTCTAGTATGCATTGGTGATTTCACTAGAAATAGAACTTATAGGAAATCTTTGTCATGCTTATGATATTGTTATTAAACAGTCGCCAAACAAAATTCCACCACTGCCCCACCCCCCAACCCTGCCTCACCAACCACCTCGCCCTACTCTAACCAATTAATGCCTTTTGTCCTTCGTCATTTGCTGTGTTCAAAATAAACAATTGTTAGTCCTTTGTTTTCTGTAATGGTGAATTACAGTATACACACCCAAAGTCTTTTCGGTGTCTGGAGTCTAATAATGCAAACTCTCTCTTATATCTTCACAGATGAGACTGTTGACACTGTGGGGCACTTTGTTCCAAAAGACAAAGGAAAATCACAGCAATGGGAAAGCCTGCATCTCCGTTCATTTCCCGGCTACAATTTAACGTATTATTCCCGTCCCCTCATTTCTTGAAATAATTGGAACCAGTATCATATGCATGACAAAGATTTCCTGCGAATTATAATTCTAGTGAAATCACCAATGCTTTCTAGAAGCCTACACATCTGATTTCTCCATCAACAGCGATTAGAGGGAATCTTGCAGCGTTTATCATGTTGCTATTACTAAATAGGGCAGAAGACTTCCCCTAATCATTGTATGTAACAAAATTACAAATCCATTGATAATGACTTTAGCAACTGGGGCCCCTTTCACCAAGACAGACACTTGATAGAGGTTTCAATGAGATGAACAGGGACATACTAATTCCACTGGCCAGTGAGTTGGTAAATAGCAAACATAAATTTAAGATCCTTGCCAATAAAGCAAAGGTGAGCATAATTTATTTTACATGAGGGTTGTTAGGATTTGGAATGCACTCGAGAAGCAGTGATGGAAGTAAAATCCATAACTGATCTCAAAACAGAGGTGGATAAATATTTGAAAAATAGTAGAAGGGCATGGATAAAAGACACAGCACAGGCACAATGGGCTGTATCGTCTCCTGTGTTTGAAATTATATACTTTTATGATTCACAGAGCCCTTGAGATAATTCTTATCAAAACCAAATTAAGTTGCTCCCTAGCATTTATGGAGCATAATTCAATGAATGTTATTGATCACTCTCTAGCACCGGTTGCAATTCTGGCCATCACCCCTTATAGGAAGGATATATTGACTTTGGTGAGAGTGAAGAATAGCTTTACTAGAATGATATCTGGGGGAGAATTTTCTCCCTATTAGGGGATGTGTGGGACCGGGTGCGGGCGGGCGCAGAGCCGACTGGCACCCCCTATTGGCTGGGCGTTACCATTTTACATGGGAGGGCCACTTAAGGCCCGCCCAGCATGACGCGCGCCTGAAATCGCTAAGCGCTCCCTGTGGGGGCGGGGGGCGGGGGGGAGGGGGGAGGGGCGGGTTGCGGTGGGGGTGCTGGTTGCCTGAGTTGGGATACGCTTTTTCGCAGAAATCTCCCTGAGGCACAGAGCTGCCTCAGGGAGATTAGTTTTAAGTTTCAACAGCCTAATAAAGTGTTGTAAACATTTTTATGACATATCCCCTCGTGCGAAACTGTGTGGATGAGGTTCCCTGAAAAATGCAAAGGCCGCCTGGGCTCTTCACCTGCCCGCCAACTTTAAGGTTGGATGGGCAGTTTTTTCAATAGGTTTAATTAGTTCTTTAATGGCCTTAACAGGCCTTTGACAGTTCAGCGGGCATGCAGCCAACTTGGCTGTGCGCCCACGGAACTGAAAATCTAAATGACGCACGGTGATGTTGGGACGCATGCCTGATGTCACCCCACGTCATTTTATGCCTCGCCGAGCCAAAGATTCAGCCTCTGGTTTCAAGGGCCACCATACGAGGAGATATTACACAAACTAGGGTTGTGTTTCCTGGAATTTAGAAGGTTAATGGATGATTTGATCAAAATTTTCAAGATATTAAAGGGAACAATCAGGATAGATAGAGAGAAACTATTCCCACTGGTTGGAGGGTCTAAGACCAGGAGTGAAATTAGGAAACACTTGCACATGCAAAAGAACTGTCTGCCACAAACAGCAATTGATGCTGGATCAATTGTTTGTTTTAAAGCCGAGGTTAATAGATTTTTGTTAACCAAAGGTATTATGGGATAAGGGGAAAAGGTGAATATGTGGATTAGATTGCAAATCAGTCATATTCTCGTTGAATGGAATATGCCTGAGGGACTAAATGTTCTATTCTATTCCTATGCAATCACCCAACTCAGGAAATTATTTTTCATATATCAGCCTGCCAACAGGTTATTTTCCTAAGTGTTGTAGCAGATCCTAATTCGACCTTCATCCAATGGCCTCTTTGTGGGTGTACCTACACGATGTGGACTGCAGCAATTCAAGAAGGCAACTTACCACTACATTCTCAAGGGCAATTAGGGATAGTCGATAAATGCTGGCCCAGTCTGTGACACTCACATCCCATGAAAAAATTTAAAAAACACACATTTACACCTTCCAGCAAAGGTCATGTTGGCAGAAATGTTGGGTGGAATTTCCGGTGCCTGCTGGCGTCAGGCGTGTTTGGCGGTGTGAGCGGACAATATGGCGAGAAGGCCAAAACCTGGTTTCACGATGTTGTGAAACCAGTTTGCAGTCTTCGGCTCTGCCTGTCGACAGCTGGCCACGTTTCCCATTGTTGGACGTCGGGAACCTCACTGTAATACATCTGCATATCATTATAAGTCTAGCCCACTGAACCATCCCCCCAGGCTGGATCATCTGTCCACGGTAGCAGGAAAACATGCTAGTGCCGAACACGTTTTGATAAGTGTGATGTGCAGAAGTCAGGACTTATCGCCTGGGCCTTGCTCACATTGCCAACATCCAATGAGTAGAAGATACTGGAGCCGGACAGCAACCTGACCCTGGAGGAACGTCCATGACATGCTGGATGGATTCTCATGGACATGGCTCTGCAGCGAATCAGCTCACGGAAGTTGGAAGGCACCGGTCAGGGTCTGCTCACAACAGGTGATTGTCGAGGACATAGAGAGAAAGGGCCAACTGTGTTTGGGAGAGGAATATGTACAAGGTAGGGAGTTGGGGGGGGGGGGGGGGGGGGGGGGGGTGAGAGAGGAAGGTCTAGGTAGGATTGACTGGGAGAGGAAATAGTGTCAGTGTGAGGTGAGGTTGGAAAGAGGGAATGAAGGTGTCCGGGGGATGAGGTAAGTATGGGGAAACAAAGGTGTCAGGGGTGAGGTTGGGAGGGGGGAACCAAGATGTCAAGGGGGGATGAGGTTGGGAGGTGGGAGGGAGTAAGGGGGGAGGAGGGGATAACGGGGCATAAGACAGCAACTCCGGAGGTAAGTGTAAGGGGGGAGGAAGGTGTAAGGGAAAGGGTTTGAAGGGGAGAAAGAGTCCAGAGAGGGAAATGAGTCCAGAGGGAGGAAGGAGTCTGGGGCAAGAAAGGAGTCTGGAGAGGGGAAGGAGGAAGCGTGGAGGAAGAGGTAAGGATGGAGGAAGGAGTCGGGAAGGGGGAAGGTCTAAGGGAGGTGGGTAGTTTGGGGATGGTCGTGGGGAGTCCTGGGGTGAATGGAAGGAGTTCCAAGGGGGGAAGGAGTTCCAAGATGGGAAGGAGTTCCAAGGGGGGATAGAGTTCCAAGGGGGGAAGGGGGCTGGAGGGGGGTATATCCAGGTAAACATGCAAGGGAGGGTTCTGATGAGTCCATGACTGCCTCCTGGGGCGTGAACTGAAGGTGGGCACGGTAGGAGGGAATGGTGAGAATGACCAAGGGTAGATTGAGGTGGTAGAGTGTGAGGGTGAGGGTGTGATGGTACCAGTAGAAGGGATGTTGAGGGTGGTTGGTGGGGAATTGGAGGCAGACAGGGACTCTGGGGGATGGGAGGAAGGAGGTCGGGGAGGTGAATGTGGATGGGGGTGGGATTGTTAGGAAGGAGGGGAACAGGCATATTCACCTGGACATTCCCAATAGAAAAGGGCTGTGGCTGGTAGGTGAATGTGGGGAGGTGGAAGATGATGCCAGTGGGGTGGACAGCGATAGGGGAAAGAAAATGGGTCACTGAGGGAGGGGAAGGATGGGGGCCCTGAAGAAAAATGTTAGGATGCACCATGCTGGCTAAATTGGAAGTGAAATGAGAGTTGTGGTGGGCGAGAACAGGTGCTGCGTTGGAGTGAATTCATTGGGTGGGCGGAGATGTAGGTCAGTTCAGATGGACAACTGAAAGCGAATGCCAGCAGGCAGTGATGAAAATGCTCAAGATATTGAAATCAGTGTGATGCGGGAAGGATCTGTGTGCATGGAGAGTGTTTGCACAAGGCTCTGAAAGGCACTGCCACACACAGACTTGTCCCTCCAGGATCACTCATGGGTGAGCTGCTCCCAATGACAGAGGATAAGGTTGAGGGGGTCACAGGTAAAGGGGACTTGGAAGGAGATGACATCCTCTGAGATTCCTCAATGGATGACCCAGGGGTGTCCAGCTGCTGCTCCGCCTCCCTTCATGTGCCCAAAGGCTCCGACCTGACTCCTTGAGGGGAAGGAGCACCTGGGGGGATGCTGAGGTGCCCCTTTTCCCTCTCGCGTTACCACTGCAGGAACTTAGCCATGGCTACCTCAGTGGAGTGCAGGTCTGCGCACATTTTTACATTCTGCTGGACCAGGGTTTCCATGGCGTCTGCCATCCTCCCTATGGAGACCTCATGGTGCACATGTGGGCACCACTTCATCAGAGATCAGGCGGACGCACTCCTCCATGTGCTACTCTGTTGAGGGCTTCCAACAGCTCTGCGTGATGTTCCCACGCCTCCTGCTGACTCTCCAGGATGAGCTGGAAGGCCAAATCCAGAGGCTCATCATCTGACTGAGACCTCACAGATGCCTCTTCCCCAGCAGTCCATGAGTGCCGGGGAGCTCGGCTGAACCTGCTTCCTCCTGCTGCAGAGACGTGTAGTGATTACCAGATTGTGAACCCGAGCCTGCTCTAGATCTTGATCCCACCAAGTTGTGTGCCTCTGCACTGGTGCAGGGTGTGGGTAAGCGCAGTGACAGGTTTTCCTGACTGCTTATTTCCAGCTGTTTAATGGAGGAGGTGTTCCCTTGGCTGGAGGTGAGGATGTGGATAGAGCTGAGGGATTGGGTGGCTGAGGGCGTTGGTCACTTGGCAGAGTTCCCTGTGAATCAGTATAGAGATAATTAGTGCATGTCAGCAGAGTCAAAAGCAGGAAACAGAGCACTCACATTTGCATTGAGTGAGGGATGATGTAGTGCAGGATCCTTACGAGGGTGTTTGCTGCCGACCTCACTGTCGCCTCAGGCATGGTCCACATCCTCACCAGTCAGCGCGATGGCACACTCCTCAAAGTGAGTGAGGGGCCTAATGTGGGCCACTCTACCCCCAGTCTGGGACCTCTCCCTGTTGTAGTGAGCCAGCTTCTCTTGCATGAAAACAGATGGAGAGAGTGTGAGCAGGACACATGGCACTGTGTGGAATGTTTGTGTGGTGAGTGAGACATGGGATGGTGACGTGAGCACCAGAGGATATGTGCCTGATGGAGATGTGAGGGTGTGCGTGAGAGTTATTGGTGTTGTCCCTCGAGGTGTGAGATCCCTGTGGATGTGTGATGGGTTTGTGAGTGTGTGAGTCGAGAGTGATGAGAAGAGTGAGTTACCCTGACGGAACGGATGAGACCTTCATACTGTTGCGACACAGGGTGTTTGTCCTCTTTTGCAAGGCACTGGCCATTGCTGCCACTGCCTCCTACGTTAGATTGGTATGAAGGCCCGCGTGATGTCCTCTAGCCCCAGGAGTAGAGGACATCGCATCAGGCCTTCACTGCATCCAAAAGGTGCTGAAGGGACACAGAATCAAACTGAGAGGCTGCAGTCTTCTTGCCTTTCGGGGCCATGTCTTCCGTCCAGCAGTTGTGGGCTGGAAGCACTGAGAGGTGTTCGCGTGGCAACGCTTTAGATATGGCGCCCGGAGTGATGAAGCGGCGAGGTGATGGTGAGGCGGGCGAATGAGAATGCACCCGCCATCGAAACGGCGTGTTTCCTGTGAATGCATATTTAATGAGGCGGGATTGGGACAATACGGCGTGAAAAGCCGCCATTGCAGCCAGTGGGTAAAAAGTCCTTTTCCCTGCCCGCTACTGCACATCTGGGACAATACTGCCTGTTATTTGATTTCTCCCCCCTCCCGCATTGGGTCAGGCATACTGAGTCTTTAATTAAAGTACCTTTGCTCCTGGCAGCAATCAAATTAGCACAGACAAGGAATTGAGCTTGGGGCCTTTGATTTGCATGGCTTCATGTAGCACACTATGTGGCACATTTATTCACTGAGTCATCAGTAGAGCATTATATCGTTGTTTTAAAAGACCTTAGCTTATCTACCTCACAACTCGAATGGGAAGAAAATGTCAACTATTATGGCATTAATATAACATGCTGCATCAGTCAGCTACCATGCCTGGCATGAGAAAAAGAAGGAACATTTAAGCTTTGATATGGTTGGTAGAGCAGCCAGATCCAGAGCAGAAAGGTGGGAATTAGCAGCAGTCATGTTAACCTGTGCCCCCAAATTCAACTGTGGGGTCTTCTTTAACATATAATGGTAGAAATTCTTTTTTGTAAAATTCAGCGTAAACATAACAAAAAGGAAGGCTTGTTTTTATATTGAATTGCCTAAATTCACTATAATTATAGTGGTAAATTGGAACCACTATGCTTGTCACCTATTCAACTCCATTTGTTATTATGAATAAAACATGCATGTCGATTTGAACCAATTATATACATTAATGAATAACCCATAAATCATATATATTCAACTGATTTCCGATTTTCATTTTCAGTTTGCATGCATCCCTAGTAATATGTACAATCCTTATCAGCGAAAAATCATTTGTTTACGCAAAACGCTTTGAATTTTTACAGAAATACAAAATTCTTCAACACACCAACCCTGGAACATTTAGCCTGAGAGCAGCCAGGAGGGAACATGTGCCAATTGCCTCTATTTATTTTAATGGTTCTCTATTATTACAGCAAGAGTAATAGGAGCAGATGGAAGAAATGCACTGACCTTTGCTCTTCAAAAGTAGGGTCTTCACAGTTTGATGGTTGCCATAGTAATCTAGTCCTGAGATTCGAGTATAATTTGTTTGGAGGGAGAGATTATTAGTAATAGATCATAGAAAGCAAAAAAATATCTAACCTGTTATAATTTATACACCCTTTACAGTCAACTGGCAGGACTATGTTTTCATTTAAAATCTATGTGGAAAAACAAGGGCAACATATGTATAGAGATCTTACTGTTTCTCTCAGCACTATTAATTGAGTCTAATGATGCTTGACTTGAGGCTTTGGCCTTGGCCTTGGCCTAAGATTAAGCATTAAAATCCTGTTAAGCTATGTGCAGCATTGTTGAAAAAAGAAAATTGCCTGCAGAGCAGTATATATGAATCCTGTAAAAAAAAAAAGTTAATTACTCTTCAGTCCCCATTGTGTTTGTATTTAATAGCTTTGGTTACCGTTCCACCTGTGTCCAACACTCAATTCAAACCTGAGAAACGGATTGTTTGGAAAGCTAAGAGTGTAATTTAAATTTTCCTGAATGTGGGTTACGCTTGTAAATTAATTCCTGACAAATGTGGGAATACAGAAGAAAAGTTGTTGAGCCTGAGATGGATCCTGAAGACCAGTGGAAGGTTGTGATATTCAAAAGGTGAGCTTTAAAGGAAATCTATTCTGTCCTGTAATATTTAAAAGAAATTAAAGTTTCCTAGCTGATCTTTTGTGGTATTACAGATGCCACAATCCTGCTAGTCATCCTTAAATTGCCCGATAGTATCCTGATGCTGATAGAGATTACAGGGTCATAACAAAGCACCTCTTGGATTGGTGGGTACCACTTACTACATCTCTAACACCCATCTGTCCAATTCTACAAGAAACCCCAGGCTTAGTTCTTTGGGGGGAAGAATTGCCCAGCTTTTGTATTCTCGGTCTCCTGAATAACAGGGCCAACCTGAATGGATTCCAAAAACAATTTATTTTTAATTCTTCAGGGGTCTAGGCTGCTTGTCAGTGGGGCCCACATTCACCCTTGTGAGCCTCCACTCAGTTAGAATACCAGCTTACCAGTCTATTGCCAGGTGCCTTTACTGGAGTAAGGGCAGAGACAATTGTTTTAGGGAGAACCTTTCACTGACCTCAACCCCAGTCCATCAATTTCCGGTAAAGGACTGATGCAAGTTTAACCCCTTACACATGAAATTGGAAGCTCTGAGAAACAGTGAACCCTAAGACATTAGTCATTAGCAAGTTCCCAGTCAAAGGTTATGGGGAGAAGGAGGAGAATGGGGTTGAGAAACTGATCAGCCATGATTGAATGGCGGAGCAGAGTCGATGGGCTGAATGGCCTAATTTCTGCTCCTATGTCTTAAGGTCTTAAAGATGGTTGTAAATTTGCAACCTCCGATGCAGTATGACGGCTGAAGCGTGATATATGGGGGCATCTTTCCTTGCTTAAGTGCTGTAGTGGGATTCAACTACTAGAATGTCAGGAGTCTCTCCTGCCGCCTATTCATACGAGGAAACCATGAACCATGTTATGCATGAGCCTAAGATTCCCTAATATACATATACATATACTGAGCACATGGTGAAGCACCCCACCACAAGCTGTCATCTGCGCCTCCAATTTATCTCTAATTTTCTGCCTTTTCTGTTCTGAAGGCTGCAATTCACACTCATATTGTAATTTGCCCAGTGGTCATTCTTTATGTATAAAGACGGAAAGGGAGCCTTGATATGCTGTTCCACCACTGGAGCTGTTACAACTGAGTTCAATGTGGTTCCCGTCTTCCATCCACTCATCCTACAGTTCTGACAGAGGTCAATGAATATTAAGCAGCATAGAGAACGTTTTAATGTCGAAGCAGTTCTGCAATATTATTTGTTTGGATGTCACATAATCAAGAATGATACCTATCCCTGGGCACATCACTCATTATGAGAGCATATGGAGTCATTTAATTCTATGATTACAACAGGATAATTTGATGAATATCATTTTACAGCATTGTTTTAAACTCCATCTGTTGTGAAGACAGTTAATAAGTGAGCCACTCAGTCCAGTAATGGAACATTTTTTCTGCAAAGCTAGAGGGCAATATCAAAAGCAAAGATCACCATCTAGGTCAAGGGGATAAAAATAGGAAATAGCTACTTCATTTATTAATATATTTTTTCAATGAATTTAATAGCTCAAACAGCTGAAGTGCAGCAATGAACCTTCGAATGATGTTCACTGAATAACTAAATCATGTCAGCTTTCTTGGAGACCAGCATTATGATATTTGTTTAATTTAAGAGTACTTGGATCCCCCTGCAGTAGTGTGGCAATATCGTGTGTTAGGGGCTTAGTGACATAAATACTTAAGTGTTTTGTGTTGCTTGGAAGTACTTGGGACTTAGTGAAGCACTATAGCAGTACAGCCAATGGCTCAGGAATATTTGGAAGCCAGCGATATTGGCAATGACATGGATGCAATTTTAGGAGTAATTGAGTTCTAATCACGTACCACTGTGAGGATATGATTGTGATATGGCATTTGGGCTATTGGCACAGTGACATGAAGAGGATTTGTTTTATACTCTAGCCCTGTTAATGCATTGTGACAATGGGATTTGAATTATCTGGGCCACTTGGTCATCAGGAATGGTTGTTAACAATCTGAATCAGGCAAAATTGTGTCCCAGAGCTGGACTTCTTCACTGCCTGTGGATATGTGGTGAGATAATCATTAAGTATTTTTATTCTCAAAGCCGCCCATTCTAGATCACCTATTTACTCATACACTGAATACATATGCATAGCTTGTTAGGCCCAATGCTAAACAGCTAACAGTGTGACATCTATTTTACTTAAGTTGGGAAGTGAGCCTTACAACAATTTGAATTCATAAAGCATTTTTAAGGTAATAAATCATCTCAATAGGGCCATGAAGATAAATTTGACACCAAACCACATAAGCTGATATTAGGGTGGATGACCAAATGCTTGGCCAAAAAGGTAGGTTTTGAAGAGCATCTTAAAGGAGGAAAGAGAGGTAGAGAGCCATAGGGTTTTAAGGATGGACTTCCAGAGTTTGCTGCCTAGACAGCTGAATGAAATTGGGGACACTCAAGTGGCCAGGATTAGATTCTCGGAGGGTTACGTGGCTGGAAGGAATTACAGAGACAGGGAGGAGCAAGGCCATATGAGGGGATTTGAAAACAAGAATGAAGATTTTTAAAATTGAAGCATTGTTTGACCAACAGTCAGTATGGGTCAATGAGCACAGGGGTGATGGAAGAATGAAATTTGGTACAAGTAAAGGCATAGGAAACAGAGTTTTGGATGCTACAGGTAGTATGGAAGTAGCACCAATATTAGCATTTCTCCCTTAATATCCTTTGATGTAGCACATTCACCTGAGGATTTCGCAAAGTTCTTTGCAGCCAATGAGGTAATTTTGAAGTTTAGGCACAATTGCCATGTAGGGTAAAGTAGGAGCCAACTTGCACACTTCAAGGACCCACAAGCAACAGTGAAGTAAACTGCCTGATAATAATTTTTGGGTTGTGATGAGACTGGGGGATCTGTTTCCGAGGACGTGGTCTAATGTTTCACTTGAAGGACAGTACCTCCATCAGTACAGCACTCACTCAGTGCAGCACATGAAGTGTCACCCGGATTATGGGCTGGATTTTTACAGCATCGGGGAGACTCCATGCGGCTGGGACCAAATTTCTGGATTCTCAACCCCATTCCTGGCGCCCCAAATTTTCACCAGTGTGGGATAAGGGTGCAGGCAGGTATGGGTCGTGAGTCAGCAATCCCAGCCTGGCCAGCTCCACTGCGGGGATAGGTATCTCCTAGCCCTCCACAATTTTCAAGGAGTCTGGTCAGCTTGTCAAGGGCTGGTGGTTCATGGTCTGTCAGAGGTGTCGTGAACCATAGTCTGGATGAGGCAATATTTTGAAAGGTAAGTTCAAAAGATCTTACCAATGTCCCTTGACCAACCCCTCCCAACCCTTCCCACAAAGGCCTCTCATACAAGTATACAATCTATACAGAGTCACTGAACCCTATAGTAACCATAGCCTATGTGCGAAAGCTTTAAAAAGTCATTTATTCATAAAAAAACTGCTTTTACTACAGCACTATAAAAGTGTCAATCATCCAGACCCTTGAAAGTATCAGTAGCAGAAACTGCAGGCACTTGAAACTACTTTATCTAGAAAAACTCAGCAGGTCTGACAGCTTCTGCGGAGAGGAATACAATTAACGTTTCGAGTTCGTATGACTCTTCATATGGACTTGAAATGTTAACTGTATTCCTCTCCGCAGATGCTATCAGATCTGCTGAGTTTATCCAGCCACTTTTGTTTTTGTTTCAGATTTCCAGCATCTGCAGTATTTTATTTTTAACTTGAAACTTCTTTATCTTGTGTAAATAAACATTGTGTAATTGACAGAATAGGTCAGAGAGAAAGAGCTGTCAATCAAGCAATGTGTTCCCTCTGTTGAAACAGCAGTGCCCCTGGGAAAACATTTCTTGATTGGTAGCTGGTTAAATGTATACTGGGTGAATGGGCATTGAAGTGCGATAGGCTGGTATGGTAGATATGAGGGGCCATGGGAGTAGATGGAGGGACATAGGTTGGCATGGAAGTGATGAGGGGTGATGAGGGTGGGTAGGGGGCATAGGTTGGCATGGAGGGAATGAGGGACCATGGGGGATAGGTGGGGACATAGTTGACATGGAAGACATGAGGGGACATGGTGGGTGGTTGGAGGGGCATAGGTTGGCATGTATGGATTGAGGGGCCATGGGGAATGTGTAGGGGCATAGGTGGCATGGAAGGCATGAGGGGACATGGTGGGTGTGAGGAGGGCATAGGTTGGCATGAAGAGCATGAGGGGCCAAGGGGGTGGGTGCCATGAGGGGGCATGGATGAGATATGGGAGTGTGCAGGGGCTTAGGGAGTTTGAGGCTAGAGGGCTGCTTTTGTTTTCATGATTTTATTGTAACTGGGATTAAGTCCCAGAGCACAGGGGTTGGTCTTTTGGACAGCCCGCCTCTCACCCGGCAGCCCCTGTGGCTGCCTCCGAACCCTTTCCGTGGCCGGTGGGCCTAATTCCACTTAGCACCTGCTCCGCACAGCCCACTGCTACTCCTCTCCCCCCACCTACTGAATGAAAACCCTGCCTTTGCAAGCACTTTCTCCTGAGGTGGGTGCGCCAAGTCGCAAAATTTCCTGACTCCCACCACCTGCCTGAGGGTGGGTAACCAGTCCTATGTACCTTTGTTTTTGAAACAGGGCTTGACACCGTAACCTTGTGGTTCAGCACAAAAGTGCCACCATTGAGTCAAGACTGGCACTTTTGTCTAAAAATCATCAATTTCACAACCATTTATGTGAGGGATGGGCCTCAATTGGAGGAATACATGAGTGGACACCCTGTCTGTGATGGCTCATAAAAACAGTCCTTCAGTCTTGGTTTTAAAGAGATGTTACAGTCACTGGGAAGTAACCTTTTTTCTAGTGAAAGTGCCCCTAAAGCTTTGGGATAACTCTTGTTGCAACAAAGATTTGCCAACTAAACTCTTTACTTTGCGGCACTTTTTTTGGTTTGAAGAATAAGTTGTAAAACCAGTTGCAACAAGTTGGAGTTTTCAATAAGTCACCTGCCTTTGCCCAACTTTCTCCAGTTCTTGATTATAACAAACACCATCTATCCAAGGGAAAAAAAAATCTGTTATCCTCCATCTGATCTGCATAGCCTTGAATGAGAAAGTGCATCAGTTTCCCCTTTCATGCCCTACCCTAGCAATGTTTGGAAAAAGAAGCAGTGACAAATTCCTGTCAACTTCAAGATAAGCATTGGTTGCCAGGAGTTCCAGGAAAATAAAGAACCTTCCAGTGGTGAGAATAGCCTTATTATTTGCTTGTGCCTGTGGCACTGATAAACTATGGGAATTTTGTACTGATGATCAAACTCAGTTATACTGAAACTGACTCACCCTCCATTTCCTAACAACAAAAGCTTTGCTGATTACAGCCACTTCTGTTTTGTTCTTTCCAAGGAGAAAGACTGAGCTAAGGTCAGAATATATCCTTTATAACCAGCTAATTAGTCCGCGATTATGGACTGACAGGCTGTTAGAACTTAGACAACTAATGTGAAAATGATCTGGGAAGCAGCTTAAATCAGGAAATACGGTTGATTGCAATAAAGTTGGGTAATTTATTTTCCTAAATCTTAATAAAGTAAACTGTTTATATTCCACAAGCAGCCTGTGAATTCATAGAAATTAACTTATTCTGTGCAACATGAAGACCCAGAATGTCTTGGAGTAGAGACTCCCCTGTCTGACTCATTTGTTGGATTTGTTTCCACCATCCTTGGCTTGTAATAGTCTTGGATTGTAAATCGCTGGAACTTGCGAGTTGATAACAGGGCATTGAGCATCTTGGTGAACAATAATGCCAACAGTCTAACTTTTTAACCAATGAGATTTAAGGATAGAGAACAAAACAGGGACAGCAGAGAAGGAAATATAGGGTGAATTTGAGTAAAATCAGGTACAGAAAGAGAAATAAACAGAGGGACAGAACAATTGTGTTAAGAAAAAAAAGACAGAAAGGAAAAGTAAGAAAATCATTTTAAACATTTACATTTCAAATTTTGAAAACCTCTAAGAACAATTTACTACCTGCAAGAGCGAGACTCCACAGTTTCAATTATTTCTTTTTCTGGGCTGGAGAGGTTGGGTAGCATTAGAGGATTAGAGACATTGCATTTGAAGTGGTCCGAATGTCGTTAAGTACCGACTCTACTTTCTTAGTTCATTTGAACAGTGCAAATGTGGCAGTTTCGTGTAACTTACAGGGAGATTGATGACAAGTTCCTGCTTTCATAAGGCTGTCCATGCAGTCATCCAGCAACTTGTGAGATTCTGAAATTCACCAGGTTACTTGCACGCTGACAATGGTGTGTGCAATAAATTTAACATTTTGTGGTTGCGTTTATTTGTGCTGCAACATGGAACACTTCCTGCACATGGGCAGATGCATTACAGTGGTGGGAGTTACAGTGCTGTATCGACCGCATGCTCCACCCTAAAAGTATGCCTGTAAATGAAGATCAAGATAGCAAAACCATGTCAGAGTAAGAGGGAAAAATGCCATTGAAGAAGTAGCAGCAGTGGCAGTGACAATAATTGGTTCTCTAGATATCCTTGGTTGCAGTGCAGGCTAAGTGCACATTTGCCACCATTCCTGCTCCCTTTCTGCTCAGTGGCAGGAGCTACAGTGGTGTTTAAAATGGTCATGGGCGGATACAGAAATGCTTGGCCTGCGCTAAGGCCGCCAACTCATGCGCAACAATTCCTGACGCCTTTCCAGCTGGCCGGCGGCAGGAGTCACGGTGAATTTTTCAGAAAAATAAAAATTCTGAAGACCACAAAGAACTGCTGGAACTACCTTGTGGAAAGATTTCTTGCTCAGACCAGCAGGTCTGAAAAGTTTTATGCAGTGAGTTTGGATCTGTCAAAGCTTTGTGGACCAAAACCCTGCACAACCTAATTAGTTTAGTTGATAGTTGATTGGACTCTTAATTCCAGGGTCATGATTGGGTGATGATCATTTTTTTAGGACTGTAATAAATTGTACTTGGATAACTGAGCAAGAAACTTTTGGATAAGGTAGTTTGCACACAGCTCTTTGGCAGATATGGAATGTTCCATTGCGACATGTTATAGCTGACACATTCACTGGAAGGCATCTGGAGTTAGTACCGGGGGAACCAATATTTTTGCTGGCACTACTGCTGCTTTCTCATTGGCATTTTCCCCTATTCCCCATCACAGTTTTGCTATCCTGGTCTTCATTTTCAAGCATACTTTTAGGCAGAGCTGGCAGCAGATACAACACTGTCGCTTAGCACTAATGCATCTGTGCACGTGCAGGAAGTGCCTCCCCGAGTGTTGCAGCACAAATAAATGCAACATTTAAGCCTCTTGATCACCAATCAACCTTCTAAACTCATAGGCCAGGATTTTTCAGTCAGCGTGCGGGGTCGGGCCACACATGCCGGCACGTAAAGTGACGCGCGATGAAGTCGGGCGTGTGTCCCGATGTCATCGTGCTGTCTCGCGATGTTTCGTTGGGTGCGCCCGCCAATAATTAAATGGCCTATTGAGGCCATTAAGGAACTAATTGTTGGTGGGCAGGCGAAAAGGCCAAGTGGCTTTTACATTTCTTGGGAAACCTCATCCACGAGCGGGGTGAGGTTTCCTAAAGCTTTTACACAGTCACATGAGAGGTCACATTTCATTAAATTTTTATTGCATTTAGTTATTTTTTGCAAAAGTGCTTCAATCTCCCTGAGGCAGCCTTAGGGAGATTGAAGCACTTGTTTGCGCGCATGTGCGCAAGAACACTGGACCTGAAACTCCCTCCTGCCCCTGTCCGCACAGGTAGCGCTCAGTGCTACCGCTCACGTATTATGCTGGTTGGGCCTTAATTGGCCCGCCCGCGTAAAATGGCAGTGTGGAGCTGATCTCGGGCGGCGGTGAAGGAAACAGAATCTGGCTGTTTTTATTTAGGAGGGCTTTAAATGCTTTAATGGTTCCCCTAAACCAGCAGAGCAGGACCTTGGCTTATCATCCATGCAACAACATTCCTTTAATACTGCTCTGAGGTGTGTTACGATCTCCAAAGAGGCTGATAACTTTTCAAAAGAGATTAATTCCCCAGCAACCAACAGAAATGACCCAAGGAAAAGATTTCATGTTTTAAGGCTTTTTCTGCAACAAACAAATTAAAATTAACATAAACTAAACATTCCATAACAGGGAACTAATACATCAAACTAAAGGTACTTCCCCATTAGCTAACACAACCAAAAAAACCTTATGACACATTTTAACTTTACACCATGCTTTCAGCATGCGTATTGCCTTAATATTAAGTTTCAAGCTCCTCTCAGCTTTTTATCAGGCTGTCTTCTCCCTGCCACTGCGGGGAGAGTCTTACAATTGTGATGGCCTACGTGCTTTGGTGGAAGAGCCTATGCTTTATGCTGGTATGATGGCCTCTTTAAGAACTAGGTTTTTGTAGGAGATGATTTCTGGTAAAGTATCTGGCTTCCCACAGCTAATCATTTGGCCAAGTGGCCTCAGAGATAAGGAATAGAATAACAAAGGGTCAACACGAAGCTAATTACAGGGGTGGGTAGATTATGGGTGTGGCTCTGGTCTGAAGCAGGTTTTTAGTTTTAGTTTAGAACAAGCTTGCTGCAGGAGACATCTCTTTCAAGCAGAGTTCATTTGAAATTCTGTATGCTGGCAAAAAGTGTTTAAACCTCTTGTTAACTGAAGGACTCGGAACAGTGAGTTGAACTTCTAGGCATAGACAAGCTGATAAGAGAGAGAGAGTTTTAGATGTAAGATGTTAGCAATATTGAACTGGGAGTCACAACAGTGGAATGGTTGGAGGAGATTTGAGGCAGAATTTTACGTTTGTTGGATGGGCAGGCCCGACCCAATTGGCAGTGGGCGCGTAGATGAACTCTACCGTCGAAGCGGGCCGCGCCGCCATTTTGCACAGGCGGGCCAATTAAGGCCCGCCCAGCACGTTTCGGACTCCCGTGTACAGCGGGAATTTCAATTGTGCGGCCGGTGTGTACAGACCGCCGGTTCCAATGGGGAACAGGCAGTCTGCATAAAGAAAGGCAAAGCAGCCTCCTTTAGGCTATTCACCATGGCCAGCGACCGGACACCAGAGGAGGTCAGAGCACAGGAGGAGGAGGGGGGCAGGCTGCAGGGTAGGCCAGCGGCTGGGCCAATGTGCCCCTCGGTTCGCCGATGCCTGCCTGGCTGCCCTCCTTAAAGAGGTGTCAAATCGTCGGGAGGTGTTGTTCCCTGAGGATGGGAGGAGGAGAGCCCCCCCATGTGACTAGGCAGGTGTGCCAGGAGTTGGCAGAGGTGGTCAGCTCTCAAGATCCTGTGCGGCGAACAAGAACGTGGTGCTGCAAGTGCTTCAATGATTCGTTGCGCTCTGGAAGGGTGAGTACCATGTCAGCCTTGGCCAGTTCACCCAGCAGGTAGCCTTAGCCTTTGAGGTCCCCTCCCACTCCTTGCTCACGTCTTAGTGTCGTTACTGCATTGGGCATTTGGCGCACGCTGGGTGGGCAAGCAGATAGTGACCGTGCTTACATCATCCTTACTGGTTGAGGAGAAGATGGGTTCTCCCCGCAGCATATGTTGGTGTTTGTCGCGTTTGAGTAGTCTGGGGGCAACCTGCAGGAGAGGCAGCTAGACACATACTCAGAACTCCAACACATGTCTTATTGATGGTGATGAGATGGTGGAAGGGGAGCCTCAAGATGTCGTGGCCAAGAGCCATCTGCTGGCCTTGGTGCCACACCTAGTTGTGCCTCCTTGCCATGGGCGCTAAGACCCATGTGTTATTCAAAGTGATGGACGCCGAATGTGTCCAAGGTGTCCGTTGTGGTGGGGGGTGGGACCAGCTGTACTAGCTTCTGGGGACTGATCACCAGTAGTGTGGACAGGAGCTGCTGGAGGCCTCAGATTGGCCACTGTGGTTGTGGTGCGGTGTGCGTGTGCAGAGTACATGAGCGATCAGCCCCAATAAATGCTCTTCTCTGTTCTGCAGGCAAAAACAGACCACAGTAGCCGGGAGCATTTGCGGACTGGTGGTGGGCACGCTGTGCTGCAGTGCCTCACCACATATGAGGAGCAGGCCATGGAGCTGGGGAGGAGACAGGCGGCCAGGTTGGCAGGTGTCAGTGAGGCTGGGGTGCAGCGGCCAGGTATTTGTGGTCCACAGTCCCATCCACTCTGTCTCTCCACCATCCAAAGCACTGATTGTTGCTACAATCGCTAATGCAGCAACACTGCTCATTCACAGACTGATACAGTCAGACGTGTGGGTCATACACAAAGGTCCCTCGGTCCCTTGAGGATTCACGTCTCTAGCACCTTCCAAAGTCGCCTTATCCCATTTGTGACCACTATCCCCATGGCCTAACATGCCATGGCATCGCTGCTGCACATCCAAAGACTTATTGCATCTCAGGAGGGTTTGTACCTCCACCACCCTTTCAACCACTGCGTCCCACATTACTCTGTCCAAAAGGTCCTCAACACCTCACCTGTCAACCTCATGGCACTCAACTTAAATAAATGTCACCATGTCAGTCAAAGGGAAATGTTGCCTTCTGTCCACCTGGTCTATGCCCCTCTTAACAGTATGAAGATCAATCATGTGACCTGTCAATCTCCTGTGATCCACGGCAAATGTTGCAAGTGTTTGCAATGTTTCCTCATAACTCCAACTCTCCAGGCCAGCATGTATCCAGGTCAGGAACCTCTGCACTCTCCCCTCTCCAATGCCATCCCTCCCATGAAGCGCAGGTCACAACTGGAAGCAGAAGTGTAGATGTGGCCTCGACAGTGTTTTCTGCACTTGGAACATGACCTCCCTTTTCCTACATTCTATTCCTCAGCTAATAAAGGCAAGTCTGGCTTTGACCTTGTTAAATGCCTTATGTTCCTGTTCTGCTACCTTAATGGGTCTGTCCAGCAAGGTCCCTGTAATCGTCGTGACTTTCCACGGTCCTACCATTTCTCGTGTATTCCCGTACCTTGCTTGTCTTGCCCAAGTGCTTAACCTCACACTTATCCACATAACATTCTATGTGGCAGTCCTTAGGCCATCTGACCAGCCTGTCTGTATGTCTTGATTATTTACCACCCCACATATGTTCGTCTCCTTAGGTTCTTGAAGGTTGAGCACATTATGAGGCTGGTGGGGGGGGAAAGGGATGAATGGTGTTACTGACTGAATGCTAACTGATGCACTGTCCTTGTTGTTAATTTCGGCATCACCATGGCACGGCTGCCAGCGCAAAGTCCAGAGCCCCCCCTCCACACCTGAGGGGCATCACTCACTTGTGTCACATCATTTCAGCCAGCCAGGCAGCAGCGCAGCGACTACCACATCGGTGGGGATTATGATGTCGGCTAGTGTCCCGGGTCACAGTGGAGAGAGCATTTCACAATCGCTGGAGGAGACGGCACGGACAGAGAATGCCGATGGTGCCAGTAGCCGGAGGACTGCAGGGGACCAGGCACATGCTGAGTCGGGCAGTGATGATGTGCCTCTGGAGATGTCACCAATGCAGCAGCTGCAGGACAAGCGGCAGGATGCGAGGGAGCATCTGGCAGGGTTGCATGAGGGTGTGCTTCAGTTGGTTTCTGCGAAGGAGGAATCCAGGCAGAGTGTCAGTGAAGGGATGAACGTTAGGACAGAGCTTCAGGCTTCCTCCATTGAGAGATTGGCGACTCTCATGGAGAGGGGCTTTGATCGGATGGAGACTCTTCTGATTGGGTTACGCTCTGACCTGCAAGCCCTCTCAGCGCTAATGGCCACAGGTGGTCAGTGGAAATGTGGGAGATGTTCTGGGCACCAAGTGTCCCATCTCGGTGCCCATCCATCTGCAGTGAGCAGGGAGGTCCAATATGACCTCACGTGGGTGCAGCAGCTGCCTGTCATTGCTGTGAGCTCCTCTCAGGGCACTCCAGATGAGGACAGCAGCTCCTCCGCCCCTCTGCCAGTGACCATTGCATCCCTTGAGGCTGCGACAAATGGAGAGGTGCCAGTTCTAGAACTAGCCGCTCCCTCCCAGGCGAGGCCAACACAGGCTCCACGGTCCAGAGGACGCCCGCCAAGGTCATCAAGGCTAACAGGACAGCAGAGTCAGCAGGCTGTCTCACAAGCCACTCCGAGTGATGGGGCGGCACCTAGACGTAGCACCCGCAAACGTAAGCATAAGGCACATTAGGTACTTAACAGGTTTGTCACTGGTGTTCTTGTGTTGGCCCCAGATTAGGGAATGTTTCATTATCTGTGTCAGAGCGATGTCTGTTATTTATCTTGGTGGCAGTAAAGTCCACATTCCTAACCATGGCTGAGGGTGTTTCCTTTGTGCTACATTTGTATGTTTCCCAGACATCTCATGAGTGTTTGAGTGGACATTGATGTTTCTGTACTAAGCCCTTAGTGCAGCTGATAAGGTGGAAGATGTAGCACCTAAGTGCCACACGTGGAAGCGCCAGGCAACGTTGGTCCTGCTGATCCATGTGTGTGGAGCTAGCTGCAGGTTCGTTGGATTAAAGTGTCCCAGGTGTCCCTGCCTCCTTGGTGTAGTAGCGGGTCGGCGTGCTGCCCCTCATCATTGCCCTGTGCTTCCTCATCCTCTGAGCCACTGCTGGATTCATCATGTGCAGCCTCATTCAGGGCGTCAAGGTCTTCATCGTCAACTGCACCCCCCCCCCCCTTTCCAGCACAAGATTGTGGAGAGTGCAGCATGCTGCCACTATCACAGAGACGGGATCTGGGGGGTACTGGAGTGCACCCCCTGAGCGGTCCAGGCAACGGAAGCGCATCTTGAGAAGTCTGATGGCTCTCTCCACCTCAGCCCTTGTGGAGGCATAGCTCCTATTGTACCGCTGCTCAGCTTCTGTTCTTGGATGGTGGAGATGCGTCATGAGCCACCTTCTGAGGGGATAGCCCTTGTCACCCAGCAGCCATCCATCCAGCCGAGCCGGAGCACTGAAGAGCCCCAGCATCTGGGAGTGTCTGAGGATGTAGGGGTCATGGGAGCTGCCTGGGTACATTGCACAGACTTGTAGAATCAGCATCCTGTGATCACACACTATCTGCACATTCATGGAATGGAAGCCCTTCCTGTTGACGAAGGCACCAGGTTCACCTGCTGGCGCCTTGATGGCCACATGTATACAGTCTATTGTACCCTGGATATGGGGGGAAGCCAGCAATGGCCTCAAAGCCTCTTGCTCCCTGTGTCTGACCTGCCTGGTCACAGCTGTAGTGGATGAAGGTCAATGCACATTTGAACAGAGCGTCTGTAACCTGCTTGACACTAGTGTGGACAGCTGATTGGGAGACACCGCAAAGATCACCCACCGAGCCCTGGAAGGAGCCAGATGCATAGAAGTGGAGGGCAACTGTGACCTTCAGATCCGCTGGCATGGGGTGTCCGCCCACACAGTTAGGGGAGATCTCAGGGCCAACGATCTGACAGATGTAGTTGACTGTTTTCCTTGACAGTCGGAGCCTCCTTCGGCACTGCACCTCACTCATATTGAGGTAGCTGCTTTGCCGCCTGTGTACCCTGGCAGCAGGATAGTGGCGTCTTCTGCGGCCCCTTCCACTTTGGACTATCTCTTGGCCCTGCACCCCTTGTGCCTGCGCCTGGCATCCCAAAGGTAGCTCCCCTGGAGGTTGATTGTCCATCCTGGCCTCCTCCTTATTCTGGCCCTCCCTTCGTCCTCAGAGGAGCTGCCTCCAGTGGAGATGTCAGAACCCATAGCCAGGCTAAATGGAGGCCTCTGGAAAGCTGCAGGCCCAATAATGATTCCTGTCTGCAGACCGGTGAGCTGAAGCTTCAAAGTACAGAGAAAGCTGTTGGAAATCGATCTGAGCTGCTAACAGTCACACAGGCAAGTTTCAAACACTTTCTGCAATAAATACTTCAGATAAAACATTAACAACCCCTCTGAGCCCACATATCCCGCCCGTGGATGAGGTTTGTTAGAAAATCACTTACCCGCCTGCCCGTTGGGCCCATGTGCCGAGCTGAAGATCGCACGGGCACCTGAAAACCGGCATCAGTTGCCGAGTTAAGGGCCTTAACAAGGCCTTTAATTAATGGCAGGCGTGCGTTGATCTTCATAGCATCCGCCCAACTAGATATCACGATGGCGCGCAATGGCGTCAGGACGCTCGCTTGATGTCAGTGTGCGACATTTTAAGCGCTAACGTGTGGGGCCCGCTACACACACGCCATACATAAAATCCTGCCCTTGAAGTGAAAAAGAGTCATATAGACTTGAAACATTAACTTTGTTTCTCTCTCCACAGAAGCTGCCAGACCTGCTGAGTTTTTCCAGCACTTCCTGTTCTTATTTCAGATTTCCAGCATCCGCAGTACTTTGCTTTTATTTTAGCACTTCATTCACTGGCACTTCTCTTCCACCTCTCTTCAGCTCTGAAGAAGAGTCATATGGACTTGAAACTCTCTGTCACTCCCCACAGAGTCTGCCAGGCCAGTTGAGGTTTTTTCCGGCATTTTCTGTTTTTATTTGAAGTGACAACCTTCCCAGAAATAATTAGAAGGACCAAGAAATCTCAACACTTGTACAAAACTTTGAAACAGTACTTTGACCAGTTGGTTAATTTCCTAATTTCAGATAACCATCCAATTTGAGTTTCGGGGGTGTAAGTCAATTGAACGTAGAAAGACAGTTGAGTCAGATTGAATATCTCTAATGTACGTGACTACTTACAATAGAATGTAATTATTAGTATCCATGGTCATTGATTTTTGTTTAGTAAAATTCTTTTGATTTAAACTGTGAACCATGTGCCTTCATTCTCTTAGTTAGGGTTTTGGATTAAAAAATAAATAAACACGTTACTGGTATCTACTGAGATCATGACACAAGTCTTCCCAAGCCTGGTGACTCCTTGGGTTAAATTTTACTGGAGGCTTGTTGCGGGTGGTGAGGATGGCGGTGTGGAGGCGTTGGGGGGGTGGGGGGGGGGGGGGCGTGGGGGGTGGGGGGGGCAGGGGGTGCGGGTGGTGCGGTGGTTGGGGGGGAGTTGGTGGTGGTGGAGGGAGGGGGGATGCATGTGCCTCATCTCCCATGCAAAATTTGGAAGGCAGGTGACCAGTTCAAAAAAGCCCACCCCATAGTGATAACGCGCTGGGGCGGGCTAATGGAGCAGAGAGTGGGTGGACTGCAAGTAGGCCCGGGATGAAGACAGCCATGGCATCTGGACCTAGACAAGACCAAAGTTTCGAACAGCGAGGGGAGCCAAGGGAAGAAGGGTGGGGGGTGGGTTTTGGAGGCTGTTCAGGGAGGAATAACGTCTTGGAGGGGGTGCCGCCGATGCACACAGGGAGCCCCAAATGAAGCAACCCCTTCTTTCCTACTTTTTCCACAAAGTTTAAAAAAAAAGTCTTCTCACTCCTGCCGCCTATCCATACCAACAGTATCATGGCTTGGATAGAGAAATATTTGTGTCAAGTGACTTGGTAATGAGCTCAATTGCCTGCTAATTATTTATTTAAAAAAGGTGGTTGGGCTGCTAATTTCAGCATCCTTCCACCCACCGTTTTATGGAGAATGGGTTGGGGTGGACAGGAAGGTTGTGGGCTAGTCACCCATCATCTTTTACATGACTCCCTGCTGAAATCACGCCTGGCGGGGTCGGGATGTGACATAAAATAAAGCCCCTTGTTCCTTAAATCTCCACAAGTCCCATCTCTTTAGACAACCAGTTAGAGTCATACAACCATAGAGTTATACAGCACAGAAACACGCCCTTTGGCCCATCTTGTCCATGCCAGCCATCAAGCACCTGTCTGGTTCTGATGAAGAGTCAGACGGACTCAAAACGTTAACTCTGTCTTCCTTTCCACATATGCTGTCAGACCTTCTGAGTTTTTCCAGCAGTTTTTGCTTTTGTTTCGGATTTCCAGCATCCGCAGTATTTTGCTTTTATCTATTCTAATCCTATTTTCAAGCACTTGGCCTATAGCCCTGTATGCTATGGCGTTTCAAGTGCTCATCTAAGTACTTCTTAAATGTTCTGAGGGTTCCTGCCTCTACCACCCCCCACAGGCAGTGTGTTCCAGATTCCAACCACCCCCGGGTGAAAAATATTTTCCTCAAATCCCCTCTAAACTTCCTGCCCCTTACCTTAAATCTATACCCTCCTGGTTATTGACACCTCCGCTAAGGGGAAAAGTTTCTCCCTGTCTACCCCATCTATGCCCCTCATAATTTTGTATGCCTCTAACAGGTCCCACCTCAGCCTTCTCTGTTCTAAGAAAAACAACCCTAGCCTACCCAGTCTCTCTTCATAGCTGAAACACTCCAGTCCAGGCAACATCCTGGTGAATCTCCTCTGCACCGTCTCCAGTGTAATCACATCCTCCCTATAGTGCGGTGATCATAACAACACACAGTACTCCAGCTGTGGCCTAACTAACTGTGCTTTATACAGCACCAACATAACCTTCCTGCTCTTATATTCTGTGCCTTGGTTAATAAAAGCAAGTATCCCATATGCCTTCTTAACCACCTTATCTACCTGTGTTGCTGCCTTCAGGGATCTATGGACATGTACACCAAGGTCCCTCTGATCCCCTGTACTTCCTATGGTCCTAATATTCATTGTGTATTCCCTTGCCATGTTGGTCCTCCCATGCATCACCTCACACTTCTCAGGATTAAATTCCATTTGCCCCTGCTCTGCCCATCTTACCAGCCCATCTATATCATCCTGTAATCTAAGGCTTTCCTCCTCACTTTTTACCACACCACCAATTTTGGTGTCACCTGCGAACTTATGATCACACCTCCTATATTTATGTTTAAATCATTAATGTACACTACAAACAGCAAGGGTCCCAGCACCGATACCCAGACCACTCATCACAGGCTTCCAATCGCAAAAACAACCTTCAACCATCACCCTCTGCCTCCTGCCACTAAGTCAATTTGCCAAATTGCCCTGGCTCCCATGGGCTCTTACCTTCTTGATCATTCTCCCATGCGGGACCTTGTCAAATGCCTTACTGTGGTCCATGTAGACTATATCAGCTGCACTATCCTCATCTACACAGCTAGTCACCTCCTCAAAAAATTCAATCAAATTTTGTCAGGCATGACCTCCCCCTGACAAAGCTATGCTGACTATCCCTGATTAATTCCTGTCTCTCCAAGCGGAGATTAATCCTGTTCCTCAGAATTTTTTCCAATACTTCCCCTACCACTGACGTTAGACTCACTGGCCTGTTATTACCTGGTTTATCCCTACTACCTTTTTTGAATAATGGTAGCACATTCGCTGTCCTCCAGTCCTCTGGCACCTCTCCTGTGGCCAGAGAGGGTTTGAAAATTAATCAGAGCCCCTGTAATTTTCTCCCTTGCCTCACATAGCAGCCTGGGATACATCCCATCTGGGCCTGGGGATTTATCCTGCTAAAACCGTTAATGTCTCCTCCCTTTCAAAGCTAATTTGTTCAAGTATATCACAGTCCCCCTGCCTGATTTCTACACATACACATCCTTCTCCATAGTGAACACAGATGAAAAGTAACCATTCAAAACCTCACCCACGTCCTCAGGTTCCATGCACAGTTTGCCACTTTGTTCCCTAATGGGCCCTACTCTTTCCCTGGTTATCCTCTTACCCTTAATATATTTATAAAATTCCTTGGGATTTTCCTTTATCTTGACAGCTAGTGTTTTTCATGCCTCCTCTTCACTCTCCTAATTACTTTATTAAGTACCCCTCTACATTTTCTATACTCCTCTAGGGCTTCTGCTGTTTTCAGCCCTCTGTCATAAGCCTCTTTTTTTCCCCTTATCCAACCCTTTATATCCCTTGATATCCAGGGTTCCCTGGACTTGTTGGTCTTACCCTTCACATTTACGGGAACATATTGGCCCTGAACTCAACCTTGCTTATGCACCACTGTGGCTCCAGCTGACACTCAAGCTTCGAAACCCATTGCTCAAGCTGGTCAAGCCGGTGGCACTTCCTGCACATATGGTCATCCAGACTGCAAGGAGTGTCTAAGAATTCCCACATGCTGCAGGCCGTACAACACACGGGACTGAACTCCCTTGCCATACTCTCTGCTTGTTTTTAATTAAAAGGCTATTTCCTTAAATTTGAGCCCTACTCTGCTCAAAGTCTCGCTCTTTACAGCCCCACTCTGCTCAGTGAAGTCTCGCTTTTTACAGCTCCGCTCTGCTCACTGAAGTCTTGCTCTTTACAGCCCCACTCTGCTCAGTGAAGTCTCGCTTTTTACAGCTCCACTCTGCTCATTGAAGTCTTGCTCTTTACAGCCCCACTCTGCTCAGTGAAGTCTCGCTTTTTACAGCTCCGCTCTGCTCACTGAAGTCTTGCTCTTTACAGCCCCACTCTGCTCAGTGAAGTCTCGCTTTTTACAGCTCCGCTCTGCTCACTGAAGTCTTGCTCTTTACAGCCCCACTCTGCTCAGTGAAGTCTCGCTTTTTACAGCTCCACTCTGCTCATTGAAGTCTTGCTCTTTACAGCTCCGCTTAATTAAGTCTCGCTCTTTACAGCCCTGCTCTGAAATTCTTCATAAGGAAGATAGAGTTTTGAACTCAGCTAAGTGACTGAGTTTAATGCCTATATGCTTGTGGACTGCTGAGCCAATGGTCAGATCTCCCTTAGTTGTGTGTGCCATTTAAGGTGTAATTTATAATTTATAATCACCCACAATTTTCCTGTTAATCCATGTTTAACGTAAATTGATTCTGGCTATTAGAGTATGGGTGGCTATCTAAAATAACATTTAATGTGTGCTTTATTTGACTCTTGTATGGTAAGAATTATTTTGTTTTAAACTGTGGAAAATCTTGCGGCTTCATTCTTTTGCTAAATACCTGGGATTTTGGATTTCTCCTTTTTTTAAAAAAGAAGTTACTGGTCCCTAATGAGATTTATTTGAATTCTGCCCAGACTTAGAGGATGGAAGTCTTCTCAATTTGTTGGCTGTAATGATCCTATTTAAAATGTGTTTGGACAGTCTCAATTCAGTTCTTATGGCCTGAACCTAGCACAAGTTTGCACTAATTGTCACTCTCACTAAGAGACCTCAGAAGCACGGCTGATGTTGGCAATGAAAAAATGGTAATGCTAGTGCAGCACGGAATGTTCTTCTGAGTTTGTTGTTGAGGTAATCTGTTGGGGCAAAGTAATGGAAACTTGCCGAGTATCCAACTTGACCTTGAATGTTGATGTTGATATTAAGGAGAAGCTAAAAAGTCAAAATGTTTAATTTGCCAACAGTAATATCCTTTGACCTGATGTGCATATAAAAGTGGGAAAAACCAGTGATAACAATGCTGCTATCACTTGAATTGATGTCTTCCTACTATTATTGATTAGCATTATCTCGAATTCCAACTCTTTCTTGTGGTCAAAGAGCCTTCATGTCTACATGTGTTATAATGACTTGGCCAGTAAATTTACGTATGCAACTCAGATTTATTTTACTGAAGAAGCTCAGAATGTTTTGACCAGTACCACCACACTACTTTGTATGTGAGTGACCTCCTTATACAGCACAATCTCCATTTAAAGTGAAGGTACAGGCTGAGGCACCCAACCCCCTTATAGGCTTGTCTGGTGGACAAGGCCTTTGCTCTGGATCAGCACTGAAGCAGAAAATTCCCCTTATAAACACCTCTCCTCATAATATGTCTTTTGTGTGGCTACCAATGGTAATATCGTAGAGGGTGATTACTGAATAATTTGCTTCATATTTGGGTGGGCGAAAAAATAATTTTAAGCTGTACTTTCAACGCGAGTATAATACAATTTACGAAGCATGATCCTCGCACAACTGGCTGCTACCCTAAGGCAAACCTGCCAAGATTTGTGAAGGCCAACAGCCAGCAAGAAATGTTTCTTTTTTTTTCAAATCTGGCAGCTTGCTTTAGTAGGTGCTGAGAATATATATAGCTCCTTAGTTTCCGAGTGCCCCAGACCTGCTCTCCCTGACTGTTCACTGGCAGCAAGTTCTGAGAGTGCTCTTTGTGCCTATAACAGCAAAGATTAGAGAAGAGGCCTGGGGGTCTTCATAGGAGGTGACTGGGAAACAGGACAGGCAGGTCAGCATGACAGGTTGACAGAAGAAAGTCCTGGCATGATAGTGGAGCAGCGTGGCTAGGCTGGTAAACAGGAGAGATGGGCACTGGGAGTTGAAAAATGGAAAGATAGCGAGTGTTGGATTGGCAAGACAATCATTGAGTTAATGAGTTGGCCAGATCGGTCACAGACAGCCAGCAGGGCTGACAAGACATTTTTTTTTTAAAGTACAAAGCAGGATTTAAAATAGTGTAACTGATGGAAGGCCCACACAATTCTTTGCCAGAATGCAGCAATGAGGCTGGAAGGAACAGCCTTTAGATTGGATGATTAAAGGCTCCAAGATTGACAGATTGTTCTGGTGGATGTTCTCCTAGCAGAAATACGTTCCAGAAAAGAAGAAGTCTTGGGCACTGAGGATAAGAAGCCCCTAACCAGCTGATCCAGAATTTATTGAGAGAGGTGGCAGGCACAGTGAGTGCAACTTCCGGCCCACAAACTGCCACACTGTGCTAGATTTGGTTTAATGAGCTCTCAAGGTTGGCCAAAGTAAATTAAGACATTTCTTCAGTGTATACCTGTGGGAATGGTACCAGCATGAATCATTTCCCAAACTCTTGGTGTTATTAATTGCGTGACAGAAAACTGACCTACAGGGAACATTTGGAAATAATATAAACCATGTTAACTCCAAAACTCTGTGAGAACTTATATATACTTATATAGTTTATCACAATGGGTTTTGCTAGACTAAGAACTATTAACAACATTAATAACAGGAGCAGACCATTTCGTCTCTCAATCCTGCTGCACCATTCAATTAGACAATGGCTAATGTGCACCTCAGCTTCATTTATCTTTGCTCAGCTCCCTTGCTACGCTTACCAAACAAACCTTGAAAGTTCCAATTCACCCAACACTCATGACCTTTTGAGGCAGAGAAATCCAGATTTCTACTACCCTTTATGAGACAAACTGCCTCCACCCCAATGTCCCTGCTGATTTTGAGAGTCTTCAGTGGAGCCCGTCTGTGCTGCTCAGTGTTGGCACTTCCCTTGTGGTCCCTGACCTGCCTCAACAGTGTCTTACTTCTCCCGGTGGGGCTGCCAAGGTGGCAGAGCTGCTGGTCCGCTGATTGGGCCTCCAGCCTCAGTGAGGAGCACTGAGGCAACCAGCTGGGTTGCCTTCTGGAATATTGCTCTGAAGGTCTCGCTGTTGGCACTTGTGGGCTCGGGAGCCCCCAGTTGGTTGCCATCTTCGGGTACCGAAGCCCACAGTAAAATGCAGTCTTTATGAGTCAGCAGGTTAAGCACGCTGGGTGACCCTGCCAGAAAGGGAGGGATGTCACTCCGAGGCTGCTTTTAAGCCTAATTTGCACTAACGTTAACTATTAAAGTGAAGCTCTTGCACATTTCTGACAATTTAGACATTGCACAACCCTCCAACAACCCCTGTTCCTCTGACTACCCCAACCCTCAAACCCTCCCAATTCTCTGACTCCCCCATGACTCTCTTACCCCTCCCTGACCCTCACATCCTGTCAGACCCTCCGACTCCCTCCAACCCCTGAATGCCCTTGATATCCCCCAACCCTCCATCACCCCCCAAGACTCCTCCTGACCCCCTGTCACCCCCTGACTTCCCCGACCCTCTGCCACCCGCAACTCAACCTGCCCCAACCTCACTACCTACCCACCCTGCTATCCTACCACCCACCTACCAACCTGCCACCCTGCAACCTACAATGTTGTCACCTGCCACCCTACCCAGCTGGCAACCTGCAAACCCGCTACCCTACCATCCTTCCACCTACCATCATGCTACCCTATTCACCTTGCCACTTATCACCCTTAAAGCTGCTAACTGCCACTCACAACCCTGCCACCATGCCTACCCTGCCACCATACCCACTTGCTTTACTCACACTCATTCACTAACACAGTGAAAAGTCACTTAAATGTCCCAAAGCTTTTCAGTGTGTTAGTGAATGAAGACTTAACAAAATAAGCAGTTAGTTCCATAAAAAGGGGCCTTGGCTTGCTTCCTCTGATGATCCTGCACAATGAAGAAGGTCTCTGAGAACAGGTACGCTCTGCATTTCTGAAGAGGCCCAGTTTGGAAACCCTGGCCAGAAATGTGGAGCTCTGGAGCTGTGTAAAAACAAAGGAGTTAAGTGGCAATCTGATGGTGATTGTCACTCCTTGGAAGATTCAGCCTAATAAAATCAATCCCTGCACAAGCTTCTAGCCTCATATGGTTGCATTCAATGTATTTTCTGCAAATTCTACCTGCTAATGTACAGAATATTACATAGTGAGCTGCTAATCCTCTATGTAAGGATCCTAATGCTTATCCAATATACACAAACCCCCACCCAACCACCCACCCACACACGCACGCACACACACACATGCACACACTTCGTGTATAGAATAAATAAAACATATTAATATAATAATGCACTTAGACACAGGATTTCTCAGCAACTCACAGCACATTGCTTCATATGAACTTGCATATGCCATAAATAACCCTTTGTTTGGTTGTCTGAACTTCACACTAAGCTGCTTTAAGCTGTCAATTTATTTCACAAACCTGCAAGCATCTATTGTAGATGGACCAAATGGCCTCCTTCTGAGCTGTAACCATTCTATGATTCAGTTATTCTATATCATATTGAGATGTTCATTGTACTAGCAGTGGAAATTCAGAACACCACTGTCAATTTCAATTTAAAAGGTGATCTAAGAGATTGACTCAAAGTCATTTTACTTTGTGTTGTCTGCTTTTATAAGGTTTCAAACTATCTTTCGGCAACTGCCTGCACCATCATCCCAGTTTCTGCTAATTGAGAAGAGATAACTGCCCCCATCAGTCATCAGCATCTTTTCAATCTAGTAAACACTGCCTGAGTACAGGAAACCAATAAATCACATTCCACTCAAGCATCTGAGCATGAATGAATTGAGTCCATTCACCCCCTGCCTTGATAGCTGTGCATTTGGGCTGTATAACTGACCCTCCCTCTCCTTTTGCATTGCTGTATCAATTGAGCCGGTTGCAGAAACAAGTGCCGAAAAGAGCAATTCCCTAATCAAAGAATACTATGACAGCTCCTGTGATCTCTCAGTTTTAAGTGAGGTTAGGGGAAGGTTTGCATTTGCCTAGCAACTTATTACTTCTCACAGGAACATCTGGAATTGCTTCACATGCAGGTGCCAATTCAGTGCTCTGCTGCTTCGAATACACAAGCACAGGATGGACACGTGGGTGGAGTGGGGGCTGGGGGTAGCGGATTGGAACATTGTGCTGGTGTGTGCCAATATTGGTGAGAGCTGTGTGGAGCTCTCTTTGGTAAAGGCTCATTTTGGGTTATTGGCTGTACAGCTGTGTTTTTACTTCAGGTCAACAAAAAAGAAGGAACAGATGTTAAAATGCTGGCTATAAGATATCTTCAAACAGAATCTGCCTTGTAGTATGCAGTGTGTGGTGTTTATGTGGGTTTGTGCAAGCCTATTTGTCAGTGAATTTGAAGGGGGAGAAGATATAAAACAGAATCCTTGCCTGGGTAAGTTCAGCTCTAACAATACAAAAAATTCAACACCATCTAGGAAAAATTAGGCTGTTTGATTGACATCCCATCCTTGACCTTAAACATTCACTCCTTCCATCACCAGCACACAATTAAACAGCGTGTACTATCTAGAAGATGCATTGCACCAATTTGCCAAACCTTCTTCGACAGTACCTCCAGAACTGTGACCTCTATTGCAGCAGGCGCATGGGAGAACTACACCCCAAGGCAAGCCAAGTTCCCCTCCAAGCCACACACCATCCTGACTTAGAAATATATTGCTATTTCGTCACCATTACTGGGTCAAAATTCTGGCATTTCCTAACTAATAGCACCAAGGTTGAACCTACACCTTACGATTGCAGCAGTTCAAAAAAGCGACTCACCACCACCTTCCTAAAGATGGGTAGTAAAGGTTGGCTTTGCCAGTGAAGCCCATATCCCGTGAACTAATAAAACAAAAGATTGTACCAGCTCTTAGCTTCAATAATGTCTGAGATTGCCTCCCACTAGTGATTCAAGGGTTTGCCATTTCTAAACCCTGTTTCCACTTTGCATCTCTTTTCTTGCATCATCAACCCCATTGTTTAGGACTACTGCAGGTACTGCCCACAGTGTTGAGCCTTGATGGCACTCCCACTGAGTATGGCGCACCTGTTTTGTAGGAGTGTCAAGCCTTTCTCACATCCTCCCCAAGTCCATGTTGATGCCGTGCAGGGTACTGCAAAGATCTGCCACATAAACACAAGAAATAGGAACAGGAGTAGACCATATGGCCCATCAAGCTTGCTACGCCTTTCAATATGCTTACAGCATGCTCTTCACATGCATTCATTTGCATTTGACCTGCCATTTCTTTCTTCTCATCCATCTTTTGGAAAAGCTGACAGGTAATTCTATATTATATTCAGCGTTTGAAATGTTAGGAGCATATTTTGCCCTCTCTCCCATGCAGCTACTTAGCCATGAGTCACATCCCTTTAAATTTATCATTTAAAGGCTGATAGGTTATGTGGGAGCTCTTGTGTACATCAATTATATTTCCTACACCAGGACATGAAACAGGACAAATCTAATCCTGTCAATTACCGCCCATCAGTCTATTCTCGATCATCAGCACAGTGATGGAAGGTGTCATTGACAGTGCTATCAAGTGGCACTTACTCAGCAATAACTTGATCACTGACGCTTGGTTTGAGTTCCATCAGGGTCACTCAGCTCCTGACCTCATTATAGTCTTGGCCCAAGAATGCACAAAATACCTGAATCCTGGAGGTGAGGTGAGATTGACCGCCCTTGACATCAAGGCTGCATTTGATTGAGTGGCATCAAGGAGCCCTTGTAAAATTGAAGGCAATTGGAATCAAGGGGAAAACTCTCCACTGGTCAGAGTTATACCAAACACAAAGGAAGATGGCTATGATTGTTGGAGGCCAATCATCTCAGTCCCAGGACATCGCTGCAGGAGTTCCTCAGGGTAGTATCCTAGGCCCAACCATCTTCAGCTGCTTCATCAATGACCTTCCTTCCATCATGAGGTCAGAAATGGGAATGTTCGCTATGATTGCACAATGTTCAGCACCATATCCAGGAAGACCTGGAGTAGCATGTAACATACACACACCACAAGTGTTAGGCAATGAACACCTCCAGCAAGAGAGAATCTAACCATCTCCCCTTGACATTCAATGGTATTACTATCACTGAATCACTATCAACTTCCAGGGGGTTACCATTGACCAGAAAATGAACTGGACCTGCCATATAAAACCTGTGACTACAAGAACAGGTCAGAGGCTGGGAATTTTCCAGTAAGTAACTCACCTCCTGACTTCCCAAAGCCTGTCTACCATCTACAAGGCACAGGTCAGGAGTGTCATGGAATGCCCTGCACTTGCCTGGATGAGTGCAGTTCCAAGAACACTCAAGAAGCTCAACACCATCCAAGACAAAGCAGCCTGCTTCATTGGCAATCCATCCACCACCTTAAATATTCACTCTCTCCACCACCGTTGCACTGGCATAGTGTGTACAACCTATTAGATACACTGCAGCAGCTCACCAAGGCTCCTTTGACAGCACCTTCCAAACCTGCGACCTCTACCAGAGGACAAGAGCAGCAGATGCATGGAAACACCACCACCTGCAAGTTCCCTTCCAAGCCACACACCATCCTAACTTGGAAATATATCACTATTCCTTCATTGTCACTGGATCAACATCCTTAAACTTCCTCCCTATCAGCACTGTTGGTGTACCTGCACCACATGGACTACAGTGGTTTAAGAAGGCAGCTCACCACCACCTTCTCAAGTGCAATTAGTGATGGGCCATAAATGCTAGCCTAGCTATCATGCCCACCTCCTGTGAATGAATAAAAAGAGCTCTCCTTCTAAAAATATTGACCCTCCTGCTAATCTTAAGAAGCCTGCTTCAGCAGACCACGTCATATGACTTATTTCTGCTCTGATTTGATGGCAAGGCTTGTGCTGAGGGCAGAATTTTATTCAAAGCAGTATTAAAATATTAAACTGAGCCTCTGCATCCCAGTAATGCAGTCTCAATACTTGCTCCCAAGTCACTCCTCTGAAAAGTAGCCTTGCAAACATGTCCTGAATAAATGGTAACAGCTAATAGAGAGTGACGATCTTTATTGTTTGGATTAAATCAGTAAACCACTGAATCGTTGACCTTACAGTTTATGATATCAACTTACAATTTGCATTTTCTATCCATGAATCTTAAAATCAAAAATATTGATTTCTTCCTCCATAACTATGCACAAATGTTATTTTAAAAATACTACCGGTCAAGGATCCTTTATCCAAAACCCTCGGAGCCGATTGCATTTCAGATCTCAGATAATTTTGGATTTCAGATACCGCATATAAACTTACATTACAACAGCCTAAGCCTAGGCTAGCTATTGTCTAAAGTAAATAAAATGGCTAGAAATGTAAGATGTATTACTGAATAATACATTTGGGTACCTGTTCGAAGTTTCTTTTTGACATGCTCACCACAAAAACCAGAAGGTAAACAATGCAAATAACTAGACTTCCCGCGCCAAAGGTTGATGAGGATAAAAAAAATGTGGTTTTTGGATGCGTTCACTTTTCATATTTACAGGTAAAGGACACAGGGCCTGTAATATGATGCATCTGCTAAATAGAAATTGTAAGGGTAATAGCTGCAAACTCATACAAAGCAAAAGAAAACCTCAGCAATCTCAAAACACCCAAGTAGAAAACCTGAAAATAACTTTTTTTTTATGTATACACAGTAGTGAAAAGCTAAAGATGCATCTTCAGTCATAAGTTCTTTACCTTAAGTGCTCTGTCCTTATAAAAATAAAAAAAGGAGCCCAGTATAATGTAATGGGTTTGTAATCTGTCTATTCTTTGTACCATTAATACCATATTCCTTGGCAATGCACTGCTGCCGGCAGCCAAAAAAATGAATTAATAGACATTAGCTGCTACTTGTAGCATCTTGTCTTGACAGTTTGACTGTCTTGTACCTGATATACTGGCACAAGGTAGAATTAGCCTACACCTCAATGAAACAGAGAGACACTGGCTGTCACCCAGCTGTCACTCAGTTTACTCCTAAAGTACTTTATCATTGCCAATGGGCTTCACATAATGGCCTATTTTGTTTCATACAGATAATACATTCCAAGGCAATTATAATGCAGCTTTCTGGAGCCAAACACATTTTTTGTATGATAATAAGGCAAATCAGGGGTAATTTTCACTGAGTATGTTTGGCACTAAAGAGCCTCCAACGTGGCCAACCTGGAGTCTTACACTCCAGTGCCACTTTAGCTTGTGTTTAGTGCAAGATGTCATCTTGGTAAAAGATGCCAGCACTTGGAACAAATGGCCATAGATACAGCAGCTGATCACCACTTAAATTGCCTGTTGGCACTTATTTTAGTGGCTAGTGCATTAACTAGCACCCTCTCCCACCAGCAACCAGCTGCTTGGGAGTACACATGATCTTGATGTTGATTTCAAGCACTACTTAAAGGGATACTCACCATTTCATGTTCACTTACACTGGGCTGTGAACAGGATCTCTGAAACACATTGGAATGCATTCTGGGACATTTTGTAAGGACTTCACCAACTCTTAAGCAACATGAAATGTTCTGAAGATTTTACTTAAAAGACTAAGTGCTGTGTACTCCATCTTATTGGATTTCTTATAGGAGTCACCAGGAAAAACGAAGTTCTTGGTTATGGACATCTGGCTAGGGGTTCCCTTTCAGCTGGCCAAGGTATGTGAGAAGGTCATGAGGCCAGGCAGAAGAGGTTAAGGAAGGCGAGATGCTATCCTTCCCTACCTGCAGGTACAGGGCATCCTTGCTTTTCTGGAGGCCCTCCACCTGGACCTCCAGAGATTTGCCTGAGGACTTGTATCTCCCTCAGTCCCGGCCACCATCTTGCAATATGAAACTATGTGCTAGCCAAATGCTCCACAACCTAAGTAGAAGTGTGTGTGAGGGATCCATACATACTGTGGCTACAAGAGCATGTCAGATGTTACATAGCTTGTGAATAGTAATTCCGCTCCTGGCTCCCTAAAGCCTGTCCATCATCGAGGGGCATAAGTCAGGAGTGTGAAGGAATACTCTCCATTTGCCTGGATGAGTGCAGCTCCAATGACTCTCAGGAAACTTAGCACCATCCAGGACAAAGCAGCTTGCTTGATCAGCATCCTATCCACCATATTAAACATTCACTCCCTCCAACATGAGAATACCATGGCTGCAGGATGTAGCAACTCACCAAAGCTTCCATTTTTTTATTCATTCATGGGATGTGGACTTCGCTGGCTGGGCCAGCATTTATTGCCCATCCCCAGTTGCCCTTGAGAAGGTGGTGGTGAGCTGCCTTGTTGAACCGCTGCAGTCCACGTGGTGTGGGCACACTCGCTTTGGTGTTAGGGAGGGAGTTCCAGGATTTTGACCCAGTGACAGTGAAGGAACGGCAATATATTTGCAAGTCAGGATGGTGAGTGACTTGGAGGGTAACATCCAGGTGGTGTTTTTCCCATCTACCTGCTGCCCTTGTCCTTCTAAATGGTAGTGGTCATAGGTTTAGAAGGTACTGATTAAGGAGTCTTGGTGAATTCCTGCAGTGTATCTTGTAGATGGTACATATTGCTGATACTGTGCATCAGTGGTGGAGGGAATGAATGTTTCTGGATGTGGTACCAATCAATTGGCTGCTTTGTCCTGGACAGTCTCCAGCTTCTTCAGTGTTGTAGGAGCAGCACTCATCCAGGCAAGTGAGGAGTATTCCATCAGACTCCTGACTTGTGCCTTGTAAATGGTGGTCAGGCTTTGGGGAATCAGGAGGTGAGTTACTCATCACAGGAATCCTAGCCTCTGACCTGCTCTTGTAGCCACAGTACTTATATGGCTAGTCCAATTCAGTTTCTGGTCAACGGTAACATCCAGGATGTCGATAGTGGGGGATTCAGTGATGGTAATGCCATTGAACATCAAGGGGTGATGGTTAGATTCTCTCTTATTGGAGATGGCCATTGCCTGACACTTGTATGATGTGCATGTTACTTCCCACTTGTCAGTCCAAGCCTGGATAATGTCCAGGACTTTCTCCATTTGGACATGGACTACTTCAGTATCTGAGGAGTTGTGAATGGTGCTGAACATTGTGCAATCATCAGGGAACATCCCTACATCTGACCTTATGATGGAAGGAAGGTCATGATGAAGCAGCTGAAGATGGTTGGGCCGAGGACACTACCCTGAGGAACTCCTGCAGTGATGTCCTGGAGCTGAGATGACTGACCTCCAATAACCATAACCATCTTCAATAGCATCCCTCAAATCTGAGACCTCTATTGCCTAGAAGGGCAAGGACATTGTCTCAATGGCAGGAAACGAAGGGTAATTGTTGCTGGATGTTTTCGTGATTGAAAGGCTGTTTCCAGTGGGGTTCCACAGGGCTCAGTACTTGGCCCCAAGCTTTTTGTGGTATATACTAATGATTTGGATGTAAATGTAGGGGGAATGATCAATAAGTTTGCAGTCGACACAAAAATTGACCGTGCGGTAGATAGAGAGGAGGATCACTGTAGACTGCAGGAAGATATCAATGGACTGGTGAGGTGGGCAGAAAAGTGGCAAATGGAATTCAACCCAGACAAGTGTGAGGTGATGCATTTGGGGAGGTCAAACAAGGCAAAATGAATACATAATAAATGGGAGGATACTGAGAGAAGTAGAGGAAGTGAGGGACCTTGGAGTCAATGTTGACAGATCCCTGAAGGTAGCAGGACAGGTTGATAAGATGTTTAAGAAGGCATATGGAATCCTTTCATATATTAGTCAAGGCATAGAATATAAGAGCAGGGAGGTTGTGCTGGACCATATGAAACATTAGTTAGGTCACAACTTGAGTACTATGTGCAGTTCTGGTCACCTCATTACAGAAAGGACGTAATTGCACTAGAGATGGTACAGAGGAGATTTACAAGGATGTTGCTAAGACTGGAAAATTGCAGCTATGAGGAAAAATTGGATAGGCCAGTACTGTTCTCCTTGGAACAAAGGGGGCTGATGGGAGATTTGATTGAGATGTACAAAATTATGGGGGGCCTGGATAGAGTGGAGGCAAAGTGCCTACTTACTTTAGCAGAGAGGTCAGTGACTAGGGGGTATAGATTTATAGTGATTGGTTGAAAGACTAGAAGAGAGATAAGGGATGAAGTTTTCATCAGAGGTTGTGGGGGCCTGGAACTCACTGCCTGAAAGGATAGCAGAGGCAGAAACTCTCAACTTATTTGAAAGGTATCCAGATATGCACCTCAAGTGCCATAACCAGCAGGGCTACAGACCAAATGCTGGAAAGTGGGATTAGGCTGGATGACTTGTTTTTCGGCCGGCACAGACAAGATGGGCCAAGTGGCCTCTTTCTGTGCCGTAAACATTCTATGATTTTCTATGATTCTATGATTCTTATGGGAACGTCACCAATGGCAAGTCACATACCATTCTGACTTGGAAATATATCACCATTCCTTCATTGTTTTTGGGTCAAAAGCTTGCCAGTCTCTGGACCTGGTTCATTGATTATATTCTGCAAAACCTGAACAAGGAAATAAAAAATGATCCACAAAAAAAATGTGTCTACTCAGCACTTGAGTGTTAAGCTCGTGGGCAAATTCAAATTATGGTGATTAGGACCAAAGTTATTTGCTGAATTTGAACTTTCAAACAGTTTAATCTTATTAGCGCTGCATCCAATTAGCAGCTGTCTTCACTCTTTTTCAAATTAGTCCCCATGGTATATTAACATAATAACAGAAAATATAATGTAAATATTGTAGCAACTCTGTTAGTTTTTCCCAAGAGAAACAGTAGCAAGCTTCTGACCACCTCTTCTAATACCTTGTTCTTTGGTGCAGTGTCCATTTTGTCTTAATATGCTTCTGTGAAATACCTTGGGATGTTAATCTACATTAAAAGCTCTATATTAATGCAAGTTGTTGTAATTGTATGGTTTCCTTCAGACCTCTTAATCAGATATTCTTCTTTTTCAGGCGAACCATTTAACAAAACACTAGTTATTTTTGACAAGAATCTAATCACCAATGTTATGAGAAAAATAAATTCTTCTCAAGTTGGTTTTCACTTGATGTGTTTGAATTTTGGGCTTATGCCCTCTACTTTGGTGATCATGGTCCAGGTTAAACATTAATTTACATTGTGCTATCCTCATCAGTCAGCATGTTAAAGATTTGAATAAGATATTTTTCCAGTCTCCTTGTCTTCCACGAAAGCAAGCTTAATTCAGAGACTCTGGGACATTGCATGAAACTGGGTAGCAAAACAATGAAAAACAGCACTTCCAGGCTTCAAGGTCGATAGCTACATTCCTGAGATCATAACATCTTAAGAAATAGGAACAGGAGTGGGATATTTGGTCCCTTAAGCCTGATCCACCACTCAATAAGATATGGTTGACCTGATTGTTGCCTTAACTCCACTTTCCTGTCTGCCTTTCCACAACCATTGACTCCCTTGTTGATCAAAAATCTGTCTGTGGATCCTGTAGATCCTCATCGCCAGTTTGTTGTGAGTGGTGGCCGACTTGGTACTATCGATTGAGTTGATCAGCAGACACTTCTTAGGTGGAAACTTATAGTTTATTTACAAAGGTACCCAGCAACAAAGAAACATGTTCTTTCACTTCAAACTCTATCTCTACGTTAGTAACTACTAATTACTGACTACTAACTACTAACTACAGAGATAACCCACGCTACTCTCCTATTGGGTACTAAGATCATGTGATCTTCCTTAACAGCATTCTTTTTAAAGGTATATTATACATTAGATAAAACCATAATTACCATATTGTGTAACTCAACCTTGAATATATTCAATGACCCAGCGTCCACTGCTATTTTTAGAAGAGAACTCCAAAGACTAATGATCTTTGGAGAGAAATTCCTCCTCAATTCTGTCTTATATGGGAGTCCCATGATTCTTAAACTGTTCCCCCGAATTCTAGATTTTCTCATGAGGAGAAACATCCTCTCAGCATCTACCCTGTCAAATCCCTCAGAATCTTATATATTTTGATAACATTACCTCTCATTCTTCTAAACTCCAATGAGTACAGGCCCAACCTGCTCCACCTTTCCTCATAAGACAACCGCTTTATCCCAGGAATCAGCCTTGTGAACCTTCTCTGAACTGTTTCCAATGCAAGTATTTCCCTCCATAAGTAAGGAGACCAAAACTGTACACAGTACTCTAGGTGCACCTCATCAAAGCCCTGGACAGTTGTTGCAAGACTTTTATACTTTTATACTCCATCCTCCTTGCAATAAAGCCCAACATTCCAATTGTCTTTCTAATTACTTCCTACACCTGCATACTAACTTTTGGTGATTCATGTACAAGAACACCCAGATCCCTCTGTACCGCACCATTCTGCTGTCTTTCTCCATTTAAATAATATTCTGCTTTTCAATTCTTTCTGCCAATATGGACAACCTTATACTTTCCCACATTATTCTGTAGCTGCCAAATGTTTGCCCACTACCTTAACTCATCTATATCCCTTTGCAGACTCCTTGTATGCTCCTCACAAATTGCTTTCCTACCTATCTTTGTAACATCAGAAAAGTGGCTGCCATTCAGTCGGTCCTTTCATCCAAGTTATTAATATAGATTATGGGCTGAATTTTGCCTTTGACAGGCGAGCGGGCCCGACCGACTCGGCGGCAAGCGGGCAGCCGATCGCTGCCACCGAAACGGGCCAAGCCACCATTTTGCGCGGGTGGGCCAATTAAGGCCCGCCCAACGGGTTTGAGACTCCCCTGTACAACAGGCAAATCGAATGTGCAGTGGGCGTGTTTAGACTGCTGGTTCCAATGGGGAACAGGCAGTCTGTATAAAGTGTGGCCAGGCAGCCTCCTTGAGGCAGGTCACCATGGCTACTCATAGGGAAGGACGTGCTGGTTTGAGGGCAGAGGAGGAGGAGGGGGGTAGAGTGCAGGGTAGGCCAGCGGGGGGGCCACTGTGCCCCTCGGTTCTCAGATGCCTGCCTTGCTGTCCTCCTCCTAGAGGTGTCCAGCCATCGGGATGTTTTCTTTCCAGAGGATGGGAGGAGGAGTCCCCCCACTCCACCGACCACCCCCCTCACCCCCCCCCCCCCCCCCGGTCACGTCACCAGGCAGGCCTGGCAGGAGGTGGCGGTGGCTGTAAACACCCATAACGATGTGTGGCGCACAGGGTCCCAGTGCCGCAAGCGCTTCAATGATTTGCTGTGCTCTGGAAGGGTGAGTACCATGTCAGCCTTGGACATTTAACCCAGCGGGTAGCCTTAGCATTTGAACCCGCTCCCCCCCCGCCCCCCCCCGCTATCCACGTCATAGTGTCGTTACTGCATTGGGCATTTGACGCATGCTGGGTGGGCAAACAGATAGTAACCGAGCTTACATAACCTTAGTGGTTGAGGAGCAGATGGGTTCTCCCTGCAGCATATGTTGGTGTTTGTCGCATTTGAGTAGTCTGGGGGCAACCTGCAGGAGAGGCAGCTAGATACATACTGAGAACTCTAACACATGTCTTATTGATGGCGATGAGATTGTGGAAGGGGAGCCTCAAGATGTCGTGGCCAAGAGCCATCTGCTGGCCTCGGTGCCGCACCTAGTTGTGCCTCCTTGCCATGGGCGCTAAGACCCCTGTGTTACTCAAAGTGATGGACGCCGAATGTGTCCAAAGTGGCCATTTTCGGAGGGGGTTGGGAGCAGCCATACTATTTTCTGGTGACTGATCACCAGTAGTATGGACAGGAGCTGCTGGAGGTCTCAGATGGGCCACTGTGGTTGGGGTACGGTGTGCGTGTGCAGAGTACATGAGTGATCAGCCCCAATAAATGCTCTTCTCTGTTCTGCAGGCAAAAACAGAGCACAATAGCCAGGAGCATTTGCGGACTGGTGGTGGGCACGCCGTGCTGCAGTGCCTCACCACATATGAGGAGCAGGTCATGGAGCTGGGGAGGAGACAAGCGGCCAGGTCGGCAGGTGTCGGCGAGGTTGGGGTGCAGTGGCCAGGTATTTGAGGCCTACAGTCCCATCCACTCTGTCTCCCCACCATCCAAAGCACCGATGGTTTCTGCAATTGTTAATGCAGCAACACTGCTCATTCACAGACTGATACAGTCAGATGTGTGGGTCATATACTAAGGTCCCTCGGCCCCTTGGGGATGTGCATCTCTAGCACTTTCCAAAGTCACCTTCTCCCATTTGTGACCACTGTCCTCATGGCCTAACATGTCATGGCATTGCTGCTGCACATCCAAAGACTTATTGCATCTTAGGAGGGTTTGTACCTCTGCCACCCTTTCAGTCACTGCGTCCCACATTACTCTGTCCAAAAGATGCTCAGCACCTCACCTGTCAACCTCATGGCACTCAACTTAAATAAATGCCACCATGTTAGTCATCCCTGTGCCAAGGGGAAATGTTGCCTTCTGTGCACCCGGCCTATGCCCCTCATAACGGTATGAAGGTCAATAATGTGACCTATCAATCTCCTGTGATCCATGTTGCAAGTGTTTGCAATGTTTCCTCATAACTCCAACTCTCCAGGCCAACATGCATCCAGGTCAGGAACCTCTGCACTCTCCCCTCTCCATTGCCATCCCTCCCATGAAGTGCAGGTCACAGCTGGACGCAGAAGTGTAGATGTGGCTCAACAGTGTTTTCTGCACTTGCAACGTGACCTCCCTTTTCCTACATTCTATTCCTCGGCTAATAAAGGCAAGTCTGGCTTTGACCTTGTTAAACGCCTTATGTTCCTGTTCTGCCACCTTAATGAGTCTGCCCAGCAAGGTCCCTGTAATCGTTGTGAATTCCCACAGTCCTACCATTACTCATGTATTCCTGTACCTTGTTTGTCTTGCCCAAGTGCTTAACCGAACACTTATCCACATAATACTCCATGTGGCATGCCCCAGGCCATCTGACCAGCCTGTCTGTATGCACATGTAATGTTTGGGCCTCCTCTTGACTATTTACTACCCCACCAATGTTCATCTCCTTAGGTTCTTGAAGGATGAGCGACTTATGAGGCTGGGGAGGAAAGGGATGAAAGGTGTTACTGACTGAATACTAACTGATGCACTGTCCTTGTTGTTAATTTCAGTATCATCACTGCATGGCTGCCCCCAACACGTCCAGAGCCCCCCCCTCCACACCTGAGGGCCAAGACTTGCAACTTGCGGCACATCCTTTCAGCGACCCAGGCACCAGTGCAGCGACAAACACTTCAGTGGGGAATATAACGTCAGCTAGTATCCCGGGGCACAGTGGAGAGGGCACTTCACAATCGCTGGAGGAGATGGCACGGACAGAGAGTGCCGATGATGCCAGAAGCTGGGGGGCTGCAGGGGACCAGGCACATGCTGAATCTGGCAGTGATGATGTGCCTCTGGAGATGTCACCAATGCAGCAGCTGCAGGACAAGGGACAGGATGCGCGGGAGCATCTGGCAGGGTTGCATGAGGGTGTGCTTCACTTGGTCTCTGCGATGGAGGAGTCCAGGCAGAGTGTCAGTGAAGGCATGAACCTCAGGACAGAGCTTCAGGCTTCCTCTACTGAGAGACTGGCCATTCTCAAGGAGAGGGGCTTCAGTTGGATGGAGACTCTTTGATTGGGTTATGCCCTGATTTGCAAGCCCTCACAGCGCTAATGGCCCCAGGTGGTCTTTGGCAATATGAGAGATGTTCTGGGTGCCAATTGTCGCCGCTTGGTGCCCTTCCATCTGCGGTGAGCAGGGAGGTCCAATGTGACCTCACGTCGGCGCAGCAGCTGCCTGTCGTTGCAGCGAGCTCCTCTCAGGGCGCTCCAGATGAGGGCAGCAGCTCCTCTGCCCCTCTGCCAGTGACCATTGCATCCATTGAGACGGCGACAACTGGGGAGGTGCCAGTTCTGGAACTGGCCACTCCCTCCCAGGCGGGACCAGCACAGGCTCCACAGGCCAGAGGACGTCCGCCAAGGTCATTGATGCCAACAGGACAGCAGGGTCAGCAGGCTGTCTCACAAGCCACTCTGAGTGATGGAGCAGCAACTAGACGTAGCACCCGCAAACAAAATCATAAGGCACCTTAGGCACTCCACGGGTACGTCACTGGTGATTTTGAGTTGGCCTCAGATTAGGGAAAAAATACATATGTACATCGGAGCAGCATTTGTGTTTTATTTTGGATGGAATAAAGTCCACTTTTCTGACCATGACTGAGGGTGTTTCCTTTGTGCTGCATTTGTATGTTTCATAGACTTATCATGAGTGTTTGAGTGGACATTGATATTTCTGTACTAAGCCCTTAGTTGCAGCGGATGAACTGGAAGATGCAACACCTAAGTGCCACATGTGGAAGCACCAGGCAATGCTGGTCCTGCTGATCCATGTGTGTGGAGCTAGCTGAAGGTTTGTTGGATTAAATTGTCCCAGGTGTCCCTGCCTCCTTGGTGTAGTAGCGGGTCGGCGTGCTGCTCTTTATCATTGCCCTGTGCTTCCTCATCCTCTGAGCCACTGCTGGATTCATCATGTGCAGCCTCATCCAGTGCGTCAAGGTCTTCATCATCAACTGAATCCCCCCTTTCCAGCGCAAGATTGTGGAGAGTGCAGCATGCTGCCACTATCACAGAGAGGGGATCTGGGGGGTACTGGAGTGCAGCCCCTGAGCGGTCCAGGCAACGGAAGCGCATCTTGAAAAGACTGATGACTCTCTCCACCACAGCCCTTATGGTGCCGTGGCTCCTATTGTACCGCTCCTCAGCTTCTGATCTTGGATGGCGGAGAGGCGTCATGAGCCACCTTCTGAGGGGATAGCCCTTGTCACTCAGCAGCCAACCATCCAGCCGGGCTGGAGCACTGAAGAGCCCCGGCACCTGGGAGTGTCTGAGGATGTAGGCGTCATGGGAGCTGCCTGGGTACCTTGCACAGACTTGTAGAATCAGCATCCTGTGATCACACACTATCTGCACGTTCATGGAGTGGAAGCCCTTCCTGTTGACGAAGGCACTGGGTTCACCTGCTGGCGCCTTGATGGCCACATGTGTACAGTCTATTGTACCCTGGACACGGAAGAAGCCAGCAATGGCTGTGAAGCCTCTGACTCGCTGTATCTGACTTGCCTGGTCGCAGTGGAAGTGGATGAAGGTCAATACCCATCTGAACAGAACATCTGTAACCTGCTTGACACAAGTGTGGACAGCTGATTGGGAGACACCACAAAGATCACCCACCGAGCCCTGGAAGGAGCCAGATGCATAGAAGTGGAGGGCAACTGTGAGCTTCAGAGCCGCTGGCATGGGGTGTCCACCCACACAGTTAGGGGAGATCTCAGGGCCAATCATCTGACAGATATAGTTGACTGTCTCCCTTGACAGTTGGAGCCTCCTTCGGCACTGCACCTCAGTCATATTGAGGTAGCTGCTTCACCGACCGTATACCCTGGCAGCAGGATAGTGGCATCTTCTGCAGCTCCTTCCACTTTGGACAACCTCTTGGCCCTGCGTCCCTTGTGCCTGTGCCTGGCCTCCCAACGATGGCTCCCCTGGAGGCTGATTGTCCAGTCTTGGCCTCCTCCTTATTCTATCCCTCTCTTCCTCCTTAGAGGAGCTACCTCCAGTGGAGATGTCAGAAGTCATACCCAGGCTAAATGGAGTCCTCCCGAAAGCTACAGGCCCGATAAAGATTACTGTCTGCAATCTGCTGAGCTGAAGCTTCAAAATACAGAGAAAGCTGTTGGAAATCAATCTGAACTGCTAACAATCACACAGGCAAGTTTCAAACACTTTCTGCATTAAATACTTCAGAAAAAACATGAACACCCCTCAGAGCCCACATATCCCACTAATGGATGAGGTTTGTTAAAAGAATCACTTACCCGCCTGCCCGTTGCACCCGTGCGCCGAGCCGAAGTTCGCATGGGCTCCTCAAAATCGGCTTCAAATGCCGAGTTAAGGGCCTTAACAAGGTGTTTAATTAATGGCGGGCGCGTGTTGCATTGCTTGGCGTGCCCGCCCACCTAAATATCACGATGCCGCGCCCTGAAGTCGGGACGCTTGCGCGACATTTTAAGCGCTGACATGTGGGCTCCGCCACCGGTGTGCCGGCCATAAAATTCAGCCCGATGAATAGCTGAGGCCTCAAAACTGATCCCTGTGGACCTCCACTAGTTACAGTTTGCCTTCTTGAAAATGATCCATTTATCCTGATTCTCTGTTTCCTGTTGGTTAACCAACCTTCTACCCATGCTAATATACCATCCCCCCACACCATGAACTCTTAACTTGTGTAGTAATGCTTTGTGTGAAACCTTATCAAATACTTTATGTAAATCTCAATACACTACATCTACTAGTTCCCCTTTATCTGCCCTGCTTATTACATCCCCAAAGAGCTCTAATAAATTTGTCAAACACAATTTCTCTTTCACAAAACCATGTTGACTTCACCTGATTGTATTATGATTTTCCAAATGTCTTCTACCTCCTTAATAACGGATCCTAATATTTCCCCAGAGGGATGTTAGGCTAACTGGCCTATAGTTTCAGGTTTTCTGTCTCCTTCTGTTCTTGAATAGTAGTGTAAGATCTGTGGTTTTCCGATCTGCTGAGATCTTTCCAGAAACTAGAGGTTTTAGGAAGATTGTAACCAATGCACCACTATCTCTGCAGTCACTTCTTTTAAGACCGTAGATTACAAGACATCTGGTCAGGGGGACTTGTCAGTCTTTGATCCAGTTGGTTTTTCCAGTACATTTTCTTTATTTATCATGATTGTTTTATGTTCCCACCTCCCTTTTGCCTCCTGATTTTGGCTTTTCTTAGGATGCTTTTTGTGTTTTCTATTGTGAAGACAGATACAAAATATTTATTCAAAGTCTCTACCGCTTCCTTGTTTCCCATTATTAATTCCCCAGACTCACCCTCTAAGGGACTTACTTAAGCTACTCTTTCCCTCTCCCATCCTCATGATATTCAGTTTGTTCTTAAATGACTCCGGGGCTTTACTCCTGGGAATTTATTCCATATGTTGTTCGCCTGTAGTATAGAGAAAAAAAACCCTGAATAATTTGTATCTGTGTTCCCAAGTTTTACTCCCACAGTTTAATTTAAAGTAATATTCAGGGTTAATATTTTCTATATCCATAACAATTTCATATACTTCCAAAAGATCCCCTGTGAAATACCTATCTTCTAGGATTAAAAGCTCAAGTTTCTCCTGTCTTTAACTCATAAGACGTAGCCCTGACTCTGGGGATTAACCCTGTGACTCTTCTTTGCACAGCTCCAGCATTTCAATATCTCTTTAGTTTCTTGTTGACTAGACCTAGAAGTAATATTCAAGGTGAGGCTTGACTAGACTTCTATAATTTGATCATTCAGTCCAATCCATCGCTGGTCTTGTTAATAAGAGTCCCATAATAACTGAATACATTCATCAAATGGCTGGTAATTGCACCTGAACCTTTTTCTTCCATTTGACCTTTAGCCAACTGGCAACATTCCATTATATCCACATGCCCCAAGTTTCAGCCGTTAATATGCATTGCTGTATATTTATCCATATTAATATCCACCTGCCATTCCTTATAGCCACCTTATCAATTTTGTGCTGATCCATTTGTTGGTTATAAATGAATAAGCAGGAAATTGGGTGCATAGTAAATTGGATGTGTTAACCTTTGTGTCCAACTCTTAATTTATCGTTGCTCAGATTGAGGATTTGCCCATTAGCATCAATGCATTAGATATAAAATAATATGTGGAAGTTAAATATGAGGCAGCAGTTCAGAATAATATCATTAGGTAAGGTAATTAGCCATAGTCCACAAATGCCCATGGGGAGAATTTTCCCCCCACTGGGCAGGGGGGGGGTGTTGTGCGGGGGTGCACGGGAGCGAGTGCGAACACAATCGGTGCCCCGACAGTGTCCGTGCTGCCATTTTATGTGGGCTGACCAATTAAGGTCCACCCAGCGTGACATGTGCCCGGAAGTGCTGTGAGCTCCCTGTGTGGGCAGGGGGTGGAGGGGGGTTCCCTGAGTTGGGACCTGTGCTCTTTCCCGTGCATGCGAAAGAGTGCAGAAATCTTCCTGAGGTACAGAGGTGCCTCAGGGAGATTAGTTTAAAATTTGAAAATTTAAATAAAGAAAAGAAAATATTTTAAGACATGTCCCCTCATGTGACAGCGTCATGAGCTGGGACACGTCAAGGAGCATTAATGAAAACATTTATTTATTCTATAAACCCTCCATGAAACCTCATCCCGCCCATAGATGAGGCCCCATGAAAAATGCAAAAGCTGCCTGGGCTCTTCGCCTGCCCCCCCCAACCTTAAGGCTGGACGGGCAGCTCAGTCTATTATTTTAATTGATATTATAAGACCATAAGACATAGGAGCAGAAATTAGGTCATTTGGTCCATCGAGTCTGTTTCACCATTCAATCATGGCTGATAAGTTTCTCAACCTCATTCTCCCACCTTCTCCCTGTAACCTTTCATCCCCTTACCAATCAAGAACCTATCTATCTCGCTCTTAAATACACTCAATGACCTGGCCTCCACAGCTTTCTGTGGCAATGAATTCCATAGATGCACCACTCTCTGGCTAAAGAAGTTTCTCCTCATCTCTGTTCTCAAAGGTTTTCCCTTTACTCTGAGGCTGTGCCCTCGGGTCCTAGTCTCTCCTACTAATGGAAACATCGTCCCCCACGTCCACTCTATCCAGGCCTTTCAGTATTCTGTAAGTTTCAATCAGATCCCCCCTCATCCTTCTAAACTCCATCGAGTATAGACCCAGAGTTCTCAAACTTTCCTCATATGTTAAGCCTTCCATTCCTGGGATCGTTCTTGTGAACCTCCTCTGGACCCTCTCCAGGGCCAGCACATCCTTCCTGAGATACGGGGCCTAATATTGCTCACAATATTCTAAATGTGGTATGACCAGAGCCTTATAAAGCCTCAGCAGCACATCCCTGCTTTTATATTCTAGTCCTCTCGAAATAAATGCCAACATTGCATTTGCCTTCCTAACTATTGACTCAACCTGCAAGTTAACCTTAAGAGAATCCTGGACCAGGACTCCCAAGTCCCTTTGCACTCCAGATTTCTGAATTCTCTCCCCATTTAGAAAATAGTCTATGCCTCTATTCTTCCTACCAAAATGCATGACCTCACACTTCCCCACATTGTATTCCATCTGCCAAATTCCTTTCAGTTCCTTTTTGATGACACAAGGTGGTCTTCCAGCATTTTCAGTATTGAGGTCACTGGTTGAACAATTGCCTTTCAATGTCCCTAATAGTGATTTTCCCCTTTGCCACTTGACAGGGATTTTCAGAGAGAGAGGACGTTATAGAGATATGAGGAGAAAAAGGCCAGTTAGCTATTGTTGTGGAATTAGTGGAATCTTCCAAACACAGGAAAAAGAGGTTTACTTCTTATTCCTTTCAGGTTGGGATCTATTCTGCACACTGCTGTCACACAAAACATGGTCACCTGGTCAGGAGCCAACTAAAATATTGTTGCCTTGGTCCAGGACTCCTTTCGGGCACCATCTTGTCTTTCATGGCACATCTGTTCCAGGACTGCAACATTGTATATATTTCTCATGCTGTTCCATTGGACATGTCTTTCAAACTGCAGCCATTGTAATTTTAATACACAGTCCAACCGAAATAAAAGGATATGTTCCTTATATGGTACAGGGATTAAACCGATGCCATTGTTGTCATTTAGCATTAGTGGAATGCATGTGAGTAACTTTGGTGGAGATGGTGGTGTAGTGCTAATTTCTCTGGGCTAGTAAACAGAAGCCCAGGCCAATTCCCTGAGGGCATGAGTTCAAATCCCACCACAATTTCAATTAATTAATAAAAATTGGAAATTGAAAGCTAGGCCCTGTAATGGCGACTTAAAATATCACCATTTGGCATTAAAACCCATGTGATTCACTAATGTTTTTTAGAGAAGGAAATCTGCTATCCTTACCCAGTCTGGTCTAAATGTGTCTCAAGATCCGCAGCAAGATGGTTGACTCTTAACTGCCCTCTGAAATGAGCTAGCAAGCTGGGCAGTTAGGGATGGGTAACAAATGGCCTTGTCAGTGATGCCCACACCCCATGTAAAAAAGTGAGAACATGCTGTCATTGGTCAAATTCAGCTGTTCTTATCAGGGTGCTTTAGATAGATATAGGATTTAATTTAAAATGTCTTTGTCTGGAACAATCCATACCAAATCATTCAGTAAAGCATTACAAATTAGTAAAGGAATGTAGGAGAGAGACTAGGCTTGCTCACTGCTGTTAAACTTTGGGGAATGGCAGGCAATTTCTACTGATGAATGAACTACACATGCCACAAAGAGCTCGAACCTTGGAAATTGGAACAGAGTTTAATACTACCTGTCAGCTTTCCAAAACCACCATAATAGTTAGCTTTGATTTAACCCTGAAGCAAGGTTGCTAACGGTTGCTTTTTTTTTTCACCTAAAAGCGGGAGGCCATTTTCTCTTTCAAGCATTCAGCCTGATCACCCCGCCTCTCCTACAAAAGTAAAGGTCAATATTACTACTTGTCCTTTACTGCATCTGACAATGGTGTTGCATGGAGGCTATTTCAGCTAGATAAAATATGTAGTGCTGAAATAATGGCAGCTCAATTTAAAATGAAGAAATGGTGCTGTGCTTTGGAAGAACTAGACAAGATTATTTACACACAGAAGTGGCTAAGACTAATACAGCTGTAAGAGATTGAATAGTTTTCATAGTCTTTGCTTAACCAAAGCAAATGGAGCACTAAACTATAATTATTATATCATGAGAGTAAGGCCAGGATTTTCCATTCGTTGGGTGAGCTCAGCAGGAGTGGGCGGGGGTGATGGTGGTGCTGACCGCCGCCCGCCATCGGCTCTGCACCGCGATTTCACGTGGGCGGACCAATTAAGGCCCACCCTGCGTGGATCGTGAGCGGCGCTACCTGTGCTGGCGGGGGGAGGTGGGGAGGAGGAAGAGTCGGGTCCAGCGCAAAGGAGTGCACCTAGCGCTTTATAACAAAATAAGTGGAAACATGAGAAATTGAGAGACAGTGCGATGATGCCGGAATGCACGCCCGATGTCATCATGCGTCACTTTATGTTCTGGTGTGTTGGGCCTGCCCCCACATGCCGAATGTAAAATTCTGCCCTAAGGGTTGGAGAATACTTTACTGAAGTAATGTTATGCATTGTTTAGACTCCATCTTGAACACTGGGTCCAGTTTTGCTTACTGAAAAACTAGGGGGATGTTTAATCCCTGAAGATGAAACAGGGAATAATCATAGGCTTGATTCTTATTGTCAGAGGCTTTACCTAAGGGAAAGAAATAGAGAAACTTGACCTCTTCAACCTTGATGGTGACAAAGGCCGACAGAGGTGGTATCTTAGAGAAGCATATAAAACATTTTATGGTCTACAAAATATGAACCAGCACATTGCTTTAAGGTAATCTTTGAAAGAAGTCAATGGAACATAGTAAACTGGTGAAAGACAAACTTAAAAGCTAATGTTGCAATGTTTTTCTTCATGCCAATAGTGATCAATACTTGGAACTTACTTCCAGATTCAGCACTGGAGGCAAAATCTTTAAACCTATTCAAAAGACAGTCGAATGTTTTGACAGTGAGACTAGAATCTTATACATGGATAAGCAGGCTGAACAACCTTTCTCATGTTCTCACCTTGTGAAACAGCAATTTTTGATTGATTTGATCAAAGTTTCCTATTTATTTAAGGGAACAGTTTGGGTAGATTGGGAGAAAATCTTTCCACTGGTTGTGGAGTTTAACTCTAGAGGGCTTAAGGGCCAGACCATTCAGTTGTGAAATTAGGAAACACTGAAAGGGTGGTAGAAATTTTGAACTCTCTTCCATAAATGGCAATTGACGCTGCAGCAATTGTTCATTTTAAATTTGAGATTGATGGATTTCTGTTAACCAAAATATTAAGGGACATGAGGCAAAGGCAGGTATATGGGGTTAGGTCACAGAGTAGCAATGATCATATTAAATGGCAGAACAGGCTTGAGGGGCTAAATGGCCTCCTCCTTCTCCTATGTTCCTAAGGCTTTTGTTGCTGTTCTCCTTAAAAATTAATTAGATACTGTCAGAGCTCCCACAAATAGTTGAAGTTTAAACATGTCACCTGCCAGTACTTGAACCTGAGAACAAAGATACAACTGTGCCTATTGTGGGCCTTCAATGTTGCATTCCGATCAAATAAATCCTGCTCTGAGCAGTTGTATCCCAGCCTGCTATATCTTTTTAAAAATGTATTATACGACAGCAGCGGTTTCAACAGCAAGCATGCACATCCAAAATTAATATCTTGGACTTTAATTTTGAATGTATGTTGTGCACATACACACACACACACACACACTTACTTAGAGATTGAATTTCCAAGTAGGGTTTTTCAATGCCATTTTTCTGGGGTTTTCATGTTCTTTTAATGAAGTTAAAGCAGGTGAGCATGAACGTCCTTAATGAAATACATACCCACGGTTTATTAGGGAATGGTGGCTCAGTGAAGTCTTGCTTCATCTAAAATGAGTTTAAAAACAAGAGAAAACAAACTCACTAATATTAATTAAGCTTCTAAACTAAATGCCATCAGTGTTCTCTGCCCATTTGAGAAATATTTCTGGGGAGGGACTCCATCCAACCATTCTTTGAGGAGATCTTGGCCCTGAGGCAACTGAGACTCATTGACTTAACCCTTGTGGTAATTGCTAAATTAGGTTTGACTGCATAACACTGTGGTTTGGATTGTATCTTTTGTGAGGGACTAAGAGCTTACACTGTACATTTTTAAAAATTTTATGGAGATATGTTCATTGCAATTTCTAAAATTTTAAAACTGAACAAAGACATTTAAAATGGCTGAACCTGTGTCTGTCTGTGACCTTCGTATAAAAGAAGCTACATTGTGGTTTTGGGAAAACTCGCACCCATTATCTCTGAGGAGATAATGACCACCTGCGGCCTGTACAGCCCAACTTCAAAGAGAGCTATACAGAGGCCATCTGCATTTAATAACTCAGGCTGACCAGAAGCCTAGCCGGAAGGAGATGAAGTGTCTGCTAAGAGAAAGGCCCCACAACATTTCTTTCAATTCATAATGGCTGAGATATTTAACAGCCTTTGGAATCCAGACAATAGATACGCACCCTTTGTCAAAGACCTGGTAGAGAGGTGGGCCTCTGACTTGTGAAAACAATAATATTGCCTTGCTGAACTGCATAGCTCAGTCTGCTGTTTACCATCTAACTAACAGTCGCACAGAGAAGGAGCTCTGCCCAGTTGGAATATTTGGCCCTCATCTACACTGCTTCTGCTGGAAATTCTGTATAATCACGTACAAGACTGATTCATTTCTGCATGCCTATCTCATGTGAAGTCAACACCATGGGAAAAAGGAATTATCCAGCATCGGTTTTCAACCCACGGACCTCCATGAAGGAATTCCTCATTGGACTTTCATTCAAAACTCTGGAACCCACATGAAACAATATTTATTTTCTCTGTAGTCTCTGTGCTGTAAATGTTTTTTTAAATTCATTAATTCATGGAATGTGGGCTTCGCTGGCTGGGCCTACATTTAGTAGCCATCTCTAGTTTCCCTTGAGAACGCGATGGTGAGTTTCCTTCTTGAACTGCTGCAGTCCATGTGGTATAGGTACATCCACTGTACTGTTAAGAAGGAAACTCCAGGATTTTGACCCAGTGACAGTGAAGGAACGGCGATATATTGGCAAGTCAGGATGGTGAGTGACATGAAGGGGAACTTGCAGGAGGTGGTGTTCCCATCTATCTGTGGCCCTGTCTTTCTAGATGGTAGTGGTCTTGGGTTTTGAAGGTGCTATTGAACGAGCCTTGGTGAATTCCTGCAGCGCATCTTGTAGATGGTACACACTGCTACTACTGTGTGTCGGTGTTGGAGAGAGTGAATGTTTATAGATGTGATACTAATCAAGCGGGCTGCTTTGTCCTGGATGGTGTCCAGCTTCTTCAGTGTTATGGGAGCTGTACTCATGCAGGCAAGTGGGGAGTATTCCACCAAACTGCTGACTTGCACCTTGTAGATAGTGGACAGGCTTTGGGGAGTCAGGAGATGAATTACTCGTCACATGATTCATAGCCTCTGACCTGCTATTGTAGCCACAGTATTTATATGTCTAGTCCAATTCAGTTTCTGGTTAACGGTAACTGATGTGCTGGGCTCCCCCATCATGGAGGATGGTGGTGTTTGTGGAACCTCTTCCTCCAGTGAGTTGATTAATTGTCCACCACCATTTACAACTGGATGTACCAGGACTGCAGAGCTTAGATCTGATCTGTTGGTTGTGGGATCGCTTAGCCCCGTCTATCAATTACTGCTTATGTTGTTTGGCACACAATTAGCTCTGTGTCATAGCTTCACCAGGTTGACTCCTCATTTTCAGATATGCCTGGTGCTGCTCCTGCAGGGTTGATCCCCTGGCTTTATAATAATGGTAGAGTGCGAGATATGCCAGGCCATGAGGTTACAGATTATGTTTGAGTATAATTCTGCTGCTGGCCCACAGTGCCTGATGGATGTCCAGTCTTGGAGTTGCTAGATCTATTTGAAATCTATCCCATTTAACATGGTGGTAGTGCCACACAACACGATGGAGGGTTTCCTCAATTTGAAAACAGGGCTTCTTCTCCACAATGACTGAGTGGTGATCACTCCTACAGATACTGGCATGGACAGATACATTTGCAGCAGGCAGGTTGGTGAGGATGAGGTCAAGTATGTTTTTTTTCCCACTTGTTGGTTCCCTCACCACCGGCTGCTGACCCAGTCTAGCAACTATGTCCTCAAGGACTCAGGCCAACTCGGTTAGTAGTGGTGCTACCGAGCCACTCTTGGTGATGGAGATTGAAGTCCCCCACCCAGAGTATATTCTGTGTCCTTGCCACTCTCAGTGCTTCCTCCAAATGGTGTTCAACATGGAGGAGCACTGATTCAGCGGCTGAGAGAGGGCCATATGTGGTAATCAGCAGGAGGTTTCCTTGCCCATGTTTGACCTGATTACCATGAGACTTTGTGAAATCCAGAGTACGATGTTGAGGACTCCCAGGGCAACTCCCTCCTGACTGTATACCACTGTGCCACTACTCTGCTGGGTCTGTCCTGCCAGTGGGACAGGACAGGATGGTGATGGTAGTGTCTGAGACATTATCTGTCAGGTGTGATTCTGTTAGGCTGTTGCTTGATTATTCTGTGAGCTAGTAAGAAGGACTTTGCAGGGTTGACAGGGCTGTGATTGCTGTTATCATTCTGATGCCCAGTCTGGTTTCTTTCATTTTTTGTGACATTCTCACAGTTTGAAACAACTGAGTGGCTTGCTAGGCCATTTCAGAGGCAACTACATATCTGGAGTCACATGTAGGCCAGACAGCTAAGGATGGCAGATTCCCCTTCCCTAAAGAGACATTAGTGAACCAGATGGTAATCTACAATGGTTTCATGGTCACGACTAAACTTTTATTATGAATTCCACCTTTGGTCATGGTGGGATTTGAACCCTGGCCCCTAGAGCTTTACCTTGGGTCTCTGGATTACTAGTCCAGCGACAATACCAGTATACTATCACCTCCCTGCTTCTCTAGCCCTCCCTTTACTACCTGAAAGTGAGGGGGACATTGTGAACCCTCTTTTCGTGTTTTGAGTGTGTGCAAATAGACTAAACCTTTGATACAAGCAAAATACTGGAATGCTGGAAATCTGAAATAAAAACCTTTGAGTACACCTTATCTTGAGTTTGCTGTCGGGTTGCTAATAGAAAATTGATCGCACCAAAACTGAGGGTCGGGAAATGCACCATCACTTATAAGGAGGGAAAGAAATCAAAAACACCTTCCTGTTTATGAATGGGTGGTGAGAGGAAAAATAAGTGCTGACTAAATTAACCCCCCTGCTGTCTGTAACACTTTGAAGGACATATATGTCCATTAAACATCTAAACAGCGAAGAAAATCAATACAATTTTCTCAAACAGGAACATAGCTGCGATTTTCTCAAATAATGCCCACTTGGCAGAATGATTCCAAAGGATGCTAAACAGCGACATGACTGATTTATAGCAGACACTTACAGTAACTGACAAGGAGACATACACAAACATGGAATAACAGATAGCAGTGAATTTTCAGTTTATATGCAGTGGGCTTTGATGTGCCACTAAAGAGACTTTCCAGTCCCACTAGTTGGGCTGTGGAACCTGGTGCTAGAGCTTTGCACTTAATTGAAGTGGGAATAGAGGACCTTACCAGATCTTTCAGACACTGCCTAGTTACATATCCAACAATTATTTATTCAGTAATCATTATGAAGCTGCCTTGGGGACTGCTGCTGGGACCTTGCTCAGTGAGGGTGAGAGCATGGGGTAGACGGAGAAGCAGGTGGAGTTGCCACTCTTAAAGAACTTCACTTAAATGGAAGTCACCAACTTAAAGTGAAGGGCCACACTCCAGGATACTGCTCCCCAGTGCAGTGCATGTTCGGCAGGATCAAGTAGTGACGAGAGTCAATGTAGCCGAACCTATTTCTTCCAGAAGATTTTATAGGTGGGGAGTATTGACGGTCGCGATGCTTAGTTGCAACATGCTTGAATGCAGTAGACTTGATGGAGCAGCTGTGCCTTTTAAGATCTGTCTTTTTCATATATTCGTAAGATTCCAGTAGAAAACATTACTGTTCCTGCCACCCTGGTGAAGAGGAGTCTGGAAAGGCAATTTTCCTTGGACTTTCCAAACATAAGTGAAGTGACAAAAAGATGTGCTTTTATATATGGGTACCCGCAAGGGCCCCAGTTATGCCTGTCTCTTTATGGGGTATGTGGAACATTCCTTGTTCCAGTCCTACTTAGATCCTCTCCCACAACTCTTTCTCCGGTACATCAATGACTGTTTCGGTGTCGCTTCATGCTCTCGTCTGGACCTGGAAAAAATAATTAATTTTGTTTCCAATTTCCACCCCTCCATCACTGTCCAAAGGCCCAAACACTTCTTTCATGTGAAGCAGCACTTCACTTGCACTTCCCTCAATTTAGTCTACAGCATTCGCTGCTCCCAGTGTGGTCTCCTCTACATTGGAGAGACCAAATGCAGACTGGGTGACCGCTTTGCTGAACACCTTTGGTCTGTCTGCAAGCATGACCCAGACCTCCCTGTCGCTAGCCATTTCAACACTCCACCCTGCTCTCATACCCACATGTCCGTCCTTGGCTTGCTGCAATGTTCCACTGAAGCTCAACGCAAACTGGAGGAACAGCAGCTCATCTTCCGATTAGGCACTTTGCAGCCTTCCAGACTTAACATTGAGTTCAACAACTTTAGATCATGAACACTCTCCTCCATCCTCGCCCCTCTTTTGATCCCCTTTTTTCTAATAATTATTACATATTTTTAATATAATTTTTTTCTTTTCCCACCTATTTCTATTATTATTTTTAAAATGTATTTCCATCCATTGCTTTGTCTCCACCTTTTAGCCTATTTTGATCCCTTCCCCCCACCCCATCCCCACTAGGGTTATCTGTACCTTGCTCATCCTGCTTTCTATCCTTAATGTCACCATTAGCACATCCTTTAGCTAATATCACCACCATCAACACCTCTTTGTCCTTTTGTTTATGACATCTTTGGCAATCTCTCCTTTGCCTCCACCTATCATTGGCCCTCTATCCAGCTCCACCTGTCCCACCCCCCTTAAACAGTTTTTATTTCGCCACATTTCTATTTCTCTTTAGTTCTGATGAAGAGTCGTATGGACTTGAACCGTTAACTCTGTCTTCCTCTCCACAGATGCTGTCCGGCCTGCTGAGCTTTTCCAGCAATTTTTATTTTTGTTTCAGATTTCCAGCATCTGCAGTATTTTGCTTTTATGCTGTTGTATAAAATGTATTATTTGAGGTATTGGTTTTGTTTTATTTCTTTCTGTTACAGTACATCATGAAGCTAATTTTTCTGTTACTTACATTTACCTGTTCCAGTACTAGACGGAAGTAACACATCCAAAATGCCCTAAATGTTTGAAGTGGTGGTTCTGAATTTCCGATGTGTTACCAGCAGGAAAGGCCCTCCATTGACAATCCAGACTTGTGTATCGATTTACCAGTTAGTTATGGTTGGATCCAATTAATAACCAATTAATAATCTCCTCCCACCAATGCTGGGATTTTGCCTGTAGTTGGGAGTGGGGTGAGGGGGCGCCAAGAGTCTAGGCCGACAAGTGTAACTTGGCAGACAAGAGGCCAGGCGTGGGGAGTGTGCCTTATATTCAGGCCCCCTGTGCCCATCAGAAGCCCCTCCCACAAGGTAATTCCCCCCGCCGCCCCCCACAGCCCCCACAGCATTTCCCCTCCCCCCTCTGTCCACCAAAACTCCCCATCCCCCTCGCTGGGGCCTGCTGGCCTGGGCCTTGTTGAATCCCTGAATTTACCTTCATCCAGGTTCCTTGTCTTCTATTCCTAAGAGGACTGCCTGTCTGCAGTCCCAGCAGTGGCCTTTGCTACCAATGGCACTGCTGGGACAAGAGGATTGCCAATTATTTGATTGGTGGAAAACGAGTGTTCTCCTCATCACCTGCTGTAACGTTGGCACAAGAGCTGAGGAAAGTTGAGCAAGCACTGTTTAGGCCAGAGTTTCCACAGCTGAATAACTGAAGTTAATGTGAAGAAGTGGGTGAAACTTCTGCAGGAATTCACGCTCAATCACTTTTATCTGTGAACAAACTTACTCAATAGTTTCAACTATTAGCAAAATGTCTGCTGGGACTGTAATAATTGTCTTCCAAAATGATACAGAAGTGCAGTGAAAATCTTGAATCCAGGAATCTCAATAAGGTTTTTGCTCCCTGAAGGCATACTCACCCAGGTAACTTTGAGCATGCAGGCAACTCACCCAAGAAAATACATCAACATTGAGCATCAGTGACATCAAAACCATCAATGTCTTGTCAACAAAGCTCAGGTAAGTCTCACAAGGTAGGATTGGAGCAGGCTCCATAAGGATGGGCGATCCTGTTCCTCCTGACTCCATAGGAAGGTTATTTTCTGCAGAAATGTTTTATTACTTACCTTACATTGACAGTCACAGGAGCCTCTGAAATGGTTGAAGGAGGCAGCTCAGCACTACCTTCTCAAGGGCAATTAGGGATAGGCAGTATATGCTGGCCTTGCCAGTGAACACTCCCCATCCCGTGAGTGAATAAATAAAGGTACCCGAGCAGGGAAAGCATTACTCCACCTCATTTACTTATTCAAGGGAGCAAATACTAGATTTAGGTGGGAGCCCAAGTTACCTACAGAAAGGGACCTGATTTACACTAAATTAATATGCTTTGCACCAACCTTGTGACTGGGAAACTGGTGCAACACATACCAATTTCTACCACATTGACTTTAATCTACTCACTAGACTGGATATGTAATGTTGTTAATTTGTCAGTTTTATAAAGGGCCTAATTCCAAATTAATTTTACCAATCCATGTCAATCTCAGATATTGATCTCGACTGTAAATTTATAATCAGCAAGGTGCTAAGGTTGAATTACTGTGAGACAAATGACTGCCTTTGTACCCGCTCTTATTTATTTTACCAGTTAACATTATCCACTAATTATTTGATGCTCAGTCTTTGAGTGCTGCTAATAATGATTCCATAGTTAATAAACAATTGTTAGCTCATGACTTTGTTGTTTGACTTTCTTGATAATTAACAAGAATAAGTTCATTCATTCACACGTCCATCCTGATGGAATATATATAAATGGAACTGGTTGATGTGAGATAACTCTGCGAGGCAAATTTAGACACCAATAACTCCAAGGTATCACCAGAGGTTCCTTGACAAGAAGTTAAAGTGAAGGGGTTAAGGATTCATCTAGTGCCCTTGGTCAGGGTATCAATCACAGTAAGTGGAATCATCCCAGATTTGTAATAAATCCGGTAGTGGGCGGGTAAAATAATGTTTTACCCACCAGCCACAATGGTGGCTTTTAACACCATATTGTCCCAAACCCGCTGCATTAATTATGCATTCCTGGAAAACAAGCCGTTTCGATGGTGGGTGGGCTCTCATTCGCCTGCCACGCCATCACCTTGCTGCTTCATCACGCCGGGCGCCATATTTAAAGTCCAGCAGGGCGCACACATCTCAGTGCTTCCAGCCCACGACTGCTGCAAAGAAGACACGGCCCCCAGGTTCAATGTTGCATCCCTTGAGCGTCTTTTGGATGTAGTGGAGGGACGCCATGAAGTCTCCTGCCCACACTCTGGCCGAAGGATGGGCCGCGACCTCACTAATCCGGCTTGGGAGGCGGTGGCAGTGATGGTCAACACCAACAACCTTCAAAAGAGGACAGCCACCCAGTGCCGCAAGAGGATGAATAATCTCCTCTGTTCCACCAGGGTAAGTCACTCCTCTCATCACTCTTAACTCTCACACTCACAAACCCATCATACATCCACAGGGCCCTCACACGCTGTCGGTGCAAGGGACATCACCATTCACTCTCTCACACACACCTTCGTTGTTCTCATCCCATCCATGGGACCACTCACCACCCACACATGCCAGGCTTACTTATTGTCTGACTTGGCAGGCATCCTGCATACACTCTTTCCATCTTTATTCATGCAGTATAAGCTGACACACAACAAGAGGGAGAAGTCACAGATTGGTAGAGGAATGCCTGAAATCAAGGTCCTCACAGACTTTGAAAACAGAGCCATCCAGCTGGCTGGCAACAATCTGGACCGGTCCCGTGCTGGCGGTGAGGTCGATGATGCTCTACCAAGTGAGGATCCAGCAGTGCAACATCCGTCAGGCAATTATGCTGTGAGTGATGTGTCCTCTTTCACAGGCCATTACAATGCACTAATAATCTCCCCCTGCTTCCACAGGCACACCTGGGAAACAGCCAACAGAGTCCATGACCCAGGGCCTCCAAACAAGAAACATCTGAAGTGCAATCTGGAGGCATCTTCCTTGAAGTCCCGTCACAGTGTTCACCCACAGGCTCCACCAGCACAGAGGCACACACCTCGGTAGGACCTAGCTTTACAGTAGCCTCAGGATCACAATCTGGTGAGCACATCGCACTGTCTGATCCACAGCAGGCGGGGGCAGGGAATTCCCAGGTGTCCAGCACTCGGAGGACTGCTAGAGGCCAGAACTTTGCTGAGTCCAAGTCAGATGAAGAGCCTCTGGTCTCGGTCATGGTACAGTTGCTGGAGCTGCAAAGGCAAGCTCAGGAATGTCAGGAAGGGATGTCCACTACACTCCTCAAATTGCAAGGCATGATGGAGGAGTCCATCCACCTTCACTCTGAGGTGATTGGGCCAGCATGCCAATGCACCGAGGTCAACACTGGTAGGATGGCGGCCACCATGGTGAACTTGGTCCAGGACGTTGCCCCTGCAATGCTGCATGGGTTGAACTCCATCACTGACACCACAGTTGGCCTCCAACAGTGTGTATGTCAGTGAGGTGTGGAGCAGACCAATTTCACTCTAGCTACCCCTTCTCCTCAAGGAGTCAGCCAGGGGCCCTTGGGCACCCATAGGGAAGAGGAACAGCAGATGGACCCCCTGGGACCATCCATCCAGGTGACTCCAGGAGTGTCCGGCCCATCTGACTCCCCTCTTCCTGTGTCCTCAGCAGCTCCTGCTCCACAGGCTGAGGAGGGGGCAACTACCACACAGTAGGACCCTGAAAGCAGGCCCTCCAGGTCTCAGCCCTTCAGAGGACACCCACCAAGTTCATCACGACAGGGTATAGCAGTCAGCAGGCTGCCTCCATCCCCGATGTGGATGGCCAGGCAGTGCCAAGATGTAACGTCTATGTTAGAAAAGTGAAGATGTAGTTGCATTGCGTGGGCATGGGAGTCAATCACTTGTACACACTGTTCACTATTGTCAATGAACTCCCAAGGATATTGCTCTGCCTATGGCCCCTTGTTCTTTTGAGGAGTGTTCATGTCACTCAGATGTGAAACCTTTCTGTACAAGATAAAGGCAGGCGTGTCAGTCCGGGGCCTCTTCCCATTGCTTTGTACAGCCTTCAGAGCAAAGTGATGGTCTGGCCTCACACTCCCTGGACACATTACTGATGCCTGCACATCGATGTTGCTTGTCATTGCTGCCAGAATGCGGTGGGCAGGCATCACAGAGTTCCATCATTCTCTCTGTGTGCTCTCAGCACCTTTAAGGAGGGGCTGGCCCCCATCTCTTCAGCATCTGTGATTAATGACACTGTGCTGCTGAAGAGCACAGTGAAGGCAGACAAAGCATCAGATATGTTTAAAGTTTCATGGCTATGCCTCTATGAGGTGCAAGTGAGCTGCTCTCTGCCAAGCAGGAGTCAGACATTCTCAGAGGCTATGTGAAGATCTATGGAATGTCCTCACTGATTGTTGCCCCATCCTCCTGCAATCGAGTGACTCCACTCCAATTAGGGCCTCCACTGCATCTCCATGACAGGAGCATTATAACAGAGGGTAAGTGCATTTCCATAAGCTAGACAGGAGTCACAAGTTCATAGATGCAATGTGAGGATCTATGGTATCTCCTCATTGCATGTTGTCATCTTTCTCCACAAATCTAGCAGCTATGAGTGCCTCTTGAGCATGCCTGCCTCATCTGGCCAGTGCGAGGGCCTCATCTCTGTCATCGTTGCCTTCGAGGACCTCCTCACCCTCATCCCCATCAGTGTCCTCCTCATCAGAGGAAACCTCCAGCTCCTGCATCTCCTCCTCAGCCAGCTCCTCTCCCTGTTGCCGGGCCAGGTTGTAAAGGGTGCAGCAGACAACGATGATGTGTGACACCCTCTGCGGACTGTATTTCTAGGCTCCACTAGACTGGTCCAGGCAGCAGAAACTCATTGTTAGCATCCCGATGGTCTGCTGTACCGAGTTGTGAGCTGCAGCATGAGCCGCATTATACCTTTGCTCCGCTGTAGTCTGAGGCCATGCACAGTATCATCAGCCATGGCCTCTTGTGGGTAGTCCTTGTCGCTGAGGAGCCATCCCTGCGGCTTCTGTGAACTCTGGAAGGTGCCAGGGATCCGTGATTGGCTGAGAATGTATGGGTCATGGACACTCCCTGGAAGCCGTGTGCAGACCTGCAGAATGCGTTTTGTGTGGTCGCACACCAATTGCATATTCAAAGAATGGAAGCCCTAGTCATTGACACAGTTAACCGTGTGTTGTGATGGAGATCTGAGTGCTACATGAGTGCAGTCAATGGCACCCTGCACCCGAAGGAAACCCAAGGTCTGGGCAAATCCAATCACTCTTGCATCTTGGCTGTCCCAGTCCCGGGCGAAATGCACAAAGTTGCATGCCCTCACAAAGATGGCAACCGTGAACTCATGGATGCATTTGTGGGTGGAGGCTTGTGATATCCCACAGAGAGCACCTGTGGAGCTCTGAAAGGAGCCACTGGCACAGAAATTGTGCGCCGTGGTCACTTTCACAGTGGATGCCCTCCAAGACACTGTGGCGCCAAATGCTGCAGTAGCTGGCAGATGTGACTGACCAGTTCCCTAGACATGCGCAGTCTCCAGCAACACTTGTTTCAGTCATCTGCAGGTACAAAAGGTGGCGTCTATAGGCCCTGGGTCTAGCCAGACACTGACCAGCGACGGCTCGCTATGGCTGTTCGGTGGCGTGTGCGGGAGCCCCAGCCATCCCTTGTTCCTGAGGGTGCTGCTCCTCCCTCTGTGCAGCCTGGCACCTCAGTCGCTCTCTTCTCAGTTGTCTTCATTCTTTGTAAGCCACGAGGCATACAGCTAGGTCACCAGATTCCATGATCCTGATGTATTCCTGCTGCAGGGTGAAAGAGAAGGACGCGTGGGTTAGCATAGGTGTGCTAAGAACCTGTCTTGGTTAAGTCTGGAGGCCCCTTAGCGCATCACGGAGAGTGCTGGCCACCACTTGGATGTCCAGATATTATTGCGCTGCATGGCTGTCCGAAACCCCACCCACCTCCGCCCCACTCTGCTGACTGTTTTGTCCATTGGGCTGCATGCTGTGCTCTCAGCTCAGGCGCAGCCATTCTCCTAACTGGCATTGCAAGGCTACACTGTTAGCTTGAACCATGGGGGAGACTGGTCCAAACCGGGATGAAGCCATTGCAAGGGAATATGAGCGCCTCCAGCAGTGACTGCTCCATCGCAAGCTTCAGCAAGGAGATTGTACCACGTGCCCAGCCGTCTAACTGTTCTACAGTCCACTAAAATGCTCATAACTTTGCAGTCTGTGCCCGAAGGGTGAAAAGCTCTGAAGCATTTGGTGGCATTTTGAAGCCCCTTCATTGCTTGAGTGGGCAGAGAAGCTGAAGGCCCGAGTTCAATCATATCGATGTGGCTGTGCCTAAACTGTCTCAGCTGCAGAGGAATGATCACTTTATACCAGGTTTCCTAATGCGTGGCCACTTCCCTCACCCACCCCCACCCCGCATGTGCTTGTGCGCTACCTTCAACCGCACCACAGCCCTTGCCCCCCACCCCCAGCAATGCCAATATTCCTGACTTCGTTAACAGTTTATTGATACACATGGTTCTCCAGGATAGAAACAAGATAGAGAAATACAGCGGTTTATTTCCTTATTCTATCTGTTCCCAAGAATTATGTCGGCTAAAATTCTAAACCAGTAAAACAAGAAGCGGAAATGTTGGCAACGCCATAAAGCTGACTAAGTGTATACTCAGAATATCTTGCGGCATGGCACATGATCAGCTATACTCACTGTTCAGTAATTTGTGGTACGATAACTTGTTTTTAGTCTGTTCAACTGAGTAAATTGCTTCACCTGAACATGATAATGAAGGTGGAGTCCAGTTTTGCCCAGAGTGAGTTGAACCAAGAAGCTGCAGAATACTCGCTACAAATAATGGTTATTTCAACAGCTTTGAATGAGATAGTTACAGTAAACTGACATTGAGAGAAAGGGTCACCTTACAACATGTCTGTTCAGGACGTTAATGGGAGTGCTTATATCTCATTAGGGACTGATTGTGGCCGGATGTCAATTTGATTTCAATCTCTTTTGAGTGTTTGCTGCTACTTGGTAGTGATTAAAACATAAAACATTCAGTTGGTCAAAGCACTCCATTAGTGACCCTCCCAACTCCTCTGTTTATGGCTTATGACATTTTCTAGATTCCAACCATCCTCTTAAACATCCCATCCCTTCACATCAATAATGTTCATTGTATAGTTATCAAACCCAGCTCACCATCCTCCTTCAATTTCATAGACACTTACTCTGCCTGTCCCCCCATCTCACAGCTGGTTAGTTACCTGGGTTCTTCAGCTAATCTCTCAGATACTTACCTACTTGCCTAACCTCAAAGGCAAGTTCAAGAGCTTTACCCTGCTCTATGCTTTAGCCTTGTACTGCTCCACTTTGTGCTTAGCTGCATTGGATATCCTGAGAAGAATGTTGTAAATGGGACTTTTTAAATAACTGAAACAGAAAAATTAATACAAGGCAGGTGTTCTCAAGTGCTGATGGGTTGTTTACAGCCCTGCCTCACCATCTCTCCAGTCACAGCCTTCTTCCTATCTTCCCAAAGATCTTCTTAAACAATGACTTGCCTTTAACAAACTTCATCAAAACGAGGAGCATGTGGCCCGAATCCCCTCCCACACAAAGTCCTGAACCCTTTTCACCATTACCCTCCATATTGACTCCCTATACTCCATCTGATCCATCCTCCTTTATCATTCCTCTGCTCGCTGCACGCTATGCCCTAATCTTCTATAACCATACATCCCAAGGGGCAGTGTTCTTCTCTCTGCCTCTGGATCACTGCTTGTTCCTTGTTTGCTCACTCCACCTTCACTCCATGTTCAATCATTTAGAACTTTCTTCCACAAGTGTTTTGCCTTGACCTATCCTCAGAAGCCTCCTAAAAGTCTATTTTCTGTGCCTTAATTCTTGTGCTCTAAATGTCTTATTTCCTGCTTGGTGTCCACCTCTTTATATTTTTTTACACAAAGGATTTTGCAAGTTGTTGTTGTAATGTTAGTATTTCCCCAACGGAACACCTTTTCAAGGTTCGATGACTCTGTTAGAATGAGTGAGTGCTTGACCAAGGCAAGTAATAAGAACACAGCTTTCTTCCTTGCGCTATGTGAATTAGATGATCTCTGTGGCTAGTAGAGGTGCTACAAAGAGCATCAGCAGCTTAGAAAATTCAGCCAGAGTTACTGCTACACTATCTAGTGAGCCCTGCAGGATTTGCATGTGTGCGGAGAGCAACTAAGGACAAGGGTTGGCTGATGTTTGATGCTTCCTACAGTCAAACAGCTTGCTGACGCTCACACATGAGGAATTGACCAATTGGCAGAGCCACGGACGGGCATCTCCTGAATTTTACCTGAGCAATTAATTCATGCCCTCAGGAGGTAATTGGTTGGAAGTAAAATAAAAAGAAAACTTTAAAAACTGTTTTTGCCAAGTTGCGTTGGTCATTCCAGCAGAATTATCCCAAGTCAGTCAAATCAGAGCAAAAGACCAAGTGACTATAAGTGCAAGTTAGGTCCAGCTCAAACTGAATTTCCATGACCTTTTATGCTGGTTTAAAAACATTGTGCTGGAAGCGGCTCCACTCACAAATGTCCACATCCTCAGATCAAACAGATCATCATGGGGAACTTGTGCATGCTGTTATTACCTTTTGAGGATGGTAAACTGTTTTTTTGCACATTCAAGTGGGCACATTTTAAAAGTTTTTAAAGAGTGAAGAATATTTGACTCACTAAGAAACTGATTGTTGTACACTAGTGTTAATAGTAACTGGTTCCATATGGTTTTAAAAAGTTGTTTTCTGTTATTTCAAATGGCTTATTCACAGCTGGTGGGCTATGCAACCTTACTAAAAATGTTTATTTTTTTGTGGTAAATTCATTTTGGCTTACTATCTTAGCTTCAGGATTATGTATGTCAGGGAATTTCTTTAATGCACGGGGAATTAAATAATTAGGATTTAAATGCTCCCTGATTGTAATGATTCATGGAAGACTTTAAATTTGTGATTATACAAATGCATTTGAGCTGTGAAGATGGATGTTATTATTTTAATATTTTTGGGAATATGGGGGTATTCTGTAAAGAAGGCTGTGTGCGTGTGTTGTGTGTGTGTGTGTGTCCATAATTAATTAATGAACTGGGGGAAGGTTCATAGAGGCAGCTTGTCTGTGGGAACAGGGAGATGAAAGGTAAAGAAGCTAGATGAATGCATTGGTAGTGAGAGGCTATGGTGAAGTTGAACGTATGAGTAAATAGGTTGGGTCTTAAAATTTGCATTAGGTGAGAGGTAGGAACTTGACTTTTCAGCTATTAAATTTCAAAGGGTAGTTCAGAGGTGACAAGGGACTTTTACAACTTACAAATGTTTCATAAGCAAACTAGGGTAGGCTATTAAATTTTATTTAACCTGAAAGTGGAGGCAATAGGAAAATATGAAAGATTTTTATATTTTGTAAATGCTGTGTTCAAATAGATACTTAAGATAATGGAGTCTAAGATCAAAGGAGAAAAGGATATTTAAGAAAAGATGTTCAGTTGAGTTGTGTTGGCTGTGTGGGGGAGATGTCCTGAGACCAGCTCTGTGCTGAGAAAAGTTGTGAATTTGAAGCAACCATCCAGTTTTAAGCCAGAAAAGCCTTTGTTTTCAGAAAGCAGTCTTTCTGAACTTCCTTCGGTTCCACAGCAGAGTGGAAGAGAGTGAGAAGTCGTGAAGTATACTTTAATAAGGTAGCAGCAGTTTTTGCCTTGGATAATATTTCTGGATTTTTATGGTTAAAAATCTATCAGGGAGCTGTTTCCAAGTACTTGTGTGATCTGACCAAATGGGTTTGTTTTTTTGGAGGGGAGGGGCGGAATGTTTTGTAAGACTTTTCTAACTGTGTAATTTTAATCTTATGTGATAACGTTTTTCTTTTTGAGAATAAATATTTTACTGGGATTTATGCTTCTGGGATCAGTAGCTTTCCCCTCATTTTCAAAATACAAAAAAGGGTTATGATCAGTAAGACAAGTTTCCCTCTGGGATTTGGCTTGCTTAGTAAATAACATTGACTGTGGTCGAAATAGAGAAGAAGCTTGAAACATAGGGCAGTGTCTTCCATTCTGAAGTACGGGTTGGGTGGAAGTGAGAGTGAATTCTGCTTTGGGCATGATGGCTGGTCCCCTGTGATCCCGCGCTGTCCAGCTCATTATATATGCACGCGTAAGAAGCATGGTGAATCTTGTGGTGCCGTAGGCAGGAAGTCGCTGTCCTTGCCTTTGCCTCATGGGGTCAAAGGCCCGGGCATCATGTTTAAAGGGTACCCGCATAGCCATTCACTCACTGCAAGCCAGGAGCTCCAGATGCTGCATCCATCAGAATGTCACAGAGAAGGCAGCGTGTGGTCCCACAGCTCAGCAATGTCTCCCTGCAGGTTCTCCTCCAGGCCAGTCTGAAAAGGCAGGAGGTCTTGTTTCCCAAAGAGGGCAGCAGGAGGTCCTCCTGCCTGAGCAAGGCAGCCTGAGCAGAGGTCACAGCAGAGGTTAGCATCGTGGGGCCAACAGTGCTTAAAAAGGATAAACAATCTGTTATGTTCCACCAGGATAAGTGGCACAGTCTATTCACTGCAAAGTGACACACATAAGGGCAACAGGCAGTTTAAGTGTGTGGGTGCACAGCAATGTTGGACAGGAGTTTGGATTACAGAACATGTGCCCTGAATGTGTAGCAGCCACTTCATGCTTTCAATATTCTATCAGTTGCAGGTCATCCTGCTTGTTAATCACTAGTTAGACCACACCGAGAATACTGTGAACAGTTTTGGTCCCTTTATCTAAAGAAAGATATATTGGCTTTGGAGACAATCCAGAGAAGGTTCACTAGGTTGACCCCGGGTATGGAGGGATTTTCTTATGAGGAGAGGTTGAGTAGGTTGGGCCTGTGCTCATTGGTGTTTAGAAGAATGAGAGGTGACCTTATTGAAACATAAGATACTTAGGGGGCTTGACAGGGTAGATGCCAAGAGGTTGTTTCCCCTTGTGGGAGAGGCTAGGACCAGAGGGCACAATCTCAGAGTAAGGGTCACCCATTTAAGACAGAGATGGGGAGGAATTTATTCTTTCAGAGGGTAATGAGTTGTGGAATTCTTTACTATAGAGGGCTGTAGAAGCTGGGTCATTAAGTACTCTTAAGATTAAGATAGACAGATTTTTAATCAGTAAGGGAATCAAGGGTTATGGGGAAAACAGGTGAGTGGAGTTGAGGATTATCAGATCAGCCATGATCTCATTGAATGGCAGAGCAGACTCGATGGGCCAAGTGGCCTACTTCTGCTCCTATGTCTTATGGTCTTGAGGTAAACAGCCCCTTGCACTTGTGACAATCCCGTGACTGTTGTAAAACCCAATGCTCTAGCTGCCTGGCTGTTGGGATTGAAGTGGAATTTGACAAATTGGTGCACTGTCCTGAAGAGAGCATCTGTCACCTCCTGGATGCACTTGTGTGTCACTGGCCCCTGTATTGCGCCACCTGCAATACACCAGAGTTCCAGCGAATTGTCGCTGTTGCACTGGCCCCAGGTCACCAGCATCCTGACCTCCTTGAGGCCTCGCTGCCTCTTGCTGTTATGGCCATTTCTCCTCCTGGCCCTGGGCTAACCTGCGCCTGTTCTGCCTCATCTGATCAGAGCCAGTAGAAAGGCAGGGTTGGCTGAAGCTCTGAAAAAGCTATATCATCTCAATTTTTACTTTGTCATGATTTAAATTTGAACATTCCAAACTATGTTATTTTCATGTTATTTCCCTCATATTCAGGCTAATGTAGATTTATCACTCGCTCAGTTCTAAGGTCCTGACATTAATGCCCCATAAATGAATTTCTGCATCATTTAGCCTGGTTCTGTGAACAAATTGCAGTGATCCATCTAGTCACCATATTTTTTGTAGATTAGCTTCCATCTCTGAGCCTATGAGCCAATGCTAAGCCCTGTGCCTAGCATCTGACTAAACATTTCCTCCTTACAACTCCCCACCACACCCCCCACCTTTTATGATGAAGAACATCCTGGACGACAACAGATGAGTGCTCCTCCCCTTCATACTGAATGTGCATGGACACATTGATCGCAGTAATGACAGCCATGAGTGAGAACCCTTCCTCAGGCACTATTTAGCTTGCCTCCATTACTGTCAAGGCTCTATAGAGATAACATTGCCTTGGCATCATAGAAGGACTTACCGCAAGAGTCTTTGTCAGTCAAAACCATTTACCTGGGGGAATGGAAGGTTGGAGACAGGAGCTTACTGCCATCCACCACCCATGCCCCTTGGAGGCATCTACCTTGCTCCCTCTATTCCTCCCTCCCTTCATCCCTGTCTCTGCCAGCAGCCAATGCCAATAAATACACAAAGTGTATGGCAGCTCCAGACCTTGATGGGTTCTCAATGGAATGTGATTAATTAGTCATGGAGCAATACTGGTTTAATCAGCATTGGAACCTCCAGACCAGAACTCAGCTGAGCCTGGTTTTCTATGGAGTGGAATAATAATTAACAGGGTGTCTTTTACTTGGTCCAAAAACCGAGGCAGTTACTCCACTCGTAAAGAGACCCCTCCCACTTTGAATGCTTGACACATTTGATGAACTGTGCAATAACCTTGAGAACTTCAGCATGGTGCATGTGAGGTTTCCCAACTCAGTCAAGCACCTTCTACCCTCCCACTGTTACCCATTAAGTTCCTCCCATCACCCTACACAGTCACTGCCTTGTCATTCCCCTCCCTCCTGTAAGCCTTCAACTTCCCCTCAGTACCCTGGACCCTATTATTATCAATGCGGACATTGCTACTTCCCTGCCCCGTGCCCATAACCATCGATGTGCTAATGCCCCTCCTAACCCTGACCCTTCCGGGTCTCCAGGTCAGCTGGAAAGCCTGTCCACCGCCTTACAACGGAACCAAGGCATGTGTGATACGCTTACCCTTCTAATATGCCCGGACAGTCTGGCTTCCTCCCCCAGACATACTCCGAACAAGTCCCGGATAATATCGGTTCCTTCCCCAGACGTACTCTGAACAAGTCCCGAACGGTCTGGCTTCCTTCCCCGAACACCCTCCTAAACAGTCCAGGACAGCCTAGGTTCCTTCCCCGGACACTCTCCCTCCCTTCTCCACTGATCCTACCTCCCGTGCCCAGCCTCCCTGCAGCTTGGGCCACTGGCACACAATCTTAATCAAGAGGCTCGCGTTTCTGAGCAGTCCCCTGGAGGGCTAAAGCAACGGCTACTCGCTCCAAAGTGCAGGAAGAAGCCAACCTCAGCAGGTGCATGCCCTTTATATGCAATCGTAAATTTGAACACAAATTTCTCACTGATGGAGAAATTAATTTGGGGGGGGGGGGGCACTTAATTCTGGTGAGCTGACCTTTTAATGAGCATGCATGATGTGCAACTGCTTCCCAACATTGTTCCTCTGCAAACTTGACTTGGCCTTAAAACTCCGAGAACTTAATTGTTAAAGTTCGTCCTGCCGTCAGAAAACTGATTTTTGGCCTTCTGCTAAATTAAGTTCTCCCGCCCACCAAGCTTTGCGCTCGAGGTGGTCCCGGAAGATTCCACTCATACTTCAGAAAACTAGTGCAATTTTGAGCCCAATTTTCCTCCGGATTGCCTATTGCATCCAAAGTCAAAACTCTACCATGGTGCATCTTCACTTTTAATCTCACAGTGCCACTGACTGAGATTAGAATGAGCAATGACACAAATTTTATCTGGTTTATCCGTGTCTGAGTCAATTCGCCGTCACTCTGTTTTCCAGCATTGCTGGGCCGGGCACTTGTCAAACTCTAATTTTATGCTCTCTGACATGATGGTGCTGGGAAGACAGAAGTCACTTCTACTCCTCATGATTCCAAACTGAGTTGCATTTCCCTTAATCCTTCCTTATTGTAAAGTGATTTTGAGTTGTACGCTACATTAGAAAAGATGTTGCAAAATTCTTTCAGTCAATAACACTGCACAAGTCACACTAAAAAATAAAGTCTCATCAAAGTCACAATGTACTGAAATAATATGTAAAAAATGCAATAGGATGGCATGCAAGATTTATAAGAAAAAAATGATAAATATGAATGCTTTCCCCAATGCAAATGCAACTTTCAGCATCTTTTCCCATTCTAACTCAATTAGTAATTAATTTTTGATGCTCCATTTTTAGAGTGCAACAGCTCTGTGTCACTTTGTGCTATTCCACAAAGAGAAGGAGTCAGAGTTAGGGGCTGAATGAGCAACTCACTGAATGGTAAGTTTCTCTTGAGTCTCAGGTGGCACTTCCCCACAGCAAAGGCAGAGGATGTGCAGCAGGCTGCGTGCACTCTCTGCTGAACAGAAGAGGAGGAGGAATTCTTTCCAAAATAAAGTGATAACATTGAGCCATTCTTCCTTTTGGAAATAAATTATCAGAGAAGCTCAGAGTTTGGGTGTCAATGTGAATGTAGGAAGGAACTTTTTCTTGGGAGGTATTCTGTTGGTCACTTCTATTTCTGGGACTTCCTTCATAGATACATACAAGTGAAGAAACCCAGTCAGCTTATCATAAATCATTGTCCATAGCTATCATCCCTCCACGACAGCATCAACATTTTTCTAAATGATTCCAAACCCTTTGGCTCTTTTATCCTGTCTGGAAGCCTAGAACCATTCTTTGCATGAAGCAGTTTTAACATTAATCCAAATCTGGACTTTAAGAACTGATAATTAGGTTTCTTAATGTCTGGAGAAAATGGGAGCAGCATGCATCTTGAAAATTGCAATCAGTAAAAATGCAAAGCATTCATTCAAGGCCCTGCCCAAATTTTGAATTGTATGGACAAATCCTGTTCAGGTCCTTGTAGTATAAGGGTCTGGCACATATAGGGTTAATGTAGGACTGAGTATCATGCTGCCCACATAGTGATATAAGAGAACCCGCTTCTTGAGGTCAGTGTGGTGTTGGATAGAGCCAAGGGCAGACCCAAGCTTGAGAACAGCTCCTAGCTTGTACTGTAAATTTGTAAATAGCTCTAAGAGTCAATAAAGACAGTTAACCTATGAAAACTTCTTCAGACCTACCAAATTGAAACCAACACTCCACAACATAGTGGCAGCTCGTGGAGAAGCCCAAAACCTTGTTAAAATGCAGAGACAATGCCATGCCAATGCTGTGGAGCAAAGCACCCCCCACAGGTGAAATCAATGCCCTGAAATATCAGTCCAGTACTTCCAGTGCAATAGGATTGGACACAACGATAAACTGTGCAGGGCAAAAACTCTAAAACACAGAGAAGGCTAAAGGATTATCCACGAGGTCAAGACCAGCAACCAGAAGACAGGCAGACATGCTTCTTGGGTGAGATCAAAGATCTTGGTTTATCATTTTTGAATGTGAACATTTCAGTCAATGAACACTTAACTAATTTTAAATTAGACACAGAAGCCAGCGTAACAGTCCTGTTGGAGAAAGAACTGTTGCTAAAAGACCTCTGACTTTGAACAACAGACACACCACTTTATGGGCCCAGAGGAATCTGGCTTCCAGTCACAGGCATGATTTAGGAACCACTAAGTATGGTGACAAACAAATCTTTGAACTGATGTACGCCACCCATAACCAGCCTTTCTCTCTCTTGAGCCGAGATGCCTGTGTAGCCCTTAATCTTCTCAAAACAGCATTTGATGTCAAGACAGCCATTATTATTAATCATACAGAACTGCAAGCTCCCGAGTATTCAAAAACAAGAGTCTTCTGACCAGGATCTCAGCTCTGAACTGTCTTCTTTCTTTGTGGGGCAGGTTACAGGTACCAGAAAACTTACAATGGCCAGACCAGCCAACCAACCAGGAGGTAACCATGATGCCTGCAGTGGAGGATACAAAAGAGAGCGACCAGCAGTCCAATGAGCCTCAACCTCTGGCTCCCACAACAGTACAGCAGGTCAACACTGTAACCACTGAACATCTGCTGCAACTCCCAGCCAGTGTGCCAAAGTCACAAAAGATACTGGAACCTAGTAGCAGCCAGCCATTGCCGACAGCGAAGCATAGAGGGATGTACCATTAAACCTTATTCTTAAGTGGGAAGGCTCTTCCTCAACCACAGACAGCATCGAGACGACCTACATTAGGGAAAAAAATGAAAGAAGTGACAAGGAGATGAGCACAATGATCATCCACTCCACAGAAAATTAATTGGAGTAGCAACCAATGATCAAAATAATAGCAGAACCGACCAAGTGCAGTTCAACATGAAGGAATAGAAGAAAAGGATGAAAACATGCCCAGATATAAGAACAACATACAAACCTACAGGAAGAACCAGTCGTGACAGAGCCTACCACTCTGCCAGTAGTGTGAATGAGATACGGAAGGGTTTTAAGGCCTCCAGACTGCCTGAACCTTTGAATTCAAGGACTTGAAGAGGGGAGATGGGTCGTGATAATGTAGTAATACTCAGAATGTAGTCATTACAATTTAAGACAATAAGTACACCAGTATGACACTAAATGCATTGGATAAAGACTTGGTGGGAGGTGTAGAATAAGTGTCCAGCACATATAGGATTAATGTGGGACTGAGTATAGTACTGCCCACACAGTGATATAAAAGAGCACATGACTCACATGTAGGGGTCAGTGTGGTGTTGGACCGAGCTGCATGCAGACCCAATCATGGAGGCAGATCCTAGCTTTCACACGTTACTTTGTAAACAGTTTTAAGAGGCAATAAAGACTGTAAAGACTTCCTCAGACCTACTGAACTATAACCATCTCCCCACAACAATCCTTACCGGACCGCGCGCTTGCCTTTTAGGTGAGAAACGAGCATCTGGAAGTTGAAAACCTCCCAGATTTGCACTAAGTGTGGTAGTGGGCAGGTAAAGCAATGTTTTACCTACTGGCCGCAATGGCGGCTTCTCACACCATATTGTCCCAAACCTGCCACATTAATTATGCATTCCTGGGAAACACACCGTTACGAGGGCAGGCGGGCTCTGATTTGCCCGCCACGCCATAAGCTTGCCACTTCTTCATGCCGTGCGCCATATTGAAAGTACAGTCATGTGCACACCTCTCAGTGCTTCCAGCACAGGACTGCTGCAAATGAGATATGGTCCCAAAAGGCAAGAAGACTGCAGCTCCCAGGTTTAGTGACATGTCCCTTGAGCGCATTTTGGATGCTTTGGAGGTCCGACCCGATCTTCTTTACCCTCACTCTGGCCGCAGGAGGGGCAACAACATTACCGCTCCAGCTTAGTAGGCAGTGGTGATTAGTGCCAATGCTACACAGAAGATGTTGGCCATCCAAAGCAGGTAGAGGACGAATAATCTCTTCTGTGCCAAAAGGTTAAGGCAACCATCTCATCACTCTAAATTCACATGGTCAAACCCATCACACGTTCACAGGCATCTCACTCACTGCCAGCTCAAGGGACATCACCATTCACTCTTTCACACAGACCCTCACATCTCCACCTGGCCTCACCTGCTCTGGATACTGCCTCCTCAGTCCTCACCTTCTTGAGGCTGCTTGCAAAGATCAAGTTGCACCCTCACAAAAACCCTGGGATTCCCTCCTTCCTCAGTACAGCTGTTGTCCTATAGCCTCTTCCTTGCCTGAGACCACTTCTCTCTCTTCCGTAAGGAAGCCCTAGCCCTGCAGCTGCACAAAGTTGGTCTGGTAGGTAGAGACCTGCCCTTGAGCCCCCTAAAAGGGCTGTGGTGCTGCCTGCAAAGCCTGGCACTGATGACAGCAAGTGCTGCTCGAACCAAGGTAGCTAAACAAACTTCCAAGTCCTGAGCAAAGTGCAGCTCGCCAGCTGCAGGTCACTTATGTGCAGTTGTGAAACACGTCGACATGCAATCATGCCCACATGGACAGATGACCCAGCGAGGGGGGGGGATGGTTCTGATGAGCTGGCCTTATAATGATATGCAGAAGTATTACAATGAAGTTCCTGACCTCTGAAGGTGGGAAACATGGCCCGCCATTGACAGGCTCAGCGGATGATGGCAAACTGGTTTTGTGATGTCGTGAAACCGATTTTTGGCTTCTTGCCATATTCCCCGCTCATGCTGCTGCGCACGTCCGATGCCAGTGGGCATGGAAAATTCCGCACACGGTGTAACATTCTATTTGTTTTGCCGATTTATTTTTCCACAGTGACATTAGAGGAAATTCTCCTTATCTGTACTTGGGTGTACTGGATCACCTGGATGCAATGAAACCAGGAAATTTGGCTGGGAGGGAGCTCTGTCTGTAAAGGAACCTGACTAATTTTCCTACGTCATATTAGATGGGGGGAAAGTTGAACAAGTTCCTTTCCAAGTCTGTACTATGACCCAGTCGATTTTCTGGCACTCTTTGTGGACAGTCATAGTTTCTTGCTTGCTCAGGATAAGCTCTCCTGCTACGTTCTGTGTCCCCTAACATTTCTAAAGCCTCTTTTAACATTACTGTTTTCTGTTTCAAGACAACTCAGAGAAATAAATACCAGGTTTCACACATAGAAACATGCTCAGTTACTAGATTCAAGCCAGCTTTGAACTTCTGGTTCAGCAGCCCCTTCAAACTAGACAATAAATTCCTCACATTTACTCACATTCTATCATATCTTATTACCATTGCAAATCAAAAGAGAAACAGAGTTCAGCAAAGGGGAGCAAGAGACAGGAAAGAGTGCCAGCTACTTATCAAAGCCATACCTCTGGTTGTGCTATTGATCATCAATCACCAGATTTTAAGATGACTTACATTCCTGAGTTGCCCCATTAAAAACGTAGGGCCTGATCTATTATCTGTGCAACAACTATTTCCGGACGTTATTGAGGTGACCAGTATCACCTTGTATAGGTTAAAGTTGAAGTGCCTCTCAGCTATTTTGAAAGTCTATTTCTTATAAACGTCACCATTTGCTTAACATTGAACAATGGCCTGAGGTTCCCTCACAATATTTGGTGTAGTCACACTGCACTGGGGTTTTCCCAACAGTGCTCTTTTGCTATGTCCTGCTACCTTCTGGCTCATTAACATAGCTGTTCCCCTCTGCAAAAGGCTAAGGGCAGAATTATCCCAGATTTGCGCTAAGTGTGATAGCGGGCGGGGAAAAAGGATGTTTTACCCGCTGGCTGCAATGATAGCTTTGGGTGCCATAGCGTCCCATTCCCAGCACGTCCTGCCTCATCAATTATGCATTCCCAGGAAACATTGTGGGTCGCTGGCGGGCTGCCTCTGCTTTGCCCGTCCTGATATCACCTCAGGCCTTCTGTTAAACCGGGCGTCATATTTAAAGTCTGCCCCCATACAGAGCTAGCACTCTCCAAGGGATAGGAAACTATTGGGATGACTGCCAAAGGGAGGAAACACCCTGGCCCCAAATTTAGCGACGCCTCCCTCAAGCGCCTACTGGAGGCATGACATGAACCCCTTACCCCCATTCTGGGCGAACACCAGCAGGCAAGTTCAGCAATACAACATGGGAGGCGGTGGTCAGTGCCAATGCCCTACAAAAGAGGACAGCCATCCGGTGCAGGAAGAGGATGAATACTCTCATCTGTTCCGCCAGGGTAAGTCAATCCTCTCATCACTCTCATCTCACAAACTCTCAAACTTATCACATATCTACAGGGACCTCACACCTCAAGGGACAACATCACTAACTCTCACAAACATCCTCATATCTCCATCAGCCTCATATCTGGAGCTCGCAACCTCATCCTGTCCATGGCTCTGCTCACCACACAAATATTCCATGCAGTGTCATGTGCCCTCCTCACACTCTCCCCATCTGTGTTCATGGAGGAGAAGCTCATATCAAAAGGGAGAGCTCCTAGACCAGGGTGGAGTGGCCCACATTAGATCTCTCACTCACTTTGAGGAGTGCACCATTGTGCTGATTGATGAGGACATGGACCGTGCCTCTGGCAACGGTGAGGTCAGCGATGAGCACCCACGTGAGGATCCTGCACTACATCACCCCTCGCTCAGCGCAACTGTGAGTGCTCTCTCCCGCTTTTGACTCTGCTGCCATGCACTAATTATCTCTACTTTGGTTCACAGGGAGCTCTGCCAAGTGACTGACACCCTCAGCCGGTTCCTCAGCTCCATCCATGTCCTCATCTCCAGCCAAGAGGGCACCTCCTTCATTGAAGAGCTGGAAATAAGCAGCCTGGAAGACCTTTTGCAGCACTTATCCACAGCGCTGCACCACCGCCGAGACACACACCTCGTGGGTTCTAGTTCTAGAACAGGCTCAGGTTCACAATCTGGTGGTCACTGCACAGACACATGTCTGCAGCAGGAGGAGGCAGGATCAGCTGAGTTCCTCGGCACTCGGAGGACTGCTGGGGAAGAGGCATCTGTGAGGTCTGAGCTAGATGACGAGCCTCTGCATTTGGCCTTCCAGCTCATCGTGGAGAATTAGCAGCAGGCGGGGGAACATCATGCAGAGCTGTTGAAAGCCCTCAACAGAGTTGCACACGAGTCTGAGAATTGCGACCGATTGCTCTCTGATGAAGTGGTGCCCACATGTGCACGCGTTGAGGTCTCAATAGGGAGGATGGCGGGTACCATGGAGACCCCGGTCTAACAGAACAGCGAGATGCGTGCAAGACTGCACTCCACCACGGTAGCCATGGGTGAGTTAAGCAGTGGCAATGTGAGAGGGAAATGGGGCATCTCAACATCCCTCCAGGTGCTCCTTCTCCTCAAGGAGTCAGGCTGGGGTCCTTGGGCACCTGAAGGTACCCTTGGGTCATCCACTCAGGAATCTAAGAGGTTGTCCTCTCCATCTGATCCTGTGACCCCCTCAACCCATCCTCTGTCACCACAGAGGGAGCAGCTGGCCCACAGGAGGACAGCCAAAGCAAACCAGGGCCTTCAAGGCCTCAGGTCTCCCAAGGACCCATACCAAAGCCTTCAGAGGCAACAGGGTCACCATTGCACAAGCTGTCTCCATCCCTCCTGGGTGTCCAGGCAGCACCTTGAAGAAGTGGTAGGCCTAGAAAAGTTAATAACTTCTGATCACATTTTGTTACTTTATAATCTGAAACCATATTCACTTTTTCACTGAGTAATGTGTAATGATATCTTGCAGCTTCATTTACAGGCTCTGTGAGTCCTCCCTCTGCATCCCCACCCACCCCCTCCCCCACTAGCAGCTGGACCACAACAGATTCTGGATGGAGAAGTGTATGTGCGGCAGGGCCCTTCGGAGCCTCGAGCAGGCACTCTCCTACATCAAAGGAGCCTTCCTCCATCACACACATCTCAATAACCTGAGCATTTTTAATGCTGCCTGCTGGGGTTCTCCTTCGGTTGTCCATCTGAGCCGACCTGCACCTCCACACACCCACTGATCACACTCCCATGCGGCACCTGTACTTGACTAACACAAGGCTCCCCTCAGTTTCAATTTCAAAAACATGGTCATAATAAAGTTTCTTCTCAGCTTCTCCATCCTTTCTTTTCCCCTAGTCACCCATGCCCTCTTCCCCATCACTGTTGACCCCCCCGGCATCAACTTGCACCTTCCCAGTGTCATTTGCTAACCAGAACCCTTTTCTTTCTGGGATGTCCGGGTGGACGTGCACGTTCCCTCCCTTCCCGAGAATCCTACCCCCATCAACATTGATCTCCTTGGCCTCCTCCTTCTAACCCCTAGGGTCCGTCTGCCTCTGAGTCCCCACCAACCACCCCCCCGTTGTCCCTTCTACTGCTACCATTGCACCTTAACCCTCACCCCTTCCAGTTCACTCTGCCCCCTCTCATACTCACCACTCCCTCCTATCATGCCCACCCTCAGTTTGCTCCACCCTTATTCCCTCCTCCACCATTACTCCCTCCTCCATCATTACTCACTCCTCCACCCTAACTTCCTCCTCCACCGAATTCCTTCCTTCCCCCGAAATCCTTCCCTGCAAATTTCATTCCCCCCCCCAGCGAACTCCTTCCCTCACACCTTTGTTGCCCCTTAGAACTACCACCCCAGTTCCCGCATTCTCCCCCGTTACACCCTTCTTCCCCCGTACTCCCTCCGCCTCCTCCCAACCTCACCCCACCCATACACCTTCCTCTCCCAAACAAACCTAGACCTTGCTCTCTCGCCCACCCCTACCCCACCCCTCCCAGGACACCTTCCTCTGCCACTCACAGCTGGACCTTCCTCTACCACCCCTCCCCCCCACCCCCTCAATGATCATATGTAGCAGCCCATGGCCAAAACCGTGATGTCCCAAAGCAGACCCCAGACATCACCGGAGGCCTCCCACCTTCCATGAGCTGCTTTGTGGTGATGTCATGTCCATGAGAATCCACCCAGCATGCGATGCACGGGTTCCTCTAGGGTCCCGTAGCTGCAGGGCTCCAGCATCTTCTGCTCCTCAGATGTCCGCAGTGTGAGGAAGGTCGTGGCGGTAAGTCCTGACTTCTGCAAGTCACGCTTGCCAAGTTGTGGTCTGGGCTGGCATGTTTTCTCGCCGACAAGGGTGGTAAATTTGATGTGGGGGGATGATTCTGGTGAGCAGGCAAGATGATGAGAAGCAAATGCATTGAAATTAGGTTCCTGATGTCGGGCTGCAGGAAAGGTGGTCCGCCATTGACAGGTGAAGCAGACGATTGCAAGCTGGTTTCACAATGGCATGCAGCCCCTTTTTGGCCTTCTCACTAATGCCTAATGCCAACAGGGCCAGGAAACCCTGGCCTAGAGAATGCAATTTTCCAGCATTTATGTAGCTCTGTAGACAAAGTAAGTTCATGCCCAAAATGTTCAGTACTGCAGGAGCCAAAGTCACGACTTCACAGTGGTGGTTTTATGGCAATGCTTTTTTTTCCAGAATTTACTTTTCATTTTTTCTCACTAAGGCCTCCATAGTATTTTCTATGGGCTGAGGTTTGTCAGCCCTAAAGAAAACACTGTCCCCATAAGACCATAAGACATAGGAGCAGAAATTAGGCCATTCAGCCCATCGAGTCTGCTCCACCATTCAATCATGGCTGATAAGTTTCTCAACCTCATTCTTCCGCCTTCTCCCCGTAACCTTTGATCCCCTTACCAATCAAGAACCTATCTATCTCGGTCTTAAATATACTCAATGACCTGGCCTCCACAGCCTTCTGTGTCAATGAATTCCATAGATTCACCACTTTCTGGATAAAGAAGTTTCTCCTCATCTCTGTTTTAAAAGGTCTTCTCTTTACTCTGAGGCTGTGCCCTCGGGTCCTAGTCTCTCCTACTAACAGAAATATCTTCCCCATGTCCACTCTATCTAGGCCTTTCAGTATTCTGTATGTTTCAATCAGATCCCCCCTCATCAACATTCCTCATATGTTAAGCCTTTCATTCCTGGGATCATTCTTGTGAACCTCCTTAGGACCCTCTCCAGGGCCAGCACATCCTTCCTGAGATACGGGGCCCAAAATTGCTCACAATATTCTAAATGTGGTCTGACCAGAGCCTTACAAAGCCTCAGCAGCACATCCCTGCTTTTATATTCTAATCCTCTCAAAATAAATGCCAACATTGCATTTGCCTTCCTAACTACTGACTCAATCTGCAAGTTAACCTTAAGAGAATCCTGGACTAGGACTCCCAAGTCCCTTTGCACTCCAGATTTCTGAATTGTCTCCCCATTTAGAAAATAGTCTATGCCTCTATTCTTCCTTCCAAAGTGCATAACCTCACTCTTCCCCACATTGTATTCCATCTGCCACTTCTTTGCCCATTCTCCTAAACTGTCCTAATCCTTCTGCAGCCTCCCCACCTCCTCAATACTACCTGTCCCTCCACCTATCTTTGTATCATCTACAAACTTAGCCAGAATGCACTCAGTTCCTTCATCTAGATCATTAATGTATAAAGTGAAAATTTGTGGTCCCAACACTGACACCTGTGGAACTCCACTAGTCATCGGCCGCCACCCTGAGAAGGACCCCCTTATCCCCACTCTCTGTCTTCGGCCAGACAGCCAATCTTCTATCCATGCTAGTACCTTGCCTCTAACACCATGGGCTCTTATCTTACTGAGCAGCTTCCTGTGCGGCACCTTGTCAAAGGCCTTCTGGAAGTCCAAGTAGATAACATCCATTGGCTCTCCTTTGTCTAACCTACTCGTTACCTCCTCAAAGAATTCTAACAGATTTGTCAGGCATGACCTCCCCTTGATGAAACCATGCTGACTTTGCCCTATTTTACCATGCACTTCCAAGTATTCTGAAATCTCATCCTTAATAGTGGACTCTAAAATCTTACCAATGACTGAGGTCAGGCTAATTGGCCTGTAATTTCCCGTCTTTTGCCTCACTCCCTTCTTAAACAGGAGGGTTACCTTAGCGATTTTCCAGTCCTCTGGTACCCTCCCTGACTCCAGTGATTCCTGAAAGATCACCGCTAACGCCTCCACTATCTCTTCAGCTATCTCCTTTAGAACTCGGGGGTATAATCCATCTGGTCCAGGTGATTTATCCACCTTCAGACCTTTCAGGTTTCCTAGCACCTTCTCCTTGGTAATGGCCACCATACTCACCTCTGCTCCCCGACTCTCTTGAACTTTGGGGATGTTACTTGTGTCTTCCACCGTGAAGACTGACGCAAAGTACCTATTCAGTTCCTCCGCCATTTCTTTGTTCCCCACTGCTGCTTCTCCAGCGTCATTTTCCAGCGGCCCAATGTCCACTTTTCCCTCTCTCTTACCCTTTATATATCTAAAAAAACTCTTGCAATCTACTTTTATTTTACTGGTTAGTTTACCCTCATATTTAATCTTCTCCCTCCTTATTTCTTTTTTAGTTGTCCTCTGTTGGTCTTTGTAGGCTTCCTAATCCCCTGGTTTCCCACTGCTCTTCACCACATTGTATGCTTTCTCTTTATGTTGTTCCTGACTTCCCTTGTCAGCCATGGTTGCCTTGTCCTCCCTTTAGTATGCTTCTTCTTCCTAGGGATGAATTTTTGCTGTGTCTCCCAAATTACTCCCAGAAACTCCTGCCATTGCTGTTCCACTGTCTTTCCTAGGTTCATCTCCCAGTCAATTCTGGCCAGCTCCTCCCTTATGCCTCTGCAGTTGCCTTTATTCAACTGTAATACCATTACATCTGATTCCAGCTTTTTCCTCCCAAATTGCAGGGTAAATTCTATCATATATGGTCACTTCCTCCAAAGGGTTCCTTCACCTTAAGCTCCCTAATCAAATCTGCCTCATTACACATCACTAAATCTAGAATTGCCCTAGTGTTCCCTAGTGGGCTCCACCACAAGCTGCTCCAAAAAGCCATCTTGTAGACATTCCACAAATTCCTTTTCTTGGGATCCACTACCAACCTGATTTTCCCAGTCTACCTGCATATTGAAATCCCCCATGATCACTGTAACCTTGCTTTTCTTACATGCCTTTTCTATCTCCTGGTGTATCTTGTGCCCCACATCCTGACTACTGTTCGGAGGCCTGTACATAACTCCCATTATGGTTTTTTTTAACCTTTGCGATTCCTCAACTCTACCCACACAGATTCTACATCATCTGACCCTACGTCATTTCCTGTTATCGATTTAAGTTCATTTCTTACTAACAAAGCAACCCCACCTCCTCTGCCAACCTGCCTATCTTTTCGAAAGGATGTATACCCTTGGTTATTTAGCTCCCACTCCTGATCCCCTTGCAGCCATGTCTCCATGATGCCCACCACATCATACCTGCCAATTTCAATCTGCGCCACGAGCTCATTTACCTTATTTCGTATACTGCGTGCATTCAGATACAACACCTTCAGTCCTGTATTTCCCGTCCCATTTCTCATTGTCGTCCCTATATCTGATGTGCTTGAAGTTAGATTCCTAGCCCTTTCCAAACACTCTGTCCTATTTTGTGTCCTGGGGACTTTAATAGCCTCTCCTGGGCTCTCCTTTCTTTTCAGTTTTTTCATAATTTTCCATGAAGTTGAATTCACACCCCCACCGCCCCCCCCCCACCCCCAAACGCTAACCTGCTGCTTTGTTTCCCATCAGTCATACTTCGTGGACTTTTACCCTTCCCTCCACCACCCCCCCACCACTTTCTAGTTGACCACCCTATTTACCCTTTCCTCTAGAACACTGGTCCCAGATCGGTTCAGGTGGAGACCATCCCAACGGTACAGATCCCTCCTGTTCCAATACTGATGCCAGTGCCCCACGAAATGGAACCCCTCTTTCCCGCACCACTCCTTTAGCCACGTGTTTACTTCCCTTATTCTCACCTCCCTATGCCAATTTGCATGTGGCTCGGGTAGTAATCTGGAGATTATAACCCTTGAGGACCTGTTTTTTTAATTTAGTTCCTAGTTCCTGATAATCACCAAACAGGTCCTCTTTCCTAGTCTTACCTATGTTATTTGTCCCGACGTGGACCACAACAACTGGATCCTCCCCCTCCCTCTCCAATATACTTTCAAGCCAGTCAGAGATGTCCCTCACCCTGGCACCGGGCAGGCAACATACCATGCGGGACTCTCAATCCTGCTTACAAAGGATGCTATCAATTCCCCTAATTATAGAATCCCCTGCAACTACCACTTGTCTTTTTGCTCCCCCCTCTTGAATGGCCTCCTGTGCCATGGTGCCATGGTCAGCTGGCTCATCCTCCCTACAGCCCTGTTCCTCATCCACACAGGGAGCAAGTACCTCATACCTGTTGGACGAGGTCAAGAGCCGAGGCTCCTCTGTTCCTGAACACAGGATCCCTCTACCTGCCTCACTTGCAGTCACACCCTGCTGATCCTGACCATTGACCGAATTTGAGGTACTTAATCTACCGGGTGTGACCGCCTCCTGAAACAAAGCGTCCAGGCAACTCTCCCCCTCCCGGATGTGCCGTAGCGTCTGGAGCTCGGACTCCAGCTCATCAATTCTGAGCCGGATTTCCTCCACAACCAACACTTGCTACAGATGTGGTTACTGCGACTCGCAATGGGATCTGCCAGCTCCCACAACATACAGCTACAACACATCACCTGCCCAGTGATCTCGACTTAGTTAATTAATTTATTAATTAGCTTTGCAGTGGTTTTTTTTACAAATTTGGTGCAGATTTCCTACTAACCAATCAGGTTACAGCTTTTCTGTGACATCACTTTTTCAGTTTTGGCTTCAGTTACTCTGTGCCCCGAGGTTACCGCTCCGGTGGTCTTCTTTCCGGGTCTGCTCCCTGGAGACAAGGCCGCGCATCCCCGAAGTAATCTAGATTTATACTCACCACTCTGGTGCTCCTCCCTCTGAGTCTGCTCCCAGGATGAACTCACCAATCAGCTGCTTCTTCTTTAAAATCCACTTTCAGAAGAGTGTCCCTCGCAGGTCTGGTGCACTCCTGAAGGCACTGCCTCTTCCTCTCTCTCTTTTTAGGTTTGAGGAGGAGGAGGGAGGGATGGAAACACTACAGCAATATAATGTTTAGGGCTATTCCGTTCTTTGACAGTGGGTCCTCCTCAATTCCCTCCTGGGTCTCCCCTCACCACCCTCCTCCACCACATTCCCCATCCCCCCAAAGCCTAGTTCCCACATATGGCAGGGTCCTCGAATAGCAATTTGCTGCTGGCAGACAATTAACTGGCTGCCATCCAATTGAGGGTAGAAGCCCCCCCCCCCCCCCCCCGCCCCCCACCCCACCCCCACCCTGAGTTGCTGGCTGTGGAAGCCTCAGAAGCACCATCAGTGGTAGTGGCAGAGATTGCATTACAAAGGAAAGAGCAACTCAATACCAAGGTGCCCTGGAAGACATGGAACTGTTTCTGAGGGAGCCTGGGCTAAAAAGGCAGGATCTAGTGGGGAAATGGGGGTTGCGGTTACTGCAGCAGTGCTGAGTTAGGTGCAGGTGTGGCCACTGCTGCTGGGGGCACCTCTTCGAACCATGGAGCACCCATCAAGGAGGACCAACCCCGTGAATCAGCTGGGAGGCCACCAGGATTTACCTGGCAGCATCCCCACTGTGCAGGAGGTACTCCCAATACAGGCAAAATGGCTGTGGGGATGGGAAGCTGTCCTTAATTGGGCTAATGAGTTGTGGAATTGGCCCTCTGACAGGCAGCCCCACTGCTAAGGTTCTCGCTGCTGGTAATAAGCCGTGATGAGGGGAAGATCGTGGGCTCCCCCCTCGATGCCTTGCTGCATCATACTGCCAGCTCCCTTGTCTCCCTGCCCGTTTCCAATGGGAAAATTCATCCCAGCATCTCTAATTGCTTTTCTTCCAAATCAAAGCCTGTTATGTTGAGAACAATGGCAAAACTTCCACAATTGAATTTTTACAAACTTGCTGCTCTTAAAGTATGTACAGGCTTTTACTTTCATAATATCGACCTGATGAAGTCAGACTTAAAGAAGGCGTTCTTTCCATAACTTCCTTGAAACCCAATTGCTTATGCCAATTCCCCTTGTTTTACATCTGTTTCGTTTCCTAGCATATGCTATTAAGGTTCTTGGGGAAATTTCAGAGCACGTTTTTGGCACCAGCATCAGTACCTATGCTAATTTTCATGTAAATTGGATTAAGGAAATACTGGTGCAATGTAATTTTCTGCTTATACCCGAACTCTTTGAAACCTTCCAATTGATGAATGGTGCCGTGGGCCTCGTTCTAGCTTTGTACACGTTAAAGTCTCTCCCAAAATTGTATCAAGCATCGAGTATCATTCTGCAACTCAACAATGTCTGTCCCTTCCATTTGCCTCTTGTAAGTAAAGCTTGATTGAGAAACAGGCAAAAACTCCTTTTTAAGATGCCATCTGCTTCAACTATGATTTCATCTTTATACTCACAGCTAAAGCTGTCATTTGTTCTGAAATGTCCGGTGATTTAAGAAGTGAACTGGATTGAATTAGCATTAAAGTACTTAAGGGACTGGTCATGGTGGGGAAAGAATAATAAACGTAGCAAGGCGACCATTACATGAAGAGAACCAGTCGAAGCTGCCAATTCAAATATATCTCCCAAATCAAAGTTTTTAATGCGCAAACAGGCTATATGGCTCTCCAATAAATATACACCAGATGCGATAAATAGCTTTAGAATAACAAAGGTGCACATTAGCCAGATTTTACATTCTTGGGGAAAAAAAAAATCTGCTTGTAATTCTTTCGTGTTGAAATTTGTAACTATACGTCAACTCGTTTATGTGCTGTTCGTCATATTTCTGCAGTAATTGAATCCAGCTTTTGCACAATAAATTCACCATAATATTCTGCTGAAGTAATAAACAACAGCTGCAAGAGGTCTTGAAGTATTTCCTGTATTCTCTTTCTTCCTCGATTTTTCTGATAATGGCAAACAAATGGTGCAAAGTACCAAGTGGAACCATAAACCCTTGGGTTGAACACGTTTTTATCTTTATTGACATAGAGAAAGGAAATGCTTTGAAGAACTTCCAGTATCTGACAGGCAAGAATGCGGAGAAATGTGGAGTTTTCTCATTTAAAGATGGTAAAATGATAGGAACAAGTCACGTGCCATTTGCTGTGATCGCTCCATTCGAGAAACCTCTGAGAATGAAGCTGAAAGGAAAACTAAGAATACAATTGCTCATGAGATACACCATGCAATACCGCATCTTAAACCCATCTCAAATCTCTCTGTCCTCTCCAAAGTCCTTGTATACATCCATACCTTCCAAATCTGGGACCATCTTCCTTGCAACCTCCCTCTTTAATTTTTTCCAAGCAGGTTTCTGTCTTTACAGCACTGAAATGGCCCTATCCAAAGTCGCAAATCATACCTTCGGTGACTGTGACTGTGGTGGATTATCCCCCTTCATCCACTTCAAATTCTTAAAAGTGTTTGACATACAAAATCAGAGAAGAAGCAGACCATTCGGCCCATTGAGCCTGCTGCACCATTCGATAAGATTGTGGCTGATCTGTTTGTATTACTAATTCCACATCCCCATCTACCCCGATAACCTTTGATTCCCTTGCCTAACAAGAATCTATCTACCTCTATCTTAAAGGTATTCAATGACCCCGCCTTCACTGCCTTCTGAGGCAGAGAGTTCCAAAGTCGCACAATCCTCTGAGAGAAAAAGTTTCTCCTCATCTCTGTCCTAAAAGGGCACCCCCTAATTCTAAAACAGTGCCCCCTCACCCATAGGCGGAAACATCATTTTTGCTTCCACCTTGTCAAGACTGTTCAAGATCTTATATACTTTAATCAAGTCACCCCTCACTCTTCTAAACTCCAGTGGAAACAAGCCCAGTCTGTCTAACCTTTCCATATAAGACAACCCACTCATTCCAGGCATCAGTCTAGTAAACCTCCTCTGAACCGCCTCTAATGCATTGTTAAATAAGGAGACCAAATCTGCGGACAGTATTCGAGATGTGGTGTCACCAATGCCCTGTATAACTGAAGCATAACATCCTTACATTTATGTTCAATTCCTCCCATATGAAGTATAGCATTCCATTAGCCTTCTTAATTACTTGCTGTACCTGCATACTAACTTATTGTGACTCAAGCACTCAAAGACCTAGATCCCCCTGCACCTTGAAATTCTGCAGTTGTTCAATATTTAAGTAATACTTTTTTATTCTTCCTGCCATTTTAAATGGGTGGGCCAATTAAGGCCAGCCTAGTGTGACATCCGCCAGGAAGCACTATGCGCTCCCTGTGCAGGTGGAAGGGATTCCCTCAGCCGGGAGTGCTGCCTCAGGGAGATCAGCTGCGATTTTAGAAAACATGTTTAAAAATTTTCCCTGCCATGTCCCCTCCTGTGACACTGTCACATGAGTTGGGACATGTCCATAAGTTTTATTGAAACCTTTCTTAAAGAATTAAAAACCCTCATGAAACCTCATCCCGCCCATGGATGAGGCTTCATGCTTTTTCTGAAGCCCTGTCCAACCTTAAGGTTGGACGGGCAGGTCCAGTTATGGCCTTAATTACTTTTTCAATGGCCTCAATAGGTCATTGACAGGTTGGCGGACGCACAGCTGACTTGGCTGCCTCGGCCCCGCCCCCACTTGCCGACCGAAAGATCCTGCCCAAAGTGAACAACTTCACATTTTCCCACATTAAACTCCATCTGCCAGATTTTTGCCCACTCACTCAACCTGGCTATATCCACCTGTAACCTCCTTATGTTCTTTTCACAACATACATTCCTACCTATCTTTGCATTGTCTGCAAATTTAGCTACCATGCCTTCGCTACCCTCATCTAAGCTATTGATATAAATTATAAAAAGTTGAGGCCCCAGCACAGACCCGTGCAGCACTCTGCTCGTTCCATCCTGCCAATCAGAAAATGACCCATTTTTGCATACTCTTTGTCTTCTCCAATCTTCTATCCATGCAAATATGTTACCCCCTACACCATGAGTTTTTATTTTCTGCAATTACCTTTGGGGCAGAATTTTACGACCCTGTTTTGGCAGGGACGGGGCCATAAAATGTGGCTGGCCGTTATAAACCCTATTGACGACTGCGAGAAAGTAAAATCCTGCTGTTGCAAAATTCTGCCCTTGATGTGGCACCTTATCAAATACCTTTTGGAAATCCAAGTATAGGCTCCCCTTTATCCATGGCGCAAGGTACTCCTTCAAAAAACTGCCCAAAAAAGTGCCCAACTATAATTTCCTTAATGATCAATTCTAGCACCTTCCCCATGACAGATATCAGGCTAAATGGCCTATAGCTTCCTGTTTTCTGCCTCCTTCCTTTTGTGAATAGAGGGGTTATATTTACTATTTTTCAGTTTGATGGAACCTTTCTAGAATCTAGTCAATTTTGGAAAATTAACACCAACACATCCACTACCTCATTAGCCACCTCTTTTAAGAATCTAGGATGAAGTCCATTCAGACCTAAAGACTTGTCAGCCCACAGCTTCAATAGTTTGCTCAATACTGATTCCCTAGCGATTGTAATTTCATCAAGTTCCCCTCTCCCCTCCACCTCTTGGTTTACGGCTATTACTGGAATGTTTTTGTATCCTCTGTCGTGAAGACAGAAGCAAAATATTTGTTCATTTCATCTGCCATTTCCTTATTATCTACTATTAATTCCCTATTCTCACTCTGTAGAGGACCAACACTCACTTTACTTACTCTTTTCCTTTTTAAATACCTGAAGAAGCTTTTGCTATCCTTTTTAACTTTTCTAGCTTCCTCTCATACTCTAATTTCCTTCTTCTGATTGACCTTTTCTTCATTCTCTTCCCTTCTTTATAATTTGACCAATCATCTGACCTGCCATTCATTTTTGGGCAGTTGTATGCTTTTCCCTTAAGTTTGATGCTTTCCTCACCTTCTTTTGTTAACCAAAGATGGTGGGTCCTCCCTTTAGAATATTTCTCTATAGAAGGAATGTACTTATTCTGAATATTCTGAAATATCCCGATAAATATCTCCTACTGCTCCTCTATTGATCTATTCTCTAGCCTATTATCCTAGGTCACTTCAGTTAGGGTCTCAGCTCTCATGACCACATCGTTGCGCTTATTTAAGTTTAAAATACTAGTCTTAAACCCATTCTTTTCCCCTTCAAACTGGCTGTAAAATTCAGTCATCCTGTGGTCACTGCTACCTACGGGTGCCTTTGTTCTGAGGCCATTAATACGAAGTCTAACCTCACCTGCTCTGTGGTTGGTTCTAGAACGTGCTTCTCTAAGAAACTAACTCGAAAGCATTCTAAGAACTCCTCATCCAGGCTGCTACTGCCAAGCTGATGTTTCCAGCTTATATACAGGTTAAAATCACTCATGATTATTGCTGTCCCTTTATCACAAGCACCCAATATTTCTTCTTGTATACTTTGTCCTACATTGTGTTTACTGTTAGAGGGCCTGTAGACTACCCCTACTATCCCTCATCTGCACCCAAACTGATTCTACATCTTGATCCCCTGAACCAAGGTCTTCTCTAACTATTGTACAAATGCCATCTTTGATTAACAGTGCTACCCCTCCACCTTTATCTAGCCTCCTAGACTTTATGAATGTCATATACCTTTCAATATTCAGGACCCAATCCTTCTCATCCAGCAGCCATGTCTCTGTAATGGCTATCGGATCATATTTATTTACTTCAATGTGCGCTATCAGTTAATTTACTTTGTTATGAAAGTTACACACTTTCAGATACAGAGCCTTTAGTTTTGACTTTTTGTTATCTTTGTAACATTGTCTTGACTGTTGGTGCATTCTTAGGTTTTTTTCTCTCTTTCCCTTCCTGCCATTCTCCCGCTTTGATTCTACCCCATTATTTGCAACATCAACCTAAGCTTGATCCCTCAGCTGCCCCCTCCCCTTGTTTAGTTTAAAGCCCTCTCTACCTCCCTAGTTATGTGGCCCGCGCGGGTCAGGTGTAAACCGTCCCAATGGTACAGCCCCCACTTTCCCCAGTACTGATACCAGTGCCCCACAAACTGAAACCCACTTCTCCTATACCAGTCTTTGAGCCACACATTCATCTCTCTAATCTTATTTGCCCTATGCCAATTTGCACATGGCTCAGGTAATAATTCAGAGATTATAACCTTTGAGGTTCTGCTTCTTAGTTTGATGCCTAGCTCCTCATACTGACTATGCAGAACCTCTTTCCTAGTTCTACCTATGTCGTTGATACCTACATGGACCATGACAACTGGATCCCTCACCTCCCACTTCAAGTTCCTCTCCAGCCATGAGCAGATATCCTGAACCCTGGAACCAGGCAGGTAACACAGCAATCTGGACTCTTGCTCTTTGCTGCACACAACAGTTTCAAACCCCGTCACTATACTGTCCCCTACTACGACTACATTCCTATTTGTTCCCCCCACTTGAATGGCTTCCTGTACCGTGATGCCATGGCCAGCCCACTCATCCACCTTACACAAGTATTGACCACCTCAAAACTGGTTGACAATTGCAAAGTCTGAGGCTCATCCACTCCTGTATGCTTGGTCCCTTTACCTGCCTCAGTCATGGTCACATTCCCCTGTCCCTCACTGCTGACCAAAACAGATGACCCTCTTCTAAGAGGTGTGACTGTCTTCTGGAACAAAGTATCCAGGTATTTCTCACCCTCCCTTAAGTTCTGCAGAGTCAATGTTGTGCATTTCAGCTTCCAGCTCAATAATTCTGATCTGAAATTCCTTTAGCTGCTGACACTTCCTGTAGATGTGTTTGCCCTAGATGTAAGGATGTAAATGCGTTGGAAGCAGTTCTTAGAAGGTTTACCAGACTAATACGTGGAATGGGTGGGTTGTCTTATGAGGAAAGGTTGGATAGACTATGCTTGTATCCACTGGAGTTTAGAAGAGTAAGAGGCAACTTGAATGAAACCTATAAGATCCTGAGGGGTTTTGACAGGCTGGATGTGGAGAGGATGTTTCCTTGCATGGGAGAATCTAGAACTAGGGGCTGCTGTTTAAAAATAAAGGTCGCCCATTTAAAACAGAGATGAGGTGAAACTTTTTCACTCAGAGGGTCGTGAGTCTTTGGAATGCTCTTCCTGAAAAGGTGGTGGAAGCAGAGTCTTTGAATATTTTTAAGGCAGAAGTGGATAGATTCTTGACAAGCGAGGGGGTGATAGGTATTCGGGGGTAGGTGGGATGCAGATTTCAGGCTACTGTCAGATCAGTCATGATCTTACTAAATGACAGAGCTGAATGGCCTACTCCTGCTCCTTGTTCATATGTTCCTATGGATCGCGTCTGAAAGCATCCACATTCTACAGCTGCAACATAGCACCTGTCACTGTTGTATATGTTATTTAGTTAATTTAGTTACTTTCTTAATTCATTTAGAATAATTCCCAAGCACATTGCAATTTACTGTGCTCACCAATTGCTAGTACCACCCACAAATAAAACTAAAGGTTATATGATTCTTAATTGCACTGGTATGTATTTTAGGTATTTATTTTAATTATTTTATTTTAACATTTAATTTAATTGTTTTATTTTATAAAATGTGGAAGATGGAATAAACTGTGAGGTTATGCTCTTTGACAGGAAGAATAGAGGAGCTGAATATTATTTAAATGGAGAAAGACTGCAGAAAGCTGCAGCACAGAGGGATTTGGGAGTCCTTGTGCATGAATCCCAAAAAGTTAACATACAAGTTCAGTAGGTAATAGGGAAGGCAAATGGAATGTTGGCCTTTATTTCAAAGGGAATGGAGTATAAAAATAGGGAAGTCTTGCTAAAACAATACAAGGCATTTGTTAGACCACACCTAGAATATTGCAAACAGTTTTGGCCCCTTATCTAAGGAAAGTTATACTGGCACTGGAGACAGTTCAGACAAGGTTCACTAGGTTGATCCTGGGTATGGAGAGATCTTCTTATGAGGAGAAATTGAGTCGGTTGAGCCTGTACTCATTGGAGTTTAGAAGGATGAGAGGCGACCTTATTGAAACATATAAGATTCTTTGGGGGCTTGACAGGGTAGATGCTGAGAGGTTGTTTCTCCTTGTGGGACAGTCTAGGACCCGACAGCATAATCTCAGAGTAAGGGGGTGCTCATTTAAAACAGAGATGAGGAGGAATTTCTTCCCTCAGTGGGTAGTCAATCTGTGGAATTCTTTACTGCAGAGGGCTGTAGAGGCTGGGTTGTTAAGTATATTCAAGGCTGAGATAGACAGATTTTTAATCAGTAGGGGAATCAAGGGTTATGGGGAAAAGGCAGGAAAGTGGTGTTGAGGATTATCAGATCAGCCATGATCTCATTGAATGTTGGAGCAGACTCAATGGGCCGAATGGCCTACTTCTGCTCCTACGTCTTATGGTCTTTATTTTATTTTTAGGTTTTTTTATTAATTGATCTACCTTAACCCCTGTGTCCTAAGTTAATGGTTAACACACTGTCCCTTACACTAAGCACTTATTGGCCAATCAACTTAGTTTCATGTGATGTCAGTTTTTTTTAGCTCAGTTTCTTCAGCAGCTGAGATGCTGCTGCTGACTCCTGACTGCCTCTGTCCAGCTCCCAGGTAATACATCCTCCTCCACTACCTCTTCTCCAATGTCTAGCTTGATGGGACTACCATCAGTTTCACTTTTAATTATCCAGTTGTAGCCAGAGAATCTTCAGAAAAGGCTCCTCTTCCCAACTTCCCATCATTCCTCTTGAGGCCCCCAAGGATCTATCCTTGGCCTCCTCCTCCCCCATATTCTGCCCTTTAGTGACACCATTCAAATATTTGGGGGAGATGTTGGTAATGTCATTGGACTAGTAATCCAGAGGCCCAGGCTAATGCTCTGGGCACATGGGTTCAAATCCCACCACAGCAGCTGGTGGAGTTTAAATTCAATTAATAAATCTGGAATATAAAGCTACTCTCAGTAATGGTGACCATGAAACTATCATCAATTCTCAAAAAGTCCATCTGGTTCACTAATGTCCTTTAGGGAAGGAAATCTGCCATTCTTACCCGGTTTAGCTTAGATGTGACTCCAGACCCACAGCAATGTCCTTGCCTCTTAATTGCCCTCTGTTTAAGGTAATTAGGGATGAGCAATAAATACTAACTTTGCCAGCCTTGCCCCCATCTCATGAAAGGATAAAGAAAAAGAAATAGATCTGGGCCTGTTGCGCTCAGGATATCCAGGATTCATGCATCCCTGAAAGGACTGCTGCGGGCTGGCAAAATCCTGTATTTTTTTAAATTACAGGACAACTTCTTCCCACTGCACCATAGACCCATAGGCCATTGTTTGACCCTGTCACCCCTCGCCAATGGCCTTCCTTCCCATCCATTCATTCTTGGTTGCCTTTCTTTCTGTTTGTCCTGCTCCTGACCACACTCCACCATAACAAACTCACCCCCCACCCGATCACCCTTTTTCCCCTTTGAAATATATACCTGAAACCACTGTCACCAAACAGCAACCCGACAACTCAAGGCTTTTGGATGCCAAGGTGCCTGGGGATGCTACTTTCGTTCAAATGGGACCTAAGGGCTATTATTGATTATACCCCAGGTCTATCTGGTCAGATGCAGAATTTGTTGCCTATATCAGTTGGTGCTGGTAGGCACCAGTCCAAACTAGTCCCTAGCTCCTCATGTTTTTAATGTATATATCTGAGCTGTGAAATCAACAGCCTGTTATGTTTACTCCTAGTAACATTACTGGAGGGAATTCAGTTAAAGATTTGCAAAAACATATTTAGATTAATTCTACAACTTGGCAGACATATAACAAAAAAGATTTAGCACAGGTAAATGTAAAGTATTGCATGTAAGTCAAAAAATGCATTAAATATACAATGAATAGTTTTTGAGTTGGTTCAGGAAAATGTGGAAAGAGATTTGAGGGAAATGGTAGATATGTTCCTTTCACTGTTCAGGTAAAGGATGTAACTTCAACCTAAACTGTATGGTGGATATTAGTGGGATTCGATCAGCTGTGCATTTTATTCACTGACTAATTTTCATTTTCATCAATTTGTCTTTCCATTGACATCATTTGAGAAAAGCTAATAGAATGTTAGGATGTGCAGCCAGAAATGTACAGTTTAAGTTCACAGATTTTATGCTAAAGGCCCCCCAAAAAAGTTATCATGGACTCATAGAGTACTTGCAGCACAGAAAGAGGCCATTCAGCCTGTAGTGTCTGTGCTGGCTCTCTGAAGGAGCAATTCACGCAGTGCACACTCCCCTGTCTTTTTCCCCATGGCCCTGCAAATCTTTCCATTTCAGGGAATGAATGAATTTCCTTTTGAAAGCCTCAATTGACTCTGCCTCCTCCACATTCTCAGGCAGCGCATTCCAGATTCTAACCACTCGCTGCATGAAAATGAATTTCCTCATGTTGCCATTGCTTCTTTTGCCAATTACCTCAAATCTGTGCCCTCTGGTTCTTGTTCCTTCCACCAATGGGAATCCCTATAGTTTATCCCAATCTACTATATGCCCTTTCTTTATACTTGAATTAGAAAGATAGCAAAGAAGAGCAACAAAATTGATCCCAGCTGAAAAGGGGTTGAGCTCTGGGTAAAGATTAATAAAGTCAAAACTTGGTAAATAAAAGACCTCAGCAAAGTATATTAAATATTAGCAATTAAGTAGATCTTTCAATCAGTTATTGATATAAAATACACTTCAGTCCATGCCTCAGCAAAGGCATTATGTGGCATTCTTGCACATGAGATGAATATAAATACCTATTTTGCCAACTTTAACCCAAGGAAATTACTATTGCATATGGCCAAAAACACTACAATAGCTACAGCTATACAAAGCTCTGGTTAGACCACACCTGGAGTATTATGAGCGGCTCTGGGCATCACACCTTAGGAAGGATATAATGGCCTTGGAGGTAGTGCAACTTTGATTTACCAGAACGATACCTGGATTCTAAGAGTTAAATTACAAGGAGGGATTAAACAAACTGGGGTTGTAGCCCCTAGAATTTAGAAGGTTAAGAGATAATTTGATCAAAGTTTTCAAAATGATACCAATTGACTGCAACATAAAATAGATAGGCTAGTAGACTGGATAGGTGGAAGTGGCAGATGGAATGAAATACAGGAAGTGAGGGGTGATGCATTTTGACAGAAGGCACTAGGGAGGAGTAATATAGATTTAATGGCACAGTTCTATAAAGTGTTTAATGACAGAGGGGGAGTTTGTGTGCATAGATCTTTGAAGGTAGCAGAACATATTGGGAGAGTAGTTAGCCAAGCATATGGGAGCATAGGCTTCATAAATAGAGGCATTCAGTACAAAAGCAAGGAAGTCATGCTGAACTGTTATTAAGGTCTGCTAATGCTGCAACCAGGGTATTGCTCCCAGTTCCCAATTCCCACTCTTGAGAGGGTGCTGAAGTGATTTAGCAGAATGGTTCCAGGGAGGAGGGATATTAGTACCAAGGTTGTGTTGGAGAAGCTGGATTTGTTCTCCTTGAAACAAAGGAGATTGATGGGACATTTGATAAAGGTGTGCAAGATTATGAGGATAACGTAGACAAAGAAAAGTTATTCCCATTGGCTGGTCGTGGAAGCACTAGGAGACCCAGATTTAAGGTTTTGGGCAGGAGATGTAAAGTAATGTGAGGAAGTACCTTTTTATGCAGTGAGTGGTAACAGCCCGGAACTCGTTGCCCATAAGGGTGGTGGAAGCGGGGATGATAAATGATTTCAAAAGGAAATTGGTTGAGTCTTTGAGGCAAATAAACCTATAGGGCTATGGGGATAGATGGGGGGATAGGACTGATCAAATTTCTCTACAAGAGAATTCAATGGGCCTCCTCCTGTATTGTAATGACTCCCTGGACCAAATTTTTGCTCTCCAGTCTGGAGCACAGGATCGGGAAAATTCCTGACTCCACAAACCTGACTCAGGAGAAAGTGACCTGAATCTTTGGATTTTTATTCTGGGGCCTGGTGCGAACAGGTGTCAGGCTTGCTGATCCTAGAAGGAGTTTGGAGGCAGCAGCAAGTGTTGCCGGGTGGGCTGTTGAAAAGGCCTGCCTTGGTGCTCTTGGAATTCTTCCTAGTTACAACAAAGACAACTAACTTAAAAAATAGCCCTCTAGCCCTCACCTCTCACACACACTCAGTGCCACCCCCCATATACTCCTCGTGCCATATCCATGCCATCTCATGCCACCTCATGCCCAGCACCCACATCCAAGGCCTCTCATACTCTCCATGTCAATCCATGACCACCCCAACCATCTCCATAGCCCTTTATAGCCACATGCCAATTTGTTTCCAAATCATGCTAATCTATGTCCTTCACACACCACCCTTTGCCTTTACATCCTCCATACCAACTCACCCAGTATCCACCATAGGCAGACCTCTGGATCCATGGTGAGGTGAAATAAAATAAAGTTTTAAATGTCTTTTGCAGACTTCAATATATATAAAAAAGACTTATTGACAATATTTAAATACATTAAAGTACTTGATCCCTTATAAAACAACACTTACTGCAAGTACTTAATCCCATTAGAAAACATACATTTTTATTCATAGCCCCACATCATAGATAGCTAATCTCTTCATAACCACTTAGAGCTGTCAATCAAGCTGTGAGCTTCAAGAACGCCAGTGTGATAATGGTAGGTTAAGGAAGCAGTCAAGCAGTACAAGTCCATAGGTCAATGAACAATGAAATAGCAATCAGATATTTTGCAACTTTGGGCTGGATTTTTTTTTCAAACATTTAAGGGCCTGGGGCTTTAACTGACTTGACAGGTTGACAGCTCCATTAAGCTTATCTATTTCTTAAGAACATTCATGTCTACCCTTACAACCCCAAAGGGGCATCTGATCTCTCCAAAAGGGGAACCCAACCTCTCCCAATGGGCCCCTTACTCTTTAAATGGATATCTCACTTCTCAAAATAACCCCAGATAACCTTTTCCTCAAATGTCTAAAGCCCATGAGGCACGTTTTGGAAATGCCATTAATGAAACTGTTTGAAGGCAGCTGCACTTCTGCCTGTCTCTGTGAACCTCAGATGTGCAAATTACAATCCCATTTCTCTAACGCCATCCCACCAGCACCCACCCATCCCCACCCCACCACCGCCCTCCATCCCCGGTGAAAACAGTAGGTGCCTCATGCTAGCTAGCTCAGAAATAGGAGAATAGCACAGATGAATACGTGGCTTAAGAGTTGGTGCAGGAGGGAGGATTTTAGATTCCTGGATCACTGGGACTGTTTCTGGGGAAGGTGGGATCTGTACAAGCGGGACGATCTACATCTGAACCAGAGCGGGACTAACATCCTTGCGGGCAGGCTTGCTAGTGCTGTTGGGAGGAGTTTAAACTAATTCAGCAGGAGGAGGGGACACAGAATGTTAGCAGAATTGGGACACATCATAATACAGTAAAACAATCAAGTCAGAGGGAGTACAGCTGCGATAACCTTCAAGGGAGTAAGGCAAGGCTGGATGGCCTCTACTTTAATGCCAGGAGTATTACAGGTAAAACAGATGAATTAAGGGTGAGGATAGTCATGTGGAATTGTGATATAGTAGCCATCACTGAGCCATAGTTGAGGGATGGGAAGGATTGGCAGCTCAACATTTGGGATATAGAATCTTCAGGCGAGATAGGGGAGGGGGTAAAAGAGGAGGAGGCATTGCAAGATTAGTTAAGGAGTCTGTTACTGCAGTAGGGAGAGATGATATCTTGGAGGGGGCATCGAATGAAGCTTTGTGGGTAGAGCTTAGGAATAAAAAAGGGCAACCACATTATTAGGTGTTTATTATAGACTCCCAGAAGTAGGGAGAGATGATATCTTGGAGGGGGCATCGAATGAAGCTTTGTGGGTAGAGCTTAGGAATAAAAAAGGGCAACCACATTATTAGGTGTTTATTATAGACTCCCAGATAGTCAGCAGGAAATTGAGGAGCAAATATGTGCACAATTTGTAGAGATGTGTAAAAACAATAACAATAGGGTAATTATATTAGGTGATTTCAACTTTCCCAACATTAATTGGGATAGACATAGTGTTAAGGGCTTGAATGGAATAGATTTCTTGAAATGTGTACAGGAGAACTTTTTAGGTCAATATGTAGAGGGTCCAACAAGGGATGGTGCAGTGCTGGACCTAATTCTGGGGAAAGAAGCCGGACAGGTGGCTGAGGTGGTGGTGGGTGAGCATTTTAGCGATAGCGACCACAGCATGTTACAGTTTAACTTTGTTATGGACAAAGAAATCAACAAGTTGCAAAAAAATGCTTTGGATTGGGGGAGAGCGGATTTTAGTAAAATAGTCAGCATGGCTTTGTCAGAGGGAGGTCATACCTAACAAATTTGATTGAATTTTTTGAGGAGGTGTCCAGGTATGTAGATGAGGGTAGTGTAGTTGATGTGGTTTATATGGATTTCAGCAAAGCTTTTGACAAGGTCCCAGATGGGAGACGTATAAAGAAGGCAAAGGCACATGGGATACAGGGTAATGTGATAATGTGGATTCAAAATTGGCTTAGTTGTGGGAGGCAGAGGGTGATGACAGAAGGATGCTTTAGTGACTGGAAGCTAATGTCCAGTGGCTTACCACAGGGATCTGTGCTCGGTCCCCTATTATTTGTCATTTATATAAATGACATAGATGACTATGTGGCGGTGGGGGGTAGGATTAGTAAGTTTGCAGATGACACAAAGATTGGCCGGGTGGTTAACAGTGATTTTGAGTGTCTTGGGCTACAGGAAGATATAGACGGGATGGTCAAATGTGGTAGTTAAGTGACAGATGGTATTTAACCCTGAAAAGTGTGAGGTGATCTACTTTGAAAGGAGTAATTTGACAAGGAAGTATTCAATGAACGGCATGGCGCTAGGAAGTTCTGAGGAACAAAGGGACCTTGGCGTGTTGTCCATAGATCTCTGAAGGCAGAGGGGCATGTTAGTTGGGTGGTGAAATAGGCATATGGGACACTTGCCTTTATCAATCGAGGCATAGATTACAAAAGTAGGGAGGTCATGTTGGAGTTGTATAGAACCTTGGTGAGGCCACAGCTGGAGTACTGTGTGCAGTTCTGGTCACCACATTATTGGAAGGATGTGATTGAACTGGAGGGGGTGCAGAGAAGATTCACCAGGATGTTACTTGGGCTGAAACATTTAAGTTATGAAGAGAGGTTGGATAGACTTGGGTTGTTTTCGTTGGAGCAGAGAAGACTGAGGGGCGACCTGATCGAGGTGTACAAGATTATGAAGAACATGGACAGGGTGGATAGGGAGCAGCTGTTCCCCTTAGTTGAAGAGTCAGTCACGAGGGGACATAAGTTCAATGTGAGGCGCAGGAGGTTTAGGGGGGACGTGAGGAAAAGTTTTTTTACCCAGAGGGTGGTGACGGACTGGAATGCACTGCCTGGGAGGATGGTAGAGGCGCGTTGCCTCACATCCTTTAATATTTAAAAAGTACCTGGATGAGCACCTGGCACCTCATAACAGTCAAGGCTATGGGCCAAGTGCTGGTAAATGGGATTAGATAGGTAGGCCAGGTGTTTCTCACGTGTCGGTGCAGACTCGATGGGCCAAAGAGCCTCTTCTGCACTGTGTGATTCTGTGGTACTGTGATTCTGTGGTACTGTGATTCTGTGGTACTGTGATTCTGTGGTGCTGTGATTCTGTGGTGCTGTGATTCTGTGGTACTGTGATTCTGTGGTACTGTGATTCTGTGGTACTGTGATTCTGTGGTACTGTGATTCTGTGGTACTGTGATTCTGTGGTACTGTGATTCTGTGGTACTGTGATTCTGTGGTACTGTGATTCTGTGGTGCTGTGATTCTGTGGTGCTGTGATTCTGTGGTACTGTGATTCTGTGGTACTGTGATTCTGTGGTACTGTGATTCTGTGGTACTGTGATTCTGTGGTGCTGTGATTCTGTGGTGCTGTGATTCTGTGGTGCTGTGATTCTGTGGTACTGTGATTCTGTGGTACTGTGATTCTGTGGTACTGTGATTCTGTGGTGCTGTGATTCTGTGGTGCTGTGATTCTGTGGTGCTGTGATTCTGTGGTACTGTGATTCTGTGGTACTGTGATTCTGTGGTACTGTGATTCTGTGGTACTGTGATTCTGTGGTGCTGTGATTCTGTGGTGCTGTGATTCTGTGGTACTGTGATTCTGTGGTACTGTGATTCTGTGGTGCTGTGATTCTGTGGTGCTGTGATTCTGTGGTGCTGTGATTCTGTGGTGCTGTGATTCTGTGGTACTGTGATTCTGTGGTACTGTGATTCTGTGGTGCTGTGATTCTGTGGTAGCTGTGATTCTGTGGTGCTGTGATTCTGTGGTACTGTGATTCTGTGGTACTGTGATTCTGTGGTACTGTGATTCTGTGGTACTGTGATTCTGTGGTGCTGTGATTCTGTGGTACTGTGATTCTGTGGTACTGTGATTCTGTGGTACTGTGATTCTGTGGTGCTGTGATTCTGTGGTACTGTGATTCTGTGGTACTGTGATTCTGTGGTACTGTGATTCTGTGGTGCTGTGATTCTGTGGTACTGTGATTCTGTGGTGCTGTGATTCTGTGGTGCTGTGATTCTGTGGTGCTGTGATTCTGTGGTACTGTGATTCTGTGGTGCTGTGATTCTGTGGTGCTGTGATTCTGTGGTACTGTGATTCTGTGGTGCTGTGATTCTGTGGTGCTGTGATTCTGTGGTACTGTGATTCTGTGGTACTGTGATTCTGTGGTACTGTGATTCTGTGGTGCTGTGATTCTGTGGTACTGTGATTCTGTGGTACTGTGATTCTGTGGTACTGTGATTCTGTGGTACTGTGATTCTGTGGTGCTGTGATTCTGTGGTACTGTGATTCTGTGGTACTGTGATTCTGTGGTGCTGTGATTCTGTGGTACTGTGATTCTGTGGTACTGTGATTCTGTGGTGCTGTGATTCTGTGGTACTGTGATTCTGTGGTACTGTGATTCTGTGGTACTGTGATTCTGTGGTACTGTGATTCTGTGGTACTGTGATTCTGTGGTACTGTGATTCTGTGGTACTGTGATTCTGTGGTACTGTGATTCTGTGGTACTGTGATTCTGTGGTGCTGTGATTCTGTGGTACTGTGATTCTGTGGTGCTGTGATTCTGTGGTACTGTGATTCTGTGGTACTGTGATTCTGTGGTGCTGTGATTCTGTGGTGCTGTGATTCTGTGGTACTGTGATTCTGTGGTACTGTGATTCTGTGGTGCTGTGATTCTGTGGTACTGTGATTCTGTGGTACGTGATTCTGTGGTACTGTGATTCTGTGGTACTGTGATTCTGTGGTGCTGTGATTCTGTGGTACTGTGATTCTGTGGTACTGTGATTCTGTGGTGCTGTGATTCTGTGGTACTGTGATTCTGTGGTACTGTGATTCTGTGGTAGCTGTGATTCTGTGGTACTGTGATTCTGTGTGATTCTGTGGTACTGTGATTCTGTGGTACTGTGATTCTGTGGTGCTGTGATTCTGTGGTGCTGTGTTCTGTGGTACTGTGATTCTGTGGTGCTGTGATTCTGTGGTGCTGTGATTCTGTGGTCACTGTGATTCTGTGGTACTGTGATTCTGTGGTGCTGTGATTCTGTGGTGCTGTGATTCTGTGGTACTGTGATTCTGTGGTACTGTGATTCTGTGGTGCTGTGATTCTGTGGTACTGTGATTCTGTGGTACTGTGATTCTGTGGTACTGTGATTCTGTGGTACTGTGATTCTGTGGTACTGTGATTCTGTGGTACTGTGATTCTGTCCTGGTGCTGACGATTCTGTGGACTGTGATTCTGTGGTGCGTGATTCTGTGGTACTGTGATTCTGTGGTACTGTGATTCTGTGGTACTGTGATTCTGTGGTACTGTGATTCTGTGGTACTGTGATTCTGTGGTACTGTGATTCTGTGGTACTGTGATTCTGTGGTGCTGTGATTTCTGTGGTAGCTGTGATTCTGTAGGTACTGTGATTCTGTGGTCTGTGATTCTGTGGTGCTGTGATTCTGTGGTACTGTGATTCTGTGGTACTGTGATTCTGTGGTACTGTGATTCTGTGGTACTGTGATTCTGTGGTTCTGTGATTCTGTGGTACTGTGATTCTGTTGTACTGTGATTCTGTGGTACTGTGATTCTGTGGTGCTGTGATTCTGTGGTGCTGTGATTCTGTTGGTGACTGTGATTCTGTGGTACTGTGATTCTGTGGTACTGTGATTCTGTGGTGCTGTGATTCTGTGGTACTGTGATTCTGTGGTACTGTGATTCTGTGGTACTGTGATTCTGTGGTGCTGTGATTCTGTGGTGCTGTGATTCTGTGGTACTGTGATTCTGTGGTACTGTGATTCTGTGGTGCTGTGATTCTGTGGTACTGTGATTCTGTGGTACTGTGATTCTGTGGTGCTGTGATTCTGTGGTGCTGTGATTCTGTGGTACTGTGATTCTGTGGTGCTGTGATTCTGTGGTGCTGTGATTCTGTGGTACTGTGATTCTGTGGTACTGTGATTCTGTGGTACTGTGATTCTGTGGTACTGTGATTCTGTGGTACTGTGATTCTGTGGTACTGTGATTCTGTGGTACTGTGATTCTGTGGTACTGTGATTCTGTGGTACTGTGATTCTGTGGTACTGTGATTCTGTGGTACTGTGATTCTGTGGTACTGTGATTCTGTGGTACTGTGATTCTGTGGTGCTGTGATTCTGTGGTACTGTGATTCTGTGGTACTGTGATTCTGTGGTACTGTGATTCTGTGGTACTGTGATTCTGTGGTGCTGTGATTCTGTGGTACTGTGATTCTGTGGTGCTGTGATTCTGTGGTACTGTGATTCTGTGGTACTGTGATTCTGTGGTACTGTGATTCTGTGGTGCTGTGATTCTGTGGTACTGTGATTCTGTGGTACTGTGATTCTGTGGTACTGTGATTCTGTGGTACTGTGATTCTGTGGTACTGTGATTCTGTGGTGCTGTGATTCTGTGGTGCTGTGATTCTGTGGTACTGTGATTCTGTGGTACTGTGATTCTGTGGTACTGTGATTCTGTGGTGCTGTGATTCTGTGGTACTGTGATTCTGTGGTACTGTGATTCTGTGGTACTGTGATTCTGTGGTACTGTGATTCTGTGGTGCTGTGATTCTGTGGTGCTGTGATTCTGTGGTACTGTGATTCTGTGGTGCTGTGATTCTGTGGTGCTGTGATTCTGTGGTGCTGTGATTCTGTGGTACTGTGATTCTGTGGTGCTGTGATTCTGTGGTACTGTGATTCTGTGGTACTGTGATTCTGTGGTACTGTGATTCTGTGGTACTGTGATTCTGTGGTACTGTGATTCTGTGGTACTGTGATTCTGTGGTACTGTGATTCTGTGGTACTGTGATTCTGTGGTACTGTGATTCTGTGGTACTGTGATTCTGTGGTACTGTGATTCTGTGGTACTGTGATTCTGTGGTGCTGTGATTCTGTGGTACTGTGATTCTGTGGTGCTGTGATTCTGTGGTGCTGTGATTCTGTGGTACTGTGATTCTGTGGTACTGTGATTCTGTGGTGCTGTGATTCTGTGGTACTGTGATTCTGTGGTACTGTGATTCTGTGGTACTGTGATTCTGTGGTGCTGTGATTCTGTGGTACTGTGATTCTGTGGTGCTGTGATTCTGTGGTACTGTGATTCTGTGGTGCTGTGATTCTGTGGTACTGTGATTCTGTGGTACTGTGATTCTGTGGTGCTGTGATTCTGTGGTGCTGTGATTCTGTGGTACTGTGATTCTGTGGTACTGTGATTCTGTGGTACTGTGATTCTGTGGTGCTGTGATTCTGTGGTACTGTGATTCTGTGGTACTGTGATTCTGTGGTGCTGTGATTCTGTGGTGCTGTGATTCTGTGGTGCTGTGATTCTGTGGTACTGTGATTCTGTGGTACTGTGATTCTGTGGTGCTGTGATTCTGTGGTACTGTGATTCTGTGGTGCTGTGATTCTGTGGTACTGTGATTCTGTGGTACTGTGATTCTGTGGTACTGTGATTCTGTGGTGCTGTGATTCTGTGGTGCTGTGATTCTGTGGTGCTGTGATTCTGTGGTACTGTGATTCTGTGGTACTGTGATTCTGTGGTACTGTGATTCTGTGGTGCTGTGATTCTGTGGTACTGTGATTCTGTGGTGCTGTGATTCTGTGGTACTGTGATTCTGTGGTACTGTGATTCTGTGGTACTGTGATTCTGTGGTACTGTGATTCTGTGGTGCTGTGATTCTGTGGTGCTGTGATTCTGTGGTACTGTGATTCTGTGGTACTGTGATTCTGTGGTACTGTGATTCTGTGGTACTGTGATTCTGTGGTACTGTGATTCTGTGGTACTGTGATTCTGTGGTACTGTGATTCTGTGGTACTGTGATTCTGTGGTGCTGTGATTCTGTGGTACTGTGATTCTGTGGTGCTGTGATTCTGTGGTGCTGTGATTCTGTGGTGCTGTGATTCTGTGGTACTGTGATTCTGTGGTGCTGTGATTCTGTGGTACTGTGATTCTGTGGTACTGTGATTCTGTGGTGCTGTGATTCTGTGGTGCTGTGATTCTGTGGTGCTGTGATTCTGTGGTACTGTGATTCTGTGGTACTGTGATTCTGTGGTACTGTGATTCTGTGGTACTGTGATTCTGTGGTGCTGTGATTCTGTGGTACTGTGATTCTGTGGTACTGTGATTCTGTGGTAGCTGTGATTCTGTGGTACTGTGATTCTGTGGTACTGTGATTCTGTGGTACTGTGATTCTGTGGTACTGTGATTCTGTGGTACTGTGATTCTGTGGTACTGTGATTCTGTGGTGCTGTGATTCTGTGGTACTGTGATTCTGTGGTACTGTGATTCTGTGGTACTGTGATTCTGTGGTGCTGTGATTCTGTGGTACTGTGATTCTGTGGTGACTGTGATTCTGTGGTGCTGTGATTCTGTGGTACTGTGATTCTGTGGTACTGTGATTCTGTGGTGCTGTGATTCTGTGGTGCTGTGATTCTGTGGTACTGTGATTCTGTGGTACTGTGATTCTGTGGTACTGTGATTCTGTGGTACTGTGATTCTGTGGTGCTGTGATTCTGTGGTGCTGTGATTCTGTGGTACTGTGATTCTGTGGTGCTGTGATTCTGTGGTACTGTGATTCTGTGGTACTGTGATTCTGTGGTGCTGTGATTCTGTGGTACTGTGATTCTGTGGTACTGTGATTCTGTGGTACTGTGATTCTGGTGTTCTGTGATTCTGTGGTACTGTGATTCTGTGGTACTGTGATTCTGTGGTACTGTGATTCTGTGGTACTGTGATTCTGTGGTTCTGTGATTCTGGTGGTGCTGTGATTCTGTGGTACTGTGATTCTGTGGTACTGTGATTCTGTGGTACTGTGATTCTGTGGTACTGTGATTCTGTGGTACTGTGATTCTGTGGTACTGTGATTCTGTGGTACTGTGATTCTGTGGTACTGTGATTCTGTGGTGCTGTGATTCTGTGGTGCTGTGATTCTGTGGTACTGTGATTCTGTGGTACTGTGATTCTGTGGTACTGTGATTCTGTGGTACTGTGATTCTGTGGTACTGTGATTCTGTGGTGCTGTGATTCTGTGGTACTGTGATTCTGTGGTGACTGTGATTCTGTGGTACTGTGATTCTGTGGTACTGTGATTCTGTGGTACTGTGATTCTGTGGTGCTGTGATTCTGTGGTACTGTGATTCTGTGGTACTGTGATTCTGTGGTGCTGTGATTCTGTGGTACTGTGATTCTGTGGTGCTGTGATTCTGTGGTGACTGTGATTCTGTGGTACTGTGATTCTGTGGTACTGTGATTCTGTGGTGCTGTGATTCTGTGGTACTGTGATTCTGTGGTACTGTGATTCTGTGGTGCTGTGATTCTGTGGTGCTGTGATTCTGTGGTACTGTGATTCTGTGGTACTGTGATTCTGTGGTGCTGTGATTCTGTGGTACTGTGATTCTGTGGTGCTGTGATTCTGTGGTACTGTGATTCTGTGGTACTGTGATTCTGTGGTACTGTGATTCTGTGGTACTGTGATTCTGTGGTGCTGTGATTCTGTGGTACTGTGATTCTGTGGTGCTGTGATTCTGTGGTACTGTGATTCTGTGGTACTGTGATTCTGTGGTGCTGTGATTCTGTGGTACTGTGATTCTGTGGTGCTGTGATTCTGTGGTACTGTGATTCTGTGGTGCTGTGATTCTGTGGTACTGTGATTCTGTGGTGCTGTGATTCTGTGGTACTGTGATTCTGTGGTACTGTGATTCTGTGGTACTGTGATTCTGTGGTGCTGTGATTCTGTGGTGCTGTGATTCTGTGGTACTGTGATTCTGTGGTACTGTGATTCTGTGGTACTGTGATTCTGTGGTACTGTGATTCTGTGGTACTGTGATTCTGTGGTGCTGTGATTCTGTGGTACTGTGATTCTGTGGTACTGTGATTCTGTGGTACTGTGATTCTGTGGTGCTGTGATTCTGTGGTGCTGTGATTCTGTGGTGCTGTGATTCTGTGGTACTGTGATTCTGTGGTACTGTGATTCTGTGGTACTGTGATTCTGTGGTGCTGTGATTCTGTGGTGCTGTGATTCTGTGGTGCTGTGATTCTGTGGTACTGTGATTCTGTGGTACTGTGATTCTGTGGTACTGTGATTCTGTGGTACTGTGATTCTGTGGTGCTGTGATTCTGTGGTGACTGTGATTCTGTGGTGCTGTGGTACTGTGATTCTGTGGTGCTGTGATTCTGTGGTGCTGTGATTCTGTGGTACTGTGAATCTGTGGTACTGTGATTCTGTGGTACTGTGATTCTGTGGTACTGTGATTCTGTGGTACTGTGATTCTGTGGTGCTGTGATTCTGTGGTACTGTGATTCTGTGGTTACTGTGATTCTGTGGGTACTGTGATTCTGTGGTGCTGTGATTCTTGTGGTACTGTGATTCTGTGGTACTGGTGATTCTGTGGTGCTGTGATTCTGTGGTACTGTGATTCTGTGGTACTGTGATTCTGTGGTGCTGTGATTCTGTGGTACTGGTGATTCTGTGGTACTGTGATTCTGTGGTACTGTGATTCTGTGGTACTGTGATTCTGTGGTGCTGTGATTCTGTGGTACTGTGATTCTGTGGTACTGTGATTCTGTGGTGCTGTGATTCTGTGGTACTGTGTTTCTGTGGTACTGTGATTCTGTGGTACTGTGATTCTGTGGTAGCTGTGATCTGTGGTACTGTATTCTGTGGTACTGTGATTCTGTGGTACTGTGATTCTGTGGTACTGTGATTCTGTGGTACTGTGATTCTGTGTACTGTGATTCTGTGGTGCTGTGATTCTGTGGTACTGTGATTCTGTGGTACTGTGAATTCTGTGGTACTGTGATTCTGTGGTACTGTGATTCTGTGGTACTGATTCTGTGGTACTGTGATTCTGTGGTACTGTGAATTCTGTGGTACTGGTTCTGTGGTACTGTGGATTCTGTGGTACTGTGATTCTGTGGTACTGTGATTCTGTGGTACTGTGATTCTGTGGTGCTGTGATTCTGTGGTACTGTGATTCTGTGGTACTGTGATTCTGTGGTCTTGATTCTGTGGTACTGTGATTCTGTGGTGCTGTGATTCTGTGGTACTGTATTCTGTGGAACTGTGATTCTGTGGTACTGTGATTCTGTGGTACTGTGATTCTGTGGTACTGTGATTCTGTGGTGCTGTGATCTGTGGTGCTGTGATTCTGTGGTACTGTGATTCTGTGGTACTGTGATTCTGTGGTGCTGTGATTCTGTGGTACTGTGATTCTGTGGTACTGTGATTCTGTGGTAGCTGTGATTCTGTGGTACTGTGATTCTGTGGTACTGTGATTCTGTGGTGCTGTGATTCTGTGTAAGGTGATTCTGTGGTACTGTGATTCTGTGGTGCTGTGATTCTGTGGTGCTGTGATTCTGTGGTACTGTGATTCTGTGGTGCTGTGATTCTGTGGTGCTGTGATTCTGTGGTACTGTGATTCTGTGGTACTGTGATTCTGTGTGCTGTGATTCTGTGGTACTGTGATTCTGTGGTGCTGTGAATCTGTGGTACTGTGATTCTGTGTACTGTGATTCTGTGGGCTGTGATTCTGTGGTACTGTGATCCTGTGGGTACTGTGATTCTGTGGTGACTGTGATTCTGTGGTACTGTGATTCTGTGGTACTGTGATTCTGTGGTGCTGTGATTCTGTGGTACTGTGATTCTGTGGTACTGTGATTCTGTGGTACTGTGATTCTGTGGTACTGTGATTCTGTGGTACTGTGATTCTGTGGTACTGTGATTCTGTGGTACTGTGATTCTGTGGTACTGTGATTCTGTGGTGCTGTGATTCTGTGGTGCTGTGATTCTGTGGTGCTGTGATTCTGTGGTACTGTGATTCTGTGGTGCTGTGATTCTGTGGTGCTGTGATTCTGTGGTGCTGTGATTCTGTGGTACTGTGATTCTGTGGTGCTGTGATTCTGTGGTACTGTGATTCTGTGGTACTGTGATTCTGTGGTGCTGTGATTCTGTGGTGCTGTGATTCTGTGGTACTGTGATTCTGTGGTGCTGTGATTCTGTGGTGCTGTGATTCTGTGGTGCTGTGATTCTGTGGTGCTGTGATTCTGTGGTACTGTGATTCTGTGGTGCTGTGATTCTGTGGTACTGTGATTCTGTGGTGCTGTGATTCTGTGGTACTGTGATTCTGTGGTACTGTGATTCTGTGGTGCTGTGATTCTGTGGTGCTGTGATTCTGTGGTGCTGTGATTCTGTGGTACTGTGATTCTGTGGTACTGTGATTCTGTGGTACTGTGATTCTGTGGTACTGTGATTCTGTGGTGCTGTGATTCTGTGGTGCTGTGATTCTGTGGTACTGTGATTCTGTGGTACTGTGATTCTGTGGTACTGTGATTCTGTGGTGCTGTGATTCTGTGGTGCTGTGATTCTGTGGTACTGTGATTCTGTGGTGCTGTGATTCTGTGGTGCTGTGATTCTGTGGTACTGTGATTCTGTGGTACTGTGATTCTGTGGTACTGTGATTCTGTGGTGCTGTGATTCTGTGGTGCTGTGATTCTGTGGTACTGTGATTCTGTGGTTCTGGAATTGGAGCTCCTGCAACATTTTGAGCAAGGTGCAGAGCCCTTCTGTCTTTGTGAAAATTAGGCCTGTGATTATATGATGTTGAGGGGAACAGATAGGGTAGACAGAGAGAAACTGTTTTTACTGCTTGGGGAGCCTTGGACTTAGGAACATCATCTAAAGATTAGAGCCAGATCTTTCAGGAGGTGAAATTAGGGAATGGGTGAACAAACAAAGTGTGGTACAAGTTTGGAACTCTTTTCCACAAATGGCAGCTGATATTAGGTCAACTGATCATTTTAAATCTGAGATTGATAGATTATTGTTAACCAAAGATATTCAGGAATATGGGGCAAAAGGGACAAATGGAATTAGGTCACAAATCAGTTATGATCTCATTGAATGGTAAAACAGTTTCAAGGGATTAAGTGGCCTTCTCCTTTCCCAATGTTCTCATGTACAATCCACACTTCAGTAGAAGATTAAAGACAAAATATTGTGTTTTTTTTATTCGTTCTTCGAATGTGAGACATCCCATGTCTAGGCCAGCGTTGCCCATCCCTAATTGCCCTTGAGGAGAGGGTGATGAGCTGCTTTCTTGAACCACTAACGCCCAGGTGTTGCAGTAACTCCCACAGCGCAGTTAGGAAGGGATTTCCAGGATTTTAACTCAGCAACAGTGAAGGAATAGTGATATAGTTCCAAGAAGGGGTGGCGTGTGACTTGGAGGAGAACTTACAGGTGCTGGTGTTCCCATGCATCTGCTGCTCTTGTCCTTCTAGGTGGTAGAGGTCATGGGTTTGGAAGGTGCTGTCAAAAGAGCCTTGATGAGTTGTTGCAGTGCTTCTTGTAGATGGTACACACTGCTGCCACAGTGCATCAGTGATGGAGGGAGTGAGAGTTGAAGGTGATGGATAGGGTGCCAATCAAGGGAGCTGCTTTGCCCTGGATGGTGTCAAGCTTCTTGAGTGTTCTTGGAGCTGCACTCATTCAGGCAAGTGGAGAGTATTCCATGACACTCCTTATTTGTGCCTTGTAGATGGTGGACAGGACTTTGGTGAGTTAGTTCAACAGAATTCCCAGCCTCTGACCTGCTCTTGTAGCCACAGTATTTATATGCCAAGTCCAGTTCAGTTTCTGGTCAATAGTAGTCCCCAGGTCGTTGATAGTGGGGGATTCAGTGCCGGTAATGCCATTGAATGTCAATCATTGTTTAACTATTATAAATGCAATGTGGTGATTGCACACCATGTCTGTACAGCTGCCTGCTTTTTTTTTATTTATCTGAAATATCAATATGACAAATAAATGGGGCAGATGCAACAAGTTTCACCATGATATTTCACTGATATCAATGTGTGACCAAAAAAGGGCTTGGGCAATACTTCTTAACATTACTGTACTTTTAAAACAACAATGAGACAAAATGCTTTTTGTTGCTATTGCCTGCCTGTGTGTTATGTAAACTACTACCTGTCTAATGTGTTGAAGTTGGTATTCAGTCAGCAATCTTAGAGAATGGAAAAGAAATATGGTGTTACAAGCCCAGGGTGACTCACTCCTTCAATCTTTCAATTCTTAATGTGTATCTTGAAGATATTTGTTTATAGAGCACAGCAAGTCGTTCTGATATTATATAGATCATCAACGAAATGGTAGCGTGTGTAGAAGAATTCTAATTTCAATAGGCCATCATTATTTTGGAACATATGGAGAAAAGCAACAAGAATAATTTCAGGGTCTTGAGCTCCATGATGTCATAAGGAAATGAAAGAACATTTTTTATGACTGTAGTAATTATGGTTTTATTTAGTTAATGTGTCTTTAAGAATAATACTTGTTAGGAAAGATCAGATGATCTGTAGTGACCAGTAGGAGAGCAGCATGGGCTACCTCAGCAGTCAGTATAGAGACAGAGCTGGAGTTGAAAGCACACATGTAGTTGCTGTTGAATATGTTGTAAATAAACTTAATGTTTCCATTTAGAAAGTTCTCTGAAGATTAACTCTATTACTAACAGTACAACTCAGCCACCCTACAACAATGATGTTAGAGGTCTTATAGGTCAGCAAGTAGTGCTGCTCCCTCGAGCCAGAAGCTCTGGATTGAAGTTCCACTCCAGGACTTGTTGGTCATGGAAGGAGTATTCATTACTCAGTTCAACAGGTTGATAATTAACCTGCTACTCCTTCCAAAATGTTTCCACTGATTCCCAAAGTTGGGGAGAAAAGTGCATATGTGAAGATACTACACAAACATGAACTCAGGGTGACCCAGGTCACAGAGGGCTGTGGATGTTTAGTCACTAAATATGAACAAGACAGATTGATTGCATTTTGGATAGTAAGGTAATTAATTAATGGTTATGAGGAGAATGCAGGAAGGTGGAATTGAGGTTGAAGATCAACCATGATTGTATTGAATGACAGAGCAGGCTTAGAGACCTGAATGGCCTACTTCAACCCTTATTTCTTATGTTTTTAACATGTAATTCTTGATGTCCACTTGAGAGGTGAGTGGCACCTCCAACAATAAGCACTGCCTTACTGCTGTACTGGGATGTCAGCCTAGAGTTTGTGCTCTGGAGTGGGAACTGAACCCAAAGCATTCTGACTGAGAGGTGAGAATGCCACTGATGAGTTGTTAGTTTGTATCTTTCATAAGCAAGAAATACTAGAGGCCTTGTGACTAAAAGTACAAACTTTGGTCTACATTGATTCATGAGGGATGTGTACAAACAATAAACATCGGTCAAAAGGTCTTTGGACCACAACAGGGACTAAGCTCGTAACCTAAGGTGAGCTTAGATTGTCTAGCATCGAGGGAGTGCCGCACTGTTGGAAAGTGCTACCCTTCGGTTGAGATGTTAAACCAAAGTTGCTGGTTAGAGGGCCATTAAAGATCCAATGGTCCTATTCAAAGAAGGGAATTCGACTGTGTTCCACTTTAACCAATACAAATTTAAATAAAACAAACTGATCCTTCACTTCAGTGATGTTTGCTTGGTGTTGCACAGTTGCAGCCATAAGTGTCAGTCAGTGTGTGGTAGCCAACAGCAGGGAAGATGAGACATGCCCCTTTTTTTATGGATGAGCAATGTTCAGAAGGGTCTGAGGATACAGACAATTAATTGTTGATGTGTTTGCAATGTTTTTACCTACATTCTAGGGGTGCAATGAGGCTTTCATTCTCAAGTGTGGCTTCCAAAACATGTTCATTTGATTATCGTGGAATTCGGAGCATAGCATGTCCGTGTTCAAGCTTACTGGTTCAATTTTGCAATGGGTGTGCTTGGAATGTGTTGTTCTGCCCCCTGAGTGTACCATCTGGGAATCAGCTCTTTGAAGTCTGTCTAGACACATTGAAAGTCTAAATCCTGAAAAAAAAATAAAGCTTTGATGATATCTATGATTACAATCTCCGAATTGTAAAGTAAGGTGTTATTTAGTTACACTGCTGATACAAATAATAATGCCAATTACTGCAGGTTTTTAAAAGCCATAACTGTTGATGTTTAATGACTTGAACTGTCATTAATGAGTCTATAGATTTCACAGCAAGGGTATAGAGGAGACAGAATCTTCAGTCACAATCATTCCCTGGCATATTTAAACCCATCCATTTTCATTGCTCAACTCAAAATGTATTTTATGCAGATGATCTCTGTGAATGCTGGCAGCATGTCATGTCCTGTGTTACCCAGTCATGAACATCACTGAAGGATTTGACAGTGGAATTTCAGGGTTAGAATGTAAGAAAACTCATAGGAGACATAATGGAGAATGTTTTAAACTGGAATGCAGTACATCTGACAGCTTTACTTCAAATTCTGAGTCAGGTATGTTGATAGGACATGGTGTGCTTGTATGTCAATCAGCTTGACACCAAAAAAGTTCTAACAGGAGAGTAGAGCAGGTAATGAGAAAAAGATTGGTTTGTGAAATATTTTATGTAATGTCCGTTTTTGAAAATCTGATGTTAGTGGATGTAGTGTAGTTTTATACATGGGTGCACTAATGTTCAAAATTTCAGAATTCACATGATTTCAAGTCAAAAAAGATGAAGTTAGTTTGAGGAGATTATCATGAAAATTGAAGATTACAGCAATAGGTGGCACTTCGTTTAAAGAAAAGGTGAACTTGCGTTTATATAGCATCTTTTATTTTGTGAAGGAATGCAGCTATAAACATGGAATTATAAGAAAATACAGCTCTAAATACGGAGTTATAAGAGTATCCAATTATAAATATGGAGTTGTAAGATTAAAAAGAGCATTTGAAGTAGGGATTAAACAATTAAAAGCAAGTTTCATCTGCTGGACAAAGGTTTAGAAGTTTATAAACATGCCTGGGCATAATTGTGTGCTCAAGGACACCAACATCTATGGCCTAGGATACGCTATATCCTCTAATGCAAGGCAGTTCCTGAAGGAAAAACAGGAACTGGCCTCCATATCACTTCAGCAAGACATTGGTAAATTGTAAGATACTCCAATCTAACAATGGAAACTTTAAAGGACTTGTAAATAACTTGTCTCTTTAATCTTGGAAACTGAGTATAGCAAGGAAGTGACCACCATCTGCACCTCTCCGTATCCTGTTTGCTTGAAGGATATTGCTTGAAAGATGTTGACTAAAACAAACTATGTTGTTCAGCATGTGTGCTCCACATGTTTTCTCCTGGTTCAGTTCCTTTATGGTATAAATATTGGAACCACATAGTAGAATTTTTAGATTAATTGGTTTCATTCGAGCATCTCTTAAAGAAATGCTATAGCTGCTATAGTGTAGTGATGATAGTCTCCCCTTAATTTGGATAGAGGTATCTCTCTAGACTCTGTAGCTTTCTATTTGGGGATTTCAGGTAAGTATTACTTGAAATATTAATAGATATCTTAAATATTTCTCTGTAACATTTAAACCTGGATTATCTTATAGAAACAAGATTATACTTTTCCTAGAACTATCAATGTTGTGATCAACTTACCTTTAAAGGAGAATTGCATGTCCAGTTCTTTAATAAACTTTTGGATAATTTAGAACATATATTGTCTCCTTTACTCTTCTATATTAAAACTCAAGAACCCATCTCAGTACGTGCTTCAGTGGAGAGGTGCCGGGACACTTATAATATCTGCGTTGTTATAATCTAGCTAAAAATTATTTAAAAGGCTACCTGGAGAGTGATAATATTCTTTGGTGGCTCTTTTCTTTTGGGAAGAGTTGCATCAGTTCTTCAGACCCTTTTAGGTTTTTGTGAGGCCTGTCTTTCTCAATCGTAAGTGAGAGCAATTATCTGAGGAGCACGACTGTTTAGAATAATCCGAAAAGGGAGCTAGGATGATAATCCACTTCAACCTCAGCACATCCCCAAGTGCTTTACAGCCAATGAACTATGTCTGAAATGCAGTGCACTGTTGTAATATGGGAAGCGTGGGAGCCAATTTGCACACAACAATGTACCATTGCAACAATTTGATTTTGACCAGATAGCATGTCTTTAAATGAAAGATCATTGACTTGAAATACCAGGGTTGGGAAGGCCTGGCGGGAACGGCGGGACAGTCGGGAAGCTGACTGCCGGCTGCAATCGGCTCTGCACCGCAAATTGATGTGGGAGGGCCAGTTATGGCCCACCACTGTACGACGCAACAGCAAGAAGAGGTGGGAGGGGGCGGGAAGCTCAATGTCCGCCGGGTCCATTGGCGACCAGGCGGCCGATTCGAAAGCGGCCGTGGCAGCTATCCAAAGGCTGCCAGTGAAGCACTTGCATCTTGTGATGGAGATCATAGCGAGTGAACACGGCAAGTGGAAGGGCAGGTTGGCAGTGTAGTCAGCCTCGTATTTTTCTGATGTGTGTCTCGCTGCCCTCCTGGAGGAGGTGGCATCACGGAGAGAGATCCTTGTGCCCAGGGACGGGAGGAGGAGGCCCCCCCCCCACCACCATCTCACCAAAAATGCCGGGAGGAGGTGGCATTCCAGGATGAGCTCCCATAATGTGGTGAGGTGCACATGGGTGCAGTGTCGTAAGCGCTTCAATGATCTCCTGCGATCAGGAAGGGTGGGTATCATTGCATGGGTCACTTAGCACAGCAGTTAGGAGCTGCCCACCCATCACCCTCCTTGAACCTCAGATGTCTTAGAGTGTGAGTGTCAAAAGTCATGTGGGTGAGCCCTGGCTGCTTGGAATGAGTGTCTTGCAGCTCCAGGGTCACGAATTGGCTGAGACCTGCGAGGTATTCCTCGGGTGGGGTTGGCCAGGCTGCAATGGCAATGCAGGTACAGGGTGGACTAATCAATGCTCCTCTGTCCTTTCAGGATTAGATATCCTCTAACAATGCCAGGAGGTTGCGGACTGGCGGTGGAGCACCCCACCTACTCTTCCTATCTCAATATGAGCAGGAGGCCCTGGAGCTGGAGAGGCGCCATGCACCTAGGTCAACCAGCCACGGTGAGCTTGGGGTGCCACAAGGGAGGTAAGGGTGCCATGCATTGAGGTCAGAATGCCTGTCATTGCAACCATTCCACTGTCGTCTCTGTATTGATGTGAGCCTTGAACATGGAATCCCCTTTGATAATGGAAAGATGAGGGCACCCTGATCCGAGTGCCAGGCATGAACCTAACAGTGTAATGACTTCAACTAATGACATGTCCTTGTTCTTCCTTTCAGGATCACCAGCAGCCCATCGAAGTGAGGAGCCTGAAGGCCCACTACTGCCCCCAGAGGACAGCAACAATCACAATGCACCTGCGTCACACCCTCTCAGCTAAGCAGGCACCAGCGCGGATACCAGCACCTTGGTGGACATTACATTGATGGCTAGTATCTCAGTGTACATCGGTGAGGGCACTTCATGCGCACTTGAGATGCAGGTGGAGGCAGAAAGTGCCCAGCCACTGGCAGTCGGGGGCCTGCTGGGGCCCAGGAACATGCTCAGTTGGTGGCTGCTGATGTGCCTCTGTAGTCGTCCCTGAAGCAGAAATTCTGGAAGTCCAGCAGGGCCTGTGGGAGGATCTGGCGGAGATACATGAGGGAATGCGTGCCATGGTCTCCGTTGTGGAGGAGTCCTTGCAGAGCGTGAGCAATGCAATGACTCTCATGGCCAAGTGCACTGCCTCCTCCATGGAAAGAGTGGTGACTCTCATGGAAAGGCTCCTTCAGGAGCTGAATCAAGGGTTCCTGGGAATGCGCTCGGACCTGCAAATCCTCACTCCGGCAATGACTTCAGGTGATCACCGTCAGTGTGGGAGATGGATTGGGAACCCAGTATCCCAGCTAGGTGCTCGTCCATCAATCACCACATTGGCGCATGAGCTGCTTGTTGTCTCTGCGGGCTCCTCCCATGGCAACAGCTCATCTGCTCCTCTGCCAGTGACCATGGCATCTGATGAGGCTGTGGTGACTGGGGGGATGCCAGCCGTGGCACTGGCCGCTCCCTCCCAGCCAGGGCCAGCACAGGCTCCATGGGCCATAGAACGCCCACCAAGGTCATCGAGGCCAACAGCACAGCAGAGTGAACAGGCTGTGCCAACAAGAGGGGAGCGCCTAGATGTAGCACCTGCAAGTGAAAACTTAAAGCACCTTAAGCACAATATGGGCCCATCACTGGTGATATTTTTTACCCCACTTTTACGTTAGATGTTAATTGGTGTGATGGATAACACCTATCAATTTCATTTGTATTATGTATGCCAGTCACCACATCATTAAATGTGCTTCTGTTCAATAAGCCTCTGGGTGCTTCATATGTTCTGCAGGTGCAGGGTAACCCATGATGTGATGAGTGACTCATTTGTCATTGAGCTTTATTGAAATGGCACATAGTGTATGTTGTTCACCAAGCAAATGTTCCTGTCAGATATCAAGCATCGAGCCTACAGCCCTGGCATGTGATGGTGGTTCTTATTTAGTGGGCTACCTGAAGAAGCATTGGATCAAAGCATCCCAGGTATCCCTGCCCCCCTGGAGGTTGCCCAGGGCAGTGTTTGTCCCTTCAGTGTTCTCCTGAGTGTGCTCGTCCTCGCTCTCACTACGGGACTCATCGTCTGTAGCCAGAGCAGCTGCATCAACATCTTCTTCCTCCACTGCATCGCCCTTTCCAGCGCAAGATTGTGGAGAGCGCAGCATGCAGCCATTATCAGTAACACACGATCTGGGGGATATTGGAGTGCGCCCCCTGAATGGTCCCGGCATCGGAAGCACACCTTGAGAAGACTGATAGTTCTCTCTATCACAGCCCTTGTGGTGCCATGGCTCCTAATGTACCGCTCCTCAGCTTCTGTTCTTGGATGGTGGAGAGGCGTCATGAGCCACCTTCTGAGAGGATAGCCCTTGTCACCCAGCAGCCATCCATCCAGCCAGGTTGGAGCACTGAAGAGCCCCGGTACCTGGGAGTGTCTCAGGATGTAAGTGTCATGGGAGCTGCCTGGGTACCTTGCACAGACTTGTAGAATCAGCATCCTGTGATCGCACATTATCTGCACGTTCATGGAGTGGAAGCCCTTCCTGTTGATGAAGGCACCGGGCTCACCTGCTGGTGCCTTGATGGTCACATGTGTACAATCTATTGCACCCTCGATGCGGGAGAACTCAGAAATCACTGCAAAGCCTCAGGCTCGCTCTGTCTGGCTGGCCTCGTCTCTGCGGTAGTGAATGAAAGTCAATGCATGGCTGAACAAAGTGTCTGTCACCAGCTTGACACAGCTATGGACAGCTGGTTGGGAGACTCCACAAAGATCACCCACCGACCCCTGGGAAGAGCCGGAGGCGTAGAAGTTGAGGGCCACTGTGACCTTCAGAGCCACTGGCATGGGGTGCCTACCCACACAGTCGGAGCTGATCTCAGGCCCAATCATCTGACAGGTGGAGGTCACGGTCTCCCTTGAGAAGCGGAGCCTCCTTCAGCGTTACACCTTAGACATATTGAGGTAGTTGCCTTGCAGCCTGTAAACCCTGGCAGCAGGATAGTGGCGTCTTCTGGGGACCCTTCTGCCTTGGACTTCCTGTTGGGCCTACTCCCCTTGTGCCTGCGCCTCTCCTCCCACAGCTCGCTCTGGACGCTGAATAGGGACACCTGGTCTCCTCCCCTTTCTGGCCCTCCTTCCTCAGAGGAGGTGCCTCCAGCAGACACCACTATCCCCGTTCCCAGGATAAGGGAAGACTGTCTGATACCTGGAAGGACCCAAGTGGTATGACTCCTCCAGAGTCCTGAACTGAAGCCTCTTATTTCTGTCAAAGCAGCTCTGAAGCAAAATGAAGATGTCCTGTTCACACAAGCAAGCAGCAGCAAGTTATAAGCTAAAGTACAAATGACTCACATTAGAGAGCCCACTCACAGCTCTTATCCCGCCCGTGGATGATGTTTTTGAAAATGTGGCCTACCTACCTTACCCTTTGCACCTTTTAAAGGGCTTTTAAAAATGAAATGAATTTCCCAACAACTGTTGGCAAAGACTGAAGGGCAAAAATTTCACATTTTAAGACTTTTGTTGCAACAAACTAAAATCAACATACATCAAATACTCATTAACAGGCAACTAATATATCAAGCTAAAGAAAGAGGTAAGTTTTATATTCATTAACACAGTCAAAATAAGTCTTATGAAACGCTTTTACTCAATGCCCCACTTTTGACATATATGTAGCATTACAGGAGCAGTCTCACGGTTGGTCCCAGCTCTCTAGTGGAGGTACGCTTCTCCCCACCATGTCAGATTGAAACTTCCTGTGACCTTTAACAATGGTTCCACTCCCAGATTTGATTATCACCAGCAAGGCTCACCTCAATGATTTTCTCTTCCTTAAATCTTTAAGAGCCATGTCTGTTCTGTTCTCTTTCTTTAAAACAGAAACCAAACTCTCACAGACATCCTGCTTGGTTGTTAACACGATACAATTCACCCTGCTTTTCCATGGCAGTAGCTCCTTTATTTCTGTCTCTCAAGCAGCAGCTGTTATTTTCTTGTGAGTCACTGTGAAAAGGTGTTAAAACTGCCACCCCCACTTCAGTAGATTTCTGTTCGAGTTTCTCTCCCCATGGCAACCAGATCACGTGGGCATGTCCCTGAGCTGAGGTGTTTATCCAGAATTTTTTTTTTTAAATTTGAGTTAAAGGTACATTTCAAAACATAACCATCTTGTAAAGTTAAGTGCTCATGACAACTGATGTTGCCTAAGCTGCTGAGTATTTAAAACAGCTGCTGTTTTTATTTCAGCTTCCGCAGTACTTTGCTTTTGGATTTGCTTTTAGGTTGGCTGAGGGATGAATATTGGTCAAGACATCAGGGAGAATTCGCCTGCACTTTTTCAAATAATGCCATGGAATCTTTTACATCCAACTGAGAGCTGATGGACCCTTGGTTTAATGTCTCATCAAAAAGATAGCACCTTCAGACAGGGCAGCACAGCCTCATTATTGCACTGAAATTTCATCCTGGATTTTGTGCTTAAGTGCCTGGAGTGGGACTTGAATTCACAACCTTCTTAATTAGCAGCAAGAATGCTACCACTGAGCCATAACTTAACTTTAAAAACAAAAGCATGCACCCAAGTTACAGAAATTATGTGAAAGAGCAGGATCAGGTAGGAAAGTAAGTTGTGAAGAAGACATAAGGAGGCTATAAAGGGATATAGATAGACTAAGTGAGTGGGCAAAGATCTGGCAAATGGAATAAAATGTGTGAAAATAGGAAATTGTTCATTTTGGCAGGAAGAATAAAGAAGCAGCATTTTATCTAAGTTGTGAGAGAATGAAGAGCTCCGAGGTGCAGAGGCATCTGGGTGTTCTAGTCCACGAATTGCAAAAGGTTAGCATGCAGGTACAGCAAGTAATGTGGAGGTGGCGGCATAATGGTATTGTCTAGTAATCCGGATGGGATCTGGGTTCGAATCCCATCATGGCAGATGGTGGAATTTAAATTCAATAAAAATCTGGAATCGAAGTCCAGTGATGAAACCATGTTGATTGTCGTAAAAATCCACCTTCCTTTAAGGAAGGAAATCTGCCATCTTAACCTGTTCTGGATTACATGTGACTCTAGACCCACAGCAATGTGGTTGACTCTTAACTGCCCTCTGAAATGGCCTAGCAAGCCACTCAGTTGTATCAAACTGCTAAAAACAAGTCAACAGGGAATGAAACCGATGGACCACCTGGCATCGACCTAGGCGCCGGAAATGACAATGGCAAACTCAGCCCTGTTGACCCTGAAAAGCCTTCCTTACTATCACCTGGGGGCTTGTGCCAAAATTTGGAGAGCTGTCTCACAGACTAGTTAAGCAACAGCCTGACATAGTCATCCTCATGGAATCATACCGTACAGATAATGTCCCAGACTCCACCATTACCACCGGCAGGACAGGCACAGCAGAGGAGGTGGAACAGTGGTATATAGTCAAGATGGAGTTGCCCTGGGACCCCGGACCCCATGAATTCTCATGGCATCAGGTAAAATATGAGAAAGGAAATCTCCTGCTGACTGCGTGTACTGTCCCCCTTTAGCTGATGAATCAGTACTCCTCCATGTTGAACACCACTTGGAGGAAGCACTGAGGGTGGCAAGGGCACAGAATGTACTCTGAGTGGGTGACTTCAGTCTCTATCACCGAAAGTGATTCGGTAGCACCACTACAGACCGAGCTGGCCATGTCCTAAAAGACATGGCTGCTAGACCGGGTCTATGGCAGGGAGTGAGAGAGCCAACAAGAGGGAAAATGATACTTGACCTCATTCTCACCAACCTGCCTGCCGCAGATGCATCTATCCATGGCAGTATCGGTAGCAGTGACCACCGCACAGCCCTTAAGGAAATGAGGTCCCATCTTCACATTGAAGATATCCTCCACTGTGTTGTGTGGCACTACTATCTTGCTAATTGGGATAGATTTCGAACAGACCTAGCAACTCAAGACTTAGCAACTGTGAGGCATTGTGGGCCATTAGCAGCAGCAGAATTGTACTCAGCTACAATATGTAATTTCATGGTCTGGCATATCCCACACTCTACCATTATCATCAAGCCAGGGGATCAACCCTGGTCCAATGAAGAGTGCAGGAGGGCACACCAGGAGCAGCACTAGGCATACCTAAAAATGAGGTGTCAACCTGGTGAAGCCACAACGCAGGACTACTTGCGTGCCAGACAGCATAAGCAGCAAGCATTAGATAGATCTAAATGATTCCACAACCAACAGATCAGATCTAAACTCTGCAGTCCTGCCACATCCAGTCAAGAATGGTGGTGGACAATTAAGCAACTCAATGGAGGAGGAGGCTTCACAAATATCCCCATCCTCAATGATGGGGGAGCCCAGCACATCAGTGCAAAAGATAAGGCTGAAGCATTTGCAATAAACTTCAGCCAGAAGTGCCAAGTGGATGAACCATCTCAGCCTTCTCTGGAGGTTCCCAGCAAGACATATGTCAGGTTCCAGCCAAATCTATTCACTACTTGTGATATCAAGAAGGCATGGATACTGCAAAGGCTATGAGCCCTGACAATATTCTGGCAAAAATACTGAAGACTTGTACTCCAGAACTTACCGTGCCCCTAGCGAGCTGTTCCAGGACAGCTACAACACTGGCATCTACCTGGCAATATGGATAATTGCCCAGGTATGTCCTGTGCACAAAAAGCAGGGCAAATCCAACCGGGCCAATTACCGCCCCATCAGTCTACTCCCCATCATCAGTAAAGTAATGGAAGGGATCATCAACAGTGCTCTCAAGCGGCACTTGCTTAGCAATATCCGGCTCACTGACAGTCAGTTTGGGTTCCGCCAGGGCCACTCAACTCCTGACATCATTACAGCCTTGGTTCAAACATGGACAAAAGAGCTGAATTCCAAGGTGAAATGAGAGTGACTGCCCTTGACTTCAATGCAGCGTTTGACCAAGTGTAGCATCAAGGAGCCCTAGCAAAACTGGAGTCAGTGGGAATCAGGGGGAAAACCCCCCGCCAGTTGGAGTCATACCTAGCACAAAGGAAGATCGTTGTGGTTGCTGGAGGTCAATCATCTCAGTTCCAGGACATCACTGCAGGAGTTCATCAGATTAGTGTCCTAGGCCAAACCATCTTCAGCTGCTTCGTGAATGACCTTCCTTCCATCATAAGGTCAGAAGTGGAGATGTTCACTCATGATTGCACAATGTTCAGCACCATTCATGACTCAGATACTGAAGCAGTCCATGTCCAAATGCAGGAAGACCCGGACAACATCCAGGCTTGGGCTGACAAGTGGCAAGTAACATTTGCGCCAGGCAATGACCACCTCCAACAAGAGAGAATCTAGCCATCGCCGCTTGACATTCAATGGCATTACCATGGCTGAATTCTCCACTATCAAAATCGTGGGGATATCATTGACTAGAAACTGAACTGGACCAGCCATATAAATATTGTGGCTACAATAGCAGGTCAGAGGCTAGGAACTCTGTAGTGAGTAACTCATTCTCTGACTCCCCAATGCGTATCCACCATCTACAAGGCACAGGTCAGGGGTGTGATGGAATATTCTCTACTTACTTGGATGAGTACAGCTCCAACAACACTCAAGAAGCTTGACACCATCCAGAACAAAGCAGCTCGCTTGATTGGTACCCAGTGCACAAATATTTACTCCCTCTACCACAGTGGCATCAATGTGCACCATGTGCAAGGTGCACTGAAGAAACTCACCAAGGCTCCTTAGACAGTACCTTCCAAACCCCCGACCGCTACCATGTAGAAGGACAAGGGCAGCAGATACATGGGAACACCACTGCCTGGAAGTTCCCCTCCGTTCCCCTCCAAGCCACTCACCATTCTGACTTGGAAACATATCGCCGCTCCTTTACTGTTGCTGGGTCAAAATCCTGGAACTCCCTCCGTAATAGCACTGTGGGTGTAACTACACTGCATGGACTGCAGTGGTTCAAGAAGGCAGCTCATCACTGCCTTATCAAGGGCGATTAGGGATGGGCAATAAATGCTGGCCAAGCCAGCGATGCCAACATCCCATGAATGAATAAAAAAAATTAAGAAGGCAAATAGAATGTTATTGTTTATTGCAAGGGGAATTTAATACAAAGGTATTATGATTCAGTTATAAAGGGCATTGATGTGACCACATCTGGAGTCCTGTGTACATTATTGGTCTCCTTATTTAAGGAAGAATGTAAATGCATTGGAATCTGTTCAGAGAAGGTTTACTAGCCTAATACCTAGAACGGGCGGGTTGTCTTTTGATGGAAGATTGGACAGACTAGGCTTGTATCCGCTGGAGTTTATTAGAGTAAAAGGTAACTTGATTGAAACATATAAGATCCTGAGGGGTCTTGACAGGGTGGATGTGGAGAGGATGTTTCTTCTTATGGAAGAACCTAGAACCAGGGGTCACTATTTAAGACTAAGAGGTCACCCATTTAAGACAGAAATGAGGGGAATTTTTTTCTCTCAGAGGGTTGTGAGACTTTGGAACTCTATGCATGAAAACTCAGTGGAAGCAGAATCTTTGAATATTTTTACAGCAGAGGTCGATTCTTGATGAGTAAGGGAGTGAAAGGTTATGGGTAGATGGGAATGTGGAGAAATCAGATCAGCTATGATCTTATTGAATGACGGGGCAGGCTCAAGGAATCTAGAGGCATACACCTGCAGCTAATTTGTGTGTTTGTATGATCAGGTAAAAGATACAGTCACTCATTAAAAAAATGGAGCGACATAAAAGGCAAATGCAGGTTTATTACACAGGGAGAGAAACATGTACCCAATGACATAAAATCTGAAGGATATACAATTCTTGCATTGTCCCCACCAAGTTATACTTCTGGACTTAAGAACCAATGTCCTGCTGGAAACAACTAATTGGCCTGATGAATATGTTCAAACAGGGACTGATTCTGAACACAGTTATGATCCTTGTGTGAGTATTACCGTAATTATTTCCTGAGCCTGCTGACAAATTATAGGCTGCATAGATCAGGAGATGCTCACTTCTTGAGATGCTTAAAGGGATTATAAATGAGGGAAAGTGGAACCGAGTCCTATATTCCATTTCCCTGGATTGTTTAGGAGCTTTGAGCCTTAAAACTTTCTTAACTTCAACTGCTTAATCAGGTTGTCCTCCTTAAATGTCTCCAATGCTGAAGTAAGTTGAACCATTCATCCCCTCAATTTTTCCAGTCCTCCCCTTTTAAAATGGAATGCATTGATAAAGGAAATAAAAGAGTGGATCGATTAAGGTTGCAGGCCCATGTGAATGCATGGATTTCCTGCCTTCCCAGATGTTGAGCTGCTTGTAAGCTGCGCGATTAGTGCAGTGTTTTGCATCCTACACTTAAATGGGACCTGATCACATAAATTGATCTGGCCTCCCGGCAAGTCATTGATGTTCTGCCAATAGAAAGCACGAGTAGCACTGGCAGCTTGGCGATCATAATCAAATGAGACTCATACTCCAGCTTTGTGCATGCCCTGTCCCTCTGATGCCTTCGGGCTGGAGTTAAGGCTTCCAAATGTTCAAAGCTGCATCCTGGAGGCAAGTATAAGCAGAAACAATCTGTTAACATATTTTCTGTATTCTATTTGATTGTTGATGCTCCACATTTAAAGCTTCCTGCTGCAGTCCATCTGTGCCGATCAGTTTGATTTACTTTTCAAACTGATTTAAAACATTTAAATAGGCTAATCTGATATTGAGAACCAATTCGCTTAATTCCCTAATTATATTTCTCCATTAAGAACTTTATGGCCTGAATTTTTAGCCTGGTGGGTGAGCACGATTAGCGGGCCTGCAATCAGCCAGGAAATGGACCACCGGCCGCGATGGGCCCCAGACCGCGATTTCACACTGGCTGACCAATTAACGGTCAGCCAGCATGAAGCGCGCACTGAAAAGCGCATCCGGGATGGGGGCAGGAGGTAGGTGAGTGATGATGTCAACATGGACACAGGTGAGCGCTGAGAGAATGCTCCCTGAAGGCAGAGAGCTGCCTCAACGAGCTGCAGACCCGAAAGTGTTCCAAGAAAGTTTTAAAGAGCAGAAAAAAAGATGTTGAGCATCACAATCAGGCGCCTGAAAATCTAGATGATAAAAACACTGCCCACAGATTATTATTTTTATTTTATTTCATAACGGGAACCTCATTCCGCCCTTGCACAAGGCTTAATGAAAAATGTCAAGGTTGCCTGGCTGATTCGCCCGTCCTCCAACCTTAAGGTTGGATGGGCGACGAAAAATAGCAGGCAACTGCGCCGTTAGTGGGCTTAACTGCCTTCTTAATTGTCGGCGGGCGTGCTTCCGAAGTTTGCACGCACCTGCTGAGCAAAATATCACGTGTGCGCGATGATGTTGGGATGCTCGCCTGATGTCATCTCATAAGATTTCACGCTGATTGTATTGGGTGCATGCCTGCCCATTTAAAATTCAGCCCTATGTGTGTAATCCAATTTGTCCATTTTGGCCATTTAAAACATTTCAATTTTTTGGTCATTCTGTAAATACCAGTGACATTAGCTTGCATACTGTGATAGAACCACAGAGGTTTATGGCACAAGAGCAGCCTTTTTTGGCCCATCTTGCTTGTCCTGGCTCTTCACAAGATCCATCCAAAAACAATCCTATTCTGCCCTTATAGCCGTATATTAGTCTATCCTTCATATATATAATTTTCCATTAAAAGAAGCAATGCTCTCTATCTCAACCATTCCCAGTAGTAAAGCTTTACATAGCCCTCTATGTAAAGATATTTATCCTAAACTGTTGCTCCACTGTCTTAGTGATAAATTTAAGAACATAAGAACCTAAGAACAAGGAGCATGGATAGGCAATTCAGCCCCTCGATCCTGTCCTGCCATTCAATATGATCATGGCTGATCTCATCTCGGCCTCAACTCCAATTTCCCACCCCCTCCCCATAACCTATCGTTTCTATGTATGCTTTTAAGGAGTTAGATTAGCTCTTGGGGTGAAAGGGATCAAAGGGTATGGGGAGAAAGCGGGAGCAGGCTATTGAATTGGATGATCAGCCATGATCATAATGAAAGGTGGAGCAGGCTTGAAGGACCGAATGGTCTACTCCTGCTCCTAGTTTCTATGTTTCTATAACCTGTTACTAATTAAAAATCTGCCTACCTCCTCCTTAAATTTATTCAGCACCCGGCATCCACTGCACTCTGAGGTAGTGAATTCCACAGGTTCACAGCACTTTGACAAAAGTAATTCCTCCTCATCTCTGATTTAAATCTACCACCCCTTAGCCTAAAACTATGGCCTCTCATTCTAGAATGCCCCACAAGGGGAAACATCTGCTCCACATCTACTTTGTCTATCCCCTTTAGCATCTTATATACCTCAATTAGATCTCCTCTCATCCTTCTAAACTCTAGTGAGTATAGGCCTAAACTGCTCAATCTCTCCTCATAAGACAAGCCCCGCATCTCTGGAATCAATCCAGTGAACCTCCTCTGAACCATCTCCAATGCAACTAAATCCTTCCTCAAGTAAGGGGACCAAAACTGTGCACAGTGCCCCAGGTGTGGTCTCACCAATGCCTTGTACAGTTGCAACAACACTTCCCTATTTTTACATTCTATTCCTTTAGCAATAAATGCCAAAATTCCATTTGCCTTCCTTATTACCTGCTGTACCTGCATACTAGCTTTCAGCGATTCATGCACGAGGACACCCAGATCCCTCTGCACTGAAGTTTCTCTCCATTTAAATAATAAGTCGCCATTTTATTCTTCCAACCAAAATGGAACTCATACTTATCCACGTTAAACTCCATTTGTCAAATTTTGGCTCATTCACCTAACCTATCCACATTCACTTGTAAATTTCTTATTTCTTTATTGCAACCCACTTTCCCACCTATTTTGGTGTCATCTGCAAATTTAGCTACAGTACCTTCTATCCCTGAATCCAAGTCATTAATATAGATTGTAAATAGTTGGGGCCCAAGGACCGAACCCTGTGGCACCCCACTAGTTACAGCTTGCCACCCAGAAAAAGACCCATTTATCCCGACTCTCTGCTTTCTGTTGGTTAGCCGGTCTTCTCTCCAAGTTAATATATTACCCCTAACTCCAAGTGATCTTATCTTGTATATTAATCTTTTGTGCGCTAACAGATGCACTAACCTTTGTTAAATTTGGATACCATGGTGAAGGATATAGTCCAGAAGATCACCATGAGAAAGAGTAAATGAAAGTATTTCTGGAGTAGAGAAGACTAAGTGGACAATGACACTTGTCATTGACTCTCAAAAAAACAGGAAATAACCTTTCCCTATTTATTCTATCAAATAATTAAAAAAAACTCTAAGTCTCCTCTTAGTCTTCTCTACTCCAGAGATATTTTCACTTACTGTTTCTAATGGTGATCTTCTGGACTATATCCTTCACCATGGTATCCAAATTTAACAAAGGTCAGTGCATTTGCAGCTAACAAGTTTAATCAACCAGGCTGCCAATATGCAGTCTTTGATTTTTATCTTCCAACCCTTCCAGAATACATACAATTTTGAAAGTGAGGGTGGTGTGGCGGGCGGGGGTGGGGAGTGGGGGGTTGGTGTAGGGGGTGGGGGACGCTGGCAACCCCCTCACCTCCAATTGACAGCCTGTTGAGCTCCTTGAAGAGTTTGTCACTGGGCTTCACAGGAACAGGAGGAAATTTTCAAAGCCGGGAATATGAAGAACTAAACTGTCAGGGGCACATTGGTGCACAGCTGTCGGGGGTCGAGCGGTATGAATCGGTGCTGCTGACTTTGTTAAAGTTTTGAAAGGAGCGGGCATTCTAGCTGAAGTGGCCAAGCAGTGGAACAAAGTTGCCGTCGCTTGAGCCGAGCGGATCAATAAAATAACTGACCTTTTTAGACCCTTGTTTGGCCCATGAGGCTGCTGGCCCTGCGCTCCATTCTGCAAGGCAATGGCAAGCCCAATCATGACCACTGTCTGCTCATGAGATTCCTCCTCGTCTCCGGGCCGCAGTTCAGCATCACTAATTGAGCATCGAGCTTAGCTCCCAGCCCGGTTAGGGACATCGCATGTAAAAAAAATCGCTTCCCAGTTTGGGGTCGGGACCCAGGAAAAGATCCGCACACCGGGTTCCTGGACTGCGGGCTGAAAACCCCAACCCCATCACTCTAGCCCACGGTTAGTTCACAGCGGGGGTGGGGGTGGGGTGGGGGGTGGTGCTGCCTCATATGTTTTCCAAATGAACAAAACTCCCGACAATTTTAATTTTAGCATCACATTTTTCACCAGCAGATTCATCCGTGTCAGCTCTGCACTAATATTTTATGTTCTTATCCTAAATGTCAGCAGCCCTGATTCGAATAAATGGCGAAGGTGAAAAAATAATTTTGGGGCAAAGCAAATAACCATTAAAAAAAAACTAAAAATGATGTAATGCAACGGGATCTCTTCCTTGGGAATTACTCAGAAACATTATTGTCCTCTGATAGCCGCTGTATCAAATGGAGAGCGGTGATTGTTTCTTGTTAGGAGTGTGGCTCGGTGGTTAAGGCCATGCGAGGTTAGAATGAGGGAAAGGCAAGGTTCAGGAGTGTTTGGCTGTAACACAATAAGAGCTCAGAGGGTCCCAGTCTCTCTGAAACAAGAAACAGCCGACAGCTGATTAAGAGGCAGCGTGGAGCCTCGGGGATTTATATGCCCGGGCCCCTCTCTGCATAGTTGCAGTCAGGTTTCTATCCGAAAGTGGGGATTGGCAGCTGGCTGGCAGGCAGTAAGGCAATGCTGGCCGACAGTAAACGACAGCCAGGGACTGAGGATTGGTCCAGGGTACTGGTGTAACTGGCAGGGAAGGGCACCCTGGTGCAGGGGCAGATTGTTGTGATACAAGAAAGGGGAAGCCCAAGGCAGGGAAGCCACAGGCCCAGATTATTGTCCCCGGGTCAGGAGATATCCCAGCTCAGGGATCCTTTAAAAATGTCCTGATTTTCAGTGGGTGGGGGTATGGGCTGAAAAACGAGTCAGGGCGGGTGATCCTGGAAGGAATGTGCAGGCTGCTGAGAGCTGAGGCAGGCTGGGCACAAGGGCCTTCCTCTGTGTTCCGGCACTGTGTTCAAATAAATAAATAACAAAAAGCAACCTTCACCCCTGTCACCCTCCCACACACTCCCTATGCCCTATCCATGCTAAACTATGTCAACCCATGCCCCCACCTACCCCCATTTCTCCATTCCCCATATGCTAACCCATGCTTCTCTATTCACCTCCATTGTCCCCATACCCCCATGCCAATTTAGTGCCTCTATACCTACCCCCATTTACCCCATATGCCCTTTGCCAACTTAGTGCCAACTCATGCCAACCCATGCTCCCTACCACTACTGTTTGCGCTTACCCCCTCCATGCCAACTCACCTAGTATCCTTGAACAGCTCCTTGACAGCTTTGACACTTCCTGGACAGCTTTCACAGCTGGACAGCTCTTTAATAGTTCCTTGACAGCTGGACAGTTCCTTGACAGCTGGACAGCTGTTTTACAGTTCCTCCACAGCTGGATAGTTATTTGACAGCTTGACAATGAGTATGTGCATAAAACATTCATAATCATGTTCACTTTTAACAATCCCAAAGGGTACCTTACCTCTGCCAAAGATTGCCTTAGCTCTCACAACACATGCCTCAACTTTCCCAAAGGTCTCCTGGGACCCTATCCAATGGTGTATCTTACCTCTCCAAAGCGGTAACCTGGCTATTCAAATGAATCCACCAAATTCAGACCTCCTCTTACCTGTTCTAATCTGCACAATCCAGATTCCAGGCTCCTGGCCTTCCAAAATGGCACTTCAGCGGAAGCAGCTGGTGATTTAAATGGCCAGCTGCCTCTCCATCATGGCGAAAACCCGGGCCATAAACTTTCCTTGTGAGGCCCAGCGAGCCACAAACAGGAAGTCAAAAAGCAAATAAGAAGACATACCTCATTGTCCCTACCCAGGCTTGCCTCTTCTAGGTTGACCTGTCCGGAAAAAGAAACAGATCAGCCATGATTTTATTGAATGGCAGAGCAGGCTCGAGGGGTCAAATGGTCTATTTCTGCTCCTGTTTCATATATTCGTATGTTAAAACCACAGCAGCTACCTACACAGGCCTCTGGTTAAAAAAAGCAGTCAGGTCTAATGATGCTATTGGATTCCGGTTTGTATATTTAAGGAGAACTGTGTTGGTTTCTAATGGCTTTCTCACCTGCTCTTAACGGCTGGTTGAAATTGTAGCTAGGAGGATCAATGTGAGCATCAGGGGATGGGTCCTATTACTGGGTTAAAATGGCCCTTTTTAACTGAAATTGGGCTAGTTTCTTACAAATGGCTTACACTGGAGATTTTTCAACATGTATTCAGAATCACAGAATCTTTACAGTGTAGAAGAAAGTCATTCGGCCCATCAAGTCTGCACTGGCTCTCTGAAAGAGCATTCTACCTAGTCCCCCTCCACTGCCTTATCCCCATAATCTTGCGCATTCTTTCTTTTCAGATAGCAATCCAATTCCCTTTTTATTGCCTCGATCAAACCTACCTCCACCACGCTTTCAGGAAGTTTGTTCCAGATGCCAACCACCCTCTGGGTGAAAATCGTTTTCCTCACATCACTATTATTCCTTTTGCCAATTATTTTAAGTGTGTGCTCTCTAGTTCTTGATGCTCCCTTGAGTGGGAACAGTTTCTCACTATTTACCCTGTCCATACCCCTCATGATCTTAAATATCTCTATCAAATCTCCTCTCAGCCATCCATTCTCTAAGCTAAGCAGTGCCAACTCCTCCAATCTACCCATAAAGCCACAGTTCTTTATCCCTGGAATCATCCTTGTGGAACTCCTCTGTACTCTCTTCCAATGCCTTCACACCCTTCATCAAGAATTGGACGCCATTCTCCAGATAAGGCCTAACTAGTGTCTTACACAAATTCAACATGACCTCCTTATTCTCATACTCAATGCCCCTAATAATAAAGCCTAAGATACTATAGGCTTTATTAGATGCTCTCTCAACATGCCCTGCCATCTTCAATGTACATATACACCAAAGTCCCTCAGTTCCTGCACCTCCTTTAAAGTTTCTCCCTACATTTTATACTGTCTCCTAATATTCTTCCTGCCAAACTTAATCACCTCACACTTCCCTGTATTGAACTTTGTCTGCCACTTGTCTGCCCTATCGACTAACACATCTATGTCCTTTTGAAGTTCATGACTATCCTAATCACATTTGACAATGTTTCCAATCTTCGTACCATCTGCAAATTTTGAAATCATGCCATGAACACCACAGTCTGTGTCGTTAATATATAGGGTAGCATCTTCTTCCTTTGTAAAGACAGAAGCCTATGTATGCAAGTCCCCTTTTTTTAAATCTATAATCAGCCCTACTCTTTCATTTCATTTCATTATGGCATTGGCCATAATCTCTGGAATAAGTAGAGTTTCAGTCTATTCCTCTCAGGTCTAGTACATAACTTCCCATTTTCTTTTCCTCGACTGATCTCATTGCATGTTTGTTCTCATTTGATAACTACAAAACTAAACAGATTTGTGCATGGTGCAGGGTGTTAAGTTATGAGTGCAATTGCTTGTGTGAATTGTATTCTTTTGTAGCATACTTAACACAATCGATCTGCAAGAGAAAATTGTTATTCAGAATGTATTTATTGTTTTATTTAACAAAGGATGCTTATGGCAAATTGTCTCAATAATTCTAGCATAACTCGTGCGTAAACATAGACAAGGACTTTTCATTTAGGATCAATGATATTTTCTTGGGGGTATTGGGGCATTGTGGGGTGGGGCTGGTGGGGGGAGACACAGGTTATTGACATTCCATTGGAACATAAGAACTTTAGGAACAGGAGAAATCTATTCAACCAATTGTGCCTCGTTTGCCATTTAATTAGATCATGGCATATATTTGCTCCATATCCCTTGATACCTTGACCTAACAAAAATCTACCTCTCTCGCTCTTGAAAGATCCATTTGAGCCAGCATCCACAGCCCTTAAGGAAGAACACTCCAGGTTTCTACCATCCTTTGTGTGAAAAAAATTGCTTCTCCTGAGTGGTTTGGCTCTAATTGTTTTTTTCAAATTATGGGCAGAGTTTTACATTCAGCATGCGGGCACGCGCCCGACACACCAGAACGTAAAATGACACATGATGACATCGGCTGTGTGTCCCGACATCATTGCGAAGTGGATAATGGAGATCCTGTAAATGTAGTATATCTGGACTTCCAGAAGGCCTTTGAAAAGGTGCAGCACAAAAGATTAATACACAAGATAAGATCACATGGAGTTAGGGGTAATATATTAGCTTGGATAGAGGATTGGCTAGCCAACAGAAGGCAGAGAGTCGGGATAAATGGGTTTTTTTCTGGATGGCAAGCTCTAACTAGTGGGGTGCCACAGGGCCCCAACTGTTTACAATCTATATTAATGACTTGGATTCAGGGATAGAAGGTACTTTAGCTAAATTTGCAGATGACACCAAAATAGGTGGGGAGGTAAGTTGCAAGGAAGAAATAAGAAATTTCCAAATGGATATGGACAGGTTAGGTGAATGGACCATAATTTGGCAAATGGAGTTTAACGTGGATAAGTGTAAAGTTATCCATTTTGGTTGGAAGAATAAAAAGGCGACTTTTTATTTAAATAAGAGAAGCTTCAGAATGCTTCAGTGCAGAGGGATCTGGGTGTCCTCGTGCATGAATCGATGAAAGCTAATATGCAGGTACAGCAGGAAATAAGGAAGGCAAATGGAATTTTGGCATTTATTGCTAAAGGGATAGAGTCTAAAAATAGGGAAGTGTTGTTGCAACTGTACAAGGCATTGGTGAGAATGCACCTGGAGTATTGTGCATAGTTTTGGTCCCTTTGCTTGAGGAAGGATGTAGTTGCACTGGGGGGGTTCAGAGGAGGTTCACTAGATTGATTCCAGAGATGTGGGGCTTGTCTTATGAGGAGAGATTGAGCAGTTTAGGCCTATACTCGCTAGAGTTTAGAAGAATGAGAGGAGATCTAATTGAGGGATATAAGATGTTAAAGGGGATAGACAAAGTAGACGTGGAGCAGATGTTTCCCCTTGTGGGGCATTCTAGAATGAGAGGCCATAGTTTTAGGCTAAGTGGGGGTAGATTTCAATCAGAGATGAGGAGGAATTACTTTTGTCAAAGGATCGTTAATCTGTGGAATTCACTACCTCAGAGTGCAGTGGATGCTGGGACACTGAATAAATTTAAGGGGGAGATGGACAGATTTTTAATTAGTAATGGGTTGAAAGGTTATGGGGAGAGGGCGGGAAATTGGAGTTGAGGCTGAAATGAAATCAGCCATGATCGTAATGAATGGCGGGGCAGGCTCGAGGGGCTGAATTGCCTACTCCTGCTCCTAGTTCTTATGTTCTTATGTTCTTATTTTGTTCAGCGAGCATGCAGCTGACTCCTGATAAATGAAAGGCCTGTTAGGGCCATTAACCAGGTAATTAACCTGAATTTTTTGCTGCCCGTCCAACCTTCAGGTTGGCGGGCAGGCGAAAAGTCCAAGTGGCCTTTACGTTTTTTGGGAAACCTCATCCACGAGCAGGATGAGGTTTCCTGAAGCTATTACAACTTAAATAAAAATTTTCATTTGAACTTAAAAACATATCCCATCTCTTGTGACACAGTCACACGAGGGGACATGCGTCATTGAATTTTTCCACTCTTTATTAATTTTCTGAAAAAGCACTTCAATCTCCCTGAGGCAGCTCCGTGCCTCAGGGAGATTGAAGTGCTCTTTCACACGCATGCACAAACTGCATGCTAGGCCTGGCTCTCTCTCCTTCGCCTGCCTGCAAAGGCAGTGCTCAGTGCTGCCTCTTGCGGTCCATGCAGAGCTGGCCTTAGTTGGCCTGCCCACCTGAAATCATGGTGCGGAACTGATCGTGGGCGGCCGTCCGCTCTGTGACCGCCTCCGCCCGCTCCTGCTAAGCTCGCCCACCAATGGAAAATCCTGGCCAATATTTCCTTGTTCTTGAAAAACCTTTTAACATGTGATGAACCTCAATCAGATCTTATTCTTCTGTAGTCAACAAAATAAACGTTGATGCAATTTGTCCTCATAATTTAACCTTCTACGCCCTGATATTATTCAGCCATTATAACAGTTACCTAGTTTGATGGTGTCTACTGGTAATTGTTAAGTGGACATAAGAGTTTTTATAAACATGCTCTATCCATACTTAGGCTAAGGACAAGATTATGCTCCTCATCAGGATACTCAATCTTTCGACAATTTGTTGTAAGCCTTCTTTCAAGGACCATCGATGAGTTTACAGCCTGCATCCATTCAAGGCAAGCCCATCATTTAAATACCATTTGCTACTCCCAAATTCTCTGAACAGGAGCAATATTCTCAGCTTCCTCGAATAATTTCCAATATGCTTCTGTAATATATAGGAGTCGTTTTACTTAATTTTATTTAGCCTCTCCAAATTGGAAACAAAATGAAAACGCAGGTTTTAAGATTGTATTATTCCAAAACCAATAGCGCAGTGCATACACATAGCATATTTAATGTGAATGAAGACTATCACATCACATGAATAGATTACAGGTTGATGTGAATTATCTCTTGCAATAATCTGTATATTGGTTTTTAAATGAAAGTTATTGTGCAAATCAGAGGTGACTTGCATGCAACTGAAGATAATCCAGCTTCAGTTCCATAGAGTAATGGGTGAAATTTCATTTTGGTGTATCTGCACTATTTATGACCTGTAAATACCTTTGTTTGCTCTTTAATGTAATGTGTCATGATAAAGCAATAGAAATGAAGGAAGCAACCCCACTCGCTCTGAACACATGGTAATAGGGCCAAATCTTCCGATCTTTGAATTGTCGGAGACCGGATGTACAACCAAAGATATGCGTCAGGACCCTGTGAAAGCCCTGATGCACCAACCTTCATGGGAATTGCCTGGGAAGTTTCAGCTTCCAACTCCTCTGCTCTCCAGGACCCTCAGCAAACCTCTGGGCATGCCCGACCTGATCAGGCGTAAAATAGTGCACGGTGACATCGGTGGAGCATTCCAACGTCATCGCGCACTTGTGCGATATTTTATTCGGCAGGTGCACGCAAGAGTCAGCAGCGTGCCCGCTGATAATTAAGAGACCTATTAGGCCATTAATGTATTAATTAAGAGCATTTTTTTGCTGCCCTTATAGTTGGCGGGTGGGCAAATCGGCCAGGCAGCCTTTGGACTTTTGAGGAAACCTCAAAAATTAAAATGTTTTGACAGAATTTTTATTATCTATGTGTTCTGGTGATTCCTGTGTGGAAAATTTTCCTGGGATTTTAAAATCTTTATTTTTGCTTTTAAAATTCTTCAGCTCCTGGAGGCAGCTCTCTGCCTTCAGAGAGATTTCATTGCACACTCCGCCTCGCCCACACAGACTTCAGCGCTCGCCCTCCTCCCGCCCCCACCCCGGCAGCGCTGAGCCGGTAATTGGCCAGCCAGTGTAAAATCGTGGTCAGAGGCTGACCGCGGGCGGCGGGTCCTTTCCCACCCTTTCCTGGGCCTGCCCAATGACCCAAAAATCCTGCCCCAGGTGTAGCATAATATTCGCAAAAGACAGCAGAACTAATCATGGTAAGTTTGAGTTTTCACTAATACCCAGGGTAATGCTCTGGGGACCCGGATTCAAATCCCACCACCAGCAGATGGTGAAATTTGAGTTTGATAAAAATCTGGAATTCAAAGTTTGATGGTGGCCACAAACCCATTGCCAATTGCTGTAAAAACCAGTTCACTAATGTCCTTTAGGGAAGGGAATCTGCTATCCTTACCTGGCCTGGCCTACATGTGACTCCAGACCCACAGCAATGTAGTTAGCTCTTTAAATGCCCTCTGAACAAGGGTAATTAGGGATGGGCAATAAGTGCTGGCCCTAGCCAGCAACACCCACATCCTGCAAACGAATGAACAAAGAACTTCATGGAAGCGTGCATTTAACAATGTCAAACGCCTTCAAAATTGTGTTCTTTTAATTTCTAGTAAAACGGTTACCCAGTACATCGGTGCTCTACCTTTCTGTGAAATGGGGCTGAATTTTATGCTGATCGGATGGGCGCATGCCTGACCCCATCGGGTGTGAAATCGCACAAGCGCGTCCCGACTTCATCCTGCGTTCGCACAATATTTGTGTCAGCAGGTACGCTTCCGACTTTTGCAGTTAAGGCAGTTAAGCCTATTAATGGTGTAATTGTCATTGTTTTGTGTAGCCCATTCAACATTATGGTTGATGTTCGGGCAAATCGGCCAGGCGGCCTTTATATTTTTCATCAAACTTCATCCAAGGACGGGAAGAGGTTTCCGTTGTTAAATAAAATAAAAATAGAAATCTGTGGAGAGCAACCTATATGTTCAGGTGCCTGATTGTGATGCTTGGACATTTTTTTCCTGATTTTAAAATCTTCGTTTCCTGGGTTTTGGGTCTTCAGCTCCCTGAGGCAGCTCTCTGCTGTCCACACCCGCCTTGATGCCGTTGCCTGCCCTCTCCCTGCCCCCACCCCGGCAGCGCTGAGCTTTTCAGCGAGCGCTTCACGCTAGCCGTTAATTGGCCAGCCAGCATGAAATTGCCTTCGGGGCCCAATCGCGGTTGGCGGTCCGTTTCCCGGCCACTCCCGGGCCTGCCAATCGTGCCCGCCCACCGAGCTGAAAATTCAGGCCATGGAGTGGTTAAAGGTGAATTCAATGTTACGATACTCTACCTCGTGAGTCCTGGATCTTAGCTGGACATCTTGAGGTCGTAAGTGGGCGTCAGATACTGCTACAGGAGGAGAGACAGTCTGCGACTGGTCCACCAGCAATCCTAATGTCCTGCTGTAGAGCAGCATTAGAAGAATTCCAAGGATGCACCATTTACTTGTGCTCTAATGTGGGGCATGGCGTGAAGAATGTAGTGACCCTAAAAGGAAAATGGTGGCATAGTAGTAATGTCACTGAACTTGTAATGCAGAGGCCCTGGCTGATGCTCTGGGGACATGGGTTCAATTGCCTCCTTGGCTGGCGAAATTTGAACTCAGTTAGTAAATTTGGAATGGAAAGCTAATCTTAGTAATGGTGACCATGAAACTATCGTCGATTGTTGTAAAGACCCACCTGGTTCACTAATGTCTGGGAGGAAATCCGCTGTTCTTACCTGGGCCTGGCTTCCATGTGTTTGACTGTTAACTGACCTCTGACATGTTCAGGTCAAGGGCAATGAAGGATGGGCAACAAATGTTGGCTTTGCTGGCAGCACCCACACCCGATAAAAGAGTAAAAAAAAGAGAGAATCAGGTTACAGAATAGAGCAAAGTTGAGTTTGATTTTGATACAAATTTAAATATTACATATTTAGAATGCTGTAATAAAACATTAAAATGAACTGTACCAGAGCAGGGATTTTCATATCTATTTCATTGAATTGATCATTCCAAAGATTCAAGATGATCGCCAAACAGTGCACTGAGTGCTGATGTAATACTTTGGTCCATTGTAATTTGTTGTTGAGGTAACTTATTGGGGCAGATTTTTAACCATTGGCTGTCTGTGGAAAAATGGACGTGACTGACATTTGGGGCAGAATTTTCTGCCTGTCAGGCGGGCCGTGTGGGAGCGGGTGCAGGTGGACACGGACCCGATCGCCACCTGCGATTGTGTCCATGCCGCCATTTTACAATTAAGGCCCGCCCAGCGTGAATCGCAGCTCCCGAGGACAGCGAGAGTGGGTGGGCAGCGGCGAGACTGCTATGATCACCGGGTCCAGTGGCCTGTTTAAAAGTGCTCCTGCAGCCTTGCAAAGGCTGTCAAACATAGCCTGCCGGTGAGCAGGCCAGACAGGAGGGTAGGGCAAGGGGGCCACTGTGCCCCTCATTTCTCAGATATTGTCTCGTTGCCCTCCTTGAGGAGGTGGCAGCACGGCGGGAGGTCCTCGTTCCGAGGGACAGGAGGAGGAAGTCCCCCCCACATGACCAAATGGCCTAGGAGGAGGTGGCGGAGGTGGTGAGCTCCCTCGACGTGGTGTGGTGCACCTGGATCCAGTGTCGCAAGCGCTTTAACAACCTTTTGCGCTCTGGAAGAGTGACCAATGACCATGTTGTCATTGGTCAGTGAACCCAGCAGGTAGGCTTTCCCCGATGTCCCCTTCCCCCATCCCCCCTGCCAACTCTGAGTGCAGTTACTGAGTCCAACACTGAGTGCATTGAATCATTGATGGCATGTGTCCTTCGCTGGGTGGGCCAGCAGATATTGCCCATACCGAGGTCACCCTGAGAGGGTGGTGAAGAGATGGGTTCTGCACCCGCAGCATGTGGTACACTGAGACCCACATTATTGTTTTAGGGGTAACCTGGAGGAGCTGCACCTAGTCGCAGTGCTGGAACTCCAGGACAAGTCAAAGTCAGGGCGATGACATGCTGGGAGGGGAGCTCCCAGGTGGTGTGGCACCAATCCATCTGCTGTCCTTTGCGTTCCACATGCTTGCGCCTCCTTGCTTTGCAAGGTTAGACTGTGTGGTGCCAAATGTGTTGTCGGCATCATTTGGCCAAGGGACAGGGGGAAGGGTGGGGAACAGGCCTAGCATCTTTGTGTGAGTGTTTAGCAGCAGTGGGGTGAGGAGACACTGGAGCCCTGCAAGGTCCCACTCTGGTTGGGGTGGGCCATCCGCAAAGAGAGTCCAGGTACAAGTAGTACTAACCAATGCTCTTCTCTCCTTTTCAGGAGAAGAATGCACATGATGCAGCCGAGCAGGTGAGGACTGGCGGTGGGCTGGCACAGTTAGCGATTCTCAGCCGCTTCGAGCAGGAGGCCCTGGATTTGGAGAGGTGCCATGCGCCCAGGTCCACTGGTGTCGGTGAGGCTGGGGTGCCACGGGCAGGTATGTTTGCCCAGCAGTGAGGTCACCAATGTTCTCCCAACAGCCATGGCAGTGCTGAATGTTCAGTGATTGAAGTTTCAAACATGGCTTGATCATTACTTATGGAAGGATAAGCGCATAATGATCCAGGGGACAGGGATGCACATTGACATTGTCTCCATGTTAACTAATCAAATGTCCTCGTTCTTCCTTTCAGCATCAGCGGAACAGGGCCAGGAGGAGGAGGCACAGGGGCTCCCTCTCACACCCAAGAGTCCTGAAGTCTCTGACCCACCAGCGTCACACCATTTCTGCCAGGCAGGCACCAGTGCAGATATTGGAACCTCAATGGGAATTAGATCATCGGCTAGTGTCCCAGGGCACAGCGGTGAGGGCACTTCACAGTCGCTGGAGGAGTTGGCAGAGACAGAGAGTGCCCATAGCAGGGGACCAGGCACCTGCTCAGTCAGTGGCTGATGATGTGCCTCTGGAGTCATCTATGAAGCAGCAAACACTGGAAGTCCAGCAGGATGTGCAGGAAGATCTAGTGGAGATACCTGAGGCTGTGCTTGGCTTGGTCTCTGTGGTGGAGGAGTCCACGCGGACCTTCGCCAATGCAATGAGCCTCATGGCCGAGTGCCAAGCCTCCTCCATGGAGAGAGTGGCAACTCTTATGAGGAGGATCCTCCAGGAGAACAATCAGGGCTTCCTGGAGATGCGCACAGACTAGCAAGCTCTCACATCAGCTGGTCAGTGCCATTATGGAAGATGGTCTGGGCACCAAGCTTTCCAGCTCGGTGCACATCCATCTACGGTGAGCAGTGAGGCCTGGAGCGACCTCAGGTCGGTGCAGCAGCTGCCTGTCTTCTCTGTGGGCTCCTCTCACGGCGCTCCAGATGAAGGGAGCAGCTCCTCCGCCCCTCTGCCAGTGACCGTTGCATCTGATGAGGCTGCAACAACTGGGGGATTCCAGCTGTGGAACTGGCCACTCCCTCCCAGGCGGGGCCAGCACAAGCTCCATGGGCCAGAGGATGTCCGCCAAGGTCATCGAGGCCAACAGGACAGCACATTGAGCAGGCTGTGTCAGATGCCAGTGCCAACGAGGGGACAGCAGCTAGACGTAGCACCCGAAAGCGTAAATTTAAGGCACCTTAGGCACACCACGGATTCCTCACTGGTGCTTTTGTGTTGCCCCGCAATGAGGTCATGATTGGTTGGTGTGGTGTTTAATACCTTTGTCATTTTGTTTCCTTAAGATCATTTTGTTGTATCATGAAATTTAGACATGTGACCATGACTGAGGGTGACTCTTTTCCTCTGCAGTTGGATGGTTACCCATGCTGCTATGAGTGGGTTGTGTCACATTGAGATTTATTGACTTGACCCTTAGTTAATGTTCCTATCCAGGAAGATGTAGCACTCGGGTATCGAGTATGGAGCCAGCAGTATAGGCTTTTGTTGGAGGTCCACCTGTGGTGTTCTAGCTGAAGGTTCGTTGGATTAAAACCTCCCAGGTGTCCCTGCCTCCCTGGAGTATGCCCAGGTCAGCATCTACCCCCTCAGAATTTCCCTTTGCGTGCTCATCCTCGGACTCACTGCTGGACTCATCGTGTGCAGCCGCAGCAACTGCATCTACATCTTCTTCATCCACAGTTTCCCCCTTTTCGGCACAAGATTGTGGAGAGCGCAGCATGCAACCACAATCACCGACACACGATTTGGGGGGGTACTGGAGTGCGGCCCCGAGCGGTCCCGGCATCGGATGTGCATCTTAAGAAGACCAATGGTTCTCTCCACCACAGCCCTTGTGGTGCCATGGCTCCTATTGTACCGCTCCTCAACTTCTGTTCTTGGATGGTGGAGAGGCGTCATGAGCCACCTTCTGAGGGGATAGCCCTTGTCACCCAGCAGCCATCCATCCAGCCGAGCCGGAGCACTGAAGAGCCTCGACACTTGGGAGTGTCTGAGGATGTAGGCGTCATGGGAGCTGCCTGGGTACCTTGCACAGACTTGCAGAATCTGCATCCTGTGATCACACACTATCTGCACGTTCGTGGAGTGGAAGCCCTTCCTGTTGACAAAGGCACCGGGCTCACCTGCTGGCGCTTTGATGGCCACATGTGTGCAGCCTATTGCAGCCTGGATGCGGGGGAAGCCAACAATCGCTGTAAAGCCTCTAGCTCACTCTGTCTGGCTGGACAGGTCCCAGTGGTAGTGGATAAACATCAATGCATGCCTGAATAGAGCATCTGTCAACTGCTTGACACAAGTGTGGACAGCTGATTGGGAGACACCGCAAAGATCACCCACCAAGCCCTGGAAAGAGCCAGAGGCATAAAAGTTGAGGGCAGCTGTGACCTTTAGAGCCACTGGCATGAGATGCCCACCCACACAGTTAGCGGAGATCTCAGGGCCTATCTTCCGACAGATAGAGTTGACTGTCTCCCTTGAGAGGCGGAGCCTCCTTTGGCACTGCACCTCAGTCATACTGAGGTAGCTGCTTTGCCGCCTGTATACCCTGGCAGCAGGGTAGTGGTGTCTTCTGTGGCCCCTTCCACCTTGGTCCACCTTTTGCCCCTATGCCCCTTGTGCCTGCACCTGTCCTCCCAAAGGTGGCTCCCTTGGAGGCTGAATGTGCACTCCTAGCCTTCTCCCCCTTCTGGCCCTCCAATCCTCCTCAGAGGAGGTGCCTCCAGTGGAGAGCACAACTCCCATTCCCAAGGGAAGGCTTCCTGAAACCTGCAGGCCCCAAAAAGGATCTTCACTGCAGAGTGCTGACCTGAAGGTTGTGAGTGCAGACCAAGCAGCTGGTATGCGTTTTGGAGTATTTCTGTTCACACAGGCAAGTATCAGTAACTTTCAAAAAGAAATATCCAACTGAGCACATTTGTGACCCCTCTGCACCCTCTTATCCTGTACGTGAATGAGGTTGATATAAATGTCTGCCGCCTGCCTGCCCGTTTTGCCCGTGCGATGACCTGAAGATCGCACAGGCCCCGCAAAATCGTCGTCCATTGGCACCTCCAGTGCCCTAAGTGGCCCATCAATTAATGGCAGGCGTGCAACGGAGATCATCGCATGCCCACTCACCGAAATATCGCGATGGTGGTGACATTGGGATGCTCGCCCGACATCACCGTGCATCATTTTACGTGTTGGTGTGTGGGGCCCACCCCCACACACCAATAGGAAAATTCTGTCCTTGGAAATCTAGCAAGTGTCCTCCCTGTTGTTCCATTAATGTCCAAAGCCATGATGATTTTCAGCTAAAAATTGATTAAATGTGCACCTATTTGCACCAGACAATGAGCATCCCATTTACACCTCACAATTGTAACTGGCTCCTACAGCTGCCAAAAGGACCCTAATTTGCATGTTTAAGCAGCCTTCCTGTGAACAGGTAGACATGCTGCTTACCCACTTGTAGGCCCACCTGAAATTTGCATCAGGTGGGCTTTGGGAAGTTGAAGGTCAACCCCATTGTTCTAATACAAAAATAAAAATACCTGGAAAAACTCAGCAGGTCTGGCAGCATCTGCGGAGAGGAACAGAGTTAACGTTTCGAGTCCATATGACTCTTCAACAGAACTAAGTAAAAATAGAAAAGAGGTGAAATATAAGTTGGTTTAAGGTGGAGGGTGGGACAGGTAGAGCTGGATAGAGGGTCAGTGATAGGTGGAGATAGCCAAAAGATGTCACAGACAAAAGGACAAAGAGGTGTTGAAGGTGGTGATATTATCTAAGGGATGTGCTAATTAAGGGTAGAAAGCAGGACAAGCAAGGTACTGATAGCCCTAGTGGGGGTGGGGTGAAGGGAAGGGATTGAAATAATCTAAAAGGTAGAGATAAAACAATAGATGGAAATACATTTAAAAATAATGGAAATAGGTGGGAAAAGAAAAATCTATATAAATTATTGGAAAAAAAGGGGGGGATCAGAAAGGGGGTGGGGATGGAGGAGAGAGTTCATGATCTAAAATTGTTGAACTCAATATTCAGTCCCATTGTCCTAATAGCTGCAGTAAAAACCTGTGGAACCTTTGTGAATGAAAAAAACATTTTAGTTGCAGTTTATTGTGGATCAACAGTAAGAGTTAGACATACGTGGCAAAATTATCTGTTCTGGTTTCAAACTTTTTGTGTTTTCATGTAACCAGGAAAATTGTTTGCTGAACACAATAGCTGAATATGGGAGGCTCAATCAGATCTGTTATGTGAAACTAACGTGACTTTTGATTTTGTTTGAGCACAAGCTCTGGCAATCTATAAACAAGAGCAAGAATGTTCTGTAAAATAAATAAAAATACATAAACTCAGTCAACATAGAGAGGAATATTATTAGTGTAATATGTTACAAACTTCTCATCATAAGCTGTGACAGAATTTTTTTCTAACAGCCAACAGAGGAGTTAAATTTTTGATTACCCAAATCCCACTTTACTAGTTCTATGAGCTTAGAATAACAAGGACAGTTGTAAAGATGAATAAAGTCAATAAAGAGTCAGTATTTTTAAAAAATTTATTCATGGGATGTTGGCATTATTGGCTAGGCCAGCATTTATTGCCCATCTCTAATTGACCCTGAGAAGGTGGTGGTTCGCTGCTTTCTTGAACCACTGCAATCCATGTGGTGTAGGTACACCCAAAGTGCTGTTAGGGAGGGAGTTCCAGGATTTTGACCCATCAACAGTGAAGGAACGGCGATATATTTCCAAGTCAGGATGGTGAGTAGCTTGGAGGGGAGCTTCCTAAGTGGTGGTGTTCCCATGTGTCTGCTGCCCTTGTCCTTCTAGATGGTTGTGGTTGTGGATTTGGAAGGTGCAGTCCAAGGGGGCTTGATGAATTCCTGCAGCGCATCTTGTAGATAGTACGCACTGCTGCTACTGTGCATTGGTGGTGGAGGGAGTAAATGTTTGTGGATGTGGTGCCAATCAAGCGGACTGCTTGTCCTGGATAATGTCAAGCTTCTTGAGTGTGGTGGGAGCTGCACTTGTCCAGGCAAGTGGAGAGTATTTCATTACACTCTTGACTTGTGCCGTGTAGATGGTGGACAGACATTGGAGAGAGATGAGGCGAGTTACTCACCTCAGGATTCCTAGCCCCTGACCTGCTCTTGTAGCCACAGTATTTATACAGCTAGTCCAGTTCAGTTTCTAGTCAATGGTAACCCCCAGGATGTTGATAGTGGGAGATTCAGTGATGGCAATGCAGTTGATGTCAACGGGTGATGGTTAGATTCTCTCTTTTTGGAGATGGTCACTACCTGACACTTGTATGATGGGAATGTTACTTGCTGCTTGTCAGCACAAGCCTGGATATTGTCCAGGGGCAGAATATTGCCCTTGTTGAGCCGGTTCAGTGGGGGCAGCTGGGAAACCGACCGTTGCCCGTGATTGGGGCCGGACCGTGATTTCACGCTGGCGGGCCAATTAAGGCCCGCTCAGTGTGAAAGCCGAGCGGCAGCGCTCAGCGCTGCCTGTGTGGGCGGGGGAGGAGGACGAGCACGAACTTCACGTACGTGCGCGTGTACATTCTTGAAAACCTCCCTGAGGCACAGAGCTACGTCAGGGAGATGAACAGTTTTAAAAAAAAATTAAGATTTTAAAAATGTTATAAACATGTTATAAAACATGACCCCTCATGTGACTCTGTCACATGAGCAGCGACATGTTACAAATGAAACGTAACATGTTTTATTTTGTTTTATTTGTTGTTGGAAACCTCATCCTACCCTTGGATGAGGTTTCCTAAGAAGCGCAAAGGCTGCTTGGCCTTTTTGCCTGCCCGCCAACCGTAAGGCCAACTGACCGCTCGCCCGATGTCAACGTGCGTCATTTTACACTCGAGTGGGCCAGGTGCGCGCCCTCCCACCGAGGTAAAACTTCTGCTCCTGCAGGTCTTGCTGCATTTGGACATGGACTATTTCAGTAGCTGAGGAATCACAAAGGTGCTGAACATTGTGCAATCATCAGCGAACATCCCCAATTCTGACCTTATGATGGAAGGAAGGTCATTGATGAAGCAGCTGAAGATGGTTGTGCCTAGGACACTACCCTGAGGAACTCCTGCAGCGACGTCCCGGAATTTATCCTTAAATCATGTGAAAAAATGAATTAAAATTGAACTGTGGCCAATGAAACTGGAATGCAATGTAAAGCCATGAACAGTCACATTAATGGAACAAATGAATGAATTGGCATCAGTTTTATTTAATGACATGACCTGAAAAACAAATAAAAGGAAAGTGCTGACTAGGAAGGAAGGGGTTGTTTATTTTTTATGTTCTTCGAATACAAGCAAAGGAAGTTCAGCTGAGCAGATAGGTAACTCTTTTTAAACATAATCAAAGTATGATGTTGGGCTGGTTACTGCAAGAGTGTAATAATGGCTTAATTTTCTTTTGAATGTGGATTCCAGGTGCAAGCTGACTCTTCAGATGAGGAAAATATAGAGGCGTGTTCTCAGATTGGACCTGGCAAGATGATGATATGCAATCGATGATTCAAGTAGCCTATATTTGTTTCTGAGGCAGGGTTGTTCAAACATTTGTCTCTTTGTGTGCTGCTTGGATGCATACAACTGGGCCTTGAGATCAAATGTAAAGTTTAAATCAACCTTCTCATTCATTTTCTTATAATTTAAGCTGCAGATACTGACAGATGGAGACTATTTTACAAAATTACTTCATTTATATTGTCACGAAAATGGACTCCATCTTCACCAACCACCTACAGGCATATTGAGCTTTTTAAGGAATTCCTGTGTTTTTTAAAAAGCACAAGAAGAGACACTGATGACTCATCCTGTAAAGTGACAACTTTATGGAAAATTCCCTTTGTGGATTAAACTGACAGGTCTGCCTGAGGGAACATGGAATTTCGCACCTGAAGTGGTGTCAAGGTCCACCTCAAACGGAGACGTTTGAAAAAAGGTTATGGAAAATGCAAAAAGCTGGACTTTAATCTCCTGTGTTTGTGAAGACTGTTTCCCACATCTCATCAGACATCCAAAAACCCATCTCCTGTTGCTTTATATCTCAGAATGTGTAAAAAAAAAGGTTCTGAGATAAAAGCCTGTGAATGTAAGACATGCCTATTTTCCCCTCCTGGGAATAGATAGGAAAAATGGTTTAATACTGCCTGAAGACCAATGTTTTAGCAGCGGCAGGGAAGAAACATGCTAGCCTTCTACGAATATTGCTGGGACAGAAACAAGACCTCTCCCTATATTTCTCTCTCTCTCTCCTGCTCTCACTGAAAAGAATCGCCTTTGAGAAAAACAGAGAAAAGCAAACAGAGAAAAACGGAGAAAAGCAAAAACACAGTTTTCTAAAATCACTGCTGGAAAAGCAGGACCTCTCACTGGAGACAAGTGTCGTAGCAGGGTATCTTCTTCAGCTGAGTGCAAAACTGAACAAAGCCAACATATGTCCCCAACAGATTGTGAGGCTGCCAAAGTCAGCTCCAGCGAAGCCACCCGCCTTAATGGCCGCAATGTACCACCTCACGGACAAGCCAAGAACCAACTCGTGTATTCTTTCAACTTTTATTTGGAATCTTACCTTTCTTATTTCTAATCTGTGTTTGTGTGTGTGTTGCACCATTTATTATTTTTCCTTGGGTTTTAGTAACTAACTTACTCTTTCTTTTACTCACGTAATCTTGGTTGAATTGGCTCCTTAATAAAAATTTTGATTGGGAAAAGATATCGACGGGGAAAGAATTTTAAACAAACCTTTGCTGCAACCAGCCGAGAGGTTGAATAGAAAGGGGAGCCAACCCAGTCTCCCTCACACATTCTTAACAAAAGTGGAGATCTCGTCCGGGATGGTAACAAAATTAAGACCAGCCGTTAAATCTTAGAATTAAACACTGCGAAAAGCACCATTACAGTTTGCTTCTGGACTCAATGTTTTCATTTAGATTCATTGGCCAGAAATTTACCTATGTCAGGTGGGCTGGGCGGGAGCGGGCAGGGCAGGCGTGGAGCCGAGCACCGCCTGCGACCAGCTGTGCACTGCCATGTAATGTGGCTGGGTCAATTAAGGCCCGCCCAGCGTAACGCAAGGCCGGTAGCGATCAGCACTAACTGTGCAGGTGGGGTTGGGGGGGGGGCATTTGGGGCCTGCGCTCTTTCACTCATGTGCGCAAAAGAGCGCAGCAATCTCCCTGAGGCACTGATCTGCCTCAGGGAGACTAAATTGATACTAAAAATAATTAAATACAATCACCTAAAAAGTTACCTAAACATGTCCCATCTCATGTGACTGTGTCACATGAGATGGGACATGTTTTTATATTTCGGGAAAAAATGTTATTTATTTAATAAAACCTTCAGGGAACATCATCCCGCCCGCATCCTGAAAAGATTGGATGGGCAGCATTGTTAATAAGCTCGATTACTCTTTTAATGTCTTTAATAGGCCGTTGACAGTTCAGCGGCCACACAGCTGCCTCCGATACACACTTCCGAATGAAAGATCTAAATGACGTGCGATGGCATCAGGACGCACGCCCAACGTCGTCTCGCATCATTTTGCATGTTGGTGTGTTGGGCCCACCCCCACACGCCATTGGCAATATTCTGGCCATTATTGTTGTTTCCATAGCGTGACTGCTTGTATGTCTTGCTGACCCTAAGGCACTAAGATCTGTACAACTGAAGGCCAGAAGATGTCAGAATGGAGACTACGACTGTGAGAAGGGTTGTAGCTCCTACAGGATTTATTCAATCAAGAACAATATAAATAGAATGAAATCCTAGCCATAGGTTGGGAGCTGAAGAAAGGAAACATCCAGAGGGTTGATCTATAAGGTGTGTATTATCTGCACTGAAGCATCTTTTGTGATCTCAGTGTCGATTACGAGTATGTATAAAATTCAGCTAGAAATTATTCTGCGCTGGTGCAGAACAGGCAGTACTAGATCAATCACCCATTATATACAGCACCCGATATTCAGTTCCATTGCAGACAAATGAATTTAATATCAGGCGCTGCATATAACAAAGGACTGGGCTGATACTGTCTGTTCTGTACCACTGCCCATTATTGATTTCTTCCCCTTAATCTTTAATAAACAGCAAGCGTTTGACTCTGGGCCCGAGAATTCTTCTGTGGTACATCAGTACAGGATCACAGCCTTTTATCCATGTTCCAACAAAAATTCACGTTACAAACAGTATCTGGAAAAAAAAACAATGAAATTGAGCTAATTGAGCCACATAACGGCTTTGGGCTTATGGCCAGGATTTTTACCTTGTCGGCCAGGCCCGGGTGTGGTCGTGAAGCTGACCACCACCCGCGGGTCGTGTCCCGACATTGATTTCACGCTGTCTGCCCAATTAGCGGCCAGCCAACGTGAAACGCGTGCTACAGCGCTCAGAGCTGCCGGGGTGAGGGCGGGAGGAGGGCGAACACTGAGGTTTGCGCATGCGTGCGAGAGCGCGCAATGAAAGCTCCCGGAGGCACAGAGCTGCCTCAGGAGGCTGAAGGTTTAAAGACTCAAGAATAAAAAATTTTCCGCTGTTAAAAACAGGTCCCCTCTGTCACATGAGCAGGGACACGTTATGAATGAAATTTAAAATCTTTTATTTAATTTTTAATAACAGTTGGAAACCTTATCCTACCCGTGGATGAGGTTTCCTAAAAAAATCCAAAGGTTGCTTGGCCTGTTAACTGTCAGTGGGTGCACACTGGTGACTCCCGCGCACGCCCGCCGACTGAAATATCGCCCAAGTGCATGATGACATCAGGATGCTCGCCTGAAATCACTGCACGTCATTTTACGTGCAAGCAGGTTGGGCATACACCCACCCGTTCTGCGCAAATTTCAGCCCTCTGGGCGGGCACATGTGGGCGCACTTCTGAACGGCGCCCCCGATTGGAGGCGCGGCGCCATTTTACATGTGGGCCAATTAAGGCCCGCCCGCCGTGACATCCGCAGGGAAGCACTATGCGTCCCTGTGTGGGCCGGGGTGGGGTGGGGGGGGGGGAATTCCCTGAGCCGAGAGTGTGCTCTTTCACATATGCACACGAAAGAGTGCACAGATCTTCCTGAGGCTAAGTGCAGCCTCAAGGAGATCGGCTCTAAATCTGAAAAAGCTCAAAATAGAAAAATAAAATTTCCCTAACATTTCCCCACATGAGTTGGGACATATCCATAATTCCAAAAAAACTTTATTAAAATTTTAAAATACCCTACATGAAACCTCATCCCGCCCGTGGATGAGGTTTCATGTTTTTTCTAGTTGCCGCCAGCACTCTTGGCCTGCCCACCAACCTTTTTGATTACTTGATAGATCAGTCAGCATTGATAATGAAATAAATGGAACTAAGCTGGACAAATTACTACATACAGATGGAGTGAGGGACCTGAATTATCAATATTTGCTCATTAATTTTGAGTTCCTCAATGTTGTCATTTAAGCCATGGAAGAAAATTCAATTGTCAGCTTGACAAGTGCAAACAGCCTTCACCCAACAATGTCAACATCACTCATTACTTGAACAAAACTATTGAAAAATATAAAGAAGTGTTTGGTTGCAGATCACTAAGCAAGTTTGAATTGCTGTGCCACAACATTCACTTTTACACGCATGTTGGTGTCTGGAGCTATGGATACTGATGGTAGAGGCTCCAACTTTCTTTCCATCCCATGGCTGACCAGGAATCTCCCCAGCTTTTACCACCTGTCATTGGTCTTTGTTGGAAGGATTTGGAGGTTGATAATCAACCTCCAATGGCCACATTATGTACACACCATTCTTGGTCTTCAAGTCATGTGGTGGGACTTGAATTCAGAGATTCTAGCTCAGAGGCAGGGACACTGCTCACTGCACCACAGGACCTCTGTAAAAAGAAGTACATAAAAATAAATTAAAATGTTGTTAAAGCTACTTAGACTTTGCAATGTATAAAATAACTACATTAAGATTTCATGACCTTTTCATTTGTTGGGTCTTGTATTTCATGTTTCTATTATTTACTAATTATAATAATAAATGGTCCAAACAAATCATATTAGACTTTTACGGAGTCTCATTTTTGCCAATCTTATTGTTTGTAAAAGATGATGGTTCTGAAAATCCATGAAGACACAATCTCCAGCAGCTATTTTGGGATTGGATCTGCCGCAGATTCCATTGTGAGGGAGGAGGAACAGACTTCAGGTGCAGTCCCTCAATGGTGTGGGAGCCTCTCTGTTGTGCCTCTGCTTCAAAGATTCTTAAAACTAGCGAAGAAGCCAATCAGTTCCCCCAGCCACCCCACCCCCCACTTCTTCCCCTTATCCCCTCTCTTCAGTGGGGCACATTTACATCCTTCAGGTGGGTGACACATGAGGGTACGAGCCTCAATAGAAGTTGAGGAAGTAGAAATTCCAGTGTAGGGTGTCGCCATCTCAACCCTGCCTTTTCCTATATAGGGTGCCATGTTTAGGGTGGACTAACATTATATCCCTGATAAGGTCCCCTCAAAACCCTCTAATGCAGACAGAGGCCTAGAGTATTGTTACAAATGTGAGATTTTATAAGATTGTTATGTTTAAAACTGTCACTTTTAAATCATGCAAAAAAGGGAAAATGTGACTTCCTGCTAGTTCTATTTGACAATAAGCTGATGTGACCTGGTTACTGTGGGGACATGGGACCTAAGTCAAGTGCTATTGAAACCCATGTGCCAGGTTTAACACCTGAGAACAAAGGACAGAGAACCTGACTTTGCCATAGGTAGGCTTATAGACTCTCAGACGGTCTGATTAAAAAGAGCCTGAACACATGGAGAGTGCAAAAGCAAGAGAGAGAGAGAGAGAGAGAGTGCCCCAGAGACAGGCACAGGAACAGCAGCTGCTGTGACCAGCAGAGGGAATAAAGGCTATTTCTCTGTTACCTACCAGATAGAATGTGGGTGGGAAGATACCCTCTTGTTGAAGAAACTGAACCCATGGAAATTTAAGGACATTGGAAGATTCATCCTGGCATGGCTGGTGGAAGTAGTCAGCCGTGATGCTGGAAATCAGTTTGGGATTTCTCAGAAGACTGAGAGGAGGGACCTTCAACAGTCACTGGACGTTACAACTCAGTGAAACAGGGAGAAGTGAGCCTATTGGAAGCTGGAGTCACCTTGCACTGGTTCCTGTAAAGACTGCAATTCTGCAGAGAGCATACTGTAACATATAAATGCGATGTGGGATTTTTGAGTGTGTTTAAATGCTAATAAGGAATGTTTTTTCTGTAGTTTAGTGTATCGGTTGCCTACAATGTATAGCCACTGTTGATTTTGGTTTGTTTGTTGCAGTAAAAGTCTAAAAACGTGAAGTCTTGTGCGACTCCTTTAAGCCAGTCACTGAGAATTCAAATATTTTTTTCTCAAAGTTATTGATGTCTGCAGGGATTGTAACAGTATCCAGGATTAAACCTATTTCTGGGGCTTTCTGCTACACATTCACAGGAGGAGTGGTGAGCACCAGTCAGAAGACCTGCCAATTTTCAGGCAGTAGTTTGTGCTGAAAGATAGGAAGTTCTTTCAGTGATCACCAAAAGGTGAAGGTTTTTCTATATTCCCATGTGCACTCGATAATATAAACAGGAGCAGCACTGAGGAAGAGTGTGGTTGTCGTGTTTACAATGCAGCCTGCCATGACTGGCGAAAAGCTACAAATATTCCTTTCTATTTTTGTAAAGATGTATAATTTGTCTCACCGTTAGAAACACTTCAGATATTTGCTTTCCAAGCAGAATGCTAAGACGTATTAGGAAAATTGCAATCAGGCTTGGTTCACAGTACACCTGGGACTCTGGGTGGCAATTTCAAACCTTTTACCAGCAGAAAGCCTGCATTTATATGTGAATAAACACATATTTGAGGCCTGCAGCTCTCACTAATAGAATTTTGCATCTGTGAACAATCCCACTGGGACTTTACAACCAGAGTTCTGCAGCATGGATTATCCAAGTCTGCTGAAAATTCAAATTGTTATGTGCAATAAACTTGTTCTCATTTCAGTCAAGTTAATATATGTTTCTATTTAGAAGACTGTTGTGCATTGCTTTATCTTTTTATTTGTCATCTAGCCTAAGTTTTGGCTTGGATTGTAATAATAGTCACCTATGCTCCAGCTACATTAAATGTCCTATATTTTATAGGTAGGTGTTATGTTTTCTGAAGGTTTTGAACTCCAAATATTGTGCTCTCCTATATATCAAGAAGAACAACAACAACCTGCATTTATATAGCACCTTTAATAAAATAAAATTTCCGATGGCATTGACAGGAACATTATCAAATTTGGCACTGGGTCATGTGAGGACAACTGACCAAAAGTTGTGTCAATGAGGTAGGTTTTAAGGAACATCTTAAAGAAGGAGAGAGAGGTGGAGAGGTGTAGAGAGGGAATTCCAGAGGTTAGGGGTTTGGCAGCTAAAGTCATGTTCACCAATGCTGGAGCGATAAAAATTGTGAATGTGCAAGAGGCCAACTTGAAGGAGCACAGGGACCTTGGAGGGTTGTATGGCTGGAGGAGGTTATAAGGATAGCTACATCTTCAAAAAACATGCTATTGTGCTGTACTCATCACCATGAATTATCCATGTAATTTATTAAAAATCTTTCTGAGCAAGGTAATCTCATCTATAATACAAGAGAAAAATGGGATACATCACTGTGTACTTCAGGATCGTATGTACTATTCATCATTGAAGGTAGAACAAGTTTTGAAAGCCTGGCACTTTGCTAAACTTATCACATAAATGATGGGGAAAGTAATTTTTGGTGACAACAGCTTATTTTCTTCATAATTTATTAACTTGTTAAAGAATATTGTTTTTATTGAGAATTAATTATCTATACATTTTAATGGAAAAATTAATATTCAGTAGTAAATGTAGATTGTTGGAGTTTTGCCTGACAATGGTGGGTCCCGTTTCCCATCATTGGACATCGAGAACCTCACTGTAATACATCTGCAAGTCATTATAAGTCTAGCCTGCCAAACCATCCCCCCAGGCTGGATCAATTGTCCACGGTAGCAGGAAAACACACTGGTGCCGAAGACGTTTTGATAAGTGTGATGTGCAGAAGTCAGGACTTATCGCCAGGACCTTGCTCACATTGCCGACATCCAATGAGTAGAAGATACTGGAGCTGGACAGCAACCGGACCCTGGAGGAACGTCCATGACATGCTGGGTGGATTCTCATGGACATGGCTCTGCAGCGAATCAGCTCACGGAAGTTGGAAGGCATCATTTAGGGTTTGCTCACAACAGGTGATTGTCAAGAAAGTGGAGAGAAAGGGCCAGCTGTATTTGGGAGTGGAATATGTACTGGAGGGGGGTGTGGGCGGCGGGGTGGTGGGGGGGTGTTGGGGGGTGTGGTGGTGAGATAGGAAGGTCTAGGTAAGGTTGACTGAGGGAGGAATCGGTGTCAGGATAGGGTGAGGTTGGGAAGAGGGGAATGAAGGTGTCGGGAGGTGAGGTGGGGAGGGGGGAACGAAGTTGTCAAGGGAGTTGAGGTTGGAAGGGAGTAAGGGGGGAGGGGGGGATAACAGGGGAGAAGACAATAACTCAGGAGGTAGGTGTAAGGGGGGAGGAAAGTGTAAGGGAAAGAGTTCAGAAGAGGGAAAGAGTCCAGAGAGGGGGAGGAGGCAAGGGAGAAGAAGGAGTCCAGGGTGAGGAAGGAGTCTGGAGAGCAGAAGGAGGAAGGTTGGAGGAAGAAGTAAGGGTGGAGGAAGGAATCGGGAAGGGAGAAGGACTAAGTGGGGGGAGTCTGGGGGTAGATGGGAGGAGCTGCAAGGGGGAAGGAGTTCCAAGGGGGAAGTGGTTCCAAGGAGGGAAGGGGTCCGGAGGAGGGGATGTCCAGGTGAACGTGCAAGGGAGGGCTCTGATGAGTCCATGACTGCCTCCTGGGGTGTGAACTGAAAGTGGTTGTGGTAAGAGGGAATGGTGAGAATGACCAAGGGTAGATTGAGGTGGTAGAGTGGGAGGGTGAGGGTGTGATGGTATCGGTAGAAGGGATGGTGAGGGTGGTTGGTGGGGACTCGAAGGCAGACAGGGACCCTGGGGATGGGAGGAAGGAGGTCGGAGAGGTGAATATGGATGGGGGTGGGATTTTTAGGAAGGAGGGGAACTGGCATATTCACCTGGACATGCCTGAAAGAAAAGGTTTGTGGCTGCTAGGTGATGGTGGGGAGGTGGAAAGTGATTCCAGGGGAGGTCGGCAGTGATGGGGGAAAGAAAATGGGTGACTGGGGGAGGGGAAAGGACGGTGGGGGGTGGGTGGAGGTCCTGAAGAAAAATATTAAGATGCACCATGCTGGCTAAATTGAAAGTGAAATGAGAGTTGTAGTGGACGAGAACAGGTGCTGCGCTGGAGTGAATTCATTGGGTGGGCGGAGATGTAGGTCAGTTCAGATGGACAACTGAAAGCGAACGCCAGCAGGCAGTGTTGAAAATGCTCAGGACATTGAAATAAGTGTGATGCAGGAAGGATCTGTGTGCGTGGAGATTGTTTCAAACAGTGCCCAGGGGACTCTGTAAACCCAAACATTATAGAGGAAAACCTAATAAGTCAAATTTCCTTTATATTGTGTGGGATTTTGCAATTTTTTTTAACAGTATTTTGGGACCACATTTTACTTATAAATTTGATTCACAAATTTACAATGTCATAATGAATGTAACTCTATTTATTATACATGGCATGGGCTCAATGGACTGAATGGCCTCCTTCTGTGCTGTAAGCATGATTCTGTGGTGACATTGATTCAGAATTCCTATTAATGTTTTTTTAAATCACTTTCTGCGATTCCATTCCCTTTCTGTGAAAGCAATGGCCTAGATTATCACCTGTAGAATATTTTATTAGAGTTGGACTCTTTCCTTGAATAAACCCCTTTGGCTGAAGAGGAAAGGAAGGCCCTAATGCCCATGGATTATCTTCATTGTAATGAGATGAGTGATAGGTCTTCACACAACTTCGGTTGGCAAGTTGTGCGCTTATCAACAGAAGTGCTCATGTTTAATGTAAAGAGGCCTTGGCTGTAACTGCCACACCTCCTGGTTCACCAGGTTTAGTATTGGAAAAGGTTAGAGCAATTAGAATTGGCTATTGACACAATTCTAATCATTTGAATTTATTTTACATTGTTTCTTTTGCTAAGAACTCATCTTAGTTCCTGTTTCTCCAATGCCTTAAACCCATGCTTTGTCCATCTACTTTTTGTGCTTCACCCAGTGTTCCCTGCTTAAATTGATTTTGTAAATCCTTCAAGGTTTATGTGCTGTGCTGCAGGATCACACTGCTATTATATAGATTGCATAGTTTTCTGTCCGTTCACTCAAATGAATGAAGAATCGGGGTGTGTTCCATTATGGGCAAGCAGTATAGTGCATTGAACACTGAGAAAAAAGTGTGCCAAGGATTTCACTGATGCATTAGGAAAGAAATGGATGCCAAGCAAAAGGAGGAATCGGAGTTACTGAACAGGTGGGTTTTAAAGGAAGAGCAAGAGATGGGAAGACAGAAAAAATTCTATAATGTGCGGCATAGGCAGTTGAAGGTGTGTCCAGAGGGGCAAAAAGAGGGATGGGCAGGGGATGAAGTCAGAGGATGGGAATATTTGCTGTGGGCGATTGTAGAGCAGGAAATGGTTACAGAAAGATGGGCCATGAGAGTGATTTAAACACAAGGTTAAGAATTTTAAATGTGAGATGATAGGACCAATTTAGGTCAGCAGTGACAGGGACATTGTACATGCAGGATGTATTGAGAGGTAAAGCACAGGCAGCAGTATTTTGGATGAGCATTGCAATGCATGATGCATTGTGAGGCCCAGTTGGTTGTAGCAGCAGATTAAGATGATTTGAAATACCTTGGCAGGATGAGTTATTTAATTTCTCTGAACCTCAAAAATATAGGGCTCTGTCACAAAGCCTTTCCTCACTTTTATACCGCAGACTTTCAAAACAAAAAACTTGGCAATATCCGATCATACTCTGAATTATCTTGTCTCATCTTGATTTTTAACCTTGATAGTTTCCTGTATTGTGGCTTTACTGAATGTATATCTTGAAGTTGAATGGTTTATACCACTTAACTAAAAAGAAACAAATAGCTTGACCCCCTATCAGAGTCAAACACAAGCCAATTAGTGCTTCCCATTTCAGTCAGCTATAATAAAATAATTTTGTCATTGGTGATACTATGGAGTAAATGGGTTTATCTTTATGAATAAATATAATTGCTCTTCTATTGCAACATTTGTAGGAAAAGACATCAATTTAATCCAGTAATTCTCCACAAAGGTTAGAATTCGCTGTTAGCCTACTGGTATATGCCTTCATTGCCTGTCAAGACAACATTATTAATCTCATATCATTAGTTTAAATATCCTTGACATTAGACTTTGGCCCAATGCTGATAATTACCATCATGTATCATTACCAAATATCTTTACATCAACTCAGAACACACAGCCTTCTGTTTGATATGGGGAATAGGTCAATGAATTATGTTAGATGAAACTCCCTCAGCAGTGTATTACAGTAACCTTTATTACTTTATCTTCATAATGACTCATGCTAATGCTTTCAGACAATTTCTCTTCTCTTTCTTACCTTTTCTTTATTTATTTATGGTCTTATATGTTTCTCACTTTTTTTCTTAGAATAAGTATTTTAGTATAAAATTCCTTTTTTGCAGAATTAAAATCATGGTTAGCTAACACTAAGTAGATATCAACATTTTAACTATGGCCAGAATCTTCGGGCCTGCTCGCTAGCATGTAAAATGATGCACAGTGACATCGGGCGTTCGTCCCAACATCACTGCGCGTCATTCAGGTCTCGGGTTCAGGCGCACCCGCTGAACTGTCAAAGGCCTATTAAGGCCAGTTAATTAGTAATTAAACTAATTAACTGACCGCCCCATCCAACCTTAAAGTTGGCCGGCAGGCAAAAAGCCCTTTATCATGAAACGTCATCCACGGGCGGGATGAGTTTTCATGAAGGTTTTTAAAGTTTAATAAAAACTTCTAATAAAATTCATTGACATGTCCCAGCCCATGCAACACTGTCAGATGAAGGGACATGTCTTAAATTTTTTTTTCTTTTATTAAAATTTTGAAAAACCAAAGTGATCTCCCTGAGGCAGCTCTGTGCCTCGGAGATTTCTGCGCTTTTTCACATGCATGCGCAAAAGAGTGCAGGCCCTGACTCAGCCTACTCCCTCTGTCTGCACAGGGAATGCTCAGCGCTTCCGGGTGTGCGTCACGCTGGGCAGGCCTTAATTGGCCCGCTCACGTAAAATGGCTGCGCGCCTGCCCATGTCCACTCCCTCCCAACACACCCGACAGGGAGAAAACTCTCCCCTATTTGTGTGCTGTAAGGTTATTCTTAAACCCAGGGAGATGCTAACCTATTCTTTGTTTCCTCCCTTTCTGTCTATTCTCCATTCTGTTAACTGATCATTTTATTCATCATGCCATACCTTCCTTATTCTCCTCTTCTCATTTCTGAATAGTTATTTTTTTCATTATTTCTAATTTCTATTTTATTTCTGGTTCTAACCTCCAACTCCAATGATCTAAGTAGAGTTTTATTCAGCTGACCGACATAGACAGCAGCGTAGTTTCCAAGAACAAATACTGCCCACGCCATTAAATCGGCACTAGTTTATGCTTAAAACTCTATTCAGCTCTAAAATTGGAAATGGTTTAATGCTACCAGCATGAACAGAATGCTTTAGTACCGATGCTGCATTCATTCAGATTCTAACTTCAATGGGTTGATTCCTGAACTTCACACTACTAAATCCAATTCCTTTAAAGATTGAAGCGGACTTGCAGGTGACTGTGTGTTTGTGGTTCCTGTGTGGAAGCTATAACATTTAAAACTGAGTGGCTGATTTAATCAAATCTACCCACCAAAAATTCATCAGATCGGATAGGGCAGATGTTTAACAATCTGCTTAATTTTACATTTCATTCATTAGCTTTAAATAAACCTCTGAATTTCCCCTATAACATTGAAATATTATTTTTAAAAGCTATATAATACGCTGCCTTTTTTTTCCTTTATGAATGATGCAGTTACTCATAAATAAAGCAGTATGGAGCCTCAGCTGTACTTACTACAGAAACCTGGTTCAGGACACACATCCATTAATGAGGTTTCTATCCATTATTTAAGCAGGCTGGAAGTGTTTATATCTGATCCTGTTCTGCAGTAGCAGTGGCAGGTTCATGAGGAGTATAAAAACCATGACAGAGAACCACACGGGGACAATGTACTTTGATGGTAGAGAGAGGGCATGTTTTTGTCCAGCCTCCCCTCCTCTTGCAGTGTTTACATCCCATAATGTTTGAACTGTAGCTTATACTCATGTCATGATTATAAACTGTTAGCAGTGCTTGTTCATTTGGACTGACGGAGATGCCTGGAGACCAGAATCTTTTACCTTCCTGACAGAGGAAGAGGCAAAATATGTAAAAGTGGAGAATGATGGGGGAGAAAAATATAGAATAAAAATACGACAGTACATCAGTGGACTAATAAATTGTGTTTAATCACAGTTGTTATGTTTTACTGTGTGCACTCCAGAAAGTACAGCAAAATAATATTAATTATTGATGACCCTCATGTAAGATCAAAGCAATGCCTTGTGTCTTACCTGTGTGATTCTGAGCTCCTCCAGCAGTTCAGTGAATATGTCCAGTCAATGGCTGAGCCACATGTCCTGGGTTAGCTGATCTCAGCTATCAGGGGCACTGCAGTTGGACATCCTGTTAAGTTCTTTTCCTGAAGGCAGATGCTTGATGATTATTCACTGAACAACAGCAAAGTGCCAAGATTTTTTTACTCTGGGTAGGTCAAGGAAGCGGGTCTAGCTCAGCCAGAATGGGGTGGGGTTGAAACCCATGCTTTTGGTGTTATGTGATCCACGTAATAGCCATCTGAGCTAACTGAGTTGGATTTACTGAGGTAGAAATTGTTACATGCTACATCCATTTATTTGGGTGCAAAACAGGCTCAAATTTAGCAAGCCTGCACCTTATCTGCTCATATTGGGCCCACTAGTAAATTTGTGGGCCCATTCCTTAGGCATTAGAGCCCCCTGAATATGGAAATAATATGTCCAACGCTGGCTGAAGGATCCCTTTACACAATATGCTACCGATGAGTAGAGACCTGCCCTGCTTTAGAATCTTCGGTGGCCCCTGCAGCTGCCAAACTAAAGTAAGCTCCGTATTTTTTAAGGAATGCATCCCTGAACTCCACAGTCCTAGTGACCACAGTCACAAGTCTCCTGCCCCTGCACCCCCAACTTCTCTATTACCTGCTCCAATTCTCCCTCTAGAACATACCTGCTGAAAATTGACTTCACACATGTTCTGTAGATGTGACCAGTGTCAGCCATTGGTACTAATACTTAAAGCCTGAGGACCAATTTCTAGTCACCCTTGGGCCTCTTGGTGCAGGAGTAGTCTGTTTGTACAGAGCCATAAACAGACCCAGTCTAATTTTTTATCCAAATTCCTCTGGACTAAGAAGAGGAAAATTAAGCAGGTTTCTCTTTCTGATCAGTAACAAATGATCTGTGTTGGACATGTAGGCATGTGGTTGTCCAGTGAGGTCATGATTAGACTGAGTTGTGATGCTCCCCTAAACTCGGAGCGGGGAGTTGGGGGGCAGGGGTGGAGGATAGTGAGGTGGATTGTTGGGTGAGAGGGAATGGTGAGTTTAATTTGGAACAGGTCGGGGGGTGGATGCATATGAATGTCAATTCCCTCAAAGGCACCCATTTTAGGGCCGGCCTGAAATTGGCCATTGGCCAGCTGACCACCCAAAATGGCATTAAAGAAACAACCAGTCGGCCTGGAGGAGCTTATACACTGACACTCAGTTAAGTTGCATGAGGGGGCTTTGGAAAGATCTCAAGTTTGATAAGAGGGTAGACCAGGGCAGCAGAAGCCATGAGGTTTTCTGTGAGCACTGGAGGAGAATTCTTGTCTCTACTAATAAGTTCAAAACTTACCTTCTGGGGCCTAACAAACTTAATTAAGTGAGACTGCCTCCTTAGATACCAATTAAAATTCCATTGTTGGTCCCAGTGACATCATGGCCTGAATTCTTCACTAATTAGGCGCGATCAGCAGACCCGGGAGCAGACGGGAAATGGGCCCCCACCTGCGAATGGCCCCCGGCTGTGATTTCACGCTGGCTGGCCGATTGACCTGGGACCTGCTTCCTTGCCCTACCCAGAGTAAAAAAATTCTTGGCACTTTACCATTGTTCAGTGAATAATTACCAAGCATCTGCCTTCAGGAAAAGAACTCAACAAGATGCCCAACTGTAGCACCCCTGACAGCTGAGATCAGCTAAGCCAGGCTCAGTCATTGATTGGATATCTTCACTGAACTGCTGGAGGAGCTCAGGATCACACGGTAAGCCACAAGGCATTGCTTTGATCTTACGTGAGGGCCATCAATAATTCATATTATTTTGCTGTACTTTCTGGAGTGCACCCAGTAAAACACAACGACCGTGATTAAACACAATCTATTGGTCCATTCACGACCAGTGTGAAACGCACGCTGAGAAAGGCCCAGGACTCAGCACTGCCAGTGGGGGCAGGAAGAGGGCGGGTGCCGACATCACCGCGGGTGCTGGCGAGCGCTTCCACTGAGCTCCCTGAAGGTAGACAGCTGCCTCAGGGAGCCGCAGACCTCCACAGGCTAAACGAAACAGCAAAAATGCTGCAAGATATGTCCACGCAGCACAATCAAGCACTTGAAAGCGTACCTCATATAATATGTCCCCAGATATCTCTTTTTATCATATTTCCCGATGGAGATTTCATCCCGCCCACAGAACGCTTGAGGTGTGAGCAAAAATGCAAAGGCTGCCAGGCCGATTGGCCAACCGTAGGAGTGGATGGGCCACGAAAAAAAAATCGCTCGCAATTGCCTCCTTAATGGGCTTAATTGCCTGCTTAATTGTCGGGGGGTGCGCCTCCGACTAGTGCGCGCCTGCCGAGCGAGATATCGCGTGATTAAGCGATGATGTCGGGATGCTCGCCAAATGTCATCTCACGCTATTTAGCGGCTGGATGGGTCAGGCACGTTCCCACCCATGGGATGTAAAATTCTGGCCCATGGGGCATCAATTTACCTGTATTAATGAGGCTCCCACCTGAGTGATTTTGCTGCAAGTGCGAAGGAGCCTCTATTTACACACATGAATGGTGTTTCTGCTGCACCTCTAGTGAAGGTACAGCTGAAGCAGGAGTAGATCCCTTGAAATTCCCAGCTAATGTGTTATCACATTGAGCTGAAATCAATCTTTTTTGTGTACCCATTAAGTAAAAGGTAATGTTTCCAAAATTTAACTGGACAAACATGTGATAATCACCAGAAACTTAGGCCAGTGTGAAGGTCAAAAGTGCTTTGTTGTTTTTTACTATTAGTATGTTGTGAAGGAAACAAAGCAGAGGGAAAAAGTCAATGAAGAGGAAAAAGAAAGACTTGTATTTATATAGTGCCTTTCATGACCTTAGGACATCCCAAAGTGCAGGGATGTTTCTTCTGGCTGGGGGTGTCTAGAACAAGGGGCCATAATCTCAGGATACTGTGTAGGCCATTTAGTACTGAGATGAGGAGAAACTTCTTCACTCAGAGGGTGGTAAACCTGTGGAATTCTCTACCGCAGAAAGGCTGTGGAGGCCAAGTCACTGAATATATTTAAGAAGGAAATAGAGAAATTTCTAGACTCTAAAAATGTCAAGGGATATGGGGAGAGAGCGGGAGTATGGTGTTGAGATAGAGGATCAGCCATGATCGTGTTGAATGGTGGAGCAGGCTTGAAGGGCCAAATTACCTACTTCTGCTTCTATTTTCTATGTTTCTATGTTTCTTTACACTGAAGTTCTTTTGAAGTTTAGTCACGATTGTAAGGTAAGAAATGCGACAGCCAGTTCATGCACAGCGAGCTCCAGTAAACAGGTATGTGACGACTAGATAATCTGTTTTAGTGATGTTGTGTGGGCATTAAATATTGGCTGAGACACCAGGGAGGAAACATATCTTCTTCGAAATGCTGCCATCTGGACCTTTTAAGTTCGCCTGAGAGAGCAGACTGGGTTTTGGTTTAATGTCTCATCAGAAACAGACACAGGCTCCTGGCATCACCTGAGCTTGAAGCAAGCAGCATGGATTAAAGTTTCCATTTTTATTTCAGGTATTATTAATTTTAATTAATTAATATTACACAATCCAATAGGGAACTTTTTTGTTGGGTGTGTACCATAATGTTGCGTTATGGCACCGTAATATTAGCCAAGAGCTGTGCAGAAATTTGCTGGTCCCACCTCTGTTATTCTTCAACTTACCAAATGAGTTTTTAAGGACGTTAATTGATTAAGAGAGCACAGATTGCTTGTGAAATTCCCTGGTAACTGTCTAATTATGACTAAAACAGCAATAATATCATTTTGCTGAGTAATAGGGTCATCACTGCAGTGAGGTACTCATTACAAAGCCCGCTATGGGAATCTTTTCATTGTCATCAGCAATCTTAACAGAACTCCTTCTAAATACTCAGCAGTCCAGTCAGCAAGTTTCATGCACACATTGGCAACTGTGTAAGGCTTTGCTTGTCCTTGAAGTTCAATGTAAGCTCCAAGAGCAGCAGGAAAAAAGCAGGAGAATGACATTAGGTCATGATGCTCTTTTTGACGGCCGGTGCAGGCACGATGGGCCGAATGGCCTCCTTCTGTGCCATAACAATTCAGCGATCCTGTGATTCTTAGCTTTTAGCAGCCACTTTGCAGCCCTCTTATCTCACCATTTACTGTAACAGCTTCAGGACTTAACCAAAGTTCCCATATTCCTCTAGGAGGAAGTGCGATCTATGTGAGATAGGTGTGGCAGCATTTCCAGGGATGGTGGAGGGTTAAAGGAGAGTTCTTGAGAGAGGGCTCCTGTCAGATTCCTGTGCTGGTCAGCCTGCCCTGTTTTGGAAGTTTCTCATCCTCCCTTTAATCTTTGCATCCCCCCACCCCTTTGAATATACCCTCTTTATTTTTATTATTATTTTAATTCCTATTTCTCTCATTATGACTGCTATTATCTCATATTTATCTCACTTCGGCCATTTAACTAGCCCCTGTTCTCCAAAAGGCACATTGAAGGCCATTCTATCTCTTTAGCTTTGTATGTTAGTGTTTCCCCAACGTACCCTTGTTAAAGAAGTTAACTTGATAGACTCGACTGCTTTCCATGGGAGTCTGCTCCAAAAAGCTTTGCTATATTGTAATTTTGCTTTCTAGTTTGTGATGACAGTTTTAAGTCAGATAAGCTGTTTATTTACATTACACCTACTTATCAGCATCTGAAGGAGCTACGACAGGTAATGGTGGTGTAGTTGTTATCTAGCTGAGCCAGACCTCCAAGACCTGGACTAAGGATCCAGAGAATGTGAGTTCAGAATCCCACAACAGCAGTATGAGAAGCTCAATTCAGCTGAAAAATAATTTGGAAATAAAAATAAAATACCAGTAAAAGTGACCATGAAGCAGTTGGACCGTTACAAAAACACAGCTGGTTCACCAATGCCCTCTCGGGAAGCTAATCTACTGACTTAACTCAGTTGAGGCCTATATGTGCTCCAGATCCCATTTCAATGTTATTGACTCTTAACTACCCTCACCGAGTGTTAGATTGTTCATCCAACAACAGGGAACATGAGACAGGCTAGCTTTACATACTCAGGGTGCGAGCATTGTTGGCAAAGCTAACATTTATTGCCCATCTTTAGTTGTTCTGAGATGGTAACACTTTGATTTTTATTTATTCATTTACAGGATGTTGGCATTGCTGGCTAAGCCAGCATTTATTACCCATTCCTAACTGCTCTTGAGAAGGTGGTGGTGAGCCACCTTCTTGAACTGCTGCAGCCCATGTAGTGTAGCTAGACCCACAGTGCTGTTAGGAAGGGAGTTCTAGGATTTTGACCCAGTGACACTGAAAGAATGACAATATAGTTCCATGCCAGGATGATGTGTGGCTTGCAGGAGAACTTGCAGGTGGTGGTGTTCCTATGCACCTGCTGCCCTTGTCATTCTAGATGGTAGAGGTCGCAGGTTTGGAAGGTGCAGTTGAAGGATCCTTGGTAAATTGCTGCAGTGTATCTTGTAGATGGTACACACTGCTGCCACTGTGCGTCAGTGGTGGAGGGAATGAATGTTTAAGTTGGTGGATGGGTGCCAATCAAATGGGCAGCTTTATCCTGGATGGTACCAAGCTTCTTGAGTGTTGTTGGAGCTGCCCTCATCCAGGCAAGTGGAGAGTATTCCATCACACTCCTGACTTGTGCTTTATAGATGGTGGACAGGCATGGGGGAGTCAGGAGGTGAGTTATCCTCTGCAGAATTCCCAGCCTCTGACCTGCTCTTGTAGCCACAGTATTTATATGGTTGGCCCAGTTCAATATCTGATTAATGGTAAACCCCAGTATGTTGATAGTGGGGGATTCAGTGATGGTGATGCAATTGAATGTCAAAGGGAGATGGTTAGATTCTCTCTTGTTGGAGATGGTCATTGCCTGGCACTTGTGTGGCATGAATGTTACTTTCCACTTAGATATTGTTCAAGTCTTGTTACATTTGGACATGGACTGCTTCAGTATCTGAGGAGTCGCGAATGGTGCTGAACATTGTGCAATCATCAGCGAGTATCCTTACTTCTGACCTGATGATGGAGGGAAGGTCATTGATGAAGCAGCTGAAGATGGTTGCATCCAGAACACTACCCTGGGGAACTCCTGCAGTGATGCCTGGGGACTGAGGTGATTGACCTCCAACAACCACAACCATTTTCCTTTGTACTAGATATGACTCCAACCAGCGGAGATTTTTCACCCAATTCTCACTGACTTCAGTTTTGCTCGGCTGCCTTGAGGCCACACACGGTCAAATACTGCCTTGATGTCAAGGGCAGTCACTCTTACTTCACGTCTTGAGTTAAGCTCTTTTGTTCATGTTTGGATTAAGGTTTTAATGAGGTCAGGAGCTGAGTGGCCCTGGTAGAACCAAAACTGAGTGTCAGTGAGCAAGTTATTGCTGAGTAAATGCTATTTGATAGCACTGTTGATGTCGCCTCCCATTACTCTGATGATTGAGAGTAGACTGATGGGGCAGTAATTGCCGGGTTGGATTTGTCCTGCTTTTTGTGTACAGGACAAACCTGGGCAATTTTACACATTGCCAATAGATGCCAGTGTTATAGCTGTGCTGGAACAGCTTGGCTAGAGGCAGGGCTGAAGCAGAAGTTTTCAGTACCATTGCAGGAATATTTTTTTTATTCATTCACGGGATGTGGGCTTTGCTGGCTGGGCCAGCATTTATTTTCCATCCCTAGTTGCCCTTCACAAGGTGGTGGTGAGCTGCTTTTTTGAACCGCTGCAGTCCATGTGGTATCGGTCCACCCACGGTGCCGATAGGAAGGGAGTTCCAGGATTTTGACCCAGCGACAGTGAAGGAACGGCAATATATTTCCAAGTCAGAATGGTGAGTAACTTGGAGGGGAACTTCCAGGTGGTGGTGTTCCCATTTATCTGCTACCCTTGTCCTCCTAGATGGTAATGGTCTTGGGTTTGGAAGGTGCTGTTGAAGGACCCTTGGTGAATTCCTGCAGAGCATCTTGTAGAATATTATCAGGGCCCATAGCCTTTGCAGCATCCAGTGCCTTCAGCCACGTGAAGTGCACTGAATAGACTGAAGACTGGCACCCTCGATGCTGGGACCTCAGGAGGAGGCTGAGATGGATCATTCATTCGGCACTTCTGGCTGCAATGAGTTCTGCTTCACAATGAAAGGGAGAACTTGGGGCAGTTGCTTATGTGCTTGGTTTTGTGTGTGAGGAGTTCAATAAGAAGCTGCAGTCAGCCTGGGTGGAAATTAGTGGTTGCTGCGGCCCATTTAATGCCAATCAGGCACTTACCTTGGTAAGGTCCTTGGTGTTTTCAGGGTGGAGGTCCTACCTTTGAGAGCTGTTGGACAATCAGGAGGTGTCATGGCCACTGCTGGAACTGCAGGAGGGCCTAGAAGCAGGATCATGGCTAAAGCCCTGGAGGAAAGGTGGGTGAGGTGGCGGTGGTGGGGGGGGTGGGGGGGAAGCACCTGGGCCATGCCAGAGAGGGGTGGAGGGAGTCAGTTTAAAGGGCAGATTGGGGTCTTCCTGCATGACTTCCGGGCAGACTTTCCCGCTGGGGTCTCTCTGTTAAGCATGGGCTGCCCAAGTAGGCTGGGACCCTCACCCCAGACCACAGGCATGCTCGCTAGGGTTTACCCGGTGGCTTGTCAAAATGGCATGGCTCTGCCCAATGTTGGTTTTCTACCAGTGGCAGTAGCATGAGGTCTGTAAGTGGCCGTCAAGGGTCTCAATTGACCTCCGGGCAGGAAGGCTGTCTTTGAACCTTCCCCAAGACCTAGTTGGGCGGAGATGGGAAGGTGACGGGATCTCCACACCTTCCCGCCCGATTATACAGGCCAACTCACCTCCTGGCCTGCCCCCAGAGGGAGGGGAGTGAGGGGAATCAAATTCTGTCCTCAATTCTGGCATTGAGGAGCTTATTTCACAAGGGAGCAGGATGTGGAGTGCCTCTCTAAATTCACAAGAAGGACGTTGGAAGTTGAGACCCTTCACCAGGAGGACAGTTTATAAGTTGGCCCTTAAACAGTGTGTGGCAACTTGTGTATGATTTCTGAAGAATGATACCATTTTAATTGAGAGAGAAGGAAAGTGAGAGAGAGAGAGAGAGAGAGAGAGGAGAGAGATAGAGAAAAATGATGTTCCTCCATTGAAGTTGATTTTTAGCTTAAAAGAACACAATGATTTTTGCTACTGCTCCCAGTGTCCCATAACTGTACAATAGACATATTATTCATTTCTCTATTAAAATGTTTTGCTTCATAGAAGAGAAACAATGTTGGTTTATAGAATAATGCTAATATTACATAATGCATTGCACTGTTTCAGTTGTGCTGCACCTGCTCAAAGGATAGTCACACTGTTAAAAAATCACAAAGGATAAGCCTGGGGAGTAGAGCCATCTTTGAAATCCTTTTTATGCACATACTATGTCAACCACCCATCTTATGTTGTACACCCTACAATAGAAGTAATGACCTTTTTGTTTTCTCGTATAATACCCTATTCAGTTAATGAAATTTCCGTCATGTACGACTAAAGCCTAGGGAACAGGCCAGGTGCATCTGGGAAAGGCCCACTGCAGGTCTGTTAATGGTTTGAATGGCACAAGATGCAGCGGGCCTTCCTAAAAAGCGGTGACACAGGAATCTCACCAGCCTCTCCAGCTGATGGCCAAAACCCCATTGCCCCTCAAAATTCCACCCTAAATTTCCCCAATCCTTTATTTTAGAAGAGGATTTATTTAAAAAGTGTGTCACACAAAGTTAAAAATTAAAAAGTTCTGCAACTTTTCCTTCACTTCTTTAACTCAGCCTTAATCCATACTTCATACTTCATGGGCTTGATTCGACGCTCCCATGCCACTGGGTTTGAAGGCAAGGGGGCATGTGAAATACAATGGGGCAGCCTGCTCCTGCCCCCACACCAATTATAGCAGCGGCAGTGGGGTGGCATTGGACGGTTACCCATGAGTGGCCAAGTGAGGCTTTTAAGAGGACAATCAATGCCTACTTAAGGGCCTCATTCCACTGCCGGCATTTAACCAGTGGTGGGAGAGGCCCACACGAAGTGGCCAGTCCAGCAGGTTTCTATGTGCAACCTGGTGGCAGGTGGGGTGGGTCACTCCTTAACTGGCCCCCTTAATTGTCCCATCAGATGCCTGTTCGGCTGACAGTCAAGCATCATCCAACTGCATAATGAGTCTTTTTATTTTCCAATTTGTGTAGGAAGGCAGTGCACCACAAGGATGGATGTGTTGGCCGACGAATGGCTGGAGCAAGGGGGCAAGACATGTAATGAAACCTCTAGGAATATATTTAATCACTGTTGGCAACCCTACTCCCAGGCTGTAACCACCACCCCCCCACCCCAGGTTGCTCTCTCTCCATGGCCTCTCAAACCCTAGCCCCCACACCTCTTGCGATCCCACTCGCTAGCTCCCAAAACACCCACAAGGTTCCAATGTATCGCAGCTCGCCTCCTCATCGCCCGGGTGCACTACTGGCAATGGCCACTGCTCTCCCGCTGAGGCTACCGGTACATCAAGAGCTGCCGCCCTCTGGCGCTCTGAAGCAGGACTTACTATCCCAAGTAGTGGAAATCCTACTTCTGGTCATTAAATGACTGCAGCACAGCCGACCTTCTGCTGGGCGGTCACCCCACCCTCCCCATCCCCATGACCTTTTAGCCATTTAAACAGAGACCACGGTGCACCATAAAATCCAGCCCCATACATTAGATTTCAAACAATAATAGAACCATAGAAAAGTTAAAGCACAGAAGGATTCCATTTGGCCCATCTTGTCCATGCCAGCCTGAGGACACCCAGGTGCCCTTTCTAATCCCACCTTCCTGCACCCAGCTCATAGCCCTGCAGCTTACAGCACTTTAGGCCCAGATCCAGGTACTTTTTAAAAGAGTTTAGAGTTTCTGCCTCTACCACCAACTTGGGCAGCAAATTCCAGACACCCACTACCCTCTGTGTAAAAAAGTTCTTCCTCATGTCCCCCTTACACCTTCTGCCACTTATCTTGAATCTATGTCCCCTGGTTCTAGAATTCTCCATTAAGGGAAACAATTTTATCCTCTCCACTCTATCTATTCCCCTCATAATTTTGTATACCTCAATCAAGTCACCTCTCAGCTTTTTTTGTTCTAAGGAAAATAACCCCAACCTATCCAATCTCTCCTCGTGGCAATCGTGGGGATATTTGCAACATTGTTAGTTTAAAATGCTTGCACATGTCTCACCAACAACTTGCCATTATTTAGCATCTTCAATGGTATAAAATGTCCCAAGACACTTCAAGGAAAGGTTATTAAGCAAAATTTGACACTTAACCACATAAAGAGATATTTGGACAAATAATCAAACGCTTGTCTAGATTTTAAGGAGTGATATAGAGGAAGAAAGGGAAGTGGAGCTTCAGAGAGGCTTAGAGAAGACCAGATCAGGCTATTTATCCACTGAGCTTCGTTATTATTATCTTTCCTGTCACTTATTTTGCTCCTCTCTCTTTTTAGTTATTTGTGGAGCTATCCTCTTTGTCTGGTTTCTTCCGATAAACCAATTGTTTATCTGTTGGGAATTTAGGTCTTTTTTTCCTTTTGCATCTCATCCATCTTCCAGTGCTAGTTTCTGCGGCTTCTTCTGATTCCTTTTCCATGGGCTTTTAACTCATGTCTTTCCTGTTGGGTCAAGGCCTCTTCTTATTGTTATAGGGCTGTAATTGAGAACTCTGGTTTGCTCAAACATAATCAGTCAATATTTTCCAGAGCCCCAGTGGACCCCAATGATACACTAACCAACTGTCCACCAGACCTTGGTGAGAAGAGACCATAAATTATGATAATAAATGATTATAGGCCCCTTATAAAAACAGGCATTGACTTTAAAAATACATGCCTGGAAATTAAAGGATGATATTGTCTTCAGAAAGATGAACATGTGTAAAGTTCCTCTATTCACCATTTTAATTGTTTCAAATAATTGGATTAGTTCCCTCTGCTAAAATCACAGATAGAAATAATTATTTTAAATGCACTAAGAGGCTAATTTTATGAATGAGCGCTTCTAATGGCAGCTTTGCCCCCTGACAATGCATTGTGGGAAGCTGTGAACACACAATTTCCCAATTTTTGATGAGGTTCTCAGCCGATAGTGTGCAGCAAAAAGATTGACATGCTCCAACCGATTGTCTCTGTCCACTATTTTAGCAGATTAATTGATCTGCTCATCTAAAATGGTTAAAATTTAATTTGTACAAAAGACCTATTTTCACAAAACCCACTAATCATGAGTGCAATAATATCGTACAGCATGAATTTCAGCCATCGGTCACTTACTTGTTCTGCTTTCTACCCTTAATGTCACCATTAGCATGTTCCTTAGATAATATCACTACCGTCAACACCCCCCTTGTCCTTTTGTCTACGACATCTTTGGCAATCTCTTCTTTGCCTCCACCTATCACTGGCCCTCTATCCAGCTCCAACTGTTCCACCCCCCTCAACCAGCTTATATTTCACCTCATTTCTATATTTCTTTAGTTTTGATGAAGACTCATACGGACCCGAAACGTTAACTGTGTTCCTCTCCACAGATGCTGTCAGACCTGCTGAGTTTTTCCAGCTATTTTTGTTTTTGTTTCAGATTTCCAACGCATGCAGTATTGTGCTTTTATCTATGAATTTCAGCCTTATATTTTTGAAACTAACTCATGGGATGCCAGTTAACATATTTTGTATCTCTGTGAACGAAAAGTGCTCCATGCCCATAGTTGATGCACATTAGGTGCAAGTTAGTGTAAGATCTGGCACTACAGCCTGCTACGCAGCCATTGCATAGTTTGGTGGGAGCATATGTGATTATAGGAGCTATTGCAACAAGCATGAAGGAGGCTCATTAAGCCCCCCACCCACCCCCCCAACCCCCACCAACCACAAAAAAATAATGAAACGCTAGTGCTAATGTGAAATAGGAGCTAGGTGATAGGATTCTATGTCAGCCATGTTGACTATTCTTTCTTAAAGGGGATTTTGCTTGGTTGTTGTAGGAAGTGGCTGTAATTTGATGCAGTGATTTTCCATTCCCCTTAATAGCCTCGTTTTATTGCCCCTCTGGCGGTCTTACAACTTGATGATTATTTTTTCTGTGAACAATAGCATCATTATGTATATTTTATTCATGCATTTTAGGATACATATATAATGTAAGTGCTTAGAAACAGGAAAGGCTAATAGACTTGACAGGTTGGATTTTCATTCTCGAGGTGGGTAACAGGGAGTCGGGAGTTTTCGTGGCTCAGCCCTCTGGACTTGGGAGAAAGTACTTGCAAAGACAAGATTTTCATTGCGGGGGTCCAAGCTGGGGTTGCAATCGGGCCAACCAACTTGCGAAAGAGTTCTGAGGCAGGCACAGCGGCTGCCATCTGTTTAAAAGGCTTGCTTTGGTGCTGTGGGAATTTTTCCCAGTTATAATGAAAAAAGGTAAGTCCCTCTAGCCATCACCGTCCACATACTCCCCGTGTCCCCCCACCCATCTGCTATGGCCCATCATGTCCCTATGCCAAAATATGCCCCCACTTATCCTCTATGGGTCCCCCATGCCAAGTTATGGCATTTCCATGCCCATTCACCCATTATACATTGTATAAAATCATTGAGCTTGTGACAGTAGGATGTGTAATAAAAGCTTTAAAAACAATCATACACTGATAACTTTCCACTTTCTTAAAAAAAAACCTTTTGACTCCTGTGAACCCATAAACCCATTAGCCTGTTTAAATACCTAAGTCCAAGGGAAAACATTGCTTGATTCACAGCTCTGGCTCTCCAAACTATGCCGTCAATTAAACAATTGAACATAGAGCTATCAAGTATTTGCAGTTTCAGCTATTGATACTTAAGGGTCTGAATGATTGACAATTGTATCAGCCTATAGTAAGATTTTTTAAAGAAAGTGAAAGTTGCCAATGAATGACTATTTTTTAAAAGCATTTTTTTTACACATCCTACTGTCACTATATAGTGTTTATTGGTTTTATATGGTGTATAATGGATGCAAGGGCATGGAAGTACCATAACTTGTCTTGAGGGGGCATGAGGGGTCATAGCGGGTGGGTGGGAGCATACTTAGCATGGTGGGGTATACGGAGCCATAGGATGTGGGTGCGGGGAATATGAGGATTCATAGAGGGTGGATGGGGGGCATACTTGACATGTGGGGGCATGGGGAGGATGTTTTGAACTTACCTTTCAAAATGTCCCCTCATGCCAACTATGGTTCACAAAACCCCTGAGGTGCCATTAACCATGACTCTTTGAAAATTTAACCTGACTCCAGGAAAATTGTGGAGGGCTGCGGCGTCTCTAAACCCACAATGGAGTCGGCCAGGTCAGGAATGACCCAAACCAACCCGCACCCTTAAAAGGCCCTGGGAATGGGGTCGGCAATCCTGGAATCGAGTCCTGACTGCCATTTTTAAAGGTCCACAGAGTCTTCTTGAATCAGTGAAAGCCCAGCCTGACTTGCCTGGTCCATTTTGATAGCATTGTTTCATCCATCCACCTTAAAGTGGACAAATATAGATGATAGTTCATCGCCTGCACCATGCAAAGTACAAAAATAAAGAAGATGGGAATCCAATCTGTGGTGATGTACACAGAGAGGGCAGTTGTACATAAATCACAGAATTTGGAAGACAAGCCCGTTGCCCATTTTTGCTGAGTTGCACTTATGTATTTTATTTGCTGGAATTTTGTTTCCAATTTTATTAATAACAGACATTTTTTCCAAAAAAGGGGCCCTTTTTGTTTTTAAAGTGCCTCATTTCCAGCTATCCCTGAAATATCAGCTAATGTGTTGCACACAAATGGATTGAACAGATGACAGATGTGCCTGTTAGGTATAGTTGCTACTTTCATTTCCTTTTCCACTAAATGGCATGATATGGCCACCTGAAGTACTGTGTGTCCCTAATGGGATCAATGATGGCTGCTATAATTCTAAACTCACAGCCGGTCGTGACATCCACAAGTAATGCCTCAACACAAAAACAGAGCATTTGGCAATTAAGTCTGTGCTGGTATTTTTCTTCATTTCAGCCTCTGAGTCTAATTCTACTGCCCTACTTGTTCCTCGTACATACTTACATTGCTCTTTTTTGCGTGTCTAATTCTCTTTTATCGACTATGTTCACGAGTAAGATCATGCTTTTTTTTCTTCAAGTGGTGGGTAATACTAGACTATGCAGCAGAGAAAATAGTCAAGTGGTCTTCTGATAGGCTTCTACCAGGGTCACTAGCTGAACCCAGGCTCAGATTGTCCCTTTGTTTTTGATGACATATAGCCTTGACCTTCCCTTGGTGCTGCTTCTGAACCCATTTGTGCATGAGCTCCAAAATTCAACACAACGAATCCTTCTTGTAGATTGCAGCATTACAACTGTGGTTATATAGAGGTGGGGCAACGAACATTGCCTTCATCATGGCTAATAGAAGCTTCAGTAATATATGTGCATACCCATTCCTCTTTTTAAGTCAAAAGTATACCAATGATTCAAACGTAGACATTTATGGCAATCTTAAAGTGATTTGAAACTATAAAATATTAAAATTTAATATTTTATTGTTGTTAGCTTCTTGTGAACAAGAAATAAATTGTTGCATTATGCATGATACTGTGACCTCATTTGCATTATGCTTGGATTCTTATTAAGACTTTACTTTCATTAATAGATGAGAATAACAGTTTCACCAAGCTGAGTCAGTGTAATGAGCCTGCTCAGATTAGATTGATGGAAGGTGCAACAATCATGAGGAACTAAGTCATTTGATTTACAGATTAGTGGCTACAAAAGTCACCTTTTTACATATGATTAACTACAACTCGTACTAGCAGTATCATTTTGGTAATTTCTGAATTCCTGTCAACAAAGCTAGAACAGCCACAGGAAGCAGAGAGTTCAGTTACAAGCAGAGATTATCCCTGCTGTTCTGCTATTCTTGGTGTTAATAAATGTCTAATTAATGAATCACATGAATACAGAAGATAATGCTTTAAGATGGTGCTTCAATTAGAATTGTGAACTGCTTTAAGAAGCTCAGGCAATTCCACTTATTAAAAATTCATCAGCTCTCTTTTTTGTTATTTGTGGTTTACGTTCACTGAGTTTAGGCTAAATAAATTCAATGGTAGCTTTCAAAAGGGCAATGGATAAATCCTTGAATGAGGACAAAATGCAGGGATATGAAGAAGGATCTGGGGAATGAGGCTAACTGGATCACTCTTTGGATGAGATGTTAAATCAAGGCCCCATCTACTCTCTGAGTGAACATAATGGATCACACGGCACTATTTTGAAGAAGAGCAGCAAAGTTATCCCTGATGCTCTGGTCAATATTTATCCCTCAATTAACATCACAAAAACAGATTATCTGATCATTATCACAGTGCTGTTTGTGGGAGCTTTCTGTGTGCAGATTGGCTGTTACGTTTCCTACATTACAACAGTGACTACACATCAAAAATACTTCAATGACTGTGAAGCACTTTGTGGTCCCTTCCTCTCCTTCCCCTCCCTCCCTCCCTCAAAGTGATGGTACAGCCTTAATGACCCAAATGGCCTCCACTGTGCTGTACTATTCTATGATTCCATGAAAATGATACTTTCACATGTCTATAATCATGCATTGTTGTATCATATTTTATCACTGATTAAAGCTCGAGACCAATTTACTTCAGCTGAAGACCTCATTTTAACAGCTGTAAATTTGTCCCTCAGCTGATTCCATGCGGGTTTGAAAGTTGGGCTTGTCTCAGGATTGAAATGTCTTGTTGACCTTTTGGCATTGTCTGCTTTCGTATTTTGTTCATGGAGCCTGGCTCTCAGGTCAATCTCTGGTTTAGCTACTGCTGTAAGTAGATTGATCCACTCCAGTATGGAGTTGCCTTGTCTTTCCTTTGCAAGAGAACAATACACTTAGCAGGAAGGTGAGCCAGATATATCAAACTTCTGGATTAATACTATTCCTTCCCGGATTTCCAGGAATATAGGCTCAGATGATCCTCAAAGTTGTCACCCAGTTACCTTTAGCATTACATCAAACACAATTGAATTATCATTAGGATCAATGCAGAATTTCACTACATTCTGAACTGACATGGAGATTTGGGTGTTGCTGTATTGCGGTACCACATACTGCCCACAGCAACAATACAGACCATTTTGTTTGTAGGATCAGTAATTATTTTGCAAGAATTTCCATTTTGAAAGATCATTAAGTGTTGGCATTGGTTTAAGTTACAGAAGGCGATGTGAAACTGAGCAGAATTGCAATTAAATATAACATTGTAATTGTGATCCCAATTTTGAAGCAGTTTTATTTAGGTAAACATATTTCAGTGACATTTTTAGTAAATTTCTATATGTTCAGAGCATTGTGGATTTTATTGGAGATTTTGATGATTCTTTTCATGCGGACTGGACCAGAATCTTGTATATTAGGATTATTGCCTTCAAGACATTATGCATCTGATTTAGTTTAGTTATCTGTTCCTCCATTTGAGCTACCTTTATCTTAATAACAAGTTATTATAAATGGCAGCGCTTAGCTCTATGTGGCAATTCTCTTTTTTTATTGCAAACCTAAGTTAGCCCTCTTCCTAAGCACATGAGTCAATTGGTCCAGATGTTATTGGAATGAGGCATCACACAGAGTGCCCTGTCAGTTAGATTTTTGCCTCACCCTTCAACTCGCAAACGTTTGCCCTGCAAGCTGCTGGAAGTGTGAGCTGGTAAGGGGAGCAGGGCATCTCGAATCTTGGTGAACAATGGAACCAACTCCTTAACTGATGAGATTTAAGGATAGATTAAGAAACAGGGAAATGCCAAAAAAGGAAAAAGGGTGAATTAGAGTCATAGAGTTAACGTTTCGAGTCTGTATGACCCTTCTTCAGAGCCGAAGAAGAGTCATACAGGCTCAAAATGTTAACTCTGTTTCTCTCTCCACAGATGCTGTCAGATTTGTTGAGTTTTTCCAGCATTTTCTGTTTTTATTTCAGATTTCCAGCATCCGCAGTATTTTGCTTTTATATTATATTGAATTAGAATCATATCAGGCACGTAGGGAGAAATAAAGAGAGGGAATGAAAGATTGGATTAAGAGTGATTTTTAAAAAGCAACAGGACAAGCAAGAGCATATTTGAAAATTTTAATTTTAAGTTTCTGAAACCTTCAACAACAATAGGTTATCTGTAGGAATTAGACTTCACAGTTTAAATTATTCACTTTCTACATCATTCTATATCACCTCAAATGTATAGTCACCTTGGCTGTATCTCTGGGATGCATCCTTGGTTTCCTCCTCATCACTTTCCACATGATACCTCTTGATGTCATCAACTGGAAACATATGGTCAGCTTGATAACACTCACCTTTGTCTCTTTGCCTTCTCAACCCAAAAGCTACGCCTACATCCTCCAACCACCAGTACACAACCTGATTGAAACAAAATTTCCTCTGGCTTTTTGTTGGCTATATAGATGCCATTTTTTTTTTGTCTCTTCCCAATACCCATGAGGCCCAGGTATTCACAGAATCACAGAATCATTCAGTGTAGAAGAGGCTCTTCGGCCCATCGAGTCTGCACCGACATGTGAGAAACACCTGACCTACATACCTAATCCCATTTACCAGCACTTGGCCCATAGCCTTGAATATTATGATGTGCCAAGTGCTCATCCAGGTGCTTTTTAAAGGATGTGAGGCAACCTGCCTCCACCACCCTCCCAGGCAGCGCATTCGAGACCGTCACCACCCTCTGGGTAAAAAGGTTTTTCCTCACATCCCCCCTAAACCTCCTGCCCCTCACCTTGAACTTATTGACCGTATTACTTTCCCAGCATTTTTCTCACATCCCCCCTAAACTTCCTGGCCCTCACCTTGAACTTATTGACCGTATCATTTTTGCACCTTTCCTGTCTCAACCCTACAGATGCTTCAACTTATCTGAAATGCTGCAACCATCTCAAGTCCTCATCTACAATCCTGTCACCATCATTTTATCCAAGTTTGCTGATTTCTTGTGGCGCAGCAGATTTGACTTCATTCTCATTTTCATTTCTCTCTCGGCCTCATCACACCATACTTCAGCAACTTCATCCTCACCGGCATCATTTACTCTAACACGAGTTTCAGCTCTCTGCTCTCCAAACCCCCCACTTCACAACTAGCCAGTTCAGTCACTCTGTGCAACTGTCTGGGACTGTCTGCCCAGTTCCTCAAACATTTCCTACTTTCAAAATCATCCACATTGACAATACCTATGATCTCACACCCTAACTCTTTTAAATGTTCCTTTTCTTTTCCTGCTTGGCTGTCATTATTTACGCTTTGAGGTATCTTCCTGCAACTGAGCATCTTTCTAGAAATACAAGTTGGTGCTTTCACCTATTTGTTTTACACTACTATCCATCCTACTGTCCATTTTTCCACCTTATTTCATCTTCAACCACTGAGCCCTTTATATTTTTCTTTTGATTTGATATTTTTTATAATCCGTGCTTCTTTAGTGTATGTTTTATAATATATTTATGTCTATTTTCCCCTTTGAATGATTGGTCTATTTCTCAGCTTCAGCAGCACTCAATAGGATTGGTTAACTGCACTTATGGGTTGAGAAATGGCCCAGACTTTCAAACAAGCACGATACCAGGTACCCTACATTATTGAACAGTCTGGCCTGAAAAGCTGTGTACATTATTAAAATATCATAGATCACAGTTTAAGTATCCAGGCCTGTATTTGATCATAAGCCTCACAGTTGTGCAATAGTCAGCTTTGTTGCTTTTCGTTTAAGCATTATTAATATGAATCAACCCTGTTCTTGCTTGACATTATCAAGGCCTATTCACTTTTTAGATATATTTTTCTTTGTCTTCCCTCAAAGGACCTTTTATTAATCTCAGTCTTTCTGTTACTTAGTCTCCTCCGTCTTAATAAAGCAGATGATTTTTTTTTAGACCATTCTTTGATAAAGTAGCTAGACAGAAGCAATTTCCTCTAGTAGGGGTATCCAGAATAGGGAACATAACTTTAAAATTAGAGACGGTTTGTTCTGAGTGATGCCACAAAGCATTCCATCACATAAAGGGCAGTGGAAATCTGGAACCCTCACCACAAAAAAGCTGTCAAGGCTGGGGATCAATTAAAAATTTGAAGGCCAAGATTGAGAGATTTTGTTAGGAAAAGATATTAAGGGTACAGAAGCCGTGCAGGTAGATGGAGTTAAGAAACAGATCAGACATGATCTAATTGAAGGGCAGAATAGATTTGAGGGTTGAATGGTGTACTCCTCTTCCTATGCTCCTTTGTTATGTTCTATATTCCTTGCCTCTGTATCCATCCATTTTTGGAAATAATTGCCTTCTCAATCAGGAATAGATAACAGGCATAGAACATATTGGGCCAAATCTTCCAGTATTTAGATCATTGGAGATTGGATGTATGACTGAAGATACATCAGGATCTATGTGGGAATTGCTCAGGAAGTTTAAACTCCCAATGGGCAATTCTGCTGCTCCTCGCGACCCTTCGTGAATGTTTTTGACTACACTGGATTTGGAGACTTGGGCCAGATTCATGGGGCTGACCTGAAAAGTTACCCAGGAAATGTTAGACAGGTTAAAACCTAGTCTAATCCTGGGTAGCTACACGGCCGAGCCCCCATTCACACCCCTCAGCCACCCAACTATCCCCCAACCTCCGCCCGAACCCCCAACCACCCCCATGACCTGATTCCCCCTGACTACCCCTGATCCTACCAGACCCAACTATCCACTGCCCCCCCACCTGAACACCTGACTACCACAACTCAAATAGCCTCACAACTACCCAACTAACTCCTGACCACCCAACTACCCACGACGCTAACCAACCCAATTATCTACCCAACTGCCCCTCAGTCTGACCCAATTACACCCCCTGACCTGACCCGACAAGCCTCTGACCACCTGAATATCCTCCCAGCTACCCAACTAATGCCCTCTGGCCCAACTACCCTCCTGGCCACCAGACTACCCTCTGAAATGGACTAACTCCCAGCCCAATCCGACTACACTCCTGACCCAACCCGACTATTCCCCTGACCTGGCTACCCCTCAGACTCGACCTGACTATCCCATTGACCATCCCACTAACCCCCCCACATCCTCACCCAACCTGACTAACCTCCTGAGCTGACCCAACTACCCTCCTAACAAACCAACTACCCTCCCAACCTAAGCTGAGTACTGTCGACCTAAATACCCCTTCTGACCACCCGACTAAACTCACAACCCAACACAACCTGACTTGACACATGTGCCTCTCTGGCCCAACCCTTCTACTCACCCGATCTGACCTGACTAATCCTCCCCCACAACCACTTGACTACCTCCCTGGCCACCTGACTACCCTCCCGCCCGACCCAACCCGAATAGTCTTCTGAGCCGAGTTCAATTGCAGTTTAAAGCCCTGGTTTATGTGCCTTCATCCATGTCGGAACAGAAGCAGGGGTCATTTAAAAATGGTGGATAGGACCCAATTCCAAGATTCCTGCCTCCATTCCCATTGTGTAGGATGTTTATGGCACTGGAATTCGGGCTGCCAACTGTGATTTAAAGGATTCCTGGAGGTTTCATCACATGACTTGCCCCCATGCTCTTCATATTAGATTCTAACGCATTCATCCTTGTGATGCACTGCCTTCCTACACCAACTGGAAAGCAAAAAGACTCATTACCCAATTGAATGATGGTTAACTGTCAACCAATTAGCTATTTATTTCTCATTTACAGTATTTTTATATCTGGTAAAGAGAAATGTTCAAAGAAAATGTCAAAAAACACAATCTTTTTTAAATATCCCGATTACTTTTCTCCAGGGTTGCAGACAGCAATGTCCTGGAGATTAATCTTCAATTCCTGGGGACCCAAGGCTAAACCTGGAGTTTTGACAACCCAACCGGGATAAGGGTGTGGGTAGTGAGCCCACATTCACCAATCCCACCCTTGCCTATTCCATTGCAAGGTTGAGAATTTCAGATCCCCCTCGATTTTCATGGAGTGGTTTGGTAGGAGGCGTGGTTCATAGCTCCTCATGACATCATGAACCATAGGCGAGGGGCTGGTGGGAGGGAACCCTAGTCCCAAGTGGGAACAAAAATACTATCACCTGCTCCTGGAATTCTTTCATTGACAGACTTTGAAATACAAAGAAAATATTCTTTCAGTTTCAATAGTTCAGGGCTTCATTGTAATTTAGTTTTGTTTTTACTGCAGTGATTAATTATAGGGCACTCTCCTATAATACTAAATTGACAATTACAGTGCCCACTATTGTTTAAGTACTGATATGCACTACAATACTTTTCCCATTGGGTCCCTGTTCCCATTGGGAAACATGCTCTTATGCATTCAATACTGAAGAAAACACTGCTTAAGATCTCTAGTGTAATAAGTTGAAGTGAGTTCAATCCCCAGAGTCCTTTAGAAATGAATAGAAAAACCTTCAGTAGCTTTCACTTAGAGAAAAAAAAAATATGTTCCTGGGCTGCTTTGATTGACAAAACATCTGGTGCAGCTTCAAAATAGACCTTAGGTATATTCTTTGGGGATTTCAATAGCCTCAATTATATGTGTTCTGGAATGGTTCCTTATGAAAATTGTGGCCGTTATGAATGCTTGGCTGGGTTTCGAAATGTCCAGAACAACTTTTCAGAGCAGGTGACTGTATATACATTTTGATTGACCATTTTAAAAGGTTATTAAAGGATTAGCTATCTTTCGTGTGGGAAATGTATGTTTGTTTGTTTTTACAACAGACTGGCCATTTGAGGGAATCTAATTTTTTTATTTGTTTTTAATTTCCATTTCTAAGACATCCTAAGGTTTTTCCATTGTGGGTACTAGTAGAGTGGCTATAGAGTATGCATGGGTAACAAGGAGAATGTGTGGAGGTATGAGGGAATATGGGGGTTCATGGCAGTATGAGAGGGCATGGGGATATGAGGGGGCATGGAGGAGACATAGAGGCATGAGAGTGCAAGGAAGGCATGGGGCTTTGAGCAGTATGAGGAGGACATGAGAGTATGAGGTGGTGTGGAGGGGACATGGGGGATATGAGGAGACATGGAGGGGGTATAGAGATATATGGGGGCATGGGGATATGTGGGGGCATGGAGAGGGCTTGTCAGGCAGTGGGGTGATGGGTGAGGTTTTGAGGGCCTGGCGTTCATCATTAAAAATGGGCTGATGTTCCAGTAAATGGAGACAGCCTCTAGCCTGCCAGCCTGGCCATCCATCTGCCTCTGCTGCTACCTTGAGCCTGCCTCTGAAGGTGTCTGGCCCAACTCCAGCCGGCCCCTGACTCCCCAGGACAAAAATGTGGTGGTTTGGGTGGGGGCCCTTTTAAAGAAGATGGATCTGCCGGGTTGGGAAGTTTCCTCACTTGACCTTCTCGCCTGCTGCATGAAAGTCTGGCCCATCATCCTTTGTTTTCCCAATCCATAAGGGCAACAGGAAAGGGCTCAGAAAATGTATACTAAAGATAAAATTTGTGTGATGTGGCACCACACTTACTATCAACTGAATAGTTGACACTTTAATCTTCAGACAGAACAATAATGGCCCATATTTTACAATAGTAATGATGATGAAATTGCCAATTTTTGCCACTATTACTCTGTGAAACTTCTGGCATCTAAATACGCAGTTAAATATGGAAATCAAGTAATTGCTGTCAGTGATTCCCTGCTTCTCCAGAGATACGCTGTTAAAGTCTTCGAAAATGAAAATCTTAGAAATTGCTTAAAGTCATGTGAACTTTTGCTTTTCACACAACTAGTCTCATTGTAAATACCCTTGAAAAAGTTATGCCTTAGTGAATGAAATGTAAATGAATTTTAATGGCGTAATAAGTCAGCGTTACTTCTGAATAACCTCTCTGGCTCAAAAAAGCTATTTAAATATTTGTGGAATACCAAATCTCTCCATTATGATAAAAAAAAACCATAGAGCTTTAAAATAATATACATAATTTGTTTTAAGTTTGTTTGTGATAGTTCTCCTATGTTAATCCTGTGCGAATCTTGCAATCTTTATTTTGCTCTCAAATGGTTAATACTTGAGTAATAATCAGCGCTCTTCACTTCCTGGTTTGCTGTCTGTGAGAATCCTTCAATGTAATTGCCTGCATAGCCTGCTTGGTGACCTCATTGTTGAATCACAGAATCACAGAATCACACAGTGCAGAAGAGGCCCTTCGGCCCATCGAGTCTGCACTAACACACCTGACCTACCTACCTAATTCCATTTACCAGCACTTGGCCCTTGAATGTTATGACATGCCAAGTGCTCATCCAGGTACTTTTTAAAGGATGTGAGGCAACCTGCCTCCACCACCCTCCCAGGCAGCGCATTCCAGACCGTCACCACCCTCTGGGTAAAAAAGCTTTTCCTCACATCCCCCCTAAACCTCCTGCCCCTCACCTTGAACTTATGTCCCCTCGTGACTGACCCTTCAGCCAAGAGGAACAGCTGCGCCCTATATGTAGATCAGATAAATACTCTGTAAAGGACAGATCCGAATTGGACTTCAAAATAATTCTTTTCAAGGGCTGTTGTAATCAGAATTAATTAAAATGGGTGGCTCATACTAAATGATACAGGCTGAGATGATGAGCTATTTTAAAACTTTAACTATTGGAATTTTTTTTTTCAAATTATGCATTTTCCTCCATTTCATCCATGTTATTAAAATTATAACCCTTTACAATGTATGTTTTTTTATATTCATTCACGGAATGTGGGCTTCGCTGGCTGGGCCAGCATTTACTGCCCATCCCAAATTACCCTTGAGAAGGTGGTGGTGAGCTGCCTTCTTGAACCGCTGCAGTCTATGTGGTGTAGGTACACCCACAGTGCTGTTAGGGAGGGAGCTCCAGGATTTTGATCCAGTGACAGTGAAGGAACGGCGATACATTTCCAAGTCAGGATTGTGAGTGACTTGGAGGGGAACTTCCAGATGTTGGTGTTTCCAACTACCTGCTGCCCTTGTTGTTCTAGATGGTAGTGGTCATGGGTTTGAAAGGTGCAGTTGAAGGAGCCTTGGTGAATTCCTGCAGTGCATCTTGTAGATGGTACACACTGCTGCTGCTGTGCGTCGGTGGTGGAGGGAGTGAATGTAACTTGCAATCAGATCATTGGCCTGAAGTTTTTGGATGGCAGGGTTTCCCTTCCCACCATCCGAAGAGTCAGCGGAGAACACATCCCCACTGACTCTGAGTGTCCTGCAGCCATTTCATGCTGGAATAAGTGTCAATTGGCTGCAGCAGGGCTCCTGCCCATTACTCGGGTGGAAGTCCTGCCTTAGAGAGCTGCCAGCCAATCTGATTGGCTGACAGCTCTCCAATCCCTGCATTGACTAAAGAGGAACTTCAGGAAGAAGCCTGAGCCTAAATCCCGGGACAGGAGGACAAGGTAAGTTTAAGGGGTACTAGGGCGGGGAGAGTAGGGGAGGCCTGTGGGGGTCCAAAGGGGGTGATTTGTGGTGTTGAGGTGTTGGGGGAAAGGCTGGGGTGGGGGGAAGAGGCAGAGGGAGGGGGGGGCAGCAGTCAGAAGGGGACGTCCCACCTTCCCACCTGAGATCTAAGCTTGTACTTTTTTGGGCTCTCCCATGCCAGGTAAATCCTCCCACCAGCCTAAAAATTGCGGCTGGGTGAGAAACAGCCCTTAATTGGCCACTTAAGGGTCTCAGTTAAGCCAAGGGCAGGCATCCTGACTGAGGCCTTTCCAACCCCTGTGTAAAATCCCTGTGTGGTCAGGGTGGGTGAGAACCCAGAGGGAATTTTATTCCATTTCACACTCTCCACTGCCTAAGAACTCACTGGCAAAGGAGCATGAAATTCAGGCCACCATCTTACACATTGAATCACTACAGAAACAACACAAATTGGAACGTGATTGGACACATGAGGCTCTTTGAGTAAATTTACTGATCATGTCTTCCAGAGGCAGCCATAGGTCAGATACAGAATACCATACTGTTGCATGATTCTCCCATCAAAGCTGACTCAGGAGCATCCTACTGAGATAGATCATCAGTAAAGATGTCCTTTTATGTGTTGCATCGTGTACTGAGTACAAGCTGTGGGAGAAGGTGGAGCAGGCAGGACCACTTTCATTAACAGATACTTTACTTTCCATTTGCCACTGCTCTACTTTTAAGTGCAAAGGAACCATTGAAAATTACTTTGGGCATTGCAACAGTTTAGCTTTCATGCCTCTCATTATGTGTGTGAGCTGTTTGGAATAAATAAAATAAATGGAAAGAAGAACTAAAGGGGGAATGAGGAGAAATTTCTCCACACAGAGGGTTGCTAAGATTTGGAGCACACTACTTGAAAAGTGGCATCAGATGCCAGAGGACCTTCTAAAAAATAAATTGACGTGTACTTGATGAGGACTAATTTGCAGGATTATGGGGGGTGGGGAGATACGGTGCCGTGGGACTAAATTTTAGAGACAGTGCATGCATGATGGGCTGAAGGGCTTCCTTCTATGCTGTAAGATTCTGATTAGGAAATCCAAAACACAAACTGTTGCAAAGGTCAAACACAAAGGTAATCAATGCAACTGGCTATGGTTAGGTTCAAAATTTATCTGGAACTCTACACGTATACACGTGAAGATTGTTAATGTTGAATTTGTCCAACAGTAGAATATATGCTTAAATTGGTAATTGAGCACAGCTGTCCCCAACTGGGAAAGGATTATTGAATCATTGCAAGAGTATATAAGCCAGTTCACTCTGGATGCTGAGGAGGAATTGGGAGACTTTGTGACTTAAAATTGTTGCCTTGGAAATAAACCTGTGTTTTAAGGTACAAGGTAGTTTCAGACTCATTTTTTCCTCAACATACAATTATTGGAGTTAACAGAGGTTTTCTATACATGAGTAAAGACTGAACAGACTGGAGCTTGTTTCTTTAGAAGAAAAGGCTGGGGGGGTGGGATAAGAGAAAAATTATAATGGATTTCATTGGGTAGATGTGGTGAAGATGTTTTCACCTGTCTGGGAGACCAAAACCAGGGGTCATAACTATGATAGCCACCAATAAATCCAATAGTTAATTCAGGAAAAAATTCCTTTACTCAATAAGTGTGTTAAGAATGGGGGATTCTCCAAAACAAGGAGTAGTTTAGGCAAAATGCGTAGCTCCATTTTAAGAGGAAGATAGGTAAGTCCTTGAGGGGGAAAATAATAGAAGATTATGCTGATAGAATTAGATGAAGGGGATGGGAGGAGCCTCATGTGGAACATAACTGGCGTAAGACCAGTTGGGCTAAATGACTTGTTTCTGCGCTGCAAATTCTTTGTAAATCTATTTAATGTAATTCTGATATGTCCTGTGGATTGTTTTTAGAAGGGGCAGAATAGGATGGTTGGGAAGAGATAATGTGATGTTCATAATGCGCCATAGCTTGGGAGGCTGTAAATGTGAGGGACCAAGTGCTATCAAAGTTTAATACAGTGGTTGGCTCTGGCAAACATAAACAGAGCCCTTACTGTTGTGGGAATGGTTTCCAACAGTGCATTTGGTTTTGGGATGTGAAGATTTTTTTGATTATATCCAGATATTATGGTCTTCTGTGAATAAATGGATGTCAGAATAAAGGGAGGGAGATTTCCTAAGGTATCAATGCAACTGCCTGACATGATTTCAGCAGGTCAGACAGCATCTATGGAGAAAAACAAAGTTAACGTTTCAGGTTGATGACCTTCCACCAGAACTCTGATCCTCCTCCTACACAGCCTGCAAAATCAAAGTGATGCCCAGAGGTATAGAAATTGAAATGTGTATATAGAAATCACAAAAAGATATGTCATTTTGAGAATAGGCATGGATAGCAGATAGGGACCTAGCTTTAAGTTTTCAGTAAGTTCATTTCTTGCAAAGCAGCTGAACGGGTTTTCAGGTAAAAAGCTGAACAGTAAATCACAATAATAACACTCTCTGCTGCTATTGTCAGCTAATCAGCCCCTTTAGGGTGAAGAACCAAACATGGAGGGAAGGTTTTCCTTTTATGAATGCTGAGAACCTAGAGCACTATTCAAATACTCCAAGCATATTGTGGAGCTATTCCCTTTTACATCAAATCTTGGTCAGTAATTAGCCTGTCAAATGGTAATGTACAGACTCTGCCCAAAGGCATGTCAGAGTTGCATTATGACACACACCGTACGTTGAGTGCTTGGGCAACCATATAATATGGGCAGCAATGTCCAATGTACAGCTGTGCTATAGGCACCAGAGATTACCTTGTCAGCTTCATCGTCCTTTAGCCTTGAGAACATGGACTGGAAACCAGCCCAGTCTCTCTGCAGACTTCCAAACATTCTGTGTGAAATTATGATGCTCATATCTGTTCTGTAGGCAAAAATTCACAGCACAAACTGTTTTGCATTATAGTTGCACAAGAAACTTTGATTAAGTTGGCAATCTCGTTCTGGGAAACCATAATGGAAATAGCTCTTGCTGCTGTATTAGGGAACGCTCTTCAGAGGCTGTGGTTCATACATGGGCCAAAGAAGGTGTTTTACAGTTAACATCTGGCAAAGTTCTATGCTTGACCTAGGAATGCTTGACACAACACTGACTCCCAAACTAGAAGTCTTTCTTTCTCCAGTTCTGACATTAATGAATACAAACAAACATAATTATAAATTGAATGTGCAAGGTTGTTTTTGGCTTACATCTGGATTTGATTGGAAGAATAGATTTTTCAGTAATTTCAAAAACATTTTTATTGTAATTGAAACTTAACTGAGTTTTTCATTTTGCCAAAAGCAAGACAGTATAAATTGCAGTTCAGAAAATGACTTAAAAGTAGAATACCACTCTGCAAAACAAATCCTGACACATTCAATATACTGATATAACAGATAGCAGTGGGAGGTCCATTGACATAAAATGACTCAGAGAAGCAAGGTCATCCCCAACTGCAAGACCATTAAGGAGTCAAAGCCTAGGTATTGTAAACTTTATCCCAATTTTTTAAAATTTTAAAGTACTCACTTTTAATTTTGTAAAATGCTAGCAGTCTTCCCAGTGAAATAGCTGGAAAAAAGAAAGATCTGCTTCATTACTGCTCTCAATATTATGACAATATTTTCATTGCACTTCTAGGAGAAGCAGCCAGTAAATAATTGGTTAATGTTTTTTGTGTGTGAGCCATCGGTAATAGCTGTTAATAGAACATCTTGAACAGAAAGTTTGTTTCTCTCTTCAACATAACTGAACTTTCCAGGTCTGCTTTCTTACTGGCTGTGTAGCAGCTATCACTCTGTCTACTATACCTCCTCAATAGTTATATATTTGTGATAAGGATTTTCTTCTTTATGATTACCCTACTGAACATAACAGGCATATTTGCTTTAATATGAAACAAAACCAAAGCTACAACTTATGCTGCACATGCAACCATTGTAAAGTGAATAGAATTATATAACTTGTGGGTTTTAGAATTGGCCTTGGCAAGTTACACTAATGAATGTCTATTACGTGGTGTTGGATGATGAGGGCACATTAGATTAATGTACATGATCCTACCTAAACAACATATAACTCAGATTAAAATTGTTCCTAAATGTTATTATTACCAACGCTACCTTTACCCAAGACTTAAACCTAAAACGCATGGGCCTACTCAAAATAGTTAAGCCAATTTTTTTTTCATTTTGCGGTGTTGGTTCAGGCCCAACAGTTGCTTGACCTGCTGATCTGCCAGGAACATTTACAATTAGTGTTCATTGTTTTTAAAATTCTCAAATGAAACACTTAAATTCCCTGCACTGCTTCCATCGACACTGTGCACTCTGAGCAGAATGTTTATTTTAACAAATCACCAAAACCATTGGGAACCATGGGGAGGCCTGCTCAAGTTAACTGACACTGTGACACCACAATTCCCCACCACCCTTCGTCTCAACTCTCATCAACCCAGCCCAGCCCCTTCTGGTGCTGGAAGGTTAAGTTGAAGGGAAAGTTAAACACAAATTTACAAATGCAAATTTCTAGCATGCATGCATGTGTGCAGATATTCTAAAATATCTTTATACTTTTGTTTTGCCAAGGTTGTAGAAGCAAACTAAAGGAGCAGATAGAGAGAAAGAACATCAGATGTTAAACTCCTTCAAGGTGAAACATTTGCTGTTTGCCAGGGTAAGGAGGACCATTTGCACCAGGAGTTCTGAATCCATTCCTTTGGTCAAGATAGGGTTAGAACTGAAACTGCTTCTTAAAATAAATAAATTCTCTTGGATACTTAACAGCGCTTGTCATTCACCTCCAAGAAGAGAAAAAAAGTGACTGCTCCAGCAGCTGTAAACCTGGGAATGGGGCTAGCTTATAAAGAAAAAGTGGTGTTTGCACAGGAAACCTTGCTTGTATAAGGTCCCTGTGAAATAATCCATGTGCTTACGCTGCTGAGGAGATAGTCACACACACTGGAATTTCACACAATAATGTGACAATGCTGAACAGCAAGAAGGAGGAAAAGGTAAACAGTCAATGTCAGTTCAGCATCATTCTTTGAAATTATACATGGCATTCACCTGATCCTGTTGACACTTAACCTCTTTTAGCAGCCCTCAATCCACCACCCACATCCCCACTACTACTATACCAGCATGAAGTTACACTGATTAGTCAGCTGTGTTGCACAGCTTTGAAGAATTTCTATCATGCATGAATTTCTGACTATTACTGCATCTCAACCCAGAGACGCAAGTAACTGGAGCAGGTGGGGGGAAGGGGGCAAATCTATTATGTAACTTCAAAGATGATGGAACTTTGAGTACAAGTGATGACACACATTGGGAGTATCTATAGTGCACTCATACAGTTTAATGCTGTGGGAGAGAAGTTAACAAGCATGAAATGGACAGAATTTGATGTGAGTAATAACACAGGCAGCAGAGTGTTATGGACAGGAGAGAGGGGAAAAACTGAACTCCTTTATTCTCTCACCATCTGTCCATAAGCAGAGGTGTTTTTTTTTTGTTTTAAAAATAGGCTGTGATGCTTATTCCAAAAACCCTTTGATTTTTAAAGAGACCCTCGGCAAACTCTCTTATGATTAAATTGGAAGTTTAGTTTATTCAGACTTTCAAAACTGGCAGAGGGGGATGATCGCAACTTCTCATATATGCACACATGCACACACACACACACACACACACGCACACGTATATAGTAAGGGAATGGGAAAGAGGGGTTTTACAACTATGAATAACTTAACAGTAAAAAGAATCACAGAAAAAGTTGTCAGTTTATGTGATTTCCAAAGTCCATGAAGTCCAGATTTAGAGGGGGTTTCTTCATGGAGAAGTTGCAGTTCAGATGGGCTCCTGGTTGAAAGAGGAAGTACAGAATTCCTTTAAGGTGATGGGACCACAGTGAGATGAAGTTGATATTCAGAGACTTGGTCTGCTTGGGAGGTGGTGGCAAGTGGCTTCCAGATAAATAGGCATCGAGGAGGCCTTATGGAAAGGCTGCTATTGAATGTTTGCAGGTTGGAGATAAATCAGCCAATGGACTGTTGCTGGGTTCTCAACAGTACATAGAGACTTCAAAATGATCACTCGAGTCATGTGACCCTCTTCCTCTACAATGAATTCATAAAGTGATGCTGATCTGGTGGCTGGATCTGGCTTTTGTCTGGTGTCTTATAATGTCCCAACCAATACACTCTGAAAGACCCATTATCTATATTAGTGGCCCTGTTCCTGATAGCTATTGCCTTGATAGATCCTCAGACTCCGCTAATAGTTAAACCTAGAGGTAACAAAGGCATGCATTAAAATTTCAGCTGCAGAAGAGCTGAGGTGGTAGGTTGTGGGGAGCATGCGGGGAGTGGGAGAAGAGTTTCATGATGTTACAGAGATTAAAATAGTTGGCATCAGTGATGGTGCAGATATTTGGTCAGGAGCTCACCTCAGTGTTGAATATGACATCAAGGTTGTGAACTGTCTGATTGAACCTCAGACAGGCAGAGAGGTGAAGCTGGTGACTAGGGAATGGAGTTTGTGGTGGGGACCAAAAGTAATACATAATTGGAGGAAATTTCTGCTCATCCAGTGCTGGATGTGGGACAAGCAGACTGACAATTTAGCAACAATGAAGAAGCTGGAAAAGGTGGTGGTGAGTAAGGGAGAGCAGGGTGTTATAAGCGTACATGTGAAAACTAATGCTAAACTTTCAAGATTAAACACATGAGATTTCGATGAGAGATCGAGGAACATCTTTACACAGTTGTGAGGCTGTAGAATTCACTTTCAGGACTGGTGATTGAGGCTAAACCTATAGGTTGAGGATATAGTCTTACTCCCAGCCCTGAAGCCCGTGGGACACCTACTCGGGAGTTACAGTGGGGGGCCTATTTTAATGGCTGGGCCTCATTAACCACTTTTTATCAACTGTCTGCCCTTCTGAAATGGATGCCTCCAGAGCCAGGACACTGACTTTAGAGTTGGGAAGACTGGGCAGCCTGGATGTCAGTGATAGTCAAGTAAACTGCAGGGATTAGGGAAGGGATTTTTAGTGGAAAGAGTGTGAGAGCCTGGGGCCCAAAATTTCTTCATGTGGCTCAGAGGAACTCTCCTACTGCTCCTGCCTCTACAAAGTTAAGTTTTACAGGCATCTGCTGGTTGCCCACCAGGTTTTACTGAGTGGAGCCTCCAGCAATGAAACTCTTCTCAGTGGGCAGTTAAGATTACATCTGAGTCCCATCTCAGTGACAAGAGTCAATTTGCAGGCAATTATCAGATTCCTGCCTGAGGACTTAAAGGCACATGGCAACTGTAGCAAGGTGCCTTGGTTTGGGAAGTGAGATTGGATTTAGAATTTTGCTTCTCCTGATGGAGGGAGTTAAATTGCTCCTGGTGTCAACATCCAGGATTTGTTTGAGTAAGCGGATGAAGAAAAAGGCACTGAAGGAAGATGGAAACAGCGTGGGTAAATGTGATTAAGATTAATTGCTCCCAAGGAAGGTAAATGTTGATATGGATTTGTTGTAACCTCAGTGCATTTCTCTGCATTTCTATGTCCTCCTTTGTGTGGATGACTGGTATGTTCTGACAGCCCAGCAATAATAGGTTGAAGAGTTTCATTTTACTAACTCCCCTAAGCAAATATTAAATCGCCTAATATTAAATCATCTAACCAAAAAAATGGCTTTGTTTGTGAAACTCTGCTCAAATATTCAGGCCTAATAAACTTTAATAGACTACTGTCCTCATTTAATGTCAGTTTGACAGATGCTTAATGCTTTGTCAATGCTATACCTCTGTCTGAGGAAAACAATACTTTTTAGCCTGTAGATCAACCTATTAATATTCAAATACAGTGTAATATATGTGCAAAGCTTTAACAGCATTTATTGCTCAGAGTTTTCATTAATTTCTTAAAATATTGCATTTGGAACCTGGCGATAATTATAAGGGAATATTTATAAACAATTAATTAACTCTTTAGGCCGTTGAGTGACGTTATCTTATTTTTCAGGGCACAATGCATAGAACAAGATTGTGATGGATTGGAGACCTATGTTGTTTTGAATCAAAAATGAATCTATGGACTCAAACATGCACAAGTTTTTAATCCCATTGGAAATAGTTGGGATTGCCAGCTGGTAACCTCACCTCCCCACAGAGGGCTGAATTTTCCCCCCGTTGGGGGGGGAAGTTGATGGGTGCGCTTCCGATTGGCGCCCCCAATTGGAGGCGCGCCGCCATTTTACGTGGGTGGGCCAATTAAGGCCCGCCCAGCATGACATCCGCACAGGAGTGCTATGTGCTCCCTGTGCAGGCGGTGGGGGGGGAGGGGAGTTCCCAAAATCAAGGGTGTGCTCTTCCGCGCACAAAAGAGCACACTCGTCTCCCTGAGGCTGAGTGCAGCCTCAGGGAGATCAGCTGTAAATGTAAATAAGACAAAAAAAGAAAAATAAAATTTCCCTCGCATGTTCCCTCATGTGGCAATGTCACATGAGTTGAGACATGTCCATAATTTTTACAAAACCTCTACTAAAATTTTTTAAAGCTTACATGAAACCACATCCCGCCCGTGGATGAGGTTTCCCGTTTTTTCTAATTACTGCTGGGGCTCCTGGCCTGCCTGCCAACCTTAAGGTTGGACGGGCAGCTCCTTTAATTACTTAATTGACCCTGTCAATGGCCTCAATTGACAGGCCGGCGGGTGCACAGCTGATTTTGCTGCATCCCCACCTTCATGAAAATTTAAATCGGTGTTCTCCTCGACTTCATCGCACGTTATTTTATGCATTGGCGAGCGGGCCTCGCCCCACCCCCACTCTCTGACTCATAAAATTCCGCCCATAAAGCTGTCAGGTGCAACTCAACTTTGGGCACATTTTGAGTGCTCACCAGAACCAGAGGCGATGAGGGACAGTTGAAGCAGTGAGGCCCATGCACTGTCTTAGGCCTCAGCAATCCTAACCCCAGCAGGAAAATGTGACAGTTTTCATCATAAGGAGTCCAGGCCGGGACCCCAGGTGCACCCCCTCCCCACCCCCCAACACCCCAACCCTTACTTTATCCTACCGTTCACCTGCTATATCGGATGTAGATGGTGATTGGCAGATCTATGCTGAGGGTTTCCTCCCAAAATAATACATGTTGGAGTCTTTTCCCTGTCCAGCAGGTCCTTTATATAGATTAAGGTTAATGATGGATTTCATGGAAGCTTGATCACATGTGAAACCTCGCATGATGGACATCAGCCCAAATTAAATAATAACCACATAAAGATGCCACAAGTTTGATATGTTTTATTATTTTCAAACAAGAACTGTGAGATAGATATCTTTCTGCAATTTAATGAAACCTGTTGTGTTTGCTCTTGTTTTTTTTATAATTTTACTCCTAAGTAAACTTCACTTATAGCTTTAGCCTGAGATGTATTTAGGGGAAAAATCACAGCTGAAATATCCCAGTATAAATGCCAACATCTGCCAGCCTGTGACTTCTAGCAATGACTGGTGAGAGCATACCCAGAATACAATATACAGTTTTGGCCACTTTACTTGAGGAGGGGTCTACTTGCATTGAAAACAGTTCAGGGAATGTTCACTGGGCTACTTCCTGTGATGAGGGGTTTGGCTTAGAGGGGAGTTTGGGTCTATACTCATTGGAGATTAGAAGAATGACAGCTGATCTTAGTGAAAGATATAAGATTCTGAGGGGGCTTGACTGGGTGGATGCTGAGATGATGTTTCTGCTCCTGGGGGAAATTTAGAACTAGAGGACACAGTATTAAAATAAGGGCCTCCCATTTAAGATAGAGATGAAGAGGAATTTCCTCTTTCAGAGGGTTGTTAGTCTTTGGAATTCTCTTCCAAACAGAGTTGTGGAGGCTGGGTCATTGAATATATTCAAGGTTGAATTAAACAAATTTTTGATCTACAAGGGAATCTGTTATGTTCTACTGTGGGGTTACTTTGCTTTTGGTGGGTGAGCTGATAACAATATACTGCAGATGCAGAATGCAATATGAAATGAAGCACATGTTATTTATTAACACGGACAATGGAGCATTAACATGGTGTGTGCTTCTCCAACCAGACCCAATCTAGACTAACTCTTAACATTGTAGCCCATGCTACACAGCAGTGGGGTCAGTCTGCTCACATTCTCTTAAAGGTGTATTGCACCTCAGGTTACCACAGAGTCAAAGGTTTTTGGTGGGGGGGTGGGGGGCAGGCAGGAAAATGGTGTTAAGGCCACAATCAGATCAGCCATACTCATACTGAATGGCAGAGCAGGTTCAAGGGACCATATGGCCTCCTTCTGCTCCTATATCTTACCTTAAGTAAAATTCAGGGGATATGATGGCCTAGTGGTAATGTCACTGGACTAGTAATCCAGAGGCCCAGGCTAATGCTCTGGGAGCATGGGTTCAAATCCCACTAAAGCAGCTGGTGAAATTTAAATTCAATTCACACATACACTCACACTGTCCCCTCTTTCGTGCTCACACTCCCCCATTCACACTATTCCCTTCACACACACTCATATTCTCCCTACTCACACTCTCCCCTCAATCTTACATGCCGGTGGGCCCTGTTCTTGTTCTGAGGCTCGCTGTCACTCAGAGGCCTGCTCCCCTCCTCTCTCTTGCTCTGAGGCCCACTCTCACTCCAAGGCCCAAGGCTCACTCTCACACTCACTCTTGCTCCAAGGCATGCTCTCCCTCTCACTCTGGCTCTGAGGCCTGTCCCCCCCTTGTTCTCACTCCGAACGCCACACTTCTTTTCACTCTCACTCCGGGGCCCACTCCCCGTCTCACTCTGGGGCCCGCTGTCCTTGCTGAGATGCCCACTCTGCCCCTGCTCTTGCTCTGAGGCCCACTCTCCCTCTCCCACTCGCTCTAAGGCCCGCTCTCTCCCTCGCTCCAAGGCCCGCGCTCCCCCTTGCTCCACGGCCCGGTCTCCCCCTTGCTTTGAGGCATGCTCTCCCCCTCACTCTGAGGCCCACTCTCCCCCTCACTCTGAGGCCCACTCTCCCCCTCTCTCTGAGGCCCACTCCCCCTTTTGCTCTGAGGCGCGCTCTCTCCCTTGCTTTCACAATGGGCCCTGAAAGTTAATTAAAAACTCACTTTCCTACTGTTTTGCTGCCCCTTTTATTCCATGAACTATGACTTTGATCACAAGTCTGTTGTGTGGCACTGTTTCAAGTGTCTTTTGGAAGTCCATGTACACCATATCAACAGCATTGCCCTCATCAGCTCATTCTGTTACCTCATCAAAAAACTCCAGAAGGTTATTTAAACACGATTTTGCCTTAAGAAACCCATACTGGCTTTCCTTAATTAACCCGCATTTGTCTGTGTGACTATTAATTTTGTTCCAGATTATTATTTCTAGTGGTTTCCCCACCACTGAAGTTAAACTGACTGGCCTGTGGTTGCTGGGCTTATTTTTACACCCTTTTTTGAACAAAGGTGTAATGTTTGCAATTCTTCAGTCCTCTGGCACCACTCTTGGGACTAAGGAAGACTGAAAAGTTATGGCCAGTGCCTCTGCAATTTCCACTCTCACTTCCCTCAGTATCTTTGGATGCATCTCATCTGGTCCTGGTGCCCTATCAACTTCAAGTACAGGCAGTTATCCAATATCTCTCTCTTGTCAAGTGTAAATAATTCTAGTGTCTGAATTATCTCCTCTTTCACCATTGCCTGGGTAGCATCTGCTTCCTTAGTAAAACAGATGCAAAGTATTAGTTTAAAACCTCAGCTATGCCCTCTGCATCCATTGCCTTTTTGGCCCCTGATCAGCCATAATGCTCCTTTTGCCACCTTTTTACTATTATATGCCTGTAGAAGACATTAGGATTCCCTTTTATGTTGGCTACCGGTCTCTTTTCATACTCCTTCTTTGCTTCTCTTATTTGCTTTCTCACCTCCCCTCTGAACCCTCTACATTCAGCCCAGTTCTCAATTGTGTTTTCTACCTGTCACCTGTCATAAAAAGGTCAAAAGCTGTTGAAAACGTTGGAGGCTAAGGTTGTACCTAAGTCTAGACCGCACCCCCCCCCCCAACAAGGCGAAGGGTGGATAGGCTGCCCATGATTGAGCCAATATGCCTGGTTCCATTCTGCCTACAAGCCTGCTACTCTTTTGCCAGGGTGAGGGACGCAGCAGCCCTGGTGGACTGGGGGGAAGGAATCTAGTCAGGCCGACGAAGCAGCAATAGGCCTCACTGCTCCATTTTCCTGTCGTTGCCTTCACAATCCTGCCTGATTGGTGCAGAAAGCTTTATAACTCTGCCCCACTGGGAGGAACAGTTATTACAAGGTAAAATGCTCAGGAGACTGAAAATAAAATTAAAGGTACAGGCCTTACAAATGCAGGATGGTAATTCAACCTCCTCTTTACATGCACCTTTTCCTTTATCAAATTTGTATATGGAATGTACAATGTAAATGAAAATGATCCGATTTACATTGCTGCACAGGTTGATTCTGTTCTGATCAATCATCACTGATTAAAAACACCCTTTAATGGGTTATTGTATTTTGAATTATTAAAACTCTTTGAACCTTGATACTTGAGCCTTTGTCAGTATTTAAGCAATGTTCTCTTCACTGATCCTTAGCTTTGTTGAATGTTGTGCACAAACTGAACATTAGAACACCTGGACCTTTCCAAGTCTGAAAAGTTTTGATGTGCGAAAATAAAAAGTGTCAATGTCTTTGATGTCTCTGGCCATTACCAGCAGCATCAGAGATCCTGGGCCCAAAGCTAGTATCTCCTTTTGTTTGTGCACATACCTATTGTGAGGTTCAAAATGTGAAAGTGCTGATTGTTAAAAGAAAAACCTGGCAGAACATTATGATTCATATCCAAACCCATAACATATGGTTAGAGGTATGAATAAAATGCTCACACCTTAAGAACCAGACAATAGAATATTCTATAAACGAAGGCAGGTCCAAATTAGCGGTATTAGATTCCCTTCCATCTGTGCCTTAATAGTTCTTAGGCCTAAATTTTCCGTTAGGTGAGCGGGCGGAGCTGAAGCTGACGCGGGCAGCTGCGGACCAGATCACCAGCGGCGATCGGGGCTGCACCGCTATTTTGCACGGATAGGCCAGTTAAGGCCCACCCAGTGCATTTCCCACTTCCGTGGAGAGCGCGAGTCTTAAATTTGCAGTGGACATGTACAGACCGCCAGATCCAATGGCGACCTGGCAGCCTGTATTAAAGAAAGGCCAGGCAGCCTCCTTTAGGCTGTTCACCATGGCCAGCTACAGGTGGCACCACAGGGGATCTGCACAGCAGGCCAATGTAGAGGGAAGGCCAGAGGAGGAGGGCAGGCTGCAGAGTGTGGGCCAGGAGCTGGGCAGGCTGCAGGGTAGGCCAGCGGGGGGCCAACGTGCCCCTCACTTTTCAGATGACAGCCTTGTTGCCCTTGTCGAGGAGGTGGCAGTGCAGTGAGAGGTCCTGTTTCCCCTGGATGGGAGGAGGAGGCCCCCCCCACATGACAAAGCATGCCTGGGAGGTGGTGAGCTCCTGCAACATGGTGCAGCGCACCTGGACCAGTGTGGTAAGCGGTTTTCCCCCATGTGTTGGTCTTAGTCGCACAGGGCCAATCATCTGACAGTAATAGTTGACTGTCTCCCTTGAGAGACGGAGCCTCCTTCAGCACTGCACCTCAATCATATTGAGGTGGCGGCTTCGCCGCCTGTATACCCGGGCAGCAGGATAGTGGCATCTTCTGCAGCCCTTTCCACCTTTGACTTCCTCTTGGCCCTGCGCCTCTTTGGCCTGCGCCTGGCCTTCCAAACATGGCTCCCCTGGAGGCTGATTGTCCACTCCTGGCCTCCTCCTTATTCTATCCCTCCCTTCCTCCTCAGAGGAACTGCCTCCAGTGGGGATCTCAGAACCCATACTCAGGCTAAATGGAAGCCTCCGGAAAGCTGCAGGCCCGATAAAAATTACTGCCTGCAGACTGCTGAGCTGAAGGTTCAAAATACACAGCAAGCTGTTGGAACTCATTCTGAACTGCTACAGACCACACAGGCAAGTTTAAAACACTTTCTACAATAAATGCTTCACAGAACAGATTGACAATTCCACTGAGCCCTCATATCCTGCCCGTGGATGAGTTTTGTTAAAAAGTCGCTCACCCTCCTGCCCTTTGCGCCTGTGCGTCGAGCCAAAGATTGCACCAGTGCCTCAAAATCGGCGTCGATTGCCAAGTTAAGGGCCTTAACTAGCCTGTTAATTAATGGCGGGCGCGCGTCACACTTCATCGTTTGCCTAAAAATTCTGGCCTTATTGTCTTTGCCATTTCTCTCTTTTGTTAATTGCTCCTCACATCATCGAGGTTATTTTGACATTGTGCAACTTGAAAATGAGTGCTAATGGGTTGAATTATCCCACAGGCATCAGGAACGGGGGCCATTTTTGGGTCCTGAGCCCATGCTTCTCAGGACTGCACTGGCCGACGTAATTTTACAGGGAGGTGGCGTCCATGTTTGCCATCCAGCCCATAATCACCCAGGTACGTGCCAGTATGCTTGGTCTCATCCAGTACACAAGCCTGCCGCTCTTCTGACATTTGTGAACAGCAGCAGTCCTGGTGCAACCGGGGTAGAGATTTAGGGCGATGAGGCAGCAGTAGGCCTCACAGCTCCATTTTCAAGTCATTTTCATCACAACCATATCCGACTGGCATAGCAAGCTTCATAACTCTGCCTTATGGGAATAACAGTTATTGCGAATGAAAATGCCCATTAAAACAGAGTAATACTGAAAGTAAACTTAAAGGTACATGCCTTACAGATGTAAGATGGTATTACAAACCCCTGTTTGCATGTACATTTCCCTTTATCAAATTTGAATATTCTGCAAATAGAAATTATCTAATTTACATCGTTCCACAAGGCCACCTGCGTGTTTTCCATCTAATTAAGGACAGTGGATGACAAATGGACACGGGAGGGCCTGAAGGCACAGCCAACAACTCCACTGGGGCAGGTAAGCACTGCTCAAGCAGAGGGAGAGCAACTGGGCTCTGCAAGATGGCGACATTCATCTAAAGGTCCAAACAACACAGGATAAACGGAGGCCCAGAATTGTCAGGGGCATCATTCTAGAATGGAAACACCTCCTTGCCTGGCCACAGATGTGATGCATACTGCCTTTCTGATCCTTTATAAAGGCATGTGCATCAGGCTGTGAGGGTGCTTTGACCTCCTGCCATCCAGCCTCCTTTGAAAGGCTGCTAACCTCCAGACACAGCAGGGGCCCCAGGCAGAGCCAGGAAACTTGCCACCATCTTTGAAAATTATTGGTTATTGAGGCCATAACAATCTTAATTTCCTGCCTGCCTCTGGCATGTGTGTTGCCAATTCCACCCACAGCCTATCCTGGGAAAGTTGTGTGGAGGCGGGACCACGTAGGGGAGCCATCCTGACGAGGTTTTCCCCTAGTTGCCCAGCCAACCCACCTACCATCACCTTCTCCAAAGCTGCCTCCATTTCAAATTCCCCCCAGTGAGGTGACTTCTTACCACAGGCCTTTTGGAGCAGTGGTGTTCTGCCTGGCATAGCCAAAAATCTGAAATTGTGCTTGGAAGGTGAAGCTTGAGGGTACTCAGAGATCCAGGGGAAAGAAATCTTGGAAGGCAATATTGAAACTCTGGAAGTGGGTCCCTGTTGAAGCCATTCGAGTGGGAGCGGCTTTTGAAGAGAATTCCAAGGTGAGATCTACAAAGGTGGAGATTGGAAACACTTGTTAGGGAGACAAATTTTCCTTGAGACTGGTTTGGCCCACAGTGTGACAAACTGCGGGATGGGTTGTTGAGAAATTCATGGAATCTGCTTTGGTTGCATCTGTCATGTACTTTGGAATGTGGTGTGTCTGACCACAGTTCGCCTATTAATTAACATGTATTTCAAACTTACCCTGAATATTACAGTGCAAGAAGGATATGGTAAATTGCTTTTTCTTTCATAATTTGTATGTGCCTGTAAAGAGATAGCTGAGGTAAAGGAATAGTGTGACTTGAATCTTTTTCTTGTATTGGTATTGATTCTTTCCAACCTTTTTGTCTGGTATAATGTAGTTCATTTTTCTTATTTGACAATTGTTTTATTCTTTGTGTGGAAAGTTCATCAGCAGATTCCTGTGAATTTGTTTTCTAAAAAATAAATAAAAGTTAGGATCTACCAAGCCGGGTTTCACTTTGTATTAACAGTATTAACATCAGCTGGGATTGCAACAAGGGTCCAATATTTACAGGGAGGTGGCAAGGGTATGATGAAGCCAAAAATGCACAAAAGTACCTGGAAAGGCCAGAAATGCAAAGGCCCTGTCAAATTTAATGATGTGGCTGCATTGCTTGTGTTGCTGGCATGCAGGTAGCCCTGTGTGAGAGCTACACCAGGTTGACACCTAATTTTTAGGTATGCCTGGTGCTGCTCCTGGCATGCCCTCCTGCACTCAAATTTAATGATGTGGCCGCATTTATATAAGTAGCCTCACCTCCCACCAAGCAACTGGCGAAACAGACAGCCTGACTGAAGGTTGGAAGGAACACTTGCAGCAATAGAATGCAGCCAGGGACTGTTGTGGATGATCCCCCATTATCAGCTGGGGAGGAAGATCAACAACTGGGACATTGGACGCAGGGAGATCCATACTGGTAAGGAAGTCAACATCAGATGGGAAGGAAGGCCCACGATTGGAAAGGCTTGGGGTGGGGGTGAGGTTTGGAGGTGCGGACTGTGGGGAGGTGAGGGATTGAACCACAGGAGGCTGGTGTTTTCCTTGAGTGGCTGAACATTCTTGTTCCTCTTGAACCACAAAGAGTGTGGAAAGAACCATTTACCTTGGGGAGCCAACAACTCCCGTCTTTGTTTTCCTGCCAAGTTTCCCAAGAAAGCTCTCCGCTGGTTGGAGTCATACTTAGAACAAAGGAAGATGGTTGTGGTTGTTGGAAGTCAATCAGCTTAGCTCCAGCACATCACTGGAGGAGTTCCCCAGGATAGTGTCTTCGGCCCAACCATCTTCAGTTGCTTCATCAATGACCTTCCTTCCATCATAAAGTCAGAAGTGGGGATGTTCGCTGATGATTGCATAATGTTCAGCATCATTTGCAACGCCTCAGATACTGAAGCAGTCTGTGTCCAAATGCAACAAGACCTGAACAATAACCAGGCTTGGGCTGACAAGTGGCAAGTAACATTCGCACCACACAAGTGTCAGGCAATGACCATCTCCAACAAGAGAGAATCCAACCATCGCCCTTTGATGTTCAATGGCATGACCATCACTGAATCCTACAATATCAACATCCTGGGGATTACCATTGACCAGAAATTGAATTGGACTAGCCATATAAATACTGTGGGCTACAAGAGCAGGTCAGAGGCTAGGAATAGTACGATGAGTAACTCACCTCCTGACTCCCCAAAGCCTGTCCACCATCTACAAGGCACAAGCCAGGAGTGTGATGGAATACTCCCCAATTGCCTGGATGAGTGCAGCTCCAACAACACTCAAGAAGTTGGACACCGTCCAGGACAAAGCAGCTAGCTTGATTGGCACCACTTCCATAAACATTCACTCCCTCCACTACCGATGCACAGTATCAGCAGTGTGTACCATCTACAATATGCATGGCAGAAATTCACCAAGGCTTCTTCAACAGCACGTTCCAAACCCATGACTATTACCATCTAGAAGGACTAGATGGATGGGCACATCACCACCTAGAAGTTCCCCTCCAAGTGACTCACCTGACTTAGAGATATAGCACCGTTCCTTCACTGTCACTGGGTCAAAATCCTAGAACTCCCTTCCTAACAGCAATGTGGGTGTACCTATACCACATGGACTGCAGCAATTCAAGAAGACAGCTCACCACCACTCTCTTAAGGGCAACTAAGGATACACAATAAATTCTGGCCCAGCCAGCAAATCCCACACCCCATGAATGAATTTTAAAAATGAACAGGATCTCCTGCAGCATCAGTTAATTCCAAATCAGGCTCCCAATTGCACTGGAGGAGACCATCCACAGTGGAGCACCCAGATACCCTGATATTTGCTGGTGTAAAAATGGAGATGTGTATGGCACATTGGGGTCAGGTTCCACCAATTTCACTTATTAACACACCTCACCCTATCCTCCGGCACCGGTTATGGTAGGGAGGAGGTTAATACTGGAGCCTTGGAGTATCTGCTACAGTGGAGATGCCCTCAGGCAGAAAGTACACATGGAGATGTGTGAAGGGGCTTTTGAGAAAATATAGGCCTAAACATTCAGTTATTCTCCTCCAGATTGGAAATTCAGGTGCAGCAGCAACACATACTGATCCCAATATTCCGGCCATCCACTTGGATTTTATATCCGATTCTTCCCTTGAGAGAGAATCCAATGGAGTCTCGAAAAATTTTGCTGCATTGCATCTGACTCTTTCAGGAACCAAGGTTTCCTGAAAAACATCCCAGTACAATGAGATTCTCTGTGAAAACATCCTTTGTAAACTGCAATCAGTCAGTCTTCTCCAGGAAAGCTTTCATAAATTTATAGTTGCTCTTCCACTGCTGACAAGCTTCTTCCTGCACTGGGAAGACAAGAATAAGCTGGGCTCTGGACTTCCCATGTTACTGTTTTGTAATCAGCTGAAGCTTTTATTATATTGCCGTCCTGAACTCCCGGCATGTAGTTTTTCAGCTACATAAACCTGCTGCACTGAAGAGTTCACCACCGCCCACGTGCACAGACTGCCTAGGGCATTTTGGCAAGTAAACAGGCACGAAGTACAGTTTCACGACTGTGTTAGAGTGTCACCCAGGAGAAAGAACACCTCTGCATGTACATGCGTCGTGATATCATGATGTCACCACCAAAACATAGAGCTGGTGCACAAACAATGTTTATCCCAGCTCCAACAAGTCTGGGTGCAGTCAGAAACACCCAGTAAAAATGGACCTTTCAACAAATTTAGCAAATTTAGTCTTAGCAAAAGACCAGTGCTAAGCAGCTGGTGGTCAAAGAATACAAACAGCCCAAAACTATTGAACTGTATTGAACTTAACAGCCCAATGAGTCCAGTGAACAACAACCGTCAGCTTGGTGGGGATTTGAACTCTTGTTGCACTAGTGAGGAATCCATTGCCCTGCCAGCCTATATTCTAACAAACAATTCTAGTGAATGTAATAGTTCCTCTTTCCTTTTTGTTATTTGCTTCCTTTTCTTTCATTAGGTCTCAATACCATACAAAATACTAAGATGATCGAATGGGTAGGGGGTAAGAAGGGTATAAATAACTTCCCTTCAGTCTTTCAAAATTGGTTGTGGACTGGAATATAAACCTCCTTCATGATGCCACACTCTGGTAATAATAAGGCACTGCACCATTGTGTGACTGTCCATCCCTGCCAACACCATTCCCCATTATTGAGTGCTTGTTGAGTTTTGATTACCTATGAAAAGATTATCAAGGAACAGTTATTTCCATAGTGTACCAAGGGCAAAGTCAATGGGGACAAAGTTCAATATGCACCCAAAAACAGGCAAGGGGATTGCAATGGGGGTTAACCTAATTCAGGTAGCATGTCAACTTTGTGCTGCCTACTAATTAACATGATTGCAGTGTGCAGCCAGCAATAAGCATGCCGTTGAGTGGATGTACCCCTCAGTAGGGGGCCCACAATCATGAGAGGCTGGCATCAGTCAAGGCTATCCTGCACCTCTTAAAGGCGAGTGGCATTATGGCTGGAGCAGGTGGTTGAAGTCATTGTAAAGCTCATTTTAACATGGGAAATGTAATAATGCAAGACATGAGAGAGTGTGGGATGCAGGATTTTCCGACAATAGACTGGAAGACTTGGTTGAGGAAGCGTCGAGAAGGAGAGATGTGCTCTATCCTCTGGGGGCCAGGAGGACCTCCTCCAGAAAATCTCAGCAGACAGAAGGGGTAGATAGCTGTGGCAGTCAATGCCAGGATCTAGCCCCGAGGACCTGGAAACAGTGCCACATAAAAAGTTTCAATGACCTCGAATGAGGGGTCAAGGTCAGTGAATGCATCTTCAAATCCAACTGCACAACTAGGGTGACAAGCTGCTCAATGTGCCACACCCCATCACTCCTGACTATCAATCTCTCAATCGTTACTTATACCTAACACTCATACCTCCCCCTCACACACGTATCACTGCTGCAAGCCTCACATTCCACAGCATGCACACAGTGCCAGCTATTCATCCACCATAAGACCCAAATACCACATCATCCAAACAGATCACACTACACTCACTGACACACTTCTCTATGTCTTGCAGGATAAGGTGGTGTGCAACTGGATGCAGCAGGGGCTAACTGGTGGGGACAGGCACGGTTATATGTTCTTATCCCCAGGGAGGAGATACAGCTCGCCATCATTGGAGTGGCCATAGCTGAGGCTTAAACCAATGTCTGGACTTGAAACAATAGAAAATGACAATATCCTCATGCCTAATCCTCCTTTTACATCTCATTTGCCCCTCATTTCATACTCTGATTCAAAACTGCAAATAATGTAAGCATGTACCTGTTATTTTCTCCATACTCTCCCCTCATGACAATGCCTTGTGCTTTTCTCCCCTCAGAAGCCCAAAAACTGTAACCTGGTCAGGCAGTGGTGGAAGAACAAAAGGTGGAAGACCAGGAAGACACTCCAGATCAGGAATCACCACCACTCATTCTTACACACTTAACCACCAGCTCATGACATGGCAAATAATTTAAAGGATGGTTTAGACGCATGATATGTGTGTGGTGAGATATGGGCATGAGTGGTCTGTAGCCAGGGTGGGGGCAAGGGTTGTACAACTAGCAGCTTGCCAGAGGGCGAGGTTTCAGATAACTTCCGCTGCAGAGTACTCAGATGGATACTTCGGTGGGGTGGGCTGCAGAAGAATGCTGATGGATATGCACAATGAAATGCTTGATGCATTTACAGGTCTTCAGGAAAGCCTGTGTGCAGCGCCAAGGAGCATGGAGGACTGCAGCACCAACTTTGCAAACGGCTTTGTGCAGTGTATGGAAGTGTTGACCAACTCCATTAACACGCTTGTGGGCACATCCTTGAAGCAATATCTGAAGACTGATGTCTCAAGTAGAAGTCACCCAATGTCTGGGCGCTGTGAAGGAAAATCACACTTGTGTCATGCAAGCTCAGCTTGCTGCTATGCAAGTTTAGACTGTGGTCATTCAAGTGGGGCTTGCTGGCTCTCACGGCAGTCCAGCAATCTGTCCCCTAACAGCTTACGAGGATTGCTGAGGTGCCATACTGGGAGAGTGGCTGTGGATCCATGCAGCACAAACCTCCTCTTAACTGTCAGGATGACAGCAAGTGTCCTCCCACCACTGCCAATCCGCCAGTGCCCCCAGCTGTTGCCTGCCAGTCAGCTGGTCCAGGCTGTTGCTGTCATGCCAGACGAAGCAGTTCAAACCTGAGCCCTCTAGGCCTAGAGCTGCTCGAGGGTATTCTTCAAGGCTTTTTGCAATCTCCATCCTTGCAAATCAGCAGCCTTCCACCACTAAGGTTGATTAGTTGACATTTATATGCATGCTTTGATTTACAAATTTGGTTTGGAATGTTTATTTAATGATTGCTTTCATTTTTGTATTGTGACCAAGTGCACACTCTGATGGCCAATAACAGAGGGAAGGCAAGGTGTTGGTGAGTGGGAAATTGTAGTTGCATTTACTGGTATCGTAATTGGGTAGAAACATAGGAACATATGAACATAGGAGCAGGAGTAGGTCGTTCAGCCCATTGAGCCTGCTCCACCATTCAATGTGATAACGATCATCCACTTCAATGCCCTTTTGCCACCCTATCCCTTTATGTCATTGGCATTTAGAAATCTGTCAATCTCGAAACATATTCGATGACTAAGCTTCACAGCCCTCGGGGGTTGAGAATTCCAAAGATTCACAACCCTCTGAGTAAAAAAAAATTCTCCTCGTCTCCATCCTAAGTGTCCCCTTTATTCTGAAACTGTGTCCCCTGGTTCTAGACTCCGCAACCAGGGGGAACATCTTACTTGCATATACCCTGTAAGTCCCTTTAAGTATTTTTTACGTTTCAATGAGATTACCTCTAGAGAATACAGGCCCTGTTTCCCCAATATCTCTTCATAGGACAGTCCCGCCACCCTGGGATCAAGTCTGGTGAACCTTTGTTGCACTCCCTCTTGCAATAATATCCTTTCTATGGTGAGGTGACCAAAACTGCACACAGTACTCTAGGTGCGGTCTAACCAAGGCTCTATACAATTGAAGCAAGACTTCGCTACTCCTGTACTCAAACCCTCTTGCAATAAAGGCCTACATACCATTCGCCTTTCTAATTGCTTGCTGTACCTACATGTTTGCCTTCAGTGACTTATTGACATGGACACCCAGGTCTTTTTATACATCTACACTTTCTAATCTCTTACCATTTAGGAAATACTCTGCACATCTGTTCCTCCTACCAAAGTTGATAATCTCACATTTTTCCATATTATATTCCATCTGCCATGTTCTTGCCCACTCACTAAATCTGTCCAAATTCTCTTGAGGCTGCTTAGCATCTTCCTCACAACACACATTCCCACGTAGCTTTGTGTCATCCGTGAATCCGATATATCACATTTGGTACATACATCCAAATCATTGATATATATTGTAAACAACTGAGGCCCAAGCACTGATCCTTATGGAACCCCATTACTCACAGCCTGCCAACGTGAGAATGAACTGTTTTTTCCTACTCTGTCTTCTGCCTGTTAACTAATCCTTAATCCTTAATGTACCTCACCAGTACTTTACCATATCTCTATGTTTTAATTTTGCTAACCAGCCTCCTGTAGCAGACTTTATCAAAAGCTTTCTGAAAATCCAATATATTACATTTACTGGTTCCGCTTTATCAATTCTGTAAGTAACATCCTCAAAAAACTCCAACAGGTTCATTAAACATGATTTCCCATTCAAAATTCCATGTTGACTATGCCCAAAGAGATTATTATTATCCAAGTGTCCATTTATCATATTTATATCAGATTCTATCAATTTCCCTACTACTGATGTAAGACTGACAAGTCTGTAATTCCCTGTGTTCTCTCTCCCTCCCTTCTAAAATAGTGGAGTGACATTTGCTACCTTCCAATCTGCAGGAACCATTCCAGGATCTATAGAATTTTGGAAGATGATCACCAATGCATCCATTATCTCCACAGCTACCTCTTTCAACACTCTGGGATGTAGATCATCAGGCCCCAGGGACTTATCAACTTTCAGCCCCATTAATTTCTGCAATGCATTCTTACAATCTTCTTACTAATATAAATTTCCTTCAATTCCTCATTCTCCCTAGTCCCTTGTATCTCTAATTCTGGGAGATTTCTTGCATCTTCCTCAGTGAAGACAAACACAAAGTAATTCTGTTTTTGTTTTGTTAATTATTTAGTTCCTCTTCCATTTCTCTATTCCCCATTATAGGTTTTCCTGACTCTGCTTGTAATGGACCCACATTTGTCTTAGGCAATCATTTCCTTTTTACGTAACTATAGAAGCTTTGACAGTCCATTTTTATGCTTTTTGCTAGTTTACATACACATTCTACTCTCTCTTTCTTTATCAGTTTCTTGGTCCTCCTTTGCTGTATTCTAAATCCCTCCCAATCCTCAGGTTTACTACTATTTCTGGCAGCTTTATGGGCCTTTTCTTTTAATCTTATACAATCCTTAACTTCCTGTTAGCCATGGCTGATTGGCTTTTCTTTTTGAGTTTTTGTGCCTTAAAGGAATGTACAATTGCTGCAAATTCTGGATGAGTTGTTCAAGGACAGCTCAGCCAGAAAGGTCCTGTCTAGGTTTTCTGCTCCCTCCCTCTTTCTCTTCCTCCTTCTGCTCCTCAGCAAACCTTCTCATGCCCTCTGCCAAGGATTGCTGATCCTCCAGAGTGGTCCAGACAGTGGAAGTATTGTTCCAGCACCACTATGGCCCTTTCTATTACATTTAATGTGCCAACATGGCTTCCATTGTCTGCATGCTGCCCATATGGGCAGTGTGCACCTGGAGTGCTTAAACATGTTGCTAATGGACAGCTGTTGTTGTCCAGTGATTTTGGTTTGATATGGCTCTGATGCAGATGGCGCAGTGGACGGCCACAGAATGAAGGCATCAGGACTGCTGCCAGGAAACCAGGCATCAACAAGCATGATTCTCTGCCTGTGGTCACACACCAACTGGATGTTGAGGGAGTGAAATCCCTCGATATGTGGCACCTGCAAAGTGGGTTGCATGCAGCCAATGGCAACCTGCACCATGGGAAATCCTACAACCCTCGCAAAACAATATGCTTGCCTCATCTGCTTCTCCCTGACCAGAGAGAATAAAACATAGTCAGCTCTCCTTAAATACAGAACCTCAGTGACTTCCTTTGCTTAACAGTAGATGGCAAACTGCAAGATGTTCCAAATACCTCTAGCTCCAGCCTGGAAGAGGCCTGACACACAGAAGTTCATCATTATGGTCACCTTCACAGCCACTGACAATGCATTCTTAATCCTACTCTGAGGTTGTAGTTGTATCTGCAGCAGGTGGCAGATTTCAATGGGGATGTCCTTATTGAAGCATCTGATCTTGCACTTTGTTCCTTATTCAGGTTCAGTTAGGAGAATTGCTCTCTGCACACTCTGGACAGGTATGGCCTCTTGTAAGAGTCTTTCTCCCTTTCCTCCTCCCTCTTCTAACAGCTTGCCCTGCTCTGTGTCACCTCTGCTCATTCTTCCAGTCATACTGTTTTCCAAGTGGAATGTTTACTACTGCACCGATGTCTGGGAACAACTTTGCAGAATCTTTGAAGTCAGGACCAAGTCTTTCGACACCCAACACACCACTTCCTTCCGATTTTAACAACTTTAACAATCTCTAGTGAGCACCAAACACATGCAGAATTGTAACAACAGCCAAAATAAATCCACCAGCGACTAATCTGCAAGTACTGATGGACAGTCCTTCCTGCTGCCGAATACCTGTTCAGTTGTGCAAAGCTGAGAGAGGACGATGCAGGAGTGTTGGGCTTCAAAATAGTGGCATTGGCACCAATTCAATGTTACCCTAAATGATATCCGCTCTACTCTGCTCACTCACCATTAACACCCTCACCAATGTGGTGTCCGACACAAATCACACCAAAAATGTGCACATGCATCACAAGCATCATTTTAGACTTCTAAAGCCACTCGCAGCACCCAAATAAAGGCTAACACTCTTCTGAATTTTGCGCTGAAGATACTTCCAAATCTGATTTCAGTAATATGTGAAGCAGATGTCCTCTCCCCATTTAAAGATAATAAAGAAGGAATTTTAAAAACTAACATACATGTTCGAATGGTTGGAGCTTGGCAACAAGCCTGAAAAAGCATATTCTTTTGATTGTTTTTCGCTTCACGCAAAGCTGTTGGAAAAAGTTTTCTTTTTTTAAACTTTTCTATTCCCAGCGCCTGTGCCAATTCTGTCAGTAAAACTGACGGATCTCCAGCCCCTGGGGTTCATGCCACCACATAATCTCTGTGTTTTGTACGCTGTCTTATGCCATAACATAAACAGCTACAAGGAGAACAGAACTGCTGTCTGCCCCTGGCCCAGATCACTGGGTGTGTGCCTCAGCGGTCAGTCAACTAAACTTAACAGGAATAGCTCTGTTCCAAAATGGTTTGGTGACAGTATTAGAAAATTTAAAGTAAACAATAATCATTTTATCCAAATCTTTCATGGTCTGGAGAAATCTATCAAAATTGTACGATGCTGAAATGAGCAACATCAAGGCTATCTCACCCTTTGTAGAAAATCAAATAATTTTGAAAAGATAGATATCCTGTTTTATATAATAACCTATTCACATTTTTCCCTGTCTATTTTTGATGGGTCATGTGGTCCACTCCTGCTTCTATTTCTCATGTTTTTACGTTCCCATGTTCAACTTAGAAAAGAATATGATACAGACTAAAGTGAAGGCAAAACATTGCCCTCCTTTGCCGCCACTAAGGCTACTATGTCTGTAATTAAGTACTGATGGTGCCTGAGCATTTTCTCCCTTTTCATACTAACTTACTGCAGAGAATATTGAAACATGCAAATAAAATAAATGTAATTATTCAAAGCAAATGCCATAAGAACCGAAAATGGCTTGCTTAGTATTCATTAATGAGTTTCATTAGTCATTTATGGCGCACGTTGTGTGCTAATTTGACACAGGAATTGCATTGAATCAATGCTGAATGTGTTGAAAGTATACTGCTTAACAGAAGCAGTGATACCATCCCAAGCAGATCATCTTGTACCATTTCAGCACTTCATCGTTTGCAACTGTTCAAGAAAGCAGCTCACCAGCGCCTCCTCAAGGGCAATTGGAGAGGGGCAATAAATGCTCGCCTAGCCAGCGACACCCGCATCCCATAAAATTAATTTTTTAAAAACATGGCAACTCCAGTCAAATTTAGCTTTGAAATGGTTTTGTGTGAGGGAGGTGAGAGCAATCCTTTGAATTTGATACTGAATTGCATGGCTTTCCAATTGCTGAATAAAGAACATTTTTAATATTTTATTAAATCTTTAAAAAATTTTAATTAAAAATTCTGCTTGTCCACAATTAAACTTTGTTTATAGCATCAGCACAATTGCACCATTCTACATGGTCATACACTTTTTATCTCCAATCCAATTTCTTTACTTTCTCACATTTAAATAGCAACTCATAACGGAGATTTGTTTTCGTGGTCTAATGGCCGGATTTTTGAAATGGGGTTGGCAACCTGACACCAGGATGTATTCCAAATCCCCAGCCTTTGCCCCATCTACATTGCTCTGGGATGTTATTTTCAAATGTAAATTCCTTAATTGAGCCGTAAGTGAGTTTGGTGCTGAATTGGTGGTTCTAAGTAACTCCATGAGATGGGAACTGCCTGGCTGACACCTGCGGCGAAGGCAGATGGCATCCATGATGGAGCCTGCTGCTGCCTTGCTGAATAGAGCGGGAAGCTCCTCTGAAAGCCAACAGCGTTAATATGGAGGAAAGTGGCAAAGCAGGCAAAATAAATATACATCGCTCAACCTGTTGCAAGTTGGGCTATGAAACAACAGTTTTCAACAAATAAAAATAAACTTTCAGATGTCCCTGCAGTGAGCCCAGCAGCTGGGCACTAACAAGTACCAGAATGCTCGGTTTTGTTAATTTTCCCTTTAAAAATCACGCCCTCACCCTCCCGACTCATTAACAAACTCCTAAAGGAGCTTAATGGGGCCATTAATTGAAGTTGAATGGGCTTCCCATCCCCTACACCACCACCAGCATTCTGAAAATTTCAGACAGTCCTGGAGGTGTCAGAATCCAGCCTCTGGCACGGCAATATCAGATCATACCCGGAAAGGGTCTAGAGCTTGCCTGCATTTGAAAATCCGGCCTCAAGGCCCAGATTTTCGCTCCTGAGTCAGGTGCACAGAGTCAGAACTCTATGGATCCGAACTTTAAAATGGCCATCCTCAGTTCTGATTTTCATTCCGGGGGGTCGGGATGGATTAGAAGTTGGCCCTAAAGCCCCTGAAACAGCTGCAGAGGTTGCCGGTTGTGGAGCTGGGTTGGGTGCAAGGCCTGTCTCTGTGCAGGCCTGTCATTTTAAAAATGATTAAAACAAAAATCAGCCCTCACTCTTCACCACCATCACTATCCATACACTCCCATGCCCCATCCATGCCAACCTGTGCCACCTCATGACCTCTACCAAACTCCCATGGTCCATAAGACCCTTTATGCCAATCCCTACACCAAATAGCCCCTCAAACCCCCTATGCCTCCCACATCCCCATTAACCTTTAGAGGCTTTATGCCAACTTAGTGCCAGCTCATGTCAACCCATGCCTCCCACCCACCACCCTTTGCCCTTATCAGCTCCATGCAAACACATCTAGTATCCACCATGGGCAAACATCAGGAATCCTGCTGACATAAAGTAAAATTATGTGTCTATTGATGACATCACTATTTCAAAAACATTCTCATTGATTAAAAATACCATTCAATACATAGAAATTCCTTCAAATAATCTCTTATGAAAACAAATATTTTCATTCAATAAGCACTTACAGCTGCCAATCAAACAGGCACCCGACTGTGATAATGTTAGTTTGTAAAAGCAGTCATTGCAGCACAAATCCTATAATGATAATCCTCAGGGTTATGTCATCAGGCAGAATGAAATATCAAGCGGTATATATATTTGAACTCCAGACTGTTTTTTTTGCAAATTTAAAGCCCAACAGTGTTAAATCAATTGACTGCATTGATAGTTCCAATGAGTTTTAGCAGTTCCAATGAGCTCCAACAGTTATTTGACAGCTTTGACAGTTCTTTGACAGCTTTGACAGTTCTTTGACAGTTTGGATGATTCCAGTGATTTTCTATACTTTTTCTGCAGTCATGTTTAATTTTAACAATCTCAAAGGTGCCTTTGCTTTTCCATATGTGTCCTGGGATCATATCCAAAGGGGTACCTTACCTCTCCAAAGAGGTGCCGTGGCTATCCAAACAAATCCAATAATTTCAGACTGGTTCTTACCTGGTTTAATCAGCACACTCTGGGGTTCACAATCCTGGCCTACCAAAATCCTTATTCACCAGCTGCCTGAGTCATACGGACTTGAAATGTTAACTGTGTTCCTCTCTGCAGATGCTGTCAGACCTGCTGAGTTTTTCCAGCTACTTTTGTTTTTGTTTCCATAAACTGTGCATGTGCAAAACCATGCCCAATTCCAGTACTGCCCCCACGAAAATAGGAAGTACCATGTTCAGGGGCGGGACATAAGATTTCCAGGTTCTTCCTCCATTTTCCCATGATGGAGAGCCTCTCGTCATGGTGAAAATCTGGGCCTATATACTTGATTCTCATATGTGTGTCTGGCAAATAAGCAACAAGCCCTCAGGCCAAAGCACTATATGACCAATGGAGGTAAGCAATCTTGCAGAGGTAGAAAAAAGTGCTGAATGTCCAGATGTGAGGAAAGAAACTCAGCTCAAGGTCAAGCAGGCTGTCAAGACGTCACACTTCCTGGCCAGGTTTGAGATGGTGGCACAAAAATTTGAGTTCTTAAAAGTTCTGGTGGGAGCCAAAGAGAACGGAAACAGTTAATAATTATTCCAGATTTCAGTGTCTCATAGACAGTTGGAGAAATTGGAATCAAAGATTCGGAGGCAACGCTGGGTGTAATCAACTGACTACATGCTAATTGTGACATTGTTGAAGGGCAGCATGTAGATGAATGGAGAAGACTTAGGGGAAACAAGAATGGAGATATGGGGCAGACCTGAGTTAAGGTCAAGGGAAAAGGTAGCTATGGAACAGGTGGTAGGACTTCATTATGATAGCTCTGGATCCAGGAAAAAGTAATGTCATGGAAATGGACTGCAGAAAAGAAGCATGACCATACATGAATAAGCGGCAGCAAAAGACCACCTGGTATATCAAGCCTGTTCTGCACTATGATTGTCAAAGCAACACCTAAACACTTTTTTCTCTCCGCCATCTCCTGTCACATCCCCTCCACCACCCCCACCCCAATTCCCCTCTCAGCCATGTAACCTCTGGGAGAGGCAAAAACAGAGAAAAGCCCATGGCTAATAGAGGAAAGAGTATTCTTGAAAATTCTTTATAAATCCCTTCAGGCAATCAAGACCATCCCAGGAAATCACAAGGCCTAAATGCTTTCTATAAAGACTGTACTTTCTGTATGACGTAATCTCTGCGCTTAGTTATATAGACCCAGTCCAACTCTTTCTTGAAGGCATATAGAAAGTCAGCACTCACCATTGTATGAGCATGAAATTGTTCCTGCTGAGTGGTGGAGAGATCAAGAAGAATGTAATGAATTAGTCAGCCACTGCCATAGCCACAAAGGATGCTATTTGTTGATTTGACTAGGGCAGCCATGCTACTGTAAATGAAGCAGAAGCTAGTTTGAGTGTTCTCATGAAGTTATCAGCCAATGAAATGTTGCAGGATTTTAGAGATAGAGAGAATGTCCAATATAAGTGAAAGTTAGGAGGCTCAAGGGCATTTATTTTGAAGAATGGGATCATCACGGTGGTTTTGAAGGGGGCAGGGACGATGCCAGAGACGGGAACAAGTTGATGGTATGGCTCAACAAAGCACTGTGACATCCGTTTATCTGGTGAACCTCCAGGAGAACCCTCTTCTATGTTGTTGATTGTGTTGAAGCAAACCTTTGGTATATGTAATATGCTGGACATAAGGAGAGAATTACACTCTAGCCCCTCTATGGAGTTACCTTCAATGTAATTTCCCTAAAGGGAAGTTTTATCATTTAAAACATGCTCTTTCAATCTTGATATTTGTATATGATAAGTAATTAGAAAGTTGCTCTGGCCCATTGCCCATCTTAAACTAGGGACTGATTTATGGCAATGCTGTACAAATAAATATTCTCAGAATGACTGAATATATTGTCATTGTTTATTCTGGAACACATAGAGAATCTGTTACAATGGAGGTGCTCTCTGTTTTTAATGAGCTTTCAAAGTTCATACATAACAAAAATCACTTGGCAGAACTGGAGGGTAAATCTTGTCGTGTGTATGTGACATGTGGGAGCAGGTGACAGAAAGACCCAGGAGTATTCTCTTATATTAACTCAACATCAGCATGCCACAAGCTGGCTTTTTACAAGCTCTTTACAGGCTCGAAAATTATGCTGATGAGAGTAGAGCTTTCCTACCTTCATTTTGTCTAGTTTGCCCCGAAGAAGTGATGTCAGTGCTCTAGATAAGTAAAGTCCTGGTATCCTACTTTCTTGGTTTTTGAGAGCAATACGATTTTCTTAGAGATATGTTTGAGGAGTCACTGAAAGGTTTTTTTTGGAGTATTGTGTGCAGTTTTGGTCTCCTTGCCAAAGAAAGGATATACTTGCCATAGAGGGAGTGCAGTGAAGGTTTATCGGACTGATCCCTGGGATGCCAGCATTGTTGTATGAGGAGAGATTGGGCCGACTAGGCCTGTATTCACTGGAGTTTAGTAGAATAAAAGGGGATCTCATTGAAATATATAAAATTCTGACAGGATGCTTTTAATTAATCCTTTCTTAAAAGAAGAATCAGGATGCCATCTTTGAATTTGTTTTTGGTTCTTTCATTTGAAACATAGAAACATAGAAAATAGGTGCAGGAGTAGGCCATTCAGCCCTTCAAGCCTGCTTCACCATTCAATATGATCATGGCTGATCCTCTATCTCAACGCCGCACTCCCACACTCTCCCCATACCTGTTGTCCTCTTTAGAGTCCAGAAACCTATCTACTTCCTTCTTAAATACATTCAGTGACTTGGTCTCCAAAGCCTTCTGTGGTAGAACATTCCATAGGTTCACCACCCTCTGAGTGAGGAAGTTTCTCCTCATCTCATTCCTAAATGGTCTACCCCATATCCTGAATCTGTGACCCCTTGTTCTAGACCCCCCAGCCAGAGGAAATACCATCCCTGCATCCAGTCTGTCCATCTTGTCAGAATTTTATATATTTCAATGAGATCCCCTTTTATTCTACTAAACTCCAGTGAATACAGGCCTAGTCGGCCCAATCTCTCCTCATACAACAATGCTGGCATTCCAGGGAACAGTCTGTTAAACCTTCACTGCACTCCCTCTATGGCAAGTATATCCTTTCTTTGGCAAGGAGACCAAAACTGCACACAATACTCCAGGTGTTGTCTCACTAAGGCCCTGTACAGCTGGTTGGGTCATTGAGTAGTTTTAAGGCAGGATAGATTTAACAAACAAAAGAGTCAAAGGATATCAGGAATAGGTGGGAATGTGGAGTTAAGGCCACAATCAGACCAGCCAGAGCAGGGTCAAGGGGCCGAATGGCCAACTTCTGTTCCAAATCTGTATGTTCGTATGTTTTCATTTTTAAAAAATTCTGTTTAACTCTAGGTGGGCATTCTCTGTGGAAGATGAGCATGAACTCCTTAGGAATGTAAAGAGGCAAGTTCAACACTATCAGAAGCCTTTGCTCCATCCACCATTATACAAGCAGGTGAATTAAAAGATCATGCCACAGTTATTTGTGATATATTTGTGGTGATTTTTGTATAACAGAGAAGAATGCTCAGAACTTTGCTGTCTGACCTGCAAACTCCATCTAAGGCTGGGGCGGCACTTCCTGTGTCTGAACATTTTCCTGTCAAGTTGCCTCAGTTAGTTAGCGTTATTTAATCAGGTCATTGGCCTTTTTTTTTCATATTTAATCTTTAATGGTATGTGGGCATCACTGGCAAGGTCAGCATTTGTTACCCATCCCAAATTGCCCTTGAACAGAGTGGCTTGCTAGGCCATTTCAGAGTCAACCGCATTGCTGTGGGGTCTCGGCAGGTAGGCCAGACTAGGTAAGGATGGTAGATTTCCTTACCTAAAGGGCATTAGTGGACCAGGGTTTTTATGACAATCAAGGTTAGTTCCGTGATCACCATTACTGAGATTAGCTTTATATTCCAGAATTACCACGGTGGGATTTGAACGTCAGAGCATTAGCCAGGACATCTAAATTACTAGTCCAGTGATATTAACGCTGTGCCACCATCTCTCCATTATTGCAGTAATGAATTACTTTACCAACAGAAAGTTGCCAGCAGTGGGAGAATGGATTTCCAAGATAGGGTCTGAACCTTCCAACAATGGTAAAGCCTTTATGAAAGAAAAGGTTAAAGACAACATCAGCACTATATCAAAAGTGGCTGCCAGGTACCTGAGAAAATGCTAAATTGCATTTGACCCATGGAACTCAACAGAAACAGCATTTCTTCACAGACTCAAAATAGATAGGCAAATTCTAGGCAGTCAGAATCAGCTTCTTGATCCATGCTCATGGTGTCAGTCAAAAACCTCATAAATATCAGTCGAACAAAATGCAAAGATACGAACTGAGGTATGTTGGAATAAAAATTGCCCAGCATAGACAAGCCTGGGGATGTCCTACCTGACAGTCTTGCAAAGGTATCCAAGGTGATAGTGCTATGCTGCATGCTGCACAGTTTGTCTCTCAGACACTATTTAGCAAGTGGAAGTGGAAGAATAAGGAGGATCTACAGAGGATGATGGAAATGAGTGCAATGCTGGAGAGTTGCCTGTTGCACTGCAGCTGTGGTGAAGAGGGCAAAGGGCAACATCTAAATTGCAATACCTTCAATTAAATGTCAAAGTTACCCAGCACAAGCATTCCTTAATCTCCGCTCCCAGTGAGCTTGCTCACATGCTACACCGTTTAACGAGGTGAAGTGCAATACTGGATATGTTTACTTTGGCAAAGTTCTCAAGTGCCTGCGCTGCTCACCAAGGATACGGCATTGACCCACTCAGTCATCTTGTTCCACAAACACCTTTACTGCCCTCTTCTAAATAGAATATTCTACTTCGCTGCACATCCTGCATTGCTAGTGGGAGTCCCTTCTCTGCAAAGGGGGCAATCCTCTCCCTACTTATATCTCAAGCCTGCTGCATCACATCCCCTAAGGAGTACCCAGACAACATATAAATATTTTTTAAATAACTCGTTCTCATAATCTTGAATTCCATGAATTTTGACATGAATACAAACTGCTTGCATTTGGCAGTGTATCAGGATCACAAACTTGAGTCTCAAGTATTTCTCTTACAGAAGTAATGGATCATACCATGCTACCATAGTATAATGGATCGATGCAGCACAGAAAAAAGGCCATTCATCCATCATCCCTGTTCCATCACTTTGAAAGAACCATCAAATCATTCCCATGCCCCTGCCCTTTTGCTATTGTCCTATAAAATTCTCCCTTCAAAGAATTATCCAATTCTCTTTTGAAAATTACCATTGAATTTGTTTGTGTCACCATTTCAGGAAATGCATCCTAGATCATATCAACATGCTGCATAAAGAAAGTTGTCTTTATCTTGCCTTCTGTTCTTTTAAATCTGTGTCCTCTGGTGCACAGTTAGAACTCAAAAATGCCGTTGGTTAATCTATTTCAGTCAGGTCTCCCCCAGTTTTTAAATTTTTTTTCCTCCAAATTTCTTTCCTCCTATACTGAATTAGCAGTGTCAGCTATGAACCAGTTGGTAGCAATCCTGCTTTTGAGGCATGAGATTGTTGGGCTCATGTCCCATTCCAGAGCTTAAGCAGAAAAATCAAGGTTGGCACTCCAATGCAGCATTGAGGGAGTGCTGCACTGTTGGGGGTGCCATCTTTCAGATGGAATGTTAAATCAAGGCCTGCTGCCTACTCAGGTGGACTTAAAAGATCCCATGGCACTATTTTGAAGAAGAGCAGATGAGTTATCAGTAGTGTCCTGACTGATGTTTATCCCTCAACCAACATCACAAAAACAGATTGCCTGACCATTATTACATTGCTGTTCATGGGAGCTTACTGTGCACAAATTGACTACCGTCTTTCTAACATTACAACAGTGACTACACTGTAATAAGTGTTTCATTGGTTCTAAAGTGTTTTGGGGTGTCCTGGTGTTGTGATAAACGCTATATAAATGCAGATTTTTTTTTGAAGTTTCTGGCTCCTGTAAGCAGGGTTTTATGGGTGTTCAATATCCTTTGGAATATTAACTAGCTGGTTGTTCCTCAAATGTGAGCTGAGACAGTGAGTACTAGTGAGATTGACCTTGGGAAATTGCTGCAAAAACCTGACCTTGGGTTAAATTTTCCTGTCCTATCGAAGATGGACTGGGAGGCAGGAGGGCTGACAGTATGGTGGTGGGGGAAAGGCAACACAGGAGCCCAACGTCTTCCCTCTGTGAAGGCACATTGCCAGCGGAGAGGAACTTGGTGGTACTGCTACCCATCAGACGGCCAAGTGAACCACTTAAGTGGTCAACTACTTCACGTCACTGCAGGCATTTTGCCAAGTAAACCTTGGTGTTTTCCGAGCAGTTTCTGGGGGCATCTCCTTTATGGCCACTCCATAGCCCAAAGAGGATCACACCCCCACCACTGCCCCCAGTGGCAATGACTATTACCGCGACCATGGCATCGCCAGTTTGCTGCGACCACCCCACTCTCACCCCAATCATTGTCGCCTGGCTGCCTGGCCCTGGCTTCCCTAAAAAAAAATCTACCGGCTCTTTGAGGGCATCTTGCCATTGAGTCAGCCTCATCCTGGAGCAGTAACCTCAGCTCTGGCCCCTTGCAATGATTACCTGAATATTGCTGTCTAGAGAGCAGCCAGAAGTTGATTCCATTTTTTAAAAAGTGGAGTGCATGGGCCTGAATTTTACCTTTGGGGTGTGCCCGAAGTCGGCGTGGCTGGAAGAAGGTGTAAAACCCGCATATTACATGCAATATTACGCTGGGTGGCCAATTAAGGCCCACCCAGCATGAAATGGCTCTGCCGGTTGGTTTTTCCATATGGGGGTGGGAACATGTCGGGCACCAGGTCCAATGAGGACATAAGAACGTAAGAAAAAGGATCAGGAGGAGGCCATTTGGCCCCTCAAGCCTGCTCCACCATTCAATAAGATCATGGCTGATCTGGCCCAGGCCTCAACTCCTCTTTCGTGCCAGGTCCTCATAGCCCTCAACTCCAAGGTGTTTTAAAAATCTATCTACCTCCTCTTTAAATACTTTCAGTGATCTATCTTCCACAGCTCTCTAGGGTAGAAAATTCCAGACATTCACTACCCTCTGAGAGAAGAAATTCCTTCACATCTTAGTTTTAAATGAGTGTCCCCTTATTCTGTAACTATGCCCCCTAGTTTGAGATTCCCCCACTAGTGGAAACATCTTCTCAACATCTACCCTGTCAAGCCCCCTCAGAATCTTGTACATTTCAATAAGATCACCCCTCATTCTTCTAAACTCTAATGAATAAAGGTCTAACCTGTTTTACAGTTCTTGATAAGTCAACCTCTTCATCCCAGGAATCAGCCTAGTGAATCTCTTTTGAACTGCCTCCAATGCCAGTCTATCCTTTCCTAAATACGGGGACCAAAACTATACACAGTGCTCCAGGTGTGGCCTCACCAACACCCTGTACAGTTATAACAAGACTTCCCTATTTTTAAATTCCAACCCCCCAAGCAATACAGGCCAAAATTCCATTTGTCTTCTTAATTATTTTCTGCACCTGCATGCTAATTTTTTGTGTTTCATGCACAAGAACACCCAGATCCCTCTGTGCTGCACTTTTTTGGACTCTTTCTCCATTTAAATAATAGTCTGCCATTGGATTCTTCCTACCAAAGTGCATGACCTCACACTTTCCTACATTAAACTCCATCTGCCAAGTTTTTGCCCACTCACTCAACCTATCTACAACCCTTGCAGATTCCTTATGTCCTCATCATAACATGCCCTCCCACATATTTCTGTATCATCAGCAAATTTGCATACATTACACTCTACCCCCTCCTCAAGACTTTAATATAGATAGTAAATAGGGCCCTAGGACTGATCCTTGTGGCACTCCTCTAGTTATGTCTTTCCAACCTAAAAAAGACCCATTAATCCTGACTCTCTGTCTTCTGTGTGTTAACCAATCCTCAATTCATGCTAACACATTACCCCAATACCGTGAGCTCCTATCTTGTGCAATAACCTCTTATTTGGCATCTTATCAAATGTCTTCTGGAAATCCAAATACACTACATCTACCGATTCCCCTTGATCAACTCTGCTTGTTATATCCTCAAAGAACTCTAGCAAATTTCTCAAACATGATTTCCCTTTCACAAAACCATGTTGACTATGTTTGATTGTGTTAAGCTTTTCTAAATGTCCTGCTATTTCTTCCTTAATAATGAACTCTAGCATTTTCCCAACTACAAATGTTAGGCTGACTGAATCAGTAGGGTGTTCAAAAACTGAAGTGGCAGCTCCCTGAAGGCTGCCAGGAGGTGTGGGGGAGGCTGAAGGAGCTGTTTGGAAGCTATCCAAGAAGTGCCCTGATGTGCAGTCATGGCCTCAGCACCTGATGGTCATGGAAGGCAGGAGGGCACTCTGCCACCTGTTTCTCAGATGAGTGCCTGGGAGTGTTGGCCAAGAAGGTAAGTGCCAGGAGGCATATCTTAATGTCCAGGGTCAGCAAGAGAATACCACCCCATCTGACCAAGAAGTCCTGGACAGAGATCGCCAGCCAGGTCAGTGGGCATCATGTGGTGTGCTGCTCATGGCTTCAGTGCCACAAAGGGTTCAATGACCTGCTGCAGTCAGCAAGGGTAAGTGCACAGATGGCATAGACTTGTGCAGAGAACTTCAGATGTATGCCCATTGCTCAGAACGTTCAGGGGTCTAAGAATGTGTTTGCCAACTGGCACTGAAGCCTGCCCTGCCAAGCCTATGCTGTCAGCACCACTGACCTCCGTGCATTGCAGGGTGAGATGTGCCACAGTGACATGCCCAGGTGGGAAGGCAGGGGGGAGCCAGGAAAGGACCTTCAGGGAGACAGAACAATAACGAGGCTTTCTATTTTTCCCTGTCAGGAGAAGAGCAGTCATTATGCCGCAGAGTGCCGCAGAACGGGTGGAGGAGTGCCAAATCTGTGCATCTTCACGAAGCATGAGAGAGAAGCACTGGAGCCAGAATGCCACTGACCAGCTCATTCCTCCAGTCACAGTGAGGCAGGAGTCTCGGATGAAAGTAAGAGTGCAGGTGACAGATGCAGGTACTGGAAACATAACAGGCTCCTCTCATCAGAAACCGAACTGTTGTAGCCAGAGAGCCCACTGAAGCTGCAATGCAGATGGCACCATGCATCAGGTCTCCACTGTCTCCTCAGCCAGCCTAGCATGCATACTGACTATGATAATTGAATGTGCTGATCTTTTGCCTTCCTCCCGCAGTGTGCCTTCCGCAGGAGCCACCGGTGACCCAAGGACACCCCCCCGATTGAGCTCCAAGGAAGACATCACACCTGCACCAGTGCCACACTGCCTCTCTGAACGAGTCACCAGCGCAGATACTCAAACATCAATGGGCATTAGTCCTTCAACTCCGCGTGTAATACACAGTGGTGAGAGCACATCACACTTGCTTGAGGAGCTGGCAGAGGTTGAGAGGTCCCAGGGAGCTGACAGTGGGAGTACAGCTGGAGAGAAGGACCAGGCTGTGTCCGAGGCAGATGCTGAGCCTCTGGAGTTGTCCATCAGGCAGTCGATGTTGGATGTCCAGCAGAATGTGTGGGGAGACCTGGTGGAGATCCATGAAGGTCTGCATGACATGGTCTCTGTCATGGAGGAGTCCATGTGGAGCATGAGTTCTGTGTTGACCCTTAACACCGAGCACACATCCTCCTCCATTGAGAGAGTGGTGACTCTCATGGAGAGGCAGCTTCAGGAGCAGATCAGGGGTTCCTGGGGTTGCACTCGGAACTGCAAGCCCTCACGCAGGCAGAGAACAGTGTGAGAGATGGATGAGGCACATCGTCTCTCTGCTGTGTGCTCATCCATCAATGGTGGGCAGGGAGGTGCAGATGTGGCCTGTTGTCTCTATGGGCTTCTGTCAGGGCGATCCGGACGAGGGCGCCAGCTCTTCTGCCAGTGATCGCTGCATCTGATGATGCCACGATGACTGAGGAGTGCCCAGACATGGGGCTGGATGCATCCTCCCAGGTGGAGCCTCCTCAAGCTGCAGCGGCCAGAGGACGACTGCCAAGGTCATCAGGGCCACCAGGACAGCAGTCAGCAGGCAGCCGCCAATGCCACCATCTGCAAGGTGGAGGGGGCACCAAGACAGAGCACTCTCAGGCATAAGTTGAAGGCACCTTGAACACAGCCGGAGCCTGTCACGCGTGACATTATTTGTGTTAATTATTTTGATGTTTGTGTTATGGATAGACACTTTGTTTGTTCTTTGTTTGTGAAATAACATAAACATTTATTTGACTTCAATGAGCTGAGTTGGCTGGATGGTTTGAATAGCTGCCGGATGCAGCACAGGTTTGTAATAGTATGGCCTTGTGTGATTGGCCGGGTGGTTAACAGTGAGGTTGAGTGTCTTGGGCTACAGGAAGATATAGACGGGATGGTCAAATGGGCAGATAAGTGGCAGATGGAATTTAACCCTGAAAAATGTGAGGTGATACACTCTGGAAGGAGTCATTTGACAAGGAAGTATTCAATGAACGGCATGATGTTAGGAAGTTCTGAGGAACAAAGGGACCTTGGCATGTGTGTCCATAGATCTCTGAAGGCGGAGGGGTATGTTAGTGGAGTGGTGAAAAAGGCATATGGGACACTTGCCTTTATCAATCGAGGCATAGATTACAAAAGTAGGGAGGTCATGTTGGAGTTGTATAGAAACGTGGTGAGGCCACAGCTGGAGTACTGTGTGCAGTTCTGGTCGCCACATTATAGGAAGGATGTGATTGCACTGGAGGGGGTGCAGAGGAGATTCACCAGGATGTTGCCTGGGATGAAACATTTAAGTTATGAAGAGAGGTTGGATAGACTTGGGTTGTTTACGTTGGAGCAGCGAAGACTGAGGGGTGACCTGATTGAGGTGTACATGATTATGAGGGGCATGGACAGGGTGGATAGGGAGCAGATGTTTTCTTTATTTGAAGGGTCAGTCACGAGGGGGCATACGTTCAAGGTGAGGGGCAGGAGGTTTAGGGGGAATGTAAGGAAAATTTTTTTTACCCAGAAGGTGGTGACGGTCTGGAATACACTGCCTGGGAGGGTGGTGGAGGCGAGTTGCCTCACATCCTTTAAAAAATACCTGGATGAGCACTTGGCACGTCATAACATTCAAGGCTATGGGCCAAGTGCTGGTAAATGGGATTAGGTAGGTAGGTCAGGTGTTTCTCACGTGTCGGTGCAGACTCGATGGGCCGAAGTGCCTCTTCTGCACTGTGTGATTCTGTGATTCTGTGTGGTGCTGGCGTACTGGGTTGGGTTCTCATTTATTGATTGTTAGCAAAGGAGACAGGGCCATTGGCTTGACGAGGCATCAATGCCTTGGATACCTAGCTGAAGGTTCGCTGCATCAAAGCATCCCTGGTGTTCTCGCTTCCATGCAGGTTCCTATCCTCTCTCTCTCGAGGTCTACACCCTGTGCCTCCCCAGGCTCGTCCTCTGAGCTATCATTTGAGTCATCCTCCATGGCCTGTGGAGCTGCCTCACTTTCACCAGCCTTGCCAGAGCCAGGTTGTACAGGGCACAGCATGTGACGATTATGAGGGAGACACACTTTGGAGAATACTGCAATGCTCCCCCTGACTGGTCCAGGCACCTGAAGCGCAACCTCAGCAGCCCGATGGTCCTCTCCATCACTCTCCTTGTGGAGATATGGCTCCTATTGTATCTCTCCTTGGCCTCAGTTCTTGGGTGATGGAGTGGGGTCATCAGCCACCTCTTCAAGTGGTAGAAAATGCTGGTAAAACTCAACAGGTCTAACAGTATCTGTGGAGAATAAAAACAGCGTTAACCTTTTGAGTCCGTTTGACTTTTCTTCAGAGACAAAGAGAAGTGAAAATGTGATGAAATTTATACTGTTTAAGAGGGGTGGAGCAGGTGGAGCTGGATAGTAGGCCAACGATAGGTGGAGGCAAAGGAGAGATTGTCAGAGATGTTGTGGACCAAAGAACAAAGGGGTGTTAATGATAATGATACTGGCTAGAGGAGGTGCTGATAGTGGCATTAAGGACAGAGAGTAGGATGTGATAATAGCAGGACAAGGGTAAGCACTCTGGAAAGAACAACATGAACAAGTGACAGATGGCCCTTGTGGGGGTGGGGTTGGGGGAGGGGACGGTGGTGGGGAAAAGGATTGAAAATAGGATAAAAGGTGGGGATAAAACAATGAATAAAAATGAAAATAAATAAAAATCAAAATGTGGATAAAAAATAATAATGAAAAAATTAAAATGTAAAAATGAACATGAGTATTGGAAAACAGGGGATCAAAAAAGGGGTGAGGATGGAGGAGAGAGTTCATGATCTAAAGTTGTTGAACTCAATATTCAGTCCAGAAGGCCTAAAGTGCCTAGTCGGAAGATGAGGTGCTGTTCCTCCAGTTTGCGTTGAGCTTCACTTGAACAATGCAGCAGGCCAAGGACGGATATTTGGACATGAGAGCAGGGCAGTGTGTTGAAATGGCAAGCGACAGGGAGGTCTGGGTCATGCTTGCGGACAGACTGAAGGTGTTCCACAAAGCGGTCACCCAGTCTGCGTTTGGTCTCTCCAATGTAGAGGAAACCGCATTGGGAGCAACGAATGCAGTAGGCTAAATTGAAGGAGGTGGAAGTGAAGTGCTGCTTCACCCGAAAGGAGTGTTTGGGCCCTTGGATGGTGATGAGGGAGGAGGTAAAGGGGCAGGTGTTGCACCTTCTGCGGTTGCATGGGAAGGTGCCGTGGGAGGGTGATGAGGTGTTGTGCGTGATAGAGGAGTGGACCAGGGTGTCCTGGAGAGAATTGTTCCTACGGAATGTTGGGGGGGGTGGGGGGGGTGGTTGGGGGGGATGGTGGTTGGGGGAAGATGTGTTTGGTGGTGGCATGCTGGAGTTGGCTGAAATGGCGGTGGATGATCCTTTGAATACGGAGACTGGTGGGGTGAAAAGTGAGGGTAAGGGGGACCCTATCATGGTTCTGGGAGGCAGAGGAAGGTGTGAGGGCGGATGTGCGGGATGTGCCGGACACGGTTGAGGGCTCTGTCAACCACCATGGGTGGGAAACCTTGGTTAAGGAAGAAGGGAGACATGTCAGAGGAACTGTTTTGGAAAGTGGCATCATCAGAACAGATGCAACGGAGGCAAAAGAACTGAGAGAATAGGATGGAGTCCTTACAGGAAGCAGGGTATGCGGAGCTTAGTCAAGGTAGTTTTTATCCACTTATTTTTATTTTTATTTTCATTTTTATTCATTGTTTTATCCCCACCTTTTATCCTATTTTCAATATTTTTTTCCCACCACCGTCCCCTCCCCCAACCCCACCCCCACAAGGGCCATCTGTCACTTGTTCATGTTGTTCTTTCCAGAGTGCTTACCCTTGTCCTGCTATTATCACATTCTGCTTTCTGACCTTAATGCCACTATCAGCACCTCCTCTAGCCAGTACCTCTATCATTAACACCCCTTTGTTCTTTAGTCCACAACATCTCTGGCAATCTCTCCTTTGCCTCCACCTATCAATGGCCTTCTATCCAGCTTCACCTGCTCCACCCTCTTTAAACAGTATAAATGTAATCACATTTTCACTTCTCTTTAGCTGAGAAGAAGAGTCACACAGACTCGAAACATTAACTATGTTTTTTTTCTCCACAGATGCTGTTAGACCTGCTGAATTTTTCCAGCATTTTCTGGTTTTGTTTCAGGTTTCTAGCATCTGAATTAATTTGCTTTTATCTTCAAAGGATAGCCCTTGTTACACAGGAGCCATCTGTGAGTTCTGCAAGATGTAAGCATCACATGAGCTCCTAAGGCAATGACACAAACTTGGGGAACCTGTGTCCTGTGGTCATAGACGATCTGAACATTCATTGGGTGGAACTCCTTTCTGTTGACAAAAGCTCCAGGTTCATCTGCTGGCGCCTTGTTGGCGACATGAGTTCGATCTATTACACTCTGAAGGCGGAGGAACCCAGCCATCACAGCGAAGTCTTGTGCTCTCTCCGCCTGGCTCGCCTGAACGTTCGGACGTGTCTAAAGATAGCATCAGTCATGAGCTTGACACAACTGTGTGCAGCTGATTGAGAAATGCTGCACAGATCCCCCACTGAGCCTTGAAAAGAACCGGAGGCCCAGAAGTTGAGGGCCACTGTGACCTATAAAGCCACCGGCATGGGATGTCCGCCCACGCAGTTGGAGGCAATTTCCGAACCTATCATGTGACATATTGCTGTCACTGTGTCCCTGGAGAGGTGCAGCCTCCTGTTGTACTGGACCTCGAACATCTGGAGGTAGTTGGAGTGCAGCCTGAACAGTCTACACACTGGGTAGTGGAGTCTTCGGCATGTCCTCCCACCTTGGCCTCCCTACTGGCCCAGCACCAAATGGGCTCATGCCTCTCCTCTTAAAGGTCTGTCCCTGGGATGCTGTCCAAGCTTACTTGGCCTCCTCTCCCTCCTGCCCCTCTCTTCCTCTTAAGAGGTTTCACCAGCGGAATACAATATCCACATTAGATGGGATACAGAGGATCAGAGCCTTGAAAATGAGGGAGCCCTGTGCTGCAATACTCAGGGGAACCTTCCAGCGAAGATGAGGACCTGAGATGCTGAAGGGGCAGGCTTGACAATCAACTGAGATGTCAAGAAACTCTGGGACAACTCTGTACTCACACAGCGAAGGGCTGGCAGCGACAGAGAAAGTGCTGCTTCTCCGGGGGCCTTTTATCCCACCCGTGGATGAGGAAATGATTAAAACGTGAGATCTGCCCACCTGTTTTGCCCATGCGATGAGTTAAAAATGACACGGGCAACGTAAAATCACGGTCTATTGGCTTGTTAATAGCCTTAATTGTCCCTTTAAATACTGGCAGGCGCGGATCCAATTCGCGCATGCGGCTGCCAACCGTGAAATTGAGCACAGGTGCGACGATGTCGGGAAGCACGCCCGACACCATTTGATGATATTTTATGTTCGGTTGGGTTGAGCGTGCGTCCAACCCCAGAAGATAAAACTCTGGCTCTAAGCTTTGGTTTCCATTGCCAAACATTGGGGAGATGCTGCAGCATTGAGGTAAACATGATGCTACCTGTTACAAGGTCCAGCCTTTTCTCCATATCCTAAGATGTCTGTTCATTTTATCACCTTCAGAAAGGTGAACCCGAGAAGGATTTGAATCAATAAATTACATTGACACCCAACTAATTGAACCACTCAGCCTTTTCTTATGAGGTAAGTGATGATACTCCGTACCCTTGTAAGTGTTGAATAAGCATGACCTTGATATTTCTACAATTATCCCATAGTGGCAGTTTGTTTCAGCTGTCGAAAGTGGTACCATCGAGTTCAGTAGGTTGAGTTCAAGCCCCATTCATGAACGTGAGCTCGTGATCATAATCTATGGGCAGAATTGTCCTAGATTTGCACTAAGCGCAGTAGCAGACGGGTAAAACAACATTGGCCGTGATGATGGGTTTTTTTACGCTGTATCGTCCCAAACCCACCACATTAATTATGAGTTCCTGGGAAACACACCATTTCCATGGTGAGCAGATTCTCATTTGCCCGCAATGCCATCACCTCACCACTTCATCATGCCAGGCGCCATCTTTAAAGCCCAGCCACAATCACACATGTCAGTGCCTCCAGCCCACGACTACTGCAGGGAAGATGTCCACGAAAGGCAGAAAGACTGCAGCCCTCAGGTTTAATGACACATCACTGGAATGCCATTTGGATGCCGTGGAGGCTTGCCGCTCTGGCCGCAGGATGTCCTCCACCCGCGCTCTGGCCGCAGGGTGGGCTGTGGCATCACCAATCATGCATGGCAGGTGGTGGCAGTGGTGATCAGTGCCAATGGTGCACAGAACAGGTTGGACATCCGTTGCAGATAGAGGATGAATGATCTCACCCATGCAGCCAGGGTATGGCAACCATCTCATCAGTCTAAACTCACATACTCAAGCCCATCACATACTCAGTGGCATCTCACTCACTGTGAGCTCAAGGGACATCACCACCCATTCTCACACACATACCCTCACATGTCCACCTGGCCTTATCTCCTCTGGAAACTGCCTCCTCAGACCTCACCATCTTGAGGCCACTTGCACAGATCAATATGTGCCCCCATACACTCTCTGGGATACCCTCCTTCCCCAGTACAGCTCTCGTCCTGCAGGCTCTTCCCTTGCTTTAGGCCACTTCTCCCTCTTCACCAAGTAAGACCTTGCCCTGTAGCCATTGATAAGCCACCCACATATGGCTGATATGGTAAGTAGAGACCTACCCATGAAGCCCCCTAAAAGTGATGTGGTGCTGCCTGTGAAGCCTGGCTCTGAAGACTGCGAGTGCTGACTGAAGCAAGGTAGGCAAACAAACATTGAAGTCCCGAGCAAAGTGCAGCCCGCAAAGTGCATGTCGCTTATGTTCTGCTGTGAAACACACGGCGGGAAAACGATCCAATGGGAGTCCGGTTGCCTTATAATGAAATGCTGATGTATTATAATGAGGTTCCCGATGTCTGATGGTGGGGAATTGTCCCACCATCAGCGGGCAGACCAGATGATCACAAATTGGTTTCCCAAAGTCGTAAAACCAATTTTTGGCCTTCTCGCCATATTGTCCGCTCACACCACTGAGCATGCCTGGAGCCGGCAGGCATAGAAAATCCTGACCAATGTTCTTAAAGGTGCTACATTGTTGGAGATACTGTTACTGAAAGTAGACTATATTGTACAAAGAATAACAAGTATCTTCCATTGACTAGGGAATGAGGAGGACTCATTTCTCTTCTTCATCCTCAAACAATACCACTAAACAGGATTTAATAGTTGGGTTATCTCAGCCAGATCCGAGAACTTGCTGTGTAGAAAATCGACAGTGCATTTGCCTACACAGCCAACAAGTACTTTAAAAATAATTCATGTGGAGAGCGGTGCTGTGGGATGGCCTGAAGGTGTTGCATAAATTGAAGTGCTTTCTTTCTATATTTATCTGCAGCATGTTCTTAAATGATGTTGAAAAGATGTGCACAAGAAACATTGCTAGCTGAAAGTACATAGAGTTAAAATGTGGACTTGAATCTTTGAGAAATGATTAAACTTTATATTTAACGTAATTCAAGTTGAGTACTTCTGATGATGTAAGTCACAAGAGGGAAGAATGAATGGCTCATGACAAAAGCTGAATTGAGAGATTGAATTACTGATGTAAACTCAATGACAGATATTTGTTATTCTTTATACCATATAGTCTACATTTAGTAATAACATAAAATATTTAGATTTCTTACTGTTAAGAGTGAGATCACATGTCAAAGGGAGTAAGAACAACAGGATAATGAACACAATAATGATTTCAGACTTACAGTAATATACTTTCATTGGTAATAATACCTTACCATAAGCAAACATTTCAGAACACTTCACAAAGTGATTTACTTATGAAATAGTAACTGTTATTATGCAGGCAGAAGAAAAATTCATTCATTCTGGAGATGCAGGTGTCCCTGACAGGCCAATTGCCTGTCTTAAGTTACACTTGAGAAGGTGGTGGTGAGCTGCCTTCTTATTAAACAGATGCAGTTTGTATGGTGAAGGTATTCCCGTAGTGTTCTTCGGGAGGGATGATTTTGCCCTAGTGCCAATGATGGTATTGTGATATATGTCCAAGCTGGTACAAAATGTGGCTTAGAGAGCAATTAGGAGGTGATATTGTTCTCATGCACTTGCTGCCCTTCTTCTAGATAGTCAATCTTGTACACTTGGAAAGGCTTATCAAAGAAGCCTTGGTGAGAAATCATTCTGCAACACCCCACAGACAGCTGCGAGATAAATGATCAGTTAATCTGTTGTTCACTTGATTGTGTTGGGTGCTGGAGAATACCTAGAAACTTACTGCCCTTCGCTAATCTTTACATATTCCCAGTGCAAAATTCAATTGTCAATAGGCAAATCCTATGAATGAAACTGATGTTATGCATGAGGTCACTGGGTTAGTATGTTGCCAGACAAAGATGGCTTCTTTAGTGCATTGGAAATAATAGAAGGTTTCACAATGCATGGGCTGAGACTTTTCTCCTTCGTTCAATCTGTTCTGTAAGTGTAATTTTCATCTGCCGGGGTAGGCAGCACTGATTTCTTTTTCTTTAACTCTTTTTTATTCTTTCATGAGAATGAAATAATTAGGGATGGGCAATGCCAATGTTTATTGCCCATCCCTAATTGTCCTTGAGGAGGTGGTCGTGTGCTGCCTTCTTGAACCACTGCAGTCCATGTGGTGTAGGTACACCTGAAGTGCTGTTAGGAAGGAGTTTGACCCAGCGACAGTGAAGAAATGGCGATACAATTCAAAGTCAGGATGGTGAATGCCTTGGAGGGGAACTTGCAGGTGGTGGTGTTCCCATGCATCTGCTATCCTTGTTCTTCTAAGCGATAGAGGTTGAGAATTTGGAAGGTGCTATCAAAGGAGTCTTGGTGAGTTTCTGCAGTGCATCTTGTAGATGGAACACACTGCTGCTACTGTGCGTTGGTGGAGGAGGGAGTGAATATTTGTGGATGGGGTGGCAATCAAGCGGGCTTTGTTCTGGACTGTATGCAACTTCTTGAGTATTATTGGAGCTGCACTCACCCAGGCAAATGGAGAGTATTCCATCATTCCTAACTTGTGCTTTGTAGATGGTGGACAGGCTTTGGGGAGTCAGGAGGTGAGTTAATCACTGCAGAATTCCCAACTTCTGTCCTGGTCTTGTAGCCACAGTATTTATATGGCCAGTCCCGTTCAGTTTCTGGTAAATGGTAACCCCAAGGATGTTGATAGTGGGGAGTTCAGTGATGGTAATGCCATTGAATGTTAAGGGGAGATGGTTAGATTCTCTCTTGTGGAAGATGACCATTGCCTGGCATTTCTGTGGCGCGAGTGTCATTTACCACATATTAGCCCAAGCTTAGATCTGATCCATTGGTTATGGGATCGCTCAGCTATGCCTATTGCATTCTGCTTCTGCTGTTTGGCATTCAAGTAGTCTTCTATTATAGCTTCACTAGGTTGACACCTCATTTTTAGATGTCTGGTGCTGCTCCTGAGATACCCTCCTGCACTCTTCATTGAATCAGTGTTAATGCCCTGGCTTGATGGCTATGGCCGAGTAAGGGATATACCAGGCTATGAGGTTACAGATTGTGGTTGAATACAATTCTACTGCTGATAGCCCACAATTCCTCACGGATCCCCAGTTTTGAGTTGCTAGATCTGTCCTGAATCTATTCCATTTAGCACAATGGTAGTGGCATGATGTGATAGGATTTATGCTTCACAAAGACTGTGCAGTGGTTACTCCTATCTATACTGTCATGGACAGACGGATCTGTGCCAGGTGGATTGGTGAGGAAAAGGTATTTTACGTTTTTCCCTCTCGTTGGTTCCCTTACCATCTGCTGCAGGCCCAGTCTGATAGATGAGTCCTTCAGGACTTGGCCAGCAGTGGTGCTACTGAGCCACTCTTGGAGATGGACATTGAATTCTCCCACCCAGAGTACATTCTATGCCCTTGCCATCCTCAGTGCTTCCTCCAAGTGTTATTCAACTTGAAGAGTACTGATTCATCAGCTGAGGGAGGGTGGTAGGTAGCAATCAGCAGGAGGTTTCCTTTCCCATGTTTGACCTAATACCATGAGACATCACTGGGGTTCGAAGTTAATGTTGAGGAGTTCCAGGGCCAGTCTCTCCTGACTGCACACCACTGTGCTGCCACCTCTGCTGAGCCAGTCCTGCTGGTGGGACAGGATATGTGCAGGGATGGTGAGGGTGATGTCTGGGACATTGGCTCTATGATACGATTTGCTGTTGCTTTTCTAGTCAGTGGTCAGCTGTCCCAATTTTGGCACAAGCTCCCAGATGTTAGTAAGGAAAGCTTGGCAGGGTCAACAGGGCTGACCGTGCTGTTGTCATTTCTGGTGCTTAGGTCAATGTCAAGTGACCCATCCGGTTTCCATTCATTTTTAATTGCGTGTCATGGTTGGGTACAACTGAGAGGCTCATTAAGGCCACTTTAGAAGGGCAGTTAAGATCCAACCACATTGCTGAGCCTGGAATCACATATAGGCCTTAAGTAACATTAGTGAACCAGATAGATTTTTATGATATTCCATGATAGTTTCATGACACCATTACAAAAACTGGCTTGCAATTCCAGATTTCTTATTAATTAATTAAATTTAAGTTCCACCTGTTGCCATGGTGGATTTGAACCCATGCCCCTAGAGCATTATCCTGGATCTATGGATTAGTCCAGTGACATTACCACTACACATCATCTCCCCTTAACTTTGGCATACATTGTGAAGTATACTTTGACTGAATAAATACAAATAAGTGAATATTGATGATTTATTTTTCAGGAAGTAGCATTTTCTGATTCTAAAACTCGTGCTGTTTATAATGTTATCCAGACATGTGCATAGGTATGGATGCCAGCGCTTTGAATTGACTTTCAATGCAGGTCAATGCTCTCCAGTGGTCTTGAATTTCTGACTCTATTTCTATAACTACAGCACAAAATAAAAGCTCCTCTCATTAATGTTAATTTTTTGTCTCAGTTTCCATCTCTCTGACTATCTCATCATACATCAATGGAAAATATCTTCATTTTGTTCATGTGTCCCTTGATATGCACACAGTTAACCCATCTGAACAATGCATGCTGCAAATGGCAGGTACCATGGCAATGCATAGTCAATGCAGATTGACCAGAATGATATAGGTGCTTAAAGGGTTAAATCACGAGAACAGTTTACATAATGCTGATTTATTTTCCTTTGAGTTTAGAAGGCCGAGTGGGTGATTTACTCAAGTCTTTCAAATGACAAAAACATTTAATGGGAATAAGACATGGAGTGACTATTTCCTCTGATTAGGGAGTCCTGAAGAAGAACAACAACAACTTGCATTTATATAGCTCCTTTCATTTAGCAAAACATCCCGGGGTGCTTTGCAAGCATTATCAGAAAAAATTGACACTGAGCCACCTATGGAGATATTAGGAGAGGAGACCAACAACTTTGTCAATGAGGTAGGTTTTAAGGAACATCTTAATCAAGGAGGAGAAACAGAGAGGAAGAGAAGTTTAAAGAAGGAATCCTAGAGCTTAGGCAGTTGAAGGTGTGGCCACCAATGTTGAGCAATTAAATTTAGGGAAGAACAAAGAGTTATAAACATAAAATTAGAGTTAGAATTGAAACAACTTTAGAAAATTATATTGGGGAGTTATATCAGGGAACATCTTTTCAAACAAAGCATGGTCAAAATCTAAAACTCTCCCCCAAATAGGCTCTGGATGTTGGATTAATTGAAAATTTCAAGTCATGGATTGATATATTTTTGTTAAATAATGTAGCAAGGGACATATAGCAAAGGCAAGTAAATAGATTTGAGTTGCATATCAGCCATGATCTAATTGAATGGCAAAAGAGGCTTGAGGAGTGGAATGCCCTATTCCTCTTCCTATGTTCCTATGCCTATGATAGTGCTGACACAGTTCTAAATACTCCCAGAATAAAGCAGTTATATTCTCTTACCTTTCCAAAACCAATAAGCTAACAGTTGGAATAATTGGAAAATTGGCAAAATTGAAATGGATATGGGTGAGTTATGTACCCCATATTTTCCTATGGTTTAATTTCGAACAACCTTCAATTTATATAGTATACCCATATGTGGGTGTTAGCAAAATTGTCTAGATGGCTAGAGTTTGAATCAGAATAATGCCATGATGTTCACAGAGGCCTGATTCCTCACCTTGCCTTATGCTTGTGGAGTGGTGCTCTCAAGCTATCTATAACCAACTGTCCCTTTCCAATGGAGAAAGATACCTATGGTCCTTTGGGGACCACTGTTAATTACCTTACCTCTGCAAATGTAATTACTTTAAAATTGTGATGCGCTATTATGATGTATCATGGAAGCTTCTAGCAAAGTCTCATCTCTGCTATCATGATCACCAGATGACACATTTGATGAAGCTTTATCATTTTGAAATCAAGGACTGCCAATATTCATCAAATAAATATGATGTCAATCATTTCATTGCTTGGGATTAAAAAAAACAAGCGCTTTCTAGAGAATGGAACTGAGCTGCTGCAGCTGGTGTGAATTCAGTCATTATTAGTGAAGGAAGGAAGCAATCAGCAATGAATTTGGTTCGCAACAATTATAAAACCATCAGAGGTCCCTCATTCATTTCCCCTCGACCATTTTTTTGAGACTGAATAAACACGGGTAATGGCACTTCATTTTTAAAATCACTCCAACAAGAAACTCTTGACATTCTCTAAATGACAAATTACTAGGTGGAGAGTGCATCAAAACTCAGCACAGCCCTCATTTTTCCCCTTTGAAACATTTGCTTGTAAGCAATTAGTAAACGTGTTACCTCTTTAGAAACTGGGCTGATTCTCCAGGCAACTGCTGCAATAAGACAATTTAACCATAAATCTTTGTAACCCAATTCATATGCAAAGTAATGCACTGTGCGACTTCTTTTCAGTCGAGTGGTACATTTTAATTGCAACCAAAAGGTGGAAAACAATAAAGAGTATGCTAATCTCCAATCAAATTGAACTGGCATATGTGTTGTGTGTTTGCATAAAGTAATCCTTTGTTCACTAAGTGCAGGAATCCACACACCACTTTTTAGATTTGTAATAATCTAGATCTGTTTAGTTAAAAAGATGAACACTAATGAGATTCCCCTACTCATTTCCATTATTTTATTCTTTTCTTACCTTAACATGCTAACCCATACAGAATAATGGTTCTACAGATACTGACATTCCTCCAACAGGAATGAGGGTCTATCCTGTCCACGACAGGAGAGTCGCAGTATTATTCATTTCCTATAAGAATCTGTAGTCTTGACTGGTACCAAAACGATTTTAGTAAAAAGGATTCTGTGACTGCTTTCTAGGAGTGATTTCTATTGCCTCAGTGAATAACTTCCCTGGTTTACCATGGCAGTGCAGGAGGTTGGGGTGGGGAATAAAGTAGTTCTTTGTTTATGCCTTTGCATATAAACAATGCTTCACCTGATTGGTTGAACAGACACCTTAGGCTTGTGGTATGTTTAATATACATTCCAAGTTGGCACTGTGAGAGGCACTACTATTGTCACTCTCTTTAATAGGTGAGCCATCAAAATAAGCTTTGATTTTCGCAAAGCTAACTTAGTATTCTGTGGGGTGAAATCAGCAGCTTCTGTTTCAAAAAGATGCAGGTGCTAATGCCAATAAACTGTAAATAAACATTCAGTTATTATCCCTTTGTTCTGATATTTGATGGACAGATCTATCTCCAGAGTGTAGACTATGAATAAATGAATGCCAGTTGATTGCTTTAATTCCACTATTTAGCTGCAGTTTCCAGCTGTGAGGTTCATGAAGTACAAGTGTTTATGATTAAATATTTCCAAAACACTTGAGTTACAACAATTCTGATAAAGGGATTCTTACAATATTTAAAATGACTCTTTTTATAGCAGTCAATCATTTAAAATATTGGTGAAAGTTAGGTAATATATTAGTGTCTAATCTGATCTAACATACTTCCATATAATCTTACATCTTAATAAACCAATTTATAGTTTTGAACCTGAGCTATAGCAACATGGCATTTTTCATTCAGGGATCTGAAGCAAATGGTAGGCTAAGTCATTTTATAATACATAACCCAAGTGCAGACAGTTACACTGTTTCCCCTGCAGCAATAAAATTGCAGATATTTCACATACAAGGTTGAGCTTTGTATCATAGAGAGCCTTGGTTTGTCTACTGAAGTTCTTTCTTTGCATTTCACATTAGTAAAAGCTATATGCCAGGGTGACATTTCCAATATCATGTATCGGATGGCATTTTTCACGTGTGAGTTTAATGACGGAAGATTGGAGACTGTTCTACTGTGATGGGTTTATCCTAGCCCCACCCAATGGCCACATGTGCGCATTATCAAGCAAGGATTTTACAAAAGTAACAACAACAACAACAACTTGTATTTCTACTGTGACCTTAACATAGCAAAACATCCCAAAGTGCCTCGCAGGAGTATGATTGAGAAATATTCAAATATTAGGGCAGATCACCAAAAGCTTGATCAAACAGGTAGGTTTTAAGGCACATCTTAAAGGAGGAAAGATAGGAAGAGAGGCAGAGAGATTTAGGAAAAGAATTCCAGAGCCAAGATGAAGGTAGAGCTGCAAATTTTAGTGATTAATACTGGAGATGTTAAGAGATCAAAATTGGAGGAGTGCAAATATCTTGGAGGATTGTTTGGGTTGGAGGAAATTAGAGAGATATGGAGGGGCAAAATCATGGATGGAATTGAAAACAAGGATGAGAATTTTAAAATTGAGGTATTGTTACAAATATGGGGTTTATAGGATGGTGTTTTAGAATGTCGCTTTAAATTTAAGGTAAAACAGAATGCCTTGAAAAGGGGGAGATGTTGTGAAATTGTACTGGACTCTGCATGGCAACCGGCCCGCTGGTTGTTTCCATGTGGATAGGGGGCCCAGGTCAAGACTTACTGAAACCCAAGTGCCGTATTTCACAACTGAACACAGAGAGAAAGGAAGCTGTTTTTGCTTTGTGCAAACATACAGACTCCGAGGCAGTGTAATTTAAAGAAAACCCTGGACAGAGAAGGAGAGAGAGGACAAAAGATGCTGTGGTCAGCAGAGGGAAAAAGGCTGATTCTATATTAGCTACCAGGCAGAAAGCAGGTGGGAGGACATCCTCTGGGTGAAGAGATAGAACCTGTGGAAATTTAAGAACACTGGAAGATCCACCCTGGCATCAATGGAGCGAGACTTACTGCTGAAAGTTGGTTCTGGAATTCTCAGAAGGCCGAAGGAAATGGTTTTGATGGATGCTGGATGTCATGACTTGGCAAAACAGGGAGAAGTGAACCCATTGGAAGCTGGGAAAGACTTTGGACAGTTTCTTGAAAAGGCTGCGACTCTGTGGAGAACTGGGCCTCCCACTGACACTGTAGAAAACTACAGGGAATACGTACCTGTGCATATATCCCGGTGGTAGCTATAGTGAAATAGGGCCTTGCAAAGCTATAGATTAATTAATTTTCTGTGGTGATGCATGCAAGACATCAAAACCAAGTGTGCAGTGACTATGCGATCAATCAACCTGGGAAAGGATGAAGGAATTTGTGAACAGAAGGGAGAGATGAGGTTGAAAGGAGGAAATTTGAAAAAAATGAAGGGAGAGGTGGGGAGAAAGTGGTGGGAGGGGAATGGGCCGGAAGGAACTTGAAGTAGGGAGCAGAAAAGGGAAAGTGTGCTGTGTGATGGTGGCACAGTGGAAATGTCACTGGACTAAACATCCCGAGGTATGCTCTGGGGGCATTAGTTCAAATCCCATCGTGGCAACTGGTTGAATTTAAATTCAATTATTAAATCTGGAATTTAAACCTGTTTCTAGTAGTGGTGACCATCAAATTCTTAATGATTGTCATAAAAGCCCATCTGATTCACTAATGCCCTTTAGGGAAGGAAATCTGCTATCCTTGCCTACATGTACCTCCAGACCCACATCCATGTGGTTGGCTCTGAAATGGCCAAGCATTCAGTTCAAGGGCTATCAGGGATGGGCAACAAATACTGGCCTTGCCAGTGATGTGCACATCCCACAAAAGAATTTTTTAAAAAATCCTGTATTTTCTAATGTTTCTCCAATTAAAAAAACATGCCAATATTTTTCTTCCTTCTCCCTCTCATTTTGAAGGTGGGAGCGGGTTTGTTTGAAAAAAAAACGTGTAAAATCTTTTTCTGCAGCGAATTTAAAGCACAGAGGTGATGCGTTCACATCCTGTGTCAAGATAAGGTATATTTTATGTCTGTCAAATTTTACCATAAGTGCGTTTAACATTGGGGGTGAAATTTCCCCATCTCGGGTAGGCCATGTGGAAGTGGGCCCGGGCATGGGCGGATGGGGTTCACGCTGCCATTTTACATGGGTGGGCCAATTAAGGCCCGCTTAGCATGTTTTGCAGCTCCTGGGGACAGCGGGAGTGGGCAGGCAGAGGCGGATTGGCAGTCACAGCTGGGGCCAATGGCGACCCGGGGGCCTGTTTAAAGGGCAAGCTGCAGCCGCTCCAAGGCTGTTGTACAAGGCCAGAGGTCAGGCCCAACGCAGATCCAGGCTGGCCATGCAGGAGGGTAGGGCGGGTGGTCAATGTGCGCACTGGTTTTCGGACGAGTGCCTTACTGCCCTCCTCGAGGAGGTGGCAACTGCTTCGAGCAGGCACCAGAACAGGTAAAAGCAAAAAACTGCGGATGCTGGAAATCCAAAACAAAAACAAAAATACCTGGAAAAACTCAGCAGGTCTGGCAGCATCTGCGGAGAGGAACACAGTTAACGTTTCGAGTCCGCATGACTCTTCAACAGAACTAAGGAAAAATAGAAAAGAGGTGAAATGTAAGCTGGTTTAAGGGGGTGGGGGGGGGAATGTTGGGACAGGTAGAGCTGGATAGAGGGCCAGTGATAGGTGGAGATAACCAAAAGATGTCATAGACAAAAGGACAAAGAGGTGTTGATTGTGGTGATATAATCTAAAGGAATGTGCTAATTAAGGGTAGAAAGCAAGACAAGCAAGGTACAGATATCCCTAGAGGGGGTGGGGTGAAGGAATCGAAAAAGGCTTAAAGTTAGAGAAAGAACAATGGATGGAAATACATTTAAAAATAATGGAAATAGGTGGGAAAAGAAAAATCTATATAAATTATTGGAAAAAACAAAATCAACCCCCCTCCCACAGCACCTTCCCATGCAACTGCAGAAGCTACCAGCTCCCTGCAAGGCAGGGCCAGCACAGGCTCCACAGGCCAGATCAGGTCTGTCAAGGTCATCGAGGCCAACAGGACAGCAAAGAGAGCAGGCTGTCTCAGATGCCAATCCCAGCAATGTTCAGCTGCGGCCACTCCGTCTACACCTTCTTCGTCCACAGTTTCCCCCGTTGCAGCACAAATTTGTGGAGAGGGCAGCATGCAACCACTATCAGGGACACTCGATCTGGGAGGTACTGGTGTGCGTAAGGGCCCCGCCTCCTCACGCCGACGGGAAAATTCTGCCCTTGCAATAATTTCCTGGATGAGATAACTAGGGGCTAAAACTGAAGACTCATTCAAGAAACAGGTGTCATGTTTGGGGGAACATAGGCTGGGTTTTTACTTGTGGAAATTGGGACTTCTGCTATCCTGTGCATGCATAAAATCTGGTATGGTCGTGAACCAGCTGGCAACATGCCAGCTTCCCATAATACAATAGGTGAGCGGGTGCTGACCTCAGCAGCCCACCTGCCATTTAAAATAAAATAATGGGCAGTTGAGCTTTTTAACAAGCCAATTGAACCAAATATTATGTAGCCAATGCTATATTGCGATTGGCGTGGGCTGGCGAGTGGCATTAGGAAGTTTACTTTTTCACCATCTGAGGTGAAAAAGCAGGAAAGAAGGGACACACCTTGTTATGTGACAGGAAAGTATTGCTGAAACTAAAAGGAAGAATCTACAAGACAGTTGTGAGACTGGCCTTGGTAAATAGTGCCGAAAGTTGGGCAACATGAAGAAGAGAGGAACGACTGGATACTAAAGTGAGATGCAGATGCTGAGAGGAATGTGCGGAATGACAAGGAAGGGCGATATCAGGAACTAGTACATCAGAGGGTCAGCGAAGGTTGCAGGAGCATTGAAGAAAGTATCTGAGAGGAGATTGAAATCACATGGTCATCTGTTAAGAAGAGAGAGAAGGAATGTGGTGAGGTGACTGATGGAGATGGGACTGCCAGAAAGAAGGAGAAGAAGAAGGCCTAAGACCAGATAGAAAGATGCAGTGATGATAGACTTAAACACAGCAGGAAGAATGGGTGACTGACAGGAAGAAATGGAGAAGGGTGATCAATCAGCATTGTGGTTACCCCAAGTAAAATGGAAGAAGCTGAAAGAGAAGATCAAAGATTTCCAATTCAAGCATAACGTGTTTTCCAATTGTCTACAAGTTTTCACAGCCCATGAGACCTGAGTTCTGAACACATGCATATAAGTTGTGCAAAAGTACACATTTCACACAATAAAGTGTTTGGATCCTGCTTCATGAAACTAAATTAGTCAGGAGTTGAGGTACAGATATTACAAGCTAGTGATTTTTAAACATATGAGTTTAGCAACATCAATTTAAAGAAATCCTGATCCCATCACACACCAGTCCATTTATAGGAAATGTTTGTTAATTAGAATTCCTGAACTATGTTGATAGTTATTATTCCAATACTCACATTTTACAAGGATAGGACTCCAAGGCACTTCTCATTAATAGTGCAGGTTAAGAAATGGCGATCACTGTTTTAATACTTAGATGAAGTACGCAAGGACCTTGGCAGGAATTTTGAAACAATGAGGGATAAGAGGAGATATGTCAGGAAGTTGAGGCTAGGTGATGTTAAAGGTTTTATTCAAAAAATATGAATATTGCATCAGGAAGGGAAGAGCGTGGGAATCATGGAGTTCCTCCTTAGTATTGTAAGAATAGATTTGTGGTGATGTAGTCCTTCTGTTTCCCACTCCAGAAAACTATTTTATTGTTTTCTTTTCTCTATGCATTGGCAGTGATGTCTTCCTGTGTCATGCCTCTGAATCAGAGAAACACACAGTAAAGAGTGAGACCATTTGCCTCATCAAGCCTTTGTCAGCTCTTTGAAAGAGCTTTCCAATTAATTCTACCCCCTGGGTCTTTCCCTATGGCATTGTCATTTTCTCCCCCTTCAAGCATTTATCCAATTCCCATCTGAAAACCCTGTCTCCTTTCTCAGGTGGACATAATGGTCCTTTGGCACTATTTCAAAGAGGAGCGGAGGATTATCCCTGGTTTGACCTGGCCAAAGTCTAACCCACAATCAATGTTACAAAAACCATAGGGCAGAATTTTCCGGTCGGCGTACGGGGCCCGACACACCACACTTAAAATGGCCTATTTAGGCCATTAAGAAATTAATTGAACCACTTGTGAACACTCCCCTCCAACCTTAAGGCTGGCGGGCGGGCGAAAAGCCCAAGCGGCCTTTGCGTTTTTCAGGAAACCTCATCCACGAATGGAATGAGGCTTCCCGAAGCTTTTATTCAATAAATAAATACATTTTCATAAATATAAAAACATGTCTCCACTCATGTGACACAGACTGCTGGCTCCGACTCTCCCTCCTCCCCCTGCCCGTACAGTGCTGAGCACTACCGGTCGCGTATTACGCTGGGTGGGCCTTAATTGGCCCGCTCGTGTAAAATGGCGGTGCAAAGCTGACTGTGGGCGGTGACCGGCTCTGTGCCAGTCCCCGCCCGCTCCCGCTCCAGCCTGCCCGCCATAGGTAAAATCCTGCCCATAGTATCTGGTCATTATCATTTTGCTGTGTACAAATAGGCTGCCAGGTTTCCTACATTACAATCGTGATGACACTTCAGAAGGACTTCATTGATTGTAACGTGCTATGGGATTCCTTGAGGTAGTGAAAGGTGCTACATAAATGCAAGACTTTCTTTCAGGCGATTGATTTTATTGGTCCAGCTTGAAGTAAACTGAGATTGGCAAACAATAACTGATTAAGTTGATCTGGTAATTTGTCTTTTAAGATCATTAATGAGATTATAAAATGAAGGACAATGCAATGGTAAGATGGTGTCATGGCAACTGGTCTCCTCCACCACCCCCCCCCCCCACACCACCCGCCCACCCCCCACCACTTTCGTTCTGTCACCCAAAAAGGCACAATTCTAAAAATAAAGTAATATTGCAATAATCAGAAAAGCATATTGGAAAAGTTTGTGGTGCATTGTTTTACTGAGCCAGGGACTGAACCAGGCCAGAAATAATTCAATAATGAGATCATGTTCCTTTGGATAAGGCCAGATTTTCCTTGTTTTGACCATGGTGTTATGCCATTATTTTCTTCATGTCCAACTGTATAAGAAACATTCAAAAGCTGGAATTTTATGCCCCCAAGTGCAGGCCGGGAGGCTAGAGGAGGGGGAGGCATAAAATCAATTTGGATGTTGGTGAGGGGGTGGAGGAGGGGACATACCCACTCGAAGTTCGCCAACCCTTCAACTAATTGAGACCCTTAAGTGGCCAACCACTGACAACTTATGGCCTCCACCCACTGTTGCTGGTATTTTACCAGTGGTGAGGAGGTGGCCACGCCATGTGATAAGGCCACACCATACCCTGGTGGTCTGCCTGTGGGCTTGGGGGTTGGGGGTGGTCCTCAAATTCAGGCATCTTGTGCTCCATGGAGGACCCCCAGCAAAAAGGGCCTCCCCAACTTGAACAACCTTGCCTCCCTAGCCTCCTGATCATCGCAACTACTGGAGCCCACACCCGCCACCCCTCCCTGCCCCCACCAACTCACCGGGGCCTTTCTCTCTTGCCCCAGCAAGGTTATCCCACTTATCTTGTACTCTGGTCTTCAGCAACGCTCCTGTTTGTGGACTGGCTGCAGTCTCAAGCAGGGGCTGCAGCTCCTGGTGGCGCTGCTGGGACTGGAGAGCCTTTGGCCCTCTGATTAGCTAGCACATCTTGGAGGCGGTACATCCTCCCTCATGGAGTTGGAAACCATGACCTCAAGCAACCTTTTTGCCTGATGAATGTAAAATTCAATTGTGGTTTCCAGGGCTGGCGAAGATGGGCTCAACCCCTGCCTTTCTACCCTGTAGGTGTGACCACTGCCTCCACATAACATTCAGACCAAAAAGTTGGAAGGTAATTTCTTGTCAAATGTACATTGACTAGTGGAGCTAGTCTGCACAATGGGAAAATTGAATAAAGATTGCATTGCCTTAACTATGGTGCAAGCTGGGTAAATGTCGATCAGTTCCTCTTGGTGCATAGGAATATGTATATTGGCTCAAATGTAAGGGTGTTCTTCACAAGATATAAATGTACTGAAAATCATTAAGCATTGGAGAGACCACAGGTGCTGTATAGTGCACAATTGTGCTGTAGGTTTCCATTGCCCAGTGCTAACTTCCCTGCCCTTTTAGCTTGATAAATATAAAAGTTGAGAAGGTTAATGCAGATCTTCCTTCTCACTTTTCTTAGGCATAATGGATAACGTGGGGAAAGCACATGGGAGAAAATCAGGGGGAGAGGATTCCACAGTGGAAATGGACATAATTGGGAAGGGAGTATCTGTGCTGTACTTTTGCAATCATTTGGAGGTCCTGACAGGCTCTATAGAAATGATTATGAGGATTGTAAGATTATTTTGGGACTGAGTCTATAAATTTAGGGCAAAATGAAGGGATTCACGTGACCTGTGCTGAAGTTTGCCTGGCAATGGAACCAGCTGATGGGGCTGCCAAGGATTAATGGAAGTCCTAGATTGTTTTACTGGGAAGAAAGTGTAACAAATTCACACTTGCAGGCAATAGCAAAGGCAGATATGATGGAAGTCCCAGGGACGTTGTTAAGAATGTTAGGTTGCAAAAGGGTATACTTTGAGCTGTCCATTTCCAGGATGGGATAGAGGCCTAAAGAACAGCTAATAGCACTTTTACCTGTATGCAAGGCCCATGTGATTCATTTTGCCATGGAGAAGGGTGAAGAGGAACACACTGTAAAGACCAAGTCACAGGCTTTCCTAAAATATCACTGAATATCTCAGACAAGTGGGCTAGTGTGCTATGGTCTGAGAGAGAGAGCTAGACACCTAAAGTCTCAGTGGCTCAACACACTGGAATGTGGATGGAAGCATGCAGTCAGATTGAAAAGACTAAATTTGTGAGGAGTTAAAATGAGGCTGGAAGATTCTCCCAGCTTGTGCTAGAGTGAGGATCTCCAGTAATGCTGTCACCATGAAGGGCAGCTCTGGGGTTAGAAGTTACCAGGCTGAGAAAGGAAAAGAACAGAGGTAAAACCCCAGGAGCTAAGAATCACTTTGGACTAATTTCAGGAGAATTGAATTTCTACTTAAAGGATGGAGTAGTGTGTACTTGATGGTGTTTTTTTCAATTGTATTAAGAGTTCTGTTCTATAACTTAAAGTATAAGTTGCCTACAAAAATAATGGTTAGTCAAGTGTTTTTAGTCTGTTTGTTGCAATGTATATCTTAAAATGTGAAATCTCCTTGTGTCATCCATTCAACTATCAACTGGAAGCTCCATTTTTTTTAAAGTCATCAGTTGCTCTCAGAATTATAACAATCTCCAATACCAGATCCTCTCTTTCACTGAGCCCTGATGATCCTTTAAGCCCAAACACAGCAAGAGGAAAATCCTCTTTCATTTTCAACTCTTTAACTCATTTTCACATTGTGAGGCCTTGCTGTGCACAAATTGGTTGTCATATTTCCTATGTTACAAAAAGCTCTTTTTTAGCTGTAAAGCATTTTGGTCATTCAGAGGTCCTGACAGGCTCTATAGAAATCCAATACTTTCTTCTTTTGCTGAGTGAATCATGTTGAATGTTTAACTGAGTGAAATGGCTGAGATACAAGGTGCAAAAAGGAAATGGGACTGTGATTGGGCTAATTCTTTCCTTCGATAAGGTTAAATTGCCAATCCAAATTCGCAAGCAATAGCATCAGCTGTAGCAGTGATGTTTCAACGTGAGTTAAAATCAAGTTAAAATTTCTCGATAATTTAACGTGTGCCAGCTTAAGAGAAACCCACGGTAAGTTGCTTACTAAATAATGAAGGCAGAATCGTCCCAGGTTTGGACTAAGTGCGGGAACGGGCTTGAAAAAGAACTTTTTACTCGCCGGCCGCAATGGCGGTTTTTCACGTCATATCGTCCCAACCGGCCTCGTTAATCATGCATTTCCAGGAAACTCGTTGTTTCGCTGGTGGGCATCCTCTCACTTGCCCACCAAGCCATCACCTTGCCACTCCTCACACCAGTTGCTGTATTTAAAGTGCAGCCACGTGCACACGTCTCAGCGCTTCCAGCCCAGGTCTGCTGCACAGAAGGAATGGCCCCGACAGGCAAGAAGACTGCAGCTCCCTGATACAGTCACGCATCCCTGGAACTCCTTTTGGGCACCCTGGAGACATGCCATGATCTCCTCTACCCCTGCTCTGGCCGCAGCAATTATGCCTTTACGGCTTGGCAGATGATGGCAGCGGTAGACAGTGCCAATGCTGCACAGAAGAGGTTGGCCATCCAATGCAGAAAGAGAACGAATGATCTCATCCGTGCCGCCAGGGCACTCTATCACTCACTCATCACTCTAACCTCACACACTCAAGCCCATCACACATTCACTGGCATCTCACTCACTGCCAGCTCAAAGGACATCATCACTCACTCTCTCGAACGCACCCTCACATCTCCATCTGACCTCATCTCCTCTGGAGACTGCCTCTTCAGTCCTAACCATCTTGAAGCCACTTGCACAGTGCAACATGTGCCCCCACACACACCCTGAGATACCCCCTTTCCCCAGTACAGCCCTTGGCCTGCAGCCTCTTCCTTTGCCTGAGGCCATTTCTCCCACTTCATCAAGCAAGCCCTAGCCCTGCAGCCATTGAAAAGCCAACTCTGCCTTATGGCTGGTCTGGTAGGTTGAGACCTGCCCGTGAGCCCCCCCTAAAAGTAATGTGGTGCTGCCTGCGAAGCCTGGTGTTGATGACTGAGAGTGCTGACCGAAGCAAGTAGGCAAACAAACACTGGAGTCCCGAGCGAAGTGCAGCTTGCCAGGTGCATGTCGCTTATGTCCAGTAGTGAAACATGTTGCCGTGTAACCACGCTGACGTGCTCAGATGGTCCAGCATGGGGGAATGATTCTGGTGAGCTGGGCTTATAATGACATGCAGATGTATTACGATGAAGTTCCTGACACCCGACAGTGGGAAATGTGGCCCGCCATTGACAGGCAGAGCAGACAATTCCCAACTGATTTCACGACGTTGCGAAACTGATTTTTGGCCTTCTGGCCACATTGTCCATTCACGCTGCCAAACACGCCCACCATCAAGGGGCACAGAAAATTCCGCCCTTAGTGTTTTCTGGTACTATTTGAGCCATTGGTGCCTACTTATTTGGATACTGAATCAAGTTATGCATCTTTGGCATGTAATAGCTCAGAATTATTAAATTGCACTGCTCGAAACGCATACGTAACAACAAAAAGCACAGCCAGATCTTCATCTTCAAGTCTGGTCAGAATTTATTGATGGAGACACTACAGCACAAAGAAGATAAATACTTGTTAGATTGGCTGCTGCTCCTGCCAGCCAGTCAGTCAAAGCAAGTGGATAATCATTGCATTTACACTATTGCAGCAAATTATACAATACAACTGGTTAAATCAATGTGCGCTGGTATGCTTTTTAGTGAAATAAAGCAGTTCTCTGCCTGACTGTCTCTCCTGGCCTCGTACTGGAACAGTCTCCTGGTATGAAAAACAAAAGACATTGTCAAATTCCAGTCAGAAAGAAAAAAATGTTGGTATTTCAAAAGAAAGGGAAAAACATAAGCCTGGAGCAGAACAGCGGATGTCCTTCCTGTCATAACTCTATCCAGCTCTGACAGCCTCCTCGAAGAGGAAATCCTTATGGTTGCAGAAGTCAATAGGGAGTTGACTCCCTCGAGTGAGGTTGGAGAAATCAGGAAAACTTATAAAGCCCAGATGTCAGCCATTACCAATACAATGTCAAATTAACAACATAATATCACTGGAGGAAGTAAAAAGGGGACTTTCACTGTCACAGAATTTGCAAGCATTTCCTTGTCCTGAATGTGGCTGAGCAGGTCACAAGCATTGCTGATTGTAGAGAGTGGTTTAATATGATTCACCTGACAGTTTACTACTGAGAGTGTATCCTGAAAAATTCAATTTGACATATAACGGTTTTAAGAAAGCCTCTTACCACTAGGACCTCTCTGTAAAAATGAAGACAAATCATCACATGATGATAAGCTTATTTTGTTCCCAACGCCTTCCTCTCTTGAAGACATGGATCCTCTATGGCTACATAGACACCAGCAGCAATTGGGACTCTGGTCTGAATATTTCTCATGTATGAGTATTGCAGTGAATATTCCCGGGCTATTTAGGTATTGAGCCTGAGGAAGAAGAATCATAATTGGTACACACAGCAAAGTCCCACAAGAAACAATGACATAAATGATCCAATGACCTGTTGTTGTTTGAGCAATAAATGTTGGCCAGGGATTCAGGTGCATTCTCCTCCTCATTTTCACATGCTACCATTAAGCCTTTTACATCCACCTGAGAAGGAAGAAAGATTATCTGAAAGACAGCACCTTCAAAAACGCAGTATTTCCTCAATACTGTTTCAAGGTGACAGAGGACATGCTCAACTCTGTGGGATGGGGCTTGATTCCACAACTTTCTGAATTAAAAGATGAGGGCACTACCCCTCCTAGGCTCACATCTCATTTATTTTAAAGATGAATTAGGCTGGTGAATGGGGTGTAAGGGATGGGATTGCACCTCTCATTGACGAGATCATCACTCTTTGGAGTGGCTTATCCTGTATTAGTCCTCACCTTCAACAAGCTCTCACACCCTGCCTCCAAGGAGCTGTTAATGTTCAACAGCTGCCACACCCAGTTAAGTTGCTTAAACAGGCGGGCTAAACAGGGTGAGGGTAACCGTTGGGTCTCCTACCCTTGGTGATTTAGGGATTTGTCCACTCGTGCATGCAAATATGGATGAAACCAATCTAAGATCTAATGGTCTTGAAGGCAAGTCAGCACTGTGTTGTGGAATGTGTAGTGTGATAAGACACAGAAGATGTCCTGGTAACCCGCTCCATCCAGATTTATCTCCAGCCATCTAGATCACAGGACCAAGATAGGTCAGGATGAGAGAGTGAGACTAACGAAGTGCAACTCTCCCTCACTATAATTGAATTCACGGGCAAGTCATGTTCACCATCATCATCATCATCGTCATTGTCATCATAATCATCATCGTCATCATCATCTTCCTGGTGAGTACATGATTTATAGAAAAAGACCAAAGTACTTTATACATTAGATCCAGAGGAATCTAAGAGGATGTCTGTATATTTGCCTTTTGTTACACTCACACTTCCACTTACCCACAGAATTATTATGGGCTTTTGAACAGCACATTTCTGACAAGCAAATGTCCAAAATGCTCAGCATCCTTTACAGGGCATCCAGGATCTGTGTGAACAGGATAAGAAATTTGTATTTCCTAAACCAATCATATTGAAGAATCATTAATGAACAGCACAAAGTCTGAATCAGGAAATGTCAGTGAGAATATTTCATTCATTGTCAAATCAGGTACAGAAAGCAAAATAAACAGAGTGAAAGAAAGATTGGATTAAAAGAGAGTTAGAAAGAGAAAGGTAAGAGACAGAAAGATAAAATAAAAAACAATATATTAACCTTTTTAAATAATCTACAACAATAGCTAAACACTGAAGGAATGCGATTCCGTACTTGTAGAAGTTAATTTTCAGAGCTGGAGAGATTGTTTGGCAGTAATTAATGCTTACCATGCCATTAAAAGGGTACTTACATTTAATGTACAAGACTTAATTTCTTTCTAGTGAGTTTATTCTATAGCTTTGAGGTAAGTACAGAAACTTCATGCTGTCCAACATATTTGAATGGTGAGTAGATGGTGATATGCTGGTTTCAGGAAACTTATAGAGAAACATTGCATCTTGGATTGCAACTTCTGTATTTCTGTGTTTAACTGCGTATATGCAGCTGTTTGATTTTGCTGTACAATTCAGACATAAAGAACCTGTGAGTCACGCCATTACTTTTAGAACCAAATCTGACATGTTAGGTATGACTGTCAGTATCAGCCATGGTTCAGTAGGTAGTACTTCCACCTCTGAGTCAAAGGGTTGTGGGTTCAAGTCCATCTCAAGAGACTTGATCACAAAATCTAGGTTGACATTTCAGTGCATCACTGAAGAGTGCTGCAATGTCAGAGGTGCAGTTCTTCAGATGAAACATTAAACTGAGGCTCCACCTGTCCTCTCACTTTGACATAAAAGTATCTCACGATACTATTTGCAGAAGAGCAGGGGTTCTTCTCCCCCGGCCAATATTTATCCCTCAGCCAACACTTAGGGCAAAATTTTTCCTTCATTGGGCAGTCTCGCACTCGACCCAAATGAAAGTAAAATAGTGCCCGATGACGTTGGGCGAGCGTCCCGACATCATCACGCATTCCCGCGATATTTCAATCGGCGGGTGTGCGTGAGAGGCGGCAGCGCGCCCACCAACAATTAAAGCCTTTAATCAATTAATTAAATTGAATTCTTTGCTGCTGATCTAACAGTTCGGTTGGCGGACGCATAGGCCAAGCGGCCTTCACATTTTTTTCGAAACCTCATCCACGGGTGGGATAAGGTTTCGGCCAGTGATTTTAAAAAAAAAACTTTTAAAACTCATTTTTAACATGTCCCTGCTCATGGTCACATGAGAGGGCATGTTTTCTTTATTTTTTAATTCTTTATTTTTAATGTTAAAAATCTTCATCTCCGTGAGGCAGCTTTGTGTCTTCAGGGAGCTTTCACTGCACGTGCACCTCGCACTTCAGTGCTCGCCGGTCCTCCCGCCCCCACCCTGGCAGCGCTGAGGCTTCCAGCGAGCGTTTCACGCCGGCTGCCGTTCATTGGCCAGCCAGCATGAAATCGCGGTCACGACCTGATAGCGGACGGTGGTCAGTTTCACAGCTGCTCCTGGGCCTGCCTGCCGGGCCTGCTCGATGAGGTAAAAACCCCTGCCCTTAAAAACAGATGACCTGGTCATTATCACATTGCTCTTTGTGGGATCTTGCTGTGTGCAAACTAGCTGCCCTGCTTCCTGTCCTGAAGTTGTGAAAGGCACAACACAAATCTATGTACTTTCTGTCTATGGATCAATGACAATAAAGCAAGACGCACTGCATATTCATGGAAAACAGGGAAGTGATGAAAAATGTGGTTGAACATTTTACTCAATTTTATTACCTGTGCAAATTGAACAAGGGAAACTGTATTTGTGGTGTACATATTGGTAGATCTTATGTAGTTCTATAGTTCTATAGTATGAAGCTACCTCTTACGCTAAAGATTACAAGCTGGGATAGGCTCGAGCAGAGGGGCTTGCTGAATTTAAATGCTGAACATATGAGGGAAGTTAAATTACTGGCCTATTTCCAAAGTTGTCAAGATCAATGAACTTCTAGGAGTGAGATTTACGACCAAATTGACTGAGGAAGATCACAAACTCTTTTAAACATATGGAACTAAGTTTATTTTTTTAAAGTGAAATATGCCAAAATAGATCATACATTTAAACCTCATTTAAAGGGAGCGAGATTTGGCAGGTCTGTATATTCTTTTTAAATGAGGTGGCACCTGCATTCAGATAGTGCAGAGGAATTTGCTGCCAAGTATGATGATAGTACAGGAATACCTTTGATTGTAATTTCGAGCCACTAGACTGGAAATTCAGACCAAGTCTGAAAATGAAATGAAAAGATGGGCTATATTTTGGATAATGAACCTCAGAGATTTATTACCTCTTTTAAGATGCTAGTGAATCTATTGTTTCCATTCATTTTTATTTCGCATTTCCAGCATTTGTACTATTTTCTGTTGCTCTACATTGTTTATTAATGGCTGTTTTCAGACGAATTAAATAATAATGTAAAACTACCCTTGCTATACTTAATATGTTGCAAATTGTCTAGTTGTTCATAATGGTTGCTTCATAACTTAAATGATGACCGTCAGAAAGCATGTTTTTTTCTTTATTCTTTCATGGGATATGAGCATTGTTGACAAGGCCAGCATCTGTTGCCTATCCCTAATTGCTTGCTAGGCTGCTTCAGAATCAGCCCGGGATTATTCTGGTTTGAAATCCATCAGCAACACCTGAACTATCATCCAATTCTTACAAGACTGTTAAGCTACTAAGGCTTAGTGACAGAGTCATTTACAGCACAGACATAGGCCATTCAGCTCATCTAGTGCATGCTTACTCCCAGCAGAGTAATCCATTCAGTCCCATTTCCCCACTTGAGCCCCAAAGCTCTGCAAGTTTATTTCCTTCAAGTGTCTATCCAAATTTCTTTTTGAAATCATTGAGTTTTTCCACTTCCATCACCTTCAGAGGTGTCGAGTTCCAGGTCATTACCATATGCTGCATAAGAAGTTCTGCCTCACGTTGTTCCCTGCATCTCTTACCCAAAATCTTAAAATCTATGTTCTGCAGTCCTTCTTCTATCAGCTAATGGGAAACGTTTTCCTCTGTCTACCTTAGCTCAGCCTGTAATAATCTTGTACGCCTCTACCAAATCTCCCCTCAATCTCCTTTTCTCCAAGGAGAACAACCCCAGGCTTTCCAACCTCACCTTGTAACTTCAACCCCCCCATCCCTGTAACCATTCTGTTAAGTCTCCTTTGCAACCCCTCAAGGATCCTCACAATTTTCCTGAAGTCTGGTGGCCAGAACTGGTTGCAAAACTCCATTTGGGGCCTAAGCAGAGCTTTTATAAAAGTTCAGCATAACTTGCCTGCTTATTTAGTCAGTAACTCTATGAAGTCCAGGATCCCATATGCTTTGCTAGCCACTTTCTCAATATCTCCTGCCATCTTCAAAGATTGATGCACATGCAGGCTCCAGGTCCCTCTGTTCTTGCACATTCTTTAGAACTGCATCATTAAGTCTACGTTGCCTTGACCAAAACTTTCTGCCAAAATGCATCACCTCACAGTTCTCTGCATTTAACTCCAACTGGCACTTGCCTGCCCATTCTGCTCACCTATCTATGTCCCATTGCAGGTGATTCATCTCACTGTTTGCCCCTCCTCCTTGGTATTACCAGCAAATTTTGAAATTTTACTCATTTTGGGTTCTAAATGAACTGTTGTCTGCTCAGTCCCTGGCACTTCATGTTCGCTATAAAATCTTGTTGGTTCTGAGGGAATCTAACACAACATCTCTCTTTAAATAAAGAAACAAGGAGGAACTTTTCGAAGGGTCATGAGGACTCGAAACGTCAACTCTTTTCTTCTCCGCCGATGCTGCCAGACCTGCTGAGTTTTTCCAGGTAATTCTGTTTTTGTTAAGGAAGAACTTGCCTCTCACGAATTCAGTTTCCCCCAAGTGCTTTAAAGAAAAAAGTACTTTTGAAGTGGTGTGGTGTACAAAATGTGGTAACCGCTTTACGCATAACAAACTCCCACCAACAGCAATGTAATAATGAACAAATAATATTTTTTTATATTTTGGTTGAAGGATAAATATTGGGCAGGACACCAGGGAAAACTCCGCTCCCCTTACTTGAAGTAGTGTCATGGGATACTTATGTCAACCTGAGAGTGCAGATGGGGCCTTTCTCATCCAAAGATGTTGTGGTTAAGTGAGGTATTCTGTCCCTTTTGGAGGTTAAAAGTGTACTGATCATGTGACAGCACTGACAAATCACTGTACAGTGTGGGCAACTGGAAACTGTAAGTCTAGTTCTGGAGGTTTCTGAGTGAGCACGTATGATCTGGTGCTCTGCCCTATGTCTCAATAAACTATCACTGTTTATTCTTACATCTGTCTCTCTCCACCTTTGATTGCAAGCAGTAATTGAGGAGAACATAGGAAGGCCTGTAGTTAGAGTTTGGTTGGCCAACAAACTCATTTACCAAAGGCATAAAAGATGTAGTGCCAAATTTTGAGGTGCCGCAGTTCTTAGAAAATGTGTTGATCGTTTTATTTCTAAATCTACTATTATGTTGTTTTCCTATGTATTAATAGCTTGAGCCCCCAAACATCAGTAAAACAATCTAGAATGACAGGCCATATTTTTAGGCTAAGGGGTGATAGATTTAAATCAGAGATGAGGAGGAATTACTTTTCTCAAAGGGTCATGAATCTGTGGAATTCACTACCTCAGAATGCAGTGGATGCCGGGACCATGAATAAATTTAAGGAGGAAATGGACAGATTTTTAATTAGTAATGGGTTGAAAGGTTATGGGGAGAGGGCAGGAAATTGGATTTGAGGCCGAAATGAGATTAGCCATGATTGTAATGAATGGCGGGGCAGGTTCGAGGGGCTGAATTGCCTACTCCTGCTCCTAGTTCTTTGTTCTTATGTAATGCTTTTTAAGTGAACAATATTAGGGGGTGGGTAGAGGATATTGGCATGGTGGTAATGTCAATGGATTAGTAATCCGGAGACCCAGGGGCATATGTTCAAACCCCACCACAGCAGTTGGTAGAATTTAAATTCAATTAATAAAATCTGGAATTGAATACTAGTCTCAGTAAGGCAACCTCCAAGCTGTCATTAAAAGCCCATCCCGTTCACTAATGCCCTTTAGGGAAGGAAATCTGCCATCATTACTTGGTCTGACCTACATGTAACTCCAGACCAACAGCCCTCTGAAATAGTCTAGCAAGCCACTCAGTGTGAGGGCAATTAGGAATGGGCAACAAATGCTGGTCTTTCCATCAAAGAATAAATTTAAAAACAATTAGTGCTAGTAGGCATTTTAGTTTGAACCATGTGGCATTTTGAATCATTAGTCTTAAGCATAATTGGAATTTCATTATGGAATTTAATTTAATTCAAGCCTATTAAAAACATGAATCACAGAAACTTTACTTACTTCTGACTGGGGAATAGTATATCGAGGAGAAACTGCTTTTTTGATTTATATTAATAACCCAAACCTGGGTGTATGAGGCACAATTTCAAATTTTGATTGCGATGCAAGACTTGGAAGTATTGTGAACTGTGAGGAGGACAGTGATAGAATTCAAGAGGATATAGACAGGCTGGTGGAATAGGCAGACACGTGGCAGATGAAATTTAATGTAGAGAAGTATGAAGTGATACATTTTGGCTAGAAGAACAAGGAGAGGTGTGAAGATGGTAAGCTCTCCAATCCCGCAATGACCACAGAGACTCAGGCTTCCTTTTAACCGGTTTTATTCAAGCATATGCAAGAGCCACAATCATTCCAAAGAATGAAGACCCAGATCCCAGATTGATTACTTTTTCTTATCATAATACATTTGAGTACATTTGAATACATCCAATCGGTAACCGACACACCAGTCCCATGCTAACTCTATCCTATTGAGTACATAAACATATGATTTTGCTGACCAATTATTCTAAAGGATGTATACATAATTATATTATCCAATTAAAATTAAAACACGTACGCAAAGACCTTGGTTCTCACAACTGAAGACTGTTTGTGTTTCATCAAAGCCCCCTCTTTGTCCCTTGTTCATCTTCCCATATCTATGCTAAAACCATCTGCCCCCTCCCTATGTGAGAGGGGAGTACACTTAATCTAACATATGTGTATACTTTTGTCTCCAGTCTGACTCTCAAGGTTGTGTAGCAGCCATGTCTGCCTGGAGATTTTAAGAGTTTTTCAATAAATTCTTAACTGTATTCTCTTTCAGCATTTTTAATCTCCCCCTAACAGGTGACACAAAATAAAAGCTACAATTCCACAGGGAAAGCAGGAGCAGAGGGACCTGGATGAATATGTGCATAAATCATTGAAGGTGGCAGGGCAGGTTGGGAAAGCAGTTAATAAATTATACTGAATCATGGGTTTTATAAATAGGGGCACAGAGTATGAAAGCAAGTCAGTTATGAACCTTTATAAAACACTGGTTCAGCCTCAATAGGAAGGATGTGAGGGTTTAGAAAGGGTGCAGAAAAGATTTAGGATAATATGAACACACAAGCATACAAATTAGGAGCAGGAGTAGGCCACTTGGCCCTTTGTATCTGCTCCACCATTCAATGAAACCTTGGCCGATCCAGTTGTAACTTCAGCGTTCACGCCCTTACTTATCAAGAATCTATCTACACTGCCTTAAAAATATTCAAAGACTGCTTCCACTGCCTTTTGAGGAAGAGAATTTGAAAGACTCACAGCTATCTGAGAGAAAAAAATTTTCCTCACCTCCATCCAAAAGGGTTAACCCTGTATTTTTAAACAGTGGCCCCTAATACTAGATTCTCCCACCAGAGAAAATATCCTCTCGAAGTCTACCCTGTCAGGACCCCTTAGGAGCTTATATGTTTTAATCAAGTAATGGTTCTGAGGATGATAGACTTCAGTGATGTAGATAGATTAGTGAAGCCGGAGCTGTTTTCCTTGAAGAAGAGAGGGTTGAGAGGAGACTTGTTAGATGTGTTCAAAATCAAGGCGAGTCTGGATAAAGTAAATGGGGAGAAACTGTTCTGATCAGCAGAAGGTCGAGAATCCTGAGGTGTTTAACAGAAGAACCAGAGGCGACATGAGGAAAAGTTTCTTTATGCAACAAATGATTTGGATCTGGAATGCACTGCCTGAGCATTTGGCGGAGTTTCTGTGCTGTAAATTCCATGTAAAGCTGCCAGCAGGGTATACAAACACTACACCGTGTTTCACATCCTCAGGCTATCATGGCCAAGCAATTAGTGCTCAGTAGGCAAACGTTTGGAGATATTGATGCTGCTTTAGATCCGGGGAACCTTGAGGTTCAAAGTCTCTGAAATGCCTGTTTATGAGCAAGCTGTGTGCATGGAGTTGTAAGGTCTGTATTTTTTACAGTCAGGGAGCTGTACAGGAGGGTTACTGCTGTTGCTGCTGCTGTACATTGACTCAGAAACATTCAGCAGCAGTAGTGTGAGGCCTGGAACCCTGGGCCTGACCTACCATCTGCCACCTCTTAGCCTCCCCAGGCTCTGGATTCACAGCCCACACTGCGAGCTCCAGACATTCCAGTCAACTCTTACTGTCTGGCCTAAACTCAAACTCCAGGAACTCACCCAAACATGCTCTTGGGCTGCACATAATGCCGCAGGTAGAATTCACTTGACGTGGTCCCTGCGCCAGCCACCTCTGCATCACAAATTACACAGCCCCACGTGGTTGCGAGATGATTTCCCGCCAGTTCAGATTGTTGCCATCAAAGAGCCAAATCCCTGAAGAAGAGTCAACGGACTCGAAACATTAACTCTGTCTTTCTCTCCACTGATGCTGACAGGCCCGCTGAGTTTTTCCAGCTTTTTTTGTTTTGTTGCCCTCGGCATGTGTTACTCCTGGAAACAAATAGCTTCAATATTGGAGGCAGTGAGGATTAAAATCAACACCAATCTTACAGATTGAAAATCCAGTCAGACTGTTAATGGAATGAATTCTACTGAGATCAATGGAAAGAAAAATCAAGTGGGGCATATAATGGACGGCTAATCAGCAAAGGAGTATTTCCCATCCAGTGGTGAATATTAAAGCCTTTAAATAGGAGGTGCAGGAACTGTTTTCTGGTGCATGCCGGCAGCACTACACCCCTGTTCTCCTCTGAAAGATGGCATTTCAGACAGTGCCATATCCTCTCAGTACTGCATTGGAGTGTCAACCTAGACTTGTGTTCTACATAACCTTTGATATACAGATTGTGGAACCTGAAAATTAAAAATCAACAATTCTCAGAGCTCTGGACGGTATAATCAGTATTGAGTCTCTATAATTATTACCTTTTACACTGAAAGAACATCTAAACAGGCAGCCACATTCAAACCCAGACCTATTAAGTTACATGCTTTGTTATGTGCCACATAGCTTTCAGAATGTCGGCATACTATTAACTATGTACTGCTGAGAAGATCTTTATAAGGTTTCCTAGATATCTTGTAGAAGAGCAGAGATGTTAAAATGATTCTTGTTTAGCAATTACCTCTGCCAAGTGTCATGTTTCTGGATTTTTTGACTGTCTACTTACAGAAAGGATCTAAATGTGAGTTACTTTAAAATGTCCTTTTAAATGCATCTGCTACCCATGTCCTTATCGGTGGCGGAGGTCACAGATCTGCCGAAGTAGCCTTGGTGAGATGTTGCAATGCGTCCTGTACATAGTACACATTGCAGCTACAGTACACTGATGTTGGAGGACAATTGATGTTTAACTCCCAGAGCTTTATTCACATCAACATAGTTCCAATGATATGCCAATATGCATCATTTTCTGCCTATTTAAATCAAAGCTAGAGCTAAGAACTGCATGAGACATTTTGTATTATTCATAATGGTTTCATATTATTCTGCATGCATTAATGAAACTAGATGATGAATGATCCAGCTCCCATTAATGATTAACAAAGAAGCTATAAGCACATTTGACACATTTTGGAGTGTTATAGACTCACAAAGGTGATCACTATATGAATTATCCCCATTTTTCCAGTTTAAGCAATAATGATTGGCTGTAGTGCTAACTGAGCTCCTTTATTATATTAAATAATACAAATTAATAAGCCTCAATAAGTTGATGTAGGAATAGACCATTGGAAAATAACACAAAGTACAGAAAGGTAATAAGTCAGGTATGTTTAGATGGCAGGTTAGGGAGTCCTAGAATGATGCATGCTACAGTCTCCCTCAGCCTCACAACCCTCTGGGATAAATGTGGTTCTTTAATGCTAGCCTCTTGCGCATCCCTTATTTTAATCACTCCATGATTGTGGCCGTGCCTTCCCAAGCCCTGGAATAACTGTCCTACACGTCTATCCCCTCTACTTCACTTTGATCCTTTAAGACACTCCTTGTAACCTACCTCTTTGACCAAGCTTTTGGTCATCTGCTTTAATATCTCCGCATATACAGCTTGGTGCCATATTGTGTTTTATAATGCTCCTGTGAAGGCCTTGGGTGTTACATAAAATTAAAGGCATGATATGAGTTTTTGTTTTTGTAAGCTGTTTTTCTCTTACTGATGTTGATTGAGGGATAAATATTGGCCAGGACCCCTGGATAACAGAGAGGTGGCCATGACTGAGGCATCAAGGAAAGCATGAGGGTGCCTCCATTTTGAGTTGCCCTTAGAAGGGTGAGTATTCAATAAGTTTTAATGTGGGGCAAGCTGGCTGGGCTGGGAAATCCTTACTTGGCTCTGAAGTCCCAAACCCCACCCAGAAAGCTGCTGGGAGGTTGCCTCCATGCAACTGGTGCACCGCCACCAACCGCCGCACCCCCCCGCCCACCACCACCCCCCCCCCCCACCCCCGCCCCACAACCTACAAGATGCGCGGGGCATCCTCACCATGGCAAAACGCATGAAAAATTGCCCTCACTTGGGCCATTAATCGATAAAATTGACTGCCCATCTATGTTTGGCTGGCAGCTGAGCTGCTGTCATTCCCACCACTGGGAGCCATCCCAATGCAGCTCCCTGTCATTTTTCCAGTGCCCAAACCACCCCCCTCCCCACCCCCCCCAACAATTTTCATTCCTGTCACCTGGGCGCTGGTAAAATTCCACCCATTGTGTTTTGTCATAAACCTCTAGCCTCGATGTGTCATTGTCAGACTTTCAACTCCTGGCAAAGCAGATTGGACCATCGCGCTGTCTTCCCTGTAGGAGCTTTAATAAAAGAGCTATTAGGAGTGAAATCAGCAAGCACATTTTCACACAAAGGGTCGTAGAAATCTGGAACTCTTTCTCCCAGAAAAGCCGATAGATGTTTGCTTAAATGAGGTTTTCAGGACTGAGATCGATAGACTTTTGTTGGGCAAAAAGTATCAAGGGATATGGAGCGGTTGTGGGAAATGGAGTTGAGATGCAGATCAGCCATAATCCTATTAGCAAGCCTGAGAGGCTGAATGGCTCACTTCTGTTCCTAATGCCACTATAAAATCTGAATTTAAACAATAAATTAGCAACCAACATTTTTTGAAGTCTTTACTGACTGCTTTGCATTTGTTTGGATTGCAAGTTTGCCTGAGATAAGGAGCTATTTTTCTGCCTTTTCATCCATGCACCATTCATGATTATATATAGGACATGTCACGTAGCATCGAACAAGAAAATAGGAGGGCGGAATGCCACAGCACTGGAGCTGAGATCACTTCAGGACAGAGACAGCTAGTCTTCTCCTAGGCAGCCACAGTCAGGGTGCTGCCAGCTCTCATTCCATCCAATTAGTTCTCAGTCATTCAAGTCCACCACCACCCTAACTTCAACAATAATAAAGCGCACACAGGCATCCCAGTGAAGCTTGCAAGAATCAAATAAATTTTTTTTAAAAACCACACACACAGCAGCTCCCTGTCTGACTCAGTGTTCAAATGCAATGTGTGAGAATTGGGCCAAAACACCGAGCAAGGCTGCAGACCCGAATCCGCTTTGTTGCCTCAGAATTATGCAAATGCTATCTAATGGCACCCTTCCCTCCCCGGCTGCAATTTGCATGTGGGTGGAGAAAAGATTGAATTTACCTACGGTGGCTGCCACAGTTAAACAGCCTGTCAGCACCCACTGTTCAGGGGCACACATGATGAATGCGCGTTTGGAAGGCTGTCACCGTCTGTGTGATAATAACCACAGGCAATGAGTCACTGCCTTTGGGAAAGGATGACAGGAAACGGGAAACAGAAACACCCATAGAATTATGGAATCCCAATTCCTATCCTTCTCAAAACAAAAATGAAAGAAATCACCATTTTTCTGACAGGCCGAATGAAATCTCCAACAAAGTCATAGAACCACATGTGTTTAAAACCATTAAAACTGGGGCTTATCAAAAATATTTAAAGCAACACAAAAAAATTTGTGTTCCTCGAGCAAAATCTTTAGTCTTATCTATGAATGAGATTGTATTTTTAACTGTTAAATTATGTGAATAATAGGTTTGCGGATATCAGTAATAAACTAAATTATGGCAATTTGTTTTCACCATTGTTTGCCATGATTTACACATCATGCTCAGGAATAGCCCCACTAAGCACTTATTTCTCTTCCTCACCTCGGCCTGATGTGAAAGGTGCTGTATAAATGCAAGTTCCTCCTTCCCCTGGAGGCATTGGTATCATTATTTTTTAATTCATTCATAGATGTAGGCATTTCTGGAAAGGCCAGCAGTTACTGCTGATACCAAAATATCCTTGAGAAGGTGGTGGTGAGCCACTCTCTTGAACCTCTCCAGTCCCTGGATACAAGAAAGATGTTGTTAGGGAGAAAGTTCCAGAATTTTGTCCCAACGGGAACGAAGGAATGGCAATATAATGCCAAGTCAGGATGGTACGTGACATGGAGAGAGACTTGCAAGTGATGATATTCCCATGTGACATGCTGCCTTTGCCCTTTTAGGTGACAAAGGTCATGGGTTAGTGTAGTAATCTGACGTGTAATATATCTTTAAGATGAATGTTGTAATGGAAGATCATATGATCTTGATAACCAATAGCAGAATAGCATGTGCTACCTCTGCAGCCAGTGGTCTTGAGTTAGAGTCTGAAGTGTAAAGATGGAATTTTGAGTTGTAAGCACACAAGTGTAGCTGCTGAGTTCCTTTTGTAAATAAACAGAATGTATTTCTTGTAAGAACGATCTACTCATCTTTGTCTATTGTACCAACTCAGTCATCTCAAAATAAACGTGCAACCCGAGTCCTTAAGTCCCAACAAACCAGGGTACAGCATCCAACAAATTGGCAACAAGAGAAAAAGCAAGAAAAAGACAGGAAAGGATGAGAAAAAGCAAGAAAGAATGAAGGAAATTGGTCTGTACCTCACATGGTAATTGTAAGTAAAGGAAAATTTCAGTCCTGATTGTCGAAACAATCCCCTCAAAGCATGCCACAATTTGGAAGAGTAGAACCTTTTGATTCAGCCTCGGACAATTGCTCTCATTATGTTGAACACCTCGTGTTCTTCTTCCAGGCGAATGACGTTGCTGGGGAGGAGAAGAAGCACGCGATCCTCTTATCCACATGTGAGAGTAAGACATCTGGATAAGTTTGAAATTCGTTGGCACGCAGTGCCCCAGACTCCAAAAGTTTTGATGTCTTAGTGAGCCTCATAAAGAATCACTACCAGCCGAAGCTCTTGGTGATGATGCAATGGTTCAAATTTAACTCAAGGAATAGAGCCGCGGTGGAGACAGTTGATTGTTATGTGGCAAGTCTGAAACAATTAATAGAATATTGCGAGTTTGGTACATCTATCAATGATATGCTTAGAGATCGTTTGGTGTGCGGCGTAAATGAAGATGCCATTCAGAAGAGATTACTGTCTGAAACAAATTTGAATTTTCAGAAGACACTGAAAATTGCTCTGACAATGGAAGGTGCAGTGCGGTACTCGAAATTGATACAGGGAGTGCAAAATGGCGTCGTCCTCCACATTGGGTGGGGAGCCTCAGCCAAAAAGAGCGCCAAAGTGCAAGGCTTTGCTGAGAAGCGGGAAGCAGCTACTGCGAGCAGACAAATAAAAAGTAATAAAAACAAAAAAACTGTGGATGCTGGAAATCCAAAACAAAAACAAAAACAAAAACAGAATTACCTGGAAAAACTCAGCGGGTCTGGCAGCATCGGCGGAGAAAAAAAGAGTTGACGTTTCGAGTTGACGTAAATAAAAAGTAATGGTTAGCAGCAAAAACATGGCATAATGGTAACAGAGGTGGAAGCAGACAACCTTGTAATGGCCTACAATTTTTAAAAATCGAATGTGTTTTTCTGTCATCAAAATGGACACCTCATGAGACATTGTTAAAAATAGAATCAGACAGACTTTCAAACAAAACCCAAGGAGATTTACAGTGTTGAAAAGCCTGACTGCACCAGCTTTCCAAATGAGCATTATGACCTAGTGCCATTGTCCTGCCCTTTCCCCACATCCTTGCACGTTGTTTCTATTCAAATAAGCCTCTAATGCCCTTTTGAATCCCTCGATTGAACCTGCCTCCACCACACTTCCAGTCAGCGCATGCCAGACCCAAACCACTCATTGTGTGAATAAGTTTTTTCTCACGTCACACTTGCTTCTTGTGCAAATCACTTTAAATCTGTGCCCTCTCGTTCCTGATCCCTTTACGAGTGGTAACTTCTTCTCCCTATCTACTCTGTCTAGCCCCCTCACAATTTTGAACATCTCCATCAAATCTCCTCTCAGCCTTCTTCTCTCCAAGGAGAACAGTCCCAACATTTCCAAACTATCCTCATAGCTGAAGTTTCTCATCCCTGGAAACATTCTTGTAAACCTCCTCTGCACTTTCTCCAATGTGTTCACATCCTTCCTATAATATGATGCCCAGAACTGTATACAATATTCCAGCTGAGGTCTAATGAATGCCTTATATAAATTCAGCATAACCTCCTTGCTCTTGAACTCTAAGCCTCTATTAATAAACCCAGGATATTTTATGCTTTATTAACTGCTCTCTCCACCTGTCCTGCCACCTTCAATGGGAAAGAGTAGGGCCCATAAGGGACAAAGGGGGCAATCTATAGGTGGAGCCAGAGGACATTGCTAGAGTGTTGAATGAGTACTTCACGTCCGTCTTCACCCAAGAGAATGAGGATGAAGGTATCAAACTCAGAGAGAGAGACTGCGAGGTTCTTAAGCAAATTGATGTAGGGAGTGACAATGTATTAGAGGTGTTGGCAGGCTTACAAGTGGACAAATCTACAGGTTCAGATGATTTGTGTCCCAAACTGCTGAGGGGGGCAAGGGAGGAGATCGCAGGGGCTCTGACCCAAATTTTTAATTCCTCTCTGGCCATGGGGGAGGTGCCAGAGGACTGGAGAACAGCTAATGCAGTTCTGTTATTTAAGAAGGGCTGTAGAGATAAGCCAGGGAACTATAGACCTGTGAGTCTCACGTCAGTGGTAGGGAAACTATTGGGGACAATTCTGAAGGAGGAAATCTATCTCCGTTTGGAGAGGCAAGGTTTGATCAGGGATAGTCAGCATGGCTTTGTCACAGGGAGGTCATGCCTAACAATTTTGATTGAATTTTTGAAGGAGGTGACCACGTGTGTAGATGAGGGTAGTGCAGTTGATGTAGTTTATATGGATTTCAGCAAAGACTTTGACAAGGTCCCACAGGGAGACCTATAAAGAAGGCAAAGGCACATGGGATACAGGGTAATTTGTTAAGGTGGATTTAAAATTGGCTTAGTTGTAGGAGGCAGAGGGTGATGACAGAAGGATGCTTTAGTGACTAGAAGCCAGTGTCCAGTGGCGTACCACAAGGATCTGTGCTAGGTCCCCTATTATTTGTCAATAATAAAAACAACATAGATGACTATGTAGGGTATAGGATTAGTAAGTTTGCGGACGACACAAAGATTGGCCGGGTGGTTAACAGTGAGGTTGAGTGTCTTGGACTACAGGAAGATATAGACGGGATGGTCAAATGGGCAGATAAGTGGCAGATGGAATTTAACCCTGTAAAGTGTGAGGTGATATACTTTGGAAGGACTAATTTGACAAGGAAGTATTCAATGAATGGCATGGCACTAGGAAGTTTTGAGGAACACAGGGACCTTGGCCCGTTTGTCCATAGATTTCTGAAGGTAGAGGGGCATGTTACTGGGGTGGTGAAAAAGGCATATGGGACACTTGCCTTTATCAATTGAGGCATAGATTACAAAAGTATGGAGGTCATGTTGGAGTTGTATAGAACCTTGGTGAGGCCACACCTGGAATACTGTGTGCAGTTCTGGTCGCCACATTATAGGAAGGATGTACTGGAGGGGGTGCAGAGGAGATTCACCAGGATGTTGCCTGGGATGAAACATTTAAGTTATGAAGAGAGGTTGGATAGACTTGGGTTGATTTTTTTGGAGCAGAGAAGACTGAGGGGTGACCTGATCAAGGTATACAAGATTATGAGGGGCATAGACAGGGTGGATAGGGAGCAGTGTTCCCCTTAGTTGAAGGGTCGGTCACAAGGGGCCTTGAACTTATGCATAAGTTCAAGGTGAGGGACAGGAGGTTTAGGGGGGATGTGAGGAAAAACTTTTTTACCCAGAGGGTGGTGACGGTCTGGAATGTACTGCCTGGGAGGGTGGTGGAGGCAGGTTGCCTCACATCCTTTAAAAAGTACCTGGATGAGCACTTGGCACGTCATAACATTCAAGGCTATGGGCCAAGTGCTGGTAAATGGGATCAGGTAGGTAGGTCAGGTCTTTCTCACATGTCAGTGCAGACTCGATGGGCTGAAGGGCCTCTTCTGCACTGTGATTCTGTGATTCTGTGATTCTGTGATGCTGATCTATGCACATATACACCCAAGTCTTTCTGCCCCTGCACCCCTTCAAAATTTCACTCCTTATTTTATATTGGAGGAGAGAAGATATATGTGAAGAATTTTAGAGAAGGAACAACATGATTATTTAGTGAAATAAGTGCAGTAACTGGACCTCTTTCCTACTACGTGAAAGTGGAAGATCGAGTCATGCAGAGACATGTCGATAATATAAGAAAAGGAGAAACAAGATAACCAGAAATGATTCCACCAGTGTTCATGACTGAGTCAATGTCTCCTGTTGAAAGAAGTCAAGTCAGTACAGATGTATCTGAAGGGTCAGCTGTACCTGTAAGAGTCGAGGAAACAGATCTGCAGGTACCTATCAAAGACTCTGATGCTCAGACGACGCCAGTGAAGGAGGTTCCGGATGAAACATCAGAAGCTGTAGAGCTGACATTCTACACACATAAGGAAACCCCCCAGACAGACTGATTTTGTAAATTACTTAGCAATGTGAAATATTTGATATTTTGAAAAAAATGTAAAATGTATTTCTGAATAAAAGGGGAGGGATGTAGTAATCTGATGTGTCATATACCTTTAAGGCAAATGTTGCAATGGAAGATCACATGATCTTAGTACTCAATAGCAGAGTAGCACGGGCTACCTGCGTAGTCAGTCGTCTTGAGTTAGAGTATGAAGTGTAATGACAGAGTTTTGAGTTGTAAGCACACAACTGTAGCTGCTGAGTTCCTTTTGTAAATAAACAGACTGTGTTCCTTCTAAGAACGATCTACTGATATTCTCTATCAATTGTACCAACTTGGTCATCTCGAAACAAGAGTGCAACCCGAATGCTTAAGTCCCAACAAACCAGGGTACAGGATCCAACCGTTTGGAAGGTGCTGTTGAAGGATTCTTGGTGAGTTGCTGCATTGCATCTTGTAGATGATGCACATTGTACGCTGGTGGTGGAGGGAGTGAATGTTCAAGGTGGCGAATGGGGTGTTAATCAAGTGGCTGCTATTTCCTGGATGGTGTCAAGCTTCTTGAGCATTGTTGGAGTGTTGTCCAGGCAAGTGGAGAATATTCAATCACACTCCTGACTTGTGCCTTGTAGATGATGGGCAGACTTTAAGTAGTCAGGTGGTGAGTCACTCACTGCTTAATTCCCAGCCGCTGATCTCCTCTTGTAGCCACAGTAATTATATGGCTGGTTCAGTACAGTTTCTGGTTAATGATAACCCCCAGGATGTTGATGGTTGGGATTCAGCAATGGTAATTCTATTTAAAATTAAGGGGAGTTGGTTAGATTTTCTCTTGTTGGATATGGTCATTGCTGGCACTTCTGTGGCACGAATGTTACTTGCCACTTACCAGACCAAGCTTGAATGTTGTCCAGGTCTTGTTGCACACAGCTACAAACTGCATCAGCATCTGAGCAGCTGTGAATGATGCTGAACATGACAGAAAGTAAGTTAAGCACTTGATCATTTTTCCTCAGATAATTAATTTGACAATAAGGCACGAAGGGACATCTTATTGGACAGTAGAGGAAAAAAGTGAGCAGAGAAAGCATTAGCAATGAAAGGGACCTCACAGACCTCAAGGCCGCATTATCTCCTCTCTTCAAGAACTTCTCCACCTTAGCCATAACTCCATCTCTTACCTGAGCACCTGAACTAAATTATTGCTTTTTTAATTTGACTTGACTGTGGCTGAAAATTTTCTCATTAATTATCATTTTTTTGAGAAGGGCAAATATGGTTGGTGCAACACTAAACACAAATGGTTATTCCTTTCAGCAGTTATGCCTTACAGCCTACCATGTTTTATCCACATGTAGTTGTTTGCAAGAATTAGGACAGACAGCAATTTGGGCTCATAGCCATATTTCAAGGCTGTAGCACATTTGCCATTTATAAAAAAACCACATCCTTACTCTTACAGTTCTGGATCCATCTTGACCTTCACAAAGTGCATAAATAATGGAATCTAACAGCTGGATTCCACTGCTGAAAAGTAACAAAACTCATATGTTACACTGAAGTTTCAAATAAAGTAAGATCAGAGCTAATGCACCACCACAAGGTAAGCAATCCATGTAATTCTCATAAATACCTGTCACTCTCTATTATGACTGAAACAACTGGTATAATCCTGTGGAGCCAAGAAATTGGGATATGTTGGGTTAGAAACTGAACACTGTTGTAATATGTCTTTAAGAGATAGTAGCATGACATCACTACAAAGGAAGTGTGTCATGTGATCCAGTCTTAATTTCACTTTTGCCAGTGAGCAGAACACAGCTCTGATGTTTTCAAGCCTTATACCCATGTATATCTGTTCTCATATGCCTAGGCTTAATAAATGAACCCGCAACATATTTACTCAATCCCTTCTGAATGATTGGTGTCTTTCTATCATTATAACAACACGACATGGTGGTCAGCGGTGGTCAAACGGCATGGCAGCAAGATTAAGTACAGGTATGACATGGTGAACAGCATTAGATCGTGCTACATGGCATGAGGCGACCCTTGAAATTTTGGCCAGACCATTACAAAGTAACAGTGTTGAAGAGTGTTGCAAACACAGCTGCTGACTGCTCAGAAAAGCTTGGAAGACACAGTGAGACAGCGCTCAAATAAAGAACTGCTAAGCAGACCCTTGTGGTGCGAATGCAGCACACAGCCTGTCAATTCAGCAAGTGGGAAAGTGCATCAAGAGGACCAGCACCGCGTTAGCTCGGTTAGGATAGGTGAGTGAGCATAGTGTGGGCCAGATCGATAGTGAGCAAGGGAGACTGAACCAAAAAAAACTGTCATAAAAATCGGGCCAGAGAAGGTTGCAATTATAACAGGTGGGGCTTTGGAAATGTGCACAAAAGCGGCTACAGTGACACTCATCCCAGGTACTGGAGGAGAAGGAAGATCAAAGGGATATTGTCAAAATGTCCACAAAATTCCCCAGTTTGAATGGGAATGCAGCTGACCTACTGTCCGAATTCAAAATGTTTAAACAGTGTACAGAGCTATGGTTTCTTAATTCAGGTGTGCCTGAACCAGACAATCAAGCCATAAAAATTCACCTATCGATTGGGAAGGAAATCTACAGGTTGAACACATTGGGATTAACAGCAGAAGAGCAAAAGGATCCCCAAATGATATGACTACAAAGGAAGACCGGCTCAGAATCAGGTTAAGCTTCCGTGTTTATCAGCTAGATTTCATGTCATTTCGATGACAGCCTACAGAATCCATCGATCACTTCATCAGCAGATGCAGAGAAGAGGGTACGTCATGTGATTTTTCAAACACAAAGCTAGCAGATAGAATTGTTGAGTTGGCGATCGTACTCACTCCCATGGAAAAATTCCAGAAAGTTCTGATGGATAAGTCCAAAATGTGTAGCATCAAAGAGCTACTCAAGGATGGATGCAAGTACGAAGCAATCATCGCAGGTCACCGAAGCTTACAGGTCCTTAGCGTAACCCCCAATTGATGATGCACTCACTAACACACCCAAACCTGGCAAGACATGTGGGAGGTGTAGCCTTCTGCATGCACCAGGAGATGCCCAGCTTTCCAGCAATTCTGTAAGGCACGTGGCGGAAAGGGTCATTGGCAATGGCAGTGCACTAGAGCAAAGGCTAATGCCGCTACAAAGAGCTGTGCACCGAGCCAAACAGACCGTACACAATGAGTGCCTTCAATCAACATCCATCCATTATCCCATCAGAAACATATACATGAGGTGATTGACAAACCAGAAAATGATGATGATGATGTGCATGACAAGATGATGAGCGGTGAACACATATTTCACACCTTCAATCTCATGGAAAACATTGATGCCATCTCACTGTCAGACGTGTTTGCCAAGAGTAAAATAATCTACCCTAAGAAAGTTGGTAATGACTCATTATTGGCCAAAACTGACACAGGAGCAAGTGCCTCAACTACCTCTGTGAATTCTAAAAGACAAGTATCCAGAGATGTGGAGCGCCATGGAGAAACATACTGGTGTGAAACTCTTAGCATACAATGGTTCACTAATTCTCTGTGCAGGATCCATAGTCCTGGAGTGTAATTACAATCAACCCTCCTGGATGCCGCAGATGTTCTACATCATGGAGACTAAAGGCCCAGCAACTGTAGGTCTACCAGCATGCAGTGACCTCACACTAGTGACAATGTATGAATTGGTCAGACATCACAAGACAGATCAACCTCAGAAACGACTCCTATGGCCTCAGTTCATGACCTAGCATTGAAATATACAGAGCATTTCGACAAAGTTGACAGTTTCAAGGGAGCTGCAATATTACACTTGTAGGAGATTGCTAGGCTGATACATTTTATGCAATGCAAATGCCAGCAGCTACATGAGAAATATTCTACACTACAGAAACTGTGGAAAACCATCACTGAAGGATGGCCTGATTCAATTCAGTATGTCCACAAACACGTGAGACCATTTTGGCCTTAATGGTATGGGCAAAGCATCTCCCAGGGAGTCATTTTTAAAGGTAGAGAGGTCACCATACCGGAATCTTTGCAACTTGATATTCTTCAACAAACATAGGCATAGATAGAATGAGAAGACTCATAAGAGCCACAGTCTATTGGCAAGGTATGAGCAATGACATTAAAGTCATCACCATGAAGTGCGAGGCATGCCAAGAGCATATGCCAATTCAGCACAAAGCACAATTGATTCTTCATGAAGTTCCTACCCATTCTTAGTCCAAAATCGCATCTGGCTTCTTTCGTGTCCATGGCACTGACTTCACTGTCAACATTGACTACTTTACCAAGCACCCCGTTATTCAACAATTGCACAATACATCAAGCACATCTGGTGTACACACTCGACACATTATTTTCAGTTTATGTGGTGTGTCTAGAGAGATCATTATAGATAACAGTCCACAATTTATTGGTAAGCCATTTCAGGATGTGAGCAAGTAGTGGAATATTGATCACACTTCTACTCATTACCCTAGATCTAACAGCCTAGCTGAATGAATGATTCACATAATGAAACCGTTAATTTTCAAATACAGCCAGACCAAGCAAGATCTATACATTGTAAATTTACATCTGAGACCTTTAAGTGCAACTGTTTCACTGCCGGCAAAGCTCTTGTTTGGCAGACAAATGCGTGCCAATCCACTTACTCTTACCCATTCTACTCTCTCAGAAACTAGAGAGCAATTTTTAAAATTGCAAGAGAAGATGACCAACGTGTGTGATAAACATACAGGTATAGAATTGCCAAGTTTACAGTTGGGAGAATAGGTTCGCACATAAGATCCTGCATAAGGTACCTGGCAAACAGCTGGGGTGACAAGGATTCGTTCAGAACCAAGGTCCTGTGAAGACATTACTCATAAAAGGCAATGGTGAGGTATAACTGAGGACAAATTGGATCAAATCCTGCTCCTCAGCCACTGTATAGTCCTACTGCATCTAGGACAAGATCCCAAATGCAACCAGGAACAACACCCAAGAATTACACAGATCCTGTAAGCAGTTAAAGAAATCTCCAGACAAGGTTACCATTACAAGACCTGGGCATAGCAGCAGATTACCTCTACGCTTTAGAGACTCATAGATTCACCAGCCTGAAGCAATTATGTAATGGTAACTAATTAAAATGAGGTATTGTAAATAGTGGGAAGTGGGGAAGGAATCTTTAAAAAGAAAGGGGGATGTTGTAATATGCCTTTAAAGGATAGTAGTATGATATCACTGGAAGGGAAATGCATCATGCGATCCAGTCAAAGTTTCACTTTTCAGAACACAGCACAGCTTTGATGTTTTCAAGCTCTATACCCATGCCTATCTGCTCTCATGGGCAGAACTTTCTGTTCAGCATGTGGGGGCAGGCCCTGTACGCTGACGCGTAAAATGACGCATGGTGACGTCGGGCGTGCATCCCGATATCACCGCGCGCCATTCCGATCTTTAGTTCAGTGGGTGCCCACCGGAGTCGGCTGTGCGCCTGCCAAACTGCCAAAGGCCTGTTAAGGCCATCAATAAACTAATTAATGTAATTGTCAGGGCTGCCCGTCCAACTTAAGGCCTTTGCATTTTTCATGAAACCTCATTCAGGGTGGGTTGAGGTTTCATGAAAGGTTTATTATATTTATAAAAGATTTTTAAACATTTGATAAACATGTCCTAGCTCATGTGATGCTGTGACATCAGGGGACATGTGCAAATGATTTTTAACTTTTTTTACTTTGAACTGTGAAATTCAACTTAATCTTCCTGAGGCCCCGACCCTCCCTCCTCCCTCCGCCTGCACATGTAGCGCTATGGGCACGCATCACGCTGGGCGGGCATTAATTGGCCCGCCCACGTAAAATGGCGGCGCGCAGCCGATTGCGGGCTCCTGACGGACCTGCCCGATGGGGTGAAAATTCTCCCCCGTGCGTAGCCTTAATGAATAAACCCACAACGTGTTTACTCAATCCCTTATGAGTGATTGGTGCCTTTATATCATTATAAAAATAGGACAAACACAACAATTTGGATGCCTTTTTATTGTTATTGTCAGCTTGTCCGTCCATCAAAATCTGATAGTAACAGGAGTTCCGTCCCAACACATTGCAGTTTTCACTAATGTTCACAATTAGCCATTTTACAAGAAAGCACGACTGCTTTCTTAATGTTCCACCTCTGCGAGCATTGCTGAAAAAAGGATTTTTGCCAAAGCTTTTCATCTTGCACTTATCAAGACAACTCGCGAGAAAATACCAACATCAGGAGAGACAAGGTATTTATACTGAACTTCAGTGCCAGTGTGATGCTAGGCCATACCTCCCAAAGACTGGCAGATTGTACCAAACAGCATGTCCCAGCCACGGTTTGCAACGGGCAAGGTACAGATCGTACCCAACCAGCCCATGCTTGCAAAGCTCAAAACACAGAGTCCAACATTAGAAGTGATTCTGTGATTGGACAACATTTGTTAAAAAACCCACAGTGTGCTAACAATTCGGCTGACAACCAATTTACGATTGTCAGTCAGGCTCGCCAGTGTGGTGCTTTTTCATATATTAATACACAGGGCCCTGTTGCCAACCAATCAGCACGCTCTTCTCATACAGTATAAATATGTTGTTTTCCCCTGACATTGGCATTTTCTTGAGAATTGTCCTGAAGAGTGCAAGACAAAAAGCTTCGACAAGGTGTCTCTTTTTTTTCAGCAATACTCAAGTTCTGTACTACCAAAAGACTGTTTCTGGGAGCGGTCATATTAACAGTATGACTCATTCACTACTCCTTTATGTTTATAAATACTGTTTCTCCAAAACCTAACAATTATCAAAACAGTCCATAAAAATGTATAATTTTTATACGAAGATTGATTGTTCAGAACACTTAATGTTCTTGGAAATGTAGCACATAAAATGTGAAGAAAGCATTAATAGGAGATTAAAAAAAACATCCTGCCACAAGTAAATATTTTTTCCTGCGGACTTAGTGATGTAAATATATTTTCTAATGGCTGATTTTGCTCTCCATTTTCTCCACCTTGTTTTGTTCCTGATGCCATGAAGACAGGGAGAGATGATGTTAATTTGCCAACATTTCCTACATAACAGCAGTGATTATATTCAAAAGTACTTAAATTGCTGTAAAGTACTATTATATTGTTATATCATTTGTAAAGGAAATAGGAACTAAATATTATGGGACATTCAGGGTGTCACATTTTACTGATGTATGTCAATCATGTACCGAACAATGTGTATCATCTATCAGCTGACCAGCCACATGGAGAGATGCAATAAATACACTTGCTGAGGCTCCAGAATTTTGAGTCTAAATTGTCATTGGGGAATTTTCTCCCCATTGGGCAGGCTGGTCGGGAGCCCGTGGATGAGGTTTTATGAAAAATGTGAAGGCTGCCTGGGCTCTTCACCCGCCCGCCAACCTTAAAGTTGGACGGGCAGCTCCATCAAATGGGTTAATTGCACTATTAATGGCCTTAACTGGCCTTTGACAGCTTGGCAGGCGTACAGCCACCTCTAGCTGCATGCTCGCTGAATGTCAGATCAGAATGACGCGCGATAGTGTCGGGACGCACGTCCGAAGTCACCGCATGTCATTTTAGGCGTTGGTTTGTGGGTCCGGCCCCCACATGCTGAACAGAAGATTCTGCCCATTATTTCAAGTGGGAACCAGAGGACTTAACAAGAACTTTCGGACATCATAAAAGGTGCTACATAAATGCAGTTGTTCCTTTTTTTTGTTAACATCATGGGGAGAATTTCCTCTCCATTGGGTGGGGGGGGGGGGGGGGGGGGGAGGGCTGAGCAGGAGTGGGCGCGGCCGGCGAATGGCTGCGCGCTGCCATTTTATATGGGTGGGCCAATTAAAGCCTGCCCAGCTTGACACATATCTGAAAGTATTGAGTGCTGAACACTCCCTGTGCGGGCCGTGGGGGGGGTGCAGGCTGAGTTGGGGCCTGCGCTCTTTCACACATGTGCGTGAAAGAGCGCAGAAATCTCCCTGAGGCAAAGAGCAACCTTAGGGAGTTTAATTTCATTCTGCAAAATTTAAATAAAGAAAAATATGTATTTTCAGATGTGTCAGTGTTACATGAGCTGGGACATGTCAATGAATTTTAATACAAAAATTTATTGTTTTATAAATTCTTTATGAAAACTCATCCCGCCCTGGATGAGGTTTCATGATAAATGCGAAGGCCGCCTGGGCTCTTTGCCTACCCGCCAGCCTTGAGGTTGGACAGGCAGCTCCGTTAATTCTCTTAATTAGTTTTTAAATGGCCTTAATAGGCCTTTGACAGTTTGGTGGGCGCGCAGCCGACTCCAGTGCACGCCCGCCGAACTGAAAATCGGAATGATGCGCAGTGACATCGGGACGCACACCTGACATCACTGCGCGTCATCTTACATGTTGGTGAGTGGGGCCTGGTCCAGGAGATTCAGGCCCGTGTTCATTTTTACAAAACTACATTGCTCATATTGTTGGTGGGGGTGGGGGGTGGAGGGGGGGGGCGGGGTGGAGTTTTGTGGGGGCGGGCGGGAGCGAGCAGGAACCCGATCGGCGCCCCCGATCAGGACCCTGCTGCCATTTTACTTGGGTGGGCCAATTAAGGCCTGCCCAGCGTGACGCTCACCAGGAAGCGCTGAGCGCTCCCTGTGCGGGCAGCGGGGGGTGGGTAGTGGTGGGTTTCCCTGAGTTGGGAGCGTGCTCTTTTGCGCATGTGCCTTTAGGTTGGATGGGCAGCTCATTTAGTTGTTTAAATTAGTTTTTAAACAGGCCTTAATAGGCCTTTGACAGTTTGGCAGGAGCGCAGCCGACTCGGCTGCTCGCCCGCCGAACTGAAAATCTAAATGATACGCAGTGATGTCAGGGCGCACGCCTGATGTCACCGCACGTCACTTTATGCATCCGCGGGTGGGCCCCGTTCCTGCTCGCCTACCGGAGAATCTAGCCCATTGAGCTTTTCACTGTTTACGTGCTGTGATGTTAAGAGGCACAAATACATAGGTTTTCTTGAGGTTTTTGAAAATAATTGATTGTACTTAAATTGTTCTAAGTGAAATAATAAAAGTGACCCAACATTCATGCACACACACACACTCAAAGTTCATACACACAAATGAATAAATTATGGAGTGGGAGGATAGATCAAGTGATAATTTAAAACTCCAATAAAGATTAAAGAGATGTGGTTCTCTTATGTTGATGACTTGGTTGGATCCAAGCTGAGATCAGCAGTCCTCAGGGTTTTGGCGCGAGGCAGTTTAAGTATGTAGACAGATGAATTATCTGTTCTCCTGGAGACAGCAGATGTTGGGTTGAGTTCTTTAAAATCTCTGTCTGTGGCACATGGATAGTCAAAAACAGCATCAGGTTCGAGCTTACAGAAATAGGTGGAGAGAGTAAGAGAGAGAGAGAGAAACCCACACAGGGGTCTAACCTCTTTGGCACCTGTTCTGCCCTTTCTCTGGTCCAGAGATAATAGTTTCTCAAACATAAAAAGAGTGGGCTTGTCACATAGTTTTCTCTCCAACTGACCAGTGACCGAAATATGGTCGTGGCTACTGTATTCCAGATGGATGGTTCAACTTGATTAGATTACGGCTGGGGTAGATTCCTTTCCCAGCCAGAGTTCATTGTTTGTGGAATTATATCTAACGTGTAGTCCTCACCCAGGTAATTGTCAGGATGTTATGGGTTAAGAGATGATCCCATTCACACTACTTCAAGATAATTGTCTTTACCAGAATTTTCTAGACAGGTTGGGTCCACTTAAAGGCTTGGAATTTATTGTGTTCAGTGATGCAAGTTTACAGCCGTCTTAGAAGCTGTGGTTTTAAGTCATTGGAATGTGGTTTCAGTCTTTTTAAAAACCCAATCAGGTTTTTAGCCAATAAATTCATTGTCTTTTTTTTATATAAAGCATGGTTTCATAACACCCCCTTCTGTGTCCCGTCCATTCTCTGATTCTAGCATCTTACGGTTGATCATCATATTTTTGAGTAAAAGGGAAGCACCTTGGAAAGCTACATGTCATTTTGAATCAGGCATCTTTAAAGTGGGACATTGATATGTTGGCATTTCATATGTGAATGCATTTATCTCAACATTTTAAATGGTATTTTTCAAAGGTTTCGATAGCCCTGATAAACTTGAGTCCTGGTTTCTCTTTGCCAGAAAATACTGATCTTTGTAACTAGCTCTGCTCCCTCTCTGAATTTTTAGCCCCATTGTTAATACACAGGGAAAGTACAGTTGCCCAAGGAATAACTGCTTATTCTGGTATCAAGAACCCCAACGAATGGGAAGAGGCTGAAAATAATTTGACTTTGAGAGAAAATTGTTCTAAAGAAGCGATGATACTGTGACTGTTATTGTTGAAACAGTAGTTAACATCCTCAAAGAGGAATGTTGTTAATTTGTTATTTCCCAAAGAAATAATGTAGCAATTGTCAGCACAGCTCTTGAAGAACTATATAAGAATTTTAGGTACAGGAAATACCCATAAGGCCCAAAATATTTGTCTCCTCAAAAACACTGCTAAACACCAAAAAAATTAACCAATTTTCAATGTGCTGAATGGCTTTACACTCTATAAATCCTTGTAGAGCGCATTAAAAAGGACCAGCGTTCTGACCTAGAGTTGCTACCTGACCTGAGCTAGACATTCGATGCAATCTGGTAAAGGTTAGCAGTCAGCCAGGAGTGTGTTACAAGGCAGTTCAGATGACAGAAAACATAAAAGTGAAACTGTGGAGATTTATGAACATCATTCCACACACTTCATGTATGTTGCAGAGAATAACAAATGCACTCCTAACAAAGAGCCAAAACAGACTGAATAATCACCAACTGCGTTGTAAATTTTTATGGCCCTATGTCATAATGTGTATCATTAGTAATCAAATTATTGATTTTACAATTGTAATTGCCTTTATCTCTATTTTTGTTCTCAGGATGTGGGCATTGCTGCCAGGGCCTCATTTATTGTCCATTCCTAGTTATCCTGAGAAGGCGGTGGTGGGCTGCCTTCTTGAAGTGATTTGTCCTATAACTGAGTAGGTCATTTCATATGGCATTAAGACACAAGCATGTGGTGGCAGACTGCTAGAAATACTGCCAAGACAATAAAGTCAGAGGCAGAAGAATTAATGAGTTCCAACATACGAGGAATAGGGGAGATACAGCGCACTCATGAGGCGGAGAAGGTGACCCGGAGTACAGTAACATCGTATCACCTGATACAAAGTGTTATGAAATGAATCATGCAAGTTCATTTTCCGATACTTTATATGCTTTATGATTGGGAACATCAGTATCTTTCTCTCGGTTTGCTGGGATAACATTCATGCATCATTCTCAAACTAGGTAAGATGCAATTATAAGTAATATGATTGTTTTAGTCATCTGATCCTTCATTACTGGCACATGTTACTAAACTTTCAGTTAAGAGACATTCTTCTTTAACTGATTTTAATTCTTTGTAATTTCATGAAATGCATATGGGTAATGGGTGATGACATTGCACCACCTATCAGATCTGTTCCAACCCATTTTGAATATTTTCAATGAGATGTGGACACAAAAATGTACAGGGATTATAGCCAATAAATTTGGGAGTACTCAGTTTTGGGGTAAGAGACGAGGCAGATTGGGGGATCAGAGCAGATTGGGGATCCATGCCAGACAAGAAGGTCAGTGGTGGGGGAAGGGGAGGGGTGGTGATCAGTGTTCAGAGGTCAGGAGAGGGGGCCAGGATGAAGATTCGAGGACCAGGGGCTGCAGCAATGATTTGGAGAGGAGTAATCTATATAATAAGTATTATAAGGCAATTAGCTAAGTTACCTTTGCTGCAAGTCATCCCACTGACTGATGTACCTGAATGCAGGGCAAACCAACCTTGGAGACGGGAAGCCCGAGGCCTCTTATTAGCATATGCAATGAGCTTAATGCCTGCTTCACGTGTAGGTAAAGGATGTTTTTTGATTGGTACTTGTCCAAGGCGGTAGGCAGCACTTCCTGATTGCCAATTTGGAGCAATGGGTGTCTCTGTAGCACCAAGAAATGGATGTTTCAATTTCTAGACCAATGAATCACATGAGGATTTGGCTATTGGAACAAAACCTGACTTCTTCTTTTCTGCTACAAACAAGAATCTGTAAATCCAAACTAGAATCAAAATTATGTTAACTCCACTTAAATGTTCCACTTCCTATCTCCTTCAGTCGTCAACAGTAGATATTTGGAACGGTTTTGTTTGGGCATGACAAAGCCTTTGATAAATTTGGCTTAAATCAGCCTCTCAGTCTTCAGAATATATACTAAAATCTGGAGTGAGGCAAACAATCGAACGTATGCAACTTTTGTCAGTTCAGATGGGTCATTTGTTTTGGTCTTGAATTCAATTTTGCAGAGGCAACTGAGTCTTTCTGCCTAAAAGCAACGTCTAAACCATATACCCATAATAAAGAGCTTACTCAACCTATCTATATCATTCCTGCTAAGATCATGACAGCTAGAATTAAAGAAGAGCAGCATTTAGATCATTACTTCCCTCTCCCAGGATTCTCCCCTTTCCTGGGGGTGTAATGTCCCAGTATATTCAGAACTTCAAACTAATTTCTATATCTTAAAAAACTCACCACAAAAGGCTACAAAATGATGTCTGCCCAAAAATCACCTGACTTTTCTTGTGGATTGAAACAAGTGCCCTGTCTCAAGAGAGAACAAAACGAACCTTTCCCAACTGATATTCTATCAATACCTTTCCTGAAACTAATTCAAAAGAACATCATCAATTGAATGGGTCTTTCAAATACAAAGACACTGGCTGTCTCAAACTCTCGAAGTGTGAAGTCCACAACACAAGAGGTATAATAGACCTAGCCACCACCTTATTTGGAAAAAGACACTGAAGTTGTAGAAGTCACATGATAAGGCAGCCATAATTAGTTTTGGATTTCCAGCATCCGCAGTTTTTTGTTTTTATCAGCCGTACTTTCTGTTTGCTTTTAAAAATAACAGTAAGAAGCTGTTCTGCAGCCAAAATTCCATCACAAAGCTACTGAACCCACTTCAAGTCATCCAAGCAGCCAAAGTAATACATAACAATATCTTGAAAGTGTGAGAAGGACTCCCCCCAAATTGTTCCAACTTAGAGTTCACCTGAGAACTAATCTGGAGACCTGACTAAAAGAAGCCTGGCAGTTTAATGAGAATGCTCTGCTTTACAAGACGTTCATTTCAACCAAAGCATCAGCTCGTCTAAGAAACTACCATGAAGGAAACTGAGATAATTATAATTGTAACCGTACTCTTTTACCAATTCTGTATCGAATCTTTGCTTTTATAATCGTGAGGGTGAGATGAGTGGGTAAGACATTGCGTTTTAAATGTGCGCGGTCAGAGCGCGAAAATAGATCACCTTTTTTATTTTGAAACTCACAAAAAAGCTTGCTGCTGGAATGATTTAACTGGGACAATCACCCTGAGGGTAAGTGTAATAATTAGATTAGTTGTCCCTCCATCCTGTCAATCAACCATAGGTCAACGCCATGGGACAGACTTCCAGTAGAACGATGGCGACAAGCGTGTAAGCATCGTAACATATGTTCTCAAATAAAGTTCAATTTATCTGCACTAAACCTGCTCCTCCCTCAAGTTATTACTGTTGGCGATGAGGATAAAACTGACTTATGCTGCATACTTCACCCTGGTTGCTGTGAGTGACGCAAAGTTGAGAAATACTTACCGATCTTGCCATTGTTCGGGAGGATTGATCTGCATGATGCAGGTGTAGGGGACTGGAGTCAGTATGTCGACAGACTCAGCTTCTATTTCATTGCAAATGAAATTACTGATGAAGATAAACGTAGAGCTGTCAGCTGAGTGTGTGTGGAACCAAAACGTATAATCTTATTAGAAACCTGACTGCCCCCAATGTGCCCAGTATTAAGTCATACAACAAGTTACTGGAGCTTGTGAAATCGCATTTGCAGCCAAAACCGTCTGTAATTATGCAGCGCTTCAAGTTCAACACAAGAGTTCATGCTCCAAGGGAACCTGAAACAGCTGACCGAGTACTGAGAGTTCGGGGATGTCTTGAATGACATGCTGCGGGACAGAATTGTATGCAGGGTGAATGACAACATCATACAGCGCCATATGCTTGCTGCATCGAATATTGATTTCAAGCACGCTCTGGAACTTTCTCTCACTATGGAGAGTGCTGCAAAAGCCTGACAGGATTTGCAGCATGTGAATAATGGAGCAGTGCACCATGTTAGGCAGAAGCCTGCTGCTGAGCACAGTGCAAAAAGCGGCACAGAAGATTTTCAGCGCGATTCTCTGTCTATCGAATGATGAGTCAGGGAGTTGACTGACAATGCATCAGCTGACAAGCTACGGATTTGCTATAGCTGTGGCGGGAATCATGGAGCAGGTGTATACAGTTTTCGAGAGGTAGGGTGTAACTGTTGCTATGAGTAAGGGCTGCTGGCTAGGCAGTGCCGAACAAAAAATATACAAAGAGCAAAGCAGAGAACGAACCTGATTGAGTCAACTGACACTGCAGAAGCTGATGCTGCTGATACATTCTCTTTGTTTCGTGTGACTGCTGTTAAATCTGAGCCCATCCCAGAAGGAAAAAACAGTAAAAACTGGGAGATAAGAATACTGGTTCAAACTGGTCTTGTACACCTTAAAATAGAATACCAGTAAAAACTGAGAAATAAGGGTACTGGTCCAAACTGTTTTTCTTCTTCTGGGATTGCAGTGACAGTGCAGATGAATGGCAAGCAACTGCAGGTGGAGGTGGACATCAGTGCTTCAGCTACTGTTGCTGGGGAGCACACAGTCAAGTACCTCATTGAAGGGAGTCAGCCATTGATTTTAGAGTGGACGTCTGCCAAACAGAACCTACACTGGAGAGTCCATTCATGTCAAAGGCATTGCTGCTGTTCCAGTCTGCTACAAACAGCAGACAGCCAAAACAAAAAATAAAAATACCTGGAAAAACTCAGCAGGTCTGGCAGCATCTGCGGAGAGGAACACAGTTAACGTTTCGAGTCCGTATGACTCTCAACAGAACTAAGTTAAAATAGAAAAGAGGTGAAATATAACCTGGTTTAAAGGGGGAGTGGGACAGGTAGAGCTGGATTGAGGGCCAGTGATAGGTGAAAATAGCCAAAAGATGTCATAGACAAAAGGACAAAGAGGTGTTGAAGGTGGTGATATTATCTAAGGAATGTGCTAATTAAGGGCAGAAAGCAGGACAAGCAAGGTATAAATAGCCCTAGTGGGGGTGGGTTGGGGTGAAGGGAAGGGATCGAAATAGGCTAAAAGGTAGAGATAAAGCAATGGATGGAAATACATTTAAAAATAATGGAAATAGGAGGGAAAAGAAAAATCTATATAAATTATTGTGGAGAAAAGGAGGATTGGAAAGGGGATGGGGATGGAGGAGAGAATTCATGATCTAAAATTGTTGAACTCAATCTTCAGTCCGGAAGGCTGTAATGTGCTTAGTTGGAAGATGAGGTGCTGTTCCTCCAGTTTGCATTTAGTTTCACTGGAACAATGCAGCAGGCCAAAGATGGACATGTGGGCATAAGAGCAGGGCGGAGTGTTGAAATGGCAAGTGACAGGGAGGTCTGGGTCATGCTTGCAGACAGACCGAAGGTGTTCCGCAAAGTGGTCACCCAGTCTGCGTTTGGTCTCTCCAGTGTAGAGGAAACCTCATTGGGAGCAATGAATGCAGTAGACTAAATTGAGGGAAGTGCAAGTGAAATGCTGTTTCACTTGAAAGGAGTGTTTAGGCCCTTGGACGGTGAGGAGAGGGGAAGTAAAGGGACAGGTGTTGCACCTTCTGCGGTTGCATGGGAAGGTGCCGTGGGAGGGGGTTGAGGTGTAGGGAGTGATGGAGGAGTGGACCAGGGTGTCCCGGAGGGAATGATCCCTGCAGAATGGCACCAGGGGGGGTGAAGGGAAGATGTGTTTGGTGGTGGCATCATGCTGGAGTTAGTGGAAATGGCGGAGGATGATCCTTTGAATGCGGAGGCTGGTTGGGTGAAAAGTGAGGACAAGGGGAACCCTAACATAGTTTATGGAGGGAGAGGAAGTTGTGAAGGCGGATGCGTGGGAGATGGGCCGGACACGGTTGAGGGCCCTGTCAACCACCATGGGTGGAAAATCTAGGTTGAGGAGGAAGGAAAACATGTCAGAGGAACTGTTTTTGAAAGTGGCATCATCAGAACAGATGCAACGGAGGGGAAGGAACTGAGAGAATGGGATGGAGTCCTTACAGGAAGCGAGGTGTGAGGAGCTGTAGTCAAGGTAGCTGTGGGAGCTGGTAGGCTTGTAATGAATATTGGTGGACAATCTATCACCAGAAATTGAAACAGAGAGGTCAAGGAAGGGAAGGGAAATGTCAGAGATGGACCATGTGAAAATGATGGAGGGGTGGAAATTGGAAGCAAAATTAATAACTTTTTCCAGGTCCAAATGAGAGCATGAAGCAGCACCGAAGTAATCATCGATGTACCAGAGAAAGAGTTGTGGGAGGGGGCCGGAGTAGGACTGGAACAAGGAATGTTCTACATACCCCAAAAAGAGACAGGCAGAGAGCCAAGCTTCCTGTGATGGTCATAAAGGGGGAGGGGCCCAGTCTAATGCATCAAGGTTGGCTGCAAAAAATAAATCTAGACTGGTCATAAATATTCCTTTTGAAGTCCGATGGAATTTCAGAGCTCTTGAAGAAATATGACACTGTTTTTCAAGACAAATTGGGAAAACTGAGGAACATGCAAGCTAAAATGAATGTCAATCCCCAGGCAATACCATGTTTCTTCAAGGCCAGGCCTGTTCCATTACTCACTAAAAGAAAAAGTGGAAGCAGGGTTGTTTAGGTTGGAAAACCTGGGAATAATTCAGCCTGTCCAGTTTTCTGAGTGGGCCGCATCCATCATCCCAGTTGTCAAGCTAGACCAGACTATACGTCTATGTAGTGACTACAAACTGACAGTCAACAAAGCAGCTAAGTTAGACAAATCCCCCATTCCCAAAATCGATGACTTGTACACCAAGTTAGCAGGAGGCAAGTCATCCACAAAGCTAGACAAGAGTTATGGCTATCAGCAGTTGGATTTGGACAGCACATCAAGAGAGTATATTACAATCAGTGCTCACAAAGACCTCTACCAGTACTCCCGGTTGCCTTTTGGAGTTTTATCTGCATGTGCCATTTTTCAGCAAACTATGGAGAGTCTCCTGCAGGGACTCCCACATGTGGTTGTGCACTTGGATGATGTTCTCATCACTGGACTGACCAAAGCTGAACATTTAGCCAACCTTGAGGAAGTGCTGAGAAGGTTTATCAAAGCAGGTGTGCATTTGAAGTGAGAAAAATGCACATTCCAGGCATCTGAGGTAACCTACCTGGGCCACAGATTTGACGCTGTGGGATTGCATCCTGTTAAAGACAAGGTCCAGCCGTAAAAGATGCAATATCACCCTATACTATGTCTATTACTTTAAGCCATTCCTAGGGACGATAAATTTTACAGCCGTTCCTTACCTAAACTGTCCACTGTGCTTGCACCTCTCCATCTGATGTTGAGGAAGAACCACCGCTGGTCATTGGATTCACCAGCAAGAAGAAGCCTTTGCAGCAGCAAAGAAACTGCTTCATTCATCATGCTTGGTGGTTCATTATGACCTGGCTGAAGAGCTAGTGCTGACGTGTGATGCTTCTCCCTATGGTATAGGAGCCAGGCCTCCATCAAATGGAGGACAGGTCAGAAAGACCCATTGGCTACCTTTCAAGAACACTCTCCCAGGCTGAAAAGAGCTACTCCCAGCTGGAGAAAGAAGGGCTGTCGGTTGTGTTTGGTGTCAAGAAGTTTCACCAATACCTGCACAGGTGACATTTTACAATGGTATCCGACATTAAGCCACCGACGAGGTTGTTCAGCGAAGTCAAAGCTATTCACCTATAGCCTCAGTGAGAATCCAGCACTGGGCCCTGATGCCATCAGTGTATGAATACCCATTCACGTACTGCTCTGACTCACATATAGCCAATGCAGATGCACTTAGTCATCTTCCATTACCGGGCAGCCCTGCCAATATACCTGCTCTACAAGAATTAGCGCTGTTGTTAAATTTCTTGGATTCATCCCTGGATGCATTAAACAGATCAAGAATTGGACAAGCAGAGACCCAGTACTGTCAAAAGCTAAAGATTTCATTTTACAAGGCTGGTCAAGCACCCTTGTGTCTGATGACCTGAGTCCCCTTTATTCCAGAAGCACTGAGCTGAGTTGTCAAGATGGAATTTTGCTGTGGGGCTCCAGAGTTGTGGTCCCTTCCCAGGGCAGAGAGTCACTCTTGGCAGAGCTGTACAGCGCACACCCAGGCACGTCAAGGATGAAGGTGTTGGCACATAGTTATGTTTGGTGACCAGGAATAAATATTGACATCGAGAGCATGGTTAAACACTGCTCCCTTTGACAGCAATACCAGAAGCTGCCTGCTTCAGCTCCTCTTCACCCATGGGAATGGCCTGGCCGCCCTTGAGTCAGACTACATATTGACTATGTGGGACCATTTCTAAGTACCATCAATGCACATTTGAAATGGCTTAATGTCTGCAAGGTAAAAATGCCAACTTCAGCCACAACTATTGAGAAGCTGCGTCACTCCTTTAGTATACATGGTTTGCCTGAGATTATTTTCTCTGACAATGGAACAGCTTTCACCAGCATAGAATTTCAGAGGTTCGTAGACCTGAATGGCATCCAGCACATAAAGACCACTCCCTGGCACGCTTTGTCAAATGGTCTTGCCAAAAGAGCTGTCCAGATCTTTAAAGCCAGTGTGAAGAAGTTGTCTGGAGGTACTTTGGAGTCTCATATTTCCAGGTTCCTTCTGAATTACTGCACAACATCGGAGGTTACTGCTACAGGCTCCACACCTTCAGAGCTGCTGGAGAAGTGCCACTTGTGCACATGCCTGGATTTGGTGTTTCCCAGAGATAAAAGCAAAAAACTGCAGATGCTGGAAATCCAAAACAAAACAGAAACAGAAATACCTGGAAAAACTCAGCACGTCTGGCAGCATCGGCGGAGAAGAGCACAGTTGACGTTTTGAGTCCTCATGACCCTTCAACAGGAAAGGGTCATGAGGACTTGAAATGTCAACTGTGCTCTTCTCCACTGATGCTGCCAGACCTGCTGAGTTTTTTCAGGTATTTCTGTTTGTTTTTGTTTTAGTGTTTCCCAGTTTGGAGGGGAAGGTGAGACAAACCGCTCAGAAGCTGAACCACAACCTACACAGCGATGCTCGTATGCTCAAAGTAGGTGACCCTGTGTATGTGCGTACCTTTGGAAGTGCATCATGCTGGACTCCCGGAGCCATCATTTCAGAAATTGGCCTATTGTCATTTTGAGTTCAAGTTGAGAAGAGAGTAGGGCGCAAACTCCTGGTTCACATTCGAGCAAGATCAACCTGTGATTGATGTTTCGCTGCCAACCTCTGAAGTGTGTGGTCACTCTACAACTGCTATTCCTGACACATCCAATGAGCTGTTGAATACAGAACCACCCAGTTCCAATCATGCATCCTTTTGTACAGCCCCATTGTTCCTGTTCTGGAACCTCTCTCAGAAGGGCTGTGTCGCTCTGACCGTTTCCGCAGAGCACCTCGAAGAATTAATTTGTAGTCATAACCTAGAGGTGCTTGCCAAGGACACTAAGGGGGAGAATAATCATCTCGCGATCACTTGGAGTTTAGGCAATCTATCCAAATCTCCTGGATTTAGTTTAAATAAAATCTCCTAGATTTTGTTTAAAAAAAGAATTATCTATTCAAGGGAAGTTAAAGACAAGAGACCTTACAAATGTTTTGTTAGTTTTCAGACATGTTGCTGTAGTAAACATATAAGGAACTTAAGGGGGAGGAAATGTAGTAATTAGATTGGTTGTCCCTCCTTCCTGTTAATCCACCATAGATCAATGCTGTGGGTAGGTCTTCCGGTACAGAGATGACGACAAGCGTGTAAGCATCGTGACATGCGTTCTCAATAAAAGTTAAGCTTATCATCACTAAACCCGCTCCTCCCTCAAGTTATTATAGTAAGAAAACACACATCCCTTATATGCATATTTGAGGGAGACGGTGGCATCGCCATAATGTCACTGGGGACTTGGATTCAAATCCCAACATGAAGCTGGTGGAATTTAAATTAAATTAATAAATCTGGAATTGAAAGCTAGTTTCAGTAATGGTGACCATGAAACCATTGTCAATTGCCGGAAAAGCCCATCTGGTTCTCCTATGTCCTTTAGGGAAGGAAGTCTGCCATCCTTACCTGGTCTGGCCTACATGTGACTCCAGACCCACAGCAATGTGGTTGACTCTTAACTGCCCTCTGAAATGGCCTAGCAAACCACTAAGTTCAAGGGCAATTAGGGACAGGCTGCATATGCTGCCCTTGCAAGCATTGCCCACATCCCATGAAAGAATGAAGAAAAAGAAATACAAACATATTGATCATTGGTGGAAGAAAGGAACACATAAATTCTGTCCGTGATAGGAGGAAATGGCAAATTGTCAAATGCATGCACCAAGAGATAGCAGGACTAACCCCTCTCTTTCCTCTTTACAAAAGCCAGCACAGCTGGCGGGTTACTAATGACTAACTATTCCAAGATTGATTTAGCTCATCGTTACTGAGCTATCAGTTAACTTATGACCGCTTAGCAAATTATTATTTTCAAAGCAACCTTAGGTAAATTAGCCAGAGGTAGAGAATTATTCATAGTGTTCATCTGCATGCTAATTTTTACTTTTTTTTTCTAACCTAGTTAATTAAATTATTAGTTTGATGAACTAACTATCTTGTCTGGCTGCTGGTGCCTATCCCTAAAATGTATATGTGCTCACTTTAAATTCAAAATTAGGACTTTCAGTTAAATCAATGAAGAACAACATAACTAGCCTTGGTAGTGACTTGTGGAACTGCCTGCTCCTGGGAAATCAATATAAACCTACATAGCACTGCGCTAAACAAATTTCTTCCCCAGAACCCTTAATAAAACACAAACTAAACTTAAAATAAAATCTTTCCCCATACGATCAAATTTGTGAGCTTGCTGTCTCTTGGTCAACAGTCCGTAAACAGGCACCAGGAATTCTAATTTAGGAAATGCAGTCAATCAAATTGCCCACTGGGATTTTTATTTGAAAGTTTACTAGCATTGTCATATAGATCTTTGGGGAAATTGACAATGCTGATTATTTCCTTGGTCTGTTACTTGCCTGTTTTTAGAAAATCCAATGATGTGTTATATGATTTCTATTTTGTTTGCATAAAAAGAAAAACTTGTATTTATATAGCGCCTTTCATGACCTCAGGATATCCCAACATGCTTTACAGTCAATGAAGTATTTATTGAAGTGTTGTAATGTAGGAAATGCAGCAGTTTGCCTTTCTCACACTGCTCTTACAATGTGATAATGGGCAGATAATCATGAACTTCTTTGTCACTAAGAGTGAGATAATTCGAGCAGCTGCCTCTGCCATCTACCTCCCTCGTGTTAGACCACTTGGTTAAACTTCTCCTAATGCTTCTCTCTGCCCTAGCACTGAATTCACATCTTCTTTCCCATCTCCCCTCACCACTTCCCCAAGCTCACCTTGTTCATGAGATCCACTTCCTGCTCTCTCTTCTCACCATGCAAATTACCCTCCTGTTCTCCATGTTGGCTGATATTGTTAATGGTTCTCTCTCTTCAGCTGTTGTCCTTCCCACCTTCAAATTTGCTGTCATCGTCCCTCTTCTCTAAAAAAAGCCAACACTTGATCCAACCGTCCTCGCAAACTACTATCCCACCTTCAACCTAACTTTCCTCTCTAAAGTCCTTGAACTCCCAGATCCATGAACAGTTTTCTTCGAACTTCATATTTGAATCTCTTAACAAAGTCACAAATGACATCCTACTTGACTGTGACAATAGTAAGCAGTCCCTCCTCAACCTGTTTGCAGCCTTTGACATATCAAAGTATGAATTATGAGCAGGAATAAGCCACTTGGCCTCTCGAGCCTGCTCTTCCATTCAATAAGATCATGGCTGATCTGATTGCAACCTCAACCACAAATTCCTATCTATTCCTGCTAACCTTTCACCCCTTTGCTTATCAAGAATCTATCCACCTCTGCCTTAAAAATATTCAAAGACTCTGCTTCCGCTGCCTTTTGAGGAAGCGAGTTCTAAAGACTCACGACCCTCTGAGAGAAAAAGTTTATCCTCAAGTTTGTCTTAAATGAACGAACCCTTAATTCTAAACAACGACCCCAAATTCTAGATTCTCCCACAACAGGAGACATCCTCTTCACATCCACCCTGTCCAGGATCTTAAAGGCTTCAATCAAGTCACCTTTACTCTTCTAAACTCCAGTGGATACAAGCCTAGCCTTTCCAATCTTCCCTCATAAGACAACCTGCCCATTCCTGCTATTAATCTAGTAAACCTTCTCTGAGCTGCTTCTAACATATTTAAATAGTTCCTTAAATAAGGAGACCAATACTGTACACTTACTCCAGATGAGGCCTCACCAGTGCCCTGTACAACAGAAGCCTAACCTCCCTACTTTTGCATTCAATTCCCCTCACAATAACAATAATATTCTATTAGCTTCCCTAATTATCACCCATGTACTCCCTGATCTGTGCAGTACCTGCATACTATCCTTTTGTGATTCATGCACTAGGACACCAAGGTCCTTCTAAATCTCAGAGCTCTGCAATCTCTCACCAATAGTCAAATGACAGTATACAACTTGAGTATTGCTGAAAAAAGAGACATGTTGAAGCTTTGACATGTTTCTTATCAGCAATAATCTCTCTCCATTTAGATAATAAGCTTCTTGTTTATTCTTCCTGCCAAAATGGACAATTTCACATTTACTCACATTATTCTCCATTTGCCAGATCTTTGCCCACTCACTTAACCTATCTATGCCCCTTTATAGCCTCCTTATGCCCTCTTTACAAATTAATTTCCTACCTTTGATATCGTTGACCACACCATCCCCTTCCAAGGTCTCTTCACTGTCATCTTGCTCGGTTGGACTCTTTGTACCTGGTTCCATTCTTTCTAACTGTAGCTAGAAAGTTACTTACAATGTCTTCTCTGGTTACTTCTGGTACTTCCCAAAGATCTATCCTTGACCCCCCTCGTATCTCTCATCTTCATGCTGCCCCTTGGCAACATTACCCAAAGATACAGTGTTTATCCTCACATGAACGCTGACAACACCCAACTCTACCTCACCATCACTTCTCTTGATTCCTCCACTGTTGCTAAATTATGAGAATGCTTATTTGACATCTGGAACTGGATGACCAGAAATTTCCTCCAATTTAATATTGGAAAGACTGAAATCATTATTTTTTGTCTTTGCTCTAAACTCTGTTCCCTGGCCACCAACTCCATTCCTCTCTCTGGCAAAAGCCTGAGACTAAACCAGTCTGTTTGCAACCTTAGTGCCATGTTTTATGCTGAGATGAGCTTCTGATCGCACATCCACACCATCACTGAAACCGTCCATTTCCACCTACGTAACAATAACCTGACCTCACCCCTGTCTCAGCTCATCTGCTGCTAAAGCCCTCATTTTGGCCTTTCTTACCTTTATACTTGCCTAGTCCAATGCGTTCCTGGCTGGTGTCCCACATTCTACTCTATATAAAATTGATGTCACCCAAAACTTTGCTGCCCGTGTCTTAAATATCACCCCTGTGCTCACTGATCTACATTGTCTCCTGGTCAAGCAATATACTGATTTTAAATGTTTTCAAATCCCTCCATGGCCTTGCTGCTTCCTATCTTTACAATCCCCTCTGGCCCACAACCCTCCAAGATATCTGCACTCATCTAATTCTGGCCTCTTGAGCATCCCCAATTTTAATTGCTCCACCATGGGTGGTGCACCTTCAGTTGCCTAGGCCCTAATATCTGGAATACAGTCCCTGCACCTCACCACCTCACAATCTCGCTTCCCTCCTTTAAGACACTCCTTAAAACCTACCGCTTTGCCCAGGTTTTTGGTTATCTAACCTAATATCTCCTTATGTGGCTTGGTGTCATATTTTGTTTTATAATGTTCCTGTGAAGTGCCTTAGATGGTTTATTAGGACAAAGGTATGATATGAGTTTTTATAATTGTAATCTGTTTTTCTTTTACTGATGTTGATTGAGGGATAAATATTGGCCAGAACCCCAAGATAACTTCCCTAATCTCCTTCAAAAGAGTGTCATAGGATTTTTTTACACCCATATAGACAGGGCCTTGATTTAATGTCTCCTCTGAAAGACAGCACCTCTGACAGTGCAGCACTCCCTACAATTCCATTCGGGTTTGTTTCCTTCATCAGTGACTATACTTCATAAGAACTTCATTGGCTGTGAAGCACTTTGGAACATCTGAGGTCAGGAAAGGTGCCATATAAATGCACGTTCTTCCTCCATTGTAAATTTTCATCAGGATTTCATAGTGATTATGTTTGATCTGTTGTTCTGTATTTCAGAACTCAGGTATCCAGTTGCCTTAGTGGGTGTACTGTGGAGCCTCAAGTGTTTCATGTAAAGTTTGTACCAGTGTTCCCATTCTAACAATCACAAGTTACAAACACTAATAGATCTTCTTGTTCTGTTCCAGAATTTCTTCACCGAGGAGGAAACTGAGCTATGAATAGCCTTTTTTGAAGGTCCAGCTCCGCAAAAACAAAAAAAAAATGAGTCAGTTCGAAATGAATGTGCCTTTGAGTTGCCTGGGCTACATGGGGCAAATTGTCAGCGATTATGAACTACATGTGGCCAACAGACTGTAGCTTTGATAGACTGCATGTTCTAATTTATTAGAGAGTTCACTTGAGTGCCTAAGATGCCGTACATAGCATCTGAAATGACAAGAGCCCTCATCAGACTCTTTCAAAGGGTCAACTGCTATACAGTTTTCATTAATTTTTGCATACTACTATTTAAATTTTATTTTGAAAATCCACATGTAAGCAAAGAGTGCCAATTACAACATTTGAAACTATTATTATTGCAAGTGAAAGGCCATGTAGAGGATACCATTGAGTTTGAAAAGAGCAGGAGAGAATCAGATAAATCAGGAAGTGGTAGTTGGATAACTTGCTTACTAAAGATATGAATGAATAGAATTAATGTAGAGTTGAAATAAAACAAAACTCCCTGTTATCCTTTGGACTATTGACTGTGCTGTTAGGTCATCTCCCCCACATTACAGATTCAGCCAGCTCCTGCCAAGATTCTTTTTTATTATCAACAGGAAACAGATAGACTGAAAGCTTAACAAAATTAAATGGAAAGATATGAAAAGGATCTTAAATTAATCTAAATTCTTTCCAACTGTTTGCTACAATAAACATATCAGAATAGCTCTCTTCTCGAGAAGCTGCTGAAGCTAGGTCAATTGGACATTTCAAAACAAGAGTTGTAGGTTTTTGTTAGGCAAGGTTATTAAGGAATATGGAACTAAACCAGGTAAATGGAGTTAAAATACAGGTAAACCATGGCCTAAATGAATGCCAGAATAGGTTTGAGTAGTTGAATGGTTTACTCCTGCTCCTATATCTTATATGTGTATAAGCAGTACTGTACTGACAAACACATTGACAGTTGTAACTATAAAGGTGGATAACTTGCCACAAGAGAGGAACATTGTCAGGAATGCTCCTCTCTCCTTTAAAGGAGAAGACCACACTCAATAATGCAGAGCGGATGCAGACTGGCGGAGGGCAGGCACAGTTGCAGATTCTCACCAGATATGAACAGGAGGCTTTCGAGCTGGAGAGGCGCCATGCGTCCAGGACAACCGGTAGTGGTGAGGCTGGGTTGCCAGTGGTAGGTAAGAGTGCCGTGCACTGAGGTCACCATGTCTGTCCTTGCAACCATTCCATTGTTGACTGCTTAGTGAATTCAGCATCCATTATGGGTTTCCCATTGATCATAGAAGGAGAAGCGCATCCTGATCCAGGAGCCAGGCATGCACATTGACAGTGTCACGACTGCAACTAGTTAAATGTCTTTGTTCTTCCTTTCAGCCTCACTTGAGCAGGCCCAGAACGAGGAGGCAGAGGAGCCGCCACTAACACCTGAGGGCCCTGAGAACTTACAAGCACCAGCATCACACCATCTCAGAGAGGCTGACACCAGCACCGATACCAGCACCTCGGTGGGGATAAGATCGTCGGCTAGTGTCCCGGGGCACAGTGGTGAGGGCACTTCACACTCCCATGAGGTGTAGGCCGAGACAGAGAGTGCCCATGGCACCGGCAGTCGGAGGCCTGTCAGGGACCAGTCGGTGGCTGATGATGAGCATCTGGAGTCGTCCCTGAGGCATCAGATGCTGGAAGTCCAGCAGGATCTGTGGGAGGATCTGGCGGAGATACATGAGGCAATGCATGCCATTGCCGCTGTGATAGAGGAGTCCATGCGGAGCATCAGCAATGCATTGACCCTCCTGGCTGAGTGCAATGCTTTCTCCATGGACAGGGTGGCAATTCTCATGGAGAGGCTCCTCCAGGAGAACAATCAGGGCTTCCTGGGGATGTGTTCGGACCAGCAAGCCCTCACAGCGGCATTGACCTCAGCTGGTCACTGTCCGTGTTCGAGATGGATTGGGCACCCAGTATCCCAGCTCAGTGATCATCTATCAATGGTGAGCAGGGAGATCTGAAGCGACCTCACATTGACTCATGAGCTGCCTGTCTTTTCTGTGGGTTCCTCTCAGGGCACTGTGGATGCAGGCAGCAGCTTCTCCACCCCTCTGCCCGTGACTGTGGGATCTGATGAGGCTGCGGCGACTGGGGAGAAGTCAGCCATGGCACTGGCTGCTCCCTCCCAGGCGGGGCCATTACAGGCTCCATGGGCCAGAGGATGCCCGTCAAGGTCATCCAGGCCAACAGGACAGCAGAGTGAGCAGGCTGTCTCGAATGGCAGTGCCAGCGAGGGGGGAGCACCTAGACGTAGCACCTGAAAACATAAACATAAAGCACCTTCGGCACACCACGGGTTTCCCACTGGTGATTTTCTGTTGCCCCGGTATTAGTTGCTAATTAGTCAGTTTGCAGCTCAACACCTGTGAATGAACTTTCTTTTCTGTTTTGTTTCATGAAAACATTAAATGCTCTGGTTGTGAACAAGGCTCAGGGTGTTTCCTTACTTCTGCAGGTGAAGGGGAACCCATGATGTTATGAGCGACTTGTTTGTCTTCGAGCTTTATTGACAAGGCACATAGTTAATGTTCCTAACCAGCCAGATGTTGCTCTCAGGTATTGAGTATGGAGCCTGCAGCCCAGGCATGTGTTGGAGGTACATCTGTGGTGGGCTAGCTGAAGGTTCATTGGATTAAAGCCTCTCAGGTGTCAAAGAACAAAGAAACGTACAGCACAGGAACAGGCCCTTCGGTCCTCCAAGAATGCGTCAATCATATTGCCTGTCAAACTAAAACACTTTGCACTTCCGGGGTCCGTATCCCTCTATTCCAATCCTATTCATGTATTTGTTGAGCTGCCTCTTAAACACCACTATCATACCTGCTTCCACCACCTCCTCTGGCAGCGAATTCCAGACACTTACTACCCTCTGTATAAAAAACTTGCCCCGCACATCTCCTCTAAAGTTTTCTCCTCTCACGTTATATCTATGTCCCCTAGTAATTGACTCTTCCACCCTGGGAAAAAGTTTCTGACTATCTACTCTGTCCATGCCACTCATAATTTTGTAAACTTCTATCAAGTTGCCCCTCAATCTCTGTCGCTCTAGTGAGAACAATCTGAGTTTCTCCAACCTCTCCTCAAAGCTAATAAACTCCAGACCAGGCAGCAACCTGGTAAACCTCCTCTGCACCCTCTCCAATGCCTCCATATCCTTCAGGTAATGTGGCGGCCAGAATTGCACGCAATATTCCAAGTGTGGCCTAACCAAGGTTCTATACAGCTGCAGCATGACTTCCCAGCTTTTGTACTCAATAACCCTGCCAATGAAGGCAAGCATGCCATAGGCCTTCTTGACTACCTTATCCACCTGTGCTGCCACTTTCAGTGACCTGTGGATCTGTACACCCAGATCCCTCTGCCCGTCGATGCACTTAAGGGTTCTGCCATTTACTGTATAATTCCTACCTGTATTAGACCTTCCAAAATGCATTACCTCACATTTGTCCGGATTAAACTCCATCAGCCATTTCTCCACCCAAGTTTCCAACCAATCTATATCCCGTTGTATCCTTTGATAATCCTCTTCACTATCTGCAACTCCACCAAGCTTAGTGTCATCTGCAAACTTACTAATTAGCCCAGTTACACTTTCCTCCAAATCATTTATGTATACTACAAACAGCAAAGGTCCCAGCACAGATCCCTGTGGAACTCCACTAATCACAGCTCTCCATTCAAAAAAGCACCCTTCCACTGCTAGCCTCTATCTTCTATGACCAAGCCAATCTGTATCCATCTTGCCAGCTCATCTCTGATCCCATGCGACTTTACCTTCTGTACCGGCCTGCCATGAGGGACCTTGTCAAAGGCCTTACTTAAATCCATGTAGATAACATCCACTGCCCTTCCATCGTCGATCATCTTTGACACTTCCTCGAAAAACTAGATCAAGTTAGTGAGACACGACCTCCCCTTCACAAAACCATGCTGCCTCTCACTAATGCGCCCATTTTCTTCCAAATGGTAGTAAATCCCTGCCTCCCTGGAGGTTGCCCAGGTCTGCATCTATCTCCTCAGCGTTCTCCTGAGCGTGCTCATCCTCGGACACTAGTGGACTTATTGTCTGTTGCCAGAGCAGCTGCGTCAACATCTTCTTCCTCCACTCCATCGCCCCTTTCCAGCGCCAGATTGTGGAGAGCGCAGCATGCAACTACGATCAGCGACACATGATCTGGGGGGTATTGGAGTGTGGCCCCTGAACAGTCCAGGCATCGGAAGTACATCTTTAGAAGACTGATGGTTCTCTCTACGTCCTTGTGGAGGTGTGGCTCCTATTGTAGCGCTACTCAGCCTCTGTTCTTGGATGGCGGAGAGGCAACATGAGCCACCTTTTGAGGGGATAGCCCTTGTCACCCAGCAGCCATCAATCCAGCCGAGCTGGAGCACTGAAGAGCCCCGGCACCTGGGAGTGTCTGAGGATGTAGGCGTCATGGGAACTGCCTGGGTACCTTGCATAAACTTGTAGAATCTGCATCCTGTGATCACACACTATCTGCACATTCATGGAGTGGAAGCCCTTCCTGTTGATGAAGGCACCCAGCTCACCTGCTGGCGCCTTGATGGCCACATGTGTGCAGTCTATTGTACCCTGGACACGGGGGAAGCCAGCAATCACTGCGAAGCCTCTGGCTTGCTCTTCCTGGCTGGCCTCATCCCAGCAGCAGTGAATGAAAGTCAATGCACACCTGAACAGAGCGCCTGTCACATGCTTGACACAACAGTGGACAGTTGACTGGGAGACTTCGCAAAGATCACCTGCTGACCCCTAGAAAGAGTTGGAGGCATAGAAGTTGGGGGCAGCCGTGACCTTCAACACCATTGGCATGGGGTGCCTACCCACAAAGTTGGTGCTGATTTCAGGGCCTATCATTTGACAAATGGAGGTCACTGTCTCCCTTGAGAGATGGAGCCTCCTTCGGCATTGCACCTCAGGCTTATTGAGGTAGCTGCTTTGCTGCCTGTAAACCCTGGCAGCAGGGTAGTGGCGTCTTCTGCAGCCCCTTCCGCCTTGCACTTCCTGTTGGCCCTGCGCCTGTCCTCCCAAAGGTTGCTCCCCTAGTGGCTGAATATGGACTCTTGGCCTCCTCTCTCTTCTGGCCCTCTCTTACTCCTCAGAGGAGGTGCCTCCAGTGGAGAGTTCAGCTTCCATACCCAGGCTAAGGGAAGGCTTCCTGAAACCAGCAAGGCCCCAAGAATGATGTTTGCTCCAGAGTCCTGACATGAAGTCTGTACAAGGAGCTCTGAAGAGATTTGAAGTTCTCCAGTTTACACAGGCAAATAACAGTAAACTTAAGAGGTAAACATCTAACAATTACCACTCGCGAGCCCACTAACCCCTCTTATCCAACCCGTGGATGAAGGTTTTAAAAATGTGGCCTACCCACCTTCCCGTTGCGCCTGTGTGATGCTCTGAAGTTCGCACGGGCACCGAGACATCTCGGCCTGTTAATGCCTCAAGGGCCTTAAGTGGCCCGTTAATTAATGACAGGTGCGCATCGGAGCTCATAGTGCACCCACCCACCGGAATATCGCAACAACGCGAGGTGACACCAGCATCAAAGTTCTGGCCTATAAATTTATCAGTTCTTTCGACATCCTCTAACTTTGCATAAAGATTTAAAACATTTGTAGGTAAGTAAGTAATAACATGTCAATAAAAGCAAAATACTGCGGATGCTTAAAATCTGAAATGAAAACAGAAAATCTTGGAAAAGCTCAACAGGTCTGTCAGTACCTGTGGAGAGAGGCTGGGATTTTGCGGTCCCGCTAGTGGTGGGGTTCGTGGTGGGCGGATTGGAAAATAAAAAGTGATGGAATGATTGGGTTCCTGATGGTGGGAAAGGACGGCAGGAAGTTGTGGTCCTGAGTGTCTTGGCGGGAAAATGGCGGGCTGCCATTCCCACCAATGACCTTCGGGAACCCGATTAGCATCTCATTAATAGAATTAAAATGAGCAACTGACCAGAATTCTGACTCCCCAGCATACCATCCATCCCACCGGCGGGAGTTTACGCTGGTCCGAAACATGACCAGACCAGCGTAGCGTTGAGGTGGTGAGGGCTTACTGGTAGGGTGCAGCTGAGTCCATGAGGAGGAAGGTTTGGGAAGGCTGGTGGTGGTTGGGGGGGGGAGGGTGGGAGGGTGTTGTTGGGCTGCGATGATAGATTAAACCATGGAGTATTTCAGGGGAGGATGGAGGGGCGGAGGGACCAGGGGGCAATGGAATGGCCATGGGAAAGCAGGGTAAGGGGATGGAGGATAGGACAGTGGGGAGAGGGGGGGGTTAGCATGGGGCAGTGAGAGGGGAGGGTTCAGAGGGAAGGATTGGTGGTAGAATGATGGTAGAATCTTCGGGGGCAAACCAAGGGTATTGGTGGCGGGAGAGCTCTGCATCTGTTAGAGGGGGCAGTGGCATGCGGTAGGGTGGGAGGGTGAGGGTCCACCTGAAGGGCAGGTTTGGGTGGTCAGAGCGGACATGGAGGTGTACACAAACATTAGGGGTGGGTAGGATCAGAGTGAGCATGGGGGTCCGTGACAGGTGTGGGGTCATCAGGGAGGGAAAGCATGTGATGGGTTATGATGATGGGCTGAGGGGTGATGGGGGGTGGTGGGGGGGTGGGTTTCAAGGGTCACAGATGGGAGGGTGAAAGTAAGAACAAGAGGGCCAATGATGATGGGGTGGGGGGAGAGTGTGGTTACGGGAGGAAGGCAGAAGGTGTTGGAAATGGTTTGAAAGTTCACACGCACTATCTTTAATGTGAAGGTACAGCACTGGATCCACATCCTCGATGACCAACTCAGGAAATGCTTCTTGGGAGGAGGGCCATTGGGTGGGCGGAGCTGATGGTCAGCCCAACTGGACAACTGAGGGGGATCCCTGATAATCTGTCCGGACAAAGGAAAGGACTTTCTATAGACTAAGAAAGGCAATGGAGGGGAAAGGGAAGAGTGTGAGTGGGAGGGTTCTCGCACGTGGCTCACGATGGTTTTGGTGAAGAGCAATGCCTCCATGCACAGACATGATTCAGTGGGACTCCGACTCAGCCTGGGTCCCCCTGGACACGGGGGAGGAAGGTGCACACAGGCAATAACACAAGCAGCAGCAAAAAAGAAACCCAGGTGTGGTGAGTTGGGTGGGCCTCCTCCTACCATCCATTAGAAAGAGGACCTAGGTCCAGTCCTCCACAGCCTGGATGAGCCGTCTCCCAGTGAGCCATCGCTGAACTCTGGGGCAAGGGCCTGTTGCTTCTTGGACACCATGCAGTGTTGCAGAGTCCTGGAGTGATGCATGAATGAATGTCCGGGTGCATTTTAAATATGTTACCCAGACATGACGGCAGTGCACATGACTCCCTGCCCACCCCGCCCTGCTGTGCAACTCAGTTTCAAATCCCTGGCTGCATAATTAATGAGGGGAGCATCACATGGTTTGGTGCACTCACCCCCCCACCCCCTCCCCCCCCCCAACCCGGTCTCCGGCGGGAGTCCCTCTGGATTCCCTCTCCCGCCGCGGGACATAGGCTCGGAGTGGAAAATTCTGGTCAGAGTAAATGTTTCGAATCCAATATGATTTTTCTTCATAATATATATGTCAAAATTAACTAATTATCTGTAGAGCACTTTGGGATATTCTGAGTATATGAAAGACCCTAAATAATTGCACATCTTTATATATTCTGATCTTCTCACTTATTTATAATAAGGTGTCTTTATAACTTCGAAGACCTCCACTCTTTAATATGGTAACTGGATAGCGATGGAATTGCATAGCAAATAACAAGGCCTTCAAGCGGTACTTCTCTTGTCCCCACTACCCCATTTGTGCCTAAAACTGGAAAGGTCACAAGGAAAGCTGAGGCAGCTATCACTTGTCAGTCCATTCTGGCGGCCTGAACTCTCACCCAATTCAGGAGGGAGCCTCATGGATAAGTGCCAATCAGAGTCAAATGGTGTAATTATGACCCTGACACGATTTTCTTCGCAGCTCACTTTGTTACTATGAGTTCCTGCTGCCGTCCACCATGTTGTAGAAGTGAGGATGCAGCAATTTGATCATATTTTAAAGGCATCCACAGCTGCAGTCGGAGAAGTTGAAACCAGGTTTGGCAATCATTTTTGCTTCAGTTACTTGTGTGCTTTGAGCATTAAAGGCTCCTGATACTTAATTTCCCTGCTGTTGTAACTCTTTCGAGTACAAACACGTTTCCATCTGTTTCAGATGAAGCTACATTGTTTCATAGTTTGCCATTGTGAGATTTGAACTCTTGATTTTGGGGTTGCAAGCCCATTACCATAACCACTTGGCTATTTAGGCCAAGCACTTCCCTGCTGTTGTAGGCGTTGCAATTATTGTCCTTGTGACTATAAACTGCACAACAGGAAATTTCACCCCACTTTTATAAGGTGTTCCTCTAAGAGAAAGATAAATTTGCATTAACTGTAAACTTGTCAATAATATCAGCCAATCTACCAACTTCGCCCCATTATCTTGGCAAATTGCCTATAAACAGCACATTTCATGCTGGAAAATTTCTTGGTTAGCTAAGGCCGGACCATATAAATGCATGGAACCCATGCTGACTTTATTAAGCTGACGCAGTGAACCATCCTACCCCTTCAGGAGCACAGCATCACCGGTCAGAGATGCTAATGAGATAGGGGTCTAGGCCCAGATCAAAGGTGCTGAGAACAAACAGAGAGAATGACAGAACTCTGTGAAGCCTGCCCACCACATTCTGGCAGCAATGACCAGCACCATCGAGGTGCAGGCATCAGTAATGTGTCCAGTGAATGTGAAGCCAGACCATCACCTTGGTCTGAAGGTTACACACTGCACAGGGAAGAAGCCCTGGGCTGAGACGCATGCCTTTATCTTGTGCAGGAACCAAAGTTTCACATCTGAGTGACAGGAATACTGCTCATCATAACATGCAGCCATAGACAAGGAGACGCTCTTGGGAGTTCATTTACAACAGTAAACATTATGTACAAGTAATTAACTGTCTGGCCATCTTCAACTGCTTCATCATGAGGTCATAAGTGGGAATGTTTGCTGATGATTGCACAATGTTCAGCACCATTCGCAACTCCTCAGATACTGAAGCAGTCCATGTCCAAATGCAGCAAGACCTGGACAATATCCAGGCTTGGCTGACAAGTAGAAAGTTACATTTACACCACACAAGTGTCAGGCAATGACCATCTCCAACAAGAGAGAATCCAGCCATCACCCCTTGATGTTCAATGGCATTACTATCACTGAATCCCCCACTATCAACATCCTAGGGGTTACCATTGACCAGAAAGTGAACTGGACTAGCCATATAAAAACTGTGGCTACAAGAGCAGGTCGGAAGCTAGGAATCCTGTGGTGAGTAGCTCATCTCCTGATTCCTCAAAGCCTGACCACCTATCTACAAGGCACATGTCAGGAGTGTGATGGAATACTCCCCACTTGCCTGGATGAGTGCAGCACCCACAACACTCAAGAAGCTTGCCACCATCCAGGACAAAGCAGCCTGCTTGATTGGCACCACATCCACAAACTTTCACTCCCTTCTACCGCATATGCACAGTAGCAGCAGTGTGTACCATCTACAATCTGCAGGAATTCATCAAGGCTCCTTAGACAGCACCTTCCAAACCCACGACCATTACCATCTAGAAGGACAGGAGCAGCAGATAGATGGGAACACCACCACGTCCAAGTGACTCACCATCCTGACTTGGAAATGTATCGGTTCCTTCGCTGTCACTGGGTCAAAATCCTGGAACTCCCTTCCTAACAGCACTGAGGGTGTACCTACACCACATGGACTGCAGCGATTCAAGAAGGCAGCTCAACACCACCTTCTCAATGATAATTAGGGATGGGCAAATGAATGCTGGCCCAGCCAGCGAAACACACATCCCGTATATGAATAAAAAGAAACTCAGAAACAAGAGGAATATAGAGCCAGGAATGATTTCATGTCATGTTAATCTGAAACATTAAATCAACCCCTATGTCAAAGCTATAGTCGTATGAAAACTACATAATTAAGTACTTTTGAATTGAAAATAAATAAATGCACTGCACATGCAAACAAGCTGTCCAGCTATTTCTGATCTCAGATATAACAGTCAACAAGCAACAGCGATTATGCGCATATTGCAAAAATACAAGTTTCTCACTAAGCACTTGGCTCGACTGTGCTATTGCTGAAACGATGGGCGACCTGATTAAACAGCCATGGCCCACCTTACCATGACTTAATTGGGTAAACTGCTGGGAATATCACAGAAAATGTGCTAGCAAAATCAGCCAGAGGAAATGTATGAGTACCTGCAATCTACAAAAAAACACAACGTTAGGCTCACTCAAAATTAACCCGAAGCTCACCTTAAAAATTGTAAAAAAAGGGGTTGTATATCAACAGAAAATACACTGGTGCTTTTCCGAGTGCAATTTGATTCTATTTGAGCAGATAGGCCCTTCACCAAATCATATTGCAACTTTATTCTCATTCATGACTTGGTTGGGTTTACTTATAGGACACCAGTTAGATTCTCAATACTTGCCTACTTTGTGCAGAGGTTGAATGTTAACACAGAGGTGAAAATTTTTAATACATGTAAATATATACAATAACAGTGATAAAAATGCTAATTTGGATAATGTATTAAAAAGCTTGCTGAAATACCCTCAGCAAAGAATTCAGCAGGAATTATCTTCTATTCGTTCTTGAGATGTAGTCCCTGGCTTGGCCAGCATTTATTGTTCATTCCAATTGCCCTTGGCAAGGTGGTAGTGAGCTGCTTTCTGGAACCACTGCAGTCCATGTGGTGCAGGTACACCTACTGTTAGGGAGGGAGTTTCAGTGTTTTAAGCCAGCGACCGTGGAGGAACAATGATATATTTCCAAGTCAGGATGGTGAGTGACTTGGAGGGCAACTTGCAGGTGGTGGTGTTCCCATGCATCTGCTGCCCTTGCCCTTCTTGGTGCTGGAGGTCGGGGGTTTGGAAGGTGCTGTCGAAGGAGTAGACAACAGTAGGCAACACCTTCCAAGGTGTGTAAAATGGGAAAGTCTCGTGCCTTACCCATTCTGCTTTTATTTGTGCTCATGTCATGGATGGTAATTTCAATCCCATGATGTATTCCACAATATAAGTCCTTTTACTGTAACAGACTCCTAAAGAAAGAATTAGCACCTTTTACAACCTCAGGATGTCCCAGTGTTTTACAGTCAGCAAAGTGTCATCAATATTTATAACATAGGAAATGTGGCAGCTAATGTGGTAATCAACAGGAAATCTGTTTTGGTGCTGTTGATTAGGGATAACCATTAGCCATGACATTCAGAATAATACCTCTGCTCTTCTTTGAAATAGTGCCATGGAATCTTTTGTGTCCACCTGTGAGGGCAGATGGAGCTTTGGTTTAAAAGCTCATCCGAAAGGCAGCACCTCTGACTGCGCAACACTCCCTCAGTGCTACACTGGAGTATCAGCCTAGATTTTTGTGCCCAAGACTCTAGGTGGAATCATTCCAGATTTGCACAAAGTGCAGTAGCGGATGGGAAAAATGATGTTTTACCCATTGGCCGCAGTGACAGCTTTACACGCCGTATTGTCTCAAACCCGCCACATTAATTATGCATTCCTGGGATACACACCATTTCCATGGCGGGCGGGCTCCGATTCGCCTGTGGTTACCTCGCCGCTTCATCACGCCAGGCACCACATTTCAAGTACAGCCGCGCTCAGTGCTTCCGGCCCAGGACTGCAGCAAAGAAGACGTGGCCCCGAAAGGCAAGAAGACTGAAGCCTTCAGGCGCCTTTTTGATGCCATGGAGGCCCTCTGTGATATCCTCTAGCCCTGCTCTGGCCGCAGGAGGGGCAGCTACATTACCACCCCAGCTTGTTAGTCAATGGCAGTGGTGGTCAATGTCAATTTTGCACAGAAGAAGTTGGCCATCAATGCAGATAGAGGATGAATGATCTCATCTGTGAAGCCAGGGCATGACAACCATCTCATCACTCTTAACTCACCCACTCAAGCCCATCACACATTCACTGGCATCTCACTCACTGCCAGCTCAAGGAACATCACCACTCACTCTCACACATATACCCTCACATGTCCATCTGGCCTTATCTCCTCTGGAGACTGCCTTCTCAGCCCTCACCATCCTGAAACCACATGCACAGGTCAACATGTGCCCCCCACACACACCCTGGGATACCCTCCTTCCCCAGTACAACTGTCATCTTGCAGCCTCTTCCCTTACCTGAGGCCACTTCTCCCCTTTCGCTAAGCAAGACTTTGCCCTGCAGCCATTGAAAAGCCATCCACATATGGCTGATCTGGTAGGTAGAGACTTGCCCTTGAGTCCCCTAAAAGTGATGTGGTGCTGTCTGTGCAGCCTGGTACTGATAACTGTGAGTGCTGACCAAAGCAAGGTTGGCAAACAAGCCTTGAAGTCCTGAGCGAAGTGCAGCCTGCTAAGTGCACACTTTACATAGGCTGTTGCAAGCCACATCTGTGTATTTTCCCGCTGACATAGGTGGACGATCCAGTGGGGGTGGGGTGGGTGGGAGGGGATGATTCCGGTGGGCCGGCCTAACAATGATATGCAGGTGTATTACAGTGAGGTACCCGACGTCCAATGGCGGGAAACGAGGCCACCACCAATGGGCTGAGCGGACAATCGCAAACTGGTTTCATGCCATCGTGAAACTGATGGCGCCGTTTTGTCTGCTCACGCCACCGAACGTGCCTGATGCCAATGGGCATGGAAAATCCCGACCTTTGAAATATGCAACAACCCCCTGACTCAGAAATGAGTGTGCCAGCACCGAGCCATGGCTGACACCTAATCAGTTAGCAATCAATATGAAAGACATCCCATATTTCAGAAACAAAATATTTCAGCTGATGGAAATCTGAAATAAAAACAGACAAAAGTGGAAATAGTAGGTCTGGCAGCATCTGTAGAGAGAGAGAGAAAAAGAGTTAACGTTTCAGGTAGATGTTAACAGATGTTGGCAGACCTCCTGGGTATTGCCAGCATCTTCTGTTTACATCCCACATTTCAGTTTTAAAATATTAACATATGGAGAATGCAGGTTCAAATGTATTTGACATACAAGACAGGCAAATGATTTTGCAGCATCTATCAGCCCCCATCAGCCCCCAACAAGCACATTCCAGCTTTTATACAAAAAAAACACATTAGCAATTAGACTTATTCCCACACCAGACTTAATAATTAGTCTCACAACTGCACAGAAGTGTCTGAGACAACATGTGGTGTTTGTGGCTAATTAGCTCTCACAAAGTAACTGACGAATTGGTGACATATGCGATCATCCAGCAAATGTTGATTTCTTCTCATGTTTACGTGTGCTTGGCAAGTACATGCCAGACATTTTCTGCATTTTCTCAGACAATGGGAGTGATTTTAACCCAAACAGAATTACCTGGACAAAAACAGAAACAGAACAAAAACAAAACCCTATGTGCCTGACAGAAATGGTTCAGGCAGGCAGTTAATTTTATACCAGATCACATACCCACCCTGCAGCCTCCTGAAGGTAAGCACAATATTTGCCTGCTCCACAGGGTAGGGGGCAAGGGCACCTGCAGGTGACAGGGACCCTATTGAGCAGATGCATGTCGGATCCTGATGACATCATTGGGACCTGACTGCAATTTTTACTAGTAGTCTGTCTTCCGCTCGGGCATACCCCACGAGGAACTGGATGAGGGCCAGAACAGGCCCAAATGGTAAGTTTAATTTTATTTTTCTTTGTATTGGCAGGAATGACCTTTCAGGTCCCAAAAGAAAATATGCCTTGTCCTGCTAGCACCCCAAACCACAGAGTCTCCTATAGGAGGTCCAGCAAACAATGCCCCACAACTAGCTTTGATGGGTGGCCTATTTACTCCAAATCCTGATGACTTCCCAACCCTGACAGTCTATACAGCAGTAAATGGTTATGAAAAGCAGGATAATCTTTTTCCCCTACTCCTGGTGCGAGGATGTTGAAGCGAGCTGCAGTGCTTCCACTGCCAGTCAAGGTGAATACACTGATATATTGATGCTTCTTTATTTCAGAGACAGGGGACGGAAGTTTCCCAACCCGACTGCGGTGGGTTTTCAGGGTGGGCGGGAGTGTAGAATCCAGCAGCAGGCAGTAAGTCGCAAACCCGCCATTGTAAAACTAGTTTGCAATTCCCCCGATGGTGTGTTGATGGCGGGTCTGTTATCCCGCCAGCTAATGGCACGAACAGCATTTGCATTCATTAACATGTTGTGAACGCTCAGGAAAACATCCGCTCACCGGAATCTTGCCGCACCTTCCTATCTTGCGTCACGCCAATGGGAAATTACATCAGCCTCAAACCCAGTTGAGAAGGGATGGTGCACACAATTCGGACCTCAGTTCGCTGGTAAAATCAAGGTGAGTACGACATACATAGTCTACCTGCCATAGCACTGTGCCGGTCCTGTTGCGATGAGCGCCACTCCGCTGGGGCTGTAGGGTTGGTCTGCTCCTGTTCTTTGCCTACATTGTCCCGAGGAACACCACTGTGCTGTGGTACCCATGCAGGCCTCCACTTTCAGAAACACATCAACTGGGGGTGGGCCGTGAGGCGAGGGCGGGGTTGATGAACACGAGGCGGGGCAACGGGGAAGAAAGGCTGTGGAATGGCAGTGAGGGGGAAGGACAAACATGATGGGGGCCATTCTGGGATCGCCCTCTAACCTCTTGTTGCCGCTGAAGTGAGCAGGAGTCTGCTCAGACTGAAAGGAGGGAGACCTCCTTGCGATGAAAGCCACTGAAAGCCAATGGCTTCATTAGCACTGTTAAAGGGCTTCTCAGAACTCAGTGCCTTCACATCACAGTTGCTGCACCTCTAGAGTAACACAGAGGAATGTAGAATTTGGGAATACAGGCAATAGTGAGGGAGACGCAGCAGTATCATATATGGCATTCCATCAGTGAAGGCCTCTCATCTTTTCACCAGAATCGACACTCCTAAAGGGCCAAAGGGCATCCATTCATTGACCATAAGCAACTGATTGGTTATTAATATGCCACATCAGAGGTTGGAGCACAGAGCTAGGTTGGGTCACTCATCTTACTGAAACTTTAGCATCTCACACAGGGCTCAAGATGTTACATACCTGTGATGCCATCTTGGCCACCTCGATGTGTGTGCCAGTGTCCCAGGGACAAGGCAGCATCAACCATCATGTAAGTAGGGCAGGAAAAACTATGAACCCTTACAGTTTCCAAATGTATCATCTTCTGAGCTTTACTTTCTTGCCCCTTGAATAACTAATGTCTTCAATGTTTCCTTTCAGAGAGAAGGCAAAAACAGATCCAGGGCTCAGTGCTGCCTTTGTCAAGGCCCTAATGCAATGGAGGATGCAAAGGAAGGAGAGGCGACTCCATGCGCAGCTTCAGCAGGAGGGACATGGTCAAGTGGAGCCACAGCATGAACAGGACGGTTAAGAGAAGAGACCCAGACAACCAGGATTCGCCAGACCTAGGGTTTATTGTAGAAGAGTTTCCTATTTACAAATAAGTGAGAGGCAATGCCGTGCACATCTGCATTTATCCCGAGATCTGGTATATCACATATGACACATTGTTCGTGAAGACCTGAAGCCACCTGGAGGGTATCCCCTGCCAGTGGCTTTGAAGGTGACCACTGCACTTAATTTTTTGGCTTCTGGTTTTTTCCAAGGATCAACAGGCAACCTGTGCATCATCTCTTAGTCCGCAACACATCGATGAATAAAGAAGGTCACAGATGCCCTTTACAGGAAGGCCCATCATTATGTCAGGTTTGTTCTGGATGAAGATAGCCAGGCTGAGAGAGTCACCAGTTTCAGCACCAATTCAGGCCTCCCTAGGGTGCAATAGACTGAATGGGCTCCATGGCAGAGGCCCTAATGTTTATAACTGCAAGGGCTATCATTCTTTCAATGTACAAATGGTGTGTGATCACTAGAAGCACATACTGCACGTTTGTGCACGGTACCCTGGGAGTTGCCATAACTCTATATCTTGAGTCATTCCCAGGTGGCTGAGATTTTTGAGGGGCCATTATGTTTGCAGGGATGGCTGCTTGTGGATAAGGGATACCCACTGAAGTGCTGGCTGATGATACCGGTGTTTCGCCCTCAGAAATGTTCCATGGAGAGGTACAATACTGCTCACAGCTCCACATGTTCCCTTATAGAGCAGACCATAGGGCTTCTGAAGATTCGCTTCAGATGCTTGGACCGCTCAGGTGACTCACTCTAATACACTTCCAACAGGGTTTCCCACATCATCGCAGTGTGTTGTGCCCTTCACAATCCGGCAATGCAAAGAGGTGAACACCTGCCTGAGGGTGAACTGGAGGAGGATGAAGATCCAGAGGCCCAGGAACCTCAGGAGGCTGCTGAGGGTCAGTATGAGCGTGATCACACCATGGAGGAAGGAAGACGTGGGAGACATGCCCTTGATATGTTAATCGCTGCCAGGTTCCAGGAAGAGTAAAGTTAACTGAGGGAATATGACCATCTCTCCTAGCCCTCAGTACCATTTTCTTTCAATTCAGGGGATGTCCACCCACTTGCAGCGAGAACGAGTCCTGCATCCACACTTGTGCATTCTGACCTCATGACTCACCAGGTCATGATCTTTGCTTTGGCCCATGCAACCCTGTGAGTGAACTCATTCTGAGAACTGAGAGTCCACTTAGGAACAAGGGTGATGCGAGAGAAGACTCGAAGCCTTCGCCACTATCTAATGGTGCGACACTGCTGTGACTAAGATGGGGACATGCCCAGGGATCTCCACCTCCTGTGCCTGTCTTTTCTTCTGCCACTACCACTGTGGAGGCACAAATGCCACTAGAATGTCAATGCTGATGAGCTGCCCTCACACAATGGTGTTCCTTGAGGAAGAAGGGTTAGAAATGCTTACATCACTCATTCCCCATAAAGATTTAACCACATCTCCCTGACATCACGCAAGGGTGCGGAGACTAGTTCAACTGAGGTTGGCTTCATAGGAATGTGAATCTCACAGTGGGACGCTGTCACTGAGTGGGAGGAAGGCTAAATCTCAAAAGAAGAGGATTCCAAAGTACAAAATCGCTGACTTGTGTCTCTCTGGGCTGGTGGAGGGTGCGTGAGAGCGTTGTGACTGTTTTTCTGGAGCTTCCTCTTCGGATGAGGCCCGGGCGCTCGCACTGGTGCTGGGTGGACTTGGGGGCCTCGATCTGCTGGTGCCTAGAAAATGGAAAATAGAATTTCAGTTAATGAGCCTGAGCTAGATAAGACTGCATGTGACTCACTGTGAATGTCAGGATTTGAAGCGATGGAGATGTCAGCCGTACTAGGTTGTTAGGAGAGGCCAATCTCCCCTTCCCCACAGGAGCAATCCCTGTCCTCCTAGCCAGCTCAGCTGCAGCCTCCTCAAACTCACTGAGGGAAATTATGTTGGCCGTCCTTCCCCCAGTCTGTGATCTCTCACGTCTGTTGTGAACGAGTTTGGCCTGCATGAAGAAGGAAGAAAGGCATGTGATGAGAAGGGGTTGAGCAGAGGTTGGATGAGATGCATGTCCCCTGTGTGTGTGGTGAACCCTCCCCAGAAGGGCCAGAGGATGGAGTGTGAGGAACATGATAGGTGAGATGGTGGTGATGTGAAAATCCCTTGAGAGGAGTGTTGATATGTGTCCTGTGCTAATGGTTGTGTGAAACCCCTGAAGAGAGTAACTGTTTGAGCGCATGATGCCATGATGAGAGTTTGATATTGGAGGGAGTTGAAGGATGACTTAACCTGGCGGATCGGATGAGGTCATTCATCCTCTTCCTGCACTGGGTGGCATTTCAGGCATGGTTGACAGCCACGCTGACCTGCTCCACGACGGTCTCCCAGGCTGGGGAGGTGAGGCTGCTGCACTTCCTGCAGCCAACCCTGGGATAGAGCGTGTGCCTTTGCACCTGCACCCCTCTGACCAAGGCCTGGAGGGCCTGGTGCATGAGCGGGGCTGCTGCCTTCTTCTTCAGGCTCTCGGCCTTCCTCTTCTGGCTGCCAGACATCCCTGGTGGGCTGGAGAGAGTGAGATTGTCGGTGGGATTTTCCGCACCCGCCCGCGCCAGGATCTTCCGGTCCCGCCGCAAGTCAAAGGGCTTCCAGCTGGGGCACCGCCTCGCCGGCGGCGGGTCCTGCTCGCGACGGGGCCGGAAAATCCAGGCCTGTGCGTTGGCCTGGCCTTTAGATATGGTTCCTCAAATCCGCCAGCTGATGGTGGCCGCATGGATCAACCCCCGACCCCCACCAGGCAATTCGGGCCGATACTTGCCTTTGCATAATTAATGAGATTCCGAGCACAGAATTGGCCGCGACTTCCCGCCATTCCGGTCAGTGGGGTTGGCGCTGCCGAAGCAGCCACCACACTTCGTGCCATTAATGAAAAATTCCGCCTAGGGTAAGTAACATTCATGCGCCAGCTCCACACATACACATAATGCTGGGACCAGCTCTCTTATTCTGGCACAACAGCTTTTTTTTTTGTGCGGCAAATCCTATTTACCCATCGTCCCTGTGCTTGCTGACTTGGCTCCCATTGAAGCAAAGCCTCGATTTTAAAATTCTCACCCATATTTTCAAATTCCTTCGTGGCCTTGCCCCTCCTTATTTCTGTAATCTCCCCCAGCCTCACATCTCTCTGAAATATCTGCATTCCTCTAATTCTGGCTTTTTGAGCACCTCAATTTTAATTGCTGCACCACTGGTTGCCCTGCCTTCAGCTGCCTTGACCTTAAGCTCCGAATTACCCTTCCTACACCGGTTCGCATCTCCACCTCGCTTTCTTTCTTCGTCTTAGACAAGTTTTTGATTAACTGCCCTAAATCTCCTTAAGTGATTTGGAGTCAGATTTTCTTTTACAAAACAAAAACAAAAATACCTGGAAAACTCAGCAGGTCTGGCAGCATCTGCAGAGAGGAACACCGTTAACGTTTCGAGTCCAAATGATTCTTCATCAGAACTGTTGAAGGGTCATTCGGACTCGAAACGTTAACTGTGCTCCTCTCCGCAGATGCTGCCAGACCTGCTGAGTTTTTCCAGGTATTTTTGATTTTTTTTTGGATTTCCAGTTTTTTGCTTCTTTCTTTTACAATGTCCCTGTAAAGCACCTTGGGATGTCCTAAGGCACTCCATAAACACATGTTGTTGTCATTGTTGCACATTGATTAACATGGTGCCCAGACAAGGAAGCTGGTTTTAACAAAGTAAACATGAGCACTCAAAATATCTCCCCAAAATGTGAACTAACCAAGCTCTTACCTAAAAACACCTTACAGTCAACCCATTCAGTGCAAGCTTGGGATAGCACCGAGGACCTGCTTAGTTTTATGCTACAGCATCTTCACCAATTGATCCATCGGGAGCCGAAGAAAAATATTTCATTAGTTGAAAGATTTTGCTGTGGTAACTCAGCAGCTGATTGCTTTGCATATTGCTTCATTTAAATCAAAATCTTTCTGACCACTCTTCCAAAAATAGTTTGATGTAACGCCCTTTTGTTATTTTCTTTCCCCCGTCGTTCTTTTTAATGTTCCTTCCAAATAAAACCTAACTGGAACATAGAACAAATTTTTCTTTTGCATTGACAGCTACATGGAATGCCGGGCAAATTGTTTCTCAGCTGTATGTACACAATAACAGAATTCGCAGCCAAACGGGAAACGCTTTCCTCCTGATTATTGTGCAACTCGGATGACGCAAGACCTTGACAGTAAAAGCTACATTCAGATTAGTAAACAGAGGTGGGTGTGTTCAGGAGAGTGACCCCGCACATGGGATGGAATCTTACACTGATCAGGCGGGCATGTGCCCGTCCCAATCAGGCGTGAAATCGCACGCAATATTTCAGTTGGCGGGCATTTGCAAAAGTCAGAAGCACGCTCACTGCCAATGAAGAGGGCGATTAAGCCCATTAAGAGTGCAATTGTCTGTCAGTTTACGTAGCCCATCCAACCTTACGGTTGGCAGATGGGCGAGTCATGCCTTTGTATTTTTCATCAAACCTCATCCACGGGCAAGATGAGATTTCCGTGATGAAATGAAATGTAAACAAATGTTTGTGGACAACATTTTCATTGGGTAAATTTTCAGGTGACCGATTATGATACATGGACACTTTTTTTCAGTTTTTGAAACCTTTATTTTTGCCGTTTCAGGTCTTCAGCTCCCTGAGGCAGCTCTCTGCCTGCAGGGAGCTTCCTGTCAACGCTCGCCCGTGCCCATGTTGAAATCATCGCCCGCCCTCTTCCCACCCCAGCAGCGCTGAAATTTTCAGTGCATGTTTCATGCAGGCGGGCTGTTAAATGGCCAGTCAGAGAGAAATCATAGCTGGGGGCCGATCACGGTCAGCGGTCCGTTTTCCAGCCAATCCAGGACCCGCCAATCGCACCCGCCCACCGAGCTGAAAATTCAGGCCATGGAGTACAATTGAGTCAGGATTAGAGTCTTTTTTTTAAATGTTTTTAAGGTTCCAATTAATTTGCAGATGAGGTACATTGATTTTCCATTTGTTTTGTCATCAGGTTCAGTAATGGATGTGAATTGGGGAGTGTATCAGTCAGTGCCTACAGTGTGCTATGGGGTCCATTCATGGCCCATAGAATTCCTGGGAAGCCGGCAATCCTATGGAATGCAATACTCCTCTCCATTTGTTGCTCTGAAGACATGCTAACTTGACAAACTCAGAAGCCCTAGAGAATATGTTATCCATGACCTGGTGAGTGTAGGCCCTAGCAGCATCCTGTGATGTTCCATGTGTCACGGGTACTTGACTGAAATGACCTGCATGCATAAAATTTGACAGCGGTTACCTCCATAGCCACTGACAAGGCAGTGCAGTATTTAGAGGTATGGCTGAACCTTCTCCTTCAGCCACTCACAATAAAGATTCAGCAGCATTGTTGCCTGTCCATAGTCACCTTGTGTTGCAGCTCCTCAGTAATAATGATAAGCTGCTGTTGTCAGAAATGTAACTGGAAAAGCATCTGTCAGAGCTCAGTTGTGATAAACCCAGTACTGTGTCCGCTTTTGGACATTTCTATCATGGTATGACAGCAGATTTATGGTCAGAAATGGTCAAATACGTGAGCGACCTTTGCCTCACAAATTATTTCCCATCTTTACATTCAATGAACTTCTGTTTATGAATTATCTGACCAAGGAACTCACACTAAGTGGTCCAGATTTTGCAGTTTCAAAAATGGCAAAATTGTCAGCTTTTGCTATCCTTACTGTGCAAAACTGACAGCAACTTTGATATCCGCACACACACAGTTAATCATGTAAGTCCAGAAGCTACAGTTAGTGATTCCCTATTGCAGTCATTGTTGATGCAATTACCACAGAGATCAATGAAATTAGGGCTAATTTTTCTTTTATTCATTCATGGGATGTGGGCGTCACTGGCTGGGCCAGCATTTATTGCCCATCCCTAATTGCCCTTGAGAAGGTGATAGTGAGCTGCTTTCTTGAACCGCTGCAGTCTCTGATCCACCCACAGTACTGTTAGGAAGGGAGTTCCAGGATTTTGACCCAGTGACAGTGAAGGAACAGTGATATATTTCCAAGTCAGGATGATGAGTTGCAGCGGTCATGGGTTTAGAAGATGCTGTCTAAGGAGGCTTGGTGATTTCCTGCAATGCATCTTGTAGATGGTACACACTGCTGCTACTGTGTGTTGATGATAGAGGGAGTGAATGTTTGTAGATGGGGTGCCACTCAAGTGGGCTGCTTTGTCCTGGACAGTGTCAAGCTTCTGGAGTGTTGTGGGAGCTGCACTCCTCTAGGCAAGTGGAGAGTATTCCATCACACTCCTGACTTGTGTCTTGCAGATGGTGGACAGGCTTTGGGGAGTCAGAAGGTGAGTTACTCACCGCAGGATTCCAAGCCTCTGACCTCCTCTTGTAGCCACAGTATTTATGTAGTTTCTGGTCAATGGTAACCACCAGGATGTTGATGGTGAGGGATTCAATGATGGAAAAGCCATTGAATGTCCACTTGTTCTGCATTAAAAAGAGCAGAAAATGTTATCCCTAGTCTGAGAAGATGTAAGGATTCTGTCTGGTTGCTGTTTAAAGATTATGAATATTTGATGGACCCAGGCTTGAGCTCGAGGGGGATTTTTATATGTGAGAAAGTTACACAAAATGTCTGAGATGCAGGGATCTGACATTTTCAACTTTTAAAAAATTTACATTCTTTTTCCGAAATTTCTTTTGCATGTATGTGACATTTGGTTCGGAACTGCTTAAAGAGTAAATGTGTAATGAATTAATAAAGAGAAAAAAAACTCCCTCCACTTGTGGTCACAGTGGTGTATTCTTTGTATGTAACTGGGAACCCAATGCAGGAAATAATGAAAAAGAGCCTGTCATCGTCGGTTCAACATGAGGAACTTCCAACCATCCCATTGAGGGTATGTATATTCCGGGATGGTGTCAGAGGAGCTATGTGTGAGGAGACTACAGTTCAATAAACTATCCATTGACCACCTCTGTGATAAGTTGAAGGAGGAGGTTCAACCACATTCTCAGCTCTGCACTGCCTTATAAATGGCCACAAAGGTAACTGCAGTCCAATTTTATGCATGCATTTATTTTAGTCAGGTACCCATGGCATATGCAACATCAGAGAATGCTGTGAGGGCCTGCATTCACCAGGTCATGGGTACCATATTCTCTAGGGCTTCTGAGTTTATCAACTTGACATATCTTCAGAGCAACAAATGGAGAGGAATATTGCATTCCATAGGATTGCTGGCTTCCCAAAAGTTCTACGGGCCATCAATGGAACCCATAGCACATTGTAGGCACTGATTGATACATCTGCTACGAGAATTTTCATTAAATGTGATGAACCCTTGTGATGCCCAACTGTGGATGACTGGGAAAGTGCTCATGCCACCTCTGTCCTTTATCACTCAAATCTGCCTGACACCGTCCATAGAGTGTGCCAAGAATCTGGATGGATATTAGTTGTTAGGTTTACCCAGTAAAGCCATGGCTTATGTTACCTACCACAGGACTAAAAATGAACCACAGAAAAGTTAACACATATGATGTATCCCACAACCTCAACCCGACCCTGCTCCCCCCAGATATACTGAACCAATATTGCACAACACAATTTCAAAGTTTTTGACGTCAATGTGCAATGGAAACAGCAGGTTGTGAGAAAATCCAAATCATTCATTCCTACTTTACCCGCCCAGTCCACATCGGGGTGAAATTTATCTTGGCAATAATTATGTTTCAAAAAAAATTAGTGAAATTATCACCAGATGGAACATGGCCCCTTTTTCTACTTCTCCCGAGTGTTTAGCCAACAAATGACTAAACTCATCTGGCCTATATGTGACCCTAGAACCATGCCAATATGGTTGACTCTTGACTATCCTTGGCCTAGTAAGCCATTCAATTGTATAAAAACATTAGAAAGAATATCTTCACCAGACAAACTCCAGTTGCTCAGGAAGGCAGCCCATCACTAACTTGTCAGGGCAACAGAAACAGACAATAAATGCTAGCCTTGAAAGAGATACCCACCTTCTGAGAATTTGTTATAAGATATCAAAGGCATCAGGCTTCTTAAGTGCACTAAAAGTGCCTAATTCATGTTCCCTGCATAGGCCTGGGCACCTCTTTTGCTGCCTATACCAGTATGATGGGTGGAATACCTTACTGAGTGTGGCATCAAGGAGCCCGGGCAAAACTGGAGTCAATTGGATTTGGGGAAAACTCTCTGCTGGTTGGAGTCATACATAGCACAAAGGAAGATGGCTGTGGTTGTTGGAGGTCAGCCATCTTAGTTCCAGGACATTGCTGCAAGAGTTCCTCAGGGTAGTGTCCTCGGCCCAACCACCTCCAGTTGCTTCATCAATGACCTTCCCTCCAACATAAGGTCAGAAGTGGGGATGTTCACTGATGATTGCACATTTCCGACTCCTCAGATATTGAAGCAGTCCATGTCCAAATGCAGCAAGACCTGGACAATATCCAGGCTTGGGCTGACAAGTGGAAAGTTATATTTATGCCAACATGTGACAGGCAATGATCATCTCCAACAAAAGAGAATCTAACCATTGCCCCTTGACATTTCATGGCATTACTATCGCTGAATCCTCCACCATCAACATTCTGGAGGTTACCATTGACCAAAAACTGAACTGGACTGGCCATATAAATACTGTGGCTACAAGAACAGGTCAAAGGCTAAGAATCTTGTGGCGAGTAACTCACCTTCTGACTCCCCAAAGCCTGTCCATCATCTACAAGGTGCAAGTCAGGAGTGTGATAGAATACTGTCCACTTGCCTAGAGGAGTGCAGCTCCTACAACACTCCAGAAGCTTGACACTGTCCAGAACAAAGCAGCCCACTTGAGTGGCACTCCATCCACAAACATTCACTCCCTCCACTACCGACGCACAATGGCAACAATGTGTATCATCTACAAGATACATTGCAGGAATTCACCAAGCCTCCTTAGACAGCACCTTCCAAACCCACAACCACTACCATCTAGAAGGACAAGGGCAGCAGATAGATGGGAACACCACCACCTGGAATTTCCCCTCCAAGTCACTCACCATCCTGACTTGGAAATATATCGCCGTTCCTTCACTGCCACTAGGTCAAAATCCTGCAACTCCCTCCCTAACAACACTGTGGGTGTACCTATACCACATAGTCTGCAGCGGTTCAAGAAGGCAGCTCACCACCACCTTCTCAAGGGCAATTAGGGATGGGCAATAAATGTTGGCCTAGCCAGCGAAGCCCATAATCCTTGAATGAATATAAAAAAAAAATGTCCATTATGGAATGCGTGCATGTAAACACCACCCATGCCACTGGATATTTTGATGCCTGTTTTACATGGCATAATTGCGAGCAAAACCATCAGCTGTCTTAAATCCCTCCAGCTTTCACATTCTCTACCTTGTAAAACCTCTCAAAAACCTCTCTGAGCTCTCTGCGACTGTGTTGATTCCTATGTCCTTTTTATGTCTTCCATCCTGCCTTCCTCCCCCTGCATTAGCACAATTTGGACATTAAGGGCATTGAATCGATGCAAGTAGTTAATCATTCATCAGACTGAATAAATTATCATTCTCCACTCTGTTTATCCTGCTTTCTGTGGTTTGGCCTTGAGTTAATAATTTCATATTTTCTTTTTGAGTTTTTTTTTGTACTACCCCAAGGGAAATGCTGGTTTATTAAAGTATCTTTAAAAGTAGAAAAGAGATTTAAATTTGCATAGTCAGTAGGAAATAAATCTTTGCAGTGATAGATTTTAGTATACCTTACGATCTTAAGAGAATACAGCTTCCAGTTTGAAACCTGTGGATAGGACGTGGTAATCATTGGGTCACAGGTGGCAGCATCTCAAGCAACAGCTCCATAATGAACACCTTAGGCTAATAGGCATATATGGCCTTTAACCTCTGACAGCCATGTCATTACAAACAACTGTGCTTCGGAGATAAGCTGAACTGAAAATCTATTCTGCTTCATTCATTTGCTGTAGATCCTCCCATTAACAGCAGTAGTTCTACTGACAAATGTTTAGTAGCGACAAAATAAGCGACAAACCAATTCAAACAACATGATTTATAATGTTAGGTAATAATGTAAGCGTGGGTGGCACAGTGGGATCTCAGAAGCAACGCCAATGCCTTGATGGTGGCCTGAAAGGATGAACAGATGGGATTTGAAGATAAAACAAAAGAAGTCTCAAGTGTTGGAATTCTGAAATTAAAGAAGAAGATTAATACCAGTGCATTCGTTGGGCTTTCAGCTTTGGTGAGACGTTTAAAATAAGCATGGATTTCACCGCTTCATTAGAATCCTGATTTTTAACATCCCCCACACTAATGAGAATGGGGCCATGTGGGCACTTAAAAAGCTAATAGAGGCCTACCCAACTGATCCTCATTGGCCTTGCATCATTGTACCATTTTAACTTGCGTGTTCCGGCCAGCCAGCAAGGCCCTTATACCAAGCGAGGGCCTGATTGGTATTCTGTTGTGGCTGAGTTGGTACCATTCTCACCTCTGAGTCAGCAGTTAAGGTCTCACTTCAGGACTGAAGGAGTGCTGCATAATAGGCGGTGTCATCTTTTAGAGGAGATGTTAAACTGAGGGCCCATCTGCCTCCTTGGGTGGATATAAAAGATCCCATGGACTATTTTGAAAAAGATTAGAGGGATGATCCCTGCTGTCCTGGCCAATATTTATTCCCCAATCAACTCACAAAAAACAGATGATCTGGTCTTTAGCACATTGCTGTTTATGGGGGATCGCTGTGCGCAACTTGGCTGTCACAGTTCCTACATTACGATGCTATGCCCCAAAAGTAATTCATTGAATTTAAAGAATTTTGAGAAAAGTGCTACATAAATGTGCATTTCCTTCCTTTTTTTTAATTTTAAAAGTCACAGTCTGCTAATGTCTTTCAGTTCACTTTAACCCCCACTCTGGCCACACTTGGTACTTTTTTTTATTCATTCATGGGATGTGGGCATCACTGGCTCAGCCAGCATTTATTGCCCATCCCTATTTGCCCTTGTTCACAGGGCATTTAAGAGCCAACCACATTGCTGTGAGTCTGGAGTCACATGTAGGTCAGACTAGGTAAGGATGGCAGATTTCCTTTTCCTAAAGGTCATTAGCGATGGGTTTTTGCAACAATCGGCAATGATTTCATGGTCATCATTAGACTTTTAATTCCAAATTTTTTTTTTTTACATTTTGAATTCAATTTCCACCATCTTCCCAGAATCCTGGATCTCTGGATTGCTAGCCCAGCAACAATACCACTACACAATCGCCTCCCCATATCTTAGGTCTAGGCCTGCAGTAGTTGAGCCAAGTAGGTAAGTGTATTTCAAAAAAATGGTTTCCTTGTTCGCCAGGAGTAGCAGGAGTGCTCCTAGGGGCCTGGCAGTGAAACCTGTACCCTGGGCTCTCTTCCTGCTGCCCAAATTATAAAGTAAGCCAGAAAGCTTATGCAATCCCATGGTTTGGTGAACTGATGGACTGAATTTTCAGCTCATCAGCCCAGTGTAAATGGACCCAAAAATGCTGAGAAATTACTTAACCATCCCATTACCACTGTTGATGTGGCAGCAGTAATGTTCACTGGGACCTAGCACGAGGCAACCAGAGCTGTACATAGCCAGTTAAAATGGAATCCCAAGGCACATATATGGGACAACTTGTACAATTTATACAGAGCCTTTAACATAGCTAAACATCCCAAAGTACTTTACAGGAGTGTAATCTAACAAAATGTGACTCTAGGTTACATAAGGAGATATTATTACAGGTGATCGAATGCGCATGTTACAGGAGGAGAGATGGGCTAGAATTTTACCTTAGCCATGCAGGCACATGTCTTGGTTGATTTGGATAAATCGAGGACTCTTAAACATTTGCAGAAACTTCCTGCAGAAAGGCCCCTTCAGTGCAGAAACCCGTGCAACCATCAGGACAAACATGGAGGTTGTGTAGTCAGCTGGAGGGACCTCCTCAGGAGAGAAGGAGAGGGCCAAAAGAGAGCGGATGCCAGTTGCCGACAGGCACCACAGCCTGCCCCGTGGACCAAGAGGCACGGCCAGAAGGTGTGGAGGGCCAGCAGGCTTTGCAAGGGAGAAGGGTCAGGAGAAGTGACCATGCTATCTGGGCATGACAGAGGTCCAGTGCCGAGGAAGGTTCATCCTCTCCAGGGAAACTTTCCCCTCTATCTTCAACATGATTGACCCTGAAATAGCCTCAGTCTGTTTAGGTGGTCACCCTCTGCCAGTGGCTCTGACGGTGACTGTGGCCCTGAACTTTTCCTCAGGGTCATTCCAGGAGTCTGTGGGAGATCTCTGTGGAGTCTCGCAATCCACTACCCAAAGCTTCATCCACTTGGTCACTGATGCACTGTTCCAAAGGGTCAACACCTTCATTCACTGCAGGACCAACAAGGCCAGTCAGCCAGACAGAGTGAACCAGAGGCTTCAATGCAATTGTAGAATTTTTCGAGAATTCAGGGAGCCATTGACTGCATGCATGTGCCCACCAAGGCACCAGCGGGTGAGCCAGGTGACTTCATCAGTAAAAAGGGCTTCCACTCCCTAAACATCCAGATCTTGTGACCACAAGAGTGAGATACTGCAGGTTTGTGCCATGTATCCAGGAAGCTGCCATGATACCTACATCCTGCGTCACTCCCAGGTGTCAAAGCTGTTCATCGCACCAGCACAGTTGGATCACTGGCTACTGGAGAACAAAGGCTACCTGCTGAAAATGTGGCTGATGACGCTGTTAAGACACACAAGGAATCCAGCTGAGGAGAGCTACACCCACAGCCATGTCTCCACAAGGGCAATAATTGAGAGGATAATGGGCCTGATCAAGATAAGGTTTCACTGCTTTGTCCACTCAGGGGATCACTGCAGTATCCTCCAGAATATGTCTCCCTTGTTGTTGTAGTCTGCTGCACCCTACACACTCTGGCTCTCTCAAGGGGGGACCTATTGGACGATAAAGACAACGATGCTGTTGAGGATGCAGATGACGATTCCAGTGCTGAGTCTGAGGAGGAGCCTTATCATCCCCAGGATGAGGAGCAAGATTCTGAACTGAGGATGCTTATGGCAGGTAGGGAGACCAGGGAGGCCTTGATTCAGAGGATTTTCAGTTAGGATTCCAAAGCCAAGCGTCAAAATGATGGCAAGGAGTTCACCACCTCACTGATCGGTGCTGATGAGGCCATCCTGTCACCCTCCACTCATGTCCCTCCCTCTGAAATAAACTTTGCAGCCCAGTCCCTCTGTGACACACGACTCCCAGGCCTCCTCCCTAACAATCGCACAAAGCACAATAAGGCATTGCAGATAATCTCACATTTTAATAGTGAAGGGAGAGATATACGCACACCATTACACACGTGCCAATGAAAAATGATTCACCAATGAGACCTGTTCTGTGATCATAGTGACCTAAATTTCCACTGTGAGTGCTACATCTTGGTGCTTCCCCCTCGCTGGCTGCTGCATTGGAGGCAGGCTGCTGACTTTGATGCCCCGTCGGCCTTGATGACTTTGGTGGATGTCCTCTGGTATCCGGGGCCATGGTGGGTCCGACTGGATGGGAATGTCCAGTGCCATGGCTGGGCACTGCTCAGTCATCATGGTCTCCTCAGGTGTGACGGTCACTGGCAGAGAGGCAAAGGAGCTGCTCCCATCATCAGGAGAGCCCTGTGGGGAGTCCCAGGTGCATGGAGCCGCAGGTCACCTGGCAACATGAAGTTTGTTTGAACCTCCCTGCTCACCACAGATGGATGGGCAGCTAACAGAGTCATTCGGTGCCTCATCCAACTCTCACATTGGCAGTGACCTGCTGAGGTTGCTGCCAGTGTGTGGGCTCACAGACCTGAATGCAACCCCAGAAACTCTGATTGAGTCTCTGGGGCTGCTTTTCCATGACAGTCACCACTCTCTCTATGAAGGAAACTGTGTGTTCAGGGTTCTGGGCCACTGCAATGCTCATACTCTGCATGGACTCCTCCAACAGAGACCATGGTGCACCGACCCTCAGAGACCTCCATCAGGTCTCCAGGCACATCCTGCTGGACATCCAGCATGCACCGCCTAATGGATGACTCCAGAGGCTCATCATCTGCTTGGGGCTCAGCACTGTCCTGGTCTCCCGAAACCTTTTGACTGTCAGTGCTCTGGGCGCTCTCCGCCAGCTCCTCAGGAGAGTTTGATGTGCCTTCCCAGTGATTAATGCCATCTGCTCTGGAATGCTTATGCCCACCAACATGTTTGTATCTGCGCTGGTGCATGTTGCAGAGGGAGGATGTAGCACGGGTGCATCGGGTAGCAGGTCATCCTCTGATGTCAATGAAGGGTCCTCAGGATACTTCTGGGGTCTAGAGAACATTCCATCTGAGAGAGGGAAAAAAAATGTGTATCTTAACCAGCATAACAAGCTGAGACTGCATGCAGTCTGGTTGCTTCTCAAAATGGACAACTGGCTGAGTTAAGACTTCTGAGTGGATGATCGGTGTTAGTGGATTTCACCTGTCAGTTTTTCAACAGCTGTCTGACATCTCTCATATTCCCTTCCCCAATCTCTTCCTTGTCCAATAGACTCTTATCCTCCTCCGAGACCCCTGCGTCTCCATGACCAGTAGCACTGGCACCATGTTCACATGCCATCTTGAGTATATGCTCCTCCTTCTAACTTAATATCAGAAGATTAGGGACACCACCATCCTCTGTCCTTGCTCCTGTGCATTGTGACTCTTCTTGTCCTGTAAGGACAAAAGTGCTTTCATTAGTTCCACCCTCTACATGCTAGAACATACCAGCCAACCCCCCAAAGACACAGGTTCAGATGCCCATCACATTGCGGCAACTCACCTTTACATACCTGCCAGCCATCTGGTCTAATCACATGTAGCCTTTAAAGGCACAGGAATAAGTGCCAATTTAAGCTCGGGATTTCACACCCGTGTGCTCTAACAAGTGCTGCCACACACAAACACATCTGTCCACAGTTACATCTGGAATCAGTACTCACTCTGGCAGAGTGCAGAAGGTCATTGAACATCTTCCTGCACTGTATCCAGGTCCTTCACACTACATCATGTCCACTGACCAGAGTTGCCCTCTCCGACCATGCCATCTTTGCCAAGTGTGGTGACCACTTCTTTCCGTCTCACGGCAGCAATATCTCACATCGGGCACCGACTGCCTCCAACAGAACCCGCAGACACTCCTCAGAAAAGTGGGGACTGATTGCGCTGGCCATTCCCACCCTGCCTGGCATGGGCTCCGTGTGTGGATGCCATATTGCAGACACAAGGAACAGCACAAGATCTAAAGAAAAGTAGTCTGACCCCTGGAAAATCACAGCAGCTCCCTGAGGCAGTTCCACAATGATTGTCAGCCTTCAGGGAGCTCTTTTTAATCCCCCACTCGCATCCTCATTCATCCCTGCGCCGGCCTCTTCCCACACCGCACCCCCCCACCCCCACCTCCCCCCCACCTACACCCCCCCATCCCACCTACACCCACCCCCGCCCTGCTGGCAATGCTGAGCCTCTCTCAGTGCAGGTTTCATGCTGGCCGTCAGTTAGTTGGCCAGCTAGTGTGAAATCCTCGTCAGAAGACAATTGCAGGAGGGTGCAGATTTCGCAACACTTTTGATCCCGCCGATCGTGCTCCCTCGACAAGCCTAGAACTCAGGACATGGAGGTCTTTAGGGAGGGAATTTCAGATCATGCACGGCGGGAGGGGAGCACAGACATGGTGAAGATTGAGGCCATGGAGGGATTTGAAAATGACAACAACTTGCATTTACGTGAAAGTTGCCCCAACCTCTGGAGATTAGGACCTCCCATAGGAACCTACCTTGCTCAGGTACTGGCCAGGCTGTTTGATACTGCAGCAACCTAGAGCCGGCCTGGAGCCAGTTTTTGGCCTCAGTCTGGGAGCCCGAAACAAATTTGGCCCAGTCCTTAAGTTGAAGAACCAGTCAGTTAACTGCTACATTCCGTTGGTCAACCACCTGGATACCGCTAATACTGAGATGTCTTTCAACATTTTGCAAATAAGTTTTTAAAAGACATGAGCCCAGATGTTAAAAACATTCACTGGCAGTTTTTATTTTACACATAAGTTTTGCTTTGAGACAGTCCCCAGATGGTAAAGAATTCACTAGCAAAGATGTCCTGTTTCACCATTGATTCTAATTATTCTAAAGACACACATGAGTGAGAAAGATAACTAGCTCATCATCAATATGTCTCGCAGTGCTTCTGGAAGGGCTGGGGCACAGGGTTTGTGTCCATAATTTGAACTTTGAGTTCCTAGATCCTTCACTGTTTGCTTTTAGTCTCCAAATGCTGATGTCTTGCATACTGATTGGCTCTTTCTGAATTTTAAAAGGATCAATTTCAAATCAGAAAGGAGTTAAACATGATTTTTTTTTGCCATATTCAGGAGAAAATGGTTGACTTCATGTACTGATTTCCAACAGCCTTTGCAGGTTGCTGGCAAAAAACTAATTGTTACTTTAATTTCTCATATAAATGCGTTATTTCTCATTCCTCAAATTTCTTCTCTTTATTTGTGTCTCTTGAGGGCACTGACTCATCCATGCATTTCCTCAAGGGTCAGTTTCCCAAATGCATTAACTGCTGTTCTGCCTAGCTTCACTTTACACAGATTCAATTTTTCCAGGACTCAATTTCCGAAACTTTATTCGGTGCTAAGTCCCCCTGACCTATTTCCCTGTTCTCCACTGGCTCTGTTTCTCCAATATATTTACTTCAACTCTGATTCCCATCTACAAATTCTTCTTTGGGCCTTGCACCACCCTAGTTTTATAGTTTCCCTCTCTTCTGACTGATCTATTTTTAGCAGTGTGACGGACCCCGAAGAGAAAAGAGAAAAAAACTTACATTTTAAGTCGCAGGTTGGGGCCCGGAGTTAGGGCACGTCTTAATGGACCCTGGCGGTCTCTGTGCATGCTCCAGCCATGGAATGGCCGTACATACACAGTTTGTTCTTCTTACAATCGTTGATCTTTCTGCACATGCGCAGTTGATCCATTTCAATGTCTTCAGGCTGGTAAACAGCCCTGCAGACAAGCGCAGTTTGTTTATTTATTTTCGCTTTTTTAGCTGGAAACTTGTTCCTGCACGCCTGCACAGAAAGGAGTAACAAGGCCCGAAAGTGAAACAGCGCGAAAAGGTTAGGGGACCTTCTACATCTACACAGAGGGGCGCCATTCTGCAAAATGTGCGAGCAGAAGCAGGAAAGCAGAGCTGCAGGGAGCAGGTCCCAAAACAAAGAAGAAAGGTCCAGGGAATTGGGCAGAAATAAGTCTCAGGGAGACTGTTAAGTCAAGGGACAAGAACGGGAATCTGAAACAGGTCCTGTTAAGTGAAATTGAAAGTAAAGAGCACAAGAAAAGGCTCCGACTTAAAGAAACAGATTTTCCAGGAGCTGGCTTAAAGCAAAGTGGGCTTGAGGGAAGCCAGAAGATCCGAGGAGACAGCCTTACTATGGACTTTTGGACCAGCAGCCATCTGCTTGGCACAGTTGAATGTCTGCGAGAATGCGTTTGGAATATGAAGCTTGAATGCACAATGAGCTCCAGGGGAAGGGGAGATTGAAAACCTGGAGGTGGATTCTTGTTGAGGATGCCGTTGAGAAAGCGTCATTTAGGAGAGAATTCCAAGGTGAGTTCTTTGAGCATGGAGGTTGAGAACACTTGTGAGAAAGACAGAGATTTAGTGAGACCATTTGGCTCATGGTGTAACAAGCGTCTGGAGTGGGGGGTGGGGGTGGATGGTTGATGTGAAATCCATGGCATCTGTCACGCATTGACGTTGGGCGTGCATCCCGACGTCACCATGCGATCTTTCATTCAGCGGGCACATGCTGGAGTCAGCTGCCCCCCCCACCAAATTGTCAAAGGCCTGTTAAGGCCACTAATAAACTAATTAACATCATTGTGTGTCTGATCACTGTTCACCTATTAGTTTACATGTACTGCATGCTGACTGTGAATATTAGAGTTTAAGATAGCTATTGTAAATTGTGGTATCTTTACAAATTTGTATGTATCTGTAAAGCTTTAGTTGGGGTGAAGTAGTGAAATATAGCTTTTTCTTTCTTATTTAATAAATGTTTCATCCTTTGTTAAAAGTTCGTAGCAGACTCTTATGGCTGGCGTTTTCCAGCCCAGTCATGGTGGATCCTACATGGGGAATGCGGTGGCCGATCCAAAAGTCCGTTGACTTTCGGCAGGACCAGACAATCCTGGCAGCCAGGGGGAGGGAGCAGAAAATCGTGCCCTTAGACTGTTCAGTTGCGGCCTCCCATGTTTCTAAACAAAAAATAAAAGTTAGAACCTATCAAACTGGCTTCCAGCCTGGGATTTGACTTGTCCAGCTGGGATGATTACAGCAACAAAGCTTTCAGTTATTGTGCCTTACACTCTGGAACTCCCTTCCTAAAACTACCCATCTCATTTCTCCAGCTCTTCAAGAGCTCCTCAAGGCTGTATCTAAATTCACACCCCCATCACCTTCCCCAATTTTTTTTTCCTGAATTCCTTCTTAGTGTCCAACTCCTCTCTCCACTTTGTGAAGCACCTATAAGCCTATAAGACTTAGGAGAAGAAGTAGGCCATTCAGCCCACTGAGTCTGCTCCACCATTCAATGAGATCATGGCTGATCTGATAATCCTCAACTCCACTTTCCTGCCTTTTCCCCATAACCCTTGGTTCCCTATTGATTAAAAATCTGTCTATCTCAACCTTGAATATACTTAACAACCCAGCCTCTACAGCCCTCTGCGGTAAAGAATTCCACAGATTAACTACCCTCTGAGAGAAGAAATTCCTCCTCACCTCTGATTTAAATGGGCAACCACTTATACTGAGATTATGCCCTCTGGTCCTAGACTCTTCCACAAGGGGAAACAACCTCTCAGCATCTACCCTGTCAAGCCCCTTAAGAATCTTATATGTTTCAATAAGGTCGCCTCTCATTCTTCTAAACTCCAATGAGTACAGGCCCAACCTACTCAACCTCTCTTCATAAGAAAATCCCTCCATACCCAGGACCAACCTAATGAACCTTTTCTGGACTGCCTCCAATGCCAGTATATCTTTCCTTAGAAAAGGGGACCAAAATTGTTCACAGTATTCTAGGTGTGGTCTAATTAGTGTCTTGTATACTTTTATAAGACTTCCTATTTTTGTATTCCATTCCCTTTGAAATTAAGGCCAACGTTCCATTTGCCTTCCTTATTACCTGCTGAACTTGTATGTTAGCTTTTTGTGATTCATGCACGAGGACCCCCAAATCCCTCTGTGCTGCAGCTTTCTGCAGTCTTTCTCCAGTTAAATAATATTCAGCTCCTCTATTCTTCCTGCCAAAGTGCATAACCTCACATTTCCCCACATTATATTCCATCTGCCAAGTTTTTGCCCACTTACTTAATCCGTCTATATCCCTCTGTAGACTCTTTGTGTCATCCTCACCACTTGCCTTCCCACCTATTTTTGTGTCATCCACAAACTTGGCAATAGTATATTCACTTGCCTCATCAAAGCTACTAACATATGTTGTACATAATTGAGCCTCCAGCACTGATCCCTGCAGCACTCCACTAGTTACAGAGTGCTGTCCTGAAAATGCCTCCCCTTAACCCAACTCTCTGGGCAGAATTTTATGGCCCCGTTTCGGTGGGGACGGCGCTGTAAAATGCGGCGAGACATTATAATCCCCATTGACTTCAGCAGGAATGTAAAATCCCGCTGCCCTAAAAATCTGCCCTCTGTCTTCTATTAGTTAGCCAATCCTCTATCCATGCGAATATACTACCCCCAACACCATGGACCCCAGCACACTGACGCATGAAATGATGCACAGTGACGTTGGGCGTGCATCCCCACGTCACCACGCGACCTTGCGTTCAGCGGGCACGCGCCGGAGTCAGCTCCGCCCCCACCAAACTGTCAAAGACCTGTTAAGGCCATTAATAAACTAATTAATGTCATTGTCAGAGCTGCCTGTCCAGTCTTAAGGCTAGGGAGCAGGCAAAGAGTCCGGGCGGCCTTCTAATTTTTCATTCACGGGTGGGATGAGGTTTCATGAAGGTTTTATTAATCAAAAACATTTTTCAATCAAAATTCATAAACATGTCCCAGCTCATATGACACTGTCACATGAGGGGACATGTCTGAATAAATTTATTATTTTTTTTCACAACTTTACAATTGCATTTAATCTCCCTGAGGCATGGAGCTGCCTCAGCGAGATTGCTGTGCTCTTTCGAGCACATGCGCAATAGGGTGCAGGCCCCGACTCTCCCTCCTCCCTGCGCCCGCACAGATAATGCTAAGCGCTACCGGGCATGCATCACACTGGGCAGGCCTTAAATGGCCCGCCCACATAAAATGGTGCCATGCAGCCGATCGCAGGCGGCAATCAGCTTCACGCCCGTCAGTGCCCACACCTGACTGGCCGCCTGACAGGAAGAAAATTGTCCCTTTGGGTTCTTATCCTAATAAGTAGCCTAATGTGTGGCACCTTATTGAACACTGTTTGAAAATCCAAGTATATTGCATTTACTAGTTCCCCTTTATCTGTCCTTCTTGTTACCTTCTCAAAGAATTCTAAAAAAATTGTCAGGCATGATTTCCTCTTCATGGAGCCATGCTGACTCCCCTTGACTATATTATGCATTTCTAAATGCTCTACTATTACATTCTTAATAATAAACTCTAACATTTTCCCAATGACATATGTTAAGCTAACTGGCCTATAGTTACCTGTTTTTTTGTCTCCCTCCCTTATTGGATAAGGGCATTGCATTGGAAGTTTTCCAATCTTCCGGGACTTTTCCAGAATCCAGTGCATCCACTGCCTCTGTAGCTACTTCTTTAATATCCTAGGGTGTAATCCATCATGTAGCCCCATTAGTTTCCCTAGTACTTTTTCTCTAGTGATAGTTATTGTATTTATTTCCTCCCCTTCTTCTGCCCCTTGATTAGTTAGTATTTTTGAAATGCTATTAGTGTCTTCTACCGTGAAGACTGATGCAAAGTATTTATTCAACTCCTCTCTCATTTCCTGGTTCCCCCTAACTACTTCCCCAGCCTCATTCTCTAAAGGGCCTGTGTTCACTTTGGCAACTGTCTTCCTTTTTATTTATTTAAAGAAGCTCTTACTGTGTGTTTTTATATTACTTGCTAGTTTACCCTCAAAGTTTATTTTCTCCCTCATTTTATTTGGTCATCTTTTGATGGTTTTTAAAACTTTCCCAATTCTTTGTCTTGCCATTAATCTTTGCCACATTGTATGTTGTTTCTTTCAATTTAATGCTATCCTTAACTTCCTTGGTTAACCATACCCTTCCTAGAATCCTTCTTCCTCTCTGGGATGTATCTTTGTTGTATTTTCTTAAACATCTGCCATTATTCATTAACCACCTTTTCTGCTAAACTCCTTTCCCAGTCCACTCCAGCCAACTCTGCCCTCATTCCTTTGTAATTACCCTTATTTAAGTTTAGCACAGTTGTTTCCAACCCAAGTTTTTCACTTTCAAACTGAATGCTATATGTTACCATGTTATTGTCACTGTTTCCTAGGGGATCTTTTCCAATGAGATCATTTATTAAACCTGCCTCATTACACATTACCAGATCCAAAATAGCCTGATTCCCGGTTGGATCCAAAACATATTGTTCTCGGAAACTGTCCTGAATACACTCTATGAATTCTTGCTTGTAGCTACCTCTGCTGGTTTGATTTCCCCAAGATACATGAACATTAAAGTCACCCATGTTTAATGTATTGCCTTTTCTACTAGCCCTCATTATCTCATGATTAATCATCTGTCCTACAGTATATCTAATGTTAGGGGCCTACAGACCACTCACACCAGTGTCTTCTTCCCATTGTTATTTCTTACCTCCACCCATATTGATTCTACATCTTCCGATCCAAGATCATTTCTTGCTGTTGTACTTATTCCATCTCGTACTAACAAAGCTACCCCACCACCCTTTCCTTCCTGTCCTTTCGAAGAGTCACATACCCCTGAATATTTAGTTCCCAGTTTTGATCTCCTTGCAACCATGTCTCCATAATGGCTATAAGATCATACCCATTAACCTCTATTTGTGCTGTCAATTCATTGATTTTGTTCCGAATACTACATGCATTTAAATAAAGAGCCATTAATTTTGTCTTTTTTTACCATTTTCCCCCCTTTAACTCTATTTGTTGCTTTTATTTTATGTTTGTATACACTATCCCTTCCTGTCACATTCTGGGTATCATAACCTAACTAGCTGCACTGCAAAGCTGCCATATCCTTTTGCTTTGTAAGCCTATGTATAACCCTCTCCAGAGCCCTCCCCTCCTCCATTTAGTTTAAAGCTCTCTTACAACCCTAGTTATTTGATTCACCAAGAAGCCCGTCTCACTGGAACAGCTCCCCTCTACCCCAGTACTGTTCCAGTGTCCCATGAACTGAAACCCATTCCTCCCACCCCAATGTTTCACTACATTCAAGGTGCAACACAAGAGGAAGTTGTTATTGATAATGGTAGTGTTTTCTGGAAGCTTTCCGATAGCTTGCTGAAGAGACCATTCTTCATTTGTGAGCCTAAATAGTAAATGCCAGTGAACTGTTTGACCATAAGAACATAAGAAATAGGAGCAGGAGTAGACCATATGGCCCGTCAAGCCTGCTCCATCATTCAATACAATCATGGCTGATCTTGGGTTTCAACTCTATTTTCCCACCCGCTCCCCATATCCCTTACTTCCCTGCGGGACAAAAAAATTGTCTATCCCAGCCTTAAATGTATTCAACAATGGAGCATCCACAACCCTCTGGGGTAGATTCCAAAGATTCACAACCCTTTGAGTGAAGAAATTTCTCCTCATCTCAGTCCTAAATGATTGGCCCCTTATCCTGAGACTGTGTCTCCATGTTTTAGATTCCTCGACCAATGGAACCAATCTCTCAGCATCCACCCTTTCAAGCCCCCTCAGAATTTTGTAGATTGCAATGAGATAACTTGTCATTATTCTAACCTCCAGAGAAATATCCCAATTTACTCAGCCTCTCATCATAGGACAACCTCCTCGTCCCACGGACCAGTTTAGTGAACCTTCCTGTACCGCCTCCAATGCAGGTGGAGACCAAAACTGCACACGGTTATTCAGATGTGTTCTCGCCAAAACCCTGTACAACTGTATCAGGACGTCATTAGTCTTGTACTCCAATCCCCTTGCAATAAAGGCCATCATGCCATTTACCTTCCCTTGTGGTGCTTGCTGCACCTGCATGTTAACTTTCTGCATTCCTTGTACAAACACGCCCAAATCTCTTTGAACATCAACACTTACAAGTTTCCCATCCTGTCTTCATCTGACATCCACAGGAGTCACAGGATAGTAATCAAGAAGAAACTCTTCTCCCAGCTGTTCAGCAAATGCTAAAGCAAATTCTAACATCGTTGTTTCTGAGCCGGACATGAAAATATGAAGCTAGCATTAAATTAAGCTCCTTTTTCGGTTGGCTCAGTAGCACACCATTTCAGGCATATCTCCATTGGAGAAGAAAATAAATCATTGCCTACAGATCATTGTTTTAGTTTGGAAAATGAAATGTGACACTTGTTCTGTGGCTTAAGAAAAACAATTAGCATTTGCATTGTGCCTTCGTTGCTTAGTTATTTTGATAATTAGGCCAAATGTCTATCCGCAAACATGCACATGAATGCAAATTCATAAACACTTGGGTTTGAATTACCTGTGCCCATTCCATTGTGTATCTTCCACATCTTTCAACCTCACAGCATGCACTACCCTGGTCAAATATATGATTTTAGTCTATTTGGGTAGCATGAGGCCATTCATGAAACCTACCCTTCTAAATTGTCCAACAGTTTCTTTGCAAAAAATCTTGTAAGTAATAGCTCTGTAGCCCCTTTTCTAATAGGAACTTATCTAATAAATACAAAAAAACTGCGGATGCTGGAAATCCAAAACAAAAACAGAATTACCTGGAAAAACTCAGCAGGTCTGGCAGCGTTGGCGGAGAAGAAAAGAGTTGACGTTTCGAGTCCTCATGACCCTTCGACAGAACTAGTTCTGTCGAAGGGTCATGAGGACTCGAAAAGTCAACTCTTTTCTTCTCTGCCGATGCTGCCAGACCTGCTGAGTTTTTCCAGGTAATTCAGGAATTTATCTAATCCCATTTAAAACCCAGTATGGTTTCCTGTTGTACTAGGTTGCTCCACAATGTAATCACCTTCTCTTTTTTTAAAAACAAGTTGCCCAAATTTGACATTTTCCACAGAAGGAAAGACTGAAGCCTGTTAATTAAGTTTCACAATAGGGAATAGAAATGATTCAGCTATTGAAACTATAAACATTAGCAGGTTGAGCAAAATAGATAATTTCCAATTGCATTCAAACAAATACAGTATTAGTTCAGACATGGTATATTGAAGTGGTGGCTGTGTGTGCAAAATTTACCATCATCAGCTGGCATCAATCCACACCTGAAAGGGCAGTAGTCAGTTTAACTGGCAATGCTATTGACCAAACCCCAGACAGAAAGGGAGTCAGAGAGCAGATGTTTGGTTTTCTGTACAGCCAAGAACTTTAAAGGAAAACACATGACCTGCAGAGGCTGCCTGCTAGATCTGGTAAAGAGAAAACAGCAGCAAGGGAGTAATAATCTCTTCCAGAAGAACCAGCCACAAAGAAAAGGGATTGATTTAAAGATTGTGCTCTAACCCATTGAAAGGGACAGTGTAGCTTAACTATTGTTTTATACATGTTATGGAATCAGTTGAAGTTCAGGATTTAGTATACTTTTCTGTCACATGTCATCTGTGGAAAGAGAACATAATAGGAGCTCGAGTAAGCCATTTGGCCCTTCAAGACTGCTCTGCTATTAAATCATGGCCAATCTGCCATCTCAACTCCATTTCCTTTCCTATTCATATATCCCTTAATAAGAACATAAGAAGGAATAAACCAGCTTTTTCATTTTTCAACAATCCCATCTCATTAAAGTATTATTCAGTTTGCTTTTTGGAAGATAAGCAGATGTAGGGGCACAGCTGAGATATCCAGTTTATTTGACTCAGAACATTATTTGTCATGAGCATTAATTAATGGCGTGACCAGACATAGGGCAGTAGAGTTAAATTCTTGAATGTAAGGGATGCACGATCCAGAGAGATCAGTGGCATTGACATTGAACCCAAGAAAATTTCAAGGGCAGACCCAAAATTTATATGACTGGTATTGGGCCCAACTGCAAGGAGGAATTTATAAATTACCATACGTAAAGAAGTGAGGTTAATGTCATCCATGCAAATGCTATTAATTACAGTGAACACATGAAAACACCATATTAATATGTCAACCCAATAGACATTGTTTGATCCGAAGTTTTTGAAATCAAGAATCAACAGCTGTTCACATCTGCAAAAATCATTCCTGGTCCAGCCATGCATTGTGAATGAGATACAGACTTCTGATTTTTTTTAAATGCTTAAGGTTATTAGCCTATAAAAAGTGAGGCCACAACATTAAGCTGTAAGCCAAATCTGATCTGCTTGACCAGGTCAATCCAACTGTGTGCCAACGAAAATTAATTTAAATTTGTTATTAAAATATTCAAAAATGAGTTGCTGCAATTCTCCTTTAAAAGAACAAAATGAATCAAACCAACATATATTGCTCAATCAGTGGCAAGAAACCACTCTATCAGGTTGTGGCCACATTGCTGTTTGTGCGCAAATTTGCTGCAGTGGTTTCTACATGGAATTTTACAGCAGTGGGATTTGACATTCCTGCTGAAGTTAATGGAGTTTAGAATGGCTTGCTGCATTTTACTGCCCCATCCCCACCGCATCAGGGCTGTAAAATTATGGCCGCTGGTGAATATATTTCAAGGGTACTTCATTGGCTGTAAAGCACTTTGCAATGTCCTGTGGTCAGAAAAGGTGCTACAGAAATGCAGGTCTTCTTTTCTCGTTGTCTGGGTCGTCAACGATTCTCTGCAGTCAAAGAGACGATGGCTTGTGAATCTAATAATTTTGGACTTAGCAGCTTAATATCAACAAAGCTGTGAAATATTCACAGGATCACAGCATTGTTACAGTGGGCCATTTGGCCCATCGTGTCTGCACATTCCCCCACCTTCTCCCCGTAACCTTGCACATTCTTCCTTTTCAGATGACAGTCTAATTCCTTTTTGAATGCTTCAGTTGAACCTGCCTCCACCATGCTCTCAGGCAGTGCATTCCCAAGCCCCAGCCACTCACTGTGTAAAAAAGTTTCTCTTCATATCGGTCTTGTTTCTTTTACTAATTACTTTAAATCTGTGCCCTCTCACTTTCTCATGAGCGGGAACAGTTTTTCGCCATCTACGCTGTCCAGACCTAACATGATTTTGAATACCTCTATCAAATCTCCTCTCAGTCTCTTTTCTCTAAGGAAAACAGTCCTGACTTCTCCAATCTATCTTCATAATTTAAGTTCCTTAGTCCTGGAATCATTCTCATGATTTTTTTCTGCACCCTGTCCATTGCGTTCACATTCTTCCTAAAGTGCAGCGCCCAGAAAACTCCAGCTGAGGCCGACTGTTGACTTGTATAAATTCAACATAACTTCCTTATTCTTGCACTCCACGTCCCTATTAATAAAGCCCAGGGTACTGTTTGCTTTATTAACTGCTCTGTCAACCTTCGCTACCAACTTCAATAATTTATGCACAAATACATCCAGATCCCTCTGCTTCTGCACCCATTTTAGAGTTGTAGCTTTTTTTTTTATATTGTCTCTCCATGTTCTTCCTACCAAAATGAATCACTCCACATTCCTCAGCATTGAACTTCATCTGTCACCTGTCCGCCCATTCCACCAACTTGTCTATGTCCTTTTGAAATTCTGCAATATCCTGCACACAGTTCACAATGCTCCCAAGTTTTGTATCATCTGCAAGCTTTGAAATTGTACACCAAGGCCTAGGCCATTAATAAATATCAGGGAAAGCAAGAGTCCCAACACTGACATCTGGGGAACTACACTACAAACCTGCCGCCAGCATAAAAAAAACCCATTAACTGCTACTTTCTGTTCCCTGTCACTCAGCCAATTCCATATCCATGTTGCTACTGTCCATTTTATTCCATGAGTTATAACTTTGCTCAAATGTGTGTTGCGCGGTACTGTACCAAACACTTTTTGGAAGTCCAGGAAACGACCACATCAATAGTATTACTGTCATCAACCCCTTTTGTTACTTCTTTGAAAAGCTCCAGCAAGTTAGTGAAACATGATTTTCCCTTAAGAAATCCATGCTGACTTTCCATAATTAACCCACATTTGTCCATGTGGCTTATAATTTTGTCCCGAATTATTGTTTCTAGAAGTTTCTCCACCACTGAAATTAAACTTACTGGTCTGTAGTTGTTGACTTATATTTACACCCTTTTTAAAACAAGGGTGTAACATTTGCAATTCTCCAGTCTTCCGGAACGGCCGCTGAGTCTAAGGAAGACTGGAAAATTATGACCAGTGCCTCTGCAATTTCCACTTTCACATCCCTCAGTACCCTTGGATGTGTTTCATCCAGTCCTGGTGCCTTATCAACTTTAAGTACAGATAACCTATCCAATACTTCCTCCTTTTAAGCTTTAATCCTATCCAGCATCTGAACTGCCTTATCTTTTCCATGGCCTGGGTAGCCTCTCCTATTTTTCTAAAGACAGATGCAAAGTATTAATTTAATACTTCAGCTATACCCTCTGCCTCCATGTGTAAATACTCTTTTTGCACATTAACCAGCCCTACTCCTCCTTTTATCGCCCTTTTACTAGTCATATGACCATAGAATACTTTGGGATTCCCTTTCATGTTAGCCGCCAGTTTCTTCTCATACTCTCTCTTAGCTGCTCTTTCACTTGTTCTCGGAACATTCTATTCAACTTGCTCTCCAATTGTATTTTCTAACTCTTTAACTTAATTTCTATTTCCTTTGTCATCCAAGGAACTGTGGATTTGTTTGCCCTACCTTTCCCTTTTGAGGGAATATACCTTGAATGTACCCAAATCATCTATTATTTAGAGGTTGCCCATTGATCAGCTATCATTTTTCTTGCCAACCTTTGACTCTAATTTATTTGGCCTGGATCCATTCTTAGCCCATTGAAGTTGGCTTTCCCCCAGTTAACTTTTCTTACACTGGTCTGTTCTTTGTCCTTTTCCATAGTCAGCCTAAAACTTATGATACAATGATCACTCTCCCCTAAATGTTCTGATACTGGCACTTAATCCACTTGGCCCACCTCATTTCCAAGAACCAGGTCGAGCAGTGCCACCTTCCTTGTTGTACTGGAAACATACAGCTATAGAAAATTTTCCTGATCACACCCTAGGAAGGCCCCCTCTGCCCTTTACATTACTACAATCCCAGCCTATATTTGGAGTCCCCTAATAAAGTCCCCCATTATAAAAACTCTATAATTTTTGTGCCTCTCCGTAATTTCTTTGCAAATTTGTTCCTCTACATCCTTCCCATAGTTAGTGGCCATTAGACTAAATAAAGCAATGTAACTGTAACTTTTTGTTCTTTAGCTTAAGCCAAATAGATTCTGTCCTTGACCCCTCGGGGACACCCTCTTTCTCCAGACTGCATTGCTCTCCTTTATCAATACCGCTACCCCTCCGCCTTTTCCTCCTTTCCTATTTTTCCTGAACAACTTGTATATTTAACACCCAGTCCTGCCCTTCTTTGATCCAAGTCTCAGTTATAGCCAAAACATCATATTTCCACATGGCAATCTGTGCCTGTAACTCACCAATCCTATTTATCACACCCAGTGCATTCACATACTTGCACAGCTATCCAGATTTTCCCTATCATTATCCCCTTTCCTCTAGCCTTTTAGCCTATTATTTCCCATTCTGAAGCTATCTATCTCTCCTGGTATTCTGTACCCCTTGGTGTTCCTCTCTAATATTATGGTTACCACAGCTCTGCCGAGTTAGTTTAAACTCTCCCCGCAAGAAACTCAGTCCCGGCTCTCTTCTGGCATAAACTGTCTGGCCTGTACAGGTCCCATCTCCCCAACAGCTGACCCCAATGTCCCATGAATCTAAAGCCCTTCATCCTGCACCATCTTTCCAGTCACACATTCATTTGTTTTATCCTCCTATTTCAGTACTCACTTGCACGTGGTGCAGTTATAATCCAGAGATTACTATTTTTGAGGTCCTGCTTGCTAATTTTCTACGTAGCTCCCTAAACTCAGACTGCAGGACCACAGCCCTCTTTCTACCTATGTCAATGGTACCGATGTGGACCACGGTTGCTGGCTGTTCACCCTCCCCTCTCAGGGTGCCATGTAGCTGCTCAGCGACATAAACCAATTCCTACTGCATAATAGTTCGAAGCCCACAGTGGGATGTCTCACATGGACATCACAAGGAGGGCTTACATGAGGAATGAAAATCCTCACATTGCTAACACACATCATATTCTTCTGACTTTCTAGTTCAGATGCATTAGAGGAAGATGTCTTTTATCATGTGTAGCAAAAATACAAATGCATTCTTTATGATTCAGCTAAGCATAGAAGAAGTCTTCCTCCATTATTGGGTAAGTGTAGAGGGAGCTTTACCATGCATCAAGTTGCACAATGTTCATGATCAAGTTGGCATTAAAGGTGTGAGAAGGCAGCACTAACTGGATCAGCTAGCAGCTTTAATGCTATTCACAGTTTTCTGTCCTGTTCAAAATAACCACTTAGCACTAGCACTGTTTTCATTTAACACTGACTGCTTAATTATAATCAGTGAGGGCTTGCTATTACTCATAATGCTGATTTGTGCTGCCTTCCTTCTGCGCTATTAATGCCAATGTGGTCAAAGATTTCTACTAGCAGAAATTTATAAGGAAGAATGCCAGCATTAAAATAGTTTGACGACTAACTTAAAACATCTCAAGGTAGATAAATTCCAGTGAACAAAAACTGTGAATGCTGTCCACCTGAAATATAATAGAAAATGTAGAAAATGCTCAGCAGGTCAGGCAGCAACTGTGGAGAGAGAAAGGGTTAACACTCCAGTTCTAGTGAAAGTTCATCAACTTGCAACTATAAATCTGTTTCTCGCTATACAGTCTCTGCCCTGATGTGCTGATTGATTCCAGAATTTTCTAAATTTTAACGAGAATGTTTGTTACTTTGCTTGGAAGGATGGGCAGTGGGACTCAGGGCAGCATATTGCTGCCGGCAGCCAATTAAAAGGCAGCGATTGGGGTGGATGAGCACCTAAGGACAGCAGCCCATCCCCAAAAGTTGCCAGTTCTATCAGAGGGGCAGCAGGTCAGTAGCCTCAGCAGTGCCACTGCTAGAACTGGCCATTGCTGAGACTGTAGCTCCAGGGATAGTGTTCCTCAATGGCTGGGCACTCTTGAAGAAAGGTGGGTTAGATTAGGGGAAGCCAGGGACTGGCAGCCAGGCCTGGCAATTGAAGTGGGGGGGGGGGGGGAAGGAGTGGCTTGTTGTAGGGTATTGGTGCTGCTGCTGTCGTGAGGACAGTCAGTGCTGCCAGGGACTGCTCTGTGGGGCCTTGGAGCACCCAACATGGAGAGCCACCCCAGAACATGCTAGGAACTGTTCAGGTTTCACTGGATGATCTCCCCATGTGGCCATCCCAATGCAGGCAAAAAGCCTGTAGAAACTGGAAGTGGCCATTAATTGGCCACTTAAGTGCGTCAATTGAATGCCCAGTGAGTAGCCAAATTGCCAAGATTCCCACCATTGGCAATATGGCATGACAGCGGGAAGACATTTGATTCCTCTGCCAATGTCACCATTTTGTCAGCCCTCTAACTTCCCAGTAATCGCCAATGGGCCAGGTGTGGGGGGTGGCGTCACACCCCGGAGGTACCCCAGAACATGCACTGAGGACCCCCTGGAATTCCCCAGGCAATTGGCCGGGAAGTTCAAACTTCCAATGGGCAATTAACCTGCACTGGGAACCATTTGATACTTTTATTTAAATCGAAGACTTCGGATGTTCCAACTTTCCTACAGGAATATTTACCCAGGAAAAGTTAGAAGAATTAAAACCACTTCTAACTCTTGGGTAACTATAGTACTGAACCCACCACCCCCCACCCCCGGAATCAAGACTAACCCCCAACCCCAACCATCCCCCATCCCCCGACTCATCTCCCAAGCCCCACTAATCCCCAATTACACCCCCACTCCCATGTCTACATTCCCAATGCAAACTATAACCCCACACCCTGACCAGGCCCTGACCGCACCCCCAGCTGATTATCCTCCCATCCCCCGATTGACCACCCAAACCCCCCGAGCCATCCTACCCACCCCCCCCCATGATTGATTATACCACCCCCGAACAATCATATCCCCCACCCACCCATCCCAATCCCCAACCCATCCTAACGCTCACCCATCCTACCCAATGTGCCCCCATCCCCACCCATCCTACACACTTATCTTCTCAAAGTTGCCTCGACCTTTAAACTTACCAGCTTTAGCGCAGCTAGTGGCACAAAAAGGGGGCGTGGCTTCACTTCTCCCAATGCTGCTACGCTGCACAGAAAAGACCCAGAAGCCTGCAGGCTGCACATTTCTAAGAAGGCCTGATTTGGAAAGTTGGGCAAGAAATGTCGGTAAAATGGAGCGGAATGGCAATCTGACTGCGATTGCCACTCTTCGGAGGTTCTGGCCCATTATTTCAGTCTTCCCCTCTTACTCACCTGTCTCATTTTCCCCAGGACAGTGACTAGATAGCAGCACATTTCTGATGCTGTTCAGTCTCCAAGCTCAGATCATGAGGGTTGGAAAGGAGAGCCTGGGGCTGGGGAGGCCCTCACTTTCCTTGTTGGATCAGGAGGAGCACTCCTGCTTTTCCCTGTTTCCACATTAAGGAAAGATGTTGAATTACCTGGAGGGTTTTTTGTACTTTACCACCAGCTGCCGACCAGCTCCAGTCCGAGTGGGGCATTCGTGGCTGCTTTCCAAATCAAACCTCACTTAAAGAAAGATAGACCTACATTTCTAATTTTTTTCTTGACCTCACGGCATCCCAAAGCATTTTACAGCCTGTGAAGTGCCCTGTACTTTTGAAGTACAGTCACTGCTGTAATGCAGGAAACACTGCAGCCTATTTGCATACAGCAATGTCCCACAAGCAGTAATGGGATAATCTGAACTCGATCATCTGGTTCAGAGGCATTGGCTGAAGGATAAGGACACCAGCAAGAACTCCACTGGCATAGTGAGACCCCCAGTTTGCATAAATCCATGAGCCAGCAGATTAATATCAGAGATAATGTGAAAAGCTTGGTTTCTGAGTGGCTGAGTGTCCTACTCGATCATTGTGGCCTTGTTTCAACCTCAGAACAACTTCCATTCAGCACAAAGGTAGACCAAAGGGCAAAGATCAGCTATTTTCATTTCATTCACGGGATGTGGACTTCACTGGTTGGGCCAGCGTTTATTGCCCATCCTTAGTTGCTCTTGAGAAGGCAGTGGTGAGCTAGCCTCTTGAACCGCTGCAGTCCATGTGGTGTGGGTACATCCATACAGCTGTTAGTAAGGGAGTTCCTGAGTTTTGTCCCAGCGACAGGGAAGGAACGGTGATATAATTGCAAGTCAGGATAGTGAGTTACTTGGAGGGGAACATCCAGGTGGTAGTATTCCCATCTATCTTCTGCCCTTGTCCTTCTAGAGGGTGGTGGTCATGCGTTTTAAAGGTGCTGTCTAAACAGCCTTGGTGAATTCCTGCAGTGCATCTGTTGCTACTGTGCATCGGTTGTGGAGGGAATGGATATTTGTGGATATGGTGTCAATCAAGCTGGCTGCTTTGTCCTGTATGGTGTCAAGCTTCTTGAGTGTTGTGGGAACTGCACTCATCCAGTCAAGTGGAGATTATTCCATCACACTCCTGATGTGCGCCCTGTAAATAGTGGGCAGGCTTTGGGGAGTCAGGAGGTAAGTTACTCTTACCAGGATTCCTAACATCTGCCCTGTTTTTGTAGCCACAGTATTTATATGGCTAGTCCAGTTCAGTTTCTGGTCAATGGTAACCCCAGGATGTTGATAGTGGGGGATTCAGTGATGGTAATGCCATTGAACATCAAAGGGCAATGGTTAGATTCTCTCTTGTTGGAGGTGGTCATTGCCTGTCACTTGCATAGCATGAATGTTACTTGTCACTTGTCAGCCCAAGGCTGGATATTGTGCAGGCCGTGCCTCATTTGGACATGGACTGCTTTAATATCTGAGGAGTCCCAAATGATGCTGAACATTGTGCAATCATCAGCCAACATCCTCACTTTTGACCTTATGATGGACGGAAGGTCATTGATGAAGCAGCTGAAGATGATTTGGCTGAGGGCACTACCCTGAGGAACTCCTGCTGGAGTTGAGATGACTGACCTCCAACAACGATAACCATTTTCCTTTGTGCTAGGTATGACTCCAACCAGTGGAGAGTTTTCCCTCTGATTCCATTGACTCCAGTTTTGCGTGCCACATTCAGTCAAATGCTGCCTTGATGTCAAGGGCAGAAACTCTCACCTCATCTCTGGAATTCAGTTCTTTTGTCCATGTTTGAACCAAGGCTGTAATGAGGTCAGGAGCTGAGTGGCCCTGGCGGACCCCAAACTGGGCATCAGTGAGCGGGTTATTGCTAAGCAAGTACCACTTGATAGCACTATTGATGACCCTTTCCATTACTTTACTGATATGGAAAGGTAATTGGCCAGGTTGGATTTTTCCTGCTTTTGTTAACAGGTCAATTTTCCACATTGCCAGGTAGATGCCAGTGTTGTAGCCGTACTGTACTGTACTGGAACAACTTGGTTAGTGGCACGGCAAGTTCTGGGGCACAGGTCTTCAGTCATATTGCTGGAATATTGGCAGGGACCATAGCCTTTGCATTATCCAGTGCCTTCAGTCATTGCTTGACATTTGACACCATGTGGAGTGAATCGAATTGGCTGAAGACTGGCATTTGTCAGTGCTGAGATTACCATTGTCGTTTCCTAGGTCGATGCCAAGTGGTTCATCCATTTTCATTCCTTTTTTGAGGCTTTATAGCAGTTTGATACAACTCAGTGGCTTGCTAAGCCATTTCAGAGGGCACTTAAGAGTCAACCACATTGCTGTGGATCTGGAGTCATATGTAGGCCAGGCCAGGTAAGGACAGCAGATTCCTTTCCCTTACAGGTATTAGTGAACCATACAGATTTTTACAACAATCGACAATCGTTTCATGGTTATCATCATCAGACTTTAATTCCAGATTTTTATTGAATTCAAATTCCACGATTCGAGAGCATTACCCTGGGTCTCTGGATTACCAGTACAGCATCAATACCACTACGCCATCACCTCCTTCTGTTGTCTTAACTTGCAAAATGCTTCAGCGTGTTTAAAATGAGAGCTTTTTTTTTAGAAAAATCCTTGAAATGCATTCTTTAAAATTAAAAATGCAGACACTAAAGGAAGTATTTTACAATGTGGGTAATAATTTACATCCGTTTTCTTAAGTCAAACAAGCAATCTCTTTGACCTCTTAGTTGAGGGTTCTATTGCCTCAGAGATGAACGGTTCCCTGATCGAACATCTTAAAGAATGCTTGCTACTCGGTCTTTGATGTATCCTGCTGTGCTCCACGTTCCAAAAGGACCAAGAATAGTAAAAGACGATTATAGGATTAAAGGTCTCCAGGGACATGGCATGGATTATCTTGGAAGATCTGTTTAAGGCATTGTGGTACCTCTGATGTACAAAGGCACTTTTCTATTTTATATGGGATTAAGGTCTGACAGATTTAATCTAGTTTGCAATCAACAGAACATTTCAGTCAAAGGTTAGTATTGGCATTTCATTCCTTTGCAATCATGAACTGCACATATAAACAACTGTTTCTACATTGTGCAGGGCACATACAGTGCGATAGAGCCTGCAGTTTGATTTTTCTCTTAATATTGACACTAGGGCATCTCCATTTTAAGTTCAAGGCACAAAACATTTTGGTTGTTTTTGAAACTCATTATATGAATCGCTGAGGTGTTCAATTGGGGTTAGTGATGCAAGTTACAAGTCTTTCCATTCGTGTGAATGGCTGTTCTAGAGTTCCTCATGTCCAAATGTGAATCTGTCTTCTTAGTTGTCTCCATCTCTCTCAATCCCTTATGATCTCTTGTTCCAACTCTTCCAGTTCCCACCCACAATTTCACTGTTTCTTCACAATTTACCTCAATCACTTCTAATTTCCCGCTCCCCCAAATCTCTCAATCTAGCTCCTCAATGATCACGGCGGGAGTCAAGCCCAGAGGTGCTGAAGATCTGGATGAAGGATTCAGCAGAGATTATGGGTGGAAATGGGTATTGTTAAAGAGGTGTAAGCAAGTGGTCTTTACAGTAGGCAAGGATATACAGTTTGAGGCTCAGCTTAGAACCAAGTAAGATACAGTTGTGTATCTATGGGTTCAACATAACTGAATAGCTGTGGAGGGGATTGGATACTGACATGTCAGGAGTGAAACAAGATGACTGTAATCCTACCAACATTAAGTTGGAGAAAGCCATGCTCAACAATAACAACATAGGATTAATAGTCAGCACAGAGGTGATTTTGGACTCAAGGATGATGGGCGGGGGCATGGAGCTGGTTATTTAGGGGCAGTGACAGCTCTGAGATGCCCCAATGCTGCATCTTGTTGCAGTCTTCTTTCCCTTCATTCCATCCACAACACTTACCTGCTCAAGGCCTCAGTCTCTACTGAAATCTTCAATAAGATATCTGATTGGATCTTTGGTCTACTTCAATGGTTTTCCCATCTCTACCAGTCCTTGCAGATTCATAATGGTGAGCTTTCACTTGGTGGCAGGAATCACATTGAAAAATCACCCTGTTTTCTTAGTGATCTACAATAAGAAAATGATTTAGGGTTACGGGGGTGTTAAAGGGGCAGGCAGAGGTCCAATGCCTCTAAGATAAGCCATTGGAAGAAGATCCGCAGCCAAAGTCTTACCATAGCCAAGACATTCCTCAGCTCTAAACCATTTAAATATTTGGCTCTAGACAGAAGCAGCACACCTAAGGTGCCAACTTTTTTTCTCTCCGCACTGCTCGCACAGCCTGAATCCTTAGGTGAGCACCCTTATCTCTGAACTGGGCTTCAAATATCACATCTGGTTCATTGACATGACCACTTACTCCTAAGATTGGAATATCGCTTTCTTATTCTTTTTCTCATTCCTACTGCTTCACTGAAAGCCCCATTACCTCAATGCTCGATTTCTCTAAGGTTTCCCTACCCTCTGAACAAATTCCAACTCATCCAGAGATTTGCAGCTTGTTTTATCAAGATCAGGTATTCCATTATTTCATTAACTAGGTCTTAGGAAATTTATATCCTCATGAGAGTGAAATCCTTGGTATATGTAACGAGTGATATGGGTGAATAAGAAAGGTACCGCATCCAAATATTCCAATTGTCAATTAAGAAGGATAATTAAATTATAACAAAAAACTAACGTCAGTATAACCTGTAAATTGAAGGTTAAATGTTAGCAGCAAAGCCAGATGAGTTTTTGATAAAGCTGAGAAACGCAGAAGAGAAAAAAAGCATTTATTTTATCTTCCAACCAAATAATTGCGTTATATGACAGCCAGTGTAAAACTCGGTAATGGTGTTTTCTCAAGTTTGCTATTACATATGTTCAGAACTATGGTTGGAGCACCAGAGGCTACCTTGAGAAAGACCTAAAGTTATAATTGAATCATAGGATGTTAGAGCACATCCTATGTGGAAAAGGTTGTTCAGCCCGCATCTTGCCTATGCTAGTTTCAAGTTGTGCCTTGAAGCTATAAGCACTTTCCTACTACCTTGTGACTAGGAATGAGAACCAGACCAGGCCTAGCAGCACAATCAAGGCCCCTCCTGCACAGAGAAAAAATAAAACTTTATAGGGAAGTGGCAAATCTGACGTCCTTGCTCATGAATGGGTGTACATTCCTAGTAACTGCAGTTTAACATCAGTGGTGGATAAGGTTTTAGAAACAGTAATCAGGGAAAAATTAACAGGCGCTTGAGAGGTTTGACTTAATTAAGGAGAGCCAGCACAGGTTTGTAAAAGGCAGATCACGTTTTCATGTTTGACTAATCTAATTGATTTTTTGGATGCAGTCTACATGGATTTTAAGAACTCATTTGGCAAAATACCACATAAAATAAAATGGAGGCTCATGTAATAGGAGGATCAGTGTCAAATTGGATTAAAAAATTGGCTTGTACAGAAAACAGTAAGTTGCGGTAAAAGGTTGTTTTTCAGGCTAGAGGCCTGTAGACAGTGATATTCCCCAAGGTTCAATGCTACGTTGACTTGGATATTGCAATGCAAAGTAAAATTTCAAAATTTACCAATAATATCAAATCTGGAGGTGTGGCAAACAGTTGAGAACGGTGCCAAGCAAATACAACAGGGCACAGATAAGCCAGCAGACAAGTGGCAGGTGGAATTTAATACAGAGAAGCTGAGGTGATGCATTTTGGCAGAAGGGGTAGGGGGAGGCAATATAGAATTAATGGCGCAGTTTTAAACAGTTTGCAGGGACCTGGGGTGCATGTAAATAGATCTTTGAAGGTGGCAGAACATATTGAGATAATAGTTAGCAAAGCATAAGGGATCTTGTGCTTCATAAATAGGGCGTATTAAGTACAAAAGCAGAGAATTTATGCTGAATTTTTTTCCCAAAAAAAACCCCTGATTAGGCCACAACTAGAGTATTCCAGTGCTGGCCACCACACTTTAGGAAGCATGTGAGGGTCCTTGAGAGGACACATAGGACATTTACCAGAATGGTTCCAAGGATGAGGGATTTTAGCTATAAGGTTAGGTTGGAAAAGCTGGGGTTGTTCTCCTTGCAGCAAAGGACATTCAGTGGAGATTTGATAAAGATGTGCAAAATAGTGTAGACAAAGAAGAGCTGTTCCCATTAACTAATGTTACAAGGACTAGGGGACAAAAGTTTGGGGTTTTGTGCAAGAGAAGGGGGTTGTTGGGAAGAATTATTTTTACACAGTGAACTAGAAATCGCTGCCTGCGAGAGTGGTGAAAGTGGAAACAATCAATGGTTTCAAAAGGAAATTAGGGCAGTTGAGAGAAACAAATTGGCAGGACTACAGGGGGAAAGAGACTGACTGAAAACCATCATGATCTTGAAGGGCTGAAATTTTCTGGCCCCATTGGCGTCATGCATCATGACGGGCAGTAGGGGGGGTGCAATATGGCAAGAAGGCCACAGTTGGTTTCATGCCATTGTGAAACTAGTTTGTGATTGTCTGCTCCACCCATCATTGGTGAGCCATGTTCACTGCTGCATGATTTCAATACTTTAACATCTCATTATACATCCTGTTCGCTGGAATCATCCCCCTACGCTGGATTATCCGGGCACGTCATAACTGTACGTTAGCGACGTCCACCTGGCTAGCTGCACTTCGCTCGGGACTTCAAGGTTTGGTTGCCTACCTTGCTTCAGGCAGCGCTCACAGTCATCAGCACCGGGCTTTGGAGGCAGCACCATATCACTTTTAGGGGGGCTCATGGGCAGATCTCTATCTACCAGATCAGCCGTAATTCAGGGGTGGCTTTTCAATGGCTGCAGGGCTAGGGCTTGCTTGAGGAAGTGGGAGGAGTTGCCTCAGGCAAGGAAAGAAGCTGCAGGGTGAGGGCTGTACTGGGGAAGGGCGTTATCCCAGGGCGTGTATGGGCCACATGTTGATCTGTGCCATTGGCCTCAAGGTGGTGAGGGCTGAGGAGGCTGTCTCCAGAAGAGATGAGGCCAGATGTGAGGGTGTATGTGAGAGAGTAAGTAGCGATGTCCCTTGAACTGGCAGTGAGTGAGATCCAGTGAATGTGTGATGGGCTTGTGAGTGTGTGAGTTTAGAGTGATGAGATGTTTGCCTTAATCTGACGGCACGAATGAGATTATCCATCCATTTTCTGCACTGGATGGCCGATCTTTTGTGTGCAGCATTGGCACTGACCACCACTGCCACCAGCCTCCCAAGCTGGAGTGGTGAGACTAATAGGTCTTCTGTAGCCAGAGCAAGGGTAGAGGACATCTTGGTGGGCCTCCACAGTGTCTAGAAGGCGGCCCAGGGATGCGCCACTGAACTGGGGGGTCTACTCGCTGCTTGGCTTTTGGGGCCATGTCTTCACTGGAGCAGTTGTGGGCTGTAAGCATTGAGAAATGAGCACGTAGCTGCAGTTTAAATATGGTGCCCTGCATAAGGAAACGGTGAGTTAATGGTGTCGCTGGCAAATCAGAGGCCACCTGCCAGCGAGAAGGCGTGTTTCCTGTGGCTGGATAATTAACGAGGTGGGAATGGGATGATATGGCGTGAAAACCCGCCATTGAGGCTGGCGGATAAAATGACTGTTTTCTTACCCGATACCACACTTTGCGCAAACTTATGATGACTCCACCCTATAGCAGTTCTGTAAAATAATTTTGAATGATCATAGAATAAAACAGCACAGAATAAGGCCATTCAGCCCATCAAGTTTGTGTCAGCTCTTTTGAAGAGCAATCCAGTTAGTCCCACTCCCTTGCTCTTTCCTCACATCTCTTCATTTTTTTTCCTTCAAATCGCTATCCAACTTCCTTTAGAATGCTACTGTTGAATCTGTGTTCATCACACATTGAGGTACTCTATTCCAAATCCAAACCACTAATAAGAAAAATGTTTTTCTTCTTCTTTTGCCAATTGTTGACCATTCATCTTTTTTTATTCAATTATGGGATGTGGGCATCCCTGGCTAGCCCAATGTTTATTGCCCTTCCCTAGTTGCCCTTGAGAAGATGTTGCTGAGCTACCTTCTTGAACTGCTGCAGTCCATGTGGTGTTGGTGCACCCACAGTGCTGTTAGGAAGGGAGTTCCAGGAATTTGATCCAGTGACAATGAAGGAATAGCAATATATTTCCAAGTCAGGGCGATGAGTGGGTTGGCGGGGAGCTTCCAGATAGTGGCATTCCCATGTGTTTGCTGCCCATGTCCTTCCTGATGGCAATGGTCGTGGGTTTGGAATAAAGGCCAGGATTTTTCCTATGCCGGGTGGGCTGGACAGGAACGGATGCAGGTGGGTGCGGAGCCGATCGCCGCCCATGATTGGCAGTGCGCTACCAGTTTATGGGGGCGGTAGCGCTACCTGTGCAGGTTGGAGGAGGAGAGAGAGTCAGGGCCAGCGCTCTTTCGTGCATTCGTGTGAAACGAGTGCAGCAATCTGCCTGAGGCATGGAGCTGTCGCGGGGAGATTGAATGGATAATAAAACCGTTTAACAAATGACGTAAAAATTTATTTAAACATGTGCCCCCTCATGTGACAGTGTCACATGAGTGGGGACATGTTTGCAAAGGTGGCAAAATGTATTTATTTATTTTATGAAAGCTTCAGGAAACCTCATCCTACCCGTGGATGAGGTTCCCTAAAAAACGTGAAGGCCGTCTGGGCTTTAATCCTGCCCACCAACCTTAAGGTTGAACAGGCAGCATTCTTAACTACTTTAATTAATTTCTTAATGACCTTAATAGGCCATTGACATTTTGGTGGGCACGCAGCCAAACAAAATATTGCACATCATTTTACACCTCAACATTATCAGGCCCGCCCCCGCACGCCGACTGGAAGATTCTGCTCAAAAAGATTCTATGTTTTGATAAACTTGGAGGTGTGCTGTGGTTCTGTTCATTTGATTACAGGGGCTATGTTTTTATCATGTTTTAAGCTGAGCTTTGTTTCTATAAACATGACTGTTGATTCTACTCTTATCCTTATGGTTAAGTTGATAAAACTGTGGATATCTTGTAATTGCCATACTAATCCCTGTCAAAGGGAAGGAAGGAAGGGGGGAACTTGTGTCTGAGCTGCCTCTGCAGCTAACATTTAAAGCGGCATTGTCCAATACATTGGCTGCATATGGCTAATTGGGAATCTAGATTAGGCTAATTACCTTTATGATTCATCAATGGAAAATGAGTCATAGACATTGTCGTTTGACATGTAACCTCAAAACTCATGTTTCCATGGCATAAGCATGTGTACTTTAACCTTATTGCGTAACTGTTGGTAGAGTTGTAAGATTAAAAGCCGCGTGTATACTTTATATTTTTGATGGCTTTAGGCTTGGTTAATCAATAAATATGGTTTGTCCATTAAATAATTAATGTAGCTGTGGAATGCTTTGGTAGCATCTGGAATTAATCCTTGTTGTGTCAGTCATCCTTGCTGAATTGCTGGGAGCACCACTAATTCTTCCTTGGCATTTTCCACCCTCATGCTGTGCCATGGCTTTGCTTTCCTGGTAATCAAGATAGATGTAGGGGCCCTTTTCAAGGTGAAGCCATAAAACCTGCAACAGATAGCAATTACGCTGAAAATCCTCGAGGGAAGGAAATTGCACAAGACTAGTTTTTGGTCAGACACGTGGAAACACTCAATGATTGAGTATCATCAACTTTTAATAATAGTTCTAGTTATGGCCATTTGGCCCATATTAGCTTATCCGTCCAGAAAAAGCCTGCATTTTTATACAGATTTAGCCAAAAAAATTCTTCAAGGTTTAAGGCACAATTTTAACCTGGAGTTGGAATTTCAAGAGCCGCTCAAATCAGAAGACAGCAGGAACAGAACAACATACCAATGAGTAAGTCTCCTGCCCATCAGGTTTCTGCTGAACAAGTAGAGAATTAAGAATCATCCTCCGCCATTTCTGCCAACTCCAGCATGATGCCACCACCAAACACATCTTCCCTTCATCCCACCTGGTGGCATTCCGCAGGGATTGTTCCCTCCGGGACACCCTGGTCACTTCTCCATTACCCCCTACACCTCAACTCCCTCCCACAGCACCTTCCCATGCAACCGCAGAAGGTGCAACACCTGCCCCTTTACTTCCCCTCTTCTCACCATTCAAGGGCCCTAACACTCCTTTCAAGTGAAGCAGCATTTCACTTGCACTCCCCTCAATTTAGTCTACTGCATTTGTTGCTCCCCATGCGGTTTCCTCTACATTGGAGAGACCAAACGCAGACTGGGTGACCGCTTTGCAGAACGCCTTCAGTCTGTCCGCAAGCATGACCCAGACCTCCCTGTTGCTTGCCATTTCAACACTCCACCCTGCTCTCATGCCCACATGTCCGTCCTTGGCTTGCTGCATTGTTCCAGTGAAGCTCAACGCAAACTGGAGGTACAGCACCTCATCTTCTGCCTAGGCACTTGACAGCCTTCCGGACTGAATATTGAGTTCAACAATATTAGATCATGAACTCTCTCCTCCATCCCCACCCCCTTTCCGATCCCCCCCCCTTTTTTTTCCAATAATTTATATGGATTTTTCTCTTCCCACCTATTTCCATTATTTTTAAATGTATTTCCATCCATTCTTTTATCGCTACCTTTCAGCCTATTTCGATCCCTTCCCTTCCCCTCACCCCACCCCCATTAGGGCTATCTGTACCTTGCTTGTCCTGCTTTCTACCCTTAATTAGCACATTCCTTAGATAATATCACCACCTTCAACACCTCTTTATCCTTTTGTCCATGACATCTTTTGGCTATCTCCACCTATCACTGGCCCTCTATCCAGCTCTACCACCCCCCGCCAAACCATCTTATATTTCATCTCTTTTATATTTTTACTTAGTTCTGTTGAAGAGTCATACAGGCTCAAAACGTTAACTCTGTTCCTCTCCGCAGATGCTGCCGGACCTGCTAAGTTTTTCCAGATATTTTTATTTTTGTAGAGGATTAACATCATCCCTTTAGAATCACCCCACCATGATTTGATCAAGGGTTAAAACCTATCATTTGACTTACAACAATCAATCATTGATTATTTTTATACCTATGTGATGCCTTAAATATTTTTCATGTCTTTGTCATCCTGCATTGTAAGAGTTGGTTGGCAGCACTCTTATCTCTGAGTCAGAAGGTTGTGGGTTCAAGTTCCACTCTAGGAATTATACACAACCTAGGCAGGCAGCAATGGGGGATTGCTGCATAACAGAGGTGCTGTCTTTTGGGTGAGATGCTAAGCTATAAGGATGGAATTGTCCCGGATTTAAACTGTGTGGTAGCGGGTGGGAAAAACAACGGTCACAATGGCGGCTTCTCACACTGAATCCTGCCACGTTAATTATGCATTCCGGGGAAACATGCCGTTTCGATGGCGGGTGCACTTTCACTTGCCTGCCACGCCATAACCTCACACCAGTCGCTGCATATAAAGTGCAGCCGCACGCATATCTCTCAGTGCTTCCAGTCCATTAGTGCTCCACAGAAGACATAGCCCCGAAAGGCAAGAAGACTTCAGCACTCCCCCCCACCACCCCAGTTTAATGACGCCTCCCTGTGCCTTTTGGACACTGTGGAGTCCTGCCGCAATGTCCTCAGCCCCTGTTCTGGCCGCAGGATGTGCAGAAACATCACCAATCCAGCATGGGAGGTGGTGGCAGTGGTGGTCAGCGCCAATGCCCTACAAAAGAGGACAGGCACCCACTGCTGAAAAAGGATAGGAAGGATACCTCCAGGGTAAATCACTCTTCTCATCACTCTCAACTCACTCACTCACAAACCCATCACAGATCCAAAGGGGTCTCTTTCACTGCCGGTTCACCATTCACTCTCTCATACACACCTTCATTGTCCTCAACCCATCTGTGGGACCACTCACCACCCACATATTCCATGCATACTTATCATCGGGCATGGCAGGCGTCCTGCTTTACACTGTCTCCATCTCTATTTACGCAGAGGAGACTGGCACACAACAACAGGGAGAGGCTGCAAACTGGTGGAGGAATACCTGAAATCAAGGTCTTCACGGACTTTGAAAACAGAGCCATCCAGCTGGCTGGTGAGGATCTGAACCAGTCCTGTGCTGATGGTAAGGTTGGCGCTGCTCTACCAAGTGAGGATCCAGCCATACAACATCCATCAGGCAACCATGCTGTGAGTGATGTGTCCTGTTTCACAGGCCACTGCCATGCACTAATTATCTTGTCCTTGCTTTTGCAGGCACATCTGGGAAATAGCCAATGGAGTGCACAATACATGGCCTCTGATCAATCTCTGAAGAGCAATCTGATGGCAACTTCATTGAAGACCCATCACAGTGCTCACTCACATGCTTCATCAGCGCAGAGACACACACCTCAGTGGGACCTAACTCTAGAGTACCTTTGGGATCACAATCCAGTGAGCACATCGCATTGTCTGATCCACAGCATGCAGCATCAGGGACTCCCCAGGTCTCCAGCATTTGGAGGACTGCTGGAGGCCAGACATGTGCTGAGCCTGAGTCAGATGACGAGCCTCTGGACTCTGTCATACCTCAGTTGCTGGAGCTGCAAAGGCAAGCTCGGGAACATCAGGAAGGGATGTCTGCTGAATTCCTCAGGTTGAAAGGTACAATGGAGGAGCCTGTCCGCCTTCAGGCTGAGGTCATAGCGCTGGCAAGCCAACGCACTGAGGTCAACACTGGTAGGATGGCGGCCACCATGGAGACCCTGGTCCAGGACATTGCTCCTGCACTGCTGCATGGGGTCAACTCCGTCACTGACGCTATAGTTGGCCTCCAATAGTGTGTAAGTGAGTGAGATGCAGGGCAGCTCGATCTCGCTTCAGCTACCCCCTCTCCTCAAGGACTCAGCCAGGGGCCCTTGTGCACCCATAGAGAGGAGGATCAGCAGGTGCTCACACTGTGGCCATCCACCCAGAAGATTCCGGGAGTGTCCGGCCCATCTGAATCCCTTCTTCCTGTGACCCCAGCAGCTCAGCTCCACAGGCCAAGGATGGTGCCACTGCCACACGGCAGGACCCTGAAAGCAGGCCAGGGCCCTCAAGGTCTCAACTCTCCAGAGGATGCCTGCCAAGGTCATCACAGACAGGATGTAGCTGTCAGCAGGCTGCCTCCACCTCCACTGTGGATGTCAGGGGAGCACCAAGACGTAGCGGCAGGATTAGGAAGATTAAGAAGGTGTAGCTGCACAGCCTGGGCATGAGTGTTAATTACTTGTACAAAATGTTCACTATTGTAAATAAACTCCCAAGAATGTCTCCCTGCCTATGGCTCCTTGTTCTGATGAGCAGTGTTCGTGTCGCTCAGATGTGAAACCTTGGTTCCTGCACAAGATAAAGGCAGTGTCTCAGTCCAGGGCCTCTTCCCTGTGCCTTGTGCAGCCTTCAGACCAAAGTGATGGTCCGGCCTCACACTCCCTGGACACATTACTGATGCCTGCACCTTGATGGTTCTTGTCATTGCTGCCAGAATGTCACGGGCCGGAGTTCCGTCATTCTCTCTGTTTGCTTTCAGCATCTTTAGAGTGGGTCTGGCCCCCATCCTGTCAGCTCTGTGACCAGTGACAGTGTGCTCCTAAAGAGGTCAGGTGCTGAAGGCTGACAAAGGATCAGGTGCATTTAAAGTTTAATGGCTGCGTCTCCACGATATGACCCCAATCACAGAGAGCAAGCAAGCTGCCCTCGGCCAGGCAGGAGCCAGTCATTCTCAGAGGCAATGTGAAGGTCTATGGAGTGTCCTGACTGCACATCGTCATCATCGTCCTGGAATCAAGTGATTATTAGGTTCTGTACTATGTCTTCATGACAGGACCATCATCACCAAAGGTATGTGCGTTGCCATAAGCCAGACTGGAGTCAAATGTTCACAGATGTAATATGAGGATCAATGGTGTCTCCCCACTGCATGTTGTCATCAACCTCCACAAATCTAGCAGCTAGAGGGCATCTGCCTCGCCTGGCCAGTGTAATGGCCTCATCGCCGTCATCATTGCCTCTGAGGACTTCTTCACCCTCATCCCCATCGATGTCCTCCTCATTGGAGAAGACCCCAGTTCCTCCATCTCCTCCTCAGCCAGCTCCTCTCCCCATTGCAGCACCAAGTTGTAAAGGGTGCAGCACATGACAATAATACACGACACCCTCTGTGGTCTATATTTCAGGGCCCCAATAGATCGGTCCAGGCACTGGAACCTCATTTTCAGCATCCCTATGGTTTGGTGCAAGTTGCAGCATGGCCCTCATTATACCTTTACTCTTCTGCAATCTGAGGCTGCCACACAGGTGTCATCAGCCATGTCCTCTGCGAGTAGGCCTTGTCCCCGAGAAGCCATCCCTGCAGCATCTGTGGACCCTGGAAGACGTCAGGGATCTGTAACCGACTGAAAACGCAGCAGCCATGGACACTCCCTGGACATCAAGCGCAGGCCTGCAGGATGTGTTTCTGGTGGGTGCACACCAGCTGCGTATTCAGCGAATGGAAGCCCTTGCTGTTGACATAGTTGACTGCTTATTGCAACAGAGAACTGAGCGCCTTGTGAATGCAGTTGATGGCACCCTGCACCTGTGGGAAACCTGAGATCTGGGAAAGTCCAGTTGCTCTTGCATCCTGGCTGTCCTGGTCCCAGACTAAATGCACAAAATTGTGTGACCTCACAAGGATGGTGTCCGTGACCTCACAGATGCATTTGTGGGTGGAGGCTTGTGATGTCCCACTGGGGTCACCTGTGGAGCCCTGAAAGGAACCACTGGGGTAAAAATTGAGCACCACGGTCGCTTTCACAGCCATTGCCCTCCATGTTCTCATGGCGCCAAATCCTGCAGTAGCTGGCAGATATGACTGACCAGTTCCCTAGATGTATGCAGTATTTGGGATGCTGGTTCTCAGTCATATTCAGGATTGAAAGGCGACATCTATAGACTCTGAGTGCCTACCAGCCCCTTCCTCCTGAAAGAGCTGCTCCTCCTTCTGCCCAGCCAGGCACCTCCGTCGCTCTCTTCCCCTTTGTCTTTGCTCTCTGTAAGCCATGAGGCATACAACTAGGTCACCTGGCTCTATGTTCCTGATGCACTCCTCCTGCAGGATGAAACAGAGAGATGTGTGAGTCAGCATGGGTGTTCTAAAAACCTCTCTTGGTTAAGTCTGAAGGTCCTGTAACGTATCCCAGAGATTGTTGGCCACCAATTGGATGGCCAGAGATTACTGCACTGCATGGCTGCCCAAAACCCCCCCACCTCCACCCCACTCCACCTGACCGATTGGCGGCAGATTTGCCACTGGACCCCATGCTGTGCTCTCAGCTCAGGCAAAGGCATTCTCCTAACCCATGCTGCAAGGCTGCCCTGTTAGCTTGAACCCTGGGGTAGACTGGTCCAAATTGGAATGATGACTTTGCAAGGGGCTGTGAGTGCCTCCACCAGTGACTGCTCCATGGCCAGCTTTAGCAAGGAGACTGTACAATGTGCCGAGTCATCCAACTGTTCTGCAGTCCACTAAAACGCTCATTGGTTTACAGTCAGTGCCTGAGGGGTGAACAGCTGTGGACCACTTGGTGGCACATTCATGCCTCTGCGTTGCTTGAGTGGGCAGATAAACTAGAGGTCCAACACCAAGCATGTTAATGTAGCTGCATCTGAACTGTCTCAGCTGCAGAGGAATGGTCACTTTATACAATGTTTCCTGATACGTGGCTGCTTCCCACAACCTGACCCCACACTTGCTTGTCCACTACCATCAACTGCAGGGCAGCCCTTTCCCCCAACCCCAAAACTCACCTCAACTGCAGGGCGGCCTTTGCCCCCCTGATTTACCTCAACCTTGAAGCCCAATAGGCAACCCTTGCAAGTGCTGCACAACGTTACTGTGCACTCACCTCCAAGTTGCCCTTGAAGTGCAGCCTGCCAAGTGCACACCTTGTATGTGCTCTTGTGAAACACGTCTGCGTGCAGTCACGCTGACCTGCTTGGACGATCCAGCGGGGGGTGGGGGGGGTGATTCTGGCAGGCTGGCCTAATAATGATATGCATATCTATTCCAATGAGGTTCCCGGTGTCCGATGGTGGGAAACGTGGCCTGCCATTTACGGTTAGAATGGACGATCGCAAACTGGCTTCACGACATTGAGAAAATGATTTTTGGCCTTCTCGCCATATTGTCCTCTCACACCGCCGAACACGCCCGACGCCAGCGGGCACGGAAAATTCTGCCCTAAGACTCTGTTCTGCTCTCTTGGGTGGATGTAAAAGATTGAATGGCATTATAGCAAAGGAAGAGCAGGGTCTGTAAATTTCCCTTTTGTACTGGCCATTATTTATCCTTCAAGCAACGTTATAATAAACGGATTATCTGATCATTATCACATTGCTGATGTGTGGGAGTTTGCTGTGTGCAAATTAGCTGCTGCTTTTCCGACATTAAAATAGTGAATACAATTTTAAAGTATTTAATTGACTGTAAAGTGCCTTGGGACATCAAGTGGCCATGAAAGGTGCTATATAAATGCAAGCCTTTTATTCATTATGTAGGTGCTATTCCCAATGAGACACTTAAGTAAGTGTTGCTTTTTTCTACCGGTGCCAACACGTTCAGCATTGGCAGCTAAACAAAGGCTCCACTAAAGAGACTGTTATTCTATTTCCCAGATTACTTAAAGGAGAATCAAGTGTAGTGAATAAGTAGTAAATTTCCCATGTTTAGTCTAGGTACCTTTCATTAAAAGCAGCTATAAATATTTGCAGTCATGAGAAGGTGTGTGCCACCATTCACTATGTTAAAGTATAGTTTGCACTAATATGTCCTAATATATAAAATGTACTAATATCACTCTGTCAATGAATTGCTGCAATGCTAAAAAGTAAGCAGAGGAGACAGCTCATTGACAGCATGGTGCTATGATGCTGTCTATTACAAGAAACAACTTTAGCTTAGCACAACTGACTTTTCATTAAGGGTCACAGCCCCCGATATCGTAATACTCGGCAAACACTACCATGAACACCACTTTATAGAGCAATGGGAGTGATTTCATAGTTTTTATGCAACCCTTCCACTTACTGCACAGAGGTTGATGAAATCGTTCTTCACCCTCACATACATTAGCTTTCAGTAGCTCCCAGTTTACAAACTCTATCTTGCAGACCACTTGACTCACCCAGTCTGCACCTAATCGGTTGTGAACCTGATAATACTCAAAGGGGGGCCTTTGTTCTCCCCCATTGATCAGTATACTGAAAGTGATGAATTTATTAAACTTCCAAAGTAATGTCTCTGCGACCAAGTCAAACAGATTTAAAAAAGGAGACATTAATATTGACATTCTGAGGGCATGTTTGGTCCTGCTGTTTGGTATTACATTTTCAGACAGGGGCTCCATAGTTCATAATCTGCTTACCTCCAACACATTCCTACTTGACTAATCCCCTTAAGTGGGCTCCAGTCTATACAGATACTTAAATAGCTATCAGCATTGCCGAGAAGTCAAGAGGAGCTGTATGCAAAAAAAAAAAATAGTCTGTTTCTCCTATCTGCAAAATTTATCATCTCCTGGCACTGAGCCCATTGGAGAGATGAGCACTCATTATTATATACCTTTGATCAAAAGTTGGCTGGGGGTAGATTGTGACACTTTTGTTTTTGTTATGATCAATGCAAATAAGCTTGTAATAACGTTGCTTTCCTGAGGAAACATTGCTTTTATTAGATCTGTGATATTTTCCCTCCCAGGAAATTCAAATTGGTAAAATATATCCATAAACTGAGCGTGCCAGAAATAAACGTATCATGCAGATAGAAGCACTAAGTTAGTATTCTATTTGTACAAAGTTAGAAACTTTGTGTCCGATAGCTTCAGTCCCCGTTTCATGTTGAAGTAATTATGCTCATGTTTTTAACTTATAGAGATCATTTCTCCAGCAAAGAACATCTGTTCACTCAATTTTTCCACATTTCACAACAGATTGTTAATTCTAAATATCTCTCTTGGGCTGAAAATGATCTGTTTCTGTAATTCTTATCCCCTTTCACAAAAGCATGACTTTCAGCCAAAGCTCTTCCCAAAGTTATTTCACTGCACTCCTTTCAAAATTAGCCAGATTGTAACTCTCTTCACTGCAGCGCATGAGAATTTAGGGTGGTGCTCTCAGCTATTATCCCTCCAAGCCCAAGGATTATTCCATTATATCTTTACCCTTGTTACCAATTTGATAAAGTCAACATTTTGTTCCTTGTGATGGTTTGTATTACTGATTGATTGGAATCATGCGCTGGAATACTGGCCCATCAAAGCTGGGAAGGGAGGCAAACAGGGCCTGAAACTACTGGAACCAGCTGCCGTGCCGGTTTCCCGACCCCATTCCTGGTGCTGGCATTTTGGCTGAGTTGGGTTCGGAGGTCAGGATGGTCATCTGCCCCTATGAGTTGGGCAGTCAATTAGGCTCATTAAGAGCTTTGACAAAGGTAATTGTCGGAGGCTGACTGGAATATTCCAGTCAGCCTCTGCTTTCCTGATGTATCAGGGGCAGGCGGTGGGTAGTGGCAGGCTGGGTTTCTGACATGCTGGGCAGGCCTATAGGCCCTCCCTGCCTGCCAGAGTCGGATACAGCCTAAAGTTGCCCTGCAGAGGGGCTGTCCCCAACCCACCCCCACACAGTGGTGGCCTGGCTGCTTTCTCTATTTTTAATTAAAAATTTTTAAAAGTGGCTGAGATGGCACCTTCGTGTTGAAACACCCTCTCAGTTATATTGCGGCCATGTGCTCCACCTGAAGCTGGAAGTCCTCTGATTGGCCCTCCTGTTTCGAGAACTTGCCTGCCCTCCTTAATTTGGGCAGGGGACCTCTGTCCATGCTAATTAAGGGGCTGGCAGGGCAAAATTCCATTGAGTAAATGTTTTCCCCTGGGGCAGTTCAGGACCTGGAAACAGTCCCATCTCCCGATTCACACCCCAAAGCAAAAGCTTAGCCCAATATGCCCCTTTCTTGCGTATAGCAAACATTTACTGTCAATGTCACGTTTATTCCCGGTAACCTACCCCGCACTGTGAAAATGCCCCCATTATAAAAGATCAAATTCTCACACTCACCATTGACATGGGAGATCTGCTACCATGTTGACCTCCACTCAACTCCACTCAACCTTTGGCTTGATTTTAACTTGTCCTGCCTGACAGAAACCCAGGGTGGGATTTTCCTGCTCTGCCCGCCGCTGGGATCGTCTGGTCCCGCCACAAGCCAATGGAGTTTTGGCTGGCCTGCAGCACCACGTGGTGGGCCCTGTCTCAGTGGGGCGGGAAAATTCCAGCCCAAGAGAAAAGGTTAGTTAAAATGGAGTAGGGGGTTTATCCGCTCCATTCCCGCCTTGATCTGGCCGACTCCAATTTTAACTCATAGGCAGCAAGAATTTCCTCCTAGAAACTCTGTATCCTCTTTAAATTTACAAATTGAACGCCGATGTCAGCATCAGAATTTTAATCTGCAATTTTAACCTGAGCCATGAGTGGGGCGGAGAGTTGTAGGGCTGGGCTTTATGGAGCTGGCAAAGGTCTCTGCCACTGTGGCTGAAAGTTAGGGCAGAGGGGTCGGGGTGCAAACCCACTTCGACGGTCAGCGGGGATCCAGGGCTGCACCTTGTTGATAGCAGCCAATTAATGACTGCCGTCTGGCCTCAAGAGCTGCCGGCCAACCAAGGGCTGGCAGCCTTTGCAGTGTCAGCAGCGCCACCGCTCATGGTGGCCATTGCTGGGGCTGCACCTGCAGGAATAGGTTGCATCAAAGGCCGTGGACTCTCACAATTGGATAATTGAGTGCCCAAAAGGTAGGCACTGACACCACTGGAGCTCACCAGGAGGCTGCCAGGGTTCAGCTGACAGTCTCTCTACTTGGCAAAGGGCCCCTCTGCAGCCACAGCAAGAGGCAGGAAGAGACCCCTGATTGGCCATATAATTGGCTCAATTGGACTCCCTGCAGGGTGCCCACCTGCCATCTTTCTCACTTCTGGCAAGTGGCATGGCTGCGGGATGGTGATGGGGAAACCAGCACTGCCTTCTGATACAACTTGCCAGCCCCTCACCAAATGGGCGGTAAAATCCAGCCAAGCTAAACTTGCTGGGAACAGGAGCCAGGGCTAGAAGAGGGCCAGTAAGCTAAGCTTTGATTTCTTTTATTTTCCTTTTAGGTCAGGAAGAACAGGAGTGCTCTTTAGGACCCCATAAGGAAAACATGGGCCTCCTCCCCTTTGGGATTCCTCTTTGACCTTGGTTCCACACAGCTCCCCACTGCTTCACTGTTTGGGTGGTGTAGCTAGCAACAGAAGAAGCACAAGTCAAGACAAGCACCAGCTTCTGCTAGGCTTCTCTGGAGGTCCTGCTGGAGAAGCAAAGGGTGAGAGGGGAAGTTCTCTTCTTAGCCACTGCCGTATCCCCAAAGAACAAAAGTATGGAAAGAGGCAGTTCCAGGAACATCACACTCAGGATATAGATACAGTGCTTCAATGGCCTCACAAGAGTGCCAAGGATTAGCTCCACTTATTTCAGCTCTCTCAAAACACATGGCAACAGTTCTTTTCACCTACCCCCCTCACTCTCAAAAATCCCCTCTCCTCCATTACACCCTTCACCGACCAACACAAAGGTACACTATATTGTTTCTTATTCTCAATGTAGACACTCATTTCTAACATGTGCAGTTACTAGCACCATTCCCTTCAAGTTTGATTGCCTCTACACAATCATTAAGATCTCTCATGGCTCCATGGCTCCTTCCTCACTGCCTACTTCACACACTTGCATTCAATTCAACACTTTCCCCTTCTAATTTACTCTTGCTTCTTTTCCCACTTAGCATAACAAGCAGAAAGCCACCCCGCCTCCTCCCCACCACCCCTCACGACCACTCCTCCCCCTCCCCAGGCCCCTCATCCCCCTCCCCTCAACAAAAATTGAGGAAATGGTGGATTAGTGGTAATGTCATTGGACTAGTAATCCAGAGGCCCAGGCTAATGCTCTGGGGACATGGGTTCAAATCCCACCACTGCAGCTGGTGGAATTTAAATTCAATTACTAAATCTGGGATATAAATCTACTCTCAGTAATGGTGACCATGACAAGTATCATCGATTGTTACAAAAACCTGCCTGGTTCGCCCATGTCCTTAGGGAAGAAATTCTGCTTACCTGGTCTGGTCTACGTTTGACTCCACAACCACAGCAATGTGGCTGACTCTTAACAGCTGTCTGCCATGGCTTACTAAGCCAGTCAGTTCAAGGGCAGTTAGGGATGGGCAACAAAAGCTGGTCTTGTCATTGACCACCACATCCCATAAGAGTAGAGAAAACAAACTTCTGCATTCCCATTTGTGTGAGTCATTCTGTAACTTTTGCCATCTCTGTCCATGCACAATAACAGAGAAAGGACTAGGTACAAAGTAGGAGCAGCCAACTACATGGTGCCATTGGAACTGGAGCAGCAAGCACTGAGGTCACTGGTTCTGTAAAAACAGTCAGGGCATTTCAAGGCTGGAAGCTTCTGTGAACAGGATGTTACTTACATGCCTTCACGAACCTCCAGAAATGCATAAACATGCAGCTTGACTATACTGAGTTACATTGTGATGCCTGTCAACTGCTATTGTCCAGCATCTCAGTGCATTCATTGCTTTAGTCTTCTGAACAGCCAGACACCACTCAGAAGGAGAACCCTTCAGGGAGGTACCGTCATGCACTCCAACATTCCTAAGTAACAACACGGAGACTGATCCTGGCTGGGTGAGTTAGAGAGATCCGCACCTGTGAGACAGCCAGCACTTCCAGCCTATGTTGTGTTATCTCCCAGGGTATCAGCATTATGCAGTCTGCCATGGAGTGTAGGGTCTCCTCTCAGGATGACTGCAGATGTGCCCTCACAAAAGGTGTCAATAACCATGGCCTTTGGTGCAAGTTCAAATGGCTGCCTTGCAAATTCTGGGCTCAAACCTGTTCTCTGCCTTGGAGAGGCAGATGTCCACCTTGGACATGAACAAATTGGATCTCTTAAGGTATGACCCACCTTCTTCAGACTTCTCTCCCACAGATCAGTGGGAGCGTTTGCCCCCAGCCTCATGGGAGTGACAGTAAGGTATATAATTGCTTATGTTCACAGCCTAATTTCAAAGCCCAAAAGTTTCCTTTGTGTGGCCTGTTGGCACAATGTGTTTTCCCAATAGTGTAATAGTGCCCTATGAACTGATAGGATATAGGCTTCTGCTCTGTGATATCATAGGCTTGATAGAGCCATCAGAGTAGATATCAAATTAAACGTGTCTCCACCAGAAAGAGAAAGGGGTGAGTCAATCTGAGCCTCAATCATTTGAGCCCTACTAGCAGATTGCATCATTCTACTGGCAGGCAGCCAGGACAATGTTCTCAACCGAGAACCTAAAAGTTCTTAAACCAATTACTTAGCCAATGAATCATTCCCCAAAAAAACTATACTGTGCATTTCTTTTGTCATTCATCCTGCTGTATTTCAAACTCAAGCTCAGAAATCATCCACACCAAGTAGCATTGTTTTGTGCTGAATGTAACAATAATTTTTTAACTTTAAATCACGAGTGACCTTTATAGCAAAAATTGTTCAAAGCAAAATATGCTTAATTTTCTTTTCTCTATTATCACCCTGAGTTGTAAAATAGGTTGACAATGGAAATACATTGAGAAATGTATGGTTAAGCAAAAAACTATGCTTATCCCACATAACTGGAATGTATGGCTCGCATTGTGGGTGCCATTGCCGTAACTTTAGCAATACTGTAACCATGGAATAACAGTTTCATTACATTGGAATGTCTTCTATTTAACTGTAAAGTATTTTGTATTGAAGCACAGGATAACTGTGTGTAAGTTGTCATTACTGAATTTTGCTACAAGAGATCTGCCAGAGTGGAACTCTACAACTAATTAAACTTGGTTAAGACAATCCTTGCTGAAATAATAGTCATGCTTGTGAGTTCTGAACTTATTGTGGTTTGAAAAGCTTGAATCCTTCTTTTGTTGACTTAGAGTCCTGTTTCATCGAAAGACAGCAGTGCATGGTGGACAAAAATGATGCCATTTGCCAGTCAGCTGCACTGTGTAGTGGTAGATTATGATTTTACCTCATGGTTTCTCACCAAACTAGTGCCCCATTTTAAACAGGCCTGTTGATTGGTGGTGAGGTAGGTCCCCATCGTACGAGAGCATAAATGAGGGAAGAAAAGATTGTCTCTTTATACTTTGTATGAAATAATGAACATGTTTGGAACTGTTCACTCCACCTTTGAAACAGAAATATTTAAGTAAGTATAATGATTGGATTTATGATTTTGCTACAATTCCAATCAGATACTTCCCCCAGACAACAGTTTAGCTAAATCTCCCTCATGTTGATGCAACAGTCCTGGCAGCAGCTGAGAACATGTTTTCTGCCAACGGTTCTGCCCTTTCAGACAAGATGCCTAATATAACTAATGATGAAGAGGGAAAAACATAAATATGGGACAAGGCAGCAGTATGTTTGGATTGATCTTAATAGATTTTTTTAAAAAATCAAATGATTCAAGAGTTTTCAGATATTCTCCACCTCTCTTTCCACCTTTAAGGCACTCCTTAGAAACTACCTCTTTGACCATGTTTCTGGTCATCTGCCCTAATAACCTCTTATGTGGCTTGGTATCAAATTTAGTTTGACAACTCTCCTGTTTGATAACACCTTGGGACATTTTGCTATGTTGAAGGTGCTTTATAAATATAAGTTTTGCTGTTGTTGCTGGGTTGGTCACATTGTTTGGATGTCAGACATCGGGCTCCCAAAGCAGATCTTCTTCTCTCAGATCAGTCAGGGCAGATGTACCGGGGAGGACAGAAGAAGTGCTTCAAGGATGTGCTGTAAGCCAACGTGAAGGAATGCAACATTGGCATCAACTCCTGAGACACCATCGCCTTGGACCGAACCAGATGGTGGCAGAGTCTTTAGGAAGGATCCCAGTGTTTTGAGACCCAATGATGACAAATTGAAGAGGAAAAGGGAAAGTGTCGATAAGAACACACTATGACCCGAACTGATAATACACGACCAGACATCCCACATGACAACAAAGGTCCTCTGTGCCATAAAGTTCCAAATCGGCCTCATCAGCCATCTTTGGACTTATGGAAGACAATCACCCTGACTAGTGAGGGAATAACCAATAATTTAATACAATATAATATACTGAGGTTATTACTGACAATTAAAATGAAAATTAAAAAGATTCTTCCTGCTTGCAGGTACACATCATTTATTGGTGGTGATAAAGCTGAATATGCATATTGTATCATAGAATCATACACACAGAAGGAGGCCATTTGGCCCATCGTGCCTGTGTTGGATCTTAAGAAACAGCTATCAAATTAGTCCCAGTTCCCTGCTATTACCCCGTCCTGCAAAACTTTTCCTTTTCAAGCTTATATCCAATTCCTGTTGAAAGTTACCTCCGTATCAGCTTCTACCATCCTTTCAGGCAGTACAATCCAAATCATCACAACTCATTGCATAAAAAAATTCTCCTCAATGATTGAAACATATATTCCCAATTTGCTTCCAAGCAGTGGGTTAGAGAGAAGCTTTTGTGAAGAATTTTTCTTCGACGATATGGTGAGTTGACATGAGTGGGAATTGGGACGTGGAGGTCAATAGGCCTTAGAGGATCTTCCATCCATTAAAATTAAGTCATAAGATCTGCTATTATAATCTAAGCTTTGAATATGCTGCAACAAATCGAGGCAGCTACCAGTGGAGCAGAGACAGTTACAAAATGAAAGCTGCTCAATGTTGCAATTGAGCAGTAAAGGTTTACATAATGCATTTCCCTTTTTGACCCCATGTTCCACATTGTGCTACAGTAAGTTATTGCCCTGTTGTCCTATGACCACTGGAGTGAATGTGCGGTTTGAAGTAAATGTGGCCCAAAGGACATAGAGATATAGTCAGCCAGCTGTAAATAATTACTAAAATACATGCTGTAATTCTTTTCACAGCCTTAAAGTCATAGAACCATAGAGGTCTCCAGCACAGAAAAAGGCCCTTCGGCCCATCGAGTCTGCGCCGATCAAACCTTAGTCTTTAAGAATGTCAGTACTGGATGAGACTGTGATTAGCTGGAGAGCTATAGGCTTTGCATCTGTACATGGGCCTCCAATACTAGATTGAGGCAAATAATGCAGTTAGTTTATTACTTCTGAACTTTTTATTTCAGGATCCACATTCATTAAAGTAAAAGTTGAAGCAATTTATTTTTATCCTGTAGGCATTGATTACTGTGAGAGATGAGAAAAAGCTGGATTGTGATATTTAACTATCTGTGGCTTAGTTTTCTGAGATTTAATACGTGTGTAATTAAATTGCTATAACAAGGAGATTCAGATCCAGATGAACCTATTATTTATGCCTGTGATTGAGGCAACCCCTGCATAAAATGCACCCGGAAAATTTCACCCAACATCCTTGACTGCTGTAAAAGTTGAAGGTTGACTTTACACAGCTCCTTTGCATTTTCATCTACTTATTGTGAAGGCCGCGGGGAAAAGATCAAGGAACTGGGGCTAACAGAATAACTGTATCAAAGAACCAGAATAGCCATGATAGGCTAAATGATCTCCCTATGTACCACATGATTCTGTCGTTTGATGTTGGTTGGTGTCGCAAATATATTTGCCCTCTCTTATTTTGATCACGTGTCCTCAATAAATGTTCTTCTACTCTTGGTCCTGTGGGGTAATGGGGCCATAATTTCCATGGAGCGGCAATCATAGTTGGAATGCAACTCTGCTTCTAATTACTTGCATTAAAATGCAGCCACACCTTTCTCGCCCAATCCTCTGACTTGGGTTGTGTGAGAAAAGTGCAGCGCAACGGATTCCTGAGGCCTTCAGGTCCAATAGAGTCAGACAGAAGCCACACTATTTTTTTTAACAATGTTAGCCGCCACCCCCCCTCCAATAAAGCAGGTAAGTTTAAAGGTCCAGCCACTTTGAGAAGTCGGGTGTAAGGTAAGTAGGCAGGATGGCTGGGGGTTGGGAGGGGCAGGGGCTAGGATAAGGGAGGTCAAGTGGTCAGTGGGGGATTTGGGTGGCCAGTGGGGGTGTCAGATGGTGAGGGGTGGTGGTCGGGTGGTCAGTGGAGGGGTGGTGGTTGATCAGGGCAGTTGGGGGTTGCAAGGGCAGTTGGAGGAGGATGGAGGCACGGTCAGGGGGTTGGAGTGATGGTCAAGGGAGTGGGCATTAGACAGGTGGTCAGAAGGATAGTCGGGGGGCCCATCAGGGGCTGGAAGGGAAGTCAGGGGTTGGGGTGTGGTCTTGGGTTTGGGAGGGTAGTTTGGGGGCTGGGGGTTTGTTGGGAGGTTGGGAGGATAGTTGGGGTGGACAGGAGCATAGTCAGTGAGAAATGGGGGTATTTGGGGGGGTGGGGGGGTCCCGTAGGGGTTGTGGGTAGTCAGGCAGGGGTCGGGGATGTCCCATTAGCTGTCGGGAGGGTTGTTGGGAGGTCTAGTGGAGGGGTCTGGGGGCGTGAGTAAGGATTGCACAGTGATTGTCCATTGGGCAATTACCCGGCAGTGAGAACCATCCGATACTCTGATTTAAATCGGAAACTTTGGAAGGTTCTGACTGTCTTACAAGAATAGTTGCCCAGGAATTAGAAGTGGTATTAATTTTTTGAAATTTTTCTGGGTAACTATTCCTGTAAGACAGTCTGAACCATCTGAAGTTTGCAATTTAAATCAGAGTATCGGATGGTTCCCAGTGCAGGGCAAATGCCCAGTGGAAGTCTGAACTTCCCGGGTGATCGTCATGCAATCCTTAGGTGGGGACTTCTGGTGCCAGGGGTGGGGAACGGACCCTCGGCCCATCTTTGCATACCTCCCGGGTACAATGCCCCGGAGATTGGAAGTTATGGGACAATATTTAAATGGGAATTCATTCTCCCAATTTCATTCTGGCTCCTGCTTAAACCAGTTTAAATAAATGGTTATGCGCTCTCCGTTGAAAGAGTGGGCAGAGAAATACGCAAGCGTTTTAAGCATTTATCTGCTGCTTTGCCAACAGCAATTTCCATCCTTTTGTACATTAGTAAATTGTAATGGTGCCTCTGACATTTCTGACCTAAGACTGAACATCGCAGCACAATTGTTAACCTCAGCTTTGGCTGTCATGGCATTTACAGTCCATGGTCTGTTAATCCTCCTCCCGCTGCTTTATACCCACTTGGACCTAGGAACAGAATCTACTGCACCGACTCCTTCTCCGCCTCCCTTTGCTTCCTGCCACCTTCAACCCCAGGCTCCCTCCATTCTTCCAGCTCCAGTAAATGGTTGCTCTGTCTCTGGGCGAGCTGGTCAGTCTTATCTGCTTCTTCTTTTCTTTCTGATGCCTCCTTCTTTTTCCTGTCTCCATTGCAAGCCCAGCTTCAGACCTCGCTCCTGCCCTGCAGCCCCCTCAGGCTGATCAGACCACATTGTTAGGTTTACCAGACATCTGCTCCCTGGTTGTTTTAAGTGGGCAGATGGAGTCAGATTGGCATGAGTTGAGAATTTAAAATGTTTTGAGCAAAATTTCCAAGCTCCACTAAATCTGGAAGTGACGCAGACAGGGCCTGAATATACCCGTACCAGCCAGTTTCCCAATCCCATTCCCAGTGCTGACCATTTTAGGGGAGGTGAGTTTAAGCCCAGCAGGGCTGCCCATCCCCATGAAGTGGGCATCTATTTAGGCTTATTGGAGCCTTGTAAGGACAGTAAGGACAGGTGGACTGGGAGTTTCCAGTCAGCATCCAGTTTCCTAAATCTATGGGGACGATGGGGACCAGCTTAATTTCCTGGAGGTAGGCACCCAGTTGCAGGTTGTGGGGGTGATGGCAGGGAGGGGGTGGTGATGTAGAGCTTCAAGCAGGCCCACAGGCTCTCCCTGCCTGCCTGGGTGTGAATGCAACCAGAGACCAGCCTATCGAGGGACTTTGCACACCACCCCCCCAACACACCCAAACCCGCAACTCATTATCTCTGAAGAGATGCTAGTGACCCCTGTGATCTGCAGAGACCAAATTCAAAGCAAGCTATATCAAGATCATCTGCATCTCAGAACCCAGGCTGGCCAACTGCAGACTACTAGTCTGCTAGGACGAAGAGCCCTGAAACCTTCCTTTCAAATTCTTAATTGTTGGAACATTAACAACCTCAGGAACCCAGACAAAAGGATCCACATTCTGTGTCAAAGACAAAGTGGAAAGGTGGGAATCATGTGACATGACCCCCCCGCCCCCCCCCCCCACCCAAAACAAGCTGGTGGAACCTATAATATTGCCATGTGGAGCTGCAAAGCTCAGTCTGCCATCTTTTCATCTACTGAGTAGCAGCATAGAAAAAAGAGTTCTGTCCAGGTTTGAATACCTGGCCCCATCTACACTGTCTCTACTGGAACTTCTGAACTTCTGTACCATCACCTACAAGACTGATTCATTTCCGCATGCCTACCTCATCGCGGAAATCAACAGTACTGGAAAAGGGAAGTAACCAGCATCAGTTCAGCCTGCCAACCTCTATGAAAGAATACACCATTAGACTTTGATTCTGGACTCCGGACACACGTGAAACAATAGTTCTTTACTATAAATCTTTCTTTCTCCATCCGTCTCTTTTATTGTGTGAGTGAAAAGGAGGCAACATTGCTGCCCTCCTCCTGCATTTGAGTGTGTGCAAATAAACTAAGCCTCTGAGTTCACCCTATCTCGAGTTTGCTGTGGGATTACTAATAGAAATTGGATCATACCAAAACTGAAGTGTCGTGAAACATGGCACTACTTATAAAGCGGTAAATCAAAATTAAAACAGCTTTCTGTTTACAGATGGGTGGTGAGAGGAGAAATCAGGGCTGTTTAAATTAAGCCCTCCCCCTATCTGTAACACATAAATTAAGGCAAGAAAAGGAAGGTTGTCCTTATACTGTACAATGTCTTGAAATTTAAAAAAAAAACACCAAATTTACATATGTCAGATAAAACCTACATAGTCTGCAAGAACACATTAAATGAAGCACCAAGGGATTTTGTCCCGACTAATTCTCAGTCATTAATCATCATAATGCAGTAAGAGGATATGGGGGATTGAAGTGGGCAGCAATGCATCAGTTCCCCGGGAGTCTGAGATTGAGGAGATTTTAACTCCCTGGCCATATTGCACGCACTGACACTAGCCGCCACCCAAAGCTGCCAGGAATTATGTCAACACCCATGGTTAGGAGTAGAAAGTCATGGGGAGATGGGATGGGGAGGTGACCAGTTGAAGTTGTCCCTGGAAAGATTGGAGAGCAGGCAGAGGGGAGGTTGAATTCAGCAAAAGCCACAATCAGGCAAAGGGGTAGCACACTAGGGGCAGAAAAGTGCAGGGAATCCTTGTGCACAAGGAATCTTTAAAAAGTAAAGAAAGATAAACTACCTGGGCTTTTTTGCTGCTGTTGCTAGCTTTCACTGGCAGGCCTTAGAGCCCATGGTTAAATTGATGGCACGTCCGAATGGCATCATTTGGCAGACCCCTGACAGTTTAGTTTAGGTCCCCATTTGTCTGGAGCAGCAGGGCTTCTTCCTATGTCTGATTTAAGGTAAGTTAAAATGGTGGACTATGGAAATGCTTCAGGAATGCAGAGACATATGACCACGCCTCCCCCCACCACCACCACCGCCCACCTCCTCCCCACTAATTAAATCTTCTTGTTCCTAGAACATGGCTGGGGAGGTGGAGTGAAGTTAAAATTGGGGTATATGAGCTTGTTTCTATTATTTTCAACATTAACTGGTTTTGCTGTAGTTTTGAGGTGTCACACCATTATGCTGCAAAGGACATTTTTGGCTTGTGAACGTACATAAACGCTGCCTGCTACCCTGCTAATCCCTGCTTATATAGTTGGTCAGGTTTAATAAATTCATCAAGTTACTAATAGGCTAAATACCAAACCAACTTCAGATTTTTCCTGTGCAAGCTGTGTAAACCAAACCAAGTGTTGCTACACGTGTTCAACCTCCCATGAGAACTAGACCTCACCAATTTTTGTGCTCCAGCTTTCTACAAACATATCCCATATGTTTTGAATTTCCTCTGCAGTCTCGTTTACTGGCAGCAGAAATTCCAGGCTCCAGTGTAGGCAGCACTGGTGTAATGAGAGAATGCCTTGCGGTCTCCTTTTATTCATTCGTCTCCAGTGTTCTGCTTATCATTTGTTTGAAGTAATATAATGCTTTTGCTCAATATTATGGATGCTGGGCTGCATTCACTGCAGTGATTAGATCAAAGTTATCGACTAGTTTAAGACCCCATTCTTTTTTAGTTGAAAAGCACTGAAGAGCTCTTATAGATCAGTCCAACACTCATTCTGCCATACTCCAGACGTGATAACATAGAAGTGATAGTAAAATCAATTTTGCTAACTTGGGTGTTAGCTGTGGTTCAGTGATAGCACTCTTCCCCTCCAGACCAACCAGTATTGGGTTCAACTCCCAAGCCAGGCTTGAGCACAACATCTAGATTGATACTCCAATGCAGTACTGAGAGAATGCTGCACTGCCAGAGGTGTTGTCCTTCAAACGTTTAATTGAGATCTCATCCGTCCTATTAGGTGAGTGTAAGAGATCCCGTGGGACTATTTGAAAGCAGAGCAGGGATGTTTTCTCTGGCGTCCTGGCCAATATTTATTCCGTTAAAAAAACAGATGATATGCTCAATATTATTTGTGGGACCTTGAGGTGCACAGATCGGTTGCCACACTTCCAACATTACAACAAAGACTATGAGGAGAGTTTTCTCCCCATCGGGGGTTGGGGGGGGTGGGGGCGGGGGGTGGGGGGGGGGGGGGGGGGGGGGGGGGCGTTGGATGGGAGTGGGCGGAGGCATACATACAGCTGGTCGGTACCCGCGATAGGCTGGGCACCGCGATTTTATGTTGGTGGGCCAATTAAGGCCCACCCAGCGTGATGTGCACCCGGAAGCACTGTGCGCTCCCTGTGCGGGTGGGTGAGTCTGGGTCTGCGCTCTTTCGTGCATGCACGTGAAAGAGTGCAGAAATCTCCCTGAGGCACAGAGCTGCCTCAGGGAGATTAATTTAAGTTCAAAAAAATTTAATAAAGGAAAAAAAAAAATGTTTAAGACATGTCCCCTCATGTGAAACTGTCGCATGAGCTGGGACATGTCAGTAAATTTTATTAAAATTTTTTACAAGATTTGAAAAATCTTCATGAAACCTCATCCCACCTGTGAATGAGGTTCCATGAAAAATGTGAAGGCTGCCTGGGCTCTTTGCCTGCCCGCCAACCTTAAGGTCGGACAGGCAGTTCAGTTTATTGCTTTAGTTGATAGCTAACTGGCCTTAATAGGCCTTTGACAGTTTGGCCGGCACGCAGTCAATTCAGGTGCGTGCCCGCCAAACTGTAAATCCGAATGACACATGCCCAACGTCACCACGCATCATTTTATGCCTCGGCGAGCGGGCCCTGCCCCCGCTCACCGAGCCGAAGATTCTGCCCTATAAAGCACTTTGGGGTGTCCCGAGGTTTTGAAAGGCTTAGTATAAATGCAAGTTCCTTCCTTCTCTCCGCCTTCCCTTCCCTTTGCCAGCTTAAATACACAGCATGCAAGTGAGAACGGATAACCTGTCATACCCAACACCCCCCACCGCACCCCAACCCCCACCCTAATTCCTCCCCTTTGGCACTTTCCGCAGCAAATAGAAACACAAATAGAAAATGGCAGACGATCACCACAGCCCAACTGGGTTAAAATTACAGATTATAATATTAGGCACAAATGCATCTGCATGTAGGCTATTGGCTAAGATATTATCGTAGTGGTGGTGCTGGATTAGCAATTCTAGATGTTTGAAACTTACCCTTACAAGTTGTGAAATTTGGCAGTTCATGACCAGATAAAATAACTATTAAAATCCCAACTGGTTCATTGGTATCATCCTTGCTGACTTTGTGCGCTACCTGACTGACTCTTAATCCTTTATGTAGTGATCGTAACACAATTGCTTCACAAAGGGCCCATCACTACTTTCTCAGGACATGTGGCTGTGGGCAATGCTGGTGTCAGCTGCATCCTGAGAACAAATACAGAAAACGTCTCCAGTTGTTATTTTAACAGACGTGCTAGATCATTTATAATGAGCAGGTTAATGACTCAAAAAATCGAGAGGAATTTCATATAAGCACAAAGGTTTGCTACTAAATGTATCACTCAGAAAAACTTTGTCTATAAATGTGATAAGGAATAGGATGCTAACATCTGGTACAAGGTATTGACCATCTCTGGGCTTGAAATCTCATCATTAATATCTTTTGAACTTTGTTCTTATGGCTTGTAATGTCATCTCAACATCCTCATTGTTTACTGTTCTGTCACACATGTCAAAATTTGCTGTTCCCTAATTATACTGCAAAGTGAAAGGGGATAATTTTGACTTTGGGCAGCAAGTGTAAAACAGCCAATTTCTCCTGATTTTCCCTTATATTGACTGCAAAATGCAAAAAAAAAAAACTCCCCAATTATTCTTTTCACAGCTGTGGCTTCTCTGTGAAACCGAGTGCATTCATTTTCTATATTCCAGTCAGTTGTCATTGATCTGTTGAGCTGATGATATAAAGTTATTGAATGGGAATAAAGAAGCCCTGCTAGAATTCCATAGAGCTTTGGTGAGGCTACATCTGGAGCGTGTAGTTTTTGGCCCCATATTTAAGAAAGGATATACTTACATTGGAGGTGGTACAGCAAAGGTTCACTAAATTGGTCCCTGGGGTGAGCGGGTTGCCCTATGGTGAAAGGTTGAGTAAATTGGGCTTATATTTTCTGGTGTTTAGGAGAATGAGAGGCATTGAAATCATTGGAACAGACACAATTCCGAAGGAGCTTAAGAGGGTAGATGCTGAGAGATTGTTTCTGCTGGCCAGGGAATCTAAAATATACAGGTACATCTCAGGATAAGGGGCTGATCATTTAGGACTGAGGTGAGGAGAAATTACTTCACTCAAAGGGTTGTGAATCTTTGGAATTCTCTACTTCAGAGGGTTGTAAATGCTGTATTGTAGAATACATTTATGGCTGGGATGGACAGATTTTTGGTCTTTCAGGGAATCAAGGGATATGGGGAGTAGGCAGGAAAGTGGATTTAATACCCAAGATCAGCCATGATCGTATTGAATGTCAGAGCAGGTTCGACATTTCTTGTGTTCTTGCGATTAAAGCACATGATACAGAGCAGGCTGAAAATGTGCAGAGACATAATGATGGCTCTTTGCAGTGAGGACCTGAGACACAATGCCAAACCTCAGTGCATGCAAGGTAGGAGTGCACATGATTGTGTTTAAGGAAAGCTAGAGTGTATTTCATGTGTGAGTATCAGGGTTCAGTTAATTTTAGGTCATTTAAGCTTTGCTTTCATGATTTATGACTTCATCCAAACCCTAGAAATCTATTTTTTTGTAATATTCACCAACAATGTTTATTCTATGTAACTGACTGCAAACAAAATGTGTAATTTCCCTTATTGGAATTTGGTATTCAGTCCAACCATAACAAAATTTAGTCATTTGGCTCTTTGTGCCACATGGTTACACTAACAGCACCCAACGAAACAACAGAATAGTGCACTGTCGGCTTCATAGCTGGCAATGTATTTTACATTGATTTTCTTTACATAATAAATATTTATATGCTATGTATTTTATGATACAAAGGTTGGGTATACTGCTTTCTCACCTCCATTAGCAAATATCTGAGCAAAGTAGAACTTGCCGCAGACAAGTTGTATTTGAATGCATACTACATACAATTTACAGCACAGGAACATGCTATTTGGCCCATGCCAGGTTTTATGCCTCACACGAGCCAACTCTCACTTCCATCATTTACCATGGGAAAGGATGTTTTACGTTGCAGTCTGTGCCATGACAGATCGGCCTGTCTGCCATTCTCCTGCCTTTTGCTGTTAATGAAGCAACTGATATTCTTACGAGCCACCAGAGCTGTGGCTGTGCTGCTTTGTCCGTGAAGCAGAAAGCGGCCGTGACATTCCAGTCGATGTGAAAATGCTGTAGTCACGGCATCAGCAGAAAGTGACATCATAATGTCACAAGTGGGAGTCACCGCTTATATCCGATGACATCGAGATGATGTGCTGTACTCATACTGCCAACAGAACGACATATTTACTGGCCAGAGGAAGCCCAGTGGAATTTTAAAAAGGGCTTTTCACTCCACCTGTGTTAAAATTTAAAGCAACAGCCCATTTAGCTTTCAGGCACTAGAGTTGTAAAACCTCTTCATGTGTTGGAGCTTGTAGTACAAGGTCAACATAATGTTTCCCCAATTTGTTAAAGAAACACGCAAGTTGAGTGAAAAAGATCATGCGGTTAGAAATTAGCAAAAATAAAGCCAGATTTGAGGAAGAGATAAGCTTTCCGACAGTGACGTGCTTCCTTGTGACTGTTGAATGATGTGCCCGTAGTATGTCATCTTCTTCATCAGAATCAGCCTAAGCTTTCTCTTCTGCTGGACTTGGAATCCAGAGGCCTTAACAAAGGATACAGGTTCAAGTCCCACCACAACAACTGAGGATTTTAAATTCAATTAATGAAATCAAATCTGGACTGAAAAAGACTAGTATCAGTAAAGATAACTATGAAACTACTGGATTATCATAAAAACTCAACTGGTTCATTAGCGTCCCTTTGGGGAGGAAATGTGACTAGTCTGACCCATATGTGACTCCAGGCTCACAATAATGTGGTTGACTCTTAACTGCCCTCTTAGTTTGTCTATAGTAAGGCAGTCAGTTGTATTCAGGAAGGTGGTTGACCATCACTTTCTCAAAGGTAATTAGGGATGAGTAATAAATGCTGGTCTTACTAGGGTACATATGGGTTAAAAAAAGGGGATCCTCCTACTAATTGTTGGGGTATTATTTAACAGTTTTAGTTTATTCTTTTCCCTCAGTGTTTTGTAAACCAGGTCAAGATTACTCCTATTTAATGAATAACCAACATTTTTCAAAATCGTTTTGCTCGTAATGTGTTTTGATTGACAAGAACAGAAATAACAAGCCTGTTTGCTGGCATGGTGCCTTGTTGAAAATAACAATGGGAGATTAAATTATATCATTGTAAACCTGATTCTGAACCCTAAATTCACATCTAAAGGAAATTCTGGATCTGTAGCTCCTTGCATTTTCACCCCTTAGCAACTGAACAGAAAATAATATTCAGAGCATGAACAAATAACAATAATCAAAATAAAAACTGTTGAAAATTATATAAAAGACCAATAATAAAGGCGAGATGTTTCTGTAGTGTTGCTTGGCATTTCTAAAGATGATGACAGTGCTAAAACTATTGATGCTATATTTATCCATGTGAAGTTATCTCCAATGGTAGTCTCAATCAGCTCTCATTTGGAACTTGTGACTGCCAACAATTCAGCTATTGTAAAATTGTTAATGTGGAATACCCCAGATGGTGCATTTCAATAAGGCCATCACATAATATCACAATGCAGGGAAATCAATTTGATTTTCACATTCCTACTTAAGGACTATAGCATTCAATTTTGTACAGGCCATGCAGATTGCAGTAAAGCAGAATACTGATCAAATGTTCTTTGATCAACATGTGTTCAGTGTTCGGTGAAGGCAAGGTTTCCCAATTAGTTTAAATCAAAATCTATAAACAGGCATGACCAAACCAATTAAAATACCCTCCAGTTTGATGTCCTTCCAGTTATTTTCCAACATGGGTCTATTTTTGGACACATGTTTCTCATTTCTTTCCTTATTTTTTTAAAGCCCACCTGGGTTTACATTTTTCACAAATGATCCCTGGGCATCACATAAATCTCCACCATTCACCTTGTAGGGGGCTCTCTTTAAACCATTGAACACAGCATAAGCAGGCATTACCCTGATATTGGTCCAAGTGGTATTAAAGTTGCTGATACTGAAGAAAGTATGGATAATAAAAGATCAGGTAATGAGTCATCCTAGCAAAAGATCCACAGCAGCTGGTTATATTGGCTGAGGTTTGGGAAGGTGTATTTGCCAATGGGAACAGTGCTATGGTTATGGTCCAAGAGCAGCAACTTAGAGGCTGGAAGATTAAATTTAGCTAATGCCAGAAAATGACAATGGTGGTTGCTGGATTATTATGAAGACTTAACTAATTTTTATAATGCCCATTGGAGTGGAGCCTGTCTTGTGTAACTTCGGTCCAATTTGTGGCTGACACTTCATAAGCCAATTAATCGTAAACACAATGAGATACAGTTGTGCCTTCGGCGAAATCACAAGACGAGTGGTATCACATCAGCTGTCCATCACACTTGCAGCCCAATATTCATTTCTAATAGAGCTGAATGTCAGGCAGACGATGTGATACTGTCTGCTTTTTTTGTACTACTCTATTGGCAAAATAGGATTGGTAAAATTCTATCCAAATTGCCCAGGAAGAAGTCTCACTGCCACATTCTGAGGGCCACTAAAGATACCAATAAATGTGATTTGCCAGTGTCGCAAGCACCCTCAGAACAAATTATATTTTAAAAAAACTCTAGGAATGGGGTGTGGACCAGAAGAACAGCGGAGAAAAAAACATAAAACGAGGAATTGGAAATAAAAAGAAGAAAAAAATAAACAATTTTCATGTTATATTATTCAGCGAGTGCAGTCTGATTTACTTTTCTGCTCACATGTTTTCTCCTTTTAGCCCATCTTTCCTGACTGCACTGATTTATACCAGCACAGGTCCAGAGGCAGTGCTAGTTCTTCATCTAAGTAGCCAGCTTTTAAATGTGATGCTGCAGGGGGACGATTGGCAGACTCTTTGATTGTGGGAGGGCATGATAGCCAGTGCCAGGACAAAAGTGATCTGATACGGAAATAACAACACTACTCCTCATGTTTTTCCTGCATCAAAAGTGTTTTGCAGAAAGATGGACCTGAGCAAAATAGCCCTGAACACTATACAATCATCAGCAAACATCTCCACTATCCCTTATGATAGAGGGAAAGTCACTGATGAAATAGCTGAAGGTGGTTGGACCTAGGAGACTGTCGTGAGGAACTCCTGCAGCAATATACTGGGGCTGAGATGATTGACCACAAGCATTTTCATCTGTGCTAGGTATGGCCCCAACCTTGGTGAGTTTCCCTCCCCAATTCCCATTGACTTTGATTTTACTAGGGCTCATTGATGTTACACAATCTTTAGTACCCATAGTGCTGTTATACATTGGCCAGAGGCTCCCTATCTTATGGGGCTTTGAGGCCAACACAGCACTTGATATTGGGAAGAATATCAAGGAATCAGGATTGTATTATCAGCCGCAATTTTTTTAATGTACAAAATTGGATTTAAATGTTTCCCAATTAATTTCAAGAGTGATGGGAAGCCTGTTCAGTAAAGTTCATAAGTGCATAAGAAATGGGAGCAGGAGAAAGCCATACACCCCTTTGATCCATCTCTGCCATTCAATAAGATTATTATTTCAACATCAATTCCACTTTCCTGACCTATCCCCATACATCTTGGCAACCAACCACTCTATGTGGGGGGGAATGAACATTTAAATATGATCAGGAGATTCTGTGCCTCATGGTCACACAGTTTATGAAATGTAACAACTTTCAGCCGAGTTTTCCAAGTGTCAGATAACCCATCAGCTTCCTCAAGTTGAGAACTTGGTGGGTTCAGGAGGCTAAGTGCCTTTGCACTACCGCCTGGATCCAGGTGTCTTCCTTGAGGAACCTCCACAATAGGGTTCCTCTCCACAGTGACCTCTCCGATCCCTTTCCAGGCTCCAATCATCCCTTCATCTGTAGGTCCCACCCCTGCACCACCACCAGTCCCAGCACCCTCTCACGAAAACATACTTTATGCCAAATAATGATTTTAATCCATCAGCTGGAAAATCAATCTGAACATTTAAAAATTGAGACTTTTCAAAACACAGACTTAAATGTGTGACTTGAGCTCGCAACAAGAATGGCTACTCAATTTGCATCACTATACTTTCCACATTGCAACCAACTGAGATGGGGACACCACTTCTGTAAAGACCCATCAAGGATAATGGCCTCAGGAGAATATGAGAGAGCCACATATCCTGCCCCTATCAACAAGGCATCAAGACATTCACCTGGGATATGCAATGGCGGGCGGTGTTCCCAGACATGAATTTATCAAGCTACAATGGAAATACACTTTAAATCCAATCATTTGAATAATGGCTGGCTGGAAAAGAGGATTCCTAGACATGAACTGATTGAATTAGATGGGGGAATACCCTAGTGATGAGCATGTTTGAATCACAGGGTGACAGTCATGTGACAGGTCCACTCTTTGTGCGTTTAAACTTCTCCATTCTCTGCAGTAAGAGGACAGCAGCTGAGACGCTGATGAGAGAAGACAAGTGGGGTCCCTCCCTCCTCCCTCTCTCTCCAACCCATCTTGCAAGCTTCGAACCCTGTTTTCTGTCCGTGACCTTCCAGGGATGCCCCTACTGCAGACAGAGACATCTTAAAAGAATTCAACTCAACACTACCGTCTCCAGGAAAACAGCCAAATCAGCTGTCTATATCTTTAAATCAGAAGCATCAGGACTACTGAAGGAAAGTAACAAGACCACCAAATTCAGCCTGAAGCTAGCAGATCACCGAGCTACAGACTGTACATTCCTTTTATTTCACTGGACTCTAAGTTGACAAATCCAACCTTTCCCACTCTGTAACCTGTTGGTGCGTGCTTGTGAACTTCGAGTGTGTGTGTATGTGTGTGTGTGTGTGTGTGTGCGCGAGAGTCGTAGCATATTTTATTATTTTACTTAGATTGGTTTAAGTATAATAAAGCTCACTTCTTGCTTTGTTAAACTCAAGAAAATCTGTCCAATTGGTTATTTTATGATCATAATGTGTGAACAGTTAAACACTGAATTCGTAAGTATATCCTTTTCAAAAAAGACATTTTGCGGTCAAATGAGAAGGTAAACAGGAGAGCCATTCGACCCCTCCTCACCTGACTGTAACACCCACCACACTGAGGCCTCTGATTCTCCCAACCCTGTACCCTTTGGCTTCCCCTCTACTCAGACACCTGACCTCCATCTCATGCCCCACCCCTACGCCGGGATCAGAGGCCCTCAACAACCCCATCCCTCCACCGATCGCTCCCCCTTCAGTCACCTCCTCCCAATCGACTCTGCCACCCCATCCCAAACACAACCCTCTGACTCCACTCGATCCCCTCCCTTCCCCACCCCCTATTCATGGCATGGAATGACCTGCTGGTACAATCATCAGTAACCGGTGCCCTGAGCGTGGGGCAATCCCGAATTGTGGGGTCCCCACTGACTTTCTGGCTGTGCAGCGAGTCAGGCCAGTAAAAATTCTTTGCTAAATCTTCACCATTGACTAAAATATTTGGACTGACTTGAAATAATAAACTATCCTTCATTTATTAATGAAAGGATAAGGTTGGTTCAAACAACACCGATAACTTTCACTGGATCTAGGAAAATAAATGAATGATGTTAACATTATCAAAGTTAGCACAATATGTTTGAGGTTTCATACATTATCAAAATAAGTGGTCTGCACAGACTATCAGAATGAAAGTTGGTGGTTTGAAATTGCAGAATCCCAAATGAATAGCCTGAGAGACTTTGGTCTACCGGAAGATAATTACAAGCTGATACACTTTGTCTCCCTCCTGTCTACTGGCCACATGTAACTTAGTGCCATGGGCCATTAACAGCAACCACCCACAAGGTTAATGTCACTCATCTACTGGCATGGCAACCAGTATATTTTAACAGATCTTTGAACTGACAGATGTGAATTATGGCAGAAAGATCTGGGTTATATCTGAATATAATGTCCAGGTTTTCGTTCAGGTTTCTTTCTGTTGAAGGATAATAAAAGAAGTAATGTTCAACAGATGAATTTAACTGACAGAATAAAGGCTGGAACTCCTCAGATTGCATCCTAACACAAGCTGCAGCTATGTTCTTTGAAAGTGAACCTTTGTATTTTATAAATCTTGCTCGGAACAAACTCCCCCCCCCCACCCCTAATTGCTGAGTAGGTAAACCTCCCCACCAAGTATCTTGTCTGGGCTAAGAATTTTAGTCATGAAGAAAGATTGTGTAGCCTGGGATTGTTTTTGTTTGAACAGAGGAGGCTGAGGGGGGATCCAATTGAAGTGCATAATATTATGAGGAGTCTGGATAGAGTGAATAGGAAGGCCCTAGGCCCCATGATTGAAGACTCCATAACTAGGGAGAAAAGATTTAGGCTAGGAGATTGGAGGTTTAGTTGGAATTTGAGAGGAAATGTTTCCCCCCTGAGGGTGGTAGGGATCCAGGACTCAATGATTGAAAGGGTGGTGGAGTCAGAAACCCTCATAACATTTAAAAAGTCAGTGTAAACTTGAAGTGTAAACACCTGTAAACCTTTGGACCAAGAGATTGAATGTGAGATTAGTCCGGATGGCACCCTCTCGGCTATCAAGAACACAATGGGCCGAAAGTCCTCCTTCAGTTCTGAAACAATTTCTATGATTTTACGATTCTATTTTAAAACAAAACCACACACACCAGGAAATCCAAGGTTTGATTTCCGGTCCGAGCTGATCTTAATGGTGGTATGTTTTACATTTGACCCTGTGACAACAAAGTCGGAAATGGGAATAGAAACCAGTCAGGGACATTCCCACATGACCAAAACCAGCCTTACCACACCCCCAGCCCCCCAACCATGCCACCCCCACCACCACCCCCCCACCCCTACACCCCCCACCCTCACACCCCCACCCCCACCACCACCCCACTGCTCATTGATTCCAATCAAGTGAATCCTTTTGGGCCACCCACCAACTCTTTGGAACTCTCCCTCCACAAAGTTATTTTCCTCTCCATCTCTCCCCATCTTTCAACACCTCCTCAGATCCAGCAAGAACTGAGATCTTATTTGTCCATACAGCATTGCTCTTTTCTACACTGGGCAGTGAATTTACCAACTGTTTGCAGCTCTGGCCTCCTATGCATCCCTTCACTGCCTTTGACTTACCATTTGTGGCACAGACTTCGCTCACTTCAGACCTACTCTTTGGAATCCTGTCACTAAGCCTCTCTTCCAATGGAGAGAGGGTAGCAAATTGGAGTGGAGGCAGAAGAGCTTCTTGCATGATGAGTAGGCTCAAGGGCCCATATGGCCAACTCCCGCTGCTATTTCTTAGGTTATATTCTTATGTTCGTCGCCATCTCTCTCCACCTTCGAAGCCTCCTTAGAATCTATTCCTCTGACTGAACTTACAGTTACCACATCCCATCCTCCTCTAACTCACCACCTTCTGGGATCAACATCTGTTTCCATTACCCTGATGTGTGAAAGCACCTTGGAACATTTTCTAACATTCAAACTACTGTAAAAAATGCAAACGTTTAGAGTGTAAATCTGCTATAGTGTCTCAAGAGTGACTTTACCAGATGAGAGAGCCCTTAACCAGCTGTGGGATGACAGTACATGTAATATAGAGATGTGTGCTTCAGGTGACATTGGCCATACACGTGTGAAAGGAATTCAGATAAAAGCAATTGAGCAACAGAGTTATAAAAAGTTGATTTAGACTAGTGACCATGCAGAAGAATGGTTAGTTTGTTCCCCCCTAATTCCCCTATAAATGAAATGGAGATGGTTTAGACAGATGAAGGGGTTCATTTATATAAGAATAAATGCTAGTCTGCAAATCCCATAGACAGACTTAGCCATGGGTGTATGATGTTGCCTCAGATCTTTATTCAAAGCAGAAATTTATTTCTAGTATAACTGAATATAAATTAAGATTGCTTTCATGAAGTGATAGCATTCACCAAACAAATCTACAAACATTATACATAAACACAAAGTTCAAATTAATCTCTACTTGGTGCATTATTTGCAAATAAAATGGTAAATATCATAGTTCATTTTAATTCTAAGATTTTACCTTAGCTAAGGGTTAGAATGATTGGCACAGTGTAAAATACCAGTACTGTGGATCACTGGTGCCTCTATATTTAAATATTGCCTGGAGAAATCAACAACTAGTCTAACTGCAGTCACAAAAGACATCATTTGACCCCAAAACAATAAAATTTATTGGGATATATAAGTCAGAACATAAGATATGCAGCAAGCTTAGTTTAAGATATGCAGCACCTCACACCAACTCAGCAGCAGCTTCCAACTTGCTCTGGGGTCGTCCCCACCCAAAACAGGGCCATATCTGTCGATCAGGCTGACTTCTGGGAGGTAATCCTGTAGACAAAAAGACTCACCCCTCTAGTATTAAAAACATCGGAACAGGAATCCGGCTTTCCTGTTCAAACTCTTCCACGTCCTCCCCGCTTATGAAACCTGCTCCAATCAATAGCAGGACCTGCTTGTTGAGTGAGGATCCTTTCATCTGATTTGGCGAAGAGCCTCACTCACAGAAGTCATGTAGAGGGTGCTGTGTTGAATCAGGCACTGGAAAAGAGCAAGTCTCTATTCAAAAGTCTGCAAAATCTTTGCAGGTAGATGTCAGCGAAGTGAATAGCAAAACACAATTCCTTCATCTGACCACAAATCTGGAGCAATATCATTTTTGCGTAGTCAATGTCTTAATATATATACATAGTACAATTACATTTACAGGTACGTATGCAGCAAAGAAACATTTACAGATTGCTTGCAGAGGCATATGTGTGGAAAGGTTTGTGTATAGGGGTATGGTGCAAACTATATGAGTATGGATGTGTGTATAGCAAAGAGATATTTTTGTACCAAAAGCAAAAAACTATTGATGCCAAAAACATGAAATAAAATATGCTGGAAATGCTCAGCAGTTCTGGCAGCATCTCTGGAGAGAGAAACAGTGTTAATATTTCAGGTCTGTGATCTTATACCAGAACTGAAATTTTTATAACCAGCTCCTTCGAGTAAGTTTGGTTTAAAGCAGAAACATTTTTGGAAGCTGCTGTGAGCCAATTGAATTGAAATATGAAATCAGCAGAACAAATTCAGTGCATCAAAGGGAAATATTTTCAAATAGACCTGACTCCTTTATTTATTCACTCTTGAAGATGTTCTGAAGATGCACAGCAGAAACTCACCAAGCCTCCTTAGACAGCACTTTCCAAAACCATGACCACTACCATCTAGAAGGACAAGGGCACCAGACACATGGGGACACCACCACTCAGAAGTTCCCTTCCAAGCCACTCACCATCCTGACTTCCCAGAATTAACAAACAGTAGAAACTGGGAAATAAGAATACTGATCTAAACTGGTCTTGTATGCCTTAAAATGGAACAGTAGTAAAAACTGGGGAATAAGAGTACTAGCCTGAACTGTTTTTTCCCTTCTGGGTTGGAAATGTATCACCGTTCCTTCACTGTCTCTGGGTCAATATCCTGGAACTCTCTCCCTAACAGCACTGTGGATGTACCTACACCACATGGGCTGCGGCAGTTCAAAACTCACCACCACCTTCTCAAGGGCAATTAGGGGTGAGCAATAAATGTTGGCCTAGCCAGCGATGCCCACATCCCACAAATGAATAAAAGAAAAAGGTTTCCCACATCCTTAGTTTTGTTTAATCAAAACCAGTGACCTTACTATCAATTGGCTTGTTATCCAGTTAATCTTCCATTCTCTTAAATACCGCCCATTGCACAGTGGTGTCAGGTTCCTGACAAATGTAACCATAACAATGTCATTAATCTTATGTAGCTATTGAGGTGTTGCAGTGAGCAAAAGGCTCCTTTGATTAGAAGCTGTGATTAATTAACTTGAAGGCCTGACATTAGGCACTCATCACACTTCTTATTTCCTTATACCATGTATCAACATATCAGCAACACCATCTACGACTGGAGTCAATTCAATTTCGACTTAACAGCTGCTGATTTTTTGTGCTTTCAAGTAGGGGCTCTTAGTAATGGAAATGGAATATTTTCTCTTTTGATGCCTGCCACATTGGCATCAAGCATGATAGCCCACGTATAGCACAGCCAGTTAGAGTCAAAGATGCCTCAGGTTGGTGCCCAAGCCCAACCTCAGGGGGATTCTATTTGCCACTCAGGTGTGCCATTCCCATTTGTCATACCCTCCACCCTTGAAGTAAATCTTCTTAAATGCTTAAGGGCAAAATGCTCACCACATTTGAAATTACATATTTGTAGTGAAATCTTCTGCACATCTGGAGTCTGTGAATCTTTCTCAACCTTCTAAAAGCAGATCACAGACATGTGACTGGACTTGTAGCTTCAATGGAGTAGAATACCATTAATGATTACCAAACTACTACCCATGTATTGTATAATTCAAGTTTCTGAGGTGTGGTTTTCATTTAGGTTGCATCCAAACTAGCTCCTATTTTAAAATTGATTAAACTGAGTATTTTTCTGTTTGTTAATACACGTTTAGATGCTGTAAAATTATATTTTCTCTCGTAACATATATTCTGATACAGATACAGCTTCAGTAAAAAGATCAGTTTGATTTTAGAAATGAATGACATGGATTGTAAACCATAATAAACCAGGATTGCATCTGCAAATGAATTAGATATGATCATGTACAATAATATACTTCAGTTTGGCACACTTTTCAGTTGCAACCATTCCAAGGCAATTGCTCAGCTCACAAGCAATGTCTATAAAAAGTTTCAGCAAGAAACGATAAGAAGGTATTTCATGGTTCTATAATAGAATCTATAACATTTGTTTACAATTTCTTTATAACTTATGTTTTCAGTGTTTAAAGTTTCCAAATTGGACAAGATGCTTGTATACAAGCATGAACACAGATGTATTTCGTGTTAAATTGCACAACATGATCACAACAGCTATTGGAAGCTCTCCAAAAAATCATTTTAAATCTTAGAATTGCTTGATGACACAAGACGGTTGTCCATCAGGTTTGTCTTCCTGGTAGTCATATGATGCATGGCGTTATTGACCCAACATATTTAAAATTCTAAGTGGCGAGAATGAAAGAGATGCCCTGTTACTGTTGCATTCTCTAAAGTGCTTACTGTAAAGTATGAGCAATCAAGTCATGAGAGCCAACTTGTTTCAATCAAGACATCAATCAAATTAGATACTCAAGTAACCCATTGACAACAGGCCAGTTGTTGCCAGAATAATGTAATGAACTCTCAGGCACTCAAAGTTGATAGCTGATCTCCTCTTCTGGGGAGGGATTGAATATCGTCCAGCCAGTTCTGATGTAGAATACTACTTGTACAATAAATTCTATCCACAACACATCTAATGCCAAATTTAATTCTACTACAGCTGGCAAAATACATTTAATACAAATTAGTCACCAATCCAGAAATGAGTCAACTCATAAATTCAATGCGTTTTTGCAAATTGTTTTCATTAATGCCAATGAGTTCATCGAGCAGCTGAACCATCCAGACTAGGAGGGTCGCAGGTTCAATCCTCTGTCTGTGTTATATTGACTGAACTCAGCTATAATTAGACTCAGGCCTCTTAGGTTGGGGAAGGGAGAATTCACCTTGGTTTTAAGGATTGCCCAGAGATTGCTGCTAGAATGTCTGTGGGCACTCAGCAAACCTTCTACAGGTGGCAGCTGGACCAAGCAAGATCGGAAGGGATGATAAATGGATGTGTTTCGGGTTGGCAGGATGTGGGTACTGGTGAGCTCCAGCCATGTGTACTGGCAGTTCTTTTGTTTTCCATTTATATAAAACCACTTGGCATAGATGCAAATTAGGACAAAAATTTAGGAGACTCACTGAGAACATGGACTATTGAGCAGAGTGGGAGGTAGGTGCAGCTGTAAAGTAATACATTTTGTGAAAAAGATCAGTGAAAAGTTGCACATTCTAACTGTAAGGATCTTTGGAGGAGCAGGGAGATCAAGTGGCAGGGTTTTTGGGTCAGTGGGTGGGTGTGATCGGCAAGTCCAGGACCAGCCGGGGCATGGACTACCGACCATGATCGGCCCCCAACTATGATTTTACGCTGGCTGGCCAATTAACGGCCAGCCAGCGAGACGTGCACACTGAGAAACTCAGCGCTGCCAGGGTGGGGGGCTGGAGGAGGCTGGGCGCTGACGTCAGCGTGGGCGCAGGCGAGCGCTGACAGAAAACTCCCTGAAGGCAGAGAGCTGCCTCAGGGAGCTGAAGACCTGAAAAGCATTAAATAATGGTTTTAACATCAAGAAAAAAAAACATCTAAGCATCACAATCAGACGCCTGAACGTATACAATGATTAAAAAATGCAGTCCATAGATTTTTCTTTTTCTTTCATTTAGTAACAGAAACCTCATCCCGCCCGTGGATGAGGTTTCATGAAAAATGCAAAGTCCGCCTGGCCGATTCGCCCGTCCGCCTACCGTTAAGGTTGGACGGACCACAAAAAAAATCGGATACAATTGCTCCTTTAATAAACTTAATTGGCCCCTTAATTGTCACTGGCCGTGCTTCCGACTTGAGCACACGCCCGCCAACCGAAACATCACCAAACGGTGTCTGGTGAGCGCCCTGCGATTTCACATCTGATCGGGTGGGGCGCGCGCCCTCCTGATCGGTGTCAAATCCTGCCCTAGGAGTGCAGGCGTGTGGACTGGGTAAGCAGAAGAGGCCGATAAAAGCTAATGTGATATGGACCTGGATCTTCCGAGAAGCAGCAATCGTCTTTCGATTGTCGCCGCAACTGCGGCTGCAGTTTAAATGTGGCGCCCGGCATGGGGCAGCAACGAGGTAACGATGTGGCGGGCAAGTCGGAGTCCGCCCACCAGCCATCCAACGTGTTTCCCGTGACTGCATAATTTATGAGGCGGGACTGGGCTGCAATGGCATGAAAATTCACCATTGCGGCCGGCGGGTAAAACATCTTTTTTCATGCCCGCTACTGCACTTGGTGCAATTTTGAGACGATTCCGCCCAGCGTCTTATGATGTAGATAGAAAACGGCAAGGACTGTGCAATACTTGCCACCCGGTTGCAGTTTTCGAGCGATCTGCAATAAGGTGAACAGTGCTGTACTCAATGAGCATTTCAATGCCTAACAGAGAAAATCCACCTTGGATAAACTCCCTCTCCTGTTATCTGGGGTTAAAGGATTTAAAACAAGAAGCAACAACACAAATCCACCAAGTGCTAATGTGGTAGAGGAGGATATCGCTTGCGTATTCCATACTACAAGGCTTTTTAATCTCAACTGTGGCAGATGTGGCTCAGTAATCCCATGCCTGCCTCAAGGTCAAGAGGTCGTGTGTTCATAATCCCATTCCAGAAACTTGAACACAAAATTTAGGCTACAAAGCTCAACTGCTCTGGAAAACAAAATTAGTTTTTGTTAGTAGATTAGATTAAAATCATCCCACTATTTTTGTGCAATTGGAATATCTTCACCTATCTATGTATATATAGACCCAGATCTTCCAGTCTCTGGAACCTGTGCCTGCGATCCAAGACCCTGCAGAAGTCCTGACCTGCTGACCTCTGTGGGAAGCAGACTGGAAATTTGAACTTCTGACTGAAAAATCCCCCCCTCCCTGGGACCCTCTGCAAAAGTCTTTGACTCTGAGTTAGAGTCAGAGATTTCTTACCGATGTAATTGCCTGGATCGTTACTCTTAACCACAAAACTGACCCCCCCACACCCCCAATCACTCAAACTGACCCCACCAACCCACCCCTTGACTAACACCACCCCCCGATCTCTGAGTAATACCCGAACTAATCATGCTAACCCCTGACCACTTGACTACACCCTGATCTGACCCAACGACCCTTCCCAACCATACTAACCCCTGATCACCCCACTATACCATCCCCCCACCACCCGTATTGCCCTGACCACCCCACCTCACTGAGCTGACCGGACTGGCCCCTGATTTATCTACCCCTCCTGACCCAAGCAACTGACCCACCTCCTCACTCATCCACCTTCCTTCCTGCCCACCTGCCATCTACCTATCTACTATCCTAACCACCTACCCAGCTACCTCCCAACCACCTGCGACACTTACTCAAAGAAGCTGGCTTGCTGCTGCACGCCCAGGGGACCATACACAAAGTGAAGTGCCACACCTACTAGGCGCACAATAAGGTGTAGCAACAGCCCTGGCACTGGCTCCTTGATCCCCATGATCTCCGGCTGAAAACGTGGGGCCAACAAGGTAGCTACCCTGCCAGAATTGGAGGCTAGATGACTCATGTAGACCCTACCTCACCACTCCAGGAGCCACATAACTTTGTCTCCTGGAATGGTATGGGCTTCCTACAGGAAGCACACCGCATACTTCCCATCCCTGAGGACCAAGAAGAGCTGGAACCTGCGCTGTATGTCCCTGCTGCCATGGACGTGGAGGCTGGCTATGGCAGTCTTCATTGTCAGAAGTATGTGCTACCACCGCCATGCCTAGTGTAAGAAGCAGAGGACTATTTAATCCTTTCTCTCCTTCAGGAGCCTAGCAAGAAACGTGTGGGCCCTCTTCTCAGCATTCCCAACAAGCCCAGGGGCTTTTAGGGCCTTGCAGGTACACCAGAACACAAGGAGAAAAGAATACCACTGGTCCAGGGCCGACTGGACCCTGTCTTGGCTACCGCGATTACTTGCTAAAAAATCCTAGAGTTTCTCTATAGGGATGAGGGGAGAATCGGTGGGGGGCACCAGGAGATCCACCAGCTCACCCGACAATGACTCTAACTCGTCCCCACCGAAACCCCATCCTCCTCCATGTCATCACCTCCAGCTTCCAACCCCTGCCCCGTATTGAGTATGGGGGCTAGTCCGGAGCTGCCAGTTGACTCTGCCTCCAACTCGATCCCACCCACAGGATCAAGAGCAGAGAGGTCCTCTCTGGTCTCCCCTTGGGGATATGGGCCAAAGGGTGGTGGTGGCTTAGAGTGCCTCTTCCTCTCAGGCACCGGGTCGCCCAGAGAGTCTGGAAAAAGCTCCAGACCTAGGGCAGAGGCACCCGACGCTAAAGGCTGGGAGGGAGTGGGGAGGCCTGCCTCACCACCTCCACCCGATGACCCAGCTTTTGGGGTCATGAAGGGACTGCCGCAGTCCCCTGGCGGGCCAGGTGGCATCTCATGGGTGCAAGGTGGGTCGGGGTGGGGCACTACCGCAAGAACGATACCCTCACCCCAACTCCTGAGGGGCCCTGCTCAGGGGGCTGCAGCAAGGGGTCGGGGAATTGGGCTCCCCCTAGAGGGCAGAACAGGACGTGCGGGGCGGAGACGCCACCACCTCATCACTGGGGTAGGGGGCACATCCGACCTCACAAGTCGCGAGGTCTTCCCCCTCCGAAGGATAGCGTCTCTTCCGGGGTAGGCCGAGGCCTGGATGGAGACCTCCAACTGCGAGGACCCCGCTGCCTCGTCCAGCTCTCCCTGGCGTTCTGCCCTCTGGGGTTTTGGCTGGTCTATCTTTTGTAGGACAACCACCAGCTCTGGGTCACACGCCCCATCGCCGCTGGACCCAGGGGCCTGCGCAGGGACGATGCTGGGCCCAGCACATGTCGCTGAGTCACACATGGGCCTGAGAGCATGCGCAGGCATGTTGCCAGGGCTGGATGATGTTTTTACCCCCAAGCCGGTGTTTTCGGGTGTCTGGGGATCAGGGTGGGTTTGGGGGTTTGGGGGGTCTGGCGGGGAGGTGGGGGAGGTGGGGGAGGTGGGGGGGGTGGGGGGGGCGGGGGGGGGGGGGCGTATCCAGTGCCAGGTCTTCCTCCGGACCTTCTTATGGGAGAGGGTCTCTCCCCCGGCCTCTCCTGCAGCTGAGACGGTGGTGGCTGCCGGCGGCACATCCCCTTGCGAGGAAGATGGAATGGTGGCGGGGGGAGGAGTGGCAGCGGGGGGGAGGAGTGGTGGCGGGGGGAGGAGCGGTGGCGGGGGCAGGAGTGGCGGTGGGGGGGCAGGGGGAGGAGTGGTGGTGGGGGGGGATGAGTGGTGGCGGGGGGGCAGGGGGAGGAGTGGTGGCGGGGGGAGGAGCGGTGGCGGGGGGAGGAGTGGTGGCGGGGGGGAGGAGCGGGGGCGGGCGGAGGAGTGGTGGCGGGGGGCGGGGGGAGGAGTGGTGGCGGGGGGAGGAGCGGTGGCGGGGGGAGGAGCGGCGGCAGGGGGAGGAGTGGTGGTGGGGGGCGGGGGGAGGAGCGGCGGTGCCAGCCGCGGCTGCCTGGATGGTGTTGGCGGCCTTGGAGGCGGGGCAGTTCCTATGGACGTGCCCTACCTCCTTGCAGGCCTGGCACCGCACGCCATCCACAGCCCAGAAGACTCTGTAGGCGGCCCCCTCATATTCCACAGTAAACCCCGCACCCCACCCCACCCCTTGTATATTATTCCCGGGCCAGGCAGAAGAAAACCTGGCGCTTGAAGGGGTAGACGTGGCAGAGGGTTGCATCCTTGAGGCCGAGCGGGATCGGTGCAACCCCTGACCTAACCTCCCCCAGTTAATGGAGGTGGGGGACGAGGAGCTCACTGGGGACAAAGGACGGGACATTGGAAATTATGATCCGCTGGCCGGTGACCTCCAAGGGAGCCAATTTTCTAGGGCTAGATGCACCACCCTCTATGACCTCAGGTTTTGCCGTACATTTTGGAGGCGGCAACTATGGCTGAGGGGCCGAAGTCCCCAGCTATGTCCCTGACCCACTGCCTCAATCGTCATTTCGGGGTGGGTGTAGCTTTTGACGCCCGGGGTCTTAGTAAGGAGGCAGAAAGGTGACGGGTGCCACGGGAGCAGCTGCACCCGCAAATGTTTTCTTAGAGGGCCCTGCCACCTGTGACTGCACCACCTCCACAGTCGCCCAGGAAGGCCTGGCCACAGGTGACCCTGTCATAGCCATACGGGCCGAGCCAAGCACCACCCCCCTCCCCCAGAGCTCTATACGCAAAAATGTCCCACCCGGGGGGAGAGGGGAAAAGGATGGTATGATCTCCCCCTCTGGCGTGCCGAAAACAAGGAGGAGAGGGGGTAGAGGGGGAAAAGGACAGGGAGACACAGGAGGGAAAAGGTAAAGCTTGCAGGGTTGGTAGGTGTCACTCGATGGAGTGGAGTCGGGGGAGGGGGGGGGTGGTGAGGGTGGTGGTAGTGCGGGGGCTTCGTTGGTCTTCCTGGGGGGTGAGGATGATGTCTTCGCCGGGCAGTCAGCACTGCCTGGCACAAAGCAATCAGCACCGTCCCTCTTCACCAAGCAGCACCGGCTACCTGGGCTGAGAAACTGGCCAAGTGACGGGGGTGGTGGGGTGGGGTACCGCAAGATCTTAAACAAACACACAGGGCCCTTCTCTCCAACTTTCTGCAAATGTCTTCTTTCCTCCCCCCTACAAAATACAAAGTTGTCTTCTACCCCAACCAAAAGAATGTCCAGACGCCGACTTCAGGTGTTATTTGAGGAAAACCCCTTGCGTCCTGGCAACCCTGTCCTGCAGCACCTCCTCTCTCTCTCTTCTCCAATCCTTCAGGCCTTGCAGGCTCCAGGCACTTGCATCCCCGGAAGCAACACCAGTGGTAGGGCTCACAGCTGTTGACGTTTCCTGGCTAGCAGCAACAGGGGATGGAAGAAGTCTCGAGGAGCCAGAGAGAAGGCAGCAACACAATAGTTCAAACAGCCAAAGCAGCAAGAGCAGTAACTCCGAGCTCCTTCATGCAACACACCCAGCAACAAGCTGCATCTGTGTCTAATCCTGAAGAAGTTGTAATTTGCAGTCTGGGCACGGGTGTCAATCACTTTTACATAATGTTCACTATTGTAAATAAACACCAAACAATGTCTCCTTGCCTATGGATCCTTGTTCTGATGAGCAGTGTTTGTCTCTCTCAGATTTGATACCTTGGTTCCTGCGCAAGATAAAGGCAGATGTCTCAGTACAGGGCCTCTTCCCTGTGCAGTGTGTAACCATCAGAGACAAGTGATGGTCTTATTCACACTTGCTGGACACATTAGTGACGCCTGCACTTCAATGGTGCTTGTTATTGCTGCCAGAATGTCGTGGGCAGGTGTCACAGAGTTCCCTCATTCTCTCTGTGTGCTCTGAGCACCTTTCAGGTAGGGCTGCACTCCCCTATCTCTTCAGCATGTGTACCCAGTGATGGTGTGCTCCTGAAGGCTGATAGCTGACAAAATATCAGGTGCATTTAAAGTTTCACAGCTGCGTCTCCATGATATGACCCTGATCCCAGACTGCAAACGAGCTTCCCTCAGCCAGACAGGAGTCAGACATTCACAGAGGAAATGTGAAGATCTATGGAGATCTCTGCATGTCTTCATCAACCCCCTGGAATATAGCAGCCATTAGGGCCTCCGCTGCGCCTCCATGACATGGGCCTGAGCACTGAGCTCTGCCACCAGCCACACAGGAGTCAAACATACATAGCCACAAGGTGAGGATGTCAGGACTGTGCTCATGCATCTCATGTTCATCCTCCACAGATCTTGCATCTATGAAGGCCTGCTGAGTGTGCCTACCTCACCTGGCTAGTGCGATGGCCTGACTACCAGCATCCTCGCTTTTGAGGACCTCATCATTATTATCTTCTTTGACGTCCTCCTCATCGGAGGAGACCCACAGCTCTTCCATCTCCTCCTCAGCCAGATCCTCCCTCCTTTGCATTGTCAGGTTGTGTAGTGTGCAGCAATCTACAAGGAGTTAGAGGCACACAGTCAATGAGGGGAGATTTCAGCCTGAATGAGAGAGAGACTGAGAAAGTAAATGGGGAAATTTGGTTCAAAATGGGAATTCGGTGCATAGGGGGGGGAAAGAAGTGCTTTAGGTAAGGTTTACTGCAAGAAATAAAGTGTGCTGAGTGGGGAGTTCGGTGAAGGGTTGAGAGGAGGTGCACTTTTCTTCAACACTTTTTCAGCCGCCAGTATTTGATTTCCATTTTGGGGCAGCAGAAGGAGCAGGTAAATCAGTAACTGGTGTTACTAGTTTTATCAGTATTATATTGTTTTATCAGTATTGTAAGGGGGAATAATCCCCCCATCGGGGGAGTTGTGCAGGGGCAGGTGCAAACCCGAACAGCACCCCTGATCGTGTGCGCGCCACCATTTTACGTGGGCGGGCCAATTAAGACTCGCCCAGCGTGACGTGTGCCCGGAAGCGCTGAGCGCTCCCTGTGTGGGTGATGGGGGGGGGGGGGGGGTTCCATGAGTCGAGGCCTGGCGCTCGTTCATGCATGCGCACAAAAGAGTGCAGAAATATCCCTGAGGTGCAGAGATGCCTCAGGGAGATTAGTTTAAGTTTTAAAAAGCTAATTAAAGAAAAACTTTTAAGACATGTTCCCTCGTGTGACAGTGTCACATGAGCTGGGACATGTCAATGAATTTTTATTAAAACTTTTATTCAATCTATAAACACTTCATGAAACGGATGAGGTTCCATGAAAAATACAAAGTCCGCCTGGGCTCTTTGCCTGTCCACCAACCTTAAGGCTGGATGGGCAGCTCAGTTAATTGGTTTAATTAGTTTTTAAATGGTCTTAATAGGCCTTTAACAGTTCGGCGAGCGCGCAGCCGAAAATCTAAATGGCGTGCGGTGATGTCGGGACACACGCCCGATGTCACCCCGCTTCATTTTATGCCTCGGTGAGTGGGCACCGCTCCCGCTCACTGAGCCGAAAATTGAGGCCGTAAAATTTACTGGCAGTGCCAAAACCTGCAGGAGTTTCAGCCCTTGCAATTGTCCAATGGGTCTGAAGTTTTTTTCAGCTTGTTTGGATGAGATTGGGGGCTGCAGGGTGGATGAGGTAACTGACCATGACACTGTGATACAGAGCAGAAAAATTTCAGAGGCCCGACTCCAAGCATGTCAGTGGGCTTCCTGGTGAACGGTGTCAGCTGTGGAAGAATGGTCGGTTTTGACAAACTTTTCCAACTGCGTGGCCGCTTCCCTCATCCCCTCCCTACCATCCCCCCAGCATGTGCTGCTGTTCTTCCTCCAGTCTGTGCTGCCTTTGCCCCCACTGCCCCCAACCTCCAGCCTCACTTGCAATGGAGCCTTTGCCCTAGCACCACACAGAAAGCCAGCCAAGAAATAGTGAATTACCTGTGCCCCCCTCCCCACCCCCTGCAAAAATGCACAGCGCCTCTTCCTTGGTGTCCTACAGGTGATGTTCACAAGCACTGCGAATGGTTGTGCGCACTCACCTCTGAATTCCCCTCGAAGTTCAGCTCGCCAAGTGTTCTCCTTTTGAAGGCAGCCATGAATCATGCCGTTCTGAAATCATGCCAACATGAGCGGTAAATTTGACATTGGCGGATGATTCCTGCGTGAGGGCACAATAATGAGATGCAAATACATTAAAATGAAGTTTGCGACATTGGACGGTGAGGAATGCGGCCCCGCCATTGATGGGCGGAGCAGACGATGGCAAGGACGACGGCGTGAAACTAATTTTTGGCTTTCTCGCCATATTGTCCGCTCACGCCTAATGGGACTGGACAATTCTGCCCATTGTAGGTTTCCATCTTAATGACTGGAAGTTAAACATTTCCTATGTGGAATATAGAAAGGAAAATTGTACAAAAAGGATTGTATGCCTTTAGCAGAGCCCACTCAATTTGCCCTGCATTTATTTAAATGAGAGAAATAGGGAAAGCTCTGTTCTGTGCATGCCCAAATTTGGCTCTAACCTGCATCTAGAAAATCTTTATCACCCATGCAATGAAAGTGAAAATGTATCCCATAGTATTCATTTTACACAGCTTGGAAAGATGAAAGGCTCCATTGTGACTTGAACACCTTTGGCCCTGAGTCTAGATCTCAAACAACTGAGTAGCTAAGCTTGATTTATAGGCCATTTATTTAGTATTATAGAAGACATTTATCACTCAGGCATATGTTAATAGATGTGATGTGATGTGCTGAGTGACTAAGCCTGTGAAGATTGTCGAAACAGTCTGAATAATACTGCTAGTTTCACAATGATTAGAGTTTTTTAAATGACAGAATTCGCCATTAAATCATGTTGTTTTGAATGAGCTCCAAAGATATATTGTTACTCAATTAGAGATTACTCTTGAGGTTGCTCGAAAAAAATCTTTTCATGCAGTGCCAGTTTGGCTGCATGCTGTCAGGCACTGCAAATTTTTGCAAAACACTGACTAAAGTGTTTTACTAACACAAATGAAGATGTAATATCATTACAGTACCAACACAATAAAAAGACGTAAATTCATATATATTTCTTTAACAAGTTTCTGGGAAATATTGCAAATTACTTCACACCACAAAAGGTAAATGGGTAATCATTTTACATACAGCAGAATATCAAAAAAAATCTATTTCTGTGGTGTAAATTGAGAGGGGTTTTCACCAGGGGACCTAGGCATGCCCTGTTTTGCTTCAAGTAGGGCCTTGGGATCTTTAAAGTCCAGCTGAACAGGTCAACAGACCATTGCACTTTTCTCTATTTTCAAATATGGATATGTTTTCCTCTGCTTGTTAATGTTATCAAAGGCTTGTATGTATATATAGTGAATGGCAAAACTAACTAAACTCTCTTTCAGGAGACAATAGGCTAGAAATTACTGCTTTCTATATTAACTTATAAACAGTTAACATGTTAATATAATGTTCCTTTAAACTACTGACTCTTTTAAAATGTGTTATACACCAATATCACAAAGAGTCATTGTTGGCCTATTTTTTAAATTGGATATTTACCTTGATATCATAATGATTTAAATTTTCATTGCACATGAAATGAAATCAAGTTGTAATTTCTGTACCAAAGCTTCTATGAGAATAAGATCTAATGCACTCAAAATATTTTGGCTCACATATGGTGAGTTTACATAACTGATTTCAACAAATAAATCATCCCAGCAAGTGAAGGTTTATTGCAGAGCAATCAACTCCATACTGTCATGGTTCATTACTATTTGTTTTCCATGATACTGGGAGTGTACTTTAGCATGTTTTCATGGTCACATTAGTAATTTGGCATGACAGTACAAAAGAAAACTTTTGGAACTAACCATTTGTGGCACAGTGAGTTACAACACTGCCCTTTCACCTCTGAGGCCTGTGTTAAAGTTTGATCCTGGCTGAAGGGATGGAAGACTCCCCTTGCTGCAGCTTGTAAACAAGTGGGGAAATTCATACAAGCTGCATTTCTGAAGTTTGAATTCAAGCAAAATTATAGGGGTAGCATAGAAGAAGCTTTTCACTGTGTCTGACAATGGAATTCCTCCAGAACAAAGAATGTTTGCTCCTGAGTCCCAATGTCCAAAATAGAAAAGTTGTTTGAATTTCTGGACTTGAGTCCCCAATTCCCCTCAGTAAGATACATATCAAAATATCTCCCAATATGTCATATTCCTTTTCAGAATCTCAAAATCAAAGTGCAGAAGAGGCCCTTCGGCCCATCGAGTCTGCACTGACACGTGAGAAACACCTGACCTACCTACCTAATCCCACTTACCAGCACTTGGCCCATAGCCTTGAATGTTATGACGTGCTTTAGGTTGTGCTTTAGGTTTAATTTCATTGAATGGTTTCCGGCATCCCATGTCAGGAGTGGAAAAATTTTGTCTCCCGAAAAGCAGCATGGAAGTGCCTGTGTAAAATGTCTTCCAGCATAGCTTCAGTTTAAAATGACATGTTGACTCAATTCTATTCGCCCATTACTAGACATGTCAGTTTGAAGTCAATTCAATCATTAAATGACCTGGTTTACCTCTCGAGAGTTGGTTGTTAGACAATGGATTAGCATGGGATTGAGCTCTTGTGGGCAACAGATACCAAGAACTCTCAAGTAGAATGATAAGCAACACAACTCATCACTAAATAACTATTTTCAGTTGTTGACTTTACAATGAACAATGGCTGAGTGATAGACAGCAGCCAATTCAGACTCTAACAAATGACCTCCAAACTACAAAAAACATTACCATACAAAGAAGCATTATCTGACAACTGTAGTTTCTGATTAAGATTTATTTTGTACTGATTCTCTAATTCCTTCAGTTTCTCACTCCTGTGCCTTATTTATTTCATCGATATCATAGCAGGGTATCAGATGGCATCAGAGGGTCAAAGATAAAGAAGTGCCCAAGAGTCTTCTAAATTGTAAATAAATTTTATTCAATGACGCACCAACACTAGCTTTATCTCTGACTCCCATGACAATTTCCTCCAATGAAATGAATACAATGCATGATACATAGCTTGAGGAACTGAAGAGCAATAATAGGAAAAAACTAAATTCAAAATCATCCTTGACAAGAACATTGTTGAGTGCATTTGTATGATTATCTCATAGTTTGACCTCAGGGCCAGTTAAGGCTTCATCCACACAGAAAGTATCTGAGTTATAACTTTGAAGGGTCAAGCTAGGATAATTCCTAAAGATCACACTTTAAAGCCTAGATATCGTTGACAATAATGACAGGAGAGATTAATTGGACCAAGATAAAAATGCGCGAAGTTGAAATACATTCAGTGAATTGTGTGTTCATCGAGAGGAAGAAATAAGATCAGCATTTGGAATAGATCATTGTGTCATATTATGTTCAGTATTCATCAAGTACTCCTTAGTGAGGTGTAGCACAATTTCAGAGCATAATTGTTTTTTGACTCTCCTTCAATGGGTGTGCAACTCAACCTCAGAATAGCGCTCCTGATTTTTTTCATTCTTTCATGGGATGTGGGCGTCACCGGCTAGGCCAGCATTTATTGCCCATCCCTAATTGCCCTTGAAAAGGTGGTAGTGAATGAGCCACCTTCTTGAACTGCTGCAGGCCATGTAGTGCACCCTCAATGCTGTTAGGGCAGGGTGCTCCAGGATTTTCACCCAACGACAGTGATGGAACACGATGTAGCTACAAGTCAAGATGGTATGTGGCTTGGAGGGGAACTTGCAGATGGTGATGTTCTCATACATCTGCTGTCCTTGCTTTTCCAGGGTGGTAGAGCTCACAAGTTTGGGAGGTGCAGTCAAAGAAGACTTCGTGAGTTACTGCAGTGCATCTTGTAGATGGTACACACTGCTGTCACTGTGCGTTGGTGGTGGAGGGACTGATGTTGAAGGTGGTGGATGGGGTGCCAGTCAAGGTTGCTTTGTCCTGGATGAGGTTGAGTTTCTTAAGTATTGTTGGAGCCATATTCATCTATACATGTGGAGAGTATTCCATCATACTCCTGACTTGTGCCTTGTAGATGGTGGACAGGCTTTGGGGAGTCAGGAGATGAGATATTTGCTGCAGAATTCCCAGCTTCTGATCTGCCCTTGTAGCCACAGTATTTATATGACAGGTCCGGTTCAGTTTCTGGTTAATGGTAAACCTTAGGAGGTGGATAGTGGGGGATTCAACAATGGTAACTCTATTAAACGTCAACGGGAGATGGTTAGATTCGCTCTTGTTGGAGATGGCCATTGCCTGTGTCATGACAGTGGATCACAGCCCCGCACTACTTATTGACGTATAGAAGTTTTTAAGTAAGTCATACGTTTTTATAAAAAGACCTATAAGCAAAAGCTGGCTGAGAACGTAAAGTAACCAATTCCTGGAAAATTCTTATGTGGATTGTGCTTTACCACCTCATCCAAAGAGAACATGGAATGTCGCACCTTAAAAAAAATGACATGGCCTACTTCAGGCAGATACACTTGGAAGGGAGAGAATCAAAGCAAAAGACTGAATTTTAATCTTCTTTGGCTGCAGAGACAGTAGAGAATGATTATCACATCTCAGCAGAAACCATCTCCTATTGAATTATATCTCAGAATGTGGAAATGGTCTGAGTTGAAAGAAAGCAGATTCTTGGTGAAATATATGTTTGTTTTTTGCCCTTCCAGGAATACGCAAGGAAATGTGTTAAAAACCCAGCTGCAAACTTGATCTGTGTGTTCTAGTTCTGGTGTGCTAGTGTGTGCTGTGAAGGTTACAGCAGAAGAACATCAACTAGACATCCCTGTAGCTTGCAGGTAAGAGTCTATCTCTCTCTCTCTCTCTCTCTCTGGCTGGAGGTAAGCCAGTAAAGCCACAGTCAAAAAGGGGACAGGACAACTCCTTCAACTAACCTTCAGAACCAAGTGTCTCCAAACCAACTACTCAACTGCCAAAGTCAGCTCTACCAGAATCACCTTACTTGCCAGCCACAATGTTTCACCATCTACTCCTCACAGACAAGCCAAAGACTGATTCTTTTTTTTTACTTTTATTTTTGGACTCAACTTCTCATTTCTGATATGTGTGTATGTGTCTTGCATTTTCATTATTTTTTTTCGGGTTTTTAGTAACTATTAAGCTTACTTTTTCTTTGACTCGGGCAAGTCTGGTTATATTGGCTCCTACTAAAACATAAATACATTTGTACTTGGAAAAGATATCCATGAGGGAAGGGATCCTTTTTAAATTAACCCTTGTCATGACCGAATGAGGGGTTTGAATAAAGAAGGGGAGTCAGCTCATTCCTCCTCAGCTGGGAGCATATCAAAATTGGGGTCCCGTTCAGGTATCTTGTCCAGGATTATAAGAAATTGGGGGACTTTGCCCGGAGTCTGGTCGTAACACCTGTCACTTGTGTGGCACAAATGTAACTTGCACCAGCTGATGTTGAACATAAGGAAAAAATGGCTATTCAACTGTTGCTTCTTTGAGTTAAGTACATCCATTTGTGCTCTTCATGTTACGTATATGGAATAATTCCATTTCCTACACACTGAGATGACACTAATTTATTTTATAGTGCTTGTGGCCACATATGTTTTCTGGTTCCACTTGCCAAACTAGCTATTCTTAAGGATTATACCCATGAGTTTGCAATTTAATTTCACCCCAGATTTTATTGGCAAGGCGCGTAGAGACTTTCATCTGATTAGTCTAAACCCAGATGCCAGAAGTGAAAGGACAGAGGGAAACCCAAGTTTACCATTCAATCCTTCCATTCACTAAGCTTTTAATGTGTTCTGTTGAAAATGAGGAATTGAACAAAGGAAGTCAAGTCAACATGAAAGTTTTACTACTCTGCAATTGATGTTGTTAATTGACCATAAATCAAAGGTCCAATTGCTACAAAAAAATCAATTGGTCATTAAAGGTGATTGTTTACATTGAATTCCTTTTGGGAGATGCAAAAATGCATTGATTATCACTGAGTTGAGTAAAATTGAAGTGTAAATACTGACAGATATTTTTCTGTTATCAGGGTTTTAGAAGACCTTCCATTTATTACGTAAACAAATGCAGGAAGATTCATTTCCATGACATTCATGACATCAAATTAATATTTTATTCAGCTGTATCTTTGATTGCACTCCTGAATTATAAAATGTCTGCTAAGAGCAATTGCACTTTTTTACACTGATTCTATTCCTTAGTGGAAAGTCAAAAATTTAAGGCTGAATTTTGCCAGCCTTATGATGATGGACTTGGATGCAGGAAGGGCTGGTAATAAGGCACGTTAGGCACTGGGAGAGGAGTCTTCCCACTGCTGTGGCATTTTACCAGCAATGGGAGCTTGGTTGCACGACTGCCTGCTGGGTGGCCAATTGAGCCACTTTGGGACTAATTAAGGCTGTTTTTGACCCCTATGGGCACTTTGCCTGTGTCAGGGGGGCTTGTGCCATGTGTGGAAACCACCAGATGAATTGTAGCAACCTCTTTGCAGGTTCCTGGTCGGGGGACCTCCCTCCTTAATGGTTGCTCCATGGCCCAAAGAGGGCCTCCCATCAGGAATTACCACCCCTGCCACTGAGAAACCGCTGTAATATGATCAACTTACTCAATCACCAGAACCTGCTTGCCTGGCCCCTATTTGTGGGCAAAAACAAACCTTACTTGGTCTTCAAGGGCATCTTGGAATGCAGATACCTGCATCCTCCTCCAGTCACTCCAGTAGTGGCCAGCGCCAATGGTGCTGCTGCCGAGGCGCCTCAACTGCCAGCCTTGTGTTTGGTCTGGTAGCTCCGGGAGGCTGCTGCCCTCGATTGGATGACAGTTCTCGCAGTGGTCTGAAAATGCCACCCTAGGGTGCCACTGTCCGCTGGCATGGGTTGGCACCAAATTCTGATGGAGAAAATTCAATCCATAGTTTCAAAAGTAGTATATTACTGTCGAAGACCCAATGTAAAGTAGCAGTAGAACCACACTATGTGGCCCTAATTGTCCACTGTTATGTGTTCATTCCCACAAGAGATATGAAATGACAGGACGTCACATTACAGAAGTCGCCAACACAATTTGCTTTTTCAAATAGTTCCAAATGAATTCCTTGCTCCTCAAGGTGAAAGATGTCAATACTACTGAAATGTTTTTCCACTCTTGTCACATGATGTCAACATCAAGTGTTCCCAGGTGAGGTATAACTCAGCCAGCCACGGACTGAAGATATTTTCATGGGTTTATGAGAATGTGGGAAGCTGGTACACAGATGTCAGTTCATGAGACCTGAACTAAAGAAGCATTAAATGCAAAAGCACCTTAAACCTCCTTGACCTTTCCCCAGCAATGTGCCCTCCATCAAGAGTATTCAGAAAAATTCACATCTCCCATTCTTCCTCAGGAGAAATTTGATAGCTAAATATTGCCTAACACAGTGGTCAGTAAACTGTGGGGAGAAGATGGAATTAGAACAAGGAACAGGGTTTGAAAGTTAAAGGAAACAAAGAGAAACAAGAAGAGAAAGAAAGGGACACTGAGATGAGAGGTAATAGAACATCATGATAGGTTACACAGGATTAGTTTGCCTTTTGTACTTATTGCATAAAGTATGTTCTTCCCTTGTATTTCACATTCGCCCTTGTGCTTTACTTCTAATGCTGTCATAGCTACAGCAAATACTCATAATTAATACAATCTTTCTCTTCCCTCCAATTTTCCTTCTTCCTATTGAATCATGGAATGGTTACACCACTGAAGCAGACCATTCAGCTTATTGTGTCTGTGCCAGTTTTCTTCAAGGCATAGTCCCACTCCTCTACTCTTTCCCCATATCCTTACATTTTTTTCCCTCAGGTATTTATCTAATACCCTATTGGAAATTGAATCTGTCTCCGCCCTACTCTCAGGTAATGCTTTCCAGATCCTAACCATTCACTTCATTAGAAAGTCCTTCCTCATGTCACTGTTGCTTCTTTTGCGAATCACCTTAAATTCTCTGGTTCTTCACCCTTCTGTGAATGTGAATAGTTTCTCTCTATCTGCTCTGTCCAGGTCGGTTATGGTTTTGAACAGCTCTATCAAAATCTCCTCTTCTCTAAGGAGAACACTTTCAACTCCTCCAATCCATGTAACTGAAGTCCCCCATCCCTTGAACCACTCTCATAAATGTTTTTGTGCCCTCTCTCTTCACATCAGTCCTAAGGGTGCCCAGGATTGGACATAATACGCTAGATGCAGCTGAACCATTGTTTTATAAAGGTTCATCATGCTTTTGTATTTTATACTTCTATTGATAAAGGCCAGGATCCTGTGTGTTTTTTTTCCAACACTTTCTCAACCTACCTTCAATGATTTGAGCATTGATACCTCCATGTCCCTCTGCTCTTACACCCCCTTTCTTACCCTTTAGTTTATAATGTCTGTCCTTGTTCTTCCAACCAAAATGCATAACTTGACACTTCTCTGCATTAAATTTCACCTGCCAAGTATCTGTCCATTCCATCAGTCTTCTATATCCTCTTAAAGTCTTTTAATATCCACCTCACAGTTTACAATTTCCTTTGGAAAAGGGCCTCTGATAAGCATCTCCCCAGATTCCTTTTCTTTTTATCGCCACTTTTCCTAGAATTCGGATGATTGTTCTGTTTTATTTTGCATGGCTTTGTTAAGCGAGTCAGTCAATCACTCACCTAAACAGAGGTAAGCTGACCTTTCTGTATATTTCAATGAAAAACAAAATTGTTGTATTTAATTGCTATAACTGTTAGGTCAACCAACGGAACATGTCTCATGTTATTTTGGTGGTACAGTGGTAGAATTTTTTTTTCTTAACTGTTTGATTTTATGCATTGATTATATATACAAATATATTATATTATATATAACATTTGGTACAAGTTAAGTTTAGTTTGTCACACTCCAGGCATTATAGTTTGGAAAAGCACAATGTAGTAATAAAGAGCCAGAAAGGCAGTTGATTAATGCCAATCAAAAATGAACATATTGAAATTTTCAAAAGGTTTGCAATCTGCATTGTTCATTCAATAATTCCACTTTGTAGTTAAGTAAACATAGCCTAAGATCAATCAAACCTTTAGATCTTACATTGACAGAACTCTTAGACATTACGCATTGCATGGCCTTCCTGTCCTTATAAAACAGCTCATAAAACAACCTCTGTTCATATATTCAGCAACAAGAGGACAATTTGGAACAGAGGCCTTAACTGAAACACTTTTAAGGACAATATAAGTATTTCTGCAGATATATTTGTTAATTAGGAGATGTAATAGGTTTAAACTTATACTTTTTATACATTTCTTGACATTTACTGTAAACATCTACACCTTAACAAATGGACAAATAAAGACAAGGGTTTGCTTCTCTATTAGTGTTTTAGAGTTTTATTTATCCAACGTTGGCATATTTTTATTCCTCTACCTGCAGCGGGGAAATTGATAGAACAGTGATGGTGAATTAACAGCACTCGCTGTTATTATTTCACAAAAACGCCACTAATCTGTGGTTAAAAAAAGAGATATGCCTTGAGTTCTGATTCTCCACAAATTGCTAAATGAATTGTGCTGGGTTCCACTGTTGCATAACAACACAAGAATTAGGAGCAGGGCTCCTTGAGTCTGATCTGCCATTAATTAAGATCATGGCTGACCCTGACCTTGACAAAACCAAAAAAGCTGCAACTTTGCCATGAGTTGTTCCATTGAAACTAATGGTGTGTGATAAAATTGTTAAATTTACACTGTTAATGCAGCAATTTAGGGCACTAATTCACATCACAATGACCTGTAAATGACATGATTTATTATCCCGGCATGCAACTCAACCTTGGAGTGTCGGAAAGGGAACAAAGAAAAAGCTGTCAAATCTCAGCCATGCAGTTGGTGAGTTATCCCTACAGTTTTTGAAAAAAATTACTGGTCTTGGCAGCCTTTTTATACCAGTCTTGCCGTCAACACGCTTGTTAATGTTGGAAGGCAATCATTTTCTGGGATGTAATGCTGTTTTGTCATGCAAATTAGATAGATTTCTTTCAGAAAATAATATTTTGGGATCCAGCATAATAATAATAAGACAGTACATGTGGTAAACTGTAGCATGCTTGGGAGTAAAGAAGAGAATTTTGATCTGTGATCTCCAAAGCTCTCCACTGGTGAATTCTTCATGTCATTCCTGGGCCTGTCGCAAATTAATTGATAGAGATTGATTAATCAAGAGCTCCATCATCATTGCATTATGCGACTATGAAGATGGTAGAAGGTGAAGCAGATGGATCTTGATCTTTTCTTTTATCTAAAAATTCCTTTGTTCCTATGAAAGTCATTCTAATGCTCCTGATCATGATGGACTGGGCTGTTGGTTCCATCATAGATGCTTACAGCACAGAAGGAGGGAATTCGGCCCAACGTAACTATGCCGGTCAACAAAGATCTGGCTGCTATAATCCCATTTTCCAGTGCTTGGTCCACATCCCTGGAGGCTATGTCAATGCAAGTGAATATCTAAATACTTCTTAAATGTTATGAGAGTTTCTGACTCAACCACCCTTTTAGGCAGTGAGTCCCAGACTCCCACCACCCTCTGGGTGAAAAGATTCCTCCTCGTCCTCATGGATCAAGAACTTTTGTGCATTTCACAAACTACATTGACATTTGTTCAATAACATCTCAACAATACAACAACTCCCAAACACAACTGGGATGCAATGTCTGCTTCATCTGCTTGTTCTTTTTCATTATTTTCCTGCTTTTGCATTATGCCTCTTTTCTCCTCTTACTTTTAATCCATTTTCTTTCATCTCTTAATACTCTTTCTTTGTCTAATTTGACTTTAATTCCCTGTATGTCCTTCTCTGCCATTCACTCTGCTTCCTTCTCCATTCTTTCCTCCCATTGTTTAAGGAGCTGGACTATTGCACACAATGTTCATGGGATCCCAGATGCATCATTGATATTGCAGTGTAGTTATCGCTTCAAAGGAATTAATGCTGCAAATACAGTGTGATCTGAACAATGAGGTAGAACATCCATTGCAGACTGATTGCCTTGAGCTGTATCATTGCAGCAATTTCTGGTGCTTTATTTTCAATGAATCACTCAAAACACTGTCTCGTTCTTAGAAATATCTTTCTTAATTCTTTCAGCAGAAATGTGTGCTTTCCCCTAGTTCCATGTCCCTTATCGCCCAGCTCTCTTATCAGTATATTATATTTCCCATACAAATCACCAATATATTATATATATAATATGTACTGAAGAAACAGAGACTATTAAGCAGACTTCAAAATGAAGGAGAAAATTATCTATTGGTTTATGAACTTCAATGTTTTTTCTAAATCAGACAAGATTCTCACATATAGGGAAGGAGGATTGTTGAAAAGACAACGAGATACCTTCCTGGTGGTTAGTTACTGCAAGTACTCACCCACACAGTTCCATTGTGTAATTGTGTAAACTGAACCTGACTGGTTCCAACCAACTTTTTCTGAGGTTTGAATGTGGGGTGATGTAACCTAACAAATAAAGAACCTGTTATGTTATGTTCATGTTATGTTTAAAATGTGATCACTGAATAGCAGAGGGTTACAGTGTCTCCTTGACTTTATCTCACATAGTGGAGATCTGTAATTGTCATAATTTTCACAAGTGTACAAGAAATCGAGGGGTAAATGCTTCAGGTATACATGAATGTTAAAGTAACAATCAATGTTCAGCATTTTTTCGGAGAAAAGCTTCTGTGAGGGCAGGGACGAAATATACTTCCAACACACTTGTCACAATGGTGACATTTATGATCCATTCAATAAAACTTGTGTGTAAAATGATAAGTAATTTCTTAAATCTCACTGTCAAGTGAATGCATGGTGCACTGACCATTAATTGCTTAATGGTGTGGGCTAATAGTTTGAAAGTAAAGCCCTCCTCTTCTAAGAACTGCAAACTTTACTTCTCAAAGGTGAAAGCAGCCGCTTACATCTCCCAGTTGAAAGGACTAAGTATGTGGTAGGTCTGCCAGGGGAAGCTCTCAGTATTGTGAGTAGACACAGACCCAAACCAGTACTGAATATTTTAATTGCATTGTAATGCCAGAAATGACATCCAGAACTGGGAATGAAGCCAATCCTCACTAAATATAACAAGAGTCAACTGAAAACAGACTTATTGTATACAAAAATACCTGAGGACAGCTTTCTCATGTGGCACCTCTCCAACAAGCTGATTTCCTCACAAAGGAATGCTAAAATTTCTCTCTTTGGCTGGAAGAAATGGCAGTTTTCTTCACAGTGCTTATAGAAAGAGGAATAGTTCTTTAAATTGAAAGTTAATGTTAGCTCTGCTCATTTGGTCACAGTCACTATTAAGTTAGATAGTTATGTGTTCAAGCATAACTTAGAGGCTTTAGCCAAACGATCTAGGATGACACCTGAGTGTAGCATTTGGGAATGCAGTTTTGTCAGAAACGTTTCCTTCAGTTGAGACATAAAATGGAGACCATGCCTTCGCTGTTCAGGTGGATATCACTATTTACTGAAGGGCAGGTGTCCTGGCCAAAACTCTACCCTTCACCAATCATCAAAAACAAATTAATGGTCATTCAGCTCATTGCTGCTTTGAGGAGCATTTAGCTGTGGAATTTGCCTTTTTGTGAGCAGCACTGCACTATAAAAGTAATTCATGAAATGAAATATCTTCAAGGTGTCATCTAGAGATGGAATAAGGTGCTATATAAATAGAAAGTGGTAGAAATTAGTTCGTGACAGCACTTTACGAACTTAAATTGATTTCTCAAGGGCAGGAAGCAGTCTACGCAACTTTCATCAGTGATTCATCGATGAATGCCATACAAGCTGTGAAGTAATGGCCAATGGCACTGCCTGCCCCAATGAATCAAGGTAAGTCTATCTAGGATGACTAAAAGCAGCACTACGCAAACAAATTTTTCCCCCAAATTCTTTATTGCTCCTACGAAAGGAGCAAATAAAGGGGCCCTCCCTAGAGCACTGTCCTCTTTAAATCTGTGTTGTGATGAGGGGAAGCAAATAATGGCAAAAGGTTAACTGTGGTGTATTGTCCCACATGTAAATATAATTGGGATTTAGATGTGGATATCAGTTATCAAAACATTTTTTTTCAACTTGGCAACTGGAGACTTTGTGTGAATTTTCTTCCCAGGTTATTGCTGGGGAATCACCATGTTATTGTAACCTCTGTGTCATGTATAGCTTTCGAGACTGCAGTTTGCTTTCCTGCAGTGTATAATTTCAGGACATCACTTGAACCGCCTTGTCTCTGACTTTTTAATTGCCCTACACTGGGTACGTGTCGTCATGTTATGTTCTTACTAAGTAGCTGAGCTTTTGTATCTGTTATGTTAAGGCATTTAACTGTAGCCATAATCTTCTGGATACACAATGCTAATGGGTCAATTGGTGAAAATTACACAGATGAACAGAAATGTGACATTATCAAAGACAAGAGGAGATCAAAGACCAGTACCACCAACCTGGTTATAGCAGCAGATTTGTAAACCAGTTCTGACAGGTGGCTTCTCTATGCATACCACTGGAAGTGATATAATAATTAAGTATTACAAAGAACAGATGAGGGAAGAAACAAAACACTCTTGGATTAACTCAAGGAAGCAACTATCAAAGCAGTGCTGCTAGTGGTAAAGATTGTTACCATTAAAGCCTACTAGTTAGTAGGCTGTGGCATTGTGAAAAAGATCGAACCTGATCTTTCACTTAATTGCTTAATCCTTTTACTGTAAAATCTGGTGTATAATTTGTAATCAATTAAAACTCATGCCATTAGTTCTATTACATGCTGCAGCAAAAGATCATTAAAGTGCAAACTCAGGTCTGCAAGGCACACAGGCCTGTTCGAAGCTGCCACTTGTGCTTCGTCAGATTTAATAATCAGCAGCTGCGATATAGCAGATTGTCCATCATCATTTTTATGGATTTACAAATGATTGAATGGATTAGTTGCATAAACTACTTCCTTGCATGAGGGTTTGCCTCTGAAGTAGGTTTTGATGCCATTTATTAGGATAAAATGTCTGTTTTTTTTCACCATCTCTCAGGTCTGAGCTGCGCAAAAAGAAATATTTGGGGAGGGGACAGCGCTCAGTATTGTTTAATAGTTGGATATCCACTTACCAAATCAGGCAGAAGAAGGCATTGTGTAAATCACAAATATTTTATTATTAAATTATTGTTAAGTACAAATACCAATTCCCACTCTTCACTTCTAGATCCTTTCCTTGTCCAGAAGTAAACACTCCCTCACTGGGGGGGAGGGGGGGAACCCAGCTCTTATGTACAGGCTTCAATGAGCATCACCTGCTCTCAATTCTCTATGAAGCTTGTCCTGGTTTACTATTAAAGGGACCTGCATTGCTGACATTGTCAAGTCTATCAGACTGCACTGCAAGAGATCAAGGAACCTCAATATAAGAACAACAAAGCTGTCCTCCCACAAAGCAAAATAGTGCAAATGCTGGAAATCTGAAGCACAAACAGAAAATGTTGGAAATACTTAGCAGGTCTGGCATTATCCGTGCAGAAAGAATCAGATTTAATAGACTGAATTTTAGGCCTGCAGTGGATGTGGTCGGCGGGAGTGGAAGTGGATGTGAAATCTGCTCCCGCCCGCGATCTGCTCCCAGCATTAATTTTGTGTGGGCTGGCCAATTAACTGCTAGTCAGCATGAAACACGCACTGAGACAGGCTCAGTGCTGCCAGCAGGGCACTGGGACGAATAAGGGTGCAGCGGGGTGGGGTGTTTAAATGGAGCTCCATGAAGTCGGACAATCATTGTTCAACAGCCTCAGGGAGCTGCATTGAATTTCCAGGGGTCTGACTAATTTTTTCAATTATTGTGCAGTATGTCATCCACACCCAAAGCCCATGCCAGGCAGGCTGGAAATTCTGCTCCCAGCTTTTCTGATGTTCGCCTGAGGATTCTGCTGGAGGCAGTCAGTGCCCAGGGTGACATTTTGCTGCTGTGAGACAGAACCAGGAGGCCACCACGCTTAACAAAGAAGGCCTTGATGGAGGTGGCAGGTCTAATCAGGGGACATGATGTCGTGTGAAGGACCTGGATTCAGTGCAGGAAAAGTTTCAATGACCTTCTTCACTCTGCCAGGGTGAGTATTAAATCCAGTTGGATCCATGCATAGATGTCTTTTTGGGTGGCAGCAATTGTTGGTGCTCAAGGGTGTGAAATGCAGGGCGTAAAGTGTCACATATTCCGGTGCCTTGAAAGACTACATGTGATTAGAACAGATGGCTGGCATGTATGTAAGGGTGAGGTGCAGCAATGTGATGGGCACCTGAGCCTGCATTGTTTGGGTTGGGGGAGTTGGAGGGGGGTGGGGGGGGGGGGTGCGGGTGGTGGGGGGGGGGGGTTAATGCTGGTATGTTCCTGCCTGCAGATGGGGGACTAATGAAAACGCTTTTGTCCTTACAGAGGAGTTACAGTGCGCAGGAGCGAGGGCGGTTGGTTGATGGTGTCCTATTTGTTGTCCATTCAGAAGTCTTTTCTCAGCCAGATGTCCACACTGAGAAGCAACAAGACTGCATGCACCCTGAGTTTGGGATGTCGTTCGAGACTGACTTTTTCTCTTCCTCCCTAAAATCGAATATCCTCATGGCCCCAGTGGACCCGGGGACCCTCCCTCCACCTCCGAGGATGGCCGGCAGCCAGATGCACCCCCGTTACATCCTCTCCCTGCACCGTGCATTAACGCAGATACAAGCACGTCGGCAGGTATATGCATATTGGAGCAGATGGTGGTGCACAGTGGTTAAGGCACATCACACTCGCCTGAGGAGCTGGCAGGGCAGAGAATCACCAGGGCGCCAGCAGTTAGAGGATTGCTGGAGACCTGGACAATGCTGAGCCCGAAGCAGGTGATGAGCCTCTGGAGTCGTCCATCAGGCAGAACATGCTGAATATCCAGCAAGATGTACGTGAAGATCTGGCAGAGATCCCTGAGGGTCTGCATGTCATGGTCTCTGTGTTGGAGGAGTCCATGCAGAGTATGAGCATTGCAGTGGCCCAGAGCCCTGAACACACAGTTTCCTTCATAGAGAGACTGGCGATTCTCATAGAAAAGCAGCCCCAGGGACTCAATCAGAGTTTCTGGGGTTGCGTTCAGATCTGTGAGCCCACACACTGGCAGCAACCTCAGCAGGTCACTGCCAAGGTGAGAGTTGAATGAGGTACCGAATGACTCTGTTAGCTGCCCATCCAGCTGTGGTGAGCAGGGAGCTTCAAACAAACTTCATGTTGCCAGGTGACCTGCGGCTCCATGCACCTGGGACTCCCCACAGGGCCCTCCTGATGATGGGAGCAGCTCCTTCGCCTCTCTGCCAGTGACCGTCACACCTGAGGAGACCATGATGACTGAGGAGTGCCCAGCCATGTAGCTGGACTCTCCCAGCCATTCAGGGCCCACACATGCCCTGGTGACCAGAGGACAGCCTCCAAGATTATCAAGCCCAATGGGGCATCAGAGTCAGCCTGCCTCTAATGCATCTGACAGTGAGGGGGAAGCAACAAAATGTAGCACTTGCAAGCACAAATTTAAGTCACTATGATCACATAAGGGGTCTCACTGGTGAGTGTTTATTCCTTGGCAGGTGTGTAATGGTGTATGTATATCGCTCCCTTCACTATTAAAATGTGAGATTATGTGCAATGTGATTGTTAGGGAGGAGGCCTGGGAGTCATGTGTCACAGAGGGACTGGGCTGCAAAGCTTATTTCAGAGGTCGGAATTGAGTGGACGGTGACAGGATGGCCTCATCAACACTGATAATTAAGGTGGCGTTTCCCTTGCCATCACCTTGACTCCTTGCTTTGGAATCCTAACTGAAAATCCTCTGAATCAAGGCCTCCCTGGTCTCCCTGCCTGCCATAAGCATCCTCAATTCGGGATCTTGCTCCTCATCCTGGGGATGATAAGGCTCCTCCTCAGACTCAGCACTGGAATCGTCATCTGCATCCTCAACAGCATCGCTGTCTTTATCATCCAATGGGTCCCCCCTTGAGAGAGCCAGAGTGTGTAGGGTGCAGCAGACTACAACAACAAGGGAAACATATTCTGGAGGATACTGCAGTGATCCCCTGAGTGGTCAAAGTAGTGAAACCTTATCTTGATTAGGCCTATTATCCTATCAATCATTGCCCTTGTGGAGACATAGCTGCAGTTGTAGCTCTCCTCAGCTGGATTCCTTTTGTCTCTTAGCGGCGTCATCCACCACATTTTCAGCAGGTAGCCTTTGTTCTCCAGTAGCCAGTGATCCAACTGTGCTGGTGTGATGAACAGCTTTGACACCTGGGAGTGACGCAGGATGTTGGCATCATGACAGCTTCCTAGATACATGGCACAAACCTGCAGTATCTCATTCTTGTGGTCACACACAATCTAGATGTTTAGAGAGTGGAAGCCCTTTCTATTGACAAAGTTACCCAGCTCGTCCACTGACAACTTTATGGCCACATGCATGCAGTCAATGGCTCCCTGAATTTTCAGAAATCCTGAAATAGCAGCGAAGCCTCTGGCTCACTCTGCCTGACTGACCTTGTTGGTCCTGCAGTGAGTGAAAGTGTTGATCCTTCGGAACAGTGCATCTGTGACCAATGGGATGAAGCTTTGGGCAGTGAATCTCTACAGAGATCTCCCACTGACCCCTGGAATCACCCTGAGGCAAAAGTTCAGGGCCACTGTCACCTTCAGAGCCAGTGACAGAGGGTGGCCCTGAATAGAGGCTATTTTGGGGCCAATTATGTCGCAGAAAGAGGTGACAGTGTCCCTGGAGAGGAGGAGCCTTCTTCTCTGACATGTCCAGGTAGCGTAATCGCTGCCTGTAGACTCTGGATATTGGTGCCTTCTCTGGACCTTTCTGCCTTGCAAATCCTGATAGCTATCCACCCCTCCTGCCTGTGCCTCTTGGCCCAGAAAGCAAATTCTGGGACGGTGCCTGAGGGCAACTGCCCTCCTCTCCCTTCTGGCTCCTCCCCTCCTCTTCTGAAGAGGTCCCTCCAGCTGACTACATAAGCTCCTGACAAGGACGGTGCTGTTGTTGTCTGGCGCACTGACCTCTACCTCACAGAGGCTGAGCGTCAACTCACAAATACTTCCTCCTACCTCCCCCTGGACCATGACCCCACAACTGAATATCAAGCCATTTTTTCCAGGACTGTCACTGACTTTATCTCCTCTGGAGATCTTCCCTCCATAGCTTCCAACCTCATAGTCTCCCAACCTCGGACGGCCCGCTTCTACCTCCTACCCAAAATCCACAAACAGGACTGTCCCAGCAGACCGATCGTGTCAGCCTGTTCCTGCCCTAGGGAACTCATTTCTTGCTATCTTGACTCCATTCTCTCTTCCCTTGTCCAGTCTCTCCCCACCTACATCCATGATTCCTCTGATGCCCTACATCACATCAACAATTTCCAGTTCCCTGGCCCCAACCGCCTCCTCCTCACCATGGACATCCAATCCTGCTACACCTCCATCCCCCATCGGGATGGTCTGAGGGCTCTCCACTTCTTCCTCGAACAGAGGCCTGAACAATCCCCATCCACCACTACTCTCCTCCATCTGGCTGAACTTGTTCTCACACTGAACAATTTTTCCTTAAACTTGTCTCACTTCCTCCAAATAAAAGGTGTGGCTATGGGTGCCTGCATGGGCCCCAGCTATGCCTGTCTCTTTATGGAGTATGTGGAACATTCCTTGTTCCAGTCCTACTCAGGCCCCTTCCCAGAAGTCTTTCTCTGATACATCGATGATTGCTTCGGTGCCACTTCATGCTCTCACCTGGACCTGGAAAAATTTATTAATTTTGCTTCCAATTTCCACCCCTCCATCATTTTCACATGGTCCATCACTGACACTTCCCTTCCCTTCCTTGACCTCTCTGTCTTAATTTCTGGTGATAGACTGTCCACCAATATCCATTACAAGCCTACCAACTCCCACAGATACCTCGACTACAGCTCCTTACACCCTGCTTCCTGTAAGGTCTCCATTCCATTCTCTCAGCTCCTTCGCCTCCGTCGCATCTGTTCTGATGATGCCAATTTCCAAAACAGTTCCTTTGACATGTCTTCCTTAACCGAGGTTTTTCACTCACAGTGGTTGACAGGGCCCTCAACCGTGTTTGGCCCAACTCCCACGCATCCACTCTCACACCTTCCTCTCCCTCCCAGAACCATGATAGGGTCCCCCTTGTCCTCACTTATCACCCCACCAGCCTCCGCATTCAAAGAATCATCCTCCGCCATTTCCGCCAACTCCAGCATGATGCCACCACCAAACACATCTTCCCTTCATCCCCCCGGTGGCATTCCATAGGGACCGTTCTCTCTGGGACACCCTGAGCCACTCCTCCATCACCCCCTACATATCAACCCCCTCCCACGGCACCTTCCCATGCAACCCCTGCCCATTTACTTCCCCCTCTTCACTGTCCAAGGGCCCAAACACTCCTTTCAAGTGAAATAGTATTTCACTTGCACTTCCCTCAACTTAGTCCACTGCATTCGCTGCTCTCAATGTGGTCTCCTCTACATTGGAGTGACCAAACGCAGACTGGGTGACCGCTTTGCAGAACACCTTCGATCTGTCCGCAAGCATGACCCAGACCTGCCTGTTGCTTGCCATTTCAACACACCACCCTGCTCTCATGTCCACATGTCTGTCCTTGGCCTGCTGCATTGTTCCAGTGAAGCTCAATGCAAACTGGAGGAACAGCACCTCATCTTCCAACTAGGTACTTTACAGCCTTCTGGACTTAACATTGAATTCAACAACTTCAGATCATGAACCTTCTCCTCCATCCCCACCCCCTTTCCGATCCCCCTTTTCCCAATAATTTATATATTTTTAACATATATATGTATTTTTCTTTTCCCACCTATTTCTATTATTTTTAAATGTATTTCCATTCTTTGTTTTAGCTCCAACTTTTAGCCCATTTCAATCCCTTCCCTCTACCCCACCCCAACTAGTGCAATCTTTCATTTGCTCGTCCTGCTTTCTATCCTTAATATCATCATTAGCACATTCCTTAGTTAATATTACCACCATCAACACCCCTTTGTCCTTTTGTCTATGACATCTTTGGCAATCTCTCCTTTGCCTCCATCTATCACTGGCCCTCTATCCAACTCCACCTGTCCCACGCCCCTCAACCAGCTTATATTTCATCTAATTTCTATTTTTCCTTAGTTCTGATGAAGAGTCATACAGACTCGAAACGTTAATTGTGTTCCTCACCGCAGATGTTGTCAGTCCTGCTGAGTTTTTCCAGCCTTTTTTGTTTTTGTTGTACTCAATCTCCATGTTTGTGCTGTACAGGTTTCTACACTGAATGGGCCTTTCTGCAGGAGGCCCCTGCAAATGTTTAACGGTCAGGGAGTTATCCAAAATACCCAGAAACAATCTCTAATCCATCTACAAACAACTCACAGCAAAACTCCTAAATCCTCACTTTACCAACATCTTCTGGACCTTTTATCCTGCCCTGGATGTAGAATGAATGAATCGACCTGGCTGATTGGCCCACGCATGGGCTACTCAAAATCGCAGTCAATTGGGGTTTTAATGGGCTTAATTGGCCCCTTAACCTTGGATGGGTTCACTTCCGACTTCCACATGCGCCCACCAATCAAAATATCATAAGGGATGCCCTCCCAGTGTCATCATGCCCCATTTTGTGAACGCTCGTGTCCAACGTGCACCCACTTGGCAACCGTAAAATTCTGGCCAATGTTCTTTTATTAGAACTGATGATTCTTTCATTCATTTATGGAGCCTTCTCAGTACTCCAATATCTACAGAGATTCTGGTATTTGGCAGAAAAATCCCTTGATATTTACCACTCCACAAGGAATTAATGCTTCCTGTCCATTTAATTTTATGAGTGCCAATATTCTCTGAGGAAAGTTGGAATCACTGTTTATTTTCTCGAAATTGTAACCATTTTTCATAGGGTACTATTTCTTGCGAAGGTCTCGTGCAGACCCATAGGTCAACTGGCAAATGAGGAAATAGGTAACAAAGAGAGAAAATGAGAGAAAGGAAACCTGAGGTAATCTAGAAAGATAGAAGAAGATACAACAAGAAACACAAGAGAGAAAGGAGAGAAATGGTAAAGAAAGACACTAAAAGAGGTCGACTCATCAAAATTATCCTTTAGGCCGATCAAATTCTATGGCAATACTGTATTCAGATGGGGTAGGGGAAAGTAGATTGGATTGGACATTAAGAGGAGAGAAGGGTACCTCCAAGGTAAGGTGACAATGTCAGCAACTTAGGAAACAATTCAATATATAAACAATTGCAAAACAATTTTACAGTTTGCTTTAGCATCCAACTTATCACTACGACAGCCCACAACTTCTCCATATAAATGAGGAAAGATTTCCAGAATGTTTACAACACTTTGCTGTGACACAAATGATTGAATGTTGGGCACACTAGCTGCTTAGGCATATCTATGTGCTAGAGGCCTATCTGTTCCCCTGCTTATGAGTTGTCAGCTATTTCGAAGATGTTGATCTGCACAGGTCATCACGTATGAATACATTGACGGAAAATGTATAGCATAAAAGTTTGCTTATCAGGAAAGTGAATTGGGTTTTTATGTTTATATTCGGAATCTCAGCAAAAAGGAAGACATTTTTTTCAATTCTGGAAAGAAGCTGATATGGGAGAGAGATTCAATTCATTTCAAATGGGCCGCTTAATTATATTGCCTAGTTACTTGAGTTCATGATCGAGACTGGGACAGTAGAATGGCGCTAATGGAGTGCTGCACTGATGAAGGCATTGTCTTTTAGATGAGATTGTTAACTGAGGCTCAGCCTTTTGACCATTTTGATATCAAAGATGTCTTGGTACTATTTGAAGAGGAGAAGGGGAGATCTTCCAATGTCTTGGCCAACAATTATCCAAAATGGTTTGTTTGGGTATTTGCCATTTTTGGGCTCTTGCTGTGTAAAAAAATGGCTGCTGTAGGGGTTTCTTCCAACATAATAATGACTACATGTCACGATGCATCAGTCTGAAGTTACTGAAACCTTAACAAAATACCAGGATTGTAAATTACAGTGATGAATGCAATCATTGCTCCCATTATATAGGGAACAAATTTAGAAAAACTGAATATGTCATTGTCTATTATTGTGCCCCTTTCTTCACCAGAAACGTTGCAAGGTATTTTTTCACACATCCTTTCGCAGCCATGCACCACAAACCAAGAAGTGGGCAGTCAGTTTACAACTGGTCCCCTCAGCCTCTGCTGGTTTTTATCTCAGCAATTCTCTGCTCCTCAATCCTCTTCTGAAACTCTAGATCATTGATCACACCCTCATGTACTTGTTAAAGTGCCCTTTAATAAGGTGTGAGCTTTACATTTGGAGTCAACAAGTGGTTTAATTGCTTCATCATGTCAGACATGGCTTAATTGGTTGCTCTCTAACCTCAGAGGCAGAAAATTTATTGGTTTAAACCCTACTTGAGGTCAAAATTTAGGTGGGCACTTCCATACTGAGGGAGTGCAGCACTGTTGAAGGTGCCATGTTTCAGATAAATTGAGGTTCCAATGCTCTTTCATGTGACTGTAAAATATCCCTTGATATGATTCAAAGGAGCAGGGGAATTTTGCTAGCCAATGTACATCCCACAATCAACATCACGAATAAACCAGATGATCTGGTCATTATTACACTGATGTTTATAGGGTCTTACTGTGTGCAAATTGGCCACTACATTTCCTACATTACGACAGTGACTACACTTCAACAGCACTTCATTAGTTATTAAGCACTTTGGGACATCCTGACATTGTGACAGTTGTGCAAATCTTAGTGCTCTTAAAAAAAAATTATGAGGGCTTCACTTTCATACCTTATCCTGCCCCCACTTAAAGCCCATCCATACTCACTCCTGTCAAAGACAACTACAGCACCCACTACCACTGCCCAGATGAGTTGACTCAGCACAGCCTGGTGTTCAAACCAGGGGTCTTCCTGACTCCTATGGGTCACCCCTGCCCCCACTAGATAAACTAGCTGAACCACCCGGGGAGCTTTGCCTCTGCTGCTTTTAAATTGAATAGCAGAGGTTGAACAATCAAGCTACATTCTGTGGATTGACTCCATGCTATGGCACTCCTGCCACTCACACTCCTGTACAGCAGTGCCCGATTACCTTCAACGCTTTGACTCACCCTCTCCCAGCATAATACCAATCAAGAGAGTGAAAATAAGCTCGGAATATTTCCCTTCCCTACCGGATTGATGTACTGTGCTGGATGGTACAAAAGGGGTTTCCTGATTTTTCTGGATGCAGCCTGAAGGCAGGATGAAGGCAGTGACCGTTGTTAGGGGCAACATTTTTTAAGAACTGGCATGAGTGTTTCTTTGGACATTCAAATTTATGTCCAAAGCCCTTAGTTCCTGCTGATGACCTGGCAGATTTTGCAGTAGCTGTTGACTATGGAAGTGCCAGTTAAGGCTTGTCCTGGTGATCCATCTATGTTGTGCTAGCTGAAGGTTCGTTGGATTAAAGCATCCCAGGTGTCCTTGCCTCCTTGGAGTAGTCCGGGGTCAGTGTCTACCCCCCTCAGCATTCCCCTATTCCCCTGCACATGCTCATCCTCGGAATCACTGCTGGACTCATCGTGTGCAGCCAGTGCCTCAAAGTCTTCATCATCCACTACATCCCCCTTTTCTAGCACAAGATTGTGGAGAGCGCAGCATGCAACCACTATCACCGACACATGATCTGGGGGGTACTGGAGTGCACCCCATGAGCGGTCCAGGCATTGGAAACTCACCTTGAGAAGACCAATGGTTCTCTCCACCACAGCCCTTTTGGAGGCATGGCTCCTATTGTACCGCTGCTCAGCTTCTGTTCTTAGATGATGGAGAGTCATCATGAGCCACCTTCGGAGTGGATAGCCCTTGTCACCCAGCAGCCATCCATCCAACCGGGTGGAGCACTGAAGAGCCCCAGTACCTGGGAGTGTCGGAGGATGTAGATGGGAGCTGCCTGGGTACCTTGCACAGACTTGTAGAATCTGCATCCTGTGATCACACACTTTCTGTACGTTCATGGAGTGGAAGCCCTTCCTGTTGACAAAGGCATTGGGCTCACCTGCTGGTGCCTTGATGGCCACATGTGTACTGTCTATTGTACCCTGGACGCGGGGGAAGCCAGCAATGGCTGGGAAGCCTCTGGTTCCTTGTGTCTGACTTATCTGCTCCTAGCGGAAGTGGATGAAGGTCAATGCCCGTTTGAACAGAGCATATGTAACCTGCTTGACACAAGTGTGGACAGCTGATTAGGAAACACCGCAAAGATCACCCACCAAGCCTTGGAAGGAGCCTGAGGCATAGAGGTTAAGGGCAGCTGTGACCTTCCGAGCCACTGGCATGGGGTGTCCACCCACACAAGTCGCAGAGATCTCAGGCTGAATCATCTGACAGATATAGTTGACTGTCTCCCTTGAGAGACAGAACCCTCTTCGGCACTGCACCTCAGACATATTGAGGTAGCTGCTTCGCCACCTGTGTACCCTGGCAGCAGGGTAGTGGCGTCTTCTGTGGACATTTTCACCTTGGACCATCTCTTGGCCATGCGCAGGCATAAGGGGCGCATGGCCAAGAGATAGTTCAAGATGGAAATACCTGCACCTGTCCTCCCAAAGGCTGAATATGCACTCCTGGCCTCTTCCCCGTTCTAGACCTCCCTTCCTCCTCTGGGGAGCTGCCTCCAGTGGACAGATCAGATCCCATACCCAGGTTAAGGGGAGGCTTCCTGAAAGCTACAGGCCTGCAAAAGATTCCTCACTGCAGAGTGCTGACCTGAAGGTTAGAAGCCCAGAAAAAGCTGTTGGGATGCATTCTGAAGTATTGCAGATCACACAGGCCACGTTTAAAATACTTTCTCCAATAAATACTCCACAAAGCAGATTCACAACCCCACTGACCCCTCTTATCCCGCCCATGGATGGGGTTAACAAAAGGCTCTTACCCGCCTGCCCGTTGTGCCCATGCGCCAACCTGAAGATCGCATGGGTGCCGAAAAATTGGAGCCGATTGTAGACTAAAGGGCCTTAAATGGCCCCTTAACTAATGGCGGGCGCGCATTGGACTTCATCGCGCGCCCGCCCAACGAAATATTGCGATGTCGCGCAGTGATGTCAGGACACTTGCAAAGATGTCACCGCACGTCATATTACACGTGGATGTGCAGGGCCCACCCTCCACACGTCAAACGGAAAATTCTGTAGTGACTACTACCGAGACTAGCTTAATATTCCAGATTTATTAACTGAATTCCGAATTTACCACCTAGCATGGGGGTTTTCAAACCCATGCCCCCACGTGCTTGAATCCCATGGGCTGGATTACTAACCCAGCAAGATTACCATTATACCACCATCTCCTCTCACCATTTGTCTGCCTATTTTTCATAGCTGCTGAACCGCAGTTGTTTCTGTTCAGCTGTTCAGCCCTATTGTTTGTTGAGATTTACACACCCATGGGGCTGATCTGGCATTTTAGTTTTTTTCACGACTTCTGCACCTGAATTGTTTTTTTGCAGCAAGTAGTAATAAACTTTTCATGAGAATCTCTATTAAGCCTTTATACTAACCTACGTTATCACAATTACCTCTGTGTGCTTCTTCCTTCAGGCAGGAGTTTAAAAGAGACAGGGCCTGGGCTTTCCTTGGCTCCCGAAAAATGATGCATTATCAAATACACATATGTTAGCATGCATTTATTCATGTGTTTGTACTGATTGGCCCTAATCTTGCTGCTCGTTGTGCACTGGTAACAGCTGAATAAAATGTGCTGCAATATGCATATTTAAAAGCTGCTTGCCACCAGGAACACCTGATACTGTCTGTCAAATTACAAAATTCATCAATAATGTCCCACTCATGCATCATTCCTGTGCTTACTGACTTATATTGACTCCTGATTCACAATCACTTCAATTTTAAAATTCTCACCCCCCCCACCCAGGTTAGGATCTATCCACGGTTTCACCCTTCCCTTTCTCTGTAACCTCCTCTAGTCCTACAACCCTCTGAGTCCTCTGCATTCTTATGCAATCTCCACTTCCTTCGCCCCACCATTGACAGTCACGCCTAAGCCATTTAGGCCCTAAGCTCTGTAATTCCCTAAATGTCATTGCTTCTCCATCTCTCATTTAAAGCGCTGCTTCAAACCTATCTCTTCAACCAAGTGTTTGGCCACATGCCCTAAGGTCTCCTTTGGCTCAGTGTCAATTTTCATCTGATTACTCCTAGAAGCACTATGGGAGGCTTTACTACGTTAAAGGTGCTATAAAAAATGCAAGTTGTTGTTGCTGTTCAGAAGAAAAATGCATATTTCTTAAAGGAGTTCACTGCCCTTAATTCCACCCTTCCTCGCAAACCATCCTGGCTGATGATTAGGCTTTGGATAAAGGTTCCTGAAATGCTTCAAAAATATCATTTTTACCAATCTCCTCTGTGTTTCCCATTATGGAAAGAAGGTTTACCATGGACTCAATTAAGAATATAGTTTTGTCCCCTAAATTAAGGTGTTCTATTTCCACGGAAAATGAGCATTGTGTTTAATATTCTGGCCAGTAAACAGATAATTCCATTATGTGTGAATGATAGATTAATATATCAGGTAATATTAGGATGTGAACCACTGGGCGGAAACATCCCAGATTTGTACCAAGTGCAGTAGCGGGCAGGGAAAAGGATGTTTACCCACTGGCCGCAATGGCGGCTTTTCACGTCGTATCGTCCTATGCCCTCCCCGTTAATAATGCATTCCCGGGAAACACGCCATTTCGCTGGTGGGCAGCCTCTGATTCGCCCACCATGCTGTCACCTCGCCGCTTCCTCACACTGGGTGCCACATTTAACATGCAGCCACACAGACACCACTCAGTGCTCCAAGCCCAGGACTGCTGCACAGAAGACATGGCCCCAAAAGGGGCAAGATGACTACAGTCCCCCCCACCAGTTTAGCGACGTGCCCCTTGAGCACCTTTTGGACACCATGGAGACCCGCCATGATATCCTCCACCCCTGCTCTGGCCGCAAGAGGGGCAGCAATGTCACCAATCCAGCTTGGGAGGCAGTCGCAGTGGTGGTCAGTGCCAATGCTGCCCACAAGAGGTCGGCTATCCAGTGCAGAAAGAGGATGAACAATCTCATCCGTGCTGCCAGGGTAAGTCAGCCATCTCATCACTCTAAACTCACACACACACAAGCCCATCACACATGTACTGGCATCTCACTCACTAACAGTTCAAGGGGCATCACATAAACCCTCACATCTCTACCTGGCCTCATCTCCTCTGGAGATTGCCTCCACATCCCATCCATGTCTCCACTCAGTGTGCACACACACACACACACACACACACACACACACCTGGCTTCCTTCTCATTTGGCCAGGCATGCGTCTTGCTCACATTCTCTCCATCTGTCTTTGTGTAGGACAAGATCATACGCAATAAAATGAGATGTCCCAGGCCTGGAGTGGAATGCCAGAAAGCAAGGTCCTCACTTCCTTTGAAGAGGACACCGGAGAGGACATGGACCATTCCTGTGGTAACGGCAAGCATTCAGATGAGGATTGTGCACCAGATCATCGTTCTGACACTCAGCTGTGAGTCCACTATTCCTTGTACCATGGCAGCCATGCACTAATAATCTCCATTTTCTCACATAGGCATGTCTGCCACGTCACCCTCAGGCAGCCTTAGCCCCGAGTCCAGTGCTGACAGCACTCAGATGAGGACCCCGAGGACAGCACCCTCGAAGACCCACCACAGCGCTTACCCACACCCTCCACCAGCGCAGCGACACACACCTCGGTGGGAACTACATGTACAGCAGGCTCGGGTTCACTAACTGGTGAGCACAGCACACAATCTGTTCCACAGCTGGCGGGGGCAGGGATACCTGAAATCTCAAGCAATCGGAGAATTGCTGGAGGCAAGGGATCTGTTGAGTCTGAGTCAGATGATGAGCCTCTGGACTCGGTCCCCAATCAGTTGTTGGAGCTGCAGCAAAATCACGGGAACAGCTGGAAGGGACGACAGCTGCACTCCTCAGATTGAAGGGCACAATGGAGGAGTCCGTCCACCTTCAGTCTGGGTGATAGCGCCATCATGCCAATGCACCAAGGTCAACATTGGTAGAGGTGCCCACCATGGAGGCCTTGTTCCAGGATAGTGGTCCTGCACTGCTGCATGGGCTGAACTCCATTGCTGATGCCATAGTTGCCTCCAACAGGGTCAACACGAGAGGGGTACTGGGTAGTTCGATCTCACTCCAGTTTCCCCTTCTCCTCTAAATCTGGAATTAAATGTCTGATGACGACCATGAAACCATTGCCAATTGTTGGTAAAAACCCATCTGGTTCACTAATGTCCTTTAGGGAAGGAAATCTGCCGTCCTTACTTGGTCTGGCCTACATTTGTCTCCAGGCCCACAGCAATGTGGTTGACTCTTAAATGCCCCCTAAACAAGGGCAATTAGGGATGGGCAATAAATGCTGGCCTAGCCATTGAAGCTCACATCCTGTGAGCGAATAAAAAAAAGTGAGGTGCCAGCAGTCAGACAGGAGTCAGACATTTACATCAGCGATAAAAGCATCTATGGAGTGACCCCGCTGAATGTCATCATCGTCCTCCTGGAATGTAGGAACTATGTACACCCACTGTGTCTCCATGATGGGAACCTTAGCAAAGAGGATATGTGCGCTGTCATCAGCAAGACAGGAGCCAAACGTTCACAGATGCAATGCGAGGATCTATGGTGTCTCTTCACTGCATGTCCTCATCATGCTCCATGAATCTAGCAACTATGAGGGTCTCCTGAGTGCACCTGCCTTGTCTGGCCAGGTTGATGGCCTCATCATTGTCATCCTCGCCTTCGACGACCTCCTTACTCTCATCCTTCTCCCCCTCAGCCACCTCCTCTCTCCGTTGCAGTGCCCCGTTATAAAGGGTGCAACGGGTGATATCGATGCATGACACCCTCTGTGGACTATATTGCAGGGCTCTCCCAGACCAGTCCAGGCACTGGATCCTCATTTTCAACATTCCAATGGCTTCTCCACCGAAGTGTGAGTTGAAGCATGACCCTCATTGTAACTTCTCTCTGCTGCAGTCTGAGGCGGACGCACAGGTGTCATCAGCCATGTCCTCTGCAGGTAGCCCTTGTCCCCAGGGAGTCAACCCTGCAGCCTTTTTGGACCCTGGATGATGTCAGGGATCTGAGACCAACTGAGAATGTAGAAGCTGTGGATACACCCTGGGAACCAGGCGCAGGTCTTAGGGATGCATTTGAGGTGGTCGCACACCAGCTGAACATTCAGCGAATAGAAGCTCTTGTGGTTGACACAGTTGACCATGGAGATCTGAATGCTGTGAGTGCAGTCGATGGCACCCTAGATCTGTGGCAAACCAGAGATCTGAGCAAATTCCAGCGGTCTTGCTTCCTGGCTTTCTTGATCCCGGGTGAAATACATAAAGTTATGTCCCCTCACAAAGATGGCGACCATGACGTCATGGAAGCATTTGAGCATAGAGGCTTGTGATATCCCACAGAAGTCACCTGTGGAGCCCTGAAAGAAGCCACTGGCATAAAAATTGTGTGCTGTGGTTACTTTCACAGCCACTGGCAGTGGATGCCCTCCATGTCCCTGTGGCACCAAATCCTGCAGCAGGTGGTAGATGTGACCGACCAGTTCCCTGGACATGCGCAGTCTTTGGTGACACTGGTTCTTGGTCATCTGCAGGAATGACAAGCCCTGTCTATAGACCCTGGGTCTAGCTAGGTGTTGACCAGTGTTGGCTCGTTGTGGATCTACAGCGGCGTGTGCAGGAGCCCCAGTCGCCCCTTTTTCTTGAGGGTGATGCTCCTCCCTCTGACCAGCTGGGTGCCTAAGTTGATCTCTTCTCCTTCATCTCTGCTCTCTGTAGGCCACGAGACATACAGCTAGGGCACCTGACTCTATGATCCTGATGTACTCCTCCTGCAGGATGAAAGAGAGAGATGCATGGGTTAGCTTGGGTGTACTAAGGACCCCTCTTGGTTAAGTCTGAAAGCCCCTTAACACATCTTGGAGAGTGCTGGCCACCACTTAGATGGTCAGAGTTTAGTGCGCTGCATGGCTGCCCGAAACCCCACCCACCTCCGCCACACTCCACCTGACCAATTGGCAGCAGTTTTGCCCACTGGACTGCATGCTGTGCTCTCAGCTCAGGCACAGGCATTCTCCTAAACCGCGCTGCAAGTCTGCACTGTTAGCATAAACCATGGGGATGACTGGTCCAAACCGGAATGTTGACATTGCAAGGGGCTGTGAGCTCCTCTGCCAGCGACTACACCATGGCCAGCTTCCGCAAGGAGATTGTACAGTTGTCCAATTGTTCTGCAGTCCACTAAAACGCTCATTAGTTTGCAGTCTGTGCTCAAGGAGTGAAAAGCTTTGGAGTATTTGGTGGCACTTTGATGCCTCTGCGCTGCTTGAAATGGGCAGATAAGCTAGAGACCTGACTCCAAGCGTTTGAACTGTCTCATCTGCTGAGTAATAGTCACCTTATACAAGGTTTCCCTAATGCATGGCTGCTCCTCTCACCACCCCCTGCCCCACATGTGCTTGTGCACCACCATCAGATCAGGCTGCCTTGCCTCCCCCAACTCACCTCAGATACAGTGCAGTCCTTGACCCCCCCCAACTCACCTCACAGCATGCTGCTTTGCAGCACCCCCCGCCCAACCCCTGCAACTCACCTCGGGCACAGTGTAGCCCTTGCCCAGCACCACACTGTTAGCCAGCCGGGAAAAAGCGACTTGCCTGTGTCCTCGCTTGAATGCACAGCGCCTCAACCTTGAAGTCGAACGGGTGACCCTCGTGTGCACTGCAGAACATTGGTGAGCACTCAGCTCTGAGTTCCCCTTGAAGTGCAGCTCGTCAAGTGCACACCTTATGAATGCTGTTGTGAAACACATCATGTTCAATCACACCGATGTACCCGGATGATCCAGCGTGGGTGATGATTCTGGCGAGCAGGACTTATAATAATATGCAGATGTATTAAAATGTTGTTCCCGACATCTGATGGCAGGAAACATGGCCTGCCATTGACAGGTGGAGTGGACAATCTCTAACTGGTTTCACAGCGGCGTGAAACCAAGTTTTTGCCTTCCCGTCAAATTGTCCACTCACACCCGCCATGATTCCTGATGCCAATGGGCACAGAAAATTCCACTCTTTGACTTCCTATGATTAAATGGAGATTCTCAATAGTAACATTGTCAGACCAGCAGTCTGGTTTTCAAACTACGCAGAGTAAACAACCCAAATAAGATCTCAAAACTCATGAAGCAATTCTCAAACTTTCCCCCACTCTTGTTAAATAGTCATTGAGCAAACCAAGAAGTACAGTTGTCAACTGATTTCTAAAGACCCATTGACCCAAACCTTCTGGTTTCTGGATTGTCTGAGATGGGATGTAAATTGGGAGATATGTGTCAGGACTCCACGGAAATTTTGATGCACAGGCATCGCTGTCATTGTCTGGGAAGTTTAAACTTCTGATGGGCTGATTTCCACTGTCCAGGACACTACACAAAAGTCTCTGACCTTGAGCTTGGGCCAGATACATGGGACTTAACTGCCTACCTACCCTGGAAATATTACACAGTTTAATATATGTTCTAATTCAGTGATGAGCCAGCATAACTCAACTGAGCACCACAACTGTTCTCCCCCACAATCACCCCTTGAGATGACTCAACTACCCCCTTGATCACCTGACTGCCTCCCTGACCTGACCACCACCCACCTCCCCACAACCAACCAACTACCCCCCGACCGGACCCGACTAACCCCGACCACACAGCCAAGACCCCACCCACTCCCTGACTACCCCCTCGACCACCCGACCAAACCCCCAACCTGACCCAACTACACCTCCGACCACCTGACTTACCCCTCTGACCCAACTACCCAGCCACCTAGTCACCCATTCAATCACCCACCCATTGAGCCACTCACCCATTCAGCGACTGTCCAATTTGCTAGGTCTGGTAATGCCAACACTGTACTTCAGGAGGATTCATGTTTCCGTGACAAAGAGGGTAGGTGTGCATTGCTTTATGCCAGTACAGTAAATGTGGATAAGATCAACGCTGAATTTAAAGAGACTAATCAAAGCTGTCATTCTTCACTTTTATCCCAAAATTGCTTTCTAAGATCAATGTCTAAGAATAGGGAAGTTCTTCCCAGTGTCCTGGCCAATATTTATCCCTCAGCCACTGAAAACCCAGATGATCTAGTCCTTATTACATTACTGTTCAAGGGACCTTGCTGTGTGAGATTGGCTTGCCACGTTTCCCACATTACAACAATCGCTGCACTTTAAAAGCGCTTTAGGACATCCTGATTTGTGAAAGGTTCTATATAAATGCAAGTTGTCCTTTTTCTTTTCACTTTAGCTTTGTAAAGAATTGTTGCTAGTGCCATTAGTAAGAGGTTAATTAAATTTATGGACAAAACTGCATCTTGCCTTCAAACTGCAATGTAATGTCATAAATCACATCAGAATCCTTTCAGTGTGGTACTTATTGGTGATGTCACATTGAGATATGTGACATGTGCCTCTTCAAGATCTCCCTCAGGCCCAAAATTAAAGAAACCATCTGCCAAACACTTTTCATGGAGATAATATCCATTCAAATTCTATGAAGTTCTTGTAAACAGGACATAGTGCTCAGTTCATTGCAAGGTCAGAGCATTCCACTAGATTGTTCAAGGCACATTCTCATTCTGTCGAGCTGAAAATTGCTATCTTTCTGCCTTACAAGCAATGGCTTGTAGATCAATTTCCATCTTCAACATTCCTGACACAGAACATCATATGAGTGCTTAGCATGAATTGAGGCTTCTGCCTATCACCATTTTTATGTTGGCAGCAGATAAAGATGCATCTTGTATTGGAAAAAAATTGTTAATTGAAGACACACTACTGCAATGTGACAAGCAGTGAGAAATTTCCTGTATATTGCACAGAATTTCATTGAATGTACAGGGCAGAAACAGGCCATTCAGGCCAACCAGTCCACCTTAATGCTCCACTCTAACCTCATCCCATTCTTCTCCATCTATCAGCATAATCTTCTATTTCCTTCTCCCTCATATACTTTATCTAGCTTCCTCTTAAATGCATCTATGCTAATGCTTCGACTATTCCCTGTGGAAGTGAGTTCCACATTTTCAACACTCTCTGAGTAAAGAAGATTCCTCTGAATCCCTTATTTGATTTCTTGGTGACTATCTCATATCGATGGCATCAAATTTTGCTCTTCCCCACAAGAGGTACTCTCTTTCTCTGCGTTTACTCTAAATAACCTTACACAATTTTAAACAGCTCTATTAGGTTACCACTTAGCCTTCTTCTTTCCAGAGAAAGGAGATCCAGGCAGTCCATCCTTTTCTAATAGATATAAACTTGCAGTTCTAATGTCACCCTTGTAAATTTTTTGTACCCTCCCCAGTGTCAGTATATCCTTTGTATACAGTGACCAAAACTGTGGTCTAACCAAGGTTTGGCATAGCTTCATTACTTTTCAATTCTACCCCTCCAGAAATAAACCATATTGTTTGCTTTGCTTCTTCCCTGGGCTTATTGATCTGTGTCACGGCTTTCAATGATTTGTGTATTTGAATTCTCAGCTCACTTTCCTCTGATACCCCATTTAAAGTCTTATTTTCAGAGTAATATTTGTACACTTTATTTTTCCCACCAAAAAGTAAGATCTCACCATTGCATATGTTGAAATTCACTTGCCAATTACATGCCCATTCAGTAAATTAATTGATGCCTTATAAGTTGTTGCAGTTCTCCTTTAACTTCTGCTCTCTGGTGGAAACAGGCTCAATAGTAACTTTCAAAGAAAGTTGGATAAAAGCTTGAAGGCAAACAATTTACAGGACCATGGGGATAATGCGCAGGATAGAATTAATTGGAGAGCTCCATCACAGAGTTGGCATAGGCATGATGGACCAAATGTCTTACTTCTGTGCTAGATAAATGCTAAATATTCTACGAAGATTCCATGTACTGAAACATGAATTAAAAATTGCTAATTTAACATTAAAGCATTAGGCTTTATTAGTAATTGTAATACTTGTGCTAACCTTGGCTCAGTGCTAGTACTCCTCCCTATGAAGCACAAAGTTCTGAATTCATATTCCATCTCAAGTACTTGAGCACTTAATCTCTGTTGACATATGTATGGAATACTGAGGGATTGCTGCACTATCAGTGTTGCTACTTTTCAGATGAAATGTAAAACAAAGACCCTCAAATGCACTCTCAAGTGGACATAAAATTCCTGTAACGCTGTTTTAAGAAAGGCAATGTAGTTCTCCCAGTGTCCTGGCTAACATTTATCCCTCAACTACATCACCACGGCAAATGATCTGGTCATTTAATTTATTTATTGTTTGTGGGTCTTGCTGTTCACAATATGCCTGCTGCGATTCCTTGCATTGCATGAGTGACTATAGTTGGAGAACTGTTCATTTGCTGTGAAATGATTTGGGACATCCAGAGTTCATGAAAGGCCTTAGGTGACCACTACTTCTTTCTGTACTAAATATAGATCCAACTTTCCATAACCTTAAAAAAAAAATCATCTGAATGCTTAAAGACCAGGGTTGTCCAACAAACAGCCATTGGACCCAGAGTCCAGCCTGCCAAGGGTTTCTATCCAGCCTGCCGAACAGTTTTTTTTAACCTATTCTTTCATGGGATGTGGGTGTTGTTCCCAAGCCCAGCCATTTGTTGACCCTCTCTAATTGCACCTGAACTGAGTGGCTTGCTAGGCCATTTCAGAGTTCAATTAAGAGTCAACCACACTGCTGTATATCTAGAGTCACATGTAGACCAGACCAGGTAAAAATGGCAGAGTTTCTTCCCTAAAGGGCATTAGTGAAGCAGAAGGGGTTTTCTGATAATTGATGATAGCTTCATGGTCACCATTACTGAGACTAGCTTTCATTTCCAGATTTTATTAGTTGAATGTAAATTCCACCTGCCTTGGTGGGATTTGAACCCATGTGCCCAGAGTATTGGCCTGGGCCTCCGGATTACTAGTCCAGTGACAACATCACTATGCCACCGTCTCCCTAAAAGTGAGCCTATCAGCAGCAAATACGGGAGAGAAACAGTCCATGATTGGAGGAGCAGTAAGCAGAGGGATGGTGAGTGGTGGCATTCAGCCTGAGCACTGATGCACGAGCGGCAGTAAATTTTTGGGGGTACTGGGGGGAAGAGGGACTGGGGGAGGCTGCCAGCTGAGGGGTGGGAATAGTCAGTCCTCTATGACTTCGTATACAGGTAGTGAATGATGGCACAGTATTCAACCTTCGAGGATCTTGCAGCCAAGTCCAATCCCATCCTGTCCCATGCACTTCCCATCAGAAGTCACTGAACAGTGAACAAGTGCAGAATGATTTCTTTTTCCACGTCACTAAGTGAGGAGTAACGAGGCCAATTATAGCACGCTTGCTTCTAGCCCTGCTAAGATTATCCAGTCAGCATTTGAATGTGGAATCTCCTTGGTCTGTGTGGATCGCTTTGCAGTGCGTTTAGCTTTGAGCAAGTGAGATTTTCTGTTGGGAACATATGAATGGCATGGAATACATTATTTTCATAAAATGAGTGGTACAAAATATAACAGCATGATAAGAGTCTAGGTAAAGTTTTATTGATGTTGGTTTTAAAAAAAACTTAGGCAATATCTGGCTGCTCCTTTTTGCTGTACTCAGTATCTAAATTTCCTCTGACTGTGATTACAACATGGCAGAATAATGTAGTCTGCTTTTCATACCTTTGAAAACCTGAATGCGCAGTGTAAAACTGATGACTAAAGCTGTAAGAAGAATGAAGGAGAAGTCGCTGTTTTTATTAGCAGGGAACACATTTATACTATGAAATTTATCACCATTTGGGTTCCTGTGACCATTTATTTATTTTTTCCCTATAGTGGCTTAAAAGAGGCAGAGAGGTTTAGGGAGGGAATTCCAGAGTATCAGCGTGTGCTTTGAGGAAGTGTTGATCTGACATGTCTCACCATGCTGGGTTGTGCACACAAAGATAAATGAGAGGTGATTCAAATGTATGATGGGCAATTGTTTTAGCAGTGTCAGGTAATTTAGGAATCACTTATTGCCTTGATGTACCGGCTACAATGCCAGATAGCTCATTAAATCAGTGTTCAATATAGTGACGACAAAGTAAGCTGATAAATTAGTCTTCCCATTTGATGCTTGTTCATAAAAATGCACATTTTAATTGTTTTGATAATGACAAGATCAATTTCTAATGTCTTGTCTTTCCAAAAGTTGCTCACTGGCCCCGTGAGAGAGAGAGAAAAATTGAACTGTGGCCGCTCATGCAAAAAGGTTGGTCACCCCTGTTTATGGACTGAGAAGCAGCAGGTGTTACTTTGTGGGAGGAAAGCATTGCAGAAAGTCTTAATGTTTGAAGAAAGCAAGGAAAATTAGCATCCAAACATGATTAATTATGGTCTTTGAAAATTCTCCTTGATAATTAAAGCACTGGCAGGTAAAACCTTAGTGTGACAGGAAGTCTGGTTGGCACACAGCATTCAGTTTATAATCACCAGACAGAAAGGTTTTGTGCATGTGATATAAATCATAATTTACAAATTGCAGCAACATTCAATTGGGGATAATGTTAGCATCAGTATTTTGTTTATAATATCTCAGAGCTGTTGATGCGTTTTATAAATAATTGTGTTATAAATGACTGGGTGGCATATCTTTCACTTCTCTATCATTTTGGAAGTTAGGAGCTGATTAAATAGAATTACATATTGCAGTAATGAACATTTGTTCTGAGGACAGTCATACATTGCTTGATCAGGGGTGAAGAGTTTAAATGCTTATCTAATCAGGTTTTGGACTTGAAACGTTAACCGTAATCCTCTCCGCAGATGCTGTCAGACCTGCTGAGTTTTTCCAGCTATTTTTGTTTATGTTTCATGCTTATTAACTCCTTTTACGTTGCTAAACCCCCTAACTTTCCATTCATCCCAATTCCCTCGTCATATAAAATTTTTTTAGAAAACACTTATTGTTCTTGTTTGGCATGTGTATGCTATCCATTGCACACAAGTATGCAGTAAAACAGATGACTTTAATGATATTCTCATGTAAACTCTGATTGACAGAGATATGTGCTCTAAATTATTAAATAGATGGCAACTTAGGAGAAAAATGGTTTGAATTCTTATGCAAAAATGACAACCAGCCATTGAAAAATTTTTTAGCTGCTGGCTATTTTATTATCAAGATAGAGATCCAAAGAGTCTGCAAGCCAAACATTCACTAACTTAATTTTAGCATTGAGCTCTTACTAAGGTAATGAATAAATAGGAGTTTAAAAAAAGGCACATAAAATGCTAGAAATCAAAAACAAAAGCAGAAAATTAGCAAAATACAAACGTTGGATCTGTAAAGAGAAAACACAGGTTAACATTTCATGTGTGGGCTCTTTAAATGAATACTGACATTAGAGTGGACTGGTTAGCTGCCTGGCTTGGCAGGTGATGTGTAAAAATAATAACTGGAACTCCATCTCGCAGTTAACCATAAAAAAAGTAAACAGCTGCTGAATTTAAGAATACCGAGTAAAATAAATGACTGAAGATAGCCCATAATTTTCCATATGAATAATTTAACAGCCTCATCTGTAAAATAAACATGACACTGCGAAAGAGAGAGTGCTCGAAATTCCCTCAGGCTTTTCAAGGTTAATGGTGTGGTAAAAACAATACTTCTTGGGAAGCCTGTTGGTCTGTTTCGATGAATTCATGTCATCAAGTCTGAATCTCACAGGTCACCTCAGCACCATCTGGAAGCTTCATCAAAAGGCTCCTACTGTCATGCACTGGAATACAAAGCCCAAAGACAAAGTGCTGAGAGGGAAAGCATGGCATAGACATGTTACATTAATGCTGGTGGTCTCCACACCACCTTCTGTGAAAAATGCTGCCTCTTCCAGTCTAACTGGGTTTGTAATTCAACGCTAGCACAGTAAGCCTTGAACTAAGCCCTGCCCTTCTTTAGGATCACAAGAATAACTGCAGGCAGAAGAAAACAAGTAAAGCTCACGTTGACCTTCGGGTCATGAGAATTTCCAAAGGTGAAAAGGGCATGTGAAGATATCTAGGAAATTTGCATCAAATAACAGGATCTAAACCACACTTAAGTCCTCATTTTCCCTTTGAAACTTTGAATTGTCAATTGATCTATGCTAGGTCATCAGGTACCTTTAACTAAATAGTAATTCAACCCATCTAACATCTTCCATTTAACTTTCTAGTACATCAATGGAGGAGTGTAGTGGTATCTTTCTGCCTTATGAATTATGTATGACATCTGCTTCTACCCTTGTCTCATGCTTACATAGACAACTGTCACCTACAGTTGCATTCTGTCTTCAATCCTGATACTTGGTACATGCAAAGATAGGAAAATATATTAGTACGTAAAAGATGTTGGCCCGTAAATTCTGAGCTCCCCAGCATCGGATTTGGTGGGTACCCCAAAGATGCGCTGGGGAATCCCTCTGGGAAGTTACCAGGTGAGAGTTTGCATGACAATTGCCTAGGAATGCACACTTCCTCTGGGCAATTACATTCTGCTAGGAACCATCCGAAAATACGTTTTAAATTGCAAACTTCGGATGGTTCCGCCAGGGTTACACCAATAGTTACTCAGAAGAGGTTAGAAGAATTAAAAGCTCTTCTAACTTCTGAATAAATATTGTAAAGACGCAGACTGACCCATCCCGACTGCCCCCCCACCCCAATGGGACACTCCCAACCCACCCCAACACCCCCATCCCCCTCCCATCCTCCAACACCCCCACCGTCCAACCTCCAACTCCCCTGACCTCCAAACCCCAACACCCCACCTCCGATTTCCAACACCCCCCACCACCAAGCTCTGATCCCCCACCCCCTAAGCTCCCACACCCCTTAACCCCAAACCCCAACGCCCAACCATCGATCCACCACTCCGCCGACACTACCCAATTCTCCTGACCGCAGACCCCCCTCTCACTCTGCAAGGACCTCCAACATCCCCTCCAACCCCCGTACCTCAGACCCGCCTCCCACCCGCCTATGCACCTCCCCTGCCCACACAGCGGACACCCTCACCCCTCCCCAACCAATCCTATCCACTTACCTTAGATACTTACCTTCTCCCTGGCCTGTTAATTTCCCTGGCCCTTTAAATTCACCTGCTTTATGGCAGCAAGTGCTGTAAAAAAAGGGGGCATGGCCTCCTTGAATTCGCTGGAGCTATACTTCACTGGGGCCTGCAAGGAGTCTTTCGGTGAAGGCCCCTAGCAGCTCTGGGGAACAGAAATGACAATCTAATTTTCAAGACAAGGTAATTGGTATTCATTTCTTCTAATTCCTGCAGACCAGCACTTTCCGATGCAGGTCGGAGTTATGGCCCAATGACAAAATCACAATGTTCAAATAATTTGTAGGAACTGAGATCTGTACAACTATAGTCAACATGCACATCATAAAGAATAGAACATTAATGACGGCGATATAGTGAGAATAACTATGCATTTAAAGAACAGCAAAATACAGTGGATGCTGGGAATCTGAAATTCAAAACAGAAAGTGCTGGAAAACCTCAGCAGGTCTGGCAGCATCTGTGGAGACAGAAACAAAGTTAGTGTTTTGAGTCAAATATGACTCTTCTTCTGTTCCGAAGAAGAGTCATATTCAACTCAAAATGTTAATCATGTTTCTCTCTCTACAGATGCTGCCAGACCTGCTGAGATTTTCCAGCACTTTCTGTTTTGAACTGCATTTAATTAGTCTCACATGTAGAAAAATGTCCTAAGACTCTACACAGAGGAGTGAAGAGGAGCATTGACTGTTTTTGTGCCGTTTGGTAGATAAGATAGAACATTTATTCGACACTGCATTTTGAGACAGGGGGAGTTTTAAGGTGGCTAAAGAGGCAGAGGAGTTCAAGGATGAAATTTCAAAAAGTAGAGACAAAGCAGCAGAAGACTCTGCCAATGATGGAGGTTGGGTTGGTGGAGAGGTGATGGTTGGGAGAAGAAGCAGGTTGTTGGTTCACAGGTGGACAGAGCCAGATGACAGGAGGAAATAGAAAAAAGCTAAAGCTGAAAACGTTTGCATAGGTAGGATAGGATGAAGCAATGAAGGGACTTGAGGGGAGGACATGGATTTTAATCTGAACCCACGGGTGGGGGGAGACAGGAAGACAATGCAGGACAGCAAGGATGTCAGTGATGGGTCGAGGACGTACTATGATAAATATTGGACATGTGGTAGTAATGGCACTTAAAAAATTCTTTTTGGTATATTGTGCAATGAGAAACTGTGAAATGATTAAAACACAAGCTGACAAATGAGTTTTTAATTTTTAATTAGGACTGAGTTTCTTCAACACACAATGTTATTGGAATAAGTAAAGGCATAAACTAATAGAAACAAGTGAAGGGCAGTCTGTCCATGTACACGTGCTTTATGTTGATTTGTATAAACCAGCTGCCATTGCTCCCATCCAACTTCCTTCTGCTCTCGGAGTGTGCTTTAAGTTGGAATTCCATCCAAAATTAAAGATGGTTGAGCAGCCAATCAGTTTTCAATAAAGTTTCTATTCAATATTATGATTCAATCCCAGTGTTGTAGTGTGGATAGGTTTACCTGTCTGGTTATGATTAAAACACAAAAGCTGTGGGCGAGATAAGCACATCCAGCTTATGAAAATTAAAATATCAGGTAATCTTACAACACTGAAGACCATGTAGCCTACCCTGCCTGTACCAACTCTGAGAGAACTGTCCATTTAGTCATATTTCCATGCACTATCCTCCTATCTTCCTTAATTTTCAAACATTTATTGTCCTCTATTACAGATTCTGCTTCCACCCTTGTTTCTAGGAGAGCATTCCATGCCTTTCTTTATCAAAAAAAGGTCCAAATCTCCACCATTGTTCTTTTGGTGATGATCTTAGATGTATGCCCTGTAGCAAAAAGGTTTTCCTTCTGTGTCTTATCAAAATACCATGTAATTTTAAACACCTCTATCAGATTTTAACTTAACCTTTAGTGAAAAGAGTCCCAGCTACTCTAGTCTATTGTCATAACTAATGCATTTTACCCCTGGTATCATTCAAGTAAATTTCTTCATGGCAAAACTGGGCCTGGTCACATATAGAACATGACTATGGAAATCGATAGAATCTTAGGTGTCAATTTACTGGGAAAAGAAAATCTTTGGAAGTAGCTTTCAATCAATAAGGAGTCAATTATTTTGCCTTTGGGTCCCACCTCTAAAATAGAAGTTTGAATTGTGGACTGAATAACATGTTCCATTCTCCAGCACTGAAACCATCACCACAGTGAACACAAAAAGTCACTAAACCAATATGAATTTAAAGGAATCAGTAGGAAATGTAGTGATAATGTTAGATGGAAGAAATATTGTTTTACGTTTTCGGTTATCAGGTTCGCTTTGTCCGGCGAACACCAGCTGTGCCCTTGATATTAACACATTCGTTGGTGCTTGAAACAATATAGGCAGAGAGACCAATTAACTAAACAAACACTGGTAGTTTATTGGAAATAAGAACAGAGCACTAACATCATGCGTGCTTCTTCAATCATCTCCAGATCTAGACTTACAGTTACGTAAGAAGCCCGTGCTGTGTAGCGATTGGTTAATACAGTCACATGGTCAACCAACTACATTCTCTTAAAGGTACATAGCACTCCACTTTACCACATCCCTCCCCCTTTATTTGAAAGTACAATTGACAAGCATCACAACATCCCAATTATTCACATGAATAACTATTTATAAGTCAAGTCACCAGGAGGCTTCCTCGGACATGTCAAGTGTCGTAGCTCAACGGCCTCGGCTGGTTTTTCTGACACCCCCTTCTCAGGGGTCAACTGTCCACTAGGCTCTTCGGTGAAAGTGAGCAAGTTTGCGTCTTCGACCCTCTCGGGTCTAAAAGGCCTCACTGTTACTTCTAAATCATGTGACATTTCTTCAACGTGTGGTTCTGGCTCAAAAGCAAATGATGACGGCATTCCTTCTTGTGGGACTCTTTCTCTTCTCCGGAGATGATCCACATGTTGTCTAATTATTCGACTGTTTACCGACACATTATAGGAGAGATGCCCTGTCACAGCACTTATTTCGCCTAATAGCCAACTGGGGCCATCTGCAAAGTTCTTCACGAGAACTGTGTTTCCCACCATGGAATTTCTTTCATGATTATGGCCACCATGTCTAGCCCTCTGGGCCTCTTGGCTTCCCTCCACCCTCCCCCCTAAATTTGGCCTGAAAAGAGTTAGACGGGGGCAGAGATGTCTCTTCATTAGTAATTCAGTGGGGGCAATATCAGTGGTCATGTATGGCATCATCCGGTATGTGAACATGAACCGTGAAACTCTGCTGCTGATGGAATCCCCGTCCAGCTTTTTCATCCCAGACTTAAAAGTTTGGACTCCCCGCCCAGCCAAACCATTAGAGGTGGGGTGGTAAGGTGAGCTTTTAATATAAGTTATTCCATTGCGGGTTGTAAACCTGTGGAACTCCCCGCTGGTAAATACAGTCCTGTTGTCTGATACGGGCACCTCTGGTAACCCGTGCACTGCAAAACTTTGTCACGAATGAGCTATGGTTGCAGCAGATGTGGGTGACCTGACTTTGTAGAAATCCATCCATTTAGAGTGGGCATCTATTAGTAGAAGGACCATTTGGCCCAAGAAAGGCTCCACATAGTCGATGTGGAGATGCACCCTGGCCATTCCCAGGGGTGCAATGGAGCTAAGGAGGGTAGCTTTTGTACCTGCTGGCATTGAAGACAACCTTTGACTAGGGTTTCGATGTCCGTGTCCATCCCTGGCCATCACAAGTAGTTGCATGCGAGCATCTTCACCCTACTAATGCCAGGATGAGTGCTATGTAATTCGGTCAGTGATGGCCTTCACCCTCTCAGGAGGACGGTAACCCTTGCTTCCAAGAGCAATATGTCACCCTGGCAGGTGAGCCCATATCTGCGATTGAAATAGAGCTTCATGTCATCAGACCTTGGCTCAGCTGATATTCCATTCAAGACTTGCTGTCGAGTTTTGAATATGTGATGCCTCCTGCCAATTTTGAATATAATTCATCAATCTTTGGTATCGGGTGTCTATCAAGTTTACAGTTAATTTATATTCACTGCATAAGCGGTATTTGGCCTGGTACAATGGGGGCCACCCACTCGGAAAATTGCACCAGTTGTAAGATATCCAACTTTTCCAGGCTGTTTATCTTGGTCTCAACCTTGCCCCATAGAGCATAAGGGTCTGGCTCTGATAAATCTGGGGGTTACGTTAGGATCTACTTGGATTTTGGCTTGTAGCCCATGAATCTTTCCTAATTCGTCACTGATAATAGAAGCGCACTTTTGTAATAATTCCTGTAAGTTTCTCATTCTGATTTGAAAAATTTCGGCCCATTGCAATTTAATCTTTTGAGCCAGTTGCCATTTTGACCAATTAAACTGGGGCCCACCCCCTGCTATGGCTATAAGGGGTAAATTTGCAGACTGATCCTCATACTGCACCAGGACTTGACATATCCCTTTCCCTCTTATTTCTTCACCCGTATATGTTTTTAATTTAGTGTCTGATTCTACCAACCTTAAAGGATGGACTCTTTTATTCAATTATCTGAATGTATGTTCTCCTATGACAGACATTGATGCCTCAGTATCGACTTCCATCTTGATGAGTTGTTCATTGACTGTAATGACTACCTGGATTGGCTCAGTTCTACCCACTTTCAGGTTGTATAATGAATAGATGTCAGAGTCTGCTTCCTCTCATTCTTCAACATGATAGATTTTGCGATTTCTACCTTTGTTTTTAAAATGCTGTCTCAGCCTATCTTGACAGAGCCACATTATGTGACCATTGGGGTGACGGAAAAAGCATTTAATATTTCTGAACTGTCGATCACCTGCAGGCTGCCTGGATGCATTTTTCTCATTAATGTCGTGGGTTTTCACTGTAATACTGTTGTTCTTCAATGGTCTTCACAAAGTGGGCGTTTTCCACCTTTCGGCGGAGTCCAGCGTTTTTGCGCCTTTTGTTATCAGCCCTTCTCGCCCTACAAGATGGATGGCGCCATTTTATTGCCTCCGAGTTTCTAGCAGCGCTCTCCATGACTGTTGCCAATTCTAATGCCTTACTGAAGTCTAGACTGATTTCAGAAATCAATCCCTTTTGAATAGCATCGTCCCCGATTCCGCATATCAATCGGTCTCTCAACATGTCATTAATTGAAGTTCCGAACTCAATATTCCATTACTTCCTTTAAAGCAGCTACATAACCAGCGATTATCTCTCCTGGAAGTATATTCCTCAAACTGAATTTAAAACGCTGCATAGTGACTGAGGGCTTTGGCTTTAGGTGGTTTTTGACAATATTTACTATCTCATCAAAAGCCTTCGTATCAGGGTTGTTAGGTGATGTGAGGCTGTGGATCAGACCACATGTTTTGCTTCTGCAAGTGGACAAAAGAATTTTCCTCTTCTAGTCCTCCCCCGTGATGTTGTTAGTGGTGAAGAAGAATGCTAGGCGTTCGACATAATGAGACCAGTCATCGGAAACGGGGTCAGATGGTTCAAGCTGCTCAAACTGCAGCGTACTCGATGACTAAGAGGACTGCGCTTTGAAACAGCTTCAAGGTAGTGGCGAAGTAACGTAGCTGGCTGATCGTGGCTTTCTTGATTGCCATCAATTGATCAGGTTTATCCTCATCGCCAGTTTTATGATTTTGGTTATCAAGTTTGTTTTGTCTGGCAAAAGCTAGCTGGGCCCTTGATATTAACATGTTAGTTGGTGCTTGAAACAACATAGGCAGAGAGATCGATTAGCTGAACAAACACTGGTAGTTTACTGGAACTAAGAACAGAGCACTAACTTGATGTGTGCTTCTTCAATAACCTCCAGCCCTAGACTTACATTTACCCAAGAAACCCATACCGTGTAGCAATTGGTCAGTACAGTCACATGGTCAACTAACTATCCTCTTAAAGGTACATAGCACTCCACTTTACTACATATTGGTAGATATGAAGTAAAAATAACATTAAAATTTGAAAGTAAAACAAGATAGCGGACAATGAAGAAGATAGAGTAAGGGGAAAAGAGACAAAGAATCAGCAGAAATAAACAGTTGCACATTTTTAAATGTCCTAAGTATAACAACAGGATAATATCACAACCATTTCAGCCATTCGAGTAGTTTTATTGAAGTAATGAATTAAGGCTTGTTTCAATATCACTGTGCATACTGAAAACTTTTATGAAGTAAGATAGGTTCAGAGAGCCTGTAAATCCCCTGAGCCACTGGGAAAGCTAATAGTTAAGCTAGAGAGAGAAATCTGATTAATGGATGAAATGAAATTAGTCTTTCATAAATAGGAGGCATAAAGCCTCACTTCTGACTTTGAGGAGTGTTCAAAGATTTATGCCACTTGGCAGTTCCTGTCATTAAGCTAGGAAGTCATAATTCATAATCTGCCTTCCAATTTGTAGATAATGCATTGGCTTTAATCATGAGGTATTTCCCTTCATACATAATATATATGTATTATATTATTATATCTTGTATATTATATATAATAGACATATAATATTTATATTAGATGCATGATGTATCAATAGAGTGTAGCTGCAGACATTGTAAAAGTAATTAGCATCTCATGAATTTGACCCTGGTCTTTGTCAGCATGACATAAAACTTGTTATAATTGTAACTTGGCTCCAATGGGTTCGCGAAATCAGCCCCAAGTTTCTGAATGCAGCGAAATTGAGGCCCTGCTCACTGGGCGTGACTGTGCCTGTAGGGAAGGTTGACCTTACAAATTGTGAAGGATAAGCCCCTGCCTTTCATTTGAATAGATGTTTTGACTAAGGATAACAAGGACAGGAAACTAGGCCAGCAGGATGGTTGACAGAATTGAGTGCCAGCAAGTTGGCTGGCTGAAGCTTACAAAACTCGGTGAGCTATGAATCTGCAGAGGGCATTGGTAAAGGTGGTCTGATTCCACCACTCAACTTTCAGGCTGGTGAAGATACCAGCAAAGTATGTTGTTGGGAGGGGGATCGTGATCATAGAAGGTGGAGTCTCAGGGCCCACAATAATAATTCCACACATCCTTCTTGTGGGCCTCTTCAGTTCTATTGTCTTCAGAACTGTGTGTATGTAATGCAAGCTCCAACCAGTTGTGACTAAAATGCAATTGGTATTCTAACTGCATGTTAGGAACCAGATTTCCATTTTAAAGGGATTTAGTACACCTAGCAGTTAGCCCTTACAAGACAGAGCCAGTCATATTTCTGATGTACAGGCTCAATTTTGAGGCCATTCTTGTGTCTAAGCCTCCACAGGCGAGGCTATATTTCTGTAGCAGTTAAAAGTCAAATAATCTCACCTGTTTCGGAAACTATTATTAGGAATGCATTCAAAATGTGCTACAAATTTAAGTTCCAAAGATTGTTAAATTTTGGGACTATTTCTTTAAGGTAGGGTAAAATGGAGGAAGGAAGGGGGTCATGTGACCTGTTCCGACTTCTGCCTGACTTGGTTGTTACAGTCTAAAGGAGAGGGGCTGTTGTTTTACTAAAAAGAAGTTGTGAGATGTTCATACCTGTGGACAATGGCAAGGGCATCTGTATTGATTGTGGGTAGACTGTTTGTCTCCAAGGGCAGAATCTTCTGCTCGTCAAGGTGTAAAATGATGCGCGGTGACATGAGGCGTTTGTCCCTTCGTCACCGCGCGTCATCCAGGTTTTGAGTTCGACAGGCGCACACCCAAGTCGGCTGCGCGCCCACTGTACTGTCAAAGGCCTATTAAGGCCAGTTAACTATTAATTCAAACAATAAACTGAGCTGCCTATCCAACCTTGGCGGGCAGGCGAAGACCCAGGCAGCCTTCGTATTTTATCCACGGGCAGGATGAGATTTCATGAAGGTTTTCAAGAAAGAAATTTTAATATAATTCATAGACATGTCCCAGCTCATGTGACAGTTTCACATGAGGGGACATGTCCTAAAAAATTGTTTTTCCCTTTATTAAAATTTTTTAAACATGAACTAATCTCCGTGAGGCAGCTCTGTGCTCTTTCGCGCGCGAGTACAGGCCCCGACTCAGGCAACACCCCCCCCCACCCCCCCAACCCCCCTCGCCCACGCAGCGCTTCCGGGCACGCACCACACTGGGCGGGCCTCAATTGGCCTGCCCACATAAAATGGCGGCTCCCAGCCGATCGCGGGCGGCGATCTGCTGCGTGCACGCCTGCGCCAGCTCCCGCACGGTGAGAAAATTCTCCCCCACGTCTCACAGGGAGGTGTTGGGAATGTCAGGTTTTATCAAGGGTTATACTTTAAACTAGCAATTTGATTCCAAGGTAGAATGGGCTTGGTGGGGGGAATCTTGTGGTCTCACCGGTGGCGAGCTTGCAGGTAGGAAAGGCATGAAATAAGGCGGGATAGTGGCATAATGGAACCCTGCCGCCTTCCCGCCTTTGTCTGAATTAAGTTCCTGGGCAGGAGGCCCAAGGTCAACCTTCCTGCCCTGCCATCTGTTGAGGCCCTTAAATGGCCAATTAATGATTACTTAAGGGTCACATCCCACCACTGCTGGTATTATCCCAGTGGTGGGTGGGTCTGTTGCCATGCAGCTTGTATGATAGGTAAAACTGCAAGCAGTTTGTTGCGTTCTGGGGGTTGGGGGTTGGGGGGAGGTGATCGACCTCAATCAAAGACATTCAGTGCCTCATCGAGGAACTTGACTTCAGGAAGGAGGCGGCCTGCTAAGAGCCACCCCCTGCCCTTGCTGGCACCCCCTTGCACCCTTCTTCCTGTGACCCCCTAACCCGCGAAACCCCCGTTCCCCACCTTACTAATCTGCGGCCTGGGTTGCTCCACAGCCCTGGGACTTCAATAGCCATCCTTCCAGCAGCAACCACAGCCTCCCCAGTGGGGAAGTGGTGAGCACAACAGCTGCCGGCCTCTCATTGGCCTGCAACTCTTGGTAGGCGAGACCTCTGCCCCCATGGTCTTGACTCTAAGCCAAGGCCCACCCCTAGCCTCACCACTGACTGAATGGTGGTTTCCAGAAAAGAGGCAGTGTGGGTCTCTCACTGACCCTCCAGCCAAAAGGTAAGAGCCCCGACGCCTTAAAAATTAGACACAGACCTTTAAGTGAAATTAGGAAACATTTCCACAAAGGATGGTGGCAGTTTGGAACTCTGTTTCACAAATGCCAATTGATGCCAGATTGGTCGATTTTTGTTACCTTAAGTAACATGGGGCAAAGTCAGGTATATACAGATCAGTGGTTACCTCATTGAATGGCAGAACAGGCTCCAGGGGCTAACTGGTCTACTCCTGCCTTTACGTCGCTATGTTGTCAAAGTCTACTTCCAAAAAAAATACAACAGATGGGGCGATGAAAAATACATTTCCCTCTGCAGTAATCCTCTGATTTCAATTAAGCTAGCTTTGTGAATTGGCAAGAAAAGCCTGGGTAGGAAGATAAAATCAAATTAATGAGGTCAATAGTTCTACTTGCATAGGTCTTTTTCGATTGCTGTGTGGAAACGAGCAATCTCACCTCCTGGCGTGAGTCCCTTGGCTTAATTTGCAAGTGAGTGAGAGGGCGTTGCACGAAGTGGGACAAACAGCTCCAGGTTGAACAAGATAAGGAATGAAGCACTTTGGAAGTGTAGCCAATGTTGCAGAGCAGGGTACTTGTTGCAGAGCAGGAAACATGACACCTTATTTGTGCACAATAAGGTCTCACAGACAACAATGTGACAACGATCCAAACAGCCTGTTTCTCGCGATATAAAAACAGAAAATGCCGGAAGTACTCAGCAATCCGGCAGCATTTGTGGAGCAAGAAACAGAGTCAATGGGCTGGATTTTACAGCCCTCCTCTGGTGTGTTTGAAGACTGGGGGGGCCGTAAAAGGCAACATGTGGCCTGCCCGCCCACCTCTGGCCTGTCTCCCATTTTATGGTGGGTAGCAGTGGAGCTGTTGGATGGCCCATTCACCCTTGGGCCTATTCATCCCCGCCCCAACCCCCTCTACCACTTCTGTGTTACCTGCAGCAGGGGGAGGCCCAGGCCAAGCAGGCAGCCAGGCAACTTTTACTGGGTGTGCTGGTGTGAGGCAAGGAGGGAGATTCTCCATTGGCATCCTCCAGCCCACTCACAAGGTTATACCCCTCCCTTTAACACCCCTGTGTCTCAAACCTGGACCCCTACACCCCCCCACTCCCTTTGCCAGGGCCTGTCAGCCGGGCCCCGCTAATGGCCCAGACTTAACTTTGGTCCGGCTTCCATGACCTTCATTTCCTTCGGTTCTGGCTGTAGTCCCAGCAGGCCATGGCAGGCCTGGAGCTGCTGGCACTACAGAGATGCCAGCCAATTGGATTTGCCAGCAGCTTTCTGAGGCAGGACTTCCTTCCCAAATGGGAGCTGAAGTCTCGTCCTGAGTCCGAGCGTAAAATGACTGTGGGGCAATTGGCATTCTCGTGGACAGGCTCCCAGCCGACGTTTTAGTCGGGAGGTTGTGGGAGGGCAGGGAACATGGCATCCCGTTAAAATCACGTCCAATGATTCAAGTCATGACCTTTCTCCAGGGTGGTCTGAATGAAAGATCATGGCCTGGAATGTTACATCTGTTCCTCTCTCCTCAGATGCTGCCAAAAGTGCTGAGTATTTTCAGTATTATCTGTTTTTTCTTTCCACAGGGTGTGTACATCGCAGGCTGGGCCAGTATTTATTGCCCATTCCTAGTTGCCCTTGAGAAGGTGGTGGTGAGCCATTTTCTTAAACCACTGCAGCCCTTGTGGTATAGGTACACCCCACAGTGCTGTTAGGGAGAGGGTTCCAGGATTCTGACCCAGCGACAGTGAAGGAATGGCAATATATTTCCAAGTCAGGATGGTGAGTGATTTGGCAGGTAACTTGCAGGTGGTGGTGTTCCCATCTATCTGCTGCCCTTGTCTTTCAAGGTGGTAGAGGTCTCAGGTTTGGAAGGTGCTGTCAAAGAACCCTTGGTGAGTTGCTGCACTGCATTTTGTAGATGGTACACAATGCTGCCACTATGCGTTTGTGGTGGAGGGAGTGAATGTTTAAGGTGGCAGTGGATGGGTGCCAACCCAAGCGGCCCACTTTGTCCTGGGTGGTGTCCAGCTTCTTGAGTGTTTTTGGAGCTGCACTCATCCAGGCAAGTTGAGAGTATTCCATCAAATTCTTGACTTGTGCCTTGTAGGTTATGGACAGGCTTTGGGGAATCAAGAAGTGAGTTACTTGCCATAGAATTCCCAGCCTCTGACCTGTTCTTGAAGCCACAGTATTCATATGGCTGGTCCAGATCGATTTCTGATCACTAGTAGCCACCAGGATGTTGGTAGTGGGGGATTCAGCTATGGTAATGCCATCGAATGTCAAGGGGAGATGGTTAGATTCTCTCCTGTTGGAGATGGTCATTGTGTGGCACTTGTGTGGCACAAATGTTACTTGCCACTCATTAGCCAAAGCCTGTTTGTTGTCCAGGTTTTGCTGCGTAAGGTCACGGACAGCTTCAGTTTCTGAGGATTTCCAGCAACTGCAGTATTTTGCTTTTGGATTACCGTTTTTAGTGATCCTGGTTGAGGGATAATATTGGCCAAGGCTCTACTTTGAACAGAAGCCCATGGAATTGAAGGCAAAAGGAGCTAAGATTCTTGTTAATTATCCTCATGCTAATGCAATGGTATACAGGTCATTTCTGTCACCTCTACTGCCATGCAGGCTGAGCTAATCAGCAAAGAACATGGATTGAACCTTATACCTTCCAAACCAAACAGTTTACTATGCAGATTACGGTTATGAATAAATTTAAACTTAAATTTAAATAACATTATTGAACGAGAAACATAAAGGACTTACATTGTATACCACCTTACATGACCTCAGGGTGTCCTAATGTGCTTTACAGTCAATGAAGCACTTCTGAAAAAAAAAATGTATCTCTTGTATTGTAGGGAAACACAGCAGCCAATTTACACACAGCAAGCTCCCACAAACAGTAATGAAATAAAATGACTACGCCATCTGTTTGAGTGATGTTGGTTGAGGGATAAATGTTGCTGTTCTTTGAAATAGTGCACTTCCGACAGTGCAACACTCCCACGGTACTACACTGAACTTCAGCAAGAGTGATGGGATGTAAAACAAGCGGCTAATCTTTACCCGTGAGTGGATAAGTTTCAAATTACCTGCTACAAATTTAGTGCAAAGCAATGGTTCTGCCAGGCCGTGCACATGCACGGCTGCATAGCAGAGTGGAAGGGGCCGCACAGGCCATGTTCTGTGTTAAGTGCCACACTGTGGGGCCACAAACATTTTTTTTAAGGTACCACGTATGGAAAAACTAGCCACGGAAAACAACAACATTTAACAGGGAACACTGGTGCAAAAGATCTTTTACCTTTGTACTGTTAAATTGGCAGTTTAAATACAGACACACAGAACCAAATCTGGCTTTGAAGCAAAGTGCAAAGTCACTCCCCGAGGATTGGGGAGGGGCAGCAGTGTCCCGCTGCTTGGATTTATCACTGAGAGGACTGTTAACACGGAACTAAAGGGCATGCACTGTGTATTCAGAGTTAATAAGCATTAAAAAGGGCTTTCTAAGTAGAAGAGGAAAAAAAGGGGAAAATAAAATTTTATGGTTTGATCTATTGACTTGGTGGTTTCAACCAGGCAGAATAAAGTTAACTTGAATTAGACTGTGACCTGATGCAAATGAGCTGTGACAGTTTAAAATCCCAGTGGTGTTTTTTTTTAAATGATACTAAAGTGAAACTGCCCTCAGTAATGTCGGAGACTCACTGGTAGCATTTTCTGAAATGAAGTAAGCCTTGGGCAGCAGCTGCCTATTACCGTTAATATTAATCATTTCATAGGGTCTATCCACTTAAGCTTCCATTCCAAAAATCATACATCTATATCCAATGGTGACCAAATCATTTTAAGCATTTTGCTTTTAAGTTTTAGGTTTTTGACAGATTACACAGATATTTTGTGAAGTAAGGATCTTGTGTTGCTGCATCTGAGGTAGCTTCAGTTACAGCCTTTGTGAACGAGAAAGGAATGACAAGTGGAAAAAATGCAGAGGAGTATGTTTAGTTCTTAGCTGTTAGTTGTGCTCTCAAGCTCTTCCATGTTCCTCTGCTTGCACACGAACAGGGGAGAGAGCTCATCCTGAGTGAGACACAGCCAGAGTGGGTATTGGCAATTTGGTGCAGAGGGGAAAAGGTGTTCTTTGCATTTTTTCCTTGCTATTCAAATTCTTAAATCATCAGAGAGTGGTCTTGCCCCGCTGCAGCAGTAGAGGCTACAACGGAAAGAAATCACTGGTGGGTAAGGTCGGGTAAGTATTTACTACTTTCATCGCTTATAGTTTAGGGTCTTTTTGTGGTTTATAGTTTGTATATTCTGTAGTAATGAAGATCAGGAAAGAAGGGCTCTAGAATAACTGATTTAAAAGGTTTAATTTAAAGGGATAAGCCATGGCAGGAGAGCTCAAAGCCATGGTGTGCTCCTTGTGCTTGATGTGGGAAGTCGGGGACATTTCCAGTGCCCGGGACCAGCATGTGTGCAGGAAGTGTGCCCAGCTGGAAGCTTAGTTCCAGAGCTGGAACGGCGGCTGGGGACACTGTGGAGAATCCGTGGGCCTGAGAGCATCGTGGATAGCACGTTTAGAGAGGTAGTCGCACAGCAAGGGACTTGAGGAAGGAAGGGAATGGTTGACCACCAGGCAATTCAAGAGAAACAGGCAGATAGTTCAGGAGTAACCTGGGGTCCCACTCGCAAATCGGTATTCCACTTTGGAGGCTGATGAGGGCGCTGGTTCTTCTAGGCAAGCTTCTGGCACCACAAGCAGCCTGTCTGTACAGGAGAGGAGGAAGAGAGAAAGAGCAATAGTAATAGGGGATTCTATAGTCAGGGGAACAGATAGGCGCTACTGTCGGCGTCAACATGACTCCAGGATGGTATGTTGCCTCCCTGGTGCCAGGGTCCGGGATGTCACTGAATGGCTGCAGGGCATCCTGAAGGGGGAGGGAGATAAGGCAGAGGTCATGGCACATGTTGGTACCAATGTCATAGTTAGAGAGAAGGATGAGGCCCTGCATCAAGAATTCAGGGAGTTAGGCAGTAGACCTAAAGCAAGACCTCTCGGGTTGTAATCTCTGGATTACTCCCAGTGCCACATGCTAGGGAGCTCAGAGATAATACAATAGTGCAGATGAATACATGGCTTAAGAGTTGGTGCAGGAGAGAGGGTTTTAGATTCCTGGATCACTGGGACTGTTTCTGGGGAAGGTGGAAACTGTACTAGTGGGACGGTCTACATTTGAACCAGAGCAGGACTAACATCCTTGCAGGTTTGCTAGTGGTTTTGGGAGGAGTTTAAAGTAATTCGGCATGGGGAGGGGACACAGAATGTTAGCAGAATAGGAACACATCATAATATAGTAAAACAATAAAGTCAGAGGGAGTACAGCTGCATTAAGTTTCAAGGGAGTAAGGCGAGGCTGGAAGGCCTCCACTTTAATGCCAGGAGTATTACAGGTAAAATGGATGAGTTAAGGGTAAGGGTTGACATGTGGAATTGTGATATATTAGCCATCACTGAGAAGTGGTTGAGGGAGGGGCAGGATTGGCAGCTCAACATTCCGGGATATAGAATCTTTAGGTGAGACAGCGGAGGGGGTAAAAGCTGAGGAGGCATTGTATTTTTAGTTAAGGAGTCAGTTACTGCAGTAAGGAGAGATGATATCTTTGAGGGAGCATCGAATGAAGCTTTGTGGCTAGAGCTTAGGAATAAAAAAGAGGCAGCCATGTTGTTAGGTGTTTATTATAGACCCCAGATAGTCAGTGGGAAATTGAGGAGCAAATATGTGCACAATTTGCCGAGGTGTATAAAAGCAATAATAGAGTAATTACATTAGGTGATTTCAACTTTCCCAACAATAATTGGGATAGACATAGTGTTAAGGGCTTGGGTGGAGTTGATTTCTTGAAATGTGTACAGGAGAACTTTTTAGGTCAATACATAATGGGTCCAACAAGGGACAGCGCAGTGCTGGACCTAATTCTGGGGAATGAAGCCAGACAGGTGGCTGAGGTGGTGGTTGGGGACCATTTTAGTGATAGCGACCACAACATGGTACAGTTTAAGTTTGTTATGAACAAAGAAATAGACAAGATGCAAAAAAATGTTTTGGATTGGGGGAGAGTGGATTTTAGTGGAATAAGGCAGGATCTGGCTAAGGTAGACTGGGAACAGCGACTTGCAGGGAAATCTACAGGGGGGCAGTGGGGGGCATTCAAAATGGAAATGGGGAGGGTACAGGCTCAACATGTTCCCTCTAGAGTGATAGGAAGGTGTAACAAGCCCAGAGAACCATGGATGACCAGAGATATTCAGGTTATGATGAGAAGGAAAAGAACGGCTTTTAGCGGGTACAAGGGAAGCAAATCAGCAGAGGCATTAGTGGAGTACAAAAAGTGCAGGGTGAAGCTTAAGAAAGCAATTAGGAGAGCAAAGAGGGGATATGAGAAAGCTCTGGGTGGTAAAAGTAGGGACAATCCCAAGATATTCTATAAGTATATCAATGGGAAGAGGATAACCAGGGAAGGAATAGGGGCCATAAAGGACCAAGGGAGCAATCTATGGGTGGAGCCAGAGGACATTGCTAGAGTGTTAAATGAATACTTCACATCCATCTTCACCCAGAGAATGAGGATGAAGGTATGGAACTCGGGGAGAGAGACTGTGAGGTTCTTGAGCAAATTGATATAGGGAGTGACAAGCTATTGGAGGTGTTGGCAGGCTTAAAAGTGGACAAATCTCCAAGTCCAGATGATTTGTGTCCCAGACTGATGAGGGACACAAGGGAGGAGATTGCATGGGCTCTGATCCAAATTTTTAATTCCTCTCTGGCCACGGGGGAGGTGCCAGAGGACTGAAGAACAGCTAATGTGGTTCCGCTATTTAAGAAGGGTTGTAGAGATAAGTCAGGGAACTACAGGCCAGTGAGTCTCACATCAGTGGTAGGGAAACTATTGGAGAAAATTCTGAAGGAAAGAATCGATCTCCTTTTGGAGAGGCAAGGTTTGATTAGGAATAGTCAGCATGGCTTTGTCAGAGGGAGGTCCTGCCTAACAAATTTGATTGAATTTTTTGAGGAGGTGACCAGGTGTGTAGATGAGGGTAGTGCAGTTGATGTAGTTTATATGGATTTCAGCAAAGCCTTTGACAAGGTCCCACATGGGAGACTTATAAAGAAGGCAAATACACATGGCTACAAGGTAATTTGATAAGATGGATTCAAAATTGGCTTAGTTGTAGGAGACAGAGGGTGATGACAGAAGGATGCTTTAGTGACTGGAAGCCAGTGTCCAGTGGTGTACCACAGGGATCTGTGCTGGATCCCCTATTGTCATTTATATAAATAACATAGATAACTATGTTGGGGGTAGGATTAGTAAGTTTGCGGATGACACAAAGATTGGCCGGGTGGTTAATATTGAGGTTGAGTGTCATGGGCTACAGGAAGATATAGACGGGATGGTCAAATGAGCAAATAAGTGGCAGATGGAATTTAACCCTGAAAAATATGAGGTGATACACTTTGGAAGGAGTAATTTGACAAAGAAGTATTCAATGGACGGCATGACACGAGGAAGTTCTGAGGAACAAAGGGAATTTGGCATGTGTGTCCATAGTTCTCTGAAGGCGGAGGGGCATGTTATTGGGGTGGTGAAAAAGGCATATGGGACACTTGCCTTTATCAATCAAGGCATAGATTATAAAAGTAAGGAGGTCATGTTGGAGTTGTATAGAATCATGGTGAGGCCACAGCTGGAGTACTGTGTGCAGTTCTAGTCGCCACATTATAGAAAGGGTGTGATTACACTGGAAGGGGTGCAGAGGAGATTCACCAGGATGTTGCCTGGGATGAAACATTTAAGTTATGAAGGGAGGTTGGATAGACCTACTTCCATTATTTTTAAATCTTTTATACTCCCCCCACCCCCACTAGAGCTATACCTTGAGTGCCCTACCATCCATTCTTAATTAGCACATTCGTTTAGATAATATCACCAACTTCAACACCTCTGTGTTCTTTTGTTCTTTTGTCTGTGACATCTTTTGGTGATCTGCTCCTTGCTCGTCCCTACAACCACACCACCCCCCTCCACTTCTCTCCCCTCACCCAACCCCGCTCCCCCCGACCCCAACCTTAAACCAGCTTACATTTCACCCCTCTCCTTGGATTCACATAGTTCTGCTGAAGGGTCATGAGCACTTGAAATGTCAACTCTTTTCTTCTCCGCCGATGCTGCCAGACCTGCTGAGTTTTTCCAGGTAATTCTGTTTTTGTTTTGGATAGACTTGGGTTGTTTTCGTTGTGGCAGAGAAGACTGAGGGGGCAATCTGATTGAAGTGTACAAGATTATGAGGGGCATGGACAGGGTGGATAGGGAGCAGTTGCTCTCCTTAGTTGAAGGGTCAGCCACAAGGGGACATAAGTTCAAGGTGAGGGGCAGCAGGTTTAAGGGGGATGTGAGAAAAAAATTTTTTACCCAGAGAGTGGTGACGGTCTGGAATGCACTGCCTGGGGGGTGGTGGTGGAGGTGGATTGCCTCACATCCTTTAAAAAGTAGCTGGATGAGCCCTTGGCACATCATAACATTCAAGGCAATGGGCCAAGTGCTGGTAAATGGGGTTAGGTAGGTAGGTGTTTCTCATGTGTTGGTGCAGACTCGATGGGCCGAAGGGCCTCTCCTGCTCTGTGTGATTCTGTGATTGGATTACTGGTCTGGAATTATTGAAGGATACCATATAGAAGGAGGCCACTTGGCCAACTGCAGGGTCAACAGGGCTGAGATTGCTGTTGTCATTTCTGGTGCCTAGGCCGATGCCTGACGGTCCTTCTGGTTTCATTCCTTTTTTGTGACTTTCTAGCAGTTTGTTACAACTGAGTGGCTTGCTAGGCCATTTCAGAGAGCATTTAAGAGTCAACCGCATTTCTGTGGCTCTGGAGTCACATGTAGGCCAGACCAGGTAAGGACAACAGATTTTCTTCCCTAAAGGACATTAGTGAACCAGATGGGTTTTTACAACAATCAATAATGGTCCCATGGTCATTATTAGACTTTTAATTCCAGATTTTTTATTGAATTCAAATTAAATTGAATTCAAATTCCATCACCTGCCGTGACGTGATATCCAGCATCTGCAATATTTTGCTTTTTTCTGAAGTCCCTTATTCCTGGTACTATTCTAGTAGATGCAAATCTTTCCTGTGCCCTCTCCAATGCCTTGATATCCTTAGTGCCCAGAATTGAACACAATATTCCAGATGAGGTTTAAATGGTGTTTCATAAAGATTTAGCATAACTTTGTTGCTTTTTCACTCTATTCCTCTAATAACAAATACAAGGATCCCATTTAATTTTGTAACAGCCTTCTTACCTTGTCCTGCCACCTTCAAGGATTTGTGTACATACATCTCCAGGCCTCTCTGTTCCTGCACTCCCTTTAATATTGTACCATTTGTTTTGCATTATTTCTCCTCACACTTCCTACCAAAATGTATCACTTCACACTGCTCTGCATTAAATTTCATTTGCCATGCGCCTGCACATTTTACCTACTTATCTTTCTCCTTCTGAAGTCTGTTACTATCCTCCTCACAAGAGGATGTCGATATGGCCTTATGGGCTGTCATTCCATTTACTTGCTGAGAATTAAAATGCTGCTGTCGAAATCTGTGCATGTGATGTTATGTAGGCATTAGGAATACAGGGGCTTTTCATAAGAATTCTGAATGCTTGTCATGATCCTTTATTGATGGACGTTACTAGGAGGAGAAATATTGGAGCTTGGGTAGCATAAACAACTGGAGCGTTTTCTGCCTAGAATGTCAAATAACAGCTGAAAAACATTTCTCATTGAATGAAAAGCAAACAATATATTGAAAGGAATAAACAGTGCTTCAGTTTAATTCACATTAAGATTTCAAAGACATGCAAAACAATCTCTCACACATGTAAGTAAGCATGAAACAGTCTGTCCATTTGTGGAGATAATGGGGAAGTTGTCTGTCAGTATTGGGAAATTCGCCGCTCAATTTAAATCAGATTCTGGGGGAAATTGGGTTGCAACGTTTTGTCAAAATTTTATTTTCTGTTCTTACTGGGATGAAACAACTGTCTGTCAAGAGTTCAAAGGCTATAATTTCGTAAATAACCTGCCACATTGCCTGCATTCTTCACCATGTGTGAAATGTAACTAATGCAGTGCCAGTTCCCCTTGAAGCACCATCTCAGGTCTACTGCTAATATCAAGGTGGGGATGGGTGATAGATTGCTAATGAATCATACGTTTTTTACACTGCTGTTTCCAAATTACATTTATGTAGTTAAAGCAAAGTCTGGAATAGATACCCTATGCAAGTGTTCGTATCTGTCCCAGCACTAAGAAAGTGATTGATGTCTCCTCATTCCAACTGACAAAAAGGCATGTGCTAGTTCAGTAATTCTAACAGTGGAGTGAGAGACAGCGCAGAACCAGAGAGTAACACTGTGTTTGCACCAAATTTAACAAAAGAATTACACATTTACAAATCTTGACCTACAAGAATAACACAGATTTTTGCTAGGAGAGGTTCTGTGTTGTACTGAAAATCCTGGAAATGGCCAACATTTCTAAATCCCGCTCCTGAACCCAGCATTTCCCATCTACGCATGGGCAGGGCTGGGGTCAGGCGAATGTCACGCATGCTCGGATCATGGAGGCAGCTGGCCGTTTAAATCATCAGCTGCCTCCACTAATTTTTGCAACCTAGCTGTATGAATCCAGGAATGCATAGAGCATACCAGGTAAGAGGAGGTCTGATGTTGGATACTTTGGCTAGCCAGTATATCCCTTTGGAGAGGTAAAGGATTGGGTCTTGGGAAATGTAAGGCACTCTTTGGGAGAGGTAAGGCACCCTTTATGATTGTTAAAGTTAAGCATGATTATGCAATTTTTGTGCACAATCTCATTGGAACTGTCCAGCTGTCAAGGAACTGTCTAACTGTCATGGGACTGTCAAAACTGTCCAGGATGTGTCCAAGGGTATGAGCTGAATTGGCATGGAGGGGATAAGGGCCAAGGGTGGTGTGTGGTGGGCACTGGTTGGCATGAGTTGGCACCAGTTTAGCATGGGGATATGAGGGGCCATGGGGGTGGGTAGAGGAGCATGAGTTGGCATAGGCAATAAGAGGATCCATGGAGGGTAGGTAACGGGGCTTGGCTTGGCATAGGGGGTATGAGGAGCCATGAGAGGGTGGGTGGGGGCTATGGGTAGGCATAGATTGGCATGGATGGGGAATGGGAAGTGTGTGGGGGGAATAACGTGGGATGAGTGGTGAGGGCTGGAGGGATTCTTTTTGTTTTATTGTTCTTTAAATTTATTTAAACACAGAACTTGATCTCAGGGGCAGGCCTTCAGCCCAGTCCACCTCCACACCCAACAGTCTCCACAATCATTCCGGGGTGGCCAGCCCTGACTCTTAACCCAGCCTGAACCCCCCTCCACTCCAGCCCCCAACTGAAAATCTGATCTGGGGGCGGAAATTTTAAATGTCTTGTTTGCAGAGTTGGGAATTCTCCCGATTGTGTGCACTCAAGCCGGGAGAGAAAACCTGGGCCATAACAGTTACTGTACAGCACAGGCTATATAGCAAAGGTTTCATTATTGTTGCTGATATGCTGCTGCCATGCTGTGCATGGACAGATAATGTTCCGAAAGCAAAGATAAGTGGTGACGATGGTCGTTAATATTGGACATTATTCAATGGACATACATAATTTTGATTGGTTGCTCATTGCAACACCGACTGGAACCTATTAAAAGTGTTTATTTACGGTTGGCATTAAAATCTGAAAATCTAGATCGAAGTACTATAACTGAGAGGAATTTAAACCATTCGAAACGCCTACTGTGACATTGGCTTCAGCTCAGAGTCATGTGACTGGCATTGGAGCTGAAATCAGTGCATTCCTGATTTGGTTTAGTGCTTATTTTTAAACGTTGCTAGAAGCTGCTTTCAACTTCAGCTTTAAAACTATTGTCCTCATCACCTTGGGAAGCCAAACTTAATTAACGTGGGCCTGAATCTTGCGCTTGCGATCGGCGGGCTCGGAAGCGGACGTGATATGCCCTTCTGGTCGCAACCCGCCCCTGACCACGATTTCAGTTAATTGGGCAGCCAGCAGGGAACACACGCCGAGGAAAGATCAGCGCTGCTGGGGGGGGCAGTTGGGGGGGGGGGGGGGGGGGATGGTGGGGGGGGGCGGTGGTGGGGGGGCAAGAGGCAAGAGGGCGGGTGTTGAGAAAAGTGAGGGTGTGGGCAGGTGAGCGCTCCCTGAAGACTGCCAGCTGCTGTGGAGCTGCCTCAGGGAGCTGCAGTACTGTAAAAATGAAATGAGGTCAATAAACTGCTGCAAACTGTGTTAATGCTGCAAATTCAAGCACCTGAAAACAGACCACATAGCACCTCATCCCTCAAATGACCTTTTTTTTTTACTTAACCCGGGCATTTTATCCCGCCCTGGATGGAGTTTGTGGTGAAAACGTGAAGGCTGCCTGGCTGATAGGCCCGTCCACCAGCCTTAAAAGTGGGCGGGCCATGTGAAATTTCTGACAATTGGCTGCATAATGGGTTTAATTGCCCGCTTAATTGTCGGCGGGTAAGTTTCCGACTCCTGCGCGCGTCCGCCGGCCGTAATGTTAAATGTGAGCATGATGAGTTCGGGACAAACGCCCATTGTCTTCCCACACGATTTCACACGAATCGGGGCTGCACACGAGCCCTCAGGTTCAACGTAAAATTCAGGCCCCATGGTGTTAATTACAGCTAAACAAAGCACAAAGTAATCACCAGAACATTAGGATATAATTTATCATGAAAAGCTGTTATTGATGAAATGTCACCAACCTGAAATGTTCACCCCGCATTCCTGTCCCCCCTCGGATGCTACCCAAACCATAGAGTGTTTCCAGCATTTATTATCCTTTTTTCTATAAAAAATAAAATACAGAAGGATGTCTGGCATAATCTTCCAGAAAAATAGTAACTTGCTGATTGCAACTCACCTACTGGAGGTGAACTTCAACTTTAATGGAGGGGTTAAACAGGCCGCCAGGCGATTGTTCCCCTGCACACCCAATTTCTCTTTCCAGTGAGGTCAATGAATAGGAAGATTAGGGGAAGAGGAGTACAACAGGCAGCTTATCTATAACTACCTATTGGCAAGCCTCTTGGTTGAAATTCACCCATTCTGTGGTTCCCTACATCATTGGCAACTCATTAATGAAATCATACAATGCACAACTTTAAATGCCTTCAGAGAATGCAGTTATCAAACTCGGCAAAAAACAAGCATTCCCATGTTTTTCATTTAAAGACCATTTTGCAAGCTCAATATTTCACAGATTTGCTACATTTAACTCTTCAGAAGATTGGACGATATCTATATCTGTGGCTTATTTGGTTACACAAAAGGTTAAGTTTTTGGCCCCCTTTGTCCACTATGGCACATTTGTCTCATAGAACCTTACAGCACCGAAAGGGGCCATTCAGTCCATCGTGACTGTCCTTGCATTTTGAAGGAGCTACCCAATTTAGTTCAACACCCAAGCATTCTCCCCATAATTCTGCAGGTTAGCCCTCAAATATATTTCCCATTGCCTTTTGAGAGTTCTCACAAAATCTACTTCCACCACAGTTTCAGGTAGTACGTTCGAGATCTTAACAACCATCTGTGTGGAAGAAAGTTTCCTCTCTAGTTCTTTCATCAATGATTTTAAATCTATGATCTCTAATTACTGACCCATTTGCCACAGGAAACACTTTGTCTCTAATTGCTCTATCAAAACTGGTCATAATTGTTAACACTTTATTTAATCTCCCTTTAACCCTTTCTGCTCCAGGGAGAACAATCCCAGCTTCTCCAATTTCTCCTCTTAACTGAAGTCCCTCTTCGCTGCTAACAATTTTAACAATTCTCCTCTGCACCTTCTCAAAGGCCTTGACATTCTTCCTGAAGTGTGCTGCCCAGAGTCATAACCAATAGTTTAGCATGACTTCGGTATTTTTTGTACTCACTGCCTCTACAGAGCCATATGTTTTCTTGACCACCTTATCAAGTTGCCCTATCATTGATGTATTTCATCAGTAAACTGCTTTACGTTGCACAAGACTTGCACCGAAGAGATCAGTTCCCAAAGCACAGGTCTTGTGCAGCCACTGAAAACTGAACACCTGGGCTTGCCAAGAGTGACAACCTTGAATACCTGTGGGCCTCACACAATCACACAATATAAAAGCAACTGGTTGGGCGATGATTGACACAGGGTAGCCCAAGTAAACAGCTGAAGCTATTCTATTACTTCAATGGATAGGAACGCACCATGAGGGTTCTGTGTCTCATAGAATCATAAAATAGAAATTGTTACCTCATCTTTTAACATTTCAATTTGATTGGAAGCTGTTCAATTTTTTTGTTTGTTTATATGTTAAGATTATGAGGATCACACACACTAGTTTCTCCCTGAAGTCCTCTCTGTAATTTTGAGACATGGAAAATAATTGATTAAGTACCTTCATGTCGTGAGAATGACTCTGCAATATATGTTGAATAATAGAACTTCACCCATTCACTCGCACTAGCATTTTTTTTCAAACCGCTTTCTAACTCCATTAAATGACTTATAAAGGGGTGTACGGAGAGAGCCTTAAAGGCAGCGAACTTGTGGGAAAAGTATAAATCCAATAAGGAATTCAGGAGAAATTTCTTTAAGCATAGAGTGATTAGAATATGGAACTTGCTGCCACGTGGAATAGTTAAGGCAAATAGTAGAGCTACAGTTAAGGGGAAGCTAGATAAATATCTGAGGGAAAAAGGAATAAAAGGAAACAAAAAACAGAAAATGCTGGAAAAACTCAGCAGGTCTGACAGCATCTGTGGAGAGAGAAACAGTTGATGTTGCAAGTCCATATGACTCTTCTTCAGGAATAAAAGGATACGCTGATAGCGGGAGATGAAGTAAGGTGGAGGAGGCTTGTGTGTTGTATAAACACCAGAATCTTTGGGCCAAATGCCCTGTTTCTGAGCTGAAAATGGACTGTGTAATGCTATGTAACCACATTCAGAAGGGAAGTTTTGCTAGTAATCTGCCCAGACAACTTACCTAGCTCTCATTCCAGGCACCACAGCCTGTCACCTTGCAGTTGGCATGCTAAATCTAGCGAGTGGAGCCAAGGAGTAATATAACAGCAACTTATGTTTATGTAGCATTTTTAACGTAATAAAGGTGCTTCACAGAGCATTATAAAACAAGATATGACACCAAGCCACATAAAGAGATATTAGGACCAATGACCAAAAGTAAGTAAATTATAAGTAGTGAGGTAGAGAGCCAGATAGATGTAAGGAGCTTAGCAGCCTAGGCAATTTAAGGCTTGGCTACCAATAGTGAAGTGCTTAAAATCTAGAATGCTGAAGAGGCCAGAATTAGAGGAGTGCAGATATCTTGGAGCAATCTCCTAGAGGAGGTTACAGAGGTAAGGTGGGACAAAGCTATGGAAGGATTTGAAAAAAAGGGGAAGAACTTTAAATCAAGATTTTGCTCAATGGAGAACCAATTTGGTCAGCAAATATAAGAGCCATGTTGAATAGTACTTGGTGTGAGTTAAGACATGGGCAACAGAGTTTTGGGTGACCTCAAGTTTACAGAGGATAGAATGTGGGAGACCAGCCAGGAGTGAGTCGGAATAGGCAAGTCTGGATATAACAAGAGCATAAATAATAAATGAATGCTCACTTTTACTTAAGAATCATGGCAAAGGTGGAGGAAGACTGGCATCTTATTATATCAGCCATGGTAGGCAGCAAATCTGTGACCCCATTGAAACTAAACCTTGATCCGTTGTGCCTCCAGACTGCTTGGATTATTTTCCTGAGCAGAACTGTGTTATTTTATGGCCTTATCGTTACCGCATTCCTATGAGTTTTGAAATTGTGCTCTCTAATTTCCAAATTAGTATTATTTAATACATTGTGGGAGCCGTTCCAAGGTAATCTGAAATCCATTATCCACCAACGCACACTCCTTGACAATCGCTGAAACATTATATCACGCAGCCATCATGTAACATTAATTTAAGGATCCATTTTTTTCATCAGCTGCAGTATGGTCCAAGAATGTCCACCTGTCACACAGGTATATTTCATCAGTAACTCAAAGGTACTAATCCACGTCAATCTAGCAATATGTCTGGAATGCACAGATGTGAGGAATTTTTAGCATTCTTAAAGAGACAGCTCTGGAAAACCCATTGTGGAGTGTTAACCTTATCAAAGAGGTTGAATGTGATGCTGAATTGATGCCCCATTTGGCAGCAAGAGCGTAATCGATACCATGAGGTGAGAATATCCCAGCAGCAGAGAGTACGATCTCAACAAGTATCCATTTCCCCTGCATTATAGATGAAGCAGCAGTGAGTTATATAGCTACCCTGCCTCCTGTCTGTTGCCAGACTCACCAATGGAAACTAACAATGAGATTCCTGCATTGTAGGCCTGTGTGGAAGTTTTTATAACATGCAGGAAACCACAATACTAAAGTCTAATTTGCATTAATGAAACAATTGTTAGTGCATGTGCAGTGAGCAGTGCTCTGAAATGTTAACTAGGTCAATGCTAGAATGCCAGCAGCTTCTGTATATCTCATGGCCACTATTAACACAAGAGGCACTGCAAGATAAACTGGCTAATAAAGGTTGGGAGGGGCCAGATGTCACCACTGATCAGCTGAATTTATTTGTAACATAAATGCTTAAGCCTTAGGGTTGCCAACTCTCCAGGATTGGCCTGAAATCTCCAAGAATTGAAGATCAATCTCCAGGACATAGCTGTGTGCAAACCTGGAGCTTAAAATAGATTGCTTTTTCTTTGCCATTTTTCTCTGAACATTTCACTTTACCAACATAAAAATAATGAAAATGGGAAATAAAGGCAAATAGGCTGGCAGTCAAGCATCATCCAATTGGAATGAATCTTTTTGCTTTCCAGTTGATGTAGGAAAGCAGTGCATCACAAGGATAAAAACAAAAAAACTGCGGATGCTGGAAATCCAAAACAAAAACAGAATTACCTGGAAAAACTCAGCAGGTCTGGCAGCATCGGTGGAGAAGAAAAGAGTTGACGTTTCGAGTCCTCATGACCATTCGACAGAACTTGAGTTCGAGTCCAAGAAAGGGTTGAAAAAGGATAGATGTGTTGGCTGACTAATGGCCAGGTCATGGGAGCAAGTCATGTGATGAAACCTCCAGGAATATATTTAATCACAGTTGGCAACCCTAATAAACCTGTGGGAATTATTGTGCCTTCTTCCGTTGTTAAGGAGGAAAGAGTTCTGTATGTATTTCCCGTCCTTATTTCATCTAATGATGTTGGTGAGTTACCCAGACAGAAACATCAGGACAAGATCCTCCAGCAAACACCAGTTCAGATACAATGTTGTGTGAGGTTTGCTCAATGAATTGATTACAGTGAGGTTGAATTAATTGTCATGATTCAGCAAGAGACTTTAGAAGAGAGCTAAGCAGCATCAGTGAGGCAGCTGTTGAGGACTGTGATCCTTGTAAAAGTCTGCATTATGATGAAACTAAAATGTGCAAAATTCAGAAATACAATAGATGATTTTAATTTGAAAATTGAGCAAAACCCAGCACTGGGTTCCATTTTACCTGAGTGCATGCCACTGACTATACAATATTGAATGTTAAATGGAAGTATTTAACTCCATTCTGTTTGTTTTAATATGCAAACACTTTTGTGAAGTGTGGGAAAAATTGAGGCTAATTTCCATTCCCATTGAAGCTAGTAACTCTTTCGAGTACAAACACGTTTCCATCTGTTTCAGATGAAGTTACATTGTTTGCCATTGTGAGATTTGAACTCTTGATCTTGGGGTTATAAACCCAGTACCATAACCACTTGGCTATTTAGGCCAAGCCAGAAACAAAGGAGCCTTGCATTGGCCGGGAATCGAACCCAGGCCTCACGCGTGGCAGGCAAGAATTCTACCACTGAACCACCAATGCCACAGACTTAAACATTATTAGCCAATTTGTAACTCTTTCAAGTTAACACGTTTCCATCTGTATTCAGATGAGGTTACATGATTTCATAGTTTGCCATTGTGAGATTTGAACACTTGACCTTAGGGTTACAAACCCAGGACCATAACCACTTGGCTATTTAGGCCAATCTCCATTGAAGCTAGTAGGAGGGAATATCTGATGTGGTATATAATAGGTGACTAATTCAATATTATCCAGTTTACACCATCACCACAATTAAAATTACCCCCTATTCATGCATTTTTAATTATGCAGATTTTTTTCATTGGCTGTGCCTATTTTGGGATCATTGGCCAATAAGTATGGAACATTTTAATGCTAATGTTTATTGGTCCATGAAAACATGCACCACCCATCAGTGTCTGCTCTGAGTCTCTGAGTGTTGCTGAAGAACTTGACGACCATAAAATTAGTTTGGCATGGGAAGTGCTTCGGTGACACTCAGACTCACAGGCAGATACACAAGGGAGCTGCATTTTTTGGTACTTGATGCACCTCATTGGTAAGAATTTCTCATCTGCATCCCTTACCATTCTTCTACTCCTCTATTTTTGACTATTATAATTAAGGTCTATTTTTGACCATTATAATGAAGGTAGCAATATAGTAAAGCCCTCCTTCCTCTTCACTCCCAACCCAACAAATTAACGTGGTGAAAAAAAAAGACAGACATCACTGTCACCCAAATTAGGTGAGCAATAACCCAAGAAAGAATCAGAATAGTACAATTCAGAAGGAGTTCATTTAGGCCATTGAGTCTGCCGGCTTTTTCAAAGAGAAATCCAATTAGTCTCACTCTCCTGTTCTTTCCTTACACACCTACATTTTTTCCCCTTCAAGTAATTATCCAATTCCTTTTTCAAGGCTGCTGTTCAATCTGTATCCACCATCCTATCGAGCAGTGCATTCCAAATCCTAATTACTTTGTATAGCAAAGTTTTTCCTCATGATGACTGGGTTTTTTTTTCGTCAATCACCTGACATCTGTGCCCTCTGGTTATCAACTCTTCAGTTCTTGGTAAGGGTTTCTCGTTATTTACTCTATATAATCCTTCATGATTTTAAACACTGCTACCAAATCTTGTCTTAGACTTCTCTGCTCTAGGAACTAGCTCCTCTAGTCTAACTGTTAACTGTGATCCTTCATTCCTGGAACCATTCTAGTAAATAAAGATGGGCTGAATGCACTTCATTGTTATAGTGATCATGTGATCTTGTGATTATGGCCTATGTTGCAGTATGACAAGTAAAACTTTGCATTTAAAATTTGCACCACTTGTTTATTTTATAAAGTGTCTTATAAGCATTCATAGTGTTTGGACCATTTGAAGCTCTTTCAGTTTTCTGTGTTTGTGTACATTAGAGAGAACAGGAAAATGATAGGGTTAACTTCAAGAAGCAAAATCTTTGAAAGGCTGTAGCAGCATCCAACTAAAACATCTTGCAGTTGTGCAGGGTATATAAATAGTTTAGTACCTTATGGGAAAAATGTTGGCGAAGAAGGAAAGTTAGGGTAGGTTCATTTTTAGATTTTTCTGCAGCTGGAATTTTCTGGCCCCATTGGCATCAGGTGTCATGGCGGGCAGTGGGGGACAATATGGCGAGAGGGCCATAAATCAGTTTTATGCCATCGTGAAACCAATTTGCAACCATCCACTCCACCAATCAATGGCGGGTCACATTTCCCGCTGCTGCTGCACGTTCGGAATGTCATTTTAATACATTTGCATCTAATTATAGGCCCACGTCAAATTTACCGCCCACGTCAGCGTGACTTCAGAACGCCGTGCTTCATGGCTGCCTTTAAAAGGCATTCACCTGGTGACCTGAACTTCGAAGGGAACTCGGAGGTGAGTGCACACAACCTTGCATAGCCCTCGCGAGCATTGCCTGTAGGACATCAAGGAAGACGTGCTGTGCATTCGGTGGGGGAAAAGTAAAGTCACTTTTTCCTGGCTGACTTTCAGTGAGGTGCCAGGGCAAGGGCTCCGGTGTAGGTCAGACTGGGGGTGTGGGAGGCAAGGCAGCACTGACAGAGCTAGGGAAGGACTCAATAAGATGCCGGGGGGTGAGGGAGGTGGGGTTGAGGGAAGTGGTGACGGACTTGGAAAAGCTGGTCAAAAGTGAGCGTTCTCCCATAGTTGAGACTGTTCAGCTGCAGATCCATTGATATGCTGGGAGTCAAGTCTCTGAAGATTCCTGCCCAGTCAAGCAACGTAAAAGCATAAAAGTGCCACCAAACACTCCAGAACTTTTCACCACTTGGGCACAGACTGCAAATTAATGTGCATTTTAGGGGGAAGCAGAACAATTGGACAACTGGTCAAGTTGTAGCATCCCCTTGTGAAACATGGCCATGGGGCAGTCACTTAGTAGAGACACTGACAGCCCCTTGCAATGTTTTTATTAAGGTTTGGACCAGTCTCCCCCATGGCTCAGACTAACAGTGCAACCTTGCAGTGTGGGTTCGGAGAATGCCTGTGCCTGAGCTGAGAGCACAGCATGCAGCCCAGTGGCCGAAGCTGCCGCCAATCGGTCAGGTGGGACGGAGGTGGGTAAGGTTTCGGACAGCCAGTGAGCGCACTACACATTGGCCATCCACCTCTCTCTTTGATTCTGCAGGAGGAGCACATCAGGATTGTGGAACCTGATGATTTAGCGATATGCCTCAAGGCTTACAGAGAGCAGAGTAGGAGAAGTAGAGAGCGGTGGAGGTACCTGGCTCAGCAAAGGAAGGAGCACCTCCCTCAAGATGAAGGGCAGCAGGGTCAGCCGTGCATGCAGCTGGAGATCCACAGCAAGCTGTCGCTTGTAGGTGCTTCGCTAGACCCAGGGTCTATAGGTGGTGATTGTTGTTTCTGCAGATGACCGAGAGCCAGTGTCGCTGAAGACTGCGCATGTCCAGGGAACTGATCGATCAGATATGACACCTGCTGCAGGCTTTGGCGCCATGGGGACATGAGGACATCCACTGCCAGTGGCCATGAAAGTGGCCAGGGCATTCAATTTTTATGCTAGTGGCTCCTTCCAGGTCTCCACAGGTGATCTGTGCGAGATCTCACAAACCTCCACCCACAAGTGTATCTAGGAGGTCACAGATGCCACCTTTGTGAAGGCACAGAACTTTGTGCATTTCACCCAGGATCAGGGAAGCCAGGAAGCAAGAACGCTGGGGTTTGCCCAGATATCAGGTTTTCCACAGGTGCAGGGTGCCATCGACTGCACTCACGTGGCATTTAGATCTCCATGGCAACAAGCAGTCAACTATATTAACCACAGGGGCTTCCACTCGCTGAATGTTCAACTGGTGTGCAACCACCATTAATACATCCTGCAGATCTGCACATGATTCCCATGACTCCCACATCCTTAAATCCCTGACATCTTCCAGGATCCAGAGGGGCTGCAGGGTTGGCTTCTTGAGGACAAGGGCTACCCACAGAGGATGTGGTTGATGATGACCATGTGGCAGCCTCAGACTGCAGCAGAGTGACGGTACAGTGATGCTCATGCTGTGACCCCAGGCTTTAGTGGAGCAAATGATAGGTATTTTGAAAATGAGGTTCTGGTGCCTCGACATGTCCTGAGGAGCACTGCAATACAGTCCCCAGAGGCTGTCACGCATCATCATCGGCTGTGCATGCTCCACAACCTGGTGCTGCAAAGTGGGGGGGGACCTGGCTGAGGAGAAGATGGAGGAACTGCACAAATCCTCCAATGAGAAGGATGTTGAAGGGATGATGGTGATGAGATCCTTGAAGATGAGGATGTCGGCGATGAGGCTATCACACTGGCCAGATGAGGCAGGTGCACTTAGGAGGCCTTCATAGCCGCACGATTCATGGAGGATGATGAGATGCAGTGAGGACAGTCCTGACATTCTCACCTTGCATCTGTGAACATTTGATTCCTGTGTGGCTGATGGCAGCGTACATACCCTCACTGCTCAGGCTCATGTCATGGAGACGCAGCGGTGGCCCTAATTGTCGCTAGATTCCAGGAGAATGATGATGACATTCAGTGAGGACACTCCATAGATCTTCACATAGCCTCTGTGAATGTCTAACTCCTGTCTGGCTGAGGGCAGCTTGCTTGCACCCTGTATTAAGGGTCATATCATAGAAATGCAGTCATGAAACTTTAACTGCGCCTGATTCTTTGCCAGCCTTCAGCACCTGTCCCCTCAGAAGCACAGTGTCGCTGATCACAGATTCTGAAGAGATGAGGGGCCCGCCCCACTTCAAAGGTGCCGAGAGCACACAGAGAGAATGAGGGAACTCTGTGACACCTGCCCACGACATTTGGCAACAATAACAAGCACCATTGAGGTGCAGGCATCACTAACGTATCCAGTGAGTGGAAAGCCGCACCATCACTTTAGTCTGAAGGTTACACACTGCACAGAGAAGAGGCCTTGGACTGAGACACCTGCCTTTACCTTATGCAGGAATCAAGGTTTCACATCTGAGTGACACGAGCACTGCTCATAATAACTAGGAGCCATAGAGAAGAAAACATCCTTGTGAGTTTTTTCACAATAGTGAACATCATGTATGAGTGATTAACACCCAAGCCCAGGCTGTGCAATTACATCTTCTTAACCTTTCTAATCCTGCCGCTATGTCTCCACATCCACAGCGGAGGTGGAGGCAGCCTGCTGACAGCTACATCCTGTCTGTGATGATCTTGACATGTGTCTTCTGGAGGGTTAAGATCTGGAGGGCACTGGCCTGCTTTCGGGGTCCTGCCATGTGACAGTGGCACCCTCCTCGGCCAGTGGAGCTGGAGCTGCTGAGGACACAAGAAGAGGGGATTCGGATTAGCCAGAAACATCCGGATTCACCTTGATGGATGGCCTAGGGGTGTGAACTTGCTGATCTTCCCCACTATGGGTGCCCAAGGGCCCATGGCTGACGCCTTGAGGAGAAGGGGAAGCTGGAGAGAGATCAAGCTGCCCCACACCCCTCTCGCGTTGACACTGTTGGAGACAAACAATGGCGTCAGTGACGGAGATCAGCCCATGCAGCAGTGCAGGACCAATGTACTTGACTAAGATCTCCATGGTGGCTGCCATCCTATCAGTGTTGACCTTGGTGCATTGGCATGCTGGAGCTATCATCTCAGCCCGAAGGCAGATGGATCCTCCCTCGTGCCTTACAATCTGAGGAGTGCAGCAGACATCATTTCCTGATGTTCCTGAGCTTGCCTTTGCAACTGAGATATGGCTAGGTCCAGAGGCTTCTCATCTGGCTTGGACTCAGCAGTTTCCTGGCCTCCAGCAGTCCTCCAAGTGCCGGAAACTTGAGAAGTCCTTGCTGCTGCCTGCTGCAGATCAGACAGTGCGATATGTTTACCAGATTACGACCCTGAGGCTACACTAGAACTAGGTCCCACTGAGGTGTGTGTCTCTGTGCTGGTGGAGGGTGTAGGTAAGCACTGTGACTGGTTTTCAATTAGGGTGTCATCAGATTCTTCTTTGAGGTGTCTTCAGGGCTTGAGTCGAGAACCTGGGTCAGGAACCCCCTTGGCTGCTTCCCAAATATGCCTACAAAAGCAAGGGGGACTGTGGAACAGGGGAACTGATTCGCAGCATGGCTGTCTGATGGATATTACACTGCTGGATCCTCACTTGGTTGAGAACTGCCAATCTCACCGTCAGCACAGGAATAGTCTGGATCATCACCAGCCAGCTGGATGATTCTATTTTCAGTGTCTGTGAGGACCTTGATGAGGCATTCCTCCGCCAGTCTGCGACCTTTCCCTTTTGTTGTGTGCCAGCTTGTCCTGCATGAATACAGATGGAGAGAGGGTAAGCAGGACGCCTGCCAGGCCAGATGTTAAGGATGCTTGGAATGTGTGGGTGGTGAGTGTTGCCATGGATGGGATAAGGACATGATCCACAGGGCAGATGGAAGTGTGTGTGAGAGTGAATGGTGATGTCCCTTGAACTGGCAGTGACCGAGATCCCTGTGGAAGTGTGATGGGCTTGTAAGTGTGTGAGTTGAGAGTGATGAGATGAGTGACTTTCCCTGGCAGAATGGAGGAGATCATTCATGCTCTTTCAGCACTGGGTGGCTGTCTTCTGTTGCAGGGTGTTGGCGCTGACCATCACTGCCACCACCTCCCATGCTGGATTGGTGACCTTGTTTCCTGGTCTTCACCCAGAGCAGGGGTAGAAGACTTCATAGAGGGTCTCCACAGCATCCAGTAGGCACCAGAGGAAGGCATCGTTAAATTTGAGGGCAGTGTGTTTGGCAGCCATGAATTTTCAGCAGCTTCCAATGCCTTAGAAAGAGCTAACTATGTCCGGGGACGTCCTTTAAATATGGCACCTGGATTACTGAAGGCCTGAGGTGACGACAGGGCAGGCAAATCAGAGGCTGCCCCACCAGTGTGACCTGGTGTGTTTCCCAGGAATGAATTATTAACGAGGTGGGATGTACCGGGAAAGAGACGATATGGGACGAAAAGCCACCATTGTGGCTGGTGGGTAAAACGTCCTTTGTTCCACCCACTACCACGCTTCTTGCAAATCTGGGACAATTCTACCCTATGACTCTATGATTCTCTTCAGTTTTTTAGTATTGATTTCCAGTATAAAAACTCATCATCATGCTTGATGAACTATAAGTTTGTTGTCTCTGGGAGATATGATGATTTGTGTTTTATTCGGACCTTTACGTTTTGTACATTTAAGCATGCACAGAGCATAGAAATAATTTCAAGGCAAATTATTTAATACCTGAGGCGTTTGATTGCTGGCAAAAGCTTATTTTCTTTCCATGAGTCAGCTTGACTTTTGGAGTGTGAGGTCACTTCAGTAGCAAATTAGAGTTGCTTTTAATCACTCTCAGCTAACTCCTATGCTTAACTGAGATTTCATACATTACATATATACATTGAATATACAGCACAGAAACAGGCCAATCGGCCCAACCAGTCAATGCTGGCATTTATGCTGCATTCAAGCCTCCTCCCCTCTTTCCTCATCTAAATCTATCATTGTAAACCTCTATTCCCTTCTCCATCATATGCTTGTCTAGCTTCACCTTATAGGAGCGCATTGTAGAGGAGAAAAGGTTAACAAATTCCGAAACACAATGCAAAACATCCATTCACACTGGATCCATACAAGTCTGTACTGGATATTAAAATCATAACATCAAAGCCATAAATTATTCTAACAGTATCTTTTTTTGCTATGACGTCATCTTTTCTGGCCTAGTTACTATGCTCAGTCCTCAATCTTGTAGCTGTGATATCTCCAGTGTGAATCAATGTACTGCCTCTTTATTTTGTAGCATAAAGGATTTAAAATTGAATTTATTTTAAATGACCACCTCACAGAAAATCTTTTTTCTTTTCTGAAGAAACCATGTTCAGAGTCAGCAGCAGGGCTGAATTTGGATAAGATACCATGTCAACATTGTGATCTCTTGGACTGCCAGTCCACAAACATTTACTTAGGACAGAGTAACAAAACTTTAGAATATAATCCTCCACAAGCCTGATGATTATAATGCCATTGGTAAAACAAAACTATATTTGCATTATTTTAGTTGCCTATTTGTGCATTGACTTCTTGGTTGATTGTGTGCTGCTTGAACAGAAAGGTAAATAACCTTTGGATTTGTCAAGAGCTTCATAAGGATCAGTATTTGGCTATGTGGGTGTTCCTACTTTGCAATAACTGCCTCTAAATATTTGTCTCTTTTCACTGCGATTCTTTGTTAGTTGTTTAGGTTAGTTTGGATATAAAGCATTTACTGACTCGTGTTTTCTTTTGACAGCCCTTACTTCAATGATAAATGAAGGGAATGGTGGCATCATAACACAGGTAAGAATCAAGTCCAGCTGGTGCTGCTGTTCTGGGAGCAGTACCACTCCGGGAGCAGAGTGCCCCAAGCAGTTAAAGGTAAAACTTATTTGCTTCATCCTTATTTGCTGATAGTTGGACAGCATCCAGTCCTATCTGAAAATCCTCAGGTAATAGAGCAGTCCAGGGCTGCATGCAGCAAGATCTGGGCAACATTCAGTCTTGGGCTTCAAGTAGAAAACACACACATGCCAGGCAATGACCGTCTCTAGCAAAAGAGAATCTAACCATCTACCCTTGCTATTCAATGGCATTATCATTGCTGAATCCCCTGCCATCATCTTGGAGGTTACCGCTGACCAGAATCTTAACTGGACCCGCCAAATAAATACTGTGGCTACAAGACCAAATCAGAGGCTGGGAATGCTGTGATGAGTAATTCACCTCTTGACTCTCCAAAGCCAGTCCGCCATCTACAAGGCACAAGTCAGGTGTGTGATGGAACTCTTCACTTGGTTGAATGAATGCAGTTTCAACAACACTCAAGAAGCTCAATGCCATCCAGGACCAATCAACCCAATTGATTAGCATCCCATCCACCATCCAGAATCAGACATGATCACATTGAATGACAGAGTAGGCTTGACGGGCTATATGGTCTACTCCTGCTCCATTTTCTTGCATTCTAGGGTTCCCTGGGAATTGGGCTGGGCAACCCCAGAATGGGTGTGGAGGTGGGCTGGGCAAGAGGCCTGTCTCAGTGTTCTGGCACTGTGTTGAAGTTTAATTTTAAAAAAGCAAAACATAAAACAGCACTCCAGCCCTCACTCCTCACACCCCTCAATCTCCCATACATTCCCCTAGCCACATCCATGCCACCCATGCCTCCTCATGCCCTCTGACCTTCTCTCATGGCCCTTCGGAGCCCCTATGTGAACCTATGCCCCCAACAATCCCCATGGTCCTTTATAGCCCCTATGCCAACTTTATTCCCTCTTCCCATGCCCCATTGCCCTTTATAGCCCCAATGCCAACCTCTGCCCCTCTGCCCACTCCCATGGCCCTTTATAGCTCCTATGCCAACCCTGCCCCTATACCAACCCCGTGACCTTTTATAGCCCCTAGGCCAATCTCTGCCACTCTGCCCACCCTCCATGTCCCTTTATAGCCCCTATACCAACCTATTCAGGTAGACAAAGAATGATCTTTCTAAAGAGCCTCACAAGTTGGATGAATGTACCACCAATTAAGATGATCCATGCCTTCAGGGCAAGATTAACATGGAGGTCTATGTTCACCAATGCCCTCTTAGGGCATTGTACTTGAAGAGAGAAGTGCCAACCTAGGCCCCTCTGTCCACTCCCATGGCCCTTTACAGCCTACATGCCAACCTTTACTTCCCAGCCATCTCCATGGCACTTTATAGCCCAATGCAAGCTTAGTGCCAACTCATAACAACCCATGCATTCCACCCCCACCCACCACCTTTTGGCCTTACATCTACCACGCCAGCTCAGCCAGGACCCATGCTGAGGCTAAATAAAATGAATTTACAAGTGTCTATTGCAGACATCATTATAAAAAACAATCTCATTCACAAAAATCCATTTACTACATTTATATTCCTTCAACTACATTATCCCTTATAACAACGAACATTTAATTCAATTGCCTATTTCCTCACAAAAAACAAGCATTGGAATTCATGGTCCCTTCAAAGAGTCCATAACTACTTGGAGCTGACAACCAAACTGTGAAATGTCAGGCACCGTCCTGTGATAATGGATATTTGAAATTAGTCATGCAGCACTAATCCAGTAATGGAAGCCCTCAGGCTTACCGCAACAGACAGGGTGAAATAGCAAGCTATCTTTTTCTTTAACACTCCAGATGTTTTTTTTCCAAAGAGTTATAGGGCAGCAGTTTTAAATGCCCTGACAACTTTACAGCTCCACGTGATAGTTCCTCTTGAAGCTTTTGACATTTGGTTTTGACAACTCTAATGAGCTTCACAGTTCCAATAAGTTTATGCACTTTTTACGCACATTTTGTGCCCACGTTTAACAATCACAAAGGCCAACTGACCTCCCACAAAAGACAACTTACCTCCTCCAAAGGTGTCCCTGGACCATATCCAAAGAGGTACCTTACCTCTCCAAAAGTGTATGATGGCTATTCAAACAAATGCACAAGGTTCAGACGTGCTCCTACCAGGTCTAACCTGTGTATGCCAGATTTCAGACACTTGTTGGCTTCCTATGACATGGAGAAGAAACCTAAAACTGTAAATTTTAAAATTTTATCTTAATTGCTATTTTATTTTTAAACTGAATTTTCTTCTGAACAAAAAAAAAATGAAGATGGCTGCTATAAGTCACCTGATCACAGGGCTGACCCTCTGTCTGGGAGCTGTCCCCAGAAGTTTCAAGGACAAAAGAGTTCCTTTCTTTTTTTCTGAAACATCAAACTGTGTTAGGCCTAAACAGCTATTAACAGACTCACATCACACCTGGGACAGTTCAGACCAATTTCAAAGGGAGCTACAGGGATTTCATTTGCATTCGATAAGCCAACCTTTCTAGTGGAGCTAGTGGGTCTGCTGAGACAATGGCTTCCCAAATGCCAGACCCTCAACATAGATGGCACCCCTTTCAACAACAAATGACTGAGACATTATCAGTCCTGAAACCAAAACCAATTCCAGTCATTGGATAAACATCCCTTTTGAAGTCATTGTGGAAAAGGAAAGACATGACCCAAGCCTCTGGCCTTTTGGATGGTTTAATATTACATCTTTGGCCTTTGCAGCCAGAGTGCTGTTTTAACATCAACTGGACTGAAGTCCTTGGACAGGCTGGCTAAGCAGTCTCAACTCTTCAAAACCTGCTTGATTCTATAAGTATCTGATCAATTCTAGCCAAGTTGTGTAAACACAGGCAAGCCCCTCGTGCAGCAGCATCATTCATTTCAAGGATTTTTGTATTGTTTAATCAGCCAGAAATACATAGGAGCAGAACCCCACCATAAAGGAAACATCCCCCGGACTCTGACTTTGTACTCTGGACATTACTATTCTATTTTTTCTTTACGCTGTAAAACTCATTTTCTCTATCCCCCTTTTACTGTGTGAATGCGCAAAGAAGGAAGTGAGGAATACTCTATTGATTCTTAATATTGAATGGTGTTTTTTATTCATTCATGGGATGTGGGTGCCGCTGACTAGGCCAGCATTTATTGCTCATCCTTAATTGCCCTTGAGAAGCTGGTGGTGAGCTTCTCAAATCACTGCAGTTCATGTGATGTAGATACACCCACAGTGCTGTTAGGAAGGGAGGTCCAGGATTTTGACCTAGCATCAGTGAAGGAACGGCGATATATTTCCAAGTCAGGATGGTGAATGGCTTGGAGGGGAACTTCCAGGTGGTGATGTTCCCATGCATCTGCTGCCCTTGTCCTTCTAGATGGTAGCAGCCATGGGTTTGGAAAGTGCTGAACAAGGAGCCTTGGCAAATTCCTGCAGTGCATCTTGTAGATGGTACACACTGCCGCCACTGTGAATTGGTGGTGGAGGGAGTGAATGTTTGTGGATGGGGTGCCAATCAAGTGGGTTGCTTTGTCCTGGCTGGTGTCGAACTTCTTGAGTGTTTTTGGAATTGCACTCATCCAGGCAAGTGGACAGTATTACATCACAAACCTGACTTGCACCTTGTAGATGGTGGACAGATGTTGGGGAGTCAGGAGGTGAGTTACTCACTGCAGGATTCCTAGCCTCTGTCCTGTATTTATATGGCTAGTCCAGTTTAGTTTCTGGTCAATGGTAACCCCAGGATGTTGATACTGGGGGATTCAGCGATGGTAATGCCATTGGATATCAATGGGTGATGGGTAGATTCTCTCTTGTTGGAGATGGTCATTGCCTGGCACTTGTGTGGCGCAAATGTTACTTGCCACTTGTCAGCCCAAGCCTGGATATTGTACAGGTCTTGTTGCATTTAGAAATGGACTACTTCAGTACCTGAGAGTTGCAAATGGTGCTGAACATTGTGCAATCATCAGCGAACATCCCCATTTCTGATCTTATGATGGTAGGAAGGTCATTAATAAAGCAGAGACCCAGGGTAATGCTCCAGGGACCCAGGTTCGAATCCTGCCAAGGCAGATGGTGGAATTTGAATTCGATAAAAATCTGGAATTAAAAGTCGTATGATAACCATGAAAACATTGTCAATTGTTGTAAAAACCCATCTGGTTCACCAATGTCCTTCAGTGAAGGAAGTCTGTTGTCCTTACCTGGTCTGGCCTACATGTGACTCCTGACCCACAGCATTGTGATTGACTCTTAAATGCCCTCTGAATGGCCTAGCAAGCCACTCTGTTATATCAAACCTCTACAAAGTCACAAAAAATGAATGAAACCGGACGGACCACCCAGCATCAACCTAGACACCGGAAACGACAATGACAGTCTCAGCCCTGTCAACCTGCAAAGTCCTCCTTACTAACATCTGGGGGCTAGCGCCAAAATTGGGAGAGCTGTCTCACAGACTGTTAAGCAGAATTATACTCAAACCCAATCTGTAACCTCATGGCCCGGCATATCCCCCATTCTACCATTACCATCAAGCCAAGGGATCAACCCTGGTTCAACAAAGAGTGCAGGAGGGCATGCCAGGAGCAGCACCAGGCATACCTAAAAATGTTGTGTCAACCTGGTGAAGCTATAACACAGGACTGCATGCATCTCCAGTCTTTCTACAGAACTGAAGTCCCTTATATATGTAAAAATGAAAACAGAAAATGCTGGAAAAACTCAGCAGGTCATCTACTATCTCAGCAGCTACTCCCTTTAAGACCCTAGAATAGAGTTCAACAGGATCTGGGGATTTGTTGGCCTTTAGCTCTCACAATTTTCTCACTACCCTTTCCTTGGTGATTGTAATTCTTTTTAGTTCCTCCCTCCCTTTCACCTCTTAATTTACAAATATTTCTGATATGTTATTTGTATCTCCTACAGTGAAAACAGACACAAAATATCTGTTCAATGCATCTGCCATTTCCTTATTTCACATTATTAATTCCCCAATGCTTTGATCCTAGCTGATGTTACTACTGGACGAGAGAGATCCCAGTGTGGAACCCAGCTTGATAGACCCTAACTTTTATTTTTTGTTTAGGAATGTGGAGGCCTGCTACTGAACAGAGTCACAGGAGTCAGCTGATGAACTTTAAACAAAAGAATAAAACATTTATTAAACAAGAAAAGATGAACTACATTACCCACAACTATACCTTTATTGATATATACAGTAAGGATAACACAAGTTACAAAAGCTGTCTTATATTCTAAAGTTCATAGTAAGTGCACCATCTATATAATCTAATAGGTGACCTGTGGTCAGGCACACCACACTCTGAAAGAGATGCCACCCCAAACAGATGCTATGGATCCCTCATTAGCTTCCCTCAGACGCTTGTCACACTGTAAGCCAATCAGTCTCACTGAACTCTATCTTTCACACGAGGGTTTCTAATCTCCACTCTCGAAGAACTTGTTTTGAAATCTTTTCCTAAAGGACATTTTCTCTTGGACACCTCCCAAAAGGCTCTACCTAGGGTTTTGAACTCTGCTTCCAATGTTCCTCTCCCCTGGATCGCCACCGTCTTCCTGGGACCTTTCTCCCATTTTACTCCCTGATTTTGGGACTTTTCCTTTCATTCTTTGGAGCCTGCTTCCTGTAGTTCCCTCTTCTATGTCCAACTTCTCCTGGCATCTACTCACAACTGAATTTAAAAAACTACTGTTCTGTCTCTGTGGGTCCCCTCTCTAGACCCCTGTTGCTAGGCAGCAGCACAGTTTTTTCTACCTTGTGTTAGTTTCAACTTCTCTTTAAGAGTCACAAAACCTCATTTGAATGCAAGCATCTTTTAAAGTAAAACCAAACTCAAGTCCCCACTTTCTTAACACATCAATACAGAAACACAAATGAAACTTGAACTTAATGCTAGAACTCATTCCTATCACCTGCAAATATAAATATAACTTAATTAAACAATTTCTGGTTCCGAACACCAGATTATCTCTTTAGACGGTCAACATTCACTTTAGTTATTCTTTACCTGTAGAAACTCTTACGATCTGTTTTTCATTGATGTCATTGATGAAGCATCTGAAGATGGTCCAGCTTAGGGCATTAACCTGAGGAATTCCTGCAGCAATTTTACTTCAGTTTCAGAACTGGAACTAGTAAAATGAATCGATTCTCAAAATCAAACCTAAACACTTTCAGAAATAAATCAATTGTAATTCATATTTTTGCAAACAGTTTTTGCTGTGGTAGAGGGAATAACATTCCCACTGTGAGACCAGAGCACTGACATCCACAAAATACCTACATACATTCCAAGAGGTTTTTTGATTCCCATGATGTAATTTTATGCAATATTAGGTTTCAACCTTGCCTGCGTGGATAGCACATTATCTCTGAATCAGTTGGTTGTAGGTTCAAACCCTACTCCAGAGATTTGAGTACATAATCAAGGCTGACTTTTTACTCCTGCACAGAGGGAGTGTGGTGTTGTTGCAGATTCTTGTCAATTGGATGAGGTTTAACCTGAGGGACAATCTGCCTCTCAAATAAATGGATAAGGTCCCATGGCAGCATTCAAAAAAAAAGCAGGGATGTTCTCCCACTATTCTGGCCAACATTCATCTCCTACCCAACACTACCAAAACAGGTTATTTGATCATTTAACTCATTTCTGCTTGTGGTCTTTGCTGTGCACAAATTGGATGCCACAATCCCTTTTCTGCAAAACTAAATTGAAATGGCATCTGCCGTGTAGGTGTTGGACTGTATGGAAATTGAAACTCACCTTCTGGCAAGTGCTGGTGCACTTAGTGACTAGTTGTAATGATGAGCCGCCTGCTCATGTAATGGGGAGTAACTATGATTAATGAAACAATATGCCATAATTCATTATCAAAATCTGAAACAAGGTTGGTATTAATAGAAACAGAACACAGTGGAAATGAATAGAAGGTTCATCAGGACATACTAATGCTTTGTTTGGTGAAACCCTAAGATTAATATAGCTGTAAATGTAGCAGCAAAACAGTGAGTATGGTGTCCCTAAGTTGGGATAGTAGAATCGAGGTCATAGTTTCAGGCAGTCCTGTAAACCTGTAGACTTTTTACAAACTGTGAGAGTCTGAAATCTTAGGAACTATTTTTAATCTCAGGCACTTAATGGTAAGGACCTTTGTCGTGAATGCTTAAAAACATTTCCAACATTTTGAGGCAAGATTTGCTCTTAGGATAGGAAGAAGAAGATTATGAAAACATGGAGGAAGTTGGAAACAAGGAGACTGAGGCACCATCAAGCTGTAATGCCTTACTCATTGAGTCAATACCAAGCTAGCAGGTACTACTTCAATTATTTTCAATTAGGCCAACATTTCCCCACACGCACCTTACTATCCCAAAAAACTTTAGTAGAAATATGCCAATTTCCTGCCATAAGCTTGCAGACCAAATCAACAAGGAGCGTGGTTTTGTCAGTGACTTTAAAAATGATCTCAGCCTTGAATTTTTAGGTCACCAGCGGCAGAATTTTATGTCCCACAGGTGGCGCACACCTGACCCGATCAGGCGTAAAATCGCACGATCTGACATCGGGCCAGCGTCCTGACATCATCGCACACTCAGGTATTATTTCGCTCGATGGGCAGGCACAAAAGTTGGAAGCGATTAAGAGGGCAATTAAGCCCATTAATGGCGCATTTGTCTCCTATTTTTCGTGGACCGCTGTGCCAATCGCGTGTGCCTGCCAAGGGTAAATTTCAGACCCAGTACTTCCAGGCAGCCTCAGATAATCTCAGTTACATGTGACAATCCACTCTATGTTGGGTGGGCATCACAATTTATAATCTTCCCTATGGACTTTATCAGGCAAAGAATTTAAGCAACGAGCCTTCAGTAAATAGTAAGATTCCACGAGGTATGGGACAATCAATGAAACTTATCTGGCCTATATGAGAACATCCTCAATTTTGTTAACAGAAAGCAGAATCATTCTATTAATGTGTAATTTGTGTGTGATGCTCATCCCATCATCTTGCATATAACACAGGATGCTACCATGGCTTGCCAAACAACTGTACCATCATTTTTGAGCCAGAACGCTGTATCAGATTGGAGACTCCTGCAGCCTTGACTGATGACACCCTCCTGGCATCCAAGTTCAACAATGGAGAACAGAATCAAAACGTTAAAAGAGAAAACAGCTGACATATTGAAGCTGTATTTCAATTGCTTGGCTAGCTCTAGAGGATCCCTGCAATAGACAGAAGAAGCAAATTGTCACTAGCTTTTGAGAAATGGCAGCAAATAATCACCTACTGTTTCTAATAAATATCATTAATGGCCGGCATACTAGACAATGATGCACTGCCAATGAATCATGGTTGAGCATCTCATCTCAGCAAAGTTGATGTCCTTGAAGAACTAGCTCACAAAGGGTGTACTTATATCTTCAAACATTTTCTCCGCTCCTGGGCATTCAATTATGAAGTGGCAGCATTGACACAGCTATTCTGGAAGAAATTCACCTAGAAGCCGTCTGGTTTATTGGACTACTTCCCAAATGGCATTCATGACATCAGTCAACAAATCTGAAATGTTACAAATCAGTACCCTGCCTCCTTGATAGTCTTGCTGAGAAAACACCGGACCTGTCATCTTAATATTGACAGAATACGTTGATATAAGTACCTCCTGTTTTAGATCCCACCTGTACATGCAACACAACAAGATAACCTTTCCTTTACTTTGGATTTACGAGTGTAGCTACTTTGACTTAAGATGATAAGAATTCCTTTCATTTCAATTAGAAGTGATATCACAAATACATCGTGAAGATGCCCTCATTTTGGTGTTTGTTGGTAACAAAAAGGACACATTTATGATTTTACTATAAATACTGAATGGGGGAGTCTTCCTGAATATATTAAATATGTCACTGCACATGCCAATCACTGGAAGCCTTTCTGCATAATGGAGCTGAATAGCAAAACTTGCTATGGTTCGGTGAATCCTGGATAAACAGTTGCATTAAGTTATATTTTCCCACTAGGTTCTGAGTGTATGTAGGATATTTTAAACGTAACTCTTTAAATTTTAACTATTCCTTGTAATTCTCTTGAATTCACTCCAGACTCAGTATAATTAACAGTTGAAGATTAAATAAAATTCCAAAAACACCAGGGTTTCAATTAAGATTCTTGGCAATTGGATTCCTTGTATTCTTACCTTAACTTACCGTTGGATTAACTGTCAAGTGAAAATCCATCTATTATAAATTACTTCTATATACATGTTATCTTTTACTGCAAATGCTGTCAACCCTCTAATTGCTTATGCCAGAAAACTGCATATGCCAACATAATACTCTTAGGACATAACAGAATCAAATAAAAAATTTAACACTTGTCAATGAGAATTTTTCACTTCTGTTAAGTCACAGAGTTAAAAGCTGTTCAAAACATATCAAATGAATGGACTCTGCTTAATTATCATCATGTTAATCTATCCCTCAGAGACAGATGTATGCCATCTACAGATGTTCAAACTGATTGTGCCCCATGCTGATCGATAGCTACTGGCACTGGTGAGGGATCTGGGCCAGACCTGCAGCTGTCAACTCACGTGGCTGACATGAGTTGGAATAGAAAAGAATTGCTTTGACTGCACAGCCGAGCTAGCCTGCAGATATCATGCCCTAATCACACTAAAAACAAATTACCGAATCCTACGGTCCACATATTGGACTTCATTGCAGCCATTCTCAATGTACAAGGGGACTTTGCAGCTGTAATGTGTACACCTTTGTTTTCACCAGCTAATTAATATCGCTTTAAGAAATGTTTTGTGAGTAATATTATGATTTGAAGCTTAAGTTTCAGTCATGAATATCCTGGCTAATTGTCTGTAATAAACCCTATGGAATTTGATATGATTGAAAAAAAACCTAAGGAGAGTCCAGGATAAAGAGATAGATATTCCTCCTATGGACGTTCATCCCTTCAACAACTTACCATTATGCCAACTAACTGCATTTGGCTCTGTTGGAATAAATAATGAATGATTTTAGAGCAAGTTAACTTGTGAAAGTGTGACACTGTAGGAGAATTACATCTTGAACTGGGAGGATAAGTTAACATTTAGCTTCCTTTCCTCAGTTTTGCAGCTTCTAATGCATCTCCCATTATGGTCCTCAGGGTGAGTTGGTGGATAGAGTGTGTTTTGTGACATTTGCGGAGAAAGGCAATAAAGTGGAGTGTGGTGAAATATGTTGGTTGATTCAAATTTCCCACAAACCATTCAGATTTTTTTTGGATAGCAGCCACTTACACTTTAATTACACTTACCCACCCCAGCTCAGAAGCTGCCTTCACCTTAATATTGGGACCAGTATAATTGATCAGGCAAAATCCAGTGGTCAAGTCTGCACATCAGATTATCTGGCTTCAGCTTGATTGAGGAAATCAATTTTGACTGCTGAGTTTCTCACCACCAAGCCACAAAACAGGTTTGATGCATACCGGCATCATGTGACCTCAACTCTATTTGATGGGACAATGTAGAAAATAAATTTGGAGGAGCCAGGAGGTGTTTATGATTGATGCAGGGAGCAAGGATTCCTGGAATTACTACTGGGTGCAGTAAAGAACAGGAGGGACATACCTCTCCCCAGCAATGGAAAGAAGAAAACCATGGCTCTTATCAAAATGGCTGAAGAGGTGAGCAGCTGTAGCATTGTGCCTACATCTTGATGGAGTCCAGGAAGTGATTTAATAACCTAACCTGGTCAGGGAAAATGAGTAGCCAAAATGCGTCACAATTAAACTCATAAGTTTGTGCTTTGCATCCTGGGAGTTACCATAGACCAGAAACTGAACTGGACTAGCCATATAAATACTGAGGCTACAAAAGCAGGTTAGAGGCTTGGAATCCTGCAATGAGTAACTCACCTCCTGATTCCCCAGAGCCTGTCCACCATCTACAAGGCACAAGTCAGGAGTGTGGTGGAATTCTCTCCACTTGCCTGGATGAGTGCAGCTCCAACAACACTCAAGAAGTTCAGGACAAAGCAGCCTGCTTGATTGGCAACCCATCTTTTACCTTCCACCTTCACTCCTTCCACCGCTGACCCACAGTGGCAACATTGTATACCACTTATAAGATGCACTGCAGCAACTCACCAAGGTTTTGTCAACAGCACCTTCCAAACCCACAACCTCTACCATATAGAAGGACAAGGGCAACCGATGCATGGGAACACTACCAGCTGCAAGTTCACCTCCAAGTCACTCACCATCCTGACTTGGAACTATATTACCGTTCCTTCACTGTGGCTGGGTCAAAATCCTGGAACTCCCTCCCTAACAGCACTGTGGGTGTACCTACACCACACAGACTGCAGTGGTTCAAGAAAGCAGCACACCACCACCTTCTCAAGGGCAATTAGGGATGAGCAACAATGCTGGCCCAGCCAGCGACACCCAAATCCTGTGGAAACAATTTTTTAAAAGTCAAGATATGGTTGCAATTTTTTCGCCAAATTTAACTACTCACCCATCCCCACCCAGCCAATGATTCTTGCTGTTATAGTTTCCCCCTTTGTACGTATCATGGAAATACCTGAGAGCTTATTTATAGGATTTTCTATTCAACTGCTCAGTGTCTTCAGCAATTTAAAAAGATTATTTTCAAAGTATCCTTCTCTAATCCCCAAGACCAAGGCAATTCTCAATGGATTTAGAACAGGCTTAATGTGAATTCCATTGCATCCAGACAAAGCTCCTTCTACACATTGCAATCCCCTGTCTGTTATTGCCAAGCCAGATCCCACCAAATTAGCGTTTATATCAATAATCTTTGACAATAATGATGTAGTTTTACATTGCACCTTAAAGATAACAAACTACCCCAAGGCACTTCAAATTGGAAATATCAGATGTGTGGAGGAGCAGAAGATTTAGGAGAAAATACAGGAAACATGGTCAAAAAGATTGGTTCTCATGAGGCTTTTGAAGGCTGGGGCATAGAGTTGAACAATCATTCATGTCAGTAAAGACCGGCTGATCCATCAAGCCCACGTGATAGTCATATAAAAACAAATAATGCGGAGCTTGAATTTCACCCTTGGCATGCGCGCCAAGTTGGTGGGCCCCGGAAGCAGAGGTGAAATGCACTTCCACCCGCGATCGCCCCCCCCCCCAAACGCAATTTCACATTGGCTGGCCAATTAATGGCCAGCCAGCGTGAAACATACGCTGAGAAAGCCTCAGTGCTGCCGAGGGGGTGGGAAGAAGGCAGCCGCCGACAAAAGTGAGGGTGCAGGTGGGCGCTTCTAGCGAGCTCCCTGAAGGCAGACAGTGGCTGCGGAGCTGCCTCAGGGAGCTGCAGAGCTGGACAGATTAAATGGCAAGACAAAAATGCACCAAACTGTGTCAGTGCAGCACACTCAAGTGACTGACAGAAGAACTCAAAAATACATCAGCTCTAAGATGCCTTTTTTAATTATATTTCACCCCGAACGTTTCATTCCTCCCTTGGATGAGGTTTTGTTAAAAACGGATTGCCTGCCTGCCCGTTTTGCCCGTGAGACGAGCACGAAATTGCACAGGCAATGTTAAATCCTGGACAATAGGGTTTTTAATGGCCTTAACTAGCCCTTTAATTATCAGCGGGTGTGGTTCTGACTTCTGCACGCGCCTGCCGACCTCAATATTGCTCGCATGCACGATGACATCGGGACGCATGCCTGGTCAACGTAGAATTCTGGTCTAGATATTTGAAATGTGAAATAAAAACAGGAAATGCTGGAAAAATTCATCAGGTCTGGCAGCATCTGTGAAGAGAGAAAAAATGTGGATGTTCCCAATCCAATATGACTTTTCTTCGGAACTGGAGAGAGGTAGAAACGTGATGGGCTTTATGTTGTTGAAAAGGTGGGACAGGGCAGATGGAGCAAAAGAGAAAGTCAGGGATAGGATAGATGGCAGGGGAGATCAAAAGACAAAGATAACAGGGAACAGGACAAAGGGAGCTTTGGTCTAGAGTAGGTGTTAATAACAGAATAAAGGTCAGCACTATCTGATAACAAAATAACAATGTATTAATAGCAGAGAAAGGATCAGCGCTGTCTAAAAGCAAAAACATGAGGATGAGATATAGGCTTGAAGTACCCGATACTCATGATGGCTGAAAAACCATGGCTAAACATTTAGCCTCCTCTAGCCTCCCCTTCCTACCTAAGGGCATTACAAAGACAGGGAGAGACAATTCCATAGAAGAATTTGTAAACAAGGAGAAGTATTTTAAATTCATTGCATTGTGAAGCCAGGAGCAGAGCAGAGGTTGTTGAGGTAAAGGGTGATGGGTTAATTGGACATACTGTGGGACAGGAAGTGGCAATGGAATTGTGAAAGTTAACGTTTGTAAAGGATGATGGCAGGCAAAGGCAGCATTGGGGAAATTAAGTCCTGAGGTTAAAGAAACAGCATGAATTATAATTTGCATGGCAGTGAGAGTCAGATAAGGGTAGGGGGAGCTATATGGTCAAGCTAGAATTCAGTGGTCTTAGTGATGGTTCGGATTAGGCTGCAAACTCTATTCAGGGATTAACACGACACCATGATTATATGCCTGAATGAACAGTTAAGCAAAAGAATTGAGCCAAAACAGGGGCACATTTTATCAGAAGCTCTTCAAGGTATCTTTAAGTTTCCCAATGTTAAATTAGGAATCTGAATCAAGGCTTAATGCTAGATAAACAGCCTAACAGCATGGAGTTTGTATAGTTGAGTGCAAAGAGTTGCAAGTGCAAGTGAAGTATTAGGTAGAGCTGGGTGTCACCAGTATGCATGTAGAAATAAATCCTATTCTAATAAATCGTGCAGACACGCAGCCCTGAACTTTTCGGATGGTGGGGTCGCGCTTTCCACCATCTAAAGAGCCAACAGGGAACACATCCCCACCAATTTCAAGTGCACCACAGCCATTTCACACTCAAATGAGCATTAAGGGGATGCAGGTGGGACTTCCAACGCTCACTCAGGAGGAAGTCCCACCTTAGAGAGCTGCTGGCAGTTTTTCAGTCCCTTCAGTGACAGTGGATAGAAGAGCAAGTTCAGGAGGACGTCAGAGCCTAAGTCCGGGGAGCAGAGACCCAGGTAAATTCAAGGGGCCCCAGGGCGAGGAGGGTCGGGAAGGCCTTGGGGGGTTTGGGGGGGGGGGCGCAAAGGGGATGATCAGGGTCTCAGGGGAGAGGCTGGAGGTGGGAGGGGGGTTGGTGGTGAAGGGAGATCGGGAGGCCATGGACTCTTAATAGGGGGGCTTCAGAAGGCTTCTAATGAGGCAATCACCCCTCCCCTCCCCTGACCATGCCACCTTGAAGGGTGCACCAAAATGCTCAGCACTGTCAGAGTGGGGGGCGAGAGGAGGGCGGGCGCTGATGTAAGCGCAGGCCCGGGAGGGAGCATGGAATGAAAGCTCCATGAAGGCAGAGAGCTACCTCAGGGAGCTGAAGACTTTAAAACTAATAAATAAAGTTTTTCAAATCCAGAAAAACTTTTCCATGCATCAGAATCAGTCACCTGAGCATCTACATAATAAAAATTCTGTCCATACCTTTTTTTAAAATTTAATAACGGAAACCTCACCCCGCCAGGCAAAGTCCGCCTGGCTGGGATTTCTCCATCCGCCAACTGTAAGGTTGGACAGACCAGGAACTATCGGGGACATTTATAACTTTAATTGCACTAATTGGCCTCTTGATTGTTGGCAGGAATGCTTCCGACTTTTGCGGCACCCACCCACCAAAATATCACCCGAGCGTGGGATGATGTTGGGACGCTTGCCTGACATCAGCTCGTGCAATTTTGCATCCGATCGGGTTGGATGTGTGCCCGCAGGCTGACCTAAAAATTCTGCCCATGACAGCGCCCCCGCACCGCACCCCCCCGCACCCCCCCCCCAACCCCAACTCCCAGCCCGAGATGTAACCCTTCCCCCCACGTCAGCTCAATCCTCCCACCAACCTAAGAATGGAGGCTGGGCGGGAAACGGTCCTAAAGTGGCCAATAATTGGCCACTGGAGGGACTCAACTGGGTGAAGGGCAGGGTTCCCATCCAAAGCCTTGCCCTCCCCAGCATAAAATTGTTGGCCAGGATTTCCCGGTCGGTAAGCTGGGGTGGGGGGGGCCTCTCACCGACATATAAAATCATGCGGGATGACATCAGGCGGAACCCCGCCCCATTTGAATTTTCAGGTGGGCGGTGGCTCGGCAGAATCAGCTGTGAGCCCGCCAACCTGTCAATTACCAATTGAGGCCATTGACAAAGTCATTAAAGTGGCGGGCAGGCCGGGAGCCCTGGCGGGCATTAGAAAAAGCATGATACCCCATCCACGGGCAGGATGAAGTTTCATGTAGGTTTTTAAAAATGTAATAAAAGTGTATTTGAAAGTGATGAACATGTCCCAACTCATGTCACAGTGTCACATGAGAGGACATGTCAGGAACATTTTTTTTTCTATTTTTAAGATTTTTTTATTGTGGAGCCGATCTCCCTTAGGCAGTACTTAGCCTCAGGGTGATGAATGCACTCTTTCGCGAACATGTGCGAAAGAGCGCACTCTCGGCTCGGGGAACCACCCCCCCCTCCCCCCCCCCACCCGCACAGGGAGCGCATTGCGCTTAATTGGCCCGCCCACATAAAATGGTGGCGTGCTCCCGATCAGAGGCGCGCCTCCACGCTCCCGCTCCTAAACTCCCCCCCCCACCCCCAGCAGGGGGAAAATACTGCCCATTGAGTAGTCGGGAGCCAGGAGGGAATCCCAGCCCTTCAATTTCATGCCCCCCTTCACCTAACAACCCACTTAGGGGAGCATAAAATTCTCGCCATGGAAATTGACCCCATGCTTGCACATAATGTTAGTCACATTGAATGAATGGGAGAATGTCCCACCCATAGAAATTCATCTCCAATATATCAAGGGCAGTATGTAAATATGGAAGAGGAAACTAATGATGGAACTTTGATATCCCAGAGGGAAACTAATCAGGGCTAAAAGGATGAGTCATTGCTAGAAATTTTTTGGATATGTAAGAACAGTTAGAAGTTGAACCATGCAATTTTCATTAATAAATAAAGAACTTACATTCATAGAGCACCTTATTTTTTTCCCTCAGGACATCCCAAAGCACTTCACATTCAATGAATTACAGTTGAAGTACAATCACTGTTGTTATGCAGGAAAACATAGGCAAATTATACATAAGCCTCTGAAACAGCTACTCAGACTAATAACCGAACAAAGGTTTTAGTTGTTTGAGGGAGGAATATTGTCCTGGACAATTCCTTATTCATCTTCAAATAGTGTCATGGTATTTTTATATCCACTTAAAGAGACAAATAAAGCCTTGTTTTAACATCCCAGGTGGTTTGCAATTTGGGCACAGCCAGAAAAATTAAGGTTGCAGATTGGTTACCCATTTTATAAACTGGAAGTCAACGAATAGAAGGAATGTATGAAGAGTAACCAACCTTCAGCTGCTAGTTTTCTGCTTACGCCAAGCTGAAAATTACTCCCCCATTTGGAAGGCAGCGGACAGAATTGTCCCAGATTTGCACTGAGTGTGGTAGTGGGCAGGAAGAAGGACATGTTGCTCGCTGACTGCAATGGTTACTTTCTATGCCGTATCACCCCAATCCTGCCTCACTAATTATGCAGCCACTGGAAACATGTCATTGCACTAGCAGGTGGCCTCTGAATCACCCGCCATGCCGCTAGCTCACTGTTTCCTCACTCCGGGTGCCATATCTAAACTGCAGCTGCCCACACAGTTCTCAATGCTTGGAGCCCAGGACTGCTCCAGTGAAGACATGGGCCTGAAAGCCAAAAAGATTTCAGTGACCCGTCACTGGAATGCCTTTGGAGGCCACCATGATATTCATCATCCCTGCTCAGGCCACAGGAGGTCCAGCAATCTCACCACCCCAGCTTGGGATGTGGTAGCAGTGGTGGTCAGTGCCAATGCTGCAACAAGAGTTTGGCCATCCAGTACAGAAAGAGGATGAATGATCTCATCAGTGCCACCAGGGTAAGGCAACCATTTCATCACTCTAATCTCACAAACCCATCGCAAATTTACTGACATCTCACTCACTGCCAGCTCAAGGGACATCACCACTCACTCTCTCACACACATCCTCACATCTCCATCTGGCCTCGTCTCCTCTGGAGGCTGCCTCTTCAGCCCTAGCCATCTTGAGGCCACTTGCACAGATCAACATGTGCCCACACACACCCTAGGATATCCCCTTTCCCCAGTACAGCTCTCACCCTGCAATCTCTTCCCTTGCCTGAGGCCACTTCTCGCCCTTCCCCAAGCAAGACCTACCCTGCAGCCATTGAAAAGCTTACAGCTGGTCTAGTAGGTAGAGACCTGCCCATGAGCCCCCCCTAAAAGTGATGTGGTGCCACCTGCGAAACCTGGCGCTGATGACTGCAAGTCTGCCTGAAGCAAGGTAGGCAACCAAACCTCGAAGTCCCAAGCAAAGGACAACTCACCAGGTTCACATCGCTTATGTACGGTTGTGAAACATGCTGGCATGCAATCATGCCAACCTGCTCAGATGATCTAGCGTGGGGGGGATGATTTTGCTGAACTGGGCTTAAAATGATATGCAGATGTATTACAATAAAGTTCCCAACATGCAGCAGTGGGAAACGTGGCCTGCCATTGACAGGAGGAGCGGATGATTGCAAACCGGTTTCACAACATCGTGAAACTGATTTTTGGCCTTCTCGCCATATTGTCTGCCCATGCCTACCATGATGCCTGGCGCCAGCTGGCATAGAAAATTCTGCCCAGCATCTTAAAGCATTCCCTCAGTACTGCACTGAACCTAGTCAACCTAGATTAGGGGCCAGATTTTGTGTTCAACAATGAGCGAAAGGTGTTGTTCGATACACTTGCACTTGCCCAAAGACCTATTGATTATTTTTTGCACCAGAACCGCCTATTTAAAGAGATTTTGTAGTGTCCCCTATAGAGTGTCCAGGACCTGTGTGAACAGGATAAACAACTTGTGTATCTTCTTAACTAATCAAATTAAAGAATCATTAATGAGCAGCAAGCGTCTGAACCATGAAGTGTCTGTTAGAATATTGAATTCAATATCAAATCAGGTACAGGAAGCAAAATAAAGAGAGGGAAAGACAGATTTGGTTGAGAGAGAAAGAGAAATAACAGAGACAGAAACAGTAAAAATAAATATTATTTAATTGTTTGTGATTTATTAAATCTCCAACCATTATTTAAATCTGAAGGAATGAAACATTATTTGTAAAGAGTAATTTTTAGTGCCAGAGAGGCTGATTAGAAGTAGTTAAGGCTTACCATATGGTTAACAGGGTATTTACACTAAAATTGACAAGCCTCAGCTTCTTCTGCTGAGATTAGTTCCTATCTCCTGAGGCAGGTACATTCATGCCAGGCTGTTGGATTTACTTGAATGGTGAGTCTCTCAGTGAGATTCCATTATTACACAACTTTTGGCGGATCAGGACATTTCAGATAACAACTTCTAAATTTCTGCATTTAGCTTTGCATGTGAGGTCACCAGAAATTGGTGTCCTAATTCCAAATAAATAACAGAGAGTGATGTTAGACCCATTCTTATTTCTATCACAAAATCTGGCTCTATGTGATCAGAGGTATGGTTTGAACATTCAGACATCTGGCTCAGTAAGCCAAGTTGACATTTTAAAAGCATCATCTGTGGAACTTTAACAAATGCCTTTAGAAATTCCATGTGAATTGTATCTATTGTGCAGTGTTTGCTCACTGATTTGCTTTCCTCCTTAAAAAATTCCATTAGATTTGTGAGGCGTGACCGATTATTTCTAGAAACATTTTAACTAATGTTCTTCTTACTGTGTCTACCCTCTTTAGATGAAAACTGATAGCATTCCATAAAATCCTTTCAAGCTTATTCCTTGCTACAAGTATTCACTTAACTGGTCTATAACTCCTGAATTGGTTCTTGTTAGCTCAACAACATCTGAATGTCCAAGTGCAAAGTTTAATTTTAGTCCTCTAAGGATCAACATAAAGGGATTAATTTTAAATGACCTCTGGAAAGGAGTGGGTCAGCAACTTGTTTAACAGCATGCCTGATTTTCTTATTCATGGACTTCAAGAACGAGAAGAGACTAAATTATCAGAGAATCAGGTACAGTGGGCATTATATGCCTGCTTCATGCACTCATGATCGGAATTCTCCAGTCCATATTCAACTATAATGAGTCTCCAAACTTGGATTAGCACTAATGAAAATGTATACCTATGTGAGTTTCAGAACAGTGGCCAGGATTTTATGGCCCCTCCCACTCGGCTGGATATTACGGTCCCACCGAACTGAATGGAGATTTAAGTGACTCACTGCATCCACTGGGGGGAAGCACAATGCAGCGGGGCAGTAAACTCCTGGCCAGTGTATATTCTTGAAAAATCACATCTCCATTTTGAGTTTCCTCCGATATATTAAGACAAATGGCCCTATATACACTATTGATGGAATTCATTGTTTAAAATAGAGAGCTAAGTATGACATAGCAATGCCTTAAACTCCTTACAGCAATGAAGATAACATTTTTCACATACAAATTTAGTCAAATCCCCAATATGGAAATTTCTATGACTTAAGTCAGAATTGGAAAATCAAAACTAGTCTTTATACTGATTGCATTCATTCCCCGTTGACTAAACCAGTTTAGCTGCAAATGCCCCATTACTTGAAACATATAAGCTTTCACTGTGCATTTCATCACGTACACAAAAGAAGCTGATCCATTAAAAATTCTTACTAACACAAATTCATAATTTCTGACTTGTGCTATCTGGCAAGAGGAAAAGGGAAAACACACAGCCATTGTACTAAGCACTGTGATCATCTTACCTGAAATCCAGTAAGGAATTCAGGAGAAACGTGTTTACCTAGAGAGTGGTTAGAACGTGGAACTTTTTGCAGTTGAGATGGTGAACTTTAGACACATTTAAAGGGAAGCTAGATATGCACATGAGGGAGAGAAGAATAGAGGATGGGTTGATGGGTTGAGTTGAATTGGAGTGGGAGGAGGTTTGTGTGGAACATAAAACTTAAATATTCCAAGATGTTTGAGTCACCTGTTTTGGTTCTAAACAAGTTCTTGACTTAATCATGTTGCCTGAGGACGGAATGGAAAGGATATCAATCAGAAAGAAAGTACCTCATGGAAGATAGGGCAGGAAACTTCAAGGATAGGTCAACTTAGACTACTTCCATGCACTTCATATCAGCTGTTAAGGGGAAGGGCAGACAAATGCCCAGATCCCTGGCAACATAGGAAGAAAGGAACTTCAGAGACATATAATGAAAGAGCAAGAGTGATAAGAAGACCACATGCTTATTAAATACTGTATATGATGGAAGGAATGTTCAGTTTTGGGCACCAATCATCAGGAAAGATATATTCGCCTTGGGTGGAGTACAGCACAGGTCCACCAGAATGATACAGGGCCTTAAAGGTTAGATTGGAAAAGGTAGACTGCAAATTAAAGCAGTAAGAAAGCATTAGCAGACATCCAGGGAAGAGATAGTTCAGGTACAAACTAGAACTATTCCTTTGAAGGCAAAAGATGAAGCATTGAAAGCTAATGTGCCCTGGATGACAAAGGAAATAAAAGTTAAAATAAAATAGAAAAAAGAAGACATATGAACAAATGTCAGGAGCAAGGTTCAGTTAATAACCAGGAAGATTATGAAAAGTGGAGGCGGGAATGAATTAAGTTAATATGGGTGACTGTTGTGTTCCCCAGCATGGAAAAGAAACCCAACATTATATATATTTACAATCTTTACCCTTACTGCTATTTTTCATTTTTAAACTGGACTCTGTCTCCAGAAGAAAATAATTTTCTCCTCAGTTTCTAGAATGTCACACCTCATTATGCTAGAGAGCTACTAACAGGCAACTTGAGACTGTTCAGACCAATTTCAAAGGGAGCTACAGTAAAGGCTTTTGCATTTGTTCATACAACCTTGCTAGCAGAGTCAGTGGGTCTACTGAGACAATGGCTTCCCAAACACCAGACCCTCAACATAAATGGTACCCCTTTCAACACATAATGGCTGAAATATTATCAGTCCTGAACACAAAGCTAATTACAGATGTTGGAAAAACATCTCTTTTTGAAATAATTGTGGAGAAGGAAGGTCACATGACCCAAGACCGCTGAGTTTTTCCAGGTATTTTTGTTTCTGTTTTTGTTTTGGATTTCCAGCATCCGAGACTCTGGCCTTTTGAACAGTTTAATGTTACCTTTCTGAGCTGCACACCCAGTTGGCTGTTTTACCATCCGACTGACAAGCCACAAAGAAGCCAATTCCGTCCAGACAGGGCAACTGACCCCTCTAACATGACTCTGTTGGAAGATTTCGTACCATTGCCTACAGAAATCATTCAATCTCTGCATGCCTACTTCGTCTTGCAACATCAACACCACCTGAAAAGCGAATCTTATAACACCAGTCTCCAGTCAGCCGAACTCTAAACGCCTACATGAAAGAATTCCTCATTGGACTCTGACTTTGGGACTCTGGGACTCAAGCAAAACAATATTCAGTTTTTCTGTGGTCCTTGTACTGTAAACTTCCTTTACTCTATGCACCCTCCCCACCAGCCGCACCCCCACCGCCACCTCCCCCCCCCCACACCCCCCCCACCACCGCCCCTTTACCATATGAATGTGGAGCAGACACTCCTTTTGCAGATTTTGAATGTGCGAAATAAACTAATCTCCTGAGTTAATGCTAACTCGAGATTGCCGTGGGTTATTTGTAAAATTGGATCACACAAAAATGGAGGGGTTGGGAAGAACACACCACCGCTTACTCTTAAACTAATTCAAAACACCTTCTGTGGTGTGAGGAAAACAGTACTTTTTGAACTGATCCCCTCCTGTCCGTAACAGTGGCAAAGATTAGTAGGTGACATTAAATTAGACCTTAAAATAAGTTATAAATATATAAAGTTTAAGAGGTCAGTTGCAGAAAACTTTGGGTCGATTAAGGGCCCAAAAAGGAAACTTGGTATGAGGCAGATGACATGACTAAAATACTAAAAAGGGTATTTTTCATCTGTGTCCATAAAAATAGTGGATTATGTGAAGGTTACACTAAAAGAGGAGAGGGGTGTTATGGACAGGATAATATTAGATAGAGAAGACATTAAAAAAAGATTAGCATTATCAAAAGTGGTGTCCAGATGGAATGCATCCTAGGTTGCTGCAAGAAGTACAGGTAGAAATAGCAGAGGCATCGATCGCAATCTTTCAGACCTCGTTGCTGGAGGAAATATAGGAGCATAGAAGGATTGCTATTGTTACACCATTATTCAAAAAAAGGGATAAATTAGGAAACTGCAAGCCAGCCAGCCTAACATTAGAGGTGGGGAAGTTATTGGAAACCTGTGTCAGGGACAAAAAAAACTTTCATTTTTAAAGTTATGAGTTAATCGAAGAGCGCCAGCATGGATTTGCTAAACACAAACTGTGTCTGGTTAACTTGACTGAATTCATTGATGAGGTAACAGAGACAGTTGATCAAGGCAGAACAGTGAATATTGTATATATGGATTTTTAGAAGGCGTTTGACAAAGTACCATGCAGGAGCCTTATTAAGATGATAGAAGCTCATGGAATTAAGGGGAAAGTTGTCGTATGTATACTGAATTGGATCAGTGACAGGAAGCAGGAGGTAGTGATGGATAGATGTTTATCAGGCTGGGAGGTGATTTGCAATGTTGTTCCTCAAGGTTCAGTTTTACCATTCTTTTCAATCTGTATGAATGACCTAGGCTCAAGTGTAGAGGAAAGCATTATAAAGTTTGCAGATGATACAAAACTTGGCAATCTAGTAGTAGTGATGAGAATAGTGGTTGACTTAGGATGGTGAATTGGACAGAAGTGCAGCAGATGTAGTTCAATGTGGGGAATTGTAAGGTGATGCACTTTGGAGACTAATATGTAATGACAGTATACTAGCAGCAGGATTTTTCTCTCATCAAACGGGTGAGCGCCAGGCCTGAATGGCAGAAATATAGCGCACGATGACATCGGGTGAGTGTCCCAACAATTCTCACGCAAAATTTTGGTGCTGACTCCCGCGCTCGTTCCCCAACAATTAACAGGCCTATTAAGGCCATTAAAGTAAGAATTAAATGCAATTTTTCATTGCCCATCCAACCTTACGTTTGGCGGGCAGGCAGATCGGCCTTTGGACTTTTTTATGAAACCTCATCCACGGGTGGGATGAGGTTTCCAACAGGAATTAAAAATAAAACAAAAATATTTAAGTCTCATTTATAACACGCCCCTGCTCATATGACAGAGTCACATGAGGGGGGATGTTTTTTAACATTTTTAAATTCTTTATTTATGGTTTTAAAATTCTTCAGCTCTCTGAGGCAGCTCTGTGCCTTCAGGGAACTTTCAGTGCGTGCACCCTGGTGCATGCACAAACTTCCGCATTCCTCCCACCCCAGCCAGGCAGTGCGCAGCGTTGCAGCATGCGGTTCACGCTTGTTGGCCATTAATTGGCCGGCCAGCGTGAAATCGCGGTCAAGGTCCGATCGTGGGCAGTGGTCGGTTTCGCAACCGCTACCAGGCCCGCCTACCACGCCTGCCCGATGAGGTAAAATTCCTGCCCTATAAAGGATATGATTTTGGGGAGTGTAGTTGAGCAGAGATCTTGGTGTCCATGTACATAAATCTTTAAAGATGGCAGGGCAGGCTGATAAGGTGGCTAAAAAATGCAGATAGCTTACTTGGGTATATAAATAGAGGAATAGAAGGAAAAAGCAAAGTGATCATGCTGGGACTTTATAAATCACCGGTTGGGCCTCAGCTGGAATGTTGCAGATAATTCTGGGCACCAGACTTCCGAAAAACACCAAAATGTTACAAGGAAATGGGGGACCTTGGTTAAGAAGAGGGTTTGGAAAAGTTAGCACTGTTCTCCTCGAAACAGAAAAAGTTAAGAGGCGACAAGTTTTCATGATGATGAGTTGTTTTCATAAAGTAGAAGAATTGATTCCTCCTGGTGAGTGGGCTAATAATGAGGGGGTCATAGATGTAAAACAAGTGGCAGAAGACCTAGACGGAGGGGGAATTTTTTCACTCAGAGAGTTGTGATGTGAAATGCACTATTTAAAAAAAGTTGTGGAAACTGGTCCCGTAAATAACTTCGAAAGGGAATTAGACAGGTACTTGACAATGAGGAACTTACAGGGTTATAAACAAGAAAGGGACTTGACTGAGCATGACTGCTCTTTTTACAGAGTTATCACAGGCACAATGGGGTTGAATGACCTCCTTCTTTGCTGTAAGCTCTTATCATTCTGTGATTGGATGAAATTATGATGGCATTTTAACGGCCCTGCTCCCACCATGACGGGGCCATAAAATTCCACCCAAAGAGTCACAGAGATCAGGAACCCTCTTCCCAAAAAGCTGTGGATGCTGGCTCAATTGAAATTTTCAAGATGAAGATCCAGATATTTTTCTTGGGCAAGGATATTAAAAGATAAGTTGGGTAAATGGAGTTGAGGTACAGATTAGCCAAGATCTAAATGAATGGTACAGCATGATTGGGCAGTTGAATAATACATTCTATTTATCTTTGTGTCAGCATGGATGACACAAAGATCCCATTACGGTTTTCAGCTTACACAGAATTCTTGTTACAAAATGGCATTCTTTATCCTTTTCATTTCCAAGATACCTTAACATGAATGTGCTATCCTACCAATGTTAATGATGAGTTAACTTATCGTATTTTCTGTGAACAATCTGGGGGGTCCTGCGACGTTATTAACCTCTTCACCTTAGGTGGTAAATTAACATACATACAATTGTTGACCAAACTAAGCTGGGTTTAAAGACAGAAATAAATGATTGAAATGACCTTGTGGTACCATTTGTTATGTAACATATTAGACATATGGGTTGTACATTGCTCTCAACGCTGTTGTGCTGCTGATTTCCAATACAAAATTCGCAAACAAAATCCTGTTACTTACCTTTTCATCTGCCCACCCTCTTTCTCTATGAACTGACATATCAGAAACAAATAAGAGTTGCTGCATTGACTTATCTGTTATTATAATGCTGCCAACACTATCAGTTAACCTTTACCAAACAGGTTACCCTATTTTATAACTGCAACACATTATGGGTGAAAGTGGTGTTCAAAAAGGAAGTGAAACAACTACCTGATATAATCTAGGGGGAGGAGGAACCTTATTATACCCTCATTATAGTGGAATCAGTGTAAAGCAGGAGCGATGGGGTCATATCCATCTAGAAGGGATTCTGAGAAATTTGATCTTATTACTTATACTGCAATATGGCTTAACAATTAGCTCTCAGTACAGGTTCCTCTGAAAAATCAAACAGTTGGTCACAAGGGACTGGGACTCACCTCAATATATTTTTGCTTATTTCTGTTTTTCTGTGAATTTTAAACAAACATTGATAAAAAAACAATCACTGATCATGTCTTCTGAGAAACCACGAGTCTTGCATTGTGAGAGCCGAATTAACACTAGTTGAGATGCTCATTAATCTAGGCTGCTAGAACAGTTGTCACTTGAGCAGCATAGGTTCATTTATCTCCCTTGCAATATTGGATTTGTTAGCTCTTCCAAGCCAATTCTCTCAATTATGTCACCAGCACACATCTTTTCAACAGAATTATTTTAAATCAGTTGAAACAGAAGGAAAAAAACAGAGTAGAATTTCTATGAGGTTCTTTCCAATTGTCCAATGCAACTTCAGTGGAAGATCCATGAGATACTCGGAAAAAAGGTCATAAAATCTATTTACATAATTGGGAGAAACTGTCCAGGTGATCGAATTTAACAAAAATTACTTTGTTCTGTGATTCTTACTGTGTCACAGATGGTAATCTTTAACTTCAAATGGCATTCAAACTTGCACTTGACTGCACAAAGCACTGTGAACAAACAAATGGCTTGTAAAAAGGTTTCCAAAGTTTGTGCTACATTAAGTGAGATAATAATATTCAATTTTTATTCAATAATTTACATCAATTAAAATTAACAACAACCATAGCGTTTTAAGTAAGAAACAGGAAAAATGACATTCCTCCACATTTAGTCATGAGGTGACAAGAACATTGTGCAAAGAATCACAAAAACACTGGACAATGTTATCAGCGAAAATCACTATCAATCTCATAGCAACATGTCTTGGAATGCAACACGCCCTGCCCTATTGAGACATAGGGTAGAATTTTCAGGTTGCCAGGCAGCCATGATCGATGGGCCCGGGAGTGGCCGGGGAAGGGGACGCCGCATGCGATCAGCCCCCGATCATGATTTTATGCTGGCTGGCCAACAACCGGCCTGCCAGCAGGTAAGGTGCGCTGAAAGGCTCAGCACTTCTGGGGTGGAGGGGGGCAGAGGGCGAGCACTGAGCTCCCTGAAGGCAGAGAGCTGCCTCAGGGAGCTGACAAATTTAAAATCAATAAAGACATAATTGGAAGTGTGATAAAAATGTCCCAAGCATCAGAATGAGTCACTTGTGCGTGGATGTTATAAAAATTCTGTGCATAGATTTTTGTTTTTAATTTAAGTACGGAACCCTCATCCGGCCCTTGAAAAATGCAAAGGCCGCCAGGCCGATTCACCCACCTGCCATCCATAAGGTTGGACGGGCAGTGAAAAATCCCTGTTAATTGATAATTTAATGGCTTTACTAGGCATCCTAATTGTCACCGGGCACGCTGCCAATTCTCGCGCACACCCGCTGACCGAAATATTGTGAGTGCGCGATGACGTTGGCACACTCGCCCGACATCATCACGCGCTATTTCACGCTCGAGCGTGTCGGGCGCGCGCCCTCACGCCAAGCAGAAAATTTAGCCCATATGCAGAGCTTATGGAGTTGGTATTATACCATTTCAATCATTCACTTTTGCCATTGGTGGATATCACAATACATTTGGATGGCAGTCAGCCACATCGCTTGCTCTATAATCTCCTGAAACACCAGTGAGATATACTTGAAAAATAACATAGTAACATCAAACAAGCACATAGATGATTTATTTTAATTCTCTTTTCTCAGTTTCTTTGTTCTCCCCATTGTCCCTCACAGTGTTTTCAGGTGCAAAAATGGCTGAGCTGCCTGCTCACTGCTACCAAATAAATAATGTCCTTGCAGCCCAGGTAGCTCAGTTGTCAGATAACGTGGATCTTAATCAAAGGGTCATCATTACAAATCCTACATGAGGTAATAATTTAGAAGTGGGCATCGTGGCTTAGTCGGTTAAGAGATGTTGGCGTCTCTGCTATCACTACTCTTAGCTCCAGACTACAACACGCATGCAAAAAGTGCTCATTGCCACAGCAACTTGGACTCCCTGAGTGAACTTGTAACAGGCCACCACTATTTACCAAAACCAATCTCTCCATGTTTGAAGACATGGTCACCAATATTAGGACATTGGAAATTACAGATGCACAAGGGGCCAGAATTGGAAGAAAGCAGAGTTCTCAGAGATTTGTAGAGCTGGGAGGAGGTTACAAAGATAGGGAGAGGTGAGGCTATTTGGAGTGTGAGATTCACTGTTTTATTTTAATATTTTTGGGGAATACTGTGTTATTCTGTGAAGAAGGATGTAGGTGTGTGTGTGTGTGAGTAAATGATTTAATTAAGCTGGGGAAGGATACTAGAAGACAGCTTGTCTGCGAGGTTTAAGACATGAAAGGATAGAGGTGTTAGGTTTGTGCATTTGTAATATTATTTGGCTTTGAGGTACAAGTGAATAGGTTGGATCTAATATTTGCATTTTTAGATAAGTTGAGAGTTTGCTTGAATATCAAAAGGAAGTTAAAGGTGATGAGAAACATGTTTGCATCCTGCAGGAGTTCCACATGTAAACAGAAGAGGGTATATTACATTTTAATGACCCAAAAGCAGAGACAAAATAGAAGCATGAAAGATTTTAAATGTGGAAAGTTTTGAGTTCTAAAAAGATGTGAAAACAATGGAACCTGAGATGAAAGGGGTAAAAAGGTATTTTAGAGTTACTGTGGAGAGCTTAGTGTAGCTGTTGAGCTATTAGATGTAGCTGTGGGCTATTGGCTGTGTGAGAAAGATCTCCAGGAAACAACTTTAAGCTGGGAGAAGTTGTAATTTGAATCAGCCATCCAGTCAAGCCAAGAAAGTCTTGGGCTTCAAAAAAGCTTGGATTTCCATAGCAGAGTGGGAGAAAGTTTAAGAGGTCATGTAGTATGTCTTTATTAAAGCCAGAGCAGATTTCCTTGGGTAATATTCCTGGATTTTTATAGTTAAATATCTATAAGGGAGTGTTGCCTGGAAGGTGTTTACATGTGGGTCTGATAAAGTAGAGAGTCTTTTAGGGAGAATGTATTGTAAGGCTAATTTTAACTGTATAACTGCAATCATGGCCAGGATATTGAGATCTGCAAGCGGTGGACGGGCCCTACACGCCGACATGTAAAATGACACAGGATGACGTCATGTGGAACTCCTGACATCACCCTGCCTCATTTCAATTTTCAGGCTGACTCAGCTGTGTGCCCACCGACCTGTCAACGGCCTATTGAGGCCATTTAAAAAGTAATTCAAGTCATTAATGGACTTGCCTGTCCAACCTTAAGGATGAGGTTTCATGAGGGTTTTTAAAAACTTAATAAAAGTTTGATTAAAAGTGATGGACATGTTCCAACTTGTGTGATAGTGTCACATGAGGGGACATGTCAGGGGAATTTTATTTTTGCACATTGACCATTTTTAAATTTGGCGCCGATCTCCCTGAGGCAGCACTTAGCCTCAGGGACTTGAGTGCACTCTTTGGTAGGCTTGCACGAAAGAGCGCACTCTCGGCTGAGGGAAATCCCCCCTTGCCTGCACAGGGAGCGCATAGCGCCGATCGGATGTGCACCTGCACACGCCCGCTCCTGCATTTCCCCCCCAACGGGGGTTGGGGGGGGGGGGGTGGGGGACTCTTCTCCATGTGTGCTTAAGTTTTCTTTTATTCTTGTTAATAAAACTTTTACTTTTAATTTTTTAAATTCCAAAAGTGTTACTGGACTTCTTGCTGCTGAGATCAGCAAGATTTCAGATCGTTTTCAGAATATCAAAAAAAATGTATGGCCCATAAGCCAAGTCTCCCTTTGGGATTTGATTTGCACAGCAATTAACATTGGCTGTGGTCAGAACAAGCAATTTGGAAAAGTATGATCATTTTAAATTTGAGGTGTCGCTGGACAGTGAGCCAATGCAGCTCAGCAACCACAGCGGTGCTGGGAGAACAGGATTTGCTACGAGTGAGGATATGAGCAGCAGTTTTTTGGTTGAGGCCAGGTTCATGGAGGGTAAAAAATGAGAGATCAACCAGGAGAGCATCGGACTAGTCAAATCTGAAGGTAACATGCAAGGATGATGGCTTCAGCAAAAGATGGGTTAATATTACAGAGATAGAAATAGGCAGTTTTGGTGTTGGAATGTGTATGGGGTTGCCAGCTTAGCTCAGAGTCAAATAGGAGGTCATGAATTGCCTGGTTCAGCAGCAGAGAATGGATAGATGGGGAATGGAGTTGGTGGTGAGAGAATGAAGTTTGTGATGGGGGGGCCAAAGTCAAAAGAACAATTTAACCCCTACCAGAACTTTACTTATCAGACAGTAAGCGAGTCATCAGGAGGCACAAACCAACAGCACAGGAAAGACACTGCCTCCTCCCTTTGCAACAGCCTGATGGATTTTACTAGCACTCTAGGAATAGGTTGGAAGGAGGCCATAAAATGGCAAGTGAAGGTGGGGGTAGAGTGGATAGCATGTTAGCGCCTGTTATCATCCTGCCACCATGGCACTTTAGCAGCAGAGGGGAAAGTGGAGGGCAGCCCCCTCACCCAGAGGTCAATCCTCATTTACTTATCTTGTGACCTTCTCAAAAAAATCTCCTCACTGCCCTGGTCAATGTTTTTCCCTTAACCAACATCAGTCTTACAAAAAAAAACAAATTACCAGGTCATTAGCACACTGCTGTTTGTGGGAACTAATTGTGCATAAATTAACTGAAAGCTTTCCAACATTACAACAGCCACTAATTTAGGGTTGCCAACCCTGCATGAATTGAAGATCGATCTCCAGGACACTGTTGTGTGTAACCCCACCCCAGGGCAAAAAAATCATCGGGACATTAAAAAAGGAACTCTGAAGAAGGGTGATACGGACTCAAAATGTTAATTGTTTTTCTCTCTTCATAGATGCTGTTAGACTTGCTGAGTTTTTCCCAGTGGTTTCTGTTTTCATTCAAAAAGATTATTATTTTCTCATTTTCTTTGAACATTTCTCTTTACCAGAAATGGAAAAAAAAATATTTAAAATGGGGTGGGTCCAGTTGGTTAATGCGACTTTTTGCTTTCCGAGGTGATTGATCACTGGCCGGATCATGGGGGCAAGTCATGTGATGAAACCTCCAAGGAATGAATTTAATTACAGTTGGTAACCTTAGTGGCTATGCTTCCAAAATAAAACCAAAATACTGCCGATACTGGAAATCTGAGGCATAAACAAAAAAAAAAGCTGGAAAAACTCAGCGGGTCTGACAGCATCTGTGGAGGGAAAGACATGAGTTAACGTTTCGAGTCCGTATGACTCGAACCAGACTCGAAACGTTGACTCTTTTTCTCTTTCTCTCTCTCTCTCCACAGATGCTGTCAGGCCTGCTGAGTTTTTCCAGAATTTTTTTGTTTACGCTTCCAAAATAGTTCATTGGCTGTAAAGGGTTGGGGTGGTGAGGACGAGAAAGGCATGGTACAAGTGCAAGCTTTCCCTCTTAACCTAAATGTTTGTTAGGGGTGGGTGAAACATTAGGGTATGGGGGGTGGGGGGTGGAATGCACTTAAATTGAGATTCCATCAATGATAGGATTCAGGGCGGGCTGGTAGGGGCAACCCTTCCTTGGATTCACCTAGTTCTGTGGAAGGGTCATGAGGACTCGAGACGTCAACTCTTTTCTTCTCCGCCGATGCTGCCAGACCTGCTGAGTTTTTCCAGGTAATTCTGTCTTTGTTTTGCATTTCCAGCATCCGCAGTTTTTTTGTTTGTTTTTACATCCTCAGCACTTCAGCTGGTTAAACTTTTACATATGTTCACGTCACGGAAAACAGGCGGTCATCTCTCGGTGGAACTGTTTACTGCTCCGTTCCCTTGAACAAGATTATTGTTCCCTTCCTGGATCTCGTACGGAGTTTATCAACGGGAATTTCCCTACTCCCTGGCGCTTTCAGCTTCTGCATTCCCTGGTTTTAATATCTGCATGAAACAATCGGCCCTTTGATCTCACTTCTCCCTGACTTCCGTTTTTAGCTGTTAACTGTCCCGCTTCTTTGTTGTGCCTTTCTCTGTGTCACTTCCCTGGGCGACGTCTCTCTCCGCTAATTCTGTTCGCGTTTTACTGTTTTAGCCAGCCGAATACGACCAGATGTCTCTCTTTCTCTCTATTACTGCCGTTAATTTTCTTAACAAATCTGCTTACATCGCCTTGCTCCCTGAGCTTGCGGTTTGCTGTGTGCGACTCCCCTCGGGGCTATACAGCAGAGCTTCACTTAGACTGAAGAGGGCGACAGTTAAAGGCGATTTTTGCTCATCCTGCTGGACAAAAATATTGGGGTGGGTGGGGGATACTTGTTCGCCCTTTTCGAGTACTGTACTGTGGTAGAGCATCTGCAGGCGAACCGTTCATTTCTGTTAACTTGTTCTTGTGCCATGATTTCTAACCCCACACGCAATAATGTTACCTGGTCGAGAAAATTTGCCGCCTGAGTTCGGAAAAGGTTTACATGGCAGATCTGAACCTGGCCCGACCCCCCGCCCCCCCCCCATTTCAGACGCTGAGGGATCTGCTTTGTATTCCCATCATTTTCTGTGTTTTTTTTAATCAGATTTACAATTATTTCCTTCAAAAACCCACGGCTATCTCCCGCCTCGATCAATCACAGACCAAACCATTAGACCGATCGGCACTGCTGGGTTTCACACGGACAGGCTCCTTAACATTTATTACAAGTGGCGTTAGGTAGGAGTAAATGAGTAAGTTAGTGTTTCCTATTCGGCTGAAATGACTGCGTACAAGCAATCTATACTTGCTAGTTTTGAGGGAAAATTACATATAAACACCTTTTTTTGAAGGTGGGTATTATGTGAAGGTGAGTATTACAAATGCTGAGTCAGTGCGCTTGCTTCCGGAGGTGCGTTCTGCCCTTTCCACAATCATAGTGCACTTGATTTGCGAGAGACCCGCACATCTCCCATATTCTGCATAACCCTGGACTCATAAGAGCCCATCTGTGGTATTACAAATACATTTTGTGAGTTTATCCAAATCAGTAACACTGAATCCCTAACAAGGGATAAAAAGATGGAGTACTGTGTGCAGTTCTGGTCGCCACACCATAGGAAGGAGAGGGTGCAGAGGAGATTCACCGGGATGTTGCCTGGACTGGAGGGTTTCAGCTATGAAAAGAGACTGGATAAGCTACGGTTGTTTTTCTTAGAGCAGAGAAGGCTGAGGGGGGAACCTGATTGAGATGTACAAAATTATGAAGGGGGTAGATAGGAAGAAACTTTTCCCCTTAGTGCAGGGGGTAATAACCAGGGGGGCAGGAGGTTTAGAGGCGATTTGAAGAGGGAAAAACAATCACCCAGAGGTTGGAATCTGGAACACACTGCCTGAAGGGGTGGCGGAGGTGGGAACCTTCACAACATTTAAGAAGTATTTAAATGAGCACTTGAAACGCCATAGCATACATAGGGCTACAGGCCAAATGCTGGAAAATGGGATTAGGGTAAATAGGGGCTTTCATGACCAGCACAGACAGGATGGGCCGAATGGCCTCTTTCCCGGTGGTCAAACTCCATAGACGAGATGAGTAATACATTTGGAAAATAAAAAATGACCACATAAGATTATGGTCTGTCTCGTTGTGCCTTAGTCAGAACAACGGGAAGGGAGGGAAATTTTGCAGTTGCAACATTTATAAGTTAACATTTAAATTACTCTCAAACACGACCTTTCTGGGTCGCTGGCAGTTACGAAATAAAAGCCAGATCCCGAACACTGGCGGAGAGGGATGGAGTGGAGTGACAAGCTATGTTTAAGGCAGCTGCTGCGATTGGCAGCGAAGCAGCCAATGATAATCTGAAGCGGCTCCGACGCGATCGCAGAAAGCCAATCAGAGCTTGTCAGGGGGGGGTGTGCACTCCAGCGGGAGCAATAAGGTTCTCAATGAGATCAGCAAGAGACCAATCAGCGCCGCGGAGAAGCGGGATTGGCTGCCGGGTTTCATTGATAGGCTGGGTAGGGAGGGCCGCAGTTGTAGTTCACAGTTTCGCTCTCGTTACAGCTGGGGCTGAGCCTCTGGACTACAGAACCCAGTAGTCCCTGAAAAGGCATATCTCCGCCTTCAGTCCGCAGCGAACAGGGCTGTTCCAAAGCGCCCCATGGTCTTTGAGATGTTATATTAGGAGGTGCGCAAACCCTAAGCAGAAACAGTTGTGGGTAGCTTGCAGTGTTAGTGGAACAGGGAGAGAGGCAGAAAGGCAGATCCAAGACTCTCCGTGGTTTCTTTTTTAGGGAAGGAATCAGCGCATCACCTTCCACTTTTAACCAACGGTTTGTCGCTAGCATTTGCAACCGGGCGAAATTAATTTTTTTAAACCCCCCTCCCAATCCACGTCAATGAAGGAAAGAAGGCCAAGCCAGAAGCTCACTAAAAACGCAATGGATAATCAAACCGTCAAATGTAAAATAGTTGTGGTGGGAGATAGCCAGTGTGGGAAAACTGCTTTGCTGCACGTTTTTGCCAAGGATTGTTTCCCAGAGGTATGTTACCGGATCTGATTGAGTCAGTGTGATATGATTAATGCTCTTTTTAAGTTATGATTTTAAAGAATCCCACACTTTTTTTTGTCATTTTATTACGCTGTTAATATTCCCCAGCCGGTGCTGTTAATCTACTTTCACATGTTTGGGATTCATTTTAAATGAATGAACGATAGCTTTTTAGTCACTGTTCATCTTTTGACCGCGAATGTTACACGTGCGCTTTTTTTAAACGCTATATTTTTTGTCTCTTGGATTTTTTTCCTTGCGTTTTTAATACATTTTTCAAAATGAATAATTTATTCTTCGTCCTTTGTGTTTAGAGCTATGTGCCCACGGTCTTTGAGAATTACACAGCCAGCTTTGAGATTGAAACACAAAGGATAGAGTTGAGTCTCTGGGATACTTCAGGTAAGGAAGACCCTAGCTCCAAGAATGTTAAGCACCGTATTAACCCAAACTAGCATCTTATGTACGATGAAAGCAAAATACTGCGGATGCTGGAAATCCGAAATAAAAACAGAAAATTCTTGTGGTGGGGGGTTAAGAACTCAGCAGGTCTGGCAACATCTGTGAAGAGAGAAACAAGAGTTAACGTTTCCAGTCCGTTCAGAGCATCTTACACCTTCTGTAGAGAAATCAGCAATACTTATTCGGCAGCAACTTGGGTGATCCGTTTGGTAACCTGTCAATTTACTCTGGAGATGACAAGTCGTGTTTTAGTTGGGGTGGTCCTCTGGGTGTTAGGCTGAGCGGGAGGTTTGAGACTGACGAGATTCCGAGCGAAATTAAACGCAATTAAACCAAAGACTCAAATGGGGCTGATTTCAGCGCGTTGTTTGGGAATTGACGAAGGTTGGTTTACCCAGCTCTAAGAACCGGCGGGATTGATCACACCCAGCTTTCTCTCGCGTTCCACCCCCCACCCCGGCCCCGTGGGAAGGGAAATTCACCCCGTTGCTTTCAAATTGCGAGAATTTCGTAAGGAAAACCATTGCACCCCGCAGAGGGAGCGGGAGCGAGTATTCCAGCCGAGCCGCTGCTGTTGTCTAGGTTTCAGATCAAAGGTTTCGGAACCTGGGGAATGTGCTTTCGATTCGTTTCGCGGGTTCAAGCACAAAAGTATTTAAAGGCCCAATTGGGCTCAGCGGGAAGGGTGGGGGCTACATTGGAGAGATGTTCGTTTCTCACTACTTTAGAGGTTTCTTTTTAAGAGACTTCAAATGGTTAAATTAAAAGTAACATCTTGATGCGTTCTTGCATCTAAACACGAACAGGTTTACTGATTGATGCAAGGATTCAACTGCATCTCAGCTCATGAAATCAAAGACCGGCTCTCCTCCCCACCCTTTACACCGTGTGTGTATGTGCATATGTATGTGTGTGTGTGTGTGTGTATATATTTATATATATATATATGATGTACGTATTATTATGTTACTGAATTCCATTTCATGCAACGATTTGAACATTTTTGGAATCGACACCAATAAGGATAGTTCAAAATTCTCAGCATGCGGGGATTTGGTAGAAAACTGTCTTAAAAGGCACAATGTGCGAGCATTAAAGGCACATCAAAGGCGAGAAGGGGACCGAGGAGCCGAGATAACTGCCCCGATTGCCACCGAGGGAGTTTGCGTGCTTGCTTGCAGAGGCCTGCGCCGATCAACCATTCTTCAAATGGTTTCCATTTGTGTGATCTAACAGTGCTGGAATTTTCCCTTTCCAGACTGGAATGTCAGGAATTGCGCTGACAAGCCCATCAAGAACTGTCCGGAGCCCAAATCGGTCTGTCTCTCTCAGCATGAGGCCAAGAGAAGAGAATGTCGCCCCCTAGAGAAACCAGATTTCATTTGCACTTTCTTTGCTTGCTCGCTCGCCTCTCTGCGCAATGTGGCCCCACAAAGGAGCTGTTTGATGACTCCAGAAATTGTACTTTACACGATACTTGGCCCCTATTCCAAAGACGGAAACATTGTTGTACCCAATACAATTTGTCCATTAAGAGGGGGATAAGATTTCTGATAGTTTTTTTTTACCCCCAGCATTTCTTCAGACTCACCGTCTGAACCCATTGCACCGGATCCGTTTCGGACAAAGTGATATTACTTTTCAAAATATGCCTTCATTGAACTTCAGACTGTAGTAATAAATCATATTAAAAGGGATCACAGCTTCAAACAACTGATTAAAATTGACTTCCTCAAATAGTCTCTTCTGTAAGTTAAGTAACTAAATAGCTAACTACATATCTGTTTCTTCTTGATTAAAAGCTATCTAACAACTGTGTGGAGAGGATTCAGAAAGACATTTGGTTTTTAAAAAAAATCTAAATCCATTTTACTATAATGGGGTGCCCAGTAGACTTCCAACTTGGCACTCTGATGTTCTAAATTTTAGAATAAACGTGCCGACTTAAAACAATAAATTGAATGTTTGCTTAGATTTTAGTTTCCTCTCTATTGGAACAGACAGCAATTATTAAAATAGGGTGGACTTAAAGAGCTATTGTACTTGTTTAAAGCCGATTGTATAATCGCCCTCATCAAAGTGCTATTTTTCTTCAAGGAGTGATGTGCTAGAAATATCAATGAATAGGGTATTCTTCAACTGCACTCAATAATTTTGAGAGTTCCTCCAGATAATATTATTCAGTTGTAATTGGCTGAATTCTCTTGCTCCTTACCTGCGATTCTCAGTTGGCCACAGCATTGCTGATCCTTGGCCAGTTAATTACTTGTCCCTCTTAAATGTGCTGGGCCACTAAATGAGCTATGTAATTCAAAGCACAGTAAGCATTCCCTACTGAAGCAAAGCAAAAGCTCTCAAACAGGTTTGGAACCTTGGGTGGTGGTTATTTTTAGGGCTCTCGCTTTCTAATACCAAAGCAATGGCTTCACCAGGAAGCCAGAATTCCCCCCAAACCACGAGATTTCTGCGTCCCTGCTTCTTAAATTCACAAACACTAACAATGGATTAATTGTTACTCAGAAGCTGTACCAGTAAATTTCAGGGGGCCAGCACTGATAATGAAATTGGTCTGTTCTTTGTCAAATGAACTGTTCCTTCATGTAAAATGCACCTGAACTGTGATTCAGAGTTGGAAAATAAACCCTTCAAAACACTGCACTATTTTTAAATTACTGTTCAGCTCTTAATTAATTTATATTTATTTAAAATTTTATAGCCTAATGAGAACCCAGTATGCAACAAAGTTGACGATGTAAATGATTCCATTACAAGAATCTTGAGTTGTTATTTCCAAAGCCTTTAAGTAACTGATCTTACTATTTTCTTGCAGATAAGGTGTCACAATTTGTAGTTGTTACATGACTATATTTCTGCAAAAAATACTGTGATCGATTTACTAACAATATTTGTGCCTTGGAACACAGGATTAACATTGTAGGGAAATTCTCATTATATATGTCTTAATGTGCAAGTTAGTCATACTGAACAGGATGTTGGAATGATATTGTAAAATACTAAGCTTATCCAGCAACCCGAATCCTTTGTTCTTTTTTTCTGTGTGTTATTGGAAACTGTAGCAATGGTTCCAGAGATAAAACTCTGGCCAGATGGTTGAAAATATGTAATGGGCTATGTAAAACATTCTTGATACTGGTACTACAAAAAGAATTGAAATTTATATGTAATACTCTCTATTGGTGCAGTTCATTGCAAGTATGAAGGGCATACAGTTTGGCAGCAGCAAATTACTTTTTGAACAGAAGTTCTAAGATTCAGTGCATGTCAAGATAAACTTATCTTCGAGTTCAGTTGTTTGATCACTTCCCTTGTCTCAACTAGACCCGATCCAAATCCATATTATCTTATCCAGTCTTCTGGCAGGAAGATATTTGAAGAATATATGAGCCATATCCTCTGATCTTGAATGGGGTGACTGCTCTGTAGATGATGGGGTCTGCTGAAGATTCTTTGATCTTAACTACTCTGCAGTAATTAACCAGTGCAGTAATTAGCCAGTGTATCATCAGACATTTCAATTTTAACTGCTTAAATTAATGTTTTTGTGTCCCTTTGTAAATGGATTACACTAAAGTGGTGTACATAATGCCTGTCTGATAGTTGAAGGTAGTTTAGAAACCCTCAATATTTAATTTACAGCTCTGTTACCACTTTCATCAATATTGTTCCTAATCCTCCACAGTACTACTTCACACAGTGCTTTGCAGGGAACAGATGCTTGGGCTCATTTGCCTCAACCAAACAATTCCTGCACTGATTGTAGTTCATTCAAATTAGGTTGAATGAATTGATTTTGAAAGGCTTATACATTGATAATTAGCCACACTCTGTAATGACTGGGCACCTATTTGATAACCAGCCTAATGCAACATTGCAGTTTCCTACGAAAGTTGAGAGGCAGTTATATAAATATAGTAGCATGAATTTCATAAGCTGCAGCTGAAGCTCTGGGCAGATAAAAAGTTGAGAAAGAATTGAATTTCTATCATGGAGTGTTAGACCCCAGTGACATGGTATTGTCTCATTTATGTGGCTGCAACCTTATGTGATCCTAGAGTGAAGATGATCTATTGATAACAAAGCCTGTGTGGATGGCGAGAAGTCATTGGCTGCCTGACCCCTGCCTCCCCACCCAACATGCGCACACACACGTATGTGTGTGAACACGCTAATCTATAGTTGGTGAAACTTCAAATCACAGTTATAAATTTATATTTGGTTTTCTTCAACTCATTGCATATTGCTTGGCCATTTTGTAGGCATAATTGCCTATGTTTTGGTTCATGAGTTGGTTTCTAAAAATGCTCTTCATGTCTTAAGGTATATGTGGGAGGAGAATTTTTTGAACTATTTTCACAAGTCGCCGGTGAGAAACTTTTAAGCTTCTATTAGCCGAACTGCTACACTGAATTTTACATTATCATGTTTACACAATAAAAAGTTCTGTAAATCCCAGTTCTTTAGATCATCAGTGAATTTTTTCACCCCCACCCCTACTCCTAGCTTAGTTTTAAGAAATAAATAAGCATTATTTCATTCCTTCAGACCTGTAATTTGATTTCCCTCAATACAGTAGGTTCCTTGCTTTGGCAAATGAATTGCCTTTCACTAGTTTGAACCTCACTAGTGCCCTCTCATTTGACTGCAAGAGTTTGGCTTGAAGCTTGAAGATGACAAAAGAGACAGTGAGAGATTATAAAAGTATTAGTGCAGTCCAATGTTCCTTGAATTATTGAGTCCCCATTTTATAATCTTGCTAAAGGCATTTACAACAGCCATGTGCAACCATGTTAAATGCTATTCTCAGGTGATTAGTATGAAAGATCAGGCAATATTTCCATTGTATCATTTTAATTTCACATGGGAACATCTGTGAAGCTTCAAAGTAAATTAGCTTTTGCTTCATTGGGGAAATTCTAATAGTGCAGCATACCCAGCTGGAAGGATTGGATTAATTACTGAAGGGAAAAAAAATCTGAAATATATTTAAATCCTGAGCTAAATAGAATAATGCAAGAATGAAAAGTATGAAATCTCTCTAAATCATGTATTGCCCACACTTTTGAAGTGGAGTGTTTTTTTAGAAAATGTCATGTAGTTTTAAGGGAGGCGGTTAATACCGGAGTGCTTAACCAGATCACTGGATCAAGACTAGTCATTAGCAAGAATTGTATGATTTGGAGGGAAACCACAGGTATTGACACCAGTATAATAATGCTCATTCCTTTAAAAATGGACATTAGCCTGGATTTACAGATCTGAGAGCTACCAGATCAGTGGTACTCTGTTCTTATTTGAGTGGCCTGAACACTTATCAAATTCACTTCGGTGTAGAAGGTGATTTTCATGGTCAGCGACCGTTTAATTCCCAGTGGTTGACATTCTCATATATGGAATGTGGTTATCTTTCTCTGCTGCTCATGCTCCAGTGTACCAATACAACAGAAGTTCACTACTGGACTAGCAACAGTCAGAAAAGACTACAGGAGGGCAACACTGAATTTAAAAATATATATATATATATACTATTGAACCAATTCATTGAACTAGATTGTCTTGCCAACTGTATGAGGAAGGAACTACCTAGACACTTATCACTGCACGTTTCAGATCCTCCGTTCAATTGATTTGATTGATGGGTATTACAAATGTAAATTGCAGTGCAAGAAGCAGCAGTATTTATCATAAGCAAATTGCGGGGGGGGGGAGAAACCTGTAAAATGGAAAGTCAGAACAGTCAGACACTCCTGTCAACAGCTAATAACTTGCCTCACATTTTAATATGATTTCTAAGCCCAATAAATTAAGCTGATCCTTTATGCTGAAGTGATACTAGTCTTTCAGAGTTTGAATTCGCTGTGAATTTAGGCTTTCATTCTTCACACACCAGTGCTTCAGCAAATGGCAATGGAAATACTACACTCAATTCCTCTTATAAATTGACCCTGTTTATCAAATTTAATAAGGTCACTTGGGAGAATGTTAGAATATTTTTAACCATATTATGAAAATACAGTTTTGACCATACAGGCACAGGGTTCAAAGAAGTCCACAAAATTCAGAGCTAAAATCATTTGTTTCATAGAATAATAGCAGAATCAATTTTCAAAATTCATTCTCGTGAAAACAATTCATTATATCAGGTATTCACTTAACAGAAGTGGCAGGGTTGGATCAGAGAACAAATTCTAGAGCTGTTGGGGTTCATTGGTGTTATAATTACTGAGGGTAGTGAGTTAAACCAGCTTAATTTACTTGTTAGACCACATAATAAACTTGTATATAAGCTGTTGGAAGATGGTGCTTAACCTAAAACAGAATGAAGAATGTTTTTTTTAATAACAATTGAAGTATTCTTTATTGTTGGAATACTCAGTAGCTGTAATAAGGATTGGATCATGCTAGCTGCAAATCAGTAGGTTGTAGAGTGTTGCCAGCAAGGTTTTAATCAGTTCCTTAGGCTACCGGGTGCTTCCTTCTCGTTCATTACTCATCAATTTTGATGTAATGAAGAATGCATTGTTGCAAGTTACAATTACAATGAATTCTTTTTACAGGGGAAAGCCATTTGCTCTATGACCATTCTGGCTGTTTGCACAGTACCTAAAGCAAGAGAAAACTATCATGATTACATAACGTCCGTTTTCTGGAGGGGTGGGGGACATATCCAGCTTTAAATTGCAAAAAAAAAGTCCTTTGAATGTGATTTGCTTATTTTAGTTACTACATAGCACTTTTGCTTTCAACCATTTTTGCCTAATAATGGTTCAGTGATACTATTCTTGCCTCTGTGTCAAACTCCACCTTGGAGACTTCAACATATAATTTAGGCTGATATTTCAGTGCAGTATTGAGAAACTGTTGACAGTGTCAGAAGTGAAGGAAGAGATGTTATAACAACAGCTCGCGTTCATGGAACACTTTTTTAACATAGTAAAATTTCTCAGAGCTTTGTGGCTAGATGCTGAGCGCTCCGGCAGCAGTGATGAAGTGACTTTTAAAATCAGATGCGTAAGAGGGCAGATTTGGAGGAGAGCGCAGAGATCTTGGGGGATTGTAGGGCTGGTGGAGGTTACAGAGATGGAGAGGGCTGTGGCCTATGAAGTGATTTGAAAACTAGGATAAGAGTTCTAAAACTAATGTGTTCTCAAACTGGGAATCAGCAGGTGAATGAGACATGGTGCAAGTTAAAATAGAGGCAGCAGAGATTTGGATGAGCTCAAGGTTATGGATGGTGAAAGATGGGAGGCCAACCAGGAGAACATTGGGGTAGTCAAGTCTTTAGGAAATAAAACAAAGACATGAATAGATGTAAAATGTCCCAATGTGCTAGTCAATGAAGAGAAAGGGAGTCCTCCTACTGTGCATGTCAACATCTATTCCTCAGAACATCACAAACAGATTACCTATTTATTTATCTTGGCTTTGGTTAGATCATGCTGTGCTCAAATTAGTTGCCATCTCTGCCTGTATTACTAACTCCTGGAGGTTTGATCATGAGATGTTTGACCATGTGATGTCTTCAAACATTACTGTATTTTATAGAGCTTGGGTCCCCAGTTGTTGATTGCCTTGAGTCTGGCTTTCTCACCTGCAGCTGCTACATGAGAAGCTCTGAGATTAAAGAGGTGGGGAAGAGGGAAAACCAAATTTGGGGAGGGGGTGAGCAGTAGTGGCAATGTCCCTGAGTGAGGTTGCTTCTCCACGTGTGGCTGGTGATATCACGGAGAGCAGCCTTGGCCTTGGGCTGCATTGAGAGATCTAAAGGGCACAGTTCTCCCAGGTTGGGAGCAGCAGTGTCCAACGATTCATCCCCCATTCTCTGAGTCTCCTGGACATTCGGGAGCATTAGAAACCTAATCACAATAGTGATTACACGTCAAAAGTACTTCATTATCTGTTAAGGGATATTGGAAGGTTGTGAAGATAACATATATGATATATCAATGCAAGCACTTTCTTCTTTATGCTTTAGTGTCAATATTGCATGTAGTAACAAGGTAAAGTTATCATTCTTCAAGTGCCATGAATTTGAAGGGTTGTTTTTAACATCATTTTCATATTTGAAGACTCACATTTTCTATTGTCTAATACATTTTTTGACATATCTGCTTCACAGTAATGAAGCAGTTCCTGCCTTAAGGATCCAAATTACATTACTCACCTGAGCTGTCTGATAGTACTTTTTTTTTTAAATTGCTGTGCCTAACATTAGTTGCCAGGGGGATTCTATAGTTACATTTGTGAGGGATGTTAAACTGAAGAATGTCACAGATGACGCTTATTGTGCTGTTATGTTGTGCTTTGCATAAAGACTATTGTACAACTGACAGTTTGGGTTTGTTTTGTCCAGGATCTCCCTACTACGATAATGTCCGACCACTTTCCTACCCAGATTCTGACGCTGTTTTGATTTGTTTCGATATAAGTCGCCCGGAGACCCTTGACAGTGTGCTTAAGAAGGTAGGTGCACCAAAGGTCATATTCAATTTTAACACAAAACATTTAATTTTGATCCAGTGGAGAAATTAATTATCAGAAAGGAACATAGTTTTATTCCACAATGTAGCTGTCATAACGTGTGGAGGAACCAAACTCACGCTCCTTCTGGTCTGTTTCCTAAGTGCAGTTATATCCTAGAGTGGAGCTCCACAACCACTCGCACATCAAAATCCTCAGTTGACCGACCTGTTTTCTCCTGATTTTTGTTCAGCAAGTCAGTTTTGTGGAAAACACAACTTTTTGGTACCCTATTTGGCATTGTTTACTGAATATTGTGCTGGCAAGTTGGAACAGTTTCGGAAAACATATCGAGAACATACAGTACTGTTTTTTTGAACCTGAAGCAAATGTGTTCACCAAAGAAAGTTCTCATTAAAGAATTTCTGCACTGATATCCTGACTTGCCAATGACATCGCAGACTGGGGTGTGGATGGCACTCCTAGGAAGTGAGTTTGCCACAGAGGAACGTGGTGATATAATTATAATTTCAACACATCAGTGCCAGCTATCAAACTAGCAGCTAATTGTTTGGAAGCATAAAGCAATGGAATCAAAAATACTAAGAGTTCTGGTGGAAGATGAATGCATTTAAGATTATATGGGAATTCTTCACAATGAGTGCTGTGCCCAAAGAGATTTATAGTTCACTTGTTTTAAAAATTTAAATGCTGGTGGTATTAGGTTTTGACTTTTCTATATTTATAAGTTTATTTTGGTAGCATATTACAGTCAATCTCAAATCCTTAACTGCCCTTTTAAATAAAACCAATAACGGACTAAAGTAAATACAAGCAAAGATCAATGAATTTAAAATCTGTTTTCCTCCAACAACCCAGATTAAATTTGAACGAGGAGCTGAGTAATAATTGCAGTAAATGTCACTGTGAGTGCAACAACCTTCTGTTCAGTTATTGTGGAAGGAAGGCAGAGGTGCCACTTTTAATAATAGAAATAATAGATTTGTGTACATTGCTTTGAATCCTTCCTGCTGGAGGGGCTCCTGTTTGTTTACATACACTCTTGTGTTCAGCTGTGGACTTCGACTGTTTGCAGCATAAGATCAGCGGCTGAGTCACTAGGAAGACTTCAAATAGATGAGCACAGAAATCTCCCTGAGGCCCGGAGCTGCCTCGGGGAGACTAAGTTCACTTTGAAATATTTAAATAAATAAAGGTAAAAACTATTTAGACTTACCTCCTCATGTGACAGTATCACATTAGCTGGGACATGTTTACGAAATGTGAATAAATTATTTATAGATTTTATTTAACCTTCAGGAATCCTAATCCCGCCCATGGATGAGGTTTCCTGAAAAATGTGAAGGCTGCTTGGGCTGTTTGCCTGCCCGCCAGCCTTAGTGTCGGTGCAGACTTGATGGGCCGTAGGGCCTCTTCTGCACCCTGTGATTCTATGAAGGTTGGAGGGGCAGCATTGATAATTAGTTTAATTGGCTTTTTAATGGTCTTAACAGGCCTTTGACAGTTCGGTGGGCACGCAGCCGCCAAGTGAAAGATCTGATTGACGCACGATGCTGTTGGGACACACGCCCAACATCACCGCGCGTCATTTTACGTGTCGGCATGTGGGGCTTGCCCCCGCACACTGACGTGAAAATTCCCCCCTATAATTATGAACACATCATTGAAGCCTGAGCTAGATGAGGGGCTGAGCCAAGTTCCTATGTGTGTCACCTTAACTTATTAACCCATTACTTTGTTAGCACAGTACCATCAGGAATGCAGTGCATGCTTATCCATCAGTGAGCTGATGATAACACATGGAAGAATTTCAAGAACACAGTGATTTGTTTTAAACTCATTTCTCTTTTGGTAAACAGTCCGATTATCATGTGGAAAATATTAACCCAGTAGATTATAATGCAATTTATTCACTGGATTTAATTCATAATTCAGATCTTTAACACTTATCATTTGTGGTAGACAATCATATTCTGATCTTAGTAATGGGAGCTATAACACTGAATGTAACAATGACAATTGTAATTTTTATTTGTACATTGAATTTTTTTTATTCCATCCCACTCCACAGGCAATGTCTCAGGCTGTACCAGCCATTGAAACCTCAGCACCCTATTTGATCCTTGGCTGTGGTTCTGACCCCCATATCCTCTCTATCACAAAGACTGCCTGCTTCCACCTCTGTAACATGTATCCCTGCTTCAGCTTATCTTCTGCTGAAACCCACATCCATGTTTTTATTATCACCCAATTTGACTATTTGAATGCTCTCCCAACTTCCACTCCTCTCTGTAAACTTGAGCTCATCCAAAACTCTTATGCCTGTATCTTAACTCGCACTAGGTCCTGCTCAATAGTCACCCCTGGGTCTACTGACTTACTTTGACTTCCATCCAGTGTCTTGCTTTTTGAAATTCCCATGGTCAAAGACATCCATGGTTTCATCCCTCACATCCTGTAACCTCTTCCAATACTAAAACTCTCAGAACTCTCACCAACAATTCCATTCCTCTCCACCAATTAACTTCCACTATCTAAATTACATTTTTACATCCCTTGTGCAACTCTCAATGCCTTCACCTAACATTGGAAAACATATCTTCAGTCTTCTTGGTGTTAAGCTTTTAAATTCCCTCGATTTCTCTCCCTCTCCCTCTCCTTCCTCCTCCCCCTTTTAAGATGTTCCTTTAGCTTCAACCATGATTTTAGTTACCTACTGTCTCCTTGGTTTTGTGTCCATTTTTTTTGTTCCATTGGTCCATCTCCATGAATCTCCTTGTGAAATTTTCCCAATTGAAAGGTGCTATTTAAATATGAGTTGTTGTTGCCTCATCAAATGCAGTTTTGAATGGTACATGTGATGGAATTCAATTTCATTAGCGATATCAACAATAGAAAGGAACAGCAGGTTATGACTCGTCTGTAATGATTAACTTTCCATAATTTGCAGACTGCTAACAAGCAATCTAAACATTATAAATGTCACAATGTTAGTTCATTCAGCTGTGCATTGTTCACTTTTATGGTAAATGATTTAATGAAAATTGGCATAATTTGACTTGCCAATTTTGGCATTCAGGCCTGTTTTGTAGTCTTGTCTGGCCTTGAGTGATTTAAAGCACAATAGCTCATTGTTGTATTATGGTAATAAACACCAAGCCAAACTCTTGATATCATCTACAATGAACTATTTTTAATGCACTTCGACTTGGAGAGCATGCTTTAAGTGTTAACTTGCTGCCTACTGCCTTCTCTTGTTAAATTTTACTTAATAGCTCTTTGTTTAACATTTTCCTTAAATGTGTGCTGCAAGCACAAGCAGAATTGCAAAGAACTGGACTTTAGTTTCACACTCAGTCTCATTATCTTTTGTTTCCTGTCTTTTCAGTGGAAAGGTGAGATCCAGGAATTCTGTCCAAACACAAAAACCTTGTTAGTTGGCTGCAAATCTGATCTGCGCACAGACCTGACAACATTAGTGGAACTGTCCAATCACCGACAGAATCCTGTGTCCTATGATCAGGTAGATATTGATTTCCATTACTCAATGACAGCCATTGTTCTGGTGCAAGGGAATGAGTATCGCTGGTGTGCTTCTCATTTTAAGCATGCACTCAATGCAATGGAATTAATGAACTTAGAATCCTTGTTGCACTCAACAGAACTTTAAACATCAGTGAAATGATGGAGTTGCATTCACTCTTAATTGCTCAGAATATGTGCTGGTGTAATTACTATTGTTGATGCTACTGGCAGCCTCAAATCTAACCATGGCATTGTTTAAAAAAAAGTAGTATCTCCTGAGGAGTCTTGCATTCCACCTGCACCCATGCTGCCCATCAAAGTTACATGTAGCACTAGCTACATGTAATTACTAGCAACAACTAAGCAAATGCTGCATTTGGTTGTGTAACTGCCATTTTTTCTACCCCTTTGTGTTTTGTGATAATGGTAAAATGCATCACCACAAAAAGTAACACCCAGTCTGAAGAGTAAATAATTGTTTTCCTGACTAAGTTATAGCTCAGAAATTCTGTGAATTTGACCAGCAGTAATTTCTCTGCATTACAGTTGGCTTAAAATCTTACAGAAAATCCTCATGTCAGACCATTCATAAATGTGATATACCTTGGAAGTTGCAGATCGCGCTCATTACTGAGCAGGGTTCATTAATGCCCTTGTTATAGGGAGACTCTGGTGTGAGTGAAGTATATCAAAAAGCAACATCAGTTATATCTCATTGTTGTTTCAAACTGGGAGTCCCATGGTGAAGGTGAAGGCTTGTGAACACTGCACGATGCCACTTATCCACACCCAGTGGTGCTTATGTGTTTGAGGGTGTCATAGAAATTTCTATGTACCGGTTTCATTACACAATCTGAATAAACTAAAGCACAGCAAGGTCATGACTATGGTGACTTCCCATTCCTGGCTCCTGTGTTAGTTGATATTATTTATGGTTCTCCTTGGGTATTATCCCCCTCTCCTTCAAATCTACTGTCATCGCCCCTCTCCTCAGGGGTACCACCTCATTCCAAAAGAACTGCATCGAGAAGTTACATACAGTATGTCTTTGACAAAAACACTTCCATTGAGAAGGATGACAGTGTGACCCAATTGTTTATTCGAAATTTGTTTTTTTTTAAAAATTGACATTGAGTTTCCAACCCTGTCCTTCAAACATTAAGATGTCTTTGTGGTCATACCACTGATCCAATATTAATCTACAATTTGTGTCTCTTCAGGGTACCAACATGGCCAAGCAGATTGGAGCGGCAACGTATATAGAATGCTCATCGTTGTCATCAGAGAACAGCGTTAGGGACATTTTTCATGTGGCAACGCTGGCTTGTGTGAACAAGCCAAACAAAAACGTCAAACGTAACCAATCAAAGCGAGCCACAAAAAGGATTTCACATGTGCCCAGCAGACCAGAACTAACCACAGTGTCTCCAGACTTGCGGAAGGACAAGGCTCGAAGTTGCACTGTGATGTGAGGATGGTGGGGTTTGGGGAACAGTTGGAGACAGTCAGACGAAGTTACAGTGTGGAATGAAAGGCTTTTTTGACAAAACAAAAGGACCACGTGCAGTGCACAGCATCATTTACATACCAACGTGTCTCAAATAGCCTTTGAAAAGATATCCTCCACCTTTTATGTGCGGGACCTTGGGGTTCAGCAAGTGGAATGATTTGGCCTGAAAAAGCTGGATATAGATGCTGTTACCGGAATATGTGAGAAAGATAACCTTATGAATCCTTGGAACTCCTAAAGGCATACCAGGTCAAAGACTTGAGGGCCTCATACCAGTAATAGGCACATGAGCTTGTTAGGTGGGGAAGGGTGAAAAAGGAAAAAAATAAACCAGCAAGCAAAATAACAATTACACTTCATTCTTGGAAGTTTTTTCAGGGATGCTGTATTTATAAGGACTTGTGGTGGGGGCAATATTGTCCAAATAATATTGAACATATAATGAGCGCTGTAGTTGCACTTTGTCCATCATCATTGCAAAAATAAGGTCATTCCATTGAACACCATTAAACAATTGGTTTCTTCACTAAACAATGCTTTATGATTGGTGCATCATGATGCTTTAGGGTGGTATTATATAATGGCTGGCAAAAGCTTCTCTGTATTAGGTATTGTAAACTTAAATTATAAAATGTTTTCAAGAACTGTAGAGCGTCTTACATTTTTTTTGAATGTTGAAACTTGTAAGTCCATTCTAATGTTTTGGCAGTATTTATTGAAGTATAGTATTTTTTTTCTTGGAAAATGTAATCCAGTATTGATGTAAATTATTGCAATAATTCTTTGTTTTAAAGACCACCAATTAGAATTATTCAAGCTGTTTATAATAAGCAGGCTGTTCTGTACCTGATCACTAAACTGTATTTTTAATCTGAGCTTATTAAAGCTTATGATCTATTACAAAGGATACGTATTTCTTTGCCAAATAAAAAACAAAACCCTCTGATCACAGCTACGATTGTTACCCCATATGCAGGTATAATATGTTAAAGTAGCACCTTCTTGCTCATAAGACAAGTTTTAAATCAAACAAGCCTCACTATGTGGAGAGGATAGACAAGTTGGGTTTGTTCTCCTGAGAGCAGAGCATGGAAGGTTATGAGGATGTTGCACAGTGGTGTTCAAAATTATGAAGGGTTTTGATAAGAGTAAATAAGGTGCCATTTCCCATTGCAGAAGGGTCTTTCACCTGGAGACACAGATTGAAGGGATCCCAGGATTGTTACAGAGCAGAAGGAGGCCATTTGGCCCATCGTGTCTGCACCAGCTCTCCGGATGAGCAACTCACCTATTTCTGTTCCCCTGCCTTCTCCCTGTAACCCTGCACATTCTTCCTTTTCAAAATAAGTCTAATTCTTGTTTGAATGCTTCAGTTGTGCCTGCCTCTATGCATATAGTGCCTTCTAAAACTAGAGTGGAAATGAGTTTTTTTTAATTTACAATGATTTAGGATTTGGAATGCACTTCCTTACAAAGTTACTCTAACTTTGTCAAAAGGGAATTGGATATATACTTGGAAGCATTAAAAAAAATTACAGGGCTATGAGAAAAGCAGGGAGGGGAAAAATTTGTTAGCTCTTTCAAAAAAGCCAGCACTAGCATGATGGGCTGAATAGCCACCTGCTGTATCATTCTATGATTTTCAACTGTTCAGTCCCGTCTTGTCAAAATACTAATGCCTACCATCTTTCCTACTGCCTGGGGCAGAAAACCACTAATGATTAGATAAGGGAGATCAGTGAAAGCACTCTGACAATGAAGCATTCCCTTAGTAGTCCACTAAAGTGTCAAGTCCAGCTCCTGATTGAAGAAGGATTCATGTCCACAACTTCCTAAATCAAGGATAGGAGTACTGCCAATTAAGTCAAGCTAAATACTCTGCAGAATGGATTTTAACTCTCCTCCCCACCACTGCTCCTGGTAGGAAACGAGTTAGCAGTTTAATTGCCATTATGCAATTTACCTCTGGTCCTGATTTTGCATTTTTTTCACAACCATAGGACATCCCAAACTGTTTTACAGCTAATGAAGTATTCTTAAAGTGCAGTCACTGGTAGTGGAAAAGAGGTAGCCAATTTGCAAACAGCAATGTGATAATGACCAGAGAATGTTTTAATGATGTTGCTTGAGGGATAAATATTAGCCAGGACACTGGGGTAACTCCCCTGCTCTTTGAAATAGTGACATGGGATTGCTTATGTCCACCTGAGAATGCAGATGGGGCCTTGATTTAAAGTTCATCTGAATAATGGTATCTCCAACATCACAGCTTTCCCTCAGCACTGCACTGGACTGGCAGCATAGATTTCCCTACTCAAGTGTCTGGAGTGGGATTTTTTAGGAATCAAGCAGGAGGCACATTAGAAAGCAGTGGAGTCCAAATATGTTATCAATGTCCGACTGCAATCTTATCCCCATGCCTTTATGAAGAAACTGGGTCAAATGTGTTGAGGACAGGAGCTGGGATCAGAAGAGGCCAAGAAAGGTAAGTGTTTTTTTTTGCTTCTTTGTGGACCCAGAGAAGTAGAGTTATCCTTCCAAGGAAATATCAGGCTTCTCCTTCCTTAAGCACCCCTTCTTCCCCCTTGACTTTCTTAGGGGCTTTGGATCATACGATCAAATATCATGTCATCCAAAACTTTGTTTCCAGCTACTGACTGATCATAAAAATGAGTTCAAAACCTTCCTGGTTTCATGCGGCATTGTCCTGAGTGGCTTCCCATTCATTTTGATTCCCCTCAGCTACACTAATCCTGCTCCTTTAAATCAAACCCCCCACCCCACTGCACCCTCAGCTTCATATCATGAATATCTCTGCTGTTCACTGTTGCATTAATCTTCGAATGCCTCTGAAATATAAACACCCAAGAATATATGCCTAGATCAGTTACTATTGCAAAGGTAGAGCTAGTGAATGGGGAGTAAGAACAGGAACAGGAGAACAACAGGAAATGGGTGGAGCAGCCAACATCTGAAAGTCAGAATTTCGAGAGCTGCAATGTGCTCTAGCAGCAGACTGAATATTTTCATGGATTTTGCACCGAGCTAGTTTACAGCAGCATCAGAAAAGTTGGATTGAGACTTTTATATCTGAATGTCATTATCAGGGGAGCTGTTCACAGATGATAGAAAGATTTATGTGGGCATTGGAACTGTAGATGAGAGTATTATATCACAGGAAGATCTTCCAGTAATGGGGGAATGAACCTACACCTGACAGCATTGGTTTAATGTAGATAAATGTGGTGTAATACGCATGGGTATGGCCAAGGGCAAGAATCTGCAGTGTTATAAGTTTAAAGCTGTTGAGCAAGAGCAAGACCCTGGTGTTATAGCATATGGATCTCTGAAGGTCATTGTCGAGACGCTACTGCAAAAGCAATAGAATACCATCATGTCTTCCCATGATAGTTAAATATGAAAGAAAACTACTGTTCTTTGCCTATAGAAAACCTAGGTCTCAGGTGAGGAAGTGGCAGGTGGCCATTGGGGGGGAGGGGCGTTGGGGGATGGGGGTTGTTACAGTGTCCTAATAAAGGTTCAGAGGAGGACACCAGATTGATACATAGTTTAAATGCCCTTGGTTATTAAAATTAACTTAGAGAAGTGGGGATTTTTACTCCAAGAAAATATAAACCAACAATGATTGAGATCTTAGAATAGTGAAAGGGTTAGATTTGGTCCACTTGGATGGGTTAGATAACTAGATTGAGGAGAATCATGAGTAAAAGTTATACAACTAGTTTAGGCAGTAGAAGATACTCCTTTCACAGAGTTATTGACATATGGAACAGGATTTTTGCCCCTTCAATATGTATGGAGATGTACAAATAAAGTGGAGTATAAAGGGATGATTCTCCCAGTCACCATGATCTGGTATTTTCTTACTAATTTTCAAAGGTTGGAAATGAATTTCCAAAGGTATTTGTTTCCTAAGATAGTCGAGAGTTTTCCTTTTTTTTTACTTCCCCCAGCATGCCTGGCCGATAATGGGGGAAAGGTGACACAGCAGATGGAGGTCATGTTACATAGAAACATAGAAAATAGGAGCAGGAGTAGGCCATTCGGCCCTTCGAGCCTGCTCTGTCATTCATTATGATCATGGCTGATCATCCAACTCAATAGTCTGCTCCCGCATTCTCCCCATACCCTTTGATCCCTTTTGCCCCAAGAGCTATATCTAACTCCTTCTTGAAAACATACAGGCCAGGTTTTCCTGGTCCGTGAGCGGGGACGGGGCCTGTTCGCCGATGCGTAAAATGACGCGGGATGACATCAGGCAGAACTCCCGACAAGACCCCGCCTCATTTCAATTTTCAGGTTGGCGGGGGTCAGCCGAATCAGCTGTGCGCCCGCCGACCTGTCAACAGCCTATTGAGGCCATTGACAAAGTAATTAACGTAATTGGTAGACCTGTCTGTCCAACCTTAAGGTTGGCAGGCAGGCCGGGAGCCCTGGCAGGCTTCAGAAAAAGCATGAAACCCCATCCATGGATCCACGGGTAGGATGATGTTTCATGTAGGTTTTTAAAATTTTAATATGAGTGTAACTAAAAGTGATGGACATGTCCCAACTCATGTGACAGTGTCACATGAGGGGACATGTCAGGGAAATTTTTTTCCTCTATTTTTAACATTTTTCAATGTGGAGCCGATCTCCCTGAGGTAGCACTTAGTCTCAGGGAGATGATTGCGCTCTTTCGTATGCATACGTGATAGAGCACACTCTCACCTCAGGGAAACCCCACCCCCCCACCCGCACATGGAGCACGCAGAGCTTCATTGCTGACATCATGCTAGGCAGGCCTTAATTGGCCCGCCCATGTAAAATGGCGGCACGCCCCTGATTGGGAGCATTGATCAGAGGCACCCCTCCACGCACCCACTCCTGAACTTCCCCCCCAATGGGGGGATAATTCTGCCCACAATGTTTTGGCCTCAACTACTTTCTGTGGGGGTGAATTCCACAGGCTCACCACTCTCTGGGTGAAGATATTTCTCCTCATCTTAGTCCTAAATTGCCTACCCCGCATCCTCAGACTGACACCCCTGGTTCTGGACTCCCCCAGCATCAGGAACATCCTTCCTGCATCTACCCTGTCTAGTCCTGTTAGAATTTAATAGGTTTCTATGAGATTCCCCCTCATTCTTCTGAACTCCAGCGAATATAATCCTAACCGACTCAATCTCTCCTCAAATGTCAGTCCTGCCATCCCAGGAACCAGCCTGGTATACCTTCACTGCACTCCCTCTATAGCAAGAACATCCTCCCTCAGATAAGGAGATCAAAACTGCACAGAATATTCCAGGTGTGGTCTCACCAAGGCCATGTACAATTGCAGCAAACATCCCTGTTCCTGTACTCAAATCCTCTGGCTATGAAGGCCAACATACAATTTGCCTTCTTTACCGCCTACTGCACCTGCATGCTTACCTTCAGCGATTGGTGTATGAGGACACCCAGGTCTTGTAATACATTCCCCTATCTCAATTTAATAATAATCTGCCTTCCTGTTTTTGCTACCAAAGTCGATAACCTCACATTTATCCACATTGCATCTGCCATGCATTTGCCCACTCACTCAGTTTGTCCAAATCACACTGAAGCATCTCTGCATCCTCCTCACAGCTCACCATCCCATCCAGCTTTGTGTCATCTGAAAATTTGGAGATATTACATTTAGTTCCCTCATCTAAATCATTAATATATATTGTGAATAGCTGGAGTCCCAGCACCGATCCCTGCGGTACGCCACTAGTCACTGCCTGCCATTCGGAAAAAGACCCGTTTATTCCCACTCTTTGTTTCCTGTCTGCCAACCAGTTTTCTATCCAAAACAAAAACAGAATAACCTGGAAAAACTCAGCAGGTCTGGCAGCATCGGCAGAGAAGAAAAGAGTTGACGTTTCGAGTCCTCATGACCCTTCAACAGAACTAAGTGAATATAAGGAGAGGGGTGAAATATAATCTGGTTTGATGTGTGTGTGTGTGTGTGTGTGTGTGTGTGTAGGGGGGTGGGGGGGGGGTGGAGGCGGGGGGTTTGGTGGTGGTGGTGTTGGGGGAGAGAAGTGGTGTGGTTGTAGGGGCAACCAAGCAGTAATAGGAGCAGATCATCAAAAGATGTCACAGACAAAAGAACAAAAGAACACAGAGGTGTTGAAATTGGTGATATCATCTAAACGAATGTGCTAATTAAGAATGGATGGTAGGGCACTCAAGGTACAGCTCTAGTGGGGGTGAGGTGGAAAGACTAGCAGGGCATAAAAGATTTAAAAATAATGGAAATAGGTGGGAAAAGAAAAATCTATATAAGTTATTGGAAAAAACAAAAGGAAGGGGGAAGAAACAGAAAGGGGGTGGGGAGGGAGGAGGCAGTTCAAGACCTAAAGTTGTTGAATTCAACATTCAGTCCGGAAGGCTGTAAAGTGCCCAGTCAGAAGATGAGGTGCTGTTCCTTCAGTGTGCGTTGGGCTTCACTGGAACAATGCAGCAAGCCAAGGACAGACATATGGGCAAGAGAGCAGGGTGGAATGTTAAAATGGTAAGCGACAGGGAGGTTTGGATCATTCTTGCAGACAGACCGCAGGTGTTCTGCAAAGCGGTCGCCAGTTTACGTTTGGTCTCTCCAATGTAGAGGAGACTGCATTGAGAGCAACAAATGCAGTAGACTAAGTTGGGGGAAATGCAAGTGAAATGCTGCTTCACTTGAAAGGAGTGTTTGGGCCCTTGGACGGTGAGGAGAGAGGAAGTGAAGGGGCAGGTGTTGCATCTTTTGCGTAGACATAAGGAGGTGCCATAGGTGGGAGTTGAGGAGTAGGGGGTGATGGAGGAGTGGACCAGGGTGTCACAGAGGGAACGATCCCTATGGAATGCCGCCGGGGAGGGGGGGGAGGTGAAGGGAAGATGTGTTTGGTGGTGGCATCATGCTGGAGTTGACGGAAATGGCGGAGGATGATCCTTTGAATGCGGAGGCTGGTGGGGTGATAAGTCTGTCCTTGGCTTGCTGCATTGTTCCAGTGAAGCCCAACGCAAACTGGAGGAACAGCACCTCATCTTCCAACTAGGCACTTTACAGCCTTCCGGACTGAATATTGAATTCAACAACTTTAGATTATAAACTCCCTCCTCCATCCCCACCCCCTTTCTGTTTCTTCCCCCTTCCTTTTGTTTTTTCCAATAATTTATATAGATTTTTCTTTTCCCACCTATTTCCATTTTAAATTTTTTATGTCCTGCTAGTCTTTCCACCCCACCCCCACCAGAGCTGTACCATGAGTGCCCTACCATCCATTCTTAATTAGCACATCCGTTCAGATAATATCACCACCTTCAACACCTCTGTGTTCTTTTGTTCTTTTGTCTGTGACATCTTTTGATGATCTGCTCCTATCACTGCTTGCTTGTCCCTACAACCACACCACCACCCCACTTCTCTCCCCACCCCACCCCACCTCCCCCACCTTAAACCAGCTTATATTTCACCCTTCTCCTTGTATTCACTTACTTCTGTTGAAGAGTCACGAGGACTCGAAATGTCAACTCTTTACTTCTCCGCCGATGCTGCCAGACCTGCTGAGTTTTTCCAGGTAATTCTGTTTTTGTTTTGGATTTCCAGCATCCGCAGTTTTTTGTTTTTATCTCCAGTTTTCTATCCATCTCAATACGCTATCCCCAATCCCATGCGCTTTAATTTTACATACTAATCTCTTATGTAGGACTTTGTCGAAAGCCTTCTGAAAGTCCAAATAAACCACATCCACCCGCTCACCCTCATCAACTCTATTAGTTACATCCTCAAAAAATTCCAGTAGACTTGTCAAGCATGATTTCCCATTTGTAAATCCGTGCTGACTCTGTCCGATTCTGCCATTGTTTTCCAAGTGCTCAGCTATTAAATCTTTTATAATGGACTCTAGAATTTTCCCCACTACCGATGTTGGGCTAACTGATCTATAATTCCCTGTTTTCTCTCTACCTCCCTTTTTAAATAGTGGGATTACATTAGCTACCCTCCAATCTATAGGAACTGTTCCAAAGTCTATAGAATCTCGGAAGATGACCACCAATGCATCCACTATTTCTAGGGCCACTTCCTTAAGTACTCTGGATTATCAGACCCTGGGGATTTATCAGCCTTCAATCCCATCAATTTCTCCAACACCATTTTCCTACTAATACTGATTTTTTTTCAGTTTTTCCCTGTGTTCTCCAACATTTCTGATATGTTATTTGTGTCCTCCTTTATGAAGACAGAACCAAAGTATGTATTTCATTGGTCAGCAATTTCTTTGTTCTCCATTATAAATTCCCCTGTTTCTGACTGTAATGGATCTACATTTGTCTTCACCAATCTTTTTCTCTTCACATACCTATAGAAACTTATACAATCAGTTTTTATGTTCCCCGCAAGCTTACTCTTATAATCTATTTTCCCCTTCTTAATCAATCCCTTGGTCCTCCTTTGCTGAATTCTAAAGTGCTCCCAATCCTCAGGTCTTGTTTTTTCTGGCCAGTTTGTATGCCTTTTAGTTAAGTTGCAAGAGACTGACCAGATGAGCCAGATGTCTTTTCCTGCCCTTTATTTTCATGTGGTCCTATAACATGTGGTGTAAAGATTTTTCTCTGAGCCTCTCTGCTTACTGTTTTAGTGATAATTTTAATTTAATACCCTCCTGTATCTGCCTCCCCAATCTGGGGAAATAGTGTTTCTTGATTAACAATATCAAAATTCTTTGCAATGTTAAAAAAAATCCGTTCAATCTCCCCAATTTACTCAGCACCAGTGGAAATAGTCCTAGTATCTAAATTCTCTCCTCATAGCTATTGTTTCCCATCACAGAAATTATCCTGGTGAATCAATGCAGACTTTAATGAGCTTCTATAGTGAAGCACCCAAAACTGTCCACATTACTCCTAACTGCAACCTTACGTATGTTATACACAAATTCATCATGATTTTTGACTATTTTTAGCCGACTGTATTTGTCAAGTGTCAGCTTGGAATCAGGCGGTTTAAGCTGTGCTCCAGAGCTTTAGCATGCATTCTGGATCAATGCTTAGCATGACACTGAAAGAGTGATACAACGATATTGTCCTTTGGATGTGAAATTAAAATAAGTCTCTGTTTGCCTCTTCTAGTGGTTTAGGGACATTAAATAATCACACAGAGTTCTCTTGGCTTTGCCGTGAGCCAACAAAGCCAAAATAATCAATTAACTGGTCAATTCCTTCATTTCTTGTAATTGGGTAAGTAGCAGTTATAATAATAGTGGTTTTTGCTTTTATAATAATAGTGACCACACTTTAGAAGTAACTCATTGTATGCGTCAAGAATTAAGGGCAATATTGAAGCCATGGAGAAGATGCAGAAAAGAGCAGAATGGCAGCTCCATAGTGTCAAATGATTGTGTGATAAGGGAAGAACTGGAGCTCTTTATGCTTAACGGAAGTATTTTTCACTTTGTTAGTGGATAAGAAAATTGAGCGGGGTATATTCTGGAAAGTCAATCTGCAATTGACCATATTCTGCAAGCACCCAGAGTGAAAATTATCTTTGGTAAGTGCACTGTTACAGAAGAACTACTGAATATGTTAGAAGTAAACTGGAGAATATGGGAAATCTTGCATACACATGCATAATATCAAATGGTTACAGCACAGGAGAAGGCCATTTGGTCCATCAAGTCTATGCTGGCTCTCTGCAAGAGCAATTCAGGTAGTCCCACTCCTCCGCTTTTTCCCTGTGCTCTGCGATTTTTTTTCCCTTCAAGTACTTTGCTAATTCCCTTTAGAAAGCTGAGTTTGAATCTGCCTCTACCACCCGTGAAGGCGGTGCATCATAGATTATAACCATCTGCTGCATAAACTAATACTAGAGAATTAAGACTTAGGAGATGTCAAGAGGAACTTCTTCATGCAAAAAGTGATTTAACTCATAAACGTCCTGCCTGGAAGAGGAGCCATGGGGAAAATCATACACCAATTAAAATATCATTTTAAATGATGGGTTAGGAGAAAACTAGTTTTTTATCCAATTCAAGAATTCAAGACGGGCCAAACAATTCTCAAGGTGGGATTTGAATTCATAATCCAGGCTTTTGGATTCATGGTGCCATGACAATACACAAGTGTGCCCAGGTGTTCTTGTGAAAGACATTATAAGGCACTATATAAAAGGGAGTTGTTTTTGTACATTCATGGGATGTGGGCAATGCTGGGAAGATCAAAATTTATTGTCCATCCCTAATTGGTCTTCAGAAGGTGATGGTGAGCTGCCTTCCTGAATTGCTACAATCCATGTTGTGCAGGTACACCCTCAGTGCTGTTAAGTAGGGATATCCAGGAATTTGCTCCAGTGGCAATGAAGGAACAATGTTGTACTTCCTAGTCAAGCTGGTGCATGACTTAGAAGGGAACTTAGAGGTGGTGGTCTTTCCATGCCCTTGCCCTTCTAGATGGTAGTGGTCATGGATTTGGGAGGTGCTTTTGGGAAGTCTAAGAAGCCTTGGCGAGTTGCTGCAGTGCACCTTGTAGACGGTAAACACTGCTGCCACTGTGCACTGGTGGAGGAGGGAGTGAATGTTTAAGATGGTGGATGTGTGGCATGAATGTTACTTGCCACTTATCAGCCCAAGCCTGGATATTGTCCAGTCTTGTTGCAGGTATAAATGGATTCATTATCTGCAGAGTTGCAAGTAATATTCATGCCACACAGGTGCCAGGAAATGGCCATCTCCAATAAAAGAATGTTATCCAACCACTCCCCTTGACATTTAATGTCATTATTCATTGTGGGATCCACCACCCTCAATATATTCACAGTCACTATTAACTGGGTCAGGCACATGCTTACCAAAACAGATCAAAGGTTAGATATTCTGCAGCAATTGACTCACCCATTCACTCCCTGAAGCCTTTCCACCATCTATAAGACACAAGTCAAGAGTGTGATGGAATAACCTACACTTGCCTTGTTGAGTATGGCTCCAACAACATTCAAGAAGCTTGACCATCCAGCATAAAGCAGCCTAATTTATTGGTACCCCATCCACCCTGAAATGAAAGTTAGCAATGCAAAGACTGAAGCTAAAAACAGAGATAAAATTGTCAAGTGACAATGTCAGTGAACATCCCAATTTTGACTTTATGATGAAAGGAAGCTCATTGATGAAGCAGCTGAAGATGATTGAGGGTAGGACACTACTCTAAGGAACTTCTGCAGTGATATACTGAGGCTGGGACAATTGGTCTCTAACAACCACAACCATCTTCCTTTGTGCTAGGCATGACTGCAGTCAGTTCAGTGTTTTCCCTCAATTCTCATTGACATCAATTTTACTGGGGGTCCTTGATGCCACACTCAGTCAAATGTTCCCTTGATGTTAAAGGCAGTCACTCTTGTCTCATCTCTGGGCTTGAGCTCCATTGTCCATATTTGAACCAATGTTGTATTGAGGTTTGGAGCCAAGTGGTCCTGGCAGAATTCGATTTGAGTAGGTTAATGGTGAGTAAATTCCACTTAATAGCGTGGCTGGCAACACCTTCCATCATATTGCTGATGATTGAGAGTAGACTGATGGGCCAGTAATTGGCAGGATTGGATTTATCCTGCTTTTGGGGACATACCTGGGAAATTTTACACTTTATCAGGTGGTGTTGTGACTGTAGTGGACAGTGTAGCTGGAGGCTAGAATTTTTGTCTTTTGACAATGAACGACTGAAAATCTAGCCCTCTTTCTTATATGGTATTGTATCTTGGACTCACTAGGCAAGATCTGGCATTAGAAAAAAAACGGAATAACTACACACAAGTTTTGATTTCATTCTCATTCTGCCTTGCTTTTTTTAAGTAGATAATGATCTCACCTTCTGTTTAAAGAACAGAAATAAATTGTTCCAAAAATAATACAAGAAGTACTGATTACACTGTAAAGACCTAATAATTATTGAGAAGCTTTCGGAAACACAAGACATCATCAAAATATAGGCCTGAATCTTGCATTCCGAGATCGGGCATGTCCAACCTGTTCATATGTAAAATTGCACATGTTTGCAGTATTGAAGTTGATGGGCGCGCATGGGAGTTGGAGCAGTACCTGCTGACAATTAAGGGGCCAATTAAGGTCATTAATAACTATTGACCGCAATCTTGCATTGCCTGTGTGATTTCGAGCTCAATGCACGGGCAAAACGTACAGGCAGGCAGCCCATTTTTAACAAATTGTTATTCGATGGTGGGATGAAAAGGGTCCAGAGCATTGCCATTGTGAGTAGTGAGCGGTTCAGGAGATAGTTTGCTGCTGGTTGCTTAGTGAAGCTTGACAATTTTATCTCTGTTTTTAGCTTCAGTCTTTGCATTGCTAACTTTCATTTCAGGGCTCATTGGTGTCTCCAAGGCCCCTGGGTGATTTATATAGTGTGGACCCTTCCAGTCACCAAACAGCCTTCTGTTTCCCTGGTAACGGGGATTGTCTACTCCACTGGTGGCACCTCCTCTGAGGAGGAAGAGAGAGGCAGAAGGGAGAGGAGGCCAGGTGTCCATTGGCAGCATCCAAGGGAGGAGAGGTGCAGATACAGGGGCCACAGGGCCAGCAGGGAATCTATTGCAGAAGGGCTGCACAGGACGCCACTATCTTGCTGCCAGAGTGTATATGCAGTGATGCAGCTACCTCAACATGTCAGAGGTGCAGTGCCGAAGGAGGCTCTACCTCTCCAGGGAGACTGTGACCTCCATATGTCAGACGATTGGGTTTGAGATCACCTCCAACTATGTGCATGATCCCCCACTGACCCCTGGAAAGGGCCGGAGGCATAGAAGTTGAGACCACTATGACCTTCAGAGCCACTGGCATGGGGTAGCCACCCATTTAGTTGGAGGTGATCTCAAACCCAATCATCTGACATATGGAGGTCACAGTCTCCCTGCAGAGGTAGAGCCTCCTTTGGCACCGCACCTCTGACATGTTGAGGTAGCTGCATCACTGCCTATACACTCTGGCAGCAAGATAGTGGTGTCCTGTGCAGCCCCTTCTGCAATAGATTCCCTGCTGGCCCTGTGACCCCTGTATTTGCACCTCTCCTCCCTTGGATGCTGCCAATGGACACCTGGCCTCCTCTCCCTTCTGCCCCTAGATGGATGGCTGCTGGGTGACAAGGGCTATCTGCTAAAAGGTGGCTATGGCTCCTCTTTGGCATCAAAGGACAGTAGCAGAGGCATAATAGGAGTTATGCCTCCACAAGGGCAGTGGTAGAGAAGACCATTGGACTGCTGAAGATGAGGTTCAGATGCCTGGACTGTTCAGGGGGTGATCTGCAATACCCTCCAGAGCGTGTATCTCTGATAGTGGTTGCATGCTGCACTCTCCACAATCTGGCTCTGGCAAGGGGGGACCCCACTGGAGGAAAAGGATCTTGAGGCAGCTCCACAGGCCACAGAGGATAAATCCAGTGGTGGATCAGAAGAGAAGCCTGGGGAAGAAAAAACCCCTTCAGCTAGGCTGCCAAGGCACTGCTTACACCTCAAGCCAGGGGTGCCGCCTCCTTATGAAATGTTTGAAATGATCCGTTCCATTGAACCCAAAGCCCACTCAGTACCTGTGCAATAAAGTTTAGGGCCACTCACATCCAGCATGGCACACTGGTGTACCCTGCACCTACAAAACAACTGAAGCATACTCAGGCCATTAACACAAAAGCAAAATTTATATAATGTCTGCACTCACAGAAAATGAACATAACAATATAAGGTGTTAATGGTCACAGCAGTAAGCAATTTAACAAAACATGGCAGAACAGAATATCACCCGTGAACAAGCTCTCTTGTGCTCACGGTGCCTTAAACTTACATTTGCAAGTGCTGCATCTTGGTGACCACCAACCTCCCCCCCCCACCCTTTGCTGGCAGTGGCATTGGAAGCAACCTCCTGACTGTGCTGCCCTGTTAGCCTTGATGACCTTGGTGATTGTCCTCTGCCAGTGGAGCCTGTGCAGGCCTCACCTGGGTGGGAGCGTCTAGCATCTCAGCTGGATACTCCTCAGTCATTGCGGCCTCATCTGTCACTGGCAGAGAGGCGGAGGAGCTGCTGCCATCATCCAAAGCGCCCTGAGAGGAACCTGCAGAGATGACAAGCAGCTCGTCCGCCAACATGAAGTCACTCTGGACCTCCCTGCTCACCATTGATGGACAGGCACTTAGCAAAGATAGCAGGTGCCTCATCCATCTCTCACACTGGCAGTGACCTCCTTAGATCATTACCTGTGTGAGGGCTTGCAGGTCCAAGAGACCCCTGACTTTGTTCCTGAAGCTGCCTCTCCATGAGAGTCACCACCCTCTCAGTGGAGGAGGAAGTGTGCTCGACCATGAGGGTCAATGCAGTGCTCATGCTCCACATGGACTCCTCCATGACAGAGACTATGGCACACAAACCCTCAAGAATCTCCACCAGATCCTCCCATCCATCCGGCTGGACATCAGCATCTGCTGCCTATTGGATGACTCTAGAGGCTTGTCATTTGACTCAGACTCAGCATGGTCCTGGTCTCCAGCTGTGCTCCCACTGTTGTTTCCCTGGATACATTCTGCCTCCGCCTGCTTCCCAGGAGAGTGTGCCGTGCCCTCACCGCTGTGCACCAACATTCTAGCCAACGATCCAATGCCCATCGACGTGCTGGTATCTGTGCTGGTGCCTGGTGCAGAGAGGGGGTGTGACACAGGCGCATCGACAGGCACTGGTCCTCCGGTGTCACCGGTGGCTCATCAGGGTCCTGCCCTCATTGGCTGGATGGTGATTAAAGGGGAGAAAAACGACATGTCATTAGTATTAGTCACCATCACAATGCCACTGTGCATGTTAGATGGGCTGTGAGACAATGAGATCTGCATCATGTTCCATTGTCTTTCAATGAACGATGCGGACTCCAGGTTTGAGGTTTCCATTACAGATGAGGCAACGCAACTATGTTTACAAACTCCAACAATCTCACATCTGTGCAATGCGTTCTTCAACGGAGACCCCTGCCTCTCCATGACTGTTGGAATGAACTGGGCACCGGCACTCCATCTCTAAGGCATCCTCCTTGTACCTCGTCAATACGAGTAGGTTTGGGGTGATGGATGCCTCCTCCCATCCTGGACCTCTCGATGTTGTTTTGCCTCACCTTCTCCTGAAAGGACAGAGGAGCATTGATTAGTCCACTCTATACCTGCAGCGCCACTGCAGCCTGGCCAACCTCAGCTGAGGAACACCTTGCAGGGCACATCCGAGTCGTGGTCCTCAATCTGCACAGCAATCAGGCCAAGAAGCCAAAGCTCACCGCCGATGTCATTGACAGTTGGCACTCAGACTCTTACACCCCTGAGCACCACGGGGGAACGGCCAGCCATTAACACTTCTCCGCACAGATCCATGCCAATTCAGTACTCACCATTGCCGAGTGTGGCAGATCGTTGAACCTTTTGCGGCATTGTACCCATGTGCGCTGCACAACATCATGACTTCTGCCTATGCTTTCTTGGTCAGGCATGGTGGCCTCCCCTTGCCATCCTTGGGTATCAAGATGTCCCGCCTGGCACTGAGTACCTTCTCCACTAGGATTCCCAGGCACTCATCCAAGATCCAGGGGGTTGGGGATGGTGCACAGGACTTGCCCTCCTGTCTGGTGGCTCAGCAGGTGCAAATGCCATTGCTGCTCAAAAAAAGGTTTCGTCAAACAACTCCAAAGCTACAAAGTGTCCCCTGGCAGCCTTCGGGGAGCTGTCTCTGCTGCTTTTAAATCCCTCACCAGGTTGCAATTGGACCTGGCTCCCAGCAGGTTCCCACCCCCGCCTGGCACATCCAGCCATTGAGAAGACATGTTTCACGCCGGGCGGCCCTTAATTGGCCACCTAGTGTGAAATTGCATTGGAAATGCAATCCGGCCCTAGAGAGGATCACACGTCTGCTTCCAGCCCCACTGACTTGGCGCGCACACCAAGTGTGAAGTTCAGGCCAAGAAGTCAAGAGCTTGAACATGCAAAATAAGAAAACAGCAGTAGATTATGCTCAGCTCTTGTCTCTGTTCATTACTGTAGCTAGATTAGGTCACCATGCTATCTGTAATATATTTTTTACCCAAATTTAACTACAAACTAATTTGTTGGCCCATATAAGCAGTGCCTGCTGCTGAAGGTGCTGCGGCTTTTTTTTTAAGGTTTTCAAGCAATGCAGCTAGCCTGTTGAAAACTCACATTTTGAAGATGCTTCTTTTTCTATGCAGTTGTTCTTAAACTTGTCATTTCCTCAGTTTATGCATATGTAAACTGACCTCTGATATTTACTCCTGACTCAATATTAATCACGGAGCCAGGATCGAGGGTTACAGTACAGAGGTCGGCACTGTGTACAGGCAAAACACACATTTCCCAATCTCAGCCCTTGTGGAAAGAAATGAAATGTCTTCAGACTTATACAATATGATCCCCTTTCTCTTGAATTAAGGCCTTTATGCTGAAAACCTTGTGAGACCTCATAAGATCCATATTTTGAAAAAAGAATTTAATTCATTCGCAAGCTCCATGATGTCATGAGTAGATATTTGCCTACTAATGTAATTCAATCGAACTGATTAAAAATTGGTACAAATCTAGCTGGGATGATAATGTGCTAATTGTATATACAGTTTTCCTGTGCCAGTACATTTGTATAATTACATGCATAATTCCAAGTGGAACTTAAATCTGCTGTAGTGAACCTGCTTAAAGGGGGCCCAAAATTATTTGATAAGTACGGTTTAAAGGATGTAGTTGTTTAATAGGAAATCACAGTATTGACAGGCATAAATTCTTTCACTAAAGGCCTGAATGGAATTTTGGAACCCTTTGGCAAGGCTCAAGGAAGAGATGGGGGGAATGAAGTGTAGTAGTTATGGTTTTATTTAGTGTGTAATGTACCTTTAAGTATAATACTTGTTAGGCAAGATTATCGGCGGGATTTTCCGCATCCTCCGCCGCTGCAATCATCCAGTCCCAACACAAGTCAACGGGCTCCTGGCTGGGGCATCGCCTCGCCTACGGCAGGTCCCATCCGCAACAGAGCTGGAAAATCCCGGCCCATATGATCTGTAGTAACCAATAAGAGAACAGGGCAGGTGACCTCAGCAGTCTGTGTAGAAATGGAGATGGAGTTGAAAGCACACGTGTAGTTGCTGCTGAGTATATTGTAAATAAACTTAATGTTTCCACCCAAGAAGTGTCTGCATATCAGCTCTATCATTCATCATACAACTTAGCCACTCGACAAAGTGACAGGCAAAATGGAAGTAATGGCAAATAGCCAGGAGAACGCATATAAAAATAGTTGATAAATGGGTCTAGATGGACTCACATTGTCTGATTGAAGACCAGCACCATTTCATATATTAGTCCAACTGCTTTAATGTAAAACTCCCTCACCATCTTTATACTGACAGTTGGCTTTTTAAAGCCCAGTGGACTCAATTTAATTAAATTTTATAATTTAATGTAAATTACACCTACCTTTCCATGGCAAAATCGGGAAACATCCTGGCATAGCACACTGGCCAATGATGGCAATTAATTGCATATAAACTTCAGTACTTCTGGTGGTAAATTAAGCCATTGAGTGACCACATGTTGGCAATCATTTCCTTAAGCAACTTGGTAAAGTTAATATATTAGCTCCTTCTCCTTTCATCCATTTAATGCAATATGGCATAAACATAACCAAATGAACATTCACTTCAAAGGACCATGGAAATTGGATGGTAGGATCACCAGAATAGTAAGTAGAGTATATCATAGAGAAAAATGGGGAAAATTGGATAACAGTAATCAGGCACAGGGATCAAGATACATAATTAACCTGTGCATATTTGTAGCAATGCAAGCAACACACAAGCTTAATGCTGCTAAAATGATTGTTTGTGCTGTGGTTGTCAACTTAGGCATCAACTGGTGTGGCTCAGGAACTCCACTCTGACATGGCAGTCTCTGCTGCTCTTGCTGCAGAGGAAGACAGAGCGATTGCCCGGATTCTGTTTTCCCTAGATCCTCTTCTTGGCCAGTTGGGCTTTTCATTTCTGCTCACCTCTTCCAGTGCCCTTCCAAACAGTCGGCCTTTAGGGGTCACAACTGTCAGCGACTGTCTCCCAGTTGTCAACGTCAGTGTCTGCTATCTTCACATCTTGCTTATAGGTGTCTTCTTTTGTAGCGGAATAATGGAAGACCAGGAGGTTGTGACCTATGGCCAGTTCACCATCCAGAAGAACACAGATTTTCACCATGGTGTATTGGCACTGAGTTGGTTTAGGGGCTTTGAGGGGGCCATAGGGTGGGGGGGCATGGATTGGCTTAGGTTGGCGTGGATGGGGCACAGAGAATATGTGAGGGTTGAGGAGGGTGAGGGCTGGAGGGCTGGTTTTTATTTTATTATTTTTTATATTTATTTAAACACAGAGCTGAAGCACAGAGTCAAGCCTTCTGCTCAGCCTGCCACCACACCCAGCAATCTCCATACTCATTCCGGGGTTGCCTGCCCGAACCCCTATTTCAGCCCCCCTGCCCCCCGCCCCGCCCCGCTAAAAATCCGACTTGCGGGCGGGCATTTTTAAAGGTTGGTTTTGCGGAGCCAGAAAATCCCCTGACTGTGCACCCAACCCAGGGACAAAAATCTGGCCAAGCTCTTTGGGTATACGGCAATCATCCATCCAATGAACGTAGCCAAGCCAGTGCAGGCATTGTTGGCTTAGCAATGAGTGTGTGCTGATTTAGCTAATTTAAACAATAGTAGAAATGACAGTTGCTGCTAAACTCAGGACTGAGTGGCTGTATTTGTCATCAGGTTGCCCTGGTACATGAGAGGAAACGCGCTTTAAATCTAGCTTGGATTACTTAAAGCCAGCCTGCACTCTGAAAGGTGAGTTACATTCTGGCTGTGCACTCCTGGCACATGTTTTTAGTACCCACACTAGTGCCCTCACTAAGATGGCATTCAGCCTGGGACATGCCAGATTCTGCACGTGCGATGCAGATGCTATTGTGGTAACTTAGCACACATAGCGCCAAAGCTATCAGTACTACAGAGTCCAAATTTTGCAACCAAAACTTATTCAATAAACACAACGGTACAAAATATTGTATGATTTTCTATTTAAACAAATATACGAAAACTATGCAACCCAACCTTACTTGAATTGTTACAAAACAAAAACCATTAAGACTGTTCATACACTATTCACATTGGTTGCATTGCATATTGAATATTGGAACCGTTAGAGGTTGAAGCTTAAGATGGGGGTCTTAAAAAATAGCTCTTCCTAAGAAATGTTATCTACAAAGTGGCTGTAAAATCACTCTGAAGCCCCATAGTGTGATTGTGGATGTTGATTGTTTCAGCTATAGGTATTGCAGTTACAAATGTCAGAATTTGAGGCTGTAGCAACTGATGGACTATCATTTCAACTGAACCTAAATGTAATGCAGACACTGCTGTTGGTTAAACCCAAATAGTTGGTTATTTTCCAGTAAACTCTTTGAAAAGAATGATGCTTCATTCTCTACATTCTTCTTCCACTGCAGTGGAACAGCTGCTGTCAAAATAAAGATTCCACAAACATGCTGTTTTGTAGCATTCTTTGTAGAAAACTGCTTTCTGTTTAAATACTGTTTCATTCCACTTCAAGTGCGTCATGCAGTACACATGTATAATTCTATGTCTGAGATAGAAAATCACTATTTGACTTGTTTAGCAAATCCATCCCTTAATAATTGGTCTCATTGGTGATTTTCTGCTTGCTCATTAATGCGTTCTCCCCCAGATTAACTAACAACACAAAATATGAGTTTGCTCCAATGAAACATTCTTCTATAAGCCTAAATGGATGTCAACCTTACCAGAGACGGGACAAGCCCACCTGCAGTGTAGTTATCACATAGCAGCTTCTCAAAGAAATTCTGATTTAATTGTGACCAATCAAACATTTCTAATGTTTTCTAGGCAACAATGGCTCCAACTCTTATGTTATTATATTCAATATTCCTACAGTTGTATCTTTTTTACTTTGCTTTGTGTTGGATATGTTTCAGAGACAATATAGTGACACTAAAGTGTTCATCTCAAGCCCAGCAAGAGCTGAATTTTCCTTACAAGTCCTATGTGTAATTCATGCTCAGAGCCAGCTGCCTAGTGAGAAGGAACCACAGATACTGCCCTGACTTGGCAGCATTATAAGGGAGGGTTAAACTCCCTCCATCTGGCCGACACATTCTATATGATCATCACACTGCTGGAGGGCTTTGAGGCACTGCTGGCTGTGACTCAGGCTGTAATAATGCTGGGTCATTGAAATTCATATTTTTCACTTACATATTACTGTCAGTGATATTTAAAAAGTCTCATGATGACAAAGTTGTGCAGATTCACAGTTTAAGCGTTTTGGGAAAGCACAGCTATTAGTTACTTAAAAGCTGGTAGTGCAACTAAATGTTCTTCCTGACAACATTGGGGAATTCAAAATTCAAAAGCATTTTAACAACAGGATGAAATATTGTATTAAATGGCCAGGAAAATGGTTAATACACTTTCCAACCTTTAGGACGGAATTTTACGCCGGCAGGATTTTACGGTCCCACTGCGAATGGGGCCATAAAATTCTGCCCATAGTTTCATTGAAATACATTGGGCAGAATTTTGCCGTCAGCGAGCAGGGGCCGGGGCCTGCTCGCTGACACGTAAAATTACGCGGGATGTCATCAGTCGGAACACCCGACGCCATCCCGCCCCATTTAAATTTTCAGGAAGGCAGGGGGGCAGCAAAAACAGCTGCAGGCCTGCCGACCTGTCAATGGCCAATTGAGGCCATTGACAGGATCATTTAAACAATTGAAGGACTTGCCCATCTCACCTTAAGGTTGGCAGGCAGGCCAGGAGTCCCGGCGGCAAATAGAGAAAACATGAAACCTCATCCAGCGGTGGGATGAGGTTTCATGCAGGGTGTTAAAGAGTTTAATAAAGTTATAATGTAGATTATGAACATGTCCCATCTCATGTGTCATTGTCACATAAGGGGGACCTGTTAGGAAATTTTTATTTTTCTATTTTTAATCTTTTTCAAAGTGGAAGCGATGTCCCTGAGGCTGCACTTTGCCTCAGGGAGATGTGCGCTCTTTTGTGCGCATGCGCGAAAGAGCACACTCTCGCTTTTGGGGAATCCCCCCCTGCCTGCATAGGGAGCGCATAGCACTTCCCACCGGATGTCATGCTGGGTGAGCCTTAATTGGCCTGTCCACGTAAAACGGAGTTGCGGCCTGCTTCTCCGAAGGGGATCCGCTCCCTGCCCACTGGAGATTGGGTCGGACCTGCCTGCCTGACAGGTAGAAAATTCTGTCCATTCTGTTTGATTTAACTTTGCTCATTATTAAGTGGTGGTATGCAGAGCACTGCAGGGTTAATGTATAGATGAGAGGATAATAAAGATTATAATACCATAAAATGGAAGTATGCAGTGCCAGATGGTTGAACTAATAACAAAACCTATGCAAGAACATTTGTTACATATATGTCTATTAATGAAAAGCCTAGACTCAAAAATGTTTTGGCTGTAGTTGTATCATTAAAACTAATATACTGTCCCTGTACAAAGTCATAAAAATGATACCCTCTTCACTAAATTCCACAGCTCTTTAACTGCCACTAACACCTAAGTAGATAGTTAATTATTGATATTATAGTGGATGTCTGGGCATGGAGCTGAAACTTGTGCAAGTTGATATATTTTTCTGGAGACAATGCTTTGTGTGATTGCTTAGAACATAAACATGTGTAATTCCTGTCCCTGCACATTTTTTTCTTGCTTTACAAGCTGTCCATTACCACAGAATTAACTTTCAATTGGAAAGCTGGATGGTGTGAGTCAGACAAGTCTGAAAGGCTGCGTCAATGGTGCTCTGGGATCAACCACCAGGCGTGTCAATTTTTCCTCCCATCTCCTCATTAAGGTGGACTTTTCTTGTTTCCCACATGAGGCCACCATCCAGCAAGCTGGGTGAAAATTGTTAGGACTCAGCTAACCAAAGCGTTTCTAGCAGACCATGCCCTTGCCATTGTGAATTTCTGATTGACGATAAAAGTCAGGACTGCATGAGCTATTTGGCCAACCTTAACTTTACTTTTTAATTATAATGTTTCTCATGAGTGGGGAGCAGTGGTAAATTGGTCAGAGACACAAAACTCATAACTTCCTAAATTGCTAACAGCAGAGGCAACAGTTCAAATACTGTCACGATGGTTTGTGCAACGGCACAATTTTATCAGTTTATTGCACAAGCATCAAACCCAAGGGCCTCTTTTGTTCAATAGCTTTCACTAAAGGCATCCATATTTATTATCTGTTATTACATCAGTGTCAAGAACCCTTAATCTCTTTATTCCTTCAAGATATTAAAGCTAATGGTGCTACTCTGGTGGTAGGACACTCTCAAAGAGCTCTGGTTGGGAAATTGCCACTCACAAACAGCTCTTTTTGGGTTCCACCAACTCCAGCATGATGCCACCACCAAACACATCTTCCCTTCACCCCCCCCCGGCGGCATTCCGTAGGGATCGTTCCCTCCGTGACACCCTGGTCCACTCCTCCATCACCCCCTACTCCTCAACCCCCACCTACGGCACCTCCCCATGCATATGCAAAATATGCAACACCTGCCCCTTCACTTCCTCTCTCCTCAACATCCAAGGGCCCAAACACTCCTTTCAAGTGAAGCAGCATTTCACTTGCATTTCCCCTTGGTGGCAATTAGTGGGCATTATTGGTAGGCTATGGAATTTTGTTGGCAGCAAACAGGCCCCCCACTGTGTCTGCAGTTCATTTACTCACAGGAGGCAAGAGCAGAATGGGAGGTTGGAGTGCCATGGGATTCATGTACAATTGTCACTTCAAAGGACAAAATTGACAATTCTTAGGACATCCGCAGGCGGATACTTGAAATTGTTTGCTTGTCAAGTGCGGGTAGGTCAATCAGATAATACTAGGCAGGAGGAATTGAGTGCTGGTGCTATCAGCAGTAAGATGCCTCCATCATGTGCCGCCCTCTCCTCCTCCATTCACAGCATTCACTGTGGGTGCGCCAGCCGCCCTTCACTTCAGGCTCCCTGATTGTCCCTCTCTCATTCTCAGGCAAACCCAGCTTCCCTAATTGGATGGCGCTGTCAGAGGCAGCTTCTTAATTGACCCCCTCTGGGAAGATTGTGCCCCACTTCACGCCATGAGCACGGCTGGGTTCACGACCCAGAAATCAGCCCGACATCAGACTCCCAACTCAAACAGCAAAATTCAGCCCATACCCTCAGCCCATTTTTAGCATCCTCCTGATTTCACACAAGAAGAGATGGCCAACATGTAATAAGCACTCCCTTCCTAACGGCATGGCGAGTGCACCTACACCACACGGACACAGTTCATCAAGGCAGCTCACCATTGTTAAAGGGTCATGAGGACTCGAAACGTCAACTCTTTTCTTCTCCGCCGATGCTGCCAGACCTGCTGAGTTTTTCCAGGTAATTCTGTTTTTGTTTTACCACTTTCTCAAGGTCAGTTAGGGATGGGCAATAAATGTTGGCCTAGTCAGTGATGCCCACATCCTGTGAATGAATACATTTCAAAAAGCACACCCAAATATTGGTAGATATATTGTAAGCATTCACATAATAAGAGAAGGATATCATCCAATGTATTTTTGATCATTTGTACCATAGTAACACCAATTACCAGACAAGTCTGTTAGCCCTGGTGTCCAGTGTTGCTATGGTGAGAGAGAGGTGATTCACAGTTTAAAATTCCAAATGTGCCATCAATCAATACTACATTATACAAATTAGCTGTGGTCAACTTACCACCTCATTCCTGTTCCACTACCACATTTACTGTAACTCCTTTTTAAATTCATTCTCAGGATATTGTCTTGGCAGCTGCCTAAATTAAACACTCTGCGCTGTTGTACTGGAAAGGAACAGGAGGAGGCCCCAAAAAGGTGATTGAAAAATTGCTTTTGTGATGCCAGGTGGAGCAAGAATGTTTCTCTTGGCTCCCTAATGAAAATCTGGGTGATCTGGAATCCACCGCCTCAGTAATTGGTTTCCAGGCCCAAATCCCAGCAGCATGTGTTCGCTTCCAGGTCTTCTGGGTCTTCACTGGCAGAAACCTGAGGTCCAGCCTCTAGTGGACCAAGATTCCTGTCAGCAGGATTGGATGTGCGGACTGTGCACTGTACCGTCTGACTGACCACTTCAAGAGTTGACCATGGCTAGAATTTTCCTGTTGGTGTGCGGGGGCGGGCCCCACACGCACAAGGGTAAAATGATGCACAGTGATGTTGAGCGAGTGTCCCGATGTCACCGCGCGCCATCGCGATATTTTGTTGGGCGGGTGCACAATGATCTCCAATGCACGCCCGCCATTGGATTAACCGGCCACTTAAGGCCCTTGAGGTGCCAATCGACTGTGATTTTTCAGCACCCGTGCAATTTTCGGGTCAGCACACGGGCACAACGGGCAGGCGGGTCGGACACGTTTGTATTAACCTCATCCACGGGTGGGATAAGAGGGCTCAATGGGGTCGCGAGTGACATTTCAAAGTTACTGATACTTGCCTGTGTGATCTGCAATACTCCAAAACGCATACCAGCTGCTTGGTCTGGACTCACAACCTTCAGGTCAGCACTCTGCAGTGAGGAATCTTTTTTGGGCCTGCATGTTTCATGAAGTCTTCCCTTAGCCTGGGAATGGGAGTTGAACTCTCCACTGGAGGCACCTCCTCTAAGGTGGAGGAGATGGCTAGAAGGGGGAGGAGGCCAGGGGTGCACATTCAGCCTCCAGGGGAGCCACCTTTGGGAGGACAGGTGCAGGTACAAGGAGTGCAGGGCCAAGAGGTAGTCCAAGGTGGAAGGGGCCACAGAAGATGCCACTATCCTGCTGCCAGGGTATACAGGTGGTGAAGCAACTACCTCAATATGTCTGAGGTGCAGTGCCAAAGGAGGCTCCATCTCTGAAGGGAGACAATCAACTATATCTGTCAGGTGACTGCCTGAGATCTCTGCTAACTGTGTGGATGGACACCCCATGCCAGTGGCTCTAAAGGTCACAGCTGCCCTCAACTTATTTGCCTCTGACTCTTTCTAGGGGTTGGTGGGTAATCTTTGCAGTGTCTCCCCATCGGCGTGACTCCCCATGAGTCAAGCAGTTATAGATGCTCTGTTCAGATGGGCATTGACCTTCATCCTCTACCACTTGGACCAGGCAAGTCAGGTACAGTGAGCCAGAGGCTTCGTGGCCATTGCTGGCTTCCCCCGCGTCCAGGGTGCTATAGACTGCACACATGTGGCCATCAAGGCCTCAGCAGGTGAGCCCGGTGCCTTCGTCAACAGGAAGAGCTTCCACTCCATGAACGTGCAGATAGTGTGTGATCTCAGGATGCTGATTCAACAAGTCTGTGCAAGGTACCCAGGCAGCTCCCATGAAGCCTACATCCTCAGACACTTGCAGGTTCCAGGGCTCTTCAGTGCTCCAGCCTGGCTGGATGGATGGCTGCTGGGTCATAAGGGCTATCCCCTCAGAAGGTGGCTCATGACGCCTCTCCGCCATCCAAGAACAGAAGCTGAGCAGCGGTACAATTGAAGGCACGGCTCCACAAGGGCTGTAGTGAAGAGAGCCATTGGTCTTCTCAAGATGCGCTTCCAATGCCTGGATTGCTCCGGGGCGCACTCCAGTACCCCCCAGGTTGTGTCTCGGTTGTATGCTGCACACTCCAAACTGGAAAGGGGGGACGCTGTGGACGATGAAGCCATAGATGCAGTGGCTGCAGATGCACATGATGAGTCCAGCAGCGAGTCCGAGGATGAGCAAAGGAAATGCTGAGGGGATAGATGCTGACCCGGTCATACTGCAGGGAGGCAGGGACACCCGAGAGGCTTTAATCCAATGAACTTTCAGCTAGCACACCACGTATGGACCCCCAGGACAGGTTTGGGCTGAAGATCCATATTCGAGATCGAAGTGCAAAATCTGCCTGGTTAGGAACATTAACTAAGGTCCTTGTTATTAAAGCTGAATGTCCCACAAAACACTCATTACATTATTGGAAACCATCCACTTGGAGAGCAAAAGAGACAACCTCAGCCATGGGGACATATCTGAATTTAATATTGCAACCAAAGAAACTTAATGAAGCAAAATGAAAAAAGTATTAAAAATCACACCAACTCATAAAGACCTCATTGCGGCCAACACAAAAGCACCAGTGATAAACCCGTGGTGTGCTTAAGGTGCCTTATGTTTATGTTTTCGGGTGCTACGTCTTGGTGCAGCCCCCTTTCTGGGAGTGGCAGCTGAGACAGCCTGCTGACTCTGCTGTCCTGTTGGCCTCTGACCTTGCCGGTCGTCCTCTGGCCCGTGGAGCCTGTGCTGACCCCTCTTGGGAGGGAGCAGCCAGTTCCACAGCTGACATCTCCCCAGTCGTTGCAGCCTCACTGAATGCAACGGTCACTGTCAGAGGGGCAGAGGAGCTGCCACCCTCATCCAGAGCATCCTGAGAGGAGCCCACAGAGACAACAGGCAGCTGCTGCGCCAATGTGAGGTCGCTTCGGACCTCCCTGCTCACCGTGGATAGATGGGCACTGAGCTGGGAAACTTGGTGCCCAGACCATCGCCTACACTGGCACTGACCAGCTGAGGTCAATGCTGATGTGAGGGCTTGCTGGTCAGAGCGCATTCCCAGGAAGGCCTGATGGGTCTCCTGGAGGAGCCTCTCCACAAGGGTTGCCACTCTCTCCAAGGAGGACGCATGGTGCTTGACCATGAGGCTCATTGCATCAGCAATCATCTGCGTAGACTCCTCCACCACGGACATCAAGCCGCACACCCGGCCGTATTTCCTGCGTTTGCTGTGTCACAGATGACTCTAGAGGCACATCATTACGAATCGACTGAGCATGTGCCTGGTCCCCTGCAGTCCTCCGACTGCTGACGCCATGGGTACTGTCTGTCTCTGCCAGCTCCTCCAGCGACTGTGAAGTGCCCTCACCGCTGTGCCCCGGGACACTAGCCGATGCTCGTATCTGTGCTGGTGCCTGCCTGGAAGAGAGGGTGTGACGCCGGTGAGACTTCAGGGCCCTCAGATATAAGAGGGGCCCTCTGCTGCTCCTCCTCCCAGCCCTGCTCTGCTGATGCTGAAAAGAAGAACAAGGACATTGGATCAGTTAACATGGAGACAAGGTCGATGTGCATCCCCGTCTCCTAGATCATTATCCGCTCATCCTTCCATAAGCAATGGTCAAGCCATATTGCAAACTTCAATCACTGAACATTCAGCACTGCCATGGCTGTTGGGAGAACAATGGTGACCTCACTGCTGGGCAAACATACTTGCCCGTGGCACCCCAGCCTCACCGACACCAGTGGACCTGGGCGCATGGCACCTCTCCAAACCTAAGACCTCCTGCTCAAAGCAGCTGAGAATCATTAACTGTGCCAGCCCACTGCCAGTCCTCACCCGCTCAGCTACATCATGTGCATTCTTCTCCTGAAAAGGAGAGAAGAGCATTGATTAGCACTAATTGTACCTGGACTCTCTTCGCGGACAGCCCACCCCAACCAGAGTGGGACATTGCAGGGCTCCAGTGTCTCCTCACTCCGCTGCTGCCGAACACTCACACAAAGATGCTAGGTCTGTACACCCTAACCCCCCACCCCCTTGGCCAAATGCTGCCTACATCACATTAGGCACCACACAGTCTAACTTTCCATTGCAAGGAGGCACAAGCATGTGGAGCGCAGAGGACAGCAGATGGTTCGTTGCCACGCCACCTTGAAGCTCCACTCCCAGCAAGTCACCACCCTGACTTTGAAATGTCCTGCAGCTCCAGCACTGCGTCTAGGTGCAGCTCCTTCAGGTTGACCCAAAACAGGAATGTGGGTCTCAGTGTACCACATGCTGCGGGGGCAGAACCCATCTCTTCACCACCCTCCCACAGTTGACCTCAGCATGGGCAATATCTGCTGGCCCACCCAGCGAAGGACACATGCCATCAATGATTCAATGCAGTCACTACACTCAGACTTGGCGGTGGGGGCACTGGGGGGGAAAGCCTACCTGCGGGTTTAAGTGACCAATGCCAACATGGTACTGGCCCTTCCTGAGCGCAACAGGTCATTGAAGAACTTGCGACTCTGGACCCAGGTGCGCCGCACCACGTCGTGGGAGCTCACCACCTCCGTCACCTCCTACCTGACCCATTTGGCCATGTGGGGGGGGCCTCCTCCTCCCGTTCTGGGGTACCAGGACCTCCCGCCGTGCAGTCACCTCCTCGAAGAGGGCAGCAAGGCAATCTTCGGAAAAACGAGGGGCACAGTGCCCCCCTGCCCTACCCTCCTGCCTAGCCTGCTCACCAGTAACGCTCTGGGAAGCCCCTCCACTGGCCGTGATTCGCAGCCTTTCAAAGGCTGTAGCAACTTTTTAAACCAGGCCGCCGGGTCTCCGTTGGACCCGGTGGTCATTGCAGTCCCGCTGCCGCCCGCCCACTCCTGTTGTCCTCGGGAGCCGCGATTCATGCTGGACGGGCCTTAATTGGCTTGACCACGTAAAATGGTGGTGCGGACCCGATCGCGGGTAGCCATTGGTTCTGTGCCCACCTGCACCCGCTCCCATTCTGCCCCTCCGCCAGCCACAAAATCTAGCCCCATGTTGCATTCAGAAATGTTATCTAACATGCCTTTTACTTATTTTTTTAACTGTCAAACTGAGAATTCCATCTGCTTCTTCCCTGGAATCTCAAAGGCCGCAAAGTTCAATATTACTCCAATTACTCATTTCTTTATGTAAACTGCAACTCTCACTATATGTTTATTGTAGGCTAAAAGACAAGATATTTTGTAGCAATACTGAAGTGTCTTTGCATTAGGTCTGACAAATAGGCCAGGAGGAGTTCAGAACATAATAGCTCATTGTAGCCTGGAGTGCAAAAAAAAACATGTAACCATGCACATTATTTGCTAAGACATTAACAACATTACATTAATTAACTTTCCTTTTTTTGTATGGGACCATATCTGAACATTCACATACAAAGCATTGCTTCTAACCTTTCTAGGACAGAAAATGGACTCCAATTAACCACTTTCATTAACTCAAGTTAAGGTTGAAACCAACATAGTCTTACTGAATAGAAACTAAAACAGGTCAGACTTAGTCAGCTATTTGGTATGAAATATAAGCAGTCCAATTACCTATAGTCTCCTCCCTGCACAGTTTCCTTTCAACTGTTTGTCACAGAATTTTTCCCACATTTCTAAAATGGACATTAAAGAAGAGGGCATGCATTATATTACTCCACACTGTAGATTTCATAGCTACAGAAAGCTTCTGAGTCGGTAGGTTGTGATGGTGCTTAATTCCCTCTCCAAAGACTTGCGCGCATAATCTAAACTGGTACTGCAGTGTCACATTGCTGGAGTGCTACACTGTCATAGCGGCTGTGTTTCGGATGAGAAATTGACCCAAGAACCATCAGCTCTCCCCGATGGATCTGAAAGATCCCATGATACAATTCAAAAAAGAGCAGGGAAGTTTTCCCAGTCTCCTGGCCAATACTTATCACTAAATCAACATCACCAGGCAAAACAAAACTGTTGAACTAGTCATGCATTTCATTGCTCTCTGTGGGACCCTGCTGTGTGCAAATTGGCTGCTGCATTTCCCTGCATTAGAACAGTAACTACACTTAATTGGCTATAATGTGGTTTGGGAAGTCCTGAGTCCTGAAAGGCAAATAAAAACAAAAACCGCTGGAAATATGCAGCAGGCCAGCAAACAGCTCTGCAGGGAGAAATAGATTTACTATTTCAGGACAATGGCCAAGCATCAGAACTGACAAAACTTAGAGATGTAACAGGTTTTAACATGTACAGAGGCAGCAGAGTGGAGGGAGGGAGAGGGAGAAGGTCCACGATCGTGTGGAAGGCAGGGGAGATTAAATGACCAAATGGAAGATGGTGCAAGGCAAAAGGGAGTGATAATGGGACAAATAAGAAACAAAATATGAGGAGGTGTAAATGACAACAGCAGAACGATTACCAGCATCTGCTGTCCAAAAAAATAGGAGCAGTGGTTATGGCCTGAAATTGTTCAATTGAATCCGGAAGGTGGTGAAATGACTAATCAAAAGATGAGGTGCTGTTTTTTCCACTTTCAATGAGCTTCTTTGGAACAGTGTAGGAGGCTGAACAAAGAGAGATCAGAGTGGAAGCAGAATGGAGAATTGAAGCGATAAGTGACTGGAAATTCAGGGCCACAGTTGTGGGCTGAACAGAATGATCAGCAAACTGATCACCCATTCTGGGTTTGGTCTCCCCTACATCAGGGAAACTTGGGGAAAAACACCTCACTTTTCAATTATTCTTCTAGTCCTCTTCGTAGCTTCCAACACAGTTGACCATATAATCATCTTCCAATGCCTTTTCTTACATTATGGGTCAGCCTTACCTTTGTTCTATTCTTACATATACAATTCGAGCCAGGTTATCCCTAGCAATGGCTTTTCTTCCCATCCACTTACTGCTACCTCCAGAGTTCACTGAGGATAAATACTTTCTCCCCGTTCCTCCCTCCCTCCTGGACTCCACATCTACATGCTGCCCCTTGGCAACAACATCTAAAACTATGGGGTCAGTTTTCATATGTACACTCATGACATCCAGTTCTACCTCTTCACCACCACCCTCAACCCCTCCATTACCTCTATGCTGGAAAACATCTTGTGCCTTATTCTAAAATGTGTCATAGCTTCATTCAGCTAAACCTATTTATTGTCTTTGACCATCCCACTTGCTGCACCATAAAATCCATAATCTTCTCACCACCTCTACCCCTGGCCATTGTCTCACAGTGACCAGACTGTTCACTGTGTTTGACCCCAAGTTAAGCTTCTGACCTTATTGTCTTTCCACCACAAGCTTCATCTGTGTATGACCTCCAACTCTATCCGCTCCTCAACTACTGAACCCTCAATTAAGGGCAGAAATTTGTGCTGAACGGGCGGGTGTGCGTCCGACCCGCTCGAGCGTAAAATGATGTGCGATGACATCAGGCGGGCGTCCCAATGTCATCGTGCACCCTCGTGATCTTTTGTTCAGCGCATCTGCCGACAATTAAGAGGCCTAGTAAGGCTTTTAAGTAAGTAATTAAGTAGCATTTTTCACTGCCTGCTCAAACATTCAGCTGGTGAGTGGGCGAATAGGCCAGGCAGCCTTTGCATTTTTGATGAAACCTCATCCATGGACTGAGTCACACGTGGGGTCATGTTTATCTCATACGTAAAAAGTTTATTTTTCATTTTAAAATCCTTCAGCTCCCTGAGGCAGTTCTGCGCTTTCGGGGAGCTTTCACTGAGCGCACGCCTGTGCATATATGCACACTTCAGCACGCGTGCTCCTCCCGCACCCCCACCCTGGCAGTGCTGAGGCTCTTAGTGCGTGTTTCACGCTGGTTGGCCATTAACTGGCCAGCCAGGGTGAAATCGCGGTCGGAGCCCGATTGCAGACGGTGGTTGGTCTTACGGCTGTTCCCGGGCCCACCTGCCACGCCTGCCCGACGTCAGGAAAATCCTACCCTAAGTATTTTCCACCTCCGACACTATTGCTCCAACACTATCCTGGTTAATTTCCCACCCTCCACCTTTCATTAACCTCAGCTCATTCAAAATTCTGCAGCCCAATGGCTATATTGCACCAAGCTATCCATCCTTACAAAATTAATTTTGCTCACTCTCCCCCAGCATTTCAACTGTTAAGTTCACACCATTATGTTTAAACTCAGTACCTCGCCTTATCTCTGTAACGCGCTACAGGCCTGCAGTTTCCCTCATATCTTTCCTTTGATTCCATCCAGCCTTTTATGGGACCCCTCCTTTCTTTCCACCATTGACAGCTGTGACTTTAACTGCCTAGGTCTTACTCACTTTACATCTCTTCTTAAAACCCAAACATCAATTCTTTTAATCTTTCCACCCGGACTATGACCCCACCACTGAGCATCAAGCCATTGTTTCCAGGATTATCACTGAACTTATCTTCTCTGGAGATCTTCTCTCCACAGCTTCCAACCTCATAGTCTCTCAACCCTGGACAGCCCGCTTCTACTCCTTCCCAAAATCCACAAACAGGACTGTCCTGGTAGACCGATCATGTCAGCCAGTTCTTGCCCCACAGAACACATTTCTTCCTATCTTGACTCCTTTCTCTCTCCCCTTGTCCATTCTCTTCCCACCTACATCCACGATTCCTCTGACACCTTACTCATATCAGCAATTTCCAGTTTCCTGGCCCTAATCCCTTCCTCTTCACCATGGATGTCCAATCCCTCTACACCTCCATCCCCACCAGGATGGTCTGAGGGCTCTCCACTTCTTCCTCGAACAGAGGCCCAAACAATCCCCATCCACCACCACTCTCCTCCATCTGGCTGAACTTGTTCTCTCACTGAACAATTTCTCCTTAAACTCATCTCACTTCCTCCAAGTAAAAGGTGTGGCTATGGGTACCCACATGGGCACCAGTTATGCCTATTTCTTTATGGGGTATGTGGAACATTCCTTGTTCCAGTCCTACTCAGGCTGCATGTCCTCGTCTGGATCTGGAATTTTTTTAAAATCAATTTTGCCTTCAATTTCCACCCCCCCCATCACCTTCACATGGTCCATATCTGACCATGTCCCTCCCTTTCCTTGACCTCTCTGTCTCCATTTCTGGTGATAGATTATCCATCAATATTCATTACAAGCCCACCAACTCCACAGCTACCTTGACTACAGTTCCTCACACCCCGTTTCCTGTAAGGACTCCATCCCATTCTCTCAGTTCTTTCGCCTCGATCGCACCTGTTCCAATGATGCCACTTTCCAAAACGGCATTTCTGACATGAATTCCTTCTTCCTTAACCGAGATTTCCCATCCACTGTGGTTGACAGGGCCCTCAACCGTTTCCGACCCATCTCCTGTGCCTCTGGCCTCACACCTTCCCCTCCCTCCCAGAACCATGACAGAGTCCCCCTTGTACTCACTTTTTACCCCACCAGCCTTCACATTCAAAGGATCATCCTCCTTCATTTCTTCATGCTGGAGCATGATGCCACCACCAAACACATCTTCCCCTCACCCCACCCCCATCAGCATTCTGTAGAGACTGTTCCCTTGGGGATACCCTGGTCCACTCATCCATCATCTCAACCCCTTCCCACGGCAACTTCCCATGCAATCGCAGAAGGAGCAACACCTGCCCCTTTACTTCCCCCCTCCTCACCATCCAAGGGCCTAAACACTCCTTTCAGGTGAAGCAGCGCTTCACTTGCACCTCATTCAATTTGGCTTACTGCATTCACTGTTCTCAATGTTGTCTCCTCTACATTGGAGAGACCAAACACAGATTGGGTGACCGCTTTGTGGAACACCTTCGGTCTGTCCACAAGCATGACCCACACCTTCCTGTCACTTGCCATTTCAATACACCGTCCTGCTCTCATGCCCATATATCCTTCCTTGGCCTGCTGCATTGTTCCAATGAAGCCCAATGCAAACTGGAGGAACAGCACCTCATCTTCCGACTAGGCACTTTACAGCCTTCTGGACTTAACATTGAGTTCAGCAACTTCAGACCATGAGCTCTCTCTTCTATCCTTACCCCTTTTTTAATCCTTTTTAAAAAAATTATTTTTATTTTTTATCTACTTATTTTTATTTTTATTTACGTTTTTTCATTTATTCATTGTTTTATCCCCTTTCCCCCTAATTTTTAGCCCTTTTCTATCCTTTTTCTTCCAACCCCTCCCCCCACCCTACCCCCAAATGGGCCATCTGCTGCGTGTTCCATTATGTTCTTTCACAGAGTGCTTAGCCCTGTTCTGCAATTAAATTCAGCTTTCTTACCTTTATGCCACTATCAGCACCTTCTTTACTCCCTACCACTACCATTAACACTCCCTTTGTCTTTTTGTTCATGACATCTTTGTCAATTTCTCCTTAGTCCCTGCCTGTCGCTGGCCTTCTATCTAACTTTACCTGTTCCATCCCCCCTTAAACACTGCCCCCCCTTAAACAATATAAATTTCATCACATTTCTACTTCTCTTTAGCTCTGAAGAAGGATCATATAGACTTGAGATGTTAATTGTGTTTCCCTCTCCACAGATGCTGTCAGACCTGCTGAGTTTTTCCAGCATTTTCTGTTTTTATTTCAGACTTTGAGCATCCCCAATATTTTGCTTTTATCTTTTAATCTTTCCTTTGACTCAAAGTTCATTTTCTATTGAAATGCCTTGAGTTGTTTCTCTGTAATATAAGCACACTATACTACTGCACAATGCTTTTGTTATTGATGTTGACTTGGCTTTGCTGTCAAAATTGTGAAATATAACTGCTTGGGCCCCTATACCACCAAACAATGAACACTTGAATCCCTTCATTCCAAATTCTATCATAACTTCCAAAGGTAAAAAGGTAGCGCTCTCCAACTTGTTCTATCTGTCTGCATCCTTTGGCATTGATCGCAGCTACATTTTGAAACTTCCATTTTTACAGTGTTATCTATCTTACAGGAAGGGTTGCTCCCAATGACTAATGGAAATAAGTGGATAACTGAGAGCCCCTAGGTTTTGGTTTTCACGTATGATGCAGCAACAAGATAATGAGCAGCACAATACAAATCAATGTAATCCTTCATTAGTTATATGCTTGTTTAATTTCAGGCAAGTGGAGACCAGTGTTGTCAGACTGTGTGCTGAGGCGACAATCCTTGCATAGCTTTGTGTTATGAAAATTCTAGTGGGGAATCAGGGAAGTGCATAATTGGGGCTGGCTAATGGAGGATTTATTGTATATCCTATTAATGGTTCTTTTAGGGCTTGGATTCTGAAATTGTGTGCCTTCAACTTGTTAACTGCAGTGATTTACTTAATTTGTTCATATATGCCTTTTACTAGTGCTGCCTCTTATATACAGACATAATAAAGCATAATGTTCCTGAAACACTGATGTGCAAATCACTAGAATTGGGTTTCTTTAGCTGTGATATGTCATCTATCATCATTATTGTTCTGATTGTCATATTCCTTTATGTAAGGGAGAATTAGCCCTTTATGTTCTCTTGAGCACACACATACTACTAATACTTTAAAATAAATATTCTTCGCTGAAAGATTCTGAAGAATGACACTTTCCTCTGTTTATCCACTATTGAATATTAGAAAGGTACACTGGAGAATACAATATGTGTGCTTCTATCATAGGCCATATATAAAAAATACATGCCCCATCTCAACCACAGAATTCATAGAAAAATCAAACCTTGAATTTAGTCCTATAAAAATATTGTTTGTCCAAGGTATTCTGTGATAATGGCTTGATGGCTATGTTGCTAGGCAGGGGTGAAGGTCTCATGGGGATAAGTGATCAATTTAAATTCACTTCATCAAACGTTCCATTTTAATCACCCTCTCGGAAAAAAAACTGAATTAAACCCAAATATGTTTACCAAAGCTGCTTATTGACACTGGAACTATTGAGATTTTAGCTCCTAAGAATTGTAAGGTGGCACAGCTTTAAAATATATTAGCTATGTCTCAGTATAAAACAAGTCACATATTGAAATGCATAACTGTCTGTGGAGAGAACAAAACCCTATTAATGTGCTTTGAGAACAATGGGGGATGCCAGAGAAGAACAGATGCCATGTCGAATTCTGTGTTAGTTCTGGCTCAGGGCTCCATTGTCGTATTCTGGCCTATCCAACCCAGCCCAAAGTCCGAAGCAGTTCCATTCTCCCTGGCATACATTTCAACCTTGAGAAATGAATTAAAATATGTACTGAAGTGTATGCTTATCAAATAGTTGTAACACTGCTTATGATGACCGCACATTCTATTATTTAATTTGCTTGCGTGTAACCAATGATTAACAATTTTGCTGCTTGATTGCGACTTTGTAGCAGCTGCTCCAGGCTGTTACATAGTACATTAGAAATCAGAGTTAATAGCATGAGAACCTTTGTAATTTGAAGGTCCGATAGTGTAAAGGCTTCAGCCTCCCTTCCCTATTGAGGGGAGTCCTTTCCTGCTGATTTCCATAAGAGATGTAGTATCTGATGCATGACAGACTCCAGTACACTAAACAAATGGTGGCAGTTATTCACTAAACTAACAGGTAACCATTTATAAAGCAGTTCTTTGGTCTAATTTATTCCTATTCATCTCTCTGTAACTTATGATAATTTTATATTCCATTATTAAAGCCTACTGAAAATGTGCTTCCTTGCTTCACACTGCTGCACTTTCTAATAGAGGTAAAAATGCAACTGCGCAGCTGATTCTGTTTTACTTAAAGATAGTGATAGGTTAATAAAATATTGATGAAGGGCTATGTCCCTTTGGGAGTACCTCTTTGTAACAATGTAAAGCTTAGCTGCTTACATTGTGAGCTTTTATGACATAGTTGAGCAAAATCAAATGCGCAGCTAACAATTACATTAGACTTAAATTTTCACTTGTTCCAGACCAAAACCTTGCTAACTGGCAAGAATAGCTTCCCATCAATCAGCATCCTCCGATTGTGGTTGTCAAGCAGACATTGGCTTCCATTTTTAAGTACCATTCAAGAACAGTTTAGCATGTGATATGCTCGTACAATTCCAATAATGGAGAGGTAAATAAAAGGGGCGTGGTTGAGGATTTATCTCCTCCATTTTCAGTATGGTGCTGCAAACCATTTCCTACACCGTCTTTCAGATGAGACATTAAACTGAGACCCTCCTGCCCTCTCAAATCGATAATAAAGGATCCCATTCTCTCCAGTGTCCTGGCTAATACTTATCTCACACTTAACACCCCTAACAGATTATCTGGTGATTTGTTTCATTGCTGTTTGTGTAATTTTGCTGTGCCTAAATTGGCTGCTTCATTTCCCATAATACACAACACTTGAAAAGTATCCCCTTGGCTGTGAAGCATGCTGGGGAATCCTAAGATTGCGAAAGGTGTGGTATGAAATGGAAGTCTTTTTAAAAAATTTTGTTTTAAGAAAAGTTATAAATATTTGCTGTTAATGAGCTATTGCCATTTAACAAGCTGGCTCAGAAATCTTCCGAGATTTCCAGGAAATAGGGATGCATGCCCATGCTATAAGACTAGGGAATACTAGCGCATACTCATCTTTACACTGGGAGAGATAAGAGACATACATGGCTGGAGAGGCAGATGCTAACCAACCAGCTGGGCTCCAGCCTATGAAAACAGATGAGCAATTAGATCTACTGATGGGGATCAGAGATATCCCGTGTCCTATTAGACCAGCATGAATCAGTTTTGCTTCCTCACTGACAAGACAACCTTGTTAAAAATTACAAAATAATTGTAATAAGACATTTACATTTGTCATTGTGACTCAGGAGATTAAAACAGCTGTTTGCATGTGATGATGGTGGGAGACAATAGCAAGATATGCAAAAATAACCCTGCACATGTGCCTTTGGATTTATTTAATTTCTCTGTAAGATTTCATTTTTCATCTAAAAACAAGTCAGAATTTTGAGTTAGTGCTGTTCAGGGTACTCTGGCCTCACAACTAGTTTGACGCTCAATTCTGTAAATTGGGTTGAATGGTTTCTGTTAAATAACGCCCCCCGCCCCTCGCCTCAGGTTTGCTGATGACACTTTATCATTCTTTTGTTTCTTTTTTAAAAATAAATAACTCGCTATTTCTAATTTTGCATTTTTAGATCCTTTCCAGTTTCTTTGCCGCATTAACATTTTGGCTTGCCGACTGGCTCGAGCTCCGCTATGCCCTTAACCCAGGCTGACGCTTTGGTGCGTTACTTTGGGAGTGCTGCACTTTTGGAGGTAGCCTCTTTAAAATCGAGGGCCAGAACATTGCCGCTGGCGTGCGAGGGTGGGGGGTGGCGGGCCCAACACACCGACGCTAAAAATGACACACAATGATGGTGGGCATGAGTCCCGACGTCACCTCGTTTTGTTTCGATATTTCGCTCGGCGGGTGTGTGCCGGAGGCGGCTGTGCGCTCGCCGAACTGTCAGCGGTCTATTACGGCCATTAAAAAAAAAGCAATTAACGTGGTTAACCGCGCTTCCCATCCAAGCTTAAGGTTGCCGGGCAGGTGAAGAAACCAAGCGGCCTTCGCATTCTTCAGGAAACCTCATCCACGGGTGTGCGTGGGAAAGAGCGCAGCAATCTCCCTGGGTCACGGAGCTGCCTCATGGAGATTAAGTAGATAATAAAACTTTTTTAAAAAATAAAGTAAAATATTATTTAAACATCTTCCCTCATGTGAGAGTGTCACATGAGCTGGGACATGTTTGTGAAGTTTGCAACATTTATTTAATTATTTTATAAAACCTTCTGGAAACCTCACCCCGCCCGTGGATGAGGTTTCCTGAAAACCGCGATGGCCACTTGGGCCCTTCGCTTGCCCGCCAACCTTAAGGTTGGACGGGCAGTGTCGTTACTAAGTTAAATTACCTTTTTAATGGCCTTAATAGGCCGTTGACAGTTTGGCGGGCGCTCAGCCGCCCATGTCATGCTCTTCCGAACGAAATATCGAAATGATGTGTGATGACGTTGGGGCACATGCCCAACGTTATTTTACATGTCAGGTACACCCCCATACACCAACCAGAAGATTCAGCCCAAGGTCCTAGCTGCTTCGTTAGATATATCTAAAAAAAAATCCCATGACAGTTTTGCAAGGAAGAGCAAGGGGGTTCTCCTAGAGTATTGGACAATATTCATCTCTCGACTAAAGCCATCAAAATAGTTTAACTGGACATCATTCATTTTATTTCTGTTTGTGGTAGCTTTTTGTGTGCAAATTGGCTGCCTTTCAGATTTTATGATCAATAAATTTTCTTATCAGCTGATCTCTAGCAAGTGGAGCCAAGAAACAGTATGCAGTACAAATGTTTAGAGCAGATGTACGCTCAATTTTACCATTTCCTATGTCACAGTAGAATGACCAATAGACTTATAGCCTCTAATTGGCCAGGTTTCTGAGAGACTTCATCACATGACCTCCAGACTCTAATTTCTCCATTGCCAATATTTTTATAACTAACAAACAAAACCAGCATGGACTCAATGAACTGAATAACCTCCTTCTGTGGCATAATGAATCCATGAAAAGCGTTCAAAGAAAATAAAAAGAAAAGATGCTTTTTGTTAATGCACCTATGATTTTTCAGCCTGGGTTGCTCCTAGCAGCTTCCAGGTGATTAATTTTCAATTCCAGAAGATGCCAGGACAACCTTGGAGGGATGGCAACCTTAGTGACCGAGTTTGATAACTACAGCTTCCTGTTTGCTTTTCTGCTCCACTGCTGTTAACAACAAAAAAAAAACACCCAGAGGATTTAATATAAACTAAAACTAGACAGACATTTTAAGACTTAAACCCCACACTGATCCCCAATGTGAGAGAAGCCCATTTCAGCAAGGTGCTATGCTAATTAACCAAATGAACTATTAGTCATTTTTTTAAATAAAGTTTCTAATCACCATTTTTTTCAATTTGAAACACCGTCTAAATAGACGAAGAACAAACCTACCTTGGCTTTAACCTCGTCATATTTGGAGTGATGAATCAGAGATATGCTAGTTTGAGCTAAGAGCGGTGAGAAGCTTAGAGCAATGAATCAATTGTACTAACAGCTGATTGTGAATTTAATTTTTCAGTAGAGTTATTTATGAACCTTACATTTTATGAGATAGTCACAGACAGAGGTGAGGGTTGAAAGATTAAAGGTGCTTGTTGTAATTAATTTTGCAGTTTCCACAGTGACGGAAGATAATTGCTGTTCGACCATTTAGGGCCGCACCTTAGGAAGAAGTCATCATAACATGTCCTTCTGAGCCCTAAACTTGTTTTATTGTGATTTCCAATCAGGGAACAAATGTTCGCTGAAATATTATGCTGTTAAATTCCCACACTCAGGGCTGAATTTTCTGGCTGATGGGCGGGTGGCAGATCCTGCATGTCAGCGCTTACAATGTCGTGCGCTGACGTCGGGCGAGTGTCCCGGTGTCAGCGTGCGGCATCGCGATATTTAGGCGGGTGGGCGGGCCATGAAGCGCAACGGCACCCACCATTAATTAAAGGCCTTGTTAAGGCCCTTAACTCAGCAATCAACATCGATTTTTAGGCGCCTGTGCGATCTTCGGCTCGGCACAATGGCGCAACGGGCAGGTGGGTAAGTGATTTCTTAACAAACCTCATCCACGGGCGGGATATGTGGGCTCTGAGGGGTTGTTCATGTTTTTTCTGAAGTATTTAATGCAGAAAGTGTTTGAAACTTGCCTGTGTGATTGTTAGCAGTTCACATCGATTTCCAACAGCTTTCTCTGTACCTTGAAGCTTCAGCTCACCGGTCTGCAGACAGTAATCTTTATCGGGCCTGCAGCTTTCCGGAGGCCTCCATTTAGCCTGGCTATGGGTGCTGACATCTCCACTGGAGGCAGCTCCTCTGAGGAGGATGGAAGGGATAGAAGGAGGAGGAGGCCAGGAGTGGACAATCAGCCTCCAGGGGAGCCACCTTTGGGAGGCCAGGCGCAGGCACAAGGGGCACAGGGCCAAGAAGTTGTCCAAGGTGGAAGGGGCCGCAAAAGATACCACAATCCTGCTGCCAGAGCATACAGGCAGCGAAGCAGCTACATCAATATGTCTGAGGTGCAGTGCTGAAGGAGGCTCCGACTGTCAAGGGAAACAGTCAACTATATCTGTCAGATGATTGGCCCTGAGATCTCCCCTAACTGTGTGGGTGGACACCCCATGCCAGCGGCTCTGAAGGTCACAGTTGCCCTCCACTTCTATGCATCTGGCTCCTTCCAGGACCTGCTGGGTGATCTTTGCAGTGTCTCCCAATTAGCTGTCCACACTTTTGTCAAGCAAGTTACAGACATTCTATCCAGATGGGCATTGACCTTCATCCACTTCCGCTGCGATCAGGCAAGTCAGATACAGGGAGCCAGAGGCTTCGTGGCCATTACTGGCTTCCCCCGTGTCCAGGGTGCAATAGACTGTACACATGTGGCCATCAAAGCGTCAGCAGGTGAGCCTGGTGCCTTCATCAACAGGAAGGGCTTCCACTCCATGAACGTGCAGATAGTGTGTGATCACAGGATGCAGATTCTGCAAGTTTGTGCAAGGTACCCAGGCAGCTCCCACCACGCCTACATCCTCAGACACTCCCAGGTGCCATGGCTCTTCAGTGCTCTGGCTCGGCTGGATGGATGGCTGCTGGGTGACAAGGGCTATCCCCTCAGAAGGTGGCTCATGACGCCTCTTCGCTATCCAAGAACAGAAGCTGAGCAGCGGTACAATAGGAGCCATGGCACCATAAGGGCTGTGGTGGAGAGAGCCATTGGTCTTCTCATGATGCCCTTCCGTTGCCTGGACCGCTCAGGGGGTGCACTCCAATACCCCCCAGATCGTGTCTCTGTGATAGTGGTAGCATGCTGCAGCCTGCACAATCTTGTGCTGGAAAGGGGGGATGTAGTTGACGATGAAGATCTTGACGCACTGGATGAGGCTGCACATGATGAATCCATCAGTGGCTCAGTGGGGCGATGATGAGGGGCAGCACACCGACCCACTACTACACCAAGGGGGCAGGGACACTAGGGACACTTTAATCCAACGAACCTTCAGCTAGCTCCACACACATGGATCTGCAGGAACAGTATTGCCTGGCACTTCCACACGTGGCACTTAGGTGCTACATCTTCCAACTCATCAGCTGCAACTAAGGGCTTAGTACAGAAACATCAATATCCACTCAAACACTCGTAATATGACAGTGATGACTGTCAGCCATGGTCAGAAAAATGGACTTTATTCCGTCCAAAATAAAACACAAATGTTGCTCAGACGTACATAATGAAACATTCCCTAACCTGTGGTCAACACAAAATCACCAGTGACATACCCGTGGAGTGCTTAAGGTGCCTTATGCTTACGTTTGTGGGTGCTACATCTTGTTGCCACCCCATTGCTCGGAGTGGCTTGTGAGACAGCCTGCTGACCCTGCTGTCCTGTTGGCATCGATGACCTTGGCGGCCGTCCTCTGGCTCATGGAGCCTGTGCTGGCCCTGCCTGGGAGGGAGCGGCCAGTTCCAGAACTGACACCTCCCCAGTTCTCGCAGCCTCAAGGGATGCAACAGTCACTGGCAGAGGGGCGGAGGAGCTGCTGCCCTCATCTGGAGCGCCCTGAGAGGAGCTTACAGCGACGACAGGCAGCTGCTGCGCCGATGTGAGGTCACATTGGACCTCCCTGCTCACTGCAGATGGATGGGCACCGAGCACCGACACTTGGTGCCCAGAATATCTCCCACATTGCCAATGACCACCTGTGGCCATTACTGCCAAGAGGGCTTGCAGGTCAGAGCGTAACCCAATCAGAAGAGTCTCCATCCGATCGAAGCCCCTCTCCATGAGATTCGCCAATCTCTTAGTGGAGGAAGCCTGACGCTCTGTCCTGAGGTTCATGTCTTCGCTGACACGCTGCCTGGACTCCTCCATCACAGAGACAAACTGAAGCACACCCTCATGCAACCCTGCCAGATGCTCCCATGCACCGTGCCGCTTGTACTGCAGCTGCTGCATTGGTGACATCTCCAGAGGCACATCATCACTGCCAGACTCTGCATGTGCGTGGTCCCCTGCAGTCCTCCGGCACTCTCTGTCTGTGCCATCTCCTCCAGCGATTGTGAAGTGCCCTCTCCACTGTGCCCCGGGACATTAGTGGATGTTATCTTCCCTGCCGAAGTGTTTGTCGCTGCGCCGGTGCCTGGCTGGCTGAAAGGATGTGCCGCAAATTGCAAGTCATGGCCCTCAGGTGTGGAGGGGGGGCTCCGGACATGTTGGGGGCAGCCATGCAGTGATGATACTGAAATTAACAACAAGGACAGTGCATCAGTTAGCGTTCAGTCAGTAACACCTTTCTTCCCTTTCCCTCCCAGCCTCATAAGTTGCTTACCCTTCAAGAACCTAAGGAGACGAACATTAGTGGGCTGGTAAATAATCAAGAGGAGGCCCAAACATTACACGTGCATGCAGACAGGCTGGTCAGATGGCCTAATGAATGCCACATGGAATGTTACGTGGATATGTGTTCGGTTAAGCACTTAGGCAAGACAAACAAGGTACGGGAATACATGAGTAAAGGTAGGACCGTGGGAAGTCACAACGATTAAAGGGACCTTGCTGGGCAGACCTGTTAAGGTAGCAGAACAGGAGCATAAGGCGTTTAACAAGCTAGACCTGCCTTTATTGGCCGAGGAATAGAATGCAGGAAAAGGGAGGTCATGTTGCAAGTGCAGAAAACACTGTTGAGCCACATCTACACTTCTGCGTTCAGCTGTGACCTGCACTTCATGGGAGGGATGGCATTAGAGTGGGGAGAGTGCAGAGGTTCCTGACCTGGATACATGTTGGCCTGGAGAGTTGGAGTGATGAGGAAACATTGCAAACACTTGTGACATTTGCCATGGAGAACAGGAGATTGACAGGTCACATTATTGACCTTCATACCGTTATGAGGGGCATAGAATGGGTGGACACATGGCAATTTTTCCCCTTGGCGCAGGGATGACTAACGTGGTGAAATTTATTTAAGTTGAGTGCCATGAGGTTGACAGGTGAGGTGCTGAGCACCTTTTGGACAGAGTAATGTGGGACGCAGTGACTGAAAGGGTGGCAGAGGTACAAACCCTCCTAAGATGCAGAACGTCTTTGGATGTGCAGCAGCGATGCCATGACATGTTAGGCCATGAGGACAGTGGTCACAAATGGGATAAGGCAACTTTGGAAGATGCTAGAGACGCACATCCCCAAGGGGCTGAGGGACCTTTGTGTATGACCCAAACGTCTGACTGTATCAGTCTGTGAATGAGCAGTGTCGCAGCAATAGTGATTGCAGCAACCATCAGTGCTTTGGATGCACTGATGGTTTGGATGGTGGGGAGACAGAGTGGATGGGACTGTGGACCTCAAATCTTGGCCGCTGCACCCCAGCCTGCTGCCCTGGCCGCCTGTCTCCTCCCCAGCTCCATGACCTGCTCCTCATTGGTGGTGAGGCACTGCAGCACGGCGTGCCCATCACCAGTCCGCCGGCGCTCCCACATATTGTGCTCTGATTTTGCCTGCAGAACAGAGAAGAGCATTTATTGGGGCTGATCGCTCATGTACTCTGCACGTGTACGCCACACCCCAACCACAGTGGCCCATCTGAGGCCTCCAGCGGCTCCTGTCCACACTGCAGTTGATCAGTCCCCAGAAGATAGTATGGCTGGTCCCAACCCCCTCCCCCAACGGACACCTTGGACACATTCGGCATCCATCACTTTGAGTAACACATGGGTCTTAGCGCCCATGGCAAGGAGGCACAACTAGGTGTGGCACTGAGGCCAGCAGATGGCCCTTGGCCACAACACCTTGAGGCTCCCCTTCCACCATCTCATCACCATCAATATGACATGTGTTGGAGTTCTGAGTATATGTCCAGCTGCCTCTCCTGCAGGTTGCCCCCAGACTACTCAAATACGACAAACACCAACATATGCTGCAGGGAGAACCCATCTTCTCCTCAACCAATAAGGCTGATGTAAGCATGGTCACTATCTGTTTGCCCACCCAGCATGTGCCAAATGCCCAATGCAATAATGACACTAAGACATGCACAGGGGCAGGGGGGGCGGTGTTCAAAGGCTAAGGCTACCTGCTGGGTCAAATGGCCATGGCTGACATGGTACTCACCCTTCCAGAGCGCAACAAATCATTGAGGCGCATGCGGCACTGCGTTCCGGTGTGCCGCACATCATCATGGGCACTTACAGCCACCGCCACCTCCTGCCACGCCTGCCTGGTGACGTGGGAGGCCTCCTTCTCCCATCCTCTGGAAACAAAACATCCCGATGGCTGGACACCTCTTGGAGGAGGACAGCAAGGCAGGCATCTGAGAACCGAGGGGCACAGTGGCCCCCCCCGCTGGCCTACCCTGCACACTGCCCCCCTCCTCCTCCTCTGCCCTCACATCTTGTGCTACCTGGTGACTGGCCATGGTGAACAGCCTATCAGAGGGTGCCTGGCCGCTCTTTATACAGATTGCCGGTTCCTATTTGGAACCAGCGGTCTGAGCACACCCGCCACCGATTCGATTTTCCCATTGTACATGGGAGTCGCAAACCCGCTGGGCTGGCCTTAATTGGCCCGCCCCTGCAAAATGGCGGTGCAGCCCATTTTAGCGTCGGCGATCGGCTGCCCGCCTACCGCCGAGTCAATCGGGCCCGTTCGCCCGTCGAGGGCAAAATTCAGCCCTAAATGTTCAAATGGCGAATGTAACCAGGAACTGCACTCAGGAGAATCAGCAAAATAATTTGATATACCAAAGTCAAAGCAAGGTTTGTGGCATTTTTCATGTTAACCAATGCAATGCTGTCATTGCAGAATCCCAAAAAATTATCTGTGTGATGTTGGTGTACGTTTAACTCTTGTGCTGGCTATTATAGCTTTTGCACTGAGTTAATGGCACACATATTCCTCTTCCCCACCTTGATCCCATCCAGAATCCCCAATTACCGCCCTCCTCCATCCACCGGGATTTCATGGTCCAAACATGACCCTGCAACAAGCTAATCCCCTGAGAAGGGTTTGTAGAAACAGCGATGGCTGTAGTTGGAATGCTTCCCCACCCCACTCCCCAAAAGATTGAGAGAAAGGACCATGCACCTTCTTAGTCCTTATCTTTGCTGCCTTTCAGACAATCCAGTCCAGCTCCCACCAACCTCCAACCCCTCAGCACAGGAGCCAGCAATAACATGCTGGCACCTCCCCAAATGAATTTCTAGGTGGTACTCCAGAGGAAAATGTGGTGGGAGGCAAGATTACCTCTCCTGCCTGATTTCCATGCAATTTAAATGCCTGTAGCAGTTATAGGTGCAGAGTTTCTGCCCTTTTCCTTTTATATAGGAACACTGCATTCCCTAGGCATATTGGAAAGGAATGTAAGGGACAATATTGCTGAATAAAGTTACAGGCTATAAAATGTAGCATGTATACTAATTTGCATTAAACCTCTGTTGTTAAAATTAAATAGCATAATTTCACCTCAGAAATATTTCACTCGCTCAGTGAATTTCCTTTGGTCAAGAATTTTGAAGAAAGAAAGACCTTGGCCTAGATTTTCTTCTCCTGTTAGGTGCGCAGAGCCGAAAGAATTCACAACTTCTAAAAAATTCCTGACCGATGGTCAGGTGTTTATTCTGGCATGGCGGCTGACCCTGCAGTGAGTCCAGAGGACGCTGTTGCGGAGGTGGGCTGGGCGAAGGTAAAACATAAAACAGTCCTCCAACCCTCACCCCACCCACCCCCCTCACCCCTCCCACACATTCCCATGCCCCATTCATGCCAACCCATGTCAACCTATGCCCCCACCCACTCCCCATGGTCCCTCAGAGCTTTGATGATAACCTATGCTCCCCACCCAACTGCCATGGCCCCTCATACTCACCATGCTAACCTATGCCCCCAGCCGCCACCTTTTGCTCTTACACCTACCATGCCAGCTCACCCAGTGTCCGCAATGGGCAGACCTCAGGACCCATGCTGCGCTTAAATAAAATTAAGTTCCAAGTGTCTATTGCAAACTTTATTTCATTCATAAAAACCTATTTATTACTTCTGCCATTTTCGGCATGATGGAGAGGCTATCTGCCATGGCGAAAATCTAGCCCCTTGAGTTTATATAGGACTACTGACCATCCTAAAGGGCTTCATGTAGATTTGAAGTGCAGTCACCATTGTCATGTAGGGAAATGAGGTATAATCTGTGCACAACAAGATCCCACAAACCAATGGGATAAATGTCCCACTAATCTGTTTATTGTTGTGTGGCTTTGGTTAAGGCATAAATTTTTATCAAGATAGTGGAGGAATTCCCCTGCTCTTCTTAAAAAAGTGCCATGAGTTCTCTTATGAGATGGTGGCCAGTTTAATATCTCACCTGAAAGATGGCAGCTCTGACAATGCAGCACTCCCTCAGTACTGTACTGAAGTGCCAGCCGAGATGATGTGCTCATGGTTTGGAGTGGGCCTTAAATACCCTGACCTTCTGACCCAGAGGCATGGGTGTTAAAAGTAAGCCAAGGCTTACACCTTCTAGTGAATAGTCATCCTTAAAAATTCTACTTTTGATCAAGGTTGAGTTGTTTTTGCAGCTGGGGTAATTTTTACATTAAAGGCACTATAAAAGTGCAGTTGCTGTTGCTACTATAATGCAAGTATTCAAAAGCCGAATTTGTAAGGGTGATCAGTTATATGGATTCATGGTTTAAAACATGTTTAGGGCCAATGACCGGAAGCACCTTATCAAGTATAATGGAAATCTAGTAAACCATTTTAAAGTGATTTTGCACATTACAGTTTTATAGATGAATGATGTAAATGAGTATCTCCTAACATGAATATTTTGAAAGGAATTCAAAACTATACATGTGCAGGTGACCAAGCATTGTATTATACTTAAAAATGAATTATTACTGAGGCTTTTCAGTTTGGATTCACAAACAGGTCAATGAATAAACTAACACTTGTGATGGTGTCATGAAACAAACACCCTCCTTTCATTTTATTTCCCGGCCAACCCTCCTCCACAAAGAACAGAATTTCACCCAAGCCGAGCGGGGTCGGTGGGGGTGGGTGAGAAGCTGACCATCACCCGTGATTGGGGCCGGAAGGCAAGTTCATGCCGGTGGGCCAATTAAGGCCCACCCAGTGTGAAACACGAGTGGCAGCGCTGCCTGTGCGGGCAGGGTGAGGAGTGCGAGCTGGGCGAGCGCAAGGGCATGCTTCATAATCTCCCTGAGGCACTCAGCTACCTCAGGGAGATGAGGATTATAAAAACAAAGAAAATAAAAATGTAATGGAACATGTCCCGTCATGTGACTCTGTTAGTACGCCATTAATTAAGTTTTAAAAATGTTTATTTGCTTCTGGAAACCTCATCCCACCCGTGGATGAGGTTTCCAAAAAAGTGCAAAGGCCGCTTGGCCTATTCGCCTGCCCGTCAACCGTAAGGTTGAACCGGCAGCGAAAAGCTTATTTAAGTTAACTTTTTAATGGCCTTAGTAGGCCTTTTAATTGTCAGCGGGTGCGCTGCCAACTCCGGCGCATGCCCATCAACCAAAATATCGTGCGTCATTTTATGCTTGGTCGGGTCGGGCACCCGTCAGCTGCCAAGCTAAAAATTTTGCCCCAAGATTCTGGCAGGGTCAAAGGTTGAAAGCAGCTGCATCATTCTTGGTACCCAATGGGGAATGTGTTATTCAGTAGAAGAAAGGTTAATTTTACAACTTATTAATTACCACATATGAATAGATCATTTTGGTTCATTCTTTCTATCAGATCTATTAAACACAATTATAAAGATTTATAAAGACACTAAGGACTAAATTGAATAGCCACCTAAAAATGAGTGTGGCATTTGCAAAGGACAATAAACTAGTCCCTAATTATTGCAATGCAAGCAGCACACCAACTTTGTGCCATTTGCTAATTTGAATTTTCAGTGTTAACCATGGTCTTCATTGGCCAGACACCTCAGCAGGGGCCAATATCGGCAGTAGCCAGCATCACATAAATCTAAGATAAAAGCAAAATATTGCAGATGCTGGAAACCTGAAACAAAATCAGAAAATGTTTGAAAAACTATACTGCTTTGGATACTGTTGGGGGGATGGCCTCTCAGGGGAAAGCAGCAACAGCCAAGTTCACGGCAGCGTGGGTGGCTCTGCTGCTCAGAGGGGCGGGAGGAAAACAAGTGGCAGGGCTATAGTGATAGGGGATTCAATAGTTAGGGGCACAGACAGACGTTTCTGTGGCCACAAACGTGAATCAAGGATGGTATGTTGCCTCCCTGGTGCCAGGGTCCAGGATGTCACGGAGTGGCTGCAGGACATTCTGGGGAGGGAAGGTAAACAGCCAGTGGTCGTGGTACACATTGGTACCAATGACATAGGTAAACTAAGGGATGAGGACCTGCAAGCTCAGTACAGGAAGTTAGGAGATAAAGTAAAATGCAGGACATCAAATGTAGTAATCTCAGGGTTACTCCCAGTTCCACGTGCTAGCAAGAGCAGGAATAAGAGGATAGAGCAAATGAACGCGTGGCTGGAGAGATGGTGTAGCCGGGAGGGATTCAGATTCTTGAGGCACTGGGACCGGTTCTGGGGAAGGTGGGGCCTGTACAAACCGGACAGGCTGCACCCATGCAGAGCTGAGACCAGTGTCCTTGCAGGGGCTTTTGCTAGTTCTGTTGGGGAGTATTTAAACTAGTGTGGCAGAGGGATGGATCGCAGAACAGGATCAGATAAGTCAGATTCAGATCACAAAATTGGAGGTAGAACATTAGCTAGGGATGTTGTGATAGACGAGTTACAGGAGAAGCAAAGTTTAAAAAGTGTCCAGCTAGGGAAATTGACGGGGTTAAACTGCTTATGCTTCAATGCAAGGAGTATTACAAACAAGGTAGATGAGTTAAGGGCACAGGTAGACACATGGCAGCAGGATGCCATTGCAATAGTGGAGACCTGGCTAAAGGAGGGACAAAACTGGCAGCTTAACATCCCTAGTTATAGAGTCTTCAGACACGATACAGTAGGAGATAAAAAAGGAGGGGGGGGGTGGTTTAGCACTTATGGTTAAAGAATCAATTCCAGTTGTGAGATGGGATGATATACTAAATGGGTCAACAAAAGAGGCTTTATGGATTTAACTTAAAAATAAAAAAGGGACAGTCACACTACTGGGAGTATACTACAGATGCCCAAATAGTGAAAGGGAGATAGAAGAACAAATATGTCGGCAAATTTCTGCTTGTAAGAACAAGAGGGCAATAATAGTAGGAGACTTCAACTATCCTAATATCAACTGGGATTCAAACAATGTAAGGGGCACTGAGGGAGAAAAATTCATGCAGTGTGTCCAGGAAAAATTTTTCAACCAATTAGTGACAAACCCAATGAGAGGAGATGCAATTCTAGACCTAGTCTTGGGGAACGAAGAAGAGCAAATGGGTGAAGTGGAAGTCGGTGACCATATCGGGGACAGTGATTAGATTTAGCATTCCCATGGAAAAGGACAGAGATAAGACAGGAGTAAAAGTCTTGAACTGGGTGAAGGCAAATTTTGCAGAAATGGGAAGGGACTTGGCTGAGGTGGACTGGACAGCACTGCTGGAGGATAAAACAGTGGAAAACCAATGGGAAGCATGAAAAAGCGAGATCCTAATTGTACAAAGTAGACATGCCCCCTACAAAAATAAGAGTGGTACTGCCAAATCTAGACCCCCCCCCCACCCCCAGTTGTCTAGAGAAATACAGGGGAAGATGAAACAGAAAAGGAAAGCGTACGATAGGCAAAAAGAACTAAGCACAGCAGATAGCCTAAACAAATATAAGAAGTGCAGGGCTGAAGTAAAAAAGCAAATAAGGAAATCAAAGAGAGGGCATGAAAAAAGATTAGCAAATAAAGTTAAAGATAACCCAAAGATGTTTTACCCATACATTAATGCTAAAAGGTTAGTAAGGGAAAAATGGGACCCATCAGAGATGAAGATGGAAACTTGTGTGTAGATGCTGAGGCTGTAGGAAGGATTTTGAATTAATATTTTGTCTCCGTGTTTACAAAGGAAAGGGAGGATGTAGATATAGTAGTCCAGGAGCAACACTGTGAGATATTGGACAGGATAGTCATAAAGAGAGAGGAAGTACTCGAAGGGTTGAAATCCTTGAAAGTTGATAAGTTACCAGGGCCAGATGGATTGTTTCCGAGCCTGCTGAAGGAAGTCAGAGAGGAGATATATAAATATATATATATATATAAATACCATAGATGACTATGTGGGGAGTAGGATTAGTAAGTTTGCGGATGACACAAAGATTGGCAGGGTGGTTAACAGTGAGATTGAGTGTCTTGGGTTACAGGAAGATATAGACAGGATGGTCAAATGGGCAGTTAATTAGCAGATGGAATTTAACCCTGAAAAGTGTGAGGTGATATAATTTGACAAGGAAGTATTCAATGAATGGCATGGCACTAGGAAGTTCTGAGGAACAAAGGGACCTTGGCATGTGTGTCCATAGATCTCTGAAGGCAGAGGAGCATGTTAATGGGGTGTTGAAAAATGCATATGGGACTCTTGCCTTTATCAATCGAGGCATAGATTACAAAAGTAGGGAGGTCATGTTGGAGTTGTATAGAACCTTAGTGAGGCCCCAGCTGGAGTACTGTGTGCAGTTCTGATCGCCACATTATAGGAAGGATGCAATTGCACTGGAGGAGGTGTAGAGGAGATTCACCAGGATGTTGCCTGGGATGAAACATTTAAGTTATGAAGAGAGGTTGGATAGACTTGGTTTGTTTTCGTTGGAGCAGAGAAGACTGAGGGGTGATCGGATCGAGGCGTACAAGATTATGAAGGACATGGACAGGCTGGATAGGGAGCAGCTGTTTCCTTTAGTTGAAGGGTCAGTCACATGGGGACATAAATTCAAGGTGAGGGGCAGGAGGTTTAGGGGGGATGTGAGGAAAAACTTTTTTACCCAGAGGGTGGTGACGGACTGGAATGTGCTGCCTGGGAGGGTGGTGGATGCGGGTTGCCTCACATCCTTTAAAAAGTACCTGGATGAGCTCTTGGTACGTCATAACATTCAAGGCTATAGGCCAAGTGCTGGTAAATGGGATTAGGTAGGTAGGTCAGGTGATTCTCACATGTTGGTGCAGACTCGATGGGCCAAAAGGACTCTTCTGCACTGAGATTCTGTGATACTGTGATTCTGATTCTGAGATAGCAGATGCTCTGAGGATGATTTTCCAATCTTCTCTAGATACAGGGGAGGTACCGGAGGACTGGAGAAATGCAAACAAAATTCCATCATTTAAAAAGGATCAAAGGAAATGCCAAACAATTATAAGCCAGTTAGTCTTACATCGATGGTGAGCAAATTAGTAGCATCAATCCTGAGAGATAGGATTAACTGTCATGTGGAAAGGCATGGGCTAGTCAGGGATGGTCAGCATGGATTTGTTAAAGGAAGGCCTTTCCTCACAAATTTGATTGAATTCTTTGAGGAAGTGATAAGAAGGGTTGATGAAGGTAGTGCAGTGGATGTTGTGTACATGGATTTTAGCAAGGCATTTGACAAGGTTCCACATGGCAGATTGGTCAGGAAAGTAGAAGCCCTTGGGATTCAGGGTAATGTGGCAAATTGGATAAAAGGTTGGCTTTGTAACAGGAAACAAAGGGTAATGGTCAATGGATGCCCTTGTGAATGGAACGTTGTCTCAAGTGGTGTTCCACAGGGCTCAGTGTTGGGACCCTTGCTGTTTTTGTTATATATTAATGATTTGGACGTGAACATGGGGGGCACGATTGGGAAATTTGCAGATGACACAAAGATTGGCCAAGTAGTGGATAGTGTAGAGGATAGCCATAATCTCCAAAACGATATAGATGGGATGGTGGAGTGGGCGGTAAAGTGGCAGATGGATTTTAGCATTGAGAAGTGTGAGGTCATACATTTAGGGAGGTCAAACAGTTACAGGGATTACACAATAAATGGGAATATACTAAGAGGGGTAGATGAAGTGAGAGATCTTGGCATTCAAGTACACAGGTCCCTGAAGGCAGCAGTTCAAGTAGACAAGGTATTAAATAAGGCATATGGAATGCTCTCCTTCACTGGCAGAGGTATAGAATATAAAAGTAAGGATATAATGTTGGAATTGTATAAAACATTGGTGAGGGCACAACTGGAGTATTGTGTGCAGTTCTGGTCACCAAATTACAGGAAGGACGTAATAGCTCTGGAATGGGTACAGAGGAGGTTTACAAGAATGTTGCCAGGGTTAGAAAAGTGTAGCTACGAGGAAAGATTGGATAGGTTAGAACAAAGAAGGCTGAGAGGTGACTTGATTGAGGTATACAAAATTATGAGGTGAATAGATAGAGTGGACAGGATAAAATTGTTTCCCTTGGTGGGGAATTCTAGAACCAGGGGACATAGATTCAAGCTAAGTGGCAGAAGGGGGGACATGAGGAAGAACATTTTTACGCCAAGGGTAGTGGGTGTCTGGAATTCGCTGCCCAAGTTGGTGGTACAGGCAGAAACTCTAAACTCTTTTAAAAAGTACCTGGATCTGCACCTTAAGTGCTGTAAGCGCTGCAGGGCTATGGGCCGGGTGCAGGAAGATGGGATTTGAAAGGGTAGCTGGGTGTCCTCAGGCTGGCATGGACAAGATGGGCTGAATGGCCTCCTTTTGTGGTGTAACTTTTCTATGGTTCTAATTCAAAAGGTCAGACAGCATCTGTGGAGAGAGAAACAGAGTTAACATTTTGAGTCCGGATGAACCTTCTTCAGAGTTCTTTTCTTCAACATGAGGGATGGAACTTCAGTTGGAATCCACGTGGGGTAAGTCAGAGATGGAGACAGTTGCTGAGGAAGGAAATATAGCTGCAAAAGTGAGTTTTGGTAAACACAAGGAGGGAAATGGAAAGCAATGAAGGTGAATAGGGCAAAAGAGACAAACGGAAATTCTGTCGGAGAGAAGAGCATTACTCCCTCAAGGTCGGCATTCCAGGAAGAGAAGTGGCAGTGAGCTAAACACTGAGATAAAAGCAAAATACTGCGGATGCTGGAAATCTGAAACAAAAGCAGAAAATTCTGGAAAAACACAGCAGGCCTGATTGCAGCTGTGGAGAGAGAAACAGAGTTAACTTTTCAAACCTTCTTCAGAGTTTTTGTTTTGTTATTGCATTGTGGCTGGGGTAGGTGCTGTAGAGAAGAGAATGTGGCTGAAGAGAATGACCTGGGAAAGAATGAGGAAAGGCACAACAAAGTGTGGGCTCCAAGGTTTTCAAATGCTGCACTGGAGGTCTCGTGGACAGTGTGGAAAGGAGGAGAGATGCCCTGTATCACAAGGAGTAAGGAGACCCTCAAGACACATGGTTAAAAGGCAGTGAGAACAAACAGCCATGGAGATCAATATCAGCAATCTAGCCTCAAGCACCTAGCTGCAGTGTTGCAAGAAGTTCAATAACCTCACATGAATGGCTAAGGTCAGTGAATGCATCTTCAAAATCTTCTACCAACTGTCCAGTCACCTCAGCCACCACTAAAATCATCACCCCTCCACACTCATCTGCCAAAAATCTCTATCTATCAGGCCTCCTACCTAACCTTTGTATGCTTCTCCTCAACCTCACACTCTCAGCACTGAGAAAACCTACACTTACATCTGATGGGTTTTACACACACTGCCAGCTATTCACTCATGGCAACCACATATGATGAACAGATTGCATGCCATTGATTGGCACACTTCCCTCAATGTTACAGGAGAAGGTGACACACAACTATAGGCAGCAGGTGTTAACTGTTGGAGGAAAGGTGCACAGGCAGGAGTTGTCTAGGGTACCTCCTCCCTTCATCTTCCTCCTCTTCCATCTCTTCCTATTCTTCCTTCTTCTCCCTCTCACTCTCCTCATTTGTTCATTGTATAGCTGATGGCAAGGATTATCCTCTCATGGTAGCAAGACTGTGCATCATAGAGCAGGCCGTCATGAATGTTAGTATCCACTCTGCCGAGTACTGCAGGGCTCCTTCAGAGGGGCCCAGGAGTGTTGTTATAACACACAATTGTCCTGCTTTAATGCATTTAGTGTTGTAGCATGGCTTTCATTAAATGAACGCTATGCAAATGTGCATGGGCTGTGCATCAAGTCATCATCAGCCATGTTGTCAACATTTAGCTCTTCTCACCCAGTAGCCACCCATAGAGATTCAAATGCAGCTGGCACAAAGGACTACCACAGCATGAAATCATCATGACTGTTGCCATGATACTGGGCATTGGCCTAAATGATTTGCTGCCAACTGTCACATTCCATCTGGAAGTTGAGGGAGTGGAATCTTTTTCGGTTCTGGTATAGGGCAGAGTTGACAAAAGGCATCCTGCAAAGCAATATTCATGCAGCCGTGGTACTTTGTACCATGGGGAAGTCTGCAATCTTACAGGAGCAGCATGTTTGTTTCACCTGCTTGCCTCTGGCTTAAGAGAATGAAATGTAGTTAGCCCTCTTTGAATAGGGGCTGTCAGTGACCTTCCTTAAGCAACTGTGAATTGTAAACTTTGAATTGTTGCAAATATATTCAGCTCTAGCCTGTAAGAATCCATATGCATACAAGTTTATTACCTTGGTCATCTTTATAGCCACTGACAATGTGGTCCTTGCTCTGCTCTGAGGTTGCAATTATGGCTGCAGCCTTTGACAAACTTCAGTGAGGTTGTCCTTACTGAAGAGAAGACATTGTTCCTCACTGAGGTTCAGGTAGAAGACTTGTTCCTTGATTCCCTGAGCATTCTGGTTAGATGTGGCCTCCTGGTGAAAGTCCTCCTATTGGTCTTCCTCCTCCCTCTTTCAGCAGCTTATCCTGTTCTGCATGATCTCGGTTTATCCTCTATTCATTCTTGGAGGAATGCATGCTAGTGCACTCATGCCTGGGATCAATAGGTCTGTGCAAAAGCCTGGAAGTCAGCAAAAAGTCTTTAATTAGCTGCCACACTGCTCCCTGTAAAGATTTGTCACTTGAAACAACTGTGGAAAACACCAAACACTTGTAGATTCATAGCAACAGCCAGAACAAATCGACCAGCAACTAAGGTTGAAGTAGTTAATGATTATTTTAAACAGAGCTAATGGTGGTGCTGGTGGAAGGGGGTGCAGGGAGTGGGGCGTAGGGGATGGGGGGAGTGGTGCGGGTAATGGCGTCCTTCCAACTGTTGAACACCTGTTCAGCTGAAACAAAAACAAAAATACCTGGAAAAACTCAGCAGGTCTGACAGCATCTGCGGAGAGGGACACAGTTAACATTTCGAGTCCGTATGACTCTTCAACAGAACTAAGTAAAAATAGAAAAGAGGTGAAATATAAGCTAGTTTAAAGGGGGTGGGACAAGTAGAGCTGGATAGAGGGCCAGTGATAGGTGGGGATAGCCAAAAGATGTCATAGACAAAAGGACAAAGAGGTGTTGAAGGTGGTGATATTATCTAAGGATTGTGATAATAAAGGTACAGATAGCCCTAGGAATCGAAATAGGCTAAAGGGCAAAGATAAAACAATGGATGGAAATACATTTAAAAATAATGGAAATAGGTGGGAAAAGAAAAGTTTATATAAATTATTGGAAAAAAGGGGGATCGGAAAAGGGGTGGGGATGGAGGAGAGAGTTCATGATCTGAAGTTGTTGAACTCAAAATTCAGTCCGGAAGGCTGTAAAGTACCTAGTTGGAAGATGAGGTGATGTTCCTCTAGTTTGCGTTGAGCTTCACTGGAACAATGCAACAGGCCAAGGACGGACATGTGGGCATGAGAGCAGGGTGGAGTGTTGAAATGGCAAGTGACAGGGAGGTCTGGGTCATGCTTGTGGACAGACCAAAGGTGTTCCGCAAAGTGGTCACCCAGTCTGCATTTGGTCTCTCCAAAGTAGAGCTGTGTGAGGTTAAGAGTAGGTCTTAGCTGGACTGTCGATGGCACTGCTAACATCAAATCAGCATAATATACTGATTGACATCAGGTTCTGCTTGTTCTGAATATGTGAAGTGGACATTTGCTGCACAGGCTCTATGCCATCTGAAGCATTTGCCCCACGATATGTGTGTGTATGTGTGTGTGTGTGTATGTGGGGGATAGGGGTAGGGGGAATGGTGTAATGGTAACGTCGCTGGGCTAGTAATCCAGAGGCTGAGTCTAATATTCTGGGGACACAGGTTCACCCATGGCAGCTGATGGAATTTAAAACCTGGAATTGAAATCTATGGCGGAATTTTCCGTGCCTTCTGGTATCGGGCATGCTTGGTGGCATGAGAGGACAATGTGGTGATAAGGCCAGAAGTCAGTTTCAAGGCGTTGCGAAACCAGTTTGTGATCGTCCGCTCAGCCCGTTGATGGCAGGCTGCGTTTCCTGCCATCAGAAGTCCGGAACCTCGTTGTAATATACTTGCATATCATTATAAGGCCAGCCTGCTTGAATCACTCCCCCTCCTCACTACCGCTGGATCATCTGCCCGCACTGGCGTGATTCCAGGTGGGCGCAAAACGTGTCTTGACAACTGTGACGTGGAGAAGTCAGGGCGTTTCTCACATCGTGGACGTCTGAGGAGCAGAAGATGCTGGAGCCCGACAGCAACAGGACCCTGGAGGAACGTCCATGGCATGCTGGGTGGATTCTCATGGACATGGCTCTGCTGCAAAGCAGCTCACGGATGGTGGAAAATCACAAGTGAAGGTCGGCTCACAACGGATAATGGTTGAGGGGATGGAAAAGAACATCCAGCTGTGTTTGGGAGAGGGAGAGGTACTGTGGGGGGGGGTGGGAGAGGAAGGTCTAAGGTCGAATGAGAGAGAAGTGTCAGTGGGGCGAGGTTGGGAAGGGATGAAACAAAGGTGTTTAGCAGGGAGTTTGGGTTGGATGGAGTATGGGGGGAGAAGACGGCAACTGGGGGGGATAGGTTTAAAGGGTGTGGAAGGCGTAAGGGAAGGGGTTTGGAGTGGGGAAGTAGTGTGGAGAGGGGAGAGAGTCCAGAGTGAGGAAGGACTGTGGAGAGGCGAGAGGATCTGGGGAGAGGAAGGAATGAGAAGAGGGGAGGGAATAAGGATGGAGGAAGAAGAAAGGATGTCTCACGGAGTCGGGGTTTGAGAAGGAGTAAGGCTGAAGGAAGAAGTAAGGCTAGAGGAAAGAGTCGGAGGGGGTAGGACTAAGGGTGGTGGCAGAAATAAGGGTGTCTGAAGGAGCCGGGAAGGAGGAAGGACTAAGCAGGGTGGGAGTTTGGAGACAGGGAGGACTAAGGGATGGAAACGTTCCAAGGGTGGAAGAGGCTCCCGGGAGAAGGGTTCATGAGATGGCAAGGGGTTCCAAGGGGGGAAGGGGTCTGGCGGGGGACAAGTCCAGGTGAACTTGCAAGGGAGGGCTCTGATGAGCCCATGACTGTCTCCTGGGAAGTGAACTGAGGGTGGGCGTGGTAGGGGGGAATGGTAAGAATGACCAAGGGCAGAGTGAGGTGGTAGGGTGGGAGGGTGAGGGTTCGACAGTAGTGGTAGATGAGACGGTGAGGATGGTAAATGGGGACTTGGAGGCAGACACGGACCCTGGGGGTGGGAAGGAGGAGGAGGTCAGGAAGTTGAATGTGGATGGGGTGGGATTTTCGGGAAGGAAGCACACCCCCCAAAGGTAACGAGTCGTGGCTGGTAGATCATGGAGGGGAGGTGGAATGCGATGCCGGGGGCAGGGGAGGTGTCAACAATGATGGGGGAAAGGAAATGGGAGACTGGGGGAGGGGAAAGGATGGGGGAGCAAATGAAGAACTGAATCACCACCAAGCTGCCCAGATCAGAAGTGAAACGAGAGTCAGAGTGAGCGAGACCAGGTACTGCATGGGAATGTGATCATTGGTTGAGCGGGGATACAGATCAGCTCAGATGGACAACTGAAAACGAACCTCAGCAGGCAGCATTGAAAATGCTCAGGACATTGAGGTGAGTGTGATACAGGGAGGACCTGCGTGCGTGGAGAGTGCTTGCACAAGGATCCGAAAGGCCCTTCCACACACACAGATATCTCCCTCCAGAATCACTTGTGGGCCAGCTGCTCCCTTTGTGGTGACAGATTGCGAGGTTGAGGGGGGGTCACAGGCAAAGGGGACTCAGAGGGAGAGGACAGACGCTGAGATTCCTGAGTGGATGACCCAGGGATGTGTCCAGCTGCCACTCCACCTCCCTTCGGGTGCCCAGGAGCCCCGCCTTACCCCTTGAGGGGAAGGAGCACCTGGGAGGACATCGAGGTGTCCCATTTCTCCCTCGTGTTGCCACTGCAGGAACTCACCCATGGCTCCCACGATGGAATGCCAGTCTGTGCACATCTCCGCATTCTGCTGCACCAGGGTCTCCATGGCATCTGCCATCCTCCCCATGGAGACCTCTACATCTGCACACGTGGACACCACTTCATCAGAGAGCAGGTGGACGCACTCCTCTGACTCGAGTGCCACTCTGTTGAGGTCTTCCAACAACTTTGCGTGATGTTCCCACGCTTTCTGCTGACTCTCCAGGATGAGGTGGAATGCAAGATCCAGAGGCTCATCATCTGGCTCGGAACCCACAGATGCCTCTTCTCCAGCAGTTCCCCTCCTCCTACGGACACATATCCGTGCGGTGACCACCAGATTGTGAACCCAAGTCTGTGCTGGTGGAGGACGTGGTAAGTGCTGTGATGGGACATCCAGGCTGCTTAGTTCCAACTCTTCAATGGAGGAGGTGTCTTCTTGGCTGGAGGTGAGGACCTGGATGGAGTTGAGGGACTAAGTGGCTGAGGGTGTCGGTCGCTCTGCAGAGCTCCCTGTGAACCAAAGTAGAGATAATTGGTGCATGGGCAGCAGAATCAAAAGCAAGAGAGAGAGAGCACTCATATTTGCGTTGAGAGAGGGATGATGTGGTGCAGGATCCTCGCGAGGACGTTCACTGCTGACCTCACATCACCGCAGGCACGGTCCATGTCCTCACCAGTGAGCACGATGGCACACTCCTCAAAGTGAGTGAGGGACCTCATGTGGGCCGCTCCACCCCCCTGCCTGGGACCTCTCCCCGCTGACATGAGCAGGCTTCTCCTGCATGGCAACAAATGAAGAGAGTGTGAGCAGGACATATGGCACTGCATGGAATGTTTGTGTGGTGAGCAGAACCATGGATAGGATGAGGACGTGAGCTCCAGACTATATGAGTCCGATGATGATGTGAAGGCATGTGGGAGAGTTAATGGTGTTGTCTCTTGTGGTGTGAGATCCGTGTGGATGTTTGATACGTTTGAGTTGACAGTGATGAGAAGAGTGATTAACCCTGGCAGAACGGATGAGACCATGCATCCTGAGTGGCACTGGGTGACTGTCATCTTTTGCAGGGCATTGGCACTGACCACATGCTGGATGGGTGATGCCGCTGACCCTCCTGTGGCCAGAGTGAGGCTAGTAGACATCACGGCGGCCTCCAAGTTGTCCAAAAGGCGCTCGAGGGTCACATCACGAAACTGGGGGCCTGCAGTCTTTTTGCCTTTCGGGACCATCCTGTCTCCTGTGCAGCAGTCGTGGGCTGGAAGCACTAAGAGTTGTATGCGTGGCTGCACTTTAAATATGGCATCCGGCATGATGAAGCAGTGAGGTGATGGTGGGGCGGGCGAATGAGAGCCTGCCCACCATCGAAACAGCCTGTTTCCCGGGAACGCATAATTGACGTGGTGGGTCTGGAACGATGAGGCATGAAAAGCCGTAATTGTGGCCGGTGGGTAATACGTCATTTTCCCTGCCTGCTCCCGCACTTAGTGCAAACCTGGGACCTTTCCATCCCTAGTTTCAGTAATGGAGAGCATAGAATTATTATTGATTGACATAAAAACCCATCTGGTTCACTAATGTCCTTCAGGGAAGGAAATCTGCCGTCCTTATCTGGTCTGGCCTACATTTTACTTTAGATCACAGTCATGTCCTTGACTCTTAACTGCCCTCTGAAACAGCCTAGTAAACTACTGAGTTCAAGGGCATTTAGGGATGGGCAACAAATGCTTCCCATACAATAATAAAGTGTACGTGTGTCTGTGTGCGTGCCCCAGTAGCCATTTTGGAGCTTTGAGCGCACTGGTATCGAATAAATGGGTGCTGTTGACTATCAGCTGTCTGGCTCTTAGTTCCTTGCATTCCCTCCCAAAACTCTACCTTTCCCTCCTCCTTTAAAGCCCTCCTCAGTACATTGTTCTTTGACTGCTTTCTAATTGCTCAATTCTTGGCTTGGTGTCCTTTTTCCTATCTGGGACATCTGTGAAACGCCTTGGGATGTTTGAACATGGAAGGCGCAGTATAATTGCTACTGGGTCATCTGCGGAAAATATTTTTGCTGCTGTAAATAAAACGAAAACAAGTTTTTTCAGCACTTAGGAATGTCATAAAATAAGCTATTATTTTTGTCAATTATAGCTTCTTTTCTTTTCTCAGCAAGGCTATGCTTACCATTTCTTGATGAAGGTGGTATTTGGTTAATGCTCCCAGGTCTTTGCCAGTTCAACCCTCAAACCAGTTCCTAACAAAAAGGTGCGAGCAACATAAGTTACGCTCGAATTTTTGAGGTGCGGTGTCTCACTGCTTCTGTTCGAAAGCCTTGGCAGCTTTACTGAGATCAAGAACTAAGTGAGTTATTCTGGGTGGGGCAGAGGACAGAGTGTGAGTACAGTGATGTCAAGTATCACTGGGTTGGAACAGAAACCGTATCAAGAAACTTTCTGTTGCTCACAAGGGGTTGAAAACCTGATCATCCCTCATGTTACAACTATGCCCTTTCAATAGCAAGCATTTTACATTTTCTACAAGTCTGCCAATCCTGAAACTGCAAATATGTCACTCCTATATTTTTGTTACAAAATGCCAATTTGTGATTTGACTTCAGGCCACTAATGGACCTGTGATATTCTAATGCTTTTTTGGAATCAGTCTTTGTGCTTTCTTTGTCATGGTTGAGCTCTTCTCACCAAACCTGAGATGTAACGTAAATGGGGTATCTAATATTAATAATGTCATTGTAAAGGGTAAAGTTCATCAAAATGTATAGATTCTTTTCTTACTGATATATAAAGTTTTCCGTTTGCATGATAAATCTAAATCACCTGCTTGAGGAAGCATGTAATATATTCTGTGATTCTGGAACCATTTTTAACGTTCACTTATTAGCAATTTGCAGCTGCAGCTATCTGGTTAACAGGAACAGATGATGCAATTACTGTCTGTTAATTTCTATTTTTTTGAATAAAAATCTTCCTTTATCAGAAACTCATTTAAGTTGTAAAATAGATGTAGTTCTGAGGTAAACCTTTTCATCTGTTCAACTGTGGCTCAAAACTAATCGCATGAAACTAAGTGAGCTTATTGAATAATAAATTGCTCACAGATGCAGCCTTTGGCAATCTGAAGTGCTGTGGTACAGAGCAAATAATAATAATGCACTGAAGGTTTTGAATTTGAAGACAATGGATACCACCTTCATTCATTCACTTGCCTGTAGTTAATGTAGATGGGGACCTTGTTTTTTGAGGACTTTGAAGTGTTGCAGCATGTCAATTAAGAAGATTAGGCAATTAAGAAAACCACTGGCACAATAGCTTTCTCGCAGCACTGGCAAAAAGAGTGCCACAATGCCATGCAAGTGTGGTGGCAGAATGTGGCCTTAATTCAGCTGGGCAAAGGAGTTTTTAAGTTGTGCATCAATTGTGGACTCTGTCAGAGTCCCAGTTGTGATGCTAATGAAAGCACATAATTATTAAAAAGCTCCTACTTCTCATTATCCTAATTGAAATGTAAAGTAAAGGGCACAGTTATTTAGGACTCAGGAACCCTTTATATTTGTCGAAGCATTTAGAATAGAAGCTCTTTCACAAACAAAAAAACCGAACGAGCTGGCCTGCGCACAATTTTAATTGTGGTCTGTGCTGCAGTTGATCAGACAAAGGAAAGGAATATTTTTTTTCTCCCTGGTTAACTGTTGGGTCTGGCTCATTCTTTAATTCTATTATGTTTCTGCCTTTTAATACATGCAGTGTGACAGATTTAGAATTCAGGCTCATGATTTAATGGATTTTGTGTAGAAAATGTTATACTTTATGTAATTTTTTCATGTAATATTCTGAATTATATAATTAAGATATGAAGAATAAAAATTATGCCCCGGAGTTTCTAAAATAGTGTTTAAAACAAAACAGACTTGTCACTAATTACACTTTTGAAAAAAAATATTACCTGATCAAATAGAACTGAATAAATTTGACTGCAGTGAGGGGGTGCCAATAGTCATCAGATATCTCTCCATTATGTGACAAGAGTTTTATTAACTGGATATAATCTTTTTAGTTGATGTGCTGCAATTAGTCAAGGGCTGGAACTTTCCATCCCCATTGTTAGGCGTCATGGTAGGTGGGGTGATACAATATGGTGAGAAGTCCAAAAATCGGTTTCACGCAAGTATGAAACAACAGTGGGATCATCCGGTGGTGTCTGCCATGGTGGAACGCCAATCCTGCTGGAGGCCGATGTGAACCCACTTTGCAGCCCTCTAATGGGGGACTGGAATTGTCGCCCCAACACCAGATTACCATTACGCCGGTTCAGAACCACAACTGGACAATTGTGACGTGCAGAAGTCGAGACTTACCATTAGGGCCTTGTTCAGATCAAGGACATCCGAGGAGCGGAAGATGCTGGAGCCCCAACAGCTACCAGACCCTGGAGAAACATGTGCGTCGCATGCTGGGTGGATCCTCATGGACATGGCTCCACCGCAAAGCAGCCCACGGAAGGTTGGAGGTCTCCGTTGATGTCTCAGGCCTGCTTCGGAACATCATCATGGTCTTGTCCATGGGCTGCTATGGATGATCGGCAAGTTGGGGGTAGAGAGGGCGAGAAACGTCCAGTTGTGAGTGGGAAAGGAGTGGGAAAGGAAACCTAGGGGTTTGGGGAGGAAGATCTAGGTTTGACTGGCAGAGCAAGGTGTAATGGGGGTTGGAGGGGGAGGGAAACGAAGATGTCAGTGGGGGAGGGCGAAGTTAGTGGAGGTGGGGAACGAAGGTGTCCACTGATTGCATTCCCATGCAGCTTTTGTGCCATCCAACACGAGACTCCGCTCCCTTTCGATTTCGAAAGCCGTGGTAGTCATTAATTTTCTTCTTATCTCCCCTGTCCTTTCCCCTCCCACAGTAACCTATGGCCCCATGTCCTTTCCCCCATCACTGTTGAACCCCCTGGCATCACCTTCCACCTCCCCACTGTCACCTACCAACCTGAAGCCTTTTTTTTCCAGGATGTCCAGGTGAACGTGCATGTTCCCTACCACCCTGAGAACCCCACCCCCATCCACATTGACCTCCCTGACCTCCACCTTCATATTCTAGGGTCCATGTCTGCCTCCGAGTCCCAACAACTACCCTCACCATCCCTTCTACCACTACCGTCGCACCATCACCCTCCCATCCTTCCATCTCCCTCTGCCCCTTCCATCCTCATCATTCCGTCCTACCATGCCCAACCTTAGTTCGCTCCCAGGAGGCAATCATTGAGTCCACAAACCCCTCCTTTGCATGTTCACCTAGACATCCCCCCCTTACTCACTCCTTCACCCTTACTCCCTCAGACACCTTTCTCTCCATGGACTCCTTTTCCCCCTTCGAACCACTTCATCCTTCCGAACCCCTTCCCCCCTCTGTACTCCTTCCCTTACACCTTCCTCCCCAACAATACCACCTCCCCACTTGCTGCATCCTCCCCCTTTACACCCTCCTCCCTCTGTACTCCCTTATCCCCCTCCCAAACTCACTCCCTGACAACTTTGTCCTCCCCCTGCCATCCTCACCCCCCGACACCTCCATCCCCCCACAACCTCATCCCTCCAACACCTTTGACCCCCCCTTTCCAACCTCACCCCCACCTGACACCTTACTCCCCCACATCCCAACCTCACCCCCAACACCTTCGTTCCCCACCTCCCAACTTAAACCCCTTCCCCACCTCGGTACTCCTTCCCCCCCTACTTACCGCTGGACCTTCCTCACCCCATCCCACCCCTCACTGATCATCCATAGCCGTCCATGGCCAAGATGGTAGTGTTCCAAAGCAGGTCTGCAGACCTCCCACCTGACGTGAGCTGCTTCACAGTGGAGCCATGTCCTTGAGAATCCATCCAGCATGCGATGCATGTGTTCCTCCAGGGTCTGATAGCTGTAGGGCTCCAGCATCTTCTGCTCCTCTGATCTGAGCAAGGCCCTAACGGCAGTTCTTGACTTCTGCATGCCACACTTGTCCACATATGTCCTGGGCCAGCGTGTTTTCCCACTGGCATAACAGCAAATCTGGCATGGGGGGACGAATCCGATAGGGCCTTACTTTGCAAAATGGGTTCACGTGGCCTCCAGCAGGATTGGCATTCTGCCATGGCGGACACCATCGGATGACCCCGCTGTGCATCCATGCCAGCGTGAAACCGATTTTTGGCCTTCTCACCACATTGTTGCCAACCGCCCGCCATGATGCCCGACGCCAACAGAACCGGAAAATTCCGGTCATTGTCTTCACTCGCAGACATCTCGGTGTATTATTAGTATTTATTTCTTGTGCACAGTACTTCAGTTTTTTTATAGGGGAGACATCAGAAAAGATGAGGCAATGTCAACTAGTGTTGTGTAGCTCCAAGCAAGCACCTGAAAAATAGAATGAGTGCAGGTCTGGGAGTTGATTGCCCATGAGCTATCAATTATGTAGGAGAGAGATAAAACTTCAGAAAAATGATTCTTTCAAATTAATAAATTTAAATTGCATATCATTTTTTCTGAGTAGAGTTTATAAGAAAAAGCACTATTTGGTAACTTTTTGATGGACAGTAAGGCTTGAGGATTTGTGGATTTTGGGCTAAGACAGGTAATGAGTTAAACAGCTATGGATTTAAGGAACAAATAGCTTTTTGCCTTTTATTCAGATATTATTATATTTGCCTTGATCCCCAGATGAACTTCTGACCAGATATTCTGGGCTGTCACAATGCTACCTATTTCCACCCCCATAAGATCACATCACCCTGTCTCACCTCATCTGCTGCTGAGACCCTCACTCATGCCTTTGTTACCTCTAGACTTGACTATTCCAACTAACACCTGACTGGCCTCCCACATTCTACTTTTCGTAAACTTAAGATCATCCAAAACTTTGCTGCCTGTGTCCTTACTCGCACCAAGTCTGTTCACCTATCACCCTTGTGCTCATTGACCTACATCAGCTAAGCAACATCTTGATTTTAAAATTCTCATCCTTGTTTTCAAATCCATCTATGGCCTCACCTTTCTCAGTCTCTGTAATCTCCTCCAACCCCACAACTATATGAGATATCTTGACTCCTCTAATTTTCGCCTCTTCAGCATTCCAATTTAAGTTAATACCCATTGCTGTCCATGCCATCAGCTGACTAGGCTCTAAGCTCTGGAATTTCCTTGATAAACATTTCTGACCTCTTGGAATGCTGAAGAATAGTAATTTTTAAGGAAGCCTGGATGGGATCTTTTATACAAGGGTCTGAGGTGACGGATAAGGCACAAAATTGAGTCCTGGGACCTTAGAACCCCACGCTTCCCCTGAAGGCTAGGTTCTTCAGCGGATCAAGCAGTGGGAGGGGTGGGAGTGTGCCAAGGGCGTGTCAGTAGTGACGCAGGTACCTGCCTTATCCCATGAAAATGAGGTGCCCTCCCACAAGGGAGGTGCCCTGGGTTGAAGTCTCACTCTAGGATTTGAGCACAAAAATGAAGATGACACACTAATGCAATGTTAAGGCAGCACTGTAACATTGGAGACGCTTTTAGACTATATTTTAAATTGGGGTCCTATGTCTGCTCTCTTTGGTGGGCGTAAAAGATCCCATGACGCTATTTCGATAAAGAACAGAGGTGTTATCTCCAGTATCCTGGCCAATATTCGTCTCTCAATCAACATCACAAAAGCAAAATATCTACTCATTAACATATTGCTGCTTGTGGGAGCTCTTTGTGTACAAATTGGCTGCTATTGTTTCCTGCATTACTTAAGTGTCCATGCTTCAAAAAAGTACTTCATTGATGCTAAAGCACTTTGAGAGGTTCTGTGGTTGGGAAAGGCACTTTATAAATGCAAGTCATTCTTTTGTCTTGGTGTTTTATAAGTTGTATTGATCTGGGGCCAGGAAGTGGGATGCTTTTTAATCCTGTCCAATGAAAATGCATCTGTCAAATGAAAATCTCAGATTACAATATGTTGCATGGATGAGAGGATGATGTGTTTGGACATTGCAATGGGAAGATGCCTTTTGAATGTCAAATGACAGATACTTAACTGAACCTGAGGTGTACCAAAAAGCTTAGCCTGGCTAGATGTGACTAGTTCTGCTCTGTGAGCAATCCAATGCGTGAAGAAGCTGCATTTTCACCTATGTACGGCTGTGCTCTGTTCATTTTTAAATGTTTATTGAACAGCTGAGCCTCTCACTTTCAACTTTATTGCTGGGACTGAAGAGTAGCTTAAAGGGGCATTGCCTTAAGAGAGCAATGAAAGAAAGAAAGAGGGAAAGAAAGAAAGAGAACAAGAGAGAAAGAAAGAAAGAGAGAAAGAGAGAAAGAAAGAGAGGGAAAAAGAGAGAAAAACGAGAGGAAGAGAGAAAGAGAGAAAGAAAGAGAAGGGGAAAGAGAGAGAGAAAGAGAGAGATAGAGAAAGAGAGGGAGAGAAAGAGAGAGACAAAGCGAGAGATAGAGATAGAGAGAGAGAGGGAAAGAGAGAAAGAGAGAGAGAGAGAGAAAGAGGGAAAGACGGAAGAAAGAATAAAAGAGAGAGCAGTGATTGGCCTTCCCCTGGATCAAGGACCCTGGGGGTGGACGTGCCACCCGTGACAGCTCTTCATTAATTGGCAGTACCATTGGAGTGGCAAAGGCTGTTGCTGGTGCTATACCTATAGGATTGCCATGGACCCAGGTTCCGGTGAATGATGGCAGGAGGGGTGTCGCAGGGTGTGAGTCATGGGGAAGGGTGGAGAGGGGAGTCAGCAATTAGGGCAGGTGAGTGGCACTCAGCGGCCCAACAACCCACACCCCACCCCCCCACTCCATCCAATGCTAAATTGCTCAATCTGGCACTCAGTGTCTTTGGACAAGGGACACCCCCGGAGGCTTGCAAGCATACAAGTCAGGATCTATTTTCTGGGCATCCTGCATGGCAAGTCCCCCTCCCGCTACTGCATGAATACCCACAGAGGTGAGATGAGGTGTTTAAGTTGGCATTGATTGCCCACTAAGGACTTCAATTGGGATGGGGTGGGAAGGTGTCGGGGTACCCCCCCATCGCACTCCAATCTGATTAAAGGCTCCCCTACCACCGAATTTGCCACTAAGGAGGGCATTAAATACAACCCATAAATGTCAGGTTGAAGGTTATCAGTGCGTCTGTCACTAATGACAGCGATCAAGTAGCCATTTTGCTTACTGCTTCTGATTTTTGTCTCTTCATGAAGAAAAAGAGGCTTTCTTAATAATTTTGCATGAAGGTAATAAGTGCAAATTTTCAATTCCTGTTGTTGGGAGATGAAACAGCACTAAGTGAAGGAAAGATTGCCTGAAGAAAAATTGGATGCAGATGTACTTGCTGAAGCTAAAAATTGAATCATCTGGAGCATTGTGTCCAATTCTGGGCATTATACTTTAGGAAGAGCATGAAGGCTTCAGGGAGGGAACAGAATAGGTTTAATAGGAGGGTTCCAGTGATGAGGAATTACAGTATTATATGGGGGAAAGGTAACATTGTGGTAACATTACTGGACAAGTAACCCAGAGGCCTAGAATAATGGATCAAAGACTTAAGTTCAAATCTCCCATCTCAGTTGGAGGAATTTAAATTCAATTTATTAATCTGGAATAAAAAAAAACTAGTCTCAATTATAATGATTATAAAACTATCAGATTCTGATTAAAAAAATCATCTCTGGTTCACTAATGCCCATCAGGGGATGGAATCTGCCATCCTTACCCAGTCTGGCCCACATGTGACATCAAGCTCACACCAATGACCCAGAGATGACATGAAAATCTTTTTCACACAACAAGTGGTTTGGATTTGATAGGGTAGGTAGTTTGGTAGTAGGTGGGTTAGGTAGTTTGATAGGGTAGTGGAAATAGATTCAACAGTAGCTTTTCAAAATGGAATTGGATAAATATTGGAAAGAGAAAAAAGTTGTAGGGAAATGGGGAAAGGGTGAGACTAACTGGATTGTTCTTCAAAAGAACCAGTGCCGGCTGTGTGGGCTGAATGGCCTCCTCTACTGCTGTAATATTCTGGATCCAATGCCCCTCCATGATTCCATGGGTTGAATTTTCCCACTCATGTAATGGCAGGCTTGGAAGCAGGCATGCTGGGAAAACAGTGGGGGAGGGAACCATGTCGAGATGGCTTCAGGGTGAATTCCTCCCGCTGGCGAAGTTTCTCATGGGTGGGGGGGGGTGGGGGGGGGGAGGTGGAGGAACCAGATCAACTGTCTGCAACAAGGAGGCGGGCAACCCGTTAAGCTGATCATGGGCACAACTGAGTCCGGTTTTGTGGGTGCGCTGGCATTAAGCTACCTCTTGACCTGCCCCCTGCCACATGCAGAGGCTGCCAGCTCAATGGATGTCGCAGGTTGCAGTTCAGGGCACAGTTTAAAGATAAGGGGTCTTCTATTTAAAAGAGAGATGAAAAGGAATCTCTTCTCTCAGAGGGTTGTTAGTGTCTGGAATTCTCTTTCACAGAGCGCAAAGGGCTGGGTCATTGAATATATTCAAACTTGAGTTAGACTGCTTGATTGACAAGGGTGTCAAAGATTATGGGGAGCAGGAAAGTATTGTAAAGGCTGCAATCAGATCAGCCATGATCTTATTGAAAGGTGCAGCATGGTCGAGGGCCAAATTGACTACTGCTGCTCCTATTTCTTATGATCTTAGGATGGGGAGGAGCCATGGATCCAGAGGCTCCATGCCCCAAAGAGGGGGTGGCCAGCAGGAAATACCCATTGCCCAAACTAGGTTTCCTCTCAACTTCGTGAGACCTATTGGCTTCGTCCCTAATAAGTTTCACTCTAAATCAACACTTCCAAGGGGGCCTCCATGTTGGGCTAACGGTCCCCTACAATTCTCAGCAGTGCCCACCTCTCCCAGTGGTGCTGCCAAGGTTCCAGAGCTGCTGACCCTCTGATTGGGCTGGCAGTATTGGGAGCCCACCTGTCATCTTTAATAGAATGGTGAGTGGGGGATGATTATGTCACAGGCACTTAGGCCTCTAAGTGGCAGCCCAGGACCCCAATTTGGCCCTGACATTGGAGCCTCAGAGAGCCTGTGGGAAAATCCAGCCGTATGATTCAGGGACCATTTGAGTTGCAAAGCTCAGCCAGTAAAACCAAAGGCCTCTTGACCTGATTAACCCTGGAAGTGAGCACAAAAGTTATTTCTCTTAATTGAAGTGGTTGAGTTACTTTGTAAGGAAGGAAGGGAAGGAAATAAAATGCTTATTGTCATGGAAGAGCTGCACCCATTTGTCGCAAAGATCAATGAAATAAACAAGGCTAAACTCTAAAGATTAAAGAAAGCGGAATTAAAAGACACAACAGTTGCCAGAAAGGATTTATGTTAAAAAATATTAAATTGTATTGATAACAAACAAGTAAAGGCGCCTTGTTAATATAAAATCTTTCACTGTATAAAGTTTTATGTGCAAACAAAGGTGGTAACTACTTCACACAATGGATGACAAATATTTGGCATTGGCCACCCAGTGGGTGACTGAGGCTGTTATCAGCCATGTACACTGGCAATACCCAGCTCTACCTCTCCCAGCCGCTCCACTGCCTCTGAGTTGTCAGACTGATGTCCAATACTGGAAGAGAAAAAATTTCCTTCAACTGAATAACCTAAGCTATAGGGCAGAACTGTCCGTGCCCACTGGTGTCGGGCATGCTTGGCAGCGTGGGTGGACAATATGGCGAGAAGGACAAAAATCGGTTTCACAATGTCATGAAACCAGTTTGCGATCATTCACCCGGCCCATTGATGGCAGGCAACACCACCGCTGGGTGTTGGGAACCTCATCGTAACACATCTGCATATCATTATAAGGCTAGCCTGCCGGACTCACCACCCCCCCGCCCCACACTGGATTGTCTGCCCACATCAGTGTGATGTTTTACGACTGCACATAAGTGACGTGCACCTGGTGAGCTGCATTTCACTCGGGACTTCGAGGTTTGTTTGTCTATCTTGCATCGGGCAGCACTCACAGTCAGCAGCGCCAGGCTTCGCAGGCAGCACCATAGCACTTTCAGGGGTTGGGGGCCAGTCACGGGCAGGTCTTTACCTACCAGACCAGCAGCCATAAGGCTTTGTACAGCTGCAGGGCTAGGGCTTCCTTGGGGAAGTAGGAGAAGTGGCCTCAGGCAAGGGGAGAGGCTGCAGGGTGAGGGCTGTACTAGGGAAAGAGGGTATCCCAGGGTTTGTGCAGGGGTGCAAGTTGATCTGTGCAAGTGGCCTCAAGATGGTGAGGGCTGAGGAGGCAGTCTCCAGAGCAGATGAAGCCAGTTGGAGATGTGGGGGCATGTGTGTGTGAGAATGGGTGGTGATGTCCTTTGAACTGGCAGTGAATGAGATGCCAGTGAATGTGTGATGGGCTTGAATGTGTGAGCTTAGAGTGATGAGATTGTTGCCTTACTCTGGCTGCATGGATGAGATCATTCATCCTGTATCTGCACTGGATGGCCAACCTCTTCTGTGCAGCATTGGCACTGATCACCTCTGCCATCACCTACCAAGCTGGGGTGGTAATGTTGCAACCCTTCCTGTGGATAGAACAGGAGTAGAGTACATCACATTGGGCCTCCATGGTGTCCAAAAGGTGCTCAAGGGATATGTCAGTGAACCTGGGGGTTGTATTCTTCTTGCCTTTTGGGGCCATGTCTTCTTTGTGACAGTCCTGGGCTGGAAGCACTGAGAGGTGTGCGTTGGGCTGTATTTTAAGTGCAGCGCCCGGCGTGATGAAGCAGCGAATGACAGTGTGGGGGGCAAATCGGAGCCTGCCCGCCATGGGAATGACGTGTTTCCCAGGAATGCATCATTAATGCGGCAGGTTTGGGACGATATGGCGTAACCGCACTTAGTGCAAATTTGGGATGATTCCATCCATTGTCTTCAGCAGCAACCATAGCCTCCAACACCCCTCATCCAAATTTTTTTCCTAGCCACTGTACCCAATCCTTCTCCCTGGCATCTGTCTGAGGCTGAACCAGACTATCTTCAAATTTGGTGTGGTATTTCACTCCAAGTTGTGCTTCCCACTGCACAGCTACCCGACAGCCTCCCTACCTCAGCTCATCTCCTGCTGAGACCCTCATCCATGCCTTTATTAGTTCGGGACTTGACTATCCCAACACACTCTTGGCAGGCTTCCTATCTTCCTCCCTCCATAAACTTGATTTCATCCAAAATTCTACTGCCTGTATGGCTTGGTGTCAAATTTTGTTTGGCAATGCTCCTATGAAGCCCTATGAGACGTTAACTATGTTAAAGGTGTGGTATAAATAAAAGTCTGTTTATTGTTTAAGAGAGTTTTGGGTTTGAGTAGCGTTTTTTAGCCCTGTACATTGCTCTGTTCCTATTTACTGTTGTGATTAATCTAGAGTGCTCATCCACTGAATACTGGAGAAAATCTGCCCTTATAAGAGCAAGTTATTATTGATGAGTAACAGGATGGAAATAGTGCTTATAATGAATGTTTTGGTGTTGGTTTAGACTATAGACATTTAGACTATCACAGAACAGTGAAATGCATGGTCATTAAGTACGAGCTGGACTTCAGAATCAAAAAACAAACATGCCTGATAACTAGAAGAAACTCTCCATATCTTTTATTAATGATGATGTAGAACAGATTATTTCCAACTTTGCCTGCTATAAATAATTTTAGCTCCCACATCCTTGAAGTCTTCCTGCAGGCGCTAACTATCTCATTTTATATGGAGTAAGACCCCAATTAAAATAACAGACAAAGAAATGTTACGTGAATTCACCATCATTTGTCATTTTCTAATAATATTGCCGAAAGTACTGACTAGCTTATAGTTGCTAAATTAATTATCATCATTATCTGAACATGGCTTGTGTTCAGGATGACATACATGTATTGATCAACTTAGTACAACATCCTCAACAGGACATTCATAGTTTCCTTCATACTGAGAAATGGGTATGCCATTACCTCAGTCTAGTCCTGTTTTCTGAGGTGTTCCCCTACATTGGCAGAGAAACTGTTACCTCTAAATACTTCGGGTCTGAGTGGCTTAGATGCTATGAAAAAATTAGCTGCAGAAGTCACTAAATTGTACGATTTCTGTTACAGTATATTCTTAAATTTTGAGACCTTTTTTTTAGTCATGGGGTCGTTGTTTTTAGATGTCCGAGGTCCAGTGCAACAGGAGGCTCCGCCTCTCCAGGGACACAGTGACAGCAATATATCACATGATAGGTTAGGAAATCGCCACCAACTGTGTGGGTGGACACCCTATGCTGGTGGCTTTGAAGGCCACAGTGGCCCTCAACTTCTATGCCTCTGGTTCTTTCCAGACCTCAGTGGGGGATCTGTGTGGCGTTTCTCAATCAGCTACACACAGTTGTGTCAAGCCCATGACTGATGCTATCTTTAGACACATCCGCACATTCATCCACTTCCGGACATATGAGGCGAGACAGACAGAGAGAGCACAAGGCTTCACTGTGATGGGCTGAGTTCCTCTGCATTCAAGGTGTAATAGTTTGCTCTCATATGACGATCAAGGAGCCAGCAGGTGAGCCAGGAGCTTTCATCAACAGAAAGGGGTTCCACTCCATGAATACCCAGATTGTGACCACAGGACACAGATTCTCCAAGTTTGTGCCCGTTACTCTGGGAGCTCACACAATGTTTACATCTTGTGGACCTCACAGGTATCAAGGCTGTTCATGGCTCCTGCACAAGTGGATGGATGGCTCCTCGTTGACAAGGGCTATCCCTTGAAGAGGTGGCTGATGACCCTGTCCTGTCACCCAAGAACTGAGGCCGAGGAGAGATACAACAGGAGTCATGCCTCCACAAGAGCAGTGGTGGAGAGGACCATTGGGCTGCTGAAGATGCCTGGACCGGTCAGGGGGAGCATTGCAGTATCCTCCAGAGTGTGCTCTCCTCATAGTCTTCACATACTGCACCCTGCACAACCTGGCTCTGACAAGGGGGACCCACTGGAGGTTGAGGAAAGTGAGGCAGCTCCATAGGCCATGGAGGATGACTCAAGTGATGGATCGGAAGAAGAGCCTGGGGAGGTGCAGGGTGAGGACCTCGAGGCAGAGGACAGGAACCTTCATGGAGGCAGGGACACCAGGGATGCTTAAATCCAGCGAACCTTCAGCTCTGCATCCAAGGCATCGATGCCTCGTCAAGCCAATGGCTAACAATCAATAAATGAGAACCCAACCCAATACACCAGCACCACACAAGGCCATACTATTACAAGCCGGTGCTGCATCTGGCACCTATTCAAAAAATCCAGCCAACTCAGCCCATTTAAGATAAGTAAATGTTTATGTTACTTCACAAACAAAGAACAAACAAAGTGTCCATTCCTAACACGAGTGAAAAAGAGTGCAAAAAATGTCATCCGTGACAGACCCCTGCTGAGCTTAAGGTGCCTTCAACTTATGCCTTCAGGGGTTGCATCTAGGTGCCACTCCCCCAGCCACTGACAGTGGCGTTGGGGGCAGCCTGCTGACTCTGCTGTCCTGATGACCTTGGTGATGGTCCTTTGGCCACCAGAGCCTGAGCAGTCTCTGCCTGGGAGGATGCATCCAGCCTCATAGCTGGGCACCCCTCAGTCGTAGCTGCCTCATCAGGTTCAGAGGCCACTGGCAGAGGGGCGGAGGAGCTGCTGCCCTCATTCAGAGCGGGTTGAGAGAAGCCCATAGAGACAACAGGCATTTGCACCTCCCTGCTCACCATTGATGGACAGGTCCTAGCAGGGAGACGAGATGCCTCATCCATCTCTCACACTGGTAGTGACCTCCAGAGGACAGTGCCTGTGTGAAGGCTTGCAGGTCTGTGTGCAACCCCAGGAACCCCTGAGTCTGTTCCTGAAGCTGACCCTCTATGAGAGTCGCTGGTCTCTCAATGGAGGAGGCTGTGCGCTCAGTGTTATGGGTAAAAGCAGAACTCCTGCTCCAGGTCGACTCCTCCATGATGGAGACCATGGTCCGCAGACCCTCATGGATCTCCGCCAGTTCTCCCCGCGCATTCTGCTGGACATCCAGCATCTGCCGACTGATGGGCGACTCCAGATGTTCGGCACATGCCTCAGACGCAGCATGGTCCTGGTCTCCAGCTGTGCTCCCACTGTTGGCTTCCTGGGACCTCTCAACCTCTGCCAGCTCCTCAAGCTGTGTATTATCCACGGAGCCGAATACCTAATGCTTACCAACGTGTGAGTATCTGTGCTGGTGCCTGGTTCAGAGAGCTGGTGAGACGTTGTTGCAGGCGTGCTGTTTTCCTCAAAGCTCAATGGGGGCATCCTCGGGGTCCTTGGTGGCTCCTGCGGATGGCACATCTGCGGGAGGAAGGCAAAAGATCAGCACATTCAATCATCATAGTCAGTATGCATGCTAGGCTGGCTGAGGAGACAGCGGAGACCTGATGCATGGTGCCATCTGCATTGGAGCTTCAATGGGCTCTCTGGCTATGACAATTCGATTTCTGATGAGAGGAGCCTGTTATGATTCCAGTACCTGCCGCACACGCATCTGTCACCTGCACTCTTACCTTCATCCAAGACCCCTGCCTCACCGCGACCAGAGGAGCGAGCTGGCCAGTGGCATTCTGGCTCCAGTGCAGCGCTCTCGTGCTTAGTGAGGATGCATAGATTTGACACTCCTCCACCTGTTCTGGAGTGCTCCGCAGCGTTATGAGTCCTCATCTCCTGACAGGGAAAAATAGCCTCATTATTGCTCCGTTTCCCCGCAAGACCTTTCCTGATTCCCAGCCGCCCTCCCACCCGGGCATTAGGCGGGCCGTGTCACTGTGGCACATCTCACCCTGCAATGCACTAAGGCCAATCGTGACATCCCAGCCTTGGCAGGGCAGGCTTACGTGCCAGTTGTCATACACACTGTTAGGCCGCTGAATGTTCCGAGCAATGGACACACAGCTAAAGTTCTCCACACAGGTCCATGCCATTTCTGCACTTACCCTTACTGTCTGCAGCAGACCATTGAACCTTTTGTGGCACTGAAGCCACATATGATGCACCACATCATGCCCACTGACCTGGGCGGCGACCTATGTCCAGGCCTCCTTGATCACGTGTAGCGTCCTTCTCTTGCTGTCCCTAAATATTAAGATGTGCTGCCTGGCACTGACCTCCTTGACCAGCAACCCCAGGCTCTCATCTGTGAAATGAGGGGCAAAGTGCCCACCCAACTTGCCCTCCCACCTTCCATGACCACCAGGTGCTGAGGCCATGGCTGCACTCTTTGGATAGCTTCAAATCAGCTCCCTTAGCCTCCTCCACAACTCTTGGCTGTCTTCAGGGAGCTGCCCCTTCCACTTTTAAACACCATGCCGGGTCACCATTGGACATGATGCACGATGCATTCCTGCCCCCGCAGACTGGAAACGCATCCAGCGGTTGTGTTTCATGCTGGGTGGGCCTTAATTGGCCCCCCAGCATATAATCATGTTCACAGTGCAATCTTGGCCGGGAGCAGGTTTTATATCCGCTTTCGGCTGCACCGACCTTGGGTGCACCCCAAGGGTAAAATTCAGGCCTATGTTTCCTTTAGGCCAAAAGCCATGGGGTCTACTTCAACATGCGATCCACTTTTACATGAGTATATACAGTATTTGTCCTCCTTGTTAGAGTGGTTTGCAGTAAATTACTTGGCATGAAGAAATAAACAGATTGGAGAGACTTATAATTACACTGTGCAACAAACTAATATATTGTCCTTTTGTATGCCACCTTATATATACTTCCAATTTTATCAATGGAAGATAAAGAAGCAATTGCTCTTACTCTGCATAGCTACAATGCTCAGGGCTTTCTAATATCACTTACCACTAGGATTGACCAACTAAATTTGCTGCTTTTTGTTACTTCGGTAGCATGAAATATTCTCAAAACAATTATAGAGAACCAATAGAAAAAAACGACTGTGACATTATTGGTTAGGACTATAATCATCTGTCACAGTATTTCTTGTTTGGGCAAAATGCTTTCATCAACACAGTCTAACAGTTGGTCATCTTGTGATTAAACACTAACCTTCAGTCAAAATGAACACCTTAATAAGTGCTCTGCTTTCTCATGCACAGATGGGAGAGGGCACACCATTAATCATAACTTGGTTTGGATCTGAGAGTTGTGATAATTGTGAAAATTATTTTCCCTGCAGCAGTAAGAGAGATACTAGCTTGTGCTGACAGGTAAGCATCAGTTGCAGACAGCATGTAGGGGTGTGAAACGGACTGAAGAGACATGTGTCATACAGCAAGGAAGGTGAGTGAAGCAATATCAAAGTCAAATGCTGAGGTGGAACAGAGCTAGCATAACCCAAAGAGGTTGAAATAACGCATCAAAATCTCTCAGTGGTACACCTCTGTGTGCTGTAGATACAGATCCATTCATCTTACTCTTCTATTCTGATATCACTAACCTCTTCTCCTTTGATCAGATGAGCTAGGTAACTGCACAGAGTGCCAATTGTACAGTAGTCCAACTAAGTGAGAGACTGCTCCTTGTGTTAACCGACATGACTTCAATTTGTAAAATATTCACATTCATTTCTGCGCAAAAAGCGATTTCACTTTTTATCTTGCCTTCCAGGAAACATATCCTCATATCCTCATTATCATGTGAATTTGCAAGTACATGAACAGTAATCAAAATATGAGAGAGGTGCAATTATAACCTAGACAAGTGTAAAAATACGAGATTTGCTCTTGTGTTGTGTCTTTTACAATCTCAGGATGTCCCAAAGCGCTTTAAACCAAAGAAATATTTCTGAAGTGTTGTGCTAAGTTTTACGTGCCCCTGGTGATGTGTCTCATTCCTGGCATTAATAACGCATTCACAGGAAACACTCTGGATCATTAGCGGGCAGGTTCAGATTTGTCCTCCATGCCATGGCCTCAGTGCTTCCTTGCTCCAGACTTTAAAGCACATCAGAGTGCATGCCCACTTTATAGGCCAGGACTGCTCCAAGGTGACAAGTGGCCCCGAAAGCAAAGAAGACAGCAGCCCTCGAATTTAGTGATGCCCCTCTGGGGCATCTGCTGGACACAGTGAATGGCCACTGCAATAACCTCTACACCTGCTATGGCCGCAGGAGGTTCAGCAAGTCACCAATCCAGCCTGGGAGCAGCAGTCATTGCCACAGGAGCACAGAGGGAGTCAGTCATCCAGTGCAGGAAAAGGATGGTCTCATCTATCCGCTAGGGTAAGTCAACTGCCTCATCACTCTCAGCTCACACACTCACAAACCCATCACAAATCTACAGGAATCTCACACCTCTTGGGACAACACCACTAACTCTCACACACACCCTCACATCTCCATCAGGCTCATATCACCTGGAGCTCATGTCCTCACCCTGACCATGTCTCCTCTCAACACACAACCGTCACAAACATTCCACGCAGTGCCATGCGTCCTGCTCCCACACTCTCCATCTGCTTTCATGCAGGAGAAGCTGGCTCACATCAACAGGGAGAGATCCCAGACTGGGGGAGTAGTGACCCACACTGGGCCCCTCATTCACTTTGAGGAACGTGCCATGGCTGGTGAGGACATGCATTGTCCCTGCAGCAACAGTGAAGTCAGCGGCAAACACCCACATGAGGATCCTGTGCCACATCATCCCTCTCTCAAAGCAAATGAGAGTGTTTTCTCTCCTGCTTTTAACTCTGCTGACATGCACTAATTATCTCTACTTTGGTTCACAAGGAGCTCTGCCAAACAACTGACACCCTCAGCCAGCCAGTCCCTCACCTCCGTCCATATCCTCATCTCCAGCCAAGAGGACTCCTCCTCCACTGAAGAGCTGGAAATAAACAGCCTGGAAGACCTGTCACTTATTCATCACTTAATCCTACCTTCCACCAGAGCAGAGACACACACCTTGATGGGACCTTGATCTAGAGCAGGCTTGGGTTCACGGTCTGGTGGTCAGTGCACGGACACTTGTCTGCAGCAGAAGGAGGCAGATTCAGCCAAGCTCCCCAGCATTTGAAGGACTGTTGGGGAGGAGGCATCTGTTGAGGTCAGAGTCAGATGACGAGCCTCTGGATTCAGCCTTCCAACTCATCGTGAAGAGTCAGCAGAAGGCAGGGGAACATTATGCAGAGGCGATACAAGCCCTCAGCAGAGTGGCACGCAAGCCGGAGGAGTGTGCCCGCCTCCTCTCTGCTGAATTTATGCCCACAACTTCATGGGAAGGATGGCAGGCTCCATGGAGACCCTGGTCCAGCAGAACATGGAGATGCTCACAGACCTTCACTCCATCATGGTAGCCATGGGTGAATTCCTGAAATGGCAGCGTGAGAAGTAAATGGGGCACCTCAATGACCCCCAAGGTATTCCTTCCCCTCAAGGAGTCAGGCCTCGGGTGCTCGAAGGGAGGAGGAGCAGTAGGTGGACACCCCATGGTCATCCACTCAGGAAACTCAGAGACTGTCCACTCCCTCCAAGTCCCCTCAACCTCATCCTCTGTCACTGCAGAGGGAGCAGCTGGCCCACAGGAGGACAGCTAAAGCAAGCTGGGGTCCTCAGGCCTCAACTCTCCAGAGGACATAAGTCAAAGTCATCAGAGGCAACAGGGCCAACCATTGCACAGGCTGTCTCCACCCCTGCTGCAGGTGTCAGGGCAGCACCAGACCTTAGAAAAGTTAAGAAATTCAGATCACAAGTGGTTGCACGAGTGAATACATTTTGTCACTTTATAATCTGAAAATATATTCACTTTCATTGAATAATGTGTGATGTTGTCTTTCAGTTTCATTGACAGGCTTTCACTGACAGTTCCTCCCACTGCATTGCCCCCAGACTAGCAGTCCAGCACGCAGCTGGACCAAGAGTGATTCTGGAGGGAGAACTGTATGTGTGGTAGGGCCTTTCAGACCCTCGTAGAAGCACTCTTTCAAGCACGTGGAGCCTTCATTGAGCACACTCATCTTACTGTCCCAAGCGTTTTCAATGCCTGCTGGGGTTCTCTTTTGTTGTCCATCTGAGCTGACCTACATCTATGCCATCCACTGATTATGCTCCCATGCAGCACCTGTGCCCATCCAACATGAGGCTCTGCTTATTTTCGATTTTTGCAAAATGGTAATTGTCAAGTTTATCATTACTTCCCCATCCTTTCCCCTCCCCCAGTCACCCATGTCCTTTCCCCCATCACTGTTGATCTTGGGGGTGTCAGCTTCCACCTCCCCACAGTCACCTACCAACCTGAACCCTTTTCTTTCCAGGATGTCCAGGTGAACCTATATGTTCCTTACCGAGAATCCCACCCCCATCCACATTGACTTCACCGACCTCATCCATCCCACCCCCGGGGTCCGTATCTGCTTCCAAGTTCCCACCAACCACCATTATTGTCACTTCTACTACTACTAACGCACCCTCACCCTCCCACCCTTCTGGCTCCTTCTGCCCTCTCTCAGCATCACCCTCTCCTCAGCTGTCCGTGATCTGAGCAAGGCCCTAACGGGAATTTATCGGGATGCAAATCAGGTTCACTCCAGCCTCCAGTGGGAATCGCATTCCGCCATGGCGGACACCATCGGATGATCCCGCTGTACTTTCATATCGGCGTGAAGTCAATTTCTGCCCCTCACACCGAATTGTCTCCCCCGCCTTCTACCCCCAATATGGCATCTGCGCCAATGGCACCAGATGACTCTGCCCACTGTTGTAAGATAATGCCAGCCAATTTGTGCAGAGCGAGGACTCACAAACAGCAACATGATAATTACCAAGTAATGTGTCAGTGAAGTTGGTTGAGGGATGGACATTGGGAAGGAAACCCAGCCTGTTTTTCTTCAAAGCGTGCAATGACATCTTTTACATCCACCCAGAGAGCAGATTGGGCCTTGGGTAAACATTTCCTCTGTATGATGGCATTTCCAACAGTGCAGCCTTTTGAAAATGCTGCTTAGATTTTGTGCTTAAACTGGTAATGGGGCTTGGAGCCACTTCCTAAGTCACCAAGTCATGGTTAAATACAGGCATCAAGCTGCTTAAAACCTAAGAATTTGAGAGTTCAGAGCCCACATAATGTATTGGGGGAGGCATATTATGTTTTGATGTTTCATGCTATATGATATATCAACATATTATGTTTTGAATAAAACCTTATTTTTTTATGCTTGCATTTCTTAATGAATACTTAGCTGCCTTCTTTTCAAATATTTTAAGAAGTTTGAAGAAAACTGTTCTTAATAAAACATGGGCCAGAATTTTGACGTTGGTGTGTGGGGGAGGGCCTGGCACACTGATGCGTAAAATTACGCACGGTGATGTCGGGCATGCGTCCCTATGTCACTGTGCGTCATTTAGATCTTTCGTTCAGCGGGTGCGTGCCGCACTGTCAAAGACCTGTTAAGGCCATTAAAAACCCAATTAAAGTACTTATCAATGCTGCTCATCCAACCTGAAGGCTGGGCAGGCGAAGAGCCCAAGCGACCTTCGCATTTTTCAGGAAACCTCATCCACGGGTGGGATGAGTTTTCCTGAAAGTTTTATTCAATAAATAAATATTTTTTGCACAATTCGTTAACATGTCCCAGCTCATGTGTCACTGACACATGAGGGGATATGTCTAAATAATTTTTAACTACGTTATTTCTGAACTTTTATTATGTCCTTAATCTCCCTGAGGCAGCTCTGTGCCTCAGGAGGATTTCTGCACTCCTTCACATGTGTGCGCGAAAGAGCACAGGCCCTGACTCTCCCTCCTCCCCCCATCCACACAGGTAGCGTTGAGTGCTACTGGTCATGTGTCACGCTGGGTGGGTCTTAATTGGCCCGCCCACATAAAATGGCGTCACACAGCCAACTGCAGGCAGCGATTGGCTCCGCACCTGCCCGCGCCCGCTCCTGACTGGTCTGCCCGACAGAAAGAAAATTCTCCCCACAGAATTACAGTAAATCATGGGCTGGGTTCCAGTATTCAGTGAGTTTACCCAGTAAATAACAAAGCAGGAAGATTCCAGGTTTGATCTTCCCTCTGTGCTGAGCTAGATAATACCAACCGGCCTGGAGATAAGTTTATTAAGATTGGCCAATGCCATTATTCGTCAGGAAAGGGAAAGTGATTACTTCTGATGGCTATCCAATGGCCCCTCCTGAAAATATGCATCAATTGAGAACAAAATTCAGTTCTGATGGTTCCAAAGCAGTTAAATCTGTTTATGCCCATAGTCCTGGTTCACTAATTGGCAGTGGACTTTACGAAGCCACATTCCTGCAAGGACTAAAAGCCTGTCAGAGAGGACAGGAGGGAGAAAAGTGATAAAATAAAAATATATGGGTGTGGTATGTTTTTAAAAATTATTTGTGATTTGTGATCAATATAGTGCTTTGTCAATGACCAGTTGCCAGTAACTTGCCCTTACTAAGAACATAAGAAATAGAAGCAGGAGTAAGCTATTCGGCCCCTTGAACCTGCTCGTCCAGTCAAAAAGATCATGGCTCATCTGATTGTGGCCTCAACTTCACTTTCCTGCCTGTGCTTCATAACCCTTGACTACCTTCTCAATCAAAAATCTGGCCAACTCAGCCTTGAATATGTTCAATGTCCTAGCCTCCACTGCTGGCTGGGGGAGAGAATTCTAAACATTAACAACCCTTTGAGAGAGGAAATTCCTCCTCATCTCCATTTTAAATTTGAGACCCCTTACTTTGAAACCTTGCTCCCTAGTTCTGGATTCCCCCAAGAGGAGAAACATCTTCTCAGAATCTACCCTGTCAAGCCCCCTCATAGCTCTCAATAAGATTTCCTCTCATTCTTTTAAACTCCGATGAGCGTAGGTCCAACCTACTTACCTTTCTTCATAAGACCGCCGCTTCCTTCCAGGAATCAGCATAGTGAGCTTTCTCTGAACTGTAATGTTAGAAGTAATTATCATTTTTAAAATAGATCGGTATTACTGACGCATTGATCTGGATTTTCTGGCTTCATTGACTTCAAAGAAAGCCTCACTGAGAACAATCTCATTAGCAAGAACTTTACCTTTCCTGCCATGCAGGGAATTGCAGTGTTGCTTAAGGGGGATTCTTGGCATGGTGCTGCAGTGATGTCATCAAGATATCCAAGCATCCAATCATATTTAAGAATTCTCACGAATTTCCAATCAGGAAGCTTAATGCACCAAATTCAAATTGCCTTTTCAAAATCTTAAATAGAGCAAAGTAAAGATTGGGACATACAAAGAACAAAGAAAAGTACAGCACAGGAACAGGCCCTTTGGCCCTCCAAGCCTGCGCCAATCATATTGCCCGTCAACTAATACATTTTGCACTTCCGGGGTCCATATCCCTCTGTTCCCATCCTATTCATGTATTTGTCAAACTGCCTCTTAAACACCACTATCGTACCTGCTTCCACCAGCTCCTCTGGCAACGAATTCCAGACACTCACTACAAAACTTGCCCTGCACATCTCCTCTATAGTTTTCTCCTCTCACCTTAAATCTATATCTATGATGGTGGAGTCTGGGACATTATCTGTGTGGTATGATTCCATGAGGCTGTTGCTTGACTAGTCTGTGAGACAGTTCTCCCAATTTTGGAACTAGCCCCCAGATGTTAGTTAGGAGGACTTTGCAGGGTTGACAGGGTTGTGATTGCTTTTGCCTTTTCCAGTGCCTAGGTGGTCCATCCAGTTTCATTCCATTTTCAAGACTGAGTGGCATTTAAGAGTCAACCAGATTGGTGTGGGTCTGGGTCACATATAGGCCAGACCAGACCAGGTAAGGATGGCAGATTTCCTTCCCGAAGGGCATTAGTGAACCAGATGGGTTTTTGTGATAATCGACAATGGTTTCATGATCATCATTAGACTTTTAATCCCAGAATTTTATTGAATTCAAATTCCACCATCTGCTGTGACAGGATTCAAACCCAGGTCCCCAGAGCATTCCTCCGGGTTTCTGGATTACCTGTCCAGCAACAATACCATTCCACCATTGCCTCCCCCTAATACTAATAGGGATCTAATACAGTCACTAATTTATTTTGTAATCCATTGTTGAGCCACCTTTCCTGTTTTATTTTTGCACCAGACAGGAATGAATAATGTAACACAAAAACAGAATTACCTGGAAAAACTCAGCAGGTCTGGCAGCATTGGAGGAGAAGAAAAGAATTGACGTTTCGAGTCCTCATGACCATTCCACAGAATTTTTTTAGGAATGAATAATTGTTGTAATTCATGCATACATACCTTAAATATCAGCCATTGCCTATCCATCGTCAACCCTTTTAGTATGGTTCCCCAAGCCATCATTGCCAACTTGCACCCCATATACTCGTAGTTCCCTTTATTTAGATTCAGGACCATAGTTTCGGATTCAGCTTCATTTTAAAGAACAATTCTATCATTTTATGTTTGCGCTTCCCTAAGCACAAGATTGTTAATTAATCCTTTCTCATTGCACAATACCCAGTATAGGATGGCCTGCTCTCTAGTTGGTTCCTCAATGTATTGGTCTAAAAAACCATTACATACACATTCCAGGAAATCCTCCCCCACAGTATTATTGCTAGTTTGGTTTGCCCAATCTACATCTAGATTAAAGTCACCCATGATTACAGTTGTAATTTTATTGCATGTGTCTCTAATTTCCTGTTTATTGCTTTCCTTTACTTCTCCTTTACTGTTTGGGGGCCTATAGACAACCACCATCAACATTTCCTGTCCCTTGGTGTTTCTTATCTCCACCCAAACAGACTCCACATCATGATTTTCCCAGCCAATATCCTTCCTCAATATTGTATTGATTTCCTCCTTTGCTAACAATGCTACCCCACCTCCTTTCCCTATTTGTTTGTCCTTCCTAAATATTGAACACCTCTGGGTGTTCAGTTCCCATCCTTGGTCACCCGACAGCCTTGTCTCCATAATTGCAACTAAATCATAACCGTTTATATTTATTAGCACTGTTAATTCATCTACCTTATTGCGAATGCTCTGTGCATTAAGATACAATGTCTTTAGACTTGTCTTTTTTAATCTTATTAGTCATCTTAACATTATTTTGCACTATGACCCCATTTGTTTTTTGCCCTTTTTTTTCTGCCTTCCACTTTTCCTTCTTATTTTTCTGTCTTTCGTTTCTATCTTTGTTTACCCCTCCTCTGTCTCCTTGCTCAGGTTCCCTTCCCCCTGCCATTCCAGTTTAAACCCTCCTTGAGTGCATTAGCGATCATCCCCCCAAGGGCATTGTTTCCAATCCTGCCCAGGTGCAAGTTGTCATGTTTGTACTAGCCCCACCTTCCCTAGAACCAGTCCCAGGAATCTGAATCCCTCCCTGTACACCAATTCTTCAGCCACACATTCATCTGATATAAAAGCAAAAAACTGCAGATGCTGGAAATCTGAAACAAAAACAAAAGCACCTGGAAAAACTCAGCAGGTCTGACAGCATCCACGGAGAACACAGCCAACGCCACGAGTCCGCATGACTCCCCACCAGAACCAAGGAAAAACAGAAAAGAGGTGAAATACAAGCTGGTCCAAGGGGGTGCAGGACAGGCAGAGCCGGACAGAGGGCCAGCGACAGGCGGAGACTGCCAAAAGACGCCACAGACAAAAGAACAAAGAGGTGCCGACGGTGGCGATACCAGCCAAGAAACGTGCCAATAGGTGACACCAAGGGCAGAAAGCAGGATGAGCAAGGGACAGAGAGCCCCAGCGGGGGGAAGGGATCGAAACAGGCCAACAGGCAGAGACAAAACAATGGATGGAAACACATTCAAGAACAATAGAAATAGGTGGGTAAAGAAAAATATACACAAACTATTGGAAAAAGGGGGATCAGAAAGGGGGTGGGAACAGAGGAGAGACCCCACGATCCAAAGCCGTCGAACCCAACATCCAGTCCGGAAGGCTGCAAAGCACCCACCCAGAAGACGAGGCGCTGCGCCGAGCCCCACCGGAACAACCCAGCAGGCCAAGGACGGAAGTGGGATGAAGATAGACGCTGAAGTATCATGAAAAATCATTTTTAAAAAATCATCATTTAAAAAAAAGTACAAAACATCCAGTAATTAATCTTATTGGTGACATTTAGCAACACTTCACAAATATAAAATTACCGTTTCAGGGACTGTTCTGTTGTTCAGCAATAGTTGCTATTTACATCACTGTTAAAAACCCACCTGTACCTGATTGAACAAGGGGGTTTCTAACAGCAATATGAAAGAGATAGAAGAGATGTTTTCACTGACACTATCAACTGACTTTAATGATTGTTGGCTTGGTGGGTATGGAATGAGGATTGCCACAGCTCAGCCTGCAGCAGAGTGAAAGGCCTCAAGTTCAGAATTTTCATGTTAACCTGTCCTTGTGTTAAATCCTAAAATTGTGGTCAGTTTTAGAAGGGTAATGATGATGAATGGAAAAATCTGCACCACTGTTTTTCCTTTTCTCAAAATATAAAGCCTGGAGTTCATTTCTTGGGTCTGTGAGTGTGTACATGCCAATATGTTGATTAAGAGTGAAACTATCCATACAGGCAGAGCCTCTGCTTTACCTGGAATGCAATACACACTCTCACACTCTTCCCCCCCAAAAAGATGCAGTATAACTACCCATGCCAAGAAAGCTTAATAGCAGAATAGTAAGAGTCATGACTTAGAGAACCCTAAGTATAAGCAGAGGTATTGCTAGAGTTCAATAAGTTGAAAACATGAAGCCTAACAAGATGGGACATGAATAAACTTCTGCATTCAGGACCACCTTACTTATTGGGGCATTGGCTGACAACTTTATATAAAATTGAGTGAGATGTCTCACAGTCTCCAGTAATAGGTTTATTCTTCTAGTTTCTCAGGCTGACTGCTCAATTATCAGTCGAGTCCTGAATGAGTATGGACTTGTCCCAATCAGACGCCAGATTATTGCCTCTATTATAGAGGCTTGACTTGATTCTGAACTTCCACCATCAGGTCTGTCAGCCTGGTTCCCTTTTGAGCCAGGGTATTCAATGAGAGATCAGTGTACAGCTAGGGCCTCCTTCCCCTACATTTGCCACAAATCCGCCTCACTTTTCACACCCTTTACTATTACTGGAGTGTTTTCTCCTTTCCTCACTATGTCTATAAATAGAAGATAATTACTAATAAATCCAATAGGAAATTAAAGAGGAATTTACCTACTCAGACAGAAGTTAGAATGTGGAACTTGCTACCACAGGAATTGGGTGAGGCAAATAGTTCAGGTAAGTTCCTTACAGAAATGGAATAGAAAGATACGTTGAAAGATTGAGGTGAGGTAGTTGGAAAGGGTAGGAATTCATCCAGAGCATAACCACCTGTACAGACTAGTTGGACTGAATGGTCTGTTTTTGTGCTGAACATTCTAGTAATTTTATTTAAAAAACAGAATCATTCACCGGTGAAGTTCCATGCTTGTCCTCAAACAACACAAGCAGCAACATACTGTTACAAAGAAATAGGGAGTGAATCTCAGCAGCGACTCTCTTGTCCATTGGTTGTATGTTCAATGGAAGAGCCATGGAACCCTGAAAAAATACATTGTTTACACTGTTTGTCCTGAGGCTTTTTCCTTTCAAAGCTATAAGATGTGAGTTGGAGAAACCCAACGGTAATTCATCCCCACAATTTCTGATGAAGGTTTCAACCTGAAGCATAAACTTGCCTTTCTCTTTCAAAGCATTTATTTAGGATTTTGCTATTTTCTTTTTATGCTTGCAAAATAGATGGGCAAAAAGAACTAGGGGGGAAATTATGAGTTTTTTGTGCAATGAGTTGTTATAATTAGGAACACATAAGCTGAAAGAATGGTGGAAGCAGTATCAATTTTCAAAAGGGAGTTGGATATAAAATAACAATTTTCAGGGCAACGGAGAAAGAGCTTGGGAGTGGGACTAATTGGATAGCTCTTCCAGAGAGCCAATGCAGGAGTGTTGAACTGAAGGGCCTCATTCTGCACTATACGATTCTATGCATCTTACAATTTAGAGTTCCAGACACAGAGCTTCACATGATGGGGAGGTGTGGTGAAGTGAGGTACCCTGTCCCATTAAGAGAATGCAAGTGTACTGATCATGTGATAGCATTGACGAATCACTGTACAGCGTAGGCAACTGGGAACTGTAAGTCTAGTTCTGGAGGTTTCTGAGTGAGCACGGATGATCTGGTGCTCTGCCCTCGGTCTCAATAAACCATCACTGTTTATTCTTACATCAGTCTCTCCCTGTTATTGATTGCAAGCAGCAACTGAAGAGAACATAGGAAGGCCTGCAGTTAGAGTTCCATTGGCCAACAAACTCATTTACCCAAGACATAAAAGGAGGGCTCGTTGAGAATATGCATGTGAAGATCAGCAGGGCCTGCATAATTTCTGTGCTGGAACTCTCGATATGTACTTCCTGTTATATAAATCTCAGAACTTGGACCATTAATTCATAAAGTTGACTTCATTATTTATCACATCATAAAATATAATTTCCTTGAATAGCTTAGGTGTTGCAACAGTTAACAAACAGAAGTAAAGTTTGTGTAACACTGTAATTGAACCATTGCTGCAGGATCTACTTGGTATATCAAATTAAATCTCATTTACCACAAAGAATTTCCTGTGTAATTTTTCGATAATGCTGCACCTGGATTCTGACAACTTATCTTGTGCCCTGGAGCATGTTACAATTATAAGGATTGTGTTTTTCCTAAAGTTATCAAAATGTAAATGATGCTCATGTACTTTCGAATATTGACCAGGGCTTTGTAATCAGTGTAAATAACCGGGTAGAATTGCTTTGCTCACTATGTGCATGAGCACATTTGAAGAGTCTGTATCCTATTTCGCATCAAGTAACACTCTCCCACCATTTCTATCTTTGCTGACCTGCTGGCCTACATTAGCACCCAATGCTCTAAATGTTAAATTCTTACCTTTTGTGTTTAAGTTCCTTCAGGACCTCATGTCTCCCAATGACTGTAGCCTCATCCAATCCAAAATGCCCTAGCTGCCTCAAATGCATTGTTTCTCTAACACTAGCTTTTGTACACACTACCAGTCCAATATTGGTGGTAGTCTTACTAGCTGCTGCGCCCACTCTCTGAAATTCCTTCCGTAGACCCCTCTCTTCCTAGAAGGTCATTTTTAGAGCCAATTTACTTGGTCAGGCTTTCAGTCACCTTCCAAATCTCTCTTTTGTTTCAACACTGGTTTCTGTTATGACTATGTAAAGTAACTTGTTGTTTTTCTCTATAAAACGCATTATATATATAAAATAAAATTATATTGCTGATTACAATGTCACAACAATTCCTCCTTCATGTTTCTACGAACTGCTTTTAATAAAGGATCAAAATTATTACAGTTTTAATGCTTTACCTATTCGATGTTTAAATAACCTCATTTTTACATTTTGAGTCATTTTTACATTCAATCTTCAGATATATTATCTCCCGAAGATGCCAAAACAATACTTATTGTTCCATCAGTGTTCAAAAACTTTTTGTAAACTAACAAGGAGTCTAGGACTTTGACAAATTTAGATTTGTTTGCCATTGCACAATGTTCATCACCACTTGCAATTCCTCAGAAGCTGAAGCAGTCTGTGCCCATATGCAGCAAGACTTGAGCAACATTCAGGTTTGGGCTGATAATTAGCAAGTAACATTCACACCGTACAAGTGTCAGGCAACAACCATGTCCAACAAGAGAGAATCCAACCATCTCCCTTTGACATTCAATGTCATCATCATTGCTGAATCCCCCACTATCAACATCCTTGATCAGGAACTGGACCAGGCACATAAATACTGTGGCTACAAGAGCAGGTCAGAGACTGGTAATCCTGTGGCGGGTAACTCACCTCCTGACTCCTTAAACCTGTTCACTATCTACAAGGCACAAGTCAAGAATGTGATAGAATACTGTCCACTCGCCTGCATGAGTGCAGCGCCAGCAACACTCATGAAGCTCAACACCATCCAGGACAAAGCAACCTGCTTGATTAGCACCCCATCCACAAACATTCACTCCTTCCAATACGGACTCACAGTAGCAGTGTACATACCATCTACAAGATACACTGCAGCAACACATCAAGGCTCCTTCACATTCCAAACCAACAACCTCTACCTCCTAGAAGGACAAGGGCAGCAAATGCATTGGAACGCCACCAGCTGCAATTTCTGTCCAAGCAACACACCATCCTGACTTGGAGCTACATCACTATTCCATTACTGTCATTGGGTCAAAATTCTGGAACTTCATTCCTATCACACTGTGGGTGTACCTCCACCATATGTACTGCAGCGGTTCAAGAAGGCAGCTCACACTACCTTCTCAAGGTCAATTACAAGTGGGCAATAAATGCTGGCCTAGCCAGTGATGCCATCACCCCGTGAAAGAATATAAAAAATGATTTTATATAATATCCAAATGAAGACATTTCTACAACTGCAAAATTATGTTCCTAATGGGAATTAGCATCTTTTTGCTATTATAAGCAGTTATCTAACACCAGCAGTTTCCTGTGCCAGACAGTTAAAACTTGTTTTACCAGAAATTAATATATTAATGGGACTCTACAGAATGAACTGTTGAATGATAATGAATTTCTGCAAAACTAGGGCAGTTTTACCATACACCAAGTGGGTTTAATTACTTATTCATATTACAGCTTTTGAGTTGAAAGCTATATCCATTTCATTTGGGAAGGTAGTGGGATGGGTGGTGTTGGGGATGAGAAATTGATTACCATAAAAATGATGAAGCTGCATCAAACTGAGAATGTTGAACTGAAACATCTGAACATAGCAGGCTTTGTGACACCTAGCTCATAAAGAAACTAATTTTGGAACAAATGAGCTATAAAAACTTAGAGTCTGCTTAGACACTAACAGTGCAAGCAAAAGTGGAAAAACAAAAAAAAAACAGTGCTGGTGGTTTGATTGCTATATAATACAGTGCTATAGCCAAGAACATTTGATATGGGTGGAACAGTGTACTGAATGATGAAGTAATCATTTCCCATTAAGTGAACAATTTACTCTTTGCATTGTTCCTACAACATATAGACCTGTAACTGGTTAAGTACCAGTGCATTTGTTGTTTATTGTAACTAAGGATGCCTTCATACTGTGCTTTCTTCTCTGTAGTGTATCAGTACAATTTTTGAATCAGATCCTGCAATGATGCCATTGCAGAAGGCCTGGAAACCCTCAGGAAGACTAACTCTTACCACATGAGTCTGAAAACATGTTCTGAGAGAGGATTTGCAAAATGTTAGTCATGTCTATTGAAGCTAGTCAAATATTTTGAGGAGCAACTAATGTGGTGGATAAGGGCGTGTCTATGGTTGTTATATATATGAACTTCTAGAAGGCATACAAGAAGGTTTCACATAAGAGAATATTAATGGAAGTGCGAGCTGTAGAGGCAGCTTTTTGCCTTGATTAGGGTGGTGGGATAAAGAGTAGGGATAATGGGTATGTGGTCAAATTGGCAGATTGTGACTAATGGTGTCCCCAGGAATCTGCAATGAGACTGCAGCTTTTCACGATAAATGACTTAGATGGAGGAATATACAGACTAAGTATCTATGTTTGTTGACAGTACTCAGTTAGGTGCATAGCAAGTAGGTAGATGGGATCAGAAAGCTGCAAAGGGGCATTGAGTGAATGGGCAAGTCTGTGGCAGCTGGAGCTCAATGTGGAAAATGTGAGTTATCCACTTTGAATCTAAGATAGATCATAAGAAGTTCTAAATGACAAGATGCTAGGAACTGTGGATGAGGAAAGAGATTTAGGAGTTCATGTATAGAAATCACTAAGAGCTTTTAGATGGGTATAAAAAACACTAAGGGCAGGATTTTACATGTCGGCGAGTGGGGACAGGGCCTGGTCACCGACACATAAAATGATGTGCGGTGACATCGGGGGGAACTCCCGACTTCACCGCGCCCCATTTAAATTTTCAGGAAGGCGGGGGCGCAGTGAAATCAGCTGCGTGACCACCGACCTGTCAATGTCCAATTGAGGCCATTGACAGAGTCATTTAAATAATTAAAGGACCTGCCCTTCCAACCTTAAGGTTGGTGGGCAGGCCAGGAGCCCCAGCGTGAATTAGAAAAAGCATGAAATCCATGGCGGGATGAGGTTTCATGTAGGTTTTTAAAAATTTTAATAAAGTTTTTGTGAAAATTATGGACATTGTCACACGAGGGGACATATTAGGGAAATTTTATTTTCTATTGTTAGGTTTTTTACATTTAGAGCCGATCTCCCTGAGGCTGCACTTAGCCCCAGGAAGATGAGTGCACTCTTTCGTGTGCACTCTCGATTTTGGGATTTCCCACCGCACCCCCCCCCACCCCCACCCCTGTTCGCACAGAACTCGCATAGCGCTTCCGTGCAGACATCACGTTGGGCAGGCCTTATTTGGCGCTGTGGGGGTGCCAATCGGAAACGTACCTGTGCGCGCCTGCCCTTCAATTTCACCCCAGATGGGAGGAAAATTCAACCCTAAGAGGGCTAGCAGGACATTGGCCTGTATCATAAGATACATGTGACCCAGTGAAAACAAAGAAACAGAATACACCAAAACAGAAAAAGACATTTGAGTAGGATTCATGCTGTGCATTATTTGTAACAAACACAATGGCCTAGAGGTTTGAGAGAACCTGAAAGTGTGTGGGCCTATACACACAGTCACATCGATCATGTTAAGTTGGTTTTGCCAGCTCATTATAAAGTCAGGCATTTAGCCAGCATTATTTGTTCTATTCATTGGATCCCACACCTGTTTATGTGGGGAGAAGGGAATGACAAATTAGTCTTCACTGATGCTAATTTGGCCAGTGGCAATAAGGATTATGCGATAGCTAGTTTATTGGATATGGGAGAAATGGGTCATGAGAAGTACTCTTGAATGTGCTGCCCTCTAAGAGCTCTGGCAGAGAGCGACGCTGGCAGTTGAAGTTTCTCTGCTGTTACTCTAACTCTTGCTTCTCCAGCTCCTGCTCCTCCACCCCTGCTCTACTTCTTGCTGCCCAGGTGGTGATAAAGGTTGGCACTTCATTATCACAAAGTTATACAGCACATTATATCCACAAATCTAGATAAACAGATTTTCAATTGGGCAAAGCAATGGGAGTGCTTCTTGAGCATGCTAATGGTTTAATGGTTGACATTCCTGGTAGTGGCACAGTTCTCACTGGAGAACAGCTTTACCTCAGAGCTTGAGAACCTGGTATAAGTCATGACCCACATCTGGCAAGGATAGCCCTTGTCTCCAGCCTGTAAATGGACAGCCTTGTAGAAATAAATGCAGAGGTCTTGTGTAGGATAAATGCACCCTGACTGCTGCCAGGAAACTGAGCAGAGAACTGCAAACAAGCTGGAAGATAAAGGAGTGAATCCTTTTCTATTCAGAAAGATACAAAAAGATGAGCCACATCTAGAAGGCATAGCTTTGATGAAGTGAATATGTTTGACACTTTGATCCTTAGTGAAGTTGTGATGGAAGTAGTGCTCCCTAGAGTCCTGCTATTCATACGGTCTCCAGTATATTACAGTCCTCCTCCCCGAGTTGCTCCAGCTTTCTTTTGCCTTCTTAACTGATTCCCTTCATCCTCCAGCCTCAATGCTCATCCTAACTGCAATCAAATTATGAAGAAGGTAGACATTGCAGTCCAGGTTAGCAGATATCAGTGTAGATAGTAGGTGATAGGCAAACAAAAAACACACACACAGAAGTTCACCAGCAGCCTAAAAGGACAAACCAGCTGAGTGGAATAGTTGATCCATTTAAGTAGCACTGCAGAAGGATCCTTCCTGCCTATTGCTGACTAAATTCCTCCTGTAGTGAGTCAGGCAATGGGGTAGTCCAATTTCACAAGAGAACATACATGCAACAAGCATGTAATCCTTAGTTCAATATTACAATGACGCTTTGTAATAGTTCCAACTCTCGCCTTGGAGGCTTAGAGAAAAACCTGATACAATATGGTGAATGGCACACTTCTGATGAAGAATACACTTGTGAAAACTGCCAACTACATTGGACCATGGGCACCTGTTTTACCCATGTAAAATGGGCACTACATTAATAAGCTTTAGGCCAATAAGTCAATGTGGAATTTATCTTCACTATTTTAACAAAAATAGCAGACAGAAGAATTTCATATGAATGTGTTAAAGTTAACAATATACATAACAAATTTTCAACTCAATTTTTTTTTAACAAACCATTGCTTCCAATTTTCCAATCATAATGCTTTCATTTATTAGTTCAGGGTTAGTGTTTTTGGAATAGCAAAATGTCCCAAAGTACTTCACTTGAACACTATCAGACAAGGTTTGACACTCATACACATAAGGAGATATTAGTCAAAAATGGTAGATTTTAAGGACTGATGTAAAGAAGGAGAGGGAGAACAGCTTTAGGGAGGAGATTCCACAGTTTGGAGCTTTGCTTCTATACACATCCAAATTTAGTTAAAAAAGAAAACTAACTTAATTTGTTAAACTACCTAAACCTTTCTAAGATTATGATTTTATTTTAATTATGAGACTATTTAAATCTGGTCACAAGAGCTGCTGAAAAGAGGTTCCAGCCAGTTTAATATCTCTGTTGTGCTGGCCTTCTATATGGAAATGTATAGCAATGTGAGGGCAGTATTCTGACCCAGCAGGATTATGCTTTAATACATCTGTCGTGATTTCCCGCTTTAGCGCATATGACTAGAAATTCGGACCCAACCCAACCCTTAATCAGTTTTAATGATTAGAAGATTACAGACTCAGGTGCGGGATTTCCTGATAACATGCTCCTGATGTGCAGGAGAGCTGCTTTTGCCAGTCAAGGGTGCAAGGAAAATTGCTTTAAGGTACATTAGAGAAAGTGCTGTGAAAGAGAACCATGCCATGCACACTGCACATCACATACAATAGTCTGAAACAAGTTCAGACTTGACATCCATTCAGAGAATACAGCTGCTTCTCATCCCTGCTCTCACTCCACAGAGTCATTCATTAGTAATGTAACACTGGCAGCACCATGTCACTTGCTCACACAAAATTCAAAGAAGCACAACTGTAAAGCCTAGTGAGCAAATAAAAGCATGTTTTTTTACTCAGGTAAATGTCTAGATAGAAGGTGTTTCATTTCAACCTCTAGGCTTGTTTACAATGGACTGCTACCTGAACGCATCAAACAAACTGTGCGGAATGTTACCTTATTGCTCAATAACTAGTAAGACTGGGGCACAAATGTACATGATCTCTTTGTTATTTTACAAATGATTTTTAAGACAATTTTTGGGGATTTAAAAAAAAATAACTGACATTGTCAGAGAATAGTGCAAGTTTCCATTCTGGACATTCAAAGTCAGCATTCCCAGGACACGTATAGCACAAGCAGACCTGAAATAAAGCTCTTTCTAATCACAAATAGAGCCACGAATGTAGGTCAATAAATGTGAACGTTTCCTTCCATTTGCTTTCTTAGGCTGCAGTAATACTTAGATAACAATTTGAGATGGGTGTCTGCAGCTGTGACCCACAGTTAGAAATTAGAGATGATTGAATCATAAGGATTACAGTACAGAAGGCGACAACTAACCCTATCATGCCTGTGTCACTTGTTAGTTTTTCAACTGGAGTTATCTATTCTAATCAAATTTCTCTGCCTCTTCCCCATACATCTGTATAGTCTTTGCTTTAAATTCATATTGAGTTCCATTTCAAATGATATTGTAGCCTTGACATCAAAAGTCGCTTCTGGTAAAGTATTCCATGTTCAAATAACCTCCATTGATGAAACTTCTAACTTCCAACTTTATTCCTCTAATGATAACCCTCTTGCTACCAATTCACCAAATAGTAGAAAGAAGATTTCATTATTTACTCTCTCAAAACCTTTTCTATTCTTGAGAGCATCTATCGGATCTGTATTGAACATCACTATTCCTATGTTATAGTGTACAACAGCCTTAGACTAACTAGCACCAAGTTGCAATGGAAAAGATCTATGCACTCCTGTGTCAGCTGGTTTTAATACTAAGAAACCACGGGCAAGAACTTCCACACTTTCTTAGCATCTCCTTTAAAGTTTTAAAGATTTCCAGTGAATGGATCCAAAGAGCAACCCGGATAGTTTTGAAATGTGGAACATGTACCAGGCTGACGGTATACAGGAACCAGTGAGACTCAAAATGACATACATGGAAATCTCACACTACTTTGCTTAATTGCAGTCACGGCTTGATGTCTGAGTTTTAATGCTGTGTCCTTAGCTTTAAATTTAGATGTATCTTGGGTAGTCCCTGTAGACCTCTAGAGCAGCCTAATTTCTATGAGTTTTATTAAAAGTTACATCCAACAGAGTAACCTTAAAATTAGCTTTTGTTTTAACAAGTGTTATAAATGGCATTTCTTTCTCTTTTACATTCTGATTGACCTGTTGGGCCTTTGCAATGCTTTAGTCACACCCTAAAGCATTGTGTAAATTTTTCTACTAGTCACTTCTATGGCTTCTCTGAGTGAGATTGCAGTTGTGCAATGTGAGTTCATGCCATTTTGAAGTCAATTATTGCAGACAAGCCTTACTTTATGAAGTGGCCTTATAGCCAACAGAAAGAAAACCATTTTATCCCACCAGTCCAGGCTGCAGGTCCCAGAAGCAAAAGAGTTAATCATGTGCACCAGGTAGTCTCCACTTTTGATAATGCCTTGAGTTTCATCATAATAATATAATTTACATAAAAAATGATGCATGCTTGAAAGTGATTATGAAGTGTTCAGAGAATATAATTAACTGTCATGGCTAAAGTTGAGGACTTATCATTTGGTTGCTTGTTAGTACAGAACTTGAGTATTACTGAAAACAGAGAAATGCTGTCAAAGCTTTTCATCTTGCACTCATCAGGACAGACACAAGAATACCAAATTTCAAAGAGATTGACAATTTATACTGCATCAGAAAAGAAGTATTGATTGGTTGGCAAGTCAGGTCTGATTGGTCAAGAGGTTGCCATGGTGAATGCTATTGTCCTCCATGCTTTTGTTTATTCAAAACAGGTCCAGTGTCTGAACATATTCCCTTTGCCTGCAGAGGACAGGTACTTGCATATGAATGTTTGTAGTTTCTAGCAAGTGTAAGTGAGCCACGTTGTGAGCCAGATTGATAATGTTGAATTTTTTATTAGTGCAATTCTTAGTGCACATGGGATTGTTCAGCAAATGTGCATCAGTCACAGAATCACAGCTAATGTTAGACATTATGCTCAGGGGTTTGCAAGCACAGGTTGATTGTGTATGGTCAGTACTCTGACTACTGAGAACAAGTGAAGGAACGTGCTGTTTGATATGATCCCCAGTCATTGGGATGTACAGTCTACATGCCTGGCATTGCACAGGCACGGAAATTCATGTACCGCATTACTAATTTGTGTGGTAGGCAGGTCACTTTTGATGGAATGACCCTCAACCTCCTACCCTTTCATATTTAAGACCATAAACAGTAGGGGCGGAAGTAGGTCTTTTGACCCATCGAGTCTGCTCCACTATTCAATGAGATCGTGCCTGATCTGATAATCCTCAACTCCATTTTCCTGCCTTTTCCCCGTAACCGTTGATTCCCTTACTAATTAAAAATCTGTCTATCTCAACCTTGAATATACTTAACAACCCAGCATCTACAGCCCTCTGCGGTAAAGAATTCCACAGATTGACTATCTTTTGGGAGAAAAAATCTTCTTTATCTCTGTTTTAAATGGATGCCCCCTTAATCTGAGATTATGTCCTCTGGTCCTAGACTCTCCCACAAGGAGAAACAACCTCTCAGCATCCACACTGTCAAGCCCTCTAAGAATCTTATATGTTTCAATAAGGTCACCTCTCATTCTTCTAAACTCCAATGAACACAGGCCTAACCTACTCATTCTCTCCTCATAAAAAAATCCCTCCATCCCTGGGATCAACCTAGTGAACCTTCTCTGGACTGCCCCCAATGCCAATATCTCTTTCCTTAGATAAGAGGACCAAAATTGTTCACAGCATTCTAGGTGTGGTCTAACGTGTGCCTTGTATAGTTTTAGCAATACTTTCTTATTTTAATAATCTATTCCCTTTGAAATAAAGGCCAACATTCCATTCTCCTTCCTTATTACCTGTTGAACTTGAATGTTAGCTTTTTGGGATTTATGCACAAGGACCCCCAAATCTTTGTGCTGCACCTTCCTGCAGTCTTTCTCCATTTAAATAATATTCAGCTCCCCTATTCTTCCTGCCAAAGTGCATAACCTTACATTTTCCCACATTATATTCCATCTGCCAAGTTTTTGCCCACTCCCTTAACCTGTCTATATCACTCTGTAGACTCCCTGTGTCATCCTCATCACTTGCATTCCCACCTATTTTTGTCTCCTTCATGAAGCCATGCTGACTCTGCTTGATTAGATTATGTATTTCTAAATAATCTGCTATTACATCCTTGATAATAGACTTTCATTTTCCCTATATCATTTTACCAATGACAGATGTTAAGCTAACTGGCCTATAGTTATCTGTTTTTTGTCTCCCTCCCTTTTTGAATAAGGGTGTTACGTTGGCCATTCTCAAATCCTCTGGGACTTTTCCAGAATCTAAGGATTCTTGGAAGATTACTATCAGTGCACCCACTATCTCTGTAGCTACTTCTTTTAATATCCTAGGATGCCACCCATCAGGTTCATGGGACTTATTGGCCTTTAACATCATTAGTATCCCTAATACTTTTTCCTCTGTATTGTATTTATTTCCTCCCCATCTCCCCTTTTCCCCTTGATTATTTAGTATTTTTGGAATGCTCTTAGTATCTTCTACCGTGAAGACTGAAGCAAAGTATTTATTCAACTCTTCTGCCATTTCTTGGTTCCCCATTTTTATTTCCCCAGCTCCATTCTCTAAGGGGCCTATGTTCACTTTGGCCTCTCTCTTCATTTTTATATATTTAAAGAAGCTCTTACTGTCCATTTTTATATTACTTGCTAGTTTACCCTCAAAGTTTATTTTCTCCCTCTTTATTATTTTTTGGTCATCTTTTGTTGGTTTTTAAAACTTTCCCAATCCCCTGGTTTACCATTAATCTTTGCCACATTGTATGTTTTTTCTTTCAATTTGATACCATCCTTAACTTCCTTGGTTAACCATGGTCGGTTTATCTCCTCCCTTGAATCCTTCTTCCTCACTGGGATATATCTTTGTTGAGGGTCTATTTTCTTAAATATCTGCCATTGTTCATCAACCATCTTTTCTGCTAAACTGCTTTCCCAGTCTACTCCAGCCATCTCTGCCCTCATTCCATTGTAATTACCCTTATTTAAGTTTGGCACAGTTGTTTCCGACCCACTTTTCTCACTCTCAAGCTGAATGCAAAATTCAACCAGATTATGGTCACTGTTTCCTAGGGGATCCTTTACTCTGAGGTCATTTATTAAACCTCATTATACATTACCAGATCCAAAATAGCCTGATCTCTGGTTGGATTCACAACCCATTGTTCTAAGAAACTGTCCCGAATACACTCTATGAATTCTTGCTCATGTCTACCTCTGCCAATTTGATTTTCCTAATCTACATGAAGATTAAAGTCACCCATGATTAATGTACTGCCTTTTTTGCATGCCCTCATTAACTCCTGATTTATTCTCTGTTCTACAGTATAGCTACTGTCAGGAGGCCTGTAGACCACTTGCACCAGTGTCTTCTTCCCCTTGTTATTTCTTATCCGATACGTGGATGACATGTTTGCTACATTTGAATCTGCAGATGCATCTAAGAATTCCTTACACACCTTAATGCACTCGATTCCGCACTCAAATTTCCCTTTGAAATGGAACAGTCTAATGAGCTCCCTTTCCTTGATGTATCAGTTGAAAATTTTGCTAATGGGTTTTCTACATCTGTCTACTGCAAGCCTGCCTTCACTGGTCAATATATGTGCTAGGATTCCTATAGTTCCACAAACCACAGGATTGGCCTTATCAACAATCTTGTAAATAGGGCCTAAGCCATTTGCCCACCCTGCAAGCTTAATGCCGAAGTAGGGCGTGTTAAAGCTATCCTGTGGGATAATGACTGCACTGATCAGATCATTGCTCACTGTATATAGTGCATACTCACAAATGAGTTTAAGGTCACCACAATCAGACCTGAAAAGTGCCCAGTCTACATCAAATTATCCTGGAAGGGTAAAGTCTCTCAAAATTTTGAGCAAGAGGTGAAGCTACCTGTTTTACACTGTTATTATACAGTGGAAACACAAGTGGTATTTTCCACTAACAGGATGCTGCCGTCAAGCCAAAAAGACATTCTGCCTACCACACAATTCAGTAATGCGGTATATGAATTTCAGCACTGGTGAGATGCAAGACACGTAGGCTGTATGTCCCAATAACTGGTGGATCATATCAAACAGCACATCTCTTTGACTGTTCACAATAGGCAAAGTACTGACTATACTCAACCAACCAGTGCTTGCAAAAATTCAAAACATAATACCTAACTTTAGATGTTATTCTGCAATTGGGCAGCATTTACTGAATGATCCCATTTGTGCTAAGAACCACACTAACAACTAATTTAGTATCATCATTCGGGATCACAATGTAGTTCATTTATTCTTGCTAGAAGCTACATGTATTCATATGCAGAAACCTGTCCTCTGCAGGTAAAAGGAATATGTTCAAACATTTTTTTGAATGAACAAAAGCAAATGGGACAATGGCTCCCTGGTGCACTTATCATGGCAACATCTCAACTAATCATAGCCAACTTGCCAGCCAATCAGCACCCCTTTTCTGATGTAGCGTGAATTATTGTTCCTTTGAAATTTATAATTTGAAATCTGTGATACAAAATAGGTATAGATGGGGAAAACCTTTACGCTCCTCTTAGGTCACTCATTCAAAGAGATTCTGCAATCTCTTGTTATGGTGCTTAATTGTTTCTTAGCTTGATTCTAGGCATTTGCCTCTGTTACCCTGCCCAGCAGCTCATTTCACGTGCTGATCAGACTTTAAATGAAGATTGTCTTAACAGCAATCCGAAATATGCCTTTATCTAGTTTGAACTCTTTGTCCTACTGTCATGAATTAGTTTGAAGTGGTGCTCCTGTATTACCTTTTCCATATAATTTTCTACCTTGTGTATCGCTAAAAGATCATTTCTTATTGTCCTGTCTTCAAAACTGCAAAGCTCCAGTTCCTGTCACTTTTTTCTCATACCTGAGACTGTTGACACAAGAGATCAGCCTCTTGGTTCTGCTCCAAACTGCTTCCAGTCTTTGAATGCCTCCCTTGTGTATTGGTGTTTAGAACTGAGCACAGTGCCCTGGGCCTGGTCCAACCGGAGCACTCTGCAGTTTGGGTGTGACTGTCTCCAACTTATACTTGTTTGGCTAACCTGTAGCCCTGAAACTCGTCTATTGCATATATTGTTGTTAATAATATATGGACTTTGAAGCTAATGGGAAATCTGTCAGTTTTTGAATCCTTCATTTGCTGACAGCAGATGCCTTGGGGAAGGCAATCACTAGTACGATATGTTGTAACTGATGCTTTGATCCCTAAAACAAGAGACTAATGTTAAGGTTGCTGCACATTTATTGAATGAAAATGGAAATTTGAAGGTCTGAAATTATAATGAATATATTTTGGATAGCAATAGCTTAATAATTGAATAGCATTCCATTCTACTTCTGTTATTAGCAAAGGGGTACATGTTGTAAAATGGATAGGGAGGATTGCATTACAATATCGCATCACATCAGTGAGTTCAGATGACATTTTAAACTGAGTGAAGCTCAAGTAATTCATCATCATTTGGACCTTGTGATGCATTGCTGCCTTGAACATAGCCCCTCTTTCCTCTGTATTTATTTCTTTCCAATTAATCCAAATAATGGAAGAAGAAATGTGAAAACTTGAGAATTAACAAAACTGAAAGAGAACTCAATATCTATATGACTCAGGTTTGCAGTGATATAATATTTTATGTGATTATTTGATATCATAAACTACAATTCTTTAAACGTATTACAAATCATGAAATTACAGATTACAATGTAAAGGGAGAAAAGTTGATAAAACAGCTTTTCATCTATTTCCTAATTTCTCCCAATCTTCCTGGTTCAATGCTCATTCCCAAAATCTGGAGGTGAAGCACCACAGGACTTTATCCATGTTAGAGTTTTTATATAAATGTAACTTATTGCTATACATATTGTTTCCCCTTGCCTTCCTCCCTTTATGTTTTCCTCATACGATGCATCATTCGCAGCCAAAATTGAACACGTGTCGATTCCACCAAACCATCAATTACTGGAAATAGTAACTTCTGGTAATCTCTCTCTGACCATCCCTTCCTTGCTGTGGAGCCTGTGACTTCCACTTACCTCATCATGACGAGATAATTGAAATCATTAACTATTCAAATGGCGAATTGGGAGCCACTCGATATCAGCTTAAGGTCTATAATGAAGTACCAAAGCATTGGCTGGAATTTAGCTGCCATGAGGTTAAGTCCCAATATCAGGATGCAATGCAGGATCTGCACCCATATGGGAGGATAGTGGGATTGCAGCAACAATCTTCCTGGCAGCAGCCAATTAAGGGAGTGCCTCCAGGATTGCCATCCAATTAAAGGCAGGCCTCTCTAAACTGCCACCCTAATCAGAGGCCCAGCAGCTCCACATCACCACCGTTAGAGGTGGCTGTGACCGAGGTTACAAGATGAAAGAGAGGGCACCTTCATATTGAGGGACCCTAGGTGGGATGCAACAAATTATTTTGCTGTGCTGGGGCAGGACAGGTAGTCTCTAGCGATCAGAAGGGTGGCCCTCTACAGCAATAGCATCAAGGCTCAGGGGCAGCCATTTCATTTGGGGTGGGGTGATGGGGGTGGAGTTGGGTTGGGGTCTCCTCCTCGGACCATGGAATTGCCAGAAACAGAAAGGAAGGTCCCCTTCCCTAGTAAGCCATTGAGAGACTACTTCAATGCAGTTGATGTGCTTCCCACTTGATAGGGGTCATTCCAATGCCAGCAACATACCGGTAGCCTGTTAAAATGGCTGTCAACAGGCCAATTAATTGGCTAAATTGCCACCTGCCTCCAATCTGTGAATAGCTGAATCATTACCATTCCTGCTGTTGTGAATGTGCCCTAGTTGCATAAACACATTGGGCAAAATTTTACAGCTCCGTTTCGGCAGGGATGGGGCTGGGGCCGTAAAATGCGGTGAGACATTCTGAACCTCATTGACTTCAGCGGGAACATAAAATCCCGCTGCCATAAAATTCTGCCCACTGTGTTTCCCACCCAATACCTCTTGCTGCCATTTCCCCACCCCTCCCAACTCCCAGCAAGTCTCCAATGGGCTGGTAAAACACTGTACATGTGCTGTTAATCAAGTAAAGTTATCAGGGACAAAAACAGAATTACCTGGAAAAACTCAGCAGGTCTGGCAGCATCGGCGGAGAAGAAAAGAGTTGACTTTTCGAGTCCTTATGACCTGTCAAAGAGTCATGAGGACTCGAAACGTCAACTCTTTTCTTCTCCGCCGATGCTGCCAGACCTGCTGATTTTTCCAGGTAATTCTGTTTTTGTTTTGGATTTCCAGCATCCGCAGTTTTTTTGTTTTTATCTAAAGTTATCAGGGCTTCAGTAATGCAAATATTATAAGAATCCTACTCTTGTAAATCTGCATTCAATATCTATTGAACACTAATGTATGAAGGTTAGTCACTTGTACAAACTCATAAATAACTATACAATTTTATTAAAAATTGAATTGTCTAAATAGACTGGTTTGTTGAAGATGGAACACCTTCCTGATACATAACTCAGAACAGATAAACAGTTCCTTTATCTTCTAAATTGTGTTTAGCCAAATAAGCTAACTTGAGTTCATGAATAGGGGAGGAGAGGCCTTTGTGTCGCCATGTTGTTCTGTAGTATCATATTTCCAGTTTCATGGTGAACAGCATAATTGCATATTCCTGACTTTATATGTGGGAGGCTGGTTAGCTCAGTTGGCTAGATGGCCAGAGTGTGAATTAGGTCACTTTCTTGCTTGCTTTCGCATGTTACCTGTAGTAAAATTCACAGCAATGACTGTAGTTCAGTAAATAATCACCAAGGAATTGCCTTCAGGCAGAGAATTCAGGACGAAGAACTTTATAGGTACAGATCTCCTTTTGTTACATGACTTGATATACCTGAGGACATATTATCATAACAGCTTTCCTGTCATATCTGCAATGAGCTTGATGCCCTAGCCACTTCTCAGTGGGATAAGGTTCTATAGCATAACACAGAAACCATAGAATCTTAGAATGCTACAGCTCTGAAGGAGGCCATTTTGTCCATCATGCCTGTGTTGGCTCTTTGAAAGAGCTGGCCAGTTAGTCCCACAGTCCTATAGCTCTGAGAATATATCTAATTCCAATTCCCTTTGGAAAGTTACTGTTGAATTTGCTTCTACCATTCTTTCAGGCAATGCATGCAGATCATCACAACTTGCTGCGCAAAAGTATATTCATCGATTGTTTCTGGCTTTTTTTGCCAATTACCTTAAATCCGTGTCCTCTGGCTGCCTACCCTTTTGATACTGGAAACAGTCTATCCTTATTTACTCTAAGAAGATTTTAAACACCTCTTATCAAATCTCTTAACCTTTATTGTTCTTAGGAGAACACTCACCCTCATTCCTCACCCCTGTCCACCGCCAGCACCTGCTGTAGTCTGACTTGGCAACTGAAGTCCTGCATCCCAGCTACTATTCCAGTAAATCTCCTCCATACCTTTGCTAAGGCTTTGAGATCCTTTCCAAAGTGTGGGACCCAGAATTGGACTCAAGAATTCAACTGCAGCCTAAAGATATGGTATATCCTCCTTGCTTTTGTGGTCAATGCCTCTGCCTAAAAAGTCACTGATCCTCTGTGTTTTTGTTTTAACAGCCTTCTCAACTTACCCTTTCAAATTCAAAGTTTCATGTACATACACTTCCAGATCTCTCTGGTCCTGCATTCTCTTCAAAGTTGTACAGTTTGGTTCATATTGTCGCCCCCCTAATTCTTCCTTCAAAAATATAACACTTCACACTTCTCTGCATTAAATTGCGTCTGATGTGCCTCTGCTCATTTCATCAGTTTGTCCACATTCTCAAGAGATCTGTTACTCTTTTCCTTGCCAGTTACTATGGTGTTTGGGTGGTGGGAATAGAGGCATGTGGTGAGGGAGCTCATGAAATAGTGGGGAACTGCACTGGGATAGTTCCTTGATATAGTCCCACTGCCGGGGGAATTTCCCAGTGGCGGGCTGAGGTACATTGACCCAAGGATCACACTCCCATGCAGACTCCCTGATCTCAACCACCATGATTGTCATTTCACTTTTGACTTAGACAGCATGGTGCTACTTCAGTTTTACTTTCTCTCCCTCATCTTCTCCCCTCCCCCAGTCTCCATTTTTTCCCCCCATCAGCATTGACCCCCCAGGCATCACCTCCCCTCCAAGACCTACCAGCCTTCGGGGATGTCCAAGTGAACGTTCACATTCCCTTCCTTCCGGGAAATCCCACCTCCATCCATATTCACCTCTACAAACTCCTCCTTCCCATCCCCTGAGTCCCTGTCTGCCTCTGAGTCCCTATCAATCACCCTTACTGTCCTTTCTACCACTACCCTCACCCTCCTGCCTCACTCTGCCCTTGATTTTCTCACCATTCCCTTGTTCCACTCCCACCCTGAGTTCGATCCCCAGGAGGCAGTCATGGACTCGTCACAGCCGTCCCTTGCACGTTTACCTGAACAAACCCTCCCCCCGGCCGAGTCTCCTGCACCAGCCCTGGACTTCACTCCCGCTTAGTCCTCTTCCCTTCCTAACTCCTTCAGACACCCTTACTTCTTCCGTCACCCTTAATCTTTCCCTCCTCCCGACTCTTCCCTCCAGCCTTACTTCTTCCTCCAGCCTTAGGCCTTGCCCCTTGCCAACACCTTCCTCCACCCTTACTCCCTCCCCTCTCTGCACTCCTTTCTTCCCCTGGAGCCCCTCCCCTACCCTCTCCGCACTCCCTCTACCCTCCGAACTTCTTCCCGTACACCTTCCAACCCCACCTTACACTTACCTTCCCAGCTGCCGTCTTATCCCATTAGCCACTGCTCCCTCCACTCTCCCTTTCCCCCTCCTAACCTCCCCCCAATACCTTCAAGCCCTCTTTCCTAACCTCACCTCATCCTGACTCCTTAATTCCCCCTCTCCCAACCTCACCCCATTTTGACACCACTTCCTCTCTCAGTCAATCCTAGACCTTCATCTCCCATCCCCCAATACATCTTCCTCTCCCAAACACTCCACTCCACCCCCTCGGCCATCATCTGTTGTGAGTAAACCCTCAATGGTGACTCTCCAACTTCCGTGGGCTGCTTTGCAGCAGAGTCATAGCCATGAGAATCCACCCAGCATGCCATGGACGTTCCCCCAATGTGCCGATGGTGCTGGACTCCAGCATCTTCTGCTCCTTGGATGTCCGCAATGTGAGCAAGGCCCTCGTAGTAAATCTTGACTTCAGTTTGTCACACTTATCAAGACGCCGATGTGGGTGGACATAGCAGTGGGGTCAGGAGGTGGGCTGGCCTTATAATGATATGCAGATGTGTTACAATGAAGTTCCCGACATCCGATGGTGGGGAGTGCAGCCTGACATCGATGGGCTAAGTGGATGATTACGCACTGGTTTCACGACGTCGTGAAACTGATTTCTGTCCTTGCCATATCGAGCACGCCCAATGCCAGTGGGCACAGAAAATTCGACCCAATGCCTTAATTTTTGGATGGCAGGTGCACAAGTGACTAATTGGGGAGTCTCCTGCAGTAAAATTGTCAATCAGTCCCAGCAAGTGCAGGCTCCTTGGCCCATAATTGGGTTCTCAAAGCCCGCAGTAAAGTTCAGCTCTATATTTCTGAGCATCATGCCAAAATTGATGTCATGTGCTGTGCATCCATGTCCAGGTTACTAATATATATCAAAAAGAGCAGTGGCCCCAACACCAAATTGTGGGAGGGCATATATTTCTCTCGGTGTAAGGAACAACTATCCGTCACTATTTTTTGCTTCCTTCCTCTTAGATAATTGTGTATTTATGGTGCCAATGCCCCTTTAATTCCGTGGGCTTCAATTTTATTAACATGTCTCTTATGTGAACTTCATTAAGTGCCTTTTGAGTGCCCATATGAGTAACATCAACCATGCTGTCCTCATCAGCCCTTTCTATCATTTCATCAAAGAGCTTAATAAACCTAGTCAAACAGAACTTGCCTCTAACCAATTCATGCTGGTTTTCATTTATTAAAGCATATTTTCCAAGTGACAGTTAATCTTGACTTAGCTTCATGTCTCTGAAATTTTTCCCACCACTAACTTTAATTTGAGTGGCCTGCAGTTGCTGTGTTTATCCCTCTCCCCGTTTATCAAGAGTGGTGTAACATCTGTAATCCTTTAATCCTCTGGCAGTACTTAGGCATCGAAGGAAGATTGGAAGATTATGATCAAAGATCCATTTCCTCTCAACTGGGTGGCATTTAAATTTGAGCTTTGCCAACACTTAAGTGCCGCATCTCCATTTATCTTTAAATCGTCCAATTCCTCTATTACCTCTAGCTTTACTCTGATATTGGCAGCAGCTTCTTCTTTAGGGAAAACAACACAAATCCAAATGCCAACAGAAGATTCATGCGTACCGAATCCACGGGGCAGGATTTTTAGGCTGGTGTGCGGGCACTATTGGCAGGTCTGGGAGCGGCCGGCAAATAGACTGCTGCCCGCGATCGGCCCCTGACCACCATTTCACGCTGGCTGGCCAATTAACAATCAGCCAGCGTGAAGCGAGCGCCGAAATCCTCAGCGCTGCCAGGGCGGGGGCGAGAGAGGGCGGGTGCTGACATAAGCGCTGGCGCGGGGGGGAGTGCTGAAGGAAAGCTCCCTGAAGGCAGAGAGCCGCCTCAGGTAGCTGAAGAATTTAAAGCAAATAAATAAAGATTTTAAAATCTGGAAAAAAATGTCCACCCATCAGAATCAATCACCTAGACGTATAACATGATGAAAATTCTATCCACACATTTTTTAATTTAATAACGGAAACCTCATCCCACTCTTGGATGAGGTTTCACCAAAAATGCAAAGTCCGCCTACCGATTCACCTGTCCGCCAGCCATAAGGTTTGGACAGACCACGAAAATTTGGGGACAATTACAGCTTTAATGGGCTTAATTGCCCTCTTAATTGTCAGAGGGCGCACTTCTGACTTTTGTGTGTGCCCACCGACTGAAATATCATGCTCTATTTTATGTTCCAGTGTTCAGGTGAATTCTGCCCCATGAATGTTCCAGCACAGTGATCTTTTCTTCCACCAGCATCAAACATGCAAATACATTCTTCCTTCTCAAGGGCGATTCGGAATGGACGATAAATGCTGGCCTAACCAGTATTCACATTCCATAAACAAATTAAAAAACATACACTTGTGAAAAAACTTATCTTAAAGAAATGAGCTTTTTACCATGGAGGACCATGGCTTGTAACTCCAGACACAGACAGGAAATTGTCAAGAGCACAATTCCTGGTCTTGAAACAGTCATGTTGCGAATTTGGTTGTAGAGCAGTAGAAGCAGGAATGCCTTTTATCCAATTGAAGCGAAGGTTAGTGATCACAGCAAAAAATCAGGGTTGGGAGCCAACAGGCTTGTGGCACTCCTATTGTTAATTCCCCTCGGCCGTATGAACCAGATTTCCTTCTCTTTCACACCATAAAGGCTATCATCTTCACCTCAGGCCTTCTCACACTCACTGGGATTCTCTCGCTGCTGTGTACCTGCTCCAATTCTCATCTGCTGCTCTCGTGACACTGGCAAAGGCCTCAGGCTAATCTCCTCATGGCTGTTTGCTCTGATCACGTGCAGTTTATCTTTTGAGGTCTCCTGATTCTCCTGCCCGCTGCTGTGCTCCCTCTCTTCACGAGGCTACCACCCCACCCCCTTCACCCCCACACCCTTCACCTCGTGCTCAGGGCTTCTGGCCCTGTCCCTCTTCAGTCCCCATTCAGGACTTCAGGCCCCGCCCCTCTTCAGTCCACACTCAGGACTTCAGGCCCCACCCCTCTTCAGTCCACACTCAGGACTTCAGGCCCCGCCCCTCTTCAGTCCACACTCAGGACTTCAGGCCCCGCCCCTCTTCAGTCCCCACTCAGGACTTCAGGCCCCACCCTTCTTCAGTCCACACTCAGGACTTCAGGCCCCACCCATCTTCAGTCCACACTCAGGACTTCAGGCCCCGCCCCTCTTCAGTCCACACTCAGGACTTCAGGCCCCACCCATCTTCAGTCCACACTCAGGACTTCAGGCCCCGCCCCTCTTCAGTCCACACTCAGGACTTCAGGTCCCGCCGCTCTGCATTCCACCCTTTGGACTTCAGGCCCCGCTCCCTCTTCAGCCTATGCTCAGAACATCTGATTCTGTCCCCCCAGAGGACACTGCTCTCTGTCACTGCCAATGGAGGCCCTTCTGACAGAATCCCTCGGCAACGCTCCGCAGAAAGCGGGGTCTAGCATCCAGCACCAAGTTGGGAGTCAGTGCTTAGAGCATCCCCCAACTAAACCAGTCTAACTTTAGCTATAATTGGTATTAAATTGCCAGCCTGGTTCAGAGATGCCAGAGGAAATGTAAAATATCACACCAATTCAGTAAAGCATGCTGCTATAAAATTGGGGCTAAGGCAGATAATAATGAGATGCATTTATCTGTTCTATACCTGTCACCAGAATTACTAGATAATAACACTCAATCGCTGAAGATGATAAGTATTTCATTACCATGAGCTATCGTCTTTCACTTTGAGTATGTAGTTCATCAAAAAAATAAATGTCAAGAGGATAAAGCGGATGAGTTTAAAGTTCTTTAATTTACTTGGAAAGTGCTAGGCAACCGCAAGAAAGCATACTAGCCATAAAAACATCTACAAAGAGCTTGAACGAAGCCTACTTACTAAAAACTATACTTGTCCTAATTTTTAACATGGTGCATTGTTACAACATTTTGATTTTGCAGTGATTGTGGGTCAAAACGTTCCTACTATCTTAAGGGTCACGTGATTGCACTGATGAATCAGCCCTAAGCGTGGGTACCCTTAGGGATGGAGCTTTCTAGTGGTGGACCTGGTTTAAGCATGGAGCCTCTGCAAGAGCTCTGCAAATAAAATTATCTGGTTCAAGTAAGAAACCTGCCTGATACATCGAGTTTATTACAGACGTTTACACAGAACTGATACCATAGCATCAACATCAGTAATTTCTTTATGTTTGTTTTTGAGTTGTGGATGATACTGGGAAGGCAGTGTACATATTATTGATTACTACCTGTTCTCAGGGTATTAAGAGTTAACCAGCTAGTCACCTCTAGACCAGGTTGGGAACGGTGGTCAGGTATGTTCATGAAGACATCAGTGACCTAGTAAAACAATCCAGTACATTTCATTTTCATTTTGCTGGAGTCTGCCTACAAACTACGACTAGGAAAAAAATTAATTTTTATAACTTGCCAGAGTTTTTATTAATTAGTGAATTCAAATCACCGGAGCCAAGCGGTCGCCCCCTCATTAGCTGAATTTAAGGTGATTAGTCCACTACCTAGTCTGTAGAGGGGACACCCCTTTATAGTACACATACTGTTTGTGTCTCTCCACAAGTGCAGAAGTGGTTTGCACTGAAGGCTGGCTGTACTGGGACCCTGTCTTGTCCTGAACCTGTTTAGCACGGATCATTCCTGCCGTGGTAGATCAAAGCCTGCCATTCAACAGCTGGGGTCTGTTACAAGCAGCTTATTAGTGACTTCCCGTTTTCCCCCATTTCTTGGCCCAAAGGATGTCTGCTTGTGGACCTTGCTCAGGGAGATTGCTCCACATGGGGCACCGAGATGGAAGGTGGGCATTAGGTGGGTTGAACATATCATTGTGTAGTGGTATGTGAAGTGCACTACAGATGTTTTCAACCAGCTTGTGGGTTTTTGTCAGTCGGCAGATGGGGGGGGGGGGCGGAGTGATGTTTGCAAGGTCAGGAAGCCAGGGAAGGGGTGTTGAGCTGAGAGTTCCAGTTATGATGCATGTTGTGGCATTCAATTGAGTGTCAACAAGTCCACACTCAGGACTTCAGGTCATCTTGTTGTGGGGGAATGCTAGGGTTTCTGTGGATGGGTGAATCAACTGGACTGAATGATCTTCCTCTCCCACAGTTATCTTGTGAACTTGTGATAATGCCTTATGTGGCATATTTACATTCGATTGCTCAAACTCAGAGCAAATATTTCCTAAGTCCACATTGCATTAGGGAGGCTCAATCGCATTGACACCACCAAAACCTGAGACAAGATTCTGGTGAGTCAATGGCATGGTGATGTGAGGTTTGTGTGGCAATATCATGATGTAATGACTCATGCATACAAATCAGTTTATGCAGTTTTGAAGCCATTAAAAATGTTTTTCACATTACCCTGGGGGTGGTTGGAGAATGACCTGTGCCAGGGGAGACTTCCCATTGTGAGATTTGAACTTACAACATCTGGGTTGAGGCATGTAATGCCATAAACATTAGGCTATTGTATCCATTGGTGTTAAAAATTGATATAGTTTTCACATATTATATAAGATAATAAGAAACATTGAGCCTTGAGCTAAAGCATCAGTTTCCAAATGGATGAAACTGTTGAGCATTGTCCTTGATGCTCTTGATGTACCAAGTCTGAATGTTACCATAGCTTTTGACACATTCCAGACCAATTACTATTTAAATGCTGTACAATTCACTGAGTGAATGACATTATAGGATGAATGCCATTTTCCAGTCCCCTGCCACGCTGTTGCTGATTTATCTTTTACTTAAAGATAATTTTATTTCACATGGGAGTTTTCAGGCGGGCAGATTTCCTGAGGAATTCGACTCCTCCGTTGTTGGGCTACCAAGTTTCCAGCAGCAACGTGTCTTTCCATTCTTAATCGCTGCATTTATTAAATTGGTAAGGACAAAAGTAGTACATTGGTATGACAGGGTGGCACAATCACTGCAATAAAAGCATTGCTGTATCCTTGATTGATTTGTCTTGTTCTCCTTTATACACAAATAAAGTATCTCACAAAAACTTTATCATCCACGCACCAACAAATAATTTACTCTAGCCAGAAGTGACTTAGTACATTAAAGTAACATATTTTTCCTGTAGGTATATAATGGCGAATGGGATTTTGCCAGGTATGCTCGAGACTGGATTTTTCAGTCAATTGCGAAGCATTGGCACTCACTGCTGACCTCAAAGAAAGCTGCCCACAATGATCTAATGATCTCTGTGGCACGGTTTTCCTCTTTTCTGATGGCAGTTTAAATCTGGAGGTAAGTCGAGGGAATCTCCAGTCATCCAGCAACAGTGTAAGCAGCCAGTAAAATGATGTGTTCTCACAGAGATCAAACCAGGGAGTTAAACACACTGAATGCCTTAATTTTAATTTACATTTTCAGATAGCACATTAAATGATTATGACTGGGTTAAGGCACAACTTAACAAACTTTTTAAAAAAAAATTATAAGTCTTTGGAAGCTTTTTAATCATAATAGGAGAAAGTTTACATTGCATTGATATAAAATAAACTTTACTGGGACAGTGAGGATGTTTAGCAGTAGTTAAAAATCCTATAATACCTCATTCAGCAAGGTGTGGCATTTTCAAGCCTTCTTACAGTGAGACATACAACTTAAAAGTGAAGGTTTTCATTAATTCAGATTGCTTAAGGATTACACTTTTGTGGGACCTCTGCCATGCGCCTTCTGGAGAAATGTAGAATCACTGTCAACAACTTCTGGAATTTTGCATTATCCTGTGTGTGCATGGTCTGTCAATTTCATTGGAGTAATGACATGAATTGTTGACAGTTTTGCCCTTATTACCACTGGAAAATCCTGGCCATTTTAAAAAATTCTTTCATGGGACATGGGCATCGGGCTGGCTGGCCAGCATTTATTGCTCATCTTTAATAGCCCTTGAGAACATACGTATATCGAACATACAAATTAGGAGCAGGAGCAGGCCATTCAGCCCCTCGAGCCTGTTCCGCCATTTAGGAAGAAAGTTCCAAAGACGCATAAACCTCTTGAGTGAAACAATTTCGCCTCATCTCTGAAATGGGTGGCCCCTTATTTTTAAACAGTGACCCCTAGGGAAAAATTCTCCCCCCTTGAGGGGGGAAGTACAGGAGCGGGCATGCCTCTGATCAGCGCCCCCGATTGGGGGCACGCCACCATTTTACGTGTTAAGGCCCACCCAGCATGATGTCCGCTCGGAAGCGCTATGCGCTCCCTGTGCAGGCGGAGGGGGGGAGGGATTCCCTCAGCCGGGAGTGTGCTCTTTAGCGCATGCGCACACAAGAGTGCACAGGTCTCCCTGAGGCTAAGTGCTGCTTCAGGGAGATTGGCTCTGATTTAAAATTTGTAATATAAATGATAAAAAAATTTCCCTGACATATCCCCTCATGTGACACTGTCTCATGAGTTGGGACATGTCCATAACTTTTATTGAAAGCTTTAATAAAACTTTAAATACCCTCATGAAACCTCATCCCGCCCGTGGATCAGGTTTCATGCTTTTTCTAATGCCCGCAAGGTCTCACGGCCTGCCCGCCAACCTTAAGGTTGGAAGGGCAGGTCCATTAATGACTTTAATTGGTTTTTCAATGCCCTCAATGGGCCGTTGACAGATCGGTGGGCACGCAGCTGGCTTGGCTGCGCCCCCGCTGACCTGAAAATGGAAATGACGAGGGGTGACATTGGGAGCTCCACCCGATGTCACCCCACGTCATTTTACATGTCGGCGAGTAGGCACCCCCCCCCACCCCCACCCACCCGCTCGCCAACCAGAAGACCCTGTCCCTAGTTCTAGATTCTCCCACAAGAAGAAACACCCTCTCACATATACCCTGTCAAGGCCCCTTAAAATCTTATACATTTCAATCAATCTCTTCTAAACTTCAGCGGATACAAGCCTAGGCTGTCCAGCCTTTCCTAATAAGACAACCCACCCATTCCAGGTAGCAGTCTGGTAAACCCTTCTCTGAACTGCTTCCAAGGTGGTGGCGAGCTGCCTTCTTGAACTGCTGTAGTCCATGTGGTGCAGATACATTCACAGCGCTGTTGGGGAGGGAGCTCCAGGGTTTTGGCCCAGCAACAGTGAATTATTTATTCTCATACTGTTGGTATTGCTGACAATGTCGGAGTATATTGCCCATCCCTAGTTAATAAATTATTGGCTGAATGGTTTCAGAGTGCAACTAAGAATCAGTCATGCTGGTATGGGCCCAGAGTCACATATAGGCAAGGCTGGTAAAGACAGCAGTTTTTCTTCCCTAGAGGATGTTAGCAACTCAGTCGAGTTTTTATGTCAATTCCAAAGCTTCATGCTCCACTTTTACTGATACAGCTTTTATTTCCAGATTTATTTTGAAATGGAGGATTGAACCAAGAGAGATTAACTAGGTGCTATCGGGAGAAGGATTAATGAAAGTGATCAAGATTGAGAATACACTCCCAGATAGAATAGTCAAGGAAAAATCTCCAGGGTATTTTAAGAAATAATTGGATGCTACAACTGTGGGGGAATGCTAGGGTCTCTGTGGATGGGTGAATCAACTGGACTGAATGATCTTCCTCTCCCACAGTTATCTTGTGAACTTGTGATAATGCCTTATATGGCATATTTACATTCGATTGCTCAAACTCAGAGCAAACATTTCCTAAGTCCATATTGCGTTAGGAAGGTTCAATCGCATTGACACCACCAAAACGTGATTCTGGTGAGTCAATGGCATGGTGATGTGAGGTTTGTGTGGCAGTATCATGATGTCATGACTCAAGAACACAAAACAGTTTATGCAGGTTTGAAGCCATTAAAAATGTTTTTCACATTACCCTGGGGGTGGTTGGAGAATGAAATGGCATGGTATCTGAATTGTTCCCTGCTTTTCAGACCCAAGCTGCTGGAGACAATAATGTCTGTGCTTTTCAGTTTGGGGTTGAAACCTTGATTTTCCAGGAGTTTCACAGATGCACCTGGAGATCTATCAGTTATCAGATCATATGGAGCATGCTTAAATTTCAAAAGTTAATGTATGTATAGCAAGAGTATTGCTCTCTGCTGTTTGTATTGCACTTATATTTCGTTAGTGCATGATGCTGTAAAATGTCTTTTTAAATAATACAGATGACGACAATGATTCCATCACCATTCTTTAGTTTATTGGAAATTATACGCTGGTTTCAGGCCAACATTTACACTGAGGCAATATTTAATTTTCTGCATTTCTCCCTGTCTTGATATGAGGAACAGTGAAAATCTCGCTCCTAGAAGTTGTTTTCCAAGGCAGAGAAGACAGAGTCAATGGTATTTCTGAAGCAATACAGTTAATCTCAGCAGCTTTAATGTTGAATACATTATGATTATGTTAAGGATTAATGACTGAAGCTTTGGATTGCCTGAGACCTTCAGTAACAAGGCTCTGAAGCTGCCAGTGAATGGAAGTTAGCAGCGTCTAAGATATGAAATCTTGGGTTCCAGTTAATGCGAATGTCAAAGGTGTCATGCTTGAAGAAAGGCAGTGTTTTAATTGAAGTTGAATAATGCACTGTGGCAGTAGGCTGCATGCCATCTGCTATCTGTGTGGAACAGCATGCTTGGGGCTCCTGGATCAAACCAGTTGCCTTTATCGGCGACGTTCCTGCTTTCAGCCTTGGGTTGCATTCAGGCCAATCGCACAAAACCATTTAATTTTAGATGTCAGCAACACATGCTGAATGATAAAAGGCACCAAGCAGACATCTGTACTCCAAGCGCACAAGGAATATACTCCATAAATAACTTGTATGTTTAACTTAAGGTTGTTAAACAGTGTAACACCTCATCAGACAAGTCACGTATAAAGAGCTAACCACCATTAACTGAACAGAAACTAATTGGACTCTTTGAAACTAATCCAGATCTTTCATAGCTTGTTAAAGCTGCTGTAATTGTGTTGAATAACACCTGCTATTATCGTCAGCATTATTAATGTGCCAGTAATGAGATCTAAATGGAGAACTGAGGGCACCATCAAAGACAGACTGTTTACTACCCAGTTAATGATCAGAACAGCATGTAATCCTACACTACCTGCTTTCCTATCATTTACAGGTATAATTTAAAATAATGAAGTCATTGAGATTCATGGCTGGTGGTAGGAGGAGAAAGGAGAAAGGCCAAGGCTGTGAGTGGATGGGAAGGTTACACGACGAAATGCCATCAACACACCATCCCTACCCTTGCCACCTCCCATTTAGTTTATTTTTAATGCTAATAAATGTCCCATGGCATTGCTAATAGTAGGTGGATGATTATGTTGTTTTATAAGGAAATAAGCAGTCTACTATGAATGATGCATTCTTATTAAGCTGTAACCTAGCCTGTCCCTATGAGACCATTACACCGTATAATTGATGGACACAGAGGAAGCACCAGTATATTAGAAACAGGCTCATATGGTGGCCATATTTAAAAAGGGTGGCAAAAGGGAGACAGGAAACTACTGGCTCATTATGTAAATGAATGATATTCATTATCAGGAATAGACATGAGGTTCAAATGTATGGTGATTTGTTTGTTTCCCGACCTCTCCTCGGTTAGCCCATCTCATTCACATATCAGCTCCTGCTTCTACTGGGCTCCCTTTCTTTTCACTGCGCTGACTATTTATTGTGTGCCTTTTGCTCACTCTGAGATTTGGTATACTCTGTTCAAGGTAATGCAGCTACCTAATTTGGATGTCTTGGGCCCTCACTAAATGGGCATCTTTTGTAACTTCAGGTCCTGCTCAGCCTTAGCCCACACCATTAAGAAGTAACTTAATTTAAGGTTTCAAGATATTAAGATAAGGTAGATTGTTGGCTGGAGAGTCTAGGTCTAGAAGATATAGCTTAAAAAGTAAAGGCAGGCCTTTCCAGATGAAATTAGTAACCACATCTACACAGAAAATGTAGTAGAAATTTGAAACTCTCTTCTGCAAATAGCAATTGATGCTAGATCAATTGTTAATTTTAAATTTGAGATTGATAGATTTTGTTAGTGATACTTATTATGGGATTTGGGGCAAATGTGGGTATCTGGAGTTAGCTCACAGCCATGAGCTCATTGAATGGTGCAACATGCTTGAGGGGCTAAATGGCCTTAGGTTCCTAGGTGCTTTTGTCCCCATTGTTGGGTTTGTGGCTGTTCTCATAAACCTCTTCTTTGCAAGCAAGCTCACAGAAGAACATTGCACATGGTGGGCTTAGGATACAGTTGGTAGACGGTCATTCAACAAACTGATGATTGGTACGCAGTTTGAATGAATATTCATGTTCAAATCAATTCTAGAAAATTCTAGCATTTGAAAGATCAGCAGTGAAAGAGGGACCACAGAAATACAAAGAACTAGGTAACTCAAAGATGAAAGAAAGCAAAGGCATAGTGATTAAAGGGACATGCAGACATTGCAGAAGTCAGACACATCAGGTAAGAGAAAAATAGAAAAAATTGAGGGTGGGAGAAAATTAAACAGACAGGTCAAGCTAACATAACGAGACTGGGTCAACAATTTGACAGGGATGGGTGTACTGAGCATAAGCAACGCCAGAGGAGACCCACGTGTAGAAAATTTATTGGTTTCCATATTTTCATGCAATAGATTCACTTACGGGTGCTAAATGAAAAATGATCAAGAATTTAAAAGGTAATATGGCATTGTGTGGAGAGAAACCACTGCATGATCCAGGATCAGTGACAAGTTCTGATGTTTTAACATTGGGGTCTGAGCAACAGTCTAGATATAAAATACGGTTAAAAATTTTAAGAGAAATGGTTGCGTGCACCTCTTGATTCATTTCAGTGGAAGATGAATAGCAGAAGATTAATGAAAAGCATGTACACTAGTTAGGCAACTTGGGAAAACTTTCGAGAGGGTACAGAGGGGATTTACTAGAATGGCACCAGAATTTGAGAGATTTCTGTTATGGGCACAGGGCCAAGAAACTGGGATTAATCTCCTTCGAGTAGAGATAGTTAAGGGGTGATTTGATGGTGATGTTCAAAATCATGGAGCATTTTAATAGACTAAATAGGAAAAATCCACTTCTGGTGGCAGAAGGGTCACTAACTGGAAAACACAAATTAAAGATGATTGTCAAAAAAACCAGAGATGATAAGTGGAATTGTTTTTTCACACAGCAAGTTATTACAGTCTATATGGGCTGCCTGAAAGGGTGATGGAAGCAGATCCGATGATAACTTTCAAAAGGGAATTGAACAGATAACAGGAAAAGGAAAAGAATGCAGGAAAGAACAGGGGACTGGGACATGCTGGGCAGCACTTTCATAGAGCCAGCACAAGCATAATGGGCCGAATGACCTCTTTCTGTGCCGCATCATTCTATAATTTTAGTTGTCAGTTAATTTGCTTTGATGTCCCTGAAAAGGCATCAGAGTCTGTGTATAATTTGCTTGAATTAGCCCAAATGCCAGGAAACCGAAAGGTTAATGGATTCTCCTGACTATTCAAATAAATAAGAAGTGGTGTCTGGCAGGCAAACAAACTCATAAGTAAAAGCAAGCTGCAAATACAAGGTGGGAATACTGTCAGAATAAGTTCCTACCCTATCTGATTGTGCTTGTTTATTGCAGTTAACTGATGGGAACATTTCTTTAATTTCACTATTCCATTGAGCAGAATGGGAATGAGGAAATCAGTGGGCCAAGTGATGCTGTTATTTCTTGTGTTCTTGCTATTTGAAATGAAAATGTCCATTTTACACCTGAGAAAGCAACATAAATGTAGATTTCAGCATCATTAGCAATTGGTGAATCCAGATCATTACTGAATTCCCAGAAATTACATATCTTTAGATTCTCATGCAACTTTGTGTGTGACACATGAACATTTCTCGCTATGTCCACCACCCATGCCAAGGATTCCTCAGACATGCACTATGACATAGGGCAGAACATTTCGTCCCACGGGCAGGCTGATTTCCTCATTCCCATTCTGCTCAATGGAATAGCGAAATGAAAGAAATGTTCCCACCGGTTCATTGCAATAAATAAGCGCAATCAGATAGGGTAGGAACTTATTCTGACAGTATACCGATCTTGTATTTGCAATTTGATTTTATTTCTGAGTTTGTTTGCGTGATGACATCAGGTGAGCGTCCCGACATCATTCCTCACTCTCACGATCTTTTGGTCAGCGGGCGCGCGTGAGAGGTGGCAGAGCGCCTGCCGACAATTAATAGGCCTATTAAGGCCCTTAAGTAATTAATTAAGCTGCACTTTTCGCTGTCCACTCAACCGTTCGGTTGGCAGACAGGCGTATAGGCCAGACGGCCTTTGCATTTTTAACAAAATCTCATCCAAAGCTTACTAAAAAAAACAATGAAAATTTTTAAACATCCTTTTATACATGTTCCTCTTCATGTGACTGGGGGACATGTTTATCTCATATGTAAAAAGTTTACTTTTGTATTTAAAATCCGTCGACTCCCTCAGGCAGCTCTGTGCCTTCATGGGGCACTCAGTGAGCGCTCTCCTGCACATGCACACACTTCAGCGCTCATGCTCCTCCCGCCCGCACCCTGGCAGTGCTGAGGCTTTTAGTGTGCCTTTCATGCTGGCTAGCCATTAATTGGTCAACCAGCGTGAAATCGCGGTCGGAGCCCAACTGTGGGCGGCAGTTGGTCTCGCGACCATTCCTGAACCACCCGACGAGGGGAAAATCCTCCCCAAAATGTCGTTCCCGACAGCAGACATTCTGCAGAATCATTACCCACCATCTCCATCCCAGCCTCAAAACAGTTGTTTGTTTTTCTGCTATGGACAGAGATGGGGGACTAGAACCCTAATTCCTTCCCTTACCGTCTGATTAGCGTCTTCTTTTTGAAAAGGAGGATGTGTGCGTTTCTAAACCCTGGAGTGTATGGTCAAGTGGAATAACTAGCAGCAAGATTGCTTGGGTTTAAATAAGAAGGATTATTTATTTATGTGTTTGCCCTGAAAGTCTAAATGCCACGTTACTCTCTTATGCGCGCACACACTTGGGAAAAACACAGGTCAAGAAAATAGTACGCTTTTACCGATCATAAACAAAGGAGCAGCTCATCAGCCATGATTTTGGCTCATCTCAGGAAGAAGCCTGTTGCAAGCCCATTGAAGAAGGCGTTTTCACTCCTGAAGGGTTAGTATAGGGTTGGTTCAAATATCAGAGTTGTTACAGGATTCCTTCGAAGAGATGGATTTTCGGGCAGGTCAGGAAGTTGGCGAGTTGCGGCTTTCTTACCAGGAGGTCAAGTTTCTCTACAGGTGGTCTTAAAAGGAATCAGGCTGGGAGACTTTTAGACACTGCAGTCTCCAGGCTAACTGTTTCTCCCTTGTTGTACTGCTGATGATCTGCAGTTGCTGTTCTGTGTCGACTGATTTGGTTTCCCTCTGAGTCTTGGGGCAAAATAATTTGTGGTCTGAAGTTGATTTTGGTCATGTCACAGCAAGTGCCTTCCACTGTCCATATGATGGGTGGAACCCTTCCACCCAGGACTAAGCCCTGTGGCGGGGGCAGGGATGAGGACAGGGAGTGTTTCCCACTGTGGAAGCCGACAGGAAATCCCATGGTATCCTCCAGCCCCGATGTAATTAATTATGCATCCGGGAGTTTCACACCGCCTTCCATGGCTGGGTGAGCTTGATGGCTCCTACCCTGCCATCATATCCGGACATCATATTTAAAAGGCGCCCAGATATTCAGAACGTGAAACCAAAAGCAGAGATGTCTGCAAGGTCATCCGCCAGCTCAGCTCCGAAATTTAGCACCGCCTCCCTGTCCGTCCTTCTGGACATGTCGAAGTGTGCAGGAATGTGCTGTATCCGCCTGATGGGAGGAGGAGGCCAAGCAGGGATACCAACGTTGCATGGGTACAGGTGGCTGATGCCATCAGTGCCCAGGGGGTGCACAAGAGGTTGGCCACACAGTGGGTGAACAACCTTATTCACTTCGCCAAGGTAAGTCTCATCAGGTGGCCGCATTAAGCAAAAAAAATTCCAATATGTCAGGGTCCAAGGCCCAGTGGCAATAGCATGTCCTACCTCACAGCCCCACTTTAGTGCATCCACGATGCGGTGGAGTGTGCCTCCTTCAGCTTTCAGCAGAAATGGGACACTGCATGGGGGGGGCGGTTGTGGGGGCTGGGTGGGAAAGGGGAGAGCTGGCTTAGGCACAGAGGGAACCAGCATCCTCTGCAAATCACATGCCTGTCTGAGCCTTCCCTTTGCATGTGGCTGTGCTCAGTGCTTTGGAGTGAGCTGGTCCAAAACCCTTCTGCCCAGTGATGACCAGCCACAAAAGTGAGCTACCTTACGAGGGGAGTATGATAAATGATCCAATTCCCACTGCTCCATGCACCATGCAATCCCTCTCAAACACGCTCTTCTCTTTGAGCAGGAAAAGATCCAACACAACCAAAGAGAGCATGAAAAGACGGGAGTGCCCATGTCTCAAATCTCTCACAGAGTTTGAGGACAGGGCATCTGAGCTTGCAGGAGTGGGGCGGGACTGAACCATTGGCAACAGGGAGCTCGGACTTGGGCGTCCACCTAGTAAGGATTCATCCATTCAATGCAAACCTGAGGGATGAATGTGCCTCCATGTTGAGGAAGCTGATGCTGTCATTTATACCCTTCTTTCTCACTTACAGGTACCTCAAGGAAGAAGCAAAGGTCTGAGGAGGAGGAGGAGGACTCCCTATCAGGCCTCTGCCCTGTCCAGCCCCAGCCCAGACATGAGCCAGGAGGGAGCAGAAGAGGAGAGCTCCATACCTGTAGTGGCATCACAGCAGACAGTTGCACCCTCCACCAGTGGACATTAGTGCTAGTTTAGGAAAGGTCTCACCTGGTGGTCACCACATGGTCACATTCCACAGCAGGAGGAGGCAGCTTCAGCTGAGTTCCCCAGCTCTCGGAGGACTGCTGGGGAAAAGGCATCTGTAAAGCCCGACTCAGATGATAAGCCCCTGGGGGTGGGGGAACATCACGCGGAGCTATTGGAAGGACTTAACGGAGCAGCACACAAGGCACAGGATTGCATCCGCCTGCTCTCTGATGAAGTGGTGCCCAAATGTGCACCCATGGATGTCTCCATGGGGAGGATAGTGCACTCCATAGAGATTCAGGTCCAGCAGAAGGTCCAGTTTCTGCAGGACGTGTGCACAGACCTGCACTCCATCGTGGTAACCATGGATTAGCTCCTGCAATGGCAACGCAGAGGGGAACAGAGCACCTCGACCTCCCTCCAGATGCTCCTTCCCCTCGAGGAGTCAGGCCGGGGCCCTCAGGCACCCACAGGGAGGAGGAGCGGCAACTGGACACCCTGGGTTATCCACCAAAAAATCTCAGAGATTGTCTGCTCCCTCCCACTTTGCCTGTGACCCCTCCAATCTCATTCTCCATCACTGCAAAGGGAGCAGTTGGCCCACAGGACAGCCAAAGGAAGCCAAGGGTCCTCTAGGTCTCAGCTCTCTAGAGGATGACAACTGAAGGAATCTAAGGCAACAGAGCAAACAGGCCTGCCTCCATCCTTGCTGCAAATGTCAGGGCAGTACTCAGACGTGGTAGGCCAAGGAAAATAATATTTTGATCACAAGTGGTTGCACAGATGAACACAGTATTGTCACTGATTAATCCGCAAATATATTCACTTTCACTGCACAATGTCTACTGTTTTCTTTCATTATCATTATACAATCATTATACAAACCTCAGACCCCGCTGCCCCGACACCCACTACCTCCTCCTCCCCCCACACCACTAGGTGTTCAGCTGCATGCAGTCGGACCACCAGTGAATCAGGAGGGACAAGTGTCTGTAGCAGGGTCTGTCGGAGCCTTGTGCAAGCACTCTCCTGCGCGCGCGGAGCCTTCATCCGTCACAGTTGTCTCACTGGTCCCAACCACTTTCAGTCCTGCCTGCTGGGATTCCCTTTCCGTTGTCCGGCTGAGCTGACCTGCATCTCCACCTACACTGATCCCACTCCCGTGTAGCACCTGTACCCATCCAACACGAGGCTCCGCTCACTTTCGATATGACAACCACGGCAGTCATGTCATCCTTCAAGAGCTTCGCCACCATTTCCCATCCCCAGTCACCTATGTCCTTGCTCCCATAACCATTGACCCACCTGGCATAACCTTCGACCTCCCCACCATCACCTCCAAGCCCGAAACCTTCGCATTCAGGAATGTCCAGATGAATGTATACATTCCCTTCCTCCCGGAGAATCCCACCCCCATCCACATTGACCTCCTTGACCTCCTATTTCCCAACCCAGTGTTTGTGTGATTCTCCTACCAACAACCCTCGCCACCCCTTCTACTAATACCATTGTACCTTCACCCTCCCACCCTACTGGCTCCCTCTGCCTTGTTACCCTAACCATCCCATCCTACCATGCCCACACTGAGTTTGCACCCCAGGAGTAAGATATTAGCTCCACCAAGCACTCCCAGTGAGCACATTCACTGGATATTCCCCACTTCAGGTGCAGACATTTTCCCTCGCTCAACGCCCACACCCCCCCAACTTTGCCACCCATCTGTACCTCCCCATGGCCAAGTCCCTGGCAGAACGCTATAGCCCATGCCCAAGTCCCTGGAAGCCCAAAGCCTCAGTGAAGATGAGACTGCTGCATGGATACCTCCCACCTTCGGAAAGCTGCTTCGCAGCGGAGCTATGTGGATGAGGCTCCACCCACCATGTGATGCATATCTTCCTCCAGCGTCCAGCAGCTCTAGTCCTCCATCATCTTTTTCTCCTTGGATGTTCGTGAGCTGAGCAAGGCCCTAAAGGTAAGTCCCGAAATTTGAATGCCACGGTCATCCAGATGTGTTCTGAACTGGCGTGTCTTCCCGCTGGCGTGGGGCATGAGAGAATTCTGCCCAATGGGTTAGAGCCGGGGTGATTGATACACAAAGGGGGAATGATTGATAACCCATCAGCATACCAGCTGCAATTAACTCACTGGAAGACTTTATTTGTTATTCCATCCTCACATCTCCAACAATCTGATGGCCATTGTTTGTTAAGTCCCTTCCATTGAGCTGGTAAGGGTGTCACTTTGATCCTGGGAAGAACATTTGCATTTGGGAACTTTCCAGGGGCATTTTCAGACATGAGTTAACCCTTTGTATAGAAACTGCAAAAATCACCTGACTTTCGGTAGCCATCCTAGTACCGGTTAATGTCCAGTTTTTCAAAGAAAGTCATCTCCAGAAGATTCCAAACCAATTACAGCCCATGTTTCAAAGTTATGGAGTGGACATGCCTCTGCGGAGTATGACATTTCCCTCCATTTCTTCCAACAGAATTTTCCTTTACAAGCTCACAATCACTGTCCTTTTTAACTTCAGTGTAAAATGCCTTAAGGGATCTTGGAAAGCTCTTCAGAATGGCACGTGGTAATCAGTGTGACTGAGGATGGTATTGTACTACAATACGCAACTTCTGTTAAGATGGGAACAAACTTTCAAGTTGATGCATCCACCACCCCAAGAATATTGCCACTGTAATTTTTTTTCCTAACGTAGATAATCAAAGACAGCTTTTCCAAAATAATGCAGAATAATAAATTAACTATATTCTACTCTTTGCAAGTACATTCACTTCTCACTAGTCCTTTCATGAAGTCTCCCTGTCACAGTAAAACTTCAAATATATGCAGCAGGGATGACTGCATTGTTGAAAATGCTGCCTGGCTGGAATTGCTTTGTGGGTGGTAATACCAGATATGTTCTAGCAGAAACATAATTAAAAATAATAATGATGGTAATAAAAAGTGCACAAGAATAATGCAGTAATAAATTCCAGTACCTGCCTATCATTATTAAGTTGTGGAGCTGTGTTGGTTTCCAAGTGCTGGTAGCAAACAAATGAAGAAAGCTAAGACTGATCAAAAACCTTTCAGTCCAATGAGTGTGCTCCTTTTGCCAGACCATTTGCACTACAGATGCTCAATATAATTTTATCTAATCTCGTAAAACAATCTTCCAACAAAACCAGGCATTTTTCCCTGACCCTGTCAAGGCAACATTTCAAAAACTCCTGTTTATTAATTAGCATGATGCTATGTAACACAATGCATATTATGGTGTATTCCACAATTGGCATTCTCTCATTCTCATTAGGACTACAGTGACAGTATCCCATTAAGATTTGAACATCTATGCCAACACTTGTCCTTATAATCTTCAATTCTTGTCATAATCAGGTACAGAAAGCAGTTAGGAAAGCAGACGTTATATTAGTTGTTATTACAAGGGAGTTGGAGTATAAATGCAAGGGTGTCTTTCTGCAACGGTATAAGACTTTGTTGGGACCACACCTTGAGGTCCTGTGTACAGCTTTAGTCCTGGGACCTAAGGAAGAATATATGTGCTTCAGACAAGGTGCAACAAAGGTTCACTTTATTGATCCCTGGGATGAGAGATTTGTCATATGAGGAGAGATTGAGTAGAATGGACTAGAGTTTAGGAAAATGAGACCATCTCATTGAAAAACCTGACATTTTTAGAGGCCTTTATAGGATAAATTCTGAAAAACTGTTTCTCTCAGATGGAGGGTCTAGAATGAAGGGACACATTGTTATGCTCCCAGCTGATATTACTACTGAACAAGCCAAATCCCAGGGTCGAACCCGGCTTGATGGATCCTAACTTTTATTTGTTTGTTTAGATACATGGAGAGTGGCTACTGAACAGAGTCACAAAAGTCAGCTGATGAACTTTTAACAAAAGAATTAAACATTTATTTAACAAGAAATGATAAACTATATTACAATATTCCTTCACTCACAACTATATCTTTACAGATATAAACAGATTTGTAAGGAAAACACAAGTTACAAAAGCTAGCTTATACTCTAACGTTCACACAGTCCATGTAATCCACCTGTGGTCAGATGCACCACACTCTGAAACCAAGTGACAGGTGCCACCCCAAACAGATGCTAGGGATCTCTCCTCAACATTCCCCCAGACTCTTGTCACACCATGAGCCAACCGGTCTCACACGAGGGTTTCCAATCTCCACTCTTGGAGAACTCGCTTTGTAATCTTCTCCCAAATGATGCTTTCTCCCAGATGCCTTCCATAAGGGTCCACCTCCTGACTCAGCTGTGTCAACAGAATACCACTGCTTCACATGCTCATAGTAAAGAATTACAGACCTTCAGCTGTCGCCTTGGATCTTCCTCTTTGCTCCTTGCTTTCACTTCCACAGAACAGGACCTCTTCCAGATTCCTGTCCTTGTCCTTTGACTCTTTAGACCTTTCCTGTTCCACTCCCCTGGATTTGAGGACTTTCTTCTTTAGTTTCTGGAACCTGCTTCTGCAGTCCCTTTTCCTGTGTCCAGCTTCTCCTGGCAACTGGCTTCAACTTTAGTTTGGGACTTGCCACCCGTCCCTCTGCTGTTCAGCCTCTCTGGAATCCTGCCTTTGGCTTGGGACTTGCTATCTGTTCTTCCTATGCTGCAACTGCTTCCAACTGAACTCAACCTGCTTTCTATTGAACTGATACTATCCTTCCATCTCTGTGGTAGGCAACAGCACAGTATTTTCTAACCTTGTTTTAACTTTCCTAAACCACTACCCCATCCCCCCTTCCTGTTATGACTGATGCAGTTGGTAAAGCTGAGTTATTTAAAAATCCCAGAGGGAAACTTTAAACAACTGTCATAACCTATAATTTTAAACGTTGTGTTTGAGATGTGACTCTAAATTCAGGATCAGACCACCAGTTCTCGAGGTTTTACATTAAACTAAATTAAACATTTTATTAACTTACACAGGTTAAAATATATATACACATGGCTACAAATGACTGCTACCATAACTTTTAACAAATTCCCAAACTAATCTCCATTAAGGCGACAGCAACCCAGGGGCAAAGAAATTTCACCTTATAGCTTCACCTTACACCTCTCCTACAGGGGAGGTGATGACCTGGTGGTATTATTACTGGATTAGTAATCCAGAGACCCAGGGTAATGCCCTGGGGACTGGGGGTTTGAATCCTTCCATAGAAGATGGTGAAATTTGAATTCAATAAAAATCTGATATTTTAAGTCTGATGATGACCATGAAACCATTGTTGTAAAAACCCATCTAGTTCGCTAACTATCTAATTGAATTAAATTTTTCACTGCCCATCCAACCTTACGGTTGGCGGGCAGGCGAAAAGGCCAAGCAGGCTTTGCATTTTTTGCGAAACGTCATCCACGGGTGGGATGAGGTTTTGACCCATTGTTAAAATGTTTTTAAAATTTTCATACTAATTTCTAACAGGTTCATGAGGGGACATGTTTTTAACACCTTAAAATGCTTTATTTTTAATTCTTTATATCTTCATCTACCTGAGGCAGCTTTTCCTGTGCATACCCTGCGTGAACTTCCACGCTTGCCCACTTCTACCCCCCCACCCCCCAACCCCCACCCCCATGTTTCACATTGGGGGTGCTGATTAAGGCCCGCCAGCTTGAAATTGCAGCCTGGCCCCCGGTCGCAGGTGGCAGTCGGCTTCCCGACCCACTTCCATCTGCTCCCGCCGAGCCCACCCGACGAGGGCAAATTTCTGCCCCAAAACCTCACTCAGTTAGCTCAGCTGCAACCCATTTGCCAAACCTTCCCCAAAGAACGCTGAATTGACAGTAAACTGAACTCGGGCTACAGTAACCAGATTCAACCAGATAGCTAATTAACTACTCAGCTCCTAAAGCTGAGAGTGAGTTTACCCCAACTAAGCTTCAAGGAAGAAAGAACCACTGCTTACACTGTACTTCCCAGTACCTGCTAATTACAGACTAGATTAGATTTTAAGAGGAAAATTTAAGAACATGATTAACACTTAAAACTCCCCTCTCACCAAACTCCAAGTCTTTACCCAGTTGGCTCAGCTGCCTTCCTTTTGCACTGCCTGAGAGAGTGAGGGAGGCAGGTTCGATAAAAGCCTTCAAATGAGAATTGGATTATTATCTGAAGAGAAAATAATTGCAGAGCTACGGGGAAAAGTGAAGTGAAGACTGGATAAGTTACTCTTGCTGAGGGCCGACATGGACGTGATGGGCTGAATGGCCTTCTTCGTTTGATACTAGCATGCCCCAGGCTGTCCGAATTAATTTCTACCATAAGGTTTTCTTTAAATAACTACAGAAGAAAATTAGATTGTATTATTTCTCATTTTAAATTTGTGCACTGCATTTAACCTCATTATCGTATTCTCTGTGTCTGAATCACGTGTTAAATTTTTGACAAGAAGATCTCCTGCTTGGTTGCAATTAATTTTTCCTGGTCATTTTTATTTATTTCTTCTACCAGTCATCAGCTATGTCATGACTCCGCTTCTATTTCAGGTTTAGTCACCATCTGTCTGGTTTTAAATTGTTCAAGATGACCTGCAATTGACGAACAAGTAGCTGAGAATAGGCACGCACAAGTTATAAATATTCACGAGTTTGAATTTTCTAGTTGGATTCTGCTACCTCACTGCAAGAAGTAAGTGGTGGAATTTGTGCGACTTAACTAAAGTGAATATTTAAGTGTCAAAATGTGCTGGCACACATTCATCAGAGTCCTTTAAATTTTAGCTACATGATTGAAGACATTTATTCTCAGGCATTGGCAGACAAAACCTGCTAAGTTTAATGAATGGCTATTTACAAAGCTTGATACAATAAAATGCACACATATTTTTGCTCAATTCATTGTGCCATCAACCAACACTACAAAAGAACTGATAGAATATTAAAGAGTATACTAAATTGCATCTGGAGATTCCTTGCCCTAAGGAGGGGACTCTCAGGAGTAACAGATGCCCCCACAACCCCGATGCTGCCACTGGAGGGATTGACTCTCCACCGCCAGAGGGCTATGGATGCACAGTTGTTGATTTATCCAAGCCAGGAATACAGATTTTTTGGATACTGAGGGAATCAATGGATATCAGGATAGAACAGGAAGGCCGAACTGAGGTACAAGATCAGCCATGATCTTATTGAATGGAGGAGCAGTCTTCAAGGGCCAATATCGCCTACTCCTGCTTCTATTTCTTATGCTGTTCTGTCCTTGCTCGTTGTTCTAATACTTTTTCTCTCTCTCAATCCTCTGTGCATTCTATATCTACTCTCTAGTGCTTCATCCTGGTGCTAGCCCCCTGCCAAATTAATTGAAACCCTCCAATGTTATAAGAGCTTAAATTGGAATTTTTTATCATGTAGAGAATATGGGGTCAGAAGCTCAGGTTGAGATTAAACAGGATATCAACATTACAAACAATTTGGTTCATCCCGAGAAAGCAGTCAGGGAGGGGAATGGAATGAGTAGAGAGGTAACAGAGTTTTTCAGAGGCTAAGTGCTATGAATTGTGAAATCTGTGGTGTACTTTAATTGTACTCTCCCCTCTGTGATAAATCACAATACTTACTACGTTTCAAAAGTACTTAATTGGCTGTGCAGTGCAGTGAGACATCTGCGGTCATGAAAGGTACTACGTAAACGCAAGTTTTTGTCTCTTGGGAAACTTGGGCCATTGAACTTTCAGCTCTAAAGGCTCCCTGGGCTGACAGAGGGAGACTTCTTCCACTTAGCTGGTAGCCTCCCCATGCAGTTTAATGGTGGCCTGTCATTGGCAAAGTGCTGATAGCCCCATAAAATGCCCCCCAATTGGACTTTTAATTATGCTAACCAGGTACGAATCCGGATCTGGTCCCACCACAGGTAAAATGCCGAATGGGCTGGTAAAATTCAGGCCATGATTTATATGGGCTGTGAAATTTTTTACTTGGAAATATCCCATTAGGCCTCATCACCTTATCATTCTTTAGCTTAACTAGCCTGGCTAACAGTTTCCTCCTATTTATTATAACATCTTTCATCTCAATTTTAACCAATACAGGATTTACCACCTCCTCCACATCCTTCTCTTTGGAAAATGCTGATCCGCTGTACTTATTATCTATCTTTGCCAATTTCTGCTTATCCTCTATGAATTCATTATCTTCTCTCGGAGATCCCACAATGAATAATTCTGTTTTTACCAAAACATTTGTCAAATTCTTTGCTGTTCTTTTAAATTTTGGGGGGGTTATCTCACTGAATAAGCTCACACTCACACTGCAGTTTGTTTTAAGAGATGAAAACATGCTGTATAGATCTTTGGAATGAGATTATTTGGTAAAGAGCTCAGGATCTAAGTCTGACCTCTGCCAAGCATGTTGACTTAATATGGTTGCCAAGCCGGAAGCAGTTTGAATCTTCATGTTTATCTTACCGAAGATATTGAATGAAACCCATAACATTTACTGTACCTAAAATACTGATGTATACCAAATATTGTACCAACTCCCTTAACAGGAGCAGGTTAATATTTCTTGGTGAGAAATAAATTTTGAGTGTGGCTCAGCCTGATTAAATTAACGTTTCGCAGGAAAGGAGATTCATTTATAAATCTATGCTATTATTATTTTTGGTGCTTGATTCGAAACGAGTTCAGTTGTCTACCGTTGTCATTTCTAACCATGCTGAGTAAAATAGCACTTCAAGTCAACCATATGATGTTATGTTTATTAAGCAAAATTAGTAGTAGAGGTAGCGCAACAAGGGAATGTAAAATATCCAAGTTGGGTAGCAGTCTGTGAAAGATTTATTAAATGAAGGGGTTTTCTTTGTTCATTGCAAACGCTTTTTGGGATTACATGAAATTCCTACAGTAAGATCAAAGGATTAGCAAAGGATGAACAAGTCAAAGTTCAGAATTTGAGAAGAGTCAAGCAGGGGTGCAGATCAAGCAGGGAAGTCTTTGTGGACTTTACTACTGGTGAGCTGAAAGATAGAGCTAAATATACAACATTTAGATAGCATGTTCAAGAGACTGAAGGAGGGTGCAGGATTTGAGTTTTAATTGTGATGTGAAGGTCAGCCTTTCAGTGATTACATATTTGTTTAAGACAGATGGTTCAGAAAATGTTCTTTATTTGGGCTGAAGCAATTTAATTTGTCTCATAAATGACATGTCATGCATTATGAAAATTGATATTTGCATCTCTAATTTCCTTGAAATTAATTGTTATAATTTTCTTATTGTGCATGTGACAAATATGACAGATTAGATGTCACTTACAATTTCACAAACCCATTTTAAATAGAGAATTTACAGATGAAAGTCAAGCTACTGGAAAACATTGGCTGACTCTATGTTTTAATCCTTTGTGTAACAGAATAAAACATGGATATTTTAATTATTTTAAACATGCATACTGATGTAACGACTTGACAAATTGTCATAAACCTAAATAATCCCTGGTAAGATTGCAGCTCTCACTTGTGCTGAATATCTTAGAGATGTGGATGCAAGTGAATGGTGCTGTAAAATAGGCCTCGTGGCCTCATTAGCATATTTATGTCACATATGGGAAAGGTCAAATGCAATTTGCTGCTTCTCCCACCCATTACCCATCTACGCTCTAATGATTGAATGGCACAATAAATTCACCAAGATTTACTAGTTAATCTGTTTTTATCTGCAATGGATTTTTTTTATTAACAATTGGTGGATGTTAGTTTTCTGTCTCAGTTCTTTTACTATTTGGCATTTCTTAACTGGTGCTATTGTCATTGGTAAATTCATATCAATTTATGCTGTTAGCACACAAACTTGGATCAGAGAAAAAAATCATCTATGCATCCTGTATGACATTTTAGTTCTCCATTATCTACTTGAGCAGTTCCAATGATTGATTAGTGCCTGCTGGTATTGAATGTGGTGCAGTTTTATCAGCTCATCTCTACTAGGAACGAGAGTAAGACTGCCCAAAATGATCGCATTTTTGACCTTAAATAGTCCTTGGAGAATGAATACCTTCATTAACTCTGTCTGGATTGAATTTGATCCAATGTCCAACAAAGAATAAACTGAAGGCATAGCCAGCAGTCACCACTGTACAGTAATCTACAGAAATCTAACAAATCCATTCAGTTAGCTCCTAAGTCATGTATTTCTATTGCCACCAAAACTGTGAAGTTTATTGCTTTATTATAGCCATTGAACATGGCTCTTTTAGAATGCTTATTGTCAAAATATGCCTGGTGAATAACATTACAACAACAGCAGCCATCCTTTTGACACAAGAGTGAAATCATTCCAAATTTCTACAGCTAAAACATGTGAAAATGAATCATTTGTGCTCAGCCTTTGCCAAAATATCCTAAGTGACCGTGGCTTCCAACACTCTTTATCTTTATTGCACTACAATGAGGGATTGGGAGATAAGATAGAAATTGGTCCACAAATGGATGGCCTATAGAATTTCCGATTCGGGTAAGTTATTCTGCTTTGCCTTGTTCACCTCGATCTTGTTTGAAAGTAATCCATTTTTATTAAGTTCCATTTTATATTGGGCTCTATAATTGCTATAAGCTGGAAGTACTGCAAAAGTAACTGTGCCCGTGTTCTATGTCTATAGAAAGGTTAGCTACAGACTATTTCAAGGCCAACATGTACATGTTTATGTTTAGATTTGCTGTGAGTCAGATCCCCTTTTAAGCCTAGCTAATATTAAACACTAAGGTTTTCAAAACAACTTTGAGAGCATAAGACATCAGAAAGTAAAGCTTGGGGGATGAATGTTTGATGAACTAGCATCTTTTTGATAAAAATTGCTGAGAATTGGTGCAAAGATCAAGTGAAATAATGAACCAGATTTAGTGGTCAGTTGCAGCTGAATGCATGGTGCCAGCCATTTGTTACACTTGCACTTGCCAAAGACATTTATTTTGCACTGAAATGTGCTGTCAGAATTACACAGTAATAATGGTGGGTGCAGTTGACACTATTATTTTTACCATAAAATCTGAATCAACGTCATTCAAAGCACATAAAAATGTCAAAATTGTAATGTGAGGTTGAGAAAAATTAAGGGGGAAGAAGAGACCCAGAAGGCTGAGCTCAACAGGCTGTAAGTGGGTGTTCCTCTGCAATAGCATTTTCCATAATTTCAGTGTTGACAATGTGTATGTCTATTCTTTTAACATTTAGTAATCATCCAAGTGTTTGTGCTCATGCTTGGCACAGAAACATAGAAGTGCAGGGGTTATTTATAATTACAAAATTCACATTCTAGACAATTCCATACAACAGGCAGAGTATGAAAGCAAAAAACTGCGGATGCTGGAAATCCAAAACAAAAACAGAAACAGAAATACCTGGAAAAAACTCAGCAGGTCTGGCAGCATCGGCGGGTAAGAGCACAGTTGACGTTTCGAGTCCTCATGGAAGGGTCATGAGGACTCGAAACAACTGTGCTCTTATCCGCCGATGCTGCCAGACCTGCTGAGTTTTTTCGGTTTTTCTGTTTCTGGCAGAGTATGAAAATGGTTATCCATGGACTTAAATTTAAGAAGTTGCCAACTGGAGTATACACTGCATTTTCGATCATCATTAATCCACAGAAGTATGACCAAGTTAACAAATTTGAAGGTCAGGCTGAGATTTCTGTGGGTCATCCCCTTCACAACCCCCACCCTCCCCCAACTGGCTTGTTTACTGCAGCATGGTTCATATATGATTACAAAATCAAAGAGCTGAGTGTTTGTGCAGAGAGGTTGGTAACCTTATGGAATTGAGCAATATCATAGTCAATCTTTTTTACATGCCTTGTTATCATGGTTTACATGGCACACAAGAATTTACATCATTTGATCAACCAGAGTCCAAACCTGTTTGCACTTATCTGCAGTAGATGCTTGCCTATCATTCTGTACAGGGCAGTGTCATCAAGAAAAGAATAAAAACATGTTTGTTGATGTGAGCAGATTGAAGACAGGAAAGAGGTTTTAGCTGTGCACGTTTCTTTGTGAGAAGATGGCATTAGTATTACAATAAGAGGGTGAGATGATGTTTCAGTGTTCTGTGGAAACCCATATCCAATGTATTAGTTCGCGTAGCCACAGAAGCTTGCAGTACAGAAGGAGGCTGATTGTCTAATGGCCAGAATTTTACGTTGCAGGGATGGACTTGCGGCCGACCAGACCTCACGTGAAATCACACGAGAAAACCTCGGGCATGCATCCTGATGTCATAGCGCCATATTACAGTCCGTGGGCACATGCAGGAGTCGGAAGCAAGCTTGATGACAATTAAACGGGAAATTAGGCCCATTCAAAAGGCAACCGATTGAATTTTTACATGGCAATTTTGCGGTCAGGGCACAGGCCACCCGGCTGGGCAGCTGTTCTGTTTTTAAGTGAAACTCAATCCAGGGCGGGGTCAAAGCCAACTAGATCCGTGGCTATGTGAATAGGTAGGAGCTCGTTGTAGGTGCTTTTATGACAGTTATTTGCATTTTCTGTGTTTTCTGGAGTAGTCTTTGTCCTACAAGGTTTCTTAGAGGCTTTCTGCTGAGTTTACCCTTCAGGCACTGGCCTGTGCCGTCTGTATTCCAACTAATGGGATTGTCTGCTTCACTGGAGGGATCTCCAGCTCTGAGGAGGAGAGGGCCAGAAGGGAGAAAGGGGGCTGGTATCTGCAGGGCAGCATCCCAGAGAGTGACCTGTGGGAAAAGAGATGCAGGCAGAAGGGTGCAGGGTGAACCGGAAGTGCAAGGAGGAAAGGTCCACAGAAGACGCCGTTATCCTGCAGCGAGTGTCTACAGGCAGCGCTCCAGCTACCCGGGAATGTCAGAGGTCCAATGCTGAAGGAGGTTCCACCTCATAGGGAGACTGTGACTTCCATTTGCCAGACGATTGGCCCAGAGATTGCCTCAAGCTGTGTCAGTGGCCGCCCGATGCCAGTGCCTCTTAAGGTCTCAGTGGCATTGAACATTTTCACCTCTGCTTCCTTCCAAGGGTCAGCGGGAGATCTGTGTGGTGTCTCCCAATCTGCTGCCCACAGCTGTGTCAAGCTGGCCACTGACGTTCTGTTCAGATGGATGCTGAACTTCATTCATTTCCAAACTGATGAAACCAGCCAGGCTGAGCAAGCAAGAGGTTTCACTGAAATTGTTGGGTTCCCTTGTATTCATGGAGCCATAGGTGGCATGCATGTGGCCATAAAGGTGCCAGTGGGTGAGCCAGGTGACTTTGTCAACAGAAAAGGCTTCCATTCCATCAACGTCCAGATTGTTTGCAACCACAGGACAGATTTTGCAGGCCTGCACCAGGTAACCGGGCAGCTCCCATGTTGCGTACATCATAAGACCACAAGAACATAAGATGTAGGAGCAGAAGTAGGCTACTCGGCCCATCGAGTCTGCACTGCCATTCAATGAGATCATGGCTGATCTGATAATCCTCAACTCCACTTTCTTGCCTTTTCCCCATAACCATTGATTCCCTTACTGATTAAAAATCTGTCTATCTCAACCTTGATATATTTAATGACCCAGCCTCTACAGCCCTCCATGGTAAAGAATTCCACAGGTTCACTTCCCTCTGAGAGAAAAAATTCCTCCTCATCCCTGCCTTAAATGAGCACCCCCTTACACTGAGATTATGCAGTCTGGTCCTAGGCTCTCTGACAAGGGACCATTGATTCCCTTACTGATTAAAAATCTGTCTATCTCAACCTTGATATATTTAATGACCCAGCCTCTACAGCCCTCCATGGTAAAGAATTCCACAGGTTCACTTCCCTCTGAGAGAAAAAATTCCTCCTCATCCCTGCCTTAAATGAGCACCCCCTTACACTGAGATTATGCAGTCTGGTCCTAGGCTCTCTGACAAGGGGAAACAACCTCTCAGCATCCACCTTGTCAAGCCCCCTAAGAATCTTACATGTTTCAATAAGGTCACCTCTCATTCTTCTAAACTCCAATGAGTACAGGCCCAACCTACTCTGCCTCTCCTCATAAGAAAATCCCTCCATACAGCTCTCTGCAGTAAAGAACCCCACAGATTCACTTCCCTCTGAGAGAAAGAATTGCTCCTTGTCTCTGCTTTAAATGAGCGATCCCTTACTCTGCGATTAGGGAAGGCGGTAGCACAGTGGTATTGTCACTGAACAGTAATCTGGAAATTTAGGGTAATGCTTTGGGGACCAGTAATCTGGAAATTTAGAGTAGGGGACTGGAGTTCAAATCCCACTACAGCAAATGGTGGAATTTGAATTCAATAATAATCTGGAATTAAAAGTCTAAGGATGACTGTGAAGCCATCACCAATTGTCATAAAAACCCATCTGGTTCACTAATGTGTATTAGGACACAGAATCTGCTGTCCTTACCTGGTCTGGCCTACATGTGACTCCAGACCCCACACCAATGTGGATGACTCTTAAATACCCTCTGAACAAGGGTGCTTGGGCAATAAATGCTGGCTTAGTCAGTGATGCCCACATCCCATGAATGAATTAAAAAAAAACCCAGGGTCAACCTAGCAAATCCTCTTTGAACAGCCTCTAATGTCATTATATCTTTCCTTAGATAAAGGGACCAAAACTATTCTAGGTGTGGTCTAACTAGTGCCTTGTATAATTTTTAGCAAGACTTCCCTATTTTTATATTCCATTCCCTTTGAAATAAAGGCCAATATTCCATTTACCTTTGCTATTACCTGTTGAACTTGTATGCTGGCTTTTAGTGATCCATGCATGAAGACCCCCAAATCTCTCTGTGCTGTAGCTTTCTGCAGTCTTTCTCCATTTAAATAACATTCAGCTCCTCTATTCTTCCTGCCAAAGTGCATAACCTCACCATTTCCCACATTATATTCCATCTGCCAAGTTTTTGCCCACTCACTTAACCTGTCATCCTCATCGCCTGTGGCACTCCCAGGTGCCAAGGTTCTTCATTGCTCAGTTGAATGGTTGACTCCTGAGTGGCAAAGACTATCCCCTGAAAAGGTGGTTCATGACACCACTCAGACACCCAAGGACAGAAGCAGAGGAGTGGCACAATCGAAGTCATGCCTCTACAAGGGCAGTAATTGAGGGGACAATTGGCCTGCTCAAGATGAGGTTCCGTTGCCTGGACTGATCAGGGGGAGCACTTCAATATCTTCCAAAGCATGCCTCTTTTGTTGTCATTTTGTTCTGAGCTCTACACAATTTGGTTCTGTCAAAGGAGGACCTTTTGGAGGATGAAGACAGTGAGGCCCCAGGCCCCAGAGGACAACTCAACAGATAGGTCTCACAAGGAGCTGGAGGAGGACCAGGGTGAGGATGTGGCTGCAGAAGTGATGAACCTTGTGGGAGGCAGGGAGACCAAGGAGGCTTGATTCTCCATTCCTTTAGCTAGGCATCCAAGGCATGAATTGAAAGTGAGAGCAAGAGTGACGCCTCCTTACCTGTTCTTGATGAGGCCATCCTGTGACCCCTATGTCAACTAACTACATCTGAAATAAAGTTTGCAGCCCTTCCCATCTGTCACAACCCACTTCCATGCCCAAAGCCTATGAGAAATATAAAGCACATTCAGACCATGAAACAGAAATACATCTTTAAATGGTGGTAATGTTTACACGAACATGGGGCACGTTTCAACTGAAGCAATATCACCCGTGACAAGCCCTTTTGTGCTTATAGTGCCTGTTATGACACAGCAGCTGGTAAAGCTGAGTTATTTAAAAATCCCAGAGGGAAACTATAAACAACTGTCATAACCTATATTTTTACATGTTATGTTTGAGATGCAACTCTAAATTCAGGAATCAGACCATCAGTTCTTGAGAGGTTTTTATATCAACTTACAAGATGGTTATTAATTTACACAAGTTAAACATGTACACATGGCTACAAATTACTACTATCATAACTTATAATTAATTCCCAAACTAATCTCCACTAAGGCAACAGCAACCCATGGATTTTAAGCAGATACCAGACAAAACGTTTTCACCTTACAAATGCAAAAGGAGATTCCTTTTGCTTTGGTTCCTTTGCAGACACAGTGGTAGGCTTACAGGCTTTGATCTTACATTGCCTCTGCCCTGCACACACAAAACTGCTATTGATTATACCAGCACATCTCATTGAGTGTATATTCTCTTTGTACCACCAGCCCCTTTGAACTCCACCTCTTCTAATAATAAAAACCCCTTTCATAGTACCAATTTTATTAGTAATATAAACATTGCTTGGTCTCTGCTAGCTAGGTGCCAGATTTCACTCCCCTTCTTGAATGCTCTATTCAACAAATGCAAATGCACTCTACCTCTCTTACATCTCAAAACTAATATACATCAAAGCACCCAGGCTAGCTGGCTTTAATTCAATTATGGCACACCCACAGACTAAACCTTTATTTAAAAGAAAATAATTTCCAGTAATATTATATACGTTAATAGCTTCTTGATAGTGTCATAGAATTCTGCTTGCGAGTGTTGTGTCATGGTACCTGCAAAACCCCCTCACTGGCAGCGGCATTGGAGCCAACCTGCTGAATGTGATGTCTTGTCTGCCCTGATGACTTTGGCAGCCATCCTCTGGCCTATGGAGCCTATGTAGGCACGGCCTTGGAGAGAATGTCCAGCGCCAAGGCTGAGCAGTCCTCAGTTGTCAAGGCTTCATCAGATGCCATGGGCACTGGCAGTTGGGCAGAGGAGCTGCTGCCTTCATCTGGAGTGCCCTGAGAGGAGCCTGAAGATGCACCATACAGCTTATCTGCCAACATGAGGTAGGTTTGAACGCCCTTGCTCACCATTGGTAGACAGCACCTAGCACAGTGACTAGATTCTTCATCCATCTCTCACACTGGCAGTGACCTGCTGAGTTCACTGCCAGTGTATGGGCTTGCAGGTCTGAGAGCAATCCCAGGAACACCTGCTTCTGTTCCTGGAGCTGCCTCTCCATGACAGCCTCGACTCTCTCAATGGAGAAGGCTGTACACTTGGAGCACCAAGTCAATGCAGTGCTCACATTCCATATGGGCTCCTTCATGACAGATACCATGGCATACAGACCCTCAAGGTCCTCTGCCAGATCCTCCATTCATTCCGCTGGGCATCCGGCATCTGCGGCCTGGATGACTCCAGAGACTCATTAACTGCCTTGGACTCAGCATGCTCCTGATCTCCAGCAGTCCTCCGAATATCAGCATCCTGGACCCTCTCTGTCTCCACCAGCTACTCAAGTGAGTGTGATATGCCCTCGCTACTGTGCACTACTGACTGATCTGACACGCTACTGCCCACCGGCTTGCCTATATCTGCACTGGTGCTTGGTTTGGAGAGATGACGTAACTGGGAGGACCTGTCTGTGGGTCCTCCTCAGGTGTCAAGTGAGGGATCGCAGGGTATATTGGGCATTGTGAGGATAGTGCTTTAGGTGGGAGGAACAGGATAAATCTGTTGATTACATTGTAAAAAGTGACTGTGCATGAACTATGGTTGCTTGTCAGAATGGACAACTACCTCACTGAGGCACTGTGATTGGACAAGCAATGGGGACTGCTGATTAAAACTTCTCATTGGAGGTGCCATGTCCCTTCATCTCTTACACACTCCTCCAGTCTCTCACCTGTCCACTGGACTCTTACCTTCACTTGAGACCGCTGCCTCTCTGTGACCAGTGGACCTTGCACCACGCTTGCATTCCATGTCCAGGGCATCCAGCTTGAACTTGGAAATGATCAGTATTTTCAAGTGCGCCCCAGTGCATTATGGCTTCCCTCCTCCTGAACAAGCAAAAGTGCTTGCCACACCATATCAGCCTGGTGCTCCCACCCCAAGGAGACCCAAGTTGAAGTGCCTGTTAGATTAACATACCGCACCTCATGCATGAAATCGCGTCCAGGTTGCCATCACAGGGAGCAAATAACGCATCTGCTTCTGGTTCGCTGACTGCCCGCACACGATGTGCATAAAATTCAGGCCAATATGCTCTTATCCCTGTTTGTTAGTCTGTTTAGTTATTTGTAACAGCTAATGGATGAATTTCAATGGAACTTGGTACATTGAAAGGGTATGGCCCAATGAAGAACTTGTTAGCTTTTTGGCAAAAACGTAGATCCAGATCCAGTTGTTGGAAGTTTTAAAAAGATTCGGTAACATTGAGCGATAGGGCAAATTTACTTTTTTTTAGAATATCGTGGGCTGTTTTTTTTTCCAATGTTGTCAGAAAACAATGTCATCAATTGTCTCAGCTGCTGTGGTGTAATTTGTCATAGCTATCAAAATATGAGCAGGGTTTTCAGAGCAGGTTGTTGGATGTGGATTGGCCTGAAGCCTTCCCTGTGAACTGGAATCTTTTAGTAACAAGCTTTCTTTTTTCAGCTTCGTAGTTACAGATCATCAACCAGGGAGGGAAAAGCCTTAAGGCAGAGCTGCAGAACTGTAATAAGGTTGAGTTAACACGATGTGACGGACGTATGCACTCTGCTGCCCTCATCACTTGCTGTGTTTGAGCTTGTGCTGACTCTTTGCTAGAGCAATTCAAAATTAATTTGCTAGATTGATAAAGCTCTGTTGTGTTCTGCTTTAACTTTATGCTGGGTTTCAAAAGAATCATGTCTGCACTATGAGTTTTGGGCAATGATCACATTTGTTTTGGCACTAACTTGCACTTATTGCCCATCCCTAGATGCCCTGGAGAAGGTTGTGGTGAGCTGCCTTCTTGAGCTGCTGCAGTCCATGTGGTGTAGATACACCTACAGCACTCTTAGGGAGGGAGTTCCATGATTTTGACCCAGCGACAGGTATGGTGATATATTTTCAAGTCAGGATGGTGAGTGGGTTGGAGGGTAACTTCCAGGTGGTAGGGTTCCCATCTATCTGCTGCTCTTGTCCGTTTAGACGGTAGCAGTCATGGGTTTAGAAGGTGCTGTCGAAGGAGCCTTGGTGAGTTGCTGCAGTGTATCTTGTAGATTGTACACACTGCTGCCACCATGCGTTGGTGGTGGTGGGAGTGAATGTTTGTGGATGGGGTACCAATCAATTCTGGATGGGGTTGAGTATTGTTGGAGCTACACTCATCCAGGCAAGTGGAGAGTATTCCATCCTACTCCTGACTTGTGCCTGGTGTTTGGTGGACAGGTTTTGGGGAGTCAGGAGGTGAGTTACTCTCCGCAGGCTTCCTAGCCTCAGACCTGGTCTTGTAGCCACAGTATTTATATGGCTAGTCCAGTTCAGTTTCTGGTCAATGGTAACCCCCAGGATGTTGATAGTGGGTGATTCACGATGGTAATGTCATTGAACGTCAAGGGCGATGGTTAGATTCTCTCTTGTTGGAGATGGTCATTGCCTGGCATGTGTTTGATGCAAATATTATTTGCCACTTGTCAACCCAAGCCTGGATGTTGTCCAGGTCTTGCTGCATTTAGACATGGATTGCTTCAGTATCTGAAGAGTCGCAAATGGTGCTCAACATTTTGTAATCATCAGCAAACATCTCCACATCCGACCTTATGTTGGAGGGAAGGTAATTGATGAAGCAGCTGAAGATGGTTGGCCCTTGGACACTACCCTGAAGAGTTCCTGCAGTGAAGTCCTGAATGATAGACTTCTAACAACCACAACCGTCTTCCTCTGTGCTCAGTATGATTCCAACCAGTGGAGAGCTTTCCTGCTGTTTCCCATTCGGAATTCACTTTGAACAAGTAACTCAATGGGCACTTTCCAATATTATTGGTAGCAAGATGTTGGCATAAGGGTTATAGGAAAAAAAAGTAAACCTTAGGAAAAGACATTCAATAATTTGAACTAGTTTCACACTGGATCTTGTGTTAGACTTTTAGGCCACCTTTAATAAATATAGATAACATTGATTCTAATTTTGAACTAAAGATTATTTTATTCATGAAGCAATAACAAAATTGCATTTTCTAAACATAGCCATTGAAGTTAGTCAATTAAATTCTTAACTTAACGTTAAAGTAAGGTAGGGTTGCCATTGACTCAAACAGAATTGCCAATTTTGCTAGTCCAATTGAAGAAGCAGCATAATTGTAAATTAGTTGTAACCTATTGTTTTATAAAGTGGCACATAATCGACATGGTAACATGTTTGAAGCCCACGAGATTAAAGGGCACTGGCTATGTGGTCACAAAAGAATATAGTAATGGAAGTTTTTTTTCAGACTAGAGGGAAATGTATAGTCCTGCCGGGATTGTACTGGGATCACTGCTCTTTTCCACATATATATAAAGGACCTGCACTTAGGTGTACAGGGCTATATTTCAGAGTTTGCAGATGAAATGAAACTTGAAAATGTAGTAAGCAATGAGGAGGACACTAAAAGTCTCCCAGAGGACATGGACAGGCTGGTGAAATAGGCAGACACATGTCAATGAAATTTAGCCCACAGGAATGTAAAATGATGTATTTTGCTCAGAAGAATGAGGAGAGTCATTACAAGACTAAATGGCACAATTTTAAAGAGGGTACAGGAACAGAGAGATCTGGGAGTGTACGAACAAGTGTCTTTGAAGGTGGAAAGAGGTCATTAAAAATTGCCTCCACATTGTGATGATCCTGGACCAGACTCCTATGTTTTTGGTAAGATCCAATTAGGGGCCAATAACTTTTTGTTTAAAGTAGGCAAAGTTTGAGATCCGAGACATTTGCTCAGTGAATAAAGCCACAACATTCCACGGGTTTTAATCAACCAAAAATAAATTTGACTATATAAGGTCAGAAAGATAAAGGAATTTACAGTATTCATCTTATACTCTAACATTCAGGTTTAATATGATGTACATGTGAACTAATAGGCAAACTGTGGTTGAACACACTACTCTGCACAATAAGTAACAGATGCAGCCAAGACAGATTCCATGGAATTCTCAACAACCCACCCAGGCACCAGTAACACTGAGTCAACAAATCTCATTGAAACTCTGTCTCTCTTACGAGGGTTTCCAGTGTTCACTTTTGAAGGTCTCATCTTAGAAGTCTCTCTAAAAGTCTCTCCAACTTGGACTGCCTCAGCAATGGCGCACCTCTCAGGGTTTCAATCTCATCTCGGGAGACTTTGTTCCCCTGGATACCTAAGTCTGCATTCCAGCACGAACTTACAAGCACAACTTAAGCTCTTTGGCTGCGTTGAGCAGAACGCTACTGTTCCAAAGATGGACCTTCACCCCAACAGCTCGCAGCATGGAGTCACCAACCTTCTGCTGCATCCTTTGATTGCCAGGACTTCTCCTGAGCCCTCTATGATCACTAGGTCTTCTTCTGATCCTTCTTCAATTGCCAGGGCCTCTCCTGAGTCCTCTCCATTTAAGGTGTCCCAATTGCAGCCCTGTTACCGCTTGGAGTCTCTTTCTTTGCTCCTCTTTCTTCCTCACTGGGCCTTGTCCCTGTCCCCTCTCCCTTTGGGATTTCTCCCTGTACCTCCCCCTGTCCCTGTCTGGGTCTTTCTTTGGGACCTCTCCCTGTCCCCTGTCTGGGACTCTATTCAATTATGGTGCTCCACTCCCAGTCACCTGACTGGGGTTTTCTATCTTCACTCAGGCATCCTGAGAACTCCTAAATGCTGTGCTGCGCTGTGCTGCACTGTACTGCGCATGCGCAGCCCTCTCCTGGTCCACGCATGCATGGAAATTCCAGAGACATGCTGGGAGTTGTAGTTCCCAGTCTCCTGATAATGAGGCAAGTCTGGATCTCATAACAACATAACCACTGCCCCTTTAATTCACAGATTTATAGAGTGAGTTGCTGTCATCTGGAATCCACTGTCTGAAAGGATGGTGGGAGCAGATTCAACACTAACTATCAAAAGGAAATTGGATAGATACTTGAACATGAAGACAAAATGGTTGGCTATGGGGAAAGAGCAGAGGAATGGGATAAGCTCTTTCAAAGAGCCGGTACAGGCAGGATGGGCCAAATGACCTCTTCCTATGCTGTACCATTCTATCATTCCATAATTCTCCAGTTTGTCTGTGTATTCTGCAGATATTTGTCATTTATAATCTGCTCTGACTTTCAAATGGCAGATGAATTATAAAAATCTCAGTGCATCTTGCACTCCTGTGTTCCTATTCCATTGTTAATCTAAATTCTGTTGTTTCATTCCAACTTTGCTATTCCAAAATCTCAAATGAAATGAAATAACACTTTTTCTTCCAGCAAAATATTTTTCATTGATCTGTTTCATACTGCTTTTTATATTGGCCCAAATTCACACCTTACACATCCTTTTCATCTTCCAGGTGATTCAAACAATAATCCATCATTTTGTATGATTAAATTTTATTAACAAAATTGTACAAGTTACTCCTTTGTTTGGAAATATTTTGACAACACATTTGAATATGGTGCCAACTAATGCAAACAGGGCATATTCATTGTAACATTAGGTTTGCAAACAACAATCAGAATATTTGGAGGTTATTCTACTTAAAGTATCCACAGTTTAATAAGGTTGTGTAGTTTATTCAACTGGTTCACTAGTGAAGGAAACTTGCTGTTCTTACCCCGGCTACCCAATTTTTGTCTTCAGTTGTTGACCCTTAACTGCTGTCCAGTGGTAGTAGAACATCTAGGGATGGCTAACAAACCCCAGCCTTGCCATTGATGCCCACAACTTGAGAATGGTAAAACAAAGGTGAAAAATTACTTGCTAAGAACAGCAATGGTTGATTGGCATGCATAGTTAGTTAAGCAAGATCCTGTTAAGGGTCTGCACCGTAATAAAAAAATGTGGTTGTCATGTCAAATTTTAACGTTTTTTTTGCTAAAATTATTGTTATACTTACTTAAGGGTGTTTGTTAACTGTAACTTGTTTTACCCTCAGCAGTTGTTGTGGGTAAATTAGAATGACCCCTGAAACTTTCATTTTTATATTTCTCCAATCTAACACGTTAAAAAGTAGGAAAGATTATTACATGGGCCAGGATTCCCCGGTCGGCGAGCTTGGGGGCTGGTTGGGGGGGGGGGGGGGGTTCGCCGATGTGTAAAATGACACGGGTTGACTTTGGGTGGAACTCCCGACGTCACCCTGCCTCATTTCAATTTTCAGGTCGGCGGGGGTCAGCCGAACCAGCTGTGCGCCCGCCGATCTGTCAACGGCCCATTGAGACCACTGACAAAATAATTAATCTAATTAGTGGACCGGCCCATACAACCTTAAGGTTGGCAGGCTTCAGAGAAAGCATCAATCCTCATCCATGAACGGGATGAGGTTTCATTTAGGTTTTTAAAAATGTAATAAAAGTGTAACTAAAAGTGATGACAGTGGCACATGAGGGGAAATGTCAGGAAAATTTTTTTTTGTTTTTACCATTTTTTAATGCAGAGCCGATCTCCCCGAGGCACCACTTAGCCTCAGAAAGATGTGTGCGCTCTTTCATGTGCATGCACAAAAGAATGCACTCTTGGCTCAGGGAATCCACCACCACCACCCCCCCCCCACACCCCCCACCCACAGAGGGAGTGTGCAGCGTTTCCTTGTGGATGTCACGCTGGTGGGCCATAATTGGCCCGTCCACGTAAAATGGTGGCGCACCCCCAATTAGGGGTGCCGATCAGAGGCACCCCTCCACCCGCCCGCTCCTGAACTTCCCCCCCAATGGGTGGAAAATTCTGCCCATGTCTATTGGGATCAAGAGACATTACTTTAAAACTGATGACGCTGCTAACTAATCTAAATCTTTAGCTTTGCTAAATGTTGTTAAGTTGCTGGATTCATTGTAAACTAAGGAAAGCGGAAGACCAGTTTGCCAGCAATAGACTCTCATTTCACTGCTTCAATTCACAATATTCAGAAAGATTAGAAAACAAAATTGTTGTTTTGTATTGTGAGAAGGAGAACTGCCTGGGGGAACTGTGCATCACGGTGACATGATATACAAGGAGCATTGTGCTTTTCTGACATTTTCATAATGCAAAATGTTGTCATTTTGTCCCACTTTGTTGATGCACATGGACAATAGGGTATCATTGTGTAGTGATAGTAACTGAAGTAATCCAACCCATTAAATATATGGTATTTTGCATGCAACTGATAATAGGATTTAATTCAAGGAGCATCTGGGATGTAAAATTATCTCAACTGGAAATCCAATGACTTTTGAGGTTAATTTGACTATAATATGATGCGAGTGATCCAGTGTGGTCATTGGGAAAGCAGGAGAGCAACTGATGGTCTAACTGTGGGAATGAATAATCCAGTTACCAATTCGCTGACATGGTTCACCACACATCCATGTTTCTCAGTACAGTCAACTAGAATCCCAAACCATTGTTATTTTTTATTATTTGTTCATGGGATGTGGGCGTCACTGGCTAGGCCAGCATTTATTGCCCATCCCCAATTGCTCTTAAACAGAGGGCATTTAAGAATCAACCGTCTAGAGTCACATGTCGGCCAGTCAGGTAAAGACAGCAGATTTCCTTTCCCTAATGGACATTAGTGAGCTAGATAGTTTTTTGTAAATGAAAAATGGCAATGGTTTCACAGTCATAATTAGACTTTTAATTTTACTTGATTCAAATTACACCAACTGCCAGATGGGATTTGAACCTGGGTCTCTGGGTTACCAGTGACAACACCGTTACGCCACCACCTCCTCAAATCACATATTCTTCAAAGTATAAAATATTACAAGTTTTCTTGGTAAATAACTGGAAATTCTACTACAAACAAAAGTTTAAGTTTCATTTTAATTTACCCACTGTACATTTAGTTCCATTTTGGTTCAATTTGTGACAGCACTTATTGGGTATGGATAGTCTATGGTACCACCAGAAACTACAAGAACTTGCAATTCTGTAGCATCTTTAGCATCCTGAAAACATCCCAGAATACCACATCCCAGGGATTTCTTAAAAAGTGCAATCCTTAGTAGTATTGGGTATTTTTCCACAAAGTGCATGGAAACATTGCATATGCTCCAGCTAATAAAATGTGCAGCATATCATTCCACTGTTGTCAGGAACCTTGTGCACTAGCAGCACATCTTGGAAATTTAGGTAAATTTTTTGCACGTTTAAATTTCAATTATCTGTGCAGAGTGTATTCCCAAGGGCGGAATTTTACAGCCCTGCCGTGGCAAGGGCAGGGCCATAAAATGTAGCGAGTCGTTCAAACATCCATTGACTTCAGCGGGATCAGAAAATCCCGCTGACAGGAGGTGTTGTAAAATTCGCCCTAAACTTCTGATGCATATTACTCATGGATGAAGCTCCCTGTGAGGAACGAGGCCAAAATATTTCCCCTAGTGATTACTCCTAAATATCCATACTTTATAATCCTATATATTATCCCTTCTTTTTATAATCCATTGAAAATAAAGGTGCTACATCATCACGGAACTAAGTGTATCTTAAATTGCCAAATTAAGCCCTGGGGTTAACTATTACTAGCAAACCCAACAACCATAGACATCACAAATTCTTTGGGCAATTTGCAATGCAATATTTATACATTAAGTAGCCTCATTTTTAATTGTGAAAATGCTAACATTATCAATGGAATAAATAGAAAATAGTCTCCTTGGCTGCCTCACAGGGTGTTATTGGAAAGTATTTTGAAGCACTTTTTATTTTAGGTACTGTGCAATCTGGAGCTTATTCTATTTTGAGTGTTGTACGGACAGCAGTCATTTTCATGGTGGGCTGCAATGATGTGCTCTGTGTATTAATACATACTAATATCTTTGGTTAATTGGTCAGGAATTGTACAGTCAGTATATATTTAGCATGCACTATGGAATGGCTCTGTACTGTAGATCAATGTGAGGAGCAGTGATAATTCAATGACACGATACAACTTTTGATGAGCACTGGGTACAGCATGTGGTCAGGTTTCACAGGGTTGCGGTCACTCTTTTAGAGTCCACCTTCAATGCAAGATAAATGGGCATGGACAGGGTGGATAGGGAGCAGCTGATGCCCTTAGTTGAAGGGGACACAAGTTCAAGGCGAGGGGCAGGAGGTTTAGGGGGGATGTGAAGAAAAACAATTTTACCCAGAGGGTGGTGACAGTCTGGAATGCGCTGCCTGGGAGGGTGGTGGAGGCAGGTTGCCTCACATCCTTTAAAAAGTACCTGGATGAGCAGTTGGCACGTCATAACATTCAAGGCTATGGGCCAAGTGCTGGTAAATGGGATTAGGTTGGTAGGTCAGATGTTTCTCATGTGTCGCTGCAGACTCGATGAGCCGAAGGGCCTCTTCTGCACTGTTTGATTCTGTGATTCTGTGATAAAGAAAAGTGTGACTAAACTCTAATCAAATCAACTTAGAAATACTTTAACAAGATTAAACTTGAAGTATATGATGAAAATTTAAACATTCACATACCACACTGAATATTATTGATCATACAACTAGTAAACTGATTGACAACTGAATGAGTTAAACTACAATCTATATTTAATTAGCCCCACAGAATCAATGATGTTCACATGTCAGGAACAGCCAGCTCAGCTGTCAAATAACCACTAAGTTGGGGGAAACTGATGGTCGATCAAAAGGCAGAGGATTGCACAGTCCTCACCATTTCCTATTCAGTGAAGCTTGGATTCAACAAGTACATGTTTAGTGCAACAGTTGCAACAATAATTAGTAACATAGAAGTTGATAGCATAGAAGAAGGGGTATTATGCAGGCACTTTCCTAAAGCAATCCAATACTAAGCTAATGGGCTGCTTTCTCCCCATAGCCCTCTCCCTTCCTCTGTTTCAATTGCTTATCCACTCTTCCCTTAAAAGAGTCAATGGTCTCTGCCTCAACTATTCCTTCCAGCAAGGCATTCCATACGCTAACAACTCTCTGCATATGGAAGCTTCTCCTACCTTCCTTCCTCACTCCCTTGGTGACAATTTTAAATTAATGATCCTTCATCATTGACTTTCCAATGAAAGGAAAACCTTTCCCCATTCACCACATCTAAATCATTTATTTTTTTTATAACTTCTGTTAAATTTCTTCAGCCTTCTCTGCTTTAGTCCAAATAGTCAGAGTACCTTAAGGTTGTCCTCAACTATAACTTTTCAGCCTTGGCATATCCTGAATTAGTTATGAGGATAGCCTAAGCGAGAACTGTTATACATATTAAAGAAACCAGGCTCTGTGGCTTATGACTGAGTGTTTTAAAGTTATAAAAAGGTTGGATGTAATGGGTTTGGATATGATATTTGAAACTGAAATGTCATAGAACTAGAGAACATGGTGTTGAGTTTCTATAAAGGCTGAAATGCAACTGCGGATGAAGAGGGGGAGGGGAATTTGGGTACAACAGGTTCACTAATGTTGGGGGATGAGGAATCAGGCTGGAAAATGCCAGGATGAACTTTGGTTGAGGCTTGGAGCAAGTGTATTTTCTGTTTCTTCAGCCAGATTTCCTCTGGCTTCTGTGCATATAGAAGATTTTCCTATTTTTACTCCTGAATGGACTGCCTCTAATTTTTAGATTATGGCCCCTAGTCCTGGACACTCTGAATGATGACCCTGTCTCCCAGTGGACCCCATACCTGCCCCTAAAATGATCTGGATGCTAGTTTGGACTTACCTCACAATGATCTGTATGTCAAGTCCAAACCAGCAACCAGATCATTTTAAGGGCAGGTATGGGATCCACTGGGAGACAGGGTCATCATTCAGAGTGTCCAGGACTAGGGGCCATAATCTACAAATTAGAGGCACATCATTCAGGAGTGAAAATAGGAATGTCTTTTACACGAGCAGGGTGGTAGAAGTTTGGAACTCTCTTCCACAAACAGCAATTGATAATACATCAACTGTAAACTTCAGAATTGAGATTGATAGGATTTTTGTTTCTCAAAGGTAATAAGGGATATGGAGTTAGATCACAGATCAGTTACAATCTTATTTAGTGACAGAACAGGCTCGAAGGGCCAAATGGCCTGTCCTACTCGTATTCCTATGTTGTTATGTCAACAGTGAAGTGGAATTCTTTCTAGATGTCAAAAATATTTCCCTTTCTGGGGCTAGGGTAGGTTATTAATGAAGAGAATTTCCTGTGTGCAAAGGAGATAGGGCCATGTAGACATGTACTTTTACTAATGTGTCATGAACACATGGTTTTTGTTTGATTGCATTATGAAGTAATGGGGGAATCCCCAGAGTTTTTTCCTGAAATTGGCCACTAATTTTATTCTTGCTATATTTGTTTCCCTGGAAGTTAGCATTACAAATTATTAGAAGGGTAATCACACGATTTCACCATCTGTCAGATGACCTTGGGTACTGACTGAACAGAGGGAATTTCATGATGAATAATCCTGCAAAAATGCAATACTGATGGCTGCAGTTAATATATGGTCATGTGCAATTAATGCTTAAGTATATTTCTGCATGACAACAGCATCACTCAGCCCAGTGTCTTTTGCTCAAAGTAAAGATCTTCATTACTTTAATTTCTCACTCTGCATTTAATAGGCCAGCTGCGGAGATTCTGCTATGAAATGTAATTGGATGAGTAATGGATGTAGAAATAGGAAGCCCAATCTCAGCTCAGGACTAAAAACTAACAAGTACAAAACTAATTCTGTGTTTTCTTCTCATTCTATTCATTGATTCACCAGTACAAAAGCATTCGTGCTCATTCATTCTACTGAAAAATATACCTGATTAAGAACAGTTTCTGTCCTCTTTTTCTAGATATGTACAGGGAAGCAGAATCACTGAGCAAGCCAGTTTTCCTTTAACCTTCCAGGTTAACATGTTTGGTGCATCCACTGAGGGAAGCCAGTCCTGTGACAGAAAAGCTTGCTCTAGAGGATACAAGTGAACAAGAGCAGGCAGTGCTAGCAAAGGCAGACCAGGAGGCTTCTGTCTGGAGAGATTGTTCACATCCATCTTCTGAGGATGAGGCCCAGCAACATGCTTTCGAAGAAAGGAACATCTAAGGTAACTGAAGTCATTGGAGATCTTTGACAGATGATGGTTAGCATGGGCAAGCCAGCTGTCTGCAGCTTTGCTTTGTTATCTTGCTCTCCTTTTAGTAGCACATGTAGGCATTCTCGCCAATCTGCCTGAGCACTGTGTCAGGAAGTGGGTATGTCCAGTCCATCGCTGCATCTGTGGAACTGAGTCCATGGCTGGGGCAGCTCAGGTCCTAGTTCAGAGGCCAAGGGCTACCTCAATCCCAAAATCCTCATATTAATGCACTCTTCATGCACTGCTGCTTCTGGGAAAGCAAATTGAAAAAAAATTCAGTTAGCTTATGGAGCATATTAATCATACACATCATCAGTATGACGTGAAAGTGAAAGTACTAGGGTGCTAAATATTAGGCTGGACACGATACACTTAAAGTAATAAAATTTGGCCGCAATAACGTTATCCAGAAAATATATTTTTTCTCATATTAGATCATGTATCTAGAGATGACACAAATGGTATCTTTAGCAATTTAGTAGGAACTAAATGCAATTTAAGTGAATGCATATCTCTTGAGTGCATGTTGAAGATATAGAGGGGATGTTGGTGTAATGGGTAAATAGTTATGAAACATTCTCCTTTAATGTGAATCTGACATCAATAATTATAGTGTTGATAAACATCCCAATGTGCAAACACCAAAGCAACTAACAAGAGTGCTTTAGCCTTCTCTTGCTCAAGCAGCAGACCACACTGGTGCAAGGGTCTAGTGGGATGTGTATAATAGGATGCCTCTCTAGGCCTCCGAATCATAGCTTTAACATATTCATGTCATTTATAGTCACACTGCTGGATGCATGCATGAGAATATAAGGACAGGAGAAAGCCATTCAGCGCCTCGAGCCTGTTCTGCCATTCAGTTAGATCATGACTGACCTGTACATCAACTCCATTTATCTGCCCCCATATCCCTTGATGTCCTTATCTAATAATCTGTAAAAGTTTCAGTTAAGCAAGGGTGCCATACTGTATATCCATTGTATCTTTTTGGCAGGTATAGCTACTGCAGAGATGTGATGATTGAAGGCTGATTGGGTAGCCCTAGGACTCCAACTTTCAATTTTCCTTCAGGTTCACATATTCCCCTAGAATAAAGGGATATTCCCTTGATTTTGTGTTCATGGTGGCAGGCAAAGTGAATTCTGATGTAGTGATAGTACTTATGACTATGAATGTGCAGCTATGTCATGCAAGGGCACACAAGGCCTCATGGGCCAATTAACAACATCCTGAAATTTAGGGAGTCCTATCATTTTAAATTAAAACATGCAGTGCCTTTTCATGCTGCTGCTATGTGCCCCAGGGGAAAATGATAAAATGGCTGATTCCAGCAAGCAATTAAAACATCAGTCACCTGTTCGATGTATCTGTGCGCTGCAGATATGCTGATGTTGCTAATGTCTTATGAGGCATCCAGAAATGAGACCCAGGTTTTAAAATTCAGAGCTATAGTTAAGCTTTACAGCCACTAACTATGCTGTACCCTTCAATGGAGTTTAGATTGCAGCTCATGGAATACATCTGAAGAGTCTTAATCCACACAGAAGTTCTTCAGACAACTCCAGGTAAGTCTGTCTCTGCCTTTGTATGTGGTTTGGAGGGCAATGGCCTATCAACCTTCACCTAGTGCTATCGTCTCAAGCAGTCAGCTCTTTCTTTCTCCTAATAACATAAATTGAGAGGGATTTCCATTAGAACACCTATTGTCCCAAACAAAGAATAGCCCTCTCAAAGCTCATGAAATTAATTATTTCCAATGGTGAAGCTGTCCAAAGAATGCAGCAAAGCAAATCTCTGCAAAAAGACTTGTAAATAACCATTCAGAAGGAAAAAAATAACTTGCTGGGCATCCCTTGAAATTTCTTATGGAGCAAAAGCACAGTGTATTAAGCATGGATGGCTGATAAATATCGATGAAATTATGAAGAACTGCACATCTGGCATTCCCAGTGGGAGATAATGTGATATTGAAATGATTTCACTTCCTCTCAATTATACTACTGAGATGAAGCTCCTGCATTTGATGGGAGCTTACTTCACCAATCCAAATTCCCCACTGAAATGCATGTCAGATAAATTAGTTCTGAAGGGAATTCATGCAGGTTCGAGGCGTTGAGTCTGTCTTTCTCTCCACGGATGCTGTTGGACCTGCTGGGTTTTTCCAGCAGTTTTTGTTTTTGTTTCAAATCATGGACAGGGTTCCTTCAGGTGGGATACATATCCACATCTCTGATGAGTTACGCCTCGTTTATGCATATTTATGGGGTGAAACCAAGCTGAAAATCAATCCTAGTAAGACTAACAAATCTCTTCAAAGTGTGAGACTTAAAATATCTATTACATTAACTCCCTAACCCCATGGGGCACAGTGGCGAGGGGTCAAACTTGCAGTTTGTCATGGGTCAATTCTCTACTAATTAGATAGGAATTGACATGCTGAGTACTTTGAATATGTGCTTAATTGTTCACACTGACTAAGATTGACCGTTTGTTATTTCACTCATTGCTCTGTTCAGGCAGGAAGACGTAAAATATGTTAATTATCTTTACTTCTTTCAAACATTTGTTTCATGAAGAAAAGTTAATCATCAATGTCATATGGTACAGAAACTAGTGATGGATGAAAGTTTAACATGAGAAAGTTAATTAAGAAAATCCTGCTATTGAATATTCTGAGGGTGAAAATGAATAAGACTAAGAAATGGGAACAGGTATCTCATGATGTACGATTTACCCATTTGGAGCATTTGAGGCGGCATGTTAGTTTTGTGCTGCCTGCTAATTTAAATAATAATAGCCTGGAGCTCATGCTAAGCATGCTGCTGAGTGGGTGCATAACTCAGTAGAGGGCACAAATTCATGTGAGGCTAGCATAACTTAAAGCTATCTTGCTGGACTTAAAGCCAGTATGCACTCTTAAAGGCAAAATGCTTTCTGCAGCACATGCTGGAGCTGGTTAAAGAAGGGTTTATGAGCAGGAAGAGGAGTGGAAATGGTGCAGCAGGGAAGAAAACATTCCCTAGGGTTCTCCAATGCAGCATAGTGGATCAGCAGAACGTGGATCACTGCAGCAGAAATTGGATCAGCCGTGATATTATTGAATGGTGGGGTAGACTTGATGGGCCAAATGGCCTACCCCTACTCTTATTTCTATTAATCTTATGGGCCAGCAGAAATTGCAGTCAACCTGCAAGATGTTGATGATCCCTTTAAATTGCGCTGGTGAGAGGTCCTTCCTGCTGCTGAACACATGTTCAGCTGTGCGTTCTTAAGAGAAGATATTTTAGCTCGAGTGGCAGCATTAGCAAAAAAATCAATGTTATAAGCTAATTGACATCACAATGTGCCTGGTGCACGGTCCTAACACCCTCAGTAAGATGGTGTTTGGTGTAGAGGACAGCAGATTTGTGCGTGCACAACGTACATGCCATTTTTGTTACTAATATGTCAACCATAGCACCAAAACATGTAGCACCTATTCATGATGCTGCTATGTGTCCCTGGGGAAAATGATAAAATTGCTAGCTCCAGCAAGCAAGATACCAGTCAACTGTTTGATGCATTTGCACATTGCAGATAGGCTGACGTTGCTAATCCTTTTTGAGGTAGCCAGAAATGAGCCCAAGGTGTTAAAATTCAGAGCTGTCGTAAATTTCACAGCCACAGTGCTGTGCACTTTAATGGAGTTTATCCACAGATCAGATTGCAGCGCATGGAACATGCCTGAGGAGCCTTAATCCACAAAGGCATTGTTTCTCAGACAACTCCAGGTAAATCTGTCTCTGCTTGTGTATGTGGCAATGGCCCATCAGACTTCCTCCAAGTGCTACCGCATAAAACAGTCATCTCTCCAAAATTCTTCCTCCCTTTCTTTCTCCTGATAACATAAATAGAGAGGGATTTCCATTAGAACACCCATTGGCCCGAACAAAAAAAAATGCTAGGTTTATTTAATTAGTTGAATTTAAGTTCCCAAATTGCTGTAATTGAACTCATATCTCTGGATCATTAGTTCAAGCCTCTGGATTAGTAACATTGAGCGGAATTGTCCTAAGCTTGCACCCAAGTGCGGTAGCGGGCAGGCAAAATGACTTTTTACCTGCCGGCCGTGATGGTAGGCTTTCACGTCGTATCGTCCCAAAGCCGCCACATTATTTATGCACTCTTGGGAAACATGTCGTTTCCATGGTGGGTGGGCTCTCATTCGCCTGGCTGCCACCACCTCGCTGCTGCTTCACGCTGGGCACCATCTTAGTGCTTCCAGACCACCACTGCTGCACGGAATACATGGCCCCGACACTGAAGAGGTCTGCAGCCCCAAATTCAGTGGCACGTCCCTCGAGCGCCTTTCGGATGCCGTGGAGGCCCACCAGGATGTCCTCTACCCCCACTCTGGCTGCAGTTTGGGAAGCGGTGGCAGCGGTGGTCAGCACCAACACTCTTCAAAAGAGGACAGCCACCCAGTGCTGCAAGAGGATGAATTATCTCTTCCGTTCTGCCAGGGTAAGTCACTCTTTTCATTACTCTCAAAGCACACACTCACAAATCCATCACACACCCACAGGGCCCTCGCTCACTGCCGGTTCAAGGGGCATCACCATTCACTCTGTCACACACACTGACATTGTCTTCATCCCATCCATGGGACCACTCACCAGCCACACAGGCCAGGCATACCATGTCTCGGTAGTCCATGTCCAAATGCAGCAAAACCTGGACAATATCCAGCTTGGGCTGACAAGTGACAAGTAACATTCACGTCACACAAGTGTCAGGCAATGATTATCTCCAACAAGGGAGAACCCAACCATCGCAACTTGATGTTCAATGGCATTACCATCACTGAATCCCCTACTATCAGCATTCTGGGGGGGTTACCATTTACCAGAAACTGAACTGGACTAGCCATATAAACACTGTGGCTACAAGAGCAGGTCATAGGCTAGGAATCATGTGAAGAGTAACCCACCTCCTGACTCCCCAAAGCCTGTCCATTTGCCTGGATGAGTGCAGCTCCCAGAACACTCAAAAAGCTTGACGCTGTACAGGACAATGTAGCCTGCTTGATTGGCACCCCATGCACAAACATTCGCTTCCTCCACCACCAACACACAGCAACAGCAGTGTGTACCATCTATAAGATGTATTGCAGGAATTCACCAAAGCTCCTTTGACAGCACCTTCCAAACCCATGACCACTATGATCAAGAAGGACAAGGGCAGCAGATAGATGGGAACACCACCACCTGGAAGTTCTGCTCCAAGTCACTCACCATCCTGACTTGGAAATGTTTCACTGTTCCTTAACTGTTGCTGGGTCAAAATCCTGGGACTGCCTTCCTAACAGCACTGGGGATGTACCTACACCACATGGACTGCAGCGGTCCAAGAAGGTAGCTCACCACCACCTTCTCAAGGGCAGTTAGTGGTGGGCAATAAATGCTATTCCAGCTATCGAAGCCTAAATCCCATGAGTGAATAAAAAAAAAATCTGGCCTGGCAGGTGTCCTGCTTACACTTTCTCCGTCTCTATTCATGCAGGACAAGCTGACACATAACAAGAGGGAGAGGCTGCAAACTGGTGGCAGAATACCCAAAATCAAGGTCTTCACGGACGTTGAAAACAGAGCCATCCAGCTGGCCGGCGAGGATCTGGACCAGTCCTGTGCTGACGGTGACGTCAGTGGTGCTGTACCAAGTGAGGGTCCAGCAGTGCAACATCCATCAGACAACCACGTTGTGAATCCTGTTTCACATGCTACTGCCATGCACTAATTTTCTCTTCTTGCTCCTGCTGGCACATCTGTCAAACAGCCGACGGAGTCCACAGCCCAGGGCCTCCAATCAAGCCCCGAAGAAACCTCTGAAGAGGAAGCTGGAGGCACCCTCCCTGAAGTCCTGTCACAGCGCTCAACCACACCCTTCACCAATGCAGAGACACACACCTCGGTGGGTCCTAGCTTTGTGATCCTGGGGCTTTTCTAATCTAGTGAGCACTTTGCACCATCCAATCCACAGCAGGTGGAGGCAGGGACACAGAATCACAGAATCACAGAGTGCAGAAGAGGCCCTTTGGCCCATCAAGTCTGCACTGACACGTGAGCAACACCTGACCTACCTACCTAATCCCATTTACCAGCGCTTGGCCCATAGCCTTGAATGTTATGACATGCCAAGTGCTCATCCAGGTACTTTTTAAAGGATGTGAGGCAACCCGCCTCCATTACCCTCCCAGGCAGCGCATTCCAGACCGTCACCACCCTCTGAGTAAAAAAGTTTTTCCTCACATCCCCCCTAAACCTCCTGCCCCTCACCTTGAATTTATGCCCCCTTGTGACTGACACTTCAACTAAGGGGAACACTGCTCTCTATCCACCCTGTCCATGCCCCTCATAATCTTGTACACCTCGATCAGGTCGCCCCTCAGTCTTCGCTGCTCCAATGAAAACAAACCAAGTCTATCCAACCTTGCTTCATAACTTAAATGTTTCATCCCAGGCAACATCTTGGTGAATGTCCTCTGCACCACCTCCAGTGCCATCACATGTGGACTTGGCAAGCTCCACATCAACAGGCTTTTACGGCAGTAAAATAGTCACTACATTCATCGGCCCTGTTGGTACATTTCGACCCAAAGCAAAAATTGATTTTAACAAGTGATGCATTGCCTTATGAAGTAGGGCCAGTACTCTCTCACTGGTTGACAGATTCGAATGGCCCATTGGCTACGTATCAAGAATACTCAGTGAGGCAGAACGAAGATACAAATAGAAAAAGAAGGCTTATCCATCGTACTCGACGTTAAGAAATTGCACCAATACATCTATGGTCATCACTTCATCATAGTATCTGATCACAAGCCGCTATTATGCTGGTTTGGGGAAGTTAATGCAAACCCTCAATCACCTTGGCACACATCCAAAGGTGGGCGCTGACTCTAGCAGCTTACGAATATGCTTTTATCCACAGGCCAGGAAGACAGGTTGCCAATACTGATGCACAGAGCCAATTACCCCTGAAGGATAGCAATGCAAATGTCCCCATTCCTCAAGAACTTGTCTTGTTATTAACTTTTCTGGATTCATCACCAGTGAATGCCAAACAGGTCAGAGAATGGACCAACCGTGATGCAGTTTTGTCTCACATCAGGGAACAAGTCTTGCAGGGTTGGTCCAATGAGCCAAAGTTGGACAAAATGAAGCCCTATTTTAACAGGGGATATGAGCTCACCTGCTAGAATGTCATCTTGCTGTGGGGAGCAAGGGTCATTGTGCCTCCCAGAGGAAGGCAACCATTATTGATAGAGTTGCATAGTGCTCACCCCAGCATTTCCAGAATGAAAATGTTGGAGCGCAGCTGTTTATGGTGGCCAAGGGTGGACACTGAAATCTAAAACATAATCAAGAGCTACATGCAGTGCCAACAGGTGCAGAAATTGCCTCCTTCTGCTCCATTGCATCCTTGGGAATGGCCAGAAAGGCCATAGGGCCACCTTCATGTTCACTACATGGGACCTATTTCGGTCACAATGTTCCTCTTACTTATTGACTCCCACACCAAATGCATCTATGTATACGAGGTGCAATCACACGAGGGCCACCACCATAGACAGATTGTGTCAGAGTTTCACGATACATGGTTTACCAGGGATAATAGTGTCTGACAATGGAACGGCATTCACTAGCGGAAGCTCCAAAGATTTACAACTCTCAATGGCATAACACATGTCAAGACCTCGCCATACAACCCTGTATGCAATGAGTTGGCCGAGACGGCAGTTCAGACTTTAAAGGCCGGAATGAAAAAACTAGAGGGGGAAACGAAGTTATCATACTTAATGCTCAGCTACAGAACCACGCCACATACGACCACTGGTATTGCCCCCGCAGGGTTATTAATGAAGGGATGTTTCAAGACATGGTTAAGCCTCATAAGACCAAATTTAGTGGGGAGGGTAGAGAGAAATCAGGAGGCCCAGAAAAATGAACCATAGTCGTGAAAGAAACTTCACTGTAGGAGAAGCTGTTTTCACGAAGAGCTTTGGAGATGGGCCCAAATGGCTATCAGGTGAAGTGAATGCAGTGACAGGACCCCTGTCCTACCATATATCGGTTGAATGTTGGATAATCAGGAGACATGCAGATCACCTCAGGAAACAGGAAACAGATCCACAAGAAAATGTGCACCAAACATTCCCTTGAGTAAACTACAGGTAGAAGGAACACCTCTTGCTTTGGAAGTACCTGCAGAACCCGTTGAGCCTGAGAGAGTAGAAGAGGCAAACTTGAAAGTTGCTACTGGGGAGCCTAGTGGACAGATAAAGTGACCCATAGTTAAAATATAACAATGTGCTTCTGGACTTGGTCATGTCTCAGTTGCTGGAGCTGCAAAAACAGGCTCTGGAACATCAGGAAGGGATGTCCGCTACACTCCTCAGTTTGCAAGGCACGATGAAAGAGCCTGTCCACCTTCAATCTGAGGTGATAGCGCTGGCATGCCAACGCACCAAGGTCAACACTGGTAGGATGGTGGCCACCATGGAGACCTTGGTCCGGGACTTCACTCCAGCACTGCTGCATGGGCTCAACTCCATCGCTGATGCCATAGATGGCCTCCAACAGTGTGTATGCTAGAAGGGTGCCGGGCAGCTCAATCTCACTCCTGCTTCTCAAGGGAGTCAGCCTGGGGTCCCTGAGCACCCACAGGGAGCAGGATCACACTCCAGACCCATCCATCCTGGTGACCCAGAAAGTGTCTGACCCATCCGAATCTCCTCTTCCTGTGATCTCAGCAGCTCCAGTTCCACTGGCTGAAGAGGGTGCCACTGCCACCCGAAAGCAGGCCGGGGCCCTCCAAGTCTCAGCTCTCCAGGGGATGCCTGCCAAAATCATCATAGATAGGGTGTCACAGTCAGCAGGCTACCTGCCACCTGCACTGTGGATGTCCAGGCAGCACCAAGACGTAATGGCAGCATTAGGAAGGTTAAGGAGAATTATTTTCACAGCACAGGCGTGGGTGTCAATCACTTATACATACTGTTAACTGGCATCCGTGACCTCATAGATGTGTTTGTGGACGGAGGCTTGTGGGATCCCACAGAGCCTATGGCTCCTTGTTCTGATGAGCAGTGTTCTTGTCACTCAGATGTGAAACCTTTCTACACAAGATAAAGGCAGGTGTCTCAGTCCAGGGCCTCCTCCTTGTGCTCTGTGCAGCCTTCAGATCAAAGTGATGGTCCGGCCTTACACTCCCTGGAAACATTACTGATGCCTGCACCTCAGTGGTGCTTGTCATTACTGCCAGAATGTAGTGGGCAGGCACGACAGAGTTCTCTTGTTCTTTTGGTGTACTCTCAGCACTTTTAAGGAGGAGCTGGCCTCCATCTCTTCACCCTCTGTGTCCACTGATGCTGTGCTCCTGAAGGGCTCAGGTACTGAACGCTGACAAAGGATCAGATACTTCTAATATTTCATGGCTGCATCCCTATGATATGACCCTGATCACAGAGCCCAAGCAAACTGCCCTCGGCCAGACAGGAGTCAGACATTCTCAGAGGCTATATGAAGATCTATGGAGAGTCCTCACTGAATGTCGTCATCATCCTCCTGCAATCAAGTGACTATTAGGGCCTCCACTCTGTCTCCATGACAGGAGCATTAACATAGAGGGTATTTATGCTGCCATTAACCAGACTGGAGTTAAACATTCACAGATGCGTTGTGAGGGACTATGGGGTCACTGCATGTTGTCATCACCCTCCACAAATGTAGCAACTATGAGGGCCTCCTGAATGCACCTGCCTCATCGAGCAAGTGCGAGGGCCTCATCCCTGTCAACATTGCCTCTGAGGACCTCGTCACCCTTATCCCTGTCAGTGTCCTCTTCATCGGAGGAGACGTACAGCTCCTCCATCTCCTCCTCAGCCAGCTTGTCTCCCAGTTGGAGCGCCAAGTTGTAAAGGGTGCAGCAGATGACAATGATGCATGACACCCTCTGCGGACTGTATTGCAGGGCTCCAGCAGACCCATCTAGGTACCGAAACCTCATCTTCAGCATTCCCGATGGTTTGCTACACCAAATTGCAAGCTGCAGCGTCGCTCTGCTGTAGACTGAGGCCGCTGCACGAGTGTCATCAGCCACGGCCTCTCTGGGTAGCCCTTGTCCCTGAGGAGCCAACTCTGCAGCTTCTGTGGACTCTGGAAGACTCCAGGGATCATGCACACTCCCTGGAAACTGTGAGCACCTGCAGAGTGCGTTTCTGGTGGCCGGATACCAGCTGCACATTCAGTGAATGGAAGCCCTTGTGGTTGATGTAGTCCACCGTATGTTGTGACGGAGACCTGAGCGCCATGTGAGTGCAGTCAACCGCACCCTGCACCTGTGGGAAACCCGATATCTGGGCAAATCCAATCACTCTTGTGTCCTGGCTTTCCTGGTCCCAGGAGAAATGCACAAAATTGTGTGTCCTCGCAAAGATGGCATCTGTGACCTTCTGGATGCATTTGTGGGTGGAGGCTTGTGATATCCCACAGAGGTCACCTGTGGAGCCCTGAAAGGAGCCACTGGCATAGAAATTGAGTGCCATGGTCACTTTCATGGCTGCTGGCAGCAGATGCCCTCCATGTCCCTGTTGCGCCAAATCCTGCAGTAGCTGGCAGATGTGAACGAGCAGTTCCCTGGACATGCACAGTCTTCGGCAAAACTGGTTCTCGGTCATCTGCAGGAATGAAAAGCGGCATCTATAGACCCTGGGTGTTGCTAGGCACTGGCCTGCGATGGCTCGCTGTGGCTCTTGGGCAGCATGTGTGGGAGCCCCAGCCGCCCCTTCTTCCTGAGGTTGCTGCTCCTGTCTCTGCACAGCTAGGAGCCTCAGTCACTCTCTCCTCCATCATCTTTGCACTCTGTAGGCCAACAGGCATACAGCTAGTTCACCAGGCTCCATGGTCCTGAGGTACTCTTCCTGAAGGATGAAAGAGAGAGACACGTGGTTAGCACGGGTATACTAAGAACTTGTCCTGGTTAATTGTGATGGCCCCTTAACACTTCCCGGAGAGTGCTGGCCATCACTTGGGTGGCCAAAGATTAGTGTGCTGCATGGCTGCCCTATGGACTTGAACCACGGGGGAGACTGGTCCAAACCAGGATGCTGACATTGCAATAATAAAAACAAAAAAACTGCGGATGCTGGAAATCCAAAACAAAAACAGAATTACCTGGAAAAACTCAGCAGGTCTGGCAGCATCGGCGGAGAAGAACAAAGCTGATGTTTCGAGTCCTCATGACCCTTCGACAGAACTTGAGTTCGAGTCCAAGAAAGAGTTGACATATAAGCTGGTTTAAGGTGTGTGGGGGGGGGGGGGGGGGGGGGGTGCGGAGAGAGAGAGAGAGAGAGAGAAGTGGAGGGGGGGTGTGGTTGTAGGGACAAACGAGCAGTGATAGAAGCAGATCATCAAAAGATGTCAACAACAATAGAACAAAAGAACACATAGGTGTTAAAGTTGGTGATATTATCTAAACGAATGTGCTAATTAAGAATGGATGGTAGGGCACTCAAGGTATAGCTCTAGTGGGGGTGGGGAGAGCATAAAAGATTTTAAAATATTTAAAAATAATGGAAATAGGTGGGAAAAGAAAAATCTATATAATTTATTGCAAGTGGCTGTGAGCACCTCCAACAGTGACTACTGCATGGCCAGCTTTAGCCAGGAGATTGTGCAACGTGTACAGTCATCCAAATGTTCTGCAATCCACTAAATGCTCATGAATTTGCCGTCTGTGCTGGTGGGGGGAGCTCTGAAGCACTTGGTGGCACTTTGATGCCTCTGCGTTGCTTGAGCGGGCAGATATGCTCGGAGCCTGACCCCAATCATATCAATGTGGCCGTGCCTGAACTGTCTCTGTTGCAGAGGAATGGTCATTTTCTACAGGTTCCCCGAATATGTGGCCATTTCCCTCACCCAGCCTACCCCCACCCCAAATGCTTGTACACTATACTCAACGGCAGGGCTGCCATTAACCCCGACATCCCTGAAGCTTGACGTCCCCAACGAGTGCTGCGCAATGTTACTGTGTACTCGCCTCCAAGTTCCCCTCGAAGCGCAGACTGCCAAGTGCACGCCATTTATGTGCTGGTGTGAAGCACGTCAGCATGCTTTCCCACCCTGTGAACGGCCGATCTAGCAGGGGGGCTGATGCCGGCAGGCTGGCCTGATAATGATATGCTGATGTATGACATTGAGGTTCCTGACATCCGATGGCACACCGTTGGTGGGCTGAGTGGCATCGTAAAACCAATCGTGCCCTATTATAAAAACAAAAAAACTGCGGATGCTGGAAATCCAAAACAAAAACAGAATTACCTGGAAAAACTCAGCAGGTCTGGCAGCATCGGCGGAGAAGAAAAGAGTTGATGTTTTGAGTCCTCATGACCCAGGTGACCCATGACCTGCTGAGTTTTTCCAATCATGCCCTATTGCCTGCTTATGCTGCCGATCACGCCCAAGGCCATCGGGCACAGAAAATTCCGCCCACTATCACTGTGCTAACCTACCCCTATATCATGGTCAAGATACTACAAGCAATAACTCTAGTGACACCCACATCCCATGAATGTCTGACTCTCTGCAGTTCAGATTCCAGAATATAAGTGTCTGGAAATTCTGTGGGGACTTCCAAATCTCCACGCGGGAGCTCTGCAAATCTTCAGCTGAAGTGATGGTGGGAAATTGGATCAACCCTAAGGAAATATTCTGACAAGAATTATCTAGCAATAGCAAAAGGCAGTACAGCCAATAAACCTCAACATTTCAAACAACTATTTCTTACAGAAACACATCAGATTTTCCTGGTCAACCATTTATAAGCAGTTTTGCCTAACTTTCTTTCTCTTTCCTCATGTCATAATTATTAATCTCCGCAAATATATTTTTCCCCTTTCTAAATAAAAGTTAAATGTCATCCATTTCACCTGTCAATCCAAATAGCTGGTGTCTTCCTGATTTTTGCTTCACAGACTGGATAATCTCTATACAACTGAAAGTGGTCAGTCAGTGCGTTTCTGCACTGAAACTGAGTCCAACACTTCTTACGCTGTTGTCTATCGGCGTAATCCCAAGCACTTTCAACAAGCCGTACATGCAGCAGAGCAGCGAGGAAATCGGAGTGCAGTAGCTGCTAGCAACGTTGGAAAATCCTGACTTCTCTGGCTTAGATCTCAGTGCCCTTCCTTACTGCAGATATGAGAAACAAGGTGACCTGGTCAGGTACAATCGATGGCCTAATAACGAGTTCAGTTCCAGATTCCATTCATGTGGATCACTAAAGAAAATCCAAAGAACAAAGAGGAACATAAGACAGAAGTAACACAACTTGACGATAGGTGCAAAGGTAAATTTGAGAAGGAATGCAAAAGCTGTTACTGTTATTGCATTTGTATTTATTGTATTGTATTGTATTTATATATTCTAATCTGATAGTTTAAGCTATTCCAAGCATTTGGGAAAGAATTGCTCTAGTCTCTGTGCAGTGATGTCCTTACATTTCCATAGGTTAGTATTTCCAGAGAGGCTGTATGCTTATAATTTTAAGCTATCTCCATGAACAGAGTTGTAATATCATTACATGTAGAAACCAGAGCAATCCCCCCTCCTACCCCTCAGTGCCACGTTGAACTTTTGTATCTGTCAGCTCTTCATTAACACTGATATGACTGTGTAAAAATATGACAATGGAATTACTTCTTTTTTAAGGTTTAACTGAACATGCCGTTAGAGTAAATATCAGTGCGAATGCTGCCAGCACCAGGCATTCCGCAAGCAGATTCAGGAGCATCTCTGAAAGAAATAAAAGTGAAATAAAGACTTGGATTGAAACAGTATCTTTCATGGCCTCGGGACTTCACCAAATACTTTACAGCTAATTGAGTATTTTTTCCAGTGTAGTCACTGCTGCAATGTAGGTAAGTAATGAGCACTTCTCAATAACTCAAGCGCATGACTCTCTTGGCAATGTTGAAGAGATAATGATATCCTGGTTGGAGGAACACTAGAATCTCAAAAACAGTAGTCCTTAACTTGTCACCCATTAAGAACACTCACAGACTGACATCTCATTCCAGATTCTATGGTAACTCTGTGCTGGGCCTTGGGGGTATATTTTCTGATGCGTGTGCACCAAAGAAGGTTTAGTGATGCAGCCACTGGTTGAAAGTAACAATATTAAATAATATTAATTTAGCTTCTTAAATAGATGTTAAACTACCCAATGGATAACTGCATCTCTGTTCAGAAATTAACATTATACCTGGCTGGGTAGGTGTTTAGGGCACCGAGGAAGACCTTTCTGCCCACAGCTTCTGTGCCAGCTGCTTGTTAGAGCACTAATCCATACTGCCCACTGTTCTTCTTACAGTCTTGGATTATCCTTCTCTTCAAATATTCCTATACTTTTACATTGAAAGTTGCAATGGTTTCTGCTTAAACTGCCCTTTGTGGCAAAGCATTCCAAGCTCTACCAACTCACTGCACAAGGCATTTCTCCAAACCCCTCTCCTTACTCTCTTTGCAACTATTTTGAACTGGTAATCCCTTATCACAGCCTTTTTAACGTGGAAAATATTATTTCTCTGTTCACTCGATCACACCCTTGATAATTTTTTTAAAATTGTAATATATTTTTGCTTAATCTTCTCTGCTCCATTGGTGTACTGCTCAATTGTTCAATTGTTCTGTATTTGATTATGTGAGCCTGGCACTGATCTATGCTCATTGGGCTTAATTGTTTACACCTGGGTGTTGACTCAGAGAAAAGTAAACAGGTAGAAGCTACTAGAAGCTGAGCTGGAAGCATGGGAGTAGATATTTAAAAGCATTGTATAAAATTCTGTAAATAAAGTTCTTGCACACTAAGTAACTAGTGTCATGTTTGCATGGTGTCACGTTCACGCAACATGGACATACAGACTTATTTGAAATACACATTTTTACCTTTAAGCAAAATGGAAATGGACACTCTGCTTTTGAAACAAAATTGAATTAGGAGGTCAGTTGACCTTTCATCATTTCTGTCAATACACAAGGTCCTGGAAAATAGCCAACATGCCTGGGCAAGACACTAAAATGCAAGCGACCTTTTGGGATATTTCATTAAGAAGGCATTAAAATGCAACAAACCTTTCCTTTGAATTAATGGCTGCCATTATTCAGATAGTTACAGAAATTCATTCACAATGTACTTACAGATTTCTTGACTTTGGAGTGAAATTGCAAAGAATTGGTGTGAGAAGAATCCCATTCTATTACAAGGCTATGGAAAAGGCTGAAACTTGAACATCATTGTGTGTCAATGACCAAGCCATCAGAGACCATTTATGAGGAAAATGGAAAACAGATACTATAGTCACATGGCAGAGACCAGGTTTCTGATAAAGAACATTTAATAAGACATATTTTTGGGAGCCACAAGCAGGAAAAGAAAGGGGAAGAGTTCCATACCATCAGAGGAACAGGACCCGGCCTAAAACCCAACAGGCGGCAGCAAATTCAGGCTGGCCTTTACCTACCTATTCCAGGAACCAAACAAGGCTTTTGCCATAGTGGTTTGCCTTCACTTCAACTGCGATGAAGCCAGAAAAAACCTGCTGCTGCAAGTAGAAAGCCAATGCTAATGCATCTTCATAAACTTCCAATCGCTATTTCTTCAATTGACCAAAAAGGGAATCACAGGCCTGCAAAATTTCAAGATCACACTTAGAAGGAAGAAAGTGTGGCAGTTTGTTTTTTTGGGACTATTAATACCTAATCACCATTTTTTGGTATGTGTGTGTATTTTTGTGTTATTGGGTGCTATTGCCATGCTTGATTCAAAAAGATTATATGGAAATGTACCCTTAGACACAGGGTTGCAGACATAACTAGCCCAACCAGCTCAAATGCAAGGGTTATGCACAAAGGGACCCCAGCAGTCTCATCAACACTTGCCTCATCGCGGCCAGACATCTTCAAAACTGCACCCAAATTGTGGAAATACTCATGCAGTTACAAGGCCATGTCCAGCCTGAGGGGAAAAGTGTAACTCATGCTTGAGGGATAACCATTTCTCAAAGGTGTGCAAGTCGAAGAAGAGGACATCATCAATTCAACAAGTGGAGGAGTCTCTTCTTGAGAGTGAGGTAAAGCATGTGTATACCCCAATCATAAATGATAAAGCACCAGGTCATTTTAAGGAATGCTCAGTAAAGATTGCAGGTATCTCAGTGTGGCTTCTCATCGATGTGGGCATGAAAGTATCTATGTTGATTGACAAACTCCACCATGGGCATGTTTTGCAATTTTCTCTCACTCCTGCGACAGACACTTTCCAGGCTTACAATGACTCAATCATTCCACTTTTGGGGATGATCACAGTTCTAGTGCGCTACAAAAATGTCACCCTAGACAGGTTCACTTCCTATGAAGCTAAAGGCAGAAGCCTTATTGGAGTAAACCTTTTCAATAGGCTTGGATTCAAATTTGAAGACACCACTGCAGAACACATTAACATGATTGATAATGCAGACCATACACATCAGTATCATTCATTATTTACTGGAAATGAGGAGATTAAGAGGTGCTGCCATGCTCCTCATGTTGGCAAAACAATTCTGTCAGCTTTACAAAAGTTGAAATGGTTTCCATATGCAATCCATGCTGAAGTGTCCCAGGAGCTGAAGCGAATAGCAGTAGAAGGCATCATTAAGTGAATCAACCCATTGCTGTGGGTATCAATTCTAGTTATTGCATGACACAAAACTGACAAACCTAGGCTATGTGTCAACCTTAAGGCAACCAACAAAAAGATATTATTCCAGATAAGTATCCATTTCCTACAATCCAAGAACTATTGGCATCATTTCACGACTCCACAGTGTTCGCAAAGCTTGAGATGCAATGGCATGCTATCTTCAGATACCACCAGCAGAGCAAAGCCTTTGTTAACCATGAAGGCATATTTCAGTATCATAGAATGCCCTATGGACTAAGTTCAGCACCTAGAGAATGCCAGAAAGTCATTTCCACAGTCTTGTCAGACATCGAGGGGATGTTCAACCTACTTGTCAATGTCATTGTCCATGGAAGGGATGAACAACAATTATTAGCGGCATTCATGCAACCCGTACAACAAAATTTGATGCTCAGTGTGGTACCTGATGTGGTACCTGAGATTGATTTTTTAGGATATAGAGTCACAGCAGCTGGAGTAAAGCTTACACAGAAGGTTAAATCCACTTGTGTGCTTCTGACACCCATCTAACATGAAAGAGCTGCCATCCTTCCTCAGTATTACTACCTTTTGTCACAAATTCGTTCCTAAGCACACAGAGATCATGGAGCCTCTTCTGAAGTCACTGTGCAAGGATACAAACATACGAACAAGGAACAGGAGCAGGCCATTTGGCCCCTTGAGCCTGCTCCACCATTCAATAAGATGATGGTTGATCTGACTGTAACCTCAAAACTGCATCCCACCCACCGCTGATAACCTATCACCCCCTTGCTTACCAAGAATCTATCCACCTCTGCCTTAAAAATATTCAGACTCTCCTTCCACTGCCCCTTTTCAGGAAGAGAGTTCCACAACACTCTGAGAGAAAATCTTTGCCTCATCTCCGTTTTAAATGGGCGACCCCTTATTTTTAAATAGTGACCCCTAGTTCTGGATTCTCCCACAAGAGGCCACAACTCGAGTACTGTGTGCAGTCCTGGTCACCACATTATAGGAAGGATGTGATTGCATTGGAGAAGGTGCAGAGGAGATTTACCAGGATGCTGCCTGGGCTGAAGGGTCTGAGCTATGAGGAAAGATTGCATAGACTGGGATTGTCTTCCTTGGAACAGGTTTCTGGAGGTGTATATAATTATGAGGGGCATAGATAAGGTGGATAGGAAGGCACTTTTTCCATTAGTAGAGGAGCCAATAACCAGGGGCATAGGTTTAATGTAAGAGGTAGATGGCTAAGGGGGGAGTTGAGGAGAATTTTTTTCACCCAAAGTGTGGTGGGAGTCTGGAACTCACTGCCTGAAAGAATGGTTGATTCAGAAGCTCTCATAACATATAAGTATTTAAATATTCACTTGCGTTGCCATAGTCTCTAGGGCTATGGACCAACAGCTGGAAAATGGGATTCCTGTATTCAGATCTTTGTTGACTAGTGCAGACATGATGGGCCAATTGGCCTCCTCCTGTACTGTGAACATCTATGAATCTATGTTTCAATCAAATCACCTTTTACTCTTCTAAGCTCCAATGGGTACAATCTTAGCCTGCCCCACTTTTCCTCATAAGACAACTTGCCCAATCCAGGTATTAGTCTGGTAAACCTTCTCTGAACTGCTTCCAATGCATTTACATCGTTCCTTAAATAAGATGACCAATAATGTACACAATACTCCAGATGTGGTCTCACTAGTGCTCTGTATAACTAAAGCATGACCTCCCTACTTTTGTATTCAGTTCTCCTTGCAATAAATGATAACTTTCTATTAGCTTTCCTAATTACTTGCTGTATCTGCATACTAGCATTTAGCGATTCATGCACTAAAACACCCAGATCCCTCTGCATCTCAGAGCTCTGCAATCTCTCACCATTTAGGTAATGCACCTGTCTTTTATTCCTCCTGCCAAAATGGACAATTTGACACTTTCCCACATTGTACTCCATCTGCCAGATCTTTGCCCACTTACTTAACCTATCCATATCTTTTTGTAGCCCCCTTATGTCTTCTTCACAATTTGCTTTCCTACCTATCTTTGTGTTTTCAGAAAATTTGGCAACCATCCCATTCATTCCTTCATCCAAGTCATTTATATAAATTGTAAACAGTTCAGGTACCAGTACTGATCCCTGTGACACACCACTCGTCACATCCTGCCAACCTAAAAAAGCCCCATTTATGCCTCTTCGCTGTTTCCTGTTAACTAGCTAATCTTCTATCCATGCCGATATGTTACCCCTTATACCGTGAGCTTTTATTTTCTGCAATAAACATTGATGCAGCACTTTATCAAATGCCTTCTGGAAATCTAAGTGCAGTACATCCACTGGTTCCCCTTTATCCACAGCACATTTTACTTCCTTAAAGTACCCCAGCAAGTTGGTTAAACATGATTGCCCTTTCACAACACCATGTTGACTCTGCCTGATTACCTTGAACTTATCCAAGTGCCTTGCTTTAGCTTCTTTAATACACATGCACAATGAGAATGGGCAATCATGCAACAAACACCATGTTAAAGGCATAGGAACATAAGGCTTAGGAGCAGGAGCATAAATATCTCCTTAATAGTCTGACACTGCATCTCTACTGTCTTACCTCTCAACCTAGTTTCTTCATTCACTTTAGCTAGACCTGCTTTCATCACCCTTATAATTACCTTTATTCAGATTTAAAACACTAGTGTTAGAATGACACCTCTCCCCTTCAAAGTGAATATGCAATTCTATCATATTATAACCTCTGTTGCCTAGGGGTTCCTTTAGTATGTGATTATTAATTTGTCCTGTCTCATTACTCATTATGAGGTCCAAGATAACCTGCTTCCTGGGTGGTTCCTGAACGTACTGCTCTACGAAATTCTCCCAAATACCCTCTATGGACTCAAGTTTCAGGCTATCTTTGGCAATCTGATTCACCCAGTGTACCTGTAGCTTAAAGGCACCCATGATTATTGCTGTACCTTTCCTACACATTCAATTTATTTGTTCCTGTATACCCTGTCCTGTTGTGTAACTACTGTTTGGGGTCCTATAAATCACTCCTAAAAGTGACTTCTTGTTCTTACTATTTCTAATTGCTACCCAACTTATCCTACTTCAAGCCAAGGTCAACTCTCACAATTGACATCGGTAATTAATAGAGCTACCCCACTACCTATTCCTAGCTTCCTAACTTTTAAAAATATCAAACACCCTTCAACACTTAGGTCCCAGCCTTGGTCACCCTCAATCATGTCCCTGAATATCAGGTCATTCATGTTTATTTCTATCAGTGCTAATAATTCATTCATTTTGGTATGAAGGCTGTGTACACTCATATATAGAGGCTTTAACTTTGTCTCTTTCCTATTTTTGCAATCTCAGTGCACCTACTGGTGCACTCTTAAGTTCATTCTTTGCCACCATCTAGTTGCCGTTACCCAAATTGCTACTCTGCTCTACTAACTTGTTGTATCCCTTTAAGTTACTACATCTCCTTTCACGTGCTCCTTCCTCACCATATCCAGTTTAAAGTTCTCTCTACCACCATAGTTATATGACTTGCCAGAACATTGGTCCCCAGCACAGTCCAGACTTAGACTGTCCCAATGGTACAGCTCCCACTTTCCTCAGTACTGGTGCCAGTACCCCTGGAATCGAAACACATTTCTCCCACACAAGTCTTTGAGCCATACATTCGCCTCTCTAACCTTATTTAGCCCACACAAATTTTCTCATGGCTTAGGTAATAATCCAGATATTATTACCTTTGAGGTTCTGATCTTTGATTTGGCTCCTAAGCAGAACCTTTTTCTTAGTGCTATCTATATCATTGATACCAACGTGGAGCATGACAACTGAATACACTCTTTCCCAATGCAAGTTCCTCTCCTGCCCAGAGCAGATGTTCCAAACCCTAGCACTGGGCAGACAACACAGACATCTGGACATGGCTCTCAGCTGCAATGAATAGTGTCTATCCCTCTGACTATACTGTCTCCTACTACCACTACATTCCTATTAACTACCCCCCCTTGAATGGCACCATGATTAGTTTGCTCAGCTACCTTGCAGTTCTCACTTTCAACCAAGCAAGAACTTTGAACCTGATGGACAATTGTAAAGGCTGAGGCTCCTCCACTTCTACCTTCTGGGCTTCTCTTCCTGCTTCCCTCACAGTCACTCCCTCCTGTCCCTAACCACTGACCAAATCAGAAGGCCCTACTCTAAGGGGTGTGACTACCTCCTGAAACAAGCTTTCCTCCTCCTGATGCATTGCAGTGTCTGCAGCTTAGCCCCCAGCTCAATAGTTCTGAGCCAAAGCTCCTCAAACTACAGACACTTACTACAGACTTGTTTGCCCTGGATCACCTGGAGTCCAGCAGATCCCATTTACTCCAGTCCCAACATGTCACCTGCCTGCTATCTTTATTATGTGTTAATTAATTTAGCATTATTTTTATCAATTAATTTATAATTAATAAAACCTACTACTCCCAATAAGCTTAATTTCCACTAGTGGAGTTTACTAATACTAATAAAGCATAACAATTATTTAAAAATTACATGAGTTTTGAAGATAAATGAGCATAACACTCACCAACCAATCACTTACCTGTTTCCCTGTGATATCACTCTTTGATTTTAATTTCCACAACAGGGATAGCTCTTTCTGAACTGTCCGCCGTTCTCGTGCTGTTTTATGAAGTCGATGCCACACTTGCTGTTTGCTGAACTCTCTGCTGCTCTCGCACTGTTTTCTGAACTCTCTGTTGCACTCACACTGCTTTATCAACTCTCTGCTGTTCCCACACTGTTTCATAAATGCTCTGCCACCCTCGCACTATTTCATGAACTCTGCAGCTTTTGCAATGTTTTATGAACTCACTGCCACTCTCACACTGCTTTATTAACTCTCTACCTCTCTCACACTGTTTTATGAACTCTCTGCCACTCTCACACTGTTTTATGAATTCTCTGCCTCTCTCACACTGTTTTATGAACTCTGCCGCTCTCACACTGTTTTATGAACTCTGCCGCTCTCGCTCTGTTTTATGAAACCTCTGCCGCTCTCGCTCTGTTTTATGAACTCTCTGTCACTCTCGCACTGTTTTATGAACACACTGCTGCTCTCACACTGTTTTAAGAACTCTCTGCTGCTCTTGCTCTGTACTATGAATTCTCTGCTGCTTTTGCTCTGTTTTTTGAACTCTCTGCCACTCTCACACTGTTTTATGAACTCTGCTGCTTTCATGCTGTTTCATGAACTCTGTGCCACCCTCACACTGTTTTATGAACTCTTTGCTGCTCTCACTCTGGTTTTTGAACTCTCTGCCACTCTCGCTCTGATTTATGAACTCTCTACAGCTCTTGCACTGTTTTATGAACTCTCTGTCACTCTCATATTGCTTGATGAGTTCTCTAATGCTTTTGCACTGTTTTATGAACTCTTTACCACTCTCACACTGTTTAATGAATTCTCTGCTGCTCTCGTGCTGCCTGATGAAGTCTCAACTGTTCTCGCATTGTTTTATGAATTCTCTGCCTCTCTCAAACTGTTTTATGAACTCTCTGCCTCTCTTACTGTTTTATGAGCATGCTGCTGCTCTCACACTGTTTTATGAACTCTCTGCCTCTCTCACACTGTTTTATGGACTCTCTGCCTCTCTCGCACTGTTTTATGAACTCTCTGCCACTCTTACACTGTTTGATGTACTCACTGCTGCTCTCACACTGCTTTGTCAATCTCTGCTGCTCTCACACTGTTTGAACAAAGTATGAACACTGTATAGAGAGTTCATAAAACAGTGAGAGGCAGTTGATAAAACAGTGTGAGAGAGGTAGCGTGTTTATAAAACAGTGTGAGGGTGACAGAGAGCATACGAAACAGTGCGAGAGAGGCAGAGTGTTTATAAAGCAGTGTGAGAGTGGCAGAGAGTTCATAAAGCAGTGCAGAGAGGTAGAGAGTTCATAAAAGAGTACTAGGGAAACAGTGAGTTCAAAAAGAATGTGAGAGCAGCAAAGAGCTCATAAAACAGTGTGAGAGCAGCAGAGAGTTCATAAAACAGTGTGAGAGTGGCAGGGAGTTCATAACACAGTGTGAGAGCAGCAGAGAGTTCATAAAACAGTGCGAGAGCGGCACAGAGTTCATGAAACAGTGCGAGAGCGGCAGAGAGTTCATGAAACAGTGCAAGAGCAGCAGAGAATTCATAGCACAGAGCAAGAGCAGCAGAGAGTTCTTAAAACAGTGTGAGAGCATCAGTGTGTTCATAAAACAGAGCAAGAGTGGCAGAGATTTCATAAAACAGTGCGAGAGTGACAGAGAGTTCATGAAACAGAGCGAGAGCGGCAAAGATTTCATAAAACAGTGTGAGAACAGCAGAGATTTCCTAAGACAGAGCATGAGCAGCAGAGGGTTCAAAAAGAATGTTAGAGTGGCAGAAAGTCATAAAACAGTGTGAAGGAGGCAGATACTTCAGAAAGTAGTGCGAGAGCAGCAGGGAGTTCATAAAACAGTGTGAGAGGCAGAGATTTGATAAAAGAGTGTGAGAGAGGTAGAGAGTTAATTAAACAGCGTGAGAGCGGCAGCGGGTTCATAAAACAGTGTGAGAGAGGTAGAGAGTTAATAAAATAGAGTGAGAGCAGCAGAGATTTGATGAAAGAGAGTGAGAGGTAGATAGTTAATAAAACCGCGTGAGAGCGGCAGACAATTCATAAAACAGTTTGAGAGCGGCAGAGTTCGTGAAACAAAGCAAGAGCAGCAGAGAGTGCAAAAAGCAGTGTGAGCATGGCAGACAGCTCATAAAACAGAGTGAAAGAGGCACAGAGTTCAAATAACAGTACAAGAGCGGTATAGAGTTCAGAAGATAGTGTGAAAGCAGCAGGAAGTTAATAAAACAGTCTGAGAAAAGCAGAGAGTTTATAAAACAGTGTGAGAGAGGCAGAGAGTTCAAAAAGGATGTGAGAGCGGCAGAGAGGTCATAAAACAGTGTGAGAGCAGCAGAGATTTCATAAAAGTGTGAGAGAGACAGAGTTCATAAAACATTGAGAGGCAGAGCATTCATGATTGAAACTATCATGAGAGAGGGTATAACTCAGTAGTAAAGCATTTGACTGTAGGTCATGTGGTTCCTCGTTCAAATCCTGGTGCCACCTTAACAAATCTAACTTGTTAGGCTCATATCAAGAATGTGTAAGCTTTCTAAAGTCCATTACAATGATTAAAGATTACAACTCTGATCAAGGTATTCCAGCCTGTTCTGTTGACTTCTGGCTCCTTCTGGCAAAGTGATCCAAATCAACCCAGTCCCTTCCTTTTTACCCCTTACCTGGTGGGATATAATCCCTTAATTATATCTCCAATCTACTCTTGAAATCTGCTATTTAGTTTTTCAAGGACCAACAACCTCAGTGCAGCTCAGTGGTGGATCAAATATCTGTACATGAAGAAACCCTGTGGTCAAATGCTAATGCCCCCTTGTCAAACCAAACTTCATCCACAAATGTGGAAATTGTGAGCACATTCCTCCACTCGACATGCTCAGTACTAAGCAGAGAATTCTGTGACAAAGAAGGAATTACCTTCTATTGTGTTGGTGTTTGGTCCTTTAACATAAATATCCCATTTAACTCCATCTATTGTCTTTTTTGCCCTTGCCAAGGAAATTATTCCCCTTTAGGTTTTTGTACAGATAACGCTTCAAGTCTGAATGCGGACTAAGAATTTTAGCATAAGCTTTGAAAATTCACCTCTCATTTAATGCCAAACCTGCTTCTTGTAGGACTTTGAGGACTGTTCTCAACCGAGGGACATGTTCTTCCCTCAATGAATGTCGCCCACATGTCCTATTACTCCATCCATGCCTTCCAGGGTCAGAGACATCGTTCTCTGGTAATATCTCCAGTGCAGAAACAATTCTGAATGGTAATCTGCTAAAACAACAACAAGACAATGGTGTGATGAAGGTATTTAGCATTCAGGATTCATTGCCCAGAAGCAACTGCTAAAAGCCACTGTTAGCATCCAAGTTTGTGAAGAGGGAGATTTTTGCTAATTTGGAAACACTTTCATCTCCTGATGCCATTGGGGGTATCACCTGCCCTAATGACTTGTTTAATTGAGCCAAGTCTACTCAGATTCTAATTAAACCATAAGACTTTGGTCCTTTGAACATTCTAGAACAACACTTCATGGCTCTGTTTACTGGAGAGATGACCTCTTGTTGTAACATATGTTCAGTCTTGCTCTGGACTGTTTTTCAAGTGTGGGAGAGGGACTGTCCTAACTGTGAAGAGACATTTTGGATTAGCACTTGCCCTTAGGGTTATGTAGTATCCTGTTTCCAACTTTTTATGCATGAAAATAGGGATGGAAATTAATTCCTCATGTCATGAATACCTCACTATGCTGCTCATTGGCAATTTCATCAACATTGTTAATGAGCCTCAGTTGCAACCATTTATCTGATCCATAATGATGACTCCTGGTTCCTTGTAACAAACAGGGGTTCCACACTTTCTTGATGCTTGTATCCAAATTTTGCCAAGCGGTGTCCTATTACTTTTAGTGTGTCCCACCTGAGCCTTTCAACAGGAACATAGCTGTAATGTGATATTGTTAAGCAATTTCACTTCATGACATAATACTGAAACACCTGCACCGATATCTAGCTTTAATTTAGCGGGTGGCCATCAAGTTGCAATTTAGCGCTCCAAACATCAAATTCTGTTTCGTTAACTGCCCCGAAGAAGTTTTTTCTGAGGTTCTTCCAGTTCTTGGATTTTACTTTGTTTCATTGAGCTCTTTCTCCTTTTGAGCTAAAGGAAGTTTGGATCTACAGACTATTTGCTCAAATCTCATTTCATGTCTTCTATTGACATTTTCAAGATCCAATGTTTTAGATGAGGGGATGTAGCTTAGTGGTGGAGCATTTGGTTGCAGATCAGGAAGTCCCTGGTTTCCCCTTGTTAATTCTGTTCACATAAATAAAAGTGGAAAATGTATATGCTTTCTTTTAACCAGCATGGATGAATCATTGTAAACCTTTGGAATTGTCTATCCCAGATGCTGAGTCAATGAAGTTGATAGATTTCTAGATACCAATGATGTCAATGGACGTGGGGATAGCTTTGGACGTTGGCATAAAGGGACAAAGTCAGCCATGGTGTTGTTAAATGGCAGTACACGCTCTCAGGATTGAATGGCCCACTCATGCTCCTCTCTCTGCTTTTGAAATGTTCAAGGGTATGCTCACAATGTGAGGGGGTATAGCTCAGTGGTAGAGCATTTGACTGCAGATCAAGAGGTCCCTGGTTCAAATCCTGGTGCCCCCTCACCAAATGAGACTTCGTAAGTCCATGTATCAAACATGTACAGGCTCACATTTTTCAAAATCCATTACAATGATCCAAGATTGCAACAATGATCAAGGCATTCCAGTCCATTCTGGCTCCTACTGGCAAAGCCGTTCCATATCACAGAATCACAGTGTAGAAAAGGCCCATTGTCCCATCGGGTCTGCACTGACAGGTGAGGAACACCTGACTGACTGATCTTGGCCCATAGGCTTGAATATTATGACGTGCCAAGTGCTCATCCAGCTATTTTTTGAGTCGCCTCAGGGACATGCCCTCCGTGCCATTTGGCACAGCGCGGAGGAGCTTTCTGTGCGGACTGCTGCTGCACTCCTTCCATTTCCTCACCCTCGTCCGCCGCCCAGACACGCCCTGGCATGCCTTGTTACCGTCCGGCGGCAGAGGCCACCAATGGGAGGCCGTCTACGGAGGTGTCCTCCCATTTTCTATCGGGGACCTGGATTGGAGGGTGTTGCACGCAGCAGTCCCCTATAATCGGACCATTGATTGGTTCATGGACTCCCAGGACACCGGCCTTTTTTGTGGTCTTGTGGAGTCCGTGGACCATGCTTATATAGGGTGTGGTAGGCTGCACTCCCTTTTTAATTATTTAAAATACCTTTAGTTAATGTGTTGTTTGCACTTCAGTCCCACGCTCCTGATCTATGGGCACCTGGCGCAGAGGGGATCGGGAAGGAGGAGGACCTCCTCGTGAACCTGCTCCTGGGCCTGGCCAATTTGGCAATTAACAGGTCCAGGCAGCGGGCGATCGAGGGGGGAGTCCTGCTCGATTGTTTGTCCCTCTTTCTCCTCTACCTTCGCCGGGTGTCCCTGGAGAGAGAGCACATGGTTTCTGCCGGCACTCTCGAGGCCTTCCGTGCTCAGTGGGTACCGTGGGGACTGGGGTGTTTTATTGACCCCTTTAATCACATTTTGGTTTAATGTTTGTAAGTTTCCTTTAAACTTTGTCCTTGGTTTTACAGCTGACCTGACTTAGGGGCTATGCTTGATTTATCCCTTATTTTGCTAATTTAGTTTAAATGTTTTAACTCCAAAAGAATTACTTTAGTTGTGTCCCACCTGAACGTTTCAACAGGAGGATAGTGTAATGTGATATTTTTAAGCAATTTCACTTCATGACATAATACTGAAACACCTACACCGATATCTAGCTTTAATTTGGCGGGTGGCCATCAAGTTGCAATTTAACACTCCAAACATCAAATTCTGTTTCTTAACCGCCCCCAAGAAGTTTTTTTCTGAGGCTCTTCCAGTTCTTGGATTTTACTTTGTTTCATTGAGCTTTTTCTCCTTTTGAGCTATAGGAAGTTTGGATCTGCAGACTATTTGCCCAAATCTCACTTCATGTCTTCTATTGACATTTTCAAGATCCAATGTTTTGGATGAGGGGATATAGCTTAGTGGTGGAGCATTGGTTGCAGATCAGGAAGTCCCTGGTTTCCCCTTGTTAATTCTGTTCACATAAATAAAAGTGGAAAATGTATATGCTTTCTTTTAACCAGTATGGATGAATCATTGTAAACCTTTGGAATTGTCTATCGCAGAGGGCTGTAGATGCTGAGTCAATGAAGTTGATAGATTTCTAGATACCAATGATGTCAATGGACATGGGGATAGCTTTGGACATTGGCATAAAGGGACAAAGTCAGTCATGATGTTGTTAAATGGCAGTACACGCTCTCAGGATTGAATGGACCACTCATGCTCCTCTCTCTGCTTTTGAAATGTTCAAGGTTATAGTCACAATGTGAGGGGGTATAGCTCAGTGGTAGAGCATTTGACTGCAGATCAAGAGGTCCCTGGTTCAAATCCTGGTGCCCCCTCACCAAATGTGACTTGGTAAATTATGTTTAAGACATATACAGGCTCCCATTTTCCAAGATCCATTACAATAATCCAAAATTGCAACACTGATCAAGGCATTCCAGTCCATTCTGGCTCCTACTGGCAAAGCGTTCTGAATCACACAGTATAGAAGAGGCCCATTGTCCCATTGAGTCTGCACTGACAGGTGAGGAACACCTGACTGACTGATCTTGGCCCATAGGCTTGAATGTTATGACGTGCCAAGTGCTCATCCAGGTATTCTTTATGAGTCGCCTTGGGGACGTGCCCTCTGTGCCATTTGGCACAGCACAGAGGAGCTTTCTGTACAGATTGCTGCTTCCCTCCTTCCATTTTCTTGCCCTCGTCCAGCACCTAGACACGCCCTGCCATGCCTTGTTGCCGTCCGGCGGCAGAGGCGCCCGATGGGAGGCCCTCTACGGAGGTGTCCTCCCACTTTCTATCGGGGACCTGGATTGGAGGGTGTTGCACACAGCAGTCCCCTATAATCGGACCATGGATTGGTTCATGGACTCCCAGGACACCGGCCTTTTTTGTGGTCTTGTGGAGTCCGTGGACCATGCTTATATAGGGTGTGGTAGGCTGCAGTCCCTTTTTAGTTATTTAAAATACCTTTTGTTAATGTGTTGTTTGCACTTCAGCCCCACGCTCCTGATCTACGGGCACCTGGCGCAGAGGGGGTCGGGAAGGAGGAGGACTTCCTCGTGAACCTGCTCCTGGGCCTGGCCAATTTGGCCATTAACAGGTCCAGGCAGTGGGCGATCGAGGTGGGAATCCCGCTCGATTTTTTGTCCCTCTTCCGCATCTACGTTCGCCGGGTGTCCCTGGAGAGGGAGCACGTGGTGTCTACCGGCACTCTCGAGGCCTTCCGTACTCGGTGGGCGCCATGGGGACTGGGGTGTTTTATTGACCCCTTTAATCACATTTTGGTTTAATGTTTGTAAGTTTCCTTTAAACTTTGTCCTTGGTTTTACAGCTGACCTGACTTAGGGGCTGTGCTTGATTTATCCCTTATTTTGCTAAATTTAGTTTAATTGTTTTAACTCCAAAAGAATTACTTTAGTTGTGTCCCACCTGAACGTTTCAACAGGAGAATAGTGTAATGTGATATTTTTAAGCAATTTCACTTCATGACATAATACTGAAACACCTGCACCGATATCTAGCTTTAATTTGGCGGGTGGCCATCAAGTTGCAATTTAACACTCCAAACATCAAATTCTGTTTCGTTAACCTCCCCCAAGAAGTTTTTTCTGAGGTTCTTCCAGTTCTTGGATTTTACTTTGTTTCACTGAGCTCTTTCTTCTGTTGAGCTAAAGGAAGTTTGGATCTGCAGACTATTTGCCCAAATCTCACTTCATGTCCTCTATTGACATTTTCAAGATCCAATGTTTTGGATGAGGGGATATAGCTTAGTGGTGGAGCATTTGGTTGCAGATCAGGAAGTCCCTGGTTTCCCCTTGTTAATTCTGTTCACATAAATAAAAGTGAAAAATGTATATGCTTTCTTTTAACCAGCATGGATGAATCATTGTAAACCTTTGGAATTGTCTATCCCAGATGCTGAGTCAATGAAGTTGATAGATTTCTAGATACCAATGACGTCAATGCACACAGGGATAGCTTTGGACGTTGGCATAAAGGGACAAAGTCAGCCATGATGTTGTTAAATGGCAGTACACGCTCTCAGGATTGAATGGCCCACTCATGCTCCTCTCTCTGCTTTTGAAATGTTCAAGGGTATGCTCACAATGTGAGGGGGTATAGCTCAGTGGTAGAGCATTTGACTGCAGATCAAGAGGTCCCTGGTTCAAATCCTGGTGCCCCCTCACCAAATGTGATTTGGTAAGTCTGTGTTTAAAACATGTACAAGCTCACATTTTCCAAAATCCATTACAATGATCCAAGATTGCAACACTGATCAAGGCATTCCACTCCATTCTGCTGACTTCTGGCTCCTTCTGGCAAAGCGTTCCATATCACAGAATCACACAGTGCAGAAGAGGCCCATTGTCCCTGCACTGACAGGTGAGGAACACCTGACTGACTGATCTTGGTCCATAGGCTTGAATATTATGACATGCCAAGTGCTCATCCAGGTATTTTTAAAGGATGTGAGGCAACCCACCTCCACTACCCTCCCAGGCAGCGTCTTCCAGACCATTACCACCCTCTGGATAAAAAAGGTTTTCCTCACATTCCCACTAAGCCTCCTGCCCCTCTCCTTGAACCTGTGTCCCCTCATCACTGACCCTTCAACTAAGGGGAACAGCTGCTCCCTTTCCACTCTGTCCATTCATTCCAGAAGACTGTAGTGGCTGAGTTAATGAAGTGGTCAGATTTCTAGATGCCAATGACATCAATGGACACGGGGATAGCTTGGGACATTGGCATAAAGAGACAAAGTCAGACATTATATTGTTAAATGGCAGTACAGGCTCTCAGGATTGAATGGCCCAGTCATGCTCCCCTGTCTACTTTTGAAATATTGACGGTAAGGCCAACAATGTCAGGGGGTATAGCTCAGTGGTAGAGCATTTGACTGCAGATCAAGCGGTTTCTGGTCCAAATCCTGGTGCCCCCTTCTTAAATGTAACTTGTTAAGTCAGATTTTAAAATGTGTACGGTTCCCATTTTCCAAAATCCATCTTAATGATCAATGATAACAACACTGATTAAGGTATTCCAGTCTATTCTGCTGACTTCTGGCTCCTTTGCAAAGTGATCTAATTCAGCCCAGTCCCTTTCTTTGTGGAATACTATCCCTTAATTATATCTCCAATCTGCTCTTGAAATCTGCTATTTAGCTTTTCAAGGACCAACCACCCCAGTTAGCTGGTGCAGCTCACTGGTAGATCATTTGACTGTGGACTAAGAGATCCTGTTGTCAAGTGCAAATGCCCAACTATCAAACCAAATTTCATCCATAAACGTGGAAATTGGGAGCACATTCCTCTACTCAGCTTGCTCAGTACCACGCAGAGAATTCTGTGAAAATGAAGGCATTACATTCTACTGTGTTGGTGTTTGGTCCTTTAGCAGAAATATCCCATTTAACTCCATCTATTGTCTTTTTTCCCATTGCCAAGGAAATTATTCCCCTTTAGGTATTTGTACAGATTACGCTTCAAGTCTGAATGCGGACTAAGAATTTTAGCGTAAGCTTTGCAAATTCACCTTTCTCATTTAATGCCAAACCTGCTTCTTGTAGGACTTTGAGGACTGCTCTCAACCGAGGGACGTGTTCTTCCCTCAATAAATGTCGCCCATATGTCCTATTATTTTATCCATGCCTTCCAGCATCAGAGATGTCGTTCTCTGGTAATATCTCCAGTGCAGAAACAATTCCGAATGGTAACCTGTTAAAACAACAACAAGACAATGGTGTGATAAAGGTAGTTAGCATTCAGGATTCATTGCCCAGAAGCAACTGCAAAAAGCCACTGTTAGCATCCAAGTTTGTGAGGAGGGAGATTTTTGATAATTTGGAGAAACTTTCATCTCCTGATTCCATTGGCAGAATCACCTGCCCTAATGACTTGTTTAATTGAGCCAAGTCTACCCAGATTCTAATTGAACCATTAGACTTTGGTCCTTTGAACATTCTTGAACAACACTTCATTGCTCTGATTGCTGGAGAGATGAACCCTTGTTGTAACATATGTTCAATCTTGCTCTGGACTGCTTTTCAAGAGTGGGTGAGGGGCTTTCTTCCCTGTGAAGAGACATTTTGGATTAGCACTTGCCCTTAGGGTTATGTGGTATTCTGTTTCCAACTTTCGTATGCATGAAAATAGGGATAGAAATTCATTCCTCATGAAGACCTCACTCAACTGCTCATTGGCAATTTCATCAACATTGTTAATGAGCCTCAGTTGCAACTATGATTATCTGCTCCATAATGATGACTCCTGGTTCCTTATCAAAAACAAGGGTTCCATAATTTCTTGATGCTTGTATCTAAATCTTGCCAAGTGGTGTCTTTGTACTTTTAATATGTCCCTCCTGAGCCTTGCAACAGGAGGATTGCTGTAATGTGATATTTTTAAGCAATTTCACTTCCTGACACAATACTGAAACACCTGCACCGGTATCTAGCTTTAATTTGGCGGGGTGCAATTTACCAAACCAAACATAAAATCCTGTTTCGTTAACCTCTCCCAAGAAGGCTATTTGTTTTTTTCTGAGGCTCTGCCAGTTCTTGGATTTTACTTGGTTTCATTGTTATCTCTTTCTTCCTTTGAGCTGCAAGAAGTTTGGATCTGCAGACTATTTGCCCAAATCTCACTTCATGTCTTCTATTGACATTTTCAAGATCCAATGTTTTGAGTGAAGGGATAGGCTTATGGTGGAGTATTTGATTGCAGATCAGGAAGTCCCTGGTTTCCCCTTGTTAATTCTGTTCACATAAATAAAAGTGGAAAATGTATGCAGGGATGAATCATTGTAAAGCTTTGGAATTGTCTATTCCAGAGGGCTGTAGATGCTGAGTTAATGAAGTTGATAGATTTCTAGATACCAATGACCTCAATGGACATGGGGATAACTTTGGACGTTGGCATAAAGGGACAAAGTCAGCCATGATGTTGTTAAATGGCAGTACACGCTCTCAGGATTGAATGGCCCACTCATGCTCCTCTCTCTGCTTTTGAAATGTTCAAGGTTAAGCCCACCATGTGAGGGGGTATTGCTTAGTGGTAGAGCATTTGATTGCAGATCCAGAGGTCCCTGATGCCCCCTCATCAAATGTAACTTGTTAAGTCTTTAACGTGTTTAAAATGTGTACAATTCCCATTTTCCAAAATCCATCTTAATGATCTATGATAGCAACACTGATTAAGGCATTTCAACCTATTCTGCTGACTTCTGGCTCATTTGCAAAGTGAACCAATTCATCCCAGTCTCTTTCTTTTGACCCCTTACCTTATGGAATACTATCCCTTAATTATATCTCCAATCTGCTCTTGAAATCTGCTATTTAGCTTTTCAAGGACCAACCACCCAGTTAGCTGGTGCAGCTCACTGGTAGATCATTTGACTGTAGACTAAGAGATCCTGCGGTCAAGTGCTAATGCCCAATTATCAAACCAAACTTCATCCATAAACGTGGAAATTGGGAGCACGTTCTTCTACTCAACATGCTCAGTACCACGCAGAGAGTTCTGTGACAATGAAGGCATTACATTCTATTGTGTTGGTGTTTGGTCCTTTAGCAGAAATATCCCATTTAACACCATCTATTGTCTTTTTTCCCATTGCCAAGGAAATTATTCCCCTTTAGGTATTTGTACAGACTAGGTTTCAAGTCTGAATGCGGCCTAAGAATTTTAGCGTAAGCTTTGCAAATTCACCTTTCTCATTTAATGCCAAACCTGCTTCTTGTAGGACTTTGAGGACTGCTCTCAACCGAGGGACATGTTCTTCCCTCAATGAATGTCGCCCACATGTCTTATTACTCCATCCATGCCTTACAGGGTCAGGGACATCGTTCTCCAGTGCAGAAACAATTCTGAATGGTAACCTGTTAAAACAATAACAAGACAATGGTGTGATGAAGGTATTTAGCATTCAGGATTCATTGTCCAGAAGCAACTGCAAAAAGCCACTGTTAGCATCGAAGTTTGTGAAGAGGGAGATTTTTGATAATTTGGAGAGACTTTCATCTCCCGATGCCATTGGCGTATCACCTGCCCTAATGACTTGTTTAATTGAGCCAAGTCTACCCAGATTCTAATTGAACCATTAGACTTTGGTCGTTTGAACATTCTAGAACAACACTTCATTGCTCTGGTTGCTGGAGAGATGAACCCTTGTTGTAACGTATGTTCAATCTTTCTCTGGACTGTTTTTCAAGAATGGTTGAGGGACCTTCCTCCCTGTGAAGAGACATTTTGGATTAGCACTTGCCCTTACAGTTATGTGATATCCTGTTTCCAACTTTCGTTTGCATAAAAATAGGGATAGAAATTCATTCCTCATGAAGACCTCACTATACTGCTCATTGGCAATTTCATCAACGTTGTTAACGAACCTCAGTTGCAACCATGGTTATCTGCTCCATAATGATGACTCCTGGTTCCTTATCACAAACAAGGGTTCCATAATTTCTTGATGCTTGTATCTAAATTTTGCCAAGTGGTGTCCTTGTACCTTTAATATGTCCCTCCTGAGCCTTGCAACAGGAGGATGGCTGTAATGTGATATTTTTAAGCAATTTCACTTCATGACACAATACTGAAACACCTGCACTGGTATCTAGCTTTAATTTGGTGGGGTGACCATCAAGTTGCAATTTAAAGCTCCTGTTTCGTTAACCTCTCCCAAGAAGGCTATTTGTTTTTTCTGAGGCTCTTCCAGTTCTTGGATTTTACTTTGTTTCATTGTTATCTCTTTCTTCCTTTGAGGCATAGGAACTTTTGATCTGCAGACTATTTGTCCAAATCTCACTTCACGTCTTCTATTGACATTTTCAAGATCCAATGCTTTGGGTGAGGGGATAAAGCTTAGTAGTGGAGCATTTGATTGCAGATCAGTAAGTCCCTGGTGTCCTCTTATTAACTCTGTGCTCATAAATAGATGTAGGAAATGTGTATGCTTTCATTTTAATAGCATAGATGAATCTTTGTGAACCTTTGAAATTATCTTACCCAGAGGGCTGTAGTTGCTGAGTCAATGATCTCAACAGATTTCTAGATGCCAATGACATCAATAGTCATGGGGGTACCTTGGGAAATTGGCATAAAGGGACAAAGTCAGCAATGATATTGTTAAATGGCAGCACCGCCTCTCAGGACTGAATGGCCCACTCATGCTCCTATGTCTGCTTTTGAAATGTTCAAGGCGTAATACATCACATCAGGAGGTATAGCTCAGTGGTAGAGCATTTAACTGCAGGTCAAGGTGTCCCTGGTTCAAATCCTGGTCCCCCTTACCAAATGTAATTTGCTATGTCCATACTTAAAATGTGTGTATTTTCCAAAATCTATCAAAGATTGCAACATTGATCAAGGCATTCAAGTCCATTCTGCAGACTTCTGGCTCCTTTCCTTTGCAAGGGGATCCAATTCATCCCAGTGCCTTTCTTTTCACCCCTTACCTTGTGAAATACTATCCCTTAATTATCCTCCAATCTTCTCTTGATACCTGCTATTTAGCTTTTCAAGGACCAACAAACCCAGTATAGTACTGCAGCTCAGGTGTAGGTCATTCAACCATTGGTTAAATGATTCTATGTTCAAGTACCAAATTCTCCTTATCAAACCAAAGCTCATCCACAAATGTTGAAATTGTGAATGCATTCCTCTACTCAATATGCTAAGAGCCAAGCAGAGAATTCTGTGATGATGAAAATGTTTTCTTCCATTGTTAGGTTTTTAGCTGAGATATCCCATTCTACGCAACATGCTCAGTACCAAGCAGAGAATTCTGTGACAATTAAGGCATTACCTTCTATTGTGTTGGTGTTTGGTCCTTTAGCATAAATATCCCACTTAACTTCATCTATTGTCTTTTTTCCCATAGGCAAGGAAATTATTCCCCTTTCGGTATGTGTACAGATAACGCTTCAAGTCTGAATACGGCCTAAGAATTTTAGTGTAAGCTTTGCAAATACACCTTTGGCATTAATGCCAAACCTGCTTCTTGCAGCACTTTGACAACTGCTCTATGCCCAGAGACATGTTCTTCCCTTGATTAATGTCATCCAAATGGCTTATTCCTTATTCCATGCCTTCCAGCATCAGAGACGTCGTTCTCTGGTAATATCTCCAGTGCAGAAACAATTCCGAATGGTAACCTGTTAAAACAATAACAAGACAATGACGTGATAAAGGTAGTTAGCAATCAGGATTCATTGTCCAAAAGCTACTGCTAAAAGCTGCTGTTAGCATCCAAGTTTGTGGAAAGGGAGATTTTTGCGAATTTGGAGAGACTTTCATCTCCTGATGCCATTGGGCATTTCCCCTGCTCTGATGACTTGTTTAATTGAGCCAAGTCTACCCAGATTCTAATTGAACCATTAGACTTTGGTCTTGCGAACATTCCAGAACAACACTTCATTGCTCTGGTTACTGGTGTGATGACCCCTTGTTGTAACATATGTTCAAACTTGCTCTGGAACTTTTTTTCAAGAGTGGGTGAAGGACCTTCCTCCCTGTGAAGACACATTTTGGATTAGTACTTGCCCTTAGGGTGATGTGATATTCTGTTTCCAACTTTCTTATGCATGAAAATAGGGATGGAAATTAATTCCTCATGAAGACCTCACTATACTGCTCATTGGTAATTTCATCAACATTGTTAATAAGCCTCAGTGGCAACCATGTTTATCTGCTCCATAATGATGACTCCTGGTTCCTTATCACATACAGGGTTTCCACAATTTCTTAATGCTTGTATCTAAATCTTGCCAAGTGGTGTCCTAATACTTTTAGTGTGTCCCTCCTGAGCCTTGCAACAGGAGGATTGCTGTAATGTGATATTTTTAAGCAATTTCACTTCATGACACAATACTGAAACACCTGCACCGGTATCTAGCTTTAATTTGGCAGGGTGACCTCACGTTGCAATTTCACGGTCCAAACATAAAATTCTGTTTCGTTAACCTCTCCCAAGAAGGCTATTTGTTTTTTCTGTGGCTCTTCCAGTTCTTGGATTTTACTTTGTTTCATTGTTATCTCTTTCTTCCTTTGAGCTTTGGGAACTTTGGATCTGCAGACTATTTTCCAAATCTCACTTCATGTCTTCTATTGACATTTTCAAGATCCGATGTTTTGGGTGAGGGGATATAGGTTCGTGGTGGAGCATTTGATTGCAGATCAGGAAGTCCCTGGTTTTCTCTTGTTAACTCTGTTCTCATAAATAAATGTGGAAAATGCATATGCTTACTTTTAACCAGCATGGATGAATCATTGTAAACCTTTCGAATTTTCTACCGCAAAGGGCTGTAGATGAGGTTGACAGATTCCTAGGTACTAATGACATCAAGGGATATGTGGATAGTGTGGGAGTTTGGTATGAAGTTACAACGTCAGCCCTGGTATTGTTAAATGGCAGTACAGTCTCTCAGCACTGAATGCCCTACTCATGCTCCTTTCTCTGCTGTTGAAATCTTCATGGCTAAACAATGGGATGATAAAAATAGTGAGTATTGTGGATTCATTGTCCAGAAGCAACTGCCAAAGGCAGTACTGAGGGAGTGCTGCACTGTCAGGAGTTCACTACTGAGGGAGTGGCGCATCGTTGGAGCGGCTCGACCAAGGGGGTGCTATAGTGCCAGAGGGTCAGAACCGAGAGACGATTATTAACGCAAGTTCTCAGATGTCTTCTGAGGTGGATGTAACAAATGCCACGGCCACAATTTCAAAGGATGGCAGAGTGTGCCTCCACGTTCACGCCAGTATTTATCCTTCAACAATTAAGTTGGATTTTCTGGCTATTATCTCACTGCTGTTTGTGGAAGCTTACTGCTTCCAATTTGATTGTATTGTCTTGAATACATTTCAAAGCTATTTCGTTCACTTTGGAAAGCTGAAAGCTGCTACATAAATGAAAATCTTTCCTTTAAGGGGCGTAGAACACCATTACATTCCGCAGACATCAGCACTGTTCACTCTTCACTGTTGATAGCACAATGTCTGCCTCAGTCATCCAAACTAGGCTAAATCTTCCTGTGAAAGTAAAGATAATTCTCTACCTTTCAAGATAGCAAAGGATGAAGATGACACTTACTGTCATTTAGGATCTGATTACCATCCATCAGCACCATTAGTCCCATCAGAAGCACAGCCCAAGCGCTTAGAGACAACTGCTTTGGGTTGTCCATGCTGCTGGGAGTTAAGTGTGTCTCAGTTATCCTCCTTTGTAATGAAATCCCTGTGGGCCTGAAAGGCTTTTAAAGCCTGAGTCTAGTTGAATATGATGAGGTGAGGTGATGTGGGTTAAATCCGTGGAGTATGTCAGTTTACATGCTGACTCACTGCTAACTTACTGTTTACCTCTCACTCACCACACCCATCTCCCAATTTATTAGCTTTAGTTTCGAGGCCGAAGGGTTGATGACGTGTAATTGGAAAAGCAGTGGCAAGGAGTCAATTATAAACGGAAAAAAGTCAGTGTTTGGTCAAATGTCAGAACCGGTTGGACAGATGAAGATGACGAGCTGGTCCCCTGGGAACCAGAGCCATATAGCAGTGAATATTAAAACCTTTAATTAGAAGTTGCCAGAGCAGCAGTCCGGTGCACTCCAACAGCGCAACACCCCTGCTTACATTGTTATAAGTCTTATGCATTTACCTGATTACTACAACCTTAATGCTATTCCAACATTATTGTTATTACAGCATCAATCTTAACAACATTCCCACTGCCACATCTCCTACCTTCAAGTCCTTGAAGTTAAAGGTTCAGGTGGTCTGAAGGCCTTATAACTTACTACATCTCGTCAGCTGTTCTGTCGGAGGAATGGTAGGTTCTGTTGGTCCTGGTTCTGGTTGTTGGCTTGGAAGTTGGACTGGCATCTGTCTATGCTTTCATTATTTTCTTCCATTGCTTTCCATTGACCCATGCCTGGTTGGTTTGGCTGTTGCATTGATCCATTGTTATTGCTACTGTCGTTCGTTTCTTGTTGGATAGACGAACATGGTATTTGTATCCTTGGCGCTACTTTTTCTTCTTTCTCCACGAGGGTGATCATGAAGCCCTGTGAGGTTGAAGAAGAGCGTTCCTGTGGTGAGAAGAAGGTTTAGTGGTGCGCTCACCTCTGCGTTTTATTGTCGATGGTAAGCAACAGGTACCAGGTTCCAGTATCCCTTGTGGGTTGTGGCATGCTGGCTGGAATTTGAGTGTGTGCACAGTGGTTTGTTTGTCAACCAGCTGTACCATCACCTTGGTTGGAGGTAGAGACTTCTCAAACTGCTGATCATTCTCTGGGACCACTTCCATGGGAGGTGCAATGGCAATTTCACAGGTGGTCGGTTGGCCTGACCATTGGGGGTTTTCCAGAACCTGGAATGCTAATGGATAAATTTGCTCCTGTTATGGTACAGCTGATAGTAAATGCTGAACTGCCCAAATCCCAGTGGGAAACTTGAAGCAGCTGCCAAAATGTTTTTTTTGCAAATTGTATAGTATGAGGAGAGGTTCTGAAATCAGGAAATTATGTCCCCAACTACTTGTGATGATTTTATAGTTGAGTAAATTCTTATTAAAAGAAAATAGAAGGGAAAAACACAATTACAATTAAACATAAGAATGGCTTCACACAGTAAACATTACTTTAAAACAGTTCCACAAGATCTCAACTTAACTACCCTCAAAGCTAACCATCCCCTTTTCTGTTAAGCAACTTCCTTATAGATTTCAAAATCTATAAAATTTCAGTAATTTTTATTATACAGTGCTTTTTTAACCTTGGGTGTCCTCTCAGACTGGCAGGTCAGGCCTTGTTCACACTGTCTTCTGGGAGTTCTGACCAGCTATCCTGCTGTCTGCTAGGAGATCTAAACAGCTACCCCCTCACATAGGCTTCAGTATTTCCTTAAATGTGTTCCTTTCCTTTGGCCTCTCTATTATCTTAACCAGTCTCTTTAGGAAAGCTTTCTTCCCAGGCTTGATTAGATACTTTTTTACTTTAGCTTTTAAGTTTTTTTGAAAAAGTAAACTTACCCTACTTTTACCTCATTTACTTACACCTTTTTACTACCTGCATATACGCCGCTTTGAACTAAAACAGCTCAATTCCAAACTATTCCTGTTATTGCTTTGTGTAAACCTCTGATTGAAGTTCCTATTGGTTCATTCACATATCAAAACCACTTCTTACTGTTGGCTTTAGACTCTTGCAGTCACTGGCTCTTGCTCCAATTACCGTAGTTGCACCCCCAACAGCCTGTCTTCCAGTACATAAGAAATATAACAGGGTTATTAACAGAAGAAATATAATACAATTTCTTGTTTTCTTGACGTTCAACAAAGGGAGAAGGGGGATCAAAGGTGAAGTCTAAGTCTGAGTACTCTCTAGTAATTGAGTATTCCGTACCATGCTGCTCTGGCTGGCTAATGACAGTGATAGTCTTGCATCTTCCGCCGTCTGGAGGAGATCCAGGATGATGCAAACATCTTTGCTCAGGAGAGAGTAAGGCTGGTTACAGATGATGTACATCAGCTCAAAGACCTGTTTGCTGTCATAACTCAGTGGCCCAAGGATCATGCCTATGACGAGGAATTGGACTCCCCTGCTCCAATGTAGTGTCCATTGTTTGAAGCCAGAGGTCTTTGAGCCATGGTTCCTCATCTGACAGGACTTTCACACTGGCATCTGAATCGAACTTAAAATTTGTTAGGTGACCATTTACCAAGATGTCAGCATTCCAAAACGAAGAACTACAATCTTTGACCTCACCCAAGAAGCATGGATTTGTCTCCTGCTTTTTCGGTCCCAACCCTGTGGATGACCTTTCGGATGTCAATGCAGTGCTGAGGTTTTGACTTGTACAGTTTGCAAAAGTGTCTCTGTGTGTTGCAGTGGAAGAATTGGGCTGGTCATTCCAGTGAGGGTACTTTGCACTGCAGCGCTGGCAAGGTCACTCTGCTGGGTGGTTCAGGAACTGCTTTCCCTGATGTGGATTGTCCCTGCATTTTTGTGACCTGATAAACTGGACTAAGGGTTGGCTCCTGCCTCATGTTTTATTCTCTCCCCATAGGATTGTCCTGTGTTGCTCGGTGGCTCAGGCAGTCTAACTAGCTGGATTGCCTTGTCTAAGGTAAGATAACTCTTAGCTTGCAGACTTTTTGATGAAGCCTGGAGCAATGCTGTCCCATAACAATATTTCCCTCTGGGGACACTAATTTTGTGACTGGTCTGGGCCTTGGGTGAGTCACAGTGGAGTTGGAAGTGTGGAATTGTGATTCATGGTCAAGATCTCTGAAGTGTGGGTGCAGTTTTAAGAGCTTACAAGTTCTCAAGATGACGTCGCCACTCACTGCAGAACAAAGGATTTCCTGCATTTGCCGGCTTCTCAAATGGGGGTTTGGAACACTTTTGAAAGGGCAATGATAACAATGGCTGCATGAGTCAAACTCTCTGCTGACTTGATTTATTCAGCGATGTGGCATCATGGGTAGCAAGGCGCTTAAATTAGCCACTTGCTGTTGAAGGATTCAGATGGTTGCAAGGATCCTGAGAGTTGAGTAAGGGGATTATTAATTTTATTTTCTTTATTTTTCAACTCGGTGGCCACCTGTTGAGGCAGGGAGTCCGGAATTGGGATTAGTGATGGGTTCCTGACTCTGGATTAGTAAAAGTGGGTTCTCAGGTGAAGCTACATCGCACGGCTACTTACAGGCCAAACAGCGTATGCAGCAAGCATTAGACAGAGCTAAGCGATTCCATAACCAATGGATGAGATCTAAGCTCTGCAGTCCCGCCACATCCAGTCATGAATGGTGGTGGACAATTAAACAATGCATTGGAGGAAGAGGCTCCACAAATATACCCATCCTTAAATGATGAGGGAAACCAGCCCATCAGTGTAAAACATAAGGCTGAAGCATTTAACAATCTTTAGCCAGAAGTGCTGAGTGGATGATCCATCCTGGCTTCCCCCAGGGATCTCCAGCATCACAGATGCTGGTCTTCAGCCAATTCGAGTCACTCCATGTGATATCAAGAAATGGCTGAAGGAACTGGATATTGCAAAGGCTATTGGGCCTGACAATAGTCCAGCAATAGTACTGAAGACCTGTGCTCCAGTACTTGCTGCACCCTGAGCCAATCTGTTCTATTACAGCTACAACATTGGCATCTACCCAGTAATGTAGAAAATTGCCCAGATCTGTCCTATACACAAAAAGCAGAACAAATCCAAACCAGCCAATTATCATCTCATCAGTCTACTCTCAGTCATCAGTAAAGTGATAGAAGGGATCATCAACAATGCTATCAAGCAGCAGTAATTTAGCAATAACCTGGTTACTGACGCTTAGTTTGGGTTCCGCCAGGGTTATTCAGCTCCTGACCTCATTACAGCCTTGGTTCAAACATGGACAAGAGAGCTGAACTCCAGAGATGAGGTGAGAATGACTGGTCTTGACATCAAGGCAGCATTTGGCAGAGTGTCAAAGGAGTCAAGGAGCCCAGCAAAACTGGAGTCAATGGGAATAAGGGGGAAAGTTCTCCACTGGTTGGAGTCATACATAGCACAAAGGAAGGTGGTTGTGGTTGTCGGAGATCAATAATCTCAGTTCCCGGACATCACTGCAGGAATTCTTCAGGGTAGTGTCCTAGGCCTAACCATCTTCGGCTGTTTCATAATGACCTTCCTTCCACCAAAAGGTCAGAAGTTAGTTGTTTGCTGATGATTGTACAATGTTCAGTGCCTCAGATACTGAAGCAGTCCATATCCATATGCAGCAAGGCCTGGACAATATCCTGGCTTGGGCTGACAAGTGACAAGTAAAATTCGAGCCATACAAGTGCCAGGCAATGAGCATCTCCGTCTGGAGAGAATCTCAACATCACCCTTGATATTCAATGGCATTACCATCGCTGAATCCCCCATTATCAACACCTTTGGGGTTACCATTGACTATAAACGGAACTGGACTAGCCATATAAATACTACAGCTACAAGAACAGGTCAGAGGCTAGGAATCCTGTAGTGAGTAACTCACCTCCTGACTCCCCAAAGCTTGTCCACCATCTACAAGGCACAAGTCAGGAGTGTGATGGAATACTCCTACACTTGCCTGGATTAATGCTGCTCCCACAGCACTCAAGAAGCTTGACAACTTCCAGGACAAAGCAACCTGCATGATTGACACCCCTTCCACAAACATTTACCCATCTACCCCGATGCACAGTAGCAGCAGTGTGTACCATCTACAAAATGCACTTCAGCAACTCACCGAGGCTCCTTAGACAGCACCTGCCAAGCCCACAACCACTACCATCCAGAAGGACACATGGGAACACCACCACCTGGAAGTTCCCCTCCAAGTCACTCACTATCCTGACTTGGAAATATATTGCCGTTCCTCACTGTCGCTGGGTCAAAATCTTGGAATTCCCTCCTGAACAGCACTTTGAGTGTTGCTACACCACATAGCCTGCAGCGGTTCAAGAAGGCAGCTCACCATCACCTTCTCAAGGGCAATTAGGTATTAGCAATGATTGCTGGCCTAACCAGTGATGCCCACATCCCATGAATGAATAGAAAAAAGGACTGGCTGAAGCATGGAAGTTAAGGAGATTTTGCTCACTTTTTCAGGCCATGAACTCTATGTGCTGAAGATAGACTTCCAAGAGAGATTCTATGGAGTCTTCTGCTGCAGTAAGAATTCTGCTTTTAGCTTCAGGCTCTTATTTCTGGAGGTTTGCCTGGCAAATTTTCTCTGCGTCTGTCGCTTCAGTTGGGAGATTCTTTCAGTTCAGAATCCATTGAAAACTTTATTTTTCTTCATTTATCAGTATTCTTGTGAGATTGAGTGTGTCTTGATCCCCAGCTGCCACCACATTGTAATGGTGTTGGTTACAGAATGTGCCTGTTAAGGAACTCTTCACAGTCTTCTGTATGTTAACAGCATGTCTTTATTAACCACTTGCAACTATATGTACTAATGGATAGAGGCAAGGAGCTATCTTCATGACTAAGTCTTAACATGTCTCTGGCCAACACCACACTGACCCTAGCTCTGGGTCATGCACCTTCTTACATCACTGTGTTGGAGATATTATATTCAGTCCCACATTAACCCTGTATATACCAGACCCCTGTACTACAGTAAGGGCAAAGCATATTAGTAATTTGTGCTAAACTGAATTTCAAGGTGTAGAAGGAAGAATTGTCTTTATTTCAATGGCATGCATTTACCCTGGATATTAATTATGCAAATAAAGCACCAGAATTTCCTCTGGGAAGAAGCAAATCCATTGAAGGTAATCACCACAAGGAACAGGAGAAAATTTACATATTCATCTTGTTTGAGAAATGTACTATTTGCACTGATGCATGACAAATTAGGGTTTCCTTCAATTCTGATCAAAGCAGGGTAATTGGAAAAATGTGATTTAACTAGGTCTTCTTCAGTTCACTGTGACTGAGTTTCCTTCCATAAATCAGGCTAATCACGAATGCTTTATACCTGACTGGACTGCAGCTTACGTAACAGATGCTAGGTTCAGGCAATTTGCATTCCCTGCCCTTATTCTAGGTATGAATCTGCCTCCACTCTACTCTTAGGCTATGCATCCCAGATCATAACCACTTACTCCATGAAAAAAGTTTTTCCTCATGTCACCATGGGTGCATGACACAGATTGAGAGGGCCATGGGGAAGGTAAGGGAGAGAACCTGTTCAGTTTTGCAGTCCTTAAAGTGTCATTTTAAATACTTCAATCAGTTCACCACTCAACTTTCTAAATTTAGTGGAATACAAGCTAGGTTTGTGCAATTGGTCCTCATAGTTTCACCCTTTAATCGCTGGTGTAATCTGCGCCCTATCTCCCCCAAGATCAATAAGTTTTTCCTGGGGAGAATCTTCGGCTTGGTGAGCGGGGGACAGGGCCCGCTCTCTGAGGTGTAAAGTGACGTGGGGCGATGTCACCACATGTCGCTTAGATTTTCAGTTCGGTGGGCACGCAGCTGACTCGGCTGCGCACCCGCCGAGCTGTCAAAGACCTGTTAAGGCCATTAATTAACTAACTAAGGCTATTGAGAAAGCTGCCCGTCCGACCTTAAGGTTGGTGGGCAGGCAAAGAGCCCAGGCGGCCTTTGCACTTTTCATGGAACCTCATCCACAGACGGGATGAGGTTTCATGAAGGGTTTACAAGTTAAATACATTTTCACGTTAAGGTTCATTGACATGTTTGAGCTCATGTGACACCGTCACATGAGGGGACATGTCTTCAATTTCTTTTTCTTTATTAAAATGTTTAAAACTTAAAACTTATCTCCCTGAGGCACCTCTCTGCCTCAGGGAGATTTCTGTGCTCTTTCAAGCGTATGCACGAAAGAACACACTCCCGACTCAGGGAAAACCCCCTGCCTGTACAGGGAGCACACACCGCTTCTGGGCGCGCATCACACTGGGCGGGCCTTAATTGGCCCACCCATGTAAAATGGCAGCACGGACCCGATTGGGGGTGCCGATCAGGTCCACGCCTACCCCACGCCCCCCCACCCCGCACAACCCCCCCACAACAGGGGGAATATTCTCTCCCCTGAGATCTGCTGTATAAAGCTGAGCACAGAACTCCAGATGAGAACTAACTTAAGGCTTTGCATAACTGAAGCATCACTTCCTCTCTTTTGAATTCCAACTCTCTTAAAATGAAGGCCAATCTTGGATTAGCCTTTTTGGTTTGAGTAGATGGATGCTTAAATCCCTATGCTCCTCCATAGCTCCCAGTTTTTCATCATTAAAAAATAAATACAAAATAAAATAAAGTACAAAGCAAAATAAACAGTACACCTTTAAAGGGGTACTGAACCAGAAGGATCTAAAGGTATATGTGCATCAATACGAAGGTTGTAGGACAGGTTGAGAAAGTGGTTAATAAAGCATGTGGGATCCTGAACTTTTTATGAAGGGGCATAGAGTACAAAAGCAAGGAAATTATGATAAATCCGTATAAAATACTCATTTAGCCTCAACTGGAGTATTGAGTCCACTTCTGGATACCACACTTTAGGGAGGATGTGAAGGCATCATCAAGGATGCAGAAAAAATTCACGAGAATGATTTCATAGATGAGTAACTTCAGTTATCTGGATAGTCTGGGGAAGCTGGGTCTGTTCCTCTTGGGCAAGAGAAGATTAAGAGGAGATTTAATAGAGGTGTTCAGAATCATAAGGGGTATGGACAGGATAGATAGAGTGAGGCTGTTCCCATTAGCAGTGGTATTGAGAACCAGGGGGCATCAATTTAAGAGGATTGGCAAAGGAAGCCACGGTGACATGAAGAAAAATTTTTTTCATAGAGTGAGTGGTTATGATCTGGAATGCATAGCCTAAGAGTAGAGTGGAGGCAGATTCAATTATGGATTCCAGAGGAGAATTGGATAATTATCTAAAGAGAAAAAAGATGCAGAACTACAGGGAAAAGGCAGGGGAGTGGAACTAGGTGAGTTGCTCTTGCAAATAGCTGGTATGGACAAAGTGGGCCAAATGACCTCTTCTGTGCTGTAAACGTTCTATAGTTCTATGATTCTACTCTATTTTTTCTTTCTCACATCTATAGTTAATAACTTCACACTTCCCACATTGAACTCCATCTGCCATTGTTTTGCTGACTCATCAAGTCTGCCAATTTTCCTTATTTTCTGCTCCCATCCACTCAAGTCACTGTGCCTATCAAGGTAATGTCACCTATAGACTTGGATATGCAACTCTCTATTCCTTTATCCAAGTAATTAATAATATAATGCAAAGCGGAGGTCCCAGTACAGATTCTTGGGGAATACTGCATGTCATAAATCATCAATTAGAGAAGAAATCCTTTATTCCTATTCCCTATCTTCTATCTCCCAAGCAATTACAATTCCATGTCACAAAGTTATCTCCAATTCCATGTGATCCCATTTTTGCTAATAATCTACTGGGTGGATTAGTACTTGGGACTTAGTACGATTGCAATTACAGAGATTTAGTTGGAGGATGGACAGGATTGGCAGATAAACATTCCAGGATTAAGATGTTTCAGGCAGGATAGAGAGGGATGTAGAAGAGGTGGGGGAGTTGCACTGCTGGTTAAGGGGAATATCACAGCTGTACGACAGGAGGACACCTCGGTGGACTCATGCAGTGAGGCAATATGGGTAGAGCTCCAGAATAGGAAGAGTGCAGTCACAATGTTGGGGGTTTACTATAGGCCTCCCAATTGCTGGCGGGAGATTGAGGAACAGATATGTAGGCAGATTTTAGAAAGATGTAAAAGCAATAGGTTTGTTGTGGTGGGTGATTTTAACTTTCCCTATATTGACTGGGAATCACTTAGTGCTAGGGGTTTGGATGGTACAGAATTTGTAAGGTGCATCCAGGTGGACTTCCTGAGACAATATGTAGATAGTCCAACTAGGGAAGGGGCAATACTGGACCTGGTATTAGGGAATGAACCCAGCCAGATGGTCCAAATTTCAGTAGGGGAGCATTTCAGGAAAAGTGACCATAATTCAGTAAGTTTCAAGGTACTGGTGGATAAGGATAACAGGAGTCCTCGGGTTAAGGTGCTTAATTGGGGGAATGCTAATTATAACAATATTAGGCAGGAACTGATGAATCTAGACTGGAGGCGGATGTTTGAGGGCAAATCAACAACTGACATGTGGGGGGCTTTCAAATGTCAGTTGATAAGAATTCAGGACCGGCATGTTCCTGCTAGGATGAAGGATAAGCATGGCAAGTTTCAGGAATCTTGGATAACGAAGGAGTTTGTGAGATTAGTCAAAAAGAAAAGGGAAGCATTTGTAAGGGCTAGAAGGCTGGGAACAGATGAAGCCCGTGGAGATTATAAAGAAATTAGGAAGAAACTTAAGCAAGGAGTCAGGAGGGCTAAAAGGGGTCATGAAAAGTCACTGGCAACCAGGATTAAGGAAAATCCCAAGGCCTTTTACACATATGTAAAAAGCAAGAGGGTAGCCAGGGAAAGGGTAGGCCTACTCAGGGACAGAGGTGGGAATCTGTGTGCGGAGCCAGAAGAAATGGGAGAGATACTAAATGAGTACTTCTCATCAGTATTCACCAAAAAGAAGGACTTAGCTGTTGATTTGTCTAGGGAAGAGTGTGTAGATAGCCTGGATCATGTTGAGATCAAAAAAGAGGTGTTAGGCGTCTTGAAGAATATTAAGGTGGATAAGTCCCCAGGGCCAGATGGGATCTACCCAGAGTACTGAGGGAGGCAAGGGAGGATATTGCTGGGGCCTTGACAGAAATCTTTGTATCCTCACAGTCTATGTGTGAGGTCCCAGAGGACTGGAGAATGGCCAATGTTGTTCCATTGCTTAAGAAGGGTAGCAGGGATAATCCAGGAAATTACAGGCCAGTGAGCCTTACAACAGTGGTAGGGAAATTATTGGAGAAGATTCTTCGTGACAGGATTTACTACCATTTGGAAACAAATGGACGTATTAGTGAAAGGCAGCATGGTTTTGTGAAGGGGAGGTCATGTCTCACTAACTTGATTGAGTTTTTCAAGGAAGTGACAAAGATGATCGACGATGGAAGGGCAGTGGATGTTATATACATGGATTTCATTAAGGCCTTTGACCAGGTCCCTCATGGTAGACTGGCACAGAAGGTAAAGTCGCACAGGATCAGAGATGAGCTGGCAAGAAGGATACAGAATTGGCTTGGTCATAGAAGACAGAGGGTAGCAGTGGAAGGGTGCTTTTCTGAATGGAGAGCTGTGACTAGTGGAGTTCCGCAGGGATCAGTGCTGGGACCTTTGCTGTTTGTAGTATACATAAATGATTTGGAGGAAAATGTAACTGGGCTAATTAGTAAGTTTGCAGACGACACTAAGGTTGGAGGAGTTGCAGATAGTGAAGAGGATTGTCAAAGGATACAACAGGATATAGATCGGTTGGAGACTTGGGCGGAGAAATGGCAGATGGAGTTTAATCCAGACAAATGCGAGGTAATGCATTTTGGAAGGTCTAATATAGGCAGGAATTCTCCAGTAAATAGCAGAACCCTTAAGTGCATCGACGGGCAGAGGGATCTGGGTGTACAGGTCCACATGTCACTGAAAGTGGCAATGCAGGTGGATAAGGTAGTCAGGAAGGCATATGGCATGCTTGCCTTCATTGGCAGGGGTATTGAGTATAAAAGCTGGGAAGTCATGCTGCAGCTGTATAGAACCTTGATTAGATCACACTTGGAATATTGTGTGCATTTCTGGTCGCCACATTACCAGAAGGATATGGAGGCATTGGAGAGGGTGCAGAAGAGATTTACCAGGATGCTGCCTGGTCTGGAGTTTATTAGCTATGAGGAGAGGTTGGAGAAACTCGAATTGTTCTCACTAGAGCGACGGAGATTGAGGGGCAACTTGATAGAAGTTTACAAAATTATGAGTGCATGGGCAGAGTAGATAGTCATAAGCTTTTTCCCAGGGTGGAAGAGACAATTACTAGGGGACTTAGATTTAAGGTGAGAGGAGAAAACTATAGAGGAGATGTGCAGGGCAAGTTTTTTACGCAGAGGGTAGTGATTGTCTGGAATTCGCTGCCAGGGGAGGTGGTGGAATCAGTTACGATAGTGGTGTTTAAGAGGCAGCTTGACAAATACATGAATACGATGGGAATAGAGTGATACGGACCCCGGAAGTGCAAAATGTTTTAGCTGACGGGCAATATGATCGGCGCAGGCTTAGAGGGCTGAAGGGCCTGTTCTTGTGTTGTACTTTTCTTTGTTCTTTATTCTTTGTTGGATGTCAGGAAGAGATATTACTGTCTATAATGTTATTGAAATTATTTTTAAAATGGAATTGTAGTGGGGTCTGTGTTTGGCTGTATCTATGCAGGCAGGCTCGGCAGGAGCGGGGGATGTTGCGGAGCCAGTCGCCACCTGCGATCAGCTTCTCAGCACCTTTTTACCCGGGCAGGACAATTAAGGCTTGCTCAACGTAATACGTGACCTGTAGTGCTCAGCGCTACCTGTGTGGGTGGGGGAAGGAGGGACAGTCGGAGCCAGTGCGAAAGAGCACTTCAATGATTGAATCGATATTAAAATAATTAATTAAAGGATTTAAAAAGTCACATGAGATGGGGCATGTTTTTATTTTTCGGGACAATTATTTATTTATTTAAGTTAAGCTTTAGGAAACCTCATCCCTCTCGTGGATGAGGTTTCATACAAAACGCAAAGTCTGTTTGGCCTTTTTACCTGCCCGCCAACCATAAGGGCAACATTAACAAGTACTTCAATTAATTTCTTAATGGCCTTAATAGGCCGTTTATGTATCGGCAGGCGCGCAGCCGACTCCAGCGCGCACCCGCCGAACGAAATATCCCGGGACTGTGCGATGACACAGGAACGCATGCCCGGCATCATCGTGGGTCATTTTACGCGTCGGCATGTCAGGCCCACCTCTTCATGCTGACTGAAAAATCCTGCCCAACACCCTACTTGCTATTAAAACTTCCTCGTCTTTTGACACTTTGAAAAACAAACTCACTTGGGAAACAAAGAGTAGCCTTGTCCCTTTTTATTTTGAGAGTATTGAATGTAAAGCTAAGTACTATCGGTTGACAAAACTGCCAGGATTGGTTCTCCTGTGAAGGATACAAAGACTGAACTTTGACTGATTTGTTTTATTCTTGGATGCAAAGGTTAAGCATTATGCAGGAATAAAACACACAATCGTAATCTTAGAGTGTGTTACCATGTAAGCTGAGGCACTGTCCATTTATTTTTTAAAATATTGAATATAAGATTATACAGGGTACAAAGAGGGCCATTTTCTTTTAAGTTTATTGGAACTCTATTATGTAACCACACCGGAAAAGCTTAACAGATATAATAACAGTAATTGGTAGCCCTACCGTAGGGTTTAAACTTGAGTAGCAAAACTGAAATCAGGAACCTCAATAATAACGAGGCAAAAACAAAAGTGTCCCATTGAAATATTCAGAGCAGTAGTGACAGTTAACCATCAAAGGTATGAAACCCAGTAGAACGCCAGTCAAAAAGAACCAAAATAGCTAACATTTCCTTTACAGAACACTTTGTCCATTTTTTTCCCCACAGAAACAGATTGGACACAATGGGCCGTAACTGCCAATTACCGTCGGAAAGTGTCAGCCCACAGGAATTAGAAGAAATAAATGCACATCTATCTGGTCCTGAAAATTATTCTGACCCATCTGATCGCCGGTGCTGCTTGGGACCTGCAGCAAAGGGGAGGCGGTGGCAAAGTGGTATTGTCACTGCACTAGTATTCTAGTGACCCAGGCTCTGGGGACCTGTGTCCGAGTCCCACCATGACAGATGGTGAAATTTGAATCTAATGAGAATCTGGAACTAAAAGTCTGGTGATGACCATGAAACCATTGTCGATTGTTATAAAAACCCACCTGGTTCACTAAAGTCCTTTAAGGGAGGAAATCTGCTGTCCTTACCTGGTCTGGCCTACATGTGACTCAAGACCCACAGAAATGTGGTTGACTCTTAAATGCCCTCTGAGCAAGGGCAATTATGGATGGGCGAATAATGCTGGCCTAGCCAGTGATGCCCACATCCCATGACCGAATTAAAAAAAAGGCCCCAGTCAAATGTAGCTCAGTGGATTCAAGGAGCCACACCCCCTTTTTTAACAGCGTTTGCTGCTGTAAAGCAGGTAAGTTTAAAGGGTCGGAGGTATGGTGGTAGGGGTAGAGGGCTTGGAAATCTATGGGGAGTGGGGGGGATTGGGGGGCTTGTGGTTGGAGGTCTGTGGGGAGATGGGGGTCTGGGGGTGTCCAAGGTCTGGGGTGCGGGATGGGCGGGGTTGGTTTGGAGTTCTGGGGTGGGGTGTCTGAGGACAAGGGGGTTGGGGGGAGTGCGAGGTCTGGGAGTGGTGGGTGTTGGGAGGGGTGGTCGGAGAATCGGGAGGGATCTGATATCTGGGGTAGTTGTGGGGTGGAGCGGGGGGTGTGGTTGTCAGAGGTCTGGGTCAGGGCAAGGGGGGTGTTGGTGGAAGTCCGGGGTGGTTTGGGGGTCTGAGATCGGAGGTGTGGGGGATCAGAGGTTGGGGACTGGGGGCAGTCCTGTTTGGGGGGCGGTGGTGGGGTGTGGGGGTCAACCTGGGTCTTTAAAATATAAGAGGTTCTAATTCTTCAGACTTTTCCTGAGTACTTATTTGTGTAACCCTGGCAGTACCATCTGAAGTTTGCAATTTCAGATGGCTCCCAATGCAGTGCAATTGTCCAGAGGAAGTGTGACCTTCTGGGAAATTGCTGTGCAAACCCTTACCTGGGAACTACCCAGATGGGGTCCCTAGCACATCTTGGGGTACCCCCCAAAATCCAACACTGGGGAGCTCGGAAGTTCCGGCCCATTGTTGCCTTACAGGTGTGAAGACTGGGGGATGTGGTCAGCTTCCAAGCTTGCCTCAGGCTGAGTTTTGTAGGGATAGGTGGAGGAATAGTAATAACAACGTGAGATAGAAAGTTATTCCTTTCAGGCAGGTACATGTTTTCTTTACTTATTTTGTAACAATGGGCGGAATTTTGCACTCCCTTCAACAACAGGAATCGTGGCGGGCTGGGGTGCAGGATTTGGTGGGAGGCCAAAAATCAGTTTCCATACATTGGGAAATTAGTATGGCAGCTTAAAGCCGGGTTGAGCATCCTGCTGATCTACGTCGGGAATCCCATTTGCACCTCACAAATGCTCATTGAAAGCCCAACGCACTGGAATCTTGTCCCCCCTCCAAATGTAGTGCCCCACCAGCGGGAATTTAAAACATTGTTTCATGACTGTAGAGAAGCAGCATGCACCTAGCGAGGCCAACCTCTTCCTTGACTTCCAGGTCAAAAGGTGTTGCTTTCACTTTCCTTTCGCACTGTCACTGAGAGATATCAACTGCCTGTCACACATGCTGCACCAAAGCTGGGCACAGGGGTGGGGTGAGACCAAGCCAGGACATGGTGGGTGGTGCGTGGGGAGGCGGTGGGGGGCTGCAGGGGGAGGGGTGCGGAATAAAGGAGCAGAATGCAAGAGCGAATGGCTGTCTGGGTGCCGTTCAAATATCGTGCCCGGAGATTGGAGCCTTTGAGGTGATGGTGAGGCGGACCACTTCCTGATTCCCCTGCCATGAGATTTAATGTGCTTCTCGCGGCTGCACAGTTAATGAGCTGAGCAATGCACGATCTTCCAGCCGCCCCACTGCCCAGCAGAAGTCGCTCTGACTTTCGCTTCTACCACCGGACTCAGTTTCCGGAATGGAAAATTATGTCCAATATATAATCAACAGTTACAATGATTGGTTCAACTGTTTACTCGGTGTCCTGTATTAATTTCCTGCTGTAAAGTAATGCAGCTTATGAATCAAATTGTAACGTGTCAGGAGGGGGGACAAGATTCCAGTGCGTTGGGCTTTTAACGAGCATTCGTGAGATGCAAATGGGGTTCCCGGCATAGATCAGCAGGACACTTGACCTGCCTTTAAACTGCCATGACAGTCAGGACAGAACAAGATTCCAAATTAATTTCCCAATATGGAGAAGCTGAATTTTGGCCTCCCCCCAAATCTTGCTCCTCCACGCACCACAATTCCTGCTGTTGGAGGGAGTGGGAAATTCCACTCATTATTACAAAATAAGTAAAGAAAGCACGTACGTGCCTGAAAGGAATAACTTTCTTTCTGACTAACATACAGCAGGAAATTAATACAGGACACCGAGTAAACAATTGAACCAATCATTGTAATTGTTGATTATAAATTGGGCAGAATTTTCCATTCCGGAAACTAAGTCCAGTGGGAGAAGCGAAAGTCAGAGTGACTTCTGTTGGAATTGGGGCTAACATTGGTTGCCAATGGAGAGATTTTCCTTTATTTATTCATAGGATGTGGCATTGCTGGCAAGGCCAGCACTTATTGCTCATCCATTGTCTTTGAGAAGGTGGTGACCCAGCAATGGTGAAGGAACAGTGAGAAAGTTCCAAGCCAGGGTGGTGTGTGACTTTATGGGTAACTTGCAGGTGGTAGTGTTTTCATGCACCTGCTGCTCTTGTCCTTCCAGATGGTAGATGTTATAGATTTTGGAGGTGCTGGTGGGGAATTCAGTAATGGTATTGAAATTGAGTGTTAAGGACATGGTTAGACTGTTTCTTATTGGAAAATGTCATTGCCTGGCACTTGTATGCATAAATATTACTTCCGCCTATCAACCCAAGCTTGAATGTTGTCCAAGTCTTCTGGTATCTGGACATGGATTGCTTCATTATCTGAGGAGTTACACATAGAACTTAACACTGTGCTACCATCAACGGACATTGTTGGGTCCAGGACATTGCCCTGAGGAACTCCTGTAACAATGTACTGGAGCTGAGATGATTGGCCTCCAATAATCACAGCCAACTTCCTTTATGTTGGGTATGGCTTCAGCCTGTGGAGAGCTTTCTCCGTGATTCCCTTTGACATCACTTTTGCTAAGGCTCCTTGATGGCACTGTCAAGAAGGCATACTTTATATTAACAATGATTATTAATCCATTGGCTGGGAACCTGAATTGAACTTTTACAAACAGAGACTTTTTAAACACAGACACTAAAGGTGACTTGAACTCACAGCCAAAGATAGCTACCCCAACTTGTATCACTGTACATTCCACATTCCAATCCATTGGAATGGATTGTCTGCAAAAGCCATCTAACACAATGACCTCAGGGGAATGGGAAGGATCCACATCTCCTGTCCCATGAGCAAGGCATCAAGGCAATAACCTGAGGTATTCAAGGGTTAGAGATGAACAATTAAACCTAATCACTTGGACAATGGGACCCTGGTTAAGGTAGCTTGCCTGACATGATCTAATCAAGTTACCCTTGGAATACACTAGCAATGACCTAATTTGGATTCTTAAGCAGTCGGAGGGAGAAAGTCATGTTTCAAGCCAACCCTTTCTGTGTTTTAATCTTCTGTTTCTCAAGAAAACCTGTCTAATTGTTTCTTTTTTCTGATCAGAGCACTTAACAATCGGGGACTCACAAAATTGGCATTTACATCCTTTTCAAAAAAAACTGTTAACGTCAAACAAGGAGAGCCAAAATTGGACAGCCATTCAACCCTTCCTCACCTGATCATAACATCACACTTGGTCAAATGCTGCCTTGATGTCAAGGGCAGTTACCCTCATCTCATTTCAGTTATTTTTCCCAATGAAATAGCACAGGTGCATAAGGCACAGTGATCCAGTAAACACAAGAGAGTTTCTCTATTTCACTCTCTTGTTCTGCTAGTCGGTATGGTACAGTGTGTGTCAACTTCCATAAAAAGCAGGGGGGCAGATAAGGGAGGGACTGATACCACCCTGAGTAGATGGCTGTGACAGATTCAAATTCATTATCAACTACTCTGGATATAGAGAACGTCAGCCAAATTTTGATATCAAGTGAAATGAATTGAATTGGCTGAAGACTTACATCTTTGTGGTTGCTGACCTCAGGAAGGGACAGAAATGGAATGTCCACTTGGGAATTCTGGCGGAAGATGGTGGCAAACTTCAGGCTTGTCTGGGTTCCACACCTCTACTGAGGATGAGGATGATCAGGGAGCCTCCTCCTCCCATTAACTTTTAAATTGCCCACTGTGATTCACAGCTGAATGTGGCAAGACTGCAGAGCTATGATCTGACCTGTAGGTTGTAGGATTATTTGCCTTTGTCTATAGTATGCTGCTTCACTGTTTAGCATGCATTTAGCCTTGTGTTGTAACTTCACCAGGTTGGCACAACATTTTTAGGTACTTCCGATGCTGCTCCTAACATACTCTTCCACATTCCTCATTGGACTAGGATTGGTAACTTGGTTTGATGGCAATGACTGAGAGAGGGATATGCAGTGCTACTTTTCATTTGCCTTCATCCCTGTGTACAGTTTACAGGTTATTCCTTTTAATTCAAATTTGCTTCATCCAAACGATCACATCATTCAATTTTTTTTTCCATAAAATGTCCAATTTGGATTGAGCCTTGGCTCACTGGTAGCATTCCCACCTCCAAGCCAGGATATTTTGGCCTTGAGTACCACTTAGTCCTAGGGAGCAGAAGATTGGAGCTGTAGCCTGTCAGCACTGGGTTGATATCCAAAGGAGTCCCAATCCCTCCTCTGCAAATCAGATTTTGTCAGACCCCCCTTGTCAGGCTGACAATCTGTCCACATGAAAATGAGGTCTTCAATATGGCAACAAACCAGAGCATGATCTGGAACTAAAAAGCAGCAAAAGGAATTGGTTGCCCAGTGTGTCACTATGTACAGAAGGGATGGAAGGGTAGAATATTTCTGGCACCAGCAATGCTGGGCTTCTGTTATGTGGAGAGATTAAAGAAACAGGGATTGTTCTCCTTACAGCAGATTAAAGGAAATTGAATGAGGTGTTCAAAATTATGAAGGGTTTTGCTGGAGTAAATGGTGAGAAACTGTTTCTACCGACTAAATGGTCAACAATAAGAGGGCATAGGTTTAAGATAATTGACAAAAGAGCCAGGGTGAAGATGGGAAGCATTTATTTTATGTAACGAGTTGTTTGGATATAGAATGCACTGCCTGAAAGAAGGTAGAAGCAAATTTAATAGTAACCTTCATAATGGAATTGGACATAAAATTTGAAAAGCGAGAATAAAATGCAAGGCTATGGGGAAGGAGCAGTGGAGTAGGGCTAATCATATTGCTCTTTCAAGGAGTTGGCATAGGCACAATGGGCCAAATGGCCTTTTTCTGTGCTGTCTCTTTCTATGCAATTCCCACATTGTTGTGTAATTTTTGATTTATAATTCAAATCTTTCCACCATAAAATATGACTGAATTATCAGCAGGTTATCACTGAGAGTCACCAAAATTTGGGACAGTTACTTATCTGTCAAAATCAAAAATTCACAGAGGAGGTGCCCTCCACCATGGTATTTAATGAAAGTTCCACTGTACTATCGAAATAAAACTAGGTTAAGACCATTATAGGCTTTTGTGATTTATGGCACCATCAAGCCCCTAACTGTGATCTTCAGAGGCCTGCACCATGCTCCCGCCCTTCATTTACTTTCTGCATTTAGTACACAGAAAAAGTCAACTTCATTATTTCAGCAACGGTAATATATGTGCATTGTTAATGAATAATACATACCAAAAGCAGGCAATTATTCAGAAAAAAGGGAGAATGCTTCTTTAATTAATTGTCTCTTATTAAATGTAAAGGTGCCCAGCGTCAATAAATAATGTCCACTGGCATTAATGCAGCTACAGAGGGAACAGAGCAGAGTGTCTCTTCAATTATTGCAGGAGTATTAGATATAAAGGTGCATATCCTTAATGAATTATACATGCAAATATTAATTGTAATTATGTATGAGAGGCAGCACAGAGTCTCTCATTATTTTAGCATTATTGAAAATAAGGTGTGCGCATTTAATAAATGATGCATTGAGTTTAAGAAGTGGAGAGGTTAAAAAAGCCCAACTAATATACATCCTGCAGCAATTCAGATTACTGATCAAAACAGGCTCTTTTGGACAAAGTCACTCGGAGCTTGAGGACCATATGGGCTCCTGCTGTATGATCAGGATAATAAAGGTGTGATTCTTACGTCCATAAAAACTAAACATGTGAATTGTGCAATGAAGCTGGTGGCAAAGCACATTCAATTGATACTATTCCATCAGAAAAGGGTAAGTACTCCTTCACTGGATCAGAAGATAATAATAGAGAGGAAGGCCATTTGGTCCACCTGAGTCTTTCAATCTAGAATGACTCTACATTCTCGCCATTGCAGTATCCAACTGATAAATAATTCTGGGGCTTCAGCCTGCACTACTTTATCTGGAATGCCAATCCACACATTGAGGATTTCCTGGTATTAGTCTTTTTATCGGCTTAAGTCTCTGTCCCTTCAACTGACTTTCACAATTTAATTTAATATTGATATTCTGGATTTACCTTTTCTAATTCCTTAGCTATCTTACAGACTTACATAAAATTGGTTCTCCAATGCTTCCTTTCCAGGCTGATGGGAAGGTGGGGAAGGAGTGAGGGATTGTCATAACAACCAGGAAAACTGGTCATGTGGTAATGCAGAGGCCCAGCCAAACTTAACCTCACTTGAAGCTTTTGTTCCCACTTCCCAGTTGGCAGCCAGCCAGGTTGAGAGCTTGGCTGGCTGTTGGGCAGGGAGGCCTGTGCTGGATGGCTGCTACTGTGGAGGGAAAAGCAGGGGAGGGGAACGGAGGAGAGAGAAGCTGGAGGAGAAGTAGAAGACATCAGGCTAGGGGCTGATCGCGGGAAGTGTGATTGAAGACATCACAGGGATGGAAACAGGTTAGCTCAGCGGGACGCAATCCTCCTCCTCCTCCTGGCCCACAAACAGTGTTACATCAGCACTTGCCTACAGGATCTAGCCCTTCTCTCCTTCCTTCAGCTGCCATTCTCCCTGAGTCCTGGGAAGTTGATTAATGGCTGAAAAAAGAGACACGTCTAAGCTTTTCGTCGCACTCATCAGGACGCTTACCAATATAAGGGGAAGATAACTACTTATACTGTATGTGAAGGGAGTGCTGATTGGTTGGCAAGTGGTGTTGCCATGGAGAATATACCACTGATGGTGACTGACAGTAACTGCCAAGCATTGTCTGAAATTTAAACCAGGCAGCTTGACCCTGATTGGTCAAGACATTGCCCTGAGGAATGAGTCAGTGAATGGCTGTCACTTATTTTGTTTAGCTGAAACAGGTGCAATGTGTGTTTTGGTCCCCCTTATCTAAGGAAAGATATACTGGCATCAGAGGCAGTCCAGAGAAGGTTCCAGGGATGGAGGGATTTTCTTATGAGGAGAGGTTGAGTAGGTTGGGCCTGTATTCATTGGAATTCAGAAGAATGAGAGGTGGCCTTATTGAAACATATAAGATTCTTAAGGGGCTTGACAGGGTAGATGCTGAGAGGTTGTTTCTCCTTGTGGGAGAGTCTAGGAGCAGAGGACATAATCTCAGAGTAAGAGGGCGTCCATTTAAAATAGAGATGAGGAGGAATTTCTTCTCTCAGAGGGTAGTGAATCTGTGGAATTCTTTACCACAGAGGGCTGTAGAGGTTGGGTAGTTAAGTATATTCAAAGCTGAGATAGACAGATTTTTAATCAGTAATGGAATCAAGGATTATGGGGAAAAGGCTGGAAAGTGGTGTTGAGGATTATCAGATCAGCCATGATCTCACTGAATGGTGGAGCAGGCTTGATGGGCCGAATGGCCCACTTCTGCTCCTACGTCTTATGGTCTGCAAAGAATAGGGCCCTGTGGACTAATGTATGTAGTCTCCAGTTCACGCAAAAGCAGCATACTGTGAGCCTGACTGACAATCTTAAACTGGTTTTCAGCATAATTCTTAGCACACTGAGCATTATTCAGCAAATGTTGTCTGATTGTGGAATCACATCTAATACCTTGCCCTTCCAGGGTAATCTAAGGAAGGCTGGATACTTTTCAGGGCCAAAAGTGATGGTCTTAGACCTGGTCATGAATTTGCAGGATATACAGAACGAAATGATCTGATCAGGGTAGCCATTATCCTGCAGGATGCCTTTGATGTCCCTATTTCAGCATCAAGCTTGCATGGTGAGCAAATGGCCCGGGCCCTATTTACAAGGTTGCTGATAAGACCAATCTTATAGCGTGTGGAACTGTAAGAATCTCAACGCGTATATTTACCAGTGAAGTTAGGCTTGCAGTAAACCATGGTAGAGAATCTCCTGGCAGATTTCTCAACTAGTACGTCAAGGAAGTGGAGTTCATTTGACAGGTCCATTTCATAGATGAATTTCAGCACAGAATGGAGCCATTAAGACATGTAAGAAAATTGTTACATGCAGCTGCGGAATTAATTATAGCAAACATATCATCCACATATCGGAAATATGTGAGGGGTAGGAGGTTAGGTGTCAATCCATCGAAGGCACGTTTCTCAAGATCTTCATAAGAGCTGGGCCTGGTGGGGATTCCATGGCAACGCCATCTATTTCGGCATACAAAGAACAAAGAAAAGTACAACACAAGAACAGGCCCTTCAGCCCTCCAAGCCTGCTCCGATCATATTGCCTGTCAACTAAAACATTTTGCACTTCCGGGGTCCGTATCCCTCTATTCCCATCGTATTCATGTATTTGTCAAGCTGCGTCTTAAACACCACTATCGTACCTGCTTCCACCACCTCTTCTGGCAGCGAATTCCAGACACTCATTACCCTCTGTGTAAAAAACTTGCCCTGCACATCTCCTTTATAGTTTTCTCCTCTCACCTTAAATCTATGTTCCCTAGTAATTGACTCTTCCACCCTGGGAAAAAGTTTCTGACTATCTACTCTGTCCATGCCACTCATAATTTTGTAAACTTCTATTAAGTTGCCCCTCAATCTCTGTCGCTCTAGTGAGAACAATCCGAGTTTCTCCAACCTCTCGTCATAGCTAATAACCTCCAGACCAGGCAGCATTCTGGTAAACCTCCTCTGCACCCTCTCCAACATCTCCATATCCTTCCGGTAATATAGCAACCAGAATTGCACACAATATTTCAAGTGTGGCCTAACCAAGGTTCTATACAGCTGCAGCATGACTTCCCAGCTTTTATACTCAATACCCCTACCAATGAAGGCAAGCATGCCATATGCCTTCCTGACTACCTTATCCACCTACATTGCCACTTTCAGTGACATGTGGACCTGTACACCCAGATCCCTCTGCCCGTCAATGCACTTAAGGGTTCCGCCATTTGCTGGAGAATTCCTGCCTATATTAGACCTTCCAAAATGCATTACCTCGCATTTGTCTGGATTAAACTCCATCTGCCATTTCTCCGCCCAAGTCTCCAACCGATCTATATCCTGTTGTATCCTTTGACAATCCTCTTCACTATCTGCAACTCTTCCAACCTGAGTGTCATCTGCAAACTTACTAATTAGCCCAGTTACATTTTCTTCCAAATCATTTATGTATACTACAAACAGCAAAGGTCTCAGCACTGATCCCTGCAGAACTCCACTAGTCACAGCTCTCCATTCAGAAAAGCACCCTTCCACTGCTACCCTCTGTCTTCTATGACCAAGCCAATTCTGTATCCATCTTGCCAGCTCACATCTGATCCCATGCAACTTTACCTTCTGTACCAGTCTACCATGAGGGACCTTGTCAAAGGCCTTACTGAAATCCATGTAGATAACATCCACTGCCCTTCCATCGTCGATCATCTTTGTCACTTCCTCGAATAACTCGATCAAGTTAGTGAGACATGACCACCCCTTCACAAAACCATGCTGCCTCTCACTAATACGCCCATTTGCTTCCAAATGGTAGTAAATTCTGTCACAAAGAATCTTGTCCAGTAATTCTCCAATAAAACATGGTGTCATTAAAACTGAAGTCAACTGCGCGAGTTGCCAAGTTCATACATTCAATGAATATCAATTTACGCAATGGTGGCGAGTCTAGATCACCATGACATAGTGCTGCAGCACAGGTATCTATGGCTTCCTTAAGTGGAACATTGGTGAATGGGCTAGCAATGTCAAATGAGCACATGAACACAGCTTTGCTATTGATAAGCAAATTCTGTATGGCCTTCGCAAACGTGAAGGAGTCCTTTGCTGTGGAAACCTTCCTCAAAACTGGATGTAACAATTCACCCAGCCATTTGGCCCATTTCATGTGGCACAGAACCAGTCATAGATAAGATGGGGTGTAGAGGGACATCACTTTTGTGTGTCTTGAAAAACTCAAAACACAATATCCAACATTAGATGTGATTTTGCTATTAGACAACGTTTGTTTAATAATCCGCAGTGTGCTAAAAATAATGCTGACAACCAATTTAAGATTGTCAGTCAGGCTCACAATGTGGTGCATTTGCATGTACTGGAAGCTACATATATTAATATACAGGGCCCTGTTCTTTGCAGACAGAAAGAACATGTACATATTACACTTGTTTCAGCTAAACAAAATAAGTGACAGTATTTGCTGATTGATTCCTCAGGGCAATGCCTTGGCCAATCAGGGTCAAGCTGCCTACTTCAGCCTGATTCAGGCTACCTGGTTTAAATTTCCAAAAATGTTTAGCAGTTAACAGTCAGTCACCATCAGTGGTGCATTCTCCATAGCAACGCCACTTGCTAACCAATCAGCACTCTCTTCAAATACAGTATAAATTGTTGTCGCCCCCTTATACTGGTATTCTTGCGAGTGCCCTGATGAGTACAAGACAAAAAGCTTAGACCTGTTTCTTTTTTCAGCAATACTCAAACTACCAAACGACGAAAAGTTGATTAAATACAGATGGCTGCTAAATTTTGGCCTCATTAATACATTTAAATAACTGACCCACTTCTCAAGAGCAGGTTAGTTGCCCACGCTTGGCTCACCCACCTCCCTCAAGCCTGCTATTGCTAAGATTGTGTTTGAGGCAGTTTGGGGTTGGGTTTCAAATTCTTGGCTATTCAATGTCTCAGCAGAGCAAGCCACTAAAGTTTCTGCCAACCCCTCACTGTAACTTATATAAAGAGGGAACATTTGGAGATGTACAGCAGGCAGATCGGCTTTTTGATTATCGGTTTATAAAATCAACAAGTTGGCTATTTTATTGTTAATAGTTCCAATTAAGGTACATTGATCTAATAATGAGAACAATGTTGCTTTGAGCAGTAATTGCTTTTATTTGATCACTTAATTCTTGTGAAATTTAAGCTAATTAATACAAGGAAGTTTGTTAGCTCAGGTGAACGGATCAATTTCCCATTTCAGGCACTTCTGTCAACATGAAGCATGTCTAGGTCTGTTATAACACAGCAACCTACACAGTTCCCTTCCCCTTGTGCCCTAACTCCAGCAGCATAACATTCCCACGCAAGCCATTCAAATTAAGGTAGCTTTGTACTTCATACCTCTCCCCATGTAGAGCTAAATTAAGACTTTCATAAATTGTTTCGCATAGCCCTCTTACAGCTGATATATAGAGGAGACTTTCAGCTAATGTCTGCACTGGGTTCAAACCTACATCCCAGAGGCAAAAGTACAGTATGCTAATCCACTGCACTGACCTATCGCTGATCCAATTATTCTTATTAAAGAATGTGATTCCCATACAAATCAATCACGGTCTGAGGAAACAGTCCTTTAAATTAATAGGGCCATGGATAGAGGCAATACACATTAGTAGGACTAATTGCATTTTTACCATTCTACAAATATTTCTTAATTTCAGTCCAATCCCCTTGCTCTTACTCCTCATGGGCCTATTGATCAATACTCCTGGCAGCCTGAAAAATGGCAAGTGACTACAAATATGTCAGTCTATAAATATTACCATTGTGAATGTCACTGCAGATAACATGTATCTTTAGGCCAGTTCAATTAATATTATTTCTGGTGAATCTAGACAAGATATGTTTATGCGAAAGCTATCTCCATATCTTTGTATTGTCAATTTTTTCCACTGAACCCGGTTTATCCTTATAAGGCCAGCACAAAGAAGGTTTTTGAAAATGGTGGGTAATCACATCAGTGGTAGGTAGGCATATCGTTCCATCCGGATCTTCTAATTGGACTCATCAAGGATGACAGCTACCGAAGAAAATTTGTGGAAAATCTGAGTGACTGATGCCTGATTTGAATTTATGTTAAGGAGATTTAAGTCTCCGTTATAACATCCGTTCTTGAATTTGTTACAAACACTGGACTTTGCAAGACAGTTATATTTTAAAATATTTCTTTTAATTTAAGGTGAAACAGAATGTTCTGGAAAGGGAGATAGTGAGGTCATACTAAACACTTCTGCTCAGAGGCAGTCCCATTTGACCTGGGGGAGAAACTCAAACAGAAACCTGTTGATATCAAGTGACAGTTTTCACGCCTTGACACAGTAACTCACAGGAAGGGAGCAGCTGCTTTTAAAGATATGGGGTGGAATTGTCAGTACCCGTTGGCATCGGGCATGTCTGGTGGTGTGAGCAGGCAATATGGCGAGAAGGCCGAAAATCAGTTTCACGACATCGCGAAACCAGTTTGCGATCGCCCGCTCAGCCTGTCGATGGCAGGCTGTGTTTCCCACCATCAGACATTGGGAACCACATTGTAAAACATCAGCATATCATTACAGGGCCAGCCCACCGGACTCACCCTACCCCGCCGCTGGATTTTCCACCCACGTTGGTGAAAAAACACGCCGGTGCAGAACACGTCTTGACAAGTGCAATGCGCAGAAGTCTGGACTTACCACCAGGGCCTTGCTCACCTCGTGGACATCCGAGGAGCAGATGATGCTGGAGCCTGACAGCAATGGGACGCTGGAGGAATGGCCACGGCATACTGGGTGGATTCTCATGGACATGACTCCACCACAAAGCAGCTCACGGAAGTTGGAAAGTCACTATTAAGGGTCTGCTCACAATGGATGATGGTCGAGGGGGTGGGAGCAGAAGCTCTAGGATCGACTGGGAGTGGAAGAGGTATATGAGGATTGAGGTTGTGGGGGGAATGAAGGTGTCAGGGGAGTGAGATTGGGCAGGGGGGATAAAGGTGTCGGGGGTGGGGGTAAGGTTGGGAGGGGGGGATGTTGGGGAACGGGGAGGAAGTACAGAGGGAGGAGGGGGTAACGGGAGAAAAGATGGCAACTGGGGAGGTAGGTGGAATGGGTTAGAAGCTGAAAGCTAAGGAGTTCAGAAGGGGGATGAGTGCAGAGATGGGGAGTCCGCGGGGGAGGAAGGAGTGCAGAGATGGGAGGGAGTCTAGGGGGAGGAGGGAGTGTGGAGAGTGGAGGGAGTCTGGGGGAGGAAGGAGTGGGGAGAGGGGAGGGATTAAGGGTGGAGGAAGGAGTCCGGAAGGGGGAAGGAGTAAGGTTGGAGTAAGAAGTGAGGCTGGAGGAAGAGGTAAGGCTGGAGGAAGGAGTCAGGGTGGGGGGGGGAAGGGCTAAGGGTAGTGGAAGAAGTAAGAGCATCTGAAGGAGTCTGGAAGGGGGAGGGACTAAGTGGGGGGTGGAGTCTGGGGAGGGTGAGAAGACTAAGGTAGGGTGAAGAGGATCCAGGGTGGGAAAGGATCCAGAAGGAGGGCAGGGATTGCAGGGGGAGAAGGGGACCGGAGGGGGATGTCCAGGTGAATGTGCAAGTGAGGGGGCTGATGGGTCCATGACCTCTTCCTGGGGAGTGAACTGAGGGTCAGTGTGGTCGGAGGGAATGGTGAGAATGACTGAGGGCAGAGTGAGGCAGGAGGATGAGGGTTCGACGGCAGCAGTAGAAGGGAGGGTGAAGCTGGTTGGTGGGGACTTGGGGGCAGGCACGGACCCTGGAGGTGGGAAGGAGGAGGTCAGGGAGGCTAATGTGGATGGGGGTGAAATTTTCAGGATGGAGGGAATATGCACGTTCGCCAGGAAATCCCTGAAGGGAAAGGGTTGTGGTTGATAGGTCACAGAACGGAGGTGGAACGTGATGCCAAGGGGGGTCAACAGTGATGGGGATCAGGAAATAGTTGGCTGGGGAAGGATAAAGAACAGGGGAGTGAATGAAAAACTGAGTTAGCAGCATGCTCTCTAAATTAAAAGTGAAATGAGAGTCGTGGAGGGCAAGATCAGGCAATACATAGGAGTGTGATCAGTGGGTGGTCAGAAATGCAGGTCAACTCAGATGGACAACTGAAAGCGATTGCCAGCAGGCAGCATTCAAAATGCTCAGGATGTTGAGGTGATTGAGATATGTCAAGGATCTGTGTGTGTGGGACAGTGCTTGCACAAGGCTCCGAAAGGCCCTACCACACACATACTTCTCCCTCCAGAGTCACTCGTGGGCCGGCTGCTCAGCGGTGACAGAGAACGAGATTGAGGGGCTCACAGGCAAAGGGGACTCAGAGAGAGAAGAAAGCCTCTGAGATTCCTGAGTGGATAACCTGGGGGCGACCAGCTGCTGTTCCTCCTCCCTTTGGGTGCTTGGGGGCCCCGGCCTGACTCCTTGAGGGGAAGGAGCACCTGGAAGGAGGTCGAGGTGCCCCCTTTCCCTCTCGCATTGCCACTGCAGGAACTCACCCATGACTCCCACGATGAAGTGCAGGTCTGCACACATTTCCATGTTCTGCTGGACCAGGGTCTCCATGGCATCCGCTATCCTCCCCATGGAGATCTCCATACGTGCACATGTGGCCACCAGTTCATCAGAGAGCAGGCAGCTCACTTCTCTCGCTCGCGTGCCACTCTGTTGAGGGCTTCCAACAGCTCTCCGAGATTTTGCCCCGCATTCTGCTGACTGTCCAGGATGTGTTGGAAGGTCAAATCCAGAAACTCATCATCTGTTTCGGAGCTCACAGATGCCTCTTCCCCAGAGCCCTCCTCCTGCTGGGAGCTCAGCTGGACCCTCCTTCTCCTGCTGCAGACATGTGTCCGTGCAGTGACCACCAGATCGTGAACCCAAGCCTTGTTGTCCCTTGAGGTTGATTGGCAGAGCTCCTTGTGAACCAAAGTAGAATTTAATGAATGGCAGCAGAGTCAAAAGCAGCAGAGTTGGCACTCACAGTTGCATTGAGAGTGGGATGATTATGGTGCAGGGTCCTCTGGTGGGTGTTCACCACCAACCTCACCGTCGCCATAGGCAAGGTTCACGTCCTCACCAGTCAGCACGATGGCATGCTCCTCAAAGTGAGTGGAATGTATGTGTGGTGAGCCAATCCATGGACAGGATGAGGACACGAGCTTAAGAGGATATAAGCCTGATGGAGATGTGAGTGTGTGTGTGAGAGTTACTGGTGTTGTCCCTTGAGGTGTGAGTTTCCTGTGGATGTGTGATGGGTTTGTGAGCATGTGAATTGAGAACGATGAGAAGAGTGAGTTACCCTGGTAGAATGGACGAGATCATTCATCTAGTAGCGGCGCTGAGTGGCTGTCTTCTTTTGCAGGGCATTGCACTGACCACCGCTGTCACCATACCCATGCTGGATCGGTGATGCTACTGCCCCTCTTGCGGCCTGAGTGGGGATAGAGGACATCACTGCGGGCCTCCATGGCATCCAAAAGGCACTCGAGGGATGTGTCACTAAACCTGGGGGCTCCATTCTTTTTGACTTTTGGGGTCATGTCTTCCGTGCAGCAGTCATGGGCTGGAAGCACTGAGAGTGCTGGTCTTTAAATATAGCTCCCGGCATGGTGAAGCGGTGAGGTGGTGGCGTGGCGGGCGAATGAGAGCCTGCCCACCATGGAAACGGCATGTTTCCCGGGAATGCATAACTAATGCAGCACGTTTGGGATGATATGGCGTGAAAAGCCGCCATTACAGTCAGCGGGTAAAATGACGTGCCAATCTGGGACGGTTCCGTCCATGGGGAGAGAGACAAAGCAATTACTGCTATGTGGAGAATCAAAGCAACTACTGCTGTGAGGGGCAGGGAAGCACCGTTTGTGGTAAAACCAAGCAGGAAGCTGGTGAGAGTTTGTTTACAGTTCAAAAGGAAGGGGATAGAAGAGTCAGGACTTTTGAAAATTTAAGGAACAAGGAGTCGCTGAAGTGGTCCTTTCTGGTGAAAGTCAGGTGCGGAAGACTCAGGCTGAGTGAAACATTTTTCAAAGGGCGCTGGAAGTTTCAACTTAGTGCAGCGGGAAGAAGTGAGCCTGCTGGAGAGCTGGGGGTAACTTTGGACTTGCTCTTGCAATGCTACATGTCTGTCAGAATTGCAGCACACAGCGAAAATGGTTGTAAGAACACACCTCGCTGTGTTAATTAATGCAAAATTAACTTTAGTGTTTTAGTTGCCAATTATGGAATGTTTGATATTAATTGATTTGAGTTTTTTGTTACATTAAAAGTCTTAAAAAGTGAAATCTTGTCCTTCAATTACTTACATTGGTCACTGGGAAACTCATCTCTTTTTAATCTTTTTAATAAGTTATTGGTTTATACGGGGAAATTAAATTGGTTTGCTTTTGCTAGCATATTATGGCAACCTAAAACCAATGTGTTTTTTAGTCAAGAGCCTGCAAGGTAGGCTGTTGGTTGTTATGTCAGTCAATCATATTTTAGTCCCCTAAGAAAGGAAAGGCGGGAGAGGGAGTTAGTCTGCTTTAAGAAAATCACATTAAAAGCATTCCAGTATTTTTAAAATACTTTTCTTCAAGTGCCTGAAATTGCACACTTCTGTTTTAGGGCACATCACTTAATTTTATCACATATATTAACTCTAAAGTTCCCTCCAACCCATAATTTCTGCTCAACATTTTAAATCATCATATGTATATTATTTGAACACTTAAACATTACAAAATACCACACACACCACATACCACAAACATTTCTGTGGTACAGGAGCAGCACCTATCTTGGGATTAGGCACTTTACAGCCTTCTGGAATCAATACTGAATTGAACAATTTCAAACCATTTACTCTGTACCCCATTTTGATATTTTGATTTTGTTCTTTTTTGCCTTGTGTCAGTCTGAATCTTGCTTTTCTCGCTTTTGCTTTCAGACAGAGCTGTTCATTATTCTGCCATTCACACTCAGGCAGGACAAATGGTTTCTTTCTTTCCGACAACCATTACTGCTCCCTTTGCCTTTGTTCCATGACATCTTTGTCATTTAATCTCTTCCACCCCCTACCCAATCCCGGACCTCCTCTTTTTCAATAGCACAAAATCCAGCACATTTTCACCTTCTTTTAGCTCATATTTGACTCAGAAAATTAACTCCGAAACACTCTCTACCCGCTAGACCTGCTGAATATTTGCTGTTTTTATTTCAGATTTCCAGCATCCACAGTATTTCGCTTCATTTCTATATAATGTTTGATGTGCTAAACTAGTTCAGTTTATTTCAATAGACCTAACCTGACCAGATGAAATCAAGGTGCACAATTGACTTGCCCCAAAACAGATGGAATCAAATTGTTCCTATTGATTTAAACTCAAAACAAGATGTTGATGAACAAGAAAGTTTTAATCATCTTTGATATCCATCTTATAGATAATTCTTCTTTATAATTTATAGTTATATTCGCAAAAGCTAAACATTCCACCCAGTTTCCTGTGGAAATGGCAGGTGAATTTTGCCGCAATATTCAAAAAAAGATCTCAACAGCACAACAAAATGGACCACCCTCATTTAATAGGACTAAATATTAATTACAGGCAAGGACGATCATTCAGTTCCCTCTTCATCCTTTCTGGAAAACCAGGTGGTTGTGTCTATTGTGGCATCCAATTATTCCTTAAATGATTCCAGTGTGTCCTCCTCCAGTACTCTGTCTAGAAGTCGATTTCATTCACCGTTCACATTTACTGTAAAAAGAACTTTCTGATAAACATGTTAAATTTACCTTTCGCTAGTTGAATTTACGACTCCTTATCACAGTCACCATTTTACTTTTACTGTCATGCTTTACTGTCCATCTACCTCAGTAAGATCCATTCTTTCAAGATGGAAAAGCCCAAGTTTCTCTGGCTTTTCCTCATAAGTCAGACATCAAAAGGGATCAATCTGGTGACTTTTCTATGTGCTGCTTCCAAATGTGAAAGTCTATGCCTCAGTGACTCAAACTGGATGCAAGCTATGGTCTAATCAGAGCATTATATAATTTGAGCATGACTTTATCTACTTTATTCTATTGTTTTGCTTATACAGCTCAATATTCGATTAGCTTTGTTGACTGCTAATCTGCATTGGTTCAACATACTGAACTTCAATTTCCCAAGATTCTTAGGTTACATTCATCTTCATCCTTAGATATTTTACCATTCATGAATTATACAGATATCTATTTTCTCTTCCCATGTACAGTACTTTGCATTTGTTTTCTACAAAGGGGAGGTTTAAAATCTGACCAGGTATCATTGCATTGATAAAAGTTTTAATACCTCATCTACCTGAAAAGCAAGCTGGGACAAATCTGTTATTATCCTCTGTTGAGGGATAAGACCAGAGGGGCTTTGCTTGCTGAAAATTCTGATTTCCAAGCAAATTCTCATCGAGTCATCTCAAATGTGAAAGACAAATTACTAATGGGAGTTTTTAAAATTACGAACAGCTTAGTTAAACTCTTCATGAATACTTTAAGTTATATGAACAGGTCAATATAAATGTACAGACTGGGACGTCTTCACCTCAGTATCTTTCCAAGCAGTTCTGCTTGCAGCTGACAGCAAAGTTAACTGTCACTTCCCTGCTGCAGTCATTAATGTGCATTGTTTCAAGCTCGTGCAGGCATAATTCTAGATATTTCCCACGTAACTATGGAAATCCTACTGGAGTAAATCCCCCAGCTCAAAGTCCCTGTGAAACAGTTACCAACATAGTAAAATTACTCACAAGGCATGGCTGTTCTACAAACAGAGCTGAAAGATGAACTGATAAATCCTGCCATAACTTGCAGGGGCATTACACTGATTCCCCTACTCCATGTAATTTTGTCCTTGTATCTGATTTAGTCGAAGCAAGAATCTCCACCAAATCCTCCTCTGCTAATCCTTTCTATAAGACCTGGCCTCCTAATTGCTGTTTCTTTCGAGATCTGAAGAAGAGTCATACAGACTTTAAATATGAACTCTTTTTCTCTCTCCACAGATGCTGTCAGACCTGCTGAGTTTTTCCAGCATTTTTTGTTTTTTATTGCTACTTCCTTAATATGTTCTTGGAACTGACTGACATGTTTCTCTTTTTTAGGCCAAAACAAAAAGTAATAGAGATCAAGTAATGGGAGAAGCTGCCACCTGGAACCAGATCCCCTGCTAAACAAGGAAAGAGTCCTCTATGTTGTAATTAGGAGCTGCAGCATCAAGTTACACCAAGTCTATAGCACACACACAGTCTATTCAGTCCAACTGGGCTATGCCAGTGTTTATAATTCACATGAGCCTCCTCCCAGCCCTCTTAATCTAACACTACCAGCATAATCTTCTATCCTTTCTCTTATCTAGCTATGCCTTAAATGCATCTATGTCAATTGCCTCAATGACTCCCTGTGGTAGTGCATTCTTCATTCTTACCACTCTGGGTAAAGAAATTTCTCCTGAATCCCCTACTGGATTTATTAGTGGTTAATTTATAAGTATGGCTTCTAATTTGCTGACCCCCAGAAGTGGAAACATTTTCTCCATATCTATCCTATCAAGCCCATTAAACCCTTTCATTACCTTAAAGGCGTCTCTCAGTTCACCCCACAACCTTCTTCAACCTTCCCTAATACTGACAACCTCTCAGTTTTTGTATCAACCTTGTGAATCTTTATTGCAGCTTCTCCATTGCCATTATATTTTTTTTAAAATATGAAGACCAGAACTGTGCATAATACTCCTAGTTGTTGTCTAAACAAGGTTCTGTACAAGTTTGACATGACTTCCTTGCTTGACAATTTTATCCCTCTAGAAATGAACCCCGGTGCTTTGTTTATCTTTTTTATGGATTTATTAACCTGCATCACCAGTTTTAGTGATTTGTCTATCGGAACACCTAGATCTCTTTACCAGTCTACCTCATTTAGACTTTTACTATCCAAAGAGTATGTGATTTCCTTAATCTTCTTACCAAAATGCACCACCTCACACTTAGCTATATTGAAATTCATTTGTCAATTAAACACCCATTCAACAAGTTTTTCTACAAGATGTATGTTAACACATCCTTCCTTTGTATTAACTACACCTCAAATTTGGTGTCATCTGTAAATTTAGAGATTTTGATTAGAGCCCAAACAGCTAACATAAATTATGAACAACAGTTGTTCTGACAATGATATCTTTGGAACACCACTTGCCACTTATTATTAGTTTGAGCAGCTACCCTTAACGTCCACTTTTTGTTTTCTGCTATTTTGTCCCTGACTCTGATGCACTGGCTTTAGTCATGAGTTTAAATTGTGGAACCTGTTCCCTGCTGTCGGTCATTATTGTTAAGTACATTTCTGTTATCTCTTAGCAACTAATTGTTCTTGCGCTATTGCAGTATTGTTGGACAAAGGAGTTGTCTCAGTAGTGAATTAAAGGTGAACTTTGTCTTTTGTCAGTAATTATTTGTACAGCTGCAACTGTTAGAGAGCTTTTTAGTGTTCAGCTATGAGTATTGCCTTAGACTAAAAATCAAACAGTTGAGATTATATTTTCAATGCTTCAGATTGGTACTGGACATTTGAGGGGCTAGATTTGCAAGGATGGCAAATGGCTTAAATGAGGCTAATGCCAGAGTCATAACAGGTGGGGATGTTTGCAACATAGGGACTCGAAACTTTAACTCTGTTCCTCTCTCCACAGATACTGCTAGACCTGCTGAGTTTTTCCAGCATTTTCTGTTTTTGTTTTAGATTTTCAGCATCTGCAGTATTTTGCTTTTATCTTAATGTTTAAAAACAAACCAGAATTCAGCAGAAATTTTTTTTATAGACTTAAGGAATATAATTTTCAGAGAAACAGAAAAGGCAACTTAAGCTGCTGTCAGAGCAGCCAAAAGGACACTGGAGAATAAGGTATTAGGCAGTTGTGGAAGTGATAGCAAGATTTATTATAGGTCCCAAGACCAATAAGGGTTGTATAGGCTCAGTGAAGGATTCCTCAGGTCAGACTAATGTTGGCTCCCAAGGTATGGCAATGTTTCAAATAATTATTGTGCCAGTCTTCATTACAGAAGATAATGCTGAGATACCATTAAAACATTTCAGGGTGGATGCTAAAGTTGAACTTGCTTGTATTTGGGGATAAAGGTGACCCAACTTCTCTTCCTGATGCACCTAAAGCTGATCTTGCAAATGAAGTGCAGATAAAATGGCTTCCTGGATTGGTACAATCAACCTTTCTGTTTTAGCTTTTAGAGTGGGATGACAGGGAAGTCCAGATGTGCTCAGATCCTGAGAGACAGCTCTGTCATTAAAACCAACTCCTCCATTTCCCTGCTGATAAATGCTCCCTCAATAAAGTTAGAAGTCTGTGAGGGAGCAGATCTCTGGCCAGTAAATTACATGAGCAAAGCTTTGAATTATATCTCAATCTGATTGCCCGAGGTAATGAATCTAGAAAAAGCATATTTATGTTGATTTGAGATTAAGCTACCCATTGTACAAGTTCAGATATTTGTGATAGAAACGAAAAGATGTTCCTCTGCAGGTGGTCATTGACTGGCCACATTCACCATGATAGTTTGCAGCTTTGGTAGGTCCTACAGTACTGCAGATGCATCTTATAGTCTCAGAAAATTGGAACTTTTTTCACCTGAACTTTGTACTGAAAGATTGACAGGGTAAATATTGAAAGATCTTTTAACATCAATTGGCATTTATGAAAAGTTATGAGAACATGGAGTACTTTGTCACAAGATTGAAGCCTAGAGATTATAAAATTATTGAAAGATAAATTGGATAGGCATTTGGGGAAAAAAAATCTAAAACGGTTCAGAGAAATAGCAAGAGTTATAGACCAAAGGAGGCACAATGGACCAAATGGCCACCTTCCGTCTTGTTGGTTCTCTCATTATCCTTTCTGCTGATACTTGAGATGAAGATTTGATATCTGTAGGAGTTATGACTCTGATCTTCTAATAACGAACTGATTTCCTTCTCTGCTAAATTCATACATCAAGCTCAACGGATCAGCAGATTTGCCACAAGAGGCCAGCTTCTCAAAGGGCAGAACTTTCCTGTGTCGGGCGGGCTCGGTGGGAGTGGGTGGGGGCAGTCGGGAATCCGACTGCTGCCCACGATCAGGTGCGTGCCGCCATTTTATGCGGGTGGGCCAGTTAAGGCACACCCAGCGTAATGTGCATCTCTGGGGTCAGTGTGAAGGGGGTGGGTGGGGACGCCCGCTGGGTCCAATGGTGACCCGGCGGCCTATTCAAAAATGGCGCAGGCAGCCATGCAAAGGCTGCCATTGAATTTGCAGGACCATAGCGATAGCGATGCAGAACATGGTTGCAGAACAGGGCAGGTGAGAGGGCGGGGGCAGGCGGCCCTGAAGTTTTCTGGCGAGTGTCTCACCGCCCTCCTGGCGGAGGTGCCAGCTCACCAGGATATCCTTGACCCTAGGGATGGGAGGAGGAGGAACCCCCTCCCCACCCCCCCCCCCCACCACCTCACCTAAAATGCCTGGGAGGAGGTGGCAGCCAGGGTCAGCTCCCATGATGTGGTGGGGTGCATGTGGGAGCGGTGCCGCAAGCGCTTTACTGACCTCCTGCGATCGGGAAGGGTCAATACCGTGTTGGATTGGGGCACTTAGCACAGCAGTTAGGACCGCACCGCCACCACCCCCCACCAACCCCCCCTCACCCCCCACCTCCCCCCAACACAAAACTGGACCTTAGAGTGTGAGTGGCAAATGTCATGGAGGCAGCATCTGGGCAAAGGGGTCAGCCCTGGCTGCTTGGAATGAGTGTCATGCGGCTCCGGGGTCACGAATCGGCTGAGACCTATGAGGTGTTCCTCAGGTGGGGTGGGCCAGGCTGCAATGGCAATGCAGGTACAGGGTGGACTAATCAATGCTCCCCTGTCCTTTCAGGAGAAGACAGCCCACAATAACTCTGAGAGGCTGCGGGCTGGAGTAGGACCACCCCACCTTCTAAGCTTGACCAAATACAAGCAGAAAGCACTGGAGCTGGAGAGGTGCCATGCGCCAAGGTCAACTGGCAGCTATGAGGTTGGGGTGCCACAGGGAGGTAAGAGTGCAGTGCACTCAGGTCAAAATGTCTGTCATTGCAACCATTCCACTGTTGTCTGTATATCAATTTCAGCCTCTAGCATGGAATCCCCATTGATAATGGAAAGATGAGGGCACCCTGATCTGGGTGCCAGGCATGAACAGTAATAGTGTAATGACTTCAACTAATGACATGTCCTTGTTCTCCCTTTCAGGCTCAGCAGAAGATCCTCAAGGTCAGGAGCCTGAAGGACCGCTGTTCACGCCAGAGGACACAGAGGATATAAACGCACCAGTGTCATACCCTCTAAGCCAGGCAGGCAACAGCGCAGATACCAGCACCTTGGTGGGAATTAGGTCATCGACTCGTATCTTGGTGAACAGTGGTGAGGGCATTTCACACTCACTTCAGGTGCAGGCAGAGGCAGAGAGTGACCAGGGCCCCAGCAGTTGGAGCAATGCTGGGGCCCAGGAACATGCTCAGTGGGTGGCTGATGATGTGCCTCTGGAGTTGTCCCTGAGGCAGCAGAGACTGGAAGTCCAGCTGGGTGAGCGGGACGGTCTGGCAGAGATACATGAGGGTATGCATGCCATGGTCTATGTTGTGGAGGAGTCCATGCGGAGCATGAGCAATGCAATGACCCTCATGGTCCAACGCACTGCCTCCTCCATGGAGAGAGTGGCGACTCTCATGGAGTGGCTCCTCCAGGAACTCAATCAGGGATTCCTGGGGGTGTGCTCGGACCTACAAACCCTCACACCAGCAATGACCTCAGGTGGTCAGTGTCAGTGTGGGAGATGGGTTAGGCACCCAGTATCCCAGCTAGGTGCCCATCCATCACTGGTGAGCAGGGTGGTGCAAAGCGACCTGATGTTGGCACACGAGCTGCTTGTTGTCTCTGTGGGCTTCTCTCAGAGCGCTTTGGATGAGGGCAGCAGCTCCTCCGCTCCTCTGCCAGTGACCATGGCATCCGATGAGGCTGCAGCAACTGGGGAGATGCCAGCCGTGCCACTGGCTGCTCCCTCCCAGCCGGGGCCAGCACAGGCTCCACGGGCCAGAGGATGCCCACCAAGATCATCAAGGCCAAAAGGACAGCAGAGTGAGCAGGCAATGTCATTGCCAGCGGGGTGGCGGGGGGGTGTGGGGGGGTGGGGTGGGGGGGGGGGGAGGGGGGGGGGGGGGGGGGGGGGGGCGGTGAGGGTGGTGGGGGGTGCTGCAGCTAGACGTAGAACCCGTAAATGCAAGCATAAATCACCTTACGCACAACACGGGCTTATCACTGGTGTTATTTCTTTTGCCCAACTTTTAATTTATTTTTAAGCTGGTGTGATCTTGAACACCTTTACATTTAATTTGATTTACGTACGCCAGGCACCACACCATTAAATGTGTTTGTATTCAACAAGCCTCTGGGTGCTTCATTAGGTGAAGGTTAACCCATGATGTTATGAGTGACTTGTTTGCCATTGAGCTTTATCAAAATGGCACATAATGTATGTTGTTGACCAAGTAGATGTTCCTGTCAGCTATCGAGTATGGAGCCTGCAACCCTGGTATGTGGTGGTTCATCTTTGGTAGGCTAGCCAAAAGAGCGTTGGATCAAAGTCTCCCAGGTATCCCTGCCTTCCTGGAGGTTGCCCAGGTCTGCGTCTATCCCCTCAGTGTTCTCCTGAGCATGCTCATCCTCGGACTCACTACTGGACTCATTGTCTGCTCCCAGAGCTGCTGCATCAACATCTTCTTCCTCCACTGCGTACCCCTTTTCCAGCACCAGATTGTGGAGAGTGCAGCATGCAACCAGCACCATTGCAGTGCGCCCCCAGAATGGTCCAGGCATCGGAAGCACATCTTGAGAAGACCGACGGCTCTCTCCATCACAGCCCCTGTGAACCGGTGGCTCCTATTGTACCGCTGCTCAGCTTCTGTTCTTGGATAGCGAAGAGGCGTCATGAACCACCTTCTGAGGGGATAGCCCTTGTCACCCAGCAGCTATCCATCCAGCAGGGCTGGAGCACTGAAGGGCCTCAGCATCTGGGAGTATCTGAGGATGTAGGCGTCATGGGAGCTGCCTGGGTACCTTGTACAGACTTGTTGAATCAGCATCCTGTGATCACACACTATCTGCACGTTCATGGAGTGGAAGCCCTTCCTGCTGACGAAGGCACCGGGCTCACCTGCTGGCGCCTTGATGGCCACATGTGTACAGTCTATTATACCCTGGACGCAGGGGAACACAGCAATCACAGCAAAGCCACTGGCTTGCTCTCCCTGGCCTTCCACATCCATACGGTAGTGAATGAAAGTCAATGCATGCCTGAACAGTGTCTTACCAGCTTGACACAACTTTGGCAGTTCATTGGGAGACTCCACAAAGATCACCCACCAACCCCTTGGAAAGAGTTGGAGGCATAGAAGTTGAGGACCACTGTGACCTTCAGCGCCACTGGCATGGGGTGCCTACCCGCACCGTTGGAGATGATCTCAGGGCCGATCATCTGACAGATGGAGGTCACGCTCTTCCTTGAGAGATGGGGCTTGCTTCGTCATTGCACCTCAGGCATATTGAGGTAGCTGCATCGCCACCAGTAAAAGCCGGATAGTGGCATCTTCTGCAGCCCTTTCCGCCTTGGACTTCCTGTTGGGCCTGCTCCCCTTGTGCCTGCGCCTCTCCTCCCACAGGTCGCTCCCTTGGAGGCTGAATAGGGACACCTGGCCTCCTCCCCCTTCTGGCCCTCTCTTCCTCCTCAGAGGAGGTGCCTCCAGCAGAGACCACAATCCCCGTTACCTGGGTAAGGGAAGGCTGTCTGATACCTGGAAGGCCCCTGGTGTTATGACTCCTCCTGAGTCCTGAACTGAAGCCTATTATTTCTGTCAAAGCAGCCCTGAAGCAAAAATGAAGTTGTGCTGTTCACACAAGCAAGCAGCAGCAAGTTATAATCTAAAGCACTAACAACTCGCATTAGCAAGCCCACTCCCCCCTCTCATCCCACCCGTTGATGAGGTTTTTGAAAATCGCACGGGCTACACAAAATCGATTTCAATTGGTGCCTCAAGGGCCTTAACTAGCCCGTTAATTAATGGCGGGCGCGCCACTGCCCTCATCGCGCCCGCCTTCTGAAATATCGCAATGGCGTGCGGCGATGGAGGGACACATGCCCTACGTCATCGCGCATCATTTTACATGCCCCCTGCACGCCAACTGTAAAATCCTGGCCCATGACATTACATTCTGATTAAGACCAAAAAAATGTCTTGCTGGGCATCACTAGAATCCCCTGCTACTTTACTCTAAGAAATGGGCAACCAGGTACTCAAAAGTTGTTATTGAAATTTTACAACTATTTTACACTGTGGTTTCATAAGTTTTGGAACAGAATTAGCAGCAGGGTTGATTTTCACTTTCAGATTGTTAGGCTCTTTGGTGCTGAGTGCCAATGAAAACTATTTCACAATGTAATATCCGATCATATCATGCAGAAATAATTACTGTTACTAATTGTGTAATATCCCCTAAATGCACATAGCTATGTCAGTGACCACAACATTCACTTACAGCTTAAGATATGATTTTCCTGTAAGCCATTGTATGAACAGGATGACACTGTAAAGAGAGAAAATAAATCATTCAGAAGTGTTTGGAAATGTATTCTATGTAAAGCCGTCTGAAAATAATTTTCATGGGTCTAATTTATTTGAAGAGACCTTTAACTGTGTTTTTGAAATGTTGGAATAATTTGTAAATGTCTCAATAATGTTATAATTTGAACTCACAAATGGTTTTAGCAAAGGTCATTTTAAATTTCAAAATGCCATTTCGATCTTAACATAGATTTTCCAATCTACTAAGCTGCCTTGTAATTGACATGTAGGTTGCTTGAAAAGAGATGTGGTAACTTTTGAATGTTTCCAGATTTGTCAATTCAAAAATGTCTGACTATTTTAAATTTTAAAATTAGTTATTTGAGATGTATACGCTTTCTCCTAAGCTCACATTAAACAAGCAACAACGGCTGTGTAGAAAGAAGCCTGTGGGGAAGCTGGTGTGAAAATCAAACAGAAACGTTAGTGAGTCTTTGAATGCAAAATTCATGTTCCATTTACCAATTTTGTTGGAATGTTCCATGCCGAAAGTATGCACAAAAAGACATGGCTGCCACACTGGTTAAGGCACTCCTTAGGTGTCCATGATGACAGTCTAAAACGAATGCTGGCTTTATTAAGATGTTTAAAAAGGAGCCCTGCTCTTCTTTTACCACTCATTAGGGAAATTGATGCCCGGGAGCATCAGGGTTATTATTAGAAGATTGGTTACTCCTGATCCTATTTCCTATGTTCCACTGTCCAGAGAAACATTTCAGAATCAACCAAGAAGCTGGCAGAGTCAGCGATACTTAAAGGAATCCCCAATTCTATTAGTTAAGTCTTTGATTAATTGTTTTTCATTGATGAGAATTTTTGGAGCCACCTTTTGGCTGAATTGCGGAAGTTGAGTTGCTGACAACTGTCAGCTACAGCTGCGCCATTTTACTTCAATAGCTGCAGGAACACCAGAAAAGGCAGGATTGTTGCTGGGATTACAAGTGAGGCTGCTGCAGCAGCAGAAACAGCAGCTACAATAAGTACAGATGTCTGGAAACTCAAAGAAGGTGGCAATCAAAGCAAGGGCTGAATAGCCTTACAGCCGTGTGGTTATTTTGCAACAGGATATTTTGCTTCAACATGACAGAGAAGCATTGTATGAGAAAGCTCACCTCAGCAGACAGGAAATGACTGACCAATGACAGGTGCAGCAGAGACTAGAGCCAAACCTCATGGCACTCACAGAGTGTGAAGGTGATGATGTCCACGTCCCAACGCCCCAATTTCTATGCACTATCTCATTCCAGGCTGCTGTCCACATGGCCGTCAAGTTGACAAATGTCCTCCTTGCAAGGAGGCAGCAATTCCATCACCTTTCTCATGCAGACTGCTGATCAGAAGAGAGAGAGATCTTGGATTTGTCTGCATGGCTGGGTTTCTCCAAATGCAAGGTGTTATTGACTACACACTCCTTGCCTTGCACTCTCCCATCAAGAACCAGGTAGGCTTTATAACAGGAAGGGGTTGCACTCCCAAAATATTCATTTGGTTTATGTCCACAGACAATGGTTACTGCAGGTCTGCATCCATTTACTTGGCAATAGTCATAATGTTCACTGGTTCTGTATCTGGAAATGGGTCGAGATGATTTTTTAACCTCATGGTCTCTATAGCAGGGAAGTAGCAACCTGAAAAGAAGGGAATGAAAATCAGTGTCTGGAAATAAACATGAGCAACATAATAGAATGACAGCATAGGAGCATAACAAGGTGAACCTGTGAAGCTGAACTGTCATATAGATATCCTTACCTGTCATTAGTATTCAGCATTGCAAGTTTTCCTCTGGCAAAATGCACTACTTGACTAAAAATGAAAGCACCATCCACCTCTACTATCAGGCAAGGATTCCTTAGGTTGCTCCCCTGGAAAAGCTTGATTCTTGCAAAATAACGTTGATTTTCAGGCCTGCAATTATGAAGCAACAAAATGTCAGTGTAAATATATGACCGAAGAAGCTTTCAATCAACCAGTTCATAAATATACAACAAAAGCCAAATGTTATGACTAGTACCAAAGTACAAGCTAAGGAGTGCTCAGAGACTGTTGGTAATTCTTATTGTAATAAATGACCGTTTTTTACTTACATGAATTACAAATGCAGGTACTGTAGGACCTAGCAATTACAAGCATGGCTCATGAACCAGAGCAACAACTGAAACTTGTTTTATTATCTCTGACAGAGACATGTTGCCTGGTTAACAGTGTGAAAGTTTGCAGCTTAAGAAAGTGGTTCAGACTTCAAGCATTCTAATCATGTTATTTTAGTCAATTACCTAGCTTAAAACTATCATTCTCTGATATGAGTTGAAATGATGCTTGAAACATAAGTTAAAAATCCAACTCATGGAAAACAAAGGCCCTGAACATCCTGTACCTTCATTTGGAGCTTTCTCTATTTTAGCCAATGCATTAACTTTTTTCTAACTCTCACACTAAAATAGTGGAGAGGGGAACTTCAGATGAATGTATCAAATGTTCACATACTGGTTTCCCATGTTGTAATTTTAGGGCCAAAGCGAACATGAATTCTCTCTTTTCCGAGTTACACAGTGGGTTTACTTTATTCCTCTTTCTGGCCCATTTGCCACAATCGATCCAGCTTCAGTTTGCGGGATGGGGGAGGGGAGTAGAGGACGATTTAGGCTGCAACTCCATGTCTGGCAATCATCCAGCCAGCAGGAGGCATGATTCATGTAAAACTCGATGATGTCAGATTTCTTTATCCCCAGGCTCCATCCTTTAGATTGTCTGAGAACTGGTGAGACTCTTCAAATAGGCAAAATGTGTTAAAGTGATAGACAGCCGCAGGATTTAAAACTTGGTGCCATCTGGTTGGGGTTCAATTACCTTAATGAGTGGAATGACTGCATCTCTCTCTCTCTTTCTCTCTCTTTCTCTCTCATCCTCCCCCTCCCTATAACACAGATGCTGCCGCTTACGAGGAAGAGAGTGAGGATATAATTGTTTTCCTCCCTCTGCATATACATACTTCAATATACAGTCATAAGAGGCATATTTAAGATGATGAACTTGACTCAAAAGAAAATTTCATTTACACCAAATGCCAGCCCTCTTTGAAATGTTTACAGGGTGGGGAGGAAACTAAGTAATGAAATTAATGAAAAACTGTGTAATGAAATTATAAACCTGCTCTTTTTAAGTAGGTTTATGATCTTATTACATATCACACACACAGAAAATCTCCTCTTGTGTTGTTAAATATACAAAATAAAAACAGAAAATGCTGGAAAAACTCAGCATGTTTGGCAGCATCTGTGGAGAGGGAAACGGAGTTATTGTTTCAAGTCCGTATGATTCCTCTTCAGAGCTAAAGAGAAGTAGAACTGTGATGCATTTAATACTGTTTAAGAGCGGGTGGAGCAGGTGGAGCAAAGTAGAAGGTCAGGGATAGGTGAGAGCTCAGGCAAGATTGACAAAGATGTCATGGACGCAAGACAAAGGGAGTGTTAATGGTAGTGTTAAAAACTAAAGAAGGTGCTGATAGTGGCATAAAGGTAAGATTACTATCTGACATCTTTGTCAATCTCGCCTGAGCTCCCATCTATCCCTGACCTTCTACTTTGCTCCACCTGCTCCAACCCCTTTTAAACAGAATCTATTACATTTCTACTTCCCTTTAGCTCTGAAGGGGAATCATATGGACTCAAAACGTTAACTCCGTTTCTCTCTCCACAGATGCTGCCAGGCCTGCTGAGATTTCCAGCATTTTCTGTTTGTATTTCAGATTTCCAGCATCCGCAGTATTTTGATTTTAACTTGGAATTGTGTACTGCCAGGTGAATTGTATTTAATTGTATATATGCATTATATATAAATATGTATTATACATCAATATGTTTATCACAAATATAATAAAGGCATGTTTGGATCATCTTGAAAGTGTGGTGTTCAGGCATATAGAACATTGCACAAAAGCAAAGCACTGCAGATGCTGGGAATTTTAAACATCTACCAAAAGTGCTGGAAACACTTTGCAGGGCAGACAGAAGCTTGGACGGTGAAACAGAGTTAAAATTGCAGTTTGGCGACCTTTCATCAGAACTCCGTGTTCTCTACTGCTTTAGTTGAATTTATGGTGATCCTCGTCATAAGTGTAGGAAAAGTGATGTCAGCAGATGCTATCAAAAACATACCTGGTTCATATGCTGAAAAGCAATTGCTCCAACATAGTTGAGTAGCTTTGCAAATGAATACTTGTTAACTTCAATTAAGAATGTAGCAGTGAGATTATGTTACTGATGTAAAATATTCTCATTCCTGAGGGCCACTAGCCCAAATATGATGTGTACAGATAACTGGGCAATTTGTCTGTGCCAACAAGATCATGTTATTTACTTCATGCAGCTAAGATTAGAGAATTGGGACCAATTATTGCAAATTATAACCATCCAATCGCTAATTATAGCTCTTAATTATTCATTAAGGTGCATTTGCAATTATTTTGCTTGTAACTATTGTAATTCTGAGTATTTCCAGAGTTGCAATTATATTGTATTGAAATATAAGCCTCTCCTGCGTTATATTAATTCATTGAGAGCATCTGGCCCATCACCACAGTCAGCCAATGCCTCTAACGCAGCACAAGTTTCCATTATAATATATAAATGCCAGAGATGTAATGGGTTTGGGAATCCTTCAGTCTCCCACACTCAGAAGCAACAGGGGGCATGTAGAATTCCTGGGAAATGGCTCCAATGGCCATTTTCAGCTGTTAATACTATTTCCCTGGGGCTTACTTTGGTCACTGTTGTAATATGCCTTTAAGGGATATTAGCATGACATCACGAGAAGGTGTGTCATGTGATCCAGCCTTATGTTAGGGACAGGAGGGGGATTAATTTAAACAGCCCTGATTTCTCCACCAACAATATGTCCATAAGTAGAAAAGTGTTTTTGATTTTTGATTTCCTCCGATATAAGTGGTGGTGTATTTTCCCCAAACCTACAGCAAACTCAAAATAAGGTAAGATAAGAGGGTTGGTTTGTTGTACACACACACAAAATATGGGAAAGGAGTTTTGTAATGTCCGCCCCTTTTTGCACTCATGCCTTAAAAGATGGATAAGGGAAAGAAAGGCATACACGGCAAGACCATGATTAAAATGAGTTATCGTTTGATGTGAGTCCAGAGTCCAGAATCAAAAGTCGAATGGCATCTTTCTTCAGAGGTTAGCGGACTGAAACTGCTGCAGGGTGACCTGACTTTCCAGAAGCGAGGACTTCCATGATGGAAGAAGGCAGGTAGAGATGAATGAGCCTTATAGGCACGGATACAGAAGTTCCAATGTTCCAGTAGTTCACAGTGTAGATGAGGGTCAGACAATTTACCTGCACATAACTCTTTCTGCTGCTACTTTTTGAGATGATAAAATGGTAGACTGCCTAGGTTCAGTTCCACATGGCAAAATTATAGGTTCTAGCAGCTTGGGGAAGGTCATGAATATACCTCCCACTTCTTCTCCAGTGTGTTGGACAAAGGATTATTTTCCCGGGTTTGGAATCTTCAGGTGTTTAATAGAGAAGTCAGGGCCCCTTTTGTCCTTGCAGACAATCCGTCTCCATTGGCCGGAGCTCTGCCTAAGAAATGTAAAAGGGTGTTGTTGCATTTCTGTGGAATTTGATTTTCTGCAGTCACTGGGGCATTAGCGTCTCTTTAAAGATTTGGGTTTGTCAAACATGCTTTCCCTTTTATAAATCCATGATGACTTTGTCCAATTCCATTGATATTTTCTAAGTGTCTTGTTACCACATCCTTTGTAATAGACTAGAGCATTTTTCTCACTGCTGATGTTAGGCTAACTGGTCTATAATTCCCTGCTTTGTCCCTCCCTTTTTTTTAAAAGGTGGTGTTACATTTGCCATCTTCCAATCTGCCAGGATTGTTCCAGAATCTACAGAATTTTAGAAAATGACAACCAACACATCCAATATTTTCATGGCCACCTTCTTTAGCATCCTGGGATGTAGATTATCAATCCCTGGGGATCTGTCGGCTTTCAGTAATCTTTTTGTTTACTAATTTCCTTCAATTCCTCCTTCTCATTAGACCCTTAATTCCCTAGTATTTCTGGGAAGTTATTTGCGTGTTCCTCCATGAAGACAGGACGAAAGTAGTTGTTTCATTGCTCTGCCATTTGTCTACAAAGGCCATATGGGTGGAGCTGAGGAATGGGAAAGGTGTGACCACACTAATAGGGTTGTATTATAGACCGCCCATTAGTCAGAGAGAATTGGAGGAGCAAATCTGTAGAGAGATAGCGGACCAATGTAAGAAACAGAAAGTTGTGATAGTAGGAGATTTTAACTTTCCACATATTGACTGGGATTCCCATACTGTAAAAGGGCTGGATGGCTTGGAGTTTGTCAAATGTGTTCAGGAAAGTTTTCTAAGGTACTAACGAGAGAGGATGCAATACTTGATCTCCTATTAGGGAACCAGACAGTTCAGGTGACAGAAGTATGTGTAGACGAACATTTTGGGTCCAGTGACCACAATGTCATCAGTTTTAAGCTAATTATGGATAAGGATAGGTCTGGTCCTCGAGTTGAGATTCTAAATTGGAGAAAGACCAATTTTCTGAAAATGAGAAAGGATCTAGGAAGAGTGGATTGGCATAAGTTGTTTTCTGGCAAGGATGTGTTCAGTAAGTGGAAGGCATTCAAAGGCGAAATTTTGAGAGTGCAAAGTTTGCATGTTCCTGTCAGGATTAAAGGCAAAGTTAACAGACATAGGAAACCTTGGTTTTCAAGGGATATTGGTGATCTGGTTAAGAAGAAGAGAGAGGTGTATAGCCGGTATAGGCAACAAGAAGCAAGTGAGGTACTTATAGAGTATAGAAAATGTAAGAAAATACTAAAAAAGGAAATCAGGAAGGCAAAAAGAAGACATGAGGTTGCTTTGGCAGATAATGTGAAGGTAAACCCGAAGGGTTTCTACAAGTATATTAAGAGTAAAAGGATAGTAAGGGACACAGTTGGTCCCCTTGAAGATCAGAGTGGTCGTCTATGTGTGGAGCCTCACAAGATGGGGAGATCTTAAACAGTTTTTTTGCATCAGTATTTACTCAGGAAACTGGCATAGTGTATAAGGAAGGAAGGGAAACAAGCAGTAGTTTCATGGAACATATAGAGATTAAAGAGGAGGAGGTGCTTGCTGCCTTACAGCGAATAAAGGTAGATAAATCCCCGGGCCTGACATGATATTCCCTCGGACCTCGAGGGAGACTAGTGTAGAAATTGCAGTGGCCCTGGCAGAAATATTTAAAATGTCCTTAGCCACGGGTGAGGTGCCGGAAGATTGGAGGGTAGCTCATGTTGTTCCATCATTTAAAAAAGGCTGCAAAAGTAAACCAGGTAATTACAGGCCAGTGAGCCTGACGTCAGTAGTAGGTAAATTATTGGAAGGTGTTCTAAGAGATCGGATATATAATTACTTGGACAGCTAAGGGCTGATTAAGGATAGTCAGCATGGCTTTGTGCGTGGTAGGTCATGTTTAACGAACCTTGTAGAGTTTTTCGAGGACCTTACCAAGAAAGTAGATGAAGGAAAGGCTGTGGATGTTGTCTACATGGACTTTAGTAAGGCCTTGACAAGGTCCCACATGGGAGGTTAGTTCAGAAGTTTCAGACACTTGGTATCCATGGAGAGGTTGTAAACTGGATTCAAAATTGGCTGTGTGGGAGAAGACAGAGAGTGATAGTGGATGATTGCTTCTCAGACTGGAGATCTGTGACTAGTGGTGTGCCTCAGGGATTTGTGCTGGGACCATTGTTGTTTGTTGTCTATATTAATGATTTGGATGATAATGTGGTGAATTGGATCAGCAAGTTTGCTGATGACACTAAGATTGGAGGCATTGTGGACAGCGAGGAAGGCTTTCAAAGCTTGCAGAGAGATCAGGACCAACTGGAAAAATGGGCCAGAAAATGGCAGATGGAATTTAATGCGGAGAAGTGTGAAGTGTTACATTTTGGAAGGTCAAACCAAGGTAGGACATACACAATAAATGGTAGGACACTGAGGAGTGCGGAGGAACAAAGGGATCAGGGAGTTCAGATACATAGTTCCCTGAAAGTGGTGTCACAGGTAGACAAGGTTGTAAAGAAAGCTTTTGGCATACTGGCCTTCATAAATCAAAGTACTGAGTATAGGAGTTGGGATGTTATGGTGAGGTTGTATAAGACATTGGTGAGGCCAACTTTGGAGTATCGTGTGCAGTTCTGGTCACCTAACTACAGGAGGGATATCAGTAAGATTGAAAGAGTGCAGAGAAGATTTACTAGGATGTTGCCGGGTTTTAAGGAGTTGAGTTACAGGGAAAGATTAAACAGGTTAGGACTTTATTCCTTGGAGCGCAGAAGAATGAGGGGAGATATGAAAGAAGTTTACAAAATTATGAGGGGTATAGACAGAGTAAATGCGAGTAGGTTCTTTCCACTTAGAAGAAATAAACACGAGAGGACATGGCTTTAGGGTGAAAGGGGAAAGGTTTAGGGGGAACATTAGGGGGAACTTCTTCACTCAGAGAGTGGTGAGTGTGTGGAACGAGCTGCCATCTGACATGGTAAATGTGGGCTCACTCTTAAGTTTTAAGAATAAATTGGATAGATACATGGATGGGAGAGGTCTGGAGGGTTGTGGACTATGTGCAGGTCAATGGGACTAGCGGAATAATATTTTGGCACAGACTAGAAGGGCTGAATGGCCTGTTTTCTGTGCTGTAGTTCTATGGTTCTATGGTTCTATAAATTCTCCTGCCTCAGCCTGTAAGGGACCTACATTTTTCTTCACTTATTGTTCTTGCATAGTTCTAAAAATTTTATAGTCTGCTTTTATACTCCTTGCAAGTTTACATTCATACTCTATTTTTCCCCTCTTAATCAATCTCTTAGAATTTGCTGAATTCTAAGCTACTCCCAATCCTCAAGCTTGACACTTCTTCTAGCAACTTTATGTGACTCCCCTTTGTATCTAATACCATCCTTAATTTCTCTTGTTAGCCATGGTTGGACTGCTTTTCCTGTTGTTTTTGTGCCAGAAGAGAATATATAACTTTTGACGTGCATTCCTTAAATATTAGCCATTGCCTATCCACTGTCAGGCCTTTTAATGAAGTTCCCCAATCTATCTTAGCCAACTCATGCCTCAGACATTCACAGCCTCCTTTGTTTAGATATAGGACCCTAGTTTTGGATTGGACTAGATCACTTTCCAACCTAAGAAAGAATTCTATCATGTTATGGATATTGGTCACTTTGTGGGGCATGGACACTAGTATTGGGGAAAGTGGAATATGTACCATTGGGACGGTCTACACCTGAACCATGCTGGGGCTGGTGTCCTGTGAGCTGCCTAGGGAAGTAGAGAGGGTTTTAAACTGCATAGTAGGGGCAAGGGATCAAATTTGGGAAGATGTGATAAACAAAAGAGTAGAGACAAGACAAGAAAGACGGGTCTTACTATGGAAAATGATGAACAAACTGACAGGAAGGGACAGAATACAAATCTAAGAGTGAATCAGCAGATAAGGCTACATGCCACAAAAATAATAAAAGGACAAACTAAAGGCTCTGTATCTAAATGCGCGTAGCATTTGAAAGAAAACAGAGGAAATGATAGTGCAAAGAGAAATAAAAAAGTACGATCTGATAGCCATTATATAGACATGGCTACAGGCTGACATAGATTTAGACCTAAATATTGAAGGGTATGTGACATTTAGGAAGGACAGGGAGTTAGAAAAAGGTGGAGGGGTGGCTCTGTTAATTAATGATCGTATTAGCACTTTAGAGAGGGATGTCCTAAGTTCAGGAAGCCAGGATGTAGAAGTGGTTTGTGCTGAAATGAGGAATGATAAAGGCAAGAAGTCACTTGTGGGAGTGGTGTACAGGTCCCCTAATTGTAACTACACATTAGGACAGAGTATAAAAGAAGAGATGATGGGCCTTGCCATAAAGATACAACAATAATAATGGGGGATTTTAATATATAGTCTGGAAGAATCAGATGGGCAAATGTAGTGTAGATGAAGTGTTCATAGAATGTTTTCAGGATAGTTTCTTAGAATAGCACGTTCTGGAATCATCCAGAGAGCAGGCTATACTAGACCTGGTATGGTGCAACGAGATAGGATTAATTGACCTTCTAATGAAGACACCCCTAGGTATGATAGAATTTTACATTTATTTTGAGGAAGAAATGTGTGTGTCCAAGAGTAGTATTTTAAACTTAAATAAGGGCATTTAAGAGGGCATGAAAGCATGAAAGTGAACTAGCAAATGAGGTTAAGGGATAGGTCAATAGAAGCTCAGTGACAGACATTTAAAGGGATATTTCAGAATACACAGAATATATACATTCCAATGAGAGGAAAAATTCCAAGGGGAGGGTCCACCATCCGTGGTTAACTAAAAAGCTAAAGACTGTACCAAACTTAAAGCAGAAGCATATAATTATGTAGACAGGTGGCAGATTAGAAGATCGAAATAATATAAAGAACAGCAAAGAATGACAAAGATTAGTAAGGAGAGAAAAATTAGAGCATGAGAGAAAGCTAGCTAGAAATATAAAGAAGGATAGTAAAAGTTTCTATAGATATATAACTAAGAAAATAGTTAACAAAGTGAGCATTGGTCCTATAGATAGTGCATCTGGGGAATTGATAATGGAAAGTAGAGAGATGGCGGGTGAATTAAACAGATATTTTGCTTTAGCCTTCACTTTAGAGGATACAAGCAACATCCCGGAAATAGCTGTCAATCAGGAACAGAGGGAGGGAGGAACTCATGGAAAATTACAATCACCAGGGAAGTGGTATTGAGCAAATCGCTGGGGCTGTGGGCTGACAAACCCTCAGGTCCGGATGGAATTCACCCTAATATCTTGAAAGAAGTGGCTAGTGAGATAGTTGATGCCATGGTTTTAATTTTACTAAATTCCCTAGATTCAGGGAAGGTTCCATTTAGACTGGAAATTAGCAAATATAGCTCTTTTATTCAAAAAGAGTGGGAGACAGAAAGCAGGAAAATATAGGCCAGTTAGCCTAACATCTGTCACAGAGAAAATGTTAGAAGCTATTATGAAAGATGTTATAACAGGGCACTTAGAAAAGTTCAAGGCAATCAGGCAGAGGTTTTTGTAAAAGGTAAATCATGTTTAACCAATTTATTGGAGTTCTTTGAAGGGGTCACACATGTGCTGTGGATAAAGGGGAATTGGTGGATGTACTGTACTTAAATTTCCAGAAGACATTTGATAAAGTGCCACATCAAAGGTTATTGCGGAAAATAAACACATGGTGTAGGGGGTAACATATAGGCATGGACGGAAGATTGGTTAGCTAATAGGAAGCAGAGTTGGCATAAATGGGTCTTTTTCTGGTTGGCAGGATGTGATGAGTGGTGTGCCACAGGAATCAGTGCTGGGGTCTCCACTTTTTACAATTTATGTAAATGACTTGGATGAAGGGATTGAAGGAATGGTGACTAAATTTACTGACAACACAAGGATAGGTAGGAAAGTAAATTACGAAAAGGACGTGAGGAGGCTACAAAGTGACATGAGTTAAGTGAGCGGGCAAAGATTTAGCAAATGAAATATAATGTGGGCAAATGTGAAATTGCTCATTTTGGCAGGAAGAACAAAAAAAGAGCTCATTATCTAAATGGAGAGAGATTGCAGAGATCTGAGATTTAGAGGGACCTGGGTGTCCTCGTGTATGAATCACAAGGTTAGTATGCAGGTACAGCAGGTAATTGGGAAAGCTAATAGAATGTTATCTTTTACTGTGTGGGGAATTGATTACAAAAGTAGGGAGGTTATGCTTCATTTGTATAGGGCTTTGATGAGCCCACATCTGGAATATTGTGTACAGTACTGGTCTCCTTATTTAAAGCAAGATGTAAATGCGTTAGAACCAGTTCAGAGAAGGTTTACCAGACTAATATCAGGAATCGGTGAGCTGTCCTATGAGAAAAGGCTCGACAGGTTAGGCTTGTATCCACTGGAATTTAGAGTAAGTGGTAACTCAATTGAAATCTTTAAGATTGAGGAGTCTTGACAGGGTGATTGTGGAGGACATGTTTCCTCTTGTGGGAGAATCTAGGACTAGGAGTCACTGTTTAAAAATAAGGGGTCACTCACTTAAGGCAGATAAGGGAAAAAAAAATTTCTGTCAGAGGGTTGAGAGTCTTTGGAACTCTGCTTCCACCACCTTTTGAGGAAGAGAGTCTTTGAATAATTTTAAGGCAGAGCTAGATAGATTGTTGATTAACAAGAGGATGAAAGGTTATCGGGGGTAGGCAGGAATGTGGGGTTGCGGTTACATTCAGATCAGCCACAGTGCAGGCTCGAGGGGCTGACTGACCTACTCCTGCTTCTAATTTGTATGTAACTTCATTTGCTTGGCAAGGGGACTTTTCTTTTTTAAACAAAAGCCAGCCCCTAAAATCTCTTCAGAACCTCTTCCAGGGTTGACCACATGTTCTGCTTCTCTGGATCCTGTGATTAGGATGTTGTCCAGGTACACTATAACTCAGAAGTCCTTGTAGTGAGCTTCCCATGGTTCTTTGGAAAATCGCACAGGCCCGACGACACACTGAAGGGTAGGCGTGTATATTGGTAGAAGCAATGGGAGGATATTGGGAGGGGTAGAGGAAGTGAGAGACTTGGTGTGCATGTCCAAAGGCCCATGAGGGGCAGGACAGGTGGATAAGGTGGTAAAGAAAGCATATGGATTGCTTTCCTTTATTGGAAGAGGGATAGAATACAAAAGCAGGATGTAATGGAACTGTATAAAATGCTGATTAGGCCACAGCTGAAACTTTGTGTACAGTTCTGGTTGCCACATTACAGGAAGGACATAATTGCTCTGGAGAGAATACAGAGATTTACAAGAATGTCGCCAGGGTTTGAAAATTGCAGCTGTGAGGAAGGATTGGATAGGCTGGGGTTATTTTCTTTGGAACTGAGGAGGCTGAGGGGTGATCTAATTGATGTGTACAAGATTGAGGGGCCTACATAGAGCAGGCAGGGATGCCCTCTTTCCCCTAGCAGGGAGGTCAATTACTGGCGGCACAGGTTTAAGGTGATTGGTAGAAGGATTAGAGGGGACATGAGGAAAAACTTTTTCACCCAGAGGGCGGTGGGTGTTTGGAATTCACTGCCTAGTTTGGTGGTGGAGGTAGAGATCTTCAATGTATTTAAAAGGCACCTGGATCTGCACCTAAAGTGCTGCAACTTGCAAGGCTACAGACCAGGTGCTGGACGGTGGGATTAAAATGGGCAGAAAATTTTGTTTTCTTCTTTTCTTTTTTGGCTGGTGCAGGCATGATGGGCTGAATGGCCTCTTTCTGAGCTGTAACTTCTCTATGGTTCAATGGTTCTAACGCCACCTTGCATTTATGCTGTGTCCATACCATTGTAATATGTCGCATGGCATCGTTGCAGAGTCAAACACATTTGGATGATGTGTGGGGTAGACTAGTGCTTGGGTCTATAAAAAGCAACTACATCTTCCCCCTCCCACCAAATAGCTTAGCAATGATTAATCCAAAGATTCACTGAATTATTGTTACGAGCTCGGTAGAGACCAATAATTTCTGAAAAGATACTTGAATTTCCAATGACTGGAAGGATCACACAAGATTACAAATTTTCAGACTTCTACTAAAATCAACATTGGCCAATGATTATTTTTGTAGTCAACTTATACTCTAAACTACAGAATGAGTGAGGGTGATATTATTTGACTGTAATAGAGCATAGATAGCTGGACGGACAGACGAGTGGCAGATGAAATTGAATACAGAATTGAGGTGATGCATTTTAGCAGAAAGAATAGGGACAATATAGACCCAATGGCAATTTTTTGGGACCTCAGGGTTCATGTGCATAGATCTTTGAAGGTGGCAAAACAAACTGAGGGTAATTAGCAAGGCATGTGGAACTTTGGACTTCATAAATAGACGTACTGAGTACAATAGCAGAGAAGCTCTGGTTAGGCCACAAATGAAGCATTGCATACAATTCTGGTCACTATACATTAGGAAGGATGCGAGGATCCTTGAGACAGTGCAGTGAAGATTTACCAAAATGCCAGAGATAAGGGATCTTCTAGCTACAAGGTTAGGTTGGAGAAGCTGGGCTTATTCTCCTTGGAGCAAAGGAATTTGAAGAGAAATTTGATAAAGGTGTACAAGACAATAAAATATTTAAATATTAGCTGATCGTACAAGGGCATGGGGTTACAGATTTAAGGTTTTGAGCATGAGATGTAGGGAATTTGAGGAAGATCTTATTAAATTTATTAGTGAGTGGTAATGATCTGGAACTCACTGCCTTCGAGGGTATTGGAAGTGGGGAAAATTAATAATTTCAAAAGGCAATTGGATGGTCCTCGAGGAAAAAGTTTGCAAGTCTGAGGATAGAGCAAGAAGTGAGACTGACTGGCTTACTCTACAGAGAGCACGTGGGCCCAATGTGCCGAATGGCCTCCTTCTGTGCATTAATGATGCTTTGGTGCTATAAGTGGCTGCCTCTTGTGCCCTAATTTTTGATTCAGTGACCCCGTTTGGCAGAGCATGTTCTTGGGTATTGGGTGACAACAGGATTGTGTTGGATGTAATGCCTACTACAGCCAAATAGTTTCCCAAACCTATTGTGCGTAGGCTAACATTGGAATAATGTACTAAGTGGTGCTTAACACCAATGGAAAAATAGGGAAGATGTTGTATACCTATAGTTCTGCATGTATTGACCTAGCTGTGCTTTGCTGTGCAATAAAATTAATTGGTGGAAAATCATGTTTTGGGGTATACAATTTCCCAAAACCTTCCTCAGGAACTGGGATTGTTGAAGCTGAAAATCACCTTCAAAAGAGAAATGAGTTTTTTAAATTATAAAAGCAACACTCCTCCTACAGCACCAATGAGAGGTGTAAAATGGCAGAGGATCCATAGCTGATGCCAGAAAAATTTCATGAGTTGCTGCTCCCTGGCCCCAGCTGAGATGTTGCTATTTGTCACTACATTCTGCTTTCTATTGTTAAATCAGTTTTAGATCAAACCAGTGCATTTTCTATTCATTGACTGGCTTTAATTTCCTTTAGAAACTGAGAAACTATCACATGTATTCTGAAAGTCCAAGGACTGGGTATTCACATATTCACTGGGTTGCCTTTCTCAACCAATTTAATTGCTTGTTCAAATATTATCACTAGGTTTATAAGGTATATTCTATTACTTTGAAATGCATAGAAACCAATGCTTTTTATCTCTTTATTCTTCTCATAAACACTGATAGTATCCCATAAAATGCTCTTGCCCACTACACTGGTTGTAATTCCTATGTTCATGCATTAATTCCTTTTGCTCGCTATCCTCCAGAGAGTATTTGCTTTGAAACCAGCTCTACAACAATCCCCACTCTGTTTGGCATTTTTGCAGAAATCAGATCCCATTAGCTCCTGAGAGATTGTTGCTTGCTCCAGCACAGAATGAATCTGACCTTAGAAAGGATCGACAAATACAGAGGGAAAGGACACCGCTTGCATAATGGCACCTCTGTGGAACATATGCAATTAGTTGAAGCTGATCTGGGATTGAAAGAGCATATGCAGGTGCATTTAATTAGTCAGTCTGGTTACTATGCAGGTATCTGTGGTTGCCAATTAATGGCCACAGGGGATTGTGGGCTAGCTCCTTCTGTGCAAATATAAAGCTCAGAACAAAGATTTGTTTTGTGTTTGTACCTCTGGTTGAATTGCGGAATCAAATACGCTTAACAAGTTTGCTGAAATAACACATGCTGGGATTTCTTTCTCTTAAATTTATGGCTGATCTTGTTGATATTATTGAATGCATTTCAAAGTTGACTGCAATTTCTAAATTGGGAGGGAAAAAGGACTTTCACCAAGGAGTTGAGATGCAGGAGCCAGGTCTGTTGTTTGATTAGAAATCTACCTCCAATGGAAAACTGATTAAAGTTTGGATTTTCACTGGGTGAATCCTTAAATGACATGGAGACAGGTTATGTCCACCTAGACCCAATAGAGGAAGGAATGGAGATAGGTCAGGTGAAGTGTGAGATTCATTTAGATTCCCCACTGAGGCTGCTGGTTGTCCTAAAGGAGGAGTCTGTTAATCGTACCAAAGCCTTCCACATCACCAGAGGGAAGCGAGATGTTAGAGACCTGGCACCCAGAAGAAGGGAGACCCTTGTTTCATCAGTGCAAACCTGGATGTAATGCTGAGGGTGATGAGGGAGGTCTTCTTCCTGAAGGGTGACATGAGGAGGCCACCTTGATATGCAGCAGGGGTACCTCCCTGTTCAGCTTCTCTTCCCTCTGCCTCCACTTCTTCCACCTTTCTTATCTCCCGCTTCTGCTCCTCCCATGATGAGCTTTCTTATTCCAGGGATTCACCATCCTCGAGGTCCATACTGCTCTGAGGGCCACGCTATGGAGAGTGCAGCAGACCACCACAATGACTGAGAACCATGAAGGGTGGGGGGGGGTGGGTACTTGACCTGTCCAGTCACCAGCATTGCACCCTGAGAAGCCTGATTACCTGCACAATGGCTGCCTTGTTGAGCAGGTAGCAGTGGTTGCATTAGCTCTTTCCCTCTGTCTGGGGCTCCCATAGATGGATAATTAACCTCTTCAAGGGATTTCACTTGTCCCCTGGGATCCTGTACACACTTTGGGGATTGGAGTGAAGATCTGAGACACCTTGGACAGATGGATGATGAAAAGAATCATGATAGCTGCCAGGAAAGCAAGTGCACACATGGAGGAAGCCCCTGTTGAGGTCACAAACCAGTTGAATGTTGAAGTGGAAGCCCTTGCTGTTGTTGGATCTCACTAGCTGATCACTGAATGCCTTGGTGGCCACATGGTTGCAATCATTGATGGCTTTCACCTGGAGGAATCCAGTGATGGAGGTAAGATCCGATGCCCACTATTCCTGTGAGGCCACGCCTGGTGTAAAATGGATGTGCTGTCCACTCTGGCAAAGAGAATGAGTAACTGGCAAGATGCATTGGCAGCCATTTCTGAGATGCCAGAAGCAAAGAAGTTCAAGGCCACAGTGACTTTGGTCACTGGCATGGACAGGGAATGGCAACCAGTGCTGTGAGGTGCAAGGTCTTGGGCGACAAGGACACTGATATCTATGACCCCCTGCCTGGAGAATTGCAGCCTCAGTCAACTCCAGGTAGCTCCTTCTTCAGCAGTCAATCCTGTTTTAAGGATGTGCCTTTTGTTATCTTCCTGCCCTCCTTTCTTCTCCCATGTCCTGATACCTGGAACTCTGCCCTTCCTGCAGAGGGTGCTGTCCCTCATCACCACAGGGCCCAACATTTGACAGTCTTGCCCCCATTGCCAACTGAAGACTTCCTTCTGGGCAGGTGGTAGTCAAATTGTCCTTAGCAGGCTTGTTCCCTCCTCTTCTGCTCTCACGATGTTAGGATGTGCTAAATCCATTCACATTCAGGTGCTGAGTGCCCACTCCCAAGGCAGCACAGCCTAAAGGAATGAAACAACAATGTTCTGGGGGTATGGAGGAAGGGGAGCTGAGGGGAGGGGCCACACACTTGGAAAAGCTTGTCAAAAGTGAGCATTCTTCCACAACCAGGACAGTTCGCCTGCAGTTCCATTGACATGCTTGGAGTCGGGCCTCTGAAGCTTTTCTACCCAATCAAGCAATCAAGAGGGCGCATATCTAGGGAACTGATTGGTCACATATGCCACCTACTGCAGAATCTGACGCCATGGGGACATGGAGGGCATCCACTGTCTGTGGCCATGAAAGTGACCACGTTGCTCAATTTTTATGGCAGTGGCTCTTTCTAAGGTGCCACAGGTGACCTGTGTGGGATCTCGCAAACCTCCACACACAAGTGTATCCATCTTCGCGAAGGCACAGAACTTTGTGCATTTTGCCCAAGATCAGGAAAGCCAGGAAGTGCGACCAAATGCTCCAGAATCTTGAACCCCTCAGGCACAGTCTTCAAATTAATATGCGTTTTAAGGGGCAGCAGAGCAATTGGATGATTGGGCCATGGCACATTCACTGGAGGAGGCACTTGGCCCCTTTGCAATGTCTTTATTCAGGTTTGGACTAGTATCCATCATGGTTCATGCTAACAGTGCAGCCTTGCAGTGTGGGTTAGGAGAATGCCTGTGCCTGAGCCGAGAGCACAGCATGCAGCCTAATGGGCAAAGCTGCTGCCAATTGGTCAATTAGAGTGGGGCAGAGGTGGGTCGGGTTGCGGACAGCCATGAAGTGCACTACACATTGGCCATCAAGCGGTGGCCAGCACTCCCCTGCAGGCATGAAGAGGCCTTCAGACTTAACCTAGAGAGGTTTGTAGTGTGCCATACTAACCCACGCCTCTCTCTCTTTGATCCTGCAGGAGGAGAACATCAAGATCATGGAGCCTGGTGATTTGACAGTACACCTCATGGCTTGCAGAGGCCAGAGAAGAAGAAGGGAGCGTGGAGGTGCCTGTCTCGGCAAAGGGAGGAGCACCTCCCTCAAGATGAAGGGGCAGCAGGGCCTGCTGCACATGCAGCTGAAGATCCAGAGAGCTCTTGCTCCAAGGCACCTTGCTGGAGCCAGGGTCTATAGTCATCCACAGGAATGACAAGCACAGTCTGAGAACCAGTATCGCCAAAGAGGGCGCATAACTAGGGAACTGATCGGTCACATATGCCACCTACTGCAGGATTTGACGCCATGGGGACATGGAGGGCATCCACTGTCTGTGGCCATGAAAGTGACCACGGTGCTCAATTTTTATGGCAGTGGCTCCTTCTAGGGCACCACAGGTGACCTGTGTGGGATCTCGCAAACCTCCACACACAAGTGTTTCCATGTCTGCGAAGGCACAGAACTTTGTGCATTTTGCCCAAGATCAGGAAAGCCAGGAAGCAAGAGTGTTGGGATTTGTGCAGATCTCAGATTATCCACACATGCAGGGTGCCATCAACTGCACTCGCATGATGCTTCATGGCAACAAGCAGTCAACTACCTCAACCGCAAGAGCTTTCACTCACTGAATGTTAAGCCCATGCATGACCATCACAAATGCATCCTACAGGTCTGCACACAATTCTCAGGGACCATCCTCAACTCGTACATCCTTAGCAGGTCTCTGATCCCTGACATCTTCCAGGGTCCAAAGGGGCTGCCACATTGGCTCCTCAGGAACAAGGTCACATGTAGGCCAGACCAGGTAAGGACAATAGGTTCTTAGTGAACCAGATGGGTTTTTAACAACAATGGTTTCATTGGACTTTTAATTCCAGATTTTTATTGAATTCAAATTCCACCATCTGCCGTGGTGGGATTCAAACCCAGGTTCCCAGAGCATTACTCTGGATTACTAGTCCAGCGACAATATCACTACGCCATCATCTCCCCTTAATGCTTTTAATGCAGTAAAATGTCCCATGGCTCTTCAATGGAGCATCTCAGATAGAACTTGACAGTGAAGACATTAGGATAGATGACCAAAAGCTCAGTCGATCTGATAGGTTTTGAGGCAGCATTTGAAGGAGTAGAGAGAGGAAGAGAAAGCCAGAAATTTAGGGAGAGGATTCAAGATCTTGGGGCCCAGACAGATGAAGGTGTGGCCACCAGTACTTCCAAATATCCAAGGTTTATATTTCCAATTCAGGAATCTAAAACAAGAGGATGAGATATACTTAATCTAAATTTAATTGTAAGATTTAGGGCAGAAGACAGGATTAAAAAAAAAAAACAGTGGGTTGTATAGCTGTGGAATGCACGACCAAAGTTAATAATCAAATCAGAGACCACATCCCATGATGTTGTAAGCTAAAGAGTGCTAGGATTTTGACTCAGTGATGATGAAGGATTGACAATTTTTTCAATGTCAGGATGATGTGTGGCCTGGTGGGGAACTTGGAGGTGTTCTCATGTACAGGCTGCCCTTGCAGGTAGCGGAGGCCGAGGAGGGTGCCACTGCCACAAAGCAGGACCCTGAAATCCAGCCGGGGCCTTCCAGGTCCCACCCTCCAGAGGACGCCTGCCAAGGTCATCACTGACAACAGGATGTCACAGTCAGCAGGCTGCCTCCACCTCTGTTGTGATGTCAGGGGAGAACCAAAATATAGCAGCAGGGTTAGGAAGGTTAAGAAGATGTAACTCTTGTCAGTACAGCCTGGGTATGGGCATACACACTGTTCACTATTGTCAATAAACTCCCAAGAATGTCTCCCTTCCAATGGCTCCTTATTATGATAAGCAGTATTTGTGTCACTCAGATGTGAAACTTGGTTCCTGCACAAGATAAAAGCAGGTATCTCAGTCCAGGGCCTTTTCCCTGTGCAGTGGGTAACCTTCAGACTAAAGTGATTGTCCAGCTTCACACTTGCTGGACACATTAGTGATGCCTGCACCTCAATGGTACTTGTTGTTGTTGCCAGAATGTCATGGGCAGGCGGAGTTCCGTCATTCTGTGTGCTCTCAGCACCTTTGAGGTGGGGCTGACCCCCACATCTTCAGAATCTGTGGCTGGTGACGCTGTGCTCCTGAGGGGACAGGTGCTGAAGGCTGACAAACAATCAAATGCATTTAAAATTTCACAGCTGCGTCTCCGAGGTATGACTCTGATCACAGAGCGCAAGCGAGCACAGGAGTCAGACATTCACAGAAGGAATGTGAAGATCTGTGGAATGTCCTCATTGCATGTCATCATGATCTTCCTGCAGCCTAGTGATTATTAGGACCTCTGCTGCGTCTCCATGACATGGGCCTGAGCAGTGAGGGTCTGTGCGCTGCCATCAGCCACACAGGAATCAAATGTTCACAGATGCCAGGTGAGGATGTCAGGACTGTCCTCACTGCATCTAGTCATCATTTTCCACGAATCTTGCAGCTATGAGGGCCTACCGAGCACGCCTGCCTCATCTGGTCAGTGCAATGGCTTCATCACCGCCTTTGAGGAACTCATCGCTGTCATCTCCTTCAATGTCCTCCTCATCGGAAGAGCTGTGCAGCTCTACCATCTCCTCCTCAGCCAGGTCCTACCTCTGTTGCAGCACCAGGTTGTGGAGCACGCAGGAAGAGACAATGATGAGTGACACCCACTAGGGACTGTATTGCAGTGCTCCACAGGACCTGTCAAGGCACTGGAACCTCACGTACAAAATGTTTATAGTTTGCTCCACTAAAGTCCAGGTCATGGCATGAGCCTCGTCTCTGCTGCAGTCTGAGGTTGACTCTAAAATGGCCTAGCAAGCCACTCATTTGAAACAAACTGCTACAAGGACACAAAAAAGGAATGAAACTGGACAGACTACCCAACATCAGGGGGACTAGTGCCAAAATGGGGAGAGCTGTCTCACAGATGACTCAAGCAACAGCCTGAGACAGTCATCCTCATGGAATCATACCTCACTGATAATGTCCCAGACACCACTGTCACCATCCTGGGCATATCCTGTCTCACCGGCAGGACAGACCCAGCAGAGGTGGTGGCACAGTGGTACACGATTGGGATGGAGTTGCCCTGGGACTCCGGACCCCATGAAGTCTCAGGGCATCAGGTCAAACATGGGCAAGGAAACCTCCTGCTGATTATCACATACCACCCTCCCTCAGCTGATGAATCAATGCTCCTCCATGTTGAACACAACTTTGGGGAAGCACTGAGGTTGGCAAGGGTGCAGAATGTTCTCTGAGTGGGGGACTTCAATGTCCATCACCAAGAGTGGCCCAGTAGCACCACTACTGGCCAAATCCTAACTGACAGCTGCCAGACTGGGTCTGCGGCAGGTAGTGAAGGAACCAACAAGAGGGAAACACATGCTTGACCTCACCCTCACCAACCTGCCTGCCACAGAGACATCTGTCCATGACAGTATGGGTAGGAGTGACCACCGCACAGTCATTGTGGAGATGAAGTCCAGCCTTCACTTTGAGGATACCCTCCATCGTGTTGTGTGGCACTACCACCATGCTAAATGGGATAGATTTCAGACAGATCTAGCAGCTCAAGACTGGGCATCAATGAGGCACTGTGGGCCATCAGCAGCAGCAGAATTGTACTTGAACACAATCTGTAACCTCATGGCCCGGCATATCCCCCACTCTACCATTACCATTAAGCCAGGGGATCAACCCCGGTTCAATGAAGAGTGCAGGAGGGCATGACAGGAGCAACACCAGGCATACTTAAAAATGAGGTGTCAACCTGGTGAAGCTATAAAACAGGACTACTTGTGTGCCAAACAGCAATAAGCAGCAAGTGATAGACAGAGCTAAGTGATCCCACAACCAACAGATCAGATTTAAGCTCTGCAGTCCTGCCACATCCAGTCGTGAATGGAGGTGGACAATTAAACAACTCACTGGAGGAGGAGGCTCCACAAATATCCCAACCTCAATGATGGGGGAGCCCAGCACAGCAATGCAGAAGATAAGGCTGAAGCATTTACAATAATCTTCAGCCAGAAGTGCCAAGTGGATGATCCATCTTGGCCTGCTCTGGAGGTCCCCAGCATCACAGATGCAGGTCTTCAGCCAAATCGATTCACTCCACGTGATATCAAGAAATGACTGAAGGCACTGGATACTGCAAAGGCTATGGGCCCTGACAACTATCCGGTAATAGTACTGAAGACTTGTGCTCCAAACTTGCCACGCCCTTAGCCAAGCTGTTCCAGTACAGCTACAACACTGGTATCTAACCAGCTATATGGAAAATTGCCCAGATATGTCCTGTGCACAAAAAGCAGGACAAATCCAACCCAGTCAATTACTACCCCATCAGTCCACTCTCCATCATCAGTAAAGTAATGGAAGGGGTCATTAACAGTGCTATCAAATGGCACTTGCTTAGCAATAACCTGCTCACTGATGCCCAGTTTGGGTTCCGCCAGGGCCACTCGGCTCCTGACCTCAGTACAGCCTTGGTTCAAGCATGGACAAAAGAGCTAAACTCCCAAGGTGAGGTGAGAGTGACTGCCCTTGACATCAAAGCAACATTTGACTGAGTTTGGTGTCAAGGAGCCCTAGCAAAACTGGAGTCAATGGGAAGTAGGGAGAAAACTCTCCACTGGTTGGAGTCATAGCTAGCAAAAAGGAAGATGGTTGTGGTTGTTGGAGGTCAGTTATCTCAGCTCCAAGACATCACTGCAGGAGTTCCTCAGGGTAGTGTCCGAGGCCCAACCATCTTCAGCTCCTTCATCAATGACCTTCCTTCCATCATAAGGTCAGAAGTGGGGATGTTCGCTGATGATTGTACAATGTTCAGCACCATTCACGATTCCTCAAATACTGAAGCAGCCATGTCCAAACGCAGCAAGACCTGGACAACATCCAGGCTTGGGCTGAAAAGTGGCAAGTTACATTGACACCACACAAGTGTCAAAGAATGTCCATCTCCAACAAATGAGAATCCAACCATCTCCCCTTGATGTTTAATGGCATTACCATCACTGAATCCCCTGCTATCAGCATCCTGGGGGTTACCCCACGGTCAATACCAGAAACTGAACTGGACTAGCCATATAAATACTGTGGCTACAAGACCAGGTCAGAGGCTAAGAATTGTGCAATGAGCAACTTGCCTCCTGACTCCCCAAAGCCTGTCCACCATCTACGAGGCACAAGTTAGGAGTGTGATGGAGTACTCCCCACTTGCCTGGATAATTTCAGCTCCAACAACACTCAAGAAGCTTGACACCATCTAGGAAAAAGCAGCTCACTTGGTCAGCACCATATCCACAAACATTCACTCCCTCCACCACCAACGCACAGTAGCAGCAGTGTGTACCATCTACAAGATGCACTTCTGGAATTCATCTAGTCTGCTTAGACAGCACCTTCCAAACCCATGGCCACTACCATCTAAAAGGGCAGCAGAGAGATAGGAACAACATCACCTGGAAGTTCTCCTCCAGGTCACTCACCATCCTGACTTGGAAATATATCGCCGTTCCTTCACTGTCGCAGGGTACGGTCGGCTTGGATCAGTGCACAACTCTTTGCAGTTGTATCAAAATAGTTAGGTCAAAATCCTGGAACTCCCTTCCTAACAGCATTATGGGTGTACCTACACCACATTGACTGCAGCGGTTCAAGAAGGCAGCTCACCACCACTTTCTCAAGGGCAATTGGGGATGGGCAATAAATGCTGGCTTAACCAGTGAAGCCCACATTCTGTGAATGAATTTTTTAAAAATTATGTAAACGCAAGCTTTCCCTGATTAAGTGAGACTATCAATTTTGATGCAAATACAGTGCATCAAATTGGCAAGTAGTCTTCCATAATATCAATTAATTTTCTGTAACTATTTACAAATGAAATTATGACTGGTGTAATCAATCACCTGTAATTATTTTCATTACCATGAAAATGCCTTGATAAAGGTAATATTGGAGAGTAAACAAACACCGTGTTTAAAGAATCCTTCTCACCAATCCCTCTTTCAAAGCACAGCAATTAAAGAGAATTCCTCTTAAGTCTCCTTTTGTCTATTTGCCCCTGTTTTCTTTCTGTCTAATTTTGCTCAAGTAGCAAGTCTTCTTAAGCATCTTAAGAGGCCTGTTTGAATTACTAAGGCCTGTACTAGCAAGGAGCTGAAATTACTTCTCTTGGCATATCATTTCAACTGTATATGTTGATTCAGTTCCTTCACACCTGCAGTCGCACATCTTTACCATATTTTAATGCACTTAGTCAGGCCCATGCCTGGTGTTTGGTTACCATCCCTTTGCGAAAGAGTACAGCCACAACTTCAAAAGAGACTCAGCATTCATTAATCCTTTTTAAATAAAATGTTATGATTAATTAAGATTAATTCCAATGTCCATTTATTTATTTTCATTTCAATTCATATTTTAATTCAGACTGGACCTACTGATAAATGTAAAAAACAAAAAACTGTGGATGCTGGAAATCTAAAACAAAAACAGAAATAGAAATACCTGGAAAAACTCAGCAGGTCTGGCAGCATCGGCGGAGAAGAGCAAAGTTGACGTTTCGAGTCCTCATGACCCTTCAACAGAACTAAGTAAAAATAGGAAAGGGGTGAAATATAAGCTGGTTTAAGGGGGGAGACGGGGGAGGCGGGGTGTTGTTGGGACAAGCAGCCAGTGACAGGAGGAGATAACCAAAAGATGTCACAGACAAAAGAAAAAAAAAGGGGTTGAAGGTGGTGATATTATCTAAAGAAATGTGCTAATTAAGAGTAGAGAGCAGGACAAGCAAGGTACAGATGGCTCTAGTGGGGGAGGGGTGAAATAAGACTAAAAGTGCATAAAAGGTATAGAAAAACAATAGGTGGAAATACATTTAAAATAATGGAAATAGGTGGGAAAAGAAAAATCTATATAAATTATTGGAAAAAACAAAAAGGAGGGGGAAGAAATGGAAAGGGGGTGGGGATGGAGGAGAGAGTTCAAGATCTAAAATTGTTGAATCAATATTCAGTCCGGAAGGCTGTAAAGTGCCGAGTCGGAAGATGAGGTGCTGTTCCTCCAGTTTGCGTTGAGCTTCACTGGAACAATGCAGCAAGCCAAGAACAGACATGTGGGCAAGAGAACAGGGTGGAGTGTTAAAATGGCAAGCGACAGGGAGGTCTGGCTAATGCTTGCCAACAGATTGAAGGTGTTCTGCAAAGCGGTCACCCAGTCTGCATTTGGTCTCTCCAATGTAGAGGAAACCGCATTGGGAGCAACGAATGCAGTAGACTAGGTTGGGGGAAGTGCAAGTGGAAAATTTATTAATTTTGCTTCCAATCTCCACCCCTCCATCATTTTCATATGGTCCATCTCTGACACTTCCTTTCCCTTCCTTGACCTCTCTATCTCAATTTCTGGTGATAGACTGTCCACCAATATCCATTACAAGCCTATCGACTCCCACAGCTACCTCGACTACAGCTCCTCACATCCTGCTTCCTGTAAGGACTCCATTCCATTCTCTCAGTTTCTTCACCTCCGTCGCATCTGTTCTGATGATGCTACTTTCAAAAACAGTTCCTCTGACATGTCCTCCTTCTTCCTTAACCAAGGTTTTCCATCCACGGTAGTTGACAGGGCCCTCAACCCGTGTCCGGCCCATTTCCCACGCATCCGCCCTCACACCTTCTCCTCCCTCCCAGAAACATGATAGGGTCCCCCTTGTCCTCAATTATCACCCTACCAGCCTCCGCACTCAAAGGATCATCCTCCGCCATTTCCGCCAAATCCAGCATGATGCCACCACCAAACACATCTTCCCTTCACCTCCCCTGGTGGCATTCCGTAGGGATCATTCCCTCCATGACACCCTGGTCCACTTCTCCATCACCCCCTACTCCTCAAACCCCTCCCATGGCACCTCCCCATGCAAACGCAGAAGATGCAACACCTGCCCTTTCATCTCCTCTCTCCTTACCGTCCAAGGGCCCAAACACTCCTTTCAAGTGAAGCAGCATTTCACTTGCAATTCCCTCAACTTAGTCTACTGCATTCGTTGCTCTCAATGCGGTTTCCTCTACTTTGGATAGACCAAACACAGACTGGGTGACCGCTTTGCAGAACATCTTTGGTCTGTCCGCAAGTATTACCCAGACCCCCCTGTCGCTTACCATTTCAACACTCCACCCTGCTCTCATGCCCACATGTCTGGTTTGGCCTGCTGCATTGTTCCAGTGAAGCTCAACGCAAGCTGGAGGAACAGTACCTAATCTTCCAACTAGGCACTTTACAGCCTTCCAGACTAAATATTGAGTTCAACAATTTTAGATCTTGAGCTCCCTTCTCCATCCCCACCCCCCTTTTCTGTTTCTTTCCCCCTCCTTTTTGTTTTTTCCAATAACTTATATAGATTTTTCTTTTCCCACCTATTTCCATTATTTTTAAATGTATTTCCACCCATTGTTTTTCTGTACCTTTTATGCCCTTTTAGTATTATTTTACTGCCCCCCCCCCCCCAACTAAAGCTATCTGTACCTTGCTTGTCCTGCTCTCTACTCCTTATTAGCACATTCCTTTAGATAATATCACCACCTTCTACAACTCTTTGTCTGTGACATCTTTTGGTTATCTCCTCCTATCACTGGCTGCTTGTCCCAACAACCACTCCCCACCCCTTCCACCCCCACCCCCCCCCGCCCCCACCCCCCCCACCTCCACTTAAACCAGCTTATATTTCACCCCTTTCCTATTTTTACTTAGTTCTGTTGAAGGGTCATGAGGACTCGAAACGTCAACTTTGCTCTTCTCCGCCGATGCTGCCAGATCTGCTGAGCTTTTCCAGGTATTTCTGTTTCTGTTTTTGCTATTGATAAACGTTATAGCCCAATCTGTCACTGTTGTGTGTTCATACTGAGAAGGCAGTCCCCGTAAACAGATTAAATGTGAAACCTGTCTATTTATGTCCCTAGTAGCATGCCCAGGGTTATCAATCATTCCCTCATTATGGTGCATATGTAATTTCTGATGTTCTACCACATTCTCCTGCCTTCTTTGAAACTTGCAAAAATACCATGTCATAAGGAGTATGTGTACAGGCTAGAGCTAAACATGAGATTTCTTTAAAGTTTGGATATTGCATCAAGGACTATATTACTCTACAGATTATAAGTGCATTGACAGATGTTGCATTCATCATAATGAATTAAAACAGGTTATCAGGGTTGCCAACCTCAATGACTCATTATCAAGAGACAAACTCTTAAAAATCAAGAGATTTGGAAATAAATGAGTTGCTATTTCTTTCAAGCACAAACCAATATAGATTGACAGTTAATTTATGAACTTCATTTGTGCTTACTTAATTTCTAAAAGGTCAGAGTTCTTTCCAAAAACTGCATCTGAAAATGCTTTACAAAAAACATTTTAAAAGTCCTACCTAGTCTCCCAGTATGAATTTCTGCCATACTAAACAATTGGAATTTTGGGAAACAGAGTTCTGGTTTCCAGTCAATGTTAAAAGAACGAGTATCATACACTCTGACTTATTCAATGAAAGTTCTTTCATAGAATAATCCAGAGAAAAACCTAACAGCTGTAAAATTAATGAATTACACATTGAACATCAGCTGTAAAATAAAGCCAAAAATAATGGATACTTGGATAATCATGACCTGTTTGGGCATAGTCAGCATAGATTTGCGAATGGGAAATCGTGTTTGACGAGTTTGTTGGAGCTTTTTGAGGATATTACTAACAAAATTGATAAAGGAGAGAGAGTCTATCAACATAGCATTCTTGGATTTTCAGAAGGCTTTTAATAAAGTTCCCCACAGGAGGTTGATTAGCAAAATAAAAGCACATTGGATAGGAGGCAATATACTGGTATGGATTAAGGAGTAGGCAGAGTAGGAATAAACGGGTCATCCTTGCGCTGGCCGGCTGTGACTAGTGGGGCACTGCAAGGATCAGTACTTGGGCCCCAGCTGTACACAATATATATAAATAGTTTGGATGCGGGACCAAATATAATATTTCCAAGTTCACGGACAATACAAAGCTAGGCGGGAATGTGCGTTGTAAGGAAGATATAAAGCAGCTACAGGAGGATTTGGACAGACATAGTGAGCGAGCAAGAACATGGCAGTTGGGATATAATGTGGAAAAATGTGAGGTTATCCACTTTGGTAGAAGGAACAGATGTGCAGAGTATTTCCTAAATGGCAAGAGATTAGAAAGTGTGGATGTACAAAGGGACCCGGGTGTCCTTGTCCATAAGTCACTGAAAGCTAACATGCAGGTGCAACAGGCAATTAGGAAGGCTAATAGAATGTTAGCCTTTATCACAAGAGGATTTGAGTACAGGAAAAGTTAAGTCTTGCTTCAATTGTATAGAAAATTGGTTAGACAGCACCTGGAGTACAGTGTGCAGTTTTGGTCCCCTTACCTCAGAAAATATATTATTTCCAAAGAGGGAGTGCAATGAAGGTTCACCAGACTTGTTCTGGGGATGGTGGGACTGTCTTATAAAGAGAGATTAGGGAAACGGGGCCTGTATTCTCTAGAGTTTCAAAGAATCAGAGGTGATCTCAATGAAACCTACAAAATGCTTAAAGGAATAGACAGGGGAGATCCAGATAAGATGTTTCTCCTGGTTGGGGAGTCTAGAACCGGGGGACACAATTTCAAAATAAGGGGGAAGCTTCTTAGGACTGAGTTGAGGAGAAATTTCTTTACTCAGTGGTTTGTGAATCTTTGGAATTCTCTACCCCAGCGGGCCATGGAAGCTCAGTCATTGATTATGTTTATAGAGATTGATAGATTTCTGATTAACAATAGTGTAAAGGGTTATGGGTATAGTGTGTGTAAAAGGCATTGAAGTGTTCGATTAGCCATGATCGTATTGAATGTGGAACAGGCTCGACAAGCTGAATGGCCTTCTGCTGCTCCTATGTTCTTAAATGAATAGATTGTGCACTTGTTGAATGAGAAGAAAGTTGTGGAAAATGCATGAATATTCTCTTTCTTCTGACTCTATAGATTCAGAAATTAAACAGTTTGGGGATGATTTTCAGCAGCATAGTAAGACGCCTCTGAACACCTAAGATCCTCTGAAGTGGTCAGAATGCAGCCTTGATTTGAAACACTGTTGAAGCCCATTTATTCCAGAAATTCTTCGAGGACTTCAAGAAACAGAGTGAATGTGCTACTCTACCTCATTGGACACCTTATAGGAGTCACTTGGAGAAAGGGAGTGCCTGTTTACAGGAATCTTGCTAGGGCTCCCCCTGATGACGAATCGGAGGAGGACATGAGACCAGCCAGAGCAGCATGAATTGCTGCAGGTGAGAGGAATAAGAAGGGAGAGGTAGTGTACTGCCCCCTGTGGCTGCAGGACGCCCCTCCTCCTGTGGACCTCTTCCAGCAGGACCTCCAGTGCTGCATCGAGAGCCTGTACACCCTTTTCCTTAGTTCCTGAGCCATCTTGCAACATGACTAGGCAGGAAATTGCACTTCTTCTCTGGGAGAGTCATGAGGTAACTGTGAGGAGCTAATATGGTGCCTAATCAGCACTTGAGTGCTAAACTTTCATGTATTTATTCAGTCTCTCCAGGAAATTATGGTCATCAGCAATTATGACCCAAATTATATGCTAAATTCAGACTTTCAAACAGCTGTGATTGATTAACACAGCACCTATTTAGCACCCTTTGGCCAAAGTACCCCCTATTCATCCCCACTTTCAAACACCTGGTTTTAATGTGTTAGAAGAACCAAAGGAAGGGGTTTTCCAGCCATTGGAAAAGGAGGACCTCTGGATTTATGCTTCTGCAAATATTGAGTGGGAATGAAATACACAGATGCACAGACTGCACATGAATCATGTTAGGGCTCATCTTCGACAGCAACTTGACAGAAGCTCTTACTGCCCAATTTCTCAGCCTTAACTTGCCCAAAGCAGTAAATTAATCCACTTAAGAACAATGTGCTGCTGTTCCCATCCCCAGTCCTCTCACTTATCTGACACGTCACCTGAATCCTACAATTCATAGAATACCACCCACTATGGAATCCTATGGAACTATTTGCGCCAAAAATGTCCAATCCATTCCTCTAACCCAACAGCAAGCCACAAGGAAAGTTATCCTTCATCAAACCCTTTTAACTAAATGTGAACATTTTCCACAACATTGTCCCAGTGAGTCCAAAAATGGGCCTCATAACCGCATCAGAACTCAGAGCAGGACTGTGCAAGGTCAGCAGCGAGAAACATGGGCAATTATGTGAGCAGCCTAAGGGCATGTAATTTTCATTACTGGTAAACAGGAAAATCTGGTACACACCACACAAAAAAAACTAAATAAACCACATGAGGGACAAAGAAAAAACAGGATAGAAGCCAGTTATCAAATCATATAAAAGGAAACTGCAACAAGGGTTAAAAAAAGTTTAAGTAGATTGCAGCAAACAAAAAGAGATCAATGAAGGTATGTCCATAAAAAGTAACAAGGCGAAAACAGGATAGAAAAAACACAAGCACAAAAAACACTCCCTTTCCCTACCTCCTTTGAATCACTGTGAGCACTGATAATGTATGTATACAAAATCTCTGCTTTTGTGACAATAACATTGGGGGAACAGACTAGGAAGTATCATTAGACATTCAATGGGAGATGAAAACCACTAATCTAGTCCTTTTGAAGTCAGCTGTTTAAGTGATGTGTGTTTAAAACACAGAAAATATGAGGGACCATGGCATAAATGAAAAAGCAAAGGAAAGCCATACCAAATAGAACATGGAGGTGGTAACCAAGCTACAAAGGAGAGTATGGTTAAAGCATGATATAGGCACAGCAGTGGTGGCCATATCAAAAATAACAAAAGAGAATTAGAGTAATTGGGAGATAATAGATAAGTCTAGGAGAGTAGGAACCGGAGAGGGCAAGACAGAAAACTTGAGGATACAAAGTGAGTCTGTATGGAAGACTCACTAAAATACATGGTGCAGACAGTATGATACATGCACTAACAGCTGGTTATAATCTGTCCCAGTACTGAGGTGTTGAGTGAGTGAGTGTGCAAAAGCAGCCGAATCAGACCAGGTCAGACAGAGCAAGGAACAGTGCCTGTGGAAAGCCCAGTATGCAGGAGGAGGTTGTGAATGATAAGCCCTCGGTGCAGGGATGAGAACCTAGTAAAAAGCCTGGTGCAGTATCTGCAGAGAGAAAACAAAGAGCTCCAAGAATTAACAATCCTGGAGAAAAAGCTGAGAAAAAGGCATGCATAGGGACCAAAGAAATCAACTGTAAATTCCAACAAGTGAACTCAGTTTTCACAGTCTCAGTGAAAGAGCATAGTCTGTTGAGACCTACAGGTAGGAAAGTTCATTAGTCCCAGACCTGAACCTAAGCCACTAATGGGTATGAATAATGTATCATAAATCTATACTGTACTATTCTGAGAGCTCAACCCGTAACTGTATCTAGTAACCACTTAACAATATTAATGCACTAATCAATTCAGCCAACCGTAATTTTACAAATTCATTGCCTGGAGCTAGGGCAATTGGGGTGGATTTGACTTTCATCCCAACCCACCTAGGATTGTCGAGTAATAAGACTTTTGTCCTTCAATATTATCACATTAGGGTTCATGACAGGTGACACTTAACAATATTAATAGCTGACAGGACAAGTGAGTGCATGACCAGCCAGCCCATGAGGATTACAGTCTAACAATGTGAGTGATCTGAATGAACATTAATGGAAATGCAATCGTGTCCCTGGTATGCATTCATAATCTCATCACTAAGGTCTCTCAGTGGCTCAGCTAGTTAAGGCCAAGATTTGCAGACCAGAAGGGTTTCAGGTTTCTCAATTCTGCCATAGATTAGATGTTCTGAGCTTTACAATTGATCGCAGTGCCTTTGAGTTAGGGAGTGGCTGATGGGACTAATCATAACTTACATTCCTGATGATGGTTCCAGTCACTTATGTTATAAAGCGTGTCTGTGTGAGTGATGGGCAATAATACAACTAGGGTCAGTTATGTTGAGACATCGGTTGGTATTCACTTTCATGGCTCACACAGAAGCAGGATGCCTGATGTTAACACAACAAGGAATCAAATCCTTCAGGAGAGGTGAGGGGAGAAAAAGGATTAAGAAAAACAATCCCTCATGGTTTATATATTAATTGATCACCCACACATTATCAGGCTTAATTACGTAATGTGTTCATTTAGCTCTGAGGTTCAAGAATGTTAATTTAGATCTGACACCCTCTGAAGCTCAGTAACTCCAATAAGCAAATTCTCCTGATTACGTTATCGGCACTCACTGTTTAAAATAAATGTTGTAAGCAATAGCCAGAAAGATGCCAAATTATATTAAAGTTACCTCAATGCTTTGTGATTATTTGGTTTTGAAAAATCACTACCACAGACTTTTCAAGTGTTATATTAGGCTGCATTGATGCTGCCATTTTCACATCATCACCAAGCATTTTTGAGTGCACAGCAACATAGAAGTGGCAGTACAAATGACAAGATGACTGGACCTGGAGATGAAAGATGCCTAAGGAGGCCTTTTCACACAACATAACCTTAACTCTAACATAACTCCTAACTCTTTCTAACACTGTAGCAGAATTGGAGTTTCCAGCATTGAAAACTCCAATGACTGTTCACTGAAGCAATGGGTTGGATTTTGCCAATTGAGAGGAAGTCCCGACAATAGGATCAAAAGTGGATCACATGCCGACCTCTCCCGGAGCAATCCAATTAACATACAGCAGGCAAGGGGAGCCAACTAATAATGGACAGGGAGGAATCCTACCTACTAAGTCAAGGGGAACCTGAAGCCTTCGCACAGGTTGCACACTTAGAGGCCATTGGAAGGGCGACTGAACAAGGGAGAGTGTGGAGGAATGGCTGGAGCCAAAGTAAGAATGGTTCACTGAAGAAGGAATGGATGGCGGTGTTTGGATGGAGGTGTTGTTTCCAGTGGATGAGAGAAAGCATTTTCTGGGTGTTTAATAGTATCTCAGAAGAAACATCAGTTGATGAATGTGTTGCGTGTCTGTCTGGAACACAGGTCAGTGCTCATTGATAGCAGATTCGCGGGTGCATATCCACTCGTTGTCTTATTTTGAAGGTTCTCCAACTCATCCTCCTCATAAGAGGAGATGATGTGCTCAACATGACCTTCCGTCTCCAATGCAACTCCCCTCTGGAATGCCAGGGTGTGCTGAACATAGCACACAAGCACGCTGCATGAGACCTTTGATAGGCATTTTGCAGAGCTCCCCCTCATCTATCCAGGGATCTGAATCACATATTTGGAAGGCCAATGACCTGTTCAATGGTCACCTTTGGAGTTACATAGCAGAGGCTATAGATGTCCTTGGGCTCTGTGTTGGCACAGGTCCAAGCAGCCATGTCCTTAGCGTTTGCCCCTGATCATCCAGGATTCATCCACAAAGGCAAATGGGTGACCTGAAGAGCTGAGGGACCTGGCACTGTCTCAGGATGTACAAGTCATGGCAGCTTCCTGGAAACTGTGCACACACCTGCAGGACCTTTTGCAGTGGCCACAGACTAATTGGACATTCAATGAGTGGAACCCTTCCTGTTCATGAGGGTTGCTGTAAGAGATGCTTGATGGCCAAATGCGTGCAGTCGATTAGCCCCTGCACTTGAGGGAATCCAGCGATGGCTTTGAATCGTATCGTCCTCTCAGCCTTACTGACCTAATCAGTGCGATAGTTGATGTATTGCCCTGGTGGGATTGGGTGCAGGGCTGCTTTTACCCCCGGCCTGAGATTACTAGCTATTGAAAGCAACAGACAGTAATATTGGAGAGGGTGTTAAACTGATATGTCACTGAGTCCTGTGGGATTCCCTCCTGACAAGTTAAGTTAAATTGTCCCCAATGTTTCCAAGTTGCTTCATGCTGCCCAATTTGATGCTGGTTAAGGTGGCATCATTTCCAGAATATGCTAACACCAATTTTAAAAATTGTCTTCTTGCTATGTAATTTCTCATTAAAGCAAATAGCTCACAAGTCATTGCCTCAATCACGAGAAGAAACATCCATGACTGTCTCATGATCCTTCCATTTCCCAGCAATTTGTGGGATATCCTGTGCACATTAAGAAGGCCAAATTCCCTAGGCAATGCTGATTATATAATGTTTCCAGGAAATTAGGTTAGTGAATTTCATGCTGATTCCTACTTGAACAAAGTAAACAAAATGACACAACATCACACATCAGCACTGAGAACATTTAATTGTGGAAGCAAAGAAATCTGAACAATCAGATTAACTAGTCTGGAGGACATATATGTACCTCAGTTAAAATGAATAATGTTTTAAATTGTAGGCTTTTCTTAATTTACTCTTAATCCGCACAGTGCAGTTATGCAATCAGAGCAAATACACCCACCTTAACAGGTAGTCAACCTGAGGCACTGGCTGTGTTCCCCTCTTCATAGAGGCTGCCTGGCCTGCTGAGTGTTTCCAACATTTTCTGTTTTTATTATAGCATAGATAATATTTGAATAACGTAAATACACCTCTGGGGAAGCTAGATTAGTGCATGAGAAAGAGATCGAAGAATATGCTGATAAGATTAGATGAAGAGTGTGGGAGGAAGCTCAGATAATCAGGGGCATAGACCAGTTAGCCCGAATAACCTGTTTCTGCATTAATGTAAATTATAATTATCAAAGTGCAGATTTATTGCACAAATGGATAATTTATCAATTGATATCTTACTGGTCTTCCGCTACTTTCTTGGTGCAGTAATTGTTACTCTGAATCCTCCCCCAACCTCTTCCTTTTAAATTCCAATAATGCTCATCCTCCTCCCTGCTCTGTTATAAAATTAAATCCACAGCCTTAAAACTATGGGCAGAATTTCCTGCCTGTCAGGCGGGTCATGCGGGAGCGGGCATAGACCTGATCCCTGACCACAATCGGGTCCGCGCCACCATTTTATACGGGCTGGCCAATTAAGGCCCGACCAGCATGAAACGCAGCCTCCGAGGACAGTGGGAGTGGACGGGCGGCGGTGGGACTGCAATGACTCCTGGTTCCAATGGCAACCCGGTGGCCTGGTTTAAAAAGCTGCTGCAGCCTTTCAATGGCTTGTGGAAGGGGCTTCCCAGAGCGCTGCTGGTGAGCAGGCCAGGCAAGAGGGTGGGGCAGGGGGGCACTATGCCCCTCATTTTTCTGACGATTGCCTTGCTGCCCTTCTTGAGGAGGTGACTGCACAGCGGTAGGTCCTGGTACCCCAGGACGGGAGGAAGAGGCCCCCCCCCAATGTGACAAAATGTGCCTGGGAGGAGGCGGTGAGCTCCCGCAATGTGGTACGACGCATCTAGATTCAACGAGTTGTTGCGCTCAGGATGGGTGAGTACCATGCTGGCATTGTTCACATAACCCAGCAGGTAGGCTTTCCCCCCTGGTGCCCTCCACCCCCCTCAAGTCTGAGTGTAGGACTGCATTGAATCATTGATGGCATGTGTCCTTCGCTGGGTGGGCCAGCAGATATTGCCCATGCCGAGCTCACCCTGAGAGGGTGGCGAAGAGATGGGTTCTGCACCCGCAGCATGTGGTACACTGATTCCCACATTATTGTTCTGGGGGCAACCTGGGGGAGCTGCACCTAGACACAGTGCTGGAACTCCAGGACATGTCAAAGTCATGGTGATGACATGCTGGGAGGGGAGCTTCCAAGTAGCGTGGCACCGATCGATCTGCTATCCTCTGCATTCCACATGCTTGCACCTCTTTGCTATGTAAGGTTAGACCGTGTGGTGTCAAATTTGATGTAGGCAGCATTTGTCCAAGGGGGAGTGGAAGGAGGGGGGTTGGGGAACAAGTCTGGCATGTTTGTGTGAGTGTGCGGCAGATGAGGGGTGAGGAGGCACTGGAGCCCTGCAATGTCCCACTCTCTTGGGGTGAGCCGGCTGTGAAGAGAATCCAGGTACAAGTAGCACGAAAAGTTTCTGTAGTGCAAAAGACCATGATTGACTCAAATGCTACACACGTCAAAAAAAATCAAAAGTACCATTTGTTGCGTGAACCATACTAATTGTTCCAAATACAATTTCCACTCATTAACAATCAGGAAAAAAGCTACCAATCAGAAACCAGTAAAAAGTCAACCAACCTTATATGTACTATAGTGTTCCCAATATTAATATTAAAAATGTTAAACCAATGTGTGCTTATCTGCAAAATCTCATTTTCAATTGTCAACTTTACTCATTATAAATACTAATGGCCACATTTAAAATGAATACTGTTTACAACAAATGTAATGCTGTAATCATGCCCTCCTGTCACGGGTGATGTGGTGGTACCTCAGCGTTACATCTTCTGGTTCCTCAGCTTGGACTGCAGAAAAGTTCCTATGCTCCAATTAACACTAATTCTTATCTCCAAATTGCCATGTTTTATTACTAACCTAGAAATTATCATATTAAAACAATGGATTGTACCAAATAAGGATAGAATGAATAACTAAAATGTGGACAAAATTGCATTGAACTAGCTGCTCCGATCATTTTCTACCCTCGAATCCTGCTTCACCTGAAGAGTGCACTTGGTCTTAACTTTCTGTAAGCAATGCAACAGGAGATCGATGAGAATGTCTGTGTATTTTTATTAAAAGTTTTACATTTATGCATGTTTCCTATCTACATCACTTGACTTCCTGATGTCATGCTTTTTCACTCTTTTCATGTCAACCTTTTCTCATAGGGTACAGATTTGTGATTGTTTTGCTTACATCAACTTGCCATTAATTATGACCTCCCACCACCGGCATGTCTTCAGCCCCATTGCCAGGTGTGCCACTAGTGGTGGTGCTGTGGCACTACCTTCCATAATAACTAACTTTTAAATCCAAAGCCAACTTGTTGGCCACTTAACCAAAACCAGAATTACCTGGAAAAACTCAGCAGGTCTGGCAGCATCGGCGGAGAAGAAAAGAGTTGACGTTTCGAGTCCTCATGACCCTTCGACAGAACTTGAAGGGTCATGAGGACTCGAAACGTCAACTCTTTTCTTCTCCGCCGATGCCGTCAGACCTGCTGAGTTTTTCCAGGTAATTCTGTTTTTGTTTTGGATTTCCAGCATCCGCAGTTTTTTTGTTTTTATCTATTGTTGGCCACTTCCCTGTGTTCTCTCTCACTGTCCCAATAATTAGCTTTGCTTGTAGTACAGGTATGTTGTTAGGCCAACTTTGGTCACCACTCACACTTAACACTTGTTCAACTATGTTTCTCCATTTACTGTTTTGCTCCTAAGGTTTAACTCAATTTTTACTTCATATAATTGTTTCTATGCTTTTTTTCTGATTCCGAATTCCTTTCTTACCTTCCATTGTATGCACTGTGTCTCACCTTTGCATATTCCTGCTTCCATAGGTATAAAGCTATGTGTTCTTGAAATAAAGTTCCTTTTGCTGCAGAACTGGTGAGTTCGTGAAGAGCTTTAAGCTTTGTAGCATTTCTATCAGTTGTTATAAATGATAATGGCTGAAGTTAAAATTAAAATTTGCCAAGGATAGCAAACAGGCCCAGATCTTCCGGTCTCTGGATCACCAAGATGTGTTTCGGACTCCGCTGAAGACTCGACATGCTGACCTCCAGGAATTACCCGGGAAGTTTAAACTTCTGATGACCAATTCCCCTGCTCCTCGGGACCCCCCACAAATGTCTGAGACTCTGAGTTAGAATTAGAGATTTCAGAGAGTTCTGATGCACTTACCGAATAGTTACACAGGAAATAGACAGAAAAATCCTAATCTAACTCCTGGATACCCCACTACTTGGTTACCCCCTGACCTGACCTGATTAACCCCTGACCTGACAACCCCTCCTGATCTGAATCAATTACCCTGACCGAATCCAACCACCCCCAAGGATCCACCTACCCACCTCACCTCCATAACCACCTCAGCCTCCTGCCCCCCTACCCACCTGCCACCCTACCCACCTACCACCCTACCCACCAACCACCGTACCCACTTGTCAACATACCCATCTGCCACCCTCTGCACCCACCACCCTACCTAACTGCCTCATAGCCACCTACCACCTCACCCACCTGCCACCCTACTCACACCCAATTACCTCACCCAGCCCATCCACTGACCCACCTACGCACTCTACAACCCTACCCATTTACTCATGCATCCACTCACATCATTCACCAACATTCACCCATTCACCAACATCCATACTGGATGTTTAAACTTACCTTACGGCAGCTAGTGCTGTAAAAAAGGAGTCTGTCCATTCTTCCCTGATGCTACAGTGCCATGCTAGAGTTCTCTGATGAGCTGCACGCTCTGCATTTCTTGGGAAGCTGGGCTCGGTAGGCCTGGCCAGAAATGCTGGGCTCTGTCAGGGCACAGGAAATTATGGAGCAGTGAACTGATGGTGATTGTTGTTTTGCAGAAGATCCAGGCCGTTAGCAATGAATTCAAAAATAATAAACCAATAAAACTTGTCCTACTTTTACCTCACATTATATACCCTTCATCAATTAATCACTTCTGCCCTTCACCTTATCACAGACCTTTTCCTTTAGTTAATTTTTGCTCCCCAACCACTTTTGCTGGCTCTATAATAGTTTAAAAGCTCTAATATCTTCCAGTTCTTTTTTTCATTCATTCATGCGATGTGGTCATTGCTGGCAAGGCCTGCATTTGTTGCCCATCCCTAATTGCCTTTGAAATAGTGGCTTGCCACACTATTTCAGAAAGCAGTTAAGAGTCAACCATATTGCTGTGGATCTGGAGTCACATGTAGGCCAGACCAGGTAAGAAAGGCAGATTTCCTTCCCTAAAGATCGATAGTGAACCAGTTGGGATTTTACAACAATCGACAATGGTTTCAGGGTCACCATTACTGATTTTTAATTTCAGATTATTGCTTCAATTCAAATTCTGCCAGCTGCCATGGTGGGATTTGAACCCTTGGCCCCCGAACATTAGCCTGGGCTTCAGGATTGCTAGTCCAATGACATTATCACTTCGCTGCTGTCTCCACCAAGATGAAAGGTCATTGACCTGAAATCGCGGCCAAGTTCCTCTTCCACGGACAGTTGCTGCCTACCCTGCTGAGTATTTAAAGTATTTTTTGTTTTCAAGGGGAGAATTTACTCCCTGTCGGTGGAGGGGGGCAGGGGGGAGGGCACAAAATCGATCGCTGCCCATGATCGGCTGCCCGCCGTCATTTTACGGGGTCTTGCTGAGCGCTCCCTTTGCGGGCAGGGGGAGGAGGGAGAGCTGGGGCCTGCACAGAGCGCAGAAATCTCCCTGAGGCATAGAGCTGCCTCAGGGAGATTAGTTTGATTATTATGAATTGAAATAAAGAAAAAAAACTATTCAGACATGTTCCCTTCATGTGACAGTGTCACATGAGCTGGGACATGTCAATGAATTTTAATAAGAATCTTTATTCAATTTACAAAGCCTTCATGAAACGTCACCCCCCCGCCGTGGGTGAGGTTTCATGATAAATGCGAAGGCCGCCGGAGCTCTTTGCCTGCCCGCCAGCCTTAAGGTTGGACGGGCAGCTCAGACAACCAGCTTAATTAGATTATTAACGGCCTTAATAAGCCTTTGACAGTACAGTCGGTGTGCAGCCAACTCCGCTGCGCACCCGACGGACTGAAGATCGGAATGACGCGCGGTGACCTCAGGATGCATGCCCAATGTCACCGAGCGTCATTTTACGCATCGGGCCCCGCTCGCTGACCAGAAGATTCAGGCCCAAGGCTGTATCCTGTTTTGGTAACTTCATATCCATCTCTGGTGATCCCAGTGTCAGTGAAGATTAATTTTCGTAAATACAGAATGGAAAAAAAGAAGTAAAATATTAGCTGTTAATTCCACTTACATTGATAGGTCAAGTCTGAAATCTTGTCCCTCTGTGGAATAAAGACCTCCCATGTCTAACATTCAGCATGAAATCATTTTTAAAAAAAAGGTTTAAAAGGAGATCGAGCCATTAAAATCACAAGAAGGCAGCTTGAAGATTTTGAAAATGAAATATTCACCATCAGCTCACCGTGGGGTATGCAATTCAGGGGCTCGAAATAGAATTTAATGAGAATGATTTCAATGTTTCTGACAGGTTTTTGTCCCATGGCATTTCTTGGTTTGCAAAACATAATTAAATCCACTGAACATTTATCTGTCTAACACCAGAATGTACTTGCATCCAGGAAGGCAGACATCAAAGATGAGTTGGTCTCATTTTACAGAAGGTTCATAATTTTTCTCACAGTTGTTCAAATCAATCTTGTTGTCTTTTGAGGCACGTAATAGTACAAATTATGAATCAGTTTAACAATTAGCCTGCTAAAAGTATTCTTTGGCCTTTCACTTTTTATTTTCTGAAATATTGATTATTTTGTCAACATTCATTGTTAACTCATTAATTCATTGAACCATCTCCCGTCTCTCCAACCATATGTCATTAAAGCTCTGTTTTTTTTTCTGCTTCCCTTTGTCTACCCATTCATTCTCACCTTTCCCCTTGTAAAACCTTTCTTCCCTTTTGCCTCTTCTTCCTGATTGCACCTCATTCGCGGTTGCTGAGCTTGTGTTTGCCTGCTCAGTGCTGACTGACACTGAGGTATGCATGACCCCTTGTGGGTCAGAATTAACAAGGAGGAGGGGAAAAAAAATGTCAGGAAAGAAGATTGAAATAATATATCCTAGCTCCATGAATAGAGCAGGAGAAAAGCCTAAGGTACTGGAGAAAGGGGATAGATAGAGAACCAAAATGCTAAGATAAACTGATTTCAGGTTTTTCAGGCTTGTGAATAGTTCTTTTTTATAAATGGCAATGTTTCACAAAATAGTGAAGTATAGATGCTTAGAAGTGTTGAGAATGTAGTTTTGACTCTGGGATGATCTACTGACCACATATATGCTCTATCATCAAGACCATCTACTTTCATCTCCGTTAAATTGCCCGACTCCCAGTACAGCAATTCCTCAATTTTAAAATTCTCATCTTTGTTTTCAAATCCTTCCATTGCCTCACCACCCCGCCCCCCCCCCACCAACCATTTGTGTAATCAGCTTCAGTGCTGCAACCCTCTGAGACCTCTATACTCCTCCAGTTCTGGTCTCTTGTACATCCCTGATTTTAATCACTCTACCAATGGTGGCCATGCATTCAGTTACCCAGGCCCTAAACTCTGGAATTGCCTAAACCTCTCTGCCTCTTTACCTCTCCTGCTTTCAGATGCTCCTTAAAACCTAGATTTTGGTCATGTGCCTTAATCTCCCCTTATGCGTCATAATGTCCAAATTTGCTTGATAATGCTTCTGTGAAGCAACTTAGGTTGATTTAGAATGTCAAAGACACAGTAAAAATACAGGTCATTTTTATTTTTAGTGAATAGGAAATTTCAGCCAATTCTCTTGGTTTATATCTTATGGACAATTGAACGCTTTAAACCCGGGACATGTTAGATGTGAAGAAAAATATTTCATTACACAGGTGCAAATGTGGATTCAAATTCAATTAATGGCTAGACAAAAAAACATTTTAGTATTTCGCATCAGGTCAAAATATTAATCATAGCATGAAACCCACACAGGACAAATGTACAGACAGTGTCTCTGAAATCACTTCACATTTGCTTGCAAAATGTTGCTCTGGTTAGCTTGTATAACAAATAAAATGTAGAATGTGATTTTACAATGATTCTAATTGAAACTAAATTCTGGCTATGGAGAATTTGGTGTGCATAGTAAATGTCAGAAAAACAAACCCAGCAGATGTATATCACTAATTTACTGTGAAGGCGCCATATTATCAGGCTGGTATAGATTTCAGTGTTCAGATTTGACAGCAGATCAGGCTTGATGACAAAGCTAATATATATCCCCTAAAATGTGTTGTGAACCTCAGCTGAGAATTCATTTCATACACAGAACTGTTCTTTGAGTTGCTAAATTATCTGTAGCCAATGGATCTGGATTGAGAAATGGTTATCACATTTCCTACTTCAAACGAGTTTTGCATTGAGGATATTGTACCATAAAATGCCACACCAAATCAAAAATCAGTCACGTCAAACATTGCGGCTGCTCCGTTTCATGTTGTCAAATTGCGGAACCATACATTTTCAGTTGAATTCAATCGGAGTCAACAAGAGATTCCTTATTTAGTCTGGGTTGGGGGCTCTTTTCTGAGCCATCCAAAGTAGGCAATCCCAGCAGAGCTTTCACCAACGCAGTTTCTCAAGCTGGACAAGAGAAAGAGCAAATCCTGAAATTTCCTCCATGATTTTCCATTCATTCCATTGCAGTTCCAAGTTCAATTGATAGAATTCAGTAAACAAAGCGGCAACAGGGGCATAACTTTTCACCTTTAGGTCTGGCGGAGTGAGAAACAGAGTTAACATTTCATTTCCATTTGACCCCTCTTCAGAAAAAGAGAGTCGTGCGGACTTGAAACATTAACTCTATTTCTCTCTCCAAAAATGCTGCAAGACCTGCTGAGTTTTTCCAGCATTTTCTGTTTCTATTTCAAACTTCCAGCATCCACAGTATTTTACTTTTAACTTTCCACATCTATGCTGGTACCAGGGAACCTAACTCATGGACAGTGTACAACCGCAGATGCCCATATTTTCCATTCATAGGATATCAATGGATGGAAAATTGTTGGAGAGTCATCTCTGATTTAGTGCTCCACATTCATAAGATTTGCCTGTAGGAATTGTACTTATAAAATTACCCGATCACTATGGTGCTTTAATAAAACATTGCCGCACCAACTAGTTTCCATTTGTAATGCCTGTTGCATAGCAATTAAATCTGTCCTGTTGTTCTGTAAAAATGGTTTCTAATCACAGCCAGATAACATTATTGACTGAAACCTTTTTTAAGACAGGCATGCCTTCTTGGATCTTGACTTTTCTAATTCTATCGGTTGCCCTACCTAATACTCAAGTTAAAAACAAATTATGACTAGCAGTTTACCCCGTCAAACTGTTCTGACTGCCTCTAGAACCCTACATTGTGAAGTCAGTATCTTAATTCATTAGTAGTATAGAAGAACAGGGAAATTACTTTGGCAAAACTTGCATAAATTAATCAAAAAACCTATACATTATTAAATTGACACTTGATTTGCATTATAGTATTTTACAGTAACACACTAATCAAATATATCAAATGTCAGCCATGTACAGTAATTTGGATAGGTTTTACTTCAACCCTTTACATTCACTAAGTAAGACTGTAAACAGTAGGTAACCAAAAGGAAAAATGTAGTGTGTAAGTGAAACTACAGTTCACAATATTTGGAATGGCTTGAGTAAAATACAAGTTGCTTCCAGTTACAATGTTTCTCGATCTGGATTCAGCATATTGCCAGCCTGCCAGATTAAACTGGGTGAAGCAGCAATGCCTCAGCACAACACATGTACATCAATACATATTTCAGGAATGGAATGCTTTGCCTTAACTTGCCTTGTTTCACTGTATCGTCATCCTAAAAAGGCAATTTTAGAATTGTGGTTGAAGAGTCTTGAGAAGTTCCTTTCAAGATTCCATCAAGGTAGCTCTGGCTCCGTGACTCTTGCCTCTGAGTCAGAAGACCAGAAAGACTTGGGTGCAAAAAATTAGGCTGATAATTCAGTGTTGCACCGTCAGAGATGCCATCTTTCAGTTAAGATGTTAAAGCTGAGGACCTGTGTATCCTATAAGGTGGTCATGAATGATCCCATTGCACTAAGAAGAACAGGAGAGTTCTCTCTGGAGTCCTGGGCAACATTTATCCCTCAACCAACACCAGTAAAACAGGTTATCTGGTCATTATCACATCACTTGCTATGTGAAAACTGACTGTCATGTTTCCAACATTACAAAAATTACGATTTAATTGGCTGCAAAGCACTTTGGAATAACCCAAAGTTGTGAGAGGCACTAAATAAATGAAAGTCTGTTTTAAATAGATGCGGAATTTAGTTCAATGAAATACTTACTGTCTTCTCCAGAATGTTAGTAGTCACACACACATTTTCACTAAATTATAAGAACATGCGTCATAATAGTTTAATATTTCTCAGTTAAATACTTGATCTTTCGGATATTGAAAAGTTTGGCCTAAACTGAGCAACAGGCTGATTTTTTTTTCTACAGTCTTTCAAAAGGGTCAACACCATTCCATCACTGGAGGAAATAGGCTTTGTAATGTACAGAAATAGCTGATGGTGATTAGGCATCACAATTTTGCCAGCCATTTTTTTCCATTTGTTTGCCTCAACATTAATCAGATGTGACCAGCAGGACAAGGAGATGAATGTTTGCAATTGAAAGAATTTGCAGTCCACAGGAGCAGAGTTGGGTGAGCAGTGCCACTGTCAATCTCAGTGTAATTACTGACCCAGTTTTCTTAGCACTGAACAAATACCGTGCACTGCACTTCCCCACCCACTGTCTAGTTCTAGCTGGAGTACTGTTTCTTTCCAGTGGGTATTCACTTAATGGTGTTTGGTATCCTCACTTTTGAAAATGACTGCCAGCTTAGTAATGAAAAGGAAAACAACGTTAAACCAAGTGGATTTCTTTGTGAAACTCTTTGTGAAACCCTTCTTTTTATCTTTACTTTTCTCTTTCACACTCTTTATTTACTGGTCTCCCTATATCTTTCTTGGCCCTGGATTCAACACCTATTTTGCTGTTTTACAACCTCCTTCTGTCCCTTTCTGTAAATGTTTGACCCTGTTTCTTTGCTATGGTTTGTCTCAATCTCCCTCTCTTTTGCAAAAGAGGCCATCCAATTACATGGAGCATAAATTTTTGATGTGTTCTTATGAACTTTCTTTGCTTTTTACACAGAGGCATTAATATTTCTATTTTGGTTAACAGCTCTGCTAAAATCAGGGAGAAACACATTTCATGTTAATTTGGTAAGCATGTACATACTGCTTTCGCAAAGTAGTATTTGAAACCATACTGATGTAGTAATGCACTTCTGACAGATAAAGGCCATCATTTCATCTATTCTACCCATCCAATTTCCACTTTTTCTCCTACAAGAATGAATTTTAACCCTAAGCCACCTTCTGTAATCTTGACCCTCATGGTTCAGTCTGAACCAACTGTCTACACTAGTTGGTGGGCCTCATAACTTACGCATATTGAAGTCCTATTGTGTCAAAAGGACCCCAATTTCCTTTAGACCTGGCCTGAGGAGGGATGCCACTGTGGCTTCCTCACCAGGGAAAAGTAGATCAGCAGCTGTCGAGAAGAATGAAAAAGCCATAAAAAAATGCATCTGAAACTTTAGTTTTTGGGGTCAGGAGGAACAGGAATCTTCTGCCGGGACTCCCATGGAAAGTTTTGGTCTCCCCTGCTCCTACCTTGTCTCCAGTGGGAACGTTCCACCATCCTGAAAGCCATCATCTGGCCAAGGCTGCCTAATCTTCATTAGCCAGCATCCGCTCTGCACCCTCTTTCTGCTCACTCCAGGGGAGAAGTGGTTTGGCGGAATTTAAATGAATCCTGGCAGTTCAAATTATGGAAGATCCCTTGCTGTCGCTGGTGGGCAGAAAATGAACACCGGAGAGATGCTATATGTTAGAATCCATTTCACCGCAGACCCTCACCGCGTCAGTGGGTTCCTGGAGACCACCTTCTGGACCCATAAAAATAGCCTAGGCCACTGCCACCCCAACACTCCGTGATTGCTCATGGTTCCCTGCTCTCCCCACCCTAAACCTCACTGTGTTTCCCTCATAGCAGTTTAGGCGCATTTTCTTTTGCAGCATATGCGTCAGCACACCTGTTTGTCATCTTGCAACTCACCTGGTGAGTATACCTGAGGTCAGAGCCCTTAAATCAGAATGGTCACTTCACCACAGAAATGGAGTTCAACCACCGGACTGCACTGCTCGGCTACCCTCAAGTCAACTAAAACCACAGAGAAAGCCTTGCGATTGTAAAGTACCTCAAAGTGCTTCACAGCCAATGGAGCATTCCTGAAGTGTAGACACTGTTAGAATGTAGGATGCGCAGTGGTTAATTTTTGATGACAACAAGGTCCCACCAACAGCAAAGAAATAATGGCTACATTATCCGCTTTGGTGATGTTGGTTGAAGTATTGATCAAGACACCGAGGATAACTCCCTGCTCTTCTTTGAAATAGTGTTATGGGATCTTGTATATCCACTTGAGTGGGCTGTCGGGGGTGTTAGTTTAAACATGTCACCTGCTTTCAGTACTTCACTGAAGTGCCTGACTGTATTATGCACTTGGTTTTCTGACTTGAACCTACAGCCTTCCAGCTCAGGGAATTATCAACAGAGCCACAACTCACATTCACACACTAGTGAAGAAGTTGGACAAAACGCATAAAATACAATCTCACCAGGCCTTGTACAAATTGTTAAATTTTCTGTTTCAGGTTATTTGTTGCTTTTTCAACAACCCCAATTGCATCTCTCTTTCTCTTTGCACTTCCATTGTACTTTTCTCCCTCTCCTGCCTCATTTGCTTTGCTTTGTTGGTGTCTTTGTCTCTTGCATCAGTCTCCTCTAAGGACCTATTAGGACCTGCTCAGTTCATGCTAACAATTGTAGCTGCCAAGTTTCTTGGACACATTCAAAGAACATCAATAGCTATTTTGAAAGTGGGCAGAACAATATAACACCCTATATAATATCAGGACTGGTTGCTTTCTGCAATTCTCTGGGTTTATATCAGAGCAGTAGGTTAATTCTGGATCAATGCATCATTCAGATAATTACACTTGTTATAAATAACAGTTACACACCTTTGAATTAAAAAACCCTAGAAGTATAATTTATCATTCTCTTAATTTTACCTAAGATCTTTCATGTTATACGTCAGTTTCTACCAGAATTCTAATGTTCATGATAAAGTTTTCCAAAGTTGGCATAGATAATTAAGCAGCCTTTGCCTAAAGACAAAATAATATTTTTTAAAAACATGTAATATTTTAATGCAAGATGATTTGGATATATGTCTTTTGGGATTGTTTGAGAGCTCCAGAGAATCTGAAATTATCTCTTTTTATTTTTTCATGGGATGTGAATGTCCCTGGCTAGGCCAGCATTTATTGGCCATCTCTAATTGCCCTTGAGAAGGTGACGGTGAGCCTTCTTGAACCGTTGCAATCCATGTGGTCTAGGGCTGTTCGGGAGAGAGTTCCTGATTGATTTACAAGTATCATGTTGAAATTCAATTTCTCAGATAAAATACTCAAGACACTGCAACAAAAGTCTGCAAAATAAATAATTTTTCTCGGTTTCTCTATTAGTGTCACTTTTCAATACTTGTGCCTGGCAACGAGTCATAATGGTCATTAGGTTCAGCAGTCTGCAACATAATAGGTTTGCTGTTTACTGAGCTGATATGGAAAGGTTGGCACTGGTTGACAGCCTGTAATAATAACTATAGCATTCTGCCTTGTATTTGTCCTCTATAGCATTTTACATCAGGTTAGTTTAGGTCAGGTGGGATGTTCATCTCTTGAGTAAAATGTATCATTTCAATGTAATCATCTGATCACTCGGTGATAGCAAAGCCTTCTGAATAATACAGTAGAATAGCTATTTATACCCAAAATTCCACCCGCCTGAGGCGCTAGATATTACACCAATGGGAAAGATTTTTCTTTTCACCGTAACGTGGATGCCCTGACTAAAATTTATACTTTTAAATGCAAACAATTATGGTTAATAATTTATCCGGCATTGATAGGCCAGAGAATGGCTTTGGTTTAACTTTTTGCAGTGTTGTTTACTTGAAGAACCAATAGTTAGCACACTCACCTTAGAGTCACAAGGCTGTGAATTCAAGGCAAACTCATTGGAGCACTGAAAAAGACAAACAGGAAAATATCAGGTAGTTCAATGCACCATCTCAAAACATCATGATTTCCCGTGATGTTTCCCACTGTAGCGTCCTGAAAGAGGCAAAAAAAAAATTTGTAAACCCTAGGTTAACTGAAGGAGAAAAATGTATGGAAAACTCCTTTCCAAATCGTCAACTTGATCAAAATCAAGTTCCAAGGGATTGCAGTGAACATGAGGCATAAACACAAATTCTACCTACTTTCTGTATGATATTAACCCTAATGAGTAACTTCACAATATGGTTATGAAGTAGGCCGTACAGACCTTCAAGCCCGATCAGCATCCCATTAGACAATGGATGTCGTCTCTTCAACTCCACTGAACTGATTTTGCTCTATATGTCCTGATACTCATACCAAAATCTATTGATATCAATCAAAGCTTCAATCAACTTAGCATCCACAGTCTTCTGGGAGGACCGAGTTCTAGATTTCTATAACCCTTTGTGTGAATGACCCTTTGGATCCACATTAGCAAACCTTAAATCATCTTAAAGACTTTGAATGTATCTAAAGTCAGCCTTTGCATTGTAGGGGAACAAGCCAAATTTATGTAACCCAACCTCGTAAATTGTCAAAATGTGAAAGACTCTGGCAACATCCCGAATATAACATGCTCCAGGACTAACCGTGCCCCCAGCCAAACTATTCCAGTACAGCTACAACATTGGCATCTACCCAGCAATGTGGAAAATTGTCCAGATATGTTCTGTCCACAAAAATCAGGACAAACACACTGGCAATTATCACCCCATCTCAATCATCAACAAAGTGATGGAAGTTATCATCAGCAGTGCTATCAAGTGTCATTTCCTCAACAACAACCTCCTCATTGATGCTTAGTTTAGGCTCCACAAGGGGCACTTTGTTCAACACTGCATTACACCCAGTGTCCAAACATTGTCAAAAGAGCTGAATTTCAGAGTTGAGGTGAGAGTCAATGACATCAATGTAGCATTTGACTGACTATGGAACAAAGGAGCCCTAGCAAAACTGGAGTCAATGGGAATCAGGGGAAAACATTACACTAGATAAAACCATACCCAGCACAAAGGAATATGGTTGTTGAAGGTCAGTTATTTCACCTCAGGACTTACTGCTGCAAATGTTCATCAGGGTAGTGTCCTAGGCCCAACCATCTTCAGCTGCTTCATCAATGACCTTCCTTCCATCATAAGGTCAGAAGTGGGGATGTTCACGGATGATTGCCCAATGTTCAGCTCCATTTGTGGGTTCTCAGGTACTGAAGCAATCCATGTCCATAGACAGCAAGACCTGGACAACATTCAGGCTTGGGCTGGTAAGCCGCAAGCATCATTTCTGCCACACAAGTGCCAGGCAATGACCATCTCCATCAAGAGAGAATCTAAACATCGCTCCCTTGACATTCAACTGCATTAACATCACTGTATCTCCCCCATTAACATCCTGAGGGTTACCATTGACCGGAAACTTAACTCAACCAACCATATAAATACTGCGGCTACAAGAGAAGGGGCTGACAGGTTGGGTCCCTTTTCTCTTGAAAAAAGATGGGTGAAGGATGACATAATAGAGATATTTTAAATTATCAAAGCTTTTGATAGTGTGGATACAGAGAAAGTGTTTCCTGTTTTGGGCGAGAGCATAACTAGTCCATCAATATAAGTCACCAAGAAGTCCAATAGGGAATTCAGAAGAAACTTCTTGACTCAAAGAGTGGTAAGAATGTGGAATTTGCTACTACAGGGAGTGATTGAAGCAAATAGTACAGATGTATTTAAGGGAAAGTTAGAGAAGCATGAGGGAGAGGGGAATAGGTGGTTACAGTACTTCATCGGCCACATTAACCATTCACTTGCTCCACTACTGGAGCGTAGTAGCAGCAGTGTGTACCATTTATAGGATGTAAAGCAGAAACTCATCAAGGCTCCTTAGACAGCACCTTGCAAACTCACAACCACAACCATCTAGAAGGACAAGGGCAACAGCCAGATGGGAACACCACAACCTGGAAGTTCTCCTCCAAATCACGCACCACCCTGACTGGGAAATATATTCCTGTTCCTTCACTGTTGCTGGGTCAAAATCCTGGGACTCCCTTCCTAACAGCACTGTTGGTGTACTTACAACACATGGGCTGCAGCGGTTCAAGAAGGCAGCTCACTACCACCTTCTCAAAGGCAAGTAGAGATGGGCAATAAATGCTGGTCTAGCCAGCAATGCACACATCCCATCAATGAATTAAAAAAAAATGTCCAGGCCCATGAAGTCTGATGGCATCAGGGAAGAAATGGGAAAGGAAAAAGGAAACCTCCTGCTGATTACCATGTACTGTCACCCATCAGCTGATGAATCAATGCTCCTCCATGTTGGACACCACTTGGAGAAAGCACTGAGTGTGCCAAGGGCTCAGAATGTACTTTGGGTGGCGGATTTCAATGTCCATCACCAAGAGTGGCTCGATAGCACCACCACAGACCAAGCTGACCAAGTCCTAAAGGATATAGCTGCTAGACTGGGTCTGTAGCAGGTGGTGCGGGAACCAGCAACAGGGGAAAACATATTTGACCTCATCCTCACCAACCTGCCTGGCGTATTTGCATCTGTCCATGACAGTACTAGTAGGGGTAACCACCGCCCAGTCCTTGTGGAGACGAAGTCTTGTCTTCACATTAAGGATACCCTCCTTCATGTCGTGTGGGACTACCACTGTGCTAAATGGGATAGATTTCGAACAGATCTAGCAACTCAAGACTGGGTAGCCATGAGGTGCTGGAGGCCATCAGCAGCAGTGGAATTGTACTCAACCAATTTGGAACCTTATGTCTGACATATCCCCAACTCTGTCATTACCATCAAGCCAGGGGATCAACCCTGCTTCAGTGAACAGTGGAGGAGGGCATGCCAGGAGCAGCACCAGGCTGTCAGCCTGGTGAAGGACTACTTGCATGCCAAACAGCATAAGCAGCAAGCGACAGGCAGAGTTAAATGATTCCACAACTAACAATTCAGATCTGAGCTCTGCATTCCTGCCACATCCAGTCATGAATGGTGGTTGCTAATTAAGCAACTCACTGGACCGGGAAGCTCCACAAATATCCCTATCCTCCATGATGGGGGAGCCCAGCCATCAGTGCAAAAGATAAGGCTGAAGCATTTGCAAAAATCTTCAGCCAGAAATGCCAAGTGGATAATCCATCTCAGCCTTCTCTGGAGGACCCCAGCATCACAGATGCCAGTCTTAAGCCAATTTAATTCACTCCATGTGAGATCGAGAAAAAGCTGAAGGCACTAGATACTGTAAAGGCTATGGACCCTGAAAACATTCCAGCAATAGTACAGAAGAATTGCACTCCGTGCCCCTAGCGAAGCTGTTCTAGTGCAGCTACAACACTGGCATCTACCCAGCAAAGTGGAAATTTGCCCAGGTAAGTCCTGTACACAAAAAGCAGGACAACTGTCGCCCCTTCAGTCTAACCTCGATCATCAGTAAAGTGATGGAAGGGGTCATCAACAGTGCTATCAAGCAGCACTTGCTTAGCAATAACCTGCTTACTGATGCTCAGTTTGTGTTCTGCCAGGGCCACTCAGCTCCTGACTTCATTACAGCCTTAGTTCAAACATGGACAAAAGAGCTGAACTCCAGAGGTGAGGTGAGAGTGACTACCATCGACATCAGAGCAGTGTTTACCTGAGTATGGCATCAAGGACTCCACGCAAAACTGGAGTCAATGGGGTTCAGGTGGAGAACTCTCCATTGATTAGAGTCATACCTAACACAAAGGAAGATAATTGTGCTGGTTGGAGATCAATCACCTCAGTTCCAGGGCATCGCTGCAGGAGTTCCTCAGGGTAGTGTACTTGGCTCAATCATTTTCAGCTGCTTTATCAATGACCTTCTTCCCATCACAAGGTCAGAAGTGGGGATGTTCACTGATGATTGTACAATGTTCAGCACCATTTGCGACTCCTCAGATACTGAAGCAGTCCATGTCCAAATGCAGTAAGATCTGGACAACATCCAGGCTTAGGCTAACAAGTGGCAAGTAACCTTCATGCCACACAAATGCCAGACAATGACCATCTCCAACAAGAGAGAATTGTACCATTGCATCTTGACATTCAATAGCATTACCATCGCTGAATTCCCCACTATCAACATCCTAGGGGTTACAGTGACCAGAAACTGAACTACGCTAGCTATATAAATACTGTGGCTACAAGAGGAGGTCAGAGGCTGGGAATTCTGCAGAAGGTAAGTCACGTCCTGACTCCTCAAAGCCCATCCACTATCTACAAGGCACAAATCAGGAGTGTGATGAAATACTCTCCACTTGTCTGGATGAGTGCAGCTCCAAAAACACTCAAGACCCTTAACAGCATCAGGACAAAGTAGCCTGCTTGATTGGCACCCCATTCACAAACATTCACTCCCTCCACTACTGATGCACAATGGCAGCAATGTGTACCGTCTATGAGATGCAATACAGGAACTCACCAAGGCTCTCTAGACAGCACTTTCCAAACCCATGACCGCTACCATCTTGAAGGACAAGGGCAGTAGGCACATGGGGACACCACTACCTGGAAGTTCCCCTCCAAGCCACTTGCCATCCTGACTTGGAAATATATCATCGTCCTTTCACTGCTGCTAGGTCAAAATTCTGGAACTCCCTTCCTAACAGCACTGTGGGTGTGCCTACACCACATGGACTGCAGTGGTTCAAGAAGGCAGCTCACCACAACCTTATCAAGGGCAATTAAGGATGGACAATAAATGCTGTCCTAGCCAGCAACTTCTACATCTTATGACTGAATAAAAAAAAAGCACCTTCCAAACCCATGAGCTCTACCACTTAGAATGAGCAAGCACATAGGAACACTAGCTTCTCATCCAAGCCACACTTCATCCTGTCTTGGAACTATATTGCTGTTTGTCGTGAAAATATAATAATTTTCATAACATTATTGTGATTTATTGTAAAGCTACATTAATAGTGGGGCTTAGATAAGTTTCTCTGTGTGGGTGTGTGTGTGGGGGATTTAATTGAATTAGAGACAGCTAGTTCAGAGTTTTTGAGTGTTCAAAAGGGAAGCTAGGTTAGAAATGCTAAATATGTAAACATGGCTGAAGTTTTAGAATATGAGCTGTGAAGTGTGAGGAACATCTGCATTTTTAGATAACCCCGAGTAGAGAATTTCAAAGAAATGGTAAGGTATTACACCTAGCCATAAGAAGTTAAGCCAAATAGTGTGTTTATTTTTCCCAAAGATTACCGATAATATGAGTGCTAAGAAAGGTTTATATTATGGAAAAAGTAAAGTTGCAAAGACATATTGGAATAATGGGATTTACATTAAAAGGGGAGAAATATGTATAAAGGAGCTGAGGTTATGTGTAAGCAGATGATATTCTAAGATCTAACAAGTGTGCAAAGCCTCCAGCCTCTCTACATCAAATTGCTGTCTACAGGAACTGAAGGTAAGAAAACTCACTGTGGATATCACTGTCCAGGGTATTGTGTTGCTTTGCCTGGGCCTGTTGAAATTTATTTGTTTTTACTATTGCCTTAACAGAGGTGTAACTGGGAGTCAGGTTAATTCGAGGGGTTAGGAGCTATCATAATAGTAATTTGGAGACCTAAGTATATGCTTAAAACCGTTTCTTCTATTAATAAATGTTTAATTTGGTTTTGTGACTTGTGGCTAAGACTTGGTGGACCTCTTACTACTGAATTCAAGGCACACACTTCAAAATAAAAACACAAATTGCAAATACATTTGTGGCAGCTGCTTCAAGTTTGCCTCTGGGATTTGAGCAGCTCAGCATTTACCATCCCTTGTGCCATAACACCATTCCTTCACTGTCATTGGTCAAAATCCTGGAACTTCCTCCCTAACAGCACTGTGGGTGTACCTACACCACATGGACTGCAGTGATTCAAGAAGGCAGCTCATCACCATCTTCAGAAAGGCAATTAGGGATGGGCAATATATGCTGGCCTGGCTAAACTCACATTCCATGACTAAAAAAGAGCTTTATTTTTGAACTGCCACAGTGAACTTCAGACTCATCATTCAAGCTATGTGTTATTCAAAGTGTTGGCAACCTTCTACATAAAGAGCACCTGCTGACATCTAATCTAGTCATATGCTTACATAGTTTATAGGCTTGATCCCAGTTCTTTTTTAATATTTGCTTCATTTTCACTAACCTATGTATCACAAATAGCCTATCCACACAGATGCAGTCTGGTTCAATCAATATTTTAAATACGTCAATGAAATGTTACTATTAAATGCGATGCTTTTCAAGACTAACAAGGGATTTGCAGAGAAATGCTGAAGAGGTACTACATAATTTTGCAGATGAGATGTTAGTCCAAGCAACTATCTTAGTGCATGGTTCATGGCCACAGAATGAGCAGCGCAAGCAGGTGATTGTAGCTCTAGAGTCTTGTGAAGGAGGGAGCAGAGTTTCCTGTTGCCTACTTGATGAAGTGGACTGTTCTTACACACATCTCCTCATATGACCCATATATATCTTATGGGAAGTGGTAATATCTGGAATCCATTCTCTTCAATTGCTGCATGATGTTCCTTTGCTCCTTCCTGTGCAGCCGCTCCTCCATTGTAATGATATAAAAGAACATATCACACCTGTTCATAAGAAGCCCTCTCTGCGAGTGGATAGAAAACAAAATCTCTCATGGGATCTCACACTATTGGAAATGGTCAGACATGAGATTGGATCTCTGTGGGAGGAATGTCAGAACATTCATTGCAGGAAACCATTCCCAGCTGCAGAAATCAATACCGAATCTCTCCGTTCTCTGGACCTTTTTTCACATTTTTTAAAAACTCACTCAAAGGATGTGGGCACTGCTAGCAAGGGCAGAATCTATTGCTTATCCATAATTGCCCTTAACTGAGTGGCTTGCTTGGCAATTTCAAAGTCAACCACATTACTGTGGGTCTGCAGTGACATATCAGATAAAGTAAAGACTGTAGATTTCCATGAGCAAATCAGGTGCGTTTTTAATGGTAATCCAATAGCTACAAAGTTCATTACTGATACTAGCTTTTCAATCCAGATTTATTTATTAGCTGAATTCAAGCTACCACTTTGGGATTTGAACTCATGTCCATGGATTATTAGTTCAGGCCTTTAGGAACATAACCACGAGACTACATTCCTTTCTGCCTGTCTCAGCTGGTCCTGCGGTCTCAGTCTAACTTATCCTGAATTCAATCTGAGTGTAGATGCAGGAATCTTGGGACTGTGGCTACAATGGCTTTAATTAGAACATATTCAAATGAGCTTAGGGAGGACTGGAGGGATGGATTACAGGAAGGTCCATGAAGCACAGAAGAACTTTGGAAGAAGCGGGCATCTATGTTGGGCCAGGAAATCAATGCAAACAGGTTCCACTCCATTTTGCCGACTGAAGAAAGTTACTTGCTCTGATCATACTGTAAAATTATGCTGGAGTTGTTAATACAAAGCTAACTAGGTATCATGCTTGCTTTCTTTGTTTTATTGCAATATATAAAAACTCCATGAAACGAGTATTAATGCTCCCAAATAACAGGGTAAGGATTTAGTCAGTGGGCAGAAAAATGATTGTGGACTTCATGGTGTGAGCTTTTGATAGCTGTCTGCAGCTAGTATCATGACTCAGGGACCTGCCTTTGAAATGTGAGGCAGCTGTGCCTAGGTGTTGTATTCATGCACATAATCCTCTTAATGCCATTCTTTATTTGTGCAGAAGAACCATCCAAATCACTCATGAATATGCGGTATTCATCAATGTTCAAAGCACATGTATAATTCTGTTAAAAATGTGCACAATTATTAGATATATGATTCTGAACAGCGTAAAGAAATAATTGATTTACAATAAATGTATAAAGTTCTCGACAGTTTTCCTTTTAAGTGCAATGGGAAATCAATTTTCTGTAATTATATTTCTAAAATGTGACTAATTAGCAATGCCCTTGCATAACAACAGTTCTGATGATTTATTTCTCAACCAAAGAATCATGTGTAAGGAATATGAAAGATGAAAGTCAATGCAGACCGATTGGCCCAGATTTCATGGTCAGCAGTGAAGTAATGGTACTCACAGCTGACCTTGAATAAATCTTCTCACAAAGTCCTAGCGATCTTTCTGCAGTGGATTTTCCTATTCCTTTTCCCCATGGCAATTTAAATTTGATACATAGCCAAGGGGATCTCCAGGTGTCCAGCAACAGTGATATAATCAAAAAGGATAAGCAGCCAATCATAATGAAGCTTTCCCATAGACAGCAAACCAGGATTTTAAAAGCACTGATAATGCTTCACCTTTTAATCACTTTACAGACAACTATGTAAAGATTGAAACATACACATGGGATTAAGGAAGAAGCTGAAATAACCTAGACAAACTTTCTTAGAAGTATTTTATGATTTAAAAATATGTGCATTTGGTTTATCGTAAGGAGAAATCTGACATTTCACAAACATAAGATTAATTTTTCAGGGCCTTAGGCTGCTGAGCAATAATTATGAACGAAATAAACAGTTTTATCTTATTCAACACTGTGCAGTTTTTTCAAGGACTCTTACAACAAGACTAATAATGTAAAAATTCAGTCATTCTAATTGATTGCAGTCTGGGGCAACTTTAACAGTGCACCCTCTGGAGAAGTGTAGAATCAGTGACAAATCTAACTGTGCGTGTGCAGGCTCCAGAAGATGCTGACAGGTTCAGAGTAATCTGGGTGAACGCTGACGGTTTTCACCATCATTACTGCTGCAAAATCCAGTTCATTATATTTACAATATAATTAAACTTATTCCATAGCTGTTTTAATGATACTAAACTTATCTTGAAATCCGGACTTCTACAAAACCTCTTTGACAGGGCAATCAATAGAATTACAATCTCACAAAATTCCAAGGCCTAAGTCTCTAATATATGGAAATGTCTGTACCCACACATGAAACAAGGAATTTATCCATAACATAAAACAAGGACTTTCAATTAAAACAAAAGGACCAAATTCCCTCATAAATTGGAAGGGTTTTGCCCTCTTATGGGATTTCCTGTTTTATAAGTGGCAGAGCCCTTTGCATTTCCTACAAAAGCCTTCTTGCCACAGTCAGATGAATCACTCCTGCCTCTAGAAGGGTGCAAATGGGTTTCACTAATAGGGTTTCATGGATAGATTGGAGAAGCTGGGACTGTTCTGCATAAGGAAGAGAAGACTGCCAGGAGATTTGATAGAAGTATTCATAATGATGAGGGGTCTGGACACAGTAGATCACAGAATCACAGAATCACAGTGCAGAAGAGGCCCTTCGGACCATCGAGTCTGCACTGACACATGAGAAACACCTGACCTACCTACCTAATCTCATTTACAAGCACTTGGCCCATAGCCTTGAATGTTATGACGTGCCAAGTCCTCACCCAGGTACTTTTTAAAGGATGTGAGGCAACCCGCCTCGACCACTCTCCCTGGCAGTGCATTCCAGACCGTCACCACCCTCTCAGTAAAAAGGTTTTTCCTCACATCCCTCCTAAACCTCCTGCCACTCATCTTGAACCTATGCCCCCTTGTGACTGACCCTTCAACTAAGGGGAACAGCTGCTCCCTATCCACCCTGTCCAAGCTCCTCATAATCTTGTACACCTCAATCAGGTCACCCCTCAGTCTTCTCTGCTCCAACGAAAACAACCCAAGTCTATCCAACCTCTCTTCATAACTTAAATGTTTCATCCCAGGCAACATCCTGGTGAATCTCCTCTGCACCCCCTCCAGTGCAATCACATCCTTCCTATAATGTGGTAACCAGAACTGCACACAGTACTCCAGCTGTGGCCTCACTAAGGTACTATACAACTCCAGCATGACCTCCCTACTTTTGTAATCTATGCCTCAATTGATAAAGGCAAGTGACCCAAATGCCTTTTTCACCACCCCACTAACATGCCCCTCTGCCTTCAAAGATCTATGGACAACACGCCAAGGTCTCTTTGTTCCTCAGAACTTCTTAGTGCCATGCCGTTCATTGAATACTTCCTTGTCAAATTACTCCTTCCAAAGTGTATCACCTCACACTTATTAGTGTTAAATTCCATCTGCCACTTATCTGCCCATTTGACCATCCCATCTATATCTTCCTGTAGCCCAAGACACTCAACCTCACTGTTAACCACCCAGCCAATCTTTGTGTCATCCGCAAACTTACTAATCCTACCCCCAACATGGTCTTCTATGTCGTTTATATAGATGACAAATAATAGAGGACCCAGCACAGATCCCTGTGGTATGCCACTGGACACTGGCTTCTAGTCACTAAAGCGTCCTTCTGTCATCACCCTCTGCCTCCTACAACTAAGCCAATTTTGAATCCACCTTACCAAATTACCCTGTATCCCATATGCATTTGCCTTCTTTATAAGTCTCCCATGTGGGACCTTGTCAAAGGCTTTGCTGAAATCCATATAAACTACATCAACTGCACTACCCTCATGTACACACCTGGTCACCTCCTGAAAAAATTCAATCAAATTTGTTAGGCATGACCTCCCTCTGACAAAGCCATGCTGACTAACCCTGATCAAACCTTGCCTCTCCAAGCAGAAATAGATACTCCCCTTCAGAACTTTCTCCAATAGTTTCCCAACCACTGACGTGAGACTGACTGGTTTGTAGTTCCCTGGCTTATCTCTACAACCCTTCTTAAATAGCGGAACCACATTAACTGTTCTCCAGTCCTCTGGCACCTCCACCGTGGCCAGCGAGGAATTAAAAATTTGGGTCAGAGCCCCTGCGATCTCCTCCCTTGCCTCCCTCAGCAGTCTGGGACACAAATCATCCGGACCTGGAGATTTGTCCACTTTTAAACCTGCCAACACCTCTAATACCTTGTCACTCCCTATATCAATTTGCTCAAGAACCTTGCAGTCTCTCTCCCTGAGTTCGATACCTTCATCCTCATTCTCTTGGGTGAAGACGGACTTGAAATATTCATTCAAACTCTAACGATGTTCTCTGGCTCCACCCATAGATTGCCCACTTGGTCCCTTATGGGCCCTACTCTTTCCCTGGTTATCCTCTTCCCATTGATATACTTATAGAATATCTTGGGATTTTCCCTACTTTCACCAGCCAGAGCGTTCTCATATCGCCTCTTTGTCTCTCTTAATTGCTTTCTTAAGCTCCACCCTGCACTGTCTGTACTACACTAATGCCTCTGCTGATTTGCTTCCCTTGTACCTGCCAAAAGCCTCTCTTTTCCTTCTCATCGTAACCTGAATATCTCTGGTCATCCATGGTTCTCTGGGCTTGTTACTCCTTCCTATCACCCTAGAGGGAACATGTTGAGCCTGTACCCGCCCCATTTCCTTTTTGAACGTCCCCCCCACTGCTCTTCTGTAGATTTCCCCACAAGTAACTGTTCCCAGTCTACCTTGGCCAGATCCTGCCTTATTTTACTAAAATCCACTCTCCCCCAATCCAAAACACTTTTTTTTTCAACTTGTCAACCGGGAGAAACTATTCCCATTGGTGGAAGGGTCGAGAACCAGAGGATACTGATTGAAGGTGATAGGCAAAAGAACCGGAGGTGAGAACATCACAAGGCTTTGCCACCTTATTGTTGAAAGTATGACTTTTCAACTTTCAACTGACTAAAAATTTTGCAATTTGAAATGAGACAGAACAAACTACTTAAAAATGCAAGGTCAGTTTCCAAGGTAAAGGTGAGAAACAAACAAATCACCATCAGGCGAATATGTTTTTTTTTCATGTGCATAGATGTCGCTGGCTGGGCCAGCATTTATTGCCCATCCCTAATTGCCCTTGAAAAGGTGGTGGTGAGCCACTTCTTGAAATGCTGCAGTCCATGTGGTGTAGGTGCACCCACAGTGCTGTTAGGAAGGGAGTTCCAGGATTTTGACCCAGCGACAGTGAAGAAACGGAGATATATTTCCAACTCAGGATGGTGTGTGGCTTGGAAGGGAACTTGCAGGTGATGGTGTTCCCATGCTTCTGCTGGCCTTGTTGTAGGTGGGTAAGGAAGGTACTGTCAAAGACCTTGGTGATTGGTGCAGTGCATCTTGTAGATGGTACACACTGCTCCAAAGTGCGGTAGGTAAAGTGGAGGATATTGGAGATGGTGGATGGGGTGCCAATCAAGAGGGGTGCTTTGTCTTGGATGGTGTTGAGATGCTTGAGTGTTGTTGGAGCGGCACTCATCCAAGCAAGTGGAGAGTATTCCATCATATTCCATTCTTGTGACTTGTAGATGGTGGACAGGCTTTGGGGAGCCAGGAGATGAGTTCTCACCACAGAATTCCCAGCCTCTAACCTGCTTTTGTATCCACAGTATTTATATGGCTGGTCCAATTCAGTTTCTGGTCAATGATAAGCCCCAGGATGTTGATAGTGATGGTAATGGTAATGCCATTGAATGTCAAGGGGAGATGGTTGGATTCTCTCCTATTGGAGATGGTCATTGTCTGGTACTTGTGTGGCATGAGTGTTACTTGCCACTTGTCAGACAAGCCTGGATATTGTTTTGCTCTTGCTGCATTTGGACATGGACTGCTTCAGTATCTGAGGAGTCACGAATGGTGCTGAACATTGTGCACTCATCAGCAAACACCCCACTTCTGACTTTATGATGGAGGGATGGTCATTTATGAGGCAGCTGAAGATGGTCGGCATCCTTCACTATCCTGAGGAACTCCTACAGTGATGTCATGGAGCTGAGATGATTGACCTCCAGCCACCACAACCATCTCTCTTTGTGTTAAGTATGACTCCAAACAGTGGAGAGTTTTCCCCTGATTCTCAGGTTTGTTCAGATTCCCTGATGCCACATTCAGCCAAATTGGGCTTTGATTTCAAGGGCAGTCCCTCTCACCTCACCTCTTGAGTTCAGCGCTTCTGTCCATGATTGAACTGAGTCTTTGGTGAGGTCAGGAGCTGAGTAACCTTGACAGAATCCAAACTGAGTGTCAGTGAGCAGGATATTGCTGAGGAAGTGCCACTTGATAGCACTGTCAATGACCCCTTCCATCACTTTGCTGATGATCGAGACTAGACTTACGAGACACTAATTGGCCAAGTTTGGTTTGTCCTGCTTTTTGTGCACAGGACATACCTGGGCAATTTTTCACATTGCCGGGTTGATGCCAGCGTTGTAACTGTACTGGAACAGTTTTGGCTAGGGCACAGCTAGTCCTGGGGCACAAATCTTCAGTACATTTATGGAACCTCCTCCTCCAGTTAGTTGTTTAATTTTCCACTACCATTCACAACTGCATGTGGCAGGACCGCAGAGCTTAGATTTAATCCATTGGTTGTGGGATCGCTTAGCTCTGCCTATCACTTGCTGCTTCTGCAGTTTGGTATGCAAGTAGTCCTGTGTTGTATCTTCACCGGGTTGATACCTCATTTTTAGGTATGTCTGGTGCTGCTTCTGGCATGTCCTCATGCACTCTTCATTGGACCAGTGTCGATCCCCTGGTTTGATGGTAAAGGTAAATTGGAGAATATGCTGGACCATGAGGTTACAGATTGTGGTCGAGTACAATTCTGCTGCTGCTGAGGACCCACAGAGCCTCATGGATGCCTAGTTTTGAATTGCTAGATCTGTTTGAAATCATCCCCATTTAGCACAGTGTTAATGCTGCACAACACGTTGGAGGGTGGTCTCATTGTGAAAGCGTGACTTCATCTCTAGGAAAACTGTGCAGTTTCTCTCCTACCAATGCTGCCATGGACAGATGCATCTGCAGCAGGCAGGTTGATGAGGATGAGGTCAAGTATGTTTTCCCATCTTGTTGGTTCCCTCACCACCTGCCGCAGACCCAGTCTGGCAGCTATGTCAGTTAGGACTCTACCAGCTCCAACAGTAGTCATGCTACCGAGACACTCGTTGTGATGGACGTTGAAATTCCCACCCAGCTACCATCAGTGTTTCCTCCAAATGATGTTCAACATGGAGGAGTACTGATTTATCAGCTGAGGGGGGACAGTAGGTGAAAATCAGCAGGAGGTTTCCTTGTTCATGTTTGACCTGATGCCATGAGACTTCATGGGGTCCAGAGTGGATGTTGAGAACTCCCAGAGCAACTCCCTCCCAACTGTGTACCACTGTGCCACCACCTTTGGAATGGTGATGATGGTGTCTGGGACATTGTCTGTAAGGTATGATTCTATGCGTATGACTATGTCAGGCTGTTGCTCGACTAAATTGTGGGACAATTTTGGCATAAGCCCCCAGATGTTAGTGAAGAGGATTTTGCAGGGTCGACAAGGGTGGGGTTGCCTTTGTCGTTTACAGTGCCTAGGTTGATGCTGGTTGTCCGTTCACATTTCATTCCCTTTTGTGGACTTTGTAGCGGTTTTGACAAAACTGAGTGGCTTGCTAGGCCATTTCAGAGTCAGCCACATGTATGGAGTCACATGTAGGCCAGACCAGGTAAGGACAGCAGATTTCCTTCCCTAAAGGACATTAGTGAACCAGATGTGTTTTTACATCAGTCGACAATGGTTTCATGGTTACTATTACCGAGACTAGCTTTTTATTTCCAGATTTATTAACTGAATTTATGTACCACCAGCTGCTGTGGTGATATTTGAGCCCATGTCCCCACAGCACTAGCCTGGGCCTCTGGATTACTAGTCCAGTGATATTACCACTACACCTCTGCTTATCTCCCACCACCTCACACCCTCCCCACCGCCCCCTCCCCAATGTGAAGAGAAAGACATTTCCTATAATTAATCACTGCCTAGGAAGAGGCATGAAAATGCAAAGTACTGGATATTGAAACAATGGCTACCACAGACAGAACCACCCAAAACTCCTTGGAAATATACAAAACAAAAATAAAAATACTTGGAAAAACTCAGCAGGTCTGAAAGCATCTGCGGAGAGGAACACAGTTAACATTTCGAGTCCATATGATTCTTCAACAGAACTAAGGAAAAATAGAAGAGAGATGAAATATAAGCTGGTTTAAGAGGAGGGGGTGCGGTGGGGGGGGGGGGGGGGGGGGGGGGGGGGGGGGGGGGGTGCGGGTGTTGGGACAAGCAGAGCTGGATAAAGAGCCAGCGATAGGAAATATACAATGTGTTAAATATAAAGGCCAGGCTGTAGATGCTGCAGAGAGATTGCAGGAAAGTCATCAGCAGAGGAAACAGGCTGAAAGCTGATCTCTCTCTCTCCTTTGGGACAAGTGTACTCCTTGCTGCAGAAGACAACCTTACCAGAAATCAACCAGCGAATCAAAATTTCATAATAATTGCAACATCCTCTACATCTGACCGCATTCACAAAACAAGTTAATCCAAATCAGCCATAATGTTTACAGACCAATGCCTCAAGGACAATCAAAGGTCACATAACCATTTATTTTTTTAACATTTTTTTATTGGACTCTAAGTTCCCTTTTTTCTGATACCCGTGTGTGTGTGTATGTGTGTATGTCTGTGTACGTGTGTGTGTGATGTCATGGGCAGAATTTTCCTGTTGGCGTGTAGCGACGGGCCAATGCACGGCCACCTTTAATTAACCGGCCACTTAAGGCCCTTGAGGCGCCAATCGACGGTGATTTTTCGGCACCTGTGCAATCTTCAGGTCGGCGCATGGCAGCAATGAGCAGGCAGGTAGGACACATTTGTAGAAACCTCATCCATGGGCAACGTAAGAGGGCTCAGTGTGTGCTCTGTCAAATATTGATGTTTCAAAGTTACTGATACTTGCCTGTGTGATCTGCAATACTCCAAAACCCCCCACTGTGCTGCCACCTTCTTGAGGAGGGCAGCAAGGCAATCATCGGAAAAACGAGGGGCACAGTGCCCCCCCGCCCTACCCTCCTGCCTGGCCTGCTCACCAGTAACGCTCTGGGGAGACCCTCCACTGGTCGTGATTCGCAGCCTTTGAAAGGCTGTAGCAACTTTTTAAAACAGGGTCGCCATTGGACCTGATGGTCATTGCAGTGCAGTCCCATCGCCGCCTGCCCACTCCTGCTGTCCTCGGGAGCCATGATTCACACTGGGCAGGCGTTAATTGGCCCGCCCGCATAAAATGGCAACACGGCCGCTGGCAGCAATCGGGTCCATGCCCGCCTGTGCCCACTCCCGTACCACCCGCGCAACAGGCAGAAAGTTCTGCCCCATGTTTTTATTACTTTTTTCTCTTGGGCTTCATGGTTAATAAATTTGCTCTTTCCTTAACTCAAGAAAACCTAGTTTGATTGGCTCCTTATTGCACACAGTTTAAATAGTTAAACACATTTTGATTTGGAAAAGGCATATCCTCGAGAAAAAGAAACTTAAACCTTTGTTGCGACCAACTGAGAAGGTTGAATCGAGGGAAGCCAGTTCATCCCTTCTCACCTGGTCGTGACAGGGGGAAAAGCCTTTTCATGTAGTGAATGGTTACGATCTAGAATGCACTGCCTGAGATTCAATCATGATTTTGAAAATGGAATTGGATAATTATTTGAAGAGAAAAGATTTTCAGGACTGTAGGGAATAGGCAGGGGGGAGTGAGACTAATTGAGTTGCTCTCGCAGAGAGCCAGCACAGGCATGATGGGTCAAATGGCCTCCGTCTGTTTTATGACCATTTTATAATTCAATGATTCTATCAGGAAGAGGGGGGGAGTAATGGGCCAAGGAAGTGGCCAAGATAGCAAAGAAGAGGACAATTAAATAGTTAATGCACTGAGGGGATAGGGGAGAGTTGAACTGTGGAGCTAAGGTGGCAACTCCCTACCAGAGAGCAGCCAGGACCTGGAATTTCTGGTAGTCTGGGACTAGTCAGCAACCAAGATGTGACGAGGGTACCCAGTGGCTTCATGCAAATCATAATTCTGCCCATCGACCCCACAAACATTGGGGGGGGGCGGGTGTGATGATTGGGATTGGAACCTGAGGTATATTGGGCTGTGGTGTATCATGAATGCTGACAGGAACATAGCAATCCAAATTAACCTCAGGGTCTGAAGGGTATCATGTTGCTTTCGCCAGGCAGAGAAAGTTGTCTTAAATGCTTGTGTCTACAGCTTTCAATCAAAGTATGTCATAGCTAAAAGGGGAATGATAAAGATTTGTTTAGGTGGGAAATTTATAAAATGTGTGAAGTCTATGTTAGCACAAACAAGCTTAGAATATAAGAGCCTGAAATTCCAGGGGGGTTTTCCTGCTCTCCTATAATTTCAGCTGGAGTCTTTCAAAATCCCCAGTGAAATAATACAAGTGGGGGAAGCCCAAAGAATCCCAGGGCTCAATTAGGCTGTTCATGTATTCAGCTGAAGGTAAATGGACCAGAGGGTTATTCACTTCTCATTGACTGCTTTATCAATGGAAAATTGGACAGGCCACAGATGAATATCAAAATAAAGATCAGGGATATCCTTAACTGGTGCAAAGAATAGCACTGAGGCAAAGTAACTTGACTGTAGATGTTTATAAACAGAGAAAGTCGATCGGCAAGAAAGTTGGCAGTAAACAAGGGCCAGGATTTTCCAGCCCTGCCACTGGTCGGACCCACTGCGTGGGATGTGGCAGGCCAGTGGAAAGTCCGCTGACTTTTGGCGGGACCGGATGATCCCAATAGTGGGCAGGCCTGGAAAATCCCACCCTAGGTTGTGTTGTGACTGGGAACAGTTGTCTGGTTACTAAGGGCAGCAAGAGGAGGCAGGGTAAAAACTTTTCCCCCAAGTGTAAATTCAATGGAGGTTTCCTTAATACTTAATTGGTGGTTATCCCAATGAAGAGTTAAAATGTCCCCCTAGATTGAGGGCCAATGGGGAGACATAATGCTTTGGTAATTTTGAGTTCATGGACTTATTTGCAGAATGAATTGGCAGATTTGAAAATGAAACTTGTCAGGCCAATCTAAAACACAAAAGAGGCGAGTCAATCACTAGGGATCTTGTTATGTTATTATTAATCTCATTGTAATGTGAGCGATTTGGAGGCTGAAAAGAAGAATGAGTTAACAGTGAGGAAGACTATGCAAAGATTCTTTTGAGTGGAAGCGAAAGTCTCTATATTAGACATAGGCTGGGATTTTCCAGCCCTGCCGGGATTTTCCGGTCCCACCAAAAGGACCCTTGGTTGGCCTGGAGCATCCCCCCAGGCAGGTCCTGCCATGCACAGGGCAGGAAAATCCCAGCTTATGTCTAATGGATGATGAGCTCCTTTAAGATAGCACCAAATTCTAAGGCCTTTTAAATGCTTTATTGTTAAAGAATTATTGTTTTTTTGTACCATTATATATACAGATATGATTATTGATTGATCTGTAAAACATAGAAGCTGGTTTAAAAACAAAAAAACTGTGGATGCTGGAAATCCAAAACAAAAACAAAAACAGAATTACCTGGAAAAACTCAGCAGGTCTGGCAGCATCGGCGGAGAAGAAAAGAGTTGACGTTTCGAGTCCTCATGAGGCTCCCCTGGAAGCTAAAAAAAAAATGATATTTTAAGAAGGCCCATCTGATTGGAAGGGAACCTATTTTACTTTTTTGCAGTGGTTTGATAAAACTGATTTAATTGCTGGGCCATTTTAGAGGGCAATCAACCAAATTTCTGTGGGTCTGGAGTTACAGGTAGGCTAGATCAGGTAAGGATGACAGATTTCCTTCCCTGAAGGATATTAGTGAACCAGGTGGGTTTTTCCAACAATCTGGTAGTTTCACAATCATTGATACTGAGGCTAGCTTTATATTTCAGATTTATTAACTAAAAAATTTATCTTCCCTCAGCTGCCACGGTGGGATTTGGAGCATTAGTCCAGGTTTAAGGATTACTAGTCTATTACCACTTTGCTATCATTCCTCCTGAGTGTCTTGAAGGAAGAAAGAGAAGTAGGGAGAGTGAGAGATTTAGGGAGGGAATTTCAAAACTTAGGGCCTTGGCAACTGATGGCATGGTCACTAACGGTGGGTGAACTAAAATCAGGGATTCAGAACAGGTCAAAATAAAATAAGCGCAGATATCTTGCAGGGTTTTGAGGGGTTGGTTGAGATTACAGAGACAGGAAGAGGCGAGACGATGAAGAGATTTGAAAACAAGGATGAGAATATTAAAATCAAGGCATTTGTTGACTGGGTGCCCATGTAGGTCAACAGCCACAAGATTGATAAGGGAAAGGGAATTGCTGCAAGTAAGGACATGGGCAGAAGAGTTTTAGATAATCTCATAATTACAGAGAATTACAGAATGTAGGAGGCCAGGTAGGAGTATATGGGAAAAGCCAGGTTCAATGGGTGATGCTAATCTTTGACCCTCTTTACCTAATTCTAGAATGTGTGAAGGTTTTCCAAATGGGCAGCACAGGTCATGCACCTAAAATGGATAGGCCAATGCTAGTGTAATGAGGTGCAATAAGGGAAAGGAACAGGAGCGGGTCACATGGCACCTCAAGTCTGCTACCCCATTCAATAAGATCATGACTGATCTTCTAACTCAACTACTCACCCTATCCCTGTATCCCTGATTCTTTTAATATCCCAACGTCTGTCAATCTCAGTGATTGCAATGGCAGAGCATCCATAACTCTCTGGGATAGAGAACTCCAAAGATTCACAACCCTCTGAATTATGAAATTTCTCATTTTCTCAGTCCTGAATGACCAAGCCCTTAGCCTGAGACTATTGTTTTAATTTAGACTCTACAGCCAGGGGATAACTGCAACCTCTGCATCTAGAAGGACAATGGCAACAGGCACATAGGAACATCATCCACCACCACCTGAAAATTCTCTCCCTGTCACATTCCATCCTGACTTAGAAATATTTTGTTCTCTCTTCACTGTCACTGAGTCAAAATCTTGGAACTCCCTTCCTAACAGCAATTGGACTCTAATGGCTCAAGAAAGTGGCTCACCACCACCTCCTTAAGGATGGATGGGCAGTAAATTTTGGCCCTGTCAGTGATGCTTGCATCCCATGAACAAATGAAAAAAAAACCTTCATCTCAGCATCTAGACTGTGAAGCCCTTTAAGAATCTTACATACATTTCACCATGTTTGGAGTAAAGGCCATACTAAACCAGCACATGTTTGCAAAACCCAAAACAAAACATCAACTGTTAGATATGAAAAAAACAAAAAAACTGCGGATGCTGGAAATCCAAAACAAAAACAAAAACAGAATTACCTGGAAAAACTCAGCAGGTCTGGCAGCATCGGCGGAGAAGAAAAGAGTTGACGTTTCGAGTCCTCATGACCCTTCGACAGAACTTGAGTTCGAGTCCAAGAAAGAGTTGAAATATAAGCTGGTTTAAGGTGTGTGTGTGGGGGGCGGAGAGAGAGAGAGAGAGAGAAGTGGAGGGGGTTGGTGTGGTTGTAGGGACAAACAAACAGTGATAGAAGCAGATCATCAAAAGATGTCAACAACAATAAAACAAAAGAACACATAGGTGTTAAAGTTAAAGTTGGTGATATTATCTAAACGAATGTGCTAATTAAGAATGGATGGTAGTGCACTCAAGGTATAGCTCTAGTGGGGGTGGGGAGAGCATAAAACATGTTAAAAAAAATAAAATAAATAAATAAATATTTTTTTTTTCTTTTTCTCTTTTTACAATGGAAATAGGTGGGAAAAGGAAAATCTATATAATTTATTGGAAAAAAAAGAAAAGGAAGGGGGAAACAGAAAGGGGGTGGGGTGCTCCTGCCCGACAGAACTCATTTCTCGTTATCTTGACTCCCTTCTCTCTCCCCATGTCCAGTCCCTTCCCACCTACATCCGTGATTCCTCTGACACCTTACGTCACATCAACAATTTCCAGTTCCCTGGCCCCAACCGCTTACTCTTCACCATGGACGTCCAATCCCTCTACAACTCCATCCCCCACCAGGATGGTCTGAGGGCCCTTAGCTTCTTCCTCGAACAGCGGCCCGAACAATCCCCATCCACCACTACTCTCCTCCGTCTGGCTGAACTTGTTCTCACGCTGAACAATTTCTCCTTCAACTCCTCTCACTTCCTCCAAATAAAAGGTGTGGCTATGGGTACCCGCATGGGCCCCAGCTATGCCTGTCTCTTTATGGGGTATGTGGAACATTCCTTGTTACAGTCCTACTCCGGCCCCCTTCCACAACTCTTTCTCCGGTACGTCAATGATTACTTCGGTGCCGCTTCATGCTCTCGTCGGAACTTGGAAAAATTTATTAATTTTGCTTCCAATCTCCACCCCTCCATCATTTTCATGTGGTCCATCTCTGACACTTCCCTTCCCTTCCTTGACCTCTCTGTCTCAATCTCTGGTGATAGACTGTCCACCAATATCCATTACAAACCCACCGACTCCCACAGCTATCTCGACTACAGCTCCTCACACCCCGCTTCCTGTGAGGACTCCATCCCATTCTCTCAGTTCCTTCGCCTCCATCGCATCTGTTCCGATGATGCTACCTTCAAAAACAGTTCCTCTGACATGTCCTCCTTCTTCCTTAACCGAGGTTTTCCACCCACGGTCGTTGACAGGGCCCTCAACCGTGTCCGGCCCATCTCCCGCGCATCCACCCTCACGCCTTCTCCTCCCTCCCAGAAACATGATAGGGTCCCCCTTTTCCTCACTTATCACCCCACCAGCCTCCGCATTCAAAGGATCATCCTCCGCCATTTCCGCCAACTCCAGCATGATGCCACCACCAAACACATCTTCCCTTCACCCCCCCTATCGGCATTCCGTAGGGATCGCTCCCTCCGGGACACCCTGGTCCACTCCTCCATCACCCCCTACTCCTCAACCCCCTCCTATGGCACCACCCCATGCCCATGCAAAAGATGCAATACCTGCCCCTTCACTTCCTCTCTCCTCACCGTCCAAGGACCCAAACACTCCTTTCAAGTGAAGCAGCATTTCACTTGTATTTCCCCCAACTTAGTCTACTGCATTCATTGCTCCCAATGTGGTCTCCTCTACATTGGAGAGACCAAACGTAAACTGGGCAACCGCTTTGCAGAACACCTGCGGTCTGTCCGCAAGAATGACCCAAACCTCCCTGTCGCTTGCCATTTTAACACTCCACCCTGCTCTCCTGCCCACATGTCTGTCCTTGGCTTGCTGCATTGTTCCAGTGAAGCCCAACGCAAACTGGAGGAACAACACCTCATCTTCCGACTAGGCACTTTACAGCCATCCGGACTGAATATTGAATTCAACAACTTTAGGTCGTGAGCTCCCTCCCCCACCCCACCCCCTTTCTGTTTCCCCCTTCCTTTTCTTTTTTTTCCAATAAATTATATAGATTTTCCTTTTCCCACCTATTTCCATTATAAAAAGAGAAAAAGAAAAAAATATTTATTTATTTATTTATTTATTTTTTACATCTTTTATGCTCTCCCCACCCCCACTAGAGCTATACCTTGAGTGCACTACCATCCATTCTTAATTAGCACATTCGTTTAGATAATATCACCAACTTTAACTTTAACATCTATGTGTTCTTTTGTTTTATTGTTGTTGACATCTTTTGATGATCTGCTTCTATCACTGTTTGTTTGTCCCTACAACCACACCAACCCCCTCCACTTCTCTCTCTCTCTCTCTCTCTCCGCCCCCCACACACACACCTTAAACCAGCTTATATTTCAACTCTTTCTTGGACTCGAACTCAAGTTCTGTCGAAGGGTCATGAGGACTCGAAACGTCAACTCTTTTATTCTCCACCGATGCTGCCAGACCTGCTGAGTTTTTCCAGGTAATTCTGTTTTTGAACTGTTAGATATGACTCTGCAATTGGGCAGAACTCACTTAAAAATCCTGAGTATGCTAATAGCTACACAAATAGCCAATTTAAGGTAATCAGTTGAGCTCGTAATGTGGTTCATTTACACTTGCTAGAAGCACCATTCATTCATACACAGGGACCGGTTCTGTGCAAACAAAAGGAATATGTTTAAGACTTACATCTTTTTTGAATTACCTGGGAGCTTAGGGAGCCTCTAGATCCCAGTTGCCTTTGCCATGGCAATGCCTCAGCCAATCAGAGTTGACTTGCCAACCAATCAATCCTTTTTCTCTGTGGTATAAATTGTTGTGATCATTTGAAATTTGGTATACATGTGTTTACCCTGATGAGCACAAGGTGAAAGGGCTTTGGCAGCATTTCTCCCTTGAAGATGCAAGGTATTAAAGCTTGAAGACAATGGCAGCAACCTGTATATTAACAGTGGAAAGTCTCCCAAAGTCTCAGGAAGGTGTTAAAAGTATCAGATTGGAAATGGTTATGCCATAAACTGTCCATTTATCTCTAAGATGAACGAAAGTTGGAGTCAAGAATAACTAACCACCTTTTCCCCCAGATGCAAGATTAATGTGTTTTATATTGACATGGGGAAGAGTGCAGAGGAAACCATTTTTTGAGATCAGGTTATAGGCTTCCTTACAAATCAATGAATATCACAAAAGAGAGCACTATTGTGTGGGCGGCAGAAAGAAGAGCTGCTTGGTCTTGTGAACTATCACAGCTCGATGAGGGAAGGAAACAGTCTCTTGTTGAGGAGATGCATCCCACCACCTTCTAAGGATTCCTGTATTTTTTTGTCCTGCATGGCCTGAGGGGGAGAATCATTGGAACAGGCTTTATAGCTGGTAGTGGATTTAGGAAACTCTCCAGAAACTAATGGAAGTTCCTGGAGGCAGTCACTTGAAGTTACTTCTCAGCAAAATGGGGATGCATAAACCCATCGGGAGAGGGAGCATCTATGGACTGTTTGCTATAAGGACTGTATTTCTGTGAAGAGTGCAAGATATAGTAAGTATAAAAGGGGAATGTTCCTTTCTGTAATTTAAAGTATAAGTGGCCTTATACTTTACATCTCCTGATTGGGCCTTGCAAAAATAGTGTTTAATTAATCGTGTTTTTAGTCATATGTTACAGTGAGCATCTCAAAATTTGAAATCTTGAAGTGTCATTCTTTTAGCTATTAACCGAAAGTTCCAACTTCTTTTAAAAAGTTATTGGTCTCCACAGGGGTCACAGCAATTAAGATCGCCTCCCATTCATAAAAGCCTATTCTACTCATAGGACAGCCCTTAATCAAAGGAATCAACTTAATGAACATTCTTTGTACCCTCTCTAAGGCAAGTAGTCTCCTAGCTCAATTTCCAGCAGCTACATCCATTAGGTGCCCAAACGTAGGGTCACTCGAAGCCGTTGGGGTGTGCAATTTCTATTGGGTGCCACCCCAGATCAGAGCTTCTGATAATGGGCCAACAATGAGCTGGAGGATCCCCAATGTAAGTGGGATTGTTCCTGTTTATTTCCCACCACATCTACAGGCTTTGAGGTCAGTGGCCTGAACTGTGCTTGCACTTTTGTTCCCAAAATCAAGGCCCTACCAGGAGATGAACATGCACCAGGGCTGTTAATGACCCTGGATATGAAAACAGATCACAGAGAGGCCTTGACACGCACAGAGCACTTAAGAAATATTGAGTCTATCTAGAGCTCAAATGCAATGAAATCCACAAAATGAAATGGAACAGCAACAAATTGGCTTTGCTGTTGTCTGTACATTTCCAAAATTAACAATTTAGTTGCTTATTGTGAAGCAGATCCATTTTGTTTCAGAGAACAGCAATCTGTGACTGAAGTCCTCCACCATGTATTCAATTTAGATTCCCTCAAAGCAGGATTTAAAGGTTTTTGTAATCTGGCAACGGACCAAATTGGTTCTGGAATTAATGTCCCTGAGGAAGATCACAAGGAACAACATGTGTAAATACTGAAGCAAAAGTAAATCAGATGAGTTATTATCCTGGTGTCAGGGTTTATAAGCAAAAGGATAAAATTACCTTCATTATATTGAGAAGAAATAGCACTAAAACTGAGCAAGGAGAGGTCAGATTTGGAGATAATAGTTCCAGACATGAACACAATTTTCATGAATGCCACCAATCTATTTGTGGAATGAAAGTTAAAGCAGTTTGGATTTTTCTGCCAAAGGGTCATTCCTAGTTGTTGAGCTAGGTTATGCTGACGTTGCTTAGATGTTGTTGCCACACTGGGCGGAATCTTAAGCACTTTGTGGGGTCAGGACTATTTCTGGATCCTGACCCCACACTTGCTCTCAGCGCACACGCCTGGGAGATCTTCCAGAGGCAGCCAATTAAGAGGCTGTCACCGTAATCACTGTCCAATTAAGAAAGGTGGGTGGTTTCCTGAAGCTGCAGGCCCAATCAGAGGATCTTCTACCTTGGAAGGATGCAAGCCCCACCGGCAGAGCCACGAGTTGCCTTTGCTGAATAGGGACATAGGGACTGTGAGGGTGCCTCCATCTTGAGGTGCCCTCTGAAGAGGTTTGAATTAAAAAATTAAAGGCTGGCCACTGGTGCCAGGCCGCACCAGTGGAGGTAGAGGCACCTGCACGGGATGCCGATCAACCATAGTTATAGCCCACTGATCTGTGCTGTCCCGATGGGAGAGGGGGGGTTGAGGGTGTTGGGGGTTGGGGGGAGTTGGTGGGGTGGTGGTGGTGGTTGTGGTGGTGGCAGGGTGGTGGGATGTTGTAGAACAGAAGGCCCATGGTTCCTTCCCCCCACCTTCCACCTCCTCCACCCATCCAACTAGCTGCTTGGAAGCCACCTCCAGATACTTGCCAGCACTTGCCTCAGCGGGAGGCCCATCCATTGTTGTGAAGATCCCAGTGACATGGCCAATCAGCCCACAGATGGGCACTTAATTATTCAAATTTCCTGCCCACTGTTGCCAGGCTGGGTGGCCGCAATGTGATCCAGATGTCAGGTCCCTGACCTGACACCCTCATATCTAAATTTCCCCCTGGCCAGCCTTCAAGCTCACCTCCACTGGAACGGGATGATTCAACCTGTCATATGCCACATATATGTGAAACTTTCATGTTGATCATTGATCTTTTTCAAAGGGCAGCAGATTAGTAATTGCCAATTTGCAGGAGTTCCAAAATTTCCAATGTCCTCAATTGTATGGAAAACTGGTACCTTCGGAAAATCTGAAGACCTATGACAGTTGTTAGGGTTGCTATTTCCATTTAAAAAAAATATTGAAACATATCAACTCATCTCATTAACAGATTTTATTATCTTACAGCAGTTATCAATGCTATTCAGTGACACTTAAAAATTGTGTTTCATTGCATTTTCATCTTGTGATCTAGAAGGAGATGTTGCTTTAAATTTCCTATACAAGGCCATTCCAATCTGGCACCCTGTCATAACTCTGGTACAGCATCATCAAAAGCACCAGAGATACCTTTTAAATAGCTCATGACTGTGGGTGGAAATTTGTGCCTGCAGGTTTCACTCTAGAGCAGTAATGTGGTAGGCAGGTTACCCAAATTTTGTGACACTGTATTGGTATGTAACAAAATAGCTGGAATTTTTAGAGTCTAAGGAACAAGGAAAGCTCTGTTAATCCTGTTCCAAGCATTCATGGTCAATTTTTTCCAGCCATAACTTAGTCGTCCATATATCTCTGCGTTACATTGGGACTGAAGAGATTTACAATATTCTTGTCACTGTTTAAATTACTGTCACATAATTGAAATTATGACTTTTTTGCTCTTATAAATCCTTCATTTTCCCCTTCTTTCTTTTTCAGCTCTCCTCCACCATGCAACATTATCCCACTGAGTGACAAGCTGCTACTAATTCTCTGCCTCCAGATTTCTGGAGGTACATGGAAGAGCTATACAATGATTTTCCCTCTGATTTTCCCTCCCTTCCTGTGAGAAGCAGTGTGGCCTAATTCACTGCCTCTCCTGATGGCACAGTGAAGACAGTGGAACAGAGAGAATTATAGTTGAACACCCACGTCCAATTTCTCTGTGATGATGCAGCCTGTTAGAGCCTTAATTGGCACCGAGAAAATCGAGGAAAGAATGATGTTAGGAGAATGTAAAGAATCAGTTATTTCATTTTTTTCAAAGCTGTGAAATAATTGTAAACCTAATATAGCAACATCAGACACAAGCAGAAGCATTGATTCTTCGCACATGGACTCATCTGGCTGCCTTCAGGCTCTGTGTTGACCTCCATTTAAGTTTACTTAATTATTAGCATGTCGTTCTTGTTATAATGCGCTTTTCATTTACCAGATTTTTTTTGATCATATCTAGAACAATAGTATCGATGTTTGTATAGAGTCAGCCTGTGAAAGGTTCAATGCAAAACCGAATCATGGGGCAGTGGAAAGTGGAAGGCTGACACTGATAGGATTTATTTCTGAGAATTTATTACTGAACTTTCCCAATTTGAGCAATTATATATGCCAGAATATGTCATCTGTTCAGTTTTGGAATTTTCAATTCTTTTCCAATTATTTTTAAATGGGACTGTGACATTAGGTGAAAACTATGAATAGAAAATAACTTTTGTATTATTTGCTTGGAAAACTTAGAGCCAACTATAGCTCCTGTTCACCTCTGCTGACCACCTCCTCTGATCTCTCTGCCCTGTACTTTTCATCCTCATCTTTGATTCCACATGGAAGGAGTTTGAGCTCTGTTTCATAAATTAAAGCTCTTCTGCTTTCCTGCCTTTGACAACCATGGATACGAGTTCATAATGACATCCACAGTTTGAGTCGCCTCTTGTGCAAAGTTCCAGAGTCATTGTCTCTGTGCTTATTTAGCTCCAGTGTACATTACTGAACTAATATCACGAGAGTTGCACTCAATTTCAACTCCCTGCACAAACTTTTCCCCATCTGGTTTAGATCACCTGCTCCAGCAATCCATCCCATTCCTCATCCCAAGATTAATGCTTGTGCTGCCTCCTCCAATCCACCCATTATGCGCACTTGTTCAACTGTTCTTAATATCACAAATAGTATCTGATAATGTTTCTGCTAAGAGTCCTGGGGCATTTTACTACATTAAAGGTGCTATGTAAATGCAAGTTGTTGTTGGTGATATAAACGACTCAGGTCAATAATTTTGGGTCATCACTTAAAATCAACATTGGTCATTTGCAATCCCACCCTAATTTACAATTTAACTGCTTTTCTCTATTCATTTTCTTGCTATTTCTTTTCGATATATTGCTTTAGATTAGCTAATTATTGTTTTAATTAACATAATCTGTATACTCTTCACCCTACACATAATCAATGTGACAATGAAGATAAAGAAGCCAATCTACAGAATAGTTGCCCTTTAATCATATGGCCTTCATGTTTGCTATTTACGCATTTCTCTCTTAAGGATTTGACTGAAGCCTTTATACTCGATGCCATCCACAACAATGTAAACAGAAGGTATTCAAATGTAAGGAAGAAAGTCAGGGATTGCTAATCACATGTCTGACAGTAAATGTGCAGCCATTTTCTTGATGTGGCATTCATGTGGATAAGATTCTATAGGCCCAGGAATAGACATGGGCACTGCCATTTAATGGGTCACATGTGGTATTGGGCTTTGGGGGGACATGTACAATATGGTAAATTGAAATTACAGCCCTAGGATCCTGTTGAATGATCAAGATACAAATCAGTTTATTAAACTGTGCAAATGTCCTGTATGGAAGCAACGAGCATGATGATTTGAATCAATGCCAAGACTTCTGAGTTCTTTGGTAGATTAGAATCTCTTTTGTATACAGCACATAATATGAAGTGCCCAAAGGTCCAATTTGATGATCTTTTCAAGTATTTCTAAGTCACTTAAGCAGATGCATTGCATGTAAACCTTTGCAATGAACCAAGCCATTCCATCTGCTGTGGTTTCTGAGTGCTTTCAATGGGACGCATAAGCTGTCAGGGTGTCAGGTCTTGGGACAAGTTGTCAGCTCTCATCATAACTGATGAATGAGCATTGATGTGTTTATGTAAAATAAAAATCCCCCAAAACTTTTGAAAAATTACTTTTTTACTCCACAAGGAATACAAAACTAAAATAATCTTGCACTGCCTTAAATAAATTATTCTGCCAATGTTTCACCAGAGAAGGAGGACAAGTTAAAAGCTATAAGGTAAATTGAGTGAGTTCAAGTTGGAAATATTTAGTAGATAAACCTTCAAATTACATATTTGGTGCTATTAAAGAGTTGGCTAAGTACTGCTTGTGTTATTTCTGAGTTATGCCAAACACTCCCCAATATGTAATTTTAATACAAAATTGCATGTGTTTTACTGACCATACAATGTGGAGCTAATTAAATATTATCTGTAATAATCCTGCTCAATGCCTGTTTAAGGATCTAGCCAGCCATTTTAGAATTTCAAATTGTGTTGTGACCACAATAAAGTTGTAATCTGAGTGACATTAGAGTGAAGAATACGCAAGAAGTCTTGTTTCAATGACTAGGATGCTTGAAGTTCCAATTCAGTGAATGAAGAAACAGGGGCACCCAGTTGAGTATATTTCTCAGTCAATGTCACTCATGGTGATGGTGTAGAATAAGCATGGGAGAGGCCGGAGGCTGGAAAAGCAAATGGAAACCCCAAATTGAGAGGTGTCCACACATAGCGCAGGATTTTCCCCTCGTCGGGCGGAGGCAGTACAGCCGCGAAATTGTCCGCTGCCCATGATCGGCCCCCAACCGCGATTTCACGCTGGCTGGCCAGTTAACGGTCAGCCAATGTGAAATGTGCGCTTGAGAACCTCAGCGCTGCCGGAATGGGGGCGGAAGGAGAGCAAGCGCTGTGCATGCACGGGGGGAAGCGCACACAAGAAGCTCCCTGAAGGCAAAGAGCTGCCTCAGGGAGCTGAAGATTTTTAAATTAAAAAAGAAGGATCTACAATTAATATAAACATGGCTCCACATGTGACTCAGTGACATGAAGAGGAGCATGTTAAAAATGAGTTTGAAGAAGTTTTTTTTATTCATTGTTGGAAACCTCATCCCGCCCGTGGGTGAGGTTTGGATAAAAATGTGAAGGCCGCATTTGCCCGCCCGCCACTCGTAAGGATGGACAGGCGGTGAAAAATATGACTTAGTTAGTTGCTTAAGGGCCTTAACAGGGCTCTGAATTGTGCCCGGGCGCACTGCCGACTCGCGTGCGCCCGCCGACTGAAAGATCACGCCAGTGTGCGAAGATATGGGGGCGCTTGCCGGACGTCATTGTGAGCTATTTCACGCTCCGTTATGTCAGGCGCACATCCGCACGTCGAGCTAAAAATCCTGGCCATAGTTCTGGAAGGCATGACATTTGACCGGATCTCGCACCAAAACAGGTGAGAGCTACACCATAATGTTAAAATGACTTCCAATGAACAACAGATAAGTGCACGGGCAATTTCTCATTGACCGTTTAAAGAAAATATGACAGCGAAGATTAGACTGCTCTATCATGAATTCAGATGTTAGAGGGACACTGTTGATGGCTGAACGTTGGCTAACTCAATGGACAGGAATTTTAATTCAGTGGGCACGAGCGATCGGCGGGCCCAGGAGCGGCCAGGGAATGGACCACTGACCGTTAACGACCCCTGACCGCAATTTCACGCTGGCTGGCCGTTAATTGGCCAGCCAGCGTGAAACATGCGCTGAAATGCTCAGCGCTGCCGGGGTGGGTGGGGGCAGGCGCTAATGTAAATGCGGGCGCAGGGGAGCACGGAATGAAAAGTTCCTTGAAGGCAGAGAGCTGCCTCAGGGAGCTGAGGAATTTAAAAGCAATGAATAAAGGTTTTAAAATGCAAGAAGAAATGTCCATGCATCAGAACCAGTCGCCTGAAAATAAGAGATGATGAAAATTCTGTCCAAACGTTTTTATTCATTAATAATGGAAATCCCGCCCTTCACCTATCTTTGTATCATCTGCAAACTTAGCCAGGATGCCCTCAGTTCCTTCATCTAGATCATTAATGTATAAAGTGAAAAGTTGTGGTCCCAACACTGACCCCTGTGGAACTCCACTAGTCACCATCCTGAGAAGGACCCCCTTATCCCCACTCTCTGCCTCCTACCAGACAACCAATCTTCTATTCATGCTAGTACCTTGCCTCTAATACCATGGGCTCGTTGCAAAAAGGCGAAGTCTGCCTGGCAGATTTGCCTGTCCGCCAACGTAAGGTTGGGCAGGCCACGAAAAATCTGACTCGATTGGTACTTTACCATAAGACCATAAGACATAGGAGTAGAAATTAGGCCATTCGGCCCATCGAGTCTGCTCCGCCATTCAATCATGGCTGATAAGTTTCTCAACCCCATTCTCCTGCCTTCTCCCCGTAACCTTTGATCCCCTTACCAATCAAGAACCTATCTATTTCGGTCTTAAATACACTCAATGACCTGGCCTCCACAGCCTTCTGTGGCAATAAATTCAATAGATTCATCACTCTCTGGCTAAAGGAGTTTCTCCTCATCTCTGTTCTAAAAGGTCTTCCCTTTACTCCAAGGCTGTGCCCTCAGCTCCTAGTCTCTCCTACTAATTGAAACAGCTTCCACACGTCCACTCTATCCAGGCCTTTCAGTATTCTGGAAGTTTCAATCAGATCCCCCCTTATCCTTCTAAACTCCATCGAGTACAGACCCAGAGTCCTCAAACGTTCCTCATATGTTAAGCCCTTCATTCCTGGGATCATTCTCGTGAACCTCCTCTGGACCCTCTCCAGGGCCAGCACATCCTTCCTGTGATACAGGGCCCAAAATTGCTCACAATATTCTAAATGTGGTCTGACCAGAGCCTTATAAAGCCTCAGCAGCACATCCCTGCTTTTATATTCTAGTCCTCTCGAAATAAATGCCAACATTGCATTTGCTTTCCTAACTACCGACTCAACCTGCAAGTTAACCTTAAGAGAATCCTGGACTAGGACTCCCAAGTCCCTTTGCACTCCAGATTTCTGAATTCTCTCCCCACTTAGAAAATAGTCTATGCCTCTATTCTTCCTACCAAATTGCATGGTCTCACACTTCCCCACGTTGTATTCCATCTGCCACTTCTTTGCCTATTCTCCTAACCTGTCCAAATCCTTCTGCAGCCTCCCCACCTCCTCAATACAACCTGTCCCTCCACCTATCTTTGTATCATCTGCAAACTTAGCCAGGGTGCCCTCAGTTGCTTCACCTAGATCATTAATGTATAAAGTGAAAAGTTGTGGTCCCAAAACTGACCCCTGTGGAACTCCACTAGTCACCGGCCGACATCCAGAGAAGGACCCCCTTATCCCCACTCTCTGCCTCCTGCCAGACAACCAGTCTTCTATCCATGCTAGTACCTTGCCTCTAACACCATGGGCTCTTATCTTTCTGAGCAGCCTCCTGTGCGGCACCTTATCAAAGGCCTTCTAGAAGTCTAAGTAGATAACATCCATTGGCTCTCCTTTGTCTAACCTACTCGTTACCTCCTCAAAGAATTCTAACAGATTTGTCAGGCATGACCTCCCCTTGATGAAACCATGCTGACTTTGTCCTATTTTACCATGCACTTCCAAGTATTCTAAAATCTCATCCTTAATAATGGACTCTAAAATCTTACCAACGACCAAGGTCAGGCTAATCGGCCTGTAAGTTCCCGTCTTTTGCCTCACTTCCTTCTTAAACAGGGGGGTTACATTAGCGATTTTCCAGTGCTCTGGGACCCTCCCCAACCAGTGATTCCTGAAAGATCACCACTAATGCCTCCACTATTTCTTCAGCTATCTCCTTCAGAACTCTGGGGTATAATCCATCTGGTCCAGGTGATTTATCCACCTTCAGACCTTTCAGTTTTCCTAGCATCTTCTCCTTGGTAATGGCCACCATACTCACCTCTGCTCCCCGACTCTCTTGAACTTTGGGGATATTACTTGTGTCTTCCACTGTGAAGACTGACACAAAGTACCTATTCAGTTCCTCCAGCATTTCTTTGTTCCCCACTACTACTTCTCCAGCATCATTTTCCAGCGGCCCATTGTCCACTTCTGCCTCTCTCTTACCCTTTATATATCTAAAAAAACTCTTGCAATCTTCTTTTCTATTACAGGCTAGTTTACCCTCATATTTAATCTTCTCCCTCCTTATTTCTTTTTTAGTTGCCCTCTGTTGGTCTTTGTATGCTTCCCAATCCCCTGATTTCCCACTGCTCTTCGCCACATTGTATGCTTTCTCTTTAGCTTTTATGCTGTCCCTGACTTCCCTTGTCAGCCATGGTTGCCTCGTCCTCCCTTTAGTATGCTTCTTCTTCCTAGGGATGAATTTTTGCTGTGTCTCCCAAATTACTCCCAGAAACTCCTGCCATTGCTGTTCCACTGTCTTTCCTGCTAGGCTCACCTCCCAGTCAATTCTGGCCAGCTCCTCCCTCATGCCTCTGTAGTTGTCTTTATTTAACAGTAATACTGTTACATCTGCTTCCAGCTTTTTCCTCTCAAATTGCAGGGTAAATTCTATCATATTATGGTCACTTCCTCCTAAGGGTTCCTTTACCTTAAGCTCCCTTAACTATAATGGGCTTAATTGCCCTCTTAATGGTCGGCAGGCGCGTTTCCAACTTTAACGCACGCCCGCTGACTGAAATATCGCGTAAGGGTGGGATGAGGACAGGACCCTCACCCGATGTCATCACGCGCTATTTTATGCTTGAGCGGGTCGTGTGCGCACCCTCACGCCCGAGCTAAAATTTCTGCCCAATGACACTGATGACCCTGGCAGCTTTTGCAAGATAAATTTTTAAAGCTTTGGGCCAGAACATGAACACGAGGTGCTGGAAATCTATGATTAGACCAGCCCGTAGCATGAAGCTGCCTGTGATCCCCGGCAATGATCTGGGCAAAATTGTACATCATAGAGAAGGTCACTTAATTTAAATGAAGCCAACGGTCACCTGTATCAATAAACGTATCTCTCAAGTGCTTACTATCTCAAGGAGGCCACATATTACGGGGGGAGGGGGGGGGGGGTGCACCACCCCCCAACTCCCTAGAAATCTCCCCTTATTTGTAATTGGATTGAAAAACTTTGTACCTTTTTCCGGTCGCAGGCCAAACCCCAGGGGCAGAATTGTCCCAGATTTGCACTAAGTGTGGTATCGGATGGGTAAAACAGCATTTTTCCCGCCAGCCACAATGATGCTTTTCACGCTGAATCGTCCCAAACCCGCCGCATTTATTATGCATTCCTGGGAAATACGTTATTTCATCGGCGGGCGGGCTCTCGTTCGCTCGCCATGCCATCACCTCGATGCTTCATCACACCGGGCACCATATTTAAAGTCCAGCCGTGCTCACACATCTGAGTGCTTCCAGTCCAGGACTACTGCATGGAAGACATCCATTAAAAGCAAAAAGAGTGCAGCCCCCAGGTTTAGTAACGTGTCACTGGAATGCCATTTTGACGCTGTGGAGTCCTGTACCCTCACTCTGGCTGCAGGATGGGCAGCATCGTGAGAAACCAGGCTTGGGAGGCGGTGGCAGCGGTGGTCAGCACCCACACCCTTAAAAAGAGGACAGACACCCAGTGCTGCACGAGGATGAATGATCTCCTCCGTTCCGCCAGGGTAAGTCACTTTCCTCATCACTCTCAACTCACACACCCACAACCCCATCACACATCCACAGGGCCCTCGCTCACTGCCACTTCAAGGGGCATCACCATTCACTCTCTCACACACACCTTCATTGTCCTCACCCCATCCAAGGGACCACTCACCAACCACACGTGCCAGGCATACTTATCATCTGGCCTGGCAGGCGTCCTGCTTATGCTCTCTCCACCATAGTTCATGCAGGACAAGCTGGCACATAAAAAGAGGGAGAGATTGCAGTGGAGTAACAGACTTTGAAAACAGCTGGCCAGCGATGATCTAGACCATTCCTGTGCTGACAGTGAGGTCAGCAGTGCACTATCAAGTGAGGATTCAGCATTGCAATATCCACAAGGTAACCATGCTGTGAGTGATGTGTCCTGTTTCACAGGCCACTGCTATGCACTTATTATTTACCCTTCCTTCCACAGGCACATCTTGGTAACAGCCGACGGAGTCCATGACCCAGGGCCTCCAATCATGCCCCAAAGAAACCTTTGAACAGGAACCTGGAGGCACCCTCCTTGAAGTCCTGTCTCAGCGCTCACCCACACCCTCCACCAGCGCAGGGACACACACCTCAGTGGGACCTAGTTCTAGAGTAGCCTCAGGGCTACAATCTGGCGAGCATATCGTACTGTTTGATCCACAGTAGGCAGCAGCAGGGACTTCCCAGGTTTTCGGCAGTCGGAGGACTGCTAGAGGCCAGAAATTTGCTGAGTCTGCGTCAGATGATGAGCCTATGGACTCAGATATCTCACAGTTGCTGGAGCTGCAAAGGCAAGCTCGGGAATGTCAGGAAGGGATGTCCACTGCACTCCTCAGATTGCAAGGCACGATGGAGGAGTCCATCCACCTTCAGGCTGAGGTGATAGTGCTGGCATTGCAACACACTGAGGCCAACGCTGGTAGAACGGCAGCAGCTATGGAGACCTTGGTCTAGAATGTCATTCCTGTGCGGTCTCAACTCCATCACTGATGCCATGATTGGCTTTCAACAGTGTGTATGCAAGAGGGGTGCAGTGCAGCTAGATCTCACTCCAGATACCCCTTCTCCTAAAAGAGCCAGCCAGGGGCCCTTGCGCACCCATGGGGAGGAGGATAAGCAGGCATACCCACCCGGGGCAGTCTGCCCCTGTGGGTGAGCTGGCGAGTGTCCGGCCCATCCGAATCCCCTCTTCCTGTGACCTCAGCAGCTCCAGCTCCACACGCCGAGGAGGGTGCCACTGCCACACAGCAGCATCCCAAAAGCAAGCCAGGGCCCTCCAGGTCTCAGCCCTCCCCAGGACACTCACCAAGGTCATCAAAGACAGCGCATAACAGTCAGCAGGCTGCCTCCGCCTCCGCTGTGGATGTTGAGGGAGTACCAAGACTTAGCAGCAGGGTTAAGAAGTTAAGAAGATGTAACTCTTTTCAAGTTAAAACAATTAAACTAAATTAACAAAATTAGGGATAAATCAGGCACAGCCCCTAATTTAGGTCAGGTTAGGAAGATGTAGTTGCACAGCTCGGTTATGGATGTTAATCACATACACACTGTTCATTATTGTCAATAAACTCCAAAGAATGTCTCTCTGCCTATGGCTCCTTGCTCTGATGAGCAGTATTCATGTCACTTAGATGTGAAACCTTTCTGCACAAGATAAAGGCAGGTGTCTCAGTCCAGGGCCTCTTCCCTGTGCTTTGTGCAGCCTTCAGACCAAAGTGATAGTCCAGCCTCACACACCCTGGACACATTAGTGATGCCTGCACCTCGGCCGTGCTTGTCATTGCTGCCAGAATGTTGTGGGCAGGTGTCAAAGAGTTCCGTCATTGTCTCTGTGTGCTCTCAGCACCTTCAAGGTGGTCCCCATCTTTTCAGAACCTGTGACCAGTGATGCTGTGCTCCTAAAGAGGTCAGGTGCTGAAGGCAGATGAAGGATCAGATGTTTTTAAAGTTTAATGACTGCGTCTCTATAATATGACCCTGATCACAGAGTGCAATCGAGCTGCCCTCGGCCAGACAGGTGCCAGACAGAGGCAATGTGAAGATCTATAGAGTGTCCTCACTGCATGTCGTCATCATCCTCCTGCTATCAATGACTATTAGAGCCTCCACTGCATTGCCATGACAGGAGGACTATCACAGAGGTTATGTGTGTTGCCATAAGCCAGACTGGAGTCAAACGTTCATAGATGCAATATGAGAATCTATGGGGTCTCCTCACTGCATGTCGTCATCACAATCCACAAATCTGGCAGCTATGAGGGCATTCCGAGTGCAGCTTGTAAAGGGTGCAGGAGACTACGACGATGCGTGACCCCCTCTGTGGACTACATTGTAGGGCTTCACCGGACCGGTCCAGGCACTGGAACCTCATTTTGAGCATCCTGGTGGTCTGCTCCACCAAGTTGCGAGTTGCAACACGAGCCGCATTATACTGTCGCTCTGCTGTAGTCTGAGGCCTCCACACGGGTATTGTCAGTCACGTCCTCTGCGGGTACCCCTTGTCCCTGAGGAACAACCCCTGCAGGTTTTGTGGACCCTGGAAAATTTCACGAATTTGTGACGGACTGAGAATGTAGGGGTTGTGCACACTTCCTGGAAAACTTGCACATACCTGCAGGATCCGTTTGTGGTGGTCGCACACCAGCTGCACATTCAGTGAATGGAATCCCCCGCAGTTGACATAGTTGACCGTGTGTTGCATCTGAGCAGCATGTGAGTGCAGTCAATGGCACCCTGCACCTGTCGGAAGCCCAAGATCTGGATGAACCATTGGGTTCTTACATCCTGGCTGTCCTGGTCCTGGGCAATCTCCACAAAGTTGTGTGCCCTCGCAAAGATGGAATCCGTGAACTCATGGATGCATTTGCTGGTGGAGGCTTGTGATATCCCACAGGGGTCACCTGTGGAGCCCTGAAAGGAGCCACTAGCATTGAAATTGAGCCCAGCTGTCACTTTCATGGACACTGGTAGTGGATGCCCTCCATATCCCCATGGCACCAAAAACTGCAGTAGCTGCAGTGACCAACAAGTTCCCTAGACATGTGCAGTCTTCGGCGACACTGGTTCTCGGTCATCTGCAGGAATGAAATGTAACGTCTATAGGCCCTGGATCCAGCTAGGCTCTGACCAGCAACAGCTCACTGTGGCTCTTCTTCCAAAGTCTGCTGCTTCTTCTGAATAACGAGGCACTCAGTCACTCTCTCCTCCGTCATCTCCGCTCTCTGTAAGCCACGAAGCATACAGTTAAGTCACCAGGCTCCATGATCCTGATGTACTCCTCCTGCAGGATGAAAGAGAGAGAGACGCATGTGTTAACATTGGTGGAGCACATGGAACCTGTCTTGTTTAAGTCTGAATGCATCCTGGAGAGTGCTGGCCACCACTTGGATGGCCAGAGATCACTCGGCTGCATGGCTGCCCGAAAGCCCATCTTCGTCCACCCCAATCCACCTGACCAACTATAATAAAAAGACAAAATACTGCTGATGCTGAAAATCTAAAACAAAAACAAAAAATGCAGGAAAAACTCAGCAGGTCTGACAGCATCTGTGCAGAGAAAGATAGAGTTAACATTTTGAATCCTTATGACTCTTCTTCAGAGCGGGGCACCTCAGTCACTCTATTATCCTTCTCCGTCCACCTGACTGATCGGTGGCAGCTTTGCACATTGGACTGCATGCTGTGCTCTCACTCAGGAATCCCCCGCAGTCCCCCTCTTCTAACCTGCGCTGCAAGGCTACACTGTTAGCTTGAACCATGGGCGAGACTGGTCCAAACCGGGATGATGACATTGCAAGGAGCTGTGAGTGCTTCCGCCCATGACTGCTCCACAACCAGCTTTAGCAAGGAGATTGTCAACGTGTCCAGTCATCCAATTGTTCTGCGGCCCATTAAAACACTCATTACTTTTCAGTCTGTGCCCAAGGGTTGAAAAGCTCTCGAGCACTTAGTGGCACTTGGATGCCGCTGTGTTGTTTGAGTGGGCAGATAAACTAAAGGCCCGACTCCAATCATATCAATGTGACTGTGCCTGGACTGTCTCAGTTGCAGAGGAATGGTCTCTGTATACAAGGTGCCCTAATGTGTGGCCGCTTCCCTCGTACGACCCAGCCCTATCCTGCACATACGTGACAGTTCTTGCCACCACCCCCAATGTGCCTCAGCCTTCGAGACCAACAGGCGACCTGGGCAAGTGCTCCACGATGTTACTGTGCATTCACCTCCGAGTTCCCCTCAAAGTGTAGCCCGCCAAGTGCACGCCTTTTATATGCTGTTGTGAAACATGTCAGCGTGCAATCAAGCTGACGTGGGAGGATGATCCAGCGGGGGTGGGGGGGGTGGTGGGGGGGGTGCGATGCGATTTCAGTGGGCTGGCTTTATAATGACACACTGATGTATTTCACTGAGGTTCCCAACGTCCAATGGCAGGCAATGTGGCCTGCCATTGGTGGGCAGAGTGGACAATCGCAAACCAGTTTGACAATGTCGTGAAACCGATTTTTGGTCTTCTCGCCATATTGTCCACCGATGCTGCCAAGCACGCCTACATCTGCGAGCACAGAAAATCCTGGCCCAGGTCTTCAAGCTGCCTCCACTTCTGCTAATGAGCAGGCATGTCTGCTTTCTCTCAACGTAGCAGCCCTCTGATCTCCTACCCAATCTCCAGCATCCTCCAGCATCTAGCATGCCGCCTCCCTTTTCCTACCTGCCACCAGCAGCCTCGGTGTGACTTTGCCCTCTGCCACATCTGTAATTCACTGCTGGCTTTGACCTGGTTTCCACATTATTACCCGTAAACATGTTTCTACCTATCTTGGCATGCTTGAGGCAAACTCTTGTAGTAAGTTGTGCTTCATTTGAGAGGTATTGTGCCAACAGCCAGTCGCTATCACAAGGATAGCACTGCCAATAGCCCTGAAACTTTTTGATATTGGGAATTCACCATGTATATGTAAAGAAGCTCGACTCCAGGAGGTTTGATGAGGTCAGACATTGCTTTGTTCTGGCAGGCACAAAGCCTGCAACTTTGAGCCTAACTGTCCCAAAAATGTTGCAGGAAATTCATCTCACCTACAAAACACAGCATCATCCCATCCCCGACCTGGGAATGTATATATTGCCTCCTTTCAGTCCCTTGTGTAACATGAATGATGCATAATCCTTTTGTAAAAAAATGTTCAAAAGTCTAGGATACTTTCCTGAATGCTGTCCCAATTTAATGGCTAACATAATGTTCATGCAGTGCAATGTTTTGCTACAAACCTAACTATTTGACCAAGCTTTTGTTCAGCAGTCCTAACATCGCCTTATTGGTTCAATGTCAAATTTTTCTTTATAATCATCCTACGAAGCACCTTGGGGCATATTTTTCTATATTGAAAGCACTATATAAATGCAAGTTGTTTTTGCACTGAGTAAGGTTCACGTGGGTGCACACACAGTTTGAACAATACCAAAGTGAATAGTACACTGTAGTATACTGTTGCAGTCTATCTCGTGGAATTAACATCCTCACAATTTTGCTCTTTTTCCATTTCATAATAACGAGCAATAGAATGACCCACCAACCAGTGCCTCTGAGACACTCTGTTTCAAAGAACTATTAAGAGCTTCCTTATGGTTAGTCCAGTCCGTTGCCTATCTCTCACTGCACCATCCTATCATGTTCAAATTTTACCTTCAGGCATAAGATTAGTGAGGCTTGAGAATAGGATCTTTTGGTCCATCGAAAGCCCTCCTTGCAATCCATTCTTTTTAACATCATGCCATATATAATGAAATTTATAAGGTCATGTTATTTTCACTTCTACTGCCTTATTTGTTGTGTCTGGGTCAGTATAGTATTCTTGCCACTGCCTAAAGCTACAATTTTCCTTTATGTCCACATATACCCATGCTGCTGCTGCACGTTGCTTGTGTTGGATGTTCCTCCTCGTTGCCTTGCAAATCTCCATTACCATGAAGGCCAGCACAAGAGCAGACCTAACAGTCAACTGAAAACGCCAGGAATGCTGTTGATGACCCCTTTCTAAGGGGATAATTTACAGAAATAAATTTTGTTTGAGGCAGACCAATTAGCCATATTGTTTAATCACTCCCTGCACATGAGTGAGATAGCATCATCTAGTTCCTCTCCTAATCACCTCATTTGTCAAAATCTGTGAGACAAAATGAGTTAGTTCAGCACCAATCAGAAATCCTTGCAATATTTGTACACATTTTGATGTTTTATGGATATTTTTGCATGATGGCATCCTTAGAACACATTTTCAAGTAATGCTTTGAAACCACAAACATCTTCAGAAATTGTTCTAGCACAATTCTAAAATGCAGCAACACCTCATTTAGATAGCATTTCAATTATCAGCTTGCGATTGGATATCATAGCATCTATCAACCAGCCTTCGTTAATTTATAAAGCACACATCTCTAATCTGACAAATTGTCCTATAGTCAGACTCACATAATGATCAGCTCTAAATTTCATTTGGGTACTCTTCTGTTGTACCACAGTGAGATTTGTTCATTCCAGACAGATTACAAGCAGTCCCAATAGCTTCAATGCAAGTTGATTCTCATGTTACATGGAACCTGATCAGCATAAAATAATACCGTATACCGACAATCGCACCAGATTGTAGAATATGGTAGCATGTTGCTAATGAGACAGCAACATAATGGGAATTGGGGTTTTACAGAGTTAACAGCAATGATGCCAATTGTAAGAGCCATGTGAATGTTAATGCAATGATTGCCACAATATTTGAACTGTGCTACAAGCAAAGAACTGCGGATGCTGGAAATCCAAAACAAAAACAGAAACAAAAATACCTGGAAAATCTCAGCAGGTCTGGCAGCATAGGCGGAGAGGAGTTTATGTTTTTGTATTGTGAACTGTGCACCATGCCTGCAAAGTAGGTTGTTGACCTGTTGCAACACAATAGCCTATGGAGCAATGCAGCGCAGATTCATCAGAATAATACAAGGGATAAAAGAGTTAAATGATGAGGACCTGCATAGACTAAGCTTGTATTTCCTTGAGTATAAAAGATTAAAGGGCAATCTAATTGAAGTTCTTAAGATTATTAAAGGGATTAAAGAAATTGATATGGTAGATAAATATCTCTTCGAGTGGTGGAGTCCAGAATAATGGAAAATCAGGAATTGTTGTATTTTATAATTACAGTAGGACTATGCCTGAAAATGTCTGCATTTTCAAAATACTATTTTAAAAATGCGTCCAAAAAATGCCATTAAACAAAGTTACCTGTAAATCCGGAAGTCTCTTCCCCAAAAAGCTACTGAGGCTAGGTCAATTGATAATTTCAAAACTGAGATTGAGAGATTTTTGTTGATTGAACGTATTAAGGGCTACAGAAGGGTTACAAGGTGGGTGCGTGAAGGAATCCGTGTAAAGAAATCCAGCCAAAATGAGAGGTTGTAAGTTTGAAAGAGCTATTTTCCTATAAATAAGGGCTAAAAAAGTTAAAAAGGGTATAAAATGCGGTTAACTCTACATGCAAGAACTTGCTTTTTCTTACAGCTTCCGGGAGAAAGGGGGTGGGGTAGTTGGCGGCCAATGCTATAGTTACCAAGGAGTTAGAAGTGGTTTTCTTTTTTCTAACTTTTCCTGGGTAACCATTGCTATATGACAGTCAGAACCATCCGAAGTTTGCGATTTATATTGTACTCTCAGATGGTTCCCATTCCAGGGCAATTGCCCAAAGGAAGTTTGAACTTCCAGTGAAATTGCCGTGCAATCTTTACCTGGGGACTTCTGGGTGAGGCGGGCATGTCGGTGTGGTGGTGGGGAGGTTCCCCAGTGCAGCATCTTTGGGGTACCCCTCAGTTATGATGACCCGGAGCTCAGAAGTTATGGGCCAAAGCCTCACATAGTCTTCTGTAACGTTAACTCGTGAACCTGACTGCGTACCTTCTTTGGTCGGGGAGAGTACATTACGACAGGGTTATTCCCGGACCCTATCTGGAATATTATGACCCCTCTGAATCTTGTTAAAAGGGCTATCTGGAGGATAGTAATATTCTCGGGGGGTGGGCGGGTTCCTTCCCTTTGGACCCATTTAGCATCTTTCGGACCTGTCTTTCTCAATTTAAACCTGAGAGGAATCACCTGAAAGATAAACCTGTCCTGGGATTTTTGCAAAAGGTGCCTAAGATTATAATCCACCAGAGATAAACGGAGCTAAAATACACATCAGCCATGCTTTAACTGAATGGTGAAAAAAGCTGATGAGCGGGGTCAATGGGATGAGAAAGAGGTCGGCAGGATTAGCCTCCAGTGTTCCACTTATCTGGAAGGTCAGCAAGAATGGAATGGGGAATTGGGGCTTGCTGGGCCCTTGGGAGATATTTTCCGGGGTGAATACAGCATTTAAGAAGACAAGGTAAATTACAGAATAGTCACTGGGTGACACCAAGCTTGGATTTCTGTAAGTATGATGGTTGTAGGGGGAGAAGAGAAACATGCATGTAAGGATTGTCATAAATATTAAACCTGGAGAAAGAATGAATTAGAGTAAGGGACTGTGCCATAAATTTTGAATCTCCACACTGGGAGCTTAGCCATGCACCATTTAGCCTGGAGGGATTTGCTTTTGAAGTATATTTCTCACCACATATCACACACACTACCTGAAGCTGAGATAAAAATGTACAACTGAAAGAAATTAAGACAGTGTAAATGCACTCCGCAGTTTTTATATCTGATGATTTAGTTCGCTGCAGCATATATCTCCTCTTTAATTAACTTAAGTGTATATCTTTTTAATATAGATCTCATAAAAGGAATATTTAGCACATAAATTTTCCCAGTATATCTTCATGAATGCATGTTGTACAATAAGGGTCATTTCTGTGCAGAAGATTTAGAGCATTATTAATACTGTGATATCTTTTCAAATATTAATATGTTAATTATTAACTTAATCAAATTCGATTAAAATCTGTCAGATCCATATTGTACCACCAAATTGTACGAGACTAAGGCCTGAATTTTTCAGATGGCAGGGTCTCCCTTTGAAATCGGAAGGGGTTCCCAGCCAACTCCAAGTGCCCCACAGCCATTTCACACTTGAATGAGCATTAATTAGCTGCAGGCACAACTTCTGCCTCTCACTCAGGACGAAGTCCCGCCTTAGGGAGCTGTCAGCCAATCAGATTGGCCAGCAGCTCCCCAGTCCCTGCAGTGACAAGAGGTGCAGTGGACAGAAGAGGAAGTACACCAACATGCCTGAGCTGAAGTTTGGGACCCCAAGGGCAAGATAAGTTTAAGGGTTCCCAGGGTGCAGAGGGTAGGGAAGGGATGCAAAGGGTTTGGGGTGTTGGGGGAAAGGCCAGGGGATGGAGGGCTGGACCTTAATTGTGGGGAGGGGTGCCCGGAGCAGGAGGCGGCTTCTGGTGGAGGCACCCCTGCCCCCTTCCCACCTGAGATCCAAGCGTTTTCTTTTTTTGGGCTTTCCCCACACCAGGCAAATCTTCCTGCCAGCCTAAAAATTGAAATGGGCAGAAAACGGCCCTTAATTAGCCATTAATTGGCTCAGTTGGAGGAAGAGTAGGCTTCCCATCTGTACTAACTATGGTTTTGTTAGATGTTCGACTGTAAGGATAGTCCTATGATGTAAGATCACATGATCTGTGTAAACCAACGTGTTAGCAGCATGGGCTACCTCCACAGAGGTAGAGATGGAGATAGAGATAGAGATGGAGTTGAATACACACGTGTAGTTGCTGCTGGCTGTATTGTAAATAAACCTAATGTTCCCACTTAGAAAGTTGTCTGCAGATCAACTCTATTACAAATAGGCAACAAGGCTGCACTACAACACCTTGCCCGCCCCAGCATAAAATCGCTGTGTGGTTGGGGTGAGTGGGAACAGGAGGGATCCTGTTCCTTCAATTTCACCCTCCCACCACCCCCAAACACCTGCCAGCAGGGGAGTGTGAATTTCTGGCCTAAATCACTGATTTGTTGTATTGCTACACTTTGTAAACGGTCCTGGTTTATTTTATTATTGTAAATATAAAAAAGAACTACTTTTCAGCATTACATCACAGTAAATGAATTTCCTTTATCTACGTGCTTCTGAAGATGGTATCATTATCTTAGGAAATCAGCCGTGCTCTGCTGTGCAATGCTTGACGCCAGCCAAAACCATGTAGTATTTGGTTCTGCATCTCCTCATTGGAAGACTTGTATCATGCTTTGGACTTCATTCACTATCAGCTCTATCCATCACAGAAACAGAACTGGCAGCACATTTCATGTTTGGATTTGGCTGCAAACTAAACAGACTGAAGTTAAAACAAGGTCACATTTTAACAAACATCGGCCCAGATTTTTGCCCCCGGGTCAGGTGCGCAGAAATGGGAGAATTCCCAACTCTGTGAACCCGGCCTTTAAAAATGGTTGCCTGAATTTCCGATTTTAGGCACGGGGACGTGGGCGAGAATAGGAGTGGGGAGAAGGCGACCCGGGAAGTAATGCGGTGTTGGAGCAGGGCCTGGCGTAGGTTGGGCGACACGGGCGCAGATAAAAAGCGGGTCTTCAGAAAGGCCCATCTGAGAGATAGGTCATCGACCTTGAAGTTCCTGTACCTGGGGAGTGATATCATTGCCACTTGTCACGTGAGTGTCAAAGCTGTAAATGTTATGAGCTGACCTCGGAATGGATGGCCCATCATGGGCTTTCCCTGTGGGGGAATTGTTATTGTTGTGTCAGATCAAAGTGTACTCCCCTGAACCACTGAGAGCATGGAGTGGATTCTCAAGACACAGCCATGGAGATGGTATCATTTTGCCACCACTACCTGGTACAGATATTATACTGTAATGTAGTTCAACTCAGTGAGTGAATGAATTGATGAACAGTGCCATGCTCATTCTCTCGTACACTAGCCTTCTCGCCACCATTTCTCCCATCTATCAGGATACATCCACACTGTTGACCAGGTTCCTCACAACTGAACACTGTCTTGGCATAACAGTGTAGCTAAGAGGGAGGAAACCAGCAGGGTTGTCAGCAGTCGTGGAGGACAGCATGCTACCTTGGAGCAACACCCACAACATACATGGCACCAAGCATTTGCGCAGAGCTATTTTCTCCACCAAACCTTGCCAGTAATCACTCATATGGTGAAAATCATTAGTGCACCCAAAAGTGAATGACAGTATGGTAATCTGAATGGCTCACGACCCTTTTTGCCTCATATTTTTATTCATAGAATGTCACACAAAGGAGGTGTGGGGAAGTGATTGACATGTAATTGTAATGATATAATACCCTGGCTTATTTACTGCATAAGACACAAGGCACCAATTGCTCATAAGAGATTGGGTAAACTCATTGTGAGTTCACTTATTTCGACTATGCACATAAGAACATTGAAACATGGGTATGAAGCCTGAATATATCAGAGCTGTGTGTATGAGCTCTGCTCAAAGCAAAAGTGAAACTAAGACTGGATCACATAACACACTTCCCTTCTAGGGACATTATGCTGATATCCGTCATAGGCGTATTACAACATTGTCCTTTCTTTTGAAAGATAATTTTTCCCCTTCCAAAAATGTATGGCTATTTTGCGTCTTTATTTTTGGCAATATGATTTTTCAACTTTCAACTGACTGGAAATTTTGCAATTTGAACTGAGACAGAGCAAACTGCTTAAAAATGCAATGCCATATTCCAAGGTGAAGGTGAAAAACAAACAAATTGCCTTCAAGGGAGTGTGAAAAGAGAGATATTCCCTACAATTCAGACACCCATTGAAACTCGTAACTGTCTAAGGAAGGGATATTAAAAATGCAAAGCACTGGATATTGAATCAATGGCTGCCACAGACAGACCCACCCAAAACCTGTTGGAAATACACAATAGGTGAAGTATTTATAGGCAAGGCTGCCTGGCCACAAGAGAGAGATTGCAAGTGACACAGGTGGTGTCAAGAAAGCCTTCAGCAGAGAAAAAGGTGGAAGGCTGCTCTCTCGCCCTGTCTTTTGGAAGAAGCGTGTTGCCCAGTTCGAGGAGCCAACACTACTGGAAACCCATCAGTGAATTGAGATCTGACTACATCCAAGAACACAGCTTACCCAAATCAAGCACAGTGTTTAAAACTTACACTTCAAGGACAATCAAAAGACACTTAACCATTTATTCTTTTATCTTTTTTTAAATTGGGCTCTAACTCTTATTTCTGATGCGTGTGTGTGTGTGTGTTTGTGGGTGTGTGTGTGTGTGTGTTTGTGGGTGTGTGTGAGTGTGTGTGTGTGTTTGCACGTGTGTGTGCGTGTGTTTGTGGGTGTGTGTGTGTGTGTGTGCGTGTGTGTGTTTGTGTGTGTGTGTGTTTGTGTGTGTGTGTTTGTGTGTGAGTGTGTGTGTGCGTGAGTGTGTGTGTGCGTGTGTGCGTGAGTGTGTGTGCGTGTGTGTGTTTGTGTGTGTGTCTTTGTGTGTGAGTGTGTGTGCGTGTGTGTGTGTGTGTGTTTGTGTGTGTGTGTGCGTGTGTGCATGTGTGTGGGTGTGTGTGTGTTTGTGTTTGTGTGTGTTTGTGTTTGTGTGTGTGTGTGTTTGTGTGTGTGTGTGTGTGTTTGTGTGTGTATGTGTGTGTGTGTGTGTGTTTGTGTGTGTGTGTGTGTGTGTGTTTGTGTGTGTGTGTTTGTGTGTGTGTTTGTGTGTGTATGTGTGTTTGCGTGTGTGTATGTGTGTTTGCGTGTATGTATGTGTTTGCGTGTGTGTGTGTGTGTGTGTTTGCGTGTGTGTGTGTGTGTGTGTTTGTGTGTGTGTGTGTGTGTGTGTTTGTGTGTGTGTGTGTGTTTGTGTGTGTATGTGCGTGTGTGTGTGTTTGTGTGTGTGTGTGTGTGTGTGTGTGTGTTTGTGTGTGTGTGTGTGTGTTTGTGTGTGTATGTGCGTGCGTGTGTGTGTGTGTGTGAGGGCCCAACGTCACATTTTTGTTATTTTTCTCGGGTTTGAGGATTAATAAATTTACTCTTTCTTTGACTCAAGAAAACTATGTTTGATTGCTCACAGCTTAAATGGTTTTGATTTGGAAAAGACATATGCTCATGAAAAATAAAACTTTAACCTTGTTGTGACCAGCCGAGGAGGTTGAACAGAGGGGAACCAGTTCACCCCTCCACACCTCACACCTGGTCATAACAATTTACAACACATGTTTATGTTTAGTCACCCTTTCATAAGTGCATGGAACTGATGAATCTATGAGTCTCTAAAGTGTAAAGGTAATCTGCTGGTATTCCCAGATCCTGTGATGGTAACTTTGTCGGGATATTTCTTTAATTGCTCACAGTGATCTGTGAGATTGTCATTCTTGGATGTTGCTCTTGGTTTCATTTGGGATCTTGTCCTAGATGCAAAAGAACTGTATGTTGGTTACGGAGCCCGAATTGATCTGATTTGTCCTTGTGGATATTTTTTGGTTTGTCTATATTTGAGAATTAGTGATTTTACCATGCGAATTGTTCATTCAGCTCAGCCATTGTTAGATCTAGGGTAATGAGGAGAAGTAGTAGTGTGATTAATATTCCATGTCCCATACATATCCTGAAATGGTTTACCAGTAAATTGCAGACTGAAAATAGCACTGAGAGTGTGCGCGACAGTTGTGCTTCACGTATTGTGCAATTGTTGAATAATAGAGTACTTTGTAAAGTACGATGATGATGATGATGAAGTCAGTGTCATGGACATGAAAGAGGTCAGATGTGGTTCTGGACCAAGGATGGGTAGGACCTTCATGTGGAATCAATGGCCTGTCTCACACACGACATGCCTCATACTCCTTGATGACGACTTCAATGTTATTGTTCATGCCCAGCCAATAGACTGTCTTTCTTGTGAGTCTTCTCACCTGATCTAAGCCCATGTGTGAGTGATGAAGTTGTTGAAGAATATCAGGTTGCAAAGATTCTAGAATGATGACCTGCCTGCCTTTAAAAATGACTCCCCTGGAGATGTCCCCATAAGGCCAAAATGGTCTCACATGCTCGTGGACATGCTGAATTGAATCAGGTCATCCTTCAATGATGTTTTTCCACAATTTCTGTACTCTGGAATCTTTAGCCATTTCTTCTTGTAGCTGCTGGCATTTGCATTGCCCAAAATGTACCAGATCAATGGATGGACTTGCATTCTCCTGCAAGTGTAATGTTGTAGCTTCATTGAAACAGCCAATTTTGTTGAAACATTCTGGATATTTCAATGTTAAGTTGTGAATTGAGGTGATAGGAGTAGTTTCTGAGGTTGATCAGTCTATTGATGTCTGACTGATTCCATGGATTGTCACTGATCTGAAGTCACAGTATGCTGACAGGCCTGCAATCGCCAGGCCTTTAGTCTCCATGATGTATAACATCTGCGACACCCAGGAGGATTGGTTGTACTCATACTCCAGGACTATGGATCCTGCACATGGAACTAGTGAACCGTCGTATGCTGAAAGTTGCACAGCAGTAGGTATCGTCAAGGCTTTCCATGTCAGTAGATACATGTCTTTTAAGAATTTGAAGTGGTAGCACGCTGGCACTTGCCCCTTTGTCAATCTTGGCCAATAGCGAACAGCTACCAACTTTCTTAGGGCAAAGAATTCAAATCTTGGCAAACACTTTGGACAGTGAGGTGGCATTTATGTTTCCCACAAGATTGATGGTGTGAAACACGTGTTGACCGCTCTTCATCTTGTTGTGCACATCATTGTCATTTTCTGCTTTGTCAATCACCTCATGTATATATTTCTGTCGGGATACAGGATGGTCATTTTTATTGCTTGAGGGCACCTGTTGTGTAAGGTCGGTTTGGATCAGTGCACAGCTCTTTGTACTTGCATCAAAATAGTTGGGTCAAAATCCTGGAACTCCCTTCCTAACAGTACTGTGTGTGTACCTACACCACATGGACTGCAGCGGTTCAAGAAAGCAGCTCACCACCACCTTCTCAAGGGAAACTAGGAATGGGTGATAAATGCTGGCCCAGCCATTGAAGAATGAATTTTTTAAAAAATCAGCCTTCGCTCTTGTGCACTGCCACTGCCAATGGCCCTTTCTGCTGCATGCCTTGCACAATTGCTCGAAAGCTGGGCATTTCCTTGGTGCATGTAGAAGGCCACACCTTCCACATGTCTTGCTAGGTTTGGGTATTTTAGTAAGCGCATCAACAATTGGGATTAAACTTAGGACTTGTAAGGTTTGTTGACCTGCAAGGACCACTTTGTACTTATACCCATACTTGAGTAGCTCTCCAATGCTATACGTTTTGGGCTTTCCATGGAAAAGGATGCGATCACCAACTTGACAATTCTGTCTGTGAGCTCTGTGTTTGAAAAGTCACAGTACACACCCTTTTCTCTGCATCTGCTGACAAAGTGGTCTATGGATTCTGTAGACTGTTGCTGAAATGGCATGAATTCCAGTTGATGAATATGGAAGTTTAACTTGATTCTGATCCAGTCTTCCAATGCAGTGCACGTTTTTTGGGGATCCACTAGCTATGCTGCTGTTAATCCCACAAGTCCAGCTTGTGTAGACCTTCATTCTCAATTGCTCAGTGAATTTTTATGGCTTGCTTATTTGGTTCAGACATGCCTGAACCAAGAAACCATAGCCCTGTACGTTGTTTAAAGATATTGAATTCAGATGGTAGGTCAGACGCATCCCAATTCAAACTGGGAAATTTTATGGACATTTTAACAATATCCCTTTGACCTTCGTTCCTCTACAGTACCTAGAATGAGTATTATTGTAACCGCTTTTGTCCGCTTTTTTGATGCTCCACCCATTATAATCGTAACATTCCTTGGCCCGATTTTTATGATTTATTTTTGTTTGACCCTCCCTCGCTCACTCGCTATCAGTCCAGCCCCCACCTTGGTCACTTGTCTTTCCAAACTGAGCTAACCCAGTCCTGGTCCTCTCGACACACTGTCCCACTTGCTAACCTGACTGGCTATGTGCTGCAATCTCACCCCAAGGGAGCCGTCTCCATATAAACTCTTTATTTGGGCACTATCCCAGCACTGTGTCTTCAAAACTTTTCTGCACAATCAGCACGCAGCACTTTCAACATTCTCTGATGCTGTGTCTTTGTTGCAGTCTGACCAAAACATCAAGGGTTGTCTCTTGCCATTTGACATGATCTAAGGCTGTTCACCATGTCATAGCCATACTTAATCTTGCTGCCACACTGTTTGACCACTGCTGAACATCATGTTGTGTTGTTATAATGATAGAAAGGCACCAAACATTCATAAGGGATTAGGTAAGCACATTGTGGATCCATTTATTAAGACGAGGCACATGAGAACATTTATACAAAGGTAGAAAGCTTGAAGCCATCAGCAGAAGAGCTGTACATGTGTGCTCTGCTCAAAAACAAATGTGAAACTAAGACTGGATCTCTTGACACACTTCCCTTCCACTGATGTCATGCCACTATCCCTTAAAGGCATATTAAAACAAAAACTACTGGCAACTTGTATTTTCCACTTTGCTGTCAATGAGAATAGTTTGATATATAGCACAGACCTGGTAGCAATATAACAGCAAAATACTGTGGATGCTGGAGATCTGAAATTAAAAAAAACAGAAAATGCTAGAAAATTTCAGCAGGATTGGCAGCATCTGTGGAGAGAGAAAAAGGGTTAACGTTTTTAGCCTGTTATGACTCTTCTTTGTAACTGAGCACTTGTAGTGTTGGTCCAGTGTTAAGTGGTATATTATGCCAGCAATGTACCTCTGCCTGAGGTGAGATGAACATTTCCTAGAGGCATTGACGCCCCACTCTCAGCCTTCATAATTTCTGCTTTAATGAGATTGAATTGCTGTTGTGTTAGACTAAATTAATTTTTCTCCTGAAACTATACTTTGGAAATGTTTATCGTACAAGGTGTGATGGGGGTGGGGCAGTTGGGTGACCCAGACTGAACATTTACCTTCAGCATGTGGATTGGAATCCAGTCAACTATGATTCCCTTATCTCTGCTGGTTGCATGAATCCTAAATTAACTGAGCCATTGTAATTTCAATCCAGTATGTCATAAGTATTAAGTTCAAAGAATAGCTGCAATGCAAAGCAAATCTCAAAGGGAATTGGCAACTTTCCTTGGAAAAGTCCTACAAATGTCCAGCATAGGAAATTGAACCGTCACATTGGTGCAGTGACAGTACTCTTCTAGCTGAGGCAAATATGCATCATTGAGTCTGAGTACAGTTAAATTTATCTTGAATTTGGTCATCCTTGAGCTCACCATGAAATGCTTGATATAGATCCTGCCTGCAAAATGTGGGAAAGTGCAAAACAGACATTCGTCATTTTCATTAGCACAAAATTCAATCCGAATATTGTTACAATCCAGTGAGGGACCGTTGACATTAAGGGAAAATTCCGAACAACTTCTTTTAACCAATAGAATTACAGCATAAGATTTGACTTTTTTTTAGCAAAACAGACTTTACTGTATACTAAAAAATTAAATAAAACAAGCACTATTAACTTAACAACATGGTTTTTAACTTTATATGTTATGCACTCAGGTTTACTTCATACTTCCCTCAAGAATTCTCTTCTAAGACACAGCAATATTAAAATTATTTACTTCCAGTAAATAGGGACCACCCATAAATACCCCATAGTCCTCTGGAGAATTCTCCACAGCTCCAGCTATTCTCAGAACTAAACTTTTCATTTACTCTCTGATGACTGTGGATACCTCAATCCCTTGTTCTGGTTACTTTTCCAATACTTCCCAGCTTAATTTCTTTTGCAATAAGACACTGTAAGGCCTGCTGTAGATTCTCCCACTATCTTCACATTAGGCAATCTTCAAGCTTCTGTTCCTCACAAGGTTCAAACTGAGATTAAGCCTCACCTGTCTTCCTTGCGGTCAACAATGAAGTTAGTGTTTTACTCAGTTTACAGTGCAGGTCTGTCTAATTGTCACTTATTTAGGCTAACTTTATAGAGTACTAACCTAAGTTGTACTGAACCTTTATAAGTCACTGATTTCAGCTGGAGTACTGAGTCCAAATCTGACCACCCACACTCTAAAGCATTTGAGAGGATGCAGTGAAGATTTATTATAATGGGACTCTTTCTGTGTCTTTATCACACTGTGAAATAATAAGCTGGTGATTGGCATATTGTTGCTTACAAAAAAGTCAAAATATTGCAATTTTAAAAATTGATGTCGCTGATTAAGAAACAACAATCAGTCATGTTTCATGCAGGGAGCAAAACAAAAATCAGGATTTAACTCCACAGCTCATATTTTTGTAATACCGTCGCATATAATTGATGTGGGAAGCTTCAAATCTGTGCTCATGGCTTATCTACAGGAACTTGATACATTTGGTGTATTCATCAGGGAGGTGCTGGGGGAGTTCACATTCTGAACTGTTCCAGACAGAACTTCAAGTGTTTAAACTAAATTTTTGAGTTTATAAAACCTTAGAGGTTCTGGTCAGGCTAATCCGCCTTCACTTAACAATTTTCAACACTGAAGCAGATAGCTGCCCCCGCAGTTAATTTGTAGGTCTACCAGCTTGTCGAGTGAAACAGCACATCTTGGAAATAAACGCTCTGTATACTGCCCTGATGTACACTCCAGACTAGCTCCAGCAGACTGTCTCTGAGAATCAAATAATGTATGAAAAAAAACCCAACAGAATTATCTTGTTTCAATTACAGAGAAATTGAGAAAGGGATGTTTATTTAAATTCCCCCCAAAGAAAACAATGAAATTTGCACAGACTTTTCATATATCCTCTACAGAAACCACAAAACAACCACTGACATTTCTCTTGGCAGGATAAAATGCTTTGAGCAACAGATTTATTGGCTCTGACTGAAAGAATCCAAAACAAGCAGTGTCTGTCCAGTATATCATAGGCTTAAATGTAAAACAAAGATTGTATTATATGTCCTTATCTGAAATGATTTTCAAAGCAATGTTATTCTTGGATTGTTGCCAGAGCATGGATCTGTACCCTTTTTTTCAATAATCAAAGTATTTCATGATGAAGGTCACAAGTGCAATAGGAAGGTTGCAAGATTTTCTTTTAATCCTGCATGAACAGATCATATTCAGTGTCTTTGCCATGAGAATACAAATTTTAGTTCCAAAACTGATGGTGGCTAAATGCCTCGTGAACATCAAATTCATGAGAGACAGTGAAAGGAAGCAGGTATTTATTATCTTTCTCTGTTTATTCCCAGTCCCAAGACACCTACCACCAAAACAGACAAAACCAGTAACATTGTGGGAACATTTTCACCTCCAGGTACCCTCTGGGTCACACACCATCCTGACTTGTGTTAACATCAGCATTGCTTCATTGTTCTTGGTTCAGAAACTTAACACTATCATGGCCCATCATGAGAATACCAACAGTATAAGATGGCTGTCCATCATCTTCCTTTAAGAACAACTTGGGATAGGCAGTAAGTATGGTGTTATTAATATTGCCAATATTTCATGAACAAACCTTTTAAAAAAAGAGGAGGTTGGTAAATGCATGGTTACTACAGATCTGAAGAGATTGGATTCAGTCTCTGGTATATAAAGGTTTAGCTCTTTTTGGGAAAGCATAGTGACAAAAGTGAAATTGGCCTTAAGGTCAAAATCTTGGAGTTTCAACATAATGGCATTTTTGGCAGAACTACCATTTCCAGGAAAGGGCCAGCAGCATAGTGGTAAGGTTAATGGACTAGTGATGCAGAGGCCTTGACCAATGCTCAGGAGATGCCAGCTCATATCACACAACGGCTGGGGAATTTAATTAATTAATAAATATGTACGGTAGTCTCATTAATCTTGATCATGAAATTACTGAATTGTCGTAAAAACACATCTGGTCTCCTAATGTCCTTCAGGGGAAGAAATCTGCTCACCTTCCTGTGTCTGGCTACACATGACAACAAATCCACAGTAATGTGGTTGACTCTTAACTATCCTCTGAAATAGCCCAGTGAGCAAATCCATTGCACCAAAACACTATAGGGAAAAAACACTTGTGTCTGTACCTATAGCATATGGACTGGAGCAGTTCAAGAAGGTGAATCAACACCACCATCTCATAAGCAATAAATGCTGCACTGAGGGAAGAGCAGCACCCTCTGGAAGAAGGGACAGCTGGGACCCCCACACATGCTGCTGAAGAGCCACAGCGAGCCATCACTGGTCAGCACCTAGCTAGACCCAGGGTCTATAGACACCGCCTTTCCTTCCTGCAGATGACCGAGAACCAGTTTCGCCGAAGACTGCACATGTCTAGGGAACTAGTTGGTCACATCTGCCAGCTACTGCAGGATTTGGCGCCACGGGGATATGGAGGACATCCACTGCCAGTGGCCGTGAAAGTGACAGCAGCGTTTAATTTCTACACCAGTTTTTTCAGGGCTCCACAAGCCTCCACCCACAAATACATCCATGAGGTCACAGATGTCATCTTCACAAGGCCACATAAATTTATGCATTTTGTCCAGAAACAGGACATCCAGAATGCACGAGTGATTGGATTTGCCCAGATCTCCGGTTTCCCACAGGTGCAGGGTGCCGTTGACTGCATTCGCATGGCGCTCAGGTCTCCGTCGCAACACACGGTCAACTACATCAACCGCAAGGGATTCTATTCACTAAATGTGCAGCTGATGTGCAACCACCACAAATACATCCTGCAGGCCTGCGCTCGGTTTCCAGGGGGTGTGCATGACTCCTACATTCTCAGTCCGTCACAGATCCATGAAGTCTTCCAGAGTCCACAGAAACAGCGGAGATGGCTCTTCAGAGACAAGGGCTATGCACAGAGGCCATGGCTGATGACACCCGTGCAGCGGCCTCAGACTGCAGCAGAGCGACGGTATATCGAGGCTCATGCTGCACCTCACAACCTGGTGGAGTAAACCATCAGGATGCCGAAAATGAGGTTCCGATGCCTGGTGGAGCCCTGCAGTATAGTCCACAGAGGGTGTCACACATCTGTGTCATCTGCTGCGCTCCTTACAACCTGGCACTGAAATGGGGGGAGGAGCTGGCTGAGGAGGCAATGGAGGGGCTGGAGGTCTCCTCCAATGAGGGGGACGCTGACAGGAATGAGGGTGAAGAGGTCCTCGAAGGTGATGATGATGGGGATGAGGCCCTTTCACTGGCCAGGCGAGGCAGGCGCACTCAGGAGGCCCTCATAGCTACTAGCTTTGTGGAGGATGGTGATGACATGGAGTGAGGAGACAACATAGACCCTTCACATTGCATCTGTGAATGTTTGACTCCAGTTTGGCTTATGGCAACACACGTACCCTCTATGATAATGCTCCTGACATGGAGACACAGTGGAAGTCCTAATAGTTGTTCAATAGCAGGAGGATGATGACGACATGCAGTGAGGACACTCTATAGATCTTCACATTGCCTCTGTGCATGCCTGACTCCTGTCTGGCCGAGGGCAGCTTGCTTGCGCTCTGTGATCAGGGTCATATCATAAAGACGCAGCCATGAAATTTTAAATGCAGCTGATCCTTAGTCAGCCTTCAGCATCTGACCCCTTCAGGAGCACAGCATCACTGGTCACAGATGCTGAAGAGATGGGGGCCAGCCCCATCTTAAAGGTGCTGAGAGCACCCAGAGAGAATGAGGGAACTCTGTGGCGCCTGTCCACAGCACTCTGGCAGGAATGACCAGTACCACTGAGGTGCAGGCAACACTAATGTTTCTAAGGAGTGTGAGACTGGACCATCACTTTGGCCTGAAGGCTGCACAAAGCACAGGGAAGAGGCCCTGGACTGAGACACCTGCCTTTGTCTTGCGCAGAACAAGGAGCCATAGGAAGGAAGACATTCTGGAAAGTTTATTGACAATAGTGAACAGTGTGTACAAGTGATTAATACCTGTGCCCAGGCTGAGCACCTATATCTTCTTAACTTTCCTGCAGCTATGTCTCCCCAGCCATCCACAGCGGAGATGGAGACAGCCTGCTGACTGCTACGCCCTGTCGGTGATGGCCTTGGCAGGCATCCTCTGGAGGGCCGAGACTGGAGGGCCCCAGCCTGCTTTCAGGGTCCTGCTGTGTGACAGTGGCACCCTCCTTGGCCTGTGGAGCTGGTATCACAGGAAGAGGGGATTTGGATGGACCGGCACCTGGCTTCTTGTGGGTGCATCTGCTGTCCTATGGGTGTCCAAGAGCCCCTGACTGACTCCTTTAGGAGAAGGGGTAGCTGGAGTGAGATCAGGCTGACCCACACCCCTCTCATGAACATACTGTTGGAGGCCAACTATGGCATCAGCGACGGAGTGCAGGAGTGAATTCCTGTACCAAGGTCTCCATGGTGGCCCCCATCCTACCAGTGTTGACCTTGGTGCATTGGCATGCCCATGCTATCACCTCAGCCGGAAGGTGAATGGACTCCTCCATCATGCCTTGCAATCCGAGGGATCCCTTCCTGATGTTCATGAGCTTGTCTTTGCAATTCCAGCAACTGTTACATCACTGAGTCCAGAGGCTCGTCATCTGACTCAAACTCAGCAAATTTCTGGTCTCCACCAGCCCTCTGAGTGCTGTACACATGGGAACTCACTACACTGCCTCCTGCTGTGGATCAGACAATGCGATGTCGATGTGCTCACCAGATTGTGATCCCAAGGCTACTCTAAAGTTAGGTTCCACCGAAGTGTGTGTCTCCGCGCTCATGGAAGGTATGGGTGAGCGCTGTGACGGGTCTTCAGGGAGGGTGCCTTCAGATTTCTCTCCACAGGTTTCTTCAGGACTTGATTGGAAGCCCTGGGTCGTGGACTCCATTGACTGTTTCCCAGGTGTTCCTGCAGAAGCAAGGGGAGATTATTAGTGCATGGCAGTAGCCTGTGAAAGAGGACACATCATTCACAGCATGATTTTCTGATGGATGTTGCACTGCTGGACCCTCAGTTGGTAGAGCACCACCGACCTCACCATCAGCACAGGACCGGTCCAGTTCCTCACTGGCTAGCTGTTCTCAAAGGCCATGAAGACCTTGATTTCAGGTGTTCCTCCACCAGTCTGAGGTCTCTCCCTTTAGTGTGCCCGTCCTGTATGGATGGAGATGGAGAGAGTGTAAACAGGACGCCTGACAGGCCAGATGATAAGTAAGCCTGGCATGTGTGGGTGGTGAGTGATCCCATGGACAGAATGAGGACAATGAAAGTGTATGTGAGAGAGTGAATGGTGATGTCCCTTGAACTGGCAGTGAATGAAGGCCCTGTGGATATGTGATGGGTTTGTGAGCGTGTGAGTAGAGAGTGTTTGCGGAATGGAGCAGATGATTTATCCTCTTGCGGCACTGGGTGGATGTCCTCTTTTGCAGGGTTTTGCCACTGACCACCACCTCCCAAGCCTGTTTGCTCACACCGCTGCCCATCCTGTGGCCAGACCAGGGATAGATGACATTGCAGCGTCCAAAAGGTGTTCCAGTGTTGTGTCATTAAACCTGGGGGTTGCAGTCTTTTTGCCTTTCGTGGACATCTTCCCTGCAGTAGTCCTGGGCTGGAAGCACTGAGTTGTGTGCGTGCGGCAGCTCTTTAAATATGGCACTTAGCATGATGAAGCAGCGAGGTGATGGCGCGGTGGGTGAATGAGAGCCCACGCACCATGGTAATGGTGTGTTTCCCGAGAATGCATAATTAATGTGGTGGGTTTGGGACAATACGGCATGAAAGATCGCCATTGCGGCTGACACATAAAACGTTGTTTTACCCGTCCGCTACCACGATTCCACCCACTGTCTTCATGCAACTAGACGTGGGCAATAAATGTGATGTTGCCTATTTCTGAGAAGAATTATGTTTAACTGTTACCATAGGCAGGCAAAGCGAAATTCAATTAGACTTCTCAGTCCTGATTGCTATCTAAATTAATGCAAGGTTTTCATGCAGGCACATGATCTGATGACATCTTACGTTTAGGTTAATCCATGAAGGATGATCACTTAGACAGGCTCTCCAATGCTCATGGAATCATACCTGACCTAATTCAGTGCCTGCAGAAATGGAGGGAATTATAATTGATGGAGAAATAAAAAGAGGTAGAATCTATTCCACTCGTTTATCTGGAAGTGGTAAAAGTACTAGAAGGAGACCTCGCCCAGATTTACCAGTTATTTCTCCAGCTTGAATGTATTTTTCAAACTTTGGTACATATAATTTTCATGTATTCTTGTTAAAATTTTAGTGGAAGCTAATGTAAAATGAGGCTAAAATCTTTAAATTAGACTCTTCAAATATTTCTGCATGAAAAGCTTAATGAATGCATACGAAATTCTTTTCAGATTTTAATGGATCCCTTAACCCACTCGTTTTAGACAGGGAACAGCATCCCTGTAAATTAGCAGACAATATAACTCTCGTGGACAAAAGATATTTTTCTGAAGGAACAGAAAATATATACACGGGGCGGAATTTTATGGCTCCATTGCAGCAGGAGCGGGTCTGTAAAGTGCAGCAAGCTGTTCAAAGGTACATTGGCTTCGGCGGGACTGGAAAATGACACCAGCGGGAGGGGCTGTAAAATTCTGCCCACAATTGCCGGCACACACACACACACACACACACATGCACACACACACATATATCAAAAACTTCACATCATTTCTGAATTTTGTCTCTTGTACAGGGGCTTCAGCAGTACTTTCAGCCGATGCACACGGAGAACATTTACTGTACAATTGCTTCAGGGCTTTTTCATTAAAATAGAAATTACGATGTAATTCTAGTGGAAAATTATTCACTTTCTTTAAACTTCTAATTCAGTTTGATGGCTCCTTTTTAATAAACTGCTGTTCAGAAGATTTGATTATATCTTTAAGAGATTACACTCTGGTTTACCACACAAGCACACTGTGGTCTTTTTTTGCAAAAATTTAACGAGAAATGCTCCCAGTTTTCAGATAACCCTAAACTCTGCATTCCCCCTCTCCCCCCTCCCCACACTCTTCTCGGAAATTACTACTTGGGAACCAACCGCTTGCCGTGGGCTAGGAGACTATGAGTGAAACTGGGTGGCTTGAATTGTTTCTCCCTTCAGGAGCATGCTCCATCTCACTACACAGGCCCCTTGCCATGAGGAAGTACTTGCTGGTACAAACATGAATTATATAGTCCGTTATACTGGAGTGCCTACATGGTGGGCTACTGCACCACCTATCTTTTCACATGTTTAATATATTGTCGTTAATCTCTGTCTCTCTATTCTCAGTATAAACATACCTTGCTGATACCAAACATCTGTTCAAAAATGACATTAGGAAACAGCAGCTTTTTTTGATAAACGTGTTATGCATCACTTCCCTCAGCATGTTGATGTCGTGGTTCATTAAGAGAATTATCTTTTTTTCCATTTTGCACCATAATATGCCAGGGTGGCAGGTCATTCTTGTGCCCTGTATGGTGAGATGGTTGGGGGAGGGGGGAGGGGGAATGCATAGTTTGGGATGATTTGAAAACAGAGAGCATTCCTTCTTAAAATTCTGTAAAAAGACCACAGCATGTTTGTGTGGTAAACCAGTGTATAATCTACAGAAATTCATAATTGTACATAATGTATGACATCTTCACTACTTATAGAACCATAGAATCATAGAAAAGTAACAGCACAGAAGGAAGCCATTCGGCCCATCTTGTCCATGCCAGCCTGAGGACATCCAGGTGCCCTTTCTAATCCCACCTTCCTGCAACTAGCCCATAGCCCTGCAGTTTACAGCACTTTAGGTGCAGATCCAGGTACTTCTTAAAAGAGTTTAAAGTTTCTGCCTCTACCACCAACTTGGGCAGAGAATTCCAGACACCCACCACCCTCTGCGTAAAAAGGTTCTTCCTCATGTCCCCCCTACACCTTCTGCTACTTATGTCTATGTCCCCTGGTTCTCGAATTCTCCACCAAGGGAAACAATTTTATTCTGTCCACTCTATCTGTTCCCCTCATAATTTTCTACACTTCAATCATGTCACCTCTCAGCCTTTTTTATTCTAAGGAAAATAAGCCCAACCTATCCAATCTCTCCTCGTAGCTACACTTTTCTAAACCTGGCAACATTCTTGTAAACCTCCTCTGCACTCTCTTCAGAGCTATTACGTCCTTCCTGTAATTTGGTGACCAGAACTGCACACAATACTCCAGTTGTGGCCTCACCAGTGTTTTATACAATACCTTACTTTTATATTCTATACCTCTGCCAATGAAGGAGAGCATTCCATTTGCCTTCTTTACAACCCTGTCTACTTGAACTGCTGCCTTCAGGGACCTGTGTACTTGTACACCAAGATCTCTCACTTCATCTACCCCTCTTAGTATATTCTCATTTATTGTGTAATCCCTGTAACTGTTTGACCTCCCTAAATGTATGACCTCACACTTCTCTATGCTAAAATTCATCTGCCTCTTTACCACCCACTCCACCAACCCATCTATATTGTTTTGGAGATTATGGCTATCCTCTACACTATCCACTACTCGGCCAATCTTTGTGTCATCTGCAAATTTCCCAATTGTGCACCCCATGTTCACGTCCAAATCATTAATATATAACACAAAAAGCAAGGGTCCCAACACCGAGCCCTGTGGAACACCACTTGAGACAAATTTCCATTCGCAAGGGCATCCATCGACCATTACCCTTTGTTTCCTGTTACAAAGCCAACCTTTTATCCAGTTTGTCACATTACCCTGAATCCCATGGGCTTTTACTTTCCTGACCAATCTGCCATGTGGGACCTTGTCAAATGCCTTGCTAAAATCCATGTACACAACATCCACTGTACTACCTTCATCAACCCTTCTTGGGTTCAATCAAATTTGTGAGGCAAGACCTTCCTTTATTATAGTTAGATTTTTCACCACGATAGTAATTCTGGGGCAGAATCCTCCCAGATTTGCACTAAGTGTGGTAGCGGGCAGGTGGAAGAATGTTTTACCCACTGGCTGTAATGGTGGCTTTTCACGGTGTATTGCCCCAATCCTGCCTCGTTAATCCCAGTAACACGCCAGGTCAATGGTGGCGCAGCCTCTTATTCACCCGCCCCGCCGTCACATCAGGCCTTCAGTAAACCGTGTGCAATACTTAAAGGCAGCCCCTGCAAGGAGCTAGTACTCTTCAAGGGAGAGGAAGCAGCTGCAAAGTCATGGCTGCCGCAGGGAGGAAACATGCTGCCCCCAGATTCACCAACACCTCCCACTGGATGCAGTGGTGGCCACCATGTCTTCCACGTTGCTCTGGGCAAAGGCCAGCAAGCAAGGTGACAGACCTAGCATGGGTGGCGCTGGCAGTGGTGGTCAGCGCCAACGCCTTGCAAAAGAGGACAGCCACCCCAGTGCCGAAAGAGGATAAATAAACTCCTCTGTTCCGCCAGGGTAAGTCACTCTTCTCATCATTCTCAACTTACACACTCACGAACCCATCACACATACGCAGGGATCTCACTCGCTGCCAGTTTAAGGGACATCACCATTCAGTTTCTGACGCGTACCTTCATTGTCCTCATCCCATCCATGGGACCACTCACCACCCACACATGCCAGGCATAAGAACATATACGAACATTCGAACAACGAGCAGGAGTAGGTCATTCAGCCCCTCGAGCCTGCTCTGCCATTTAATAAGATCATGGCTGATCTGATAGTAACCTGAAATCTGCATCCCATCTACCCCTGATAACCTATCACCCCCTCGCTTACCAAGATTCTATCCACCTCTGCCTTAAAAATATTCAGACTCTGCATCCACCACCTTTTCAGGAAGAGAGTTCCAAAGACACATGACCCTCCGAGTAAAAAGATTTCGCCTCATCATTGTCTTAAATGGGCAACCACTTATTTTTAAACAGTGACGCCTAGTTCTAGATTCTTTCATAAGAGGAAAGATCATTTCCACATCCACCCTCTCAAGACTCCTGCTACAATCAAGTTACCTAGCTCTTACTCTTTTAAACTCCAGTGGATACAAGCCTAATCCGTCCAACCTTGCCTCATAAGACAATCCAACCATTCCAGATGTTAGTCTAGAAAACCTTCTCTGAACTGCTTACAACGCATTTACATCCTTCCTTAAATAAGGTGACCAATACCATCCACAGTACTCCAAATGTGGTCTCACTAGTGTCCTGTATAACTGAGGCATAACCTCCTTACTTTTGTATTCAATTCCCCTCACATTTATTGATAACATTCTATTAGCTTTCCTAATTACTTGCTGTACCCCTGCATACTAGCATTTTGCGATTCATGTACTAAGACACCCAGATCCCTCTGCACCTCAGAGCTCTGCAATCTCTCAACCATTTGGATAATATGCTTCTTTTTTTATTCTTCCTGCCAAAATGGACTATTCCACACTTTCCCACATTATATTCCATTTGCCAGATCTTTGCCCACTCACTTAACCTATATATATCTGTTTGTAGCCTCCTTATGTCCTCTTCACAACTTACTATCCTACCTACCTGTGTCATTAGCAAATTTGGCAGCCATCCCTTCAATACTTCGCCTAAGTTATTGATATAAATTGTAAACAGTTGAGGTCCCAGCACTGATCCCTGTGGTATGCCACTCATTACATCTTGCCAACCTGAAAAAGACCCATTTATGCCTACTCTCTGCTTCCTTTTAGCCAGCCATTCTTCTATCCATGACAGTGTGTTACCCCCCAATACCATGGGCATATTCATCAACTGGCCTGGCAGATGTCCTGCTTACATTCTCTCCATCCACATTCATGCAGAACAAGCTGGCACACAACAAAAGGGGGAGGTTGCAGACTGTTGGAGGAATGCCTGAAATCAAGGTCCTTACAGACTTTGAAAATATAGTCATCCAACTGGCGGGCAAAGGTCTAGACTATTCCGGTGCTGACGGAGAGGTTGGCGGTGCTCTACCAAGTGAGGATCCAGCAGTGCAACATCCATCAGACAACCATGCTGTGAGTAATGTGTTCGGTTTGATGGGTCACTGCCATGCACTAGTTATCTCTTCCTGCTTTTGCAGGCACACCTGGGAAGCAGCCGAGGGGGTCCATGCCCCTGATACTTCACTCAAGCTCTAAAGATACCTCAGAAGAGCAATCTACTGAAATCCTCATTGAAGACCCGTCACAGCGCTCACCCACACCCTCCACCAGTGCAGAGTCACACACACCCCGATGAGACGTAGCTTTAGAGTAGACCCAGGGTCACAATCTGGTGAGCATATCGCACTGTCTGATCCACAGTGGGTGGCAGCAGGGATTTCCTAGGTTTCTGGCACTTAGAGAACTGATAGGGGCCGGAATTTTGCTGAGTCCAAGTCAGATGAGGAGCCTCTGGGCTTGGATATACCTCAGTTGCTGGAGCTGCAAAGGCAAGCTTGGGAACATCAGGAAGGGATGTCCGCTGCACTCTTCAGATTGCAAGGCACGATGGAGGAGTCCATCTGCCTTCAATCTGGGTGATAGCACTGGCATGCCAACGCACCGAGATCAACACTGGTAGGTATGGCAGGCACCATGGAGACCTTGGTCCAGGACATCGCTCCTGCACTGCTTCGCAGGATAAACTCCATTGCTGACACCAACAGCATCAACAGAAGAGCGGTGTGGAGCAGCTCGACCTCACGCCAACTTCCATTTCTCATAAAGGAGTCAGCTAGGGGTCCTCCGGCACCCATAGGGATGAGGATCAGCAGGTGCACACTCCGGGGCCATCCACCCAGGTGACGCTGGGAGTGTCTGGCCCATCCAAATCCCCTCTTCCTGTGACCCCAGCAGCTCCAGCACCACAACGAGGAGGGTGCCACTAAGGCACAGCAAGACCCTGAAAGCAGGCCGGGGCCCTCCAAGTTGGAGCCATCCAGGAATGGGCCCTCTAGAGGGAGCCCATCAAGCTCATCACCGATAGGGCATAGCAGTCAGCAGGTTGCCTCCAACTCTGCTGTGGATGTGCAAGAAGCACTGAGACGTAGCATCAGGGTTAGGAAGGTTAAGAAGAGGTAGTTGCACAGCCTGGGCCTGGGTGTTAATCATTTGATTTCAGCGCTAAATCCCAAGAATGTTTCCTGTCTATTACTGCTTGTTCTAATGAGCAGTGTTCATGTCACTCAGATGTGAAACATTGGTCCCTGCACAAGATAAAGGCAGGTGTCTCAGTCCAGGGCCTCCTCCCTGTGCATTGTGCAATCTTCCCAGCACACTGATGGTGTGCTTTCACAGTCACTGGACACATCAGTCATGCCTGCAGCTCAATGGGATTTATCATTGCTGTCAGAATGTCCTGGGCCATCAGCACTCTCATTCTCTCTGTGTACTTCCAGTACCTTTGAGGTGCAGCTGGCTGCTGCTCTCTTCTTCATCGTCTCCACTCTCTGTAAAGTGCAGCCTTGCAGTGTGGGTTTGGAGAATGCCTGCGCCTGAACTGAGAGCCCAGAGGACAAAGCTGCCGCCCATTGGTCAGGTGGAGTGGGGTGGAGGTGGGTGTGGCTTACAGAGAGTGGAGACGATGAAGAAGAGAGCAGCAGCGTCTGGCTGTGCAGAGGGAGGAGCAGCGCCCTCAGGAAGAAGGGGCAGCTGGAGGTCTCGTGCTGGCCACTGAAGAGCCACAGCGAGCCATCGCTGGCCGGCACCTAACCCAACCCAGGGTCCATAGACAGTGCACGTCATTCCTGCAGATGACCAGGAACCAATGTTGCCGAAGATCATGCATGACCAGCGAACTGGTAGGTCAGATCTACCACCTGCTGCAGGATTTAGCACCACAGAGAGATGGAGAGCATCCACTGCTTGTCGCCGTGAAAGTGACTGTGGTGTTCAATTTTTACACCATTGGCTCCCTTCAGGGCACCACAGATGACCTCTGTGGGATATCACAAGCCTCCACACACAAATTTTGGTTTGAGCCAGTCCCCTCCTAGCTAGGTCACCGGCTCCATGCTCCTGATGGACTCCTCCTGCAGGATGAAGGAGAGAGACATGTGGGTTAGCTTGGGTGTACCAAGAACATCTGTTGGTTAAGCCTGAAGGCCCCTTAACGCATCCCAGAGTGCTGGCCACCACTTGAATGGCCAGAGTTAAGTGCGCTACGTGGCTGTCCAAAACCCCACCCACCTCCACCCCACTCCACCTGACCAATGGGCGGCAGCTTTGTCCTCTGGGCTCTCAGTTCAGGCGCAGGCATTCTCCAAACCCACACTGCAAGGCTGCACTTTAGTTTGAACCATGGAGGGGACTGGCTCAAACCAAAATGATGACATTGCAAGGGGCTGTGAGCACCTCCACCAGTGACTGCTCCAGGGCCAGCTTCCGCAATGTGATTGTACAATGTGCCCAGTTGTCCAATTGTTCTGCAGTTCACTAAAACACTCATCGGTTTGCAATCTGTGCCCGAGGGGTGAAAAGCTCTTTCATGCCTCTGCATTGCTTGACTGGGCAGATAAGCTAGAGGCTCAACTCCAAGCATAGCAATGTGGCTGCACCTGAACTGTCTCAGCTGTGGAGGAATGGTCACTTTATACAAGGTGTCCCTAATGCGTGGCCGCTTCCCTTCCCCCCTGCCCACATGTGCTTGTGCACCACCAACAACTGGAAAGCACTCTTTCCCCCCTTCAATCCACCTCAACTGCCATTGCCCACCCCCTCAACTCATCTCAATCACAGTGCAGTCTCTGCCCCGGCATCGCACTATCAGCCAGCCGGGAAAATGTGACTTGCTTGTGCCCTCGCCTGAATGTGCGGCACCTCAAGCTTGAAGTCCAACAAGTGGCCCTCATGAGCACAGTGCAATGTTACTATGCACTCACCTCCGAGTTCCCTTCAAAGTGCAGTTCGTCAGGCATATGCCTTATAAATCCTAATGTGAAATACATTGGCGCACAACCATACGGACATGCCTGGATGATCAATTGTGGGGGGACAATTCTGGTGAGCTGGGCTTATAATAAAAACAGAATTACCTGGAAAAACTCAGCAGGTCTGGCAGCATCGGCGGAGAAGAAAAGAGTTGACGTTTCGAGTCCTCATGACCCTAATAATATGCAGTTGTATTACAATGAAGTTCCCGATGTGTGGTGGAGTGAAATGCGGCCCGCCATTGATGGGCAGAGTGGACTATTGCAAACTGGTTTCGCAACATTGTGAAACTGATTTTTGGACTTCCCGCTATATTGTCCAATCATACCAGCCATGACGCCCGACGCCAACAGGCACGGAAAGATACCCCCTGGACTTTTTGTGATAGTGAGTTGGCAGGCCTTATATCTTTCCTGGTTTTCGTTTACATTGAAGCCAAGCCAAGATCTACCCCATAGATTATGAGAAGGCAAATATCTGTGCAATATATGGTTGTCTGGGTTAAGATTAGTAACTACTGTTGTTCAATGTTATTATACAAACAATTGAGCCCTTTCATTTTAAATCCTGGTCTCTGTTAATGGGTTGCTAGCTCATTTATGTATAATTTTTGAGAAAAGAGCTCAGTAGCTCATTATGAGTGATTAAAGTATTCATGCAATAGCATTGCTTACCTTTAAATGGCAAATTCAAATAGAAACTGAATACAGTCATTTCTAGGGTCATGGTTCCTTCAGTCAAAACTACCACTCTTAAGATCATGGAATTACATTCCTTTTAATTTAACCAAAGGAAAGAAAAGTTTAAATTCACCAGATCTGCCGCCTTGTTGTGCACACAACAAAAAAAAAATGCTCATGTAAGTGATGGGCAAATGAAACAGCACTGATTTTAAACAGTGATTTTTAATCTATTGTGTTGTAGCGGATGGAATAGTCAGTCAGAACTCACCCTAATCACTAGGAGGAAAGTACAACTGAATATTTTTGGAGATTTTCTTTTTGAAAAGTGTAGAAATCTTGGACAAAAGCCCATTTTGATACTAGGAACCATTTCAATTAAACAAAAGTGGAGAAAATCGTTATATATGTGTATATGCTCATAGAAATGAACTTATGATTTTGTTATAAATATTGCACAGGGAAATTTGATTTGGCTGGTGCAGGTCAGTCTTACTGTTGAAATTTTAATAGAAGGTGTTTAATGATTATAATGCCAATTAATGTCCACCAATAAGGCTGAGGATATGAAGGGGTCTTTGCAGTATCAACTGGCACTCTGCAATCTACCGTGGAGAGTGTGGTCATCTCGAGGGTTGCTGCAGTAGGGCTGTCACAACAGGACTCCATGTTCACAGACTTTGCAGCTTTGATGGCAATTCAAGCAGTTACCATGCAAGGACTAGGTTGGATCATGAAGAGACTAGTGGATTGAATAAATAGGGGCTTTGACAGAGTCATTTACTTTCTGCAGTCCATTCTCCTGCAGGTGAGTAGCAGTGCAGAGGCTTAGCCACATATAGTGGCCACTGCCAGGGTGAGAGTGATACCTGATGCCCAACAAGTTGTCACTTCCTTCATTATTTCCTCAACTACAATGGTGATAGCAAGCTAGCAGCTGCAGTTCAGCAATCTGAAGGCAAAGCCCTTGCAGGCTCAAGCAGCCAAATGTCACCAGCTGCAGGCACTTCAAAGATACCAACATCAGCAACCACCCAGCTGTTTTATTGAGGTCACTAGGTAGGACCTCATCATATAGGAAATAGAAGCAGGAGTAGGTCATTCAACCCTTCGAACCTGCTCCGCCATTCAATATGATCATTATAAGGTTCCTGTAAACATTTTACCCTCAACATGCCCCAATTCTTATGAGGCACAGATGGGTTAAAATTGTAACTTATCTGTCTTGTCCAAATTTTAAACAATGGCCTTGACCTTTACTGGCAGAGAGATTTTCAAATGATGAGGACTTCTGGTTTCTGTGATGGTGCGGAGCTTTGACTCCATGCTTTTACATCAACAGAATTCCTGCCTGGAAGCCAGCCCGATTAACATGCTTTGGAGGGTCGGGGGTCGGGGGTTTGGAGACGGATCAGGGAAATGGAGGAGAATCGATGATTGTGGAGACTAGGTGGTCAGTGATGGTGGAAAAGAGCTGTTGATTGTAGGGAATGGTCACTGACCACGTTTGGTTGCCAGTGATACCACTGTGGGGGGGTTTGACTATGAGGAAAGAAGCAAGTTAGCTTGGGAGTGGGGTGGTGGGGAGAGCATTCCTGCTCCCTTTGCCCACAAGCAGTGTTGGAAAGGCACTCACCTCTACTACACAGTGGTCACTTTGGCTGCTGGATTTCCTGAGGCCTGGGAAACCTGGGTGGACAGGGTTAAATTTAAAATGGAGATAAAATGTGAGGCATGTAACCTGATTAAAATATTTAAATAAGCAACACATATGCTTAGAGAAGGCTGGTTGCCCACTCCCTGCCTGTGTTAAAATCAGAAGTGGGAAGGCTTCAGGCAAGTGGAGTTTGTGTTTAAGGTTTTTAAGATATTTTCTATCCTATCTGACCCAAACACACCTGCATTGGGGTTTAAAGTTCCCTCTATAACCCTGAGATAATAGACTAGTGTGAAACAAGCTCAGCTTTCCCCAGACAAATCAGCTTAAAAGCTATTATCAAAACTGGAAAAGGCTTTTATCAATCCAATTTGTATAAAAGAATGTTTCAATCAAAAAAATCACCTTTCTGGATTTTTTATAAAAAAGAATGAATTTTATACAAACAGGTTAAGTATTCATCTGCCAATGTTTGCATTGTGTGACCTCAACACTAATGATGGTTTAAATTTATGGATTTTTAGGATTAACATAAACTATGAGGAGAACAATAATTTACAAAAGTTAACGCAAAAATGGCTGTGGTGAATTATTGAGGTGGGGCAAAGCAGTTCCTGTATAAAGAAAGAATAAAGTTCACGAACAACGGAAATATGATTAATTGTTTAAGGCAGTGAATTAGCAGCTGAAATACATGTGCCACATGTTAATATTTGTTTAAAGGGTGGGCTGCATTTCATCTTGTAATTTATACATCTCTAAATCATCACGATGAAATGGCCATGTAATCTAGTTTGTTCCCACTTGCCCTTTTCTGAGCATAATCTACAACAGTTGACGGGATGTGGGGGGCCATTGACAATGTTATCTTTATTGCCCATCCTTTGTTGCTCTGAGTTTTACTATTGCTGCCAATAATGGGATTAAGCAAATGAAAAGAACAATGATTAACTATATCATTCTTTTGTTTTTTTCTTCCTGACTGGTTACTCTTGATTTACTTTTAAATTGCACTTTATAATCTTCTTGCTTCAGCTCCTGAAGGCAATGACTCACAAGGTGGTATTCTTCTACAGGCACCATCAGCTGTCTGGATGTCTTACTCAACTGGCCCTTGTGTAACGAGAGTCAGAACAATGGTTGTCAACAGGCTCTGCAGTTATGCAACGTACTAAAAGCTGGGACCAATCTCGTCCTCATCTGATATCCTTATATTTGCTTTGCTCCCTCATCATGGGGTGGTGCTCGAAAGTGGGAGCCCTGGTTCAGTTTTCTCTTCCTTAAAATCAATTTCAAACTTGGTGCCTCCCTCTACATGACTCCAAATTAGATCAGGGACTGAAACATAATTGCTGGGGAGGCCATGCTTCCCATTCCTGCCAGTGGGAAAACTCACCCCATTAAGTCAGTGGCGGGAATGGGCTGACATGGGGAACCCACTCGCTGACTAATTAGACTAATTATTGAACCATTTAAAGGTCATTATTCCTGAGCCCACTGGAATTTAGTGGTGACTCAGGGATTCTCTAAAACTCGGAAGGGTTTCCCATGCCTCCTGAATGCCGTCCAGCAATACCCTGTTGTGTTCGACAGCAGTCTCCCTGTGATGCCCAAACCCCCTCTCTGCAGGGGTCCCAAGGTGATTCTGATGAAGGCCTCACTGGATTGGGATTTCCACCACCGGTGTCCTAGATCCCAGTGAAGGCCCGACGCTAGCCAGTTAACTGCCTGAGAGGTATTTAATTTGGTCAGGCCTCCCCTGCCAGAGCAATGTGGGTTACACATTGGTTCTCCGACCAATGAGTGGGACCCACATTGGGAACATTAAATCCAGCCCCAGCTAACAGCACAGCCCAAGGAGCTTCCTCATCCCACAGTGTTTTACTGACCTGTGATGCAGAGGGAGCTCTTGATGATGATTGCTTACAACAGTGAAGTGATGAAATGACTCAGTGAGTTAAAGCTGAAACACATTTAGTAAGAATGAATGCATATCACTGTGGTGCATTAGCAATTACACTGATAGGTTTTAATCACTCACTAAAACTGATCAAAGCATGGAAATACAAAGGCTCATTGTTCCAGGCTTGGAAAGTGCCTGTGAAGCACGAATTGAAGGCAAATGCAAATACTCACTTCATTACCTTGAGCCCATATGGCTTTAATGGTGGCCATTTAAACATAGCACGAAGGCAGTTGTGAATTGGTAGAACTCCAAAGAGAGGGTTTCTGAAAGTCTACAGGCCTGACATCTCAATGTAAATGCTGGGAAACGCTCACCCTTGACCTCTGTTTCTAATCCCACAGAAGCCAGATTTTTGTCCCCTTTGGAAAGAGTCAACTGTTTCAGTCCATGTAGTAGCATAAATAGTCTTGTGTTGCTGGATATTTTGATGGAGGAGGAGAAAAAGCAATTGAGGGGGACTTGCAAAGTCTAAAGCTATTGGAGGAGAACTACTAATCTCTGCTACTGTCCTTGTCGTGTGTCTAACAGAACTACATGCAATCAGGTGACCATTGAACAATTGTATGATCTGAAACCTGATATGGAACCGAAGGATGAAATCAATGCCACAGTTCAACTGGTGACATCTGCAATCACTTATTACAGCAGGTCCCTCCCAGCCAATGGCAGTATACCTAACAAGGATCAGTCAAAGGAATCATAGGAACAGGAGCAAACTCTCAGTCACTCGATTGTCTTCTGATATTCAATTAAATCATGTAGAACCTCAGCTCCATTTACTGTCTTTGATCAATATCTTTGATACTCTTACCTTAAAAAGAAATCTGTCGATCTAAGTCTTGAAAATTCCAATTGACCTAGCATCAGAAGCCCTTTGGGGAGATAATTCCAGATTTTCACTGTGCTTGTGTGAAAAAAAATGCTTCCTGCCTTCATTCCTAAATGGCTTAGCTCTAATTTTAAAATTGCCTCTCCTTATTCTGGATTCCTGCACCCGAGGAAATAGCTTCTGTAACCTATTGAATCTTTTTCTAATTTTAAAGACTTCAATTAAAGCATTCCTGAAGCTTCTACCAAGGGAATGCAAGCTAAGTTTAAACAACCTTTCCCCATAACTTAACACTTTAAGTCCTGGTATATTTCTGCCAAAACTGTGCTGCATTCACCCCAAAGCTAATATATCTTTCTAAAGGTGATATGCCTAAAATGGAACACTGTGCTCCAGATGGCCTCCGATGAGGCTCTATACAACTGAAGTGTGACTTCCTCACTTTTGTATTTCAATCACCTTGAGATACATTTAACATTATATTTGCCTTTCTTGATTATTTTTTGTACCTGTCCAGTAGCTTTTAGTGACATGTACATGGACACCTCAATCTGTTTCCTCCCCCACAGTTCCTCGTCTCTGACCATGAAGAAAATATTCTGATTTGCCTTTCTTGGATCCAAAGTGGATGAGCACATACTTCCCTACCTTGAGCTCCATCTGGCTTAGTTTTTCCCACTCATTTAGTCTGCCTATGTCCCTTTGAAACTCTCCACTTCCATCTACACAACTTACTGTACTTCCTAACTTAGGCCTGGATTTTCGTCAAGACAGAGAGGGTCTCCAGCTTAGCCAAAATGGTGCCAGAGCCCCGATTCTGGGAGTCCCACCCCTGAACCCGGCACTCACCGTTTTCGCCAGGGCCAGGGTAGGGGGAACTGGGCGGGTTGTACTTTGCACATCTGTGATTCACAGAGGTAGCTGCACATGTTAAAGTGCAGCTGCTTTCAAACAGATCCAATTTTCACTAGTGGAATGTCCAGAACATGACTTGTGGGCTTTACACTTTTCAGGAGAAGGTCTGAATCTGCCAGCGTTATTTGGAGAGATAAGGTATGCTTTCGGAGAGGTATTGTACACTTTTTGAGCAGTAGGATGTCCATTTGGATAGACCCAGTGATGCCTTTGGGAGAGGTAAGGTGCTGTTTGGGAGAAGTCAAATGCCCTTTGGGATTGTTTAAAGTAGAAATGAATATATTTAAAATCTGGATAAACTCATTGGAACTGCCAAGCTGTCAAGGAAAACATCAAGCTGTCAAGGCATTTAAATCTCCGAGTCTTTATTTATTTTTTAAAAAGCAGTCTGCAGTTTAAAAAAAAAAATCAATGCTTACTTTTCGGTCTGTCTGTGATATAAGCCTGAGGGTGATCATTACAGAACTTGTGCTGAATAACTGATTCCACAATCTATCATTAGCACAGTGGGGTGCCTGTCAGTTCACAGTCTGATTGACAGCTCCAAGTGATTATTTAATCTTTGTTGTGGGGCTATGAATACAAATGTTTGTTTTTATGAGGGATTAAGCACCTGAAAGAATGTAAACGTAGTGAATGGATTTCTATAAACGAGAGCTTTTTTTTAAATAGTTATCAATAGACACTTAGAACTTTATTTTGTTTCACCTCAGTATGGGTCTCGAGTCCTGCCCATGGTGGATACTGAGTGAGTTGGCATGGTAGGTGCAAGGGCAAAGGTGGGGAAGTTTGGGTTGGCATCTGTTGTCATTAAGTTTGCATTGGGGCTATAAAGGGCCATGGGGGTGGGTAGAGGGGCATAGGTTACTGTGGAGGGAAGGAGGGGCCATGGGGTTGGGTGGGGGTTCATGCGGTGACATGGATTGGCATGGATAGAGCACAGGAAGTGTGTGGGGATTGAGGGGGTGTGAGGCGCGAGGGCTGTTTCTTGTTTATTTGGTTTTTTTTAACAACTGCGACAGAGTGCTGGAGCACTGAGGTGGGCATTTCACACTGCCCGCCTTCGCACCTGGCAGCCCCTGTGACTGCCTCCGAACTCTTTTCACACTGCCCGCCTTTGCACCTGGCAGCCCCTGTGACTGCCTCCGAACTCTTTCCGGGGCAGCGGGCCTAACTCCTGTTAATACCTGTACCCCCACTCCCACCACACCCCGGAATGAAAATCCAATTTGTCCCGGGGCACTTTTTCCCCTGAGTTGGATTTGCAGATCTGGGAATTTTCCCAACTCAGGAGCGAAAATTCAGGCCTTACTGCCATCTGCAAACTTGGATTTACAACTAAGTTTTTCATCCAAGTCATTAGTATCCATGCTGAAAAGTTGATCCCCAGATCGTTGGGGAACATGACTTGTGAAATCCCAGTGAACATTCCAGACATCCTTAATGTCTTGATCCCACTGCCGAACCAATTGTCAACCCATGACAGAAGGTGACCAGCAATATTTTGCAATCTCTTGGCAATGATCCACTAACAATTATCACCTCTGCTATTACATAAAATGAAACGTTAACCATATTACGCAGAAATAAATACACAGATGAAGACTGGTCCCTAGTTTATCCATGGCTGTCATGCAAAAATAACATGATAGGACCAAACTGGTTTCCAACACGTGTTGTAATTAACACATCCTTCCAGAAAAGCACAAGAACCAACTGGTTGGCTAGGGAGAAATGCAAAGTTCTGAATTAAGTCAATTTTGTAGGCACAACACATGTACACACAATTTGCAACTGTAATCTACAATTACACTGATGCAGCTGTGACCATTTGAAAGTCTGTGGATTTCCATACCAAATCTTAATGCTCCGTCTAATGAATAAAAAGACAGCTTTTCTGAGAGTTAAAACTTCCCCTTCATAGACATGTTAGGGAGTGAAATTGCACAAAGGATTCCACTACTTGCGCTCCTTAAATCCATATAATCCCTTGCTCGGAAACAAACCTTCCTGTGGGATGCCAACCTTCTTAATATTTGTCTGATATTGAAAATTACACTGAAGGTACTAAATGAGCATAATTTCACCTGAATCACCTACATACATAATCAACAGTAAAATTTGGTAATGTAAACACACTATACTAATGGAGCAATGTTTCTCATAGATAAGTTTAACTCCAAAAATGGTCAGCAACCTTACTTGTATGTTATTACTTCCAGCTTCATAAAGTGTTCACTCACTGAACCAAGCTTTCTTTTACAGGACTGAAATAATAACCAGAAGCACATTTTTGATCAGTGCAACCAACATTCTAAATGTGGCCTTAACACTGGGTTGAAATAAACTGTTTCAATTTATAATCAAATGATTTCAAGATGCTTCCTGATGCTTGATTAGCTTCGGATTGACTGGATGGTCAGTGATCTTGATCAAACATTTTATCCTTCCAAATCTTTCAAAAAGATATCCATCAACTGTGTACACGAGTTCCATGTCTCTGTACAGATTACCTCGCATTTGCAGTAACGTGAAACTCTGCTTTTTCTCAGCTGCATACCAAATTTGTCCAAATTGTTTTAAATGTTATGGCTGCAAAATTCAACTCCGTCACCTTGGCAGTTTTAGCAATATAGATGCAGGTTGATATGAAAAATGGTGTTATTGCTGCTCCCAACCATTTCTGATGTGACCCATGAGGAATGTCATGTTATTGAAGGTGGAAATGCAGGCGTAATGTGCATGCACTGGAAGTTTGCAATGGTCAGATCATGACATCAGTCCACATCAAATGTTGATCTGACATTTGACCTGCCATGATGGACCTTGCCACTCCCATTCACACCCTCTATTAACACACGCAGCTCAACATGCTGATTAGTTGTTTTTGGCGATCTACTTGTTGCTGTAGAGTTAGTAGAAATACTGGGTGGTTAGAGAAGTTGTGGAAAGCTGGAAAAATGTTCACGGACTGGTGCTGGACATTGGGAAAGAATTATGTGCTTTTGGAAGGTCTCTGTATATGCATTCAGCTCCCAGTCATGGGGTCTATGGTTTTAGTCCTCCTTACAGCAGAAGTGAGAGAAGGAACAGAGGAAGCTGCCCAGAAGGAAAATATAGTAAAAACTGGGAAATAAGAATACTGGACCGAACTAGTCTTGTATACCTTAAAATGGAACTCCAGTAAAACTGGGAAATAAGAGTACGGGTCTGAACTGCTTTCTTCCTTCTGGGTGAGAAGCTGCTCACAATAACAAGAGGAGGCGAGTTCTCAGTAGGAGGCCTTAGGCACCTAGGGTCTTCAGGCAACATTTCTCCTACCTCCAATTGAACCAGGAGCAATGTGTTTGGCTGTACATCACCAAAGAGATGGTTACAGAGCTAAGCCACCTCCTGGAGCCAGACTTGCAGCCACATAGCAGGTCAAGGACAATGTTAACAATGGTTGTTGATGTGACCATATCCCTGAATATTTATGCCACAGATCTTCCCAGACTGGAATGGACTACATGGAAAACATATTAATGTTCACTATTGATCGTTGTATCTGGGAGATCACAGAGGTTCTGTATGCCAGGAGAGGGGAATTCAATGTCTTCACTCTAAACAGGGGAGCAGGAGGAGCAGGCACATGGCTTCCCCAGCACATTGCCACCTAGTGCAGGGAGCCATCAACTGCACACACATGCAGGTTGTTGCAACACAATGGGGTGATGGGCAAGTCACTCAACATGCAGTTCATATGCAAATACGCCTGGAACATCACGCTGGAAGAAGTCATAATGCTTTCATTTTACACCAACCCGCATTTACAGCAACCTTCCAGCCACCATGTCAATTCAGAAGGATGTTGCTCTGTAACGAGGGCTATCCATATCTGATGAAGGGTCAGACAGACTCGAAACGTCAACTGTATCCCTCCCCGCACATGCTGTCAGACCTGCTGAGTCTTTCCAGGTATTTTTGTTTTTGTTCTAACCATATACGTACAGATGATGAAGCGCACCCCCTCCCCCCACCACACCCTCACCATACCTCATCAGTGCTTATAAAATGGGAGCCATGCCGCAATGAGAAATGTTGTCGAACAGACCTTAGGGGTGCTGAATAAAGCCTCCACTACCTGGACCTCTTGCCTATGGAGCCCTCCAGGGCTGACTGAAGTGGGTTGTCAGTTCATGGTGCATCCTCCACAGCCTGGTCAACATGAGGGTTCAACCTTTGCCACGTGGGGTTCAGTTACCACTTCAGGAGGAGGACGGGAAGAGGCAGTTAGCACATCAACATTCCAAATGCGCTGTTATCAGACTCCCCAAATCCCTTATGCTCAAACTTCCCACCTTCCTATCCCTCTGTTGTAGACACTCACTATATCCTCTTGACCACAATCCTGAAAGAAAAGACACCACAAAACAGCAATTCCAAAACAATTTTATCCAATATTCCATACAGCACTCAACTAATAACCCTCGTGCATCCTCTTAGTGTCTGTTTTGTGAGAGTCTTTGTCTGGCCTAGTGCTGCTACACAGTACTACCCCTGTGGCTGCAGCATGCAGATCCTGCTCTATGCTAGCCTCTAAATTACACACAGTGCCGGTATCTGAGCTGGTGGTTGTGAATGGCAGATCAAGAGATGGCATGTTATCAGTCTGCACCCCACCTAGGCTTTCTGCCTCAAGCACCATTGGTTAGCCAGGTAACAGTTCTTTGAGTATCTGAAAGGAAAAATGCACAAGAGGAGGGTTGGAATCAGGGATGGGGGGGGTGCTGGGATGAAAGCATGAGATACATGGTTACACCATCTGGAGCTTGTACATTTCAAAAGATTTTTTTGAGGAGATGCATAAGCCAGGAACATGCAATCATCCTGGATGTCACTGGCCACTGCCTCAGTGACAGCCATTCCATTTATCCCCAGCATTGCCTTCTCTCTTGGGGTCAGCTATGCAGCCATGTGTGCTCCTGGCCAGTTTAACATGCAAATTAGAAGCAGGAGTAGGCCTTTCAGCAATTCGAGCCAGCTTCACCATTCAATAAGACCAAGGCTGATCTAATTGTAATCTCAACTCCACATTCCCGTCTACCCCGGTAACCTTTCGACCCCTTGCTTATCAAGAATCTATCGAGCTCTGCCTTAAAAATATTCAAAAACTCCACTTCCACCGCCTTTTGAGGAGAGTTCCAAGACACACGGCCCTTTGAGAGAAAACATTCTGAAAACACCTCTGTCCTAAATGGGCGACGCCTTGTGTTTAAACAGTGATCTCTAGTACTAGATTCTCCGACAAAAGGAAACATCCTTTCCACATCCACCCTGCCAGGACGCCTCAGGATTTTAAAGGTTTCAATCAAGTCTCCACTTACTGTTCTAAATTCCAGTGGATACAAACCTAGTGTGTCCAACTGTTCCTCATGAGATAACCTGCCCATTCCTGGTATTAGTCTAGTAAACCTTCTCTGAATTGCTTCCAATGCATTTACAGCCTTCCTTAAATAAGGAGACCAGTACTGTGTACAACATTCCAGATGTGGTATCACCAATGCCATGTATAACTGAAGCATAACGGCCCTACTTTTGTACTCAATTCCTCTCACAATAAACTTGTTGTACCTGCATACTAGTCTTTAGCGATTTATACACAAGGACACCCAGATCCCTCTACATCTCAGAACTCTAAAATCGCTCACCATTTAGATAATATGCTTATTTTTATTTTTCCTGCTAAATGGACAATTTCACACTTTGCCGCATTATACTCTATTTGCCAGATCTTTACCTTCTCACTTAACCCATCTATACCCCTATGTAGCCTCCTTGTGTCCTCTTCACATCGTACTATCCTATAGCCTCAACACTGTCACCTGTGGCAGACTACTCATCACACCTTGCCAACCAGAAAAAGACCTGTTACCTAGCCAATCTTCAATCTATGACAATATGTTACCTCCTACACTATGAGCTTTTATTTTCTGCAATTACCTTTGATTTGGCACTTTATCAAATGCCTTCTGAAAATCTAAATACGGTACATCCACTGGTTCCACTTTATCCACAGCATATGTTACTTCTTCAAAGAACTCCAATAAATCAGTTGAACATGATTTCCCTTTCACAAAACCATGTTGACTCTGCCTGATTACCATGAATTTTTCAAACTGTCCCGCTATAACGCCTTTGATATTAGCTTCTAACATGGGACCTTCCCCTATCTGGGGAATTTTGGAAAATTAAAACAAATACATCAACTATCTCACTAGCCACTTCTTTATCGACCCTAGAATGAAGTCCATCAAGACCTTGACACTTCTCCAATCACCACACCCCCTTCACTCACCTATCTACAATCTATATCAACTACGACTCAAACACAGTCAGATGCTTCACCTCACCCTCACATACTTAGCACATTTGAAAGTACGATCTGATAGCAATTTCAGAGACATGGCTGCACGATGACATAGATTGGGACCTGAATATTCAAGGATACATGATATTTGGGAAGAACAGGAAGTTAGGAAAAGGTGGAGGATGGCTTTGTTAATTAATAATTGTATTAGCACAATAGAGAGGGATGACCTAAGTTCAGGAAACCAGAGTGTCAAGGGGACTTGTCAGCCCATTGCTTCAACAATTTGCTCAATACGACTTCCTTGGTGATTGTAATTTTCCCGAGTGTCTGCCACCACCACCATCCCCCACCCCTTCTATTTCCTGATTTACAGCTATTTCTGGGAGGTTACTTGTATCCTCTATAGTGAAGACCAAAATATCTGTTCAAATCATCTACCATCTCCTTATGTTCAATTATAAAATCACTAGATTCACTTTCTACAGGACCATCGCTCCCTTTGTTAATTCTTTTCTTTTTTAAATATCTATAGAAACTCTTCCTATCTGTCTTTATAGTTTTCTCTTGCGCTTTAATTTTTCCTTCCTTTTCAATCTTTTTGTTATTTCTTTGCTATTTTTAAAATTCTGTCCAATCATCTGACCTGCCACCCATCTTTGCGCATTATATGCTTTTTCTTTAAGTTTGATACGATCTTTAACTTTTTTAGTTAACATGGATGGTGGGTCCTCCCCTTGGAATTTTTCTTTCTCATTGGTAGTATATATTCTGTGCACTCTGAAATATCCCCTTAAATGTCTGCCACTTAACCGCCATATGCCTTAACTTAATTTGCCAGTTCACTTTCGTTAGCTCTGCATTCGTACCCTCATAATTGCCCTTAGTTGAGTTTAAAATACACAATCTTCTCTCCCTCAAACTGAATGTAAAATTCAATCATATTATGATCTCTGCTACCTAGGAGTGCCTTCATGATGAGGTAATTAATTAATCCTACCTCGTTGCACAACACCAGGCCTAGTATAAACCACTCTCTGGTTGGCACCAGAACGTACTGTTCTAAGAAACTATTCTGAAAACGTTATATGAATTCCTCATCTAGGCTACCTGATTTTTCCAGTCTCTATGAAGATTAAAATCCCCTATGATTATTGCTGTACCTTTCTGACAGCTCTCATTATTCCTTCCTTTATTCCCCGTCCTACCGTCTGGTTACTGTCAGGGGGCCTGTACACCACTCCCACAAGTGACTTCTTGCTTTTATCATTTCTCATCTCTACCCAAACCATTTCTACACCCTGGTTTCCAGAACTAGGTTATCCCTCTCTATTGTGCTAATACAATTATTAATTAACAAAGCCATCCCTCCACCTTTTTCTAGCTTCCTGTTCTTCTCAAATATCATGTACCCTTGAACATTCAGGCCCCAATCTATGTCATCGTGCAGCCATGTCTCTGAAATGGCTATCAGATCATACTTTCAAATGTGCTAAGTGTGTGAGGATGAGGTGAAGCATCTGACTGTGTTTGAGTCTTGGTTGATATAGATTGTAGGTAGGTGAGTGAAGGGGGTGTAGTGATTGGAGAAGTGTGTGAGGCTAGTGGTGTATTTGAGAGCACTTGGCATGCCAGGATGACATTGCCCAATCATTTGAGGTCATTGAACTTCTTATGGCACCACAGCCTGGTCCTCAGGGCTGGACTGATGATATTGACTGCCACGGTCAACTGTTCCCACTGCCTTCTGAGCATTTACCTGGAGGGCCTACTGGCTCAATGTGCATGCAGAAATGCTCTCCACCAGTTTGCTTCCTGAACCAATGACTTGGGTGCAGGACCCAAACCCTGGGTACACCCTCTTGCCTGTTGTGCCATGTTAGGGCACTCCTGAAGCTCTTCCAAGGAGTTTCAGCCCACGCTATTACAAGAACGGACCTTTAAGTAATCTGGCTTTAAGTAGTGCACATTAAATTTAAGTGGTGCTAGTTTCACATAAACTTGGGCCCCCTGCTGAAGTGTGCAACCAATCAGCAGCATGTTCAGCACTGAGCTGCATGCCGCACTCATCAAAATGAGCAGGTCATTTGAGGTTTGAGTGCTGCCTGCATCACTTCAACCGGGTAATCGCAAATCACAATTCCTGTGCTTGATTTCGCAGGCTATCAAATTTTTAGCACTAGCAGTCTCTCAGGCACCAAGTTTTGTGCAATCAGAAATTTAATATCACTGGAAGCACCTCTTTGATATAGCTGCTGAGAGTAGAACGGATCTCTGTTTTGAGAGTCAGTAAATCCTCTCACTTAACCCGGACAGATCCATTTATCATTACATTCTGTTTTCTATTACCAAGCTGATTTTCAATTCAGTTTCTTAACTTACCATTAATTCTGTGTAATCTTAATCAAGCTTTGCATGTGGAGTCTTACCAACTGTCTTCTGAAAATTTAATGGGTAATTTCTGTTGCAAAGGCCTGTATCACTATTTGCTAACGTATGCAAACAATTCCAGTAATTTAATCAGCCATGACCTATTGCTTCCAAAATCATGCTGACTTCATAAGACCTCTGTGCTCTTCAGAGGAACATTGGTAACATTCTATAGCATTCAGTGCTCGATTAACTGTTCCATAGTTTAATGAATCTCATCTCATTCCCTTTTGAAATATTAAGATCAGATCACGGTCTCAAGAACAAGTCTGCATTTAAGGAGCACCTAAAATATTAACCACAACCTCACCTGTGACTCAATTGTTTCACAACAATTTGAAATGTATGTCCCATCTGGTTAATGTACTTTGCAAGTCGCTATGGAGGAATTATCTCGGTTGGGGATGGCAAAGAACCTCTGGAGATGAATATATACACAAATACTACATGGTCATTTCTGATCCTTTGGTACAGTAATTAATTCAATATTGTTTACATTGTCACAAGAACTAGGTATTGCTACATCACATGAAATAACCCGTAGTCATTTGGTCCTTTTTGATGAGCCTAGATTAGGCTTCATTGACACTAAATCCTCCCAAGTTGGTGTTGCAAAAGTAAGCTGAAGTATGCCGGCATGTTTCAGAGAAACAGTTTAATTGAAGAATTAATTGATTGAAGAATTTATGAGAGGGAAACAAAGATAGGAATGAAAGACCGAAAATTAGAAAGCAAAATAGGAAGGCAGAGGCAACAAGTGCCTGAATCATCGGCTCGGTGAGCGGGGGTGGGGCCCACACGCCGAGGAATAAAATGACGCTGACGTCGGGCATGCGTCCCGACATCACCGCACACCATTTAGATTTTCAGTTCAGTGGGCGCGCAGCCAATTCGACTGTGCGCCCGCCGAACTGTCAAAGGCCTATTAAGGCCTTTTAAAAAGGCAATAAAGCAATTACCTGAGCTGCCCATCCAACCTTAAGGTTTTTTATGTTATCATGTTATTTTATGTTATTTTATCCACGGGCGGGATGAGGTTTCATGAATAATTTTAAATTTTCACACAAATTTTTTTTTAAATTAATGCATATGTCCCAGCTCATGTGGCAGTTTCACATGAGGGGACATGTCATAAAAATTATTTCTCCACTTTATAAACCTTTTAAAACCTGAAACGTATCAGTGCCTCAGGGATATTTCTGTGTTCGTTTGTGTGCACGCGTGAAAGAGCGCACTCCTGACTCAGGCAACACCCGTAGTCCCCTTCGGCTGCCCACACAGGGAGTGCACAGTTAATTGGCCCGCCCACGTAAAATGGCGGTGCAGATCTGATCGGGGGCACCAATGAGGCCCGCGCCCACCCCGCCCAACCCTGCCTCCCCCACCACCAATGGGGTGAAAATTCTACCAAGGGCTAGCAGCAAATAGGGCCATAGTACAAAAAAAATGTGTAAAAATGTTAAAAAGACATGTCTAAATGCACTGGAGCTGAATGCATGGAGCATTCACAATAAAGTAGATGAATTAACAGCGCAAATCAATGCAAACGGGTATGATATGATTCCGATTACGGAGACATGGCTGCAGGGTTACCAAGACTGGGAACTGATCCAAGGGTACTCGATATCTAAGAAGGCAGGCAAAAAGGAAAACGAGTGGCTTGACGTTGTTAGTTAAGGATGAAATCAGTGCAATCGTGAGAGACGATATTGACTCAGGAAATCTAGATGTAGTATTTATCTGGGTGGAGCTAAGAGGCAACAAGGGGGAAAACATTACTGGGAGTTGTCTGAAGGCCTCCAAAGAGTAATGATAAGGTAGTGGACAACATTAAACAGGAAATTAGAGATGCATGAAACAAGGGTGCTCCAGTACTCATGGGTGACTTTCATTTACATATAGACTGGGCAAATCAAATTAGCAATAATACTGTAACAGCTGAATTCCTGGAGTGTTTATGAAATGGTTTTTTAGACCAGTACGTTGAAGAACTGACTCGGGAGCAGGCTATCCTAGATTTGGTATTGTGCAGTGAGAAGGGATTAATTAATAATCTTGTTGTGCAGGGTCCTTTAGGGAACAGTGATCATAACTTGATAGAATTCTTCATTAGAATGGAAAGTGAAGTAATCCGATCTGAAACTAGGGTCCTAAATCTTAACAAAGGAAACTACGGAGGTATGAGGCATGAGTTGGCTAAGATAGATTGGGGAACTTCATTAAAAGGCACGATGGTGGATAGGCAATGGCTGATATTTAAGGAATGAATGTATGCATTGCACAGCTATACATTTCTTTCTGGTGCAAAACCACAAGAAAAGCAGCCCAACCATGGCTAACAAAATAAATTATGAATATATTAGATCCAAAGAGGAGTCATACAAAGTTCCTAGAAAAGGTAGCAAGCCTGAGGATTGGAAGCAGTTTAGAATTCAGCAAAGGAGGGCCAAGAGATTGATTAAGAGGGGGAAAATAGAGTATGAGCATGAACTTGCAAGGAACATAAAAAGGACTGTAAAAGTCTCTATAAGTATGTAAAAAGAAAAAGATTAGTGAAGACAAATGTAAGTCCCTTACAGTCCAAAACTGGAGAATTTATAATAGAGAACAAAGAAATGGCAGAGCAACTGAACAACTACTTTAGTTCTGCCTTCATGGAAGAAGACAGAAATAACTTCCCGGAAGTACTAGGGAACTAAGGGTCTAATGACAAGGAGAAATTGAAGGAAATTAGTATTACTAAAACAATAGTGCTGGAGAAATTATTGGGACTAAAAGCTGATAAATCCCAGGGCCTGATAATCTACATCCCAGTGCATTAAAGGAGGTGGCCATGGAAATAATGGATGCGTTGGTTGTCATCTTCCAAAATTCTGTAGATTCTGGAACAGTCCCAGCAGATTGGAGGGTGGCAAATGTAACCCCATTACTTAAAAAGAAAGAAAGGAGAAAACAGTGAATTACAGACCAGTTAGCCTAACATCAGTAGTAGGGAAAATGTTATAGTCTATTACAAAGGATGTAATGGCAGGACACGTAGAAAACGTCAACAGGATTAGACAAAGTCAGCAAGGATTTATGAAAAGGAAATCATTTTTGACAAACCTACTGGAGTTCTTTGAGGATGTAACTAGCAGAATAGATAAGGGAGAACCAGTGGATGTGGTGTATTTGGATTTTCAGAAAGCTTCTGAAAAAGTCCCACATAAGGGGCAGAATTTTCCTCTCGTCATGTGACCAACCCGAATGGGAGTAAAATTGTACATGATGACATCAGGCGGGCATTCTGACATCATCGCGCCCTCTCACGATATTTCACTCAGTGGCACTGCATTCGCTGAAAATTAAGAGGGCTACCAAGGTTCTTAATCAATTAATTAAATCAAACTTTTCGCTGCCCATCCAACCATTCGGTTGGCAGGCGGGTGAATAGGCCAAGCGGCCTTTGCATTTTTTATCCACGGGCAGGATCAGGTTATGACCAGCGATTTTAAAAAAAACTTCTGAAACTCATTTTTAACATGTCCGTGCTCACGTGTGACAGAGTAACATCAGGGGACTCTGTTTTCTTTATTTTTCAAGTCTTTATTTGTAATGTCAAAAATCTTCAGCTCCCTGAGGCAGCTCTGTGCCTTCAGGGAGCTTTCACTGAGCGTACCCCCACACATGCGCACACTTCAGCACTTGCGCTCCTCCCATCCCCACCCCAGCAGCACTGCGGCTCTGAGCGCGCCTCTCATGCTGGCTAGTCATTAATTGGCCAGCCCAGCGTGATTGCGGATGGCGGTCAGTTTTGTGGCAGTTTCCCGAGCCCACCTGCTGCACCCACCCAACAAGGTAAAAATCCTGTTCAAGGGGTTAGTGTGCAAAATTAAAGCACATGGGATTGGGGGTAATATATTGGCATGGATTGAAAATTGGTTAGCAGACAGGAAACAGAGCAGGAATGAATGGGTCATTTTTGGAATGACAGACGGTGACTAGTGAGGTACCGTAGAGATCAGCGCTTGGGCCCCAGCTATTCACAATATATATATATATATATATATATATGTATCAATGATTTGGATCAGGCGACCAAATGTAATATTTCCAAGCTGGCTGATAACACAGAATTTCATGGGAATGTCAATGGTGAGGGGGTGTTAAGAGGTTTCGAGGTAATTTAGACAAATTGAGTGAGTGGGCAAATACCTGGCAGATGCAGTATAACATGGATAATTGTGAAGTTATCCACTTTGGTAGGAAAATCAGGATGGCAGAATATTATTTAAATGGTGCTGGATTAGGAAATGCTGATGTACAAAGGGACCTGGGTGTCCTTGTACACCAGTCACTGAAACCAAGCAAACAGATGCAGCAAGCAGTTAAGAAGGCAAGTGGTGTGTTGGTCTTCATGGCGAGAGGACTTGAGTACAGGAGCAAGGATGTCTTACTGCAGCTGTACAGTGAGACCATACCTGGAGTATTGTGTGCAATTTTGGTCTCCTTACCTAAGAAAGAATATACTGATCATAGAGAGAGTGCAGAGAAAGTTCCCCTGACTGATTCCTGGGATGACAGGATTGTCGTATAAGGAGAGGTTGGGCTGACTAGGTTTGTATTCACTGGAGTTTAGAAGAATGAGCGGGGATCTCATTGAAACTTGTAAAATTCTGATAGGGATGAACAGATTGGATGCAGGGATGATGTTTCCTCTGGCTGGAGGGTCTAGAACTAGAAGTCACAATCTCAGGATGTGGGGTAGACTGTTTAGGACTGAGATGAGGAGAAACGTCTTCACTCAGGGTGGTGAACAGAAGGCTGTGGAGGCCAAGCTATTGAATATATTTAAGAAGGAAGTAGATAGATTTCCGGCCTCTAAAGATATCAAGTGATATGGGAAGAGAGCAGGGCATGGCATTGAGATAGAGGTTCAGCCACGATTGTATTGAATGGTGGAGCAGGCTCGAAGGGCCGAATGACCTACTTATGCTCCTATTTTCTATGTTTCTATGAAGGACACAAAATAGTTGAGCCTTCCACCACAATCCCAAAGTGGGCAAAAGCATAGATGCTGGTCTCAATTTTTTTGAAAGAGGAATATTACATCCCCATCATTGAAAACACACAGGATTGCAGAAGAGATAAAGTTACCTGAAGAGATTTGTGGGGATATCTCCCACTGTAATTTCTGCCAACCTCAAGGCAGAAACAATTGTTTATCCATTGTTTCTCCAGGGAATCTGGCAAAGTTATGGTGATAGTATAGGAGTTCCTAGCCTACTATCCGCAGAACAATAACTTAGATCAGTAAATTAATCTTCAGTAGAGAGAGAGAGGGAGAAAGGCTGCAGACTTGGCGATTGTATGGTTATTGATCCAGATCCAGGCAGCTATAAACTTGGTACTTAGATAAACAAGTTTCCCTGAGATCAAGGGAGGGGACATTTACACTTGTTAGTCTGGATACAGCTACCTGTGTGGACTGTGCATATACCCAGGAGCAAAGGATTCAGGAAGGATAATAGCACCTACAGAAAGGTTCATCAGTCAGGTGTCTCAGAAGGCAAACAGCATCATCCCAGAGGAAGAGGATCAGCCAATTCATCATGTCAGATCATAAGGATGAGGTTGTATATGTTCTGATACAATCAGTAATCACACAAAAACATTTTGCATTTATGCTGCACTGACAATGTATTGAAACATCCCAAGGTGCTTCACAGGAGTATTAACAAAACTAAATTTGACACCAAACCACATAAGGAGATATTAGGCCAGATGATCAAAAGTTTGATGGCAGAGGTAGCTGTTGGGAGCATCTTAAACAAGGATGGGGATGTAGAGAACCTGAAAGGCTTAGCTAGGGAAATCCAGAGCTTAGGACCCAAGCAGCTGAAGAGATGGCCACCCATGGTGGAGAGATTAAAAACAAGGATGCTCAAGAGGCCATAATTGAATGAGCTCAGAGACCCCAGAGGTGTGTAAAGCTGGAGGAGGTTACTGAGACTGGGAAGGATGAGGTCGTACAGAAATTTGGAAACAAGGATGAGAGTTTTAAAATTGAGGTATTGCAAAACCAGGATCCAATGTAGGTCAATGGGTGGCGGGTGAACAGGACTTGGTGCAAGTTAGAATACCGGCAGTTTTGGATAATGTTACAAATGGGAGAGAAGGAGTGAACTGGCTCCCCATTTATTCAGTCCCCTAGGTTGTTTCCAACAAAGGTTTTTTTAAAATTTATTTTGCCCCGTAAAAGCCTTTTCCAATCCACTTTTTAAAAGGAGCCAAGCAAACCTTGTTTTCTTGTGTCAAAGAAAGAGTGAGTTTATTAGTTATTAAACTTGAGAAAAAATAACAAAAGATGCAATGACACAGATCTCAGAAGTAAGAAAAGTTAGGGTCCAATTAAGGTTAAAAAATATACGGCCCAGTCCTTTGCTTGCCTTTGAAGCATAGGTTGTTGAACATTGCTGCTGTTTGAAGTTAGCTGGTTTCCTTTAAAACCCTGGAGTTGAATTGAAATTCAGGTAGCTGCATCTTGCTGGAATCAATTTTACCTCCAGAGAGAGACAGAGATTCCTTACTTCTCCCTTCAGCAGTATTTCCAGATGACTTTGATATTTCTCTCTTTGTTTCTGTCTTGGCAAAACTAATTCTGAAATTCTGAAACCTTCTGTCTGTATATTCCAATGAGGAATTTGGTTAACGTGCTTTTCAGTCACTGTTGAATAAGTAATCACATTTTTGATCTTTAATCTCAGAAACTTTTTGACACATTTCAAGATAGTAGAAACCAACAGGAGATGGGGTAATTTCATCCTCCACAAAGGGTTTTGAATGTCTGCTGACTGTCTGGCTGGTTAGCAATTCCCATTGTCTTGACAGAATTACAGCTGATTAAAGTCCAGTACTTTGCATTTTTAATGTCTTCTTTCAAGAGTCCCTTTGAAGTGGACCTTGACAGACCCTAGCTGTGAAAATCCATGCAACAGGCCAGAGCAGGTCTGTAGTGCAATTCATAAAGGAACTTGCCAGAAAAGTGGTCAACTTTGAATATCAGACATCAGGAGACTCATAGCAGCTATTTTTTGATCTGTCTTTTCTTGCATTTTTTTAAAAGTTCCTCTTTAAACAGTTCACATGTTTTTGGTTAGCTGCTAAAGTCACAATTTCCCATCATTGTGACAATAAGCTTAATTTTTTGGAAGGTGGTAGATAAGAAGCCAGCTATGAGTGTGTGGAACTAGTCAAGTCTAGAGTTAACAAAGGCTTAGATGAGGGTTTCAGCAGCAGTTGAGCTGAGGCAGGGGCAGATTCATGCAATGTTATGAAGGAAGAAGGTAGTTTTGTTGATTCGTGGACAACATGTGGTCAGAAGCTCATCTTGAGGTCAAATACACCACTGAGGGTGTAAATGGTCTGGTGCAGCCTCAGAGAGTTTACTTTTACTCATTCATAGGATATGGGCTTCGCTGGCTGGGCCAGCATTTATTGCCCTTCCTAGTTGACCTTCAGAAGGTGGTGGTGAGCTGCCTGCTTGAACCGTTGTAGTCCATGTGGTATAGGTACACCCACAGTGCTGTTAGGGAGGGAGTTCCATGATTTTGACCCACTGACAGCGAAGGAACAGCGATATATTTCCAAGTCAGGATGGTGAGTGACTTAGAAGGGAACTTCCAGGTGGTGGTGTTCCCATCTATCTGTTGCCCTTGTCCTTCTAGATGGTAGTGATCACGGGTTTGGAAGGTGCTGTCTAAGGATCCTTGGTGAATTCTGGGAGTGCATCTTGTGGTTGGCACACACTGTTGCTACTGTGCATCAGTGCTGATGTCACTGCCAGTGAGTGGGCATGCAGGTCTGAGAGCAGACCCAGGAACCCCTGATTCTGTTCCTGGAGCTGCCTCTCCATGAGAGTTACCACTTTCTCTATGGAAGGGGATGTGCGCTCGGAGCTCCGGTTCAGCACAGGGCTCACGCTCCACATAGACCCCTCCATGACAGAGACGGCACACAGACCATCAGGGATCTCTGCTAGATCTTACCGTGCATCCTGCTGGACATCCAGCATCTGCTGCCTGATGGATGACTCCAGAGCCTCATCATCTGCCTCGAACTCAGCATGATCCTGGCCTCCAGCAGTGTTCTGACAGCCATCACCCTGGGCACTCCCTACCAGTTCCTCATGCAAGGATGATGTGCCCTCACCACTGTGCACTACCATCTGAGCTGACAAGCTATTGCTCACTGATATGCTTGTGTCTCTGCTGGTGCTAGGCTCGGGTCCTCGGGGTCTCTCTGGTGTCATGATGATGGCACGTCTGAGGGAGGAAGAGAATGTGTCAGTTGATAACATCATTACAAAGTGACTGTACATGCACAATGGTTGCTTGTCACAATGGACAACTGCCTCACTAAGGCACTATGATTTGATGAGCAATGGGGATGCTTGGTTAAAACTTCTCAATGGAGATGCCACGACCCTTCATCTCTTACACACTCCACCAGTCTCTCACCTGTCCACTGGACTCTTACCTTCCTCTGAGATCTCTGTCTCTCCGCAACTTCTGGGCCTTGCTCCACACTCGCATTCATGTTGAGGGTGTTCACCTCAAACTTTCAAAGGGCCAGGAGGTTGGCGACCCCACCACCTGTTTATATGCGCTCCTGTGTATTATGGCTTCTCTTCTCCTGTACAAACAAAAGTGCCTTCATTATTCAACATGCTATCTGCCACACCATACCAGCCTCACCCCCACCCCCTAGGAAGCCCAGGTTGAGGTGCCTGTCAGATTGGCACGAATCACCCTTGTTCTCACCCAAGTCAAGTGGGCACATCTCCCAGCCTTGGTTGACACAGGGATTTGTGCCATTTGGCACTCTGCATCTCACATCCCTGAGCACCATGAAGAGCGGCCACCCTCCAAGAAATCTATATATAGTTTCCTGCCAAGTCGGTACTCAACATTGTGGAGCACAGAAGATCATTGAACCTTTTTCTGGCACAGAACCCATGTGTGGTGCACAACATCATGCCCATTCACCTGAGCAGCCACATCCATCCAGGCCTTCTTCAGCTGGTGGGGTGGCCTCCCCACAGCATGAGCATCTCCCGCCAGGCATTCACCACCTGCAGGAGAGCGCACAGACAGCCATTAGAGAACCAGGAGCAGAGTGCTCATCAGCCTGGCATGGCCAGAGGCTGCTGAGACCATAACTCTTGCCAATTCAAAATGATTCAAGTTTCTTGAACAGCTACCTGAGGTTCCACACCAACTCCTGGCAGCCTTCAAGGAGCTGCCTGTGCTGCTTTTATAACCCCCCTCAGGATCTGGTGCCGACCATACTCCCACCTCTGCCAGCAGCGCTCAGCCACTGTCAGTGCACCTTTCATGCTGGCCAGCCCTCGATTGGTTAGCCAGTGTGAAATTGGCTCGGCTTGTGATAGCGGTTGGGAAAAAACTTCGCATCCACTTCCAGGCCCACCAATCTCGTGTGCACAACGTGGACTGCTGTTGTTCAAGAAGGCAGTTCACCACATTCTCAAAAGCAATAAGGGATTGGCAACAAATACTGGTCTTGGCAGCAACGCTTACACCCCATGATGAATAAATGGCCCCAAATTCCTGTCACACCGCTACTGGAATGTCATACTCTCCTGGGGGTGGGGGGTGGGGGAAGAGGTTGGAACTTCTAAGCTCTAGCTAATAGCGCAAATTCACAAAAGAGCTAGTTTCTGTTCAAATATAAATTGGTTATTACATTCTTTCACACCATATCTGTTCATCTGTTTAATGTGGATGAGCGTTTTGATTTCATTTTATGTCATCAAATGTCATTTTCCCAGGAACTCTCTCAGTTGCAGTTATGGCAGAGTGATCCAAGCCTGTTAAGGAATTAATAGTTAAGCTTGTTCTCCCTCACCCCACCCACACAGACACAAATATCAGGCAGGAAACTGTCGTTCCACACGCTCTGATGATTTACTGATGCTTGATAGTGAGCAATGATTTCTGCTGGAAGTAAATCTATCCAATGGGTTACTAAGAAACCTGCAGCAGCTTTTTCGTTCCTGGGAACCAGTGACCAGCTAAACAAGCTATGAAGTGGGTATCTGCCTCAGCCCCTTTAGAAGGAAGGAAATCCGGACACAGACCCTAGAATAACAAATAAATCCCTGCAAAGAAAAGTGCCAATCTTCTATAAAAACAGAAAGCTTGTGTGGATTTATCTGATTACTTAGCCGTGCAGATCGTACTGTTCAAATTGCACCAACTCAGCGAGACCTGTGCAAATACTACTGCGAAACTAGCCTCTCTTTGCGGCCCATTTAAATTGTAATTTCATTTCTTCACCAGTTTTCATTGATTTCTATTTCTCTTCCAAGGATTCAGGTGACCCCAGCTCATGAACTCTTTACTGGCTGAAGGGGCCCTGCTGCTACTTAAATGCTTCTGTTCCATGTGAATCAGCCCCTGGAGGTATACGCGAGTGGCCCAGTGAAATTCAACATTTGATCTTCCCTCCCTATTTGAGGAGACGTGTCTGGTCTTCCTCATTGTTGCTTCCTCCCAATGGCATTTGCCACCTGCAGAAACACCAGATGTAAGCTTATGCTTTACCTTTCTGTGACGTAGCAGGATCAATGTTACAAATTCCTGGTTCCAGCAGGGAGTCTCACCCACCAGGAACAAAGCATGGAAAACTGGGGGAAGCATGATTTCCCAGTGAGTGTCCTGACTGGTCAGGTGCCAGCTGAGATGCATTTTTTGAGGGTGTAAACACATTAGTACACTGAATAGCGGGACCATCTACATGATCTGCATGTTATTTTATGCTTAGTCTCTGATGTTGCAGCCCAACATTTTTTACTCTTGATCTTCCTGCTCTATACAATGTGTATGGTTTATAGTGTCAGCTTGGCTTAGTTGATGAGATTATTGCGCCTACATCAATACTGCAGTGAGAGAGAGAGAGAGAGAGATAGCTACATTGTAAGGAGTATCAGACCTCTTTCCGGTAGAACTATCAAATCAATGTCTATCTGCTCAGGTGGATGTAAAAGATAGCATGACACTATTTAAAGAACAGAAGGACATTGGTGCCCTAGCCAACTTTTCTTTCTCAACCAACATCACTAAAACAAACAGTTTTTTTTTGTTATGTGGAAATGTCTAGGGTTTGCATATATAACAATGTTCGTAATTCAAAAGTCATCTATTGACCATAAAGCATTTTTGAATATCCTGAAAACATGATGGGGCCCTATGTAGGTGGCTATTCCTGACAGAAAAGCTTCCAGCCAATAAGCCCTCAACAAAGTCTTTCTGAGACTCACTACCAGTCGGTAAGAACCATTCAGGTGACCTCTCCTCCAATTTCCCCTACCTCTTACAGCAGTACAGTTGGGATCAAAGCTGACACTCCAGTGCAGTACTAAGGGAGTGCTGCATTGTTGGAGGTGCCGTCCTTTGGTTGACATGTTCAACTGAGGCACCATCTGCCCGCTTGGTTGGACATAAAAGATTGCACAACTTCAAAGATGAGCAGGGGAGTTGTCCTTGGTAGCCTGGCCAATATTTATTCCTCAATCAATGTCACAAAAACAGATAATCTCATCATTATCAATTGCTGTTTGTGGGAGTTTGTTGTGCGCATGTTGTCTACCGCATTTCCTACATTACAAAAGTGATTACACTTCATTGACTGTAATGCACTTTGAGACATCTGGTGGTCAAGAAAAATGCTATAGAAACAGAAGTCTTTCTTTTCTTTTTAATCAGCCCCTCAGTTTATGGAAGATCATGGGGTGTAAACGCATGTCTCACCAAGCTGTGACACAGCACAGTGGTGCACCACAAATTTGCATCATGACCCATCGAATATATTTTGATTTCATGACTTTTTTTTTGTGAACTAACGCTTAGCTGTAGTGTCCTGGTTTTCAATTTCCGATTTGATGCTCCACACTGGTTTAACTGACATTCACGTTCGGCGTTCCCCTGGAGACAGAACTTGATCGAGCATGTCTAGGCCACCTGTGAAAAGCAAAGAAAGTTGGCCAGGATGTTGCTTTCTGGCATCAAGCAATTGACATCTGAGCTGGTTGCACCTGATTGAAATGGATACTGTCTCTGGTATGTCATTGCAAGTTGGACTGTGAAGATTTTAAAGAACAATTTCCTCTGTTTGATATTTGTTACAAAACTGTAAACACACGCTTTGTGCTCATACTTAAGTTATTGCTACATGTAACAAACAGAGAAATTTTGGCACTACTATTATTGTTAAAAATGCAGACAGAATATTTTTACATCCATTCTTAATTGGGCTGAGATAGATCAGTTAACTGAAAGGTGAAAACAAGAGCTTAAGTAAACACCAGCCATTCTTAAAACCTTTCTGAATGAGTCTTATAGTGAGTGAAATTTAAAACTTATTTCACATATTGCTTCTGAGAAAGAATGCTTTATTTTATCAGTCTAAATTATATGTAAACCCCAAATTCCACACCCCCATAATTCTCTGTGCAGAGAGCTTTCTCTTGGCTTCTGTTCTAAATCTCCTACCATAAATCTTGCAACTAGCTCTCGTTCTTCCTCACCCTGGAAGCAGGGTACTGCTATCATCCATTCTTCCATTATTTTAAACTATCATGTTGTCATGTACTCTGCATTGTGCCAGTGAAAAATGACCCAATTTATTTCAGTCTTTCTTTATTGCCCAGATTAGTGTTGAACTACGGATTGTCTTAGAACTGGCTGTTCATAGTCTACATTCATTTCAGTTGGGCTCAATGCCTGTCAACATGAGGAAACATTCAGCTGATTGGTCTGACCTGGATTGAAACTCAGAGATGAGGAAAGTGATGTAATTTGCTGCAATTGCAAATCCCATGGGCAGTGTCATTTCTTTAACTCAGTCTGAATGGTATCATGTTGCACTGGAGAATATGATGTTTGGTTAAGCTATGCTTGTATCATTGTTCTAATTATTTTCTTACAATAGATTTCAAAATCCTATTCATAATTCACTTTGAAAAATGAATTGTTTGAAATTAATATGACTTTCTTCATTAGCGTAATGATAATTTTCTGAAGGTTTGGCTTTTAGCAATAAGACTATCCATATATACACATATATGTTTTTTAATGTAATTATATATGAGGCTTTATCAGGGAATGTCAAATGCTTGACTAGGTTTTGAAATCATCCAGATTTTGGAACTGAACAATGATCACTATTTGTTTATTTGAATAAAATTGTTGACTACAAAATGAATCATTTCACTTAACCAGTACAATGATTCAGGCTGATGTTTATGTCCTTTACTCCATTTATATGAAAACTTCAGCAATGCACAGATTCTGCAGAATGTTATTTCATACTGTATTATTCTCACTATAATATTGTATGGCATTTATCACAGTGTCAAGCTTATTTTATATGGACAGTTATTGAATTGGGGACAGTCAGCTGCAAACCTCCTGAACAAGATGATATGTTGTCAGCAACAATTCAGCAGGTTTTATGAAGCAGAAAACATGCTGGTACAAGTTCACAGGAAATAGCTGATCTCTTTGCCTGCTGTTACCATCTATTCCAATCGGAGTTTATTACATTTTCCTTGATTGCTGACTTTTAAAGTTAGAGTATTTATACAATATAAATTGGATTATGTCCAAACTCACTGCCATATTAGACAGTAAATAGCCTCAGACAAGATCATAGTGCAGCCTACCTTAATCTGTGTTCCCTTATTGACTTACTTTTCCTTGCTGTTCTGGTAAAAGGAACAACTATGCTTTCTATGATTTGAAAGAGCAAGAGATACTGAAAGAAAGACAAAAGATTTTGAGACAAGGGTTGGCAGGCTAGGCAAGGCTTGTTTCTGCATTAAGCTCTAGTTTAAACTTGATTGAACCCACCAAACATGATAAATATAGGCCTGAATTTTCACTCCTGGGTTGGGAGCACAGAGTAAGGAGAATTCCCAGCTCCATGAACCTGACTCCTGAAAAATTGTCCTGGAATTTCTGATTTTTATTCCGCTTTTGTGGGGGGGGGGGGGGGGGGGGGGGGGGGGGGGGGGTGGGGGGGGTGGTGGTGGTGCGCGGGGGGTTGGGGGGGTTGGGGGGGGCGGGGGGGAGGTGGGAGGGGGAAGTGTAATGGGAGTTGGGCCTGCCACCCCTGGAGCATGGGGGCTGCCAGGTACAGAGGCAAGCTGGACAAAAGGCCGACCTTGGTGGTCCAGTGCTTTGTCCTAGCTGCAAATAAAAGGCCAATAAAACAAAAAACAGCCCTCAACACTTCACGAACCTTCACCCCACACACACAGTCCCCAGGCCACCTCCATGCCAACCCATGCCACCATTCCCCCACCCACTCACCATGGCCCCTCATAACCTCCATGCCAACTTATGCCCCTCTACCCAACCCCATGGATCCCCATACTCTCCATGCCAACATGAGCTGCCCTGACTATCCCCATGGCTCCATCCCATCCTCCCTGCCAACCTATGCTTCTCTAACCACCCCTCATGGATCATCATACACGCTATGCCAACCCATGCTCCTCCACCAATCCCCATGCTCCTTTATAACCCCTATTCCTACCTATGACTCTCTACCCACCCCAGATGGTGCTTTATAGCCCCATATACCAACTTAGTGCCAAGCCATGCCAACCCATACCCCACATGATAAACACCCTTTTTCCTTACATCGTCCATGAAAACTCATGTAATACCCATGATGGGCAGACCTCAGGACCCATGCTGAGAGGAAATAAAATAAAGTTCTAAGTATCTATTGATGAATTCACTATTTTAAAAAAACACTCTCATTGCTAAAAACCCATTCACTATATTTAAATTCCTTCCACCACTTAATCCCTCATAACAACATGCATTTGTATTCATTGTCCCACTTCAAAGATGTTATAAACATTTAGGGCTGTCAATAAAACTGTGAACTGACAGGCACCCTACCGTGATAATGATAGAACATGAAATCAGTCATGCATCGCTAATGCTATAGCAGTAATCCTCAGGCATATGGCAGCAGAGAGTGAAAAAGCAAGAACTGATTTTTTTTAACACTGCAGATGTTTTTTTTCAAATAAATAAAGGGCAGGAGATTTAAATGCCTTGAGAGCTCCCTTGACAATTCTATTAACAGCTCCAATAAGTGCCACCGTTCCAATGGGTTTTTCACTTTTTATGCACATTCATGTCCACTTTTAACAAACCCAAAGGACACTTTACTTCCCCCAAAGGGCACCTCACCTCCCCCAAATGTGTCCCAGATCATATCCAAAAGGGTACGTTACCTCCACAGAAAGGTACCTTACCTCTCCAAAGAACTCCACTAACTTTAGACCCTCTCCTGATGTGTCCGAAGTGCACAAGTCATATTTCAGACATCCCACTGATGAAAATTGGATCTGACTGAAGGTAGTTTTACTTTAGCAGATGCAGCTGCCTCCGTGAACCATGGATGTGCAAAGTACAACCCGCCCACGTTCCCTCCCCCCTGAGAAGTGGGACTTCTGGAATCAGGCCTCTGGCGCTGTTTCAGATAAGCTGGACACCCTCTCTGCCTGCAAGAAAATGTACAAAAGCCATTTTGCAAATGAGCTGCAAGAATAGAACAAACATTGACTAACACTTCCAAAACATTTTTCATGAGGCTGTCAGAACATATGTGGAAAACTCAGTCTTACTTCATTGACTGCAGCCCATTGAATTCAGTCATGATCTGTGTTTTTGAGACAACGCTTTGACTGTGTCCCAGTTCCTTCAAAAACTTAAATTCTGACCAGCTCAGCTCATAGAATTTTAAAACATCTTGCTTATTTTCTGGTGATAAACTGTCCATCAATATTCATTACAAGCGTACCGACTTCCACAGCTACCTCGACTACAGCTCCTCACACCCCGCTTCCTGTAAGGGCTCTATTCCATTCTTTCAGTTCCTTTGCCTCCGTCACATCTGTTCTGATGATGCCACTTCCAAAAACAGTTCCTCTGACATGTTTTCCTTCTTCCTTAACCGAGGTTTTCCACCTACGGTGGTTGACAGGGCCCTCAACCGTGTCCGCCCATCTTCCACGCATCCGCCCTCACTCCTTCCTCTCCCTCCCAGAACAATGATAGGGTCCCCCTTGTCCTCACTTATCACCCCACTAGCCTCTGCATTCAAAGGATTATCCTCCGCCATTTCCGCCAACTCCAGCATGATGTCACCACCAAACACATTTTCCCTTCACTCTCCCCCCCCACCCCCTTGCGGCATTCCGCAGGGATCGTCTTCCCTGGGACACCCTGGTCCACTCTTCCATCACCCCCACTACACCTCAAACCCCTCCCACGGCACCTTCCCATGCAACCACAGAAGGTGCAACACCTGCCCCTTTATTTCCCCTCTCCTCACCGTCCAAGGGCCCAAGTACTCCTTTCAAGTGAAGCAGCATTTCACTTGCACTTTCCTCAGTTTAGTCTACTGTATTCGTTGCTCCCAATGCGGATTCCTCTACATTGGAGAGACCAAACGCAGACTGGGTGACCACCTTGCAGAACACCTTTGGTCTGTCCGCGAGCATGACCCAGACCTCCCTGTCGCTTGCCATTTCAACACTCTACCCTGCTCTCACACCCCGTGTCCATCCTTGGCCTGCTGCATTGTTCCAGTGAAGCTCAACGCAAACTGGAGGAACAGCACCTCATCTTCCAACTAGGCACTTTACAGCCTTCCAGACTGAATGTTGAGTTCAACAATTTTAGATCATGAACTATCTCCTCCATCCCCACCCCCCTTTCCGATCCCCCATTTTTCCAATAATTTATATAGATTTTTCTTTTCCCACCTATTTCCATTGTTGTAAATGTATTTCCATCCATTGTTTTATCTCTACCTTTTAGCCTATTTTGATCCCTTCCCCCCACCCCACCCCCACTTGGGCTATCTGTACCTTGCTCATCCTGCTTTCTACCCTTAATGTCACCTATTAGCACATCCCTTAGATAATATCACCACCTTCAAAACTCTTTGTCCTTTTGTCTATGATATCTTTTAGCAATCTCCACCTATCACTGGCCCTCTATCCAGCTCCACCTGTCCCATCCCCCCTTAAAAGAGCTTACATTTCACCTCTTTTCTATTTTTCATTAGTTCTGTTGAAGAGTCATACGGACTTGAAACGTTAACTGTGTTCCTCTCCGCAGGTGCTGCCAGACCTGCTGAGTTTTTCCAGGTAATTTTATTTTTGTTTTGGATTTCCAGCATCCGCAGTTTTTTGCTTTTTGCTTATTTTCTGTATAGTTTGCCTGACAAGAGGGAAGAATATAAAATAAAACACTTGTTATTAAAATTGACATTCATATCACATCTGGAAAGAAACTATAATCATGGGTACTTTTTTGCTTCTGTATTTTTAGCAGTTACGTTATATCCTAGGTTATTGTTTCAGATCCCATCCTTGAAGGAATCATTGCCATTTTTGGTATACAGTTCCACAGCAGGTGACTGTGATGTTCATTTCCTTTTGCTATTTTGTTCAGCAGCTGAAGGAAATGGGTTTTCTACCATGTACTTCCTTCAGGAGGTACAAGAAAAGTTAAAGGAAGCTTTATTCAGGCAGTAATTGAGAGTGCCTTGGATAAGCTGGACTAAAGGGAATCAGGCATTCAGCACTGAAATGTACGGTCATGTGAGAGATTGGCAGATCTCTGCTCAACAGTACCAAAGCCTCAACTATTTATTTAACTCACTACTTCATGTACAAATTTGAAATATCTGTACCAGCACCAACACTCCCCACCCTATCCTGTTGACTGAGAGTTATGGGCCCATAGGCATCCCAAAAGTATATTCCCCATGCACAAGTTATTCAAACAGCTACAGCCTCAAAGCTACAGCCCCTTCCTATATCTATAACTTCCTCCAGCCCTACAACCTTCCGGGAATTCTGAATTCATCTAATTCTGGCTTCTTCTGCATCTCAGACTTTCTTTATCACACCATGCATCGCTGCTCCTTCAGCTAACTAGGCCCTAAGTCTGGAATTTCCTCTCTAAATGTCTCTGCCTCTTTGCCTCTCTCTGCTTTAAGATATGTAAACCCAGCTCTTTGATTACTTGTTCCAATATCTCCTTCTTTGACTTGATGTCAATTTTGATGCCTGATTACACTTTTGTGAAGCAGCCCGTGATGGTTTACTATGCCAAAGACACTATACCATTGCAAGTTGCTATGACCGATCTTGTCTTCACCGAATTTTACCTCATCAGAGTATCAAAATGCAACTGTGACATTTCCTGCTCATGTTCCTTATTTCCTCCAATCACATTTCTTACGAGAATCCAAGGAGCACTATTTGCATGACATTATAATGGCACCACTGCCATGGTAGTTGCGTATTGTTTTAATTTTTTTACATCAGACATGTGACACTATAGTACTGGATTTTGTTTCATGGATTATGCCTCTCTTGCAGTGCTAGCAATGGTTCAGCTGATGGTATTTTTATCCCTGAACCTGAAGACCATGGGTTCAAGTCTCACTCCAGCAATTGAGGACAAAAGTCAAGCCTGAAACTCGGGTTCAGTACCAAGAGAGTGCTGCACTGTCAGAGGTGCTGCCTTTTAGATGAGATGCCAGCTCTCTCATGGCTGGATGTAAACAATCTCATGGCACTATTTTGAATACGAGCAGAGGAGATACCCCTGGTGTCCTGGCCAATATTTAGCCTTGAATAAACATCACAAAAATCTGCTCATTATCACATTACTGCTTGTGGAAGTTAGCTGTGTGCAGATTGGTTGCTGCATTTCTTACATCATAACAGTGCCTAAATTTCGAAAGTAACTCAATGGCTGTAAAGTACTTTGAGACATTGGATGCTCGAGAAAGACTTTATATAAATGCAAGCCTATATATATTAAAATTATTTGTTGGCATTAGTTACGAGTTTGTTGTCCATGCTTATGGACTTGTGTGCTGACTCATACTTGTTTTCCTTTTCTTTATGCACCCTTTGCGTCTTTGGGTGGAATTTTCCATGCCCGCTGGTGTCAGGCGTGCTCAGCAGTGTGAGCAGACGATATGGCGAGAAGGCCAGAAATTGGTGTCACACACCGTGAAACCAGTTTACGATCATTGGCTCAGCCCATCGATGGCGGGCTGCATTTCCTGTCATCGGACGTGGGGAAACTCATTGTAATACATCTGCATAACATTATAAGGTCAGCTCGCTGGAATCACCCCCCACACTGGATCGTCTGCCCATGTCAGCATGATTGCACATTGGTGCAGAACACTTCTTAATAAGCGTGACGTGCAGAAGTCAGGACTTAGAGCCAGGGCCTTGCTCACATCCGAGGAGCAGAGAATGCTGGAATCCAACAGCAACGGCATACTGGAGGAACGTCCATGGCATGCTGGATGGATTCTCATGGACATGGCTCTGCCACGAAGCAGCTCACGGAAGTTGGAAAGTCACCATTGAGGGTCTGCTCACAACGGATGATGGTTGAAGGGGTGGAGAGGTAGGTCCAGCTGTGTTTTGGAGAGGAAGATGTACCAGGGTGTGGAAGATGAAGGTGTACAATCAGGGTGGGGTGGTGCTGAGATTGGAAGGGGGGGATGAAGGTGTCGGGTATGTTTGGGAGGAAGGAGTATGGGGGGAGGTGGAGGTAACGGGTGAGCAGATGGCAACAGAGGAGGTGGGTGTAAGGGGGTTGGAAGGTGTAAGGGAAGGAGTTTGGAGGGAGAAGGACTGTGGACAGGGGAGGGAGTCCAGGGGGGAAGGAATGCGGAGAGGGGAGGGAGTATCGGGGGAGGAAGGAGTGTAGAGATGGGGGGGGACTCCGGGGAGAGGAAGAAGTAAGGGTGGAGGAATGAGACAGGAGGGGTTATGGATTAAGGATGCCGGAAGAAGTAAGGGTGTCTGAAGGAGTCATGAAGGGGGAAGGACTAAGCAGGATGGAGACAGTGGGGGAGGGCAGGGTGGGTGTGGTGACTAAGGGTGGGGGGGGCGGTGAATCTGGGAGGGAGAAGGGATTCCAAGGGGGAACGGGTCTGGATTGGGGGGGATGTCCAGGTGAACATGCAAGGGAGGGCTCTGATGAGTCCATGAATGCCTCCTGGGGAGTGAACTGAGGGTGGGCGTGGTATGAGAAAGTGGTGAGAATGACTGAGAGAAGAGTGATGCGTTAGGGTGGGAGGGTGACGGTTTGACGGTGCGGTAAAAAGGGATGGCGAGGGTGGTTGGTGGGGACTCAGAGGCAGACATGGACCCTGGGGATGGGAAGGAGAAGGTCGAGGAGGCGAATGTGGATGGGGGTGGGAATTTCGAGACGGAAAGCAACATGCACGCTGACTTGGACATCCCTGAAGGAAGAGGGTTGGGGCTGGTAGGTCAGGGAGGGTAGGTGGAAGGTGATGCCTGGGTGGGTCAACAATGATCGGGGAGAGGAAATGGGTGACTGGGGGAGGGGCAAGGATGGGGAAACAAATAAAAAAACGGAATCACCACCACGCTGTCTAAATTGAAAGTGAAACGGGAGTGGTGGTGGGCAAGATCAGGTGCTGCATGGGAGTGTGATCAGTGGGTGGGTGGAGATTCAGGTCAGCAAATCCCAGCAGGCAGCATTGAAAATGCTCAGGACATTGAGGTGACTGTAAAGCAGGAAGGATTCCCGTGTGTGGCATAATGCTTGCATGAGGTTCCGAAAGGCCCTGCCACACACACTTCCCCCTCCAGAATCACTCATTGGCCAGCTGCTCCCTCTCTGGTGACAGACGAAGAGGCTGAGGGGCTCACAGGCAAATAGAGCTCGGAGGGAGAGGACAGACTCTGAGATTACTAAGTGGATAACCTAAGGGTATCCAGCTGCCAGTCCTCCTCCCTTCAGGTGCCCAGGGGCACCGCCCTGACTCCTTGAGCAGAAGGAGCACCTGGAGGGACGTTGAGGTGTCCTGTTTCCCTCTTGCCTTGCCACCGCAGAAATTCACCCATGGCTCCTGCGTTGGAGTGCCGGTCTGTGCACATCTCCGCATTCTGCTGGACCAGGGTCTCTATGGCATCTGCCATCCTCCCCATGGAGACCTCCATACGTGCACATGTAGGCACCACTTCATCAGAGAGCAGGCAGATACAGTCCTCTGGCCCATTTGCCACTCTTTTGAGGGCTTCCAATAACTCTGTGTGATGTTCCCACGCCATCTGCTGACTCTCCAGGATGAGTTGGAAGCCAAATCCAGGCATTCGTCATCTGACTCAGACCTCAGGGATACCTCTTTCCCAGAAGTCTTCCAAGTGCCGGGGAGCTTGGCTAACCTGTCTTCACCTGTTGTAGACAAATGCCCGTGTGGTGACCACTAGATTGTGAACCTGAGCCTGCTCTAGATCTAGGTCCCACTGAGGTGAAGGGTGTGGGTAAGCGTTGTGACGGACCTTCCAGGCTGCTTATTTCCAGCTCTTTAATGCCCTCCAATGACCTCTTGGCTGGAGATGAGGACCTGGATGAAGGCTGGCGGAGCGTGTCGGTCACTTGGCAGAGCTCCCTGCGAAGCAAAGTAGAAATAATTAGTGCATGTCAGTAGAGTCAAAAGCAAGAGAGAGAGCACTCACAGCTGCATTGAGAGAAGGATGATGTGTGGAGGGCCCTTACGAGGATGTTTGCCTCCAACCTGACCTCCACCATGGGCAAGGTCCACGTCCTCACCAGTCAGCACAATAGCACACTCCTCAAAGTGAGTGAGGGCCTAACTCGGGCCACTCCACCCTGGGTCTGGGGCCTCTCCCTGCTGAAGTGAGCAGGCTTCTCCTGCATGAAAACAGATGGAGAGGGTGTATGAGCAGGACACATGGCACTGTGTGGAATGTTTGTGTGGTGAGTGGATCCATGGACAGGATGAGGACACGAGCTCCAGAGGATATGAGATGTGAGTGTGTGTGTAAGAGTTAGTGGTGTTATCCCTTGAGCTGTGAGATCCCTGTGGATGTGTGATGGGTTTGTGGGTGTGTGAGTTGAGAGTGATGAGAAGATTGAGTTATCCTGGCAGATCAGATAAGACCATTCATCCTGTAGCAGCACTGGGTGGCTGTCCTCTTTTGCAGGGCATTGGCAATGACCACCTCCCATGCTGTATTGGTGATTTTGCTGCCCTTCCTATGGCCAGAACGGGGGTAAAGGGTATCACAGCGGACCTCTGCAGCATCTAAAAGGTGCTCAAGGGGCGCATCACTAAACCTGCAGGCCGGGGGGAGTCAGGGTGGGGTGGTGCTACAGTCTTTTTGCCTTCTGTGGCCACCCGTCTTCTGTGCAGGACTCCAGGACTGGGAGCACTGCGAGATGTGTGTGTGTGTGGCTGCACTTTAAATGAGGTGCCCGGCTTGATGAGGCAGTGAATGAGAGGCCGCCCCCACCATCGAAATGGCATGTTTCCAGGGAATTCGGCGTGTGTGGGATAATAGGGCATGAGAAGCCGCCATTGTGGCCGGTGGGTAAATTGTCGTTCTCCTCACCCGTTACCACACTTGGTGCAAATCTGGGACGATTCCGCCTTTAGTGTCCCTCATTTCACCTTTCCATTCATCATTCTTGGTCTTCCTCTCTCCTCTGCCACCTTCTACTGTTGCTTCACTTATAATTGAAACAACTGATCACTATTCAGCAACCCCTGCTGGGTGGGAGCATGGGTGCCTATTGAGATGAGGACAGCTTGATTCCTCCAGGGTCAAATAGCCTACTGACGCTCACCACCTAGGGCCCTCATGCAATAAAAAAAATAAGGAAAGGGATCGGTGTCTGTAAAATTCCACCCCAGCTGGGAACAAACACATTCGAAGAGGTGGGAGTAGGGTGAATTGTCACCAAACAAAATAGGTGCAGTAATGCATATAAGCTGCAGTGTTCCACAATTGCATTTATTATAGGCTTACCTGAAAACACAGTTTTTTTTTACCCCAAATATCATTTTGAGATACAACACTTTATTTTCCCCTCGTGGGGCCCACCTGCTGCTTTCTGATATGGATCTTGCTGCAAGGGGATTAAAAATTTAAAAGGCAGACTGAGTTCGGAACAAAGATCTCTCCCGGGTTGATGATGTCATTTCCTATTAGTATCCCACTTTTGGCAGGTGCCTGCAGGCTGCTTCCTAATCACACTGGCTGTGCATTTTGATTTATCTGCTCCTAATTCAAATTGCCCAAAGTTGGATGATCCTTACTCAAATCAGGTCAGGAAAATGGATTCTCTCAAAGACACGGAAAATAGTTTTTTTTCTCTAATTAAAGTATCTCATCTTCCGGCCACCAACAAGCTGTGACATGAGGGTATGTTAGTGCTTTTTGTTGTTCGCCATCAATATGTCACTGCACAGCGGCAATGCGTGTTACGAAGCAGGCAGGATCCAGAGACAGCGCATCAGCTGTGATCAGGGAGAATTTTTTCTTAAAGGGACAGGCCACAGAATCCTCAACAGAGTTACAAAGTTACCCAAAAAAGCATTATTTGAATCTATTTTCTTAGTTTCTATTTTCTTCAAGGTATGTTGCCACCAGGGGGGGAAGCCAAGAATGCTCAGTTTGGGTTCCACCAGGGCTACTCAGCTCCTGGCCTCATTACAGCTTTGGTGCAAACATGGACGAAAGTGCTGAGCTCAAGAGGTGAGGCGAGAGTGACTGCCCTGGACATCAAAGCAGCATTTAACCAACTGTGGCATCAAGGAGCCCTAGCAAAATTGAAGTCAATGGAAATCAGGGGGAAAGCTCTCCACAGCTTGGAGTCATACATAAAGTTGTGATGGCTGGAAGTCAATCGTCTCAGTCCCAGGACATCGCTGATGAAGTTCCTCAAGGTAATGTCCTGGGCCCAACCATCTTCGGCTGCTTCAGCAATGACATTCCCTCCATCATAAAGTCAGAAGGGATTTGTTTGTGGATGATCGCACAATGTTCAGCACCATGTGTGACTCCTCAGATACTGAAGCAGCCTGTGTGCATATGCAGCAAGACCTGGACAACATTCAGGCTTGGGCTGATTACCTTGGCCAGGTAATGACCATCTCCAACAAGAAGGAAAATACTCATCTCCCTGTGATAACTGAATGTATAGTCACTCCCTCCTGCCAATCACAGGTCATGTGATGTACTGTGGGGGCTCCAACCAGTGAGCTCTGAGCATGGGCAATCCGCAGGGTGGGGCTGTTCTGATGAGAGATCTGGTTGAGCATGCAGGCACTGAAAATGTCTCTGTAATAAAGTTTAACTGTTTCTTGATGAAATTAGTCTGCTCCATAGAGTCATCACATTTAGCAACAAGGCTAAAATCAACTTCGACTCTGCACCTCACCCTGTTACTCTGAGCAAATCAAATGTTGAAAAAAATTACTCAACAGTCATGCCGCTGTTTGGAAGAATCGACCCTTATGATGCCAATATTAAGGATTGGAGTCAGTATATTGAGCGCCTCAGATTTTACTTTGTCGCAAATGAAATAACTGCCAAAGAAAAGCGGAAAGTGATCGTTATAAGTGTGTGCGGAAGTAAAATATATAACTTGATTTGTAACTTGACAGCCCCGAGCACGCAGAAATCCAAGTCATATAAATTAGTGGACTGAGTGAAAACACACTTCCAGCCGAAACCATCTGGGATAATTCGGCACTTTAAATTCAGTTCAAGAGATTGGGCCCCACAAGAGTCCATTGTAATCTATGTAGCAAACCTCAAGCAGTTAACAGGATACTGCACCTTTGGAGATGTTTTAAAAGATATGCTGTCGGACTGATTGGTATGTGGCGTCAAGGACGATGCTATATAGTGCTGATTGCCAAGGTTGATATCGATTTTAAACAAGCCCTAGAAATCTCCCTTGCCATGGAAAGTGCTACAAGAGACTCACAAGATTTGCAACGCATGGATAATGGTGCCCTGCTTCATGTTGGGCAGGAACCTGCCGCCGATCGTGGCGCAAAAGCCAGGCTTGCAGAATGAAAGCGTGATTCAATGGTCACTGTGAGAAACATTTAGAAGCCGAACAGAAAAGCTCCACCATCGGTTTCAAGACAAAGCTGCTATAGATGTGAGAGTGACCACAAAGCAGCTACCTGTAAATTCAAAAAGAGGCAGAATGCCATTACTGTCATAACTAGGGTCATGTGGTAAGGCAAATGCCGGACAAAGTTGAAGCAGTCTGCAAAACAACAAACAAGCATGATAAGAGTAACGGGTACAGCAAAGGCTGAAGCTGCTGTTCCTGACGTTTACTCCTTATACAATGTGATTGCTGTGAAGACTGAACCTATTACGGTGACAGTACAAGTGAATGAGAAGCCACGGACAATGGAAGTGGATACAAGTGCCTCAACTATTGTGGTAGAAGAGCACACTTTCAGGTACCTTAATGGAGGAAGACAGCCAATAATCTTAGAGTAGACAACTGCTAAACTAAGAACTTACACAGGAGAATCTATTCAAATAAAGGGCATCGCCACTGTCCCAGTCTCTTACAAGTGACAGACAGCCCAAATGCCTATAATATTAGTGAAATGAGAGGGACCCAATCTTTTAGGTCGCGATTGACTACAGAAGGTCAAACTCAACTGGTCTGAGATATCTCACCTAAAATCAGATGGAGTCCCAGAACCTCTAAAGAAATACAACATGGTTTTTCAGGATCAATTAGGGAAGTTAAAAGGCATGCATGCCAAGATACATGTTGATCCTAAGGCAGAACCACATTTCTTTAAGGCCAAGCCTATGCCTTATACATTGAAAGAAAAGGTGGATGCAGAGCTTTGAAGGTTAGAGAAGCTGGGCATCATCCAACATATCCAATTCTAAGAGTGGGCCGCATCCATAGTTCCAGTGGTTAAGTTGGACCACACCATATGCACCTGCGGAGACTATAAATTGACTGTAAATAAGACAGCAAAATTAGATAAGTAGCCCATTCCAATGACAGACAACTTATATGCTAAGCTGACGGGAGGCAAGTCCTATGCGAAATTGGATATGAGCCACGCCTACCAACAATTAGAACTGGATAGCACATCGAGAGAATACATGGCTATTAACACACACAAGGGCCTCAGTCAGTACATTCGTCTACCATTTTGAGCCTCATCAGCATGCACTATTTTCCAGAGAACAATGGAGAGTCTTTTACAAGGACTCCCAGCAGTGGTAGTGTATTTGGATAATGTTCTCATCACTGGGTCAACCAAGACTGAACACTTGGCCAATCTGGAGGAGGCGTTAAGAAGGTTCATGGAAGCTGGCGAATGGTTAAAGAAGGAAAAATGCACCTTTTAAACATCAGAAGTCACTTATCTAAGTCACAGAGCGGATGCCATGGGTTTGCATCCAGTAGAAACTTCAGGCAGTCGTATAAACATCAGGCAATAAAAGGTGCTCCATAACCATCCAATGTAACAGAACTCAAGTCCTTCCTGAGTATGATCAACTACTATAGCTGCTTCTTACCAAATCTATCAATTGTGCTGGCAGCATTGCACTCACTGCTAAAAATGAAGCACTGTTGTTCATGAGGTTCACAACAGGAAGAAGCTTTTGTGAAAGCAAAGAAATTGCTGCATTCATCATGTTTATTGGTGCACTACCAACCCATCAAAACAGCTGGTATTAACATGTGATGCCTCTCCTTATGTGTAGGAGCCATTTTATCACATGAAATGGAGAATGGATCAGAGAGGCCCATTGGCTACGTCTCGAGAACCCATTCCAAAGCCGAGAAGTGCTATTCTCAGTCAGAAAAAAGAAGGTTAACCAGTAGTGTTTGATGTAAAAATGTTTCACCAGTACCTACATGAACAACATTTTACCATTGTGTCGGACCATTAACCATTAACGGATTATTCAGCAAGGACAAGGCCATTCTGCCAATAACATGAGCAAGAATACAACACAGAGCTCTGACATTATCTACGTATGAGTATACTTTTGTGTACCACCCTGGTCTACACATTGCAAATACAGATGAACTCAGTCATTTCCCATTAGCAGATAGACACTTTGGAATGAGTAACTTGACAAGGAAGTATTCAATGAATGGCATAACACTAGGACGTTCTGAGGGACAAAGAGACCTTGGCGTGTGTGTCCATAGATCTCTGAAGGCAGAGGGGCATGTTAGTGGGGTGGTGAAAAAGGCATATGGGACACTTGCCTTTATCAATCGAGGCATAGATTACAAAAGTTGGGAGGTCCTGTTGGAGTTGTATAAAACCTTGGTGAGGCCACAGCTGGAGTACTGTGTGCAGTTCTGGTTGCCACATTATAGGAAGGATGTGATTGCACTGGAGGGGTTGCAGAGAAGATTCACCAGGATGTTGCCTGGGATGAAACATTTAAGTTATGAAGTGAGGTTGGATAGACTTGGGTTGTTTTTGTTGGAGCAGAATAGACTGAGGGGCAACCTGATCAACTCTTTTGAATACAAACCCATTTCCATCTGTTTCAGATGAAGTTACATTGTTTCATAGTTTTGCCATTGTGAGATTTGAACTCTTGATCTTGGGGTTACAAACCCAGTACCATAACCACTTGGCTATTTAGGCCAAGCGGCAACCTGATCAAGGTGTACAGGATTATGAGGGGCATGGACAGGGTAGATAGGGAGCAGCTGTTCCCCTTAGTTGAAGGGTCAGTCACAAGGGGACATAAGTTCAAGGTGAGGGGCAGGAAATTTAGGGGGGATGTGAGGAAAAACCTTTTTACCCAGAGGGTAGTGATGGTCTGGAATGCGCTGACTGGGAGGGTGGTGGAGGCGGGTTGCCTCACATCCTTTAAAAAGTACCTGGATGAGCATTTGGTACATCATAACATTCAAGACTATAGGCCAAGTGCTGGTAAATGGGATTAGGTAGTTAGGTCAGGTGTTTCTCACGTATCAGTGGACTCAATGGGCCGAAGGGCCTCTTTGCACTGTGTGATTCTGTGATTCTATTGTAAATACTCCCGTTCCACAAGAATTTGTGCTGTTATTGAATTTCTTAGATTCTTCGCCTATGTGTGCGCAACAAAATAGAAACTGGATGAACAGAGATCTAATATTATCAAAAGTCAGAGACTTTGTCTTGCAAGGATGACCAAACTCACCTGTATCTGAAGAATTGAGACCATTCCACGTCAGAACCACAGAATTCAGCTGTCAAGACTGAATTGTGTTGAGGGTTCAAGAGTTGTCATCCCATCACAAGGTAGAGAGCCACTCTTGACAGAGCTCCACAGTCTGTATCCAAGCATATCAAAGATGAAAATGCTTGCGCGAAGCTAGGTATGGTGGCCAGGCATTGACATTGACATTGAAAGCATGGTCAGGCATCGTCTCCGCTGGCAGCAATGACAGAAGTTGCCTGTTTTAGCTCCCCTTCATCCGTGGGAGTGGCCTGGGTTCAACTACATATCCATCATGTAGGACAATTCTTAGGTACTTTGTTCTTGTTAATTCAAAATGGGTGGATGTATATGAAGTCAGATTGTCAACGTCAAAAGCAACTATCAAGAAGCTACATCACTGTTTCACCATACATGGCCTACCTGAAACTGTTGTTTCTGATAATGGTACAGCCTTTAGCAACACCGAGTTTCAGAAATTTATGGATCTAAATGGAATCCGACATATTAAAACAGCCCCTTACCATCCCTCATTGAATGGTCTAGTAGAGAGGGCAGTACAAACTTTTAAGTCTGGTATGAAAATATTATCAGAAGGCACTCTGGAATCTCGATTTTCCCGATTTCTTTTCAGTTATGCGTCACATTCAACGACGGATTCAACACCATTAGAGTTATTAATGAAACGCTGTCTGTGTACATGTTTTACACCATTTGGTGTTTCCAAATTTAGATGGGAAGGTAGCTCAGAACCAGAGTAATCAGAAACTTAACCATGACATACACAGTAAGGTTCGCACATTCAGCGGAGATGACATGATATACATGCAAAATTTTGGCAGTGGACCCTGCTGAACTCTGGGAGTCATTGTTTCAGAGACTGGTCCATTATCTTTCCAAGTACAAGTGGGAGATAGAATTATCCATAAACACTTAGATCATATCCATGCCAGAGAGACATTCCAACAATTATCTGATCAGCCTGTGATTAAAGTTGAACCGTTGACTTCTGAGGTGTGTGATCGACCTAGAACAGACATTCCAGATGTTTCAGAAGAGTAGCCAAATCCTGAGCTGCCCAGTTCCGATGATGTGTCTCACAGTTCAGCTCCAGATCCTGTCAATCCTGTTCAGGAAGCTCCAGTTGTAGAGCTACGCCGCTCCAGCCGTATACAAAGAACACCTCAGAGCCTTGATTCATGATCACCTGAAATTGTATATAGGTTTGTTGCATTGTTTAAATGTCTTTCTGTAAATAGTAATTGTTAAAAAACTAAAGGAGGAGGAAAGGTGGTAACTGGATACAAAGTTACTCCCTCCTGCCAATCACAGGCCATATGATGTACTGCGTGGACTCTGACCAGTGAGCTCTTAGCATGGACAATCCGCGAGGTGGGGCTTTTCCAACGAAAGATCTGGTCGAAAATGCAAGCACTAAAAATGTTTCTGTGGTAAAGTTTAACTGTTTCGTGATGAAACATGTCTGCTCCACAGAGTCATCACACTCCCCTTGACATTCAATGGCACTACCATTGCTGAATGTCCCACTAACAACATCCTGGAGGTTACCATTGACCAGAAACTGAACTGGACCAGCCATAAAAATACTGTGACTATAAGAACAGGTCCATCGCTGGGAATTCTGCTGCAAGTAATTCACCCCCTACCTCCCCAAAGCCTGTCCACCATCTACAAGGCACAAGTCAGGAATGTGATGGAATACTCTCCAATTGCCTGGATGAGTGCAGCTCGAACAACACTCAGGAAGCTCAACATCATCCAGGACAAAGCAACCCGCTGGATTGGCACCGCATCCACCATGTTCAATATTCACTCCCTCCACCACCGATCCACAGTAGCAGCAGTGTGTACCATCCACAAGATGCACTGCAGGAATTCACCAAGGCTCCTTCAACAGCACCTTCCAAACCCACAAGCTTTTCAATCTAGAAGTACAAGGGCAACGGGTACATGGGAACACTACCACATGGAAGTTCCCCTCCAAGCCCCATGCCATCCTGACTTGGAATTATATCACCGTTCCTTCACTGTCACTTGGTCAAAATCCTGGAACTCTGTCCCTAACAGCACTGTGGGTGCACCTACACCACGTGGACTGCAGTGGTTCAAGAAGGCAGCTCACCACCACCTTCTCAAGGGCAAGTAGGGATGGGCAATAAATGTTGGTCCAGCCAGTGAAGCCGACATCCTGTGAATGAATTAAAAAAATACAAATGAGAACCATGCTGTATATCATGAGTTCAGAAATTAAGTGAAAAATGTAATAAGACAAGCAAAGAGAGAGTATGAGAAGAAAATTATAGCTAACATAACGGGAATCCAAAGATCATCTATACGTATATAAATAGTAAACAGTAGTAAAAGGAGAGGTGGGGCTGATTAAGGACCATAAATTGCTACATTTTGATAGGAAAAACAAATAAGCAATATAAAATAAAGAATACAATTCATAAAATGGGTGCAGGAGCAGATGGACCTTGGAGGGTGTATGTCAACAAATCATTGATGGTCGCAGGGCAGGACGAGAAATTGATTTAAAAGACATACAGGATCCTGGGCTTTATTAATAAAGTCATAAAGTGCAAAAGCAAAGAAGTTATGATGGATCTTTATAAAATCTACAGTTCAGCCTCAGTTGGAATATTGTCTCCAATCTCAGGTACCACACTTTAGGAACGATGTGATGCCATTGGAGAGCGTTTACAAGAATGGTTCCAAGTGTGAGCGACTTCTGTTATGAGGCTAAATTGAAGATGCTGGTGGGGCTGTTCGCCTTCAACAAGAGAAGGTTGAGAGAAGATTTGTTCGACGTGTTCAAAATCATGAGGGGTCTGAACAGAGTAGAGAGGAAGAAACTGCTGTTATTAGCGGAAGGGTTGAGAACCAGAGGACATGGAATCAAGCTTTTTATCCAGCGAATGGTTAGCACTGGAATGCACTGCCTGAGATCGTGGTGGAGGCAGATTCAAACATGGCTTTCAAAAGAGAATTATCTGCAGAGAAAAAAATTGCGGAACTAAGGAGGAGAGGGATGGTGTGGAGGGAAGTGGGATTAGTTGAGTTGCTTCTGCAGAGAGCTGGTATGGACACAAAGGGCTGAATAGCCTCCCGTGCTTGAACCATTCTATGGTTCGAATCCAATTTCTTAGGTGCACTTCAGCCATTATTGAATTCCCCACCATCTAAACCGTGGAAACAAATCGTTGAAAACTGCAGGGCAGGTTGAGAAAGTGGTTAATAAGACATACGGGATCCTGGGCTTTGTAAACAGAGGCATAGAGTATAAAAGCAAGGAAGTTATGGTGAATCTTCGAAAAATACGAGTTCAATATCAACTGACCAGAAAGTTATTTGGACCAGCCCATATAATTACTCTGGCTACAAGATAAGGTGAGAGGCTGAGCATTCTGTGGAGAGTAACTCATCTCCTGACTCCTCAAAACCTTTCCATTAGGCATGAGTCAGGAGTGTGATGGAATACTCTCCACTTGTCTACATGAGTAAAACTCCATCAACACTCAGGAAACCAGACACCATCCAGGATAAAGTAGCCCAACTGATTGACATCCCATCCACCAGCTTAAATATTCACCAGCTCAACCACAGGCGCAGTTTAGTTGCAATGTGCATCATCCACAAAATGCACTGCAGCAGCTCATCAAGGGTTCTTCAACAGCACATTCCAAACTCATGACCTCTACCACCTAAAAGTACAAGTGCAGAAAACACATAGGAACACCACTACCTGCAAGTTCTGCACCAAGTCACATACCAGCCTGACTTGGAACTAAATAACTGTTCCTTCATCATCACTGGGTCAAAACCCTGGAACTCCCTGCTTAACAGCACTATGGGTGTATCTACACCACATGGACTGCAGCAGTTCCACACCACCTTCACAAAGGCAATTAAGGATAGGCAATAAATTCTGGCCTAGCCATTGGCACCTACATCCCAAGAACAAATAACAAAACTTCTAATTCATAGACCACCTGCAATCAAAATTTGAATCATGCTGAGTGATTGGGTTGTGAATTCATTCATTTCTTTTCATATACTACAGTTTTTATAGTTAAAATTGCTGCAATGCTACTTTATCAATCCAAGTATCAATGTTTTTCGGCTTCTGACTCATCCAACGGTGCTTGTGCAATTTTGAATTTATGCAGTTGACTTAAAAACGAAAAGCAGATTAATAAATCTGGAACACTCCAGCTTTAATTTGCCTTTTCCTTGACCCTACTTGTCATGTTCATTGTCTGAATTTATTCTCTGGAAATTAAGTTTTCCACATTACATCCTGCTCAGGCATTCTAGGAGCCCAGAATAGCTTGGCCCAATATATACAATGATTTGGCTGAACTCTATCTGATCTTGTTCCTAAAAACCTGTAGACAATTTCACCTTCAGAATGATCAGCAAATATAACCATACTGCATAATTACCACTTAGTCTGATTTACCTTCTGACTATACTTCAGGTTTGAACAGAATGCTTTGTGAACGCCAGTAACCACTGCCATTTTCATTTATCTTTAATGTGTGAATTCAATTAACCAACAGGTGGTACAGGATTGGTGGTTGGGTTTATTCTGTATTTAGCTTCAGCTGGCCTAAAGCTGAACAACAAGGCCCTTACAGCACTATATTACATCTAAGACTGCCGGGAATAGGGATGCATAGATTGGGTCTGTGCAAGGTGGTGAGGGAAAAACATATTTGACCTCATCCTCACCAACCTGCCTGCTGCAGATGCATCTGTCCATTAAGTATCATAGGAGTGACCACCGCACAGTCCTTGTGGAGACGAAGTCCAGCCTTCACATTGAGGATACCCTTCATCGTGTTGTGTGTCACTACCACTGTGCTAAATTGGATAGATTTCGAACAGATCTGACAGTTCAAGACTGGGCAACCATGAGGCGCTGTGGGCCATCAGCAGCAGCCAGATTGTATTCAACCACAATCTGTCTTCTCATGGCCTAGCATCTCCCCCACTCTGCCTTTACCACCAAGCCAGGGATCAACCCTGGTTCAATGAAGAGTGCAGGAGGGCATGCCAGGAGCAGCACCAGGCATACCTAAAAATGAGGTGTCAACCTGGTGAAGCTATAACACAGGACGACTTGCATTCCAAACAGCATGAGCAGCAAGTGATAGAGCTAAGCGATTCCACAACCAATAATTCAGGTGTAAGCTCTGCAGTCCTGCCACAACTCACTGGAGGAGGAGGCTCCAACAATATCCCCATCCTTAAGGATAGGGGAGCCCAGCACATCAGTGCAAAAGATAAGACTGAAGCATTTGCAACAATCTTCAGCCAGAAGCGCCGAATGGATGATCCACCTTCACCTGTGCCAGAGGTCCCCAGCATCAGGGATGCCAGTCTTCAGCCAATTCAATGCACTCCATGTGATATCAAGAATGGCTGAAGGCACTGGACACTGCAAAGGCTATGGGACCTGACAATATTCCAGCAATAGTACTAAAAACATGTGCTCCAGAACTTACTGCACCCCTACTTCCAGTACAGTACAGTTACAACACTGGTATCTACCTGGCAATGTGGAAAATTGTCCAAGTATATCCTGTACACAAAAACAGGACAAATCCAACCTGGCCAATTACCGTCACATCAGTCTAACCTTGAAGCAAAATGATGGAAGGAGTCATCAACAGGGTTATCAAGCGGCACTTGCTTAGCAATAAACTGCGCTCTGATGCTCAATTTCCAGGCTTGGGTTGACAAGTGGTAAGTAACATTCACGCCACACAAGTGCCAGGCAATGACCATCTCCAACAAGAGAAAATCTAACCATTGCCCCATGACATTCAATGGCATTACCATCACTGAACCAACATCCTGGGGTTTACCACTGACCAGAAACTGAACTGCCATATAAATACTGTGGCTACAAGAGATGGTCAAAGGCTAGGAATCCTGTGGCGAATAACTCACCTCCTGACTCCCCAAAGCCTGTCCACCATCTACAAAGCCCAAGTCAAGAATGCACTCTCCACTTGCCTGGATGAGTGCAGCTCCAACAACACTCAAGAAGCTTGACATAATCTAGGGCAAAGCAGCCTACATGGTTGGCACCCCATCCAGAAACATTCTCTCTCTCCACCACCAATGCACAGTGGCAGCAATGTGTACCATCTACAAGATGCACTGCAGGAACTCATCAATACGCCTTAGATAGTATCTTACAAACCCCCGACCACTACCATCTAGAAGGACAAAAGCAGCAGACACTTGCGAACACTACCACCTGGAAGTTCCACTCCAAGGAACTCACCATCCTGACTTGGAAATATATAATAATTTCTTCACTGTCGCTGAGTCAAAATCCTGGAACTTCCTCTTTAATAGCACTGTGGGTGTACTTACACCACATGGACTGCAGCGGTTCAAGAAGGCAGCTCCCCACCACCTTCTCAATGGCAATTAGGGATGGGCAATAAAGGCTGGCATAGCCAGCAACTCCCACATCCCATGAATGAATAAGAGAAAATCATCCACACTCTCAACTGCATTAACCAAAGATTGGAGGCACACCTCTTCCATTTCGATCAAGCAAATATTTTCCCCTTGATGGGGTCAATGGGTCCCTCATGAAGCTAATAGTCTTTCCCCCTTAACCACACCTCAGTGTAACACTGGATTTAATCTTTCATACCTTGGTCATTAGAGATCAAATATGCAGTTTTATGCCGGAAGAGCTTTATTGCACAAGCTTTCCCTCACCCATCGTGAAGAGCCCGAGGAGTTGAATTGACATAATGGTTGCAGAAACCCAGCTTTTACACAACTTTTCTGGGGTTTTCCCAGACTTCCTGCCAAGCAGGTGACCCAGTAACAGAAATTCAACCCCTTGGCTTCATCAAGCTATTCAACATCAGAAAACAATCCTCATTGTCCGCTGTTCGTCATCCACACAAATGCACAATGCAGGTCATTGCATATAATTAGGAGCTGAAGCCATTGCTGACTTTCTCCCTGCCTGATTTTTGCACACCGAGCAATACTGTTGTGTCCCCTAGAGTACATGCCATTATAAAGAAGGAATGAAAGACTAAGATCGGAATCTTCCATTCTGGAGTCCAAGTTGGTGGCTGGTGCGGAAGTGAGCTTCATTTCCGCTGTGGGGCAGGATGGCTAACCTCACATGATCAGCTCATTGCAAACACATTCATGAGAAGCCTGCCCATTCTCGCAGTGGGTTGGGCAGGAAATCGCCGTCCCCACCATTACCTCATGGGGTCGAAAGTCCGGGCGCCATATTTAAAGGACGCCTGGACATCTATTCGCTCATTGCTAGCCAGGAACTCTGGATTCTCCACATCACAGTCAGCAAGTCCCAGAGCAGACGACAACGTGTGGCCCACAGTTCAGCGAAGCCTCTCTGCTGGTTCTCCTCCGGGCCATCCAGGAAAGGCAGGAGGTCCTGTTTCCCAGAGGTGGCAGCAGGATGCCCTCCCGTCTGATTATGGTAGCCTGGGCAGTGGGTCACAACGGAGGTTAGCGCCCACAGGAGGACAGACGAGCAGTGCAGGGAAAGGATGAACCATCTGCTGCGCTCCTTCAGGCTAAGTGGCATGGTCTACTCACTGCAAAGTAACACTCATAAGGGCATCAGGCAGTGTAAGTGTGCGGATGCACAGGAATGTCGCACAGGAGTTTGGCTTGCAGGACTCAGCAGCAGGCGGGACGTGTGCACTGAATGTGTAGCAGCTACCTCATGCTCTCAATTTATCTGTCAGTTGCAGGCCATCCTGCTTGTTAATCACTTACTGGGGAGGACTCAGGAGCCGCCAGAGGCATGCATAAACTGCTCATGCACCCATAGGGGTGACAATCAATCCTTCGGGCTATCTGCAGGACAAGAGCACACACAATGGAAGGGAGTGGGTCCAGGCCGAAGGCGGCTTGCCCAACATCAGAATCCTCACCCCCTTCAGAGAGGAGGCCGCTGAGCTAGCCGGGGAGTAGCAGGTCCATGCCTGTGCTGATGGTGAGGTAGGACTGTCCCAGGAAGCCAGTCAGGATACCTCCAGTCTGCAGTTGTCAGATACACTGACTGAATGAGACATTGCTTTCATAATTATAGGCATCCACTATATCATTCTTCTCTCCATTCCAGGTACCAGCAAGAAAAGAGTGAGGCCCAAGGAAGTCCAGCAACCAAAACAGTCCCTACCCCACCTCTGAGGATGATGCCTTTGAAGCCTCAAAGAATGCACCGCCTCAGCGTTTACCTGTACCCTCCACCAGCACAGAGACATTCACTTTGGGGGGTGCAAAATCACAATCTGGTGAGCACATCGCTGACATGAGTCCACAAAGTGTAAGCCGAGGTTTTTGGTACCCAGGGGACTGCTGGAGGTCAGGACCCTGCTCAGCCCCATGTGTATGATGAGCCTCTGGACTCAGCCCTAAGAGACCTGATGGAGATGCAGAGACAGGCAGGGGAACATCAGGCAGAGATACCAAAGGCCATGCACAGATTGGACCGAAGGCTGGAGGAGTCACTGATGTTCTGTCTGCTGTCGTGGCTCCACCAGGTGAGGGCTTGGCTGCCTCCATGGAAAGGGTGGTGGTCGTCAGCTTGGAGACCCAGGTCCAGCGGAACACACATTGGCTGCCAGATGCACTCGGACTTGCACTCTGCCACCCTACCCATGGGTGCAGTGCAGCACTGGCTAGGCAAGAGGGCGACGGGGCACTCCGACTTCCCTCCAGGTGTACCTTCTCCTCAAGGAGTTAGGGAGGTGCCATCGGGCAACCTCAAGGAGGAAGAGCACCAGCCTGTCACCCAGGGGGTTTCATCCCAGGATACTCCCAGGGTGCTCTGCCACTCCACCTCCCTCTGCCAGTGCCTCCAGCAGGTCAGGCTGAGGAGAGTGCACCTGCACCTGAGTAGGAGACCCTAAGCACACTGGGGCTCTCTAGGCCTTGGGCCACCAGAGGACGTCCGCCAAAGTCTTCACAGTTAACAGAGCATAGCACTCAGCAAGTTGCCTCCACCTCAGCTGCAGATGTCAGGGCTGCACCTAAATGCAATAATAAGAAAAGAAAGATAAAGAAGTTCTGAAGGCACACAGGTGACACAGGTGTACAGCCATTGTATATAGCTATTTCACATATGTTCACCTGCACAGTTTGTAACTTTCCTGGATTCTATCTGGCTGCTATTTGCTTCAATGGTTGCAGCCATTTAAGGATGTGAACTATGGGCTTCACTCTTTTAACCCTGAAACTGCTTCTATTGTGTTCCTTGCCATTCACATAGACTGTTTAACTCCCTTGAGTACCACTTGCATCCACCCACATCTCACATCAGGGCAATAGCAGCAGGATAAGCAATGACCTCACTGAATGCACTTCATAGTCATCAATTGCAGTGCTCAGAACAGGGTGACATGCATATCCTTCTAACAGGCCCAGAACAGGCTTCCTTCCTTCCCACTGGTCCTCCCCACTGTCCAGCATCCATTCCATCCTTTCATACTGGTTCCCCCTTCCCATGTCCAGTCTCCACACAGCCTGGCCTACCAGCATTTAATCCCAATCAAGAGGCTGACATTTCTGAGCGGTCCCCAAGAAGGCTAAAGCAATAACTACTCACTTCAAAGTCCTGGAAGAGTCAACCTAGCTGGTTGCCAGCTATTTACATGCAGTCGTAAATGTGAACCTTCTCATTTCTGACTGGCGGGGGGCTTAATTTGGAGGGGGAGCTTAATTGTGGTGAGCTGGCCTTTTGATGAGAATGTATGACATGCTAATACATGCAAAAGGGCTTCCCTACATTGTCCTATAGGAAGCTCGACCCAACTTTAAAGTCCCGAGAACATAATTGCAAAAGTTCATTCCACATCGGGGAACTGATTTTTGGGACTCCCACCAAATTAAGATACCCACCTGCCAAACTTCCCACAGCTGGAATATTCTGCCCTAAGTTTCAGAAATGGATTAAATTTGGGTCTTTAAAAAATAGCCCTAAAAATAGTCCAGTTTGGGTGTTCTGCAGTTTTTAATCCAAAATACTTGGAACCTTGCAGCCTTGTGAATTAAAAAGCATAATAATAACCTCTGCACCTCAAAGTAATTTATGGTGTGCAGTGCTTTTAAGATATCTTGATGTGATCAGGTCTTAAATAAATAAAGATGTTTGATTTGATTATTTCTATAGCAGCTCAATTGGCACTATAAATTATTGAATTATTCAAAATGAAAACTGTAATGGTGCAACATTTGAAGCAATTCTGTAATTGGATAGGCAGAAACTATGGGAAATGAAATTATACTGTCAGTGGTTTCAAAAAGCATCCCTTTTATAAATTGAATACATGCCATGCCTGTGGAGTATGCATTTTACCAATCATCATAGACAACAGAGCCTCTCTCATTCATGACTCAATGTTTTATTTTATATTCTTTTACTTGACTCAATGAGCTAACTTTGCATAGAACTTAATTATTGTATCTTCAAAGTAAAATTGCTTTACTAATTTAATGTGGCATGCAAAGTAATTCTTCTCCCCAAATGTTGATATGTCAAGGTAGATATAGGCTTTGAGCATTTTATAACTGAGAATCGTGCACAGTGTGCCATCGCAATGAGTTAGTCTTCCACCATCCTCTCATTCATGTTTTACATTTCTGGCTGGAAGCAAGCTGAGGTAATCCAAGCTCAGGGCTAATATTTCACTCAGTACTCAGCCTGTTGGGTTGGAGAGACATCCTGCCAATTGCTGTCATGACAGATTTGTCCACCAGCTGAGGTGTTTCATCAAAATGACAGACTTGTCACAAAACTGTGAGTAATCCTCTTTTGATTTGTTTTAAGGTAATAGACCATAAGTGCTGAAGGTAATTTGAGCAGAAAAATCATCAATTGATTTCTGCTGCTCTCAAATAATGCAACTTCATAGTTATTTGCAAAATATTATTGACTTAAGAATGTCATTCTTTTCTATCTAATTTAAAAGTTTTTGATGCCAAATTCTGAGTACCCATTGTTAAGACTTCAAAATGGAGAGATTAACCTTGCAGGTGTAGATTGTTTATAATTACAACTCGAACATTAGCTTATCTTCCCTTTCAAAGACCTGTGGCAGAATTTCCTGCAGCTTATATTTCAGGTTTCTTGCTGTTACAGAACAGCTACAAAACTGGCATCTACCTGACAATGTTTGCTTGATCGGCAGCCCATCCACCAATTTAAGCTATGGCTGCAGCATGTGCTGTCAAACACATGATGCACTGCAGCAGGCACCTTAGCTTTTTTAGCAGTATTTTCCAATCCACGACCTCTGCCTAGAATGACAAGGGCAACAGGTGCACAGAAGAAACATACTTCCAAGTTCCCCTCCAAGCCGCATACCATTCTGACTTGGAAATATATCATCATGTCATCTGGAGGTTACAAAAATAATAAAGGACAAAACTAAAGGCTCTGCATCTGAGTGGACGTAGCATTTGAAACAAAACAGATGAACTGATAACTCAAATAGAAATAAGTAAATACAATCCAATAACCATTACAGAGACATGACTGCAGAATGACATTAATTGGGTCCTGAATATTGAAGAGTACATGACATTTAGGAAGGAAAAGAAACTAGGAAAAGGTGGAGGGGTGGCTTTGTTAATTAATGATGATACTAGCACAATGGAGAGGGATGATCTAAGTTCAGGAAATCAGGATTTAGAAGCTGTTTGGGTAGATATAACAAATGGTAAAGGCAAGGAATCACTTGTGGGAGTGGTGAACAGGCCCTCCAACAGTAGCTACATGGTAGGACAGAGTATAAAGGAAGAAGTAATGGGCACCTTTCAGAAAGGATGGAATTTTTGGAATTTATCTATTCTGTGCTTTCTGAAATATCCCCTTAAATGTCTCCCACTGCATTTCTATTGACCTACGCCCTTACCTAATTTGCCAGTTCACTTTAGCTAGTTCTGCTTTCATGCCCTCATAATTGTCCTTATTTAAGTTTAAAATACTAGTTAAATCCACTCTTCTCTCCCTCAGACTGAATGTAAAATTCAATCACATTATGACCACTGCTACCTAGGGGTGCTATCACTATGAGGTAATTAATTAATCCTATCTCATTGCACAATACCAGGTCTAGTATAGCCTGCTCTCCAGTTGGCTTCAGAAGGTGCTATTTTAAGAAGCTATCCAGAAAACATTCTATGAATCCTCATTTAGGCCACCTTTTTTAATAATCACGGTGGATTTTAATCCACATATAGACCAGAACAATTGCTTGTGAATAAGTTGCCACATCAAATGTTATTGCAGAAAATAAAAGCTCATGATGTAGAAGTTAACATATTGGCATGGATAGAAGATTGGCCAGCTAACAGGAAACAAACAGTAGGCATAAATGGGTCATTTTCTGGTTGGTAAGATGTAACAAGTGGTGTGTCACAGAAATCAGTGCTGGGACCTCAACTTTTTACAATTTATGACTTAGATGAAGGGGCTGAAGGTATGGTTGCTAAATTTGCTGATGACACAAAGATAGGCAGGATAGTAATTTGTGAAGAGGACATATGGAGGCTACAAAAGGATATAGATAGGTTCAGTGAGTGAGCTGGAAAATGGAGTATTATGTGGGAAAGTGTGAAATTGCCTACTTTGGCAGGAAGAATAAAAAAACAGTTTATGATCTAACTGGTGAGAGATTGCAGAGCTCTGTGATGCAGAGGGGTTGGGTGCCCTAGTGCATGAATCACAAAAGGTTAGTATACAGGTACAGCAAGTAATTAGGAAAGCTAATAGAATGTTATCATTTCTTGCCAGACAAAGTAAACACAAAAGTAGGGAGGTTATGCTTCTGCTTCAGTCATACAGGGCATTGATGAGACCACTCCTGGAGTACTGTTTACAGTATTGGTCTCTTTATTTAAGGAAGGATGTGAATGCATTGGAAGCAGTTCAGAGAAAGTTTACTAGACTAATACTTGGAATGGGCAGGTTGTCTTATGAGGAAAGGTTTGACAGGCTAGGCTTGTATCCACTTGAAGTTTAGAAGAGTAAGCGGTGATTTGATTCAAACATATAAGATCCCGAGGGGTCTTGACAGGGTGGATGTGGGAAGGGTGTTTCCTCTTGTGGAAGAATCTAGAACTAGGGGTTACAGTTTAAAAATAAGAGGTCACTCATTTAAGACAGAGATGAGGAGAATTTTTTTCTCTCAGAGGGTAGTGAGCCTTTGCATGGAACTCTCTTCCTCAAATGGTGTTGAAAGCAGAGTCTTTGAACATTTTTAAGGCAGAGATAGATAGATTCTTGATAAACAAGGGGGTGAAAGGTTATCAGGGGTAGGCAGAAATGTGGAGTTGAGGTTACAGTCAGATCAGCCATGATCTTATTGAATGGTGGAGCAGGCTCGAGGGGCTGAGTGGCCTATGTTAATCACAGTAAATGGTTGCGGTGGAAGAATTAGTCCAGGCTGGTCTTTTTGTTCAAGCTGGTTTATTTTCAAGGCAACTTCTCAGTGCTACTGACTTCCAAGTAGCTTCCATACAGTGTTCCAGCTGTTTATTTTTATTCTATTTCAATGGGGTAATCAATGTCCGTCACCTGTTTACTAACAACTGCCTTCAACAAGGTGATTGCCATGCAGTCTGACTATTTATACATTGATAGCCTACTTCTGCTCCTAATTCAAAGGTTCCTTCATTTTCGCTGAGTCAAGATCCAGGAAATTGCTGCTTAGTAGAATTGTGGGAGTACCTTCACCACATGGACTGTAGCCGCTCAAGATGGTGGCTCACCACCACCTTCCCAAGCGCGACTAGGGGTGGAACACAAATGCTGGCCTAACTAGCAATGTCTTAATTTGATGAATGAATAAAAGAAGTGAAAAGTAGTAAAACTGCAGTTTTATTTTAAATCATTATATCATTCAGCTGTTAACCAATAAATAATGAATAATTTTCATATATTTGTGTATTTGGATTCCAGCACTTGTAATGTAAGTGTTTTGGAGCTCTGACTAGGAGAACTGCATCTGACTCCCTATTAACTGATGTTTGCAGGCACCCTGATAACCTAGTGCTTAAAGAGAGTTCCAAACCGAAGACCTTAAACCACTGCTGGGCAGAGCAATAAACTACACAGACTAGAAGGTGCTGAGTGTTACATGGATAAGAAAGGGTTACTAACTTCAGCTAGAAATGCTCTCCCAATACTAAAAGCTAGAGAATGAGAGATAAAGGCTCCATTTAGTAGAAAGAAAGATTAGAAGCCTTATTTAAGATGGGAATCTGTATCTTTACCCTAGGACAGGGGAGATAAGGAAGTTAGGAATGTGAAAAACAGCATTATGAGATGAATCATCTCACCCAAGGCAATCAATGGTATATATTCCACCATTGGTCATATATATACTCATCAATTTTAATAACTGCAAATCACTAACATTATAACAAATATAATGATGTGTAAGCATGGATAAATATAAAAAGTGGCGAATTATTTCAGCATACCCCATTGACTTTTAGAATTTGGGTAGAATTTTACAGCCCCCTGCGGGCAGTTTTGCAGGCAGGGTTTATGGGTGGGCTTGCAGGCAGGGGGCTCGTAAAATTCAACAGATGCCTTTCCCACAACATACCCACCTACCTCTGGCTTGGCTGCGATTAACAGGTAGCAGGCAAGGCCTTGCCCTCACACTAATTGGGGTCCTTGAGAGGTTAATTAATTGCCATTTAAGGGCCTCTTCTCACACGGCCGCAATTTTATAGCCATGGGGAAGGAGGTTGGCGGCAGGTATGAAGCCCAGCAGGCAAGCCTGCTTGGGCCTTGGGTGGGAAAGAGGGGTGCAGTGCCTCCTTCAGAAGCCCCCTTTTCTAATTGGATCCTCGCCCCCTCCAAGGTCAGTGCCCCCAAGCTTCCCCACCCAGAGGATCCTGGGCACTCCAGCCCCCAACCCCCTTGCCCACACATCCACACACCCCCCCATTTCCCAACCACCCCCAGGGTCGCCTATCATGGCCCTGCCAAGAACACACCACTTTCCCCCATCCACCGCTAATTTGCATATCATCTGGCTCCTGGATTGTCTTCTTCAGGGCAGAATGCACTGCCAGCAATCTGTCCACTGCTGCCAGATTGGCCAGCAGATCCTGGAGGTGGGACTTCCTCCCCAGGTGGGGGCAAAAGGACTGTCTCAAGCCAATTAGCTCTCCTCAGAGAATTAAATGATTGCCGGGCGGTTCACTGGGGTGGGGCAAGTTTTAGGGTGACATTTTCAAAGGTGCAACAGGAACCCCTGCCATCTGTAAAATCCTGCCCTTTGAGTTCACCAAAATCATTCTCTCTTGTTTTATAAACATTTCACCTTATTTGGAGGACAAAAATTTGAATAAACAAAATTTTGCTTGTGTGTATATTGTCTTAACCATCACTGAATGATCTCACCTCACACTATACCACACTGGATTTGGTTTATTGAGTTGGCTGACCTCAGCTATGGCAACAATTGCACTGCTACAATTGCCCTCAGTGCCACTGAAGTAGAAAGGATAAGATCAGGCACTCTTGATCATCAGTCATGGACTCCTCCAAATGTGTGGAAATTGGGTGAGAACATGGTTAGACTCGAGACCAACAACATTCTTCATTTTCAATTAATCTCCCATAATTACTGTATATTCTCTTCTGTGAAGCATGGAAGCCTGGATAAGGTACTGGAGGGAGCACTAATGGGTTATGTCTCAATATCCTCAGGAGATGCAAAAATAAATAAATAAGAACCAATGCTTGCTCTTAAGATTTCCTTAGATGGTGCATTCCTCCATTACAATTTGATTACATTATGCATTTTTTTTCATTCACTCATGAGATGTGGGCATCTCTGGCTAGGCCAGTATTTATTGCCTATCCCAAATTGCCCTTGTTCACAGGGTATTTAAGAGTCAACCACATTGTTGTGGGTCTGGAGTCATATGTAGGCCAGACCAGGTAAGGACAGCAGATTTCCTTCCCTAAAGGACATTAGTAAACTGGATGGGTTTTTATGACAATCATTTCTTAATTCCAGATTTTTATTGAACTCAAATTTCACTGTAGTGGGATTTGAACTCAGAGCTTTACTGTGAGTCTCTCAAATACTAATCCAGTCATAATACCACTATGCCACCACCTGCAAGAGAATTGCAAGCAACTTACTGTAGGAGGGAAGAATAGGTGTCTTCCATTCTCAACTCAATTTTATGTTTTTGAGCACAGTTACTAAAGATCAGAGTTTTCAACCTTAATGAAAATGTCTGTGGGCTTAATAATAGTAATATCTTCACTGGAAAAGAATAGAAAGTAGTGTAAGGCAAACTACTTCCAGTATTGTAATTATCTGATTTTCTTTCACACTTCTTTATAAACCAAGATATATGAAAATGGAATAACTTTTGATAAAGTTAAAAACATTAGCCAGAAATGTGCTTCGAACAGCTCCCTCTCTCCCATCATTACAGCAGCACAGTGGAAGCAGTTCCTTGGAAATTTCCAGCTATTATTTGCAACTGCATTCAACTGTTCAATCTCTATGAACAAACTGTATCTGAGTTTAACTAATTGCCTAATTGACCCATATGTCTTAGCTGGGGCAGGAGGTACCTGTACAAGCTGGATGGGTCACATCTTAACAGGACTGGGACTGATATACTCGCACGGAGATCTGCTAGTGCTGTTGGGGTGGGTTTAAACGAGCTTGACAGAGGGGTGGGAACTTGAGGGATGTCCCAAAATGGAAGAAAGTTAAGTTGGTAACAGGAAGTAGTTGTGAGGCAAGAAGGCAGGAGAACAAAGAAGAGCATTGAGTATGCTTTGAATGTGAAATGATGTCAAAAAGACAAAGTTAAGGACACTCCACCTGAAAGGACACTCTACCTGAATGCAATCAGCATTCGCAATAAGGTAAATGATCTAAAGGCACAAATAGAGATAAATGGGTATGATATAATTGCCATTATGGAAACATGGCTACACGGTGACCAAGGCTGGGAACTGAATATTTAAGGATATTAAACATTTAGGAAGGACAGACAAGAAGGTAAAGAAGGTGGAGTTGCACTGGTATTAAGGGATGGAATCAGTGCATTAGTAAGGGAGGATCTCAGATCAGAAGAACAATGTTTGGAATCTATTTTGGTGGAACTAAGAAGCAGCAAAGGGCAGCAGACATTGGTTGGAGGCCACCAAACAGTAGTGGTAATGTGGGACATGGTATTAATCAGGAGATGAGAGAAGCATGTAGCATGGGCAATACAATAATCATGGGTGACTTCAATCTGCATATAGACTGGGTAAACCAATTGGGCACTAATGCCATGGAAGACGAGTCTCTGGAGCGTGTTAGGGATGGTTTTCTAGAGCAGTATGTTGAGGAGCCGACTAGAGGACATGCTATTTTAGATCTCATATTGTGTAATGAAAAAAGGCTAATTAATAATTAATAATCCCACCATCTAATCCAGCCAACACCATGATAAACAACCTGTTTCTCCTGGTACTTTTGATTTCCTGATATTGTGGTTGTATCCAACAATTCTTTTGGATTATGTGCATTTTCCTCATACATTCCCTCTATCTCAGGTTGTCATGAAGAGAGCCTCCTGGCAAGCCCATGTTTTCTGACAAGATGGCACCAAGAAGGAACAGCAGATATACAGCCCGGATCAAACTTAAGTTTGCAGAGCAGACAAATAATTGTGCAGCGGCTACAGAATTCAAGATATCAAAGAATAACATCAGCGATTGGAGGAAGCTCTCTCTCCATCTTAATAAACTGCTTGAAAGGAGAAATAAAATTTTGCCATTTGGTGATTTTTTTTGGCTGGTTTTGGGGGCTGGGTTGGCAGGAGGACTCTCCAACCTGGCAGCTCTGCGATGAGCTGATGTATCGCCTCAAACAGTTAGGTAACGAGACAATGGGAGAGGATGACACTGCAATTAAAGTAAATTAAAGTGTGAAATAAATCTTTGTTTGTTGATGCAAAGTGGAATATGGCGATTGAGAGTGGATTTTGCCCTCACCATACCCAAAAAAAAATCTAGGCTACAGCTACTGCTGCATAACCTACCAAAAGCATGGCATTGCTTGCTGGTAATTGGTAAATATTTTTCATGTTTTAAGATAACAGTTGTCCCTCCAACATGCATGGATTTCAACCCCTCAGAAATATTACTCCTACATAAGTCGACCCTCTTTGCCTAAAAATTTGGTCTACCAATCTCGACTTTTAAACAAGTACATACGGTAAACAAATACTATAATCCTGGATCCACTGCTTCCCACCAACAGTATCAATGCATGTGATTGCAGTATATTTACATTGCCTGGGCAGAAGAAAAGTCAAGCTGTTGAAGTCCATAATTGACACAAAATTACACCTGAACAATAAATGTCATAAGATACAATAAAAGTTGATGTATGGGCTCTACCTGTGTGCAACTCACTTCTCTAGTTCATAGCTGCTATTTTGAAAAACTAAGTCACGCCAGTCACCTCTCTATTTTTCGAGGATTTAAACATGCACCAGATTTTATGACTTTACACTGGATGTAAAACAAGGTGGCTTATACAAGGGAGGACAATTTCTGCAGCACTTTATATATCAATTAATAAATTCATGCAAATTGGGGGGAATTGCAACACTTCCCACTGGGTGAGAATGGAGTGGGTGAGCAGTTAAAATGGAGCACTTCAATTTTTATTCTTTCATGGGATGCAGGCATCATTGACAAGACCAGCATTTGTTGCCCATCCCTAATTGTTCTTGAGCTGCATGATTTGTTTGGCCGTGTCAGAGGGGTAGTTAAGAGTTAATCACATTGCTGTGGATCTGGGGTCATGTGTAGGCCAGACCGGGTAAGGATGGCAGATACCCTTCCCTTAAACCAGATGGGTTTTTACAACAACTGATGATTGTTGCATGGCTGCCATTACTGAGATAAGTTTTCAATTCCAGATTTTTCATTAACTGAATTTAAATTCCACCAGCTGCCGGGGTGGGATTAGAACCCACATCCGGACTCTTATAATAAAAATAAAATACTGCAGATGCTGGAAATCTGAAACAAAAACAGAAAATGCTGGAAAAGCTCAGCAGGCCTGACAGCATCTGTGGCGAGAGAAACAGCGTTGACGTTTTGAGTCCGTATGACCCTTCTTCAAAGAAGGGTCAGATGGACTCGAAAGGTCAACTCTGTTTCTTTCTCCACAGATGCTGTCAGACCCTGCTGAGCTTTCCAGCTGTTTCAGTTTTTCTATCCAGACTCCTAGCCTGAGGATTATTAGTCCAGTGACATTACCACAATGCCACTGGATGCTCCATTCCTGCTGATTTTAATGCTTTGGTCTTGGTGGTGGATGAAGCGCCCACCATTCTCAGATGACAGCTTTATGCTTAAATGTTAATCATGGGCAATGAGTCCCTGATGTAATTTTAACTGATGCAGAGGAACTGCCTCATCTTTCCTGCCAGTTTGGAGCCGTCAGCAGCTGATGGGGTTGACAAAAAGGGCCCATTTTCTTGTGCAGCAGGTGTGGAAATAAGGAGGGAGAAGATTAAATTTGAGGGTAAAATAGCCAGTAATATAAAAGAAGATTGCAAGAGTTTTTTTTAGATATATAACGGGTAAGAGAGAGGCAAAAGTGGACATTCGGCTGCTGGAAAATGATGCTGGAGAAGTCGTAGTGGGGAACAAAGAAATGGCGGAGGAACTGAATAGGTACTTTGCGTCAGTCTTCATGGTGGAAGACACGAGTAACATCCCCAAAGTTCAAGAGTGTTGGGGAGGCAGTGGTGAGTATGGTGGTCATTACCAAGGAGAAGGTGCTAGGAAAACTGAAAGGTCTGAAGGTGGATAAATCACCTGGACCAGATAGATTACACCCCAGAGTTCTGAAGGAGATAGCTGAAGAGATAGTGGAGGCCTTAGTGGTGATCTTTCAGGAATCACTCAAGTCAGGGAGGGTCCCAGAGGACTGGAAAATCGCTAATGTAACTCCCCTGGGAAAATACAGGCCGATTAGCCTGACCTCAGTCGTTGGTAAGATTTTAGAGTCGGTTATTAAGGATGAGATTTCAGAATACTTGGAAGTGCATGATAAATTAGGGCAAAGTCAGCATGTTTTCATCAAGGGGAGGTCATGCCTGACAAATCTGTTAGAATTCTTTGAGGAGGTAACAAGTAGGTTAGACAAAGGAGAGCCAATGGATGTTATCTACTTGGACTTCCAGAAGGCCTTTGATAAGGTGCCGCACAGGAGGCTGCTCAGTAAGATAAGAGCCCATGGTGTTAGAGACAAGGTACTAGCATGGATAGAAGATTGGTTGTCTTGCAGGAGGCGGAGAATGGGGATAAGGGGGTCCTTCTCAGGATGGCGGCCGGTGACTGGTGGAGTTCCACAGGGGTCAGTGTTGGGACCACAACTTTTCACTTTATACTTTAATGATCTAGATGAAGGAACTGAGGGCATCCTGGCTAAGATTGCAGATGATACAAAGATAGGTGGAGGGACAGGTAGTATTGAGGAGGTGGGGAGTCTGCAGAAAAATTTAGACAGGGTAGGAGAATAGACAAAGAAGTGGCAGATGGTATACAACGTAGGGAAGTGTGAGGTCATACACTTTGGTAGGAAGAATAGAGGCATAGACTATTTTCTAAATGAGGAGAGAATTCAGAAATCTGGAGTGCAAAGGGACTTGGGAGTCCTAGTCCAGGATTCTCTTAAGTTTAACTTGCAGGTTGAGTCGGTAGTTAGGAAGGTAAATGCAATGTTGGCATTTATTTTGAGAGGACTAGAATATAAAAGCAGGGATGTGCTGTTGAGGCTTTATAAGGCTCTGGTCAGACCACATTTAGAATATTGTGAGCAATTTTGGGCCCCGTACCTCAGGAAGGATGTTTTGGCCCTGGGGAGGGTCCATAGGAGGTTCACGAGAACGATCCCAGGAACGAAAGGCTTAACGTACGAGGAATGTTTGAGAACTCTGGGTCTATACTCGATGGAGTTTAGAAGGATGAGGGGGGATCTGATTGAAACTTCCAGAATACTGAAAGGCCTGGATAGAGTGGACGTGGGGAAGATGTTTCCATTAGTAAGAGAGACTAGGACCTGAGGGCACAGCCTCAGAGTAAAGGGAAGACCTTTTAGAACAGAGATGAGGAGAAACTTCTTTAGCCAGAGAGTGGTGAATCTATGGAATTCATTGCCACAGAAGGCTGTGGAAGCCAGGTCATGAGCGTATTTAAGACTGAGATAGATAGGTTCTTGATTGGTAAGGGATCAAAGGTTACGGGGAGAAGGCGGGAGAATCGGTTGAGAAACTTATCAGCCATGATTGAATGGCATAGCAGACTCGATGGGCTGAATGGCCTAATTTCTGCTCTTATGTCTTATGGTCTTTTGCTCCAGAAAATTGGAGTCTCTGCTGCTCTGGTCTCCATCCCTTCCCTCCCAAGGCCCTCCTCCCCTCTCCATATTTACAAGCCTTCACTTGCTGACAGCTGCGATGTGTTCCAGGCAGGAAGTGCACTAGTTACTAATTAAATGAAGTCAGGGTTTAAATTTCCCCAGGCCTGAAAATTTAGGTGATTCCTTCTAACTTTACATCCCTGCCAGCCTGAAACCACTCTGGGTTAAAATGAACTCCATAATGCTTTCTGAGAGAGAGAGAAGGTTTCCCACAATTTAACTACACCACAGCAACACAATCACTGTGCTGAAGATGATATGGGCTTTCTGTTGCTGGAACGATTGAATATATCATGTGATTAAACTTACTCGGAGTTGAAAGCCAAAGTACTAACTACTTCCACATGTGGTGACTGTGGCTGTTCCCAAAATGGAAAATCTGTTGTTTTCTTGGATTTGTGTTACTTCCAGCATCTGTGGTGAAGTCATTGGCCAAATGTATAGAAATCCGGTCAATGAAACTGTCTTAAGTCCCAAGATGGAACTCCAGCTATTTCCTTCCACAGGAATCATGACACTGGCTGCATGGGGTAAATGTTTATCTGGGACAGTTTGGGAAATCTACAGTTGACCTGTACAGGATGCCTCAACAGAGATGCCTTTTATGATTGCGTGACTTTCATCTTCCTAGGTCAGTAATGAAAGGCTTACATCTTGAGATTAGCTCTACCAGAGGGGGTGTAGTCTTCCTGCTCTGAGGCAAGGCAACAAGTGTTAGTTTGTTCCTATGTTCACATATGACCGGTCAGGTCTAAAAATCTCAGTGTTGCAGCATTTACAAATGAAAGTGGGGAGGTGGCGGGGGTGGGCGAATCAGTTTGAGCTCTGTGAGGCGACATCACCAATGTGCTCATAGAACATTTCCTTAAACAGCTGTCCAATGTTCGTTACATGTGATTTTCTCTGAAGAGCATTTCGAACAAAATTAGAGCAATCCTTAAAAAAACATATGTATGCTTACAACTGCACGAGAAATTCAGAGCAGGGAGTTTTCATAAGTCTGCAATATGAATTTTTAATATAAATTTCATAATGCTGTCACACGAAATGACCAAAGGATTGTGAGGCCATGGTTCCACACATCCAGCTGATTGAAAGCAAGTCTGTGTCAATGTTTAAGAATAGTTTAGATAGGTACTTAAAGGTATGGGAAATAGAGGGAGATGACAACAGAGTAGAAACGTGGAATTAGGACCACTGCTCTGTGAATGATACACATCGGCCGGGATTTTCCATTCAGGGCCTAAGTCCTGTAGCAGGGGCATAACAAAGCTTCTCAGTATGATCAGGTGATGCCTCATAGCCCCACTGTAGTCCATCCAGCCTGCAGGTGGAGAGGCCACCGTAGGTCCCTGACCATTCCACACAGAGAGTTTAGGCGCTGTCTGGGGTGGGGGAAGAGGGGATGAAGGGGATTAGGCATTGAGGGCACCAGCAAGCACCACTAATGACAAGCCTCTATGAGCCTTATCCTTCTATCTGTATGGGCTCACCACTCTGGAGCGTACCGCCCACAGCCCTTGTGGGCAACCTGCAGTGCATCAGTCACATGGCACTCAGCCCAGTGGGCTATTTATAGGACTGAAAGCATAAGAAAGATGCATGAAAACCAATTGCTCTCGACCTCATCCTCTTTCTTTGCACAGGAGAAATTACGGCACAACAGGGGAGAGAGAGAAGACGGGGGGTGATTGGCCTGACCTTAAGAACTTTACTGAGTTCGAGGAGTGGCCAGCCCAAGTGGCAGGGGAGGAACTGGGCCGAGCCTGCACAGATAGAGAGGTCGGCGGGCAGCCTCCATCTAGTAAGGGTCCATGTAAAATGTAGTCACATAGAAACCTTAGTGTAATGTGTTCCTCCATATTGGAAGCAGCTCACTCACTCGCTCCTCTCTCATTTGCAGGTGTCAGCAGGAAGAGGGGAAGACAGAACGAGGAAGTCCCAATCCAGCCAGTCTTCCAGCCCACAGAGGACCAAGGATATTGGGGAGGAGGAAGAAAGTGCACCTGTAGAGGCATCACAGCAGTCACCTACACCCTCCACCAGTGCAGAGGGACAGACCTTAGTGGGTACTAGATGTAATTCAGGCAGGACCTCGCATTCTGGTGGTCACCGCATGGACCCAGGTCTGCAGCAGGAGGAGGCAGGGTCAGTCAAGCTCACCAGCACTTGGAGGATTGCTGGGAAAGCGACGTCCGAGTCAGAGGACAAGCTTCTGTGGTAGGCTAGATGGGACCTGCACGGAAACTACCTGAGGTGGGGAAAGATCAGGTAGGGGTGTTGGAGGCCCTCAACAGAGAGGCATGTGAGGCAGAGAAGTCCAGCCACCTGCTCTCTGATGAAATGACGCTGACATGTATGCACATCGAGGTCTCCATGGGGAGGGTGGCGGACGCCATTGAGAACCTGGTCCAGCAGAAAGCCCAGTATCATGCAGGAGATGAGCTGCACTCCATTGCTGTAGCTATGGATGAGCTTTTGCTGGAGCTACGTGAGAGGGAGACGGGGCGCCTCGCCCTCCCTCCAGGTGACCCTTCTCCTCAGGGAGTCAGGCAGGGGCCCTTGGGCACCGAAAGGAAGGAGGAGTGGCTGTTGGACACCACTGGGACCTTGACACAAGACTCTCTGAAGGTGCCTAGCCATTCAGAATCCCCCTTGCCTGTGACCCCCTTTAGCGTCATCCTCTGTGACCACAGAGGGAGCAGCTGCCCAACAGCAGGACTTCCAAAGTAAGCCAGGGCCTTCAAGGCTTCAGGTCTCCAGACAATGGCTGCTAAGATATCCAAGACAAGAGGGAAAACTGGTCAGCTGCCTCCACCCCTGCTGCAGATGTCAGGGGAGCACCAAGTAGAAGTGATAGGGAATTCAAGATTAAGAAGTTTTGATTTCATATGTTGTTGCATGGTTGCACTATGATTGTTAATGTCATGACACTTTTGTAAATGGAGTAACACTTGCAGCTTAATGAGGCCTGATGTGGTTTATTTGTGATTCGTAGTCCTTAAGCCTGTGCATACCTCCACACCTCCACCGCCGCCCCGCCGCCGCCCCCCCCCCCCCCCCCCCCCCCCAACCACCCGAGGGATACTCTAGCCTGGGTTTGTGTCCCCTGGAATCAGGCATGTACAGGGAGGCAAAGGTATTTGCCAGGATCCTTGCAAGCCATGTGCAAGAAGTCTCCTGTGTACACTGAACCTTTGCCCTTCACAAGCTCACCTGTTCCAGAGCCACAGCATTGTCAGTACTACATGCTGTGGTTCCCCTTCACTTGTCCAGTTAAGATGACCTGCATCTCTGCCCGCCCCCAATGACGCAACTCCAACACTTCATCTCAAGATCTCCACTGGAGGCTCTGGATAGTTATTGGTGGCCATGGTTTGCGTTACTTTCAATGTGCAGTCCAATATCTTTATCCCTCCCCCCATGATCCACATGCTCCCCACCATAATTATTGACACCTCCAGGTGTAGCATTTGACCTTCCCAGAGTTATCCTTCAACCCACCACCATCAGCCCAAGGAGCCCACCCCTGTGATAGTAGATCTGCTACCCCTCATTCTGCTGACCCCCAGACTCTTCTGTTTCTGTATCCCCTCCAACAACCCTCAGCTCCCCTTCATCCGTCATTGCTGAACATTCACCCTCCCACCCTATTTGCTCCTACTGCCTACTTCAATACTCACCATCACTTCCTACCAATAATTTATTCAGTATGCCCCCCAGGACTCATCAATTGACACCATGGGCAATTCCCCTCTGAACCCCCTTCCCACCTTCTCCCCATGCCTGTTCACATCGGCACACCCCATACCCATTCACACCTGCACACACCCACCCCCCGCGAGCCCATTCACACCTGCACAAAACACCCATGTTTGTTAACACCTGCAACCACACCCACCCACGCGCATTCCATCACGGCCCATCCCACTCTCGCGCTCCATACCAACTGACCCATTCCACAACCCCCACAGAAGCTCTCTTTTTCACCTGCCAACCCCAAACCAACCCCACCCCACCACCCCCTCCACCCTACCCATCTCTAGGCCTCCACTCCTGTCCTACCTCTTCATTCTTCTCCTCCCGGACTAATTCCTGGCACACTCCCCACCCTCAACCAGCACAGGCAATCGCCACCCAACAGTACATCAATGCAACCGTCCTGCAGCTATCCGCCTGCAGAGTGAAGATCCATATCCTGGAATCTCCTGCAGAGTGAAGATCCACATCCTGGAATCCCCTGCAGTGTGAAGATCCACATCCTGGAAGCTCCTGCAGAATGAAGATCCACATCCTGGAATCTCCTGCAGAGTGATGATCCACATCCTGGAATCCCCTGCAGAGTGAAGATCCACATCCTGGAAACTCCTGCAGAATGAAGATCCAGATCCTGGAAGCTCCTGCAGAGTGACGATCCACATCCTGGAATCTCCTGCAGAGTGAAGATCCACACCCTGGAAACTCCTGCAGTGTGAAGATCCACATCCTGGAATCTCCTGCAGTGTGAAGATCCACATCCTGGAATCTCCTGCAGTGTGAAGATCCACATCCTGAAATCTCCTGCAGAGTGAAGATCCACATCCTGGAATCTCCTGCAGTGTGAAGATCCACAACCTGGAATCTTGTGCAGTGTGAAGATCCACATCCTGGAATCTCCTGCAGAGTGAAGATCCACATCCTGGAAACACCTGCAGAGTGAAGATCCACATCCTGGAAGCACCTGCAGAGTGAAGATCCACATCCTGGAAGCTCCTGCAGAGTGAAGATCCACATCCTGGAAGCTCCTGCAGAGTGAAGATCTACATCCTGGAAACTCCAGCAGAGTGAAGATCCACATCCTGGAAACTCCAGCAGAGTGAAGATCCACATCCTGGAATCTCCAGCAGTGTGAAGATCCACATCCTGGAATCTCGTGCAGTGTGAAGATCCACATCCTGGAATCTCCTGCAGATTGATGATTCACATCTCAGAATCTCCTGCAGAGTGTAGATCCACATCCTGGAAACTCCAGCAGTGTGAAGATCCACATCCTGGAAACTCCTGCAGAGTGAAGATCCACAACCTGGAAACTCCTGCAGAGTGAAGATCCACAACCTGGAAACTCCTGCGGAGTGAAGATCCACATCCTGGAAACTCCTGCAGAGTGAAGATCCACAACCTGGAAGCTCCTGCAGTGTGAAGATCCACATCCTGGAATCTCCAGCAGAGTGAAGATCCACATCCTGAAATCTCCAGCAGAGTGAAGATTCACATCCTGGAAGCTCCTGCAGAATGAAGATCCACATCCTGGAAGTTCCTGCAGAGTGAAGATCCACAACCTGGAAACTCCTGCGGAGTGAAAATCCACATCCTGGAATCACCTACAGAGTGACAATCCACATCCTGGAATCTCCTGCAGAATGAAGATCCACATCCTGGAATCTCCAGCAGAGTGACGATCCACATCCTGGAAACTCCTGTACAGTGAAGATCCACATCTTGGAATCTCCAGCACAGTGAAGATCCACATCTAGGAATCTCCTGCAGTGTGAAGATCCACATCCTGGAAACTCCTGCAGAGTGAAGATCCACATCCTGGAAGGTCCTGCAGTGTGAAGATCCACATCTTGGAAGTTCCTGCAGAGTGAAGATCCACATCCTGGAATCTCCTGGAGTGTTAAGATCCACATCCTGGAAATACCTGCAGAGTGAAGATCCACATCCTGGAAGTTCCTGCAGTGTTAAGATCCACATCCTAGAATCTCCTGCAGAGTGAGGAACCACATCCTGGAAGCTCCTGCAGAGTAAAGATCCACATCCTGGAAATACCTGCAGAGTGAAGATCCACATCCTGGAAGTTCCTGCAGTGTGAAGATCCACATCCTGGAATCTCCTGGAGTGTTAAGATCCACATCCTGGAAATACCTGCACAGTGAAGATCCACATCTAGGAATCTCCTGCAGTGTGAAGATCCACATCCTGGAAACTCCTGCAGAGTGAGAATCCACATCCTGGAAGCTCCTGCAGTGTGAAGATCCACATCTTGGAAGTACCTGCAGAGTGAAGATCCACATCCTGGAAGTTCCTGCAGTGTGAAGATCCACAACCTGGAATCTCCAGCAGTGTGAAGATCCACATCCTGGAATCTCCAGCAGTGTGAAGATCTACATCCTGGAAACTCCAGCAGAATGAAGATCCATATCCTGGAAACTCCAGCAGAGTGAAGATCCACATCCTGGAAGCTCCTGCAGAGTGACGATCCACATCCTGGAAGCTTCTGCAGCACAAAGATCCATGTGGTTGATGCTCCACCCACCCACTGCTGCGCATGGTGGCCCAGGGTCTGCAGTTACTGTAGGCCTCCATCTTCCGACCTCCACAAGCTGCCCCAGACCTTCTTACAGGTGGGCACCAACAAGTCCACACTATGTTGTTCTGGATGTGTTCCAGGCCACTGTGCTATCCCACTGGTGGCGTGGATAATTGCTTGGGGGAAGCAATCGCCATTGGGCCTTCACCTGCTTCATGGCTTCACACCAGCCTCTGGTGGGAATGGCGATCCGCCATGATGGGCAACAGCACATGTTCCCACTGTCACTTCACACCATCAGGAAACTGATTTTTCAGCTCCCGCTGTTTTGCCCACCCCAACCCCACCGCCACCCCACCCCCCCACCCCCCCCCCACCCCCACCCGCTATTAAACCTGCCGTGGGGGTGGGTGCTGGAAAACCCCGGCCATCAACACGGCCCATTTGGGTCTGTTTTTGTCTTGTAATTTCTATGCAACTTTTTCCCCAGCTAATCTCTCTTTGGCAGACTGACACCATGTGACCTTAATCCTACCAGGTGTCCTTCCGAGCCCCAGGTATCGCCAAACTTCTTTCACTTACCTCCAACTATCTGACTCTAATCATGCGACCCCGATTCTCCAAACCCTGACCAAGCTGCCAGAGACAAGCATTGGGCATTTTAATTGTTTTCTAATCTCCCATTTTACCACTTTAGCTTTCATAGTTGTGACCTCTGAGACCTCAAGTCATTCTTTAACAACCACTGACCACTTACAATGTCCTCCCTCCATCACTCAAGGCTATTATCTCGACCAAGTCTTTATTTTCCTTTCAAATGGCTGCAGTGATTAATACTAAAATGGTATTGATATAAGCATTTGTTTTCTTTTTTGAGGATATATTGAGAGAAGGAGGATCAATTTAATGCTTATAAGTGCCAATGGCAATTAAAATACCTCTTCCATATTACCATGTGATATTTTATATACTGTAGACGTGTTATATGTCATCAGAACCTCTAAGCAACATCTGGAGAAGAATTAAATAGCCAGGGTTATTCACTATTATGAAATTCCATTAAAATGCCGAACACTCTTAACACTTGCAACACCTCAGCTAATGCATGAATGACATATCAAAAGGCTATGTCTAGAACACAGGCACTCCATTTGTTACAGATCTTAAAATACTAAGTTTGGCTGAGCTGCACCCAAAGTTGACAAGTGCATTCCTAACTCCAAACAACCATGACAATATAATGATTGGCCTGTGAATTCCTATTCTTATGTTTACTGAACCACAATTAAGTTTTGTTGTCTCAAAGTCACGCAGCTCTCTGGTTTCTCTCTTACATTGCAAGGCCTAAGGAAAACAGACACATGCGAACTGCTACGTTGCCCGGAATCAGATATCGTGCCTTTCTTATTTCTACCGCAACAGTCATATTTCAAATTAACCAACCATACAAAACTTCCAACAAAACAGATTGAGGTGGATCTTAACTTTTAACAATATTTTACGATGGGTGATAGTAAGTCAGCAGTCTGTTTTACATAACTCCTGGTATTTATTTCAATTTTTTTGGGATTGGGGGAGGTTAACTGCTGCCAACACCATTAAGCCCCTCAAAATTTGGCTTAAGACCATCTGGGGTTACACATAATACTTTGCTAGAGATTCTAAGTTTGGGTTTTCATTAATGTTCCAAATTATTGATTTCATTCAGCATTCAAGTATATGTTTTATCAATTTTGTCATCTTGGTTTCTCTTTCTGAGTCTTTCTTTGTCCTTGTCTTCCTGCCTTTGGAGGCTTTTATTTCAGGGAAATTCATAAACATTTTTAAAACATAGAACCACAGAAAGGGAACATTACAGAATGAGGCTATTCAGCCCATTGTGTCTGTGCCAGTTCTCTGCAAGAGCAATTCACTTAGTTCCACTCCTCCTGTCTTTTCCCCGCAGCCCTGCATATTTTCTCTCTTTAGATAACAATCCAATTCAATTTGAAAGTCATGATTAATTCTGCACCCAACACGCAGGCAGTGCATTTTAGATCAAAACCGTTCACTGTCCACATGTCGCCATTGCCTCTTTTGCCAATCACCTTAATTCAGTGTCCTCTGGTTCTCGATCCTTACACCATTGGGAACAGTTTATCCCTATATACTCTGTCAAGACCCTTCATCATGAATAATTCTATCAAATCTCCTCTCAATCTCCTCTTCTGTAAGGAGAACAGACTTTTCCAATATGTCCACATAACTGAGGTTCCTGGGCTTTCTAACCCTCCATGATTGGCCTGGATTCTCCAGGAATTGGAGATCAATCTCCAGGACACTGCTGTGTGCAATCCTGGAAAAAAAAATCCTAGGGACAATTAGAAAGTTAGTTTTTAAAAAAAATTATTTGAACACTTCTCTTTAAAACTATTGAAAACGGGGAACAAAGTTTGTATGGCTGACAGTCATTCAGTTGGGTAATGAGTCTTTTTGCTTTCCAATTAGCGTAGGAAGGTAGTGCATCACGAGGAACGGATGTGTTGGCCAACCAGTGGTTGGAGCGTGGGGACAAATGATGTGATAGAATCTCCAGGAATACATTTAATCACAGTTGACAACCCCAGAATTTCCTCACCCTGGAACCGTTCTCATGAATCTTTTCTGCACACTCTCTCATGCCTTTACATCCTTCCTAAAGCATTTAATCAGGACCAGATTTTTATGTCCATGGAAGAGCAGAAGAACCGAGGCATGAGCACTGCTCTAGTTTTATCACAATGCTGACATTCTAAATGTTTTTGAGTTCTGACATAGGAATCTATCTTATCAACCTTGCTGCCACCTGGAAAGTGTGTATTTTCCCAGAATTTGTCTCTATGCAACCTATATGGCATTTGCTTTCTTTCCTTCCTAGCTGTGGCTGTAATGTGAACCAGTCACTTACAAATGTATCTTTGCGGAAGGTTCTTTGAAAATACTGACATGCTTACATTGACCCCCTCCCTCTGTTCTAACTTCAAAAAGACAGCCCCAGCTTCTCAAAGGAAGCAGAAAATATTTCTTTGTTAAAATATAGCACCATAAGTAAAATACGTGAAGCTCAACAATGCCAAAAGCCAGAGATGGACAGGCACTGTCTTCCTACGCTAATTGGAAAGCAAAAAGACTCATTACCCAATTGAATGACTGTCAGCCATACAAACTTTGTTCCCCGTTTTCAATATTTTTAAAGAGAAGTGTTCAAATAATTTTTTTAAAAAACTAATGATCTTGCAAAACTCTTGTGGTCTCCGAAGATGCCATTGTGGGTATCCTGTGGTTTTGGGAAGCCCAGCTCGAAACCTTACAGCAGTTACTACCTTTACTCTGGCAATGTCGAGAGTGAAATAAAGCAGATTTATTTTCTCCCATGCTGAGCTAAACGGTGCTTCCATTTCATATTGGCAGGACCACAAAATCTCCAAAACGGTAGAGTTCAATTTGGAGTTCAATGTCATCTAATGCATATTAATTGTGTTGTGGCTGTTAGCTGTCCATTTCCATGAACTTTGGAGTAGTCACCTTGACGTATTATGGACAGGAGGGGGGTTAATTTAAGCAGCCCTAATTTCTCCTCTAACTACCCATCAATAAACAGGAAGGTGTTTTTGATATCTGATTTCCCCCTTTATAAGTGGTGTCACGTTTTTCCCAGCCATCCAGTTTGGAGTGATCCAATCCCCTATTAATAACCCCACAGCAAACACACACACACACACACACACACACACACACACAAAACGGGGGAAAGGGGTTTCAGAATGTTCACCCCTTTTTGCACTCATACAATAAAAGAGGAATAAGGGAAAGAACGGGGTGCTGGGCAAGACTACAATAAAAATAAGAGTCCAGAATCGAAAGTTCAGTGGCATCTTCCTTCAGAGGTTAGCAGGCTGAAACTGCTGCAGACTTTCCAGAAGCGAGATCTTCCATAATGGAAGAAGACAGGTAGAGATGAATGAGTCTTATAGGTACTGATACAGGAGTTCCAATATCCCAGTATTACGCAGTGTGATGAGGGTCAGGCAATTTACCTGGACAGACCTCTTTCTGCTGCTAACTGGTAAAATGGTAATCTGCCTGGTCTCAGTTCCGCATGGCAATATTACAGGTTCTAGCTGCTTGGGGGAGGTCATGTGACATACCTCCTACTTTTTCTCCTGGATGTTGGACAAAGGATGTGTTTTCCCAGGTCTGGAATTTTGGGCTGTTTAATAGAAGAGTCAGGGCCCCTTTTGTCTTTGCAGACATGCTGTCTCCATTGGCCAGAACTCTGCCTTAGAAATACAAACGGGGTTGGTGCATTTCTTTGGGTTTTGATTTTCCGCAGTCACAGGGGCATTAGCACCTCTTTAAAGATAACAAGGTCCCTGATGGTTTCTGAAGGTTAGAAATTCCTCTGATAGGAGTTGTGCTAGTCAGAGTAAAGCCTTGGTCCATTTTAAAATAAATAAAATAATATTTTTATAGAGTAGCTTAGTTGACATAGATATATATTATCCTTCTTGTCTTCTGGCTGGGACAGAAGATTACTCTTCTCACGTCGTAGCGAAATTAGAACCATATTGGGGTAAATTTTCATCTTCAGTAACATGGCAGAGCAGATCAGCCACTCACTCACCTGCTGCTCATTCCATAGAAATCAGTGAAATTGAGGCCAAATTACCACAAGAAATGTTGGTGAAAATTTACCCACTTCTTTATATACAATTTAACAATTTTCTTACAAGGAATGAACATGGAAAATATTCTCTATTATTAAAACAAAAATACCTCTTAGTGCTCTCACACAATCATGTCCTAGTTAAGTTCAAACTAAGACTCAGCTGAACCCATAAGGACATTAAAAGGTAAGCAGGGTCAATCAGCAAAGTTTACTTATGAATGCTCAACATGGTTGTACTTAGTTTCTGCATGTGCTATTTTATGCAAGTATTATTCATTTAATTTTTCTTCTTCTTCAGTTCTCTGAACGAAGGTGAGTCCGACCCACAGGGCCATGATCTCCTACATGGGTAGAGGAAGGAGATGGGTTCCGAATCAATCCCCAGCCGGAATGGAGATCAAGTCCTGAGCTGTTGGCATCAATCTGATCCACGCCAGTCATCCAGCAACTGAGCCAACCAGCCACAAAGGTTATTGCAGAAAATAAAAGCTCATGGTGTAGTGGCTAACATATTAGCATGGATAGAAGATTGGCTGGCTAGCAGAAAAAAGAGAGTATACATAAATGGATTTTTTTCTGTTTGGCAGGATTTGACTAGTGGGGTCCCGCAGTGGTCTGTGCTGGGGCCTCAACTTTATACAACTTATATAAATGAGTTAGATGAGGAGAGTGAAGGCATGGTAGCTAAATTTGCAGATGACACAAAGATAGGTAGGAAAGAAAGTGGTGAAGAGGACATAAGAAGGTTGCAGAAAAATATAGATAGGTTGAGTGAGTGGGCAAAAATCTGGCAGATGGAGGATAATATAGGAAAATGTGAAGTTGTTCACTTTGGCAGGAAGAATAAAGAAAGAGTATTACTTAAATGGAGAATGGCTGCAGAATTTCGAGGTGCAGAGAGATCTAAGGGTCTTAGCACATGAGCCACAAAAAGTTAGTACATAGGTACAGCAAGTAATTAAAAGGCTAATGGGATGCTATCCTTTATTACGAGAGCAATTGAACATAAAAGTAAAGATGTTATGCTTCAGTTATACAGGGCATTGGTGAGGCCACATTCTGAATATTGTCTGCAGTTTTGGTCTCCTTATTTAAGGAAGGATGTAAATACATTGGAGGTGGTTCAGAAGAAGTTTACTAGATTGATACCTGGAACAAGCGGGTTGTCTTGTGAGGAAAGACTGGGCTTGTTTCCACTAGAGTTTAGGGGAATGCGGGCTGATTTGATTGAAATGTATAAGATCTTGAACAGTATTAACAAGGTGGAAATGGAAAGGATGTTTCCACTTGTGGGTGAGTCCGGAATTAGGGGGTACTTTTTTTAAATTAGGGGTTGCCCTTTTCAGACAGCAATGAAGAGAATTTTTTTTTCTCTCAGATGGTTGTGCGAGTTCGGAACTCGCTGCTTCCAAAGACAATGCAGGCGGGATCATTGAATATTTTTAAGGCAGAGGTAGATTGGTTCCCTTGCCTTGCAAGAATCTAAGGTTTTCAGAGGTAGATGGGAATGTGGAATTCGAAACACAAACAAATCAGCGAAGATCTTATTGAATATGGAGCAGGCTTGAGAAGCCGAATGGCCTACTTTTGCTCCTATTTCGTATGTTCATTTGGAGTCTAACTTGCTGTGGCAACATAGACTTTTACATGCATGTTGTAGCCTGGAGCTATGGATAGTGATGGTAGAGGCTCCAATTTCCTTTCATCATATGGTCAACCAGGAATCTCTCCAGCTCTTACTGCCTGCCATTGGTGTATGTTGGAAGGAGTTGCGAGTTGATACTCAACCTTGTTTGGCTGCGTTATGAATGCACCTTCCTTGGTCATCATGTCCTGGAGTAGGACTTGAACCTGGAGCCTCTGACTCAGAGGCAGGGATACTACCCACCACTCCACAAGACTGATCCTCCATTAAGTTTAATGCTTGCTAGAAAAAAAATCACATAGGGATAAAAGCATAAGTTTTGGAGAAAGAATAGACCATGCAGGCCCTTGAGCTAGCTGCACCACTCAATGGGGTTATGGCTAATCTTGTACCTAACTCCACTTTCCTCCCTTATCTTCATATCCCTTTATTCCCCATATAGGCTTGTGTTATTCAATTTCTCCTCATAGGACATACTCCTCATCCCAGCAATTAATTAAATGAACCTTTGTTGCCATGCCTTTGAGGAGAATATATCGTTCGTTCATTAAGAAGACCAAATTGTACACAGTACTCCAAACCTGGTCTTACTAAAACCCTATATAAACACAGCAAGACTTCCATACTCTCATATCCCAATACCCTCACAATAAAGATTAACATACCATTTGCCTTCCTAATTGATCGTGTTGAACCTCATATATCACCTTTGCTAAACCTATCCAACTATGTGAAAAGGTTATTCTAGCTTCAGCTTTCCTCCATGTTCAGGCCATGTTTCATTCAATGGTGTAGGGAAAACTTAGATTGGTAACCACTTGTGTTTCCATTTATGTTGATATAAGAGAAGAAATGTTACACTGAAGTAAAAAAAAAATCTTAAAATGGTACGAGGCAAATGGGTTGAAATCACAATGTGCAATATTAGCAACAACCTTGCTAACATGTAACGGATTGATAGGCTTGCTAAAGTTGCACAATACCTTGTATTTATGCCTTTAGCGTAGCAAAATGTCCTGAGGGATTTTACAAGTGTTATCAAACAATAATTTGACACCTGGTGACTTAAGAACATTTTGGGGCAGATGATCAAAAAGTTCATCAAAGAGGTGGGTTTTCTGGGAGTAGCTTAAAGGAGGTCAAAGAGGTAGCAAGATTTAGGGGTGGAATCCAGAGCCAAGGGCTTAGGCTGCTGAGTGCACAGCTGCAATGGTGGACTGATTAATATCGGGAATGTTCAAGATGCCAGAATCGATCACAGTGGAGATTACAGAGATAGGGAGGGACAAAGCCATGTGAGATTAGAAAACAAGAATTTTAAAATTGAATCATTGCTGAATTAGGAGTCAACGTATGTCAGTGAGCCCAGGGGAGATTCATGAGAAGGATTTGGTGCAAGTTATAATATGGGCAGCAGAGTTTTGAATGACTTCAATTTTCTTAGAGTAGAAATAGGGAAGCTGGTCAGGTGTGTGTGCGAATAGTCAAGTCTAGAGGTAGCAGGCATCGGTGAGGGTTTCAGCAGCTCAGTCACAGGGAAGGATTTTTGATTGTAACTTTGAAGCCAATTACTAATTGAATGCACCACATTCCTAAGGATAAAAAACACAACGTTCAATCTAGTGAAGTACTCTACCATGAGGAACCTGATCAGAGGCTTTCTGAAAGTCAAGGTCAGCAATGTCTAGCAGATTTTTATTATCTGCTACCCTAATGACTTTCTAAGATAACTCAATCAAGTTTCTAAGATACTGCCTTTATTCCGGAAGCCATGTTGCTTAATTCTACCAGCCTTTTCTCGTTTCTAATTTCTATGTTTTTGGTTATCAGTTTCGCTTTGCCTGGCAAACGCTAGCTGTGCCCTTGATGTTAAGACATTAGCTTGTGCTTGAAACAATACAGGCAGAGAGAGGCCGATTAACTGAACAAACACTGGTACTTTATTGGAACTAAGAACAGAGCACTAACACCATATGTGCTTCTTCAATCACCTCCAGCTCTGGACTTACAGTAACCCAAGAAGCCTGTGCAGTGTAGCGATTGGTCAATGCAGTCACATGGTCATCTAACTACACTCTCTTAAGTGTACATAGCACTCCACTTTACCACATCCCTCCCCCTTTACTTGAAAGTACAATTGACAAGCTTCACACAATCTCAATTATTTACATGAATAACTATTTGCAAGTCAAGTCTCTCAGGAGGCTTCCTCAATGGCCTTGGCTAGTTTCTCCGAGAACCCCTTCTCAGGGGTCAACTGTCCACCAAGCTCTTCACGAAAGTGGGCAAGTTTGTGTCTCGGGTCTAACATGCCCCACCAGTACTTCCAAATTATGTGACATTTCTTCTACGTGCAGTGCAGACTCAAATGCAAATGATGACAGCATTCCTTCTTGTGGGACTGTCTCTCTTCTCTGGAGATGATCCACATGTCATCTAATTTTTCAGCTGCATACCAATACATAATAGGAGAGAGGTCCTGTCACGGCACTCACTTCACCTAATAGCCAACTGGGGGCATCTCCAAAGTTCTTCACGAGAACTGTGTCACCCACCGTGAAACTTCTTTCATGATTATGTCCATCATGTCTAGCCTTCTGGGCCTCTTGGCTTCTCTCCACCCTCCCCCCCTAAATTTGGCCTGATAAGAGTTAGACAAGTGCAGAAACATCTCTTCATTAGTAATTCAGTGGTGGCAATACCAGTGGTCATATGTGGCATTGTGCTATTCCCAGGGGAGCAATGGAGCTAAGGGGGGTAGCTTTTGTGCCTGCTAGCATTGAAGACAACTTTTGACTAAGGTTTCAATTTCCATGTCCATCCCCAGCCATCACAAGTAGCTATACACAAGCATCTTCAACCTACTAATCAATCAGCTTGTCCAAATCACACTGAAGTATCTCTGCATCCTCCTCACAGCTCAGCCTCCCATCCAGCTTTGTGTCATCTGCAAATTTGGAGATATTACATTTAATTCCCTCATCTAAATCATTAATATATATTGTGAATAGCTGGGATCCCAGCACTGATCCCTGTGATACCCCACTAGTCACTGCCTGCCATTCAGAAAAAGACCCATTTATTCCTACTCTTTGTTTCCTGTCTGCCAGCCAGTTTCCTATCCATCTCAATACACTACCCCCAATCCCATGCCCTTTAATTTTACACGCCAATCTCTTATGTGGGACTTTGTCAAAAGCCTTCTGAAAGTCCAAATAAACCACATCCACTGGCTCCCCCTCATCAACTCTACTAGTTACATCCTCGAAAAATTCCAGTAGATTTGTCAAGCATGATTTCCTTTTCATAAATCTGTCCGATTTTGCCACTGTTTTCCACGTGCTCAGCTATTAAATCTTTTATAATGGACTCTAGAATTTTCCCCACTACTGATGTCAGGCTAACTGGTCTACAATTCTCTGTTTTCTCTCTGCCTCCCTTTTTAAATAGTGGGGTTACATTAGCTACCCTCCAATCTGTAGGAACTGTTCCAGAGTCTATAGAATCTCGGAAGATGACCACCAATGCATCCACTATTTCTAGGGCCACTTCCTTAAGTACTCTGGGATGTAGATTAACAGGCCCTGGGGATTTATCGGCCTTCAATCCCATCAATTTCCCCAACACCATTTCCCTACTAATACTGATTTCTTTCAGTTCCTCCCTCTCATTAAACCCTGTGTTCCCCAACATTTCTGGTATATTATTTGTGAAGACAGAACCAAAGTATGTATTTAGTTGGTCAGCCATTTCTTTGTTCCTTATTATAAATTCCCCTGTTTCTGACTGTAAGGGAACTACATTTGTCTTCACCAATCTTTTTCTCTTCACATACCTATAGAAACTTCTACAGTTTTTATGTTCCACGCAAGCTCTCATACTCTATTTTCCTTCTTAATCCTTTGCTAAATTCTAAACTGCTCCCAATCCTCAGGTCTGTTTTTTCTGGACAATTTGTATGCCTCTTCCTTGGATCTAATACTATCTCTAAGTTACTTTGTGAGCCATGGTTTGGCCACCTTTCCTGTTTTACTTTTGGGCCAGATGGGAATAAACAACTGTTGTTGTTCACCCATGCGCTCTTTGAATGTTTGCCATTGCCTGTCCACCATCATCCCTTTAAGTAATGTTTCCTAACCCATCATAGCCAACTTGCGACACATACCATCGTAGTTTCCTTTATTAAGATTCAAGACCACCGTCTCAGAATCAACTACCCTACTCTCCATCTTGATGAGGAATTCTATCATATTATGGTCGCTCATCCCCAAGGGGCTGTACACAACTAGATTGCCAATTATTCCTTTCTCATTACACAATACACCGTCTAGGATGGCCTGTTCTCTAGTTGGTTCTTCAATGTATTGGTCCAGAAAAATATCCTGTATACACTCCAGGAATTCCTCCTCTACGGTATTGTTGCTAATTTGATTTGTCCAAACTATGTGCAGATTGAAGTCACCCATAATTACAGATGTTCCTTTATTACAGGCATCTCTAATTTCCTGTTTAATGCCATTCCCAACATCACCACTACAGTTTGAGAGTCCAAATACACCCCCAACTAATGTTTTTTGCCCCTTATATTTCTCTGTTCTACCCTTACAGTTTCTACATCGTCTGAGCTAATATCTTTCCTCACTATTGCTTTAATTTCCTCTTTAACCAGCAATGCAACTCCACCGCCTTTTCCTTTTTGTCTGTCCTTCCTAAATACTGAATAGCCCTGGATGTTCAGTTCCCATCCCTGGTCACCCTGCAGCCATGTCTCTGTAATCCCGAATTTATCATACCTGTTTACATTTATTTACATGGTTAATTCATCCATGTTATTGCGAATGCTCCTCACGTAAAGACACGAAGCCTTAAGGCTTTGTCTTTTCAAAATTACTTGTCCCATTCCCACTATTTTTCACTGAGGCCCTGTTTGATTCTTGCCCATGATTTCTCTGACTATCACTTTTCTTATTCCCCTTTCTGTCTTTGTTCTTGTCCTTGATTCCTATTCTGACTCCTTGCATAGGTTCCCATCCCCCTGCAATTTTAGTTTAAACCCTCCCCAACCACTCTAGCAAATATTCCCCCCAGGACATCAGTCCCGGTCCTGCCCAGGTGTAACCCGTCCAGTTTGTACTGGTCCCACCTCCCCCAGAACCGATCCCAATGTCCCAGGAATCTGAACCCCTCCCCTCACACCATCTCTTCAGCCATGTATTCATCTGATATATCCTGCCATTTCTACTCTGACTAACATGTGGCACTAGTGGTAATCCTGAGATCACTACCTTTGAGATCCTACTTTTCAACTTACTTCCTAACTCCTTATATTCTGCTTTTTGGACCTCAACCCTTTTTTTACCTATGTCGCTTGTACCAATGTGTACCACGACCACTGGCTGTTCACCTTCCCCCTTCAAAATATCCTGTAGCCACTCTGAGACATCCTTGACCCTAGCACCAGGGAGGCAACGTACCATCCTGTAGTCTCGTTTGCAGCCACAAAAACACCCATCTATTCCCCTTACAATTGAATCCCCTATAACTATTGCAATCCCACACTTTTTACCCCTCCCCTGTGCAGCAGGGCCAACCGTGGTGGAATAAATTTGGCTGTTGCTGCTTTCCCCGAACAGTATCCAGAGCGGTATATCTGTTTTACAGGGGAATAGCCACAGGAGATTCCTACACTACCTGCCTAGTCCTCTTGCTCTATCTGGTGGTCACCCATTCGCTTCCTGCCTGTGGACTCTTAGCCTGCTGTGTGACCAGCTCTCTACATATGCTATCCACAATACTCTCCACCTCACGGATTCTCCACATTGTCCTCAGCCGCCACTCCAGCTCCGAAACCCGGGCTTCCAGGAGCTGCAGCTGGAGACACTTCCCACGCACATGTTGACCCCGGGCACTGGATATATTCCCAGTTTCCCACATTGAGCAGGAGGAGCACACCACGGCTTTCAGCTCTCCTGCCATGACTCACCCCTTTAAATTAAATTAAACCTTTTGGAAGATACTTAATATCAAATAATATCAATTACTCTAGGGCCCTTCTTCCCTGCTCCTTACTGTTACAGAATATTGCCCTTACAAAAGATGAACCACAAAATAAGACCTTAAAAATTATTAGCATTAAAAGTCATTAATACTTACTCAACTGTACTTAGTACTCAAAGGATCACTTAGTTCCCTCCTCACCAAACTCCCTCAGTCATCAAACTCCATCTTAAGCACTATACTGCATCCCAAAGCAGCACTCCAGTGTATACAAAATCAGCACTGTAAGATGGCTTGTTTTCGTACACCCCGAATCTAGCCTCTGAACACTTGTTTAAGACAATTATCTAATTAACCAATTGTAGCTGCAAGCAAAGCCTGTCTCAATCCTGTTTTAAAACTGACCTAAAACTCACCTTCTTCCAACCCAAGCAGCAACTTTTAGTTAATTACTAAATTGAAGAAAGACTAGACTTTAGGTAGATATTAACACTTAAATCCCCTCAGTCACCAAACCCCAACTTAGGCACTCCACTGCAGCCCAAAGCAGCACTGCAGTGCAGATGCTTTCCATCTGCCTGAAGTCTAACAGTGATTGGTTCAGTTTCCCTGGCCCTCAGATTGTGTCGGGAATAAACATCAGCCTCAGTAACTTATGGATCTTCTATATTGTGCACTTCATTTAACTTGACTTGATGTCTGAATGGCTGTCTCGACTGGGTTCTGCACTGTTTAACAGCATGCCCTTTTTAAAGGCATTCTGCCTCTTAAAATCTACAGACTTAGGGTGCATGATTTTCCCTACAATGGTAACACTTTAACTTCTGGGTTACCGGTGAGCAGCTTCCAGAATTTCTTTTTGTTTTGCTAGCGATAGGGACCATGTCCCGCTTTGCTGTAGCCTCCCTGATCTTCGTGCCATGCCTGGCGGCAGGGTCCTGCCCTAGCTGCAAAATGCCACCATGTTGCACACTCTGCAAATCCTGTGAGTCCCTCTCAGCACTCTCCATTGCTTGCGCTATCTCCATGGTGCGCTTCAGGTCTATCTCAACTTCTGTAGCTAAATGATCTCACAACATGTCGTTTAAAGTATCACCAAAGTCACAGTACTCCGCTAACTGTTTTAATCTCATGATGTATGCTGCGATTGACTCACCGTGGGCCCTTACTCAAGAATGAATATTGAATCTTTGCAAGATCACAGAGGGTTCAGGCTGAAAGTGTCCCTTCACGAGGTTGACTAACTAGTGAAGCATTTGGAATTTGGCATGTTCAGAGCTGTCAAGCTACAGATCAGGTTATAGATTTTGCTTCCATAGACACTTAGGAGAATTGCCTTCTGTTTCTCCTCCGCTGTTACTTCATTAGCTACAAAGCAGAAACCTAATTGCTCAAAGTATTGACTCCAGTCCTCGACTAATGAGTTGCATGGGTCAATCTACCAAAGTGAGGCATTGTTGGTGAGTATGCTTCTTTCCTTCCCTTAAAAATCGAAATGCAGTTGCGAGGCGAGGTGCTGCATCGCAGCTGTTAATATTCATTGCCACAACAGGAAGAAATGGTTTAACTTACAATCACTACATTCTCCTTCTCACATTCAACATCCCCCTCACCCCACAATCATTTCTGATACACAGGCTGTTGTTGGCCTAAGCATCCACCTCTTACTTTTCACCCCTCCCCTCACCACAATCTTGTGCCTTTCTCCTTTCACATGCTGAAGGGCTGCAACCTGGTCAGGCAGTGGTGGAAGAGAAAGAGGTGGAAGAGCAGTAAGACAATGAGGAATACGAATCACTGTCGCTCCCTCCCAGGCTCACAGCCAGCAGCCCAGATACTGCTACTGCATGTACTTTCCAGACAAGATTAGAGGTGGTATTAGTGGAACATCAGGTACAAATGACCCGCAGACAGGGCAAGGGGGAAAGGATAGCACAGGTCCCAGCTCATCGGAGGATGAGGTCTCATGTGCGTTCTGCTGTTGAGGGCTCAGATGAGAACTTTGATGGGGCGGCATATTTGGAAAAGATGGGTATGCACACTGAAATGCTTGGTGATTGGCAGGCCTGTAAATCAGTTATTTACTTTAATTTTTCAGGACAATTGTATTTTGCTATTCTAACCTGGTTTACACTATCAAACTGACAATATACATTTTATTACATCAGCCTTGAGGCCAATGAGAAAATGAAACTAGCTGACCCTTTCTATTATTACCATTGTAGTTGATTTCTGAAGAGCTGCAATGTACTTTGAGCATTTTTAACAATCATTGGGCTGATTTAAGAAAAGCTGTTGGAGCTGCAAGGGGAATTGCAATTTTAGCTTGGTTGCTCATGCATTTAGTATTAATGTTCTCGACACATCATGAACTGATGTATTAAAACGTGTATGAAATCCATGAAAAGTTGCAAAAAATAGGATTACAAAAACATCAACTGACCCCTAAAGATCCTTGCATCACCAGCAGGAGGGATCTTCTCCAAAAAGTGCTGGCACCAAATAAAATCCTCAGTTATGCATGTTGTAGCAGTGTTGGCTGGTTTCTATGTTGTGTTTCATCATGTAGTTGGGGTCTAGACGGGGGTCTTTGGGGTTGCCTATTCTCCCAAAGTAAGCTGCTCTAGACTACAATTTCTTAAAACCATAACTCTTTATTTACAGCTTGTTTACATCTGCTATGTACACACTGGGACCTCTGCACGAGTATGGAACTTTGGAAACTTCCAGGTTGCTATTTCTTAGTCATGTGATGTTACATCATCATTACATCACTGCCATGTGCTTCTAGTTTTAATCCTTTACATAATGTTTAGTGCTCCATCTACTGTTAAACTAATTCACCTTTGAAATGGAGCAATCAAATGAACTCACCTTCCTTGAAGTACTAGTTGAGAAATCTGCCAGAGGGGTCTCTGCCAAGATCTACTGCAAGCTGACCTTTACTGGTCAATATACGTGTTGGGATTCTTACAGTTCCACATGCTAAGATTGATCTTATCAGTAACCTTGTAATTAGGGCCCGAGCCATTTGCTCAACATGCAAGCTTGATGCTAAAATAGGGCTCATCAAAGACATTCTGCAGGATAATGGCTACCCAGTTCAGATGATTTCACGCTGTATATCACACAAATTCATGAATGGGCTTAAGGCTGTCACTTTTGTACCCAGTCTACCTCAGATTGCCCTGAGAGGGTAAGGTATCTTAAAAATTGGAGCAACAGGTGAAGCTAGCTGTTTGAGGCTGCTACTATGCAGTAGCAACATGAGTGGTATTTGCCACTAACAGGATGCTGCCATCAAGCCAAAAAGACATTCTGCCTATCACACAAATGAGTTATGTGGTATATGAATTTCAGTACCAGCGTGATGCTGGGTTTGTAGGCCATAGGTCCCAAAGACTGGAGGACCTAATCAAACAGCATGTCCCAGCCCCTGTTCACAATGTTCAAGGTACAAACCGTACCCAACCAGCCCGTGCTTGCAAAGCTCAAAACACAGTGTCCAGCATTAGATGAAATTCCACGATTGGACAACATTTGTTAAATAATCCTCAATGTGCTAAGAATTACGTTGACAACCAATTTAAGATTGTCAATCAGGCTCACAGTTGTCGCATTTGCATGTACTAGAAGCTACATATATTAATACACAGGGCCTTGTTCTTTGTAGACAGAAAGAACATGTACATATATTGTAAAAAAAAAACAAAAAAACTGCGGATGCTGGAAATCCAAAACAAAAACAGAATTACCTGGAAAAACTCAGCAGGTCTGGCAGCATCGGCGGAGAAGAAAAGAGTTGACGTTTCGAGTCCTCATGACCCTTCGACAGAACTGTTCTGTCGAAGGGTCATGAGGACTCGAAACGTCAACTCTACATATATTGTGCCTGTTTCAACTAAACAAAATAAGTGACAGCCATTCACTGACTCATTCCTCAGGGCAATGCCTTGACCAATCAGGGTCTAGCTGCCTGGTTTAAATTTCAAACAGTGCTTGGCAGTTAACTGTCAGTCAGCATCACTGGTACATTCTCCATGGCAACACCACTTGCCAACCAATCAGCATTTTCTCTTCACATACAGGATAAATTGTTGTTTTCCCCTTATGTTGATATACTTGTGAAGTGTCCTGATGAGTGTAAGACAAAAAGCTCTAACATGTCTCTTTTTTCAGCAATAGTCAAGTTCTGAACTACCAAATTTGATCAAACCAAATGTATCTAATATCTATTCCAGCTGTGATTCAACCTCACTGCTGTACTGACCAGGTGCAACAAGCAAAGCATGTTGCCTATCACATTCACAATGTGCACACCTTCCTCCAAACAGGAAGGTTATTATTGAAATGTTGTTGTTACAGCTGCCTTCACAACTTGACTACTGGGGGCAGTGCTTCATTTTTGTTTCAGTATTCATGCTCTGTCACAGGACTTTCTCCATAGCTTCTGCAAATTCATATTATGCTCTTCAAGAACTGGTACTTTAACCAGATCAAAAGAATTCCAAAGAGTCAATGCTGAGATTTGCATCTAGAGAAGAGATACAATATATCATATCGATTAAGTACAGCAATAAAAAGAGAAGGGATCAATAAAGCTGACCAACAAAAACATTGATGATGGAAATGCTGTACTCAGTCTTAGGCATCACACCTTAGGAAAGATGTATTCACAATGGAGGGAGTTTAAAGGCAATTGACCATCATGATATTTGGGGCTGAATCATCTGGTCCCGTTGGTGACGGATGTCCCGACAGGTGTTAGCGAGCAATAAGGCGAGAAGGCCAAAAATTGGATTCATGCCGTTGTGAAACCAGTTTGCAATGGTCTGCTTCACCTGTCAACGGCGGGCCACAGTTCCCATCGCTGCCTGTTGGAGACCTACTTCATCATCTCATTATAAGCCAAGCTTGCCGGAATCATCCCCCAATGTAGGATCATTAAGGCACATGGTGTGATTGCACACCAACGTGTTTCACAACTGTACATAAATGATAGGCGCCTGGTGGGCTGCACTTTGCTCAGGGCTTCAAGGTTTGTTTGCCTACCTTGCTTTGGGCAGCACTTGCAGTCATCAGCACCAGGCTTTGCAGGCGGCACCACTTTATTTTTAGGGGGGCTCATGGACAGGTCTCTACCTACCGGACCAGCCGTAAGGCGGGGGTGGTTTTTCAATGGCTGCAGGGCTAGGGCTTGTTTGGGGATGGTGGATATCACCATGGCCTCCAAAATGCATTCAAGTAATGGGTCCCTGAACTCTTCTTGGCTTTCAGGGCCATGTCTTCACTGGAACAGTCCTGGGCGGCAAGCATTGAGAAGAGTGTGCGTGGCTGCAGTTTATGGCACCCTGATTGGGGAAACAGTGAGGTAATGGCGTGGCCTACAATTCAGAGGCCGCCCACCAGCGAGAAGGTGTGTTTCTTGTGGCTGCATAATTAATGAGGTGGGAAGAGGATGGTTTGGCGCAAAAACCCACCATTGCAGCTAGCACATAAAATGTCATTTCTCACACCCGCTACCACACTGACTTGTGCCTTAAAGATGGTGGATGGACTTTTGGGAAGTGGCGTTTCACAAGGGTCAGTGCTAGGACCACTGCTGTTCACAATTTACATGAACGATTTGGACTTTAGAATCAAAAACATTAACCCAAATCTTCCAGGCTCCGGATTGTCGAAGGCCAGGTGTATGATGGAGGATTCCTATCAGGATCCTGAAGTAGTCATGACATGTGAGCCTTCATGGGAATTGCCCGGGAAGTTTAAACTTCCGTTGTGCAATTCTCTGCTGCCTGGGAACCTCCATGAATGTCTCTGAGTTAGAGTAGGAAACTTGGGATAGATCCATGCTGCTTACTTTGAGAGTTACCCAGGAAATGTTAGACAGCTTAAAACCTGGCCTAACACCTAGATAACTCCACAACTGACAACCTCAGTCACTGACCAACCACCCACCTACATCCCCAACCATTTGACTAACCCTTGAACTCCTGACAGCCCTGTGACTACTCAACTACTCCCCTGATGGCCTGATTACACCACCCCATTATGCAACAATCCCCCAACCACCTCTTCCAACCAGACCTGACTATTCCTCCTGACTAGATCCGACCATCCCTCCCGACAACTCAACTACCCCCCCAATCACTCTACCATCCCCGACATGACTACTCACTCACCCACCTACCCACCTTACCCACTCACCCACCTCACCCGCCTACTCATCCACAGAGTCACCCATTCACCCATTCATCCACCCACCTATTCACTGTACATTCATTCACTAACACACTGAAAACCTTTGGGAACTCTAAATACTTAGCTGAATACTAGTGTTATATGCCTTTAAGGGATAGCAGCATGATATCACAAGAAGGGAAATGTGTCTTGTGATCCAATCTTAGTTTCACTTTTGCTTTGAACAGAGCACACACACACAGCTCCGATGTCTTCAAGCTTTATGCCTATGTATTTCTGTTCTCATTTGCCGAATCTTAATAAATGAATCCACAACATGTTTGCCCAATCCCTTATGAGTGATTGGTGCCTTTCTTCATTATAACAACATGACAAATATACCAGCTGATGCTGTGAAAAGGGGGCAGTTCATCTGTGCTGATCCTCTTTGCTGGCCTCTCAATGGATTCCTGCACTTGAGGGAGTTCTTCTGGATCCTGCATTAGAAGTTTGGCCTTTTTAAGTGTATCCAGGTAAGTGTGTAGTTTTCTGTCTGATCAATTCCAATGCTGATTGAAAGATTTGGACCATCATTTCGAAATTTGCTAACCACACCAAATTGGGGAGGGATAGTCAATACTGAGGAGGACTGCAACGCATTACAGGAGGACAATAATACACTTGCAGAATGGGCACATAATTGGCAAATGAAGTTCAGCACAGACAAATGTGAGGTCGTACTTTTTTTTAGGAGGAATTGGAGGTCACTTATTACTTGGAAGTTCCAGCTCTAGGTGGGGTAGAGGAAGAATCACTAAAGGTTGCGCCACAGGTTAGCAAGGCCATAAAAACACAAACCAAGCACTAGGTTTTATTTCTAAAATGATAGAATTGGAAAATAGGGAAGTTATCGTAAACCTGTACCTGTTGGTTGGATTACTATGTGTAGTTCTGTTTGCCATATTATAAAAAGAATATAGAGGCACTTGAGAGGGCGCAGAGAAGACTTACAATGATGACACCAGAAATGCATGGTATGGGGGAGGTGTCAGAGGAGCAGAGGGTGGCAAATGTAATACTTTTTATTTGAAAGCAGGTGTAAGGACAATCCAAGCAACTTTTTTTTAATTCATTCATGGAATGTGGGTGTTGCTGGCTGGGCCAGCATTTATTGCCCATCCCTAATTGCCTTTGTTAGGAGGGCATTTAAGAGTCAACCACATTGCTGTGGGTTTGGAGTCACATGTAGGCCAGACCAGGGCAGCAGATTTCCTTCCCTAAAGGACATTAGTGAAGCAGATGGGTTTTTAGAACAGTTGACAATGGTTTTAGTTCCAGATTTTTATTGAATTCAAATTCTACCATCCAACTTGGTCAGATTCAAACCAAGGTCCCTGGCGCTTTTCCCTGTGTCTCTGGATTACTAGTCCAGCAACAATACCACTACACCATCACCTCCCCCAAAACTATGGGCCAATTAGTTTATCATCAATGGTAGGTAACACTGATCCTTGATCAGGGAAAAAACCAACAGGCACTTGGAGAGGTTTGAGTTAATTGAGGAGAATTAGCTCAGGTTTGTAAAAGGCAGGTCATGCTTGACAAATTTAATTTTTTGATGAAGTGACAGAGAAGGTTGAGGGGAACATGGTGGATGTTCTATATGGATTTTAAGAAAATTTTTGACAAGGTACCACATAACTGCTGATTAACAAAATTGAGGCTTATGGAATAGGAGAGCTAGTGTCAGACATGTGCCTCATATAATTTAAAACAAAGAAGTGTGAGGTGATGCATTTTGGCAGAAGGGCTTTAGGGAGGGAATATAGACTTAATGGCACAATTCTAGAGACTGTACAGGGGAAGAGGGAGCTAGGGGTACATGATCAATATCTAAAATAGGGCTGCCAGCAGCAGAAGTCTTTACTGCCTATTCAGCAACATGGCACATTTTACTACATTAAAGGTGGCATCTAAATACAGGTTGTTGTTTGGAAGGAAATGTAGCCGATAATCATTATGTCTTTATTCACAAGTAGGCCACTTGGTGCAGTACCCAGGCATTACCCTGCTCTTGAAGCCATGGTGTTAATATGCCTGGCCCTGTTCAGCTTCTACTTGTCGTGAACCCCAAGAGGTTGGTGTATGTGGTTTTGGTGATGGCAATACCATTGAAGGTCAGAGATGATCTTTGCTTGTTCAAGATAGGCATTTCCTGGCACTTTGGTGGCATGCTGCATATTACTTGCTACTTGTCAACCCAGGCCTAGCTGTTGAGACCCCTTGGGCTCTGGAGTCAATGGACTTCCAGGGCCACTCCCACCCAACTGTCTCCCACTGTGTCCTCAATTCTGATGGGTTTATTATGGCGGGTGGGACAGGACATACCTAGCTGATGATGAATGATTTTGTGATCTATCTGTCTTCCAGATGTGAAATGAGTATCCTTTGTTTTTGTGCAGGTGTTCTTGGAAAGTATAGTCATGAGTTCAGTTCAAGTGCATTAGCATTTGGCTAGTTATACACCGCCCACTCTTTCTATTATGGAGCAGCATTAAGCTTGCAGCTGTGGAGAATATGTTCATCCATACCTAAAAGGATAAGTTAGAAGCTAGGATTTAAAATGATGGCTCAAAGCACTTTGTCTTTCTGTGCTAATTTCTAAATAATTCTTGTTTTGTCTGACTAATTTCACAAAGCTGGCTGGAAGTCAGTATCCAGTCTTGCAGGTGATGCTTATGTTTAGATTTGGGGTGCCCCGTATTGAATATCATTAGTAATATTAAAATAGGTAGTAATGTCTTCTTGGGTAGAGCTAATAGAGCTAATAGGCCTGGATAATATCTACCGAAGTACAATTATAGAGATGAGACAGGTGACAGGTGAATGCGTTGCCCACATCTTTAAATGCTCAATGGAGACAGGAATAGTTCCCTAAGTCTTGAAGCCAGTTAATGTAATTCTTATATCAAGAAAGGGGACAGTCTCAAAAGGCGGTGGAAGCAAAGGGTGGGTTTTTCCCATCATTACACTAAGTGTGGCAGTGGGTGTGAAAAACACCATTCTACCCGCCGGCCACAATGGCGGGTTTTTGTGCCGTGTCACCTGCTTCCTGCCACGTTAATTATGTATGCACGGAAGACACCCATCAGTTCATAGCAGGTGGCCTCTGATTCGCCCGCCCCACCATGAGCTCACCGCTTCCTCACTCTGGGCACCATATTTGAACAGCACCTGTGCAAAGATTTGTCAATGTCTGCAGCCCAGGTCTGCCACAGTTAAGAGAGATGGCCCCAAAAGGGAAGAGGACAGCTGCACCCAAATTCAGTGAAGCCTCCCTGGAGTGCCTGCTGGATGCAGTTGAGGTCTGCCATGATGCTCCTTATCCCTGTGATGGCTGGAGGAGGTCCACCAACCTCACCACTCCAGCTTGGCAGTTGGTGGCAGTGGTAGTCAGTGCCAACGCAGCACTGAAGGGGTCAGCCACCCAGTACAGAAAGAGGATGAATGATCTCACCTGTGCCACTGGGGTGCGTCAACCATCTCATCACTCTCAACTCACACACTCACCAGCTCATCACACATTCACTAGTACCTCACTCACTGCCAGCTCAAGGGACATCACCACTCACTCTCTCACACACACCCTCACATCTCCTTCTGGCCTCATACCTTCTGCAGTTCACGTCCTCATCCCATCCATGGCTGCACTCACCACCCACACATGGCAGACATCCTTATCATCTGCCCTGGCATGCGTCCTGCTCACACTCTCCAGCTGTCTTTATGTAGGGCAAGCTCACACACAATCATAGGGAGAGGTCTCAGACCGGGGATGGAGTGGCTGAAATCAAGGTCCTCGTTGCCTACGAGAATTGAGACAACAAGCTGGCCAGATAGGATGTGGACTGTGCCTGTGCCAATGGTGAGGTGGGCAGCACATACCCAAGTGAGGATCCTGCACCAGCTCATCCCTCAGAAAACTAGACTGTCAGTGCATTGTCCTGTTTTAGAGACTCCTGCCATGCACTAGTTATCTCTCCTTTCTTTCATAGACACCTCTGGAAAACACCCAAGGGCATCCACAAGCCTGGCCCTCAGCTTCAGCCCTGATGACATCTTGGATGAGAAACCAGAGGAGAGCACCACAGAAGTCCTGTCACAGCGCTCACTCACTCACCATGGAGACCTTGGTCCAGGTCATCGGTTCTGCACTGTGGCAGGAGCAGCCACCATCACTGTAGCCATTGGTGACATTTATTAGTGGGGAGGAGGGGGGCAGGGCACTTAGATCTTACTCCAGCTGCTCCTTCTTCTCAAGGAGTCAGCCAGGGGCCCTCAGGCACCCATAGGGAGAGGGACCATCAGCTGGACGCCCCGGGGCCATCCACCCAGGTGACTCTGGGACGGTCTGGCTGATTCCAATCCCCATTTCCTGTGACTCCATCACCTCCAGCTCCACAGGCCAAGGAGGGTGCACTTGCAGCACCAAAGGGCACCCAAAGGAGGCCATGGCCCTCGAGGTCTCAGTGCTCCAGAGGACGCCTGCCAAAGACATCACAGACAACAGGGCGTAGCAGTCAGCAGGCTGCCTCCACCTCCGCTGTGTGTGACGGGGAAGAACCAAGACATAGCGATGGGGTTAGGAAAGTTAAAAAGATTTAGGAGCACAACGGTGGTATGGGTGTTCACAACATGTATATATTGTGCACAAATGTAAATAGAACCATGCCCATTTCATGTCTCCTCTTGTGTATGCCACCTTTTTATGATGAGCTGTGTTGCTGTCAATCAGGTGCGATACCATGGCCCCTCCCCCAATTGTTGCCAATGTCGCTATCAAGGACTTCAACTATGTAATGTGCTTCCATATAATCACAGTTTGTGGTCCTTTTCCAGATCTTTCTCGACATCAGTGATGCCTCAGCCTTAATATTGTGTGCTTGTGGAACAGACCTTATTCATATGTTTTACAGGGCAATGTCATGTTTTTCCTTGGCTGTGTGAGATTGAGGCAGAGGTGTTCTTCTAGCTCGTCTGCATTCTTGAAAGGTGAAGGTGTAGTGTACAAGGGGAGATGTGTTCACCTATAGAGAAGGGTCATATATCACCAACTCCATGTACCCTCTGTCATCTGCTGGGGTTTTCATGCTATGAGCCCACACTCAGAGCTTGTGTGTGCTCTGATGCCTGCCAACCACGCTTCTGACTTTCCGAGTGTACATCTGCTAAGCTAACCACCTCAAGATGCCAAAGCTGTGCCCCTCAGCCACAATATTGCCCTGGCTCTTGAATCGACAACCTTGAGTGTTTCCCAACCTACAATTGTCTGGATTTTGGCCACAAGTCTCTCATCACAATGTTGGGTTGCACAGCGTGCATCTAAACACTCACCTAAATAAGTGATGCTAATTGCAAATAGTGATTTTTGGTGGTCAATAGAGCCTTTGAGCACGCTTTGGAAGCACACATCATAACTTTAGACAATGTTGAAGCTGAAGACTGCCCTTTATTAGCAGTGACTGGTGAACTTCAGGGATTTACGGAGTTTGAGAATTTTGGAATTCACAAGGGCCAGGGCTGACCATGAGGGCACAATGTGTGTTTTAATGAGGAGACATTTTAATGCCTGCCATGCAAGTGGTTGAATGTTGTCATTCTCAGGTGGTCCATATGCATAGTAAGGTGAGGATAAAAGCAGGCCAGCATCCCTAACTGAGAGTGCCGGACGTTAATGTGATAGAGAAGAAGGTGACACAAGGGACTGTGTCATCTCTAATTAGATGCACACTTGCAGAACATCCTCAGCTGCCTTGGAGCAAGTGTCACCTATCAGCTTCACCATCGATGTTATACAGAATGTGTTGTCCCGTTGCTGGAGATGGATCTCCTCGAGGAGCTTTGTCACATTGAGGGTATATAGCATGAGCCCACTAAGGATAGCGGAACAGCTCCTGGCGCCTGTAGGCTGCCACTGTGACTGGGATGCTGGAGAAATGCTTGAAGAGGCAGCACCTTCTGACATCTGATGCCAGGACTCCCTCTTCTAGTGTGCATCTCATTTCAGCAAGGACACAAGCTCCAGGGATTCATCATCCTTCAGAGGATCAGGACAATGTGAGCTTCATGTGTAACTATTCACTCTCATTTTGAAATGCATGATTTAAATGAGAGGAATAGCAAAGCTGATGTTCATGTTGGCCCGTGATGGAGGACATTTGTCCAAGAAGGCACTCTGCAACTCGTCATCCTCCTGGTGGAATCTGGTGGCTATGAGGGCCTCACATGTCCGCCTGCCTTGTCTGGACTGTGCTATGGCCTCTTCCCCTGCAGCCTCGGCTTCCTCCAATACAATGTCCTCATCCCCTTCGATGTCCTGCTCATTGGAGGAGACGTGCAGCTCCACCATGTCAGCATCTGGCAAGTCCTCCCCACTTTTCAGTGCCGGGTTGTGCAGCGCACTGCAAACCATGCTGATCCGTGAGAGTGTCTGGGACTGTACTGGAGTGCTCTGTCAGATCTGTCCAGGCAATGGAATCACATCTTTAGGATTCCTATGATGTGCTCCACCAATGTTTGGCTAGTGGCATGAGCTTCATTGTACCTTCTCTATGCAGGAGTCTGAGGCTGCCTCATGGGTGTCATCAGCCTTATCCTTTAACGGTACCCTTTGTCATTGAGGAGCCAGCCCTGGTTCCTGTGTGGTCCCAGGCACTGGGATCCTCATTCACTGCACTTTAGTACTGCACTCTTTAGAATAAACATGAGGGTAAATGTTTAGTAAGGAAATGAGGTTATTTGAGGGGGGGCCTGAGGAATGACCCTCAATTCCAACACACTTCTGAATCTTGTCCAGTCACCCTTGCCCTGCAGCCCCTTCCCCTGCCTCAGGCCAGTTTCCCCCCTTCCCCAGTACAGCCCTAACCCTGCAGCCCAATAGAAGCTACCCCGGCCTTACCACTAGTCTGGTAGGTAGAGACTTTCCAGTGAGACCACCCGGAAAGTAATGTGATGCTGCCTGCAAAGCCTGGCACTGATCACCATGAGCGCTGCGTGATACAAGGTAGGCAAATGAACCTCCAAGTCACGAGCGAATGGCAGGCTGCTAGCTGCATGTCGCTTATATACCATTGTGAAACACGTCGTTCTAATTGCAGGATTCCAGCGAGGGACCCTTATAACGAGATGCAAATATATTGAAATTACGTTCCCGACATGCTGAGGTAAGAAATGTGACCCACCATTGAAGGCTGCAGCACACAATCGCGAATTAGTTTTACAACTTTGGCCTTCTCATGGTATTTTCTGCTTCTGCCCGGCATGACCCCCCACGCAAATGGGAGCAAAAATCCCAGCAAGAGCCTTTGAATATGTTTAAGGTAGAGTTCGATACATTCTTGCTAAGCAAGGGGTAAAAGGTTATCGGGGGCAGGTGGGAATTTGGAGTTGAGGTCATAAACAGGCCAGCCATATTCTTATTGAATGATGGAGTAGGCTTGAGAGGCCAAGTGGCCTACTCCTGCTCCTAATTCGTCTGTTTGTATGTTTGTACATCAGAGGCAGAGCAGAAATAGCAGGATATATAGGATGAGTATGTGGCTGAAGAGATGGTGTGAGGGGGAAGGATTCAGATTCCTGGGACATTGGGACTGGTTCTGGGGGAGGTGGGACCAGAACAAAGTGGACAGGTTACACCTGGGCAGGACCGGGACTGATGTCCTAGGGGGAACATTTGCTAGAGTGGTTGGGGAGGGTTTAAACTAAAATGGCAGGGGGATGGGAACCTATGCAAGGAGTCAGATGAGGGGGAATCAAAGACAAGAACAAAAGACAGAAAGCGGAATAAGAAAAGTGATAGGCGGAGAAATCACAGGCAAGAATCAAACAGGGCCTCAGTGAAAAATAGTGGGAACAGGACAAGTAATGTTAAAAAGACAAGCCTTAATGCTTTGTGTCTTAACGTGAGGAGCATTTGCCATAAAATGGAATGAATTAACCACGTAAATAGATGTAAACAGGAATGATATAGTCGGGATTACGGAGATATGGCTGCAGGGTGACTAGGGATGGGAACTGAACATCCAGGGGTATTCAGTATTTAGGAAGGAGAGACAAAAAGGAAAAGGTGCTGGCTAAAGAGGAAATTAACACAATAGTGAGGAAAGATATTAGCTCTGACAATGTAGAATCTGTATGGGTAGAGCTGAGAAATACTAAAGGGCAAAAAATGTTAGTGGGGGTTGTATATAGACACCCAAACTGTAGTGGTGATGTTGGGAATGGCATTAAGCAGGAAATTAGAGACACATGCAATAAAGGAACATCTGTAATTAATATGCATATCGATTGGGCAAATCAAATTAGTAACAATACCATAGGGGAGGAATTCCTGGAGTGTATACGGGGTGTTTTTCTGGACCAATACATTGAGGAACCAACTAGAGAACAGGCCATCATCGACTGGGTATTGTGTAATGAGAAAGAATAATTGGCAATCTAATTGTGCAAGGCCCCTTGGGGATAAGTGGCCATAATATGATAGAATTCTTCATCAAGATGGAGAGTGACGTAGTTGATTCTGAGACGGTGGTACTGAATCTTAATAAAGAAAACTACGATGGTATGAGGCACGAGTTGGCTATGATGCATTGGGAAATGTTACTTAAAGGCTTGATGGTGGATAGGCAATGGCAAACATTCAAAGAGCGCATGGGTGAACTGCAATAATTGTTTATTCCTGTCTGGCGCAAAAGTAAAACAGGAAAGGTGGCCAAACCATGGCTCACAAGGGAAATTAGAGATAGTTTCAGATCCAAGGCAGGGGCATACCAATTGTCCAGAAAAAACAACAGACCTGAGGAATGGGAGCAGTTTAGAATTCAACAAAGGAGGACCAAGGGATTGATTAAGAAGGGGAAAATGGAATAAGAGAGTATGAGAGCTTGCGTGGAACATAAAAACTGACTATAAAAGTTTCTATAGGTATGTGAAGAGAAAAAGATTGGTGAAGACAAATGTAGGTCCCTTACAGTCAGAAACAGGGGAATTTATAATGGGGGAACAAAGAAATGGCTGACCAACTGAATACATACCTTGGTTCTGTCTTCACAAAGGAGGACACAAATAACAAACCAGAAATGTTGGGGAACGCAGGGTATAGTGAGATGGAGGAACTGAAAGAAATCAGTATTAGTAGGGAAATGGTGTTGGGGAAATTGATGGGATTGAAGGCCGATAAATCCCTGGGGCCTGATAATCTACATCCCAGAGTACTTAAGGAAGTGGCCCTAGAAATAGTGGATGCATTGGTGGTTATCTTCCGAGATTCTGTAGACTCTGGAACAGTTCCTACAGATTGGAGGGTAGCTAATGTAACCCCACTATTTAAAAAGTGAGGCAGAGAGAAAACAGAGTATTATTGACCAGCCTGACGTCGGTATTGGGGAAAATTCTAGAGTCCATTATAAAAGACTTAATAGCTGAGCACTTGGAAAACAGTGGCAGAATCAGACAGAGTCAGCATGGATTTACGAAAGGGAAATCATGCTTGACAAATCTACAGGAATTTTTCGAGGATGTAACTAGTAGAGTTGATGAGGGGAAGCCAGTGGATGTGGTTTATTTGGACTTGCAGAAGGATTTTGACAAAGTCCCACATAAGAGATTAGCATGTAAAATTAAGCACATGGGATTGGGGGTAGTGTATTGAGATGGATAGGAAACTGGTTGGCAGACAGGAATTAAAGAGTAGGAATAAACGGGTCTTTTTCCGAATGGCAGGCAGTGACTAGTGGGGTACCGCAGGGATCGGTGCTGGGACCCCAGCTATTCATAATATATATTAATGATTTAGATGAGGGAATTAAATGTAATATTTCCAAATTTGTAGATGACAGAAAGCTGGGTGGGAGGGTGAGCTGTGAGGAGGATGCAGAGATGCTTCAGTGTGATTTGGACAAGCTGAGTGAGTGGGCATGGCAGATGCAGTATAATGTGGATAAATGTGAGGTTATCTACTTTGGTAGCAAAAACAGGAAGGCAGATTATTATCTGAATGGCTATAAATTGAGAGAGGGGAATGTGTAACGAGACCTGGTACCCAGCCGCTGAAGGTAAGCATGCAGGTGCAGCAGGCGGTAAAGAAGACAAATAGTATGTTGCCCTTCATAGCCAGAAGATTCGAGTACAGGAACTGGGATGTTTGCTGCAATTGTACAGGGCCTTGGTGAGACTACACCTGGAATATTGTGTGCAGTTTTGGTCTCATTATCTGAAGAAGGATGTTCTTGCTATAGAGGGAGTGCAGCGAAGGTTTACCCGACCGATTCCTGGGATGGCGGGACTGACATATGAGGAGAGATTGAGTCGGTTAGAATTATATTTGTTGGAGTTCAGAAGAATGAGGGAGGATCTCATAGAAACCTATAAAGTTCTAACAGGACGAGACAGGGCGGTTGCAGGAAGGATGTTCCCGATGGTGGGGGAGTCCAAATCCAGGGGTCATAGTCTGAGGATATGGGCTGGACCATCTAGGACTGAGATGAGGAGAAATCTCTTCACCCAGAGAGTGGTGAGCCTGTGGAATTCACTACTACAAAAAGTAATTGAGACCAAAACATTATATGTTTTCAAGAAAGAGTTAGATATAGCTCTTGGGGGTGAAAGGAGTCAAAGGATATGGGGGGAAAGCGGGAGCAGGCTATTGATTTGGATGATCAGCCATGAATGGCAGAGCAGGCTTGAAGGGCTGAATGGCCTACTCCTGCTCCTAGTTTCTATGTTTCTATGGAGGTGGACACAGGTGGAACGACCACCTTTTACTATCACAAAGAAGGTAGCCAGCCATTGAGTTTAGAGAAAACTGCAGCTCAGTTAAAATCATATACAGCAGAAGCAATGCAGGTGAAAGGGATCACCTCTGTACCTGTATCATACACACAGCAGACAGCACAGTTGCCAATAATTGTTGTAACTGGAGAAGGACCTATCTTTCTGGGCCATGATTGTTTGAAAGTAATCAAAGTAAACTGGCCAGAAATGTTTCAGGCCAGGACAAGAAGGAATCCTGAGCTGAAAGGGAAGGTGCCTTTTGGAATGAGATTTAAAAACTGAAGGACTTTTACAGGAAGCAAGGATCCCTCAGGCCAAAGTTGGTTCCACAGGAAAACCATGAAAAGAAGCGAAATGAATACAGTGCCAACCTGAACCAACTGAAGAAACAGTTGGAAGGATAAAACCCACATGTTTAAATTCCAAGAGGAAGCCAAAAGATACAAACAAAATACAGAAGAACTGAAGAATTCAGTTCAAGGATACAAAAGAGGCATTAGGTGGAAAAGTCATGGAACTTTCCGACGTGCAAATGGGTAACTCAACCCCCGAACTGAACCAAGTTAAGATTTCACCAGAGAGAAATTTGGCCGAGTGTGAAATCAGAATGAAGGATGGGACAAAACCCTATGGCAAACACAAAAAGAAAAAACAGAAAACAAAGCTGAAGTAGGATAGGATTTGTATTCAGAACCCTTTTTGCAGCCGAGAAAGGATACTTGCAAGTTGAAAAAGCTGGGCTTTAATTTTGTCGACAGATGAGTACACTTTTATGAACTGGTTGGGTGTGCATGTACAAATGCATGTACAAATACATATAATGTTTTGGTCTCAATTACTTTCTGTAGTAGTGAATTCCACAGGCTCACCACTCTCTGGGTGAAGAGATTTCTCCTCATCTCAGTCCTCAGTCGTCTCTCTTTACCCAGCACTGTTACACATGCTCCAGTACCTCAAGAGGTAATACTTGCATTAAATTTCCTGGACTCCTCACCAGTGTGCGTGAGACAGATAAAGAATTGGACAAATAGGGTTCCAATTTTAGTAAGAGTCCATGAACGAGTGTTACAAGGGTGGTCAAATGCACAAGAACCTGAAGGATTAAAACCATCCTTTGTAGTAGATCCGAACAGATCTATCAAGACGGTATCTTGTTTTGGGGAGCAAGAGTCATTATCTCTGTGCAAGGAAGATAATGATTATTGCAAGAACTTCATAGTTTGCATCCTGGTATTTCAAAAATGAAAATGCTTGCACAAAGTTATATCTGGTGGCTAGGTATAGCAGTGATAGAGAAAAAATGGTGAAATACTGTCTCCAGTGCCAGCAACAGCTGCCTATTTCATCCCCACTGCATCCGTGGGAGTGGCCTGGTTGACCCTGGGTTAGACTACATATAGACTATGTAGGTCCATTTCTAGGTACCATGTTTCCTGTGATTATCGATGCACATTCCAAAGTGGGTGGATGTGTTTGAAGGGAAATCATGCACCTTGTCTGCAGCCATTGAAAAACTGCGCCAGAGTTTCAGTGTTCATGGTTTACCTGAAGTTATTGTATCAGACAATGGTACTGCTTTCACCAGCACTGAGTTCCAAAGATTTGTGAACCTAAATGGGATTAAACATGTCAGAACAGCACCTTACAATCCCTCTTCTAATGGCTTGGTGAAAAGAGCAGTACAAACCTTTAAAACGGGCATGAAGAAACTATCAGAGGGAACATTAGAAACATGAATTTCAAGACCCCTGTTTAGCTATCACACAACTCCTCATGCGACCATTGGTATAACACATGCAGAATTGTTAATGAAGCACTGACTTCATACGAGATTGAGCCTAGTATTCCCTAATTTAGAGGGTAAAGTGGAGAGATACCAGGGTAGTCAGAAAGTAAATCATGATGTTCACAGTAAAGGTCGAGAGTTTACTGTGTGAGAGACTAGTTTTTGTATGAAATTTTGCAACTGGACCGAGATGGGTCCCTGGTACAATTGCCTCTGGAACAGGACCTTTATCTTATCAGTTAGAAGTGGAAAACAGGATCATTAAGAAACACATGGGTTATCTCAGAAGTCGAGAAACCCCCAACAACCATTTAATCCGCCTGAAATCGGAGTCAAAACTTCGACACCTGAGGTGCCAGGTTAACCTGAGGTGCCAGGTTAACAAAGAGTAGACATACTAGATATCTCTGTTGAAGTAAATAATTTGGAACTGCCATTGCCCAGGGATGTCCCTGAGCTGCAGTTCCTGTGCAAGTCAATCCACTGGAAGAATCTCCTGTTGTAGCGTTGCATTGCTCGAGCCGAATCCAAAAACCTCCTCAAAGATTAAATTTATAATGACATGAACTCTATGTATTTGTTTATAATATAGGTTAAGCTGTTTTGTAAATAAGAGGGTAAAACAAAAGTAAAGGGGGAAGAACGTAATGATTGTAAATTAAACCATTTCTTACTGCTATGGGGATCATGTGACTGTATAGACCAATCAGCCCTAAGCGCAGGAAATCTTAGGGGCAGAGCTTTTTAGCTTTGGGCTTTGAACAAGCATGTAGTCTCCTCAAGTCTGCTAACAAAGTTTATTTGTTTCATACAAGAAACCCCGTCTTTCAATCTCCAAGTTTATTACAGAGAATCAGGTCAGAGCTTCTCTTCATCAGAAATGCTTTCAGCCCTACTGCTGGTCACAGTCATGGCCACTCCAATGATGGCAACTACTGTCTCCTCCAGTATCGGGGTGAGGGCATGCAGTCATACCTGTCTCTCACTGATTAACTGCTGCTGCCTACAATGGTACACCACCCTAATCTGCAAGAAAAAGGGAAGCGTGTCAGGGATTTTGTTGTAAAGTGTTTGGATGATGTGACTGTCATAGTTGAACAGCTGGCAGTGCATACCAGCTGTGAGATGTGGGGGTTAGGCTTGCAACAGTGCTAAGTGTGTGAGGGTGAGTTGAAACAATGAAAGTTAGGTAGGAGTGGTGATTGATTGAGATTGTTAAGTTAGTGCTGGCAGGGGTGGCAAATTGAGCACTATCTGCTGCAGTCATGTAAATGAACAAGCAGCCCAAAATCTGCATTTTGCCTGCATTGGAAAAAAAACAGGTTAATCGCGATCACCCACCCGTTTTTGGTCCTTATGTAATTACAAGATCGCTTTGGCCAGATACTTCCTCACAAAGTATATCTGCAAATTGCCATTTGACATCAAAGCTAAACCATTCCTTCTTCATCCAGCCTCTGCTGGGTTTTATTCTCTGATCATTTAATCAAAAGTGGCAAGAGGATCAAATTATCATGTGGCTTGGGGATGAATGAAGAATTTATGGGTTAATATTGCACCTAACCCAGGCCATCAAACACTTGGCAGAGATAACCTAAATGTGAGATCTTCATAAAGCTTTATGTACATTATAAAGACGTATTCCGTGGCAACTGATTTATTGCACAACCTTGTACTGATCCTCGTTTTCTTTTTGTGCGAGACCTTCATGTGATGTGAGAAATGCATGTCATTAAATCTAAAGTGACAGAAATTCAGTCATTTTAGGTTTACTTAGCAACGTTCAAATGTGATCAAACCGTGGACCATTCTGTTTTTCAATACAAATAGCTGTCTTACAAAAATAGGAATGGATACTGAACAGGACAAAATGTGCTACTGAATATCCCAAAGGCAATAGTGTAGGAGGAGGAAGAGTTGTTTGAGACATCTATCTCAAAATTCCATTTAAATTGTGTTTCTCCTTCACAACATTGAACTAAATGTATTTCATTTGATCCTGATCCAGAGGCATTCAATTATGTCCCTTGAGTCAAAAAATTATTCTAAATGGAGTTGAAAACTGCACAGCTACTTTTTACTTTTAAGCCATTAGGGCCTCAAATAAAGCAACTATAGCTTCCTCCACCTTATACAATTGGATCAGGGAGGGCTCCCATTCAAGTGCTGGCAGTCCACCCAACCATACTAAAGATTCCACCCCTGCAATTTGGGATCGAGTCTATGGCCAATCATTTGGGCCCCTGAGAGTTGTGTTCTGTCACTCTTTGGTGGCAGAGAGCCAACAACTAAACTTTCATTTATATAGCACCATGTAAGATCTTACAGCATCCAGAAGCATCAGGGCCAATGAAGCACTTTGAAGTACGGTCACTGTTATAATGTAGGGAAACACTGGGTGGCCTCTGAAATTTCTAAGGGTTCTGGCAGCACAGAAGCCACCATGTTTAATGGGCCGAATCTTCTGTGGCGTGGCAATCACCATCAGATTGTCACTCCGCTCCTATTTTCCTGCATTAGTCTGGAGCTCCTGGTTGCTCACTCGGACTTCTGGGTCAGCTGTGAAATGTGGAGCGTCACTGCTCCTTGGGGCCTTCAGCGTAGTGCAGGATTATCGGGGGAAACGAAGTCACGCCCCTTCTTTATGGCATAGCTGCCGCAAGCCAATATGCTTAAATGTTCCAAGCCACTTTGACAAGCCACAGAGAGAAGGTGGGGTTTAAGGTAAATTGGCGAGGGGTTAGGGTTGGTCGGGTGAGGGGGTGTCAGATGTTGAGGGTGGGTAGGGAGTTTAGATTTTGGGGGGGCAGTTAAGGGGTAGGGAGGGTAGTTGGGAGATTAGAGGGAGGTTGGGGGGTGGTTGAGACATCGGGTGGAATAAGGGGAGTTGGGGGGGGTGGAAGTCGGATGGTCAGGGGGTCAGGGTTAAGGGTAGTTGAGGATTGGGGGTCAGTTGCGGAGGTTGCGCGGGTAGCCATGGGATGGGGCAGTTGGGGATGGGCTTAGTCAGGGGCAATCAGAGGTTGAGGGGTAGTCGGGGGGGCAGTCAGGAGCATCGTGGGTAGGTGAGAAGTTGGAGGGATAGTCAGGAGGACAGGGGTTAGTTTGGAGGTCAGGAGGGGGGTCCATAGTTGCAGGGGGTCAGGGCGAGCCAGTGCATTAGGGGAGTAGTTGGAGGGCTGTGGTGTTGGTCGGGGTTAGTTGGCTGGTCATGGGATAGTTGGGGGTAGTCAGGGTGGTTAGAAGTTTGGTAATCAGGCGGTCAGGACAGTATTTGGGTGGTCAGGGGGAGGGTAGTTGGGTTGTCAGAGGGAGGGTTGTCTGGTGGTCAGGGGGAGGGTAGCCTGGAGGTCAGGGGGAAGGTAGTCAGGTGGTCAGAGGGAGGGTAGTCGGGTGGTCAGAGGGAGGGTAGTCGGGTGGTCAGGGGAAGGATAGTTGGGTGGTCAGGGGAAGGATAGTCGGATGGTCAGGGGAAGGATAGTCGGGTGGTCAGGGGGAGGGTAGTCAGATGGTCGGGGGGGTTCGTCGGCAGGTCAGAGCGAGATTGGGGAGTAGTTGAGCATTGGGTTAAATAAGGGGAGTAGGGGGTGTCACATGGTTGGAAGATTCAGGGGTGAAGAGTGGTTGGGAAGTGGGGGGCAGTTGGGGGGATTGCACGGGTAGTCAGGGTACGGGGCAGTTGGGGATAGGCTTAGTCAGGAGGCAGTTGGGGGTTGGGAGCTAGTTGGGGATAGTGAAAAGGATCGGGGGCAGTTGGGAGGTTTGAGGGTTAGTCAGGATGGGCAGGGGTTAATTTGGAGATCGGTGGGCGGGGGAGGTCCATGGTTGCAGGGGGTCAGGGCGAGCCAGTGCATCAGGGGAGTAGTTGGATGGTTGTGGTGTTGGTCAGGGTTTAGTTGGCTGGTCATGGGGTAGTTGGGAGTAGTCGGGGTCGTCAGAGGGAGGGCAGTCAGGTGGTCAGAAGGAGGCTAGTTGAATGGCCAGAAGGGGAGTAGTCGGGTGGTCAGGAGGTGATTAGTTAGGTGGTCAGAAGGAAGATAGTCGAGTGGTCAGAGGAGTAGTCGTTCAGTGGACAGGAGAGGTTAGTCAGGCAGCCAGAGGGAGGGTAGTCAGGTGGTCAAGGGGAGGGTAGTCAAATGGTCAGAGGGATGGTAGCTGTGTGGTCAGGGGAAGGTGGTCAGGTGGTTGGGGGAGAGTAGTTATGGGGGCTAGTTGCACGGTTGGTGGTAGTAAGTGGGTTGGGGGAAATTGGGTGGAGAGTGTGGAGGGGAGTCAGGGGGCTTGGGAGGTAGTTGCAGGGGTGGGGTGTTAGTTGGGTGATCAGGAGCTGTAGTCAGGGATTTCAGGGGGCGGGGATCAGTGGTATAGTTACCCAGGAGTTAGAAATGGTTTTCATCCTTCTAACTTTTCCTGGGTAACTATTCTGCAAAGAGAGTTGGAACCATCCGAAGTCTCCAACTTTAAATCAGAGTTTCAGACTCAGGGTAATTGCCCAACAGAAGTTGAAACCTCCCCGGGCATTTTTCGTGCAGTCCTTACGCGGAGACTTCTGAGGGAGTCCCCCGGTGTGTCTTTCGAGGGTACCTCCAGGGTATGAACCTCCAGGGAATGACAGATCTGGTCACGTGTGTCATTTGATTGTTTGTAATAGTATTTATTTTTACAATGGTCAATTCCATTTCTAACCAGATAGTCAGATATTTACTGAGCAATGTTCTGAATGAGTCAATTGATGCAATGTTAATTACATTTTTGTGGTTCTGTTACATGTAACCTCTATTCCATGTCAAAAGACGTTTTTCTGATCTAAAATTTTGTTTGATGCTATTTAATTTTACATTTCATTTCTAGTTTACACTCATGATACAAGCTGAGAGTCTATATTATCTATTGCCCTCAGCATTTTAAAGACCTAGATCATAACTACCCTCATTCTTCTTTCCTGCAATGAAAATATGTTTAACTCAATGACTCTCCATGGCTTGGAAATTTTAGTTCTGGAATTATGTCAAAACCACTTCTCATAAACCTTTTGCAATATAGTGATGTTCTTTTGAGGGGAAAAAAAGTGCAGCGAATACTCCAAATGTGATCTCACTGTAAAAAAATTGCAGTAACTTAATTGTCATGATTTACAATCAAATGCCCTTTTGTTACATTCTAGGACTTGGCTAGTTTTATTCTGGAAACATTCAGTGAGCAGACCATATTGACCCCTTTTTTTCCACTTTTGTTAATGGACTCTTCTCTATCGCATATATGCTTGCTGTTTTGTGGGGTTGTTATGATCCCTGAGGGAACAAACTAACCAAATGACCCCCCAAATGAAGAAATCACCAACAAGGTTTCACTTTTTGTAACTTGTACTTTAACATGTATCAGAACCAATGCAAATTAAACATGAATTAACTGGCAAATGATACATCAAGTAAAATGATAAGTTTCATTTTAAGTGGATGTTACAACAAAGATATGTCTTACACAATCACAACATCATTCCCTGAAGAGCTGTGACACTATGTGCAGTTCAAAAGTTCTCCAGCTCGGCCTCTGGTAGTACGATTTCTCAATTTCCCATTCAATCAAATCAGCCCTTAAGTCATGTTCACCGACAGCCTTATTCCATTCAAGGTCCCTGGAGATAGTCATCACATGAGCAACACACTCCTACAGAACCTCCTTAGTTAGGTTCACGAAAGTCTGGATTGCACAGATTCCCCAGGGATTCCTTTATCTGACTCCTTTATTAAATCCCTGTAAACAGTCTGGTCAGTTCTGGCAAAGCTGAAGCAGCAGAAGTAAAACCATCAATTTCAAAATTTCCTCTCTAACTCTGTATTCAGCTTTCTGTCACGTTTAACTGTATAACACACACTTAGCTCCTTGTAAATGTGCCTCCTCTGTCTCCCCTCTGCTGCAGTTTTCCTTTGTCTGCAGCTTTTCTTTGTGTCTGGCCACATGGCTTTTGTATGTTAACCTCTTGCTTATTGGTTTTGCTTCCAGGTCAAGGGTTGCCAGGTCAAAAGGAGCAATATTTCTTATTATTCAAGAAAATTACAATTGACCCCTTTACAATTGATGCAAACTCTTAAAAGTCTTTTGCAAACATTCTTAAAACCAATTACTGATTCCACAGATATTTTGATGAAATTCCAAATTTTCCTGCACTGCTTCTGGGTCAAAGGTCATCACAAGCATGAATGACCTTTTATTAAGCATTAAAAAACCCATATGCCCATTTAATTAAATGGTCCAGATTCTTTTGAGTGAATAATTTCACCATTTATTACTCCTTAGCGAATGCAAAGTCTCTTCATTTGCTGAGTTTATGGTGATTAGTCAACTACTTCGTCTATAGAGGGGACACTCTTTGGCAATATGCAGAATTACTTGTGCCTTTCCACAAGTGTTTAAAGGGGTTATGTTATTTCACCATCAAATATAAGAAATATTCTCCTCTATTAATAATGAAGAAGATGAAGGGAAGTGGGCCTAGAATAAAATCCTGTGCAGTTCCACTTCAGATGAAGATCCAATTGAAATTCTTTGCAATTATTCCATGAACTCTTTTTTAAAACTATTCTTTAAAGATCTCAGTGTGGGAACTCAGCTAATACTTTCTGGAAATCCAAATCAATTAGACCAACTGAATAGCCCTCATCCACTCATTTAATTACTTCCTCAAATAATTCTAGGAGGTTTGCAAAACTTGAGCTATTTATATTTAGTCTCATTCATTTCCTTGGGGTATGTGTGATATATCGTAAAGAGCCCAGTTACCATGTGGAGACTTGGGGTATTTAACTGTAGTTAATTCTTATGTTAACTTACTGCTATGTAGAAAAGATTTCACATGTATTAGTGCACGATAACATTCAAATGCTTTTTTATTTTTGCAAATCCTTTCACCTATTAATGAGTACTCATATTGGTTGTAGTTTTCAGTTGTGCTCTCAGTTTGACCTGAGTCCAAATTACCTCTTTGAAAGAACATGTAATTACTTGGAAGTTGAAACTCTACCTATCCCCCTCCCCCTAATAATGGACTTAGCGTTTGAATTATTGACATAAAACATGTAACTTCTGTTAAAATTTTCTCAAAGTATATTATTAATAGCCATCAATTCCTAAACTGGGTGTAACATTGCCATGTAAGAGTGGCTTGAATGTAAGTTCTGCAGTTCTTTGAACTATTCATTATGATAGTCATTACGCTTCACTCCTATCAAAACAGGAACTTAAAAGAACCCGTGCAAATAAATGAGAATAATCAGAATGGAATGTAGTCTAACATTAATTTGCAAAACTGAAATGTTTTAAAAATTCATAAATTTTGTCAATAATGAAATGTGGGCTTTTCCCAATTATAAATTATATAGGAACAGAAGTAGGCCATTCAGTCCATCGAATCTGCTCCACCATTCAATGAGATTATGGCTGATCTGATTATCCTCAACTCTATTTTCCTGCCTTGTCCCCATAGCCCTTGATTCGCTTATTGATTAAAAATCTGTCTATCTCAGCCTTGAATATACTTAATGACCCAGCCTCTACAGCCCTCTGCGGTAAAGAATTCCATAGATTCATTACCCTCTGAGAGAAGAAATTCTTTCTCATCTCTGTTTTAAATGGGCGCCCCCTTACTCTGATTTATGCCCTCTGGTCTTAGACTCTCCCACAAGGGGAAGCAATGTCTCAGTATCTACCCTGTCAAGCCCCTAAGAATCTTATATGTTTCAATAAGGTCGCCTCTCATTCTTCTAAACTCCAATGAGTACAGGCCCAACCTACTCAGCCTCTTTTTTTGCACCAGTATGAAGAACTTGAGAACAAGGGTCTTGTACTGCCCTATAAGGAAATAGGAAATCCCAAAGAGAAATTCCCCAGTACATCCTAGGGTATGGTCAGTGCTATTGGCAATAACCTGGAAGCAATTGCTAATCTAGAGATGGTGCATGGCACAAGAATTTTGGAGAGGGGAAAAGGAAAGAAAAACAATAAATAAGACACGAAAATCACAGTTAGGATAGAATGTTATGAATAATATAGAAGTAAATGAAACCATACAAAAGGAAATCAGGAAAGCCCAACAAGGTTACCTCATCAGGAGAAGATTGATATTGTAGTTTTAAGGAATACAGGATCCTGTCTATTTTGTATTTGTTGCAAGGCAGTGACAAATTAGCGAGCTGTTAGAAGTCCAAATGCATTATTAAAAAGAGAGGGAATGATGTGTGCAGCTGTGGTAATCTTTTAAGACCAAGATACGCCACGTTTTCAACCACAATGAAAAAGGTGGCAAAACTGTTGATATGCTAACCTGAGTGAAGCAATTTCTGAAATTAGTATTATTTTGCCACGTTTTCATTATATTGTTAATCATTGTATTGTAATAAATCAAGTAATGTAAGCATGATTTCAGGTGCATTTTAACAATAAGTAACCCTACACAAGCTGTCTAAATACAGTTAAGGGCAATTGTTTGAAAACACTCCACAGCAGTTGACAGTGACAGAGGGGAAGTCTGACTTCCAGCAATTAGTATACACTTTCAGAAGGGAGCCAATTAAAGCTGGGTTGTATATAATTTGAATGGTAGGACCAGGTGAGCTGAGAATGATTTTATTACAATGTCAATGAGCTGCTGTCACTACTGCAAAACAGCTGATCCTCTTCAGGAGATTGCTGAAATGTCAACTGCCGAGATGACATTGAGACTTTAATCTGCCAGACACAGCTGATCTTTAGTATTGTTACTGAGGGGGCATGTTGTTATCTGGAATGCTTTTCAACGTTGGAACTGGACCTGGACCTGAACCTGAACCTGGACCATTTCAATTAAAGGGAAGTGAAAAACAGTTATTCACAGAATCATAGAGTGCAGAAGAGGCCCTTCGGCCCATCGAGTTTGCACCAACACATGAGAAACACCTGACCTACCTACCTTATCCCATTTACCAGCACTTGGCCCATAGCCTTGAATGTTATGATGTGCCAAGTACTCATCCAGGTACTTTTTAAAGGATGTGAGGCAACCCGCCTCCACCACCCTCCCAGGCAGTGCATTCCACACTGTCACCACCTCTGGGTAAAAAATGTTTTTCCTCACATTCCCCCTAAACGCCCTGCCCCTCACATTGAACTTAAGCCCCCTCGTGACTGATCCTTCAACTAAGGGGAACAGTTGCTCCCTATCCACACTGTCCGTGCCCTCATAACCTTGTACACCTCGATCAGGTTGCCCCTCAGTCTTCTCTACTCCAACAAAAACAACCCGCGTCTATCCAACTTCTCATCATAACTTAAATGTTTCATCCCAGGCAACATCCTGGTGAATCTCCTTTGCACCGTCTCCAGTGTAATCACATCCTTCCTATAATGTGGCGACCAGAACTGCACACAGTACTCCAGCTGTGGCCTCACCAAGGTTCTATACAACTCCAACATAACCTCCCTACTTTTGTAATCTATGCCTTGATTGATAAAGGCAAGTGTCCCATATACCTTTTTCACCACGCTACTAACAGGCCCCTCCACTTTCAGAGATCTACGGACACACACGCCAAGGTCCCTTTGTTCCTCAGAACTTCCTAATGCCATGCCGTTCATTGAATACTTCCTTGTCAAATTACTCCTTCCAAAGTGTATCACCTCACACTTTTCAGGGTTAAATTCCATGTGCTAATTATCTGCCCATTTGACCATCCCATCTATATCTTCTTGTAGCCCAAGACACTCAACCTCACTGTTAACCACCCGGCCAATCTTTGTGTCATCCACAAACTTACTAATCCTACCCCCCACATAGTCACCTATGTCGTTTATGTAAATGACAAATAATAGGGGACCCAGCACAGATTCCTGTGGTACACCACTGGACACTGGCTTCCAGTCACTAAAGCACCCTTCTGTCATCACCCTCTGCCTCCTACAACTAAGCCAATTTTGAATCCACCTTACCAAATTACCCTGTATCCCGTGTGCGTTTGCCTTCTTTATAAGCCTTCCATGCGGGACCTTGTCAAAGGCTTTGCTGAAATCCATATAAACTACATCAACTACACTACCCTCATCTACACACCTGGTCACCTCCTCAAAAAATTCAATCAAATTTGTTAGGCATGACCTCCCTCTGACAAAGCCATGCTGACTATCCCTGATCAAACCTTGCCTCTCCAAGTGGAGATAGATACTCTCTTTCAGAAATTTCTCCAATAGTTTCCCTACCACTGACGTGAGACTGACTGGCCTGTAGTTCCTTGGCTTATCTCTACAACCCTTCTTAAATAGCGGAACCATATTAGCTGTTCTCCAGTCCTCTGGCACTTCCCCCGTGGCCAGAGAGGAATTAAAAATTTGGGCCAGAGCCCCTGTGATCTTCTCCCTTGCCTCCCTCAGCAGGCTGAGACACAAATCATCTGGACCTGGAGACTTGTCCACTTTTAAGCCTGCCAACACCTCCAACACCTTGTCACTCCCTATATCAATTTGCTTAAGAACCTCGCAGTCTCTCTACCCGAGTTCGATAACTTCATCCTCATTCTCTTGGGTGATGATGGACGTGAAGTATTCATTCAACACTCTAGCGATGTCCTCTGGCTCCACCCATAGATTGCCTGCTTGGTCCCTTATGAGCCCTACTCTTTCCCTGGTTATCCTCTTCCCACTGATATACTTATAGAATATCTTGGGATTTTCCCTACTTTTACCAACCAGAGCTTTCTCATAGCCCCTCTTTGCTCTCCAAATTGCTTTGTTAAGCTCCACCCTGCACTTTCTGTACTCCACTAATGCCTCTGCTGATTTGCTTTGCTTGTACCTGCTAAAAGCCTCTCTTCTCCTTCTCATCGTAACCTGAATATCTCTGGTCATCCATGGTTCTCAGAGCTTGTTACTCCTTCCTATCACCCTAGAGGGAACATGTTGAGCCTGTACCCTCCCCATTTCCTTTTTGAACATCCCCCACTGCTCCTCTGTAGATTTCCCCACAAGTAACTGTTCCTAGTCTACCTTGGCCAGATCCTGTCTTATTTTACTAAAATCCACTCTCCCCCAATCCAAAACATTTTTTTGCAACTTGTCGATTTCTTTGTCCATAACAAACTTAAACTGTACTATGTTGCGGTCGCTATCACTAAAATGCTCCCCCACCACCACCTCAGCCACCTGTCTGGCTTCATTCCCCAGAATTAGGTCCAGCGCTGCACCGTCCCTTGTTGGACCCTCTACACATTGACCTAAAAAGTTCTCCTGTACACATTTCAAGAAATCCACTCCATCCAAGCCCTTAACTTTATGTCTATCCCAATTAATGTTGGGAAAGTTGAAATCACCTAATATAATTACCCTATTGTTGTTGTTTATACACGCCTCCACAAATTGTGCACATGTTTGCTCCTCACTTTCTCGCTGACTACCTGGGGGTCTATAATAAACACCTAATAATGAGGTTGCCCTTCTTTATTCCTAAGCTCTACCCACAAAGCTTCATTCAATGCTCCTTTCAAAATATCATCTCTCCTTGCTGCAGTAACTGATTCCTTAACTAATAATGCAACGCCTCCTCCTCTTTTACCCCCTCCCCTGTCTCACCTGAAGATTCTATATCCCAAAATGTTAAGCTGCAAATCCTGCCCTTCCCTCAACCACGTCTCAGTGATGGCTACTATATCACAATTCCAAATGTCAATCCTCACCCTTAACTCACCCGTTTTATCTGTAATACTCCTTGCATTAAAGTAGAGGCCATCCAGCCTTGCCTTACTCCCTTGAAGCTTATTGCAGCTGTACTCCCTCTGACTTGATTGTTTTACTGTATTATGATGTGTCCCTATTTGGCTAACATTCTGTGTCCCCTCCTCCTGCCGAATTAAACTCCTCCCAACAGCACTAGCAGACATGCCCACAAGGATGTTAGTCCCGCTCTAGTTCAGATGTAGACCATCCCGCTTATACAGGCCCCACCTTCGCCAGAAACGGTCCCAGTGATCCAGGAATCTAAAACCCTCCCTCCTGCACCAATTCTTAAGCTAGATATTCATCTGCGCTATTCTCCTATTTCTGAGCTCGCTAGCACATGGCACTGGGAGTAATCCAGAGATTACAACCCGAGAGGTCTTGCTTTTTAGTCTACTGCCTAACTCCCTGAATTCTTGATGCAAGACCTCATCCCTCTTTCTACCTATATCATTGGTACCAACATGTACCACAACCTCTGACTTATCACCCTCCCCCTTCAGGATGCCCTGCAGCCATTCAGTGACATCCTGGACCCTGGCACCAGGGAGGCAACATACCATCCTGGAGTCATGTTGATGGCCACAGTAGCGCTTACCTGTTGCCTTGATTATAGAATCCCCTATTACTATTACTTTTCTTCCCTTCCTCCCCTCCTGTACAGACAGGCTGCTTATGGTGTCAGAAGCTTGGCTCTATCCGCAGTCACTTGAGGAACCAGAGACCTCATCAGCCTCCAAAACGGAATACCAATTTGTGAGTGGGACCCCAGGTTACTCCTGAACTACCTGCCTGTTCTCTTGGACTGTCTGGTGGTCAACCATTCCCTTCCTTCCTCAAGTCCCTTGCTGTGTGACCACCTCTCTAAACGTGCTATCCATGATGCTCTCAGCTCACGGATGCTCCACAGTATCCCCAGCCATCGTTCCAGCTCTGAAACCTGAGCTTCCAGGAGCTGCAGCTGGACTCACTTCCTGCACACATGCTGGTCCCAGGCACTGGAAATGTCCCTGGCTTCCCACAAGGAGCATGAGGAGCACACTATGGCTTGGAGCGCTCCTGCCATGACTTATCCCTTTAAATTAAACCTTTTAAGTCAATTACTCTAGGGCCCTTCTTTCCTGATCCTCGTTACTGTAGATTATACAAACTGTAAACCACAAAAAGACCTTAAACTATAAGCGATTAAAGTAGTAAAGTACTTACCAGTGATTCCTTTCCCTTGTAGCCTCTACTGCTGCAGCACGCTCTGAAGGTTTAAGAAGTTGGATAGCAAGGAAAGAATGCAAAGAGCACCTCGTCCTCTATGCACCAAATTCCTGCTTTGCCCAAATTCTGAATACCCACTCTGGCTGTGCCCCACTCAGGGTGTGCTCACTCTCCTCTTCGTGTGCAAGCACACTGTGATATTGTGTATTTCCTTCCCAGGAGTGGCATTAATAACAGACGTAGAAAAAGCTGGACTTTGTCGGCCCCCATGCTGAGGTATGATGAAGCCCATTGTTACAAATCCATGACTTTATAAGGTGGTTATTTTTTAAACTGCCTCCTTTAATTTAAGGTAAAACAAAATGTCCTAGAAGATGGAATCATATTGAACTGTGCCCGTAGTCATGCCCATGTGATTTGGTTGTCAAGAGGACAGACATCCCGTTCAAAACCCATAAAAAATCAAATGTCTGTTTTCATACTTTGACACAAAAGAGGGGTAACAGGACTCAGACAGGCAGAAAGACCTGGGGGAGAATTTTTCCTCTGGTGGGCAGGCTGGGTGAGAGCGAACGGGGGCGGGCAAGGAGCCAATCACCACCTGCGATCGGTTGCGCACTCCCATTTTATACAGATGTGCCAATTAAGGCCTGCCCAGCACAATGCATGGCTGGTAGCGCTCAGCGCCCCCTGTGCGGGTGGAGGGAGGAGGGAGAGTTGGGGCCTGCGTTCTTTCGCGGAGCTGACTCAGGGAGATTAAGTAGATAATAAAACTTCTTTTAAAATAAAGTGAAAAATTATTTAAACATGTCCCCTCATATGACAGCATCACATGAGCTGGGACATGTTTGTGAAGTTCGCAAAATTTATTTAATTATTTTATAGAACCTTCATGAAACCTCATCCCGCCCGTGGATGAGGTTTCCTGAAAAATGCAGAGGCCGCTTGGGCTCTTCACCTGCCCAACCTTAAGGTTGGACGGGCAGCATTGTTAATAAGTTAAATTACTTTTTTAATGGCCTTAATAGGCCGTTGACAGTTCGGCCGGTGCGCAGCCACCTCCGGCGCACGCATGCCAAATGAAATAGCGAATTGACGCGCGATGATGTCGGAAACCTGACGTCATCTCGCATCATTTTACCCATCGGCGTGTCGGGCCTGCCCCTGCATGCCGACGGCAATGTTCTGCCCCCGGAGGGGAAGATGGAAGACAGCTGCTGCTGTGCCAAGCAGAGGGAAAGGCTACTTTGAGGTTAACCACCAAGCAGAATGCTGGTGAGAATGGATTTCCTATCCGAAGAGACAGGAGTTGCAGAGCGTTTAAGACCAACAAGTCACCAGAGTGTGCCTTGCTGCTGGGAGTTGGTTCAATGATACTCAGGAACTTGAATGAAGGGGCTTTCAAAGGGACACTGGAAGACTTGCTTTTCAGGGGATACTGGAAGACTCACCTTGGTATGGCAGGGCCATCCCGTTCTACCAAGAAAGTACATATCCCTGTCCTCATCTATGCATGCTTGAACATAGGGACATCAGAGCAGGAGTAAGCCATTCAGCCCCTTGAGCCTGCTCCACCATTCAACTAGATCATGGCTTATCATCTACCTCAATGTCATTTTCCCACACTAGCCCCATATCCCTTGATGTCTTTAGTATCTAAAAATGTGTCAATCTCAGCCTTGAACATTCTCAATGAATGAGCTTCCACAGCCCTCTGGGGTAGAGAATTGCAAAGGTTCACTACCCTCTGAGTGAAGAAATTCCTCCTCAACTCAATCCTAAATGGCATGGCCCTTATTCTGAAACTGTGTCCCCTGGCTAAAGACCACCCCCCCAAGCCAGAGGAAGCATCCTTCCTGCATTTACCATGTCTAGCCCCTTAAGAAAGTTGCATGTTTCAGTGAGATCACCTCTGATTCTTCTGAACTCTAGAGACTACAGACCCAGTTTCTGCAATCTCTCTTCAAAAGATAGTCCCGCCATCCCAGGAATTAGTCTAGTGAACACCTGCTGCACTCCCCTATGGCAAGTATATTCTTCCTTAGGTAAGGGGACAAAGATGGTACACAATACTCCAGCTACAGCCTAACCGAGGTTCTATACAATTTTTCAAAAATTCATTCACGGGATGTGGGCTTCGCTGGCTGGGCCAGCATTTATTGCCCATTCCTAGTCACCCTTCAGAAGATGGCAGTGAGCTGCTTTCTTTAACTGCTGCAGACCATGTGGTGTAGGTACACCCACAGTGCTGTTAGGAAGGGAGTTCCAGGATTTTAACCCAGCAACAGTGAAGGAATGACAATATGTTTCCAAGTCAGGATGGTAAGTGACTTGGAGGGGAACTTCCAGGTGATGGTGTTCCCATCTATCTGCTGCCCTTGTCCATCCAGATGGTGGTGGCTGTGGTTTTGAAAGTTGCTGCCTAAAGAGTCTTGGTGAATTCCTGCCGTGCATCTTGTAGATGGTACACACTGATGCTACTGTACGTTGGTGGTGGAGGAGGAAGTGAATGTTTGTGGATGTAGTGCCAATCAAGTGGGCTGCTTTGCCCTTGATGGTGTCAAGCTTCTTGAGTGTTGTGGGAGCTTCACTCATCCAGGCAAGTGGGAAGTATTCCATTACACTCCTGACTTGTAGATGGTGGACAGGCTTTGGTGAGTCAGGAGGTGAATTACTCATCGCATCATTCCTAGCCTCTGACACAGTATTTATATGGCTAGTCCAGTTCAGCTTCTGGTCAATGGTAACCCCCAGGACATTTGATAGTGGGGGATTCAGTGATGGTAATGCCATTACACATCAAGGAGTGATGGTTATATTCTCTCTTGTTGGAAATGGTCATTGCCTGGCATGAATGTTACTTGCCAATTGTCAGCCCAAGCCTGAATATTGTCCAGGTCTTTCAGCATTTGGAGTCACAAATGGTGTGGAACATTGTGCAATCATCAGCGAACATCCCCACTTCTGACCTTATGATGGAAGGAAGGTTGTTGATGAAGCAGCTTAACACGTTTGAGCTGAGGAACTCCTGCAGTGATGTCCTGGAGCTGAGATAACTGACCTCCAACAATCACAACCATCTTCCTTTGTGCTATATATGACTCCAACCAGCAGAGAGTTTCCCCCCCCTGATTCCAGTTTTGCTTAGGCTCCTTGATGCCACACTCAAGTCAAGTGCAATCTTGACCGATTGACAATTAGACTTCTAAATTCCAGATTTTTATTTAATTCAAATTTCACCACCTGAGGATTTGAACCCAGGTCCCCAGAGCATTACTCGGGATTACTAATCCAGTAACAATACCACTACACCATTGCCTCCCCTTTACTCCTGTACTCAAATCCTCTAGTGATAAAGGCCAAAATACAACTTGCTTTCCTAATTGCCCTAATTGCTTGTTGCACCTGCATGTTAACCTTCAGTGACTTGTGAACAAGGACAGCCAGGTCCCTTTAGACAGCAACACTTCTCAATCTCTCACCATTTAAGTAATACTCTGCACACCTCACACTTATCCACCTTATATTCCATCTGCCATTTTCTTGCCCACTCACTAAACCTGTCCAAACCCTTTGAAGCCTGTTTGCATTATCCTCACAACACACTGTCCCACCTAGTCTTGTGACATCTCCAAACTTGGAAATATTACATTTGATCCCCATGTCCAAATCATTGACACAGGGTAGGATTTTCTGGCCCCAACACCGGCAGGCATCACCACAGGCAGGACAGGAACATTTGGAGAGCTGCTAAAAGTCAGCAGTTCTCCAAATTTTCCCGTCCCGCTCGTAACGATGTCCTCCACTGGCGGGACCGGAAAATCCCGACCATAGATTGTGATAGCTGGGGCTCAAGTACTGATCCTTGCAGTACTCCACTAGTCACCGCCTGCCTACCTGAGAATGACCCATTTATTCCTACTCTCTGTTTTCAGCCTGTTAATCATTCCTCAATCCATGCCAGTATATTGCACCCCATCCCATGCACTCTAATTTTATTTACTGACCTCCTAAAAATCCAAATACACCACATCCACCAGCTCTCCCTTATCTATTCTGCTAGTTACATTCTCAAAAAACTCCACCAGGTTTGTCAAACATGATTTCCTTTGCATAAATCTATATTAACTCTGCCCAGTCAGATCATTATTTTCTCACTGTCCAGTTATCAAATCCTTTATAATAGATTCTAGTATTTTCCCTACCACCAACTCCTCTGAGGGGTTGTGAACCATGAGTCAGCCAAAAGCTGGCCCGACTCCATGGAAATTGCAGGGTGTTAGGAGACACCTATCCCCCACAGTGGAGCCTGCCAGGTCTGGAGCGCAGGGTGTGTGCTTGCTACGTGCACTCTTAACCCACTCCAGTGAAAACTGGGACTGCTGGGAATAGGGGCAGGAAGCCAGGAACCAGGTCCCGCCCATCATTTTTAAGTAGCTCCAGAGTCATTCTGACTCCATGAAAGTCTGGGCCTAGGTGTGAAACAGCACCAGGAAAACTGAATATAAATCCTAAAATGGATAATTAAAGCAATATTTTAGGATAAAAGCTCTCATTTTCATAATTTATATTATGACTAATGTTGATACAATAACTAAACAGCCCAGGTGTATTTTGTAGTTACGTTCACACTCCAGCTGTAGTATTGGCATTAAATGCTTTTGCCATACACTTTGTAAGAATAAGGTGAAGGTGATTAAAAATATTATAAATGTTACTACAAGGAGCCAAGATCACAACCATACCAGCACAAGAAGTTGCAGGAACAGGAAGACTACTATTGTTCCTGTTTCTTATGTTCTTAAGCTTACCAGGCTTAAGCTGGTTACAGGTTTTTATGCAATTAAGAACATAAGAACATAAGAAATAGGAGCAGGAGTAGGCCATTTGGCCCCTCAAGCCTGCCCCGCCATTCAATAAGATCATGGCTGATCTGCCCCAGGCCTCAACTCCTCTTTTGTGCCAGCTCCTCATAGCCCCAATATTTCAAAACTCTATCTACCTCCCCTTTAAATACATTCAGTGATCTAGCCTCCACAACTCTCTGGGATAGAGAATTCCAGACATCCACTATCCTCTGAGAGAAGAAATTCTTTCACATCTCAGTTTTAAATGAGTGTCCCCTTATTCTGTAACTATGTCCTGTAGCTCGAGATTCCCCCACTAGTGGAAACATCTTCTCAACATCTACCCTGTCAAGCCCCCTCAAAACCTTGTACTTTTCAATACGATCGCTCCTCATTCTTCTAAACTCTAATGAATAAAGGCCTAACCTGTTTGGCCATTCTTGATGAGTCAACCCTTTCATCCCAAGAATCAGCCTAGTGAATCTCTTTTGAACTGCCTCCAATGCCAATATATCCTTTGTTAAATACGGGGACCAAAACTATACGCAGTGCTCCAGGTGCAGCCTCACAAACACCCTGTACAGTTGTAACAAGACTTCCCTATTTTTAAACTCCAACCCCGTAGCAATACGGGCCAAAATTCCATTTGTCTTCTTAATTACTTGCTGCACCTGCATGCTAACTTTTTAAGAACATAAGAAACAGGAACAAGAGTAGACCATTCAGCTCCTTGTGCCTGCTCCGCCATTCAATAAGATCTTGGCTGTTCTTCTTTTGTTTCAATTTCCACATTCCTATTTAACCACAATAACCTTTGATTCCCTTGCCTAACAAGGATATATCTATCTTTTGTGTTTCATGCACAAGAACACCCAGATCCCTCTGTGCTGCCCTTTTTTTGGAGTCTGTCTCCATTTAAATAATAGTCTGCCTTTTGATTCTTCCTACCAAAGTGCATGACCTCACACTTTCCTACATTAAACTCCATCTGCCAATTTTTGCCCACTCACTCAACCTATCTACATCCCCTTGCAGATTCTTTATGTCCTCATCTCAACATGCCCTCCCATCTATTTTTTTTCTATCAGCAAATTTGGATACATTACACTCTGCCCCCTCCTCCAAGTCACTAATATAGATAGTAAATAATTGAGGCCCTAAGACTGATCCTTGTGGCACTCCACTAGTAACGTCTTTCCAACCCGAAAAAGACCCATTAATCCCGACTCTCTGTCTTCTGTGTGTTAACCAATCCTCAATCCATGCTAACACATTACCCCCAACACCGTGAGCTCCTATTTTGTGCAATAATCTTTTATGTGGCACTTATCGAATGCCTTCTGGAAATCCAAATACACTACATCTACCGGTTCCCCTTTATCAACTCTGCTGTTATATCCTCAAAAAACTCTAGCAAATTTGTTAAACATGATTTCCCTTTCACAAAACCATGTTGACGCTGTTTGATTGGGTTAAGCTTTTCTAAATGTCCTGCGATTTCTTCCTTAATAATGGACTTTAACATTTTCTCAATAACAGATGTTAGACTGATTGGTCTATAGTTTCCTGCTTTTTTGTCTTCCTCCCTTCTTGAACAGGGGCATCACATTAGCAGTTTTCCAATTCGCTGGGACCCTCCCGGAATCCAGTGAGTTCTGGAATATTTCGACCAATGCCTCCACTATTTCTGCAGCCACTTCCTGTACAACACTTGGATGTAGGCCATCAGGTCCTGGTGAATTGTCTGCCTTTAGTCCCATTAGTTTGTCAAATACTTTGTCCCTCATGGTAGAGACTGTTATAAGATATTTCCTCCCATTAGCTCTTTGCTTAATCTTTGGAATGTTTGTAGATTCCGCCACTGTGAAGACTGATGCAAAATATTTGTTTAAATTACCTGCCATTTCCCCGTTCCCCATTATCAATTCTCCAGTCACGCCCTCCAATGGTCTCACGCTCACTTTAGCCACTGTCTTTCTTTCTATATACCCGTAGAAGCTCTTGCTGTTTGTTTTTATATTTCTTGCCAATTTACTTTCAAAATCAATTTTCTCCCTCTTTATTAGCTGTTTAGTCATCCACTGCTGGTTCCTAAACAATTCCTAATCCTCTGGCCTATCATTAGTTTTCACCGCTTTGTATGCCTTAGTTTGTGATGGGATATTGTCCTTGACCACCTTTGTTAACCACGGGTGGTTCATCCCTCTCATCAAGTCCTTCTTTTTGACCAGGATAAATTTTTACTGTGCTTTATGAAATATCTGCTCAAATGTCTCCCACTGTTCATCCACTGACCTTCCCTGTAGTCTATTTAACCAGTCCACTTTAGACAACTCTTTCTTCGTACCTCTGTAATTGCCCTTATTTAAGTCGAGGATACTGGTTTGCGTCCTGAGTTGCTTGCCCTCAAACTCAATTTAAAATTCTACTATGTTGTGATCACTACACCCCTAGAAGATCTATAACTCATATTAACCCCATTTCATTACACATTACTAGATTCAAAATATCCTGTTCCTGGGTGGATTCTACATTGCATTGCTCTAAGAAACAATCTCTGATGCACTCTACAAATTCATCTTCCATGTTACCCCTGCCATTCTGATTTGTCCATAAAATGCTGGTGAAACATTCAAAGGGTGCATTTATACTAAGCAAGTTTAGCAATCATTCAAAGTGAAGGCAAAATCCAAATTTGGTGCAATTATTTGTTTGCACTAGAGGCGGGAAAACTAAAGAACCTGGGCAGGAACCACCAGCATTCTGATTTATGTCGTGTGAATATGATCAACATGTGGATGCCAAGGACAGCATTCGCTCTCTCCCTAACTATGAAGCATCAGACACTATGAAGTTACAAATCTTTCTCCATCTCTCCATTAGGCTAGCAAGGACCATCTTCACCAAGCCCTCCTGTCCGCTCAAATTTGGCTGTAAAATAAAATGTGTTTTACAATGTCTTTGGCACTGTGGCTCTAGGATTTGGAGTATTGGCTGGGGACAAAAACTTTAAATGAAATGCGGAAGAGATTAAGCTACTAGAATGAAGCAAGGATGCATGCAAGGTGAGTAGAAGAAATGTTGTAGGTTGGATTTGCAATAAGAGCTGTGTCACTAATGTAATTTGCTTGGGAGAAAGTTTGAAATAACATCAGGCAAGCAGGCTTTAAAGAGTTAGGAATTACCAGTGGTAAGCAATCAAGTCAGTTGATTCATTTAAAGATGAGGCTGCAAGTTGTCAGGACATTGTTTGTGAGAGTGTGAACGTTCTGGAGGCAGTATTCTGTGGACCAACAGTTGATGACCTGCTGCCTGGCTTGTGAGGGAGCAAGGCAGTGGGAAGCGAACGTGGAGGAGACAGGGTGGGGGGGTGCGGAGTGTATGATACTAGAAAAAATCCAAGGAGTGAGGTAGGTAGGATGGTTACTGGGCGCAGGGGATGAGGTAATTAGAGCTGCTATTCTAGGAGAGATGGGGATAAATAGGTAAGGATTGATGAAGAAGAAGTTGTAAAAAGATTAACTAATCTTAAAGAAAGGCAAGAAGCTGTAGACATACAGCCAGAGAAGGGACAGCGTAAGTCAACTCCTGTAAATGTGAGGTGCTCGGACTGCAGGGTGAAGTAACTGATACCACTGTACCTGAGAAGCATCCATGACCAAACCAAATTTGCGGCCTATCTATTTCCTGTAGTCTTCCTCACAGTTTGCTGTGCCTCCGAGCAAACTCTTTCCAATGCATCTGTCCAAATTATCCATACAAAGAAAAGCAAAAGAAGGGGTAGAAATTAAGTTGGAAGAAATGCCCTCGGAAGATTTCCTTCCAAGGTGATAAAGCTCCTGAGACTCCTTATGAGGAATAACTGGTTAAAAAGAGCAGTGGGAGAGTAATCACATGAAAAGTTCACTATTGAGAAAGTGAGAAAACTACAGCTGCATTTAACTTATAAAAATGACAAGATGGTGAAACATGCTGCAAGGTTTGCATTCCTCTCTCTCCCCCATTATTGTTCGAAGAGACATTAACCAGATTGTGGTTCTTTTAAGCCGTGGGAGACATTTAACTCTAAACATCACTTCCTGATCACATAACCAAAACAGCTGTGGATTCCCACTGGAAATGAAGCAGGTTTCTGAGGCATCTGCGTGGGTCGGCTATTAAGGTATTGCTGGTGCTCTGGAATTCCTTCCCTGTGCCTGGAGGATGCCATTCTCTTGCAATATGTTACTGAAAGTTGCAAAAATGGAACCTCTTGCTCCAGATACTGGATTTATGATGCTGCATAATGGTTAGCTTCCACATTGTCCTTTTTTGGGAAAAAAAATAAGACTTCTGCATATGTCTGAATTATATGTTGCTAAGCAGGAATATTAGTATTGCCCTCTGGTTCTTTTTATCAGATGACCTCTCAGCCATTTTTCCTGCTCCTTTACTTTTATCAATGTCTTTGCTGCAGCTATTCTCTCATCATTCATGTAGGGACATTCAATTTATTCCACTCATACTGGCCGCACTAAAGTATAGCTGGTAAGTTTGTGTAGCAAAGTTACATGAATTCTTGTTGCAATAAAGACGCATTAATATGACACATCTACGAAAGTAAATGCTGGTTAATGCATCTAAGTGGTACTCAGTGTATATCTTTCAGCTATACATGGCAGTACTGCAGGTAACATCATCCAGATATCATCACTATGGTAACAGTTATAAGCTTGTACAGTCATCATGATATCATCCCCACCAACCTCACAGAACAACAGTGGCCTCCTTAAACAGCACTTAAGTGGCCAAGCAAACAAAAGAGTTGTTTTGTGTTTCAAGTGAAATGAAAACGTTGCTCGGGCAAGGCCAATATTTTCCATTTAATATAATTTGGGGATGTCGATAGTTAGTTCTCAGTTTTATCATGGTTTGCTCTGGATTTTATTTGGTCAGTGATAAACAGCATTCAGTTGTCACTCTAATGTGGAACAGCACACACACTTTCTCTGTCTCCTCCTGTTTGCCGTTACTGTGCCTGCTCTTCCTCTCTTGTCCCTTACACTCATTTTAGCAATTCCAGAACATTAATAATAATAATAATGATTCTGGTATCGACAGGCGATGACTGAGTCAACCTGACGGGGAATCTGCCCAAAAGCTGCATCCATACAATCTGTGATAAATGTCCCTGATGACCGCTCGGTGTTGCATCTGTCTTTATGCATAAAGTAAATCCATTCAGTTTATAACGGCATCAGGGATTATTGAAGTAACAGGAGGCATGCTTCAATAAAAGGAATGCGTAAGGACTTGCCCCTCATAGTTTACTTGGCTCCAAGCCATCACCTGTTATATTATCTTACATTCAAAAAGGCTTTAAATTTGAATAAAGACTTTGATAAGTGCACCGAAAATCCAAATGATATATCCCCCGAAACTTTAGGAGTTTACAAGAATCTCATGTTTAATGATGTAAGTGCTGGGGAACATCCTGTAACAACTATCCTTATCACTTCACTCAGTGAGATTATCAATTCATGCTATTTGACTGTGTGCCCATAGCTACTATTAACTGAGCTGACACAATGCAATGCTATCATGTAGGATAGTTACAGCCAAAAGCAATCAAGGCTGAAATCAGAATCCTGTAGGAGGTGTCAGTACTGTAGGTCACTCTGTTGTTGCAGGATCCTATAATGGAACAGCTTTTACAGAATTAAAATTTGCCTAAATTGTATCACCCCAGCCAACAGTAATGCTTATTTGTATCCCAGTTTTAAAATAATATTTAATTTGTCAGTGTTCCGCCTTCTTTTACTCAGGCAGTCCCTCGGGACCAGGGATGACTTGCTTCCGCTCTGGTTTGATGGGGTGTGAAATGGCGATCTACATTCTCTGCCACATATTGGGCAGGTGATGCTTGAAAGGTTGAATGGATGGGTTGTTTGGAGGTTTGTGTGCTCCCTCCGACATCTGGGCTTCACCTCTGCACATTCTCTTCAAAGTCTCTCGATGTGTTTTATGCCTTCCTGAATAAGCCTCCAACATTTTGGTCGGTAACAAACCAGGGTCGCATAACAGTCGGTGGGTATGTTTGACCTCTTTAGGGATGCCTTGAGGACATCCCTAAAATGTGCCATCACCTGTATCCCAATTAGACCACATTTGGGTATTATTTTAAGTCAAAGCTGGAATGAGGTTATCTCCTGAAAAATTTTGAATTAGAGCACTATGTTTTGTGTAGAGTGTGTGAGGATGCATTTTAAAGTCCTTCCAAATTGTTGGAATTTTACAGAACTTGTTTTCCTTTGTTCTCAATTTTAGGAGAAAGATTCCTTGTGCTGTCTTAACATCGTTTAAAAATCAGAGGAACAGTGTTTTTTGTTACAAATTATGTAAAACCATGTCAGTAGAACTCGGATGTGCATTATTGATGGTCACTGTTAACACATTTCAAGTATGCTCTAGATATTCTCTTAATTGCAGCAAAAGGTCTGTACCCGTGTCCCCTACAATTAGACATTTCCCAGAATGGAACACCAGTAAAAACGGTGAAATAAGAATACTGGACTGAACTGGTCTTGAATACCTTAAAATGGAACACCAGTAAAAACTGGAAAATAAAAGTGCTGGTCTGAACTGGCTTTTCCTTCTGGGTTATCTTTATTGCCAAATATGACTACTATAATGTGACTCAGGGACTGAAAAATGAGATAATCTTGTTTTGTGCACCAGACACTATAATGTCACACTTGCATCATGTGAGTTTTGTCCATGTTTTGGATAGTAGATTGATACAATAGTGAGATGTGGCCAGCTGTAGACAAAGGAAATGGTTTGTTTTACTAATAGGATATGAATGAGCAGTGTAAAGTTTTCAGTGAAATTTGATCTAATTCATATGGCATGTGCAATATTGAAATAAATTACACAAATGCAATCCCTGATCTAGGGCTAACTTCACTTTACAAATCAACATGTGCTAAAGGCCCAACCAAAGGAAGAGAGGGATCTTTGCCCCCTGACATTTTTCAATCTAAACTTGCTTCTGTCTTCTCCAGTAAGTTAGGAAAAACGTTTGGTCCCCAATATTAACCGGGAGCTGAGGGAGGCCACAACAAGCTGAAGAGCCTGGCAAGGTTTGGAGGCCCTGCCGATTTTAATGGCAGGGCTTCATCTCAATAAAATGATGCAGTCAGCCTGGCAGCAAAGGTAAGTAACAGGAAGCCGCAGCCGGGATTGTAGAGGCAGATCCCATCAGCTAGCTTGGGGGTAGTTGTGGGGCCGGAATCTTGAGGCTCACAATCAGGAGGGGAATGATAGAAGGCTGTGGACAGAGCTGAAAAGGAGGGGGATTAGGAATGGGAGAGGGGGGTTCAAGAAACTCTAAAGGAGGCCCAAGACTTCCCTGTGAGTCCTGGAGGAATACGCCTGCACCTCAACCCACAAGAAAACCCGAAAGGCAGGAAAGATTAAATGACAAAAAAAGATAATAGTGCAAGACAAGAAGAGAAAATAATGGGAGGACTAATAAAAGAAAAGATGTGTTCAGGGGAAGTGTAAATGGGAAGGTAGAATAAGCACCAACAGCTGCTCTCCTTAAAAAAAGCTGAGATTATGATCTGAAATTGTTGAACTCAGTGTCGAGTTTGAAAGGCTGTCCCTCTAGTCACTTAATCTCTCCTGTTACCCACCCTATCTCACCTCCCAATTTCCCTGACTGACTTAAAAACTGCTACATGCCTCAGCACTCTCAGTTCTGATGAAGGGCCACTGACCTAAAAGGTTATCTCTGTTTCTCCCCCCACATATACTGCCAGACCTGTTGAATATTTCCAGCATTTTCTTTTCATATCAAAGCCCAATTATACTGCTTTTTAGTAAAGAAATATCAATGGTTGTGAATATTACATCTTCCTGATTGTATCTGCCATGGAGTGGTAACGAGTTGATTCCCTTTCAAACTAACTTTAGCAATATGCATTGAGTAAGTTTAGGTATGTTGTAGAAACCTGACTGAGATACATCTATTCAGTTACTAATCAATATACTAAATCAGTCATCAGGTGAGAGTTATGTAACACTATTGAAAACATGTCCATGAGGATTTTTCCATTCAGTATTTTCAGAGCTCTGCTTATGCAAAAACCATAAATGTACATAGTGCTTGTGATCTCACTACAAACACCAACTATCAGAACTCTTCAGAGACCAGAGAATATCTTGATCCACAAATAAGCCTCCTATTTTATGGATAACTATTTGCTGTCCTTGAAAGCATACATTTTATTTATTTTTAAGTTAATCCGGCATGAATTCCCCACCCAACTGAGAAGAAACACAATGAAAGTTACACCAAAATAAATTATAGATTGGATCTTAGAATTTAATTTAGTGTTAGCATGGCTCAGTTGCACCAGGGTGATCTTGAAGTTCGGGTGAAGCTTCACTTCAAGACTTCATCCAGGTTGACATTTCAAAGCTGCATTGTATGAGCTGCCATCATTCATTCATTCATTCATTCATCAAAGGTTTATTCCCATTGTGGCCAGAGACCAAACTGAGGCAAGTAAAATGCAAAACAATAAAAAAAAAGAAAGTTACAAAAAATAGTAGAAAGAAAAGCAAGAAGTTCAGGTGAAAATTCACTGGCAGCACCACAGCCAACAGCATCATCATTGATTCACAAAGTAGCTGCAACTTCCTTCAGATTCAAGTTAGATGTTGAGACAATGCCCCACCAGTCTATTCAGGAAATTGAGAACCAAGTTACCACTACCTTTTGTGTGAGAAGGTACAGATTTCACCTATAAATGGGCTGTCTCTAATCTTAAGATTGTGCTCCTTGGTTCAGAATTCCCCTATCAGAGGAATTAGCTTCTCAGTATCAGCATGATTGATTCCATTTCTATTCTTAAACACCTGTAATATTGAAACTCAAAAGAAAACAAACCTATTTTAGGAAACCCTTTAATCGCTGGTATAATTCTGGCAGACCTGCACTACATTTTTTCCAAGACCAACGTATCTTTCCTGAGATTCGGTTTCCAAAAATTTTATTTTTCTTTATTCTTTCATAGGATGTGGGTGTTTCTGGCAGAGTCAGCATTGCTACACACATCCCTAATTGCTCTTGAACTGAATGGCTTGCTGGGCTAGTTCAGAGGGCAGTTAAAAGTCAGCCATATTGCTGTGTGTCTGGAGTCATATGTAAGACAGAACAGGTAAGGATGACAGATTCCTTTCCCTAAAGGGCATTAGTGAACCAGATGGGTTTTTAACAATAATCAATGATAGCTTCATGGTCACCATTACTGAGAGTAGCTTCATAAAACATATATTTTTTTAATTGTATTTAAGTTCCATGAGCTGCCATGGTGGGATTTGAGCCTTTGCTCCTCAGAACATTAACCTGGGCTGCTGGATTGCTAGACCAGTGACATTGCCACTATCCAACCATCTCCTCCTGAATGCAGTAATCTAGGTGGAACCTGGCCAAGGCTTTTTAAAAAAATTCTTTCACAAGACGTGAACATCGCTGGCAAGGCCAGACTTTGTGCCCGCCTCCACATGCCCTTGAGAAGGTGGTGATGAACCTCCTTCTTTAACCATTTCAGTCCATGTATTATAGGTACTTGGACCCATTAGGAAGGAAGTTCAAGGATTTTGATCCAGTGACACTGAAGGAAGGTTGACATAGTTCCTGGATGGTGTGGGGCTTGGAGGGGAGCTGTGGTGGTGTTCCCATGCATTGGCTATCCTTGTCCTTCTAGGTGGTAGAATCCCAGGGTTGGAAGGTGCTGATGAAAGAGCCTTGGTAAATTGCTGCAGTGTATCTTGTAGATGGTACACATTGTTACCACTGTGCTTCGGTGATGAAGGGAATGGATGTTGGAGGTGTTAGTTAGGCTGCCAACCAAGCAGGCTGCTTTGTCTTGGATGGCACCGAGCTTCTTGAGCGCTGTTGGGGCCACACATATCCAGGCAAGTGGACAGTATTCCATCCCACTCCTGACTTGTACCTTGTAAGTAGTGGACAGGCTTTGGGAAGTCAGGTGGTGAGTTACTCACTCCAGAATTCCCAGCCTCTGAACTGCTCTTGTAGCCATAGTATTTGTATGGCTAGTCCAGTTCAGTGCAACCGAACTGCGCAATTCTGTACAACTGAAGCATCACATATTGCTTTATCTTTTTTAACTCTTTTGAAATAAAGGATGACATTCAATTAGCCGTTTTGATTCCTATTTGTATCTGTGTTCCATCTTTCACTATTTGGCTATATAGATATCTAAATCCTTTGGCTCCTCCACAGCACCTAGTTTTCACCATTAAAAAAATTATCTGTTTCCTGAGATTCAAAGTAGACGACCTCACAATTCCCCTCGTTGAACAACATCTGCCTAGTGAAATTTCTGTCTATGAAAACTCTTCATGGCCCCAAGAAATAAACGATGTAATATCTGCCTTTGCTAGGATGCATTCTTACTTCAAAAAAAGTTCTACAGTCGTTTTCGATTATTTGGCCTAGGATTCACTTATAACAGAGACCAAAGATGGTGATCCGAAGAGAATATAGCACAGGCCTAAAATCTGAAACTCCTGCCTCTTGTAAACCAAATCCAACACTAACCTTGATTTATGTTTCAGATCATGAAGTAAAGAGCTTACTTAATTTGTTAACTTACATTTGAGGTAGACCACCTAGATTAACAGGGAAAAAAATAACAAATCTAACAGAATATAATAACAGTCACACAAGTTCACCAGCCTGCTTCTTTATCTACATGCTGCTCAATTATTAATATCTGTGACAGAGTCTAATAAATTACATGTGCTGTTTGAGGTTGTTTTTTTAAAAACTGTCTGGAAAGGTGCCTTTTTGTTCACAACTCAAGACTTCTTCAGCCATTGTTAGTCGAGAGGCCAAATCTCAGCTATTTTGTCATTATTTATATATAAGCATAACCATTTGTATATTTTAACATCTGAGACACCAGTATGAATGTTACAAGGCTAAAACCTTTATAACAGCAGTGGTCCTTTATGTAATATTTCTACAATTGCATTTAAGAACTTGAAAGTACAGCATTGGGAATGGCCTATTAGGAACTTGCTTGTAAACGTATTGATTGTATGTGTAAATTATTACCAAACATTATTTTTGTCTCTTGTTTGCAAAGTCACAACCATGCAATTCTGGTTACATTGTAATTAAAGTATTTGTCTAACTTGCCATATGAGACTGGACTTCACTTCTCTCTTCAAACTTTGTTGTATAAACATCTATGTCACACCTTTCAATATTTATGTGCCAGTATTTGTTTTGTTAGCAAAAAAGTAATTGAGAAGCTAAAGCCTGCTTTCGTACTTTGAGTTGTTCCTGTGTGAACATCAAATGGAGGATTTTTTTTTCACTCATGGAATAGGGACATTGTGAACAAGTCTAACATTTATTGCCCCATCCCTAATTGCCCTTGAGAACGTGATGATGAGCTGCCTTCTTGAACCGCAGTTCATGTGATGTAGGTACACCCATAGTGTTGTTAGGAAGCGAGTTCCAGGATTTTGACCCAGCAACAGTGAAGTAACAGTGATATAGTTCCAAGTCAGGATGATGTGTGATTTGGAGGGAACTTGCAGGTGGTGGTGTTCCCATGCATCTGCTGCCCTTCCAGCTGATAGAAGCTGCGTGTTTGGAAGGTACATCTATAAATGTGTTACTGCGTGTATCAAATGGTCTCAAAGGTGCACAAGGAATGGATTTCAGCAATCAGATGGTATGATAAAAACAGGTTGTGTTTATATAGTGCCTTTAATATAATAAAATGCTCCAAAGCACTTCATGTGAGCATTACAAAATAAAATTTGACACTGAGCTATATAAGGATCCATTAGGGAGAATGTTCAAAAACTCGGTCAAAGAAGTAAGTTTCAAGGAGTGTCTTAAAAGAGGAAAGTGAGGTAGAGGGAAAGAGGTTTATGGAGGGATCCAGAGCTAATGTTCCTGGCAACTGAAAGCATGACTAATCTTCATGATGTGTTTGGAAGCTTACCTCAGGGTCAAATATGACACCAAGGTTATGAATGGCTTGGTTCAGCCTCAGGCATTTGCCAGGGAAAGGGATGGAATCAATGACTCAGGAACAGAATTTTTGGCAAGGCCTGAGGATAATGTTATCAATCTTCCCAGTATTTAATTGGAAGAAATATCTGCTTATTCAGTGGATGTCAGACAAGTAGTCTGACATTTCAGAGCAGAGGTTTTGAGAGAAGTGGTGGTGGTGTCATAAGAACATAACACAGGACATAGGAGCAGGAGTAGACCATACAGCCCCTTGAGCCTCCTCCACCATTCAATATAATTATGGCTAAACCTCTGTCACAACTCCACTTTTTAGCATGTTCTCCACATCAGTTTTTTTTTTAATTTATTCTTTCATAGGATGTGGTGTCACTGGCTGGGCCAGCATTTCTTGCCCATCCCTAATTACCCTTGAGAAGGTGGTGGTGAGCTGCCTTCTTGAACCTCCGCAGGCCCTATAGTGTAGCTACACCCACAGTGCTGTTGGGAATGGAGTACTAAGATTTTGACCCAGCGACAGTGAAGGAATGGCGATATATTTCCAAGTCAGGGTGGTGTGTGGCTTGGAGGGGAACTTGCAGGTGGTGGTGTTCCCATGTGTCTGCTGCCCTTGTACTTCCTGCTGGTAGAGGTCGCTGGTTTGGAAGGTGCTGCTGAAGGAACCTTGGTGAATTGCTGCAGTGCATCTTGCAGATAGTACACATTGCTGCCACTGTGTGTTGATGGTGGAGGGCGTGAATGTTTACGGTGGTGGATGGGGTACCAATGAAATGGGCTGCTTTGTCCTGGATGGTATCAAGCTTCTTGAATGCTGTTGGAGTTGGACCCATCCAGGCAAGTGGAAAGTATTCCATCACCTGTGTATTGTGGATGATCAACAATCTTTAGGGAGTCAGGAGATGAGTTACTCACCACAGAATTCCTAGCTTCTGATCTCGTATAGCTACAGCATTTATATGGCTGGTCCAGTTCAGCTTCTGGTCAATGATAACTCACCCCCCCACCCCCAGCCCTTTCTCCCAACCCTCACCCCACCTCCCCACCAGGATGTTGATAGTGAGGAATTTAGTGATGGTATTGTCATTGCACGTCAAGGGGAAATGTTTAGATTCTCTCTTGTAGGAGATGGTTATTGCTTGGCACTTGTGTCCTGCAAATGTTATTTGTCATTCATCAGCCTAAGCCTGAATATTAACTAGATCTTTTTGTATATGGACATGGACTGCTTCAATACCTGAGGAGTCGCAAATGGTGCTGAACATTGTGCAATCATCAGCGAACATCTCCATTTCTCAGCTTATGATGGAAGGAAGGTTATTGATGAAACAGCTGATGATGGTTGGGCTTCGGACACTACCCCGAGGAACTCCTGCAGCAACAGCTATAACCATCTTCCTTTGTGTGAGGTATGACTCCAACCATTAGAGACATTCCTCCGATTCACATTGTCATCAGTTTTGCTAGTTCACTGTGCCACACTCAGTCAAATCCTGCCTTGATGTTAAGGGGAGTCACTCTCACCTCGCCAGAACCTTGAGTTCAGCTCTTCTGTCCGTGTTTGGACCAAGGCTGCAATGAAGTCAATAGCTGAGTAGCTCTGCTGGAACTGAAACTGAGCAGCAGTGAGCAGATTATTGCTGAACAAGTGCTGCTTGATAGCACTGTCAACAGTATTTTCCATCACTTTGCTAATGATCGAGAGTAGACTGATGGAGCAGTAATTGGCCAGGTTGGATTTGTCCTGGTTTTTTGTGGACAGAACATACCTGGGCAATTTTCCATATTATTGGGTAGATGTCAGTCTTGTAGTTGTACTAGAACAACTTGGATAAAGGCAGAGCTAGTTCTGGAGCTCAAGTCTACAATACTATTGCTGGAATGTTGTCAGGGCCCACAGCCTTTGCAATATCCAAAGCCTTCAGCCTTTCTGATAAGATGTGGAGTGAACTGAATTGTTTGAAGACTGGCATCTGTGATGCTGTGAATCTTAGGAGGAGGCCAGGATGGAACATCCACTTGGCACTTCTTGCTGAAGATGGTTGCAAATGCTTCAGCTTTGTCGTTTTGACCAATGTGCTGGGCACCCCCATAATTGAGGATGTGGTTATCTATGGACCTTCCTCCTCCTGTTAGTTGTTTAACTATCCACCACCACTCAGGACTGGATATAACAGGACTGCAGAGCTTAGATCAGATCCATTTGCTCTGGGATCTCTTAGCTCTGAATATCACATGCTGCCTCCACTGTTTGATGTGCAAGCAGTCCTGTGTGCGAGCTTCACCAGATTGACACCAAATTTTTAGGTATGCCTGGTGCTGCTCCTGGCATGCCCTCTGCACTCTTCATTAATCCAGGGTTGATCCCTTGGCTTGATGGTAATGGTAGAGTGAGGTTCTGCTGTGCCATGAAGTTACAGATTGTGGTTGAATACAATTCTACTGCTTCTGATGGCCCACAGCACCTCTTGGATGCCCAGCTTCAAGATTTGAAATCTATTCCATTTAGCATGTTGGTAGTGCCACACAACACAATGGAGGGTATCCTCAATCTGAACACTAGACTTCATCTCCACAAAAACTGTGCAGTTGGCACTCCTACCAATACTGCTATGGAAAAATACATCTGCAACAGGTAGATTGGTGACAATGAGGTCAAGTAGGTTTCTCCCTCTTGTTAGTTCCCTCACCACCTCCCAAAAGCCCAGTCTAGTAGTTATGTCCTTTAGGACTCAGCTAGCTCTGTAGGTAATGGTGCTACTGAGCCAGTCTTGGTGATGGACAATGATGTCCCCCACCTAGCGTACATTCTGTTATCCTGCCATCCTCAGTGCCTTTTCCAATTGGCGTTGTTATGACCACAGCTGATGTTAACTGCTGTGCAAACCAAATCCCAAAGGGAAACATGGTTTATGGGCATATCCTTTTTTTGTATTGTGAAAATGAGAAGAAGACATACGGATCGCAGCATTCGGTCCAGTAATGCTATTGGAATTTCAAAACTGAAAAGTAATTTTTTTATTAACAAGAATAAAAGAAAACTCAAGCCCACAAGATTACAGTGACACAACTAAGGTTAGTCTTACGAAACATTGCCGCAAAAGACTCTCTACTTGGTCAAACCCACAAGTAAACATCTCCAGGCAACACTCCCTTATAAATGTTAACTATAAAAAAACACAGTAATATTACACAAGGCAAACTGCTGTAGCTTCAGTAAAGGCATGCCATATGAACTCTACCCTCTTCCACTCCACTTCAGAATAAACTGCTTGTTGTAGACCAAGACTTTTCTGGCTTGACTGGATGGTTGATTCAAACTGCACCTCCTCCCAGCCCAGAGCGAAGAGTTCCCAGCAACAAAACAGAAAATGCTGGAAAAACTCAGCAGGTCTAGCAGCATCTGTGGAGAGAGAAACAGAGTTAACATTTCAAGTCCGTATGACCTTCTTCTGAAGAAGGGTCATACGGACTCGAAATGTTAACTTTGTTTCTCTCTCCACAGATGTTGCTAGGCCTGCTAAGTTTTTCCAGCATTTCTGTTTTTGTTTCAGATTTCTAGTGTCCACAGAATTTTGCTTTTATCTAAGAGGTCCCAGCTCAGCTCCAGCTATCTCCACCTAAGCCCGCCACAGTAACTCTAAGATACCTTTCTTTCCCTTTCATCTTTGGTTCCATTGTTCTCACACCTCTTCGAAACTCAAATCCTTCCAAATATAAAATATTTTATATCTCTATCTTGTCTTTGCATAAAATGTAATATCCCCACTACTGTTTAGCCATGGAACTCCTGCAAAATGCAAGCATGTTTCTTGGTACCTGCGACTCCCCTTTGATATTCAAACAAACTCACAAATTATCTAAGAGTGCAAATGCTAGATCTAACCAATTCACTTGTACCTCAAACTTAATACCTCTACCCTTTTCATGCTTTAAATCCACAAGGCAACCTGACCCCTATGCATCTATGCCCAGCTTAATTAAATCACACACACATACCCAGCCTTCTTTACAGAATAGCACAATAGTCTCCAAAAATATTAGAAAAAAACATCCATTCTCACAGTGTTCAACATGGAGAAGAATGATTCATCAGCTGAGGAGACATGGTATGTGGTAATCAGCAGGAGTTTTCCTGGCCCATGTTTGATCTGATGCCATGAGACTTCATGGAGTTCGGACTCAATGTTGTGGACTCCAAGAGCAATTACCTCCCAACTATTGTGCAATCACCTTTGGTGGGTCTGTCTTGCTGGTGAGACAGGACATACCCAGGGACAGTGATGGTGGTGTCTGGGACATTGTGTATAAGGTATGCTTTGGTGAGTATGACTGTGTCAGGCTGCTGCTTGGCTCATCTGTGAGACAACTCTCCCAATTTTGGCACAAGGGTCAGATGTTAGTAAGTAAAGTTTTGCAGGTTCAATAGGACTGGGTTTGCTGTTGTCATTCCCAGTGTCTAGGTTGATTCAGCGTGGTCCATCTAGTTTTGTTCCATTTTGTAGACTTTGTCGTCACTTGCTAAGCCATTTCAGAGGGCATTTAAGAGTCAACCACATTGATTTCCTGAGAGATCAAAAATCTGTCTATCCCCCAACCTTGGATAAACTCAGTAATGGAGCATCCATCTTATGGGGAAGAGAATTCCAAAGATTCACAACCCTTTGAGAAGAAATTAGATTGCCTCTGTCCTAAATCATTGGCACTTTCTCCTGAGACTGTGCCCCCCATGTTCTAGTTTCCCCAGCCAGAGGAAATAACCTTTCAGTGTCTTCCCTGTTAAACCCCATTCTTGTATGTTTCAATGAGATCACCTTTCGTTCTTTTAAACTTCAGGAAGTATAGGCCAATTTACACAGCCTGATCATAGGACATCCCAGGAATCAATCTAGTGAACCTTCACAAAAACAGAATTACCTGGAAAAACTCAGCAGGTCTGGCAGCATCGGCGGAGAAGAAAAGAGTTGACGTTTCGAGTCCTCATGACCCTTCGACAGAACTAGGTGAATCAGAAATAGTGAACCTTCATTGTGTCACCAATTTGTCCTTCCTTAGGATGGAGACAAAGACTGTGCACATTATTCCAAGTGTGGTCTCATCACAGCCATATACATTTGTAGCAAGACTTCTTTGATCTTGTACTCCAGTCCCTTTGCAATAAAGGCCAACATAGCATTTGCCTTCCTAATTGCTTCCTGTATTACAATGCTAAATTTGTGTTCCTTGTACGAGTAAGCACAAGTCTTTCTCAACAACAACATATAGAAGTTTCAGTGTACATGTGCAGACTGGTCTGTTCTCAATTGATCTTGCCGAGGGACAGCACGTAAATGAGAAAATGAATGGGGCCAAGGATAGATTCTTGGCAGATAGGTGGGTTAGAACTGTTCCTAACTATTTCTACACCATAATCTATCTCTAAATGCATGGAATTCCATGACTCTTTTGTTCATTCAGACCTGCCTTTTGGAACAATATAAACCAAAATCCCAGCAGCTGTAGATTATGAGTAATCAATGCAAGGTTTTGATATCTGCTTGTCTAAGTTAGCAAAATGCCTGCTGGGGTCAGAGGTTAGACAAGTGAATTAAATCTGAGAGCTCAAATCAGTCTTTCCTCTTTCTTCATAAACACTGTTGTCAAAATCCTTACAAATGACAGAGGAAGAATGCCAAACAGAAAACCACAAAATTAAAAGGTACTTGAACAAAAATCAAATACTGTTCATTTCTATAATGGTCCACTAAATTCAAGTAGTTTAGACTCAAAGCAAACGTGTGTGAAGTCTGTATTCACTTATTTAGGACTTTAATTAACATTTGAGTATTTAAGAGACAGCAGCTGAAATATACTGGTGATGAAGACAATCTGAATAGTTTCATTTCTTGTCTGCTTGAAAAAATCAAAAGAAAGGGAAAGATTGATATATATATATTCAAATATATTTTTTTTTTATTCATTCATGGGATGTGGGCTTCGCTAGCTGGGCTAGCCTTTATTGCCCATCCCCAGTTGCTCTTGTCCTTCTAGATGGTAATGGTCATGGGTTTTGAAGGTGCTGTCTAAGGAATCTTGGTGAATTCCTGCAGTGCATCTTGTAGCTGGTACACACTGCTGCTACTGTGTGTCAGTGGTGGAGGGAGTGAATGTTTGTGGATGTGGTACCAGTCAAGTGGACTGTTTTGTCCTGGGCAGTGTCAAGCTTCTTCAGTGTTGTAGGAGCTGCACTCATTCAGGTAATTGGGAAGTATTCCATTATACTCCTGACTTGTGCCTTGTAGATGGTGGACAGGTTTTGGGGAGTCAGGAGATGAGTTACTCATCGCATGATTCCTAGTCTCTGACCTGCTGTTGTAGCCACAGTATTTATATGGCTAGTCAAGCTCAGTTTCTGGTCAATGGTAACCCCCCAGGATGTTGATAGTGGGGGATTCAGTGATGGTAATGCCATTGAACATCAAGGGGTGATGGTTGGATTCTGAAGTATTATATATATATATATATATATATATACTTCTGACAAGCATAACAGAGAATGGCATTAAGCCTTCTGATGCAACACTAGTTTATATGCTTTTAAATCAGCACTTCCCTAACTATTTTCCAATGTGACCTCATCTTACACATGAAAACTCATGTGACCCCAGACCCCAATAAAAACATAACAGCAATAAAGCAGCATAGTAACATTTAATTGTGTATTACAGATCAGCATATAATGTATCATATACATATGAAAAGCTGTGTTTTTAAAGTACTTTGCAAAAATGTCATTGTGTGTACTCATGCAGGTTTCACCCAGGCTCTCCATATTCCCTGGTGTCAGGACTCTCACCTCATCACACCCATACTGCAATCAGCACCTATCCCTTACCCCCCATCAACACAATAATCAGCCCCCATGCCCCCCAATACACAGTAATCACCCCATCCCCTCTTCCCCCACAACACGCTCAATAATCAGCCCTCCCTTTCCCCAGCACAAACACAATAATAAGTCCCTCTTCCTAAAACACATCATAATCATCCAATCTTCCACCATCCCACCAACCCCACTGTCACCACTACCACAGTGTTATCAGTCCCTCTTCCATCACTGCTCCCTCAGGCACAGTGACCAGCCCCTCTACTACCAGCCCCTCACCCACTGCCTCCCCTTTTGGCCTAGTTGCCAGTGCCTGTGAAGCAGGGTTGCCAGCCTGGGATAAGGAGTCTGTAAAACAGGAGCAAAAACACAGTAAAGTTTGAAGCTGCCAAACACCTTCCTGGCTCAACTGCGTGACCTCCCTTTTTTTTTCTGTACTAAGTCAGTGTCCAACCTCTGCCTGCACCAAGTCAGCGCACAAACAACTCAGGCCTGCTTGGCACATGTAGCTAGAAGTGTTTCCTGAGGTTAAAGGGAGCTTTGGGCTCACCGTCCGCCCCTTTGCAGTTTGGTAGCATCAATCCAGCGGGTCCAGAGCTTTCCCACTGAAGTCTCCTCTCCACAGTCACCATTGCAGCCTCAGAGGAGAGGGAGCTCATGACCCTAAATGCTATTTCTATGACCCCATTAGGGGTTGTGACCCACACTTTGGAAACCGCTGGGTTAGATGGTAGGTTAGCAGCCAGTAGCAATCTTTCTTTCCTGCTTCTTCAAATGCATGCTTACCAAAGGAAAGCCATTTGACCCATCTCATCTCACCCATCCTCAAAAACTCCCCCTCATAACATGCCTTGTTCATTTATTTCAGTGTTCCTGTCTCCACTATTTTATCTAGAAGTCCATAATATCACCAGGATTTTATGGCCCCTCCCACCAGGTGGGATATTATGGTCCTGTCGAACTGAATGCTGAATGGAGATTTAAATGGCTCGCTGCATCCCCCGGGGGGAGACACGCTGTGGTGGGGCCATAAAATTATGGCCTACATCTTTTACAAGTTCAGACTTATGCTCCTTGTCCTACTCTTATGGTTTAGTTTAAAATAATCTTCCAGTCTACCTTTCTAATACTATTTATATCTTCTGTACTTCTTAGGTTCCCTCTCAGGCATCTTCTTTCAAAGCTGAAAGTACCAAATTTCATCAGTACTTCTTTTTGACTAGGTCCTTTCATGTCAGAAACTGGCTCTGTGACTCATCTCTCAATCGTCTCCAGGGCTTTCATTGTGTCTCAGTAACCAGCACTGGATGCTGTATTGAACCAGAACACCATGTAGCCCCAATTTCCTTTTCATTCACGGGATGTGGGCCTCGCTGGCTAGTTGCCTTTAAGAAGGTGGTAGTGAATTGCCTTCTTGAGCCGCTGCAGTTCATATGGTGTAGGTACACTCACAGTGCTGTTAGAAAGGGAGGTCCAGGATTTTGACCCAGCAACAGTGAAGGAACGGCGATATATTTCCAAGTCAGAATGGTGAGTGATTTGGACGAGAACTTCCAGGTAGTGGTGTTCCCACCTATCTGCCACCTTTGTCCTTCTAGATGATAATGGTCGTGGGTTTGGAAGGTGCTGTCTAAGGAGCCTTAGTGAATCCCTGCTAACTTCCCTATCAACATAACAGCATAGCATTTTATTTTCAAATTCCTTCCGGTTTAATTGTTAGAGAATTTTTTTTAAATTAACTTACTTTTTTTACTACACCTTTCCACCTTCTCTCTCTCTTACTCCTATCCTTTTTACTTTTCTATATTTTTCTTGTTAACCTGATTTGACATTGAATTGTCCCATTCTAAATTACATGAAGTGAAGGCATTGGAGAATGCAGAAAAGATTCATGAGGTGAGGAACTTTAGTTATGTAGACAGATTGGAGGAGTTGGAACTGTTTTCCTTGGAGAAGAGAAGGTTCAGAGGAGATTTTATAAAGATATTCAAAAGCATGAAGCGCCTGGAGAAGAGTAGATAAGGAGTAACTCTTCCCATTGGTGGAAGGATCGAAAACAAGAGAGCACAAATTTAAGATAATTGGTGAAATAAAATGGGGACATAGGAAAAACTATCTACACAGTGAGTGGCTGGGATCTGGAATGCGCTTTCTGATTGTGGTGGAGATAGGGTCAATTGAGGCTCTTGAAAAGGAATTGCATTATTGCCTGAAAAGGGAGAATTGTAGGGCTATGGAGAGACAGCAGGGGAGTGGCACTAGGTGAATTTCTCCTTCAGAATTCAAACACATATGATGGGTCGAATTGCCTCAGTCTGTGCTGTAATTATGCTATGATTCCATGAAATTAAACATCCTTGTAAACCATTGCACTATTAATTTCAAATTCCTTCAACCAAATTTGGTTACAGAAATAAACAGTTTCTCAACCTGTTCACTCAGATCTCAGATGGTCCTGTAGAGGGCGCTGTGCAGTTACACAAGGCCATAAGACGGAGGAGCAGAAGTAGGCTATTCGGCCCATCGAGCCTGTTCTGCCGTCATTCAATGAGATCATAGCTGATGGTTACACTTGCATTTCCAGCAAATTGCAGGTCAAAATATCATCAATATTTACAGGCAAGGGTAAGACTAACCAACAACAGACACCATTCACTGCAGTCCTGGATTATCATCATTCGAGCAGGACATTCTTAAACTTGGACTCTACTTTTTTGTTGATATAGTTCATAATTCTATTTGTCTTTTGGCCACTGCTCTGCAACAATTGGAAATTCTGAGCATCATGTTTTCTAAAACCCTTCGATTTCTCGACTTTCCCCACAACTATTTCAGAATTATTTAAGGTGTGCTTACGTCGCCTGTTTTTATTTCATGTTTGCGGTTCATTATACTTTTAAATTTAATTATGGTAGCTGGGGCTTGATTAGCAGTGCTCTTGCATCCAAGTTAAAAAGTTGTGGGTTCAAATCCCAGTCTAGGGATACCTGTATCAATAGAGTTTACTCTGGTGAAGTACTGATGGAGTGCTGCACTGTTGGAGGTGCTGACTTAACTTGGAACCACTTTTAACAAAGTGGTTATGCTAAAGTCTACTTTCAAAATGAAAGATTGAGATATGAGGAGTTTTTCATACAGTTTTCTGTACTGTTTATTGTATGTGATAGTTTCACGGTTTGTATTTAGAGATCTTAGCCTTTTTTGATTCATTGAATGGCGGAACAGGCTCGATCATTTGAATTTAATGTACGATCATCTTGTGTTCACTCACTGAACGTTACATTGTTTATTTTGGCACACTTAGTTGAAAGCAATCTCTCTTAAATTAATAGATAATGCAAGACATGAGGCTGAATACGGAATGTAGCCTGTGATAAACCAACTGTTACAATTAAATATAACTTTCAAATGCATTGCTCACACTTGTTGTTCAGGACCACTGTCCATGTAGCTCTTGCACTTTTTCAGTTGCTCTGCTTACAAATGGAAAATGGAGATGCACTGAATGACAGGACACAAGAACACAAGACGACAAGAAATGGAATAGATCATATGGCCCGTTGAGTCTGCTCCGCCATTCAATTCAATCCTGGCTGATCTTGGGCTTCAATTCCATTTTCCTGTCTGCTGTCCATATCCCTTGTTCCCTGAGAGACCAAAAATTTGTCTATCCCTGAGTAGGATTGCCAGCACTGACTGGAAGTTATCATGGAGGCTTCATCAAATATTTTCTGTAAGAAATAGGGATCTTTAAGAAATGGCACATTTTTAGAATTGTATAGAATTCTTATGGAATTGGTAGACAAAGTATAAGGCCACCTCAACAGAGAAGCTATTTTCTTTCTCTGTTTGGAAAATTACATAAACAGTCCCTAGAAATGTTGAGATCTCTTGTTTCTGGCTTCCATGTTGACATTCCTAAGTCAGTTGGATGGCACCTTGTGTACCTTTTTATTTATATGAGTGTATGATAAAGGCTAGAAAATGGCCCACAGCATGAGGTAAACTAAAAAGTGACCTCAAGCTAAGTGATGGACAGGGGGAGAGGTGACCATCCTGACATATTAGGTACCTGTCCTGTACATATTGGTTAGAAAGGTTCAGCCAAGTGATTGGTACTGGATAAAATACCAGCCCGTAGAAATAAAGTGCATTAACGAGTGCCCGGAGAGAGGGGGCAGTCCTTATAGCAACAGTCTTTTTCAGGTCCTTCTTCAGATGGAAGATGGATCACGGAAGACGGAGGAAGACAAGGGGAAGAGTTCCCGAACACTTGGGCTAGATAGCAGAATGCTGCCATCACGAGCTACTGAGGTCAACGCACTCTATGCCAACCATCCATTCATCCTCTGGGATCAGTGAACCGCTTTCAACTCTCACAGGTTGTGCACTTTTCCTGTCTATTTAGATAATGTATCATATCTAAACTTTTGCCTCTAAATAAACTTAATAAACTATCTTAAAATTACTTACAAATATCAACTGCCTCTTTAAGGTATCTGTGGCTCCTGAACACAAATTCTTACATATCCTACCTCTAAGTACCCTGCTTTGTACTCGCTATGTGTGACCCAATGTCCATTTTGTAGTGCTACACCTTTCCTAGCTAATTGGACAGCAATTATTACCCAATTAGATGATATTTAACTTTCAGTCAACTAGCCTTTTCATTCCCAACTTCAACATTTCTTTAATTAAAGTGCTGAATAGCAATTTTTTTTATTGGCCCATGACTCTTTTCCTGGTTGCTCCCAGCAGTGTCCTGGAGCTCCTGGAGACTCTAAGACAATCCTGCAGGGTTGGCAACACTACTCCTGAGATCCTTGGTGGGACCAGAGCATAGTAATTGGCTACAGGGTTATCTTGTTTCTTGTTTCTTTTTTTAATGATGCACACAGGCCGTTGACATTGTAGCTGGGCTAACTTCATTGATTACACATTTTCTTAACATGAACACATATCTGCAGTGTCTGAACTCTATCAAGACAGTCTACAACATGTGCTATCTGACCTTAAATCCCCAGGTCAGGTGACCCATATATAGTACAAGAGTACCGTATATTATCTAATACTGGAGTCCACAACCGCAGCCAACTATTATCATGACATTTCCTTTCTAAAAACAACTTTTATACAACTGAAGTACACAAAATCTTTTATCTATTCTTTCTCACTTTGTTTTGATCAGTCTGTTTTGTCTTTTACTCATCTCTGTATCTCTGTTTTTTTTCACAATTCTTCCACTGGATGTTCTGAATGGTGACAGAGGTGATTTTGAAGGACAAGGGGCCTTCTCCAGCTCTGTGTCACTATCACCCCTTGGATAGTTTTCAGGACTCTCAGGCTTTTTCTGGTTATCTGTTGCTTCACTGGTGCATTCTGGTTTTTGATCTTCAGCTACACTTTCTGGTTCAGAACAGGGTTGCATTTCATTTGTTTCCTGTAAGAATTTTTGTTTTTTCCCACACTTATGTCCATTTGGAGTCTGCACTATGTAAGACCTTGGTTCTCCTGTGATTCCTGTGACAACAGAAGGATTCCAGATCCCTTCATGCTGAATCCTCACTATCTATTCCATGTTCAGGTCAGGCAGAGGTCGGGCGCTTTGATCAAAGTACTGTTTCTGCTTCTGCTGTCTCAGTTTGAGCAGGCCCTGCACACTGTAGCTCACTAGCTGTGGAAATAACAGTTGGGCCATAATAGGAAGCTTAGTTCTTAGTCTTCCCCCCATCAGGAGCTGTGCTGAAGATGATCCAATGCCCTCTAATGGAGTATTCCTGAAATCCAGCAGAGTCGAATCCGTCTGCCTTGCCTTCTTCAACAGGTGTTTTAAGGTCTGCATGGTATGTTCCACCATTCCGTTGGGTTGTGAATATTTAGGACTTGATGTAGTGTGGCAAAACTCCCAGTCAGTGCAAATTTGCGAAACTCAATGACTGAGAATTATGGACTGTTATCTGAGATGAGCACTCCAGGTATGCTGTGGTGAGCACAAATTGATTTTAAATGATTTAATTAATAATTAAGTGATGCTCTTACTATCATTTCTAGCAGCACAGACTCAAAAAACTTTGAGTAATAATCTACTGCTAGTAGGTACCCACTGTTATCAAATGTGAACAAGTCCACTCCAATTTTCTGCTAGGGCCTCGCTGGAACACTGTGTGGTCAAAGTGGTTCTTTTTGATGTGACTTACTGTACTTCTGGCACACTGCACATGCATTCACCATTTCTCCAATTTGTGCTCCCATTCCAGGCCAATACATTACACCCCGAGCTCTTCTCCTACATGTTTCTACACTGAGATGATTTTCAAGTATCCGCTGCAGCATTTCTTTCCTCAGCATTGCAGGAATTATCTTTTCTCCCTTGAAAAGTATTCCTTCTGCTACATGAAGTTCCTCACAAAAGTTCCTCTTGTACAGCAGAAGGGGCTCCGCTCCGATGTGTGGGACAGCCAGTTTTCACAATCTGCTGCAGTTTTCTCAAGGTGGTGTCATTCTTGGTCGTTTCCCCGATCTCATCAGTTTGGTTACAGCCACAAGTAAGTTCTTTGTCAGCATGTCAACCTGTGCTCCCGCTTCTTTATCCTCTTCCTCCGCGATGGGTAGGTAAGCAGGTGACAGATTGTCTGCGATGTACATTCCCTTTCCTGGGTTTGTATTTAAGTCTGACCTGGTATTTCTGCAGACGCATTAGTAACCTTTAGATTCTTGGTGGTGCACAGTTCAGAGGCTTTTTAAGTATAGCTTCCAAAGGCTTATGATCAGACACTACCTCCATGTCATTGCCATAGACAAACTGGCGGAAGCGGTCTAGGCCAAACACAATTGCTAGCATTTCTTTCTCTATTTGGGCATACCGCTGCTGTGTTTCAGTCATTGGCTTTGAATCATAAGCCGCTGGTGCCTCATTTTGCAAGAGGACAGCTCTCAATCTTTGAAGCATCCACTGAGATCTTGACCGGCTGACTGACATCGCAATACTTTAACACCGGTGCCTGGTCAAAGCTTCCTGGTAATTTTGTTCCCAGTGCCATTCCACGTCATTTTTTAGAAGTTCTCGGAGAGGTACTGTCAGGTCTGACATGTTCAGAATGAATTTCCCAAGATGGGTCACCATTCCCAAAAACCTCACCAAGTTTTTCTTGCATTCTGAGGGTGGCATGTTCACGACTGCTTTGATTTTACTCTTTTCTGGCTTCAGTCCCTCACTTGTTTGTACATATTCCAAGTATTTGATTTCATGAAGACCTATTTTGCACTTTTCCTTCTTCAACTTGAGGTTCCTTTCTCTAGCTCTGGCCAGCACCTGCCTCAGTCTGTGGTTGTGTTCTTTTCCTGAGACTCCCCAACCAGCACGTCATTGATATAGGTTTCCACACCCTAAAACCCTTCACACAGCTGCTTCACTGTTCTGTGGAACATCTCTGAATTAATACCAAAAGGTAAGTATAAAAACCTGCATCGCCTGTATGGTGTGTTGAAAGTACAAAGAAAGGAGTTGCATTCATTCAGCTTGACCTGCCAGAAGCCTGATCTCGTATCCAAGCCTGAATAGTATTTAGCATCAGCTAGCTGATACATGATCTCTCCTACTATGGGCAGCTGGTAATGCTCTCTTTGTAATGCCTGGTTTAGGTCTCTGGGATCCAAATAGACTCACGGATTCCCATCTGATTTTTCTACAATTACAATTGGATTTACCTGCTTTGTCGGTTCTTCAATTTTGTTGATGATGTGAAGTTTCTCCTTTCAGGCAGCCAATCCCCTGGAACACATCTTTATACTTGCTCAGGGTGTCATCAGTGGTGACAATCATTATTCTCTTGATTAGTTTTAGATTTTCACTAGCTTCGATTCGAAAAATGGGTTTTGCATCAGTTTTCACCATCATGAATGGAAGTACTTGAGACTGTTTTTTGTAGTTCATTTTAAATGTGCACTTGCCCTCTATAGCATCTTTTTCACCTGTATAAGTAGACAGCTTCACTTTTGTTTTAGTTAGCAGGTTTTCTTTGTTCATCTACGATACAGGCTTATGGGAATGACACTTGCTTGTGCACCTATGTCAACCTTGAAATTCACCATCATGTTGGCAATTTTTAAATCAACCTTCCATTCATCTTCTTTGGAATTTGATTTTACTTCACCAACAAAAAGTTCAGTTTCAGTGTCTGTGTCATCATCTTCAATTGTGTGCACTTTATTCAATTTACACATTTTAGCAAAGTGATTGGGTTTATCATAGTTCTTACACTGCTTTCCGTAGGCTGGACAACTACGTGGTAAATGCCCTGTTACACATCAGCTGTATTTAAATGTTTTAATTGCAACTTTATTCTTATTACCTTCAGGCTGACTATTTGTTCTTTCCCGGGGCTGTTTCTATTTAACTGTGCCTAACTGCTTGACTGTGTGTGGCTTATCACCTTCTGTCATCTGTTTAGTCTGGCATTTCATTGTCTCTGCCACTCTGCAGATATTTATTGCTTTCTCCAGCATGAGATCAACTTCGCTTAAATGCCATTCTCTCAGAGAGTCATTTATGATCCTGCAAATTATTCTACCTCAGATGAGTGATTCTTCAACCTCTCCAAATTCACATGATTTAGCTTGTTTTGTCAGCTCAGTTATGTATTGACTAATGTTATCACTGCCTTGCATGCATGTAAAAAAATCAATATCTTTCATATATGCTGTTTTTCTTAGGGCTGCAGTAGGCTTCGAATTTTTCCATTATTTCTTTCATGTCATTTAGTTTCTCAACACTTTCAACCATGAATGTGTTATAGACTTCTCGGGCTTCTTCCCCTGCTGCGTGAAGAAAGATGGAAGACTGTACTCGAGGGTCATTTTTTAACCACTGCCCGTCACTGTGAGCTACAGCTCAAATCACTGCCGGAACCTCCTCCAGTTTTCTGCGAGATTGCTCTTCAAAAGGAGCTCTGTCAGTGGTTTCTGAACCTCCATTGTTGTGTTTAGTTTACCTTGGACACCATGGGCAGAATTTCGCCCTCATCGGGGGGGGGGGGGCTCAGCGGGGGTGAGCGGGAGCTGTCGGGAAGCTGACCGCTGTCCACGATCGGACCATGACTGCAATTTCACGCTGGCAGGCTAATTAAGGCCCGCCCAGCATGAAACACGCACTGCAGCCCTCAGCGCTGCCTGTGTTTGAGGGGGCGAGGAGGGCGAGAAGGGAACTTGATGCATGCGCACAGGTACGTGCAGGAAAAGCTCCCTGAGGCACAGAGCTGCCTCAGGGAGATGAAGATTTTAAAAATTAAAAATAAAGAATTTTAAAATGTTTAAAGACATGCCACTTCATGTGACTCTGTCACATGAGCAGGGACATGTTATTAATGAAATGTTAAAATTTTTATTTAATTTTTAATAGCTGTTGGAAATCTCATACTGCCCATGGATGAGGTTTCCTAAAAAATCCAAACGCCGCTTGGTATTTTCACCTACCTGCTAACTGTAAGGCTGAACAGGCAGTGAAAAATGTAATTAAATTGGTACTTTAATGGCCTTAATAGGCCTGTTAATTGTTGGTGGGCGTGCTGCCAACTCCCATACCCGCTCGCCTATTGAAAGATCGCACATCATTTTACGTTTGTTTGGGTCAGGCGCGTACCCGCCCAACAAGTGAAAAATTCTGGCCCATGTCTTGTTTCTTGTTTTTTTTTTCATAATGCACACAGGCTGTTGACATTGTAGCTGAGCTAATTTTATTGATAACATGTTTTCCTAACATGAAAACATATCTGCAGTGTCTGAACTCTATCAAGACAGGCTCCAACATTGGCTATCTGACCTTCAACCCCCAGGTCAGGTGACCTCGTATATCGTACAGAGTACCATTTAGTATCTAATACTGGAGTCCACAACCACAATCAGCTATTCATGACAAGGATCATGTTACCTGCGCCACATCTATAAAAGCCTGACGAACGGTTTGGACGAAGCTGCAGATATGGGCATTGGGCATCACACCTGCCACTGGAGAGGTGGCAAGAGTCCCATGCTACCTCTGCACTCCAATAAGTTCTGCTTCACTCTATAATCTTTCCTTATAAGGGTAACTCAATACTTTGTGAACCTTCTACTTCATGGGGCAGAATTTTCCTATTTCCCCTCACCTCCCCACCCCGTGGCAGGTTTAATAGCAGGCAGCGGGGGGGGGCACCATGCAGCGAGAGCCAAAAGGTCAGTTTCTCACTGGCATAGAATGATGGCCACCCAACATGGCGGTCACCATTCCCGCCAGAGACTTGCATGAAACTGTTTTGCATCTCATAATGGGATGCAGATGACAGCCTGACTGGAATCGTCCCCTCCTGCCCAATCATCTGCGCTGCCAGCAGGTTTTCACACCAGTCCAGAACACATCTGGACCAATGTGACATGCAAATGTTGGACTTACCTGCAAGAAGGCCTGAGGCAACTTGCAGAGATCAGAATTTGGAGGCCTCCAGTGACGGGACCCTGGAACACCATGTGCAGCAGTGGGTGGGCAAAGCATCTACGATGTGGATCGTCTATCTTCAGGACCTTCCAGGATGTCCAATTTCCACCTTCAACACCTTCCAGGAGGTATATCTTCTGACTTCAATAGTGGGCCCATTGATGCCTGGGCACCTTTTAAATATGGGACCCAGATATGATAGTGGGACACGAGCCACCCAGCCTGCCCCTCTGTGCTAAATGTTGGGAAACCCTGACTGCATAATTATTTAGGCCAGCATTGCATGATATGGCATGAATTCCCAGCAGCCCAGGCGGTGATGGACATGTTAACTACCAAGCCATGTAGGCTGTACATCCCAATGACTGTTGGATCATATCAAATGTCTCTTCAGCTACTTGCAATAGGTAAAGTACTGACTGTACTCAACCAACCCGTGCTTGCAAAACTCAGAGCATAGTGCCCAATATTAGATGTGATTCTGTGATTGGACAGTACTTTCTAAACAATCCTGATGTGCAGAGATTTACACTGACAACCAATTTAAGATTATTAGGCAGGCTCGCAGTGTGGCTCACTTACACAAGTTGGGAGCTGAATATATTCACACCCAGGGCCCTGTTCTTTGCAGACAGAAGGACCATGTCCATGCATTGCACCTTTTTCAACTAAACAAAAGCTTGGGGAACAGCCTTTCCCTAGTTCATGAAGTCTCATGGCATCAGGTCAAACATGAGCAAGGAAACCTTCTGCTGATTACCACGTACTGCCCTCCCCCAGCTGATGAATCAGTGCTCCTCCATGTTGAACACTACTTGGAGGAAGCACTGAGGGTGGCAAGGGTGCAGAATGTACTCTGGGTGAGGGAATTCAATTTCCATCATCAAGAGTGGCTCGATAGCACCACTATTAACTGAGCTGGCCGAGTCCTAAAGGACATAGCTACTAGACTGGGTCTGCGGCAAGTGATGAGGGTAACAATAAGAGGGAAAAACAGACTTGACTTCATCCTCAACAACCTGCCTGCCACAGATGCATCTGTCCATTACAGTATCGGTGGGCGTGACCGCCGCTCAGTCCTCCTGGAGGTGAAGTCCAGTCTTCAAATTGAGGGTGCCCGCCATTATTTTGTGTGGCACGACCAGCATGATAAACGGGATAGATTTTGAACAGATCTAGCAACTCGAAACTGGGCATCCATGAGGTGCTGTGGGCCATCAGCAGCAGCAGAATTGTACTTAATCACAAACTGTAACCTCATGGTATGGCATATCCCCCACTGTACCATTAGCAGCAAGCCAGGGGGTCAACCCTGGTTCAATGAAGAATGCAGGAGCAGCACCAGGCATACCTAAAAATGAGGTGTCAACCTGGCGAAGCTAAAACACAGGACCAGGTGCATGTCAAACAGCATAAGCAGCAAGTGATAGATAGAGCTAAGCAATTCCACACCCAACAGATCTGCAGTCCTGCCACATCCAGTTGTGAATGGTGGTGGATAACGAAACAACTCACTGGAGGAGGACGCTCCACAAATAACCGCATCCTCAATGATGGGGGAGCCCAGCACATCAGTGCAAAGGATAAGACTGAAGCATTTGCAACAATCTTCAGCCAGAAATGTCGAGTAGATGATCCATCTTGGCCTCCTCCGAAGGTCCCCAGCATCACAGATTCACTCCACGTGATAAAAAGAAACGGCTGAAAGCACTGGATACTGCAAATGTTATGGGCTCTGACAACATTTCAGCAATAGTACTGAAGACTTGTGCTCCAAAACGTGCCATGTTCCCAGCCAAACTCTTCTAGTACAGCTACATCACTGGCATCTACCCAGCTATGTGGAAAATTGCACAGGTATGTCTTGTGCTCAAAAAGCAGAACAAATCCAGCCATACCCCATCGGTCTACTCTTGATCATCAGTAAATTGATGGAAGGGGTAATTGACAGTGCTATCTTGCGGCAATTGCTTAGTTATAACTTGCTTACTGATGCCCAGTTTGTGTTCCATCAGGGCCACTCAGCTCCAGACCTCATTACAGCCTTGGTTCAAACATGGACAAAAGATCTGAACTCCAGAGGTGAGGTGAGAGTGGCTGCCCTTGACATGAAGGCAGCATTTGTCTGAGTGTGGCATCAAGGTGCCCAAGCAAAACTGGAATCAATGGGAAGCAGAGAGAAAACTCTCCGCTGGTTGGAGTCATACCTAACACAAAAGAAGATGGTTGTGGTTGTAGGAGGTCAATCACCTCAGTCCCAGGACATCACTGCAGGAGTTCCTCAGGGTTGTGTCCTAGGCCCAACCATCTTCAGCTGCTTCATCAATGAACTTCTTTCCATCATAAGGTCAGAAGTGGGGATGTTTGCTGATGATTCCATAATGTTCAGCACCATATGTGACCCCTCAGATAGCGAAGCAGTCAATGTCCAAATGCAGTAAGATCTGGGCAATATCCAGGCTTAGGCTGACAAGTGGCAAGTAACATTTTTGCCACACAAATGCCTGGCAATGACCATCTCCAACAAGAGAGAATTTAACTGTTGCTCCTTGGCATTCAATGCATTACCACCACTGAATCCCCCACTATCAACACCCTGGAGGTTACCATTGACCAGAAATCGAACTGGACTATCCATTTAAGTACTGTGGTTACAAAAGTAGGTCAGAGGCTAGGAATCCTGCAATGATTAATTGACCTTCTGACTCCCAAATCCTGTCCAGCACCTACAAAGTACAAATCAGGAGTGTGATGAAATACTCCCCATTTGCCTTGATGAATGAAGCTCCAGTAACACTCAAGAAGCTTGACACCATCCAGGACAAATCAGTCCGCTTGATTGCACCCCATCCACAAACATTCACTCCCTCCATCACCAATGCACAATGTGTGCCATCTGTAAGATGCACTGCTGGAACTCACAGTACCTTCCAAACCCACAACCACTACCATCTAGAAGGACAAGGGCAGCAGATACATGGGAACACCACCACCTGGAAATACCCCTCCAAGCCACTTACCATCCTGATTTGGAAACATATCACCATTCCTTCACTGGCACTGGGTCAAAACTCTGGAACCCCCTCCCTAACAGCACTGTGGGTATATCTATACTACATGAACTGCAGCAGTTCAAGAAGGCAGCTCACCACTACCTTCTCAAGGTAAATTAGAGATGGGAAATAAATGCTGACCTAGCCAGCGATGACCACACCCCATGAATGAATGTAAAAAATATTCCCTAGGGTAATGCCTTGATCAATCAGAGTTGACCTATCTGTTTTGAATTTAAAGAAAACTTGGCAGTTAACTGTTCCCTGGTGCATTCTCCATGACAATGCCTCTACCAATCAATGTCCACTTGCCAACCAATTAGCACTTTCTTCTCATGCAGTATAAATTGTTGTTCCCTTTACAATCGGTATTCTTGCGAATCTGCCCTGATGAGTGCAAGGCAAAAAGTTTCCACAGCATGTCTTTTTTTCAGCAATACTCAAGTTCTGTACTACCAGATGACTATTTGTGTGAAAATTGTTCTCAAATGTTTTCTTTCTCTAATTCTCAGTTGTGGTTCTCTGCATGCAACCTTGAGCTAAAGATTGTCCAACTTCAGTCAAATTGTGTCAAGTTCACCACAATGCAGTGTCATCAGATGTAACCGATATGTGAGATGCTCCTGCATTATTCTCTTTCACAGTAGTGTATTGTTATAGTTCTGTTTCTAGTCTTCCTTTATCCGGGCCAGATGTTGACCCTACCTCACAGGTTGAGAAAGACGCAGCAGGTGACATGCCCTTCCCAATGGGCACATTCCCAATCTGCATAACAATGGAAGAAGAAGAAGAACAGCATGGCCAAGATGAGGAGCTCTTTGAGGGAGGTGTCGGGGCAGAATATAATGACAGTGAATCCACTGGAACTGCTTCAATTCCATCAGCCCTATTTTGCCAGAAGTGCAGAGGAAGCCTCAGTTTACACATGTAGAATTGCCCATATTTGGCTTTCTCACTCATGTGTAGGTAATGTGGAAAATATTTACAACATAAAGTATTTTGCTGAGTTTTGATTGAGATAGAGTAGAACAAATGTTTCTCTGCTACACCTGACTTTATTTTGATCTTTAATTTTGACACTGAGTAACAGTTATGGTGTCCTATCGCACAGTGGGGAATGTCCCTGCCTTTGACTCAAGAAGCTGTGGGTTTAAGTCCCACCCCAGGATTTGATGGCTGAAGAAGATGTTTTTGTAATGCAGCAAAAACAGTTTGACTATCAACCTGCACATCTGTCCAACACATGCCAATGGCAGGAGGTAAGAGCAGAAGAGATTCCTGATCAGCATGTGATGGGAAGAAAGTTGGAACCATAGCTCCAGTGTACACCAGGCATGTAAAAGTGTTTGATGCCACAGTAGCTTGGTCTCCCTGAATGAACTGCAACTCACCAGATATGGAAAATAATAATTAATTTCATGAGCAAAACATTTTCCACCCCAAATTTATGTATTTAAAATCTGAAGTGCAAAAAGTGGGGAGGAGTGATGTTTATTAAATTTGCTTAAGTAAACCTGTCACAATGCCTTTTCTTCCTTCAGTTGATATAAAGATGTTGGTAAAGGCATGGAATGAAAGAAGAACAAGTGGAATTTGTTTCTAGATGATCTTTACGGTTAAGGCATGATAAAGAGGGCATATGGCACACATTTCAAATCTAAATTAGATGACACTGAAGATTAAGTTTAATTTTGATTAAACTTTCTGAGGGACAGGTTTTAAGTAATATTGGCCAGGATTGTTCTGCTTGTATTTATGATACAACTGGTTAATGCTTACAGCTATTTCCAGAATAGCCTGCATTTTACACAACTACTACTAAAATATGTTGCAATCAGGATGTTCCTGATATTAATGGGGAAGTAGAGAGGATATTGGGGTGGCCAACTTTTTCCTTGAGGGGCCTGGACGGGCACTTGTGCTTCCCTTGGCTCAAGGAGTGCTGACAGAGCCAGATTCTTGAGGAAGAGGCAGCTCCAACGTCCCACAGTTCGGCCCTCCCCCAGTTTTTTTCAATTTAAATTGCAGCGAAGCACTGTCATCAGGACACAACTTAGGTGTGTTAATTAGTCCTCCATGTGCCTTTTACAGGCATCTTATTCATGCCCCGAATTATGCACTTCAAAATTTAAAGGGGGACGAATGGGGTAAGGTTGGGACCAGTCAGTGGGCTCAATGCATTGGGCAAGGAGAGGCGTTAGAATCGAGGACACTAACAGTGAACAGTTCTGATTCAGCAAGTTGAATTGTTCCAGGGTGCTATCTTTAACGTTCTTCTTGTTTACTTCGCATTTAAAAATAAACCTAAGGAAATGTTCCTAGCTTCAATACAGCACACTAATCTTTATGTTTCCAATGTACTCTAAAATTAATGTTTCAATTGGAAAAATAAGTTCCTGTAACTAGGGTTTATAGTTTAATAGTTATATTGTGCAGATTCAAAAATGACAACGTACGTACTGTCCAAGTAAAAACAATTTGAAAACTGTTTAGCTCACAATACTGCCAGCTTAACCACAATACTAGTACCATTTCCAAAGTCAACATTCAGTAGAAAAATAGAGACTCACATGAAAAATATTTCATGAAAACTCTTCCCAAAACACATTCTGTATAAAGTTTTGATTGAACCTTGTTTATATATGGTCAGCCGCAGTCTGGCTCATCATAGAATAACAAAACAGCTGAATTACGCAGTGACAATATATGACTATTTCTGACCATTTTAAAAGACATTTTCCCATTCCAAGCTCTTTGATATACAATTGAAAATGTTTTGAGAACCCAATGAATTGATTTAATCGATATAACTGGTTTTGTGCTTTACCTAGAGATAAAAACAAAAAACTGCGGATGCTGGAAATACAGAACAAAAATAGAATTACCTGGAAAAACTCAGCAGGTCTGGCAGCATCGGCGGAGAAGAAAAGAGTTGACATTTCGAGTCCTCATGACCCTTCGACTGAACTAGTCCGAGTTCTGTCGAAGGGTCATGAGGACTCAAAACGTCAACTCTTTTCTTCTCCGCCGATGCTGCCAGACCTGCTGAGTTTTTCCAGGTAATTCTGTTTTTGTTTTGTGCTTTACCTAATTGGTTTGATTTAGGAAGAAAAGGTTACTGTTAGGAGACTGACTACTATTAAGTGGGTAAAGAACATAGTGGAACAAAATTATCCCATGACTTTTGTGAGTGATGCCTGTAACTCGTAGCTAAAGTTTTACTGATTTTAAATTTCACTTAGCGTCAGAGTAAAAATGCTTTAAGATTGTTTTTAAAAACAGCTCAGCATGTTGTAAAAGGACCCCTTCAAAGTATAATTCATGGATTTCATTTAAAAAATGAATAACATATGAAAAATGCACAGAAGATACTATAATAGTATAATTTAATTACACAATAATTAGTGATTTTAAATCATTTATTTTGCTGATTGAAGATTATTGGTTAAAATGAAGATTTAAAGAAACAACAGCTTTCTGGGCTGAGCAAGTCCATAAGATCATAAGACATAGGAGCAGAAATTAGGCCTTTCGGCCCATCGAGTCTGCTCCGCCTTTCAATCATGGCTGATAAGTTTCTCGACCCCATTCTCCCGCCTTCTCCCCGTAACCTTTGATCCCCTTACCAGTCAAGAACCTATCTATCTCGGTCTTAAATACACTCAATGACCTGGCCTCCACAGCTTTCTGTGGCAATGAATTCCATAGATTCACCATTCTCTGACTAAAGAAGTTTCTCTTCATCTCTGTTTTAAAAGGTCTTCCCTTTACTCTGAGGTTGTGCCCTCGGGTCCTAGTCTCTCCTACTAATGGAAACATCTTCCCCATGTCCACTCTAGCCAGGCCTTTCAGTATTCTGGAAGTTTCAATCAGATCCCCCCTTATCCTTCTAAACTCCATCGAGTATAGACACAGAGTCCTCAAAGGTTCCTCATATGTTAAGCCTTTCATTACTGGAATCGTTCTCGTGAACCTCCTCTGGACCCTCTCCAGGGCCAGAACATCCTTCCTGAGATACGGGGCCCAAAATTGCTCACAATATTTTAAATGTGGTCTGACCAGAGCCTTATAAAGCCTCAGCAGCACATCCCTGCTTTTATATTCTAGTCCTCTCAAAATAAATGCCAACATTGCATTTGCCTTCCTAACTACTAACAAGTTAACCTTAAGAGAATCCTGGACTAGGACTCCCAAGTCCCTTTGCACTCCAGATTTCTGAATTCTCTCCCCATTAGGAAATAGTATATGCCTCCATTCTTCCTATCAAAGTGCATGGCCTCACACTTCCCCACATTGAATTCCATCTGCTACTTCTTTGCCCGTTCTCCTAACCTGTCCAAATCCTTCTGCAGACTCCCCACCTCCTCAATACTACCTGTCCCTCCACCCAACTTTGTATCATCTGCAAACTTAGCCAGGATGCCCTCAGTTCCTTCATCTAGATCATTAATGTATAAACTGAAAATGTGTGGTCCCAACACTGACCCCTGTGGAACTCCACTAGTCACCGGCCACCATCCTGAGAAGGACCCCCTTATCCCCACTCTCTGCCGCCTGCCAGAGAGCCAATCTGCTATCCATGCTAGTACCTTGCCTCTAACACCATGGGCTCTTATCTTTCTGAGCAGCCTCCTGTGCAGCACCTTGTTAAAGGCCTTCTGGAAGCCCAAGTAGATAACATCCATTGGCTCTCCTTTGTCTAACCTACTCGTTACCTCTTCAAAGATTTCTAACAGATTTGTCAGGCATGACCTCCCCTTGATGAAACCATGCTGACTTTGCCCTATTTTACCATGAAGTTTCAGGTATTCTGAAATCTCATCCTTAATAATGGATTCTAAAATTTTACCAACGACCGAGACCAGGCTAATCAGCCTGTAATTTCCCGTCTTTTGCCTCATTCCCTTCTTAAACAGGGGGGTTACAATAGCGATTTTCCAGTCCTTTGGGACCCTCCCTGACTTGAGTGATTCCTGAAAGATCACCACTAAGGCCTCCACTATCCCTTCAGCTATCTCCTTCAGAACTCTGGGGTGCAATCCATCTGGTCCAGGTGATTTATCCATCTTCAGACCTTTCAGTTTTCCTAGCACCTTCTCCTTGGTAATGACCACCATACTCACCTCTGCCCCCCGATTTTCTTGAACTTTGAGGATGTTACTCGTGTCTTCCACTGTGAAGACTGACGCAAAGTACCTATTCAGTTCCTCCGCCATTTCTTTGTTCCCCACTACTACTTCTCCAGCATCATTTTCCAGCGGCCCAATGTCCACTTTTGCCTCTCTCTTACCCTTTGTATATCTAAAAAAAACTCTTGCAATTTTCTTTTATACTACTGGCTAGTTTACCCTCATATTTAGTCTTCTCCCTCTTTATTTCTTTTTCAGTTGTCCTCTGTTGGTCTTTGTAGGCTTCCCAATCCCCTGGTTTCCCACTGCTCTTCACCGCATTGTATGCTTTCTCTTTAGCTTTTATGCTGTCCCTGACTTCCCTTGTCAGCCGTGGTTGCCTTGTCCTCCCTTTAGTATGCTTCTTCTTCCTAGGGATGAATTTTTGCTGTGTCTCCCAAATTACTCCCAGGAATTCCTGCCATTGCTGTTCCACTGTCTTTCCTGCTAGGCTCATCTCCCAGTCAATTCTGGCTAGCTTCACCCTCATGCCTCTGTAGTTGCCTTTATTCAACTGTAATACTGTTACATCTGATTCCAGCTTTTTCCTCTCAAATTGCAGGGTAAATTCTATCATATTATGGTCATTTCCTCCTAAGGGTTCCTTCACCTTAAGCTCCCTTACCAAATCTGCCTCATTACATATCATTAGATCTAGAATTGCCTGTTCCCTAGTGGGCTCCACCACAAGCTGCTCCAAAAAGCCATCTCATAGACATTCCACAAATTCCTTTTCTTGGGATTCACTATCAACCTGATTTTCCCAGTCTACCTGCATATCGAAATCCCCCATGATCACTGTAACCTTGCCTTTCTTACTCACCTTTTCTATCTCCTGGTGTATCTTGTGCCCCACATCCTGACTACTGTTCGGAGGCCTGTACATAACTCTCATTATGGGTTTTTTACCTTTGCGGTTCCTCAACTCTACCCACACAGATTCTACATCATCTAGCCCTACATCATTTCTTGCTATTGATTTAAGTTCATTTCTTACTAACAAAGCAACCCCACTCCCTCTGCCAACCTGCCTATCTTTTCGATAGGATGTATATCCTTGGATATTTAGCTCCCAGTCCTGATCCCCTTGCAGCCATGTCTCCGTGATGCCCACCACATCATACCTGCCAATTTCAATCTGTGCCACAAGCTCATTTACCTTATTTCATATACTGCGTGCATTCAGATACAATACCTTCAGTCCTGTATTTCCCGTCCCCATTCTCATTGTTGTCCCTTTATCTGATGTGCTTGAATTTAGATTCCTAGCCCTTTCCAAATACTCTGTCCTATTTTGTGTTCTGGGGACTTTAATAGCCTCTCCTGGGCTCTCTTTTCTTCTCAGTTTTTTCATAATTTTCCATGAAGTTGAATCCATCCCCCAACATGCTAACCTTCAGCTTTGTTTCCCATTAGTCATACTTCTTGGAGTTTTACCCTTCCCTTCCCCCCCCACCCCCCAACTTTCTAGTTTAAAGTCCTGTTGATCACCCTATTTACCCTTTTCGCTAAAACATTGGTCCTAGATTGATTCAGGTAGAGACCATCCTAACGGTACAGATCCCTCCTGTTCCAATACTGATGCCAGTGCCCCACGAAATGGAACCCCTCTTTCCCGCACCACTCCTTTAGCCACGTGTTTACTTCCCTTATTCTCACGTCCCTATGCCAATTTGCTTGTGGATCAGGTAGTAATCCTGAGATTTTAACCCTCGAGGAGCTGTTCTTTAACTTAGTTCCTAGTTCCTGATAATCCCTAAACAGGTCCTCTTTCCTAGTCTTATCTATGTTATGTGTCCCAAAGTGGACCACAACAACTGGATCCTCCCCCTCCCTCTCCAATATCCTTTCAAGCCGGTCAGAGATGTCTCTCACCCTGGCACTGGGCAGGTAACATACCATGCGGGACTCTTGATCCTGCTTAGAAAGGATGCTATCAATTCCCCTAATTAAAGAATCCCCTCCAACTACCACTTGTCTTTTTGCTCCCCCCTCTTGAATGGCCTCCTATGCCACAGTGCCGTGGTCAGCTGGCTCATCATCCCTACAGCCCTGTTCCTCATCCACAGGGAGCAAGTACCTCATACCTGTTGAACAAGGTCAAGAGCTGAGGTTCCGCTGTTCCTAAACACAGGATCCCTCTACCTGTCTCAATTGCAGTCACATCCTGCTGACCCTGACCACTGACTGAATTTAAGGTACTTAATCTACCGGGTGTGACCACCTCCTGAAACAAAGCACCCAGGTAACTCTCCTGCTCCCAGATGTGCCGCAGCGTCTGGAGCTCGGACTCCAGCTCATCAATTCTGAGCCAGAGTTCCTCCAGAAACCAACACTTGCTGCAGATGTGGTCACTGCGGCGCGCAATGGGATCTGCCAGCTCCCACATCATACAGCTACAGCACATCACCTGCCCAGCGATCTCGACTTAGATAATTAATTTATTAATTAGCTGTGCGGTTTTTGTTTTCAAATTTGGTGCAGATTTCCTACCAACCAATCAGGTCACAGCTTTCGTGTGAAGTCACTTTTTCAGTTTTGGCTTCAGTTACTCTGTGCCCCGAGGTCACCGCTCCAGTGCTCCTCCCTCCGTATCTGCTCCCTGGAGACAAGGCCGTGAATCCCCCAGGTAAGCTAGATTTATATTCACCACTCTGGTGCTCCTCCCTCTGAGTCTGCTCCCTGGAGACAAGGCCGCAAATCCCCGAGGTAAGCTAGATTTATACTCACTGCTCGGGTGCTCCTCCCTCCGAGACTGCTCCCAGAATTTACTCACCAGTCAGCTGCTTTTTCTTGAAAATCCACTTTCAGAAGAGTGTCCCTTGCAGGTCTGGTGCACTCCTGAAGGCACTGCCTCTTCCTCTGTTTTTTCTTTAGGTTTGAGGAGGAGGGAGGGATGGAAACACTACAGCAATGTAACGTTTGGGGCTATTCCATTCTTTGACAATGGCTCCTCCTCAATTCCCTCCTGAGTCATGGTGGCTGCGGGGACTTCTCCCAGAATGCTTCAGTCACTTCTCACCAGCGCCCTCTGTTGGATGCCCTTGAATTCAGTAGTAATAAGACCGCCGAGTCTTATAGGTTTCTTACAAAACTAAATTAAACTTTTTGATGCTATTCTGGAGATGAATTGACCTCACTGGACACAATTTTCATTTGCAACTAAATGATTCGGAGCCAAATCTCATGAGACTCCCAAAACATTAGATTGTGATGAAATGTCAAATTTCTTTTACCACCTAACTTCAGCAAATAGACAATCTTCTCTTCATCAATGATTAGACATGAGGACAACCTCTCTTCCCCACATGCCATAACAAACAAATTGCCACAAGCTGTCAGTGAGTGCACTCACCCGCTACCTCTCCTTTGATTCACTGCTGATAATTGCAGACAAATGCTTGAGTGTTCCTGTGGCATTCGTTGTTCACCATTTTGGGAGAGATTGTAACTCATTTCAAGTAAATGAGTTTAACAGTAGCATTGCTTATTAATAAAAAACAAACACACTAAGATGCAGTACATTCATACACCTAGATATACTATTTAAGTTTAAAAGTTTTGTCCCTTTTGAACATAGCATTCCGCTTAGCTTTCTGATGTTGTTCCTTAGTAACCATATTGTATGATCCATCACATGGTTTTGGGATATGATGCTCTGTCTCTCTAAAGCCCAAGAATGAAGGTACCTTAAAACATGGATCCCTGGACCCACCTAACATCACAGCTTCCATATCTATGATAAAAATCATTGGAAGTCAAATGATTGTATTGAAAATCGATGCAATTTTCTTCTCCTTGTTTTAATTCTCTTCCCCTACCCTCAATCTTCAGGTCATGAGAATGATGCATAGGTTATTATTTGCTTTCTGCATTGTTTCTCTGTGAGTGGCTATGAGGCACAAAAGATCACACGTTGTTTGAGTGATGTATTAATCTTTGAGTGAGCATGAACACCCCATGGGACTCCCCATCTGACCCCCCGCCCCCCACTACCCTTCCCCTGACTCCCCATAAGTCTCCCCCCATCCCTGACCCCCACCGAACTCCCTCCACTCCCCAGGCCTCACGGGACTCAATCCCACCCCCCCCCCCCCCACCAAACACCGCCCAACCCCCAAATCCGACCCACTTACCTGATATGCTTACCTTCTCCCTGGCTTGTCAAAGTGCCTGGACCTTTAAACTTTAGTGCTTTAATACAGCTAGTACCATAAAAAGGGGGTGTGGCTTGCTTACCTTCAACTGAGCTGCCCTCGACTATAGGCCTCGGGAGCCCTCTGCACGGGCCTGAGCTGGAAGGTCAGGTGAGATAGGATTTCAAGGTAAGTAATTATGAGTGGAGTGACAATCTGACTCAACTGCCACTCCAACGGAAGTTATGGGCCATTGTTCAATCTAGTCCTGGGAAGCGAGGTGGGGCAAATCATTGATGTGAGTGTAAGGGAACAATTGACAAAGAGTGATCATAACAAAGTTAGGTCCAATGTGAGAATAAAAAAGGATAATGAAGAATCAATTCAGTCAGACAAAACAATTCAAAGAACTCTCCGCTCTTCTTCAAACAGTACCATGGGATCTTTCACGTTGACCTGAGCAGGCAGATGAGGCTTGGTTAAATGTCTCATTCAGAAGACAAGTAGTCATTTTAGGGTCACCTCGATTTATTTTACTAAACATATCTAAAGCGTGCATTTTTGGGTGGTTAGTTCTTAATATCACTGGATTCATTTCATTGTATCTCAACAAAAAAGGCAATTTTCCAAAGCAAGGGCAAATACAAAGCCAGTAAGCTCCTAGCACAACTAAAGAGATTGAAGAAATGTTTAGGAATTAGAGCCAACTTGTCTCGTTGCCTTAACAATCAATCACTTGAGTGACATTGGTACGATAATTTAATCATAATGAGTCTGAGGCTTCAATTATTTCGTAGTCTTTAAGCTTTCCACATTTAAACAAAGTGGTATTGTGGTTAATAAATTGTAAACAGTTATTAACCTCATTCCAAAATTGAGCCAGCTCATGGTCATAGTGCAGAATTTTCCCAGGTTTGCACTAAGCGTGGGGAGGTAAAATACCATGTTACCCGCCGGCCGCAATGGCGGGTTTTCACGCCACATTGTCCCAAACCCACCACATTATTTATGCATTCCAGGGAAACATACCATTTCCATGGCAGGTAAGCTTTCATTCGCCCGCCCACCATCACCTCGCTGCTGCATCATGCCGGGCGCCATATTTAAAGTTCATCTGCACACACCATCGCAGTGATTCCAAACTGCCACTGCTGCATGGAAGACATGGCCCTGAGACTGAAGTAGACTGCAGCCCCCAGGTTCAGCGACAGATCTCTGGAGTGCTTTTTGGATGCCGTGGAGGACCACCGGGATGTCCTCTACCTCTGCCCTGACCGCAGGATGGGCTGCAATAGCACTAACCCAGCTTGGCAGCTAGTGGTGGTGCTGGTCAGCGCCAACGCCCTGCAAAAGAGGACAGCCACCCAGTGCCACAAGAGGATGAATGATCTCCTCCATTCTGCCAGAGTAAGTCACTCTTCTCATCATTCTCAACTCACACACTCACAAACTCAAAACACATCACTCACTGTCAGTTCAAGGGACATCACTACTTAATCTCTCTCACTCACCGTCATTGACCTCATCCCGCCCATGGGACCACTCACTACCCGCACAGGCCAGGCATACTTATCATCTGGGCTGGCAGGCATCCTGCTTACACTTTCTCCATCTCTATTCATGCAGGAAAAGTTGGCACACGACAAGGGAGAGAGGTCACAAACCAGTGGCAGAATATCCGGAATCAAGGTCCTCATGGACTTCGAAAATAGAGCCATCCAGCTGGCTGGCGAGGATCTGGACCAGTTCTGTGCTGATGGTAAGGTGCTTTACCAAGTGAGGATCCAGCAGTGTAACATCCATCAGACAACCATGCTGTGAGTGATATGTCCTCTTTCACAGGCCACTGCCATGCACTAATTATCTCTCCTTGCTTCTGCAGGCACATCTGCCAAACAGCTGATGGAGTCAATGACCCAGGGCCTCCAATCAAACACCTGAGAAGCCTCCGAAGAGGAACCTGAGGCACTCTCCTTGAAGTCTTGTCACAGTACTCACCCACACCCTCCACCAATGCAGGGAGACACACCTCGGTGGGACCTAGCTTTAGAATAGCCTTGGGATCACAATCTGATGAGCATATTGCACTGTCTGATCCACAGCAGGTGGGGGGCAGGGACTTCTCAGGTTTCTGGCACTCAGAGGTCTGCTGGAGGCCAGAACGTTGCTGAGTCCGAGTCAGATGATGAGCCTCTGGACTTGGAAATAATGGCCGGGATTTTCCGGCTCCATCGCAGTGAAGCAGCGCCCCAGGCGGCAGGACCAGAAGATCCCGGTGGCGCGTGGGTGTGAAAAATCCCGCCCAATGTCACAAGCACAAAGTAGTTAGGCTAAGACTGAAGCAATATTCAGTAGCATGTATTGTGGAAAATATTAGTGAATCCGAATCAGTGTTAATGGAAGTATGTCCGTCCCCAATGAAGCAGGCAAAGTTTCAATGAAGCAACTGAAAGGAAAAAGCTGCTTCTGAGAAAGACGGTTCCTTTTGGTTCTGTCAATTCAGTTTAACATTTCTTCACCTGCCATAATTCTACCGTGATTGCTTTAGTCACTGAATTGAATTTTATTACTTAACCTAGTGAACTTGAGTATAAATCAAATCTCTCCTGCCTCATCAAACAAAAAGTGTTTCTGAAGCTATGTTGAATATTCAAGCCCATACGGTTTAATGGCTACAATGCCTTGGAAACATTCACAGTGAAACATCTGATTCTCATAACATGCTGGGCCGCTACATCTTCAATGGGCAACACAGATCCATAATGCCACTTATGGTTGCCAACTAAAATTTCCATTGGCACCAGGTGCCAATCTGCATGCCTGCCAGTTAAATATGATCCTCAAGACCAAACCCTTTACGGCTCAGTGTTGAAATCATTTAGCAGACTTAGGATGCTTTTTCAGTCATCTCTCCCATTACTTGTGAATCAAAACAGCTATTAATGATGGGGAACAGGCAATTTCATTCAGTAAAGAGATTAATCAAGTTGTAAGTCCCTTGACTATAGTGAAAGATCAAAGTTGGTATCTCTAAACAGCGCTTCAATGGTAAACATTGCTGACTGCAATAATTTGGATACTTGGCTTCAGCAATACCTCACTTTGCCCGGTTCTCATGTAACAGACATTTCTATTCTTAAATTATTTTTTAACATTTGAAACAGAATGGTATGAAATGTGCCATTTCAATGGTATAATTTCTTTTGGCATACAAGTAATTTGGGACATGTGGCAAGTGTAACATATTTGGGAGGAAAAAACTTTCCTTTCACCCGTTCATGAGATGTGAGCATTGTTGGCAAGGCCAGCATTTATTGTCGATCCCATATTGTCTTGAGATGGTGATGGTGAGCTGCCTTTTTGAATCACTGCACTCCATGTGGTGTAGGTACGTCCATGTTGCTGTTGGGGAGGGAGTTTCAGGATTTGGACAAAACAGTGAAGGAATGACCTGGTATTGGAGCTGCAAGTGAGGAGTATTCAATTATTTTCATGACTTGTGCCTTAGTGGACACAGAGAGAATGTTTTCTCTTGTGGATAATGTTGGAAGCATAACCAAAAGCTATCAGTATAGCGAAGTCACCAAGAAATCCAATAGGGAATTCAGAAGAAACATCATGAGCCAAAAGATGATGAGAATGTGGAAAAGTGGTTGAAGTGAATAGTATTGAAGCATTTAAAGGGAAGCATATGAGGGGAGAAGGGAACAGTGGATTATGATAATAGATTTAGTTGAGGAAAGATGGGAGGAGGCTCGAATGGAGTATAAAAGTTGACATGGACTGGTTGGGACAGATGAAGGGCCTATTTCTGTGCCATGTAACCCTTGCAATTGTCTGTAGATCACAGAATCAATCACAGAATCACAGAGCAGAAGAGGCCCTTCAGCCCATCGAGTCTGCACTGACATGTGAGAAACACATGATGAACAGGCTTTATACAGTCAGATGCTGAATCAATGAAATAGGGAGGAGCGAGGCTATAGAGGGACCTGAACACAAGAATGATAATTTTAAAATTGATACACTGATGAACATGAGTTTTACATATTTTATATGTGTGGAAAATGGGGCCTGCAAAAGACAGCACCTTTGACATTGCAGAGCTCATTCTTCAATACAGTGTTGGAGCACCACCCTAGATTGTATGCTCAAGCCCTAAAAAGGGTTACAATCTTCAGACTCAGAGATGAGAATTCTATGATTGAGCTAAGGCTGATTCCTTGAAGTTTTGTCAAGAAGCTTAACTACATTTTTGTGGCACTACATAAAATCTAAAATGATATCCTATGTTATGAAAGTACAACAGTATTATTATGTGTTTGTGCATTTGTGATGTGCAACACAATAACATTATCATGTAGATGTGGTCTATCTGTCCTAGAAATGTGGGAATAGGAGTAGGGCATTTAGACCCTCGAGTCTGTTCCACCATTCAATTAGATCATTGTTGTTCTGTATCTCAGATCCATTAATGGCTGATCTGTGACCCAATTCCATATACCCCACTTTGTCTTATATCCCCTAACACCTTTGGTCAATAACAATCTATCAACTGTCATGAGGCAATGCCTCTTTATTTTTGAAAGTATGATTTTTCAACTTTCAGCTGACTGGAGATTTTGCAATTAGAACTGAGACAGAGCAAACTGCTTAAAATGCAAGGCCACATTCCAAGGTGAAGGTGAAAAACAAACCAATCACCCTCAGGAGAGAATGAAGAGAAAGACATTTCCTATAATCCAGACACCCATTGAAACTCATAACTGTCTAAGGAAGGGATATTAAAAATGCAAAGCGCTGGATATTGAAACAATTGCTTCTATAGGCAGACACACCCAAAACCTCTTGAAAATACACAATGGATGAAGTATTTCAAGGCAAGGCTGCCCAGCCACTTGAGAGAGATTGCAAGTGACACACGTGGTGTCAAGAAAGTCTTCAGCAGACTAAACAGGGTGGGGGCTTCTCTCTCTCCCTCTCTCTCTTTTGAAATAAGCATGTCCCCGAGTTTGAGAAGGTAAATCTACCAGAATCCTGCCAGTGAACCAAGATCTCATAATAATTGCAATATCCCCTACATCTGACCATATCCAAGAAACCAGCTAACCTAAATCAGCTGTAGCTTTTAAAATCTACGCCTCAAGGACAATCAAACGACACTTATCTGTATGTTACTTTACTTGTTTTTTACTGGTTTCTAACTCCCTTCATCTCTGATACCTGTGTGTGTGTGTGTGTGTGTGTGTGTGTGTGTATGTGTGTTTATGTGAGCCTGAATGACTGCAGGAGGGCCGAATGCTTGACATTGCGTTTTTATTATTTTTCTCGGGTTTAGCAGTTAATAAATTTGTTCTTTCTTTGACTCAAGAAGTGATTGGCTCCTTATTGCTCACAGTTTGGTTAGTTTCATACGTTCTGATTTGGAAAGGCATATCCTTGCGAAAAAGGAAACTTAAACTTCTGTTGCAACCAACAGAGGAGGTTGAATAGAGCGGAGCCAATTCATCCATCCACACCTGGTTGTAACATAATCTCAGGTTTAAGATTAACAACTTACCTAGCACCAATTACCATTTGCAGATGGAAGTTCCAAACTTCTACCATCAACACATTTCAGCATAACAACACTGAATACACATATTACAAAAGTAATAAATTGGTTGTGAAGCATTTTTGAATGATTTGAGTTTTTGAGATGATGAGAAATATCTAATATATACACATCATAATCGGTTGATTCAAATATGTATTATGTATTTGTTCCACAACTCTCTATTATCTTGTAAGTGTACTTTCTGAAGCCTATTGTAATTGTGTTTATAATCCTATTGTAAATTCTGTGGAAGATTGTTTCTGGAGAGGTTACATGAAATAAAGTATTTATATGTACTGACAAATACAGCTAGCATTCAATAAGGGTAGATTTCATCTCCACAAAGCAGTAGCCCTGAGTTTGCTTTGGGGGTGGAGTGTGAAGAATATATTTAAACTGTTTCTGCCAAACACAATATTTATTGCCGAGCACCATTTTTAACCTTTTAACTTCCTGATGTCATGAAAGCAACTAATTTCTTATAAAAGCAAGATGGTTAATTTGCAACTTGTTCATGTTGTGAATTGGTTTGATGGTAAGTTAGGAAATGTAAACTACACCTTGTCCTCTGCACTTTTGATCCAAATCCAAAGACGTACTTACAATACAGTTCAAGCTCTCCATTTTGGATGTGAAATCCCAAGAACTGGAAGTTTCACTTCCACTGCAATTCATCGTGAGTAGCTAGGCTCCATGCACACAGCTTTAAGGCTACCATGAAGCAACTTCCTAAAAGTTCAACAGTTATTATTCCATCTGCATATCACATAGGCTTAATTTGATTTGAATTAAGATGTATTTCCTAAGTAAGGTTCAATTTTAATGCGTTATTTCCTTGTCTGCATTACCTGCACAGTTTCACACACCGATATTTTCGCAGTCGTTTTATAGCCAAGAATGCCAGGATTCCAACTGAAACTGAAATAATGGTTTATAATATGCCCTACAGGAAGTTCACTGTGTGCAAATTAGCTGTTGTATTTCCTACATTATAACAGTGACTACACTTCAAAAGTATATCATTGAGCTGTAAAGTACTTTGAGATGTCATGTGGTCATGAAATGTGCAATATAAATACAAGATTTTCTTTCTTCTTTCAGAAAACGTCAATCTGAAGTAATACCTTATTCAGTCCCATGTGACATCCAGCTGTATGCAACAAATAATAACATTTCTTTCTCAATCCAAAGGAGTATTGCATGTCCCAATCTTCCACTAGCACGTTCCATACTTGTATAAATAGAACACTGAATGATGAGCATTTCATTGTGAATTGCCTTGTATTCATGCAGATGACCTACAGAGTTCAATTGTATCATCCCTCTTCTTCTTTCAGCTTCTCCAGTTACCACAATGCTGGTTGATTACCCTTCTCAATCTCTGCCTGTCGGTCACCTATGCTTCTTTCAATTCCATTGAATCTAAGTATTCCATTAACTGTATCATCCCTGCTATATAGCATGTAATACGCCAATCATTTAGTTCAGTATTCTTTGTTTCTCTCGCCTGCAAAGTATTGCGTAAAGAAAGTTAAAGCATTACATAGATCCAAACTTGAACCATTTTACAAAAGTTCCAAAAAAAGTGAGAACAAAAAGCTTGACAAAAGTTTTCAAGGGTGGTATTTAATGGAGGCCTCACCTACCAACTGGAGGACCAATTTTAGGAATTAAGTGCCACTCAGGCACTTGACAGGCCAGCAGCAGGTCACCCCATAGGATGAAGGACCCCAGGACCCCACCGAGAGCTGCCAGTGAATCAGGGGCTGGCGCCAATATGACAACCACCTGAGGTCAAATATCATGGATGGCCCCAGGCCCCAGGTAAGTGATAGCAGGAGAGGGATCACAGAATGGGGTTTGGGTGGGGGGGTAGGGGGGAGGGGGTGCTGGCTACAAGAGCAGGGGATATTGCTCTCAGCAGGCCGCCCCTCTTCCTAATGCCGGGTCCCTCGAACAGGTGCTGAGAGCCTTTGAATGAGGAGCTTCTGCTGGAAGCCCACAATTAAACATACCAGGGCTTGCTTGTCATCTTCCCAGCTTGGAAAGTCCTCTGCCTGCTGTTGGGTTAATATTAGTGGCAGTAGGCACCAATTGCACATTTGAGGGCCTCAATTGACGGCGGGGCTGGAAGGACATCCATGGGCCTACCCGTTATAGACTTAATTGGGGTGGAGTCAGGAAGATGGCAGGATCCCCACACATCATTCTCCTGCATGATTAAACTCCCCACATCAAAGTCGCCACAAGGGTGGGCATTAAATTCCAACCCTAAAGCTGAAATGTGAAAGAGGTATCTAGATATGTGTACATTCTTCAGATTAGTCAGCTACCATGTTTACTTATGGATCTCTTGTATATTTGTAAAAGAAAAAATAAAGCCTTCAAATTGTACATCCACATGGAAACTACAAAGAAGCATTCCAGTGGTTGATGTAACATCTGTTGTTTAGAGACCGGACTGCAGCTGGTTTTATAAACCTTGTGGTTAAAAATATTGGTAGTTGGACTCTTCATTGAATTCCAGATGCAGTTTTCCAAACAGCTCGATACAATTTGCCTTATGACAGGGATGGTTTCCAACTTCACCACCTGAGTGAAATCAACGGGATAAAAAGTAGGTAGTTTTCAAATGGTGGAAGGGTAATTCACTCTGCCAGGTCACTGCCCAGTAACATTAACAACTGGTGTAACAAGAGTGCCTCCTTGTAAGTTCAACTGGACATTTGTGTCTTCCACACATGTATTTCCTCTCTAGTTCCAAAGGTAGAAATTATTGCTAAGGTCCCAGTTGGAATTAAGCATGATATTATAGATTCTGCCGGGATGCCTGACTTAATACCTGAGATTCTCAACAGGCTATTTGACTTAAGAACGGAAAAGTTTAAAGACAATGATCAGGGCAACTGACCAAAATTTGCACCCACATTCCTGGAAGAATGAGAACATGCTGGAAACCGTGTCTTTGTATTAACAGTTACCACCGAGAGTAAACAAAGGAAAAAAAATACATTGACATCCTCCAGGAGGTGCCTGACAGTACTAGACAGTGAAAAGCCATTATATAAGGAATTCTTTTCAACATTTAGTGCCTGTTGTCCGTAACAAGGATGTTATAGTGGTAAAAAAAAACAAAGCTGGAAAAACACATCTGCTCCTGACAGGATAGGACTCATTCAGGACATAATTGATGCTTTCTGTTTTAATCATTGTTGAAAGCCTTTGGAGTTATGACATGAGGGAAATAGCCATCTTCCTGAAGTTAAGCTACCTTGAAGATGGTTCAAACACAGATTTCCATATTCTAAGATTGCCACTGCTAATTTTGGCATAACACCTTGTGAAAAAAAAGTCACAGAAAAGAACAAATGTGTGCAATTAATGATTTACTATCAATTATGATTCTAAAATTTTGCCCAGAATTTTTTCAGCAATAAGTTTCGGTTGTTTTATTTTTCATAAACATTTAACATTTGCCTTGAAAAACACCACAAGAAACTAATGGTCAAGTTGTTGGCAATCGCTGAAAGAAATCTGTTTTGATCAGTCTTTTAAGTTATTTTTTCTTCAGTACCACGTGACAGTGTTGTTTCTCAAAGAAACTATTCCTTCACATTCTGCACAACATTGTGTTGACACAATGAAATTGAAAATATACTGAAGTCACAAGGTGACAAGGATACAAAACAGGTCATTAAAAGTAATATAAAAAAAGATGAAAGACTACTTTATGATCCTTTTAACTCTTTGTTTATAAGGTCACATATATGGATCGAGTGCAGTTTCCTTATTCTAATTTTATGTACTAAATTCATTTAGTTCCTTCCATGAATGGTCATATGCAATCAGCAGGGATTTTTGCAAAAACTTGTTCTCAATTGTGAAAAAATTGGCAGGAACAGTTCTGTTATTAGTCCTAAATCCAGAAATGTATTAGAGTTCAGTTACAAAACAAATTGATTCAGCTGTATTACGATGCTACTGTAGGTTAAAATGGCCTCAATTTTACACAATAAAGTCAAGGGTTATAATGTTGACTGCGAATGATGGTGTAAAAAGGGTAATATTGAATTAGCTACCTATTATGCTTTTCTTCTGAGTTCCATTTCCATTGGAGTCATCTGTGATAAATCACAGATCTTTTACATACAGGTGTCTGTGATAAGGTCCTTGGGCACCTTAACTGGGGACATCTGTTCCTTCCCCTTTGTGGGAGTGATGGGCTCAACATTCCCTCGCAGCTCCTCCTAGTTCCCAATGTTCTGTGACTGACATAGTGATATTCCCCCTGTCACAGTAATACCTGATTGTGCTTGGGCAGATGCTTGAAAAAGTAAGATGCCATGGCTGAGCATTTTTTTTAATTCTTCCATCGGATGTGGGCGCTGTTGGCTAGGCCAGTATTTCTTTTGCCCATCCCTCATTGCCCATGAGAAGGTGGTGGTGAATCACCTTCTTGAACCGCTGCAGTCCATCTGGTACACCCACAGTGCTGTTGGGAAGGGAGCTCTAGGACTTTGACCTAGTGACAGTGAAGGAATGGCAATATCATTCTAAGTCAGGATTGTGTGTGGTTTGGAGGGGAACTTGCAGGTGGCGACATGGATCAGATAGAGGATGAGTCCTTCTGGAGATGCCTAGCTACTTGATGCTTCTTTCTCAAAGTGATCAGCACTTTGAGGGACACACAATCTATTCATCTTAGCAAGGTGGTCTCTGACTTGTGTAACAGAGTGAGACAGGGAGCGAGAGAGAGTGAGACATGATATGTGAGCCATGGGTTTTTGTATGTTCTGTATCCATGACAAGGGGTACCACTCTGAAAGATTTTTTTTTTAAATGTTATAATGACAAACTAGGCAAGACAAACTTTAAGAAATTGTTGACCCTAACTTGACCCTAACTGTCTTTACTCGGGAATGACTCCCAGCCAGTACAGTTAAAGGACAAGGGAATTGTTCAGCTGATGAGAAGCATTTGGAGAGAAAGAGAGGGAGAGTAAGATTGAAAGTCAGAGAGGTTTAGGCAAGAAAATAACCCCTATTGCTCTTATTCATTGGTGTGCTTAAGGACACAACTATCGTAGCTGAATAAACTTTCGTCTTAAGCTCTAGTCTGTTTGTCTACTAACCATCTTTCGCTGAGAAGGGATCACTGGACAGTGCGGCAATGGGGTCGGGGGAAGGGCAGGGGGTGGCTTTGAGCAGCACCTTCCTCTTCCCAATGCCGGGCCCCTCAATTGAGCGCTAAGTGCCTGCGAACGAGGGACCCCTGGGACCCACCCCCTCTTCTCCTTACAAGGCCACTAGCAAACCTGACAGGGTCTGCCAGTTGAATTTTAGGAGGAGCAGGGTACCTGTTAAATCCCTGAGCCACCACTGAATTCCAATGGGCTCAGGGGTAATTGGTGTCTAGTGGCTCATTAATGAGCATAATTGACATCCCGCTGCCATCAGATGGGATTCCCACTTCAGGCCCTTATGCTCCCAGCTTAATTGGGAATAGTTTTTCCGATGCCAGGAAACCGGCACCAATTTTCCCAGCTCCCCTACCACTGCTCTGGTAGGCTCAATTAAATTCTGCCCATTCTCTTACCGTGTATACATTGTATCAAGTATAATAAAGTATCATGTATTCAAAGTGGCATTTGTTCAAAGAGCAATATAACAAATACAATTGAATATTTCCATAAAATTGGTTACTTTAACATGCTACTTTTAACTTGATAAAAGTGCTTAAGTACCTCGACATGTAATACTTGCTCCCTTCGACCAAATTGAGTTTGGACAGTGATAATGTAACATTATCAGTAAAATGCTTTGAATGTTTTTATTGTATGCAATGGGAACGTGAGCTGTGTTTGTGACTAGCAGAGTAAATTAGAAAGTCAAATCCTCCAGCCAAAGGAGGATTGTGGATACTCAGCTTTTGTGCGATGGCAAAAGTCTTGATTCACTTCAGCGTCAAGAAAAGAAAATGAAAAAGTGAAAATGAATTACTTTCCACAAATAAAAAAACATGCTTCATTGATTACAAAAGATCTCCAGAGAACAAACTAGCTGGTTGTGATTCTTTACCTTATTTATTTAACGTATATGTTTTTTTGTTTTGTTTTTTGTTCATCCAAGTAAATGAATTCCGTCATGAGGAATTGGTTTTTATTTCGCTTTATGTAGCCAACGAAAGCATCAAGCACTCACCTATCAGGATCACAATGGATGAGATGGAGTGAGGAACCCTAATTTCACAGCTGCATCCCATTTCTATTGATTTTCTATAAAGCTCTGTTTTGTATGGGAGGTACCAATAGGTTTAATCTTTCTGGCATTGCATTTATCATGAAAGCAACAATGATGTGTGAGATTTGAAACAGGTATTGAGTTCATGCTGCAGATTAAAGTGTTTGGGAGCAAGATGAGATCACTTTGAATACACATAACTGCATATAACTTGACATTGTAACTCTTTCGAGTACAAACACGTTTCCATCTGTTCCTATTCAGATGAAGTTGCATTGTTTCATAATTTGCCATTGTGAGATTTGAACTCTTGATCTTGGGGTTACAAACCCAGTACCATAACCACTTGGCTATTTAGGTCCCTCCATATTGAATCCTGATGAATTATCAAAAAGGGGAAAACATTCTGTGATTTTTCTCAAACAGCCAGCCATGCATGCAGCAAAATATTAGCTTTTGTGCACGAATATATCACTGATCTGTCATGTCTACCACATATTAAGAACAGTAAACCATAGTTAGAAACAAGAGTATAGTAATGATAGGGACAGGAGGAGGTTAAACAACCTGTGCACCTGATCTGCAATTCAATTAGATCATTGCTGTTATGCACCTCAACTCCCTTTACCTGATTTTCCTCCAAATTCCATTGATACCATTGCCTAACAAAATTCTATCAAGCTCAGTCTTGAAAGCTCCAACTGGCGGAGCAACACAGCCTTTTAGGAGAGAAAATTGCAGATTTTCACTCCCCTTTGTGTGAGATGAATGCTGAGCTGATTTCATTCCTGACTGCCTTCCCATCAATGGAATAAAAGTCAGGCAGGTGATACATGCTGCCAGATTACTGCCTAGGCAATGAAGATGAAAGTTTAACCCATGGTCATTCATCATATTCTAGAGACTTGCTGTCCAGTGCATTCCATCCTTTTGTGCTTTCAGCCTAACTATGCTATCTGATCATTTCCCAAAGTTAGCAAATCCAATCAGCATAAGTTTATCCCTTGTATCAATCTATATGTTAATAATTTTCAAGTGGGGGATTCAGAATTTCTTGAGATTTTCTGGACCCAATTAACAGACCTTTTAAAACCTAATTATCTCCCCTACAAATGTGGAAGAATTATCTTGAATCCAAAATGCCTAGCAAGTCAGCATAAGATGCCTTCCTGTAATAAGGAATTACTCCTGGTTTGGATCAAGAAACAATTCAAGTCATTGTTCTCCTTCAAAAAATGTTCTGATTTAAAACATATAATTGTTAAATGTAGAAATGAATGCAGATACACCAGGTTGCTGCAATGTTGTGTATATGCTCCTTTTCAAGTGGCCCAAGTCAACAACAACATCTTGTATTTAGCATAATAAAATGTCCCAAGGTGCTTCACAGGAGCATTATAAAACTAAGTTTGACATTGATGGTGGAGCAATTAAATTTAAGGATGCTGAAAAGACCAGAATTAGCGGAGCACACCTCTCAGTACTTCCCGCCTACGACTGCTACACGGAAGATGGGAAAGGCAAAAAGACTGCAGCCCCCAGGTTTAGTGACGTGTCCCTCGAGTTCCTTTTGGATGCCGTCGAGGCTCACCTTGACGTCCTCCACCCCGGCTCTGGCAACATGGCATCACCAATCCAGCATGGGAGGCAGTGGCAGTGATGGCCAGCGCCAGTGCCCCGCAAAAGAGGACAGCCACCCGGTGCTGCTGCAAGATGAATGGTCTCATCCGTTCCACCAAGGTAGCTCACTTTTCTCATCACTCTCAACTCACACACTTACAAGCCCATCGCACATCCGCAGGGATCTCACACCTCAAGGGACAACACCGCTAACTCTCACACACACCCTCACATCTCCATCAGGCTTATAACCTCTGGAGCTCGCGTCCTCATCCTGTCCATGGCTCCGCTCACCATACAAAAATTCCACACAGTGCCATGTGTCCTGCTCACACTCTCTCCATCTGTTTTCATGCAGGAGATGCCTGCTCACATCAACAGGGAGAGGTCCCAGACTGGGGGTGGAGTGGCCCACATTAGGCCCCTCGCTCACTTTGAGGAGTGTGCCATCGCATTGACTGGCGAGGACAAGGATTGTGCCTGCAGTGATGGTAAGGTTGGTGGTGTACACCCTCATGAGCAACCTGCACCATATTGTCCCTCTCCCAATGCAAATGTGGGAGCTCCCTCTCCTGCTTTTGACTTTGCTGCCGTGCACTACTTATCTCTACTTTGCTTCAAAGGGAGCTCTGTCAAGCGACTGACACCCTCAACCACCCAGTCTCTCAGCTCCACCCAGGTCCTCACCACTAGCCAAGAGGACGCATCATCCATTGAAGATCTGGAAATAAGCAGCTTGGAATACATGTCACAGCACTTACCCACACCCTGCACCAGCACAAGAACACACAACTCGGTGGGACTTAAATCTATAGCAGGCTCGAGTTCACAGTCTGGTGGTTACCACGTGGATACATGTGCGCAGCAGGATGCAGGTTCGGGTGAGCTCCCTGGCACCCAGAGGACTGCTGAGGATCAGGCATCTATGAGGTCTGAGTCAGATGAAGAGCCTCTAGATTTGGCCTTTCAGCTCATCATAGAGAGTCAGCAGAAGGCATGGGAACATTGTGCAAAGCTGTTGGAAGCCCTCGACAGAGTGACATGCGAGTCAGAGGAGTGCATCTGCCTGCTCTCTGATGAAGTGGTGCCCACATGTATGCAAATGGAGGTCTCCATGGAGAGGATGGCGAATGCAATGGAGGCCCTGGTCCAGCAGGACAAGGAGATGTATGCAAACCTGCACTCAAGTACGAAAGGCATGGGTAAGTTCCTGTAGTGGAAACGCGAGAGGGAAACGAGGCACCACAATGTCCCTCCATGTGCTTCTTCCTCTTAAGGAGTCAGGCCAGGGCCCCCGGGCACCTCAAGGTAGGAGGAGCGGTAGCTGGACCCACTGAGTCATCCACTCAGGAATCTCAGAGGCTGTCATCTCCCTCTGAGTCCCCTTTGCCTGAGAGCCCCTCAAACTCGCCCTCTGTCACCACAGAGGGAGCAGCCGGCCAACAAGTGATTCTGGGGGGAGAAGCCGGTGTGTGTGTGTTTGTGTGTGTGTGTGTGTGTGTGTGGCAGGGCCTTTTGGAGCCTTGTGGAAGCTCTCTCCCACACACGCGGACCCTTTTAATGTATCATACCCATTTCAATGTCCTGAGCATTTTGAATGCTGCCTGGTGGCATTCACTTTCAGTTGCCCATCTGAGCTGACCTACATCTCTGCCCACCCAATGATCACATTGTCATGCAACACCTTATCTCACCCACCACAACTCTCATTTCACTTTTGATTTGGACAGCATGGTCTGGATTCATATTTTCGTCAGCTCCCTCATCTTTTCCCCTCCCCCAGGCACCCATTTCCATTCCCCTAATCACAGTTGCCCCCCTGGCACTACTCTTCTTCCTTCCCTCTGTTACCTACCAACCATTCCTTTGGGAATGCCCAGGTTAACATGCAAGTTCCCTTCCTCTCTAAAAATCCCACCCCAATCCACATTAACCTCCCAACCTCCTCCACCCCACCCCAAGGGTCCATATCTGCCTCTGAGCTCCCACTAACCACCTTCACTGTCCCTTCTACTGCTACCATCAAACCATTACCCTCCCACCCTACCGCTTCACTCTGCCCTCAGTCACTGTCACCATTCCCTCACACTATGCCCATCCTCAGTTCATTCCCCAAGACTCATTCATGGACTCATCAGACTCCTCCCTTGCACATTCACCTGGACATCAACACCACCCCCCCACCCCCGACTGGACCCCTTCCCCCCAAAATCCCATTGCCCCTCCAGACACCTTCCCCACTGGAACCCCTTTCCTCCTCTGGATCCCTCTCCCCCGGAATCCCTTCTTCCACTGGACTCCTTCCCCCTGGAACGCCTTCCCCCCACCCCCGGAACATTTCCCCACCGCCCCCTGTTAGTCCTACCCCCAACTGCTCCCCCCACAGACACTCCCCCACTTAGCCCCTCTCCCTTCCTGACTCCCTCAGACACCCTTACTTCTTCGGCTACCCTTAGTCCTTTCCACATCCCTACTCCTTCCTCCAGCCTTGTTTCTTCTTACAGCCTCACTTCTTCCTCCAGCCTTACTTTTTTGCCCTTCCTGACTCCCTCAGACTCCTTCCTGACTCACTACTCCATCCAGCTTTCCTTGTAACCATGTTACAAGGAGATCAAAGTTGGGAACTAATTATTCAGGGGTATGCGACTTTTCAAAAGGACAGGCAGGAAGGAAAAGGGGGTGGGGTAGCTTTGTTAGTACAAGATGGAATAAGTACAATAGCAAGAAATGATCTTGGATCGGAAGACATAGAATCCTTATGGGTGGAGGTAAGAAATAACAAGAGGAAGAAGATGCTGATGGGAGTAGTCTATAGGCCCCCTAACAGTAACTTTACTGTAGGACAAAGAATAGATCAGGAGATAACAAGTTAATAAAAATGGCTGTACGTTAATCATGGGTGACTTTAATCTTCATGTATATTGGGAAAATCAAATTGGCAGAGTAGCCACGAGCAAGAATTCACAGACCATATTTGGGACAGTTTCCTAAAACAATATGTTGTGGATCCAACCAGGGATCAGGCTATTTTGGATCTGGTAAAGTGTAATGAGGCAGGTTTCATACATGATCTCAGAATAAAAGATCCCCAAGAAACAGTGACCATAACATGGTAGAATTTAACATTAATTTGAGAGTGAGAACCTTGGGTCAGAAGCAACTGTGTTAAACCTAAATAAGGGTAATTACAAAGGAATTAGGGCAGAGTTGGCTGGAGTGGACTGGGAAAGGAGTTTAGCAGAAAAGATGGTTGATGAATAATGGCAGACGTTTAAGAAAATAGTGCATGACTCACAACAAAGAAATATCCCAGTGAGGAAGAAGGACTCAAAGAAGAGATAAACCAATCATGGTTAACCAAGTTAAGGATAGTATCAAATTGAAAGAAAAAACATACAATGTGGCAAAGATTAGTGGTAAGCCAGAGGATTGGGAAAGTTTTAAAAACCAACAAAAGATGACCAAAAAAAAAAAGAGGAAGAAAATAAACTCCGAATGTAAACTAGCAAGTAATATAAAAACGAGCAGTAAGATTTTCTTTAAATATATTAAAGGGAAGGGAGAGGTCAAAGTGAAGATAGGCCTTTAGAGAATGAGGCTGGGGGAACAATAATGGGTAACTAGGAAATGGTGGATGAGTTGAATAAATACTTTGCATCAGTCTTCATGGTAGAAGACACTAGTAGCATTCCAAAAATACTAAACAATAAAAGGACAAGAGTTGGGGGGGGTGGGGTGGGGGGGGGGGGGGGTGGAGGAAATAAATACAATAGCTATCACTAGAGAAAAAGTACTAGGGAAACTGATGGGGCTAAAGGCTGATAAGTCCCCTGGATCTGATGGTTTGCATCCTAGGATATTAGAGGAAGTAGCCACAGAGATAGTGGATGCACAGGTAGTAGTCTTCCAAAAATCCTTAGATTCTGGAAAAGCCCCAGAGAACTAAAAAACTGCCAATGCAACACCCTTATCCAAAAAGGGAGGGAGACAAAAAAACAGGTAACTAAAGAACAGCTAGCTTAACATCCATCATTGGGAAAATGCTAAAAGTCTATTATAAAGGATGTAACAGCAGAGCATTTAGAAATGCATAATATACTCAAGCAGAGTCAGCATGGCTTCATGAAGGGGAAATCATGCCTGACAAATTTATTAGAATTCTTTGAGGAGGTAAAAAGCAGTATAGATAAAGGGAAACCAGTAGAGGTAATATAGTTAGATTTCCAAAAGGCGTTCGATAAGGCATCCCACTTAACACTACTTAATAAGGTAAGAGCCCATGGTTTTGGGGGTAGTATGTCAGCATGGACAGAGGATTGGCTAACTAATAGAAGACAGAGAGTTGTGATAAGGGGGGCATTTTCAAGATGGCAACCTTTTATGGTGGAGTGCCACAGGGATCAGTGCTGGGGCCACAATTATTTACAATATATATTAATGACTTAGATGAGGGAAGTGAATGTACTATCACCAAGTTTGCGATTGACACAGAAGTAGATGGGAAGGTAAGCAGTGAGGATGACATAAAGAGTCTAAAGAAGGATTTAGACAGGTTAAGTTAATGGGAAAAAAACTTGGCAGATGGAATATAATTTGGGAAAATGTGAGGTTATGCACTTTGGCGGGAAGAATAGAGGAGCTGAATATTATTTAAATGAAAAAAGACTGCATAAAGCTGCAGTACAGAGGGATTTGTGCAAAAAGCTAGCTTACAAGTTCAGCAGGTAATAAGGAAGGCAAATGGAATGTTAGTCTTTATTTCAAAGGGAATGGAATATAAAAATTGAGAAGTCTTTCTAAAACTATACATGGCACTAGTTAGACCACACCTAGAATGCTGTGAACAGTTTTAGTCCCCTTAGCTAAGGAAATATATTCTGGCATTGAAGGCAGTCCAGAGAAGGCTCACTAGATTGATCCCAGGTATGAAGGGATTTTCTGATGAGGAGAGGTTGAATAGGTTGGGCCTGTACCCATTGGAGTTTAGAAGAATGAGAGGCAATCTCATTGAAACATATAAGATTCTTAGAGGGCTTGACAGGGTAGATGCTGAGAGATTGTTTCCCTTGTGGGAGAGTCTAGGGCCTGAGGGCATAATCTCAGAGTAAGGGCTCGCCCATTTAAAAAATGAGGAGGAATTTCTTCTCTCAGAGTGAAAATCTGAATCATGTTCAGACTCAGTTCATATCTCCAGAAAAGCACAAGGAGGAAATAACAACTTTGAATTCCATTGTGCCAAATCGAAGAGAGAATTGGAAAAATTCAGTACAGCCAGGCAGTAAAGGTACTCAAAGAAGTCGCTGATCTAAAAGACTCTTTGAGAATCAGTTCATGGCCTTGGAAAAACATGAGGAGTTAAAGAAGATGTTGAATACTTTGTTGGAAAAAGTTGTGTTGGTACTATTAGCAGTGACAATGCAATGCACTGAAGTGCAGTGTGAGTTAGAAAGATGTTAACAAGAAAGTAAACAGTTGAAAGAACAACTAATCATCCTTCAAGGTCAAATGCAAAAGGAGCACACAATCCTTCAGCAGCATGAAGACCCGGAGAATGGAAGAACAACATAACAAATTCGAAGAGACTGTTTTGAATTACAAGAAAACTCAAGACAAAATAATTGAGCTTCACAAAGAAAAGGAAAACCTGTTGAAAGACTTTGCACGCTACACACAATATGTTCCTCTGGAAAATTAAAAATAGAAGCAAAATGAATTTAATGTCACTCTGAAAGAACTGAAGAACCAGTTCCCAAAGAAGACTCAGGGATGTTCAATATTTCAAGACGAAACCAAGGGGTACAAGAAAGAGACTGCAGAGCTGAAGAAAATAGTTGGACGTTTGGAAGAAAACTTGGAAAAGCATTACATTTCCAAAGATATGTATGAAGAAATGAAAATCAGGAACCTAGAATAGCAAAAAAAAAACGAAGATCTCGCAAAAGAGCATGAAGAGTCTCAGTGACAATTAGCAGAAGTGAAATTACAAAAGGTGAGCTTGAAGTATAGCACAGAAAAATTAGAAATGACAAGCTTCAAGCTAACACGAACAGCATGAAGTCAATGTTGGAACAGGAAAAGGAATTACTGATGAACCAGAACAGTTGCTTGAATGCAGAATTAACAACCAAGGTTGATTGAATTCTTGAACTTTGCTTCAATATGAGGAACATGAAAGAAGAGATGTGCAGTGTGGAAGAGCAAACCCAGGCTTTAAAAGCAGATAAGGAAAATTCTAAGAAACAGATCGAGGATCCAATGAGCAAATTGTAAGGGTCTAAGGACCAGTCAGTGACCATTGAAGAAAGATTCTGAAAAGAACTGAATGCCGTGGTGAAGTTGTCAAATGTAGGAAAAGAATTCCGCAGATAACTCTGAAACAAATACAACTGAACTCACAGAGTAATTGAAACAAAAACAAAAAATGCTGGAAAAGCTCAGCAGGTCTGGCAGCATCTGTGGAGAGAAAGATGGAGTTAACGTTTTGACTCTTCTTCAGAAACGGGAGAAACATTTCTACTTTGGCAATTTTTGTTTCCTTTTTCCTTTATTTTCTGACTCAAATAGTGTTACCCTGAGCATCGCTTTGTAAAGGAATTGTAGCCAAGCTGCTGTTTTTACAATAAGCTGTTGAGAGAGGCAGACCATTTTATTTGGGCACTGAAGTCTGTTACTTGGCATTCGAATCACATTCACTCAATGCAAGAAACCAGCTGAATTTTTGCTTAAAGCAAGAAATCGCTTATTAGGAACATAAGAGGCAGAAACAGGAGTAGGCCAATTAATCCCTTGAACCTGTTCCGCTATTCAGTCACACCATGGCTGATCTGCCACCTAGCTCCATATTCCCACTTTTGTCCTATATCCCTTAATACCTTTGGCTTTCAAAAAGCTATCAACCTCAGTTTTAAAACTAACAATTGTCACAACATTAATTATCATTATTCTTCTGAAAGAGCCCACGGGCAGGATTTTCCCCGCATCGGGGGTGAAGTTGAATTGCCCGCCTCCGATCGGCACCCCCGATTGGGGGTGCGGCGCCATTTTATGTGGGCGGGCCAATTAAGGCCCGCCCAGCGCGACATCCACACGGAAGCGCTGTGCGCTCCATGTACAGGCGGGTGGGAATCCCTAAACCCGAGAGTGCGCTCTTTCACGCATGCGCACAAAAGAGCACATTCATCTCCCTGAGGCTAAGCGCTGCCTCAGGGAAATCGGCTGTTCTGTCACATATATTAAAAATAGAAAAAAAAATTCCTGACATGTCCCCTCATGTGACACTGTCACATGAGTTGGGACATGTCCATAATTTATAAAAAAAACTTTAATAAAATTTTTTGAAACCTACATGAAACCTCATCCTGCCCATTAATTGTTTTAATGACTCTGTCAATGGCCTCAGTTGGCCATTGACAGGTCGATGGGCGCGCAGCTGATTTTGCTGCACCCCCGCCTTCCTGAAAATTTAAATGGGGCGCGGTGACGTCTGGAGCTCTGCACGACATCACCGTGCTTCATTCTACGCGTCAGCGAGCGGGCCCAACACCCTCCACTCGCTGATGGGAAAATCCTGCCCTATACGTTAAACATAGGACAGATTTCACTACTCACTTTTAAAAAGAGTACTCTGTAAAACTCTGAACGTAGTCTTCTCTTTGAACTAAGCAAAACTAGCAAAAGTTAGTTTAGTTGTAACTGCAGGCCAGAAATAGGTTAGAATTGAAGCAAGCAAAATTAGCCATTTTATTCCCGTTCTTCTTATGTTCCATAATCATTCCATAATTATCATCAGTTCATGGTTTTATTCTTGGTTTTTTTATTGAGGGTTTTAACAGTTTGAGTATTTCATTGGACTTTATGCTCCCCGCCAACCGGTTTGAAGGTGGGGCGGGGGGTGCCTGTAGGATTTAGCGTGTGGCCTCTCCACAGCCCACCTGCCTGCCCCTGAGCTGTATGAAAGTTTACAGGGGAATGTTGAAGGTGCCTGCCTTGGGCCTACTGATACCCTACCCCACACCACCCACCCTCCTCCACTGCTATTTTACCCACGGCAGGGGGAGGCCCATGTGAAATGGCTAGCCCAGCAGCTTTAGCTGTACAGGCAAGTGTCGGGCAAGGGAGGAGGGAACTCCTCTGGGTGTCCCCGCGTCAATTGGAAGCTCTCCCCCTACCCCTCCCCCGCCACTAATGATCATACTCTCCCCTTTACCCTCCCCATTGGTCTCTCAAAACCAGCCCCACACCCCCTCTCAACCCTTCGCTGGGGCCGGCCAGCCTGACCCTGGTGAAATCACCCTCTCCCACCTGGGCTTACCTTTTGGTATCTGGCTCCAGCAACTGGTTCCATTGGGAATTACGTGCAGTTGCAGCAGTGACCACCATTCCTGCCTGGCACTGTTGGGACTACAGAGTTGCCAGCTATCCAATTGGCCAGCAGCTCTCTGAGAAGGGGCCTCCTGTCCCTCGGGGAGGTGGGGGCAAAAATAACAACATGGTAGCCGACCTTCCCATAGGCATTTTCCCCCCTAACCTTTCAATAGGAGGCAGGGTTCGGGGTTGGGGGAAACCACAGCATCTTGTAAAATCCAGATGTGTCTACAGATAATCAGTGCGTGATTATTAAGACCAACTACAAGCTGTAAAGGCGGATTACAAGGAGCAATTAGTTGAAAATTAAAATAAATGAGTAGAAGCAAAACAGATTCAGTATTGTCCTGAAGTCAGATTTGCAATGATCAGATTTGAACAAAAATTGGATAAGCTGAAAATATATCCAAATGACAAAACTAAAATAAAGAGACAAGAATTCACGAAAAGGAAATAACCTCCTAATCATGCTTAAAATATAATAACCTTTCTCCCAGGATAGTTGTACATTGTAAATTTTTTATCAGGCAATGAGCTCTGCCATTACAAAAAACTATGACTGGCTTTCAAGGTGAAATAAAAGGGTTTTAAATGCCACCAGTACTGGATTCTCATTGGCTAGTAGTGACAAACTGATTTACAATAGCGAGGTCAACCCATTGCGTGTCTAGAAGTGGCAAATCCTGTGCATAAGACAACACTGGCTTGATTTATGTGGATTTGATCTTTGGTAGATAATTTAAAATGCATCCTATCAATGCCTCAGTAAACAACAGCAAAGGAAAGGCTGATATTTATGATTATTTGTGAATCAGGGAGCATTCGGTTACCTGGGTACCTGCCCATTATATTTGCTCAAACATAGTTTTGTTTCACCTGAGTTACATGGCTTTTATTGTGGGGAGGGGAATCAATAAAACATATAATGTACAAATGATTGTTGTTGGAGAAAATAATATAGCAAATGACCTTTTTGATTTATTGTTGTATGACTGTGCAAAATTAAAGCCCATCTCACCTCACCTTAAAAATATCACTGGAAATGCCATTCATTTATGCCACTGGCATTTATTAATTGATTTTTGGCATTATTTGATATTAATCCATTCTAGGTTTTAATTTAAAAAAAAACAAAATACTGAAGTACTGAAATTAAAACTGGAAATGCTCTAAATACTCAGCAGGTCAGGCAGCACCTGTGGAGAAACACACAGAGTTAATGTTTCAATGACCTTTCATCAGGACTGGGAAAAGTTAGAAATGTAATAGGTTTTAAGTGAAAAGGAGGGGGAGGGTGGATAAAACACAAAAGGGAAGGTCAGTGATACAGTGGAAAATGGGAAAGATTAAACAACAAATGAGCTGGTGGTAGAGGATCAAAGAGAGTGGCGACGAGCAATGTAAAGAAACAAAGCATGTATCTCGAGGAGGTGTGAATGGCAGACCAGGGGAGGATAAGGAGGCCAGGAACCCTGGGGAATGCAGAAGTGGTGCGGGCACTATGAGGGTTTGAAAAGGGGATGCATGATTGTGGCTTTGTTACCCGTAACTCTCCTTACTCATTAATCCCCAACCATTTCCACTCTATACCTGAATGCCCTGAACCAACCAGAATATATCACAGAAACTGGCAGTGAAGATTCAACCACAGCTTCACCATTTGAAAATATGTTCTTCCACAATGAAAACTTACGTGCGGTTTAAGCAAGAGTTTATTTTAAAATGGGAAATAAATTGTTCAGTAGAAGAAGTATCTTATACAGGAAGCATACAACTTGACCCATTAGAGACTTCAGGCAACTCACTTGATCACCGATCATTATAGGCAGGATTTTTTAGATGGTGGGGTTTGCCACCTCACTAAGGGTCAGCAGGAAAAGCATCCTCACTGTTACCAGCTGCCTCATCGACAAAGGGCATTAATTGGCTGTAGAGGCGACTTCTGCCTCTCACTGAGGAGAAAGTCCTGCCTCGTGAAGCTGCCAGCCAATCTGAATGGCTGGCAGCTCTGTAGCCCCAGCAGCAAAAGTAGCAGCAGCGGCCTGGACTGGGATTACAAGAAGTCCCCTGATTCAAAGTACTGCCGTCCAGAATGAGTTAAGTGCAGGAGGATTGCATGGTGGTGTGGGGTGGTGAGGCCCAGAGAGGTGGCGAGAGAGGGGCGGATGCCATGATCGAGAGGCTAGTGGGAAAGGGAGCACCCACAGGGGGTGAAACCATTTCTGGGTGCCTGATGTTGATAGAAGGCCATTGAGGGAAACCCCTTTCCCACCCCAGGCCCGAGCTGGGTGACTTGTTGGGCATCCCCCGCACCTGAAGCCCTCCCACCAGCCAGAAAATTGTGGCCAATCTGCAAAAGGCCCTTAATTGATCATTAAATGGTCCTTAAGGGATCACTTAAGGGCCTCAATTGAAGCAAAGATAGGTGGGCAGGCCTTGCCCGGCCCCCATAAATTTGTGGAAATGTTGAGGTGGGCAGGCAATATGGCCCCCTGCCCCACCCGCCTGGAAATATATCAGTGGGGAGCCTAAATTCCCCTAAGTCCCTCTAAAATTCTGCCCTAAGTTTTGTGATATCTTTGTCCCTTAACCTGACCTTTCTGCTTAACCTCTCTAAGTACTTCATTATAATTATTGCAAGAAACCAACTTCGCGGTGAAACTTGGATAACTTAGGTGTCCCGGGTCATTGAAAGTTACCATTCGGAGTTATGCTGGCTAAGGGGAAAATTGCTCCATTTCTGCAGTGTTAGGCTGAGAGCAGCACAAGCTGATGATTTTGCACAGAAGATAATTTTGTGGCCAAACAGCAGATTGTTGTGATTGAGTTGTTGCAATTTCTCATTCAGGATATTTTCCAAGACCTCGTGCAGTAGGAATTGTGCTTTCTAAATATTGGGAGCTTGTCATTGTAATCTTTTTCTGAGTTGTGTGCTTTCCACTGTTGTTAAGAGTGCTGAATAACAGAGTGGTTGAATTAAAAGCAGCAGTTATTTTCTCGGAAAAGAATTTTGAGAAGCAATAGGTCATCAGTGGATTTGGTGCATAAATTGGGTGAAAAACAATTTTATCTGCTACCAATATTGACTCAGATGATTGAGTTGGTAATTTCAATGAGACCTTTGTCTGAACCTTAGGGTTACCGGAACTAACTTGAAAGGAAAGTTTGTTAACGATGCAATAGTTTTATTAAAGTTCTCATGGTTCTAAGTTTGTTTCGAGTATGTCCAGATGGATTATTCTGTTCCTTTCAGCTGATTCCTGGGGAAATGTTTTAACTTAACCCGCCCTCCAAGAACAGGGTCGGTTCAGGTTAGACACCCATTTTATGGACAAACATATGAGCGTACGAATGAGGAACAGGAGTAGGCCATTCAGCCCTTTGAGCCTGTTCTGCCATTCAATAAGATCATGGTTGATCCGATTGTGGCCTCATCTCCACATTCTGCCTACCCTCAATGACCTTTGACTCCTTTGTTAGTCAAGACCATATCAACCACTGCCTTAAAAATATTCACTGATCCTGCCTCCACAGTTCTCTGTCTAAGAGAGTTCCAAAGATTCATGACACTCTGAGCAAAAAAAAATTCTTCCCATCCCCATCTTAAATGGGAGGCTCCTTGGGGTGAATTTTCCCCTTGTCGGGCAGGCCAAGAGGGAGCGGGCACAGACCCGATCGCTGCCCGTGATTGGGTCTGTACAACCATTTTACAGAGGGAGGCCAATTAAGGCTGCCCAGCGTAATGTGCATCTCCCGAGGAAAGCAGGACTGGGCGGGCGGTGGCAGTAGTGCAATGAACGCCGGGTCCATTGGCGACCTGGTGGCCTGTTTAAATGAAGCGCTGGCAGCCTTGGAAAGGCTGCTCACAATGGCTGGTAGATGGGCTCACCAGAGGGCTTCTGGGGAGCAGGCCAATCCAGAGGGTAGGCCAGCGGAGCAGGCCATGCTGGAAGGTAGGCCAGTGGGGCAGTGTGCCCCTCGGTTTTCGGATGAGTGCCTAGCTGCCCTCCAGGAGGAGGTGGCAGCACGGCAGGAGGTCCTGCTTCCGAGGGACAGGAGGCAGAGGCCCCCCCACCTGCCAAACGTGCCTGGGAGGAGTTGGCTGAGACAGTGAGCTCCCACGATGTGGTGCGGCACATGTGGGTCCAGTGCCACAAGAGATTCAATAACCTCCTGCGCTCGGGAAGGGTGAGTACCATGTTGGCAGAGGTCACTTAATGCAGACCTCAGCCTTTCCCCCAAGGGTAGTGTCCCGGGACACAGCGGTGAGGGCATTTCAGATTTGCTGAAGGTGCGGGCGGATACAGAGAGCACCCATGGCACCTGCAGTCAGAGGACTGCAGGAGACCAGGCACATGCTCGGTTGGTGGCTGATGATGTGCCTCTGGAGTCGTCCGTGAGGCAGCAAATGCTGGAAGTGCAGCATGGTGTGCAGGAGGATCTGGCAGAGATATTTTTTTTCATTCATTCACGGGATGTGGGTTTTGCTGGCTGGGCCAGTGTTGAAAGCCCACCCTTAGTTGCCCTTCAGAAGGTGGTGGTGAGCTGCCTTCTTGAACCGCTGCAGTCTCTGTGGTGTAGATACACCCACAGTGCTATTAGGAAGGGAGTTCCAGGATTTTGACCTGGCGACAGTGAAGGAATGACAATATATTTGTGGGATCACAAGATGCCAACACTTCCAATACCTTGTCACTCCCTATATCAATTTGCTCAAGAACCTCGCAGTCTCTCTCCCCAAGTTTGATACCTTCATCCTCATTCTCTTGGGTGAAGACGGATGTGAAGTATTCATTCAACACTCTACCATTGTTCTCTGGCTCCACCCATAGATTGCCCCCTTGGTCCCTTATGGGTCTGACTCTTTCCTTGGTTATCCTCTTCCCATTGATATACTTATAGAATATCTTGGGATCTTCCCTACTTATACCAGCCAGAGCTTTCTCATATCCCCTCTTTGCTCTCCTAATTGCTTTCTTAAGCTCCACCCTGCACTGTCTGTACTCCACTAATGCCCCTGCTGATTTGCTTCCCTTGTACCTGCTAAAAGCCTCTCTTTTCCTTCTCATCGTATCCTGAATATCTCTGGTCATCCATGGTTCTGTGGGCTTGTTACTCCTTCCTATCACCCTAGAGGGAACATGTTGAGCCTGTACCCGCCCCATTTCCTTTTTGAAAGCCCCCGACTGCTTTCCTGTAGATTTCCGCACAAGTAACTGTTCCCAGTCTACCTTGGCCAGATCCTGTCTTACTTTAATAAAATCCGCTCTTCCCCAATCTAAAACATTTTTTTTGCAACTTGTCTATATCTTTGTCCACAACAAGCTTAAATTGTACCATGTTGTGGTCGTTATCACTAAAATGCTCCCTCACCACCACTTCAGCCACCTGTCCAGCTTCATTCCCCAGAATTAGGTCCAGCAATGCACCGTCCCTTGTTGGCCCTCTACACATTGACCTAAAAAGTTCTCCTGTACACATTTCAAGAAATCCACTCCATCCAAGTCCTTAACACTATGTCTATCCCAATTAATGTTGGGAAAGTTGAAATCACCTAATATAATTACCCCACTGTTATTGTTTTTGCACACCTCCTCAAATTGTGCACATATTTGCTCCTCAATTTCCCGCTGACTATCTGGGGGTCTATAATAAATACCTAACAATGTGGCTGCCCCTTTTTTATTCCTAAACTCTACCCACAATGTTTCATTCGATGCCATCTCCAAGATATTATCTCTCCTTACTGCAGTAATTGACTCCTTAACTAATAATGCAATGCCTCCTCTTCTTTTACCCCCTCCCCTGTCTCGCCTGAAGATTCTATATCCCAGAATGTTGAGCTGCCAATCCTGTCCCTCCTATTGATGGAATTTCCGAACACCAAACACATCAGACAAGCCCTCCTTCTCAATTTGAGAATGTTGTTGCTCCAATGCCCTGAGTGTGCGAGATGTATAGGTAACGGGTCATTCAGAGCCATCCGCCGTCCGATATGAAAGTACAGCCCCTACTCCATAAGGGAATGCATCGCAAGTTAAAATCAATTCTTTCCTTGGGTCAAAGTGGACCAGTAAGACCAATGATCTTAATAATTGCTTTACCTTCAGAAACGCGTCCTGGTGCGGAGCTTGCCAAATCCAATGACGGTTTTTCTTAAGCAATGTGAATAATGGAACCAGTACGACTGATAGATTTGGGGGAATTTGCCCATAATAGTTTATCATGCCTAATAAGGCCTTTAGTTCTGAGGTGTTTCTCGGTGCAGGTGCTTTGCGAGTAGCCTTGACCTTTTCTTCCACGGGATGCAGGCCTTGTGCGTAAATCTTATGGCCCAAGTAAACTACTTCTTTGGCTTGGCAAATACATTTTTCTCACTTCAAGCGCACCCCTGCTTGTGAGAAACGTTTCAGCACCTCCTCCAAATTAGCTAAGTGTTCTTCGTCAGTTCGTACAGTAACGAGGACAGCATCCAGATAAACAACCATCTGGGCAGCTCCTGAAACAGATTTTCAATGGTATGCTGGAAAATATCCCACACTGATGAGACCCCAAAGGGTAGCCAAGTGTAATGATCCAAAACCCAATGTGTAATGACGGTCACGAATTCCCAGAGCCTTTTTTCAACTCTACCTGCTGGCAGGCGTGGCTTATGTTGAGTTTTGAATATGTGATGCCCCCTGCCAATTTCCAATATAATTCGTCAATCTTCAGTATCAGGTGTCGATCAAGTTTGGCCACTCTGTTTACAGTTAACTTATAGCCACCACGTAAGTGAACACTTTGGTCCGGCCTCAGTACGGGTTCTACGGGTGCCGCCCACTCGGAAAATTGCACTGGTTGCAAGGTACTTCACTTTTCCAGACTGTTTACCTCGGTGTCGACCTTGTCCAATAGAGCATAAGGGACCAGTCTGCCTCTGATAAATCTGGGGGTTGCGTTAGTGTCTACGTGGATTTTGGCTTTTAGCCCATGAATCCTCCCTAAATCATCACTGAAAATGGAAGTGTACCTTTGTTACAATTCCTCTAAGTTTCTCGTTCTGATTTGAAAAATCTCAGCCCATTGCAATTTAATCTTTTTGAGCCAGTTGCGACCAATTAAACTGGGGCCCACCCCAGCTATTTAGGGGTAAATTTGCAGACTGATCCCCATACTGCACCAGGGCTTGACATATCCCTTTCACTCTTATTTCTTCGCCTGTATATGTTTTTAATTTTCTGTCCAATTCTTCCATCCTTAAAGGATGGACTCCTTCATTCAAGTGCCTGAATGTATGTTCTCCTATGACAGACATTGATGCCCCAGTATCGACCTCCATCTTGATGAGTTGTTCATTGACTCTAATGACTACCTGGAATGGCTCAGTTCTACCCACTTTCAAGCTGGATAATGAATAGATGTCAGATTCTGCTTCCTCAGGTTCTTCTTAGAGACAGATTTCCTAATTTCTACCTTAAAATCTCAGCCTATCTTGACAGTGTCACCATTGCAGTGGCAGAAAATACATTCGATGTTTCTGAACTGTTGATTGCCTGCAGGCTGCCTGGATGCATTTCTCTCATTAATGCTGTGGGTTTTCATTGTGGTACTGTTGTTCTTCAATGGTCTCTACATGGTGGGCGTTCCCCGTCCTTCTGCGCAGTCTGACATTTTCGTGCCTTTGTTACCAGCCCTTCCCCCCCACCACAAAATGGATGGCGCCATTTTGTGTATATTTTATTGCTTCCGAGTCTCTAACAGTGCTCACCATTGCTGTTGCCAATTCTAATGCCTTACTTAAGTATAGATTAGTTTCAGATAGCAATCGCTTTTGAATAGCATCATCCCCTATTCCGCATATCATTCGGTCTCTCAACATGTCATTCATTGAAGTTCCGAACTCTCAATATTCTGTTAATTCATTTAAAGCAGCTACATAGCCAGCGCTTGACTCTCGTGGAAACCTATTCCTTGAATTGAATTTAAAACGCTGCATCGTGACTTGAGGGCTTTAGCCTCAGGTGGTTTTTTACAATCTTTACTAACTCATCGAAAGTCTTCGTACTGGGGGTGTCAGGTGGTGTGAGGCCGCGGATCAGCCCATATGTTTTGCTCCGGCATGTGGACAAAAGGATCGCCCTATTCTTGTCTTCCCCTGTGATGTTGCTAGCGGTAAAGAAGAACGCTAGTTGGTCGGCATACTGAGACCAGTCATCGGAAACGGGGTTGAATGGTTCAGGATTCTCAAAACGTGGTATATTCAATGACTAAGGAGACTGAGTTTTCAAACAGCTTACAAGGTAGCTGGCTTACCGCGGCTTTCTTGATTGCCATCAGTTGACCTGGCTTATCCTCGTCGTTTTGGTTATCAGGTTCGCTTTGTCCGGCGAACGCTAGCTGTGCCCTCGATATTAACACATTAGTTGGTGCATGAAACTATATAGGCAGAGAGACCGATTAACTGAACAAACACTGGTGGCTATTGGAACTCAGAACAGAGCACTAACACCATGGGTAGAATGCTTGGCTCGGCGAGTGGGGGCTGGGCTGCGCGACTGCCAAACTGTCAAAGGCCTATTTAGGCCATTTAAACAGCTGATAAAGCAATTAGCTGAGCTGTCCATTCAACCTTAAGGCCAGGCGGCCTTCACATTTTTCATGGAATCTCGTCCGCAGGCGGGATGAAGTTTCTTGAACGTTTTTAAAAAGTGTTTGAAAAATGTTAAATTAAATTAATGGACATGTCCCAGCTCATGCGACAGTTTCACATGAGGGGACATGGCCTTAATTTTTTTTTTTACCTTTATCCTATGTTTTATAAGTGAAAGTAATCTCCCTGAGGCACAGAGATTTCTGTGCTCTTTAGCGCGCATGCGCGAAGGAGCGCATTCCCCGACTCAGGCAACTCCTCCCCGCCCGCACAGGGAGCGCTCAGCATTTCCGGGCAAGCGTCACGCTGGACAGACCTTAAGTGGCCCACCCATGTAAAATGGCGGTGCCCAGCCGATTAGGGACACCAATCAGCTGCACTCCCGCCCACGCCCACCTCCGAGCAATACCCCTGACGGAGAGAAAATTCTCCCCCGTGTGTGCTTCTTCAATCGGCTCCAGCTGTAGACTTACCAGTACAGCTGTAGACCCAAGTAGCCCGCGCTGTGTAGCAATTGGTCAATACAGTCACTTGGTCAATTAACTACATTCTCTTAAAGGTACATAGCGCTCCACTTTATTGCACGCAGGTTAGGTTAAAATTTGCACATATGCGCGCACACAAATGTTCCCATTAAACTGCAGGCATGCAGCCGTGCAGAAGCCTGGAAGGTAGCATGCAGACTGAGTTCTGTGATAAATGCCTCGAACGCAATGTAAAACGTAAAGGGAATGCATACGAAAAAGCTGTCTGCGTACAACAATATTTTAAAGGGCTCATTACATGATATATACCCCCGCCCTTTCTGCAGTCTTCAGTCTGATGTGCACAATGCTGGTGTGAAAATTTTCATGCATACCTAAACATGAAGCTAGTACTTATACAAGAAAAATACTTCTTTATAAAGCGGACTGATGCCATGCTAATATTGAACAAATGAATTTGAATTTATTACATGTTTTAATTTAAAAAAACATTTTGCACAACAATTCAACACAATGCCCTTTATCCCTTTAAAACCCCATCAATGTATATATTTTTTCAAAAGTATCCGCTTCACACAAAACAGATGCCCCTCTTTGGAATGGTAAATAGGTTTCACAACGATTTACAAGAAACAGCAATAATAATAGCCATGGGATTAGATGCCCTGGTTTATTTCCTATTTTTGTGCTAGGCCTCTGATGACTTTTGCTCTAAGTGTAATGTTGGCTTTTGAAATGATACTCTTTCAGGAACCAAAATAGACTGGTCATAAATAATAACACAACTGTGTTGAATAAAAAGCATACCACCAGTCAGCTTTGTTTCAAAGCACAGTATCATTCAAGACAACATCAAGCTTAAACAAAAATCATGGTGACATATCAGCTACAGTCTTGAATGATTTATTCTAAATGCTTATATAAGATTATCGAAGAAGGGCACAAACACAGGTGAATAACTGCATTTGCACTATGTTTAAAAATCGACCTAATAACTAGTAAGGGAACATTTCAATCAAAAGGCAGAACCTTTTCTATTTATATCCAATAAATTAATTCCTGCTCACTGAATTCTTTTAGCAGCAAGTTTCTCTATGAATATTTGACATCCTTGGAACCCAGACTTTGCATAATGCATTTTTCTTGCCCAGGTCTGTAGCAGGAATACATTTCCATTTATGTTTCAAGGCTGCAGCAATTAATGTTTCTTTCTGTAAGTGCTTACTATATTTTTAGTTTGACCATTTCTAGGTACTGACTTATAGCCAGCAAGATTTTCACCTCTCTTATTTGAATCCAAATATAAGATGCTTTTTTAGTGTTTATTATTGTATACTTTGCTTCAGCGCAGGGAATTACTGTATACCTGTATTTGTTACATAACCACTTAAAAAATATATATAGCATTTCTCAGGAAGAACATCGCACAGTGCCTTATAAGGAGCAGAGAGGGATACTGAGCCAGAGATAAGAAAAACTAAGGGGGAAGGCAGTCTGAAAACAAGGTAAAGAGACAGGCTTTTAAGAGGCTCCTGAAAAAAAAGGAGAAATAGCACTTGTCTTTATGAACCCATAGCTATTGCACTTAAATCAATAAGAACACATGGAATTGGAGGTAACCTTGTGACATAGTTCGATAATTGGTTGGGAGCTAGGAGTAAGAAAAAAGTCAGGATAAAGAGAGTATTCTCTGATTGGCAAAATATGACAGACAGTCTTCCCCAGGGATCTCTGCTGGGGTTTTAGTTTCTATACTATTTATTAATGACTTGGCTGAAGGGATAGAGAAGGAAGCACTCTCTCAAGCAAAGGGTAGTGGAAATATGGAACTCGATCCTCAAAATCTGGGCTGCAAGGTCGTTAAATAAGGATGCTAAACTAATTGAAATTTTCAAGACTGAGATCAATAGATTTTTGTTGAGTGAGGGTATCAAGAAATGTGGAGCAAAGGTGGATAAATGGAGTTGAGGTACAGATCAGCCACAATCAAATCGAATAGTGGAATAGACTCAAGAGGCTGTATTTCTGTTTCTATAAATATAAGCTGCATATCAAAGTAAAAACTTCTATCTTGTACAGATCTGGACGGCAAGCTAATATCAGACAAGGAGTAAACTCCAGAAAGTGTAATGATTATATCGGGTGGCTTCTTGATGAACACCATGAATGAAGAGAAGAGCAAGACTTGAATCTTTATAGCACCTTTCCCAGTCTATGGACATCCCAAAGGACAGCCAATGAAGTGTTATTGAGCTGCAGTCATTGCTGTAAACTAGGGAATGTGACAGCCAATTTGTGCATAACAAGCACCCACAAACAGCAAAGTAATATTAACAAGATATTCTATCTTTATGATGTTGATTAAGGGCACAACACTGGAGATAACTCCCCTGGTCTCCTTTGAAATAGTGGCATACTTTTCCATCTACCCTAGAGTGTAACATCTCATTCAATAGTTTGCAAATCAGGCAGCACTGCACTCCTGCAGCACTGTTAGCCTAGCTTTTTGTACTCATGTTTCTGGAGTGGGACTTGAATCACAGCCTTCTTACATTATGCCCAGTACAGGCATGAAGATGTTACAAATTTTAAAGTTATATTTTAAAAAGCGAGCACAAAAGCTGCTAAGATGGCGGCAGCATACCATGTGCCTTGGTATTTGACCTGTAGATAGCAAAGTCTGCAGTCAATATTTGATTAAATGTGAATCAGAACGAAGGAACCTCAAGGCCATTTATGAAATTCACACATCTCATTGTTTAAGGATGAGTCAAAACCTACAGACAATGTGGTTTACAGACAACTTGTTTCCATAGCCAGAGCTTTTACCTCATCGGCTGGCGCCACCCAACCCAGCCAAGCATAAAATGACGTGTGATGATGTCGGGTGAGCGTCCCGACATCTTTGCACATGCGCACGATATTTCAGTTGCCAGGCGCGCGCTGGAGTTGGCAGGATGCCCGCCAACAATTAAAAGGCATCTTAAAGCCATTAAAGTTGTAATTGAAAGAATTTTTTTGCTGCCCATCTAACCTTATGGTTGGTGAGCAGGTGAAAAGGTGAAGTACCCTTTGCAATTTTTAGGAAACCTCATCCATGGGTGAGATGAGGTTTCCAACAGCAAATAAAAATAAAATAAAAATGTTAACATTTCATTTATGACATGTCCCTGCTCATGTGACAGAGTCACATGAAAGGGCATGTTTTATAACATTTTAAAAATCTTTAGTTTTAATATTTGAAACTCTTCATTTCCCTGAAGCAGCTTTGTGCCTCAGGGAGCAACCCCAGTGCGCACCCACGGGTGTGCGTGAAGTTCACACTCACCCCCCCCCCAACCGCCACCACCCCCCCCCCACCCCCACCACCCCCCCCCCCCAACACAAGCAGCACTGCTGCATGCAACTCACACTGGGCAGACTTTAATTGGTCTGACCCCAATCGCGGGCAACGGTCAGCTTCCTGACTGCCCCTGCCCATCCTGCCGAGCCTGGCCAACAAGGGAAAAATCCTCCCCCACGTTTCAACAGGAACAATGAAACTCAATGAGCGTTAGATGAATGTGAAGTGGATCCCATCAACCTTTCATTGTATTGTGATGGCCCCTCAAAGTATGTAAAGCCACAGCACAGGCTGTTTATCGGCCTAACACCCACTTTATTTCGAAAAGGACTTTGGACTTGTAACAGTCACATGAGACAACCATGGTTGTTGCTTGCTTTTAAAATGGAAAGAATCAGCTCTGCAGAGACAGAGACCATCTGAAAACCATTGGACCAGCTTCAAGACAACAATGCAGCCAAGATGATAACAGGTAAACCACCAACCTGTTTCAACTTCATGTTCATCTGAGAACCAACCTCATGGCAACTCAATTACAACTACAACTTATTGATGATCCTCTGCTTACAAGATCTTTACTTCAATTAAAAGCATCAACTCATCTCAGAAACTACAGACCTGCTATGAAAGAGAGACTGAGACAATTATGCATTGTAATTGTATTGTTTATCTTTTCTTCATCTGTACCTAATCTTTTTGGGAGTGATATTGTGTGTGAGATGCACATTTTTATATCTCCGGAGTCAGTGTAGCATAATAAATAATGTTATTTATTTAAAAGCTCACAAAACAGCTTATTGCTGGAATTATTTAATTGGGGACAACCACTCTAGTGGTGCGAAACCACACACATGCCTCACGTGCAAACTCTTTGATCATAGACAAAAATAAAACACATAAATTCTCTCTGTGACACTTAGGCCAGGACCTTTGCCCTCGGTGTTCAACATGGAGGAGTACTGATTCATCAGATGAGGGGGGACATGATGCATGGTAATCAGCCGGAGGTTTCCGTGCTTTTGTTTGACCTGATGCCATGAGACTTCATGGGGTCTGGAATCAATGTTGACGCCTCCCAGGGTAATTCCCTTCTGACTGTATACCACTGTGCTGCCACCTCTGCTGGGTCAGGACATATCCAGGGAAGGTAATGGTGGTGTAAGGTCCCACTCCCCAGCCATTTTCCTTCAGCCCAGCAGCATTTTTCTCACCAGATAATTATCCAATTCCCTTTTGAGATCTACGTTTGACTCTGTTTCCATCACACTCTCAGGTAGTGGATTCTACTGCATAAAAATATTTGTTTCACATATTACCATTTGCTCTTTTGCCATTCACCTTAAATCCATTATCTGTAAGGTATGATTCTGTGAGTATGGCTGTGTCAGGCTGTTAATTGACTGGCCTGTGAGACAGCCCAATTTTGGCACAACAATGTTAGCATGGAGGACCATGTGCTGTGGTGGGATTCAAACCCAGGTCCCCAAAGCATTATACTGGGTCTCTGGAATACCACTATGCCACCACCTCCCCCTGCATTACAGTGTATCACACAGAATAATCTTCATGAAAATATCGTGGCAGACTTGAAGTGTGAGAGCAGCGATCACTGGGAAGAGCTGACCCAATTACCATTTCAGGTAAGGAATGTAATGTGATCATGGTGAGGACCTTAAAAGAAGAAACTTTGAAATCAAAAATGTATATAGAATAGAGTCTTGGAATGCTTACAATACAGGAGGCCATTCAGCCCATTGTATCCTTGCCAGCTCTCTATTAAAGGAACTCAGCTAGTCCCACTCCCCAGCCATTTTCCTTCAGCCCAGCAGCATTTTTCTCACCAGATAATTATCCAATTCCCTTTTGAGATCTACGTTTGACTCTGTTTCCATCACACTCTCAGGTAGTGGATTCTACTGCATAAAAATATTTGTTTCACATATTACCATTTGCTCTTTTGCCATTCACCTTAAATCCATGTCCTCTGCTTTTTGACCCTTCTGCCAATGGGAACATTTCTGTCTATCCACTCTGTCTGGACCTCGCATGACTTGAATGCAGTTATCAAATCTCCCCCTCCACTGAGAATAACTCCAGTTGCTCCAATCTGTCCAGAAAACAGAAGTCCCTCAGCCCTGGAACTACTCTCATAAATCATTTAAGAACCATCTGTAATAATATGGCATGTATGATCTGCCCAAACACAGGTCAATGGCTCATTGTCTGCTGATGCTTCGTCCCAAGCCATTTTCTTTCAGTTTTTGTCAGTGGTGGTTTTCCATTTCCTCCCACTCTCAGGGGCAGGGTGAAGAGGCAAAAACAGGAATTGAACTTGCACCATTGGGGTTATCCTGAACCACATGTTAGCCATCTAAACTAATCAACCCCACCCACTCTAATACCTAAAAATAAATACATAAAATGTAATACTATGAATTGGGCTGCCCTCAATATCTTGATGGATAAAATTTTGTTTGTGGTCCTTTGATAAGTTAGGTAAGTTTTCTGTAGGTGCGTCAGCTGTTGTTCACTGGTTGACCTCCACCTTCTGAGTTAGAAGTCTATGAGTTCAAGCCCTATGTCAAGAGTCTTGAGCACATAACCTAGGCTGGCACTCACCTTTCAGATTAGACATTAAATAGAAGCTCTGCCATTCTCTCAGGTGGATGTAAAAGATACCACACTATTTTTCAAAGAAGAGCAGGGGAATTATCCCCATTGTCCTCACCAATATATAGAATATACAGTCTGGAGACAGACCATTCAGCCCACCTAGTCCATGCTGCTCCCTATGCTCCACAAAAGCATCCTCCCATCCTACTACTTCTAATCCCATCCACAGACCCTTTTATCCCCTTAAATACATCTACCCTATTCACCTCTCAACCAACCTCATTGAAGCAGGTGATATGATTATTATTGCATTACTCTTTGTGAGAGCTTGTTGTGTGTAAATTGGCTGCTATATTGCCGCTATTGCAGCAATGATGATACACCAAAAGTACTTACTTAGCTGCAAATCATTTTGGGGTATCCTGAGGTCATGGAAGGCACTATATAAATGCATGCTTTTTTTTTCTTGCAAGTCAGTCACGATTACTTGTTTGCTCATTTAGACACATTCTTCTTCATTTCTCCTCTCTTAAGGCTGCATGATAGAAACTGGAACTCACCCAGCTTTCGGCAGAAAAGTCACAGATGCAATTTACCCTGCGTCTTATCATGGTTCCTTTAAAGAGACTTGGCTTATTTTAACAAAATTCATGGAATGTAGAGCAAATCAACAATATAATCCTCTGGATGATAAAAAGAGAGGGTATATCCTTAGGTATAATTTGGGTCTGCTTCAGCTGCATTGACAGCTTCCTTCCCTTTACAAAATCATAGCAAGTAGCCTTCTGGTTTCACTGTTTGAAAGGAAGAATCACATCCTTAAGTGGGGTCTTTTATCAGAAGAGTGTTACAATTGCGGAATCACTGATCCGTTGGAAGGGAAACGCTTTCAGACTGGCTATCACACAAATGATTTTGATCGGTCCACACCAGCAAAAATGCTATAACATCTCTGTAAATGGATTGGCATAAAGTGGCAGGAACTGTTCATTTATAAAGGCTGAAGAAGGCAATTCATTCATATTTACATTTTTATGGTACTTTAAAAGGGCTTACATTTTAAGTTTGAAACACTAGTTTATGAACTCAAAGCAAGACATTAAATTAAAATAATGGCAAAATATTTAGCTTTGAAGCCAAAATAAGATCCGAATCTAAAATCACCTTTGAACAGGTAGGTATTATTTTGCAAGGCCCTGATCAGATGTACATGATGTAATTGTTCAAAGTAAAAATATCTAGAGCACCACCTCAAAATGATGCACTGCCCGGGCTTACCTTGTCCATCAAACTCATTCCTTACACAAAGAACACACAATGTTCCCATCCAGGGCTCAAACTAACCTGTTTTCACTCTGGAGTTCCCTTCATAATTCTCTCTGCCTCTTGAACACTCTCTCCTCATTTAAAATGTTGCATAAAACTTACCATCTGTCACCTGTCCTAATATCTCCTTATGTGGCCTGGGGCTGGATTTTATTGCCTGCCCTACTGGTCGGGTTTTTGGCAGGGGTGCATGTAAAATGTGTTGGGTTCCTCGCTCACCCCCAACCTGTTCCCAATAATACGGGGCATGGGTAAGTCGCCCACCCCTAGGACTATTGAGGCCCTTAATTGCCCAATTAAGTGGCAATTAAGGGCCTCAATCTGCCTCCACTGCCAGTAAACGATGGGCAGTAGCAGGCAGGCCAGAATGCAAAGGCATTTTTGGAATGGCGTCTTTGAAAAGGTGGGAAGGAAGGGGGGTGCTCATCAATAGGGGGAACACACCCTCCCTCCCCCCCCTCCCCCAAATGGTGTCACACATCCCTTTGTTGTTCACCTCCTGCCCTCCAAAACTCATCTGCCATACCTCTGGCCCCCTCCCTAGGCTCTCCAGTGCCTCTCTTCCCTAAAAGCCCAGGACATACCTGTCTCCAGCTGTCATGACCTTCTTTCCAAGGCCTCCTTGCAGTCCCAGCACCAACCCTACACCCACCCCGACCACCCCTTCCCAAGTTCTGGTGCTGCTGGGACTACTTGAGCTGCTGGCCTATCAGATTGGCTAGCAGCTTTCGAGGGTGGGACTTCCTGTCCACTGAGAGACAGAAGTCTGGCCCTTAGCCTATTTAGTACCACTCTCCCCCCCACCACACCTCCACCCCCAACCCCATCCCCACCACCACCTCTCTCCCCGCCCCCCTTTCCCCCCCACCACCTCCACACACCCACCCACCCACCACCGCCCCCCCCCCCCCACCCCCCCACCCCCCCACCTCCAGCCACCCCCACAACCCAGCGTTATTGTTGCAGAGAAAGCTTTTTAAAAGTCAGTCCATTTGGAACCAACTTTTCTCTCAGGTAGGTGAGCACCCTCCCCCCATACCACCATCATCCCCCCAAGTGAAATCCAGCCCTTAGTGTCAATTTTTAATTAATAATGCTTCTGTGAAACACATTGGGACATTTTACCATGTTAAAAGTGCTATATAAATGCAGTTTATTGTTTAATTGCTATACTTGCACAGCTTTTCATTTATTAATTCTGAGTTACAAGTGATTTGATGATCCATTTTACTCATTTGTGTATATTTTTTGCCATTCTTTACTCTCCTAAAGGACTACCTGTCAACTGAAAGATAACTGAGTTCACCTATTCTTCTACTCCCTTCCTACAAATAAAGGTCAAAGGGTATACTTGGCTGAGATAAATTGGCCACACAGGTAGCTAAACTGAAATTGGTCCTGTCTATCAATAGTGATTGTGCCTCATCAGTAATTCTCAGCTGTGGTTCACAACGGGATTGAAGGCAGCATTGGTTGAACAGTTTCCCATCTGTTTTGTAAATTATCTCCATGCCCCTGGGTAGTTTGCTGGAGGTGAGATGCAGCATTGCTGTGGAGGAAGATGGAGAAGAGGTCTGATGTGATGATATAGTCTCACCAAAGTCATGCCAACCTCAGTCATTGAGTTACAGTATGCAGACGACGCTTGTGTGTGCACTCACTTAGATACAATGGAAAGTTGATAGTAACCATTGACTTTCAATTTTCCCTTTTTCCAGTATGAAACATGAAGACAGACAATCTGGAAACTCCCTAGTCTTTAGGTGTTGGCCTATCCTTAAACAATGAAAAGTGTGAATTCCACAGAAGGCTATGAAGTACCTTCACCTGTGTCCATATTTAATTAGGTATTTTCTGGAGACTTGATATTGCCTATAGTTCAAATGTCAAAAGTCACATGATTTGCAGCAGCCATCTTAACAGTTTGCTTGTGTCTAATTTTTTAAATTATTGGCTGAAAGTTCATAATATGACATACCTATATTGTGAATAACATGTTATGGCATTGTAACCCCAACCCCCTTTCAAACTCAGGACATTTCCATTACAATAGCGATGAAATAGAACTTAATTTTCCAGTGATTTACTATTGCTATGAACACCTGCGTATCAAGGATGCTGAGACATTCAGTATTCTATTTCTTATTTGCATTTTAGCTGTCTTGTACATTTTTTTACTTAAATTGATAGTTAATCTCCAGATGAGGCCAATGAATAATTCAAACTTTTTTTTATTTTAACCATGTCTCTGTATATGCCCGGCCTCTGTAGTTCCCTTTCTAACTGTGTCCCAATAACCTGTGCAAAATATTTCAAAATGTATTATTTCTGTTCATACTGAAATCACTAAGTGGGATGTTTTAGAAGATAAAATGCAAGTTGCTCCAAATGTACTTGAAAGAAAAATAGACAAGCAAATCAGGATTGTATTATATGATGTTTACTAGAATGGGTTTTGGAGCAAGGGTGTAGAGCTATGATTGCATTGAGCACCATAGAATATTAACTCCAGGACGTGTGTGAATTTTTTTTCCCTAAGTTCCTGCCTGAACACCAACTTGATTGACAAGCTAGTCTGTCTGTCGGAGAAATCCCCACTGTACAGATCCCCAGCCTAGATTCAGGTATGTTCAGGTGGTGAGATGATAATCAAGAGGTGGAGAAGCTTGAGGTCAGAACATAGTTATAGAGGGGAGGGGCGGTGATCATGTGGGGAGATCATGGGGGGACTGATGGGAAAGTCTGTGAGAGATATTAAGCATTGGTGAAATTGTACCAGTGTTGGGAGGAAATGTCAGAAAAACATCCTGGAGGTGGAGTATGTGATCTAGAGAATTAGCTTGTTGAGCCTGGACAACCCTTTCTCCTTCTGGCCCTCAAGCAGTGCTGTAAATTGATCCAACCCTCTTCATCTCTTTTCACCTTCTGGATTTCCTGAGGACTGGAAAATCTGGCCTACAGTAGCTAAATATAGAAACTTTGGGTGGGATTTTCCAGCCCTGTCCGCCACCAGGATCACCCAGTCCCGCCAAAATTCAATGGGCTTTCGGCTAAGCCACCGAATCTCCCACAAAGGGTTCCTCTACGACAGGGCCGGAAAATTCCAGCCCTTGTTAAAATAGACACAGCCTCCTTAAAAGTTTCAACAATCAACCTCAGGTTGGTGGCTCACCTTTCATGTCACCTTCATTAAAACTGGAAGTGAGCTATTCAAGGCAAGCTGTGTTCTTGTGTGAACTGAAGACACATGTAAACACAAACATGGAAGTTGTATTTTGCTGAGGGAGTTCCGCCTGTTGAATTCAGAAAGATTGTTCTGGGCACTACATTTAGTGATGGATCTTATCAGATGAGGAACAGTCATCAACAATACATTTCTGACCCTATTAATGCTAATATGTAAGGGTCAGCTGACCTCAGTATCAGCAGCTATACTCTGATGGTGGATTCATGTTACTGATATAGCACTGTCATTTCTAGCTGATTGGGACAACTTATTACTGTCATTAAGCCTTGCTTAGGAATTTTGAGGATTAAATGACAAATCCAGAATGACATATAAAGAATTCTGCAGTAAGCACTTCGAAAAAATACGCACATACCGGTGGACCTATATAACACCAGACTGCAGAACTGCATCAGCTTCCCCCAACGTGGCTGTGCTGCACCTTCCCAACACTTGTCCCTGATCCAACAGCATTCTGTAATTTCTCTCCTAATTAAGCATCGCCCAGGGATCATCAGGTGATTTTTCTCCATTAGATTTGTCTTCTTGCTCCTTATTCTCCCTCCCAAACTGGCTCCTGACTTCTCAGCTCCTTGAATCAATGCGAATGGTTCGCTTTTCACAGCGTTCTCCTGGTTCATCCATATCCCAAATGCACTAGTTTCAAAGTCCTTGATGCTACTTAGAAACCTCTTCACAGTTTCACCACACCTTGCCTCTGCAACATTTTCCCACCCCGAGTCCCAACCCACAAAATCCATTTAAAAAAACAGAATTATTCATTCACAGGATGTGGATGTCACTGGACAGACCAGCATTTATTGCTCATCCCCAATCGCCCTTGACAAGGTGTTGATGAGCCGCCTTCTTGAACCGCTGCAGTCCATGTGGTGTAGGTACACCCACAGTGCTGTTAGGGAGTAAGTCCTAGGATTTTGACCCAGCGACAGTGAAGGAACGGCGATATGGTTCCAGGATGGTATGTGGCTCGAAGAGGAACTTGATGGTGGTAGTGTTCTAATGCACCTGCTGACTTGCACTTCTAGGTGGTAGAGGCCATGGGTTTGGAAGGTGCTGCCAAAGGAGCCTTGGTGAGTTGCTGCAATGCATCTTTTAGATAGTACACATTGCTGCCACTGTACATTAGTGGTGGAAGGAGTGACTTTTGTAGGTGATGGATGGGTGCCAATCAAGAGGGCTGCCTTGTCCTGGATGGTGTCAACCTTTTTGAATGCTGTTGGAGTTGCACTCATCCAGGCAAGTAGAGAATATTCAATCACACTCCTGACTTGTGACTTGTAGATGGTGGACAGGTTTTGGGGAGTCAGGGGGTGAGTTACGTGCCACTGAATTCCCAGTCTCGGACCTGCTCTTCTTGGAGCTGGTCAATGCCTGGCACATGTATATTGTGAATGTTATTTTCCACTTCTCAGCCCAAGCCTGAATATTGTCCAGGTCTTGCTGCATTTGGGCACAGATTCCTTCAGTATCTGAAGAATCATGAATGGTGCTGAACATTGCATAATCTTAAAAGATTGTCTCAATCTTCCAAATATCACATAGTGTCCTTCCAATCTCCTGTTATTCTCCAATGGTATCAGTGTTTCAGTGATCATGGCCCCTGTATTCTAAAAACATTTCTCTTATTAAACCCTTCTGTCCTGTAACATCTCTTCACGCCTACAAAATTATTTTTAAAAATCAACTCTGACTCTTTCTTGTCACCTTTCTTATCTCTTCTAAGTAGTTTGACTCTTACTCACCCTTAAGGCACCAGATAAATTATAAATGATGGGAAATACATCTTTGACAATTTGGGCTGAATTTTTCCTTAGCTGGCTGGCCAAGGGTGGGAAATATGGAAGTTGGGATTCCCTTGCACACTGCGTGTGACATCAGCAATCAGTTCCCTACCAGAAGCCAAGGTTGATTGGCAAGTTTTGGCTCCATTTTGGAAAGGGAACCAGTCAGTGAAGGCCTCATTGCCAGTTAAGTCTGTGCCAGAAGGGAGGACGGGAGGGGATTGAGGTGGGAGGGAGTGGTCAATCTCAGAGTGGGGGTGGGGTTGAGGTGGGATGGAGGGAGTATGGTGGGGGGTGGGAGGGGAGTGTGCTCACAGGTGGGCTGCAAATTCTGGGGTCCCATGGTTTGGGAAAGGGCAGAAGCCTCGGTTGTTGGAGGTTGGTGGGTTGGCTGAGGGTGTGGGGCGGTTGTACAATCAGAGTGTGGAGGAGGCAAAATCGGAGGCCTGGCAGGAGTGGGGGGCAGGGGTGGTGGGGCTCAGGGGTCTCATGGGGAAGGGAAACTCGGGGACGGAGAGGGCGCTCGGAGCCCAGAGGGTAGAGATCAGATGCCTGTTAGAGCAGATTGGAGGTCTGGCAGGGATGTCAGGAGCTTAGTGGGGGAATGGGAGACCAGCGTGGTGGGATTGGAGGACGTGTGGGGAGGGCTGGGTGGGAATTTATGCCCAGTTGAGGGGGTTGCTCAGGCAGGTACACTGGATCCAGCAGTAAAGTGTAAAGACGCTCACCTCCTGGATCTGACAGTCCTTAGGAACCTGAATGACCAGAGTTCAAATTGGAAAGCAGAATGACAATCAGGCTTGCAGCTACATTATCATATTTATTGTACCAAATCACCTCCTTGGCCATCCAGCCGCATTTGCACCTCAGTTAAAACCAGAAGTGAGTGAATTAGAGGTGAATTTGGATTGGGAAACTGATTTTTAAGACTTCAACATCCCCACACCAATCATCTAACCCAAACCCACATTTTTTAATATTAAAATACACTCCTCCCCACTTTGAAGTTTTCACATCTTCTCTATTGAATTCTATTCTTCAAGAAATATTTGTAAACATATAAAGTTGTGACTTAATGTGGTCGCACACTATTTTCATTGTCCGATTTGATAAGGATTTGGAGGTAACTAGCACAGGCACAGTTTTTATTACTGTGGAGGCATTTTACCCAAAGGATTACTTTCCTAGATGATCTGAATCAGTTTGTAAAGAATCTCAGGCAGCTAATATGGTTTTATTTCCTGTACGTGTTCATGTGTTTACACACTGTATATACTTCTTCCCTATCCCTGAAGACAGAAAGGCCACATGTTTGTAATTTATGCTGAGGAAAAAAAAAATACTTGTAATGTTTTGCTCTGGAGATTCCTAAGAGACGATGTAAGTAAGATATGATCAATATTTGTAGCCTAGAGCCTCAACGACAAGGATGTTGTTGAGTTCAAAACTTTCCATGAGATGGATTAATGTCATTTTGCATTTTAACAACATTTATTCTTTTGAAGGATTATTTTGTCTCAACATGCATGAATTATGCAAAAAAAAACACTTCCGATTACTTAATGAATATACTAAATCTGTCAATATAAAGCTTAGCTTCCTCTTTCACATCCAGGACTTTTCTGTGCGACAGTTTTTAATTCCCTGTAAACTATAAGTTCATTCAGGTTTGACTACTGCTCCTTTTAGCTAGTGAGACTTCCTTAGCAGCTCCTAAACAGGATTCAAGAAGAAGCTTGTTTTTGATCGATGGCCTTAGTTTCACTTCGAGCTTCCAACTTCTCTGTCACAAAAGTTCTTGTCTCCATTTTTTGGATTGTTCCCTGCACCTAGCTGGCCGGCAGTCCAACACTATTTCTCCCTGCTTGCAGTACAGTGAGTTCCCCATCAGCTGGCCCCATCCAGACCGGCAGCTCACCATGAATATCTAGTGAAGCAATATTTTAGCTGACCCAGTGAGAAAAACATATCAGTTTCCAATAAGACCCTATTAAAATGACTATTTGATTTACTTAGTGCAGTTTAAGCATTATGACAAACTTAATTTAAAGTAAAAAATCATGACATGTTAAAAGGAAATTTTATGGATATGAGAGATGGAAATGTTAAAGAAATATAAATCAAGATGTTGCTTAATCAGGAGCCAATGTAGGCCAGTGAGCACAGAGCGTGATAGGTGAATGGGCCTTGATCAGAGTTAAGACACGGGCAGCAGAGTTATGGATGAACTCAGGAGGGTAGAGTTCGGGAAACTGGCCAAGGGTGCTTTGAAATAGTTGATTCTAGAGGTAACAAAGGCACCAAGTCCCAATCACCTATCACCCCTGTGCTCACGGAATTACATTGGCACCCTTTCAGCAACTTGTTGGTTTTAAAATTCTTGTTTTCAAATCCTTCCAGGGCATCTCCCCTTTCTATCTCTGTAAACTCCTCTAGTCCCACAACCCCATGATATATTAGTGCTCCTCTAAGTCTGGCCTTTTGCATTCCCATTGGTAGCCACGGATTCAGTTGCCAAACGCTGCAATACCCTCCCTACATCAATCTGCCTTTCTATCTCGCTTTCCTCCTTCAAGAGACTCCTTAAAACCTAGAGATACAAACAAAAAAACTGCGGATGCTGGAAATCCAAAACAAAAACAGAATTACCTGCAAAAACTCAGCAGGTCTGGCAGCATCGGCGGAGAAGAAAAGAGTTGACGTTTCGAGTCCTCATGACCCTTCGACAGAATGGCTCTGTCGAAGGGTCATGAGGACTCGAAACGTCAACTCTTTTCTTCTCCGCCGATGCTGCCAGACCTGCTGAGTTTTTTCAGGTAATTCCTTAAAACCTAACTCTTTGATCAAGCTTTTGGTCATTTCACATTATATCTCCTTAAGTGGCTCAGTGTCATACTTTGTTTTATAATGCAGCTGTGAAACACCTTGGAAGGTTTTATTACTTTAAAAGCACTATGTAAATAAAAGTTGTTTTTGTTGTTGCAGGGGCCAGGCCATCAGGTGGCTCATCGACCGTGTTTTGGAGTATTGTGGATGTGCCAGGCTCAAATAACAGAATACACTGGTTCCAAACCTGCATTGTGAAGTGTGTCACCTCAGAGCCAGTTTGACTCCAAACAGGTTTCAACTGTCTCCTCTTCCAAGGAGCACAATGGTCATGAGATAAATGATGAACACAGGTTTGACCTTTGACTAGATGGCCAAAACCAGTTCTTGTCAAGTGGCTTGGTGGGCAGCTCAACTTCCCCCAAAATGTGTAATTAATTTATTTTACTACGGTGATGAGCGTATAATCAATGAAAACCATGCACCAGACCATTATTGATTATGATCCTGAAATTATGACATCGGTTACGGCAGGATGAACACCATCACATTTATCTAGAATTTCCCTCTCTGCATTTTTTAAGGAGGCATTGGCCCATGAATCATAAAATGCACCAGCATCCTACAATGCAACTTCAGGTCCTATGTATGTTTTACTCATTGGGATTAAGAAACTTTAGATTGTACACAACTTGTAGATTTTATTTAGCTGAGTTTAGCTGCCGTAGAAATAAATGTGATAGAGCAAAAATAAGTGTCAGAATCTCTGGAGACCACTGAAATCTGACTGTCTGTGTAGCATCTGGAAGCATTACTAAAATCCATAAGCACATATTTACTACATATAGTTCCTGCAAGATATTTTTAGCATGAGAGGAAAAAGAGCAATGTACATATTTGTCATTCAATTTCAGATCAAATCACAGTCTAGCTTAACATAAATGCACTGTCCATTTAAAAAACACTCTGTTTGAAATCCTCCCTTGTTGCTCACTTTTTTCCTTTATTGCCTGCAGTAATAGCACATTGGAGAAGGTTGTTTTTGCCTGCAGGTTTTTTTTTTTAAATTGTAGGCTTGCAATGGAATTATAAAAGACATGCATTAGGAGCACCATGGAATTGCAATGTGCATTGCCTCCTATTTGGGGGTCTTTTATTCCAATACATTTTACAATGCATTTGAGTGCAAATGCTTCTTCACTTTTGAAATTTACTGATGTCAAGTCCCAAAGTCTCAAATGAACCAAAAGATTCCTGTGATGAACTGTTCATGGATATTGTTCAATAACTGCAGAGGGCATTTTTAATGTATTTACTGTAAGAGCAATATTTTGTGAACCGAGCACACCTTCAGGCAAAGTAGTTAATAACTGCTATTAGATGCTGCACCAGATAGCAGAAATGGTACATAAATCTTCAGAATCCTACAGCATATCCTGATGGCTTATAAACAATACGGAAAACATGGTAAAAGCAAAACACTGTGGATGCTGGAAATCTGAAACAAAAACAGAATATGATGGAAAAACTCAGCAGGTTTCACAGCATCTATGGAGCCAAAAACAAAGTTAATGTTTTGAGCCCTTTTGACTCTTCTTCAGAGCTAAAGAGAAGTAAAAATGTGATTAAATTTATACTGTTTAAAGGGGGTGGAGCAGGTGAATCTGGATAAAAGGCCAATGATAGGTGGGGGCAAAGGAGAGGTTGACAAAGATGTCATGAACAAAAGGACAAAGGGTTGTTAATGATAGTGATACTGGCTAAAGGTGGCATTAAGGTCAGAAAGCAGAAAGTGATAATAGCAGGACAAGGGTAAGCACTCTGGAAAGAACAACATGAACAAGTGACAGATGGTCCTTGTGGGATAGGGGTGGGGGGAGGGGACAGTGGTGAGAAAAAAAAATAAAAAATAAGATAAATGGTGGGGATAAAACAATGAATAAAAATAAATAAAAATAAAAACAAGTGGATAAAAAGTAAAAATTAAAAATTAAAAATTAGAAATGAATATTGAAAAAAGAGGTGAGGATGGAAGGGAGAGTTCATGGAGTTCATGAAGTTGCTGAATTCAATATTCAATCCGGAAGGCTGTAAAGTGCCTAATTGGAAGATGAGGTGCTGTTCCTCCAGTTTGCATTGAGCTTCACTGGAACAATGCAGCAGGCCAAGGATGGACATGTAGGCATGCGAGCAGAATGGGGTGTTGAAATGGCAAACGACAGGGAGGTCTGGGTCATGCTTGTGGACAGACCGAAGGTGTTCTGCAAAGCGGTCACCCAGTCTGCGTTTGGTCTCTCCAATGTAGAGGAGACCGCAATGTAAAGGAAATAATGTGGTGCTGTTTAGAGTAAATCAGAGGATATGTTTAATATTAAAATTATACCATATAACACACAATATTATGTAATGATGAAGGGAATGTTTACACCTTCTTGGCAATTCCTAATGGGTGTAAAGAATTGACTTGAGGAAAACTGTTTGCTGTGAAGGTGAAGCATTGTTTAACCCAGCCTGTAAGTTTAAAGAAAGAACTTGCATTTAGGTAGTACCTTTTCAAATCCCCAGAACATTCCAGAATGCTCTATAAGTAAGGAACTGCTTCTGATGTATGGTACGTAGTTCAATGGACAGTGGTACAATCAACAACCATTGATTTACTGGTGTCAGTTAGAACACCAGAAAGGTTCCCCTGCTCTTATTCAGATGGGACTTTTTGTATCTACCTGAAAAAGCAGGTAACCCTGCGTTTAACATCTCATCTGAAAATGGCGACCCTGACAATGCAGCAGTCCCTCAGTATTGCAGAGAACTGTCAGCCTAGATTATGGATTCATACTTGTAGGTCTTGTACCATCTGAGTCAAAGGTGAGAATGCTGCCATTTGAACAATGTTGAGCTTGCAAAGCTGGAAATTGGACTTCCTATAAGGATGTGCTGATCTCTAAATGGGCATATTATGAGATTTATGGCTGTTGCTGTGGGAAGTTTAGCAGCTGCCTGTAAATCCCCAAAAACTGCCTTTGGGATTAAGTCAGCTTGTCATGATCAGAAGCAATCAGCAGCACAGCTATTTTCACCTTCTATTTTTACTTATAGATTGTTCAGTTTTGATTTGTTGCTATTTTCATGAAGGGAATATTTGAATCAATCATGTGCAAGTGATAGAATCATACATTGCACCTTCAAGAGTGATGGATATGTGAGACACATGGCTACACTACATTCACCCAAATCACAGGATAATCCCTGTGGGAAAGACTGTATTGCTCAACTCAATTCATCCATCCAGAGAGAGACGAACATCTCTCCATTGGAGCATCCAATTGTCTCTGAAACAATTGTGAGGGTTTTTCCTCCAGCACTTTATTGTCACAAAGTTTCCATGTGTCGATCACTCTTTGTTTGAAGAAGGATTTTATGATACCCACCCTCATATGGTCCTAATATTCGCTTCAGTAGTTTCAACCTGTATCTCCTAGTTCTACTTCTTTGTTTAATTTAAATAATTTAATATTCCGAGTTAGCTTTTCTATATTGTTAGCAATGTTATAAAATTCCATAAATTAATGCCTCAGTCATTTCCTTTCCTATATAAAATGCCCAGGTTTTTCCAGGCTTTCCTCATAACTCTGACCCATGGTACCATAGGAACAGTGTTTGTGGCTCTGCTTAACACCTCCTTCAAGATTTCATTATCTCGTGTTTCTTGGTGACCTGGACTGGCTGCAGTTACAGGAAGAAAGAAACATAGCAGCAGGAATAGACCATTCAGTCCCTTCAGGCTGTTTCGTCATTCATCCAGTTTATGGCTAATCTACACATCAATCCTATTTCCAGCCTTAGCTCTTTATCTCCTGTTAGCCTTACATGTCATTCTCAGTTTTGAATACTTCAATTATCTCAGAATCCACAAGGTTTTGGAAGAAGGAATTCTAGAATTCTGTTACCTTCTGGATGAAAAAATATTTCCTGATTTCCCTGGCTCTAATGTTAAGACTATGTCCCCTCATTCTTAATTCCCCCAGCAGGGGAAATACCTCCATTGTAGCTATTTCATGGGATTGTTTTAATATGCTGCATAAGAAAATAAGAAATAGGAATAGGCCTCTCAGCCTTTCAGGCCTGCTCCGCCATACAAAATGACCGTGACAGATTTTTTATTTTAATTTCATCTTCCCACACTGTTCCCATATTCCTTGATTCCCTTTGTATCCAATAATCTATCAATCTCACCAATCAAGCAGCCAAGCTCTCTGGGGTGGAAAAGGCCCAAGGTTTATAATCCTTTGAGTAAAGAAATTTCTTCTCATCTCACTCCTAAATGATTAGCCCCCTACCCTGAGACTGTGATGCCTAGTTCTAGACTCCCTAGCCAGTGGAAATATCCTCCAGCACCTACCCTGTCAAGCCCCTTAAGAATTTATATGTTCCATGAGGTTTAGAGTTTAGAATATTTGAAACAGATCACCCTTCATTCTTCCATACACAAGGGAATACAAGCCAGTTTTAAGCAACCTCCTAATTTACCTTTTAAGAACATATGAACATAAGAAATAAGAACAGGAGTAAACCATTTGGCCCCTGCTCCACCATTCAATAAGATCATGGCTGATCTTCTTGTGTTTCGATTTCCACGTTCCCATCTAACCCTGATAACCTTTGATTCCCTTGTCTAACAAGAATCCACATACCTTTTTTAAGCCTTGCTGTCCCTCATCCAAATATATCCTTCCTGAGGCAGGGTGCCCCATATATGTAGCACTCCAGATGGGATCAGACCAAAGCTCTATATAACTAAATTTAAGGTGCAGCCTGATTAAACCACTATAAAGTTTGTTCATCATATCCTCTGGCTTATATTATACTGCTTTGGCTCTGGTGTTCAATACCCTATTGACATTGCTGATTGTTGCTCTGCATTGTTTGGACATGTTTCATGTCACATCTATAAGATTCCTAGGTCTCTTTCACCTTCCTTCTTAGCCCTTTCAACATCATTCATGGAATACATGTGACATCTAGTGTTTTCTTTCTATGTGTAAAACTATGCCCTTGCCTCCATTAACCTTCATCTTGTCCTTGTCCTGTCCCACTTACGTATTTTGTCTAACTCATTCTGTGGTTTCTGAGCTGTCACTTTCTAATCCACACATTTCCTACTTTGATGACATCTGCATATTTAATTTATTCACGGGATGTAGGCTTCGCTAGCTGGGCCAGCATTTATTGCCCACCCCTAGTTGCCCTTGAGAAGGTGTTGGCGAGCTGCCTCCTTGAACCACTGCAGTTCATGTGGTGTGGGTTCACCCACAGTGCTGTAAGGAAAAGAGTTCCAGGATTTCAACCCAGTGAAGGAACGGTGATATATTTGCAAGTCAGGATGGTGAGTGACTTGGAGGGGAACTTCGAGGCAGTGGTGTTCCCATCTATCTGCTGCCCTTGATCTTCTAGATGGTAATAGTCGTGAGTTTGGAAGGTGCTGTTGAAGGAGGCTTGGTGAATTCCCTCAGTGCATCTTGTAGATGGTATGCACCGCTGCTACTGTGCCCCGGTGGTGGAGGGAGTATGTGAATGTTGTGCCAATCAAAAGGGCTGCTTTGTCCTGGATGGTGTAAAGCTTCTTCAGTGTTGTGGAAGCAGCACTCATCCAGGCAAATGGGGAGTATTCCATCACATTCCAGATTTGTGCCTTTTAGATAATGGACAGGCATTGGGGAGACAGGAGGTGAGTTACTCATCGCACTATTCCTAGCCTCTGACCCGCTCTTGTAGCCATAGTATTTATATGGCTAGTCAGTTCAGTTTCTGGTCAATGGTAACCCCCAGGGTGTTGATGGTGGGGGATTCAGTGATGGTAATACCATTAAATATCAAGAGGCAATGGCTGGATTCTCTCTTGCTGGTGATGGTTATTGCCTGACACTTGTGTGGTGCAAATGTCACTTGTCACTTGTCAGCCCAAGTCTGGATATTGTCCAGGTCTTCCTGCATTCGGACATGGACTGCTTCAGTATCTGAGGAGTCGCGAATGGTGCTGAAAATTGTGCAATCATCAGCAAACATCCCCACCTCTAAGATTATGATGGAGGAAAGGTCATTGATGAAGCAGCTGAAGATGGTTGGGCCGAGGACACTAACCTGAAGAACTCCTGCAGAGATGTCCTGGAGCTGAGATGGCTGATCTCCAACAATAACAACCATCTTCCTTTGTGTTAGATATGACTCCAAACCGTGGAGAGTTGTCCCCTGGTTCCCATTGACTCTAGTTTTGCTAGGGCTGTTTGATGCCACACTCTGTCAAATGCTGCCTTGATGTCAAGGGCAGTCACTCTCACCTCATCTCAAGAATTCAGCTCTTTTGTCCATGTTTGAACCAAGGCTGTAATGAGGTCAGGAGCTGAGCGGCCCTGGCGGAACCCAAACTAGGGATCAGTGAGCAGGTTATTGCTAAGCAAATGCCGCTTGATAGCATTCATTTGTTGATGGTGGAGAGTAGACTGATGGTGCGGTAATTGGCCAAGTTGGATTTGTCCTGCTCTTTGTGTACAGGACATACCAGTGCGATTTTCCACACAGCCAGGTAGATGCCAGTGTTGTAGCTGTACTAGAACAACTTGGCTAGGAACGCAGCAAGTTCTGGAGCACAAGTCTTCAGTACTATTGCCAGAACATTTTCAGGGCCCATACCCTTTACAGTATCCAGTGCCTTCAGTCATTTCTTGATATTACATGGAGTGAATCAAATTGGGTAAAGACTGGCATCTGTGATGCTAGGGACCTCTGGAGGAGGCCGATGGATCATCCACTCAGCACTTCTTGCTGAAGATTGTAGCAAATGCTTCAGCCTTATCTTTTGCACTGATGTGCTGGGCTCCTCCACCATTGAGGATGGGGATACTTGTAGAGCCTTCTCCTCTAGTGAGTTGCTTAATTGTCCACTACCATTCACGACTGGATGTGGCAGGACTGCAGAGTTTAGATCTGATCCGTTGGTTGTGGGATCGCTTAGCCCTGTCTATCACTTGCTGCTTATGCTGGTTGGCACACAAGTAGTCCTGTGTTATAGCTTCACGCCTTATTCTTAGGTATGCCTGGTGTTGGCATGCCCTCCTGCACACTTCATTGAACCAGGGTTGATCATCTGGCTTGATGGTAATGATAGAGTGGGGGATATGCCAGGCCATGAGGTTACAGATTGTGTTCTAGTGCAATTCTAGTGTCGCTGATGGCCCACAGTGCCTCATGGGTGCCCAGTCTTGAATTGCTAGATCTGTTTGAAATCTATCCCATTTAGCACGGTGGTAGTGCCACACAGCACGATATTTCCTCAATGTGAAGGTGGGACTTCGTCTCCTGAATGACTGTGCGGTGGTCACTCCTACCGATACTGTCATGCACAGATGCATCTGCGGCAGGCAGGTTGGTGAGGATGAGGTCAAGTATGCTTTTCCCTCTTGTTGGTTCACTCACCACCTGCCACAGACCCAGTCTAGCAGCCATGTCCTTTAGGATTCGGCCAGCAATGGTGCTACTGAGCATTGACGTCCCCCACTCTGAGTACATTCTGCACTCTTGCCACCCTTAGTGCTTCTTCCAAGTGAACAACATGGAGGAGTACTGATTCATCATCTGAGGGAGGGCAGTACATGGTAATCAGCAGGAGGTTTCTCTGCCCATGTTTGGCCTGCCATGAGACTTCATGAGGTCTGGAGTTGATGTTGAGGCAACTCCCTCCCAACGGTATACCGCTGTGCCACCACCTCTATTGGGTCTATCCTGCTGGTGGGACAGGGCATATTCAGGGATGGTGCAGACTGGGACATTATCTGTAAGGTATAATTCCGTGAGGGTGACTGTGTCAGACTGTTGCTTGACTAGTCTGTGAGACAGCTCTCCCAGTTTTGGCGCGAGCCCCCAGGTATTAGGGAGGAGGACTTTGCATGGTCAAAAAGCTGGGATTGCCGTTGCCATTTCTGGTGCCTAGGTCAATGCTAGGTGGTCCATCCGGTTTCATTCCTTTTTTTTTTACTGTGTAGTGGTTTGATACAACTGAGGGGCTTGCTAGGCCATTTCATTAAAGGTCAACCACATTGTTGTGGGTCTGGAGTCACATGTAGGCCAGGCTGGGTAAGGACGACAGATTTCCCTTCCCTAAAGAGCATTAGTAAACCTGATGGGTTCAATCAATAATGGTTCCATAGTCATCATTAGACTTTTACTTCCAGAGTTTTATTGAACTCAAATTCCACCATCTGCTTTGGCAGGATTCGAACCCAGGTCCCCAGGGTATTAACCTGGGTCCCTGAATCATCAGTCCAGTGACAATACCACTACACCATTGCCTCCCCTTTTGTCTTGCGTTTGAGGTCTAGTTTGGGTTTCTTTAGGGCTTGCCTGTTATCCCAGGAATGTTACCATAGACTTTTAGCATAAAAACTATTCTTGTTTATTTACAGATCTATATACCTCTCAGTACTTACACGAGGTTGGACTTCTGCTTTGCACCAGATTGCAGACTCTTAGTCCTGTAACATTGCATCATGGTTACATCAGTAGTTACATCAGTATCAGGTGCTCCTGATATTAACACTTTATAGATCACTTTGCATTGGATTTCTGAATTCAAGTGATTTATTTAATTAGAAACTGTTGTGGTCACAGCAGTGAGCCCTGAGGTATCCGACTTAATGCTCCTGCTCTCCCACTCTATCATAGCTCCTCCAATGAGTACGCATCCTTTTCTACACTTTCCGACATGTCTGTTCCCAGGCTTTGTCCTGAATCTCCCCAGCCTTAAATTTAATTGATAGCTTTCTTGGAGAACTTAATCAGAAGTCTTTTGGAAGTTGAGGAGCACCATGACATATGGTTCACTGCAGTCCACTTGGATTGTCAATTCCTCAAAGAAATAAAGGAGATTGATCATGCATCATTTTCTCTTCTGAATCCAAACTGACTGTTGACCCTCAAATTTATAATTGTGTTATTCAATATTTGATAGTACAGTACTTGAGTTGCTGAAAAAAGAGATGTTGTTAAAGCTTTTCATCTTACACTCATCAGGACAGATGCAAGAATGCCAAACTTAAAGATAACAACAATTTATTCTGCATGAGAAAGGAGATGCTGATTAGTTGGCAAGCGGACACTGATTGCTCGAGATGTTGCCATGTTGAATGCACCAGGGAGCTATTGTCCTCCATACTTTTTTATTCAACAAGTATGTTCCTTTTGCCTGCGGAGGACAGGTCTCTGCACCTGAATATATGTAGCTTCTAGCAAGCGTAAGTGAGCTTCATTGCAAGCCCAAATGATGATCTTCATTTGGTTGTTAGTGCAATTCTTAGTACAATTGGGATTCTTCAGAAAGTGCTGCCCAATCACGGAATCACATCTAATGATAGACATTATGTTCTGAGCTTTGCATGCACGGGTTGGTTGAGAAGGAATGTGCAGTTTGATATGATCCACCAATCACTGGGGCATATGGCGTACATACCTGACATCACACTAGCACTGAAATTCATACACCACATTACTCACTTGTGCGGTAGGCAGAACTTCATTTTGGCTTGATGGCAACATCCTGTCAGTGGAGAATACCACTCATGTTGCCACTGCATAGTATCAGTGTGAAGCAGCTATCTTCACTGTTGCTCAAATATTTGAGGTACTTTACCCTTCCAGGATTCTTTGAGGTAGACTGGGTAATTTTTAGGTCCATAGGTGGAGGTCCTGGCCCATTTCTCAGGATTTGAGATATACAATGAGCAATGACCAGATCTGGGTTATCATTATGCCACAGGGCAGCTTTGATGTGCCCTATTTTAGCATCAAACTAGTATGGTGAGTAAATGGCTTGGGCCTTATTTATGAGATTACCTGTGAGGAAATTTGACATTCTTGCCTCTGGCCTGAGGAGTGCAAGACAAAAAACTTTAACAGAATGTCTCTTTTTTCAGCAATAATAAAAGCTTCTTATTCTCTTACTTCTCTCTCAAACTCAGTGCAGTAGAAGCTGGCCAGCCATCTGTGGATGGTAATGTCCAAAAGGGCATGTAGCAGACTGGGGACAAACACACACCCCTAGCCAAGCAGCTACAACACTGGCATCTACCCGGCTATGTGGAAAATTGCCCAGGTATGTCCTATACACAAAAAGCAGAACAAATCTAACCTGGCCAATTACCACCCCATCAGTCTACTCTCGTTCATCAGTAAAGTAATGGTAGGGGTCCTCAACAGTGCTATCATGCAGCACTCGCTTAGCAATAACCTGCTCATTGATGTCAGGGCCACTCAGTTTCTGACCTCATTGCAGCCTTGGTTCAAACATGGACAAAACAGCTAACTCCTGAGGTGAGGTGAGAGTGACTGCCCTTGACATCAAGGCAGCATTTGACAGAGTGTGGCATCAAGGAGCCCTAGCAAAACTGGAGTCAATGGGAATCAGGGGGAAAACTCTCCACTGGTTGGAGTCATATCAAACACAAAGAAAGGTAGTTGTTGGAGGTCAATCATCTCAGCTCCAGGACATCACTGCAGGAGTTCTTCAGGGTAGTATCCTCAGCCCAACTACCTTCAGCTGCTTCATCAATGACCTTCCTTCCATCATAATGTTAGAAGTGGGGATGTTCACTGATGATTGCCCAATGTTCAGCACCATTCGCAACTCCTCAGGTACTGAAGCAGTCCATATCCAAATGCAGCAAGACCTGGATAATATCCAGGCTTGGGCTGACAAGTGCCAAGTAACTTTCATGCCACACAAGTGCCAGGCAATGACCATCTCCCACAAGAGAGAATCCAACCATCGCCCCTTGTTGTTCAATGGCATCACCATCACTGAATCTCCCACTATCACATTCCTGAGGGTTATCATTGACCAAAAACTGAACTGACTAGCCATATAAATAGTGCGGCTACAAGAGCAGGTCAGAGGCTAAGAATTTTGCGACAAATAACTCATCTCCTGACTCCCCAAAGCCTGTCCACCATGTACAAGTCAGTTGTATGATGGATACTCCCCACTTGTCTGGATGACTGCAGCTCCCACAACACTGAAGAAGCTTGACACCATCCGGGACAAAACAGCCCACTTGATTGGAACCACACCCACAACCATTCACTCCCTCCACCACTGAAGCAGAGTAGCAGCAGTGTGTACCATCTGCAAGATGCACTGCAGGAATTCACCAAGGGTCCTTTGACAGTACCTTCCAAACCCACGACCACTACCATCTAGAAGGACAAGGGCAGCAGATAGCTGGGCTCACCACCATCTGGAAGTTCCCCTCCAAGACACTCCTGGCTTGGAAATATATCGCCGTTCCTTCACTGTCGCTGGGTCAAAATCCTGGAACTCTCTTCCTAACAGCACTGTGGGTGTACCTACACCACATGGTCTGCAGCAGTTCAAGAAGGCAGCTCACCACAACCTTCTGAAGGGCAACTAGGGATGAGTATTAAATGCTGGCCAAGCCAGCGAAGCCCACATCCAGTGAACAAGGGAAGTCAATTATCCTTAAGACAAACCGCACTTTTGAAAGCCACAAAGGAAGCCACAAGTGCAGCTAATGTAGGACTATCCACTAAACCACCACGGGATCAGGTTAAACTTAAATCCATCTGAACCCAGCAGTTCAATTTCCAAGGGCATTGACCATAAGGTGAAGGGGGAGAACACACACACCTCACAGAGGTTTTAAAATACACCCCACACCATCACCCTAGAAATAAGAATCACCAGTGGACCAGAAATAGAAGTATCAGATTCCTGGGTTGTGGACGTAGCCATTAAAGGGTAAAGAGCTTTGCAGACTCTACAGCAAAACAGTCAGGGGAGTTTGCATATGACTGACTGGTACACAAGCCCAGGCCTGTGAAATCTGACTCCTCCCCAGAAATAGGCATTGAGTTTGAACTTTCTCCAATTGCTGAATGTACTGGGAATCATATACCTGTTGAGGTTAAAGTTCCCAAAACCTTGCATACCGATATTAATGAACATTCACCAGGCAACACATAACTGAGAATATTTTAACAGACAATGTGACAAAGAAACTGTAACAGTACTGAACTACCGTGTGTGATTGTGTGGAAAGTCTATGTATAAATTTTGTTTTGTTTCACATGGAAGCCATGCAGAAAAAATATGTTATCACAGATCCCATTTTTCCAATGTATCATTTTCCAGTACATTATGACTTTCAGTCAGTACTTTATATTTAAAAGTAAATTGAACATAAGGTTGCAAAGGATGACTGCCTGAGAGTCACCTGACTTCTTTTGTGGATTGAAAACACTTCCGTCTGAAGGAGGAGCAAACTGAAACTTCCAGAGTGATGTTGAATAAATGCCTTTTTCCTGAAAATAATTTACAAGGGTAACATCAGTTGAATGGGTCATTCGAACACAAAGACACTGGCTGTCTCAAACTCTCAAGGTGTCAAATGGCAACACATGATATATAATCAAAACATCACCCTTTGTTTGGAAAAAGGACTTAGAACTTGTGGAAGTCACATAAGGAGGCCATTTTGGTTGCCTGTTTTAAATTCAGCAACTGCTGCTTGCAGAGATAGAACTGCACCAAAAGCCATTGAACCAGCTGCAAATCAGCCAAGCAGAGGTGGGAGTAAACAGTAATACCTTAAAAGTGAAAAAAGGATTCACCCAAGCCTGTTCTAACTTTGAGTTCACCTGGGAACCAATCTCCTGGAAATTAGACTTCAAAAAAACCTTGCAGTTTACTTGGACGCGTTCTCTTTACCCGGCTTTCACCTCAAATTTAAAACATCATTTCCATTTAAGAAACTAAAGACCTGCCACGAAAGAGATTGATTTAATTATAAGTTGCGACTGTATTGTTTTATATTAACTTGCACTTAATCTTTGTTTGTGTGAGGATGTGTGTGAGATGTCATGTTTTATATTCTGGGGCAAGTGTATGAAAGTAAATAACCTTTATCTTTAAACTTTATTTTTAAACTCACAGAAGCTTGCTGCCAAAAATTATTCACTTGTGATTCTCATCCTGAGGTTATGAAAACATACCCCTCTTACACAAATGCACTGATCACAGGCAGTGATGTGAAATACATAAATTCTGCCTGTGACAGTATAAATGTACAAATGAGAGAGAATAGAATTAGTATGGCTTTCCTCGCTTTGTCAATGGATAGATGAACCACACAGCCCAAGTAGATCACACATTCAATCCAATTTGGTGTTTATGCCATTTCTGCAGAGTTTCCATGGACCTGTCACCCAACTTACGTGGGCAATCAGAAGAACCGTTGCAGCATTCATGGCATTTTGCTTGAGGAGAGCAGGAGGTATGAAGTAAAGGTTAGTTGACAAGAAGGCAGAAATACCTAACTACTTGAAGTCAATGGAAGGCAATATCAGTCAAATTGTAAAACTACTGCTTGAAGCCTTCACATAAGTTCTAACATATCCAATGATTTCCTGCCATCAGAATTAGTTTAAAATTACCCCCAAATCTCTCGACATTCAAGAGGCTGTTATATGCTGTGATAGGTGATTAAAGAGGGAAGGTTGTGATTTTCTATGAAGCAACATAGGGTTGACTTTGTGATTTTTGTAGGATGCTGCATAACGAAGGGTACGTTGCCACAGATCTCACAATGATTAACAACTTATTCCTTATTTAGCAGGCACCAAAATCTGATTAACATTCCAATGGAAATATTCTAATTCCTGTCTTTAAATTTCTAATGAATTATCTCCAGAACTTTGAAAGTGTGCATATATAGATTTCTAGGACACTTGTCTATGTGGCCAGCTGCACTTGGAATCCTAACCATGCCACACACAGCAAGGGTAATTTTTGTTTCCAATTACCTAGCCTACATTTGTATCACAGCACACCATTAATGTCAGGAGCATATACATTGGAGTGCCTGCCTGCTCTAGAATGAATGCAGATCAATCAGGCTACCAAAATTGATCTACCTTCTGTTGAAGTGTACACTACATCACGGCTTTTCACAATGAGTGATGAGCAGACATTAATGCATAATAATTCTGGAGAAAGGACTGTTTAATAATTCAGTAGATTTCAACAATTTTTTCACATACTTTGTTAGTATTTTTGATGTAGTATGGAAAGGATTGGTGGCATAACAACAAGGTGTTTCATAAAATTGACCTTGGTGGTTGCTGGAAGCATATAAGACATGGAAAAATTACCCTTAGGCAAAAAACTCATGGATTATTTATACTCCAGCAATGCTGTTTCAGCAGCTTAAATAAACTGGGCTCAATAATCCAGACTCTCTCCAGATACATTTTATTTATACTTAACTCAAGTTCTATAGGTAACCACATGCTTATTGTAAACCAAAACTTGACCTTGTGCATGACTTACAAAAGATGCAAGTCTCAGGGTCAATAATAAACTCTGCCACCATTGCATAGACCAGTCTTGCGTTCCCTCAATATACATTCCCTCAAATAAAATAGTCCAGAACAGTGAGGCATAACCTTCAACTTAGAGCTAGGCTGTTCAGGTGTGATAATCAGTAAGCAATTCTTCATGCAAAGGGTAGTGCAAATCTGGAACTCTTTTCCACAAAATATGATTGAGGCTGGATCCATTGTAAATTTCAATACAGGGATTCTTAGATTTTTGTTAGGCAAGGGTAATAAGGGTTACAGAACCAGGACAGGTAAGTGGAGTTATGATGCAGAGCAGCCATGATCTAACTGAATGGCAAAGCAAGCTCAAAGGCCTAAATGAACTGCCCCTGATCCTATGTCCCTAGATGTGTGTGTTGCTAATACATACTGACCATACCCAAGCTGTCTAAAATTCAACACCAACAGACTGTTACTTCCAAGTAAAGTTATTAAGTTATGTGTTAAGATTAAACAGAAACAAGAGCAAGTCAGCATCAAATTACATAGAGGTTGCAGCATGGAGGGGGCCATGCGGCTGACCTGGTCCATGTCGACATTTACCCTTGATGTGAGCAAATAGTTCTAGTCTTTCCCATCTTGTTCCCATACCTTTTTTGTTTAAATGGATTATAAAATGTGACATTTAATTCAACATTGTCTATTCCAAGCTAACACTCTTATGTCGCAACAGTTCTCTTCAGTAAATTTAGCTCATATATTCTTGATGCAATGGGGTTGGTGAGAACTTTTACAGAATATTGACCACCTGAGGGAAGGTGGTACAGAGTAAGGAGCCAGTCATGGTTGGCCCAAGGCATCACCCCAGGTCCATAAGAGCATCAGCAGGGCAAAGCATTCAGGGCATTCAGCTTCTGTGCTTTGAAGGGGGTTGGTACCACCCCCTCCAGTCATTGCAGGAACAAGGCTGCAAAGGTCAAGTGAGCAGCCATCTGCATCTGCACAACTGTCAGGCTTAGGGCCCACTGGTGATGAGGGGTAATACCCTCCACAGGAAGAGCAGAGCCCTGGGCATCAAGAGGGCAAAGGAGAGGGAAGAACAGCAGGAAGGCAACGGAAACCCAACCCTCAACACATCTCAAAAGGAGCTGCACGCCACTGCATCTCACAGGTCACCACTGCCCACTTTGCCAGAGCTGGATAGCACATTCATTTAATGAAGGAATAGTCTCGCAGGGAGAGAGGGCACTGGGTTTCGCCTCTATCATTAGGTTCCTCCAGGTGCAGGGTATTTTCGATTGCACCCATGTGGCCAACAAGGCATCCAGCAAGCAGTGGGATCCAACTACAGGAAGGGTTTCACTCCTTCAGGGACCAACTGGTCTGCAACTACGGAGGCTTCCTCTGTGTGTGCTCGCTATCCTAGCAGTTGACATGATGCCTTCATGTTCTGCCAGTGCAGGCTGCCTCAGGTCTTCATTCCAATTCCTAAAGTGTGTGGGTGAATCTGAGGGGGCAAAGGAAATCCCTTGAAGAGATGGCTACTAACGTCAGGCACAAGAGGCAAAACCAATGCGACCCACTCAGTTAGACAGCCACTGAGCAGGCCATCGGGCTTCTGAAGATGCGATTTCAGTGCCTAGGCTGGACGGACGGTGACCTCCTTACTTCATCTGACCCACCTCCAATCCCACCTCCACTGACTCCAAGTGGACAGGAAACCCACCCCCATGGCGATTAAAGGAGTGCCCATGTGAAAATCTGAACTTTAATCCATTTCCTACTGGAGACAGATTTCTGACACAAAACATCCCAGTTTCTGTTTCCAGCCACCATGGCAAAATTTCAGCCTTATGACTGGTCAGATGAACTGCAGTGGGATTTCCAGTCCTATGCAGTCTTATTGATCTGAGTACTATGCAGTGTCGATGCTGATAACAAGGGAATTTTGCTTCCTGCCTGCAGCATTTATAGGACAGTAGCTCGGGGGATAGCGGTACCCTCAAATATGGATTGCTGGCTTTGTGGTTCCCTGGATTGACAAACAGGCTAGGTGAATACCAATTAAGTGCTCCGCTCTGTAATTTTGTACTCGTCTCTGTATCATTTTAACTCAATGCTCCCCCCATTTGGTAATGTTAATGAAAAGTCATTATCTTATGAATACATCCATGATCTACCACAGAGCTCAGACATAGTTCCCAAATTCCTGTTTATCACAGGTCTTGAATGATTTTGTAATTGGTAGCACCCTGATCAGGAAGACAGCTTATTTAGCTGCCTACTTACTGTACCTTAGCAATGGAGGTACCTTTACTTGATTTTCATGATCGTCATTTTGTCCTGCTGCCTCTTACAAATGTCAGAGCAATGAATTATTCCACATGCTTCACTGGCACCAACACATTTTTATTTAAGTGATCCTTATATGACCCTTGAGGGCAGAGTGTTGTACAGGATTTGTGTTGCATGTTTTATTGTGGCAGATTGTTCCAGCTAAAAATCTTTCATCACTCACAGATTTCATGTTCCCTTCAAAAAATACATTGTTGATCTACCTATGATAATAATCCCAGGAATGAGTCATGTGAACCTTCTCTGAACTGTTTCTAATGTAATTATATCCTTTTTCAAATAAGGAGACCAAAACTGTACACATCACTCCAGATGTGGTCTCAGCCAAGGCCATGTACAGCTGCAGTGAAACTTCCCTACTTTTATATTCCATTCCCCTTGCAATAAACACCAACATTCCATTTGCCTTCCTAATCACTTGCTGTACCTGCATGCTAGCTTTTTGTGATTCATATACTACCGGATTCTGCAGTCTCTCATAATTTAAATAGTACACTGCTTTTCTATTCTTCCTGCCAAAATGGACAAATTCACATTTTCCCACATTATACTCCATCTGCCAATCCCTTGCCCACTAACCTAACCGATCTATGTCTCTTTGCAGACTCTTTACCTCCTAACCTCCTACTGACAACTTACTTTCCTATCTGTATTGGTGACATCAGCAAATTTAGCTACCATAAACTTGGTCCCTTCATTCAAACCATTGATATAGGTTATAAATAGTCCCTGTAGCACTCTACTACTTACAGCCTGCCAATCTGAAAAAAAATCCCTACTCTTTGCTTCCTATTGGCTAAACAATTCTTTATCCAGGCTAATATGTTACCCCTTACACCACAAGCTCTTATTTTGTGTAGTAATCACTGTTGTAGCACTTTATCAAATGTCTTTTGGAAATCCAAGTACACCACATCTACAAGTTCCCCATTATCCACCTTGATTGTTACTTCCTCAAAGTACTCTAATAAATTAGTAAAACACAATTTCCCTTTCTCAAAAGCACATTGACTCTGCCTGATGCCATTATGGTTTTCTAAGTGTCTTGCAATAACCTCCTTAAAAATGAATGGATTCTAGCAATTTCCTAATGACAGATGTTAGGCTAACTGGCCCATAGTTTCCTGCTTTCTGTCTCCCTCCTTTCTTGAATAAAGGCATCATTTGCTATTTTTCAATCCAGTGGAACCCTTCCAGAATCTAAGGAATTTTGGAAGATTATAACCGATGTCTCTACTATCTCCGTAGCTACTCTTTTAAGGCCCTAGAAGGCAAGCCATCAGGTCCTGGAGACTTGTCAGTCTTTAGGTCTAAAAGTTTTCCCAGTACCTTTTCTCTGGTGATGGCAATTGTTTCAAGTTCCACCCTCCCTTTCACTTCTCGACTTCAAGTATCTTTGGGAAGCTTTCTAAGTCTTCTACCCAGAAGACAGACACAAAATACCTATTCATCGTTTCTGGCAGAGTCTAGACTCACTCTCTAGAGGACCAACACTCACTTCAGTTACTCTTTTGCTATTTAAATACTTGTAGAGACTCTTATTATCAGTTCTCATATTTAAAGCTGGCTTTCTCTCATACTCTACTTTCTCCTCTTTTTTCAGTCATTCTTTGCTGGTTCTTAAAATCTGTCTAAACTTCTGATGTACCACTAATGTTTATCGATTTGTACAATGTTTCTTTCAATTAGATACTATCCTTAACTTCCTTATTCAGCCATGGATGATGCATTTTTCTCAGAGTCGTTCTTTCTCACTGGGATAAATCTTTGATGAGCGCTATTAAATATCTTCTTAAAAGTCTGCCACTGCGTCTCTACTGTTCTACCTTTAAACCTAATTTCCCAATTCGCTTTAGTCAGCTCTACCTTCAACCCCTTATAATAACCTTCATTTAGATTTGAAACACTAGCATTATAATCAGGTGAGGAGGAGTTGAATGGTTCCCCTCTTGGCCCTCTCCTCATGTGACCTTGGTTTTCCTTGTTGGAAAAGGATATACTTGGCAATTCAGTGAGTACTTAACTATTTGCACACTATGATCATAAATGAACCTATAGGACAGTTTTTCTTGAGTTTAACAAAAAAGGGGTTAGCTTTATTATGATTAAACCAATCTAAGTAGAATAATAAAATATGCACCGACTTTGGCACACACACACACACACACACACACACAAGTACAGATTATTGACTGAGGAAGAATAGGTTGTTAAATTTAGAGTCCCTTAAAGTTAAAAGGAAACAAGTCTTTAGTTTTGTGACTCGGCTGGCTTCAGGCTGAATCCAGTGGCCTTGCTACTTTCACTCAATGGCATTCAGTTTTCAGTGTCAAGGTGGTTAAAAACTGAAAATGGATAATCTATCTGTTCTTCTGGAGACAAAACCGTAGAGTTGAGTTATTTCTTTTAAATCTCTGTCTACTGTACCTGGGGAGAGAGTTAAGCAATAGCAGACAGGGCCCAAAAGCTTGCAAGTTGGATGGAGAGAGGGAAAGAGGGGGAGGAAAGATCTCTCTCTGCTTCTCAGCTACTGGTCCTGAGTTCTGCTGAGAAAGCAGAGCCTTAAAACATACGAAGGGTTGGTTTGTTATGTGACCGCCCACTCAACTGACCAGTAATCCAAACATGATTGTGTATTCCTATTGCAACTTGATTAGGTCACACCTGGGAATTCCCAGGGTCTAATTGTTCAAATAATAAGGTTTGATGGCCCACCTCCAATAGTTGAATACCTCAGGTGATTGCCATTGATACTTTACTAATGCGACAGAGAATGTAAGCCCTTCACACTCCCCTGAAGTCATTGCCTTTGATGGCAATCTCTCTGACTCCACTCCAATGAGGTTGGAATATGGAATGCATAGCAATGAAAATTAGGTAGGCATCATCGCTGTATGTTCAAATCACTTTAGTCTGTATTTTAAAAAGTCTGTTTTTCAAAAGTTCAATTCACGTTTTCAACTGGCAGATTAAAAATCATTATTTGGTATAAAATATCATTATATTAGCCTTAGGCCCACACTTCTCAGCTTCAAATTGGAACTTGAAATTCTATCACATTATGATCGCTGTCACCTAGAGGCTCCTTTATTATAAGCTTATTGATTAATCCTACATGATTGTACATTATCAGGTCTAGAATAGCTTGTTCCTTGGTTGGTGCTTGAAAATACTGCTCTAAAAACTTGAATACACTCCATAAATTCATTTTCCAGGCTACCTTTGTTAATCGGATTCATCTGGTCTACATGTAGGTTAAAACTAGTTTTGGTTATTGTGGTAACTTTCTTACACACCCCATTTATTTCTTCTGTATATTCTGACCTATAGTGCAACTACTGTTAGAGGCCTATGAACTGCCCCTTCAAGTGACCTCTTATTTTTTTCAATTTCTTAGTTCGATCCAAGATAATTCAATATTTTTTTTTATTCATTCATGGGATATGGGCTTTGCTGGCTGGCCCAGCATTTATTGCCCATCCCCAGTTGCCGTTGAGAACTGAATGGCTTGTAGTCCATTTCAAAGAGCATTTAAGGGTCAACCACATTGCTGTGGGTCTGAAATCATAGGTAGGCCAGACCAGGTCAGATGGTTCCTAGTGCAGGGTAATTATCCAATGGAAGTTTGAATTTCCCAGTCAATTGCAATGCAATCCTTACCTGGGAACTTCTGGTGAGGGTTTGGGGTGGGGGGGGGGTGGTTGGTGGGTTCCCCAGCCTATCTTTGGTGTGCACCCCAGTTACAATGCTCTGGAGCTTGGAAGTTAAGAGACATTATCAATGACTCAATGACAGCCTGTACAAGTACAATGTAATCTAGCCACTACTGAGAAACAGTCCATTTGAACTCAAGCTGACCATTAAGCAGAAAGCCTTGTGATTCATGTATCAGATACTCCAATTGCAGGAGCACATGGGGTTGTGTGCAGCTATCAATAAACTTCTGGAAATCCTGACATTTGGAAAACCCTCATTCTTGTCCACAAGGTAAATGTTAGGATTGCTTTCTCTTGCAAGTTATACACTGTCACTTCCTTATACTCTTGGTCTCCTTGCAGCCTGTGAAATGGAAGACCACACCATCCTCCCCCATCCACACTTCAAGATGGCGGTGTACCCTTTTATCTGCTGTCCTTGAACTTCTAGGTGGTAGTGGTCATGGGTTTCGAAGGTGTTGCCGAAGAAGCCTTGGTGAATTCCTGCACTAGATGATCCACATTGCTGCTACTGTGCAACGATGGTGGAGGGAGTGAATGTTTATGGATGTGATGCCAATGAAGCAGACTGCTTTGTCCTGGATGGTGCCAAGCTTTTCGAGTGTTGTTGAAGCTGCACTCATCCAGGCAAGTGGGGAGTATTCCATCACACTTCTAACTTGTGCCTTTGTAGATCCTGGGCAGGCCTTGGGGAGCCAGGAGGTGAGTTACCCATCACAGGATTCCTAGCCTCTGACCTGCTCTTGAAGCCACAGTATTTATATGGCTAGTCCAGTTCAGTTTCTGGTCAATGGTAACCCCCAGGATGTTGATAGTGGAGGATTCAATGATGGTAATTCAATTGAACGTCAAGGGGCGATGGTTAGGTTCTCTCTTGTTGGAGATGTTCATTGCCTGGCATTTATGTGGCATGAATGTTACTTGCCACTTGTCAGCCCATGCCTGGATATTGTCCAGGTCTTTCTGCATTTGGATATGGACTGCTTCAGTATCTGAGGAGTCGTGAATGGTGCTGAACATTGTGCAATCATCAGCGATCATCCCCACCTCTCACCTTATGACGAAAGGAAGGTCGTTGATGAAGCAGCTGAAGGTGGTTGGGCTGAGGACACTACTCTGAGGAACTCCTGTAGTGATGTCCTGGAGCTGAGATGACTGACCTCCAGCAACCACAACCATATTCCTTTGTGCTAGATATGAATCCAACCAGTGGAGCATTTTCCCCCTGATTCCCATTGACTCCAGCTTTGCTAGGGCTCCTTGATGCCACACTTGGTCAAATGCTGCCTTGATGTCAAGGGCAGTCGCTCTCACCTCACCTCAGGTGTTCAGTTCTTTTGTCCATATTTGAACCAAGGTCAGGAGCTGAGTGGCCCTGGCTGAACCCAAACTGGGTGTCATTGAGCAGGTTATTGCTAAGCAAGTGCTATTTGACAGCACAGTTGATGACCCCTTCCATTACTTTACTGATGATCAAGAGTAGACTGGTGGGGTGGTAATTGGCCGGGTTGGATTTGTCCTGCTTTTTGCTTACAGGACATACCTGGGAAATTTTCCACACAGCCGGGTAAACGCCAATGTTATATCTGTACTGGAACAGCTTGGCTAGGGGTGTGGCAAGTTCTGGAGCACAAGTCTTCAGTACTATTGCCAGAATATTGTTGGGGCCCATACCCATTGCAGTATCCAGTGCTTTCAGCCACTTCTTGATATCACATGGAGTGAATCGAATTGGGTGAAGACTGGCATCTGTGATGCTGGGGACCTCTGGATGAGGCCGAGATGGATCATCTACTCAGTACTTCTAGCTGAAAGTTGTTGCAGATGCTTCAGCCTTCTCTTTTGCACTGATGTGCTGGGCTCCCCCGTCACTGAGGATGGGATGCAGCCTCTTCCTCCAGTGAGTTGTTCAATTGTCCACCACCATTCACGACTGGATGTGGCAGGATCCGTTGGTTGTGGGGTCGCTTAGCCCTCTCTATCACTTGCTGCTTATGCTGTTTGGCACGCAAATAGTCCTGCGTTATACTTCACCAGATTCACGCCTCATTTTTAGGTATGCCCAGTGCTGCTCCTGGCATGCCCTACTGCACTCTTCATTGATTGATGGTTGATCCTCTGGTTTGGTGGTAATGGTAGAGTGGGAGATAGTTCAGGCCATGAGGTTACAGATTGTATTTGAGTACAATTCTACTGCTGCTAATGGCCCACAGCGCCTCACTGATGCCCAGTCTTGAGTTGCTAGATCCGTTGGAAATCCATCCCATTTAGCATGGTGGTAGTGGCACACAAGACGATGGAGGTTGTCCTCAATGTGAAGCCAGGAATTGGTCTCCACAACGACTGTGCAGTGGTCAATTCTACTGATACCGTCATGCAAAGGTGCATCTGCAACAGGAAGGTTGGTGAGGATGAGGTCAAGTACGTTTTTCCCTCTTGTTGGTTACCTCACCATGTGCTGCATAGACCAAGTCTAGCAGCTATGTCCTGTAGGACTTGGTCAGTAGTGGTGCTATCAAGCCACTCTTGCTGGTGGACATTGAGGTCCCCCACCCAGAGTACATTCCGCACCATTGCCACCCTCAGTGCTTTCCCCAAGTAGTGCACAACATGGAGGATTGCTGATTCATGAGCTGGGGGAAGACGGTATGTGCTAATCAACAGGAGGTTTCCTTGCCAATATTCGACCTGATTCCATGCAACTTCATGGGGTCCAGAGCTGATGTTGAGGGCTCCCAGGGCAACTCCCTCCTGTCTGTATACTGCTGTGCCATCACCTCTACTGGGTCAGTCCTGCTGGTGGGACATGACATACCCAGGGATGGTGAAGGTCGTGTCTGGGTCATTATCTGTAATGTAATCTTGCTCTTTTGAGCTAAGATCATCTCTCACCACTATACTATTGACATCCTTAATTAACAAGGCTACCCCATCACCTTTTCCTAGTTTCCTATCTTTTGAAAATGTCAAATACCCTTCAATATTCAGGTCCCAGCCTTGGTCACCTTGCAGCCATGTCTTTGTTATAGCTATCAGGTCATACTATTTTTTTGTAACTGTGCTATCTGTGCCTGTGGGATGGGGGATGAGATGACATGGGAGGGATGAATGGGGAATGGGATGTTATGGGAGGGTATGGATCACATAGGAAACATATTTCCCACCCTGATTTGACAAAAAAATACACACTTACCTTCTTCCAATTTTTCTGGCCTATCTTCCAATGGAGAACCTTGCAGAACTTAATCAGAGCAGAAAACCTTGGAGGGTGCAGCGGAAAGAATCCATGCAGAAGCCAAATCCCCTATTTAGACCATTGACTCTGTATTCTGGTAAGCAAAGTTTAATATCCCAAAATTCTTTCAAAGCTATGGAGAGAAGATAAGTGTGTAAAGGGGTAGGGTGGGTGAGGGGATGGTGTGGGGGGGGTGGGGGTAAGGTAAGTTGGTAAGGGGCTAGGGTGATGAGGGGTAGGGGTTAAGGTAAATGGTAATGGGATAGGGTGGGTAAGTGGGTAGGGTAGGTAATGTAAGTGGGTCAGGGTGTAGAGTGGAAGGTAGGCAGGATGGTGAGGTTGGGTCGAGGGGGAGTCGGTTGATGGGGCTTAGTCAGGTTGGGTTGGGGGGTTCGGGGTGGGTTGGGGTTCAGGAGGGGACCTGGCCAGGGAGGAGTCAGGTGATCAGGGCTAGTCAGGTCAGGTTGATTGGGGCATCAGAGGGTCAGGGAGTTTATCATTGGGGAGGTCAGTTCAGATTGGGTCGCAGGGGTCGTGAGGAATCGAGCATTCAGGGAGTGGGTGGGGGGAGGTCAGTGTAAGTAATTGCAGGTCAGTTCTCAAGTTACCCAGGTGTTAGACTATGGCCGGGATTTTCCAGCCCCTACCCACCGGGGGCAAAGTGGTGCCCCCACCAGAAGTCAATTGACTTGCAGCGGGCATGGAAAATCCCGCCCAATGTTTTAACCTGTCAAACTATCCAGGTAAGTAAGTCTGAACAGTCTAAAATCTCTGGCTCTAACTCAGAGTTGGAGACTCTTTCAGGGGATCCCAGGGAGCAGGGGAATTGCCAACTGGAAGTTCAAACTTCTGAGGCAATTCCCATGGACAATTGCGCTGGTATTTCCATGGGGTCCTGTAATGTCTCTTGGGGGCTGGGGTACATCCAGTCTCCAACTATTCGAAAGACCTGGGCCAATACTATTTTTTAATAGAGAATTAAATTAACATTAGCAATTTAATCCTTGACACTTGCAGTTAAATAAGAGAAGTAGAAACTAATGACAATTTGAATAGAAAAGTGATAAATATGGAAAATGCTAATTGTCTTTGCTTATGGCTCATTTCTTCCTCCCACATACTGTTTATTGGAAAAGGGAATTATGCAGCAAAATATGATTTCATGCCAATCAAATTATTTGTAATTTAATGGGCACTGCCCTAAATAACTACTATCTTGGTGATACAAATTTAGCAGATCCTACATTAGAGGATCTTAATGACTTGCAAACAAATGCATAGGGAGGGCAATTATGATCTATGCAGTGGTGTGCAAATCCTTCAGTTTGGGAAGCTGTTGGAGATAGGGAGATCGATCATAAAACATGCTAGAAGATCTCAATTGCTTCACCTTACAATCCACAAGAAACTAATACTGTGGGCAGAAGTCAACGCTGTGGTGAGTTTGGTGGTGGGGGGCATTTAATTGTGTGGGAGGGTAACTGGTTGGGAACCCACAGCCTTCCTGTCCACTTAAGGGCCTCATCCTGCTGTTGCTGGCACAGGGGGCTTGTTATGCATGTGACCTGAAAAGTAAACCCTGTTGAGGTTGCTTGCAGGCTTCCGCAGTGAGACGTGGGGGGGCGCTTCTCATTCAAAGGTGCTCAGCATCTGATCGAGAGACTCAGCATTAAGAAAAGGTGGGAGGGGCGGTGTCGGGGGGGGGGGCGGCTGCTGAAAGCCATTGCCTTCCTGGTGGCACTGCAGCGCAATGAAGAGCTGCTGGCCTCCGATTGCCCGGGGTCCTTGATCCCGGGGAATGCCCGCCACTGTCCAGTTAAGTGCCTGATTGGCACTCGACTCGGTGGGCATTCCCAAATTGCATCAACACAGGTGTCTGGCTAACTCTCCAGCTGATCGGTGAAACCATCTTCATCTCCATTCTATACCCACTGTATGTGTGTGTGCACATGTGTGCGCATGTGTGTTTTGTATCATGCACACAGTACCCTTGCATACAATTCTTTGTGTAAATATACTCAGTGTATGTATCTGATCATTCCACCTGTCTACTATTGCCTAACATGTGACAGGAATATTTTGATCACACACAAGCACTGGCACAGAACATCATTTTGTTTCCTGTTGCTGCATTGTTATTAGTTTCCACTGCTGAAACTATAAAGGATCTTAAAGTTATTTCCTAATTCTTAAAACTCTCATGAGGTAGAATATACTTGATATCAGGTGATACCTGTCAAAGTACATTGTGTACCTCATTGAATAATGAAGCCCATAATGCAGATTTCAAGGAGCATTTAAAAGATGGCAATATCATTTTTAGTTTGTGTGATTCTAAAAGACTCTGAGGAATAATTAATATTTAAGAAAATACTATCTCCAGGTGATAAAAGTGCACCAAACTATATTATCAGGGGGTCTCATAAAGCGAAGGCTCAAATAAATTGAATTGTTATGGAAATCTATCTGATTGTCTCTGATTTTTAATGACGAGGCTTTAGGTTGAGTCCAAGTGTCATTCTCTATCATACTTTCCAACTGCTATAATCAGAGCCTCCTAGCTGACAGGCCAAAATTGCCCAGAACCACAATAAATGAGCTATTTTGTGCCTGCGGAGTTATTTCCAAAACATATAACTGGCTATATCAGCAGTACCAGTAACAGAGGGGTTGATTGAAGAGAATCCTAAATATATAAAGTAGCTGGTTCCAAATGCATTGAAAAATATATTATGATCACTGTTAATTAACAAAAATTCACTCTGGAATTATTTTCTGTCAAACCTTTGTAATGTAGACATAGAAATATTCTATTCCTGGCTATAATACAATTCTGCGGAAATGACTGAAATGGGAACTAAATCCCTGAAGCTTTTCCACTGGGGATGGGCCAAAAGGAATTTTGCACTATAAAGGCACCCATCTGACTCACTGGGCTAAATAATACGCTCCAAAAACGGGACTGTTCAGCATTTGAGGCAATGTGATATCCGGTGTTTTGATGTCGGGTCGTGTTCCCACTGTCATCACGCCGGAAAGCAATAAGATGGTGGGTGGGTGGCCTGGGAAATCGGGAGCCTGCCTACCATATTCTAATTATCAATTAATGGTACTTGAGCTCATTGGCAGTCCAATCGACTGCAATAATACATCTGAATGCAATAATATGAGGGAAAAACACCAGATGGGAAACTTATTTTTTCCCACAGTTGCAAGTCAGGGAGGGTTAAAAGCGACAGTTGGGTTCAGTGTTTGGTTTCAGCAGTCCAGCCTGCTGTGAATTGTGTGTGTAGTTATTCATGAAAAGTGTGTCATCTATAGGTGTTTCAACCCTGAAAGTTAAGTGCAGACTTGAGCTCTTAAGGCCTCATCTGCCCTGCAGCCTTTGTACTGTGATCAACATAGAGGGAGTGGTCTCTGTGGGAGACACATCCTCCAGTGAGGAGGGGAGGAGGAGATTGAGAAGCAGGGGAATCAAGCAGATAGTCAGGGACAGGGGTCACTGGAGGTGCATGAGGGTGCTCCGGCTGCACAGGAGCGAGGAGCTACTGAGGGCATGATGCTGCAACCATGGAGGCATGGAAGAAGGCCTTATCCTCCCAGACATGTATACAGGGTGAGAATGAGTCCCCTTCAAATGTCTGAGACTCAGTGCTGGAGGAGACTCAAGCTGCCAAGAGACATATAAGCCTCTCTATGTCAGAGGCTGGCCAGAGAGATAGATTCCAACTGCATGGGGAAGTCATCCAATGCCAGTTGCCCTGAGTGGCACTGTGGCACTGAATTTTTTTGCAGCTGGATCCTTTCAGGCTGCGTCCAGAGACTTCAATGGAATAACACATTCTGCTGCCACCACTGCACAAAGGTCTGCTCTGATGCAATGTTCCAAAAGGCAGGTCAGTATATAGCGTTCACCAATGACCACCACTGTCAATTTGAACAAGCCAGAGTGTCCAGGGCGATGACAGGCTTCCCCAAGATTCAGGGAGTGACAGACTGCATGCAAGTCACCATAAAAGTTCGAGCAGGCCAGTCCTGCACATTTACAAACAGGATGGGGTAACCCCCAACGGCACCCCTACAAAGGCCTCAGGACCACATTCAGTGTCATTTGTGCCTCAAGTTGCCTCGCACTTCTGAGCAGTAAATAGGGCATTACCCAAATGGAGCCTTCCCATGACCTTCCGTGTACGCTCATGTCCACAGCGGAGACTTACTCACCCTTGCAGATCTTAAAAGATCATTGAGACTCTTTCAGCATTGAGCCCAGGTTCTCAGGACGACGCCAATGCAACTGACTTCTGCTGCTACTGCTGTCCAGGCTGCTCCGGTCATGATGGAGGTCTTCTCTTTCCATCGGTAGGCATGAGTACCTCATGCTTGGGACGTGCAGCCTGGAGGAGATCTCACAGGGAGTCATCGTTGAACCCTGGGGCCGTGCTCCTCCTTCTTCCCTCCCCATCACCTGGCTCCCTTCATTTGGCCTCCTATGGGTGAAGAAAGATAGTTAACAGCCAGCTGCTCCATATTGTCCCTCTTTCACCATGGGTGTGTTTAGAATGCATGCCATGGCTGTGTCTTCCCTGCCAAAGGTCCTTAATTCTACCCCTCTGTGAAAATAGTCAAAAAGATTTAAAGATTCAAACTCACCTGTGTCAATGCTTGCAAATATTTATACACTAGCTGCACCAAAATCTTTTTCCTTATGTAAAACTCCCACCCCTGGTACATCTGACACAGGCCCGTTCCAGGAGTCCCTTTAAATTAGTGGCCGTGAATTCCTTCCGTGTCACGGCCTGCTAGCTCGGTATTCGGACGTCCTGCCCTCTAAGCCCCATGGAGTGGACATGCCAACTTCCTAAAGCATTGCGGGCCAGAAACCCACCTGGCGGCTGCTAATTGGAGGACGTCCTGGAATGGGGGCTGGGCCGGGATTCAGGCCATTTATTTCCCAGTCCAATTCTTGTCCAGTGCCATGGACCATAATATTCAGCCCATTGACTTGATATCTTTAAAAAATGATAGCATTTCATGGGATTTTTCTTAAGAAAATCAAACTGAGGCACAATTCTACCCCTCAAAAGTATTTCTTTTTTTTATGGGCGTCACTGGCTAGGCCAGCAATTATTGTCCATCTCTAATTGCCCTTGACAAGGTGGTGATGAGCTGTCTTCTTGAACCACTGCAGTCCACGTGGTGTAGGTACACCCACAATTCTGTTAGGAAGGGAGTTCCACGATTTTGACCTGGCGACGGTAAATAATGACGATATATTTCCAAATCAGGATGGTGAGTGGCTTAGAGGGGAACCTCCAGGTGGTGGTATTCCCATGTATTTGCTGCCCTTGTCCTTCTAGGTGGTAGTGGTTGTGGGTTTGGAAGGTGCTGTCGAAGGAGCCTTGGTGAGTTCCTACAGTGCACCGATGCTATTGTGCATCGGTGGTGGAGAGGGTGAATGTTTGTGGATGTTGTGCCAATCAAGTGGGCTGCTCTGTCCTGGGTGGTTTCAAACTTCCTGAGTGTTGTTAGAGTTGCATTCATCCAGGCAAGTGGGGAATATTCCATCACACTCCTGACTTGTGTCTTGTAGATGGTGGACAGGCTTTGGGGAGACAGGAGGTGGGTTCCTCACCTCAGGATTCCTAGCCTCTGACCTGCTCTTGTCACCACAGATTTTAAATGGCTAGTCCAGTTCAGTTTATAGTCAATAGTAACCACAGGATGTTGATAGTAATTGGTTGAACAGTGCTTTGGGACATCCTGTGGTCATGAAAGGCACGATATAAATGTTGGCCTTCCTTTTCTTTCTTTCAAAAATGTTAGGTAGTGGGTGACAGCAGATAGTCAACATTCAGTCTAAAGCTGTCCAATCCTCCATAGAGAGCAAGAAAAATAATGACAGAATCATCGAATCATAGAATTTTAATGGCACAGTAGGAGGCCATTTGGCCCATCATGTCTGCACTGGCTCTCCAAATGAGCATTATGACCTAGAGCTATTTCCCTGCCTTTTCCCCGTACCCCTGCACATTGTTTCTATTCAAATAATCATCGATAGCCCTCTTGAATGCCTCGATTGAACCTGCCTCCACCACACTTCCAGGCAGCGCATTCCAGACCCAAACCACTTGTTGGGTGAAAAAGTTTTTTCTCACGTCACATTTGCTTCTTTTGCAAATCACTTTAAATCTGTGCTCTCTTGTTTTTCATCCTTTTACGAGTACGAACAGCTTTTCCCTGTCTACTCTGTCCAGCCCCCTCATGATTTTGAACATCTCTGTCAAATCTCCTCTTAGCCTTCTTCTCTCCAAGGAGAACAGTCCCAACGTCTCCAATGTATCCTCATAGCTGAAGTTTCTCATGTCTGGAACCATTCTTGTAAACCTCTTCTGTATTCTGTCCAATGTGTTCACGTCCTTCCTATGGTGTGGCACCCAGAACTGTACACAATACTCCAGCTGAGATCTAACAAGTGTCTTATATAAATCCAACATAACCTCCTTGCTCTTGTACTCTATGCCCCTATTAATAAAGCCCAGGATACTATACGCTTTATTAATTGCTCTCTCCACCTGTCCTGCCACCTTCAATGATCTATGCACATATACATCCGGGTCTTTCTGCCCCTGCACCCTCTTCAAAATTTCACCCCTTATTTAATATTGTCTGCCCATGTTCTTCCTACCAAAATGCATCTTCCAAATTTGCAAAGAAAAACTCTAATTTTTTTTTATTCATTAATGGGATGTGGACATGGCTTAGCCAGCATTTATTGCCCATCCCTAATTGCCCTTGAGAAGGTGGTGGTGAGCTTCCTTCTTGAACTGCTGCAGTCCATGTCATAATATCATAAAAGAAAGAGGAATCCAAGACAATATTTCATAGAAATATTGTTGATATAATTCCTTCCTTATTCTTTAACAGATTTGTAACAATAATGACACTATTAGAATAATGTAAAAACATTTCTATATACTTAGAAGCTCATTCTTTAAAATTGTGCATGGGAATAAAATAAACTACAACAATATGACTACTGTCTAAATATTCTTAACTCTGTATAATCTTTGTGCTCACACTATACCGACATAAAGATGATCCAAACACTTCCCACGCTAAAGCAAAGTCACACTGGAAACAATTTCATTAGACTTGTACACGTACTTTACATCAGAATACGAGTAGTTATCTCCAACTGCAATGGTGGAAGCAACATATCATAAACAGTTCATGCTATGAAGTAAATAATACTATCACTGTTTCATCCCTAAAAGGAGATTTGAAAGAGCCCTGAAGCACTGCACATCATTTTACTCATGAACAGATACTATAAGACCTTGTCCTTGATGTATCCAGGCCCACAGATTTTTACAGCACAGAGGAAATCCACTCAGTCTGTATTGCCTTTGGCATCTCTCTTTGAAACAGCTGTCCACTTAGTCCCATTTTCCTATTCTTACCTTGTATTTTCTTCATATTGCTGATTTTGATTCCACTTCGGATGGGAAATTCCATGCCCTAATCAAGCCACTGCGCAAAATTATAAAAGAAATCTCTGAACCAGTCCCTTAATTCATTTGATGATGTTCGATTTATTCCCCCTATCAAGTCACCAACCACTAGAAATAGTTTGCCTCTGTTTACCTTATTGGTAAGCTTCATCATTTTGAAAACCTCAATCAAATCTCCTCTGAACCCCAGTTTCACTAATCTTTCCTCATAACAGCAGCCATCCATCACTGACTTTAAGCAATCCCACATGCATCTCTGCTAACATGTTGATGTTGGCAGATGGTTAATTGAAAGGAACAGACATAGCAAGGCAAATAATTAAAGCAGACTGATATCTTTAATGCTGAACTTCCTCCCTCATAAGTGAGGATGATGGTATGGAAGCAGATGCGTTCGTTATCTGTATTCAGATTTCAACTTATCTCCCTGCTTATTTTATTCTTTGGTCAAAATGACTCCCTAATCCTTAGCTCTGGGAAACTGTAAGAAAGCTTGAATGTTTGCCCATGACTGTAAATCGGAAAGTCTGGCAACGTTGACTGATACCAGAAATGCAGGTGTCATAATGCTACCGCAGGAGCTGAGGTTAGAGTGCATTGTTTGTGCAATTGTAGGATTTTAGGATTCGGAGCCACAGATACCTAAATAGGCAGTCGACTAGTCATAAGTAATTTTAAGATGGTTTATTAAGTTTATTAATAAACAATATTTTAAATATGATATACTAACTAATTAAACAGAGAAAAAGTATACGACCCATAACAGTTCAGAGCAGTTCACTGATCCCAGAGAGTGGACAAACGGTTGACAGAGAGTGTGCTGATCTCATCTTCCTCTTCCTCCTCATCCATTTTGAAGAAGGCAGCTACCAACGAGTACTGTTCCCTCACCAGGGCCTCACAAGGACCTCACCAGCACCTCTCACCAGGACCTCACCAGTATACGACCCCACCAGGACATGGCTCCTGTACGTGAACACTTGTTAATATATCCTTTTTCTGGAAGCTGATAGCTTACCCAGTGTCAATCATCTATTCAAACTATTCTGACCAATGGACACAGAACAGGTACTCAAAACATCAGGGTGGTTACCGTCCCTCTTGTGCGTCACCCTGCTCGAGGTCAGCTTTTTAGTTTACATCATGTTGAGGGTCGTATCCTGGTCCTTTCTAAACGATCGCATAGATAAGGAGGTGCACAAGACACCATTCTAACAGGTTAGGAATGTCAACATGGCAGCCTGAAATAAGACTGTCTCGAGGTCAAAATGTTTAAAAATCGTCTTTACAGAGGGAGAATCAATGCTGCTTAGCTAGTCCCATAAAATGCGGAAAATACCCATTTTTAAAAAGCCCAATTTCTTACACAATATACAGGTAAAGAGAATCTGCACCTGACCTGAAAACTGACAGATCAACACAAAAAGTTAAACTCCAAGCCAATAACATCTACTTTCTTAACCATGAAAAAGGAGCCGTGACCACGAACGTGAATACTTACATTTTCAAAGTCATTTTATTTGTGTGCTCTAATTGGATTTTCAGTTTAAATAAACACAAACTTGTTACATATGCCAAAGTCATTCACAGCTGAAATCATATCAAACAGGTGAGAGCCTTGGTGATAATTTATCAATGTCATTCATTAAGTTCAGTCCTAAGGCAAAAATTTTTATGGATTGCCGAGCTAGGAAGTAAGGGAATCAAAAATATTTGGTGGCATTTAAAAGACATTTAGCACTCTGGGCCTGTATTCTGACCTTGCATCCAAACTGGATTTATTTATTTATATAACAAAGAACAAAGAACAAAGAAAAGTACAGCACAGGAACAGGCCCTTCGACCCTCCAAGTCTGCGCCGATCATATTGCCCATCAACTAAAACATTTTGCACTTCCGGGGTCTGTATCCCTCTATTCCCATCCTATTCATGTATTTGTCAAGCTGCCTCTTAAACACCACTATCATACCTGCTTCCACCACTTCCTCTGGCAGCGAATTACAGACACTCACTACCTTCTGCGTAAAAAACGTGCCCCGCACATCTCCTCTATAGTTTTCTCCTCTCACCTTAAATCTATGTCCCCATGTAATTGACTCTTCCATCCTGGGAAAAAGCTTCTGACTCTCTACTCTGTCCCTACCACTCATAATTTTGTAAACTTCTATCAAGTCGCCCCTCAATCTCCGTCGCTGTAGTGAGAACAATCCGAGTTTCTCCAACCTCTCCTCATAGCTAATAAACTCCAGACCAGGCAGCATCCTGGTAAACCTCCTTTGCACCCTCTCCAACGCCTCCATATCCTTCTGGTAATGTAGCTACCAGAATTGCACACAATATTCCAAGTGTGGCCTAACCAAGGTTCTATACAGCTGCAGCATGACTTCCCAGCTTTTATACTCAATACCCCTGCCAATGAAGGCAAGCATGCCATATGCCTTCCTGATTACCTTATCCACCTGCATTGCCACTTTCAGTGACCTGTGGACCTGTACATCCAGATCCCTCTGCCCGTCAATGCACTTAAGTGTTCTGCCATTTAGTGTATAATTCCTGCCTGTATTAGACCTCCCAAAATGCATTACCTCGCATTTGTCCAGATTAAACTCCATCTGCCATTTCTCCGCCCAAGTCTCCAACCGATCTATATCCCATTGTATCCTTTGACAATCCTCTTCACTATCTGCAACTCCTCCAACCTTAGTGTCGTCTGCAAACGTACTAATTAGCCCAGTTACCTTTTCCTCCAAATCATTTATGTATACTACAAACAGCAAAGTTCTCAGCACTGATCCCTGCGGAACTCCACTAGTCACAGCTCTCCATTCAGAAAAGCACCCTTCCACTGCTACCCTCTGTCTTCTATGACCAAGCCAATTCTGTATCCATCTTACTAGATCAACTCTGATCCCATGTGACTTTACCTTCTGTACCAGTCTGCCATGAGGGACCTTGTCAAAGGCCTTACTGAAATCCATGTATATAACATCCACTGCCCTTCCATTGTCAATTATCTTTGTCACTTCCTTGAAAAACTCTATCAAGTTAGTGAGACACGACCTCCCCTTCACAAAACAATGCTGCCTTTCACTAATACGCCCATTTGCTTCCAAATGGTAGTAAATCCTGTCACGAAGAATCTTCTCCAATAATTTCCCTACCACCGACGTAAGGCTCACCGGCCTGTAATTTCCTGGATTATCCCTGCTACCCTTCTTAAACAATGGAACAACATTGGCCATTCTCCAGTCCTCTGGGACCTCAACCGTAGCCAGTGAGGATACAAAGATTTCTGTCAAGGCCCCAGCAAACTTCTCCCTTGCCTCCCTCAGTGCTCTGGGGTAGATCCCATCTGGCCCAGGGGAATTATCCACCTTAATATTCTTCAAGACGCCTAACACCTCCTCTTTTTTGATCTCAACATGATCCAGGCTATTTACACACTCCTCCCTAGACAAATTGACCGCTAAGTCCTTCTCTTCGCTGAATACTGATGAGAAGTATTCATTTAGCATCTCTCCCATTTTTTCCGGCTCCACCCACAGATTCCCACCTCTGTCCCTGAGTGGGCCTGCCCTTTCCTTGTCTACCCTCTTGCTTTTTACATATGTAAAAACATACATAAGAAAATGGTTACACACACACAAACATATAAATTAGGAGCAGGAGTAGGCCATTTGGCTCTGCTTTAGATCATGGCTGATCTGATTGTGGCCTCAATTCCACATTCCACCTATTGCTGATAACCATTGATGTTGTGTTTACAGGTGACTCCCTTGTTGGTCAAGAATCAATCTACCTCTGCCTTAAAAATATTTATTGAGCTTGCCTCCATCGCTCTGTGGGAAAAGAATTCCAAAGATTCACGACCCTCTGAGAGAAAACATTTCTTCTCATCTCTGTCTTAGATAGGAGACTCCTTATTTTTAAACTGTGCCCCTAGTTCCAGTTTCTCCTACAAGGGGAAGACTATAATTAGGGGACACAGTTTAATAATAAAGGGTTTCTCATATTCCTTTCTTATTTTGGGGGGTGATTATGTGAGCAGTGTGACATTTTGATTGCTTGCAGCTCTGCAATAACTGCAAGGTCCTGTAAAATTATAATCCCTGATCCTGGATCTCTCACCTCTTCACTCCCCAGCAACACCCCCATCCCCAGCCACTCCAGCCATATAATTTATAATCTTGTTTGAAAGATTGTATTCTGTCCTGGTCACTGTGCTTTTTTATATGGAAGAGACCACCATCCCAATGTATGCACATTTATGGACTATTTGACATTGAGGATTCTGATTTACAGGGTTGACACTGGGGATTCTGATTTGTGAGATTGAGTAGAATTATATGTTAACTGGGGAACATTTCTTGTAATGTAACTTTAAGGCGAAGGGCATGTTCCTCTTCAACAACAGCAACATCAAATTGTATTTGTACACTGCTCCTAACATCAGAGAGATAGCACAGACCACTTTATAGAGCAGAGAATTAAAACAACAGCAAGCAAGAGGGAAAAGATTAGGTACAATAGAAGAGTAGGGATGAAAAAGCAGTTCAAAAGAAAAGACTTTAGTTGATCATAAGAAAACTTCATTGGGAACATTTTAAGAGAAGATGAAAATCATAGAATTCATCTCAGTATGGTGATAAAATTATGCACTTGGATGTTTGTGTGTGCATTTGTTTATCTTGTTCTTTGGTGTTATAGATAGGAAGACTCAAGGTCATTAAGTAATTATGTTTGAGGATGGTGCTGTTGTGCCGCCACTGGTGGGAGTGTATAATTACTGTGCAACAGGTTTTCATGGGCAGTTTCCAATATAAATGTGGACATAGCAATTTATCATGGAAAAAGTGTGCGCAGATATTATATAGGGCTGATTTTTTTCTTTTGAGCAGCTCACTGCTATTACAGGAAAAATTGATGATGCTACTACAGGTCACTCACTGTGTTAATTCAAAGAGAACCAGGAACTCTTAAAGGAGTATAGACACCCAAACTGTTTTATTTAAGTTACAAATGGGAACTGTTACAAAGGATTTTACAAGGAATCCTTCAGGATTTTGCCTAAAAATGGTCGTATCATTAAAAAAATTCAAAACGTTCAAACATATGAAAGCAAAGTACAGGTAAAGAACAGTTGATTCACCGAGCCTGTCTCAGCCATGCTACAATGTATGTGCAGCATTCCCCTCATCCCCACCAATTCTCACTCCTCCCCTCTCCAAACACACACATGCTCACACATATACACAATCGCCATCCAGTCAACCAACCAAACCCAAAAAAGAAACAAACTTAAGGCCAATTTAGGGGCTAAAACTATGATGCACGCCACTCAGGTCCCTATGCATATTGAGTGGGGACACATCCTCTGATAGCTAATGCCCTTCTGTAAGCCTCAATTCAGAATCCAGTTTAAAATAATCTTCCCCATTTTTATAGTTATCAAACCTTCCATCCTTCATTGTACATTTGTCATCCCTGGATCTTGGTAATTGCTCACCAATCTCAGATTCTTTCCATTTTTTATCCATTGACCTTTGAAATTCCAGGAGCAAAGATGCCCTAAAATGGTTGTCACCAATAGCAGTCAAACTGTGTAAAATTCCTTTGCAATTGCTACAAGAATTTTGGAACAGCCATTAAATACTTCAAATCTTCTGGACAAATGATTTCATCCAGTTAAACCTTAGTCCTGTTTTATTCCTGAAGTTAATAAATATGGTGTTTCTATTTATAAAATCGTGCGACACAGAAGGAGGCCATTCAACACATTATATGTGCTCATGGCTCTTTGACAGACCGACCCAGAAGGCAAAAATAGTCCGGACCAGTACTCTTATTTCCCAGTTTTTACTGGTGTTCCATTTTAAGGTATACAAGACCAATTCGGACCTGTATTCTTATTTCCTAATTTTTACTGTTTTTTCCTTCTGTCATGCAATTTGTCCCATTTCCCTGCCCTTTAAACATAGCCCTGCCTTTGCTTCCCCTTCAATATTTATACAATTTCCTCTGGAAAGTTACTTTTGAATTTGCTCTCACTGGCCTTTCAGGCAGTGCATTCCAAAACGTAATAACTCACTGTAACAAACTCACTTCTGGCTCTAGCAAACCTAACATAAAATTACTATATTTTTCTATATTGGTTATCTATAAAACTTTGTGCTTTCAGATTTCTTTGTGAAGAAAAATGATCATGACAATCATAGCCTTTGAGATATACTCCCACGTTTTGATCACAGAGCGCGCCTGACTTAGGGTGCTGTACATTTATTTGGGGTGCTCATTTACTCCCTGTGACATTTCATAGTGCTATAGTTTTCATAGTAACCAAAGGAGGCGATGGCATAGTGGTATTGTCACTGGACTGGTATTCCAAAGATCCAGGGTAATGTTCTGGGAACCCACGTTTGAATCCCACCACGGCAGATGGTGAAATTTGAATTCAATATCAATCTGGAATTAAAGGTCTGATAATGACCATGAAACCATTACTGATTGTCATAAAAACCCACCCGGTTCACTAATGCCCTTTAGGGAAGAAAGTCTGGCCTACATGTGACTCCAGACCCACAGCCATGTGGTTGGCTCTTAAATGCCCTCTGCACAAGGACAATTAGGGAGGCAATAAATGCCCACATCCCATGAATGAATTTTTAAAAAAATTCTTAGTAATTGGGTTATCTGTGAATGCCAAGCAGAATATCACTTCTCTGATTTGCTATGAATCTGCTGAAAATGTAGTCATTTCAAACACAATGTGTGCTAATTATACAGGCTGTATCAGCTCTAAAATGTGTGTATGAGCTGTCACTTCTACCCTTTCATATTTAATTGACCATAATGGTTTTGTCCTATCAGTTCTGAGCCTTAATAAGATGTTGCCATTATACATATTTTATACATTGACAGTCCAGGTTTTAATTCATTTTCAATGTTAAATTCCCGGAGAAAATTCAAAGGGCCATGACTAATAATAATAGTAACAGTCAGATGTCTCTTAGATCCTTTCCATTACAGAGCCAATAATCACAGTGACATAAATACAAGGGAAGAGGATTAACTAGTGCATTGAGTTGGAATAAATTTGTTCATTTCACTTCTGAAACCTGAGGGTCAAATCCAACCTAGGCTGATGAAGTGAAAGTCTTTGTTTCTCCTGACCATTGTAAAGAGTAAGCAAAATAGGTTGAGATCATCTCTGCTCAGTTCAGCTCTTAATTGATGCAAGTATATAGCACACGACTAAATATAATTCGGTTCAGGCTCAGCAATGTCATTCAAAAGGAGCTGTAAGCTTTAAAATGTCATGCTGGTGCAACAGGAGTGATTTTCTGAAGTGGAATTGGGGCATGCATTGGGGAAGATTAAAGGAAGTTCTGCATGAAACCCAAGCTATGCCTGACTTTGGTGTGTTTAATACTGGCACAGAGAGATAGAAGAGAAAAAATAATCATCAGTACTGAGGTCCACCTTCTGTTGATAAATTTAAAATATGATTTTTTAAAAATAAGCCATTAAGAAATGAATATTTGTGATAATGATGTACAACATGATGCATCGCCACAGGGGCACACTGGAATTTCCCCTTTCATTACCCCCACCCTCTTATTGTCTAAATGGAAACATTTCTGAATATTTCAAATAAATTTTAATGCCATTTTTAGGTTGAACTCAAGTGGTACCCTGTATCTCAACAATCTTATAAAGGCAGCAAAAAGCAAATAACAAGGAATAAAGCAAGAAAATGAAAATGCGCTAAGTGTGGTAAATGAACTCCACAACCATTATTTAATGGCAATTTAACCATTGTGGAATGGAGCAAAGAGACATCTGACTGTTACTATTATTATTACAGGCATAGCCCTTTGAATTTTCTCTGGATATATAATTTTTATAGAATGAATATTGTATATGAGGAAATACTGGCTGGCTAACCCACTTATGAAAATGATATGTTCTGCTTTATTTTGCTATAAAAAATTATTTAAGAAGGCAGCTTGCCAACACCTTCTCAAGGGCAATTGGAGATGGACAATAAATTCTGGCCTAGCCAGCGATGTCCACATCCCGTGAACGAATAAAAAAAAAATCTAAAATGATAATGTTAATAAAGTTGATATTTGCACAGAAGCTAGTGAGTTTTAGAACCAGTGCAATCCTTTCAGCTCTGGAAGATGAGTTTGAATCCAATCCATGCAGGGGAAGATGCTATGAAAGTCTCTTTTCTTTGATGCCTGCTAAAGGTTCCAAACCAAATGATTATGGCCAATTTCAATTCAGTTCCTAATGGACTGAAGTTTGTTGAACAAAACTGGCCTAATTTGGAAATCATTGACACTAATCTGGCATTGTATTCTGGAAAGGTAAAAAGGTAGGCAATGCAATGGAAATAAGACACTGGTGTACCAATGTCATGAGAACAGATCATAGGCCAAATTACTTAAGGGCATATTGAACTTTTTGAGGAAGATGTGTTTTTTGAAAAAGGACATACAAGCAAAAGCTGGCTGAGACTATAAAATAACCACTTTCTGGAAAATTCTCATGCGGATTATACATGACCAACTAGTCCAGAGAGGCTTCGGAATGTCACACCTAAAAAGGTGTCAAGGCCCACTTCCGACAGAGCCACTTGAAGAGAGCGCAAAAGATTGAACATTAATCACCTGTGGTTACGGAGACAATGGAGACTGGTTACCACATCTCAGCAAAAACCATCTCCTGTTGAGTTATATCTCAGAATGCGGACATGGTCTGAGATGAAAGAAAGCATATCCTGGGCAAAAGACATGTTTGTTTTTTTCCTTCCAGGAAAGGGATTAAAAAGCCAGCTGCAAACTGGATCTGTGTGTTCTAGTTCTGGGGTGTGAGTGTGTGCTGTGAAGGTTGCAGCAGAAGAACAGCAACCAGGCATCCCCGCAACTTGCAGGTAAAATTCTTCTATCTCTCTCTGGCTGGAGGCAAGTCAGCAAAGCCACAGTCAAAAAGGAAGAAATAGCAGGACATTTAGAAAAGCTTAATTCAATCAAACAGAGTCAACGTGGCTTTGTGAAAGAGAAATCATGGTTGACAAATTTGCTAGAGTTCTTTGAGGATATAACAAGCAGAGTTGATAAAGGAGAACTGGTTGATGTAGTATATTTGGATTTCCAGGAGGCATTCGATAAGGTGCCATATAAAAGGTTACTGCACAAGATAGGAGCTCATGGTATTGGGGGTAATGTATTAGCATGGATTGAGGATTGGTTAACACACAGAAGACAGAGTCAGGATTAATGGGTCTTTTTCTGGTTGGAAAGACATAACTAGTGGAGTGCCACAAGGATCAGCCCTAGGGCTCAATTATTTATTTTTTATATTAATGACTTGGAGGAGGGGGCAGAGTGTAATGTATCTAAATTTGCTGACGATATGAAAATAAGTGGGAGAGCATGTTGTGATGAGGACATAAGGAATCCTAGACAGGTTAAATGAGTGGTCAACAACTTGGCAGATGGAGTTGAATGTAGGAAAGTGTGAGGTCATGCACTTTGGTAGGAAAAGTCAAAAGGCAGGCTATTATTTAAATGGAGAGACACTCCAAAAAAGTGCAGCACAGCGGGATCTGCGTATTCTTGTGCATGAAATATAAAAAGATAGCATGCAGGTGCAGCAAGTAATTAAGAAGCCAAATGGAATTTTGGCCTGTATTGCTAGGGAGTTGGAGTTTAAGAATAGGGAACACTTGTTATAACTGTACAGGGTGTTGGTGAGGCTGCACTTGGAGTACTGTGTACAGTTTTGGTCCCCGAATTTAAGAAAGGATATACTGGCATTGGAGGCAGTTCAAAAGAGATTCACTCAACTGATTCCTGGGATGAAGGGGTTGACTTATCTAGAACAGCTAAACCGGTTAGGCCTTTATTCATTAGAGTTTAGACGAATGAGGGGTGATCTTATTGTAATGTACAAGAATCTGAGGGGGCTTGACAGAGTAGATGTTGAGAAGATATTCCCACTAGGGGAACATCTACTAGGGGAATCTTGAACTAGGAGACACAGTTACAGAATAAGGGGACACTATTTAAAATCGAGGTGCAAAGGAATTTCTTCTTTCAGAGGGTAGTGACTGTCTGGAATTCTCTACCCCAGAGAGTTGTGGAGGATAGATCATTGAAAGTATTTAAAGAGGAGGCAGATAGGTTTTTAAAATATAGGGGAGTTGAAGGTTATGAGGAGCTGCACGAAAGAGAAGTTGAGGCCTGGGGTTTTTATTTTATTGAATGGTGGGGCAGGCTAGAAGGACCAAAATGCTTACTCCTGCTCCTATTTCTTATGTTCTTATGTTCAGCAACCTGCAGAACCAAGTGTCTCCAACCCAACTGCTCAATTGCCAAAGTCAGCTCTACTGGAATCACCCAACTTAATGGCTGCAACATTTCACTATCTACCCCTCACAGACAAGCCAAATGCTGATTTGTATATCTTTTCTAAATTCTAATTTTGGACTCAACTTCTCACTTCTGATCTGTGTGTATGTGTGTTGCGTTTTTATTATTTTTTTCTTGGGTTTTAGTAACTAATAAACTTATTATTTCTTTAACTCAAGAAAACCTGGTTAAATTTGCTCCTTCTAAAACATAAATATATTTGTAATGAGAAAAGGTGTCCACAAGGGAAGGGATCCCTTTTAAATTAACCTTGTTGCGACCAACCGAGGAGGTTGAATAAAGAAGGGGAGCCAGCTCATTCCTCCTCAATCAGGAACATAACAATTTGGGTTACCTCATCTGGGATCATAACAAATAGGGGGGACCTCACCTGGGGACCGGCTGTAACACCAAGGACCTTTTTAAATTTCAACTAAGGCAGACTCTGGACAATGTCATTCTTTTACTCCCTTTGCATGATCAAATGGAATTTTTTGACTGAATCCTGTTCTGCTCTGAATTATAGTACAGTTACATGCAAGGTGAGAGCTCTCTCAATAGAACAGATACAAAGGAAATCCATGTCAGGCAGAAGCACAGATTGGGATTACCGCACCATGGTGTCAGGTGACTTATTAAAAACTGATCTGTAATTAAATGCCATGAAATTGAATGGCTTATGCATATGTAACAGAACAATTAAAATGAATGCCTTAAAGACTTGCACCTCTTGCTTATTTGAAGATGTATCTATCTCTCCAGTGCTCAAAAATTCCTACACTTGTGTAAATGTGCTGGGAGATGTGCTGTGGATGGTTTCTATGATTGCACTTGTCTCAAACTCAATGGCCCAAAATGTCTGATCAGAGTCAAAAGCCCTGTGTCAAACACTGATCAGACAGAAAACTACCCACTTACCTGCATATGTTGAAATGACTCCAACTTCTGATCCACGATGCAGAAGAACTCCCTTCACGCAGGAATCCTCACAGAGAGTTGCAAGGAGAATCTGTGCCGAAGTCACATCCCCTTTTTACAGCACTAGCTGCCATAGTCTGGTAGTGAATGAACGTATGACCGAATGTGTGAATGAATATGTGTCTGAATGGATGAGTGAATATGCATGAATGCATGAGTGAATGGAGGAATGAGTGTGTGCGTGAAGGCATGAGTGAAGGCATGCGTGAATGGGTGAGTGAGTGGCTGATTGAATGGGTGAGTGTGTCAGTGGGTAGGTGAGTGAGGTAAGTGGATAAGTGGGTAGTATAGGGCAGCTGGGTAGGATGGCAGCTGGGTAGGGTGGTAGTGGGTAGTGTGGGTGAGTGAGTAGGTGGATCGGGGGGAGTTGGTGTGTGAGGGGGATAGTCAAGGAGTCAGAGGGTAGTCGGGGAGGTAAGGGAGGGAGTAGAGAGGTGTCATGGTGAGTGATTGGGTCCAGTTTTATAGCTTCCTAGGAATTAGACTAGGATTTTTCTGTCTGACATTTTCTGGGTTACTATTCATGTAAGTAGGTTGGACTGTGCGAAGTCTCTGGACAGGATTTTACTGTCGGCGAGCGGGGGAGGGGCCCGCTCGCTGATGCATAAAATGACGCGAGATGACATCGGGTGGAACTCCTGACGTCTTCCCGCCCCAGTCAAATTTTCTGGAAGGCGGCGGTTCAGCAAAATCAGCTGTGCGCCCGCCGACCTGTCAATGGCCAATTGAGGCCATTGACAGAGCAATTAAAGTAATTAGTGGACCTGCCCATCCAACCTTAATGTTGGCAGACAATAGAATTTTTTTTTAAAATTATGAACATGTCCCAACTCATGTGACATTGTCACATGAAGGGACATGTAAGGGAATTTGTTTTTCTATTTTTAATATTTCTGAAACTAGAGCTGATCTCCCTGAGGCAGCACTTAGCCTCAGGGAGATGAGTGCACTCTTTCATGCACATGCGCAAAAGAGCGCACCCTCAATTTTAGGCATCCCCTCCGCCCGCACAGGTAGCGCACGGCTCTTCCCTGTGGACGTCATGCCAGGCGGGCCTTAATTGGCGCTGATCGGAAGGGTGCCCGCTCATCAACTAGCCCCCCGACAGGGGGGATAATACTGCCCTCTGACTCTAACTCAAAATCAGAGACTTTTTCATAGGGTTCTGGGTAGCAGGGGAATTGCCCTTTGGGAGTTCAAACTTCCCAGGCAATCCCAGGAATCAGTGCGATGGGATTTCTGTGGGGTCCCGAAGCATATTTTGGATCGTACTTCCGATGCCCGATGACCTGGAGACCAAAAGATCTGGGCCAATGTCGATGTGTGAAATTCGGGATTTGTAAATCTTGTGTGTCCTGTGTCAACTCCCTCCTCCCTCCTATTCCTGCTTGGTTTATCCTCCCCACTATCAAGAGATTGGTGACATTATTTGTTACGTTGTAGGCATAAGTTGCCTTTGTTGTTTTCGAAGCAAACCACAGCATTCTCACCTGTAAAGAGGGGGTGGAGAGGGGAATTCCCTGCTCCAGAGTCCACACCCTTCCCCACTCTTTCTATCCCTTGAGTCTCTCCCCAAACCAGATCTCCTTTATTTACCTAGAAATCAACAAGAGACTAAGGCTTACCCTAACTTTGTCTGTTAGCAGCTGTACTGCCCTCTTCACATCTGTTCTGGGTGGGTCAGTGGCACTTTAACAATGACTGGCAGTTAAAATCGCCATGGATTCCAGCTGTCTTTACCAAGTAGGGAATCCAATTATTGGAGTGGTTTTCTGCTCAAAATTCATGCCAAGTTAATTGTTTTTCGGGAGGTGGTGATTTGGTACATGGGGTAATGTACTGGAGTCCTGTAGTGCCTTCGGACATTGCCACACTTGACTAGGGGCTAACATTGAGTACCTTTGTTTCTTTTCTGTGCTTTACTGCAATTGGAATATTCTCAAAGACCAAATTCCAAATCTGAACCTTCAGGTTGTCACCTAGACAACCAGGACAATTTCCACGATAGTGCTTTGTATATGAAATCATATTCACTTTTATAAAAACAATGGTCAGTTGGACACCAAGTAGTGAACTGGGATTTAACACAGGTATTTACTCTTTCTCTAGAGTTATAAAGCTCCCAATATTGCCAAAAAAAAAGCAAGTGCCAACTCACAATGATAGACTGCTAGAGAAAGCCGATGTGCAAGTATCCTTTCCTCTAACCTCATAACCTAATACTTTCTTTAGATACCAACTTCCAAACACACAACTGCTACCATCTAAAAGGACATGGGCAGCAGATGCATGGGAGCAACACCAACTGCAAGTTCCTCTCCAAGTCGCACACCATCCTGACTTTTCTAAATATATCGCCGTCCCATCTCTGTCTCTGGGTGAAAATCCTGGAACTCCCTCTCTAACAGCATTGTGAGTGCACCCACATCACATTGCCTGCAGCAGTTCAAGGAGGCGGCTCACCAGCACTTTCTCAAGGGTATTTAGGAGTGGGCAATAATCGAATCATTTTTGGGCCTGCAAGTTTCAGGAAGCCTTCCCTTAACCTGGGAATGGGAGTTGAACTCTCCACTGGATGCCCTCCTCTGAGGAGGAAGGGAGGGCTAGAAGGTAGGGGAGGCTAGGAGTGCACATTCAGCCTCCAAGGGTGGCTGAAACCTGCAGGCCCAAAAAAGATTCCTCACTGCAGACTGCTGACCTGAAGGTTGTGAGTCCAGTCCAAGCAGCTGGTATGCATTTTGAAGTATTACAGCTCACACAGGCAAGTTCCGGCTACTTTGTAAATTAAATATTTGACAGAGCATACTCATGACCCCACTGAGCCCTCTTACCCTGCCTGTGGATGAGGTTTATACAAATGTCTGCCTCCAAGGGTGACACCGTTGGGACGAGAGGTGCAGACACAAGGGGTGCAGGGCCAAGAGGCAGTCCAAGGTGGAAGGGTCTGCAGAAGACACCACTATCCTGCTGCCAGGATATATAGGCGGTGAAGGAGCTACCTCAATACGTCTGAGGTGCAGTGCCGAAGGAGGCTGCGTCTCTCAAGGGAGACAGCCAACTATATCTGTCAGATGATTGGGCCTGAGATCTCTGCTAACTGTCTAGGTGAACACCCCATGCCAGTAGGTCTAAAGGTCACAGCTGCCCTCAACGGCTATGCTTCTAGCTCCTTCCATGGTTGGTGGGTGATCTTTGCAGTGTCTCCCAATCAGCTGTCCACATTTCTGACAAGCAGGTTACAGACGCTCTGTTCAGTCGTGCATTGACTTTCATCCGCTACCGCTGGGACCAAGCAAGCCAGATATAGCGATCCAGAGGCTTTGCGGCCATTGCTGGCTTCCCCCGTGTTCAGGGTGCAATAGACTGTACACATGTGGCCATCAAGGCGCCAGCAGGTGAGCCCAGTGCCTTCGTCAACAGGAAGGGCTTCCACTCCATGAACATGCAGATGGTGTGTGATCACAGGATGCTGATTCTACAAGTCTGTGCAAGATACCCAGGCAGCTCCCACAATGTCTGCACCCACAGACACTCCCAGGTTCCAGGGATCTTCAGTGCTCCAGCCCGGCTTCATGGATGGCTGCTGAGTGACAAGGGCTATCTCCTCAGAAGGTGGCTCATGACGCCTCTCCACCATCTAACAACAGAAGCTGAGCAGCGGTACAATAGGAGCCACGACTCCACAAGGGCTGTGGTAGAGAGAACCATCGGTCTTGTCAAGATACACTTACGATGCCTGGACCATTCAGGGGGCGCACCCAGTACCCCACAGATTATGTGTCACTGATAGTGGTTGCATGCTGCACTCTCCACAATCTTGCGCTGGAAAGGGGGGACACAGTGGACGAAGAAGACCATTAATGCAGTGGCTATGGCTGTACACGATGAGTCCAGCAGTGAGTCCGAAGATCAGCATGCACAGGGAAAGGTTGAGGGGGTAGACACTGACCCGGGCATACTCCAGTGAGGCAGGGACACCTGGGAGGCTTTAATCCAATGAACCTTCAGCTAGCACACCACATATGGATCTCCAGGACAACCCTGGGCTGCAGGCTCTGTACTCGGCACCTGAATGCAAAATCTGCCTGGATGGGAACATTAACTAAGAGCCTTGTCAATAAAGCTGAATGTTCCACAAAACACTCATAACATTATTGGTAACCATCCACCTGCAGAAGAAAAGAGGCACCCTCAGCCATGGCGACATGTCTGAATTTAACGGTATAACAAAAGGAACTTAAGAAAACAAAATGACAAAGGTGTTAAACATCACACCAACTCATAAAGACCTCATTGCAGACCAACACAAAAGCACCAGTGATAAACCCATGTGTGCCTAAGGTGCCTTATATTTACGTTTTCGGGTGCTGTGTCTTGGTGCTGACCTCTCGCTGGGAGTGGCGTCTGAGACAGCCTGCTGACTCTGCTGTGCTGTTGGCCTTGATGACCTTTGTGATCGTCCTCTGGCCCGTGGAGCCTGTGCTGGCCCCGCCTGGGAGAGTGCTGCCAGTTCCACAGCTGGCATCTCCCCAGTCATCACAGCCTCACAGAATGCAACGGTCGCTAACAGAGGGTGGAGGAGCTGCCACCCTCATCCAGAGCAACCTGAGAGGAGCCCGCAGAGGCAACAGGGCAGCTGCTGCGCCAAGGTGAGGTCACTTCGGACCTCCCTACTCCCGATGGATGGATGGTCACCGAGCTGGGAAACTCAGTGCCCAGACCATCTCCCACACTGGCACTGACCAGGTCAATGCCGATGTGAGGGCTTGCTGGTCCCAGCACATCCCCAGGAAACGCTGGTGGGTCTCCTGGAGGAGCCTCTCCATGAGAGTCGCCACTCTCTCCATGGAGGATGCATGGCTCGGATATGAGGCTCATTGCATCGGCGGTGGTCCACGTAGACACCTCCACCAGGGACACCAGGCCAAGCATAGCCTCATGTATCTCCAACGGATGCTTCCACACACCCGGCCACATTTCCTGCATTTGCTGCATCATGGATGACTCCAGAGGCACATCATCAGCCAACTGATCATGTGCCTGGTCCCCTGCAATCCTCTGACTGCTGGTGCCATGGGCACTCTCTGTCTCTGCCAACCCCTCCAGCAACTGTGAAGTGCCCTCATCACTATGCCCTGGGACACTAGCTGATCTAATTCCCACTGAAGGGCTAGTATTTGTGCTGGTGCCTGCCTGGCAGAGATGTCTGACAGGTGTGACGCTGGTTAGGCCAAGACTTCAGGACCCTCAGGTGTGAGAGGGGGCCCCTGTGCCTCCTCCTCCCAGCCCTGCTCCACTGATGCTGAAAGGAAGAACTAGGACATTGGATCAGTTAACGTGGAGACAATGTCAATGTGCATCCCTGTCCCCCGGATCATTATGAGCTCATCCTTCCATAAGCAATGGTCAAGCCATGTTGCAAACTTCAATCACTGAATATTCAGCACTGCCATGGCTGCTGGGAGAACAATGGTGACCTCAATGCCAGGCAAAAATACCTGCTCGTGATACCCCAGCCTCAGCGACACTGGTGGACCTGGGCGCATGGCACCTCTCCAGATCTTGGGTCTCCTGCTCGAGCTAGCTAAGCATCACCACCGGTCTGGCCCTCCGCCAGTTCTCAGCCATTCAGCAGCATCATGTTCATTCTTCTCCTGAAAAGGAGAGAAGAGCATTGATTAATGCTACTTGTACCTGGACCCATTTCACAGACAGGCCACTCCAACCAGAGTGGGATATTGCAGGGCTCCAGTGTCTTCTCACCTCGCTGCTGCTGGACACTCACACAAAGATGCCAGGCACCCACCCCCTGACCCCAAACCCCCTTGGCCAAATGCTGCCTACATCACATTAGGCACCACACGGTCTAACCTTCCATAGCAAGGAGGCGCAAGCAAGTGGAGCGCAGAGGAGAGCAGATTGATCGGTGCCAACGCCACCTTGAAGCTCCGCTCCCAGCATGTCATCACCCTGACTTTGACATGTCCTAGAGTTCCAGCACTGCGTCTAGGTGCAGCTCCTCCAGGTTGCCCCCAAAACAGTAATGTGGGTCTCATGTACCACATGCTGCAGGGGCAGAACCCATCTCTTCACCACCCTCTCAGGGTGACCTCAGCATGGGCAATATCTGCTGGCCCACCCAGCGAAGGACACATGCCATCAATGATTCAATGCAGTCACTACACTCAGACTTGGCGGTGGGGGCACTGGGGGGGAAAGCCTACCTGTGGGGTTAAGTGACCAATGCCAACATGGTACTGGCCCTTCCTGAGTGCAAGAGGTCATTGAAGCGCTTGTGGCACTGGATCCACCTGTGTCGCACCACGTCGTGGGAGCTCACGATCTCCGTCACCTCCTCCCACCGTGCTGCCACCTCCTCGAAGAGGGCAGCAAGGCAATCATCCGAAAAACGAGGGGCACAGTGCCCTCCTGCCCTACCAGCCTTTGAAAGGCTGCAGCAACTTTTTAAAGCAGGCCGCCGGGACACCATCGGACCTGGTGCTCATTGCAGTCCCGCTGCTGCTGCCCACCCACTCCTGCTGTCCTCTGGAGCTGTGATTCCTGCTGGGTGGGCCTTAATTGGCTCGCCCACGTAAAATGGTGGTGCGGACCTGATCGCAGGTGGCGACTGGGTCAGCGCCCGCCCGCACACACTCCCACTCCACCCGCCAGCCAGAAAGTTCTGCCCAGTAATTTTTTTTTGGAGTTTGGTAAGATCAGCATGATCAAACACCTCCTGCAATACAGTCATCACCATGTTACTGTCTACACTAGCCAAATCATTACCCAGAATAACATCTACAGCTTCAATAGGTGACTTAGGAACAGTTGCCACTGTCACAATTCCCTTTACTAAGTCACTTCATAAATTTATTTTACACAAAGGAACAGGTTTATAAATTCCATGGGTATCTCCTATTAATACCTTTTCCTTCATCAAACTATCTGGAACACAAATTGTATCATCAGCCACCAATAATGTCTGACCTGCTCCAGGATCTCTCAAAATTTTACTGTGTTTACCTCTTTTGTTGGAGAAGTAAGGGAACATTTCTCCCTTCGAGATAAAATATCCAGAACCTCCAGTAGCCTGACTGTCTTTTGCTGTAGTCAAAAAGAATTCTCTAGACTATCCTGAGTTATGTCCCCCATTTAATTTCCAACAATTAGTGTTAATATGTCCAGTTTTATTGTAATGGAAGCAAGCCACTTTCTTTACATCACTTTTAGGTTCTACACTATCTCCTTTATTATTTTGGCAACCTTCTGCCTGTTCCCTAGAACTAGTATCTTTTCCATCACAAGATTTTCAATTCCTGCAATATTCCTGTTGACTTCCATACAACCTTTTCCTCACATGTAACTGTCTGTATGAGATATCATAGGTATCAGCCGAAATTTCAGCTTCTCGGATACTGGACCCTCCTCTAAATAAGTTTTAATGGTTCCTGGAATACTATTTCGAATTCTTCATTATCATGATTTCCTTCACGTTCTCAAAACTTTTCTCTAACTTCTGACCATTGATCCCACAGTATTTTCTTACTTTTAGCAAATTCAACAAATGTCTTATTAGGTTTCTGTCTCATGGTCCTAAACTTTAATTGATAAGCTTCAGGGAAAAGTTCATAGGCATTGTGTATTACTCTTTTAACTGCTTCGTAGTCTGCATATTGCACTTCTGACAGACCAGTGTATACATTCATAGCTGCACCTATCAGGACACTCTGTACCATTAAGGTCCAAACATCTTTTGGCCACTTCAAATTCACAGCTATCTTTTCAAATGAGTTGAAATATCTTTTAACTCCATCCTCTGTAAAGTTAGACACTAAACGAACATTTTAAGTGAAATCAAAATTCTCAGTGGAATCAAACTCATCCTCTGAGCCACTATCTCTCCTTTCTTGTTTAATCCTAAGCTTTTCTCTAGCCAGGTCCTGCTGCCTGATTTCTTTCTCTCTTTGAAACTCAAGCTCAAGCTTTTGCATTTCCATTTCTTTCAATCTTTCTTTGTCCTTCTCCTTTCTTTCTAATTCAAGTTTTTTCTTTCATTTCTCTTTCTCTTTCTATCTCAAGCTGCTTCAATTACGATTGAATGTTAGCTAGCTGTGAGATACCAATTTCAGGTTTCTCTCATTTTAATTCTAAATGCTGGGTGATTACTTCAATCATATCATCCTAACAAAATCCTACTTTTATTTCTACATTCAATTTATCTGCTAATTCCCTTAGTATAGCCTTATTCAAGGATTTTAAGTAACCTACTGTTATATCTTCTACTCACAGAAAAGTCTTAGCAAAAATCAAAGCCATTTTTGAGTTGCACCCCATGTAATATACTTCATAGCAAATCCTGTTCCTAAACCCAGTACCTCCATGACTTTGTTTCTTTAAGGATTCGCAGGTCCCACTTAAATTCAAAGATTTTTGATCCTGCAAAAGCCCCCACTTTGTTACGATCCAGTTGATGTTAAAACTGGACAAGTCAGGTCCCAGAGTGAAACCTGGTTTGATAGCTCCTAACTTTTTTGTTTAGAAACCATGGAGCAAAGTTATTGAAAAAATTAACAGGAGTCTGCTGATGAAGTTTTAACACAAAGAATAAAACATGTATTGAACAAGAAAAATGAACAATATTACACCAGACAAAAAGATTGGAAAAATCTCAGTACGAACACAGGTAAATGCGTCACATATTCACTATTCCGTCTACCCAGCTATATCTATTCAGAAAGATGAAACAATTGAAAATATCTATCTTGTACTCTAATATTCAGAGTAAGTATGTAGTACATATGAATTAACCTGGAAATGAAGCTGTTCCTTTCTCACCTGACCTTTCAACTCGGGCCAAGCAAGGACAATGTGGTGCAGTGGGTTCCTGAGGCCTTGTGTCGAGGGCATGAGAGTCGGAGGTAAGAAAGCCATGCCCCTTTTTTATGGCACTAGCTGCCAAAAAAGCAGATAAGTTTAAACATTCAGCAACATTGAGGAGCCAGGGAGAAAGTAAGTTGGCAAGGTAAGTGGGTAGAATTGGGGGGCTTGGGGAGGTTGTTGGGTGGTGGGTGGGAGTGGGAGTCGGGTGCTTAGTGGAAGCTTGGGTGGTGGGGGTGGGGGGGGGATGGTGGGGTGGAGGTGGGGGCTGGCCAGTAAGGGTCATGGGGTTCGGCTGGTCAGTGGAGGGGGCGGGGTGCAGGTGGTCAGAGGAGTCGGGCGGTCAGTGGGGGGGTGGTCGGTGGGAGGGGTCAGGTGGTGGGGAGCCGGCTAGTCAGTGGGGGGAATCAGTGGGGTGTTCAGTGGTGGGGTGGGGGGGTTGGCCGGTGGGGGTGGGGAGGTGGTTGGCTGGTAGTCTGATGAAGTGGTCGGTGGTGGGGGGATGCGGTGGGTAGTCAGGGGGGAGGAAATGTCAGTCAGGGTGAGGCCCTTTGGGGTTCAAGGGTTGGGGGGTGTTCCCGTGAGGGGCAGGGGGTAGTTGGTGGATCCCACAGGGGATCAGGTGAGGGGGAGAGACCTGGGGGTGGTAGTTGGGGTGACCTGTGAGGAGTCAAGGGGTCAGTACTCTAGTTACCTTGGAGTTAGAAGTGGTTTTAAATTCTTCTAGTATTTTCTGATGACTATGCTGTATAACAGTCTGAACCATCCAATGTTTACAATTTATATCGTACTTTTTAAAATTATTCGTTCATGGGATGTGGATGTCACTGGCTGGACCAACATTTATTGTCCACCCCTAATTGCCCTTGGGAACTGAGTGGCTTTCTAGGCCATTTCAGACGGCATTTAAGAGTCAACAACATTGCTGTGGGTCTGAAACCACATGTAGGCCAGACCAGGTCAGATGGTTCCCAGTGCATGGTAATTGCCTAATGAAGTTTGAATTTCCCAGGCAATTGTGGTGCAATCCTTACCTGGGAACTTCTGGTGAGGGTTTGGGGAGTTGGCAGGTTCCCCAGCACATTTTTGGGGTGCACCCCAGTTACAATGCCCTGGAACTTGGAAGTAATAGGACATTATCAATGACAGCCTATACCAGTTTTACAATGTAATATAGCCACTACTGGGAAAGGGGCCATTTGTACCCAGGCTGAATATTATACAGAAAGTCTTGTGATTCATGCATCAGACATTCCCATTGCAGGAGCACAATGGGTTGTGTGCAGCCATCAATGAACTTTTGGGAATTCTGATATTTGGAAAATCTTTGTGCCTTCTCCTGTCTGCAAGGTAAATGTTAGGATTGCTTTCTCTTGCAAGTTATACACCATCACTTCCTCACACTTGACCTCCTTGAAACCTGTGAAATGGCCGACCAAATAATCCTCCCCCATCCCCCTGATGCATTCTCCAGCTGAGTGGGGTTTCCCTCACTTGGTTCCACTCTTACCTATCAAGTCATAGCCAGAGAATCTCCAGCAACAACTTCTCTTTCCACCCAAGGGCTGTTACCTCTGGGGTTCCTCCAAGGACCTATCCTTGGACCCTTCCTCCTTCTTCATAACATATTTCACATTGGCAACATCAACTGAAATCATAACATCCATATATGGTGTGAACACCCAACTCTGGCTCATGTTATGGTCCAATTAGGGACCGTTAACATTTAAAAAGAAATCCAAATAATTTGTTTTAACCAAACGAACAATGCCACAGGATTTTGGTTTTTTTTAACAAAACAAACCTTATTGTATGTAGAATAATCAAACAAAGCAAATATGTTTAAGTTGTATTAGTAGTTTATCACTGCATATTATGCCCTCAGGTTTACTTTTTCCTTCCACCAGGAATTCTCTTATAAGGCACACCAGTCTTCAAGTTATTTATTTCTGTAGACACCACCCATAAATATTTCACAGTCCTCTGGAGAATACTCCTCAGCTCCAGCTATTCTCAGAGGTCAAACCTTCACTTATTATCTCCTGACTGTGGATGCCCCAGTCCCTTGTTCTGGTTAATTCTCAATACTTTCAAGCTAATCTTCTTGCTACTTTCTTTGCCACATGTCTCTATAGGGGCCACTAGGTCTCCCACTAGTTTCAAACTTGGTAATCTTCAAACTTCTATTCCCTAGCAACATTTAAAGTGAGATTAAGCTTCACCTGCCTTCCACATGGTCATTGATGAAGTTAGTGTTTTACTCTGCTTACGGGAGCAGGTTTGTCTAACTGTCATTTACTTTGGATATCGTGCCTCAGTGTAAAAAAAATACATATCAGCTCCAAACTGAAACTAACTCTCTTAGCAGAGAACATTCCTATACTCTAACCATCTCCATAACAATGTAACCTGCTCCAGGCTATCCTCAAACTGACTTTTAGATTAATTATCCCTCATTTACAATTTCTTCTTTGATTTAATGAAGTAAATGGGTTTTACGACCTTTCTGGGTTTGCTAAACGCTTTTAAATTAATTTAGCTCTACCCAAAACAAAAACATTTCTCTGGACTGCCTGTGTTCTTGCAAGCATGACAGACACCATGGGAAAAAAAATTCCCCCCTCTGGGGGTGGGGGGTTGCATGGGTGTGGGCACAAACCCGATCAGCGCCCCCGATCGATTGCGCGCCGCCATTTTACATGGGCAGGCCAATTAAGGCCCGCCTAGCATGACACACTCCCGGAAGTGCTGTGTGGGCAGTGGGATGAGGAAATTCCTTGAGTCGGGGCCTGCACGGAGGTGCATCAGGGAGATCGGTTTAAGTTCTGGAATATTTAATAAAGGCGAAAAAAAATTTAAGGACATGTCCCCTCATGTGAAACTGTCACATGAGCTGGGACATGTCCATTGACCTTTTCAGAAAGTTTTATTTAATTAATAATCCCTTCATGAAACCTCATCCCGCCCATGGATGAGGCTTCATGAAAGATGCGAAGGCCGCCTGGGCTCTCTGCCTGCCTCCCACCAACATTAAGGTTGGACGGGCAGCATTCTCAACAACTTAAATTACTTTGTTAATGGCCTTAATAGGCCTCTGACAGTTGGGCGGGCGAGCAGCCGATGCGGCTGGGTGCCCGCCGAACTGACAATCCAAATGATGCGCGGAGACATCGGGACGCACGCCCAACCTCACCTTGCCTCATTTTACGCATCGGCAAGCAGGCCCCGCCCCCGCTCGCCGACAGGAAAATTCAGCCCCATGTCTCCAGCCCTTTAGCTAAGTGAGCCCACCTGCTGCTTATAGCTCTTCTGACTTAATTAAACAAATATGGCCACCTTTTGACCTGCCATTTCTTGAGGTTTTCTGGCAATCTCTAAAATCCGGCATTTAGTTACCTTTCTAGCTGTTAACCTCTTGAGGCAACATAGCCCCAACCTTTTAATGTAATAGGCTCCAAGCTATCTTTAATTGCATTTATTCCATTTTTTACAGTTAAAACTTAATTCCTAAAACTAAAAATTATATTCCAAAACACATAATCCACAAACTAGATATTCACAACACTCACCACCCCTTCGCTTGGCCAGTCTATAGCCTCTGCTTGTGTGACAATCAGCCCTGAATAAAGCAAAAATCTCCTCCACTCAAATATAGGGAAGATTGAAGCCATTTTCTTAAGCCCCCATCACAACTCCATTCCTTCGACACTGATTCCATCACCACAGCAACCGTGCAACTACCCACCTCCCCCACCACCCCCCACCCCACCCCCTAACCACAGTCTCAGGTTGAAACAAATCTCGCAACCCCAGGGTTCTATTTGAGCTTAGGCTCAATTTTTAATCCTTCATCTCCTCCAGCAACAACTTCTACCGCTACAACAATCATGTGTTTCATACTCATGTTCAAGCTTCTCCATTGTCTCAGCCCTCCCCATCTCCATAACCTCTTCCAGCCCTACAATCCTCTGAGAGCTCTGTGGTTCCCCAACTCTGTCCTCTTAATGCATCTCCCACTCTCTTCACCCCACCATTGGCGGCCGTGCCTTCATCTGTCTGGGCACTAAAGTTTAGAATTCACACTCTACATCTCTCAACATTTCCACCTCTTTCTCCTCCTTTAAAACCCTTATGAAAATCTACCTCATTGGCCAAGCTTTTAGTCATCCTCTTAATAACTCCTTCTTTGACTCTATATCAATTGTTGTCAAATTATGCTCCTGTGAAGTACCTTGAGATGTAAGGATACTACATAAATGCAAGCTGTTGTTGTTGCTTTATACAATTATGTATTACAGACTGACTAATGTTACTGAAGTCCACATTTGATCCCTGAAAGAGACCAAAGCAAAGTAGTTCAATATAGTTGTCACTATAATGGTCACTGCAAAAACTGTACCTGCACTAGGGTTTGGTTGGAAGTCCATCTGTAATGTTTCACGCTACTTTGTCATCACCTCACGGGTTAATCAGAGCATTTGAAGGCATTGATCCTTTAAATTTTAATTGCTACTTTTACTTCCACTCCACCTAAGTCTAGAGAAATTGTTAGGCTGCACCTAACGTTTTTTTTGTTTAATGTTGCATTGTTTGTAGCATTATCAAGTCAATTGTTACATGTGCTTTACGCATTCCATGGCATAATCAGCAAGATAATCAAATTGGATGCCCGTGGATGAGGTTTCATGAATAATGCAAAGTCGGCCTGGTCGATTCGCCCATCCACCAACCGTAAGGTTGGACAGGCATTGAAAAATCGGAAACGATTGCAACTTTAATTACACTAACTGGCCTCTCAATTGTCGGTGGTCCAACGCAAAAGTCAGAAGCATGCCCGCCGACAAGTAAAAGGCCAATTAGCGTGATGGAAACTGAACCAGATGTAGTTCCACAGAGATTAACAAAATTATTCTGAGAAGTGTCCACCGCGGACAAAGCAAAAGCAAACATTAGGTGCATCTGCACAGCAGCCAGAATCTAGGACAGTTGACTCAAACTCTTCAGATCCAAAGGCCTTTTGATCTTGGCCTCCTTTATCCCCCCTGCAACTACCAGCGGAATAATCAACAGCTGAGGTTTCTCCACATGAACTCTAAACTGCATTATTTATCGAGCTCCTTTAAGTTCAGGGGAAGAAAAATTAACGAGTGTCACTTCACAGGAAACATGTTCTGAGCTCTTATTCTTTATCAAAGCATAATTCTGCCTTTGCAAGTTAGGTGTTCCCGATCACAGATTTGTGTACCTGTAGTCACGTTTTCTGGAGCTTTCTTTTGTGGAGAATGAATGACATCCATCGACAAAGAACCTCTCCTTTTCTGACAGTTGGTGGACCTAATTGCAAATCAGAATAATTTAGGAGTAACTGTCATCATAGGACAGTGTGACTGAAGTTCCCCCTGGATAATAGCAATTCAGGCCCTGCCCAATTCTCAATTCAGTTCCATGAAATTTGAGGAGAAAGGAAATCAGGCAGGTGTAAAATGGGTTACCGATTTGCCATCGACCATTCTGTACCAGCTCCCAAGACAAGCTTTTACCACGACTATATTATTTGATTTGTTTTAAGACCAATAAGTTTGCTAATTATTGATCCATGTAAATATTTCAATAGTTATAATAACATTCAATAAATAAAAAATTGCAACTATACATTGTAGTCATAGGTTTCAAAACAAATGATATAACCCTTGCAATTATGCTATCTAATATTCTGGAATAATCTTTTAGCAGAACATCATCAAAAAGCGAACGTGAATGAGAAGTTTGAAATATCTCACTCAAATTTTCTCTTTGATTATTGCACTTCAATACCTCAACCTTTTATCCCTTTCCACCTCAGAATGTCCTGAACGCTTTACGGGTAACTAAGCACTTTAAATTGTGGCCTGAATTTTACCCTCTAAAGTCCTGAAACCAGCGCAGCCGGAGGCGGATGTAAAACCAGCTCCTGGCCGGGTTCGTGCTATAAATGCGATCTTCAGGCCCGCTCAGCGTGAAACGTGACTGCCAGATGTGTTTTCCGTGCACTGGGGTGGGAACGCCTCAGGCAGCGGGTCCAATGGGAACCCAGCAGGGTGTTCAAAAAACGGAAGTGGCAGCTGTCTGAGGGCTGCCAAGAGTTGTGGGAGAGGCTAAGGGAGCTGTAAGGAAGCTGTTCAAGAGGTGTCCTGGTGTACAGACATGGCTGCAGCACCTGGTGGTCATGGAAGGTGGGAGGGCAAGTTGTGTGGGTATTCTGCCCCCCCTCCCGTTTCTCAGATGAGCGCCTGGGAGTGCTGGTCAGAGAGGTCAGTGCCAGGAGGCATATCGTAATGGCCAGGGACAACAAGAGAAGGCCGCCCCACCTGACCAAGAAGGCCTGGACAGAGGTCACCACCCAGACCAGCGGGCACAATGTGGTGCGCCGTACGTGGCTTCAGTGCCACAAAAAGTTCAACGATCTGCTGCGGTCAGCAAAGGTAAGTGCAAAAATGGCACAGACCTGTGCGGAGAACTTTAGTCGGGTTCCCGTTGCCCAGAATGTTCAGGAGTCTAAGATTGTGTATGCCAACTGGCACTTAAGCCTGCCCTGCCAAGGCTGGGATGGCAGCACGACTGGCCTCAGTGCATTGCAGAGTAAGATGTGCCACAGTGACACGGCCCACCTAATGCCCAGGTGGGAGTGTGGCTGGGAACCAGGAAAGGATCTTCAGGGAGAAAGATCAATAATGAGGCTATTTTTCCCTGTCAGGAGAAAGGCACTCATAATGTCGCGGAGCACCGCAGGACGGGCAGAGGAGTGCCAAATCGTGCTTCCTCATGAAGCACGAGAGCAATACACTGGAGCTGGAATGCTACCGGTCAGCTCGCTCCTCTGGTCGTAGTGAGGCTTGGATGAAGATAAGTGTGCAGTTGACAGACTGTCAGATGTCCAGCGGGATGTGCGGTTACAACCAGTGGAGATCCATGAAGGTCTGCATGCCATGGTCTCCGTGATGGAGGAGTCCATGCAGAGCATGAGATCTGCGTTGACCCTGAACACCGAGCGCACAGCCTCTTCCATGGCAACTCTCATGGAGAGGCAGCTACAGGAGCAGACTCAGGGGTCCCAAGGATTGCATTCAGACCTGCAAGCCCTCACAAAGGCAGTGACCTCAGGAGGTCACTGCCAGTGTGAGATATGGATGAGGCACCTAGTCTCCCTGTTAGGTTCCCGTCCATCAATGGTGAGCAGGAAGATGGCAGACAAGCTACCTGTTGTCTCTAAGGGCTTCTCTCAAGGCACTCTGGACTAGGGCACCAGCTTCTCCCCCCTTTGACAATGGCTGCTGCATCTGATGCTGCCACGATGACTGAGAAGTGCCCAGACATGGGGCTGGACGCATCCTCCCGGGTGGAGCCTCCTCAAGCTCCAGCAGCCAGAGCACGACTGCCAAGAACATCAGGGCCACCAGGACAGCAGAGTCAGCAGGCTGCCTCCAACACCACGGATAGCAAAGGTGTGGGGGGGGGGGGGGGCGCACCAAGACACAGCAGCCGCAGGCATAAGTTGAAGGCACCTTGAGCACAGCAGGGGCCTGTCACGGGTGACATTTTTTACGTTAATTATTTTGACTCTTGTGTTAGAGATGGACACTTTGTTTGTTCTTTGTTTGTTCATGTGAAGTAATATAATCGTTTATTTGTCTTAAATGGGCTGAGTTGGCAGGAATTTTGAATAGATGCCAGGCACAGCACTGGCTTATAATAGTATGGCCTTGTGTGGTGCTGGCATACTGGGTTGGGTTCTCATTTATTGCTCTTTAGCAAAGGAGACAGGGCCATTGGCTTGATGAGGCATTGATACCTTAGATGCCCAGCTGAGCGTTCGCTGCATCAAAGCATCCCTGGTGTCCTCGCCTCCATGAAGGTTCCTGTCCTCTGCCTCGAGATCCTCACCCTGTGTCCACCCAAGCTCTTCCTCTGAGCCATCACTAGAGTCATCCTCCATGGCGTGTGGAGCTGCCTCACTTTCCTCAACCTCCAGTGGCTCCCCCCCTTGCCAGAGCCAGGTTGTGCAGGGCACAGGATGTGACAATTATGAGGGAGATACACTTTAGATAAATCTGCAATGCTCCCCCTGACTGGTCTAGGCATCTGAAGCACATCTTCAGTAGCCCGATGGTCCTCTCCACCACTGTTCTTGTGGGGGAATGACTCTGGTTGTATCTCTCCTCGGCCTCAGTTATTGGGTGACGGAGTGGGGTCATCAACCACCTCTTCAAGGGATAGCCCTTGTCAACGAGGAGCCATCCATCCACTCATGCAGGAGCCACAAACAGCCTTGGTACCTGTGAGTTCTGTAAGATGTAAGCATCATGTGAGCTCCCAGGGTAATGGGCACAAACTTGGAGAATCTGTGTCCTGTGATCACAGATGATCTCAACATGCATGGAGTGGAACCCCTTTCTGTTGATGAAAGCTCCTGGCTCACCTGCTGGTGCCTTGATGGTCACGTGACTTCAATCTATTACACCCTGGATGCGGGCAAACCCAGCCATCACAGTGAAGCCTTGTGCTCTCTCCGCCTAGCTTGCCTCATCTGTCTGGAAAGGGATGAACATGCAGAAGTGTTTACAGATAGCATCAGTCATGAGTTTGACACAACTGTGTGCAGCTGTTTGAGAAATGCTGCACAGATCACCCACTGACCCCTGAAAATAACCAGAGGCATAGAAGTTGAAGGCCACTGTGGCCTTCAAAGCCACCAGCATGAGATGTCCGCCCATACAATTGGTGACGATTTCCAGACCTATCATGTGACATATTGCTGTCACTGTGTCCTTGGAGAGACAGAGCCTCCTGTTGTACTGGGCCTCGGACATCTGGAGGTAGTTGGAGTGCAGCCTGAACACTCTAGATGCTAGATAGCAGTGTCTTCGGCGTGTCCTCCGCCTTGGCCTCCCTGCTGGCCCAGCACCAACTGACCCTGTAACTCTCCTCTTAAAGGTCTGTCCCTGGGATACTGCCTACACTCACCTGGCCTCCTCTCCCTCCTTCCCCTCTCTTCCTCTTCAGAGGACATTCCACCAGCAGAGCACACTAGAGGAGCAGTGCATTGAAAATGAAGCAGCCCTGTGCTGCAATACTCAGAGGAACCTTTCAGGGAAGATGATGACCTGAGATGCTGAAAGGCAGCTTGACAATCCAACGAGATGCCAAGAAACCCTGGGACAGCTCTGTATTCACACAGCAAATTACTGGCAGCGACAGACAAAGTGCTGTTTCTCCGGGGGCCTTTTATCCCAACCGTGGATGAGGAAGTGATAAAAACGCGAATTCCGCCCACCATTTTGCCTATGCGATGAGCAAAAAATTGCATGGGCAACATAAAATCACGGTCAATAGGCTTTTACATGACCTTAATTGACCCTCTAATTGTCGGAGGGCACTGCCCTGTGTCCCACACACGCCTGCCGACTTCAATATCGCATGCGTGTGCGATGACATCAGGATGCACGCCCAACGTCTTTCCGCGCAATTTTATGTGCATTCGGGTCTGGAGCGCGACAGACCTCAGAACGCAAAATTCAGGTCGTAGTCACTGTTGTAATGCAGGAAGCTAGATTGGCATTTTTGTGCACAGAAAGGTGCCCACAACAGCATCATGATAATAGCCAGATATTCCATTGTTTAAGGGATAAATATTGGCAAGGACACCAGGGAGAATCCCCCTGTTCCTGTTCGAATACTGCATTGGAATTTTCATGTTCACTAGAGAGGGCACTTCACCTTAATGTTTCATCCAAACAACACCTCCTCTGGCAGTACAGCTTTCCTTTGGTGCTGTTCAGAAGAGCTGGCCTACATTATTTTTTACTTTAAAGGTGCTACATAAATGCAAGAGGTTTTTTTTTTATATATGAAATGGTTTTGTCCTCTATTTCAGCAGAAGCATAAAATCACTTCATGCATCAGTTTAAATAATAAGCAGAGGAATCAGATATATAGGGGATAAGATGACACCGGCATCTGCATGACAATGTAGAAAATTGCACAGGCATGTCCTCACCACAAAAAGCAGGAGAAATCCAATCAAACCAATTACCATCTCATTCACCTAGCCTCAATCATCAGCAAAGTGATGGAAGCTGTCATTGATAGTGCTGTCAAGTGGCATTTACTCAGCAATAACCTGTTCATCGATGCTCAGTTGAGCAGTGAGGGCCACTTGGCTCCAGATCTCATTACAGTCTTGGCACAAGCATGGACAAAAGATCTGAACTCACAAGGTGAGGTGAGAGTGACTGCCTTTGTATATCGAGGCAGCATTTGATCAAGTGTGGATCAAGGAGCCCTAGCAAAATTACGTCATTCAGATTTACGGCAAAAGCCCTCCACTCACTGGAGTCATACCTAGCACAAAAGAAGAAGATTGTGATTGTTGGAGGCCAATTGTATCAGTCCCACGACATCACTGCAGGAGTTCCTCAGTGTGGAGTCCTAGGCCCAACCATCTTCAGCTGCTTCTTCAATGAACTTCCTTCCATCACAAGGTCAGAAAGGGAATGTTCACTGATCATTGCTCAGCGTTGAGTATCATTTGCGGCTCCACAGATCCAGTCTGTGCACGCAGCAAGAGCTGGATAACATTCAGCCTCTGGCTGATAAGTAATAAGTAACATTCACGCCCAACAAGAGTCAGGCAATGATCAACTCCAACAAGAGAGAATCACACCATCTCCCCTTAACGTTCAAAGGCATTACCAACATAGAATCCCCTCCCATGAACAACTTGGAACTTATCATCGCAACAACCACATGAGGAGGGGTGAATGACTCCCTCATTTTACCACTCCAGGCCTGATCATAACAGGGTTCTTTAGGTCAGAAAGGATGTGCTTTGCCAATATTGCAGAAGTCTCACTAATTAGGCTTTCAGATTGTAAATAATTAGTCAGACAGATTTTCTTAGGTTGAACAAAGAACAAGATAAGCTTATTGAACCTATTTCCCAAATTAAAATAAAAACTAAGTAGATTGCAACCACCATTTATACTTCACACACACTTACCTGGGCCCACAGACACACTAGTACAGATGGTAGAATAAGAGGATGGCATAAGGATTTCTTGCACTCGTGAAGAAGATAAAACAGAAGATAAACAGCTCCCAATGCGGTTTCCTCTACATTAGAGAGACCAAACGCAGACTGGGTGACCGCTTTGCGGAACACCTTCGGTCTGTCCGCAAGCATGACCCAGACCTCCCTGTCGCTTGCCATTTCAACACACTGCCCTGCTCTCTTGCCCACATGTCCGTCCTTGACCTGCTGTAATGTCCCAGTGAAGCTCAATGCAAACTGGAGGAACAGCATCTCATCTTCCGAATAGGCACTTTACAGCCTTCCGGACTGAATATTGAGTTCAACAACTTTAGATCATGACCTCTCTCCTTCATCCCCACCCCCTTTCCGATCCTCTTTTTCCAATAATTTGTATATAGTTTTCTTTTCCCATCTATTTCCATTATTTTTAAATGTATTTCCATCCATTGTTTTATCTCTACCTTTTAGCCTATTTCGATCCCTTCCCCCACCCCACCCCCACTAGGGCTATCTGTCCCTTGCTCGTCCTGCTTTCTACCCTTAATGTCACCTATTAGCACATTTCTTAGCTAATATCACCACCGTCAACACCTCTTTGTCCTTTTGTCTATGACATCTTTTGGCAACTCCACCTATCACTGGCCCTCTATCCAACTCTACCTGTCCCAACCTCCCTTAAACCAGCTTATATTTCACCTCTTTTCTATTTTTCCTTAGTTCTGGTGAAGAGTCATACGGACTCGAAACATTAACTGTATTCCTCTCCGCAGATGCTGTCAGGCCTGCTGAGTTTTTCCACGTATTTTTGTTTTTGTTTCGGATGTCCAGCGTCTGCAGTTTTTTGCTTTTATATTAAAACAAAGGAGTATACGGTTAGCTGTTCTTCGACTGATCACAATGCAGTGATTCCACGTTGTGGCTGTTTCATTCAATTGTCTCCCTGAGTATAGTTTTATGGAAAATTTACAATACTTTATTCCCAAAAGACCTTTATTTGCTGTAGATTTCCTTCTCAGGATGGTTATTTTGCAAATCCGGGCACAATACTTTCGAGAGAGAGAGAGTAAACAGCTTTTGCAGCCTATTTTCAGTGCAGCATTCTGATCTCTTTCTGCTCAGTAAAATAGTCTCTTAAAGTAATCTGCTGGCTGTATATTTCATGGAAATTCTATTAATTCATGTCTGCTTGAATGATTGGTTTTAGACCAAGTGAGTGCATTTTGATGTCTCATCTCAGAAACTTCTGAAAAGTTTCAGGATAGTGTAAAGCCAATAGGTGATGGAGTCATTCCTGCTCCCCAGGGTGTGAAATGCCTTTTCTAATAAGCTGTACATTTTAGCCATTGGCAGTCTCCATTGTCTTCAAAAAGGTTCCAGTTCTTTTTTTAAAGTCCAGCCAGAAGAAAAACATTAGAAATTGTATATTTAAAAAAAACACATCCTTGTAAACCCATTGACCAGAAACTGAACTGGACCAGCCATATAAATACTACGGCTACAAAAGCAGGTCAAAGGCTAGGAATTCTGCAGCGAGGATCTCATCTCCTGAAATCGCAAAGTTCTTGGAATGTCTACAAGGCACAAGTTAGGAGTGTGCTGGGATACTCTCCACTTGCCTGGATGAAAGCAGCTCCAAAAACACTGCAGAAGCTTGACACCATCTAGGACAAAGCAGTTCGTTTGTTCAGCACCCCACCATCATAGACATTCACTCTCTCCACTGCTGGCATATGAGTGACAGCAGTGTGTACCATCTTTAAGATGCATTATAGCAACTCGCCAAGGCTTCTTCCAATCCCATGACCTCTACCGCATGGACCAGGAGAGCAGTCGCATGGGAACACCACAGCCTGCAAGTTTCCTTCCAAACCACATGCTACACTGACTTGGAACTATATCACCATTTCTTCACTGCCACTGGGGTCAAAAGCCTGGCTCTGTCTTCCTAACAATACAGAGAGTACAGCAGATAGGCTGCAGCAGTGCAAGTAGGTGGCTCACCCCCACTGCTATCTCAAGAGTAATTAGGAATGGGCAACAAATGCAGGCCTTGCCAGCATTGCTCACAACCCATGGACAAATAAAAAAAGATCATTTTCAGGCTTCAAGCCCTGAATTAATTACAACAGTTAAATTTTTTCCTTCAAATTATCCATCCATTCTGTAGTTGTGCAATAAGACATCTAACTCCCATTTTCTCTTCAATGAAAGCATGTTGCCTCTGCCCAAAGCACAGAAAGAAGATAAATGTTTCTGTTATGTTTTGACAGTGTATAATTAAATCCCTCCATTGTCACATCTGGCAGCCTGTGCCACAGAATCTGATGCTTTGGAAAATGAATCTCAGTTCAGTGTTTTTACAAATACTCTGAAGATCTAGTAAAGACCATTGTTAATCTTTCGCACCATGAAACAATTCTTCTGCTGAGTTTTTAGTTGCCTCATCAGCAACAATCCATTTGCATTTAAATTTGCATGTTGCAAAAGGGAATATAATATCTATTATCTCTCCAGTTATCAACTATAACTTATATGTCCCCATAGCTTGCCACAGCTGTTTTACAGCATAATTTGAAATTCCTTTCATATGAATTTGAATACATCCTGGGATATGCTTAATCAGATACGGTGGCATAATATTGCAAATCAATGTACATATCAAATTCTAACATTCTCAGTCCATACCATTATTACGACCTTGGTACAACAGAGGGACTAATTTAACAAGAACACAACTTATTTAAGGCCATGATTTCAGCCTATTCTAAAGCTGTGCTTTCACTGACATTTACCAGTACTTAATATACATAATGAATTTGCTTTGGGGGTGTGGGGTGTCTAATGTCCTGAGTTTCTACTTGTGGACACTCATAGTACATTCAAGTCCCCATTACAAAGCAGAAATTGAAGTGATAAAAACAAGTCACACTCAAAATTTAAAATAAAATGGCAAATGACTATCAACGTGTAGCAAGATAGTTAGTATCTGAACTAAAAAGCTAAGTTAATGGGCCAGAATTCTCTGTAGAAATAACAGCGAGGTTAACATTGCTCACCATTATTTATGACTTCAGGTGAGTGCAGGTACACAGTTAAAATTCAGAGGTTGCTTCATGAGATGTGCCAGTCGAGCTGTGCAAAAATGATATCTCACCACCTAGTTCCCCATTCAAAAGTTGAACAATTAGAATCAGAGAATTAATGCTTTATTGCCTCAATGAATCAGAGTCGGCCTGCTTGGTTTGAATTTGATCAAAAGCTTGACAGTTAACTGTTCTCTGGCACATTCTGCATGGCAATGCCTCTACCAATTAGAGTCCACTTGCTAACCAATCAACACACTCTTCTTATGTAGCATAAATTGTTGTTCCCTTTATTATTGGTCCGCTTATGAACTGTCCTGATGAGTGCAAGATGAAAAGCTTAGAAAGCATGTCTCTTTTCTCAGTAAAAATCACAGAATTATTACAGCAGGGAAGGAGGCCATTCAGCCCATCTGCACCAGTTCTCCGAATGAGCATTTCACCCAGTGCCATTTCCCCACCTTCTCCCTGCAACCCTGCACATTTTTCCTTTTCTGAATAAATATAAATTGCACAAATACAGAGTCCCTTATGTTTACATCATTTACATACTGTTTCCTATCAATATTTCCCTCACAGACTGTTTGTATTTCATGTTGTTTTGAAGTCCATTAACAAACAAACAATGTTGATGGATCTTAAAATTGCTGTTAATTATGAAAATGTCAATGGCCTAGATTTTGCGGTCAGCAGCAAAGCAAGGACGCTGGCAGCTGACCTAGAAGAAAGCTGTCCATAAAAACCTAGTGATCTACGTAGCATTGTTTTCCCCTTTGCCGATGACAGTTTAAATCCCCTGTCAAGTCAAGGGAATGTCATTGGGGAGATCATTGACATTTTATAATTGGCAGCAATTTTTGAGATCCAATCAACTTCAATTATTTGTTAGTGGAAAGGATGGTAGCATAATGATAATATTAGATTTGCAATGCAGAGGTCTGGACTAATGCTCTGGCAACACAAGTTCAAATCCCACCAGGTCCACTGGGGGAATTTAAATTCAATTAATTAATAAATCTGGAATAAAAAGCTAGTCTCAGTAATGGTGATCATGAAGCTGCTGCACCGTTGTAAAAGCCATTAATAACAGGACAGAGGAGGAAATCTGCCATCTATATCCAGTCAGACCTGTATATGACTCCAGACCTATAGCAACGTGGATGACTCTTAACCGTCCTCTGAAATTGCCTAGCAAGACATTCATTCAAGGGCACTTAGGGATGGGCAACAAATGCTGGCCTTGCCAGTGATGCCCACATCCTATGAAAGAATGAAAAAAAATACCATTACAAAACCCAGACTTAGAAGTTGTAGTCACAGGTGCAAGTTAGGAACTATAGCTTGAGTTTCTTTAATTGTTATTGATTGGTCGAAGAACCAGCAGAAGAGCATTGCATTTGTGGGTTATTTCCAATAAAGTTACAAACTTGTTTGCCAAGAAAAGATTTATGATCACGACGTGTAACAGGAAATCTTCTGTCTCTGTATAATATCACATTGTCACACAACTGCTGGTTAAAGTTCTATAGTTGTTCGTAAAATGCATCTTAAAGCTCTTGTTAAAATGTTAATTGAGAAGAAAAAGTTTACTTTGAATCAAAATTGTATCTTTTAAAATGGGCCTAGTGCTCAACCTTAGACATTCATTTCACCTCATAAAAGGAACCAAGTTTTGCAGAAACAACATTGAGAACATTTCCATTATATTTGCCATATGCTCTCATCAAAGGATGTGTCACTGCAAGAAGAAAAACATCACAGCGCCACTACATGAGTCATCATCACGATGGGGATAATATGCTTTCTTTCCAGGTATTTAGTTTGTTCTCCTTTAAAAGGGCTCGCATAATTTCAATGATTGCATCCTCATCTCAATTTCCTAACAGTAAAGGACATATTGGGAGTGGAGCGGAGCCAGTTCAGAAGGTGGGCATGACATCATTGACAAAGCTCTAAATGACAAAACTACTTTGGCATGTATCTGGATGGCAGAACCATTAATAACAGTCAAACCACGGTAATGTTGTAACTATTCATAGACGCCTAGAATTTTACAGCAGAATTTTTCCACAGAATTGAATTAAATTAATTGAAAAAGTGACAGGTGTACTGATGATCATCATTGAGTTTTAAATAGAGGTTAACTAGTTTGTGAGAAAATACTGAAATGAATTTTACCACAGGAAAGATCATAACAATCTGAACACGCTAAATGCATTTAAATCACATTAGTATTTTACAATTTAATCTGCTGCTGTACAAGATGGACTTAATGATTTAGTTGGATAATAATAGATTATTTGTTCATACAACAGAATGAACAATAAGATGACAGCTGAAATTATGTATGCATTTTTCTTCCTGTGCAGTGGGTTTCAAGGTAAGTAAGCTAAGATGTCATATGATGATAAACTAAATTACCATCATTTTATTAATCGTGCTCAACATTATCTGAATCCCCTTTTTGCACCCAAAATAATGCGCCAATCCCTAAAATTTCAAGGTCCAAATACAAGATACTGCTTATTTCTCTACACTGGATTAATTCTTTATGCACATTGCAGCAGTACATATATCCAGCTTTAACATGTCCATCATTTCAAAAGCCTAACCTTTTGTTTGGGAGTTGTAACGATTGCTTCTAGGGTGCAAACAAGAAACTATTTGCAAACCCAGTAATGAGAAATGGCACTTTTGACAGAAACCCTTGAGGAAATCTGGACTAAACACTGATCTCATGAAAGTGACACCTTTATTTATTAAAAGCGTTAAGCAACAGGAGCAGGGTTCAGAATGTAACTCATGACAAACATGCTGGCAGATTAATTGTTTTCAGTTGTTGAAGAATTCCTTTTTATAATGAGCATTCTTCTTACATCTCAAAACAGTTACTGATTAACAAATCTATTACTGAGAATTAACAAGAACAAGCTCCAATATCTTGTTGTACAGTAGTATTTGACTGTGGAGGGGACATGTTTTTCACTATGTCTAATAATCTTTTAAAGCACTGGATATGGCATTGATTGCATTTAACTGACGTTGGACAAGCTGTGGAAAATCAAACAGTTTGCTTTTAGACAAGTTTATATGTAACCAGGTCTCCGATGCACCCTTCAAGTAGAAAAAGTATTAAATTTTAAATCTGAGATTGATAGATTTTTGCTCTACAAAAACATACAGGCAGGTTTCTGGAGTTAGGTCACAGATCAGCTTTGATCTCACTGAACGGTGGAATGAGTTTGAAGGGCTAAGATGTCTACTCCTGTTCCTATGATATTTATAATGCTCACAGGAAATTGAATAATCATGGGATTCAACACCCAAAATGCTGATAGAAAATCCAGGGTATCACAGAGTACATAGAATTAAATAGAATATATAACACAGAAACTGACTATTAGCTCAATTAGTGTTTATGCTGCACAGAAGCATCCTTTTGCCTTATTTTAACCATATCAGCGCAGCCTTCTGTTGCTTTCTCCCTCTTGTACTTACCAAGCTTCCCATAAGTAAGAAGTGGGACAAATAAGCAGCGATAGAACTGAGATAAGGTAAGTTAAATGCAGCTCTCTTGACAAGTAAACATCGCAACTGTACTTCAGACCCCACAGAAGGAGGAAGTATCACCATAGAAACTCTACCTGTAAATAAAAAAAAGTTATCAGCAATATGGGGTAGAATTCCCTCTGAATTCTGTCAGTCTCCAGTGATAACTTTGATATAAACCCCAAAGAAACAGTTTATGCCATTTCCTTGCCACTTCTGGCAGTTTTCCACCAAAGTTAAAGACCAGGGCCAGAGTTTTATGTCCCGTAGGTGGGCGCACGCCCAACCCATCCGGCTGCGAAATAGCGTGAGGTGACACCAGGCGAGCGTCCCAACATCATCGTGCACTCGCGATATCTCGCTCGGTGGGCGGATGCAGCAGTCGGAGGCGCACCCGCCGACAATTAAGCGGGCAATTAAGCCCATTAAGGAGGCAATTGAAAATGATTTTTTTGTGGCCCGTCCACTTTTAAGGTTGGCGGATGGGCCAATCAGCCAGGCGGCCTTTACATTTTTGCTCAAACCTCGATCCAGGGTGGGATGAAATCTTTGTGGGGAAAGAAAATAAAAAGAGATATCTGGGGACATGGACATATTTTGCAGCAATTTTGTTGTTGCGTTTATTTTGTGGAGGTCTGCAATTCCCTGGGGCAGCTGTCTGCCTCCAGGTAGATCAGTGGAAGTGCTCACCAGCACCTGGGGCGATGTCTGCGCCTGGCTTCTTACCACCCTCCTCAGCAGCGCTGAGCCTTTCTCAGTGCGCGTTTCACACTGGCTGGTCGTTAATTGGCCCAGCCGGCGTGAAATCATGGTCAGAGGCCAATCGCGGCCTGATTCCAGCCTGCTCCCGGGCCCACCGATCCCGCGTGCCTGATGAGCGTAAAATTCAGGCCCAGGCTTGGGAGAACATTCCAGGTGATCACCTTGCACAAAGTCTTAAACAAAAACAGAATTACCTGGAAAAACTCAGCAGGTCTGGCAGCATCGGCGGAGAAGAAAAGAGTTGACGTTTCGAGTCCTCATGACCCTTCCACTGAACAATTTTTTGTTTTTATCTTTGCACAAAGTCTTCCTCAGTCTGCTAATGAAATTAAGAATAAAGAATGAGTTTCTGATTTTTCCAAACCTGATGAACACAAGAAATTTTTCTCCTGGCACCCATCTTTCATGCTTTTATGTATTACTATTTATAGCCTTGCGTTTTGGTGTTCTGCTTTTCTGTTGCATTATTATTTTAACAACTTATTTTGTTCCTTGAGTTTCAAAATAAATATTTGCCATACCAGCTCTGATGTTCTTTTTTTATTTGTTCATGGGATGTGGGTGTCGCTGGCTTGGCCAGCATTTATTGCCCATCCCTAATTGCCCTTGAGAAATGGTGGTGAGCTGCCTTCTTGAACCGCTGTAGTCCATATGCTGTAGGTACACCCACAGTGCTGTTAGGAAGGGAGTTCCAGGATTTTGACCCAGCGACAATGAAAGAACGGCAATATATTTCCAAGTCAGGCTGGTGCATGGCTTGGAGGGAAATTTGGAGCTGGAAGTGTTCCCATGCATCCACAGCTCTTGTTTTTCTAGGTAGTAGAGGTCATAGACTTGGAAGGTGCTGTCAAAGGGGCCTTGGTGAGTTGCTGTAGTGCATCTTGTAGATGGTACTGTCACGAGAGTATAATGATTTTCATAATATTTTTCTGATTTATAGTAAAGTAGGTTTATGGGAGTAATTAGTTGGGTCTGCCTGTGTGTGATTTAATTAAATTTGGAGTCAAGTAGACTGCAAGTTTAACTCATCAAAAGAAGCCAGGTGCTTGATATGCTGATAAGTAAATATGGATGCTGGCTTGGCATGTAAGTGTGAAAGGAATTGCATTTTTATATAGATGAAGGGAGATTTGGATTTCAAAGGGATCTCAGTCTGCTTACAAATAGTCAGATAAGCAAAGCTAAGGAATGTGTTTATTTTTCCCAAAGGTTACTGACAATAAATAGTAGCAACATGGAAGTTTTTATATTGTAACGAGGATACAGTTTCAAAGACATATAAAACAATTAAATTTACATATTAAGAAAAGAGAAACATGTATTAAGGAGAATGAGGCTATGTGTCAGGAGAAGGCACTGTGAGATCTAACAGAAGTGTGTGAAATAGCCTTAGTGAAGCATCCAAGGTTTGTGCATAAGCTTTCTGTCTACCGAAACTGAAGCCGGAAAAACAGCCATTTGGAATTCCACTGTCCAGGATTTTGTGTTAATTTACTGGATGTGTTTAAAATCTAAAATCTATTTTTGGACTGTTGTCTTAAAGGAGGTGTAACTGGGAATCAAGCTAATTAGGAATTTTAGGAGTTATTGAAGCTGTAGTTTGTAGTTCTATGTACGTGCTTGAAACCTTTTCTTTTGTTAATAAATGTTTTAATTTAGTTTTTTTAAATCTCTAAAAGTCTTGATGGACTTATTACTTCTGGATTCAGTGCATGCATCTCAAAATAAATACAAATTGCAAAACCATTGTACTAGCGTGATCAAGTTTGCCTAGTGGACTTGGTCCACCTGGCACACATCATCTGCTGCATCATAACAGCACACACTGCTGCCACTGTGCATTGGTGGTGAAGGGACTGAATGTTTAAGGTGGCGGATGGGGTGCCAATGGATGGGGGCAGGTGATGGCATAGTAATATTGTCACTGAACTAGTAATCCAGAGATCCAAGGTAATGTTCTGAGGATCCAGGTTTGAATCTCACCACAGAAGATGGTGAAGTTTGAATTCAGCAAAACAATCTTGAATTAAAAGTCTAATGATGACCATGAAACCATTGTTGTTTGTCTTAAAGTCCATCTGGTTCACTAATGTCCTCCTCTAGGGAAGGAAATCTGCTGTCCTTACCCGGTCTGGCCTATATGTGGCTCTAGACCCACAGCAATGTGGTTGACTCTTAAATGCCCTCTGAAATGGCCTAGCAAGCCACTCAGTTCTCAAGGACAATTAGGGATGGACAATAAATGCTGGTCCAGCCAGTCAGGCCGAGAAAGAATAAAGAAATGTGGGCTGCTTTGCCCTGGAGGGTATCGAGCTTCTTGAGTGTTGTTGGAACTGCATGAATCCAGGCAGATGGAGAGTATTCTATCACACTCCTGACTTGAGCCTTGTAGATGGTGGACAGGCTTTGGGGAGTCAGGAGTGATTTACTTTCCATAGAATTCCCAGCCTCTGATCTGTTCTTGTAGTAATAGTGTTTATATGGCCAGTGCACTTCAGTTTCTGGTCAATAGATGTTGAAAGTAGGGGATTCAGCACTGATAATGCCATTGAATATCAAGGGGAGATGGTTAGATTCTCTCTTGCTGGAGATGGTCATTGTCTGGCACACGTTACTTGCCAATTGTTACTTGCCACCTACAATCCTAAGCCTGAATATTGTCCAGGGCCAGAATTTTCAGCTCAGCGAGCGGGAGCAGTGCCCGCTCGCCTAGGCGTAAGATGACGCGGGGTGACATCATTTTGATTTTCAGTTTGGCAGGCGCGCAGCCGACTCAGCTACACGCCAGCCGAACTGTCAAAGGCCTATTAAGGCCATTTTAAAACTAATTAAACCAATAAACTGAGCTGCCCATTCAGCCTTAAGGTCAGCGGGCAGGCAAGGAGCCCAGGCGGCCTTTGCATTTTTCATGGAACCTCATCCACGGGCGGGATGCGGTTTCATGAAGTGTTTAGAAATTGAACAAAAAAATTTTTATGAAAAATCATTGACATGTCCCAGCTCATATGACACTGTCACATTTTTTTTCTTTTCTTTATTTAGAATTTTAAAACTTAAACTAATCTCTCTGATGCACCTCCGTGCCTCAGGGATCTTTCTATGCTCTTTCATGTGCATGCACGAAAGAGTGCAGGCCCCAACTCAGGGAACACCCGCTCTCCCCCACCCTACCCTCATAGGGACCGCTCAGTGCTTCCGGGTGCACATCCAGCTGAGTAGGCCTTAATTGGCCCGCCCATGTAAAATGGTGGCGCGGACCCAATCGGTGGCACCGATTGGGTCTGCGTCCGCCCCGGCATGCCCCCACACAACCCCCCCAATGGGCGTACAATTCTCCCCTAGGTCTTGCTGTATATGGGCACAGACTGCTTCAGTATCTGAGGAGTCGCGAATGGTGCTGAATGTTGTGCAATCATCAGAGAACATTCTCACTTCTGACCTTATGATGGAGCGAAGGTCATTGACGAAGCAGCTGAAGGTGGTTGGGCCTGGGCACTACCCTGAGGAACTCCTGCAGCGATGTACTGGGACTGAGATTATTGACCAAAAACCACCACAACCGTCTTCCTTTGTGCTAGTTATGACTCCACAGATTGGAGAGTTTTTCCCTGACTTCAGTTTCGCTAGGGCTCCTTGATGCCACACTCTGTCAAATGCTGCCTTAATGTCAAGAGCTGTCACTCTCACCTCACCTCTTGAGTTCAGCTCTTTCGTCCATATATGGACTAAGGCTGCAATGATGTCAGGAGCTGAGTGGCCCTGGTGGAACCCAAACACAGTGTCATTGAGCAGATAATTGCTGAGTAAGTGCCACTTGATAGCACTGTGGATGACACTTTCCATAACTTTGCTGATGAACAAGAGTAGACTGATGGTAATTGGCTGGAACAAAAACAGAATTACCTGGAAAAACTCAGCAGGTCCAGCAGCATCGGCGAAGAAGAAAAAAGTTGATGTTTCGAGTCCTCATGACTCTTTAACAGAACAGAATAAAATTAGGAGAGGGGTGAAATATAAGCTGGTTTAAGGTGGGGGGGTGGTGGGGGGAGAGAAGTGGGGGGGGTGTGATTGTAGGGACAAGCAAGCAGTGATAGGAGCAGATAATCAAAAGATGTCACAGACAAAAGAACAAAGAGGTGTTGAAGGTGGTGATATTATCTAAACGAATGTGCTAATTAAGAATGGATGGCAGGACACATAAGGTACAGCTCTAGTGGGGGTGGGGTGGAATAAGACTGACAGGGCATAAAAGGTATAAATTTAAAAATAATGGAAATAGGTGGGAAAAGAAAAATCTATATAAATTATTGTAAAGAACAAAAGGGAGGGGGAAGAAACGGAAAGGGGGTGGGGATGGAGGAGGGAGTTCAAGATCTAAAGTTGTTGAATTCAATATTCAGTCCGGAAGGCTGTAAAGTGCCTAGTCGGAAGATGAGGTGCTGTTCCTCCAGTTTGCGTTGAGCTTCACTGGAGCAATGCAGCTGGCAGACCTGCTGAGTTTTTCCAGGTAATTCTGTTTTTGTTTTGGATTTCCAGCATCCACAGTTTTATGTTTTTATCTCTGAGGTAATTGGCTGGGTTGGATTTGTGCTGCTTTTTGTGTACAGAACAAAATTGGGCAATTTTCCATATTGCCAGGTAGATACCAATGTTGTAGCTGTACTGGAACAGCTTGGCAATGGGTGCAGTAAGTTCTGGAGCACAAGTCTTCAGCACTATTGCTGGCATGTTGTCAAGGCCCATAACCTTTGCAGTATCCAGTGTCTTTAGCTGTTTGTTGATATCACATGGAGTGAATCAAATTGCTGAAGACTGGCATCTGTGATGCTGGGGATCTGAGGAGGAGGCCGAGATGGATTATCCAACTGGCACTTTTAGATGAAGGTAGTTGCAAATGCTTTCGCCTTTTCGTTTGCACTGATATCCAGGGCTCCCCCATCTTTGATGAGGATGGAGATATCTGTGTAGCCTCCTCCTCCAGCTAGTTGTTTAATAGTTCATTACCATTCATGACTGGATGTGGCAGGACTGCAGAGCTTAGATTTGATCTGTTGGCTGTGGGATCACTTAGCTCTGTCGATCGCATGCTGCTTCCGCTGTTTGGCACATAAGTTGTCCTGTGTTGCAGCTTCACCAGGTTGACACCTCATTTTTAGGTATGCCGGGTGCTGCTCCTGGCATACCCTACTACACTCTTCATTGAACCGAGGTTGAACCTCCAGCTTGATGGTAATGGTAAGTGAGGGATATGTCGAGCCATGAGGTTACAGATTGTGTGTGTATCCAATTCTGCTGTTGCTGATGGCCCACAGCACCTCATGCATGCCCAATTTTGAGTTGCTAGATCTGTTCAAAATCAATCCCATTTAACACAGTGGTTGTGCCACATGATGGAGGGTAACCCCAATGTGAAGATGGGACTGCGTATCCACAAGGACTGTGAGGTGTTCATTCCTACCAATACTGTCATTGACAGATGCATCTGCAAAAGGTAGGTTGGTAAGGACAAGGTCAAGTAAGCTTTTCTCCCTGGCTGGTTCCCTCACCACTTGCCAAAGACCCGGTCTCACAGCTAAGCACTTAGGACTTGGCCAGCTCAGTCATTGGAGGTAATACTGAACCAGTCTTGGACATTGAAGTCCGCCACCAGAATACATTCTGTGCCCTTGTTACCTTCAGTAATTTCTCCAAGTGGTGTTCAACATGGAAGAGTATTGATTCATCAGCTGAGGGGTGATGGTAGGTGATAACCAGCAGGAGGTTTCCTTGCCCATGTTTGACCTGATGCCATGAGACTTCATGGGGTTTGGAGTCAATGTTGAGGACTCCCAGGGCAATTCCCTCCTGACTAAGTACTACTGTACTACCACCTCTGGTGGTCTGTCCTGTTGGTGGGGCAGGGCATACCCAGGAATGGTAATGGTTGACGTTTATATAAGTGTTAATGCGGGTTATATAGTCAGACCAAATATTAATTTTCAACTGCTGTTATGCCTGGGTATGGATACCTCATTGGCAAGTGATGTTCAGGTGCAGATGTTATTTAAAAAGTCAGAGGCATTTTGGATAGATTTTAAATATGGTCTTTGAGTGAATAACTGGCATTGTTGATTGATTATCCATTTTGGAAACTGGCTGATTCTTATTTCCATTGAATTCTCTCGTACAAAAGTGAATATTCCTGAGGTGTAAACATCTTGCACTGTCAATATTACTATGATAAATTACTAGTAAACTCACCCTTCCATCCAACTACCCCAAACCACCATATTGTTCAATTTAACTAACATATGCAGACAGTAAATCAACTCTGTTAAAAGAGGAATGAAGTACCAAATTCACTTAAATTGCTTCATGAATGTGTTTAGAGTCAACCGACTTCTCAAGTGCTGCAAATATGCAGCCAGTGGGTCAAACGTCACATCAGCTAAATATTTGAATACTTATTGTTTGATAATTGCCATGCACTTATTTTGTTGCTCCCCAGTGGTCTCTGTTGGCCTAGATGCTCTAAAGTATATACTAAACTTGAGTATTGCTGAAAAAAGACATGTCAAAGCTTTTTGTCTTGCATTCATCAGGACACTTTGCAAGAATACCAATATAAGGGGAAAACAATAATTTATACTGTGTAAGAAGAGCGCTGATTGGTTGGCAAGTGGACTCTGGCAGAGGCATTTCCATGGAGAATGCACCAATTTATGGTGACTGACAGTTAACTGCCAAGCAAGGTTTGCAATTTTAACCAGGCAGTTTGACTCTGATTGATCAAGGCGTTACCCTGAGGAATGAGTCAGGAAATGGCTGTCACTTATTTTGGTTAGCTGAACTAAGTGCAATGTATGTACATGTTCTTTCTGTCTGTAAAGAACAGGGCCCTGTGTATTAATATATGTAACTTTCACTAACCACAAATGCTCCATGCTGCGAGCCTGACTGAAAATCTTAAACTGGTTGTCAGCGTAATTCTTAACACACTGAGGATTACTTAGCAAATGTTGTCCAGTCGCAGATTCACATCTAATGTTGGACCCTGTTTTGAGTATTGCAAGCACAGGCTGGTTGGGTGCAGCTTGTACCTCGCCTGTTGTGAAAAGGGGTTGGAATATGCTGTTTGATACGATCCTCCAGTCTTTGGGAGGTACGGCCTACATACCTAACATCACACTGGCACCGAAATTCAAATACCACATTACTCATTTGTGTATAGGCAGAGCATCTTTTTGGCTTGACGGCAGCTTCCTGTTGGTGACGAATACCAATCGTGTTGCTACTGCATAGCAGCAGTCCTGGTTCCAGCGGAAGTCTTGCTGCTGGCCTCACCACTGACTGATTGGAATGTGGTTTGGCAGGCACTCCTGGGAAGAGGCAGCTTGGGTCACTTGCCAGTTGCCCAGTCACAAGGGGCAACCCCTGATGCCTCAACGAGTTTCTGCTTGAGATATCTCTGTCTTTCCTTTCTGGGATTATCCTTCTAAATCTTTTCTGCGCATTCTTCAATGCCTTTGTATTCTTTTTTAGCATGGAACCGGGAGTTCACAGTACTCTGTATAATCTTACCAAAGCTTTATACTGGTTTAATATAACTTCTCCACTTTTCAATTCTATTTCTCTCAAAATGAACCCCTGTAATTTGTTTACATTTTTATGGGCTTGTTAACTGGCATTGTTACTTCTAATGATTCTTGAGTTTGTAGCCCTAGATCCCCATATTCCTCTACTTTATTTTCCAAGTGCTATGGAGTCTACTAATGCCTCCCACCAAAACGTACCACCTTTCACCCATATTAAAATACATTTACTATTTACACATGCATTCTGCAGTTTTTTTTAACAGTTTTAGTATTTTGTCACAATCTTCTTCTGTATTTATTGTTTGGAGAAATGCCTTTGTGCACTGTTGTATTTTGAGTGCTGTTACTTGCCATAGTCGTGTGACCTCAGAGATCACCTTTGGTAAACAAAGGATTGAGGCAGAAGCCATTTTACTGACCACATAGAACATGGTGGCAGGAAAATGCAGCTGAAATTGAATTGCTTTTTATAGTTGTAAAAGAATCAACCACTGTAAGAAAGAGCAGAGAGTAATTGAAACTTCAGTCTGCCCTTTGTAACTTTAAAACTTTGTACCAGACATTGACTGCTGGGTGAGTCAGTATGGCTTTGTATATTCCAGCACTTGATCCTATAGAGATGAAGAGAGGTTTGAAAGTTTATTGGAAATTCTGCTAGTCTCAATGATAGAAATATGAAATTACCACAGAGCTGAATAAGAAACTGAACAAATAAGAGTAGCAACTCAGTATTGCACCCTAGGCCTGACTGAGGAGCAGAAAAGGAAGTCTTGTGAAATTTTGGAGGCCTTAAGGACCCACTTTGAACCCGCTTCAAAAATTATTTATGAACACAACGGGTGCAACACCAGGGCCTGAATTTTTCCCTCGTTGGTCATGTGCAATTGGCGGATCCAGGGACGGACGGGAAACGGGTCCCTGACTGCAATCAGCCCCCAACCGTGATTTCACATTAGCTGGCCAATTAACGGCCAGCCAGCGTGAAACGTGTGCTGCAAAGCTTGGTGCTGTCAGGTTGGGGGTGGGAAGAAGGCAGGTGATGATGTCACCGCGAGCACGGGTGAGCATTTCCACTGAGCTCCCTGAAGGCAGATAGCTGCCTCAGGGAACTGCTGACCTCCAAATAATAAAATAATGCACAACAAAGCTCCTAAAAATGTCCATGCAGCACAATCAAGCACCTGAAAGCATAGCTCCTAAAAATGTTGTCCCCAGATATTTGTTTTCATTTTATTCCCAAACGGAGATTTCATCCCGCCCTTGGATGATGTTGCATCAAAAATGTAAAGGCCGACTGGCCGATTGGCCCTTCCACCAACCGTAAGGTTGGACAGGCCACGAAAAATCACTGACAATTGTGCCTTTAATGGGCTTAGTTGCCTGCTTAATTTTCGGCGGGTGCGCTTCTGACTGCCATGAGCGCCCACCAAACGAAATATCGTGCGAGTGCACGATGACATCGGGACGCTCGCCCAACGTCATCTCACGGATTTTACGCCCGTTCAGGTCAGTCATGTGCTATCCTTGGAATGTGAAATTCTGCTCTAGAGCTTAGGAAGAGAAGGAGAATATTGATCAATATGTGATTGCACTGAGATATCTAGCTGAATCTTGTGAATTTGGGCAACTGATAGATGACCTGATCAGAGATAGGATTGTCTTAGGAACAAGAGATTCTGCTGTGAGAGCACATCTGCTGAGACAAGAGAAACTTGACATGCGCAGAAGCTCTGAAGTGATTAATCAACAACTGAAGAAGCTTCTCACTTTGCTGAGAGGCAGTTGAGACCTTGCAAGCACAAGACAACAGAGAAAAGGAAGAACTATTTAGGGCCAGCAGAATGATCAAGGCCAGAGTACAGAATGTAAACGTTGCAGAGGACACCACACAAACAAACAAGGAAGCTTATCCAGCAAGGGGAAAGCAGTGCTCGAACTATCAGAAGCTGAATCACTTTGCATGCAAGTGTTTTGCTGGAAAGAAGACAAGCAAGCCTATAAAGATGGTTGCTGGAAAGGTGTTGATGGTTCTGACAAATCGCTCTACACACTACAACAGTTTGGCACAATCAAGTCTCAAGGTAAACAATGGTTTGTAACTATTTGAATGATGACTGCAGAAAGAACATCAAGTTGATGTGAAGTGTTCAAAAAGACAATGGTACTACATGCAGCATCATGAGCTTCACAGACATGTGTGAAGTTGCCGAAGGTGGTGACCCAAAAATGAAGCCGTTGAATGTAAGGTTGAGGCTATAGGCTGGAGCGATGCTCAACCCAAGAGGACAAACTAAGTTGAGAGCTCAATGCAATGGGAAGAAAGAAGATCTACACCTCCAGATAATAGACAGTAAGCAAAATCCACTTATCTCAGCTGAAACAAGTCAAAAGTTTGGACTGGTAACCATTCACATAACAGAAGAGGTTTGCAGCATTATGCATGGCACCAAGCCATTGACTGCTGAACAGATCCTAAAATATTACAAAATGTTTTCAAAGGTCTTGGATGTCTTCCTGGTTAATATCATCCTGAAGTAGATGAGAGTGTAAGACCAATTCAGCATCTTCCGGGGAGAGTTCCAACTTAAAAAACAGATAGAGGAGCTTGAACATATGGGAGTAATCGAGGAAGTGACAAATTATAGAGACTAGAACCGCAGTATGGTAGCAGTGAAGCAGCCTGGAAAGCTATAAGTGTGCGTAGATCCAAAGGACCCCTATAAACCTTTGAAGCAACCTCACTACCATGTGCCAACTGTTGAAATAATTTTTGCCACACCTTGCCAAGGCAAAGCTCTTTACCACCCTAGTTGTGAAGGATAGATACTGGCAAGTAAAATTGGATGAATGCAGCAGTTTTCGAATACTTTTTGGATGCTATTTCAGAGGTACAGATGGTTGTGCATGCTGCTGGTATTTCTACTGCTCCAGAAGAATATCAATGCAAACAGCACGAGATAGTTAAAAATCTTGCAGGAGTGGAAGTGATTGTGGATGATCTGATCGTCTATGGATGTGAATATACAATGGAAGAACCCAAAATAGACAACAATCAGGATCTAGTGAGACTGTTAGGGAGAGCTCACCAGATGAATCTGAAGCTGAACAAGAAAAAAACTGCAACTGAAAATGACTGAAGTCAAGTGCATTGGTCATGTACTGACAGTGAAAGGACTTTGCCCTTATCCCAATAAGGTGAGAGTTGTAGCAGAGATGTAGCCACCAACAGATGTGAAGACAGTGCAATGATTTGTTGGATATGTGAGCTACCTATCCAAGTTCCTACCTAATTTGTCATTGGAGTGTTAACCTCTATGCACGCTCAATGTAAAGGATGTTCAGTGGTATTGGGACACAGAACAAGAAGCAACTTTCACTCGCATCAAACAACTAGTGACAGCAAATCCAGTGCTGAGGTACGATGATGTCAATGGTGCAGTCACCCTTCTGTGAGGTGCCAGTGAAACAGGGCTTAGAGCAACCCTCGTGCAACAAGCACAAACAGTTCCATTTGCATCAAGAATGTTAATGCAAATTTAATGACACTAAGCAGAGATTGAGAACGCATGCATCGCTTGTGAGCATTTTAATTAGTGGCTGTTTGGGAGAGAGAAAGTGATGATAAAGTCTGGCCACAAGTCACTTCAAAGCATCTTTCGCAAACTGCTTCTATCTGCTCCAAAGCATTTGCATAGGATGTTATTTCATTTGCAGAGCTATCATTTGGAAGCGAGGTACAAGCAGGGGAAGCAGATGTACATCACTGACAAGCTGTCAAGAGATGTACTTCTCTTGAAGGCAGTTAGGATGCTAGTACAGAGTGTGAAATCTTCCAGGCTCAACAAAAACCAACAGCATGTCATACTCTGGAAGTCAACCCAGCAGAGACATTGAATCTAACAGACAAGTGTCTTTCTCAGATCAAGCAAACTATGCAACAAGATTAACTTTTCAAGTGCTACAGGGAGTAGTGGTGAAGGAATGGCCTGAAACCATCAAGGACACCTGGTGCTGTGAGAAAGTATTGAACATACAAAGGTGAAGAGATAGCTCAAGATGGCATTATCCCTAAAGAGATGGGGAAAAGATGCTGAAGTGCATCTATGCAAGACATGAAGGAATTGAGTCTATGCTGAGGAAGGCAAGAAAAGTGCTATACTGGCTAAATTTAAGCAATGAGATTAAGGACCACATCAGCCATAGAAGTTCTTGTAAGGAGCATCAAGATAAGCAAACTCAAGAGCTGCTCATAACTCATAATGTCGTACAAACAATTAGAAGGAACAGTTTTTTTGAACATTTGTGATGATTTTCTTTATAGACCATGTATATGGCTAACTTGTAACTGCAAATGATAGTGCATGCAATTTGCTTTTTTTTTCCTTTTTATAAAAGCTTGGAGAAATGCCTTTGTGCACTGTTGCTTTTTGAGTACCATGGCTTGCCATGGTCATGTGTCCTTGGATGTAATCTTTGGCAAAACAAATGATTGGGGCAGGAGTCATTTTATCCACCACATGGAGCATCCTCCAATTTGGTGTCACTTGCAAATTTTGAAATTGTACTTCCAAATCCCGAGTCCAATTATGCCAATGACAAACAATAGTGGTCCCAGCTGTGATCCCTGTGGAACATCACCTTGTATTCTGCACCAACCTGAATAACTACCATTAATCCCTAAACACAATATTGTTATGATTGCAGAGGATAGTAGCCCATAATGAAAGGTAGTTGTGTGCCATTGGTGAAGGCTCAGCCACAAACAAAAAGCTTCAAAAAGAGAGGACCATAAGAAACCAGAGCCAATACTGGAGGGGGAAACTTGAGTTGGTGTGATAACAGATTTTTCAGTCTCTAGTGTCCCTCCAGAATGTTCAGGACCTAAAGTGAAATGAAAACAGAAAATTTTCTTCTTGAGAAGATTCGTAAGTTCCCTAAGGCATCAGGATGTCATCAATTGTAACTCTTTCTTGTACAATGCCTTCTCGAGCCCTGATAAAAATAAAGACCAGGGCCAACAGGGAGACATTATCCAAGTGCATCACCAACCCCCAGACATGATACTGGACCACCGAGCAGTCACTCAGGTCCACCCACCCACAGGGGAGTAAATGGGAGTGATAAGGAAGGGTAGCTGTTGGTTTTTCATATAACTAATATAAAACATGACCAGGAAGTATAAACAAGATTGTCAAGTACATATTGGATCATTGAAAAATTAATTGCTAAAAGGCAACTTATTTTTGTTATGTTAAATTTTTACTGCTCTGTTTAATGAAGTGTTATGAGAGTTAAACCATCAGTAATTCCAATTGTTATAACAAAACTAAACAAATATTGGTGTTGGGGAGATGGTGGCATGCTGGTAACGTCACTAGACTAGTAATCCAGAGGCCCAGACAAATGTCCAGGGAAACACAGCTTCAAATTCCACCATAGCAGCTGACAGGATCTAAACGCAATTAATAAAAAAATCTGGAATTAAAAGCTAGCCTCAGTAATAGTGATGGTGACCATGAAGCTATCATTGATTGCCATAAAACCTATTTGGCATTACTATCCTTTAGGGAATGAAATCTGTCACCCTTACCTGATCTGGTTTACATGTGACTCCAGGCCCACAGTAATGTGGTTGTCTCTTAACTGCCCTTTGAAAAGACTGAGCAAGCCACTCAGCTCAAGGGCAATTAGGGGCTAATTGCCAGCCTTCCCAGTGACACCCACATGCCATGAAAGAATAAAGAAAAAAAACTATGGTGAGTGCAAGTTACATTGTTTTCAGCTCTACATCCTAGATCTCTGGAACCCCCTTCCTTCGTCTCAACTCCATTCTTACTTTCAAAAGACTAAACACACCTTTGTCCGTCTATCATCTTTTCTCTTTCTCTTTTTCCTTCCTTTCCAGCAGCCACTGTTTCTTCTGTGCCTTGAGATACCAGAGGGAGTGTGGAATATGGCACACAGCCAAAAGACAACTTCATAATTCACCAAGTCTTTGGCTTTTGGCATCTGTGGGTCCAATGAACTGGCAGGCTGTTTTATAGCAGAAAGCATAGAGGGTGCAATTTCTCACAGCTGGAGGTTGGCTTGGAGGCCTCTTGTCACTGTTTTGGAAGTCCCCAACTAATTCCAAGCTTAAACCTTTTCTCTTACTTTACAGCATATTTCACCCTCCACCCCCAAACCCCAGGGAAGAGGTTTTCATGAAAGAGCTTGAAAAAGTGAATAATATCCAAGAAGATTCAGGGCCTCAATAAGTGACAAAATCCTAGTGAACCGTTCAACAAAATAATGCTTAAGTTCAGCATTTTGATTAACTGCTGCAATTTAACATTTCACTATTCTAACTATGTTTTTTTGGTTCCTGCACTGTTTATTTGGTTTTCGCTTCATGTGTTTTTTCGCATCACAGTAAAATTTGAAAACTACAGTGCAGTCCACTCAAGTTATATTTTGCTGGCTCACAGCACAAACAGACACAATGGCATTTATTTTTCATTTATTAGGGGTATTTAGGTGGATGGAGTGGGTGAATTAATTTCCTAGGTTTTCCCTTGCACAAGTTTTGCATACCTAGCTGCAGGGTGACCTCTATATTTTAAGAGATTGTCCTTTGATTGTTTGTACAATTAGGGGTGCCTTTTGTCCTGTATTTTGTAATACAGCTTATGGGGAACCGATCCTGGGAGAGCCTGAGTGATTCAAGTGAGATTGCAAGTGAGTTAGTTGGCCAGCAGTGATGACTCAACAACATAATTTGTAAGTTTTGCTTCCCTGAGACCGCTCCTCCCCAACCCTCTCAACTATCCCACCCCCAAGTTTACTGAACCATCTGCTCTTATGGTCAGCAACATTCAACTCCACCTCCACTTCCCGAAACCCCCAGCAGACACATGCACCCCCTGGCTCCCACAGTCAAATTGTTCCTTTGTTCCTTAAGAGTCACAGCCACTCTGAGTAGACCAGTCTTGAATGGAACCAGCTGGGCCAGCAAATTTAAGTAGACTATCTGACCACAATTGGAATAAACTCAACAGCTCAATTGGAGACAACTTAACTGGTCATCTAGGACCAGTTCATATTGGCCACTGGGACCAGTTCCAATTTCCATTGAATAACTGGACCCATTGCAACTGAATTTATTCCTGTAAGTTTCTCTATTTGGCTTATCAAATCTACTTGGATATATTCCAGGAGGAATCGTCACCTGCCCCTTCCATCTTCAGCTCCCTGGTTGGTCATCTGGCTCAAACATCCTTGTGACCCGATACAACAATTGGAAAGTGAATACTCCCCTTTACCCGGCTGGATGTTTTTTGACTAGTTGCTGGAAGCAGTATCCAGGAGATTCATAGCTCCTGGAAACTCAGGATGGAGTGTTGGCAGCCCAAATCTCAACAACACTCAAGAAGCTCGATACCATCCAGGACAAAGCAGCCACTTTATCATCATCCCATCCACCACTTAAACATTAACTCCCTCCACCACTGACGCACAGGTAGGTGAACTCACACCTCACCCCTTGTACTCTTTAAGGTTGACCTGAACCTGTAAGGGTAGAGAAAATGTGGTCAATGCTGCCAACTCTTCTTTTTTAGCATGTTGTAGCATTGAAAAACTTACAAATGTCAGTACACTTTCAAGTTACATTAGTACTCACAAATGAACTTACAAATATCAGTACCTTGCCCTTTAAGTTAAATCAGTATCATGTTCACAAACACCATCTCCATTACATCTGAGCTGCGCCCGTATTGTTAACCCTTGGAGTGCTGCTTCTGAAAAGTTGCTGCTTCGGTTCCTTCTATCCCTTTAACTTACTTGTCCTCTCTGATCCATCCAATTCCCTTATTAAACTTATTTTCTGAGAGCTCTATGCTGGGCAGTGCTGTCAATTGGTAGTTGCCCTTTATCTTGTCTGCTTTTGCTGTTACTACTACCTGCTACCGCCACTGTTCTCACCACTACTACTGTTCTCCCTGCCACTATTGCTCTCCCTGCCACTATTGCTCTCCCTGCCACTACTGCTCACACTACCACTACTGCCCTCATTACCACTACAGTTCTCACTACTACACTGCTCTCGTGATCACAACTGTTCTCACTACCACTACCAGTATTGTTCTCACTCCCACTATTGTTCTCACTCCCACTATTGTTCTCACTCCCACTACTGCTCTCCCTGCCACTGCTGCTTACACTACCACTGCTGCTTACACTACCACTGCTGCTCACACTACCATAACTGTTCTCATTACCACTACTGTTCTCACTACCACAACTGCTTTCAGTGCCAATACTGCTCCCACTACCGCTACTGTTCTCACTACTACTACTGCTCTCCCTGCCACTACTGCACTCACTATCACTACTACTATCACTACCACTGCTCACAATACTGTTCTTACATTGAAACACAAATTCCTTTAAAAAAAAACAAAAATCACACCCGTAACAAATATTGCCACAAAAACCCCTCCCCAATTCTGTCTTCCAACATATTGTAATAATTTCATGAATTGTCCATTAACATATGAAGATAATTTTGATGAGGTTATGATATTCATACATTTTCATTCTATTCATAAGATCCTCTGTGATTAGCATTTGCCAGGAATGCGGGGTCACATTCAGACACAACGGCTCCAAATCTGTAGATATTATTTACAGTTCCACAATACAGCTGCATTACCATTGTGTGGTCTGATGACTTTGTTAGCCATCTCTTAACTAGTATATTGAAAAAGTCACTCAGTGTGTCAGGCTTTACTGTCCTGTGGAATGCTGGGAGGCAGTGTTTGGACAACTTCCATAAATTGTCTGTTTTTGTAGAACCTTTTTTTGCCTTTAAATGTTAATTGGCTTCTTTTAAGTGGAATGCATTCTTGCTGAAGGACTGGCTACAGTGGCAACAGTAGGTACCGTGTACAAGGCGCAGTGCAGTAAGCGACCAAGCCTCTTTTGACAGTGCCTTCCAAACCCACAACTCCCACCACCTCTTAGGACAACGGCAGCAGATTCATGGGTACGCCACCATTTACAAGTCCCCCTCCAAGTCACACACCATCCGGACTCGCAACTATACTGCCATTTCTTCACTAAGTCAAGATTTTGCTAAGTCAAAATCCTGAAACTTCCTCCCTGTGCCTACACCACAAGAACTGCAACAGTTCAAGAAGGCCATTCACCACCACCTTCTCGAGGGTAATTAGGGATGGACAATGGAGATCTTGCCAACAATATCCACACCCCATGAATGAACAAATAAAAAGTATGGAAGTGTCTGTTGTGCATTCTTTACGCACATATTAATGATTCCAGAGGCTCCTGAAATACCCCCTTTGATTAAATGTACAAATGGTGTGAACACTAAAACACATAGTTCAAAATGGCCCTAGGTTCAAACCTTGGCTTTTGTTGATTAATCTCTAATAGGAATGTATATGGGAAACAAAAACAGAATTACCTGGAAAAACTCAGCAGGTCTGGCAGCATCGGCGGAGAAGAAAAGAGTTGACGTTTCGAGTCCTCATGACCCTTCGACAGAACTTGCGTTCGAGTCCAAGAAAGAGTTGAAATATAAATTTTTCCAAGTCCTGACGCGCAGAGAGGAACAGAACTTCTTCAAGGAGGTAGGCATTTCTTGAAGAGCAGTGGCAGTCAATTAAACACAGAGATAAGAACAAAAAAACTGCGGATGCTGGAAATCCAAAACAAAAACAGAATTACCTGGAAAAACTCAGCAGGTCTGGCAGCATCGGCGGAGAAGAAAAGAGTTGACGTTTCGAGTCCTCATGACCCTTCGACAGAACTTGTGTTCGAGTCCAAGAAAGAGTTGAAATATAAATGTATATGGGAGTTTTACACTTGGAGTAGAGAGCTGAGAAATCATCTAGGGTCCCACCCTGATCTGTATTAAGCAACTCCCAATGGTATGCATTTGGGTGATAATGAGATTGACCTCAACTGTATGATTCCCCATTGCTAAAATAGCTTGCTAAATCTCAAGTTGGAGTTCTTTCAATACCAGTGGTTACCCATTTCAAAGAAATTGGTGGCATTCAAATAACATTAATAAGAAAATTCAGCCATCACAGCTTAGGCTCACGATGGAACATGGTCACTTGAATGAGATCATGCTTGGCTGTTGACACTATGTAAATGGTCCAAACATAAACAACCATTTTCCAGAAAGAAGTAATTAGGAGAAAGAATTTGAAAGAAAAATGCTATTGGGCATTAGCAAAATTACAAACATTTAAATTCCATGTATAGCCACATGAAAGAGCACATGTTAAGACGAGTATAAAAACAATGAGCTGGATTTTTTAAGGGACGCAGGGTTGGGACGTGGCGCATGTGGGATTTGAAAAGCACAGTCTCAGAGGTCATCTTGGGATCCTGACACCCCCAGGGCAGTTTCAAATCTTTAAAGGGCTGGCAGGGGTAGGGAATGGGAAACTAATTTACTACCAGATAATGTCCCCTTAAGCTCCTTAAAGAGCTTGTTAAGGGACCTGCCTAGTGCAGTATTGAATTTTCAAACTTCATCTTGGTGAACCCAACAAGCCTGGTGCACATTGGTGCATAGCTGTCAGGTTTGCCACAGAGCCAACTAAAGTTTATCTGCCTTTGTTTTTACCTCTTTTTTTCTGGGATCTAATTGTACCCGTGCGAGCGCTAGTCCTCATTTCTCCTTCATGCTCCCTTCCAGCTCCATCCAAGTTGCTGGTCCCCAAGGGAGTTGCCTGTTCTACTTGGGAAGGTATTGGCAGCAGCCAACATGGCTGCCCCTTGCCTTTGCTGCTGGCACCAGATGGATAGCCCCTTGCCTTTGCTGCTGGCACCAGATGGATAGCCCCTGCCTCCCAGAAGCATTTGCCCCTTTAAACGGGCGCCAAGTTTGCCTTCTGGCCAATTTGGCCATTTGAATTTTAACAAAAGCATTGCGAGAGTGACATTGTTGAGGCAGGGGCTTTGGGACCTAGAATTCTGAACCTGCATTGAAAACCCAGCTGAATTAGTCTGTTGTGAAAATTTGCAAAGAAATATAGTTGTGCAGAAGCCATACTTTGTAACAACTGATGTTCCCCCTAAATCTATGTGATATTCCCGCCCATAATGGACCCATGGTGACTTGTTTGATAATATGAAGACATACTCAGAAAGGATGAACATACCCCGCCTTGTTCACACATTCACACAAACTAGCTTTCCACAATTTCCTGCCTGCAGCTGTAGAAAAGCACAGAGTTTTTAACATGTAAAAAATGAGAATTATTACACATAGGGGAGGAGGAATGTGGCGATTAAATTTATGCTCTGCATGTTTCAAACATATATCCGTGTGTATGTGGCTGTTTTGCCTCAAACCACATGTTGGTGCTCCATCTGCAGAACACTCAGTATGTGACAAGTGGAGGTTTGGCTCATATTCATATACTTCAACAATGATTTATGTCCCAGACATAAAAATGCATCTCTGCTATATCTCATTCACAGTGCTCTATCCAGAGAAAATATATCAGATTTAAAAGCCGACTATGCATTCTTAGTGGGCTCATCACCTGCATATATTCACCTGACCTCTGAACTCAAAGTCACCTCCTTTGATCTGGCAGCAGATGTGTTAGATAGCACATTGTGAACTGAGTTGTTTTTAACTTTGAGAAAAAAGACTTTCACATATAAGGCCTTTCACAACCTCATGGCATCCCAAAGCACTTCACAGCCAACGAAGTACTCTTTGAAGAATAATCACTGTTGCAATACAGGAAATGCAACATTCAATTTGCACACATCAAGTTCCCACAAATAGCAATGTGATAACGGCCAGATCATCTGGTATTTATGTAATGTGAATTAGTGATAGATATTGGCTAGGTCCCCTGGCAGAACACTCTTGCTTTTCCTTGAACTAGCGCCATGCGATCATACAAGAGGGCAGATGGGGCCTCATTGGAGGACAACACCTCCAACAGTGCAGCTGCAGTGTCAGCCCAGATTTTGAGCTCAAGTCACTGGAGTGGAGCTTGAACCCAGACCTTCTTTAAATCTGTGTCACAGGCATGCATGCAAGTTATGCTCTCAATCCTGGAGCTGGGTCCCAGTCTCTGAGCAGACACTATGGATTCCAATCTTACCAGATATGTTTGTGTCTACCCAGGCAGACCAAGTCGCTTTGATCACAGTGTATCCTTTGACAGATATCTTTGCTGTTGGATCCACTTTTATTTCCATTTTAAGCTTTTCCAACCAAATACACATGGGATTTTCTAAATTGATCTTCCCTCCTATTTTATTACATAAGTCCATCTTTGTTCATTCTACATTCTGTGCACAGCAGTTTCTCTATATTTAGATAGATAAAACCTTCATAGTGTTATACTTAACATCATGTTGTTTTTATTCATTCATGGGATGTGGGCATCACTGGCTGGGCCAGCATTTATTGCCCATCCCCAGTAGCCCTTGAGAAGGTGGTGGTGAGCTGCCTTCTTGAACCGCTGCAGCCCATGTGGCGTAGGTACATCCACAGTGCTGGTAGGAAGGGAGTTCCAGGGTTTTGACCCAGCCACAGTGAAGGAACAGCGATATGTTTCCAAATCAGGATGGTGAGTGGCTTGGAGGGGAACTTCCAGGTGGTGGCGTTCCCATGTGTCTGTTGCTCTTGCCCTTCTAGATGGCAGTGGACGGGGATTTGGAAGGTGCTGTCTAAGGAGCCTTGGTGAATTCCTGCAGTATATCTTGTAGATGGTACACACTGCTGCTACTGTGTGTCAGTGGTGGTGGGAGTGACGGTTTGTGGATGTGTTGCCAATCAAAGGGCTGCTTTGTGCTGGATAGTGTCAAGCTTCTTGTGTGATGTGGGAGCTGCACTCATCCAGGCAAGTGGGAAGTATTCCATCACACTCCTGACTTGTGCCTTGTAGATGGCGGACAGGCTTTGGGGAGCCAGGAAGTGAGTTACTCATTGCACGATTCCCAGCCCCTGACCTGCTCTTGTAGCCACTGTAGTTATATGGCTAGCCCACTTCAATTTTTGGTCAATGGTAACCCCCAGGATGTTGATAGTGGGGGATTCAGTGATGCCATTGAACATCAAGGGGCAATGGTTGGACTCCCTCTTGTTGGAGATGATAATTGCCTGGCACTTACCACTTGTCAGCCCAAGCCTGGATATTGTTCAGGTCTTGGTGTATTTGGATATGGACTGCTTCAGTGTCAGAGGAATCGGGAATGGTGCTGAACATTGTGCAATCATCAGCAAACATCCTCACTTCTGACCTTATGACAGAAGGAAGGTTACTGATGAAGCAGTTGAAGATGCTTGGCCAAGGACATTACCATGAGGATCTCCTGTGGTGATGTCCTGGAGCTGAGATGACTGACCTCCAACAATTACCACCATCTTCCTTTGTGCTATTCATGACCCCAACCAGTGGAGAGTTTTCCCCCTGATGCCCATTGACTCCAGTTTTGCTAAGGCACCTTGATGCTACACTCAGTCAAATGCAGCCTTGATGTCAAGGGCAGTCTCTCTCACATCACCTTGGGAGTTCAGCTCCTTTGCTCATGTTGGGACCAAGGCTGTAATGAGTTCAGAAGGTGAGTGGCCTTGGCAGAGCCCAAATTGGGCATCAGTGAGCAGGTTATTGTTAAGCAAGTGCCGCTTGATAACACTGTTGATGATGCCTTCCATTACTTTACTGATGATGGAGAGTAGACTTGAGTAGAAAGCAGCTTTCCTTACTTTATGCCATAGGCTTTCAAACTGGTTTCTTTAGGCCTTAGAGGAACACATGTAGAGGATGTCAAGATTTCGCTAGGTTACCAGAGATGCCTGTGGCTATAGGCCCAGACAACCTCAAGAATTATGTGATTGATATTTTCTGCTGTATCTGTTGACACCTCAGTGCATTATTTCTTTTGCTGTACATGAGTACCCAAAACCTTTTCTACAATGATGGTATTGTTTTCTTTGCACTAGGTAAACAAAGGGCTTCTTCCATTTGTCTGCAGGATACTTTTCATAAAGAAAGCAAATGTAAGGATAAAGGAGAGTAATATGGGCCTGAATTTTCCCGTCGAGGATTTGAGGGTGGGGCCCGCTCGCCAACAGGAAAATGACGTAGGATGATGTCGGGAGGAACCCCGATGTTATACCGATCCCGTTAAATTTTTAAAACAAAAACAAAAATACCTGGAAAAACTCAGCAGGTCTGACAGCATCTGCAGAGAGGAACACAGTTAATGTTTCAAGTCCGCATGACTCTTCAACAGAACTAAGTAAAAATAGAAAATGGGTGAAATATAAGCTGGTTTAAGGGGGGGCGGTGCTGGGACAAGAACAGCTGGATAGAGGGTCAGTGATAGATGGAGATAACCAAAAGATATCACAGATAAAAGGACAAAGAGGTGTTGAAGGTGGTGATATTATCTAAAGGAATGTGCTAATTAAGGGTAGAAAGCAGGACGAGCAAGATACAGATAGCCCTAGTGGGGGTGGGGTGAAAGAATCGAAAAAGGTTAAAAGGTAGAGATAAAACAATGGATGGAAATACATTTAAAAATAATGAAAATAGGTGGGAAAAGAAAAATCTATATAAATTATTGTAAAAAATGAAAAGGAGGAGGAAAATCGGAAAGGGGGTGGGGATGGAGGAGAGTGTTCATGATCAAAAATTGTTGAACGCAATATTCAGTCCAGAAGGCTGTAAAGTGCCTAGTCAGATGATGAGGTGCTGTTCTTCCAGTTTACGTTGAGTTTTACTGGAACAATGCAGCAAGCCAAGGACAGACATGTGGGCATGAAAGCAGGGTGGAGTGTTGAAATGGCAAGTGACAGGGAGGTCTGGGTAATGCTTGCGGACAGACCGAAGGTGTTCTGCAAAGCGATCACCCAGTCTGCGTTTGGTCTCTCCAATGTAGAGGAAACCGCATTGGGAGCAATGAATGCAATAGACTAAATTGAGGGAAGTGCAAGTGAAGTGCTGCTTCACTTGAAAGGAGTGTTTGGGCCCTTGGACGGTGAGGAGAGGGGAAGTGAAGGGGCAGGTGTTGCATCTTCTGCGGTTGCATGGGAAGGTGCCGTGGGAGGGGGTTGAGGTGTAGGGGGTGATGGAGGAGTGGACCAGGGTGTCACTCCATAGCCGCCGGGGTGGGGGGGGGGGTGGGGGGGGGCGGCGGTGAAGGGTAGATGTGTTTGGTGGTGGCATCATGCTGGAGTTGGTGGAAATGGCAGAGGATGATCCTTTGAATGCGGAGGCTGGTGGGGTGATAAGTGAGGACAAGGGGGACCCTATCATGTTTCTGGGAGGGAGAGGAAGGTGTGAGGGCGGATGCGCGGGAGATGGGCCGGACATGGTTGAGTGCCCTGTCAACCACCGTGGGTGGAAAACCTCAGTTAAGGAAGAAGGAGGACATGTCAGAGGAACTGGTTTTGAAAGTGGCATCATCAGAACAGATGCGACGGAAGCAAAGGAACTGAGAGAATGGGATGAGTCCTTAGATTTTTAGGAAGGCGGACAGACAGCGAAATCAGCTGTCTGCCTGCCCACCGATCTGTCAATGGCCAATTGAGGCCAATGACAGGCTTATTAAGATAATTAAAGACCTGCCCGTCCAAGCTTAAGGTTGGCAGGCAGGCCAGGAGCTCCAGCGGGCCCCTGATAAAGCTTGAAACCTCATCCACTGGCGGGATGAGGTTTCATGTCCGTTTTTAAAATGTCTAATAAAGTTTATATGCTTTTCATTAACACGTCCCATCTCGTGTGACGTTGTCACATGGGGGGGGACATGTTAATAATTTTTTAATTTTTCTATTTTTTTGACTTCTCTTACCTGCCAGTAATCTCCCTGAGACAGGACTTTGCCTCAGGGAGCAATGCGCTCTTTCGTGCGCATGCGTGAAAGAGTGCACTTTGACAGATGGGGAATCCCTCCCCCCCCCGTATGGCACTTCCTGTCGGGCAGGCCGGTCGGCGGGTCTTAATTGGCCCACCCACTCAAAATGGCGGCGGGCCCCGTTTCGGTGGCGGGGGTCAGCTGTCCGCCCACCGCCGAGCTGGTGGGACCCGCCCACCATCCGAGGGCAAAATTCTGCCCATGATTTCTTGAGATAATTAATTCAGATTTTATTTCTATTTATTCTGGAATTTCCATTATGTTCTCACTTTGTCACTTGGCAAACTATGCAAAAGTCATACATGCTCCAAGTTATGAAAAAGTCATTTCATTTGAAACACTTGGAGTGAAAAATTGCATCTATTTGCTAATCCATTGAATCACAGAGGGTATTCCAGATCTTTTTGTGAAACCTGCTTTACCACCCTGGCCATCAAGCCTCCAAGTGCCTAACAATAAGGAGAAATCATAATGCAGCCACCCATAGCAGATAGAAGTTTGAAGTTTAAGATGTTTGCTTATTACATGGGATGTAGCACAATCTTTGAAAAACTGGCTCATCCACTTCAGGTTTGGCTTCTTCACAAATGGCTGCTCCAGATGTTGACATCAGAGTTTTAAGTTAAAATTTCTTGAAGCATCCAGCCAAAACATCATTATTATTTGGCTGACAAGCTTGGCATAATAGACACAACAGCTGCAGCCAAACAAGCAATATGGTCATAGTGGATTCAGGAACAAGATGAAGGCAAGCACTTCTGTCTTGTGTGATACAGATCAAGCTGCTCACAGAATAATTGCCAGTGGCATGCTTGATGATCTCAGGTTCCTAATCCACCCAGGGAGGATGGGATTGGCTTTGCAGACCCATCCATTCTGGTTTGTAGGTTGTCAAATAATTTCTGCTTAACCAGCAGGGTGGGCAGATGGTACTTCCGAAGTAGTAGTATATACTTAATACAGAGTAAGTATTTCTAGGCAGGCCATGCAGGTAAGGTGGGGATTGGGTTTGGTTGGCGGGGGGGAGGGAGGGGGGGCGGGGTGTGGGGATTTCTATCTTCACCAGTAGCACAGATGGGGCTTGTAGCCCCATTTCCCCTATCAATAACCTGGGATTACCATTGACCACAAACTAAACTGGACCAGCCATATAAATACTGTGGCTACAACAGCAGGCCAGATGCTGGGAATTCTGCAGAGAGTAACTCACCTCCTGACTCCCCAAAGTTCTTCTGTCTGCCATCTACAAGGATCAAGTCAGGAGTGTGATGGAATACTCTCCGCTTGCCTGGATGAGTGCAGCTCCAACAACACTCAATCCAGGACAAAGCAGCCCATTTGATTATCACCTATCCACCACCTTCAACATCCATTCCCTCTATGCAGAGGCACAGTGGTACCAGTGTGTACCAGCTACAAGATGCACTGCAGCAACCACCAAGGGTCCTTCAACAGCAACTTCTAAACCCATGACTTCTGCCACCTAGAAGGTGGTAGATGCATGGTGTTCCCATGCAGCAGATGCTCCAAGACACACACCATCCTGACTTGGAGCTTGTAGTAATTATAGTTTTGATAAACATTAGGACTGTAGCTTTAAGAATAATCCTGTATTGTAAGATCACATGATCTATGTAAACCAATGAGTTAGCAGCATGCGGAACCGCTAGCGTGTCCTTCTTTAGTTATAGAGTTGGATGCACACATGTAGTCGCTGCTGCTGTCTTGTAAATAAATTAAATATGTCCACCAAGAACAACTGCCTGGAAAATCAACTCTATAACAGAATTATATCACTGTTTCTTCACTGTTGCTGGGTCAAAATCCTGGAACTCCCTTCCTAGCTTCCTGTAAATGTACCTATACCACATGGACTCCAGCAGTTTAAGAAGATGGCTCACCACCGGTTTATCAGAGGCGAATAGAGATGGACAATAAACGCTGGCCTAGCCAATGACACCCACAACCCGCGAATTTTAAAATAAAATCAGCAGCCCATTTTCCAATGGAAATGAGAACTGGGTGCAACATAAAATGGACTGCTGGTTTGCTGTGAGCTTGTTTTTGCTACGGGAATAGAAGAATTTATCCCCCGACACGTCAGCATTGGCCGATTGCTGAATCTGATGAATGGTCTTTGCGACGTGTTGTCACCAATTATATGGGTGGATGGGATTGAGACCACAGGTCAAAGGCTAACGACTTAGTGTTGCTGGATCTTAATCAGCCTCCAAACTTTGACACCAAGCTGTCACATTGGTAATACGCCAGGGTGGAATGTTCAAAATCTTGTTTACAGGATCACTGTTCTAGTCACTGCAGGTGTATTGACAGATGGCTGTGACAAGCACACAAGGTTCTGATACTGTTATTGTGGATGCTGCTCCCACATAGTAAATGGCATTATTTTCACCCTCCTGGCAGAGCAGATGCGGATAGAAATGCAGTGCTAGACCAATTGCCTCTCATTCTAAGGCTAGTATTAGTGGATAAATGACTCTAACAGATATTAGGAGAGTTTACCATCAGCTGCGATGGTAAGTCTTTAAAAAAAGAGCAGGTGACAAATTGTATTTGGAAGATAGTTTTAGTTGAAGAAGCCCTGTCATCACAATTTATCTCATCCTTCAGAAAATCCAGACATTTCTTCTGCTTGCCCGAGAATCTAATGCAAAGATCATGGTGAAAAGTTGGAGTTTTGTATCTGAACCTTTAGTGCTGTTGACCATCCTTCTCTCTTCCAGTTTAGATTTTATTGGATTACAGCACTGTGGGTGTACCTACACCACATGGACTGCAGCAGTTCAAGAAGGTGGCGCACATTCTCAAGGGCAATTAGGGTTGGGCAACGTGGCTGTTGGGTGGTGTAGCCAACGACACCCACATCCCATAAATGAATAAAATAATATAGCCTAATGGGCAATGCAGGCATTTTTCCTCCTGTTTTTGCTCTATATTTTTGTTTATCCCTGTTTTTTGTCATTGTCATATCTCCCTTAACCTTGGCCAAGATTGTTAGGATTGCAGATTTTGCCTTCCTACCACCTGAAGAGTCAGTGGCAAATGCATCACCACTGATAATGGCTGCTCTGCAGCCATTTAACTTTCCAAGAAGCATTAATTGCATGGAGATAAAAACAAAAAACAAAAAACTGCGGATGCTGGAAATCCAAAACAAAAACAGAATTACCTGGAAAAAGTCAGCAGGTCTGGCAGCATCGGCGGAGAAGAAAAGAGTTGACGGTTCGAGTCCTCATGACCCTTCGACAGAACTAGGCGAATCCCAGGAAGGGGTGAAACATAAGCTGGTTTAAGGTGGTGGGGGGGTGGGGTTGGGTGGAGGAAGAGAAGTGGAGGGGGGTGTTGTGGTTGGAGGCAAAAGCAGTGATAGAAGCAGATCATCAAAAGATGTCACAGACAGCAGAACAAAAGAACACATAGGTGTCGAAGTTGGTGATATTATCTAAACGAATGTGCTAATTAAGAATGGATGGTAGGGCAGTCAAGGTATAGCTCTAGTGGGGGTGGGGGGAGCATAAAGATTTAAAAATATTTTAAAATAATGGAAATAGGTGGGGAAAAAGAAAAATCTATATAATTTATTGGAAAAAACAAAAGGAAGGGGAAGAAACAGAAAGGGGGTGCGGATGGACTTCCGACTAGGCACCTTACAGCCTTCCGGACTGAATATTGAATTCAACAACTTTAGGTCTTGACCTCCCTCCTCCATCCCCACCCCCTTTCTGTTTCTTCCCCTTCCTTTTGTTTTTTCCAATAAATTATATAGATTTTTCTTTTTCCCACCTATTTCCATTATTTAAAAATATTTTAAAATCTTTTATGCTCCCTCCACCCCCACTAGAGCTATACCTTGACTGCCCTACCATCCATTCTTAATTAACACATTCGTTTAGATAATATCACCAACTTCGACACCTATGTGTTCTTTTGTTCTGCTGTCTGTGACATCTTTTGATGATCTGCTTCTATCACTGCTTTTGCCTACAACCACACCACCCCCCTCCACTTCTCTCCCCCCAACCCAACCCCACCCACCCCCCACCCACCCACCCCCACCCCCACCCCCCCCCACCCCCCCACCCCCAACCACCACCACCTTAAAGCAGCTTATATTTCACCCCTTCCTGGGATTCGCCTAGTTCTGTCGAAGGGTCATGAGGACTCAAAACGTCAACTCTTTTCTTCTCCGCCGATGCTGCCAGACCTGCTGACGTTTTCCAGGTAATTCTGTTTTTGTTTTTAATTGCATGGAGTCTGGTGGGAGTCCCAACTTAGAGAGCTGCCAGCAGATCTGATTGGCTCTCTATAGTCCTAGCAATGCCAGAAGCTACAGGGGATAGGATTGGGTCTACAAGCAATTCCCAGATCCCAAGTCCCAGGAGCCCAGGAGGAGGTGGTGTGAAGGTCACAGGGCAGGGAGTTGGGGTGAAGGCAGAGGCAGTGGGCAGAGGGGAATAGGGGTGTGGATTGAGAGGCTGGAAAAGCCCATTCAAAATTGTCAAATCTCAGTGAAAAATCATTAATACTGGCACCAGTAACACTGGAGTTCCATTTTAAGATACAAAAGACCAGTTTAGGCAAATTTTACTGATACCCTTCATTTCCAAGTTTTATTGTTTTTCCTTTTTGTGGGGGGAGTGGGGGGGGGGGGCGCTGGGGGTAGAGGGAGCACACACAGGGGCCAGACCTTGTTGTCGGAGTGGGGGGTGGGGGGAGGTGGAGGGGGTGGTGCCTGAAGTTGAAAGGAGGCTTTTGATGGAGGCACCAGCAGGGTCACATTTTACGATTGCCCCTGCCCCTGAACTCCTCCTGCCAGCCTGAAAATTGAGCCTGGGTGGGAAACGGCCCTAATTGGTCACTTAAGGACCTAAATTGGGTCAAGTGGTGGGGCTGGGAGTGGGGGAGGCAGTGGGGAACAGCCTAGGCTTCACCTGCCCTACTACAAAATTGCAGAGAGGCTGGAGCAGGCGGAAACTCAGTGGGAAGGCCATGTGAGGAATTTTACAGGCCCCCTACCTGCCTGTAAACCCACCGGTGGGGGAACGTAAAATTCTGCCCCTCATCCTTTTCTCTTTCTGTGATTGTTAAGCACTTTCTTTTTCTCAGATACAGCCTTCATCTCTCATCCTCTTGATCTTAGTCATTGCAATTAAACATCTGGCAGGAGTAGATATGGAATGGAATGAAAGAATGTTATTCTTCACCAAAATAAATCCAAAAGGGAAAAGTTACTGTGATACATAATCCAACAATAACATTTTAAAGGGGGAAAAGAAATGATTCTATTTTACATTAACAATTTGCTTCCGTATGTTCAAAGCAAATTGATTAGATTTGCAGACAGCAGCAAACTGGGTTAGAGCAGAGGCTGCGCCTGTAGAGGCCAACTCGTGAATGGCAGTCCCTTCCACAACTGGCATAAATGAATAGCCCATTGACCCAAGGTCGCCTAATGATTTTTCCTTCTGCTGGGCTCTCTTTTCCGCCACCTTCTTTTGTCTTCTGCTTTCTTCACCTACTTCCTGACTGCTAGGCTCCAGGCATTCCAGCCAGAGGCAAAGACTTCCCATCCATCACTCTGATCCCAGTCAGCTTGAGGTCACACTTGCAGCCAATCTTGTATTGCAGATGTGGGGGACGTGTTTCCCGTGTGCCAATAGCAAGCCCACTATAGAGGATGTCTTTGGGAATGCAGCCATCACTCATTCAGCTCACATGACCCAGCCTTAACAGAGTCACCGCTCACTCAAGTGGGCAAACATGCTGGGAAACCTTCACATGGGGAATTGAAACTACAGTATTTTCGCAAGTCCCAAATCTTTGCATCTGAGAAGGGTATTCACTTATCTGATATCTAGGCAACTTTCAGACCATGCTCAGACTAATGAACAGAGAGCATATTTTAGATTGCATCAGCTGCTCATTCCATTCAGTGCCTCCACATGATCTTCCTGGGTCTATGAAAGGCCACAGTATAATGGACCTTGCTGTGGCATTCAACGGTCAACAATCTTGTTAAGTAGTGATAGAAAAAGTCAATGGTAGCAATAACATAACAGAATTTGAGAGCATGTATTAAACTTACTTAGGTTTTTCTTGCTATGGAAATTTAAGCTAAAATGTTACGTATCAACTTTCTTTCATAGTGGGTATATCCAATACAGCTAACAATCTTCAGAAGTTCCAGACAGATTCACTTCGAAGGTGACTGATTACTCCATTCCCCTTTGAAGGCCTATATAAATGTATTGATTTTAAAAGGACAGACACACCAGTGGTCTGCTCAATTATATATTTCTGCTGACATCATGGCTCCCATTATCGACATCCTTTGGGACTGTACCCAGGTTCCAGCCAGGAGTCATGACCTGTGTCTGAAGGAGCAATCCTTTGCTACCCAATTTCCAGCCCGAAATCTGGTCACATGTTTGGCATGAAGGCAGTATGGAGACTGGCGCAGGATGCGTGAAGCATGACTACTGCCAGGATGCCAGGCATAGTGTCAGACACTGGGCAGCCTAATTGCCAAAAAGTGCTCTAAAAGCAAGTGTATTATGTAGCTTTTTTAACCCTTCCAGCACATGTCCTGGATGGCTACACAACAAGTTAGCCCAATATGGTGCACTTTTAGCATGGAGCAATTGGGCACACCACCTGCCATATTGAAATCTTTGATGCTCATTTATACCTGTAAAATGGGAATAATATGATCAAATCTTTAAACCATTATTTCATACAACATTAGCATTGGAATTTACAATATTGGCCCCCTTTATATTAATTTTTTTCAGACTAACCAGTTCTTAAATTTGTGCCAGACTAATAGGGTGCCAACTGTGATTAAATGTATTCCTGGAGGTTTCATCACATGGCTTGACCCCATGCTCCAGCCATTCATCAGCCAACACGCCCACCCTTGTGATGCATTGCCTTCCTACACCAATTGGAAAGCAAAAAGGCTCATTACCCATTTGGATGATGATTGACTGTGAGCCAAACAGGCTTTTCCCATTTTTTTATATTTGCTAAAGAGAATTGTTCAAAGAAAATGGAAAAAAAAAGCACTTTTTTAATGTCCCGATAATTTCTATTCAGGGTAGCACACAACAGTGTCCTGGAGACTGATCTTCAATCCTGGAGTGTTGGCAACCCTACAGACTAAGTGTGGAAGCCAGAGACTCAGCAGAGTTCCAAGACCATATTAAAGAAGGAACAAACTTCTTGTGTTGCCAAGATGTACCCATCAGGCTTATAACAGATCTGAGATGTTCAAGTTCAAATACCAATCATTTCATCACTCCTGACACTTATAGAATGTACACTTTTACACCATGCAATAACATTGCAAGTCAAAATCTTAAACCTCAACTTCAGCTCCTTAGCTGCTCTTCCATTATTCTCAATGACCTTCAATGCTGCCAATCTAATTCATCATCTTATCTCCACACGTCAGGCAGCTCCAGAGTTGAAGCATTAACTGGATCAGTGGATTTAATTGTAATATTGAATTTCTGCTTCTTAAGGTTGATTTCAGTTTGATTTTATTGTGCTTCTGACTGAATTGCACACGCTCTGTAACTCTGCAGCCCTTGCCATGAAAAATTTTGTGCTGAGTAGCCCGCCACCTTCAGATGCTGCATCACTGACCTTCCCTTCATCATGAGATCAGAAGTGGGTGTATTCATTGCCCTTCGCACAGAGCACAGTTCCATTCACAACTTCTCAGATACAATTTGATCCTGTACGCAGCAAGACCCAGATGACATTCAAGAATTAGATGAGGAGCAATTTATTTAATTGAGATGTGTGACTACTTGGCAATCTATACCCCAGAGGGCTGAGGATGGTCACTTGTTGAGTATATTCAAAATTGAGATCGATGGATTTTTGGACAATAAGGATATCAAGGGATATGGCAATAGGACAATAAAGTGGACTTGAGGTAGAAGATCAGCCATGCTCTTATGGAATTGTGGAGCAGGCTTGAGGGGCCAGATGGTCTACTCCATCTCCTGTTTCTTAAATTCTGACACAAATCTTACTTGCTACACCAAGAATACTCTTGGTAGCACTTTCTCTCTCAGGTCATGTCTTAAAGTTTGTAATTTGATTCATAGCTGTAGAAGAGGGACTTTAACTTTACCACCAGCACTGTCCAGCAGATTTCTACGTTGACTTAGTTTTGCCATTAAGGAGGATGAAGGTTTAGAACAGATGCATCGTCATTTTCATTCAGATGAGACAATGAAATTTACGTAATGCAAAATTCCTTGCAATGTCATTTGAATTAGCTGTACTATGTTCTTGATGAAATATCAAAGGAAGGTATATCTAACCATGATGTTGTGGCCTTTCAGGAACTTAAGTGCCTGCAGTGTCCTCGCCAGTAGGGAGTTAATAGTTTGCATTAAAGTACTTTTAAAAATCCCATCATAAACTTAGAATTCCCAGATGCCTTGCCTCCCAGTATAGTTTTAATTACCTCATGTATCTCTCGTGGCTCCAAGAGTTGTCTACTCTGTAACTATCACAAAGATATCTTGGGAAATATGTACTTAATCAAAGAATTAAAAAAACTTTGCTACATTTCTAACAATATTCCCCAGTGCCTTCTTGGTGTTCTGGGGACTTCATAAGTAGATTGTTTAATTTTGCTATTATTGTTGGCTGCATTCTGCCTCTTTCAGCTGATAAACCAAGCTCTGCCCTCTGCCCTTCCAGCAGCTCAGCATAGTTCAAGCACATTCAATAAAGGGTAAGTTCCAGTTTGCTCTGGCATTATGGAGTTATGCTTTTGTGCTTTTCTATAAGCTTTCACATTTTCTGCTTCCCCTGCAACAAGCAACTTTTTTTAGATCTTGAATCTGCCCACATTAACCTTTAGTTTTTTTTCCCTTTCTGCAGGAAAGCTTCCTAATACCCTACATATTTCAACATTTTAATGTTTTCTACATTTGAATCCACACAATGTCGGCTGTTCAAGAGGAAATCCATAATTCCTTTCTCTATGTTGCTTTGGAAACTTTGATGATGCTGCATCCTGCTTAATCCACAATTAGCAACTATACATTCAGCTATCTCATATTCTGGAATTCCCTCCTTTAATCCTTAATTATTTCTCTGCCTCCCTCTCATCCCCAACACTGTCCTGCAAACCCATCTCTTTGACTATATGGTCACCCCAACCTGTTACCTTTATCTTTTGTTTCGGTCTCTATTTTTCTCCCTCATGTCATTGTTGGGCACCTTGATATGTCTTTCTCTGTTAATGGTGCCAGATAAGTGCAAATGTTGTGTATAACCCCTAACAATCTTGCCATTCCACCATTGATCACACATCCTAATCCAACAAATCACAGTTAAAGGATAGAGACACAGGTAAGACTTTGTTATCTCCTTCCTCTATCTGCAGCTGTGATATTTGCATATTGCTGAGTCCTTTGCATGTACACTCAAAAACTTTGTCTCATTTCTCTCCTTATGAGAAGATGGTGGCATAATGGTATTGTTACTGGATTAGTATTGCAGAGACCAAGGGTAATGCACTGGAGATGGTGAAAATTGAATGCAGTAAAAATCTATAATTAAATGTTTAATGATGACTTTGAAACCATTGCTGACTGTTGTAAGAACTGAGGGAAAGAAACCTGTCATCCTTACCTGGTCTGGCCAACATGTGATTCCAGACTCACAGCAATGTGGCTGACTCTTAAACACCCTCTAAACAAGGGCAGTTAGGGATAGGCAATAAATGCTGGCCTAGCCAGTCATGCCCACATACCATGAATGAATAAAAAACAATCAGACTTTATATTTTCTTTAATCCTTTCAATTTTCTTAATTTTTTTTAAACCTTTGCTTTTCTGCTCGACTCATGAGCTTGTTTTACATCATGATATACAGGTTCTCAGCAAACCTTTGAAATAATTTCTTTGCAACACAAACTCCTGAACAAAGACTCCAGGCCATGCTTTGACAGGAAGTGACTACCTGCAGGAAGAGGTTAGAGGAAAATCATCTCTTAACGCTACAACACCTAATGAAAGGTGTTGACACTATTCCTGCACACACTGTTAAGTCTCTAGGGCTTAAGAAAACAGCTACTAACATTTGTTCTTTTTCCTTCTACCTGAATTTAATCCCAGGAGTGGAGATCATGCCTGAGCCCCGAACAAACAGATGGGCTGAAACCTGCTGGCCTCATTAGCACCCATGCATAAATAACTGACCAACCAAAGGTTATAACCTCACCTTTCTGCCAAGGAAACTGCAGGGAAGCAGCCTTAGGCTCAAGCAACAGTTCTTCCTTAGGAAGAGGATCAGGTCATTCAAAAGCATCAAGCACATATTAGGCAAAGCATTTGTTACACTCTGAGACCAAGAGAATGGATAACCAAACTAATTTAGGGACCCTTCAGTCAAAGAGTTATGAATCTTTGGAATCATCTACCACAAAGACCTGTGGATGCTCAATCATTAAATATATTTAAAACAGAGATTGCTGGATTTTTCAGTGCTAAGAGAATAAAGGACATGGGGATAGAGCAGGAGGGAGGAGTTGAGGTAGATTATCATCCATGATCTTGTTTAATAGCAGAACAGGCCCAAAGGACCAAAAGCCTACACCTACTCTTATTTCTTGTGTTCTTACATTCAAAGTGTCTATAATACAGAGAAAGGCGACCATGGAATCTTGTTGAAAAGCTGATGTTGCGAAGTTACAACCAGGTTTAAAATTTAAAAAGGAGCAAAAATCAAAACAACTTAGATTTTTAGCTCAATGTATGGGAGCTTTTAATTATTGAGAACCTGACAGTCCAATAACGTTATATAACTGCCTGACAAGCCTCCCTTCAACCTGAACTAAAGTATCTTGGTCATTGGACTCTCCCATATCTTAGATTCTTTCACAATAAATAGCAGCCTTATTTGATTCAATTCTTCAATAACTATCTCTTTCCACAGTAAAAAAAAGTTATCACTGAAAAGCAAAATATAATCAATATTGTACAGAATGATCCAGTGAAATGTCTTGTCCAATCTCAACACGTGAGAGGGAGAGATAGATTGTTAATGTTCATGGCATCCATTTCCTGACTGTTTTCTATTAATAAGTCAGGAACCTACCACAATGGTCCCATATCTATCATCACTCAATCATGGTTCTTTGGCTTCCACATCATACATTGAGTCAGATCACATTTGCCTCACTAAGTTGTGCCTCATTTGGTTCAACATCATTTCTCATTGATTCATGCACATCAGGCTTTGTCTGTTCCCCCCTTTTTTCATAAAAAAAAGTGAACTTCATTTATCCGTTTTAAAAGAAAAAAAGATGAATACTGAACACAGATATTACAACGATAAACCAAGGTAATTGACAAGAAGTTTCAATCTCTCAAATGTGATGGGCACTTGAAAGAGTTAAGAGAAATAGTTTATTGTAGTTAAAGAATTGAAGCAATTTTAAGTTTTAGAGGCAAACAAGACATTAATCTTCATGATAGCTTGAATAAAAAATGTCTCTTTATGACAAGAAAAATTCCAGTTAGGTTACATTTAAGAAATTTAGCTTCATGAATATGGAATTTACCCAGCTGTATAAGAAGATTAATAGCTATCTGTTACGTATAGCATTCGTTTGATCTAAAGCTGCAAATTATATCCCCAAGCTCTAAATTTTGCAGAATCTTTAAATTGATGCAGTCAAAAAAAGATTAAACTCATTCCAAAATGCTTTCTTATAAAAGTGAGAGAAATCTAAGTGCTGGATTGTATCATTATTAAGAAATGTGTGAGATGGAAAGATGCTCTGTGGGTTATTCATTATTGTTAACATTTTATGAGTGTCTGTGAAGTAAAAGATTTCCTTCACTTTGAATCCCTTCAAAATAAATTTCTGTAAATGGCCATAATAAGTTGCAATCTTTGCCAAGAAACCTTTCCAGACAGTTCTCCACTTCTCTTTACAAGGCTTGCCTTCCAACAATTTCTATCATTAATATTATGGTATTTGAGATCTGAGATGGTATTACCATTTAAAGCAATCAATGTAAAGGATTTGATCTGGATTATTAGAGGCTCGCTGAGTGATAAATCTATTAAAATAATGTTGGAAATGACCTGAGGAGCATTGAGAGATTATAGGAAAAATTATGGAAATTTGTAATTAGTGAAGGAATTCCAAATGTAATTAAGTGTGATTATCGCGAGGAAATGGAAATAAATTATTGGGCTAAGATAAAAGCAAAATACTGTGGATGCTGGAAACCTGAAATAAAAACAGAAAATGCTGGAAAAACTTCGCAAGTCTGACAGCATCTGTGGGGAGAAAAACATTTCGAGTCTGTATGACTCTTCTTCGAAGCCCCCCTAAATTATTGGGCACCATTTAAGGATTGTAGGAGGTTCTAGCGAAAAACCACAACAAGAAACTTGATCCAAGCTGTTAGGTGAGCACAAAGATGGAATTGCTATCTTGAAATTATTCCCGTGCACCAAATTGTATTTCTCTGATGAATATGTGTCCACGTCAAGGTGAATGGCTTCAGTGCAAGAACACTTGGACTACTCTAACACTGAGGTCGCTTTCCCTCTTTATTCATACTTGTGCTGCCTCAGGATTCCCTGGGGCTTCCCCAATAAAAAATAACTGGAACTACATCCATTCGAACGAGACACAAGGAAGCCTTTTCAGCCATATTTTCCTCAACTCTTTGATTATGCCAGTAAAGAAAGTTGATTCAAAGGCCTGCCCCAGGAAAGTGAGCCACATTGTTGTAAACACACCATGGCTGCCTTGGCCCTTTCAACAGCTGCAGTGGGTTTTTCTGTCTGCCTCTTTCTCTCTGGGCTAGACTATCTTTAACGAGTGCCATTGCCCCCACAAACACATCCTAAACACTTCGTAAAGATGCACCAAGTAAAATTCGAATGTTTTTAAGTAGTTCCAGTACATTTCAGCTGGTGAATCAGCCACAGAGAAAAACCTAGCCATTTGTTAATCACACTGCCACAAGGACCAGGCAGAAATTCTAAACAAAAACAGAATTACCTGGAAAAACTCAGCAGGTCTGGCAGCATCGGCGGAGAAGGAAAGAGTTGACGTTTCGAGTCCTCGTGACCCTTCGACAGAACTTGAGAGTGAGGACTCGAAACGTCAACTCTTTTCTTCTCCGCCGATGCTGCCAGACCTGAGTTTTTCCAGGTAATTCTGTTTTTGTTTTGGATTTCCAGCATCCACAGCTTTTTTGTTTTTATTTATATAGGCAGGAATTCTACCCTGATGATCTCAGTCAATTTTCCTGGGTTAAAGATTATTTACTCAAAGAGCTCTCCCAATGGGATTCACACCAGCCAACAGAAGTGCATTTTAAGCTCCCATGCAAATGGACGTTTCTTGAAAAATATCCCAACTTTCCCAAACAATTCTATTGCTGTGAATTTGACAGTAGCATCTTACAACCCACATCCACTACTTTCTGTTCACAATTCCCTTCACAAATTGCTATCACATCTGTTCCTCCATGACTTCCGTGCCCTTATAGCCTATTTTCAGTGTTCCCATACTCCAGGTCTCTTTCTGGCATTCCAATATTACAACATTACTTTCCGAACCCTGCCAAATGGTCTTTTGCAATGCTCTCAAACTTCAGGAATACCCCTTTCCATAATTTTACATCTTGTAACACCCCACCCCCTTCTAGTTCACCTAATAACCTCACAACCTCTCAATGCTTCCATGCTCCATAATTCACATTGTTCCTATAGCAATGAACCATAAGGACAACCCTCCCAAGGTGACAAGAACCCATTTTCCAAATGTCCCCATCTCACCACTCCCTGCTATCTGCAGTCTACTTACATTATACTTCCTACACCCCAACAAGCTGGTTTCTTCCCTATCATCTTCCTCTGTACGGAGGACCATAACCAAAAGTGAGATGAGATGAGCATTCTAGTTCAATAACACAGGAATATAGAAACTAGGAGTGGGAGTAGGCCATTCGACCATTCAAGCCTGCTCCGCCATTCAATGTGATCATGGCTGATTCTCTATCTTAAAGCCATATTCCCACTTACTCTCCATACCCCTTGATGACCCTAATGTCCAAAAATTTATCAATTTCTTTCTTGAATATACTCAGTAACCTGGCCTCTGCAATCTTCAGTGGTAGAGAATTCCATGAGTTGACCACCCTCTGAGTGAAGAAATTTTTCCTCTTCTCAGTCCTAAATGGCCTGGCCCATATCATGAGACTGCGGCCCCTGGTTCTAGATTCCCCAGGCAAGGGAAACACCCTACCTGCATCCAGTCTGTCTAGCCCTGTTAGAATTTTATACGTTTCAGAACCTAATACTAGACCGAATGTCTGGTGGCCTTGCAGGCTGGGGAGAGTGAGAGTCTCTCCTGTTCTGGGACCCCTTACTTTCCCCCCAACCTGATGATCTCACCCCCTCACCTTCCTCACTGGGACCTGCCAACCTGACCCCCAGTGAAACCCTGGGCTTACCTTTATCTGCGGCTCTTCTTCAGAGGGAACCGTCTGAAGTCCCAGAAGTGGCCGTTGCTCCTGCTGGCACTGCTGGGGCTAGAGAACTGCCTGCAGCTCTCAGATTAGTTGATACTTCCTCCCCGATGGAGGCGGAAGTCTGGCCTTCACCCTGTTGGCCGTTAAATGGCTGCAGGGTGACCCAGCCAAGTGGAGGTGGGCTTGTTCCCGACTTCTCAGCCAGGAGTTGGGGCCACCTCCACATAAAATTCTGGAAATAGTTACATCCCAGGAACATATTAGTAAGTTGGTGAATTATTCAAGGAATGAATCCTGCAGGAGAGAAACATCTGACTGTATTATGTAGATATTTAAACACACTCTTATCAGGTTGCACAGGCCTCAATTCTCAATCAGAAAGCGAGATTTCAAACAGCTTCTGCCTTTTCACTGAAAGTCAGCCAGACTCCAATGGTCCCTCAGAGCAGATACTCCCTGAACTCAACAGATGTTGTCGTATCTTTACACAACAGTTATACCCATAAACATCATTCATGCTTTTGCAACTTCTTTTGACAATCACATCCCACTGTCCCCTGTGGTTTTTGGGTCCAGGTTTCAGAAGACACTCTTCTCATAGCTGTCAGTCCGCATTTGGTCTCAGCTGCTGTATGTGGCATTTCTCTGTTAACAACTAAAAACATACTTACGTGGGAGTTTGAAGGAACAGAGACAGAATCACCCAATAACCAATGGCTACATGGCACCTTGTGTGATTCCATAGCTAAGCCGCAGGCAGGTTGCTGGCCAGATTTGTGTGTGACATGTAGAGCATATTCCTGGGTCAATAACAAAATAGGCCTTGCAGCAACACAGGCATGTATGTGCAGGGACCAACCAGCTGAGAGGTTTCCTGAGGCTTTGTCTGCTGCCTCAGTGAAATGGCAGCAAGGTGAAAGTGAACTCATGCTGGCATTCACCCCAAGGTTATGTACTAAAAATAGGCGAGCGGTAGATACATTCACATTGACAATCTTCCCCAATCTAAGCTTTTATTTCTCATTTCCTCCCATAACATACAGGCATTGGAGATTGCACTGATTTGCTTGGCTGCCTCCATCCAGAAGAGTACTCTTAGCTCCAGATGGAGTAACACTCAACTGTACAATCTCCTGGAGCAAGAGTTCTGGAGCAGCATCTTTAGAGAGCCCATCCCTGTCATATACCCACCCTGGCTGCCATCCTGAATTGCTATTATTCAGAGGCCAATCTCAATTTATGCACTTTTGTAGTTGTTATGCTTTTGTATCTTTTCAAATCGCTTTACCTTAGACTATCTTGTCTCTCAAATATTGAATAATACTCATGACTGACTCCCAACTCCATAAACTTCAAGGAGTCTTTGTCCCCACCCTGAAGACAATGTAAGCTTTTAGTATTAGGCCTGGGTGGGCAAACAGCACACCTTATTTAGCCTTACAGACTTAACATTGAGTTCCACAACTTCAGATCATGAACTCTCTCCTCTATCCCCACCACCTTTCCAATCCCCCTTTTTCCAATAACTTATAAAAAAAATTTAAATATATTTTTCTTTTCCCACCTATTTCCATTATTTTTAAATGTATTTCCATGCATTGTTTTATCTCTACCTTTTAGCCTATTTCGATCCCTTCCCCCTACCCCACCCTCACTAGGGCTATCTGTCACTTGCTCGTCCTGCTTTCTACCTTAATGTCACCATTAGCACATTCCTTAGCTAATATCACCTCCATCAACACCCCTTTGTCCTTTTGTCTATGACATTTTTGGCAATCTCTTCTTTGCCTCCACTTATCACTGGCCCTCTATCCAGCTCCACCTGTCCCAACCCCCTCTACCAGCTTATGTTTCACCTCATTTCTATATTTCTTTAGTTCTGATGAAGAGTCATACGGAGTTGAAACGTTAACTGTCTTCCTCTCCACAGATGCTGTCAGACCTGCTGAGTTTTTCCAGCTATTTTTGTTTCAGATTTCCAGCATCCGCAGTATCTTGCTTTTACCTTGTTTAGTCATTGCTTTTAAATATTGAAGTATCCTGTTCCTCTCTAAGATTCTAGTTTTCAAAAGCAGTAAGTTCTTACAAACGACTTTGGCCAGGATTTTAGGGCCCCTCCCACCCGGCGGGATATTATAGTCCTGCTGAACCGAATGGAGATTTAAATGGCCCGCGGCATCTGCCAGGGAGAGACGTGGCATGGCAGGGCCATAAAATCCCAGCCTTTGTTTAAAGCTTGGACTATGTAAAGACATATCAAATGAGTAACAAGCAAGGAATTAACAGTGATTCAATAGTTATATATTTTCCAGAGAATCAGATAAAATAATAAAAGATCACAATTTTAAAAACCAGTTCAATCTTTGAGACCTGACTGGTATCAATCTTGTTAGTTCTTTACAAGTTGCATTTTTAGCAGCTGTTCTTGAGATTTTCATCCTTCTTGTTCACACTATACTCTCCAGATGAAAATTATATCAGAAGAGATGCAAAATGGGCTGCTTATTCACTCTCGCCTGTTATCCATTATTGCACAAGTCGAAAACTACCCCAAAGTGCATTATTCCACATTCCAAAATAATTGCATTTTATTTTTAGTTCAGTGAATATGATCCAAATGAAACAAACCTAGGCATGAGTTGGGCCGGGGTTTTATCCTCAAGCAGTTATTATTTTAGCACTTAACTTCACTCATTATATTAATGAGAAGATTACTGGCATGCTAAAACTCAGGATATATGCATTCAGAAGCCTCCAGCCCTGCGTTAATTCTCTGTATTTGAAACACAGCCTGAAACAAGATATCTGATAGCCACATTTTAAAACTGGAGAAGTAGAAACATTTTTAAATTATGCTTCAGTCAATCCAAAGGTCTTTCTGAGTGGGAAAACAATCCAAATTGTTAACCTTTAGTTAAATTTCCAAGATGCTTAACATACAACTGAGAGGTTACATCAGTCAGGCAAGATTGTACAGGCTGAGCTATTTTCTCTTGATAAGAGAAAGATGAGGGCTGACCTGATAAAGCTCTTTAAAGTATGAAAAGATTTGATAGGGTAGACATGGGGAAGACATTTTCACTGACCGAGGAGTCCAAAATTAGAGGCCAGTAATGTAAGATAGTCACTAATAAATCCTACAGGTAATTCAGCGGTAGCCTCTTTACCCATACAACATGATAGTTGCTACCACAAGGATTATCTGAAGAGAAAACTATAGATTCATTTAAGGGAAGCTAGATAAATGCAAGGGAAAAAGTAATAGAAGATGTGCTGATGGCTGGGTTAGATGAAGAGGGGCTGGCGGAGGATTGTCTAGGGTTTAAACATCAGCATGGACGAGGTGGACTGCTTTCTATGTTGTACATTCTATGTAATTCTATGTAATATTCAAGAGTCCCTGGCCTCTTGGATGGTTCAGTTAGTAAGCACAGGCCATGGTGATGTTTTGAGGAGTACATACCAGGATGGTCCCAAGTATGAATTAGCTAGGCTGCACCAACTAGTGACACAGGTGACCTCAGTATTCTGGAATTACTTCCTGTTCCTTGTGTAAAATTACATAGAAATTATTGTTATGTTTTATGCCTCAGAGATATGCAGAGATGACACACCAAATTCTAAGGGCAGAATTTTACCTTTGGCGTGTGGGCGCGCGCCCAACACACCCGTGCATCAAGTAAAGCACTCTTGCGATATTTCACTAGGCAAACGCGCAATGAAGACAGAGGCACACCTGCCATTAATTAAGTGGCCAATTAAGGCCCATGAGAGACCAAGTGTCCTCGAGTTTACACAGCTCGTGCCATTTTCAGGCTATCGCACAGGCAAAATTGGCAGGCAGACAGGCTACAATTTGTAAAATCTCATTCACAGGCAAGATAAGAGGGGTCAGTGGACTTGACAAAGCAAATACTGAGTAGTTTGAATAACACTTGTTGCTGGTTGCTTCTGTAAACAGGACAGCTGCATTTCACCTCGGCACTGCATTCAGAGCATTTAGAGGCTTCAGTTCAGTACTCAGTGTTGTCTTCCAGGCCCCTGGAGGATTCACACTGTGTGAGGCCTTTCAGGTATCAGACAGTTTTCCCTTACAAAAACAGAATTACCTGGAAAAACTCAGCAGGTCTGGCAGCATCGGCGGAGAAGAAAAGAGTTGACGTTTCGAGTCCTCATGACCCTTCGACAGAACTTGCGTGCGAGTCCAAGAAAGAGTTGAAATATAAGCTGGTTTAAGGTGTGTTTGTGGGGGGCGGAGAGATAGAGAGACAAAGAGGTGGGGGGGGGGGTGTGGTTGTAGGGACAAACAAGCAGTGATAGAAGCAGATCATCAAAAGATGTCAACGACAATAGTACAATAGAACACATAGGTGTTAAAATTAAAGTTGGTGATATTATCTAAACGAATGTGCTAATTAAGAATGGATGGTAGGGCACTCAAGGTATAGCTCTAGTGGGGTTTTTTTTTTATATAATGGAAATAGGTGGGAAAAGGAAAATCTTTATAATTTATTGGAAAAAAAAAGGGAAGGGGGAAACAGAAAGGGTGTGGGGATGGGGGAGGGAGCTTACGACTAAAGTTGTTGAATTCAATATTCAGTCCGGAAGGCTGTAAAGTCCCTAGTCGGAAGATGAGGTGTTGTTCCTCCAGTTTGCGTTGGGCTTCACTGGAACAATGCAGCAAGCCAAGGACAGACATGTGGGCAAGAGAGCAGGGTGAAGTGTTGAAATGGCAAGCGACAGGGAGGTTTGGGTCATTCTTGCGGACAGACCGCAGGTGTTCTGCAAAGTGGTCGCCCAGTTTACGTTTGGTCTCTCCAATGTAGAGGAGACCACATTGGGAGCAACGAATGCAGTAGACTAAGTTGGGGGAAATGCAAGTGAAATGCTGCTTCACTTGAAAGGAGTGTTTGGGTCCTTGGACGGTGAGGAGAGAGGAAGTGAAGGGGCAGGTGTTGCATCTTTTGCGTGGGCATGGGGTGGTGCCATAGGAGGGGGTTGAGGAGTAGGGGGTGATGGAGGAGTGGACCAGGGTGTCCCGGAGGGACCGATCCCTACGGAATGCCGATAAGGGGGGTGAAGGGAAGATGTGTTTGGTGGTGGCATCATGCTGGAGTTGGCGGAAATGGCGGAGGATGATCCTTTGAATGCGGAGGCTGGTGGGGTGATAAGTGAGGACAAGGGGGACCCTATCATGTTTCTGGGAGGGAGGAGAAGGCGTGAGGGCGGATGCGCGGGAGATGGGCCGGACACGGTTGAGGGCCCTGTCAACGACCGTGGGTGGAAAACCTCGGTTAAGGAAGAAGGAGGACATGTCAGAGGAACTGTTTTTGAATGTAGCATCATCGGAACAGATGCGACGGAGGCGAAGGAACTGAGAGAATGGGATGGAGTCCTTACAGGAAGCGGGGTGTGAGGAGCTGTAGTCGAGATAGCTGTGGGAGTCGGTGGGTTTGTAATGGATATTGGTGGACAGTCTATCACCAGAGATTGAGACAGAGAGGTCAAGGAAGGGAAGGGAAGTGTCAGAGATGGACCATGTGAAAATGATGGAGGGGTGGAGATTGGAAGCAAAATTAATAAATTTTTCCAAGTCCTGACGAGAGCATGAAGCGGCACCGAAGTAATCATCGATGTACCGGAGAAAGAGTTGTGGAAGGGGGCCGGAGTAGGACTGCAACAAGGAATGTTCCACATACCCCATAAAGAGACAGGCATAGCTGGGGCCCATGCGGGTACCCATAGCCACACCTTTTATTTGGAGGAAGTGAGAGGAGTTGAAGGAGAAATTGTTCAGTGTGAGAACAAGTTCAGCCAGACGGAGGAGAGTAGTGGTGGATGGGGATTGTTCGGGCCTCTGTTCGAGGAAGAAGCTAAGGGCCCTCAGACCATCCTGGTGGGGGATGGAGGTGTAGAGGGATTGGACGTCCATGGTGAAGAGGAAGCGGTTGGGGCCAGGGAACTGGAAATTGTTGATGTGACGTAAGGTGTCAGAGGAATCACGGATGTAGGTGGGAAGGGACTGGATAAGGGGAGAGAGAAGGGAGTCAAGATAACGAGAAATGAGTTCTGTGGGGCAGGAACAAGCTGAGACGATCGGTCTACCGGGGCAGTTCTGTTTGTGGATTTTGGGTAGGAGATAGAAGCGGGCCGTCCGAGGTTGGGAGACTATCAGGTTGGAAGCTGTGGGAGGGAGATCCCCAGAGGAGATGAGGTCAGTGACAGTCCTGGAAACAATGGCTTGATGTTCAGTGGTGGGGTCATGGTCCAGGGAGAGGTAGGAGGAAGTGTCTGCGAGTTGACGCTCAGCTTCCGCGAGGTAGAGGTCAGTGCGCCAGACAACAACAGCACCACCCTTGTCAGCGGGTTTGATGACAATGTCAGGGTTGGACCTGAGAGAATGGAGTGTAGTAAGTTCAGAGAGAGACAGGTTAGAATGGGTGAGAGGAGCAGAGAAATTGAGACGACTAATGTCGCGCCGACAGTTCTCAATGAAAAGATCAAGAGAAGGTAAGAATCCAGAGGGAGGGGTCCAGGTGGAGGGAGAATATTGGAGATGGGTAAAAGGATCCGTTGAACTGGGAGAGGACTCCTGCCCAAAGAAGTGAGCCCGGAGATGAAGACGGCGGAAGAAGAGTTCAGCATCATGCCGAGCCCGAAATTCATTGAGGTGAGGGCGTAAGGGTATGAAACTAAGTCCTTTGCTGAGCACTGAACGTTCAGCATCGGAGAGGGGAAGGTCAGGGGGTATAGTGAATACACGGCTGGGGTTGGGATTGGAAGAAAGGGTGGGGACGGAGGAACAGGCAGGGGTGGAGGGTCCTAGATGGGTGTTGGTGTCGATGAGTTGTTGCAGCTTGCGTTCCTTAGCACTTGAGAGAAAGAGAAAAAGTTTCTTGTTGAGTCGTCGGATGAGACGAAGGATAAAATGAAACTGGGGGCACGCGCAGCTTTGAAAAAGGGTACGGCGGTGCTGCTGGAGGGAGAGGTCGAGTGTGTTCATATGGCGGCGCATGGCACTGAATGTGGATTTCAGAATGTGACGGGAACAGCAGTCCGAGAAACGTTTTATGTCCCGGAGATACCTGTAATCCTGGGTGGGTTCGAAACATGAGGGGTGGAATTTCAGTTGAAATCCACGTGGGGTAAGTCGGAGACGGAGACAGTCACTGAGAAAGGAGATATGGCTGTGAAAGCGGGTTTTAGTAAACACCTTGTCAAACACTAGGAGGGAAATGGAAAGCAAGGAAGGTGAGCAAGACAACAGAGAGATACGGAAATCTTGTCGCAGAGAGGAACAGAACTTCTTCAAGGAGGTAGGCATTTCTTGAAGAGCAGTGGCAGTCAATTAAACACAGAGATAAAAACAAAAAACAAAAAAAAAAACAAAAAAGTTTTCCCTTACCCTGGGAATGGGGATTGTGGTCTTCACTGGAGGTACTTCCTCTGAGGAGGAAGAAAGGGGCTGAAGGGAGAGGAGGCCAGGTGTCCCTATTCAACTTCCAGGGGAGCGACCTGTGGAAGGAGAGGTGCAGGCACAAGGGGTCCAGGGCCAACAGGAAGGCCAAGGCAGAAGGAACCACAGAAGATGTCACTATCCTGCTTCCAGAGTATACAGGGGCGATGCAGCTACCTCAATATTTCTGAGGTGCAATGCCGAAGGAGGCTCTTTCTCTCAAGGGAGACAGTGACCTTCATCTGTCAGATGATCGGCCCTGAGATCAGCTGTGGATGAGTAGGTGGGCATCCTATGCCAGTGGCTCTGAAGGACACAGTGGCCCTCAACTTCTATGCCTCCGGCTCTTTCCAGGGCTCAATGGGGGAACTGTGTGGAATCTCCCAGTCAGCTGTCCACAGTTGTGTCAAAGTAGTGAAAAAGCTCTGTTCAGTCGTGCATTGACTTTCATTCATTACCATACAGATTAGGCCAGCCAGGCTGAGCGAGGCAGAGGCTTCACAGCTATTGCTGAGTTCCCCCGTATCCAGGTTTCAATAGACTGTTACATGTGGCCATCAAGACGTGAGCCCGGTGCCTTCATCAACAGGAAGGGCTTCCACTCCATGAACATGCAGATAATGTGTGACCACAGGATGCAGATTCTGCAAGTCTGTGCAAGGTACCCAGGCAGCTCCCATGATGCTTATATCCTGAGACACTCCCAGGTGTCAAGGCTCTTCAGTGCTCCAGCCGGCAGGATGAATGGCTGCTGGGTGACAAGGTCTGTTCTTTCAAAAGGTGACTCATGACACCTCTCCAACATCCAAGAACAGAAGCTGAGCAATGGTACAATAGGAGTCACGCCTCCACAAGGGCTATGGTGGAGAGAACCATTGGTCTTCTCAAGATGCTCTTCTGATGCCTGGGTCGTTCAAGGGGCACACTGCAATACCCCCCAGATCATGTGTCACTGATAGTGTTTGCATGCTGCGCTCTGCACAATCTGGCGCTGGAAAGGGGGGGACGCAGTGGAGGAAGAAGATGTTGATGCAGCTGCTTTGGTAGCAGACAATGAGTCCAGTAGTGAGTCCAAGGATGAGCATGCTCAGGAGAACGCTGAGGGGATAGACGCAGACCTGGGCAACCTCCAGGGAGGCAGGGACACCCAGGAAGCTTTGATCCAACGCTTCTTTAGCTAGCCTACCAAAAAAGAACCACCACCACATGATTGGGTTGCAGGCTCCATATTCGATCCCTGACAGGACCAGTTCCTTGGTCAACAACATACACTATGTGCCACTGCAATAAAGTTTAAGGAGTCACACGTCCATCATAACATGGCTTACCCTGCACCTACAGAACAAATTAAGCATCTAGAGGCCAGTTGCAAAAAAAAAATCTCATTTACTGCTGACTGACAAACATTACAGAAATTAACACTGACTGGTGCTTTCCATCACATCAGTAAAAAAGCCCAGGAAAATGGGAGAAACAAATATCATCCATGATCAGGCCGTGTGGTGTTCAAGGTGCTTTAAGTTTTTGCTTATTGTTGGCACCAGCATTGGACCAGCCTGTTGACTCTGCTGTCTTGTTGGCATTGATGGCCTTGGCGGGCGTCCTCTGGCCCATGGAGCCTGTGCTGGCTCCACCTGGGAGGGAGCAGCCAGTGCCAAGGCTGGCATCCCAGTCGCCGCAGCCTTATTGGATGCCACAGTCACTGGCAGAGGGGCGGGGGAGCTGCTGCCCTCAACCAGAGCGGCTTGAGAGGAGCCCACAAAGATGACAGGCAGCTCGTGCGCCAATGTGAGCTCGCTCTGAACCTCCCTGCTCACCATTGACGGGCACCTAGCTGGGATAGGACGTGGATGCCCAATCCACACTGACACTGATCAGCTGAGGTCATTGCCAGTTTGAGGGCTTACAGATCCGAGTGCATCCCCAGGAACACCTGACTGAGCTTCTGGGGCAGCCTCTCCATGAGACTCGCCACTATCTCCATGGAGGAGGCATTGCACTCAGCCATGAGGGTCAACGCAGTGCTTGTGCTCCACATGGACTCCTCCACAATGGACACCATGACACGCATTCCCTCATGTATCTCTCCCAGATCCTCCTGCATACCCTGTTGGACATCAACAGCTGCTGTCTCATGGACGACTCCAGAGGCCAATCATCAGCCACCGACTGAGCCTGTTCCTGGTCCCCAGCATTCCTCCAAGGGCACTCTCTGCCTCCGCCTGCACCTCAAGCGAGTGTGAAGTGCCCTCACCAATTTGCACCGAGATACTAGGTGGTGATCTTATGCTGGTATTTGCGCTGGAGTCTGTTTAACAGCGAGGGTGTGACACAGGCATGTGCTGAGCATGGTGGTCCTCAGGAGTTGGGGCGGGCGTTCAGGCTCCTCTTAATGAAGGCTGTTGGTAAGCCTAAAAGGGAGAAAAAGGACATGTCATTAGTTTGAGTAATTAGACTTTCAGTGTGATGCCAGACAGAGATCTGCATCATGGTGCCCTCATCTTTCCGTTATCAATGGGCATTCCAGGTTCGAGGCTCACATCACTATAGAGACTACAGTAGAATGGTTACAAAAAGCCACATCCTCACCTCAGTGCACTGCACTCTTACCTCCCTCTGGCACCGCAACCTCACCACGGCCACTTGACCAAGGTGCATGGCACCTCTCCAGCTCCAGGGTCTTCTGCTCATATTTACTGAGGATGAGGAGGTGTGGGGGTCCACTGCCATCCGCGACCTCTCAGCATTTTAATGGGATGTTTTCTCCTGGAAGGAGAGAGGAGCATTGATTAGCCCACTCTCTACCTGCAGTGCCATTGCAGCCTGGCCAATCCCACCTGAGGAACATTTCACAGGGCTCAGCACATTCATGACCCTGGAGCCACAAGTGACTCAGTCCAAGCAGCCAGGGTTCAGCCCCTTGGCCAGGCCCTGCCTCATTGACATTTGCCACTCACACTGTAACACCTCCGAGGTCCACAGAGGGGGGGATGGGCAGCTCTTACCTTTTCTGCAAAGTCACCCATGCCAACACAGTACCTCACCCTTCCCGATCGCAGGGGATCGTTAAAGCGCTTCCGGCACTGGACCCACATGCGCCTCACCACATCATGGCTGCTGATCCTCGTTCCAGGCCTTGTTGGTGAGGTGGGGAGGCCCTCCTCCTCCTGTCCTTGGGGACAAGTGTTTCTCCCCTGTCTGCCACCTGCTCCAGGGCGTCATTGAGGCTCTCATCTGAGAAACGCAGGGCCGACTGCCCCACCACCTGCCCTCCCACTTGCCATGTCCACCCATTATGGTATCCATGCACAGGAATTCCATGTCCTTCAGTGGCAGCCTTCCAGGGGCTGCCAAGGCCACATTTGTATCAGCCACTGGGTCACCATTGGACCTGGTGGACATTAACGTTCATTCAAAGTCCGCGTCTCATGTAAAATCGCTGCTGATGACGGGCGTCAGTCAGCTTGCTGACCACATCCACCCGCCCCTGCTGAGCATCCCCGCCAAGGGTAAAATTTTGCCCCATGTGCACAGGAGTTTTATTTACAGTCCTTCTGAAGTGTCTGCACTCCCATGTTTCTAGTTTTTTGCTTTCAGTTTATTTTCAGTTTCTCTCTACCACACCCAGGCTTGACTAACAGCACGCCGAACAGAGAAGAGTCAACAAATATGCATAATCAAACAAAGGAACAATTGTATACTACATCTTTTCCCTCTTGTAAAACTGAAAGACCTTATTTTAAATTAAAGCACCATAAACATATATACATTGAGTCATTCCTTGGAGTTCAGTGTGTCTTTTTTTTCATAAGTACAGAAATAGTCCTTGAGATTTGAAGGTTGTTGATAATGACACAGATCTACAAACTGTGGTTCTGTGCGATCAGCTTGACTGGGCGGGTGAAGGGCAGAAGTTCTGCCTTCAGGTGATTAATGCTTCACGAACATTAAATGCTTGCAGGGCTACATTCCTCACAGATCTTTTCCCGTCTTGCCATCTAAAAAAATCTTGCCTGTTGTGGTATTGGTTCAGGGATATATTGGTCAGAACACCAGCAATAATACCTCTGCTCTTTTTTGAAATAAAAGCATGAGTTATTTTACACCCACCTGAGAAATAGAGAAGGCCTCAGTTTAACATCACATCTGAGAGATAACACTCCTGACAATGCACCACTCCCTCAGTTCAGCATTGGAATATCAACTGCTTTGTGCTCAAGTTCTGGAGTGGGACTTGAACCCACAACCTTCTGACTTAGAAGTGAGAGTACTACTACTGAACCATAGCTGACACAATGTGGCAGCAGGCAGCACCATCAAAAGAAGAATGAAATTGGGAAAGGACTTGTATTGATGCAGCATATTTTATGATCTCAGAAGATCCCAAGGCACTTGTAGCCAATTAAGTATTTTTGAACTGTAGTCACTGTTGTAGAGAAACAAGGCAGCCAATTTGTGTGCAGCAAGGTCCCCCGAAGAACAATGGCAAGATTTCTTTTTAGCGATGTTGGCTATATATTGGCACAGGACTTCCTTATTCTCCTTTGAATCTTTTATGTGCACTGAGACAGTTGACAGGGCCTCAGTTTAGAATCTCATCCGATAGTGTAGGACAGCTAGTGCTTCCCAAACCTTTTCCCAGTGTGACCCCCGTTTTAATGCCGTAAACTTTGCTTGGAAATTTGAGTGGAAATTTGGGGAGTGAGGTTGAGCATGGTGGGAAGTGTTTAAACTGCAAGATTTATTTTTTTAAACACCTCAGTTTTCACAGGGTTTTTTTTTGCAGCAGGAATCAGGCCTCAAAGATATGTCTGTTAGGCCACGCCTACCATTAGAAAATACCTGAGGATTTATAGGTGCCTCACAGCTGTTAGCACTCAGCCTGAACTCCACAGTAGCCATTACTGCCTCGAAGCTCACGATCCCAGAATCTCATCTCACAGCCCCCGGCCCACAGTGTGGGAAGACCTGATGTATGCGAGCTGCGATTAAGGAAACACAAGCCTCACCTTCTTAAGCCATTATATTTCAAAATAAACCTTTCAATATCCTTTAATCAATTCAGTCCTTTTATATATCACAACATGTGTTGTGCAGATTATTTTTGATTTGTTCAACAACAGCTTCACGCTTTTAAAAATAAAAACTTGAGCCAATTCTCCCCTGGAGTTTGCAGAAAAGGCACAAGTGAGAGGCAGAGGCTGAAGGTCAATCTGCTGTGACAGCATTGCAATCCAATCTTCCATGAAAGGCCACATCAACCAAGGACAACAGAGAGAAATGATCTGGGCGTAAGGGAGAAACAAGGTGTGACTCAGAGATGCTGAAGCCCAATGATGCCATAACCACACAGTCTTCGTCCTTGAAAATTTATCCACAATCCAGGGGAATGAAATTAAAAGCTGGGTACAAGTTGTTCTGGCTTCTTCTGCTTAGGAATCTCACAACATTTTTAGCCCTCTCTACACCATTAAGGTCTCATCACCCAAAAAATGCGACATTAATGGAAAATATATATTTTGTATCTCTTCAGCATTTTTAGGATCTTTCTGCAAGATATTTTGAATGCCAGTAACTTGAGCTATAGGAAATGAAGCACATGGATATAAAAAAAACTATTGCTTCACAGTGAATAAAGTATTCAGAACTGTAGGGATAGGTGCCTCTTTTTGCTTTTGAAATAATATAATTAAACTCTCCCACATGCCTCCTCTGACATATGAAAACATCAACGGGTAATAGAAGATAATCAGAACAAATCTAACTGTTTATAATTCATATAACAATCAGCTTTCTATTAATTTTTTTCTGACTTATAGTCCTAAGGGTATTTGTCACAGCAAGGTTTGGTACAGCCGAGTTAAGAAAAAAAGAGAACACTCTTGCATTGCTCGGAGCTGAGTGAAGTGTATACTGATGGACCAATTGTATATTACTGTACCACAGTCTAATAAGCACAATCAGTGCAACTGTGGCAACCTTTGCACAGTCCTTGCCAAAGACACTGAGCTCTCATTACCTCAGGTCTCAGGAAGCATTTATACTTTTGACAGACAGCAACAATGAGGGTATATGCCTACTGCAGGTTTTGCATTAACCGTCAAAAGAATTCACATTCAATTATGGGAAATAAATCTCCAGGAGAGATAAAAGTCAAGGAAATAAAATTACAGGGCAATTAGAGATCATTATGGGCTCCAGGGCTGGTAGACCACATGACCAGATTTCACTTTTAAAACATGTTTCCCTGTACTGGCTATTGACTGAAACATTGTGCTAAAACTGTGATGGATGAACTAGTGAATGAAACATGAGTTTCGACATTCCCTGTGGGGAGATGCCGAAGTCCGGCATACTTCTGGGCACACTGCATAAGTGGAAAGCATTTGCCCGGTAACGGGTTAATCAGAGTGTTTATGTAAAGTGAACATGCTGGACTCCGTTCCATTGTGCTGTGTGCTGCGAGGGATGGAGCTAGGTTAGCAACTTTCCACATTCTTGATCTTAGCCTTGCTCTCAACAGAAACTGTCAAGCATTTCCTCAATCAGGGAGATTAGTATTGTGTAACTTGGTCCAGACTGTGTTCATGCGCCCCATAGTGACCATCAAACCCATAAGGAAATCTGAGCAGAAACAGTATAGAATTGAAAGGCAACACCATGTAATCGAAGGCAAGGAGCGAGTATTTATTAAGGATACAGTTAGGGCCAGATTCATTCAAGGCCCTAAATAATGCAAAATAGATGGCAGATGACAGCAGTTAGATGTGGATTTTGTTAAACAACTGATTAATATGTATTCATAACTGAAACAACAACAGCCTTTAATTTAGTGCCTTTAAGGTAGTAGAACATCCCATGATGCTTCACAACATAGCATAGGTAGCATAACCCCAAAATACTTCAGAGCAAGTGCACCATGTACATAACCCATCTGCAGTAATTCGAGGGGAGGCAATAGCTTTTGTTTCACAATCAGGCCCCATGATCAGGTTGGAGGTGACTTCCAATTTTGGTGGGGGCAGAAGTCTGGTGGTATCAGATTAGCCATCTCTTATACACCTTCCCAATGAAAATCAAAATGAGACAGGAACAGCCAATCCTAAACCTCATTGACATTGAAAGGTAGCCCAATTGTCTCTTTGGCTGTTCACATAGTGCTAAATGATTTGAATGAAGAGGACGATTTAAGAAAAACACATCACCAGGTCCAGCTCTACTTCAAAGAGTATGTTCACTCTTAGTATTTTCTTAGGACCCATAGGTGAGGACATCACCCCTCCTAACCCTACACACCACTGCACATTGATATCATCTCCATTCTTTCTGACTACCCCTTTAATACCGGATTCCCTCCTTGTTTCTGGCTTTCTGCTAATTATCTCATCCATCCCTCCCTCACCCTTCTTCCTTCTCTCTATCAGCTTGCTCCTATCACCTTTCCCACCTCTTCCCATTCACACCACCCTTTCACATCCATCACCTCTCCTATGCCCCGCCTCCCATCCTCAATCTCCACCCATCCCCAGTCCCTCACCCACCTCTCCACACATCCCTTCTCCCATTTCCTTCCTCTCCCTGCATTCCCCATCTCCTCCCTTTCCCATCTTCTTCCACCCATCTCCGCTTGTCTCCCTCACCTTGGCTCCCATTCTGCCTACTGTCCTCAGTGTGATTTTTTTTGTAAGCACAAAGTGCTATAAATAAATTATATCACTAAAGAGCTTGAAGCCCAGTAGGTAGACAGGTGACCAAGGCCTAATCAAATGGCAAATGCAATGGGCAAATGTCTAAGCAAACAGCAAATCTGATATACAGACAAGAGGGATAAGGTGGGCATCCTGCATTATGAGGCCCTGTAACAGGGAGAGTGGGGAGGTTTATCGATAGTGTGGCAGCAGATGAAAGCAAGTTAAATAAAAATTTCAATAAGCAAAAATATTTAAATCAGCTTAAGTCTAAAATGTACCTGACAGAAAATATAGAAGTCTAGGTAAAATGTAACTAAAGCTTAACTTGCAGTGCCACCTAGAGAAGCAGGCTTGGGAGACACAGCAGCACAAATTAGCAGCAGGAGGACTGAAAGGTAGATATAATGGTAAGTGAACATATATCTTGGAGTTAAAATCATGCCCTGCCATTCCACTGATGTATGATACCCAAACATGATGTAAAGGCATGACTCTGTAAGGAAACACGGCAAACAAAAAGTGGATGCTAGATGTAATACTATTGATATGTTATAGATAAGCATTATAGTGTCAGTAGTTCAGTTGATAGCACTGTCATCTGACTCAAAAGGGTCATGAGGACTCGAAACGTCAACTCTTTTCTTCTCCGCCGATGCTGCCAGACCTGCTGAGTTTTTCCAGGTAATTCCGTTTTTGTATAGGTTTAAGTCCCACTTCAATATTTAAGTACAAAAATCAAGGCTGGTGTTTCAGTGCAGTATTCAAGGAGTGCTGCATTGTTGGAGGTGCCTCTTTTGTATGACACATTAAACTGAGGCCCCATTTGCCTTCTCAGGTGGATGTAAAAGATCCCATGGCATTATCTGAAGAAGAGCAGAGGAGCTGGCATCATGGCCAAGCAACATATATAAAAAAAACATATTACCTAATCATTCTTACTTTGCTGTTTGTGGGAGCTTGCTGTGCACAAAATGGCTGCTGAGTTTTTCACGTTACAACAGTGACTACATTTCAAAAGTATTTAATTGGCTGTAAAGCGCTTTGAGATGTCTGATGGTCATGAAAGGTGCTATATAAATGCAAGTCTATCTTTTTCTTTCATTAAATGTTTAGAAATTACTTTCGCACATTTTAGTACACCTGTTTGTTTTCAGTCAGAGTTTCAGATCTTATTAACAGAAATTCCTTGCTCTCATATTTCTAACATTCCCTCTTGAATTAATAAAAGTGGAATGAGCAAACGAATGGTTCTGGACTGAAACGTCCTAAATCTGCTTTCCTATATGTTTTTTTCAATCAGCTCACAGAATATCTAACTCAGTGGATAATAACATTGAGGCATGTTCAGTTAATTCACATTTCCTCTCTGCATGACAGCACTCTAAAACGTTTGTCTTGATTCATATACAAATATTACAGCAGTACTTCATTTACAAACCAGACAAAATAATTACAGGGTCTGCTGGAGCAGAAAGATGTATAACCTACTGAATTACAGTGACAAGATGCTGGAAGATCGAGCTTCCAGGTTGCCTCATGGCTCAATCCATTTACAGCTGGGCAGCTCTAAATATTTAATTACTTTTTTTCATTATTCTAAATTTAAATAGGTGCCTAATCCCGATTATTTAATGTTTCCTTAAAGAAATACACGCACTCATCTCATTGTGATTCCCGCCCCAAGGGAACAAGGCCTCACACAGATTTACTCGAAAGCACTAGTGTTTGAGAGATCTCCCATCACGAGTGATTCCCACTTTCTTATTCAGAGAACATATGCATGAGGGACTACATACTCAGGGAGCAGGATTTTCCTGTCGGTGAGCAGGGGAGCGAGGCCTACTCACCGACGCGTAAAATGATGCGCAGCGACATCGGGCGGAACCCCCTCCCCGTCATTTAAATTTTCTGGGAAGTGGAGGCGCAGCAAAATCAGCTGTGCATCCAGCGGCCTGTCAGTGGCCAAGTGAGGCCATTGACAGAGTCATTAAACTAATTAGTGGACCTGCCCGTCCAACCTTAAGGTTAGCGGGCAGGCCAGGAGCCCCGGCGGGAATTAGAAAAAGCATGAAAACTCATCCACGGGTGGGATAGGGTTTCTTCTAGGTTTTTAAAAATTTTAATAAAGTTTTTGTAAGAAATTATGGACATGTCACAACTTATGGACAGTATCACATGAGGGGACATGTCAGGGAAATTTTATTTTTCTATTTTTAGCTTTTTTACAGTTAGAGCCGATCTCCCCGAGGCAGCGCTTAGCTTCAGGGAGATGAATGCATTCTTTCGTGTGCTTGTGTGAAAAAGCACACTCTCGATTTTGGGATTCACCCCCCTCCCCCCCACCCACACAGGGAGCGCATAGCGCTTCCATGTGGATGTCATGCTGGGCGGGCCTTAATTGACCCGCCACGTAAAATGGCACTGCACCTCCGATCGGGGGTGCCGATCAGAAGCACACCTGTGCTCACCCGCCCTTCAACTTTGCCCCCGATGGGGGGAAAATCTTGCCCAAGGATCCAGCACGTTTCGCTTTTCATTCCAGTGACCAGTTGTTGCTTTCCTCCCGTTTTTAATTCTCGAAAGGCTGCTTTCTGTTGCTTTTCAATTGACCTCTGACCCCTTTTGTGTTTGTTGTTTTTCCTTTTGACTGCTCAGTGCAAACCTGCCTCACAAGGGTTTGCGCTGTTTTCCCAATCACTATGTTGTGGGGGATGTGCGAATGTAAAAAAAAAACACCAGAAAAGGGTATTTATCCCATCCAACTTGCCTCACCCCACACCTTCATAAATCATGCACGGATTTATTTTTTCAGGTCTGCGGTCTCATTGAGATTTTACAGACTTTGGGATGAAAGTAACCTATGTTTGAACTTCCTGGGTGAGGGATGGGAAGCATTAGATTGGATCTTCATATCCTCTGAATATTATTTAGTCTATCTTCATTATTTGTGAACAGTTATGATCTCCGTTTTGCAAGAAGTATACAGAGACACTGGAGAAGGTGAAGAAAAACTTTACATGGGGACATGAGAATCAAGAGGTTATACCTATTTGGAAGGTTTTGAATAGGCTGGGGCTCTTTTCATTAGGGAGGGAAGGCTGAGGGATAATAGAGATCTTTAGAATTATTCAGGAGTTTGATAGGGTGCACGTAGAGAAAATATCTCCACTTATGGGGGAGTTCAAAGCTAGGGGACATAAAAATAAGATAGTCAATAATAAATCCAGTAAGGAATTCAGGACAAACTTGTTTATCCAGACAGTGACTGGCATGTGAGAGTTGCTGTCACATGGAGTGGTTGAGGCAAATAACATAGATGCTTTGAAAGGGATGCTAGATAACTCCATGAGGGGGAAATGAAAGGTCAGGTTACATGGAGGCACATATGGAGCAGAAGCACTGGCATAAACCAGTTCACAGGAATGGCCCATTTCAGTTTTGTAGTTTGTTATTATAATTCTATTTTGCTGCCATATGAAGCTCCTGCTATCTAAAAATGGGCTCATTTTCAAACGATGTCAGTGGAAATCAACTCACAGATGCTAACAAAGGTCGAATGAGTGATCTTCAGTTGTCAAGAATCTAATTTACATTTTACATGTTACACTCCACTGGACAGCTTAACCTCAGATTGGTTGTAAATTACTATGCCAGAGTGTGGAAATGCCATGCAAATTGCCTGGAATGAAATAAACATGGTTGGTGTGAAAAGAATGATTGGTGAACACATTATGAAAACAGGAAGGTTTTCAGATATTTATGCAGTTTTGCGTTGAAGGATCTCCATATGGAACAGCAACCATCTAACAGCTTCCTGATTCTCAGTGTCATGTATATCCAGCATTTCCAGTTTCATTTCAGAGAAGGTTATTACATAGGTATTCTGAAAAGAGCTTTAATTGCCACAGGAAAGATGCTTCTAGCCTATAGTTTAGTCAACATGGACTATGCACATGGAATTGGGTGAATCTGCTAAACAGAGTGACAATAGCAATAAAAACAGAAAATTCTCGAAATACTTGGCATGTTTGGCAGCATCTGTGGAAAGAGAAACAGAGTTAACGTTTCAGGTCAATGGCATTTGCCCAGGACGGGGTGGGAATTTGCTGTGAGTGGGAATTTGGTGCAGAGGTGAAGGAGGTACTGAGTACTTCAAACCAAGCTGAAACAGTAAGTACGTAAATTATCAAAGTAATTACGTAATTAAAATTGACAAAATAGAGGATACCAACATTGAAGGGATCTGAACTGAATTCATTCTCCCATCGCTTCGATGAGTGAGCGTTCAGCAAGGAGATCAGTTGTTCAAAGTCTAACTTGGCGTCATCTCATATGTGATATCAAACCAAATCTTGATTTGCAGATATTACATAATATGAAGGAATCCAACACGGCTGCCTGTCACTCATGTTCATGCTGTGGGAGGGCTATAATTCCCAACATGCCTGGAGTTCTGGCACAAGCACAGAGAGTGGCTGGGGTACACACCACACATGCTCAAAGACAGAGGCTCAGGATAGCACAGCAAGATTACTCAGGTGGCTGGTTTGTGGCACAAAAACCTGACTACTGGACCAGGCATTTTGGACGTGGACAAGTTTAGAGCGGTGCTGAAGAGACAGTAGCTGAAGTGCAGTCATTAGTTCTGTGCAGCTGGGGCTCAGAGAAGCCCCCAGGAGCAGTAAATAGCTCTGGGCTGCTGAAGTTCTGATAGCTCAGTGAAGCTTCAGTTGTTGGCCGCAGCTCCGTTGGGGTGTTGGGGCCCAGAGAAGTTCAGGAGCAATTGTCAGCTAGAAAGCTGGGAGGTGAGCAGCAGTTGTTTGCATCAGTGTGGCTGAGGAGCTGGGACAGTGCTTGTGTTTAGCTGCTAGGGTGTAGCCTGGTCAACACAATGGGACGCAATCCCAGAAGGAGGTCAGCTCAGCTGGAAAAGAAGACCAAGAGAGCTGGATCTGGGAGCAGAGCAGGGAAAGATCTGGAAGAGTGTGCCTCTTGGTGAGAATTGTACCCGTGAAGCTGCTATCGGCTGGGGATCAGGCTGCCTCTTTGAAGAAGAGGAGTTGAAATTCCTCTTGAGGAAGACAGAGTTGCTGAGAAAATTCATGGAATCTCTCTTGGTTGTGTCTGCAGTGTAATGTGCAATTTGTGATCTATTCGACCTCAGTTTACCTGTTAATTCATGTTTACCTCATGTGAATTCTGGACATTACATTATAAGATAGGTAAAGTTGACTGTTTGCTTTTCTGACTTTTGTTTAGTAAAAGCTCCTCTGTTTGTTTAAAACCATGGAATAGTGAGGCTTTATTCCCTTAGTAAGTAACTGTGATTTCAAATTTTGTCTACTTTAAACAAAATGTTACTGGTCCCCAAGGGTTTCATAACAAAATGAAGTCACTGTTGAAGGGGTGGGGGAGGCATTGACTCTGCACAGTGCTGACTTGTCCTTTAGGGGCCTGACTCTGTTCTCCTCAAATGTTGGGATTGCTTGATGACAGAGGCTTCTCCATTTGGATCTGTCCAGGTTTGTTTTTTTATTCCCATGTAATGGCTTCCAGCTTACAGGCTCTGATTGGCTTTCAGAATGTCTTAGTATGTGAGTTTGGGGTGTCCAATGTTGCAGGTTTCCATGCTCAGCCAGCTGTAGCATACTGCCTCTGCTATGTGGGAATCCTCCATAAGAACAATATGGCCAACCCAGTGAATAAACATCTGATACATATAAATAATTGAGTAACACATGGGCCAGGATTTTACAGCCCCTCCTGCCCGGTGGGATATTATAGTCCCGCCGAATTGAATGGAGATTTGAATGGCCTGCCACATCCCCCGGGGGAGAAAATCCGCAGTGGAGCCATAAAATCCTGGCTGTGGGAATAAGGAAATACTTAAACCAAAACAAGTATATACCAAAATTAGCTACACGTTTCATTGAGATGGTAGGACAGCTGAGATCCATGGCCTGAAATTCCTGTGCTTTATGTGATTTCTGAGTTTGAGGAGTGGCTGGAGTCACTTCAGGGCATACAGAACTCTGAAAGTATCCAGAAGGGCATGTTTCAGGAGGTGGTCCCCTAGGAGTTACAGGGCATCCAGGATGATAATAAGTGGTTGCCCATCCAGCAGGATAGGAAGAGGCAGGCAGTGTAGGAATACTCCTAGAGTGTAGACCTCTCAAACTAGTTTACTGCACTGAATACGAGGGTGGTGACGTCTTAGGGGAATGCAGTCCAGAGCACATCCATGGTACTGTAGCAATGCAGTAGTCAGAGGTTAAAACCCACATTACAAGTTAACCTTCCTGCAAGAGCAATAATCCTTGCTCTGCTGAGCTGCAACCAATCCATCTTGAACTAGGTCCCTCCTGCCCTAGAACTGATTCCAAAGCTCCAGATATCCAAAGCCCTCTCTCTTACACCTTTTCACAAGTCACATGTTAACCTGTCTAATCCTACTATTCCTACACTCACTAGCTGTCTTTAACATTTCTTGTTATGCTCTGTCTACTCATGACGGTAACACCCACCATCCATTTCAACCGCTGTTGCCCTGTATCAAGAAATTAAAACTAAATCATAAATATAGTTCACTACTGACAGACTCAATACAGCCAACAATGTCTGATTGTGCAGTACATTGATGTAGAAGACTCTCACTGAGAACAAGTGAAACGTTCATTTACATTTGATAATGATTATTTACTATCAGCAAACAAGCACATAAAAAATTCATGAAACCTGTACAAAACGGACATTTACAGGTTGCTTGGTTGTTGGCTGCTGATAAGAAGTCATCATTTAAAAGGAAACTAAAATGTTGGTGAAAACAAAGAATTACAAAGAACGTACAGCACAAGAGCAAAGAATGTTGGAAAAACTCAGCAAGCCAGGCAACTGAGTTCTGATGAAAGGTCATTGACCTAAAACATTAACTCTGTTTCTCTTCACAGATGCTGCCTGACCTGCTGAGTTCTTGCAACGTTTTTTGTTCTTGTTTCAGATTTCCAGCATCTGCAGTATTTTGCTTTTTATACTTTACAAGAAACAGGCCACTTGGCCCAACTGGTCCATATCGACGTGCGTGCTCCACATGAGCCTCCTCCCACCCGACTTCATCCAATCCTATGAACATAGCCTTCTGTTTCTTTCACCTTCACATATCTATCCAACTTCCACTTCTGGAAGCTTCACCTATATTGTGGCCAGCCCTAGTTTGTCAATGTACCTGCAATGCTGCTTCAAGGTGTGTTCAGTTATGATTCTGAAATCTTCATTGGCAAGATTCTCGGGTCGCTGGGCGGGCGTGGTGTGCGAGCCTGGGAGCGGCCGTGAAATGGGCTGCCACCCGCGATTTCACACTGGCTGGCCAATCAACAGCTAGCTAATATGAAAGGCGTGCTGAAAGGCCCAGCGCTGCTGGGGTCGGGGTGGGAAGAGGGCGAGCGCTGAAGTCAGCATGGGCAAGGGGGAAGCACGCAATGAAAGCTCCCTGAAGGCAGGGAGCTGCCTCGGGGAGCTGAAGAATGTTAAAGCCAAAAATAAACATTATGAAATTCTGAAAAAAATTTCCACCCGTAAGAGTCACTCACCTAAACATATTGATGATAAAAATTCTGTCCAAACATTGTTTTAAAATTAATATTGGGAATCTCATCCTGGGCTCGGATGAGGTTTCCTCAAAAATCCAAAGGTTGCCAGGCCGATTTGTCCCCTCCCCCCGCCAACTGTAACGTTGGACAGGCAGTGAAAAGTCCAGGTCGGTTAATATATTAATGGCCTTAATCGGCCTCTTAATTGTTGGCGGGCTTGCTGCTGACTCTTGCGCGCGCCTGCCAACCAAAATATCGCGTGAATGCGCAATGACATCAGGACGTCAGCGCGTGCTATTTTACACCCGATCGGGTCGGGCATGCGCCTGCACAAGGGACGTAAAATTCTGCCCCGTGTTACTCGTTGATTGTGTAGTTTGGGACAAACCTGCTACGGGCTCCGCCATGTGGTCCCATGGTGCTGCACACTTATTGTTACATCGATGGAGCAGAATGCAGACATGATGAAACTTTACTTTCATCCTCAACACTCCCTACGCCCCTGCCAATGGCACCTGCCTCATCTTGCCCACTTTTGCAGCAGTGAGTAAAAAGTATCTTGGGAAAATAAATTAAGAAGGAACCTATTTCCTCTGAACCAGGAGAGCTCTTTGATATTACCTTCAGTGATTCCATCAATGTCACCTTAGTCACTCTGCTGAAGGATGATCTTCTCAATTTCACTCAGTGGTATCAGGTTCTGGAGCCTACCTCATGGTCATTTCTCTCCTGTGAGGTGCTGCCTTGTCCTGGAAAAACAGAGAAGCCAACGTAAGATGGTGAAATTGTTGGGAAGATTTCCGTAGTTTGAAATTTTGCGATGTTGCACTGGTTGCCGAGCTTCGGTCTAAAGTAGTGGAATTCAGAAAATCAGGTGCAGTGTTCTTTAATCTAGATTTCCAATCTGTGTTCCTGTCAGCTGAAGCTCCAGGCTGTGAGCAAAGTCTTACAAAATTAGAAGCACAGTCATATTCCAGTGCCCTGCAGAAGATCATAGGGACCATCATAACAAGTGCACTCAGAGGGAAGAATTGGTTTTGGGCAAGTCCCTTAAAGACTGTGCCTGAATGAACACCAAGAATATGAATTGTTGGTACAAAGCATGCCTGGGAGTTGGTAATGAGGTATATCAATGTTGAGGCTGCCACTTAGGGTGGAATTTTCAGCTCCTGTTGGTGGCAGGCGTCTTGACAGGCGTGAGCGGACAATATGGCAAGAAGGCCAAAAATCAGTTTTATGCCGGATCCGGCGTGTTTCCTATCACTGCATAATTTATGAGGCGGGAAGGGGACGAGACGGCATGAAAATCCACCATTGCGGCTGGCAGGTTAAATATTTTTAAAATTCATTTAGGGAATGTGGGCATCGCTGGCTAGGCTATCCCTAATTGCCCTCGAGAAGCTGATGGTGAGCTGTCTTCTTGAACTACTGCAGTCCCTATGGTGTAAGTACACCCACAGTGCTGTTAGGGAGGGAATTCTGACCCAGCAGCAGTGAAGGAACGGTGATATATTTCCAAGTCTGGTTGGTGAGTGGCTTGGAGGGGAACTTCCATGTGATGGTTTTCCCATGTATCTGCTGCCCTTGTCCTTATAGATGGTAGTGGTCGTGGGTTTGGAGGGTGCTGCCTAAGGAGCATTGGTGAGTTTCTGCAGTGCATCTTGTAGATGGTACACCCTGCTGCTACTGTTCATCAGTGGTGGAGGGAGTGAATGTTTTTTGTGGAAGGGGTGCCAATCAAGTCGGCTGCTTTGTCTTGGATGGTGTCAAGCTTCTTGAGTGTTGTTGGAGCTGCACTCATCCAGCAAGAGGAGAGTATTCTATCACACTCCTGACTTGTGCCTTGTAGATGGTGGACAGGCTTTGTGGAGTCAGGAGGTGAGTTATTTATTGCACAATTCCTAGCCTCTGACTTGCACTTGTAACTACAGTATTTATATGGCTAGTCCAGTTCAGTTTCTGGTCCATGGTAACCCCCAGGTTGTTGATAGTGGGCGGATTCTGCGATGGTAATGCCATTGACTGTCAAGGAGCAATGATTATTCTTTCTTGTTGGAGATGGTCATCGCCTGGCATTTGTGTGGCACAAATGTTACTTGCCACTTGTCAAACTAAGCATGGGTATTGTCTAGGTCTTGTTGCATTTGGATATGGACTGCTTCAGTGTCTGAGGAATCATGAATGGTGCTGAACATTGAATCATCAGCAAACATCCCCATTTCCGACCTTATGATAGAGGGAAGGTTATTAATGAAATGGTTGAAGATGGTTGGGCCCAGGGCACTATCCTGAGGAACTCCTGCAGTGATGTCCTGGAACTGAGATGGTCAACCTCCAACAACGACAATGATCTTCCTTTGTGCTAGGTAAGACTCTACCCAGGGGAGAGTTTTCCCCATGATTCTTCTTCCCCCAGTGTCTTTTTTCACATCCGCTACCACGCTTAGTGCTAATCTGGGACAATTCTGGCCTATGTCTATTGTCATGTGGCTTAGCATATGTGTCCAAGCATGGCAATGGTGCTGCTGCTGTCCTATCTGAGCTGCGGAAGAATGCTCACTTTTGACAAGCTTTTCTAAGTGCATGGCCACATCCCTCACCCTCTAGCCCCTCACTAGCATATGCTTGTGTACTTCCTTCAGTCTGTGCTGCCTTGCCCACCCCCCACACCCCCCGGCCCCACCCGCACAGCTGCCCTTGTTCCGTCATTGCACCAAAAGCCAGCTGAGAATAATGACTTGCCTCTGCCCCCCATCCCCCTGCCAAATGCATGGCATCCTCGCGAGTGCTGCATAAGGTTGTGTGCACTCATCTCTGAGTTCCCCTCGAAGTTCAGCACTCCAGGCAAAGGCAAGCACTTTCAAAGGCAATCGTAAATCATGCCGCTCTGAAGTCTCGCCGACGTGGGAGGTAAATTTGACGTCGGGGAATGATTCCAGTGTGTAGCCACAATGATGAGCTGCAAATGCATTAAAATTAAGTTCCAGATGTTAGACAGCAGGAAATGGAGCCTGCCATTAATAGACAGAGCGTAAAACTGGTATTCTGCCTTCTCGCCATATTGTCTGCTCTCGCCCGCCATGCTGCCAACAGCAACGGAAAATTCCAGCCTTACACTTACACTGGAAGCAAATCTGGAAGGAGATTACTTCTTCACAATAGTTATGTATGATAACTCTTTAAAAATGCTACAATGCAGCATGAGAGAGATAAAATATCTGCATCGTGTGCATTTTGGATGGTTAATCAATATAATGTCATGGTGGCTAGCCATTTCTTGGCAGTCATGGGGAAGTCTATCAACTTCTTCCAAATTAGATTTTAATTATCTCCAGCTTTCTGTTGTTTAGCTATGGGCAGAATTTTCTGGCTGTCGGGTGGGCGGGCCTGACCCAATCTCCGGTGGGTGGGGAGCTGATCCCCGCCAAGAGAAGCAGGCCCCGTCGCCATTTTAAGTGGGCAGACCTATTAAGGCCCGCCCAGCGTGATATCCGGCGGGAAGCGCCAGGCGCTCCCTGTATGGGCGGGGGAGGGGATTCCCCAAATGCAAGAGTGCGCTCTTTCGCGCATGTGCATGAAAAAGCGCACATCCCCCTGAGGCTAAGTGCTGCCTCAGGGAGATCGCTGACAGCTTTATAAACTTTAAAAACAGAAAAATAATAAAATCCTTAACATGTCCCCCCCATATGACAATGTCACGTGAGATGCGATATGTTAATAAATTTCACTGAAACTTTAATAAACTTTTTAAACCCTACCTGAAACATCATCCCGCGGTGGATGAGGTTTCATGTTTTTTCAGAAGCCCGCCGGGGCTCCTGGCCTGCCCGTCCATCCTGGCCTTTAATTGTTTTAATTATCCTGTCACTGGCCTCAATTGACCATTGACAGGTCGGCGGGCGGACAGCTGATCTTGCTGTACCCCCGCCTTCCTGAAAATGTAAATGGGGCGGGATGATGTCGGGTGTTCCACCTGATGTCTTCCCGTGTCATTTTGCCGTCGGCAAGCCGGACCCGACCCTGCTCGCTGGCTGCAAAATCCAGCCCTATGTGTCTGGTGCCCTGGGAGGGTTTCACAATTAACACCCCCTTACAAGCTTTTAACCATGAAGACTACGTGCATTTCCAACCAAAAGCAGCACGTTTCTGCCTGTTCCGATATAACTCTTTTGAGTACAAACACGTTTCCATCTGTTCCTATTCAGATGAAGTTACATTGTTTCATAGTTTGCCATTGTGAGATTTGAACTCTTGATAATCTTTTAAATCACCATGTTCAATGTAACTCTTTCGAGTACAAACCCGTTTCCATCTGCTTCAGATGAAGTTACATTGTTTCATAGTTTGCCATTGTGAGATTTGAACTCTTGATAATATTTTAAATGAAAACCAAATCAACAAAATTGGGATAAATCAGGCACAGCCCCTAATTCAGGTCAGCTGTAAAACCAAGAACAAAGTTTAAAGGAAACTTACAAACTTTAAATCAAAATGTGATTAAAGGGGTCAACAAAACACCCCAGTCCCCGTGGTGCCCACCGAGCACGGAAGGCCTCGAGAGTGCCAGCAGACACCGCGTGCTCCTTCTCCAGGGACATCCGGCAGCGAAAGTAGCCGCGGAAGAGGGACAAACAATCGGGCGGGACTCCCCTGTCGATCGCCCGCTGCCTGGACCTGTTAATGGCCAACTTGGCCAGGCCCAGGAGCAGGTTCACGAGGAGGTCCTCCTCCTTCCCGACCCCCTTCCGCACCGGGTGCCCATAGATCAGGAGCGTGGGGCTGAAGTGCAAACAAAACATCAATAAAAGGATTTTCAAATAACTAAAAAGGGAGTGCAGCCTACAACACCCTATGTATATATGGTCCACGGAATCCACAAGACCGCAAAAAGAGCATGTGTCCTGAGAGTCCGTGAACCTATGCATCCTCTTATTAAAAGGGACTGCTGCATGCAACACCCTCCAACCCAGGTCCCCGATAGAAAGGGGGAGGATACCTCTGTAGAGGGCCTCCCATCGGGGGCCTCCGCCACCGGACGGCAACAAGGCACGCCAGGGCGTGTCCGGTCGACGGACAAGGGTGAGAAAATGGAAGGTGTGCAGCAGCAGTCCGTACAAAAAGCCCCTCTTTGCCGTGCCAAAAGGCACAGAAGGCATGTCCCCGAGGCGGCTCATATTGCGGGGCACCAGCACCCGAGGGAGGGTTCGGGGCTTGGGGCCAACGTGGAATTCTGTCCGAACAGGGGAACGCTCAGACGGAAGACCACCGCGCACCTGGGCCGCCTCAAGACCCAAAATAACGTCGGGTCCGAGCACGACCGTTCTCAGGTTTTGGATGGCATCGGCTGCGACCTGGACACTCACAGACGCGCGTCGTGCCAACTCCTGCGGGAGCATCCAGCCCAGTCCTCCGCCACCCAGCACGTCCCCGATCCTGGTCACCCCTGCGGCCACAGCCCTCCTCTCCGCCAACCACTGAAAAGGACGGAGGGGCGGATTCCTGAGCAGCGGCTCTCTGACGAGAGCCGTTACTCCTGACGGGGGAGAGCTGCGTCGCGAGGCGACCACTTTCCAGACTTTGATCAGGTCCTGGTAAAAGACGGGCAACGCCTGCAAGGAGCCACCGAGGCCCAGCTGTTCTATAAACAGGAGCTGCACGTCATAATTCAGGCCGTGCACCTGACGGAAGAAATACGTCATCAGGGCACACCATCTAGGAGGAGGCTCGAACGTAGAGGTATCGCTGCAGGGTCTGAAGGCGGAAAGTCGCCACCTGTGTGCGTAGGCACACTAGCGCCTGACCACCCTCCCTAAGCGGGAGACTCAGAACCTCGGCAGCGACCCAGTGCAATCTTTTGTCCCAGAAGAAGTCGACTAACAATCTCTGGATTCTTGTGACAAAGTCCGGGGGAGGGGTCAAAGTGACCAGCCAATACCACAACATGGCGGCGATCAGCTGGTTTATGAGCAGAACTCGACCTCGGTAAGATAGCACTCGGAGCAGTCCTGTCCAGCGCCGCAGGCGAGCAAGGTGAGATCACTTTGAATACACATAACTGCATATAACTTGACATTGTAACTCTTTCGAGTACAAACACGTTTCCATCTGTTCCTATTCAGATGAAGTTGCATTGTTTCATAATTTGCCATTGTGAGATTTGAACTCTTGATACTCTTTTTGAGTAAACCTGTTTCCATCTGTTTCAGATGAAGTTACATTGTTTCATAGTTTGCCATTGTGAGATTTGAACTCTTGATAATCTTTTAAATGAACGTATCTTTGTAACTCTTTCGAGTACAAACACGTTTCCATCTGTTTCAGATGAAGTTACATTGTTTCATAGTTTGCCATTGTGAGATTTGAACTCTTGAGCTTAGGGTTACAAACCCAGTACCATAACCACTTGGCTATTTAGGCCAAGCGCGTGTCATCCTTGCGCAGGGGCCATGCTAAGCTTCTCTGTATCGTTCCAATTTTAGTATATGTGCTGCCGAAGCGAGCACTTAAATTTAAAGGAACCATAGTTTGCTATTGTGAGATTTGAACTCTTGATCTTGGGGTTACAAACCCAGTACCATAACCACTTGGCTATTTAGGCCAAGCCCCTGCTCTAATATATATGAACACAGGAGACTCCCCAGTTAATATCACAACCTGAATACAATTAAAGCTGATCAATATACAATTAACATACACCTATTCCTCCAATGTAAAACACATGTCAAAGTGCCCAAAATGGGAAGTGGTGTCTGGTATGGACCAACACATTTGTCATCCAAAGTGGGGACCACATATATAAAGACCCCTGTATAGGTGCTCAGGATCAGGTCTGAAACAAGCATTTCCCTTTCAGACACAAATAGATGGTTTAACACTTTTGAGTCTTACTTTCCAAAATTCATTCATGGCTGACAGCACCATGCATGCATGGTTGCCTGATTAGATGAGTGCTGATCACGTGGAACAAAGAGGCAACTTCACTGCCCAATTTCACTGAGCTCTGAGCGTGGGGAATGCCACTAGAGGGAAGCTCGCTGTTTGCAGGAAATCCAATGGCGGTGTAGATATTAAAGTCATACAGAATCACCTCTGAGGGGAAGCCATTCTTTAACAGATAAACTGGATAAAGAGTTGGACTTGAATTTTTTTGCCAGAAACGGATGTAGTTGGGTGCAATGCTGGTTTTACACAAAAGCCCAATGTCATTCACCATTGAAGTCAGTGAAGAGTAATATTAGATGGAGTGCTGAGAGTCAGGGATCAAACAGCTTACCAATCCTGGGAAGAATGAAGATTGACTGGACCAGTGGTCTGTATTTTCAATGCCTTGGCATCCTTTCAACAGCCCTCAAACGGACCACTGGTGGCTGCCTCCCAAAAGGTAAGTTTTTATTGATTTACTCAGCCAATTTTGGAGCTGGGAGGGGCAGGAGGGCCCCCTCCCAGCTGCACATTAAATATAGGAGCTGATAATAGCTGCCACTTGCTCCCTTATGCTTCCTTCCTGGACTGTGCCTAATGCTGGTCCGGTCGATCTTCATTCTTCCCAGGACTGGTAAGCTGCTTGACCCCTGACTCTCAGCTCACCGGTAGTAAACAAATAAGGCCAGCATTATTTTATGTGGACATCACATTTTGGGATTAATTTTAACTTAACCTGCCTACCAGGAAACTGGCAGGATTAGGTGGAACACTGGTTTTGCACCCCATCTAATATTACTCTTCACTGACTTCAATGGTGAATGACATTGGGCTTTTGTGTAAAACCAGCGTTGCACTCAACTAGGTCTCTTTCTGGAAAAAAATTTCAAGTCCAACTCTTTATCCAATTTATCTGTTAAAGAATGGCTTCCACTCAGAGGTGATTCTGTATGACTTTAATATCTACACCACCATTGGATTCCCTGCAAACAGTGAGCTTCCCCTAGTGGCATTCCCCATGCTCAGAGCTCAGTGAAATTGGACAATGAAGCTGCCTCTTTGTTCCACATGAGTTCATCACTCATCTTATGAGGCAACCATGCATGACTCCTACTGAGCCCACTCGCAGACTCAAAAGTCAGCACTGCACCAATTTGGCTAAATTAGAGGTTAAAACCTAGGGGCTTAATTTAGCCTAGGAGGCTCTAATTTTTGTGATTATCTACAATGTTTATGTGCATGTTGTGGTTCCTTACTGTGTTAATACTGGAGTCCCAATTTCTTGGTAATCCCGCCATTGAGTAAGAGATGAATGATAGTTACACTGCAGTTCAGTTCACCGTGGATGTACTCAATCTGAAATAGTCTGATTAGGCTTGGCTGTCTGTAGCCATTGATTGAACAAACTCCAGCATAATGGAATTCCTGAAAACCTTCAGCACTACAAGAATACGATTAGTCAAGGAAAATTGCTTAATGAAGCTATTTGTTTAGCCATGGCCTAAAATTCATACTGTATGCTGAATTTTGCAGACTTGACATACCTTTTCTTCAATGGTGAATTCCAAACAGCATCGAATTTAATACCAAACAAACAGTATTGTGCAGACGGACTCCAAATTCTCCCAGTTGTCAAGGCAACCGTTGCACGAAAGCAGAAGCTCCATTGAATTCACAATGGGTTCCTTTAAAGATTGGGGAATATCATTATTTCTCAATCACAGAGCTGCTGGTCTTTTCCTTGAGGATTTGAATAGGCTTTGCCAAGGACAAAGCTGGCAAAGCAAAGCAACAATTGGAGATAATTCAAGAAACTTGCAGATGGTCAGATTTTTCATACACAACACATCAGTAAATTAATTCCTTATGTGATGTAAAAGATTCGCCTTGAGAGCTGTGTACTGGGATCTTGTTTCCCCAGCTAGGCTGCTTGGCTGAAGAAGAACATTTGTAAGGAAGAATTATGGTTGTACCACTAATGTTGGATATTTCATTTCCATCACTGGAAATTTTGAATTAAGTAGCAATAATGACAAATGTAGAAAAAACCTAACAAAATTACAAATAAAGAAAAATACCGAGAAAGATTAATGTCACGCTATATTTAATGGAGCGCACAATTTACAGATGTAACAAGCATAAATACAAGGTCACAGTCGCCACACAAGATTAACTGTGGTATATTGTACTGAGAACCTTAAAATTAGGAAAACCATAAAAAGTTTATTAAAATCTATTGGTTAGTGGTTATTTGGACCAAGACTGCGACTCATAGAAGTTCCAGTGAGAAAGGCCTTAAGCATGATTCTCTAAGTACCAACAGATCAGTCTAATAACAGGAATGATTATTTGGGCAGACCTATACATCACAACCAGGGAAGGATAAACATTAAAGGAAAATTAGCATACAATACATGGAGAGGGGAATGAACAGGTACAGCTGAGCCAACAACAGCTTAATAAAATGGAAAAGGGGAAAATGGAGCCTTTCACAACTGCAGTATCATCAACTCTTAGTCCAGAGCACACTTATAGGTCAACGCAAACTAGATGGCATTGCTCTCTCTCCCTAGAGACCTGAAATGCAATATGGATCTAAAGAATGGGTCAGAGCAGGAGCCACTTCCCACGGAAAGTGCGCTGTCATTCAAGGTCGACATCCAGGGAGAGGGAACGAGCCAGACAGCGTGAGCACTCCGGGTCATGAGAGCGAGACCAGGAATGTAGGAGGAGTTGCTCAAGGTCACATCACAGAAGACGGTCAATGTTCCCACGATGACATAAGTCAAATTCAATTTCGCCTTTGAGACAGACAGATCAGGATTCAAAAGAACATGTGATCTCGGAGGCCGACATGGAGGGGAAAACCAAAGAAGAGATTGAACTACTGAAGCTGTTGGGGTTTTGACACTATGAAGGGCAAGAAACTGGATGGCTCTGTTAAGGCTGACACTGTTAGTGTGCAGCAGAAAAGGAAGTACATGAACAGAAAGGATAGATTTAACAGACCTCTAGATTTCATTGCATAACTCCTTTTTGGCTTGTAATTACATGATGGTAGATGCGACATTCTTTACACTGTGGCCAGGGCGCTGACAGCCATTGCTCATTTGCCATAACTTCCAGACAGAGTCCTGGGTTATTTAGTTTGCACCCTAGAGTATGGCACTGGTGGGAGGCATGGTCTTCAAGCCTGACAGAGAAGGTTTGACTGCATTTGTGATGTTTATTCTGCATATTGTTTTCAAATTACTGTACTATTAGCAAGGAATAAAAATACAAAATGACAGAAAAGAAAAGCCATGAAAATTTGAACCAATTTACAGAAGAACACAAGAAATAGGAGCAGGAATAGGGCAGCTGGATCAAAATCCTGGAATTCCCTTCATAACAGCACTGTGGGTGTATCTACACCACATGGATGCAGCAGTTCAAGATGACAGCTCACATCACCTTCTCAAGGGCAATTAGTGATGTGCAATAAATACTGGCCTAGCCAGCGACACCCAGATCCCACAAATGAATTAAAAAAACACACACACACACAAACACACATACCTGAGAAAGATACAGGTCAAGAAAATAGTGCACTTTTATAAGTTATAAACAAAGGAATAGTTAAGCACTCACGCGTTTAGCTCATTGCAGGAAAAGCAACCGTTATGGGTTCTTTGAAGGAAGCATCTTCATTCTGAAAAGGTAGTTTAGGTGGTTTCAAAAGCATATATCAGCATTTTTGCAGGATTCCCTTGAAGAGAAGGATGTTCAGCTGGTCTTGAAGTGAGTCACTTGTAGTTCTCTTATGAGGACATCAGGTTTCTGTGCTGGCGGACTTTTTGAAAAGGAATAGCTGGGAGACTTTAAGATATAGTCATCGCCAGATTTTTAAAGGCATGAATCTTATTGCCTTTTCCTGTGGCCGCTGTTTCTTGGCATGCTCTCTGTAGACTGACCAGTATCGCTCTGGTTCTTGGGATAATAGATTTGTTATCTGAAGACAGTTTCTGTCGATGATCACCCAACCAAATACTTAAATTGTCCACCCAGAATGGTTTAAAGTGAGAAGCTATTGTGATACAATGGAGACTGAATGGGGTGTCTGTTCACACCCACTTATGGTAACTTTGCTTCAGCGCCTTTCTTTGCTAAGTTTCAAATTTAGAAGTCTATCCTTTCTTTGCAAAGTTTCAAATTTAGAAGTCTATTGATTTTGACATTTGGTAAATCACATAAAATAGCTGGCCTAAATTCCACAGATGGGTTCTGTCTGGGTATGTCCATTCAAAGGGACAGGCCCCTGCACAAGGTTATTCAATCAGGGACTTTTGGGAGTCTTGAGACAGAAATTGAAAAAATCATCTGAACTTTCAGCAGCCATCTTAGCAGTCTTGCTAGTGTCCATTTTTAAATAAGAGACAGTTTCATAAGAGTTTATACTGAATGTAGCCCATGGTTAAAGTAATGAATAGGACATGCCTTCACTGGGAATGACACCCTCCATTCTCCCTCTCACAACCATACCCGCAACCCACTCCCTCAACATACACTATAAACAGCACTCAACAGCCATTTAATATCATCATGAAACCATTGAGAAGCTCATAAATCTGTCAAAATAGCCAAGATCACATTCCCTTTCACAGCTTTTTTTTATTCATTCATGGGATGTGGACTTTGCTGGCTGGGTACACCCACTGTGCTATTAGGAAGGGAGTTCTGGGATTTTGACCCAGTAACAGGGAAGGAACGGCAATATTTTCCAAGTCAGGATGGTGAGTGACTCAGAGGGGAACTTCCAGTTGTTGTGTCCCCATGTATCTGCTGCCCTTCTGCTTCTCGATGGTAGAGATTGTGGATTTGGAAGGTGCTGTCTAAGGAGCCTTGGTGAATTCCTACAGTGCATCTTGTAGATAGTACACACTGCTACTACTCTGCGTTGGTGGAAGGAGTGAAAGTTTGTGGATGTGATGCCAATCAAGTGGGCTGCTTTGTCTTGGATGATGTCGAGCTTCTTGAGTGTTGTGGCAGCTGCACTTATCGAGGCAAGTGGGGAGTATTCCATCACACTCCTGACTTGTGCCTTGTAGGTGGTAAACAGGCTTTGGGGAGTCAGGAGGTGAGTTACTCATCACACAATTCCTAGCCTCTGACCTGCTTTTGTAGCCACAGTATTTATATGGCTAGTCCAGTTCAGTTTCTGGTCAATGGCAACCCCCAGGATTGGGGGTTTCAGTGATGGTAATGCCATTGAACATCAAGGGGCGATAGATGGATTGGAGATGGTCATTGCCTGACACTTGTGTGGCGCAAATATTACTGGCCACTTGTCAGCCCAAGCCTGGACATTGTCCAGGTCTTGCTGCACTTGGACATAGACTGCTTCAGTTTCTAAGGAGTCGCTAATGGAGCTAAACATTAGTGTACATCCCCACTTCTGTCCTTATGATGGAGGGAAGCAGCTGAAGATGGTTGGGCCTAGGACACTACCCTGAGGAACTCCTGCCATGATGTCCTGGAGCTGAGATGATTGACTTCCAACAACCACAACCATCATCCTTTGTGCTAGTTATGACTCCAAACATTGGAGAGATTTCCCCCGATTCCCATTGACTCCAATTTTGCTATGGTTCCTTGATGCCACATTCAGTGAAGTGTGGCCTTGATGTCAAGGCAGTCACTCTCACCTCACCGCGGGCATTCAGCTCTTTTGTCCATGTTTGAATCAAGGCTGTAATGAGGTCAGGAGCTGAGTGGCCCTGAAAGAACCAAAAGTGGACATCAGTAAGCAGGTTATTGCTAAGTAAATGCCGCTAGATAGCACTGTTGATGACCCCTTCCATCACGTTACTGATGATGGAGAGTGGACTGATGGGGCGCTTATTGGCCGGGGTTGGATTTGTCCTGCTTTTTGTGTTGGGCAATTTTCCACAAAGCCGGGTAGATGCCAGTGTTGTAGCTGTACTGGAACAGCTTGGCTAAGGGCATGTCATATTCTGAAGCACAAGTCTTCAGTACTATTGCCAGAATATTGTCAGGCCCATAGCCTTTGCATTATCCAGTGCCTTCAGCCATTTCTTGGTATTGTGTGGAGTGAATTGAATTGGCTGAAGACTGGCATCAGTGATGCTGGGAATCTCTAGAGCAGGCCAAAATGGATTATCCACTCCGCACTTCTGGCTGAAGATTGTTGCAAATGCTTCAGCCTTATCTTTTGCACTGATGTGCTGGGCTCCTCCATCATTGGGAATGGGGAGACTTGTGGAGCCTCCTCTTCTACTGAGTTGTTTACTTGTCCTCCACCATTCATGACTGGATGTGGCAGGGCTACAGATCTTTGATCTGATCCGTTGGTTGTGGGATCATTCAAGACTGGGCATCCATGTGGCACTGTGGGCCATCAGCAGAAGCAGCATTGCACTCAAACACAATCTGTGCCACTACTCCATTGCCTCCCCCATTGTTGAGCAGAATCCATTATTGGGTTTGGACATCAGCCAAACGTTCACAATGAGATTCAACTGACCAAAAGTGTTAACAACCTATGCTGAGCTGGATCCACTCATAAGTTTGGAACTCAATCACACATTCATAATAAAACTCAATTGAATAACTGTGCCAACAAACTCTCCTGAACAAAATTCATTAAAACCTTTGAAGGCAGCCAGACCCTTAGCCAACCGACCAAGGTTTTGAAACGACCAAACAGATAGCTGACCTGAACTTCAAAGTTAATGAAAGGTCATCCAGCCATCAAAGCTTTGAAACAGCCAAACAGATGACTGAGCTGAACTTTAAGGGAAAATAGTTGAAGCTCTGGGCACATTTCACACCCATCATCTCTGGATTTCACTATTGTAAAATGATGAGTGGACAATGTATTCTAAAGTGTCTGAAGACCTTTCCAATTTCACAATGCTGTTTATTCCCTTGACAGCTAGCCAGATATCAGAAGTGACAACCTGGCAACCACATTACTTAATGGTCACTTATCTTTTTAAAACAAAGCTCTATCACCACTCACTCTGTCAAAAGCACACTTAACTTATGATACATTATTTTATAATGACATGGAAGTTGGCAACACTTTTTGAACTCAAGGCTTCATACAGTTCTCGTCACCAAACCAATGTTCACCCATGGTGCATGACACCTCTGTGCTAGTATGAATCATGTCACTATCCAAAACTGACTCCAATCCATGAGAATTGCAAAGGCCTGAAATGCCCGCTTTCACAATGGTGCAGCATGTGGATTCCCAGCCCGCCCCTTAGCCCGCACTGCTATAAAGGATGTGATAACTGGACATTTAGAAAAGAATAGTAAAGTTGGGCAGAGTCAACATGGATTTATGAAAAGCAAACCAAGTTCGACAAACTTGTTGAATTTTTTTGAGGATCCTACTTGTAGCATAGATAAAGGAGAACAACTGGATCTGGTGCATTTGAATTTTCAGAAGGCTTTGGTTAAGGTCCCACACAGGAGGTTAGTAAATAAAATTAGGGTGCATTGAATTGGGGTAAATATAATAGAATGAATTGAAAATTGGTTAGCAGACAGAAAGAGAGTAGGGGTAAACAGATCATTCCCAGGATGGCAGGCTGTTACTAATGGGGTACCGCAAGGATCAGTGCTTGGCCCCCAGCTGTTCACAATCTATATAAATGATAAGACCATAAGACATAGGAGAAGAAATTAGGCCATTCGGCCCAACGAGTCTGCTCCGCCATTCAATCATGGCTGATAAGTTTCTTAACCTCATTCTCCCGTCTTCTCCCTGTAACCTTTGATCCCCTTACCAATCAAGAACCTATCTATCTCAGTCTTAAATACACTCAATGACCTGGCCTCCACAGCCTTCTGTGGCAATGAATTCCATAGATTTGGACGTGGGGACCAATTGCAATATTTCCAAATTAGCTGATGATGCCAAACTGGGTGGGAATGTAAGTTGTGAGGATGATACAAGGAGGCTTCAGCAGGATTAGGAAAGGCTAATTGAATGGGCTAGAATATGGCAGATAAAATATAAAGTGAATAAGCCTGAAGTTATTCACTTTGGCAGAAAAAAACAGAAAAGTAGAATATTCCTTAAATGGTGAAAGGTTGAGAAGTGTGAGTGATCAAAGGGGTCTGGGTGTCCTTGTTCATGAGTCACTAAAAGTTAGCATGCAGGTGCAGCAAGCAATTAGGAAGGCAGATGTTATGTTGGCCTTCATCACAAGGGGATTTGAGTACACAAGTAAGGATGTCTTGATGCAGTTATATAGAGCCGTGGTGAGACTTCACCTGGAGTATTGTGCACAATTTTGGTCTCGTTATCTAAGGGAGGAAGTGCTTGTGATAGAGGAGTGCAAAATAGGTTCACCAGATTAATCTCTGGGATGGTGGGATTGCCGTATGATGAGTGATTGAGGAGACTGGATTTGTATTCCCTAGAGTTTTGAAGAATGAGGCGTGACCTCATTGAAGCTTACAAAATTCTCACAGGGTGTGACAGACTGGATGTGGATAAGATGTTTCCCCTGGCTGGTGAGTCTAAAACCAGGGGACATAATCTCAGGATAAGAGGCAGGCCATTTAAGACTAAGGTGAGGAGGAATTTCTTCACTCAGAGAGTGGTGAATCTTTGGAATTGTCTACCCCAGAGGACTGTGGAAGCTCAATCATTGAGCATTTTCAAGACAGAAATGGATACATTTCTGGAGACTAATGACAACAAAGGATATGGAGATAGTGCAGGAAAGTGGCATTGCGGTAGATGATCAATCATGATCTAATTGAATGGTTTGAGCAGTCTCAACAAGCCAAATGGCCTACTCCTGTTCCTATGTTCCTATGCTGAAAATTGCCGGCACCAAGAATGGGAGCAGGAGTCTTGGATTCGGTTTCTGTCCACCATTTATCAAGCCCAACCGACATCTTATGGCTCAACACCAGGATGGGAAAATCCAGCCACAATTCTTGTCGGACCTCTTGAAGAGCAGCAGTGTCTAATTCATCGGGTGGGTCAAATCCAACACTCAGGTCCACACTTCTGGTCAAAAATGGGAAGCCTGTATTTCATTTAATAAAGAATTTCTTAATTGGTGTAGCATATGATTAAGCCATTAGATAATAATGGGGCATCTGGCACTATGATTGTGTTATTATGCTATCACTTGGTTAGAAATATGATGCTTGCTGGCAGATCGGATCAGATAAATGCCCTGACGAGCGTTCTTTGTTAGTGTTAATTCAAATAGCCTAGATTGCATTGTACATAGCACAAGAATTAGGTTCTATGCTAGGTGAATAATTAAGTATATATTCCTAGTAAGTTTTGTTTAAATTTCTAGATTTTTCCTTAATTAATTCAAATTCTTAAGCTGCCTGTGATGAGATTTCAACTGATGTTGTCTAGATTATTAGTCCACTAACGTAACAACTACCACAGTATATTTATATTTCCATTAATCAGCACTGCAGGAATGGAAACGACAATTTTGATGACAATTTGTGTAGTTCCCTCAAAAGAGCTACAACACAGGGTTAGGCATTCTCTTAGTGGCTGGTTACTTTATCAATATCCATTATAAAACATATTAATCTCATTCATCTAACTCAAAAGCTCTGCGCAACATCTGGATAAAAGTCTCATTGCATATTACTGTAGCAGTCACCACCCATTATCCGTGATTATTACAGATTATTTTTAAGAGGCCTGTAAGGGCTCACTGCTTTGGTTATTGTCTGTATTATCACAATGTATATCCTGTAGTCAAGTATGATAAATGTTGGTTTGAAAACAGGCCTTGATATAACAAAAATGTTTTGTATCCATTCTTAGTATTCTTGTGGTAATTCTTAGTAAGTCTTAGAAAATTTGAATTCTATATACAATAAGCTTCAATTTACATAAAACAATGGGCTCCAGATCAGCTTCGGGCTTGACATTACAAAGACGCCAACATGTTGTTCAGATCTGTCAGTGGCAGGTGCATGGCAGCAGCTGTGTGATTTTTGTTCCAATCTTCTCACCTTTCCTGTGAGGCAGATCCTCATAGCCCTGAGATTAAGATCCTATCTTGTGGAGAATTACAGGTGTGAGTCCATTCTTTATTATTCAGTTGCAGAATGTATTGTTGTATCAATCAACTTTGCTTTATGTCTCCATTTGCTGATTTATAACATCACCTGTTTTGATTTAGCGAACTTAATAGTTTCATAGAGCATTCTAAAATTCATCACTGTTAAAATTCTTAGGCATATATAATCCAAAGAGAACCTTGATACTAAAACTAATATGTGGCTATGTTGGATTATTATGCTTTCACTTCAGTACCTCGGGCTTCACTCCAACATAGACAAATGATATAAGAATCTTCTACATCTCCAGCTTGCTAAGACTTGGCAACAAAATGAGCTTGGGCAGTCTGCAGTTCTCAGCAGACACCTCACAAAGCCACTGTGTATTAAAGTTTAATTGGCACTAACTTGTCGATCGCACTGTGAGAAGCTGCAGTAGTGTATATAAGGGAAGGAATTGCCGTTCTGATGGCTTTGACGGCTGACCCAAAAGGCACAAAAGATTGAGAATAAAGCATGAGTTTTGTCTGCCTCACAAAATATCTAAGATATATAACTGTGGAGGCTCAGTCACTGAGCATATTCAAGACAGGGATTGATAGAGTTCTAGATATTAAAGATATCAAGGAGTATGGGAATAATGCAGGAAAATGGCACTGAGGTAGATCAGCCATGATCTAGTTTAGTGGTGCAGCAGGCTCAAGGGGCCAAATGGCCTACTCCTGCTCCAATTTTCTATTTCCCTATGATACTAATTCATGTTACCACTTTGTACATTGCGTGATATATATTTATTCACTGATTGATCAATAAGGGTTACCCTTAACAAAAACAGAATTACCTGGAAAAACTCAGCAGGTCTGGCAGCATCGGCGGAGAAGAAAAGAGTTGACGTTTCGAGTCCTCATGACCCTTCGACAGAACTTGCGTTCGAGTCCAAGAAAGAGTTGAAATATAAGCTGGTTTAAGGTGTGTGTGTGGGGGGGCGGAGAGATAGAGAGACAAAGAGGTGGAGGGGGGGGTGGGGGGGTGTGGTTGTAGGGACAAACAAGCAGTGATAGAAGCAGATCATCAAAAGATGTCAACGACAATAGTACAATAGAACACATAAGTGTTAAAATTAAAGTTGGTGATATTATCTAAATGAATGTGCTAATTAAGAATGGATGGTAGGGCACTCAATGTATAGCTCTAGTGGGTTTTTTTTTATATAATGGAAATAGGTGGGAAAAGGAAAATCTTTATAATTTATTGGAAAAAAAAGGGGAAGGGGGAAACAGAAACGGGGTGGGGATGGGGGAGGGAGCTTACGACCTAAAGTTGTTGAATTCAATATTCAGTCCAGAAGGCTGTAAAGTCCCTAGTCGGAAGATGAGATGTTGTTCCTCCAGTTTGCGTTGGGCTTCACTGGAACAATGCAGCAAGCCAAGGACAGACATGTGGGCAAGAGAGCAGGGTGGAGTGTTGAAATGGCAAGCGACAGGAGGTTTGGGTCATTCCTGCGGACAGACCGCAGGTGTTCTGCAAAGCGGTCGCCCAGTTTACGTTTGGTCTCTCCAATGTAGAGGAGACCACATTGGGAGCAACGGATGCAGTAGACTAAGTTGGGGGAAATGCAAGTGAAATGCTGCTTCACTTGAAAGGAGTGTTTGGGTCCTTGGACGGTGAGGAGAGAGGAAGTGAAGGGGCAGGTATTGCATTTTTTGCGTGGGCATGGCGTGGTGCCATAGGAGGGGGTTGAGGAGTAGGGGGTGATGGAGGAGTGGACCAGGGTGTCCCGGAGGGAGCGATCCCTACGGAATGCCGATAAGGGGGGTGAAGGGAAGATGTGTTTGGTGGTGGCATCATGCTGGAGTTGGCGGAAATGGCGGAGGATGATCCTTTGAATGCGGAGGCTGGTGGGGTGATAAGTGAGGACAAGGGGGACCCTATCATGTTTCTGGGAGGGAGGAGAAGGCGTGAGGGTGGATGCGCGGGAGATGGGCCGGACACGGTTGAGGGCCCTGTCAACGACCGTGGGTGGAAAACCTCGGTTAAGGAAGAAGGAGGACATGTCAGAGGAACTGTTTTTGAATGTAGCATCATCGGAACAGATGCGACGGAGGCGAAGGAACTGAGAGAATGGGATGGAGTCCTTACAGGAAGCAGGGTGTGAGGTGCTGTAGTCGAGAAAGCTGTGGGACTCAGTGGGTTTGTAATGGATATTGGTGGACAGTCTATCACCAGAGATTGAGACAGAGAGGTCTTCTTGACTTTGACTTCAGATTTGGATGCAATTCAGATGGCTGGATGTAAATATTTTGTTTTACATCATACAAACTTTAGATTTGAAAAGCCGAATAAAATTATACACTGGAATTTAAATTTGAACTGTACAAAGCTAAACTCTGGCTGCTTGACTGCAGCATTTAGGATATTTTAACTTTTTTATTGTTAGTGATTGTACAAGGTATAAGAAAAACAGGCTGCAAACTCACATTTGATTCCCTTATCTAGAATTGTTTATCACCAGTTAGTTTTAATATCTCCTCAAGGTGACAAATGTAGAATTGCACTGTTCATGTGCTTTTTACTCATTCATGCGATGTGGGCAACACTGGCAAAAGTCAGCATTTATTTACCTAAAATCCTATTTACCCTTGAGAAGGTGGTGGTGAGTCACCTTCTTGAAATGCTGCAGTCCATGTGCTGTAGGTACATGCACAGTGCTGTTAGGATTCCAGGATTTTGATCCAGCGATAATGAAGAAATGGTGATGTAGTTCCAAGTCAGGGTGGTGTGTGGCTTGTAGGGGAACTTGCAGCTGGTGGTGTTCCCATGCACCTGTTACCTGCTCTTTTAGCTGGTAAAGGTCATGGATTTGGAAAGTGCTGTCAACAGAGCCTTGTCAAGTTGCTGCAGTGTATCTCATAGATGGTACACACTGTTGATTTTATATTAATTGTGTTTAATTGTCTGTTACATCAATCACAATGATGATGCATCATAAGTATTCTGCGCTTACACATCTTTGTAACTGGAATCCTCCTGTCCTAAACTCAACACCTCTTCAGTCAAGGCCATATCAGCAAGAGGATAACAGGACATGATGCGAAAACATCAAAAAATTGCATTTTCAAAACCAGTACACTCAGAAAATAGCCAAGGAATATTATTGTGAAAGCTTCAAGGCAGTCAGGGCCAGTCAGCTTGGTGTCAAAGCAGTTTTTGGATGTATAGATCCTAATGCAATGTGTGTTTAATCTGCACTCATACTCAATACTTCTTGAGTGAAAGGATGGTCATTCGACTTTCTGAATTCTTACAATGCCAAAAGGATCTGTGTGTTGCTTCAATTGACCAATTTAATATTGACAGCTTCACCAACTTGAACTTGGGGATTTAGTGTTGAATGGGATTGTAAATTTAAGGGGCAGAATCTTCTGGCTGGCATGCAGGTGGCGGAGTCCACACGGCAGCGCTTAAAATGTCACACGCTGACGTTACGCGAGCATCCCGACGTCAGCGCGTGGCATTGCGATATTTCGGACGGCGGGCGCGCTATGCAGTGGGACACATGCCCACCATTAATTAAAGGCTTTGTTAAGGCCATTAACTCTCCAATCAGCCAGGATTTTGAGAGGCCCGTGCAAACTTCAGCTCGGTGCACAGGCCCAACGGGCAGGCGGGTAAGTGAGTCTTTTACAAACCTCATCCAGTGGCAGCATGAGGTTTGATATCGGGTTTAAAAACTTTTATTAAAGTGTTTGTGTTCTTCACTAACATGTCCCATCGTGTGTGACATTTTCACATGAGGGGGACATGTTAATGACTTTTTAATTTTCTATATGTAGAGTTTCACAGAGTTTCAGCACTTAGCCTCAGGGAGAGGTGCGTTCTTTCATGTGCATGCGCAAAAAAGTGCACTCTGGCAGTTGGGGAATCCCGCCACCGCCCCCCCCCCCCCCCCCGCCCACTGCACAGGAAGCGCATAGCACTTTCCGTCGGGCAGCACGCTGGGTGGGCCTTAATTGGCCCACCCACTTAAAACAGCGGCGGAACCCAGTTCGGCGGCGGCGATCAGCTGCCCACCCGCCCATCAAGGGAGGGCAAAATTCTGCCCAAGGAATTTACTGATAGACAGTCAGCAGGGTAGATAGCAGTTTATTATGGTGCCCTTTGATTTTACTAGTTACTACATTCAGCATCATTACATTTTCAATTTTTCAAAATGGAAGGGCCATTTGCAAACATGTCTGCATTTACTGAACAGATTTTACTGAAAATTTGGTTATATTTTCATGTCTTCAAATAGAATGTTAACGTATTTGACAACTAAATAGATGAAGACTTTTCATGTAGGAGTGTCAATACAGCACATCAGCACTGATGAATTTTGCAAGCAGTCCTCAAACAGACATTAGGCCCCTTATGCAGGAAACCTAAAACATGTTTCAGGTTCCAGTCCAGTATGCCTTAAAATTGCCCAAACCATTACGACTGTGGCAGTATTTTAGACATCCTTGGGATACAGGAGACAGCCCTGAAAAATTGGTAAATTTTGACATCATTTTATGCCTTAATAGGGTTGAAACAGGATCCAGTTTCTGGGCTACATTTATGTCTCAATTATTGCCTGGAGTTAAAGGATAGATTGCATCATAGTCTTCAAACAGTAGCATCATAATTTATCAGTCAAATAATGTAATAATAATTATACTGAATAAGTCTTCAGGGAAAAAACCTTGGTTTTATAATACAAGGCATGAAAAGCTGTGCTAGTGGATTTTTGCCAACAGAAAAACTTGTCCACATGTTATATCTGAGATAGAATCAGTGATGGCTGAGTTTGTGGAATAGGGTAAAGAAAATCTAACTGTTCAAATTTGCTTAACAGAAACATAGAAACATAGAAATTAGGAGCAGGAAAAGGCCATTCGGCCCTTCAAGCCTGTTCTGCCATTCATCTTGATCATGGTTGATCATCCAACTCAATAGCCTGCTCCCGCTTTCTCCCCATACCCTTTGATCCCTTTTGCCCCAAGAGCTATATCTAACTCCTTCTTGAAAACATACATGGCAGAATTTTGCCCTTGATGGGCAGGGGGCCCAACCGACTCAGCGGCGGTCGTGCAGCCGATCCCCACCGCCAACACGGGTCCCGCCGCCATTTTAAGTGGGCGGGCCAATTAAGACCTGCCCAGTGTGACGCCAGATGGGAAATGCTATGCGCTTCCTGTGCGGTCGGGGGGGGGGGGGAAATTCCCCAACTGCCAGAGTGCGCTCTTTCCCGCATGAGCATGAAAAAGAGTACATCTCCCTGAGGCTAAGTGCTGCCTCAGGGAGATCGCTGAAACTGTGTGAAACTCTACAAATAGAACAATTAAAAAATCATTAACATGTCCCCCTCATGTGAAAATGTCACACATGATGGGACATGATGGGACACACAAACACTTTAATAAAAGTTTTTAAACCCGATATCAAACCTCATGCTCCCACTGGATGAGGTTTGTAAAAGAATCACTTACCTGCCTGCCCATTGGGCCCGTGCGATGAGCTCACACAGCTCACCCTCCCACCCAGCTTTGTGTTATCTGCCTGCCCATTGGGCCCGTTCGCACGGGCCCCTCAAAATCCTGGTCGATTGGAGAGTTAGTGGCCTTAACAAGACCTTTAATTAGTGGCGGGCGCGCGTCCCGCTGCATAGAGCACCCGCCAACCGAAATATCGCAATGCCGCGCGTTGACATTGGGACACTCGTGCAACATCAGTGTGTGATATTTTAAGCATTGGCGTGTGGACTGTGCCACCCGCACGCCAGCCAGAAGATTCTGCCCACAATGTTTTGACCTCAACTACTTTCTGTGGTAACGAATTCAACAGGCTCACCGCTCTCTGGGTGAAGAAATTTCTCCTCATCTCAGTCCTAAATGGTCTACCCCATATCCTCAGACTGTGACCTCTGGTTCTGGAATCCCCCACCATCAGGAACATCTTTCCTGCATCTACCCTGTCCAGTCCTGTCAGAATTTTATAGGTTTCTATGAGATCCACCCTCATTCCTCTGAACTCCAGCAAATATAATCCTAATCGACTCAATCTCTCCTCATCTGTCAGTCCCACCATCCCAGGAACTAGTCTGGTAAACCTTCGTTGCACTCCCTCTATAGCAAGAACATCCTTCCTCAGATAAGGAGATCAAAACTGCACACAGTATTCCAGGTGCGTTCTCACCAAGGCCTGGTATAATTGCAGCAAGACATCCCTGCTCCTGTACTCGAATCCTCTTGCTATGAATGCCAACATACCATGTGCCTTCTTTACCGCCTGCTGCACCTGCATGCTTACCTTCAGCGACTGGTATATGAGGACACCCATTTCTCATTGCACATTCCCCTCTCTCAATTTATAGCCATTCAGATAATAATCTGCCTTCCTGTTTTTGCTACCAAAGTGGATAACCTCACATTTATCCACATTATGCTGCATCTGCCATGCATTTGCCCACTCACTCAGCTTGTCCAAATCACACGGAAGCATCCTTGCTCCCTCCTCACAGCTCACCCTCCCACCCAGCTTTGTGTTATCTGCAAATCTGAAGATATTATACTTAGTTCTGTCATCTAAATCACTAATATATTAATGCTGTCACATAGTGATGTAGAACTTCACATGATGTGATTTATATGGGTTAATTCATCCCTTAGAAAGTAACTTGAGATTTTACTGGGTCTAAAAGTGACAGTACCTCTGAAAAGAGCAAATTTCAACTTTATCTGTGATGACAGTGTTGCAGAATCTTATATGAGAAATACTATGGCCCAGGTGCTATGTAAGGTTTCTTCATCTAGTCTACACCTCATATTGGGAACCATATTAACACCCCTTCCAAGAGAAGGAAATTCTTACTATCCTCTACAAGTTTTACTGCGCTCAGTTTTCAAAAAAATAACATCTTCAAAATGTACCTTTTCACTTAAAATCTTACAATGCTATCAACATAAACTGCATGCTCGCCTTATTTCAATTTTACTTATTAGATTTACAAAATTATCTTTAATAGCAAAATGGATTTATATATTTATTGAAAACAGTAAAACACCCCCAAGATGCTTCCCAGCAGAATTATCAGCAAAAGTCTCACCAAGATTTTGGGTGAGGTAATCAAAATCTTGGTCCAAGGGGTAGGTTTTAAGGAGCACCTTAAAGGAGGAAAGAACTTTAGTTTCTTTCTTTTTCATGGGATTTGTGTGTCAGTGGCAAGGCCAGCATTTGTTGCCCATCCTTAATTGCCCTTGAACTGAGTGGCTTGCTAGGCCATTACAGAGGGCAGTGAAGAGTCAACCACATTGCTGTGGTCTGGAGCCACATGTAGGCCAGGCCAGGTAAGGACAGCAGATTTCCTTCCCTAAAGGGCACCTGTGAGCCAGGTGGGTCTTTATGACAATTGATTATATTTTATTTTCATGAGTACTAAGGCTAACTTTCAATTCTAGATTTATGATTTACTAATTGAATTTAAACCCCACCAGCTGCTATGGTAGGTATAACCCATGCCCCCAGAACATTAGCCTGGACCTCTAGCTCACTAGCCAAGCAATATTACCACTGTACCGCCATCGCTAACTGGGGGAACTCCAGAGCATTGGGTCAAGGCAGCTGAAGGCATGACAGTCAATGGTGAAGCATTTAAGATTAAGGATGCGCAAAAGCCAGAATTAAATTAATCAAAGATATTTTTGATTATTGATGAAGGCTTCCATTTGCTCCATAACATTCAAAATTAATTGATTCTGCCTAAGCCAAGACAACTAGGGTTTCGATGAACTTCTGAGAAAAAGAAAATCACTATAAATCTCCAGAAATCTCAATTATGATAACTTTGTCCTAAATTTTTGTGCACCTGTCTACATTTGCAAAAATCTAGGAAACTCAAGTGAGCTGGTCTTTTGCATTGGGTGGGGCAATGTAAATGAGCTACATGGCTTTCAACAGGCGTATCTCAAAAGCATCACTAATGATTATTAAAATGTATGTTACTGCTGTTATAGCATAAATTGGTTTCCCACGTATTTCCTCAGAACAAAGCGGTGCAACGCCACTCTTACCCCATGGTTATGCTGAAAATTTCCAGGAAATTCCAGAATGATCTTTGAATTCAACTCGGTATTTCATTTTTTTTTGAAAGCTAACTCATTACAAAAGGGTTTCACTGTACAATCAATATTTCTCCTGGCTGTTATCATTTTTGTGCTATTTAAAACTTAATTCATAGCTATAAAATAGAGGAGAATAAAATGAAGAGTCTGAAGAAAGTGTTGTAAACTGGGTTGTATAGAGTGAAGGTCATTTACACTGGAGCTTAATTATTTTCTGTCATGTTCAGTCCTTCAATAGGCAAAATCTCTACTGGAATCAGCTTTGTCCTGTTCAATCTGCCAAAGTCTCTTTTCAATTCCTGATGCTACCATACAAGGACCTTCAGTCACGAATAGCATTGTTGAATCGCTCATTTGTTTTGCTTGTTGTATTTTTCCACAGTGACCGAGTAAACACTACCAAGTCACGCCCATTAAGTCGGCCCCAAGAGCTCTTCACTCAGATTCAGCAGCAGCTACTGATTTATGCGGCCTCATAATTACTTCATGAAACTCGAACCAATAAATTTATGCCTTTTCATCTGGGCCTGTCATTCATTAAAACACCTTGTTGTGAGGGACAGGTTGGAAACAAGTATTCGATAGATGCTTAAGATGTTCAATTATTTCTCTACGCACTATAGTAATCAGCTGTTACAGGACTTAGCAGGTTCTAGAGCTTTAAGTATCCAAAGCTGTCTCAACTAAACTAGAAAGGATCTTGTAACAGCACATGAAATCCTAATTAAACACAAGTATTACGAACTTCTATTGATTTTTTTCATGCATAGGTTTAGATAATTGACTCAAAATTTGGAACTGCATTCACGTCCTCCTGGCGAGCAATGCCTCATTCCCAGGCAGCAATTCATGAAGCTACAAGATGCTTTCTACTCAAACTGGTCCGCAAAATGTCTTGCTGTCAGAGAGAAAAGCCTATATTTTCCACTGCTGCCAGCACATTGTAGTAGTGTAAATAGGGCAGCTGGTAGCCAAAAGTGTTTATCCCACTGGAGCACAACCCAACTTTGTGCTGCAGTGGAGACAGGGAGCAACAGAGTTTACTTTGGCAAAGCTTTCCTTCTCAGACTTCAAACGCTCAATACAATATCCAATGGGATGGAAATAACAGGAGAAAGGCAGAAGGAAAGCTGTTTGACAGCCTGCGCCTGGTCTGTGCAGCCTTTGACCCCAATGCTGAGTCCATCAAGTCCTTTTTTTATGCAGGCACCCCAGGCAGACGCCTAAAAGTTAGAGTTAAGCCCCCTTAAATATATAAATTAGGGAGCCTAATGTCTGTTGAAGGACCCCATCCAGAAATGTCAGCAATGAGCGGGGCAGGCATCGGGTTAGCTTCTTTTTTAAATTTTAAAAATGTTTCTGTGGAGCCAGGACAGATTCCTGCTGGATTTACACATGCTACCACGCCTCTTATACAATTGAGTAAACTTGTTGAAACTGTCTATAGCCTCACAGAGGAAGAATGGTCACTTTGGTGAACTTCCCGGTGGAGAGGTGGCAGGCCTGGAGCTGCTTTCAAGCATGAAATCAGCACCACCAGGAGAAAAGGGGAAGAAAGAGAGGGACAGTACTATCTTGTCACTTGTATTTTACATCACTGCCTGTCAATATAGATCAATCACCCTCATGCGACCAAACAGTAACATTCCTCCTTTTAAAAAGGCCAGGCTTCCGGCATTAAGGCAATTTAAATTTCCCAAGTGACGCCATGAACGTCACTGCTACTGTGACTTGAACTGTTCTCAAACTTCTTACCTAAAAGTCACAGCTTTGGTTTGGGCTTCCACTGTGCTTAAATTAGTACGGCTTACAGCAGCGGAGTAAGAACATAAGAATTGAGATAGCAATATATCACAAATATTATCTTGAAACCTTTGTTATCTGTCACAGAAACGACAAGAGCTAAGTCTTGTAGTGGCCTGTGATTTTCTATTTAATTTACTCTCTTTCCCCTTCATAAGCATTACAACATATATTTTGGTTGCTGAATCTTCTCATAGATCGGTGGCCTTTTCAACTGTGTAATCCATTACCCTAGATTGATTGGCAGGCCTGTCTCGGCAGATAGTCAGAGACATATACTATCACCTTCAGGCACTAGATGAAATGGCATTAATTCATTGTGCTCACACAGATTTTAACTGGCTGAGATTTAGCTTTGAAATTGTAGCTTATCGACAGATAGAAATACTCAATCATAATTCGATTTAACAACTAGGTTGCACAGCAATTTAGTGTAGCAACATATTTAAATTCCAATGTTGGGTCTTTCATTGGCACTCCCAGTGCGCAGCTTCATGGGCAATTGTAAATTCAGGCAGAAGTCCACAGGCCCTACAGGACTATCCATTCTAAACATTAATAGGCAGAATGTTCTGCATGCCAAAAATTTCTGTCCGGAACTTTTCGTGTGCATGAAATCACAGTCGGGCCCCGATCACGGGCAGCGATCAGCTTCCCGACAGCTCCCGCTTGCCCAGGCTGAGCCCGCCCAATGAGGGAAATACTCTGCCCTCTGTGAGAAAAATTCTAATCTGCACTCTGGCAAACAAGGGCCGAGATTTTCCGTGCCTGCCAGTGCCGGGCGTGTTCGGTGGCATGAGTGGACAATATGGCGTGAGCGGTTTCACGACAGCGTGAAACCAGCTTGTGATTGTCCGCTCAGCCCACCAATGGCAGGCCATGTTCTCCACCATCAGACAATGGAAACCTCATTCAAATGCATTAGTATATCATTATTAGGCCTGCCGCCGAGATCCACCACACCCCCCTCTCCCCACAATGGACCGTTCATCCACTTTGGTGGGGAAGCACGAAAGCACACTGGTTTAGAGTACATCGTGACAATTGTGACGTGCAGAAGTTGCGACTTACCCGCCAGGGCTTTGCCCACATTGCAGATATCTGAGGAGCAGAAGATGCTGGAGCCCCTCAGCAATGGCACACTGCTGGAACATCATGGCATGCTGGGTGGATTCTCTTGGATATTGCTCTGCAGCGAAGCAGCGCATGGAAGTTGGATATTCACCATTGATGCTCACAATGGGTGATGGTCAAGTGGGTGGGAGAGGAAGGGCTAGGATCAGCTGGGAGAGAAAGAGGTGTCGGTGGCATGAGGCTGGGAGGGAGAATGAAGCTGTCAGGATGGGGGTAGTTTGGAAGGGGTGGAAGGGGGGGAATAAAGGTGTCAGGATGTAGAGAGGTTGGAAGAGAGGGAATGAATTTGTCAGGGGTGATGGTTGATGGGGGGGTGGTGAACTGGGGGAGGAGGAGGTAACGGGGGAGAAGACCCAAACTGGGGAGGAAGGTGTAAAGTGGGTGGAAGGTGAAAGGGTAGGAGTACAGAGAGGGGAGGGTGTCCAGAGGGAAGGGTGTGGAGAGAGGAGGGAGCAAGGGCTGATGAAGAAGTAAGAGTGGAGGAAGGAATTAGGAAGGGGGTAGGAGTAAGGCTGGAGGGAGAAGTGAAATTGGATGAAGAAGTGAGGCTGGGGGAAGATGTAAGGCTGGAGGAAGGAGTCAGGAGTGGAAGTGGGAATAAGGGTGGCTAAAGAGGTAAGGGTAGAGGAAAGAGTCAGGAAGGGGGGACAGACTAAGCAGGATGGGGGTTGTCCGGGGTGGTGGGAGAACGGGTGGAGGGGGAAAGGGGTTCCAGGAGAAAGGGATTCCAAGGTGAAAAGGGTTCCATAGGGTGAAGGTGTGGAAAGGGGCTTCAGGGGAGAAGGAGCGCAGAGAGGGCCATGTGCAGGAGAAAATGCATGAGAGGGGTTGGATAGGTCCATGTCTGCTTCCTGGGGAGCGAACTGAGGGTGGGTGTGGTGTGGAGGAAGGGTGAGAATGACCAAGGGCAGAGTGATGTGGTAGGACGGGAGGATGAGGGGTCGATGATAGCGATAGAAGGGACGGCGAGAGTGGTTGGTGGGGACTCGGCAGCAGACACGGACCCTGGGGGTAGGAAGGAGGAGGTAGGGGAGGTGAATGTGGATGGAGGTGGATTTTCAGGAAGGAAGGTAATGTGCACATTCGCCTGAACATTCCCGAAGGAAAAGGACTGTGGCTGGTAGATCACAGAGTTGGGGGGTGAAAGGTGATGCCAGGGGCGGTCAACTGTGATGGGGGAGAGGAAATGGGTGACTGGGGGAGGGGAAAAGACAGGAGAGCGCACAAAGAACAGAATCCAGACCATGCTATCAAAATAGAGAGTGAAACAACAGCCGTGGTGAGCGAGATCAGGTGCTGCATGGGTATGTGATCGTTGGGTGGGTGGACACGCAGGTCAGCTCAGATGGACAACTGAAAGCGAACCCCAGCAGGCAGCATTCAAAATGCTCAGGACATTGAGATGAATGTGAAACGTGAAGGGTTCATGTGTGTGGGAGAGAGCTTGCACGAGGCTCCAAAAGGCCCTGCCACACACTTCCCTCCAGAATCATAAATGGGCCGGCTGCTCCTTCTGTGGTAACTGGTCTTGTGGGCTGCTTATTTCCACCACTTCACTGGAGGAGCCCCCTTGTTTGCAGATGAGGACCTGGATGGAGCTGAGGGACTGGCTGGCCGAGGGTGGCGGTCCCTTGGCAGAGCCCCCTGTGAATTAAAGTAAAGATAAGTAGTGCATGGCAGCAGAGTCAAAAGCTGGAGAGGGAACACTCACAGCCACGTTGAGGGAGGGATGATGTGGTGCAGGATCCTCATTTTGAGTGTTCACCATCAACAGCACCGTCACAGCAGGCACAGCCCATGTCCTCACCAGTCAACATGATGGCATGCTCCTCAAAGTGAGTGAGGGGTCTAATGTGGGCCACTCCACCCCCCCAGTGTGGCACCTCTCCCTGCTGATGTGAGCAGGCTTGTCCTGCATGAAGACCTACGGAGAGAGCACGAGCAGGATACATGGTACTATGTGGAATGTGTGTGTGGCGAGCTGAGACATGGACGGGAATGAGGATGTGAACACGAGACACGAGTATGAGCCTGATGGAGATGTGAGTGTGTGTGTGAGAGTTAGTGGTGTTGTCCCTTGAGGTGTGAGATCCCTGTGGATGTGGGATGGGTTTGTGAGTGTGTGAATTGTGAGTGATGAGAAGAGTGAGTTACCCTGGTGGAGTGGATGAGACCATTCATCCTGTAGTGGCACTGGGTGGCTGTCCTCTTTTGCAGGGAATTGGCACCGACCATTGCCTCCTAAGTCTGGTCGGTAATGCCGCTGCCCATCCTGGGGCCAGAGCGGGGGTGGAGGACAATGCGGGACACCTCCACGGCAGCCATAAGGCATTCCAGTGACGCAGCATTAAACCTGGGGGCTGCAGTCTTTTTGCCTTTTGTGGACATCTTCCCTGCAGTAGTCCTGGGCTGGATGTGAGATGTGTGTGCGTGGCTGGACTTTAAATATGGTGCCCGGTGTGATGAAGGGTGAGGTGATGGCGGGCAGGCAAATATGAGCCCGCCCACCATCAAAATGGCATGTTTCCCAGGAATGTGGAAAAAACGTGGCAGGATTCGGACGATACAACGTGAAAAAGTCATTTTACACTCCCACTATGTGCAAACCTGGGACGACTCTGCCCAAAGTTTCATGGAGCTTGAATTAATATAACTTGCACTGATAACTCCCCTATTTCCTCTCAATTCAACTTCACAAACTTCCCGTGCACTGAGCAGACAAAAGAATTAAAAGTAAAAATGTCAGGGTTAAAGTTGGAAATTAAATCCTGGGCAGCACGCGCAGTATGATGGCTGCAGGAGTGAAGGATGAGACAGTTGGGCATTGTGCCAGCAATGGGTACCAGAATGAGCATGGCAGAAAGGACTCAAGGAGGATCGGATTGGGTGGGGGGGGTGGGGCTGGTGGGGGGCATGGTGGGGTATGGGGGAGGTAATGGTGGGGGAGCCATTTACTCATTAAAGAGAGGCTTGTTTCTGGTGTCAAAGAGAACTTCGATTGCTAAGGCGTGTCAGCTGGGGAAAGGGTAAAAGGGATTATGATGGTGAAGATGGGAGAGATGGAAAAGTCATGGTTTAAGATATTGAAGAGGTGAGAAGAGCAGGTCAGGACCAGAGGACAATTGGGAATGACAAGCAATTGAACTGTAAGATTGAATCTTACATTGTCCAGCAACAACATTGTTACATGTGTTGCTCAACAAAACATAGATGGGTGCTCAATGTTGCACAGCATGGTCTCTATCTGAATGTAACACTGGAGGTGCTTTATAAGAAGTATGGGAAAGGAGGATTGCCTGATTTGAATCTCCAGGACACTTAACCACTTTCTCATCACAGCACGTGGGAGGAGATGCTAAATGAGTTAATGCTGCACTCAACAGCCAAAAGATGAATGCAAATGAGGAAAAAATGTAATAGTCTCAAAAACCTGCCAAGGAAAGGCAAAGCATGTATGGCCCAAGGGTTAATTTCTCTCAAGTTATTTTACTATGTCAGAGGTTGCATTCTAATCCCATAAAACCTTATACATTCTCTCACAATTTGGTCTATTCTGCACCAGGGTTTGATTCATTACTAGCACTTAAAGTTAGATAGATTGTTGCATTAGAATTTGTGCTAAACAGAATGCAGAATTATGTATACAGAAAGAAAGCCTACAGGAGTTATGCATTGTCTTACACACAAACTCAGATATAAGAGGAACTTGGGACTTTGAAAGTCACATGTTTATTACTCTTCTCAAATTCCCTTCTACATCTTCATGTGGTAATTTAATTTAATTAAATAATTATGTTACATATTTTTACTCAATGTGCAATCCTTTACCTTGGTTGGTATTAAGCTTAATTTGTCATTTGCATAAATTGGCCCAAGAGGGGAAGGTTCATAGCATAGCCAAACAGGTTAAGCATCAACTTGGAAATCCTTCCAACATCCAGCGGTAAGAGCAGGCGAGATCCCTGGTCAGCAATAGAAATCGGAGCCTCTGCCATCACTATCCATAGCTCCAGACTACAACATGGATATAAAAGTCTTCGTTGCCACAGCAGTTCAGGCTCTTTAGGAGGCTGGTTGGCTCAGTTGGCTGGATGGCCAGCATGGAGCAGATTGATGCAAACTTCACAGGATTTGATCCCTGTTCCCACTGGGTTGGATTTGGGACCTGTCTCCTTGCCCTACTCATGGTTGACATCGTGGAGCTGTAGTCGGACCTGCCTTGGGGCACAGAACTGAAGGAGCAGATTGCACAACTAATCAAAATGCTTCTGTGCTACATCCTCTCTGTCTACTGCAGTCCCCATTAGAGCTAATTTAGCAGTATGCATTTGATTTTGAGAGCTAAACACTAGCTTTATCAGCAAACAATGCACGTTGTGGCCTTACTTCAGAGGGAAGGTCACTGATGAAGCAGCTGCAGGTGGTTGGGTCAAGGGCACTGAGGAACTCTAGCAGCTCCATTCCTGGAGTTCTGAAGATTGACTAATATGACCAGAAATAATTTGGCAATGAGTGGAATAAGTATGACTCCAGCCACTGAAAGAATTTTCCGTTACCCTCATTGACCGCAGCTTCGTTTGGACTCCTTGGTGCCATACTTAGTTGAATGCTGCCTTGATGTTGAAGGTACCAATCTCATTCCTTCTCTGAATTTCATCTTTTGGTTCCGTGTCTGGATCAATATTTGATAAGACTGTGATGAGGTCTGACACCAAATGGTTCTGGAAGGCCCTGAACTGGGCATGTACTTGATGACACTAATGAGTAATCCTCCCAACACCTAGCCAATTATTGGGAAGAGGCGCTTAGAGTGATAGTTACATTGTTTAGTCTATCCTTTTGTTTGGAGAATAAGATGTACCTGGGCAATTTACATATTGTCAGGTAAATCAGATTGTTTGGAAACAAATGATAGAACCTGGCAATGCTTTGGGCCACATAAAATGAATTTTTTTCACTTTGCATGAAAATGGAAACAGCAGAACTGGTGAAGCTTTGCCTACCCAGTTAGCTAAGGGCAATTCACTGACCTTTTGCTTAGACTTTAGTATAATCTATACCGACTGGCCTGCAGCCAACACAGAAATCTACTCTTAGGCAAGAGTAGAATAAACTACTGCTGCCCTGCCTTGACCCACCAGCAAATCAATTCAATTCTGATCTATGAAGCTATTTTTTAAACAGCGAGCTGTATGGTAGTAAGGCAAATTTATGATGAGATGCTAGGAAGAAAAAGTCAATGAAATGTAACAAATTTACTAACACATCTGTGTGGGGTAACTTTGATCTCTGAATTTAATGAAAAGGATTAATGCCTTTGTTAAAAAAGTGTTGGGTGGTTGGTACAGAGTGGTCGTAAGCAGAGTGTTGAAGTTGGTGCAAGTAGGGATTCAGTGATGAGAGGGGAGGAGGTGCTGATTTTTTTTGTGTTTAAAACTCCTGGTAGTTTGTGTTCCAGGTAAATATTTAATTTAATCTAATTATAACTTAAACTACACCAAGTAATAAGTTAAAATACTAAATACTATAAGCTAAGTACTTAGACTAATTAAATAAAGAAAAGGAGGTTAGCTAAGGATAAAAGCAAAATACTGCAGATGCTGGAAATCTAGAGTATAAACAAAAATACCTGGAAAAACTCAGCAGGTCTGACAGCATCTGCAGAGAGGGATACAGTTGATGTTTCGAGTCCGTATGACCCTTCATGAGAACTAAGACATATAGAAATGAGATGAAATATGAGCTGGTAGAAGTGGGTGGGAGAGGAGAGCTCAATAGGGGGCCAATGATAAGTGGAGGCCAAGAAGAGACTGCCAAAGATGTCATAGATAAAAGGACAAAGGGGTGTTGACGGTGGTGATATTATCTAAAGGATGTGCTAATGGGGACATTAAAGGAAGCAAGCTAGTGGCAGATGGCCCTGGTGTGGGTGGGGTAGGGGGAAGGGATCGAAATGGGCTAAAAGGTGGAGATGAAACAATAGATCAAAATAAATTTAAAGAAAGGAGAGAAAATAAAAAATATAAAATCGAGCCACGCCTGCTTCCAGTATGGAACCCTACTGATTTAGAAAATTCTCCTTAACACACTTTAGAAAATCTTCCCCCTCTCTTTCCTTTACGCTATTATTATTCCAGTCTATATTAGGATAATTAAAGCATCCATTATAATTACTCTTTAGTGTTTACATCTGTTTCTTTCTTGCAAATTTGTACCTCTATGTATCTAAGAGCTGAGTATGCCTCCTCCATGTTTCAGTATTCCACAGGAATATTATTAGGACCAGAAGCTTTGTTGTGTCCTATCTGGTGATCTCATTTAGTTGAGCCTTGGATCATGGTCTAGCTCAACTCTGATTGTAAGTTGTGGGAGCTCATCTGACAGGTACATGTCCACTGTGGAGTTCTGATTGAATAGTTCTACAAAATACTCTTTCCTGTGGGCATTGATACTGTCCATGTCTTTGGGGAGAGTCTTGTCATTTTTGACTCTTACTGGTGTTGTTCCATGTGTTGAGCATCCATAGATCTCTTTGATTGCCTTGAAAAAGGTGCCCATGTCATGCATATCAGTGAGGAGCTAAGCTTCCTCCGCCTTCTATGTCCACCCTTTGTTGGACAGGTTCCCTCACTGGTTCTTCTTTGAATTTCAGCTTTGGCTATCTGGCGAGTGAGCTTCTTTCTGGGGAATTTTAAGAAAAGCTACAATGGATAATTGACATATTCATTGAAGCCTACGTAAGAATAGGATTTGTCCTATAAACCAGGAAGACCAAAGTCCTCGACCGACCCACACCAAATGTATCCAACTGAATGTCTCAGAGACCTCCAACTGAAATTCCTGCTAAAGTGTTGGAAAATATTCCTCACTTCTATATCTTGGAAGCCATCTATCCCCAAAACATTGAAGAGGTATACCATCGATTCCAAGTGCTAGCTCAGCCTATGGTACATTGCGTTTTCGAGAATCATGATATCAGACCCAATACTAAACTCAAAGTCTATTAGGAAGTGGTTCTCCCCATGCTTCTCTTTGGTGCTGAGGTTTGGACAACCAATAGGTGCCATGTAGAGGCCCTAGAACAACATCAGCAATGCTGTCTTACAGTGATCTTGCAAATCAAGTGGAAGGACAAAATAACAAACCTGAGTGTCCTCCAAGACAGAGACATGCCAATTTAAGAGGCCACGATAATCTCGCATCAGCTGAGATGGATGGGAAATGTCGTCAGAATGCCCAAATCATGATTGCCCAAACAGGTAGTCTACTTGGAGCTATGCCAAAGAGCCCAGTCACATGTGGGCCAAAGGAAACATTTCAAAGACAATCTCAAAGCCTCCATGAAGGTCTGCTCTATTAAAATCAACATATGGAAAGCAGAAATCCAATCATGGCCAAAATTATGATTCATCATCAAAATGGTGTAAAAATTGTCCCATCAACAAAAACAGCCACTGACAGACCACAACAAGAAAGATGGAAAGAGAGGGAATCTATTGAAGCAAACAATCTGCCTCTGCCCTGACTGTCCAACAACGAATGTCCTCATTGTGTGAGAACCTGAAAGACTAAGATAGGGCTCAAAAGCATCCACAAACCCATAGCCAACACTGACATTTCAATTAAACACATCAATCCTCAAAGAAGAATCATCTTTCATGAGTGGTTGCATTTATGTAGAGAAAATTCCTCTAAATCTTTCTCAATAGTTGGTGCTATGATAGAATTTTACGATGAGTTTGAGATTGTCCAGTGAAAATCTAGGGTACTGAATTTTATATAAAGCTATTTACATACCTGAGCCAGCCTCAGGTAGATTGGGAAGTTAGATTAAAAGGTATGATGGTAGATGAGCAATAAACAACATTAAAAGACATATTTCAAAATTCTCAACAAATCCACATTTCATTGGGAAATAAAATCTCCATGGGAAAGGAGAATCATCATTGGTTCACTAAAGAAGCTTAAGATAGTATTAGACTAAAAAGAGCAGTTTATCAAGAGGAGTAATAACCTGAGGAATGGAAGAGTTTTAGATACCAACTAAGGATGGCCAAAAAATTGATGAATAGGGAGTTAATTGAAATTGAGAACAAACTAGCCAGAAATATAAAAATAGATATTAAGAGTTTCCACAAGTATATAAAAAACTTTGGGCCAGATTTTCATGTCGGAGGCAGGAATCAGGAGACAGGACTAACCCTGCCGTCACGATTAAGTCTCCATCTCGAGGCTACTGGCAGGTGGGATCTTCCAGGGTCTGGACCCTGGAGCAGCTCTGTCTCCAGGAGTGGAAGTGGGCTGTGTCCAGAGTGTGCAAATTAAAATGCCGTACCTGAAAAGCCTCAGCCCAATGCTTCTGGGGCAATCAGCAGCTCATCAAGATATGATTGAACATCCTGACCATTTTAAACCTTCCTCACACTAGCCCCCCAACCGCTCACTATCACCACCTCACCCCCTCACTGGCTCAACTTCACCATCCACACCCTCATCACCACCACTCCCCCCCCTTACCCTTACTCCTTTCTCCCATTATCCACTTCATGAACAGAACTCTCAAGCCCGATTATAGAAGTCAGAAGTTATTGAATAGCACATAAAGCTCTGGGTTAATTAAAAACAGATTTTTCAATGCTATGTAAACAATTTCAAACATTTATAAGATGATAAGGAGTTGAATTGTGGCCAAGAATCTGCAGAAGTAAATGCCATGGTGGGATAGACTGATTTGCCCTATTCATTTGGGATTAGAGGGACAATACTGTGAAGAACGTTGTATAGATGATATTAATTAGCTTGGTTGTAGCAATAGGCGGTGCTTTAACTTGTCAGCTTATAGGTATCAGAAACCCACTAAGTACCCAGCCACCATGTCACCACCCTCGGACAGTAGGAAAATTTAAAGTAGTATTACATGATGTCACAATTAGAAGTGGCTATAATTTGACCAAGCTCATTCCAATCCCACTAGTGGCTTGTAGCAATTATGCAGAACCTGCTAGTTGGGCATGACAAAAATTATAGCATCTTACCCAGGATTACCAAACCCATTCAGCCCTGAGAATCCAGGATATCAGAAAGGGGAGAAGAAAGAAGTGGAGTTTCTTAGGGGATGTAGGGGGTTTGGTCACAAGTGCCAATTCAGCCCGAAGTCACTGCAAATCTCTCATATAAATGATTATGCCTCATGGATAATCAAGGAAACTGCAAGAGGCTTGTGGTTCATGGCACGGGGAACTGAATATGCACCTACAGGTCCAGGGGAAGGTTTCATGGAAGGGTTAAAACTACTATCCCAGGCCAGCATTAATGCAACAGATTCACCGTATAGGGGGAGGGTGTGTGACATGTTGCCTCAGGCCTTGATAGAAAATGTTAGGCCAGATATTGAAGATATAAGATTTGGTACTGCGCCTCAACAGATATATCAGGCTGTGGAGAAATTAGACCTTATGAATTCAGGAAGAACAACAGGAATTAATAGTTACACACCCAGAGCCAGGAGGTATTGGGGATACAATAAAATTTCTGATGAATATACCACAGAAACATAATAATGGAACTTATTGGGGGGGATACAAATTCGAATCCCTCGGAGTGGAAAAGAATGGGTAGTTGTACCAGGTAAGATCCCAGGAATATACGGTCCTGGGCCGGAATGGCACCTTTTAATGACAACACAAGAATGTTGTACTGAATCGCTGCATCACATTATATGCTCCTGTAATACCCTGAAACCCATCAGTAATGATTCTGCCAGTGTGATGTCAGTTAACCTCTTGAAAGGGCCTTCAAGGCGGTTCAAACCTTTCCTATGCCGTAGTGCTTTCTGACAGACCAGGCGAGATTCACATATGGAGGATTAGAGTGTGACAACAACAACACCTTCTGCTTACAGGAGACTTTCACCTTGTGGGCAGGGTCCTCACTGGCTATGTATTCAGTCCGTGGTGGGATGGCACGTTAAACATCAATGACTCCCCAGGTCGAGTGGCTTGGGTAACAGTGAAGAGGGCACTGGTCACTACCAAGAGGTTTATGGAACAGAGCCGTCAAGCAATCGTGAGGGGAAGGGAGCAGGTGAATCTAGCCATGGTAAGGCTAGGAATTTGGAGGATTTGGCTAGTAATCTTGCCAAGGTGGCAGGAAATGTGGTATAACCGGTGGGAAGTTGGCAGGGTGACAGCGGCCATTGCATCTATTGTGGTCCTGTTAGTTGGTCTCTGTATATGCTGTTATCAGAAACTGCTGGTATCCCAAGCTGGCCAACAAAGGGTTTACCTCAGTATCCACTGCAGCTGAAACTCCCTTCTCAGGTTACAAAAATTGGGAACATTTATGAAGATTTTGCAATCAAATCAGATGATGGTTCCGGACCTAGCCTAGATCATTAGGACTTAGCCAAAGTTGTACCAGAACAGTAGGGTAGCAGACCCAAAGCCCACTGGGCTCTGGTAGGATCCCTAGAGGTACTGGATCTTGGGAATGTCCTGTCAGGGCCAGATAGTGCCTGACAAAGGGTCCAAAAGGAGGGACTGAAGTGGTGTAACTGAAATTATTTCATACTCAGATTGGTATTAAGACATGCATTAGAATAGACAAATGTAGTTATGAGCTCTTTCTAAGCATAATGGAAAATATAGCCAAAACTGTAGGCATGATGGATATGTAGCCAGTACTGTGAGAACCCAACAAGCATTCACAAGTCATAAAACTTAATAACGTTCACAGGATGAGTAAACAAAAGTTAGGGTGCTAAGAGCACAGACTGGGAGGAGTTAGGTCTGAAGCATTCACAGCCTCCCCGTGAGATAACAGAGAACATCTGCAGCCTGAATAATTCTGTTCACTAGGTATGTAACTGAAGGTTGTACTGGGCAGTATAGTGAATTGTGATAACTGAAAGATATAAATATGTTACACAGCCTTGTATCAGAGAGATATCCTGTAGAATCAGGCTGTGTTCCTCCCAGCATAAGCTTGTAATAAAGTCCTTGCTTGCCTGAATCTCATAAGATTCGAGAGTGATAACATTTGTATCACAACAAGCCCTTAAAATATCATGAGTAAACAAGTAGACTTTGGAACTTCTATCTCAACAGCGTGAAATGTAATCTTTTTTTATTCGTTAGATGAATTTTTTTAACTCATCTGAAGACTTTTTCACATTTACAATGCTGATCTTTTACTTGACAGTTTACCAGTTGGAAGAAGTAATAATCTGGAAAACACATTGTTTAAGGGATAGTTACATCTTTCAATCACAACATCGTCAAAACTCACCTTACTGACCACTGATACAACTCTTGTGCAACATTACATTTTCAACTCTTCCAGCCTCCAAACACTGGTTCAGAACTCAATGCAGTTGATGTAAAACCCAACAGCTGCTAAGGTCTGGCCACCTCGAAAATTAAAGAATTAGCTGGGGCAGTCTCTCAATGTGCCTGCAATGCTGTCACTTGCCTCCTTCGTAGGATCAATTTTGAATGCCTTTGCCTGGAATTAAGGAGGTGAAAACAGCCTCAAAATGGGAGAGGCATATTCATCCCCCTTTAACCCTGATGATAGGGCTGGTCCATTTTGTAAGATGCCTACCAGGTGTCCAGAGCACCCTTCTGTTTCAGATGAATGGAACTTTTTAATGTAGAATTCAGAGTCCCAAGAAGTAAGGAATTTGATTGAAATTTTAATTAGAGGTTGAGCAGTGCAAATTTCCGCCAGTTTCACTGCTGATAGAACTGAAGAGACCTGCTAATGGGGTCAATTTTACTTTTGTGGGCTCTGGACAAACTCTTTGGGGTTCAGCACCACCGCCACTCTCCCCAGAGTCATCTTTATGTCCTCCACTGCTCTGTTGTTTATTTTTGCTGTCCTTAACACAATTTTAATATTCCAACTAGTGCCCATAGTGAGATTAGCTAACTCAGCAAATGCCGGTGCTTTATTCTGGGATCACCATGACCTATATGGCTTAGTATAATACACCATGTGCCCTTCATGATTGAATCAAATTACCCACTGTTTCAAGACATCTCCGTTTGTTTCTCTGATGTTTATATCAATTTTGAATGTACAAGAAATAAAGGCTCCAAAATTCTGTGGTGCCTCTGATTAGCCCAGTGAGAGACCAGTGCAGCCAATGAATGCTCGTGCTCATGATTCCTTGGCTACTGCACTCACCGTATATATCAAAGTAGATTCTTTTTTTCAATCATTTTTCTCATTGGAACTTTTCAAGATACATCATTGCTCAGTTAACCAATTTGGCCACTGTATATTGATAGCACAAGTTGAAGTCATTAACACAAGTGAAAATAAATAACAATATGGAGAACTGAAATCAATTCAAATGGTGCCTCAGCCATGATTTACAATGCTGAAAAACAAATTAAAGCAACCACTTACAAATGTAATTGTTGGAGAAAGACTGTAAATGTCACCCAGCTATTATTGTTATTAATCCAGAGGCATAATCATTTACTTTTCCACACATAATGATTGAAATAGAGATCAGAAAACAGGGGCTCAAACTTTCTACAAAATTATGAATGAATGTGACTTACTTGCCTTCAGATGGTCCTACTTGGAGGAAATTCAGCTCACGTGTACCTATTTCTGTCTTTATAAAGGCCTTGAGCAAGCTAGCTGCTACATTCATGTCCATACTGACAGCTTACCAAATAAAAATATACATCTATTTATGTAGCAAAGTAGGTGTAAATCTGAGTCGTGCAAAGGGTAACATTATCGCCAGAAAACCATTAAGTATTTGAATATAGTAGGATTTCGAAGAATGGATTGTGACTTGTAAAATACATTGGCCTCATACAAACACTTTTCTTGAACACTGCGTATTTGCCTTGTATTCCCCTTATGATTTTCCCTGTATATTTCCTCTGAGATATAAAAAAACTGTTTCCATAGTGTTTTGAATTGGTCTTCTTTCAAATAATTTCAATTTAAACTCATCCGGAACTCTGGTCCCCACATTTTAACTCACACCAAGTCCCATTCGCCTATCACTCCTGTGATCGCAATGTGCCAATTTTGAAATTATCATCCTTGTTTTCAAATCCCTCCATGGCTTTATCCCCCCCATCTCTGTGATCTCCTTAAATCCTACAATGTTCCAAAGTATCTATGCTCTTCCAGTTCTGGCTTCTTAAACATCCCCGATCTTAACAACGCCAACATTGATAGCCACGTCTTCAGCTGCTGAGGCCCTAAGCTCTGAATTCCTTTCCTAAGCCTCTCAGTCTCTCCATTCCCCTAAGAGACTACTCGAAACCTATCACTTTAACATCAAAAGAAAATGAGAAAGCAGAAAATACTAGAAATACTCAACACATCTGGCAGCATCTGCGGAGAGGGGAACAGACACATTTTAAATGAGTTGAGGGTTTCTGCTTCTACTACCCTTTCAGTCAGTGGCCAGAATTTTCCTGTCAGTGATTTGGGGGCGGCGCCCACTCACCAACAGGAAAATGATGCGGGATGACATCGGGAGAAATCCTTGACATCATCTCGGTCCACTTAAATATTGAGGAAGGCGGACGGACAGAGAAATCAGCTGTCCGCCCACCGATCTGTCAATGGCCAATTAAAGCCATTGACAGGCTAACTAAGATCATTAAAGACTTGCCCGTCCAAACCTTAAGGCTGGCGGGCAGGCCAGGAGCTCCAGCGGGTTCCTGATAATACATGAAACCTCATCCACTGGCGGGATGAGGTTTCATGTCCGTTTTTTAAAAGTTTAATAAAGTTTGTGTCCTTTTTATTAACATGTCCCATCTCGTGTGACATTGTCACATGAGGGGACATGTTAATAATTTTTATATTTTTCTATTTTTAATGTTTTTTACACTGTCAGTGATCTCCCTGAGAGAGCACTTAGTCTCAGGGAGCAGTGTGCTCTTTCACGCGCTTGTATGGAAGAGAGAACTTTGACAGATGGGGAATCCCTCCACTCCCCCCACAGGAAGCACATAGCGCTTCCTGTCAGGCAGGCCGCTGGGTGGGCCTTAAGTGGCCCGCCCAGGTCCTATTTCGGCAGCGGAGTTCAGTTGCCTGCCCGCCCATCAAGGTAAGAATTCTGGCCAGTGAGTTTTAGACCCCTACAACCCTCTGGGTGAAAAAGGTTTTCCTCATCTCCCCGCTAATCCTTCCACCAATCAATTTAAACCTATGTCCCCTGGACACTGACCTCTCTGCTAAAGTAAATAGACCCTCCCCATCTGCTCTTTCCAGGCCCCTCTCAATTTTGTACATCTCAGTCAAATCTCCCCTCTCAGCCTCCTCGGTTCTGAGGAAAACAACGCCAGCCTATCTGATTTTTCCTCATAGCTGCGATTTTCCAGTCCTGGTGTTATGATCCCTGCTGAGGTTATCCCTGGACAAGGGTGATCCCAGCTTGATAGATCCCAACTTTTATTTGTTTGTTTACATATATGGAGAGTATTTACTGAACAGAGTCACAGACGTCAGCTGATGAACTTTTAACAAAAGAATAAAACATTTATTTAAGAAGAAAAGGTGAACTATATTACAATACTCTTGCACCCTGTTCTGAAAGCCTTTTTCCTTTCTGTGTTCCCCAAACAAACTTCTCCTTGTCTTTTTTAACTACAATGTCACTTCCATCATTATACTTCCACTTTTACTTCCTTGTTGATAACTCTGCCTTTAGCTACAAAAAGGAAATTAAAAAACTCAATCAATTTTCTCTTTTTATTATAATTTGACCAAATGTCAAAAAGATTAACTGCAGTATAAGTGTGAGGTGTAAGCTTTCTGGCATATAGATTGTATATGGTACTGTTTAGCCTTACGGGCCAGAATTTTCATGTCGGCATGTGGGGGCGGGCCCAGCATGCTGACTTGTAAAATGACACACGGTGATGTCGGGCATGCATCCCAACGTCACCGCACGTCATTCAGATCTTTTGTTCACCGGGCACCCACCGAAGGCAGCTGCGCACCCGTCAAACTGTCAAAGACCTGTTATGGCCATTAAAAAACCAATTAAAGCAATTATCAATGTTACCCGTCCAATGCTGCTCCACTGGCAGAAAATTCTGCCCATGGTGTTTTAATGCACAGGACCAAGCTATTCAGCCCAACTGGACCATGCCACTCAACATGACACTATTCGAGCCCTTCTTCATTTAATCTCATCAATATATCCTTCTATTTTTTTCTCCCTCATCTTTTTATCTAGCTTAAATGCATGTTAGTTGGCTCAACCACTACTTATGGTAGCAAGTTCCACATTCTACCCATTTTGCATTAAGAAGTTTCTCCTGAATTCTCCATTGGATTTATTAGTGACTATCTTATATTTATGGCCCTTAGTCTGGTCTTGACTGCATCTTCTCCATGTCTACCCTATTAAACCTTTTCTTAATTTTAAAGGCCCCTATCAAGTCATCCCACAGTCTTCTCCTTTCTATAGAGAAGAGACCCGACCTCTTCAATCTTTCTTGATATGTATCACATCTCAGTTCCGGTAGCATTGTGTTATTTTTTATTTTCACCATTGTACCTCTATAACTTTTTTAAACATATAGGCCATACCTGTTCACAGTATTCCAAGTGTGGACCAACCAGGCCTTTTATATAAAATTAACATAATTTCTCTGCGTTTCAATATCTTTCCAGAAATAAATCCCAATGCTTTGTTTGTTCCTTTTTATATTTTGCTACTCCTACTGATTTGTGCATCTGGACTTCCAGATCGATCTGTTCCTCCACCCCATTTAGGCACTTTGATTTTTGGACACATGTCACATGAGTAGAGTCATAAGAACTCTCCCCACTTTCTCCCCAGCTCCATGAGCCCAACTTCTAAAAATTTCTGACCGAATATCAGATTTTAATTCTGGGGTGGCAGGCTATATTAGGAGTCGGGCTGGGTGACCCTAGGACGAGTGCAGAGGATGCTGGTGCAGAGGTAGACAGGACAGAAGGTCTGCCTCAGTGAACCAGCGCTGTATCAAAGGCCTTAAAAAAAGAGAAAAACATAAAATAGCCCTCCAGCCATCACCCCACACACCCCCTCACATCCTCACAAAGGAAGGTGGTTGTGATTGTTGGAAATCAGTCATCTCTGCTCCAAGACATCACTGCAGGAGTTCCTCAGGGTAGTATCCTAGGCCTAATCATCTTCAGCTGCTTCATCAATGACCTTCCTTCCATCATAATGTCAGAAATGGGGATGTTCGTTGATGATTGCCCAATGTTCAGCACCATTTGCAACTCCTCAGATATTGAAGCAGTCCATGTTCAAATGCAGCAAGAACTGGACATAGAAACATAGAAATATAGAAAATAGGAGCAGGAGTAGGCCATTCGGCCCTTCGAGCCTTCTCCACCACTCAAGATGATCATGGCTGATCATCCAACTCAATAGCCTGCTCCCGCTTCCTCTCCACATCTTTTGATCCCTTTCGCCCCAAGAGCTATATCTAACTCCTTGAAAACATACAATGTTTTGGTCTTAACTCTTTCTGTGATAGCGAATTCCACAGGCTCACCACTCTATGAGTGAAGAAATTTCTCCACATTTCAGTGGACAATATCCAAGCTTGGGCAGACAAGTGGCAACTAACATTCATATCACACAAGTGCCATGCAATGACCATCTCCAACAAGAGAGAATCCAACCATTGCCCCTTGATGTTCAATGGCATTACCATCACTGAATCCCCCACTATCAACAACCTGGGGGTTACCATTGACCAGAAACTGAACTGGACTAGCCATATAAATACCGTGGCTACAAGACCAGGTCAAAGTCTAGGAATCGTTTGACGAGTAACTCACCTCCTGATTCTCCAAAGCCTGTCCACTATCTACAAGGCATAAGTCAGGAGTGTGATGGAATACTCCCCACTTACCTGGATGAGTGCTGCTCTCACAACACTCAAGAAGTTTGACACCATCCAGGACAAAGCAGCCCACTGGATTGGCACTACATCTACAAACATTCATTCCGCCCACCACCGACGCACAGTAGCAGCAGTATGTACTATCTACAAAATGCACTGCAGGAATTCACCAAGGCTCCTTAGTTAGCACTTTCCAAACCCACGGCCACTAGCACCTAGAAGGACAAGAACAGCAGATAGATGATAACACCGCCACTTGGAAGTGTCCCTCCAATTAACTCACCATCCTGACTTGGAAATGTATCACAGTTCCTCCACGGTTGCTGGGTCAAAACTCTGGAACACCCTCCCTAACAGCACTGTGGGTGTACCTACATCACATGGACTGCAGTGGTTCAAGAAGGCAGCTCACCACCAGCTTATCAAGGGCAACTAAGGATGGGCAATAAATGCTGGCCCAGCCAATGAAGCCCACATCCTGTGAATGAAAAAAAACACTCTCCCCATGCCCCATCCATGCCAATTCATGCCAACCTATGCCTCCTACCCATTCCCATATATTCTCTTACACCCTCCACACCAACTTTTAGCCTCCACCCACCCCAATGACCCTTTATAGCCTTATGACAACTTATCAACCTGTGCCAACCCATGCTCCCCCACCCCCAAGACCCTTTGTCCTTACACCTCCCATGACAACTCGCCAAGTATCCACAATGTGCAGACCTTGAGAACCCTGCTGAGATTAAATAAAATAAAGTTCCAGGTGTTTATTGCAGACTTTATTTTAGGAAAAAAATTAATTCAGAAAACCAAATTATTACATTTACCTTCTTTCAATTACATTAACCTTATAACAACAAAAACTTCATTTAGTTGGATAATCCCTTATAATAACAAGCCTTGCAATTCATAATTCAACTCAAAGAGTCCATAGCCACTTTGAGCTGTCAATCAAACTATGAAATGGTAAGCACCCCACTGTGAAATTGGACAGTTGTGAAATCAGTCATGCAGCACTAATCCAGTAATGGTAACCCTATGGTTTATGCCAACAGACAGTGTGAAATAGCAAACAATCACTTTTTTAACAATCCAGACAGTCTTTTCAGAGTTAAAGGGCAGGGGTTTTAAATGCCTTAACAACTTGACAGCTTCCTTTGGCAGTTCATCTTGATACTTTTGATACTTATTTCTGACAGTTTCAATGAGGTTAAGTACTTTTTAAGCACATTCATGCCCAATTTTAGGGGTCCCAAAGAGCAACTTACCTTCCCCAAAGAGCAACTTCCCTTCCCCAAAGGATGGCCAGGACCATATCCAAAGGCATGCTTTATCTCTCCAAAAGCGCACCCTAGTTATCCAAAAGTATCCACAAAATTCAGACCTCTTCCTACCGGGTCTACTCCACACACAGCAGATTTCAGACACCACTCACACCAAAATCACACAAGAGTGGAGGCAGCTGCTGACTTCTTTGGGCAGCTGCCTCCACAAAACACGCGTGTGTAAAGCCCAACCTGGGCCCATTGCTGCCCCTTTGAAGACAGTAGGTGCCGTGTCCAGGGGCAGCACTTGTGGATTCATGCCTCTTCCACAATTTTTGCCACAATTTAGAGGCTCCATGTCACTGCAAAATTCAGGCTTTTATTTTCCAAGAAGCATATGACCTCCCTATTCTTCTTCCCAGAATGTACCACCTAACACTGACCTATATTGAGGTTATATGGCCAGAATTTGATGCCATAAGATATATTCAATTCAGTTTAAATGAATAAATTTATAAAAAAGACAAATTTCATCCCACGCAAATAATTTCTCCAGTCTGAACCTAAAGTGCAGTGAATTCAGAGTGAGAGAAATTTCATGAAGCTAACACTTGTCATAACTCCAGAAGGATATCTGTGGATCCCTCAGTTTTCAGCCATTTATATTGGAGTTATAGCAGGGGGGTCAGTGGAAAGGCAAGGCCAGACTCAGATGCCTTCCACAAATCACTTTTATCACCTCGCAAATAAAGCAACTGAAAACCTAACTTATCTTTCAACCCTTGCCTGCAGGAACAGCAAACTTTGAACTTGGTATAGGCCAGTTAATGTTAGTGACACTGTTTTTGGAGTTGCTAGGAAGCAGAGAACATGGTGTTTGGGGGGAGTGGGGGGGTGGGGGGTGCAGGTGGGTGTGGGGGCAGGGGGGCCCAATCAGATAACTGAGCTGCACTCTGAACACAACTATGTATAAAGACTGTGACCTGGCAAGCTTTTCCATTTTCAGGAGTACTCATAATTCAAATGAAAGGGGAAAAAAACATTTTCTTATTGATGGACGTTTTTTAAAAAAATTGATATTCAATGTGAATCCTGAAGCATTAGTGCAGGACAGCACCAAACCTTAAAAGAGTAAGAAAGACGATTATCTAATTCAGTAACTATGGGCAGAATTTTTCCGTCAGTGAGCTGGGGGCGGGGCCCGCTCGCCGGCGCAAAAATGATGCGGAATGACATCGGAGGGAACCCCCCAACATCATCCCACCCCATTTAAATCTTCAAGAACGCGGGGGCACAGCGCGATCAGCTGTCCGCCCACCGACCTGTCAATGGCCAATTGAGGCCATTGACAGGATAATTAAGCCAATTAAAGTCCCTGCCCATCCAACCTTAAGGCTGGCGGGCAGGCCAGGAGCCCCAGTGGGCTTCTGATAATACATGAAACCTCATCCACTGGGGGGATGAGGTTTCATGTCCGTTGTTAAGAACTTAAATAAATTTGATGTGATATTTATTAACATGTCCCATCTCATGTGACATTGTCACATGAAGGGGACATGTTAAAAGAATTTGTATTTTTCTACTTTTAAAGTTTCAAAGACTGTCAGCGCTCTCCCTGAGGCAGCACTTAGTCTCAGGGAGATGTGCATTCTTTAGTGTACATGCACAAAAGAGCGCACTCTCGCATTTGGGGTATCACCCCCGCCCGCACAAGAAGCGCATAGCACGTCCTGTTGGGCAGGCCGCTGGGTGGGCCTTAATTGGCCCACCCACTCAAAATGGTGGCCCGGCCCGTTTCGGCAGTGGCGATCAGCTGCCTACCCACCACTGAGCCCATCAAGGGCAAAATTCTGCCCTATGGGTCGGTGATGAGGAATAAAGGTTAAGAGAGGGATGAAACTTCCATTATAAGAACAATTTGTTATCATTGCCATCTGGCACTTGAGTCCAATAATGGGAATTTTAACTAATGAAATGGAAAAAGAAAGAAAAAAAGTCTTAAATCGTGAAGCCCATAATGGTACAAACTCCCATTGTCAAGAGAACACTTCTGAATGTACAGCACTCTGTACCATAGGTTCTTTATATCCATCGCACTGGTGATCTTTGGTTGCCTGGCAGGACTTAGAATTCACACAAGCAAGTCATACAATCATTTACAGTTTCAAGGTGGACCTCTCACATTCACTCAATGCTCTCATCCAGTTGCCTGATCACGACCTGACAACATTCCATCGAATGTGACCTTGATTGTCAGCTAGCCGCAAGCCCCAGGATTTAAAACCAACTTCAGATCAAGTACTCAACCAGATAAGCGACAGGTCACATGGAAACCATTTTTGTACTGTTGCATACTGTCAGCAAAAAGAAGCAAGTACTGCCAGGCATTCTTAGGAAGAGAAATTGTACTGAGAGAGCTTACTGCAAGCATCAGCATGAATCCTATAAGAAGCACAATTTGACATTGCCACTCTAACTGTGGAAGAGTGGGATGGTGGATTACCGCAGTTTCATGCCTGAACCAGTCATAATTCCCTGGTCAAGTTATTTACATGAGAGAGGCAAGTGCTCAAGCCAAAATGGGGTGTTCACAAGGTCTTGCAGAAATAGATGTGTTGCCCAATTAAAGCAACTACTGATAGATCTGGCAGAAGATGACAGAATGGAGCACAGCTGGGTCCCTTTCCTAGGAGACTACTTTCTTTACAGCAACTGTGTGCTCTGATACCACCCCAAATAAAAGATCATGGGACTCTTGAGGTCAGCGTGTTCAAAAATACTTGTAAGATTTATCATTATCCAGTGCTTTTCCATCACTTAAGTTCTTTATTCTGCAATTCCCTCCCTCTAACCATCTCTCTTCCTCATTTAGGCTATTCTTAAAATCCACTTCTTTGGTTAAGCTTTTGGTCACCATTTCTATTACCTCCTTCTTTGGCTCAACATTCACTTTATTTTTGCTTATACACTTTGTGAAGAGCCTTGGGATTCAAATGTTGCTATATATGTACCAGTTGTTCAGTGCCTCGAATATAGTAAAGGAAGGACCCAGAGTAAATCTTTAAAGCAAACATCTAAATTTATACTGTGGCTCATCATGAAAAAATTCACATGGTGCCTCACATGTAATAGTTGTTATGTAGGCAATATGCCAGTCATTTTGAGAACAGCAAAATTCCTCAAACAGAAATTTGGTGGTTTATCAGTGAATCTGTTTTGTGGTGCTAGTGATGAGAAAGAAATGTTGCCAGGGTAGCAAAATAACTCTGCTCTTATAAAGGCAAGCAAAATACTGAGGATGTTGGATAATAGAAATAAAAATAGAAAACGCTGGGAAAACTCAAGAGGCCTGACAGCATCTGTGGGGAGAGAAACAGAGTTAACGTTTCGAGCCCGCATGACATAGAAACATTGAAACATAGAAAGTAGGAGCAGGAGTAGACCATTCAGCCCTTCGAACCTGCTCTGCCATTCATTATGATCACGTCTGATCATCCAACTCAATAGCCTGCTCCCGCTTTCTCCCCATACCCTTTGATCCCTTTCGTCCCAAGGGCTATATCTAATTCCTTCTTGAAAACATACAATCTTTTGGCCTCAACTACTTTCTGTGGTAGCGAATTCCACAGGCTCACCACTCTCTGGGTGAAGAAATTTCTCCTCATCTCAGTCTTAAATGGTCTACCCCATATCCTCAGACTGTGACCCCTGGTTCTGGACTCCCCCACCATCAGAAACATCCTTCCTGCATCTACCCTGTCTAGTCCTATTAGACTCTCCTGAAGAAGAGTTAAAAACTTAGGGCAGAGTTTTGCCCTTGGTGGGTGAGCTTGGTGAGGTGGGCGAGGCCAGTTGGGGGCGTCGACTGCCACCCAATATCAGCACTGGACCGCGGGGGCAGTTGAGGAGGGCAAGCGGGTCAACTGCGAACTTTGCACGAGTGCGAGTGAGTGCTTCATAATCTTCCTGCAGCACAGAGCTTTTATTTTAGTTTTATTTGCTTATGGAAACCTCATCCCGCCCGTGAATGAGGTTTCCAAAAAAATGCAAAGGCCACTTAGCCTTTTTGCCTGCCAGTCAACAGTCAGGTTGGACGGGCAGTGAAAAATTTAGTTTAAAAGATTATCTAATAGCCTTAGCCAGGCTTTTTAATTGTAGGCGGGCACATGGCCAACTCCGGTGCATGCCTGCCAACTGAACCACCGTGCGACTGCTTGTTGACATCGGCACACTCGGCCATTTCACGCTCAAGCGGGCCGGATGGGCACCTACCCGCCGAGTGAAAATTTCTGCCCATAGAAACATAGAGAAATAGAAGCAGGAGTAGGTCATTCAGCCCTTCATGTCTGCTCCGCTATTCAATATGATCATGGCTGGTCCTGGCTGATCCTCTATCTCAACTGCCATACTCCCGCTCTCTCCCCATACCCTTTGATGCCTTTAGAGTCCAGAAATCTAATTCCTTCTGAAATATATTCAGTGGCTTGGCCTCCACAGCCTCTCTGTGGTAGAGAATTCCAAAGGTTCACCACCCTCTGAGTGAAGAGGTTTCTCCTCGTCTCGGTCCTAAATAGCCTACCCTGTATCCTGAGATAGTGACCTCTTGTTCTAGATACCCCCAGCCAGGGGAAGCATCATCCCTGCATCCAGTCTATCCAGCTCTGTCAGAATTTTATACGTTTCAATGAGATCCCCTCTCATTCATCTGAACTCCAGGGAATACTGGCCTAGTCGGCCCAATTTCTCCTCATATGCCAATCATGCCATCTTAGGAATCTGAACCATAAAGGTTTACTCTGTTGGAAAAGGCAAACCAGACGACACTTTGACATCCAATTTTAACATTTTAATTACATTTGTCTTCACAACTTTCAACTTTCCTTTCTCTGTAACTGAACCAATTGGTTGTGCAGGTGCAGAACGATACAGACCAGGAGATATCAAATCTGCTCCCTGATCTTTGCACAGAGCATCTGAACCAAGACATCAGTTGAACTTAGATCCAGTGCAACCACTAGCTGAAATAGGCAGTCATCCAGGGCATCAGGATTTAGTGGGAGGGTAGCAAAAAACTGACAGCTTTTTAAAATAATCAGAACTGAGCATCAAGCCATTGTTTCCAGGACTGTCACTGACCTCATCTCCTCTGGAGATCTTCCCTCCACAGCTTCCAACCTCATAGTCTCCCAACTTCTCCCTCCTCCCCAAAATCCACAAACAGGACTGTCCCGGTAGACCGATTGTGTCAGCCTGTTCCTGCCCCATGGAACTCATTTCTTCCTATCTTGACTCCGGTCTCTATCCCCTTGTCCAGTCTCTTCCCACCTACATCTGTGATTCCTCTGATGCCCTACATCATATCAACAATTTCCAGTTCCCTGGCCCCAACCGCCTCCTCTTCACCATGGACGTCCAATCCCTCTACACCTCCATCCCCCACCGGGATGGTCTGAGGGCTCTCTGCTTCTTCCTCAAACAGAGGCCTGAATAATCCCCATCCACCACCACACTCCTCCGTCTGGCTGAACTTGTTCACTCACTGAACAGTTTTTCCTTAAACTCGTCTTGCTTCCTCCAAATAAAAGGTGTGGCTATGGGTACCCGCATGGGCCCCAGTTATGCCTGTCTCTTTATAGGGTATGTGGAACACTCCTTGTTCCAGTCCTAATCAGGCCCCCTCCCGCAACACTTCCTCTGGTACATCGATGACTGGTTCCTTGCCAGTTCATGCTCTCATCTGGGCCTGGAAAAATGTATTAATTTTGCTTCCAATTTCCACCCCTCCATCATTTTCACATGGTCTATCACTGACATCTTCCTTACCTTCCTTGACCTCTCTGTCTCAATTTCTGGTGATAGACTGTCCACCAATATTCATTACAAGCCTACCGACTCCCACAGCTACCTCGACTACAGCTCCTCACACCCCACTTCCTGTAAGGACTCTATCCCATTCTCTCAGTTCCTTCGCCTCCGTTGTATTTGTTCCAATGATGCCACTTTCCAAAACAAAGCTTTGGACATGTCTTCTTTCTTCCTTAACCGAGGTTTCCCACCCATGGTGGTTGACAGGGCCCTCAACCCATCTCCCGTGCCTTTGTCCTCACACCTTCCTCTTCCTCCCAGAACCATGGTAGGGTCCCCCTTGTCCTCACTTTTCACCCCACCAGCCTCCGCATTCAAAGGATCATCCTCCACCATTTCTGCCAACTCCTGCATGGTGCCACCACCAAAAACATCTTCCCTTCACCCCCCCCGTTCGGTATTCCGTAGTGACCGTTCCCTCCGGGACGCCCTGGTCCACTCCTCCATCACCCCCTACTCCTCAACCTCCTCCCACAGCACCTTCCCATGCAATTGCAGAAGGTGCAACACCTGTCCCTTTACTTCCTCCTTCCTTACCATCCAAGGGCCCAAACACTCCTTTCAAGTGAAGCAGCATTTCACTTGCACTTCCCTCAATTTAGTCTACTTCATTTGCTGCCCCCAATGCGATTTCCTCTACATTGGAGAAACCAAACGCAGACTGGGTGACCGCTTTGCGGAACACCTTCGGTCTGTCTGCAAGCACGACCCAGACCTTCCTGTCACTTTCCATTTCAATACTCCACCCTGCTCTCATGCCCACATGTCCGTCCTTGGCCTGCTGCAATGTTCCAGTGAAGCTCAACACAAACTGGAAGAACAGCACCTCATCTTCTGATTAGGCACTTTACAGCCTTCTGGACTTAACATTGAATTCAACAACTTCAGATCATGAATTCTCTCCTACACCCTCACCTCTTATTTATCCCTTTTTTACAATTATTTATTTTTTAATTTTTATATATATATACTTTTCTCACCTATTTTTATTATTATTATTTTTTCAATTTATTTCCATTTTTATTCATTGTTTTACCCCCACCTTTTAGCCTTTTTCAATCCTTTTTCCCACACCGTCCCCTCTCCCTACCCTGCTCCAACTAGGGCCATCTGACACTTGCTCATCCTGCTTTCTACTGTTAATGTCACCATTAGCACCTCCTTTAGCCAGTATCACCACCATCAACACCCCTTCGACCTTTTGTTTATGACATCTTTTGCAATCTCTCCTTTGTCTCCACCTATCACTGGCCCTCTACCCAGCTTCACCAGTCCCACCCCCTTTAAACAGTATATATTTCATAATGTTTTTACTTCTATTTAGTTCTGAAGAAGAGTCATATGGCCTCGAAATGTTAACCCTGCCTTTCTCTCCACAGATCCTGTCAGACCTGCTGAGTTTTTCCAGCACTTCTTGTTTTTGAATCAGAACTGAAAGCTGGCCAGAAACCTACAAAGCTGCCTGAAGGTCAGAAGCAGCAGTTCTGAGCCTTTGACAGCTGCTGAGAGTGGGAACTGACTGCAGAGCTGTGACTCCAAACATAAATTTGTCTCTCTTGGTTCGTGTGTTCTGTGCGAAGGAGTTGCATGCTCTGTCACAGCTTCTCAAGTACACGCAGCGCTTGAACATGTTGGAAAAGTTGAATGAGTGCAGGGAGGAAGCAGGTTTTCAGTTACATATTAGCAGTTTGGAGGAGGCTAGAACTGAGCCAAAGAGAGGAAAAAAGACTTTCCAAGGGAAAATACTCTACCCTGTGGTCAATACATAACCAATGCCCATTTTTTTAGGCAGCACTATCAATGAATTTACAATGCCCATTTCCTGGCTGTTTATCCTGGCTATTCTTGTTACAGTATTAGATCTTCAAATTAGTATAAATTAAAATCTGTTGTTTCTTGTTTTAATTTTTGTAATTAATTCAGCTTTATCTTCTACTGAAACTCATTGCACCTGCATCTCTAAAACTATAAAGATGCCTTCTTATTTCTGGCTAACTTTAACATTCTTCTCATTTCATTTCTCACAAAATTATGGGGTCATTATTGTACTTGAAGAGTCAGAAAAAACATTTACATTTTTCAGTAGACCATCATTATTCCCAGGAGGAAATATATTCATGTTTAACCAAACTGGATTATTATTGCTGCAGTGACTGAAGTTGGGTAGAAATTAACAGAATAGTCCTGTGCTGTAGCTTGTATTTGGACGAAGTAAGCATTGAGGGGAAGATTACTGTATTAATGACAGGGCATGTGCACTGCAGTCTCTCCCTACATGCACACACAGGAACCTAAAAAAAAAGCAGTTTCAGATCACTTGAAGCCAGGATTCCAAAGATTCTGGACAGCAGAGGGACAGATAGCAAGTCCAAAACTAAAGTTGAAGACATCTGCCAGGAGAAGCAGGACAGGAAAAGGAACTTCAGAAGCAATGTCCAGAAACTAAAGAAGAAAGCCCCCAGATCCAGGAGAGTGGAACAGGAAAGGCCCCAAAAGGACAGTCTAGTCAAAGGGCAGGGACAGTAATCTGGAAAAGATCCTGTTCTGTGGAACTGAAAGTAAAGGGCAGAGAGTAAGGCTCCAAATTTCAAGCTTAAAGAGAAGAAAGCTGCAGGATGCAGATTTAAAGCAATATAGGCATGCACAAAGCCAGAAGTTCCAAAGAGACAGCTGAAGGTCTGTAGCTATCTACTACGGGCATGTGAAGGAGTGGTGTTCTGTTGGCATGGCTGAGTATTTAAGAGAGGGTGCGTGGAAGGAAGTTTGAATGCACGTGGCGATCCAGGGGAGAGGAACATCGGAAGGAGAGTTCAAAACCCTGGAGGCATATCTTTGTGGAAGGCGTCTGAGAGAAAGCATCGTTTGAGAGAAGATTCTAAAACGCGTTCTTTGAGAGTGGAGATTGGAAACCCTCATGTGAAAGATGGAGTTCAGTGAGTCCAGTTGGCTTACTGTGTCACAAGTGTCTGGGGGAGTTGAAGAGGGATCCATAGCATCTGTTTGGGGTGGCATCTGTCACTTTGTTTCAGAGTGTGGTGTGCCTGATCACAGATCACCTATTGGTTTACGTGGATGTGTACTTACAGTGAACATTAGAGTATAAGATAGCTTTTGTAACTTGTGTTATCCTTACAAATATGTACATATCTGTGAAGGTATAGTTGCGGGTGAAGGATTATTGTAATATAGTTTGTCTTTTCTTGTTTAATAAAAGTTTTATTCTTTTGTTAAATGTTCATCAGCTGACTCCTGTGCCTGTGTTCATTAGCCACTCTCCACGTATTGAAACAAAAAATAAAAGTTAGGATCTATCAAGCTGGGTTCCACCCTGAGAGCTGGTTTGTCCAGGGGTTACATCAGCTGGGATCATTGCTTGAGAGATAGATAAAGGGTGAGACAGAAGGAGAGAGAGACAGAGATAGAGAGATAGAGAGAGAGAGAGAGAGTGAGAGTAAGAGGGAGATAATGGGAAGGTGAGATATAGAATAATCCCTTAAGGATTACACACAAGATCTGTGTAAAACAAGGATTTCTACAAAGACAACTGGATTTCTTCATTACCAGATTCTTAAAGAAAGAAAGTTATTGTTTAGAGACATCAGAATCATGCTTGAAAATATACCAAAGCTGGGAAATAATTGGGGGGGGAACGTTACTTTGCCTGGATTTGCATTTTCCTATCTCCCTCCACCCGAGTGCAGCAAACCAAATGCCCGGTCACACTGGTAAAATGAATTCACATTAATATTTCGTTCATAAATTTAAATAATGACATTCAAAAATTAACTTCAAATAAGCATTGTGTTGTTAAGTTCACCTTACAAGTGAAACCTTTTCATACATTGGATCAAAATCAATTTGAAAATATATATATAAATAGCTAATTTAAAAATTTGTTTATTGTTTAAAAGTTGTTCGCCTATTTGGCATGCATGGGGAATGGGTGATACCGGTTACTCAAAACTGCCAGTTCCACATTGTCAACCAATCAGAAAGGTCCTGAGTGATCTTATGGTGATCGTGGGTATTTAAGAACAGAGGGTGCTGGTGAGAAGTGACTGAAGCATTCTGGGAGAAGTCACCACAGCCACTGCAACTCAGGAGGGAATCGAGGAGAAGGACTCTTGCACTCAAAAGGAGGAAGAGCATCCAACAGAGGACGCTGGTGAGAAGTGACTGAAGCATTCTGGGAGGTTAGAGATGCCTTCGGGATTTGGACATGCAAACGCCAGGTTAAGGTTACGCTCAAGACCGATGGTAAGGGAGCCACCCTCCACCCTCCTTCCAGCATCGCTATCGGGGGAAGCCGTGGCTACTTTGTCTACACTGAGCAGCCCAAACTTTGTCACTCATGCGGCAAGTCTGGTCATGTGGCAGCCAACTGCAACGCCGCCCTCTGCAAGAACTGCAAACAGGAAGGGCACCAGACAAAGGACTGCAAACAGACTAAGTGCTGCAACCTGTGTGGCAAGGCAGGTCACCAAATGCCCCAAATGCTGCCTCATTTATGCACAGGCAGCCAAAGCCAACGAGGGGGAAGCAGAGGAAATGCTTTGTGTCACTACTACCAAGGACACTTGCAACACTCTAACCACCAAGGTCCCCAGTGAGAACAACGGGACAAAGGAAGATACAAAGAAAGATAAGGTGGAGGAAAAGATTGAGGCAGCAGACGTGCAACAGCACTGCCCCCTGAACCTCCCACTCCTCAGGAAAGTGAATCAATGGAGGAGGAGGAAGCAGCGGAAAATCAGCAGGGAGAGTGGCAGCTGGTGAAGAGAGCCAAAAGAAAGAAGGGGTTAAGAATTGACAAAGCCACTTCCCAGACAAGTGGCAAGAAGCGTCTCCCATCCAACATGGATGACAAGGGCAGCTGCTCTTCGGATGAAGAAGGGAAAGGGTGGCATCTACAGAAGAAGCAGCAAAGGTCTAGGGAGTTGGAGGACCACACACCCAAACTCCAGAACATTGGAAACAATGAGGAGACCAGCACATCCCAACTTTGCCCACAACCCGAAGAGGCTAGCACACCCCAGCCCCAGGAATCTGGGAGCAGTGAAGTGCTCAGCGCACCCCAGCTCCGGGAAGCCAGGAGCAGCAACGCCCCAGAGGGGGAGAGGATTGGAGAAGCTTCTCCAACAGAGGACATTTCAAATCCCGTTCTCTGCAGGAACCCCCAGATGCCACCTGAGCAGAACATCTCCAATGGGGAGGCTCAGTTTCCTCAGCCCATCCAAGGTGAGGCAATTTGTGAACACTATGGATATGCAGGAGCAGACCAAAGGTCTGGGACTCTCAGAGAAAATAGCTTAAGTAAGAGACTAAATGCTTTAAAATGGGTGTAAAGATTGTATCCATAAATGTGCGTAGCATTAAATCTACTACGCGATGTGTTGTGACCTTGGACTACCTCGCCAAGGTCAAAGCTGACCTGTTGTTTCTGCAGGAGTGTGTGATACCGCACCTCAGTTCCTACAGGCAATGGTCACGATGGTGGTCCCATGGGCCATCGGTCTGGTCGGGAGGAAACGACTCTCGTTCCTCCGGCCTGGGGATTCTGCTGCAGGGAGGCAGCTTCACCGTCTCCCAAGTTAAGGAGGTGGTGGGCGGGTGCCTCCTCGTAGCAGACATAACGTATAAGAATGCTCCATTCCGGTTAATTAACGTGTACCCCCCCACCCCGTCACAAGGAGCTGAGCGGCTGGAGGTTTTTCAGCAGCTCCCACTGCTGCTGGCGACCTCCAGGCCGGTCATTCTGGGCGGTGACTCCAACTGCATCATCGATGCGGCTGGACAATCCGGCAGGGCCGACAGCAGATTGGATGCTACATCCAGATCCCTGATGGAAACAGTAAAGGATGCCAAGCTGCACGACGTCTTCAGCAACCCTGCAGACGGAGCACAGCATAGATACACCTGTTCACGGCCAGACGGGTCCATCTGTTCCAGGATAGACCCTGTTTGTGTCCCGTGCATTCGCAGTCAGATCCACCGATGTCAAGCTGGTGTTCTTCTCTGACCACTTCCTCCTACTGGCTGACTGTCACTTAGAGGAAGACCAGAGGGTGGGGATAGAATTCAGAAATCTGGAGTGCAAAGGGACTTGTGAGTCCTAGTCCAGGATTCTCTTAAGGTTAACTTGCAGGTTGAGTCTAGTTAGGAAGGCAAATGCAATGTTGGCATTTATTTCGAGAGGACTAGAATATAAAAACAGGGATGTGCTGCTGAGGCTTTATAAGGCTCTGGTCAGACCACATTTAGAATATTGCGAGCAATTCTGGGCCCCGGATCTCAGGGAAGATGTGCTGGCCCTGGAGAGGGTCCAGAGGAGGTTCACGAAAACGATCCCAGGAATGAAAGGCTTAACATATGAGGAATGTTTGAGGACTCTGGGTCTATACTTGATGGAGTTTAGAAGGATGAGGGGGGATCTGATTGAAACTTACAGAATACTGAAAGGCCTGGATAGAGTGGACATGGGGAAGATGTTTTGATTGGTAGGAGAGACTAGAACCCGAGGGCACAGCCTCAGAGTAAAGGGGAAGACCTTTTAGAACAAAGATGAGGAGAAACTTCTTTAGCCAGAGAATGGTGAATCTATGGAATTCATTGCCACAGAGGGCTGTGGAGGCCAGGTCATTGAGTGCATTTAAGACCGAGATAGATAGGTTCTTGATAGATAAGGGGATCAAAGGTTACGTGGAGAAGGCGGGAGAATGGGGTTGAGAAACTTATCAGCCATGATTGAATGGTGGAGCAGACTCGATGGGCCAAATGGCCTAATTTCTGCTCCTATGTCTTATGGTCTTATGGTCCAAGAGATGAGGGAGTGGAGGGCGGGTATCTCGTGAGCAACAACCAGGGTACATGGTGCTGCAGGACATTTGGAAGCTGAGGCCGGAGTGAGGCAAGGCCACTGATAACAACTACCCTTGAGTTTGACAATTTTTAGTGGTTGTGTGAGGGTGGGATTATTTTACTGCGTTCATTTTCGAAAGTTAATGGGAAGGGGGCAGTGGCAGGCTCAGGGTTCACCTACGGCAAATACTCTTGCGCCAGGCCTGCTTGAACTGCTGCCATTGAGTTCAGGACATACTTGTTCCTGATTACACAAAAGTGACCTCTACTGGAAATTCATCTGACCACTGGGTTAAAAACAAGTTTGAGTTTATCTATGCTGCACTCTAGAACTGAACAATCTGCAAACTCCAGCTCCTAAAGGAAGAGTGAACAGTTTAGCAGGTTCCTGGGGGCTACCATTGCCCTTGGAAATTGTAGGGACTAAAGAGTATTGAAGAGTTGGGGGTGAAAAATGAATGACAGAAAGAAATTATATATTAAATTTAGTATGTTGGCCCAATGCCATTAGAAACTCATTATAAATTTCTCTTAGGCCTATAGGTGGCACTATGATAGGCCTTTTCAATGTTAAGGGTGTCACATTGGGGGATGCACAATAGCTGATATTTCATTGTGCAATAATATCGCTCTGGCAGTGATTTCATTGCTTAAAATGCTTTCTGGCTTTTTTCACTGACACTTTTTTCAAAGGTACAAAAAAAATCTCTAAAATAAAGATTTAAACATAATTTTAAAGATCAAAAAGTGCATATTTCCCAATAATATTGTATCCACCAAGTTTTTATTTACTTTTTTAAACGCCTTCTTTACATGAAGGCCTCAATCTAGCCCAAAAAGTTTGTCTTTGGCTTGACACTTTGGTCCAAAGTTGTGACACTGAGCTGAATTTGGACTGAGCAGCCTGACCATGTATAATGTATCCAATTTTCCTGAAGGCATCAGTAGCATTCAGGCAGATATACTGATGGAATATTTCTCTTTAACTTCCAGCACTTTCTACTCAGTATTTCTTCTTCAAATAGTTTTGAAAAACAAACACATGAATTGCAAAAGTTACATTGAGATGACATTTATATTGAGTGTTTTCAGGTTAAAAAGAAGCAAGGCTGCCCATGGGTGTGTGAAAGGATGCGTTATAATGACAGTTCCGATTACATGCTTGTAGATTTTATCTTGTGTTCTTTCAACTTCAGGAAGTACATTAAGGTGAAAAGAAAGAAGAGGAACAGTTAATGAGGGACAAAGAGAGAGAGAGAGAGTTAATTTTTCTTATTAATTTTAATCGCATTTTGAATCCAATTAATTATCCCTCTGTCTTTTGCTGGCAGATACAGAAATAAGTGTTGATTCCTTACACTTTTGAAATAGAATTCCAAATTGGATACACATAAGAAACAGAGATTAAAAGAGAAGCAAAAAGACGGACAGAGAGAGAAATAGAGAAAAGCAGATAGACATTGGGTAAATTTTACTTTTATTGGCAGGTGAAGAATGAGTGATAGCAACCAAGCTATAATGATCAGAGACAGGGAAGTGGGCAATCATATCCTCCAGTGTACCGTATGTAACACCATCTTCACATCTTAGTGAGCCAATCTTTCATAACTGCACAACATATCATTGTGTTTTTAAAATCATAGAATCATAGAAACTTTGCATCACACAAGGAGGCCATTCAGCCCTTCCTGACTGTGCTGGCTGTTCGAAAGAGCAGTTGAGTTTAGTCCTATATCCTGCTTTCTGTCTGTAACCCTGTTAGTTCCTCACCTTCAAGTGCCTGGACAGCTGTCCTTTAGATTTTTTGGTGGAATCAGCTTTCACCATCTTTTCAGGAACAGGGTTCCAGATCCCGACACAATCTTTAACACTTGGGGGTGATTTTCACTGTTGAAGGGGAAATATACTGGCAGCGATGAACTCAGTTACAAGGAGAATTAGGAGGGATGGACAATAGGCAGCCGATCTGCTACAGCTAGTTTTCCACCTCAGCAAAGTTGAAAAGACCCCCATTGCACCTGTAGTGTTGCACTAAAAGGCTGAGCAGTAATGAGCAATGTTCATGACCACTTGGGCTTTTTACAATCTCAGTGCGGTGTCTTTTTTAATAACCTGTATGGATTCCTACACCTTCCCCTCTGTCCTCTGAAACCTAATGTTACATTTAATCGCATTTTCATATCAGTTTTGCTACACAAGGTGCCTAAAAACTGAAAAATATCATAGTAGATTCTGAAGTTCGTTCACCTAAGTTGAGAAACTGTAGGATCAGCAACAAGCTTAACAGTGCAGTGTAATACCAAGGCTGAAACGTTTTTGAAAGAAAATGATATAAATCAAGGCTTGGGTTTTTAAAGACAGCAGGTAGCAAGGAGAGTGAGTCAGAATATAAAAAATGGGATGGGAAAAAATTAGGTAGAGCAAAGAGTCTTAATTTAACCTAATGAAGAAGCAAACAAAGGAAGCTTGAGCGAGTGCAGTAAAAGTCATAATCTTATATAGACTGACATCCCCCACTGAGGTAAAAAAATAAAAATGACAATCCTAGCAAGATTTTTGACAGATCAAGAATTAAGTATTTGTTCTTCCAGGCTATTATTTATTTACCTTTGCACCATGCTATTAGGGAGTAACTGCCTTTTAAATCACAGGATGTTTTTAACGAAGACACATCGCTCTTTTAACTTCATTTCACTCGGCTGTGATCCAAAGTGCAGCTTGTTGTTTCCTCTACATACATATTTACTGCAAATGGATGCTCACGGAGATCAGTGCCCTGATTTCTCAATTCTGCTCTGATTTAGAAATAATGTGGCATACCAATTACCCATTAATTCCAAGCCACTCTTTGTAGATGTGAGACTGCATGCCCATGTCCTTGACCTCAATTTATATGGTCTTTTATGTAGTCTTCTTGTAGTTTAAAATTCATTTTCCCCCAGACTGATATTTCAAAGCCTCTGCCATGAGTAGGGCAATCGATTGCTGCACTGATTTTTTTTTTCATTTACTACAACTCACAGTAACTGATGCGCTCCAACAATTTAATGCCTATTTCAGCTCTAGCTGTTTCCATATATTGCTTTTAACTGAAGAGGGGCTGCTGACTCTACCACTGAATTAAATTTGCTCCATTAAATATCTTATATGTTACTTCCAGATGCCCACTCATTGATGAATTATAGCTATGTAGTGTCCCTTACCTTCCGACATCTCTGGGAATTAAATTAAACTCCATGTAAATTTTTTGTACATTTGCTCTTCTTTGTGATTTTGAATCCTGATTGATCCACGTGTAGTTTTCCATGGAATATTATGCACGGTTTGTGTTTTTATCAGAGTTTCTACAAGCTGCAGATCAAATCAGCTGGTTTGTGATTCTCCACAATGTCATAATTATTTGTCCATTCATCGATTCCTTCTTAAGTCACAGCTATGCTTGAGAATTTACATTTCTGAAGTGTGCAATTGGCTCTAGGCAAAATTGGCAGTGTAAGGTGTTAAAAATGAAAGCTTGCATGAGTGAGAAAGTTGTCTTGCACATGGAAATCTCTCCTTGGCAAGTCATATAATTTGTATCTGACAGCACAGGACAAATTTTTCTTCCTCTTTTCCTTGTCCTAGTTCCAGACAGGAGGCGCTACTCAAAACGCTCTGCTCCTTTCCATCCTCGGCCTGCATTTCCTATCCTGGCCCATTTAAATAGCCCAAGGACATTTCTGCTTTTACCACAATCCCTGCAGTTAGAAGGTGAACGTGAAGCTGTCACTTCAGGAAGACTAATTAGAAGGACACAGTCTCACAGAAATTTCATTTTAATAGGCAGGGTTCTGAAAGCAGCAGCCTGAGCATCTGCCTGTTTCAGATGAGAGCCATCCTTTTAATGTTGTCTTTTCTGAGCCCGGGCTGCAAATCGTCCCCATTAAATGTGGATTTGTACATTAATCTGAAGCCAAACTTAAGGAAACACATGCTTACTCCTGTTTGTTAGTTTCACGTAAGGGAGATATTTAAAAATTGGTACTTCTGCCATGGGACTTCAGCCGCTGGGAAATGTATATTGGGAATCCCAGCAGAGAGGTACGAAAAGGAGTGACTTGCCTCTGCTGCCCTGTTCCAAGAACTCCACAATGGGTACATCAGGAATTTCAGCATCTCGCTTACAATTCTAATGCATTTTTCAAATCTTTTGTTAAATGCAGAGAATTTTCGCAACCAGAAGTGTCCAACCTTTTAAGCTGCTGCAGATCTTTAAAAACATGCAGCAGTGCCGGATCTTCCACTCCCACTATGACCGGCATAGTGTATGTCAGGAGGTCGCACTGCATTTCTGAGCAGGCCTGATCCTGAAAAATTCAAAAGGCTCTGGTATGTGCATGTACACTTCATGCCCTAGCTGCAATGTTCTGAGAAAGATTACAGGAGTGTCTTTAATTGTTTCTCACATTCTATGTAACCCCATGTTCAATACATGGAACTTATCAGCAAAAGCATAATAAAGTTAGACCTTTGAGATTCCGGTCGTAGAATCATATAGCATAGATGAGACCATTAGGCCCATCGTGCCTGTGCGGGCTCCTTAGAAGAGAGTTTCAGTCCCCTTCTGTTTCCCCATGGCTCTGCAAATTTCTCCTTTTCAAGTTTATATTGAACATCCTTTAGAAAGCTACTATTAAGTCTGATTCACCAACTTTTCAAGTGATGCATTCCATATCAGAACAACTCGCTGTGTGAAAAAAGACTCTCCCCATTTCCCCACTGGGTGTTTTGCCAATTATTTTAAACCTTTATACTCTACTTATTGACCCTCCTGCTGCTGAAAATTACTTTGAACGACAATCTGAACGGGTCTGATTTCATGTCAAAAATAATTGATGTCTGAGAGCATGGGCAGGATTTTCCGGTCCCGGCAGTGGCGGGTGTCATGGTGGGCGCGATTGAGAAATGTGGAGAAGGGCCAAAGGTCAGTTTCCCACCGGCATTAAAATAATCCGCAATCTTCTGCTCCCAACTTTCCTGGCGGGTTGGGTAGCCTGCTGTGCCATGTCGGGAGCCTCATTTGCATTAATTTGAATATCACGAGTACTCGTTAGAAAGGCAGCTCATCAGAATCACGTTCCCATCCCAGATCAAACGGCCACACCGGCAGCTAATTAGACCGACTTCACTCGTGACCTCGAGGTGTGTTCGCCTGCCTTTTATTGCTCTGTGCTCGTGGTTGCTCCGACTCTGTGCCAAGGCTGTGCACGCAAAACCAGCTGGAAACTGAGGGGAGATTAGAGCCAAGGTTTACCAGGTGAGACCAGTGGGGAGGTCAGGGGGTGGGGTGGGGTGGGGGGGGTGGGTGTATGGTTGAAGGGGTGTGGTCGAAGGGGCTGGAGGGCAAAGGCTTGACTGGGGGTGGTGGGTTGGGGTGATGACTGGGGAAGAGAGCACATGAGTAGGGGGGTGGAAATGAGTCAGTCTGATACATGAGTGGGTGTGGGGTGGGTGGTAGTAGGTGAAATTAGTCAGGGCCAGAAAGCATTGACAGTCCTGGGCAATGGAGGAACAAGAAGCGGGACCAATAAGCATAGTCAGTCCTGTGGATATGTGCCACAACTGAGAGACCACGCTTGGCATGCGTGTCCTGGTCTCAGTCCAGGGAGAGGGAGGGCTTGGTGCCCTGTGTCAGACATGTCCAACATGGTGCACGGGGCATGGTCAATCCCTCACACACATCTGGCCTCGGGGTAGGTGGCTTCATACTGGTCTGCAGATGGCACAGTCACCATCAGGGGAGGCATCTGCAGGCTGTAGATGGATAACGGGTAATGTTGGGGACACTCGATGGTCTCAAGGGGGTGACCTCTGTAAGTCACAGTACAATGGGCCTCAAGATGGGGAGGGGTGAGGGGTGAGGTCTATATGGGCTTCGGGACATCAACATCAAATGGTTCGGGGGTGGGGAGGAAAGGGATATCAGCGACTATAATGATGGGATCAAATATTAGAGGGGGAGGAAGGAGAGTGATTGGAGGGAGGGAAACCTGTACTCCTCCAGCACGGTGGGAGGGGTTTCAACAGTCATGAGGGTAGTGGGAGGTGGTGGGGGTGAGGGGTGCTCAAACTTAGTCTGGTAGTAAAAACTCAGCAGCACTATTTTCAAGCTGATCCAGTGACACAGTTGAAAAGCAAACTATGGAAAAAATTGCAGCTGAGCTGTCAGGGCCTGTGGGAGGAGTTGACTACTACACTTGTGGGCCGATTGAAGGGGTACCCCACTAATTTCTGCTTTTCCAAATGGAGAGGGTGGCACAGCTGAGACATGTTAGGAACAGTAAAATAGCAATTTAAGGAATGTGGAGCCTTAACTTATGTTGCACATTCTTGTGAGAGTATAAACCCGATTGGGGCCATTGTAGGATTGGCTTCCAAAGACCCTTTGCCCCTCACGTGGGAAATCCCGAGTGTTAGAGGGAACCAACTGAAAAGGGGTCACCAGCCAAAATGCACATGCCTAATGGCCCTAAGACCTCTAAACCTCGCAGTTGGCAGTTTAAGTTTTTGAAGGCCCCCTCCCCTAAAATGCTCTCATAACATGAGTGCAAGCTGGGGCTGCTGTGTAATCTGAAGTATACAGTCTGACAGTGCCCTGACTGAGGCTTCTCTGGCCTGGCAAAACTCGATCAGATCCAAGCCCCTGTGTCAAAGACCTGTCATGCATTTGTCGTTTGCGGGGTGCTGGGGGTTGAGGGTAGTTGTGGGGTGGAAACCCTATATTCCCCTTTGAATGCAAATACCCATTGCTTCACTATGGCTTTGGACTTTACCTTCCTGAAATTAAAAATCTCTCATAGCACTAACTCTTACCAGTAATCTTTGGGAAAAATAAACACACCGGGCAGAATTTTCTGCCTGTCGGAGGGGCGAGCCTGACCCAAGCTCCAGCGGACGGGGAGATGATCCCCGCCAAAAAAGCAGGCCCCACCGCCATTTTATGTGGGTGGGCCAATTAAAGCCCAACCAGCGTGATGCCCAGCGGGAAGCGCTATGCGCTTCCTGTGTGGGGGGTGGTGGTGGGGGGGGGGGGTTCCTCAAATGTGAGAGTGCGCTCTTTCACACATGCTCACGAAGGAGCGCACATCTCCCTGAGTATAAGTGCTGCCTCAGGGAGATCGCTGACAGTTCTAAAAACATTAAAAATAGAAAAAATTAAAAATCGTCACCGTGTCCCCCTCATGTGACAATGTCACATGAGATGGGACATATTCATAATCTACACTATAACTTTATTAAACTCTTTAAAACCCTTCATGAAACCTCATCCCGCCGCTGGATGAGGTTTCATGTTTTCTCTATTTGCCGCCGGGGCTCCTGGCCTGCCCGCTAACCTTAAAGTTGGACGGGCAACTCCTGTAATTGTTTTAATGATCTTGTCAATGGCCTCAATTGGCCATTGACAGGTCGGCGGGCCTGCAGCTGATTTTGCTGCACCCCCACCTTCCTGAAAATTTAAAATTCAGCCCACTGTTTCTAAACTTCATCTGGCTAAGTGACACATTTTACCCCTCCTTCGAAAATGATCCAGTCTGGTTTATGTAAAAATACAAATGTCCTTACATTCTAAAACTTCCCATGTTTACCTAATTAACATTTCAAACCGAACTTCTCTTCTTACATCAAAGCATTCAGACTGGCTGCCTCTAATTCAATTAAGTCTCTCATATACACTCAGACATATAGACACATAGACACATCCCACTATTATTCTAATTTACAACAAATTCCAATAACATTAGGGAAATTATTATATCTTCCTGACGGATCTCATTGGCATGGGAAATGCTGATCTCACCCTTGTTGGAGGCACGGTCCCAGTCCTTACCAGCCAGCTCTGCCACAGGCTCTTCATATTGGGTGACAGCCCTGAGCTCAGACATCCCCCACTCTGGTCAGGAATCTCTCCCTGTTGTTGTGGGTGATCGTCTTTTGTATAAAGCCAAATGGACAGACTGTGAGCAGGACGGATGCCACAGTTGATGTTAAGGATGCCTTGCTTCTGTGTGTGCTGAGTGGACCTGTGTAAGGGCTGAGGAGGTGAGCTGCACAGGATGTGAGAAGAGATAACGATGTCAAAGTGTGTTTGAGAGAATCAATGGTGATGTCCTTTGTGATGATAGTGTGTGAGATCCCTGTGGACTGTAACCCTGCAAATGACTCATGGCCTTGTGAGAGTGAGTTGAGAGTGAGGAGAGGGTTGACTTACCCTGGCGGAGCAGATGAGATCACTCATCCTCTTCCTGCACTGGATGGTGGTCCTCCTCCGAGGGTCATTGGCACTGACCACGCTGGCGAACCTGCTCCCAAGCTGGCATGGTGAAGTTGGTGGACCTCCTTCTGCCATCGTGAGGGTAAAGGGTTCCCTGGCATATCTCCACAGCATTCACAAGTGCCCTCAGCATATTGGCACTGAACTTGGGAGCAGTAGGCTTTTTTCTAAGGGCCAGCACTCGCCATGAACAGTCCTGGGCTGCAGACAGTGAACGATGTGCGTGGATGCAGAACGAATATGGTGCCCAGAAAGGTGATCCAATGAAGTCACGGCGGGATGGAAGAATCCCAGTCTGCCTTGCTACGAGATACGATGTGCTTCATGTTCATGCATATATAATGAGCTGAAAAGCAGACAATCTGGTGCCAGCCAGCGGGAAATGTGCTGCTTCTCCCACCCGCCACTGCCTCCGGAGCAGAAAATTTCACCTTATGTCTGATGGAGATGCTGTGAAAAGCAACATGGGGCAGTGGCAAAGTGTCTGCAGTGAGCCATGCTGCCCAAACATTCACCTACCTTGGGGGTTAGTTGCTTAGTCCATGTCTTTTCTGTCTTGCTCAGATGATCAAGATTTTCAAAAGCACCAAAATATCAAAGACAATAAAAGGACCTTTACAGAAGAAAAGACCTCAAAGTCTTTTTAATGCTGGATAATTATCCTCCATCTCCTCTCAAATTTTTGGGGGACATAGCTATCTATGTGTATTAGGGTTGCAGCTAATCTCTAATACATCTGTTAGGCATTGCAACCTTGAGCAGCATTTTTCGGTTGGTGGGCTGAGTAGTACCAGTAGTGGCCAGGACTGGGGCTACAAGCAATCCCTAGATTCAAAGTCCAGGACCTGGTAGGTGCGGGGTGTGTTTTGTCTTAAGTTCGGGGTCTGGATGGGGTTTCTTTAGGGTTTGCGTGTTACACTAAGAATGCTGCCAGCTGTTATCTGTGAAAACATTCTTGTTTATTCACAAATCCATATACATCTCAGTGCTCCTCACGAGGTTGTACTTCTGCTTCCCACCAGATCTCAGTCTCTTAGTCCTGTGACATTCACCATAGTTACATCGGTAGTCGCATCAGTATCAGGTGCTCCTGATGTTAACCCTTTACTCTACTGAGGGTCTCATAGTGGGGGAGGGGGTGGTGTGGGGAGGTGAGGCCTGAGGGAGCTGGGGGTCATGATGGAGAAGCTGGGAATGAGGGAGCACCAGCTGGGGGAAGAATTTGAGGGGGGTTGGTGCCCGATGTGGAAAGCAAGACGTTGAGGGAGGTGCCCCCCCACCCACATGGCGACCTTCTGGACTTCCCCCCTGCTCCTGAACTCCCCCCACCAGCCTCAAAGTTGAGGCTGGACAGGAGATGGCCTTTATTGCCTGCTTAAGGGCCTCAACTGGAGCAAAGGAGGGGCTTATGGCCGAGGCCTCATCCACCCCAATGCAAACTTATGGACAAGTTGGGGGTCAGGCAGGAGGGTGGTGGGATGGCCATGTAGGGAATTTTAAGGTGCAAACCTGCCAGTGGGGGAGTGTAAAATTCAGCCCCTGGTCACCATCTCTATTTGTTGTTTATGGAGTTGACCAATAGTTAATCCTTTCAAATGCTTGCTTTTTTGGATTATTTATATCATAAAGCCTATTTTAATTGTTCAGGTTTCCAGGTGACTATCTTTGATGCTGCATTATCTAAGACCCTTACAAATGAATATAGATATCAGTGTCAGCCACTGTATGTAATAGATATAGAGTAGAAGTAATCAGCTCATTATTTGGTGAATGCCTTATGGATTAAAATGATTGCTTGCAGGTGAATGTCTAATTTGGAAGTGTAATTGAAGAATACTTGCTCCGCCATTCAATAAGATCAAGGCTGACCCATAACAATTCCACTTTGCCCCCTCATTGGCCTTGATTCCTTAACGCACAGAATATTTAATAAAGTAATGCTGTTTTGTTTACAGTCCAAAATATTTAGATGATATGCAAGCATGATTAGTGCAGGCACATACTGTAATAATAATGTAGTCTATACACAATTATGCACTGGGATGACATGTACATTATTAAGTGTTAGCACACAACTTGTCTTTATTTCCTTCATATTTCTACATTTCTTACAAATTTGTAGACACAAAATACTTTGAACATTTTCGGAACTCAGGAGAATATGTCACAGGAAAATCCTCGGACCTGAAGCAATGGAACAACATTAATAAACAAAGGAAATAGTTAAGAAAAGCTCACAAAACAAGTTCTTAAAACTTAAGTGCGTATGTTCTAAAACCAAGACATCTGCTTTTTAAAAATGTTATTTTCCCTTTTGATTCTATTTAACAGATAACTCAATGGTTCAACACAGAGGAGCACCCCAAGTTCAGAATTCTCGGCAGGCAATTCAGTTACCAACACTGGTCGGAAATGTCCTTGGGCTTTTAAACACATGACCTTCTGCCACCAACCTGCCCTCTCTACACCCAGTCAAACAACCCTCATTCACCTCTAATATTTTTACAGCTAATAAACAAAACCCAATTTGTTTTTCATGCCCTGATCACTTTTTCTCCCAGGATGCTTACAGCAGTGTAAAAATGCAAAAATGGACAATGAATCAAAGAATGAAACAGCAGCACAAAATCTTGGTTATAAGAGGTAGGTTATAAGGAGCTTCTTCAGGGAAAAGAGACAGGTTTAGGGACAGACTTACAGAGCTTAACAAAGCTACCGATGGGGAGGGAGGGAGAAGGGTAGTAGGGGAAGTGAAGGATGAATGAGGCTTTAAGGAGCAGGATCTTTGGGTACCACTGCAGATTGGAACAAAGATGGATCGGGCCCAACAATGCTGTCCATTTTTGCCAAGGCTGGTTCAGGGCCAGCCGGGCGACCAACCCCAGGCAGGAGGTAGCCAATTAAGCTCAAAAAGCCAATTAAGCCCACTTAAAGGGGGCCAACTAGGATTTTCTAAATTGCTCCCACATACTTCACCCAGTTTCAACAAACCCAACCAGTGCCCTTAATTGGACAGAGAAACTGTCTCCATGTCCATGCCAATTAAGAGGGTGCTTCAAGGAAAGTCCCCGTGAGTGGCTGCTAGCCCTCAAGGGCTAGGTTTGGGACCAAGAAACAGTCCCAACTTCTGCTGTCCACCCCCCAAGGAAAAACCCAGCCCTGAGAGGGATACCTGGAGATGATCGTTGAAAGGACTTGTGAGGTAGAAGACGGACAGCAGAATTTTGGATCAGCCTATGGAGGGTGGAAGATAGAAGATTTTCCATGGATGTGTTGACATAGTTGAACCTGAAGATAACAATATATGGATGAGGGTTTCAGCAGCAGATTGACAGGAGTCAGGAATGGAGACAGGCTCGATTATTGAGTTGGACCTCGGCAATCTTAGTGGTAGAGAAGATATTGAGCTAAGTTTTTGGTAGGAGGGCTGGGATCTTGGGAGCCAACACCAATGCAGGGTAGGTGGCATTTTGCCCGTGGCATACAAGTAACAGGTCACCACCAGGGCTGCCATCCTCAACTGAGGATGGTGGCCTCCCCCCAACTCAGAGTGGTGACTGTTGCTGAGGCTGCAGCTTCAGAATGTGAGGGTCTCAATGCTAAGGTGTCCTCAAAGAGCAGGTAGGTTTTTGTGGGGAAGCCAGGTCAAGTCGAGAGGCCACAGCGATCAGTAGGGATTGGTTGTGGTGCACAGGTGGCAACCCCTCTATGACTCCCCGCCAGCCCTGAGAACCCATTGGAAGTCCTCCAGGGCTCACCTGGTGGTCTCCCAACATGTTATCAGGCCATCTTGATGCAGGCAAAATCTCCACAGGGGCAGGAAGTGGCCCATAGTTGGGCCATTAAGTGGCTCAGTTGGCCGAGCAGTGGGCATTGTACTCATGATGCCTTCCCTCACCCCGATACCTGCCCTCCCTCCTCCCAGCTGGACCCCAATAGGCCAGGAAACTTCAGGCTGACAGAAGTTCTTTAACCTAAAACATTAACTCTGTTTCTCTTCACAGAGGCTGCCAGATCAACCTGTTGATTATTTGTAACCCTTTCTGTACTTGGAGTCACAAATAAAGTGGGCCAGCCTGGCTACAGTAATCATTAGAAATAATACAATTATAGTACTTACGGAATTTCTTTCTTCAAAACAGCGAAAGTCATGAACACCAAGCCATGAAACAATTTGTCTTTATTTCTCATGGCTACCACAGAATCCCTGATTAGTATCTATTCCTAGACAGTCCAAGTCTGACTGATATCCGGTTAATAATGTTAAGATATTGCTCCAATTTCTTTTGAAGGTACCCCAGAGCAAAAAGGCATTTAAAATTGTATTTCTCATAACTACTTCAGATGGTCAGTAAATTACAGTGCTTAAAATGTTGTTTTTCTACATAAATACAGCAGCTTAACAGCCCCACAGAATATTTGTATTTCAATTGAAAGGCTCAACTCATTGACCTGCTCCAAACACTTTGGATGATGATTACATCACAGAATCATAGAATGGTTACAGCCCAGAAGGAGGTCATTCAGCCCACTGAGCCGGTACCTGCTCTCTGCAAGAACAGCTCACCCAGCCTCACTCCCCTACCCATACCCTATAGCCCCACAAAGCTTTTCTCTTCAGGTAATTATCCAATTCTATTTTGAAAGCCACAGTTGAACCTGCCTCCACCACTCAGACAACGCAGTCCAGATACTATCCACTCCCTATGTAAAAAGGTTTTCCCTCATGTCGCCGTTGCTTCTTTTGGCAGTCACATTAAATCGGTGCCCTCTAGTTCTTGATCCTTTTGCCAACAGAAACAGTTTGTCCCTATCTATCCTGTACAGACAATTCATGATTTTGAACACCTCTATCGAAACTCCTTTGCATCTTCTCTTCTCTAAGGAGTCCAAAGAGGTCAGCCCCAGTTTCTCCAATTTATCTATGCAACTGAAGCTCCTCATCCCTGGAACCATTCGCATGAATCTTTTTTGCAGCTACTCTAATGTCTTCACATCTTTCCTAAAGTGTGGTCCCCGGAATTGGACACAATACTGTAGTTGAGGCTGAACCAGTGTTTTATACTGGTTTATCATCAGTTCTTGTTTTCCTACTATAAGCCCCTATTTATAAAGCCCAGGATCCCGGGACCTTCATTAACTACATGTGTAGCCCCAGGTCCCTCCGTTCCTACACCCCCTTCTAGAATGGTCTTCCCACGAAAATAAATCACTTCACAGTTATCTGCATCAAATTTCAGCTGCCGCTTATCTACCTGTTCCAACAATCTGTCCATGCCCTCTTGGGGCAGAATTTTGAGTTCAGCGGGCAGGCGCAATTGGTCGGCCCAGCAGCAGCCAGGGAAGGTGCCACCACCTGCGATGGCCCCCAACTGCGATTTCACACTGGTGGGCCAATTAAGACCCACCAAGGGTGAACGGCGGCTCCCCAATGGTTGGGAAGGGACGGGTGGGGGAGGGGGCCTGTTGGCTGCCGAGTCCTATGGCCACCCGACGGCCTGTTTAAAACCAGCACAGTCAGGCCCTGGAAGGCTGCCAGCGATGAAGACATCTTTGGAGTTATCAACAGGAGATTATAATTATGGATTTAAATGTGGCTGCAGAAGGCAGGCAGGAGGCCAGGTCAGGTGTGCACTCGGGCCCCCCGCCCCCCAGTTTTCTGATGAGTGCCTCGTGGTCCTCCTGGCGGAGGTGGCTGCCAGGAGGGACACCCTTGTCTCCAGCGTTGGAAGGAGGAGGCCACCCCACCTTACAGAAGAGCTTGGGAGGAGGTGGCAGCACTGGTCAGCAGCTACGACGTCATGAGGCGCAGCTGGATCCAGTACCGCAAAGGGTTCAATGACCTGCTGCACTCAGGAAGGGTGAGTCCCGTGTTGGCATGGATCAGTGTGTTGAAGTGTTAAGGGCTGGCCATCTCCCCGCGGAGCTCAGGGGTGTTAGAGTCCGAGTGCCAACTGTCAATGACGCTGGAAATGGCCAAGGGGGTGAGTCCTGGCTGCTTGGACTGAGTGCCTTGTGGCTCGAGAGCCATAATTTGGATGTGCGCTGCAAGGTGTTCCTCAGGTGGGGTTGGCCAGGCTGCAATGACGCTGTAGGTAGAGAGTGGACCAATCAATGCTCCTCTGCCCTTCCAGGAGAAGATGGCCCATAACAACTTAAAAGCATTGTGGACCAGCGAAGGCCCTGCAAACCTCCTAATCCTAACCAGAAACGAGCAGGATGCCCTGGAGCTGGAGAGGCGCCATGCACCTCGGTCAACCAGCCGCTGAGAGGCTGGGGTGTCAGACGAAGGTAAGATGGATAAGGCACCCAGTAACCCAGCTAGGTACCCGTCCATCAATGTTGACCAGGGAGATCCAGAGCGATCTGTCATCTCTGCGGTCTCCTCTTAGGGCACTCTGGATGTCGGCAGTAGCTCCTCCACCCCTTTGCCAGTGACCAGGATGTCTGATGAAGCTACGACAACTGGGGCAATGTCAGCCATGAAACTGGCTGGTCTCTCCCAGGCAGGGCCAGCACAGGCTCCACTGGCCAAAGGACGACTGCCAAGGTCACCAAGACCAACAGGACAGAAGAGTCTGCAGGCTGTCTCCAATGCCGGTGTCAGTGATGGGCAAAGTACCAAGACGTAGCACACACATACGTAGGTTTCAGGCATCATGAGCACAAGAGGGACTGGTCACAGATGATCTTCTGTTGTGCAATGTTTTGTTTAAGTTTACTGGTCTGGGGCTGAAGACCAGAGATGATTGTTTTGACTGTGAACATGAGATAAATTTTCTTTTGTCATAATGGCCTGAGTATGCTTCACCCTTTTTATTTAATGTGGTGCAGGGTACGCCAGCATGTAACGCTGGACTTGGGTGGCTCAAAACGTTGTTGCACAGGCACTAAGTGGAATTTGGGGTCAAAGGAAAGGGTCATTGCAACTTCCAGGATGGAGGCGGTAGCCCTGGTGTGAGGTGGTAGCTCTTATTTGGCAGCCTAGCTGAAGAAGTGTTGGATCAAGGTATCCTGGGTGTCCCTGCCTCCCTGAAGGATGCAGAGGTCTGCCTCCATGCCCTCAGCGTTCTCCGCACCATACTCCTCTTCTGACTCACCACTTGATTCATCATCTGTGGCCTAAGCAGCTGCGTCAAGTTCCTCTTCCTCCAATGGGTCCCCATCCCCACCTTGCCAGTGCCAGATTGTGAAGAGCACTGCATGTAAACACTATCAGTGACACCCACTCTGGGGGGTATTATAGTTCTGCATCTGAACAGCCCAGGCATTGGAAGTGAATCTTCAGAAGACCTATGGTTCTATCACCGCCTTTGTGGAGGCATGGCTCCTGTTATAACACTGCTCTGCCTCTGTTCTTGCGTAGCGCAGAGCCATCATAAGCTGCCTTTTCAATGGATAGCCCTTGTCACCCAGCAGCCATCCATCCAACCAGACTGGAGCACTGAAGAGCCTCGGCACCTGGGAGTGTCTCAGGATATAAGTGTCATGGGAGCTGCAGAGTACCTTGCACAGACTTGCAGGATCTGCATCCTCTATTGTCACACATGATCTGCATGTTCATGGAGTAGAATCCCTTCCTGTTGACGAAGGCACCTGACTCACCCGCTGGCGCTTTGATGGCCACATGTACGTAGTCAATTGCACTCTGGATGCAGGGGAAACCATCAATCGCTGCAAAGCCTTTGGCTCACTTTGCCTGGCTCACCTCGTCCCCATGGTAATGAATGAAAGTCAATGCACAACTGAACAGAGCTTCTGTCACCAGCTTGATGCAACTATGGACAGCTGATTTGGGAGACTGCACACAGATCCTCCACCGAGCCCTGGAAAAAGCCAGAGGTATATAAGTTGAGGGCCACTGTGACCTTCGGAGCCACTGGCATAGGGTGTCCATCCATACAGTCGAAGCTGATCTCAGGCCCCAATATCAGACAAATGGAGGTCACTGTCTTCCTTGAGAGGCAGAACCTCCTTTGACATTGCATCTTGGACATATTGAGGTAGCTGCATCACAACCTGTAAACCCTGGCAGCAGGATAGTGGTGTCTTCTGCGGCCCCTAACGCCTTGGACTGCCAGCTGGCCCTGCACCCCTTGTGCCTGCACCTCTTTTCTCCCACAGGTACCTCCTGTAGAAGCCACATTGTGACACCTGGCCTCCTCTCCCTTCTGCCCCTCTTTTCCTCCTCAGAGGAGGTGTCTCCAGCACAGACCACAACAGCAGGCTGTCTGATACCTGGTTGGGTCCACATGGTCTGAATTCTCCGGGGTCATTGGCGACATGAAGGAGTCCTGAAAGGAAGCCTGGAAATGCTAACAATGAAGCCCCGAACAGAGATGAAATTGCCAAGTACCAATAAGTCATCAGCAGCAAACTATCTACCAAACTCCTCACACTGGCAATGCTGCTGACCCTTTTGACCCCGCCCGTGGATGAGGTTTTTGAAATTGCTGGCTGGCTGCCTGCCTGTTCTGCCCATGCGACAAGCACGAAATCGCACGGGCAACGAAAAATCGGCGTCAATTGCCTTTTTAGTGGCCTTAACTGGCCTCCAAATTAATGACGGGCGCAGCTCCAGCACCCGTGCCCGCCCACCAACCGAAATAACGTCGGGACGCTCGCCCAATGTCTTCACACGTTATTTTAAGCTCCAGCAGGCCCACTCAGCAAAAAATTCTGCCCTTGGAGTTTATCACTATCCTCCTCACAGAGGACAACAATTCCAAGTTTTGTGTCATCTGCGAAGTTTGAAATTAGATAGATCCCTAGTTATGTACCACGCTATCTCAAGGCTACAGGATCAAGTCGGATTGATGACAATTAGTCCACAATGGCCGCAGCAAGAAGGTGAACATCTGCCTAATGGTGCCATTAGCATATCAGATCATAATCAATATTCTTTGCAGCTTGTGGAAACAAAGGAAAGAATCCAATAAAGGATCTTCAATAGATAGACAAAATTTGTCACAATTTATAAACCCTGCCCTTCTACATGGTGCATTTGTTGGTGGCAGTGGTGGGGGGTTTTTTAATCAGGTGGGAGAGTGGGAGGCCCCACCACCTTCCTGCCACCACCCCGATTAAGTCTGCGGTGGAAAGGTCTGTGGACTGCCATCCCACCCCACTGCCAATTGAGGCCCTAAGTGGCCAGCTGATGCCCGCCGCACCACCACTGGCTTTAATCCAGCAGTGGGTGGGAGGGGGATGCTGGCTATGCGGGCAGCAAATCTGTGTGGGGTTGCTTGCAGGCTCCTAGAGGGTCCCTCATTCAAAGGCACTCAGTGCATAATGGAGGGACCCCGTATCAGGGTGGGATGGGTCTGCTGATCCAACATCTTGCCCTTGCTGCTGATACCCCTCCCCTCTCCCAGAACACAAATCCCCATGATCCCCTTCCCGTTATTAGTCACCTTTTTATTTATTTTTCACAGGATATGGATGCTAGGCTAGCATTTATTGTCCATCCCTAATGGCCCTTGAGACGGTGGTGGTGAGCTGCCTTCTTGAGCCGCTGTAGTCCATGAGGTATATGTACACCCACAGTGCGGTTAGGGAGGGAGTGCCAGGATTTTGACCCAGTGACAGGGAAGGAACGGCGATATATTTCCAAGTCAGGAATGTGTGTGACTTGGCGGGGAACTTGCAGGTGGTGGTGTTCCCATGCATCTGCTACCCTTGTCCTTCTAGGTGGTGTGTGTCATGGGTATGAAGGTGCTGTCAAAGGAGCCTTGGTCAGTTGCTGCAGTGCCTCATTGGTGGAGGGAGTGTATGTTTTTCTATTTGTTCACGGGATGTGCACATCGCTGGCTAGGCCAGCATTTATTGCCCATCCCTACTTGCCCTTGAGAAGATGGTGATGTGCTGCCTTCTTGACCCACAACAGTCTATGTGGTGTAGGTACATCCATAATGCTGTTAGGGAGGGAAATCCAGGATTTTGACCCAGCACCATTTAAAGCCATTTCACCATTTTATCTGGTGAATGGAGTGCCATCCAAGTCCTAGGTAGTGTCAAGCTTCTCAAATGTTGTTGGAGCTGCACCCATCCAGGCAAGTGGGGAGAATTCCAACACACTCCTGACTTAAGTCTTGCAGATCATGGACAGGCTTTGAGGAGTCAGGAGATGGCTTACTTGCTGCAGGATTCCTAGCCTCTGACCTGTTCTTGTAGCCACAGTATTTATATGGTTAATCCAGTTCAGTTTCTGGTCAATGGTTACTCCCAGCATGTTGATACCTCTGACCTGGAATCCAGCAATGATCCTAGGCCTTGGGTCGGTGTAGTCCGGCAATAGCTACCATCTGCCATGTGGCTCTGCCATTCAATAGGCAGCTCTAGGAGGTTGAGGCTTGCACCACTGGAGTCCTTGATTCTGGTAATGACCCACCACTGTCCAATTAAGTGCATGAGTGGCACTTAATTCAGTGGGCCTTCCTTAAAGTAGGTCATAGGGGGTTCCCTACAGTTCTCCAGCCAGCAGGTGAAGCCCCCATTTCCTTCATTACATCTTGCCCAATGTTTCAAGTCATTGACTTTTTATGAGAACTGGAAAGGGATAGAAATCTAATAGGTTTTGAGCAAATGAAAGGGATAAGGAGGAGTGGAAGAACTAAATGGAAGGTCTGTGATAGGACGGAAGACAGGAGAAACTAAATGACAAAATATTTCAAGGTATGAATGCCAAAGAGAGTGCCATGCAGCCATTCAACACCTGATCTGAACACGCATTTTGTTTCTTTACTTATTCCATTACCACTCCCTTTGGCTTGCAGGTGGGTAACCTCACCTCACCCAATTTGATCTCCAGGATAAACAGCTGGGATTCAGGACGATGGTGAGGAACAACACGTTGGTTAGCATCGGGAAATTCTGAGCCTCTGTTCCTTCCCCCATATCAGTGATAAAATCCTGTCGCTAGTGGCTGAGGCAGGAAAACACTGACATTTAGATGTCCAAAGACCACTTGCTCATCCTCCCCACAATATTGGAGCAGCCCATTAGGGCATAAGATGTTAATGTAGAAACAGAAAACATGTTCTTTGACATACTATTTTCTCCATTTTTAATGCATGCATTAATCTTTTAAAAATAAATTGATTAATACCAATGGTAAAATAAGAAAGAGTGAAGAACTTCAGAAACATGAATTATATTTTCATACAATCATATCCCCATGGTGTAATTTGAAGGCAGCGTTCTTAATTGCAAAAGTAAGTGAAAGAAAGCATAGTGACATTGATTTTGCATTGACAGTGTTTTTTGAAATGTTGAAGTATATGTTTTTCTACTGTACTGCACTGCAGAATAACACCATTGCTATGGCAATCTAAGCTTAGAGATGTATTCAATCACAAGACAATAATGTTATTTCCAAAGTAATTGCTCTCAACTCATTGTAATTTCAGAACCATCATACCAGTGAATATGGAATATCACTGTGTCATTCAAAGGATAATGCCACACAGATAAATACCTCTAATTGTTTCCGCCATGGCCTGAAATTGACTATTAGTCACAATTCATTGCTTTCATTCAAAGGGAAAAAGAACTGTTGCAAGATCCAATGTCACAGTCTAGTCACTTGCAGAAAAAATGAAAATGTTGGTACATTAGAAGCCAATGCAATCTCCGGACTGTTTGTGTTCCTTGTAATTACTAACTACAGCCAAAACAATTTGGATATGTGGATTATCACAGTTTTCAGAATAAATAAAAGTACACATGATGAACACTGTAGATCTCTTTGTAAGTGCAAACTTTCAAATGCAGCAGGTGCAAGTGAATCATTTGAACTCTTGCACAAACACAATAACACTCCAATTACATATTCCATTTTTAATTTATTCAAAATTCTAGGCTTTTAAAAACATGATTTGGTGCAGTTCTGATATGTCTCATTCACCAGCTACAATTGGTGGTATAGATCTAGTCTATTATTTGCTTTATTTAATAAGTCCTTTGGGTTTTTTTTCACCACTGTTAACTATCATCCATGTCATACTCAGAATGTTTCAAGCAAAAATGACAAACAGTATTTATTACTTCAGTGAAGCAGTAACTATATGTTTGTACAACATTGGAAACCAATTACAGATGTCAAATCACAATAATTGCTGTGGTCCCTGGTCATTGGAGCTCCAACATACTGTGCCATATAATTGCAGATTATAGTTGTGTCCCTTTGATTCCCAATCGTAATACATGCCACTGTGCCATGAGCTGGCTGGGCACTTGAATCTTCTCCACATGTAGATGCTCCAGACCACTCTCAAAATGGACATGGTTTATTTGAAGTTTCAAAAAACTTGCTAGACAAATAAAGATTGAAGTCCATCTAGTCCATCTTCTGCCATCCTGCTCAATGCATGGCATGATAATAATGGAGTGGTGAACTAAACAATCTCTATCAAGTATCTGCAACAGACCCAAGGAGAGCCCCAGAGAGGTGGAAAGCTTTGAGGACCATGTTCCAAAATCACCTGCTTCCCTGAAGTTTGCAACACATACAACATGCCATGTCTTAAATTATTCATATATTGTATCCCGCAATATTATTTTCCAAACAAATTTGCATTGGAATGAATGAATAATATTTATTCCCGCCGTCTTCTGAGGAAGCCTGTTCCCCAAAATTGATTAATTTCTCACTGAAATCATCCACATATTAATTATGGATTTGTCCTCTTTCAAGCACAGGCCATGTCCTCTGGGTCTGCTGTTTCTGGACAGGATGAAACAGCTTATCATGGTGTACATTATATAATCCCTTTGGAATCCTAAAAACAGGCAACATGTCACCTCTCTCAAATTTTCTTTTTCTGTTGAGAATATTCCCAATTTACATAATTGTCTCTCAGAATCCAATTGCTCTATCCCCTCAATAATTCTGGTTGATCTCTTCTGTAAGCTTTCAATAGCTGCAATGTCCTCTTTATACCATGGTGACCAAAACTTACTGTTACGGTCAGGTGAGGAGGTGTAGAATGACTCCCCCTCTTTTTTCCCAATCCTTATTTGATATAAGGTTTATATCAATAAGTTTTTTTTAGAAGAATATGCTTGCCAATTCAATGAGTTTACAAGCTGTGACTGTAAAAGACAGATCCTTTACTTGTAGATTTTTATTAAGAGTATAGCATTTATTGTGCTTAACTCGGTCTAATACAAAATAATAAAAAGCTACAATTTTTATATACACACACACGCACTTAAGTAAATTACAGAGTGAGAGGCTAGATTAAGCAGTCATTTTAGAGTCCAATAAAAGTTAGAAGTATGCAGACCTTGTAGATTTATGACTGGGATGGTTTCAGGCGGAGCTTAGTGGGCTCCTGGATCCAGCATTGAGACAAATTAGATATGTTAACAGATGATTTATATTTGATCTCGTGAAGTCTTCAGCAACTGCTGGATTAATTCTTAAATCATCGCCTGCAGCAGGTGGCTGGTCAATCAGCAGCCTGAGTTCAAACTTGCAAGTGGGATGGAAATAGAAAGAGAGAGAGAGAAAGTGGCCTACTCAGGGGTCCTGCTTCTTTGGAATCTCTTTGGCTTCTGTCCTGTGACCTACAGAAAAAATTTCTTAAGCACAAAAGAGTGTTAGCTGGCTTGTCACATGATCCTCTCTCTTTCCAACTGGCCAGTTACCCAAACATGGTCAAGGCTAATGGGTTCCAGGTTCATTGTTTACATGATTAGATTATGGCCAGGTGAATTCCTTTCTCAGCCAGAGTTCCTTGTTTAAGGTGATAACATCTAATGTGTAGTCCCTACCCAGATGAATACAGCAGGTGATTGCCCAGATGTTCCATGAATGGGTTAGGAGATGATCCCAGTCACACACCTTGAAGGTGAATATCTCTGGTGGGGTTTTGTATACACGTTTACTGCATCATAATGTGCAAGATAAAGATATGATAATGTTCAGCCATCTTAGAAACTGCTGTTTCAGTATTTTAGAATTTTATCAGTGGTTTTCAGCAAGTAAATCCATAAAGTCATTTTTGATATAAATCATGGCTTTATAACATGTGAAGTCACACCAATGATTTATAAAGTGGCAAGACTACCTATTTGGACTCGATATTGACCATTTAGAACTTTCCAACATCACAGATTGACTTACTCATTGCTTTCAATAATATTTTTTATATATGCATTCACAGGATGTGGGCTTTGCAGGCTGGGCGAGCATTTGTGGACCATCCCTTGTTGCCCATGAAAAGGTGGTGGTTAGCTGCCTTCTTGAACCGCTGCTTGTTGAGATAGCTTCAATTTATTGTGAGTCAGAGCCCCTAGATCCAACAGAGGGCACCGGTGAGAAGTGACTGAAGCATTCTGGGAAAAGCCACCACAACCACTGCAACTCAGGAGGTAATCAAGGAGAAGGGCACTTGCACTTTACAGGAGGAAGAGCATCCAACAGAGGGTGCTGATGAGAAGTGACTGAAGTATTCTGGGAGAAGTCACTGCAGACACCACGACTCGGGAGGGAATTAAGGAGGACCCACTGTCAAAGAACAGAATAGCCCCAAACATTACATTGCTGTAGTGTTTCCATCCCTCCCTCCTCCTCTTCAAACATAAAAGAAAAGAGAGAGAGGAAGAGGCAGTGCCTTCAGAAGTGCACCAAGCCTGCGAAGGAAACTCTTCTGAAAGTAGATTTTAAAGAAAAAGCAGCTGATTGGTGAGTAAATCCTGGGAGCAGACTCAGAGAGAGGAGCACCAGAGTGATGATTATAAATCTAGCTTACCTCGGGATTCATGGCCTTGTCTCCAGGGAGCAGACTTGGAGGGAGGAGCACCGGAGCGGTGACCTCAGGGCACAGAGTAACTGAAGCCAAAACTGAAAAAGTGACTTCACAGGAAAGCTGTGACCTGATTGGTTGGTAGGAAATCTGCACAAATTTGAAAAAAAAACTGCAAAGCTAATTAATAAATTAATTACAAAACAAAAACAGAATTACCTGGAAAAACTCAGCAGGTCTGGCAGCATCGGCTGAGAAGAAAAGAGTTGACGTTTCGAGTCCTCATGACCCTTCGACAAAACTTGAGTGAATCCAAGAAAGGGGTGAAATATAAGCTGGTTTAAGGTGTTTGTGTGTGTGTGGGGGGGGGTGGTGTTTGGGTGGGAGGAGAGAAGTGGAGGGGTTTGGTGTGTTTGTAGGGACAAACAAGCAGAGATAGAAGCAGATCATCAAAAGATGTCACAGACAACAGAACAAAAGAACACACAGGTGTTAAAGTTGGTGATATTATCTAAACGAATGTGCTAATTAAGAATGGATGGTAGGGCACTCAAGGTATAGCTCTATTGGGGGTGGGGGGAGCATAAAAGATTTAAAAATATTTAAAAATAATGGAAATAGGTGGGAAAAGAAAAATCTTTATAATTTATTGGAAAAAACAAAAGGAAAGGGGAAGAAACAGAAAGGGGGTGGGGATGGAGGAGGGAGCTCAAGACCTAAAGTTGTTGAATTCAATATTCAGTCCGGAAGGCTGTAAAGTCCCTAGTCGGAAGATGAGGTGTTGTTCCTCCAGTTTGCGTTGGGTTTCACTGGAACAATGCAGCAAGCCAAGGACAGACATGTGGGCAAGAGAGCAGGGTGGAGTGATAAAATGGCAAGCGACAGGGAGGTTTGGGTCATTCTTGCGGACAGACCGCAGGTGTTCTGCAAAGCGGTCGCCCAGTTTACGTTTGGTCCCTCCAGTGTAGAGGAGATCGCATTGGGAGCAACAAATGCAGTAGACTAAGTTGGGGGAAATGCAAGTGAAATGCTGCTTCACTTGAAAGGAGTGTTTGGGCCCTTGGACGGTGAGGAGAGAGGAAGTGAAGGGGCAGGTGTTACATCTTTTGCGTGGGCATGGGGTGGTGCCATAGGAGGGGGTTGAGGAGTAGGGGGTGATGGAGGAGTGGACCAGGGTGTCCACTAATTATCTAAGTCAAGATGGCTGGGCAGGTGATGTGCTGTAGCTGTATGATGTGGGAGCTGGCAGATCCCATTGCAAGCCGCAGTGACCACATCTGCAGCAAGTGTTGGTTGCTGGAGCAACTCTGGCTCAGAATTGATGAGCTGGAATCTGAGCTCTGGACGCTGCGGCACATCTGGGAGGGGGAGAGTTACCTGCATGCTTTGTTTCAGGAGGCGGTCACACCCGGTTGATTAAGTACCTCAAGGTCGGTCAGTGGTCAGGGTCAGCAGGGTGTGACTGCAAGTGAGACAGGTAGAGGGATCCTGTGTTCAGGAACAGAGGAGCTTCAGCTCTTGACCTTGTCCAACAGGTACGAGGTACTTGCTCCCTGCGTGGATGAGGAACAGGGCTGTAGGGAGGATGAGCCAGCTGACCACGGCACCGTGGCACAGGAGGCCATTCAAGATGGTGGAGCAAAAAGACAAGTGGTAGTTATAGGGGATTCTATAATTAGGGGAATTGATAGCACCCTTTGTAAGCAGGATTGAAAGTCCTGCATGGTATGTTGCCTGCCTGGTGCCAGGGTGAGGGACATCACTGACCAGCTTGAAAGGATATTGGAGATGGAGGGGGAGGATCCAGTTGTTGTGGTCCACGTCGGGACAAATAACATAGGTAAGACTAGGAAAGAGGACCTGTTAGGGGATTATCAAGAACTAGGAACTAAATTAAAGAACAGGTCCTCAAGGGTTATTATCTCCGGATTACTACTTGAGCCACATGCAAAATTGGCATAGGGACACGAGAATAAGGGAAATAAACACATGGCTAAAAGAGTGGTGCAGGAAAGAGGGGTTCCATTTCGTGGGACACTGGCATCAGTATTGGAACAGGAGGGATCTGTACCGTTGGGACGGTCTCCACCTGAACCGATCTGGGACCAATGTTCTAGCGAAAAGGGCAAATAGGTGGTCAACAGGACTTTAAACTAGAAAGTGAGGGGAGAAGGAAGGGTAAAACCCCAAGAAGTATGACGACTAATGGGAAACAAAGCAGCAGGTTAGTGTATTGGGGGTGGATTCAACTTCATGGAAAATTATGAAAAAAACTGAAAAGAAATGAGAGCCCAGGAGAGGCTATTAAAGTCTCCAGAACACAAAATAGGACAGAGTGTTTGGAAAGGGCTAGGAATCTAACTTCAAGCACATCAGATAAAGGGACGATAATGAGAAAAGGGACGGGAAATACAGGACTGAAGGTGTTGTATCTGAAAGTACGCAGTATACGAAATAAGGTAAATGAGCTTGTGGCACTGATTGAAATTGGCAGGTATGATGTGGTGGGCATCACGGAGACATGGCTGCAAGGGGATCAGGACTGGGAGCTAAATATCCAAGGATATACATCCTATTGAAAAGATAGGCAGGTTGGCAGAGGGGGTGGGGTTGCTTTGTTAGTAAGAAATGAAATTAAATCAATAGCAAGAAATGACGTAGGGTCAGATGATGTAGAATCTGTGTGGGTAGAGTTGAGGAACCGCAAAGGTAAAAAAAAATAATGGGGTCATGTACAGGCCTCCAAACAATAGTCAGGATGTGGGGCACAAGATACACCAGGAGATAGAAAAGGGATGTAAGAAAGGCAAGGTTACAGTGATCATGGGGGATTTCAATATGCAGGTAGACTGGGAAAATCAGATTTAAGACTAAGACAGATAGGTTCTTGATTGATAAGGGGATCAAAGGTTATGGGGAGAATGGGGTTGAGAAACCTATCAGCCATGATTGAATGGCGGAGCAGACTTGATGGGCCAAATGGCCTAATTTCTGCTCCTATATCTTATGGTCTTATCTCATGTATCTTGTATGTTTACAATTTTCCTTCCATGTAAGTAGTTGTCTCCTCCTGGCTTTAATATCATACGGCTGAGGAGTCTATATAGCAAAGATAATTCCATATGAAATTAATGGGAAAATGAACCCAAGGGCAGAGGAGTGGGTTTAGGGTATGTTAGGAGTATTAACCTGAAGGATTTGCGCTGGTTTGGACCTGGTGGGAGGGGCTAAGATCTGAGAAATCTATTTTCCAACCCAAATTGACTTCCAATCCTCTGCCTAAGTGCCCTTGAAAAATGTGGCTTGCTAAGCCATTTCAGAGGGCAGTTGTGAGTCAACCATATTGCTGTGCGTCTGGACCATACCAGGTAAGGATGGCAGATTTCCTTCCATAAAGGACATTAGTAAACCAGATGGGTTTTTATAACAATTGATGATAGTTTCATGGTCAACATTACTGAGACTAGCTTTCAATTCCAGTATTTAAATTCAACCAGCTGCTATGATGGGATTTGAATACGCTGCTCCCAGAGTGCTAACCTAGGTGTTTAGATTGCTAGTCCAGAGACATTGCCATCTGCCTGACAAGCACCTCTCCAGCAACCTTCCCCACGAGGCCTGCAATCTCATTATGAAGCATTCCACCTCCTCTGCTCCATCAGCAGGCCTCCAATCCCTGCCCAAATCACACAGAGGCATCCTCTTCTGAGCCCTGCAATTTGCACACCCTCCCTTCACTCTGGCTTCTGATCCCATTAGGAACTCCAAGCTGCATCCCTGTCACCCCACAAGGCCTCCAATTTCCCCCCATTATGATATCTCCAACCTCCCACCATTCCCACCAATTTCAGGCCCCTGACTTCCCCACCAGGATCGACAGCACAACCAATTGACCCCCACCCTGCACCCCCCACCTTCAATAGCTTCTGGTCCACACTCACCCCACAGAGATTGACCCTCCCATGATCAACCACTTCCAATTAACACTCTCCTCTCCCCCTTTCAATAGCATTCTCATTCCCCCTATCCCCATTTGATACCCTCCCTGTCCTCCTCTCTGTTGAAAATCCTTCTACTCCCCCAATCTCTGATCAATTCCACCCCTCAACTTCCCCCCACCCTCCAAGCTCACCCTCTCCATGGATTCTGTGGTCTTCATTCGCCAGCTTGCTGCCCAACTAGAGGCTCAGTCTTCCAGGCAGAGGGCCAATCAGTGATGCCACAGACAAGCTGCGAAACTAAGATGAATCAAGTGAGTAGAATCATCCCCCTGTGGGTCAAAAGGAAGTTCCTTGGACCTGAATGGTACAACAAACACTACACCACTGGAGTCAATGTTGGGAAAACAGATGAATATTAAATGTAATATGGGTAATAAACTGAGAGGTATTCAAATTATAACAAGGATTTTGAAAAGCTGCATGAAAGTATTGATCAACTGCAGGGTGGGCAAATAGGTGGCAGACATATTTCTTAGCTCTAGTGAAAAATGCTTATGTTGTCAAGTGTCTGTTCATAACTCAACCCCCTCATTTGTGATAGCATCCAATAGTCTCCACTGCACCTTTTGCATTGGCTTTATAACCTTCCTATAATTGGGCGCCCTACCCAATGGGCAAGTGGAAAATTGTGAACTACCACATTCTGGAAATAAATAGGGAAGAGGAAATTATTTGAGATGGTAACATTTTAAATCAAGTTAAGCTCTATGGCATCTTAGTGCACATATATATCAGTCAATAAGAGTGGCATCACAAGTGTATAAGGTTGTTTAAAAAAATCACATTAATCATTGGTTTGTATCCAGAAACATAGAGCACATAATCAAGTAGATGTTATCAAGCTTGTACAAGACATTGTTTAAGCCACAGTTAGATTATTGTATATCGGTTAGGGCACCAATTATAGGAAGGATATAAAGCCAATGCAAAATGTGTGGTGGAGATTACTAGGATGCTATCACTAATGAGGGGGTTGAGTTATGAAGAGACATTTGACAACATAAGCATTTTTCACGAGAGCTAAGGGGTTCACTGCAGGAGCCATAAATTCAAACTAGTAGAAGGTAAATTTAGGATTAATATAAGAAAAATTCTCCTTCACACAAAGAGCATTAACTGCACAGAATGGGCTTCCTGTTAATGTACCAGAGGTACCAACCCTGAATTAATTTAAGAACTAATTGAATGATGTAATTGTGAGTGTCTCTTGATTAATGGATTAAAATGGACCAATGCCCCTTCCCACCTACAATTATCTTGCAATTTTGTGATAGAGATCGTCAAGATTATTGAGGGCTGTGATTGAATAAATGGTAATGATATTGATTCCATTAATTGGCAAGGTGACAATCAGAAAAACACATGAAAAGGAGGTTCGGCAAAATAATCTTCACAAAGCAGGTGGTAGAATGTCCACTTCTCTGCGACAAGCCACAGGTGAAGTAGATTCTCTCAATATTTTTGACATGAGAATCAAAAAGCAGATGCTCACAAATGTATAAAATTAAAGGTTTGAGGAAATTAACATGAGAATTAGTTTAGGCGAGGCAAATTGCGCAGGCTAAGTGGGCCAAATGACTTGGGGAGTGGAGATCACCTGCTTCTGTAACCACCTAGTGAGTGGATCAAAAGTTGCGTTAGCAAAGGAAACAAGTTTATTGCCTAATTGCTCACACAGGAAGAGTACCTGAAAGCAGAAAGGAAAAAGAGAGAAAGTAAATAAAATAACTTTTTAATAACAGAAAAATCTTAACACTGATATGATTACATCTGTTGTCTTTTTGTTACTGCTGTCAAAGCAGTTATTTTTAACTAATTCACAGCATTGTGACCTAACATCACTGCGGTTCTACATCACTCTTGTAATTAATTGGACTTAAAGAGATGGACACTTTTCGAGTAGCATGTTTTTCTTATTTTCCCACATGTAACTTAACATCAAAGATTTCTAATAAGGTGCAATTAAAGCTGCTATTAATATGCAAAAGATCATTTGGCCTGTTTCTTAATTAACATATTTTATTATGTTATGAAATAATCAATTGCCCTGAAGAGCAGCACGGTTATGTTCATACTAATTAAAGTTTAAATTTAGTGTATATGCTTCATATCCAAAAATGATGTTTTTCAGGGTTTATGATCTTATATTCTGTCTTGATATCTCATCCATTATCTATATTAGATCTAGAATATCAGTATCAACAATCAAATTAGAAATGCTGTAACAAATTAAAAATAGAGTCTAGTGCGTCTTGCTGTTTCTAAATCATATTCTAAAGCATGTGGAAATGTATCAGTTCCAGAACATCACTGCAGGAGTTCCTTAGGGTAGTGTCCTAGGCCAACCATCTATAGCTGTTTCATCCATGACCTTACTTCCAAAAAAGAGCATGCCACTACTATTACCGTACTCCCAAGTATCTCAAATTCATGTAGGTATGATGCCAGTTTTCTAGTATTAATATGGGTCATTGATGTTTTAAGTTCATGCACCAAGCTATTCCTCTTGCTTGCTCCCATTCAGACAACTCATTTTGTGGGAAGGTGGCGAGATTTGAAACATTTCCTATTTCATTTGTATATAATGGTGACTTAATCGTTTCTTAACTCCCATATTGTAGCTAATCAGGCTACTAAAAAGAATAAGAATTATTGTCCTTTTCCTAATAAGATAACCTGTAATATTTTGTTTTCTGGGGCCAGACAATTGGATGAGGAGAAAAACATGACTTTTTAATGGGAATCCCATTAGATCAATGAGGCATTCAAAGTTCTCTTTGCAAAGTCATCCCTATAGCTTTCAAACACATTCTTACTCAGATTCTGATCCTTTTCTTTTCTTTTTTGCTACTCCATGCATTGACCCCACGGGGAAAAATATTCTTCTAGTCTTTTGAATTCTGATTTCCCCTGGCTATTGTCATTTAGTAGAATTTTTCTGACAGTTTTTTTCCATTGCCTTCAAAGAGGCTCCACCAGCGCTTTAAGTTGTGTACTTTACTGTATCTTCTTACTGGTTTTATATATTTCTCTTATAATTTATTGCAGCCATTATGATGAATGAGATTTGCATTATGATAAGCAATCTCAGGACAAAACCAATCTCAAACGATGTCTTCATCAAATATTAAATATACTTTGCTAATGTGTGCATAATATTGCAGTGGTTCCATTTTGTAAAATCTGTAGCAATAAATCACATGTGATACCATAATATTAGATTGTCTCAGAGGATTGGTATTTTATATGCTAAGTTAGAGGATTAGTCTATTAATTCTTCACTACTGAAGTCAGAGACCAAATTCTGGCATAAGAAACCAATACATAGAGGTCAATTTTAACCCAGAGGATATTTCCGATAGGTGTGGGCGGGGCAAGTGTGAAATGCACGTGTTAGTCTAAGTTTCAGGCCCAGGGTGGGTTACCTCCTGGACCTCACTCAAAGGTTGCTAGTCCACTTGCTATCCAGAATGGGTTGATAAAAGGTGCCGAGCAGATGCTGGCACGAAACGGTGATGTGTCCAAAGGCTCCCCAAGAACTTCCAGGGAAGTGGCTGGGTGGAGGCTGTGGGAGGATCTCACTTAAGTGAAGGAGGCAGTGCATGTCCAAGAGGCTATTACTTTCCTTGTAGGATGCAGGAGGGGGAATCTTACTCCTCCTATCCCCCCACAAAGGAACCTTCATCCTTCCCAGCAGCTGCTGAACCTGGTGCCAAATTTGCTGCAACAGCCACACACCAGACACCAGTTAAATTACCATTAGAGATTGACTAACACTCCCCATCCTCGATTTAAATGGTCAGCTTCAAACCTATGGAAGAAAAAGCCTGCGTCTAAAGGAATTCAGATGAATATTCAGGGTAGTGTAGTAAGACAGAGGGACAGACTTTTAATGGACACTTTCTAATCCCTGTTCCCATAACTTTGGTGGCATATTGGCACCAACCCTAAAGAAATGGCATAATAAAAGAGGTCAATGTGGGGAATACTTTTACAATCCAACCAGAGCTGTTTCCCACATGGACATATCTCTAATCCAGCAGGAAATAAACGATGGGCTGTAACGTCTGGGTTCCAGGTCATGTATCTGGAGGGGGTATCCCAAAGATGTATTGGAGGGATTGCTTGGCAATTGCCCGGGAAGCTCAAACTTCCTTTGGGCAATTGTCCTGCACTGGGAACCATCTGAAAATGTGAGTTAAACCATAAACTTCCGATGGTTCCGTCTGTCATACAGCAATAGTTACCCAGAAGATGTTGAAGAATTAAAAGCACTTCTAGCTTCTATAACTATAGCACTGATCCACTCTGATCCCCCACAAGACTCCCCCACCCCCACATCACCTCCCTAATGCCCCAAGGGACTCCCCACCCCATCCACCACTACTTCCTACCCCTTGACACCACATGGGAACACCCACACCCATGGCAATACCCCCTAAATCCACCCGCAACCCCCCCCCCCCCACCTTCCACCACCCCCCCCCCCCAACCCCACAACACCCCTATCCATCCAGCCCCCACAATACACTCCCACTCCATCCGACTACCCCCTGACTAATCCCGGGCCCAACTCGACCCAACCTGACACCCTCCCCTACCATCCCTCCCCCGAACAACCAGGCCAGGCACAGCTCAATCTTACCCAACAACCCACTCACCAAGCTTGACCCAGCCCAAGCTGACCGGAGCTAACCCAACCTGACCATCCAAGCCCAACCCAACCGGACCTGGCCTGACCCGATACCCCCTCTCGCCCTCAGGCCCGACCCAAGCACCCCCAACCCCCAAACCCTACCTACTTACCTTATACGTTGCTCTTATATATACCTTCTCCCTGGCTTGTTAAAGTGTATGGACCATTAGACGTTACTGCTTTACTGCAGCTAGTGCCATAAAAAAGGGGGCAAGGCTTACTTAACTTCCTCGAGCTGTCCTCGACTGTAGGCCTTGGGAAACTGCACAGATCTCACCCAACTGAGTCGAAAGATTGGATGGGATAGGAGCAGCTGGATTTCAAGGTATGTAATTACAAACGGAGTGGCAATCTGACTCAGTTGCCACTCCACCAAAAGATATGGGCCATTGTTCAGTTTAGTCCTGGGAAACGAGGTGGAGCAAATGATTAATGTGAGTGTAGGGGAACAAGTGGCAAAGATTGACTATAACAAAGTTAAGTTCAATGTGAGAATAAAAAAGGATAATGAACAGTCAACAAATGCTGGTTTGGAAAAAGGCTGTGACATTGTTGCACAGGAATGCAGACGGCTTAATACAAAAATGGAGAGATCAGAAAAATAATATTTCTTTTGGTTTAGAAGTCAGTGACAAGGATCAGCAACTTAAAATTGTAACTAACAAAGAGATATATAAATAAAAATACATATATACACACACAAGATCGTAAGACAATGAAATGCATTGTCATAAGGAGGCAGAATCCACTGCATCATTTTTCTACATCATTCCACATTTCAAATATTTGGATAAACATTTAAAACAGAAGACATAAAGGGCTTTTGTGAGATTATTTTTTGAATTTTCCTAGCAAATATGCATCAATTGATGGAGGACCACTTGGTCTCTCATGCCTGTTTCACCATTCAATCAGATTGTGGCCTAAATCTTGAGTACCCAACTTTTCCCCGTATTCATTAATACCTTTGGATAACAAATTCTATTAATCCCAGATTCAAAATTCCTCTTTAGAAACAGGAGTGGTGCCAGAGGACTGGTGGATTACAAATGCTAAACCTTTGTTCAAAAAAAGGGCAGAGAAATAAATTTGCCAATTACAAGCCAGTAAGTTTAACAGGCTTTTCAATAAAATAATAATCTAAGAGAAAATTAACAACCATTTGGAAAAGCATGGGCTAATAAAGGAGAGTCTGCAAAAAAACAGTTAAGCCCATATCATGTTTGACTAACTTGATTGAGATTTTTGATGAGGTAACAGAGGCCTGGACTTTTGCTCTCAAGTCGTGGGTGCAGAGTAGGGATAGTTCCCAGCTCTGCAAACCCAACCTGGGAAAAGGTGCACCCAGAAAGTTGCACTTTCAGTCCAGGATAGCGGGTGAAAGGGGAAGTCATGGCATGTGACCCCAGAAAGAGGTTAGAGTCTACCGAGTATGGAGGCAGGCTGGGCAAAAGGCCTGCCTCAGTACACTGGCATTTTGTTGAGGCTATTAAAATAAACCATAGAACCAAAAGCAGCCCTCCAGCCCTCACACCCCCCTCACTCCCTCACTCATTCCCCATGCCAACTTATGACCCTCTACCCACTCTCCAAAGCTCCTCATCCCTTCCATGCCAACCTACACCCCTCTACCCACCCCATGGCCCTTTATAGACCCTATGCCAACTTAATGCCAACCCATGCCCCCATCAACACCCTTTGCCTTTGCACCTACCATGCCAGCTCACTCAATATCAGCAGACCTCAGGAGCCATGTTGAGATTAAATAAAGTGTCTATTGCATAATTCACAAATTCAAAATAGAAATACTCACATTAGTTAAAAAAAAACTTAACTACATTTAAATCCCTTATGAAAACAAGCATTTGTATTTATATTCAGAGAGTTTATAACCACTTGGAGCTGTCAATCAAACTGTGAACTAAGAGTAACCCTACTGTGATAATGAAAGGTTATGAAAGCAGTCATGTAGTACTGATCCTGTAATAAGAGCCCTCAGGCTTATGTCATCAGACAGAATGAAATAGCAAGCATTAAGTTTTTAACACTTCAATTGCGTTTTATAAATTTTAAACGGCAGGAGATTTAAATCTTTTGACAGCTTGATGGCTATCCTGACAGTTCTCCCGACAACTATCTTCACAGATATCTTGACAGTTCCAATGAGCTTTACAGCTCCAATGAGTTTGTGCAATATTAACGCACATTCATGTCTAATTTTAAACTAAAAGGGCACCTTACCTCTTCCAAAGGGCACCTTAAAACTCCACAGCTGGCACTTTACCTCTCCCAAAGGTGCCACAGGACCACATCAAAAAGATTACCTCACCACTCCAAAGAATTCCGGCCACTTTAGATCTACTCCTATCTGGTCTAAAGTGCACACGTCGTTTTTAGACATACCACTATCCAAAATCAGATCTGACTGAGGAAGGTGGACTTTTAACATCTGCAGTTGGCTCAGTGAAACATGGATGTGAAAATTAGAACCCTTTAGAACCTGCCTTCACTCCCCCCACTCAAACCACAAAAACGGTGGGGGGGACATTTGGGGGCTGGACCACTGACCTCTGCCGTTATTTTCACAAAAGTAGATTATTCAACAAGAGAAGTAAGATGAAGGCTTTATTTTACTTTGGTGAAGCTAGATTGAGGTAAAGTTCTAACTGGATAAAGAAAGGTGGAGATTCTAAACCACCTGAGTAACAAGAAGCTTCTAGAAGGTAAGAGATGCAAGATTCAATTTTACCAGAGATAAGCAGGATGATTTCGCACTTCTAGCAGAAACAAAGAAAACAAATGCTACATTCTAGGTGAAAAGATTTCAGCAAAAACCTCATGAAAGGTATACAAAGCGCCTCTCCATCTGCATGAAAGCTCAGGCCAAACTGTGTAAGTGCCATATATATCAGGCTTGTTAGCTAAATTGAAGCCCATGGGAAAACAGGTTCAATATCTACATGGATGTAAAATTGATTATGGGTTGTAAGCAGAGAGTTGTGATGAATGGCTGCCTTTCAGAATGGAAGTGCACAATGGCATTCCCCAGATTTCAATCCTAGGAGCATCGTTATTTTCGATATGCATCAAAGACTTGGGGGAGAATTTTCTCCCCGTCAGGCGGGCTGGCCGGGAACGGGCGTGGGCAGGCGCAGAGCCGAGCACTACTCGTGATCAGCTGCACACTGCCATTTTACGTGGGCAGGCCAATTAAGGCCCGCCCAGCATGTGTGCGAAAGAGCACAGAAATCCCCCTGTGGCAGCTCCATGCCTCAGGGAGATTCATTTCAGAATGAGAATTTCAAATAAAGAAATAATTTACACATGTCCCCTCATGTGACCGTGTCCCATGAGCTGGGACATGTTTATGAAATGTATATAAAATATTTATTAACTTAATAAACCCTTCATGAAAAATGCGAAGGCTGCCTGGGCTCTTCGCCTGCCTGCCAACATTAAGGTTGGATGGGCAGCCCTGTCAAATTGCTTAATTGTTTTATTAATGGCTTTAACAGGCCTTTGACAGTTCGGTGGGGCCACAGCCGACTCCAGTGCGCGCCTGCCGAATGATAGATCGGAATGACGCACAGTGACATTGGGACACACGCCCGACGTCACCACACCTCATTTTATGTGTTACCATGCGGGGCCCACCCCAACACGCTGACCAGAAGATTCTGTCCTTGGGCTTGGGTTTGTGGAGCACAGTTTAAAAATTTGGAGATGATGCAAAATTTGGAAGTGCAGGTAACCATGAGGAAGCAACTGAACTTTAAAAGGACATAGACAGGTTTGTGGAATGGGCGGACATGTGACAGATGAAATTCAACTTTAAAACAAAATGAGGTGATAAATTTTGGGAGGAAGAATGAGGAGAAACATCACATGCTAAATAGTAAAATTTTAAAGGAAGTACAGAATGAGAGGGAGAGAGAGAGAGAGATCTGGGGGTGTTTGTACACAAATCTTTGGAGATGGCAGGGCACATTAACAAAACACTTAATAAAGCATATGGCGAGCTAGGCTTCACAAATAGAGCAACAGAATACAAAAGCTAGGAAGTTATGCAAATCCTACTTAAAACATTCGTTCAACACTAGTCCTATTCTGGACACCACACTTTCCAAAGGACATCAAGACTTTGGAAAGGATACAGAAGAGATTTACTAGAATAGTTCCAGGGATGAGGGATTACAGATATGTGGATAGGTTGGGGTTGGAGAGGAAATTTGTTGCAGGTGTTTAAAATTAAGAAGAGTTTAGATAGAGTAAACAAAGAGAAATTGTTTCCAATGGCTGAAGGGTCAATAACTAGAGGGCACAGATTTAAATGATTGTCAAAAGAATCAGAGGTGGCATGAGGAAAAAAATTTGTATAGCAAGTGGTTCAGATTTACAATGCACTGTGTCATGGGATGGTGGATAGAGATTCAATTGTAGCCTTCGAAAAGGAATCAGATAATTACAAGAAAGAGATTGCAGGATTATGGGGAAAAAGCACGGGAGTGGGACTAACTAAATGAATCTTCAAAAAAGCCCGCTCAGACCCGATGGGATAAATGGCCTCATTGTGTGCTCTACTTTTCAATGTTTCAATGAAAAAGTTGGTACAGCCATGATGGACTGAATGGTCTCTTTGTACATAGGTCATATTTATGGTTCTGAGAAAAAATGAATAGTGGATTATTCAACAAGAGGAGTAAGATGAAGGCTTTATCCTACTTAAGCAAAGCCAGGTTGAGATATAGTTCTAACTGGATAAAGAAAGGTGGAGATTCTAAACCACCTGAACAACAGGAAGCTTCCAGAAGATAAGAAATGCAAGATTAAGGCTGGGATTCAATTCTACCAGAGATAGGTAGGATGGTTTCTCATTTCTAACAGAAGCAAAGAAAATAAAAGCTACATTCTAGGTGAAAAGATTTTAGCAAAAGCCTCAAGAAAGATATAAAGGAACTGCCTTCGGGTACCATAGTAAATATGCATAATAACATGGAACTCAAAGACAGTAAATTAATTTATTGCTATGGTCTGAGTTGTTCTGGACTCTGTTGAAGATCTCCCATGTCATCTGCATTATTTTTGAGTAGAATGATACAAAGTTATTGCCTAGCTACCGACTCCATCTCTCTCCACCATCATTGTCTGAACCAGACTGTTTGCAATTGGTGTCATACTTGCCCCTGGATGAGTTTCCAAACACATAAAGATACTTGCCAATGTCCATCTCTGTAAAGTTGTCTGACTCCATCCCCGCTTCAGCTCATCTACTGCCGAATCCCTAATCTATGCTTTCATTAGCTTTAGATTTGACTTTTCTACAGTTCTCCTGACTGACTTTCCATTTTGTACCATCCATAAACCTGTGATCATCCAAATCTCTACTGCCCATATCCTTACTGGCACCAAATCCTGTTTGCCCATCATCCCTCTACTCATTGACTTACATTGGCTTCTAGATAGGAAATGCTTCAATTTCATTTTTGGTTTCAAATTCCTCCATAGTAACATCCCTCTAACTGAGTGATTTGTTTAAGGGCAGTCATTGCCTAAAGTGGATGACTCATGTGCAGCCTGTGCAGGAACTTCGGGCTTAGAAGAACAAAATCCATCACTTCAACCCACCTTAACTCTGTAACCTCCTCTAGTTCCATAGCCTTTCCAGATATCTGTGCTTCTCTAATTCTGGCCTCTTGAGCATCTCCATTTTAATTGCTCCACCATTGGGCATGTTTTCAGCAGACAAGGCTCTAAGCTCTGGAACTTGCTCCCTAAACCTCTCCACTTCTCTACCTCTTTCATCTTTTAAGACGCTCCTTAAAACCTACCTTTTTGAGCAAGATTTTGGTCATCTGCCCTAATGTCTCTTTATGCAGCTTAACGTCAAATTTTACTTTATATCATTCCAATGAAGCGTGTTGAGATATTTTATTTCTTTGATGACACTGTATATAAGTATAAGATGTTGTTTAAAAATAGCTCCAATCACTTTAAAATATGGTATAATGAATTAATCTCTTCCCTAACAAACTGGGAGCTACTGGGACATTGTTCACAATTTTTTGTGGCGCACTTTGATGTCTTACTGTAATGAATCTGATCACCATCATAAATACTATATTTTGAGGTCTATTTTCTATAATCCTCCCTTTAAAGTTTCCTCCATCCTTTCCTCTCTACTTTGATTGTAAATAGTTTCCAACTGCTTTTGCATAAATTATTAAACAGGTCAGTCTCCCTCGATTTTATTCCTACACAATCTCTTCCAAATTATGTTCGGTTATATCTTATAAGGGATTTGTACTGCATAGCACCAGTTTTACGCTTACATTACAGCTTTCTCACTATTTTCTTAAAGTTTTCTTCTATGAACAATGAAATGTTTTAGGGCTGTGTCACTGTCTTATTTTTTTCAAAATCAGTGAATACCAAAGCCTACTTTGAGGCTCCCTTCAACATATTGTCGTCTCTCCACAAAATGACATACATCAGCCCTGAGGAGATGCAAAACACAAACCTTATCTCTTATGCATGACTCTCTACTTACAGATCCTAATCCTAAATCCCTACTAGAATTACTGTTGTGTACCCATGTGTCTTGCTTTTAATTTCTTGCCTCATTTTCATCATTGTTTAATGTGCTAGGAAATTTTACAATCGCTCTGTGCAAATTAAAAGCAGATAAAGCTCTATTCTTAACCACTGTAACTCTCCCTTTAATAAGCATTACTATTTGACTCATAACCTGGTATACAAATGAACCTTAACGTCCAGTGGAGCTTTGTTAAATTTAATGGTTTGGTATTGATGTTGTTTGTAACATTAGCTCCTCAAGGGAGTTCAGGCTTCAGATTTGCATCATAAACTCCAATCAGCAGATCTCCAAATCTAATGTTCGAATTGGGCTTCAGACAGTACAAAGTTTATCTGTCTCTAACAGATGTTGCTGCATTTACCTGGACTGAGCAGTGGAGGTCTCTGAAGTTTGAATTGATCTGAACAGAGTAAATTAGAAAAATCCCTAAAGATTAAATTTACCCTATATTGGATTCAGAAAATACTTAAGGTGCAAAATCCCTCTTTCGATTAAATGAAGAGGAGAAATCCTGTTTCCCTTTGTAATTAGGAACCTGCTAGCAAAATTGTGGGACTGCACCTTTGAAGTTTCAATGGTAGCATATTAAGTTGATGCAACACATGCTTTAAAAAAGGTAGAGCAGAACTGAGGTTGGAGTCAATTAGAGCTCTATAAAGGTACCTTTGCATTCAAGATTTTTATGTTTCTCTTTGATATAAAGTCTATGGACTGGATAAATATCACATAGGCAAAATTTTCTTAGTTCAAGAGAAAGATACTGCAACTGTTGGAAACCTGATGTCTTCTTGGTTATTGCCTTGGTGAGCCTTGCCTTTAGGATTATAGTCTGTGGTAGCATAATGATTATGCAACTCGAATAATACTCTCGAAGCCAAGACTCTGGAAACATGAGGTCAAATCCGTACATAGCAGCTGGTGGAATTTAAAGTCAGTTAATTAAATAAATCTGGAACTATAAAGCTAGTATCACTAGTAATAACCATGAATCTACAGCATTGTTCTAAAACCCATCTGATTCACTAATGTCTTTACCTAGTTTGGTGTATATGTAATTCCAGACCAACAGCAATATAGTTGCTGAAGTCTTAGGATGTTAAAGGTTGAACGAGTTAATGTGTGGGACTGGACAAATAGTTCCACCCACGTAATGATGTAAGAGAGATATGGCCAAGACTCGAGAGAGAGAATGCTCATGGCTTAGACTGAGTTACATCTTGTCTTGTATACCTGTATATATAATTATGTTTATCCAATAAACCATTATAGTTCAGACAAACTATGTCTTAGCACTCGTTCCTTAGCCAGTCACAACCAACATACAATAGTTGACTCCTAAATGCCTTTACAAATGGCTTAGAAATCCACTGATCCTATTCAAGAAGACAGCTCACCAACACCATCTCTAGGGATGGGCAGGAAATGCTGGCCTTGGCAGCGATACCCACATCCTGTAAGTGAATTAAAAACTGTCTGTGTTTCTGCAGAGTTCAGTTTGTTACTGGCACAGAATTATTCTTATAATGTCAGACACAAATCTTGCAAACAACCTGCATGCTGTGTGGAAACTCACAAGGTGCCATGTAGCCATGAGTCAATGAATGATACTGACTTTGCTCCTCCAAATTCCTACTTAAGTATGTTTTTTATTTACTAACAGAAAAAGTCTATATACAACAGATGAGACCAAATGCAGACTGACAGCTATCACCTGCTGGCTCACTTTGAGAAAATGTCTTCTGAATTCTGGACCCACAGACGCCCAGAAGACATTGGGGTGTGATTCGCAAAAGAAGTTGCAAAGGCATGAATGATGTTTATGGATATAATTGTTGTGCAAAGATGCATCTATTGGGTGTTCAGGGAGTATCTGCTCTGAGGGAGCACTGCAGACTGGCTGACTTTCAGTGAAAAGGCAGAAGCTGTTTGAAATTTTGCTTTCTGATTGAGAATTGAGGCCTGTGCAGCCTGATAAGAGTGTGTTTAAATATTTACATAATGCAGTCAGATGTTTCTCTCCTGCAGAATTCATTCCATGAATATTTCACCAACTCATACTAAACTGCTATCATAAAGTGCACAATAGGATGGATCACCTAGTAATACTTAGGTATTAGGTTCAGACATGACAAAGACATACTCTGAAAAGACCTACTCTTGAACATTGATGACTTGTACCAAATTTGGGAAAGCTATCCCAAAGCAAACGCTTGATTCTTGGAATCACACCATTCAGCCAACCTTCTAGAATCCTCCATCACCATCCCTGGATATAACCGATAAGCAGGACAGACCAAGCAGAGTTGGCTGAACAGTAGTATACATTCAGGAGGGAGAGGTCCTTGGAGTCCTCAACACTTTCTCTGGATCCCGTGAAGTCTCTCAGGTCATCAGATCAAATATGGGAAAGGAAATCTCCTGCTAATTACCACCTATCACTCTCCCTCAACTGATAAATCAGTCCTCCTCCATGTTGAACACCACTTGGAAGAAGCACTGAGGATAGCAAAGGCACAGAATGTACTCTGGGTGGAGGTCTCCAATGTCCATCACCAAGGATGGCTCGGTAACACCGCTACAGACCGAGCTGGCGAAGTCCTGAAGGATGTATCTGCCAGACCAGGTCTATGGCAGGTGCGGAGAAACAGCATGAGGGACAAAAATGCTTGACCTCATTCTCACCAATCCACCTGTCGCAGATCCATCTATCCATCACAGTACTGGCAGAAGTAACAACCACACTGTCCTCTTGGGGGTGAAGTCCCATCTTCTTACTGAAGATACCCTCTGTTGCGTTGTGTGGTAACATCACTAAGTTAAATGGGATAGATTCAGAACTGATGTAACAGCTCAAAACTGGACATCCATGAGGAGCTGTGGGCCATCAGAATTGTATTTCCCCCCAATCTGTAACCTAATGGCCAGGCACATCCTGCACTCGATCATCAATTGTGGTTCAATGGGGAGTGTAGAAGAGCATGCCAGGACAGTAGCGGGCACAGTGAAAAATGAGGTGCCAACCTGGTGAAGCTAAAACACAGAATAAATGCATATCAAACAGCCAAAGTGGCATTTGATCCCACATCCAAAGGACCATATCAAAGCTCTGTAGTCTGTAGTCCAGTCATGAATGGTCATGGACAATTAAACTACGAAAGGAAGGAACTAATGAACTATTAAACAACTAATACATGAACATCCCAACATCAATGATGGTGGAACCTAGTACATGAAAAGACAGAAGCTGTTTGAAATCTGGCCTTCTGATTGAGAATTGAGGCTGTGCAAATTGATTAGGAGTGTTTTCAAATATCTACATAATACATACAGAATCTTCGCTCCTCCAGAATTCATTCAATGAATATTTCACCAACTCATACCAAGCTGCTGCCATAAACTGCAATAAGATTATTAGATATACGATAAGATTAAAACCCAATGGATCACCTAGTAGTGACCTAGACATGACAAAAACCATGCAAAGACCACCAACTTCTGGTGACAGGTGCCAAAATTGGGAAAGCAAGAGCCTGACACGCTCACAGAATCATACCTTTCAGCCAATCTTTCAGAATCCTACATCAGCAATTCTGGATATTTCCCATCAGCAAGACAGACCCAGCAGAGGTGACTGAGCAGTGGCACAGAGTTGGGGCAGAGTGACTCTAGGACTCCTCAACATTGACTCACTCACCGTCAGGGAGCACAGAGAGCCAGACCTGCGAGGGATACCTCAACTTGGCTAACGGACTGAGTTTGAAAATAAAATCGAGGAGTGATGTCACAGGAAAACCGTAAGGTCATTGGTTCATGAGAAGCTGCTGTTAGGGAGTGTGTTTAAATAGCTAAGGGGAAAATGTATCATTTAGAAAGAAGTAGCTACTTGGATTTCAGTAAGGAACACTAGCAATAGGGAAGTAAAGTTAAATCAAGTCAAAGCAAAATAACTTAAACCAAAGTAAGATGAAGTTAGTCTAAGTATAGTAAACTTAAGTTATTAGTAATTTATTCTACTGATTCTACTTACTCTGAGTGTAATAAATAGGTTTTAGTGTTATGGGATGGCAAGTCAGCTTGGCCAAGTGGAGTGTACATCCTGCGGTACGTGTGAAGTCGTGGACACATCATGTGTCCCAGACAAAAACATCTGTAGGAAGTGTCACCAGCTGCGCAAGTTTGAGCTCCGGGTTTCGGAACTTGAGTGAAGGCTGGAGTCACTGCCGTGCATCAGCGAAGCAGAGAACTACATGGATAGCACACTTAGGGAGATGGTCACACCGCAGGTCAGAAAGGTACAGCCAAAGAGGGAAGGGTGACCTCCAGGCAGTCTAAGAGAAACAGGCAGGTAGTGCAGGAGTCCCCTGAGTCTACCCTACTTGTTAATTGGTTTTCCATTTTGGATGCTGATGAGGGCGATGGTTCCTCAAGAGAGTGCAGCCAGAGCTCAGTCTGTGCCACCACGGGCGGCTCACCAGTACAGAGGGGAGGAAGAAGAATGGAAGGGCAATAGTGATAGGGGATTCCATAGTCAGGGGATCAGACAGACTTTTATGTGGCAGTAAACATGACTCCAGGATGGTGCGTTGCCTCCATGGTGCCAGGATCAAGGATGTCATGTAGCAGCTGCCGGACATCCTTCAGGGGGAGGGGGATCAGCCAGAAGCTGTGGTCCACATTTGTACCAATGACATAGGCAGGAAGAGGGATGAGGTCCTGAAAGCAGATTTCAGGGAGCTAGGGAGGAAATGGAAAAGCAGGACCTCAAGAGCAGTAATCTCAGGATGACTCCCTGTGCCACTGCTAGTGAGCATAGGAATAGGAGGATTGATCAACTAAATATGTGGCTGAAGACCTGGTGCAGGAGGGAGGGCATCAGGTTTCTGAGGCATTGGGAGCAGTTCTGGGGCAGGTGGGACCTGTACAAGATGGACGGGTCACATCTTAACAGGACTAGGACTGATATACTCACAGGGAGATTTGCTAGTGCTGTTGGGGTGGGTTTAAACTAGCTTGTCAGGGGGGTGGGAACCTGAGGGGTGGCCCAAATTGGAAGAAATTAAAGTTGGGAACAGGAAGTAGTAGAGGGACTAGGAGGCTTCGAATGCGAAATGATGTCAAAAAGACAAAGTTAAAGGCACTCTATCTGAATGCACGCAGCATTAGAAATAAGGTAGATGATCTAAAGGCACAAATAGAGGTAAATGGATATGATATAATTGCCATTACAGAAATATGGCTGCATGGTGGCCAAGACTGGGAACTGAATATCTAAGGAGGTTCGACGTTTAGGAAGGACAGACGAGAAGGGAAAGGAGGTGGAGTTGCGCTGATAATAAGGGATGAAATCAGTGCATTAGTAAGGGAGGATCTCAGATCAGAGAAACAATATGTGGAATCTGTTTGGGTGGAGCTAAGAAACAACAAAGGGCAGCAGACATTGGGTGGAGCTGTTTATAGGCCACCAAACAGTAGTACTAATATGGGGCATGGTATTAATCAGGAGATGAGAAGCGCAATACAGTAATCATGGGTGACTTCAATCTGCATATAGATTGGGTAAACCAATTGGGCACTAATGCTGTGGAAGACGGGTCTCTGGAGTGTGTTAGGGATGGTTTTCTAGAGCAGTATGTTCAGGAGGCTATTTTAGATCTAGTATTATGTAATAAAAAAGGGCTAATTAATAACCTTGTTTTAAAAGAACCTATAGGGATGAATGACCACAATATTATAGAATTTTACTTTATGCTTGAAAGTGAGGTAGCTCATTCTGAAGCAAGGGTGTTAAAGTTAAATAAAGGAAATTATGAAGGCATGAGGGACAAATTGGCTGAGGTGGATTGAGAAAATACATTAAAAGGAATGATACATAGGCAATGGATGGTCTTCAAGGAACTATTACATAGCTTTCAGCACCTATACATTCCTTCAAGGTGTAAATCCCTAAGAAAAATCATTCAGCTGTGGCTGACAAGGCAAGTTAAGGATTGTATCAGATTGAAAAAAACGACTTATAAAGTTGCCAGAAGTAGTAGTAAGCCTGAGGATTGGGAGGTTTTTAGAATACAGCAAAGGAAGACCAAAAAACTGGTGAAGGGAGAATAGAATATAAATGCAATCTAGCAAAAAATATAAAAATCGACTGTAAAAGCTTCCATAGGTATGTAAAAAGGAAGCATTTGGCTAAGACAAACGTGGCAGAGTCAGCAGAATTCATAACGGGGAATAGAGAAATGACAGAGAAGCTAAATGATTACTTAATGTCTGTTTTCACTGAGGAAGATACAGGAAATCTCCCAAATTTAGAGATCCAAGAGACTGGGAAAATGAGGAGTTGAAGGAAATTAGTATATGTAAAAAGGTTGGATTGGAGAAATTAATGGGACTGAAAGTTGATAAGTCCCTGAGACCTGATATTCTGCATCCCAGACTTTTGAAAGACTTTGCTATAGAGATAGTGGATGCATTGGTGATCATTTTCCAAAATCCTATAGATTCTGGAATGGTTCCTGAAGATTGGAAGGTGGCAAATATCACCCCACTATTTAAGAAGGGAGGGAGAGAGAAAACAGGGAACTACAGACTTGTTAGTCTTGCATCAGTAGTAGGGAAAATGATAGAATCTATTATAACGGATGTGATAAATGGGTACATGGATAATCATGATCTGATTGGGCATGGTCAGCATGGATTTGCAAATGGGAAATCATGTTTGACGAATTTGTTGGAGTTTTTTGAGGATGTTACTAACAAAATTGACAAAGGAAAGTCGATGGACGTAGGATACTTAGATTTTCAGAAGGCTTTTGATAAAGTCTAGTAAAATAAAAGCACATGGGATAGGAGGCAATACTCTGCATGGATTAAGGATTGGCTAACAGGCAGAAAACAAAGAGTAGGAATAAAAGGGTCATTCTCACGTTGGCAGGCTGTGACTAGCGGAGTACCACAAGGATCAGTACTTGGGCCCCAGCTGTTAACAATATATATCAATGATTTGGATGTGGGGACCAAATGTAATATTTCTAATTTTGCAGATGATACAAAGCTAGGTGGGAATGTGTGTTGTGAGGAAAATGTAAAGCGGCTGCAGGAGGATTTGGACAGTCATAGTGGGCAAGAACATGGCAGATGGAATATAATGTGGAAAAATGTGAGGTTATCCACTTTGGTAAAAGGAACAGATGTGCAGAGTATTTCCTAAATGGCAAAAGATTAGAAAGTGTAGATGTACAAAGGGAGGTGGGTGTCCTTGTCCATAAATCACTGAAAGCTAACATGCAGGTGCAACAGGCAGTTAGGAAAACTAATGGGATGTTAGCCTCTATCACAAGAGGATTTGAGTACAGGAGTATTAAAGTTTTGCCTCAGTTGTACAGAATCTTGGTTAAACTACACCTGGAGTACTGTGTGCAGTTTTGGTCCCGCCTCAGAAAGGATATTATTGCCATAGAGAGAGTGCAACCAATGTTCCGGGGATGGCGGGACTGTCTTATGAAGAGGGATTGGGGAAACTGGGCCTGTATTCTCTAGAGTTTCAAAGAATGAGAGGTGATCTCATTGAAACCTACAAAATACTTAAAGGAATAGGCAGGGTAGATGCAGGTCAGATGTTTCCCCTAGCTGGGGAGTCTAGAACCAGGGGACACAATTTCAAAATCAGGGGGAAGCTACTTAGGATCGAGATGAGGAGAAATTTCTTTACTCAGGGGCTTGTGAATCTTTGGAATTCCCTACTCCAGAGGGCCATGGATGCTCAGTCATTGAGTATGTTTAAGGTAGAGATTGATAGATTTCTGATTAACAATAACATAAAAGGTTATGGGGATAGTGTGCGTAAAAGGCATTGAAGTGTTCGATCAGCCATGATCGTATTGAATGGCAGAGCAGGCTCAATGGCCTGAATGGCTTTCTCCTGTTCTTATGTACCTATGTTGACTCTGAACACCATGAAGATTAATGGCATGAGGTCAAGCTTGAGCAAAGAAAGTTCCAGTTAAAGACAAGATAAGTTTGCAACCAACTTCAATCCGCCTCCTGAAGTCTGCCAGTCTTTAGACAATTCAATTCACTCCACATGATATCACGATAGCGCTGGCCACAGAAAAGCTTATGAGCCCTGACAACATCCTGCTGTAGTACTGAAGAATTGTGCTTCAGAACTAGCCACATCCCTAGCAAAACTATTCCAGTACAGCCACAATACTGGCATCTACCACAGAAAGTGTAAAGTTGCCCCAATACCTCCTGCCAACAAAAAGCAGATCAAATCCAATCTAGCCAATTACTGCCATATCAATGTACTCTTCCATTATCAGCAAAATGATGGAAGGTGGTCATTGACAGAGCCATCCACGCAATTTGCTCACCAATAGCCTGATCACTGATGCTCAGGTTTGGTTCTGCCAGGGCCACTTGACGTCAGACCTCATTGCAGCTTTGGCCCAAGCATGGACAATAGAGTTGAATTCCAGAGGTGCAGTTAGAGTAACTACTCATCAGCATTTGACCGAGAGTGGCATCGAGAAACCCTAATAAAAGTGAAGTCAATAGGGATTAGGGGGAACACTGTCCACTAGTTGGAGCACAAAGAAAGTTAGTTGTTGGAGTAATGAAGCAGTCAAGTGCCCACATGAAATAAGACGCTATTCAGCTTGGGCTGATAAGTAGCGAGTACAATTTGTGTCACACAGTTGTCAAGAAACAACCATCTAACCACCTATTCTTGACATTCAACACCATTACCATTGTCAAATCCTCCAAAATCAATATCTTGGGGGTCAACATTGACTAGAAGCTTAAATGGATTAGCCATATAAATATTGTGGCTACAAGAGCAGGTCAAGGGCTGGGAATTCTGCAGCTATTAACTCACTTCCTGACTACCCAAAGCCTGTCAACCATCTGCAAGGAACAAGTCAGGAGAGTGATGGAGTACTCTCCAATTACCTGGAAGAGTGCAACTCCAATAACACTAAAGAAGCTTGACACCATCCAAAACAACACAGCCCACTTAATCGACACCTAACCCACAACATTAAATATTCACTCACTTCAGTACCAGCACACAGTGGCAACAGTGTGTACCATCTACAAGACTATAGCAACTGCCAAGTCTCCTTTATCAACACATCCCAAACCCACAACTCTACCACAAGGGCAGCAGACACATGGGAATATCATTACCTCCAGGTTCCCCATCAACTCACACACCAGCCCAACTTGGATCTTTATCACTATTCCTTCACTGTTGCTTAGTCAAAATCTTGGAATCCTTCCCTATCAGTACTGTCTGTGCACTGTTAGGAACAGGTAAGGACAAGTGTAAGGACTCCCTCTTTTTTTCCCAATCCTCAATTGATTGTAACAGGTTTTTTTTTTAATTTATAAGGATGAATGTGCAAATTCAATGTATGTATTTAACAGTTTACATGCTGATTTCAAAGAAATCAGTCCAACAGGGATTCTTGCTTTTATTGTGCTCAAAACTGATCAGGTAAAAATATAAAAACATTCAGAAGGTAAATATCCCTACTGTTGCAACATACATACACACACACATGCAAAATTACAAGTTATAAAGTAGAGGAGGTTAACTTTTAGCCAAATGAAGATTCCAGGATAAAAAGCAAATTCACACTTATGAGCCCTTCACTGTTGTTCATGGTTGACGCAATTTATTAAACAGTAGTCCCTTTCTTTTCCTGGAAACACTGCTTTGGAAGATGAACTCTTCTTCAGAATTTCTTTGTCTATTGGCCCCTACTATGATATAAGCAGGCAGAGTTCACTTTAGTTGAAAAACAGAGAGATGCATACAGCCTTGTTGCCATCTTCAGCTGTTTCATCGCCAGACTGCTCCAAAAGCAACCAGGGTGTTGTAATAAGAGACATTTCAAAATGGTGTCCTTGGTCGTATGCCTTCTTGCTCTCCATAATGATTTGAGCATTCCATAGAAGGTAATTGATTAGCTCATGTCTGGACTGGACCTTGTGTTATGGCCGAGGTGATTAATTTTTTAATGTCCAAGGTATCACTTCTGAATGGTTCACTTTTTGTTGTGACGAGCTGGGAAGAACATATCAACAATCCCCATTATCTCTATAGGCTTTCTGTCTCTGCCTGTTGGAATGGAACGTGGCTTTTTAAAAAGTTCTATATGTGAGTCCAGCAGATTAAATAGAAATTAAATATTTGACATGAACACACCTCTGTAACAGGACCTACAACACATGGACTGCAATGATTCAAGAAGGCAACTCACCACCACCTTGTCAAGGGCAATAGGTGTTGGCAATAAATACTGGCCTAACCAGGGATGCCCAACAGCACATAAATGAATTTTTAAAAATTGCTGTGAATGCATCACTGTACATTTTTCTAATCACACAATTCTCTTTTTACGTCTTACCATATCACCATTTTATAGACTTAGAGCAAAGGAAGCGACAGTAATAGTAAATCAGGTTTATGTCATATGGAATAGAGCAAAATGTGATACTGAACTTATTCAGGTCACTGACTCATCTCCATCTGGAGAATTGTGTGCAGTTCTGGTCACCAGTTTACAAGAAGAAAATGATGATACTGGAAAAGATGCAGCAAGCAGCTAACCATCTGAATCCCATCTTCAGCTAGAAGGACAGAGAGAGTTTGTTTACATCAGTCAGGGCAGAGGGAATGACAGGTCCTACTGAGATGTTCAAGGACATTAACACGTTGAACAAGGAAACTCTACTGTGGCCCAAAGAATGACCCTGGGAAGGTATGGGATGAAGCTCAGAAGAAAGCAGCTGATTGGCTAGATTAAAATGAATTATTTCACACAGAGTGGGGTGAACGTTCAGAATGTGCTGCTAAGGCAGATGTTTGAGGCTGATTGCTTCAGTAAATGTAAAAGGGGAGCTAGACAGAGGTTTAGTAGGGAAAAAAAACAATTGAGAGACAGACAGTGAACTGGGTATTCACTTTTCAAATTCATCACCTGGTCAGATGGGCTGAGATTTATTTACCCTATATTTTACATTTCTAATGAAGTGATAACTGACTGTCAGCTTCTTCACTAGGTTTAAAGCATTAAACATACTAACAATAAAAAGTATGTTCAAATATTTCTTGCACTCCTTTATCATATTTGCTTTGCTACCTTGGTTGTGAATATTCATATTTTCTATCAGAACAAGTTTCAGGACCCTCCTTTATGTCTCTGTATGCATAAATATGCAGTAGAACTGATAGACAGTGTCACATGTCCAATATGTTTTTTTTTAAAAAAGTTTAGAACTGAAACAAAAATTATTCAAAAAAACAGTCAAGTAGAAACACTAAAGAAGCTTTCACCATCTTCAACTGAATCTGTTTCTAGGGTAACATTCAATTGAACTCCAGCACTAGGCAGAAACAGAAGCAAAATACTGCAGACGCTGAAAGGTCACAGGTCTGAAGTATTAATGTCAGTTCTCTTCCCACAGGTGCTCTCTGATTTGCTGAGTATTTTCAGTATTTTCCATTTGATTCCAGCATTAGACTTGTGGTCCATCTTTTATTTTGATATTCATCACCCTCTTTTGCCTTGCACTATCATCCCTATTGTCATTTAATCACTCCTGCCCTCCACCCTATTACAGACCTCTCCTTCTGTTCTTTCCCTGTCCCTTACCACCCCTTTACCCCTGCTCCCTCCCGGCACAAATCCCAACCCCTACCCTTGCCATTGCTTTTCCTGGCTCTGTATTTGCTTAAAAGTTGTTCATCTCTAATATCTTCCAGTGCTGATGATAGGTCATTGACATTGAACTCTTACCTTGTTTTTTGCTCCACCGATGCTGTCTGACTTATCGAGGTTTCCACGTACTTAACCTCATATTCAGACCAAACTGCTGAGGTTTGACATTTTGATCTTACATGATGTAATTTGGCTAGTCTTGAAACAGTTCCTAAGAAGTATGGACCGAGAGCAGGAAAATTCCTCAGATTTAAAATTATTTTGTCAGTCATGGTCAGAGAGATACACAATAATGCATGTGATAAATAGAAATATGTTATTTTAGTGCCTTAGGAAGTATTCTTCTCAGGTTAGGGTTGCAGCACAGTATCAGAGCAGAGCAGAGACAGCTTCACTCTGCCTCTTACCTCTTACCTGATATGACAATACTTGATGTTGCCACCAGGGGCCTGAAATGCACCATTTAAAAAAATGAAATATCAAGTTAATGTGGCAAAAGGTGTATGCATTTTAAAAATTCCTTGCAATGTTCTCCAGTTCCACCCTGAAGGCATAGAAGCTTACTATAGTTTCACAGTCTCCACAGTGAGTGTAGGCAGTCAGCCCAACCATGAAGGATATCACAACAGATTCTCACCTTTTCATCCAATACACACAAAGATATACTTTCCAGCCAATGGAGGACAATAAAGTGGGCAGCGGGGTGGTGGGGGGTGTTGGAATCTCTGCTTGACATTCCCTGTCCCCTGAGCAAATGTATAGATAGTTTTCATTTACAATCCTTTTCCATCTTGCTTTAGTTAAATCTCTGCACCATTTGGTGTGGAATTATAGATGGGAACTCTATTGCTATTTTGTATATCTATTGTGACACTAACAGCAAGTTAGTGCCTGGATACTTAAAAATTCCACCACCAGATATTAGGGAGGATAAGTGAACAAACTTGTCTTTGTATAGCCCTTCCCATCCTTAGAATCCACAAAGCCTTTCACAGCCATTGAATTGCTTTTGAAGTATTGTCACTGCAGCCAATTTGTACACAGCAATGAGATAATAATCAGTTAATGTTTCTATTGGTGTAGTTCAGAGAGAACTCCCCTGCTCTTCTTCAAATAGTGCCATAGGTTCTCTTACAGCTGTGCAGGCAGTCAACATCTCATCTTAAAAACAGCACCTCCAGCAAAGCTACACTTCCTTAGCACTGCCACTCAAACACTGCTTGTGCTTATCTGGACTCTTTATCATGTTATTTTAGTGGAGTAATAAGCTGTTTACTGTAAACAGGAGGACAAATCCCCTAAGTTGGTGGAGAAGGAATATTAGACAAATTCATTAACTGTTCATGCACTAACATCTCATGGTGTAATTCCAGAACCGTGAATGCTAGGCATTGGATACTTGTGGTTGAAAGAGTTTCTGGAAACAAATTGTGCCAACTGAGCACACAAAATGATACCGGGGCAGTCTTGCAATGGGAATGCCAGTATTTCGGCCATGCAACAAATGCCTATCTTGGTGCCAAAAGACCAGCTGGGCTGGACTACCTCAACAGGTACCAAATTTCTGCAGTCACCACCCGGTAGTATACAGGAGAAACTTCTTTACCTGAAGAGTGTGAAATTTGCTCTAATCAGGAGTAGATGAGGTGTAGATGTATTTAAAGGGGAGCTAGGTAAACATAGGTGGGAGAAAGGAATAATAGGTATGTTGATAGGGTTGGATGAAGGTTGTGGCGAGGGAGCTTGTGTGGAACTAACATGGACCTGTTGGGCCAAAGAGCCTGTTTGTGTGCTGTAAACATAATGTAATACAATGTCCCAAACTTCTCAGGCTTGAGTTCCTGGAGGTTGGAGACCACAAGCACTATAAAGCCAAAGCATCATTCCACCTTTCATGCTGTAGCATCTTTCATGGAGGAGCACCATGTTGAAGCATGCATGTAGATAAACAAATAATTAAGGCAGGGTTCATAGCAGAGTTCAGAACGTTATGGAACAACCTTATAAACTTGTCTAAATGGCTAAAAATCTACAATATAATACAAGCAAAATTTCTCATGACACTTTCCAGCATGTTTCCTGAGATTAACAACAACAACTTGCAATTATGTAGCACCCTTAACATAGTTAAACATCCCAAAGTGTTTTACACTGAGCCATTTAAGGAGACATTAGGAGAGGAGTTGGAAGTTTTAAGGAGAGTCTTAATGGAGGAGAGAGCTGCCAAGGAGCAGAGAGGTTTAGGGAGAGAATTTCAGAGTTTTGAGCCTAGACAACAGAAAGCACAGACTCCAATAGTGCAGTGATTAAAATTAAAGATTTTAAAAGGCAAAGTTGAAGCAATACAGAGATCTCAGAGGGTTGTAGGGCTGGAGGAGATTACAGATATATATATATATATATATATATATAGGGTCCTTTTAAATATTACTGAAGCTAGCTGCCTCCTGGCTTATGGATTGTGGGCTGGGTCAGGAAGCTATGGTAACAATGCACACAGAGACAGAAATGCTGTCAGGGGGTGATAACTATGCCCTTGAACCGGTTAGCACATTTTCATTTCCTTCCTAGCTGTTTCTAACAGGTACTGTAGCCATCTAAACTGAGGCCTACCCAAAAATCAGGACATGTAAACACACAGCAGTTAGTCCAGAAGCTGCATTTCCCACACCATTTTGGTCCCACGGCCTTCACATTTTTAGAAGCAGATAATTTTGTTCACCCAATGAAAATTTTATCCCAGAAGGTTTTACTATGGCTCCGAATATAATTCGAGCCTTGCTCAGTTGGTAGCAGGTCAGAGTTCAAACCTCACCCCTTAAGCCATAGAAGTATAGATGCTTTTTCGAAGGAATTCTGCCTTGTCAGAGGAGTCAGTTTTTTTTTTTGATGACATGCTAAACTAAAATCTTATTTAGCTTAGGTCAGTCTCAGAGATGACACACCATTTGCAGATGCTCAAAATGTTTTGCGAGCTAACATTCATTTCTCAACAACTAGATTTTAAGAGCTGGTCCTCTATCTTCATGTAATAGGTCAACCTTGTCTAAAATCTATAGTCTGGCAATTTGGAACAAGGCAGCATTAACAACAGTTTTACATCTTGCCGCATCCCATTAATTGTCATTTATTTCATTGTCTGTGTGTCGGAGCTTGTTGCATGAAAAATGGCTGCAACCTTGCCTATGTAATAGTCACAGTACTTTCATTCTGGTTTCTTTAAACCACACAAAGTTAGATTTTGAAGATGTGCGCTTATGCATGAACATTATCCAGGGAAGTCTAACTGTGATGACTCACGTGATTTGAGAAGCATGTATGTTCATTATGAGACCAAAGTCAGCTGAGGCGTATTCTGAAAGAGGGTTAATTGGTTTATTCATTACAACATCATTAGGTTCCAAGAAATGCCCACTTGACCTGGGATTGCCATGGGGATAAACTGTTAAGAAGCATAGAGTAAATGGAAAACTAATTGAATGAAGGTGGGTCAGCCAGTGCTTTCTGTTTGGCAGTTCAGAAAACACTGAGAATGCAGATGAAAGAAAACAAGCAAGGTTGAATCAAACAGTTTTCTGTATGGCAGTCTTTAGGGAAGGAAATCTGCCGTCCTTACCTGGTCTGATCTACATGTGACTCCAGACCCACAGCAATGTGGTTGACTCTTATATGCCCTATGAACAAGGGTAATTAGGGGTGGGCAATAAACGCTGGCCTAGCTAGTGACGCCCACATTCCATGAACAAATAAATAAAAGGTCCTGGTGTTGAAGCAGGTCTCTGGGAAAAGAGCAGGGTGTTACTGTGCATGTTAAACAGTTAAAAAGAGCAGAGAGCAGATGACAGGAAGGGCAATGGATTGTGGATTGAACAAGATTCATTGCTGCTATTTCAGTGTTGCCAGAGTCCATCAAAACATTCAAAGAGGTTGGCGAAGAAAATCTCTTGGGTTCTATGCCTTCTGTTGCAACCTGAGTGAGAGTGGATTTGTAGAAATGCGCCTTCTCAGTGTTAACTATGTCTGGGAGTTTGGATGGAATATGGCTGCTGGTGAGTGTGATTCAAGGGCTGAAACACTTGGATGGGAAGTGAGAAATCCTCGAAAATGGAGTTAGAAGCTGAGTTAGAAAGACTGAAATTGCACATGGTCCTATGTTTGTGTGGGAAGTAACGCGAGTGCTTGTAACTACATGAGGTGGAACTTTGTTGTATTAACTATTTAATGTGAAATTTTTCTTTTTCTTTGAAATATCCTTTACCTGTTAAATAATGTTTGAATTATGTTGATTTTAGTTGGTTTGTTGCAATAAAAGTTTTAAAAAGTGAAATCTTGCCCAATTGTCAGTCTCAACGGAAATCGGAACATAACCCTTCCTCTGCAGCCATGGCAACGACCATTCATCTCCTGCCCCTCCTTCAGCACTGAGAAGGCTTGATGAAAATACATCTGAGAGGAAAAAGCATCTTTTAGCTTTCGTCTTCTGAAATGAAAAGTTCTAAAGGAAAAGGACCAAATTATAAATAACGATCAGTTAGTAGGAAATGAGTTTTTTTCAAAGGTATCTGCCGTATCGAAGCTATAAAGCACAGATCTGTGGTTAACTGTCAACTGGGAATTGGAGCATGACATGTGAATAGGAGACAATTAGGTTTGCACAGCCAGACTCCAGCAAGGCAGTGAGATTTACCATCCTGTCACGTTTCCGTCTGCTGACCGATAAAAGTGCTCTTGTCAGCATCCATCATTTCAAAAGTCTCATCTCCGTTGCTTCCGGCTCTTTTGTCTGACACTCAACCTCAGCTGCAGTCCAAATCACTAGCACAAGTGCTTGGGTAAGCGTGGAGCTCACGTTCCAGCTCTGGGCACATCAAACTATGTCTCGCTCAGCTACAGGCGAGAACTCCTTTCACAGCAGGGTGTCAGTCTGTGACATTGTTAATCAACTTCAGCCCTCTCCAACATGGACAAAAAACACACAATTTTAAACATAGTACAACTACTGTGTATGCCAACAATCTTGTTAAGAAAAAGATGCATGAATCCGAAATTGGTAAGGCACAGTAGAGCTAGCCAGAAGCCCCATGTATATAATTCTACTGCTGTATTTTGTTCTATGTTTAGTGACTATTTTTTGCAATACGTTAGAAGATCAAAGATTAGAGTCGCAATTTAAACAGTGTCACAGTCACTATAGAATCTGCTATATCAGGGCATTAGTTGCAAGGCTATCATTTAATCTAGGGTTTAGATGTGATATTAATGAACTACAAGGAAGGAGAGTGTATCTAAACTATGGCCGGAATTTTCTGTCCCTGTTGGCATCGGGCGTCATGGAGGGCGTGAGTGGATAATAAAGCAAAAAGGCCAAAAATCGGTTTCATGCTGTCGTGAGACTAATTTGCGATTGTCTACTCCACCCGTCAATGGCGGCCTGCGTTTCATTCCCCACCCCCCCACCGGATCATCTGGGGCAGCATCCAAAAGGCGTGCACCTGGCGAGCTGAACTTTGATGGGGAACTTGGAGGTGAGGGCTCACTAACGTCACACAGCACTTGAGAGGGTCGCCCGTTCGACTTCAAGGAAGAGGCACCACGCATTCAGGCAAGGGCACGGGCAAGTCATTTTCTCCTGGCTGGCTGACAGTGCAGTGCCAGGTCAAGGGCTGCACTGCAGTTGGAGCGAGTTGCGTGGGCAAGGCAGCATGTTCAGATGGTAGCACACAAGCACGTGTGAGGGTGGGGGTGGGGGAGGGAAGTGGCCACGCATTAGGGAAACCTTGTATAAAGTGACCATTCCTCCACAGCTGAGACAGTTCAGGCGCAGCCACATTGCTATGCTTGGAGTCGGGCCTCTAGCTTATCGTCCCACTCAAGCAACACAGAGGCATGAAAGTGCCACCAAATGTTCCTGAACTATCCACTCCTCGGGCACAGACTGCAAATTAATGGGTGTTGTGGGCGACTGCAGAACAATTGGTCAACTGGGGAAGTTGTACAATCTCCTTGCGGAAACTGGCCATGGAGTAGTCACTGCTGGAGGCGCTCACAGCCCCTTGTAATGTCATCATTCAGTTTTGGACCAGTCTTCCCATGGTTCAAGCTAACAGTGCAGCCTTGCAGCCTGGGTCAAGAAAATGCCTGCGCCTGATTTGAGGGCATAGAGTGCAGTCCAATGAGCAGGTGGAGTGCGCCGTAGGTAGGTGAGGTTTCAGACAGCCATGTAACGCACTAAACTCTGGCCTTCCAAGTGGTGGCCAGCACTCTCTGGGACAGATTAAAAGGGCCTTCAGACTTAACCAAGAGGGGTCCTTGGTAAACCCATGCTAACCCAAGCATCTCGCTCTTTCATCCGGCAGGAGTACAACATCAGGATCATGGAGCCTGGTGACCTAGCTGTATGTCTCATTGCTTACAGAAAGCAGAGATGGAGGAGAAGACAGTGACAGAGGCACCTGGATGGACAGAGGGAGGAGCCGTACCCTCAAGAAGCAAAGGGCAACTGGGGCTCCTGCACACACCAGTGAAGTGCCACAGTGAGCTGCCGTTGGTTGGCGCCTAACGGGACCCAGGGCCTACGGGCGATGCTTGTCATTCATGCAGGTGACCGACAGCCAGTGTTGCAAAGACTGCACGTGCCTGGGATACTGGTCGGTCACATCTGCCACTTGCTGCATGATTTGGTGCCATGTGGACATGGAGGGCCGTGAAAGTGAACGTGGCGCTCAATTTTTACACCAGTGGGTCCTCTCAGGGCTGCACAGGTGATCTCTGTGGGATATCACAAGCCTCCACCCACAAATGCATCCAGGAGGTCACAGATGCCATATTCACCAAGACACACAACTTTGTGCATTTTGCCCGGGATCAGGAAAGCCAGGATGCAAGAGTGTTGGGATTTGCCCAGGTCTTGGGTTTCCCACCGGTGCAAGGTGCCATCAACTGCACTCATGTGGTGCTCAGATCTCCATGGCAACAAGCAGTCAACTATATCAGCTGCAATGGCTTCCACTCGCTGAATGTTCAGCTGGTGTGCAACCACAGCAAACATGTCCTACAGGTCTGCACATGATTCCCAGGGAGTGTCCATGGCTCCTACATTCTCAGTAGGTTTCAGATCCCTGACGTTTTCCAGGGTCCACAGAGGCTGTAGGTTGGCTCCTCAGGGACAAGGGCCACCCACAGAGGACATGGCTGATAACGCTCATGTGTCAGCCTCAGACTGCAGCAGAGAGAAAGTACAATGAGGCTCATGCTGCAACTCACACCTTGGTGGCACAAACCATTGGAATGTTTAAAATGAGGCTCCAGTGCTTGGACCAGTTTGGTGGAGCCCTGCAATATAACCCCACAGGGTGTCACACATCATCGTTGCTTTCACGCACCCTTCACATCCTGGCACTGCAACGGGGGGAGGAGCTGACTGAAGAGGAGATGGAGGTGCTGGATATCTCCTCCAATGATGAGGACGCTGACGGGGATTAGGATGATGGCACTCATCAGACGAGGCAGGTGCGCTCGGGAGGGCCTCATGGCTGCTGGATTCGTGCAGGATGATGACGACATGCAGTGAAGGGACCCCAAAGATTATCACATTGCTTCTGTGAATGTTTGACTCCAGTCTGGCTGCTGGCAGTGCACATGTCCTCTGTGATAAGGCTCCTGTCATGGATACACAGCAGATGCTCATAATACCTACATTCCAGGAGGATGATGACGATGTGCAGTGGGGAGACTCCATAGATTTTCACATAGCCTATTTGAATGTCTGACTCCTGGCTGGCTGATGGCGCTCACTTCCGCTCTGTGAACAGGGTCATATCATGGGGATGCAGCAGAGAAAATTTAACTTCTCCTGATCCTATGACATCCTTCATGAGCTGAACACTTTAGGACCCTCACTGTCACCGGACAAAGATGCTGATGAGTTGGGAAGGCCAGGCACATCCTCAAAGGTGCTGGGAGCTCACAGAGAGAATGACAGAATTCTGTGCTGATGGCCCAGGACATTCTGGCTGCAATGAAAAGCTCCATCAAGGCTCAGGCATGACTGATGTGTCCAGTGACTGTGAAGATGCACCATCAGTGTGCTGGGAAGGTTGCACAAAACACAGGGACGAGGCCCTGGATGGAGACACCTACCTTTATCTTGTGCAGAAACCAAGGTTTCACATCAGAGTGACACGAACACTGCTCATCAGAACAAGGAGTCTTAGGCAAGGAGACATTCTTGGGAGTTTATTTATAATAGTAAACATTATGTACAAATGATTAACCTGTGCCCAGGCTGTGCAACTACATCTTTATCTTTCTAACCCTGCCACTACATCTTGGTGCTCCCCCAACATCCACAACAGAGGTGCAGGCAGCTGCTGAGTCTACGCCCTGCCTGTGATGACCTTTTCAGGCGTCCTCTGGAGCGATGAGACCTGGGGGGCCCCAGCCTGCTTTCAGGGCCCTGCTGTTGGCAGTGGCACTCTCCTCTGCCTGCGGAGCTGGAGCTGTGGGGGTCACAGGGAAGGGGGGATTCAGATGGGCCGGAGTCACAGAGTCACCTGGCCAGATGGCCCTGGGGTGTGCACCTGCTGATCCTCCTAACCTATGGGTGATCGAGGGCCCCTGGCTGACTTCTTGAGGAGAAGGGGGAGCTAGAGTGAGATCGAGTTGCCCGGCACCCTTCTCACGTTGACAACTATGGTTCCAGTGATAGAGTTCAGTCCACGCAGCTGTGCAGGACCGATGTCCTGGACCAAAGTCTCAATGGTGGCCGCCATCCTGCCATTGCTGACCTCAATGCATTGGCATGCAAGAGCTATCGCCTCAGCTGGAAGGTGGATGCACTCCTCCATCGAGCCTTGCATTCTGAGGAGTGTAGCAGACATCCGTTCCTGATGTTCCCGAACCTGCCTTTGCAGCTCCAGCAACTGACGTATCACCGAGTCCAGAGGCTCCTCATCTGACTCGGATACTGGTGGAGGAATGCCTGAAATCAAGGCCCTCATGGACTTTGAAAATTCAGTTGGCAGCGACAATCTGGACCATTCCTGTGCTGACGGTGAGGTCAGCAGAGCATAACCAAGTGAGGATCCAGCAGTGCAACATCCATTAGACAACCATGCTGTGAGTCAGTTCCCCTGTTTCACAGTCCATTGCCACGCACTAATTGTCTCTCCTTGCTTTTGCAGGCACACTGGGGAAGCAGCCAAGGGGGCCCATAGCCTCCAAGTGCCAGAAACCTGAAAAGCCCCTGCCCCCGCCTGCTGTGGATCAGACTGCGTGATGTGCTCACCAGATTGTGACCCTGAGGCTGCTCTAGAACTAGGTCCCGGGTGTGTCTCTGCGCTGGTGGATGGTGTGGGTGAGCGCTGTGACGAGTTTTCAATTAGGATGTCAGCAGATTCTTCTTCCAAGGTGTCTTCGGGACTTGAGTTGTGGACATGGGCTATGGACCCCCTTGGCTGCTTCCCCAGTGTGCCTGCAAAAGCAAGGAGAGATAATTAGTGTGTGGCAGTGGACTGTGAAACAGGGGAACTGACTCACAGCATGGTTGTCTAATGGATGTTGCACTGCTGGATCCTCATTTGGTTATGCTCTGCTGACCTCACCGTCAGCACAGGAATGGTCCAGATTGTCGCTGCCAACTGAATTTTCAAAGTCCATGAAGGCCTTGATTTCAGGCATTCCTCCACAAGTCTGCGAACTCTCTCTTTTGTTGTGTGCTGGATTGTCCTGCATGAAGACAGATGGAGAGAGTATAAACAGGATGCCGGCCGGGCCAGATATGATTGGTATGATTGGCATGTGTGTGGGTGGTGAGTGGTGCCATGGACAGGATGAGGACATGATCTGCAGGGCAAATGAAGGTTTGTGTGAGACATTGCATGGCGATGCCCCTTGAACTGGCAGAGAGTGAGGGCCCTGTGGATGTGTGATGGGTTTGCGAGTGTGTGAGTTGAGAGCGATGAGAAGAGTGGCTTACCCTGATGGAAGGAATGAGATCCTTCATCCTCTTTCAGCACTGGGTGGCAGTCCTCTTTTGCAGGGCATTGGCACTGACCACTGCTGCCACTGCCTCCTATGCCAGATTGGTGGCCTTGCTTGCTGGCCTTTGCCCAAAGTGGGGGTGGAGGATTCGCAGCTGGCCTCCACTGCATCCAGTAGGCGCACGAGGGAGGCATCGCTAAATTTGGGGGCAGCATGTTTCCTCCCTTTGGCAGCCATCAGTTCCCAGCAGTTTCCTATCCCTTGAAGAGGGCTTGCTCTGTGCAGGAGCGGTCTTTAAATATGACGCCCGATTTACTGAAGGCCTGAGGTGACGAATCAGAGGCTGCCCTGCCCAGCGACCCGGAATTTTTCCCAGGAATGAATTATTGATGAGGCAGGACATGCTGGGAATGGCATGATACGGCGTGAAAAGCCACATTGCAGCTGGCCAGTAAAACGTCCTTTCTCCCACCCACTACCACACTTAGTGCAAACCTGGGATGACTCTACCTGCAGACTAGCCTGATACAGGAATTAAGAGGAGTGAGGCTGCTAAATAAAATCCATTGGCCCGTTTCCGAGTATTTGCTATTTCTCTAGTGCCAGTTGCATTATACTGTAGTAGGATAGGTTACAGTTCCCTGGCTCTGAATTAAATGGTGCTTTTCTGCTTTTGATGATGGCTTGGCACAGGAACCTGATAGTGCACAGAAATCACTGAAAGAAAAGTCACTGAGCTCTTCTCCGTTATCTCCAAGGCTGCTGATATCTAATTTATGCTCCTCATATGAAAGCAGCGGCATTAAATGGTAGGGCCTGCAGCAAGATTTATTTGAGAAGTGTTTCACCTGCTTGAAAGTGAAATGGCATATATTTTAAAAATATATGGATGGCGAGAAATATCCACAAGGTACTTATTAAAAATTAAATGCTGGGAAGTAACTATTAAGATTTATGGGCACATAACCAATCTGTTACTAGGAAGCACCATAACATTTTTATTTCTGATAGCACGTTGATTAATAGGTTCCCTGAAATCTCTTCACTGTTATAACACAACCGTTGTCCATTCATTTTAAACATGATAATGTCTGTATTAAAATAGTGTGCAAAAAGAACATTAAAGTGTTAACTGGTGTGCTAGCAGAGGAAGTCAATAAGCCCACACATAGGCCTGAGTTTTCAGCTTGGTGGGCTGGCGTGATGGGGGGTGCCCGGGATTGGCTGGGAAACGGACCGCCAACCACGATTGGCCCCCGACCAGTTAACAGCCAGTTGGTGCAAAGTCCACGCTGAAAAGCCCAGCACTGCCGGGGTAGGGGAGGGAGGAGGGAGGGCGATGATGGCAACGCAGGTGGGGGTGAGCTCTGACTGAAAGCTCCCTCAAGGCAGAGAGCTGCCTCAGCGAGCTGCAGACCCGAAAACCATGGAAGTAAAGTTTCAAACATCAGAAAACAAAAAGTCCATGCATCACAATCAGGCACTTGAACACATATAGCCACAGATTTTAATTCTTATTTTATTTAATAACGGAAATCTCATCCCACCCTTGGATGAAAAATATAAAGGCCGCCTGGCCGGTTTGCTCGATCACCAAACATAAGGTGGGATGGTCTATGAAAAATCTCAGACAATTGCACCATTTTGGGCTTAATTGCCCTCTTAATTGTCAGCGGGCGCGCTTCCAACTTTTGCGCGCGCCCACCAAGCGAAATATCACACGAGCGCGGGATGACATCGGGACGCTCACCCGACGTAATCTCACGTGATTTTGGGTGGGGCACGCCCCCACCCACAAGGTGTAAAATTCTTCCCATAGTTTGAAAATAGCTCAGAGAGGAATTTGGCATATGATGCACTCAGAAGTGCACAAAAATCCTATCACGTGCTGCCATCATATTGGTTATCTGTTCACAATAGCCGTTTTGATAGAAAGTGTTTTCACTAAAATTCTAAACATGCATCAAATTGCCATAAAAAGCTGATTTCAAAATGGGCAGATGGTGGCAAGGTTTGTAAATAAAAAATATAAAAGTGCTGAAGGATGCAAGTCAAACACTTACACTGATCTATTACTCCTTCCTTTTTTTTCTTAGCTGTTAATATTTACCTATTGGTAATACCACTTATTCAAATAGTGAGTCAATATTGCTCTTTCTAAGCCTTAACTTGGCAGCAGCTGCAGAATATTCCACATGTTCCCTGGGCCCGCCAGATATTTCAGCTCATGTGCTTTGATGTTGAACTAGTCCCTTCATGTTACTGTAGCAATGCCCCAGAGCAAACACCTTCACCACATGCATTACAGAAGATCAAAAAGGAAACCCACCATCACCTTCTCAAGGGCAATGGGTGATAAATGCCAGCCTTACCAGCCTTGCCATATCGCAAGGATGCATTTTTAAAAAGATATCTACAGTAACTTTAATTTTGCAATCCCAACATTGCATAATACTAAAAAGGTACATTTCAGATATCACTTTTGAACAATTTACATCTATGACACATTTATGGAACCTCGATTCTTGCCTTTCCTCTTCCAATTTCCTATTCCCACTGTGAACTTGGTTTATTTCCAAGTAACATCTTGTTTTAACTTTGCTGTCATTTTTTAGTTTTTTTAATTGTAAAGTTTAAATTTGACCCCTGGAGTGGCTCGGTAAGTCATCCACTGATCTGTACTGACCAGAAGGCCCTAATTCCAGCTCAATACATGATTAATAACTGATTACAGTGTTTGCTGTTTTATTTTCTTTACTTAGGCCCATTCTACTTTGTCCGAGTATCTACAGTGATTTAAAAAAAAAACAAGTCATTTACCTAACATAAAAGCAAAATACTACAGATGCTGGAATCTGAAACAAAAAGAAAATGCTGGAAAATCTCAGCAGGTCTGACAGCATCTCTGGAGAGAAAGAGAGAGTTAACGTTTTGAGTCCATGTGACTCTTTGGACCTGCTGAGTTTTTCCAGCGTTTTCTGTTTTTGTTTCAGGTCATTTATCTAATTTGACTTTGGGGAGATGCAGTTTAGGCCCAGGTAATCTCAGTGGCTGCAAAAACCCTGGCAACACAATTGCATTTCCACTGCACGAGGAGACACATTGCTCTTTCAACTTCCTAATCGAAGTCCTGGACCTTTCACAACTCGGGCTATCAGGTTAGATGATAAGCTGAGAACCGTGTTGAGCACTGGGTTCACATCTACCTGAGAAATATAGTGAGTCGTGGCTGAATTAAGGAGCAATATTAAAAGGTGCAAGGTAATAGACACAGGATTTCACACTCCCTGCTGGCGGGTTTTTAGGTGGGGTGGAGTGTGAAATTGAAGGAACAGGGTTCCTTCCGGGTTCTCACCCGCCCCGACCACACACTGATTTTACGCTGGACGGGCAAGGCTTTGGACAGGAAGCCCGCCCTTTCCCGAATTTAGGCCCTCATATGGCCGGTTATTGCCCCAAGTGAGGGGCGGAAGTCCTGACTGCGGCCACTTAATGCTCATTCGAGTCGGCGGGAACACTTCAGATGGCAGGAAGGGAGACCCTGCCATCCAAAAAATTCAGGCCATGGAATTAGAGTCTCAGCAAAGGTAGTTAGTGCTTTATGACTCATCTATAAAAGGAACGGGCTGAATGTCTGGTTGTGAATTGGGCTGAAGGTGATCAATATCAGACAGTCTCATAACAGTAGTTCCTTTGTTGCTGGTAATGTCATCTGTGAAATGCAACTGGTTACATTAAATGATATAACTTCTTTTTATTGATTCACAGGTTGTGGGCTTCACTGGCTGGGCCAGCATTTATTGCCCATCCCTAATTGCCCTTTAGAAGGTGGTGGTGAGCTGCCTTCTTGAACCGCTGCAGTCCATGTAGTGTAGATACACCCTCAGTGCTGTTAGGAAGGGAGTTCCAGGATTTTGACCTAGCAACAGTGGAGGAACGGCGATATATTTCCAAGTCAGGATGGTGAGTGACTTGGACGGGAACTTCCAGGTGGTGGTGTTCTACTTGCTGCCCATGTCCTTCTAGATGGTAGTGGTCTTGGATTTGGAAGGTGCTGTCGAAGGAGCCTTGGTGAATTTCTGCAGTGCATCTTGTAGATGGCACACACTGCTGCTACTGTGTGTTGGTGGCAGAGGGAGTAACTAGAAATGATAGACCGATATGTTGGGAATTTCACCAAATTACCTTGGGGGTCAGTAAGAACAGCTTTAACTTGGAACTTTACCTTGCTTATCAACAGGGGAACAAGAGAACACTTCCAGTTCTAGAAAGTAAATAGCAAGTTAGCTGCAGTTAGAAGGGTTATGGGTTACCATGGTCTCCCCTTGAGGCAGTTGGAGAGAAGTTCCCAGAACACCTTTTACCTGAATTTCTTTGCCTGTGTAGGTTTTCAACTTGGCAGGTGTTTGTTCCAAATTTAGTTGTTGATCACCTTTATTTAAATATCTGAAAGTGTATTCTCCCATTACAGTGGTAGAAGCAATTGTGCCTACTTCCAGTTTTAAGGGTTTACCATTCACTTGCACTGTGACAATAATTGGCTCTGTCTTCCCAATTTTCATGTTGAATAATGAATAAATGTCAGAGTTGGTTGTTTCTGGCTCTCCCACACTACATACAAAATTGGACTTCAATTTAGTCTGGAAGCCTGTTTAAATCTCGCTTTGCAATGTTTCATTATGTGTCCACGTCTGTGACAAAAGTAACACTCTAGCTTTTTAAATTGCCAATCATTAGGATTATAATTGTTTCCACGTCGATAAAAATTAGTTTTCGAACTTGTTGCTAAGCTGTTTCCTCTCAGTTTTCGGTTAGCTGGGGCTCTTTCCCCCTTCACTGCAGATCCCCGGCTTTCCGTGCCACTTTCAGCCGAGTGTTCCCACCCAACCAGGAGAATGGCGCCATTTTGCGCCCCTTGAATTGCTTGTGATCTCTTACAGCATTTTCCATCACAAGCACTATTTAAATCAAGATCCATTTCAGCCAGCAATCTTCATTGAATATCATCCTCCTGCACGCCACATAGCAAACGAGTCTGAGCATGTCGTTCAGGGTTTCACCAAGATCACAATATTCCATTAATTGTTTTAATTTTGCCACATAAAAGAGCACTGGGGCTCTATTCTGTGAATTGAACCTGCACTTCTGCATTGTGGCTGAGAGTTTGGGTTGAAAATGTCGCTTAATGAGGCTTACTATTTCACTGAAAGTCTTTGGATCTGGAGCACTGGGGGCCATCAAGCTTCGAATTAAACTGTAGATCTTGCTCCCATAAATGCTCAGGAGAATTGCTCTCCTCTTTTCCTCCCCCATGATTTTGTTGGCTTGAAAGAAGAATGCAAGATGTTCTATATATTGAGACCAGTCACCTGTGGCTGGTTCAAAGGGATCAATTCTGCCAAACTGTGGCACCTCGGATGAGTATATCTTCCTTTCTTGTTAATTAACTTAGATACTCACAATTGCTGAGCAAGGTGCACCTCCAGATCTGATTTATCATCAGCACCAGTTTGTATGGAGTTGATTTTACAGGCAACTTTTCTTGGTGGAAACATTGAACTTTATTTACAGGACAGCAGCAGCAGCTACATGAGTGCATCTAACTCAATAACTAAAGAACTCTCTCCTAGAGGTTCTCCACATTGCTAACCCATTGGTTTACACAGATCATGTGATCTTACAATACAGGATTATTCTTAAAGCCACAGTCTTATGGTTTTCAAAACTATAGTTACTACAAAATCTATCAGCATAACCTTCCATTCCTTTCTCCCTCATATACTCAACTAGCTTCCTTTTAAATGAGTCGATATTAGTCACCTCAACTAATTTTCTGGGTAAAGAAGTTAGCCCTAAATTCCCTATTGCGTTTATTATTGACCATCTTATATTTATGACACATAAGGCAAAATTTAATGTCCTCCTCTGATGTGAGTTTGCTGACAGGAGGCATTAAATCAGCCGGGAGAGTAGCGAGTGGAGGCCTCGCCTTCTTCCCACCTCTACCCCGATTAAATCTGTGGTGGAAAGGCCTGTGGATGGCCTTCCCGCTCTGCCATCAAATGATGCCCTTAAGTGGGCAATTAATGCCAACTTAAGGCCCTAACCCCTCTGTCACTAGTATTTACCCATTGGTGGGCAGTGGGCTCAACATGTGGGGAGCATGACAAGCAAACACATGCAGGGCTGCTAATGGACTCACAGGATTGGGTTTCTCATTCAAAGGCACCCAGTGCCTAATCGAGGGATCTGGCATCAGGAAGCGGGGGGCGGAGGGGCCCACTGAGAGCCACCCTCTACCCTTGCAGCTGACACCCTTCGCCTTCCCCTGTGAGTCCCACCCACTACTCCCCCTCCAGCCATCACTCGTCTGTAGCCTGGGATCCAGTGATGATCCTGGGCCTCAGGCAGGTGCCCTGGTTCCTGGGCGTCAGCGGCCACCACCTCCCCACTGACACTGCTGTTCGATTGTCATAAAAACCCATCTGGTTCACTAATGTCCATTTGGGAAGGAAATCTGCTGTCCTCACGTGGTCTGGCCTACATGTGACTCCAGACCCACAGCAATGTGGTTGATTCTTAAATGCCCTCTGAGCAAGGACAATTAGGGATAGGCAACAAATCATGGCCTAGCCAGCGATGCCCATAACGCAAGAATGAATTTTAAAAAAGAGCTGCCTGCCTCTGATTGGCCAGATGCCCCCAGTGGGTGGAACTTGATCCTGGGCTAGGCCCGCCACTATCAGGATAAGTGCCTGAGTGGTACTTAATTCAACTGGCCTTCCCTAAAAAGCATGAGGCGGGGCTCTCACTGACTCCCCAGTTGATGCGTGAGACCCTTGCCACCTCCATTAAATACCGCCCCTGGTTTTGGCCCCACCACACAAGCAGAAACATTTAGGTCTACCTTATCAAACTCTTTAATAATTTTTAAGTCCTCTACAGGACATCACCCCCACACCCCAAGTCCACCTCAGCTTTCTGTTTCCATTCCTCCCTCCTCTTCAAACCAAAAAAAAAAGAAAGAGAGAGGGAGAGGCAGTACCTTCAGGAGTGCACCAGACCTGCGAGGGACACTCTTCTGAAAGTGGATTTTTTAAAAAAGCAGCTGATTGGTGAGTAAATCCTGATGAGTTTTTTTTTTAAATTTTTTTAAAGAAATTAATTGCTTAATACTAAGGTGGGAGTTAAAAAAAAACTATAGAGTAGTACTGTACAAGTATAATTAGTCAAGAAACAAGGTTCCCAGCTAACATAAATAAGGCCCCAAGTTAGCATATTTTTTAAGGGAGTAATTAGCTTAATCGAGAGGAACGTCATGGCAGGAGAACTCAGACCCATGATATGCTACTCCTGCAGCTTGTGGGAAATAAGGGCTGCTTCCAGCATCCCTGGTGACCAAAACAAAAACAGAATTACCTGGAAAAACTCAGCAGGTCTGGCAGCACCGGCGGAGAAGAAAAGAGTTGACATTTCGAGTCCTCATGACCCTTCGACAGAACTAGTTCTGTCGAAGGGTCATGAGGACTCGAAACGTCAACTCTTTTCTTCTCCGCCGATGCTGCCAGACCTGCTGAGTTTTTCCAGGTAATTCTGTTTTTGTTTTGGATTTCCAGCATCTGCAGTTTTTTTGTTTTTATCCCTGGTGACCATGGGAATGGAAGGTGTGTCCAAATGCAGCTCCTAACTAACCAGATTTTGGAGCTGGAGCTGCGGGTGGACTCATTGTGGAGCATCCGTAATGCTGAGTAAGTCGTTTAGCGAGGTGGTCACACCGCAAGTGAAGATAACACAGGCAGAAAGGGAATGGGTGACCATCAGGAACAGTAAAAGACTCAGGAAGGTAGTGCAGGAGTCCCCTGTGGTCATCCCCCTCTCTAACAGATATACTGCTTTGGATACTGTTGGGGGGGATGGTCTCTCAGGGGAAAGCAGCAACAGCCAAGTTCACGGCTCCATGAAGCTCTGCAGCTCAGAGGGCCGGGAGGAAAACAAGTGGTAGGGCTATAGTGATAGGAGATTCAATAGTTAAGAGCACAGACAGACACTTCCGTGGCCGCAAACGTGAATCAAGGATGGTATGTTGCCTCCATGTTGCCAGGGTCCAGGATGTCACGGAGTGGCTGCAGGACATTCTGGGGAGGGAAGGTAAGCGGCCAGTGGTCGTGGTACACATTGGTACCAACGACATAGGTAAATTAAGGGATGAGGACCTGCAAGCTCAGTCCAGGAAGTTAGGAGATAAATTAAAATGCAGGGCCTCAAATGTAGTAATCTCAGGGTTACTCCCAGTTCCACGTGTTAGCGAGAGCAGCAATAAGAGGATAGACTAAATGAACGCGTGGCTGGAGAGATGGTGTAGCCGGGAGGGATTCAGATTCTTGATGCACTGGGACCGGTTCTGAGGAAGGTGCGACTTGTACAAACCGGACGGGCTGCACCCATGCAGAGCTGGGACCAGTGTCCTTGTGGGGTCTTTTGCTAGTTCTGTTGGGGAGTATTTAAACTAGTGTGGCAGGGGGATGGGATCCCAGGAGTAGGATCAGATAGGTTAGATTAAGATCAGAAAAATGGACGTAGAACATTAGCTAGGGACATTGTGATAGACATGGAGTTACAGGAGAAGCAAAGTTTACAAAGTGTCCAGCAAGGGAAATTGACGGGGTTAAACTGTTTATACTTCAATGCAAGGAGTATTACAAACAAGGTAGATGAGTTAATGGCAGCAGGATGTCATTGCTATGATAGAGACCTGGCTAAAGGAGGGACAAAACTGGCAGCTTAATATCCCTGTTTATAGAATCTTCAGACATGATAGAGTAGGAGATAAAAAAGGAGGGGGGGTGTAGCACTAATGGTTAAAGAATCAATTCCAGTTGTGAGAAGGGATGATATATTAAATGGGTCAACAAACGAGGCTTTATGGATTGAGATTAGAAATAACAAAGGGGCAGTCACACTACTGGAAGTATACTACAGACCCCCAAATAGTGAAAGGGAGATAGAAGAACAAATTTGTAGGCAAATTTCTGCTTGTAAACATAAGAGGACAATAATAGTAGGAGACTTCAACTATTCTAATATCAACTGGGATTCAAACAATATAAGGGGTACTGAGGGAGAAAAATTCATGCAGTGTGTCCAGGAAAAATTTTTCAGCCAATTAGTGACAAATCCAACGAGAGGAGATACAATTCTAGACCTAGTCTTGGGGAACGAAGAAGGGCAAGTGGGTGAAGTGACAGTTGGCGACCATATCAGGGACGGTGATCACAATTCAGTTAGATTTAGCATTACCATGGAAAAGAACAGAGATAAGGCAGGAGTAAAAATCTTGAACTGGGGGAAGGCAAATTTTGCAGAAATGAGAAGGGACTTGGCTGAGATGGACTGGACAGCACTGCTGGAGGATAAAACAGTGGAAAACCAGTGGGAAGCACTAAAAAGCAAGATCCTAATTGTACAAAGTAGACATGTCCCCTACAAAAATAAGAGTGGTACTGCCAAATCTAGACCTCACTGGTTGTCTAGAGAAATACAGGGGAAGATCAAACAGAGAAAGAAAGCGTACGATAGGCACAAAGAACTAAGCACTGCAGATAGCCTAGACGAATATAGGAAGTGCAGGGATGAAGTGAAAAAGGAAATAAGGAAATAAAAGAGAGGGCATGAAAAAAGATTAGCAAGTAAAGTTAAAGATAACCCAAAGGTGTTTTACCAATACATTAACGTTAAAAGGTTAGTTAAGGAAAAAATGGGACCCATCAGAGATGAAGATGGAAACTTGGCTGTAGATACAGAGGCTGTGGGAAGGGTTTTGAATGAATATTTTGTCTCCGTGTTTACAAAGGAAAGGGAGGATGTAGATATAGTAGTCCAGGAGGAACACTGCGAGATATTGGATGGGATAGTCATAAAGAGAGAGGAAGTACTCAAAGGGTTAAAATCCTTGAAAGTTGATAAGTCACCAGGGCCAAATGGATTGTTTCCGAGGCTGCTGAAGGAAGTTAGGGAGGAGATAGCAGATGCTCTAAGGATGATTCCTCAATCTTCACTAGATACAGGGGAGGTACCGGAGGACTGGAGAAATGCAAACGTAGTTCCATTGTTTAAAAAGGGATGAAAGGAAATGCCAAACAATTATAGGCCAGTTAGGCTTACATCGGTGGTGAGCAAATTAGTAGAATCAATCCTGAGAGATAGGATTAACTGTCATGTGGAAAGGCATGGACTAGTCAGGGATGGTCAGCATGGATTTGTTAAAGGAAGGTCTTGCCTCACAAGTTTGATTGAATTCTTTGAGGAAGTGACAAGAAGGGTTGATGAAGGTAGTGCTGTGGATGTTGTGTACATGGATTTTAGCAAGGCATTTGACAAGTTTCTACATGGCAGATTGTTCAGGAAAGTAAAAGCCCATGGGATTCAGGTAATGTGGCAAACTGGATAAAACTTCCACAACTCTTTCTCCGGTACATCGATGATTATTTCGGTGCTGCTTCATGCTCTCGTCAGGACTTGGAAAAATTTATTAATTTTGCTTCCAATCTCCACCCCTCCATCATTTTCACGTGGTCCATCTCTGACACTTCCCTTCCCTTCCTTGACCTCTCTGTCTCAATCTCTGGTGATAGACTGTCCACCAATATCCATTACAAACCCACCGACACCCACAGCTATCTCGACTACAGCTCCTCACACCCCACTTCCTGTAAGGACTCCATCCCATTCTCTCAGTTCCTTCGCCTCCGTCGCATCTGTTCCGATGATGCTACATTCAAAAACAGTTCCTCTGACATGTCCTCCTTCTTCCTTAACCGAGGTTTTCCACCCACGCTCGTTGACAGGGCCCTCAACCGTGTCCGGCCCATCTCCCGCGCATCCGCCCTCACTCCTTCTCCTCCCTCCCAGAAACATGATAGGGTCCCCCTTGTCCTCACTTATCACCCCACCAGCCTCCGCATTCAAAGGATCATCCTCCGCCATTTCCGCCAACTCCAGCATGATGCCACTACCAAACACATCTTCCCTTCACCCCCCTTATCGGCATTCCGTAGGGATCGCTCCCTCCGGGACACCCTGGTCCACTCCTCCATCACCCCCTACTCCTCAACCCCCTCCTATGGCACAACCCCTTGCCCACGCAAAAGATGCAACACCTGCCCCTTCACTTCCTCTCTCCTCACCGTCCAAGGACCCAAACACTCCTTTCAAGTGAAGCAGCATTTCACTTGCATTTCCCCCAACTTAGTCTACTGCATTCGTTGCTCCCAATGTGGTCTCCTCTACATTGGAGAGACCAAACGTAAACTGGGCGACCGCTTTGCAGAACACCTGCGGTCTGTCCGCAAGAATGACCCAAACCTCCCTGTCGCTTGCCATTTTAACACTCCACCCTGCTCTCTTGCCCACATGTCTGTCCTTGGCTTGCTGCATTGTTCCAGTGAAGCCCAACGCAAACTGGAGGAACAACACCTCATCTTCCGACTAGGGACTTTACAGCCTTCCGGACTGAATATTGAATTCAACAACTTTAGGTCGTGAGTCCCCTCCCCCATCCCCACCCCCTTTCTGTTTCCCCCTTCTCTTTTTTTTTTTTCCCAATAAATTATAAAGATTTTCCTTTTCCCACCTATTTCCATTATATAAAATAAAAAAAAAAACCCACTAGAGCTATACCTTGAGTGCCCTACCATCCATTCTTAATTAGCACATTCGTTTAGATAATATCACCAACTTTATCTTTAACACCTATGTGTTCTATTGTACTATTGTTGTTGACATCTTTTGATATTCTGCTTCTATCATTGCTTGTTTGTCGCTACAACCACACCAACTCCCTCCACCTCTCTGTCTCTCTATCTCTCCGCCCCCCACACACACACCTTAAACCAGCTTATATTTCAGCTCTTTCCTGGACTCGAACTCAAGTTCTGTCGAAGGGTCATGAGGACTCGAAACGTCAACTCTTTTCTTCTCCGCCGATGCTGCCAGACCTGCTGAGTTTTTCCAGGTAATTCTGTTTTTGTTTTGGATAAAAGGTTGGCTTTGTAACAGGACACAAAGGGTAATGGTCGATGGATGCCCTTGCGAATGGAAAGTTGTCTCAAGTGGTGTTCCACAGAGCTCGGTGTTGGGATCCTTGCTGTTTGTGTTATATATTAACGATTTGGACGTGAACATGGGGGTCACGATTGGGAAATTTGCAGATGACACAAAGATTGGCCGAGTAATGGATAATGTAGAGGATAGCCATAATCTCCAAAACAATATAGATGGGTTGGTGGAGTGGACAGTAAAGTGGCAGATGGATTTTAACATAGAGAGGTATGAGGTCATAATTTAGGGATGTCAAACAGTTACAGGGATTACACAATAAATGGGAATATACTAAGATGGGTAGATGAAGTGAGAGATCTTGGTCTACAAGTACACAGTTCCCTGAAGGCAGCAGTTCAAGTAGACAAGGTTGTAAAGAAGGCATATGGAATGCTCTCCTTCATTGGCAGAGGTATAGAATATAAAAGTAAGGTTATAATGTTGGAAATATATAAAACATTGGTGAGGCCACAACTGGAATATTGTGTGCAGTCCTGGTCACCACATTACAGGAAGGATGTAATAGCTCTGGAGAGAGTGCAGAGGAGGTTTACAAGAATGTTGCCAGGGTTAGAAAAGTGTAGCTACGAGGAGAGATTGGATAGGGTGGGGTTATTTTCCTTAGAACAAAGAAGGCTGAGAGGTGACTTGATTGAGGTATACAAAATTATGAGGGGAATAGATAGAGTGGACAGAATAAGATTGTTTCCCTTGGTGGAGAATTCTAGACATAGATTCAAGATAAGTGGCAGAAGGTGTAGGGGGGACATGAGGAAGAAGTTTTTTTAAGCAGAGGGTAGTGGGTATCTTGAATTCACTGCCCAAGTTGGTGGTAGAGGCAGAAACTCTAAACTCTTTTAAAAGTACCTGGATCTGCACCTTAAGTGCTGTAAGCTGCAGGGCTATGGGCCGGGTGCAGGAAGGTGGGATTAGAAAGGGCACCTGGGTGTCCTCAGGCTGGCATGGACAAGATGGACTGAATGGCCTCCTTCTGTGCTGTAACGTTTTTATCGTTCTATGGTTCTCTTCCCTTCCTCTAGACCTACTGTGATTTGGGTTCAAGACCACTATAGAATTTTGAAATAGTGACAGGAGCATTCAGGGCATCCCTTATTAGATTTTCATAGTGTAATAAATTGTCAAAGATAAAGCTCTTATGAAAGCTTCATAGGCTATTGAATAAATATGGGCTGCAGAGAACAAATATGCATTGTCTATTGACTAAGGAAATAGATGACATGACAGTACACTTTCCTAATATGTTTGGTCACTACTGCAATCTCAGGTAGGTGTGATACTTTGATTTCAGGCAGTAACTCACCAAGTCTCCTTTGACAGCACCTTTCAAACCCTTGATCTTTAAGGCCTAGAAGGATAAGGACAGCAGATGCATGGGAACATCAACACCTGCAAGCTCCCCTCCAAGTCGCACACTATCCTGACTTGGAACTATATCGCTGTTCCTTCAGTGTCCCTGGGTCAGAATCCTGGAACTCCCTTGCTAACAGCACTGTGGGTGTAACCTACACCACATGGACTGCAGCGGTTGGAGAAGGTGGCTCACCACCACCTTGTCAAAAACATTTAAAGATGGGACAAATGCTGGCCTTCAAAGTGATGCCCACATGAATGAATAAAAAAAATTCTGGTCAGTCTTATGGCCTCGCCCTTGTCTATCATCATATGCTCCCGCAGCCCTACAACCCCCCCAAGAACTCTCTGTTCTTCTAACTGGCTTTTGGTCAATTCGCACACTTCCTTCCTTCCACCAGTGCAGCTTTGCTTTCAGCCATTTTGGCTCCAGGTTCAGGAATTCCCCATCCAAACCATCTCGTTTCTCCGTGTCTCCACTTCTCTCTCTTCCCTTTGCTTAAAATCTACCACAAACATTTGCCTTAATGTCCCCTTCTTTGATTTGGTGCCTGTTTTTGCCTCTGTACACTCCAGTGAAGCACCTAGGAAGCTTTGACTGTTAAAGTTGCTTTATATAAAGGCAAGTTACTGTTAATGTGATCAACTAGCTTGGAATTTTATAAAGAAACAATAAGCACAGTAGCAGTTCCTATCTCACAACCCTGTGTCAAACTATATCAAGGTAACAGGAAAACAGTTCAGTTTTGGTCTGGAGGAATGAACATAATTTAGACACTGCAGTAACACATTGCCTTTGGTGGTCTACAGATATGACAACCTCTAACTTGGTAGCTGCTTTCATTTCCAAATATGGGTGCCTTTAAAAGAATGTATGGTTTTCCTTCAGTTCCACTGCACATTTAATCAATTCTTTCAGATGATTGTTTGGATGCTTCCAGTCAAATGAACAAAAAATTTCAATCATCATCTCTGTTCTCTTATTGCCCTATAGTACTTGCTGCTAGATTATGTTTTTATGGTTTTTGTCGTGCAGTTAATTGACTAGCCAGATTGAGTGAACTACACTTTCTGATTATGTTTACCATTTGTTCCAATTCAGTGAATTTATTATGCAGTACTTTTCATTTGTATTTTTGAAAATAACATGAGGAGAGGTGACCTTTTTGTTTGCATGACATGTAACTAAATCACAAACTTGTTGTTACAGATAGGAGGGTGTAGTTAATTTAAACAACACTAATTTCTCCTCTCACAACCCGTCTGTTAACAGAAAGGTATTTTTGATTTGTTTCCCTCTTTATCAGCAATAGCGTATTTCCCAACCCCTCGATTTTTGTGTGATCCAATTTTCTATCAATAATCCCACAGCAAACGCAAGAGAGGGTGAACTCAAAGGGTTAGTTTATTTGCACACACTCAAAATGCAAAAGGAGGATCGCAACGCCACCTCCACACTCACACAGTAAAGAGACAGATAGAGAAAAGAAGGCTTTACAGTAAAGAGACCACAGAGAAAATAAATATCAGTTCACATGAGTTCCACAGACCAGAATCAAAGTCCAATGAGGTATTCCTTCACAGAGGTCAATGGGCTGAAAACTGATACTGGATAATTCACTTTTCCAGTGCTGTTGACTTCACGCAATGAGATAGGCATGTAGGGATGAATCAGTCTTGTGTGTGATGGTACAGAATTTTCAGCAGAAGCAGTGTAGATGGGGATTAGGTGTTCAGCCTGAGCAGAGCTCATTTTCTGTGGAGCTGCTAGTCAGATAGTAAACAGCAGTCTGTTTAGGAATCAAAAGGAAGGTTGTAGGGCCTTTGCCTTAGCAGATGATCCATCTCCTTCTGGCCAGCCTGGGTTATCAAATGCAAATGGCCTTCATATAGAATCTCTCTGAAGTTAGGCTGTAAAGTCCACAGCGGATCATTAATGGCTCCTCAGAGATAATGGGATGTGGGCTTTCCAAAAGTTTTCCTTTGCCAAGTGGCTTCTTTATTTCTGGGATCACAGGCAGGCACAGTTCCAGCCATTTTAAAGGTCTTTGTACAGTTTTTAAATTTTTGGAAATAGCGATGAACATATCCATATATATATATTGTATAATTATACACTGTGAGGTCTTAGTCCCTCACACTGTCCTTCATAAATGGGCTTATAAATTCATCACACTGAGGAGATTTTTTACTATTAAGTTTCAAATGAGTTAAAGATTGGTTTAAGGAGTGATCACTTAGGCGACAGTGTCCAATCCAGTTTACTCCTGCCCTGATGATTTCTTTTTATGTACTTGGGGAGGGAAAAGGCACGAGGTTCCTTCAGTACTGTCGTGTTTTTATAACAATGTAAAAAGCACCAATCGTTCATAAGGCATTGTGTGGGATCATTGATGTTGTGGGATCATTTATTGAGACCAGGCAATTGAGAACATATATACATGGATATGAAGCTTGAAGACGTCAGCGCTGCAGAGCTGTGTGTGTATACTCTGCTCAAAGCAAAAGCAAAACTAAAACTGATTGCATGACAGACTTCTTTTCTAGTGAAATCCCTTAAAGGCATATTAAAACAAGCACATGCTCTAACATCTCCATGTTGTTTTCAGAGGTCGAGTCCCATGAAGCAATCAGACAAAAACTGACAGCAAGCTAAAGGAGGAGACATTACAATGGGTGACTAAAATTTCGGTGAAAGATTTAGGTTTTAAAGAGAATCTTAAAGGAAGAGAGAGAGATGGAGAGGCAGGAACATTTCGGAAAGATATTCGAGATTAGGGTCTGGACAGCTGAAGACTTATATGCCAACATTGGGAATCCGGGAACATTTCCAGTGCCCGGTTCCAGCATGTGTGCAGGAAGTGTGTCCTAGAAGCTCGGGTTTCAGAGCTGGAACGGCAGCTGGGGACACTGTGGAGCATCTGTGAGCCTGAGAACGTCGTGGCTAGCACGGTTAGGGAGATGGTCACACCGAAGATGAAGGGACTTGAGGAAGGAAGGGAATGGGTGACCACCAGGCAGTCCAAGAGGAACAGGCAGGTAGTTCAGGAGTCCCCTGGGGTCCCTCTCACAAATCGGTATTCCAGTTTGGAGGCTGATGAGGGCCCTGGTTCCTCCAGGGAGTGCAGATAGAAACAAGCTTCTGGCACCACAAGCAGCCTGTCTGTACAGGAGGGGAGGAAGTGAGGAAATGCAATAGTAATAGGGGATTCTATAGGCAGGGGAACCTCACAAATTTGATTGAATTTTTTGAGGAGGTGACCAGGTGTGTAAATGAGGGTTGTGCAGTTGATATAGTTTATATGGATTTCAACAAAGCCTTTAACAAGGTCCCACATGGGACACTTATAAAGAGGCAAATGCACATGGGATACAAGATAATTTGATAAGGTGGATTCAAAATTGGCTTAGTTGTAGGAGACAGAGGGTGATGAAAGAAGGCTGTTTTAGTGACTGGAAGCTAGTGTCCAGTGGCGTATTACAGGGATCTGTGCTCGGTCCCCTATTATTCGTCATTTATATAAATGACATAGATGACTATGTGGGGGGTAGGATTAGTAAGTTTGCGCATGACACAAAGATGGGCTGGGTGCTTAACAGTGAGATTGAGTGTCTTGGGCTACGGGAAGATATAGATGGGATGGTCAAATGGGCAGATAAGTGGCAGATGGAGTTTAACCCTGAAAAATGTGAGGTGATACACTTTGGAAGGAGTAATTTGACAAGGAAGTATTTAATGAATGGCATGACACTAGGAAGTTCTGAGGAACAAAGGGACCTTGGCGTGTGTGTCCATAGATATCTGAAGGCGGAGGGGCATGTTAGAGGGGCGGTGAAAAAGGCATACAGGACACTTGCCTTTATCAATCAAGGCATAGATTACAAAAGTAGGGAGGTCATGTTGGATTTGTATAGAACCTTGGTGAGGCCACAGCTGGAGTACTGTGTGCAGTTCTGGTCGCCACATTATAGGAAGGATGTGATTGCACTGGAGGGGGTGCAGAGGAGATTCACCAGGATGTTGCCTGGGATGAAATATTTAAGTTATGAAGAGAGGTTGGATAGACTTGGGTTGTTTTTGTTGGAGCAGAGAAGACTGAGAGGTGACCTGATCGAGGTGTACAAGATTATAAGGGCCATGGACAAGGTTGATAAGGAGCAGCTGTTCCCCTTAGTTGAAGGGTCAGACACGTGGGGACACAAGTTCAAGGTGAGGGGCAGGAGGTTTAGGGGGGATGTGAGGAAAAACTTTTTTACCCAGAGGGTGGTGACGGTCTGGAATGCGCTGCCTGGGAGGGTGGTGGAGGCAGGTTGCCTCACATCCTTTAAAAAGTACCTGGATGAGCACTTGGCATATCATAACATTCAAGGCTATGGGCCAAGTGCTGGTAAATGGGATTAGGTAGGTAGGTCAGGTGTTTCTCACGTGTCGGTGCAGACTCGACGGGCCGAAGGGCCTCTTCTGCACTGTGTGATTCTGTGATTCTGTAAAGGAATTAGGAGGCGCACTTGAGGTACTTGTACAAAGTTGGAGGATCACAGAGTTCTTGGAGGGGTGGAGGAGGTTACAGAGATTGGAAGGGGTGAGGCTGTGGCACTTTTTCCAATATAGAGAATATCATTTAAACAAGGTTGGATGAAGGAGTAAGACAGAAAGCAGATAAGTGCTGACAACAGTGATCATAAGTGCACACTGAGAGCTTGCTGTAGTCATTGTGACTAGGCGTGGGTATTTGTACAGGAGGATAGACAGGTCAGTGATAACAATTCTGATTAAAAGTGATGGCTAACAGAAGGTGAACTATAAAATTAACATCAGCAAGAACAAACAAATCAGGACAGCAGAAGACCAGAATGAAGCTAGCCTTCAAATGAGGCTATCCATAATCGGAGAGTGAGAAGAAGCTGAAATTATTCTTATTACACCAGATGGTGCCAAGCTCAACTAGTGAATCAGTTGAATGTTAGAATTAAAAGGACAAATGTTGGTCAGCATTGTTCTGTTGATAAAAATGAAGGAAAATTCTACAAAGTAGTTCAATAGGCTTGATAAAATAAATCAATGGATAATGCCTTTCAAGGCAAAATATAAGAGTGCTTTGAAGTTTGCATAAATTTGTTAAGTGTGCTTTACATCATCTCTAAAATAAAAATAGTCCCAATTCTATGTTGCTTGGGTTATCCTCACCCCCTCAAACTTACATCAGAAATTGTACCCCCTCCACCAATTGGAGCTAGACAACCACTTCTCCATGTCCCCATAAATGACATTTTACCCAATTAACTGGCTAAAATAGAGCACAAAATCAAGGGATGTTTCTGGGTGAGATAGTGCTTCAAAACCTGCAGCCAATGTTTTTGTTTGCTGTAATATTGGCCCTGATATTAACAGGAAGGGGCATGGGGGTGTGGGGGGTGTGGGGAAGCCTGGTAATTGGTCAAGAAACTAGGCAACAAGGCTAGACACACAGAGGCTCTAAAACCTTAATGGCAGGGCCTTATTTAAAAGAATCTACAGGGAGTGTCCACCCAACTCCCCCAACAACTGGCCGGGTTGACTGGGTGAGAGTGGAACTTTGCAGCAGGAGGCTGGATGTGGCGACCCTTGGGACTGGTCTCTGGCAATTAGTGGGGAAGTGGTTGTCTAGCCCGAATTGGTGGAGGGGGTACATTTCCTGATGTGAGATTGAGAGGTTGAGGATAACCCAGTGCAAGAGGCCTGAGGCTTCATTGTAAGCCTGGGAGAAGCACTCCAAGCCGCAAGGAAACCTGAAATGTGCTTGCAAACATACTTTTGTGCCTCTTCCATCCCAGGGTCAGGCTTTACCTGACACTGGCCCCCTTCTCCCTCCTTCTGGCCATGGTTCCAATTTGCTGGTGGCTCCATCGAACCTGACCTATATGTTTAGAGTAGGACCTTCCTTCCTTCCTGTGCCTGTTTTTCTCACCGAACCAGGAAAGGAAATCTCTAAACCTATTTTTCTCTGATTCCAAAGAGGACCAGCATAGGCATGGAGAGATGAAGTGAACCATGAAGTGGATTTGAAACCTGGCCTGACCCTTTCTAACAGCAGCGTAAGCCTACACCACATGGGCTGCAGCAGATCAAGAAGACGGCTCACCATCACCTTCAATCTCTCGGGCAATTAGGGAAGTGCAATAAATGCTGACCTTTCCAGCACTGCCCACGTCCCATGAAAGAATAAAAAAAAACTTCGAAATGTTCCAGTGGATTAAAGCAGTGGAGTATGGTGTTGAAGAGAGGGGGTGATAGGGGATGATAGGGGGAAGGACTCAGACTAGTGGAGCAGCTTGAACATTTAAATATGAACATCCACGTGGCTAGAATCTCACAGGGGCCTGGGCACACCGTCCCCAATCCCTCAACAGTTCTGGCATAATTCCTCAGATCACAGCTCATGGATTTTCACAGCTATTGAAAGCAAAAATATAGTATCATAAGGCTTTGCATTAACATCACTCAATGGAATACAGTTCACAATTCTTCCATGGGGCACACCTAACAGGTTGTATATTTTTTCATTGAGGTTAAGATTCTGACCTGTTCTCTAATTGGTCTGTTCAACGTGCTTCAACATGAGGAGTGTAAATCTACGATTCTAACTTGTTTTCCTGAATCTTTATTCTAGTGCATGTTTTTACATCAATCAGAAGCAGAACAAAATATGGTGATGCATTCCTTCTAACCACTGTCCCCTAACTCTGGCACCAGTACCGAAACAAAACTAAGTAAAGCTTTTCCATTCTACTGCTGATGATTGGCAGGTGATCAACCATTGCTTTTTACCATCAGTGTACTTTTAATTCCGTTACCAATACAGCAAAGGTCTTCCATAGCAACCCTTTTCCTCTGGTACCTATACCTTAAGTTGAAGGAAAGTTTTAAAAACCTCTAAATTCTTTGTGTCCACAGCCTTACCTCTCTAATCTTGTACAGGCATAGTTTAATGGCTTGGTTTTACAGTATTTAAAGATGGATAGGGCCACCATAATCTCAGGATCATAGGCCACTCTCCCATTACAGAGAGACAACTGGTGGTGAGTTTAGCCTGAGGGTCACCACACTTCAGGCACAGGGGAAAGGTTGAGAAGGCCTTTATGGATGACTTTAGCTGGCACAGGAATTGAACCCATGTGATCAGCATCATTCTACATCACAAACCAGCCATCCAACCAACTGAGCTAACCACCCCCCCTACAGCACTTAAAGGTAGGGGGAGGGGGAAGGGACAAAAATAGAACTATAGAAAAAATAAAGTGGAAAAACATTCTAACGAAAAGAGATAGAACAGAAATGGGAGATGTTTAAAATAGTGATCAAATGGAGTTCAGAAGAATTATATTCCTCTTAAAAAAAAGAAATAATTTAGACTATAATGAAATACCGTAAATGAATAAAGAGATGAGGGTAAAATTGAAACTAAAGAAGGAGGCATACAGACAAAAAAGGAAAGATGACAAAAAGGAATACGAAGAGATTAGGAAAGAAGTAAAAAAAAATAGCAGAGCAAAGTGGAACTACAACCTTAAATTATCAAGGAATATAAAAAGAAATAACAAAAGACAATCAAGATAAGAGTCATTAAGCGTACACATGATGAACTCGCAGATAACGACAGCAAAATGGCAGAAATATTAAATAATTGCTTTGCTTCAGTATTACGGGGAGACTTATAGAGTCAAAATGAATTAGAAGAAGCGACCAAAAAAGATAAAAATAGGCACTTAGCATAGAAAGTGGGGAGGTTTAACCAATTAAACTTTGAAAGGTCTGCTTGGATTGCATTCACGCATGTTAAAGAAAAGCGAAGGGAGAAATAGCAGAGACACTATGTAAAAATTCAACAGAAAAGCAAATACTGCCGGAGGAGTGGTGGACATCTCTTATTCCTGCACTTAATAAGGGAGCCTGAACAAGTACACGGAACTATTATTAATTAGCTTAATACTGGTGTTGGGGGAAGATAATGGAATCCTTAATCAAAGCTGTAATGAAAAGCATTTAGAAACTGAGAATGTTATAAAGAACAGTCAATGCAATTTGAACAACCTTATTGAAAACTTTGAAGAAGTAATAGAAAGAGTAAAGAAATGTAGTCGAGGAATGTAGTAGATTCGACAGTAGATAGGCTGGCTTTTTGACCCCACCAGGGATAGGAAGGGAGGTAGACGGCTGAGGATTTTTTCACCACCGGCCTGGGTGCCAGTTCACTAGCTCTTCCCACAATGGACCATTTTTTCCAGAGGTGGGATGCGGGGTGGGTGCGGGGTTGCAGCAAGCTTATCTGCCCACAAGCAGCAGGTAGCCAACTGAGGGAGTTAAGGGCCTTTTGAGGCCCATTATGGCAGGCTGATTGGGATTTTCCAGTCAGCCTCCAGTTCCCCACAGTTCAGTTTAGTTCCCTGGAACTGGCTACCTAGCAGCAGAACAGGGTGGTGGGGTGGGGGCGGGGTGGGGGTGGGGTGGGGGCGGGGTGGGGGCAGGGTGGGGGCGGGGTGGGGGCGGGGTGGGGGTGTGGAGTGGTGGTGTCTACAGGGCAGCACGCCAGATTGGCCTGGAAGCCCTAGAAGCCCTGGGTTGTTCTGCAGCAGCCACAGGCTCCCCACCACACCACCCCCCACACCCCAACCCTACAATTTTGGGCAGGCTGCTGAATCCATTTTTCACTTAAAATTTTTAAAAAGTTAAAATCTCCCATCTCCTTAACCTCGCGTCCAGGGAGTGGGGTGGGTGGGGGATGGAAAGTTTTTTTGGCTGTTTCAGTCCCCATAACCCCCGATTCTAGTCCTGAACCTGAAGAGCCACTTCTGTATGCAAAAAATCAAATTCAAGATGGGCTTCTAGACATGAAGGAAAAGCTGGACAAAGTACTCCATTCACAAAAGCCCTGCTTTTGCTAGCAAGTATATACCATCCAAAAATTGCTATTGATATTGAGCCAGTATTTTATTACTGACACATCCATTGAGCTTCGTGACTTCCCCATCATCTGCACAGGGTATTTAGGTGAGACAAATGATGAGAATGGAGGGAGGCAGAGGGTCATAGGTTAAAGCGTCACTGTGCTAAAGAGTGGCCAACTCATTCACATATTTGTATGAAATCCCACTGTTCATTATTCTAAAAGCTTGCATTCATATAGCACCTTTCATGACCTCAGGGCATTTCAAAATGCTTTACAGCAAATGAAGTACTTTAGGAAGAGGAGTCAAGCAGGGAACACAGCAGTCAATTTGCACACAGCAGGCTCCCACAAATAGCAATGTGATAATAGCCAAATAATCTGTTTTAAGATGTTGATTGAGGGATAAATATTGGTCAGAACATTGGGGATAACTTCCAACTGTTCTCTAAAATAATAATGTGGGATCTTCTACATCTAGCTCATTTCAACAAAGTGGTCAATCCATTCAAAATGGAAAACTTTGAATAGGCCTCACTGGAAACTTTCTGCAATGTAACATTTCCATCTCCATTAGCTCTGCTCACACTTCAAGTATCTTCTCCCCACTACTATTTCAGTTATTCTCTCCTATCCCACCATACATTTACAATGCTGTCGGTGGTGCCTTCAATTCCCAATGCGTTTCTCCTAAGTTTAAAAAGGCAATTGGAACTAAGTCTACTTGCATATGATTCTTGTGGATCAACTTTACGATCTAATCCCGTTAATGCACAGCTTCATAGCTTTTCAGGAACATTGGGCAGGATTTTCCGGCTCCTCCTGCCGACGGGATCTTCCGGACATTTGAATGGTTCGCCGCATCTGCCACAGGAGGACCCACCATGGCAGGGCCAGAAAATCCCGGCCATTGTCATCCAATTAATTTTATCAGATACAAAACGATTCAAGCTGCACCTTAGGCTCAGTGACCTCTGGATTCAAGTGATCCAGATGTGTTCCTGTAACCCAAAGCCAATAGTGTTAAATGAGAAATTCATCCCTTGTAGAATTAAATATACACAAGCCAATCTCTTGTGAAGACTTAAGGTGATGCGGATATGGAGAGTGGGTGTAATTTGGCGTGCAGACATAGCTTAATCCCCATCTTAAAGTCATAGAGCTGGATTTTACAGAAAGTGTGGTCTATCCCTTCCCATCCACCCTGGGCTAAAAAGCCATGGTGGAGCTGCCCATAATCCTGATTGCTGCCCCACAGAATCTAACACTAAAAAAGCAACATTAATTGCATTAAGCCGAGACCTTCACCCCTTTCTCAGGTGGAAGTCCCACCTTTAGAGAGTTCCCGACCAATCAGATTGACCAACACATCTATAACCCCAACTACACCACTGCTGGGGCTACAAACTGTCGCCAATGTTGAGGAGGCCAGACTGACAGGCAAGCCAGAGGTCAGGGGTCACAGAGAGAGGGGTGAGTGGGGGCGATGGGAGTGAGGGACCAGGTTCAAGAGGCCAGTGGGAGTCTTAAAAAGGGGGAGTGACCTTGGGAGGGGTGGTTACCCCTGATGGGCCCAGTGGACAAAGGAGGAACCCCCCTTGCTGACACCATCCCATGCATCTAAAGCATCCAGGCTTCCTTCATGGTGCAGGCCTCCAGGTAAAATGCCAGCAGGGGAAGGGTGAGGCCCTTATTTGGCCATTAATCGGTTGCTTAAGGGCCTCAGTAGGCCTAAGAGTGGGCAGGCCATCTGGCAGCTCCTCCTCCACCCCTTAAAATATCAGACAATTCAGGGGCAGGTGGGTGGACATCAGGCAGACCAGAATTTTACACAGCCTCTGCCTTCAAACCTTCCTGCAGGGGATTGTAACACCCAGTCCAGAAAAATGCCAGCTAACAGGCTGCAGCTGCTGAGGGCAAGCAGGTAAGAAGGAAGGTGGCGATGGGAAAGGAGAAAGAGAAGGAGAGCAAGACGTTCAGCCTATTAAAGGGGATGTGATGGAATAGTGGTATTGTCACTGAACTAGTAATTCCGAGACTCCAGGGGAATGCTCTGGGGACTCAGGTTTGAATACTGCCACAGCAAATCTGGAATTAAAAAGTCTAATGATGACCATGAAACCATTGCTGATTGTTGTAAAAACCCATCTGGTTCACTAATGCCCTTTTGGGAAGGAAATCTGCCATCCTTACCTGGTCTGGCCTACATGTGACTCCAGGCCCACAGCAATGTGGTTGACTCTTAAATGCCCTGCCAACTAAGGATGGGTAATAAATGCTGGCCTGGCCAGTGATGCTCACATGCAATGAATATATATATAAAAAACAGAGCTTCACCTGCAAACTGAAAGGCACTGGCAGAAGGAGCACTATATGGAGAGTCTGCAACTAGCAAGACCACAAGGTTCTCTGAAGTTGAGAGGTCATGTTGGCAAAGATATGGGGAGGAAGACAAAGGTTTTTTGGCAGCTAGGGAACCAAGACCCAGAAAAATAAAGCTGCACAGACAGTTTGAAGGAGGGCAGCACTGGCAGCCAATTCTACCATCCAACAAACAGCTACACAATGTCAGCAATGTTTTGTTGACCTCACCAGATGGTGAAGACACAAATACCAATGCAGGCACTGAGATCACTGCTGGTAGCATTCTTCACCTCCACACTATTCAGGAGCAATAATGTAAAAGACGGAGCTGGTTAGATGTTTGTTTTAAAACTCCATCATTGCTTAATGTTTTTAATATGTAACTTCCAACATGTCTGTAAACAACACCACTAATTAAAGCTATTACAGGACTAGAGCAATGTTTGCATAAACTACCATTTGTGAGCTACCAACATTCTCTCTCTTTCCCGGTCTTCAATTCCCATTGATTTTATGCTCCTTGAAAAAAATTAACAGAGTGAGGGGAAATGACATCTACAAGACTCTGGCATGGGCAAGTCCTTTCAGCCCAGCTGTGGCTGAACTGAATGAACATGCACAGTTGAAGTGACAAGCGTTAATGACTGTAACTGCTCATGTTAATTCAGCTACTTCCCACTGTCAGTCTTCATTACCTCCTGGAAGTCAGTATTTCACCATCATTCCACTCGATTGATTGGACTCACAGTTTGGAGAAAAAGATAAGCAGCTACCAACTAATAAGAAAAGGGATGCATTTTTTAATATTTTCTTAAGGGATGTTAATGAAAGGATTTCATTTTAAAGCAGGAAGTTCATTCGAGTCTGACTACTACATATTTTCAGTCCACAGTTCTTTTAATCTGAATAGTGCAGTCTTTTATATACTGATGTCCTTTTTAATTATTTTTTAGCTGAGAAGCAGTCTCGTCATTAAAAATAGCACACTAGTTAATAGAGAGGGCAGCATTAAAAATGACTCTGCAATAACAACAGGGCTTGGAACAAGTCTTAGCCTGGTTAAGAGCATAATGCGTTGACTTAACACTTAATAAGGCAACAGCAACAAGCCTTTACAAAAGTTTATTGCAATTGTAGCAGAACTTAACTTGTAATTCAGGAAAGCAAAAAGTATAATGCTGATTTTTTTTGATGATGTCAAACAAAACGAAGTAATAGAGCATCAGCTCTACACTGCGTCATTACACCACTCAAACCCCAAAGTAACCTTGCTTTCTATAAAGTATAACATGGTAAAAGCCCTGAAAGAATGAGTTGCCAGCCTTGAATGCTACATGTGTACATGGGCAATTGACCAGGAATGTCCAAGTGCATTTAAATGGGTATGAGAATTTTCTCTCTTAGCAGAAGAACTCCTCTTGTCTAATGTCATCAGTGAAAGCAATGAGCTGTAACACGGGATAGAATCTTATTGAGGAGTCGGGGGGTCTCGCCTGAAGGCTGAAGAGCCAGCGAGAGACCCGCGCTTCCTCTTGTCAGGGAGGCCTGCCAAACCACAAACCAATCAGGCAGTGGCAAGGCCAGCAGTGGGCCTTCCCCAGCTGGAATCAAGGCCCCAGAGATAGAGGTCTCAGTTATACCGAGAGCTGCCAGCAGCTCTTCAGAGGTCGTGGGTCCTGTGCTCAGCAGCGCCATTGGGGAGGCCATGGCTGCTGCCAGAAGGATAGGCTTTGGAGGCCCAGGATCGTGGAGCAACCCAGGCCAAAGGTGATTAATGTGGGAATTGGGGGGTATGACTTCACAGGGTGGGAGTCACAGGGACAGAGGTGTTTGATTGGCAGGAAGGGCAGGGAGGGAGGTGGCCTGTCTCTCTCTCTCTCTCTCTCTCTCTCTCCCCTCCGCCCCCGCCCCCACCCCTCCCACCTCACCTCCTGACATTAACTCCCTCGATCCCTTATCTCTTCAAACACTGGTGAATTCAACCATCCTTTAATACCTGGTCTGGGACTTTTGACAAAATTGGTTCCCAGTTTGTCCAATTCCTTATTTGCTGCACACAGACAGGAAAAGAGTCCAAGAAATTCAACACAAGCACAACTTTTTGTGGCGCTGGAACGTGTACAATATTATCTGGTAACAGAAGATGACTGAGTGCATCTGTGTTTGCAATATGCACGCCAGGACGGTGCATAAAGGTGTATTCATACGCCGATAAAATCACAGCCTAATGTTGAATTCTTGCTGAGGCTTTTGGTGGAATGGCTTTATCCTCACTGAATAAACCCATTAATGGTTTACGGTGAAGTGTCATCCATGCAGATACTGATGGACTTTCTTCACTTCAAATATTACTGATAAACCTTCCTTTCCAAGTTGTGAGTAACCCTTCTCGGCTGCAGAGAAGGTTCTGTAGACATGGCCGATTGGCCTTTTGGAATGGATTTCTGTCTTTTCTTCTTTGGTTTGCTGCAATATCTTATCTCGTCCTGCATTTTGATTTCACAGTCGGCTGAATTTCTTTCTGGTGAAATCTTAACTTGGTTTAGTTCAGTGGTTGAGCTACCCATGGCTTCATTATCCATTCACATCTTGGAAAGTTCCACGACTTTTCCTTCTCATGCCTCTTTTGTTTCAGTCAGCTGATTCACTCAGCTCTTCTGTCTCCTTGTATATTTTGGCCTTCTCCTGGAACATTGAATATTGTTGACTCTTTTCTGCCAACTGTTTCTTCAGTTTGTTCAGAGTGGCTCTATATTCATTTTGTTTCCTTTCATGATTTTCCAGTGGAACCAACTCTGACCTGAGGGATCCTTGCAGCCAGTGAATGTTCTTTGATTCTCCTAACTCATTCTGAAATACACTATCATATTTCCTTATCAACTCAGGAATTCCTCCTATTCTCCCTTGAAATATTTATGACCAGTTGAGGTTTCTTTTGAGTAACCAATCGCAGCCCAGAAGACTAGGTCCTTCACCTGTTACTATGATCACTGGAAGCTGGGCTGTCTGTTGCCTGTAGGATACAGGTACTGTGGCGATGTCCTTTACCTGTATAGACTCTCCAATGTTTGTCTTCAGTTGAGCCATGGTTTGCTCCAGATTCAATGGCTGAGAAGCTTCATTTAGGTATTGAAATGTGTGTTCTCCCACCACTGCAGTCAGGGCTCCCATGTCTACCTCTGTGACTTAGAGACCTCCCATTCACTTGAAGGATGATGGTTATTGGTTCAGCTTTTACTGCTTTGACATTGTACAGGGAATAGATATCAGTATCAGCAGCTTCTGGTTCATTTATAATGCGCACTTCAATCATCTTGGTCTGCTGTCTGCTTGGCTGTCTCAATTTTGCCCTGCATTGATTTATTACATGCCCTTTTTTGTGGCAGTAGTGGCATTCTGCCTCTTTAAATCTGCAGGCTTCCGGTACATGGTTACCCACACATCAGTACCAGATTGATTTCTGAAGCACTGCTGTAATGCTTCCACTGTGCCTTTTCAATTTGCAAGCAGCAAGAGCCTGCTTTGCTGCTCTCTCACTGATTTTCGCCCCATGCCCAGCAGTAGGTTCCTACCCCAACTGAAGAACAGCGCCATGTTGCACATTCTGTAAAGCCTGCGAGTCCCTCTCAGTGCTTTCCATTGCTAGCGCTATTTCCATGACGCTCTTCAAATCGCTGTTAACTTCTACAAGTAAGCGGTGCTGAATGGCATCATCGTGAACGCCACAAACCAACCGGTCCTGCAACATGGCATTGAGTGTGTCTCCGAAGTCACAGTGCTCAGTCAACAGCTTCAACTTTGCTATATAATGTGCGATGGTCTCTCCCGGGGCCCTTACTCTGGAGTTAAACTGAAATCTCTGCATAATTACCGATGGCTTCGGCTGAAAATGCGTCTTCACGAGGTCTACACATTCGTTAAAAGATTTTGAATTGGGTGCATTCGGGGCCATCAGACTGCGGATGAGGTTATATGTCTCACTACCACAGACACCTAAAAGAATTGCTTTCTGCTTCCTCTCCACATTTATTTCATTCGCCACAAAATAAAAACCTAGGCGCTCTATGTACTGGCTCTAGTCTCCATGGATGAATCATAAGAGTCGATTCTGCTGAAGAGTGGAATGAGTAGTGAGTATACTTTTCTTTCTTTCCTTAAGAATTAATGTACCCACATTCATGAGGCAAGATGTAGCATCGGAGATATTTTACCCTCGTTGCCAAATGTAATAAACTTGATGTACTGGGCAGGTTTCTTCCTTGAAACAGATAACTTTATTACGGGGCTCTTTTAGAAGCTACATGCTTGAACCTGGTCCACAACTAGAAAGCACTTAGGGGTCATTCATCAGTATAATCACATGACCCCTAAAGGCAGTAGGAAAGGTTATGCCTTCTGGCACTACAGCAAACCTGAAAGGAAAGGCTGAGGGTTCGATGGAAATTGTTCCTCGGCTCTCAGCAGCGCGATTTGCCAGCACTCATCACGCATCCACAGGCAGCTGACCTGAGCAAAGACTTCAATGTCAAGTGTTCTGACTCACCTGTAGGTGTCCTCAGGTAAATCCTGGAAGGAAAAGGAATGGAGCTGGCTGCAGGGCGGGGGCACAGAACGCACCGACATTGAATGTTGGGCCCTTCGCTTAAATTCCACACTCGAGCTCCAATTTTAACCAAGCACAACCAATGCAAGTGGGGTGGGTGAGCTATTAAGTAGCTCAGGGTTCATACTGCCTCAGTGTCCAAGACTCTGACAGCATGGAGGGTCTGGGGCCTATTTAGAATGGAAAGTCCAATTACTTCACTGGCGTCACAAGATGGTGTTAACTCTCTGGGATTGGGAGGCCTGCACGGTGTCAGAAAAAAAACTGGTGGCAATCAGCAGGGGGGTGAAGAACCCCCATAAAATTGTGATTTTTAACATTGTCATTGCGAGGAGCACTGGCCTTGCTCTGCATGCTCTCCTCACTTCCTTGCAGTGGACCTTTTTTCCTTGAGTCCTCAGTGACATGGGCCTCCTGGGCATGCTCTCTTGGCATTACATTAAATTCAGCCAACTTTGGGGGAGGAGAAAACTCAGGGAAACCTTAATGAGTCTCACGAGGTAAAATGTCGCAGGCCTCACACTGGAGTAATCCTATGGGGAATTCCTTCCCAACCTGTACAAAGCCCAAGTTAAAATCAGAACTATGGCCATGAATTGTCTCAGAGCTGCTCCTCCCTCTGCCACTGTAACCTCGCCAGGAGTGCAGCAGAGTGATCTTTTCCTCCCGTAAAGGGGTTTCTGCTGCACAGTTGCCTGAGGTAATGGCAGTGGAGTGGGATCAACTCCAAAGGGAATTCCTGGCCTTGGAAGTAAACCTACAGTCCATCAATATACATGTATCTCTGGAAAGGCCAGCATTTATTGCCCATCCCAAATTGCCCTTGAGAAACTGATGGTGAGCTGCCTTCTTGAACAGCTGCAGTGCATGTGGTGTAGATATACCCATAGTGCTGTTCTGCAGCAATTTGATATGACTAAGTAGCTTTGCTGGGCCATTTCAGAGGGCAGTTCAGAATCAATCCCACTGAGTGGATCTGGAGTCAGATATAGGTGAGACCAGGTAAGGATGGCAGATCTCTTTGCTGAAGGACATTCGTGAACTAGATGGTTTTTTACAACAATTCAGTATTTTCATGATCATTATTAATGAGACTAGCATTTTCTTCTAGATTTGTTACTTGAATTTAAATTTTCCCAGCTGCCACAATGGGATTTGTCTCCAGAGCTTTCATTCAAGCCTCTATGTTACTAGTTCTGTAACATTACCGCAATGCTACCGTCGTTCTATCTAATGCCACTCAAGCTCCTCAAATAAATTATTATCGCCCCAGGTCTTGTCATTGTATATAACATTGAGCAAAAATTTTGCAGCAGCAATACTAACTTGGTAATTCCTTTTAAATGCATTATTTACTACAGCTTATGAAACTTGCTGAAATTTAAGTTTGAGGAATTTATCTCTATAAACAAATTAGCATCATGAGACTGGCAGCTGGCATGCTGTCGGATTCCTAGTTAGAACAATATTGAGTTAGAAATATTCATGCTGTGGGGAGTCACTTTCCAACACTAAATCGCAGAGACAATCCCAATATAAATAGACCCACAGAGAGTCAGCAAAATTCTTCATAGCGGACAGTGAAATATGAAACCTTAGAGAATAATGGGAATGAAACAATAAACATTTGCTGCCCTATCCAGCAGCAACAATTTATACCCTTTCAGCAGCCTTCTCTTGCTGTTTCTGCATATAAATTGCACATCAGGCTTTCATGAAGGAGCTGGCAGCATTTTGTTTCTTTCATCTGCATCAAGGCACCAACAAACTTTCATCAAACTTATCTTAATTTTGACTGATGCTAATCAAAACACTTGAAGTAATTCATAAGGTTCGAGAATCCTTTTTCAAAAGGTTTTATTCATATTTTTTGTTGGACAGATTCCCATTCTTTCCCCAATGATGAGCAGAATCCCCTTTCTAAATGGGTAGTAGGGCAGAGGGAAGCGCAGGTGTTATCAGTGCTGTTTGAAGGGTTTCCTGACAGAAAGTGCCTTCTCAACAGACACTGCATAATGTTAGCCCTTCCCACACCACCATCACCCCCCCACCCCGCCCCACCGCCTCCTCTCACCAACACCACTCTTGTCTCATCCTATCTTGCTGTGAGCCTGCTTACACTGGAAGGTCTGTCTCAGGATTTACTGAGAGATGGAATCATTGCATTAGTATGGATGCAGGGTTGGATATGACAAGCAGCAAGCTCACATGATGTTGCTGCATGAGTCCTGGAGAAATTTTAACATTTGCATGCAGTAGAATGGCAACAAAAATCACCTCGTGGCTGGCAAATGGGAGCAAAAATTTGGGCAGCAATAGACGATTCAATGAAACCATTCCCAGTTTTCAGGTAGAACGGATCAGGTGGAGGGGGCAGTAGTAATTGCCGTCAGGGGATGAGGAAAGCCAGTCACCTCAAAGTCTCTGTAGTATAAGGGTCTGGCACATACAACATTCATGTGGAACTGAGTACAGCCCACAGAGTAACGTAAGAGAACATAAGACCCACACCCAGGTTCAGTCAAGTGTTGGACAGAGCCATGTGTACCAGCAAAGATGGAGAAACCTCCAAGCTTGTCCTTTTACTGCATATTTGTAAAAAGTGCTAAGAGTCAATTAAGACGTGCAGTTAACTTATGAATGACTACGAAGCCTTCTTCAGACCTAACGAACTGAAACCAACACCTTATAACATGGTGGCCACAACAGTCTCTATTCATTTTGAAGACAACAAGCCCATCTGACTTGACCTTTCCTTATAACTTAAATCCCTAATAATCCCCATTCTCCGTAAGGAATAACATACTCAGATGAAACATTGTTCAAAGTTGTGTAAAGATGATTCAAACACATTCCAGCCTACAGATAATTTCTGAGGAAATAGCTGCATTTTGCCCAAGGAGAAAGTAAAAGAGGATGGACACCAAGGGCACCACAGAATGACAACCAGCTTCCAACAGGCAGAACACAGCTAACAATGCAGAAAGCCTGGACAACCAGGCCTGATAAGAGAAAATCTCCACAGGGAAACTTCGCAAAAGGTCAAGGTCATCAATCAATGCACTTACAAATCAAGAAAGACATCAATCACAGTGATTTAACAAAAGGGTAACAACCACAATGTTAATCTGATTTCTCTCTGTACAGAAACTGCTAGAAAAGCACAGCAGCTCCTTGATGGACTTCTAACGTTTTCTGCTTATACATCAGTCATAGGGAACTGGAGATATTTTCCATATACCCAAACCTTAACACAGCAGAAGATACTGCGAGTGAAATTGGATATTGCTAGAAATGCAGAACATGCCTGTGATCACAGACTACCTCCATTCATTCAAAGGAACATCTCTTTGTGGCAAACTGCAATATCTATCTAGGACTGTCCAACCCTAATTGTAGAACTTCTTAAATGCTTAACCAGCATGGGGACTAAGTAGTTTTGGTTTGATGCACTGAAGTTATTTGGTCCCTGAATGAGATACTTGTTAGTTATTTATCTGTAAGATAGATCTTCCATTCCTTACCAATCTCCCAGTTTACATTACACATATGAAGGCCACAATGTAGTGCAATTAATCTTTTGCTTTAAGGCCCTCATTTTGAAAGCAGGCCCATAGATCTCCACATCTACTCCTGCTTGTGCTGATAAAAGGTAAATGAGAAAGCTTCATGTTTCCCAGAAGGGCTAAGAAAATCTTTGAGCACTATGTGCACCAACCTTATACATGCAAAGATTTTTTTTGTTGTCTGCAATTGCTAATGAATTCTAGAAACATGTCTAAAAGGGTGAAATAGTGCTGGAAACACTCAGCAGGTGAGGCAACGTCTGTGGAGAGAGAAACAATTAACATTTCAGGTTGATGACCTTTTATCAGAAGAAGTCAGTGTTTTTAAGTAAATATAGAGGCTGGAAAAGAAGTCGGAGTGGGGGGGCAGAGGGTAAGGGGAAGAAAGAAGAGAAGGTTTGACCTGTGATAGGGTGGAGTGCAAAGTTGAAGTCATCGAATCCAAATCTTCAGGTCATAACTACCATTGCCTTTTTGTTGGACAGCAGATGTTGCTAATGGCTCAGCTGTGGCCATTTACACTTCCTCTAGACACATCTTTTATTTCTTTACTTTTCCCATTAACTTCTCATTTTGCCTTGCATCGTCACCACTTCTCTCATTTAATCACTCCTGCCCTCACCTTCCCTTCCCTTTCATTCTTTCCACCTCCCCCACCTTGCGTTCCCTGCCTCTATTCTTGTTTAAAAACGGTTCTAAAATCTCTCACTTCTTCCAGTTCAGATGAAAAACCTTCAACCTGGAATACTGGGAAGAATTTTTGATTGGCATTGGAGATGGGACCGGAGACAGGAGGGCTGGAAATAAGCGTTGGAGGACGGCGTGTTGGTTTGTGGGCATATTCCCACTGCCGAGCCATTTTAAAAGTGGATGGTTGAAAGAGAAGAGGTGTTGTACCTACCCACAAGCAGCTGGAAGCCATTTCAAGCTCTTAAAGGGCCTATTAATAGCACTGGGGAGACACAGACTGGAAACTTCCAATTGGTAGGCGGGACCCCTGTAGCTGCCAAATCCTGTCTCCAGGCAGCAGACTGAGGGTGCCAGTGCTCTAAATAACTTCTTTAACCCGCTGGGTATTGTGTAATGAGAAAGCAATAATTGACAATCTAGTTGTGTGAGGCCCCTTGGGGATAAGCGACCATAATTAATATGATAGAATTCTTCATCCAGATGGAGAGTGGCGTAGTTGATTCTGAGACTTGGGTCCTGACTCTTAATAAAGGAAACTTAAAGAGATGACGGTGGATAGGCAATGGCAAACATTCAAAGAACATGTGGGTGAACTGCAATAATTGTTTATTCCTGTCTGGCGCAGAAGTAAAACAGGAAAGGTGGCCAAACCATGGCTCACAAGGGAAATTTGAGGCAGTATTAGATGCAAAGGAAGAGGCCAGAAAAAAAACCACAGACCTGAGGATTGGGAGCAGTTTAGAGTTCAGCAAAGGAGGACGAAGGGATTAAGAAGGGGAAAATAGAATACGAGAGTAAGCTTGCAGGGAACATAAAAATTGACTGTAAAAGTTTTATAGGTATGTGAAGAGAAAAAGATTGGTGAAGACAAATGTAGGTCCCTTACAGTCAGAAACAGGGAAATTTATAATAAGGAACAAAGAAATGGCTGACCAACTAAATACATACTTTGGTTCTGGCTTCACAAAGGAGGACACTAATAACATACCAGAAATGTTGGGGAACACAGGGTTTAGTGAGAGGGAGGAACTGAACGAAATCAGTTTTAGTAGGGAAATGGTGTTGGGGAAATTGATGGGATTGAAGGCCGATAAATCCTGGGGGCCTGATAATCTACATTCCAGAGTACTTAAGGAAGTGGCCCTAGAAATAGTGGATGCATTGGTGGTCATCTTCTGTGATTCTACAGACTCTGGAACAGTTCCTACTGATTGAAGGGTAGCTAATGTAACCCCACTATTTAAAAAGGGAGGTAGAGAGAAAACAGGAAATTATAGACCAGCCAGCCTGACGTCGGTAGTGGGGATAATTCTAGAGTCCATTATAAAATATTTAATAGCTCAGCACTTGGAAAACAGTGGCAGAATCGGACAGAGTCAGCATGGATTTATGAAAGGGAAATCATGCTTGACAAATCTACTGGAGTTTTTCAAGGATGTAACTAGTAGAGCTGATGAGGGGGAGCCAGTGGATGTGGTTTAATTGGACTTTCAGAAGGCTTTTAAAAAAGTCCCACATAAGAGATTGGCGTGTAAAATTAAAGCGCATGGGATAGGGGGTAGTGTATTGAGATGGATAGAAAACTGGTTGGCAGACAGGAAACAAAGAGCAGGAATAAATGGGTCTTTTTCCAAATGGCAGGCAGTGACTAGTGGGGTACCGCAGGGATCAGTGCTGGGACCCCAGTTATTCACAATATATATTAATGATTTAGATGAGAGAATTAAATGTAATATCTCCAAATTTGCAGATGACACAAAGCTGGGTGGGAGGGTGAGCTGTGAGGAGGATGCAGAGATGCTTCAGTGTGATTTGGACAAGCTGAGTGAGTGGGTAAATGCATGGCAGATGCAGTATAATGTGGATAAATGTGAGGTTATCCATGTTGGTAGCAAAAATAGGAAGGCAGATTATTATCTGAATGGCTATAAATTGAGAGGGGGGAATGTGCAACGAGACCTGAGTGTCCTTGTACACCAGTTGCTGAAGGTAAACATACAGGTGCAGCAGGCGGTAAAGAAGGCAGATGGTGTGTTGACTTTCATAGCCAGAGGATTCGAGTACAGGAACAGGGATGTCTTGCTGCAATTGTACAGGGCCTTGGTGAGACCACACCTGGGATATTGTGTCCAGTTTTGGTCTCCTTATCTGAGGAAGGATGTACTTGCTATAGAGTGAGTGCAGTGAAGTTTTACCTGACTGATTCCTGGGATGGCAGGACTGATATATGTGGAGAGATTGAGTCGATTAAGGTTATATTCGCTGGGGTTCAGAAGAATGAAAGGGGATCTCATAGAAATCTGTAAAATTCTAACAGGACTAGACAGAGTAGATGCTGGGAGGATATTCCCGATGGTGAGGGAGTCCAGAACCAGGGGTCACAGTCTGAGGACATGGGGTAGACCATTTAGGACTGAGATGAGGAGAAATTTCTTCACCCAGGGAGTGGTGAGCCTGTGGAATTCGTTACCACAGAAAGTAGAGACCAAAACATTGTATGTTTTCAAGAAGGAGTTAGATATAGCCCTTGGGGCGAAAGGGATCAAAGGGTATGGGGAGAAAGGGGGAGCAGGTTATTGAGTTGGATGATCAGCCATGATCATAATGAATGGCGGAGCAGGCTCGAAGGGCTGAATGGCCTATTCCTGCTCCTAGTTTCTATGGGCAGTATTTTCCCCTCGGCGACTTGGGGGTGGGGCCCGCTTGCCCAGAGGAAAATGACGCGGGATTACGTTGGGAGGAATCCCCGATGTCATCTCGGGCTATTTAAATTTTTAGGAAAGCGGGCGGACAGTGAAATCAGCTGTCCGCCCGCCGACATGTCAATGGCCAATTGAGGCCATTGACAGGCTCATTAAGATAATTAAAGACCTGCCCTTCCAAGCTTAAGGCTGGCGGGCAGGCCAGGAGCCCCAGCGGGCTCCAGATTATTCATGAAACTTCATCCGCTGGCAGGATGAAATTTCATATCCGTTTTTTAAACATTTAATAAATTTTATGTGTTTATTATTAACATGTCCCATCACGTGTGACATTGTCACATGAGGGGGACATGTTAATGACTTCAATATTTATCTATTTTTAGACTTTACTTACCTGTCATGAATCTCCCTGAGACAGGACTTTGCCTCAGGGCGCAGTGCGCTTTGAAGTTGAGGATTCCCTCCCCACCCACACAGGAAGAGAATAGCACTTCCTGTCGGGCAGGCCGCTGGGCGGGCCTTAATTGGCCTGCCCACTCAAAATGGCAGCAGGCCCCGTTTCGGTGGTGGGGGTCAGCTGTCCGCCCACCTCCGAGCCGGTGGGGCCCGCAAGCCCACCAAGGACAAAATGCTGCCCTATGTTTCTATGAGATGGCATCCTTGACATGCCCACAGGGAACCCCTCCAAAGTAGCAATATGTCAGCTGTGGTCAGTATAAATTTCAGCTTTATTTAAAGGTCTTCAGAGGACACCTCTATCCTGGCTTGCCCTCTCTCTCTTATCTACACACCTGAGACTGTGGGGCTGCTGATCTCTCAGGACGGGAGGGTCTCCTATTGGCCCTCCAACCTCAGCAGCCCTCCCACTGTCCTTGATTGGATGGTGCACACACACCAATAATTGACCAGCCATTCAAAAATTGCACTGGGTTTCAGAAAGTATCTCGACATCAGGGGCCCGACCTCTCCCCCCGCCCCCCAAAAAATCTTGTCTGTTAACTCTGGGCGGGATTTTTCAGCCCGCCTGCTGTTAGGATTATCTAGTCCTGCTGAAAGTCAATGGACTTTTGGTTGGACCACCGAATTTCCCGTGGCGGGTCCCACCACAACAGTGCCGGTGAATCCTGGCCTCTGTTCCTGCTTCCACTGACGTTGCCCAACCTGTTGTGTATTTCCAGCATTTCCTGTTTTTGTTTCAAATTTCCTGCATTCACGGGGTCTTGCTTTTGTTCTGGAAGGACGTGCTTATAATTTTGAACACCAATTGGGATTTATCTTCAAGAATATACTTAGGTTGTAACTACACATTGCAAACAAAGAATTGCTTATCCAATTGTTCTTAAAATGGGTACCGAACTCAAAAACACCCTTGTCGTTCACCCATCACTTTTGCGTGGTATTCTACACCTCCTGTAATTTGTTTGAAATTGTAATTTGAAAGAAATCCCTTATTCACTGCATATATTTTTCTTCTTGGTTTGTTTTGGGGATTTAAAAAAAATTATTCTGTCATTTCCCTTTAGAAAATAACAGTTTTTTTATGACTTAGTAGCCCACGTAATGGTTTCTGGAAACCCAAATTGTTCTATGAACATCAGTGCTTTCTCTCAAAACATGACAAACTCAAATGTCTTATCTTTTCTATTTCAGTTGAAACGTGAGCTCAAGGAACGACAAATTTCATCCTTCTTTAAAGTAAGGTTCCATTCAGTACACAAAGGAGCAGTTCTAATGATCTAATTGCCTACAGGAGAGATGTTATCTGGACTTCACAATAAAAAAGCCCACCAAGCTGAAAGAGTTACTTTTTCCACATATGACATGCAACTAATCTAGTAATATGTAGGACAAAACTGAGCCATGCCATATCAATTGAACATGTTGAGCCAGCCCTATGGGAAGCAAATCTGCTGTCCTTACTTGTCTGGGGGAGACGGTCGTGTACTGGTAATGTCACTGCACTAGTAACTAGCTTACGCTCTGGGGACATGGCAGCTGGTGATATTTAAATTCAATTAGTATCTCTGAAATTAAAAGCTAATCTCAGTAATGGTGACCATGAAACCATTGATTGTTGTAACATCCCATCTGGTCACTAATGCCCTTCAGGGAAGGAAATCTGCCATCCTTAACCTGGCCTGGCCTACATGTGACTCTAGGCCCTCAACAATGTGGTTGACTCTTAACTGCTGCCTGAAACAACCTCACAAGCCACACAGTTCAAGGATAATTAGGGATAGGCAATAAATGCTGGTCTCATTGATGCCCACATCCAGTAAATATTTTTTTTTAAGTAAGTTAATACTGAAATCAGAAATTCAAAATAGTCCTGTCTGTTCCCAACAGTCAAGAATGAGAACTATTCTAACAGATTTTGAATGGTAAAGGGTACCTCACAGGTTCAGATTTGATATGATGCTTAAGTGATCCAACAAAATTCACTCTGGAGCTTCTTGCATTAGAGGGTTCCCACACACCCGAGCACCAAGAAATGCTTAACGCTCAAAAGTGAGCCAGTCAAATTCATTTGAAACAGAAAACCAACAGGCTCATGAAAGAACGAAAGAAACAGCTGTGAGCAAGGATGAGTGGTTAAGGCAAGAGACAGTGTCCCCTCTGTTAGTTAACACACATTTGATGGTGCAAACATCCATCATTACCTGCACTATCTGTCTTGCTTCTTCACCTTGGTTTCTGCCTAGTTCACATGACCAAATTATATTCAACCTATTTACCTGTAACAAGTGACAATATGGACAGATAATCTAATTGTATATAAAAATTGATATTGTAACGAATTCCGATACTTTTAAGTTGAGTTCGTGACTCACGATTCAAGAGTTACAGTTCCTGGCAGGACTCAGGACTTCTATTCATGCGTGGAAATGGACGCACATGCGCAGTTTGTGTTTTATTTTTACATTTTCAGCTCTTCTGCATTTGCGCTGGCTAGAGAATGGCTGCACGTGTGCAGTTTGCAGATTTCCTCATCTTTAGGCCAGGAACCGGCCCTGCACACATGCTCAAAAGGAAAAGAAGAAAAGAAGTGAAATGGCACAAAACTGCGGGTCAGGTGACCCTGAACCGGCACATCATTCAAGAGAAGGTGCCCCAGGGAGCAGGACACAGGGAGAAGGTCCAAAAACTAAGAAGAAGGTCCCAAACCAGGGAGTGGGACAGAAAGAGGTCCCAGAAGAAAGTCCCAGACAGGGACAAAGGCAGGGATCACAGATCGATCCCATTGAGTCAAGATAAATGACAGGAGCAGAGAAAAGGGCTCCAAGTTAAAGAAGGAGCTGCAGGGAGCAGACTTGAAGCAAAGTGGGCTTGAGAGCAGCCCTGAAGATCAAAGAGGGCAGCTGAAGGTTGGTGACTCTGTGCTGCAAGCGGTAAGGGCAAAGATACCCTTTGGAGCAGTGGTGTTCTGCCTGGCACGGCCAAAGATCTGAAACTGTTTGGAAGGTGAAGCTTGAGTATAATTGATGATCCTAGAGGAAAGGAATCTCGGGTGACGAGATTGAAACTTTAGACGTTTATCCTGGTTGAAGCCGTCCAAGTGGGAGCAACATTTGAAGAGAATTCCAAGGCAAGGTTTTCAAACATGGAGCTTGGAAACCCTTGGGAGGAAAACAGAGTTTCAGTGAGACTGATTGGCTCAAGATGTGACAAGTAGCTGGGTGGGCTGTTGAGAAATCCATGGCCAGGATTTTACAATTGGCATGCGTAGGCGGGCCCGACATGTTGGAACATAAAATGACACATGATGACGTCGGGCGTGTGTCCCGACATCATCGCGCAGTCTTGCAATGTTTTGTTCAGCGGGCCCATGTTGGAGTCAGCAGTGAGGCCACAAATAATTAAAAACCTTGAAATTTAGGCTTTCCATCCACCTAACAATTGGCGGGCAGGTGAAAAGGCCAAGCGGCCTTTACATTTTTTAGGAAACCTCATCCACAAGCGGGATGAGGTTTCCCAAAGCTTTTACAAATTGAATGAAAACTTTTTTTGGAAAATAAAAACATGTCCCATCTCATGTGACACAACCACATGAGGGGGATGTGTTTTGTTCAAATTTTTATTCTACTTATTTATTCTTTTCAAAAGCACTTCAATCTCCCTGAGGCAGCTCCGTTCCTCAGGGATATTGAAGTGCTCTTTCGCGCGCATGCCCACCCACGTAAAAAGGCGGTGCGGAGCCGATCACTGGTGGTAGTCAGCTCCGCGACGTCCCCCACCCCCACCCGCTCCCGCCGAGCCTGCCCAACATGGGAAAAATTCAGGCCCACAGAATCTGCTTTGGTCGCATAATTTCATTTACTTTGGAGTATGGTATGTCTGAGCACAGTTCACCTGTGAATTTATGTGTACTGCATACTTACCCTGAATATTCCAGTCTAAGATAGATATGATAAATGGTTTCATCTTTCCAAATTTGTATGTGTCTGTAAAGATATAGCTGGGGTGAATGGATAGTGAATATTGGAGTCATTTACTTGTGTTTGTATTGCGATCTTTCCAACTTCTTTGTCTTGTGTAATATGGTTCATTTCTCTTGTTTAATAAATGTTTTATTTCTTTGGATTAAAAGTTCATCAGGAGGCTCCTGTGAATTTGTTCAGTACCTTACCTTCACGGTTTCTAAAAAAAAAAGTTAGGATCTATCAAGGCAGGTTTCACTCTGGGATCTGACTTGTCCAGTATTAACATCAGCTCCGATTGTAACAATATGCTGACTCTAGTTTCTGCAAACAAATGATTTTTATTTTTCACTGTGAAGTTATGTGCAGGGAAGATCTGGATGCACCTGAGTTCCTAAATAGAGACAATGGGTGGAATCTTCTCAGCCCCAGGGAGGCAGCCTCAGAGGTGGCAGGAGGCATGGGCAATCAGTCCAAAGCACATCGGGTCCGCTTCCCATCGCTGGGAAATGTTCCCGGTGGCAGGGCCCCTGAAGCAACAGCTGCCCACCCACAGCAGGTAGCAGACCAAGGTATTTAATTATGTGCAGCAAAGCAATTGTACAGAAGCCCCGCAGGCCCCACGCTGTGTTAGGAGCTTGGCATGGTATCAGAAGCAGCCTCTTGGTGGGAGTTCAAGGAACATCAGAGGCTGCAGTCCATGGCGCAGTCACAAAGCCACAGGTTGAAATGGACACAGCCATAGCCAAAAGCATTCCTGTGGAGGGGCAAGTTGGCCCTCACTACTCTTCATCTTTTTTGTCAATCCCTCTGAAGCCTTTCGATAGTGCCTCCATTTTGAGGTGCATTTACACTTTCCATCTGCCTCAGGAGCGCCTACCTTTCTCAGTGGGCTTATCAACTGGCCAGTCCTGCAGGCAGTCACATTAGGCTTCCCATACCGGAGTCCCACCCAATGTCTCCCCCTATGATCGCACCTCAGGGCGCAAATCTGACTCATTTAGGGCTGGGACGTGCAAATGGACCTGAAGCCTGAAAATGTTTAAAGTAGGGAGAATTCCAGCCAATATTTACAGTGCTAAAATCATAAAATGCAAAGAGTTTAGATCTGTGTGTGTTTAGGGGGATGAATCTGCAGATACAGTAAACAGTTATGAACAGAGAAAAGACTTCAAAACATAGAAACGTCGAATAACACAGGACAGAAGCCAGCTTGTTTGAAAGAGCTAGCCACTTATTCTCATTCCACACTTTTTCCCCATAACACTGCAATATTTTTTTCCTTTTCAAATATATATCCTTTTGGAAAGTTACTGTTGAATCCGTTCCACCAGCCTTCTCGTAGTGCATTGTAGATCATAACAATTTGCTGCAAATATTTCTTCATCTTTCCTCTGGTTATTTTGCCAATTATCTTATATCAGTGTCCTCTAGCTTTCCCCCCGTCAAGTTCCAAAACCAGTGGGGTTCCCTCGTGGGTCTGGTGGGAAAGCAATTGAGGTGATGAGGATGTGGGGTGACTGGAGAGAGAGGAATGAGTGGAGCTGTAAGGTTTGTTGCCCTGAGGAGCATTGCAAAGGAGAATGCTGAGAAGGTCGAAATGCGGGACTTGGCTGAAAATGTAACATTACTTACATTCCTTACCCTCCTGAGGCCCTGGAGCCTCTTCGTGCACTGTCCCTAGGTTGGAGGATGAGACGGCTGCTGTTGACTCCCTCAGCCATTTCCATCCACTCCTGCTTGGTTGAAGAGGTTAGCCTCTTCCTTTTTCCTTGGGAGGTCACACCTCAATGCAGCCCCTCAGATCCTGCAGGAGGATGTCCAGGTAAGGGTGAGAGACCGGAGAGCAGTCTTCGCACATCTCCTCTCTATTTCTGTTGCTGAAGCCTCAAGAATCCAAGTGCCAGTGAGCCCTTGTGAGCCAAGCCATGATTCCTTTGATTAGAAATCCCTCTTTTGACAGAATAGAATAGTCAATCAGCCCACCCTCCCTAATTGGTCAGTGAGATCGGAGGCAGGATGATAATTAGTTTGCTCCGGGACACAAATCAGTGAGTTGGGGTCCTGACCCAAAAATGGTTCAGGTCTTCTGGCAGGGACAAAGTGGAGACAATTCCACCTCACAAGTTAATAGTAAGATTGCACATATATTATCTTTATGTAGTTCAAATATTAAAATAATGGAGCATAGCTCTTGAAAGTAAAAGAATATTTACTTAATGCAAGACTACATGTCGAAGTTAGATGCCAGCGAATCTGTGCCTAATTTAGTACATACACCAAGGAGATGGAAATGGTTTAATATTTCCTAAAGCAATGTGTTTTTTGTAACCTTTAACTCTTGTATATGGTAGTAAGTAAAAAAAAAATGATACACATGATCTGTGTGTTGGCTAGACTTCCTTTGTAGTATCCTTCTGGTTGGTCAATTTCATCAGGATATACAGCTACATAGATGAAGATAAACAGGCACAAAACACATTGCTTTATGGAATAATAATCTAATTCATCCAGCTGTACTACTTTTGTATTTTTTTTCTCTTTTTCCCCCTCAGAAGCACTGATTTCTTGGTGATTTCTGGATCCTTCTACATCCTCACTCAAGAAGGCTCCATGAACAAGTCAGATTTCATCGTCACTGGGCATTTGCACACACCACAGCATAAACTGAGCACCAATGGGAGCAGGCCTACCGTTAGCAAAGCCAAGAACAGCTAACATAGACCGCACCTGGAGTGTCCTTTTCACCTACTCCCATACTTCCAGCGTTTGCTGTTCCCATTCAGCTTTTGAAGAAAATGGTCATGAAGGAAACCAGCAGCAGCTCTGCAATTACCGTGAGCATTAGTGATATTGAGTCCACGATAGGGTAGATTTTACATTGTGGACTGATGGACTAAAGGAACTTTTCCTGTTCCAAGCCTCATCATGAACTACAAACTTTCTATGACAGCGCATGATAGGAAGCATACTTCTGCAGTCAATTAATCTGAGCAATTTAGAAACATTATTTGTTACACCAAAGTTAATCTAATCAAACACATTGGCATAAATTCAATGTTAACTGTGATACGTTTATCAGCTGAGTCCTTCAATTCAAATATATCAGGCGGGCTGGGGGGAAACATATCACAGGAGCAGAAAAGTCTGTTTCCTATTGGAATAAAAATAGGTTGCGATCATCCGCTCCCACCCTCAATGGCCACCGCGCCATGTAGGGGACGTCATTTGAATACATTAGAATATCATGAATGTTCATTATCAAGGCAGCTTGCCAGAATCACGCCCCCATGCTGGATCAAAAGGCCACGTCCGTGCCTAATTAACCCGGCATGATTCACGGCCGCATATAAGCGCCGTGCACCTGGCGACTTGCAATTCATTCGTGACTTCGAGATTTGTTCACCTACCTTGCATCACACAGCACTCATGGCACCTCAGACTCCGTGCTGGCTTCACGGGCAGCACCACTTCACATTCAAGAGGGGTTCCAGAGGCAAGGCTCTATATACCAGACCAGTGGTAAGGTGGGGGTGGTTTGTAATGCGCTTCAGGGCAAGGGCTCAACTGTGTGGGGTGGGGGGAAGACAAGACAAAGGCAAAGGAAGGGGCTTGAAGGGGCAAGAACTTAACTTTGGGCAGGAGAAGGCTGGGGAAGGTTGTACTTGGACACATGATTAGGGGCTGGTGGAGGGAAGCATCCTCTGGCCAGAATTAGGAGAGTCTCTTACAGAAGGACATAAGCAAATCCGGGCCAGAGTGGGAGGATTGCGGAGTGAAGAAGCACTTCAGCTTATGTTGCAGCGAGATGGAGGGCATGTCAGCCTACTGCCCAGCATAGTGTGTACAGGGTGTGGTCATCACCTCACGCACAGAGGTCTAGGGGGTTTCAGGCATAGTACTCGGCTGCAAATGGTACAGTCACAGTCAGGGGAGGCATCTGCAGCCTGTAAATGGGGAACAGGTAGTGTAGGGACGGCACTTGATGGTCTCATTGCGGGGCCCCTGTATGTGACAGTGCAGTAGGTCTCAGGATGGGGAGAGGTAAGGTCTACATGGGCATAAGCACATTCACCTCAAACAACACTGTGAATAACACGGGGATATTAACCACAATTACAATGGGGTCAAGGATTACAGAGGGAGAACTGAGAATAACAGGAGGGAGGGAAACCTCAACGTTATGCTCCTCCAGGACAATGGGAGGGATTTCCACAGACACACAGGGAGGGTCGAAACTGGTCTGTAATAAAACCTGAGGACCACCTTGTTGTAACCTCAAGCAATGTTGCAGCAGAAAGTGAAACTAAGAAAAAATGCTGCTTAGGAGGACTGCTAAGGCTTCTGGGAGGATTGGGATACAGCACTGGGGGGAACCAATTAAAGACACACCCATCTGGAATCTATATTACCACTTGAGGACGAATGCACAGCTGAGACATGTTAGGAGCATCTCAACAATTATAGAGGCAATCTGGAGCCTTCAAGGTAATAGTGCCATTCATGTGAAATTAATTCCAATGCATTCCAATCATCAATCTCTCTGTAATAACCCACTGTACCAATCATGGTCATACCTAGTGGGAAAATGACTCCACAAACAAATGGGCACCTGGACAAACAGGAGAAGCCTCTTGGAAATCCCACCTCAGAACCATGCAGCTGCCAGCTTCAGAGATGGGAACTCACACCCACCACCCCCACCAAAAAGGATTTCATCCCCTCACAGAGTATGAGCTCTGAAAGTTGCAACCACTCTTAACTTCTACGCAAGTAGCTCTTTCCAGGGCTACACTGGGAGCCTCTGCAGGATCTCTCAAGTTCCACCCAAAAGTGCACACAGGACGCCCTTTTCACCAAGGCCCACAATTATGTATGTTGACTTCGCTAGAGATCAAACTAGCCAGAACGCCAGAGCATTGGGCTTTGCTGCTATTTCCAGATTCCCACAGGTGCAGGGTGCCATCAACTGCACTCATTTGGCTATAAGATCTCCCTGTCAACAGCCAATGCAATACACCAAACAGGAAAATCTTCCACTTGCTCAATGTGCAGCTGGTCTGCGACCACCAGAAACACATCATGCAAGTTTGTGCGAGATACCCTGGAAGCTACCACACCTCCCACATCTTGCGTAGATCACAGATCCCAGACATCCTCAAGGGACCACATCACATCCAGGGTTGGCTGCTCGGTGGCAAAGGCTACTTGCAAAGGGCATGGCTGATGACACCCATCCAAAGGCCACAAACTCCAACTGAGGGAGGGTATAATGATGCGCATTCCACCAGACAAACGCTGGTAGAGCAGGCCATTGGTATCTTGAAGATACAATTCCGATGCCTGGACAGATCTGGTGGAGCACTCTAGTACACTCCCCAAAGGGTCTCACAGATCATCATGGTTTGCTGCGCCTTGCACAACCTGGTGTTGCAAATGGGGGAGAAAGAGCATTTCAAAAATACTAAATAAATACAATAATTATCACTAGAGAAGAAGTACTAGGGAAACTAATGGGGCTAAAGGCCAACCCTGGACCTGATGGATTAAATCCTAGGATAATAAAAGAAGTAGCTACAGAGATGTTGGATGCACTGTTAGTGAGCTTCCGAGAATCCTTAGATTCTGGAAAAGTCCCAGAGGACTGAAGAACAGCCAATTTAACAGCCCTTTTCAAAAAGGGAGGGAGACAAAAAACAGGTAACTATAGGCCAGTTATCTTAACATCTGTCAATGGGAAAATGCTAGAGTCTATTTTAAAGGATGTAATAGCAGAGCGTTTAGAAATACATAATATAATCAAGCAGAGTCAGCATGGCTTCATGAAGGGGAAATCATGCCTAAAAAATTTATTAGAATTCTTTGAGAAGGTAACAAGCAGGATAGATAAAGGGAGACCAGTTGATGTAATATATTTGGATTTCCAATAGGCGTTTGATAAGGTACCACTACTTAATAAGATAAGAGCCCATGGTGTTGGGGGTATTATATTAGCATGCATAGAGAATTGGCTAACTAACAGAAGACAGAGAGTTGGGATAAGGGGTGCATTTTCGGGATGGCAATATGTAGCTAGTGGAGTGCCACAGGGATCAGTGCTGGGACTGATATATATTTACAATATATATCAATGACTTAGACGAGGGAAGTGAATACACTATCGCCAGGTTTGTGAATGACACAAAAATAAATGGGAAGGGAAGTGGTGAGGATGACACAAGGAATCTACAGAGGGACATAGAAAGGTTAAGTGAGTGGGCAAAAACTTGGTAGATGGAATATAATGTGGGAAAATGTAAGGTTATGGACTTTGGCAAGAAGAATAGAGGGGCTGAATATTATTTAAATGGAGAAAGACTGCAAAAGGCTGTAGCACAGAGGGATTTGGGAGTCCTTGTGCATGAATCCCAAAAAGCTAACATACAAGTTCAACAGGTAATAGGGAAGGCAAATGGAATGTTGGCCTTTATTTCAAAAGGAATGGAGTATAAAAATAGGGGAGTCTTGCTAAAACTTTACAAGGCACTAGTTAGACCACACCTAGAATAGTGAACAATGTTGGTCCCCTTATCTAAGTAAAGATATACTAGCATTGGAGGCAGTCCAGAGAAGATTCATAGGTTAATCCTGGGTATGGAGGGATTTTCTTATGAGGTTTCTTAGTAGGTTGGGCCTGTACTCATTGGAGTTTAGAAGAATGAGAGGCAACCTTATTGAAACATATAAGATTGTTAGGGGGGCTTGACAGGGTAGATGCTGAGAGGCTGTTTCCCCTTGTGGGAGATTTTCAGACAAGAGGGCTTAATCTCAGAGTAAGGGGTCTCCATTTAAAACAGAGGTGAGAAGAAATTTCTTCTGTCAGAGGGTAGTCAATGTGTGGAATTCTTTACCGCAAAGGACTGCAGAGTTTGGGTCGTTAAGTATATTCAAGGCTGTAATAGACAGAGTTTTAATCAATAACAGAATCAATGGTTATGGGGACAAGGCAGGAAAGTGGAATTGAGGATTATCAGATCAGCCATGATCTCATTGACTGGCGGAGCAGACTCGATGGGCTGAATGGCCAGCTTCCACCCCTACGTCTTATGGTCTTATGGTCTAATTGCCAGGTGTAGAGATGGAGGAGCTGCACATTTCCTCCAATGATGAGGACATCGAGAGGGATGAGGACACTAAGGTCTAGGAAACCAAGGCTACAGGGGAAGAAGCCATAGCTCAGGCCTGAAGAGGCAAGTATGCCCATGAGATGCTCATAGCCACCAGATTCCATGAGATGCTAACGAGTAGCAGTGCTTATCCTATTGGACCAGTGCCCCCCATGATTGGCCCACATCACCACCTGTGTGCCTAGTCTTCTCAACCATCCTCTTCATTCTGAGATTGAGTATTTACGCACTCTGATCATCGTGTACTCATCCTTTTAAGGTTGATGAAGTCTCGGGGGCATGTGTCCTTGATGAGGTAAGGTACCAATGGCAGGAGGTTTTTTTCAGCATCACATGACATAACATGCTGCCTCTTCAAGCATCCCTTCAGCATCCCAGTCGCTAAGGCAGCCTACAAGAGGGAGGAGGCACACTGCATTCCTCAAGGACTCAAGGCACTGTAATTTCAGTCTGACAAAGTGCCTCAAGGAGATCCATCTCCAGCAATGGGAAAATGACTTGTGTGTCCCTTAGATAATGACACTGCTAGGCTAGACTTGGGCCAAGGCAGGCAAGGATGTTCAACAGGTGTTAACACTTGTTCAAAGCACTCAGTCCTCAGCGTAGCATTAGTCCTTATTACATTGAGAACCTCCACTCTCAGTTAGAGATGTGGGGCCTTAGTTAGCCTGACCTTTCAATGGACATAGATCACTTAACAATGACCATCTTCAAACATTTGCTTGACAGACATGAAAAAGTCTCTTTTTTCACGTCAATAGTTTCCTATAATGGCCAGCCCTGGTTCTGCTTTGTTGCTAAAAAGAGCACACATCAGCTGCATTACATCCTAGCTCCTAGCCCAATTCTGCCCTGAGCATTGTCTTCCCATCAAAGTAACATATGAGCATCAAGACCACGATCAATGCTTCCATTGACGCCAACATATCTCCATGCGAATGTAACATCGCTGAGCTTGGCGAATGTTTAGGGGAGAGGTGGCTAAGCAGAATGAATGAGACAGCGTTGCATCCTTTCTTTTTGATGATAGCCTTATGGGCACTATGCAGACAATTCCAAGGTACAAAACAGTTAAAGCTGTAGCTTTGAGTGCCCGGACAAAATCATGCTCATGAGGGACAGGGCACCAGCACATTAGGTGGGAAGATATGCGCACATATTGATCAGCTTAGCAGATGTACACTTGTAGAGTCGCAGGGCACCAGCACATTGAGGTGGGCAGGAATGCACACAACATCTGAGCATGGGCTTATAGATTGCAAACCCTCACGGGTGACAGGGAGCATGGAGTTCAAGGAGAGATTACCCTTCTCCATGTGCATCTACATCTCTCCTTCCACACTACACCTTCACCTTTCCACAATGCAGACAAGGTGGGGAATTACATGAGCCTCCATCTTACGCAGCCAAGAATGAACATCACTTGAACCTGCAATGCATGTCGGTGAGATGCCTTGCACAAGCACACTTTACATTGAAGGTGAGGCATCACTGATATCGATAATCACAGAATCACAGATCACAGAATCACACAGTGCAGAAGAGGCCCTTCGGCCCATCGAATCTGCACCAACACATGAGAAACACCTGATCTGCCTACCTATCCCATTTACCAGCACTTGGCCCACAGCCTTGAATGTTATGACATGCCAAGTGCTCATCCAGGTACTTTTTAAATGATGTGAGGCAACCCGCGTCCACCACCCTTCTGGGCAGCACATTCCAGACCGTCACCACCCTCTGGGTAAAAAGGTTTTTCCTTACATCCCCACTAAACCTCCTGCCCCTCACCTTGAACCTATGCCACCTTGTGACTGACCCTTCAACTAAGGGGAACAGCTGCTCCCTATCCACCCTGTCCATGCCGCTCACAATCTTGTACACCTCAATAAAGTTGCCCCTCAGTCTTCTCTGCTCCAACAAAAACAACCTAAGTCTATCCAACCTCTCTTCATAACATAAATATTTCATCTCAAGAAACATCCTGGTGAATCTCCTCTGCACCCCCTAAAGTGCAATCACACCCTTTCTATAATGTGGCGGCCAGAACTGCACACAGTACTCTAGCTGTGGCCTCATCAAGGTTCTATACAACTCCAACATGACTTCCCTACTTTTGTAATCTATGCCTCGATTGATAAAGGCAAGTGTCCCATATGCCTTTTTCATCACCCCACTAATATGCCCCTCTGCCTTCAGAGATCTATGGACACACATACCAAGGTCCTTTTGTTCCTCAGAACTTCCTAGTGTCATGTTGTTCATTGAATACTTCCTTGTCAAATTACTCCTTCCAAAGTGTATGACTTCACACTTTTCATGGTTAAATTCCATCTCCCACTTACCTGCCCATTTGACCATCCCGTCTGTAACTTCCTGTAGCCCAAGACATTCAATCTTACTGTTAAGCACCCGGCCAATCTTTGTGTCATCTGCAAACTTACTAATCCTACCCCCCATGTAGTCATCTATGTCATTTATATAATGAACTGAGAAGGGACACAGACTGTGATGAGGTGGCTGCACACAACATCAACCAGAGACACATGATGCAAAATCAGTGATAAGTTCGGGGGAGGGAACATGGTGTGACATCTGATTGAGCACAACACAAATTAGCACGCAGAGTACACAAGAGGAGATGTGGAATGATGTACTTCTATTTACATTGGTGGAAAGTTTATACACGTGGTGAATACCCATGCCACTGTTGTGCCCCTAATGTTTCCGGATTTTCCTAACCCTGCCACTACGTCTTGCTGCATCTTCAACACCCACAGCGGAGGTTCTGATCAGCTGGACACTCCCAGAGCCACCTGGGTGCATGGCCCTGGGGTGTCCTGCTGCTGGTCCTCGTCCATATGGGTGCCCGAGGACCCCTGACTGACACCTCGAGAAGAAGGGGCACCTGGAGTGAGATCCAGATGCCCTGGCCTCCTCTCGCGTAGTCACTGGTGGATGCCACCAATGTCTACAGTGATGGAGTGCAACTTCTGCAGCAGCACAGACATAATGTCCTGGACCAGGGCCTCCATGGTGGCCTCCATCCTACCAGTGTTGACCTCAGTGTGCTGGCAGTGCTATTGCCTCAGACTGAATGCAGACGGACTCAAATGTTGCAATCTGTAGAATGCAGCTGACAACCCTGCCTAATATTTCCGTGGCTGTTGCTGCACCTCCAACATCTGCGTTAAGACCAAGGCCACAGGCTCATCGTCTGACTGGGATTCAGCAGAATCCTAGCCTCCAGCAGCCCTCCGGGTGTCAGTGATCTTGTATGTCCCTGCGTCCGCCTGCTGTGGACCAGAATCTGTGCTGTGCTCACCAGATTTGACCTTGAGCCTGCTCTGGATCTAGGTATCACCATGGAGTGTGCCACTGACCTCACTGTCACCGCAGGCACGGTCCCGGTCCTCTTCGGCCAGGTGTACTGCACGCTCCTCAAACTGGGTGAGGGCCCTGATTTCTGGCATCCTTCCACCGGTCTTGGACCTCTCCCTTTTGTTATGGGTGATCTTGGTCTGCATGAAAACAGTTGGAGAGAGTGTGAGCAGAAAGCATGCCAAGGCAGATGATAAGGATGCCTGCCTCGTGTGGGTGCTGAGTGGAGCCGTGTATGGGGTGAGGATGTTAACTGCACAGGATGTGAGCCAGATGGAGATGTCAGGGTGTGTGTGGGAGAGAGAATAGTGATGGCCCTTATGCTGGTATTGTGTGAGATCTCTGTAGACTGTCATCCTGCAAATGTGTGAGGGGCTTGTGAGAGTGTGAGCTGAGACGGATGAGAAGGCTGACTTACCCTGGCTGTGCTAATGAGATCATTCATCTGTTTGTGGCACTGTATCGCTGCTCTCCTGTAAGCTGAGTTGTCTCTGACCACGACCGATACCTCCTCCCCAGCCAGTTCAATGACCTTGTTGGCCTTCTGCCATCATCCCAAGGGTAGACACTCAACAGCGTACAGAACGTGACCCAGTGAGGCATCACTAAACTTGGGGGCTGCACTCATCCTACTTCTGGGCGCCATCTCTCACCTGGAGCAGCCCTGGGCTGTAGACATTGAAAGATCCTTGTGCGGGTGCAGTTTAAATATCGCGCCCGGAGCTAGGATCCACTGAGGTCATGGCAGGGCAGGTGAAGCACAGGTCATCCACCGGCCAGACGGCGTGTTTCAAGCTGATGAATATTTAATGAGGCGACAGGGGGACAGTCGGGCACAGAAAACCATTGCAGTCGGCAGGACAAAAGCTGCCCACCGCACTTAGCCCACAGAGGGGAAAATCCCGCTCATTGACTTTACCTTGGACCTTTTGACTTTCCTAACTCTGCATCCCACTCCACCAACTCTTGAAAGAACAATTGAGGACAAACATCAGAAAGTCCTGCCAAATATAGTGATATTGATTCATTTAAGATATATTTTACTGACAGGATGGGGAAACTGAATTCTGTCACTGCTGGATAGAGAAGGTAATATGGCTAAGTGCTTTCCATTATTGTCCATTAATCTTGGCTTAGGACTGAGACGTGTGGCATGCAAATGTATGACTGTCTAACCCCGCTCCAGTGTGTAACCCAATCACACTGAGAATCAAAACTTGCACAGCAACTGAATTACAGCTCAGTTCGATCAGTGTGCAAGCATCCAGAGATCACACTGGACATCACGCAAGCATCAAGGTTACTGGTGGATCACTCAAGTTGAGCTTTTGCACAGGTGGCAATACAGCAAATCTCCTTGGCCTGAATTCCACGCTTGGCATGCGCACCAAGTCGGTGGGAGTGGAAGCAGATGTGGGATCCGCTCCCGGACGTGGTTGCGCTGCAAACGTGATTTCACGCGGGATGGCCAATTAAGGTCCCCCAAGCATGAGCGGCGTCTTCTGAATAGTCGGGAAGGGCCCGGTGGGGGGCAGGGGGTTTGTCGGGCACCGGATTCACTTGAGACCTGGCGGGCACTTTAAAACCCACAAAGGCAGGTCCTTGAAGGCTGCCAGGGGAGAATCTTTAGAGTTGGCCCAGAAACTGGAACAATGGCCTCACCAGCAGCAGGAAACATCAGGCGGGAGTGCAAGTCAGGTGGGCACTGGGCATCCCCCCCTCTTGCACCCCCATCCCTGACCACACCCCTCCCACCTCCCCCGTCTCTCAAATGACTGCCTCACCGTCCTTGTGGAGGAGGTCGGTGTGAGGTGGGACACTCTCGTACCCAGGAGTGGCAAGAGGAGGCCACCGCACCAGACTAATAAAGCATGGGAGGAGGTGGCAGCCTAGGTCAACAGCCATAACGTTGTGCAGTGTACATGGGTGCAGTGCCACAAAAGGCACAACAACCTGCTGTGCTCGGCAAGGGTAAGTACCGAGTTGGCATGGATCAGTGTAGAGATGTGATAAGGGCTGGCTGCTCCCCCCCCCACCACTGTGGAGCTCAGGGTTGTTAGAGTCTGAGTGCCAACTGTCAATGACACTGGAGCTGACCAAGGGGATGAGTCCTGTTTGCTTGGCCTGAGTGCCTTGCGGGTTGAGGGCCACAACTCAGATGTGCCCTGCAAGGTGTTCCTCAGGTGGGGTTGCAATGGTGCTGCGGGTAGAGATTGGAGTAATCAACGCTCTTCTGTACTTTCAGGAGAAGAGGAGCCATAACAACATCGAGGGGTCAAGGACAGAGGAGGCCACCCAAACCTCCTAATCATGACGTGGTATGAAGTGGATGCATTGGAGCTGGAGAGCTGCCGCCCACCTCGGTCAGCCGGTTATGGGGAGGCCGGGGTCTTTAATGAAGGTAAGAGTGCAGTGCATTGAGGTGAGAGTGTCAGATTGTGCAAACATTCTTCTGTAGTCTCATCATTGATGGGAGCCTCAAACCAGGATCCCCCATTGATCATTGAAAGGCAATGGCACCATGATGCAAATCTTCACTGTCTCACCAGTGCCTGGTATGCACAGTGACAGTGTGACTTAAACTAATGACATGTCATTGTTCTCCCTTAGATCTGCCAGCAAGCAATCGAACGCAGGATCCCAAGGATCTACTCCTGGCACCAGAGGACCACGAGGTTTTAGATGCACCTGTGTAACACCCCATCTCTGAGCCAGGCACCAGCGCAGATACCAGCACTTCAGTGGGCATTAGATCTTTGGCTAGAATGTCAGTGCACAGCAGTGAGGGCACTTTACACTCGCTTGAGGAGCAGGCGGAGGCAGAGAGTGCCCAGGATGCTGGCAATCGGAGGACTGCTGGGGACCAGGACCATTCTGAACCAAAGGCAGATGATGGGCATCTGGAGCCGCCAATTAGGCGGCAAATGCTGGATGTCCAGCAGGATGTGCGGGAGGATCTGGCAGAGATCCATGAGGGCATGCGGCCATGATCCATTTTGTGGAAGAGTCCATTCGGAGGATCAGCACTGCATTGACCTCATGGCTGAGTGCACTTCCTCCTCCAATGAGAGAGTGGCGACTCTCATGGAGAGGCAGCTCCAGGGACAGAATCAGGGGTTCCTGGGGTTGCACTCGCATCTGCAAGCCCTTGCACAAGCAAAGACCTCAGGTGGTCAATGCCAGTGTGGGAGATGGATGAGGTACCTGTACCCCAGCTAGGTGCCTGTCCATTAACGGCGAGCAGGGAGGTTCACAGGTCCAGGGCAACCTCACGTTGGCGCACAAGCTGCATGTCATCTCTGCGGGCCCCTCTCAGGGCACCTTGGATGATGGCAGCAGTTCCTCCGCCCCTCCACCAGTGACCATGGCATCTGAATGGGCTGTGATGGCCCCAGGCAGGGCCAGCACAGGTTCCATGGGCCAGAGGATGACCGCCAAGGTCATCAAGGCCAACAGGACAGCACAGTCAGCAGGCTCTGTCCAACGCCGCTGCCAGTGAGGGGGTTGGGGGTGGGCGGGGGGCAACAAGGTGTAGCAGTTGCAAACATATGTTTAAGGCACCATGAGCACAAAACAGAGTGTTCACAGATGATCTTCTGTTCTGCCATGTTTTGTTAATATATTTACTGGTGTGGCCATTAACACCATATATAGTTCTGTTCATTTCATGTGAATGTCAAAATTATCTAAATTTTGCTTTTGTCTTAATGGCCCAAGTTTGCTTCACTTGTTTTGTAGGTGCAGGGTACACCAGTATCTAATGCTGGACATGAATGACTCTGAACTTTATTGCACAGGCACTGAGTGGACTTTGGGTTCAAAGGAAAGTGTCATTTCAGACATCCTGGATGGAGGCGGTAGCCCTGGCATGAGATGGTAGCACTTATTTGGCAGCTTGGCTGATGGGCCGTTGGATCAAGGCATCCCTGGTGTCCCTGCCTCCCTGAAGGATCCAGAGGCCTGGTTCCACGTCCTCAGCATTCTCCTCACTGTACTCCTCTGTACACACCATTGGATTCATCCTCTGTGGCCTGTGGAGCTGCCTCAAGATCCTCTTCCTCCAGTGGGTCCCCACTATCAGTGAAACCCACTCTGGAGGGTAGTGTAGTGCTCCCCCTGAACAGTCAAGGCGTCGGAAGAGCATCTTCAGAAGACCTCTCTATCACCGCCCTTGTGGAGGCATGACTCCGATTATAACGCTGCTCTGCCTCTGTTCTTGGGTGCAGAGAGGCGTCATAAGACACCTTTTCAACAGATAGCCCTTGTCACCCAGCAGCCACCCATCCAGTCGGGCTGGAGCACTGAAGAGCCTCGGCACCTCTGATTGCCTGAGGATATAAGCATCATGGGAGCAGCCAGAGTACCTTGCACAGACTTGCAGAATCTGCATCCTGCGGTCACAAACTATTTGGACGTTCATTGAGTGGAATCCCTTCCTGTTGATGAAGGTACCCGACCAACCCATTGGCGCCTTGATGGCCGCATGTGTTCAGTCGATTGCACCCTGGATGAGGGGGAACACAACAATCGCTGCAAACCCTCTGGCTTGCTCAGCCTGGCTGATCTTGTCCATAAGGAAATGAATAAATGTCATGAGCCGCCTGAACAGATCTTCTATCACTAGCTTGGCACAATTGTGCAGAGCTGATTGGGATACTCCACAAAGATCCCCCCTGATCCCGGGAAAGAACCAGAGGCATAGAAGTTGCAGGTCACTGTGACTTTCAGAGCCAGTGGTACGGGGCTTCCACCCACACAGTTGGAGGTGATCGCAAGCCCAATCATATGACAAATGGAGGCCACAGTCTCCCTGGAGAGGCGGAGCCTCCTTTGACATTGCATCTCGGACATGTTGAGGGAGCTGCATCACTGCCTGTAAACCCTGGCAGCAGAATAGTGGCGTCTCCTGCGGCCCCTTATGCCTTGGACTTCCTGCTGGCCCTGCGCCCCTTGTGCCTGCGCCTCTCCTCCCACAGGTTGCTCCCTTGGAAACTGCATTGGGACAGCTGGCCTCCTCTCCCTTCTGCCCCTCTCTTCCTCCTCAGAGGAGGTGCCACCAGCAGAGAGCACCATCCCCATTACCAAGGTAACAGAAGGCTGCCTGAAACCTGGAAGGGTCCACACAATCAAAATTCTCCGGGGGCCTTGGAGACGCCAATGAGTTCTGAAATAAAGCCTAAAAACGCTAAGAATGAAGCTCAGAACTGAGATGAAGTTGTCAAGTTCAAATAAGCAACCAGCAGCAAACTATCTCCTAAACTCTTCACTACTCACACTGGCAATGCTGCTGACCCTTTTTATCCCGCCCTTGGATGAGGTTTCGTCAAAAGTCTGCTGCCCGCCTGCACGTTTTGCCCACGAAATTGTACAGGCAACCTAAAATTGACTGCATTTGGCATCTTAATGGCCTTAAGTGGTCTTTTAATTGATGGCGGGCACAGCTCCGGCTCCGACACTCACACGCGCCTGCCGACCTGAAGATTGCTCACACACGGGATGGCGTCGGGACGTTCGCCCGATGTCATCTTGCGCTATTTCATATCCGTTCAGGTCGGGTGTGCCCTTGCCCACAAGGCATAAAATTCTGCCCTTCTTGTTTCTCGGCGAGGTGAATTTCGAAACTATTGCACGAGCTCTAGAAACGAATTTCTTGACAAATGTAATCTTGATGTGCTGCTGTGGCAAGAGCTGGAATTCCGTGAAGAAATTGAAAAACTAAAATTGAAGCGACAATTAAAAAAGAGGCGGGTAATAATTCTAAGGTAATTAGCATGAAGCAAAGTGTGGAAAATATGAAGTGCAAGCAAAACCATTAGAAAGGCTCATAAACTGCAGGCAGCATTAAGGGAAATAATGAAGGACTTTATATAAATAATAAAAGTTTAATATTTTTTGCTAAAAAGGAAAGCTTTTTCAGGACTATGGAGAAAAAGCAGTGAGACGGGTTGTTAGCCTTTTCCAAGAGCTGGCGCAGGTGAGGTGGACCATTTGCGTTGTATAATTCCATGAAAAGGCTGGACTGATAACGGACAAAAAAGCACAGGTTATGGAGGATGCCGTAGTATTAAATTGCCTTGGTTTTCACAAGAGTATGTGGGGCTGCAAGTGATTGAGTATACGGAAACCCTATCAGTATTTCTGTATTTGCGATCGAATACGCTCAAGGACAGGAACAAGAGTTTCGGCCCTTATGATATTGTGTGCAGCAGCAGCATATGTGACAGGAAAACACTCCTATCCTGACAAGAAATGCAGCACTGACACTAAGTAAAAAGTAAAACACATGAATTGAATATCTGTGTAACGTATCATTAGCAATTTAAGTATAGTTGGCATTCTATGAACACTTACAGGTGATAAATCAAAAGGTACAGTTGAGCTGATCGTTTGGCTGGCTATCATTCCCAATGCGATTTATGATGGGTTAACCAGGGATTGTGTCACAGAGGCCAATGCATGTCAAGACCTGCCAAAGCACATTCTTTAACCACCTCTGTGGCCTCACCTTTCAGACCTCACAGCTAAACTCTGATGTTTAATGGCAGCTCTGTCAGGTTTTCATTTATTTTAGCTCCCTATGTCTAATGCATGGGCTTCAGCAAACGTGGTGAGATTTTTGCTTGTTCCTGGAGCAGCATGTCGGCTATCAGAAATGATTAGTTTTAAGTGGCCTAAATGGCCTAACTGTATTGACCTGGTTCCACGTAGCTATCTACTGATAATTAAATGGATTTTTCTCCCCAAGCTAGTGCGTGGAATTCATGATAAGGCTATGCAATGGTGATTTGTTAGAAATGACCTTTACTCGACTACAAGTGCCAAGCCTCTTAGAACATGATCCTTTGTTCATGTGTCTTTTGCTTTTTGCTCCCAGTGCTGTAGAAGGGGCTTTTTTAAAGTATTTATTATTTTAAGTACAGCCACCCTTCGCAATTCCACTCTGGACATGAGCCAAGCGTATCAATGAAGTCTCTTGAAAGGTTTGGAGCCCTTTCTCTCCACTGTAATATTTCTCAACCTTTGGTGAACATTTGTGTCATATTCCATATGCAAATCTGACATTTATCCAGCACAATTTGTTCACGCTGACTGATGTGGCTTTAACATACGTGCTTAGATTAACAAGTCTTCAATGTGAAAGGGTTCTTACTGAATATGTTTAATTTCCTGTGGATTTAAAATGAAACCTGCTTAGAGAGCTGCGGGAAGGTCATGCTTAAAAAACATTCAGTGTACCTAACAATGGAACATAGGTTTACGCAGCTCCTTAGATGAGCTGTTTGAAATCTCGGCTGAATCAGTGAGAAGCACAAATAGGAGCTGAGCTGTTAAGCAGAGGTGGAGTTTATCCCCACAGGGACAGATTGGCGAATGATAAATTAATGCACAATTACTCAGGCAAATAATGGGACCATTGGAGAAAGAAAAGGACTATTTTAATTAAATGTGATGATGGCAAGGACTCTTCGTAAGGGAGCAGTAAATTCACAAAGCTATCGCAGGTCTGCGTCTTGACACAGCATGTTCCAGAGTGGAGCCAATATTCAACCTATTATTTAACAGTAATCCCAAAATGGCAAAATATCAGAGGGTTGGAAAGCAGCTGTGCACCATTGACCATAATAGGGGATGATTTCCTCAGTGCAACATGTTTATAAAGAACAGGCTTAGATCTTGATAAAGGTAACGCACAGAGGATTCATTCTGCCAGAGTTTTGAATTGAACTGATAAAGCAGAGTGGACCAGAGGATGATAAAATGAGTACACTGGATCTCAAAAGAGCTGCACTTGAGTCAATTGATGACGATAGACTAGGAAGTAAAACCAGAAGTGGGAGAGAGACGGAGGAAACATCCATGATGGGCTAGAAAGGAGGCAAGTGGCAATATTACAGTTAGCTAGAGCTGAAATAAGCACAAAGAAAGGATTACTTTTCAAAAGGGAAGAGATGGAGGAAAGCAGGGTAATACATCCAAAAACAATAATTGAAGCAGAAATGAAACACAAATCAATGTAGAAGTAAAAGGATAAAAAATCCAGAGAATGTTGTTAGGTTTATGGTCAGCTGCTGTAAAGAAACACAAAGCAGTCTTCCCATTTCTAACTATATGACAAAATGTCCATTCAAAATATCTGAAAATAATAGACTTCTGGCCATACTAAAAACAGCGCCAGTTCAAAACTTCCTTATTCCATCAGCATTGCGTATTGGCAATAGTGGAACAGTATAGTAGAGCAAGAGAAACTTTTAGCAAGTGACAATAGGATGTTAATGACACCAAAATATAAAAGAAACTCAGTCCTTGCTCTAAATGCTGCCATTTCCACCTGCATTCTGATTAAAGCGATTGACTGATTTTATAACATGGAGGCATGTAAACAGTCATTTCCGTCACCATTGTACATCATTTTAAATGTTGGTATTTAAGTCCTTAAATTCATACGGTGCTGCAATACATATCAATGGTTCACAAAAGTCATACATTATAATTCTTACTCAAGTGCCTACCTTTTTCTAAGGTGAAATAACAACACCCAAGTTTATTGTATGTTTTATTTTAATTCGCAAGTGGCTGTTTGTATCATAAGATTAAAAATGTGAAGTTACTGTCTGCTGGAGGGTGTTATATGTTTATAATAAAAAGTTATTTTAGATTATGTTAGATATTAGGCAGCAGCTCTTTGCCAAAAATGTTTGGAGTAATCTGTCAGGCAAGATAATAGAGAAGAAAGCTCTATAGTGGTCAGGATAAAGGTGAGAGGGTAGATTTAAGACAATGCTAAGCTTCAGCAGTTCTTTCTTGTTGTTAACTGTTCTGGTGTCACAGTTGAACGAAGGAATCATCAAATCAATATCTATCTCTTCCTATCATCCCACATGATCTACGATAAGGTCCCACATCCAATGAATGCATAATCTCGAGGAAAGTACAAAGCAGTCTGAACTTATTGACCTGCTGACAAGAGCCCAGGAGGACAATGATGTTTACAGTATTGGAAAAAGTTTATACTGTATTACTGAAAAGATAGGCCCATTTCGACGATCATTGAAAATGATGTGTGGTGTGCACCTATTTTTGTGCAGTTGTGTTTGAGGTACACGGTTTTCTTTGTTGAACTCTGTGCCACAAGGGAGGCCAACAGAAGAATGGCAACTTGTCTAGAGGATTGGGACAAGCAAGGGTGAGTGAGGGTGTGTGGGGAGTTCGGGCAGGGGCATATGTAGTGAAAGAAGGCTCCAAGCGAGGACAGGTGGCGTGGAGATGGAGGAGTAGAAGAGGGCCCCGAGGGAGGGTAGGGGATGGGGTTGGGCATGGACGTCTGCAGTAGGAAGTGTTACAATCACAAGATCTAAGCCTGTTCTTTATAAACATGTTGTACTGAGGAAATCAGCAGATGTTATTTCTGAGCAAACCAGGCCCCAGAGTGAAGTCTGTCTCACTGATTAGAAACGCTTTTCTCAGTTGTGAAAATGAGGAGGAAAAGCAACTGACCTCAAAAGCATAGAACTCCAATAACACCTTTAGAATTTTAAAAATTAAAATATTTATTAAAAAATAAAAAAAATTAAGCACAGAAAATTAAAGTTACACAGTTAAAACAGACTTACAGAAGAGCCTCAAAAAAAACCTGCTTGGCCAAAAGTACACAATTAAATTACCTTCTTGGCAACAACCCCCTTATAGATTTTAACCATAAAAATCCAGTAATATTACCCAAATCAAGGAATTGTTGTCGCATTAATAAAGGTTCACCTCATGACTTCTCAAACACTTCCACTCTGATGTGGAATTCCAAAAGAGGCTCAAAAACAAAACTGTTTCCTAAAACACAGACTTTCCTGGCTTATTACTGGGTGGCTGCTTCCGATTGAAAACTTTCACAGCTTTTTTAATGGCTCACACACCAAAGAGCTGGTCTTCAGGATTTTCTCCCACAGCCACTACTGACTTAGTTAAATATCCATCCTGAAATACCTTTTTCCCTCTTTCATCTCATGTTCCATTGTCCTCAAGCACCTCTTTGAACTCAACTTCTCCAAATCTTTCACGTTTTCTATTTTGTCTCCACTTTCGGGTCAAAAAAATTTAATGTACTTTCCCCTGTTTACTCTGGCAGCCTTTGTAAGATACAAATGTTCCTTGCCACCTCTGAAAAACCTTTTAAAATTCAACAGCTGAAAAACCAAGTTTCCCACTGATTTCACAATATAAATTTTAAATCCATCCTATTTACTTGTAACTCAACCTCGCCATAACCCCTCATTACAAATGCATCAACATAACACCTTTAACCTTTCATCCCATAGCCTTCACAGGCAACCTGTCTCTAGAAACCTCCCCCCTGTTTAATTAATCCTGGGCACACAAACACACATGTACACACAGCTTTCTTTACCTACACAGAACAGTCACATAATCCAAAACATATATATAATAAATATATCTCTCTCAACACAGAAGGGCCTAATGTATTGGATGTGGTTAAGGGGTGGGTGCAGTCAGTGATGATAAACAAAATAAGGGGCCTAAAGGGTGGGGTCAGTACTATATGTGGGTCCTTTCTCACTGGAAGAGGGAACATTCACAGTCACCAGGGGGAGTTTGATTTGGTAGTAGGGAAGGTCCAGTCTTAGGTAGGGATATTCAAAGGTCTCATTAGGCAGATGGTGGGATCTAACAGAAACATAAATTATGATGCAGGGAGGGTCTAGGAACTGAGGAGGAATCTTGATGGGAATGTGGGGTAGGCTTAGGGGTGGGGGAGATGGCATGTCCACTTCCACAATGATGTGGTCCAGAGTGGTGGGGGAGATTCAAGGGTTACTAAAGGAAGGTGCACAATGATTTTGAGGGGGCCAAGAGTGGAGTGTCTTGGATTGCAAAGCAAGGGGCATTCACATGCTGTAACTGGCCATTTTTTAAAATCATTTGTAGCTACAAAGAGTTCAGGTCTAAGTGGTAGGAGGGCAGTGTGGCGTGGGTAGGGTTTTGGGTGTGGACATTGGGAGGAGTTGAAAATCTCTCTGCTTAACCACTTTATGGAGGAAACCCATGGACACACAAGTTCTCATTTTTTGTTTGCCTTTAACGCACAGTTCACTTGACAGGATACCTATACACCCAATCTTCCTACAATGTCAGGAGCAGGAGGAGAAGACATGGCAAAGGAGGGCTCTCGCCGGTCACCAACTGTGGCCGCGATGCCAGTAGCAGGCAGCACCAGAGGGGGAGGGTGATCAGGAGGCAGCCAAAATGTATATTTGTGCAGTGGGGGGAAATGACAGTTCTAATGTTGGGATTTGGGGACATTATTGCGATAGTGTGGTGGGACATATCTGAACGTGTTGGATTTGACCTGAATATACTTGATGCTAACCTTGGATGACAAAGATGGAAAAAGCATTTCGTTTCCCAGCACTGTCATCTATCATCCTGAGCACAAGAACTTTTCAAATAAAATCAAATATTTATATGGTTAGCCATCATGACTTTTATTTTTTTTTAAAACCTTGCCGTGGGGGACAGCCTCAACAACAGTCTTTGGGTCATCCTGTCAAACTAGTGGTCTCTAAAGACAGTTATGCTGAGAACTGTCAGTCCATGTATTCTGATAGATGAAGTGTTTTAGCAAGCAAATATGTGGAGCATTACTCTTCCAATCCTAGTGACCGTTCAAATGCATCCACTTTATTAAAACTTAATAAAGTCAGTTTCCACAGAGTGCTAAGTGGATCACCTTTCATAATAAAGTTAGATCAGGTCAGAGAAGGGAAAAGTCACTAAGATAAAGATTCTGATCAGAAATGTAATCTTTTAGCTTTCAAAGCCTCAAGTAATTGTTCCTGACAGATTCCTTTACATTTCTGGAAAGCAACTGAGTGGCAGATAATGAAAAATAAAGATCTATTTTTATTGCATGAAGCTTGACTGCTAATAGTTTCCAAAAGCAATGAATGAGGGTCTGACCCAGAAACCAAAGCTTGCCGGAGTAGAGCTTTTATTTTATTTCTTGTCTTAATGAATTCAATGTTATATATTTGAACTGAAGAATTGAACTATTTTCTACTTTATCCTTATTCTGGTAGCAACAGGCATTTCCACATCCAATACAGCATTGTATCATAATTTAAATAAAGAGTAATGCTCCAACGATGTGAGCCTGACCTTCTGACCAGCAGTTTCTGGCTATATTTCAATCTCCAGTATCCATATTGTTTTGCCTTTGCACTAGAGCTCCAGCAACCTTGTTACATTTCTTCTGGGCCTATGATCAGCAGCTCTCACCAAGAACAACTACCTGCATTTATATAGCATCTTTAAGCCCTGCTCCCTGAACCAACCCAGAATGGACGGGCCATTGTGTCCGGATGCCCGAAAACTGCCTCCCTCGGCAGGTTCTCTTCTCACAGCTCTCCGTTGGCCAACGCTCAAAGGGCGGCCAAAGGAAAAGGTATAAGGATACGCTCAAGGTGATCCTAAAGCACAGAGGCATTAACACCACTGATTTGGAGGAGAATACTGCCAATCACTCAGCATGGCACCGCCTACTGCATCAAGGCACAAGCCACTTCGAGGCTTAGCGACTCGACAGCGAGGCAAAACGGCAGCAGCAGAGGAAGAAGAAGGAAGCATACCCGGGGCTGCAATTTCCACTCCCCTGCGCAACAACTTGACCCCACTGCAGAACAACACGCGGATCCAAAATTGGGTTCCTCAGTCCTCTGAAGTCTCACCAAGCCTGTCAGACGTCCGAGTGATTGCTGACGCCACCATCGATGCATATTATAAAACATCCCAAAGCACTTCACAGGTTCACTACAAACATAATTTGACACAAAGCCATACAAAGGGAGATTAGGACATGTGAGCAAAACCTTGATTGAAAAGATAGGCTTTAAGAAGTGTCTTAAAGGAGGAGAGGTGTAAACGTTTATGGCGGCAATCCCAAAGCACAGGGCTATAATGCTGGAAAGCGATTCCTAGACTAATTTCCATTTTCACTGAAATCATTGGAAGTAAAAATGGGGCATTTTCCATAATGGTACTATAATGAGTGGGCAATCCAATAATTTCAGCTTTATGCCCACGTGGCAAGTTGAAATTCTACCCAAGTTCATACTTTAAAAAGTTGCTTTCATGTTCAAGCATTGTTCAACCACTTCTCAAAATGTCAGCTGCGGCTCAGTTGGTAGCACCCTTGTTTTTTCATTCAGAAGATTGTGGATCCAAGTCCTAGCCATGTGACTTGAGCACAAATATCTAGGCTAATGCTCCAGAGCAGTATAGAGGTCATGCTGTGTTGTCAAGAAGTGTTAAACTGAAGCCCTATCTGCTCTCTTGGGTGGACATAAAAGATCTCATGACACTATTTTGAAGAACAGAGGATTATTTCTAGTGTCCTCACTAATATTCATCCCTCAAACTAACATCACAAAAACAGATTAGCTGGTCATTATCACATTACTGTTTGTGGGAGCTTCCTGTGTGAGAATTGCTGCCACATTTCTGACATTACATCAGTGGCTAGACTTCTAACAAACTCCATTAGTTGAAAAGTGCTTCTGGATGTCCTGAGGTCACCAAAACCCTTACATACAGGCGCATTTCTCTTTCTTTTACTCTTGTACATTTAGCTAAGGGGAATTTCCTATATACAAAGATGGAGCAAAACATTCAGCCTATTATGTGTTGTGTTTAGGTTAACATGCTCAAGTTAACTAATTAACTGATAATCTCATTATTGATCACACAAATTCACCAAGGATACCCACTGCATTCTCTTATTTTTTTTCAATTAGGTAATGGATATCATGCCATAAAGGGTTAATATACCTTTTACAGGATGGCGTTCTGGGAATCTAATAACATAATTCATGGGAAAATATATTTTCATGAATCTTCATCATATAATATTCGCCTATCGAGTTTGTATCTGAAACAGAATAAGCGGAATTGTGACTTCAATTTACAACAATTTCTTTGTTGAAAATAAGTGACCTGAGAGTTTAACAGTTTATACCTGGAGGGATGAATGTCAGAAAAGCGGGTGATAAGATAGTGCCTATGCTACTGAACTGGTAATCTTGAAGGTGGGACAAATAATCCACAGACATGAGTTCAAATTCCACCAGTGTAACGATGGAATTTAAATTCAGTTAATTAAACAAATGTTTGGAATTAGAATAAAGTCTTGCATCAATAATGTCAACCATGTAAGTGTTGCTCTGAAGAAGAGTCATACGGACTTGAAACGTTAATTCTGTTTCTCGCTCCACAGTTGCTGCCAGGGCTGTTGAGTTTTCTCAGCATTTTCCTGTTTTTATGCAAACATTGGATTGTTGTGAAAATTTAATTTCTTCACTAATCTCATTCAGGGAAGCAAATCTGCCATCCTGCCTTATGTGTGACCCCAAACCACAGCAATGTGATTGACTCTTTACTGCTCTTCGAAAAGGCCTAACAAGTCACTAAGTTGTCAAGCAGATGGCTCACTGCCAACTTCTCAAGTGCAATTAGGAATGAGTAATAAATGCTGTCCTTGCCAGCATTGCCTACATCCTTAGAATGAATAAAGAGCGGAATCATCCCAGATTTGCAAAAAGTGCAGTAGCAGGCGTGAAAAAATACATTTTACCCACCGGCCGTCATGGCAAGTTTTCACATCGTCCCCTTCCCACCTCATTCATTACGCAGCCACAGGAAACATGCCGTCTCGCTGGCTGGGCAGACTCCAAATTTCCCGCCACGCCATTACCTTGCCAATTTCTCACATAGGGCACCATATTTAAACTGCAGCTGAGCGCACACTTCTCAATGCTTGCAGCTCAGGACTGCTCCAGTGAAGACATGGCCCCAAAAGCCAAGAGGAGTTCAGCCCCCCGATTCAGTGATGTATCCCTGAGATGCCTCCCGGATGCAGTGGAGGCCCTCTGCAATGTCCTCTATACCCACTCTGGCCACTGGAGGCCCATCAATCTCACCAGTCCGGCTTGGGAGGCAGCAGCAGAGGTCGTCAGTGCCAATGCTGCACACAAGAGGCCAGCCATCCAGTACAGAAAACGGATCAATGTCCCCATCTGTGCCACCAGGGTAAAGCAACCATCTCATCACTCTAAACTCACACACTCACAAGGCCATCACACATTCACTGGCATCTCACTCACTGCCAGCTCAAGGGACATCATTACTCACTTTGTCTCACTCACCCTCCCATGTCTATCTGGCCTCATCTCTTCTGGAGGCTGACTCCTCAGCCCACACCATCTTGAAGCCACTTGCACAGAACAACATGTGCCCCCCCACACACCCTGGGATACCCTCCTTCCCCAGTACAGCACTCACCCTGCAGCCTCTTCTCTTGCCTGTGGCCTCTTCTCCCCCATCCCCAAGCAAGCCCTAGCCATGCAGCCATTGAAAAGCCACCCCATAAGACCATAAGACCATAAGACATAGGAGCAGAAGTAGGCCATTCGGCCCATCAAGTCTACTCCGTCATTCAATGAGATCATGGCTGATCTGATAATCCTCAATTCCATTTTTCTGCCTTTTCCCCATAACCCTTGATTCCTTTACTGATTAAAAATCTGGCTATCTTAGCCTTGAATATATTTAACGAGCCAGCCTCTACAGCCCTATGCATTAATTAATCTATAGGTTCACTACCCTCTGTGTGAAGAAATACCTCCTCACCTCTGTCTTAAATGGGTGACCCCTTACTCTGAGTCCTAGACTCTCCCACAAGGGGAAACAACTTCTCAGCATCTACCCTGTCAAGCCCCCTAAGAATCTTATATGTTTCAATAAGGTCACCTCTCATTCTTCTAAACTCCAATGAATACAGGCCCAACCTACTCAACCTCTCCTCATAAGAAAATCCCTCCATATCCAGGACCAACCTTGTTAACCTTCTCTGGACTCAATGCCAGTATACCTTTCCTTAGATAAGGGGACATAAACTGTTCACAGTATTCAAGGTGTGGTCTAACTAGTGCCTTATGTAGTTTTAACAAGACTTCCCTATTTTTATACTGCATTTCCGTTGAAATAAAGGCCAACATTCCATTTGCCTTCCCTATTACCTGCTGAACTTGTATGTTAGCTTTTTGGGATTCATACAGGAGTACACCAAATCCATCTGTGCTGCAGCTTTATGCAGTCTTTCCCTTTTAAATGATATTCAGCTCCTCAATTCTTCCTGCCCAAGTGCATAACCTCACATTTTCCCACATCATATTCTATCTGTCAAGTTTTTGCCCACTCACTTAACCTATATCCCTCTGTAGACTCCTTGTGTCATCCTCACTACTTACCTTCCCGCCTATTTTTGTGTCATCTGCAAACTTGGTGATAGCACACTCACCTCTCTCATCAAAGCCATTAATGTATATTGTAAATAATTGAGGCCCCAGCACTGATCCCTGTGGCATTCCACTAGTTACAGGTTGCCATCCTGAAAATGCCCCCCTTATTCCAACTCGCTGTCTTCTATTAGTTAGCCAATTCTCTATCCATGTTAATATACTACGCCAACACCATGGGCTCTTATCTTATTAAGTAGCCTTATGTGCAGTATCTTATCAAACGCCTTTTGGAAATCCAAATATATTACATCTACTGGTTCCCCTTTATCTATCCTGATTTTTACCTCGTCAAAGAATTCTAATAAACTTGCCAGGCATGGTTTCCCCTTCATGAAGCCATGCTGACTCTGCTTGATTATATTATGTATTTCTAAATATTCTGTTATTACAACATTTATAATAGACTCTAACATTTTCCCAATGGCAGATGTTAGGCTAACTGGCCTATAGTTATCTGTTTTTGTATCCCTCCCCTTTTGAATAAGGGTGTTACATTGGCAGCTTTCCAATCCTCTAGGATTTTTCCAGAATCTAAGGATTCTTGGAAGATTACTACCAGTGCAACCATTATCTCTGTAGCTACTTCCTTTTGTATCCTAGGATACAACCTTTCAGGTCCAGGGAACTTATTGGTCTTTAGCCCCATTAGTTTCCCTAGTACTTTTTCTCTAGTGATAGTAATTGTATTTATTTCCTCCCCCTCTTTTGTCCCTTGATTATTTAGTATTTTTGGAATGCTATTAGTGTTTTCTACCATGAAGACTGATGCAAAGTATTTATTCAACTCTTCTGCCATTTCCTGGATCCCCATAATTATTGCCCCAGCCTCATTCTCTGAGGGGCCTATGTTCACTTTGGCCTCTCCCTTCCTTTTTATATGTTTAAAGAAGTTCTTACTGTCCATTTTTATATTACTTGCTAGTTTACCCTTAAAATTTATTTTCTCCCTCTTATTATTTTTTTGGTCACCTTCTGTTAGTTTTTAAAACTTTCCCAATCCTCCGGCTTACTACTAACCCTTGCCACATTGTATGTTTTTTCTTTCAGTTTGATACTATCCTTAACTTCTTTGGTTAACCATGGTTGGTTTACCCCTTCCTAGAATCCTTCTTCCTCTCTGGGATATGTATTTGATGTGAGTCATGAACTATTTCCTTAAACGTCTGCCATTGTTCATCAACCGTCTTTTCTGCTAAACTCCTTTCCCAGTCCACTCACAGTCCACCCCCACCTTATGGCTGGTCTGGTAGGTAGAGACCGGCCCGTGAGCCCCCGCTAAAAGTGATGTGGTGCTGTCTGCAAAGCCTGTTGCTGATAACCCCAAGTGCTGCCCGAAGCAAGGTAGGCAAAAAAACCTCGAAGTCCCGAGCGAAGTGCAGCTAACCAGGCGCACATCGCTTACGTACAGTTGTGAAATATGTCGACGTGCCCAGATGATCACATGGGGGATGATCTCGGCAAGCAGGGCTTATCAGGAGATGCTAAGTATTTAAATTAGGTTCCCGACGTGCAGCGGTGGGAAATGCGGCCAGCCATTGACCGGTGGAACGGACAATCACAAACTGGTTTCACAACAGCGTAAACCCAATTTTTAACCTTCTCACCACATAGTCCACTTATGCCCACCATGACACTCGCTGCCAATGGGACCAGATGATTCCGCCCAAAGGGAAAACTGATACTGCCCAACTGCATTTTCTCTAGATGAACTTTCATACCTGTGATGATTTTGCTGATGCCTCAGCATTCAGATGGGATGGGCCCATCTCTAGTATGTCAATTTGGACATGTTGACATTTCACTTAAGCTGTTCCAACTATCAATCAATCCTTAATTTCTTAATAAATAAATAGACACAAACCAACAATATCCAACCTTGTCATGCGTTCTTCATTAAATGTATTGATGGATCTGGCCAGTTACAGGCCATCGAGGCTGCAGGAACAGTGGGACATCCTTAGAGATGCAGTTAGCTGAAGCAATTTGTTTTATTCTATCTAAAATTATGCAGTTTTAAATGGACAAATCTCCCTGTTTTGTTAGGCTTGGCCAATGCAAAACAATAACAGATGCAGCGTGATGAGCAGAGACTATAAACTATTAGATGGAGAGTCATGGAATCAACTCCTCGAAGATTCCTCCAAGGATGTACTCATCTCCTCACCTTAATCACCTTCATGTACTTGGCTTGTAAAAGTCCTCACAAAGCTTTTATGATCGCATCATAATCTGAAAACAATAACATTGCATTTCAAGCATCTTTCACAATTCGTGGCAACGCCTTCCACTTGTGTGTAGATTCTGTAAATCTAGCACTGTGGTGATGGGAGCTTTCCTCGATAAGCTGGCACATACATCTATTATGGCAATCCTGGAGTTGTTTGCAACCTATATATTTATTCTTTATTAAGGCACACATGCCTGTTCAGAATTAATATATTCATAATTTCATGGAGATAATTCACAGTCCCCAGATAATTGTAGAAGATAATAGTAGCTATAGACAATAGAAGGACAATAAGTACTTTGTTTTGGTCACTACTAGAATGTGGTCAGATCTTAGGGTTTTTCACATTAGGTTTGGCTAGCACATAATTAATAACCAGATGCTCAATTTGACAGAACAAAGGAAAGGAGCTGTTGAGATTAGAAACCCAAAGGCCTGATGTGCATTATTTAGATATGGATATACCAAAGAAAATCAAATATTTTTGATAATGTGAGGTCTATCTGCATGAAATAACTGTGAATAGAAGCATCAACCATCATAATAATTGCTTTTTAGTGGAATAAGCAGGCATTCATACTGTGCTGCATTCTTTACTTCACTTACAAGTGGAGTAAACAGATTTTCACCAGCTAATAAAATAACAAATGAACATGAAACACAATAATACACAAAATTAAATCCAAATAGAATGTCATATACCTAAACAATGTTTAAAAAAATAACACAATCATTGCCTGCTGCCAAACACCAGCATCAAATCCAAAGGAAAAATGCAAAATTTGAAAACTCAACACAGATTTATCCACATTTGAAAAGTGGCAAAAAGAATAGGTTACATTCCAGATGTGTTCTCAGAGATTTGCTGGTTTTAGTTCGGATTTTTGTCATTTTGTTTTTGTTATTTATTTGCAAAGGCTACAACTAAGCCCATTCTATGTGAGCATAAAACTTGGCAAGTGGGGTAGAAAAATGAAGGATCTAGGGGTACAGATAACAAATTACTAAAAATAGTGACATAATTGTCGTGTTATTATAGTAGTATGACATTTTGGTCTTATTTACTGTACAAGACTCAAGGCACCAATCCTTCATGTAGGATTGAGTAAACACATTGTGGGTCCATTTATTAAGATGAGGCACACGAGAACAGTTATACATAGTTATAAAGCTTGAAAACATTAGAGCTGTATGTCTGAACCCTGTGCGAAGCAAAAGTGAAAACATGACACATTTCTCTTCTACTGATGTCATGCTGATATCCCTTAAAGGCATCCTTCAAGAGTAATAAGACCATTGAAAAAGCAAACAAAGCACTGAGGTGAATTTCTCAAGGAATAGAATTGAAAAGAAGAGAAGTTATGCTAAACTTGTACTTGGTTAGTCCACACTTGGAGTCTTGTAAACAGTTCGAGTCCCTATATTATAAAATGAATATACAGGCACTGGAAATGACTTACTAGAACTGAGAGGTAATACCTATCAGGAATGATTGAACAGGCTGGGGTTCTTTTCTCTCGAGAAATGACTGTGCACTGACCTGTAGAAGTCTTTAAGATTATGAAAGGAGAAACGTAGAAAACTGTTTCCATTTGTGGAGTAGACCAGATCTAGGGGCCATAAAAATAAGATAGTCACAGCAAATTCAATAGGGAATTCAGGAGAAATGTCTTCACCCACGGAGTGATTAGAATGTGGAACTCACTACTACAAGAATTAGTTGAGGTGAATACCATAGATGCATTTAAGAAGAAGCTGGGTTAGCATTGAGGGAGAAAGGATTAGAAGGGTAGGTTGATGGGGATTAGGCGAAGAATTGTGGAAGGAGGTTTATGTGGAACTTAATCACCGTCACGGACTGGTTTCTGTAAATACCATCTAATACTATGGCCTAAATTTTTCCCGCGTCGGGCGGGCATGGCGGGAGCGGACAGGGGTAGTTGCGGAGTCGACCGCCGCTAGCGATTGGCTCCGCACCGCCATTTTACACGGGCGGGCCAATTAAGGCCTGCCCAGCGTAATAAGCGATTGGTAGCGCTATCTGTGTGGGCGGGGGGAGGAGGGAGAGTCGGGGCCAGCGCTTTTTTGTGCATGAGCGCAAAAGAGCATTTCATGCCTCAGGGAGATTGAAGCAGTTTGTAAAGACATTTTTACGGAAATTAAAAATTTAATGAGACATGTCCCCTCATTTGAATGTGTCGCATGAGGTGGGACATGCTTTTATTTTTCATATAAAATTTTAATCTAAGTAGTAAAGCTTTAGGAAACCTCATCCCGCTTGTGGTTGGGCGGGCAGCGTAAACAATGACACTAATTAATTTGTTAATGGCCTTAATAGGCCTATCAGTTATCGGCAGGCGCGCAGCCAACTCTGGTGCGCACCCACCGAACGAAACATCGCGAGACAGCGCGATGACGTCAGGACACATGCCCTACTTCATCGTGCATCATTTTATGTGCCGGCATGTTGGGCCCACCCCTGCACACCGACTGAAAAATCCTGGCCTATGTGATGTAATTTATTCACAGCACCATATGAGAAATAAGTTTCAGATGTACAAGACTTACTTTCAGAAGCATGTTAACAATAAAAAATGAGATGAACATTTACTGAAAATTCAGACCATAGATAATGAGACACGCATTGGAGTTCCCTCCAATCCACTTCTTCTGATAATGAATATGTTTTGTTGGCAAAAGCTTCCCTTTTGTATTAATCAAATTTTATTGCACTGTTGGATTGAACTCTACATTACCTTGAGTCTGGTTTTGCCTTGCCTCCTAGTGTAATTTTGTTACAGAAACCTCTGACAGGAACAACTTTCAGCAGGCGTACTCAGTTTCTTGCAGGCAATTGGCAGAGGAACCTATCACCAAGCCTACTTGTCAGCTCCTGTTAATGGAGAGTGAAGTATTAGTCGAATCTTTGTGAAACACATGCCTTGCATCCTTTAATTGGAATTGAAGATGTTCAAAAAATTATCCTTTATGAATAATTTTAATTAACTGTAATTTAGTGGATGTCGCGGCAATGGAAAATTCACACAATTATGAATTAGATATTGTGCATATCAATAGAGTTGACAGGTATAATTCAATGGGGCAGATAAAAAAGTATTTCTTTCTTTGATTTTTCAACTTACTTTCAAACAATTCTTTATTTTTCCACTTTAATTTTGTTGTGTCATACATCACCATCAAAGTGATTTATAATTTATGTCCATGTAATGCAAATGATTGTTAAAAAGCCACTCACTCAATTCCAATTAATTTTAAATGGTTATGGTTCAGAGATATTTGAACTGCTTTTGAAGTCATACTGTCTTCACCTAAAAGCAGCTTGCGATCCTTTTATTGTTCAAAGAGATCAGAACAGTTGTATATCATTTTTTTCCTGATGACATCATAATCAAATAATCTCATCACTTACCTCAACTCAATTTATTTCATTGCAGCGTGTTTATGTAAAAAAGACAATAAGATCCCCAAGTCTGTTTTTTGTGAAGACATTGCCTCTTTATTTATATATGACTAAAAGTATTAAATGTTCACAGTGTATCCCACCACTTTTGAGAGGAAAGTACTGCTCTTTGTTACAGTGGGTCCCACTTGCAACACAGCTAATAAAATGTCTTCAACAATAATTGTCTGCATAGGTGACAATGCTTTTTTGCCAAAACACAGGAGGTGAACATTAAAAAGGTCAATAGATAGTTGCACAATATTTTAAGAGTATGTAAAGATTCAAGGAGAATATATCTAAAAATGTAAAACTGTGGACTGAAGATCTTGAGCAGATTCAGACTACTGCATGGGGAGCAAAAGAATTGCCAGATATAAGACCAAGGTCCACCTAGTTCACCTTCTACTATCCTGGTAGTTGCTTGACCAATGATGGCGAAGTTGTTGACTATTCAAAACAATCAATCTCTACAACAATTAGTTGCAGGTTGTACAGGCAAAGGCTCATCTTTTGGGCCTTTTGGAAAAACATTGCCTCCTGAGGCTAAGGTTGTCAGGTCAGGCACGGTCAGACATCTACAGCCTCCAAGTAGAAGCCTTGCTTCTCCTTGGACCTTGTGGACCATACTTTCCCAGTAGGTGTGCAAGTCACTGCCAACTTCCAGATCCTTTCAATGACTCACCAAAGACATATCCAACGCCTCCCAGCAGGTTGCACAAAATTACATAAGGTAAGTGACTGATGGGATGTTTGCCAGGGCTGGCAATTTTGTCAACTTCACCTGTAATGATGCCGGTCAGAATCAGCGGACACTCAGTCTTGCATCTCTGGCTGGTTTCCCACATGAGCAAGGTGTCATCAACTACACACATGCTAAGCCACACACCCGAAGAACACCAGGTGCAATCAGAAACTGCAAGGGCTTCCACTCTATCAATTTTCAGCTGGTATGCAACCACAAGAAAAGGTTTATGCAGGCATGCACTGGATTCCCGGGGAGCTGCCCTGATGCTTTCACCCTGCAGCAGCCCAAGCTCCCTCAGTTCTACTGAGCTCCTAGCAGACTTAAAGAGCGGCTACCAGAAGATGAGATACCCCATTCAAACTTGGCTGGTGACACCCATGAGAAACTGAACCAATGAACCCCTCAAGCACTACAAGCAAAGACATTTGACAACCAGAAGTGACCAATGTCACCCACATTTCAGAAAAATGACTGGTTGTACCTTTATTCCTATACCAATAGCACCTATTCTGTATTATATAAAATAATCCTGTCAGTCAATACTAAAGATAATAGCCTTTAGTTTCCTGTGTATTGCACCTGGAAACACATAGAATCTGGGCTCAAAACAAACCCGCAAGTCGCAATTTAAGAGATTGTAGAGTTCTGGACATAGAGTGAGGTATGCATATCAGCACAATTCTCTTTGGTCTTTTATGATTGCCCATCAATCCCACAGCACAAATGCATTTTCAGCCACTATAATTGCCCTACCCCCAAGCTACTAAGCATTATGTATGAGCTTCTTGCAATTGTGCTTCCTCTGTGCCTCTCTTCAAATTATGACCAGAGTTTCAGGCACGGCAGGAAGCACTATCGTTTTTCTCATGTGTTATTGAACTTCTTGAACCTAATGTGTAAGCATAAATGATGGTTAACTGAGTTGAAATTTCAACTTTCATACTTAAAGAAGGAATTTAAGGTGAGTCTAGCGCTTTCCTTGGAACCTGATATTTACACGATGCATGCCCAGAGTGAAATTCACAGGAAGTTTGAACGTAAATTGACAACGGCAGAATGGATACAGAATATCAGTAGATCTATCTACTGTAGGGTGCTGTACAATGCTTGGGATTTGGTTCGTGTGATGGGGGTCACCCTACCCACCCCCACCACTCCCCATTGGAGAACCAGTGAGGGCTCTAGGGGGAGCCCCAACATGATTTAAGTGCACTCAGGCAATTAGCTGGCCAACGTCGGGTCTCCCCCAGGATCAAGGACCCCGGAGAGTGAAAATCCTGCCCCCAAGAGCTGCCAGCCATTCAGACGCCGAAGAGTGCCATTGCCAACAGTGCCATCAGGAACGGTAGCTTCTGCTGGCAATGTTCTGAGGCATACCCAGAGAATTGCTAATGGATTCCTGGAGACAGGTGAGTGGGTGGGGATCACGGGGAGAAAGTAAATGGAAGGGAGGGCAAGGGGTCAGAGGCAAGGTCAGTGGGGATGGCTTTCAGTAGATCCCCACCCTCCCGATGCCGGGTCCCTCATACAACACTGAGTGCCTGTCAACAAGGGAACCCCTCCCCCAACGAGGCCACTGCCAAACCCGGCGGAGTTTGCTGGACAGTCTTCGGGATACACGGGAGAACGGTGCGAATCTCATTCAGTCGCTGAGCCATCACTAAATTCTGGTGGGCTCAGAGATAATTGATGTCAAGTGGCTCGTTAATGAGCCTATTTGGCCCCCAACTTAAGTGGGACAGTTTTTCTGCCTCCCAATTCTCCCAGCTCCCTCTGCCATCATGCCTGTTCCAGTGGACTCAAATAAATTCTATCTACCAAAAGAGTGAAAAGAAAACAAACAAAATTTGATTCAGCCAGTAATAATCAAACCTCCTTTCAGCTCTCTGTAAAGTAGCCTCGACAGAAGTTATAGCTGATGATGCTTCAACTTTGGTAGATTTCGATTTGGAAGAAAAATGGCTTTGAATGTTTAATACTCATCCTTGAATTGTGATTGCTCTGCGCCTCACTGCAAGTTAATAAATAGTACAGCCATTCCCTATTTTACATGTATGAAGCTTACCTCACACATAAAATGTTTGAATTAAAAAATTCAAAAATCAAATAAAATCTCACAGAATAAAATCTTTTGCTCATTTCTGTCATGTCACATTGTGAAGATGTCACACCTCAAAAGCTCACATCTCAGAACATGGGGTTTCCACAGGGGGAAGAAAATGAGGTTCTTGAAGTAAGAATCAACACTTGGCCCACTTACTTCCACAAGGTTGGACGTCCCAGTTCTAAGTTTGAACACACCAACATCAGTCTACGTTTGCAACACATTGGCCCCAATATCCAAGAGAAGGCTGCTGTGGGGTTGTAAGGGCCGGGAAACCCAGAAGTGGAGACAACCTGAAGGTCCTGACGAATTCAACAGCAAGACGGCTTTTTGAAAAAAAAGCACTCCATTTCCCAGCTGGCAGCCAGTTGGATTGAGAGATTGTCTGACGGTCGGGTGGAAAAGCTTGTGGCATCAGGCTGAAGTCAGGGAGAGGAAAGGAGGGAGAGAGAGAAAGAGAAGGCCAAGCGGGGAGATCAACAGGTGACCGAGTGAGGTTAGGGGAGAGAGAGAGGCTGTGGGTTGGCAGGGTAGGAGTGCTGAGTGGGGAGTGGTCCAATCTTTGAGAGGGGCCAAATGAGGGCGAACGGGTCCAGTCATGGAGTTGGGACTCCAATTGCGGGGAGGCTGCCTAAGATTATATTGGGTCATTCACTGATCAGAGGCAGGGGAGCAAATTAGCTTCAGGAGGCCAAATGAGAAGCATTTCTGTCCCTCTTGGCCCAGAAGCAGTACTGGAAAGGCATTTAGTTAATGAATCCAGCCTTTCTCACCTATCTTCAGCTGCTGAATTTCCTGAGCCCTAGCTCGCAGACATTAAAATTAAAACTTTGCTTAAATTTGAAGTATGCAGCTTCATTAAAATATTTAACTTATGGATCCACTTCTCGAGATCCACCACTCAACCAGCCCACACCTGTTAATATTGGAAGTTGGTGTATTGGTGGCGAATTGGGGTTGGGTTTCTGAGTATTGATATTTTAAACCCCCTCTAGCCCCTCCCGCCCACACTCAGGAGTTTAAATTACCCTATTGTATCCCACAACCTCTCCTCAAGGCAAACTCATATGACAAATATAAAGTCACAGAAGATAGAAGTGGCTTCCAAATTTTCATCCAAAATATTGATCTGTTTACATTATGTTGCACTGTTACACTGTTGTTGACAGTGGTCACACATTTTATGCACACTACCAATTCCCAGGCTTGCTACATGAGTGAACATTGAAAACACTACACTACAAATAAAATAGCTGCTTTCAATACACTTGTGAAGGATTCAACGACAATAATTTCCCCTCTGCAGAATTCCTTATGTACAGAAAGATGCCTTAAGGCACTACATTATACATTAAGCAAGAAGGAAAAAGCAAAAACAGAGAGGGCTTCACTGGGGAGGTGTCTGAAAGCAGACAACGATTAAAGAGAGACTTCCATAACTAGCCAAATGTTGGCTGACCTGAGCATGAGATTAAGAGCCACTAGCATTCAGGAAACTGTTTGGATTGGGATTCATGATCAAGTAAAGAAAGGAATGATTTCAAACTTGCTTAAATTGATGGCCTGTGTTTACTTTTAAGAGTCAGATATATGAAAATAAATTGTATGATAAGGGGGTTGACAGTAACAGAATTCTCCATGCTTTTGAAAACTGCATATCTTGGCTTCTCAAGGGCCTGAAACAGCAAATTGTTTAAGCTACTGTTTCGATTTAATGAAACAAAAATATGGAGCCAGCCAGCATTTGCCCATCTTACTGTGGAACCGTGTGGTTTCATTGCACTGCACAGGAGTGTCATACATTCCTCACAGCAGTCAGTTATGAGGAAAATGAACTCTCTGAGCACAGAACAAATAACTCAGTTTAACAAGAAACCTAGTGGAGATTTTAACATTTCTTCTCACTTGACCCAACTCTAGCTGAAACTTCATGTTAGGCACACACCTCTTGCTCAATATAACCCACATCTATAATCCCCTTTAGGCTTTTTCTTATAATAGCACCGCTGCTGATCCCTCTGCTAACGTGAATTGCCGAAGGTCTGTGTATGAATAAGTTATCTGTCACTCATGTCATCTTTTACCTGATTTCCTCCTGATCGGAATAATCTGTGACATTATCTAACAGCAATAATGCATTCAGCAGCAATTTTATTATTATTGCCTTTCAGAAACAGTTCAGGCTTGCAGGTTTGTGATGCCCATAGTAATCTCAGTATACATCCGTCACCACCTTACATGCTTTTTAATTCCTATAGATTAATCGTACATACTAATAAAATTATACTTCATTAATATGGTGATAATTAATTGAGGGTTTAATTTAGCTACAAATCTGAAGTGCTCATTTCTTTTGAGTTGGCAGCTGTGAGGACCTTTACTTTCCTGCCTCATTCACGTTCCATCTCTACCTCTACCTCTGGGCTGCAGCAAGAGAGGTTATTCATCAGGGAATTTGATTTCACAGGCAGACTCATTAGGTGTCTTCTTCAGACTACCATTTTCCCTATGAATTTAATGATTTGTAGCAGGCTTGCCAAGGAAAGATGAACACACCCACGTATCTTTAGGCACAAACATTATTAGCAGTGCACAGCTTTATGCTTCAGTGATTTAGCGTATTCAGTGGCAACCCCTCCCTGTACTGACAGCAGTGAGCTGAATTAGGCTACCGTTCTGTCTGCCACTGAATGGCACTTTGTCAGTCACCTCCATAATTTAATAAAATTACATACAAGTCATCAGAGTCCAGGCATTATGAAACACCTCCCTACCTAGATAACAGCTACCCATTGAAAATGTGTCTTCTGCGGATCATTTATACAGTGTATCTGTGAGTAAATCAGACCTAAATCAGTTAGCAAATTCATTCATGTGTCTATATGTGAATGATGTTGACAAAAGTACTGCTATAAAAGGATCTGATTTGTATACCATCTGTAGATTCAGAAGTAATCATAGAGTTGAAGACCTTATAGTTTATATATAGAGCCCCTGGCAATTTTGCAGGTGATCCTTCCTGTACATAGTACAATGGGGTGTAGCAGTTTAGAGAATGTGTTCTCAGCCTCTGGGCCTGAGCTACACAGAATCTCTCTTTGGGCATTGTCCTCTCCCTCTGTCTACATCCTGTTAGCCTTGTTCACTCGGACTCAGCTGTCATAACAATCCCTTTGTCTCCTACCAGAGATTGCGTGAAACCAGCAACCTTTCTTTAATGTGATAATCAGTCAACCATTACCTGTGGATTTCTGTACAGCTCCCCCACGCCCTCCGCATGTTTTGATGAATGTTGTCATGCCTTGGTGCGATATTGAATACTTATTAGAAATGAAAATACGTTATGGGTTTCACAGATGGATCTAAGCCTTCACCTTTTTGAATCTTAGGTAATATATTTGATGATTCTCTTACCCTTAAACCTGTATTCTCCCTAGGTCAATGCCTAATAAAATAAATAGAGTACTGCTTCTGGGTTTCCATTAATCCCAGCCTTTAGTCAGTTGCTAGAGAACAATTCTGGGAGATTGAGCTTCTCAATTGTGAGGGCTTGCTGTTACTTCTCTTACATTTCAACAATGAATACACTCCGAAAGTGCTTCATTGGAGTTAAATTGCTTTTTGGAATGCCCTGAAATTGCAAAAGACACCATATAAATGCAACTCTTCTTTCTTTCACTTTCCCTTCCTTCCCCATTTGTTGTGATTATTGAGGTTTACCTTTGATGAGGGGATTAAAAATCCCATCCGGTGGACATCATAATGCTTCTGAAGAGATAGAGAAGTGTAGGGTTGAGTGGGTAAATTCAGTGTCAAATCAAGTACAGAAAGAGAAATAAAGAAACAACAGGAAAGGTTGGTTAAGATAGAGAGAAAAGACAGAATGGAAATGATAAAAGTATCTTTTTATTTGGATTTTTTTTACATCTCCAACAATTAAAACCTGAAGGAATAAGAATCTGCTTTTAACTTTCAGTGCCAGCAGGTTAACTGCCAATAATTAACATTTATCATCTCATTGAAAGAGTACTTAGATTAAAATGGATAACACTTACTTTTGGGGGAAGTGGTGGCATAGTGGTATTGTCACAAGACTAGTGTTCCAGAGACCTAGGATCAATGCTTTATAGAACACAGGCTCAAATCTCACCATGTCTGGAATAGAAAGTCTGATGATGACCACAAAACCATTGCTGATTGTAAAAGGAAGAACAACCCATCTGGTTCACTAACATCCTTCAGGGAACAAAATCTGCTGCCCTTACTTTACTTGGTCAGGCCTACGTGTGACTCCAAATCCACAGCAATGTGGTGGACTCTTAACTGCCCTCTGAACAAGCAATTAGGGATGGGCAATAAACGTTAGCCTAGCCAGTGACACCCACATCCCATAAATTGATTTTTTTAAAATGTATGTGTCTAGTCCAGTTAGGTTTCTGGTCAATGATAACACCCAGGATGTCACGGTGGGGTTCAGCAGTGGCGACGCTGTTGAATGTAAAAGGAAGGCCGTTGTACTCTTTTGAAGATGGTTGTTTATTGACACTTGTGTGGCGTGAATCTTTTAAACCACTGGTCAACCCAAGCCTGAATGTTGTCTGACTGTATATTGGCACGGGCTGCTTCAGTATCTGAGGAGTTGTGAACGGTGCTGAATATTGTGCATTCATCAGTGAAAATCCCGACTTCTGACCTTTTGATAGTGGGAAGGCAGCTAAAGGCTGTTGGGATAGGACAATACCCTGAGGAACTCCCACAGTGATGCGGTTCATTGTGCCATTTCCATGTGTTCACAAATTCCTCTCTTGAAGCATAAGGGATGACATTTAGAAAAATAATAAAGCCATATTCCAGTAATTAAACAAATTAATTATTACTTTTTAAGGCTTCATTTTTCTTAATTCTGACATTAAAAGGTGCCTGTCTTTTACCAGGAACTGATCAGGGTCTGGAACCTGGGGCAGAATTTTGCCCTCGTTGGGCAGGTTCGGCAGGAGCGTGCAGGGGCGAGCGGGGGCAAGCGGGGGTGAGCAGGGGCGAGCGGGGGTGAGCGGGGGTGGGGGGGGTGAGCAGGGGCGAGCGGGGGCGATGGGGGCAAGTGGGGGCAAGTGGAGGCGAGTGGGGGGGTGGGGGGGGCCGGCGGACTTTGTCACATGACCAGGGATAAATTAGAACTCAGCTTGAAAAAATTATAATTTTTTTAATCACCGAACAAAACCTCATCCTGGCTCAGCCTTTTCGCCTACCTGCCAACTGTAAGGTTGGAGAGGCATCAAAGAATTTGATTAAATTGGTACTTTAATGGCCTTAATAGGCCTGTTAATTGTCGGCGGGCACACTGCTGACTCCCATGTGCACCCATCAACTGAAATACTGTGCAAGGGCGCAATGACGTCAGGAAACTCGGCCTGATGTCATTGCATGTCATTTTATGCTCGTTCAGGCTGGGCGCATGCCCTCCCGGCGAGTGCAATATTTTTCTCCTGGTCTCCTCCAGATGGAATTGTCTTCTGTCAGGACTGGCAGGTCTGCGAGCAGCTCCTCAGGAATCCCATCTCCATCAGTGTGGGCCATGTAGCTGGTGGAGGAAAGGGCTCAGGTTGCCAAGGTGACCAGAACTAGGGACTCACTGCATGGCAGAGGAACCGGGCTGGATGCTGTCATATTAGTTGGTATGGCACGTGTCACTGGGTGGCATTTGACTCACAGTCAAATCTATCAAGATGCTTCAAATAGCATTCTGCACAACTGGACTAGTTGCATTGAGGTGGTTCAAGTATATGGAACTCTCTGGTCTGAATTTACCCCTATTTGGACGGAATTTGGCATCAGCGCCAGACCCTGAAACTTCCCCAGGAGCCTTGGCCCCACAACTTGGGCCATTCCTTGGAAATCCCATGTAAGCCATTCCACTCTGCGCAGGTAGGTTACCTGTATGGGCTGCTCTTGCACACCATCCACTTGCTTGCACATGAACAGGGGAGAGATCACATTCTGAGTGGGGCACAGCCAGAGTGGGTATTGGCAATTTGGTGCAAAGTGGGAATTCAGTGCAGGGGACGAGATGCTCTTTGCAATTTTTCCGTGCTTTTCGACTTCTTAAATCTTCAGAGCGTGGGTCTTGCCCTGCTGCAGCAGTAGAGGCTACAAGGGAAAGGAATCACTGGTAAGTAGTGGATAAGGTCTTTACTACTTTAATTGCTTATAGTTTAAGGTCTTTTTTGTGGTTTATAGTTTGCATATTCTACAGTAACGAGGAGCAGAAAGAAGGTCCCTAGAGTAATTGACTTAAAAGGTTTAATTTAAGGGGATAAGTCATGGCAGGAGCAATCAAAGCTGTGGTATGCTCCTCGTGTTCCATGTGGGAAGCGGCGGACATTTCCAGTGCCCGGGACCAGCATGTGTGCAGGAAGAGTGTCCAGCTGCAGCTCCTGGAAGCTCGGGTTTCAGAGCTGGAACAGCAGCTGGGGATACTGTGGAGCATCTGTGAGCCTGAGAACATCATGGATAGCACGTTTAGAGAGGTGGTCACACCGAAGATGAAGGGACTTGAGGAAGGAAGGGAATGGGTGACCACTAGGCAGTCCAAGAGAAAGAGGCAGATAGTTCAGGAGTCCCCTGAGGTCCCGCTCGCAAATCCGTATTCCATTTTGGAGGCTGAAGAGGGTGCTGGTTCCTCCAGGGAGTGCAGACAGAGCCAAGCTACTGGCACCACAAGCAGCCTGCCTGTACAGGAGGGGAGGAAGGGAGGAAGAGCAATAGTAATAGGGGATTCTATAGTAATGGGAACAGATAGGCACTACTGTGGCCATCAACGTGACTCCAGGATGGTATGTTGCTTCCCTGGTGCCAGGATCCAGGATGTCACTGAACGGCTGCAGGGCATCCTGAAGGGGGAGGGTGATAAGGCAGAGATTGTGGTACATGTTGGTACCAATGATATAGGTAGAAAGAGGGACGAGGTCTTGCATCAAAAATTCAGGGAGTTAGGCAGTAGACTAAAAAGCAAGACCTCTCGGGTTGTAATCTCTGGATTACTCCCAGTGCCATGTGCTAGCGAGCTCAGAAATAGGAGCATAGCGCAGATGAATATGTGGCTTAAGAGTTGGTGCAGGAGGGAGGGTTATAGATTCCTGGATCACTGGGACCGTTTCTGGGGAAGGTGGAAACTGTACTAGTGGGACGGTCTACATTTGAACCAGAGTGGGACTAACATCCTTGCGGGCGGGTTTGCTAGTGCTGTTGGGAGGAGTTTAAACCAAATCAGCAGGGGGATGGGGCACAGAATGTTAGCAGAATAGGGACACATCATAATAAAGTAAAACAATCAAGTCAGAGGGAGTACAGCTGCAATAAGCTTCAAGGGAGTAAGGCAAGGCTGGATGGCCTCTCCTTTAATGCAAGGAGTATTGTAGGTAAAACGAATGAGTTAAGAGTGAGGATTGACATGTGGAATTGTGGTATAGTAGCCATCACTGAGACATGGTTGAGGGAAGGGCAGGATCAGCAGCTCAACATTCCAGGATATAGAATCTTCAGGTGAGACAGGGGAGGGGATGAGGTGTTGCATTATTAGTTAAGGAGTCAGCTATGGCAGTTATGAGAGATGATATCTTGGAGGAGGCTTTGTGGGTAGAGCTTAGGAATAAAAAAGGGGCAGCCACATTGTTAGGTGTTTATTATAGATCCCAGTGGGATCAGTGGGAAATTGAGGAGCAAATATGTGCACAATTTGTGGAGGTGTGTGAAAACAAAAACAATAGGGTAATTATATTAGGTGATTTCAACTTCCCCAACATTAATTGGGATAGACATAATGTTAAGATCTTGGATGGAGTGGATTTCTTGAAATGTGTACAGGAGAACTTTTTAGGTCAATATGTAGAGGGTCCAACAAGGGACGGTGCATTACTGGACCTAATTCTGGGGAACGAAGCCGGACAGGTGGCTGGGGTTGGTGGGGGAGCATTTTAGCAATAGCGACCACAACATGGTACAATTTAAGTTTATTATGGACAAAGAAATCAACAAGTTGCAAAAAAATGTTTTGGATTGGGGGAGAGTGGATTTTAGTAAAATATGACAGGATCTGGCCAGTGTAGATTGGGGACAGTTACTTGTGGGGAAATCTACAGACTAACAGTGGGGGGTTTTCAAAAAGGAAGTGGGGAGGGTACAGGCTCATCATGTTCTCTCTAGGAAGGAGTAACAAGCCCAGAGAACCATGGATGACCAGAGATATTCACATTACGATAAGAGGGAAAAGAGAGGCTTTTAGCAGGTACAAGGGAAGCAAATCAGCAGAGGCATTAGTGGAATACAGAAAGTGCAGGGTGGAGCTTAAGAAAGCAACTAGGAGAGCAAAGAGGGGATATGAGAAAGCTCTGGCTGGTAAAAGTAGGGAAAATCCCAAGAAATTCTATAAGTATATCAATAGGACGAGGATAACCAGAGAAAGAGTAGGGATCATAAGGAACCAAGGGGGCAATCTATGGGTGGGGCCAGATGACATCGCTATAGTGTTGAATGAATACTTCACATCGAAAACTTCACCCAAGAGAATGAGGATGGAGGTATCGAACTTGGGGAGAGAGACTGCGAGGTTCTTAAGCAAATTGATATAGGGAGTGACAAGGTATTGGAGAGGTTGGCAGGCTTAAAAGTGGACAAATCTCCAGGTCCAGATGATTTGTGTCCCAGGCTGGTGAGGGAGGCAAGGGAGGAGATAGCAGGGGCTCTGACCCAAATTTTTAATTCCTCTCTGGCCACGGGGGAGGTGCCAGAGAATTGGAGAACAGCTGATGTGGTCCCACTATTTAAGAAGGGTTGTAGAGATAAGCCATGGAACTATAGGCCAGTGAGTCTCATGTCAGTGGTAGGAAAACTATTGGAGAAAATTCTGAAGGAGAGTATCTATCTCCACTTGGAGGGGCAAGATTTGATCAGGGATAGTCAGCATGGCTTTGTCAGTAGAGGTCATGCTTAAGAGACTTGATTGAATTTTTTAAGGAGGTGACCAGGTGTGTAGATGAAGGTAGTGCAGTTGATGTAGTTTATATGGATTTCAGCAAAGCCTTTGACAAGGTCCCACATGGGAGACTTATAAAGAAGGCAAATGCACATGGGATACAGGGTAATTTGATAAGGTGAATTCAAAATTGGCTTAGTTGTAGGAGGCAGAGAGTGATGACAGAAGGCTGCTTTAGTGACTGGAAACTAGCGTCCAGTGGCGTACCACAGGGATCTGTGCTCAGTCCCCTTTTATTTGTCATTTATATAAATGACATAGGTGACTATGTGGGGAGTAGGATTAGTAAGGTTGCAGATGACACAAAGATTGGCCAGGTGGTTAACAGTGAGGTTAAGTGTCTTGGGCTACAGGAAGACATAGATGGGATGGTCAAATGGACAGATTAGTGGCAAATGGAATTTAACCCTGAAAAGTGTGAGGTGATACACTTTGGAAGGAGTAATTTGACAAGGAAGTATTCAATGAACGGCATGACACCAGGAACCTCTGAGGAACAAAGGGACCTTGGCGTGTGTGTCCATAGATCTCTGAAGGTGGAGGGGCATTTTAGTGGGGTGGTGAAAAAGGCATATGGGACACTTGCCTTTATCAATCAAGGCATAGATTACAAAAGTAGGGAGGTCATGTTGGAGTTGTATAGAACCTTGGTGAGGCCACAGCTGGAGTACTATGTACAGTTCTGATCGCCACATTATAGGAAGGATGTGATTGCACTGAAGGGGGTGCAGAGGAGATTCACCAGAATGTTGCCTGGGATGAAACAGTTAAGTTATGAAGAGAGATTGGATAGACTTGGGTTGTTTTTGTTGGAGCAGAAAAGACTGAGGGGCGACTTTATTGGTGTGTACAAAATTACGAGGGGCATGGACAGTGTGGATAGAGAGCAGTGTTCCCCTTAGTTGAAGGTCAGTCACAAGGGGGCATAAGTTCAAGGTGAGGGGCAGGAGGTTAAGGGGGGATGTGAGGAAAAACTTTTTTACCCAGAGGATGGTGACAGTCTGGAATGCACTGCCTGGGAGGGTGGTGGAGGCAGGTTGCCTCACATCCTTTAAAAAGTACCTGGATGAGCACTTGGCACATCATAACATTCAAGGCTATGGGCCAAGTGCTGGTAAATGGGGTTAAGTAGGTAGGTCAGAAGTTTCTCATGTGTTAGTGCAGACTCGCTGGGCCGGAGGGCCTCTTCTGCACTGTGTGATTCTGTGATTCTGATTCTGTGATTCTCTGACTTCTGCACCCTCTTCAGTCGCTCAGACACAATGTAGCATTCCGCCCAGTGGGACTCCCCGGGTGGGAGGCTCTCTACCTGGAAGAAGGAGCAGCTGATAGAGAGCTGGTTCCTTGCCCATCAGAGTTTTGGTGTGCAGGCTGCTGCACCCAGCATTCTTCTGCAACAGACTTTTAAGTTGATTCATGGTCTCCTGTGCCACTTGTCATTTCTGTGGCCTGGAAGAGTCTTTGTCTCACATGTATGTTGAAGTGGAAGTGGAAGAGCGGCTCCTCAGCCTCAGGTCACAGTTCGGTCATGCTCCTGATCTTTGGCCACCTCGTGTGGAGATGGTGGGGTGATCAGAGGGTCTCCTCATGGGACTGCTCCCCCACCTGGCCACCATTAGGTCCAGGCAGGGGGTAGTCAATGGGGCTCCTCAACCTGACTGCCTGCCTCACTTCCATGGCTACATCCATGCACAGTCATCCCTGGAGGGGGAGTATGCAGTCTCAGCCAGTGTGCTAGAGGCCTATTGCAATGGGGAGGGGTGGGGGTTTGTGGGGTGCACTGAAGGGACTGGATTGCATCCTTCCTGGGACTGTCATTTTAGTTAGATTTATTAAGTTTCCTTCAAAGTTTTGGGGTTTTTGTTAATGTTTATTAATGGTGTCTCCTTCAGTAGGGGGCACTTATTACCTTGTTTTAACTATTTGGTTTAAAATCTGTTATCATTCATTTCCATATAAGAGTATAAGGTGCAGTAAGGAATATCCTGCTGGGCACTGAAGTATAACTTTATACCAAGTGACGTAACATGGGAAGTAACATGAGGAATAATCTGTCTTATAGAAATAACATTACAGGTTCAACTCAAAAAAATCACAAGGATGGCAGCGTTGGGAGTGAGCTGAGTTTAGTTCAGACCCACATTCAGGACATCTTTAGATTAATTTCAGAGTCAGCCAGAATCCAAAGGTCTTCAAAGTAGATGAGTTGTTCTTCATTTAGCTCTAAAAAGTGGCTCTTGCAACACCATCTTGACATCTTCACATACCCTCCTTTTCTATAGGGTGCTCCAAAGGCCATTGGAGCTTTCACTATCTGTCAATGCAGCTGGCTATCAGCTTTAACAAGGTAGGAAGGATAGGATATAATGGAGGGATGTGCTTTCACCCCACTCTCCCTGCACCACAAATGTGCCAAATAGCCTTCCCCTTTCTAGCCTCACACCCACTTTGTGACAACTTGTGCCCTCAATTAGAAAGATGAAGCTATTTTCAATCCAAATCTGATGGATTCTCATCTCACTTGTGCGCTGCTGAATGCACTCTCTTACCATAAAGCGATTGTAGAGAAGAATCGTAACAGTTTCAACATTAAGCATGGAATCCAGGTGACACTGTATGTTCGCCAATAATGTTCCCTCTGGTTGCACTGACTTTGCCAATCAACCAGTCTAGTAGAAATGATGTGAATGTTTTTAATTAATGTTCCATGGTATGCAAAATAGTTCTTTCAATCTCTTTTCCCTCCCTCGTGAAAATACTAACTACTACTGGGGTACATAACCTGCCTCCATTCATTTTCCAAATGGTTTGTTTTGAATGTGTGGGCCTAGATAGTCAGTGTCAGCAGGTTGTTCAAACGTGAAACAAGTGGTAGCCAAGTTTCATTCTGTCCTCATCTGAAGCCCACGCATGCACTTTGCAAATTAAGTCATTAGATAACAATTAGGAATAGGAGTGCTTACTAATCTTTCCCTTCCCAGCCCTGGTACACTGAGGCCAATTGTAGCCCCTGAACTGCAGCTTCTAATATTTCTGACTGATTATTATTGATCATGATGTGCCCAGACTGACTGAGAGGGGACTGCAGTTTACCTTTTTATCCAACTGATTCACTACATCGACTGAATTGAGACACATTCCAGTGTGGGGCAATGAGGCTGAATCACCCCCATCCCTTCATTCTACAGATAATTATGGGCCTGCTGTTAATATTTTATGATTGCAAATGTGAATTGTGAGGTCCCAGTTTTATAAATAGATAAACACTGCAATTATATTGTTACTAGAGAAAGATCTATATCAGTGCCTTGGAAGTCAGAAGGGATTTATTGCACAAATACATTTTTTTTTCTTGAAATCCCTTATGGCAAATGTTTGAAGCCTGATATTTGTTGCAATGTGTGGAATGGTCTTGTTTATGGGAACTGTCAGAAGAGTCCTGGCCCACTTCCCTCAGTCATGTCTACTCCAAGGCTGGCAGCTGTGCCAAGAGTATATTTAAGGTCCCAGCTTTAACCAATAAAAGCAAGGGGTCATTCCGAAGAAATATCACTGCTATTTTCCAAAACGGTATTTAAAGAATAAATTAAAACATTCACTAAGAATAAAACTAGCTCCTGAATGAGTTGCAATCTCTTGTAGCTAATTTTATGATGATAGATATTGCTTATAAAACTTTAGACATCCCAGTTTGTTTGATTTGGCTGCGGTGAGTGAGTTCAAATCCCTATTCAGGGATCGGGTGCAAGAAAGTGATCTAAACTCCTGCTGAAAACATTTTGATCTCAGGCATTCTGTTTGCATTTTTCCCCAATGGGTCTCAATAACAATTACATTCAGTTTATCTCCTTTTATGAACCTGTCACACAGTGAATGACAAGAACCTGAGCAATAAACAGGAGGGACTGCTATAAATATCCAAATCCAAATCCCACACAACAACAAGCAAGTGCATTTTGTATTCCCCTTATTAAAACAGGGGAACATAATCTTAAAGATAGAGCCAGAAAAGAGCACAATCAGGGAATACTTTTCCACACAAAGTTTAGTAGAAATCTGGAAGTCTCTCCCCACAAAAGGTTGTGGATGCTAGACAACTTGGGCTTTCATGGCTGAAATTAGATATATTTTTGTAAGCCAAGGGCATCAAGTGATATGCAGTAAAGACGGGAAAATTTAGTTAATTGAATGGCAGGGCAGGTTTAAGGGGCTGAATGGCACCCTGTTCCCATGTTCCTATTATTAAGCTAATCCATTATGGGGAAGCTGACTACAGATTTGGAAGCCTTATGATTCAGCACCCCTGCCCCTGGGCCAGAAGGTTCAGGTTGGAGCACCGCTTGTTGGCCAGGTAATGAGCATTCATGACACAGGCTAAAAAGTTGATAATCCACCTTCTAATCTTTCCAACACAGCCATGGAAACTTGTCAGCCATGCTTTATGTAGAGAGTCGCCCCTCAAGCTACAACAATTGTCTCTTGCTGAAACAGAGAGAGATGCCTCGAGCTCCTTGCAAACTATGGCTAATTTCAGATGGATGAAACTATAGATATAGCTATCTGAAAGCTCCTAAGATAAAAGAAGATGCAGGCCATAGATGAGCTGAAATTCATCTCCTCACAAAAACACCTAAGAGCACATTTTTCTCTCTTCACTGATATTAATAAAATGTCATTGTGAGATTAAATTAGAAAACCCTCTTAATATTCACTCCCACGCTCTGCTAACATTAGCAAATCAAGGTAAATATGTTGCACAGTCTTCTTGACAACGAGATGTTAGGGGCCAACTCCCTATGGATCTTTAATCAGCAGCTATTAAAAATGATATTTTCCAACATATCTGAAAAATTCCCCAATACATGAACAGTAACAATGGCTGAGAAAATTTGCTTGATGACCTGCTTCTCTCTTTTCAATAGACCATGGCCAGAATTTTCCGTTTGACGGGCGGGCGGGCCCAACCGACTCGGCGACAGGCGGACAGCCGATTACCACCGCCGAAGCATGCCGCGCCGTTATTTTCCACAGGTGGGCCAATTAAGGCCCACCCAGTGGGTTAGCGACTCCTGTGGAGAGCGGGAAAATAGGCGCGGGGGAGGGCGGCTTCAGACTGCTGGTTCCAATGGGAACTCTTTGTATAAAGAGTGGCCAGGCAGCCTGCTTGAGGCAGTTCACCGTGGCCACTCGAGGAGAGAGGGAGTGAGGACCAACTGCACAGCAGCATGAGCAGGAGGAGGGGGGCAGGCTGCAGCAGAGGCCAGCGGGGGAGGCCACTGTGTCCCTTGATTCTCCGATGCCTGCCTTGCTGTCCTCCTCCAAGAGGTTTCCAGCCATCGGGATGTATTGTTTCCGGAGTACGGGAGGAGGAGAACCCCCTAGTTACCAGCTAGGCGTGGGAGGAGGTTGGTGGTGCTGTGATGGCCCATGATGATGTGCGGTGCACAGGCATCCAGCGCAGCAAAAGATTCAATGATTTGCTGCGCTCTGGATGGGTGAGTACCATGTCGGCCTTGGCCATTTGACCCAGAAGGTAGCCTTAGCCTTTGAGCCACCCCTCGTCTTGCTGTATTTACTGCATTTGGCGCACGCTGGGTGGGCAAACAGATAGTGACCATGCTTACATCAGCCTTAGAGGTTGAGGTGAAGAAGGATTCTCCCCACAGCATATGTTGGTGTGTTTGGCATTTGAGTAGTCTGGGGGCAACCTGCAGGGGAGGCCGCTAGACGCATACTCAGAACTCCAACGCATGTCATATTGATAGTGATGAAATGTTGGAAGTGGAGCCTCAAGGTATTGTGGCCAAGTGCCATCTGCTGGCATTGGCGCCGCACCTAGTTGCGCCTCTTTGCCATGGGCGCTAAGACCCGTGCGTTATTCAAAGTGATGGACACCGAATGTGTCCAAGGTGGCCGTTGGGGGAGGGGGTTGGGACCAGCCATACTATCTTCTGGGGACTGATCACCGGTAGTGTGGACAGGAGCCACTGGAGGCCTCAGATGGGCCATTGTGGTTGGGGTGCAGCGTGTGCGTGCAGAGTGCATGAGCGATCAGCCCCAATAAATCCTCTTCTCTGTTCTGCAGGCAAAAAGTCAACACAATCTGTGGGTGCGCCAGGGGACTGGAGGTGGGCATGACCTGCTCCAGCGCCTCACAACATTTGAGGAGCAGGCCTTGGAGCTGGGCAAGAGTCAGGGGGCCAGGGCAGCCGTGACGGTCAGACTGGGGTCCAGCGGCCGGGTATTTGAGGTCCACAGTCCCATCCACTCTGTCTGCCCACCATCCAAACCACTGATGGCTGCTGCAATCGTTAGTGCTGCAACACTGCTCACTCACAGACTGAGACACTCTGACTTGTGGGTCATACACAAAGGTCCCTTGTCTCCTTGAGAATTCGCGTCTCCACCACCTTCCAAAATCACCTTATCCCATTTGTGACCACTATCACCATGGCCTAACATGCCATTGGATCGCTGCTGCACCGCCAAAGACTTATTTCATCTTAGTGGGGTTGGGACCTCCAGCACCCTTTCAGCCAGTGCGCCCCACATTTCTCTGTCCAAAAGGTCCTCAGCACCTCAGCTGTGAGCCTCATGGCACTCAGCTTAGATAAATGCCACCACATTACTCATCCCTGCGCCAAGGGGAAATGTTGCCTTGTGTCCACCTGGTCTATGCCCCTCATAAAAGAAAATCCACCATTGGGTAGGGTCCAGTAGCTTTTCTGCTTATTGCCATGCAAACATAAGTGTAGGTTTAGTGGCTAATATCTATTTGCAACAGATTAAGCAAATTGTAGATGGTGCAAATTATTTTTTGTTATAAAATATTGCATTCTAAAGCTGTGTGCAGCTATTACAATGCAAATGATTGCTTATTATAATAAACAAAGGCTCCATTTCCCCTTAATGTGTAGACTGCAGGCAAAGTCATTCCCTGTTGCACAAAGATTTAGTAATGTGATAAATTTCCTATTATCCTAAGTAGCTGTAGGGAAATTGCACATATACAATTTAGTCAAAACTCATCATAAAAGATATTTAAAATGGATCATTATATAATTAGTTATGTTGTATTGAAAGTACATATGTGTCATCAACCCTCTTAACAGTGCCTTCTCGAATACAATACAAGGGACGTGAGATGAAGCTCGGAAGAAATGTTACACAAGAAACAGTCCCAATTTGCAACAGGGCAAAAAGAGCTGGACCTGCTCCAGGATCATATTAGGTTGGCAAATGGGCTGTGGGACAAGCCAATCTTTGAATCGGTCTCTGAGGAAAACTGTACCAGAACTTATCTTGTCCCAAAGAAGCTCCTTGATGGTAATAGCTGATTAAGGCTCAGGTCTCTGGTACAATCATCCAACTGTTGCTTCAGAAAAGGACATTAAGGGTGGAAATTTTCTGTTTTCCTAAGTGGTTGCAGGGTCCGTCTGCCCTCTCAGGTGGGCAAAAAAGACCTGATAGCTCGATTTCAAAGAAGAGCCGGGCGCTGGCCAATTTTTATCCCTCACTGTTGGCACTGTTGCCAATACTCTGAAGATATATCCCTTTGTGGAGGAGCATCACTTTAGCCTCAGTAGCTCTGAGACTGGACAGCAACCAGAAGCAGGAATTCTTGCCAATTTACTGCTTTGGTAGCTCTGGGATACCTACTTGTGACACTTCTCTACCACCTGTATCAGCTAAACCTCTACTGACCACATGTCAAAACTTGGAACTTTCCTGATCTTTAGAGCTCAGCTAAGTTTTTGGGGTTTTGGGGTATAAAATCCTTCTAAGTAAAATGTCTAGTATCTTAATTCTTAATTTATATCAACGGGGACCTCAGTTGTGCCTGACCTAACAAGGCACAAATGACCAGCATTTATGGATCAAGTAGAAGTTATTAAGCAAGATATTAAGGCCAGAAGTTTTAGCTCAGCTGGGCCCCTGCCTTCCTGAAAATTTAAATGGAGCGGGATGGCATCGGGGGTTCCGCCCAGCATCACCTCGTGTCATTTTACGTGTCGGCAAGCAGGCCCCACCCCTGCTCGCTGATGGCAAAATTCTGCCCTAGATTTATTGAATACTGACTGTGCAGGCGGTGCCTTTCTTCTTCTGTTTATGAAGAGACATTGCGCTGTGTTGCAGCTGAATTATACCACAGATGCAATGGTGGAACTGTGTCAAGGGTGGCTCTGAGTTTTCAACTTTTATCCCTAAAATGACACCGGGCAAGTGTCCCGACGTCATCGTGCACTCTTGCGATATTTCGGTCGGTGCATGCTGCCGACTCCCATGTGCGCTCGCCAACAATTAAAAGGCCTATTAAGGCCATTAAAGTAATAATCGAATTGAATTATTCACTGGGCAGGCGAAAAGGCGGCCTTTGGATTTTTTAGGAAACCTCATCCACGGGCGGGATGAGGTTTACAACAGCTATTAAAAATTAAAGAAAAATGCTAACATTTCATTAATAACATGTCTCTGCTCATGTGACAGAGTCACATGAGGAAACATGTTTCATTACACTTTACAGTTCCTTATTTTTAATTTAAAAAATCTTCATCCCCCTGAGGCAGCTCTGTACAGCGGGAAGCTTTTCCTTGCCACACCCACGCGCATGTGCGAACATCCGCTCTTGCCCTCCTCCACCACCCCACACAGGCAGCACTGAGCGCCGCCGCGCATGTTGCACACTGGGTGGACCTCAGTTGGCCCATCAGCGTGAAATCACGGTCAGGCCCTGAACACGGGCGGCAGTTGGCCTCCTGACCATTCCCACCCGCTCCCGCCAAGTAAGGCCCGCCCAGTGTGACGTCCGGTGGGAAGCGCTATGCCCTCCCTGTGTGGGCGGGGTAGGAGGAATCCCCAAAAGCGAGATTGCGCTCTTTCGCGCACGAAGGATTGCACATCTCCCTGAAGCTAAGTGCTGCCTCAGGGAGATCACTTGCACTTTGAAAAATATGAAAAAAAGAAAAAAAAAATTCCCTAACATGCCCCCCCCCCCATGTCACATGAGATGGGACATGTTCATAATTTACATAATAACTTTACTAAACTTTTTAAAACCCTGCATGAAACCTTATCCCACCGCTGGATGAGGTTTCATGTTTTCTCTATTTGCCGCTGGGGCTCCTGGCCTGCCCGCTAACCTTAAGGTTGGACAGGCAGGTCCTTTAATTGTATAATTGATCCTGTCAATGGCCTCAATTGGCCATTGACAGGTCAGCGGGCCCGCAGCTGATTTTGCTGGGCCCCTGCCTTCCTGAAAATTTAAATGGAGCGGGATGGCATCGGGGGTTCCGCCCAGCATCACCTCGTGTCATTTTACGTGTCGGCAAGCAGGCCCCACCCCTGCTCGCTGATGGCAAAATTCTGCCCTAGATTTATTGAATACTGACTGTGCAGGCGGTGCCTTTCTTCTTCTGTTTATGAAGAGACATTGCGCTGTGTTGCAGCTGAATTATACCACAGATGCAATGGTGGAACTGTGTCAAGGGTGGCTCTGAGTTTTCAACTTTTATCCCTAATTCTGAGGGTTCTTCATCCCTTATCAGGAAGTGGTCTGAATTAACATTTTTGTTGGCTAAGGGTGAGGGTCACCTCGTGTCACTCCACCTCTGTAATGAGAGTCATGTTGGCTGAGACAATGTCCATCTCTTGTTTCCTTTAGGCCCCAGAGGTTACATTCCATTGTGAGCAATTGATATCTCCATTTAGATGCAGTTTACAGTTGTACAAACAATGCTACATCCTCTTATCAATAATCCGAACAGCTGTAGAAAATTCACATTGGCACATTAGCATATTCACACAGACAATGAGGAAACTAAGAACAGGTGGAAGCAGTGATTTCTAGCAAGATATCTTCATGAAACATAAGTGTTCTTATTCTGTAGATATGGTTAATGGATCAAATTATGAGCAAACCTAAGGCCTAAAGCTAAGACAGGATTTTGTCTAACAAATATCGAGACAAGGAAGCCATGGTGAGCTCAAACTCTTGACCAAAACTTTCTTATCGCTTTAAGTTTCCAAGATATTTTGGTACTTTTTAAGATCATTCAGTTATCAAGAAGAACAGCAATTTTCACAGACACTGCTGCTTTCCCGTTCCCAGCCTGCTTTTAACTCTTTAATTGTCCTACTCAGCGGACAGATATTCAAACTGGACTATTAAAAAGATGGCTGAAGTAACATCCTAAAATGTTACTACAAACCAACACAAAACCCTAAAAATTAATAGCATTAGCAAAATCTTGCAGCTAATTCAGGCTGCGAGCAACTGAGACATACAGAGCATGATCAATAACAACAACTTGCATTTATAGTAACACCTTTAACATAGTAAAACATCACAAAGCACTTCCCAGGAGCATTACAAAATGAAATATGACAATAGACCCAAAAGATTGGTCAAAGGAGTGTCATAAAGGGAGAAAAAGGAAGAAAGGCAAAGAGGTTTAGGCATTATTTCCCTGCCTGCACTATTTGAATGTATTAATCATATTTCATTTACAATAGATGAAATAGCAACTGCAATAAAACAGCAAAGAAAGGAAGTTAGGTCAACTATATTAACCAGTGTGCTAAAATACCACAGCAAGAGAACTAAATCCTCATAAGAACTCAACTTCAACATGACTAATTGCAAATCCCTCATCACATTTGACAAAGTTCATCAGATTACATATTCCCAAGCTTTGTCCCACCTTGATGTGCACGGTTGGCTGCATTTGATAATTGGAGAGGATGTGCTGCTATGAATGCAGTGTCTATAGCACAGATGATGACTGCATACTTTAAATGTGTTCCTTAATCTTTTAATAAGACACAACCACCTGCCTATGAAAGTACCCATCGCCTACAGCAGATCTGGAGGAAATGCCACAGCCTTGGCTGATAACAAATCCTTTCTGACCTGGAAAGTCGTTTAAACAAAAGACTGGAAAGTGTTTGAACCTGAGATTACATTTATTTGAAATACCTCTGAGCCAAAGGAAATGTGACAGTAACTTACAGTAAATCATAACTCAGACAGGCTTAAAGCCAGGTGTCTGTTTGATTCTTTGAACGGGTCTATTAAAGAATTCAACATTTATAGGTAGGTTGGCAGGAGACAAAATTTTCAGATCAAGTCTTCCAGATTGGTCTTGCTAACCAAAATATGCACAAGTACCTGTTGGATTTCAAGCTCTAGCCTAAATTTTGTTCTTTTATTTGAAACAGCATAAATGTGATCTACGGTGTACATTTCCACAGCAAATAATTGCTTTAGACTGTGATGCCCTCTCAGTATGCTATTCCCTGATCAGCACACTTTGCAACAAGGCATGGGCACGTTTGCTGATCATAAATGTATTAAATTTAAAAGCAAATTAGTTTTTAACATGTTAAAGTCGGATGGTACAATAAAGGGACAGATTTGAAGCTGTGCATGCAGAGTCTGACAAAAAGAGAATGTTGTCTTAAAAGTGCAACAGCCCCAATTTTTAACACTTGTAGCTAAACTTAAAGTACTTACAAAAACCTTGGTAAATCCTGACTGACATTTGAAAGTATACAGAATGGCTAAAAACCTGGTGACCTGATGAAATGATCCGAAATGGAGCTGGAAAGGCTAATTGTACAAATGTATATTTGTAGCAGGGAGCCACATATGAAAAGCCACTCATATTGTAATGTCATCAGTGCATTGCCCATGATAAATGAAAAATCATTCGCAGCATTACCTGCAATTCCTCATTCACTCAACCGGCAGTTGAAACTCTGCATGATATTGAGGGTATATTTTAACCTCGAGCATGCAAAGATCAGGAGTTGCCTCCTCATCATTCTGCTCCATGGAAGGAGATAGCAGGAGTTAGAATGGGCCAAAATTCTCAGGTTCAAAGAAGCTGATACTGGGCTGTAAGTAAATAATATTGCGCACAGGTACCTGCATTATCCAGTGCTCAGATTTGATATCCTCGAGTTACACAAATGTGTAACATGCAGGAGAGACACACCACACTATGTTAGGATAGTTTAAGTAAGTTATAGTTGCATTCTTGAATGTTAGGAATGAGTTTTTCGCTTTAATGTTTAGGTTTGATTTGTATTTCTATATCTGTGTGTTAAGAAAAGGTCAAATTGAGTTTTAGTTTCACTTTAAAAAGCTGCCTGCATTTCTAATGAGGTTTTTATGACTGTTGCAGCTAAGGTGAACAAATAAGAGTAGAAGAATTGGGCTGTTGTCTAGCAACAGGGGTCCAGAGAGGCATATCCATCCCACAGACACACACACAGAAGAAGAGAAACAGCAGCTTGTTTTGGAAGCTGTTTGAGTTCAGTTGGTTTTGAAAGTAGCTGTCAGGAAAGACTGGAGCAAAGGGGACACATAGGAAGTCCCATGCTAAAGAAAATACCCCAAAGGTCCAGGGGGGTTCAACAGGAGAAAACCCCAAGAAGACCTTCTAGTCAAACAAAGGACAAGAACATGGATAAAGACCTATTAAGTGAAGTTAAGAGTAAGGGGAAAAGAGAAAGATTCCAAGCTTCAGATTTAAAGAGACAAAAGCTGCAGAAAACAGATTTAAAGTGAGATCAGCTTGCAAGAGGTAAGAAGGCCCAAATAGACAACTGAAGGTCCATAACTCTTTGCTATGGGCATGTGAAGCAGTGGTACTTTCGATGGCTGAGCCGCTGAGAGAAAGTATGTGGAAGACAGCTTGAATGCATGTGGTCACCCAGGGAAGAGGAACCTCGGAAGGAAAGTTTGAAACCCTGGAGATGAACCCTTGTGGAATGCGTCTGAGAGAAAGCATCAGTTTGGGAGAAGATTCCAAGGCAAGATCTTGGAGAGTGGAGATTGGAAACTTTCATGTGAAATACGGAGTGCAGTGAGACCATTTGGCTCATGGTGTGACAAGCATCTGGCTGAGGTGACATCTGTCACTTAATTTCAGAGTGTGTCTGACCACAGGATGCCATAGAGTTACATGGACTGTGTACCTACTGGGAACATTAAAGTATAAGATAGCTTTTGTAACTTGTGTTATCCTTACAAATTGGTATCTATCTGTAAAGGTATAGATGTGGTGAAGGAGTATTGTAATATAGTTCATCTTTTCTTGTTTAATAAATGCTTTATGCTTTTGTTAAAAGTTTATTAACTGACTCCAGTGCCTCTGTTCTGTAGTCCCTCTCCATGTATCTAAACAAGCAAATAAAAGTTAGGATCTATCAAGCTGGGTTCATCTCTAGGATCAGGCTTGTCCAGGGGTAACCTCAGCTGGGATTGTAACACCTGCCCTTGTGTTTCAGTGAGTGAGTGAGTGAGTGAAGAAAAATAAACAGTTCATGATATTAATCTCGAGGTGGAGGGAGGAATCACACTTGCCTCAATTTCCCCCACCCCTCCATTGTAAAATGAAACAGACTGTCAGGCCATTTACAAATCAGATGAGTCAGCGTTTAATCTTTCTGCCACTGCCATCTCTGCTACTGATCTTTGGCCTTTGACTCCAGAAAGGACTAAATTTCTTTGCAGGACCTCTTTCTGTATGAGCTCCAAAGTTGCTTCACTGGAGCAGTTCTCATGTGTGCGCTTGCTCCAGCTGTTTTCTCCTGCAAGACTGTTTTAGACAACCACCAGTGCTTTAAACGCTATTGGTGTTCCACCACCAACTTATCACCAGCACCAAAGTCACTGACCAGATGGTGAAGCAGCCTTTAAAGGAAGAGCCAATGTCCTTGTCCTCATCATATCTCTGTTTGAAAATTCCACTACTCCAAAGAGTATTTGAGGACCAGGATCAAGGTCATTCTTTACTGGGCAGCAATGATTGCCCCTGAAAGGTCATTGATCTGAAACATTAACCCTGTTTCTCTTTCCACAGATGCAGCCTGACCTGCTGAATATTTCCAGCATTTTCTGCCATTGGGTCGGGCACAATAGCCCCAATTTTAACCTGGGGTAGGACAATGATGAGCAGGGGAGTCAGGAAGAGTGGGAAGCACCCATGACAGCACTTTCATATAGCCCAGACAATTTTGACTCCTGGATCTCCCTTAAATCCTACCTAAAAGCCAACAGGATGGCAGAAAAAGGGTTTTAGAAGGCAGAAGACTGAGTGAACAGTGACCAGCAGTCAATGGGTAGAGGAGGAGGAATTCAATGGGATTTGAGGCAGGGATCGGGGTGGAAAGTTTGGGTTGGAAAGTCTAACATTTCCTTGTGAGACCAGGACAATTACAACAACCACCTACTGCCAGTTCTAAAACAGCATCTGTCTCTGTCCCCGCTTCAGCCTATCAGTTGCTGAAAACCTCCATGCTTTTGCTACCTCCCGATTCAACTATTCTAATGCCCTGCTTCCCACCCTCTATGAACTTAAGGTTATCCAACATTGATCCCAGTATCTAACCAGAACCAAGTCTTGTTTACCCTATTACCCCGGTGCTCCCTGACCGACTCTTGCTCCACATCCACAAATGGCTCGATTTTAAAATTCTTATCCTCATGATCAAATCACTCCATGGCCTTCTACCTCCCTATCTCTCCAATTCCCTCCAATCCTACAATCCTTGGAGATCTCTGTATCCCTCCAACTCTGTGTGCTACCCTTTCCCTTCACTTTAACCATCAGTGGGAAGCCTTCCCACCACAGATTTTTGAGCAGAGGCAGGAAAGCGGAGAGGACCCCCCAACCTCAAAATCATCATGGGCGAGGGCTTGAAATTCTGCCCTATGTAGTAATTTGTGACTCTTTGGATTTTTCAGAGAAATATCCAATGACCATAATAAATAAATGATGCTTTGTAGAGGCATAAATTGCAAGCAGTCTTTAAAAAGAGAGAAACTTTATTGGCATCAAAAATAATTTTTCTACATATTTGCAGGGTGCTGTCCTGTTTTGACAAAGAATGGAGCAGTATATCACAATCAACTAAATAATAACCAACAGGAGAAAGATCTCTAGCCATCATTACAGACCTTCAGGAGGAAGGTCAAGTTTCAATAAATATACTCATCCTGGCAAGATTTTTTTTTACAAATTTGAATGCATCTTAAATTTATCGCCTTTTTTTGAACTGCATACAATTGACATTGTAAGCTTCACTGACATGATCATAGAGGTCAGGGATACTATTCAAACCAACTTCACCCAGCAGTATAGCATCAAGTAGACGCAGGGCACTGTCTAAGTTTGTACAATGCATCAACAGCCTTGGTTGCACAAAACATTATAAGCTGAAGTAAGGCAGGAAAAAACAGAATGCATTCAGTTGTTGGACAAAAGGTACTCCTGTTGTTTCCATGGTAACAATTCAAGTAAAACAAAGTTAAAAAAAAAGGATGATCTATACTGATAACTTCTTAAGTAATTTAACCATTTATCACTGGGCAGGTCCGAAGCCACACAGTATAAAAGATGTTTTGGTTGGCTTCACCAAAAACACAGAGTAGTTATTCACTAGTTTTTGGGTATGACTGAATTATGTCGACTATAGCTATTGCAAATGGAAAGAGGAAAAATAAAAGCTCTTCTATCTTTATGTTCAAGGCCAAAGACATTTTGAAGCAAGTTTAATGGGGATTTACCATTCATTGAGGTATAAACAGCATGTGACACTTAGCTATAAAATGTAATGCTTCATAAGGAAAGACCTGTGGATAGAGTTTCCACTTCGGTGCAATCATCAAACTGGGCACAAATTATGCTTGAAATTGCACTGTTTTCCAAAGTGAAGTCATGGTGCAAGTTTCTGCCAAACTAAGTTGCATAATTAGACACATAAAACCTTCCCTTGACCAATGTAATTGAACAGAACCATTTGTTTCTTCCATGCATTCAACAATATTCCTTGATGCATTTAATAGTGGTAACCTGGTGCAGGTTTATTAATACCACCAAAAATGGATATATCACAAAAAATTAATAAGTGTCTAATCCACTACCTGTGAATAACCCGATTTTAAATCACTGTTACTTTAATTTGTAAAAATGTTTAAAATCTCCCACCTGGTGCCTGTGCGCCTAAGAAACCAGGTTAATTTCAAGACCTCTTCAAACAGTCACATAAGGGTCACAATCAACAGGAACTTGTTCTGCTCATTATTTCAAACTGGGAGTGTGGTTAGTTTGGTGGGCAGGACCTGCTCCCAGCCCAGTGTTTGTTAAACCGATGCTAACATTGCAGAAACACGATTTACATTCAATGTAACTTGTGTTTAAATTCTGCAATCTTCTGCACTGGTTTGGGTTGACTTCAGCCAGATTATTTGTTGATTTTGTCAGTGTAAACTAATGACAACTGTATGCTCAGATGTTTAGATAGCATTTTATTGCTCTTGTAGGACATCCCACGGCACTTCACATTGAACATACTACTTTTAAAATGTAGTCACCGTGGTTACGCAGGCAAATGTGACAGCCAAGTTCCCATAATCAGCAATGAGATGTTACCAGGTAATCCGTTTTTCACAATGTTGTTTAAGAGAAGAACCTTGGTCAAGACACAGAGGAATCCCTGCTCTTCTTCAAGGAGTGGCATGGGACCCCTTACATCCTGCTACTCTGGCAACAGTGATGCAGTTTAACATTTCATCAATAGAAGGTTCTCCAAACAATATAACATTTCTTTAGTACTGCATTCAAGTGTCAGCCTGAATTATGTGCTTAAGTTCTGGCATGTGGTTCACAAGCGTAAATTTCTGATTTAGAAGTAAGGGTTCTGCAAATGAGCCAAGTTAACAAAAGTTACAAAGTCTAATTCACAAATCTTGAGTCTAATTTACACTATTCTTTCTGTTTCTGCAGTTTCCTTGAACAAAAATAACTATTCTTAGGTTCAATAAACTAATTATATGAGGTTGGCCATCCCAGAATGCATTTTGATACCTCCCCCCTCTTTTGGGACACGTTTTTAACACATTCATCATGAAGTATGAAAGTCCAGTTCGTATGTTATGCTCACAAAATTGTAATGATGGGACAGAGAGAAAAGTGGGTTTCAGGGAATCGGAATTCTTGGCTGACCGCAGGTCTGTCAAGAATCAGTCCATATTGGCCTCTGTTGAACTTTGTATCCAGTTCTACAACAGAACCAGAAGCACTCAACACTGTTCAGGGTAACCATGAAAATGTAGAGAAGAGGGCATATATTTTATGGTGATAATAATGATTGATATATTCCAATTTCCTTCAGACTGTCATATACGTAGTGCAAGACAATGCATAGAAGGGATAGGAGAGAAGTGAGGCTTTGATGCTTGAGCTGCAATGACAAGAGATGGATCACAGATGACTGAGGTTTTCCTTAAATCAGTCTTGTAGCTCTTGACTTGCTGTTGACTATGATGCAGCTGCATCATATCCTGCCTCACAGTCTTGATGTTGATCAACCTCTGCTTCTTGCTCCATTGCAACAACCCAAAAGATCCCATGCAGGCCACACAAATTGGTCCCTTTAAGTTACCATTCCATGTTGCCACGCAAACAAAATTAAAAGGGCCTGTATACTTAAAGAAATCACTTGTACAATGAAAAAAAAGGTCAGAATTTTACATCATGTGGGAGGGCTCTTGCCCAACCCAAATGGACGTGAAATAGTGCAAGATGCCATTGGGCGAGCGTCCCAACATCATCGCGCACTCACGCAATATTGCGCTCGGCAGCCAAAAGGTCGCCCACCAACAATTAAGGGGGAAATTAAGCCCATAACAATGCAATCAACAGCGGTTTTATGTAGCCTGTCTGCACTTACGGTTGGCAAACGGGCAATTCTCCCAGGTGGCATTCACATTTTTCTCAAACCTCAATCCAGGGTGAAATGAAACCTCTGTGGGGAAATAAATTTAAGAGATATCTGGGGACTGTTTTTTTTTATGAGAAATGCTTTCAGGTGCTTGATTGTGCTGCATGGACATACTTTGCAGCATTTTTGTTGTTTTGTTTATTCTGTGGAGGTCTGCAGCTCTCTGGGGCAGGGAGCTCACTAGAAGCACTCACCCACAACCTCAGTTAGGTTGGCGCCCGCCCTCATTCTGCCAGCAGCGCTGGCTGTTAATTGCCCAGCTAGCATGAAATCATGGTTGGGGGTCAGGCCCATTTCCCGTTCACTTCCGGGCCCACTGATTGCGTGCACCTGATGAACGAAAAATTCAGGCCATAAGCTTTGACTACTTTGGGTGCTGTAACAGGAGCATACTGCAAAGAGCCTCCTGAGTTGTCAAGGCAGCTGACTGTCCTTTCAGCATGCTAATACCTTGCTGTATCATGATTCTAGTTTGATCATGAGCTTCATCTTAACATTCCTCTGCCTCACCAGTGCTTCATACAGTTAGGGTTATGAGCGGGGAAGTGTGGGCAATCGTTATCATTGAGTAGCCAATCAAGACCTTGCTCTTGATCCTGAAAGAGAGTGGGCATATGGGGCTGGCTCAGAATAAAGTAGCCATGGCCACTCCCTGCCAACTTGGCATTAATGTGAAGGAAGCTTTGCCTGTGGTCTGACACCAGTTGACCATTCTGGAATGGTCAACCTTTTGTAACTCTGTCAAAATCATCCTCCAAGCTGTCTATTTGTGTCTCTTTCAGCTGGTAGCAGTTACTGAAAAGATGAAAGTGAGGAAATTTCTTGGATAACAACATTCACTGCAAAGGCTCTAGATTGTCGTATTTCGGGGCCTTCGTGCACTGCTTGTCTTGTGTTCCTTCTGCAGAAAATATAAATATATATGATATATATAAAGTCAAAAACGTTATTGCTTTCTGTGGTAATCAGAGGTGCAATACACCTTTAAGAGAATGTGAGCAGATTGCCCATGTGACTGTATTAACTAATGGCTGTGTAGCATGGGCTACAATGTTAATCAGTAGTTTAGAATAGGGTCTGGTTGGGGAAGCATACAATGTGTTATTAGCTTGGCCTAAATAGCCAAGTGGTTATGGTACTGGGCTTGTAACCTCAAGATCAAGAGTTCCAATCTCACAATGGCAAACAAGGTAACTTCATCTGAAACAAATGGAAATGGGTTTGTACTTGAAAGAGTTACAATGTGTTAGTGCTCTGTTATTTGTGTAAATAAACAGCATGTGCTTCATCTTATATTGGTCTTTGCATCTGCAGTATTTTGTTTGTCAACTCACCCACCAGTAGATAGGCATGCAACTGTGTTCACAAGCAAAGCGACCCGACAGAAGGAACATAACAACTGGCAACGAGGCAAAACACGACCAGTCAATGACACCAAGGAAAGCTGCGAAAATCTCACTGAAGTGAATCAGCCGTGCCTTGCAGGCCGATTGTAAGTACAGCCCTCACCATAATCGTCAACGTTATCTCCCCCTAGTATGCCACAGTTTAGCTGTATCGAACCGTTTGATCAGACCACTGATGACTGGTCACATTATATTGAATGCCTTGTACTTTTCTTTTTGGCCAATGACATATCGGGGGAGGAGAAGAGGCAAGCGATCCTCTTATCGACATCTGGCAATAAAACATATGGCTTAATTTGTAGCCTAACAGCACCCAATGCCCAAGATTCCAAGAGCTTTGATGAGTTGGTAAATCTTGTGAAAAGCTACTTTCAACCGAAACCCTCAGAAACAATGCAGCATTTCAAATTTAATTCGAGATGTCACACCCCTGGAGAGACAGTTGCTTGCTACATAGTAGCCTTGAAACGACTGACAGAGCACTGTGAGTTCGGGATGTCGATTAACGGCATGTTAAGAGACCAATTAGTATGTGGGAATAACAAAGGTGCCACTCAAAAAAGATTGTTGTCAGAAACGAAGTTAGACTTCAGCAAGGTGCTGGAGTTGATGCTCGCAATAGAGAGCGCAGTCAGGGGTTCAGAAGCAATCAAGGGAGTACAAAATGGCACTGTCCATCATGTGGGGAGGGAAGTATCAGAATCACACAGTGCAGAAGAGGCCCTTCGGAACAGCGAGTCTGGTTATCGGTTAGAAATGGCACGGAAGCGCTGGACTCCACGGAAAGGCAGGAAACAACCACCATTAACAGACGAGCAAAAATCCATGGTTTAACAGAGAAAACCCACATTACTAATGGCAGGAATGGGACCAGACAGCCTGCGAACAAACAATTTCAAATAATTGAGTGTTTATACTGCCATCATAATGGGCACATTATGCAATATTGTAGACAGATTGAAACAAAATTTTAAACAAAAAGGTATTAATTGTGAAATTCACATAATAGAGGAACCAGAAGAAACAGATTCAGATATTTACTCACTACACAACTTAAAAATGGGTAAAATAGAGCCAATCTATGTGACAGTGAAAGTCAACAGAAAACCCATACGAATGGAGGTGGATACAGGGTGTCCACGACAGTTATAGGGGAACATACGTTTAAATATCTGAATGGAGGAGACCACTCACTAAATCTGGAAAATTCAGATGTTAAATTAAAGATGTTTACTGGTGAAGATGTACGAGTAAGAGATATATGCAAGGTTCCATCCAGTACAGTATGTGAGCCAGTCAGTTAATTTACCCCTGATAGAGGTAGCAGGGGAGAGTCCAAGTCTATTTTGTCAGAACTGGCTTAAGGAAATAAAGTTGGATTGGACTGAGATTTTTCAACTCAAAATGAAAGATCTGCAAGAATTATTACAGAAATATGCCTCTGTGTTCAGGGAAGAGCTCGGGAAGATTCAGGGGCTGCAAGCAAATATCCACATGGATCCCAGGGAAATCCCCAGATACTTGAAGGCGAGGCCAGTCCCCTATGCATTACGAGAGAAAGTTGATGTTGAAATAGACAGCCTGGAAATGTTGGGAGTCTTACAATCTGTACAATTTGCCGAATGGGCAGCGCCCATAGTTCCAGTGCTAAAGCCTGACCAGAGTGTGCAAATATGCGGGGACGACAAGATGACTGTTAACAAAGTGGCCAGACTTGATAGGCATCCTGTACCAAAAGTTGATGAATTGTACTCCAAGCTGACAGGGGGAACTGCATATACGAAACTCGACATGAGCCACGCTTACCAGCAAGTCGAGCTCGAAAAGGCCTCTCGGGATTTTGTGACTATCAACGTACATAGAGGGTTATACCAGTATAACAGGTTACCCTTCGGAGTCTCATCGGCTCGTACCATTTTCCAACGGATTATGGAAAATTTACTTCAAGGTCTACCCCATGTGGTGGTTTATCTCAATGATGTCCTAGTAACAGCACTAACTGATGAAGAACACCTGGCTAACCTGGAAGAGGTATTAAAGCATTTCTCATAAGCTGGAGTATGCTTGAAAAGAAAAAAAATGTATTTTCCAAGCAAAAGAAGCGGTTTGCTTGGGTCACAGTAGAAGACAAGGTGAGAGCTACTCGTGAGGCGCCAGCAATGAAAAGCGCCACAGAACTCAAGTGCTCCTTGGGAATGGTTAGCTACTATAGCTGTTTTCTCCCAAATTTATCAAAAGTACTGCCTCCATTATATGGGTTACTCAAGAAAAACCACAGGTGGACTTGGCAAGCTCCGCAACAACAGGCTTTTACAACAGTAAAACAGTTGCTATATTCATTGGCCCTGTTGGTACATTTTGACCCAAAGATGGAATTAATTTTAATCTGCGATGCATCCCCTTATGGAGTAAGGGCAGTACTCTCCCACCGGATGGTAGATGGCTCCGGACAGCCCATTGGTTACGTCTCAAGAACACTCATTGTGGCAGAATGAAGATACTCACAAATAGAGGAAAGAGGCTTATCCATAGTATTTGGCATTAAGAAGTTCCACCACTACATCCACGGTCACCACTTCACCATTCTATCCGATCACAAGCCAGTACTAGGTTTGTTTGGGGAAGATAAGGCAATGCCCCCAATTGCCTCGGCACGCATCCAAAGGTGGGCGCTGATTCTAGCTGCTTATGAATATACTGTTATCCACCGGCCAGCAAGCCAGATTGCAAATGCCAGCACACTGAGCAATATACCTCTAAAATACAGTAATATGAACATCCCCATTCCTCAAGAACTTGTCTTGTTATTAAACTTTCTGGTTTCATCACCAGTACAAGCCAAACAAATAAGAGAGTGGACAGACCGTGATCCAGTTCTGTCTCAAGTCAGGGAACAAGTCTTTCAGGAATGGCCTAACAAGCCAGCATCAGTCAAAATGAAGCACTATTTTAATAGGAGATATGAGCTCACCTGCCAAGATGGCAACTTGCTATGGGGAGTGAGAGTCATTGTGCCTCCAAGAGGAAGAAAGCCATTATTGACCAAGTTGATTAGTGCTCACCCCGGCATCTCAAGAATGAAAATGTTGGCGTGCAGCTACTTATGGTGGCCAGGGATGGACACAGAAATCGAAAACTTGGTCAAGAGCCGCATGCAGTGCTAACAGGTGCAGAAATTGCCCCCTTCTATTCCACCGCACCCCAGGGAATGGCCAGGAAGGCCGTGGGTCCACCTCCACGTTGACTATGTGGGACCTTTTTTGGGCACAATGTTCCTCTTGATTATAGATGTTCACTCGAAGTGGCTACAATGTTAATCAGTAGTTTAGAATAGGGTTTGGCTGGAGAAGCACACATTTGTGTTAGTGCTCTATTACTTGTGTAAATAAACAGCATGTGCTTCATCTTATATTGGTCTCTGCATCTTTAGTATATTGTTTCCCAACTCCCCCACCAATAGATAGGTGTGCAACCGTGTTCACGAGCAAAGTGACCCAACAGAAGGAACGTAACACTTTCATTTCCTTCATTCCTTTCCCCGGCATTTACGCACACTAATAGGGGAAAGTGATACATATGAATTTTCTTTCAATGGAACATGTCTTAGAGCAGACCGACTGCAACTGCAGTTGCTCCAACTTCACTATCATTCCCTTGCTCAGGTAAATTGATGCCCAGGGTCTCCATGGCCTTCTTCTCATAGGGTTTCTATCAGTCCTCTGTCTGCAGCCCTTCTACAGTAGTCACTAATGGGCAATCTTCTACTGCACAAGGACACTACAGTATCAATGCTGTGTTATATCCTCCTACTATTCCTATTCCATTTATGTTATCGTTCAGCTCTTGAAAAGGATGGAAGGCAAAGCAGAGGGTGGAAACCAGGTCAAGGAAACAAAATTCCCACTTATGTTTCATTTTATGAGTCAAAATATTGAAATATAATTTACAAATTATATCAAGTAAAGTTGAATGTATCCATATGCTTCCCGACAATCTTTTTGGTATTTCTAATTTTAGACCCACGTTGAATTCCTGTTACTGTCACTTTCAATTCACCAAGTAAAAAGTGAAGACAAGTGTTGAAATAAATTTTATTCTAAGTGTTACCCTCAGAGAAATATTTACCTGAACTATGTTGAAATAAAATTCCTCTGAGATAACGTAACCACTCTTTCCTGACTGTTGACAATTACGTTCTTTGCTTAGAGAGATATCTACAGACTTGAAGCTAACTGGAGGGCGGGGGAGAGGGCAGAAGATGAAGTCCCAAAAGTGCTACAATGTTTGGTGCACAGAAATGGGAGGTAAAGATAAATTGTGAAATTATAAGTGGACAACATTATAGCAAACATAATTAGGCCTTTTTATCAGAGGACAGAAACAACAAAAATATTTTCAATAAGTGCAATCTATTATATTAATAAATAATTTGGTTTCAACTGAGAAGACCTTTTCAAACCTCGTTCTTATTAAGATCGATATTTTTATATTATTTTATAGTAGTTTAATCCCTAATGAACTCCATTTCCTTGTTACGTTAAGGGCTTGAGAGGGATATACTGTTCTGTGATTCACCAGTAGATCATTTGTCATTCAATAAAAAACAGATGCAGAGTGTGTATTGTCTAACTACTGAAGCTCTTTTTTTGCTGCATACAATAGATTCATGAGCAATAAGCCCTGATGTTTCAGTTTTGAGCATTTTGATTGTGCTGTACCACTCTAAAACCTCCAGGAAGATGACTGTTTATGTTCAGAGAAGGCTTTAACATAGGTGGTCCTTAAAGGTGAGAAGGTTGAAAGGAGATTGGATTGAATTTTTCACAATCATTAGGGGTCTAGTCAGAGTAGATAGGCAGAAACTGTTCCCAAGGCAGCAGGGTCAAAAGCTAGAAGACACCGATTTCAAGCGATTAGCAAAAGAAACATAGGCGACATGAGGGAAAAACTTCTTAATGCAGCAAGTGTTTATGATCTGGAATTCACTGCCTGAAAGGATGGTGGAGGCAGATTCAATTACGGCTTTCAAAAGTGAATTGAAAATCACCTGAAGGGAAAGAAATTGCACAGCTATGGGGCAAGCGTGGGAGAATGGGCTGTGCTAATTTGCTCATGCAGAGTTGGCATGGACTCGACGGGCCAAATGGCCACCTTTTGTGCTGTAACCATTCTATGCTTCTATTGTTTTACGTAAACCTCGAGCCATTTAGGATGTCCCATCAGTTAATATCTTCATTGTGAGAATTATGACTCCAGTATGTTCAGTTGGCGTAAGATCACATTTCATCAGCGCATCTTGTTCAGCTGTGCCCTGAAACCATTAACAAAGCATGACATAAAACATCACAGACTATTAATATAAATATGCATGAAAACTATGATCAGAGCCATTTCAGGGTTTGTTTTATAGCATGTGTATTGGGTTTTCATAACACCTAAATCGTCCAGATATGCATGCAATGGAAACAATCCCCACTCAAGTTATCGTGGCTAAAATATATCAATAGAATAAGCTTTGAGAAAACTTTGTTCAAGTTGATTTCGAAACTGTTAATGGGCTACATCTTTTACAAGTTAATCTTAAACATGAGCAATAACTAAAACTCTATGATACGTAGTTTCTTCTTTCTATCTAATACTTTTGAAAGCAGGCCAAACAGTCAAACTATTCTCTGCCTTTCTGAATCAAAACTCAAGTTAAACTAAAAAAATCACAATATTTGGTCACTTCCTCTTTTATATAAATGTACAATTGTGAGGCAAAACTGTGGCCATGACTGCTCATGGGATCTTCAACACCTTCACTCATCTAAACCTTAACGTCACAACATAAAATACATACCCTTAATTTGTAAACATTTTGATGTTGAAAGGCTTTCCAGATCAAAGATGTAGACCAAGAAATACCACCATGCAGCACTCATTTTTCAGGTACAAAATGGCCTCCTAAATGTCCAATATGACAGACAGGAAGGGTACATGCATTTTCTTTGTATTGTCCCAAATTTAAAATGGGCCAGTAATGAGTAAGAAAACCTCTATTAAATTGCTGGATTTTCAGACACATTCAGCACCAGTGACTGTAAAGGGAATTAATGCATAACCTGCACACTGCCACTAAGCCAAAAGCATACAAATGCATTCACTCATATCCAGATCAAGAGAACATTAGATGTATGAAAATTTCCGTCTCACCCACAGGAATGTCATTAGGATGTCAGGAAACTTAATGTATATAGTGGACTGAACCACAACCCAGCCAACAAGGCAAATATATAAATGCAAAACTCAATGCACCCACTAGACTGTAAGGATTGGGCACAGTACACTGAGATATATCAGAGGAATCTGCACATCAAATCTTTAACAGCTCTTTTAAAAAAATTACATTTGGAATATGTAACAACATTTATGCCTTTGATATATTCATAAATTCTAGGTTCCTCTGTTTATTTTTGAATTTTTTTGGATTTATTCTGATCAAAAGTCTGCAGTGGGAGTCACAACACAATTGTGGAAATTTCAATGGAATTCATAAAATGGCATTCCTCACAACAAATAATTCACCACAATTTAATTCATAAATCTTCAGACATATGAATTTAATTATGAAGAGGCCAAGATAACCAGCTCATCCCTACTTCAGTCCCAAATTTCCAACAAGGAAAGGCCCATCCACATCCCTCTTACTTTCGGCAACATTCTCACCCCCAGAGTCCCCACCATTAATCAGAAGCTTAATTAAACTAATCATTGGCAATACTGCAGTTCCTGTGAAACAGTTTGTGTTGTTTTAAGTTACAGTTGCCATATAAATACAATTTATTGTGGTTGTCGGCAGATTCTAGAAAGCCCATGATGAATAACTCACATCCTGTTGCCTAAGTGCACCTTTACCATGCTTAAGGCTCAAGTCAGGAGTAGGTAAAATACTCACCACTCATCTGGAGTTGTAGAGCAGAACAATGCTCAGAAGTTCTAAATCATCCAGGACAGAGCAGTTTCGTTGCTCAGCATCCCGTTGCTGAACTCAGTATACATCCTTGGCTCTTAATAATAATCTAATAAGAAACCTGCAGACACAAAATTGAACTTGCTGGCTGTTATCTTGTCTTGCATGGCAAGTTATCAAGTTATAAAATAGATGAAAATGCAGTAAATGTATTTGACAATAAAATAGAGAGGACACTGTACTGAAATGTTACAGGACATGATCATTGGATTTAGTTGTACGCAAACTTCACATTGTAGCCAACAACCTGACCATTCAGTGCTGTGTTTTGAAGGAATCTTTGCCTGATGCAACAGTTTGGGGTGCTTTTCAAACAGGCTGGACACTCTAGAAAAGAGAGGCTGATTCATGACCTAATGGAGGTCCTTAAAATTATGAAGGGATTTGATATAGGACGGACAAGAAAAACAACGTTTTTCCACTTGTAGGAGAGACCAAAACTAGCCACCGATAAATTCAGTACACAATTCAGGAGAAACCTCTTTAAGGGGAGAGTGGTAAGAATATAGAATTCACTTCCACAAGTAGTTCAGGCAAATAACCTAGATGTATTTTAGGGAAAGCTACATAAGCATGTGAGTGAAAGGAATAAAAGGTTACGTTCATCAAGTGAGATGAAGAGGAGTGGATGGCAGCTCAGATGGAGCATAAATGCCAGTATAGACCATTTGGGTAGAATGGCCTATTTCTGCGATGCAGGCTCAATGGAATTTTCTGCAAAGCAATGTTCTGCAAAGAACCTTAGGAGTTCAAGTTCTGCTATAAACCAGGCCATGCACCACAGTGAAGGTTTGCAACTTGAAGAATATTTGAAACAGTTATTTCTGGGAAGGGGTGAGGGAACCCCATTCTTATGACAGGAAAATTATACAAAAATTATATCGTAATAAATGGGGGGAAGAATAGAAACCTCAGACTATGGAATTCAACCTATTGTTTATTACTTTCAAAACATCAGTTCCTACATTGTTAATTGAGGAAATGGTAGCATAGTGGTAATGTCACTGGGCAAGTAATTCCAGAGCCCAGGTTAATCTTCTGGGGGCACAGGTTCAAATCCCACCACAGCAGCTGGTGGAATTTAAATCCAGTGAAAAAAAAAGCCTGGAATTGAAGGTGACTCTCAGTAATGGTGCCCATGAAACTATCATTGATTGTCACAAAAACCCAACTAGTCTTTTAGGGAAGGAAATTTGCCATCTTTACCTGGTCTGGCCTGTATATGACAATGGCTGAGCAATCCACTCGGGGCAATTAGGGATGGGCAACAAATGCTGACCTTGCCAGCAAAACCCACATCCCAAGGAAGAATAAAGGAATTACTTTTATCTTATGCTTGCAAGAAGAAAATTGTCAAATACCATATATCAGGTGCTTTTGTGTCAATTCCAATATTATGTGTTCATATGTCAAAGAATGTGAAATACTTAACCTGTGCTATTCATCAACAGGCAAAATCAGGTATCCTTATTCTAAACCGAGAGAACAAAGAGACGATCAGTGAGCTTGCACATGAGCAGGGGAGATACCTCATCCTGAGTGAGACACAATCAGAGTGAGTGTGGGTATTGGCAATTTGGTGCACAGTGGGCATTCGGTGCAGAGGGGAAGAGGTGCTCTTTGCATTTTTTCTTTGCTCCCCAACTTCTTAAATCTTCAGAGAGTGGTCTTGCCCTGCTACAGCAGTAGAGACTACAAGGGAGCGAAATGGTAAGTAGTGGGTAAGGTCGGGTAAGTATTTACTACTTTTATCGCTTATAGTTTAAGGTCCTTTTGTGGTTTACAGTATGTATATTCTGTAGTAATAAGGATCAGGAAAGAAGGGCCCTAGAGTAATTGATTTAAAAGGTTTAATTTAAAATGTTAAGTCATGGCAGGAGAGCTCAAAACTGTGGTGTGCTCGTCATGCTCCATGTGCAAAGCCGGGAACATTTCCAGTGCTTTTTCCGGGATCAGCATGTGTGTAGGGAGTGTGTCCAGCTGCAGCTCCTGGAAGCTCAGGTTTCAGAGCTGGAATGGCAGCTGGGGACACTGTGGAGCATCCATGAGTCTGAGAGCATCATGGACAGCACGTTTAGAGAGGTAGTCACACTGCAGCTGAAGGGACTTGAAGAAGGAAGGGAAAGTGTGACCACCAGGTAGTCCAAGAGAAAAGGCAGGTAGTTCAGGAGTCCCCTGGGGTCCCGCTCATAAATGGGTATTCTGTTTTGGAGGTGCACTGAATGCCCATTGTGCACCAAATTGCCAATACCAACACTCACTCTGGCTATGTCTCACTCACTCTGATTCCTCCAGGGAGTGCAGAAAGAGCCAAGCTTCTGGCACCACAAACAGCCTGTCCGTACAGGAGGGGAGGAAGAGAGGAAGAACAATAGTAATAGGGGATTCTATGGTCAGGGGAACAGATAGGCACTACTGTGGCCATCAGCGTGACTCCAGGATGGTGTGTTGCTTTCCTGGTGCCAGTGTCCGGGATGTCATTGAATGGCTGCAGGGCATCCTGAAGGGGGAGGGTGATAAGGCAGTGGTCATGGTACATGTTGGTAGCTGAGGTGGTGGTGGGGGAACATTTTAGTGATAGTGACTACAACATGGTACAATTTAAGCAAAAATATCTGGAAAAGCTCTGCAGGTCTGACAGCATCTACAGAGAGGGATACAGTTGACGTTTCAAGCCCGAGTTTTTCCAGGTATTTTTGTTTTTGTTCTAGGTTCCTAGCATCTGCAGTATTTTGCTTTTATATTATGGTACAATTTAAGCTTATTATGGACAAAGAAATAGACAATTTGCAAAAAAATGTTTTGGATTGGGGGAGAGTGGATTTTAGTAAAATAAGGCAGGATCTGGCCAAGGTAGACTGGGAACAGTTACTTGTGGGGAAATCTACAGAGGAGCAGTGGGGGGAAGTTCAAAAAGCAAACGAGGAGGGTACAGGCTCAACATGTTCCCTCTAGGGTGATAGGAAGGAGTAACAAGCCCACAGAACCATGGATGATGAGACATATTCAGGATATGATGAGAAGGAAAAGAGAGGCTTTTAGCAGATACAAGGGAAACAAATCAGCAGAGGCATTAGTGGAGTACAGAAAGTGCAGGGTGGAGCTTAAGAAAGCAATTAGGATAGCAAAGAGGGAATATGAGAAAGCTCTGGCTGGTAAAAGTAGGGAAAATCCCAAGATATTCTATAAGTATATCAATGGGAAGAGGATAACTAGGGAAAAAGTAGGGCCCATTAGGGATCTATGGGTGGAGCCAGATGACATCGCTAGAGTGTTGCATGAATACTTCATATCATCTTCACCCAAGAGAATGAGGATGGAGGTATCGAACTCGGGGAGAGAGACTGCAAGGTTCTTGAGCAAATTGATATAGGGAGTGACAAGGTATTGGAGGTGTTAGCAGGCTTAAAAGTGGACAATCTCCAAGTCCGGATGATTTGTGTCCCAGACTACTGAGGGAGGTAAGGGTGAAAATCACAGGGGCTCTGACCCAAATTTTTAATTCCTCTCTGGCCACGGGGGAGGTGCCAGAGGACTGGAGAACAGCTAATGTGGTTCTGCTATTTAAGAAGGGTTGCAGAGAGAAGCCAGGGAACTACAGGCCAGTGAGTCTCACGTCAGTGGTAGGAAAACTATTGGAGAAAATTCTGAAGAAGAGAAACTATCTCCACTTGGAGAGGCAAGATTTGATCAGGGATAGTCAGCATGGCTTTGTCAGAGGGAGGTCATGCCTAACAAATTTGATTACATTTTTTGAGGAGGTGACCAGGTGTGTACATGAGGGTAGTGTAGTTGATGTAGTTTATATGGATTTCAGCAAAGCCTTTGACAAGGTCCCACATGGGAGACTTATAAAGAGGGCAAATGCACATGGGATACAGTTAATTTGATAAGGTGGATTCAAAATTGGCTTAGTTGTAGGAGACAGAGGGTGATGACAGAAGGCTGCTTTAGTGACTGGAAGCCAGTGTCCAGTGGCGTAACACAGGGATCTGTGCTCGGTCCCCTATTATTCGTCATTTATATAAATGACATAGATGACTATGTGGGGGGTAGAATTAGTAAGTTTGCGGATGACACAAAGATTGGATGGGTGGTTAACAGTGAGGTTGAGTGTCTTAGGCTACAGGAAGATATAGACGGGATGGTCAGATGGGCAGAAAAGTGGCAGATGGAATTTAACCCTGAAAAGTATGAGGTGATACAGTTTGGAAGAAGTAATTTGACAAGGAAGTATTCAATGAATGGCATGGCACTAGGAAATTCTGAGGAACAAAGGGACCTTGGCGTGTGTGTCCATAGATCTCTGAAGGCGGAGGGGCATGTTAGTTGGGTGGTGAAAAAGTCATATGGGACACTTGCATTTATCAATCAAGGCATAGATTACAAAAGTAGGGAGGTCATGTTGGATTTGTATAGCACCTTGGTGAGACCACAGCTGGAGTACTGTGTGCAGTTCTGGTCACCACATTATAGGAGGGATGTGATTGCACTGGAGGGGTTGAAGAGGAGATTCACCAGGACGTTGCCTGGGATGAAACATTTAACTTACGAAGAGAGTTTGGATAGACTAGGGTTATTATTGTTGGAGCAGAGAAGACTGAGGGGCGACCTGATCGAGGTGTACAAGATTATGAAGAACATGGACAGAGTGGATAGGGAGCAGCTGTTCCCCTTAGTTGAAGAGTCAGTCACGAGGGGGAATAAGTTCAAGGTGAGGGGCAGGAGGTTTAGGGGGGATGTGAGGAAAACCTTTTTTACCGAGAAGGTGGTGACAGTCTGGAATGCACTGCCTGGGAAGTTGGTGGAGGCGGGTTGCCTCACACCCTTTAAAAGGTAACTGGATGAGCACTTGGCACGTCATAACATTCAAGGCTATGGGCCAAGTGCTGGTAAATGGGATTAGGTAGGTAGGTCAGGTGTTTCTCACATGTTGGTGCAGACTCGATGGGCCAAAGTGCCTCTCCTGCAATGTGTAATTCTGTGATTATGTGAAAGGAACACAATAAAATCAAAGATTACTTATTTTACTACCCCCAACATATTTTGGGAAAAATAAGAGAACAGTGTTCAAGTAATAAACTTGTCACCTGGGACAGCGCCATTTCTGATATTTATTGATGTTCCAAGTGTCTCTCATTGATCTTCATTGTATTTACTTTGGCTGTACAATTTCCTTTGCCTTGTGTGTTCAACTCTTGCATTTTTTCCATCGTCCATGTAATAAGAATAGTGTATTTCCTCTTCATATTGTTTCTTTGTAATACCAATTAGCATACCACATCTGAATGGTTTACAGAAGCAACTGACAACTTGGCAAATCTTGTTCATTTCTATGAAAATATTTCAACCAATGCCATGTAAAATCAAAGAACATGAACTGTAATAGTTACACTCTACCTTATATGGTCAGTTACGTTAGATTCATATATGGGCTGAGATTTCTTGGGCCTTCCGTTTACTTCTGGCGAGGCTGTCCCTTCAAGTCTCCTCCAAATATCCTAAGGTTATATACGCCTCATTCAGCATAGCCGCCTCAGGTCCGAATTCTCCTGGTTCTAACATCTTTTAAGTTTGGAGTTTTGTATCTAAAGCTCTCCCACTCTCTCCCTCTTTTTCCTCTTTCCTCAGCGTGGCTATACAAAAAGTCAACTCACTGTTAATAGAATCCTTCAATTAACAAGTATTTCAACTCTTTATTGCCAACATCCAGAATTTCAACTGAATTCTGCTAAATTAAATGTGTTTCCTTCACCTTAGCTTGTTCCAAACTCTCAAATGAAACTGCTTGAACTGAGAACCACCTCTTGCAACCTACTCACCTCTATAATTAACTTGTTGACCCTTTTTATCTATTGTTCATTTCCCAGGCAACATGGTTCCATGATCATTTGCTGGAACCCAGCTGTTTCTTTTCACCAGAATTCAGGTCCTAGTTCTTAATAGGACAACCACCCTCACATAAAATATAGTTTTTTTCCCCCAAAAGCATATGGGCCATCACACATATAAGCTGAGAGATGTATATAAATGTTAAAAGCTAAAGAGGAATTAACTATAGACACCTGGGTACACTTCAAGTGAGTGTTTAAGATATCTTTATTTCTTTAGAAACATGAGGCTATTCAAATTGAAGTGTTAAAGTTACCAACTTTATTATGAGTGTACATTACATGGAACAAAGCACTGGTGTGAGGTATTTTGTACTTGGCATTTTGTAATCCATGACAGAAACTGATGTTTCGGGGGCTGCATATTTGGAGCAGGCAGAGGGCCAAGGAAGGAGTTGTGGATGGGAAATCCGGGAGTACTGCACAGAATTTTTAAAATTCATTTGCAGGATCTGGGAATCACTTGCTAGGCCAGCATTTATTGCCCATCCCTAATTGCCCTTGAGGAAGCTACCAGGATCCTGCAGATATCAACCACAGATTTTTTTCCAATTTTTCTGATTGTTGGCTGCCTGCCTGTCAGGTCGGAAAAGACTGAGGGACAAGCTTTGAACGACTGACTCGCCTCCTGGGAGTAATCAGTCATCTTCCCTGCATCCATTAAAACCAGAAGTAGGCAGATTTGAGGCGTGTTGGGATTGGGTTGAGATTTTTAAAATCAAAACTTCTCACCCAACCCAAACCACCCTTTCGTTGGTGTTAAAAATTACCCTGTGACTGCAATGTGGATTTGTTGCTTTGTTGAAAAGTACCTCTTGAGAAGCAGAGGGTTAAGATTCAGTTTTGGTGAGGGTACAGAACAGACAGTGATGGATCATCAGCCCATTATACATGCGAATGTTTTCCTTCTGATTCAGTTGAATGAACAATTAGGCATGGTCTACAGCAGGCGTAAAGTTGAATTTTATAATTTAACTGGGAAATGTGCATTCTACTGCATTGCTTATTAATGTTATTTTTGTTAGACAACCTTTTCATAGTTTTGCAACTTTTTATCTTTGTTCTGTTTCATACTTCTAGGACACTGCAGAGTACAAAAGTAATGTTGACGATGTAATTAAATAAATGCTTAACGTGCTTAATGCCAAATTCCTCTCTCCCTATTACAGCAAAGGTGCTAACATTGTTAAAAATAATACCTCCATAAAAACAATGGAGGGGAGGATTTGGTAAGGCTACATTAATTCTTTGTAAAAGACCATCAGTGAAAATAATTTCGACCTTGATATGTTCCATCTCGCTCCACAGTATCTGGCACTATTAGCACATACTGGGATTTCAATTTCTCCTTCAAGTGCAGCAGCAGAATTCTTCCATTAGGAGGAGGTACACATGTCTGGGAAAACCATTAACATGTTTGTACAAAATCAATTATTTTAATAAATGAGCTAACCCATTATTTTAAACAAAATTTATCAGCAGCAGAATTCCACATGGACCTGTTAAACCATTTGTTACTAATATCACACAACATGATTTAAACCCACCAATGTTTCAGGCATCAGCTGTTCTTTTTAACAACAACAACATGCATTTATATACTGACTTTACGGTTAGGTATTCCAAACAGTTTCACAGAGATGAAAATATTGTGGAAGATGGATTAGGGGTGGTGACAAATGTCAAGAGAAGTTGACTGTGTCTGTGTGGTTGACTGTGAAGTGAGGACAAGAGGAGAATTGGAAAGGCAGTCCTGGAGCAGAGCAATTAACCAGCACTGGTGGAATTAGGTTGAGTTGATGCATGGATTATCAGCTTAGGGAGATAATTCTCCCAACTTCTCTAAATATTGATCTCAGTCATTTGACATATGGGAAGTTCTTGGGAAGAAACAATAAGATTCAGCAAGATACATTAAGATGCAATGCTGTTAAAACATGGATTCTTTTATTCTCCCTCTAGACTTCCTCTGCTAGTATAAGTGTAAGATAGCCTTAAATGGACAAAGTGCACAATGCAAGTTTCAATGCACTACATCTTCTCCCTTCTGAGCAAATGAGGCATCATGTGTTTCAATGGTTTGTTTCCAGAAGAGTAAACAATAAACTTAAGCTTCACCAGCAACATTAATACATATTCTAATATTTCTATTTATATAACAATGCACTCAGTCATGTGAAACGAGGTGAAAGATTTGTTCATGAACTGAAAGTAGTTCACTTTGTAACATAATTACTTAAGTATTGTGGACGTCCTCTCTCACGAGTAGAATATCAAATGATATCATGTGTGGTCTCATTTAACTCATGTTCTTCACCTGAAATGTGGATATTGTTATGATCCTGGACCAGCCCCCAAAGTTTTTAGTACAATCTGATTAGGGACCAATAACGTTTTGTTTGATGTAGACATAGTTTGAGATCCAAGACACTTGCTAAGAGAATAAAGCCACAAGATTCCACAGCTTTTGAAGAAACAAAAATCAACTTTACTATACAAGGTAAGATAGATAAAACCATTTACAATGTCTAACTTAAACTATAACATTCAGGGTTAATGTGAAGTAGATGTGAATTGAGTATCCATCAATCTATCTGAGTGGATGGTTTGCTATGTGAATTGTTGAACAATGTTACTAATAGTCTATGATCAGTTATTACTTCAAACTTGCTTCCATATAAGTAGAGATGAAATGTAATATATCCTATGTGGTTGAGACTGTTTCTCTCTGTTTGTGAATATCGTTGCTCTACAGGCGTTACCAATCAGCATGCCATCACAGTGATTGATGGGTTGCCTGCCTTGTCTTTCTACATGAGAGCTACGCATAAGCCAACTGGGCTTGATCCACAATTAGCTGGGTGGTTTTCTCAGGGTCAAAGTAGGCTTTTGTGCAACTTGCTGACAACTGTTCTTTGATCTGGTATACAGCCTGTTTGTGCGATTTAGTCCACTCCCACTTGGTGATCTCTTTTATCAGATCATGTAGGGGAGCAGATAACGTAATGAGGTCAGGAATGAAGCGATGACAGTACTTGATGAGCCTGAGCAGACTCCAGACTTCCTGCACATTTGGAGGATCAGCAGCGTTTGCGGTGGCTTCAATTTTCCACGGATCAGGTGATACTCCTTCACCACTTAACACATGACCGTAGAATTTGGTTCTGCTTTCATTGAACAAGCACTTGTCTTTGTTCAAGATGAGGTTACATCCTCCAAGATATTGTATGCATGCACGTAGGCAGGTCTAGAGTTTGATTTCAGGGTGACCATAGATGAGAATGTCGTCAAGTCTTTGAAGTGCGGACTGAATCATGTGCTGAAATGCTTCAACTGCTGAATTGACTCAAAGTTGAGCCTCTTACATCAAAAACATCCAATGTGAGTGGAAAATACTATAAGGTATCTTGATTCTTCTGCGAGCTCGATTTGATGATGCATTGAGGTCAAGTTTAGTGAAGTGATTAGCACCATTCACTTTAGGATATTATTGATTGTCGTTGTCAAATGAATATCTAGTTGTATGGCTTGGTTTGGTGAATGCATTTCAACACAGAGTCCAATCTGGTTCTCGCTTTTGGGCTTGATGACTTGTATGTGTGAGACCCCAACAGTAAGTTGAAGTTCCTCCTCTGCCTGCTTTCTGACATTAAACTTCTTTAATAGCATTAGCACGCTCAGTCCACATTGCAGAACATTAATTATCAACTTTACTGGTCTCCACCTGACAAGGGTATATTTCCCTCTAATTGTTAATCTTAGACAATGGTTAGTGTAAGGATAACGGGGGTGTGAGAATGGATGTTGTTTATTATATATTTGACAAAATATTGTTTTATTCTGTAAAGAAGCCTGTGTGTGTGTATGTGTGTGTGTGTGTGTGTGTGTGTGTGATTTAATTAAGCTGAGCAAGAGGAGTCAGGCTGTCTGGGTATTTGGAAACATGCGCCAGAATATAAGGCTCATCGGGCGGGTGTGCGCCAAACCTGACCGAGCGTAAAACGATGCGCAATGACATCAAGTGAGCGCCCCAATATCATTGCGCACTCGCGCCCGCCAACAATTGAAAGGCCTAATAAGGTAATTAAAAAGGTAATTGAATGAAATTTTTCGCTGCCCGTCCAACCTTACGGTTGGCGGGCAGGTGAAAAGACCAAGCAGCCTTTGCACTTTTTAAGAAACCTCATTCACAGGCGGAATGAAGTTTCCAATAGCTATTAAAAATTAAATAAAAATTAAAACATTTCATTAATAACATGTCCCTGCTTATGTGACAGAGTCACATGAGGGGATATGCCTTATACCAATTTAAGCACAGAGCTGCCTCAGGGATCTTTTCCATCGTGCACATGTGCGAATTTGCGCTCTTGCCCTCCTCCCCCCGAAACAGACTGTGCTGAGCGCTGCAGCACGCGACTCACGCTGGACAGGCCTTAATTGGCCCGCCAGCATGAAATCGCAGTTCAGCCCCGATCACAAGCTTCTTAACTGCCCCCACCGAGCCCGCCTTATGAGGGAAAAATCTTTCCCATGAAAAGGTTAAGGGTGTTAAGTTTGAGGTACAAGTAAATAAGTTAGATCTAACATCTGAATTTTTAGATAAGCTGTGAGTTTGTTGAATTTCAAAGGAGAGTCAGAGGTATTAAGGAAAATGTTTGCATCTTGCAGAAGTCCATATGTGAATAGTAGTGGGGACATTATATTTTTATTGACCCAAAAATAAAGACAAGATGCAAGGGTTTGAGTTTCAAAGGGGTATGAGAACAATGGAGTGAGATGAAAGGGATAAAGAAATATTAAAGTTACTGTGTATAGCTGTTGAATTGTAGAGAGCTTTGAGCTATTGAACTGGGTGTGGAGCTACTAAGCTGGAGATGGCTGGAGATAGCTGGAGCTGTTAGAGCTGTTGAGAAGCCTTGAGCTGCAGCAAGCAGTTTGACTCTGAAGTGAACGCCATAGCAAAGTGGAAGAGGGTACAGGTCACATGGTACACCTTTATTGAAGCTACAACAGTCTGCCTTGTGTGACATTACTGGATTCCATATTTAAATATCTATAAGGGAGTGTTGCCTGGAAAGCATTTACTTGTGGGTTTGATCCAGGAGAGAGTTTTGGGGGAATGTTTTGTAAGACTAACCTTAACTGTGTAACTGTAATCTTGTGTGCTTAATTTTTTTTGTTAATAAAACTTTTACTTTTAATTTTTAAAAACCCAAAAGTGTTACTGGGCCTCTCACTTCTGATATTGATATGTCTTATTATTATTAGAATACAACAAAAAGGTTGTGGCCCATAAGCAAATTTACCCTCTGGGATTTGGTTTGCACATCAACTAACACCAGCTGTGGTCATAACAGAGGGAAACCAGTTTATGTTCGCACAAATATTTTTTTTGCACTTTTGACAGCACTTCTCAATCAAATGAGCTGCACCACTGGGAACAGCGAGAGCAGCAAAGTCACAGGCGTGCTATTTCTGTTTAAGTCGCCCAACATCATGTCTTGTACATATATTCCAGTTCCTTCATAATCCTGGAATCCCCTACCTAATGTCAACGTAGGTGATTCTTCACCACGAGCACTCTCACAGTTCAAGAATAAAGCCCACCACCACTATCTGGGAACAATTAGGACTAGTCAATATCGGCAGCTTCACCTACACTTGAGAACAAATAAGACAAATAGAAAATGGAGCAAAATTTATCCCAAAATAAATGCTTCAAGTTTCTCCATCTGCAACTCTCACTCGAGTCAACTCACACTTTGCAGTAGAATATGGTGTTACATTAAACCTGTTATCTAAATATAAATTAATTTCCAACTTCAATTTGGATATAATACATTATAAAAATTGGCATGATACAATTTATATAATGTCAATCTTTACAGTGGGCGGAATCATCCCAGATTTGCATTAAATGCAGTAGAGGACGGGTAAAACAACATTTTTACCCATTGGCCATGATAGGGAGTTTTCATGCCGTATTGTCCCAAACCAGCCATGTTATTTATGCATTCCTGAGAAATACAGCTCTCATTTGCCCGCCCACCATCATCTCGCTGCTTCATCACGCCGGGCACCATATTTAAAGTCCAGCCGCTCACACTCATGTTAGTGCTTCCAGGCCACGACAACTGCAGGGAAGATGTCCATGAAAGGCAAGAAGACTGCAGCCCCCACATTTAGTGACGCATCACAGAAATGGCTTTTGGTGCTGTGGAAGCCCACCGCGATATCCTCTACCCTCGCTCTGGCCGCAGGATGGGCAGCGGAATTGTCAAATGGGCTTAGGAGGTGATGGCAGTGGTGGTCAGTGCCAATGCCCTGCAAAAGAGGACAGCCACCCAGTGCCAATACAGGATAAATGGTCTCATCCGTTCTGCCAAAGTAACTCACTCTTCTCATTACTCTCAACTCACACACTCACAAACCCATTACACAGCCACAGGGATCTCACACCCTGGATGCCCTCCCCTCTCCACACCCCTTCCCCTCCCTGGAAGCCCTCCCCTCCCTGCACCCCTTCCTCCCCCTGGACACCCTCCCTTCTCTGCATTCCTTCCCTTACATCTTCCACGTCCCTTACACCTGCCTCTCCAGTAACTATGTCTTCTCCCCCATTATCCCCTCCTCTCCCTTTCTCCCTCCCTCCTCCAACCTTCACCCCAACACCCTCATTCTCTCCCTCCCAACCTCACCCCATCCTGACACCTTCATTCCCCCCTCCCAACCTCACCCCACCGACACATCTTCCTCTCTCAGCCAATCCTAGCTCTTCTTCTCCCACCCCCTTGACCATCATCCGTTGTGAGCATCAACGGTGACTATCCAACTTCTGTGCACTGCTTCGTAGCAGAGCCATGTCCATGGACATTTCTCTTGTGTGCCATTGGTGCTGGGCTCCAGCATCTTCTGCTTCTTATTATCTGTGATGTGAGCAAAGCCCTGGCAGGTAAGGCCCGGATTCTGCATGTCACAGTTGTCAAGTTGTGTTCTACATCTGCGTGTTTTCGCACTGACGTGAGTGGACAATCCAACGGGTGGGGGGGCTGGGGGGGGAGGGGGTGATGATTCCGGTGGGCAGGCCTAATAATGATATGCTGACAGAATAAAATGAGGTTCCCGACATCCTATGGTGGTGAACGTGGCCCACCATCGGCTGACCGGACGATTGAGCAACTGGTTTCATGCATTCATGAAACCAATCACACCATATTATCTGCTCATGCCACCAAACATGCCTCACGCGGGCGGGCACAAAATATCCTGACCAGTGTGTCCTCTATTTATGTGACTAAGTTTAAAATGAACACAACGGCCTAGATACTCTGGTCTCTGGATATTCAGAGACAGGATGTACGACCCAGGATGTGCGTTGTGACCCCATGGAAATCTCAATGTGCTGACCTCCATGGGAATTATCTGGGAAGTTTGAACTTCTGATGAGCAATTCCTCTGCTCCCTGGAACCCTCTGTGAAAGTCTCTGACTCTTATCCAGAGGCCGGAAACACCAAGACCAACCCATAATCCCAGCAACGAGCAGTGACCAAATATATGACACAAAAACATCAATCAACACATTCAACCAATATCAGGATGATGTCCACATGTTTTAATAACCACACTCACTTGGGCTGACTACATCAGAATTGATAAGCCTTCTCACAAGACATTCTGTGTGCTTTGGAACTACAAAGTCTGGGAAAGAAATTTAATGAATAAACCTTGCCATAGAATCATTCGGTATCTGATGTAGAACAAAGCTGTAACAACACTGGAATATCTAGAGCATCCTGCTCCTGGGTGTTCTGGGATCTGAGCCAACCCAAGAACTTCCCGTTCAGAGGGCAGTGAAGCGCAGCCTTTAATCATGCCATTTTCCTGCTAAAAATAACATAGTCTAAAATGAAATGTAAATAACAGTGACATCAATTTGCATTTTTTTACCACCATCTCGTTGTGGAAGAATAACATTCCTGTAAATTTCCAGCAAGGGCTGCGGTTCCACATAGATGGTCACTTAGCATACATGATTTCTGTGATTCCAGGTTATCTTCATCTGTTGTGGCACCCTGAGTATAACTGAGGGTATCCCATGTTAACTGCTAACATATTTATACATATATGGCATTTTTTCAAGACTTAAAGAATATAATGCCTTACTAAGTTAAAGTCAAATGTACTTTTTTTTATTAATTCACAGGATGTGGGCTTCACTGGCTGGGCCAGCATTTATTGCCCATCCCTAGTTGCCCTTGAGAAGGTGGTGGTGAGCTGCCTTCTTGAACCGCTGCAGTCCATGTAATGTAGGTACACCCACAGTGCTGTTAGGAAGGAAGCTCCTGGATTTTGACCCAGCGACAGTGGAGGAACGGCAATATATTTCCGAGTCAAGATGGGAGTGACTTGGAGGGGAACTTCCAGGTGGTATTGTTCCTATCTATCTGCTGTCCTTTTAGATGGTAGTGGTCATGGGTTTGGAAGGTGCTGTCTAAGCAGACTAGATGAATTCCAGCAGTGCATCTTGTAGATGGTATACACTGCTGCTACTGTGCATCGGTGGTGGAGGGAGCAAATGTTTGTGGATATGGTGCCGACCAAGTGAGCTGCTTTGTCCTGGACGGTGTCAAGCTTCTTGAGTGTTGTTGGAGCTGAAATCATCCAGGCAAATGGGGAGTACTCCATCACATTCCTGACTTGTGCCTTGTAGATGGTGAACGGGCTTTGGGGAGTCAGGAGGTGAGTTAATCGTTGTAGGATTCCTAGCCTCTGGCCTGTTCTTGTAACTGCAGTATTTAAATGGCTAGTCCAGTTCAGTTTCTGGTGAATGGTAACCCCCAGGATATTGGGGATTCAGTGATGGTAATGTCACTGAAGGTCAAGTTGTTGGAGACGATCATTGCCTGACACTTGTGTGGCGTAAATGTTACTTGCCACTTGGCAGCCCAAGCCTGGATATTGTCCAGGTCTTGCTGCATTTGGACATGGGCTGCTTCAGTATCTGTGGAGTCGCAAATGGTACTGAATGTTGTGCAATCATCAGCGAACATCCCCATTTCTGATCTTTGATGGAAGGAAGGTCATTGATGAAGCAGCTGAAGATGGTTGGGCCGAGGACACTACCCTGAGGAACTCCTGCAGTGATGTCCTAGAGTTAAGATGACTGACTTCCAACAACCACAACCATACTCCTTTGTTCTCCAACCAGTGGATAGTTTTCCCCCTGATTTCCATTGCTGCCAGCTTTGCTAGGGTTCCTTGATGCCACACTCAGTCAAATGTGACCTTGATGTCAAGGGCAGTCACTCTCACCTCACCTCAGGAGTTCACAGAATCACAGAATTGTTATGGTGTAGAAGGAGGCCATTTGGCCCAATGTGTCTGCACCAACTCTCTGAGCCTTTTAACTTACTGCCAATCCCCTGCCTTCTCCCCATAACCTTGCACATTCTTCAGCTCTTTTGTCCATGTTTGGACCCAGGCTATAATGAAGTCAGGAGCTGAGTGGCCCTGGCGGAATCCAAACTGGGCATCAGTGAGCAGGTTATTGCTAAGCAAGTGCTGCTTGATAGCACTGTTGATGACCCCTTCCATTACTTTACTGATGATGGAGAGTAGACTGATGGGGTGGTAATTGGCCAGGTTGGATTTGTCCTGCTTTTTGTGGACAGGACATACCTGGGCAATTTTCCATATAGCCGAGTAGATGCCAGTATTGTAGCTATACTGGAACAGCTTGGCTAGGGCTGCAGCAAATTCTGGAGTATGAGTCTTCAGTATTATTGCCAGAATATTGTCAGGGCCCATAGCCTTTGCGCTACCCAGTGACTTCAGCCATTTCTTGATATGATGTGGAGTGAATTGAATTGGCTGAAGACTGGCATCTGTGACGCTGGGGACCTCCAGAGGAGGCTGTGAAGGATCATCCATTTGGCACTTCTGACTAAAGATTGTAACAAATGCTTCAGCCTTATCTTATGCACTGATGTGCTGGGCTCCCCCATCATTGAGGATGGGGATATTTGGGGAGCCTCCTCCTCCAGTGAGTTGTTTAATTGTCCACCAACATTCACAACTGGATTTGGCAGGACTGCAGAACTTGCATCTGAGTCGTTGGCTGTGGGATTGCTTAGCTCTGTCTATCACTTGCTGCTTATGCTGTTTGACATGCAAGTAATCTTGTGTTATAGCTTCACCAAGTTGACACCTCATTTTAGGTATGCCTGGTGTGCTCATGGCATGCCCTCCTGCACTCTTCTTTGAACCAGGGTTGATGCCCTGGCTTGATGCTAATGGCAGAGTGGAGGATATGTCGGGCCATAAGATTACAGACTGCATTTGAGTACAATTCTGCTGCTGCTGATGGCCCACAATGCCTCATGGATGTCCAGCCTTGTATTGCTAGATCTGTTCGAAATCTATTCCATTTAGCACGATGGTAGTGCCATTCAAAACAATGGAGGGTATCCTCAATGTGAAAGGGGGACTTTGTCTCCACAATGACTGCACGGTGTTACTTCTACCGATACTGTCATGGACAGATGCATCTGCAGCAGGCAGGTTGGTGAGGCTGAGATCAAGCATGTTTTTCCCTCTTGTTGGTTCCCTACCACCCAACCAGTCTAGCAGCTCTGCCCTTTAGGTGTCAGCCAACTCAGTCAGTAGTGGTGCTACCGAGTCACTCTTGGTGATGGACATTGAAGTCCCCCAACTAGAGTACATTCTGCACCCTTGCCACCCTTAGTGCTTTCTCCAAGTGGTGTTCAACTTGGAGAAGCATTGATTCATCAGCTGAGGGAGGGCGGGAGGGCTTGCTATCCCTTTCCTTCCCTTTGCCACTTTAACGCGGCTCCTTTTTTGGGTGGCTTTCTGTCTGACTCTGGTGTGAGTTTCCTTGATATCTGAATATTTCAGATCCTATGGTGTCATAGGACCCCTATAATATTTTAGCTACCAGGAGGTTCCAACCAAGAAAACCTGCTAGGGAAGAAGTGGGGGCCATAAATGCAGATTTTAAAGGAAGTTTTGAGGAGCCAGAAGTAGCAGGAATGTTTCCCTTCACCTCATGACCAGTGTGAGTGCAGTTGGGCAGCCTGATCTTCATAGGACTTAAGAGCAAGAGTAGGCCATTTGGCCCTTCAAGCCTGCTGCGCCATTTAATAAGATCATGGCTGATCTGGTTGTGGTCTCAACTCCACTTTCCTGTCTATACCCTATAACCCTTAAGTCCCTTGTGTATCAAAACACTAACTCTGCCTTGGATAAAATCAATAACCCAGCCTCCAATATTTTCTGGGAAGAGAGATCCACAGACTAACAACCCTCTGAGAAAAGTAAATTTCTCCTCATTTCCATCTTAAACGGAAGGCCTCTTATTCTTAAACTTTGTCCCCTCATTCTAATCTCCCCCACAAGAGGAAATATCCTCCCAGCATCCACCCTATCGAGACCCCTCAGGATACTATAGGCAGGATTTTACATCTTGCAGACGGACGCACACCCAACCCGATTGAGCATAAAATAACGCGCGATGACGTTGTGCGAGCGTCCCGACATCATCACGCACTCACGTGATATTTCGGTTGGCAGGCGCTGCTGAATCTCACAGGCCCCCGCCGACAATTAAGAGACCTCTTTAGGCCCTTAATCAATTCAGTTAAACCTATTTTTTGCAGCCCGTCCAACTTTATGGTGAATCAGCCAGGCGGCTTTTGGAATTTTTAGGAAATCTCATCCACAGGCGGGATAAGGCTTCCAACATTAATTTTCTTTTAAATTTAAAGTTTTTACGTAATTTTTATAACGTTTATATTCATGTCAGTGGGACCTATGTGGGGACATGTTTTGCACATTTTCGTAATCTTTACTTTTGACTGTAACATTCTTCAGCTCCCAGAGGCAGCTCCCTGCCGTCAGGGAGCTTTCAGTGCACGCTCCCCACGCCTGCGCAGACTTTTGCTCTCGCCCTCCTCCTGCCCCCAATCCAGCAGCGCTGAGCTTCTCGGTGTGCCTTTCATGCTGGATGGCCGTTAATTGGCAATCCAGCGTGAAATCGTGGTCAGGGACCGATCATGGACGGTGGACTGTTTCCCGGCTGCTCCCAGGCCCGCCCGCTGCGCCCACCCAACGACACAAAAATCCTCCCCTATGTGTTTCGATAAGATCACCTCTCACTCTACTAAACTCCAATGGGTATAGGCCCAAACTGTCCAAAGTTTCTTCATAAAATAGGCCCCTCAACCCAGGAATGAGTTGAGTGAACCTTTTCTGAACTGCTTTTAACATGATTATATCTTTTTTCTAATAAGGAGACCAAAATTGTACATAGTACTCCAGATGTGGTTTCCAAGGCCCCTGTACAGCCTGCAGCCACTTAATGCCCATTTTGTACAGGCAGCTGGTTGGCAGGATATAAATGGGGCCCAGGAGTGAAAATAGCTTGCTCAGATTGATGACATCAAGTATGGATTTGGCATTCACCCCTTTCACTTCCCCCATCTAAGTATCTGCCAAAACCAGCTCCCAGTTAAAAATCTACCTTATAATTCATGTGCATCCTCCCTGGATTATTAATTTTAAGGCACCACCAGTATCGTTTCTTCTTCCAGAAACAACTAAATGGTAAATATTTACGCACATAGCATCTGGACCAGCTCTGATTCAGACTTTCGCTGTAACCATGCACAGCTCATGATCAGTTCAATCCTCAAATGGCAAGCAAGTTGCTTGGTGCTGCTGTGGCCTGGAGCTAGAGGCCTGTCCAGTGGCACTCACTGTGTGCTGGCAGCCTGCCAGCCATTTGCCAATGCAACCTGGTTCTCAAACTTGACCAGGTCTCTTGCGCACTGGCCAGTCAGCTCTGGGAAAGGGAGTAATTTATCCCCAAGACTGGCCCCACCACGCAGATCAGAAAGCCAAGCAGCAGCAACTACAGACACAATTAAATCAAATAGTACTGTATTCAGTGCCAAGAAAACCTAATCAATAACTCTGTCCAGACAGCTCAACAATAATGTTGTCCACCCATTCATCATCTCTAAGGGTTGTAAACTTTCTTCAGTTATCAACATTCAAGCGCGGTAAGGTAATCAATTATAATTACAGAAAGAAATTGATTAAGCTGTTTAATATTAATATTTTTTCTCATCTTGCAAAGAACGTGCTGTTTTTCTTCACACCTATCCATCCACCTCACTTGCACCGTTGCCAATCTCTGATCTATAACCAGTATCTGACAGGTGAATGAGTCTCTCCTAACTTTTCCTCGCTCTCTATGAGGAGGCCTTCTGTTCCATGCCTCGTTCTATGGCTGAAATCTGGAAGACATCTCAGGGACAATCATGGATATGAACCCCAGAAATATTATTTGCTCTGGTTGGGGAGTCTATAGCCAGAAGGGAGAAAACAGTTCAGACCAGTACTCTTATTTCCCAGTTTTTACTGGTGTTCCATTTTAAGGTATACAAGACCAATTTGGATCAGTATTCTTATTTCCTAGTTTTACTTTTTTTTTTCATTCTGGGTAACTAGAGGACATAACCTTCAAATTTGAGCTAGGCCATTCTGGGTGATGTCAGGAAGCACTTCTTCATACAAAGGGTAGTGGAAGCCTAACACTGTAGATCCTCCAAAGAGCTCGAAGCTGGGGGTCAACTGAAAATTTCAAAACTGAAATTGAAATATTTTTGTTAAGCAAGGATATAGGAACAGGGAGCCATGAGGGGTAAATAGAGTTAAGACGCATATCAGCATGATCTAATTGAATGGCGGAACAGGCTGTTCAAGATAAAAAGGAACATAGGCTGTTCAGCCCATTGAGTCTGCTCCATCGTTCAGTCAGATCAAGGCTGATCATCTACCTCGATGCCACTTTTTCCCACTATCCCCATATCCCTTGATGTCATTAGGGGCTGAATGGCCTACTCCTGTTCTTATGATACTATCCTCCTATTCTGGTACACAACCCAATTGAGGCCATTTACTACAGTCTGAACATGTTTAAAATTAACCTGTTATTTGGTCAAGTACGAAACAACTGGTGCCTCTCTTGGCCACAGGACATCCCAAAGCATTTTACAGCCAATTTTTGAAGTACAGTCACATTGCATTGAAGGGGAGCTTGACAACCAACACAGCAAGATCCCACAAACAGCAATGACCAATTAATGGGGGCCAAATTGGATAGCCCCTGAAAATGGCTCAGGGATCATTGTGTATGATTGGCCTGTGACCATTCCTTCTGATGTAAGCAGCATACAACTATTTGAACTATTTACATGGTAGATGCTTGCAGCCCAGCGCTGTTGAATACTGTTGAATGGCTGCACACCTCAGCATGTTTATGTGAGGTTAGCTCCACTTAAAGCCACACAAGCCAAGTACTGCGGATGCCAGAAATCTGGAATAAAACTAGAAAATACTGGAAATACTCTGCAGGTCTGGCAGCAGCTCATAAAGCCAGCCTGCATAACTCTTTAAGAAGAGTTACATTCTGGCTGGAATATGTGCTGAAAGTGGCTAGGGAAGACATCCTGAGTAGGGAGATGTAGTAATCTGATGTGTAACATACCTTTATGACAAATGTTGTAAAGTAAGATCACATGATCTTGGTACTCAATAGCAGAGTAGTACGGGCTACCTCCATAGTCAGTAATCTTGAGTTAGAGTCTGAAGAGTAAAGACAGAGTTTTGAGTTGCAGGCACACAAGCGTAGCTGCTGAGTTCCTTTTGTAGATAAACAGAATGTGTTTCCTCTAAGAATAGTCTACTCATCTTCTCTGACTTGAAACCAACTCGGTCACCTTAAAACAAGCGTGCAATGTGGATCCTTTAGCCCCCAACAAACCAAGTCGCTGGATCCAACAGGAGAACAATTACAAATGGTGCAACGCAGCAAAGAACATACTCTAAGGATCCAAGATGCAGCTCTGGAAACTTTGGTGTGGATGATGCATAGGAGGGAAGAAGGCCTGCATCCATACAGGACCAGGAGGCCCTCTAGACAACCTCTCAGAAGGCATTCATTGGAAAGAGATAGCCGGCATGGTTATTGAAATCTAAGTAGTCCCGTAGATCTGGATGCAGTGCAATCTTCTTTGTCCACCAGATAGGGCAAGTAGAGCCTTGGTTTAGCATTCCATCTGAGTGTGCAGCTATCCCTTAGCACTGGGATCAGCCTCTATTATGTGCTAATTAAAGTCCTTGGACTAAGTCTCGAGCATACTATAATGTTTTGATTCAAGAGGTGAGACTGCTACCACAAAACCATGGCTGATCTCCTACTCAAATGAATAAACAGTTTCAAAGTAGTTTGCTCGATGGAAGAATGCTGATGTGCGAGACAGCTTCAATTCCAACAGAATAGGTCAACTAACAAATGTAAACAATATATCACTTTTTTCACGTGCAGACAAATTGCCCTTCAAAAGGACAAAAAAAATTGATTAAATTCACGCATGGAGTGACGTTATTTTGATGTGTAAAAAAAAAACCCAGGTTTTAAGAAGAGACAGGAAGATCAATGAAGCAATATAGGAGCACTTGCCCCTTAAAAGGGCCAGTCAGATCCAATCTACATACTGCTTGTCATGGCTCGGTAGCTTGAAAAACCTTAAGGGCAGGTTCCAGCTTACAGCAGCTATAATTCTGGAGAAATCGAGTTTGTTCCATTTTCTTCATTTGCCAGCTGGGGTGTGAAGGTGGAGGATCAGCTTCAATAATGACAGAGCAACATAAATTGAGATAAAATCACAACTAGGTGTCATATAACCCCCCAACTGTGCCACTGCTTCTTATGCATTTTTAAGATCCAATTTCAAGCATGCCTGACATACAAAAAAAATTACACAGCACAATTATAAATAATATTTAGCAGCCAAAAGCGGTTTTGTTCCCACAAGTCATAACTGTTTCCAATAATTCACAGGCAGTAAAGGTTCAGTACTAATATTAAGCCATCTGGCCATTCTTTTATTAATCTGTGGAAACTTTCATATGATACCTGCTAATATAAACTAATGTTTATGTTAAGTCAGGCATTTATCCAATGTAACCTTGGCAAAGACAACCAATAGATACATAACCCTAAAAAAAACCTTAGAACGAACGTTACTTGTATTTCAAGGAATGTTGGATTAATCTGGCATTCACTGTACCTTCATGACTGTGGATTGTGGCTTAGTCTTTTGTCTTTATAACTGGAGCCTTAAGATGCTGTTTAACAGAAGCCCATCAGAAAAGACTGCTTCATTTGCGTGCCCTATCCTTGAAATATAACGAGTGCTTCTGCACATTGAAAAATCAGAGAGTTTAATATTTTTTTTAACTTCCTTCTAAAACCATTTCCATGAAAACTGATTGGATCAACAGAGCTTCTGTGGAATTAGAAAGCAGCTGCTATAAGGAGATTAGACCTTCTAAACAATTCAATATTTAATAAATCAAATGATAAAACTCAACGAAAAAAATGAATTGCTATCAAATGCAAATTGTGCCACGATTAAAGCTTTCTTTTTTTGTGTGACAGTTATTCCTATGTGGCCTGTTAGAAAAATAGGTTAGAAAAGTTATGAAATTATGAAACATGTTTAACTCATTTGAAGGATGTGGGCATGGCAGACATTTACTTACCATCCCTAGTTGGCTTCAATGAGCGGCACTTCAGATGCTAATTAAGCATATTGGTGTCACATGTAGGTTAGATTAAGGTTTTCAAAGGACGGTAGTGAACTAGTTGGGTTTTTACAACAATAACTTCACTTTTACAACATTTTTAAAAACAGTTTCTATTTACTCCAGGTTGTTTTGTCATTATCCTTCTTCTGAGTTTATGTGCATGCTCTTAAGATGTGATTATGTTAGATATACTGTTAGGGTTCAATTTCTTTATGTTTGGCCCATGGCTGCAGTATGGCTTTCACCTAGCCAGGGCCCTGTTTTCATTTGCTGACTCCTGTGTGGCTGATGCTATAATTGCTCTGCTCAGGAGAAAGTTCTACACATGTTTCCTTACACTCCATAAAGTGTCAAACAGAAGCAGCGGGATGCTGCGTATTCAAGTTGGGCTTCTCCTTGTAGTCAGATTGACCCTGGAATTACCACAGTCAGTAAATTTTCTGAGCTACAACCACAGGGGCATGCCTCACCCACCAAACAGTGCAGAGCAGAAAATCACAGGTGATGTCTTTCCGCTTTCCTCATAGGTCCAGATGAGTGGTGATAATTCAGTGAAAATCTACCTTTCTATGCTAATCATAGATTCTTCCAAATCTGCGGTATCAACATACATGGAAACATACATAGAAACTTGGAGCAGGAGTAGGCTATTCAGCCCTTCGAGCCTGACCTGCCATTCATTATGATCATGCCTGATCATCCAACTCAATAGCCTGCTCCCGCTTTCTCCCCATATCCTTTGATCCCTTTCACCCCAAGGGTTATACCTAACTCCTTCTTAAAAACATACAATGTTTTGGCCTCAACTACTTTCCGTGGTAGTGAATTCCACAGGCTCACCTATCTCTGGGTGAAGAAGTTTCTCCTCAACTCAGTCCTAAATGGTCTCCCCTGAATCCTCAGACTGTGACCCCTGGTTCTGGACTCCCCCACCATCGGGAACATCCTTCCTGCATCTACCCTGTCTAGTCCTGTTAGAATTTTACAGGTTTCTATGAGATCCATCCTCATTCTTCTGAACTCTAGCGAATATAATCCTAATTGACTCAATCTCTCCTCATATGTCAGTCCCACCATCCCAGGAATCAGTCGGGTAAACCTTCGCTGCACTCCCTCTATTGCGAGAACATCCTTCCTCAGATAAGGAGACCAAAACTGCACACAATGTTCCAGGTGTGGTCTCACCAAGGCCCTGTATAATTACAGCAAAACACCCCTGCTCCTGAACTCGAATCCTCTGGCTATGAATGCCAACATACCACTTGCCATCTTTATCACCTGCTGCACCTGCATGCTTACCTTCAATATGAGGACACCCAGGTCTCGTTGCACATTCCCCTCTCTCAATTTATAGCCATTCAGATAATAATCAGCCTTCCTGTTTTTGCTACAAAAGTGGATAACCTCACATTTATCCACATTACACTGCATCTGCCTTGCATTTGCCCACTCAATCAGCTTGTCCAAATCACACTGAAGCATCTCTGCATCCTCTTCACAGTGCAAATTTGGAGATATTATATTTAGTTCCCTCACTTAAATCATTAATATATATTGTGAATAGCTGGAGTTCCAGCACCGATCCCTGTGGTACTGCACTAGTTACTACCTGCCATTCAGAAAAAGACCCATTTATTCCTGCTCTTTGTTTCCTGTCTGCCAACCAGTCTTCTATCCATCTCAATACACCACCCCCAATCCCATGCGCTTTAATTTTACACACCAGTCTCTTACGTGGGACTTTGTCGAAAGCTTTCTGAAAATCCAAATAAACCACATCCACTAGCTCCCCTTCATCGGATCTACTAGTTACATCCTCGAAAAATTCCAGTAGATTTGTCAAGCATGATTTCCCTATCATAAATCCATGCTGACTCTGTCCGATTTTGCCACTGTTTTCCAAGTTCTCAGCTATTAAATCTTTTATAATGGACTCAAGAATTTTCCCCACTACTGACGTCAGTCTGACTGATCTATAATTCCCTGTTTTCTCTCTACCTCCCTTTTTAAATAGTGGGGTTACATTAGCTACCTTCCAATCTGTAGGAACTGTTCCAGAGTCTATAGAATCTCGGAAGATGACCTCCAATGCATCCACTATTTCTCAGGCTGCTTCCTGAAATGCTCTGGGGTGTAGATTATTAGGCCCTGGGGATTTATCGGCATTCAATCCCATCAATTTCCCAACACCATTTCCCTACTAATACTGATTTCTTTTAGTTCCTCCCTCTCACTAAACCCTGTGTTCCCCAACATTTCTGGTATGTTATTTTTGTCCTCCTTTGTGAAGACAGAACCAAAGTATGTATTTAGTTAGTCAGCCATTTCTTTGTTCCCCATTATAAATTCCCATTTCTGACTGTAAAGGGCCTACATTTGTCTCCACCAATCTTTTTCTCTTCACATACCTATAGCCTATTCCTATCTGAATTTTAAATACTTCAAAAATCTCCACAACCCTTCTTTTCAGCAGGTGCAGCTATTCAACAGCAATAATAATAACTTGCATTTATATAGCGCCTTTATGTGATAAAGTGAGCCAAGGTGTTTCACAGGAAAAATTTGACACCAGGTTTCATAAGAGATAGGGCCAGTGAACAAAAGCTTGGTGAAAGAGGTATAAGTTTTAAGGAACACCTTATAGAAGGAATGGGATGTAGGGAAGCAGAGAGGTTTAGGGATGGAATTTCAGAGCAGGTGTGACCCACAAATGGTGAAGTGATGAAAATTGGGGATGCTCAGGAGGTCAGGAGTAGAGGAGTGCAGATACCTCAGAAGGCTCTAGGATTGGAGGAGGTTACAGAGATAAGGAGGGGCCAGGGGCCATGGATGGTTTTGAAAACAAGGCTGAGAATTTTAAAGTCGATGCATTACTCAACTTAGAGCCAATGTAGGTCAGTGAGCACAGGGGTGATGAGTGAACAGAACTTGTATTAACGTGCGTTAGGATACAAGCAGTAGGGTTTTGCATGACCTTAAGTTTATGATGGATAGAATAGTCAAGTCTAGAGGTAGCAAAGATTTAACTGAGGGTTTCCACAACAGTTGAGCCGAGGTTGGTTGCAGAGTCGGGTGATGTTCCTGAGGTGGAGGTAGACATTGTTAAGAAATTAGCCTTGTAATATGGAGTTGTGACACAAGCATTACAAAACACATACATTGTGCCTTTTCTTTTGGAAATTTGATAGTTTCAACACATGCACAGTGTAGAGGCAAAACAACTTAATTCTGAAAACTGGTGTGCGTTTTGATTGGGAGTATTGAATCAGTGAACCATCAAATAAGGCATTGGAGGCAGCTGTCCCTCAATTTTAGGATGACATCTACTCAAGGTTATAAGTTTCTGCCACATGACTGAACAGGCCAACTCTCGACCTGCAGCTCTTTGGACACATATGGGGCAGGTGTCCAATGAGGTAGCTGGATCCGGAGTCCAGGATTTGCTTCCTTTCCTTTCCTTCTCTGCTGCTGCTCTGCCTCATCATTAAAACGTTCTGACTTAAATCAAAACATATAAGTACACAATATCTGATAAGAAGGAAGAGCACACTGGGTAAAATTGCTCCAAAGATTATATTCTTTGATTCAAATTGATCATTTTGTAAGGAAATTTGACTTAATAGGACCATAGCACTTGTGAGATGAAAACAGATAAAGACTCGTTTAGTTGATTTTCCTGTTAAAGATTCTGAGTAGAGTAAACAAGATAAAGAACGTATTTTTAGTTCAAGATTGCAACATTATGAATGAGTAAATAATTTTCAAAGCCACCTGATCCCTATGACTGTGTCCTAACATTGCAGTATACAGTCCCAGCCTGCTGCATTTATTTCAAAACATACAGGCCCAGATTATCCTCTTCAATCCTCAGGCACAAGAGCCTGGCGGGGTGGAAGCACTCTTCGCAAAATCAGAAGTAAGTTGTTTGCGATATTCTGTCCAATAATTTTAATGGGCGGGAAATCTTGAGCAGCCTGAGCTCAAATTTGCAAAACATGCTTCTGCACCCTCTGGAGCTGTTGGGGTTGGGGGCGGGGTGAGTGCATGGGGAGAATCTATCCTTTACAGTCTTCCATAAAGCTTTACTTCTGCTAACACTGCATTTTCTTTTGCGGACTGAACTCATGCTATGCCGATATTGCAACATTTCCCTTTGAAGCTGTATTTCATAGCTTCTGGCAAGTCAAGCATACCAATTATTTGACTCCCGTTATTTTGTTCCATTCCTTTGGAAATATTTTGATCAGAAACAGAAAGCCAGGCTGTTGATCTGTTTGCTGTTCATGTAATCACATTGACAGAATTAATACCATGCATTTTCCACCCACATTTAGTTGCCTCTTGCTCCTTCCCCTAGACCTTCTCATTGATGCTCTTGAACCAGATGGTAGATGGTGAGTAGCCCAGGTTGATTCTTTTCATCTCCACAAAACCCGGCTAGGAACGGACATTCACATGGGGGAATTCCATTACATGTATGGTACCAACACATTTTACACAATGCTGGACTGTTGGATCCTGTATTTAACCTGGCTTGGAATAGACAGAAAGAGTTTCCCTGCAAAAATAGTTTGCAGGAGGACATTTCTAACCATTTTGAAACTCAGAAACGAGTTATCTAATTGCAAGGCCTAGTATCATTCTAAAAAGCAACATTATTAAAATTCTACTCTCGGAATGGCCCTAGTTGATGTTACTTAAAACTGAAATTGTAGCCTAAACGAAAATATTTCTCCTTCAGCTCAGTTGATACAATCCTCCAAAACAAACTCAAATTCCTTCCTCAGCACAGTGTCTGTTTCCACTTTATAATCTGGTGATTTTGGGGAAATTTCATTTCCGAACCTAAGCATTTCTTCCAGCAAATACCAGGAATTCTGTTTTTTTTTAAAAAGTGTCTTTAACAAGAAGTTCATAGGCTTATAATTAAATGAAGGAAGTTCCCCAGTGAGTTGTAAAATTTTTATAAAAACATACTCAGTGGGAGGTCTGATCACATGCCAGTAATAAAACAGCCAGGGCCCATTAATTGCATGTTTGCATCGCCCAGGACTGACAAATATTCCTTCTCCAGTAAATGTTTTGCGACGCAGCCATTTTGCACGAGAGCCTGTACACATCATCATGTAGGGAGTTTTACGTCAACGTTATTACAAATAGCCCAGTCATGCTAATGCTTTCGTGTTGAAGTGTGGAGGATGTGTACTGAGGGAAACGTAACTCACTGAGCTCAGCAATCTGACTGTGAAGTGCACTAAAGTCAAGTGAAATGAGACTGCATCAAAAAAAAACAGACGTGCTCAAAGTCTCCACTTCTCCAGTTGAGAGTGGGCGGAAATTTCTTTTAGGTTAATGCATTACTTTCTGGGTAATTAATCATTCTGCTAACTGTTAAAAGTCCAGAAACTGGCCTACACGTGTATCAGTCTATAAATTTTCAATAGTTTCCCAACGGCAGCCATCAATGAGGCTGCTGGCTGTCCTGAAGCAGGGAACATGCACATGCCAGAGCTTTACTGCTCCAAAGAGAGGTAGGTCAGGTCAGCTGAGCCTGAGGCCTAACATCTGGGGCAAATCTGTCCCCGAGTCTATTGATGCGGACGTGAATCTCATGTTGCAGGCTGTGAGGGAGAGAAGGAAGGTTTTTTTCCTGGAGGGTTGCACGGGAGGCCACCAGCTGAGACCAAAGAGGCCTGGCTACAGATTGCCACCATCCTCAGAGCAGAAGTGTAATAAAAAGAACTTGGATACAGTGCCGAAAAAGGTAAAAAAATCTCATAATCTCTGACAAAGTGAGCACAATTCCCGACACTCCAGAACTTGCACCCTTCAGCAGACGTCACTGAGGAGCCTCTGGAATATGCTGCTCTTCAACATGGGAAAGGTATGTGCCCAGGCCACTTATTGATTCCTCAGAATGGCTCACAGCCGGAAAGCAGTTGAGGACCTGTCATCACTAAGACATGCAGCTCCTACTGGAAAGGGGCAGGTGACATTGGACATGGAGGACAGCAGTGACTTATTTCACTCTCTTTGGTTCTTGCAGGGGAAGTGCATGCACATCGCAAGATAAAGGGCCTTGATGGTTGGAGAGGTACCCCTCTCTGTCGAATAGCCACCAACCCCATGGAGCAGATGGCAATGTAGGTTGCCAGGATAATGCCCAAAGGAATCTCTCAAGGAGGTGCCTGTAGAAATGGGAGCTCCTGGTGAACCTTGTGATTACAAAGGGTAAAGTGGTCATTAAATGTGTGCACCACAGTGCACCCCACCCAATAACATATCATGCAATAAGTAATATTGGGTAGCATCAACACTGCAGTAGCTTCTACTCTCCTAGGCAGGCTCTCATCATCGCTTCTTTCGTCTCCCATCACACCCATCACACCATCACCCTTTTCCTCCACAGGCCCAGACGAGCACACCTTTGGAGTGAAGACCTGAGGCAGCCTGGACTGGTAGAGAATGAAGGAGTCATGGCAGCTGTCAGAAAAGCGACCACACAGATGGAGGAAACTCTTGTTGTGGTTGCAAACCAGTTGGACGCTAAGGGAGTGTTGATGGATCTGACCGGCTGTTTGCTGAGCCTCAATGGACACATGGGTGCAATCGATGATGCCCTGTAGCTGGGGGAATGCCAGCGATTGAGGCGAAACTCAATGATCCCTGTTCCTGTGACACCAGACTAAATTTTACTGGGGGTGTGGGTGTATTGCTGACCCACTCCGCCCACCCCGGTAGAAAGGTTGGTCGCAAACCACCGACTTTTAGAAAAGCTGCCCCACCACAGTGATAATACGCTGGGGGTGGCCTTAACAAGTTAATTGTGGGACTTCTGCCCCTCAATGAGAGTAAGTCCTGCCCTCGAGAGCTGCCAGTCAATAAGATTGGCCAGCAGCTGAGTAGTCCCAGCAGTCCCAAGGAGAAGATCCTTAGAGATTGGACTTAGAGGTGTGGACCAGTAATGAATATATTTTTGCAGTGGGAGCAGAAACAGTTCCTTAACAGACCATCAATTTCCCAGTTAAGGCCTTCAATAGGCCTAAGGGGTGCTGGCTGGCTGATGCCTTACCCGCCCACTGCATTATTGGGGACAGCTCAGGGGTGGTGGGAGGGCGATGGGCGAACCACTTACATTACGTGCATTTCCCCACGCCTGCAAATATGCCAGCTGGGGAGGTGTGGGGTGGGGGAGGGTGTCAAATGCCTCACCACCTGTCTGTCCATGGACTGAATAAACTGTGCAGCTCTGGCAAAGAGGGCATCGTCGACCATCAGGATGCCACTAAGGTCTGCAGCTGATCTTTGGAAGGAGCCAGAAATGAAGAATTTCAAGGCCACGGTGATTTTAATGGTCACTGGCAGAGCTAGAGGTCCAAGGTCTTCGTCAACAAGGGTATGGATGCCTGTGACCACCTGCTTGTACTGGTGCACTCTCCTGCAGCATTGGGTCCTAGTCAACTCCATGTAACTCCGTCTTCAGTGGACAATCTTGTCTTGAGGGTATATTCTCCATTGCCTTCATGGCACTCTATCCTTTCCTGTGCCCTCCAGATGCCTGCAATTCCACCCTACAGAAGGGGCAGATGGTGTTGCCCCTTACTGCCACTGGGTCCAAATTCTGAAATTTGTGCCCCCACTGCCAGCTACAGCTTTCCTTCTGGAGAGATGGCCTCCCAATTATGATGAGCAGCCTTGCCTCTTATTCTTCTGACCCTGCAATGCCTGGGGGTGTCGGCCTTGTTCAGTGCTGGAGCGCTAAGTGCCCACTATCCCTGCCACCTAGGCCGTGCCAAGGGCACCTCCTTACCAAATCCTGAGTGCCCCCCTTTGCCCTCCTGATGTCTTATGGCACGAGGTAATTCCCTAGGGCAACCAAGATGGGCTCCCCACTCAGTACCCAATTCCTTTCAGCTGTTCTGCAACAATCAGCCCGTGAAACCCATGCCCTCCATTCAAAATTCAACCCTTCAACTCGAACAAGTTCTTAACGAGCTTTTAAACTGCTTTAACTGGCCTCATTAGGGAGGAGAGCAGAATCCCTGACTAACAGATTAACATTGTCAATATCTGGAACTGTGTCCTGAAACTGCTGTGCTGGCCAACGCTGATATTTTTCGGGGCCTTCCCTGCCTCCATTCCCACCCTCTAGGGTCCTGACAACTAAGCCACGTATGACCACGTGTGTTATTGCTCCAGGTTCCCCTCGACCTCTCTGCAGCCTTTGACATGGTCAACCTCCTCCAGCACCTGTCCCCTGTTGCCCAGCCCATTGGCCCAATCTTCCAATCCAATATCGGATTGGGCAATTTTTCAGGCATCCTCGGTGGTTGCCTAGAAGAGTTGATAGGCCTCATTGGTATGTACATATGTAGGCATCTTTGGAAGAAATTAGCCCTCAAATTACCCTTATCCTCTTGCGCTGCATCTCAAGGCATTTCCGTGCACACAGTCAGCCAATGTTTCCTGGGTCCTGTCCGTGTCAGCATCTGCCAACAGACATCAGTCTTTTCTATTGCTTCAAGGCACTTTTTCCTCAGACACTACAAATGTCCCACAGTTCGCACGTGGACACTTATGGAATATCATACAAACATATCTGCAACAATGGTGTGCAGGCCGAGCAGCATGTATGGGCTAGTTGCAAATCTTTGCTCCATGCAGAGTGTGCACACACTCTTGAATACAGAGATCCTGTATTCCCTTTTGTTTGTTCAGTACTCAGCAGCAGACAGTAGGGGAATTGCAGGGTTTTGCACTAGTATTATTAATTCTCTTGTCCTTGTAACCCAGAAGGCAGCATAATTTAATCAATCTAAAGAAATTCTAAAGTTAATAAGACAACTTTATTTTAGCATTTAACATACTTGTAAGTCCTCAAGAATAAATAGGTTATAACTATCAGGAAAGGATTAACAGGGTCGGTCTCTTGAAAATATGTTGAGGGGGTGGCCTAGAGGTCTTTAAAATTATGAAAGGTTTTAATGGACACAAAGAGACAATGTTTCCACTTGCAGCAGAGAGCAAAACTAGAGGCCATCAATATAAGACAGTTACCAAGAAATAAAATACAGAATTCAGAGGAAACTTCTTTACCCAGAAAGTGGTGAGAATTTGGAAGTCATTACTGCAGGCAGTAGTTGAGGCAAATAGCATAAATTGCATTTCGTCATTTAGTAATACAGAACTTGAGTGTTGCCAAAATGCAACACTCTCTTTTTCTCAGCAGATAGATGCATTTCAGGGAAAGCTACAATAGCATATGAGGGAGAAGGGAATTGAAAGTTGTGGTGAAATGGAGTGCTATGTACCTTTAAGAGAATGTAGAGTTGGTTGACCATGTGACTGTATTGACCAATCGCCACACAGCGCAAGTTTCTCGGGTAACTGGGAAGTCTAGAGCTGGAGGTGATTGAAGAAACGTACATGGGGTTAGTGCTCGGTTCTTAATTCCAATAAATTACCAGTGTTTATGTTCAGAGTCCATATGACTCCACTCCTTTAGTCCTGAAAAAGAGTCATACGGGCTCGAAACATTAACTCTGTTTTTCTCTCCACAGATGCTGTCAGACCTGCTGAGTTTTTCCAGCAGTTTCTGTTTTTGTTTTAGATTTCCAGCATCCGCTTTTAACTACCAGTGTTTGTTCAGTTAACTGGCCGCTCTGCCTCTATTGTTTCGAACACCGGGTAATGTGTTAATATCAAGGGTGCAGCAAGCGTTCGCCAGACAAAGCGAACCTAATAACCCAAAAAACAAAAATCAAAAGTTATGCTGATAGAGTTAGATGAGACTGGATAAGAGGAGGTTCGAGTGTCACACTTTTCCTGGCATGAACTGATGGGGCTCAATGGCCTGTTTCTGTGCTATATATTCTATGGCTAGAATTTTGCGGTCCAGTTGCAGCAGGAATGGGGCCATAAAATGCAGCGGGCCATTCTAAACTCCATCGACTTTGGCGGGACTGTAAAATACCACTGTTGTAAAATTCTGCCCTATGTAAATTAATTGCGACTACAAAGACTGAATCACAGCACACTGCAAAACACTGCAGATTGCACCAAAGGTGTCAAAAAGCAAAATCTCCTGGAGAAATTGCCCCACAGCTGCCCACTAGGAAATACAAATGTGTAATGGGTGTATTAGTGTACCTGCAGTTTAAATTCCAAGCTCAGGCTCCTTTTCACTCAACATAATGATAACAACTTGCATATAATACCTTTGCCATAGGAAGATATCCCAAAGTACTCCACAAAGGCAGAAGGTAAAATGGATGCCATGCCAAATGACAAACGAGAACAGGGTAACAAAAATCTTGATCAAAGATCTTGCTTTAAAACCCCTCTAAAAAAAGTAAGAGGGGGAGTTTAAGGTGGAGGGATTTAGGGTGAGCCTTGCAAAGCATGGGGACTAAGCAGCTAGAGACACAGTCACTGATGGCGAGGTAATGGGGAAGGGGGAATCTGCAACGTGCTGGAGACAGTGGATCGGAGAGTTTGAGGTGGTTGCAGGACTGGAGCAAGTTGTAGGCACTAGAAGGGGTGTATATCCTTGACGGGGTTTAAAAACAAGGAGGGGAATTTAAAATTTGTTTTCACATAGTCAAGGCCTTAGGTTTTGGATTTCGTAGAAAAAGGAAACAAATGGTGAGAGTTGATCTCAAAATGCTGGTAAACTCTTGAAACTAATATAATAAAACAGGATTTAACTAATGGAGCCATCTTAAACGAATGGCCCTCATCATAGGCCTAAACTTCCCTTCCATGGCTCAATTTCCACCTTTTTTTGTTTCGACTCCACAAGTTGTTATTGTTCTTGTAGTCAGGGGTCTGCTTGAAATATAGCTTTGCCTCGTCAGCTTTTTAGGGACATTATCTGTCTTTGTGAAGCGGTTTGCGCATTTCTAGGTTAATAAGTATTTAAATTTAGCTTCAAGTAATTTTTCGCTCACGTTTTTAAAGATACATGTTTCTTCTTACTTTTTCTCTTTTTATCTGATTACAGACCACACATATATGCTCCTCACTTTAACTATAACAAGACAATGGTCCTTTGAGGCTAACTAGTTTGAGACATAAATTTAAGCAGGTTGCGTTCGATAATGTCAACTTTAGTTACCCCCAGTGATAGGGTGCCTTGTCATGTGCCTTACACATGACAATATATTCGAGCTATGTTGTCAAGGATTGACAAAATTCACCCAAGTGAGGTGAGTGAGTTCAAATGACAGCAGCCCCAGGAATCAAAGATTCATGATTTTCCAGATGTGAGACCAGGGGCAGGTCAGCTTGAGTTCCCCACCAGCATTCATGATTGCTTACATTAAAATCTGGTAACAAAACTGGTGCAACAAATAAAAAATTCAACACATTATAAAAAATAATTACAAAAACTGGAAGCCCATTTGTGGTTGCTTTAGTAGTTTGTCTTGCTGTATCCACAGTATAACAATTAGCTGCATTGAACGAAAAAAATCATTACACTGCACAGCAGGTAAAATCTAATGATTTACTCAAGTCTGGTCCATATATGCTACGTGTATATATTGAACATTAACTGCTTACAGTGTTGGCTGTAAATTTTGTTCATTGCACAGCAAAGGAGCTGATGTTTGAGCTGAACAGAGCAAGCTTATAACTGTGACGCAAGAGCCAGTATTCCAGCTGTCAGGTCAGCACAAAAGACAAACAACCAACATTTATTTCCCATCCAAGTTATATCTCTACAAATGACATGCAGCAATCTGATATGTATATTAATGTTTGTTTTTGTGCAGCATTCCTTACAGACAACACCTCAATACGTCTCTCCATGTAAAAGAACTCCTCAGAGCATCCCATCAGATGACAGGAGAGACAATGAATAGAAAAGGGAAGACATTTGTTTGCCGGTGGGGGTGGGGGGGGAAGAGACTGAAGGTGCATCTCAGGAATTGATTTCATAGCAAGAAAAGAAAATACTGTGGACACTGGAAATCTGAAATAAAGGCCGTTTCTACATCGGATTTCACAGAGGTTTTTGAAGATAGGGAGGTAGCAAGGAAAATTGTTTTAAAAGGGAATTAAAGAAAGAACAGGAACATAGTGACTGATTGTGAAACAAAGGGAATTGGGGACAAGCAAAAATGCAAATGACCAGATGATGTGTGCAGGGTAGCATTGGTGGATACATTCATTAAGTCAGGTGAGGTAAGGCTGTAGAGTGACATAGAAAGGAGTGAATTCACTGGGCAGGCAGGAAAAAACACAAACCATGAAAGCTCTGGACGGAAGTGAGAGTTTGGTAGGTAATTGCAGAATTCCAACCTCAGGGTGATGAAAGTGTGTTGGGTGCTGAGATATGGGAGACAATTTTGGACGGTCATACTCCTCACATGCTGGGAGTGTGAACTGGGCCTGCACTTCCAGGCAAAAATATGACGAGCATGCAGCTGAATTCCCAATATGCATTCTCGGGAGTGCTGGACTGTACCCTCATGGGGCTGAATCATCCCAGATTTGCACTAAGTGTGGTACCGGGGGGGTAAAACGATGTTTTACCGGCCGGCCGCGATGGCGGGTTTACACGTTGTATCGTCCCAAACCTGGCATATTATTTATGCGCTTCTGGGAAACATGCCATTTCCATGGTGGATGGGGTCTCATTCGCCCACCCACCATCACCTCGCCGCTGCATCACATCAGGCACCATATTTAAAGCACACATTTCAGTGCTTCCAGGCTACTACTGCTGTGGGGAAGATAGGGCCCCAAAAATGAAGACTGCAGCCCCCAGGTTCAGCGTTACATCCCTCAAGCGCCTTTCGGATGCCATGGAGGCCCACCGGGATATCCTCTACCCCCACTTTGGCCGCAGTATGGGCAGCAACAACAATAATCCGGCTTGGGAGGAGGTGGCAGTGGTGGTCAGCGCAAACGCCCTTCAAAAGACAGCCACCTAGTGCCACAAAAGGATGAATCATCACCTCCATTCCACCAGGGTAAGTCACTCTCCTCATCACTCCAACTCACACATTCACAAACCCATCACACATCCACAGGGCCCTCACTCACTGCCAGTTCAAACGACATCACCAGTCACTCTCTCACACCCATTGTCCTCATCCCATCCATGGGACCGCCCACACAGGCCAGGTATACTTATCATCTGGCCTGGCAGGTGTCCTGCTTACACTTTCTCCATCTCTATTCAAGCAGGACAAGTTGGCACACAGCAAGAGGGAGAGGATGCAGACCGGTGGCAGATTGCCCAAAATCAAAGTCCTCATGGACTTTGAAAACAGAGCCATCCAGCTGGCTTGCGAGGACCTGGACCGGTCCTGTGCTGACAGTGAGGTCGACGGTGGTCTACCAAGTGAGGGTCCAGTAGTGCAACATCCATCAGACAACCATGCTGTGAGTGATATGTCCTCTTTCACAAGCCACTGCCATGCACTAGTTATCTCCCCTTGCTTCCGCAGGCACATCAGCCAAACCGCTGACAGAGTCCATGACCCAGGGCTTCCAATCAAGCCCCAAAGAAACCTCTAAAGGGGAATCTAGAGGCACCCTCCCTGAGGTCCCGTCACAGCTCTTACCCACACCCTATACCAGTGCAGAGACACACACCACAATGGAACCTAGCTTTAGAATAGCCCTGGGATCACAATCTGGTGAGCACATTACACCGTCCGATTTACAACAGGTGGAGGCAGGGACTTCCCAGGTCCCCGGCACTCGGAGGACTGCTGGAGGCCAGAACTTTGCTGAGTCCAAGTCAGATGATGAGCCTCTGGACTCGGTCATGGCACAGTTGCTGGAGCTGCAAAGGCAAGCTCGGGAATGTCAGGGAAGAACATCTGCTGCACTCCTCAGATTGCAAGGCATGATAGAGGAGTCCATCTGCCTTCACTTTGAGGTGATAGCACCGGCGTGCCAATGTACCGAGGTCAACACTAGTAGGATGGCGGCTGCCATGGAGACCTTGGTCCAGGACTTGGCTCCTGCACTACCGCGCAGGTTCAACTCCATCGCTGATACCATAGTTGGCCTCCAACAGTATGTATACGAGAGGGGTGCCAGGCAGTTCGATCTCACTCCAGCTACCCCTGCTCCTCACTGAGTCAGCCTGGGGCCCTCAAGCACCAATAGGGAGGAGGATCCGCAGGGGTACACTCCGGCCCATCCATCCAGGTGACTCCAAGAGAGTCCAGCCCATCCGACTCCCCTCTTCCTGTGACCTCAGTAGCTCCAACTCCACACGCCAAGGAGGGTGCTACTGCCACACAGCAGGACTCAGAAAGCAGGCCAAGGCCCTCCAAGTCTCGGCCCTCCAGAGGATGCCTGCCAAAGTTCTCACAGACAGGGTGTCACAGTCAGCAGCCTGCCTCCACCTCCACTGTGGATGTCCAGGCAGCACCAAGATGTAGTGGCAGTGTTAGAACAGTTAAGGAGAATCAGTTGCACAGTCTGGGCACGGGTGTTAATCCCTTGTACATACCGTTCATTATTGTCAATAAACTCCCAAGAACGTCTCCCTTCCTATGGCTCCTTCTCCTGATGAGCAGTGTTCATGTCACTCAGACATGAGACCTTTCTGCACAAGATAAAGGCAGGTGTCTCAGTCCAGGGCTTCTTCCCCGTGCTCTGTGCAGCCTTCAGACCAAAGTGATGGTCCAGCCTGGTGCTGGTCATTGCTGCTGGAATGTAGTGGGCAAGCACCACAGAGTTTTCTCATTCTCTCGATGTGCTCTCAGCACCTTTAAGGATGGGCTGGCCCCTTTCGCTTCAGCATTTGTGTCCACTGATGCTGTGCTCCTGAAGGGCTCAGGTGCTGAAGGCAGACAAAGGATCAGATGCTTCTAAAGTTTCATGGCTGCATCTCTGTATGTCACTGATCACAGAGCGCAAGCGATCTGCCCTCGGCCAGAAAGGAGTCAGACAATCTCAGAGATTGTATGAAGATTTATGGAGTGATCTCACTGCATGTCATCATCATCCTCCTGCAATCGAGTGACTATTAAGGCCTCCACTTCGCCTCCATGACAGGAGCTTTCACACAGAGGGTATGTGCACTGCCATAAGCCAGACTGGAGTCAAATGTTCATAGATACAATGTGAGGATCTATGAGGTCACCTCACTGTGTCAACATCCCCTACAAATCTAGCAGCTGTGAGGGCCCCCCAAGCATGCCTGCTTCATCCAGCCAGGACCTCATCCTCATCATTATTGCCTCTGAGGACCTCCTCAGCCTCATCCCCATCAATGACCTCCTCAGCAGAGGAGGATGTGCAGCCCCTCCATCTCTTCCTCAGCCATCTTGTCTCCCCATTGGAGCACCATGTCGTAAAGTGTCCAGCAGACGACGACTATGTGTGACACCCTCTGCGAACTGTATTGCAGGGCCCCACCAGACCGGTCCAGGCACTGGAACTTCAGCTTCAGCACCTCGATTATCTGCTCCACCTACTTGCAAGCTGCAGCATAAGCCTCATTTTAGTGTCGCTCTGCTGCAGTTTGAGGCCGCTGCATGAGTGTCATCAGCCACGGCCTCTGCGGGTAGCCCTTGTCCCCGAGGAGCCATCCCTGCAGCTTCTGTGGACCCTTGAAGACTCCAGGGATCTGTGACTGACTGAGGATGTAGTTATTGTGCACAGTCCCTGGAAACCATGCGTACACCTGCGGGATGCATTTCTGGTGGTTGGACATCAGCTGTACATTCAGCGAATGGAAACCCTTGTGGTTGATGTAGGCCACCATGTGTTGCGATGGAGATCTGTGCGCCACATGAGTTCAGTCAATGGCACCCTGCACCTGTGGGAAACCTCGATATCTGGGTGAATCCAATCGCTCTTGCATCCTGGTCCCAGGCGAAATGCACAAAGCTGTGTGCCCTCACAAAGGTGGCATCCATGACCTCATGGCTGCATTTGTGGGTGGAAGCTTGTGTGATCCCATAGAGGTCACCTATGGAGCCCTGAAAGGAGCCAATGGCATAGAAATTGAGCACCACAGTCACTTTCATGGCTGCTGGCAATGGATGCCCTCCATGTCCCCGTTGCACCAAATCCTGCAGTAGTTGGCAGTTCGCTAGACATACGCAGTCTTCGGCAACACTGGTTCTTGGTCAACTGCAGGAATGAAAGGCGTTGCTAGATGCCAGCAAGCCCTGCTCGCTGTGGCTCTTGGGTAGCGTGTGCAGGAACTCCAGCTGCCCTTTCTTCCTGAGGTTGCCTCTGCACAGCCAGGGGCCTCAGTCACTCTCTCCTCTGTCGTCTTTGCACTCTGTAGGCCATCAGGCATACAGCTAGTTCACCAGGCTCCATGATCCTGATGTAGTCTTCCTGCAGGATGAAAGAGACACATGGTTAGCACGGGTGTACTAAGAACATGTCCTGGTTAAGTGTGACGGCCCCTTAATGCTTCTTGGAGAGTGCTGACCACTTGGGTGGCCAGAGATTAATGTGTTTCAAGGCTGCCCTGTTGGCTTGAACCATGGGGGAGACTGATCCAAACCGGGATGCTGACACTGCAAGGGGCTGTGAACACCTCCGGCAGAGACTGCTCCAGAGAGCTTAAGCGAGGAGATTGTACGTGTGCAGTCGTTCAACTGTTTTGCAGTCCACTAAAATGCAGTGTGGGATGGGGAAGGGGGGGGGGAACGCATGGGATGGGGGTTGGGGTGGGGGGGTGGGGGGAGGGGGCGGAAGCTCTGGAGCACCTGGTGGCACTTTGATGCCTCTGTGTTGACTGAGTGGGCAGATAAGCTAGGAGCCCAAACCTAATTATATCAACGTGGCTGCGCCTGAACTGTCTCAGTTGCAGAGGAATGATCACCTTATACAGGTTTCCCTAATGCGTGGCCACTTCCCACGCCCACCCTACCCCACCCCTCCCTCCCTCCCTCCCCTCCCCTCCCCCACCATCCCAAATGTTTGTGCACTATATTCAATGGCAGGGCTGCCCTTGCAGCCCCCCACCATCAGCCATGTCAGTGGCAGGGTTGCTCTTAATAACCCCCCTCCCCACCCCCCACCACCCCCACCACCACCAGTCACCTCAACAGCAGGGCTGTCCGAAGTGGATGGACAATCCAGGGGAGCGGGGAGATAATTCCGGGGGTCTGGCCTGATAGTGATGTGCTGATGTATTACTATGAGGTTCCTGATATCCGAAGGCTGCAAACGCAGCTCTGCCATTGGCGGGCTAATCGGACGACCACAAACTGGTTTCCCGCCGTCATAAAACCGATCGCTTACGACGTCAGCGGGCACAGGAAATTCCACCCATGGGAACAGTAGCCGTGTTGAGCTTGCAGAGACATCTGTGAATTGGTCGTGAGATAAGGAGCTTAAACCAAAGTTCTTTGTCCTCCCCAGGAATGTTGGCCATTTGAGAGTGAGAAAACAGGACCTGGTAGGGAGAAGCTTTTTAGTGGTTATGTGTCGCTGATTATTTTTCCAAAAAAAAAGTTTACTTTATTCATAAGATATCTGGAAGAACATACCAAACCATTTCAAAATCACCATCACAAAGGTACATTCAGGTTCAACTTTTACAACATGTATCACGAGGTGCATCAATACAATAAATGAATATTACAATCATTTGCAGACATTCATTTTGAGCTGTACAGTGTCGCTGATAACAGTACAGGTTTCACTACAGTACAGGTGTACTGACGAAAACCATTCTGTACACCAGGACTTTGTTGACCTGTGAAAATCTTTGTTGTTAATCACTCCAGTGTTCCAGGGAGGAAAAAGAAAACACTTTAAAGACACAATGAAGCTTTCTTCAAAGCACAGCAGCTTTGACATTAATGACTGGGAGGAGCTTGCTACCAATTGTTCAAATTAGCAACAACCATCAAGCTGCATCATGCTTTCAGCCCAAACATCTTAATGATGAGGCAGAGCGGCAGTGGCAAAGGAGAGAAACAAAAGCAAACCCACGGCAGAAATTCGCAATGCTGAGTAGACAGCATCCTCGAACCAAAGGACAGCCAACGATGAAACAGAGGTTGACCAAGTTATCAAGACTGTGCTCAGCTGGATTTAGCTTGACAGGTCATCCAGAGGGGTTGATGGACTTGGGGTGGGAGCCAATTAGAATGGCTTCACTTATGGGAACCTGAAAGAAATTTTGAGTCACCCAGGACTTCATATTGAACAAGCATTGAAAACGCTCATAACAGGCATGGAGTTGATGATGGAGATAAACATGTAGACTGATTAGAGTCCAATTTACATTTGAAAGCTTTCCCAGTACTTGCAAGTTATGCACTGGACAGCATATAAACATCACAGTATGTGTCCTAATATGCACCCAAGTCCTATTCGCCCACCACTGCTGTGCTCACTGACTCAGACCAGCTTCCAGTTAAGTAACACCTCAATTTTTAAATTCTCCTCCTTGTTTTCAAATCCTTTCTGGCCTTCCCCCTCCCTATCTCTATAATTTCCTCCAGCCTTACAACTCTTTGAGGTAAAAGCAAAATACCTGGATGGTGGAAATCCAAAATAAAAACAGAAAATGTTGGAAAAACTCAGAAGGTCTGGCAGCCCCTGTGGAGAGAGCAACAGAGTTAGTGAAGAGAGAAACAGAGTTAGTGTTTTGAGCCCCTATCGGACCTGCTAAGTTTTCCTAGCATTTTCTGTTTTTAACCCTTTGACGTATCTATGCTCCTCTGATCTTGATCTTTTGAACATCCCTTAAATTGCTCCATCATTGGTGGCTATGTCTTCAGCTACTGAGGCCCTAAGGTGTAGAATTCCCTCCCTGAAACTCCCCAATAGCCCTCTCCCTCCCTGTCTTCCTTTAAGATGCTCTGCAAAATCTACCTCCATCTGCCCTAATATCTCCCCAAGTGGCTCAATGTCAAATCCTGTGAAGCACCTTGGGATGATTTACTACATTAAATGCGCTATATAGACACAAGTTGTTGTTGAATAATAGGTGGTTAAGCATGGCATTTTGGAGCGGACCTTAGGTAGGGACAGGATAACCCATAAATTTATGTTGAGACAAATAGAAATCTAAACAAGCAAGAGCAACGTTGCAGAGCTGGGCAACAAAGGAGACATGGTAAGGAGAATGAGGTGGCAGAGAAGCTGAGGAGGCCACAGCCATGTAGAATATTAGCTGTGAGATTGATGAGAATGGCTACTGTCGTATGTCTAGTCAGAAGCTGTAATTTTTAAGAAGCGAAATGATAATTATGAAGTATGATAGGGTTAATGCCAAAAGATATGGCGAGTTGACAATGTTGGAGAGCATGGGACTGAAAAGGGCATTTAAGAGCTAGATCAAGGGGCCATTAAATTGTGGTCAGAATTTAGGCATAATTAAAAAGATGTATCAATGTCTGTCAAGAAGGGGGAATTGAGGCTTATTGAGATATTGATGTTGTTGCTTGACTTTTCTCATGAAACATCAGGTGGGAACATATTACCCTCTAAAGCTGGGGATAAAAAGATGGTGGCAGAAGAGGAGTCCATGATAGAATGAACTCTGAATGAAGAGTGACGGATGGGCCAAATGTCCTTTACTTGCTCAAGAATTCCCTTATCTTATAGGCCCATGGTCAATATCTCTATCCAGTACAATATTGAGCCATAGAGATCTAAAAAATTCCATACTATATTCTCAATTTGTGCTGAATTAGCTGTTCTTAAGCCAGGGAGAGCAGCAATTGTCTATTACAAGTAGTCTTAACTTCAGTGAGTTAGGCACAGTAAAAATTGATCAGCCTTTCAACTTCAAGCTGTTATCCAGTGACCTGTGCTGGAAAATACATGTGTGTGGAGTTGAGACAGAAGAGAAGCATGGTAACCAATGATAAACACTCTGGCAACCCTCTCACATCCTGCCATTTTATCAAGGTAGTTTAGTGTTGTCATCTACTGTGGAACCAAGAGTCAACATCCATCAAGATAGGAGGAATAACCTTTAATAAACGACCAAAAATATGTTTTCACTAAATGAGAGATCGAGGTATTCTGTCATGAGTATAAGAATTAATCTTTAACAAGAATAAACATATCTATGATACGATATTGCAGAAGTAGAATGAAATGAAAACAAAATACAGCAGGTGCTGGAAATCTGAAAACAGGAATGTAGGTTTGACTGAGAGAGAAAAATAGAGTTAATGTCAATGACCTTTCATTAGAACTTCCGATGAAAAGTCATCGAGCTGAAATGTTAACTCTTTCTCTCTCCACGGACCTGACGAGTATGCTCCAAAAGGATAATTGCATAATCCACAAATGTTTGTGTATATCTGGATCCTGGAAAAATGATTTGAACTGTATCCTAATGAACTATCATTACTCGTTTTGCAAAATTTGTCAGGATGTTTACCACAAAGTAAATAAACAAAGCCACTTCTTAAATAGCAGGATTAATCAAGCTGATCTCAACTGGACTTTAAAAAGTATTACATTAAAAAGGAAGTTTCAAATGAAGCACATGTTTGATTTATAGCCTGTAAACTTCGGGTAATTTTTGGACCCTTCGCTTCAAAGTTGCAATTAATTATCTGCTAGCCTGCAGCATAGCACCATCTGGCCAATGTAAAGGAGAGGATTATTAGAATATTTGAATAAGACAAATATATCTCTGCAATGTTCTCTCTGTATTAATATGTTCAGGCTAAGAACATCTGAACACTGCAGGGTGAATTCTCTGTGGTTTGTGTGGAGTGGGAATGAAGAATAGTGGGATTTCCGCTAGCCAGAATAAGACACATCTGATCACACTGCTCCTTTTGGAGTCAAGCCTGTTCAAATCAATTCAGACAGTCCAGGCATGAATATTGTAGGTCAATTCTAGTGGAGATCCAGGGCATGCTCTCCAAATTAAAAGACGAAATTTCTACATTAAAAAATATGCATTCTGGTTAATTTCAAGCATGTTTATACTCCCCATTTCATGGATTTTAAGTTTAAAAATAAAAAGAGACACTTGAATATCATTCATGCAATCAAGCAAGTTTCCGACATTCCCAATCCACAAATGCTATACCTCATTCAACTCCTCATCATTTTAAAATGTTTATTTAAGGTTTATAATGTTAATATTTCAGTAATAAGTCTTGACATTTAAGTAGCATTGTTACTGCAATATTAGGTTTATGTTAGCAAAGAGATAAAAACAAAAACAAAAAACTGCGGATGCTGGAAATCCAAAACAAAAACAGAATTACCTGGAAAAACTCAGCAGGTCTGGCAGCATCAGCGGAGAAGAAAAGAGTTGACGTTTCGAGTTCTCATGACCCTTCAACTGAGTTCTGTTGAAGGGTCATGAGGACGCGTAACGTCAACTCTTTTCTTCTCCGTCGACGCTGCCAGACCTGCTGAGTTTTTCCAGGTAGTTCTGTTTTTGTTATGTTAGCAATTGCTGGCCTGCATGGAGAGGCTCCAATTCCCCACAGTTGTCAGTCGTTTAAAAGGATGCAACCCTGTACAATTTGAACTTGGGCTGTAAAAGAAATCTTACTGAGACTCCCTGAGCAAAGTATTCAATTTTAAAAAGTAAAAGGAAGACTGTCAAGTGTTGCAGACTATAACTTACAGTCTTCTGACAGAAGCTGAGCGCTGTAGAAACACACATCAGTGAAAGAAAACATCAACGATGTGAGACTTCCAAAGTGGTGTGATTGCCATGCTGGAAGATTGTTAGACTCGCCGCTGTTTGAAAGTCACAAATTTAGACTGTAACTTAAATAGCATTTTTGAAAATAGTATGGCTAGCAATGTAATGACAAGAAATCACAAAAATACAATAAAACAGTTTGACCCAGTTTGAAATATGTAATCTGGATTAGATATAATTGTCAGTATTATAATTAAAATATCGCAGGGTTAATTGACATATTATAGAAACCAGGAGCAGGAGTAGGCTATTCGGCCCTTCGAGCCTGCTCTGCCATTCAATGTCATGGCTGATCCTCTATCTCAACGTCATATTCCCGCTTTCTTTCCATACCTCTTGATGCCCCTAATATCCAAACATTTTTCAATTTCTTTCTTGAATATACTCAGTGACCCGGCCTCCACAGCCTCCTGTGGTAGAGAATTCCACAGGTTGACCACCCTCTGAGTGAAGAAGTTTTTCATCTCAGTCCTAAATGGCCTGCCCCCTATCCTGAGGCTTTGGCCCCTGGTTCTAGACTCCCCAACCAGGAGAAACATCCTCCCTGCATCCAGTCTGTCTAGCCCTGTTAGAATTTTATACTTTTCAATCAGATCCCCTCTCATTCTTCTAAATTCTAGTGAATACAGGCCCAGTCGAACCAATCTCTCCTCATACAACAGTCCTGCCATCCCTGGTATCAGCCTAATGAACCTTCGCTGCACTCCCTCTATGGCAAGTATATCCTTTCTTAGGTAGGGAGACCAAAACTGCACACACTGCTCCAGTGTGGTCTCACCAAGTCCCTGTATAACTGCAGTAAGACATCCCTACTTCTGAACTCAAATCATCTTGCAATGAAGACCAACATACCATTTGCCTTCCCAATTGCTTGCTGCACCTGCCTATTTACTTTCATTGACTGGTGTACAAGGACATCAAGATCCCTTTGTACATCCACATTTCCCAATATATCAACATTTAAATAATACTCTGCCTTTCTGTTTTTCACACCAAAGTGTATAACTTCACATTTATCCACGCTTTACTGCATCTGCCACATGTTTGCCCCCACACACAACATGTTTAAATTACCCTGAAGCCTCCTTGAATCCCCCAAAACCCCGCCCAGTTTTGTTCATCAGCAAACTCGGAAATATTGCAACAGAACAGAAAATGCTGGAAAAATTCAGCAGGTCTAGCAGCATCTATCTTCTTCAGAGCCATAAGGACTTGAAACGTTAACTCTGTTTTTTTTTCTCCACGATGCTGCTAGATCTGCTGAGTTTTTCCAGCATTTTCTGTTTTTGTTTCAGATTTCCAGCATCCAAAGTATTGTGCTTTAATCTTGGAATTATTGCATTTGGTTTCCTCACCCAAGTCATTTATATATATTGTGAATAGCTATGGCCCAAGTACTGATCCATTAGTCACCGCCTGTCATCTGGAAAAAGACCCATTTATTCCCACTCCCTGTTCTGGTCTGTCAACTAATTCTCAATCCATGCCAGTATATTACCCCCAACTCCATGTGCTTTAATTTTTCTCACTAGCCTCTTATATGGGACTTTATCAAAAGCCTTCTTGAAATCCAAATACACCACATCCACTGGTTCTTTCTTATCTATTCCACTAGTTACATCCTCAAAAATTCCAGTAGATTACATAAGCATGATTTCCCTTTCATAAACCCATGCTGACTTTGCCTAATCCCGTTAATGCTTTCCAAGTGTTCTGTAACCACATCTTTTATAATAGACTCTAGCATTTTCCCCACTACTGATGTTAGGCTAACTGGTATATTTTTTTCTTTCCCTCCTTTTTTAAATAGTGGGGTTATATTTGCCACCCACCAATCTGTAGGAGCTGCTTCAGGATCTATGGATTTTTGGAAGATGATTACCAATGCATCCAATATTTCCAGGGCCACTTCCTTTGGTGCTCTGGGGTGTTGATTATTAGTCTCTGGGAATTTTTCAGCCCTTAACCCTATTAATTTCTCTAGCACCATTTTTTTTACTAATACTGATTTTCTTCAATTCCTCCCTCTCACTAGACCTTTTGTTGCTAACATTTCTGGGAAATTATTTGTGTCCTCTTTTGTGAAGACAGAGTCAAAATGTGTGTTCAACTCTTCTGCCATTTCTTTGTTCCCCATTATAATTTCCCCCGTATCTGACTGTAAGGGACCTATGTTTGCCTAGACTAATCTTTTTCTCTTCACATATTTATAGAAGCTTTTACATTCAGTTTTTATGTTCCCTGCAAGTTCCCTCTCATACTCCATTTTCCCCTTCTTGATCAATCTTTTTGTCCACTTTTGCTGAATTATAAACTGCTCCCAATCCTCAGGCTTGCTGCTTTTTCTGGCAATTTGTATGTCTCCACTTTAGATGTAATACTATCCCTAATTTCTTTTGTAAGCCATGGTTGAGCTACCTTTCCCATTTTACTTTTGCACCAGACAGGAATGAATAATTGTTGTGACTCATGGATACGTTCCTTAAATATCAGCCATTGTCTATCCACCGTCAATCCTTTTAGTAAGGTTCCCCAATCCATCATTGCCAACTCACGCCTCATACCCTCTTGTTCCCTTTATTTAGATTCAGGACCCTAGTTTCAGATTCAACTTCTTCAATCTCTATGAACAATTCTATCGTTTTATGGATACTCCTCCCAAGGGAGCCCACAAAACAAGATTGTTAATTAATCCTTTCTCATTGCACAATACCCAGTCTAGGATAGCCTGCTCTCTAGTTGATTCCTCAACGTATTGGTTTAAAAAACCATCACGTACACACTCCAGGAAATCCTCCTCCACAGTATTATTGCAAGTTTGGTTTGTCCAATCTATATGTAGATTAAAGTTACCCATGATTACAGTTGTAATCATTGCATGTTTCTCTAATTTCCTGCTTAATGCCTTCCCTTATATCTCCATTACTATTTGGGAGCCTATAGACAATCCCCAGCAATGTTTTCTTGGTGTTTCTTATCTCCACCCAAACAGATTCCACATCATGATTTTCCAAGCCAATATCCTTCCTCACTATTGCATTGATTTCCTCCTTTACTAACAATGCTACCCCATCTCCTTTCCCTATTTGTCTATCCTTCCTAAATATTGAATACCCCTGGATGTTCAGTTCCCATCCTTGGTCACCCTGCAGCCATGTCTCCGTAATTGCAACTATATCATAACCATTTATATCTATTTGCGCTGTTAATTCATCTACCTTATTGCGAATGCTCCGCACATTAAGATATAATGCATTTAGATGTGTCTTTTTAACCTGGTTAGTCACCTTAGTTTTATTTTGCACTATGACCCCATTTGTTTTTCACCCTTGTTTTTTCTGCCTTCCACTTTTGCTTCCTACTTTTCTGTCTTTTGTTTCTATCCTTGTTTCCCCCTCCTCTGTCTCCCTGCTCAGGTTCCCATCCCGCTGCCATTCTAGTTTAAATCCTCCCCAACCGCACTAGCAAATACCCGCCCCAAACACATTGATCCCAGTCCTGCCCAGATGCAACTTGTCTTGTTTGTACTGGTCCCACCTTCTTAGAACCAGTCCCAATGTCCCAGGAATCTGAATCCCTCCCCCTACACCATTTCTACTCTCGCTAGCACGAGGCACTGGTAGTAATCCTGAGATTACTACCTTTGAGGTCCTACTTTTTAAATTTATGTCCTAACTCCCTATATTCAGCTTGTTGGACCTCATCCCTTTCTTTAACCTATGTTGTTGGTACCAATATGTACCACGAACATTGGCTGTTCACCTTCCCCTTCAGAATGCTCTGCAGCCTCTCCAAGACATCCTTGACCTTGGCACCAGGGAGTCAACATACCATCCTGGAGTCTCTTTTGCAGTGGCAAAAACGCCTGCCTGATCCCCTTACTATTGAATCCCCTATCACTATAGCTATTTTTTTTTCGAGTCCTTAAGTCATTAGTAGAATGGTTACTCAACTTGGAGGGAAGATTTCTTCCATATGCTACAAGGAGCAAAACTCTAAGTGTGTTCTCTGTAAGTAAGTTAATGATTTGATTACACAAACATGTACAGGAAATTGCCCCATTTTGTGGATGAACAACTTGCACGTAGAATCCAGAGGATGCACATGAATGTGTGATGTAGACAGAATTGCAGAAATTACAACAGGAGCTAAAAGAACTCTGATCATAATTATTATTACATTTACACTGGATGGAGGGTGGGGAAGGAGGTCCAGACATTGGTTCTGTCTCTTAATGGCAAGATCCACACTTCAGCCAAATAAACTTCAGCTAAACTGAGAAAAATAAGTAGCGTGTAAATTGTAAATTTACCACAAAGTGAAATATTAAGGATGCTGGAGATCAGAATTTAAAACAGAAAATGCTGAAAATACTTAGCAAGTCAGGCAGCATCTGTGGAGAGAGAAACAGAGTTAAATGTTTCAGGTCGGTGAACTTTTACCAGAATAGAAAACGATAATAATGTTTTTAATTAAGTGCACAGGCAGGGGAAGAGGATTGGTATAAGAGGAATAAAAGAGCTAGAGGGTACATCTGTGATAGAATGGAAAGGAAAAGAGTGGTTAAACAACAAGCAATGATATAAAGCAAAAGGGGAGTAGTGAGGCAAATAAGGAAACGAAAGAAGGGTCTAGAGATGCTGTAAATCACTGGAAAATAAAATAGCTGTGGTTATGAAGCTACTGAATTTAATATTGAGACTGAAGAGTGCAAAGTACCTAATCAAAAGATGAGGTGTTGCATCCTCAAGCTTCCATTGGGAATAGTGTCGGAGGCCAAGGTCAGAGTGGGAATGAGATGGAGAATTAGAATGGTAAGCAACTGCAAGCTCAAGGTCACGCTTGGAGATTGAACAGAGGTATTCAACAAAGTGGTCACTCAATCTGCGTTTGGTCTTCCCAATGTAGAAGAAACCAAGACCACGTCATATGCAGCGAATACAGTATATTAAATTGAAAGCTGTACAAGTAGATCACTGTTGGACCTGAAAGGAGTGTTTAAGACCCTGGATGGTGAGACAGGAAGAGATGAAAAGACAACCGTTGCATCCTCTGCACTTGCACAGGAAGATGCTGTGGAAAGGGAATGAGAGAGTGGACCAAGATATCATGGAAGGAACAGTCCCTTTGGAAGGCCTTTGGGAAGGGAGGGAAGATATGATAGGTGGTGACATTATGCTGGAGGTGGCAACAGTGGCAGGGGATGGTCCAGAGCATGGTTGGGTGGAAGGTGAGGATTGGGGGAGCCTATCGTGGTTCTGGGAGGGAGGGGAAGGTGTAAAGGAAATAAAAGGAAGACGTATCAGAAGCACTGGTGTGGAAGGTGGCATCATCTGAATAGAAAGGGAGAAACTGGGAGAATGAAACAGAGTCTCCTTACAGGAAGCAGGTGTGGGGAAATGTAATCAATTTCAGTTCAGATCTGTTGCAGCACTGCCCCCAAAAGGTGTTTTTAAAAAACTGCAGCTGTGGGTGTTTTACTAATAAAACGTAGCTTTTTCTTCCCTAAAACCATTTATAAAAAAGTATTTTTCGAGTGCCAAATATGTTACTTAATCACTAAAGTGTTTTCTTTCATCATTAATCAAAAGCTGTATACTTTTTAAGGAACAGAAGACAGTTTGAAGCGATTGCTCCCAGACATCCAAAAGACTTTTGCTGTATCCTGTTTAAGGGCTGTTTAAATGTGTAAACAAGCATCTTCTATTTAGCCATGTTTTTAAATACTGTAGTTAATTTCAAAGTTTAGCTTCACGTGTAATCTTCTGCCAAATCCAGTCTACTATATTATTCCTATATATATATGTGGCTACCCTGATAGTTCAGTAATGCATTGGACGGAGATCATGAAAATCTTAGGTTTGATCCTTAAGCAGTGCTATGTTAACTTTTCTCAGTGTGAGTTATGATAGTGATGTTAATTTGGCCTCACTGCCCAAGGCCAGAAACTAATCAACTGGGATCAATCTTAGGACCATTATGCTTTACAACCTATATCAGTCATCGGGATAAAGGCATTAGGGGGGGAGCGGTCATTGTCCACAAGTTCACAGATGAAGCTGAGATTCTTCACAGTGTCAGAATTCTAGATGAGGAAGATGATTGGAATTAGATCTAGAGGCAATGGAATAATCAGCTCATGTATGGCAAAGGATGTTTAATATAGGCAAATGTATTGTTAAGCACGTGGGCAAGGCTAATGCTAAGCATGCGTACAGCATGCTGAGTTCTTAATTAACGACAGTCGAATGGAAATTAGATCAAAGTGTTTTATGCCTGGCTCTAAGGGTTTACTACCATTGCCGTGAGGCTAGAGTAAAAGCAAACAAAGCATTGGAATGTATGGCTAGGAGGATCCAAAACAAAATAAAAGGCACCACAGTGTGTTCATAAAAGAATAAAAACAGAAAATGCTGGAAACTTTCAACAGGTTAATGAACATCTGTGGAGAAACCAGAGTTAATGGGCTGAAGTTTAACTGAAAGAATGGGTCAATTTGGGTCATGGAGGGGACTAAGGTCTCAGAAATTTGCTTCCGGACACAAACCCACATCTAACCCACCTATTTCTGGCTTCAATAAATTGGAAGTTGAGCAGACAACCAACCCGATACAAGGTGATGGGTTGAAGCCCCATTGTCGTTCTGAACTTGCACTTTTACTTTTGTTGACTGTGTTTCCTAAGCAGTTGGTGACCTGGCAACTTTGCCAAGGCAGGGACTTGGCAGATTCAAGAGGCAAGTGTCTCCAACCAGGTCAGGTCAGTAAAAATCAAGCCAAAATTTCAGGGCGATGACCATGCATTGGACCGTTTATTTTATTCTTTCGCAGGATGTGGATGTTGCTGGATAGGCCAGCATTTGTTGCCCATCCCTAATTGCCCTTGAGGAGGTGGTGGTGAGCTACCTCCTTGAACCGCTGCAGTCCTTGTGGTGTAGGTACACCCACAGTTTGTTAGGGAGTTCCAGGATTTTGAACCAGGGGCAGTGAAGGGACAACTATATATTTCATAGTCAGAATGGTGTGTGGCTTGGAGGGGAGCCTCTGCTGCCTTTGTCCTTCTAAGTTGTAGAGATCACAGGTTTGAAAGATGCTGTCAAAGGACCCTTTGTGAATTACTGCAGTGAATCTTGTAGATGGTAAACACTGCTGAAACTGTGCAGGAGGTGGTGGAGAAAGTGAATTTTGAAGGTGGAGGATGGTGGGCCGATCAAGTGGGCTACTTTGTCCCGGATGGTGTCAAGCTTAAGTGTTTTTGGAGCCTCACTCATCCAGATGTGGAATATTATCTAGGTCTTTCTGCATATGGAAATGTACTGCTTCAATATCTGAAGAGTAGCAAATGGTACTGAACATTGCACAGCCATCAGCAACCATGTCCACTTCCAGCCCTATGATGAAGCAACTGAAGATGGTTAGGTCTGGAATACTACTCCAAGGAACTCCTGTAACAATGTCCTGGGGCCGAGATCATTGACCACCCACAACCATAATGTTCCTTTAAGCTAGGTATGACTCAAACCAGTGAAATGCCATTGATTTCCCATTGATTTCAGTTTTGCTAGGTCTCCTTGATACCACAACTCAGTCACATGCTGCCTTGATGTCAAAGGCAGCCACTCTGACCTCATCTCTCGAGTTCAGCTCTTATGTCCATGTTTGGACCAAGGCTGTAATGAGGTCAGGAGCTGAGAGTCTCTGGCAGAGCTGAAACTGAACATCAGTGAGTAGGTTATTTCTGTGTAAGTGCTGCTTGATTGCACTGTCGTCAAAACCTACTATCACTTTGCTGATAACCGAGGATAGACTGATTGGGTGGTAATTAGCCAGGTTGTATTTGTCCTGCTTTCCGTGGACAGGCCATACCCTGGCAGTTCTTCACATTGCCAGGTAGATGCCAGTGTTGAAGATGTACTTGTTCTGGATCACATCCTCAGTACTACTGCCAGAATGTTGTCAGTGCCCATAGCCATTGCAATATCCAGTAGCTTCAGACATTTCTTGATATCATGTGGACTGAATTAAATTTGCTGATGGCTGGCATCTGTGCTGCTGGGGACCTCAGGAGGAGACTGAGATGGATCATCTATGTAGCACATTGATTGAACACAGGCACGGATTGTAACGATAAGGCTTTCAAAGCCCAAGAAAGTCATCATGATCAAAAAAGGGCAGAAATGTTAAAGAGGAGGGAAAATCTCATTTGAGAAATTTGATAACAGACTTTGGTATTTGAATAATTTTGTTCACTGCTCTTGTTGCTGTGCGGTGATTTAGTTGCTAAATTGGGGAACTTGTCAAAATCAAAAAAAGTTGTTAAATTAACCTTTAAATTTTATCACCAAGGCATGGATACTTATATTAAACTGGTGCTAACAAGGTATGCAGACTAGTTGTCATACTAATCAATGCTTTGAGGCCTGATAGAATGGTCACATCAGTATGATGACACCAGTTTAATGGGATTGTTGATTGTCTTCAGCAGTGCATTATTAGTGCGAATTCTATTGTATTTAGTATTTATGGTAAGGATGTAATTACAGAAAATACAGGCCTAAATAGCCAAGTGGTTATGGTACTGGGTTTGTAACCCCTAGATCAAGAGTTCAAATTTCACAATGGCAAAACTATGATTGTTATTGGACCTTGACAGCGTAATTACTGATTCAGTGACATCAGTCATGTGATAACTCAGTTTAAGAGCTTGGCCTAAATAGCCAAGTGGTTATGGTACTGGGTTTGTAATCCTAAAATCAAGAGTTCAAATCTCACAATGGCAAAACTATGGAACAATGTAACTTCATTTGAAACAGATGGAAATGGATTTGTACTCAAAAGAGTTACTATTCCATTGAAGTTAGACTGGTCTGCTTGCACCTAATTGTTAACAGGCCTAAATAGCCAAATGGTTATGGTACTGGGTTTGTAACCCCTAGATCAAGAGTTCAAATCTCACAATGGCAAAACTGTGATTGTTATTGGACAGCTTGGCCTAAATAGCTAAGTGGTTATGGTACTGGGTTTGTAACCCCAAGATCAAGAGTTCAAATCTCACAATGGCAAACTATGAAACAATGTAACTTCATCTGAATAGGAACAGATGGAAATGTGTTTGTACAGAGCTTGGCTTAAATAGCCAAGTGGTTATGGCACTGGGTTTGTAACCCCAAGATCAAGAGTTCAAATCTCACAATGGCAAACTATGGAACAATGTGACTTCATCTGAAACAGATGGAAACAGGTTTGTACTCGAAAGAGTATCAAGAGTTCAAATCTCACAATGGCAAACTATGTAATTTCATCTGAAACAGATGGAAACGGGTTTGTACTCGAAAGAGTTACAGGCCTAAATAGCCAAATGGTTATGGTACTGGGTTTGTAACCCCTAGATCAAGAGTTCAAATCTCACAATGGCAAAACTGTGATTGTTATTGGACCTTGACAGAGTAATTACTGATTCAGTGACATCAGTCATGTGATATTTCAGTTTAAGAGCTTGGCCTAAATAGCCAAGTGGTTATGGTACTGGGTTTGTAACCCCAAAATCAAGAGTTCAAATCTCACAATGGCAAAACTGTGATTGTTATTGGACCTTGACAGAGTAATTACTGATTCAGTGACATCAGTCATGTGATATTTCAGTTTAAGAGCTTGGCCTAAATAGCCAAGTGGTTATGGTACTGGGTTTGTAACCCCAAAATCAAGAGTTCAAATCTCACAATGGCAAAACTGTGATTGTTATTGGACCTTGACAGAGTAATTACTGATTCAGTGACATCAGTCATGTGATATTTCAGTTTAAGAGCTTGGCCTAAATAGCCAAGTGGTTATGGTGCTGGGTTTGTAACCCCAAAATCAAGAGTTCAAATCTCACAATGGCAAACTATGAAACAATGTAATTTCATCTGAAACAGATGGAAACGTGTTTGTCCGTGGCTACGTTCGCTGCCGGATGTCCCTGGAGAAGGAGCACGCGGTGTCTGCTGGCACTCCCGAGGCCTTCCGTGCTCGGTGGGCACCGCGGGGACTGGGGTGTTCTGTTGACCCCTTTAATCACATTTTAATTTAAAGTTTGTAAGTTTCCTTTAAACTTTGTTCTTGGTTTTACAGCTGACCTGAATTAGGGGCTGTGCCTGATTTATCCCAATTTTGTTGATTTGGTTTTCATTTAAAAGATTATCAAGATTCAAATCTCACAACAGCAAACGATGAAACAATGTAACTTCATCTGAAACAGATGGAAACGGATTTGTACTCGAAAGAGTTACAGGTTGATAAAGGCTTGGCCTAAATAGCCAAGTGGTTATGGTACTGGGTTTGTAACCCCAAGATCAAGAGTTCAAATCTCACAATGGCAAACTATGAAACAATGTAACTTCATCTGAATGAACAGATGGAAACGTGTTTGTACTCGAAAGAGTTACAGGTTGATAAAGCTAGCTGCACACATTGTGTACAAGCTGACACTGTATTGAAGGAAATTTAAAAAACAGAACTATATTTGCATTGATCTGGCTTGATTGTGAAGATATTGTGTAGCTTTACACAGCCATCTTAACTGCTATTTTAAATGCAAACCAGAGATTTGCTGTATTCTTTATGCCATCAAAAGTTTAGCTTGATAGTGATGCAGCAATTTAAATTGTATAATGTCATGTGATACTTTATCTTTTGCTCCTATGTTACATATATAATAGTAAATTCAGTAACTCTGCACACCCAACTGTCTCACTGATTGGGACAGTAGGTCACAGAATTTAGCCAAGCTTAGTGGCAAAACCAGTTTGCCAATAAACCCTTCTGAGAAACAAAGTAACCTAAAAGTTCTAATAGCACAATGATGCCACAATAAATGTGGCCAAGGTGAGCATTTACTGGTACCTTAGTCCCACTGTGAACTTCTCAAATCCCAGGGGTGGGGTTAGTACAATATTTGGGGCAGACAGCTACACTAGCAGTGATTCAGGGTACCTCTGCAGCACAGCAAATGGAATTACATGATACCTTGGTGTTGAGGAGCCACAGGCAATTTGGGATAACGATTCCTAGGATGCAGGGTTTGTATTCTAGTGTTCGAGGCTCAGTTACCATTTGTTTTCTTATAGTCCAGGATTGCTGGATGTAGGTGTATTTGCCAGATTTCCCAGGGAAAAGCCAGAAATGATATCCTCAGATATTGCCCAAAAACCTGAAGTTTAGACTTGAGGAGTTAGGAGAACGCTGAAATCAGTGATTTGAGAAGAACAATTGTCCACCCAGCCAACTACGATACTTTAAATTTGTCATCCACCTTCCAAGGGAGGAGAGCCGGCAGAGATGGATTCTACCCAAAGGCCCTAGCCAAGCTGTTCTGGTACAGCTACAGAACTGGCATCTGCCTGGCAATGTGGAAAATTGCCCATGTCCTGAACAGAAAATGCATGACAAATCCAACCCACCCAATTACCGCCATCAGTCCACTCTCGATCATCAGTAAAATGATGGAAGGAGTCAGCAACAGTGCTATCAAGTGGCACTTGCTCAGCAATAACCTGCTCACTGATGCTCAGATTGGGTTCCGCCAGGGTTGCTCAGCTTCTATTCTCATTACAGCCTTGGTTCAAACATGGATAAAAGAGCTGAACTCCAGAGGCGAGGTGAGGGTGCTGCCTTGATATCAAGGCAGTATTCAACCGAGTGTGGCATCAAGGAGCCCTAGCAAAACAGAGGTCAATGGGAATTGAGGAAAACTCTCAGCTGGTTGGAGTTATACCTAGCACAAAGGAAGATGGTTGTGGTTGTTGGAGGTCAATCATCTCAGTTCCAGAGCATCACTGAAGGAGTTCCTCAGGGTAGTGTCCTCGGCTCAACCATCTTCAGCTGCTTCATCAATGACCTTTCTTCTATCATAAGGTCAGAAGTAGGGATGTTCGCTGATGATTGCACAATGTTCAGCACCATTCATGGCTCCTAAGATACTGAAGCAGTCCACGTCCAAATGCAGCAAGACCCGGGCAATATCCAGGTTTGGGCTGACAAGTGGCAAAAAACATTCATCCCACATAAGTGTCAGGCAATGACCATCTCCAACAAGAGAGAATCCAACTACCGCCCCTGGACATTCAATGACATTACCATCACTGAATCCCCCACCATCAACATCCTGGGGATAACCATTGACCAGAAACTGGACTGGACTAGCTATATAAATACAGTGTCTACAAGAGCAGGTCAGAGGCTATAACTCACCTCCCAACTTCCCAAAGCATGTCCACTATCCACAAGGCTCAAGTCAGGAGTGTGATGGAATACTCTCCACTTGCCTGGATGAGTGTAGCTCCAGCAACACTCAAGAAATTAAACAGCATTCAGGACAAAGCAGCCCATTTGACTGGCATTAATTCCCTTCACCACCAACGAACAGTAGCGGCAGTATATACCATCTACAAGGTGCAGTGCAGAAACTCACCAAAGCCCCTGAGGCAACACCTTCCAAACCCACAGCTATTACCATCCAGCAGGACAAGGGCAGCAGATACATGGGAACACCACCACCCAGTTTCCCTCCAAGCCCTCACCATCCTGACTTAGAAATATATTGCCGTTCCTTCAATGTTACTGGGTCAAAATTCTGGAACTTCCTCCCTACTACACTGTGGGTGGACCTACACCACAGGGACTACAACGGTTCAAGAAGGCAGCTCACCATCACCTTCTTGAGGGCAATTAGGGATGGGCAATAAATGCCAGCCTAGCCAGCAATGCCCACATTCCATAAACGAATAAAAACATTCTAGTCTCTCTATTCCAACCACATGAATTTTCACTTATTTTTTTCTATCTCTTATTTCTCTCTCAATCCCAGATTTCCTTCCCTCTATTCCACTTCCTGTGCATGATTTTACATTGAATCAAATATTCTAATTTACACCTTTTGGTTTAGACTCTATGTGCATCAGTAATTTTTCCATTTGATTGGTTAAGATGATATACTGTTACTTGCCCTGTTTACACAGGTCACAGATCGTCTGTACTTTTGGCTGTCTAACAACTGCATATCACAGTGTAAAAGCCCACATAAATTCTGTCACTTCTCTATTTGCCTATTTAACTCTAAGAATGTAAGGAATGGAGCCTGGAGTAGGTCATTTGGCTCTTCGAGCCTATTCAACATTTAACAATATCATTGCTGATCTTCTACCTAAATTCACACACTATCCCCATATCACTTAAAATTCCAAAATTAATTGACCTCTGTATTGAATTTACTTAATGACTGAACATCCACTGGTCTCTTGGGTAGAGAATTTCAAAGATTCACAGGCATTTGAATGAAGAAATTTCTCTTCATCCCAATGCTAAATGGCTGACCCCTTGTTCTGACACTGTTACCTCAAATTCCCTGGCTAGGGAACGTTTTCTCAGCATCTACCCAAACAGGTCCTTTAAGAATCTTATATGTTTCAGTTAGATCACCTTTATTCTAAACTCCAAGAAAATATAGGCTTAGTCTACTCAATCTCTCCTTATGGGACAATCCCCTCATTCCAGGAACCAGTCTAGTGAACCTTTGTTGCACTCTCTCTAGAGCATGGACGTTTTACCTTGGGTAAGACTACCAAAACCATACAGCACTCCAGATGTGGCCTCACCAATGCCCTGTATAACTGTAGTGACTGTGACAACTTCAAAATAGTTGCAAGACTATTCAACCAGAAATACAGTATGTCATAATCAATTGGGAATATAGCATTTACTGCATAAAAGCTGACATTGGTAATCTGATCACATATCTCATAACATTCAGATGTCATTTGTACAGAATATATAAATTTTAGCAATTATGGCACAAGACACCATTCAGCCTAACATGTCTATGCTCATCACAAAAACAGAATTACCTGGAAAAACTCAGCAGGTCTGGCAGCATCGGCAGAGAAGAAGAGTTGACGTTTCGAGTCCTCATGACCCTTCCACAGAACTTGCGTTCGAGTCCAAGAAAGAGTTGAAGTCCTCATGCTTGTTCCCAACAAGAGCTATTTATTATAACCCAACCCCTTGATCTTTTTGTACCCTTTAGTATCCTTATTCTTCTATTCCCTTTAAAATTCATAATTTGTTGAATTTTGATAATCATTCATGGTGAATTATTCTATAACCTAATAGCTCATAGCATTGAAAACATCTTTTTGAATCTCTCCCCTTTATGTTTTGATACTAGTTTCAAGTTTACATGCCCATTGCTATCAATTCACCAACTACTGGAAATCTTTCAGCTTTTTTAAAATCTTAAACCCTTTTAAAATTTAATCTTATCTGCTCCAGTGAATACAGACGTAGCCCTTTTTTTGTCCCTTTTAACATACTATGCTGCCAAAACCCTTTCCATAATGGAGTGCTCAAAACTAATTAATTCTTACACAGATTCATTATCATATTGCTTTGAACTCAATATCCCTATGCATAAAATTTACAACCCCACGTGTTTTTGTTTTTTTCCACCAGTAATCCCATTTTTAAAAGATCTGTGTATCTGCAATTAGCTCTGTTTCTGTACACCATTGAAAATGTTACCTAAAGTGTATTTATCTACCTGTCCACATCATCCTGTATTTATCCATATTTATGCTCACCTTACAAGGCCCACACTACCTCCTGTGATTCTTGACAGCATAGCCCATCTTGTGTTGAAATACTGGCCCAGATCCACCTGATTGCTGCTCTGCTCGAATTTTTCCAAGCTCTGATGCTGCTTCGCATTTCTTGCCAAGGCTTCCAACCTCAGTTTCTCTAGAAATGCGGAGTTCAGTGTCTTTTGGAAAGCTCTGTCTCAGCACTGTAATGTTGGGGGTTGGTTGGGTCGGGGAGGGGGGGAACAAGACATAGCCCTTTTCACAGCACTAGCTGCCATATGGTAAATTTAAAGGCCCAGTATGAATGCTTGTGAATGGGCGAATGTATGAATAGATAGGGTGACAGATGGGTAGGGTGGGCTAGTAGGTGAGGTGGGCAAGTGAATGAGATGGGCAGGTGGGTGAGGTGGGCAGGGATGTGGCAGGTCGGGTGTCAGTGTGAGTGATTGGAGAGTCAGTTCTGTAGTCATCCAAGAGATATACTAGGATTTTTCTGTTTCCTGGGTAACTATTCAGCTAGGTCCCACAGAACTATCTAGCTTAGAGTCAGAGACTTTCACTAAATGTCCTGGGGAGTTGCCAGGAAGTTCAAACTCTCTGGGCAAGTCCCAGAGATGTCAATGCTTTGGGACTTCACTGGGGTCCTGACACGTATTCTGGGTCGCACATCTAGTGTCCGATGATCCAGAGACTGTAAGATCTGGGCCACTGGTTTGTTCACTAAAGGCAACGTACTGCAGATATACAAGAATTGAAAAACAATACAATATCAAATCTGAGTGGCATTTGTCCTGTGAATATTTTTTGGTGCTTAAACAGCATTTGTATACAAATTGTGGCATGCTATTTTATGGTTTACATTACCACCTAATGTACAATATTATGGGATTCTTTCAGAAGCTATTAAATACATTGTGCATTTCCAATATTTTTTATTTAAAATTCAGGTTTCCAGCATGCAGCTTCTTCATCTATTTTAATATAACCTATACTGCCATCTAGTGCTGTTCTCTTCATTCTGCAGGTATATACAAAAATATTTACCCTTGTATCTGGGTGAGAACTGACCTCCTCAGTCACTCACACAGAAACCCCCCCACAACCCCCCAACCGGACTCACCCCTCACCTCCTGACCACCCCCCACCACCCAACTACCCCACTGACAACACTAGCCCCTAACTAGATCTGACAACCTCCCACTACCCGAGTAGCAATCCCAACCCGACCTGACAAGCCCCTGACCTAGCTACCCCTCCCAACCCGACTACAGCACAACCCACCTACTCACTCAGCCACCTCACCAGCTTCCCCTCTGCCTCCCTACCCATGTTACCCTGCCACCTCATCCACTTACCTCACCGACCATACCCGGCCTATCATCCTACCCATTCACTCATTCATCACCCATTCCCTACCATTCACATTGAACATTTAACCTTACGATACAGCAGCTAATGCCATAAAAAGGGGCTGTGTCTTCTGTGCTGATCCTCTTCGCAGTTCTCAGCATGGGTTCGTATGCTGAGCGAGTTCTTCTGGATGCAGCATTGGAAATTGGATCCTTTTAAACTTAACCAGGTAAGTATGCAGTTTGCTGACTGATCAGTGTCAGATGCAGCAGTTTTTTAAAAATTCATTCTTTCATGGGATGTGAGTTCTGCTGACATGGCCAGCATTTGTTGCCCATCCCTAATTGGCTTGCTAGGCCATTTCAAAAGACAGTTAAGAGTCAACTACATTGATGTCGGTCTGAAGTCACATGTAGGTCAGACCAGGTAAGGATGGCAGATTTCCTTCCCTAAAGGACATTAGTGAGCCAGATGGGATTTTAGGACAATCGACAATGATTCCAATGCTGATTGAAATGCTATGAACCAAATCTTCCAAAGAGCAAAATACCACAGTTGCTGGATATCTGAAAACCAAAACAGACAAAGCTGGAAATGCTCGGCAGGTCAGGCACCATCTGTGGAGAAACATAAGCCAGTCAGTCAACGTTTCATCTCTCAAGAGTCTTCATCAGTCCTGCTGAGCATTTCCAGCTATTACTGTTTGTCTATTCCATTATGTAAGAAGAGATGGTTGTGTAGTGGTAACTGAAATGGACTAGTAATCAAGAGGTCCAGGCTCTGGGGACATGGGTTAAAATCCCACCATGCCAGCTGGTGGATTTAAATTCAACTAAGAAATCTGGAATATAAAGCTAGCATCAGTAATGGTGACTGTAAAACTATCACTGATTGTTGTAAAAATCCATCTGGTTCACTAATGTCCTTCAGGGAAGGAAATCTGCAGACCTTACCCCATCTGGCCTACATGTGACTCCAGACCCACAGTAATGTAATTAGCTCTTAACTGTCCTCTGAAATGACCTAGCAAGCCACTCAGCTCAAGAGCAATTATGGTTGGTTAACCAATAATGGTCCTTGCCAGTGATGTCCACATCCCATGAAAGAATAAAAAAAATTTCAAATGATCAAATTTTCAGCCACAATAAGTACAGGATTTGGCCAAAGGTAATGGCATATAAGTGATATTATTCTATTGAGAACATGAGGGAAACAGAAAAAAACATCAGAAAGAAGGAAATATTAGCAAACTAAAACACTACTCTCAATCTGCCAAGTTTGGATGATAGATCAGGGCTAGCAAAGAACTGACATGGGGACAATGGATTGAGCAATAAGCTTCTAAGGTTCTTCTGTAAGCAATCCAACATCCTTGTAGATTGTGTTTTTGTTGTAAAAGAAACTAGCTTTCTCTTTAATTTGCTACAATGGAACAGATATCATCAGACATTTGTGGATCACTCCTAGGAAGTGTAAAAAACAACCTGGGTTCTTTCAACATCTATTCATCTCTTTTTGAGAAATATCCTGCATCCAATCAGTGATTTCCACAATTTAAATCACGGAGAATTTTGAGCAAATCCGCACCCCCCCACCACAAAAAAATACAGTCCACTCCATTTGTGTGATCAAAATATACAAGTGGTATATAAAAATGAAAATTTTAAAAGCTATTATTTTATTTAAGGAGATATGGTGTGTTTAAGGGAATATGCTGGCAGTTGCCTTGGTCAAATTACTCAATAGCAGCTATAATTTACTAAAAGTGATCAAACAATACAAGGTAACCTGGACAATTATGAAAACTGGAAAATCTTTGTGGAAATTCTCAAGCAAAAGCAATAAAAAGGAACAGTCACAGGTTAACTATCAGCCTGGATGCACTACCATTAATCTTAGAGATGATGACCTGACAGTACATAATAGAAAATTTTATTAATTACTATAACTATGTACATATGTCGCAGCGAACTTTGATCGTATCATACCTGATAGCAGTGGTTACAGTAATATTGTTCCAAAAAGGAAGCTGATATTTAATATAAACCATAATGTTAATCATAAAAGGTACAACAGAATACCATCAAGTGGGTTCAATTTAACATAGCTTAACAGCAACAATTTTCCATGATTATGATATTTGGCAAAGCTAACATGTATTTGTATTGCAAGGCAGGTAAGCTTCCACTGTTAAATCTGCCATTTGGGTGGCAGGATAAAGGTCTTTTGCCTGGTAGCAAGTTAACTGCTATATTGAAACATTTCAGTATTTTACCCATTGCACTGATTCCAGCTTATGATGGTCAATATTTGGCATTCCTCTTCTTTCATTAGTCCAATCTGTTGCAGGTACTGGTATACCAATGTGCTATATTCTTGGCCTATACTTCAGTTTCGTAAGATTTTACAGCATGGGAAAACATTTGGTCTATTGTGCCTGGCTAGCTACACAATCTACCACTTAGTTCTATCGCATTGCTTTTTCCTAAAGTCTTAATTTTCTTTGAAAAAACAAGCCCTTGTTCAACGTCTTAAATGAAAACCCATGCACACCATATTATCATTACACTTCATTATTTTCTCAAAGTACTTTCTTAAATGTCAGACTTGATTTGCCCTTTACAAATCCATGCTAGCTGTCTATAATAAAGTGAATATTAATTTTACTTATCCTATATCACGACCTCTAGCAGCTATCAATATTAAGCTCACTGATCTATCGTTATGCCGTGTATCCATTTCTCCTTTCTTAAACAACAATGCTACATTGGAAACCTACCAGCCCACTGGTACAAGTGCCATATCCAAGGATGTATGACAGACAGTAGGCAGGGCCTATGCTAGTTGCTGTTTAATTTCCTTGCATCCTAGGGTACATACCATTAGGGCCCAATTCCTTTCCACTTCAAGAGCTTCACAAAAATTTTCAGTGCTACTTTTTATTCCAGTTTTCCTATCCAAGTGCTCCATCACCTCTTCTAGTACACCCCTTTATTTCCATCATCATTCCTTTTGTAACAAAGGCAAAGTACTCATTTAGCACTTCTGCCATTCATGTGTCCCCCAAAGAAAGACTTTCTTTCTCACCTTTAATCTTTCCTCGAATCAATGTTTACTTCACCATGTTTATAAAATCTTTTACTATTACTCGTTGTTATCAGGTAGTTTTTCTTCAAGCTTTCTCTTAGCCTTTATAATCTTTTCTTCTTTCCTTCCATTTGCTATAATGAACTAAATTTTCTTTTGTTTAAGAAAATAATTTGCATTTATTTAACAACTTTCACATCCTCAGGACTCCCAAAGTGCTTTACAGCTAATAAAGGACTTTTGAAGTGTAGTCTTGTTATAACAAAGAGATAGGTGGCAGTCATTTTTTTGCACAGAAGGTCACAAAAAACAGTAATGAGATGAACAACCAGATAATCTGTTTCACTGATATTTGAGGAATTGTTAGCCAGGAAATCAGGAAAAATCCCCTGCTCTTCTTTGAATATTGTCTGGAATCTTTTATATTTCAACAATGACTACATTAAAAAGTACTTCACTAGCTGTAAAACACCAAGTGTCCCAAGGTTATACAAGATGCTCCATAAGTACATCTTTCCTTTTTTCTATATCCACCTGAGAGAGCAGACAGACACTTCACAGCAGTATCACAATATCTTTACAGTGCAGAAGGCCATTCAGCCCATCAAGTCTGCACAGGCTCTCTGAAAGAGCATATCACCTGGTCCCACTCCCCTGCCTTATCCTCGTAATCTTGCACCATTCTCTCTTTTCAGGTAGCAATCCAATTCCCTTTTAAATACCTCGATCGAACCTGCCTCCACCACCCTTTCAGGAAGTTTGTCCCAGACTCCAACCACCCTCTGGGTGAAAGATATTTCCTCACATCACATGTACTCCTAGTTCTTGAAGTTCATCCAAAAGATGGCACTTCCGATTGTGTGGCACTCCCTCACTACACTCAAGTGTCAACCTGGTTAATGTGCAGAAACCTTTTGGGAGTAGGGCTTGGGACCACAACCTTTTAACTCCGAGTCAAGGTGCTAGCACTGAGCCAAATTGAGCCTCATGTTTTGAACAGTCATAAGAAATTATTTTGGACAAGTGGGAATTAGCAAAACATTTGCAGTCAAATTAGTATCTTTATTACAACATTATTTCTTTAAACACAGGATTTCCAGTTATTCTTTCACCAAATGCTTTAATAGAATCAAAACTTCTCCCTCTGAAAAAAGCTATGTAAAGTTGTCCATGTATAAAAACCAGCCCAAGTATATAAATACAAATTCTGTCAACCTGTGACTTGTTTATAGTCATAGAATGTGAAAATTTAAATGGGAACAGTTTTCTACAGAGTTGAAAAGACAGGTTTAGATCTGATAGGCTCAATATTACTTGAGGAATAAACACTATTTCCTTGAAATCTGCCTATTATAATTTCAACATTGATCATCAAACAGCTTCCTAACTACCAACCTTGTTGCATAACAAAATCTTTATTTAGGATTGAAGTTTTAGTTGCAAATTACAACTGCTCTTTCTTTGAGTCTAAGTTGGGGCGGTGGCATGTCCATTGGAGTTAGACAGTGTAGAAACTCTGAAACATAGACTGTTGCCATATTCTTCATCTATAGAATCAACACTAAGGTATTCTTTTAATTCACCTGCTGGTTTTTCTAAAACATTTTCATTCAAATCCAGTGAATCTTCATTTTTAGCATAAAGAATAATTCTCAAACAGTAAGTTGCGTCCAATAATTGTCCGCACCATTTTGCCACACTTAACCAATTCCATCATCTCATCCTACCCTCCCATGCCATCCCCATCCCATGCCATTCCATCCTTCCAATGCCATCCCCAGTATATTCCTTCAATCTTTGCCATGCCATCCCCATCCCACTCTTGTCATCCCCATATCTCGCATCATGGAAACAATCGCTGCAGCCAGGGTAACACATCTTTTTTGCTGGGGTCCCCTTACCTTCCATCTGTTTTCATTCTCCAAACCCACCACCCCACTCTGTTGCTGATGCTGCCACCAATTGTTGGCTGCCAAATGTGTATCATGAACTCCAGTCCTCCACAAATGGTTCCGCATGCACCAGGCACCACGCACCAAATAAATCTACCAGAAGCATCCCTTAAACTAAGCAATCAAAACACTTCAGACAGACAAAAACCAAGTATTATTACAGTTATTTGACCAGAGTAAAATACCCTTCAAAATCTTAGATTTCTTTTCAAAATCTCCTATTTAGGTAAATAATGTTTGGTCCTACATTTGTTAAACTGCCTCAATTTAACTTCAATACCTAAAGTAAACCAAACAATTTTACAAGGTACAATTCAGTGATACTAACATCTTAGAATTATAACCAAACTCGAGTAAAACTCATTGCTCCACTTCCAGTGAGAGTTACTGAAACGTCATGTTACACCTGACAATTTAGTTTCAACATTCTACATACGCAATGCTGTTGAGCTCGAAGCCTTATCTTTTGAATACAATGTCAAATGTGTATTTGACATACTGTCTTTCTTAAAACAAATCACAACAATTACAACAACAGTGAGAGACCAAGATTCGAAGGGAACTGAATGGTGGGTCCTAGGGGAGTGCTGGTCATTCACGCGGTTTATATATGTAACATAAAAAGTTGATAACTTTATGTTTGGTATCCTTGTCAAAGAAGGTTCCAGTTATTTCAATATCTGCCAACAAAATAATTGGCTACAAGATATACATTAGAAAATGTTACTAACAATTAACCTACATTTTTTAAGAAAGAACTATTAACACTACTCAGAATAGTGAATATCACTAAAGCCTTAGACTGTAACAACCAAAACAAATGATTGATGTGGCAAAATGCTTAAATCTTACAGCAGTTTCCATCATAACACAAATGTTGTCAGTAACAAATGGCATTATTTGTAAATCTACTTCTAAAACAATGAGCCTAAGACAGAGTCCTGAAAAGCTTCTACCAGTGCTGATTGCAAATGCAGTTAAAGCACATGATAAGCTGCGGCATAGAAATAGAATACAGGTTCCCTATTTTACAAATTTCACTGTATCTCTCTCAATTCTTTGCTATATGAGAAAAGTGTGACTCAAATCACCAAGAGAATGACCAGAAAAACACCAAAACAGATTGTGCAATGGCCAATCCATTTTTTAAAATTCATTTACAGGATGTGGACGTTGCTGGCTAGGCCACCATTTATTGTCCATCCCGAATTGCCCTTGAGAAGGTGATGGTGAGCTGTCTTCTTGAACTGCTGCAGTCCATGTGGTGTAGGTACACCCACAGTGCTGTTAAGGAGGGAGTTCCAGGATTTTGACCCAGCGACAGTGAAGGAACAGCAGTATATTTCCAAGTCAGGATGGTGAGTGGCTTGGAGGGAAACTTGCAGGTGGTGGTGGTTCCCATCTATCTGCTGCCCTTGTCCTTCTAGATGTTAGTGGTTGTGGGTTTCGAAGGTGCTGCCTAAGGAGCCTTGGTGAGTTTCTGCCGTGCATCTTGTAGCTGGTACACACTGCTGCCATTGTTTGTCAGTAGTGGAGGGAGTGAATGTTTGTGGATGTGGTGCCAATCAAGTGGGCTGCTTTGTCCTGGATGGTGTCAAGCTTCTTGAGTGTTGTTGGAGCTGCACTCATCCAAGCAAGCGGAGGGAATTCCATCACACTCCTGACTTGTGCCTTGTAGATGGGGGACAGGCTTTAGGTAATCAGGAGGCGAGTTACTCGCCGCAGGATTCCTAGTCTCTGACCTGCATTTGTAGCCACAACATTTATATGGCTAGTCCAGTTCAGTTTATGGTCAATGATAACCCCCAGGATGTTGATAGTGGGGGGATTCAGTGATGGTAATGCCACTGAATGTCAAGGGGTGATCGTTAGATTCTCTCTTGATTGAGATGGTCATTGCCTGGCACTTGCATGGCATGAATGTTACTGGCCACTTGTCAGCCCAAGCCTGGACATTATCCAGTCTTGCTGCATTTGCACATGGACTGCTTCAGTATCTGAGGAGTTGCAAATCTTGCTGACCATTGTGCAATCATCAGCGAACATCCCCAATTCTGACCTTATGATGGAAGGAAGGTCATTGATGAAGCAGTTGAAGGTAGATGGGCCTAGGACACTACCCTGAGCAACTCCTGCAGTGATGCCCTGGAACCGAGATGACTGATCTCCAACAACCACAACCACCTTCCTGTAGGCTGCTGCTTTGTCAAATACAATACTAGAGACTGCTAGGGCAACCACATGCTGTGCTTAACATCAGTTTCACCACAACCACTTTAAATTTAATCAGCTGCCAAACACTAATACAATATTTGATGAAATATTGATGTTTATTTACAAGTCTGTGTGGACGTTGCTACTTAGGAACATGAGGGAACTTTCCAAATGTCTTCCTCTTTTTTCCTTTCAGTACGTGTGCTATATAAGCATCTTGCTGTTTCTGTATTTCGAAGTCAGTAACCTGTTGCCTGTATATAGAACACAGAATCAGTCCCCTTAAAATATTAAGAAAATTTCCGATCGCAACACATCAAAATTCTCCTCAAGAAAGGTTTACACACTTACTTTAACGCTTCTTTCTGCTCTGCAAGTAGATGACAAAGTTCTTTAATCTGAACCTCTTTCGTAGTCAAAATATCATCTTGTTTTTCCATCTGATTTTCAATCTCTACAAAGAAAACATTTAATTTTCACAAATTATTGATTTCCATTTAAGCCTGCTGAATTATTCACTTACAAAATCTACCATATATTTTTCAGGAACAATAAAACATGTCATTCCTGCAATCTGCACATTACAGCCATCAGACGATGAAATTAAAAATCCTTCCCTTTCTATCATTTTTGGTGACTATTTGTTACTGTCAGCATAAGTACCATTATTAGTACTTAGTATTGTTACAACATTTGCATAGTGATTTGTTGCAGCAGGCACCTAGACACAGAGTGCCCAAAAACGGATGCAGTAGCAGATTAAAGAGGGCCCCAAAGTATAAATTTCAGAAGTTACATGACTTACCAATCAGATCTTGGGAACTCCTGTATTGTTGCTGAAGAACATGCTTCCAGGCCCAGGCAATTGGTGGGATTGCACTAGGGGTGCCTTCAGGTCATTATCAAGACTAGAGGCAGAAAATTTAGCTACAGACAAACCTGAACAGGTATAGTACACTTTTGTTGCACTGTTCTTGCCCACAAAGCAGGTGTGTGTGTGTGTGTGTGAGTGAGAGAGAGAAAAGAGGGGGAAATTATCAATGTCAAGTTCACTTTTTTTAAAAGTTTCATGTGTTTTCAGGAAATCAATTATAGCATGCAACAGATTCCATATAAAAAAGGGAATAAATATTTAGAATAGCACTATGACTTACCATTGCATTTGCTTATTAACTTGTCATTTTTGGTTGACTCCTTCAATGCTTTGTTTTTAATGCTTTCCAACCTTTGTAAATGGTGAAAACAGAGACATGTTTGTGTTATAAAGCATAATGAAAACAATTTGTTTAAATAAGTTTAAATTACAATAGCTCCCACCATCGTATTAACTAACTGTAAATAAAGATGTAATCCTTCCCCCAATAAAAGGCCCCGTCATGAAGCTATTAATGTGTATATTATTGGAAAATATTTTTCTTTTAGAGGTTTAGTCTGTGGGTGTGTCTTAATTGAATTAAAACTAGCTAGTCTGGGTGCTTTGATGTGTACTAGTTTTGAGATGTAAAAAGAAAGGTAGAGTGCATTTGCATTTTTTGAATAGAGCATCCAGGAAGGGGGGTGAATTCTGGCACCTAACAAACAGAGACCAAGAAATTTGTTTATATTGCTAATAAAATTGATACTCTGAAAGGGGTTTTATCGTTAGAAGAGGCTGGTGATACAATGAGAACTTATATTCATTGAGCTGTGCTAGATGTAACTTCAGCAGTTTTGTGTGTGTAGAGCAGAGTCAATGTGAAATCAAAAGCAGCTGTAAGCCTCCAGCTGTCTCCACAGGAACCAAAGTGAAAAGAACCTCATTTTGAATTCGTAAGGTGAAAATGCTTTGCCTGGTGTTTGGTTAAGTCTATGCGTTGCTGTTGCCTTAATGGAGATTAGTTTGAGTTTGTTAAAAGTTATGATCGTAGTAATTTGTAGCCATGTGTATATATTTTACTTAGGTAAATTAATAAAATGTTTAATGTAGCTTAATAACCTCTCGCGAACTGGTGGTATGATTCCTGAATTTAGAGATGCATCTCAAACATAACACTTAAAATAATAGGTTATGACAGTTATTTAAAGTTTCCCTCTGGGATTTTTTAAATAAATCCACTTTACTAACTGCTCGGTCATAACAGGCCCATAAAAATTAAGTGAACTATGCAATGGAATTGTGATCATATATGTTCCTATTATCCTCAAGAATTAGAGATGAATGCTAATTCTCAACAGCATTTGCCTTTGTTAAAGGTGTCATGGGGGTCACTTAGTACTGTACATTCATTTATTGATCCACCAGTTCATAATGTCCCAGCTGCAATTCCAGCTACTGAACCTGGCAGCAGCACCAGGCATCAGACCTAGCAAAGACGCAAAAAGGATGCAAAAGTGGTCCCATGGCCAACTGCATGGCTCCAGCTGCATTTTCTGAGCCCTAAAGACAATATCCACTCATATTCATGGATCCCACCCACAGGCTCTGCAGTACAGTGGAACAGTTAACTTGAGAACTGTTGACTTTAAAACTCAACATTGAACCTGTTTTTAAGTGCATTCTTCTGTTGTGAGAGTTATTGTGAAGGATGCCTTTAAGATTGTTGGAGCGGAGTTGGGGGCCCCCTCCATGGTTGACACTGTGATAAAAACATTTAGCACGATTACCAGTGTCTGGTAGATGGAAATACAAGTTACATTAGTCACCTGTGGGCTGTTGAATATCCAATGGATTAGCTGTATCCCGTCTTCAGTATCAATGAACATGAGCAATGTTGCAGAGGACTGATTAGGTGGAAGAAATTTGGAGCAGCAAACTGGCAATATGAGTCAGAAACTCATTATCTGCCAATTTCTATTGATGGAGTAAGGTCTCCTACATTATATAATCATCAGAGTTTCACAGCACACTGGATCAAACCTGCAGCATTTGTGTTACAGAGATGAAAGAGGTCTACAGAAAAAAGTCTTGGTATTTATATAGCATCTTTCAGGTATTTGGGACTTCCCAAAGTGCTTTAGTGCCAACAAAGTATATTAATTGCAGTAATTGCTTTAATGAAGAAAACGTGACAGCCAATTTGCATGCAGCAATATCCCACAAATAGCAATGCGGTAATGACCAGATAAACAGTTTTAGCAATGTTGATTGAGCGATAGATATTGGCCAAGACACCGGGAAGAACTTCCCTATGGTTCTTCAAAATAGTGCCATGGGCTCTTTCTCGTCCAACTGAGAGTGTGACAGAGGTTCGTTTTAATGTCTCATCAAGACACAGTATCTCTGGGAGTGCAGCATTCCCCAGTAACTCAACAGAGTATCAGGTTAGATTTTTGTGCTTGGGCCTCTGGAGTGGGACTTAAAACCACAGCCTCTTACTCAGAGGTGAAAGTGCTAGCTACAGTTTGACAGACTGTTAATCTAAATTTAAATATTGGATGCAAGTCGTTATGAGGTAAATTTGAAGCATATTTTATATACCTGTCAAAGGCCGTGAGGTAGATTTTTCTTCCCTATACTATCTGTTTTCAGGGTCTGTTAAGTGGGGGGCTTTGATGAAAATCAGCTTGGAGCCATTTGGCAAGCTCCCTGCCAGTTCTGCCAAGTTTGGATGGGTGTATTCAAAAGGAAATTGTGACTATTTCAAAGTGCAACACTGTCCCAGAGTCATTACAGCACAAAAGTGTGCCGAATAATAAATAATGCTGGTGTCTTAATCAGCCATGATCCATTGCTGCAAGTGTCCAAAGCCAGCAGCAGCAACACTCCTTTCCCCCCTCTTACCCTGTTAAGGCTAACTAGCACCGCCAGAATTCTGTCTAGCTGCCACCCAAAAATATTTCAATTTGGTAGATCCACCTGGGCAGCAGTGGGTGAAAAGTCACCTCTGCACCTCAACTGCATTTTCGAAGAAATTATGATCAGGGAGGAAAATTGAATCCCTTCTTTCAATCTCTTGCAACTTTAATTCATATGGTACTCTTGAGGCTGTCATTAATCCAAAGAGGATAAACTTATCTAGCAATTTTTATTACTTCTACAGCTTCACAAATCACACATCACGGTAGGTTAATATATTTCCTGCAGTTCTTCACGTTCCTCAACTGCTAGTTTTCACAATTTCTTCCTTAAACTTTTAAATTGTAGTCATAATGGTTATTTATTTTCGTCCTTCTTATTCCAATCATGAACTTCTGTAAGCAGCAAAGCATTTCTGCAGGAAGCAACCTGACTAATTCCATTTATGGCATCCACTACTGTCAAAATTTCGAAACAGCAGGTTGTACAGATGATGCAACAGCATAGTTGTTAAAATGGAAACCAAGAATGCGAGCGCAGATAAAAATACAATCATACAAAAAGTTAATGCCATTTCATGAAACTTGTAGCAAAAACTAGCTGCGCCATATTCTCAAAACTAACACAGCAGTTACGTACTTAAGATCAAGCAGAAATGAAATACACAACAATTTAACAAGGGCTGTACTTATAAATACATTTAATGGTTACGCCATTATATGACAAGTTCTAAACTTTTCAAAAAAGTAAATTCAGGACCAAAAATTGCTACAGTATGCTGAAGGAGCGCAGAGCTATAAAGAGCAAACTTGCATTTATGTGGTTCCTTCCAGGATATCAGAATATCCCCAAGCAGTTCAGAGCCAATTAATTATCTTATGAAATATATACACTGAGGTTATGCAGCCAAGTGAAAAAATCTTACGCATTTTCGAAGGCCTTCTTTTCCCGATCTAGTTGTTTCAATAGAATCTCTACTTCACCGAGTGCAAACTGCAGTTTTTCAGACTCCTTGAAAAGTAATGCTTTAGTCTTAGCATGTTCAAGTCTTTCATTCTGTAAAGAAGCATGTCAGAGTTAACAGAATTAAGGCCATAAGACGTAGGAGCAGAAGTAGGCCATTCGGCCCATCGAGTCTGCTCCGCCATTCAATGAGATCATGGCTGATCTGATAATCCCTCAGTTGCTTTTGTCTCAAATCTGAATAGAACAATGTCAGCACTTTGAAATACGATGCAGGTGGAGTTCCGTTGAACCATACATTACAATCACCATGTGAAAAAATATTCCAAAGTTTTCTCAGGTTGAATGAAAATAATAAATAATTTGGCAGAATAGGTGTAGAAGAGAAAGGTCAGCAAACATACCAGTTGACTGCAGGACGTAGAAAGGCTAGCAGAATGGGCCGACAGGTGGCAGATGCTATTTTATGAAGAGAAGTGTAAGGTGATGCATTTTGGCAGTAAGGAAAAGGAGGCAATAAAACTTAATGGCAGAGTTCCAAAAAGTGCAAGGGACAGAGGGACTTGGGGGGTGGGGGGTTATGGGATCTTGGGCCTCAAAAATAGAAGTAGAGTACAAATACAGCTGAACTTTTATGAAGCTCTGATTAGGCCACAACTAGACTATTTCATCCACATAGGGTCACCAGATTTTAGGAAGGGTGTGAGGGTCCTAGGAAGGATGCAGAGGAGATTTACCAGGATGTAGCTAAGATTCTTTGTGGAATCAAAGTTAAGCTGGTGAAGCTAGGGTTGCTCTCTAAAGCATTACAATTATGAGGTTTATTGTAATGTTTTGGAAATGTGTCTTTGATTTATGGTAAAATAAAGGGGGTCAGGTGACCTGTGATGAAATCTGCTTGACAACAGGTTTGGGTAACGGGGCTGTTAAAGATTAAAAGCAGGCCGAGGTTGTTTTACTGGGACGACGGTGCTTTTCACACTTACAAACAATGTAAAAGGCAGCTCTGACACCCGGTGGACAGACTCCGAGTCTTCAAGTCCCAGCAAGAGTTAAGAAAGGTTGTAAAAGGGTATACTTTGAACTGTCCATCTGATTCCATGATATGATAGAGCCGGGTTATAATGAATAGCTAATCAGCATTTCTACCTGGATACAAGGCCAATATGATTCATATTGCCATGGGGAAGAGTGCAGAGGAGGTCATTGTAAAAATCAGGTTACAGGCTTTCCTAAAGTATCATGGAATATCACAGACAGGTGGGTTAGTCTGTCAGGGTCCGAAATTAGGGAGAGCAACGATTGGCAGCAAGATGATGTGGTCTACAATGCAGGACTGTGGGTGAGAGCTTGCACTCAGATTAGAAAGACCAAATTCATGAGGAGTTAAAACGAGGCTGGAAGATTTGCCTAGCTTAAGCTAGCTGAAGGAGTCTCCAGGAAATCTTGCACCATGAAAGACAGTTCTGGAGTTAAAAGTTTCAAGGCCGGGAAAGGAAAAGATCAGAAGCAAACCCTTGGGAACTCAATCATTTTGAACTGGGTTTTGGAGAATTGTAATGGATACCTGGTAGTGGGTTTTTTGATCATGTTAAAAGTTCTGCCCTGTAGTTTAAAGTACAAGTTACCTATAAAAATAGTGTTTAGTCAATAATGCTTTTAGTCTGTTTGTTATAGTAAACATTCGAAAACATGAAATCTTGTCACATCATCCTTTCAGCTATTAACTGGAAGCTCAAATTTCTTTTCAAAAGTTATCAGTCTCTATGGAGACCATAGCAAAAGAGATTAGGCAAAGGAGATTGAGAGGAGGTTTGATAGAGGTATGCAAGACTATGACAGGTTTAGATCAAGTAGACAAAGAATAGCTGTTCCCATTGGCTGATGGAACAAAGACTAAAGGACAGAGATTTAAGGTTTTGGGTAAGAGATACAAGGATGATTTGAGGAACTTTTGTTTTACACACGAGTTAATTACCCGGAACCTGTTATCTACAACGGTGGCGGAAACAGATGATTAATGATTTAAAAAGGAAATTGCATTGACACTTAAGGGAAATGAATGTACAGAGCTACAGGGTAGAGCAGGGGAATGGGGCTGACTGGATTGCTCAACAGAAAGTCAACATGGACCCCAATGGAGTGAAAAGGCTCCATCTGTGCCATAATGATTCTATGAGCTGAATTTTCCCAGAATTGCACTAAGTGCGGTAGCAGGCGGGTAAAATGGAGTTCTACCTGCCGAAGAAAATGGCGGGTTTTCATGCCATATCTTCCAAAGCCCGCCTCATTATATATTCACTCCCACGATTCACGCCATTTCCATGGCTCTCCATGGCTACGGTCTCCTTAGAGACCAATAACCTTTAAAAAGAAATTTGAGCTTCCAGTTAATAGCTGAAAGGATGACGTGACAAGATTTCATGTTTTCGGATGTTTACTGTAACAAACAGACTAAAAGCATTATTGACTAAATACTATTTTTATAGGCAACTTGTACTTTAAACTACATGGCTCTCATTCGCCCGCTCGCCATCACCCCGCTGTTGCATCATATCGGCTCATCATCTTTAAAAGGCAGCTGCCAGCAAAGCGCTTATCGCCATCAGCTCACCACCGCTGCCTGGGAGACATGGCCAGCAAAGGCAAAAAGACTGCAGCCCACCGCTTCAATGACAGATCCCTCAAGCGACTGCTGGATGCCATGTACTATTATCTCCCCTTGCTTTCACAGGCACACCTGGGAAGCAGCCGACAGAGTCCACGACCCAGAGCCTCCAAGCAAGCTTCAAAGAAACCTCTGAAGGTTTCTGAAGGCACCCTTCCCGAAGTCCCGTCACAGCGGTCACCCTCCACCAGCACAGAGACACACACCTCGGTGGAACCTAGCTTCAGAGTAGCCTCGGGATCACAATCTGGTAAGCACATCGCACTTTCTGATCCACAGCCAGTGGAGCCAGGGACTTCCCAGGTCCCCAACACTCGGAGGACTCCTGGAGGCCAGAATGGTGCTGAGTCCAAGTCAGATGACCAGCCTCTGGACTCAATCATGTCACAGTTGCTGGAACTGCTAAGGCAAGCTAGGGAACAACAGAAAGGGATGTCTATTACACTCCTCAGATTGCAAGGCACGATGGAGGAGTCCGTCGTCTTCAGGCTGAGGTGATAGCGTCTGCATTGCAATGCACAGAGGTCAACACTGGCAGGATGGCAGCTGCCATGGAGACCTTGGTCTAGCATGTCACTCCTGCACTGCTGCGTGGGCTTAACTCCATTGCTGGTGCCGTAGTTGGCCTCCAACAGTGTGTACGCAAAAGGGGTGCTGGGCAGCTCGATCTCAGTCCAGCTACCCCTTCCACTCATAGAATCAACCAGGGGACCTTGGGCACCCATAGAGAGGTAGATCCTCAGGTGCATGCTCCGGGGCCATCCACCCAGGTGACTCTGGGAGCAACCGGCCCATCTGACCCCCACCCCACCTCCCCCCCGCCCCACCCCTCTTCCTGTGACCTCTGCAGATCCAGCTTCACAGGCCAAGGAGGGTGCCACTGCCACACAGCAGGACCCCAAAAGTAGGCCGGGGCCCTCCAAGTCTCGGCCCTCCAGAGGACACCCACCAAAGTCATCACAGACAGGGCGTCACAGTCAGCAGGCTGCCACCATCTCCGTTGTGAATGTCCAGGGAACACCAAGATGAAGCGGCAGTGTTAGGACAGTTAAGAAGAACCCATTGCACAGCCTGCGCACGGGTGTTAATCACTTGTACATAATGTTCACTATTGTCAATAAACTCCCAAGAATGTCTCCCTTCCTATGGCTACTTGTTCTGATGAGCAGCGTTCTTGCCACTCAGATGTGAAACCTTTCTGCACAAGATAAAAGGCAGATGTCTCAATCCACGGCCACTTTCCTGTGCTCTGTGCTGACTTCAGACCACAGTGATGGTCCAGCCTCACACTCCCTGGAAACATTACTGATGCCTACAAGTCGACATTGTTGTTCCATTGTTTAAGAAGGGTAGCAGGGATAATCCAGGAAATTACAGGCCAGTGAGCCTTACGTCAGTGGTAGGGAAATTATTGGAGAAGATTCTTCGTGACAGGATTTACTACCATTTGGAAGCAAATGGGCATATTAGTGAGAGGCAACATGGTTTTGTGAAGGGGAGGTCGTGTCTCACTAACTTGATCGAGTTTTTCGAGGAAGTGACAAAGATGATCGACGATGGAAGGGCAGTGGATGTTATATACATGGATTTCAGTAAGGCCTTTGACAAGGTCCCTCATAGCAGACTGGTACAGAAGGTAAAGTCGCACAGGATCAGAGGTGAGCTGGCAGGATGGATACAGAATTGGCTTGGTCATAGAAGACAGTGGGTAGCAGTGGAAGGGTTCTTTTCTGAATGGAGAGTTGTGACTAGTGGAGTTCCGCAGGGATCAGTGCTGGGACCTTTGCTGTTTGTAGTATACATAAATGATTTGGAGGAAAATGTAACTGGGCTAATTAGTAAGTTTGCAGACGACACTAAGGTTGGTGGAGTTGCAGATAGTGAAGAGGATTGTCAAAGGATACAGTGGGATATAGATTGGTTGGAGACTTGGGCGGAGAAACGGCAGGTGGAGTTTAATCCGGACAAATACGAGGTAATGCATTTTGGGCAGTCTAATACAGGCAGGAATTATACAGTAAATGGCAGAACCCTTAAGTGCATCAACGGGCAGAGGGATCTGGGTGTACAGATCCACAGGTCACCGAAAGTGGCAATGCAGGTGGATAAGGTAGTCAGGAAGGCATATGGCATGCTTGCCTTCAGTGGCAGGGGTATTGAGAATAAAAGCTGGGAAGTCATGCTGCAGCTGTATAGAACCTTGGTTAGGCCACACTTGGAATATTGCGTGCAATTCTGGTCACCACATTACCAGAAGGATATGGAGGCATTGGAGAGGGTGCAGAGGAGGTTTACCAGGATGCTGCCTGGTCTGGAGGTTATTAGCTATGAGGAGAGGTTGGCGAAACTTGGATTGTTCTCACTAGAGCGATGGAGATTGAGGGGCAACTTGATAGAAGTTTACAAAATGATGAGCGGCATGAACAGATTAGATAGTCAGAAGCTTTTTCCCAGGGTGGAAGAGTCAATTACTAGGGGACATAGATTTAAGGTGAGAGGAGAAAAATATAGAGATGTGCGGGGCAAGTTTTTTTATGCAGAGGGTAGTGAGTGTCTGGAATTCGCTGCCAGAGGAGGTCGTGGAAGCAGGTACGATAGTGGTGTTCAAGAGGCAGCTTGACAAATACATGAATACGATGGGAATAGAGGGATACGGATCCCGGAAGGGCAAAATGTTTTAGTTGACGGGCAATGTGATCGGCGCAGGCTTGGAGGGCCGAAGGGCCTGTTCCAGTGCTGTATTTTTCTTTGCTCTTTGTTCTTTTACAGTGCTGGTCATTGTTGCCAGAATGTAGTGAGCAGGCGCCACAGAGTTCTCTCATACCTTCTGTGTGGTCTCAGCACCTTTAAGGTGGGGCTGGCCCCCATCACACCAGCATCTGCACCATGTGATGCTGTGCACCAGCTCCTGATGGGCTGAGGTGCTGAAGGCAGACACAGCATCAGAGTTTCATGGCTGCATCTCTGAGTTGGCCCTGACCATCGAGCGAAAGCAAGCTGCCCTCTGTCAGACAGGAGTCTGACATTCTCAGAGGCTATATGAAGATCAATGGGGGGTCCTCACTGCATGTTGTCATCATCCTCCTGCGATTGAGCAACTATTAGGGTCTCCACTGCATCTCCATGACAGGAGCATTCTCAGAGTATTGGCGCTGCAATAAGACTGGAGTCAAACATTCACAACTATGATGTAAGGATCTATGGGGACATGTCACTGCATGTCGTCATCATCCTCCACAAATCTGGCAGCTATGGGGGCCTCCGAAGTGCGCCTGTCTCGTCTAGCCAGGGCGCGAGACTCGTCCCCGTCGTCGTCACCAAGGACCCCCTCACCCCCGTCAATGTCCTCCCCATCGGAAGAGACATGCAGCTCCTCCATCTCCTCCTCAGCCAGCTCCTCTCCCAGTTGCAGTGCCAGGTTGTAAAGGGTGCAGCATAACGACGACAATGCATGATACCCTCTGCAGACTGTATTGCAGGCTCCAACAGATTGGCCTAGACACCGGAGCCACATCTTCAGCATCCCGATGGTCTGCTCCACCAAGTTGTGAGCTGCTGCATGAGCCTCATTATAGCGTCGCTCTGCTGCAGTCTGAGGCTGCAGCACAGGTGTCATCAGCTATGGCCTCTGTAAGTAGCCCCGGTCCCCAAGGAGTGAACCCTGCAGCCTCTGTGGACCCTGGAAGACTGCAAGGATCTGAGAGTGACTCAAGATGTAGGCGTCGTGTGCACTCCCTGGAAACCGCGCACGTACCTGTAGGATGCATTTCTGCTGGTCACATACCAGCTAAACATTCAGTGAGCGGAAAACCCTTGCGGCTGATGGATTCCACTGAGTGTAGCGATGGAGCCTTGAGCGCCGCACGAGTGCAGTCAATTGCACCCTGCACCTGTGGGAATCCTGAGATCAGGGCGAATGTGGTACAATGTGTGCAGTCCAACTGCTCCATGGACTCGATGTCTGTGCCAGGGGGTGGAAGGGTGGGTAAAGTATGGAGTGCTTGGTGGCCCTTTGGTGCCTCCGCGTTGCGTGCATGGGCGGGCATGCTAGGAGCCTGACCCCAATCATATCACTGTGGCTGTGCCTGATCTGTCTTGGTTGCTGAGGCATGGTCAGTTTATACAGGTGTCCCTAATAAGTGGTTACTTCCCTTGCTTACCCTGCCCAACTGTGCACAGGATGCAGCGCCAGGGCAGCACTTGACCACCCCCCCCCCCACCCAGCAGTCACCTCCAAGGCTGGCCAGCACTTGCGCCCAGACATCCCCACCCCTCAGCAGTCGCCTCCGAAACTGGCCAGCACTTGCCCCCAGACACCCCCAGCCCTCAGCAGTCGCCTCCAAGGCTGGCCAGCACTTGCTCCCAGACATCCCCACCCCTCAGCAGTCGCCTCCAAGGCTGGCCAGCACTTGCCCCTGGACACCCCTACCCCTCAGCAGTTACCTGCGGGGCCAGGCATCAGTTTCCCCTGCCCCCCCGGCTCCCCTAAAGCCTGTAAACAACAGGCGAGCTGTGGAGAATGCTGCTGCTCACTCACATCAATTCCCCCAAAGTGAAGCCTGCCAAGTGCACGTCAACTGCGTGCTGTTGGGAAACACGTCAGCGTGCTTTCCCGCCAACGTGGATGGATGATACAGTGGGGTTCCACGAGCCTGGCGGGATGGGCTTTTAATTATGCTAATGTATTACAATTAGCTTCCTGCCAACCGATAGAGGAAAACGTGGCCCACCATTGGTGGGCTGAGTGGAAGATAACGACCTGCCTTTACACCATCGTGAACTGGTTCCTGCCATATTTTCTGCATATGCCACCAATCATGCCTGCCGCCAGCAGGCTCAGAAAATTCTACCCCATGACTCTGAATCTATGATTAGTAAAGTACATTATTATAAATAAACTCATACCTTACATTATTCATACACACATGACAAGTGCTGTAGGCACTGGTTTGAAGGTCAATACTTTTTTAAATCTGGCCCTGATAAATAAGTTATATATACACATGTTATAGATACATCCACTGGTGTAGAAAAAATTAAGCACTAAATATTGAAAATATATAGGTCAGTCTTGTTAACGATTACCTCTATTAGCTTCAAACGTTCTCACCTCCAACTCCTTCACAACAACGTCAAACTCCTCTCTGCTTACTGACTCCTCTTCTCGCTGTTTTATCTAAATATAGAATGCATTGCCTTGTGTTAAGCAGTTTTGTTTCAAATATATAAAGAATTCTTGGCCCCGTCATCGGGCTGCTGAGCTAATGGATCAGAAGTCTGTAGTAGTATATACAGAATTCATTAACAATAAATTTGATTGTACAGCAAGATTGTATCTGTGTTGACAAAAGAATAGTGTGACATTATACTTTTTGTAGCAGTTTGATGCAGAATATAGAATAGCAGTTGAATGATGTTAAAACTATAACCTAACGAAATTATCATTAGATTTTAGTAGATTATGAAGTCTGGTAGTCATCAAATATGATAAGCTGAGGAAAATATTTAATAAATTGTCAAATTCTGCAGTACAATTTTGGAAAGAACAGAAAAGAATAATGTTACATAGAGCTAAAATGATCTGCAAAGTACTGGTGGAACTTTTTTTAAAAATAAATCAAGCATCTGTTACTGCTCTCCGACTCTGATAGATATTGTAACCTACACAAAAAGAATACACAAAGCTACTTGCTTTTATAGCTATCCTGTTAGAGCCATCATCCAACCTGTCGAATAAGTGAAAAAGGCAAATGAAAAATGCAAAGCGAGAAACAAAGAAAAATATACAAAATAAAGTGCAAGAGAGGAAAAAAAATCACAGATAAGCACCAACTGAGTGAAAAAAATGTGGGTACACACAAGGAGAGCGATACAAAGTACAAAGAAAATCTTGTCACTGTAGTGTAGCTCTGACTTCAGGCCTTGAAGCCAGCTGGACTCCCACACTGTTCAGATTTTAGCTTTAGACTCTGCTTGATCCCACTCCAGATAAACAGGTCACAAAGCATAAGAGTACTACTCGTTTGTCTTTTTTTCAACAGTACTCAAGTTTTATACGACCAAATGAAAAAATATCGATGTCAGGGGAAGCAATAACTTTATACTGTATGAGAAGAGAATGCGTGATCAGTTGGCAAGAGGACTCTGATTAGAGGCATTGCCATGGAAAATACACCAGTTAATGGTGAGTGAACAGTCAACTGCTAAGCATTGTTTGAAATTTAAACCAGGCAGCTTGACTCCGATTGATCAAGGCATTGACCTGAGGAATGAACCAGCAAATGGCTATCACTTAGATAAAAACAAAAAACTGCGGATGCTGGAAATCCAAAACAAAAACAGAATTACCTGGAAAAACTCAGCAGGTCCGGCAGCCCAGCGGAGAAGAAAAGAGTTGACGTTAAGTCCTCATGACCCTTCAACAGAACCCTGTTGAAGGCTCATGAGGACTCGAAACGTCAACTCTTTTCTTCTCCGCCGGTGCTGCCGGACCTGCTGAGTTTTTCCAGGTAATTTTGTTTTTGAAGTGGCTTTCACTTATTTTATTTAGCTGAAACAGGTGCAATGTGTGTGTATGTTCTTTAAGTCTGCAAAAAACAGGGCCCTGGGTATTAATATATTTACCATCCAGTACACGGAGATGTGTCATACTGCAAGCCTGACTGACAATCTTAAATTAGTTGTCAGCTTAATATTTAATACAGGAGATTATTTATTAAATGTTGTCCAATCGCAGAATCACATCCAACATTGGACACTGTGTTTTGAGTTTTACAAGCACAGGCTGGTTGGGTACAGTCTGTACCGTTGCAAACAGCAAAGGGACATGCTGTTTGATATAATCTGCCAGTCTTTGGATGCACGTCCTGCATACCTAGCATCACAATGGCACTACAACTCACATACCACAGTATTCATTTGTGTGACAGAATATCTTTTTAGCTTGATGGCAGTTAGTAACAGGTGAAGCTAGCTATTTCACACTGCTATTATACAGTAGCACCATGAGCGGTATTCGGCACTAACAGGATACTACCGTCAAGCCAAAAAGGTGTGTAGGCTATACATTTTGAACTCGAAATGTTAACTCTGTCTCTCCGCTGATGCCGCCAGACCTGCTGAGTTTTTCTAGCATTTTCTGTCCTTATATGAGGGCAGACGTGACCTCAGTTAAAACCAGGATTACGTGCTCAAGTCTCTGGAGTTATAATACAGCAAAGTAGCTCAATGCCTCTTGGAAGAGGCAAACAATCAAAAAGACACTGAGCAGGAGACAGGCTTATAGAATTCTCTCCCTAAACCCCACTTTCCTCCTCTAAGACGCTCCTTAAACCTACCGCTTTGACCAAACTTTTGCTCATCTGCCCCCTAATACCTCCTTATCTGGCTGTGCGTCAAAGTTGCTCCATTACGCTCCTGTGGGACGCCCTGCGATGTTTTATGTAATATAATTTGTTGTTGATGAGCTTGCCCAAAGGAAGGTGGGTTTTGAAGCGCTCGTGACGACAGGCTGGCAGAATTAGAAAGGGAGCGGCAGGGGAGGGGACACCAGCCAGGAGTCCGCCTGGTCCCCTCTGTTGATGACTTCCAGGGTCCCACCGAACCGAGCGAAAAAGGCCGCTTCTCACCATCTGGCCGAAGCTCCGGATCTTTTGCTGTTGCGTGAGGAAGACATCCTGCAGCTGCCAGTAAACCAGGCTGTGCGTCTCCCAGGCCGCCATTGCCGGATCAGCCAATCACAGAGTCCCTTCTATCACGGTGTCACAAAACCAACCAATTGAATCGAGGCTCATGAAGCGAGCCTGACGACCCGGTTGAATTTTTAAATTTTCAAAAAAGAATCAATCTTTGGTTTCCACTTCGATGCTATCATTTGTTTACCGGATGACGGTGTGGATATTAAGGCAAAAGTATTTTATAAACTGCCACGATATCTAAATACGTGATGGGCTACGAGACTTGGGAGAGTAGGGAAAAGCACCGTTGCTGTGGAGCGCCATGGTTACACGTGACGCAGGGGCTTGGCCACGTGCGTGATGACGTCACGAGTACGTGTGTTTCGGAGCGTGGGCCAGGGAGGCAAGAGGCTGCGGAATCGGCGGATTCGGAGTAGAGGCGGAAGGTGGACCTGCCTGTGAGTTTGAGCGGGAGGAGGCAGCAATGTCTCCCACCCTAGCCAGGGAACCATCTTAAGAGTTAATATCAGAATAAAGCTGTCAATGGGAGGGGGAGCCCAGTAGCTGCTGAGCGGGCCTAAGGTAGGCTGGAACCGTAAGGCAGGCTGGATATCCCTCAACTGGTCAACTCTTTCTCTCTCAGGTTGGCTCATGGAGCAGCAGCTATAATTTTACATTGACGTGCCTAAGCCAGTCTATTACTTCAGGAGTAGCAAATTGATCCAAAACAGACACAGAAATACCTGGAAAAACTCAGCAGGTCTGGCAGCATCGGCGGAGAAGAGCACAGTTGACGTTTCAAGTCTTCATGACCCTTCAACAGAACTAAGTAAAAATAGGAAAGGGGTGAAATATAAGTTGGTTTAAGGGGGGGGGGGTTGTTGTTGGGACAAGCAGCCAGGGACAGGAGGAGATAACCAAAATATGTCACAGACAAAAGAACAAAGAGCTGTTGAAGGTGGTGATTTTATCTAAAGGAATGTGCTAATTAAGAGTGGAGAGCAGGACACAAGGTACAGAGAGCTCTAAGCTTGGCCTAAATAGCCAAGTGGTTATGGTACTGGGTTTGTAACCCCAAGATCAAGAGTTCAAAGCTCACAATGGCAAACTATGAAACAATGTAACTTCATCTGAAACAGATGGAAACGTGTTTGTACTCGAAAGAGTTACAGAGAGCTCTAGTGGGGGTGGGGTGAAATAAGACTCAAAGGGCATAAAACGTATAGATAAACGATGGGTGGAAATACATTAAAAAATAATGGAAATAGGTGGGAAAAGAAAAATCTATATAAATTATTGGAAAAAACAAAAAGGGGGAAGAAACGGAAGGGGTGGGTGGGGATGGAGGAGAGAGTTCAAGATCTAAAATTTTTGAACTCAATATTCAGTTCGGAAGGCTGTAAAGTACCTAGTCGGAAGATGAGGTGCTGTTCCTCCAGTTTGCGTTGAGCTTCACTGGAACAATGCAGCAAGCCAGGGACAGACATGTGGGCAAGAGAGCAAGGTGGAGTGTTGAAATGGCAAGCGACAGGGAGGTCTGGGTAATGCTTGCAGACAGACCGAAGGTGTTCTGCAAAGCGGTCACGCAGTCTGCATTTGGTCTCTCCAGTGTAGAGGAAACTGCATTGGGAGCAACGAATGCAGTAGACTAAGTTGAGGGAAGTGCAAGTGAAATGCTGCTTCACTTGAAAGGAGTGTTTGGGCCCTTGGACGGTGAGGAGAGAGAGTGAAGGGGCAGGTGTTGCATCTTCTGCGTTTGCATGGGAAGGTGCCCTGGCAGGCGGTTGAGGAGTAGGGGGTGATGGAGGAGTGGACCAAGGTGTCACGGAGGGAACAATCCCTACGGAATGCCGCCGGGGGAGTGAAGGGAAGATGTGTTTGGTGGTGGCATCATGCTGGAGTTGGCAGAAAATGGCGGAGGATGATCCTTTGAATGCGGAGGCTGGTGGGGTGGTATATGAGGACAAGGGGGACCCTATCATGTTTCTGGGAGGGAGGAGAAGGCATGAGGGCGGATGCGCGGGAGATGGGTCGGACACGGTTGAGGGCCCTGTCAACTACCGTGGGTGGAAAACCTCGGTTAAGGAAGAAAGAGGACATGTCAGAGGAACTGTTTTTGAAAGTAGCATCATCAGAACAGATGCGATGGAGGCGAAGGAACTGAGAGAATGGGATGGAGTCCTTACAGGAAGCGGGATGTGAGGAGCTGTAGTCGAGGTGACTGTGGGAGTCGGTAGGCTTGTAATGGATATTGGTGGACAGTCTATCACCAGAAATTGAGACAAGAGAGGTCAAGGAAGGGAAGGGAAGTGTCAGAGATGGACCATGTGAATATGATGGAGGGGTGGAGATTGGAAGCAAAATTAATACATTTTTCCAGGTCTTGACGAGAGCATGAAGCAGCACCGAAGCAATCATCGATGTACCGGAGAAAGAGTTGTGGGAGGGGGTCCGAGTAGGACTGGAACAAGGAATGTTCCACATACCCCATAAGGAGACAGGCATAACTGGGGCCCATGCAGGTACCCATAGCCACACCTTTTATTTGGAGGAAGTGAGAGGAGTTAAAGGAGAAATTGTTCAGTGTGAGAACAAGTTCAGCCAGACAGAGAGTAGTGGTGGATGAGGATTGTTCGGGCCTCTGTTCGAGGAAGAAGCAGAGAGCCCTCAGACCATCCCGGTGAGGGATGGAGGTGTAGAGGGATTCGACATCCATGGTGAAGAGGAGGCGGTTGCGGCCAGGGAACTGGAAATTGTTGATATGACGTAAAGCGTCAGAGGAATCACGGATGTAGGTGGGAAGGGACTGGACAAGGTGAGAGAGTAGGGAGTCAAGATAGCGAGAAATGAGTTTCATGGGGCAGGAACAGGCTGACATGATCAGTCTGCCGGGACAGTCCTGTTTGTGGATTTTGGGTAGGAGGTAGAAGCGGGCCGTCCGAGTTTGAGCGACTATCAGGTTGGAAAGTGTGGAAGGAAGATTCGAGAGGAGATGAGATCAGTGACAGTCCTGGAAACAATGGCTTGATGTTCAGTGGTGGGGTCGTGGTCCAGGGAGAGGTAGGAGGAAGTGTAGCAAATTGATTCTCCTATTTCTCATCTACATGCTGCCCCTCGGCGGCATTTTCTGAAGGCACAGCATTAGGTTGCAGATGTACGCTGACGACACCCAGCTCTACCTCACCAACCTCCTCCCTTGACTCACCCGGAGCAGAAATGTTCACCAATTAGACATTGGGAAGACTGAAACCATTGTTTTCAGCCCCTTGCTCCAAACTCTGTTCCCTAGCTCTCCACTCCATCCATCTCCCTGGCAGCAGGTGAGATGGTGGCATAGTCGTAATACCATTGGACTAGTAACCCAGAGGCCCAGGCTAATGCTCCAGGGGCATGGGTTCAAATCCCACTGTAGAATTTAAATGCAATTAATTTTTTTTTTTTTTAAACTAGAATTGTAAGCTAGTCTCAGTAATACAAACATGAAATAGGAGCAGAAGTAGGTCATTTGGCCCCTCGAGCTTGCACCACCATCCAATAAGCTCCTGGCTGATCTGTTTGTGTTTCAAGTTCCACTTTCCCATCTACCCTGATAATTTTTAATTCCCTTGCCTAACACAAATCTATCTATCTCTAGAGCCCTTAAAAATATTCAGTCACCCTGTCTTCTGAGGCAGAGTGTGTAATAAAAGCAAAATACTGTGGATGCTGGAGATCTGAAATGAAAAAAAGAACACGCTGGAAAAACTCAGCAGGTATGGCAGCATCCATGGAGAGAGAAAAACAGTTAACGTTTCAAGTCCAATATGCCTCTTCTTTGGAGTAATAGTGACCATGGAACTGTCATGAATGGCCATAAAAACCCATCTAGTCCTTTTGGGAAGGAAATCTGCCATCCTCACCTGGTCAGACCTACATGTGACTCTAGATGTCATTCACTCTTTACAGCCCTCTGAAATGGCCTAGCAAACTACTCAGTGGTAGCAATTAGGGATGGGCAATAAATGTTGGCCTTGCCAGTGCTGTCACGTTCCCTGGAAGAATTTTTTAAAAATTTGTGATTAAGTCAGTTAGCAAACTTGGTGTCACATTCAAAGATGAACGTCTGACCTTGTATTTGTGCCATAATATCACCTGACTTCATCTGTCTCAGCTCACCTGCTGCTGAAATCCTCACCCATGCCTTCATTACCTTTAGACTTGACTATTCAAATGCACTTTTGGCTCGTCTCCCACATACTAACCTTTGTAAGCATTATAAAGGTCATTCAAAATCATTCAAAACTCTGCTACCTATTTCTTAACTCGCACCAAGCCTCATTTGCCTTTCACCCCATGCTCACTGACCTACATTGGTTCCTGATCAATCAACATCTTGACTTTAAAATTATCTTCCATGTTTGCAAATCTCTTCATGGCTTCGCCCCCCCCTATCTCTGTAATCTCTTCCCACCTCACAACCCTCTGAGATATCTGCACTGCTCTAATTCTGGCCTTTTATCACCAGCACCAATTTTAATCATCATCATTGGTGGCTATGCCTTCTTTTATCTTGGCCCTAAGCTCTAGAATTCCGTCCCCGCCCCTCTCCACCTCCCTATCTCGTTTTCCTTCTTTAAGACACTCCTTAAAACTTGCCTCTTTGATCAAGCTTTTAGTCATCTCCTAATACCTCCTTATGTGGCTCAGTGTCACGTTTTCTTCTATAATCCCCCTGTGATGTACCTTGGGTCATTTTATTCAGTTAAAGCACTATATCAATAGAAGTTGTTGTTGATTGAATCGCTATGCTGTCTCCTTTGTAACAGTGAATCAGACATTGAGTTGATATGTACTCCATGGTCTGTTCTAGATGAATGTGTTTATGCACTGGAGAGTTGTTACTGTTTCCATTTGTGTATCATGTATGTACACTTGCCATGGTTTACATGGATGTGGTTTAGGGTTTGCTCATTAGCTTTATGGAAGATTGTAGTTGAGGTTCTTCTGTGTCGGATTGTTCAAAAAGTGACTTCTCCTGAGCTCCATTTAGCCTTTCAGGTTGAAATCACATTGTGAAAGGTTAAGTGTGTAGGTCCCAAGGGGCTTGCATGACTTTAAGTGGTGTAGTGGAAGTTGCCTAGGTCAAGGAGGATGGATGTTTGTTTTGTTCAATTCACTGGACTTCCCAGATGATTCTGCGAATGGATGGGAGAGCAATGTGTTGACAACACAGCAGTCAGGGTGTTAAAGTGGACTTGAGGGTTCCAGTGAATCACCACATTGCAGTGTTCAGTTGGGCATCAACAAGTGGAGTATGGCTGTTTCTGATCCGTACCAGTACATAGTTCTTGGCTACATGGTATAAGAGGCTAATCACTGACGTCCAAAGCATTGATGCTGATGCTCCCCAGTTTCTGGACGAGATTGACCTTTGTCTTCATTTCAGCTAGCCCCACTACCTACCCCCACTTTTTCCCATCACCCTGCAAATCTATTGTCTTCAGATAATCATCCAATTCCCTTTCGAAGTTCATGAATGAATCTTGTCTCCACCACACACCTACCCCCACTTTTTCCCATCACCCTGCAAATCTATTCTCTTCAGATAATCATCCAATTCCCTTTCAAAGTTCATGAATGAATCTTGTCTCCACCACACACTTAAGTCAGGCATTCCAGATCCTAACCACTTGGTGCGTAAAAAGGTTTTCGCTCAAGTCACCTCTGGTTCTTTTGCCACTTACCTCAAATCGGTGTCTGCTGGTTCTCAACCCTTCTGCCAATGGAAACAGTTTCTCCCTATCTATTTTATCCAGTCTCCGCATGATTTTAAACACCTCTATTAAATCCTCACCTCTTGAAGGAGAACAGACCCAGCTTCTCCAGTCTAGCCGTTGACATTGAAAAGCATTGGCACAAGTGCTGAGGCTTGTGCCAGTCTGTTGTTGAGGAACTGGGACAAGACAATTTTGTCAGCCAAATGGACACAAAGCTACCTATTGCCCAGCACTATCTAAAGCAGATTTGGTATTTTGAGACAGGGATCGTCCTAGCGAGCTTCAGTATTAGCCCTTTAACTTAGACCATCTCGTAAGCTGATGGCAGGCTGTGCCAACCTTTGATTTCTTCGGGAATCCCTCTCAATGTGCATTGCAAGGGCCAAAGCTTGAACACAGAAGTTGTAATGAAATTGGAATCCTGCTCAACTTTTTTGGGTTGATTGACTCAATAACAGTGCTGGTTGAGTTGGTATATGGGAGTGATATCTGTCTATAGCTCCCGGGATGTTGGTCGGCTTGATAGTTTGGGTAACGACCATTGCCGCTTAGATATTTTTGTGATGCGTCCGGGTTCTATGGTATTGATGTACAGTTTTCTCAGCTGAGTCAATGAATAAATGCTAGCGAGATGCCCTCCCTTCACTGAGACAAACCACTCCTTCCTTTTATCTGAACAGATGGCAGTGGGGTCTTGGGGAGGGATTGAGATCATTGTTCAGTGAAGTTAATGATGGATCTCTCACCTGGTGTTATTGTTAAGTGATCTTTTCACAATCTGTAAGCTGTATGACTGGTTGTGCTGCTGGAGCAGGCCCTGCTTCACCTTTGTCCATTTTTCCTGGAAACCCTGGGACATTCTCTATTTGGCAGCAGTGGTAAGGCAAGCAAACCAATGTGTCCTGTGTCCTGCACCCTGTGTCACTGGGATGTAGATCACCACTTTCTCAATCTTGGCTGGGCACCACTGAGAGTTTTGTTTCGACAGAATCACTTGGATTTTAATGCCAACTTGGTTGATGATGGGGGAATGTTGGCATCAGGGAAATTGAGAAGTACTTTGCCGGCTGCATGAAACATGCTCCTACTTTGTTCTTTGGAAATGAAGATGAGGTCCTCATTTGTCAGTGAGCAGAGTGGAAAGTTGCTTGCTGTTTGGGATCAAAGACTGGTTGCAGATCTCAGTTGAGATCCAGTCTAAAAGGTCTTCACTATCGGCTTCACTTGCTTCGTAGCCCCATATAGCGTAGCGGCTGTTAAAGATGCCCAATAGGGCTGCCATTGACCCTTTGGAAGCACTAGCTTTAACCATTTTGAATTAATAGTTTTGGATGTGCTAATAATGTGCAGCTCCCCTGTTTTGATGGCGCTGTTGTAGGTGATTTTTTTTTTCTTCAGTTGAGGCATTCAAACCTGTGATGGTGTTCTGCATGTTTATGATCAGGCTACAATTTGGGTGGTAGTGGTTAGTGGTAAGATTAGATTCATGGATATAGTAACAGCTGGCCTGGTGGTCATTTAAAATATGGGTTTCTTGGCGCATGAGAGCATCAATGTTATGTCTCTTCAACATGTTACTGAGATATTCACAATAGTCTTGAGTTGGTAGATCATTGTTCCAGACCTATTGCGTGTGTTGCTTGGCATGAAGAGGGCTGCAATAATGGCTTAAATTGTTACTTTGAAGACTGGGATCATTGATCAGTCACTGGTTTGATGACGTTAATCATGGTTTGTAACTTAACAGAGTGGACCGTGCGAAGGCTGCAATCTTGCATTTGTCAACAGTGAGCAAAGCCTCAGGGGTGGGTATCAAACCCGTTGGACTGATGCTTTCACTCTGACAGGTTCCAGTCCCCAAAGGTATTTGCTCCCATTCCCTCACCACCTCCATATCCCTGGAACTCTCACCCTGAATGTTGTGTAACCAGTGATTACATTAACCTTGTCCTTGATCAGCCAGCTCCAGTATGGTTTTGCTTGCCAGTTATTTTGGAAGCTAGTGCTGAAGCCAGTGTTTTTTTTAAAAAAAGAGAGAAAAATATAGTTTATTTGGGACCAGATCTACAGTTGGAGAATATTGATATATTAGCATTGCGCTGAATGTAAAAGAATTAGAAATTGACGTTCAGAATCACCCACTGCTGTAAACAAACACTCATGCATACTTGGAATGTTAGCTTCAAAATCTGCATGAGTTTTGTTAATAAGTGACTTTTTAAAAAGCAATATTGATTAAGTAGTTTTTGAATTTGAAATGAGTAGTAGGAGTTGTTAACTTGGGCCACTTGACCAAAACATTTGCTTTCAGATTGCCAGTATCAACACCAGTGGCTTTGAAACCCATGATCTTTCTGGTGATCTAAATAGTGTGTGACCAGTATTTTCCTGTTCATCTGAAGGGGGCAGGAGGTGCTAGCTGCCCTGTTGGTTGGGGAAAACGACAGCTATCAAATTTATCATTTGTCTGTTCTTCAGAATAAGAATGACTGTTCTGCCCTCTCCTTTACCTGCCAAGATGTTTTTTATATAATTTGTAATGCTTTAATTTTGAGCATTAAAAAGATGGTGGGATGGATGAAAAACAAATTTGAATTGCTCTAAAGGGTCTGACAAACTTGAATAACAAGAGTTTCCACAATTCTTTTGGTTACTTTTCAATGTGTATCTCTATATTTTGACAAATGGGATTGTTTCTCTCTTCAGACTAATATTCTTTAAAAAAAAAAGTCACTGAGTCAATTAGTGATCTCCCCTGACTTCATAATGTGGAAGGGAATGTTTGAACCTGAAGCTGATGGGGTTGAATATAACCTGCTGCGTTTAAAACCAATGCTGTCTTAGAAAAGTACTTTCTACAAACAGCAATCTTCCTCACTAGACCATAGAAAGAAATCTTCCCAAAAAGAGAAAAATACCTTGCAGTTTTTTCGGACAGTTGATTCATGAGGTTATGTTGGGATGGACTGTTTATTCACATTGAAACACGAATTTGGTGTCGCCACTACTTTATTTACCTTGGTTTTATAGTGGTTCCACAATGTAGTTTTGGCCCATTAGTCCAGTCTCAGTATATTTAAAAATAAACTCTCATACTGTGCCTTTGGTATGACTTTATAGAATACGTATACATATTCTATCAAGTCATACCAAAGGCATAGTATGAGAGAGTTTATTTTCAATATAATGTGAATTTGATGTGTCAAGGAAAGTTACAGCATATGAAGGCATAAATGCTGAATGTTTTTTGGTTTGTATTTTATTGAAAACTTCTCTGGATTCTGAAAATGTAAATATTAATGTTCATTAGGCGAAAAGGGTGAAAGAGAAAACCTGAGTGGCTAAACCAGAAGAATTTTGAGCTGCTTTGATATCAGGGCGAATTATAGCAACAATGTTGTTGAAGCTAATTGTGGAATTCTTTAAAATAATTGAATTTCTAGTAATAATTTTGTATTCTATTCTGCAGGACAGGTGGTTGGTGCAGAAGCCGAGCAAAATGGCCACGGTATGTTTTAGGTTTTTTTTATCTTAGTTTCGTTCTTCCAGACTGAAGAGTATAGGAATAAATTCAGGAATTACTATGCTGTGGGTGGGGGTGATGGGGGCACTTATTTATTAAAGGACATCTCCTCATGGCTGGAGATGAACTTGAAGTAGGAGTGGGAGGATCCAGTTGCCGTTTTCCAGGTGGGGACCAATGACATAAGTAGAACTGGAGATGATGTTCTAATGAGAGAATTTGAGAAGTTAGGGTCCAACTTCAAAAACAGAGCCTCAAAAGTAATCACATCTAGATTGTTACCTGAGCCACACACCAATTGACATAGGGTCTAGCAAATTAGAGAGTTAAATATTTGACTCTAAAGAGTGGTGTGGGAAGAAAGGGTTTCAATTCATGGGACACTGGCACTAGTACTCAGGAAAGAGAGAGCTACTCTGTTGGGATGGGCTCCTCTTAAACAATGCTGGAATCAGCATCCAGGTGAATCGTATAACAAGGGCTATGGATTAAGCTTTAAACTAAAAGGGGGAGGGGAGGGGATCATTTGAAGAGAAACTTAGAAACCTAAAAAGTAAAATCAAGGCAATAGAGTAGAATAGCGACTTGGGTAAAGCCAAGAAGAGTAGGGCAGGAAGGGACAGAAAGTTTAATGGTAATAGTGCATCAGCGAATAAGGCCCATCCAAATAATAGTAGTAAAAAAATAAAATTAAAGGCTCTTTATCTGATTGCACAAAACAATCACAATAAGACAGGTGAACTAGTGGCACAAATAGCAATAAATGAGTTAGATCTATTTGGCATTAGAGACATAGTTACAAGGTGATCAAGGTTGGGAAATAAATATTCCAGGGTACACCAGATTTCAAAAGACAGACAGATTGGGAAGGGAGGAAGAGTAGCCCTGATAGTAAGTGATGCCATAAGGGCATAAGTGAGAAAGCATCTTGGAAAAGCAGAATACTGTGAACGCTGGAAACCTGAAGTAAAACCAGAAAATGCTGGAAATACTCAGCAGGTCAGGCAACATCAGGAGAGAGATACAGCGTTAATGTTTTAGGCTGATGAACTTTCATCAGAAATGGGAAAAGTTAAAAATGTAATTGATTTTGAGCAAAGGATGGTTGGGACAAGGATGAAAGGAAGGACATGGTGGAAGACAGGAAACATTGAATGACAGAAGTGTTAGTCTTCCAGGACCAAATGGAATGGTGATGGAGCAAGAAAAGAAACAAAGAAACAAATAATGTACCTAGAGCAGGTGTGTTCCTCACTGAAATAAAAATAAGAGAAAAACCAAAATAAGCAAAGGAAATAAAATGGGGCTATAGATTATGGCCTGAAATTGTTGAACTCAGTGTTGAGCCTGGAAGGCTCTAACTGAAAGGTGAGATGCTGTACCTCAAGTTTGCACTGAGCTCCACTGAATCAGTGCAGCAGGCCAAGGACAGAGATGTCAGCATGAAAGCAAGGTAGGGAATTAAAATGACAGGCCACCGGAAGTTCGGGATCATGCTTGTGGACTGAACGAAGGTGTTCTGCAAAGGGGTCACCTAATCAGTTTTTGGTCCTCCTAGTGTAGGGAAGGCCACATTGTGAGCAGCAAGTACAGTAGACTAGTTTGAAACAAGTACATGTAAATGGCGACTTCACTTGGAAGGAATGTTTGGGGCCTTGGACAGTGAGGAGATAGGAGCAACAAGGGTACGTATTACTTCTGCATTTGCATGGAAAGGTGCCGAGGAAATGGGGCGGGGTGTAGTGGGTGATTGAGAATTGGACCAGTGTATCACAGAGGGAATGGTCCCTTCAGAGAGCTGAAAGGGGAGGGCAGGGAAAATGTGTTTGTTGTGGCAGAAATGGTGGAAAATGATCCATTGAATACGGAGGCTGGTGGGCTGAAAGGTGAGGACAAAGGGAACCATATTGTGGTTCTGGGAGGGAGAGGAAGGGGTGAGAGCAAAAGTGCAGGAAATGTGGCAGACAAAGTCAAGGGCCCTGTCAAATATGGTAGTGGAGGGATTGGAATCCTTGACTGAGGAGAAAAGACATTTCAGAAGCACTGATGTGGAAGATTGCATCATCATAACCAATATGACGGAGACAGGAACTGGGAGAAAATATCTTGGATATTTGCTCAGAAGATCATGAATTAGAATCCGTGTGGGTGGAGATCAGGAATATCATGGATCAGAAAATGCACCTGAACAGTAGTTATACAGCTGAACAGAACATTAGCAATAAGGAATTGGAGCTTGTAACAAAGTTAATATAATTATGGGGCGGAGGGGCGGTGGAGAGGGGAGCTTCAGTCTTTATTTGGACTAGATCAATCAAATTGACAAAGGTGATCTGGATGGTGAGTTTGTGGAATGTTTTTATGATAGTTTCCTAGTACAATACATTGTGAAGCCAACTGGGGATAAAGCTATTTTAGATCTAGGATTGTACAGTGAGGCAATGTTAATTAGTAATCTGATAGTAAAAGATCCACTGGGAGAAGATGATCATAACACAATTGAATTCCATATTGAATTTGAAAGCTACATTCTCCAGTCCCATATAAGAATCTTAAACAATGGTATGAGGGGGGATCTGGCTAAGGTAATTGGGTAAATAGACTCAGAGGTATGGCAATAAATAAACAGTGACAGATATTTAAAGTAACAATTCAAACTACATTCCGACAACAGTATTGAAGGTTTGGGCTCCAGAACTAACCACACCCCTAGCCAAGCTGTTCCAGTACAGCTACAACAGTGGCATCTACCCAGCAATGTGGAAGATTGCCCAGGTATGTCCTATACACAAAAAGCAGTGCAGATCCAACCTGCCCAATTACTGTCCCATCAGCAGACACTCGATCATCAGCAAAGCGATGGAAGGTTTGTTGAGAGTGCTATCAAACGACACTTACTCAGCAATAAGCTGCTCACTAACACTCGGTTCGGATACCGCCAGAGCTACTCAGCTCCTGACCTCATTACAGCCTTAGTCCAAACATGGATAGAAGAGCTGGGCTCAAGAGGTGAGGTGAGAGTGCACAATGTTCAGCAACCATCGCGATTCCTCAGATTCTGAAGCAGTCCATGCCCATACACAGCAGGACCTGGACAATATTCGGGCTTGGGCTGATAAATGGCAAGTAACATTGCCACACAAATGCCAGGCAAGACCACCAACAAGAGAATCTAACCATTTTCCTTGATGTTCAATGGCATTACCATCACTGAGTCCCCACTATCAACATCCTGTGGGTTACCATTGACCAGAAACTGAACTGGACCAGCCATATAAATGCTGTAGCTAAAAGAGCGGGTCTGAGGTTGGGAATTCTGCAGAAAGTAACTCACCTCCTGACTCCCCAAAGCCAGTCCACCATCTACAAAGCACAAGTCAAGAGTGTGATGGAATACTCTTCACCTGCCTGGATTCGTGCAGCTCCAGCAACACTCAAGAAGCTCGACATCATCCAAGACAAAGCAGCCCCTTGATAGGCACTCCCCATCAACCACCTTAAACATTTACTTACTGCACTACTGACACAGTGGCAGCATTGTGTACCATCTACAAGATGCACAGCAGCAACTCACCAAGGCTCCTTTGATTGCACCTTCCAAACCTGCAACCTCTACCACCTAGAAAGACCAGGGCAGCAGATGCATTGGAACACCACCACCTGCAAGTTACCCTACAAGCCACACACCAGCCTGACTTGGAACTATATTGTCGATGTTTCATTGTTGCTGGGTCAAAATCCTGGAACTCCCTTCCTAACACCACTGTGTGTCCATACAACACATGGACTGCAGTGGTTCAAGAAGACAGCTCAGCACCACCTTAAGGGCAGTTAGAGATGGGCAATAAATGTTGACCTAGCCAGCGACGCCCACATCCTGTAAACAATTAAAACATTTCTGTTGTGAGAAACCAAACTGACACTTCCTAATATTAAAAGTGGGTATTATTCTACAGGTAAGCTCTGGAACTAGACTGTAAGTGGGTGTTTCTCGATGCACATAACATTAACCTTGTCTCAGTGAAAGCATTCTTGCTCTGAATCAGAAGGTCACAGGTCCAAGCCCTGGTCTTGAGACTGGAGCATATAATCCAGATTTACACTTCAGCACAGCTCTGCCCTGTCAGCACTGCTTTGTTTCAAATGAAACATTATGCTAAGGTCTCATCTACTCTCTCAGGTTGACATAAAAATCTCCTGGCACTATTTAAAATAGTAGGGGAGTACGTCTGGTGGCCTGGCAAACATTTATCCCCCAGCTGGCATTACTAAGATACATTTTCTGGTCTTTTTATTCTTTCATGGAATGCGAGCGTCATTGGCAAGGTCAACATTTATTGCTCATCCCCAATTGCCCTTAAGAAGGTGATGATGAGCTACTTTCTTGAATTGCTGGAGTTCGTGTGGTGTAGGTATACCCATAGTGCTGTTAGGAAGGGAGTTACAGGATTTTGACCTGACTACAGCGAAGGAATGTTGATATAGTTCCAAGTCAGAATGGTATATGACTTGGAGGGGAATTTGTGTATTTCATTGCTATTTGTGGGACCTTGCTGTGCACAGATTGGCTGAGGCATTTCCTTGTACTACACTTCCTTAGATTCCAACAGTGACTACACTTCAAAAGTGCATCATTGACTGTAAAGGGCTTTGGGACATCCTGAAGTTGTTAAAGGCACAATACAAAAGTAAATTATTTCCTTTCAGTGGAGCCAAATACATGGCTTTGTTCTATTCTATTTATCTTTGTGCACATTTAGGCACTGGATGTTAGTGCTGGGGAATGGCACTCTTCTCATTTTAGATGCCTAGTATCAATATCAAACACTCCCAAAGTCATAAATCCCCACTACATCAGTGTAACAGTTGGCCCATTCCAGTTTTTGTGACTTCTGAGATTGCCCATTAGTGCTGAACTGGGGACAGTTTTGTGGTGCAGATCCATGCCCACTAGGAACTTGAGACTGACTGAGTGCATTTCATAGTGGACTTTTAAAGTCATCAGAAACCAGATCCTGTCAGATTTTCACCCACATCCTAGAGGTGAAAGACAGTGTGCAATTTATTGTGTCTCCATTTGAAAATATTTATTAAAGACATAATGAGGGTTTGTTTCTTAATTTGTTATGTTTTTCTTGGTTCCTAATTTGTTTTCCCATTGTATCTTTTCTTTCTTCTTGAGTCTGCTGTTTATATTATTTAGAACCATACTACATTTTTCTCCCATGCTTGGCCCTTATTTTCTATGATACTCTCTAATAAAGAGTATTTTTCTTTGTTTTTCCATTTTGTTCCCTATTTCCCTGTCTCACTTAGCTCAGCAGTCTAAACTACTTAACATAGGAGGCACATTGTTAACTTGGAAAGTAATCCAGAGTCCAAATCTCTCCTAGACTGGGCCAGGAAATCAGGGAGGACCCACAAGCTATAATTGTCACTTGTTCTGTTCCAGTTGTGCCTATTTGTTTCCAAATGGAAACATCTTCTTCTGGAGGTTAATTTCTGTGTTAGCTATGTCTGTACTGCAACAAATGTCTAGTCTACTAAGTGTAGTCTGAATATTAGAGATATTAGAATTTTTTTCCTCCTTTTAATTTTGTGTTCCATTCAAACAGGCGCTCTGCACCAAGGCCAGGCTAGTGACCTACCTGCCAGGGGTTCATGCATTGGTTAGAAGGATTGCAACAATTAGAACATTTTCCACAGCAGGCTCTTCAGGCTCTGATGAGTCCTATGTTGCAGTTATGCCACCTGAACAAAGTAGGTATAATTTTCCTCACTGTTAACATCTGTGTTAATATATTAAGATGGATGAAACTCATTTGGAAGACTACTGATAGGTGTTTTTGATTTTTCTTTTAAGTACAAGCACCCATATTACTGAGCAAGCTGTGCCTGCACCTTATGCTTTTGCATCGTTCTGTTCTAAGTTATGAGGAGACACATAGAACTGAACCTATTAAAGATGAGAAGGTTGAAGAAGGCATGGTCCAGGTTTTTAAAAAAACTTGGAAGAATTGTCAATGCACGTAAGATTGGAAAAGTTTGAGAGTGTTTTTTCGGAGATCAGCAGCTACCCTCTTCATCATAAACCATAACTCCTCCCTTCTCTAAAAATGTACCCAGATATTTATTGAACTGATTTAAATTGCCTTCAGTGAGTTCTACCACCCTTTGCATGAAGAAGTGTCTTCAGTGGACCACTGGTAATTGCTTCATTATTATATTATCCTTCAGGTGCCGAAGTTCTCCCTGGCTCCCTTCTTCCTCCTAACCTCCTGACTTTTAATTTGTTCCCTTTTGTTTAAACCTTTCACCATAATAAACAATTTGCTCCGCTTAATTTTTGAGAATTCCCATCATAATCTTAAACTTCAATGATGTAATTTTGCTGTCCCTTTTTACCAAGGAAAACATGCTGAAGTTGTTTTGCTTTTCCTCATTAACTTAAATTCTTGATTCCCAGAATCATTTTGTGCTGTTGCAAGGCCAATTTATATTCTCCTGATAGCCATATGATCAGCACTACATGTAGCACTCCAGATAGATTCGCGCCAATGCTTAGCTGAAAGCAGATCCATGTTGCCCAATGGAAATTGTTGAATTTCAACAGCTACTGCAGTGACACCATTTGTACCAAATGCATCAATTTTAGTGGGAAATGCCTTGTATTATAAGTACGTGGTTCAGATCAGTGAACTTCAGTTGTTTATTTACTTAAACATCAATTCCATTCAATAACTAAGGAAGCACAGCACTCAACAATCAAAAACACTTCTCAATCTGCTTTTCAACTTATCTTAACTCTGATTTACTTTTTACAAAGAAAATAAGCCTGCAAATAAGCATTTATAGCTTTTAAAAAATAGCTCCTTTTGAAAGTTTTATCATAATGAGTATTGTGATGATTTTGTTTCCTTTCTGCTCTCCCCCCCACTTTCATGTATATGTTGAATATTAACGTGACAAGTCTAAATGAAACGTATCTTTTTGTTATGCTTATATTTCCAGGTTTACAGACTATATGGCCTGATGAAAAGATGGGACCCTTTGGACCTCAGGACCAGCGGTTTCAGCTGCCGGGTAACATAGGGTTTGATTCCCATATTAATGGTATTGCTAACCAGAAGAGAATCTCAACACACAGAACAATTCCAGATGTGCTAACTGAGCCGTTAACCACTGAGAAACACGAGTTCATTCTTGCACAATTTGTCAACGAATTTCAGGCAAGACAGAACCATTTTCAATAAGTAAATTATTAGCTTGTCACATCAAAGTTTCAACTTCCTGTGACCAATGATTTGAATTTTTTTTTTTTAGCTGTTTGTGTTATATTTTGTATTAACTCGCATTGGAACGTGTGATTCAAAGCTCAGGTTATATCAAGCAATGTCAGCCAGTTCCATTCTGTTTCTGAAACTGGTGACCAAAATTTTGAGATATGTTGTTGACCCTAGATCTTATCTCATTTGTTTTTGTCTCTGCTATCATTTTGCTGCCATCTGTCAAATAATGCTGGTCAATCGGAGTCTCATTTCTTTGATTGGATGTGATAATATGTCCACATTATGCCATAATGGCCAATCACATCAAAAGCTTGAAGGCATTGTAATAGAAAAATTTTTAATATAAATGCAATATAAAATTTTAGCTGGTTCAGTATTATCAAAACTAGTTACTGACTTACATGAAATATTGCAGAGTTTTGCTTAAATGAAGGCATTACTGGAGTTATTTCTTTCCACAAAAAGCAGGACAAATCCAAACTGGCCAATCAAGCGGCACTTACTCAGCAATAACCTGCTCACTGGTACTCAACTTTGTTCCACTAGGCCACTTAGTTTCTGACCTCCTTACATCCATAATCCAAATATGGGCGAAAGAGCTGAACTCAAGAGGTGAGGTGAGAGTGACTGCCCTTGACATTGAGGCAGCATTTGACTGAATATGGCATCAAAGAGCCCTAGCAAAACTGAAGTCAATGGAATCGGGAAAATTCTCCACTGGTTGGAGTCATACCTAGTACAAAGGAAGATGGTTGTAGCTTTTGGAGATCATTCATCTCAGTCCCGAGACATCGCTAGAGGAGTTCCTCAAGGTTAGTGTCCTAGGCCCAACCATCTTCAGCTGCTTCATCAATGATCTTCACTCCATCATAAGGCCAGACGTGAGAATGTGCAATCATCAGCGAACAATGTTCAGCGCCATTCGCAATTTCTTAGATAGTGAAACAGTCCATGTCCTTATGCATCAAGGCCTGGAGTGGACCCGGGGCATTAAAAGAGTGTGAGAGGAGGCGAGACTGAGAGCAGACCCAGAGGCCTAAAAGAACGCAAGAAGGGGTGAAACTGAGAGCGGACCCAGTGGTGGTGCTGGGGCTTAGTCTGTGGACTCTCCTCATTTGGAGAAAATCAAGTGTGATGTCACAGGGAAACAGGTAAGTAATTGGTTGGTGAGTATTTTGCTCATTTATCTTTTAAGAACTGGTACAAATTATTAGTAACTGTATGGTTTTATTAGCAGTAAGGTTTTGTAGCAGCAGTAGTAAAACTTTTGGGAGTAGTAGTGTTAATTCGTTAAAATTAATTAAAAAAGGAAGAAATTAATTAAGACGTAATAAAGATGGCAGGGCAGGTGATGTGTGGCAACTGTGGAATGTGGGAGTTCCTTGGATATCAGTGTGATCCAGGGAAAACAAATCTGCAGCAAGTGTCAGTGGCTTGAGGAACCTCGACTCAGAGCCAGTCATTGAGCTGGAGGCCAGCTGCAAGCACTGGGATGCATCACAGAGCGGGAAAGTTACCTCGACACTTTATACCAGGAGGCGGTCATACCCCTTGGATCTTTAGAGTTGGCCATTAGTGTTTATCACAATAATCGCTTGTCTTGGAGGAATGGGTCCAATGTTAGTCTTTTACCTCAAGCTAGGTTATTCTCAAGACAGCTCCTCAATGCAGCAGTCCTTTCCACACCAGAGTGTTACTGTTCTACCCATTTATAATATTTTGATGAGTGAGCCAATGCCCATCATCTGTTTTAACAAGCAGTTGTTTTTATCAATATAATTGCTGTACAATTTGATTGGCAGTCACCAAAAATATTGTCAAGGTCCAATAACAGTATAATTACTGATAAATTGACAACTAGTCAGGGACAGGAGGGTGTGATGGCAAATTAGGCAGGTAAGGGCATTGTTCTGAAATCCATTCATTCTGTGTCTCTGTGTGCTATGTAAGCTTGTAGTCTGTGAAGATTGTAACATTTAAGGCACAGAATGTTCTACTGCTTGTTATCTTTGCTCCTGCCTAGTAACAAGGGCAGGACCCTCTTGGAATGTTGTGATAGGCCACCAGACCAGTTCAAAGGTCAATGAACAGCACTTATTGAACAATCAACCAGCAAGTGTCCCAGGTAAGGGACAGGGGGACTTCTGCAAGAATTCTGCACCTCCTGACTCTGTAAAGCCTGTCCACCATCTACAAGGCACAAGCCAGGAGTGTAATGGAATATTCTCCACTTGCCTGGATGAGTGCAGTTCCAACAACACTCAGGAAGCTCAACACCATCCAGGACAAAGCTGCCTGCATGATTGGCACCCCATTCACCAACTTCAACATTGACTCCCTCTATCACCAATGTACAGTAGCAGTAGTGTGTATCATCTACAAGATGCACTGCAGCAACTCGCCAAGACTCCTTCGACAGCACCTTCCAAATCTGTGACCTCTACCACCTAGAAGTATTAGGGCAGCTGATTCATGGAAACACCACCATCTATAACCATACACTATCCTGACTTGAAACTATACCACCATTCCTTCACTGTCTCAGTGCAAAAATCCTGCTGCTTCCTTCCTAACAGCACTGTGGGTTTACCTCCACCACATGGGCTGCAGCAGTTCAAGAAGGCGGCTCACCACCACCTTCTCAAGGGCAATTAGGGATGGGCAATAAATGCTGGCCTAGCCAGCAATGCCCACATCCCATGAATGAATAATTTTTTTAAAAATGATAACCAGGAGTACTTTATAATTTAGATTGGAGTCTTTTGCCCTCCCAGTGGTGGGTTTGGTGGTAGGGGTTACTTAATCAGGTGGGAAGGACAGCCTTCCTGCTCCGCCACCAATTCAGGCAATTGCCCACGTACAGGCGTGATCCCACTTCTGGTGTTAACCTAGAGAGCCAGGCCGGGGACTCGTCATGCAGGGAGCACAACAAGTAAACTCATGCGGGGCTGCATGCAAGCTCTTGGGAGGGGATTCCTCATTCAATGGCACTCGGTGCTTGATTGAGATACCCAGCATTGGGAAGGGCCACCCCACTCCCTGCCATCCCCCACCTGCTCAGAGCTACCCCTGTTCCCTTGCTGCCAATCCCTTCTTGCCCCTCTTCTTCCCCACCCCCACTTCCCGCCATTGCTCATTTTTGGCCTGGGATCCAGCAACAGTCCTAGGCCTCGGGTGTCATACTGGCAGCAGCCATTACTTCCACAGTGGTGCTGCCATTCAGTAGAGCTGCTGGCTTCTGATTGACTTTCAGTTCTTGTCAGGCATGACTTATGCCCCCAGGACCCGGAGGAAGCCCGAAGGGCTGCCAAGTGCCTGAGTGGAACAAGGTGCAGCGTGCCTTCCTGAAAGGCATGGGGGCCTGGCTGGCTGTCAGGCCAGCGGCCAAGACCCACATCGTCTCCACAGGGTTCCACCCATAGTGATCACTCACACAACTTCCATCGATAGTAACATTGTTAGAGAAATTATGTCTTCAAATTTATTGCTGGGAGCGTAAAACCGTTCACTTTCCAAAGTTGTGAAGAATAATACAATATTTATTAACTGTTGCTGTGTGGGTGTGGATTTTAATGGGAATTTAGTTCCCTTAGTGACTTCCATTGCCTAGCTATCGTGTTGTCATGTTATTGTAAGAAAGTTTTGCAACTGCTGTTCAGCTTGTGTTGGAGCAGAATGAAAATTAGACCCCTCATATTGATCTTGTCACCAATATTTTCTCGGAGAATAATGCTTTGTTTCTTCCATTTATTTCAGGGAAACGAAGCTGAACCTCAACCACAGGAAGTCACTACCGCAGAAAATTACTTTGAGAATGCAAAGGTGGAATGTGCAATACAAACCTGCCCAGAACTTCTACGAAAAGGTATTCTTTTTGTTTCTTTAAATAGGATTTAAGTTTTATAATATTCGACAAACACATCCTTGTATTTAAAGCATCCTTACACAGAAGTAGCAGGTGTGTGAATTAGCATCACACTGTTCCAGTGTGCACTCCTAAGCTTTGGAAGAAAGGCAAACGTTGATATTAACCCCGTGCTTGCTTAATTGTCAAACCCCTATCCAGGATACCTTTGTCAACGCAATCTCTCTGCATTTTGTCTCTTTCTCCATCTTGTGTCTTACTTGTTGTTTCCTTTAAGAGTAAAACGAAGGCTATGTTCAGGCCACTGAACTATGTATATGCCACTGATGCTTTCCTATTCATAACTGCCAAGCTCTTCTGAACATACAACTTCACAACTGTTTGTGCAGTATCTTAATGCTTGTTAAATGATCCAGAAAGTACAAGAGTTGGAATCCTTCTAAGTTATTGGGTATAGAAGGAGGAAATTATTTTCTCTTCCCACCAGTGGATCATGTTTCAGGTTCACTCAGCTCACCGACATCAGCCAACCAATGCTGTGTCAACACAGGCTCAGTAAAAGCTCAATGTTGGATGTGAATACAGTGAGGACACTTATAATGTTTGGTTTTGTGTGTTTAGGGCCAGAAATTTGATTCAGTCTTCATGTTGTTCCTCAGATTTTCAGTCTATGTTTCCTGAAGCTCCAGTTGCTGGATTCACTGTACTTACTGTAACCCAAAGGAGTATTAATGATATGACTATATGGAATGAAGCAGTCGAGGAGGAACGAGAACAGCTACTAGAGAAAGTAAGTGACACATATTAATATCTGTATTAATGTGAGCCTACAGGAAAATATGAAATGCACCTCAAGAGGGAAAATAAATTTACATCTATAATCAAAAACTCTTTCAGCCTTTCTTCCTACAATCTAACTCTGGAACTTAAAACCCTAATTTGACATCACCGTATCAGTACTACCTGATTTATCTTCTCTTTTCCTTGCCTGTAAGCTTCACTTAACCTGCTCAGCCATAATTTATAAAATTGATGTGAGCCACAGAATTGCTGGGTGTGGCTGGCCGAATAAACGCTCTAAAATAGTGGTCAAACACGTTTACACTTTGGACCCAGGAGGCTTAGCATGAGTTTATCCAAGGTTGGAAAATTCTACTCAACATTGCCCAGAGTAAACTACATTCTAGCTTTGGCAAGTAGAATGCAGCAGCAGCATAGCACCATGCAGATAAGTGTGTTTTACCCTTGATCTTCAGTCTTTGTTTTGCTTCTAGCTGGTTTCTTGGTGTATCAAAACGTTAATGATCTGTTGGGGTTCTGAGCTCCATTGAAGATCTTGGCTACATTCAAGGGATTTTGTTGACTGTGTTTGAGTGTTTCTAAATGAGAGGTTAATTTTAGAGCAAGCAATATTTCAACTGCTTTGTAACCTATGCTTAGCATGTTGGTTGTTGCTTTGATAGAAATCATAACAATGTGATGATAATGTTATGAAATATTGATTAGTTAGTTGACATGTGGATAATAAGTAGAATGCATATATAATTAGGACATTATACCTTAGAATTGAATAAATGGCTATCTTTGTTAAACCAGGCAAACAGATCTCACCCAGAAGCCTTTGCGTATACGTAGGGACATCTTTGAATCTGACACATCAGATTGAACTTTTCCAAACCCTCTGTAAACATCCTAGTACAGGCTGTTTCAAAAGGTCACAAGGACACAGATGCCACAATATGGGAGTATCCCAGGAAAAATAGAATATTTAAGCCCTCTCTATTCCATATTCTAAATGACTTATTTTTTTTAAGAAATGAAATGTTAAAAGGGTATCTCACAGCCGATGATGAAGGCTGAGTTGGTAAAATCCCAGAGGGAAACTTGAAACAACTGTCATGACCCATTTTTACATTTGTATGTTTTGCGATGCAGGCTTTGAATTCATTAGTAATAAGACCACTGTGTCTCAAGAAGTTTTTTATAAAACTAAATTAGACATTTATTAATACAAGAATTATTGTAAGCACATACAAATGTCTACAAAATTACTACTATACTAACTACAAAAATCCCCTAATTAATCTGACTCTCAGTTACACCCCTGGTAAGGCAACAGTAAAACACACAGATTTAAACAGACCCCTGGCAAAACACACCCTGGACAGTCACATTCAAAATGAGTTTCTTTCAGCTCTGGGTCCTTGCAGACAAGTTTGAGACTTACAGGCTAGAGGCTTTAGATCTTAGAATCCCTCCCCCTTTTATCACCAGCCTTCTCTTCCTTTACAAATATTTTCCTGTTTGAATGCAAATTCTCATTATCACAAGGTTTTTTAACTTTAAATCTTCTAACAATAAAACCCTTTCATAAAACCCACTTGACTAGTAAGCTTTGAAAAAAAATAAACACTTTCTGAGCTTCACCTGGTTAGATGTAATATTTCACCTGCTCTTTTGAATGGTCTATTTAAAAATGCAAATTGCCCCCTTTACACCTCACCTTTTATTTCCCTATGTTTACATAATTACCATTTCAAACCAACTTCTTCCATCCATCAAAGCCTCTAGACCAGCTGGCTTTAATCCAATTAAGACGTAGATACAGACACCACTAAACTCTATTTTAAAATAATTTCCAATAATATTATTGACATTATTATATCTTCTTGACATAATATACTGCAGTCAACCTTGTCTGCAAAAGGGCACATTGATTGCTTTTATTTTAAAAAGGATTCTTTACTAGATGGCTCTAGATGGTGCAGAACACCTGAATCATTAACAATGAATTTAAAATCATTAGTCAAATTAATTGGAATATTGCACATCACAGATTCAACTTTTGCTGAACTGAAAAAAAGAGAGAAAGGCATTGACCTTTTTGATGACCTCATCATGGACAAAGGAATCTTAAGCTGACCAAGCAGTAAAGTTTAAACCCCTCTTTATAAAATACAAATTATGAATATAGGAAACGAGCAAAATTCATTATAAGCATTGCCACTGAAAGATATTACAAACAGTTATTGACCAGATAAATGTTCACTTAATAAAGCAATACTTAACAAATAATTATCAATAATAGGTTTAATAAAGCCTTTTAAAAAGGGGAGGGTTTTACACAAAGTGGTAACACCCGCTGCTGATGTAATCCAATTAAATAGACTGTAAGATAGAAGCTTTTTGTCAGAGTTAAACAGAAACCTTTAGGTCAACACTTCTCAGGCTGATGAAGAGCTGGACATTTTAAAGTGAGTTACAGCTGCGCACTGCCCAGCTCATCAGAGAGCTAAAACACACAGGGATTTAAGGTAACACTTTGCTTTAAATATTCTAAGACATCTTAGTCTGTAGCACGGTAAGAGCTTTGTTTAATATTGGATTCTATATTAGAACTAAGATTCTGTTTTCCATCTTTCTATAATCTTTAACGTTGTGATGTACTTATCCACTAGAAGTGTATTGCAAGTTATGGTTCTTTAATAAATTTGTAAATAAGTTAGTATTCTGTATGCAACTTTTAAGAACCCCCCTCTCTTGTCTACTCCAAAGTGAGCAAGTTACAATTTTTTGAAGAGAAACCCCCCTCCCACCCACCAGACCCTTATAATATCTGTGTAATTACAACCTACCTGAAAATTATTAAAGAGGCTATCTGATAATCTAGATGATAATCTTCCATGGGGGAAAGGTAGTTCACTTGCTTAGACCCCAAAAAGGTGTCTGCAGGAAGTGGCGATTTTAAACTCAAGTGAAAGTGATTGTTAAGGGAGTGCTCCTGATAATGACTCCAAAAAGGGGTTAGGGTTATAATCCATTTCAACACTCCCTGCAGTTCAGTTATTAATACAGATTCCCCTGACAGTACCTCACTTGAATCTGTTGGAGATAGAATAGCTTTAACACAGATTGGTTAGTAAGTTGTGACTGGGCCAGTCTAGCAATGGTCAGCTTTGCTTTTGACAGACAAATTTAACTCCTTGGTCACTGATCCAGTACACCTTCAGCCAGATTCATATGCAAATGAACCAAATACCACAGTGATAAGTCTGTGTTAGGTAGGCTTAATAGTTTATTGCTTTCCAACGGCTGGGTTAGCATTCACTTGCCTTTGCAGAAAACAGTGTGCTGCAGGAGGCAAATACTGTTTGTGTGCATTTGTTTTAGTGAACTTGAAATAAGGAAATATTGCTGTGAATTTCAATTAATATCGTAGGAGATATTTTAAAAGGAGAACACCACATAGGAATGCACAAAATTGTCAGGCAGGAAAAGACCAGCTGATCCATCAGGTCGACCACACATGGTGATGGCCTGATCACCATGACCAAATATTTCTCTTTCCCCCCCCCACCCCCACTACAAACCCCATCTCACATCCACCCTCACAGCCATGTAATCTCCTATAGAATAAAAATATCCACAGCCAATAGGGGAGAAACACTCTCTAAAATTCCACTCAACCTGCTTTGGTGATAGAAAGCAGTCCAGAAGGTCCTATTGTCATCTTTAAGTATACTGAGGCTTTGGTCCACCAAAAGGTGATGGTAGCTTTCTACTTCAGGCATCTCTCTGGCATTTCAATTTAAAATCTAGTTTAACGATTGCTGGTAGCCAACCGTATGGTCAACTGATACCGTAATCAGCTGGAAACCTCTTTACTTGCAGGCAGGCAAGAAGAGACAAAACTGGCACTTGAAAAGTGCTGCTGGGAGGAAAAACTGACGGAGTCTATTGAGATAATTAGCCCTCAGAAGGTTCTGATGGAAGGTCATCGATCTTAAAACATTAACTCTTGTTTCTCTCTGCAGATACTGTCTGATGTGAGCATTTTCTGTCTTTGATTTTTAGATTTCCATCACCTGTAGTATTTTTGCTTTTGTTTAAGGATGGTGAGATATTTTGCCAAGCAGTGTTTTCTTGCTCCCGCCAGTAGATGGCACCCTTGCTTCAGCAATACTTTCAACTGCTCTGAGATCAGCTTTTTTTTTACAAAGAAGTTATGGCTCTTAACCACAAAAAAGAAAGTTTCTTTACAATTTTTAAACTAAATTGTATCAAACTGTATCAAACATTATGCTGAACTCTGCAGAGTATACGCAATGTATCCAACTTCATTTTGCAGTTGGTGACCAGTAACTGGAGCCAGAGACACTATCATGTACTTCAAATTCATTCCTATGTGGGGAAAATGAGAGAAGAGATTTTAATTGTATGTAATTTTGATATTTACATTAAAATAGCTTTATTCAGTCAGTTCAATTAATGTTTTTGGCAATATAACGTTAATCTAAAAAGCTTCAAGACAGAGAAGATATTACTTAATAGGATGCAGTTATCTCCAGACTTTAATCTAATATCCCTCTTTCACCTATTTAAAGTGACTCTCTGAGGAGATAATGTTGTGCTGTATCATTGCGCAGTGCCTGAGGAATGATTAATTTTCCCCCTGTGTATTCTATTCCCTCGGGTTGAGAACATGTAATTAAAGCTATTTCTGTACTGATGCCTCTAATGAAACAACTGATCCAAAGCCATGTGAGATGCAACTGCTTTCTGGAATCAGCTGAAGTGTTGGCACCACATTTGTAGGATTTCACTTAGGCAAGTTAACATTTGTACCGAGCGTGAAGACAGTGGGGAAAGGAAAATGGCATCAGAGCCCATCAAACATGTTCCTTTCGGTGGGCTATGTGCCACTTTATGCCCCTCTAAACACTTTATAGCCCATTAAGAATGTGAGATTATTATCCCCTCAGCAAATTCAAGAGCCTTTCTACCTTGTGGTGAGCATTCTTTATGCAAAATGTCCCTGCTCTCTCTTTCATAACTGATTCAAAAAGCAGCACCTGTAAATAGGTGATGAACATTCTGAATTAGTTTGCCAGATTTGAATTAAGCAGTGACTTGTTTTACGACCTGGATCTGATTAGAATTATCAAGCAGTAGATGTAAATCCTGACAATAAATGCAATGTTACAATGAGGAACAGGCTGGCTATCTAATATAACCTGCACCTTTTATGTTAACCTAATAATCAGCAAAAAGAAAATGACAAGTATTAGCAGTGATGTTTTAATTCCCAATTCTATATGTATCTTTTATTAAAAGTATGTGAAATTTATTCATTTAAATGTTTATCCAAATATTTTCAATGCTGTTATGCTAACATTATAATTGAAGGGTTGACATTAATTAACAGTGCCCAGGAATCTTGTCCAATCTTTGTCATTGTTGTGGTTTCTCTGACTCCAATATATCATTTAAAAAATATATGTGCAGTAGTTAGTGACTCTGTAAATAATCAAAAAACAATTTTGTACTGTTAGAATTAGTAGCCCCACACCATGAAGTGCTTCTGAAACAACTGTTTTCTTAGAATTGACAACCTCGATAATCTGAAAGCACAAGTCAGACTTTTTTTTTAACTAACTTGTGACTTAAGTTGACTTAAGTTGTTTATTATATTTAAACAAATATATTTATTTTGGATTTTTGTCCTAGGTGAAATATCAGTTGTTTAGTTGGAGTAAAACTGCAAACATGGTGATTACTTTGATATGTTTTTCTCAGTATCAATGAGAATTTACACTTGCATCGGTAATTACCAATGCACCAAGTTGCTATTCTTACTTTTCTTTGTCAAATCAGTTGATGATCATTGAGATCAGACCCTTTCTCCAGTGGGATGGTGAAAAAATGTGATTCTGAACAGCCCTCTGCTTCCAGCTGCTACACAATGTTAACAACGTTTTAGGACAGAGATTAGGAGAAACCTCTTCACTCAAAGCGTTGAGAACCTTTGGAATTGTCCACCCAGAGAGCTGTGGATGCTCAGTCATTAAACATAGTCAAGACAGGATTGACAGGGCAACAAGGCATATAGGGATGTAATGGAAAGTTGTAGCCAAATTAGAAGATCAGGAATGCAGAAAGTCTAAGAAAAGCAAGAATAGCAACTTCCATTGGTAATTCCAGATGCACATCTGAATGGTGGATCAGGCTCAAAGGGCTGCATTGCCTATGTTCTTATGTTCTTACAACAGTAGGCTTGGGAACAAGCTACTTTCTTGGCTCTCTTGGCTAAGTCACATCATTGTGACCTGACAAGAAAGCAGGTTAAATGGAAACGTCCAGGCATCCCAATAATAACTGAGCTATGCCAATTTAATCAGCAACAATCAAGAAAGTAAATGCAAGGTTTTTTTTTGCAAATTCACCATTGGCTGCACAGTAGATATCCAAGGCTCATTCTGGTGTGCTGAGCTGAAGAGGGAATTGCTTGTTATTTGGCTCTTCGGGAAAGTAGGAGTTTGAATAATTTATATCTACTGGATGTCCCAAAACACTTCACACCCAATGAATTATTTTTGTAGTGTGGTCACTGTTACATAGTGAGGAGGTGACTGAAGAATTAATTGTTCAACCAAGTTTTATTGATCTCGAATTTGAATGCTACAGGCAAGTGGTATGTCATAAAAGATCAGCTGTCCTTTTTTAAAAATAGGCAGCTTGATGTTCATTCCTGATCATGCACAACTTAGAATTATCAGAAAGCAAAGCGTGATTTTCTTTAAAAAATTAAAAAAATAAAGTTCAAGATTAAAAATAAAACCAGAATGCTGCAGTTTGAGTCATTAGCATTTCTAATTTTGTTAGTAAGCATAAAGAGTCCAGGACTTGGACGGCCACATCCTCTCAACTGGAGGAGGGTACATACTGGAAAAGGCACCATTGGAGTCAAAATTGTGGAATACACTATGAATTACAGACCATTAAAATGGAATACTTAAAGACTTTTTTTATTCATTCATGGAATGTCACTGGCTAGGCCAACATTTATTGCCCATCCCTAATTGCCCTTGAGAAGGTGGTGGTGTGCTCCCTTTCTGAACCGCTGCAGTCTATGTGGTGTAGTTATGCCCATAGTGCTGTCAGGGAGGGAGTTCCAGGATTTTGACCCAGTGACATGAAGGAACGATGATACAGTTCCAAGTCAGGATGGTGAGTGGCTTGGAGGGGAACTTCCAGGTGGTGGTGTTCCCATGTATCTGCTGCCCCTGTCCTTCTAGATGGTAGTGGTCATGGGTTTGGAAAGTGCTGTCTAAAGAGGCTTGGTGAGTTCCTGCAATGCATCTTGTAGATGATACACATTGCCAGCTTGTGTCGGTGGTGGAGGGAATGAATGTTTGTGGATGGGGTGCCAGTCAAGCGGGCTGCTTTGTCCTGGACATTGTCAAGCATCTTGAGTGTTGTTGGAGCAGCATTCATCCTGGCTAGTGGAGAATATTCCATCAAACTCCTGACTTGTGCCTTGTAGCTGATGGACAGGCTTTGGGGAGTCAGGAGCTGAGTTACTTGCCGCAGGATTCCTAGCCTTTGGTTATAATAAAAAGCCAGTAGTTTGGGAAAAAACATTGCTTTTGGACATCTGCTGTAAAAAAAAAAAAGCATTTACATTGGCTCAGGTTTCATGTTCATAGAAGCCATTGTAATGACCAAGGAAGAAGTTTAAGGCAAGACAGGGAGGAATCACTACAAGTGTTCAGAGAAAACCTGAAGAAAATGCACGGCTTTTTGTTTTACATCAGGCATTTCAAATACAGAACGGCTTGGAGATCATGAAATAGGTTCTATTGGTTACTTAAGAATTTTTATGATAAATTTATGAATGCTTTCAGTACAAATGAATTCTACCTTGCCACATTTCAACCACAGAAAAAAATTACTAATACACTGCATGCATCCTTTGTATGCTGCAGTAAATCTGTTACCGCAGTTTCACAAGCTCACAAACATGACATAAACAACAGAAATGACATCCTGGAGTACTTCCTAGTGTCACAACACCTTTCTAGAAATTTGATGCTGAGCCATATGGTAAGTGCTAATCAACATAATTTGTGAAAAAAGACACACACAACCTCTCAGTGGAGTGGAGAACAGCACAATTTTCAGTGTGTCTCTGTGCTTCCAACCCCTCTGGTGGCCCGACAGAAGTAAGGTGGTGTCTTTTTACACAACTGAACTCTGCTGTCAGGGCATACGTAAAGTTAGGTGCGATGAGAGACATGGAAGTCATCTTATATGATGGAGTGCCACTGACAGTGGGACTACTGTTCTGAACATACTATCAATAGAAAAGTGCCCACAGTCACTGGAATTCCTACCATATGTGGAACAGGACATATATACAAACTTGCAAGAATACATTTAAATGTATGTAAATAAACTGTACAAACTCCTGCCTCTTTATTCATTATTTTGTTCTTTTTTAATAAAATGCCATTTCCAACATGTTTAATGCCCCTTCCCCTCCTGGGTTTCCCTGCTACCATTTTTCATTGCTTGCCCTCCAGCCTCCCTTCCTTCATTTGGTCACCCAATGTTGCTCAGTTCTGATCTATTTCAGTTTGCAGTGATAAAGCTTGAGAACGTTGTTAATCACTTTATCCTGTTGATTTCACATTGCCTTAAAAGCAGAAAGTATGGTGACATTTTGCCATAATGTTTATTTTGAAATGATTAAACAATATAGATATCAGCAGGTTGAGGAGGGAGACTATGAGGAAATACTTTGTGTATTAATGCAATTAACAGGGTTACAATCTTTTGGCCTCTTTGCATGAATATAAATATACTGCACCTATTCATAAAAGGATGTTTGTGTAAATGGCCTTGAGATTTTTTTTATTATTCTTGTGATGTGGGTGTCGCTGGCAAGGCTGGCATTTATTGCCCTTGAGTTGGTGATGGGCTGTCCATGTGGTGAAGTCACTACAACAATGCTGTTAGATGGGGAGTTCCCAAGTTTTAAGTGAGTCTATGTAAAACACTGGTGATACATTTCAAAGTCAAAATGACGTGTGACTTGAAGCATAAATGACCTATAATGTGTCTCAAAGTGAACAATCAAATATCTTAACTAGTACGGCTTGGAAAAATCATTTGTCAGTCGTATTTTTCTGTGTAATCTTTTTATATCAAAATTTGTTCAGTGAACAGTTTTGGAATGAAAATATGTTGCATAGTTAAATAATTCTGGGTGAAGCTTTTTGAGCCACAATGTTCAACATTGAGAAATGTTGAAATTTAAGTGAGTTCAGTATCTAATGTGGCTGTTGATTAATGACCCAGTTCTGTTATTCAGCTTCAATAAACTTAAGAAAATACTTGTTTTTGTTAAATGAATGTGCTTTTAAACGTGGGGCTGAATTTTTCCCCAGCTGATGGGCGGGCGCATACGGACGCGCGTTCGGCGCCATTTTATGTGGGCGGGCCAATTAAGATCTGCCCAGCGTAACATCCGCATGGAAACGCTGTGCGCTTCCTGTGCAGGCGGTGGTTGGAGTGGGGGGGGGGAATGCCTAAAATCGAGCATGCGGTCTTTTGCGCATGAGCACGAAAGAGTGCACTCATCTCCCTGAGGCTAAGTGCTGCCTCAAGGAGATCGCCTCTACTTTCAAAAGTATTAAAAAAAAAATTTTTTAAATTTCCCTTACCTGTCCCCTCATGTGACAATGACACATGAGTTGGGACATGTTCATAATTTCAAAAAAAAATTTCTTTAAAATTTTTAAAACCCTAAATGAAACCTCACCCCGCCCATGGATGAGGTTTCATGTTTTTTCTACTCCCCGCCGGGGCTCCTGACCTGCCCGCCAACCTTAAGGTTGGATGGGCAGGTCCACTAATTACTTTAAGTGCTCTGTCAATGGCCTCAATTGGCTATTGACAGGTTGGCAGGCGCGCAGCTGACTTTGCTGCGCCCCCGCCTTCCTGAAAATTTAAACGGGGCGCAGTGACGTCAGGAGTTCCGCCCGATGTCATCCCGCGTCATTTTATGTGTCGGCAAGCGGGCCCCGCCACTGCTCACGGACAGTAAAATCCAGCCCATGGAGTTAATATTTTTGAGTTCTCTGGTCCTGTTCATTGAACACTTCAAACAAAAATATTTTCCTGATTCTGTTTTTTTTTAAGTTGACAGTGGGGATGTGCAGGAGTCACAGATCTTTCTGAGGAGCACTAAGGCGGTTGGAAATAGGAGGGGAGGGTAGAGTGGAAAGCAAGGTCACAAAAAAAGTTGTCTTTTTGGCAACAAAACTGACCCATGACAACTCTGAAAATTAAAAATAAAAATTGCATGAAGGAGGCTGTTAATTTTCAACTGTATTTAGAGATGGGGGTGACCAAATGAAGGAAGAGAGTCCTAGAAAATACTGGCAGGGAAACCTAGAAGGGGAAAGGACATTAAACATGTTGGAAAGGCTATTTTATTAAAACAAACAAAAAAAAAAATGCTTCCTGTAAGGACTCTATCCCATTCTCTCAGTTCTTTCGCCTCTGGCGCATCTGTTCTGATGATGCTATCTTCAAAAACAGTTCCTCTGACATGTTCTCCTTCTTCCTTAACCGAGGTTTTCCACCCACGGTCGTTGACAGGGCCCTCAACTGTGTCCGGCCCATCTCCCGCGCATCCGCCCTCACGCCTTCTCCTCCCTCCCAGAAACATGATAGGGGCCCCCCTTGTCCTCACTTATCACCCCACCAGCCTCCGCATTCAAAGGATCATCCTCCACCATTTCTACCACCTCCAGCATGATGCCACCACCAAACACATCTTCCCTTCACTCCCACTGTCGGCATTCCGTAGGGATCGTTCCCTCCGGGACACCCTGGTCCACTTCTCCATCACCCCCTACTCCTCAACCCCCACCTATGACACCACCCCATGCCCATGCAAAAGATGTAACACCTGCCCCTTCACTTCCTCCCTCCTCACCGTCCAAGGGCCCAAACACTCCTTTCAAGTGAAGCAACATTTCACTTGCATTTCCCCCAACTTAGTCTACTGCATTCGTTGCTCCCAATACGATCTCCTCTACATTGGAGAGACGAAACATAAACTGGGCAACCGCTTTGCAGAACACCTGCGGTCTGTCCGCAAGAATGACCCAAACCTCCCTGTCGCTTGCCATTTCAACACTCCACCCTGCTCTCTTGCCCACATGTCTGTCCTTGGCTTGCTGCATTGTTCCAGTGAAGCCCAACGCAAACTGGAGGAACAACACCTCATCTTCCGACTAGGCACTTTACAGCCTTCTGGACTGAATATTGAATTCAACAACTTTAGGTCTTGACCTCCCTCCTCCATCCCCACCCCCTTTCTGTTTCTTCCCCCTTCCTTTTGTTTTTTTTCCAATAAATTATATAGATTTTTCTTTTTCCCACCTATTTCTATTATTTTTAAATATTTTTAAATCTTTTATGCTCCCCCCATCCCCACTAGAGCTATACCTTGAGTGCTCTACCATCCATTCTTAAGTAGCACATTCGTTTAGATAATATCACCAACTTCGACACCTATGTTCTTTTGTTCTGTTGTCTGTGACATCTTTTGATGATCTGCTTCTATCACTGCTTGTTTGTCCCTACAACCACACCACCCCCTTCCACTTCTCTCCCCGCCCAACCCCCCCGCCCCCCCCACCACCACCTTAAACCAGCTTATATTTCACCCCTTCCTTGGATTCATCTAGTTCTCTGGAAGGGTCATGAGGACTCGAAACGTCAACTCTTTTCTTCTCCGCCGATGCTGCCAGACCTGCTGAGTTTTTCCAGGTAATTCTGTTTTTGTTTAAAAAAAGATGTACACTGATCGATCAGCAGTGTTCTGAAACCCTGCCTTCACCAAAAACAAGTACAGCAACCAGATGAAATAAAACCAGAAAGTGCTGAACATGTTCAGCAGGTCAGACAGCATCTGTGAAGAGAGAAACAAAGTTATCATTTCAAGTCAATGATGACATGTTTCTCTCGTCACAGATGCTGCCTGACTTGCTTAGTATTTCTAGCATTTTCTGTTTTAACTTCTCAGAAACCAACATATATTTGGAGAGGGAAGAAGAAGCTGAGAAACATTTGCTCCATGGTGATAAATCTGCAGTCAAACTCAAACAAAGCTTTTTAATAGATCAGAAACTTTTGTGATTGAAAAACATAAATCAAGGACTCTTGGAATATCTTATAGCAGTGCCACCTATAGGCGGTTGCGAATATAACTTGTGGACACAATTAAAATGAAAATGCCGTAGGAATGTTCGCAGGTTGTATGATATATCAATCTTAATGCTAGTTAATCTCTTATTTTGTTGCACACAGGGAATCAAGACCAAGTATAGCCTTGAGGTTAAGCAGCTTTGAAGGTTTGGGGGATAATTGCACCGTTCATATAGATAATATTCGGTCCCTATTTTGAAGTCATGTATTCTGTTTTATGACCACAACTGATATTAAATGCATACGGGCCATACTGGATTTTTCTTCGTATTCTTAAAATACTCAGCAGCAAGAAGCTCAGTAACACTTTTGGCATTTTAAAAAAAAAATTAAAAGTAAAAGTTTTATTAACAAAAAGAAAAGAAAACTGAAGCACACAAGATTACAGTTACACAGTTGAAATTAGTCTTATAAAACATTCCCACAAAAGACTCTCTGCTTGGCCAGACCTACAAGTAAACACCTACCAGGCAATTTTCCCTTTTAGCTGTTTAACTATAAAAATCTAGTAATATTACCCAAGGGAAACTGCTGTAGCTTTAATAAAGGCATGCCACACAACCTCTTAAACTTTCTTCCACTCTGCTGTGGAAACCCAAGACTTCAGAACAAACGTGCTTTTTGCAGCCCAAGACTTTTCTGGCTTGACTGGATGGCTGATTCAAATTGCACCTTCTCCCAGCCTAGAGCTGTTTCCAGAAGAGCACCCTCACACAGCCAACACCCACAGCAAACCGTTAAGCTCTCCACAGTAACTCTAAAATACCTTTTTATCCTATTCATCTCGGGTTCCATTGTTCTCACACCTCTCTGAAACTCAAATCCTTCCAAAAATGAAATCTTTCCATGTTCCTATTTTGTCCCTGCTTTTGAGTCAGTAAAATGCAATATACCCTTTTCTGTTTACCTATGGAACCCCTGTAAAATGCAAAAACATTTCTTGTCACCTCTGACTTTCCTTTGATATTCAAACGAGCTCTCTCAACTTAACTAAAAATGAAAATGTTAGATCCAACCTATTTACTTGTACCACAAACCACCATAATATCTTATTACAAATGCATAAACCTAACACCTCTATCCTTTCATGCCTTAAACCTCCCAGACAACTTGTCCGTAGTAACCTTTCCCCAGCTTAATTAAATATTTGCACGCACACACACACACACACACACACAGCCTTCACAGAATAACAAATATTACCAAAAATATTAAAAACAAATAATATCCAATCTCATATCTGTTGCAGTATATTTAATCAATATTTTTTAATATATATATTTCTGTTTAAATAGCAAAAATAGGGAACACACAAGTCAAATTGGTTGGAACACAGGGCTTTTTGCACATTGTAGACTGGGAAGTGTACTACTGAGACAATGCAATGCCACCATTAGTTGGAGGTTTTCTAAAATTTATTCATTGGATCTATGCCACGCTGTCAGGCACATTTATTTGCCCATTTCTAGGCTTTCTCCTTAAACTACTGCAGTAAGCTGTGCTGATGATGTTCCCATGATACAGTAATGAAGGAATTCCAGGCTTTTGAAGCAGCAATAATGAAAGAATGGTGATAATACATCCAAGTATGAAGGTATATGGCTTGCTGTTGATGGTCTTCCCATCATCTTGCTTCTCTTGTTGTTCGAAGGAAGCTCACTAAGTTGCAACAGTGCACCCTATAGCTCTTTCATACAGTAGCCACATTATGTGAGTGATGGAGGGAGTAAATTATGCAGTGGGAGGAGCACCCCTCAAATGCACTGGATGACATCAACAAACTTATACAGGCACTTCCAACATAAATGGATGTGTTGGAACTTGTAATGCACAGCATATGAGGTTTTGTAGACCATATATTTATATAGCAAATAAGGATGCAAGAGATATCTGTTGTGCAAACTTTGAGGAATAGCTGTGGTCTTTCTTGTCTTTATTTAATGGGAAAAAGAGCAGTTAACATATATATAAGTGCGTTGTAATATAGAAAATAACTTAGCTGTCAACCAAGACATTTCCAATCTATTCTTCTGTGTTTTGAGATACAATGTTGCTTTAGAGGTGGGTTTCTTTCATGATATTAGTGATCTTCACAACTATATACTTATCCTTTTCAATGCTGCTTTGTGCCCTTTCCCTCAAAATATATATTTGTCTTTGTGTATATTTGAAGATGTAATAGAATGATGAACTTCCAGATTATTTATAAGTCAGGCAAGATGCAGAATAAAGCTCTCTGTTCTGCCTGAGAATTTCCCTTAACCACAAGCTCAGAAACTCAAAACGAATCAATTTGATGACAGGAGATATTGAATTGTCAGTTGTAAATATAATGTGATATCTTGTACAGTAGGGCCTGGACTCAGACTGCCTGTGTAACATTTACATAGGACTTTCTCAATCCAAGAGAGGAGAATCTTTGTCTTAATCCTGTTTTAGATTTACAGGCTTGTGTCCCAGCATAGAGCTGTAATTTTACCCAATGCAACCATTTATTAACCGACAAGCTCATAAATGATCAAAAGTACAGTTTCTCAATTTTCTATCCTTTATTTTGGATGTTTTTCTTTGGTTCTAATCAATTAGTTAACGGCCCATAATGCATGCACATCCTTTCCCTAAAGGAAATAATAAGAGCCAAGATTAGTCCAGGACAAGATTGGGTTGCATAGGTTTAAGTGCAGTCTTAGACTGTCAAGGGAATTCGCCTTTGATCTGTTCTCTTTATTCTTTCCGCCCCCACCCCCACTCTAGTTTCCTTAGATAGCAAGATATCCAAATGGTGAGCAAGTGCAAGTAGATAATCTGTCAGAAATATAAACACTGAACAGCATGGCTGGACCTCATCTTGAATAGTAACAGTTGACAGTCCATCAAATTTTGTCAAACTTCAATCTGACTAAAGACGTTTTTAACAATTATTTGATGTTCTGTGGTGAATAATTGTCCAGTATAGTCGCTAGTGTTGTTAATCACCCAGACTCTTAGGTTTGGTCCTATTCTTTATTCTTGTACTGGGAACTTTATCAATATGTTTGGATTTTGCAAGCCTCAGCAATTCAGGCAAGCCTGTGTTTACAATGTGACAGTCAATGTTGCCCAGCGTCTGCAAGGCAAATTAAGCCCCGTCATTTGTCACTATTGATTTTTCTACTAAGTGATTTTAATTACATTGAAATGAACATTTCTAGCGTTAATCCTCATGTACTCTATATCCATTTATTTTAAGCTGTGAGACTGCGGGGGGAGCTTTGTCCACCAGAGCTTGAATTTATTAATTTCCCACTTACTGATGAAAAGTTATAATTAACAAAATCAAATGCATTTGTGTTCGTAGCTTTTGTTTTAAAGGGATTTTGTTTTTAACCAAATAATGGTTATTTATTTTACAGTTCATTAATGGTGCCAAGGAAATCTGCTATGCACTTCGTTCAGAAGGTTACTGGGCTGACTTTATTGATCCATCCTCAGGCCTCGCAGTAGGTATCCTCCCAGCAATTATTGTTTAATTTGTTCCTTATAAAGCTGTTTGGGAAATGAAAGCTTAACAATTAATGATTTTCTTTATGATGAAGATATTTTTCATTGTTTTTAAATTAAGCATTTTTTTAGGGTAAAAGTTTATCTTTAGTGGTTTTTTTCACCTGGTTTCAAACTTTCTTATGGGAGCTTGTCCTCATGACAGAGATTTACAAAATTTCAATTTTCTTGTGTTCCCACCCAGAGATTTAAACCAGAGGTCTGAAATGACTGAGCAGATATCTTGTTACAAGGTCCCTAACTGCTGTAATGTCTTGTATATATGATGGAAATTTAAGCAACCCAAGGGGTTTCTAAAAATTGTGAAAACACACAAATTAGGTGTAGGGCATTTGGCCCCCGAGCCTGCTCTGCCATTCAATAAGGTCATGGCTGATCTGATTATGGCTTCAGCTGCATATTTCCTGCCTGACCCTCATACCCTTTGACTTCCTTGTTGGTCAAGAATCCATCTACCTCTGCTTTAAAAATGCTCAATAAAATGGGCTGGATGAAAGAGAAAAGCAACGTGCATTACATTTAGACAAGGATGAAATCTTGACTGTGAAGAACAGCCATAATACCACTGTTCTTTGTATCGAAATGAATAGATTTTAATGTGACAATAGAATTGGTTGTGCAGTGGCAGGTAATGGGCTGGATTTTCATTCTGCGACAGAAGCTGGTTCAGAGGCGGGCATGCTGACAATTTCATGCCATCGTCTAGCATGCCGATATGCCAACGTATTCCCACCTCCAGCCTATTTCCAAGGAGGTGGCTTCAGGGGGTGATGACTACCTGTCTGCCAAAGGCAGATAACTAATCAGGCCAGTTAAAATGCCAGTTGTGGGCATTTTCACACATCATCTGGATTTTCCAGATGGAAGGCAGCTCCCTCGATCTGGCTAGAGCCCGTGGATGGCATGTTGGCAGTTCCCTGGCAGTAGGTTGAACAGGGCAAAGGTGCATCCTGCAAAAAAAAAACCAGCATAGATCACAGGCCATCCTGTGGAGGGGCTCCTTCTCTGCGATAATGATCAGGCAGATGTAAGCATATTGTTTTTGAAACATTTTTAAGTCTTCCAAGGGGTGCCTCCAACTTGAGGCACCCTCTCAGCCTCCCACCTAGAGCAGGAATGAACATCTTTCCCAGTGGAGTTAGTGGCTGCCAAGAGTCTTGAGCTCTCCCAATGGCCCTCCTGGCTGCAGTGCCCACCCCTCTCCCCCACCGCCATTTTTATTTGAATGGGATTCCCAGATAAATTAGCCCTCAATAATTTCCTCCATGGTCTTGTCATAGCCACTTCCAGTTCCTGACCTGAAATTCGACCCAAGGCCGGATCAGAACCCTAGAATTATAATTCAGCCCGACATATTTCTGAAGCCAACATGCTAATCATAGAAACATATCCATATTTTGAAGGCTTCAAAAGCATAAAGAATAGAATATATAAATAAAAAATTAAATCAAGATTTCAGCAGGTAAAAAGTAGCAGTGATCTGCCTAAGGTTAGGTCCTCTGCTCATTTTTCCACTCATAACAGTCTTGCGCTTTCCTCTACAGTTGCTCGGAGAAGCCTCCCAGTTTGAACTTCTGTGAGCAGTCCACCTGGGGAAAAGAGTACATGAGGTGGTTTCCCATTGCCTTCCTCGTGTATGCTTAAAGGAAACACAAGTCCTGTTTCTGAAGAACCTGGCTGTAGGCAGGCCATTGTTCCTCAAGGCTCTAGCTCTTTTGCCAACACCTAAAATTCACTGATTTGCCATTTGCTATGCTGACCATGGAACCCTTACCTGGGCCTTGGACGACTCGCAAAGAGTTGGGGACAACCACCTCAAAAGACCCTGCTACCTCATAGATCAAAATAAAACTTTACAAGTCATCTCAATATCTAGCCTTGTTCATATCAAAGATGTATGACCACATCAGACAGGAAGCTTTCTTCTTTTAGTAACTAATTTGGTGCAGTCTCTTGTGTTGAATATTGCACTTTTAATTTTGTGGCGGAATTGGTCTATCAATCTAAATTGGTCTATCAAAAGTTTAAATATACCAGCCTTACATCCAGGTTGCATGTTTAGCAATAACAGATTTGTTTATTGAATATCATTTCACTTCAAATAATCAAAGATTGATTTAAATAATTGTAATATTTTACTTCCATTTCTTCCAGTATTTTGGATCATACACAAATAACACACTGTTTGAAACAGATGAGCGCTATCGGCACCTTGGCTTCCGCGTTGAGGATCTTGGCTGTTGTAAAGTTATCCAGCACAAGCTTTGGGGGACACATGTGTTTGTTGGAAGTCTTTTTACAAATGCACCTACAGATTGCCTAGTAATGAAGAAACTGCAAGGGAACAACCTGCCTTGATTTCAGTCACATTTTTAATTCTGAGAGGAAGCCAAAAGCCTGGTTAAAAAGCTCTATTTTATTGATGCATTCTGGTTGTTCATAGGTATGTAGTTAAAGAAGAAAACTATAAGATGCTGAATATATCAGTGCTATTTATTTTAGTTTACCTCTAATGACATTGTAAAAGACTGATCATGAAAAATATTGCTGGGATATGTTCACTGGTATTCTATATAAAGGAAATGTCACTAAAGTGATCTGTATCAGCGGTGCTCTTAAAAACATTTTAGAACTGTTTACTGATGATATTTGGCTCATGTGTTCTGTGGTTTGGGCCAATTTCAGTGAGGCAGCTTATCTCAGTTTAGCAGATAATAAATTACATTTCCTAAAACTCAATAGTACAGACATGATTGATTCTTTCCAATTTTTGTTAAGTGACTTTTAAAGGAAAAAAAGAAAGACTTGTATTTGTATAGTGCCTTTCATGACGCCAGAATGTCCTAAAGCACTTCACAACCAATGAAATACTTTTGGAGTCTGGCCACTGTTGTAATGTAGGTAACATGGCAGCCAATTTGTGTACATCAGACTCTCTCAAACAGCAATGTGATGATGACCAGATAATGTTTTTAATTTAATTATGTTGTTTGAGGGATAAACATTGGCCAGAGAGAACTCCAAAACCCTTCTTCAGAATAGTACTGTAGAACCTGATGGCAGATGGAGCCTCAGTTTACTGCCTCATCCGACAGACGGTGCCTTCAACACTACAACATGCCCTCAGTACTGCGCTGGAGTGTATGGGTGGCTTCATGACTGCCCAACAAATTAACCAGCTGGCACAGAATGGTGTAAAACACAGAAAAAGTGCATTTTATCGAGGGGAAAGCTTTCTAGAGCAAGGTATCATGTGGAAAATGGCACAAAGACAGCAGCAGTGTCAAGAGAAGAATAACAAGCAAAGCAGTGAGTGAAACACTGCGAATTTACCACTGTCAAGACCATTTGTGCTTCCAAACCCATAACATGTTGCTGATAATGGATGAGAGGGTTTCAAGCTCCATGGCACTGAAGATTTCTGATAAATAAAGTACTGTTTAATTGGATTTTTACACGGAATAGTAAATTCTGTAGATTTTTGTTTTAAAAATGTCTTTCTGTACCCAGTAAAATATGTAATTACCTTTTTTCCTTGGAATAGAAGTGAGGAAGGTGAGTGGACTGAAATCATGCCGTGGGTGCGACAGGGTTTCTTTTCGGAAATGTTAGTACTAAGCTGAATTTTACAGGGTTCTGCCATGTGAAAAGCACCCAAATTGTAAAGCTGTTACCCTTTCTTTGCTGAGTTCCACCTGATCAAATCTGTTTTCCCTAGCTATCAACAGGTAAAGTCAAGGAACAGATCTGTTCTGCCATTCACAATGCACAGTTATTACTGTCATCTATAAAGTTACAAGCAGAGCTAGAGCATTGGCTTGTGTACCTCACTGTACCTTGTGAAATGATTTTGGTGTAACCACAGTGAGTGGATTAATGCTTACGCTGGTGTTTATAAAACAGGTCACAGTTGCTGGTGTTAGTGCAGTTTTAGAAACCAAACTTCTTGTGTCAACTGTTTCCAACAAACTTGCTACAGCTTACTCTTCAAGCATCCAAACAAGTATAATTTAAATTCGGCACCTTTGCTGTAATGAAGTGCCGCTGGCAGCTGCAGTCTGTGGCATTCCTGTAATAAATAGTCCAACCTATGCAAAGCCAACAGCAGCAGAGATGTTTTTCTATTCTCCCACAGGACGTAAGCGTAACTGGTTAGGTCAAGTTTTTATTGCCCATCCCTAATTGTCCTTGCGAAGGTGGTGGCAAGCCGCGTGCGTGAACCATTGCAGTCCATGTGGTGTAGGGACACCCACACTGCTGTTAGGAAGGGAGTTCCAGGATTTTGACCCAGCAACAGTGAAGGAACGGCAATGTAGTTCCAAGTCAGGATGGTGTGTGGCTTGGAGGGAAACTTGCAGATGTTGGTGTCCCAATGCACCTGCTGCCCTTATCCTTCTAGGTGGTACAGGTCATGGGGTTGGAAGGTGCTGTCAAAGTAGCCTTGGTGAGCTGCATTACGTCTTGTAGCTGGTACACATTGCTGCTGCTGTGCGTCAGTGGTGGACGCAGTGGATTTTGAAGGTGGTGGATAGAGCGTCAATCAAGCAGGCTGCTTTGTCCTGGATGGTGTTGAGCTTATTTAATGTTGTTGGAGCTGCATTCATCCAGGCAAGTGGAGAGTGTTCCATCACACTCCTGGCTTGTGCCTTGAGGATGGTGGGCAGGCTTTGAGGAGTGAGGAGGTGAGTTATTCTCCACAGAATTCCCAGCCTGAGACATGCTCTTGTAGCCACAACATTTATATGGCTGGACCAGTTCAGTTTCTGGTCAATGGTAACACCCAGGATGTTGATAGTGGGGGATTCAGTGATGGTAATGCCATTGAATGTCAAGGGGAGATGATTAGATTTTCTCTTGTTGGAAATGGTTATTGCCTTGCACTTGTGTGGCACAAATGTTACTTGCCATTTATCAGCCCAAGCCTCAATATTGTCCAGGTCTTGCTGCATATGGTCACAGACTGCTTCTCAGTATCTGAGGAGTCATGAATGGTGCTGAGCATTGTGCAATCATCAGTGAACATCCCCACCTCTGACATTGTGATGAAAGAAAAGTCATTGATGAAGCAGCTGAAGATGGTTGCGCCTAGGACACTACCCTGAGGAACTCCTGCAGTGATGTTCTGGGACTGAGATGATCGACCTCCAACAACCGCAACCATCTTCCTTCATCCTAGGTATGATACCCAATGGAGAGTTTCCCGAACCTATTCCCATTGACTCCAGTTTGCTAGGGCTCCTTGATGCCATGATTGGTCAAATACTGCCATGATGTCAAGGACAGTGACTCTCACCTTACCTCTTGAGTTCAGCACTTTGTGTCCATGTCTGTACGAAAGTTGTAATGGGGTCGTGAACTGAGTGTCCCCGGCAGAGCCCAAACTAAGCATCAGCAGATCGACAACCCCATCTATCACTTTGTTGATGATCGAGAGTAGACTTATGTGGCGGTAATTGGTCGGGTTGGATTTGACCTTTTCATGGACAGGAAATTCCTGGGCAATTTTCCAAAATGCCAGGCAGATGCCAGTGTACTCGCTGTGCTGTACAGCTAGTTCTGGAGCACAAGCCTTCAGTACTATTGCTGGAATGTTGTCAGAGCCCATAGCCTTTACAGTATCCAGTCCCTTCAGCCATGCCTTGATATTGTGGAGTGAATCAAATTGGCTGAAGACTGGCATCTGTAATTCTGGAGACCTCCAGAGGAGGCTGAGAATGATCACCAACACTTCAGGCTGAAGATTGTTGTAAGTGCTTCAACCTTGTCTTTTGCACTGACACGCTGGGCTCGCCATCATTGAAGATGGGGATACTTGTGGAGCCTCCTCCTCCAGTTAATTGTCCACCACCATTCATAACTGGATGTGGCAGGACTGCAGAGCTTAGATCTGACCTGTTGGTTGTGGGATTGCTTGGCTCTGTCTATTGCATGTTGCTCTAGCTTTTTGGCATGCAAGTCGTCCTGTGTTCTAGCTCCATCAGGTTGACACGTCATTTTTAGATATGCCTTATGCTGCCCCAAAGTCGATGTTGAGAACTCACAAGGTAACTCCTTCCCAACTGTATACCACTGTGCCTCCTCTGGTCAGTGTGTCCTGTTGGTGGAACAGGGATGACGATGGTGGTGGCTGGAGCATAAGGTAGATTCCATGAGTATGACTATGTCAGACTGTTGCTTGACCAGTCTGTGTCTCCCAATTTTGTCACAAGCCCCCAGATGTTAGTAAGGAGGATTTTGCAGGGTCGATGAGGCTGGGATGACCATTGTCCCTTCCAGTGCCTAGGTTGATGCAGTGTGGTCTATCTAGTTTCATTCCTTTTTGTAGACTTTGTAGCGGTTTGATACAACTGAGTGGCTTGCTAGGCCATTTCAGAAGGCAGTTCAGCGTCAACCACATTGCTATGGGTCTGGAGTCACATGTCACGTGTAGGACAGACCAGTTAATTGTGGCAGATTCCCTTCCCTAAAGGGCATCAGTGAACCAGATGGCTTTTTTACAACAATCAATGATAGTTGTCATGGTCACCATTACCGAGACTGGGTTTATATTCCAGATTTATTAATTGGATTCAAATGCCACCAGCTGCCATTGACCTCTGGAATACCAGTCCAGTGACGTTACCACTACAATCAGCATCCCACCCCGGACCACTGGACTTCTCAAAGCACTTTACAGCCAATGAAGAATTTTTGAAGCGTCGTCTCTGTTGTAATGTAGGAAACACCGCAGCCAAGTTGAGCATAGCAAACTCCCACAAACAGCAATGTGACAATGAACAGATAATCTGTTTTTATGATGTTGATTGAGGCATAAATGTTGGCTAGGAAACCAGGGAATAACTCCTTAATCTTCTTTGAAATAGTGCCATGGCATCTTCTACACCCACCTGAGCAGGCAGATGGAGCCTCAGTTTAGCATCTCATCGGAAAGACAGCACCTCCAACAGTGCTATGTGGCTCAAAGCTGAGAGTGCTATCTACTGAATTGTGGCTGATAATCCACTTACAGTTTTGTGAAAATATAAGTCAAGACCAGAAAAATACTGAAAATTCCACAGCAGCTTAACAGTTGGAAAAAGGAAAATGGTATTTTGTTCTTTCAAATTTCCAGAATTGAAGGGTACTTTAAAGAAATGTGAAACTTGATTAAAGTCCACTGGTGCAATAATAAAATTCCAATGTTAGCACGTTCTTTCATTTTTACGATGCGGTATTGAAATCTTGACCAAAAACCTAAACAGTGCGGATTGAAGCAGAGACTTTCTCCAAAACTTTTCCCAATCCAATTTTGTTATGTACATGCCTGCAGATTACTGTCATATATGCTGCACAATCCCTGCTGTACTGTGGAAGTTGTTCATTGTAGAGTAGTATATCGAAGTGTTTGAAAAGCGGTTAGCCAAAAATAAAAAATAAATCTTTAGATAAAAGCAAAATACTGTGGATGCTGGAAATCTGATACAAAAATAGCTGGCAAAACTCAGCAGGCCTGACAGCATCTGCGGAGAGGAATACAGTTAACGTTTCGACTCTGACTCTTCATCAGAACTAAAGAAAAATAGAAATGAGGTGAAATATAAGCTGTTGAGGGGGTGGGACAGCTAGAGCTGGATAGAGGGCCAGTGATAGGTGGAGACAAAGAAAAGATTGCCAAAGATGTCATAGACAAAGGGGTGTTGATGTGGTGATATTAGCTAAAGGATGTGCTAATGGTGACATTAAGGGTAGAAAGCAGGACGAGCAAGTGACAGATTGCCCTAGTGGGGGTGGGGTAGGGGGAAGGGATCGAAATAGGCGAAAAGGTAGAGATAAAACAATGGGTGGAAATAAATTGAAAAAAGTTAATAGATATAGGTGGGAAAAGAAAAATATATTTTAAAAAATATAAATTATTAGAAAAAGGGATCAGAAAGGGGGTGGGGATGGAGGAGAGAGTTCATGATCTGAAGTTGTTGAATTCAATGTTAGTCTGTAAGGCTGTAAAGTGCTTAGTCAGAAGATGAGGTGCTGTTCCTCCAGTTTGCGTTGAGCTTCACTGGAACAATGCGGCAGGCCAAGGACAAACATGTGGGCATGAGAGCAGGGTGGTGTGTTGAAATGGCAAGCGACAGGGAGGTCGGGGTCATGCTTGCGGACAGACCGAAGGTGTTCCGCAAAGCAGTCACCCAGTCTGCGTTTGGTGTCTCCAATGTAGAGGAGACCGCATTGGGAGCAGCGAATGCAGTATACTAAATTGAGGGAAGCACAAGTGAAATGCTTCAATTGAAAGGAGTGTTTGGGCCCTTGGATGTGAGGAGGGGGGAAGTAAAGGGGCAGGTGTTGCACCTTCTGCGGTTGCATGGGAAGGTGCCGTGGGATGGGGTTGAGGTGTAGGGGGTGATGGAGGAATGGACCAGGGTGTCCCAGGGAATGGTCCCTGTGGAAAGCTGCCAGGGGAGCAGGGCGGGGAGGGAAGATGTGTTTGGTGGTGGCATCATGCTGGAAATGGCGGAAGATGATCCTTTGAATGTGGAGGCTGGTGGTGTGATAAGTGAGGACAAGGGGGACCCTATTATAGTTTATGGAGGGAGAGGAAGGTGTGACGGTGGATGCGCAGGAGATGGGCCTGACACGGTTGAGGGCCCTGTCAACCACCGTGGGTGGAAATCCTCGGTTAAGGAAGAAGGAAGACATGTCAGAAGCACTGTTTTGGAAAGTGGCATTATCAGAGGCGAAGGAACTGAGAGAATGGGATGGAGTCCTTACAGGAAGCAGGGTGTGAGGAGCTGTAGTCGAGGTAGCTGTGGGAGTCGGTAGGCTTGTAATGAATATTGGTGGACAGTCTATCATCAGAAATTGAGACAGAGAGGTCAAGGAAGGTAAGGGAAGTGTTAGTTATGGACCATGTGAAAATGATGAATGGGTGGAAATTGGAAGCAAAATTGATTTTAAAAAATTTCCAGGTCCAGAAGAGAGCATGAAGCGGCACCGAAGCAGTCATCGATGTACTGGAGAAAGAGTTGAAAAATAAATCTTTAGTGCTATTTGTCAATGTTAACTGAATGTTTTTAATTGTACACTGCATGTTGGACATCCTCTTGTGCATGGCTGTGAAAAATGAGTGATGTTTAGTAAATAACCCAATGGATCTGCTTGTCTTTGTGACGTTTTATTATATGATAACGTTTTCCTACTCACAAGCTTCCTGTGACATTGCCCATGGCCAATGAGTTAGGTTTTTATATACAAGATACTAGTGAAGTTGGAAAGAAATTTCAGGAATTTGTTTCATAGAGATGGATCTCAGAGGCAGGTTACCCACCTCACCCCTCCCCCAACCACAAAGTCCATCAGTACCACGCTGACCAAAAACCCGGCTGCCCCGCAGTGATAATATGCTGGGGCCAGCTTTACTTAATTCAGAGAGAGACTTCTACTCCTAAAGAGCTGCTGGTTATTCTGATTGGCTGGCAGCTCTGTAATCTCAGCAGCACCAGAATCTCTCAGTGCAGAAGAGGGCCTTCAGCCCATCGAGTCTGCACCGACACATGAGAAACACCTGAACTACCTACCTAATTCCATTTACCAGCACTTGGCCCATAACCTTGAATGTTATAATATGCCAAATGCTCATCCAGGTACTTTTTAAAGGGTGTGAGGCAACCCGCCTCCACCACCCTCCCAGGCAGTGCATTCCAGACTGTCATCACCCTCTGGGTAAAAAGGTTTTTCCTCACATCCCCCCTAAACCTCCTGCCCCTCACCTTGAACTTGTGTCCCCTCGTGACTGACCCTTCAACTAAGGGGAACAGCTGCTTCCTATCCACCCTGTCCATGCCCCTCATAATCTTGTACACCTCGATCAGGTCGCCCCTCAGTCTTCTCTGCTCCAACGAAAACAACCCAAGTCTATCCAACCTCTCTTCATAACTTAAATGTTTCACCCAAGGCAACATCCTGGTGAATCTCCTCTGCACCCCCTCCAGTGCAATCACATCCTTCCTATAATGTGGCGAACAGAACTGCACCTTAGGTTGGATTGTCTGACCATGCCCACCGCCAGGATCGTCCAGTCCTGCTGAGCATCAGTGGATTTTTGGCTGGGCCATCAAATCTCCCGCAGCAAGTCCCACCATGACAGGGTCGGAAAATCCCAGCCCTTGTCTTTTTTTCTTAAAATATTTCAAAGCGCTTAACATACAATACATTTCTTCAAAGTGTACTATTACATATGAACACTGGAAAGTAAAGGACCAGAAAATACTCTTCAGACCCCTTAGCTAGTCCCAAAAAGACATATGCCACTCCATCTCCAAACCTCAAATATCCAGTTCTATGGATCTTACCAGACGATTGGCGGGGAATGTTGAATCCTATTTGCTAGTTTTCCAGGCGGAAAGCGGGTCTCAAGACCAATTTCTGGGTCTACCATTTCATGTTTGAATTGCATTCAAAACACATCAGACACCTTATTAGTTCAGGCAATCTAGAGGCTTACCCGGCATCAGCCTAAAACAGATGTTAGACCCTTTAATATGCTACTAAGGTGTATAATGCCTATTTTAGGACATCTTTCCAAATTAGGTCAAATTTGAGCAGTTTAACTGACAGAAGCCCAGCCAAAAGTTTTTAAGGGGGCCGCTGAAGACCAAGAGGACTCCTCCTGCAATCCATAGCGATGGTACAAGCTGCTGCACTACCCTTATTTGGCAAACAACTTGGAGTTGTAGAAAGTCACATGATGAGGCAGCCATGTTTTCTGTCTGCTTTTCAAAAATCAACACAAGCTGTTTGCAGGCACTTCCGTGAAAGCTATCACAGTGGCTGCAAGTACTTTGAGCAGCCCAGATAATTAACAGCAATACCTTCTAACTGGGAGATCCCAACGAAGAGAAGGACTCCCCCAACCTGTTCCAACTTTGAGTTCACCTGAGAAAAAAATCTCCTTGAAATTCAACCACAGGAAACCTCACAGCCTGCTGCAAATCCTTTATTTTACAAGATGTTCTCTTCAACTTAAAAGCATCGACTTCCTTCCAGAAAGCAGGCCTGCCTTCCGGGAAACCGTAGATCATAAACCAGAGATTGAGTTAACCATAATTTGTACAAGTGTATTAGCTTTACCTGTAACCAATCTTTGTGTGTATGAATGTGTTTGTAAGGGCGAGTGTGTAAGATGTCACAATTTAAATTAGGGCTAAGTGTTTGAGATAAGTAACCTATATTTTTAAAATCACAAAAGCTTGCTGCTGGCATTATTTAATTGGGATATACACAGTGAAGTTACAAAAAACCCACATCTCTTTCATGCAAAACATAGTGATCATGGGCAGTAAAGGGAACCCATAAATTCTGTCCATGATACCACAATAATGGAACAAGTACATTCTACACCAGACATTCAGAAGAGTGCAGTGAGAGTAGCCGGGCTGATTCTCAGGCTCATCACCAACAGTTATGTTTGCATACAAGTTTTTAAAAAGACCATTTTATTGATGCAAATAAGATGTAAAAGGGGATGTATAATTCAAGCATTTAAAATTATGCAGGGAACTGATATTATCGTTTCAACAAAAATAAATAAAAAAGTATAAGAATTCTGGGTTATAATATTTCTTCCAAGTTTTGTGATACCTCTTCTTGAACCCCCCTGTATAAGATATCTCCTCTCTTAAACACACACAGGAAGGATGGAAGGATGACCAATGTGAGATGTACAAAGATTTATACTGCAACTGGACAATTAGGGTTCTGAGACTGGACTTAGGGCAAGGGTTAACTCAGCTTCAGCTCTTCTACGTGTGATGTGAGAGTATTTGATATTGCTGATGAATAGCTAAGATGGGGAAAGAAAATCTATCCTCAACAGTGCAATTATATCTATTAAAATATCTCATTTTATGAAAGAAATTATTTACAAATGCTCATTGTTATGTTTTTGCAACAGATTCTGCTTACTGAAATAAGTAAAAAGAAAATCCATCACCTAAATTTGGATAATCACAGTTATTTTGCAGTTCAAAATCTATCTGGTGATACCTTGTCTGAACCAGCTGTAATTAGTTAAAAGCAAAATACTGCAGATGCTGGAAATTTGAAACAAAAACAAAAATAGCTGGAAAAACTCAGCAGGTCTGACAGCATCTGCGGAGAGGAATACAGTTAATAGTACTGGCCCTCTATCCTGCTCTACCGGTCCCACCCCCCTCAAACAGCTTACACTTCACCTCATTTCTATATTTCCGCAGTTCTGATGAATAGTCATTTGGACTCGAAACGTTAACTGTGTTCCTCTCCGCAGATGCTGTCAGACCTGCTGAGTTTTTCCAGCTACTTTTGTTTTTGTTTCAGCTGCAGTTATTGATGGATAGATATTTAAAACCACAACAGACTATGATAGAACGGGAAATGTTCGATTAAATGCCTGCTTTTCCTGAAATACATATTAACACACAAGCCCATGTCGCTAACTTCCCTGCTTGAGTTGTTTTAATGTATTCCATCCCTTTCCACGTTACACAAGTTGCAACTGTAGAATTCTCAACTTGACATTCACCTGGAAACTGTGCATTTTTAAACCTTCTCTCCTGAGGCATGCAGTTAGATTTAAAGGAGAAAATATTCACCAAAGCCACTGTTACACTGTTATATATGACACATTGTTGGCCGTCATTTGCTTAGTATTGATGTGTGATGCCTTGATTTTTTTTGTCTACAGAAAAAATTGGTCTTGCACAAGGATTGCTAATTCCCTTTCAAACCAGTTTTGAACAATCTCAGTTCCAGGGGAGAAATTAGTGTTATGAAAGAATCCATTTGTAAAAATCTGAAACAGGATGAGACAACCCTGTGACTGGTTTGACATAGTGGGCTTTCACTTCTAGGATATGGATTGATATCAGAACTGGAGGATGAAAATCTTTCTGTTTGTTGACCATTAAGGCTGTTATGCAAAATAGGTTTGAACAGTCACAGCCTAGCCCCTATGGGATGCCAGGCTAGGCCAGCATTTATTGCCCATCCCTAATTGCCCTTGAGGTGGTGGTGAGCTGCCTTCTTGAATCGCTGCAGTCCCTATGGTGTGGTTACACCCATAGTGCTATTAAGGAGGGAGTTCCAGGATTTTGACCCAGCGACAGTGAAGGAACAGGGATATATTTCCAAGTCAGGATGGTGTATGGCTTAGAGGGGTATTTTCAGGTGATAGTGTTCCCATGCCTCTGCTGCCCTTTGTCCTTCTAAATGGTAGTGGTTCTGGGTTTGGAAGGTGCTGTCTAAGGAACCTTGCTGAGTCCCTGCAGTGCTCCTTGTAGATGGTACACACTGCTGCCATTGTGCATCTTTGGTGGAGGGACCGAATATTTGTGGAAAGGGTGCCAATCAAGTGAGATGCTTTGCCTGGGTAGTGTCAAGATTCTTGAGTGTTGTTGTAGCTGCACTCATCCAGGTAAGTGGAGAGTATTCCATCACACTCCTAACTTGTTCATTGTAGATGGTGGACAGGCTTTGGAGAGTCAGGAGGTGATTTACTCGCTACAGGATTCCTAGCCTCTGACCTGCTCTTGTAGCCACAGTATTTATATGGCTAGTGCAGTTCAGTTTCTGCACAATGGTAACCACCAGGATGTTGATAGTGAGGGATTCAAAGATGATAATGCCATTAAACATCAAGGGGTGATGGTTAGATTCTCTCTTGTTGGTCATGGTCATTGCCTTACAGTTGTGTGGTGCGAATGTTACTGGCCACTTATCAGCCCAAGCCTGGATATTGTCCAGGTCTTGCTGCAGTGGGACATGGATTGCTTCAGTCTATGAGGAGTTGTGAATGGTGCTGAACATTGTACAAACATCAGCAAACATCCCCACTTCTGACCTTACACTGGAGGGAAGGTCATTGATGAAACAGCTGAAGATGGTTGGGCCTAGGACACTATCCTGAGGAACTCCTGCTGTGGTGCCCTGCAACTGAGATGATTGACCTCCAACAACCACAATCACCTTCCTTTGTGCTAGGTACAACTCCAACCAACAGAGAGTTTTCCGCCTGATTCCCATTGACTCCAGCCTTGATATGGCACCTTGATGCCACACTCAGTCAAATACTGCCTTGAATTCAAGGGAACTCACCTCGGGAGTTCAGCTGTTTTGTCCATGTTTGAACCAAGGCTGTAATGAGGTCAGGAACTGAGTGGCACTGGTGGAACCCAAACTGAGTGTCAGTGAGCAGATTGTTGCTAAGCAAGTGCCGTTTGATAGCACTATTGATGACCCTTTCCTTCACTTTACTGATGATCCAGAGTAGGCTAATGGGGCCGGGTTGGATTTGTCCTGCTTTTTGTGTACAGGACATACCTGGGCAATTTTCCACATAGCCAGGTAGATGTCAGTGTTGTAGCTGTACTGGAACAGCTTCCCTATACCTAGCAATCTGTGGGGTAATCATCCTTTGAAATGTATGCTTCAGGGAACTTTCTCCCTCCTGAATGTTGCACAGTGTGTCCAATTAATACTTAAGTTATACAAGTATATGTTCAAGGAGTGAAAGCTTTTTCTTCATACATACATATTCACCCTGTGTCGTATGTGAGAATCAACAGGTTCATAACATGCATGACATACTCTGATCCACACTTAACTAATTGTTTTCAACCCAGCAGATATTTAACCCAAATCTTTTAAATCTTTTATATCACTTTAATTCATTATAATTGCTTAATTGCCCTAGTTGTGTGACCAGTGGCAAAGGAACAGCAAACACCATTCACCTCACTGACAGCTCTCCACAAAGATTCAACTTGCTTTGGAGTGGATGCTTCAGATCATCGGGTCTCTTTTCCTATGTTGTGCCCTCAAAAGGGGATCTGTGTCATCTGTGAGCAGGATGAGAGACTCTTCAACCAATCAAATTGAAAAATCCACACTGCCATGGAGCTTCCAAACTAAGAAGTACAAAGCAGGAAAAATAAATCAGATTTGAATCATGTGCCGAGAAAATGAAGTAAATATTTGGAAATTAGAGGTGAGTGATAAAAGAGCCTGATAAGAAAATTGGATTTTTAGAAAAAATTAATAAATATCCAATACTCCTTTTCTTCAGAAGGAATGAAACCCCATAATTGTAAAAATGATTTTTCATGGCCAGTGAGGCCAATATATCAGAGAGACTCCCAGATGTGATAATCTATGTGCAACAGAGGATACTCCAACCCATGTCAGGGTTCTTGACCAATTCTGTCCTACAAGGTATGGACTCACATTCTTTAATCAAGTCAGAGAGATAACTAAGTATCACAAAGAAATACAAAGTTAATACTTAAAAATGGAATAGATATACAGCGAGACTTGGTTCTGACAATTCCTGCTTCTGAGCACTCTGGGGCACAATCTTCTCTCCTTCTCTTCTGTGTTTTGTTGACCATTGACTGTCTTCTTCCTCTAGATGTATGCCAATACTGTCTCTTAGCTACTTTCTTTTCTCTCCATCAAGAGGCCCTTTCCATGCCATATTAGGCCATAGTTTGTCCTAGCCAGAAGATAAGGCTGAAACATTTGCAACAATCTTCAGCCAGAATTGCCAAGTGCATCATCCATCTTGGCCTGCTCCAGATGTCCCCAGCATCGTAGATGCCCATCTTCAGCCAATTCGATTCACTCTACATGATATCAAGAAATGGCTGAAAGCACTGGATACTGCAAAGGCTAGGGGCCCTAACAATATTCTGGAAATAGTATTGAAGACTTGTGCTCCAGAACATGCCGTGCCCCTAGCCAAGTTGTTCCAATACACCACGACGGGGGTATCTACCCAGCAATGTGGAAAATTGCCCCAATATGTTCTGTCCACAAAAACAGTACAAATCCAATTCAACCAATTACTGCCCCATCAGTCTACTCTTGATCATTAGTAAAATGATGGAAGGGGTCATCAATGGTGCTATCAAGCGGCACTTGCTTAGAAATGACCTGCTCACTGACTCACAGTTTGGGTTCCGCCAGGATCACTCAACTCCTGACCTCAATACAACCTTGGTTCAAACACGGACAAAAATGCTGAATGCCCGAGGTGAGATGAAATTGTCTGCCCTTGACATCAAAGCAGCATTTCACCGAGTGTGGCATCAAGGAGCCCTCGCAAAACTGAAGTCAATGGGAATCAGGGGAAAACTCTCTGCTGGTTGGAGTCGTAGCTAGCACAAAGGAAAACGGTGGTAATTGTTCGAGGTCAATCACCTCAGTCCCAGGGCGTCACTGTCGGAGTTCCTCAGGGTAATATCTTCAGCCCAACCATCTTCAGCTGCTTCATCAATGACCTTCCTTCCAACATAAGGTCAGAAGTTGGGATGTTCGCTGATGATTGCACAATGTTCAGCATCATTCGCAATTCTTCAGATACTGAAGCAGTCCATATCCAAATGCAGCAAGACCTGGACAATATCCAGGCTTGGGCTGACAAGTGACAAGTAACACTCATGATACATGAGTGCAGGGCAATGACCATTTCCAACAAGAGAGAATCTAATCATCGACCCTTGACATTCAATGGCATTACCATCGTTGAAGTCCCAACTATCAACATCATAGGGGTTACCATCAACCAGAAACTGAACTGGACTAGCCTTTTAAGTACTGTGACTACAAGAGCAGGTCAGAGGCTAGAAATCCTGCAGAAAATAACTCACTTCCCAACTTCCCAAAGTCTGTCCACCATCTATAATACACAAGTCAGGAGTTTGATGGAATACTGTCCACTTGCCTGGATGAGGGCAGCTCCAACAACACTCAAGAAGCTTGACACCATCTAGGACAAAGCAGCCTGCTTGATTTGCACGCCTTCCACAAACATTTACTCCCTCCACCACAGATGCACAGTGGCAGCAGTGTGTACCATCTACAAGGTGCACTGCAGGAACTCAGCAAGTTTCCTTAGACAGCACCTTTCAAACCCAGAACCGCTACCATCTAGAAGGGCAAAGGCAGCAAATTCATGGGAACACCATCACCTGGAAGTTCCCCTCTAAGCCACACACCAACCTAACTTGGAAATATATCACTGTTCCTTCACTGTCGCTGGATCAAAGTCCTAGAACTCCCTCCTTACAGCACTGTGCTGTACCTACACCCACAGTCACTGCAGCAGTTCAAGAAGGCAGCTCACCACCACCTTCCCAAGGGAAGTTAGAGATAGGCAATAAGTGCTGGCCTAGCTAGCGATGCCAACATCCGATGAATGAGGAAAAAACATGATTGGATTCAACTAACATCACTGAGTCCATGGACTCCCTATGTTCCAATACATATAGGTGCTTCCTGTTTTTCCAAAGGTTCTAAGATTCACATTCCTTTTGAAGGTTAACTTCTGCAGTTCTGTAGTTTCACATTCATCTTATCCTGCCTTTCTGAAAGCAAGCACTGAGGTCTCCATCTTATTTCTCCCATTGTTCTGACGTAAAGGTTTTAACAGAGTATAGCCTTGAAAAATTATTTCATAATAAAGCAAACATTAACTCAAACAGACTTCCACATATTGGTACACATAATATATAATGAATTCTATTAGCTTAACTGTACTTTCTTTACAAGCATAAAATATGTTGTAGTCTGTCGACCCTGCAGTGCATTGATTCGGCTTGAGGGCTTCCTTCCATCTGCATAACTCTCCCTTTTTCAGGGTGAGCTACGTGCAGTTTCACATACACATATTCCAACATTGACAATTTGACTTTTTCAGCAAAGCTAACCATCACGCTTTGAAGTCCAGCCTTGAAATTACAGTTTCTTAAGAAGAATGTTACAGGGTGATTATTATCAACAAACCATAACACTATACTAAACCTAACAGTTGTTCATCAATAATTAGAACTCATTCATTACGCCATTGAGAATTCACCCATTCCAGGATGCAACAGCCCATTTCTCTTGAGCTGTTTTAGTATGAAACTAGTTGGCAAGTAACCAAGTTCAGGCTGTTGCAGTCATGTCAATGCCAAGTCTTAATGAAGAAGACATCAACAGAGCAGAGTACCTCTGACATCTGGTAAGTGAGCAGGGTATCTCTGACAGCAACTTCTGGATTTCCACATTTCTCTGTGCATGCGGGGACTCCAGAATTTGTTGTCCAATGTATGTTATAGTAATGGTAAGTGAAGAATCCACCTTCAGACACCATGAAGTAGGCTTCATAGTCTTGAGTATATTAACAGCAAGTCTTTAATAACAACTCAATACTATATAAATATATACAGTAGAAGTTACAGATATGGAGCTGACTTATCCTAGGTCTTTAGACATTGGTGTCTATCTCTAGACTAACTCTGGGGCATGTGCCTTCTTATATCGCTGTGTGGGCGGAGCTGTACTCAGTCCCACATTAACCCTGTATGTACCAGATCCTACTATTACATCTCCCCCAAATCTTTATTCCATGGATATAGAGTTACTTTAGTTTACTTCAAGTCTTATATTGTTAAAAGTCTTGTGCATTTACCTTATTGTTACAAACTTAATGCTATTCCAACATTATAGCTATTACAGTATTAACATTAACAATGTTCTCACTACCTCATCTCCCCCTTCAAGTCTTTGAAGTTAGAGGTTCCGGCAGTCTGGAGTTTTATAACCCTTCCAAATTTCTTTCGGTGTCCTGTTGGGACAGTGTTAGGCTCTGTTGGATCTGGCTCTTGTTGTTAGCTTGGAGGTTGGACTGGCATCTGGGTATGATTTCATCCGTTTCTTCCATTGCTTGATGTTAAACCATGCCTGGTTAGTCTGGATGGTTTGGCGGTGCATGGCTGTTGTTACTCTTGATCGTTTATTGCAGGGTGGACGAAAAAGGTATTTGTTGGTTTGGCCTTTTCTTCTTTTTTCTGTCTGGGCCATTGGGAAGCTCTCTGAGGCTGAGAAAGGGTGTTCTTGTGGCAAGAAGGAGATTGAGTAGCATGCTCACCTGTATTTTGTTGTTGATGGTGCAAGACAGTTACAAGGCTCCAGCATCCCTTGTGGTTCTGGCACAATGGCTGGAAGTTGCCCTGTGTGCACAGTGGCTGGTGTGCCTACCGACTGCACCATTATCATAGTTGGAGGTAGAGGGTGCTCACACTGATGATAATTTTCTGGTGCCACTTCCACTGGAGGTAATCTCGTATGAAAAGGCACTGAGGACTTTCCAGGACCTGGAATGATGATGGACAAACCTGCTCCGCATAAAGAGATGGAAGATCACAGGTGAAATCAGAGTCTAAATACCCTTTAGTGTTTGATGACTCAGGACATGCTGTTCTGACTGGCTAACAACTGTGATAGTCTTGACATCTCCTGTCGTCTGAAGGAGATCGAGGGCTATGCAGGTGCCTCTGCTCAGGACAGAGAAAGTCTCATTCCAGACAATATACATCAGCTCAAGGATCTGACTAGTGCCACACCTCAGTAACTCAAGGAACATTGGGAATCGGACTCCCCCGCTCTCTAAAGTGACAGAACTGTCACACTGGCACCTGAATCTAATTTAAAATTTGTTAGATGACCATTTACCAGGATGTCAGCATTCCAAAGCTAAGAGCCGCATTCTCTGATGTCACCGAAGAAGCACTGGTTGTACCTTGTGGGTTATCTTTGGGATGTCTGTGCAGTGCTGGGGTTTTAACTTGCCCAGTTTACCAAATTGTCCCTGTCAGTTGTAGTGGAAGCAATTGGGCAGAGCTTGCAGGACACTGATCTTTCCTGTGAGGGCGCTTCACACCGCAGCGCCGGCAAGGTCTCTCTGCTGGGCGGTTCAGGAATTGCTTTCCCTAATTTGGGTGGTTCCTGTGTTTTTATGACCTGATATGGTGGACTGAGGGTTGGCTTCTGCTCCAAGTTGCGTTCTCCCTTAGGATGGTCCCATGTGTTTCATGTAGCTCAGACAACCTAACTAGTTGGATTGCCTTGTCTAGGGTAAGATCATCTTTAGCTTGTAGGAGGTCAGAGAGTGAATCAACCACAAAACCCACCACAATTCTGTCTCAATGAGCTCAGACTTTAAATTGTCATATTCACACCTTCTGCCAGCCTGTAGAGATCATTTATGAAGGAATCGATAGATTCCCTGGGCAGTTGGGCTCTCTTATTAAGTTTGGTTCTCTCCAATAGTTTATTTGATCTCAGGTTGAAATCAATGTCGAAGGATTTTAAAACATCCTCAAATTTGGTAGATGGCTCATCAATATATTGTGGTGCAATGGTGCAATCTGCAATTGGCCCAGAAGTAGAGAAGTGTATTGATTTGCTCGGCTTCTGATTTTTAATTTAGATCAGTAGCAATGCTGTATCTTAAAAATCTTTTCCTCTAAAGACTCTAATTATTTGACTGCTCTGGGCCATGAGTGAAACCCAGTGAAGCTGGAAGTGTGAAATTGTGATCTGTTTTGAAGATTTTAAAAGTGTGAGTACAGCTTTAAGAGATTACAGACTTCTAAGATGGCATTGCCATTCACTGCTGAACAATGGATCTTCCCATGCTTGCCGGTTTTTGGCAAGCTTTCCAAAATGGCAGCGGCACTCTTCTGCCTGAAGAAGAAGGGCCTGCAATGATTGCATGGGTCAGCTGACTGCTGCCTTAAGAACCGCAGGCTTGCTGTTTGGGGAATCAGATGGTTCTGAGGTACCCAAAGTAGACAAAACTAATTATTAACTTAATTTATTTTTCTTTGCTGAATTCGGGAGCGTGTTGAGACTTGGAAAGGGTGATCAGGATTAGCAACGGGTTTCTTTCAAATGGTGCTTCTGACTGAATGAATGAAAAGGAATTTCTTAGGACTGGATGGCCTAAAATTTAAAAAAAAAAGAATCTCACCCTTGCAGTTTGTGAGCTCTGCTTGCTGAAGCTGGACTTCCAAGGGAAATTCAATGGAGTCGTATGCTGGAGTTAAACTTCTACCTTTTCACTTCCAGGTTCTTCTCTCACTGGAGATCTTAATTTCTGCTGAATTTTCTCCACGTCTGCACCTTCAGTTGGGGGTTTGTTTCAGTTCAGAAGCCACTGAAGGTGTCTTTTTCTTACTTTTCTGCATTCTTGTGAGGATAAGGGTTTTTGATCCAGGCGCTGCCACCATGGAAAATCCTGTTCCGGACATCATGATGTAGGCTTCATATCTTGAGTATATTATCAGCAAGTCTTCATTAACAATTCATAGATATATACATGTGTACAGTAGAGGGTACAGATGTGAAGCTGACTCCATCCTAGGTCTTTACACATCTCTGTCCATCTCTAGACTGACTCTGGTTCTGGGTCATGTGCCTTCGTATAGCACTGTGTGGGTGATACTGTACTCAGTCCCACATTAACCCTGTATGTACCAGACCCTACTATTACAGTAAGCGCAGTTGACCTCACTACTATTAGTACACCAAAATCAACATCATTATGATTTGAAAGATGTTTTGTCTCATATCTCATAGTCAAAATTGCAAATTAGAGATTGGATGTACATTTATTATTTTAAAAAGTATTTGATCCTTTCTTGCCACTGCTGCTCCTGGTTAATGTTTTGGAAGTGTAAAGGGATTGGGTGGGAAGAAAGCAATCCAAAATAACAATGGATAGATAGGTTACAATTTCTATAATTGGAGATTGGCTACAATTTATAGAAATTGACTACAATTTCTATAAAAATTCCAGTGTAATGGATAACACTTATTCTTCTCAAAATTATGTTATGAGAATTTCCCTTGGTGATGATGCCATTCATTAAATCTCTCATTATTGCATGGCTGCTCATTAGCTAGTAGTAATATGTAAAGCCTAAGTTAATTATCACCATCAACAAAATAAAGCCATTTAGTTCAACACAACAGCATCTTAGGTTTTAGAATGCCGTTGGCTATTGCGCATTTATAAAAGACTTCACTGGTGGAAAACATCAAAAGTGAGAATGGTGATAAATGTTGAAGTGGAAAATTTAATTTTTTGAAAACAAACTTAAGGATGAAATTTATTTTCAGATTTTTTTTCTTAAAATACTAATTGTGGGAAAATAAAATCCCATGGAAATAACATCCATTTTTAAATAAAAGGAATCTGCAATTTTAAATGGTGTTACATGTCTATCAGGCGAAGGATTCTGAAAAAAAACTCCAATTATAGTCATCGTCCAGCCAGTACGATTACTTTTAAAAGCATCATATAAGAAAGGTTCAGTGGAGCAAAAAGTAGTAAATGATTTAATTCATTCTTCATACACATTTAAGAAACTGTCATCTAACATTATCCAACACGTTTGTGTCTGAAACTGGAGGAGTGTTTCTGAGGAGAAGAGAGCAGGTCCAAAGAACGTTGCAAAGATATCGGTGAATAGAGCGTTAAGTGATAGCACAAATTGGAGAAAATCGAAGAAGGAGACTATTGTAGGGTGGCCAAGTTGTACTATTAATGATAGAGTTGATCTGCATCACTTCTTGGGAGGAAACTTTAAATTTATTTACAATATACTCAGCAGCAACTACACGCATGCTTTCAACTCCAACTCTATCTCTACACTGACCGCTGCACGGCCCGCGCTACTCTCCTATTGGTTGCTGCAGATCATGTGATCTTCCTTAACACGTATTATTCTTAAAGGTACATTACACACTAAATAAACCCATAATTACTACATAGACGTACTTGATCCAGAAGGTGAAGGAGCCATTTCTCTCTGAGACTGGTGCTCCTCCAAGGCCATGAGCACAGAACATAAGAACATAAGAAATAGGAACAGAATTAGACCATTTGGCTCCACGAGCCTGCTCTGCCATTCAATAAGATCATGACTGATCGTCTTGTGTTTCAATTTCCACATTCCCATCCACCCCTGATAACCTTCGACTCCCTTGCCTAACACGAATCTATCCACCTCGGCATTAAAAATATTCAATGACCCCCACCTCAACCACCTTCTGTGGCACACAGTTCCAAAGTCGCACAACCCTCTGAGAGAAAAAAATTCTCCTCATCCCTGTCCTAAAAGGGCGACTCCTAATATTAAAACAGTGCCCCCTAGTCCTGGACTCAACCACAAGAGGAAATATCCTTTCGACATCCACCCTATCAAGACCATTCAGGATCTTGTATACTTCAATCAAATCACCCTTTGCTCTTCTAAACTCCAATGGAACCAAGCCCAGTCTGTCCAACCATTCCTCATAAGACAACCCACTCATTCCAGGTATCAATCTAGTAAACCCATGTAGTCAATGTGTAACCGCACCCAGGGTCTACCTGGATGTAAATACATTGCACCCCGTTTAAACAAACTCCTCGTTGTGGTGTCGCACGGAGTTATGCTATGAAGCAGTGGTATGCTCTAATTGAGTTCCTGTGTTGAGGTCTGTACTGTAAAGAGACTTGCCAGCCTGCTGCTCCATGAATTTGCTCAGTCCTGTTTGCCTAGTGATTTCAATTTCACCAAGTTCCTCTCTCCCTTTCACCTCCTCATTTGCAGCTATTACTGGAATGTTTTTTGTATCCTCTAAGGTGGACACAGAAACAAAATATTTATTAATTTCTTCCGCCATTTCCTTATTATCTACCTTAACTCCCCACTGTCACTCTCTAGAGGACCAACACTCACGTTACTTACTCTTTTCTTCTTTAAATACCTGTGGAAACTCTTGCTACTCGTTTTTACATTTCTAGCTAGCTTTATCTCATACTCTAATTTCTTTCTCCTGGTTAACCTTTTAGTCATTCTCTGCCATTTTTTATATTCTGACCAGTCATCTGTCCTGCCACTCATCCTTGCAGAGTTGTATGCTTTTTCCTTAAGTTTGATGCTTTCCTTAACTTCTTTAGTTAACCACGGATGGTGGGTCCTCCCCATATAATAGGAATGTACTTATTCTGAATACTCTGAAATATTCCCTTAAATGTCTGCTCTCTTGATCTATCCACCAGCCTAGTTTCCCAGTTCACTTCAGCTAGATAAAAGCAAAATACTGCAGATGCTGGAAATCTGAAACAAAAATGAAAATTGCTAGAAAAACTCAGCAGGTCTGACAGCATCTGTGGAGAGAAAGACAGAGTTAATGTTTCAAGTCTGTATGACTCTTCTTCAGAACTAAAGAGAAGTAGAAATGTGATGAAATATATAGTGTTTAAGGGGGATGGGACAGGTGAAGCTGGATAGAAGGCCAGTGATAGGTGGAGGCAAAGGAGAGATTGCAAAAGATGTCATAAAGATAAGGTAGAAGAGGTGTTGATGGTGGTGATACTGGCTAAAGGAGGTGCTAATGATGACATTAAGAGTAGAAAGCAGAATGAGCAAGTGACAGATGGCCCTAGTGGGGGTGGTGTGGGGGAGGGGACGGTGTGGGAGAAAAGATCGAAATAGGCTGAAAGGTGGGGATAAAACAACGAATGGAAATAAATTTTAAAAATAATAATAGAAATAGGTGGGAAACAAATATATATAAATAAAAATTTAAAAATAAATATTTGAAAAAAGGGGATCAAGAAGGGTTGAGAATGGAGGGGAGAGTTCATGATCTGAAATCGTTGAACTCAATGTTCAGTCTGGAAAGTTGTAAAGTGCCTAATCAGAAGATGAGGTGCTGTTCCTCCAGATTGTGTTAAGCTTCCTTGGAACAATGCAGCAGGCCAAGGACTGTCATGTGGGCATGAGAGCAGGGTGGAGTTTTGAAGTGGCAATTGACAGAAGGCCTGGGCCATACTTGCGGACAGACCAAAGGTGTTCTGCAAAGCGGTCACCCAGTCTGCGTTTGGTCTCTCCAATGTAGAGGAAACCGCTTTGGAAGCAATAGACCAAATTGAGGGAGGTGCAAGTGAAGCACTGCTTCATTTGAAAGGAGTATTTGGGCCCTTGGACAGTGAGGAGGGGGGAATTAATGGGGCAGGTGTTGCACCTTCTGCGATTGCATGGGAAGGTGCCATGGGAGGGGGATGAGGTGTTGGGGGTGATGGAGGAGTGGACCAAGATGTCCCGGAGGGAACAGTCCCTACCGAATGCCGATGCAGGGGGTGAAGGGATGATGTGTTTGGTGGTGGCATCATGTTGGAGTTAGCGGAAATGGCGGAGAATGATCCTTTGAATACCGAGGCTGATGGGGTGAAAAATGAGGACAAGGGGGATCCTATCATGGTTCTTGGGGGGAGAGGAAGATGTGAGGGCAGAGGCACGGGAGATGGGTCGGACACGGTTGAGAGTCCTGTCAACCACCATGGTTGGGAAACCTTGGTTAAGCAAGAAGGATGGCATGTCAGAAGCACTGTTTTGGAAAGTGGCATCATCGGAACAGATGTGATGGAGGCAAAGGAACTGAGAGAATGGGATGGACGCCCCTCCAGTACTGTCTGCTTGGTCCCATTACCCTGCCTCACTGACAGTCACATCTTCCTGAACCTCACTGCTGACCAAAAAAGATGTGTGACTGTCTTCTGGAACAAAGTATCCAGGTATTTCTCCCTCTCTGTTATGTTGCGCAGTGTATGCAGTTTGGCTTCCAGATCAATAATCCTGATCCAGAGTTTTTCGCATGCTTACGCTTCCTGCAGGTGTGTGTGTCATGGATTTACTTTGCCGTCCAAATTCCCACATTCTACAGCTACAACATAACACCTGTCCCACCATTCTAACTTAGGTTATTTAGTTAATTTACTTTAATTACTTTCTTCCTATGTATGCTACAATTTACTGTGCTTATTGAATGCTGGTACCACTGACAACTAAAAGTTATATGTTTCCTAACTACAAAAGTATATTTTTAGATGTTTGTTTAAATTACTTGATTTTAATTGTTTTTTATTATCTTAATTGTTTTATTTTAATTTTAAAGATTTCAAATTTTAGTTTATTATTTTAAAGTTTTAGTTCTTTTTATTTATAGATCTACCTGTACTCACCTGTCCTAAGCTAGCTTTTCACACACTGTCCCCTAGACTGAGCAATTATCTGCCAATGAACTTATTAGCTTCCTGTGACATCACAGCTGTTTTTTTTCTCTTTTTCCTTCTACTGCATCGCAGCAGCTGAAATAGCAAAACAGGCACTCCTCAGCTCCGCTCCAACTCCCAGCAAGGTTGGCCTCACTCGAATCCCTGGTCTGAATTTATAAGCACTGCTCCACTCCCGACTGTCCCCCACAGGTCCATACTCCATTCCGACTCCCAGCAAGTTAGGTCTCAATCGAATCCCCAGCCTGTACTTATAGGTGCTTCTCAGCTCCCGATTATCTCCCGCAGGTCCATTCCACTCTGACTCCCAGCAAGGTAGCTGGGTAACATGAACTCCAATGTGAATGATATTTTCAAGAGCATTGTAGGTGAGGGGTCTCAACTGGCCCATTACACAAGTGCCACATTATCAGTCCCTGAGAGATCCAGACTGCCAAGCATTTGTTGCTGCCCAGGGAGCTGGCCAAGCATCCATGTCACAAGGGACAAAGGCGGTGACCAAGTATGGCAGCACCAATTAAAACTCCACAATATACGAAAGCAAAAGTACAGAGTTTTCAAATTTTGGTTCATTATTTTAAAGTTTAAAAGTACGTTTTCAAATGTTGGTTTATTATTAATAATAAATAATTAAACTGAGCAAACAGAGCCTGTTGTTGTTGCTTAATGGCTCATTGCAATCATATTTTCTGCATTTGAGGGAGTGGATTAATTACCTGGTGAAAGATTTACTGTGAGTAAATGTTTAAAAACTTTGTGTATATTTGTGTAACACAAATGGCCACATAGGAGTTATGAAGGTGTAATCCAATTTCCTGATTCTCTTGTCTGGACTGTTAAAAGCTCCTGCTTTGTAACTCAGTGAGATATATGAAAAACAAATCTTCATGTTTGCTTGCATTGAACAAGCTGATTTTGAAATTATGACATATCAAATTCATTACATACTTTAACTAAAGAATAAACAGGTTAACATATCTGTCAAAATAGTTGAGGGAAGATTTTCATTCCAATACATTGTGTACAAATGTTAATACCCAAAGGAGTAATTTCAATACTAGATGGTGTGGAAGCTGTGGAATAAATGTAATATGGAAGCGACGGCAACAAAAAAACTAAATGTGTTTAACATTATGTAGATACAGCTTGTAAGAAACCGGGGTCTTTAATAAATTAGTATTTTCCACATAGGATAGAACTTTTATGAGATAAGCTAAACAACATTAATTGTCTCTCTGGAAAGGCAATATCTAAACACTTTGGCCGGGATTTACCAGCCTCAGCATGGTAGTCCCGCTGCGGTGGATGCAGCGAGCCAGCCAAAAGTCCATTGATTCCGGAGGGGACCAGAAGATCCTGCTGGTGGGTGGGACTAGAAAACCCTGCCCTTCAACTTCTAAACAGTCCCCAGAAATGACAAGGTCACTTGGTTCAGGCTGCCATGTTGACATTCCTAAGTTGGTAGGATGGCGTATTTGTGTAGCCCCTTATCTATGCAAGTGTTTCGAAAGGGTCAGGATATGACCCTCAGCATGGTAACAAACAGGGGAGGAGGTAACCACCCTGACATTTTGGGTACCTGTCCTGTATCCATTGGTCAGAAGGGTTTGAACAGATGATTGACACTGGGTAAGCTACCAGACCCTAGAAAAAGGGTATATTAAGAAGAGCTCAGGAACAGGGGGCAGTGCTGGTGAGGTGGCAGTGCTAACCAGGCAGCTGCCTTCTTCAGATGGGAGAGGAAGAGGAGGGTGAGGAGGAAGACTGAGGGAAGAGTTCCCCAACACTTCAGCTAGAGAGCAGAATACTGCTATCACAAGCTGCTGAAATCAACACATTCTGTGCCAACCATCTGTTCATCCCCTGGGATCAGTAAACTGCTCTCAACTGTCACAGGTTGTATACTTTTCCTCTCTAATTAATTAATGCATCATATCTAAATTGTTGCTTCTTAATAAACTACCTTAAAATTACTTACAAACAGTTGACTGCCTGTCTTAGCTTTCTGAGGCCCTGAATCCAAAAATCTTACAAGCTTCAGTAATGCCAATTTCTTATTTAACCTAGAATGAACAAGGGATGGTCATTCAGATCCTGGTCTATATTTATCCCTCAATCAACATCATTAAATTAGATTATCTAGTCATTATCATAGTGCTAATTGTAGGAGCTTGTTTTGCTCAAATTGGTCAAAGTGTTTACTGCATTGCAACAGTGACTACATTTCATTTTTCTCATTCATGGGATGGTGGGTGTCGCTGGTAATGCCAGCATTATTGCCTATTAGTGCTATTAGGGAGCGAGTTCCAGAATTTGGACCCAGTAAAGAAACTGAAGGAATGGTGATATCGTTCCAAGTCAGGGTGGTGTGTGGCTTGGAGGGGAACTGGTTCCCATGTGTCTGCTGCTTGTGTCCTTCTAGTTGGTAGAGGTTGCAGCTTTGGAAGATGCTGTTGAAGTAGCCATGTGTTGCTGTAGTACATCTTGTAAATGGTATACACTCCTGCGATTAAGTGCCAGTGGTGCAGAGTGAATGTTTAAAGTGGTGGATGAGCTGCCAGTCAAGGGAACTGCTTTGCCCTGGATGGTCTTGAGTTTCTTGAGTGTTGTTGGATCTGCAGGCTATTGGGGAGTATTCCATCATACTTTTTACATATAGTTTGTCAAAGGTGGAAAGGCTTTGTGAAATCACTCCCACAGAATTCTTAGTCTCTGTTCTTGTAGCCACAGCATTTATATGGCCAGTCCAGTTAAATTTCCGATCAATGGTACCTCCCAAGGACAGATGGCTGGATTCTCTCTTGATGGAAATAGTTATTGCCTGGCACTTGTGTGGTGCAAATGTTGCTTGTCACATATCAGCACAAGTCTGAATGTTGTCCAGGATTTGCTACATATGGACACGAGCAACTTCAGTATCTGAGGAGTAGTGAACACTGTGCCATCATCAGCAAACATCCCACTTCTGACTTTAAGATGGAAGGACGGTGATTGATGAAGCAGCTGAAGCTGGCTAGGCCGAGGATATTACCTTGAGGAACTCTGGCAATGCTGTCCGGGGGCTGAGATGATTGGCCTCCGACAATCACAATCATCTTCATTTGTGCTAGGTGTTATAGTCAGGTGAGAGTTGTAAGATTGTTCCCCTTTTTTCTGCCCCTTAAATAACTGCAACATGTCATGTTTTAAAGAAGAAGTGTTTTAATCCCTTGAGTGCTGTGAGTTTCACAAACAGACTCAAGACAGGCTTTCTTTTAGGTTTAAATTAAAAGAAAGAATCAATGTTTATTTTCTCACCACCCAAAATTGCAACAGCACCACTCATTCATTCACACAAGATACGCAGACAAGAAAAGTTGATTACAAAAGATGCAGCATGCACTTAGATTTCTTTAAGAGTCAAAAAATTCACTTTTAGTATTCATTATTGAGATGGTACCTGGAAACCTTGCAGGCTTGAAGATTCTCTCTTGGTTCAATGAAAACAATTGAAGCTGAAAGTTTCTGCCGATGAATTCACAGTGGCTTACTCCATGCAACAGCAGGTTTCTGGCTTTGTTCCAGTCGAAGTTGTGTGTCAAGCCCCTGTAGTGAAGATATAATCTGTAGGTAAAAGAATAGCTCTACTTCTCTGCCTGTGGTGAATTTCTAGGCAGGGTTCTTCCATTTTTTGGATGAGATGTCTTCCCTTTGTGGTCTCTGTATTCCAGACTGACTGCCCTGGGCTGTCCTTGTGAATTAATATGACGATTCTTACAACAAATCAGTTCTGTCATTTGACCACAGTATTTGTGTTCCCATTATCCACACAAATGATGTGATGGGCTTCGCAGAGACATGCCCAGACATAAGTCAGTCTTTGTGCCTGCACAGAAAACACATAAAAAGGTATTCTGACCCCCCACCCCTGCACCCACCCACCACAACCCCCCTCCCCCCCCACCCCACCCCACCCCCCCCCCCAGTCTCCATCTTATGTCAAGATAAATCATCCTTTTAAATTCTGCTTTTTAAAAGTAAAGAGTCCATCTTCTTCATAACTTCGTGGGCATATTGGACAGGTGTAACATAAGTGTGAGTTCAACCAGTAGACAGTTTTCCTCCTGATTCCCATTGATATTAATTGTGCTTGGGGTTTTGATGCCACACCCTGTCAAATGCTGCATTGATGTCAAGTGCAGTCACTCACAATTCACCACTGGAATTCAGTCCTTTCTCCATGTGTGAATCCAGGCTGTAATGAGGTTCGGAGCTGAGTGCCTTGGGCAAACCTAAACTGCGCATCGATGAGCAGGTTATTGCTGAGTTAGTGCTGCTTGATAGAATTGTCAATGACATCTTCAATCATTTTGCTTGTGATTGAGAGTAGACTGATGGGGCAGTAATTGGCCAGATTGGATTTGCCCTGTTTTTTAGTGGACATGACGTACTTGGGCAATTTTTCACATTGTCGCATTGATTCCAGTGTTTTAATTGTACTGGGAGAGCTTGGCTAGGGGTACAGCTACTTCTGAACCTCAATTCTACAGCTGGGCTGTTGACAGGGCCTTTATCTTGTGATGTGGTCTTCAGCCATTTCTTGATGTCACATGGAATGAATTGAATTGATTGAAGACTGCCATCTGTGATGTTGGGGTCCACAGGGACCTTCATTGGCTGTAAAGTGCCTTAGAATGTCCTGAGGTCACAAAATATGAGGCCATATCCAAGTTACTTCTTTAAATAGATTTAATTCACCGAGTGAGCCGCATTGGGCTTTTTGCTTTCTATAGAGTAGCTCTTGGCTTTCATGTCTAACCTTCTCACACCCAAGTGCCAGTGAGATGAAGTTATTCCATGTTTGAACCTTTCATGAGGCAGCAGATTGATATATAGCATTAACATGTACATGAGGCAGATCAGGTGAATACCAGAAAAGAAGCAAATTCAAAACATTTAGAAATAAAATACCTCATACAGAACGTTCAAAGAATATTGGCCCAGATCTTCGGAGATCGGATGTATGACCCAAGATGCGTAAGGAGACCCCACGGAAGTCTTGACATGCTAACTCCATGGGAATTGCCTGGGAAGTTTGAACCTCTGTTGGGCAATTCCCCTGATCCCCGGGACCCTCCAAGAAAATCTCTAACTCTGCAATAGTCGGAGATTTCGGACAGTTCCGATTTACTTACCTGAATGGTTACCCAGGAAATGTTAGACAAAAAAGTCCTAGTCTAACTCTTGGGTAACTATACTACTGATGCCCCAATCAACCATACTGACTCCCCCCAACTCACCCCTCAAACACCCATCCCCCAAATATCTCAATTCCCCCACCGACCTGACTATCCCTGCCCAAACCAACTCCTTCCCCCCAATCTGACCTGACCCAGCCCCACCAGCCTGACATGATTCCTCCAACCTCAGACCACCCTCCTGACACAACCTGACCAGCCTCCATGACCCAACTACACCCCTGACCCAACCTGACTATCCTCTGATGTAACAACCATTCCCAACCCAACCTGACCTCTAACCCACCTAGTCACTCACCCACCTACCACCCTACTCACCTGCCAAGCTACCACCTCACCCACCTGCCAGCCTACCATCTCATCCCACCTGTCACCCTACCCACCTATCACTCTGTCACTCTACCCACCTGTCATCCTATCAGTTCACCCATTATCTCACTCGCCTGGCATCCTACCCACCTACCACCTCACCCGCCCACCCACCCTATCCATTCACTAACATTCATCCATTACCCATTTACTGATATTCACACTGGACATTTAAACTTACCTTATGGCAGCTAATGCCATAAAAAGGGGAGCGGCCTCTGTGCTGAGTCTTTTCACTGCTCTCTGCGAGGATTCCTGCGCTGAACGAGTTCTTCTGCATCGTGGTTCAGAAGTCTAGCCTTTTTAAGAGTATCCAGGTAAGTGGTTAGTTTTCTGTCTGATCAGTGTTGGATGCAGCAATTCCAACTCTGATCGGAAGATTTGAGCTCTTGTGTTTTGTTAGATTCTTTTTTGGTATTCATTGACTTTGGTGTAGTCCTTTTCACTTACGTTTTAAGTTGGTTTCCCCAAAGCCAACCTCAAAACTTTCCAACAAGCTAATTAAGGATGCAACAAACAGTTCAACTCCTGAGCCTGTAGATCTTACAATGCTCTTTCAGACCATACGATCAGGTTATATTTAGGAGCTCTGCTAATTGGCATGACAACCTGTGTCAACTTCAAGGGATTCCAAGATCCATAAAATTCAAGGTTTCCTGTGGGCACTTTTCTCAGAATTTACTGTAGAATTTCAGAGTAAAACAGGAATGAGAATTTAAATATTTGGGGGTAGTGCTGATATTCACAATTTCCATTTCTTGGAACAATAGGATCAATGTGAAGCTTACATGTAAATTGCTAGATTACTGTGTGCCCACCTCTTTCTCTCTCTATCTCTCCGCCCCCCACACACACACCTTAAACCAGCTTATATTTCAACTCTTTCTTGGACTCGAACTCAAGTTCTGTTGAAGGGTCATGAGGACTCGAAACGTCAACTCTTTTCTTCTCCGCCGATGCTGCCAGACCTGCTGAGTTTTTCCAGGTAATTCTGTTTTTGTTTTGGATTTCCAGCATCCGCAGTTTTTTTGTTTTTATTACTGTGGTACCACTTGGTGTCACTAGAGTACTAGGTAAGATTGGTACTTTAGCCATAATGTTCACAATCATCTCTGATCACCTTAATCTAACAAAAGACCAACTCCACCCTGACCCTGATTAGGAATAAGCTGTAATGCCACATAGCACTATAAGAAGTTCTCATTTTCACTTGAATGGTTATAATATTAGGAACTGCAAGAATTCTCACTAAGACATTTATTTGACGACAAATGAGCATCACTTCAATGTTAAAACATCGGAGTTCCTTTGTGTTATTCTCTTTGTTAAAAGAAAAAAATCCGAGTTATATTTATCGGTTTTCAATATTCCCTTTATTGTGGTGCACCTTTTTTTTAGCATTCTTTCATGGGATGTGGGCATCGCTGACAAGTCCAGCATTTGTTGCTCATCCCTAATTGCCTTGAACTGAGTGGCTTAGTAGGCCATTTCAGAGGGCAGTTAAGAGTCAATCACATTGCTGCGCATCTGGAGTCACCAGACCAGATAAAGACGGCAGATTTCCTTCCCTAAGGGACATTAGTGAACCAGATGGGTTTTTGCAACAATCAATGAGAGTTATATGGTCACCATAAGTGTGACTAGCTTTCAGTTACAGATTTATTATCGACAGGATTTAAGTTCCGCCTTCTGCCGTGGTGGGATTTGTCCCCAGAGCGTTAGCCTGCGTCTCTGGATTACCAGTCCAGTGACATTGCTGCTACACCATCATCTCGCAATCTTCCTCTGTTGTGGAAATATAGGAAAGTTTTCTAGAGGTAATTTTTTTATTTACCACAAGAAGTAATGCAAAAAGCTCTACTCAAATCTGGATGAACTACAATGGAAGATTTATTGTAAAGATTTTGTTTACATTATTTAAGTACTACTCTTCTGTCCACAAGATTTGAGAGTCTCCACTCAGCCCCACAATACCCTGTTGTATGATCCCCTTTGATATAAAGTTTGACTAGTAATGTAAGCTATGTAGTTGGCTGTCAAGTTTGATGTTGCATTCTATGAACCCTGAAGAAGTTATCGTGCACATCAGACTGTATTGTGGAACTCTCTAAGGTGTTAGTCCTCATGCAAGTGATTAATAGGCAAGAATTAATAGGCAGCATTTGAAAATGGCATAATTTCATAAAAACAAAAACCTTGTTTTGGCACTTCATTAATTAAAATTTCTGTGGCTTGTTGCTTATGGAATTGTTTTCCCTAGAAAAGAGAAGGCTGGAAAGATGACCTAATGAATGACTTTAAAATTATGAAGAGGTTTGATGGTGTTTTGATGTAAAGAACATATATACCACTTGTGGGGCTTTCCAAAATTAGATGCCCTCAATAAAAGGCAGTCACTAATGAATCCAAAAAAAAATTCAGGGGAATATTTTTTTCAAAAGTGGTTAGAATGTGGAACTCTCTATCAGCTGGAGTGGTATAGATGTCATTAAGAGGAAGCTGGATAAGTACATGAGGGGAAAAGGGTTTCATGCTTTGTTCGCAGCATAGGGCAGAATTTAGCCCTTGGCTGGCGGGCCCCACTGGCAGCCATTTTGAGTGGGCGGGCCAATTAAAGCCCACCCAACGGCCTGCCCGACAGGAAGCACTATGCGCTTCCTGTGCTGGGGGGGGGTTGGGAATCCCCAACTGTCAAAGTGTGCTCTTTCGTACATGCACCTGAGGCAAAGTCCTGTCTCAGGGAGTTTAGTGAAAGGTAAGTAAAGTCAAAAAATAGAGACATTTTAAAATTATTAACATGTCCCCCTCATGTGACACTGTCACACGAGATGGGACATGTTGATAACAAACTCATAAAATGTGTTAAATTTTTACAAAACGGTAATGAAACCTCATCCCGCCAGTGTGTGAAGTTTCATTAATAATCTACAGGCCGCTGGGGCTCCTGGCCTGCCTGCCAGCCTTAAGGTTGGCTGGGCAAGGCATTTAACTATCTTAATGAGCCTGTCAATGGCCTTAATTGGCCATTGACAGGTCGGCCGGCAGACAGCTGATTTTACTGTCCGCCTGCCTTCCTTAAGATTTAAATGGCCTAGGATGACATTGGGGATTCCTCCTGACATCATCCCGCATCATTTTCCCCTCGACGAGCGGGCCCCGCCCCCAAGTCGCCGATGGGAAAATCCTGGCCATAGAATGGTCTACATTGCATTTTTACCAGCATCAGGGTGAGACATTGGGAGGCCTGCTGGCCATGTGCCAATTGAGGTCACTGGGGTTTTACCCGCGGTGAAGGAAAGCCAGTGGCAAGCATCCAGCCAAACAGCTTTCACCATGTAAGTGGTGTCAGGTCAAAGAGTTGCCACATATATGGGCTGCCCCCCGTGCCCATGGAGGGCCCCAAGCTCTTTTCTCCCCACCATGCGTTTCCCTCCCTGTCCTGTCCACCCTGCCCCAACAGACCCTAATGAGATCCCAGACTTACCTTAAAGTCCAGGCCCCAGCCCTGAATGCTTTTTTCAGGATTGGCTGCAGTGCCAGCAGTGATCACCACTCTTGGAGCTGCTGGGACCAAAGAGCTGCTGGTCCTTTGATTGGTCCCTTGATTGGCTGGCAGCTCTCTCAAGAGGTGGGACTTCCTGCCCCATGGGGGTGGAAGGCCTGTCTCAAGCCAATAAATGCCCCATGGCTGCAGGGTGGGCTCACCCCTGATATTTATACCAGGGAGCAGGGATCACCCCGCCCCCTGAAAAATCCATCCATATGCCTTACAAAATATAGTAAGAACTGATCCACTCTGCATGTTACCAAGAAACGGTTGAAGGCACTGGATACTGCAAAGGCCATGGGCCCTAACAACATTTCGGCAATAGTACTGAAAATTTGTGCTCCAGAACTTGCCACACCCCTAGCCAGGCTGTTCCAGTACAGCTACAATACTGGCATCTATCTGACTATGTGGAAAATTGCCCACATATGTCCTGTACACAAAAAGCAGGGCAAATCCAACCCGACCAATTACCACCCCATCAGTCTAATCTCGATCATCAGTAAAGTAATGGAAGGGTTCATCAACAGTGCTATCAAGCGGCACTTGCTTAGCAATAACGTGCTCTCTGATGGCCAGTTTGGGTTCTGCCAGGGACACTCAGTGCCTGACCTCATTACTGCCTTGGTTCAAACATGAACGAAAGAGCTGAACTCCCGAGGTGAGGTGAGAATGATTGCCCTTGATATGAAGTCAGCATTTGACCGAGTGTGGCATCAAGGAGCCCTAGCAAAACTGTAGTTTATGGGAATCAGGGGAAAACTCTCCACTGTTTGGAGTCATACCTAGCACAAAGAAAGATGGTTGTGGTTGTTGGAGGTCAGTCATCTCAGCTCGAGGATATCACTGCAGGAGTTCCTCAGGGTAGTGTCCTCAGCCCAACCATCTTCAGCTGCTTCTTCAATGACCTTCCTTCCATTATAAGGTCAGAAGTGGGGATGTTCGCTAGTGATTGCACAATGTTCAGCACCATTAGCGACTCCTCACATATTGAAGCAGTTCATGCCCAAATGCAGCAATAACCAGGCATGGGCTGACAAGTGGCAAGTAACATTCACGCCACACAAGTGTCAGACAATGACTATCTCCAACAAGAGAGAATCCAACCATTGCCCCCTGATGTTCAATGGCATTACCATCACTGAATTCCCCACTATCAACATCCTGGGGGATTACCATTGACCAGAAACTGAACTGGACTAGCCATATAAATACTATGGCTGCAATAGGCTAGGAATCATGTGACAAGTAACTCACCTCCTCACTCCCCAAATACTGTCCACCATCTACAAGGCACAAGTCAGGAGTGTGATGGAATATTCCCCATTTGCTTGGATAAGTGCAGTTCCCACAACACTCAAGAAGGTTGACACAATCCAGGGCAAAGCAGCCCGCTTGATTGGGAGCACATCCATAAACATTCACTCCTTCCGCCACCGATGCACAGTAGCAGCAGTGTGTACCATCCACAAGATGGGCTGCAGGAATTCACCAAGGCTCCTTAGATAGCACCTTCCAAACCCACAACCACTACCATCTAGAAAGACAAGGGCAGCCTGTAGATAGGAATACCACCAACTGGAAGTTCCCCTCCAAGTCATTCACCATCTTGATTTGGAAATATATCACCATTCCTTCACTGTTGCTGGGTTAAAATCCTGGAACTCCCTTCCTAACAGCACTGTGGGTGTACCTACACCACATGGACTGTAGCAGTTCAAGAAGGCAGTTCACCACAACCTCCTCAAGGGCAACTAGGGATGGGCAATAAATGCTGGCCCAGCCAGTGAAACCCACATCCCATGAATGAATAAAAAAAAGGTCTGTCAACATCTGTGAAGAGAAATGGCAAGTGAACATTTAAGTGAGGATCAGGTGTTAAGAGTTCTGACAAAAAGTTCATACCAGAAATGTTGACTTGTCTTTTCTCTTTATCTGTTCTCATAGACCTGCTATGGATTTTCAAACTCAAATCTGATGTTTTCTAGTTTTTAAAGTCTCCCTTCCATGTAAGATTTTTAAGTACTTTAATTGTAACCTGTTTACATTCCTCTCACCTCACTAACTAATAAAAGTGTGTCAGTCAAAGCTAACCTTGCCTATAATGCTTCATCAGTGCAGAAACAAAAAAGAAAGATATCCTTACTGTCCTTATTTATTTGACCCTGTCATATGTTTTCTGACCAGGAACCCGTAATGCATCATCCATTTTTATACACCTGAATGAAGGAGAACATCCCTTTAAGTAGCACTGGAATCAAAGCAGTTCCCAGGGGAGAGAAGCCCATTCATAGCTGCCCTTGATTTCAGGTCTATTAGCCTTCATTAGTAATTGAGGTGCCATTCAGCAGAGATGATGATCACAGACCAATATGGTTTCACAATGAAACAACATGTAATGTTAGACAGCGTGAAGTAGCTGACATCAAACTGGCCTTATAGAGAAGGTAAATATTATTTTATAGAATCTTTTAAATAAAACATACACCACCTTTCCAATCACTTGCCTCACTGCAATATTTGTTCTAAGTAAATCAGAACAAAGATATAGCCAGCTATGACTTGTGCAATTCTCTCATCCTTCAGTAATTCCTTTCCCCTTGAGGTTCTTACTGCTGTGTATCTCCCTGCTAATCTTCCCCTTTCACCTGGTAGAGCAGTGCTGTCAGGACTTTATTGTTGCTTAGTAGTTAGTCGGCTGATTGGCTTTTGCCTTTCAGCGGGTGCGAGAGTGATTCTGCTATGTTTTGTCAATTTATGATCAAAAGCTGTGCTGCCAAGCAACCCAATCAAGGTCTGACAAAACTTGCTCAAAGGGGGTTGCCAAATTTAAGTTTCAGTTAAGATGGAAGCTGAATTCCCAACATCTAGACATATGAGTCTAAGCTCTACTGCCACAGTTACTAAGGTCGCATCAAGGACTATAATGTATTCCTCTCCTACTGAGATTATCACCTCTCATACTTGCCTCTTAAGTCACAATCTTTTCTCACATATATACTTTCTCTCCAGTACAAATGAAATCACAGCTCAATCCATCCTGTTGTTTTTAAGAACAAAACGCTCACTCTCACTTCTTTTCCATAGGTGTGCAAATTTTTGTTGCCACTTACAAATTAGACTTCTCACACACAGGAACTCCACATCCAATTGCTAAATTTTAAATGGAAAGCAATGTTTGGCCTTTTTTGTTTTATGAACTAAAGAATGTCTATTTTATCAAAGATCTAGGTACTAGGTACAAAAAAGAGCCTCTCAGGTTCCATAACTTTAAAAATTCAAAGGTTTTCTGCCCTGAATATTTAAATGGCGTGGCATCTGCTTATTAAAAATCTTCATTAATTAAGCATTTGTGAATTTCATTAATAATTTTCCCAAATGGCTGATATTTCAAAGTATCCAATGAGAACCAATTTACAACCCAAACACCACATCTTGACAATCATATTGCAATTTGCATAGCCATTAATCATTGCAACTGACCTGGCTTATAGAAATTAAAGGTGTGAGTGGAGCTGCAGATGCTAGAAGAGTTATATGCTAACATTCATTAGCACTTCAGTGGAATCAGGGACAAAATTGAGAGAGAAACAAATTAATTCAGAGAAAAGATGCGGTAGACCATGTTCTGAATTATCATGTCTATAATGAGCAGTTCAACTCTCTAATTGGTGTTTTCTATTGTTACTCTGACTGTAGAAATGACTGATAGCTTCAGCTGCCCTCTTTATTTTAACGCCCATACTAAGATCTTTGTCTCAAATGCAAAGATCCATGCACTAAGCCACATACACTTCCCCACTTTTTAATAAGCCTTTCCCCCTTGAGAAAATACTTCAAAAGCTTCAGTTACTAAGTAGATTGCAGTCTTTGTGTAATGAGGACACTCTCAGATAATGAGGCCATTAGGTGCAGGCCATAGCACATGAGCAACATATTCAGAAGTGAGATTTTTACAGTTTATCTTTTTAATATCTACTCACTTTATGAGCAAGTCATCACTGAAATCTATGTGTTGTCTCCCGCAGTATGCAACTAGAGGTAATAGCAATCAATACCCTGGTTGAAAATGTTCACATTAGTCCATTGCTCACGTTAAGCAGTCTTTTTTGCATCGACAATAAACTGGTAAGAGCAAGTAGCGTATTAGAAAATAGCAGGGACGCCTATGAATAGTTGAGCCATAAAGACCAAGAGGCCCGAAATGCCTGGTGTGGTAGCTGCTGCAATTCAGTAGGTTCCCATACTTTCTCACTCATTTGGTAGCACTCTTGCCTCTGAATCAGAAATTTGTGAATTCAAGCCTCACTATAGACTTTAGCACATGATCTAGGTGATAATTCAGTACAGTATTGAGGCAGTGCCACATGATCAGACACTTGATGGGATTTTCCACACCGCCCACCACCATGATTATCCGGTCCCACTGCGAGTCGATGGACTTCTGGCTGGAGCACTGTCTCGCCCGCAACAGGGCCGGAAAATCCCAGCCACTGTATCTGGATAAGACAATGAGCCAAGGCTGCTGCCTGCTCAGATGGATGTAAAAAATCTTATGGTTGTATTTGGAGAAATGTAAGGAGCTCTTATAGTGTCCTGGCTAACATTCCTCACTTAACAAAAGCACCCCAAAGCAGATAATCTCATTGTTCATTCTTTTCCAGTTGTTGGAGCTCCAGCTATACACTAAATTAGCTGCCACAGTTACCTATGTAAAAATGCCATTGAAGTAATGTTTGGTTGTGAAGCATTTGAGATGCCTGAAGATGCATTAAGGTGCCTTAGGAATAAAATTTATTTATTTCCTCCTCATCGGTATCTTTTAAAAAACTGCTCTGTTAAATTTAAAGAGTCAAGAAATTGACATGAAGGCAACTGGAATGGCTATTTCAGCTTTACAGGCATCCAAGAATTAAGAATTTCAAATTTTCAAGTCAGAATCTCCAGCACTCAAATGGAACGATACAAGAGAATCTCAGCTTAAATCATGCAACTCTTCATAAATCATTGTTAGGGTCTTTGTAGTTTGAAATACTCCTCTTCTTGGCCCGAGATTTACAGTTTCCCCAAGGGTGGTGATGCAGTACCAACTTAAAATCAATAGTCAATACAATGAAAAGGAATGCATTAACTAAAACATGCAATTCTGTGACTTGTTCTGTTAAGAAAAGGGTGAAAGAACAGGTCAACTTAGCTCTGGCAAGTTGTGCTTTGGTTATTGGATCTGCTGTCTGCTGATAGTTATAGAATTATATTAATCCTTGAGCATCATACGTGACAAGAGAGTAACATGACAGCAGCACAAAGAAGCAAACAGGTTAACCCATATTATTTTTGACAATATTGATTGATGATCAAGCTGGCACATTTAATTTCTGCACTGGTGTAACACTTGAGCTCCTATTACAATAGATGCAGAACAGTTCAAAGGTGTTAATTAAAGGCAAGTTGTTTGGAGGCTAGGTACATCACTGATGCATGAGATCATCAGAAAGACATATACACTTCAGCATTTAATGCGAACTTCTGACAGATCTTCACTAGAGAAAATCATAATGACATCTGCTTACTGTGGCAATTTATTTTCACTGTCAGGTTTGTCAGTATTATGGCTCATATCCACTTTCTGAGCATGATTGTGAGATGCATAACAAGGCTTTTGTTGACGACAATGATTATAAAAGTAGACCCAACTAAATAATGTATCCAACAAGTTCTGAGCTTAGTGTGATGTGGACAAACATAATGGCTCATTCCCCGAGGTTAAATAACTTCCCAATGCTCACTCTCTAAACTCACACACGAAGAATGGTGAGGTATTGGAGGGCTGTGAAATTGTTTCCCAGCATGAGTCAGTGTCTTCAGTAAAACAGGCAAAAATATGAAGAACCTAATTCTTGTAAGAGATGAGGCATGGTTGTATTTTCTCCGATGATGAAGGTTAAGACTGTTGCAGGATTTTATCTTGAGATACCCTTTAAAATGCACTACTTTGTATTAGTGATAATAAATTTTGTTTACAATCATTTTGTGTCAATCTGCAATCAGTAACACAATATTTATCTATAAGATATATAAAATGCACAGTTCCTATAAGTACCATAGTTACTTCCCTGAACACTTCCTTTTCATACTTCTTCGGTCGCACCTTTCTCATTATGCCAGTCCGACAGGTCTGACCATCATGCTTTGTTGCGACGATTAAATATTCCTACTTGTTTTATTTACCTGATTTGAATGTTACAGGCTGAATTTTCAAAGAAGGTGTATTTGTATCTCTCCATTCTTCCAGCACTCTCCAGCACTGTGGTAGTATTTTCCAGACACCATCTACCTTACAGCTTCTTAAAGCAGTCCAATGGCTCAATGCTTAAATACTCCTCTTTTTGCTGCCACACCTCCTCTGTCATTCTCCCTCCTTGACACTATTATTCTGACCTGATAACACCTCAAGATTCAATGCCCTGCACTGGCTAAAAGCTGCATTCCTGATTCATGAACTGGAACTCACTGCCCATGAGGGTGATGGAAGCAGAGATGATCAATGATTTCAAAAGGAAATTGGATGGGCACTTGAAGGAAATAATCCTGCAAGGCTAAGGGATTGAGCGGGGGAGTAAGATTAAGCGAAATGCCCTGTGGAGAGCCAGCATAGATTCAATGAAAAAACAAAAACAGAATTACCTGGAAAAACTCAGCAGGTCTGGCAGCATCGGCGGAGAAGAAAAGAGTTGACGTTTCGAGTCCTCATGACCCTTCGACAGAACTTGAGTTCGAGTCCAGGAAAGAGCTGAAATATAAGCTGGTTTAAGGTGTGTGTGTGGGGGGGGGGAAAGATAGAGAGACAGAGAGGTGGAGGGGGTTGGTGTGGTTGTAGGGACAAACAAGCAGTGATAGAAACAGATCATCAAAAGATGTCAACGACAATAGTACAATAGAACACATAGGTGTTAAAGTTAAAGTTGGTGATATTATCTAAGCGAATGTGCTAATTAAGAATGGATGGTAGGGCACTCAAGGTATAGCTCTTGTGGGTTTTTTTTAATAATGGAAATAGGTGGGAAAAGGAAAATCTTTATAATTTATTGGAAAAAAAAAGAAGGGGGAAACAGAAAGGGGGTGGGGATGGGGGAGGGAGCTCATGACCTAAAGTTGTTGAATTCAATATTCAGTCCGGAAGGCTGTAAAGTCCCTAGTCGGAAGATGAGGTGTTGTTCCTCCAGTTTGCGTTGGGCTTCACTGGAACAATGCAGCAAGCAAAGGACAGACATGTGGGCAAGAGAGCAGGGTGGAGTGTTAAAATGGCAAGCGACAGGGAGGTTTGGGTCATTCTTGCGGACAGACCGCAGGTGTTCTGCAAAGCGGTCGCCCAGCTTACGTTTGGTCTCTCCAATGTAGAGGAGACCACATTGGGAGCAACGAATGCAGTAGACTAAGTTGGGGGAAATGCAAGTGAAATGCTGCTTCACTTGAAAGGAGTGTTTGGGTCCTTGGACGGTGAGGAGAGAGGAAGTGAAGGGGCAGGTGTTGCATCTTTTGCGTGGGCATGGGGTTGTGCCATAGGAGGGGGTTGAGGAGTAGGGGGTGATGGAGGAGTGGACCAGGGTGTCCCGGAGGGAGCGATCCATACGGAATGCCGATAAGGGGGGTGAAGGGAAGATGTGTTTGGTGGTGGCATCATGCTGGAGTTGGCGGAAATGGCGTTTCCTTTTATGCCATCAGTGAATCTATGGGTAGGTTTTCTCAGATGGAAAGGTTTCCCCACAGCCATTTAACATTTAGCAGGATGTAACTTGGCTAAGGGTGAGACTTACGCCCCGGCCTGGGGAGCAAGTCCAGTTTATGGCCGGCAACTCTGTAATCCCAGCAGTGCCAAGTTCAACTGGTGGTCACTGCTGGGATTACAGCTCGTTCCCGAGGAAACAGAGCTAAAGGAGGTCAGACCGAAGGTGAGGCCAGAGTGTCAGCTGGGACTGGCTGGCAGGTCCAAACAAGGTCACTCGGTTTGAGTGGGTAGTGCATTCTTACCTCTGAGATGACATTAAGCATTTGTACTCTAATATCACACAACAAACAAAAACTGCATTGGACTGTTTATAGACACTTCTATTTCTTATCTCTATTGAACTGTTCCAATGAACATTTTGTGAGGTAGGGTCCTTTAAGGCTTATATTCTGGTCAGATCCTTTTTTGAATATAAACAATCAGATCTTCAGTGGGCAAAGTTTAACTGAACATGCACTCAGAATAATCATTCTTTAAAGACTGAGGGAAAGCTTTAGGCAGACGCTGAAGTCTTTTTAATTAAATATCCCATGCTTCAGATTAAGGGAAATATATGTCTGAGCTGTTATTGCTTCAATCTTTTTGCCAACGTTACTCTTAAGACATCATTCAAGACCTTGTTGCTTCTTGCCTTGTCTACACTCAATTTGCTTTACAATAATTACAGTGATTTTACTAATTTTATTGGATGAGTTGAGGTTGGCAATAGTAAGTGGTATATATGTTCATGTTCTTATTTGAAAAGCAACGATGAATTCCTGAGACTTGTAATGCAGAGCAACACCAAGGTTGAAAAGAAAAGTGCAAAGATAAAATGAAATAAAAACAGATCAAGAAGTTATGGATACCAAGCAAGGATTTTGTAGCCCTGTAGGGATAGGCAGAATAAATTGTAGAAAGCAAGAAGTTCCACAGTGTTAAAGTCCTGGGAATGAATGAGCAAGAACTGGGGTGATTCAGCACTCCAGCGTTCCCAGTGGGGAGTTGTGCTCATGTAAAACTACACTGTGGTAGACCCATAGTCACTGTGTTGCAGTTTCCCTTCTGGGAATATGGGACTGTAGAATAATTCCTATCATTTCCATTATCAAGAGCACCACCAGAGTGCCAGCCTTGACATAGTGGCAGCACAATATCCTCTGAGTCACTGACATGTGGCCTCCTACTACATCTAGAATGTTTACTTCATGTTTTTCTCTAATGTTGTTGATTTTTGTTGGATATCCTTTAAAAATATTAATTTAATAAAACTCCTTCGGTCTCTAAAGTACTAATAGCCAACAAATCTGTAGGCCAACAAATGAGAAAGTAACTCTGGACATTTGCATTTCATACTCAGTGACTGATTTTGCCTATTTGCCTTCTGTTATGAGATTTTCTGGGTGTGTGACTCTGTACAATTGAATAACAATAATATACCATGGTTCACAGGGCTTATGAGTGCTTGCTTTAACAGTGCTTAAAATGTAAACACTTATAAGGGGGAATTAGTTTAATCGTCTACACGTCAGTTTGTTGTTGGAGATGATACAGATGTCAGATGGTGATGTCAGCCTCAAAGTGAAGGGTCTGTCAAACACTACCATTTATCTCCATGACTAATACACTATCAAGTTTAACTGTAGTTATCGAATTGCTCTTGGTCATCAAGGCCTCAAACAAATTAGATCACGGGGGAAAAAAAGAGATCAGCTAGCAATCTTTGTTCTATCAGTAATTATTCTGGTTATTTCTGTTTGCCATTAAATAGAAAAGGCAAAATATGACTATCCCAACTGATTATGTGTTGTTCAGCGATTGAATTGGCAATTGCCTTACACTTGATGCCTCATGTTATTTATACTTTAAATACAGCATGAAAAGTTTCTATTGCTTTGAAAGTATTGTTAAAATCTCTGTGCAAACATCCAACATAGTTTCTTCTAATAGGAATAAATCAGTAGATTTCATCCATTCCTACTGATGAACATTACCTGACAATAAAACCAATCAGTGCAACTGGGATTCCTGGATTCAACTTCTTTTATTTTATTCGGTGGGAACTGTTCAATACTTTTTCTCCCCACCTTCTTGTGCTGATTTTCACCCATTCCCTCCTCCCCTCTTTTGGAGGCAATGGATAATGGTAGGATGTAAAATAATAAGAAATTGGAGCAGGGGTAAGTCATTCAGCCCATCAAGTCTACTCTGCCATTCGATAATATCATGGCTGATCTGATTATAGCCCTAACTCCACTTTCCTGCTTGCCCCCATAACCCTTAGCTTCCTTATCTATGAAAAATCTGTCTAACTGAGACTCAATATATTCAATGACCCAGCCTCCACTGCTCTCTGTGGATATTGTGACACAGCTGATGGTAAATGCTGAGCTGTTCAAATCCCAGAAACTTAATAAACTGTCATCACCAATTGTTGCAATTTGCATGTTTCGAGATGCAGGCTTTGAATTAAGTTATAATAAGCCCACCAAGTCTCAAGAGGTTTTTATAAAACTAAATTAAGCATTTATTAATTAAAAGATTGTAAGCACATACTTATGTCTACAAATTACTACTATAATAACTTCTAAAAATCCCATAATTAATCTGACTCCCAGTTACACCTCCCTTACGGCTATGGTAAAACACATTGGGTAGGATTTTTAGCTCGGCGGGTGGACACACGCCCGACCTTACCGAACATGAAATGACAAGCGATGACATCAGCTGTGTGTGCTGACGTCAACTCGCAGTCACATGATAGTTTGGTCAGCGGGTGCGCGACGGAGCTGGCAGCGCCCCCGCCAACAATTACAAGGCCTATTAATGCCATAAAGTTATCAATTGCGCTGAATTTTTCGAAAAGGTCAAGCGGCTTTTGCATTTTTTTTTTGGAAACATCATCCACAGGCGGGATGAGGTTTCCAAAATCAAATACAAATGAAATAAAAATTTTAATTTTTAATTAAAAACATGCCCCTGCTTATGTGACAGAGTTAATTTTTTGTGCTGTTTAATCATTTTTCAATATATTCTTTTGCATGCATGCATGAATTGCACGCTAGGCCTGCTCCCTCATCCCCCACCCACACAGGCAGCGCACTGCGCGGCCACTCATGTATCATGCTGGTTGGGCCTTAGTTGGCCCACCTGCATAAAATCATGGGGTGCTGCCGATCACAAGCGGTGTTCGGCTTCCCACCCAACTCTGCCTGCCCCCGCTGATCCCTCACGCTGGGATCAAAACTCATATATTTAAACAGACCCCTGGCAAAGCACACTCTGGACAGTCATATTCTAAATTAGTTTCTTTCAGCTCTGCGTTCTTGCAGACCGCAGCTTGAGGCTTACAGGCTGGAGGCTTTAGATCTTAGAATTCCTCTCCTTTTCACCAAAAGCCTTCTCTTCCTTTGTACATATTCTCATTGTATCACTCGGTTGTTTGAACTTCATCTCTTCTAACAATAAAACCCTTTCATCGCACCAATTTTATTAGTAAGATTTGGAAATAAAAATAAACACATTGTTTGGCTTCTTTCACCCATTCTTTTGAATGGTTTATTTAAAAATGCAAATTTCCCCCTTTACACCTCACCTTCTAACTTCCATATGTTTACCCAATTAACATTTCAAACCCACTTCTCTTCTATACATCAAAGCCTCTAGACCAGCTGGCTTTAATATAATTAAGACACATACACATACGCACACATAGACATAGACACCACAATTGTAAAATAATTTCCAACAAAATGTTTTAGACATTATTATATCTTTTAGACAGTGGAAGAGAATTCCAAAGCCTAATGACACTGAGAGAAGGAATTCCTCCTCAGCTCCATCTTAAATGGGGGCCCCCTTATTTTTAAATTGTGCCGCTGTTCACCCACAGAAGAAAACATCCTCTCAGTATCCACCTTGTCAAGCCCCCTTAGAATTTTACATGTTTCAATAAGATCACCTCTCATTCTTCTAAACTCCAACGAGTATAGGCTTAACCTGCTCAACCTTTCCTCATAAGACAAACCTTTCATACGAACGTATGAAATAGGAGCAGAAGCAGGCCATTTGGCCCCTCGAGCCTGCTCCACCATTCAAATAGATCATGGCTAACCTGTTTGTGTTTAGAGTTCCATATTCCCATCTATCTCCAATGACCTTTGATTCCCTTGCCTGACAAAAATCTCTCTACCTCCACCTTAAAAATATTCAATGACCCTGCTTCCAGAGCCTTCTGAGGCAACAGGTTCCAAAGTCACACAACTCTCTGAGAGAAAAAAACTTGTTATCTCTGTCCTATAAGGATGACGCCTAACTTTAAAACAGTGCCCGCTTGTTCTGGACTCACCCACAAGAGGAAACATCCTTTCCATATCCATCTTGTCAAGACCATTTGGGATCTTATGTACTTCAATCAAGTCATCCCTCACTCTTCTAAATTCCAGTAGAATCAAGCCCAGTCTGTCCAACCGACCCTCATAAGACAACCCGCTCATTCCAAGTATCAATTTAGAAACCTCCTCCGAGCTACCTCCAGCTCATTTACATCCTTCCTTAAATAAGGAGACCAAAACTGCACACATTATTCGAGATGTGGTTTCACCAATGCCCTGTATAACCAAAGCATACCTACTTTACTTTTATGTTCATTCCTTTCATAATAAAGGATAGCATTCCATTCATGTTTTTGATTACATGCCGTACCTGCATACTAACATTTTGTGACTCATGCACTGGAACACCTAGATCCCTCTGCACCTCGGAACTCTGCAGTCGTTCTCCATTTATGTAGCACTCTGCTTTTTTATTCTTCCTGCCAAAGTAAACATCTTCACATTTTATCACATTATACTCCATCTGCCAGGTTTTTGTCCATTTACTCAACCTATCTATATCCATCTGCAAACTCCTTATGTCTTCTTCACAACATATTTTCCTACCTATATTTGTGTAGTCTGCAAATTTAGATACCATGCCTTTGCTCCCCTCAGCTAAGTCATTGATGTAAATTGTAAAAAGTTGAGGCCCCTGCGGGATACCACTCATCAATCAGACAAAGACCCATTTATATGTACTATCTGTTTTTTGCAAGCCAGTCAGCCAATCTTCTATTCATGCTAATATGTTACCCCCTACAATATGAGCTTTTATTTTCTGCAATAACTTTTGATGTGACACCTTATTAAGTGCCTTCTGGAAATCCAAGAACAGTATGTCAACAGGATCCCCGTTATCCACAGCATATGTTACTCCTTCAGAGAGCTCTAATAAATTGGTTATACATGATTTCCCTTTCATAAAACCACGCTAACTCTTAATGATTACCTTGAGTTCTCCAAGTGCCCAGCTATAACTTCTTTAGTGATCGATTCTAACACCTCCCCCACAACAGATGACAAGTTAACTGGCCTATAGTTACCTGTTTTCTGCCTCCCTCCCTTCTTTACCAGAGGGGTTATATTTGCTACTTTCCAGTCAGAAGGAACCTTTCCAGAATCTAGGGAATTTTTGGAAAATTAACACCAATGCATCTACTACTTCATTAACCACCTCTCTTAAGACACTAGGGTGAAGACCATTAGGACCCGGAGACTTGTCAGCCCACAGCTCCATCAGTTTGCTCAGTACCACTTCCCTAATGATTGTAATTTCACCAGGTTTTTCCCTTCCTTCCATCTCCTCATTCACAGCTATTACTGGAATGTTTTTTGTATCCTCTATGGTGAAGCAAAATATTTGTTCATTTCATCTGCCATTTCTTGATTATCTATTATTAACTCTCTATTCTCACTCTCTAGAGGACCAACATTCACTTTACTTACTCCTTTCCTTTTTAAATACCTGTAGAAACTCTTGCTGTCTGATTTTTTACATTTCTAGCAACTTCCCCTGATACTCTAATTTCTTTCTCCTGATTAATCTTTCATTCTCTGCCATTCTTCATATTCTGACTAATCATCTGACCTGCAACTCATCTTTGAGCATTTATATGTTTTCTCCTTAAATTTGATGCTTTCCCTAACTTCTTTAGTTATCCACGGATGTTGAGTCCTCCCTTTAATTTTTTCTTTATGGTAGGAAAATACTTATTCTGAGTGTTCTGAAATATTCCCTTAAATGTCTGTCACTGCTTCTCTATTGATCTATCCTCTAGCTTAGTATCCTAGCTTACTTCAGCTAGCTCAGCTTTCATGCACACATGGTTACTCTTATTTACGTTTAAAATACTAGTCTTAGACCCACTCTTCTCCCTTTCAAACATGATGTAAAATTCAATCATATTAGGTTGCTGCTACCTAGGAGTGCATTTAAACTGAGGTCATTAATTAATCCTGTCACATTACACGATACCAAGTTTCATACAACCTGCTCTCTGGTTGGTTTCAGAATGTGCTGCTCTAAGAAACTATCTCAAAAACATTCTATGAACTTTTCATCTAGACTGCTACTGCCAATCTGATGTTTCCAGTTTATATGTAGATTAAATTCACCCATGATTATTGCCGTCCCTTTATCCCATGGACCCAACATTTCTTCGTATACTTTGTCCTACATTGTGGTTACCGTTAGGGAGCCTGTAGACCACTCTCACTAATGACTTTTTCCCCCTACTATTCCTCATCTCCACCCAAACCAATTTTATGTCCTGATCTCCTGAACTAAGGTCATCTCTAACTATTACACCAATGCCATCTTTGATTAATAGTGCTATCCCTCCACATTTACCTAACTTCCTATTCTTTTTTAGGGGGGATGTGAGGAAAAACTTTTTTACCCAGAGGTTGGTGACGGTCTGGAATGCACCTCCTGGGAGGGTGGTGGAGGCAGGTTGCCTCACACCCTTTATAAAGTACCTGGATGAGCACTTGGCACGTCATAACATTCAAGGCTATGGGCCAAGTGCTGGTAAATGGGATTAGGTAGTTAGGTCAGGTGTTTCTAAAGTGTTGGTGCAGACTCAATGGGCCGAAGGGCCTCTTCTGCACTGTGATTCTGTGATATCATATACCCCTCAATATTCAGGACCCAATCCTTGTCAACATGCAGCCATGTCTCCATATTGGCTATCAGGTCATATTTATTTACTTCAATGTGTGCTATCAATTTGTTTATTTTGTTATGAATGTTGCGCACATTCAGATACAAAGCCTTTAGCTTTGTCTTTCTGTCATCTTTGTAATATCTAGTCTTGATTGTTGATACATTCTTAAGTTTTATCTCTCTGTCCTTTCCTGCCATTCCCTGACCCTCATTTCCAATAAGACTATTTTCCTCTTACCTTGTTTCTGCTCTTTGATACACCACACCTTTCCACATTTGAGCCTTGCCCCCATTATTTAGTTTAAAACCCTCGCTTCCCTAGTTCTAAGGTTTGCACAAACATTGGTCCCAGCATGGTTCAGGTGTAGACTGTCCACTTTCCCAGTATTGGTGCCCGTGCCCTACTGGATCTCACTTCTCCCACACCAGTCTTTGAGCCATGCATTCATCTCTCTAATTTTATGTATCATATGCCACATTGCCGAGATTATAACCTTTGAGTTTCTACTTTTTAGTTTAGTGCCTAGGTCTTCTGACTCTTTATGCCGAACCTCTTTCCTAGTTCTACCTGTGTCATTGGTACCTACGTGGACTATAACAACTGGATCCTCCCCATTCCCAATGCAAGCTCCTCTCCAGCCCTGAGCAGATGTCCCAAATCTTGGCACCAGGCAGGCAGCACAGCCGTATGGACCCTCACTCTTTGCTGCAGAGAACGGTGTCACTACACTGTCCTGTATTACCACTACATTCCTTTTACTTTCCCCACTTGAATGGCTTCCTGTACCTCACTGTCATGGTCAGCTTACTTATCCACCCTGTAGCCCCCCACTCTCATCCAAACAAACTGAGAGAACCTCAAAGCTATTGGACAATTCCAGAGGCTGACACTCCTGCACACCTGCCTTCTGGATCCCTTTACCTGCCTCACTTGCAGTCACACCTCCATGTCCCTGACCACTGACCAAATCAGAAGACCCTGTACAAAGCAGCCAAGTAACTTTCCCCCTCCTTGATCAGTCACAGAGTCTGCAGGTATGTGTGTGTGTGTGTGTGTGTGTGTGTGTGTGTCTGTGAGCGTGTGTGTGTGTGTGTGTGTGTTTTATAATATTCAACCCATGCATTAAGTTTTACTAAAAGATGTCTTGTTCCAGTAAATACCCAGAGCCTTTGTGAAAAGGCTGAAACACATTAAGCATATGTTAAGTAGCGGATATGATCTTGATCTTGAAAGTTAAGAAATTATGTCTATATAGGGTACTGGAAATCCTAACTCTCTAATCCAAATGTATTTTCAGAAAATCCTTAGCCTTTAAAATCTAATTACAGGCACTATGCCACACTCAACAACTGTAGCAGAGCTTCTACCTCACAAGAACATCCATTTAACTAATCCAGCTTGAAAATGAATAGCCTGCAGCATGGAGATATGATTACAGAATCACAGAATACAAATCAGATAACTTCAGAGTTGCATGCAGAGAAAGTATTATATTCAGATTTTACAACAAAAACTGCAATTATCAGACATCTATTGAGGTTGCAATCTAAATCTTAAAAAAGGAACAAACAGGAACTGAATTAAAATGTTCTTAAAGTTCAGCTGCATGGCCGTCTGTGATCAGCATATGATGCCATCTTACGAACATAAAAAAAGGTGAGTAGAAAAACAGCAGCTGGTCTAGCAAGCTTGTCCACACTTACGATAACTGCAGCTGCATGTCTGGACTACCCATCTGCAGCTATGTAATCTCCTGAAAGAGGTGGAAACAGGGTAAAACTCAGAACTAATAAGGAAAAAAATGCTGTAAAAAAAGTGCTCTCCATCTCCCTGAAGAGATCGGAACCTGAAGCTCGTATGGTCCATATTTTATCTGCAAAACCAATTACCATCCAAATGATACAAATTTCTGTCCCCAGTCAAGAATTGGTCCAGCTCCCTCTTGAAGGTATTTTCTAATAAATTGACTTGTTTGTTCAATGGCATTTAATTGGTCATATCAATCTTTTCAAGTTCTTTAGCTCAGAAATTGGAAAATCTTTCTTCACCTGTACAAGCTATCTTGAGTTGAAAACTGAGGCAGGGAAAACCATTTACAGTGTCTAAATGTCCTTTATTAAACCATTGTCAAAATTGAATGAAGTGCTTCATACTGGTGAAGCAGTGTTTATTTGGCAAAGTCAGACTGGCAAAATAATTGTAGGCTTGTTCTAAAACAATAAAATAAAAACAGGATGCGATTTAATGGGATGAGATTTGTTATAATTGCTAGATTAGACTGGTGAAGAAGGTTTCATAAAAAGGAGTATATATTTATAATCCATGGAAATGTTACTTAATGAGATTCAGTAGCAACCTACAATTTAATGTGAGCTTTCCTTTGTTCTTTGCCTTATTTTATTTTGATCTAATCGAGGTGGGCAGTAATTGCACTGAATTCTCCAATATACATAAAATCATTAAAATTGATGGAGGTTTATTTCTTCAGGGAGGTTATTTGTCTGTGGTCATGAAAGCAAATGAAGCAAATTGAGGGAATTATAATCCATTGCCACAATAATGTACAAAATGTCAGCCATAGCACAGTTGGTAGACCTCTCTCACCCTTGGCTCAGAAATTTGTGTGTTCAAGTCCCACTCGTAATCAGAGCCAACATTCCAGTCCAGTACTGAGAGACTTTTACATGGTCAGAGGTGTTTTTTTCATTGGGATATTAAACTAAGACTCTATCTGCCCTCTCGGGTAGATGTAAAAGATCTCATATAACTATTTCGACGAAGATCATGGGAGTTCATCCCGTGGTCTTGGCCAATATTTATCCTTTGAGCAGCATCATTAAAAAGCACTAAAACAAAAGCAAAATACTGCAGATGCTGGAAATCTGAAATAAAAAGAAGAGAATGCTGGAAATACTCAGCAGGTCTGGCAGCATCTGTGGAGAGAAATAGAGTTATCATTTCAGGTCAAGATGATCATTCATCAGAACTGAAAAAAAGATAGAAATATAAGAGTTTTTAAGCCACTGGTAGGGGCAAGAAGAACAAAAGAGAAGATCTGTGATAGGGTGGAGGCCAGGAGAGATTAAACAGGAAAAGATTTCATGTCACAACAGCCAAAGACACTGGTGATGGGTGTAGTAACAAAGCAAAAGTTGTGTTCAAATGAGGTGTAAATGGCTACATGCCAACCAACTGAATGTAACATGAAGGGATAAAGAAAGAAACAAGAGAAGCTCAACACAACAAAACTAAAAAAATTAGAAAAAAGCACAAAGAACAAGATGAAGGCAGAGGTTATGATTTAAAGTTGTTGAACTCAGTGTGGAGTACAGAAGGCTTTAGAGTGCTGATTTGAAAAAATTAGGTCCTATTCCTCGAGCCTGTGTTGAGCATCACTCGAACACGGTAGCAGGCCATGGACAGAAAGGTCAGCGTGTCAGCAAAGTGAGAATTAAAATGACTCTCGCTCTCGACAATCACTTGGTCTGAAGGCCCTGAATTCAACTTCTGAAAATATTGAGGAAATCAAAATGAAAGTTGCCTCCATCAAACTGAGAAGAAAAGGTTATATGCCTTCCTCTCATTGTGGAGAACACAGAAGGATCATAGAAAGAGCAAAAATCAACCTTAAAAAGACAGCACCCTGCTCTCAAAAATAAGAACAAATTGTCGGTATGCAAAGATGTTATGTTTTTATTTCTAAGATGTGGAGCACACAAAAATGCGCTAAGTCCTGAATAATTTCTAGTCAGAATCTAAAAGACATCTTACAATGATAACATTGGTCAAGGCGTCCTTCACTATTTGCTCCAGTCAGAAAAGTGTCCGTTATCTAAAGAAAGCCATTTTTATTTTCTACATGAAGGAGAAGAATGCCTGTTGCTGCTAGGTGACACTTACTTTTAATTACATTTAATTCAGAAAGCAGAAAACAGGATGAGAATTAAAAATAATTGGCAGCTGTGCTTGAATTATTTAGGGAGGCATCACAGTTACTTGTCTTCAGCCAATTCGATTCACTCTGCATGATATCAAGGGGTGAGTGTGACTGCTCTTGACATCCAGGCAACAGTTGACCAAGTGTGGCATCAAGGCGCCCTAGAAAAACTGAAGTCAGTGGGAAGCAAGAAGAAAACTCTCCACTGGTTGCAGTTGCCCCTCGCACAAAGGAAGATGATTGTGGTTGTTGGAGGTCAATCATCTCAGTCCCACAACAGGAGTTCCTTAATGTAGTGCCCTAGGCCCAACCACTTCTGCTGCTTCATCAATTAATTCCCTCCAAAACAAGGTCAGAATGGGGATGATTGCAATATGTTCAGCACTTTTCGTTACTCCTCAGGTATTGAAGTAGCCCACATCCATATTCAGCAAGACCTAACAACAGTCAGGCTTGGGCTGATAAGTAACATTCACACCACACAAGTGCCAAGCAAGGACCACCCCCTTGACGTTCAATGGCATTGCCATCATCGAATCCCTCGTTATCAACAACTTGGGTGCATTACCTTTTTTTTAAAAATATTCATCCATAGAATGTGGGCATTGCTGGAAAGGCCAGCATTTATGGCCCATCCTTAATTGCCCTTGAGAAAGTGGTGAGCTGCCTTCTTGAACCCACAGTGCTGTCAAGGAGGGAATTCCAGGAATTTTGACCCAGCGACAGTGAAGGAACGGGGTAATATTTCCAAGTCAGGATGGTGAGTGACTTGGAGGAGAACTTCCAGGTGGTGGTGTTCCCATCTATCTGCTGCCCTCCTCCTTCTAGATGGTGGTGGTCATGGGTTTGGAAAGTGCTGACTAAGGAGGCTTGGTGAGTTCAGCACATATTGTAGATGGTATGCACTGCTACTGGTGTGCATTGGTTGTGAGAGAGTGAATGTTTGTGGATGGGGTGTCAATCAAGCAGGCTGCTTTGTCCTGGATGGTGACAAGCTTCTTGAGTGTTGCTAGAGCTGCACTTATCCACACAAGTGGGGCGTATTCCATCACACTCCTGACTTGTGCCTTGTAGATGGTGGACAGGCTTTGGGAAGTCAGGAGGTGAGTTGTGCGCCGCAGGACTCTTAGCCCCTGACCTGCCCTTGTAGCCACAGTATTTATATGGCAGCTTCACCTGTTCCGCTCCCCCTCTAACAGTAGAAATTTCATCACATTTCCACTTTTCTTCAGCTTTGAAGAAGGGTCATATGGACTCAAAATGTTAATTATGTTTCTCTCTCCACAGTTGCTGCTGGACCTGCTGAGGTTTTCCAGCATTTTTTGTTTCTATTTATGTGGCTAAGCCTTTTCAATTTCTGATCAATGGTAACCCCTAGGATGTTGGTAGTGGGGAATTCAGCGAGAAGGAACAAGAAAGGGAATTTCAGCTTAGAAGTCTGGAATTGAGAAGAGAGGCCTCAGATGCTGAGGAAATTTAGCTGATGAATAAAATTACTTCCAACCCAAAGCCTAGTGGGGAGATATTTAAATTTGTACACGCCCTCGTAAAGTTTGAAGAAAGGGATATAGAGGCATTCTTTATTTCATTTGAAAAGGTAGCTAAGCAAATGAAGTGTCCAAAAGAAATCTGGACATTGCTCTTATAAAGTAGGTTGGTGGGTAGAGCCCATGAGGTTTATGTATTACTTTCAAAAGAGCTTTCTATAGATTATAATGCATTAAAGAAGGCTATTGTTAGTGTGTATGAGTTGGCCCCTGGGGCATACAGGCAGAGATTTTGAAATGTAAGGAAACAGCCTGGGAAGACCTATACTGAATTGGAGAGGGTAAAGCAAAAATAATTTTGACCATTGGATATGGGCATTAAAGGCAGGGACAACATATGAAGCCCTATAGTTCTTCTGGAACAAATTAAAAGTTCACTTTTTCCAATAGTTAGAACCCATGTTGAAGACCAGAGGGTTGCAATAGCTAGACAGGCAGTGGGGATGGCTGACAATTATGAGCTGGTCCATAAATCCAATCCTTTTTTCTGTCACCCCCACAAATCCGAGAAGGATAGAAGGTGGGAAGGTGAAAGGAAGGCAAGTAGCAGGGAAGAGAAGAGAAAGCTGAGAATTCCCCAGAAACTTCTCCACAGACCAGGAAGGAAGGTGCTGAGGGTGTAAGTGATATTTGAAGGCCTAAGTATTTCCATTGTGACAAGGTGAGACACGTTCATGCAGATTGCTGGAAGTTGCACGGGAATCCCATGAGACTAACTGGGGTTTGTCAGGGCAATTCAGAAAAAGGAGCCCTGAAAATGTAACAGATTCAGTTGTATCGTTACCAGCAACTGTGAAATCGAGTGTGAACACTGTTGTGAGTTCAGGAGAGGTGAATGGGATACATGTTTGTTATAAGGAATTCTTATTGAAAGAAAAAGTAACCCCTTGTCCCTCAAATAAGACAATTAAACCTTTAATCATATTAAGAGAAATGGGAGCCATTCAAACAATTTTGCTGGGGAAAGACATAAATTTTCCCACAGAAAGCACATTAACAGCCAAAGTTTCATTCAATGGTATTGGTGTACTTTTGTACCAGGCGCAATTAGAGTATGACCTAACGTCTGGGACAGTGACAGTAGGGGTTGTTCAGAAATTACCAATAGGCCAGGATCTCCAGGCGAGCAGGGGGCAGGGCCCACTCGCCAACACGTAAAATGACGCGGGATGATGTCCGGCGGAACTCCCGACGTCACTGCGCCTCACTTCAATTTTCAGTTAGGCAGGGGCTCAGCAGAATCAACTGTCAATTTGAGGCCATTGACAAAGTAATCAAAGTACTTAATGGACCTGCCCAACCAACCTTAAGGTTGGCGGGCAGGCCGGGAGCCCTGGTGGGCATTGGAAAAAGCATGAAACCTCATCCACGGGTGAGATGAGGTTTCATGTAGATTTTTAAATTTTTAATATAAGTGTTAATGAAAGTCTTGGACATGTTCCAACTCATGTGACAGAGGGGACATGTCAGGGGATTTTTTTTTTGCTATTGTTAACATTTTTAAATTTGGCGTCGATCTCCCTGAGGCAGCACTTAGCCTCAGGGAGATGAGTGCGCTCTTTCGCGTACATGCATGAAAGAGTGCACTCTCAGTTTAAAGATTCCGCACCCCCCCCCCCCCACCCCCCCTTGCCCACACAGGGAGCACATAGCACTTCCTTGCAGATATCACGCTGGGTGGGTCTTAATTAGTCCGCAATTAGGCATGCCTCCAAGCGCCCGCTCCTAAACTTCCCCCCCCAATAGGGGGAAAATTCTGCCCATAGAAGGATTTGATTTACTCTTGGGAAATGATTTAGCCAGAGAGAAGGTAGTAGCTTCTCCCATAATTACGGAAAGCCTAAGTGAGGTTAAAGAGACAGGGCAGTTACAGGAAAGGTTCCGGGAATTTTTGCTTTGTGTGTGATGACCCAAGCAATGGCTAAGCAAAGTTCATCATTGGAAGTCAAATGATACCACAGACAGATATTTGGCTAGCTGAAAATTTCTTTAAAGACTTAGATAATCCAAAAGAGATGTTTAATAAATCTTCTCTAGTTAAGGCTCAACAAGCCGATCCAGAGTTAAGTAAGATAGCACAATCAGCCCATACCTGATGCCGAGGAAGTTCCAAAATGGTATTACATTAAGAATGGAATTCTAATGAGGAAGTGGTGACCTCCTCACAGACCTGGAGATGAAGAATGGACAGTTGTTCATCAGGTAGTGGTACCACTCAAATATCATAAAGAGATATTAAGGAAAAATGCATGAAATTCCTGTGGCAGGACATGCCGGGATAGGGAAAACTCAAGAGTGGATAAATCGGCAATTTTACTGGCCGGATCTTCACAATAACGTGGTGCAGTTCTGAAAAAAAAGCCATATATGCCAGATGTGGGAAAACCACAACATGCAATCAAACTGGCAGCCTTAATTTCCATACCATAGATTTTGAGGAACTATTTAGTAGATTGTTAGTAGACTGTGTGGGACCGTTACCAAAAATGAAATCAGGACACCAATATATCCTAACTATTATGGATATGACAACACAATTACCAGAGGTCATTCATTTAAGGACAACTACAGCTGAAGTAGTAGTAGAGAGGTTAACCCAATTTTTTTTATTTCAGGATGGATCATGGATGGAGATCTAGTCAGATCAATGTTCCAATTTTATGTCTAAAATTTTCAAACCATAAGAAGTAATTTGGGTATAAAACAGTTAAAGTCCACAGCATATCATCCATAGACACAGGGAGCTTTAGAGAGGTATCGGCAGACTCTCAGAACAATGATTAAAACATATTGTCATGAATATCCCCATAATTGGGGCAAAAGACTGGATTTTCTACTCGAGATTCACCGAATGAATCTACTAGTTTTAGTCCTTTTGAATTAATTTATGGATATGACGTAAGAGGTCTTCTGAAATTAATCAAAGAAAAGTTTTTAGGAGAGAGAGACAAATCCTCTATGTTAGATCATGTGCCCGTATCCCAGGAACGGCTCATGGGAGCCTGCAAAGTGGCTCAAGAACATCTTAAAGTTTCTCAAACAAAGATGAAGGAACAGGATGTTAAGAAAGCTATGACCCAAGCATTACAACCCAGGGATCACAGAATCACAGAATCACAGTGCCGAAGAGGCCCTTCGGCCCATCAAGTCTGCACCAACGCATGAGAAACTCCTGACCTACCTACCTAATCCCATTTACCAGCACTTGGCCCATAGCCTTGAATGTTATGATGTGCCAAGTGCTCATCCAGGTACTTTTTAAAGGATGTGAAGCAACCTGCCTCCACCACCCTCCCAGGCAGCACATTCCAGACTGTCACCACCCTCTGGGTAAAAAGGATTTTCCTCACATCCCCACTAAACCTCCTGCCCCTCACCTTGAACCTATGCCCCCTTGTGACTGACCCTTCAACTAAGGGGAACACTGCTCCCTATCCACCCTGTCCATGCCCCTCATAATCTTGTACACCTCAATCAGGTCACCCCTCAGTCTTCCCTGCTCCAACAAAAGCAACCCAAGTCTATCCAACCTCTCTTCATAACTTAAATGTTTCATCCCAGGCAACATCCTGGTGAATCTCCTCTGCACCCACTCCAGTGCAATCACATCCTTCCTATAATGTGGTGACCAGAACTTCACACTCCAGCTGTGGCCTCACCAAGGTTCTATACAACTCCAACATTACCTCCCTACTTGTAAGCTATGCCTTGATTGATAAAGGCAAGTGTCCCATATGCCTTTTTCACCACCCCACTAACATGCCCCTCCACCTTCAGAGATCTATGGACACACAAACCAAGGTCCCTTTGTTCCTCAGAACTTCCTAGTATCATGCTGTTCATTGAATACTTCCTTGTCAAATTACTCCTTCCAAAGTGTATCACCTCACACTTTTCAGGGTTAAATTCCATCTGCCACCTATCTGCCTATTTGACTATCCCATCTATATCTTTCCGTAGCCCAAGACACTCAACCTCACTGTTAACCACCCGGTCAATCTTTGTGTCATCCGCAAACTTACTAATCCTACCCCTCACATCGTCATCTATGTTGTTTATATAAATAACAAGTAATAGGGGACCGAGCACAGATCCCTGTGGTACGCCACTGGACACTGACTTCCAGTCACTAAAGCACCCTTCTATCATCACCCTTTGCCTCCTACAACTACAATTTTGGATCCACCTTATCAAATTACTCTGCATCCCATGTGCCTTTGCCTTCTTTATAAGTCTCCCATGTGGGACCTTGTCAAAGGCTTTGCTAAAATCCATATAAACTACATCAACTACACTACCCTCATCTACACACCTGGTCACTTCCTCAAAAAATGCAATCAAATTGGTTATGCATGACCTCCCTCTGACAAAGCCATGCTGACTATCTCTGATCAAACCTTACCTCTCCAAGTGGAGATAGATACTCTCTTTCAGAAATTTCTCCAATAGTTTCCCTACCACTGACGTGAGATTCACTAGTCTGTAGTTCCCTGGCTTATCTCTACAACCCTTCTTAAATAGTGGAACCACATTAGCTGTTCTCCAATCCTCTGGCACCTACCCCGTGGCCAGAGAGGAATTAAAAATTTGGGTCAGAGCCCCTGCGATCTCCTCCCTTGCCTCCCTCAGCAGTCTAGGACACAAATCATCTGGACCTGGAGATTTGTCCACTTTTAAGCCTGCCAACACCAGCACATGGGATGCAGAGTAATTTCATAAGATGGATCCAAAATTGGCATAGTTGTAGGAGGCAGAGGGTGATGATAGAAGGGTGCTTTTGTGACTGGAAGCCAGTGTCCAGTGGCATACCAGAGGGATCTGTGCTCGGCCCCCTATACTTGTCACTCCCTATATCAATTTGTTTAAAAACCTTGCAGTCTCTCTCCCTGAGTCTGATACCTTCATCCTCATTCTCTTGGGTGAAGACGGACGTGAAGTATTCATTCAACACTCTAGCGATGTCCTCTAGTTCCACCCATAGATTGCCCACTTGGTCCTTTATGGGCCCTATTCTTTCCCTGGTTATCCTCTTCCCATTGATATACTAATAGAATATCTTGGCATTTTCCCTACTTTTACCAGCCAGGGCTTTCTCATATCCCCTCTTTGCTCTCCTAATTGCTTTCTTAAGCTCCGCCCTGCACTGCCTGTGCTCCACTAATGCCTCTGCTGATTTGCTTCCCTTGTACCTGCTAAAAGCCTCTCTTTTCCTTCCCATCGTAACGTGAATATCTCTGGTCATCCATGGGTCTCTGGGCTTGTTACTCCTTCCTATCACCCTAGAGGGAACATGTTGAGCCTGTACCCTCCCCATTTCCTTTTTGAACAGCCCCCACTGTTCCTCTGTAGATTTCCCCATAAGTAATTGTTCCCACTCTACTTTGGCCAGATCCTCCCTTATTTTACTAAAATCCACTCTCCCCCAATCCAAAACATTTTTTTGCAGCTTGTCAATTTCTTTGTCCATAACAAACTTAAACTAACATGTTGTGGTCGCTATCACTAAAATGCTCCCCCACCAGCACCTCAGCCACCTGTCCAGCTTCATTCCCCAGAATTAGGTCCTGCAATGCACCATCCCTTGTTGGAGCTTCTACATATTGATCTAAAAAGTTCTCCTGTACACATTTCAAGAAATCCACTCATCCAAGCGCTTAACACTATGTCTATTCCAATTAATGTTGGGAAAGTTGAAATCACCTAATATAATTACCCTATTGTTATTGTTTTTACACACCTCCACAAATTGTGCACATATTTGCTACTCAATTTCCCATTGACCATCTGGAGGTCCATAATACACACCTAATAATGTGGTTGCTCCTTTTTTATTCCTAAACTCTACCCACAAAGCTTCATTCAATGCCCCCTCCAAGATATCATCTCTCCTTACTGCAGTAATGGACTCCTTAACTAATAATGCAATGCCTCCTGCTCTTTTACCCCCTCCTCTGACTTGCCTGAATATTCTATATCCTGGAATGTTGAGCTGCTGATCCTGCCCTTCCCTCAACCACGTCTCAGTGATGGCTACTATATCACAATTCCACATGTCAATCCTCACCCTTAACTCATCCGTTTTACCTGTAATACTCCTGGCATTAAAGTAGAGGCCATCCAGCCTTGCCTTACTCCCTTGAAGCTTATTGCAGCTGTACTCCCTCTGACTTGATTGTTTTACTGTATTATGATGTGTCCCTATTCTGCTAACATTATGTGTCCCCTCCCCCTGCCGAATTAGTTTAAACTCCCAACAGCACTAGCAAACCCGCCTGCAAGGATGTTGGTCCTGCTCTGGTTCAGATGTAAATCGTCCTGCTTGTACAGATCCCACCTTCCCCAGAAACAGTCCCAGTGATTCAGGAATCTAAAACCCTCCCTCCTGCACCAATGCTTAAGCCACATATTCATTTGTGCTTTTCTTCTATTTCTGAGCTCGCTAGCACGTGGCACTGGGAGTAATCCAGAGATTACAACCCGAGAGGTCTTGCTTTTTAGTCTACTGTCTAACTCCCTGAATTCTTGATGCAAGACCTCATCCCTCTTTCTACCTATGTCATTGGTACCAACATGTACCACAACCTCTGCCTTATCACCCTCCCCCTTCAGGATGCCGTGCAACCGTTCAGTGACATCCCGGACCCTGGCACCAGGGAGGCAACATACCATTCTGGAGTTACTTTGATGGTCACAGTCTGTTCCCCTGACTATAGAATCCCCTATTACTATTGCTCTTCCTCCCTTCCTCCCCTCCTGTATAGGCAGGCTACTTATGGTGCCAGAAGCTTGGCTCTGTCCGTACTCCCTGGACAAACCAGCACCCTCATCAGCCTCCAAAATGGAATACCGATTTGCGAGCGGGGCCCCAGGGGACTCTTGAACTACCTGCCTGTTTCTCTTGGACTGCCTGGTGGTCACCCATTCCCTTCCTTCCTCAAGTCCCTTCATCTTCGGTGTGACCACCTCTCTAAAAGTGCTATCCATGATGCTCTCAGACTCACAGATGCTCCACAGTGTCCCCAGTTGCCATTCCAGCTCTGAAACCCGAGCTTCCAGGAGCTGCAGCTGGACACACTTCCTGCACACATGATGGTCCCGGGCTCTGGTAATGTCCCCGGCTTCCCACATGGAGCATGAGGGGCACACCACAGCTATGAGTGCTCCTGCCATGACTTATCCCTTTAAATTAAACCTTTTAAGTCAATTACTCTCAGCCCCTTCTTTCCTGGTCCTCGTTACTGCAGAGTATACAAACTGTAAACCACAAAAAGACCTTAAACTATAAGCGATTAAAGTAGTAAAAACCTTAACCACTGCTTATCAGTGATTCCTTTCCCTTGTAGCCTCTACTGCTGCAGCATGCTCTGAAGATTTAAGAAGTTGGATAGCAAGGAAAAAATGCAAAGCACACCTCATCCCCTATGCACCGAATTCCCGCTTTGCACCAAATTCCGAATACCCACTCTGGCTGTGCCCCACTCAGGATGTGCTCGCTCTCCTTTTCGTGTGCAAGCAAGAAGTGTTAGTGTTATTGCCTTCACAGTGGGACCTCTGAAAGCACGGTTCAGAGGTCCATACTAGCTAATTAGGAGGGTTGGTAAAGTAAATTATTGGATAGCACTCCAGATGGTAGGAAAAAGAATCGGCTGTGTCGTATCAATATATTGAAACAATACCAGCGTGGTGAGGAGGATAGGAAGGAACAGATATGTCAAGTAGTAAAAACAGTGGAAGATGGAAGAGACAGTAAGAGTGAGGCCGAAGGAGACTTAGACGGTTAACAAATTGAACCTCCTACTATCCGGTTAGCTAACACCGACATATTAGGACAGTTAGACACAATATTTTCATGCCTCAAGACAGGAAAAAAAGAGCATCTAGCGAGGTTACTTACAGAATTAAAAGGGATCTGTTGGTACAAACCAGGATGTACAACCTTAGTCATACATGATGTGGATGTAATAGAATCACCTCCAAAAAGCTGCATCCTTATCACTTAGAGCCAGGGAAACTGGCTCAGTTGAAAGCAGAGATCCAGTACAAGTTAGAAAATCACCTCATTGAACCCAGCCAAAGCAGCTGGAGTTCCCCTGTTGTGTTTGTGCCTAAACCAGATGGTTCAACCAGATTCTGTATGGACTACAGAAAGATAAATGCACTGACAAATGCAGATTCCTACCCAATGCCTCGCTTGGAAGACTGCATTGACAGAGTTAGCAGCGCCATGTTTCTTACCAAAATAGATCTGTTAAAGGGATATTGGTAGGTTCCTTTAACACCCCAAGCTAAATAAATATCAGCCTTTATCATGCCAGAAGGTCTTTTCCAATGCCAAGTGATGCTGTTCATGATAATGCCCCAAAAACTTTTCAGAGACTAATGAACTAAATGATGCTTGGTGTTCTTAACTGTGTGGTTTACCTTGATAACGTACTGATATATCATGACACTTGGAAACACAACCTGAAACAGCTAGAAGCCCTGTTTAAAAAACTATAGTCAGCTGATTTGGTAATAAACCTCTCCAAAAGTGAATTCACGAAAGTGTAAGTAACTTATCTAGGGCATATCATAGGGCAAGGACAAGTGCTGCCAAGAACAGCAAAAGTGCACGCATTGGTGGAGTTCCCTGTCCCTAAAGCTAAATGGGAGATCATGAGGTTTTTGGGAGTGTGTGGGTTTTACTGAAAATCTGTACCAAATTATCAGCCACTCCACTGATGGACTTGTTACAAAGGGAAGCCAAGGCCATGTGAATGGGAGAGTGGCGGAAATCTTTTGAAAGGTTGAAAGCAATTTTGATCAATGAACCAGTGTTGACTGCTCCAAGTTTCACTAACCCTTCATGGTAGCAATTGATGCCAGTGACCTGGGGATAGGTGCAGTCCTGTTACAATAAGATGAATTAAGCATAGAAAGGCCAATAGGATAGTTTTCCATAAAACTGAATCGACACCAAAAAAGATACTCTAAACTGGAGAAGGAAACCCCTGGCTTGCTATTAGCTCTTAAACATTTTGACGTGTATGTCTGCCATGGACACGGAGGATACTAGTATATACTGATCATAACCCCTTAGCCTTTGTGGACAAGATTAAAAACCAGAATGCCAGACTATTTCGATGGAATTTATTATTACCGTTTTATGACTTAAAGTTGTCCATATTGCAGGAAAAAACAATGCAATTGCTGATGCTTTGTCTTGAATTTAACTTTGCCTTGCATTTGCTAAAGGCCAAAATGATACAGAGTCACTGTATTAGCCTTGTATAAAAAGAGAATGAATGAGAATGTGCATTTTAGCATTTTTGTTTAAGTTTTATTACACTTTGTTATGAAACACACAAAAATATGGTGTTTCATTTCTCCAAGTCAGGAAGTGTCATGAACAACACTTTCATCACAAAAAATGGTTCATCATCAAAGACTTAGGACATTCTGGAAGAAATTGTGTTTAAAAGACACTGTCCCTTGAAGGGTTAATGCAGAACTCTGATTGCTATTCCTAGAAAAAGCATCCTTTTGCAAGTAAGGGTAATTAAGCAGTTGAAAGAAAACCTCATGGCCCTGGTGAACTGTGTACATAGGGGGGTCACATGGGTTTTATGGTTCTGGAAAAAAAAATGCCTGGAAGACTGTTTTAAAAGTGGATTTTGGTTTTGCTTGAAAAAGGAAGGACCAACTGCACAGCTGGAATTCTGTGTACAATTCTGGTCACCACATTACAGGGAGGACGTAATTGCTCTGGAGAGAGCGCAGAGGAGATTTGCAAGAATATTGCCAAAACTTGAAAATTGCAGTTGTGAGGAGAGATTGAATAGGCTAGTGTTGTTTTCCTTACAGAGGAGACTAAGGGGTGACCTAATTGAGGTGTACAAATTTAAGAGAGGCCTAGATAGGGTAGACAGGGAAGACTTGTTTCCCCTAGCTGAGGGATCAATTACCACGGGGCATAGATTTAAGGTAGTTAGCAGAAGGATCAGAGGGGACATGAGGAAAAGGTTTTTCACCCAGAGAGTGGTGGGTGTCTGGAATTCACTGCCTAAATTGGTGGTTGAGGCTGAAATGCTCAACTCATTTAAAAGGTACCTGGATCTGCATCTGAAGTGCAGTAACCTGCAAGGCTACAGACCAGGTGCTGGAGAGTGGGATTAAAACGAGCAGCTAGTTTCTTTTTTCTCTTTTTGGCTGGCGCAGACAAGATGGGCTGAATGGCCTCTTTCTGCACCGTAACTTTTCTATGGTTCTGTGTTTCTATAGAAGGAAGACAGCAGCCTTTTGCAGCCCTGAGCCATTTCACATCTGGAAGTGAATATAAGCTGATCCTGAGATGCTCTACATGCTGGTCAAGTATTCCATGATTCTATCTGAAAAGCAGTGCCAGAGTCATTGATTGTTTCACAGATCAGTCCTGAGAGACCAACTGTGTAACCCAGATGCCAGTTGAACCATTGACTTTTAACCTTTGGCCAAATTCCTCCATTTCTATTTTATTTTCATCATTTTTGTGTGTGCATGTGTGCGCGTGTGTGTGCATGCTAGGCTATCTTGGGGTATCTAGAAAGAGTAATTAGTATAATTTCATATTCCATGCTGTATTTTGATAAGCCTTGCCTTTCTATTTGAAAAGACTGGTTTCATAATATAGTAATAAGTCCGTTCTTTATTGAAAGAAGCCTGGTAAAAGTCCCTTTTATACTAGGTCACCTTCAATAGTGAAGGTAAACAAGTGGCCATGTTGGTGAGTAAGTTAAACTTTAAAACTAATAGTATGACCTGTGGAATAGTGGGGCTAGAGCAACTGCACACTCCTCCCATCCCGGTCATAACGGTGTACCCTTTAAAAGATGCACTGCAGCAACTCACCAAGGCTTTTTCGACAAAGCCTTCCAAACCCACAGCCTCTACCACCTGGAAGGACAAGGGCAGCAGATGCATAAGACACCGCCATCTTCAAGTTCCACCCCAAGCCACAGATCATCCTGACTAGGAACAATAGTTCCTTCACTGTCACTGGGTCAAAATCCTGCTACTCCCTTCCTAACCTGCACTACATGGACCACAATGGTTCAAGAAGATAGTTCACTACCACTTCTCAATGGCAATTATGGATGAACAACAAATGTTGGCCTTGCCAGCAATGCTCACATCCCATGAAAGAATTTTTTAAAAAAAAGAAACAAAAAGCTGGTGTCACAGAAATTGTTTTTTTTTAACTGTCTATCATTCTCCACTCACCCTATTCACTTTACCCAGTTGCCTTAAGCTGTAAAGTCACAATTATATCAACTGGACTGAATTTGATGTGGGCCTTGATATGTAGGGTTTTTGTTTGCCATTTTATTAAACCTGTGGGTCAGGTAGCACTGTGGCACAGAATCCCTTTCTTCCCACCTGAGGCTTTCACTCCACTCATGCTAGCAATGGCTCCAACTAAATAAATGACCCTGACCCCTGAGATCAGGGTCATTTCCATAGACCAGGTGAATCTGGTTGACCCTACCATAGATCCGCCTCCACAAGGCCTTCTTTAGATTTTGTGGGCCTTAATATCCAGTCATCTCTAGTTATGTTTTAAGCAAAGCAGTGAAATTACTATTGCAGAATTTGCAATCCCAGAAAATCTGAGGGAACAGTAGTGAAGCATTGACATTGCAATCATTTCTAGAAACAGGAATAAAAATCTATCCAATATGCCCATGCCTGAGGCTATATATAATTCATTTAATCAATAGCAGTATAGTCAGTTGTTACTGCATTAGAAATTCAAAATAGCAGGAATTAAAAGGTGAACCTCATTATTATTCAGACAGTGTACCTCACATCTGTCACACATTAAATAGAGACAAATATGTGGTCTAATATAGCACTCTTCATTCCACTCTTTTAGTTTTGCCTGACTGAAATAAAGATCAGGATTTCATCCCACCTGAGCAAGTTTCAGTTTATTCTAAAGGAATGTAATAAGGAAACAAGGTCATGATCTTTCAATGCATGATTTTCAAATAAATTGAAGTTTTCTTAGTATTGTTCCATAATGATACTTTGTTTTTGCAATATGTTCGACAAAAACAGTTCAACTCTTCCCTAAAGTTCTGACGGATAAATGTAGAGTCTTTTTGCGCCCATATGGTAATAACATGGCAATCCCTGCAAAGCCAGTGCTAAGAGGCAAGACCACATTACAAAATGCAAGCTTCGGGTCTGTGATTTGGTCTGCTGAGAAAAAACTTGACCTTAACATTAATCACGGAAGGATTGAGATTTTCCTGCCCCCCACCCCACCACCCCCAACCCCTAGAGATAAACTGGTTTAGTTCATCCCTGTCAAAATATATGATCATGCGGCTTTAATCTGAGCACGCCTGAATTGTCAGGAAAGGACTGTTGATGATCAGTCCAGACTCTCTGGTGCACCTGCCATTTTCATGCTGAGAGTATAGTGTACGCTGTGTTCTCTACTGGGACACAGTCTGGTAATGCAAGTTTGCTGTTGCATCTGTCGCTGTACCAGACATTTGCAAATACTGAAGACAAGCTGGGTATGGTAGTTAATGGCATAACGTGTCTAAATGTCAGGAATTTAAAAAAAAAAATATATATATATATATAAATTAAAAGGACACCCTCTTCAAGAATATGAACAGGAAATCTTTGCACGCAACTTCTTCAATATGATGTGATTCAATGTCAACTTATAATTTTGTGTCAAGTGCTTTTAACCAAACAGAAAGCATTTGCTACGCAGAAGGGCATAGATAAATATAAATGATGACGGCCATCTGGGTCACCTTAGCTCACCCACCCTTTCTTCTCTTAGGTTTGGCATGGTTATTGGCCTCTTTAATTCTGTCATGGTACATTATAGTTTAAAAAACCAATCCCATCCACAGAAATCATACACCTGGTTAACTTGGTCATAGTGCTACTGGTTTTATTCAGTTTGCTTGCGCCTGATGTCAAAGCAATCATGATTTATTTGCATAAGTATTTGGCAGATTTTTAAAATCAAACTGTTACTTACTTCAATTCACCTGGTACTGGTCATTTTTTCAAAGCGATTAATCAGTCCTTTTTCTCAACTAAGCAAACCTGTTTGAAGGGACATAGTCAAACCAGACAGCTTGCATAACAGTAACATAGGGAAAAATTTTCCCCCCATTGTGGGGGAAGAGCAGGGCGCAAGCGGGCGGGCTCCTAATCGGTGGCCCCAGTTGGGGCCGCGCCGCCATTTTACATTGGGGGGCCAATTAAGGCCCGCCCAGTGTGATGTCCGCTAGGAAACGCTATGCACTCCCTGTACAGGCGGGATGGGATTCCCTCAGCTGGGAGTGTGCTCTTTGGCGCATGTGCACAAAAGAGCGCACAGATCTCCCTGAGTCTAAGCACTGCCTCAGGGAGATCGCCTCCATTTTGAAACTTTTAATAAAGGAGTTTAAAAGTTTTCCCTGCCATGTCCCCTCAAGTGACACTGTCCATAACTTTTATTAAAGTTTAAAAACCCTCATGACGTCTCATCCCGTCAGTGGATGAGGTTTCATGTTTTTTTACAAGCCCACCTGGGCTCCCAGCCTGCCCGTCAACCTTAAGTTTGGATGGGCAGGTCCATTAATGAGCTGAATTGGTTTCTTAATGGCCTTAATAGGCCGTTGACAGGTCGGCAGACACGCAGCCAAGTTGCCTGCGCACCCACCGACCTGAAAATGTAAATAACGCCAGGGTGACATTGGGAGTTCCACCTGCGTCATTTTACACGTTGACGAGCTGGCCCCTCCCCCGCCCCCGCTCACCGACTGAAAAATTCTGCCCATAGAGAAAAGTTCTTCCATGCAAAAAATATTGCTCATTCCTTAGTTTAAAATGACAGCCCATGGCCCTAATTTTACCTTTGGGGTGCGAGTGCACGCCCGACAGGCCGGTATGTAATATGACACATGATGACATCGGGCATACGTCCCAACAACATTGCACACTCACGTGATATTTCATTTAGCAGGCACACGCCAGAGTCAGCTGAGTGTCCGCTAATATTTGAAAGTCCTATTAAGGCCATTAAGGACATAATTAACTTGAAATTTACACTGCCCGTCCAACCTAACGTTTGGCAGACAGGCGAAAAGGCCAAGCAGCCTTTACATTTTTTAGGAAACCTCATCCACGAGCGGGATGAGGTTTCCTAAAGCTAATACTAATTAAATAAAACCTTTATTTTGAAACTAAAAACTTGTCCCATCTCACTTGACACAGTCACATGAGGGGACATGTTTCATTAACTTTTTATTGCCTTTATTGTTTTAAAAAGTGCTTCAATCTCCCTGAGGCAGCTCCATGCCTCAGGGAGATTGAAGCACACTGTCGGGCACATACGCGAACTAGGCGCTAGACCTGACTCTCCCTCCTCCCCCCCGCCCGTACAGGTAACGCTCAGCACTACCGCTTGTGACCGATACAGGGAGGGCCTTAATTGCCGATCGCGGGCGGCAACCGCCCCACCTAGTCCCGCCGAGCATGCCCGATGCCAGAAAAATTCAGGCCTTAATGTATTTATAATTTTCAACAATTTGGAAAATTTACTCAGTTCAACACTTTGTGAAAAGATATGTTGTGTCACTGCTGTATATTCTTTTGGCAATGAAAGGCTAATAAAATTCTGGATTATTACCATCTTTGGAATATTCATATAAGTTCACACGATAAAACTAGATGCTGAAATAAAATGAAGAAAATTATTTTTTTTGGTTTGCAGTTCACTGTGAATTAACCTATCAACATTCAAGCAAGGGGGAGCACTCTCTGGCACAGGAAGAGGTTAGGAATAATTATAAAAGCAGTCTGGGATACAGAAGACAAAAAGACATAGGAAACCTGAACAAGTTGCTCCCCAGATTGATATCTTATTGGTTCTTAAATGATTCTGACACTTTTGCCTCAACTATTTTTCTAAGGACTATGTGCACATCATCCTGTGTGAAGAAGAAAGGCTGCAATTAGTCCTAAGTTTTGCATTTTACTATCTTGTGCCTAAGCTCCTACTCTGATATTTTAGTTTGATGAATTTTTAATATCTCCCTTTTCTACATTGTTTAAGAGTCCATGTTTCTCTAGTCTTAACTCATACCTCAATATTCTGACACTAAGGATCGGGTTCATGATGCTCACTGAACTGCTTCCAAGACTCGAATGCACCCTTGTGCATCAACAATGGAAAGAATGAGTTAGTGTGAACACTAAAGAGTTTGAGCATGACTTCCTCTAACAAGTAATCCACTGGTTTGACAATATGGGTGAGAATTCTTCTTGAATGGTGCCTCGAAGTGATTGGACATGGCAGGTCTATTTAATTCCCTAAATCCCTTTCAGCATCACCCTTAGCTATTTTGATACTGTTCACATGTGCATTCCAGCAGGAGGTCACAAGACAGCAACTGGAAGAAGAAATCCTGGCTGATATTTCCTTCAACCACTCCACTGCTGGAACCATCAAGGCCCTACCTAAATTCAACATATTCTGCAAAAACCCAGGGTAAACCTTCCTTCTCTGTCTGGCTCACTACCACAAAACATGGCAAGATATAATTTCTATGGTGTTTTTTCTGATCGCCCAACATCAACTTGGTGGAAGATTGGCGGAAACCCGAAAGAAATGGCACCATTGAATACTCATGGCTTTTCTCCAGGGTTTGACTGAAGTTACAATAGGGCAATCTGGATAAACTTCAGAGTATTCACTCGTGGGATTCCTCTTGAAGGTTGTGCTTTATTGAAGAAATCCTGAGAATGAATAAGGATAAAACAACATTCTAATTTCAAAAAATATGTTTAAAAAAAAGAGAATACTTTAAAACTTTGCTTTGGTTTATCAGGAAATACCACAATGATCTTCTAATAAAATATTTCCTGTTAAGTGAGAATACTTGTGGTCAGCGACTCAAATGAAAGTATTAATCCTGGATTTTACTGATGGATGCCTCAAACATATATATTGCTTAATACTCGAAAGAGGTCTCAGTGTAGCACTGTGATATCCTGTTCATTCCTGTAGAACAAATAACAGACAGGTTTCAAGGTTAAGAATGAACAGCTCAACACAGCCTTGCACTTCAGTACCTGACCCTGCTCCCATTAAGCTCACAGCTGGCTCTTTGTTGAAGTGTACAACGTGGTGTGTGAAATTTCAGTCCTGTAATCCCATTAGATTTTGCTTCAAGAATTCAAAGTAATTAGTTTGTAGCTGTGGCAATATCTTAAGGAGTAGCACTTGAAAGAAATCTTTAATTTACAAAACATCTTTATTACTCCATGAAAGAAAAAGAATCAGATTTTTTTAAATCCAAACTAATAAACTGATTTTTTAAACAATCAAATATCTTGTGCTGGAGGTCTTGTAGTGCAGTGAGTAGTGTCCCTGCCTCTGTGCCAGAAGGTCTGCATTCAAGTCCCACTCCAGCACTTGATGGCCATGGAAGGTGTGTTCATAACATGGTCAAACAGGTTGGTTATCAATCTGCAAATTGTTCCAACATGCCTGTGGCATTTGGTAAGAGTGGGAGAGACTCCTGGTCAGCCAAGTCTGATGCAGAATGCTGCCCCTCAACATATAGCTCTGGTTTCAGGCTAGCAGTCTGTTCCAGGAAAACAAGACACAGATACAAGATACATCCTAACAGCACTGTGCGTGTACCTATATCACATGGACTGCAGTGGTTCAAGAGGGCAGCTTACCACCACCTTCTCAAGGGCAACTAGGAATGGGCAATTAATGCTGGCCCAGCCAGCAAAGCCCACATCCCATGAATGAATAATAAAAAGATACAGGAGACAAACATAAGCATGTGCTTTGTCTGCCTCATATGTCTTTAGATGCAGGAAGTAAGTCTAAGTTTATATATTTTGTAGATGTATTTTCATAACCAGTCTCAGTTAGCTATTCTTTGATATCTGAGTATTAAACATATTCATTTTGGCATGCATACTGCCTACACAGAGTACTGGCAACAAGGCTTCCCACAGCACTTCTGCACTTGCCATTGTGCCCTCTATCCCTTTTAGTCAATTTAAGTACAGAGTTAACAGTCGTTGAATTCGGGCCTGAATTAGAATGTGGGAATTGAGTTATTTGAGTGTTCCTAGTAAATACCAACATCAAACTTTGTAATAATCATCGAGTGCCAAATTTGTACTGATGGTTTTATCAACCCAGTCTAATCCCATTCCTCTGCTTCTTCTGCATAAATGTAATATTCCCTTTTTTAAATGATGATAAGGTTCTCATTTCAATAAACAAATGGGCTCAATGACAAATTGTGGTGGAGAATTCCATATTTAAAACAATCTCTGAAAAAATAAATTCCTTCTAACCTGCATTAAATTTATGCTCTTTCATTATCATCCCAACAGCAGCTTAATGCTATTTACGTGATTTCAATCCTTAATTGTCATGAAGACCTCTGTGGGGTCACCCTGAATCTGCTCAGCTGTAATGAAAAAGGGCCCTAACTTCTCTAACTTCTTTGCATTATTGTAAACTGGTTCAACCCCAGTACCATCCGATTGAATCCACACTAGTTTAAACATTGTTTCTTATTATAGGATGAACAAAACTGTTCACAAATAACAGCCTGACAAAGCAGCTCTACAAGTTTAGCATTAGCACTGTGCATTTTAAAATTCTCTGTCTCTAGATACAAAATTGAAGCTTTTGTCTATATTTTTAATCATTCTATGAACCAAGACTGTCACTTTTCTCACTTGGGTATCTGCACGTAAAGTACCTCTGCTCCTTTACTCTACTTTACACTTTGCCATTTAAAATATATTTCCTTTCCCGATTCTATCATGTTATTATAATGATTTAATACCTTGGGCTTATTTACGCAGGCAAAAGGCACCAATCAGTCATAAGGGATTGGGTAAACACATTGCGGGATCATTTATTAAGAATAGACTAGGCACGTGAGAACAGTTACGCGTTGGTGTAAAGTTTGAAGACATCAGGGCTGTGTGTGTGCTCTGCTCAAAGCAGAAGTAAAACTAAGCTGACCACATGACAGTTTTCCCTTCAGTAATGACGTGCTGACATCCCTTAAAGGCATGTTACGACATTTTCTCACTTCCAAAGTGATGAGTTCGCTTTTTTCTACACTGAACTGCATCTGCCACCTATCGGCCCTCCTGCAGTCTTTCATAAACTTTGTCAAAATTTGTTTTATCCTTAATTTGGTGTCATCAACAACATTTGGTTCTCATTTCCCAGAATCAGTTGATTTATATATGCATCAAATGAAAGAGGCTTAAGCACGTAGCCTGTGAAAAGAACATTAGAAAATCCACTGCACCTGTATTTGCTTAAAAGATATTACATCAGCAACATTTTACAATTCAGACAAAGGGTCACAGGCCTGAAATGTTGGGTCAGATTTTCATTCCCAAGGCAGGTAACTTGAGTCGGGAAATTGTGGGAAAAGGTGACTCTAATGGTGCCACTTTCATTCCAGCAGGGGCAGGTTTGGGTGTAGAATGGAATTGGGCCCACGGTCCACAGGCACAGATCAGAGGTATCTACAAGGGCTGCCGAGTGCCGCGGTTCTTTAGGACTTTGTCCCAGTTGTCTTATTAAATACTAGACCCTCCAGCCCTCACCCCTCACACCCCATCTCTCCTCCACCCACTTCCCATATTCCATCCCTGTCAACTCTTGCTCCCACCTACTTCCATGTGCCGGTCATATCCTCCATGCAAACTTAATGCCAACTCATGCCCCCACCCACCACTCATTGCCCCTTATAGACCACATGCCAACTATTGTCAACCTATGCTCCCTCATCCATCACCCTTTGCCCCTACACCCTCTATGCCAACTCACCCAATATCCACCATAGGCAGCCCTCAGGAGCCATGTTGAGATGAAATTAGAATACAAGTCTGTTTGGCTTTTTACAAAAAACACCCCCATTCATGAAAGCCCATTCAAAACTTTAAAAGCCCCTCAAGTACTTAATCCCTTATCAAAATAAACAGACTTATATTCATAACCCCATAACCCCACACAAAAGACAACTAATCCTTTAATAATATTTTGGAACTGTCAATCAAATTATGATCTTAAAACCCAACTGCGGAGAAATTTGTAGATTGTGGAAAGTAGCCAACTATTTATAATGATATCATAATAGCTCTGGGGTATTGTCAACAAACAACTATTGTAATAGATATAACGTAATAAATATTGTAAAATTAGAGCAGACTTTTTTCAATTCTCATTGGCACATCCGGCTCTCTTTTTTCAAATCCTTAAAGGCTAGGGGATTTGAATTATTTCACAGTTTGAGTTTTCTCAATTCTGACTGATTTATGTAGGCTGAATATTCTCAATTTTTAAAAGGCTGGATCTTCAAATACCTTCACAGCCTGAGTTTGTTTTTAACTCTGACACAGGCAGGCTTTTTTTTATTTTTGAAGCTTTGGGAATTTAAATAATTTCAAAGCTTGACATTTCTGCATGCCTTATTCGCCCTTCATGAACATTTACACATCCTCCATAAGCTCGCGACTTCCACATTGCGTGATAAAGCCCTTGCTTTAGCAAAAGTGTGGTCTGTTTGAACTTAGCACAAAGTTCAAATGGCCCTGCTGAGTTTGGGTTTTCCACCAGTGTTAGTCACATCCTGCCTCATTTCCCCCCCACCAAGAATAGGATCTGTCAGGAATGGAGGCAGAACTTCCAGGTCTGGGTCCTGCCAGCAATTCAAAAGGCTGCCGGAGTCCCCAGGACTCTGTTAAAATCCAGCCTGTTAACTCTGCTTTCCTGTTCGCTGATGTTGCTAGACCTGCTGAATATTTCCAGCATTTTCTGTTTAAATTTCTGAATTCCAGCATCCACAGTATTTTGCCATTTGTATTTGAAATTTATCATTAAGAAAAAAAAATTGTGACAAAGAGCAGAATCATCTCAGATTTGCACTAAGTGCGATACCAGGTGGGAAAAAGGAAGTTTTACCCGTCAGCTTCAATGGCGGCTTTTCACGCCCTATCATTCCAATCCCACCTCATTAATCATGTATTCCCAGGAAACATGCCGTTTTGATGGTGAGCGGATTCTGATTCACGTACCATGCTGTCACCACGCTGCTTCATCACGCCGGGCGCCACATTTAAAGTGTAGCAGCGCACACACCTCTCAGTTCTTCCAGCCTAGGACACTGCAAAGAAGACGTGGCCCTGAAAGGCAAGAAGACTGCAGACCCCGGTTTAGTGACACATCCCTTGAGCGCCTTCTGGATGCTGTGAATGCCCGCCATGTTGTCATCTACCTCCGCTCTGGCTGAAGGAGTGGCAGCAACATTACCACTCCGGCTTGTTAGGGGAAGGCAGTGGTGGTCAGTGCCAATGTTGCACAGAAGAGGTTGGCCATCCAATGCAGAAAGAGGATGAAATGATCTCATCCGTGCCGCCAGGGTAAAGTAACCATCTCATCACTCTAAACTCACACACCCAAGCCCATCACACATTCGCTGGCGTCTCACTCACTGCCGCTCAAAGGACATCACCACTTACTCTCTGACACACACCCTCACATCTCCATCTGGCCTCATTTCCCCTGGTGTCTTCCTCCTCAGCCCTCAACATCTTGAGGCCACTTGCACAGATCAACTTGTGCCCCACACACATCTTGGGATAACCCCTTCCCTAGTAATGCCTTCGCCCTGCAGTCTCTTCACCTGCCTGATGTCACTTCTCCCCCTTCCCCAAGAAAGCCCTAGCCCTGCAGCGATTGAGAAACCAGCCCCACCTAACGGCTGGTCTAGTAGGTACAGGCTGGCCCCAGAGCACCCCCTAAAAGTGATGTGGAGCTGTCTGCGAAACTTGGCACTGATGACTGTGAATGTTGCCCGAAGCAAGGTAGGCAAACAAACCTCGAAGTCCCAAGCAAGGTGCAACTTGCCAGGTGCACGTCACTTATGTCCAGTTGTGAAACACGTCAGTGAACAATCACACTGACGTGCCTGGATGATCCAGCATTGGCGGCTTGATTCCGGTGAGCTATACTTATAATGATATACAGATGAAGTTCAGCAGGCATTGAAAATTTCGCCACTTAAGGGCTGTTTCCCAGCCAGCATCAATTTTTAGGCTGGCAGACTAATGACAGCTCAGGTGGGGAAGGCTGGAAATGAAGGGAGTTAGATTTTGGGCAGGAAGTGGGGAGGAGGGAAGCGCCTCCATCAGAAGCTCCCTTCTGACTGAGGGTGCCCTCCTCTTAAGGCCCAGTAACCTGCAGAACTCCCTCCTCCCTCCCCTTCCAGCTTATCACTCGAAACTCAATCGCCCCCCTCCCTGCGACCCACCCAGGCCTTCCCATCCTCCCTGCCCAGACCATTGACACTTCCCTTTTTCTCCAGATCCCTGGACTTAGACTCAGGAAGCTTCTTGCAGTGCCTCTTCCTGCCACTGCAGCGCCATTCCTGGAGGGATTGGCTGGCATCTCTTCAAGGCTGGGCTTTGTCCCAAGTGAGAGACAGAAGTTTCATCTATTGCCAACCAACACTCGTTAGAGCATAACCTGGCAGCAGGGCTATCAGGTTCAACGGGGATATGTTCCCCACCGACTCTTCAGATGGCAGGAGCCAAGGCTTGCCATCCTACAAATTCTGGCCCAGCAATTGCGGCATTTCACTCTTACGACAAGACAAACTTGTGTAGAGAGTAACAAACTAAATCATGTCTAATGAACCTCACTGAATATTTTGGGGAGATAAATAATGTGGTAGAAATGGAAGTGTCTATGGGTGTTATTTACACAGACTTCCAGAAGGCATTCAGAGAGGTTCTACATGAGAGACTGTTAACAAAAATGAGAATGTATGAGACAGCCTATTGACTTGGATAGTGAATTTTGGTTAGGAAGTAAGGACTGAGAGTAGGGATAATGGGAATATACTCCAGTTGGCAGTTTGTGACTAGAGGTGTCACCCAGGGATCTGTACTGGAGCCACAGCTTTTGATGGCATAGCAAATAATGTAGGTAAGAAGAGAAAACTGAGAAGGGACATTGATAGTTTAATTGAGTGGGCAGATGGAGCTCAATATGGAAAAGTTTGAGGTCATCTAAGTCGGGCCTAAAAAGGATAGAGTGTTTCCTAAATGGCAAGAAGGTAGAAACTGTCTTTGTATCATGAGCAAATTTAGCTGTGATACACTTCGTCCATTCATTCAAGTCATTAATATAGATTGTAAATAATTGAAGCTCCAGCACTGGTTACAGTTTGCCAACCTGAATATGACCCATTTATCCCAACACTCTGTCACCTGTTAGTTAGTTAATCCTCTTTACATGCAAATATATTACCCCCAATGCCATAAGCACTTATCTTGTATAATAACTTTTTATGTGGCACCTTAAGAAATGCCTTTTTGAAATCTGAATACACTACATCTATTAGTTTCCCTTTATCCACCCTGCTTGATGCATCCACAAAGAGCTCTAATAAATTTGACAAACAGAATTTCCCTTTCGTGAAACCATGTTGACTCTGCCTGATTGTATTATGATTTTCTAGAATGTCCTACTACCACCTTCTTGGCAATGGGCTCCAACGTTTCCCCAACGTTTCCCCAATGAGAGACGTTAGACTAATTGACCGATAGTTTCCTGCTTTCTGTCTCCATCCTTTCTTGCATAGGGATGTTACACTTGTGACTCTCCAATCCGTTGGGACCTTTCTAGATTTAGGGAATTTTGGAAGATTACCACCAATGCATCCTTTACCTCTGCAGCCAATTCTTTTAAGACACAAGGAAGCAGACCATGAAGTCCATGGGACTAGGCAGCCTTTAGTACCATTAGGGAGAGGGAAGCATGAAAAATCTGGCAAAGCAGAAATTTCCATGGCTTGGGAATGTGGATGAAGAAAGGCAAGTAGACCCCAAGTGGGCCACACTGCCAGTCAGGAATTGATAGGGGATTCCCATCCGAAGAAAGTTCTGTTTTGTCACTTCAGTGCTATTGACCAGAAAAAGTTTAGTGGACTGACAGACATAGGATTATAATAGTGCTCAACTCTAGCATTCTCTTGAGCTCATTGTATATATCTATATTTGTACGTTTATTCAAATTTTGAGATACGTTGCACTTCCCCTCCGGGTAATCTGGGGCAGAATTTTCCCCTTGTCGGGGGCAGGGGGGGACACCAATTAAGGCCTACCCAGCATTATATCCACAAGGAAGCGCTATGCACTCCCTATGCGGGTGGGGGGAACTCCCTGAGCCGAGAGTGCACTCTTTCGTACATGTGTACGAAAGAGCGCACTCATCTCCCTGAGGCTAAGTGCTGCCTCAGGGAGATCGGCTCCACATTGAAAAATGTTTAAAAACAGAAAAAAAAAAATTCCTGACATGTCCCCTCATGTGACGCTGTCACATGAGTTGGTACATGTCCATCACTTTTAGTTACACTTTTATTAAATTTTATAAAATCTACATAAAACCTCATCCCGCCCGTGGATGGGGTTTCATACTTTTTCCAATGCCCACCAGGGCTCCCGGCCTGCCTGCCAACCTTATGGTTGGATGGGCAGATCCATTAATTACTTTAATGACTTTGTCATTGGCCTCAATTGGCCGTTGACAGGTGGGTGGGTGCACAGCTGATTCTGCTGAGCCCCTGCCCACCTGAAAATTGAAATGAGGCGGGGTGAGGTCGGGAGTCCCGCCTGACATCATCCCGCATCACTTTACATGTTGGCGAGCAGGCCCTGCCCCACGCTCGCCAACCAGGAAATCCTGGCCCTGAAGTAGACTGGGCAAAATTTGAGCAGCAGGTGAAGCTAGTTGTTTCACACTGCTACTATACAGCAGCAACAGGGGTGGTATTTGCCACTAACAAGGTACTGCCATCAAGCCAAAAAGATGTTCTGCCTACCGCATAAATGAGTAACATTTACAACGGGCAAGGTAGGTTATGTATGCTTGGCGAGAGCCCTGACATCCATTATGCTTGTTGAAATAGCTGTGCCCCTGAGAAAACATTGTTTGATTGACAGCTCAGGCTCTCTCATCTCTGCTGACGATTTCACAATGTTTATTTACACAACTTTAAGTGATTTCAATGGTTTGTGGTTTTTGTTATTGATAATTTAAAGAGTCTGGATGATTGACATTTTTATTGGCTTACAGTGAAATGATTTTTTCAGCATAGTAGAAAGCTATGAATACATTACTTTTTCTAAAGCTTTTTTAACACATCCCACTGTTACTGTAGGGTTCATTAGAGTGTATAGTGGATCAATGGGCATGGAAGTGCCGTAGGAGGTGTGTGGTAGGGTAGAGTTTGGCATAGCAGACATGAGGGGACATAGGGGTGGGTAGGAAGGGCAGAGCTTGGCAAAGGGTAAATGAGGACGACCTTTTGAATTTACCTGTTAAAAGGTCGCCTCATGCAGACTAGGGTTCATGACTCCTCTGAGGGGACATGAACCATTACTCTTTAAAAACCTGGTCTGACTCCATGAAAATTATAGAGGAGTAGGACATGCCTATCTCCGTAATGGTGCCGGCCAGGTCAGGAGTGCCTGAGTAGGCTTTCGACAGGAACCACCCTGCACCCTTTAAAGGCACTCCTAAAAATCTGACAGCCTGAGAATGGGGTGGGGAATCCCAGAAGTGGGATCCGCCTGCCATTTTTAAAGGCCATCCTGACTGGGTGACATTCCAGTCCGAGGTCAATCGCACAGCTAATGTTTGTTCTGTAGCCTTTGATGCTTGCTTTCTTTGCACAGCCCAACTGCTCTCCATGGGAGTTTCTTCGCTGATCTATTGTACTGCAGGGAACTTCTTTTGAAGTCTCTAATCTTCCTGAGGCTTGCTAATTTTAGACTAACATTTACCAGGTCTACAACCATAAATTTAATTGTCATCCTCTTAAAATATTTAGTAATAGCTAAAGGGCTATTGAAACCAAACAGGCCTGTCTGGTTTTCAAAGATCAGCTGCACCTAAATTCCTTCCCGCCATGACCCTCAATCTGGGTGTCTTCATGAGTACATTCCATTTTTTACTGTTAATTTTAATGGGTGCAAGCAACTGCAGTCGGAGGTAGCGACAGAAAAGGGGGGTGCTCAGGGTGGAATCTGATTGGTAAAGTGATCAGGGGCCAGTAATGATGTGCGAGACTGCAGAGGAGCTGGGAGAAGCACTCCTCCACCACATGGCTCCACATTCAGGTATGATCTTTTGAAAATGTACCCTTTCAGTGACAACCCTCCACATTTCCTTTAAAGGCTGTTGATTAGGCCACACGTGGACCTGATTTTTTTCAGACCACAGCTAGCCTGTGTTCAGGGCATTCCAATATTACACAGGGGGCCTCAAACAAATACCTGAACCTTCATTTGAATATACAAAAGGCCTGACACCTGTTTCAGGCTCAGGCCCCAGATGCTCATTTTCTTGACTATACCAACATGATAAGTGTTGCATTTCTAACTCGTAGTGAGCGCATGTTTGCCACCCATCATTCTGGAGGCTTAAATGTCTATTTAGTGCCTGAAAAATTGGTGCTGCACAATTGAATTTATAGGCCACAGGATTCAAATCTCTAAATAGAAGTGGAGCAATGCAAAACCTGTTGCAAAGTATAATCCTTTTAGAAGTTAATCTTGTTCAATTTTTAAAAGCAAAAGAAAAGCAGATTGGGCCGGAACTACCTTGGAGTGGCTATCAGGGTCAGATGGCCACTCCCTGGCCAATTACTTACATGGATTTTCCTGTCTAGCCAGACCTTATGAATCAGGCCAGGCAAGATCCAGGCAATGTTGCTAATCCCTGAGGCCCAGCCTCAAAGCCCAGCTCTGTCAAACTGAAGGAGGACACACTCCTTTTTTTATAGCACCAGCTGCCTTAAACCAGGCAAGTTTAAGGGTACCATAAAATTCAGAGGTCCTAGGCAGGCCACGGAGAAGGTAAGTGTCTAAGGTAAGTGGATAGGATTTGAGGGGGTGGGGATATCAGTTGTCGGGGATAGGATGTCGAGAGGGCTGGGTCTCAGCGGAGGTAATGTGGCCTTAGGGAGGATCGGAGTTCGGCAGGGGGTGGGGGGGGGTGATCGGACCTTGGGGGGTTTGGGGGTTCAGACCTCGGGGTGGGGGGATCAGAAGTTGGGGGATGTCGGTTCTTGGGGAGGTGTGGGGGAATGAGACCAGGGGTAGACGTAGGTGTGTCGGGAGAGGGTTGGAACATGGGTGGGTTGGGTGGGAGGATGGGGCGTCGGATCTCAGCGGGTCTGAACACGGTGGAGGGTTGGGCTGGGCCTCGAGGGGGGGTGGGTTGGACTTCATGGGGTGGTGGGTGGGGTGGGTCGGACCTTGTAGGGGGTTCAGACCTCACTGGGAGGGCTCAGACCTTGGCGTGGAGGCAGGAGGTGGGTCAGTTCTCAGTGGGTGGGCAATGTCAGGGAGGAGGGCAAACCTCAGTGGGGGGGCGGGGGGCATTGTGTAGGGTCAGATCTCAGTGGGGCTGGTGATATTGGGAGGGGGGTGTCAATCCTTGGTGGGGGATGGGTTGGGGCGGGTCCTCAGGGTGTTCGGACCTTGGGCGTTAAGTCGGACCTGGGGGGGGGGGGGGGGGCGCGTGGTGGGGCGGTGTTGGACCTCAGTTGGGGGGAGGGGGGTGATCTGGGTTGGGGATTTGCGGGGGAGGTAGTGGGTCGGGCTTATAGTGATGGAGTGTTGGGTCGGGTTAGGTGTGGAAGCGGGTTGGGTCGGGTTGGAGGGTATGGGTTTGGGGGTGGGGATTTGTCCTCAGGCAGGTGTGGGGGTGAGAGCCGGGCCTGCGGGGTTGGGGGTGGTGTGGTGGTGGCAGGGGAGTCCCATGCAGGTGGGGTATTACACTGGGGGTGTTGAGGTGGGAAATACTGTGGGGAGGGGGGACTAGCTAATTGGGGCAGGTGGTGTGAGGAGAGTTCCATGGTGGGTCAGGGCTGTGGCGGGGGGGGGGGAGTGGGGTGTCCTGTGGTTGGCGGGGGCGGGGGGTGGTGGGTTCGGTCAGCTTAGGTCTTTACAATAGCTACCCAGGAGATAGGAGAGAATTTCATTCTCCTAACTTTTTCTGGTAACTATTGATGTAACCCAATTGGGACCATCCGAAGTTTGCTAATTAAATAGCGTTTTTGAATGGTTGCCAGTGCAGCACAATTGCCCAGAGGAAGTTTGCATTTCTGGGCAATTGCCATGCAAACCCTTACCTGTGAAGTTCCAAGAGGTGTCCCCCAGTGCAGTTTTGGGGTATCCTCCGAATCTAACACCGGGGAGCTTGGAAGTTACGGCCCAGATGTGCAGGAATCTCCTCGGGACTTTTACCAATCAGCTAAAGCTTGTTGAAAACCTAATTTGCTCTCTGAAGTTTCAGCCAACCTTCTGACAAAGCTACATTGACCAAGCAGGAGAAATCCAAAAGAATTTGCCTGAACTGTTGTTGACATTAAGGCAGTGATTACTGATCTTGACTTATTAAACACATTGTCCTCTTTACTTTAAATGGGCTAATCGTGGTCCCATTGCCACTGTCTAGAATTGTGTTAATGGGATTTGAACATTGGAAGACACACTTGCAAAAAAGAAAAACATGCATTTATATAACGCTTTTCACAACATCAGTGCATTCCAGAACATGTTACAATCAATTAAATGCCTTTGAAGTGTAATCACCATTCTAACGCAATCAATTTATGTACAGCCAGGTCCCACAAACAGCAATGAAACAATGACCAGATAATCTGTTCATTAAAAGATAAATATATTGGCCAGGACATCAGGGGACACCTCCCCTGCTCTTCTTCAAAATAGTACTGAGGATCTTTCAAGTCCACCTGAGAGGGCAAACTGAGCTTGGGTTTAATGTCTTCTCTTAAAATCAGTACTTCTGACAGTGCAACACTCTCTGTACTACATTGAAGTGTCAGTCTTCACGCTCAAGTCAGTAGTGTGGGGCTTGGACCCATAACCTTCTGGCTCAGGAGCAAGGGTCTTAACACTTTTATTTTACTTTTGATGAGGTTGTACGAATCCTGTCACACCTCACACTAGTCTAATGTATTTTATGGGTTTTAAGCCTTTTTGTTATTTTTTTTAAAAGGATTCACTCAGGCTTATAGTTTGCTTTGCCTGCAAATCACAAGAGAACAAATTGATGACATGCTCAAAAAGTTATTATGCTTAATGGGGTTAGCTTATTTCTACCTGTCATTACAGAATTAAAACAGAGGTTTAAGATGATTACAGGAAAATTAAAATGGTTACGGATTTAACAAGTTGCGAAAGAAGAAGAGAAAAATAAAATGATGATAAAAAAGCAACTGTTTAATTACTCTACTCCCAGTAAATGGATGCTTGACTAATATCTAGCATTAGAATGCTCAAATATGTTGTTCTGCTCACAGAAAGTAAAAGCTTCACTAATATCTAGCTCAAATATGTTATTAACTATTAGTCAGACATTCACCGGATGTGGTCAGCTCTTGTTGATTGGAGATTATTCTCCCAATGATCCTTTGAGACCACTTCCAACAATTCACCAGGCTTTCCTTCCCTCAGCTGCACTAAAGTTCTCAGATGTGTTCAACCTCTTTATACCACTTTTCAGGGTATGAAGCAGCGTTACTATATTGACAGGCCACACCATCCTATGAAGCTTTTTTCCCAAAACCACAATACCCAATTCTATTCTTTGCCCTTTGTTGAAACCATACGGCTTGAACTCACCCAAAAAGCTCTCCATCTTGCTTTCACTTTTTCCAGTAATTTTCCATTATGCGAAGACCTTTGCAGTCAACCTTCCAGAAAAAGTTGTTTTCATTTTTTCTGGAACAATATCTATGATCTTCCAGAGGTCTAGTCTTCATAATTTCAAATTCCAATGTCACTCGCCTACCTGCATTTTCTCTATTATTTTATTTCCTGATAGCAGTTATTTAAGAAATATTGAAATTCATATAAGAGACTCTTTGTTCAGTCCAGTTTCATTCATTGCAGGCATGATGGCACCACTCCTGTACCTAAGGAGGGTTCAAGAGTTATGACCAATGCCTCCACAATTTCCACCCTTACTCCCCACAGTATCCTTGGATGCATCTGATCCAATCCTAGTGATTTATCAGTTTTAAGTACAGCCAGCCTTTCTAATACTCTTTCTTTATCAGTTTTAGCCTAACCAGTGTTTCAACTACATCTTCTTTCACAATAACTTTGATGGCATCTTCTTCATTAACAAAGACAACTGCAAGGTACTAATTTAATAACTCAGCTATGCCATCTGCCTCCATGCTTAGCTCCCCTTTTCAATTTCAATTGACCCCACCTCTCCTCTTACTAACCTTATAACGTATATGCTCATAGAATATTTTTGCATTTTCTTTTATGTCATTTGAGTCTCTTCTCATTCTCGCTATTTGCCTCGCTTATCTCCTTTTCCATTTTTCTTCTAAACTTTTAATATTCATCCTTGTTTTCACTTGTATTATCAATCTAACATCTGTCATATGTACACTTTTAACCTACTCTCCATCTCTTTCCTCATCCAAGGAGCTCAGGTTTTGGCTGCCCTATCCTTCCCCTCATGGGGATGTACTTCGACTATCCCTGAACCATCTCCTCTTTAAAGGCAGTCTATTTCTCTATTACAGTTCTACCTGAAAATCTCTGATTCCAATTTACCTGGGGCAGATCTGTTCTCCCCTTATTCCCCAGAACCAGATCCAGCAATGTTTCTTTCCTCAGTGGTCCAGATACATACTGATCAAGAAAATTCTCCTGGACACATTTCACAGACTCTTACCCATCTCTGCCATTTTGACTATTACAATCACAGTTTATGTTAGGATAATTAAAGTCTCCCTTTATCACTTTTCTATGTTTTTGTGCCTTTCTGTAACTTCCCTGCAAATTTGTTTCCCTATAGCTTTCTCACTAGTTGGTGGCCTATAGAAAATACCCAACAGTATAATGCTTTCATTATTGTTTATTAACTGTAACTAAATAGATTCTGTCCTTGACCCCTCTAGGATATCCTCTCTCCATCACTAAAATAGCCTCCTTAATCTGATATCAAAAAAATAGATAGGAAAGTAAGTTCTGAACAGGACATATGGAGTCTGCAAAGATATATAAGTATGTTAAGTGAGTGGGCAAACTTTGACAGATGGAATATAATGTGGGAATATGTGAACTTGTCCACTTTGGCAGGAAGAATAGAAAAGCAGCTTATTATTTGAATGGAGAAAGCTGGCAGAGCTCTGAGGTACAGAGGGACCTGGGTGTCCTGATACATGTATCAAAAAAGTTACCATGCAAGTACAGTAAGTGATTAGGAAGGCAAATGGAATGTTGTATTTTGATGAAAGGGGAATGGAATATACAAGTAGGTGTGTTTTGCAACAGTTGCACAGGGTGTTAGTGAGACCACATCTCAAGTACTGTGTACAGTGTTGGTCTCCTTATTTAAAAATGGATATAAATGTGTCAGAAGCAGTTCAGAGAAGGTTCACTTTACTGATTCCTGGGGTGGGGTGATTATCTTATGGGGAAAGGTTGGACAGGCTGGACCTGTATCTATTGGAGTTTAGAAGAATGAGAGATGATCTTATTAAAACATAAAAGATCCTGGGGGACTTGACACAGTGGATGCTGAAAGAGACTGGAACTGGGGAGGGGCACAGTTTAAGAACAAGGGATGACCCATTTAAGATGGAGACGAGGAGAATTTTTTTCTCTCAGAGGCTCATGAATCTTTGGAACTGTCTTCCACAGAGAATGGTGGAGGCGGGGTCATTGAATATTTCTAAGGAAGGGGTAGATAGATTCTTGACTAACAAGGGACACAAAGGTTATTGGGGGTAAGCATGAATGTGGAGTTGAGCTTAGAATCAGATCAGCCATAATCTTATTAAATGGCGGAGCAGTCTCAAGGGGCCAAATGGCCTACTCCTGCTCCTAATTCATATGTTCGTATGTTTGTTTCTATCAATCTTGCCACCAATCCTCTTTCTTTCCTTCCTTATCTTTCGTAAACAGCTTGTATAAAGGAATATAGTACCCAGTCCAATCCATTTTTGAGACATGTCTCTGTTATCACCACAATATCATATTCCCATGCAGTTATCTGTGTCTGTAACTCACCAACCTCATAATGAAAAGTCAGAAGTTTCCAATCGTCTCACTGAGGGTGCAGTGGAATTCATTAACCAGAGACTTTCTTGCAGTAATAAGTAAAAAAACCTATAAAAGAGGAACACAAACTGAAGCCAAGCTAAAAGGGAACGTTGTGCCTTATGCCAGCAGCTTTTTTTTCAGCTCTCTGTCCGAAGGCAGATTCTTGTCAAATGTTTGCCGAACCACAGCAAAGTGCAGTGCTTTTTCTACTATGGGTAGGATGTAGAGGCAGGTCCCAAGGGAATTGAATTCCATGCCATTGAATGCCAAAATTTACAACACCAAAAAGCATGCCATAATTTTTCGCTCCCTGTTTTGCCTACTTACACATAGACTGTTTATTATTGTGAAACGAAGAATCTGTAAGTGTATTTCTTGTGGAGTAGTGTTGGTGCTGGCTGCAAAGCTCTTAGACTAAAATCCAAATCCAAAGGTTTGGAATATAATTGGAACCTGGTGCTGGAATGCATGTAATCTGCCCAAGCCTGCAATTTTGTAAATTTTTCTGATTCGTCTACCAGCTGAGTATTAACTCATTTGTTTGAAGTTATACCTGTATAATTGAGGTGAAGTGGAGTGCTAAGTATCTTTAAGAGAATTTAGTTAACTGACTATGTGACTGTATCGACCAATCACTATTCAGCACGGGCTACTTGGGTAACAGGAATCGAAAGCTGAAGGCGATTGAAGGAGCACACATTGTATTAGGGTCCTGTTCCAATAAACCACCATAAGAACATAAGACATAAGAAATAGGAACAGGAGTAGACCATTCAGCCCCTCGAGTCTGCTCTGCCATTCAATAACATCGTGGCTGATCTTCTTGTGTTTCGATTTCCACATTCCCATCTAACGTGAAAACCTTAGATTCCCTTGCCTAACAAGAATCTATCTACCTCTGCCCTAAAAATATTCAATGACCCCCACCTTCACCACCTTCTGAGGTAGAGAATTCCAAAGTCGCACAACCCCCGAGAGAAAAAAATTCTCCTCATCTCTGTCCTAAAAGGGCAACCCCTAGTTTTAAAACAGCGCCCCCTAGTTCTGGACTCACCAACAAGAGGAAACATCCTTTCGACATCCATCTTGTCAAAGCCATTCAAGATCTTGTATACTTCAATCAAATCATCCCTCGCACCTCTAAACTCCCGTGGAAACAAGCCCAGTCTGTCCAACCTTTCCTCATAAAACAACCTACTCATTCCAGGTATCAATCAAGAAAAAAGCAAAAAAAATTGCGGATGCTGGAAATCCAAAACAAAAACAAAAATACCTGGAAAAACTCAGCAGGTCTGGCAACATCTGCAGAGAGGAGCACAGTTAATGTTTCGAGTCCAAATGACCCTTCAACAGAACTAAGTAAAAATAGAAAAGAGGTGAAATATAAGCTGGTTTAAGGGGGTTGGGACAAGTAGAGCTGGATAGAGGGCCAGTGATAGGTACTCCACCTATCAATCTGATCTGCCAATCTGCTATCCATGCTAATGTGTTACCCTCTACACCATGTGCTTTTATTTTCCATAATAATCTTTGATGTGGCATCTTATCAAATGCCTTCTGAAAATCCAAGTACAGTACATCTATAGGCTCCTGTTTATCCACTGTGCATGCTACTCCTTCAAAAATCTCCAATAAATTGGTTAAACATGATTTTCCTTTCACAAAGCCATGCTGACTCTTCCCAATTGCCTTGAGCTCTTCTAAGTGTCCAGCTATAACTTTCTTAGTGATAGATTCTAATAACATCCCCACGACTGACGTCAAGATAACTGGCCTATGGTTTCGTGCTTTCTGCCTCCCTCCCTTCTAGAATAGATGGATTATATTTAGTACTTTTCAATCTGATGGAACCTTTCCAGAATCTAGCGAGTTTTGGAAAATTAACACCAGTGCATGGACTACCTCATTAGCCACCTCTTTTAAGATCCTAGGATGTAGTCCATCAGGACCCAGAGACTTGCCAGCCTGTAGCTCCATCAGTTTGCTCAGTACCATTTCCCTAATTATTTCAATTTCACCAAGTCCCTTTCTCCTGTTCACCTCCTGATTTGCAGCTATTACTGGAATGTTTTTTGTATCCTCTATAGTGAACACAGAAGCAAAATATTTCTTCAATTCTTCTCCCATTTCCTTATTATCTACTATTAACCCCCCACTCTCTAGAGGACAAACAGTCCCTTTGTTTACTCTTCTCCTTTTTAAGAAACTCTTGCTCCCTGTTTTTACATTTCTAGCAAGCTTCCTCTCATGCTCTAATTTCTTTCTCCTGATTAACCTTTTAGTCATTCTCTGCCATTCTTTATATTCCATCCAAACATCTGTCCTGCCACTCATCTTTGCAGAGTTGGAATGTATTTATCCTGAATACTCTGAAATATCCCATTAAATGTCTGCCACTGCTTCTTTATTAATCTATCCTATAGCTTAGTTTCCCAGTTCACTTCAGCTGGCTCAGCTTTCATCCCCACATAGTTGCCCTTATTCAAGTTTAAGATATTAGTCTTAGACCCACTCTTCTCCCTTTCAAACTGGATGTAAAATTCAATCATACTATGGGTTGCTGCTACCTGGGGGCACCTTTGTTCTGAGGTCATTAATTAATCCTGTCACATTACATAATAACAAATCTAATGTAACCTGCTCTCTTGAAAGCAATCTAAGAACTTCTCATCCAGGCTACCACTGCCAATCTGATTTTTCCAGTTGATGTATAGATTAAAATCACCCATGATTATTGCCATGCTTTTATCACAAGCACACAATATTTTCTCTTGAATACTTTGACCTACACTGTGGCTACTGTTAGGGGCCTGCAGACCATTCCCACTAATGACTTTTTTCCCTTACTATTCCTCAACTCCACCCAAACCGATTCTGCATCCTGATCTCCTGAACCAAGCTCATCTCTAACTATTCCACCAATGTTCTCTTTGATTAACAGTGCTACCCCTCCACCTTTACCTAGCTCCCTATTCTTCTTGAATGTCATGTACCCTTCAATATTAAGGCCCAATCTTTGTTGTCCTGCAGCCACGTCTCAGTAATTGCTATCAGATCATATTTATTTCCTTCAATGTGGGCCATCAATTCATTTACTTTGTTATGAATGCCACGTGCATTCAGATTGAGAGCCTTCAGTTTTGTCTTTTTGTTGCCTTTGTAACAACTAGTCTTGACTGTTGATGTATTCTTAGGTTTTTTTCTCTCTGTCCCTTCCTGCCATTCTCTGACCCTCATTTCTCATATTAGTATTTTGCTCTCCTGTCTTGACTCTACACCTTGAATTGCTACCTCTACCCAAGCTTGAGCCCTCACTCTTCTTGTTTAGTTTAAAGTCCTCTCTACTTCCCTAGTTGGGCGATTTGCGAGGACACTCGTCCCAGCAGGGTTCAGGTGTAAGCCGGCCCAAAAGTACAGCCAATACTGATGCCAGTGCCCCACAAACTGGAACCCACTTCTCCCACACCAGTCTTTGAACCACACATTCATCTCTCTAATCTTATTTGCCCTATGTCAATTTGCACGTGGCTCAGGTAATAATCCAGATACCTCCTTTGAGGTTCTGCTTCTTAATTTGGTACCTAGCTCCTCATTCTGACTTTGCAGAACCTCTTTCCAAGTTCTACCTATGTTGTTGGTACCTACATGGACCACGACAACTGAATCCTCCCCCTCACACTGCAAGTTTCTCTCCAGCCCTGAGCAAATGTCTTGAACCCTCGCACCAGGCAGGTAACATAGCTGCCTGGACTCTCGCTCTTTGCTACAGAGAACAGTGTCACTCCCCCTCACAATACTATCCCCTCCTACTACTACATTGCTTTGTGCTCCCCCACCAACGCCCCCCCACCCCCCACCGCAGTGTTTGTTCAGTTAATCGGTCTCTCTGCCTACATTGTTTCAAGCACCAACTAACGTATTAATATCAAGGGCACAGCTTGTGTTCGCAGGACAAAGCGAACCTGATAACCAAAAACATAAAACTGGCGATGAGCATAAACCTGATCAATTGATGGCAATCAAGAAAGCCATGATCAGCTATGTTACTTCGCCACTACCTTGACACCATTTGAAAGTGCAGTCCTCTTAGTCATCGAGTACGCTGCAGTTTGGGCAGCTTGAACCATTCGACCCCGTTTCCGATGACTGGTCTCGTTATGTTGAACACCTAGCGTTCTTCTGTAGCCCTAACAACATCACGGGGGAGGACAAGAAGAGGACAATTCTTTTGTCCACTTGCAGGAGCAAAACGTATGGGCTAATCCATAGCCTCACACCACCAAACATCCCTTTTACGAAGACTTTCGATGAGGTAGTAAATATTGTCAAAAACCACCTGAAGCCAAAGCCCTCAGTCATGATGCAGCGTTTAAAATTCAATTTGAGGAATAGGCTTCCAGGAGAGATAATCGCTGGCTACGTAGCTGCTTTAAAGGAATTAATGGAATATTGTGAGTTCAGAACTTCAATGAATGACATGTTGAGAGACCGATTGATATGCTATTTGGGGACGACGCTATTCAAAAGCGATTGCTATCTGAAACTAATCTAGACTTCAGTAAGGCATTAGAATTGGCAACAGCCATGGAGAGCGCTGCTAGAGATACGCAGGCAATAAAAGATACACAAAATTGCGCCGTCCATTTTGTAGGGCGGGAAGGACTGGTAACAAAAGGTTGGACTCCACAGAAAGGCGGGAACGCCCACTATGTAAAGACCATTGAAGAACAACAGTGCTACAGTGAAAACCCATGGCATTAAAGAGAGAAATGCATCTAGGTAGCCTGGAAGCAATCAATAGTTCAGAAATATTGAATGGTTTTTCTGCCACCACAATAGTCACATAATGTGGTACTATAAAGATAGGCTGACACAGCCTTTTAGAGACAAAGGTAGAAATTGTGAAACAAAAATAAAAATAGCTGGAAAAACTCAGCAGGTCAGACAGCATCTGTGGAGAGGAATATAATTAACGTTTCGAGTCTATATGACTCCATCAGAAATTTTAAAATCTGACTCAATCAAGAACCAGAGGAAGCAGATGGTGACATCTATTCATTTTACAACCTGAACGTGGGTAGAAATGAGCCAACCAGGTAGTCATTAGAGCCAAAGAACAATCCATCAAGATGGAGGTCGATTTTGGGGCATCAATGTCTGTCATAGGAGAACATACCTTCTGATAATTGAATAAAGGAGTCCATCCTTTAAGTTTGGAAGAATCGGGCATTAAATTAAAATCATAAACTGGCAAACAAATAAGAGTGAAAAGAATATGTCAAGTCCTGGTGCAGTATTGGGATCAGCCTGCAAATTTACCCCTTATAGTAGTAGCTGGGGCGGGCCCCAATTTAATTGGTCGCAATTGGCTCAAAAAGATTAATTGCAATGGGCTGAGATTTTTCAAATCAGAACAAGAAACTTAATGGAATTGTTACAAAAGTACACTCCCATTTTTCAATGACGAGCTAGGGAAGATTCATGGGCTACAAGCCAAAATCCACATGGATCCTAATGCATGCCCCAGATTTATCAGAGCCAGGCCGGTCCCTTATGCTCTATGGTACAAAGTTGAGACCAAGCTAAACAGGCTGTAAAAGTTGGGTATCTTACAGCCTGTGCAATTTTCCAAGTGGGCGACATCCATAGTGCCTGTACTGAAGCCAGACTAAAGTGTTCGCTTATGCGGTGACTATAAGTTAACTGTAAACAGAGTGGCCAAAGTTGATGGACACCCGATACCAAAGATTGACCAATTATTTCGAAATTGGCAGAGGGAATCACATATTCAAAACTCGACATAAGCCATGCCTACCAGCAGATAGAGTTGGAAGAAGGCTCTAGAGAATTCATGACCATCAATACGCATCGAGGATTGTATCAATATACTCGACTACCCTTTGGGATCTCATCAGCATGTGCTATTTTCCAGTGTACCATTGAAAATCTGCTTCAGGGACTGCCCCAGGTCGTTGTTTATCTGGATGATGTCTTAGTCCCTGGACTAACTGACGAAGAACACTTAGCTAATTTGGAGGAGGTGCTGAAATACTTCTCACAAGCAAGGGTGTGCTTGAAGTGAGAAAAATGTATTTTCCAGGCCAAAGAAGTAGTTTACTTGGGCCATAAGTTCGACACGCAGGGCCTGCATCCCATGGAAGAAAAGGTCAAGGCTATTCGCAAGGCACCTGCACCGAGAAACACTACAGGACTAAAGGCCTTATTAGGCATGATAAGCTACTATGGGCAATTTCTCCCAAATCTATTTACTGTACTGGTTCTGTTATACCCATTGCTTCAGAGAAACCATAAATGGATTTGGCAAGCTCCGCGCTAGGATGCGTTTCTGAAGGTAAAGCAATTGTTAAGATCATCGGTCCTACTGGTCCACTTTGGCCCAAAGAAAAAATTGATTTTAACTTGCGATGCATCCCCTTATGGAGTAGGGGCTGTACTTTCACATCGGATGGCGGATGTCTCTGAATGACCAATTGGTTATACATCTCGCACACTCAGTGCTGCAGAACGACAATATTCTCAATTGAGAAAGAGGGTTTGTCTGTTGTGTTTGGTGTTCAGAAATTCCATCAATACCCCACGGTCGCCATTTCCACAATATATCCAACCACAAGCCACTGCTGGGATTATTTGGAGAAGGTAACGCAATACCCCCCAAGACATCTGCTCACATCCAGAAGTGGGCACTGATATTGGCTGCTTATGAATAGACTTTTATTCACCAATCGGGAAGCCAGATCACACATGCTGATGCACTGAGCCGCCTCACCCTGCCAGATAACAACATGAAAGTTCTAATTCCTCAGGAACTTATCTCCGTACTAAATTTTTTGTATTCCTCCACTGTCCACGCAAACAAATCCCTGAGTGGACAAGCTGAGATCCATTTTTATCTCGCATCTGGGAGCAAGTCTTGAATGGATGGTTGGGCGAGCCAAAGTCTGATGACATGAAGCCTTATTTCAATTGCAGATTTGAGCTGACCTGCCAGGATGGCATATTGCTCTGGGGAGCAAGGGTCATCATGCCCCCGAGAGGTCGAAGGCCATCACTGGCCGAATTACATAGCGCTCACCCTGGCATTAGTAGGATGAAGATGCTTGCGCGCAGTTCCTTGTGGTGGCCAAGGATGGACATGGACTTCGGACCCCTAGTCAAAAGTTGTCTTCAGTGCCACCAGGTACGAAAGCTACCCCCCTTAACTCCAATCCGCCCCTGGGAATGGCTGGGGTGGCCATGGGTGCACCTCCACATCAACTACGTGGGGTTCTTCATGGGCACGATGTTCCTTTTACTAATAGATGTCCACAGGAAGTGGATGGATTTCTACAAAGTCCGGTCTCCCATGTCTGCTGCCACCATAGACTCTTTGCAACAGAGTTTTGCAGTGCACGGGTTACCAGAGGTGCTCGTGTCAGATAACAGGACTGCATTTACCAGCGGGGAGTTCCACAGGCTTATAACTGTCAATGGAATAACGCATATCAAAACCTCACCTTCTGATGGTTTGGCTGAGCGGGTGGTCCAAACTTTTAAGTCTGTCATGAATAAGCTGGACAGGGATTCCATCAGCACCAGATTATCACAGTTCTTGTTAGCATACCGGATGGTGCCACACATGACCACCAGTATTGCCACCACTGAATTACTAATGAACAGACAAACTCTTATCAAACTCTTGTCAAACTCTTATCAAACGCCTGTCAAACTCTTATCAGGCCGATTTTAGGGGGGAGGGTGGAGAGAAGCCAAGAGACCCAGAAGACCAGACATGATGGCCATAATCATGAAAGAAATTTCATGGTGGGAGACACAGTTCTCGCAAAGAACTTTGGAGATGGCCCCAATTGGCTATTAGGCGAAGTGAGTACCATGGCAGGGCCTTTCTCCTATAATGTGTCGATAAACAGGCGAATAATTAGATGATATGTGGATCATCTCCAGAGAAGAGACACAGTCCCACAAGAAGGAATGCAGTTATCACAGTTTGGGCCTGCACCATAAGTGGAAGAAATGTCACATGATTTGGAAGTACCAGTGGGGCCAGTTGGTCCCGAGAAGGTAGAAGACACAAACTTGCCCACTTCCACTGAAGAGTCTGGTGTACAGTTGACCTCTAAGGAGGGGGTCTTGGAAAAGCCAGCCGAGGTTGTTGATTTACGATGCTTGACACACCCGAGGAAGCCTCCTGAGAGACTTCATTTGTAAATAATTATTCATGTAAATAATTGGGAAGTTGTGATGCTTGTCAATTGTACTTTCAAGTAAAGAGGGAGGGATGTGGTAAAGTGGAGTGCTATGTACCTTTAAGAGGAAGTAGTTAACTGACCTTGTGACTGTATTGACCAATTGCTATACAGTGCGGGCTACTTGGGTAAAAGGAAGCCTAGAGCTGGAGGTAATTGAAGAAATACACATTGTGTTAGTGTCCTGTTCTTAGTTCCAATAAACCACCAGTGTTTGTTCAGTTAATCGGTCTCTCTGCCTATATTGTTTCAAGCAGCAACTAATGTGTTAATGCCAAGGGCACAGCTTGCATTTGCTGCACAAAGCGAACTTGATAACCAAAACCATAAAAATAATATATTGCTATAAATGTGATCCAGCGTTGAGTTAAGACATGCTTAGAGGTCTGGTAGCTGATAAAGTACTGACTTGGCTATTGCCATGGGAAAATCCTGATAAAATCTTCTTTGTCTTTATAATTGAGAGCCTGCTATGCAGTTTTAGCAGCGGGCATGGAAAAAGTCAATGGCCAATCCTCCTCGCAGCAGGTATGAGAAGCATAGAATCATAATAGAGTCATGCAGAACAGTAGGAGGCCCTTTAACCCATCATAACTGTGCTGGTTCTTTGGATGAACTATACAATTTTAATTTTCTTTCCATTTCTTTTATTTGTGGATACTAATCCTTGTCAAACTTTTACACCTAACCTTATAGGTGCCATTACATATCATTTAGGGAATCTTAAACAGCAAAACCCTTGTGTATGAACTGAATGAGTAGAAATGAGTGTTGTTCTGAACAACCTTTCATGTGAGTCTTCTTTATAACAACATAATTCTGTATGACTGTGCTGAAAGATTTCATAACATCTTATTATACACATTCTTTGATTGTGATACTCAATGTGATTTTCTGCAATATGTGGAAAAGCAATCTCTGCAGTACTTGTTATACAATGTCAGTGAACTAACTATACTGGGCTTCAGAGAGTGTTTTCAGAGTGTGTAGTCAGTGAGCAAGGCAGAACAAAGGACATTGCTTACATATGTCACAGGCAGAGGCATGAAAACCAGTGAAAGGTTTAAAAGCTAAATGTAATCCAACATGCCACAGTGGTGCTAAACCATGTACAGGGAAGTGATGGTTGCAGATTTTGCTCTTCTCTCCTCTAAAGCTGTCTCAGGAGATACTAAGCTAAAGGCTGCATTTTCTCCCAGCTGGAAGGTAAGAAGATCAGAGAGTCATATGTGGATAATCTCTGGTGCCTCCTGAGAACCTGCTATGCAGTTTTAGCAGCAGGCATGTAAAAAGACAATAGCCAATCCTCCTCGCAGCAGATATCGAAAACATAGAATCATAGAGTAATGCAGCACAGTAGGAGCCCATTCAACCCATCATAACTGTGCTGGGCTCTTTGGATGATCTAAACAATTAATTCCATTGCCCTGCTCTTTCCTCTTCCTAACCTTACAAATGTTTTCTTTTTGGGTATATATCCAATTCCCTTTTGAAATTTACTATTGAATCTTCTTTCACCACTCATTCGGGCAGTGTATTCCAGTCTATAACACTATAACAACTTGTCAATATTACGATCCCAGCTGATGTTCATACTGGACAAGTCAGATCTAAGGGCAGAATTTTACATTCCACGGGCAGGCATGCGTCCGACCTGAATGGGCATAAAATCAAGCGAGATGATGTCGGGCAAGCATTCCAATATCATCGTGCATGAGCGTGATGTTTCACTGGAAGGGCACAGGCGGTAGTCGAAGAGGACCTGCCAACAATTAAGCAGGCAATTAGGCCCATGCCTAATCCGAGGGAGGGATGGAATCTTTGTTAGGAAATAAAATAAAAAGAAATATCTGGGCACAGGATTTTTATTAGGTATGCTGTCAGGCGCTCGATTGTGCTGCACGGACATATTTTGCAGCTTTTTTGTGCTTTATTTTGTTACTTGGAGGTCTACAGCTCCCCGAGGCAGCTGTCTGCCTTCAGGGAGTTCAGCGGAAGCGCTCACCTGCACCCGCGGTGACATCATCGCCATCCTCTTCCTGCCCCCAGCCCGGCAGCGCCAAGCTTTTCAGCCCGCGTTTCACACTGGATGGCCATTAATTGGCCAGCCAGCATGAAATCATGGTCGGGGGTGAATCACAGTCAGGGGCCCATTTCCTAACTGCTCCCAGGCCCACCTGATGAGGGTAAAATTCAGACCTTAGAGTGAAACCTGGCTCGGCATATCCTAACATTGTTTTTTTTTAAGAAACCATGGAGGTCAGTTACCAAAAACATTCACAAGAAATTTGTACTTTTAACACAAAGAATAAAATGTTTATTAAACAAGAAAAATGAACAATGTTACGCTAGACAAAAAAGTTGGAGAGATTTCAATACAAACACCAGAAAATGATTCAAACTCGCATGATTCCTTTTATCCCAGCAATACCCTTACAGACATAAAATGCTGGTGAAGATTTATCACTATCTCAACATCAAGGCCTGGGCAGGCTCAGTTTCAAATGGTTTTCTTCCAGCGGACTTCTGAACATTAATTAGATGCTTTTCTTCAACTGGTATCTCTCCCTGAGACACCCAAAAACCGCAATCTAAACTCACTATTATCTCAACTTCAGAGCAAACGTGAGTTCCTACTCAGTTCCCCCAGAGTCCTGCAGGATTACTTACTAGAGAGATTAGACCTTCTGCCTCCACTGTCTGGTATACACACATAGACTGAATGCTTCAGTGTTTCCCTGGGTCTCTGTGTGTATCTCTGGACCCCCAATGCTAGGCAACAGCACAGTTTTTTTTCTACTTGACTTTTTTTTAACTTCTCTAAATTACTAACCCCTTTGTAACCCATCACTTCACTTCCAGAGTTGCAAAACCTCGTTAAAAATGCTTGTATACAAACAAGGTCCCAGACTTCTTGGCACTACTCACAAATAAAACTAAAACTAGATTTCACCTTTCTTAACGCACAAATACAAATATAAATTAAACCGACACTGAGTTCCCAACACAGAGTAAAAAAAAAGTTCTAATTCTTTCACTGGTTCTTTGCCAATTGTTTTAAATTTGTGTCCTCTAATTACTAAACCTCTTGCCAGTGGAAAAAAAAAATCTCCTTCTTTACCCTATCAAATCATGTCATAATTTTGAACACCTCTATTAAAGTATCATACCAACTTTCCCTCCTCTAAGGCGGATAACTCAGCTTCTCTAATCATGATAGGAGGTCCCCAATCCCTGGGTATCAGTGTGGTAGACCTCCTCCTCACCCTCTCAAAGACTTTGACAGCCCTCCTAAAGTGTGGTGCCAAAATTTGAACGTAATACTCCAACTGAGGCCTAACCAGTGAATTATAAAGATTTAGGGTAGCTTGTTTGCTTTTGTACTCTATGCCTCTAATTATAAAGCCAACATTTATAAGACAGCTGAACTGAAATAAAAGGATTAAGATATAAAGGGAGACCCTTTTCCACAATTTTCGTTTCAGGTATTTTTTTTCACCCAATGGTAAAATAAAACAAATGCCTTTGATATATATTCTCTTTCAAATGGCGGTGCCTCTCATATATAATAACTTGAGTCAAAACAAAGTTGAGGTTAATGGTGCTCACTGTTGTTTATGTATAAGTGCTATAGCCACTTCAGGCAAGGATCAGAGATGTGGTTAAATGTCAAGATCCAAAAGTTTCTGTTTGGATGAGCCACTCCACTGTTAGATTTGCAAACCAGACATTTCGCTGTCTGCCTCAACATCGAAATGCAGTGAGTATCATGAAGTTGATGTATTTGTGCCGCATACGCAAAATAAACTTACTGCAGATATTTAAAACTAGTAATTAGTAGCGTAAGTACCTTTTTAACAATGAGATAATAGTTACTTGCTGCCAAACTCTCTGGCATTTAAAATTAATGATTGCAGGCATGGAATCTTCAGGTTTTGAATTTTTCAGGGAGATATTTAAATTTTAAACATATGTATTTTGTTTGCTTTTTTTTCTGCCTCTTTTTATTTGTGTTCTTAATCTAATCATTCTGTTCTGCTATTCATGTCTCTTCCTGTATCCAGTTTGATGTTGGATTCTTCCACTCTAACTCACTGTCCTTCCCAGTCTTTCTTAAGTTTATTCCCCAATCTTTAAGTCACATCGGTAAAGGAGATGTTCAGGTCCCAGGTGTTCTTTTTTCTTCAGAATCACAGAATTGTTACAGCATAGTAGGAGGCCGTTCGGCCCATCATGCCTGCACCGGCTCTCCGAATGAACAATTCCCTTACAGTCATTCTCCTCGTAACTCTACACATTCTTCTTTTTCAGATAACAATCTAATTCTCTGTTGAATGCTCCAATTGAACTTGCCTCCACCATACTCAGGCAGTGCATTCCAAACCCTAACCATCCACTACATGAAAACTTTTTTTCCCATTTTGCTTTTGCCTCTTTTGCCAATTACTTTAAACCTGTGCTCTCTTGTTTTTAATCCTTTCACAGAATCACGGAATTTTAACGGCAAAGAAGGAGGCCATTCAGCCCATCGTGTCTGCACCATCTTGCCAAACGAGCATTATGACCTAGTGCCATTGCCCTGCCTTTTCCCTGCACCCCTGCACATTGTTTCTATTCAAATAATCATCTAATGCCTCGATTGAACCTGCCTCTTCCAGCCAGTGCATTCCAGTCCCGAACCACTTCTTTGTGTGAATAAGTTTTTTCTCACATCACATTTGCTTCTTTTGCAAATCACTTTAAATCTGTGCCCTCTCATTCTTGATCCTTTCACGAATGGGACACAGTTGTTTCCTAGCTACTCTGTCCAGACTCCTCATGATTTTGAATGCCTCTATCAAATCTCCTCTCAGCCTTCTTTTCTCCAAAGAGAACAGCTCTAACTTCTCCAATCTATCTTCATAACTGAAATTTCTCAGCTCTGGAATCATTCTCGTGAATATTTTTTCTGCACTCTCTTCAGTGCCTTCACATCGTTCCTAAATTCCAGTGCCCAGAACTGGATGCAAAACTCCAGCTGAGGTCAAGCTAGTGTCTTATACAAGTTCAACATAACTGCCTTGCTCTTGTACTCTATCCGCTTTTTAATTAAGCCTAGGATAGTGTACGCTTTATAAACCGCACTATCAACCTGATGAGCGTTCCGACATCATTTCACACCCTAATCTTCCACTGCTTCCCTGGCCCCTCCCAGAGCCCTTTTCTGCGGTACATATCCCAGTGACCACAGCTGCCCTGTAGAAATGCAGAGGCTGCAGCCTCAGGTATATCCCCGAAGAGTTACTACACGGGGAGGTCAGCCACCATCATTGAGGAGCATCCTCAATGCCATATAGCAGGAGAGATGAGCAGCCTGACTCCACCTCCCCCAAGGCAGCATGGGAAGAACAATGTAGGAGTGTTTGCAAATGTAGGGTGTCTCTTCTTTAATGACTTATGCACACATACACTGAGGTCCCTCTGCTCCTGCGCCCTCTTTAGAGTTGTATTCTTTATTTTATATTGTTTCTCCATGTTCTTCCTACCAAATGAATCACTTCACATTTCTCCACATTGAACTTCATCTGGCTCTTGTCCACCCATTCCACCAAATTATCTATGTCCTTCTGAAGTTCTGCACTAGTCTCCTTACAGTTCACAATGCTTCCAAGTTTCATATCAACAGCAAACTTTGAAATTGTGCCCTGTACACCAAGGTCTAGGTCATTAATATATATCAGGAAAAGCAAGTGTCCCTGGGGAACTCCACGACAAACTTTCCCCCAGCCCCCATGTTGCTTCTTTGTCTTTTATTCCATGAGTTATAACTTTGCTCAAAAATCTGTTGTGTGGCACTGTATCAAGCGCCTTTTGGAATTCCATGTACACCAAATCAACAGCATTGTCCTCATCAACACTCTCTGTTAACTCTCCAAAAACTCCAGCAAGTTAGTTAAGCACAATTTTCCCTTAAGAAATCCATGCTGGATTTTCTTTAACAAAAACAGAATTACCTGGAAAAACTCAGCAGGTCTGGCAGCATTGGCGGAGAAGAAAAGAGTTGACGTTTCGAGTCCTCATGACCCTTCGACAGAGGTTAGCCAAATGCAGCATCACATTGAGAACAGTGTGGTGTCGTGCAAAAGGTTCAAGGTTCATTCAATAGCCTGGAGCAGGCTTTTGTTCAGAGGTTGAGCACTGATCTCCATGGAGTACGTGGGGAGCTGCGTGCCCACAACAGCACCTTTGCGCTGGTGGCACAATGGTGGCTGTAAGAGATGCTTGCTCTGCCCCACAGCCAGCCCCATCTAACCTGCCTGAAAGCCAGCCCAGGGCTGTGGAGATGGCTGAAGAGGGTGAAGTTCCAGCAATATTTCACATCCTCATTTTTCACTACTTCCTGGCCCCTCATCCAGAGCCCTTGTCTGTGGTACATATACCAGTGACAACAACTGCCCAGCAGAAATACAGAGGCTGCAGCCTCAGGTACGTCTCCAAAGAGTTACTGCTCAAGGAGATCAGCCACCATGCTCCTCAATGCCGTATAGCAGGAGAGGTGAGCAGCCTGACTCCACCTCCCCCAAGGCAACATGGGAAGCACAACATAGGAGTGTCTCGATCACTGAAAGAGTCACAGTGGTGTCATTTACTATCACAATGTTAATAGCTATTTGCATACATCTTGTAAATACACTTTGTACTTCCTGCAATGGATGTGTTGGTCTGTCATTGTGCAGTATTGTCTAAAATTACTAGGTAAAGAAAAAGCAGCAGATTCTTACCAGTGCCAATGGAGATTGCAGCCAGTAGACCATCTTTTGGTAATGGCATGAGTGTGAAGGGAGTGTATTTTTTATTCATTTACGGGATGTGGGCATTGCAGTCTGGGCCAGCATTTATTGCCCCGCCCCTAATTATCCTTGAGAAGGTGTTGGTGAGCTGCCTTCTTAAACCGCTGCTGTCCATGTGGTATAGGTACACCTACAGTGCTGTTAAGAAAGGATTTGAAGGATTTTGACCCAGCGACAGTGAAGGAACTGTGATATAGTTCCAAGTCGGGATGGTGAGTGGCTTGGAGAGGAACTTCCACGTGGTGATGTTCCCTTGTATCTGTAAAGGACAAAACTATTGGTGAGTTTCTGCAGTGCATCTTGTAGATGGTACATACTGCTGCCACTGTTCGTTGGTGGTGGAGGGAGTGAAGGAGTGCCAATCAAGTGGGCTGCTTTGTCCTGGGTGCTGACAAGCTTCTTGAGTGTTGTTGGAGCTGCACTCATCCAAGCAAGTGGACAGTATTCCATCAAACTTCTGACTTGTGCCTTGTAGATGATGGACAGGCTTTGGGGAGTCAGGAGGTGACTTATTCATCGCACGATTCCTACTGACCTGCTCATGTAGCCATAGTATCTAAATGGCTAGTCCTGTTCAGTTTCTGGTCAATGGTAACTCCCAGGATGTTGATAGTGGGGGCTTCAGTGATGGAATGCCATTGAACGTCAATGGTCAATGAGTAGATTCTCTCTTGTTGGAGATGGCCACCGTCTGGCACTTGTGTGGCGTGAATTTTACTTGCCACTTCTCAGCCCAAGCCTGAATGTTGTCCAGGTCTTGACGCTTTTTGACATGGACTGCTTCAGTATCTGAGGAGTTGCAAATGGTGCTGAACATTGTGCAATAATCAGCGAACATCCCCACTGCTGACCTTATGATGGAAGGAAGATCATTGATGAAGCAGCTGAAGATGGTTGGGCCTAGGACACTACCCTGAGGAACTCCTGCAGTGATGTCCTGAAACTGAGGTGATTGGACTCCAACCCCCACCACAGCTATCTTCCTTTGTGCCAGGTGTGATGCCAATCAGCGGAGAGTTTTCCCCCTGATTCCTATTGACTCCAGTTTTATTAGGGTCCATGCATGTCAACCAGTCAAAGGCTGAGTCTTCATCCAGACATTCAGAGAAGGTATGAGTCCACTAAGGGGTGTGGATATAGTTGGCCATTCCAGCATTTGTTGTCCATCCACAGATACAATGAGGAAGTTGTCATGATCCAATTTATTGATAAGATGCAGTTCATCCGGTGTAGCTCCACCCTGAGTGTTATACGGAAGGCAGTGAGATGTACTTGAATGTTCCACAGTGATGGCAAAGTGGATGCTCTGCAGGTCTGGATGTTATGTGTTTTTGAGGGAAGCTTACATGTGTGGGACCTTCTATGTGATTGGAAACTTTTCCCTTCAAGGTGGTAGAGGTCATGGGTTGACAAGGATCCTATGTGAGTTGCAGCACGGCATGTTGTAGCTGTCCCCACACTGATGTCACTGTGCACCGGTGGTGGGTGAAGACTTGGAAGGAATTGGATGTTGTGGTGAGCAGATCTGTGGCCTTTTCCTACGCAGTGTCCAATTGCTACATTCCTGTTGGCTCATGCTCATATCTATAGGTCTTAAGTTGCACTCTAGACATGATGGACACACTTTAGCTAGACGAAGGTGAAGTTGTCTCCAGCTTTTTGCCAGCCTCTAACACGCAGGCCCAGCTTTTAAAGGGCATCTCAAGGGCAAACTGTGGAAAATGGGGAACCAAGGGCAATGATGGTGCAGGATTCAGCCATAATGATGACATTGAATGCTGGGCTGCTGTTGGCAATCTCTCTTGTTGAAAATTGGCATTTCTTGGAAGATTTGGTGTGCCAATATTATTGGGCACTTATATGGCAGCAGCTTATCAGGTGCTTGCTGTTATATTTGTATTCAGATCCTCAAGGGTGCTTAGATGAATTACCTCTGTCTTAAGAGCTCCCTTCATAATGGAATGGCATCCTGTACAGATCTGGCCATGGGTACCTGGGTGGCCTTCATTGTCACCCTCCTTCTCAGCGCCATCTCCATCATAATTGATGGACTTTTCCTTGGCCTCCTCCTCCTTCAATGATGTAGCTCTTTCGATGATCTCTGCTGCTCCGTATTATGGGGCATGTGGCAAACGACCACTATCCTTGACACCCTCGCAGGTGAGTACTGGAGTGCTCCTCCCCAGCTCAAGGGATTTAACCACGTCTTTAACAGGCATTGAGCCTGCTCAATGACGGTCCTCATCTGCACGTGGTTGTTGTAGCGATGTTGGGGGTCCCATCTCTGGCCGCCTCAAGGGAGTAAGTCACCCAGGAGCCAACCACATACCTGGGCTGGGCTGGAAAAGTTGCTGCAGGAATAAATGCCTCAGAATGAAAGAGTCATGGTAGCTGTGGGGCAATGTGCAGGTACATGCAGGAAGGCTTTATTGTGGTCACACACAACCTGCACACTGAAGGAGTGGAATGATTCTCTGTTCACAAATGTTTCTGGCTGCTGAATTGGTGCCCTTATGGCAACATGGGAAGAGTCTACCACACTGCCTGAAGCTGGCTATGGAGGCGAAGCCTGTTGCCCTCTGTGTCTGCGATGCCACATCTATGGGGAAGCTGATGTGCTCCCCTACTCGAGCAAAGAGCTCTTTAGTGACGGTGTTGATACAGCATTGGGCGGCTGATTGAGAGATGTTGCGGAGGTCTGTAACAGACCCCTGGAAGGAATCGGCTGTGTAGAAATTGAGGGTCACAGTAACCTGGAGTGCAACAGGCAGGGCATGGGGGAATCAAGTGATGGTGGTGCAAGATCTTCCTCCACCGTGGCACAGATGTCTCCAACCATTTCTCTTGACATTCAGAGCCTTTGTTTGCACTGCCTCTCACTCACGTTGAGAAAATTTCTTTGGAGACAGTACACCCATTGCTCAGAATAATATCTCCTCCTCCTCCTGTTTCCTGATGTGCTCTCTTGTGGCTCTGCCAACTCCTGGCCGGATACCCTGGCTCTGGCTGCACATGCTGCCACTGTCCTTCCTCTATCGCCTCTATGTGGGAAGGTGTCGCACCCATTTATTTAAAACTTCCTTCCTTCACTACACACTCTTTACCCAGCGAGCCTGGCAGTCTGCCCTGTCTCTCACTTGGCTGTCCATGACAAAGAATACTCCAGATGGGCCACAAAGGTATGGCCTTCCACTTTCGCAAACCCCCACCTTGTGGCCTGGCACCAAACTCTATCTCTGAAATCACGATTCTGTGTTCAAAATTTAATTTTGCAGAGCTCAGCACAAGGAGGCCTTCAGGAGCGTTTACGACTCCGCTGTAAATGCGAGACTCCCACACTGCGGATTAAGACGCTTGCAGCAGCAAAAACTCTCCACTATTTCAAACGCCTGTCCCGTTTCCCCTTCCAACGACAATGGTTTGGACTGGAAACGGGGGCAGGTCTTCCGCATCTGGGTCCTCCGTCAATTTTAATGGTTCATGGAGTCTTTCCTTCTGTCAGAGTAGGACATGGGATCGTAAAACGTTGCTCTGTTTGTTGTACTGTGGCCAACCACTAGGAGGTGTTTGGAAGTGGCCCAAATTGACTTATCCTCTGATTTCCCTCCTCCCTCTGCCATTCTGGGAGCTGAGAGCTCAGAGCCAGGAGGAGAAATTGTAGTTATGATCTCTCATCATCTGTTTTGTGGCCACACTGCAACTGATGTATTTTCAAAAAAGTGCAAGTGAGTTTTAAAAAATCATTACAATGTCTTATTTAATTCTTTGTCTTCTCCCGACACCCAGTGTTTACAAATCTGCAATGCCTCTCCTGTTTGCATTCACCTCCTCTCCATCTTCACTTACATTGGGCTTATAATCTGATATTGTAACGAGGTAACCCTAAAATGGAATTATTAATTCAGTAATTTAACATCAAAAACTCATTTGACTTTAAAAGTTTTTGAGGCAAATTCAGGACGAGAATTTTCTCGTTGGCATGCAGGGTGGGGGGAGGGGGGTCACGCACGCCCCACGGGTAAAATGACGCACGGTGATGTCGGGCGGGCATCCTGATGTCACCGTGCGCCATTGCGATATTTATTTGGGTTGGCGTGTGATGTTCTCCGATGCACGCCTGCCATTAATTAATTGGCTAGTTAAGGCCATTGAGGCAAGTGACTGCATTTTTTTGGGGCCCGAGCGATCTTCAGAACATCGTACGGGTGCAACGGGCAGACGGGCAGCAGACATTTGTATAAACCTCATCCACGGGCGGGATAAGAGGGGTGAGTGGGGTCTGAGTGGTATCTGTTAGATACTTAATTGTGAAAGTTACTGCTACTCGCCTGTGTGAGCAGGGATACTTCAAAACTCATACCAGCTGCTTGGACAGGACTCACAACCTTCAGGTCAGGACTCGACAGTAAAGATCATTTTGGGGGCCTGCAGGTTTCAGGAAGCTTTCCCTTAGCCTGGGAATGAGAGTTGTGTTATCCAACGGACGCACCTCCTCTGAGGAGGAAGGGAGGGTCAGAAGGAGGAGGAGGCCAGGAGTCCACATTCAGACTCCAGGAGAGCCACCCTTGGGAGGACAGGCACAGGCACAAGGGGCACAAGGCCAAGAGGAAATCCAAGGCGGAAGGGGCTGCAGAAGACGCCACTATCCTGCTGTCAGGGTTTACTGGCAGCAAAGCAGCTACCTCAATATGTCTGAGGTGCAGTGCCAAAGGAGGCTCCGTCTCTCAAGGGAGACAGTGACCTCCATCTGTCAGATGATTGGCCCTGAGACCTGCGCCAACTGTGTGGGTGGACACCCCATGCTAGTGGTGCTTAAGGTCATAGCTGCCCTCAACCTCTATGTCTCCGGCTCTTTCCAGGGGTTGGTGGGTGATCTTTGTGGTGTCTCCCAGCCAGCTGTTCACACTTGTGTCAAACAGGTGACAGATGCTCTGTTCAGGCATGCATTGACTTTCACCCACTACCGCTGAGACGAGGCAAGCCACACACAGTGAGCTTCGTGGCCACGGCTGGCTTCCCCCACATCCAGGGTGCAATAGATTGTACACATGTGGCCATCAAGGCACCAGCGGGTGAGCCCGGTGCCTTTGTCAACAGGAAGGGCTTTCACTCCATGAATGTGCAGATAGTGTGTGATCACAGGATGCTGATTCTACGAGTCTGTGCAAGGTACCCAGGCAGCTCCCACGACACCTACATCTTCAGACACTCACAGGTGCCGGGGCTCTTCAGTGCTCCAGCCCGACTGGATGGATGGCTGCTGGGTGACAAGGGCTATCCCCTCAAAAGGTGGCTCATGACACCTCTCTATCATCCCCGAACAGAGGCTGAGCAGCGGTACAGTAGGAGCCACACCTCCACAAGGGCTGTGGTGGAGAGAACCATCGATCTTCTGAAGATGCACTTCCGATGCCTGGACCATTCAGTGGGTGCACTCCAATACCCCCCAGATCGTGTCTCGGTGATAGTGGTTGCTTGCTGCACTCTCCACAATCTTGCACTGGAAAGGGGCAATGCAGTGGATGAGGAAGATGTAGACGCAGTTGCTCCAGCTGCACACAATGAGTCCAGCAGTGAGTCCGAGGATGAGCACTCACAGGAGAATGCTGAGGGGGTAGGCACTGACCCGGGCATACTCCAGGGAAGCAGGGACACCCGGGCGGCTTTAATCCAAAGACCTTTCCACTAGCCCAGCACAGATGGACCTTCAACACACACCAGGGCTGCAGGCCCCGCACTCGATGCCTGAGTGCTAACTCTGCCTGGATAGGAACATTAACTAAGGCCCTTGTCAATAAAGCTCAATGTCAAACAACTCACTCATAACATCATGGGTTCTCGTTCACCTGCAGAAGTAAGGAATCACCCTGAGCCATGCTTACATATCAACATTTAATGAGATTACAAAATTAACCTCAGAAAGCAAAAAAAAGTGTTGCACATCACGCCAAGTCTTAAATAAACTAATATGGTGCAACATAAAAGCACCAGTGAGAAACCCGTGGTGTGCCTAATATGCCTTAAATTTACACTTATGGGTGCTATGTCTAGGTGCTGTCCCCTCGCTAGTACTGGCATCTGAGACCTCCTGCTCACTGTGCTTGATGACCTTGGCGGATGTCCTCTGGCCCATGGAGCCTTTGATGGTGCCGCCTGGGAGGGGGCGGCCAGTTCCACAGCTGGAATCTCCCCAGTCGCCGCAGCCTCATCAGACCCCACAATCACTGGCAGAGGGGCAAAGGAGCTGCTGCCCTCACCTGGAGGGCCCTGAGAGGAGCCCACAGAGACAACAGACAGCTGCTGCACCGACGTGAGGTCACTTCGGACCTCCTTGCTCACCGTAGATGGATGGGCACCGAGCTGGGATACTTGGTGCTCAAACCACCCCCCCCACAGGTGTGGTCAATGCCGATATGAGGGCTTGCAGGTCCGAGCGCAACCCTAGGAGGCCCTGAATGTTCTTCTGGAGGAGCCTCTCCACGAGGAAGCATGGTGCTCAGCCATGAGGCTCATTGCATGGTGATGCTCTGCGTGGACTCCTCCAGCACGGGCACCATGCCATGCACTGCCTCATGTATCTCTGCCAGGTCCTCCAGCATACCCTGCTGCACTTCTAGTGTTTGCTACCTCATGGATGACTCCAGAGGCACATCATCAGCCACTGACTGAGCATGTGCCTGTCCCCAGCAGTCCTCCGGCTGCCAGCGCTGTGGGTACTCTCTGTCTCCGCCCACACCTCAAGCGAATATGAAGTGCCCTCACTGCCGTGCCCCAGGACACTAGCCGAAGACTTAATTCCCACTGGGGTGCTAATATCTGCACTGGTGCCTGCCTGGCAGAGATGGTGTGATGCTGCTGATTCGATATGTCCTGGGCCCTCAGGTGTTAGAGGTGGCCCCTCTTCCTTCTCCTCCCAGCCCTGCTCCAGTAATGCTGAAAGGAAGAACAAGGACATTTGATTAGTTAAAATGGAGACAATGTCAATGTGCATGCCTTGTCCCCCGGATCATTATGCCCTCATCATTAATCAATGGTCAATCCATGTTGCAAATTTCAATCTCTGAGCATTCAGCAGTGCCATGGCTGCTGGGACAAATATAGTGACCTCAGTGCTCAGCAAACGTACCTCCCCTTGGCAATCCAGCCTCATCACTACCGGTGGACCTGGGCTCATGGCGCCTCTCCAGATCCATAGCCTGTTGATCATAAGGAGTCAAGATGGCCAACTGGGCCTGGCCTCTGCCAGTCCACATCCACTCGGCAGAATTGTGTGCAGCCTTCTCCTAAAAAGGAGAGAAAAGCATTGCTTAGTCCAGTCTGTACCTGGATTCCCATCACATCCCTGCCAACCCAGCCAGAGTGGGACATTGCAGGGCTCTAGTCCTTTGTTATCCCGCAGCTGCTGCACACTCACACAAAGGAGCCAAGGCTGACCCCCCCTCCTTGCCCAAATGCTGCCTCCATCACATTTGGCAGCACAAGGTGTAACCTCGCAAAGCATGGAGGCGCAAGCATGTGGAATGCAAACGCCAGCAGATGGATTGGTGCCCCACCACCTGGAAGCTCCCCTCCCAGCATGTTAGCACCCTCACTTTGACATGCTTCCCAGTTCCAGCACTGCGCTGAGGCGCAGATCCTTGGGTTTGCCCCCAAATTTATACTCTGGATGTCAGTGCCACACATGCTATGGGTGGAGAACCCATCTCAGCTCAACCCTCTGAGGGTGAACTAGACATTGACAATATCTGCTGGCCCACCCAGCGAGGGATACATGCTGTGATGGATTCAATGCGGTAACTGCACTCAGAGTTGCTGGGTGGGGGGTTGTGGGGGGTGGGGCTGGGGCTGCCAGGCCCTCATTTAAACAGGTCGCTGGGTCGCCCGTGCCCACTCTCACCCTTCCCGAGTGCAGGGGGCCATTGAATCTTTTTCAGCACTGGGCCCACGTGCAATGCACCACATCATGGGAGCTCACACTCTCGGCCACCTCCTCCCAGGCACATTTGGTCAGGTGGGGAGGCCTCCACCTCCTGTCCCTCAGAATCAGGACTTCCCAACATGCTGCCACCACCCCCCCCACCACCGGAGGGCAGCTAGGCATTCATCCGAGAACCGAGGGCCGAGGGGTACCCTCTGGCCTGGCCTGCTCAACAGAAGCCCTCTGGTGAGCCCTCCTGCCGGCCATTGTGAGCAGCTTTGCAAAGGCTGCCAGGGCCTCATTTAAACAGGTCGCTGGGTCGCCCGTGCCCACTCCCACTCGGCCTGCCTGACATGAGGAAAATTCTCCCTGAGATCATGGAACCTATAAGTCACAGAAATAAATTGAGGTGAGATTCTGAAACAGTTTTAAAAGATTTTCCTAATTTTTTTTTGTGATCAGCTTCCTCGACTCCTTTTTCCCTTTTCTAACCCTTTCTCTTTTTCACAGACTCCCCACATCACTCTATCCACCAAAAATTCAGGCTTGCTACCTGCAGCCTAAGGCCCCTTGACAACAGTGTTGTGAAACCAGCCATTTGAATGCCAATGAGAATGTCTTGCAGTGACTCTCCATCTGATATCCACAACCTACCCCTGTTGGAAAATGTCACTTCCTGTTCCCCTCCAATGGCATGTCTGAGAGTAACTTGGCATGTGGAGGATCTCAGACTTTGTTGTTCCACTCTGTGGCATCATATAGGAGAAGCTCATAGACATTGTTTCACCCATCATATGATGTAGCTACTCAACAGATGAAAAGAGACCCACAGTAATTACTGGTGATGACCTAATAACTGTGGGCGGAATTTTGTGGACAGGATGGAAGTCTGCCCACTGCCTGCCAAAAGTGGGAGGCGATTCTGCTTTGGCAGGCAGCGGGACCCAGGGCAGCATTCTGCAGCTCAGCAGCGCCACTGGGAGTGGTGGCCAGTGTTGAGACTGCAGCTGCAAGGAGAGGGCACCTCAATGTTCAGGCGCCCTTGAGGACAGGTAAGTGGCATTGGGGAATTAAGGACCAGGTTAGCAGGTTCCAGCAATCGAGGGGTGGCATTGAATGCTGGCAGCATGCTGCCATGAAGGTGCCCGTTGCCACTGGAGGGGTCTCTCCTTGGTCAAACAGTGCCCTTAAAGGAGTGCCCCCTTCTAGAACTCAATAGGAGGCTACCAGATTTCACCTTGCTGTCTCCCCATGCAATGGCAAGCCCTTCCGATGTGGGCAAAATGCCCATTGAGGCAGGAAGTGGCTTTTAATTGGCTCAGCAGGCAGCTGATCTGCCAACTTTCCTGCCACTGGCAAAATGTTATGGCAGTGGGAAAATATCAGGCTACCCTAGACGCCTTCCCATATCATTTTGATAGTCTTCCTGCACCCCAGCCTGTCCCCAAAGGATCTGGAAAATTCCAGCCTTTATTGTTATTATATATAATTACATATTATTAGCAAAGCATGATTGTTGTGAATGACTGGGATGATTAATTATGGTGAAAGAATGAGCCCACTGAAATGTTCCCCCAGTCAGCCTGTATCAACTGCAAGTTCATTACAGCCTTTCTAGGGCACTCCTGATTGACTTCGCTGAAGGTCAACATATACTGGCCACTTTCCATTGTCTCTGGAGCAAATATTTCCTGTTCTTTACGGCTTTTAACTTTGGCATGTAATCTTAGAGGGATTAAGGATTGGAAAGGCAGATACTGAACTGCGTTGGTGGCACTGGAAGGTGCTCAAGAACGTATTTATGGAGTAAAACTCTGAAATAGTCTCCTTAAAACTGCCATTAGAATTTTCTGTGGTTCCTTCATAACCATTCTCTAGAATGTTTATGACTATGCTAAGTGGAAGTATTTGTACAGTAAGTTATAAACACATCTCGATAACTGCATTTTATTCAGCACCAATGATCAAGCCATCAAGACGACAAGAGGAAATGTGTTGTGTGGGAGCCAAAAAACTAAAGAACAGCTTCCTAGATAAGACCACTAGCCAAATAATCATTTGCATTAAAACTGAGTAATCGCATTTCTAAACCTCTTTTTTGGTTCAGGCAAGGGACCAACAGGGGTGGAAACATCCTGATCTTTAAGACCCTTAGAAACACTTGATTGAGAAATCTACATGCGCAATTTCTGTTTGCTCACCATGCACAGCTTTCCTTGAATGATAGCATCCCACTTGTGCAAATCCAAAGGTTTAAGATGCAGTCTTGCAGAACCAGGGTTAGGGGTCCCAGGAGTTAGGGGTCCCCTAAGTGAATGCAAGTGTTTTAAGCAGGTAAAACAGTGCTCTTTACCAATATAAAGCTCTGGTAAGCTTCTGGTTGTTCACCCAGCTAGCAACATGGTTATCTGGTGCCAAGAAAGAAGAATCTTGGCCACCAAGTCAGGTCTACTCCACACAGTTTTGCCAGTGACTGGGTTGCCTCAGCGTTCAGTATTGGGACCTCTGTTGTTTCCCATTGAACCAAATAATTGGACTCAGAAACTCAATGCCAAGTGGAGAAACGATGCCAAACTGGGAGGAGTAATGGAATTAAAGGAGGCAGCTGAGGAATTATAGAATGAGTTCAATCAAGTAGATGGAATCTAATGTGTGGAAGTGTACTGTGCAGGATATTGATGGGAAAATAAGTGTACTGTATCTGTTACTCCATGAGCGGTGCTGAAATAACATGAGGAAAACATTCATCAAACCTATGAGCCAAAATGCTAAACATATTAAAGCATTGCAAAACATCAAGAAATAAAGTCCACAAAAAGCCAAAAAGCTGAATGCAAGTCAGAAGAGATTATGATCAATGTACAGTGCAATAGCCACAACACACCTTGATCTGATGTTCTGAGTTTGGAAACAATCTGTACCCCTGACTCTTTGTTCTTGAACTTAATATTTGGCAAAACATTCTCCAAAACACTCATAACTTGACAAAGTTTAGCAATTCGTCACTCTCCTTCTCAAACAATAATAGTCCCAAATTAGCCACCCTCGCCTCATAAATCTGCCCCCTTATTTTTGCAATTAATCTCATCAGCCTCCTTACATTCACTCTAATAAATGAATATCCATTTTAACATAAACTCCAGTGTGGAGTCTTCCAGTCTGGAGCATATGTTGGGAGGCAGGTAAGGGAGTGAGAGTGATTTATGCTTGGGGATGAGATGGCTGAGACCCATGAGTCAGGGAGCAAACCTGCTGCCATGTGGGTTTCACCATAGAGAGAAGAACTGAGCATTGTTCTCACCCCGTTAGCTCACGGTTACTAGGTTTTCCTTTGGTCGGCCAACTGTGCTCACGTTTAACTCCACCCACCCAAAAAGACCCTCCTCTCACTTCTAGGGGATCGCACTCACAGACCGACTGCATTTTCCATCTGAGGTTTTAAAAAATGGTGCACATCACCTTTCAAACATGCTCTACCACCTTCTCCCGTCCCTGTCACACACCAATTTCCCCCTTCACCTTTAACCCACCAAATATAACAATTCCTCTCCCCTTTGTTACCCTTGAACCTCCCCCATTACTCTTGAACCTATAGCACTCACCCTCTACTCATCATGTTTCCCTCTCCTCTGAGCCTATACCCATTAACATCCTTATGCACACCCTGACCCTGACCCCTCATGTTATCCGTACCACCTGTTTGTACATTTCCCGCATGAGACCATCGGCTACACAGCCATGGCCCCGGATTGGCCACCCTAACACATTCCATTCCTCACTCATACTGCGACTGCTCTCTCCACTGCCCAGTACTCTCAGATCAACCTCCAGGGCCCCAATGTCGGCAGCACCGACATCCCCCACTTGCCCCCCAGACCCCTCCGCCAACTTAGGACCATTTTTGACCCACCGCCCTGGCGGGAAATGCCCCCAAACTCATTCTCAGGACTCAGGTCCCCCACACCCAACATGCAAGGCCTTTCCCTCCTTCCCATGTCCCTGCATCCTTGCCTTCCCTCCCTGTCCCTGACTCCCTCCCTCCTTCAGTCAGCCTCCCAGGTCTGTTCCCCTTCGAGTGCTGCCACCCAATCATTGTATCATTGAACAATGTTCCCCAAAGAGGTTAAAAACAGTGGCTACTCACCCCAACTGCAGCAAAGTTGACTACCCCACCTACTGCACAACACTTACATGCAGTCATTAACCTGAAGGCACATACTGCTTGCTCGCAGATAACTTAATTGGGAAGGGGAACTTAATTCTGATGCACTGGTCTTTTAATGAGCATGCAAATGCATGCAAAAGGGCTTCCTGATGCTTGCTGCTGGGATCCCCTTTATAGTTCCAAGAACTTAATTGCTGAAGTACAACCCACCATTGGGATTCTGAATTTTGGCCTCCCATAAAATTAAGTTCCCCCAACTGCCTTTCTTCCCACTCCTAGCAGCAGCAGAAGGAGTCTCACTATGAAGGTAGAAATCAACATGCAAAATGCTGAATGTAGTTTCATTTCCAGGGAAAACAATCTTTCTCTGCTTACCCAGCCCCGTGCTGTGTTTTTATAGCCTTTTCATTGTCTTGGAAGGACTTTAGGTGCAAAATGGGCACCGCCTCTTCTGAGATTGCGGGCCACAGGAAAACTGCATTTGCTCGCACACACTATTTTCATTTGCTGGTGTGGGTTTCGGAAGTGCCCCCTCACCTGCCCCCCACCCCCCCGGCCTTCACACTCGCCAAAACGAAGTGCATCCTTGGAGAGTCCACGACCATTAGCTCAAGCCTCCTGAGGAGTCTGGAGCATTCTGATAGGTAAGTGCAAATGTTGTGATACCATCAAATGCCACTATTAGATACTATACTGCAATGTAGGCATGTTTTTAATGCAGTGATTCATCAAAGGGCTCTGACCTGCAAAGTTAAGTTGACCATTACATGCACCATTACCAGCATTGTGCAGTGGCTAAAATTTAAGGAGTGAACTTATGCATTGCAGCAGTTATACATTCCTTCCGGGCACAAAGCACAACAGGAAGAGTGGCCCAACCATGGCTAACAAAAGAAATTAAGGATAGTATTGAGTCTAAAGAGGAGTCATATAAATTTGCTAGAAAAAGTAGCAAACCTGAGGACTGGGAGCAGTTTAGAATTCAGCTAAGAAGGACCAAGAGATTAATTAAGAGGGGAAAAATAGAGTATGAGAGTAAACATGCAAGGGATATAAACGCAGACTATAAAAGCTTCTATAAGTATGTAAAAAGAAAAAGATTAGTGAAAACAAATGTAGGTCCCTTACAGTCTGAAACACAAGAATTTATAATAGAGAACAAGGAAATGTTAACTCTCCACAGATGCTGTTAGACCTGCTGAGATTTTCCAGCATTTTCTGTTTTGTTTCAGATTTACAGCATCCGCAGTATTTTGCTTTTATCATAATGTAATATTTCCAAGTTTGCTGACGACTCGTAACTTGGTGGCAATGCGAGTGGCTAGGAGAGCATTAAGAGGCTTCAAGTCGATTTAAACAGGTTGAGTGAGTGGGCAAATACATGGCAGATGCAGTATAACGTGGATAAGTGTTAAGTTATCCACTTTGGTGGGAAAAACAGAATGACAGTATTATTTAAATGGTGATAGACTGGGAAATGTTGATGTACAAAGGGACCTGGATGTCCTTATACACCAATCACTGAAAGCAAGCATGAAGGTGCAGCAAGGGTTAAGAAGGAAAATGGTATGTTGGCCTTTGTTGGGAAAGGACCTGAGTAAAGGAACAAAGATGTTTTACTGCAGCTGTACAGGGTCTTGGTGAGCGCACACCTGGAGTATTGTGTGCAGTTTTGGTTTCCTTACATAAGAAAGGATATACTTGCCACAGAGGGAGTGCAGGCAAGGTTCACCAGACTGATTCCTGGGATGGCAGGATTGTCGTATGAGGAAAGTTTGGGCCGACTAGGCCTACATTCACTGGAGTTTAGAAGAATGAGAGGGGATCTTATTGAAACATATAAAATTCTGACAGGGATGGAGAGACTGGATATATGGACGGTGTTTCCTCTGGCTGGGGGATCTAGAACAAGTTCATGGTCTCAGGATCCAGGGTAGGCCATTTAGGACTGAGATGAGGTGAAACTTCTTTACTCAGCGAGTAGTGAACCTGTGGAATTCTCTACTGCCGAAAGGCTGTGGAGGCCAAGTCACTGAATATATTTAAGAAGGAAATATATAGATTCCTGGACTCTAAAGGCAACAAGGATAAGGGGAGAGAGCGGGAGTATGGCATTGAAATAGTGGATCAGCTATGATCATATTGAATTGTGGAGCAGGCACGAAGGGCTGAATGATCTACTCCTGTTCCTATTTTCTATGGGCAGAATTTTCCATGCCCGCTGGCATTGGGCATGTTTGGTGGCATGAGCGAACAATGTGGCAAAAAGGCCAAATATCAGTTTCATGACGTCATGAAACCAGCTTGCAATTGTCCGCTCAGCCCATCGAGGGCAGGCTGTGTTTCCCACCGTCAGGCATCAGGAGCATCATTGTAATACATCTGCATATCATTATAAAGCAAGCCCGCCGGAATCATCCCCCCCCCCCCCACCACTGGATCGTCCACCCACATTGGTGGGAAAACACGCCAGTACAGAACAGGTCTTGACAACTGTGACATGCAGAAGTCAGGACTTATCACCAGGGCCTTGCTCACATCGTGGACATCTGAGGAGCAGAAGATGCTGGAGCCCGACAGCAACAGGACCTTGGAGGAACGCCCATGGCATCCTGGGTGGATTCTCATGGTCATGGCTCCACTGCGAAGCAGCTAATGGAAGGTGGAAAGTCACCGTTGAGGGTTTTCTCACAGCAGATGATGGCCGAGGGGGTGGAGAGGAAGTTCCAGCTGTGTTTGGGAAAGGAAGAGGAACTGGGGGTTGGGAAAGGAAGGTCTAGGATCGACTGGGAGATGAAGAGGTGTCGGGGTGAGGGAATGAGGTTTGGAGGGGGGGGACAAAGATATCGGGGGAGGGTGAGGTTGGGAGGGGGGAACGAAGGTGTCGGGGAAAGGTTGGGGGGTGAGGGACTAGGGGTCAGGAGGGGTTAACAAGGGAGAAGACAGCAATTGGGGAAGTGAGAGTGGAAGGTGTAAGGAAAGGCGTTTGGAAGTGGGAAGGGGTGCAAAGAGGATAAGGAGTCTGAGCAGTGGGGGAAGAGAATGGAAAGAGTTCCAAGGGGGAAGGGGAGGAAGGGGTTCCAAGGGGCAGAATTGTCTGGAGGGGGTCATGTCCAGGTGAACGTGCAAGGGAGGACTCTGATGAGTCCATGACTGCCTCGTGGGGAGTGAACTGAGAGTGGGAGGGAATGGCGAGAATGACCGAGGAGAGGGCGAGACGGTAGGATGGGAGGGTGAGGGCTCGAAGGTATCAATACAAGGGATGTCGAGGGTGATTGCTGGGGACTCGGAGATAGACAGGGGCCCTGGGACTAGGAAAGAGGAGGCCAGGGAGGTAAATGTGGATGGGGGTGGGATTTTCAGGAAGGAAGGGAATGTGCACGTTCAACTGGACATCTCCAATAGAAGAATGTTCTGGCTGGTAGGTCACGGAGGGGAGGTTGGACAGGCAGTGAAAAATTTCTTTCAATTGTAACGTTAATGGCCTTATTAGGCCTTTTAATTGTTGCAGGCGTGCTGCCGAACACATCGGGACGCTCGCCCAATGTCATTGCGTGTCATTTCACCCACCCGATGAGCTAAACATTCTGGCCTATGTTCCTGTGAGAAGGCAGATAAAGCTTAGTTTAACATCTCCTCTGAAAGACAGCTCCTCTGACAGTGCCGCATTCCCCTCAATCATGCACTGAACTGCCAGCCTAGATTTTGTGCTCAAGTCCCTGGAGTGGGACCTGAATCTGCAATTGTCTTAGTCAGAGGTGAGAGTGCCACCAACTGAGACACAGCTAACACACTGTAAACACAGAAACCATTCTCAGGTAACATCCTGTAAAATACTGGCAGGAAGATTATGGAACATTGGCTTAATTAGGTAATTATCAAAGATTTGAGAGAGTTAGAGGAAGTGAAAGTTAAAGAAAATTACCATGAAACATGTGGTGCACAGAATAGCTGAACCTAGTGATGCCGAACAAAGCACTTCCGTCAAATGCTTTTGAACTTTATGTGGTCTCAGTTACAGTATTACTGCTTGAGCTACAAAAATGGCACAAAGTTAAAGAATATATCAGCAATGGTGTTATAACCTACAGATCTCTGAATTTTACAGGTTGGTATTAAGTTCCCCTTGAGGTCCTGAAATGTTATATATACTGTTTAGCTTCAATGTGGAAAATTAAACTAATGAGATCTATATAAAAAATAAACACTACAATTTTTCCTATTGAACAAGCATTTTGGAGCTTCATGCTTCATTATCCCTTTCTCCATAAAAATCCTGAAAACATAAGCATGCCTGTGAAAACTAATTAGTGGGTAAGAGATACTTTTCCATCCTTTTATTAAATATGTTAAAAAATGAGGCAATCCATGACAGGAACAGAATGCGGGAAATATTCAGACAGAGCCTGTAAGCAAGTTGGTTGGTTCACATTTTGGTTTTGAGGAGAAACGGGGTTTGATGGAATAACTACATGATGTTTACCTCAAGGCCTTCTCACTTCACAGAATGAAAAATGTTTGCAACAGAAAAACATCTGTAAAACTTAATCTGCCTGATGATTTCCATACACTATGCTTCTGGTTTCAGGAGCTCCTGTGTAATCAGCTAGTGATGTACAATAAAGATTAAACATTCAGATGGAAGACTTGAAAGGCAAGTGTCCCAGTATTCACTTTAACTCCTAGCAGGCAGCTCAAGAGTGGCATTGGTTAAAGTTTGAAAACACTTTATATTTTCACCCCTTTGGCTGGAAGATATAAACTAAGAGTAGAAATAAGCAACAGTGCAAAAAATGCTTTTATACTCACTTACTGTTATATTGCTAAGACTGAACATGTGTTATTATATAATACCTCATGTCAGAACATACCTATTTTTTTAAACATTCACAGGATGTGGGTGTCACTAGTTTGCCCATCCCTAATTGCCCTTGAGAAAGGGATGAGTTGCCTCTTTAAATAAAACTGAAGGGTTTGCTGGACAATTTCAGTAGGGCAATTAAGAGTCAACTACATTGCTGTGAGTCTGAAGTCACTTTTTGCCCAGATCAGGTAGGGACAGCAGATTTCCTTCCCTAAAGGACATGAACAAGATGGGTTTGTGTGACAATCTGGTCATTACACATTAACAGCAGGAATAGGCCATTTGGCCCCTCAGGCCTGCTATGCCATTTGATAGGATCATAGCTGATCTGATTTTGACCTCCATTTTCTACCCCCCTGTCTACCCCCTATACCTGTTGATTCCCTTGTCAGTCAGGAAGATTTCTAACTCAGCCTTAAAAATATTCAATGATGCTGCCTCCACTGCTCTCTAGGGAAGAGAATTTCACAGACTAACGACCCTCTGAGAGAACAAAATTTTCCTCATCTCAATCTTAAATGGGAGACCCTTATTTTTAATCTGTGCCCCTAGTTCTAGTCTCTCCCACATCCTTTCAGCATCTATCCTGTCAACTCCCCTCAGGATCTTACATGTTTCAATAAGATCACCTCTCGTTCAATAAGATCACCTGCCCTGCAATCAATTATAGCCTTTCCTAAAAAAGGGGATCAAAACTGTACACAGTGCTCCAGATGTGGTCTCACCAACACCCTGTACAACTGTCACAAAACAACCCAACTTTTATATTCCATTCCCCTTGCAATAAATAACAACATTCCATTTGCCTTCCTAATCATTTGCTGTACCTGTATACTAATTTTTTGTGATAATGTGCCAGGGCACCCAGATCCCTATGTACCTCAGAATTCTGCAATCTCTCTCTATTTAAGTAATATCCTGCTTTTCTGTTCTTCCTGCCAAAGTGGGCAAGTTCAATTTTCAATTTTCCCACATTATAATCCATCTGCCAAATTTTTGCCTACTCACTTAGCATATCACTCTTTGCAGACTCCTTATGTCCTCTTCACAACTTACTCTCCTACGTATCTTTGTAATTCCATTAATTTTAAATCAGATTCATTTATCTGCTGCCATGGTGGCATTTGAACTTGGGTTTCCAGATTACTCGTCCAGTAACATCACCATTCTGCTACCTTGCCCCTTCGTAATACATGAAATATTGCTTTCTTGTATTTTTAATACCTTGATTGAGAATATCAGCAATGCAGTGCTTGTTTTTCAGGCACTAACTGTTCTACTAAGCTCCCAACATGGTGGGCAGGAAGTGGACACACATTTCAGGCTGGCAATGTGCCACCCACCATTTTGAGTGCTGATGGCAGAGGTGCACTTTTACAACATTTGAAGGTCAGTGTAATTTATTCAAATCGGAACCCTGCATGCCTTGCAGGGCCCGTTTTCAATTTTCAAATTCCCTGGCACTTAGATTGACACAGCACAATGTGGCCCTAGCCTGCAGCAAGAAGGCCCCCATAATTACCTGAGTGCTTCTCCCACTTCCCATTACAAGCCACTGACCGTTCCTACACCCCCTCCACACAAAATGCCCACCACCAGACACTGCTACCACCACTACATCCCTCCTCGTCTCCACTACCTCCCTCTAGCCAATTGCACATCTTCAATGTCCAAGGATCAGTATCTACTTAATATATTATTAATACATAATAAATAGAAATGGAAAACAACATACAATAATATATAACAAATACAGTCAAAATTGTAGCCTAGTACACAGCAACAATATTATTAATATTTACATTTCCCAGGCCTCAGCCTGCTGCCTTATTCTAATCTAAGTTTTGGTACCCACTCTCTCATGAAGATATGGCACATACCATTGGCCTTCTCATCCTTGGAGATCCTGAATCTGGCACCAGGGGTCTCTGGAGGAAGAGGAGAAGAAAACAAAACATATAAAAATGGAAGCGATCAAACAGAAGCATGGGGCATACTGAGGAAGAAATTGGTTTCACCCCATTTTTAGTTTTGGAGTTAAACTGTTTTTGAGCCCTGGAGTTATGCACAAGAAGCAAATTGCCAATGAGCATTGGATGCCATTCGGGCATTCAGAGGCATCTCGCCAGATTAACCGAGATACAGTTGGTCAGGTGTCTTCCTGGCAATATCCCTCCATTAGATCCTAGGGGCGAGGGTAGGCAATCAGGAAGGGTGAGAGGTGTAGCTGGAAGCAAATTGCTTACTGATCCTTCATTTTGTACTTATTTACTTTTTTTTTACAGCTTTTGAATGCACAAAAATACCCTTGCACCCAAATCCCACATAGGTGAATGTGTTGAAAGGAATCATGTTCAGTCTATAATCTCTGGAATGCCCCAACAGGGGCCTGATCCTGGATCAGCAGAGAAGAACTTCTTGAATTTGGAAGAAAAGGAGCCAAAGGTCACATTCCAAGTAAAAGAAAATAACTAATTAGACTCGAAAGGTGAGTCTTTGAACTGGGACTGAGCTGCACTCTGCTGAAGTCTCAAGGTTGATGTAAAGAAAGTAAAAAGTCTTGCAACATTACTGGATACAATACTTGCACAACCAGCTGTACAACACATATAAGAATAAGAAACACAACATAAGAAAAAGCAATTTAACTGCCATCAGTTTTTTAGACATTGTGTAATGAATTGGCCTATATCTGAAACTGACATTCACATTTCCAGTCTGTGTGAATGGGGGTGAGGAAACATGATGCTGCTATTGCAATGAGAGAATAGTATTCAAAGTGCATTTAGAACAGAGCCAGAGAAACCTACAAAACAGAAGGAGACCATTTGGCCCATTACATCTGTGCTGGCTCTTTGAAAGACATCACTAGTGCACCATACTATAAAACTCTTTAACAGGTGGACAGAGATTTCTGTGGTATTTGGCATAAGCTGCTAAATATTGTACTGATAACAGAGAAACTATCTTTCAGACTGTGAAGCATTTGGTTTGGGGAAATGTTCCACTGAGCCATCTCTACTGAATTATCCAACATTACCAATTTATTTTGTCTGCAAAATAATGTACTTTTTGTATTTGCTCGATTGTTGTCACCATAGACTTAATGGAGGCCATTGGCATTGTCTTGCTTCTTTTCTCGCTTCTATCAAGCCTCCCTCAGTCCACGTTTCAACATTATCCACCTAATCAAGTTTCTTCTTCCTCTTCTGTTTTTACTCTCAATTTCACCTTCAGCTATTGTCAGTGCAAGGCTGTCAGGTCTTGTTTTCAATGTTCATATATGGCGATCTTTCTCTTTCTAATTGTACTTAGCAACCCTTTTAAATCCTGAAGTTCTACTCTTGATCTAACCCACTCATTTGTACTACAAGGGAACAAAGACCTCTATTTATGTCTTTGATAGATATTTGTATTTTTTATAACAGTAGCAATAAATACTATGAAAAACCATGCCAAGCTGGAAATGAAACATACAACCCATTATAAAAAAGCAAACAAACATTACCTCACCAATGTCCAACAAGATGAGAAAACCAAAGATCTTTGGTCTGAAGCTGAAAGTCATGGGGAAAGAGGAGTTAAAACCAGAGAAACATTAATATTTAACATCCAAAGAGAACCATATGGATATTATTTCCATCAACAACACATACATTAGCAATTACACAATAATAAGAGCATTTTCAGGGAGATGACCCAAAGCTCTGTCAAAGATAGATTTTAAGGAAACTCTTAGAGTAGGAGATGGAAGTGAGCGAACAGACATAATACTTGGCTGAGAGCCTGCATATCTATTAGAATAATAGAACATCTGCACCCCAGAGGAAACATAATTCCAAAGCTGGTATTTTTGAGACAGACCCTAATTGAAAAGGGAAACTAAGAAAAAAACAAATCCTCCCAGTTTCAAAGAACAAAGAACAAAGAAAAGTACAGCACAGGAACAGGCCCTTCAGCCCTCCAAGCCTGCGCCGATCATGTTGCCTGTCCGTATCCCTCTATTCCCATCCTATTCATTTATTTGTCAAGTTGCCTCTTAAACACCACTATCGTACCTGCTTCCACCACCTCCCCTGGCAGCGAATTCCAGACACTCACTCTGTGTAAAAAACTTTCCCCGCACATCTCCTCTATAGTTTTCTCCTCTCACCTTAAATCTATGTTCCCTAGTAATTGACTATTCCACCTTGGGAAAAAGCTTCTGACTATCTACTCTGTCCATGCCACTCATAATTTTGTAAACTTCTATCAAGTTGCCCCTCAATCTCCGTCGCTCTAGTGAGAACAATTCGAGTTTCTCCAACCTCTCCTCATAGCTAATAACCTCCAGACCAGGCAGCATCCTGGTAAATCTCTTCTGCACCCTCTCCAATGCCTCCATATCCTTCTGGTAATGTGGCAACCAGAATTGCATCGCAATATTCCAAGTGTGGCCTAACCAAGTTTCTATACAGCTGCAGCATGACTTCCCAGCTTTTATACTCATTACCCCTGCCTATGAAGGCAAGCATGCCATATGCCTTCTTGACTACCTTATCCACATTTTCAGTAACCTGTGGACCGGTACACCCAGATCCCTCTGCCCATCGATGCACTTAAGGGTTCTGTCAATTACTGTATAATTCCTACCTGTATTATACCTTCCAAAATGCTTTACCTCGCATTTGTCCGGATTAAACTCCATCTGCCATTTCTCCACCCAAGTCTCCAACCGATCTATATCCCGTTGTATCCTTTGACAATCCTCTTCACTATCTGCAACTCCTCCAACTTTAGTGTCATCTGCAAACTTACTAATTAGCCCAGTTACATTTTCCTCCAAATCATTTATGCATACTACAAACAGCAAAGGTCCCAGCACTGAACCCTGTGGAACACCACTAGTCACAGCTCTCCATTCAGAAAAGCACCCTTCCACTGCTACCTTCTGTCTCCTATGACCAAGCCAATTCTTTATCCATCTTGCCAGCTCACCTCTGATCCCGTGTGACTTTACCTTCTGTACCAGTCTGCCATGAGGGACCTTGTCAAAGACCTTACTGAAATCCATGTATATAACATCCACTGCCCTTCCATCGTCGATCATCTTTGTCACTTCCTCGAAAAACTCTATCAAGTTAGTGAGACACAACCTCCCCTTCACAAAACCATGCTGCCTCTCACTAATACGCCCATTTGCTTCCAAATGGTAGTAAATCCTGTCATGAAGCATCTTCTCCAATAATTTCCCTACCACTGACGTAAGGCTCACTGGCCTGTAATTTTCTGGATTATCCCTGCTACCCTTCTTAAACAATGGAACAACATTGGCCATTCTCCAGTCCTCTGAGACCTCACTCATAGCCAGTGAGGATACAAAGATTTCTGTCAAGGCCCCAGCATTCTCCTCCCTTGGCTCCCTCAGTACTCTGGGGTAGATCCCATCTGACCCTGGGGACTTATCCACCTTAATATTCTTCAAGACGCCTAACACCTCCTCTTTTTGATCTCAACATGATCCAGGTTATCTACATACTCTTCCCTAGATAAATCGACCGCTAAGTCCTTCTCTTTGGTGAATACTGATGAGAAGTACTCATTTAGTATCTCTCCCATTTCTTCTGGCTCCACACACAGATCCCACCTCTATCTCTGAGTGGGCCTACCCTGTCCCTGGCAATCCTCTTGCTTTTTACATATGTATAAAAGGCCTTGGGATTTTCCTTAATCCTGGTTGCCGATGACTTTTCATGACCCGTTTTAGCCCTCCTGACTCCTTGCTTAAGTTTCTTCCTACTTTCTTTATATTCTAAAGGGCTTCATCTGTTCCCAGCCTTCTAGCCCTTACGAATGCTTCCCTTTTCTTTTTGACTAATCTCACAATATCCTTCGTTATCCAAGGTTCCTGAAACTTGCCATGCTTATCATTCATCCTAGCAGGAACATGCCGGTCCTGAATTCTTATCAACTGACGTTCGAAAGCCCCCACATGTCAGTTGTTGATTTGCACTCAAACATCCACCTCCAGTCTAGATTCCTCAGTTCCTGCCTAATGTTGTTATAATTAGCCTTCCCCCAATTAAGCACCTTAACACGAGGACTCCTGTTATCCTTATCCACCAGTACCTTGAAACTTACTGAATTATTGTTTCTAAGGAAACTAAGACAGAAACTGAGATTGGAAATTAAAACTTCTGGGGAGACTGAAACTGGTTGAAAGCATATAAAAGGACAGAGAGCCATCAGAGCTCAGATGATGATCCTGGTGGAGGAGTGCAGGCAGGCTGTAGAAGACAGAGCCTTGATCCACTAGCAATAGGCAAATATACAGTTGCTGCAGCTGTTTCTGTTACTTGAAGATAACATTGGTGGATTTATGGCATCCAGAATGAGTTGAAGAAATTCTGCAGACATGTGCCACGATGGTGAAGGCCATGCCCCTGGAACACAGTTTAGTTGTGTACTGCTGTCAGCTGGAGCTAGAGGCGGAGAAACTGAAATTCTTTGTGAGGAAGACAGAGCTTTGAAGGACCTTGTGGTTGAGATTGATGACATATATGCTCTGTGGTCCATCAAGCCAATTCGTAAGACTGTCTTAGTTGTACCTGCCATTTAATGTGTAATTTATAGTTTATAATCAAACACTTTTTGCCCGTTAGTTTATGTTTAAGTTATGTTGATTTTGGGTTCTAGAGTATAGATGGTTACAGAATACAAAGTTATATAAATATAAAATTATAAAGTTACCCCAAGATAGTATTTAATGTTTTCTTTGTTTGACTCTTGTATAGTGAAAAAAATCTTTTGTTCTAAACCTTGGAATCTTGTGACTTCATTCTCTCAGTAAATAACTAGGATTTTGGATTTTTACTTTTCTCAGTAAAAAGTCACTGGTCTTGACCAAGATTGTAACCACTACAGTCATCAGCACAGTCGTGGAAGCTGACCTGATGTTTGTGGAAGATGGCATCAAGATTAGCAATGCATATCTCAAAGTAAACTGACAATCAATACAGAGGGGTTACACACAAATTGCCCGGTAACAAATATTGTTGAGCAAGTTGTCATGCTGTTTCTGAAGATTATAGATGCTATTTTCTATGTTCATGATCAGAAATTTCATTTTGGCTCCTGACAGTGATTGGACTGGAGCAATTTTCATTCTAAATGATATTCTATACCATGGTTAACACTCAGAATCAACAGCCTGAAGGAATTGGGCTTTTATTCAAGAGCATTACTTACAGAATTCCAGATAGGTTATGAAGAAGCAAAGGAGACATTCCAGCAAGCCTAATGGGCTCAGAGGATTTTTCCTACTAATGGAAACAGCTTAGCTATTTTAAAGTGCTTCCTATCCTCACCTACAAAGGGGATCACCCAAGCAGCTTTAAAAGCCATTTGATCAAGAGATTGCAAGTTATGATTTTTTTGAAAAAAATAACGTCAACATCTAGGGGGAAATATCAACATAACTCATCAGGCAGGCTTTGTCCCCCGATGTCAGGACTGAATGAGCCCTCACTTGCCGAAAGCCAGACAAGGGAGCTAATTTCCTGGAGGTGGCCTTCTAATAGGCAACCTATCAGCTCACTGTTCTATTAAGGGTGGATGGGCTCCTAAGGCTACCAGCCCAATCAGAAGGCGAACAATAGTAGTGCTTCAAGAGCACCACTGGAAAAGCACGACTTTCCAGTTGTACGACTTTTACTGTAACAAATAAACTAAAGTCAACTCTATTAAACATTACTTGACAGGCAACTAATACTCTATGCTACAAAAAAAAATTCCCTTGTTAGTGTTTTAACACACTTTAAACCTCAGGCTGCATTTATACTTTATAGCATGCTCTCCACAGAATTGCGTTCTTTACAAGAATCAATTCAAAGTCACTCCTAGTTTCCATTAGATTTGCTTCTCCCTGTTTGGCCAAATCATAACATCCAGCGTCTATCATAAGTGATTCCTCTTGGACCTCCTGAACAGATTACCAGCAGCAAAGCTCACCCCAAGTGTCCCTTCTCCCAGCGTCGCCAGGGTGAATCTTCCAGTGACCTGGACTTCCTGGGAATCTGTAAGTCTGCACAAGAGCAACAATAGCTGCCTCAGAGACTGTAAGTCTACCCATGGCAAAGCCTGATGCTCTTCCCTTTGTTTTCAGGTGTTAAGTCTCACACATGGGTTTCAATAACATTTTAACTGGGCCCCTTGTCCCAATGATAACCAGGTCTAGACTGTTTATCAGCCAGCAGAACTAGCAGAAAGTCACATGGCCCTTTTCAATATGTCATTCTACCTTGAATTAAAGAGACAAAACTTGCATTCATGACAATGGTGGCTTTTTTAAGAATTGAAAAATAACTCTCCTCACTGGAACTTAAGATGTATTTCCTGTACCACTGAGAATATCTTTATGGTATCAGAATCATTTGCATTAAAAATTGAACAAGATCCCCAATTGTATATTTCTGTGCTGAAAATTCATAAATGCTGGCTTGAAGGCTTTATATTGTAACTTGTAATGCTAAAACCTTCTACAAACAAAATGGCACAAGTTCAGGCCCTGATTGTTTATTTTAATTTTTAATTGCTTTACATTGGCTTTCACTTTCTGGGACAAGCTAATGATATTCTCAGGAAATTTCAGCAAAACTTACCAGCAGGAAGCTAGGTGCAAATTTTGATTTAACGTGCCAGTTATGCTGTTTCAGGAAATTCCAAGCCATTACTAAATAAACTGATGAAAAAAACTGCCAATCAGCACCCAGAGCAAAATAAAACCTATAAAATAGATGTAAAAGTTATTAATCAGCCAAAAAGACCCATCTATAAATAAGATTCACAACCTAAAAGCAAGTAATTGACTCCAAAGTAATTATACCTTCTACAGCAAGGTTTTAAATCACTACAGTAATATCTCCCTTCAGACTCTATACTGGAGGTTTACCACTGCTGCTAGGCTCCATTGTTCATTTGGGCTTTATTCCCAATATTGTCCCCTTAAAATCAACCTATTGTATATGTTTCTTTCAGTTAAGGATAATGAACACCTCCTTTAAAATAATAGGTGAAGGACTTTCATGCTGATGTTTTCAACATCAGTGTTTACTAGCATTTAATCAAACTAAGTCCAGGGATTTGTCTGTGCTCCCTAAACTGTTAGATTTCTCCAATCATTTAACTAGCCTTTGAGTTTAAACAAACTCTCACATGTTAAAATATTTATCATTGATTAAATTTATATGCTCTTGTCATTCTTTTATCTGGGATTCCAATCTATGAACTCCATTGCATTGAAACTGAGGAATGTCTAGTTCATTAACTCACTAAAGCACCTGTGAGAACTGGTGGCGTGCCGTAAGGTGCTGGAGGTTAAATGCTGACCTCTGATGAAAGTGATAGGCATATTTACATTTCCTTCTATGCATTAGCAGTTAACCCCTGTAATACAATATCAGCCTTACAGGAAGGGAAGCTGCCAATTCCCTGTCCAATCATTTGGTTTCAGAGGAATCACCAAACAATCCTTCTAATCAGCAGTTTCATATTTCACTAAATCACTAGCTTCACCCTATTACTGACCATTATTGCTGAAAAATATGTGACCACCCATAAGAACACACAGGAACATAACATTCAAGTCAAGAAAAGGCCATTGAGCCCAGCTGGCTCATTGCTTTAGCATTGCAGCTTCTACAGTATCTTATTTATCTGCATTCTGAATGCCCTAATAATATTATCGTTACGCTCTTTGCGAATGGATCGCTCAAAACAGTTATATTGTCACTCTTGGATGAACAAAGATTTTTAAAATATTTTCACTAATGCAGATTTACCCCTACTGGGTCCATTAGAGGCAAATGATATGAAGTAAATATCTTTTTTTTGCAATGAGTGGTTAGAATTTAAGAAGAGATGGTAGTGTGGTGATAATGCCACTCTATCAGTAATCTAGATGTCTAGGCTAATGCTCTGGGAACTCGGGTTCAAATCCCACCATGGCAGCTGGTGGAATTTAAATTCAATTAATAAATCTGGAATTAAAAGCCAGTCTCAGTAACAGTGACCATGAAACCACTGGATTATTTGTAATTACCTCTCTGGTTCACTAATGCCCCTATAGGGAAGGAAATTTGCTGTGAGAAAGAAAGGCTGTTTGAGAAGGATGCATTATCTGTGGCTGAATAAGGAAGTTAAGTTAAGGATAATATAAAATTGAAAGAAAACAGTACAAACCTGCAAAGAGAAGTGGTAGGTCAGAAGATTGGTCAGATTTTATGAACCGGCAAAGAGTGACGAAAAAGAAATAAAGGGCAGGGTTTTGCCTTTGGCGGGGGTGCTCGGCATGGGTGAGTGGGGACGGTCGGGATGCCGACCGCCGCCTGCGATCGGCTCCGCAATTTCACGCGGGCAGGCCAATTAATGCCCACCCAGCATGGAACACGAGCGGCAGCGATGAGTGCTGCCTGCGGGGGAGGGGGGGAGGGGGGGAGGAGGGAGAGCAGGCCTTGCGCGCAGTTCATGCCTGCACACGAAAGAGCACTTCAATCTCCCTGAGGCAGCTTCTGGGCCTCAGGGAGATGAAGCGTTGTTTAAAAGAAAATAAACAAACTAAAGACACCTTAAATCATGCCCCCTCATGCGACTCTGTCACATGAGCTGGGATATGTTTTTAAATTCAGAAATAAAATTTTTATTTGATGTTTATTTGCTTTAGCAAACCTCACCCCACCCGTGGATGAGCTTTCCAAAAAATGCAAAGGCCGCTTGGCCTTTTCGCCCACCCGTCAGCTGTTAACTTGTCCACTTTGGCAGGTAGAATAGGATAGCAATATACTGTTGAAATAGAAAGAGATTGTAGAACTTTGTAGTACAGAGGGATCTGGGCATTCTGGTACCTGACTCACAAAAAGTTAGCATCAGGTTCAGCAATTGATTAGGAAGGCAAATGGAATGTTGGTGTTCATTGCAAGAGGAATTGAATATAAAAGTGGGGAAGTTTTACTGCAGCTGTCCAGGGCCCTGGGGGGCGATGGTGGGGGGAGGCGATGGGGGGGGTGCGGAGCCACAGCTAGAGTACTGTGTAAAGTTTCGGTTTCTTTATTTGAAAAAGGATATTATTGCGTTAGAAGCAATTCAGAGAAGATTTACTCAGCTCATTTCTGGGATGAAGAGCTTCCCTTATGAAGGAAGGTTGAACAGGTCGGGCCTATATCTTTGGAGTTTAGAAGAATGAGAGGTGATTTACGAAAAGACATAGGGAAGAATTTTCCCCCCATCGGGGGGGCAAGTTCAGGAGCGGGCGCACCTCTGATCAGCACCCCTGATCAGGGGCATGCTGCCATTTTACGTGGGTGGGCCAGTTAAGGCCCGCCCAGCGTGTTGTCCGCCAGGAAGCGCTATGCGCTCCCTGTACGGGTGGGCTGAGGGAATCCCTCAGCCGAGAGTGTGCTCTTTTGTGCATGCAAATTTAAATTTAAAAATGGTGCTGGTGAAAAAATAAAATTTCCCTGACATGTCCCCTCATGTGACACTGTTACATGAGTTAGGGCAAGTCCATCACTTTTAATCAAACTTTTATTAAATTTTTAAAATCCCTCATGAAACCTCACCCTATCCGTAGATGGGGTTTCATGCTTTTTCAGAAGCCCACCAGGGCTCCTGGCCTGCCTGTCAACCTTAAGGTTGGACGGGCAGGTCCACTAGTTATTTCAATTAGTTTTTAAATGGCCTCAATAGGCCATTGACAGGTTAGCGGGCGCACCGCTCATTCAGCTGCGCCCCCGCCAACCTGAAAATTGAAATGAGGCGGGGTGATGTCAGGAGTTCTACCTGACATCATCCCGCATCATTTTACGAGTCGGCGAGTGGGCCCCGCCCCCCCTGCTCGCCGACCCAAAGATCCTGGCCATAAAGATCCTAAGGGGTCTTCATATGCTGGGTACTGGGAGGATGTTTTCACTAGTGGGAGAGATTAGAACTAGGAGACACAGTTTATGAATAAGAGATCTCGCTCTTAAGACAGAGATGAGGAGAATTTTTTTCTCCCAGAGGGTGATTAGTCTGTGGCAATCTCTTGTGTGGCAGAACACAGAGGAGGCTGGATCATTGAATTTATTCAAGGCTGAGTTAGATAGATTTTTGAACGACAGGGGAGTCAAGAATTATGGGGTGCGGAAAGGAAAGTGGAGTTGAGACCACAATCAGATCAGCCATGATCTTATCGAATGATGAGAAAAATCGAAGGGCCGAATGGCCTGTCCCTTCTCCTAAGTCCTATATTCCAATGTTCCCACCAGCATGCTAAACAGGTTAGATTTCGAACAGACCTAGCAACTCAAAATTGGGCATCCTTGAGGCACTGTGGGCCATCAGCAGCCACAGAATTGTATTCTGTGTCGCAATCTGTAACTTTATGGCTTGGTATATCACCCACTCTACCATTACCATCAAGCTGGAGAATCAACACTGGTTTAATGAAGAGTGCAAGAGGGCAAGCCAGCAGCGGCACCAGGCACCTCTAAAAATGAGATGCCAACCATGTGAAGCTTAGCAATAACCTGCTCGCTAACGTTCAGTTTGGGTTCTGCCAGGGCCACTCAGCTCTTGACCTCATTGAAGCCTTGCTTCAAATATGGACAAAAGAGCTGAACTCCCGAGGTGAGGTGAGAGTGACTGCCCTTGACAACTTGGCAATATTTGACTGAGCGTGGCATCAAGGAGCCCAAGCAAAACTGGAGTCAATGGGAATCAGGGGGAAAACTCTCCACTGGTTGAAGTCATACCTAGCACAAAGGAAGATTGTTCTGGTTGTTGGTGGTCAATCATCTCAGCTCCAGGACATCACAGCAGAAGTTCCTCAGGGTAGTGTCCTAGGCCTTACCACCTTCAGCTGCTTCATCAATGACCTTCCTTCTATCATAAGATCATAAGTGGGGATGTTCGTTAATGATTGCACAATTTTCAGCACTAATCACAACTCCTCAGATACTGAAGCAGTTCATGTCCAAATGCAGCAAGATTTGGGTAACATCCAGGCTTGGGCTGACAAGTGGCAAGCAACATGCGTCCCACATAATTGCCAGTCAATGACCATCTCCAACAAGAGAGAATCTAACCATCGCCCCATAACATTCAATGGCATTACCATTGCTGAATCCCCCACTTCAACATTCTGAGGGTTACCATTGACCAGAAACTGAACTGGGCTAGCCATATAAATACTGTGGCTACAAGAGCAGGTCAGAGGCTGGGAGTCCTGTGGCAACAAATTTGCCTCCTGACTCCCCGAAGCCTGCACACCATCTACAAGGCACAAGTCAGGAGTGTGATGGAATACTCCCCACTTGCCTGGATGAGTGCAGCTCCAACAACACTCAAGAAGCTCAGCACCATCCAGGACAAAGCAGCCCTCTTGATTTGCACCCCATCCACCAACATTCACTCCCTCTACCACCAATGCACAGTAGCAGCACTGTGTACCATCTACAAGATGCACTGCAGAAACTCACCAAGCCTCCTTAGATAGTACTTTCCAAACAACTACCACTGCCATCTAGAAGGACAAGGGCAGCAGATACATGGGAACACCACCACTTGAAGGTTCCCCTCCAAGCCACACATGATCCTGACTTGGAAATATATTGCCATTCCTTCAACGCCGCTTGGTCAAAATCCTGGATCTCCCTCTCTAACAACAATTTGGGTGTGCCAACACCATATGGACTGCATCTGTTCAAGAAGGCAACTCACCACCACCTTCTCAAGGGCAATTAGCGATGGGCAATAAATTCTGGCCTAGCCAGCAAAGCCCACATCCCTTGAAAAAAAACACACCTACTTGCATGCCAAACAGTGGAAGCAGCAAGCAATAGACAGAGCAAAGCAATCCCACAAACAACGGATCAGATCTAAACTCTGCAGTCCTGCCACATTCAATCATGAATGGTGGTGGACAATTAGCCAACTAATGCGAATAGGACGCGCCACAAGTATCCCCATCTTCAATAATGGAGGAGCACAGCACATCAGTGCAAAAGACAAAGCTGAAGTATTTGCAACAATCTTCAGCCAGAAGTGCTTAGTGGATGATACATATCAGTCTCCTCCTGAGGTCTTCATATCACCATTTCAGAGACTTAAGCACAAAAAAATCTAGATTGACACTCCAGTACAGTGCTGAGGGAGTACAGCACCATCCCAGATATACTCCTTTCAGATGAGATGAGGTGAGATGCCCTCTCAGTTAAATGTAAAAGATCTAATGGCACTTTTTGAAGCAGTGTTCTGGTCCATATTTTTTTTATTTGTTCATGAGATGCAGACATCACTGGCAAGGCCAGTATTTATTGCTCATCCCTAACTGCCCTTGTTCAGAGGGCAGTTAAGAGTCAACCACATTGCTGGAGTCTCATATAGGCTAGGCCAGACCAGGTAAAAACAACAGATTTCCTTCCCTAAAGGAGATCAGTGAACTAGATTGATTTTTACTACAATCAGCAATAGCTTCATTGTTGTCATCAGTCTTTTAATTCCAGATTGCTATTAAATTCAAATTTCACCATCTGCCACAATGAGATTTGAACCCAGGTCCACCAGAGAATTACATTGGGTCTCTGGAATACTAGGCCAGTGATAGTACCAGTATGCCACCACCACTAGACCACAGATTATCTGGTCATCAGCACATTTCTCTTTGTGGAAGCTTGCTGTAGACATATTGACTGCCACATTTCCCATTTTACAACAGTGACTACACTTCAAAAGTACTCCATTGACTGTAAAGCATGTTGGTAGTGAAAGGAGCTATATAAATACATGCCTTTCTTTTTTGCTAGTTTGTCATCAATCATTGTATTTTGAAATAACAAAAATAAAGGACATTTTTTTTCTTTTGCACAAACTTAAAGCACAAAAGTAGAAAGCAAACTACAATGTGAACTTCTAGCAGGGGTCAACACGATAGAATCCTGACTGCTCCAAGAACTGAAACTTTCATGAAAAACTCATTCAGTGACTGACATAAAACACAAAAGCTGAATTCCAAAGATTATATGCAAAGGGCCTTGGAAGTGTTCTTGAGGGCGAAGTCTTTACAACAGAGAGGGAGAGCAGGATTTGTGGTTCCCCTCATGACAGTGAACTGGATTGATGAACCACATCTGGTTCATGATAGATTGGTATTAGGGGGCATAATAGGTTCTTTGCAGGCAGTTGTGGTATCAGTTTTTCAGGTTATTTCATTAAGCTCCTTTTGTTTTATATCAATCTAAACATCTAAAATGTTTTTGCTTCGCCTTCAGCCTCATTCGTGTCTGCTCCAACTTGACATCTGCTAATAGTTGTCAGTTGCAAATTGTTATGCCTAAGGTATCTGTCCAAAGTTTGGAGTATTTCCCTTTGTGTCAAGGACTCAAAATAATTTCCATTTTTTCTGTACTTGCTGAAAGGATCAATCCACCAAGGGTCATTTTGAATTCCTCTGGGTCAGCAAGCTGCAGTTCTTCACGATTGTTTTGTTCTAATAGTCTGTAAATGGCTACAGATATATGAAGAATTTTTTTGTGTTAACATTTTTATTGGTTGACAGGAACCTCTCTTCTTTCTGACTGAATCTTATGCTGGTGGTGTACCAGATAACATCAGTGTGCTAAAGCCGATTTTTAAAAATTAATTTATGGGATGTTGGTGCCGCTGGCTAGGCCAGCATTTATTGCCCATGCCTAATTGCCCTTGGTGGTGAGCTGCCTTCTTGAACGGCTGCAGTCCATGTGGTGTAGGTACATCCAAAGTGCTGTTAGGGAGGGCGTTCCAGGTTTTGCCTGTGCAACATTGAAAGAATGGCAATATATTTCCAAGTCAGGATGGCGGGTGACTTGGAGGGGAACTTGAAGGTGGTGGTGTTCCCATGTATCTGCTGCCCTTGTCCTTCTAGATGGTAGTAGTAGTGGTTTGGAAGGTGCTGTCTAAGGAGGCTTGGTGAGTTTCTGCAGTGCATCTTGTAGGTGGTACACACTGCAGCTGCTGTGCATCGATGGTGGAAGGAGTGAATGTTTGTGGACAGGGTGCCAATCAAGTGGGCTGCTTTGTCCTGGGTGATGTCACGCTTCTTGAGTGTTGGAGCTGCACTCATCCAGGCAAGTGGGGAGTATTCCATCATACTCCTGACTCGTGCCTTGTTGATACTGGACAGGTTTTGGAGTCAAGATGTATATTCAATGTAATACCAGGTTTCTCCTTGTATTAGTTGCCAATATAATATGATATTCCATTGTACATAATTTGCTCAAAAAAGCACTATAGCTTCCCAACTTCCTGTGGAAAGGTTGCCATTCAACTCAATTTTTTGCTCTCCTGTTTTGAAGCTGCAGGTGTGAGCTGTAAAGTAGCACTGCCATTTTCCCAAATGCCTAATTTTCACTCGTGAGCCCGAACAGTGAGCATCAAGAGACTTTTTGGCAAACTCCAAGATTGGATTAAGGGGGATAGAACAAGAAGAGACAGAAAGGAAATGTTAATAAGATTTTAATTTGAAATTTTGAATTTTTAGAATCTCCAACAACAATTGAAATGTGAAAGAATGACACTCTACAGTTGTAACACTTCATCTTTGGTGCAGACAGAGGTTAATTGGCAGCAAAGAACACTTATCACCTCATTAAAAGGGTACAGATTGGAATGGAAAAGACGGACCTTCTCTGGAGAGTTTAATTCATATCTACCATGCAATAACAGCAGCTTCACATTATTCAATGGCCGGGATTTTCCATGCCCACTGGTGTCAGGTGTGTTTGGTGGCATGAGCGAACAATATAGTGCGATCAGTTTCACGATGGTGTGAACCAGTTCGCAATCGTCCGCTCAGCCCGCCAACAGAGGGCCACATTCTCCACCGTCATACATCAGAAGTTTCATTGTAATACATCAACATATCATTAATAGGATTGCCCACCAGAATCATCCCCACCGCACAAGATTGTCCATCAACATCGGCGGGAAAGCACCCTGGTGTAGAAGACATCTTGACAATTGTGATGTGCAGAAGTCCAGACTTACCCGTCAGATCGCGGACATCCGAAGAACAGAAGATACAAGAGCCCAACACCAACGGCAGACTAAAGGAACACCCATGGCATGCCGGGTGGATTCTCATGGACATGGCTCTGCTGCAAAACAGCTCACGGAAGTTAGATAGTCACCGTTGATGCTCACAATGAGTGATGTTAAAGAGGGTGGGAGAGAAAGGGCTAGGATCGGCTGGGAGAGGAAGAGGTGTCAGGATGGGGTGAGGTTGGGAGGGGGGAATGAATGTGTCAGAATGGGGTGCAGTTTGGAGGAGGGAAGGAAAATTTGTCGGGGGAGGTTGGGAAGGAGAATGGGGGAGGAGGGTTTAACAGGGGAGAAGATGGCAACTGGGGAGTTGGGTCTAAGGGGGGGGGGGTGGAAGGTGCATGGGAAGGAATGCAGAGGGTGTCTTTGAGGAGGAAGGGATAAATTTCAATGGTCCCACTGTCTCAATGCAATCTTCCAAATGTGGTATGGGATATGAATCTGCTTTTGTCACTGCATTCACTTTCGATAGTCCACATGCAGACTTTGTGTTCCATCCGGTTTTGGTACCAGTACAATAGGCAAACTCCAATTACTGCAACTAAACTCAATGATACCATAAATCAATTTCTTTTTGTACTTTTGGTAACTTTGCTGGATTTAATCTGTAAGGTTATTGCCTTATTGAAGATGATATTTCTATACATACATCATGTATAGCTAAATTTGTCCTTCCCAACTTATTTCCACAAATAGGTTTGTGTGACTGCAATAGGTTTTCCAAATCACTTTGAGACTTGCCTGGAAGGTAACTCAGTATTGCATTTACATTTTCAAGCTCCCCCTCATTATCCAATTTGATTACAGGGAAATCAACTTCAGAGTCCTGAACTTCTACCTTTCTCATCATTCACCATCACTAATACCTCCTTTTGTTCTTCTTCCCTGTCAAAGTACTTTTTAAATGTATTTACATGACACACCCTCTGCTTCTTTCTTCTATCTGCAGTATTTATTAAATAATTTACTTCACTCAACTTTGCTTTGACCCTGTAAGGCCCACTAAATCTTGCATTTAGTGAATCACCTAATACTGGTAACAAAACTAGTACTTTCTCTCCAGAAACAAAACTGCAAATTTTAGCCTTCTTATCTGCTGTCACTTTCATCATTTGCTGTGATGTCTTTAAATGTTCCCTAGCCAACTCACATGCTCTGTTCAATCTTACCCTGAAATTTGATACGTAATCCAGGAGAGTAGATTCAGAATTTTGACCCACCAATTTCTCATGAATCAATTTCAATGATACCCTTAACTCATGACCATAAATTAGTTCAAAAGGGCTAAAACCTGTCAATGCATTAGGAGTATCTAATAGCAAATAACAAAAAATGGAATTTCCATATCCCAATCCTGTGCATAATCCTGACAGTGTGCTCTTATCAGTTTTTAAAGTTGGATGCCATCTTTCCAAAGCTCTTTATGACTCTGGATGATAAGTTGTTGACTTAAACTGTTTTATCGCCAAACTGCTCATTACTTCCTTAAACAGCTGTGACATGAAATTTGACCCCTAATCTGATTGTATTTCTTTAGGTAAACCATATCTTGTAAAAAAAAATTAATTAACTTCTCCACAATCTTCTTAGTTGTAATATTTCTTAAAGGTATCACTTCAGGAAACCTGGTAGACACAACCATTATTGTCAATAAATACTGATTTCCACTTTTAGTCTTAGGGAAGGGTCCTACACAATCAATCATGACCCTGGTAAAAGCTTCTTCAAATGCTGGTATTAGGATTAAAAGCGCTGGCTTAATCGCTGCTTGTTGTTTTCCTATTATTTGACATGTGTAACAGGGCTTGGTGGGTGATCTTTGCAGTGTTTCCTTCACTTGTGTCAAGCAGGTTACAGACTCTCTGTTCAGGCGTGCATTGGCTTTCATCCAGTACTGTTGGGACCAGGCAAGCCATACAGAGCGAGCCAGAGGCTTCGCAGTGATTGTTGGCTTCCCCTGCGTCCAGGGTGCAATCGACTGCACATATGTGGCCATCAAGGTGCCAGCCGGTGAGCCCAGTGCTTTTGTCAACAGGAAGGGCTTCCACTCCATGAACGTGCAGCTAGTGTGTGATCACAGGATGCTGATCCTTCAAGTCTGTGCAAGGTACCCAGGCAGCTCCCACAATGCTTACAGCTTCAGACTCTCCCAGTTGCCAGGGCTCTTCAGTGCTCCAGCACGGCTGGATGGATGGCTGCTGGGTGACAAGGGCTATCCCTCAGAAGGTGGCTCATGACAACTCTGCCATCCAAGAGCAGAAGCTGAGCAGCGGTATAATAGAAGCCGGGCCTCCACAAGGGCTGTGGTGGAGAGAACCATTGGGTCTCCTCAAGGTGCACTTCTGACACATGGACCGCTCGGGGGGCGCACTCCAATACCCCCCAGACCGTGTGTCAGTGATAATAGTTGCATGCTGCGCTCTGCACAACCTTGCGCTGGAAAGGGGGGATGCAGTGGACGATGAAGATGTAGACGCAGTGGCTGCAGCTGCACACGATGAGTCCAGCAGTGATTCCGAGGATGAGCACGCACAGGAGAATGCTGAGGGGGCAGACACTGACCCAGGCTAGTCCAGGGAGGCAGGGACACCCGGGAGGCTTTAATCCAATGAACCTTCAGCTAGCACACCACATATGGACCTCCAGGACAGGTTTGGGCCGAAGATCCATATTCGAGACCTAAGTGCAAAATCTGCCTGGCTAGGAACATTAACTAAGGTCCTTGTTAATAAAGCTGAATGTCCCACAAAACACGCATTATATTATCGGAAACCATCCACCTGGTGAACAAAAGAGGCAATCTCAGCCATGGTGAAATATCTGAATTTAATATTGCAACCAAAGAAACTTAATGAAACAAAATGAAAAAGGTGTTAAAAATCACATCAACTCATAAAGACCTCATTGCAGCCAACACAAAAGCACCAGTGATAAACCCGTGGTGTGCCTAAGGTGCCTTATGTTTACGTTTTGGGGTGCTGCGTCTTGGTGCCGACCCCTCGGTGGGAGTGGCGTCTGAGACAGCCTGCTGACTCTGCTGTCCTGTTGGTCTTGATGACCTTGGCAGTCATTCTCTGGCCCATGGAGCCTGTGATGACCCCACCTGGGAGGGAGCTGCCAGTTCCACAGCTGGCATCTCCCCAGTCGTCACAGCCTCACCGGATGCAATGGTCACTGGTAGAGGGGTGGAGGAGCTGCCACCCTCATCCGGAGTGCCCTGAGGGGATCCTGGGAAACTTGGTGCCCAGACCATCTCCCACACTGGCACTGACCAGCTGAGGCCAATGCCGATGTGAGGGCTTGCTGGCCCGAGCACATCCCTAGGAATCCCTGATTGGTCTCCTGGAGGAGCCTCTCCACGAGAGTCGCTACTCTCTCCATGGAGGAAGCATGGTGCTCGGAGATGAGGCTCATTGCTTCGGCAATGGTCCATGTAAGCTCCTCCACCACGGACGCCAGGCCAAGCATAGCCTCATGTATCTCCACCAGATGCTCCCACACACCCGGCCACATTTCCTGCACTTGCTGCTTCATGGACGACTGCAGAGGCACATCATCAGGCACTAACTGAGCATGTGCCTGATCCCCTGCAGTCCTCCGACTGCTGGCACCATGGGTACTCTCTGAATCTGCCAGCTCCTCCAGCAACTGTGAAGTGCCCTCACCGCTGTGCCCCGGGACACTAGCCGATGTTCTAATTTCCACCGAGGTGCCAGTATCTGCGCTGGTGCCTGCCTGGCAGAGATGGTGTGATGCTGGTGAGACTGTGAGAAGGGGCCTCTGCTGATCCTCCTCCCGGCCCTGCTCTGCTGATGCTGAAAGGAACAACAAGGACATTGGATTAGTTAACGTGGAGACAATGTCAATGTGCATCCCTGTCCCCCGGATCATTATGCGCTCAACTTTCCATAAGCAATGGTCAAACCATGTTGCAAACTTCAATCACTGAACATTCAGCACTGCCATGGCTGTTGGGAGAACATTGGTGACCTCACTGCTGGGCAAACATACCTGCCCGTGGCACCCCAGCCTCACCGACACCAGTGGACCTGGGCGCATGGCGCCTCTCCAAATCTAGGGCCTCCTGCTCGAAGGAGCTGAGAATCGCTAACTGTGCCAGCCCACCGCCAGTCCTCACCCGCTCAGCTGCATCATGTGCATTCTTCTCCTGGAAAGGAGAAAAGAGCATTGATTAGTGTTCATTGTACCTGGACTCTCTTCGTGGACGGCCCACCCCAACCAGAGTGGGACATTGCAGTGTTCCAGTGTCTCCTCGCCCCACTGCTGCCGAACACTCACACAAAGATGATAGGCCTATTCCCCACACCCCAACCCAACCCCCACCCCCTTGGCCAAATGATGCCTACATCACATTAGGTACGACATGGTCGAACCTTCTATAGCAAGGAGGCGCAAGCATGTGGAGCACAGAGGACAGCAGATCGATCGGTGCCATGCCACCTTGAAGCTCGCCTCCCAGCATGTCATCACCCTGACTTTGACATGTCCTGGAGTTCCAGCACTGCGTCTAGGTGCAGCTCCTCCAGGTTGTCCCCAGAACAATAATGTGGGTCTCAGTGTACCACATGCTGCGGGGACAGAACCCATCTCTTCACCACCCTCTCAGGGTGACCTTGGCATGGGCAATATCTGCTGGCCCACCCAGCGAAGGACACATGCCATCAATGATTCAATGCAGTCACTACACTCAGGCTTTGGTGGAGGGGCTGGGGATGGGGAAGGGGGGGGGGGTGGGGGGGTTGGTGCAGCAGGGGGGATTAAGTGACCAATGCCAACATGGTACTGGCCCTTCCTGAGCGCAACAGGTCGTTAAAGCACTTGCGACACTGGATCCAGGTGCACCTCAGCACGTCACGGGAGCTCACCACCTCCGCCACCACCCCCAGGCACATTTGGTCACGTTGGGGGGGGGCCTCCTCCTCCCGTCCTGGGGTACAAGGACCTCCCACCATTCTGCCACCTCCTTGAGGAGGGCAGCAAGGCAATTATTGGATAAACAAGGGGCAAAGTGCCTCCCTGCCCTACCCTCCTGCCTGGCCTGCTCACCAGCAGCACTCTGGGGAGCCCCTCCACTGGCCGTGATTGAAAGGCTGTAGCAACTTTTTAAAACAGGCCGCCGGTGGTCACTGCAGTCCCACTGCCGCCCGCCCACTCCCACTGTCCTCGGGAGCAGCGATTCACGCTGGGCGGGCCTTAATTGGCCCGCCTATGTAAAATGGCAGCGCAGACCTTATTGCAGGGGACGATCGGGTCGGTGCCCACCCGTGCCCGCTTCCGCTCCGAACCCCCGCCAGCCAGAAAATCCTGCCCCTGAATTCAAAGTGCTTCTCATACTCATAACCTTAAGATTCACCAATTCCAAACCAATCAAGGAATTAGAAATATTTTATCCCATCAAGGGCCCCCAATTGGTAAAGTTGAGTTATTTAAAAATTCCAGAGGGAAAATTTAAGCCACTGTCATAATCTATGTTTTCAAGTAGTATGTTTGAGATGCAACTCTAAATTCACCAGTTCTCAAGAGGTTTTATATTAAACTAAATGAAACATTTTATTAATTTACACAAGTTAAATATATACACATGGCTACAAATGACGTTTCACAAATTCCCAAACTAATCTGCATTAAGGCAACAGCAACCCATAGACTTAACCAAACACCAGGCAAAGTATTTTCACCGTACAAATTCAAAATGAGGTTTTTTTCACTTTGGTTCCTGTAGAGACAGTTGGAGGCTTACAGCTACTTTGATTTTACATTGCCTCTGCTCTGCACACACGGAAACTGTTATTGGTTACATCCAGCACATCCCATTGGATGTCAATTCTCATTGTATCACTAGCCTCATTGAACTCCACCTCTTCTAACAATAGTCATAGTACCAATTTTATTAGTAATATAAACATTGCTTGGTCTCAGCTAGCTAGGTGCCAGATTTCACTCCACTTCTTGAATGTGCTATTCAACAAAATGCAAATGCACTCTATCTGTCTTACATCTCAAGACTAGTACACATCAAAGCATCCAGACTAGCTGGTTTTAATCTAATTAAGACACGCCCACAGACTAAACCTCTATTTTAGAAGAAAAATATGTTCCAACAATATTAGATACATTAATAGCTTCATGACAGGGATTTAATTGTATTGAATGGTGTTTTATCAGTTAGAGTGTTTTGCTTTTAATGTAGTGAAGTCTGTAATAGATACTTAGAACGTTATTTTATTTCATTTCAGCATGGCCCCTGAGATCTGCCCATTGTGGATACTGGGTAAGATGTCATGGAGGGTGTAAGGTCAAAGGTTGTTGGATGGAATTCTGGGTTGGCATAAGTTGGCTTACATGCTATGGGAAGGGGCCATTGGGTAGAGGGGTATAAGTTGGCACATGAGACATGGGGGTGGATAGAAGGGCATACGTTCATATTGGAGTGTATGAAGAACAGGACGTGAAGGCATGAGTTGGCATGGATGAGGCATGGGGAAATGGGTGGATGGGTGTGAGTGGTTATGAGGAGTGAGGACTAGAGGGCCTAACTACTTTTATTACAGTCCCAGGACACCACGGCAGGCCTTTTAATCAGCCTGCCTTGGCACCCAGCAGCCCCCGTGACTGCCTCCGAACTGTTTCCAGGTGTGGTGGGCCTGGCTCCAGCATGAACCCACACCCTACCACCCCACCATCCCAGAATCAAGATCCAGCCATTCAGGATTGTTTCTCCCGAGGTAGGTGCGTCAAGCCGGGAATTTTCCTGACCCTGTGCACCCGCCCTGGGAGCGAAAGTGCAGGCCCTGATGTTGGCAGGCGAAAATTCATGGTGAGGGATCTTAATGGACCAATGATGGTGACAGTGGAATAAGGGACATGGCAGGAGCGCATTTTGGGAAGTCGCATCCATCCAACCTGTGCCTATCTACCCTTTGAAATAATTGGATCAAAAGAAAATCACGGGATGGAAGCGTGCAAAGCTGAACAACTTCCGTGATATTTCTGTCATTGAGAAACCAAGATTGAGGGCATAGGATCATCTCAGAGGTCAGCGTCAATGTTAAAAATTATAGGAAAGAAAATCAGATAAGTCAAGAATCAAATGTTAGATGCATGTAGCAGAAGGAATATATAAAAAGAGGGTTTAAACAAAGGAGTTAATAACCAGTGGGGGATATTGGAACATCCATAGACTTCTTAGTATCTTTAACCAAAGATGGTGGCACAGCCCTATTAAATTAATTTTAATGCAAAAAGATCACCATTACACTCCAGTTATCTACTGTACAGAAATAAAAATACCTGGAAAACCTCAGCAGGTTTGGCAGCATCTGCAGAGAGGAACACAGTTAACGTTTCAAGTCTGTATGACTCTTCAAGAGAACTTGCTTTTATCTACTGTGCAGGCTGTGTGTACAAATGAAGAGATCTCTTCCAAGACACAAATCCTTTAATTTTCAATTTGGCTGCCCTTAATATTGGCCAAATATGTTATTTTATGAATAGCATTTAATCAACCTTTATCTGCCTTTGTTTTAGTTCCAAACATCCTGTATTTGTATGGTTACCTAGCAAAATAATAATCGCTGCCCGGGCACATAAGGCTTTAATTCATTCACTCAAACGTACGTTATTTTTTATCTGGCAAGTTCATACAGGATCAGTTACAGAATGATTATCAAGTCATTAAAAGAAAAAAATCATGTTTTTATTGCTAAAGGTTTAAAGGTTTGGATGGCAAATTGCTTAAGTTTCCTTTACATTTTCCTTCTGTCAATCACTGCCAGAGGCAGTAATTTTTCTTGTGCTGTGCATTATGGGATTAAAAACGGCACATTTGCAAACGTTTTCCATAGTGTGATTAGATTTATTTTGTAACAAACTGAATGTACTAACGATATTAAAAAAAGAAAGACTCACATTTATGCAGGCCAGAACTTTTCACTCGACGTGCGGGTGTGCGCCTGACATGCTCGAGGGTAAAATAGCGCACAATGACATCGGGTGAGAGTCCTGGAGTCACAGCCGTACCTGCCATCAATCACGAGGCCAGTTAAGGCCATTAAAAAGGCAATTAAGCTCTATTTTACGCTGCCTGTGAGATTTTGCGCTTGTCGCAAGGGCAAAACTGGCAAGTGAACAGACCACAATTTCAAAAACCTGATCCAAGGGTGGGATAAAAAGGGTCCACAACATTGTCAATGTGAGTCGTGAGTAGTGTAGATAGTTTGATGCTGGTTGTTTATTGGTACTTGGCAGCTTCATCTCTGTTGGGGCTTCATTCTTAGCATTTCCAGGCTTCATTTCAGGACTTATTGCTGTCTCCAAGGCCCCCAGAGGATTCAGCCCATGTGGACCCCTCCAGGTATCAGACAGCATTCCATTACCCAGGTAATGGGGATTATGGTCTCCACTGGAGGCACCTCCTCTGAGGAAGAGAGGAGAAGAAGGGAGAGGAGGCCAGGGGTCCTAATACAGCCTCTAGGGGAGGGACCTGTGGTAGGAGAGGCGAGGCACAGGGGGCGCAGGGCCAGAAGGAAGTCCAGGATGGAATGACCACAGAACACATCTATCCTGCTGCCAGGGTTTGCAGGTGGCAATGCAGCTACCTCAATATGTCCGAGGTCCAATGCCGAAGAAGGCTCTGCCTCTCAAGGGAGACCATGACCCCCATTTGTCAGATGATTGGACCTGAGATCAGCTCCAACTATGTGAGTGGACACCCCATGCCAGTGGCTCTGAAGGTCACAGTGACCCTCAACTTCAATGCCTCTGTCTCTTTCCAGGGGTCAGTGGGGGATCTGTGTAGAGTGGCCCAATCAGCTGTCCATAGTTGCGTCAAGTTGGTGACAGAAGCTCTGTTTTGCTGGATACTGACCTTTATTCTTTACCTTACAGACGAGGCCAGCCGGGCTTTGCAGCGATTTCCGGGATTTCCCGCATCCAGGGTGCCATCGGCTACACACATGTGGCCATCAAGGTGTCAGCGGGTCAGCCGGGTGCCTTTGTCAACAGGAAGGGAATCCACTCCATGAACGTGCAGATAGTGTGTGACCACAGGATACATATTCTGCAAGTCTGTGCAAGGTACACTGGCAGCTCCCATGACGCGACACTCCCAGGTGCCAAGGCTATTCAGTGCTCCAGCCTGACTGGACGGATGGATGCTAGGTGATGAGGGCTATCTGTTGAAGAGATGGCTCACGACACCTCTCCACCACCCAAGAACAGACGCAGAGCAGCATTACAACACAAGTCATGCCTCCACAAAGGCGATGGCAGAGAGGACTATAGGTATTCTCAAGATGCACTTCCAATGCCTGGACCGATGAGTGGGTGCACCACATACCCTCCAGTGCGTGTGTCACTGCTAGTGGTTGTTTGCCGCGCTCTCCACAACCTGACACTGGCAAGCAGGGACCCACTGGAGGAAGAGAATCTTAGCACAGCTGTGTAGGACACAGAGGATGAATCCAGCAGTGAGTCCGAAGAGGAGCACAGTGAGGAGAATGCTGAGGATGTGGAGGCAGACCTCTGTATCCTTCAGGGAGGCAGGGTCACCAGGGACACCTTGATCCACCGCTCCTTCAGCTAGGCTACCAAAGATCTGCTTCCACCTCATGCCAGGGCTGCCACCTCCATCCTGGATGTCTGAAATGACCCTTTCATTTGCACCCAGGGTCCTCTCAATGCCATAAATTATCAAGCCACTCACACCCAGCATTACATACTGGTGTACCCTGCACCAGAAAGAAAAAAGGTAAAGCATTCTCAGGCCATCAGAACCAAAGCAAATGTAATGTCACATTGAAATCATAATAACATTACCATTACTGGTGTTGATGTTCACACCTGTAGACATATGAACCAAACATAAATGAACAGAAAATCACCGGTGAACTGTCCCTCTTGTGCTCACGGTGCCTTTAACTTACATTTCTGAGTTCTATGTCTAGGCGCTCCTCCCTCGCTGGTATTGGAGACAGCCTGCTGACTCTGCTGTCCTGTTGGCCTTGATGACCTTGGTGGGCATCCTCTGGCCAGTGAAGCCTGTGCTGGCCCCGCCTGGGAGGGAGCGGCCAGAGCCAGGGCTGGCATCTCCCCAGTCATCGCAGCCTCATCAGATGAAAAGGTCACTGGCAGATGGGTGGAGGAGTTGTAGCCGTTATCCAGAGCACCCTAAAAGAAACCCGCAGAGATGACAAGCAACTTGTGCGCCAACGTGAGGTCACTCTGGACCTCCCTGCTCACCACTGATAAAGGGGCACCTAGCTGGGATATTGGGTGCCTCATCCATCTCCCACACTGGCACTGACAACCTGAGGTCATTGCCTGTGTGTGGCCTTGCAGGTCCAAGTGCAACCCCAGGAACGCCAGATTCTGACCCTGGAGCTGCCTCTCCATGAGAGTCGCCACTCCCTCTATGGAGGAGGCAGCGCGCTCGGCCGTGAGGGTCAACCCAGTGCTCATGCTCTGCATGGATTCCTCCACAGTAGAGACCATGGCACGCAAACCCTCATGGAACTCTGTCAAATCTTCCCGCACATCCTGCTGGACATCCAGCATCTGCCACCTAATGGAAGACTCCAGAAGCTCATCGTCAGCCTTGGACTGAGCATCGTCCTGGTCCCCAACAGCCCTCCGACTGCCAGCGCCCTGGGCATTCTATGCCTCTGCCTGCACCTCAGGTGAGTGTGAAGTGTCCTCACTAATGTGCACCAACATTCTAGCCACCGATTTAATGCCCACCGAGGTGCTGGTATCTGTGCTGGTGCCTGCTTCAGAGAGTGGGTGTGACAGAGGTGAAACTGAAGCCCGGTGGTTTTCCAGCATCAGTAGTAGCCCTTCAGGATCCAGAGAGCAAGTGTGTGCTGGCGAATTTAAAAGGGAGAAGAAGGAAATGTCATTAGTTTAAGTCATCACACTGTCACTCTGCATGCCAGGCACCCTGGTGAGATAATGGAGATCTGTATCATGGGTGCCATTGTCTTTCAATGATCAATGGGGACTCCAGGTTTGAGACTCCCATCAATGAAGAGACTACACTAGAATGGTTGCACAATCTGAAACTGTCACCTCTGTGCACCGCTGTCTTACTTTTGTCTGCCACTCCCGCTTCTCCACACCTAGTTGCACATGGACCATGCCAGCTCTCCAGCTCAAGGGCGTCCTGATCAAACGTGGTCAGCAGCAGGAGGTTGGGTGGGCTCTGCCTGTCCATGACCTCTCCAACTGGTTATGGCTTCTCTTCTCCAGAAAGAACAGAGGAGTATTGATTAGTCCACTGTCTACCTGCAGCGCCATTGCAGCCTGGCCAACCCCACCTGTGGAGCACTTTGCAGGACACATCCAAGTCATGGCCCTCAAGCCACAAGGCACTCAATCCAAGCAGCAAGGGCGCATCCCCTTGGCCAGCTCCGGCGTCACTGACAGTTGGCGGTCAGACTCTAGAACCCCAGAGGTTCATGCTGGGGCAGCCACACCTTAACACTTCTGCACATTGACCCATGTTAACATGCTACTCACCCTTCCTGAGTGCAGCAGGTCATTGAACCTCTTCTGGTACTGCACCTATGTGTGCCACAGCACGTCATGGCTACTCACCAGGGCTGCCACCTCCTCCCATGCCCTCTTTGTGAGGTGCGGTGCCCTCCTCCCATCTCTGGGGTCAAGGCTGTCCCTCCTGGCCTCCTCCAGGAGGACCATGCGGCACTCATCCAAAAAACGGGTGTCCGAGTGCCCATCTGGCCTGCCCTACTGCCCGCTGTATCCAGCTGCAATCCATAACTTGAATATTGACAATGCAGAGGAGACGTTCTTCCATGGCAGCCTTCCAGGGGCTGCCTGTGCCTATTTTAAACCAGCTGCCAGGTCACCATTGGACCCAACAGCCAACAGGCCCCCACGCTGCCCTCCTCTTCCCACCCAATGAGGAGCCGCATTTCACACTGGGTGGGCCTTGATTGGCCCGCCAGCGTGAAATCGCGGTTGGGGGCCGATTGCAGGTGGCGGGCTGTTTCCCAGGCCTGTCAATCGTGCCCGCCCACCAACCTCAAAATTCTATAATGTTTTCCATGATCACTGGACATATTTACAATCAATGGAGTACTTTTTGACATAAAGTCACTGTTGTAATGTAAAAAACACCATCCAATTTTCACATATCAAGCTCCCACAACAGCAATGATCAGTTTTTGTGGTTGACTGTAGGATAACTATTGCCAAGAAAGAGATACTTTCCTTCTCTTCAAAATAGTGCTTTGTGATATTTTATGTCCACCTGAGAAGCCAGAAGGAGCTTTGGTTTAAAGTCTCATCTAAAAGAAGCACTTCCAACAGTGCAACACTCCCTCAGTACTGCACTGGCTTGTGAGCCTTGATTCTTGCACTCAAGTCCTGGAGTGAGACTTGAACCTAGAACTTTCTGAATCAGAGGCGAGAGTGTTGCCAATCAAGACATGGCTGTCAAACTCATGTAAAGCCTACATAATCTACCTTATTCTTAAAAGATTAGGTAACAGGAAATTGGGGTCACTCTCCATTCACCTCAAGAAGCCCATCTTTGAAGCCCAGATCTTTGGGATGGAAGATTCCTTTGTTCCCAGGATCTCAAGGGAATCAAAGCTTATCAGGGGTCGATAAGAGTGTGGAGCTCAAAACACAAACAGATCAGCCATGATCCTATTGAATGGCAGAGCAGGCTCGAGGGACCAAATGGTCTACTCCTGCTCCTATTTTGTATGTTTGTATGTTTGGACAGTATCCATCTAGTTGCCAGTGGGAGTCAGAGTACAATATAAAACCATCCCTAATTTGTTACAAATTGGCATAAAACAAGACATGATGAAGAATCCACAGCCAAAACCTTAAGTCACCTGTTCTTTCCACAGATACTACTCAATCGTTAGACTCAATAAACGGTCTTCATTTTCAAAAGACTGTAGGTTTTCGGAGAAAAGCAGCAATTTCTCAGAGGGCTGCTGCTTCTATATGGTTCTTATAAACTGCATTTTAGTCCCCTATTCATATCCACATTTATCTTTGACCAAAGTGGACTCTAAATGAACAGCTTTTTCTCTGCATTGGAGTCTTTTCTTTCTGCTTAAGTTTTAATATTTTGTAACTGCTTGACATCTGTAAATCAAATATGTGCAATTCAAGCAAAGGACAAAGACTAGGTAGGCCTTTACTAACTGCCAGATGTGACATGAGGTGGATCATCCATCATTTAAAGAACCCTCGTTAGTGTAATTTCAATGATTTCAGGCGGATTCTATTCAAGATGTGCCACTTAGTCAGATTACTATCCAGATGCTGAAGATGAAAATTCACCCAATTATCTATAACAAACAGCCAAAACCAACATTCACCAGAACTAAATGATGATTGGGTGAAGCTTCACACACAACTGGTCAGAGTGTCAACCTGAGAAAACACAATAACCTACTCTGGCCACACTACCTTTGTCTCAATGCGATTCTTTATCCCTGGCTGATTGCAATGTCTTTACACAGCTGGTTGAGACAAACACGGTTTCCTTTGGGTAAACATGGGAAGCTAATAATCAGAGGTTTCCGACAGCTGAGGGATGGGCCACACATTTCCCATCTGCTTTAGGAATCAGGGAAAACTTGTATGAGATTTCTCTCTGTAATATCCAATACCACAAAAAGGCAATGATATTAATAAGTGATCGATGTGACCAAAAAAAAGAGTCCTTCAGAGAACAAGTAAGATCCAGCCTTGGGATGTGACCCAATGCAGCTCTCTGGTTTCTCTAAAGCTATCAGAATGAGCCCCAATGTCAGCATAGGCTCCCTCGCTTAGGGAGGACAAAACATCCCCAGGTTTTTGCTATGTGCTTCCTTTAGTTCTGTTGTGGTTCTATGGAAATGAAAGCACGCACATACATGCATTTCATGCTTCAACTGTTTACACAACAGCTGAAAAAGTCATCAGCCAGATACCATTGGTCTGAAATATGTTTTTTTAATGTTTAGGCTACCTTCATGCATACTTTTTCAATAAACACAAGGGAGATATAATGGGCAGAACTTGTTAACACTGTGGTTCCCTTTACAACTGGTATTCTTGTGAATTGTTCCGATGAGTGCAAGATGAAAATCTTCGACAAGATTTTTTTTCAGCAATACTCAAGTTCTTGCTAACACTGAGTATTCTAATACCCTCCTGGCCGGCCTCCCACTTTTCACTCTTTATAAACTCTAGCTTATCCGATTCTCCACCTGCTGACTACATTTGCTCTCAAGCTGGCAACACCTCAATTTTAAAATTCTCATCCATATGTTTAAGTCCCTCCATGGATTCGCTCCTCCCTATCTCTGCAACCTTCTTCAGCTCTCCAGTCCTCCAAGATCTCCGTCCACATCCAATTCATTTTCTCAACCCTGATTTTTATTGCTCCACTCTGTGCGTATCCAATACCACAAAGGGGCAGTAGTGTTAATAAGTGATCGATGTGACCAAAAAGAGAAGTACTTCTGCGGCCAAGCCTTCAGCTGGCCGGCTTCCAAACTCAGGAATTCCTTCCCTAAATCTCTCTACCTCTTTACCTGCCTCTCTCCCTCCAAGTCGTCCCTTAAAACTTTCTTATTTGGCCAAGCTTTTGGTCTTCTAATACGTCTTTATGAATCTTGATTTCAATTTTTTTTCTAATAATGCTTCTGTGAAGCTCTTTGGGATGTTTCCAGCATGCTAAAGGCACAATCTAGTTCCAAATTGTTGTTTTGGAATGATATGAACCTCATGGGAAGGACAGCGCCCAAAAATACAAGTGCTGACTGGCATGCCAGTTTCTCCACCCCACTCCTGGCACTGGCCATTTTTGCCAAGGCTGGCTCAGGTCAGTAGGAAAACCCAGCCTGCAAGATGGTAGCCAATTAGACTCATTAAGAATCTTATTAACACCAATTAACTGAGGCAGACAGGGATTTTCCAGTTGATTTCCCACTTCCCGTCCTGGGAGAGGGGTGGGGGGTGGGGGCAGGGAGGCACAGTAAGCAGGCACCCAGCAGCAGATTTAGGTGCCAACATACCTAGCAGACCTACAGGCCCTCTCTGCCTGCCTGGGTGTGGGTCCAGCCAAAGGCTATTCTTTAGAGGGCCCCCTCACCCCATGGTGGTGGCCTGAATACTATATCTGGTTTTTTTTAAGTTAAAATTTAAAAAGTGTTGGTGGGAGGGCACCTTCGTGTTGTGGCGCCCTCTCCCCTACTTACCCTCTACTGCAACCTACTACTCCTCTCAAGCTGTAAGGCTTCTGGTTGGCTTTGAGAGCCAGTCTGCCACCCTTAACTGCAGAGGATACTTGTCTGCCTGCTAATTAAGGGGATGCCTTTGTGAAAATCCCAATGGACGGCTGTTAGCAACCCCACCCCCCCCTGCGCCCCCCAACACTGGGGGTATGTTTTGGACCAGGAAACAATCCCAACTTCTGTTTCCAACCCCAGATGCAGAATACATTCCATAATCACTTATATCTAATCCACATTCTAGAAATGTTGTATTCAATTTAAACATCTATTCCATCATATTTTTTCAATATGTTGCAGTTAACATCATTAATGGTATTAAGTGATGTTGTAGTAAGTTATTCGCAAAACTGTCCTTTGTCGGGAGCTCCTCAAAATAATCATTGTACAGCCTTTCAATTTCAGAGGAATATTTCAAAGTTTAGAGTCAAATAGTATGTTGAGATTTTTCAATCTGTTCACTGCTATGTTACAATCCTGTGCACGTCGTCTATTAACATCCCATTTTCAGGGTACAATTGGCCCATAAAATCCGTCTCCCTTTAAAATTTTACAGTAATCTCTTTAGCCAAGATAAACACCCGATGTGGCTTATAAAAACAATAAAAGAAGATTTTACAGTTTTTTCAATCCACAGAGGGGGTTTCTTTTAAAGGAATTAAATGAATTGCCTCAGTGTTAAAGGATGACAGATACTGTTAGATTTATTACCATCATGTAACTTGAGTCTGATATGGAATATAGTACTTGTCACTTAACCGTATTAATTGCTGTATGTTGCTGATTCAGAAAAATAACTCATGCATTTATACACTTCTCATATCAAAACATTTCAACATTCTTCACATAATTAATTATCTTTTGAAGTGCAGTGGCTTCAATAGAAAAGTTCAGTGGTCCAGATTTTCATGTCAAAATAATGGCTAATGGCACTCAGTGTTTTTTTAATTCACTTTTATGCAATGTGGGTGTTGCTGGCTAGGCCAGCATTTGTTGCCCATCCCTAATTGCCCTTGAGAAGAAGGTGGTGAGCTGCCTTCTTGAACCGCTGCAGATGAAATAACTCCAATCAAGGGGCTGACGCATTGTTAAACTCCAGTATATCTGAAGTTTACTGTTGGAGTTCTGCCTCTCCCCCATTGGCTTTGCAAAAATGGCATCTTGCTGTCTAACTCACCTTTGAGATGCATTGAATAGCATGAAGTAGCTGTATTTACGTAGTAGATCGCAAACTCTCGCCAGAAAGTTAAGTCTTGTCCATTCCAGTCTACTTTCCAATGAGGTCATAAATGTTAATTACTGTTTATCAACTCTGGCACTGAAAATTAACTGTTATAAGTGTGGACTCTCATTCCTTCAGATAGCAATTATTGTTGGAGATTTTTTTAAAATGTCAAATTTAAAATCAATTGATATTTGACTTTGCCCTACTGTTTCTTTTTATCTCATTTCATCTAATATTTGCTTCTTTCCCTCTCTTTCAATGCTTGATTTGGTATTGAACTCACTTTCTACATTGCACTTCTTAGCTCAGCACACTAACTTCATGTTGCCTACTAATTGATGTGATGGCGGAATGCTGCCAGTGTTAACCATTCTTTTGTGTGGCCTCAACAACATTCTCAAAATTGTGAAAGCTTAGCTGCACTTAAAGTGAGCCTACACTTAAAACCAGCCTACACTTTTTAAAGGGATGGGGAAAGTGATGGAATTCATGGTGAAACTCATTCTGATGTAGAAAGAGGCATAATAATGGCACAACCTGAGACATAGCAGGCTCCAAGATTTTCCAACACTGCACTAGGGCCCTTAGTCAAGGAGGTGCAGAAGAGGAGAAATGTGCTCCACCCACAGGTGTCCAGAAGCCCCCCCAGAAACTTAAGATTAAACTTAATATTCAACTAAGCCCAGTTCATGCACTCGCGCCTGAAGTTTTAGGGTCCAGGTTCCAGTAAGATTCTGGATTTCTTGAAATGTGTACAGGAGAACTTTGTAGGTCAATATTTAGAGGGTCCAACAAGGGACGGTGCATTGCTGGACCTAATTCTTGGGAATGAAGCCGGACAGGTGGCTGAGGTGGTGGTGGGGGAGCATTTTAGTAATAGCAACCAGAACATGGTCCAGTTTAAGTTTGTGATGGCCAAAAAAATTGACAAGTTGCAAAAAATTGCTTTGGATTGGGGGACAGTGGATTTTAGTAAAATAAGGCAGGTAGACTGGGAACAGTTACTTGTGGGGAAATCTACAGAGTAACAGTGGGGGGTGTTCAAAAAGGAAATGGGGAGGATGCAGGTTCAACATGTTCCCTTTAGGGTGATAGGAAGGAGTAACAAGCCCAGAGAACCATGGATGACCAGAGATATTCATGTTACGATGAGAAGGAGAAGAGAGGCTTTTAGCAGGTACAAAGGAAGCAAATCAGCAGAGGCATTAGTGGAGCACAGACAGTGCAGGGTGGAGCTTAAGAAAGCAATTAGGAAAGCAACGAGGGGATATGAGAAAGCTCTGGCTGGTAAAAGTAGGGAAAATGCCAAGATATTCTATAAGTATATCAACGGGAAGAGGATAACCAGGGAAAGAGTAGGGCCCATAAGGGAACAAGGGCAGAGGACATCACTAGATTGTTGAATGAATACCTCACGTCCGTCTTCACCCAAGAGAATGAGGTGAAGGTATAGAACGCGGGGGAGAGACTGTGAGGTTCTTAAACAAATTGATATAGGGAGTGACAATGTATTGGAGGTGTTGGCAGGCTTAAAAGTGGACACATCTCCTGATCTGGATGATTTGTGTCCCAGACTGCTGAGGGAGACAAAGGAGGAGATTGCAGGGGCTCTGAGTCGAAAGTTTAATTCCTCTCTGGCCACAGGGGAGTTGCCAGAGGACTGGAGAACAGCTAGTGTGTTTCCGCTATTTAAGAAGGTTTGTAGAGATAAGCCAGGGAACCACAGGCCAGTGAGTCTCACATCAGTGGTAGGGAAACTAATGGAGAAAATTCTGAAGGAGAGAATCTATCTCCACTTAGAGAGGCAAGGTTTGATCAGGGACAGTCAGCATGGCTTTGTGAGAGGGAGGTCATGCCTTACAAATCTGATTGAATTTTTTGAGGAGGTGATCTCATGTGTAAATGAGTGCAGTTGATGTAGTGTATATGGATTTCAGCAAATCCTTTGACAAGATCCCACATGGCAGACTTATAAAGAAGGCAAATGCACATGGGATACAGGGTAACTTGATAAGGTGGATTCAAAATTGGCTTAGTTGTAGGAGACAGAGGGTGATGACAGAAGGCTGCTTTAGTGACTGGAAGCCAGTGTCCAGTGGCATACCACAGGGATCTGTGCTCGTTCTCCTATTACTTGTCATTTATATAAACAACATAGATGACTATGTGGGAGGTAGGATTAGTAAGTTTGCAGATGACACAAAGATTGGCCGGGTGGTTAACAGTGAGGGTGAGTGTCTTGGGCTACAGGAAGATATAGACGAGATGTTCAAATGGGCAGATAAGTGGCAGATGGAATTTAACCTTGAAAAGTGTGATGTGTAATTTGACAAGGAAGTATTCAATGAACGGCATGACACTAGGAACCTCTGAGGAACAAAGGGACCTTGGCGTGCGTGTCCATAGATCTTTGAAGGCGGAGGGGCATGTTAGTGCGATGGTGAAAAAGGCATATGGGACATTTGCCTTTATCAATCGAGGCATAGATTACAAAAGTAGGGAGGTCATGTTGGAGTTGTATAGAACCTTGATGAGGCCACAGCTGGAGTACTGTGTGCAGTTCTGGTCATCACATTATATGAAGGATGTGATTGCACTGGAGGGGGTGCAGGGGAGATTCACCAGGATGTTGCCTGGGATGAAACATTTAAGTTATGAAGAGAGGTTGAATGGGCTTGAGTTGTTTTCATTGGAGCAAAGACTGAGGGGTGACCTGATTGAGGTGTACAAGATTATGAGGGGCATAAACAGGGTGGCTAGGGAGCAGCTCTTAGCCTTAGTTGAAGGGTCAGTCACGAGGGGACATAATTTCAAGGTGAGGGGCAGGAGGTTTAGTGGGGTTGAGAGGAAAAAATTTTTTACCCAGAGGGTGGTGACGGCCTGGAATGCACTGCCTGTGAGGGTGGTGGAGGCGGGTTGCCTCACATCCTTTAAAAAGTACCTGGATGAGCACTTGGCATGTCATAACATTCAAGGTTATGGGCCAAGCGCTGGTAAATGGGATTAGGTAGGTAGGTCAGGTGCTTCTCACATGTTGGTGCAGACTCGATGGGCTGAAGGGCCCCTTCTGCACTGTGTGATTCTGTGAAAAGGCAAAAAGACTGCAGCCCCCAGGTTTAGTGTTGCGTAACTGGAATGCCTTTTGGACTCTTGGAGGCTCGCCATGATGGGCAGCAGAGTGACCAACCAGGCTTGGGAGACAGTGTCAGTGGTGATCAGTGCTAATGTTGCACAGAAGAGGTTGGCCATTCAACGCAGTTGGAGGATGAATTATCTCACCCTTGCAGCCAGCATATGGCAACCATCTCATCACTCTAAACTCATGCATTCAAGCCCATCACACATTCATTGGCATCTCACTCTCTGCCAGCTCAAGGGACATCACCCACTGACTCTCACACACATACCCTCACATCTCCATCTGGCCTCATCTCCTCTGGAGACTGCCTCCTCAGGCATCACCATCTCAAAACCACATGGACAGATCAACATCTGCCCCCACACTCTGGGTTACCCTCCTTCCCCAGTACAACACTCATCCTGCAGCCTCTTCTCTTGCCTGGGGCCACTTCTCCCCTTTCACTAAGCAAACCCTAGCACTGCAGCCATTGAAAAGCCACCCACACATGGCTGATCTGGTGGGTAGAGATCTACCCATGAGCCCCCCAGAAGTTATCGGTGCTGCCTGTGAAGCCTGGCACTGATGACTGCAAGTGCTGAATGAAGCAAGGTAGGCAAACAAACCTTAAAGTCCCAAGCGCAGTGCAGCCTGTCAGGTGCACCTTGCTTATGTGCTGTTGTGAAACACATTGGTGTGCTTTCCCACTGATGTGGGCAGACGATTCTGGCAGGCTGAACTAATAATGATATGCAGATGTGTTACAATGAGGTTTCCGACATACGATGACGTGAAATGCAGTCCGCCATCGGCGGGCTGAGCAGACAATCGCAAACTGGTTTCACGCCATCGTTAAAACTGATCGCGCCATATTGTCCACCAAACACGCTCAATACCAGCAGGCAAGGAAAATCCCAATCTCTATTTCATGAAGTCAAAGGTAATTATTCAATACAAATTTGCCCTTATGTGGTCAGTAACTGTAATGGTTTTTAGTCTGAGTCATATGATCTTCTCTATAGTGCTCCGTATGAGTGTGTAGCATAAACACGCAAGGCAACCTACAATACATCATGCAACCATATTTATTTACTCCTGCTTTAAATGAAGTACAGAGGTGCAATTGTGATGAAAAAACTTGCCATTCCAGTTGGTTGAATATACATATAATACTTGAAGGAATAGCTGTTACAAAAATGATTGAATTAATCATCACAAGGGAGTGCTGGTGTCAGATCTTTTTCTGTTCACACTTAATACCAAGAAATGAAGTACAGCCTGTTATTACAGTGTAGTAGGACTGCAGCAATTATTATATCTACATATTAATTACTAAATTAGTGCTCAGTGAAAATAATATGGTTCACAGATTTGGCAAATACAGCACTTATGTTGTCACATGTATGCATGATGCTTTTTTTTCATTAGTCAAATTCTTTGCATCAGCGAAGCAAAGGCAATGTTTGTATTGCAAAACGTGTGATCAAGCAAATAAATACCCCAAACAATAATTTGTTCCTTCAAAGCCCTTACCAGCGTTGCTTTTGGGGAGCAATTGGTTACTTTTAGCCTATTGGTTCACATCCAGAATAATTCAAGTGTTGCTTCAAAGATCATTCCAAAGTAAATGGATTTTAGTGGCAGAAATGGAAAGGCCTCATAGCAAGTGGCAACTTAATTAGAAAACAGAGGCTGCAGCAACTAGCCACCTGAAATAGTCTTTTGGCTCATTAGTCACTGAATATCTTTTGTTGAAGGCTTTGAATAGATTTTGACAGTCTAATTGATTCCAACTCAATTAAATAGAATCTGACCAGCCAAATTCCTCTTCATTCTTTCAATAAAATGCAAGAGGGGCAATGCAGCTCTTTGTCAAGTGACCTCACCTGGAATGTCCCCTTACCTCACATAGTAAATGACATTGGTCTACAAGTAATTTGATAATGAATCATTCTACACAGAAAGACTTAGCACCAACCTTGGCCTTGACTAGATTAGGAATCCACGTCGTGAACTTGTTTTCAGGATTTCCAAAGCCAAAGATGGGCTTGGATTTTTACTAGGGTAATGAATTTTGTAAGTAGTCTAAATCACTCAGCATCTTTTGGAATGACTAAACTCTGGATTTTCAAAGGAGACAAATGTATAAAAATCAAAATATTTGAATTAGTTTGGTTTGGAGTTGTAGTATTAGCCTCTCATCCTGTGACAGAAGGATATGGAGATTGACTAGCCACATGCATCAATGATAAATCTGTTTCCTAACCCCAGCCACTGCACTGAAAGAGAGAGTCACTGAGGGAAGAACATCAGAAAATCGATTTGGATGAAGAAAGCCAATTTTAACCTTACGCAAGGTTCCACAATAACAGCCATACTATCAGGTAAATATCTTTCATTGCCCACCTGAATAGGCAACTAACACTTCAGCTTAGCATCTCATGAAGGAATCAAAACTTGAGTAACAATGCAGCACTATCTCATTATTGCTTTAAAAGTGCTAGTTAATGCTCAAATCTAAGCATGGGTATGGAATCTCTAATCTTCTTGATCCAGAGCAAGGGTGAAATTACATGCGAGACAAGCTGGCAATCTCACAAGGCTAGTGGTTAAAAATGGTTTCAAAGAAACTGCTGTTTTATTTTTTTGCCTAAGGAGAGGGTGTAATTATTGAAACCAAACTGGAATTTCAGCCACTCTATAATTTTAGGTCTGTTTTGAAATGCATGAACTAACCCTCTCAACCGTGGTAAGCCTGTCACTTAAAATATATGAAGAGGACTGTCATATTCTATTATGAATTTCTTTCACCAATGTTTTCTTTTTCTTTTTTTGCCCTCCCTCCAATATGTTGGTTGGCAGGTGTGGCCCAAAGTAGGTTTAAAAATACTTTCAAATGTCAAGGATTTAACAGAATAAAATGAAGCAGAAAGAGAAAAACTGTGGACAATAAAGCACTGTTTTTGTTAAATTAGAATGACAATCTTACTATAACTGGTCATGATAACATGACCAGTTTGCCAAATATTTCTGCCATTTACAACAACTACTTGTATTTATATAGTGTCCTTAAAGTAGTAAAATGTCCCAAGGCACTTCACAGAAGCATTAACAAACAAAATGTTACATGTCTTGAGTGGTTACAGTTTTTTCTGTTGTTATTCCTAGCATTCACAGTATTTTGTATTTTGGTTAGCCCACATCTTTCTTTCTCCATTGTCTTGCATTATCTCTTTCTCCTGATATTGTACCATCATCCACTTTACAGATTTGAGCACATTACCTATACTGGCACTTTGGCAGAGCACTGAGGAGTGCTGCACTGGCAGAAGTGTCATCTTTCAAACAAGGCGTTAACTGAGTCTGCCTTCATAAGTGGATGTAAGAAAAAACCCATGGCACTGTTTAATGAGCAGCGGACTTCCACAGGTCTTCTGGCCAATATTTATTGCTCAACTAACATCTAAAAAAAGATGGTCTGGCTATTATCTCATTACTGTTTGTGATAATTTGCTGTGCATAAATTAGCTATTGGGTTTCTCACATTACAATAGTATGCATTAAAAAATGTTTTCATTGACTATATAGCATTTTGGACATCATGAGGTCATTATATGTGTGACATAAATGAAAGTTCTTTATTTATCTTGATTGATAAGCCATATATTGCCTTACACGCAGTGATTGGTAAAAGCAATAAAAAAAAATTGATCTGCAGGCTTCTTCAGATTTTCAATGCTTGGTTCTTGGGTGATCATCTCTCGAGCTATTGCCAGTTCTGCCTCTTCCCATCCCCTTTCCAAAAGAAATGAATAGTGCACTAGGACAAACAGTTAGCAACCTTGCGTCAACAGATTATAATGTTATCTTGGCCTGATGGGGACCTATGAGGAAAGGTTGAGCAGATTGGACCTATACTCATTGGGGTCTAGAAGAATGAGAGGTAATCTCACTGAAACAAAGTCTCTGAGGGGGCTTGACAGGGTAGATGCTGAGAGGATGTTTCCTCTTATGAGGGAATCTAGAACTTAGAGGGCAATTTCAAAATAAGGAATTTCCCATTTATGATGGAAATGAGAAGTAGTTTCTTCTCTCAGAGGTCATTCATTTTTCAAATTCACTACCCAAGAGAGCAGTGGAGGCTGGATCATTGAATGTACTCAAGGCTGAGTTAGACAGATTTTTGATCCAAGTTAGACAGATTTTTGATCCAAAAGGCATCAAAAGTTATGGGAGGCAGTCAGGAAAGTGGAGGTAAAGCCACGATCGAAACAGCCATGATCTTACTGAATGGTGGCTGAAACATATGTAAATCAGTGAGTTTGCTATCTCTTAAGCAGAGGATAACATCCTCTGTTCCAATGCTTGCGTTTATAGAAAGCATTGGTAATGGGGAAAACATCCTAATATACTTGATAGTGAAAATTTATTTCATGAAATCTGTGGATCTGACATTCCTTGCCTGAAAATGTTTCAAGATGTTTGATCACTTACTCACTTAAGATTAAACATCTGATGCATCAAATCTGTTGCTCTACCAGGGGCAAATGGAATCAGCCAAAGAAGAGTAGTTATGCCTTCACACCTACTTGCAACCTGATCTCCCATTGACAGGAGGAGTGACAGGTACCATAGTCTTAAGCTCACTCATGTCTATCGCTCTGGTTGATTTGGGTGGTGGCAGGGTTCTCTGGTTTGGGAGTGTACTTAGGAGTGAAAAAAATCCAAAGTTAATAAATGTCAGGGTACAATACACAATAAATGCCTTCATTAACTCCACATGACTCAGTGGAAGGGTCACCTGTCATAAAGCCAGACCAGTGGAGCCCCCACAGAGCATCAGGGCCAAGTTTTTAAATTTAGAGCAAGAAAGTTCTGTAGTACTCAAAAGAACAAAAAATGTTATTTTATATCCAAACATATTTTGGCCCTTCTGTGAAAAACACCATGCAGATGGTTCAGAATGAGTCAAATATTTGTATTATGACAATCTCAGTACAGTAGGGCAGATTCTTCCCTTCCTGCACCAGGATGTATTGAACCAGCCCACTGAGAAAAATTAGCCAGGCCCCTTACAGTCTTGTACTTTTCTACGCCTAACTTTTCTCTAGCGCTGTGTGTCCACATGATCCAATACGCCAGCTAAGGAACCAGTAAATGTGCCCCAATACTCTTAGTTTGATGCCCTTAATTGTCTCCTGTTTGCTGAACAATGGCACCTCTGACAGTGCAGCACACCCTCAATATTGCACTCAGTATCAGCTTAAAGGAAATCTAAGTTTCATTACAATTCATTCTTTTGTATCTAATTCTATGATGCCAACTGCCCAACAAGTTACAAATTCACTTATAGGAATTCCAGAGTCAGGATTACACCCTCAGCTTCACATGAACTCTTTCTTTGATCACTCGCTAAAATGCTGTACAGTTATTATCTTCAGCATCCTACTTCTCACTTATAATACTGAAAGTGGGTGGGAATGGCAGGGAGGAGCCTAGTACCAGGACCCTTGTTTTTTTTTTCATTTATGTGATGTGGACATCACTGGCTAGACCACCATTTATTGCTCAGCCCTAATTGCTCTTGAGAAGGCGGTAGTGAGTTGCCTTTTTGAACCACTGCAGTCCATGTCGGTACACCCAACAGTGCTGTTAGGGAGTGAATTCCACGATTTTGACCCAGCAACAGTGAAGGAAAAATTTCCAAGTGAGGATGGTGAGTGGCTTGGAGGGGAGCTTCCAGGGGGTGGTGTTCCCATCTATCTGCTGCCCTTGTCTTTCTAGATTGTAGTGGTCATGAGTTTGGAAGGTGCTGCCCAAGGAGCCTTGGTGAGTTCCTGCAGTGCATCTTGTAGATGGTATACACTGCTGATACTGTTCCTCGGTGGTGGAGGGAGTGAATGTTTGTGGGTGGGGTGTCAATCAAGTGGACTGCTTTGTCCTGGAGGGTGTCAGGCTTCTTGCACTCATTCAGGCAAGTGGGGAGTATTCCATCACACTACTGACTTGTGCCTGAAGATGGTGGACAGGCTTTGGGGAATCAGAAGGTGAGTTACTCACCGCAGGATTCCTAGCCTTTGACCTGTTCTTGTAGCCACAGTATTTATATAGCTAGTCCAGTTCAGTTTCTGGTCAATGGTGATCCCGAGGTTATTGATGCTTTGCAAGAAGTCCTTATCGTGTGAAAAAGAGTGAGCAAGACAGAAAAATAAACCTTACACAAGAGCTTCAGAGACCAAAGGTGAATGCCACTGTTAATTCTATTGTTGAAAATATTTTTAAAGACTTTTGTGTGGTTCTTATTCATTGTATATACATTTTTTTATTGGAGTTTCTGTTCGAAAATATGTAAATAATCATTTTCTTTCCCCTTTCTTTTGCTTGTAGCCTAACCTCAGAATACTGATTCTCTGCAAATGGTGATATTCAAAGATACTTTTGGTCGAATATTCATTTCTTTACCAAGTGAAGAGATAAACAACTTATAAATATCAGTGACCGGCTTCAAATTTTCATAATCTTGTTCTCCTTCAATATCTTTTCTTAAACTAAAAATTGTGTACATTTTCAACAGAAAACAGTTTAACTCATATTTATTGTGAGGAAAATGAGAACTTTATAACCCTTCTTTACAGCATATAAGATATTTCACTGTATAAATGTATCATACAAAAATAAATACTATGTTAGACAATGCTGTACATGAAAGCATAAAATAGCACCAGCTATACCACAAGCAGGAACAAAAGACTGAAGCATGTTAAAGTCACTGCAGAATGAAACAAATGTCGAGATGTTTGATTTATAGGAGAGAGTGTTGCAAATACTGCCTGGGAGGTGTTTCTAGGTAATGGGAGGTTACAGATTGTCCCTTCACAACATGAGGTGCAGACCTGAAAAAGATGACATTGAATATTATTAGCGTTTTTTTGCGAGGGGATCTTCTTGATAATTTTCTGTGATCTCCCAGACCATTAATTTAACAAATAGACCAGTATTCAGCATATAAGAGCAGCTTGTGCAAAAGAAAAACCACTTGCATTTATGTAGCACCCTTACCAACCACAGGACATCTCAATAAGTGATCAAGTACCCCCTGACTTCTGCACTAAGGAAACTTCTGGAAACAGCAGAGACCCTGATTCCCTACTGGTTCTGACAATCATCGCTTCAGAGTTCCTTTGTATTCCAACTGGGGTTAAAATACCAGGCCCCATGCCACACCAACCCCAGTCAAAGCTAGACAGAACACTTGAGCCAAATTTTAATCCCCTAATCCCGTGAATACATGGAGGGTTAAAATATTTGTAGCAATCCATTTGCCCGATCCTTGCTGGTGCACGCCATTTTTTACAAGCACGTCCAAGTGTGCTGTCGAGGTCCTCGCACCAGGCACAAATGAACAAATGAACAGCAGGCCCAGGAGAGGGCTGAAAGGTAAGAACATTTGTTATATGATTAGGTTATATGAGGGGTTGAAAGAGTGGGAGTGCTCACCCCAGCCCCATGAAGAAACCTAGGGCCCCAAGCTTCCCTTCCCCCAACTTAAAATGCTTACCAGCCACCACCATCCCCCCACCACTTATTTGACAACTGAGGACTATTGCCACATGTTCCTGGCGATGGGCTCCTGGCCCATTCACCTGACTCCCGCTGCCCCCAGCCTGATAACAAACTGGCCCCACGTTTGGACAGGAACCAAGTTGGACGTGTTAAAACGAAGCCCAGGAGTTAAAATGGCTTGGGCCTTATATTGATGAGTTGGGATGCACTCTCAGCTCCAATTAAAATGGAGGATCTTTTGTATTCAGTCACAGGTTAACAGTTATTGAGACAAATACATTGTACTTGTAGAATAATGTCTTTAAATAGGAGTGAGGAACAGCACCTATTCACCTTGTTTCCTTCATTATCAAGTTCCGTGCATCCAACAGATAAACACTCCTTCAGAGTGACACATCGCTTTGTGACCAATGAACTGTCACCCTTTGCATTCATTTTATGTCTTGTGTAACAGTACTGTGTTCCTACAAAGAAAGGAAGAACAATCAGATTATGAGAAAATCTAAGAACTCTGCTTAAACATTGGATCATGCTCCAGGGCTTTATGCAGAGAATTATACAAACTCCAGAGAATTGGTTATCATTTCACATGAATTGAAGAAGCAACATGAAATGTAAACTTTAGAACCAGACCTTTCAGGAGGGAAATTAGGAAACATTTCTTCTCGCAAAGGGTGGTAGAAGTTTGGAACTTTCTTCTGCAAACAGCAATTTGTGTCAGATTACTGAGATTAGATTAATTATATTAGATGAATTTTAAAACTGTGCCGAAGTTATTAAGGGACATGGAAAAAAAGGTGGTTAATATGGAGTCCTGAGACATCAGTTCATACCGACATCTCACTCATACCAAAAGGCAAAGACCATGGACAATCGATCACTTTGTACCACCTAGTTATAGGTTCAAGACCAGAGCAGGCAGCAAGCTGGGATCAAATCCATCCACTGTGTCAGCTGTATAAGCATTGCTTGACAAACAAAGGCAAAGGTTCATCCACTTCGCCTTCTACTATCCTAGTAGTTGGATGTTACAACAATATTGGAGCTGTTGATCATAACAATGCACGTCTGGGCAGGACTTTTCTCCTTGGGGCAGGACTCCAACTTCAGGGTAAAATAGGGGTCAGAACTCCACACTGTGTGGGGAACATCCACCCGGCAGTGATTTTCCAAAATTGGCCAGTCAGGGGCAGTGGGCAAGCTCACCAACCAATTAAGGATGGTGGGCAGGTACTCAAAGCTGGAGGACCAATAAGAAGCCTTCCAGCACTGAAGAAGCAGCAACTTGCAGTTCAGGTAAGTGGGTGTCTTTAGCAACCGGGCTACTATTGTGGAGGGGAAACCCTTCCACTCCTCCAGAGGGTGGTTTACAGCTGCAGTTGTGGCCAGGCAAGCACGGAGGGCCTCAAAGCCTGCCAGGAGTGCTGGACCCCCTTGTCAGTCATAAGAGGCTGTCTGCAACCAGCTGACCTAGGCCCCAATGCCTTGGCGGAGCCCATGGCTGACAGGAAAATTCCACAGCCTTTGGCAAAAGGCTTTAATGGGCCTTCCTGTCGCCCACTATACCAGCATAAATTTTCACAGCCACCTGCCTCTCTGCACTCACCCCCATCAGGGCCTAAAGATCCTGCCCTCTATCAGTTAGTCTGCAACAGATCCATATTTGGAGAGCTTTGAGAATCATTGATCTGAAGTCACCTGTTCATCCCGAGCACGCTACACTTACCACATTAACATGTCCTAAATTACGTGTATATTGCATTTAAAAATATTGTTATTTTCTGCAGAGTGGCATCTGCTGCAGGAAGAGTGAAAGAAATGAAATAGATTCAGAATAGATAAGCGATGCAGTGTCTAACATGCCACATACCATTTCTTTCAGTGCAATATTGGAACAGGCTTTCCTGCTCTTTCAGTTTGGACTGGACACAGCACACAGGAGGAGTGTTGGTGGTGTGGATGGCAGACTGGTAGCAAATCGCACCCGATCTATCTTCCATACACGATAATAGATGGAAAATCATTGCCAAGCCTGAACTTGAACATAAGAAAGGCCATTCGGTCTTTGAGCCAGCTACATGATTCAATAAGATCATGGCTGGTCTTCCCCTTAAGTGCACCTTCCTGCACTATCCCCATATCCCTCAATTCCCATAGAACCCAAAAATCTTTTCATCTCCGTCTTCAATATACTCGATGATTGAGCATCCACAACTCTCTAGGATAGAGAATTCCAAAGATTCATAACTCCTTTGAGTAAAGAAATTTCTCCTCATCTTCTCATTTCTACCCATGGCATCAGCACATTTGTATGTGGAAGCCCACTGGATAACAACTATGATTGGCGACTATGGCTGATTTTTCCCTCTCTAACACTGGGCATCAAGACCAATTGCCCTTCCAGCAGAGGTCACTTAACTCTCCAGGACAAGGGATGGAGCATGGTCTGTAAAACTCAGACAACTCAAACTTATATTAAAAAGAGATTTTGGAGCTGTTAAAAGTGAAAGGGTAGTCAATTGTGTAGCTGTATTTATTAAGGAAATATATTGTTTTCACTCATTTTACTGGAATTCTATGGGCAGAATTTTGCGCCAGCGGGATTTTACATTCCCGCTGCAGTCAATGGGGATGAAAATGGCTCCCCGCATTTAACTCCCCGTCCTCACTGAACGGGGCTGTAAAATTCTGCCCTATATTTCAAATTGGTACTTCCATAGACTGTTATAATAGGTTGTTTTTACTAATTTTCATCTTATTCATCTTATGTCTGACCTCGATATAAAACTATGACAAGCAGCGAGATTAGAAAACCTGCAAAAAGTATACTTATGGCATGCCATGTGTCCCGGGTTATGATGTGTTCCGGAATGTATGTCTCAGATCGGACTGTTAAGCTGCAATCTGTTGTAGTGAATTATTGTTTTAATTTCCCTGCAATGAATGATCACATTCCTGGGCGGTCAAATGAACAGTCGCATTCCACTCCTAAAGGATGTGCCAAGCCTGCTAAGTGACATCAGGTGTGAATGCATCTCTATTGTTGGGAGGGAGTTCTGGCACATTGGCAACACATTATAGTATAGTAAATAGAGGAACTTGCTAGTTACTGCAAGAGGCAAAGGTTTACATCGGGGAGGTAAACAAAGGTTGAGTAACCGACAATGAGCGAGGTATTTTCCTAAGCATTGTGCACACACAAGATTTCACTTATTTACACAAGATCCTCACCAAAGTGTCTTCTCTCATTCTGAGTCATTGGATGGAATCTTCTGGACTTAATCCCTGCAGGAACAGCAGGACCATTTTCTGGTCATGAACCTGATTTGTTATCGGGTGGGCTTAGCCTTGAGCTTTAATTTAGCCACGGCATTGGCATCCTGTCTCCAGATTGCCTGGAATATTAGGGAGGGCAAGCTGGATGACACACCCATTCTGTCAAAGGAAGAATTTCTATTTAAAGGGACCATGGCATGGGTTACAAGGGCTCACCAGCGCCTGGATTTTTAAGGCTGCAGCAACCACAACATTGGGGACTATAGAATGGAGAGAGCTTAATTCCAACAGTGTGACATGCTAATGAGATACAATATACATTATCACAGGAAGTGATGCAGTGCCTCATGATCTTGCTCTCTCTTGCAGACCTCATGACAATATGAAGCCACTGTAAGATGTTTCTCAATAAAGTTCGTCCTTTCCTTTCCTCAGCAGGTTGTGAATATTCTGTGTTAGCACAAGACCAAGAATATATGGTGGCAGCAAATGAAAGAACAAGCATGGAAAAGTCTCTGCCATTACCGGTAAGCTTCGATCAGGTTGCAGGTCTCAACTAAGCAGCAGCATGGCTGAATTGGCACCAAAGATTTGCCAGATATTGTACCACATTAGGCTGCAGAGTTGAACAGTTTACAGCCTTATATGCAATGGGTGGCAGTGCAGACAATATCCTAGTCATGCAAGGGACTGACAGAGAAAAAACTATGTAGGATGAAGTAATAAAACCACTTGATGCCTTCTTCAGTCTGTGAAGGAACACCATTGCTGAGCAGGCTAAATTTAATGAGTGCATCCAAAGACAAGGGGAAATTATTGATGCATTTATCAACGATTTGTGTAAACTTGCAGAGGACTGTGAATATGGAATCTTGAAAGATGAACTAATTAGGAACAGAATTGGTGTTGGTGTCTTGAATGAAACATTGTCTATCCACATGCAGTTGAGAGATGATTTAACCTTAAAGACAGTTCAATTGAGCAGGCAAGCTGAGGTAAGGAAACAAAATCAATAGGTAATTCGAGGTGACAGGGAGAACCATATCCCAAAAATTGCTGACTTAGTGTAGTATGTTAAATTTAACAGCAGTGAGCTGGCCGGATAAAAGGCAGGGAGAGCCCAACAACTGCCCCAGTTAATTGTAATTGGTGTGGCAGGAAAAAACAGGTGTGAAAATAGTCCCACCAAGGAGCCAAATGCCATTTTTGCAGAAAGGAAGGTCAGAAAGGAAGCAAGAGCACAGCAGAACTGAACTCGAACAGAATCTATAACCTCATGGCCTGGCATATCCCCCACTCTACTATTACCATCAAGCCAGGGGATCAACCCTGGTTCAATGAAGAGTGCAGGAGGGCATGCCAGGAGCAGCACCAGGCATACCTAAACATGAGGTGTCAACCTGGTGAAGCTATAACACAGTTGCGTGCCAAACAGCATAAACAGCAAGTGACTGACAGAGCTAAGCGATCCCACAACCAATAGATCAGATCTGAGTTCTGCAGTCCTACCACATCCAGTCGTGAATTGCGGTGGACAATTAAACAATCACTTGAGGAGGCTCCACAAATATCCCCATCCTCAATGATAGAGGAGCACAGCACATCAGTGTAAAAGATAAGGCTGAAGCATTTACTACAATCTTCAGCTAGAAGTGCCAAGTGGATGATCCATCTCGGCCTCCTCCAGGAGTCCCCAACATCACAGATGCCAGTCTTCAGACGATTCGATTCACTCCATGTGATATCAAGAAACAGCTGAAAGCATTGGATACTGCAAAGGGTATGGGCCCTGACAATGTTCCGGCAATAGTACTGAAGATTTGTGCACCAGAACTTGCCGCACCCCTAGGCAAGCTGTTCCAATACAGCTACAACATTGGCATCTACCCAGCTGCATGGAAAATTGTCCAGGTATGTCCTGTTAACAAAAAGCAGGATAAATCCAACCTGGCCAATTACCGCCCCACCAGTCTACTTTTGATCATCAAGAAAGTGATGGAAGGGGTCATCAACAGTGCTACCAAGTAACACTTGCTTAGCAATAACCTGCTCAGTGACACCCAGTTTGGGTTCTGCCAGGGCCACATAGTTCTTTACAACATTGGTTCAAACATGGATAAAAGAATTGAGCCTCAGAGCCTCTCCACAAAAATCAATATGAACTCCCACACCTGCAAAGGGAGGTAGCAGAGATGAGAGCACACAATTTGGCGAGGGACAGAGACCTGGGGGGGTTGAAGGGGTTAAGGGTTGGAATTCTTCCTCTGGTGACAGGCACCTCATCAGCCATTGGCAACGTGTGCCCACCTGATCAACTGGGAGGATCTTGTTCCAGAAGGCTGCAGGTGTCAGCAGCAACCTGCTGGGCGAGCCTTAGCATCCCGAGCCACTGGTGATCAGACACGTCAACAGAGCTGATCCTCTGCCTGTAGACCCTATGTTACGGATCTGACCTACTTCCAAATGGATCTTGGTGCCCATCCTCTCTGTCCTGTAGAAGGGCATGTGGCTGAGAAGGCAACTGCTGCTGGAGCTGTTGGAGATGGTGTAGCCTCTGCCCTTGTCCCTCAGCGTAGGTGGATGGTGGAATGGGGAGATGGTAGCATAGTGGTGATGTTATAGACTAGTAATCGAGAGGCCCAGGCTAATCCACAGCAGCTGGCAGAATTTAAATTCAATTAATTAATAAATTTAATTAATTAAAACAAAATCTGGAATTGAAAGTTAGTCTCAGTTATAGTCACCATTAAACTATCAATTCTTGTAAAAACCCATCTGTTTTAATGCCCTTTTGGGAAGGAGATCTGCCACCCTTGCCTGGCCTGGCCTACATGTGACTCCAGACCCACAGCAATGTGGTTGACTCTTAACTGCTCTCTGGGCAGTTAGGGATGGGCAACAATGTTGTATTTGTCAACTATGTCCACATCCCATGAACCAATTTAAAAAAAAACGTATAAGCTGCTTGCATACCTTGTTGAAAGCTGACAGCAGGGAATGGCAGCTGAAGATGGGTGAATTGCCTTCCCAAGTAGTTGGCATTCTGCTGTCAAACTGTGATAGCACTCTCTGACAGAAGAAATGCATTGGACAGTAGCCCCTCACCTGGCCATGGCCGCAGCTCTTCAGTGTAACTGACTGAAGCCTTCCCTGCTTGTCAGTTTCACCGAAGAAGCTCTTTTTGCTGTGCCCTTACCTCGGTCAGTCTGACGAGTTGCTGACAGTCGGGAAACAGGTCCCCTGGCTGGAAAATGCAGAAGTGGAGATTAAGACAACTCTTAACTGCCTTTTAATTACTTTAATCACTTATCTGATAGATCGAAGGGGGTTCCCTGCTCACCTTCAATCCTGCCCCCAGAGAAACCCAGAAGGCGGCAGGGTGATGTTGGGATCCTGACCAGACACACATTAAATACCACTTCCCCTTGACTGAGGAAATTCTTAATCCCCTTTGTTATTAATGGGACTCCAGCCCAGTAATAAAATCAATGTGGTTTGCCTGCAGGGAAGTATCTAGTGTCTGAATCATGGCTAAATAAGTGCAGCAGCAGAATATACTAAGCCACATCAAGCTGGTGTGCTTAATGATAACATGTTTTTAGTCTGGACATACCTCTTGGGCAATAGACGTCCGGAGCCCAGCGGTTGCACTCGTAATTATCTGCTGCATTTTCACACGTAAAACATTTGAACCCACCAGGATAGGGTGTTGCTGCAAAAGAACAAACAAATACATTTGGCTAGAATGCTCCAATAATAGTATTTGACAACAGATGCATTAGCTGCCAACAGCAACAAAATGTAGCAGGGAAACGTTGTAAATAAAGTGATGTGAAGGGATGCACAGGCTTCACTGCCAATATTTTCCTCTTCAGGGTGGACTGATATCCGATTTTGCTGAATTAAAGTTCTAATTATGAATTTTTGTATGTCAAATAATGTAAGATTGATGGAGAATTCTAGAACCATGGGACACAGATTCAAAATAAGTGACAGAAGGTGTAGGGGGTACATGAGGAACAACTTTTTTTACGCAGAGGGTAGTGGGTGTCTGGAATTCGCTGCCCAAGTTGGTGGTAGAGGCAGAAACTTTAAACACTTTTAAAAAGTACCTGAATCTGCGCCTAAAGTGCTGTAAGCTGCAGGGCTATGGGCCGGGTGCAGGTAGGTGGGATTAGAAAGGGTATCTGGGTGTCCTTGGGCTGGCATGGACAAGATGGGCCGAATGGCCTCCTTATGTGGTGTAACTTTTCTATGGTTCTAAGATTTCAGCACTGAAAAGCTTAAAAGCAGCACTAGTTCATTCCAATGAATTGAATGGGCATTTAAAAGGGATAGTTTAAAATTGCAACATTTCTAGAGTGTAGAATCTTTAGATTCTTCAAACTACAGGTCTAAATGTTACATAACGCTGATAATTGACATTGCCCTCAAAGAGGGGAGCAATGAGCAAATACTCACATGTTTTGAATGTAGCCAGAATTTCAATTTAGATTTTTAAAACCATATTTTGACATATTCAGTTGTTCAATGTTATGAAAACTGCCAAGGTCAAGTCCATCATTCAATTTACATTAGTACTCTCTACAATACTGTGTGTGTGTTATTGACTGCATAACCTTAGAGAAATATTAAACTCACAGTTGGTTGAGGTTAGGCTTACAAAGTTCAATTAAAGCTCATGTTTAACGAATAGAAATTATGCGATGTCACATGATGATACAAACAAACTGAAAACCATATGATTATCAATATATAGTCCAAATAGCCAACAAGTAGCTGTTCTGTTCTCAGGGATAGATCTACTTTTACATCTTAGCCCATTTGTGCTACTAACTAAACTGAACCAGGACAGACCACATGCAAACAAAAACAAAAAATGCTGGAAAAACTCAGCAGGTTTGACAGCATCTGTGGAGAGAAAGACAGAGTTTACGTTTCGAGTCCATGTGACTCTTCTTCAGAGGAGACCACATGCAAGCTTCTGTGTTTTGCCAGCTATAAAGGCTGCAAGTAAGAGTAGTTTGCGCTTTTAAAATCTAAGGGCTACATTTTGCATACCCCGACTGGACGTGTTTTCAGCAGCTTGGGGGGGCAGAGATTGGATGAGGGGGGCCCCCTAAAATAGGGCGGGTGCCTACCTACCCCAGTACCTTCCCACCCAACCCCAAGTTCAACCCCATAATAGTGGGTGGGTGGGGTCAAAGTCAGCAGCCTGCCCTGCCATATTTAAATAGATAATCAAGGGGCAATTAGGCTTGTTACAAAGCTAATTGATCCTGATAATACACTGCCCATGCCATAAAATGTCTGGTGTGGGCAGTCGGGTAGGAGTCGGCAGTCCTATTTCGTAAATAAGTTCTTCAAAGAGCGGGAAGGAAAGGGCGATGGGGGTTTCTATCTCGGGAGCTGCCCTTTGCTGATGGGGGGGGGGCCCCCCTCCCACTAAGATAGAACACCCTCCCTTTTCCTATCCGCTCATAGCCTTAGACCAAACCACCAAGAACCCCCCCTCCCTGCCCAAGGCCTGGACTTACCTACTTCCTGGCATCCATTGGGCATTCTTCCTCTTTCTTTTGCAGCCCTGGCAGTGCCCCCACTACCACGCTCTCGGCACCGCCGGGACTGATGGAGCTGCCAGCTAATTGGATAAGCCAGCAGCTCCCGAACGTCCTCCCCAGTGAGGGGGTGGAGGTCTCGCACAGCCCTTGTTTAGCCCGATAAGAGCACGTTGTGGCCGCAGGGTGGGGCAGGCCGGCACGGAGCGGGTTGGCTCCACGTTAATTTTGTTTCTGAGTGGTGGTGGGGGTGGGGGTGGGGGGGGGGGGGGGGGGGGAAGGAACCATCCGCTCTCCCGTAACATTCAGCCCCAAGTCCACGTCACAAAGCTGTCCCTAAAAATTCACCAACTGAGTAAACCTTGCAAGAAAATATTCCCAACCTTCATCTTTTTTAGGGCATTAATCAAGATCAAATACCATCACATTAACCACATTTATTGAAAATATAATTAAATGAATTAACATACATCATCAGATCGCCATCAAATAATCAACCTCAGCTCAGTTTTAATTCTTTACCACTCCCAGCTTTTTTTCTCTCTCATGGGTGAGATGGGATGAAATGAGATGTACCATTAACCCATGCCTTCCAAGCGGTAGCAGAGGAAGACCCAGTGTAGCTTGCTCCTGTTCTCACTGGTCGGCTAAATAGTGTTATGACCAGGTTAGCAGGGATGAACTGGTGCCTCTCTTTGCCCCACTCCTGAGGTGGTTATAACAGAATTTGAATTTGAAAGGGAGCTGATATTTCCAATTCGATTTACCTGTGTACAGGTCAATGCAAGAAATAAGCCAGCCAGGTTCCCTAAGTTAATAAGTAAAAAGTTAGTTTTATTGCTTACTCAGGCAAGGATGCAGAAATGATTAACAAGAGGTTTAAAATGTAAAAGTATGTGCAACTACAGGACTAATGCGAAAATGACACACACACACAACCTCCCCAGTCATGCACAAAGAGAGATAAAAATGTAAAGTATCAGATCTTAAAAAAACTTGGTCGAGTAACAAATAAAGTCAGAAAAAAGAAATTCATGGAATTTTTAGAGGCTTGATTACGGCTGAAGGGTCCTTTTCCACAGTGGAGCAGTCGGTCTACAGTCGTATAAAAGCAAAAAACTGCAGATGCTGGAAATCCGAAACAAAAACAAAAATACCTGGCAAAACTCAGCAGGTCTGACAGCATCTGCGGAGAGGAACACAGTTAACGTTTCGAGTCCATATGACTCTTCACCAGAACTAAGGAAAAATAGAAAAGAGGTGAAATATAAGCTGGTTTAAGGGGGGGTGGGAAAGGTAGGGCTGGATAGAGGGTCAGTGATAGGTGGAGATAGCCAAAAGATGTCGTAGACAAAAGGACAAAGAGGTGTTGACGGTGGCGATATTAGCTAAGAAATGTGCTAATGGAGAAAGCAGGACGAGCAAGGTACGGATAACCCTAGTGGGGGTGGGGGTGGGGTGAGGGGAAGGGATCGAAATAGGCTAAAAGGTAGAGATAAAACAATGGATGGAAATACATTTCCTCTACATTGGAAAGAGCAAACGCAGACTGGGTGACCGCTTTGCGGAACACCTTCGATCTGTCTGCAAGCATGACCCAGACCTCCCTGTCGCTCACCATTTCAACACACCACCCTGCTCTCATGCCCACATGCACGTCCTTGGCCTGCTGCAATGTTCCAGTGAAGCTCAACGCAAACTGGAGGAACAGCACGTCATCTTCTGACTAGGCACTTTACAGCCTTCTGGACTGAATATTGAGTTCAACAACTTTGGATCATGAACTCTCTCCTCTATCCCCACCCCCTTTCTGATCCCCCTTTTTCCAATAATTTATATATATTTTTCTTTTCCCACCTATTTCCATTATTTTTAAATGTATTTCCATCCATTGTTTTATCTCTATACCTTTTAGCCTTTTAGGGTGGGGTGGGGTGTGTGTGTGTGTGTGTGTGTGTGTGTGTGTGTGTGTGTGTGTGTGTGTGGAGACAAGGCCTCCACTGTGGTCAAGGCAATTTGAAGGGTTGTGGGAGGTGAAGGAATGCACTGTGGTTGAGGTGACTTGCAGGGGACAAGGGCTGCTGTGCGGTTAAGGCAATTTGGGTAGGGGGGCAAGGGCTACCCTGCAGTTAAGCGAGTTGTGGGGGGTGGGGGTGGGGGGCGGTGGTGGGGGCAAGGGCTGCCCCGCAGTTAAGGCAAGTTGGGGGGTGCAAGGGTTGATGGTAGTGTACAAGCACATGCAGGGTGGGGCGCGGTGGCTGAGGGAAGCGGCTTCACATTAGGGAAACCTTGTATAAAGTGACCATTCCCCTGCAGTTGAGGCAGTTCAGACGCAATCACATTGATATGATTGGAGTTGGGCCTCTAGCTTATCTGCCCACTCAAGCAATGCAGAGGCAACAAAGTACCACCAAGTGCTCCAGAGTTTTTCACCCCTCCTGCACAGACTACAAACTAATGAGCGTTTTTGTGGACTGCAGAACAATTGGGTGACTGGGCATGTTGTACAATCTCCTTGCAAAAGTTGGCCATGGAACAGTAACTAGTGGAGGCACACTCAGCTCTTGCCATGTCACCAGTCAGGTTTGGATCAGTCTCCCCTATGGTTCATGCTAACAGTGCAGCCTTTTATTGTGGGTTTTGGAGAATGCAAGTGCCTGAGCTGAGAGCACAGCATGCAGTCCAGTGGGCAAAGCTACTGCCAGTCGGTCAGGTGGAGTGGGGCAGAGGAGAGAGTGGCATTTTGGGCAACCACGGAGCGCACTAAACTCTGACCATCCAAGTGGTGGCCATCTGTCTCCAGGATGTGTTAAGGGACCTTCAGACTTAACCAAGAGAGGTTCTTAGTACAGCCAAGCTAACCCACGTGTCTCTCTCTTTCATCGTGCAGGAGGAGTATATCAGGGGCATGGAGCCTGGTGAACTAACTGTATGCCTTGTGGTGCGCAGAGAGCAAAGATGATGGAGGAGAGAGAGCAACTGAAGTGCCTGGTTGCACAGAGGGAGGAGCAGCACCCTCAAGAAGAAGGGGCAGCTGGGGCTCCTGCACACGCCACTGAAGAGCCACTGCGAGCTATCGCTGGTCAGCGCCTAGCTAGAAACAGGGTCTATAGACACCGCCTTTCATTCCTGCAGATGACAGAGATCCAGTGCCAAAGCCTGTGCATGTCTAGGGAACAGGTCAGTCATATCTGCCAGCTACTGCAGAACTTTGCGCCATGGGGACTTGAAAGTGATCGAGGCATTCAATTTTTGCACCAGTGGCTCCTTTCAGGGCTCCACATGTGACCTCTGTGGGATATCGCAAGCCTCTACCCACAACTGCGTCCATGAGGTCATGGATGCCGTCTTCGTGAAGGCACACAATTTTGTGCATTTCACCCAGGACCAGGAAAGCCAGGATGCAAAAGCAATTGGATTTGCCCAGATCACAGGGTTTCCCACAAGTGCAGGGTGCCATTGACTGCACTCACATGGTGCTCAGATCATTGTTTCAACAAGCGGTCAACTATGTCAACTGCAAGGGCTTCTATTTGCTGAAAACGTGCAGCTGGTGTGCGACCACCACAAATGCATCCTGCAGGTCTGTGCTCAGTTTCCAAGGAGTGTCCAAGACTCCTACACCCTCCGTCGGTCACAGATCCCTGACGTCTTCCAGGGTCCACAGATGCTGCAGGGATGGCTCCTCGGGGACAAGGTCCACTCGCAGAGGACATGGCTGATGACACCCGTGCGGCAGCCTCAGACTGCAGAAGAGCAAAGGTATAATGAGGGTATTCCTGCAACTCACAACTTGGTGAAGCAAACCATTGGGATGCTGAAAGTAAGGTTCCAGTGCCTGGATCGATCTGGTGGAGCCCTGTAATAAAGTCCACAGAGGGTGTCGCACATCACTGTTGTCCGCTGCTCCCTTTACAACCTGGCACTGCAACAGGGAGAGGAGCTGGCTGCGGAAGAGATGGAGGAGCTGCACGTCTCCTCTGATGAGGATGTCGATGAGAATGAGGGCGAGGAGGTTCACAAAAAGCGACAATGAAGGCAATGAGGCCATCACACTGGCCAGACGCGGAAGGTGTGCTCGGGTGGCCCTCATAGCTGCCAGAGTGATGGCGACATGTAGTGTGGAGACACAATAGATCTTCACATTGCTTCTATGAATGTTTGACTCAAGTCTGGCTGATAGCGGTGCACATACCCTCTGTGATAATGCTCCTGTCATGGAGATGCAATGGAGGCTCTAATAGTCGATTGATTCCAGCATGGTGATGATGAGATGCAATGAGGATACTCCGCAGATCTTCACAAAGCCCCTGAGAATGTCTGACTCCTGTCTGGCCGAGGGCAGCTTGCTTGCACTCTGTGATCAGGGTCATATCTTGGAGATGCAGCCGTGAAACTTCAAATGCACCTGATCCTTTGTCCGCCTTCAGCACCTGACCCCTTCAGGAGCACAGCGTCACCGGTCATAGATGCTGATGAGATGGGGGACAGCCCCACCTTCAAAAGGTGCTGAGAGCACACAGAGAGAATGAGAACACTCTATGATGCCTGCCCACAATGTTCTGGCAGCAATAATAAGCACCAGTGAGATGCAGGCGTCAGTAATGTGTCCAGAGAGTGAGGCCAGAATATCACTTTGGTCTGAGGGCTGCACAAAGCACAGGGAAGAGGCCCTGGACTAAGAAACCAGCCTTTATCTTGTGTAGGAACCAAGGTTTCACATCTGAGTGACACAAACACTGCTCATCAGAACAAGGAGCTGTAGGCAGGGAGACATCCTTGAGAGTTTATTTACAATAGTGAACATTATACACAAGTGATTAATACCTGTGCCCAGGCTATGCAACTATATCTTCTTAACCTTCCTTAACCTGCTGCTACGTCTTGGTGCTCTCCTGGTGTCTACAGTGGAGGTAGAGGCAGTCTACTGACTGCTACACCCTGTCAGTGATGACCTTGGCAGGGATCCTCTAGAGGGTCAAGACCTGGAGGGCCCTGGCCTGCTCCTGTTGTGTGGCAGTGGCACGCCCCTCAGGAGCTGAAGCTGCTGGGGTCACAGGAAGATGGAATTCGGATGGGCCGGACACTCTCGGAGTCAGCTGGATGGATGGCCTCGGGGTGTGCACCTGCTGATCCTCCTCCCTATGGGTGCCCAAGGGCCCCTCGCTGACCCCTTGAGAAGAAAGGGTAACTTTCAAGAGATCGGGCTGCCCTGCACCACCCTGGCATACACACTGTTCGAGACTAACTATGGCATCAGTGATGAAACTTATCCCACGCAGCAGTGCAGGAGCGATGTCCTGGACTAAGGTCTCCACGGCAGCTGCCATCTTACCAGTGTTGACTTTGGTGCATTGGCATGCTGACACTTGTCATCTGACTTGGACCCAGCAACATTCTGGCCTCCAGCAGTCCTCCGAGTGCCAGAGACCTGGGAAGTCCCAGGCCTGCTGTGGATCAACCAGTGTGATGTGCTCACCAGATTGTGCTCCCGAGGCTACTCTAAAGCTAGGTTCCACCGAGGTGTGTGCCTCTGCACTGGTGGAAGATATGGGTGAGTGCTGCGATGGGACCTCAGGGAGAGTGCCTTCAGATTCCTCTTCAGAGCTTTCTTTGGGGTTTGAGTCGAGGATCTGGGTCATGAACCCCCTCAGCTGTTTCCTGGATATGCCTGCAAAAGCAAGGAGAGATAATTAGTGCATGGCAGTGGCCTGTGAAATAGAACACATCACTCATAGCAAGGTTGTCTGATGGTGTTGCACTGCTGAATCATCACTTGGTAAAGCACAGCAGACCTCACTGTCAGCACAAGAATGGTCCAGATTCTCACTGGCCAGCTGGATGGCTCTATTTTTAAAATCTGTGTAGACCTTGATTTCAGGCATTCCTCCACCGGTCTGCGACCTCTCCCTGTTGCTGTGTGCCAGTTTGTCCTGAATAGAGATGGAGAGTGTGTAAGCAGGACACCTGCCAGGCCAGTGTGGGTGGTGAGTGGTCCCACAGACGGGGATGTGAACAATGAAGATGCGTATGAGAGATGCGTATGAGAGAGTGAATGTTGATGTCCCTTGAACTGGCAGTGCTTGAGGGCCCTGTGGATGTGTGATGTGTGATGTGTTTGTGAACGTGTGAGTTGAGAGTGAGTTACAGCCTTGCAGAATGGAGGAGATCATTCATCCATTTTTGGCGCAGGGAGGCTGTCTTCATTTGCAGGGCATTGGCACTGACCACCACTGCCACCGCCCCCCCAAGCCGGATTGATGATGTTGCTGATTCTCCTGCATCCAAAGAGGAGGTAGAGGACATCACGGCGACCAAAAGGTGAACGAGGGGCATGTCACTAAACTGGGGGGGTCTGCAGTTTCTTGCTTTTTGAGGCCATATCTTCTGTGCAGCAGTCCTAGACTGGAAACACAGAGGCGTATGCGCGGATGCACTTTAAATAGGGCACCCAGCGTAAAGAAATGGCGAGATGATGGTGTGGTGGGCAAATGAGAGCCTGCCCTCTATTGAAATGGCGTGTTTCCTGGGAATGCATAATTAACGCAGCAGGATTTGGACGATATTGCACTTTAAATTGCCATGACCAAATACATAAAATTGTAACTGAATGAGAAAAATTTTTTTATTAAGCCTTTCTAAAATGATTTTCTTTAAGGACTTGCATTTATATAGTGCCTTCAACATATTAAAACATTTCATGGCACATCACAGGAGAGTTCCAAGGCAAAACAAAAAATTGACATTGAGCCAAAGAAAGAAACATTTGGATCGTGTGGAAAAGTAAGACTGGAAGTAGTCAAAGTAACTTGAAGAACACAGAAATAATTCTGTGTATACCACTTTAAAATGTCAACTCAAAATGAGTGTGAACTTACATACAGGATAACGGTTTGACAGATCCTATCATCTGAACAAGGCTGTTACTCGTTACCAGCACAGTTATTGTTAACAGTGCCCCATAATGAAAGATGAACGAAGGTTCCTTTGACAACAAAATCCAGCCTATTTTTGGTGAATTTATGCAGGATACAGATGCAGAATCGAGTAAGGTCACTCTGACATTCTATCTGTAGCTCTCTACCCTCAATATCTGAACATTCTATAAATATAAACACTCGAGGCAACGGCAAAAGATTTTCCTTTCAGCATTTATTGAATTAGTTTGTAGGTGTGGGTGTGTTGACTTCTCTAAGCATCTCATTTTTCTACAAACTTTGCTCATTTAAAATGTTTGTGTTACAAATTCCTTGAAAATCATCTTGCAAAATAGTTTCTAAATCATCAGATCTTGTTGACCAAACTGAGAGTGGTCACAAACACAAGAAGCAGCCATTTTTAAACAATAGTCAGCACACTGATGGTCATCACTTCACAAGCACAGCAACCCAAACAATGGAACAAACTCCTGCCTTATTTATAGAAGTACTGCATATGGTGTACATCATACTTTAACTCCGAATGTCATGCTTTAAATCTGTGTATCATAACGTTACTGCTGGATCATGAAAAAGCTTCGTCCAGCCCGAAAACAAGGTAGAGAACATTTACAAAAGAAAAGTGACTGAATGAAGGATTGTTACTCGTCAAAGGTAGCAATAATTTGGAATTGGTGCCATATGAGGTCAGTGAGAGTTAGGGTTGTGTTGTGAGCTCAAAGGCCCAGTAGGAAGGGTCTTTTGTTTGTCAGCAGGATTTGGAGTGAATTTTGGAGGCTAGATGGAGACCAATTCAAGACTACATCAGCAGGCCAGTGTACCATTTACTTTACAGCGTTAATTTACTTAATCTAAAAAAAATCTATACAACAACCTATTGCAAATACATTTAAGTTGAAGTTGGTACAGGGGAGGGGGAGTGGGGTTGGGACAAGCAGGAGGCAGGAGCACCATTTCTGATCTCAAAGTGTTTGCCCTGTGTTATACTGGGGATAGGGGGCACTGCCAGCAATCGTGCAATGCAAAATATCTGATCATGATTACAATTGTGCCTTTCATCTACAAAGCTTTGCAAATATCAGACATGTGATATACTTCATGCTTGATGCATAGTAACAGGAGATACAAACTTTAAACTGAACATTATAAACAATTTCATTCATTGCCTTATCAATGTGAGTCATGCTCCTCAGAACATTGTGTTCAACGAGTCATAACACAAGCCCCCAGGCAATTAGAATGGTTTTGAGTGACAGCCGAGAAATAGTGCAAATTTGACAATAAAAATAATTGACCATTTTAAACTATTAAACATTAAGGTTATTTTTTCATGAAGAACCCAAGCAGTGGTCAGTAGTTATCTAGATCATAGATTAACATGGAAGCATTCCTTAGCCTCACATTTTAAAACAACTTTGATCTATAAACAATAGATGAAAATAGAAGAATTCCTTTGCCTCTGATTAATCCCGGTTTAAAGTCTAGTAACAATGAATAGTTCAAATGCCTGGCATGATATTGGCCTTTCTGAAATGATTAATCTTAATGTTGTTTATTTGTACGTAATTTTCCATCAAAATTCATGATGTCATAGCTAATGGTTATTTGATAACGTATTTGTTTTGTTGTGACATTCCACCTGTGACAGTGTGTAAATATAAAACAATTAATATTATTGATTCCTGGGGTTACTCCAACACCATCAATCTCTTATCTAACTCAACAACAAACATCAGGTATTACGAATGACATCATTATTTTACAAGGGAGTGAGCTTGTTTACTTTCTAAGTTGCTAGAAACAAAGATTTTTTCAAAACTATATGGCTTCAGAGTAAGATCTCAGAGTCAATCCTTAATTGTATGAAGTTAGCTCAAAGCTGCTGGGACCGTGGTGGCAGGTCTTTAATTAGGGTCAGTACCCCCGAAATGGTGGGCAGGCTTTGGTAGAGACAGAGTCAACTCACAGTCATCAAATCTGCTAACACTGAATGTCCAGGATCTCATTCAAAATATTCATTGGATGAGATTCTGGCGAAAGAACGAATGGAGCAAGAGTCTCTTCTTTCCGGAGAGAAGGGAAGAACATCAAGAAAGGGAACATGTTGAGTAATACTCGCTTAAAATTCTGTTCAGCTTGAGGAGTTTTTAGCTATTACAATGCTTTTTATGTGTAGTCTGTGTTGCTGCCATTAGTTATACAGGCCATACTGGCGTTACTATACTGTCCAATGATACCTTCTGAAGTGTGATGTTAATACTGTGGACAGCCAATTCCTGTTAATTATATGTTGTTTTATTTATAGCCATCTGTCTTCAAAGAATTCTAGGACCTGTAAAGAATAAACTTTGGATGGCGGGAAAGACAGCCCGCCTTCAATGGGCTGAGTGAACAATCGCGAACTGGTTTCACGTCATCATGAAACCAATCACACCGTATTGTCTGCTCACGCCACTGAACACGCCCGACACCGGCAGGCATGGAAAATTCCGCCCATTGTTCTCACTTCACATAGCACAATTTAGACGATCTTTTCCTATACACAGTCAATCCTTTCAAAGCCTCCCCTAGGACAAGGATATTGGCATTTCTACTTTGAATATACTATGCAGAACTTTCAATGGCACACGTGAAATATACTTGTAACCCAAGTTTAAAAAGTGTAAATATTTTGTCAACGTATGTTTTGAAAGACCACTGACCAAAGCAGTAACTTTTAGCTTTTATTCAAATATTTGCAGTGTCAGCATTGAGACCGTTGCTTCTCTTGTTATATGTAAATGACATGGATGTGGGTATTGTTATGACCGCAGCTGATGTTAATGCTGAACAAGCCAGATCTCAGTTTGAAATCCACTTCATCTTATCATAATCTTTGTTTTTTATTTGTAGAAATGAGGAGGGAAAGTTACTGAACATAAAAGCACAGGACTCCAATGATAAGTTTTAAAAATTGACAGATTAAAAACATTTATTAAAAGATACACAGTTAGAAAGATCTTACTAAACAATCCCCAAAATGCTTTATCAAAGGCACGCAATAAAACTATTTCTTTGACAACAGCCCTTATAGTTTCTTAACCATAAAGTCCAGGAAATATTACCCGAACTAAGAAATTACTTTCACTTTAAACAGAAGCACGACCCAGAACAAATCCACACTGATGTAAAAACAAAAAAACTGCGGATGCTGGAAATCCAAAACAAAAACAGAATTACCTGGGAAAACTCAGCAGGTCTGGCAGCATCGGCGGAGAAGAAAAGAGTTGACGTTTCGAGTCCTCATGACCCTTCGACAGAACTGTTGTTGAAGGGTCATGAGGACTCGAAACGTCAACTCTTTTCTTCTCCGCCGATGCTGCCAGACCTGCTGAGTTTTTCCAGGTAATTCTGTTTTTGTTTTCCACACTGATGTAGTTTTTCCGAAAGGAGATTTGAAACAAATTGCTTCTTAGGACAAATATCCTCCAGGCCCAAAACTTGAGTTACTTTTCTTCAATTAAATGGCTGTCACAGCTTTTCCAGCACACTCCACACACCCAGGAATTGGCCTTCAGTGTGTCTTCCCCCACAGCAACTCACTCTACAGCCGAAGCTCTGTTGTCATAAATACCCTTTTCACATCTTTCATCTTAGTCCTCCATTGTCTTCACATACCTCTTTGAAAACTCAAGTTTCCCACATATTAAAACCTTTCATGGTCCTATTTCACCACTTTTTTTGGGTCAATAAAATTTTAAAATGCCTGCTCGTGTTTACTCACGAATCTCCTGTAAAATGCAAATGTTCTTTTGAACCTTTGAAACTCCTTTGTAATGCAATAGCAACACATCAATTTCAACGTTTCATCCAAATGCAAATTTAAAATCTACTCTGTTTACTTGTAAGTTTAAACCCACCATAAGGCCTCATTACAAAATGCAAGAAGATAACACCTTTAGCCTTTCATCCCTTACTTTCTACAAACAATCTGGCTTCAATAAACTGGTGAAACGGGAAGACACATGGCAGATGCAATTTAATGTGGATTAGTGAGGAACAGTATGGCAAGGCATATAAACTAAATGGTACTAATTTGAGAGGCCAGGAGGTACATGTTCAGAAATTGTTGAAGGCGGCAGGGCAAGATAAGAAAGCATGTTGTCGTCAACATCCTCCACAAACCTGGCAGCTATGAAGGCCTCCCAAGATCTCTAGTCAGTGCGAGGGCCTCATCCCCATTATCGTCGCCTCCAAGGACCTCCTCCCCGTCATCCCTGTCTATGTTCTTGTCAGAGACCTCCAGCTCCTCCATCTCCTCCTCAGCTAGCTCCTGTCCCCATTACAACCTGGCGCTGCAAAGGGCGCAGCAGACAATGATGATACATGACATCTTCTGCGGACTGTATTGCAGAGAAACTGCAATGCCTTAATATCCTTGTAAAGAAACCCAATATAAACTTGGCTTACTGTTCAGAATGGAGATAAGGAACAAGAAACAAGACAAAGATCCACCCAGGAGAAGGACACTTATACTGAACAAAGAGAGAGCGCAGAATGTCCTTGACCTTAGAAAGAGATCAGAACGAGATTGGTCAAGCCCCCTCAGAGACTAACCTTGTGAAGTCTGAGACTTTGTGGGGGGAGGTAGGGGGATGTATATAGTTGGGATAAAGATTTGGGGGAGATGTAGAGTAAAGGGTTAACATCAGAAGCACTTGATGCTGATGTAATGATGCATGACCAAGCAACAAATATCTGGAGGAAGGAGAAGTCCAACATCGTGCAGAGATCCTAAGTTTGTAAACAAATCTGTAAATAAATAATAATGGCTTTAACAAACTATAGTCTTGAGTTGCTTGACTTCATTGTCATACATCAGCATATCATTATTAGACCAGCCTGTGGGAATTGTGCCCCCCCTACCTCCCGCTGGATCACCTGTCCACGTCAGCGGGAAAGCAGGCTGACGTGTTTCACAACTACACATGGCAGCCTGCACTTTGAGGGGAACTCGGAGACGAGTGCACAGTAATGTTGTACAACACTCGCCAGGGTCACCTTTTGGACTTAAAAGTTTGAGGGGTGTTGTTTGGGGTGGGGGGGGGGTTTCGGACAGCCATGCAGAGCACTAATCTCTGCCCATCCAAGTGGTGGCCAGCATTCCCTGGAAAGCATCAAGGGGCCATCACACTTAACCAGAACAGATTCTTAGTGCACTCATGTTACCCACATATCTCTCTTTCATCCTTCAGGAGGAGGAGTACATCAGAATCATGAAGCCTGATGAACTAGCTGTGTGCCCGACGGCCTACAGAGAGTGAAGATGACAGAGGAGTGAGTGACTGAGGCTCCTGGCTGCGCAGAGGTAGGAGCAGCAACCTCAAGAAGAAGGGGCGGCTGGGGCTCCTGCACATGCAGCTGAAGAGCTACAGCGAGCCATTGCTGGTTGGCGCCTAGTGACACCCAGGGTCTATAGACACCATCTTTCGTTCTCTGTCATCTGCAGGAATCAGTGTCACTGAAGACTGCGCATGTCTAGGGAACTGGTTGCTCACACCTATGAGTTACTGCAGGACTCGGCGCCATAGGGACATGGAGGGCATCCACTGCCAGTGGTGCTCAATCTCTATGCCAGTGGCTTCTTTCAGGGCGCCACAGGTGACCTCTGTAGGATCTCACAAGTCCTCAACCTCAAATACATCCATGAGGTCACGGATGCCATCTTTGCAAGGGCACACAACTTTGTGCATTTCGCCTGGGACCAGGATAGCCAGGATGCAACAACGATTGGATTTACCCAGATCTCGGGTTTCCCACAGGTTCAGGGTGCAATCGACTGCACTCACATGGCGCTCAGATCTCCATCACATGGTGAACGATATTACCCCCAAGGGGTTCCATTCGCTGAATGTGCAGCTGGTGTGCGACCACCACAAAGGCATTCTGCAGGTATGCGCACGGTTTCTGAGGGAGTGTGCACAACCCCTACATTCTCAGTTAGTCACAGATCTCTGAAGTCTTCCAGGGTCCATAGAGGTTGCAGGGATAGCTCCTCAGGGACAAGGGCTATCCATAGAGGCTGTGGCTGATGACACCCATGCAGCAGCCTCAGACTGCAGCAGAGTGACGCTATAATGAAGCTCACGCTGCAACTCACAACTTGGTGCAGCAAACCATCGGGATGCTGAAGATGCAGTTCCAGTGCCTGGACCGGTCTGGTGGAGCCCTGCAATACAGTCTGCAGAGGGTGTCACACATCGTCGTCGTCTGCTGCGTCCTTTACAGTCTGGCGCTGCAACAGGGAGCAAAGCTGGTTGAGGAGGAGCTGGAGGTCTCATCCGATGAGGAGGACACTGACATGGATGACAGTGAGGAGGCCCTCGAAGGCGACAATGAAGGGGATGAGGCCCTCACACTGGCTAGAGGGCTCAGGAGGCCCTCATAGCTGCCAGATTTGTGGAGGATGTTGACAAAATGCAGTGAGGTGACCCTATTGCATCTGTGAACAATTAACTCCAGTCTGGCTTATGGCAGCACGAAAACCCCCTGAGAATGCCCCTGTCATGGGGACGCAGCAGAAGCCCTAACAGTCACTCAATTGCAGAAGGTTAATGACGACATGCAGTGAGGACACTCCAAAAATCTTCACACAGCCTCTGAGAGTGTCTGACTCCTTTCCGGCTGGGGACAGCTCATTTGCACTCTGTGATCAGGGTCATATCATAGAGACGCAGCCATGAAAGTTTAGCAGTATCTGACCCTTTGTCTGCCTTCAGCACCTGAGCCCTTCAGGAATACAGAATCAGTGATCACAGGTGCTGAAGTGATGGGGGCCAGCCCCACCTTAAAAGGTGCTGAGAGTAAACAGAGAATGAGATAGCTACGTGGTGCCTGCCCACAACATTCTGGCAGCAATGTCCAGCATCGCCTGGGTGCAGGCATCAGTAAGGTTTCTAGGGAGTGTGATGCTGGACCACCACTTTGATCTGAAGGCCACACAAAGCACAGGGAGGAGGCCCTGAACTTATCTTGTGTAGAAAGGTTTCACATCTGAGTGACACGAACACTGCTCATCAGAACAAGGAGCCAAAGGCAGGGAGACATTCTTGGGAGTTTATTGACAATAGTGAACAGTATGTACAAGTGATTAACACCCGTGCCCAGACTGTGCAACTAATTCTCCTTAATTTTCCTAACCCTGCCGTTATGTTCTGGTGGTCCCTGGACACCCACAGCGGAGGTGGAGGCAGCCTGCTGACTGCTAAACCCTATCTGTGATGACCTTGGTGGGCGTCCTCTGGAAGGCCCTGGCCTGCTTTCAGGGTTCTGCTGTGTGGCAGCGGCAACCCCTCGGCCTGTGGAGCTGGAGCTGCTGGGGTCACAGAAAGAGGAGATTCGGATGGGCCGGACACTCTCGGAGACACCTGGATGGATGGCCCCGGAGTGTGCACCCGCTGATCCTCCTCCCTGTGGGTGCCTGAGGGCCCCAGGCTGACTCCTTGAGGAGAAGGGATAGCTTGAGTGAGATTGAGCGGCCCAGCACCCCTCTTGTGTACACACCTTTGGAGGCCAACTATGGCAGCAGTGATGGGGTTGAGCCCATGTAGCAGTGCAGGGGTGACATCCTGGACCAAGATCTCCATGGCAGCCGCCATCCTTCCAGTGTTGATCTCGGTGCTTTGCAATGCCAGCGCTATCACCTCAGCCTGAAGGTGGATGGACTCCTCCATCGTGCCTTGCAATCTGAGAAGTGCAACGAACATCCCTTCCTGATGTTCCTGAGCTTGCCTTTGCAGCTCCAGCAACTGTGACATAACCGAGTCCAGAGGCTCATCATCTGACTCAGGCTCAGCAAATTTCTGACCTCTAATAGCCCTCTGTGTCCCTGTGCCGCCTGCTGTGGATCAGAAAGCGCAATGTGCTCACCAGATTGTGATCCCGAAACTATTCTAAAGCTAGGTCCCACCAAGGTGTGTGTTTCTGTACTATAGGCGAGTGTGGGTGAGCGCTGTAACAGGACTTCACGGAGGATGCCTTCAGATTCCTCTTCAGACGTTTTTTCGGGGTTTGATTGGATGCCCTGGGTCATGGACTCCAGTGGCTGTTTGGCAGATGTGCCTGCAGAAGCAAGGGGAGATATTTACGGCATGGCAGTAGCCTGTGAAACAGGACACATCACTCATAGCATGGTTGTCCGATGTATGTTGCACTGCTGGACTCTCACTTGGTACAGCACGGACAACCTCACTTTCAGCACAGGACCGGTCCAGTTCCTCGTCGGCCAGGTGGATGGCTCTGTTTTCAAAGCCGGTGAGGGCCTTGATTTCAGGTATTCCTCCAACTGTCTGCGACCTCCCCCTGTTGTCGTGTGCCAACTTGTCATGCATGAATAGAAATGTAGAAAGTGTAAGCAGGATGCCTGCCAGGCCAGAAGACAAGTACGCTTGGGCTGTGCGGGTAGTGAGTGGTCCCATGGACGGGATGAGGACAACGATGGTGAGTATGAAAGAGCAAAAGGTGATGTCCCTTGTGCCAGCAGTGAATGATGGACCTGTGGATGTGTGATAGGTTTGTAAGCCTGTGAGTTGAGATTGATAAGAAGATTAACTTACCCTGGCAGAATGGAGGAGATCATTCATGTTCTTGCAGGACTGGGGGGTTGTCCTCTGTTAAAGGGCGTTGACGCTGACCACAGCTGCCACTGCCTCTCAAGCCGGATTAGTGAGGTTGCTGCCCATTCCACAGCTAAAGGGGGCATAGCTGACAACCCGGCGGGACTCCATGGCATCCAAAAGGTGTTCCAGTGACACGTCGCTGACCCGGGGTGGCGGCAGTCTTTTTGCCTTTCAGGGCCATGCCTTCCGTTCAGCAGTCATGGTCTGGAAACACAGATGTGTGCATGTGGCTGGACTTTAGATATGGTGCCCGGTGTGATTAAATGGCGAGGTGTTGGTGTGGCAGTCGAATGAGAGCCAGCTCACCATGGAAATTGCATGTTTTTAGTGTAAGCAGGATGCCTGCCAGGCCAGAAGACAAGTATGCTTGGGCTGTGCGGGTAGTGAGTGGTCCCATGGACGGGATGAGGACAACGATGGTGAGTATGAAAGAGCGAAAGGTGATGTCCCTTGTGCCAGCAGTGAATGATGGACCTGTGGATGTGTGATAGGTTTGTAAGCCTGTGAGTTGAGATTGATAAGAAGATTAACTTACCCTGGCAGAATGGAGGAGATCATTCATGTTCTTGCAGGACTGGGGGGTTGTCCTCTGTTAAAGGGCGTTGACGCTGACCACAGCTGCCACTGCCTCTCAAGCCGGATTAGTGAGGTTGCTGCCCATTCCACAGCTAAAGGGGGCATAGCTGACAACCCGGCGGGACTCCATGGCATCCAAAAGGTGTTCCAGTGACACGTCGCTGACCCGGGGTGGCGGCAGTCTTTTTGCCTTTCAGGGCCATGCCTTCCGTTCAGCAGTCATGGTCTGGAAACACAGATGTGTGCATGTGGCTGGACTTTAGATATGGTGCCCGGTGTGATTAAATGGCGAGGTGTTGGCGTGGCAGTCGAATGAGAGCCAGCTCACCATGGAAATTGCATGTTTTTAGGAGTGCATAAATAATGTGGCAGGTTTGGGACAATATGGCGTGAAAACCCGCCACTGCGGGCAGAACATCATTTTACCCTCCCGCTACCACATTTGGTGCAAATCTGGGACAATTCCACCCAATGTTACTGCATGCCTGTCTCTGCAGTAAGTTGTCTATAAGCTTGTTGACTCCTCTGTCTCCCAATGTAGGTCTGAGGAAAAGCTAATCAAGTTGTTCTATGGCCATGATAATATTGTTATGACCCTGATAAATAAGATAGCAGATGAGAAAAGTTAGGCAGCAGTCTTATCTAGTTAAAATGTTCCTAATGAGAAATCCCTGATCCTCTCCCCAGAAACAAACTTGTAAATAGAACTCAGTATCTTCCATCACCAAATATCCTTGATAAATATTATTACCAAATAAAATTTAAAGACTAATGTTCCAGGGTTTATGAATGTTGAAGACTGCGAACCACTTAAGATAATTAATATTAACAAATGGAAGCGAGGGATAGATAGGGGAATAACATGGCTACCCTAGCAGCACCAATGCTAATCGAGTGCCTCATATACCAGTGCTGCAATGAACTGATCTAACCCGATAACACAAGATCAACTCATTTGAATGCAGCATCTTTCTGGTATTCAGGATGTCTCATCTGCCAGTGGGTCTCTGAACCAAATAAATATTTAGGCATTCACAGTTTTCAAGCAATACAATTTGTAAATAAAAACTTGTTTTGAGTCTCCCTGCATGGTGTTCTACTGAGCCAAAAGAGCAGAGAGATTCCCAGCTCGATCCCTGGTCTGTTGATTTACACTGTAGTGAGAGTAATAAGGGGGAGGGATATATAAAAACAAAAAAACTGCAGATGCTGGAAATCCAAAACAAAAACAGAATTACCTGGGAAAACTCAGCAGGTCTGGCAGCATCGGCGGAGAAGAAAAGAGTTGACGTTTCGAGTCCTCATGACCCTTCGACAGAAGTTCTGTCAAAGGGTCATGAGGACTCGAAACGTCAACTCTTTTCTTCTCCGCCAATGCTGCCAGACCTGCTGAGTTTTTCCAGGTAATTCTGTTTTTGTTGTGGAGGGATATATAATCTTAACATTATGTTAATATGATCACTGTAATCACTGTGTTTCTGCTGGCCCTGGAGCTAAAGTACTTAACAATGGTTTCGAACTCTCCGGATGATTTGGAGAGGGGTCCCTTATCTTTTCCTATTTCACTCGGCTACAAAGTCTATATAATCATGAAACTACAATTTGTCATCATTGAAAAATGCTGGGAAAGTATGTCATGGTGTTGGCAAAATGCAGGCTGAATTAAATAGAGAAGGATGCTAAATCAATTTTGGCTGGATCAAAGGGCAGCTGTCGTTCTCTATGACATTTCTCTGTTTATTTTTCCCAGTAGGAGAACAGGCAATTCTGAAATGGTGTTGGAAAGCCTTAACTCAAAGTTAAGACCCACTTTGTATCCAGTACCTCACACAAACACAATCTTATGAAGTCAGAATGAGTACAGCCAGCCTAAAGAGTAAGGGAAATATGGTCAACAATGAAGATTTCATGTCATATTAGTCAGAATTTCATTTAAATGGCAATTTGAAGTCAATAGAAATGAAAATTAGAAAATAGGTATAACAGGCAACTGGACAAATATCAATTTTAAACTACTGCCCCAAGTCAAAATTAACCCCATTACGTCTTCTGTTTATCTGCAGATATTCTTATCTTTGAACTGGGGGAAGGACTCCTGGAAATTGAGAACAAGGAAGCTGCAAGCATTAGTGAGAGAGGTGACAAAGAAAGTGAGAATTGTGGTGGCCGTTTTGAGGGGCAGGATTGTAGGGGTAAACCACAGCGCCAGGTTGTACTTATTTTTGTGAATCAGAAATGGGTAGTTTTCCAGGTCCTGATACCCGACTTCTGCCAGTGAACCTGAATTGTTATAGGGGGAACTGAAATAGGGTTTGTGGCAGTTGATATGAAGAGTACAATATGCCATTGCATACAATATTGTCTTAACATAAGTACATCAATAGGATGCAGGATTGCAATGTGTCGGACCCGTGCCAAAAATGTCCTTGAATGTTCTTATCGGATATATTGCTGCAGTTAGATGTTCTAAATGACCAAAGAAAGGATTACCAGAGAGAATTATACGAGCTGATTGCCCTAGGCAATTTAAATGGAAGTAATTCAGCTGCTTAAAAATAGCCACTGCAGGAGACTCATTATCCAAGTATTATGTTATCATAATGCTGGAAGGTACGACGAAGCTACATCCATTTAATTACTTGTTTGGCAAGTTTTTCCCATTTGTTCGCCAACATGACACTATAAAATAGATGAGGGTTGGAATAGACCATGGTGCCACTTACATGTGGTTTCATTTTGACAATGATGATGCGTGGTTCATCTTAGGATGATCTTACCTCGAAGACTTAGTTCGACAGACTTTTGATTGACAAGGGAGTTAATGGTTATGGAGGACAGGCAGGAAAATGAAGCTAAGGTCATGATTAGATCAGCCATGATTTTACTGAATGTTTGAGCAGGCTTGAGGGGCCGAATGGCCTACTCCTGCAACTATTTCTTATGATCTTCCCAGAGAAAAACATTTTCTGAATTTTGCTTTCATTAAAAGGCACTTTGCAATGACTTATTTCACAATGTCTTACAATAATGAGGTACTAAATTGATTTTTAGTTGGTACAATGAATACTTGCTAATAAAATCTAAAGAGATATTGAATTTTGCTTTAATCTCAGTTGAGTCATTTCCTTTTCCATTGTTAGTTAATGTAGAGTGTGACACAATAGTGAAAGGTTTTTGCCAATTGGTGAAAAATACAATACAATACCTTTGAGATTCAGCAAGATTTTTGAATTTCATTCTAAGTGTTCCTACCAATATATGATCAGTTTTCCTGATTTTGACCATCCTATCTTGAAAGTAACAAATTTTATGCTGGGTAAAGTTCTGTGGTTGCTTAGTGGTCATTCTTCATGTGAGCAAACACGTTGCATATTTGATTAGTGACAGATATCACAGCAAAGCCTACTCTTGCCTTTGTCTATCCCCAAAATTTTGTAAGCCTGAAGGTCTTCGGTTATCCTTCACTAATACCAAGTGTAGACTTGATGAATCATAGGATCCATATCGGATTATTCCATTTCTGTCTGTTAGCTTCCCTGATAATACAACACATGATAAAAAGGTGTGAGGTGAGGTAAAGCTGCTGTTACTGATACTATAATGGCTCTATCAGATTGAAACTTGTATATGGTTGTAAAAGCAGCAGAATTTTCAAAGCAGATTTTTGAATGGGTGTTTTTTAAGCACACTTCAAAACTTGCCATTGGTATTGTATGGCTCATTGGTTCTGTAGTGAGAGATGTGGGCTCAAGGGCCTAACAGCCTTCAATACAATTGGAATGAAATCCCAGAGAACTGAGGTGGGACTCCTAACCAGCCCACTTTGGTACTCGCCCCCCCTCCGAACTGCTTCTGGGATCAGCAGGCCTGATTCAATCCCACCCCCTCCTCCCCGGGTGTGGGGGCCATTTATTTGGGGACTGGTCTGCCCAATTGGGAAATTTCCCGACTCAACCTTCCTGCCTCCATGACAAAAATCTGGTCCTCACTATCTACCCTGCCAAGCCCCTTCAGAATCTTGTATGCCCAATGAGATCACTTCTTATTCTTCTAAGCTCCAGAAAGTATAGGCCCAACTCGCTCATCCTCACAACATAGCGTCATAGGATAACCCTTGCTTCACAGGAATTAACGGAGTGAACCTTCGAGGGTTTCCTAGAAAGAACCATTTTTATTTCAGCTTTGTTGAAAATAAACATCAACACTCAAAGTCATTAGAACATTAGCTTTGAGATTTTAACCAACAAACCTGATCGTGAGCTCTGGCAATTATGTAGACTTTAGATAGAATCATCCATCTAACTGTAATTAAGTAGGTAATACAATAGTTTTATAGACCTTTGAATCTGGGTCTCTTCCATAATCTTAATTGGGCCTTTGTCCCATGGCCCATAGCAAAAAAAAAACTGAAGGGCAATTACACCCTCATACGGGAAGTAATCATCAAGATGGAAGTATGGAAGAAAAGGAAATATTCAGTAAAAATGAGCTTCAGGCATTCTGTTTGAATGCAGTCTGTTTGATTATGTTAGCTGATCCCATGTCTGATATGACATGAGGGAATGCTGAGGCTCCTTGGAGATGGTTTGGAATTTTCTTCATCAAAACTTCAAAGCGTACGGCGATACTGTAGCACTTCACACAGTTCTTGGTGCAGCTGCATTAAAGGCTGTTCTGGCTCTTATTCACAGAGATTAATGAGCTCCCTGGATTATATTTTCAGAGGCATAAGGCACAGGACCACAAGAGTAAATGACACACAGAAAGCAAGAAACTAAAAAAAGAGTATTTCCCATAATAGCTAACTTACCAGGTGAGCACCATCCTTTCAGGGCAGAATATACCCGACTCCTGCTACAATTTTTCCTTCAACACTTATAAATGCCATGTCCAAGAACAGTAGCATTATAAGCCAATGATATGGAATTTGACCATTGCTTATTCTTCCAATGATAATTATTAAAAGAAAGAAGGGCAAGTTGTACCAAAGGAAAGTAGTCACATGAATCAACATATATCAGATTTAACAGGTTGAAATTTCCACTGATCTTTGAGAGCTGGATGTGAGACAAAGCAAGAAAGGACTTCCATCCACCATTTCACTATGCTGATGATTCTATGCCAAACCCTAGTGAGCTGGCCAACTGTGCCATTAGTAGTATAACAAAGGCCCTTCTTTCTTTAATAATTATCATTGGAAGAATAAGCAATGGTCAAATTCTATATCATTGCCTTATAATGCTACTGTTCTTGGACATGGCGTTTATAAGTTAAGTGTTGAAGGAAAAATTGTAGCCGTAGTCAGGTGTATTCTGCCCTGAAAGGATGGTGCTCACCTGGTAATTAGTTATTATGGGAAATACTCTTATGAGTAAGGATACGAGAGGCACAATTGGCACCATAGCTAAGTGTTTAAAATACACCCCTCAGCAATTGAAGGACAACTAAGTACAGGTAATGAACCCCTTGGTCTCTTTCATCCTGGGGCTTTCTCAAAGCCCACAATGGTGCCACCAGGGACAGGTCCTTGTGTGTCTATCAGGAATGAAACAAGCAGAATTGTCAGGTAGTCTAGGCATATTTCCAGACACATTCTAAACTCGGTCTGTGATGCAATATGGTCAGATGGGGATTTTTTTTCAGAGAAGTTGTTGAGGGATGGGGTTGGGGGCAGGAAATGTGAATGATCCAGGTTCCGCCTGAAATACAGTACCTTATCCCGGAATTTCTCTGCAGTTCCAGCCCCTCCATTGATTCACCCCTACCATTGGCATAGTGGTAATGTCACCAGACTAGTAATGCAGAGACCCAGGTTAATGCTCAGCGGACATGGGTTCAAATCCCATAACAGCTGGTGGGATTTAAATTCAATTAATTGAGGGGAGGCAATGGCATAGTGGCATTGTTGCTGGACTGGTAATCCAGAGACCCAGGATAATGCTCCAGGGACCTGGGTTCAAATCCCACCATAGCAGATGGTGGAATTTGAATTCAATATATTCATAGTAGGGGAGATGGTGGTGTAGTGGTAATGTCACTGGACTAGTAATCCCACAGCCCAGGCTAATACTCTGCAGGCACGGGTTCAAATCCCACTACAGCATTGGGTGGAATTTAAATTTTGCAGCGGAGATGGTGTAGTGGTAATGTCACTGGACTGGTAATCCAGCAGCCCATGCAAATACTCTGGGGACATGGGTTCAAATCCCACCATGGCAATTATCCATCTGCAAATTGGCATAGGGACACAAGAATAAGAGAAGTAAACACGTGTCTAAAGGAGTGGTGCAGGAAAGAGGGGTTCCATTTCGTGGGGCACTGGCATCAGTATTGGAACAGGAAGGATCTGTACTGTTGGGATGGTCTCCACCTGAACCGATCTGGGACCAATGTTCTAGTGTAAAGGGTAAATAAGGTGGTCAACAGGACTTTAATCTAGAAAGTAGGGGGGGGAAGGGAAGGGTAAAACTCCAAGCAGTATGACTGATGGGAAACAAAGCAGCAGATTAGCGTGTGGGGGGGTGGATTCAACTTCATGGAAAATTATGAAAAAACTGAAAAGAAAGGAGAGCCCAGGAGAGGCTATTAAAGTACCCAGAACACAAAATAGGACAGAGTGTTTGGAAAGGGCTAGGAATCTAACTTCAAGCACATCAGTTAAAGGGACAACAATGAGAAAGGGGACGGGAAATACAGGACTGAAGGTGTTGTATCTGAATGCACGCAGTATATGAAATAAGCTAAATGAGCTTGTGGGGCAGATTGAAATTGGCAGGTATGATGTGGTGGGCATCACAGAGACATGGCTGCAAGGGGATCAGGACTGGGAGCTAAATATCCAAGGATATACATCCTATTGAAAAGATAGGCAGGTTGGCAGAGGGGGTGGGATTGCTTTGTTAGTAAGAAATTAACTTAAATCGATAGCAAGAAATGACATAGGGTCAGATGATGTAGAATCTGTGTGGGTAGAGTTGAGGAACCGCAAAGGTAAAAAAACCAAAATGAGAGTTATGTACAGGCCTCTGAACAGTAGTCAGGATGTGGGGCACAAGATACACCAGGAGATAGAAAAGGTGTGTAAGAAAGGCAAGGTTACAGTGATCATGGGGGATTTCAATATGCAGGTAGACTGGGAAAATCAGGTTGGTAGTGGATCCCAAGAAAAGGAATTTGTGGAATGTCTACGAGATGGTTTTGTGGAGCAGCTTGTGGTGGAGCCCACTAGGGAACAGGCAATTCTAGATTTAGTGATGTGTAATGAGGCAGATTTGAGAAGAGAGCTTAAGGTGAAGGAACCCTTAGGAGGAAGTGACCATAATATGATAGAATTTACCCTGCAATTTGAAAGGAAAAAGCTGGAATCAGATGTAACAGTATTACAGTTGAATAAAGGCAACTACAGAGGCATGAGGGAAGAGCTGGCCAGAACTGATTGGGAAATGAGCCTAACAGGAAAGACAGTGGAACAGCAATGGCACGAGTTTCTGGGAGTAATTTGGGAGACACAGCAAAAATTCAACCCTTGGATGAAGAAGCAGACTAAAGGGAGGACGAGGCAACCATGGCTGACAAGAGAAGTCAGGGTCAGCATAAAAGCTAAAGAGAAAGCATACAATGCGGCGAAGAGCAGTGGGAAACCAGGGGATTGGGATGCCTACAAAGACCAACAGAGGACAACTAAAAAAGAAATAAGGAGGGAGAAGATTAAATATGAGGGTAAACCAGCCAGTAATATAAAAGAAGATTGCAAGAGTTTTTTTTTAGATATATAAAGGGTAAGAGAGAGGCAAAAGTGGATATTGGACCGCTGGAAAATGATGCTGGAGAAGTAGTAGTGGGGAACAAAGAAATGGCGGAGGAACTGAATAGGTACTTTGCGTCAGTCTTCATGGTGGAAGACACGAGTAACAGCCCCAAAGCTCAAGAGAGTCGAGGGGCAGAGGTGAGTATGGTGGCCATTACCAAGAAGGTGCTAGAAAATCTGAAAGGTTTGAAGGTGGATAAATCACCTGGACCAGATGTATTCTACCCCGGAGTTCTGATGGAGATAGCTGAAGAGCTAGTGGAGGCATTAGTGATGATCTTTCAAGAATCACTGGAGTCAGGGAGGGTCCCAGAGGACTGGAAAATCGCTAATGTAGCCCCCCTGTTTAAGAAGGGAGTGAGGCAAAAGACGGGAAATTACAGGCTGATTAGCCTGACCTCGGTCGTTGGTAAGATTTTAGAGTCCATTATTAAGGATGAGATTTCAGAATACTTGGAACATGCATGGAAAAACAGGGCAAAGTCAGCATGGTTTCATCAAGGGGAGGTCATGCCTGACAAATATGTTAGAATTCTTTGAGGAGGTAATGAGTAGGTTAGACAAAGGAGAGCCAATGGATGTTATCTACTTGGACTTCCAGAAGGCCTTTGGCAAGGTGCTGCACAGGAGGCTGCTCAGTAAGATAAGAGCCCATGGTGTTAGAGGAAAGGTACTAGCATGGATAGAAGATTGGCTGTCTGGCAGGAGGCAGAGAGTGGGGATAAGGGGGTCCTTCTCAGGATGGCGGCCGGTGACTAGTGGAGTTCCGCAGGGGTCAGTGTTGGGACCACAACTTTTCACTTTATACATTAATGATCTAGATGAAGGAACTGAGGGAATCCTGGCTAAGTCTGCAGATGATACAAAGATAGGTGGAGGAACAGGTAGTATTGAGGAGGCAGCAAGGCTGCAGAAGGATTTGGACAGGTTAGGAGAATGGGCAAAGAAGTGGCAGATGGAATACAACGTGGGGAAGTGTGAGGTTATGCATTTTGGTAGGCAGAATAGAGGCATAGACTATTTTCTAAATGGGGAGAAAATTCAGAAATCTGGAGTGCAAAGGGACTTGGGAGTCCTAGTCCTGGATTCTCTTAAAGTTAACTTGCAGGTTGAGTCGGTAGTTAGGAAGTCAAATGCAATGTTGGCATTGATTTCAAGAGGACTAGAATATAAAAGCAGGGATGTGCTGCTGAGGCTTTATAAGGCTCTGGTCAGACCACATTTAGAATATTGTGAGCAATTTTGGGCCCCATATCTCAGGAAGGATGTTCTAGCCCTGGAGAGGGTCCAGAGGAGGTTCACAAAAACGATCCCAGGAATGAAAGGCTTAACATATGAGGAACGTTTGAGGACTCTGGGTCTATACTCGATGGAGTTTAGAAGGATGAGGGGTGGATCTGATTGAAACTTACAGAATACTGAAAGGCCTGGATAGAGTGGACGTGGAGAAGATGTTTCCATTAGTAGGAGAGACTAGGACCTGAGGGCACAACCTCAGAGTAAAGGGAAGACCTTTTAGAACAGAGAAGAGGAGAAACTTCCTTAGCCAGAGAGTTGTAAATCTATGGAATTCATTGCCACAGAAGGCAATGGAGGCCAGGTCATTGAGTGTATTTAAGACCGAGATAGATAGGTTCTTGATTGGTAAGGGGATCAAAGGTTACAGAGAGAAGGCAGGAGAATGGGGTTGAGAAACTTATCAGCCATGATTGAATGGTGGAGCAGACTCGATGGGCCGAATGGCTTAATTTCTGCTTCTATGTCTTATGGTCTACCAGTGACCCCAAATCTAGACCAGAATATCTCAATGATAAACCTGAATTCTTATTAATCTATGCATCGTTTATGGTCTGACAGGAAAAGATGTTTGACTGTAATGCACCCATACTGAGGTACCTTTTTCTGACACTGAGCTCTCAATCTTAACCACATCATTGTCAGGTGAAGCTGAGTGAAGTATGGATGCCTCCCCACAGGTAAATAGGACACAGCATTGCCCAAAGGATAAAGAAAAATTAAGAGGCTTTAGCATCAAAAAAGCTGTTTTGTATCATCTTCTTCTTGCATTTTATCCTAAATATGTTGGTCAGAGGTGGCTTATGCCCTGATGCTATGATTAGGGGACAGTTTAAAAATAAGGGGTCTCCCATTTAAGATGGAGATGAGGAGAATTTTTTTCTCTCAGGAGGGTCATGAATCTTTGGAACTCTCTTCAACAGAGAGTGGCGGAGGAATAGACAGATTCTGGACTTACAAGAGAGTCAAAGGTTATCAAGGGTAAATGCGAGTGTGGAGTCTAGGCCACAATCAGATCAGCCATGATCTTATTGAATGGCGGAGCAGGCTCGAGGGGCAGAATAGCCAACTCGTGCTCCTAATTCGTATGTATGAATAAGGAGAAAAGTTGTCTCCAAACTTGCCAATGGAGCTCAGCTCTGCAATAACCTGCATGAAAATTTGAGCCAAGAATAGCATTTGTTCTCAAAATTGGAGGGGTTTTCGTTTGCGTAGATAGGGATAAACTGTTTCCGCTGTCAGGAGGAATGATAAGCAGAGGGCCCAGATTCAAACCAGTTGACAAAAAAGGACCAGAGGGGAGATGAGAATTGTTTTAACAGGCCAAGTTATGATGATTTGGAATGTACCCACTCAAAGGGGTGAAAGCAGATTTAATAGCTTCCCAAAAGGTAATGGGATAAATACTTGAATTGGAAAAAATTGCAGGGCTTTGGGGAAAGAGCAGGGAAATGGGTAGGGTTGGCTAGTTTTTTTGAATAAAACTAGCGCAGGTGGTTGTGTGCTGTACCCTATCATTCCATAAATGTTTCCCAGGTGACCCTGAACTACATTTATAAAACATAAAGGAAACGTTTACATTTTTTTTCAAAAAAATTTCTTCAGTAGCAATGAAAATGAAAGAAGGAATTTAGATTAATATTTAAAGGATACCAAATCAATCGATTTACTATTTGTCATTTCATATAGCTTAATGAATGGGATGACTCAGTGTTTCTGGCAGAACATTAGTGAATTATCCTTCAAAATTCAAGCGCAAGATTGACTCACATTACTAAGTGCTTCTTTAAACTCAAAGGGTGTATTTTACTAGCAGGTGCCTTTATTACTCAGTCAGGAGATTGGGCCGGGTGAACAGTTCACAAGACTGGTCACACCAGAAAGAAATACGTCTCCTATTAGACAGAACGGGAGAGACGCTGCCAATGGCAAATGATGAATTAAAAGCCCAATTGAAGGGGTCAAGTGTGGCAGCAGGTGATAACAGCTGGCTTATTCAGTAATTCCTCACTTAACGTTAACTCAATCAATGTTGTCCATTATAACGTCAAATAGGGAACATGTATATTTCTAACATTGCAATGTTTGTTATAACGTCATTTGCCAGAGAGTTCTTGTTTCATAGCCTGTATATCTAGGTTGAAGGTCTGAGATTTACCTTGACAAACGAGCTGGCAATTCCCATGGAGTTCACTGGTCTGACCTGATGGATTCAGACGTCTCCCAACTGGCATCCGGGCATCCGACCAGGTTGGCCCTGGCACCTTTCAATGTCCCTTCAGTTAGACTACCACCAACGGCAGATTTATCAGTCAGAAAGTGGTTTCTGCTCTCACTGCTGTCCCTCAGCTAGGCCTAGGTGCAGGTAGCAGACACTGCTATAGTCCTCTGCAGCTCGCAGAGTTCTTTCACCTGCCACCGACCTGGAGGAGATCCGACGTTCCATTCCCAATTCACCCCCGGAGACCCCTGCACGGCGATGAGGGCGCTGCTTTGTAATTTTAGTTTACTTCTTCACGATCGATGCAATGTTGCAGTACATGGGAGTGTCAGCCCTTTCCAATGAGCCATCCCCAGTGACTGTCTGACACAGAACTCAGGAGATTTAACCCCACAATCACGCCCGTCAGAATGCGACAAACGGTTAAACAGAAACTTTTTACCGATGCAATAACAGCACCTTCCCTGCAAGCCAGTTTCCTCACTGCCACAAACACCTCCATTCCCCTCAGCTGCCCCTCTGTCCTCCAACATTCATGACCATCAAAAATACTGTTGGAAATACGCCTAAAACATCCATTAGCACCCTGGCTGCTCTCCTCCATCCACATCCTTCAGAAAAACTCTCTCCACCAGCTATTGGCTCAAACTTGTCATCCATTCTGGTAAAGGATCCCTACAAGCTGGCTAGGCCCAATGATGCATGCCTTCCACTGCCTGCAGGACGTTGGAACACCAATGGAACCCAGTCACTCCAAAACCATGCAGCTGAGTGAACAAGCTCCACAACCATCAGTGGTGAGTGTTGTATTATTTACACTTATATTTCTCTTATGTTTATAAACTTATTTTATTTTTAAAGTTATAGCATTTAGGAATGTACAGTATTGCAACTTATAGGGGATTGGATGGGAGCGAGCCCGGGCGGGCGCGTAGCTGATCACCGCCCGCGATCGGCTGCGCGCTGCCATTTACTTGGGCCGGCCAATTAAGGTGCTCCATGTGTGGGCAGGAGGGAGTAGGCCGAGTTGGGGGGGGGTGGGGGGGGCCCTGTGCTCTTTCGTGCATGCGTGCAAAAGAGCACAGAAATCTCCGAGGCACAGGGGAGATTACTTTGATTTTGGAAAATTTTAATAAAGGAAAAAAAAAAAAAAATTTTTTAAGACATGAACCCTCATGTGACAGTGTCATCTGAGCTGGGACATGTCAATGAATTTTATTAAAAAATTTTATTAAAGACTTTAAAAACCTTCATGAAACCTCGTCCCGCCTGTGGATGAGGTTTCATGATAAATGCGAAGGCCGCCTGGGCTCTTCGCCTGCCGCCAACCTTAACGTTGGACGGGGCAGCTCAATCAATTCGTTTTTAAATGGCCTTAACAGGTCTTTGACAGCGGAGTCGGCTGCGCGCCCACTGAACTGAAGATCTGAACGATGTGCGGTGATATTTTGCGTGTTGGAGAGCAGGCCCCGCTCCCGCTTGCCGACCCGAAGTTTCTGCCCATAATGTTTTTTTTTTTCTTTTGAGGAATGTCCAAAAGTACGGAACTCCAGTTTATATATCAATTCTTGTGGATAAGTTGGATTTGCTTAGTGCTGCTTCCCTTAAAGTTGCACTTTTCAAGAATGCAACAAGGATGTTAAAGTGAGGAATCTCTGGAGCTGGGGAATATAGGTGGGACAGTGCTGCCATTTCAGGAGAACTAATGTGTAAAAAGAGCACAATTATCAAAAAGCAGAGGTCAGTGGAACATAGAAAAATGAAACAGCTATAAGGACTTCAAAAAGCTGCTTAACACTTACAATCTTCCAAAATGGAAGCTGCTGTCCCCTTCTCACCTCATAATTCAATAGCCAAGATAAGTTGACACACTAACTTGATCAGTTCTATAATCAATGATATGATCAAAGGCTGCTGAACAGAAAGAGCACTTCAAATGTAGCAAAGCTCATGCTCCTCTCTTAAAGTATGAACGACTAAATAATTTAACTTGTCCAAACAACAAGGACTTGTAAGCAAGTTTAAGATGAACAAGAACACCTTGCTATCTGCAAACAATTAACCGAGGCTAACGCACCTCTAAGCTCGTCATTACACGCTCAAAATTATACTTCAGTACATATGTTTCCCATACCAAGTGCACTTAAATCTAGTCATATATTGGAGATGTTAGTAAACGGCACTGAAAATAACAATTACTCGATCAAATATACATAATGGGCAAAACTTGTGCCTTCAAAATTGAAGTGCCGTTGTGTTATTCACCAACTCCTGTAAGATTAGTCACAAGATAAAAACAAAGGCAATTCTGCTCATCATTTCTTACTTGAAGGATGGAGGTAGATGATATCTTTCACTGTGAACTCCCGAGGCTGGACCAGCTTGAGACAGTCAGTAATTAGGCTCAGCAGCAGGACCCAGGCCGATGCAGGCCGGGCTTCCATTGCTGCTCTTGGGCTTGAGCATACAGATATCCAATGAGATGCCTTCTTCCGTGGTAGAAAGTACCTAAAAACAAAGCAGCAAGTTTTCTGAGAGCAACTCCAAATAGTAGGAGGACAGCTAGTAAAGAACTGCTCAGCAGTTTGAGATGTATTTGGACAAGCTTACAGTTTTCACAGTCTGTCTCCCTGACACCAAAAATCATATTTAAGGCATTTATCTCACAGCAGATGAGGATTCCCTGCTTTAGCCACAGGACAAAGGATTCAGTTTCATTCAAACACACATCAAACCCACCGAGCCGATTCTCTTTGGCAATTGACTGACAATTCTGCCAGTGACGTCTCTTTCCTTGGCAGCACGTCAAGCAAGGCAGATGGGATGTTGGGCAGACGGCAAGTCAGGTCAGGGGGGGTTGGGTGGGGGTGTGGGGAGAAGGGAAGAAGCCTAAAACAGCTGCACGATTCGCCAGCTAAACAACAAAGAAAGTTGTTGAAAAACTGTCGGTCAACTCTAAAGCTTCGTCTCTTCCAGAATTTTCCTCAGGGTACGGTTTCGAGTAACTTGATTCGTTACATTTTCTATTTTTTTGGTTGAGGTATGAAAATGTCAAATCCACTTAGCCTTTACGAGCAGAACCTTTGCCTCAGTGAGCTACCACAGCATGCTTTCCCCCAGCTACTCATCCACCGCTGCTTCAGGCTTATACTATTATAACGCTGCGGCCTTTGCTTTGCCGCCATGCCCATAAAATTAACTGACAAATTCATGAAGCAAAGGATACAATTGCTCATTTGTCTGAGATGATTAACGTGGGGACATGTTTTCTTTACCATCATCAGATGAGGACACAAAAGGTTTCGGCTTCCTGATGGGGGAGAACGTTATTATAAATATTTTCCCTTCCAGCTCAGTGCACCTAATAAAAGCTCGATTCTCCCAAATTATAAAACCCTTTGTGAGCAGGGCAAGGCTTAATGCAGGCACACCACTGACCCCTATAATTCGTTCCATTCCTGTCTGCAGTTAGATTACATTACTAGCAGGTCAGAGGGAAAGCTTAGACTGTGTGCTTTGCTTTGGTGTGTTATGTTTGTCAACCACTTACTAAAAGGGATAGAGGAAAGCACTACGGCACATATCAGGAACGAACAATACATCCTGCTTTAAACTATTGCAAGTGTTTCTAAAGTCAATATTTATTATTCAAACAAAATGCCTTGTGTGGTGAAAATCCACTGATCACATACTTCCATTTGTACAGCCAAGCCAGTAGAATCCAAATTTGATAAGGAGTGGATGTGAATATTCAATTATTTGAATAAGGAGAATGAAAACTTTCTTCAAAAAGACTTTTAAGACTTGCTGATATCGTCATACAATGTAACAGGTGTGAAAACCCAATAACTCAAGCTTTATCAAATAAAAATGTTACAGAAAATGAACTACACCCCTCTATAGTTGTTCGTACACCTTCCACCAAAATGTCAGGTGTAATTACTTGCCAGGTATACAGCTAGGGTGCTGCTTAGATTTATGACAATCAATTAAAACAGCAATAAGAAATACATGTATTTACATTGCAATTTATTATATGATCAAGTCATCTTGTGTAATGAATTATTTTGGAGTGCTGTGGCTGCTGTTAGGTTAATGCTGCAGCCTGCAGCCACAGCAATTAAATAAATTATGGTTTTCATCAATTGAGGAACATTGACTAGGCCACCAAGCAAACTCCCTGTTTTCCTTTGAATAGAGCCGTGGGATCTTTATTATTCACATGAAAGGCAGATGGTGCCTGGATTTAACATCTCATTTGAAAGATAGCATCACTGAAAATGAGGCACTCCCTCAGTGCTGCACTGGAGTGTCAATCTAGATTATGTGATTAAGATTCTGGTGTGGGACTTGAACCTATAACCTTCTGAGTCAGAGGCGAAAGTATTTCCAACTGAGTCCAAATACCTCTTATTGGCTTTTATACAATCCTGACTGTGTTAGAACATACAATTTGCTATTAATTTGTGACAACACCAGTGTTTTATGGACAGATATCCCAGAAGTGAAGTTGTATCATATTACACCCATTTGGCATAAGATAGATGAAGATCCAAATTAAGGGGCCAACTTCCCATGGCCAAGCAGCTTTCGAAATGTGTCTGATACCTTAATGTTTTTGGCAATGTAAAGGTGCCCTTAGTGACCATTTTATAAGGGGATTAGGTACCTTGAATATGCTAATGTGGGTTTACATGCCAGTTTTACGGTCCATATAAGAAATTGGTTTGCCCTGAATGCAGCCAATGCCAGGCCTTCTGTGTTCAGGCTTACCTGATCTACATGAGGCCTAACCAATCATCCGTAAAGGGGACCATTGGAGACTGCCACCAAAGAGCTATTTTTTTTTAGAAAAAAGCTTAACATAGAGCCAAGAGGATCAGGGGAGTTTCACCTAGTTCCTCATTAAAGCTGGGGCACACAGTCATCCACTGCTCACCCCATCCCAATTGTTTTCCATTCCGCCAACCCCTGACCCCTCCTGATTCACCTCAGCACAGCCATGCAATATAAGTAAAGCACGGGCACCCAGTGCAGAGGGGGGCCGGGAGGGAGGAGGAGGACCTGCTCCTGGCCAAGTTAGCCATTAACATGTCCATGCAGCGGGTGATCGAGGGGGTCATCTAATCAGACTGCCTGCCCCTCTTCCGTAGCTACATTCGCACCTGGGTGTCCCTGGAGAGGGAGGATGCGGTGTCTGCCGGCACCATCGAGGCCTTCCATGCCCGGTGGACACCCCGGGGATTGGGGTGCTTTATGGACCCTCTTAATCACATTTTGGTTTGATGTTTGTGAGTTTCCTTTAAACTTTGTCTTTGGTTTTGCACCTACCCTAACTTAGAGGCTGTGTTTACTTTATCCCTCATTTTGTTAATTTAGTTTATTTGGTTGACTCAAAGAGTTAAAGCAGATACAGTGCTTGTACCAACCCAAGGAATGTTTCTCTCTCCTAAATTGCAGCCCATTTGTTTTGGTCAGAAATAAGCTGAGAATGGACATCTGCCTGTAGAGTGGAGCAACGTAGTTATTCTGAATTAGAAGGTCATGGTTTAAGCTGCTTCAGAAATTTGAGCTCATGTTCTATGCTGGCACTTCAGGCAGTGCAGCTCTGTTGCACATGCCATTTTTCAGATGAGACCTTAAATTAAGGCCCTGAATGCCATCTCAGGGGGGTGTAAAAGTTCCCATGGTACAATCTGAAGGGGAGCAGGGGAGATCTCCTGATGTCCTGGCCAACATCTCTTCCTCAACCAATACCTTAAAAAAAAAGTGATCTAGTCATTGGTTTCATTGCTACCATTTGCAGCCTCACTAAATGCAAATTGGCATTACATATCCTACATTATGAACAGTGATCATACTACAAAAGTACTTCACTGGCTGTAAATCACTGAGAAAATTCTGAAATCATGAACATTCAAGTTGTCTTCTTCCTTTAATACAGAGCTTCACAGACATCAGGGAAGATTTGTGATAGAAGCTGCAATTGTGTATGCAGATTCATTGGCCATAATTTTCCAACCCCTCCTGCCAGCGGAATCTTCCAGTGCCGCCAAAGTCAACGGATGTCTGAATGGCTTGCCACATCCACCATGGAGGAGCTCACTGCGGCGAGGCTGGAAAATCCCGGCCATTACTTCTGTGTTGCTGCTGGCTGTCGGAAATCTGCCCTATAGAGCAAGCATGAAGTAGACTGTAGCTGTTCTGATGACCTTGCTTTATGCCTGTGAAACCTGGGCAACATATTCACATCACATTAAGAAATGGAATCACTTTTCAGCTAAGCCCTCAGACAACTACTCAAGATCAGATGGCAAGGCAAATGAAAAGAGGAAATGCTCGGCAGAGAGAAAGAAACAGAGTTAATGTTTTAGGTCTAAAAACAAAAAAACTGCAGATGCTGAAAATCCAAAACACAAACAGAATTACCTGGAAAAACTCAGCAGGTCTGGCAGCATCGGCGGAGAAGAAGAGCTGACGTTTTGAGTCCTCATGACCCTTCCACAGAACTTGACAGTTCTGTCGAAGGGTCATGAGGACTCGAAACGTCAACTCTTCTCTTCTCCGCCGATGCTGCCAGACCTGCTGAGTTTTTCCAGGTAATTCTGTTTGTGTTAATGTTTTAGGTCGTTGATCTCTCATCAGAACACCAATCTGAAACATTATCTCTGTTTCTCCCTCCACAGATGATGTCAGACCCCTTAGGCCTTTCCAGCATTTTCTGTTTTCATTCCAGATTTCCAAAATCTGCAGCATTTTGCTTTGACAAGACAAGATTCCAGATATCGACATTCTTAAGAAAACATATGCCAAGCAAAGATGGTGTGATCAATAAGGCACAGGTGGTCAAGTCATGTGGTGCAATGGCTGATAGTGAGTCCCAAAGATGACCTTTTAAGGCGTATTGTCAACAGGGAAGCAATGCTATGGATGTCAGTCAAAGCAATAGAACTATTGATTAAAGCAACTCTGAAGCATAGACATCAAGAGTGGGAACAACTTGCATAAGGTAAGAAAGCACATCGAAAAACTTCAGTGAGCTCCTCCATGGTGGATGTGGCAAGCCATTCAGACATCCATTGACTTTGGCGGCACTGGAAGATTCCGCTGGCAGGAGGGGTTGGAAAATTATGGCCAATGAATCTGCATACACAATTGCAGCTTCTATCACAAATCTTCCCTGATGTCTGTGAAGCTCTGTATTAAAGGAAGAAGACAACTTGAATGTTCATGATTTCAGAATTTTCTCAGTGATTTACAGCCAGTGAAGTACTTTTGTAGTATGATCACTGTTCATAATGTAGGATATGTAATGCTGAACATAAATACCAGCTGAGGATTGTTGCACTTGAAAAATCAAAATTCCCAACCAGGTGAATCCAGGGTACTGTTCAATCTGTGGGCCTTCATTACAAACAAAAATAAATCTCAATCACCCAAGGACTACAGGAAAATGAGATGGACATTCCAGCTGTTTTCTTCAGCAGTGAAAGATGAACAATAACAATGTCAGATGGGCAATGTTGTGAATGCAAACTTCATATAAGTTTGTTAATCTAAAGCATAGAAGAAATGCTCCTCTAAGCATCATTAATTGGATTAAAAACAAAATTGGTACTACACAAAGAATAATGGACTGATTAGATGCAGAATAATGGATGCCGGATGCAATTGTATGGAGAATATGGATTGTATGGAGGTAGCCTGCAGTGACAGCATAAAGAATAATATATATCTGAAGGTAATTATATGGAAAATGACAGGTACTAGGGGATGATTACATAGAGAACTAAGGGGTTATTAAATGATTGTCTTCTAATAGAGCTGTTCACATAATGTAAAAGCTATGGAACAGTTTCAGAAGTTTATCATTGAAACTAAAGGTAAGATTAAAATCTTAGAATCACTGATGATGTGTTGTTGTTTGATGTGTTCACTGTTTAAATACTGTATTTGAATAGTTTTTGTTGTAACATGCGCTGACAATGCAGATCTCTTTGGCAACTGTGTTCCATTATTCTTGGTACATGATGGCATTCACATAAAACGGTTAATAACCATTATTTTATTAAAGCATAACTGCTGGTGACTACAAGGAACTCTTTCTTCGTACATCATGTAATAAGGTTGAAAAACGTACAATATAACTCTAAAATACAACCTCAGAACAACCAGAACTTGACTCTGTGATAGTACAAAGGAGCGTTTTTGTTCCCACAGTGTGCAGAGAAAAAGCAAGAGTTCAGGTTCAGAAGATAAGGTGCGTGGGAGCACCAATTCACAGCCACATTGTTAAACCAAATGTAAATATGGTGCAGTGGTCTCCTGATAGATATTGTCTTAGTGAGAAATTAGCTTGGCTAAATGTCTTTTATGGCAATGTTGTGCTTGGACCTGGAATTCCATGTGGCTGGGAGTGACTGAGAAGTGGCCTGCAGCCAACAATATTATCAACTGGAACAGAACCTGTGTTGGTTTCGTGTTCAGACTTATTTGGCTGACATGACTTTGTTCTCCTGTCAAACAAACTGCATATCATAAACCATTCGGACATTTCAAAATTTTGCTGCTACAACAATAGCTGACAACAGTACTGAAATAACAGTATTTTGAAAAGTCCAAATCATTTACAATATGTATTTGGTGTTTGTCAATGACATAAGATGAATTTCTTATATATTGGTATTTTCAGGAATGCCTAGTCAGAGCTCCTGTTTACAATGCAGTTTGTGACCGTACCCTGCTCCATCGATGTTAAGGCTTTCAAGCAGTTAACCTGTTTTAACCTCCAGCAGCAATTTTATTTTCAGCTTTGCACTCTTGCCAATGAGGTTGGCTGCTTGAAGCAGAAATTTGGGTTTACTGCTGTACAGGGTTTTCTGACCATTTCAATGCATGTCTGGGAAGTCATGCACAGCCGCCAGTTGAATGTGGTCTGATATGCGCCACCCTGCCGGCAGGGAAGCAGAGCTGGAAAATTAACCCTAAACACAGAAGGAAAGCCAAGGGGAGAACATCCCTTAAGACAGTGAAATCTTCTATACCATCCACCTAAATCGTGAGTGACACTAATTCCTGGGAAGAGGCCAAAGAGGAGAAAAAAATAAAGCTGTGACCAACTTCAGGAAAAAGTGAGGGTATTTTCTCCTCGCCTCCTGAAAGTGATGGAACAAAATCCCTCTGATCACGGTTATCCATGATGCATCACTTGATGTGCTAAACAGTCTCCCCTCCCCCTCAAAGTACACCTCAATGTCCTTGGGAACCTGCCAGGTCTTCACTTATTGGGAACCCAAGTTAATTGCTAATAGATTCAGAAATATAACAAGTTATTCTTTTGCTACAAGGGTCAACTAAATTAGAATAGAACGTGAGAAAACACCAGCAAAGTCTCATTAAACCAAACTGTTCCATACATGCATTTGGGTCATTTTCTGGATGTTTATGTATGAAGGCAATTAAAGTGAATGACACATCAGCAACTAAGACAGCAAAGCCAAACATTTTTCAAAGTGTGCAAATTACCTCAAGAGGACTCACTTAATGTAAAACCTGCTCCCACTGAAATAATGAGTATAGGCTAAGAGGAGGATAATAAAACCAAAGTCAACCATGGTTTCCACTCCTGAAAACTATTTAGAGTGAGTGTGTTGGAATTTTACAGTCCCTCCCACTGGCGGGATTTTCCAATCCCGCCAAAGTCATTGGCCTTCTGAACGACTCGCCATATTTTCCAGCTCCACCCCCACCACAACAGGGCTGTAAAACTCCGCCCTATGTGTACAAGAGGGCAGGGTCGGTGTCAAGAAGATATAATGTTATTGAAAATTCAAATCCCAGAGGAAACTTGAAACGACTCTGTCGAAGGGCAGGATTTTTCAGTTGGCATGTGGGGGCGGGCCCAACATGTAAAATGATGCGCGATGACATCGGGCATGTGTCCCAACGTTATCGAGCTGTCTTGCGATGTTTCATTCAGCAGGCACACGTTGGAGTTGGCTGCATGCCCGCCAGCATGTAAAAGGCCTATTAAGGTCATTAAAGTGATTAAGCTAATTATTAATGCTGCCTGACCAACCTTAAGGCTGGAGGGCAGGCAAAAAGGCCAAGCGGCCTGTGCGTTTTTAAGGATCAGCGAACAGGATGAGGTTTCCTAAGGCTTTCATTAAGTTAAAAAATTTCCTACATATAAAAACATGTCCTATCTCATGTAGTCACAAGAGGGGACACGTTTAAATAAGTTTTTACTCCATGTATTTAATATTTTCGGTAGCATACGGGAAAGAGCGCTGGCCCCAACTCTCTCTCCTCCACCCACCTGCACAGGTAGTGCTGAGCGCTACCGCTCGCATCTTACCCTGGTCGGGCCTTAATTGGCACACCCATGTAAAATGGCAGCGCGCGGAGCCGATTGTGGGCAGCGATCAGCTCCGTGCCCACCCCCACTCACTCCCGCTGAGCCCACCCGCCACCTGAAAAATGCAGGCCCATGTGTGTCTTAATTGGATTAAAGCCAGCTAGTCTGGTTGCTTTGATGTATAGTAGTTTAGAGTTTAGTGATGTTAATTAGGTAAACGTAAGGAGGGTAGAAGGGAAAGTGTAAATTTGCATTTGTTAAAAGAAAGACTGTGGGGGAAATCTTATACCTAGCTAGAAGACACCAAGCAATGTGTTTATTTTTTCAGCTTCCTATTAAACTGGTGGGATGAATGGGTGTTATTGTGAGAAGAGATAAAGTTAAAAGCCTGGTGATACAATGGAAAATTTAAATTCAAAGAGAAAGTTACATATAAAAGGAGAAGGTGACTGTGTGTAAGCTGGAGGCATTTTAAGATTCAACAAGTGTGAGAAACCTCCAGCTTGTAAACCTCAAATCTGTCTGCAAGGACCCAGAGTTGAAAGAAACTCAGTTTGAATGTGACTGTCCAGGGTGTCCTCTGCCAGGTGTCTATTTAAATTTATGAGATTTACTGTTGTCTTACTGAGGGTGTAACTAAGAGTCAGATTAATTAGGGGATTTTTGTAGTTATTATAGTAGTAATTTTGTTGACGTATGTTTGTGTTTATAGTCTTTGTATTTATAAATGTTTAATTTAGTTTTATAACAAACCTCCTGTGACTCGGTGGTCTTATTCCAAAGTCCAAAGTATTCCTTCACAGAGGTTAGCAGGATGAAAAACCAATGCTAGATAATTCACTTTACCAGAAGAGGTGACTTCTACAAAAAGATAGGCACAGAGAGATTAATTAGTCTTGTAGGCGATGATAGTCCCAGTAGAAACAATATAGATGCAATGCAGGCATTCAAACCTGGACAGAGGTTTTGTGCTTTTGTGCCCTTTTCCGTGCTGTTGCTTGGTAGATGGAAGGTGGCAGGCTGATTTGCAGTACAGCAAGACAATATAACTGGTTCTCCCAGCTGTTGGGGCAGGGGGGGAAGTGAGGGGTGGTCATGTCACATGACTCCCACCTCTCTTCTTTGGGTTTGACAAAGGGCATACATTCCTTTGTCTGAGTTCCTGAGATTGTTAATCAGCCATTAAGAATTTGAAAGGAAGGTTGCAGGGTTCTTTGTCCTAGCAGACTAGTGGCCAGGCCTGGCTTATGAAATGTTTTGTATAATTCCCTTTGAATTTAGTCTCTGCAGCCCACATGTCTCTTCAGAGATAACGTGGCACAAATACTGTCAGATTAGCTCCTACTCTTTGATGATCAGAGCCAGTCATGGCTTCAGTCATTTTAAAAGAATATTGTCCAGTTTTTCTCCGGTACATCGACGATTACTTCAGTGCTGCTTCATGCTCTCGTCTGGACCTGGAAAAATTTATTAATTTTGCTTCCAGTCTCCACCCCTCCATCACTTTCACATGGTCCATCTCTGAAACTTCCCTTCCCTTCCTTGATCTCTCTGTCTCAATTCCTAGTGATAGACTGTCCACCAATATCCATTACAAGCCTACCGACTCCCACAGCTACCTCGACTACAGCTCCTCACACCCCGCTTCCTGTAAGGACTCCATCCCATTCTCTCAGTTCCTTCGCCTCCGTTGCATCTGTTCTGATGATGCCACTTTCAAAAACAGTTCCTCTGACATGTCTTCCTTCTTCCTTTACCGAGGTTTTCCACCCACGGTGGTTAACAGGACCCGCAACTGTGTCCAGCCCATCTCCCGCGCATCCGCCCTCATGCCTTCTCCCTCCCAGAAACATGATAGGGTCCCCCTTGTCCTCACTTATCACCCCAACAGCCTTCTCATTCAAAGGATCATCCTCCGCCATTTCTGCCAACTCCAGCATGCCACCAACAAACACATCTTCCCTTCACCCACCCGGCAGCATTCCGCAGGGATCGTTCCCTCCGGGACACACTGGTCCACTCCTCCATCACTCCCTACACCTCAACCTCCTCCCACAGCACCTTGCCATGCAACCGCAGAATCTCTATACCTGCCCCTTTACTTCCACTCTCCTCATCGTCCAAAGGCCCAAACACTCCTTTCAAGTGAAGCAGAATTTCACTTGCACTTCCCTCAATTTAGTCTATTGCATTCGTTGTTCCCTATGCGGTTTCCTCTACATTGGAGAGACCAAACGCAGACTGGGTGACTGCTTTGCAGAACACCTTCGGTCTGTCCGCAAGCATGACCCAGAGCTCCCTGTCGCTTTCCATTTCAACACTCCACCCTGCTCTCTTGCCCACATGTCCGTCCTTGGCTTGCTGCATTGTTCCAGTGAAGCCCAACGCAAATTGGAGGAACAGCACCTCATCTTCCGACTAGGTACTTTACAGCCTTCCAAACTGAATATTGAGTTCAACAATTTTAGATCATGAACTCTCTCCTCCATCCCCACTCCCTTTCCGATCCCCCTTTTTTTCCCAATAATTATATAGATTTTTCTTTTCCCACCTATTTCCATTATTTTTAAATGTATTTCCATCCATTGTTTTATCTCTACCTTTTAGCCTTTTTTGATTCCTTCACCCCACCCTACCCCCAATAGAACTATCTGTACCTGGCTTGTCTTACTTTCTACCCTTAATTAGCACATTCCTTAGATAATATCACCACCTTGAACACCTCTTTGTCCTTTTGTCTGTGACATCTTTTGGTTATCTCCACCTATCACTGGCCCTCTATCCAGCTCTATTTGTCCCACCGTCCCCCTTAAACCAGCTTATATTTCACCTCTTTTCTATTTTTCCTTAGTTCTGCTGAAGAGTCATTTGGACTCGAAACGTTAACTGTGTTCCTCTCCGCAGACGCTGCCAGACCTGCTGAGTTTTTCCAGGTATTTTTGTTTTTGTTTTGGATTTCCAGCATCCGCAGTTTTTTGCTTCTACATTAAAATTTTAGGTATTAGGCATGAAGGTATACGTGTTTGTGTGTGTGTGTGTGTGTGTGTGTGTGTGTGTGTGTGTTTGTGTGTGTGTGTGTTTTTCATAAAAATAAAGTGCGAGATCTTAGCACCGTTACAGCTGGCAAAAGGGGCCATGGCAGTTTGGGGCAGGAGAGGCTCCGGCTTTCATTCTGGGGCCCAGTGGAGCCCTCTTCCTCTCCCTGTGACCACGCAATGGAAGGTAAAACACAGAACAGTTTGAGCCTTCTCATTTCCCTCAAAGATCCCAGCTCTCTTCAGCCTGACAGGAAAGTTGCAGCACCTTACTCATTCAAGTCAAGGTAAAATCTTAGCTGGGGCCAAACAACATCACCACAGCACAATCTCTATACTTAACCTATGCTGCCAGGGCTGGGAGGGTGGCTTGGCTGTCTGAAGAAGCCAGAGGGGAGAAAAGGTGATCAGTGGGGATTTGAGTGGCATTCCTGAGGGTAATTTATTTCCCACTCACCTAGTTTTGCAGGGAGGGTAAAGTTAAAATTGCTCTAAATGACACAAACTGAGGCATAAACACTCCACTGTGATCCATTGCCTGCCCCCAGTCACAGCATTGAAATTTCTCTCCTCCACTCCTTGTTTCAGGAAATGCAGGAAAGCCACTGAAATGTAATAATAACAAAAGGAGTTTTAATATCTGAGACCATCAATAGGCATATTATTTCAAACCTTCATAGTATTTTCCTGTGCATAATAGACAAGGACAAAAACCCAATTCTGATGTCTGCTTCCAAGCATTGAAAAAAAAAATCAATATCAGGAGCGTAGAAAACTCTGTCATATCCAGATAATACTGTTATTAATAAGCAATCATTTCCCTAATGAGGTTTTGGTTGATCAAGGATAGCATATCATGTACACACAGCACAGGATGCGGTATGTCATTCAGCATTCTCCAGTCAGGGGTAAGGCAAAATAGAATGCGATTTGTGTTTTCAAGTAGTGCTATCAGATAAATTTAAATCCTGGCATGCCCTCCTCTTGATCACTAATAACAATAATTTACCACGAGACAGCCATATTCAGGTTACTTAGGCTGGGTAAAGGAATTATGGGCTCCCTGAGGTACCTGCTTTGCTATCATTACCATTTCAAAGCAACCAGGCAGGCATATCTAATGTTAATAGGCGTTTATGGTGTTCTCTGGTGCACTACATGACAAGTATGTACACGAATTACTCAATACCATTCTAAGTAAGTCATATAAGGATCCCACCCTTCCATATCTTTATTTGATTTTGAAAACGATAGAGCAGTACATCCTCACAAAAATGGTCCTTAAAAACATAAACAAGGAGCCTGTGGGCTCTCAAGGTATTACCTCTCCTTTTTAAGCAACCGAATTTCCAATCTCAGGGCGATACTACATTATTATTGAAATTATCAAGCTATTGTCACATCGCTGAATTAAGAATTACTGAGGGGAAAGGTGCGTTTTATAGTATGCTTTGTCACAAGTAACAGGTTCAAATGGTATGCATATATTCTTTTATTATTAAAAAAAGTATTTCAAACAAACAGTCTGTGAAAGGACTATTCAGAAATTACAATCATAAAAAAGTGACATTGCAAAATATCAGATGATTTATTACTACACAATGCCAACAAAAAGTGTGCAGGGTTACATTTTTGGGTAGTTCCTAGATTACTTTTTTCAGATTATTTTGGTTTTTGCACCTTAAATCATCCTGATGGGTGAGGCCCAACCTGCCATACCTCAGAAAGTATATCTTTGCCTGGAGGTCTAGATAAACGTTTGAAAACATGCCAAGGAAACAAACAGCAAACCCTGTCAAGTAATTGCTTTTAGCTACTGGGTTTACCTTATCTCTTCAAAAGGTGACAGAGTATTACATCAAAGCTTGTGTTAAACTTAAAATAACAAGCATGTTTTGCGGAATTATTACAGCACAGAAGGAGGCTATTCAGCCCATTGTGTCTGTGCTGGCTTTCCGAATGAGTAATTCCTCTGCCTTCTCCCTGTAACCCTGCACATTTTTCCTTTTCAGACAACAATCCAATTCCTTCTTCAATGGCTTACTTGAGCCTGCCTCCACCACACACTCAGGCAGCGCACTCCAGATACTAACCACTTGCTGTGTGAAAAAGATGTCTCCATTGCTTCTTTTGCCAAGTACCTTAAATCTGTGCCCTACTGTTCTCGATCCTTCCACCAGTGGGAACATTTTTCCCTATCTGCTCCATCCAGACTCCATTTAATTTACAAAAGGTGAATTTGTGCATAAGGTAATTATCGCTTATATAATTTTTTTTTGTTGTTCAGAACTTCAGTCAGAAACATTTTATATCATATATTGAGTAATTCTACTTTTGTATTGCTTTAAAAGGAGGTCCAAGCTTTACATCTTGCAATCATCAGGACAGTTGCAAAAATACCAACATAAGGGGAAAACAACAATTTATACTGTATGTGAAGGGAGCTGATTGGTTGGCAAGTGGCATTGCCATGGAGAATGCACGAGTGATGGCGACTAACATTTAACTGCCAAGCATTGTTTGAAGTTTAAACCTGGCAGCTTGACCCTGATTGGTCAAGGCATTGGCCTGGGGAATAAGTCAGTGAATGGCAGTCACTTATTTTGTTTAGCTGAAACAGGCGCAATTTACATGTTCATTCTGTCTGCAAAGAACAGGTCCTGTGTATTCATTTATGTAGCTTCCAGTGCAAGCAAATGCGCCACACTGGGAGTCCGACTGACAATCTTAAATTGGTTGCAGCGTTATTCTTAGCACACTGAGGATTATTTAGCAAACGTTGTCCAATCATGGAATCACATCTAATGTTGAACAGTGTGTTTTGAGTTTTGCAAGCACGGGCTGTTTGGATACAGTCTGTACCCTGTCCGCTGCTGCGTTAAACACTTGAATTAGTCTCCATTATTGCTGTTCTTACTCCAGTTTTAAATTGTACATTAAAGCCACTATTTAAATATAATTTGTTGCTAATGTGTCCCAAGGCACATCAAAAAAGGTATGATCAGCCAAAATTGATTGCCGAGACAAGAGATAAGTAATTAGGAAGAGTGACCAAATGTTTGGTCAAAAGATGTGGGTTTTATAAAGGGTTCCAATGGAGGAGAAGAATGTGGAGAGGCAGACCGGTTGAGGGCAAGAATTCCAGAGCAAACATCAACATAATTGACTATAGTTATTGTTGAAAATGCCAGTTTTCAGAAATATTTCATGACATTGGAAGAAAGTGTCAGAAATGTAAATTATGAGCAGAAACTGGAGAAGTATTTAAATCCTCAGCTTTGAATAGAAGTGGCCAAGAAGGATCTATTGAGACGTATAATAAAGAATATGAAAAAATATTAATCTAGCAAATTACATCAAATTGAAGAGAGAGAAAAGGACAAGATAACTTGGGTTTGAATGAGTAAAAGACAAATTTAGGATCAAAATCAGGAATGACTTCCTTTATTCAAAACTATCTTGTGGTATTACATTTGCTCTTCTCAATACTCTGTTCCCTCGGAACACACCTAGCCTGCCCTAACCCCATGAATTGATTTCAAAACACCTCATTGTTGCTTTCCAGCATCCCCATGAATTCAATCGAGTTGGCTGTTTCTATGAATATACTCTATTTCACTAATGCTGGGCTTTTCCAGGTCACCCTGATCTCCCATTGGTGATTGTTTATTTGTTCATTCAGCCCTGTAAATAGACAGCGAATCAGGTGCTTCCTTCATAGGCAAGCACTTCTCCCTGCCTGACATAGTTGGAATCGCTGTGCGGAGACAATTCAGTCCGCCTGGGTGCAGGGCTAGAAAGAATGGCTGAGGGCACTGGATATTGCAAAGGCTATGGGCCCTGACAACATTGCGGCAATAGTACTAAAGACTTTTGCCCCAGAAATTGCTGTGTCCCTAGCTAGCCAAGCTTTTCCAGTACAGCTACAACACTGGAATCTACCTGGCAACGTGGAAACTTGCCCAGTTAGTCCTGTACAAAAAAAGCAGGACAAATCCATACCGGCCAATTACCGCTCCATCAGTCTACTCTCGATCACCAGTAAAGTGATGGAACGGGGCGTCGACAGTACTATCAAGTAGCACTTACTCAGCAATAACCTGCTCATGGAAGCTCAGTTTGGGTTCCACCAGGGCCACTGAGCTCCTGACCGCATTACAGCCTTGGTCCAACATGAACAAAGGAGCTAAACTCCAGAGTTGAGGCAAGAGTGGCTGCCCTTGACATCGAGGCCGCATTTTACCCAAGTGTGGCATCAAGGAGCCCTAGCAAAACTGGAGTCAATGGGAGTCAAGGGAAAATTCTCCGCTGGTTGAATTCCTACCTAGCTCAAAGGAAGATAGTTGAGATTGTTGGAGGTCAAATCATCTCAGCTCCAGGACATCACTGCAGGAGTTCCTCAGGGTAGTGTCCTAGGCCCAAACATCTTCAGCTGCTTCATCAATGGTCTTCCCTCCACCATATGGTCAGAAAAAGGCATATTCGTTGATGATTACACAATGTTCAACACCATTTGTGATTCGTCAGATACTGAAACAGTCCATGTTCATATGCAGCAAGACCTGGATAATATCCAAGCTTGGGTTGTTAAGTGGCAAATAACATTTGCATCACACAAGCGCCAAGCAATGATCAACTCCAACGAGAGAGAATCTAACCATCCTCTCTTGATATTCAATGACATTACTATTGCTGAATCCTCCACTATCAACATCCTGGGGCTACCATTGACCAGAAATTGAACTGGACCAGCCATATAAATCAGCAGATCAGAGACTGGGAATTCTGGAGCAAGTTACTCACCTCCTGACTCCCGAAAGCCTGTCCACCATCTACAAGGCACAAGTCAGGAGTATGATAGAAAACTCTCCACTTGTTTAGATGAATGCTTCTCCAACAACACTCAAGCTCAACTCCATCCAGGACAAAGCGGCCAGCTTGATTGGCACCCCATCCACCACTTAAACAGTCACTCCCTCCACCACTGGCGCATAATGGCAGCCGTGTGTACCATTTACAAGATGCACTTCAGCAACTCACCAAGGCTCCTTCAATAACACCTTCCATTTCCGCAATCTCTACCACCTGAAAAGGACAAGGGCAGCAGATGCCTGGGAACACCTCCACCTGCAAGTTCCTCTCCAAGCTAACACCATCCTGACTTGGAACTACATCGCCGTTCCTTTACTGTCATTGGGTCAAAATTCTGGAACTCCCTTTCTAACAGCACCGTAGGTGTACCTACACCACATGGCCCGCAGCGGTTCAAGAAGGTGACTCACCATCACCTTGTCAAGGTCAACTGGGGTTGGGCAATAAATGCTGACGTAGCCAGCAATGCCCACATCCCATGAACAAAAAAATAAAAAATGATCTACCTTGACAACCTTCTAGGTGCACGCCTTTTTGTTCAGTCTCCATCCCAAACATCAAACTATTAATATTATAACTACTGGCCGGATGAAAAGACTACACAGTTTGTAGCTTTTATAATCATTTTGCAGCACTTCATTTCATTTCGTCTTGACAGTGAAGAATTTCTGAAGCAAATTGCTTTACAGCCCCTGGTCCTATTTATCTGGCTATTTGATTCATGTAATTGTAGCCTTGCTTTGGTTACGGTTATTAACTCTTACTATTATTTAACACTATGGAGGGACCACCATATTAGGAAACCACAGACAAAGATTTTCTCTGTGCCTTATGTATAATAAGCTTGTGATTTTCTTTCACAGAGCGGAGAGGAAATCTGATCTCCACCTTAATCGGCCTTAGTCCCAGCACTCAATCTGAGAGTGTTACTGGGAGTAATTTTGACTTTGGGCAATTGTATGGAAAGCACAATATCACTTGACCACCCAGGAGACACCTCTCCTGATAATGGTTTCCTTCAAAGCTCAGGCCCAATTTAAAATTATAGTCGGTGCCCAATGACATCTTCAAACCCCTATCGGCTTTGGTCAGGTGGGGTAAGTGCCCATCCAGAAGCCTGATTGCTACTCATGACCGGCTGCTTTCCAGCAGTGAAATAACCCAATGTATTTTAATTACCAATGAGGTGTGAAGGGTTAAAATTATCCTCATGAAATCATTGGTGCAGTGAGCAGCATTAAAAAGTGAAATATAAAGAAATTAATAAAGATACTCATTGCATAAGTATGATATTAAACAGATTTTATGGGGTGGGGATGCATATTGCTTGCAACCACCACCCCCTCCAAAAAACCACTTCTGGTAGAAAACTTGTCTTGAGGCCACTGACTTTAAAAAGGGCTGACCCTCAGCGATGATACGTTGAGAGCAGCTTCAACAAGGGAAGAGTGGGACTTCTGCCCCTCAGGGAAAGGAAGTCCTGCCCTCAAGAATTGCCAGCCAACCTGACTGGCCGGCAGTTGATTAGTCCCACCAGCGACAAAACATAGTAGTGGCCGCTGCTGGCACTACAAGGCAGTCCCAAGAAGATGATCCACGGATGCCAGATTGAAGGGTACGTTTTTGGGCAGGGATGGATTGGGGAGCCTAGGGAGGGATGTGAGGGGGCGGGGTTGGAGTTGGCTTTTGGAGGCCGCAGAGTTGGCACAAAGGATGGGTGGCAATCTTTGGGAGGTTGCCCCCATGGACACAGGGGATCACCCAAAGCAGGTAAACTCCTCCTTCCAACATAGCTCAAGTTGTAAAAGTAGTGAGCTGGCCCCCTTTATTCTTCTTTCCCAACCGCTTGTATTATTGTGGAGGAGGCAGACTGAGGCCCTTAACTGGCCATTAATTGGCCATTTAATGGTCTCAATAGGTCTAAAGATTGGTGGGCTGACTGGCTCTTTACCTTCCCATAGAGGACAGCTTGGGGATGGTTGGGGAGCTGGAGGGATAGCCACCTGTTTTATTTTACTCGTCTCCCTGCCCTCCACCTGCAAACACACCAGCAGGAAACCGTAAAAATTCCACCACTCCACCATCCCCCCACACCTCCACAAATCTTTTTTGGATGGGGTCAGACAGATAATGCATTTTGAAAAGAAGCACATGGTTATAAAAGCTTACAGAGGCAGCATTTTGTGTTTTGAAAAATTATCTTGAACATGGGAAAAGATCAGAATGAAGAGGTTAAAGAGTTTACCTCACATTTACAGGCCAAAGCTGTCAGCTCCCATCAACGGTCTGCAGAATACACAGCACAATGGCAAAAGGTTCTGTCCCAATTAATTTTGGGCTGTTAGTTGTCGAACAGAATGAGTTTTCAGATTACTCATTAGTATAGAAATCACCCATCCTTTTGACTATTATTAATTATTAATCTACCATCTCTGCTGTAACCCTAAACAGTGGCACAGGGAGGGGGCTCATAATTCAATATATCTGTCATGCAGGATTTCTCTGATACTGACTCTACTGTTGTAAAAATGTCTTTTTAACCCTTACTACAACTAGCATGGGATTAATTTTGTTCCCTCTCTTTGACTTTTCCCCAGTTCTTGCACCATTCCCAAGACCAGTAGTACAGCGAGGTGATCTCATCCCAGTTACGACTGGGAAGTGTGTAGAATGGCTCCGATAACTCTTCCTTCAATTTCTCCACTCTCTGCCAGCCCATTCTTAAAATGCACTACTGCTCATTGACATTGAACCGAAATATATCATACATTAGCCAAGATGATTAATGGTTAAAAAAGTGATTTCTTGTAAGTCTGATAGCTCAGTGAGCAGCCAAGGTGGACAGTCCAAGAGAGGAGATTCAATTTCCAATTTCTGCTCTGTTAGTTTATCTCCGTTATAGGGTTACCACACTTTGCTGCTATGTATGGGTTAGGTAAAGGGAAGTTACTCAGGATTCCCATTCCTGATTGCCATCCACTGACTCTTGCTGGAAATGTGTTTACTGAGGACAAGATAGGTTTAAGCTGTGATTGCATTGCCTATTCCCAAGTTGATGAGCTTCCTTACTCACTGTCAAAGCTCACACATAGGTCTAATTCCGCAAAGTACATGGAGGTGCCAATCATTATTAAGAAATCAGTGGGCAGAATTTTCACCTTGGTTGGCGGGTGCACGCCCCACCCGCTAGAGTGTGAAATGACGCGTGTTGACGTTGGGCGAGCGTTCCGACATCAACGCGCAGTTGCGCAATAGTTCAGTCAGCGGGCGCGTGCATGAATAGGCAGCACACCCGCCAACAGTTAAAAGGCCTGTTAAGACTATTAAAATATCAATTAACTTAAATTTTTTGCTGTTTGTCCAACCTTACAGTGGGTGGGCAGCTGAAAAGGCCAAGCGGCCTTTGCATCTTTTTGGAAACCTCATCCACGGGCGGAATGAGGTTTCCAACATCAAATAAAAATAAAATAAAACTTTTTAAATTTCACTTATTACATATCCCTACTCATGGAGCAGAGTCGCATGAGGGGACACGTTCTATAAGGTTTTTCAAATCTTTATTTTTTTAAAAAACAACTCTGTGCCTCGGAGATTCTCAAGCGCACACTCGCGTGCATGCGTGAAGTTCGTGCTCGCTCCGTTCGCTCTCCTTCCTCCCCCCCACCCCCGCACAGGCAGTGCTGCTGCTCGCATTTCACGCTGGGTGGGCTTTAACTGGCTTGTCAGCGCGAAATTCCTGCCTTGATCGCAGGCAGTGGTCGGGACCCCGCCTGCCTGCTGAGGTCAAAATTCTGCCCAGTGCCTTATAAAGGAGAAAGGCTTATCTTTCATACCTTTTACAACCTCAGAACGTCCCAAAGTGCTTTATGGCCAATGAAGTACTTCTGAAGTGTAATCACTGTTGCAATATAGGAAACCTGACAGCTAATTAGTGCACAGCTGGATCCCACAAACAGCATTATTATAATGGCTAGATAATCTGTTTCTCGTGACACAAAAGCAAAATACTGTGGATGTTGGAAATCCTTCCAGATCAAAATGACCTTTCAGAAATGTTAACTATGTTTCTCTTCGCAGCTGCTGCCTGACCTACTAAGCATTTCCAGCACTTTTTGTTTTCATTTCTGTTTTTAGTGATGTTATTCAAGGGATAAATATTGGCCCTTAAACTTTGCAGAAATCCCTCGTACAAGTTTAAAATAATGCCATGGGATCTTTTACATTCATTATAAGGGCAGATGGAGCCTCAGTTTAACATATTCAAATGACAGCACCTCAGACAATGCAGCACTCCCTCAGTAGTGCACTGGAGTGTCAGCTTAGGTTTTGTTCTCAAGCTTCACATGCAGGACTTGAACATACAACCTTCTGACTCAGAGGCAAGTGCGCTATCTGAGTCTTGGTTGAGGTCAGGAAGTGAAGTAGAGGAAAATGGCAGAAAGCCGAATGGGGAAAAAAATAATGGAGATTTAAAATACATATGTGTCATCCTATTAATTGTAAGCTCCATATGAGCCCTTCTGTTGGGAGAGGAAGTGAAAGGGTAAACTGTTATCAGAGAGCTAAAAAGGTTTCTTGAATGACAGTTATCCATACATCAACTGTACTTCAAAGGAAAGAGCTTTGGGATGCCCTAAAGTTTCAGTAAGGCACAATATGATAAGAGTAGATAGGAAGAAATCTTTTCCATTGGCAAGAGAGCTGATAGCCAGATGATTAACAAAGAATCAGAGGTAGATGAGTTATTCTGATATGGAATGCACTGCCTATATACGTGGTTGCAATTGGTTCAATAATGACTTTCAAAAGGGAATTGGGTATATATTTGAAAAGCGAAAAATAAATCGCTGGACTAAGGGGAAGCAGCAGTGGAATGGGATTAATTGGATAATTCTGCTGAGAGGACTGAGAAGCAACCTCATTGAAATCTGCAAAATTCTGAGGGGGCTTGACAGGATGGATGCTGAGAGATTGTTTCCATTGGTCAGGGAATCTATAATGCAAGGGCACAGTCTCAGGATAAGGTGCTGATCATTTTGGACTGAGATGAAGAGGAATTACTTCACTCAAAGGGTTGTGAATTTTTGGAATTCTCTACCTCAGAGGGTTGTGAATGATCCATCGTTGAATACATTTAACGCTGGGATAGATTTTTGGTCTCTCAGGGAATCAAGAGATATGGGGGGTGGGCGGGCAAGTGGATTTGAAGCCCGTGATCAGCCATGATTGTATTAAATAGCAGAGCCGGCTCAATGGGCCATATGGTCTATTCCTGCTCCTATTTCTTGCGTTCTTGGATAGCTTTTTCATGATGGGCCAAATGGCCTCTTTTGTGCTTTAAGCTTCTGTAATGAATGCAAGTAGTTCTTTTTGCTTTTTTTCTTACAGTGCCTCCTAGGATGAGAGGATTTCTCTATTCTTTGATGGCTTTTTTTCGTTCAAGTTACAGAATTCAATCAGTCTAACACATCTGGAGTTAGGTACAATGACCATAACATGTGCCATGAGGGGAAATGGAGCTGTACAGAAGGTAGCATTCAATGTAAGAGCTATTAAAGCAAGCACATATGAAAAATACCTGGTGAGGGCAAGTGATCATTCTCTTGTCATAAACTCTTCCAGAACGTTTTACCTCAGACCTTTGAGTCTCCATTAACTTTGACAAACAGAAAACACAGTGCCTCTAAGATCAATAAGCCTGTCCAGTACAGTTTTCCATTTAAGCCTCCGATAAATATCTTTGGCTTTCATTGTATGGAGAAATTAGATGCCAAAAGAATGAATCACAAAAGAACACTTCATCAGTTTGGAATGTTAGTGTGCAATGAAAGATTATTAAATGCCAGTCTGAAGTTTGACAGGAATTAAAATTCAAGAGTGAGCTTGAAGTTTAGTGAAAAAGAAATCTTGGATGCATTGCCAACCAGCAGAGACAGAGATAAAGCTGACGCTCTACGCCCCTCAATTTTATAAACATGGACTATACATGAACATGATATATCTATAGATATAAACATCTTTCTGTATGCCACTAATATATTGAAAATATATTTATACACACGAAAAAACCTCCACTGTCATTACCCATTTGCATTTTTCCTTTTGTTTCTCCTTCCATCATCCTCAGTGAGTTGGAATCAAGATTAATTTCACATTCTCACATTCCTCCCGCAAAAAGCAGTAGTTGTGGGCTCTATTAATTTTAAATCCGAGATTGATAGGCTTTTGTGAGAAAAGGGTATAAAAGGACATGAGTCAAGGCAAGATGGATAGAGTTAGGATACAGATCGTAAATGATCTCATTGAATGGCAGGACAGATTTTGAAGGGCTGCACGGCCTCCTCCTGTCCCTATATTTCTCCAGAACTTAAACTATGGAATATCTTACCACCTTCAGGTTTCCCTTTCTTTGACAATCTTCTGATTTTTAACTTTTAAATTTGCCATCACCAAACCATAAATTCTTGATTGAAAACAGTAAGCAGGGTGAAGTCCTGCACAATCAGTGGCTGAGCATTATGGACCTCTTGAGTTGTTAGTCATAGGGTGGCAGGGGTTTGGGAATAAAGTGTGTCACTCTCATTAGCAACTACTTGCAGTTCTACGACATTCCTCGTCCAGGAGAATGTCTCTGTGTGTTTTACATTAAGAAGGAGAAAACAGTGAATACTCAGCAAGAAGGAATAAAGGGAGAACTGGAGAGTGTTATGATGGGCCACAAAGGAAGAAGTGGCTGAAGAGTATTGTTCTGAAAGCAGGGTGGAAGTTGGGGGTTGGCTGCCTGCAAAGGGAGGTGGAGGGAACTGGGAAGCGTGTCAGTCGATAGAAGGTATGGCTGAATGAGTAGTTACCAATGGTAAAGCAGAGATGAAAAAGGCCAGAATTAGACAAGTCCTTGTGCAAAGATACAAGGCAGGGTGATATCGCTTAGGTGTGGTAAGTTGAAAACTTGATGAAAACAAAGAAGAGAGTCAACTTGCTGGGGCACAGAGTCAACAGAGCTTGGGGGCGATAAAAGAGTGGGACACAGTGTAGAAAGGCTAATGGGAGGCCAGAGACACATAGATGCTGTGCCAAAAAGATGGCTTCAGGTTTGTCAACATTAATCAGGAAGCAATTTCTCTCATTCATGTATTGATACAATATGTAAAATGTGTTGACTGATATACACGATGATGGACAGGTGTTGCAACAGCCTTTAGATCAAGGGAGGAGACAATGCAGTAAAGTTGGATATTGTAAGTAAACACATGGGCCTGAATTTTACCCTAGGAGGGTGTGCGTGACCGGCAGGCCTGGGACCGGTCGGAAACTGGACTGCCAACTGCGATCGGCCCCTGACCGCGATTTCATGCTGGCTGACCAATTAATGTCCAGCCAACGTGAAAGGCATGCTGAAAAGCTCAGTGCTGCTGGGGTGGGGATGGGAAGAAGGCGGGCAATGATGTCACCGTGGGTACTCATGAGCGCTGCAAGAGAGTTCCCAGAAGACAGGCAGCTGCCTCAGGGGGCTGCACACCTTCAAATGATTACATAAAGGTTTAAAAAGTAGCCAAAAAATGTCCATGCACCACAATCAAGCACCTGAAAATATACCTCACAAAAATGCTGTTCATAGATATTTATTTTTATTTTATTATGTAATGGAGATTTCATCCCACTCTTGGATGAGGTTTGATGGAAAATGTAAAGGCCGCCTGGCTAATTTGCTTGTCGGCCAACCATAAGGTTAGACGAGCCACGAAAAATTGGTGACAATTGCACCATTAATGGGCTTAACTGCCCTCTTAATTGTCAGTGGGCAAGCTTCCGGCTTTTGCGTGCGCCCGCCAAGCGAAATATTGCACGGGTGTGTGAAGACATTGGCACCCTTGCCCAACATCATCCCGCCTGATTTTATGTCTGATCGGGATGGGCAGGTGCCTGTCCGTGGGATGTAAAATTCTGCCCACAATTACAGACATTGTCAATGGTGAAACACGCAAAGAGGAAGAGGGGGTAACCAAGAATGATCCTCTAAGATATAAATAAATGTGATTGTGCAGACAAAAACATAAGAGAGAGGTGGAAATGGACTATAACGGAGATAATTTTTTCTTCTCTTTACTTATTAAGATATTACTATGATCAGCGATGTATCAGGAAGGTTAGATACATGAGTTCCTACATTGAATGAAAGTGGGGAAACTATTTGCTACTGCCTGAACTCAGTGTCTTTGGTTACACAAAGTCTGAACTGGACAGTTTTAGAAACTGAGGAATGTTGTACAGTGATTGAGACACTTCACAACCCTTTGTTTTTGGGTCAGAGGTCCCACTGCTGACTGTCACTCGATCCCGCAGCCACATCTGTGGTGAGTTTCAGAAGTCCCCTTGGTTATCATCAGGCATCCTTTAATGAGTAGGCTTTAAGGGGATGAGATTAAAACTGCTCTGGAAATAAAATTGGGTAATCAAATCGTGATCAAACTGTTAAATCACTGTATTACATCAAGTTCCTTAACAGTTTCTGACCAAAATTCAGAAGGAAGTATGTAGACTATGGTTTTAATGTTACTTTTCAATATGACTGCAATGTGAGCCAGTAGAGATTACAAACCAGTTTTTATTAATGCTAGATTTCAATTTAACATGCACCATAGAATCAATGTAACCTTAATGGCCAGAATTTTACCTTCGCCATGCGGCAGGCATGACACTGTATGAAATGAGGCACAATGACGTTGGGAGGGCTTCCCGACATCATCCTGCTGCCTCGCAATATTCCGGTTAGCAGGCGCTTGTGGAAATTGGAAGCGTGTCTACCAACAACTAAAGGGCCAATTAAGGGCACTAAATCCCCAATCCACTGCGACTGAGTGGCCTGGGCACTTTTACATTCAGCGCACGGGCCAATCAGCAATGGCGGCCTTCACGTTTTTCATTTGTTCAAACATCCAGGGAGGGATAAAAGGCCCAGAAGATGAAGAGGTGAGGAAGAGTTAGGAGTTTTGCTGTGAGTTGTTTGTTGGTGGATTATAGATGGTTTCTGGCATTTTTTTTTTTGTTGATTTGGATAAATTGAGGAGTGTTAAACATTTGCAGAGACTTCCTGCAGAAAGGCCACTTCAGTACAGAAACCCCTGCAACCTTCGGGGCAAATTTAGGGGATTGTACACTCAGCTGGAGGAACCTCCTCAGAAGAGGAGGAGGAGTGAGCCAGAAGGGAGAGGAAGCCAGTTGCCAGCAGGCACCTTCCCAGAGTCTGCCTCCTGGACTAAGATGCGCAGCCAGGAGGGCTGGCAGGCTTTGCAAGGGAGGAGGGTCTGGAAAAGACGTCAATACCCAGCAGGTAGAGTGTACAAGCAGCACTCATGCTACCTGGACATGAAAGAGGTTCAGTGCCAAAGAAGGTTCCTCCTCTCCAGGGAAACTTTCCCCTCTCTCTGCAACATGAGATTTGAGGCTATTTCAGGGCCAGAGACACTGAAGGTGACTGTGGCCCTGAACGTTTGTCTCAGGGTCATTCCAGGGGTCAGTGGGAGATCTCTGTGGAGTCTCGCAATCCACTGTCCAAGGCTTCATCCAGTTGGTCACAGATGCACTGTTCCGAAGAATCAACACTTTCAATCACTGCAGGACTAATAAGATCAGTCAGGCAGAGTGAGCCAGAGGCTTCGCTGCAATTGCAGAATTTCTGAGAATTCAGGGAGCCATTGACTGCATGCATGTGCCCACTAAGGCACCAGCAGGTGAGCTGAATGCCTTTGTCAACAAAAAGGGCTTCTACTCTCTAAACATCCAGATCGTGTGTGACCACAAGAATGAGATACTGCAGGTTTGTGCCATGTATCCAGGAAGCTGCCATGATACCTACATTCTGCGTCACTCCCAGGTGTCAAAGCTGTTCATCGCACCAGCAAGGTTGGATCACTGGCTACTGGAGAACAAAGGCTACCTGCTGAAAATATGGCTGATGACACCACTAAGACACACAAGGAATCCAGCTGAGGAGAGCTGCACACACAGCCATGTCTCCACAAGGGCAATGATTGAGAGGATAATAGGCCTGATCAAGATAAGGTTTCACTGCTTTGTCCACTCAGGGGATCACTGCAGTATCCTCCAGAATATGTCTCCCTTGTTGTTGTAGTCTGCTGCACCCTACATACTCTGGCTCTCTCAAGGGGGGACCTATTGGACGATAAAGACAGCGATGCTGTTGAGGATGCAGATGACGATTCCAGTGCTGAGTCTGAGGAGGAGCCTTATCATCCCCAGGATGAGGAGCAAGATTCCGAACTGAGGATGCTTATGGCAGGCAGGGAGACCAGGGAGGCCTTGATTCAGAGGATTTTCAGTTAGGATTCCAAAGCAAGGAGTCAAGGTGATGGCAAGGGAAACGCCACCTTAATTAAAAATCGGTGCTGATGAGGCCATCCTGTCACCCTCCACTCACGTCCTTCCCTCTGAAATAAACTTTGCAGCCCAGTCTCTGTGTGACACACGACTCCCAGGCCTCCTCCCTAACAATCGCATGAAGCACACTTAGGCATTGCAGATAATCTCACATTTTAATAGTGAAGGGAGAGATATACGCACACCATTACACACGTGCCAATGAAAAATGATTCACCCATGAGACCCGTTCTGTGATCATAGTGACCTAAATTTCTGCTGTGAGTGCTACATCTTGGTGCTTCCCCCTCGCTGGCTGCTGCATTGGAGGCAGGCTGCTGACTTTGATGCCCCGTCGGCCTTGATGACTTTGGTGGACGTCCTCTGGTATCCGGGGCCATGGTGGGTCTGACTGGGTGGGAAGGTCCAGCTACATGGCTGGGCACTGCTCAGTCATCATGGTCTCCTCAGGTGTGACGGTCACTGGCAGAGAGGCAAAGGAGCTGCTCCCATCAGGAGAGCCCTGTGGGGAGTCCCAGGTGCATGGAGCCGCAGGTCACCTGGCAACATGAAGTTTGTTTGAATCTTCCTGCTCACCACAGATGGATGGACAGCTAACAGAGTCATTCGGTGCCTCATCCAACTCTCACATTGGCAGTGACCTGCTGAATGCAACCCAGAAATTCTGATTGAGTCCCTGGAATTGACTTTCCATGAAATTAGCCACTTTCTCTATGGAAGAAGCTGTGTGTTCAGAGCTCTGGGCCAACGCAATGCTCACACTCTGCATGGACCCCACTAATAAAGACACCATGGCATACAGATCCTCAGGAGATCTCTGCCAGATCCTCTAGCGCATCCTGCTGGACATCTAGCATTTGTTGCCCAATAGGCGACTGCAGAGGCTCGTCGCCTGCTTGGGGCTCAGCATCACCCTGGTCTCCAGCAATCCTCTGACTGCCAGTGCCCTGCTGACTCGCTGTTCTGCCAGCTCCTCAGGCGAGTGTGACATGCCTTCCCCATCTACTCTGATATGTGTATGCCCACCGATGTGCCTGTATCTAAACTGGTGCACGGTGCAGAGGGAGGATGTAGCTCGGGTGCATCTGACTGCAGGTGATCCTATGGTGTCAAGGGAGGGTCCTCAGGGTCCTTCTGGGGTTTTGAGGGTGTTCCACCTGATGCAGGAGAAATGTGTAAGTCTCGATCAGCATTACGAATTCAGAGTGCATTCACTCTGGTTGCTTCACAGAATAGCCATGTGGCTGAGCAAAAGCTTCTGAATGTACGATGGGGGATTAGTGGATTTCACCTCTAGTCTGACATCTGTCAAACTCTCCCCCAATCTCTTCCTTGTCCATTGGACAATTACCCTCCTCCGACACACCTGCCTTTCTGCGGCCAGTGGACGTGGCTCCACTTTCGCACTCCATTGCAAGGACCTGCTCCTCTGCCTGACTTAATATCAGCAGGTTGGGAACACCACCATCCGTTCATCCTCACTCTACTACATTGTGGCTCCTTTTCTCCTGCAACAAGTGCTTCCATGAGTCCTCCCTTAAAGGCACACGAATAAGGGCCAATTTAAGCTCGTGTGCCCCTACAAGTGCTGCCACACAAACAAATATGTCCGCAGTTACATCTGGAATCAGTACTCACTCTGGCAGAGAGCAGGTGGTCATTGAACCTCTTCCTGCACTGTATCCAGGTCCTTCACACTACATCACAGTCGCTCACCAGAGTTGCCACCTCCGTCCATGCCATCTTTGCCAAGTGTGGTGGCCTCCGCTTTTCATCTCACGGCAGCAATATCTCACTTCGGGCGCTGGCTGCCTCCAGCAGAGCCTGCAGACACTCATCAGAAAAGTGGGGGCCGATTAGCTCCAGCCATTCCCATCCTGCCTGGCATGGGTTCTGGGTGTAGATGACATATTCCAGCCACAACTGGCAGCACAATATCTCTGGAAATTAGCCTGAGCCCTGGAAAAATCACAGCAGTTCCCTGAGGCTGTTCCACAACAATTGTCAGCCTTCAAGGAGCTCCTGTTAAACCCACACCACCCCCCCACACCCTCATTCTTTCTGGCGCTGCCCTCTTCCTGCACACCCCTGGCAGTGCAGAGTCTCTTTCAGCATGCGTTTCACGCTGGTCGGCAGTTAATTGGCCAGCCAATGTGAAATCATTGTTGGTAGCTGATCGTGGGCATGAGCCGATTTCACATCAGCTTCCAGCCGCGCTCGTCTGACGAGTCAAAAATTCAGGCCCATGAGATTGGGTCAGAAACTGCTCCTTAGGTTCGTGTGTGGTTCTGTGTCGCTGGTGTTGGTCTATAAATCAAAGCTTGTGCTGCCGGTACATTTTGGCCTGGATTTGTAGAGGATGGTACTTTAACTGTCTTCTGTTCCCCCTCTTCTCCTCCCCAACCTTTCCTCTGCCTGTACTTCCTCCCCCGATAGCAAGTTCAGTCCCTTCTCTCTCAGAATCACACAGTGCAGAAGACACCCTTCGGCCCATCGAGTCTGCACCAACACGTGAGAAACACCTGACCTACCTACCTAATCCCATTTACCAGCACTTGGCCCAAAGCCTTGAATGTTATGACATGCCAAGTGCTCATTATTGTATTTTTTAAAGGATGTGAGGCAACTTGCCTCCACCATCCTCCCAGGCAGTGCATTCCAGACCGTCACCACCCTCTGGGTTAAAAGGATTTTCCTCACATCCCCCCTAAACCTCCTGACTCTCACCTTGAACTTATGTCCCCCCCATGACTGACCTTTCAACTAAGGGTAACAGCTGCTCCCTATCCACCCTGTCCATGCCCCTCATAATCTTGTACACCTCGATCAGGTCACCTCTCAGTCTTCTCTGTTCCAGTGAAAACAACCCAAGTCTATCCAATCTCTCTTCATAACTTAAATGTTTCATCCCAGGCAACATCCTGGTGAATCTTCTTTGCACCCCCTCCAGTGCAATCACATTCTTCCTATAATGTGGCGACCAGAACTGCACACAGTACTCCAGCTGTGGCCTCACCAAGGTTCTATACAACTCCAACATGACCTCCCTACTTTTGTAATCTACGCCTTGATTGATAAAGGCAAGTATCCCATATGTCTTTTTCACCACCCCACTAACATGCCCCTCCGCCTTCAGACATCTATGGACAAACACACCAAGGTCCCTTTGTTCCTCAGAACTTCCTAGTGTCATGCTGTTCATTGAATACTTCCTTGTCAAATTACTCCTTCCAAAGTGTATCACCTCACACTCTTCAGGGTTAAATTCTATCTGCCACTTATCTGCCCAGTTGACCATCCTGTCTATATCTTCCTGTAGCCCAAGACACTCAACCTCACTGTTAACCACCTGGCCAATCTGTGTGTCATCCGCAAATTTACTAATCCTACCCCCCACATAGTCATCTATATCGTTATATAAATGACAAGTAATAGGGGAACAAGCACAGATCCCTGTGGTACGCCACTGGACACTGGCTTCCAGTCACTAAAGCAGCCTTCTGTCATCACCCTCTGTCTCCTACAGCTAAGCAAATATTTAATCCACCTTATCAAATTACCCTGTATCTCATGTGCATTTGCCTTCTTTATAAGTCTCTCATGTGGAACCTTGTCAAAGGCTTTGCTGAAATCCATATAAACTACACCAACTACACTACCCTCCTCTACACACCTGGTCACCTCCTCAAAAAATTCAATCAAATTTGTTAGGCATGACCTCCCTCTGACAAAGCCATGCTGACTATCCCTGAGCAAACCTTGCCTCTCCTTCAGAATTTTCTCCAATAGTTTCCCTGCCACTGATGTGAGACTCACTGGCCTGTAGTTCTCTGGCTTCTCCCTACAACCCTCCTTAAATGGTGGAACCACGTTAGCTGTTCTCCAGTCCTCTGGCACCTCCCCCGTGGCCAGAAATGAATTAAAGATTTGGGTCAGAGCCCCTGGGATCTCCTCCCTTGCCTCCCTCAGCAGTCTGGGACACAAATCATCCAGATCTGGAGATTTGTCCACTTTTAAGCCTGTCAACACCTCCAATACCTTGTCACTCCCAATATCAATTTGCTCAAGAACCTCGCAGTCTCACCCACTATTCCCCTACCGCTCCTCTACGGTTCCCCCTAACTCTTCTTTTAACCGTCATCCTGTAAATAAATTCTGAGACACATTCCAGAAATACTTAACATAACTTTAAATACAATGAAAAATACAATTTGGATGACTTATATATTATATTTAAAGTCTTGTTCCTTGAATTAAATGTGAACTGAGCTCAAGGGCAGGTGATGAGGTAAAGGCTTGACTTATGTAAACATTTCTGATGCACTGTGCTCCTTTTAAATGGAATACACATCCCACAAGCATAAGAGAGGACAGGCACATTAATAATCTTTAGGGCGTGGAAGAGCCTGCAATTATTGCCTTGTCCTTAAGATGTTCAAATATTACTGTGTGAATGTTCAATACATTCATATGAAATCCTTTGAACAGAAATGTTAACTTGTTTATTTTAGAGTAACATTTGCAAAGACAGTATTCACACTCCAACAGCCTAATTTCAAGTTTTTTTCTAAACACAACTGAAGCAGCTCAACCCTACCATGGGAAATCATTTCAGGAATAGCTGCGCGGGACCCGATTCCTAATCTTTTCTTGGGTGTCCCTGAACTCAAGATAGGCTACTGTTCACCTGACTAAGCAGCAAATATGAAACAGGCAACAGTTATAATCCACTAATGACTTTTCTACTCTGTAGGTAAAGGGCTCTAATTTGCAAAGATCGACTTGGTGAAAATAGAAAGCGCCCATTGAACACTGCAGCAGCTTCTTGTTTCAAATACCCAGGTGCTTTGGGCTAAGCTTATGGAACCCCATCTTTATCCTCTTAAAAAAAGTGGATCAAGTTTTAGAGCAAAGCTCTTCATTCCTTGCCCTTTGAACAGGAAAGAGCTCCACTGTAGCCCAAAGCAGGTGTAGTTTCTACTGCTGCCAAGTACTCAAGCCGACTTTAAAGCACCAGCAGACAATAGCAATGCAAAACTGATAGTGCTTCGGCAAACGGCACCTCAGGTACGATGAAGAGAGTTTAGTTACTGATTGACAGGTAAGCTGTGTTTAAGGCTGGGAGCATGGTGGCATTTCAGTGTCCACACTGAAATCTGATGGTCACCGAATAACCAAATTGTAATAGCTGCTATGGCAACAGGAACATCAAAAGCTTTTCGCATAATTAGTTCGGCATGACTGGCACCTGTTTGAAATAGTGTTTAAAAGTTCGAAGCGATTCCTTCCATTTGCAGGAATGAAAATGCTCGAAGTGGTATTGACACGGGCCTGGACTTTGATGGAAATGCTGAGGAGTTCAAATTAGCTGGTGTTTCTATGGGGTTTAGTTATAAATTTAATAAGGCCAGGAATTAGTAGGCAGTTAGAACCAAATGTACACATTTATACCACGGTAACCTTTCCAGCCTGGAATGCTTGGGACCGAGTCATTTTAGGATTAAAAAGAATGGTGTTAGAATGCCTAAACACAAAAAAGTGTGTGCTTGAACAAGAAAACGCCAAAGATATAAATATTTACCTGAAGCATAAAAAAAGGTAAAACATTATGGGCAGGATTTTTAGCTCGGTAGGTGGGCGCTTGCCCGACCTGACCGAGAGTGAAATGACGCATGATGTCGTCGGCTGAGTGTGCCCGATAGTTCAGTCGGCCGGTGTGTGCCAGAGTTGACAACGCGTCCACCAAGAATTAAAAGGTCTATTAAAAGGCCGTTAAGTTATCAATTGTGCTGAATTTTTCCACAGGCAAAAAAGGCCAAACGGCCTTTGCATTTTTTTTGGAAACCTCATCAATGGGCGGGATTGCCAAATAAATGAAATTTTTTTTAAAAACTTTAATTTTTAATTAGAAACATGCCTCTGCTCATGGGGCAAAGTCACGTGAGGGGACATGCTTTATTAATTTTTGGTGCTGTTTGATAATTTTTTCAATGTATTCTTCATCTTCTTGAGGCAGCTCCATGCCTCGGAGATTATTCGTCATTCTTTTGCAGGCATGCCCTCCTCACCCGCCCGCACAAGCAGCGTTGCCGCTCGCGTATCACGCTGAACATAAAATCAACATTTAAAAAAATCGCAGAGCGCTGTTAATCGCGGGTGGCGATCAGCTTCCTTCCCGACCCACCCATCCCAGCCAATCCCTCACGCCAAGGACAAAATTCTGCCCTATAAAGCAGTAATGAAAATAGCTTTACTTATCCAAATACTACGGGTGGGATTTTCCCATCCAGCCGGCGAAAAATCCGGGTCTGTATCTTCCATGTTACTGCTCCCAAAGTATTGCACTAAAATGATGCCATGAGTTACTCGAGTCTGCTCAAAAAGGTTTTCTGGCAACTGGTGTTTCCAAAAAAATATATTCCCAGACTGGAGAGAGGTCAATGAAGTTGCTTTCAATTATAAACTGGATGAGTGAGGTTTAACATGAGAAAAAGCAAAGTGGGTAAAACACAGGACTATTGCGAGATTGATTTCAGGGACTGAGTGCCAAGGTTACACTGTCTTTCAAACATTTCAGACATTTAACCCTTCCTGAGCACTCAACTTGAGGGCAATTTCAATAGTAGGGAAAACCCAGATCAAGTCATCATTCATCCTGGATAATCGATATTTAGGGAAGATTGAAAATCTGCACATGCTTTTACAAGAAGAACACTGATAATTGTAAAGCGCAGAATCTCACACCTCGAGCTACAATGGCAAAAAGGTAAATAATAACTTTAAAGGGAATCTGACAGTGTCAAAGAGTCACTTTTGAATCAACATTCATTTGGGATTGTTCCCCATGTTTTGAGCAACTTGATTTTTTGGCACTGGTCTGAGACAATAACACGTTAAAGTTCCAAGCAACGCAAAGCCAGCAGCACTGAATTATATGGCACCATGAACGGAAATCCATACTCAAGATAGATTTGTCCAGGCTTATGTTGTTTCCAAGAACACCTGCAACGATTCACATTTATGCAGGCATGTGGGACTCTCTGGCTTTTTAAACAGTTGTTGAACTTGTAATGTTAGAGATCAGATGATGAGGAAGCTTCAAAAAGTTTAAAAACAAAGATTTTCAAGCAAACGTCCTTCAAAAATTTGGTTTTACAACAGTTGCAGTTAAAGCAGCACGAGATGGCCTCCTCAGGTAACTCGAGACCATCTGTGTTAAACCAAAACCAGGTTGACTTTCTGCAGCTATACTGCATGTTCTGAATTAATTCAATGTGGTTTTCATATTGGTAAGAGTGTTAGCTTAGCTTGGCTCAGTTAGTGAAAGAATGGTGAAAGAGCCTGCATTTCTAACATGCCTTTCATGATAACAGGTCGTCTCAAAAGCACTTAATTGGCTCTGAAGCACTTTTGATTTCATTGTCGTCGGCTGTCCCTCAATTCGAGGATGACATCTGCTCAGGGTCACAAGTTTCTGCCTTGGGGCTTCATGTGACAGAACAGGCTGAATCCTGACCTGCAAATCTCTAGGCACGTGGGGCAGGATATCGCACAAGGTAGTGGGATCCGGAGTGGATGATTTGCTCCTTTTTTCTTTCCTTCTCTGGCGCCGTTCTGCCTCATCATTAAGACATTTGGACTCAAAGCGTAATGCAGCTGGAGGGACAATTAGTCGCATTCTGAACAATTAGTAGAAAGTTCCTCCCAGTCATTAACATCAATGCCACCACACTTCAACAAGAGCTTCAGCATGTCTTTGAAGCGTTTTCTTTGTCCTCCCCTGGGATATTGACCATTTGAAAATTGAGAGAACTGGACCTGGTGAGGAATATGGTTTTCAGCCATCTGGATACAGTGCCCAGTCCATCGTAATTGATTTTGTAGGAGTTTTGCCTGAATGTTTGTGGAACTGGCTTCAAGAAGTACACAAGCATTTGTTTGACTGTCCTCCAATTGAATCCAGAGGATATGGCAGAGCTCTACCAGCTGATGGAACTTCACCAGCGCTCTTCTGTGTCACTGTTAGACATTCTAGGTCTCATTGCATTACAGGAGTGTGGTGGTGACAACTGCTCTGTTCACCAGGACTTCTGTTGACTTGTGGAGTCCTTATTGTCAAACACTCTGCCAGAGTTTGTAGAAAGCTGAGCTGGCACAGCTGATCTGGTGTTGGTGCAATTGATCTGGTGTTGGATCTCCTTGTCAGTGGGTGACCTTTTGGTTGCCAAGGTATGGAAAGTGCTCATCATATTCCAGACTCCTTCAACATATAATCAGGGTGCAATGCTTGGCCGACCAGGTGTGAATTGGTATGTGAATTTTGGTTTGGCAACATTCAAGGACAAACCGAGATTCTTGCATGAAGAATTGTAGCGATCAAGGGTGGCTTGCAAATCTGGTGCAGAGTTGGCAATGACACTGTAGTCACCTGTAAACTGTTGCAATGTAGAAAACATGATAGCCAATTTGTGCATACATTGCTGTTTGTGGGAGCCCGCTATTAATGGCCAGATAATCAGTTTTCAGTGATGTTGGCTGAGGGATAAATATGGGTTAGAGCACGGGGAAGAACTCCCTGCTCCTCTTCCAAGTCATGCCATGGGATTCATGTCCACTACAGCAGGCAGACAAGGATTCAGTTTAACGCCTTACCTTTAATCTGTAAGATTGAATTCAATCTCCGCTAGACAGACACTTCAGTGCAATGCTGGAAGATGCCAATGTTGTCAGTGGTGCTCTCTTTGAATGATGCTAAATGGAACCCCTCTGCTTGCTCAGATGGATGTAAAAATACCATTGGCACCACATGAAGCAGAGCAGTGAGTTTGTCTGCTGTGCTTGCCAATATCTTTCCCTCAACTAACATCTGAAACAGAACTGATGATAGGGTACCGTAACATAGTGGTTGTGTTACTGGACTAGTGATCCAGAGACCTGGACTAACCAGCTGGAGAAATCAAATTCAAATCTCACCACAGCAGCTGAAGGATTTAAATTCAATTAATTAAATAAACCTGGAATTAAAAATAAAGCTCACCTCAGTAATGGAGGATATTAAACTATTGGATTGTTATTTAAAAAAACTATCCAATTTACCAATGTCCTTTAGAGAAGGAACTCTGCCATCTTTAACCATTCTAGCCTGTAAGTGACTTCAGACCTACAGCAATGTGGTTGACACTTAACTGCCCTCTGAAGAGGCCTCAAGTCATTCACTATGTTTAAGAAGCTCGCCCTCACCTTTTCAAGGGCAACTTAGGGTGGACAATAATTGCTAAGCTTATCAAGATGCCCACATCCCCTCAATGAATAATTTTTAAAAATCTGGTTTACAAATAGTCGGGTAGTACAGAACTGGAGTATTGCTGAAAAAAAAGACATTACTGGTCAAAGCTTTTTGTCTTGCACTTATCAGGACAATTTGCAAGAATAGCAAATGTAAAGGGAACAACAATTTATACTGCATGAACAAAAGTGTGCCGATTGGTTGGCAAGTGGACTCTGATTGGTAGAGACATTGCCATGGAGAATGCACCAGTTGATGATGACTGACAGTTAACTGCCTAGCACTGTTTGAAATTTAAACCAGGCAGCTTGACTGATTGGTCAAGGCATTTCCCCAAGAACTGAACCAGCAAATGACTGTCACTTATTTTGTTCAGCTGAAATAGGCACAATGTGTGCAGATGTTCTCTCTGTCTGCAAAGAACAGTTCCCTGTGTATTAATATACATAGCTTGCAGTACACACAAATGTGCCACACTGTGAACCCGACTGATGATCTTAAATTGGTTATCAATGTAATTCTTAGCACACTGGGGATTATTTCGCAAATACTGTCCACTCAGAATCACATTTAATACTGGACACTATTTTGAGTTTTGCAAGCACGGTCTGTACCTTGCCTGTTGTGAACAGTGGAAGGGACAAAAACAAAAATTGCTGGAAAAACTCAGCCAGTCTGACAACATTTGTTGAGAGGAAGACAGAGTTAATGTTAATGTTTCGAGTCTGTATGACTTTTCATCAGAACTAAAGAGGAATAGAAATGTGGTGAAATATAAGCTGTATGAGGTGGGGTGGGGTGGGGGGTGACAGGTGGAGCTGGATAGAGGGCCAGTGATAGGTGGAGGCAAAGAAGAGATTGCCAAAGATGTCATAGACAAAAGGGCAAAGGGGTGTTGATGGTGGTGATATTAGCTAAAGGATGTGCTAATGGTAACATTAAGGGTAGAAAGCAGGACGAGCAAGTGACAGATGGCCCTAGTGGGGGTGGGTTGGGGGGAAGGGATCGAAATAGGCTAAAAAGGTAGAGATAAAGCAATGGATGGAAATAAATTTTAAAAAATAATAGAAATAGGTGGGAAAAGAAAAAATATATAAAATATATATAATTATTAGAAAAAAAGAAGGAATCAAATAGGGGGTGAGGATGGACGAGAGAGTTCATGATCTGAAGTTGTTGAACTCTATTCAGTCCGGAAGGCTGTAAAGTGCCTAGTCAGAAGATGAGAAGCTGTTCCTCCAGTTTGCGTTGAGCTTCACTGGAACATTGCAGCAGGCCAAGGACAGACATGTGGGCATGAGATCAGGGTGGAGTGTTGAAATGGCAAGCGACAGGGAGGTCTGGGTCATGCTTGTGGACAGACTGAAGGTGTTCCTCAAAGCAGTCACCCAGTCTGCGTTTGGTCTCTCCAATGTAGAGGAAACTGCATTGGGAGCAGTGAATGCAATAGACTAAATTGAGGGAAGTGCAAGTGAAATGCGGCTTCACTTGAAAGGAGTGTTTGGGCTCTTGGACGGTGGGAGGGGGGGGAAGTAAAGGGGCAGGTGTTGCACCTTCTGCAGTTGCATGGGAAGGGGTCGTGGGACGGGGTTGAGGTATAGGGGGTGATGGAGGAGTGGACCAGGGTGTCCCAGAGGGAACGATCCCTGTGGAATGCCGCCAGGTGGAGTGAAGCAACGATGTGTTTGGTGGTGACATCATGCTGGAGTTGGCGGAAATGGCGGAGGATGATCCTTTGAATGCGGAGGCTGGTTGGGTGATAAGTGAGGACAAAGGGGACCCTATCATGGTTCTAGGAGGGAGAGGAAGATGTGAGGGTGGATGCACAGGAGATGGGCCGGACACAGTTGAGGGACTTGTCAACCACCTTGTGTGGAAAACTTCGGTTAAGGAAGGAGGAAGACATGTCAGAAGAATTGTTTTGGAAAGTGGCATCATCAGACGGAGGTGAAGGAACTGAGAGAATGGGATGGAGTCCTTACAGGAAGCAGGGTGTGAGGAGCTGTCGTTGAGGTAGCTGGGGGAGTCAGTGGGTTTGCAATGAATATTAGTGGATAGTCTATCACCAGAAATTGAGACAGAGAGGTCAAGAAAGGGAAAGGAAGTGTCAGTGATGGACCATGTAAAAGTGATGGAGAGGTGGAAATTGGAAGCAAAATTAATACATTTTTCCAGGTCCAGACGAGAGCATGAAGCGGCACTGAGGCAGTCATCGATGTACCGGAGAAAAAGTTGTGGGAGAGGGCCTGAGAAGGACTGGAACAAGGAATGTCCCACAGACTCCATAGAGACAGGCATAATGGGGGCCCATATGGGTACCCATAGCCACACCTTTTATTTGGAGGAAGTGAGACGAGTTTAAGGAGAAATTGTTCAGTGAGAGAACAAGTTCAGCCAGACGGAGGAGAGTGGTGGTGGATGGGGATTGTTTGGGCCTCTGTTCAAGGAAAAAGTGGAGAGCCCTCAGACCATCCTGGTAGTGGATGGAGGTGTAGGGGGATTGGACATTGATGGTGAAGAGGAGGAGGTTGGGGCCAGGGAACTGGAAATTGTTGATATGATGTAGGGCATCAGAGGAATCACGGATGTTGGTGGGAAGAGACTGGACAAGGGAAGAAAGAATGGAGTCAAGATAGGAAGAAATGAGTTCCATGGGGCAGGAACAGGCTGACACGATCGGTCTGCCGGGACAATCCTGTTTGTGGATTTTGGGTAGGAGGTAGAAGCAGGCCGTCCGAGTTTGGGAGACTAAGAGGTTGGAAGCTGTGGAAGGGACGTGCTGTTTGATACGCCAATCTTTGGGGCATATGACCTACATAAGTAGCATCACACTGGCACTGAAATTCATATACCACAATACTAATTTCTGTGAGTAATGTGATATATGAAATTTCATTGCCACTGCCGTGCATCCTAAAGGCTGGCAGATCGTATCAAGTAGCATGTCCCTTCCATTGTTCGTAACAGGCCATGTCCATACAATATAAATTGTTGTTCCCATTACATTTGGTATTCTTGTGAATTTGTCTGATGAGTGCAAGAAGAAAAGCTTCGATAAAAAATAATTTCTTTTCAGCAGAAATCTGATTATTCATTCAATTACATGCCGTTTATAGGATCTTGCTGTACACAAATTGCTTACTACATTTGCCTATGCAACAACAGTAACTGTATTTCACAAATAACCTTTCTTCACATAAAATCTGCAACACAACTGATTCTTTACTCATTAAGTACCATCATTGGTGGAACCCGCTTAAAGAAGTTGCCAAGTCCATTGGAGTGAAGCAAGTAAATTAACATCAGGAGTTGTATGATTATCTAAATCAGCCTGTGTTAACTGCATTGCCTACTGAGGTTCAATCAACTCCCTCAAAACAACAGGCTCCGACCTCCCAGGAAAAGGCTTCTCTTCTCCGCAATTAAAGACAAATTGTGAGTTATAAATCAGCAGAAATAGAACAGAAAAGAAGTTAATCCCTGATTTTTTAAAAAACAGATCCTCATAATCAAATGATATCTTTCAGCAAGAAACCTCCTTGAACCTCACAGCATCAGACATGTTTATGTTAAAGATTTCACCATCGTAGGCAGCCTCATGTTATAATCAAGTCATCTTTCACTTATACATTCTCAGAGCAGCAGCAGCAAAGCTTGGCCCATGTTTCAAGATCAAAGCCCGAATAGTTTTTCACTGATGAACTTGATGTTGACATTTTAACAGTGGCTAGATCATTCTTCGAGGTGCTGACAGACAGGCACAACATGGGGTCTGTACCTGCACAAACAACAGGGGACCTCCCAGCAGCAACAGCCTTGCATAGCTTCATGCAATATGAAGAACACATTATGTCAGTTTCACAGCACTGTTACATATGACAAAAATCTAAAGCTGCATAATTTCTACAGTCTTCAAATCATCAGCTCATAAATATGTCATGGGTCTGCATCAATGTTAAATGTTATCCTTATTTTCAAATTCCTCCATAGCCACACCTCTCCCTATCTCTGTAATCGTCTCCAGCACCATAACCCTTTGAGAGGTTTGCATTCCTCCAATCCTGGTCTCCTATGCATCCCCAGTTTTAATTGCTTCAACACTGATGGCTGTGCCTTCAGCAGCCATAAGCCCAAGCCCTAGAATTCCCTGCCTAAACTGTACCACCTCTCAAGCTCCATCTCCTCTCTCTTCAACCAAATTAATGTCCCCTGTCTGATTTTTTTCTTTACACACAGCGGTGTCAAATTTTGTTTGGTAACATGCGCATGAAATGCCCTTGAGCATTTTACAAAGTTAAAGGCGTTATATGAATGCATGCTGTTACTATTAGACTTCCCCTTGTACATTTGCAGAGAGCATTGCACAGCCTTGGATTTCAAATCATTGCAAGTCACAGTGGAAAAGCCCAAGAAAATCTGTGAGCCAGTGTAAGTGTAGCACTGCTCATTTGTTGCTGACCATCAGCATTGGGGACCTGGCAGCAGTGTGACTTATTACTTTATTCATTCATGGGAAGCAGACGTTGCAGGCTAGGCCAGCATTTATTGCCCATCCCTAACGGCCCTTAAGATAGTGGTGAACTGCCTTCTTGAACTGCTGCAGTCCAGGTGGTGTAGGTACACCCACTGTGCTGTTAGGGAGGAAGTTCCAGGATTTTGACCCAGCGACAGTGAAGGAATAGTAATATATTTCCAAGTCAGGATGGTGTGTAGTTAGAGGGGACCTTACAGGCGGTAGTGCTCCCATGCATCTGCTCCTCTTGTCCTTCTAGATGGTCGTGGTCGTGGGTTTAGAAGGTGCTGTCTAAGGAGCGCTGGTGAGTTCCTGCAGTGCATTCTGTAGATGGGACACACTACTGCTAATGCGTGTTGGTGGAGGGAGTGAATGTGGTGTCAATCAAGCAGTGAATGGTGTTGAACTTGTGTTGTTGGAGCTGAACTCATTCAGGCAAGTGGAGAGTATTGCATTCCAGACTTGTGCCCTGTAGATGGTGGGCAGACTTTGGGGAGTCAGGTGGTGAGCTACTCACCACAAGATTCCTAGCCTCTGACCTGTTCTTGTAGCTACAGTATTTATATGGCTAGTCCAGTTCAGTATATGGTCAATGGTAACCCGCAGGATGTTGATAGCGGGGGATTTGGAGATAGTCATGCCAGAGTGTCAAGGGGCAATGATTAAATTCTCTCTTGTTGGAGATGGTCATTGGCACTTGTGTACTGCGAATGTTACTTGCCACTTGTCAGTCCATGCCTGAATGTTATCCAGGTCTTGCAGCATTTGGACCTGGACTGCTTCTGTATTTGAAGAGAGGCGAATGGTTCTGAACATTGTGCAATCATTAGCGAATATCCCCACTTCTGAAGTTATAATGTTAGGAAGGTCATTGATGAAGCAGCTGAATATGGTTGAGCCTAATACCTACTCTGAGGAACTCCTGCAGTGATGTCCTGGAACTGAGATGATTGACCTCCAACAGCCCCAATCTTTGTGCTAGGTATGACTCCAACCAGCAGAGTGTTTTCTCCCTGATTCCCATTGACTTCAGTTTTTCTAGGGCTCCTTAATGCCACTCTCAGTAAAATGCTGCCTTGATGTCAAAGGCAGTCGCTCTCACCCCACCTATGGAGTTCAGCTCTGTTGTGCATGTTTGAACCAAAGCTTATGGACTTGTATTTGAGGAAGCTGTTTCAAACAATCATAGAAACTTATGGCACAGAAGGAAGCCATTCAGTCCATCGTGCCTCTGCTGACTTTTCGAAAGAGCAGTGGTGTTTATTTTTGTTTGCTTTATTGTCCAGTGTTTGAGAGTTTATGTAGCGTGACATAGGCCAAAGACAAAATATCCTGCTTATTGGCCCAAATTGGCATGAATAGACCTTACTGGGAAAGCAATCTAAGCAACCCAGGCCTCTCCATTAATCAATAAAAGAACTATCGGCTTGAGAAGGAGGCTGATCCTTGAGATATATTCATGTCTCCTGAATGCACAAATTTAAGAAAAACCCTGATCACAGTCAGTTTTTATTCTAGTGGCCACTTTAAATACTTAGAAAAATGTTACATAACACAATGCATCGACCTCGGGCGGAATCGGCCCAGATTTGCACTAAGTGCAGTAGTGGGTGGGAAAAAGAACAATTACCCATCAGCTGCAGTGGCAGCTTTTCACTTCCTATCATCCCAATCCTGCCTCATTAATGACACATTCCCAGGAAACACATTGTTTTTGCTGGTGAGTGGCCTCCGATTCACCTGCCACGCCATCACCGCTTCCTCACGCCAGGTGTCATATTTAAAATGCAGCTGTGCGCACACCTGTCAGTGCTTCCAGCCCAGGACTGCTGCACAGAAGACAAGGCCCCGAAAGGTAAGATTGCAGCACCCCCAATTCAGTGACACATCACTGGACACATCACTTGGACACCATGGAGACCTCTGATGTCCCCTACCCCCGCTCAGGCCACAGCAGGAGCAGCAACATCACCAATCCGGCTTGAGAGGTTGGGGCAGTGGTGGTCAGCACCAACACCCTGCAAAAATGGGACAGCCAGCCAGTGTCACAACAGGATGAGTGATCTCCTCTGTTTTGCCAGATTAACTCACTCTTCTCATTACTCTCAACTCACACACTCACAAACCCATCACACATCTACTTTGATCTCACTCACTGCCATTTCAAGGGACATCACTATTGACTCTCACACGTACCCTCATTGTCCTCATCCTGTCCATGGCACCACTCACCACCCACACATGCCAGGCATACTTATCTGGCCTGGCAGGCAACCTGCTTGCACTCTCTCCATCTGTATTTGTGCAGGTCAAGCTGGCACACATCAAAAGGGAGGGGATGCAAACTGGTGGAGGGATACCTGGAATCAAGATCCTCACGGACTTTGAAAACAGTTGGTTGGCGAGGACCTGGACCGTTCCTTTGCTGACAGTGAAGTTGGTGGTGCTCAACCAAGTGAGGATCTAGGGGTGCCATACCCATCAGACAACCATGCTATGAGTGATGTGTCCTGTTTCACAGGCCACTGCCATGCACTAATTATCTCTCCTTGCTTTCACAGGCACATCTGGGAAACAGCTGAGGGAGTCCATGACCCAGATCCTTGACTCAAGCTCTGAAGACACCTCAGAAGAGGAATCTGCTGTAACCCTCATTGAAGTCCCATCACAGTGCTCACCCACACCCTCCACCAGTACAGAGAGACACACCTCAGTGGGACCTAGCTTTAGAGTAGTCTTGGGGGTCACAATCTGGTGAGCACAGAGTTCCATCCTTCTCTCTGTGCTCCCAGCACCTTTAAGGTGCGGCTGGCACCCGCCACCCATCTCATCAGCATCTGTGTACGGTGACAGTGTGGTCCTGAAGGGCTCAGCTTATGAAGGATGCCATAGGATCAGGACAAGTTAAAGTTTCTCCACTGCACAAGTCTCATCAGCCAAGTCCTCTGTGGGTGGCCCTTGTCCCCAAGAAGCCATTTCTGCAGCATCTATGGACCCTGGAAGATGTCAGGGATCTGAGACCAACTGAGAATGTAGGAGTCATGGACACTCCCTAGGAGCCGTGCACAGACCTGCAGGATGCATTTGTGGTGGTCGCACACTAGCTGAATATTCAGCAGGTGGAAGCCCTTGCATTTGACATAGTTGACTGCTTGTTGCCCTGGGATCTGAGTAGTACATGACTGGCACCCTTCACCTGCGGAAAACTTGAGATCTGGGCAAATCTAATCGCTCTTTCATCCTGACTTTCCGGATCCTGGGTGAAATGCACAAAGTTGTGCCCTTGCAAAGATGGCATCTGTGACCTCATGGATGTTTTTGTCTGTGGAAGCTTGCAATTTCCCACTGAGGTCACCTGTGGAGCCCTGAAAGAAGCGACTGGCATAAAAATTGAGCGCCGGGGTCACTTTCACGGCCAGAGGCAGTGGATGCCCTCCATGCCCCCAAACCCTGCAGCAGGTAGCGTATGTGACCAACCAGTTCCCTAGACAAGCACAGTCTTCGACGACACTGGTTCTTACTCATCTGCAGGAATGACAAGCCCCGGGTCTAGTAAGGCACTGACCAGCGAGGACTCGTTGTGGCTCTTCAGCAGCATGCGAGGGAGCCCTGGCCGCCCCTTCTTCCTGAGGGAGCTGCCCCTCCCTCTGCCCAGCCAGATGCCTCCATCGCTTTCTTCTCCTTTGTCTCTGCTCTCTGTAAGCTATGAGGCTTACAGCTAGGTCACCAGGCTCCATGCTGCTGATGTACTCCTCCTGCAGGATGGAAGAGAGTTGTGTGGGTTAGCATGGGTGTTCTAAGAAACTCTCTTGGTTAAGTCTGAAAGTCCATTAATGCATCCCAGAAAGTGTTGGCCACCACTAGGATGGTCAGAGTTTAGTGCATTGCATGGCTGCCCGAAACCTCACTCACCTCTGCTCACCTCTCCACCTGACCAATTGGCAGCAGTTTTACCCATTGCACCACATGCTGTGCTCTCAGCTCAGGCATTGTCCTAATCCACACTGCAAGGCTGCGCTGTTAGCTTGAACCCTGGGGAAGACAGGTCCAAACCTGAATGATGACATTGCAAGGGGCTGTGAACTCCTTGGCCAGTGACTACTCCATGGCCAGCTTCCGCAAGGAGATTGTACAGTCGTCCAATTGTTCTGCAGTCCACTAAAACACTTATTAGTTTGCAGTCTGTGCACAGGGCAGGGTGAAAAGCTCTGGAGCATTTGGTGGCACTTTTAAGACCTCTGTGTTGCTTGAGTGGGCTGATAAACTAGAGGCCTGACTCCAAGCATGTTAATGTAGACTGCGCCTGAACTGTCTCAGCTGCTCACTTTATACAAGGTGTCCCTAATGTGTGGCCGTTTTCATCCCCCACGTGCCTGTGCCCTACCGTCAATCTCAGTGCAACCCTTGCCCTGGCACCGCACTGTCAGCCAGCCAGGAAAATGTGACTTGCCTGTGCCCTCACCTGAATGCACGGTGCCTCAACCTTGAGGTCCCACAGGTGACCCTTGCGAGTGCTGCACAAGTTCCCCTCGAAGTGCAGCTCACCAGGTGCAAGCCTTATAAATGCTGTTGTGAAACACATTGGCATGCAATAACGCCGATGTGCTCGGATGATCCAGTGTGGGCGGGTGATTCTGTCGAACTGGGCTTATAATGATATGCAGATGTATTACAACCAAGTTCCCGATGTGCAGCAGTGGGAAATGCAGCCCACCACTGACGAGCAGAGTGGACGATTACAGACTGGTTTCACTGTTGTGTAACCGATTTTTGGCCTTCCCGCCGTATTGTCCATTCACACCGACCAATGACACCCAATGCCAGCTGACACGGAAAATTCCAACCCTAAAGTCAATCAATAGTTTGCACAAAAAAGATAAATCAGCATTTTCATCTTCGTTTCAAAAAGCTTAATAAATAATTTTCATCATGGCATTGGGCATTCAATTTCCAGAAAGCAACGCAATACTATTTAATTATTTAAAATTGAATATTTTATTATTTAATTATTTGAATTATTTAAAAATCAGAGGTACAACCTGGAGAAGTCTTTAAGAAGCTGGTCAGTGATGGTCTTAAACTGAGTTATTCACCAAACTAAATTAAGCGTCACATTTCTAATTACAGCAGAAGACTTGAGGCTGGGAGTTAATTAGCAGTAATCACTGGTCTATTTACTATATGCTCTTTTGATTATTGCCAAATTAGCTCTCGCTCTAACAAAGCCTTTCTAGCATGCACCTTTCAATAGGACTGCTCAACTTCACCTCAACACCTTTCCCATTGTCAATCACAGCTCTGCAATTCATTCCTCATGAAAGCTTGCCTGAAAAACTAAAAAAAAAACTCATTTCACCTACAATAATTAATTTATTGTAAATATAAAGACCTGCCAAGTTTCAGTTTAATTAACCGAAGCCTCAAAATCACAGTCCACTCAGTTCCTCAAACAATTTCCGGTGAGTTTGTGCCTTAACAATAGAACAATGGAAGATTTTTCAAATGGGTTTCCCCGTTTTGTACCCCTTAGTTTGTGATTACTGTTATTGAATTTGTCATTGTATAACAGATTACACTTCTTTCCTTTTTAAATCCCTTTTCCTTCCAATAAATTATAATCGGTGAAGTTTCATAGAATGATGGAATAATACAACAGAGAAGGAGGCCATTCGGTCCATGGAGTCTGTGCTGGGCTTTTCAAAGAGCCATCCAGTTAGTTCCACTCCCAACCACCATTACCCCTCCTTTCCCCATATCCCTGCATCCAATTCTCTTTTGAAACTACTATTGGATTTATATTCACTACTCTCAGGCAGTTTGTTTCAAATCCTAATTACTTGCTGTGTTAAAAAGGGTTTTTCCTCATGTCATCCCTGGTTCTTTTGCCAATCACCTAAAATCTGCATCCTCTGGTTATCAATGCTTCAGCCCCTGGGAACAGCTTTTCTTTAAGCTTTAATGTGGTTTATCCTTCCCTACAAGGTGCTATTATTGGGGCCAACAGGAACTGGGCAGACTATCACCATCTCCTGACCAACTTCTTAACAAGATATCTCCAATGTTACATCTCTCATTGTCTGGTGTTTTCAACATGTGCATCTAGTCAAACACAGGACATCAGGGAAGATAAAAGGGAAGTTCCTGGATAAACAGCTATTGGCACTGTAGTGCTGTACAAGTTCAGCAGCTTTTGGCAGTCCAATGAGCCATCCAGCCCAAGTGATTGCTTCCACCTAAAATCATACACCAGTAACTGCATGAGCTGAGCAGCTATGTTATAACCACATAATACGGCAGCCCTTTTTAAACAAGCTGTTACTTTTCAGTCTCATTTCATATTATGCTTTGGAATAGATAAGACATTTTCTGATGTGCTGCTGGTCAGTTCAAAGTTAAATTACACCATCAGTGGTATGATCAGTGCATTGTCCATTAGTTGCAGTGGTTTTGATTCATGGTTATGCTTGCTGTGATAGAATCTAAAATGGCAGGAAATTACGGAGTAAGTCATCAAGTGAGATTGGTGCGCCTATGATTTATGTTGTCCTTTTATGGTCGAAATTGTTCATCACACAGTCGTAGGAAAATCTGTGCCATAGATCTAAACAAATATGTCAAGGGTGACTAGCAGCCATTTTGAATGTTAAGTAGAATTGAAAATCCAAAATTATACAGTAAATGCTGTCTCAGTTCACCAAGTACCTCTCCAAGCGATTAACATCTTTCGACTATCTAATCTGTATGAATAAATAAATACATATAATCAGCTGGGGAGACTAAACACAGACTGTGATCACTTTGTTAAACACCCCTCATCAGTCCACAAGCACCTTTCGTTTCCAGTCCCTTGTCACTGGAACTCTCCACTCTGACCTCTCAGTCTGTGGCCTCTTGTTCCAATGAAGCTCAATGCAAGCTTGAAGAATAGCACCTCATTTTTTTTACTAGGCGCTTTACAATCTTTCAGCCTTAACACTGACTAACAACTTCAGATCTTAACCATCACTCGCACTGTTCCTCAAACTGCAAGTGCTGGTAATGGAGGCTGGATGCATCAGAACAATTGGAGGTGGAGTAGGTGAGCACTGATGCTTGGGGTGGGGATCCCCAATCAGCATATCAGTTTTGGGTGGTCTGCTCCTCTGACCACATTCCTAGACTGTCAAAGCCTTGTATTTACCAGATTTCCCACAATGCCCCCCTCCTCTGCTGCAACCATGTAACAATCTTGAAAAACGTATCCAAGGACTGTTTTCTTCTGCTGATAAATTGCCTGGTTCACTTTGGCACTCTGCTATTTGGATCATCCTCAGTGAAGATTTCCAGTTGAAAAGCTCTTGACAGTCATTTCATTGACAAAATCCAAGGGGTGTGGCTTTCCAGCTTGATTTTCTCTTCAGCTCTTTATTGGACAATTCCTTTCTGTGGGACTCAAGCAATTCCACCATGTCAGCCTCCTCAACTTCATCGAAGCTAACTTCCCAAGCCAAGGTTATGATTCCACGTTGATCTTCGGGGCCAGTACCAGAAAATCCTCTGTGGTCACTGACACATTCAGTTCACGCTTTCTGCCATAATGATGTAATTTCACCCCATGAATCAGTGATATTGTCAATACCCTTGAATATATGTTGTAGGCACACCAAACTTCCTTTACTATTGATACATTGTCACTATGTGTTTCTAATAACTGGGGGAAAAGTACAGCATAGGTAGAAGGCCTTAAATGCTGCTATTGCTCCCTAATCCATGCGCTGTAACAGCAAAGTCATGTTGGGTGGCAAGAAAATCGCCTTCATATTTTCAGACAAGTCATCCAGGTTGATAGGATGACCTGGGCAATGATCCAAGAGGAGCATTATCTTGAAGGCAACATTTTCTCTGGCGCAATATTCCCTCCAGGCAAGGATTGCAAACAGGAGAGAATCATTGTTGAAAGAGCACCCCGGTCATCCAGGCTTTCTTATTTGAATGCCAAATGATGCACAGATGTTCCACACCCTTGATGTCTTAAATTGGTACACCACCAAGAGCTTAAATTCAAGATCTCCTGCTGCGTTCCCACCAAGCAGAACAGTTATGCGATCTTTAACAGCTTTAAATCTTGGCACCATCTTCTCCTCTTTGGAGATGTATGTTCTCTGTGGCATGCGCTTCCACTAAAGCCCCATCTCATCAACACTAAAGATTTTGTTTTGGTGAGTGGCCACCTTCAATAGTTCTCTTCAAATGGGCAGGGAACTCATCAATCATTTCTGTACCAGCACTAACAGATAGGAACACCTCTTGAAACACCTGAACCATCCATGAACAGCACTGAAACTTTCTGACTGTGAACTCTCACCCTGCTGCAAGCCATCATACAGGTTTTTAGCTTTTGCTTGGATGCCCATTAAACTAAAAGGCACCTTGCACTGGTTTTGGCCTTGGACCCAGACTGTCAAGAGATTTTCCATATTCTCCACGATCTCATCTGACTTGCTGAGCTCACACTTAAAGGTATAACACTCTGCACGCTTTGGTATCATCAGCATTACAATGGTTGTTCTCACTGTTGTAAGGGATACCCCAGGCACACCACCAACATCAACTACTTGTTCTTCAGCCTCAAAAGTGTTTTAAAACCTCCAATTTCATTGCTAAAGTCATAGTTTTTCTTGTTTCCTTAGCAGCAGACTCACTACCATCACTTGCTTAAGAGAGTGATTCCAAGGGATTTAACCACACCTCAAACAAATCTTAAAAATGGCCTCTCTACCTCCACCCAAAGCAAAAGCCGAACCAGGATCGCACTCAGGTCTCCAAAGTTAAACAGCAGATTGCAGGGTCAGGACCTGCTGGCTTCCCTTCGTCTCCTGATGGGCCTTGTAGTTTTTGCCAAAAGGCAGCCCTGAGTCAAGGACAGTGGTACAGCGAATGCTACTCTCAATAGCTTTAAAATGGCTGCCCTACCTTATCTGCTGCAAAGTTGAACAAGGGCCACACTTGGAGCTCCAAAATTAGCCAGGAGACTGCGGAGTCAGGTGACTGCAGCAAATGCCCCGCACTGACTTTAAAGACGGCCCCTCTGCCTCACCCGATGTAAAGCTCCGCAGCAGACACATCCGGGGATCCAAAATTAAAATAGGATTTGCAGAGTCGGGAACTGCACCTGTACTGCACCAAAGTGAACAGTCCAAGCTTCAACTTCACCCTTGAAGAAAAATACATCACAAAACCGAACTGCAGAATTTTAAGGAAAGATTGCTCTTGCTCCGAGTACAATCGAGCACCCCTCCTCACACTCACTCCAAAATGGCTAACGTGGAAGTTGCGACACTAAGCGTGCATACCAGACTATTATATCGATGACATTAAAAAGAGGAATGACGCTTCGTGAGACAACATAAGATGGGGATATGCTGTACATTTCTCAATATTAATTACTTCTGCCCTGTAACTCCATCTGTTTTGTCACTTAATCACTCCTATCCACCACTCTGTGGCACATAAAACAGAAAATGCAGGAAATACTCAACAGGTATGGCCACACCTGTGGCGAGACACAGTTAATGGGTGGAAGTTTGTGTCCACCACCATGGTGATTTTGGTGAGGGGTGGCATTTAATCAGGCAGGAGGATGAAGGTTGTGGACCCTGCTGCCTTCCAGCCTCCACCACAATTAAGTCTGTGGTGGGAAGGCTCGTGTATGGCCTTCCCACTCCACCAAAGGAGACCCTCAAGTGGGAAATTAATACCCATTTAAGGGCCTCATCCCACTGCCACTAGTTCAGCGAGCAGGGGGCTCGTCATGCAGGTAGTACGACAAGTGTGTATTTGCTTGCAGACTCCTGAGGTCCACTGTTCAAAGGCATTCAATGCCTGATGGAGAGACTTGGTATCGAGAAGTGGGGAGACCCGCTGGGAGCCAGCCCCCTGCCCTTGCTGCCGAACCCCATCCCCCACAACTACATTCCTGTGACCCCTTTCTCTCCATCACTCACCTGTGCCTGGGTGCCTCCTCGATCTGAGACCTCGGGTGAGTGTCATACCAGCAGCAGACACCGCCTTCATGGTGGTGCTGCTGAGTACAGAAGAGCAGCTAGCTTCTGATTGGCCAGCAGCTCTCGGCGAGATGGACCTCCATCCCCCAGGGTCCTTGATCGAGTGGCACAAGATGCAGCGGGCCTTCCCGGAAAGAGGCAACATGGGTGTCTCGCTGGGTCTCCAGCTGGCAGCCAAGATGTCACCTCTACAGGGTTCCACCCAATGTTTCAAGTCGATGGCCTTTCATCAGTATGAGATGTTACACTTTCCCTTTTGTTCTTTTCCTGGTCCCTTTTCCTTACTTCTGGATCATCCAGTTCTGACAAAAGATCATCAACCTGAAATGTTGACTTTTTCTCTCTCCACCAGTGCTGCCTGGCCAGCTGTTTGTTTCCAACACTTTGTTTCTGCATACGGTCAGTTGTCATTTTCCTTTCACTTATTTAGTTTGTGTGGTAGAAAGTCAATAGGGAGAAAAAAAAAGCAACACAATGACCAGTGACTATAATCACATCAAAATCAACTCAAAATACTGAAATAAGGCAAGCCCAACATTAAGCAGTAGCTGGTGTAATCCACTGAGAATGCACATGTAAAATGCATACTCAGGGACGGAGAACTAGGAATACGATAAGTGGAACTGCAAAAAGTTGCATGGAATTATATGTAAAAGCATACCAAGTGTATTTTGATGTTAACTATATATTAGTGCTTTATATAATCATAAGCCACATCAAGCAGACTTGCAGATAAGTACTGTCCATACTAATGTTAACTCTCACATTTCATATTGTTAACAATTTCTAAGTCTCTGTACTTTCCATTTATCTACTGTAGATTTGACTGGTGCTGACTGATTTGGTCCATGACGTGATTCCTCAAATTGACCTTTGGTGTATGTAACAAGTGGGTAATTATTGTATCTCAAGTACCGAGAGCTTCACAATCACACACTGCTGTTGCAGCCAAGGGTGTTCCAAGTCACTCGTGACCAAAAAAAATAATCAAATACCACAAGTTAACCCAACAAGTTATGTTAAAGGAGGTGTAGTCCATAATCTACCAAGGCAAATGATTATGAGTTACTAATATCACTGAGTAGTTTGCACCATTGAATAAGTCAAATGGATTTTATTTCATTTGTATACGCTACTTATTAGTGTGACAGTATTTTATAAATATGGCTAACTATGTTCTAAATTAGAATGCTCATTTCAGCCCCACCCCGTGGCCATCTGAAGTTATCAGTATTAATTCTTTGTCCACGTAGTTCATTGCTCTTTAGACTTCCAGGTAGCAAAATATGAATTCCCCTTCTTATCCCTGTTTACTCCCCTCGGGTGTCAAGAGAGATGATAAATCATATTCATTTTATCATGCCTTTCAAACATACCACATCTCAAAGTGCTGTACATCCACAGGGCAAAATATCTGTGATTGGTCAGTTAACTGCAAAGTGCAAATAACAGTCAATCATATACTCAAGTGACTAAATTCCATTTCAATCAGGGCACGTTGAGATTCGACAGTCCCACAAAGCAAACCCTGCAGCTCGCAACACTATCAAAACAGCAAAATCAATTTTCAGTTCTACATAAAACTGGCTTCCTTGCCCAGTGTTAATTGGTATTCACCCTTTCAACACATATGGGACTGAATTTTTCCCGGTGGGCATGTTTCCTGCGGTGGGGAGAGGGGGAGCAGGGAGCACGTAACATGGGGTGGGTGCCCATCCCGCCGCCTTCCTGCCCACCTTGAGCTCACTCCCATAATATGAGGGGCAAGTGGGTGCCAAAACTGGCAGCCTGCCCACCATATTTAAGTCAACAATTAAGGTTAGAATTTTGCCCTCGTCAGGCGGGCACGGCGGACAGGCCCGGGAGTGGTCGCGAAGCCAACCACTGCCCACGTTGGGCCCTGACATGAGATTTCACGCTGGCTAGCCCACTAATGGCCAGCCAGCATGAAACATGCGTTGTTGGGGTGGGGGCGGGAGGACCTAGAGTGCAGAAGTGCACACAGTAATAGCTCCCTGAAGGCACAGAGCTGCCTCAGGGAGTTGAAGATTTTTAACAATAAAAATATTAAAAATAATGAAAATATGTCCCCTTATGTGACTCTGTCATGTGAACAGGGACATGTTAAATATGAGTGTTACAAGTTTTTAAATTTTGTTTTAGTCACTGGCCCTGCCCCTGGATGAGGTTTCGTCAAAAATGCCAAGGCCACTTGGCCTTTACGCCTGCCCACCAACCAAAGGGTTGGATGAGCAGCCAAAAATTTGAGTCAATTAATTGATTGAGAGCCTTAATAGGTTGCTTAATTGTCGACGGGCATGCTGCCAACTCCTGCACGTGCCTGCTGACTGAAATATCGTGCGTCATTTTACGATCATTCAGGTCGGGCACATGCCCGCCCGAGCGCAATATTCTGCCCTAAGGATCAATTAAGCTTGTTATCAAGCCTACTGACCCTGATAATATGCTGCCCACACCATAATATATTTGGCGTGGGCAGCAGGGTGGGAGCAGGAATCCAGATTTTTAAACCTGAAAGGGCGAGAAGGAGGGGGAGGTTGCACTTCAGTAGCTTCCTTTTGCTGATCATGGAGCAGCCCCCCACATAGACAGAGCATCCCTTCCTTCCTACCCGCTCCTTCCCCTCTCTGCCCTTGTCCCTAACCACCCCCAAGCCTCCTGGGCCAAGGCTCTGGACCTACCTGCTCCGGGGATCCTAGGCCTTGAGCTCCACTCCTCACCTGGGATGTTAGTTGGGTGCAATTGTGCTCCACTTAAACAACTACACCTCTCAATGTACAGCTGTAAACTTTACACATCCACAAGGGATGGTGAACATAATGGGATGGACTTTGATTTTTGGCTGACTGACAGGATGCCTGTTTCAGCAGCAAAGATGCACCCATGATTTTGAATTTGAGCTGTGGATGCCAATGGGCAACTCCATACAGTTTACAGCTGCCCTTTGGTCTCAGAAATGACAGCCAGTAGTTTTAAAGGCAAATGTAGGTAAGAGTAGGAAGGCGTTGTAGAGGCCAAGCGAGGTTGGGCTAGCAGCAGTCTGCAGTATTTTTGCAAAGCCAGGGAGGAGCAAGAAAACAATTTTTAAGAAAAGATATATTTTTTTCCTTTCCAGATTGGAAGATCAGTACACATGAACGGAGCATACCCATCAAACCAGTGCATCCCTTAAAATTGCTATTGGGATCCTAACTACATCATCAGCATCCTAATTTGCCTGAGAAAGAGGCTCTTCACTTCTTTTAGGCAACCTCGTCAGACAGACAGTAATAGGCCCCTTTAAAGATCACACTGGTCAATGGTCAGGGATAGTAAAGTGGTATGACAACTGGTGTTCCATTTTAAGGTATACAAGACCAATTCAGACCAGTATCCTTATTTCCCAACTTTTACTGTTTTTTCATTCTTAGACCCGTCCTGCCCTGTTAATGCTCATTTACCCAAAGTGGAAATCAGCTCCATTCCCATTCAATATGCACCTTTCAATGCACTAGATCGCAATGAATAAAAATTAAACAAGGGAAAACATCAAGACCAGACAGACTTCAGATAAGTCCTAATTTATCATCATCTTAAAATTACATAAATATATATATATTAACAAGCAATTTAACAATTAAGCACCATTCCTTCATACGTTGACAACAACCCTTTGAGTTAATGTTACTCTTACACAGATTTCAAAGGTGAAATCTCCCTTCAAACTAAGCACTGTACTTTTGAAAGTAACTGTCCCTAATAGTTGCTATCTCTGGGTGGTACTTCATTTGTTTTTATTGAGAGTGCTTTGACAATTCAATAAGATTAAATGCAAAATGGCCATTGACTTTTTGACCTGTCTAGGAGAGAATGCATTCACTCTTGCTGGCTTTAACATGGAGAAAAATAAACAGATTGGAAGCAACATTACTCATTGATAGAGTGTAAACGTTGGTTTCTTGAAATGTAATCTGGCATGGAGAAGCTTTCAGTTCATGAATTTATGTTGTTTTCTGGTGTAAATCATATCAACTTCTAGGAGCATAATGGACAATGGGCATGTTTTCTGAAACTATTCAGCCATGGATGTTGTCCTGTACAAAATAAAACTGAACAAACATTGGATCCAAACTGTTACTACACAGTGATCAGGTTATCACTGTGTCCTTACTATTAGTTTTGGCAAACAACCCGAAACACCAACTCCTCTGTTCCCTCCACAAGTGCTGTATTTTCTGTACCAATATTTACTCTTTTTTGATTCAAATTTTCACTATCTGGATTTGTTTGCTTTTAGTTTATGACAATATTGGAGTGAGATCAAAGAAAGCAGCTAGTTTCCAGCATGACTGTCTATCTATTAGATCTGGAATAATGGACTGAATTATACGAGACACCGTAGCCCTGCACCACCTCCCCAACTAAAAAGTTAAAGACTGATGGCTCCTGTGGCCATTTAGTGGCTATTTGGCCTGTGAGGAGTTGGAGCCAGGGTTTGAAAGGCCATTGGAGGGGGGGTACCTGGATGGTATTACATCTTGGGGGGCCCAGGGGCCATTTAAGGAGGGGCTCCTGCCCACCCAGAGAAACCTGCCAGGCTGGCCATTTGGCATGGACCTCTCCCCGCAGCGGTTTAATTCAGGGCATCAATTGGACCATGGGTGGGGTGACCCATCCAATGCCTCCTCCGTCGTTCATAAAGCTGCGGTGGGGCCAGATGGCGGGCATGCTGTCTATGGCACAGCACGCTAGTTTACGGGCCCATCTGCCTATTTCCCCACCATGGGTGGCCTGTATAATTCAGCCTAATGCAATATGATCAAAAGGAAAGGCAGCTGTAGAAGTATCACTACTGATCAGCATGCACCCGTTAGGTCCCTCCTCTATCATGATCCACATCAGCTTAGTTCAATTGGTAACTCTCAGATGAGACAGTCTCATTCCGCATCGGGAGCACATGATATAGATTAACACTTCAGTGCAGTACTGTGAAAGATTAGAGGTTCCGCCTTTTAGATTAAATCTTAAACTAAGACCCCCCATCTGTCTGTTCAGGTCATGCAAAAAATCCCATGACGCTATCTCAAAATAAGAGCAAGAGTTTCTCTTGGTGTGTCAGCTAACATTCCACCTTTAACCTACACTACCAAAAACAGATCAACTGGCCATTCACTTCATTTACACTTTCAGGTTCCTTGCTGTCTATCAACTGGCTGCCACATTTGACTATGTAACAACAATCAAGGCAGTTCAAAATCATTCCATAAGATATAAAGTACCGTGGCATATCCCAAGAATATAATACAGTGCAGTATAAATGCAAGCTCTTTCTTTTGCATAGCTTTTCAGTCTAGTACTATCACTGATATGTTAACATGCATTGAATTTCTTCAGCACTATCATCAATAGGTACATACCCATAGACATCCCTCTCCCCCGTCACTGATAGCCAAGTACAACAATAGCAACAAATTACATTTATATAGCACCTTTAATATAGTAGTACATCCCAAAGTGCTTCACAGGAGTGTTACTAGACAAAATCTGAGACCAGACCACATAAGGATATTTTAGAACAAATGACAAAAAGCTTGGTCAAAGGTTTTAAGTAGCATCTTAAAGAGAAGAGAGAGGCAGGAAAGTTTAGGGAGGGAATTTCACAGCTTAGGGCTCAAGCAGCTGAAGGTATGGTGGAGTGATTAAATCTGGGGATACAGAAGAGGCCAGAATTGGAGGAGGACGACAAATATCTTAAAGGGTTTCAAGGTTTAGGAGATTACAGGGATGGGGAGGATGGAGGCCATGGACGGCTTGTAAACAAGGATGTGAATTTTTAAATTGAGACATTGCCAGATGAGAACCACAGTAGATTCACGAGCACAGAGGTAATGGTGAACAGGACTAGGTGCGATTTAGGATACGGGCAGCAGAGCTTTGAATGAACTCACATTCAAGCATGGTGGAAGGTGGGAAACTAGCCAGGAGAAAACATCTGAATAGCCATGTCTAGAGATAACAGAGACAGGTGACAAGGGTTTTAGCAGCTGATGAGTACCCATGGACTTTCTCCGAATAGTACCACAAAAGGTACATACCCATTCAGTTCTTCTTGTATTCTCTAACTGTGACTGGTTTATCTTTGTTACAACATTCATTTATTGTGCTCATCCATTGAGTGTTTCTGTAGAACAAACAAATTGAGGGGTAGCCTTCAATTCAGTTGCTGCATACATTGGAGATCTCATTATCAGTCTTAATGGATGCTGGTCACAGACAAGGACAGTGCTGACTTTACCTCTGCTAAGTCCTTATCATATATTAGCTAATATACGATGAGTGACAGGAATAAGCTACAAGTCCCAGTTGCAATTTTTGAGTTTCCCTACAAATCACAAGTCATCCTGATTTGAAAATGTTTCTTCATTGTCGCTGGGTTAAAATCCTGGAATTCTCTACCTAACATTACTGTGTGTGCACTAACATTACAGGGACTGCAGTGGTTCAGAAAGGCAGCTCAACATCCTTCTCAAGGGCAATTAGGGATGGACAATAAATGCTGGCCTTGCCAATAACATTCACATCCAATGAATGAATAAAAAAAGTCCCAATCTTCTTCTATTTGTTTACTAACATTTGAAGGAATGGGTTGGCACCTCAAAACTCTTAAGTACCACCAGCGCTGCCTTGGCAAGATACTGCAAATCCATTGGCAGGAAAGGCACACCAACATCAGTGTTCTCGCTCAGGCCAACATCCCCAGCATTGAAGCATTGACCACGCTAGGTCAGTTCCGCTGGACAGGCCACATCATCCGCATGCCTGACACGAGACTTCCGAAACAAGTGCTCTACTCGGAGCTTCGACACGACAAGCAAGCCCCAGGAAGGCAGAGGAAACGCTTAGAGGACACCTTCAAAGCCTCCTTGAAAGAGTGCAACATCCCCACCGACATCTCGGAATCCCTGGCTCACGACCGCTCAAAGTGGAAGGAAAGCATCTGGGAAGGAGTTGAACACCTCGCGTCTCATTAGCGGAAGCCAAGCATCGACAGTGTAATGAGCACTGGCAACCCCGGGCACCCCACCCACTACTACTATCTGCAGGTCATGCATTAGATTCTTCAGTCACCAGAGAACTAATTTTTGGTGTGGAAGCAAATCATCCTCAAACCTGAAGGGCTGCCTAAGAAGAAGAATGAGTTGCAAAATAAATCAAACTGCAGCATCACATCACTTGCATGTAACATAATTGTGAAGAAATTGTGGCACAGAAGGAAAGTTTGCATGTTAAGGCTCTTCAGCTCATTTGGTCACATCCTTCAAGAACACTGAGGCTATCATCCCTTTACAGATCCTAATGTTTTCTGAAATAAGTCTGGAATTCAGCCCTTTGCCAAGCTTTCCCAGCTGTTGATCACAATCACCTTCTGTGAAAAGATATGCTACCAAAAGTCTGCCCCAAACCTGCCCTTCACATCCTCTGAATCAGTGTTTGCTTACTCTCCTTCATTAGTGTCTATCTGAAGGTATTGTGTTGGGTTTATGTTCTCATTGCAAGTGGCAAGTCATTCCTCACAGATCATCTCTCCGACATTGGGGAGGAACCACATTGGTCTTTCTCCCCTCCCACCGCCTACCCCACCATCCCAAATTGAATACCTTGACCCTTTGAATATTTTTAAATTTCTGTTTTCTTACTGATTTCTTGATGCTGCCAAATATTAAAACTGCATTGAAAATACAATCTATATTTCAATTAATAGTAAACATCCTCATTGTTTTCACAGCTATTTTATTATCACAAAGCAGAATATCAAAGCTTGCACTGGTTTGGTCCAGTTACACGGCATAATTCATCAGGGTCTTATGGCAATATTGAATGGCCTCTGAGATTCATATCTTCCAAGTGACAGCAGGCCTATTAAACAGCAGGTTTTTAAAGTGATGGGATGCATGGAAACATTTCTTCAAAGCGGATGATACCTTTGTCTTTTATTCGAGGTGCAGCAGTCATTCAATATTGAAAACAGTCATCTCAGAGAAAATTGGCAACAAACATTATTGCTACGATAGAGTTACCGTATCTGTATGCATTGGACATATGATCAGCGACGTAATAAATGTGCTCGCAGTGAGAGTTTGAATAAAAACAGAGCTGAAAGGCGTGTTGTAAATCAACATGATATTTAGCAGTTTCCCCATAAGCCATTAAGGTAGAGTTTGAATGAAGATTTGAGGGTAGCATGTTGCTGCACATCTCAGGAAATGAGCCAAACTAAAATTGCCTTGCTGCAGTGACAACACCCTCTGACAAAAATTTTTCAGCTGCGCAATGCGATGTGTTCCTTGCTCTTTCACCCCTTTCTTCTTCCGTCTGAATGTTATTATTTAACCTTTAGCTTGCTGAAACTTCACCTCCATACACAGTAGAAACCTATGCAAATTACAGTACGTTTTTTGATCTTTTACCATTCCTGCACTTCACACTGCATCTCAGTCTCATTCCAGTTGCTGAATCCTAAAACCACCTTGCTTCACCAACACCTCCCCCCCCCCCACCCCCCACCCTCCCCACAAAACAAATAGGTGTGAGGTTTTGCCCTTGGGATAAGGCAGCTGGATTTAGCAATATAAAATGTAGGGAGTTGCCACTGCACAGGTGCCAATCTGCTCCAGTTTAAAATAAACAGGCATCAGTAAAAAGCACGTAAACCTATACCTACCAAACTTTTGAGTTTAACCAGTATATTGTACAAGTAGATGAAAAGAACTCACTCATGGAAATGACACTTGCACTTCTCAGTCTTCCTACCCAGGAGTTTGCATGTTACTCAGAGTAGAATTGTCCCAAATTTGCACTAAGTGCAGGAACGGGTGGGTAAAACGATGTTTTACCTGCTGGCCACCGTGGCAGCTTCTCACGCCATGTTGTCCCAAACCCACCGCATTGATTATGCATTCCTGGGAAACACGCCATTTGGATGGCGGGTGGACTCCGAGAGACGGAGAGAGTTAGGGAAAGGAAGGATTAAAAAAAAACATTTATTTATATTATGTCTTTCACCAACTTAGGATGTCCAAAAGCACTTCATAGCCAATTAAGAATTTCTGAAGTGCAGTCACTGCTATCATGTAGGAAATGCAGCAGCAAATTTTCACATAGTCAGCTCCCACAAATGTGATAGCAAGAACAAGGCTGAATATAGAAGGTGCAGCGGGCAAGTGAAAAAGCAAATAAGAGAAGCAGAGAGGAAGAAAGAAAGCAAACATAAAAGGGAATCCCAAAGTCATCTATAGGCACATAAATAATAAAAGGGTGGTGAAAGGAGTAAGACCGATTAGGGACCAAAAAGGAGATTTATGCATGGAGGCAGGGAATAACTGAAACATTAAGTTAATACTTTGCATCTGTCTTTACCAAAGAAGGTGCTACCCAGGACATGGTGAAAGGAGGTAATTAATACACTTAGGAAGATTTAAAATTGTTAAGAAACAGGTATTAGGAGAGGCTGTCTGTACTTCAAGTTGATAACGCACCAGGGCCAAATGAGATGCATCCAAGAATACTGAGGGAAGAAAGAGTGTAATTGTGGAGGCAGGAGCCATAATTTCCCAGTCATCCTTAGACTTGTCCCAGGAGGTCCCAGAGGACTGGAGAGTTGTAAATGTTACGCTCTTGTTCAAAAAAGGTGTAAAAAGTTAAGCCCAGCAACTACTTCAGGTCAGTTTAACTTCAGTGATGGAGAAACTTCTAAAAGTAATAATTTGGGACAAAATTCATAGTCACATGGACAAATGCAGGTTAAGTAAGGAAAGCCAGCACATATTTGTTTAGGGAAAATGTTTAATTAACTTGCTGGAGCTTTTTGAAGAGGTAACAGAAAGGGTCGATGTGGTGCACATGGACTTCCAAAAGGCATTTGATACAGTGCCATACAACAGACTGGTGAGCAAAATTTAAAAGGGACAGTAGAAGGGGCATAGAGTACAACAGCAAGGACCTTAGGTTGAAATTGTACAGGACGCTAGTTTGGCCTTGGCCAGAGTATTGCGTTCAGCTCTGGGTGCCACATTTTAGGAAAGATGTGACGGCACTGGAGAAAGTAAAGAATATATTCATGAGAATGGTTCCAGGAATGAGGAACTTCAGTTATGAAGACAGGTTGGAGAAGTTGGGACTGTTTTCCTTGCAGAAGAGAAGGCTGAGAGGAGATTTGATAGAGGTATTCAAAATCATGAGGGGTCAGGGCAGAGTAGATAAGGAGAAACTGTTCCCACTAGTGGAAGGTTTGAGATCAAGAGGGCACAGATTTGAAATAATTGGCAAAAGAAGCAGAAGCGACATAAGCAAAAAACCTTTTCAGGCAGTGAGTGATTAAGATCTGGAATGCACTACCTGAGGAGTGTTGAGGAGGCAGGTTCAAGCGAAGCAGTCAAAAGGGAATTAGATTGCTATCTGAAAATGAAGAGCGTACAAAGAAGGTAGAAGACAGACACTAGGTGAATTGTTCATCCGGAGAGCTGGTGCAGACAAAATGGGCTGAATGGCATCCTTCTGCCTGTAACAATTCCATGGGCAGAATTTTACGAGTCGGCAAGTGGGGGTGGGGCCCGCTCGCCAACGCTTAAAATGATGCGCGGTGACATCGGGGGGAAACTCCCGACATCACCACGCCCCATTTAAATTTTCAGGAAGGCGGGAGCACAGCAAAATCAGCTGCAGGCCCGCCAACCTGTCAATGGCCTCAATTGACAGGGTCAATTAAGTAATTAAAGGACCTGCCTGTCCAACCTTAAGGTTGGTGGGCAGGTCAGGAGCCTGGTTGGGAACTAGAAAAAACATAAAACCTCATCCACGGGCGGAATGAGGTTTCATGTAGGCTTTAAAAAATTTTAATAAAGGTTTTGTAAAAATTATGGACATGTCCCAACTCATGTTACATGAGGGGACATGTAAGGGAAATTTTATTTTTCTATGTTTCTTTTTTTACATTTACAGCTGATCTCCCTGAGGCTGCACCTAGCCTCAGGGAGATGAGTGCGCTCTTTCATGTGCATGTGCAAAAGAGCGCACTATCTATTTTGAGAATCGCACCCCCCCCACCCACATAGGGAGTGCACATTGCTTCCCGCCGGATGTCACGCTGGATGGGCCTTAATTGGCCTGCCCATGTAAAATGGCGGCGCGCCTCCGATGGGAAGTGTGCCTCTACGCGCCTGCTCTTCAACTTCCCCCTTGACGGAGGGAAAATTCAGCCCTGTGATTCAGTGAACAGATAATTTGTTTTAATGATGTTGGTTAAGGGGTAAATATTGCCCCAGACATAAAGAAAAACTTCTCTGTTCTTCTTTGAAATAGTGCCATGGAGACCCTTAAGAGAACAGACTTAGTTTAAAAATCTCATTGAAAGATGGCACCTCTGACAGTGCAGCACTCCCCCAGTACTGGATTAGAGTCCCAGCCATGATTTTTGCACCCAAATCTCTAGAGTGAAGCTTCGACTCACAGCCTTCTGAGTCAGGAATAAGAAATGGATAAAACCTAACCACTGTACCTTTGAATAGTGAGGCAGCCAAGGAGGGTCACAACAGCATGCAGCAAATCTCACTTGCTTCTCCTATCTTGTGCTGCTGCATGCTACCCCATCACATACACTTTTTATTAGAGCAACATTGCATCCAACTTAAGCTGATACAAAACTTCTGACTTTAAAAAAAACATCAACTTAAAACTGAGCAATGTTTCCAGAAGTGGAGGAACTTCAGTTATGAAGATAGTCCCAACTTCTCCAATCTGTCTTCCTTGGAGAAGAGAAGGCTGAGAGGAGATTTGATAGAGGTATTCAAAATCATGAGTGGTCTGGACAGAGTAGATAGGGTTAGATGTGTTGAAGGTAGATAGGTAGATGTGTTAAACAGTCAACTATCATTTGAATCATTAATCAGTTAAAATTGTGGCAGTCCAAGGGCAGTTTAAGACAGTACCACAGAATACGATTAACAAATAGTACAAAATACCAGGAATCAAAACCTCTTACTCACAGACACTTCCAGTCTGGAAAATAATAGGCCATTAATCTTAGGCATGTGAATGAGAAATTAAACATTTGCTGGCTAATTAAAAAACAATTTTACCACCTCCAGTGTCTTCTGATCAAAATTACTGGGATTATTGTACAGTACATTAGGAAGGCATAATTACAATTCATCACACTTAAAAACTAGTATTGCTTGCACTGCTGTGACATCTCCACAATATTCAAACATGACAATCTGCATATTTGCCAAACCAAACTCAAAGCAATGATGTATCTTGAGTAAATTACTACTAACCTCTGGATTTTATTTCATAGGAGATGGTTGTCTGCTCTTCACAGCCAGGAGGTGAAAATAAATCTTCTCCCATGAGAAGTGGTGTAAAAGCCTCTGGAGCCACTTAGGAGATGCCGGCAGTTCCTGCATCGACAGAACAGCAAAATGAAAAGAGGCCAGTTAGAAGCAGCGCAGTCATTCTGATGGACCGTAGATACTGTTTCAGCTCCAGAGCGGGACGGCGAGACAGAATTTTATCTCCTCTGGCTCACGAAGAGATAGCTGACGGCAAGAAACGCGACAGGAATTCATCATAGTCCAGATGGATTTCAGCCCTTGTGAGTACGTGGCGAGCTGCTGCTCTGCAATATGCTGCATTTCCCCAGCATAAGCTGCAGAAAAATCACTCAGAAAACTCCACTCAGAGCAACAGATGGAGGAAGTTAACTTAAAAATGAAACTGACAGGGTACGAAAACAAATAATGATGAAACTTAAATCTTTTCATCCCTTCTTTACTCCCAAGCCAACAGTGACAGATACAATGCAAGGAAAGAGCATGCATTTTGAAAGAATGCAACAATGAACAAGGGGAAGCAGAATTAATGGACAGGTTGGTAAATCTATCTCTTTGAGATAAAGGGATGAGAGTTGACATGGCAGCTATGTTACTAACTGGCTTTGCCGAGTTCCACACAGCAGAGAGCAAGTCTGCATAGATCACGATCTTTCGCAAGAGGGTTTTCATTTAGAAGACTTTGATTAACCATTTCAATGCTCGAGCCTTTCTGCGTCTGTCTCGTCTTCCTTAAAATGTTCAATAACACACACTGCACACTGGCCTCAGTTGGCTAGACAAATACAGCTGTATTACTTCAACCAAATTGTTGAAAAGTCTTTATTGTTCCCAATTATTTGTATTAATTTCCAGAAGTTTGTTGTTGCTAACAATAACTGAATCACCGAAAAATCTGTTATTGACTGATAGAACACTCAAAGCAAACAGAAGATCATTTTTTTTATTAATTGTTTTTTTTTGTAGAAAATGACCAAAAACAAAAGCTCCAATTTCATTGATATGAAAACAAAATTATGGTTTCATGAATTATGTCTCCATAGACATAATTTTCAGAATTGTGTTTCTTTACATATGTGGATACTTCATAAACATTTTATTAAACAGCTAAAGAAAATGGTTGCTGGGCTTCTTTAACAGGCACCTTTCAGAGTCATTGATAGGTTTGTACCCCATCTCTTGATGATTCCACACATTAATGGCTCAAGTGTATCAAAACATCAATCTTTTAATCTTCATGGCCTTTCACTATTTTTTATTAGTAGGTTTACCACCATTACCAATTGTACCAGCACGAGAAATGAACCACATTCAGGGATGAATGTGGACATCCAATTCCAAACTTTAGACCGAAGGCATTTGGAATTCAGATGGTACTTACTAACTCTGTGCTGTTGAAGTTAATAATAGTGTTTCCTAAACAGATCAATATCCATTCCAAGTGCAGGTCAAGTGTCCTGGGAGAGAGGGTATTCATAATCAAATTTGGCAACATTTTTACACAAATCAGCCTTCATGTTATCCATAACATTAAAAACAGACTGTGATCATGTTAGTACATATTGGTTAATTCATGAACAGCAAATCGAACAGGTTTAAGTGGAGTAAAACAATAGGTACAATACTTGACCGGATAGATAATATCCCCATAATAGTACTGTTTCTCATTGGTGCTTGTACAATATTCCCCTGCACCTCATTACACAGATTGGGTATGTACAAAACTGCAGCAGCCCCATACCATTGAGGTTTAATATGACAGGGACTATCTCGTGATGAATGTCATGATACGTCACCATATGGTGGGGACCGTGATCAAGCCATTCACTGGTCTTCTAGTTAAGGTGAGCAATGATTGATCCTTGGGATTTGTTTCCCTGGGAAGTGGTTGTTTAGGTCAGGTTCAGAGGTTCAATCCGACTGGGCTAACAAACACGCTGCACCCATCCGCAAAAATCTTCTCATACAAATAGATCCCTGGTCCACAACCCAAATATTCCTCCAACAAAACACATGACCATCTCCCCTCAAAGAGTTAACCATTCCTATTGTGTTGTCGTTTTGGAAGTTCGGTTACTTCTCTCCTTCTGCAACTGAGCTTCATTTGTTCCATACTTGATACACAGTGCCCTCTCGGATATTGTTATGGTCAATGCATGCAATGACCCATTGAACCATGGGTCATAGGCCCACGTGGTGTCATTAATCTCTCTACCAGAGACCTGCTTGGTATCCAATCCCCATCCCCCATTTCATGGCCAACAGCAATTTCCTCCAGGTTTCCTTTTTTCTCACCCTTATGAGAAATATCACTTGGTCCAATAATGAAGGCTCCATCACATTCTCCATCCCAGGTCCAACCTACCCCTTTCTTTAATAGAAGTAAAGTAGAAGCTGCTGGATCAGCTAGAAAATTCCCTACAGTACCCAGCCAAACTCAAAAATACGCATAAAGAGGGTAGAGAGTTAGGACCTGGCAATTCCTCTACTCATTTTCCATTAATGGTAGTAAGTCATCCATATATTGGATGAGCTGATTAGCTAGCTAATCTCCTTTAGGCACTTGGCCATAGGTTGATTACAAATGGAGGGGCTGTTATGGAAGGCCTGGGCCAATGACATCCAAGTATACTGCTGTTCCTTAAAGGTAAATGCAAACATATATTGCCCCCCCAACCCCCTCCAAACTGGTATGGACCAGAACCCATTAGAAATGTCCAGCAGTGTGAAAAGCCGATTGCCACTAGATGTAGCCGCAATCAAGTCTGCCACTGCTGCAACAGTAGTTGCACAGGTGGGAATATTTCTATTCGATATGCAATAGTTAATGTTCATTCTCCATGACCCGTCCAGCTTCCTCACTGGCCAGATAGGAGAGTCATGAGTTATGGCTCACCCACACCCCACCCCCCACCCCCACCTGACCTTGACCCATTCTACCAGGGATGTCACCGCCCTCTCTAGATCTAACTCTGCTTCCTGTGGGTACGTATACTGCTTCTGTGGTCTTACCATGAGCTCGCATGGGCAACTTTCCATTCCAATCCCACAGTGATAATGCCATCCAAGCATTCCTCACACCATCAATACAGATGTGTTAAATATCAGTGTATTGCACAAATGCAATGTAAAACAACTGAACCCAATGTATACAGAGAGAATGCATGTTCATATAGCACCTTTCCCTGGGAAACATCCTAATTGCCAAGATGGAATGAATTACATTGTGTAGTTACCATAAGCACAGTACTTGCAAATACAGGCACATGGATTTGCGAGTTAATTTCTAAAAGAAGGATGCTACTGTATCTGCTGCATAATAACTTTGCTCCAAAAGGAATAGTGGCAATTCTTGACCAGTACATTCTGCTCCAATTGTTCCCGAAACTCAGTTAACCTGGAAACATTCTTAATGCACAATAGTAACTCTTTAATATCTACAAATGGCAGACAGTGCCTTTGGGTTTGCAAAGTTCAGAAAAGAACTTTGCTAGTGAAGAGATTAGCTGAGATGTAAAAACAAAGAACAAAGAACAAAGAACAGTACAGCAGAGGAACAGGCCCTTCGGCCCTCCAAGCCTGCGCCGATCATATTGCCAGTCGACTAAAACATTTTGCACTTCCAGGGTCTGTATCCCTCTATTCCCATCCTATTCATGTACTTGTCAATGCTGTTAGATTTCTTCTAGATGAAAATAAATCCAAATGGAAAAAGGCAAAGTATTATTGATTTGAGCACATATAGCACTAAATAATTAATAATTATATAGTACTGCACATCTGACATGTTTTAAAAGTGAAAGCTGTTTTTCTTACCACAACCAAACTAATGAACAGTTGTTTGTTTTCTGGCAGGTTTCCCTTAGAAGCTGGATATTCCCAATCCAGATCTAAGCCATCAAACTCATACTTTGTCAGAAAGTTAATCACAGAGTTGATGAATGTTGCTCTACTTGTCAGAGTAGACACCATGCTGTTATAATCTTTTGGTTAATGACACAGGATAAGTGTCATTTTATAACTTAAGAATGATACATGCAAACCAAATGTGCAGGCACTGCATTAGTTAATCCCACATCAGTTCTGCTAACAGCTTTCACTGAAATGCAGTAATTTCAAATGAAGAAACAATTTCTATCTAAGATCTCCTTGCAACAGCTGACTGAGGAAATATGAAATCGATTGGCAAATATTGGTCCAATGATTAAAGCAGCTGAAATTAAATATGAAATCACAAGCCTGATAAGCTACATAAAACAGATCTCAGCCAGCACCATATGGCACTTAGCTTTATGGGCAGGATTTCCCGGTTGGTGAGTAGGGGGGCAGCACCCACTTACCGACACGTAAAATGACATCGGGCGGAACTCCGTCACCCTGCGTTATTTCAATTTTCTGGTCGGTGGGGGCTCAGCCGAATCAGCTGTGCACCCGCCGACCTGTCAATGGCCAATTGAGGCCATTTAAAAACTAATTGCAGTAGTTGAAAGGACCTGCCCATCCAATCTTAAGGTTGGTGGGCAGGCCAGGAGCCCTGGTGGGCTTCAGAGAAAGCATGAAACCTCAACCACGGGTGGGATGAGGTTTCATGCAGATTTAATAAAAGTTTAACTAAACGTGATGGGCATGTCCCAACTCATGTGACTGTCACACGAGGGAACGTGTTAGGGAAATTTTATTTTTCTATTTTTACGTTTTTGAATTTGGCACCGATCGACCCTGAGGCAACACTTAGCCTCAGGGGGATGAGCGTGCTCTTTCGTGCGCGTGCGTGAAAGAGCGCACTCTTGACTTAGGGAAACCCCCTCCCCAACCGCACAGGGAGCGCATAGTGCTTCCTGGCGGATGTCACACAGGGTGGGCCTTAATTGGTCTGCCCATGTAAAACGGTAGCACACCCCCAAGTTGGGGGCGCCAATCGGAGGCGTGCTCGCAAGTGCCCACTCCTGAACTTCCCCCCTGACAGGGGGGGAAATTTCTGCCCCATGTTTCATTATTGCTCACTATACAATCACTTGTATTAAACATAAATGGTCATTTCACAATTAAAAAAAAAGAGAATTGAACCATTTTTAGGAGAACACTTAAAAATGACATTCTACAATATATGAAAATTCCCTCACCCTATGAACCCTTACAATACCAACCAGTTGTTTGGAAAATAAAATACTAACTAGAGAAGCACCAAACTGCATTAAGGTATCAAAGCCTCTCTTTACAAGTATCTTTGCTCACTCTTTCTCAACAACAAATAAAGCTTTTCTTTTATTTTCAACATCTCTTCCGTATTTTTCATACACATTAGATGTGAGCAATTGATGTCAAATGCATTGACTGAGCTCAGTCTATGCATTGGTGTTTGGTGGCAAAAAAAAAAAAATCGATGTCCAGATCTTCCAGTCAGCAGTGATGCCACGCTGGTCGCCACAGTGTTGGGGGTGGGGGTGGTGGTGAGCAGTGTGGCGATTTTGAGCAGTGTCAGGGCTGTAGTTTGGGGGGGGGGGGGGGGCGGGGTTGGTGGTGAGGGAGCGGTGGTGGTGGTGGTGGGTAGTGTTGGCGGTGTGGGCAGGGTGGGTTGAGCAGTGTTAGGAGGAGTGAGGGGCGTGAGCAGCAGGTCTGAGTTGTTTGGGGATGCAGCAGGGGTGAGCAGTTGAGAGGAGTAAGGAAGCTGAGTATTGTCAGGATGCAGGGTGGGGATGAGCAGCGTCGGTGGTGCAGGGAGAAGGTGAGCCTTGTGATACCGTACACACTGAATGACTGACAACAGTATTAATCCCAGTGGTTCACAATGTCCGAATCGATAGCTGACTATCAAGGAATGATCTATAATAGATATACGTACACACCTAATCAGTTTTAGAGAAATCCTCAATTATGCATTTGGCTCTATAAATGGGCCGTTGGTGAGCTTGTAGCAGGTGCAAGTTACCTTTTGGGATGTTTTGAACTTTGGAACCAGCCACTTCAGCCACAATTTTATTCTCCAGTATCCCCAAGTCCTTATGTCTATGCAGAAAGGTTTATTTAACTTTCAAGGAACACTCCCTTCCTTTTCTGAAATATCAATTGGAATGACTTTGTTCTGTTTCGAATGATGAATATGAAACAAAATTAGAGGACTGAGGCACAGTGGCTTAGGATGCTGTCCTTTCATGTCATCTCAATGCCAAACCATGCTCTTCACCACCCCCCCCCCCACTCCCCAACAGCCTCTCATGTTCCAATGTCAAGTCATGTTATCCACCCAACCCCCATGGCCCTTCATACCAACTCCATAGCCACTTGGCAGTATCTAACATGGGTAGACCTCAGGAGCCTTGTGTAGATTAAATAAAATAAATTTCGAAAAATGCAATACAGCTCTCACTATACAGACTTGATAGTAGAAAAATAATCTCCCATTCATAGAGGCATCAAAGCTTTTAAATCTCCTCAAGTGGTTAGTCTCTTGTGAAAAAAAAAACTGCTGTTCATAACACTTATCCTGTACTACTTCTTTAAAGTGTCAATCAAACTGGGAATTCAAAACCTCCTGCTAGTATAATTGTAGCTTTTGAAATTCAGCCAATTTTTTATAATGAAGGACCCTAGAGAAATGTCAACAAAGAACTCTGTTGAAACTGCTCAAAAAAGACGCCACACCAGCTGGCCTGTCACACCTCACCCATGGATGAGGTTTTTTCAAAAATCCAAAGGCCGCTTGGCCTTTTCGCCCGCCCAGCATAAAGTGAATTTTTACCTATACGTCCAACCTTAATTAATTTATTAGTGAGCTTAACAGCCCTCTTAAATGATTGGTGGGCACGTTGCCAATGCCTGCATGCGCCAGCCAACCAACATACCATGCGATAATATCCGAAAGCTCGCCTGATGCCATCACACGCTAGTTCACACTCGTGCGTGGTTGGGCACGCGCCCGCACCCCAAGCTGAAAATCCAGCCCCAAGTCTCCAGAAACTGATCATTTCTACTCCAGGCTATTAAAAGTAGTAACTGAGGAAATTACAGAAATGCTATCAAGGTACGGTTGAAAATGTAGATATGGATTTACACAATTTGTCATCTAATTGTCTTGTACTTTTGGTATTGCTGTGTACTTGGAAATGGGCTTTACTTTTTTCTTTATATTTTTGAACAGAGGGGATGGAAAAAAAATGGGGAGATGACAAATGGAGAGAGAGGGTATTTTAGTATGGGTGAATGTAGAGATGGAAAATCAAAAGATGAGTTAAAGAGGAGAGAGAGGAGAGAGAAATAGTGGCAAGATGGCAACAGGGAATGGAAAGAGAAACATTGCTCCCAGCCATGACACTGAAGTAGTACTGAATGTTTGTGCATAAATTAATAAAATTTAAAACAATTGTGGATGTATGTCATCACATACATATTTTGCATCACATTTTACTTCCAATGCAAAACAATCATATAAGAGAAAAAAAGTTGGATATTTCATCTTGGATTCTGACATGGTGCTGAAAATTTACAAGCAAAAGAGTAATCTCTTGTTGACATCAGCATATTTACAAGCAAGTAGTCCAATGCCCAGGAGTACTTGAGTAGTGGTCAAATGGACAATCAAGTTTGCGGCTAAACATCACAATGATGCTCCAGATTCCATTCAGGGTCACAAGAGTATGTCAATACCATATAAAAAATAGTTTACCCTCTCTCTGGGTATTACCATTCATTAGCAGCCAACCTGCTCCTACAACTCTGCCCAGATCATGCTGTAGTTGGGCATCAGAAGTACAAGAGTGGCACAGGGTGACATACTTTGCTACATTCTCTCCTTTTTGAATAAGAAATTTCCAAGCATCTACTTCATGCTTCCAACTGACTACATAGCCACAGTAGAATTTGAGCCTAAAAATGCTCTCTTATTTCACAAAAAATACATTTTTAGCCTGCTGCCAGTCCCCAGTGCTCCTTTCCAAAAGGATCACCTCTCCACCCCAACCACCAATAATTGGTGAGCTGCCTTCCAGTGCTCATTGGGTACTGGCAGCTTGCCAACCAAATTAAAATGAGGCCTGACTGTGCAGATGATTTGGGTCTCTCACTGGGCCTTTCAAGTGGTCATCCTTCTGATGAGTTCTATGAAAATTGGTCTCCATGTTTCTGCATGAAAGGTGCTACCTACTAAATGGATAATGGAGCATGATTCTTCGGGTAGTAGGCAGTTTATTTCTACATCATGAGCTATTAGACACCTCAGATGTAGCACAGTAATTCAATGTCAATTAACCACGTTCAATTTGGAAATCAAAGAGTATTATGATTTCACATTGAAGCTTCAACATGAGATCACATGCTTAATGCTTGAAAGTAATGCTCTTGAAAAGACAGCAAGGTCTTTGCACAGCCGTCATGCAAGATACAGCTGAAGCTTCTCAAAAATCTTAAGCTTGCAGAGCAGAATTTCCTAGTGACAATGTCCTTTAAACAGTATGACTCTGAAAGAAAGCATTTGCCCATCCAGGAAAGCCCAGCTACTCCAGTTCTTAATGCAAAGGAAGTTTAAACAGATTATTGAATAAGTCTACATGTTTTCTTCCTAATTAATCTGGTCTTCTGGGATATCTCCCACCAAACCCAAGCTTCCTTGGTTATATAGTACTCCATCCTCGAGAGGATAGCAAAGTAACTTGTGTAAGTTGCCATCACACTAGGGCATCAAGCATACATGACAGGTCAAATGCCTGTGCTGTTAGCTTTCCTAGTCACAAGCTTTGCTCACAAATAGTTCTGAACATCTGAGCTAATGCTGGATTGTTGGAGCTCACAAAAGCTTTTGGAGACTTTGACAGTGAGGTAAGAATAGGTGCCATGCCTGCATATACAATAGGACAGGAGCTAACACAGGCATCCTAAATAAAGCCATACACAGAGCAGAATACACTGCCATGTTCCTAAGACATGAAAGAGATCATGAACTGCTTAAATCAAACCTTACCTTTTTCCTTATTTAAAAAGTGGACTTTGCTGAACCAAAAGATGACTGCTACAGGTTACATAATTCACAAGTTGGCTACAGTTTCTGAAAATTTCCAACAGCAGTTACAGGACAAAAAGTTCAACCCTCATCCTTGTGGAATTTCATACCTCTCATTGTGATGACACATTTCGATCAACTTAACCAGGGACCAGTAGACAACTTGTCTTCCCAGCCTGGGATATAACAAAGGGAGAGCCATCAAAACTCACTATACCTGCAGAGGCGCTAAACACCACCATGTACCTCCTAAGGTAAACAATGGATTTTGCTCAGAGGCATAGAAACTGCTTGGTAGCCCGCAACTAACTCATTAAAGGGCCACAGCACATGATCTAAGCTTTTGACCTTTGGAAAGTTTTAATGTTACATTTCAAGACTTGCAACTCAGTCTGCTGTCTAAACTCCAGCCTGCAAACACAGGACTCCAGGCTGACCAGCACTCTGCATCAAGTCTAAACCTCCTCAAACTCCGTTTCTCTGAAAGATTCCTGCCATCACCTGCTGAGCAGACCATGTCTTTATACCACCTCATCTCATTGCAAAATCCTGCTTCAGCTAGCTGAACCCATCTGAGCTGTAGCCTCTCTGCGAAAGAAACCTCATTGGACACTGATTTTTCTGGACCCTGGCAATCATGTGAACTGATATCCACATCAATGATGTTTATTCTTTTAAGTTACTCATAGTTGTAAAAACTCCACTTTCTTATCTTCTTGTGTGCGTGCATTGTGACTATTCCCTGAGTTTTGAATGTGTGAATAAACTATACTTCTGATTTTACCCTAAAGAGAATTTGTTGCGAGTTACTTTAAAAATTGACCTCACAAAGAGGGTTTGGGGAAACACGCCACAGCCTATTTCAAAAATTAAAAATACATCTGCTGGTGGACAGACAGTGAAAAAATAAAAGTTCAGTTCTTCCTCCCTCCCCTGTCTGTAATATACACTCAAAATAGTAAATGTCTTCATTGATCAATACGTACAGTGTCAACAGTGAATAAATATAGAGATGCTGCAAATTCCAATGAGGAAAGTCAGTCCTGTGACATGAGCTACTGGAAATTTCATATACAAAACTGATTTGTGCAAAATAAGACGCTCAATGTAGCATTTTGGTCACAAAAGAAGCACAAAAACAACAACCAGCATTTATATAGCACCTTTCATGCAGAGGGAAAGAGCTTAGGTGCTTCAGAATGGGAAAGAAAAGCTAAACTATGCTGCGGACATTAGGGAATGATGAAACTAGTGACACAAGTGATTTATTTTAAATAAATCATAGATTCATATAATGTTCTCATTGCATTTATAAAACTTCACATTATTAATATTTTATTTACAATTTGCAATAATCTCCATGACAATAATGGCTACTCTTCAAAAGGTATGTTGAAGACTGGGTATTTTCTGAAAGGCCGCATTCTTGACATAAAACACAATTTTTTCATTAAAAAAGCAAAGCCCCGATTATAGCTCAACTCGCCCAACAAGAATAGGCTGGGTTCAGGCCAATCACTGGTTTTGTACGATGCCCAATTTTACACACAATTGGCTTCCATGAGGTACATAACTCAACCCAAGTAGATGCCTCAAACCAGATGGCTTAGGTTAAAAATCAGGGCTACATATCTTCCGAAGATAAACATCACAGTAAGTATTTTAAAATAACATCTGGATGTTGAATTACGAGAGCCATATTACTGTTACCCTGATATTTTGAAGGGGAGATAAAGTTTCTCTGGTGACATAACAATTCAGAGACTGCATCATGGATTTTGTTCCAAAGTCTCACGAGGAGCACAAGGGGACATAAATATGAAGTGAAATGCCTAAGATTTGCAGGACAAGCTTTTTCTTAGAAAAACACAAAAGGTTGTGAATATAAGAGTTAGTAATTGAAACACAGGCTATGGGCCAGATTCCACAGAGTCCGGATGACTCCAGAATCATTTTAAAATGGCAGTCCGGACCTGGATGTGGAGATCCTGCTCCCATTTCTAGCCAATATAATTTTCATTGGAAGGGGTTGGAGTGTGAATCATACAGACAAAACACAAATCTTCTGGGCCTTTTTAAAGTAGTGTTGAGTTTTAACAGACTCCATTTTCTCTGTTTTATGTGACTTACAAAGAACAAAGAAAAATACAGCAGAGGAATAGGCTCTTCGGCCCTCTAACTCTGCGCCGATCATATTGCCGTCAACTAAAACATTTTGCACTTCCAGGGTCCATATCCCTCTATTCCCATCCTATTCATGTATTTGTCAAGCTGCCTCTTAAACACCAACATTGTACCTGCTTCCACCATCTCCTCTGGCAGCAAATTCCAGACAATCACTACCCTCTGCGTAAAAAACTTGCCCCGCACATTTCCACTATAGTTTTCCCCTCTCACCTTAAATCTATGTCCCCTAGTAATTGACTCTTACACCCTGGGAAAAAGCTTCTGACTATCTACTCTGTCCATGCCACTGATAATTTTGTAAACTTCTATCAAGTCGCCCCTCAATCTCCATCGCTCTAGTGAGAACAATCCGAGTTTTTCCAACCTCATAGCTAATAACCTCCAGACTAGGCAGCATCCTGGTAAACCTGCTCTGCTCCCTCTCCAAAGCCTCCATATCCTTTTGGTAATATGGCGACCAGAATTGCACACAATATTCCAAGGCTCTATACAGCTGCAGCATGACTTCCCAGCTTTTATACTCAATACCCCTGCCAATGAAGGCAAGCATGCCATATGCCTTCCTGACTACCTTTTCCACCTGCGTTGCCACTTTCAGTGACCAGTGGACCTGTACACCCAGATCCCTCTGCCCATCAATGCACTTAAGGATTCTGCCATTTACTGTATAATTCCTTCCTCACAGAGTGGGAGTCACAAATTTTTGGAAGAGACGTAAGTGTTCTTGAAGGGCAGGCAATATATTTGTGTGTCATTATCTTAAGTTATCCAAATCCCCAGTCCTTTAAAACTAGGCTGCAGCTGTCATTTAGAGTAAGGAAAGGCTGCTAGAGTACATTAATTGACAAGCCATCTGGTGTAGCTTAGGAAAAAGCCATTACCACCTGTTCCTGCAGTTTCAATAGACTTCATTGTTGACATTCTCCAAAGCTGTTATTACAACAATCCAATTATGAATGCTTGGCTGAGTTTTAAGTTCACATTTTGATTGACAGATTTAAAGTGTAGTAAAGGATTAGCTGCCTTTGATGTGGTTACTGAATATAAAAGTTTCTTTTTATAACAGATTGGTCATTTGAGGGATTTAAAATCTTTGAATGGATTTCAAGAGTGAGAGCTTTTTTTCCCTATATCAAGTACGCACGGGCAGAATTTTACATCCCAATCGGGCGTAAAATCACACGAGATGACGTCAAGCGAGCATCCCGACCTTGTCGCACACTTGAGATATTTCACGCAGCAGGCACACACAAAAGTCGAAAGTGGTCCTGCCGACAATTTAAGAGGACAATCAAGCCCATTAACAGTGCAATTGTTTCCGATCTTTTGCGGCTTGTCCAAACTTACGGTTGGCGGGCGGGCAGGCTGGCCAGGTGGCCTTTACATTTTTCATCAAACCTCAACCAAGGGCAGGATGAAATCTCCATTATGAAATAAGATAAAAATAAATATCCGTGTACAACATTTTTAGAAGATGTATTTTCAAGTGCTTGATTGTGATGCATGGACATTTCTTTGCAGCTTTTTAAACCTTTATTTCATTTCATCATTTGAGTCTGTAGCTCCCTGAGACAGCTGTCTGCCTTCAGGGAGCTCTCTCGCAGCGGTCACCCATGCCCACGGTGACATCATCGCCTGCCCTCTTCCGGCCCCCACCCCGGCAGTGCTAAGCTTTTCAGCGCGCGTTTCGCTTTGGCTGGCCGTTAATTGGCCCGCCGGGGTGAAATCGCAGTCGGGGGCCGATTGCGGTTGGCAGTCCGTTTCCTGGCCTCTCCTGGGCCTGCCAATCACAGGTGCCCACAAAAGGTAAAATACAGGCCCATTAGTGAGAACTCTATTAGAATCTTAGAAGTCTCTTCATCTCCACATAGCGGTTGAGGTCTGCCCATATTGGATACTAGGTGAGTGAATATGGAGGTGGCAAGAGGGTATGGTGTGGCATGGAGGGGGCATAGGGGTATAAGATGGCTTGGAAGGGGGGAAATAGGCGATGAGTGGAGGTGAGGGGTGAGAGCTAGAGGGCCTAACCAGCTCACCTTGGCGCTCGGACTGCCTCCGTGGCCAACTCCAAATTGCCTCAGGAAGCAGCAGGTCCAACTTGATCATGCCCCCGCCTCCCAAAAGTGAAAGTGGCGCGTGACGGGGCCCTTTATATTGAGATGGGTCTGCTGAGTCGGGAAATTTTCCAACTCAAGCTACCCGCCTTGGTTAGTGAAAATGCGGCCCTCTAAACATTTCCTAAGTTGAATTGGTGATTGAAGAAAAAGGGGGATAAAGGAATGTGGGGAGGAAAATGGCCACATAGGATTAGGACGACTGCTCATATGGAGAATAAACACCAATACTGGCTGGTTGGGATGAACAGCCAGTCTCCCTGTTGTAACTCTGACTGTAATCCATGAACTGGATTATGAACTACTATAATCAGGCTGACAGAACATTTAAAAAAAATCACTCAAAGAGCACTTGGGTTACTACGCTTCCAAATAATTTCCCACCTGCCTCGAGTAATAGACAACATTGCATGAAATAAATTCCAAGAATGGCTTTCCAAAGCAATGCAAAATCTGTCTGTATTTTTTTGAAACTCACTTTTAGTTGGTCTTTCCTGCAAAGAGCAGTTCCTGGGAAAAGTGGCCCTGATTTTAAAAACGCATCGCTTGGGTATTTGAAAGCTGCCAAAGCCCCGAGGGCTCCTTGGTCAACAATCTGGCTCCTTCTGTTACATTAGCTCTCCTAGTAAAAGTAATTAGCTACCGATGATGGGGCTGTTCGCTTCTCGTGTGTCAGGAGAACAAACCCCATTAAATCTGACTCCCTGTGGCGGCTCCATCCGAATTTGCATTTTATTCCTCATTGTTTCATAAAACAAAGCCAGTGGCTTTATTTACATGAAATCAATCTTCCTCACTGGTAGCTGAGTTTAATATTTATTCTCCCCAGCGCAAGGTCCTCCATAATGCGAAAACAAATGAGTCAAGAATTGCAGTTCAGCAAGAGAACTTGTTATTTGCTTAATTTTAAATGAAACGTATATTTGATCTCCTCAGCTGAAAATGTCAAAATTACACTCCTGTAGTTTACCTTCACCATTATCTTTAATGGTAGATGGCCTATTGCAGCAACTTAAACTCTAATGCGCACCCCAAGTGCAAAACAATATCTCAGTGCAGTTCAAAAGGCAATGAGAAAGACACTGTCGGCGGAACATGAAGGACAACAAATGGACAAATTAGTCAGGAGGGGAAAAGGCAGATTCAGAGTGAAGTTTTTAAAGGAGGCTTTTGAGAATGCAGAATGAGGCTGAACGGCAGAGGGGTTGGGAGGAGGGTGATTCAGTTGAAAGATCAGCCACCATGGTAGAGTAACAGGAGACAAAAACAAAATTACAAACAACTTACATTTATATAATGTCTTCAACAGAGTAAAAGGCTTCCCAAGGCACTTTGCAGCAGAGTAATCAGACAGAAGGTGAAAAGCCAAATGAGAGACATTAGGATGGTTGACTAAAAACCAAGTCAGGAGGCAGGAATTAGGGAAAGTTTTACAGGAGAGTGGAGAAGTTAAACAACCATTAACCTCTCAAGTGCTGAGTTTCAAATAAAGCAGATGCATTCAAGGCTGTGACTTTAAAATCTCAAGGTTATAAACCAGACCACAGAACTGTCTGTCTTAGAGATTTAATAAAAAAAAAATGCAAACTTTTTTGGGGCTAAGATGATAACACACATCTCAAGCTTCCTATGAAGCAATCTGAACTTGTTTCAGTGTTAACTCTTTCCCTGATTGCCTGCTTGACACCACACCGACTGTTCACTGTGCTGCCTGCCCACTGTGAAATGAATCCTTCCCTGTTCCCTTAGATAAGTGTATTCAATATACCTTTTGCCTGCCCCCCCAATTAGTCAGTTTTCCGACTAAGACACAAAGCTAATGAATGCAGCAGCTGTCAAGCAGGGCTCCTTCACAAACACAAAGAGAACACAGCCCCCTTCATTTCAGATGTTCTCTACTCCGATCCTGATTAGAGATTGCCAACTTCAAAAAAGATCAGGCTCCCAACAATGGCACCAGATCAGTGAAGATAACGGCTCACAAAGATGCTGCATCGAGCACTCCCACCGCATGCCTCAACAGCTGAGCACTAGCTTAAGGGCTACTCATGAAATGTTCCCTGTACCCTTTGAGAAATCTCCACAAATGATCACGTTTAAGAGCATACCCTCATCGTACAAGAATTTGCTGGGTTGATAATGGCAGCCGTGCAAATGGAACATCGCTTTATCAGTTATTATCTCATCCTAACTTTTCTTTTACTTTTAAAATGCAAAACCCAAGGATCATGTCAAATGAGAAAGCCTCACCAGGTGTTTCTACTGCAACAGGTATAACATTAGCTACAGCATAAGATGGCACCCCACCCGCAGCCACCATAACCCATGAATCATGGGGATCCATGGGCAGCTATGACTGAAGCCTGCCCACGAATTATCCCTGGAGCTGCCACCTCTCTTTTAAATGACATTACGTCCAAAATGGTCTTTCATTATCCACAATTTTCCATGACGCATATGGATTCATCCTTAATAAACATCAAAAATTATTTTCAATCAGAAGCACCAAATGCCTTCATGCTCTGATACCCATAAGACAATTGTCAGGATTTTCTGACTCCGTTGTGGTGGGACCTGCCGTGGGATATTCGGTAGCCTGGCCAAAAGTCCTTTGATTTTCGGCAGGATCGGACAATCCCAACGGTGGGTGGGGCCAGAAAATCCCTCCCTCTGGATTTTACAAAGTCAGTGGAGTTTAGAGTGGCTCACCACATTTTATGGCCCCATTCCCACCGTGACAGGGCTGTAATACCCTGCCCAATATCTCTACCTAGTATTGCTGACCTTAAAGCTGTTTTGTGACTATGACAGACTCTTGAGTCTGCAATGTGCTTTTCCATGGTTGTTCAGCAATTGGGGCAGACTGAAGCAAATTTCTAAATCCAGTCTATTCCAGGAATTGCTGGCTGTGAAGTGAGTTATCACTTGGGTTTCTCCAGTGTTGATTCAATGAACAGTGAAGTGACCAATTACACCTATTGCAGCTGTACTGTAAAAACACTAGGCAGGCTGGGTTATATAGAGATCCACTTCTGATTTAAGATCATCGACCTGAAAAGTTAACTCTGTTTTTCTCTCTGCACTGATGCTGCCTGACCTGCTGAGTGTTGCCCACATATTCTGTTTTTATTTCAGATTTCTAGCAGTATTATACTTCTGGATTTATTAGAACTAGTTACATGCAAATGGTTGACATGGATCGAATTCCAGCCTTTGTGTGCTTTGTTCTGGACCTGCAAACGGTTGCAGTATATTCCTATTGTCAGGCTGATCATTGCTTTGCGTAAATCTGGAAAGTTTGAACAGGCAGAGGCTCTAGAAATGAGGAAGCAGAGGCGTGGCCTTATAGAGATCTTCAACGTTATGAATGGGTTTTATAGGTTATGTGTAGGGAAGAAGATGTTTTCAATTGCAGGGGAGACCAGAATTCGGGTCAGTAATAAATTGCTATGGTTAGATGACGGGAAGTGGGAAAAGGATTGTGCAGACCATAAGCACCAGCATGAATCTGTTAGGCCGAATGGCTTGTTTGCGTGTTGGACATTCTATGTAAGCAACTCATTAGTGGATGATGCCAGATGGTTGCGCAGCATTGGACAGGACACCTCCTCTAGTGGAGCCAGGTCCATGTTGCTACATCACCGGACCAGGAATCTCCTGGTATGAGAGGTGTTTGCACTTTCACGGGCATGGTTTCTCACCCTGTACTTTCACTCAGTGTGGCTATTTATAGGGCAAGCAATTCAATGCTTCAGGCAGAAGGCTTGATTCAAAATGTTAACTGCTCTTTCAGCTGTTGACTTAACTGCTGCATAAATATATCATTCGCATTTTTTAAACCATAAATGCCAATCCAACATCCTGAAAAAAATATTAATAAACAACATTCATTTTTAAAGCTGGAACATGTTAAACCCGTCTTAAACCCTGACCGAGGATAGCAGAGCTCAAAGATACAAGATGGGAAATGCTTGGAAGCATAACCAGGACACTTACTACTTAGACACCTGTGCTCATAACCCGTTGGCATTACAGAAAATAAGCGTGACAAATAATGCCTTTGAATAATCCATGCATGCACTGACTGCACATTTAAAATTTGTGGCATGCAGCAGTTTTATATTTGGATCCACACCCCATCGTTTCCAGTGGGAGAAGGCAGCAGTCAGACACACGAGTCACAAATATCTACGATCCCTGTGCCACCTTCACCCCCTTCATCTACAATGTACAATCATTAAGCTTGACTTAGCAAACACCTCGTCCTATGTAAGAAGTAAACAGGGGTATGCTTTAACATAATCCAGCATTGTAGTGTCTGGGTACTTTAGGCAGATAGTTGAAGGTTCTGATTCAATTGTCCTTAATCACAAAAGCCTTTACAGTAACTATATAGCTATACATATATATATATATTTGCACAATGATTTTTTTCAACATATTTACTCCTGCAGTGCGTGTTTTTTTTTACTGTAACAGAAGATTCTAAAAGATCGCAACAAAAATCACTTCATTCACAAATTTAGCTTAATTTAAAGACCTGAAATACTGAAAGCCAAATAAAATGATCAAATAAGACAGAATCTTGTCATGAACTGACAAGCAAACGCACAAATTACCCAGTACAACCTCACTCAACAACCAGGTCCAGCAGAAAGAAAATAAATCTTGATCCTTTACTTACCCCACCCCACAAAAAATCTTGTGTTCAATTGATGGAGTAAACTGGTTTTATTCCATTGATTGAGGCCCTATGACCACGGTTCCTGCTTTTACATGAATACAACTTGGACAACTTCAGTAAAAAGTGCTGTCTGTGGTTTTTCCTTCAACTCCTGCTTTGAAGTGGTATGTTAGCCTCTGTGTGTCCTGTGTGCACTTTTATCAGTTATAGTAACCAATCAACATTCCCAGTGGGCGGCTGAGCATAAGGGCCTCCCTCTGATTAGCCTGCTGTGCTAATTGGCAGCCAATCAGCTGTGAACTAGCACTCCCCATCTGCCTCCTCACTCCCCCAGCTTCTGAGAAGCATATCAACTTATCAGGTTTTTAATTCTGAATGAAAGTTGCCTGCTTTCTCATGACAAATTAATCCTCAGAGGGCACTTCTAATTTTGCTAACCTAATAACCTGCCTCTAGCTATGATTTCTTTCCCCACACCCATTGCTCTCCAGCTACGTTGCTGTAAGCTTTTTGTTCTTATTAGTGCTGCTTTAGCTTCCAGATAATTAACTCCTTTAATTCCAAAGGGTACTGTTCGCCGCCACCCACCGCCCCCCCCCCCCCAACTGCACCCCTCCTCATAATTAGACGTGTTTCTACGTTTGTTGCTTTTGTAGTGAGAGTCACAGGACAGAAAAGTGTATGTGATTTTTTTAACTGTTAAAACTGGTTAAAAAAAAGTATAAAAAAAGCAAACTCAAGTTTCAAAGCGAGTGAATTAGCTAAAGGGAGTTGGAATTTTCCTTTTAACCCATTCTCTGGATCTGTGAGCACTGGCAAGGCCAGCATTAATTGTGCATTCTTAGTTGAGCTTGAGTTGGTGATGATTTCGAACCGCTGTAGTCTGTGTGGTGAAGGTACTCTCACAGCGTTGTTATGGAGGAGTTCCAGGACTTGGACCCAGTGACAGTGAAGGAATAGCAATATAGTTCCAAAGCAGGATAATGTGTGACTTGGAGGGCATGTGAAGGTGACGGTATTCCTGTACACATGCTGCCTTTGTCCTTCTAGGTGGCTGTCATCTAAATGTATTTTGGGACAAACAGTAGCAGTATGCGTAGCAGGAAACTTACTTCAACAGCACCTCCTAGCACAGCAACCTCTAACACTGAGAAGGGCAAGGGCAGCAATATCACAGATGCACCATCACCTCTAAGTTACACAACATCCTGACTTAGACATGTACCACGTCTCCTTCATTGTTGTTGGGTTGAAATCATGGGAGTATCAGCATTGAAAGGACTTTAGTGGTTTAAGGAGAAGGCCCAGAACCACCATCTCAGGACAGCAAAGGATGGGCAATAAATGTGGCTTTGACTGCATCTTCCACATGAAATGAACAACCTTATTTTGTGCTGGTGGAGGGCAAGACAGTGAGAGGAAGAAGCTTTCATGCCTCAACAGCAGTCATCAGGAGAGCCATGGGATCCAGAAGAAAAACTTCAGTTTCCCTGGCTCCACGTAAAAAATTTAGAGATTGAAACTCACCCTTTCAATGGTGATCAGTTCCTAGGCCACATCCAAGCCTGCAAATCTTGAAGGGGGCAGGCATGAATAAAAAAAAAGCTGTGTCTGTCACTGAATCTGATCTTCAGACCAAAGGGAGGCAGAGTCTGCTGGCTTAGGAGATTGGTTTGCTAATACAGGGTCATTTCAAAATGTAGCGTAAGTGAAAAGGTAAGGTACGGATATTTGCTTTCTCATTGTGCTGCATTTATAATGAGGGGTAGATTCATCAACACTGTAAGTTATGCAGAAGTCAAGGGCAGGAGTTTTCACACTCGGCGTGTGGGTAGGTGGTCAACACGTCGGAGCATAAAATGATGCGCGGCAGTGACATAGGGTGAACATCCCGGCGTTATCACACACTCGCGTGATACTTCGGTCAGCGGGCACGCAGGAGAGTCGGCAGCGAGCCCACCAACAATTAAGAGGCCTATTAAGTCCATTAATATATCAATTAATGTGGATTTTTCACTGCCCGTCCAACATTACGGTTGGCGGGGGGTCGAATTGGCCAGGCGGTCTTTGGAATTTTGAGGAAACCTCATCCAAGGGCAGGACGAGGTTTCCGATGTTAATTAAAAAAAAAAAAATGTTTGGGCAGAATTTTTATAATCTATACGTGTAGGTGAATGAGTCCAATGTATAGACATTTTTCTCGCAATTTAAAATCTTTGTTTCATGGTTTCAAATTCTTCAGCTCCCTGAGGCAGCTGTCTGTCTTCAGGGAGCTGTGACTGCACCCTCCCCCACGCCAGCGCCCCACCCCGGCAGTGCTGAGCCTATCAGCATGCGTTTCACACCAGCCGGCCGTTAATTGGCCAGCCAGCGTGAAAACGCAGCCGGAGGCCGATCGCGGGTGGCGGGTCGTTTCCTGGGCGCTCCCAGGCCCGCCCACCGCGCCCGCCCAACAACCTCAAAATTCAGTCCCAATGTCGCTCGCGGGGAAGGACAAAGATTCCAACAAGTCAATGGAGTAAAAAAAAAGCTTACAGCCAGAATTAAATGTTGAAACTAACTACAAGCATGGACCATGGCAGACATTTCCCTATGCGTCCACTGTTACTTTCTGTCTGAAGGCAGACACCTGAGGTGAGCCTTGGTGTACTGCTTTTGAACACATAATGGGGAGATAATGAAATAGTGGTAATGTCACTGAGCTAGTAGTCAAGGTGTCCAGGCTTGGGGACTAGGGTTCAAATCCCACTATGGCAACTGGTAAAATTTAAATTCAATAAGTCTGGATTGAAAAGCTAGTCTCAGTAATGACGACCTTGAAACCATTGTTGATTGTCATAAAAACCAATCTGGTTCACATATACCCTTTAGGGAAGGAAATCTGCCATCCTTACCTGATCTGACCTACATATATCTCCAGACTCACAGCAATGTGCTTGACTCTTAATTGTCCTCTGAAATGGACTGGAAAGCAACTCATTTCAAGGACAATTTGGGTATGGGCAACAAATGCTAGCTTTGCCAGTCACTCCACATCCCATGCAAGAATAAGGAAAAAAATAACATAATACTGCAAAATTAGACTGTCACTGGCATTTGGACACCCTCATTAGTACAGCCTCTCCCAAGTTTAAATACATGCATATGGAATTCTGCTGTTCGCTAATCTTAGAATAGTGTGTTGCCAACAGTATAACTGAGTTCTGTTGGATCCACAGCAGCCCCAAAAAGATAAAAGATAAAATTAGTAAACATGCTCTTTGGAGACTTAACCCTTTGTAGATTTTACCTCAACACAAGGAAGCAATATATTGATGGCACTTATAGGTCAATCTTATTATTGGAAATATGAAGGGAGTATGTATCTCTGCATCAAATAGGACTCCAGCATACATTTAGTGTGTAGCTTATATTTTTGGCATGTTGCTAATTTTAATAAACAGTAATCATCTCTCCTCACAAGGCTTACTCATCCTCACTTGTAATTTCTATTACATCACAACACAGTCCATATTATGATATATTCTTCACATCAGTAAAATCTTCATCCTTTCATTAAAATAAACTGCACTGATACGAAAATGTGTCTGGTGCAGCGTAATTTGGAGGGGGTGAGAGGAGAGGGTGGAAGAACCCTCTTATCAAGTTCTTACTGAGTCTTTATTTCCTTCTTAACAACCAGCAATGTTAATGTCAGATTTATGGTCAGATTTAGTCAGGGGACGTTGAATGGTAAAAATCTGTCAAATCTTAAATCTGCAATGCTCAAAGGCAGAATCAGCAAATACATGAAGTACTGTTGAATTGTAGTCACTGTTGTAATATAAAAAATGCAGCAGCAAATTTGTACATAGCAAGCTCTTACAAACAACAATGTGATAATGGCCAGATAATCCATTTCTATGATGCAGATTGAGGGATAAATATTAGCCAGGACACTGTGGGTAATTCCCCTAATCTTCTTCAAGATGGTGCAGTGGAACCTTTAACATCAACATTAATAGGTAACTAGAGCCTTGTCTAACATCTCATCTGAAAGACAGTGCAGCACTCCCTCGAATCAGCACTGGAGTGTCAGCTTTGATTTTTGTGCTTAAGTTCTAGCATGGGACTTGAACACAGAACCTTCTGTTGTAAGATCCCAACTCTGAGGCCAGGTTGTATGTTGGTTGTGACTGTTTAAGGAATAACTGTGGAGACATAGGAATATCTAAACAATAATTGGTTTATTGGATGAACATAATTATTTACAGATATACCAGACTAGGTGTTACTCTATCTAAGCCATGAGATTTCTCCTTCTCAACTGTTAGTCATGTGTCTCTCTTACATCATCATGTGAGCAGTACTATTTCTCCAGTCCCACATATTAACCCTTTCAACCCTGAACACCCTAATATTACATCTCCCCCAAGTCTTTGCCCAAATATATTTTACATTTATATTTACACACCACCCTATGTTCCCCCCTCTCCACCACCCCAAGTCTCTGATTCATAGATTCAAACAGTCTGGAAGCTTCACAACTCTCCCTGATTGTGTTCTTGTCAGACTTGGAAGATCATAGTCTCCCTTCGGACTTCTTTGCTTTGACTTGGTCTTCATTAAGAGTTGCAGTATCTGGTACACTGTTGGTTTGACTCTCCACATCTGCTTCTTCCAAATGTACAGTAGATGAAGAATGAGCATAAGATTTATCCTGTCCCTTCTCTTTCAAGATGATCTGAAGTCAAGAGGCAGTTGAATAATCTGCTCACAGGCTCAGCCAGTGTAGGTCTATAGTGTGTGTAAGTTGATATAAAAAGGTCACTCTCTCTCTCGCTTCCTCTCTTTGATTCTTCGGTCTCTGTGTGGAAGCTCTTAACATCATTTGCATCTTCCTGTTATTGGAGCTGAGAGCAAGAGCTGATAACCAGGATGGTGGAGTAGAAGGGAGGAATAACGAACACATTACAATTTGAACGTGCAATGCTATTCCACTGTGATTATGACTCTAATTACATCCTCAAACTATAACTTAGGGTGATGTTACTGACTGTTCTTTTAGGGAAGGTGGCAAACTTTACATCTTCCATTTGTACTTTGACAGCATGTCTATTTTTGTAATCTAATCATTATTATTTGGGCTATTTTAAGCTTTGAAAGATCATACATTTATGTCATTGAAGGAAAATTGTCAGTTTGCCCAGAGACAATCCCATCCTGTTGAATTTGAATGGAACGGATAAGAATGGATTCTCAAGCCATAGTTTGTACTGTAGGATAGATTTAGTTTTCACCCTGTAAGTAGTGAATTCATTCACAGCACAAAACAAGGTTTATACAACCAACAAAATCTCAAAATCTGAGGCTACCTTCAGGTGCTGTTTTCTAAGTCTATGACCACCTGTCATTATCCAGCAGCTCAGTGCTGACTCCCACCAAACATTTGATCCCAAAGGATCTTGCATTCCGTCAGTTCTCCACACCCACCCCCTCAAAGGACGCATCATGTTCCTACTTACCCTCTGGGCCTCATACGTTCAAGGCTGAACATGAGAGGTTCTTAAGCAAGTCTGGTATGAAGTCTGAGCTGACAGTACACTTATCAGAGAAGTCTCGTCCTAGTTATCTGAGCTGAGATCAAGGTTAACCCTGACCCATGCCAAATCTCAAGCTACAGCTCGTAGTTAGTTTTACAATGTTGTTTCATCCACTTGTCCCCTTTTCAAGCTCATAATTAAAACTATCAGCACGCGCATCATTTATACCATAGAAAGCTAACCTTAGTTAAAAGTCTATCATGATGGTCAGTGAGAAACCGTTTCTAATTTTTGTACAGTGCTTTTCGCATTTTTTTATATTTAACCCACATTTCTAATTTTGTTGTATAAACACTTCAAGGGTCTCTTGTGTGTTGGTATAATACACACATTACAAGTTGCACTGTACCTACAGAATCCCATACAGTTAATAGAACTCTAAATAATTGAGCGATTCTTTGATGGTAAAAGCTGGGTCACATGATGTTGGGATGGCAGAGGTGGGACGCCTGGCCTTTCATTGACACTGAATCAAGGAGGCAATGCCTTGTAACTTCTTCCCCCCAATTCAGTCACTATTCCAGTAGCATGGAGTTAATTCGTACATGCTGTTCAGGGACAAGTTACTAGCAAGCAATTTCCTCATCAATTTTCCTTGATCTTCTTTTGGGTTGTGTTTTGCCTCTATTCAAGAGCACTTCTGATGGCCCAGGCCAATCCAGGAAGTGGTTATGTATTCAGGTGCAAAACCACTTCATAATCACCAAAAGTCAGGGGCCAGATCATCTTCCATCCTTGGATTTTCGAGGTCCCCAAGTTCAGCCAAATGACACTGGTGGGCACAAACTGCCTTGATGTCCCAGCTTGGGGAAGAGGAAGATGGGCCATAGTTTCACTGTCCAGCTGATGAGTCAGGGGGTGTATATCAGGTGAGGACAAAATGAAGTTGATTAACAATGGCCTTCAAAGTCAGACAGCCAATCAACACTATGCATCTGAATAATGGCCTGCCTTTGGACGAGACCCATGGAGGTGGGACCAGGAGGGAAATCTGAAAGGTCACCGTTGGATCAACAGGCTGACACCTTCCCATCTCTGGACAATTATGCTGGAGGTGGGTGAGAAACTGAAGCAGCTACCCATCCAGCAGTGGCAGGCTGTCCATTAGTGGCAACTAATTGGCCACTTGGGGCATTACCAGTGATGGCCGGGCCCTATGCTAAGGGCAAGGTCAGGTGGGTCGTTGCAGATGACCCCCCCAGCAGCAGGCCGGGGCTGGACCTCCTTCACAACGATGGCCTGGCAGCTGTGGTCACGAATAATTTTAACAATTTTATCTATCTTTTGAGGGCGCCTCCATCTTGAGCTGCCCTTTCGTTCTGTCTGCCGCGGAAGCATGCATCCCTCCTGGTGAGCAGGACATCACTGTGGGCTCTCCAATTGGGCCAGCGGATTGCCTCAGGGCAACGCTCCCGGAGGTGACCTCTTAATTTACCGCCTCCAGTAAAACTGTGCAGGCACGTAGCCAGGCATCATCAGTGGGGTCAGGACCTGCTTTCCATCCCAACCTCAGAAAACCCTCAAAGGCGGCGAGATTCTGCCCATTGAGTCATATCCTTTCACTGAGGAAAGAGTGGGAAAATTAAAGAGGCAAGGAGTATTTTAGAAGAAAAATTCAATCACAAAGCCCAAAACTTAATGGTAATAATGAGGTTACAGACATTGACCTAGCATTTCAAACATTTCTGTCTGTTTAGCAACTGGCTTTGTGCCAGCTTGAAAACATAATGTGGGAAAAATGTTGAAAAACACTATTGTCCCTCTCTATTGATAATATCAGTAAAGCAGCCACAGAAAGTTCAGTTTCCTCCTACAGCTTTTTTCTTGAAGGGCGGGAATATGCAGACTGATTTTTAGAACGGTAAGTAAATAGATATTTCAAAGTAAGGAGCAGTCTTATTCGAAAATCTAATGTAAAAAACATTACTCATAGACAGGCTCATAAGAATCAGTGTGACAGGTTGCCTAACAAAGTGGGTTGCAACAATCTGCTTTTTTGGTTGGAAAACCTTTGGGGAGTTATAAGCCGTGATCTGGACTGGATGCCTTGGTGGATCCCACATCACCAGCTAGTATAGAGTCTCAAAATGTACCCCATGCTGTTAGTGCCATTGCAAATTCCTTCAAAACCATCTCAGAAAGCTTGGCACTAGACTGGGACCTGGCATATCTGAGGTCCCAGCTCATTTTCGGCAGTTGTAGCTACTAGTTGTAGCCAGAACCACCTTGGATCCCCAGGAGCAATTTTTTTAAGCTACCTTTGAGCACACAGAATGAATGCATAAATTACCAATAAGTCTAGGCCATTCCTTTCAGCCCCACCCACTTATCTCTCATTCCACTTGCCCGGCTGCCTTCTTAAGTCAAATCTATTCCTAAGACTGCACATTTTCACCTCTAGGGCATTGCTCGCGTTCCACTGCTCGCACATGCCCCCCTCAGCCCCCCACAATACCCCTCCATCTTCCCCAACTGCTGCTAGAACACTACTCCGTGCTTTCCACCCCACCAAAATTGATTTCTAAAGTCTCTTGCTGCCAGCTTCCTTGTCTCAACTCTTCAGACAATCTGAATTCCTGTCCTTTCCCTTGCATGGTCCTGTTTCCCAGCATTTCTGTCAAGCCCTATTGGCTTCCTGCAACCCAGTCAGTCGACTTCAAGTTCCTTATTCCCTGACTCTGGATTACTGGTTGTCCCCTCCTCCATCTGCCCCACCTATCCTTCAGTCATTATTCCCAATGGAATGATCTTGGTTCACTTCTCACCACCTCACACATCTTCAAGCTTGCCTTAAATCCATCTCATCGCTTAAGACTGAGACTTTAGTTTACCCCTCCTTCTGCTCAGTGTCACATAAATAGTGGTGTGAAATTTTTTTTAACAGCTATTGAAATATGATCTATCACTGCTTCCTCGGTATTTGTCAATGTTCCTTTGTTTCAGTCTGGCTTTAGATAACAGGGGAGTGTATTCCCCATGATCTGTATTTTGTTCAGTAACACACAGAGTACTTTCTATTTTCAGTTTGTTGAGCTGAATCTATCATTCCATCCCATTGTAGGCAAGCATACAATCACATAAGGGTCACATTCCTTTTAGCTTTACTCAAAACAACCAAATGCCTATTTTACAATCCTGTCCTGCTAATATTTCCTCCATAGCAGGAGGGTCACCATTAATTTGAAACACACACACACACTTACAATACATATTTTCAGAAATATTCCTTTTGCAAATAGCACTGCTGCTGCTGCTATACATTTTTTGTAAATTCCCTAATAAATGTAATTATCAGTTGATGTTCAGTCGTCCATGAGGCAAAGGCAGATTGTAAGCCAAGGGTAAAGGTAGCCAGGCTTAACCCAGTTTAGCAAGAACATGGAACTTTCCGCAGAGTTCACAGTTTGACCATAGTATTGTCCCCACCTCATCCACCAACAATACAACATGGAAACAGTTGCGGCAAATTCGGACAGCACTGTCGATCTCTGCAGTCACTTTCAGCACAGACATCTGCTGAGATCTGGGGACACAGATTTAAATCTGAGGAAGAGGTCAGACACAGTTACGACCGAGGGAGCGGCAGGCCAAGCAGGTTTGTGGTATGAAGGAGAGTGTAGGCTGTGGAGGATGACCATGAGGCATGTAATAGAAAAAGCCACTGGGAACGGTTGTGATGAGGACTAGAGCGTACAGCTTGGGCAGAGTCGTGGGGAAGGAGGCGCCTGTATGATGTTGGAAGGGAAGGTATTTCAGAAAAACAGTGTGTGATCAATGCAAAGACAATTAGTGTTTGGAATTCTTTCCCTCGGCGAGGGTCATTGAATATATTCAAGGCTGACGCAGACAGACAGATTTTTCATTGACAAGGGAGTCAAGGGTTATGCGGCACAGACAGGAAAGTGGAGTTGAGGCCACATCAGATCAACTATGATCTTATTGAATGGTGAGGGAGTCTCAAGGGGCCAAATGGCCTACTCCTGCTCATATTTCTTATGTTCTAATGTAAAGGGGGGAGAGAGGGAATCCTGAATTGAAACTGGCCTCATCAGAGTGCATTTTATTGGGATCTCCTGAAGGGAAAGAGGTGTGGCCAATGTAAGAAAGAAGTGACACCAAAATAATACTAAGTAAACCATTGTAATGACAATGAAATTTTCAGTGCTCCACATGAAGATCAACAGTAATCATTATTCTTACTGATAATTGTAGAGCTTTTGCTGTTGAAAAATGTTGGCCTTTACTTTGTCAAAAGCTATTGAGATCTAAGTGAATGGCCACTAATGGCCAACAATCATTAAACATATACTTTTGAGAAAAGCCATGACACACAGAATAAGTTCACTTGACAGATTTACAACAGAATTTGAACAATTATGAGAATTAATGCAATTTTTTAACAGAATCATCCATACAAATATGCACCGATGTGAACTACCCTGTGTCTTCATTCCAACTGTGAATTCAGGAATGTAATAGTCACATCAGTGTAGCCTTTATATGCAATACCAATTCTACAAGGCCAATCTTTGAGAAAATGACATAATTTCTACTGACTGAATAGTTATGGAGTTTACAGGACAAGAGCATTAACACTGAGGAACTGCAAGAGTCCACTAGGCCTAACAAGCTTGCTGCTCTTAGATAAATGAACCCTATCTCCCTCCTCACTGAACCCTGAAGATCCTACTCTCCTTAAAATGCTCGCAGTAATCTCAAGTTCCCTTATAGCTGTCAATTTAATGGCCTTTCCTGATAAATTACTCCACAATTCAATTACATATTCGCTGTGGGAAAGGTGCAAAAAACATTCATATTCAGTGGTCGTAGAGAAATAATTCTGAGGTGAGAAGTCTGTAAGGCAGGGTAACTATTACATTCTGTCCTAACGGTTTTCCCTGATGAAAAATAGGCTGATGGCACAGTGCCAAAAACAACCCATAAATTAAAGTGACACTTCACATGAGTACCCCAACTGAGTAAAAGCAACTGGCATACCTATTCTGTTATCATAGGGAGATGTGGCTGGCATTCACGTACAACCTCTTTATTATTACTTAATGGATTAAAGGGTTAGGGAGGCTATTTTTCTCTGTGTTTTCATGTCACGTCAAAACTGTGGCCACCCAGTTCTTAATACTGATTAGCAAATTCCACCAACTCCTGAAATTTTAAAGAAAATAAACACTTGAGCGTATCAGAAATACAATTTTCAGTCCCATTAAACATTGTACACTGAAGGTTTGCAAGATCCTTCAGATGATAATTTAATTCTTTTAAGAGCAGACAATTGGGAATAACTGTGATGTCCACAAATTAAGTTTTTTTGTGCGAAGTCTCTTTATCACAATGAATACAAATCATCAATAAATTGGAATAAAAATGTTAGTGTAACAATCAGGTAATGTGCATCAGTCAAGACAGAATCTAAGCATTCACTGAGGGCATGCTAATTGATCTCTCCAACACCACTGACTCCCGAGTCATTGTTCTACTATCCAAAGGTTTGTCCGAAAACAATCCTGAATGAGAATAACATTTTCTATAGTTCAAAGTCTGCAAAGCTGAAGTTATCCTGTTCAACTCTTGCCATTCCCTAAGTTTCTCTGGTTCCAACTCCATAAACCTTACTTCTGTTTCCATTCATTCTTAGGATGTGGCATTTCTGGCAAGGTTACCATTCATTGCCCATCTCTAACTGTCCAAAGCGATAGTGGGCCTTCTTCCTGAACCGTTAGTAACGGTTTGATACAACTGAATAGCTTACTAGGCCTCTCCAAAGAGCAGTTGAAGGTCAACTATTTCTTTCATCTGTCTATTAAAAGAACATCTATCATATTCAGATTTTACACTTCAAAGTGACAGAGGCATTAAGAATACCATAAACACATTGAACTGAACCCTAACTGAGCTTGGTATGTTTATTGATAGCAGTTAGACTTTGTAGCCTTTTCAAACACAGGTTCATTTTCACAACAGAATAATAACACATTGTGCGTTATATGGTATAAGGCTCCTGTTGTTATAAAGCATAACATCTGACATACCATTAGCAACATCAGAGGAGTCTTCAAAGATTTTAAAAGCTCCAAGAGACTGTGAATAAGCATCAAGGGCGGAATTTTCCTGTTGCTATGCGGGAGCAGGTCCCACACGCACGCGTGTAAAATGACGTGCAGTGATGTTTTTTGCGCGCTATTGCGATATTTCTTTGAGCGGGCGCATGATGATGCCCGATTTGCGTCCGCCATTAATTAACAGGCCACTTAAGGCCCTTGACTCACCAATCGACACCAATTTTTCGGCACCCGTGCAATCTTTGGGATGGTGCACGGGCACGACGGGCAGGCGGGTAGGAAAGATTTGTATAAACCTCACCCGGTCTCAGTGGGGTCGCGAGTGTGCACTGTCAAGCATTTATTTTTCAACGTTGTTGAAACTTGCCTGTATGATCTGCAGTGCTTCAAAACACATTCCAGCTGCTTTGTCTGGACTCTTAACCTTCAGGTCAGCACTCTGCGGTGAGGAATCTTTTCTGGGCCTGCAGGTTTCAGGAAGCCTTCCCTTAGTCTGGGAATGGGAGCTGAACTGTCCTTTGGAGGCACCTCCTCTGAGGGGGAAGGGAAGGCTAGAAGGGGGAGGGGGGCCAGGAGTGCACATTCAGCCTCCAGGGGAGCCACCTTTGGGAGGACAGGCGCAGGCACAAGGGGCACAGGGTCAAGAAGTGGACCAAGGTGGAAGGGGCCGCAGAAGATGCCACTATCCTGCTGCCAGGATATACAGGCGGTGAAGCAGCTACCTCAATATGTCTGAGGTGCAGTGCCAAAGGAGGCTCCGTCCCTCAAGGGTGACAGCCAGCTGTATCTGTCAGATGATTGGGCCTGAGATCTCTGCTAACTGTGCGTGGATATCCAATGCCAGTGGCTCGGAAGGTCACAGCTGCCCTCAATCTCTATGCCCCTGGCTCCTTCCAGGGGCCGGTGGGTGATCTTTTCAGTGTCTCCCAAACAGCTGTCCACATTTGTGTCAAGCAGGTTACAGACACTCTGTTCAGATGGGTATTGACCTTCATCCACTTGTGCTGCGACCAAGCAAGCCAGATACAGCGAGCCGGAGGCTTCGCGGCCATTACTGGCTTCCCCCACGTCCAGGGTACAATAGACTGTACACATGTGGCCATCAAGGCGCCAGCAGGTGAGCCCAGTGCCTTCGTCAACAGGAAGGGCTTCCACTCCATGAACGTGCAGATAGTGTGTGATCACAGGATGCAGATTCTACAAGTCTGTGCAAGGTACCCAGGCAGCTCCCATGACGCTTACATCCTCAAACACTCCCAGGTCTCGGGGCTCTTCAGTGTTCCAGCCCGGCTTGATGGATGGCTGCTGGGTGACAAGGGCTACCCCCTCAGAAGGTGGCTCATGATGTCTCGCCGCCATCTAAGAACAGAAGCTGAGCAGCGATACAATAGGAGCCACGGCTCCACAAGGGCTGTGGTGGAGAGAACCATTAGTCTTCTCGAGATGTGCTTCCGATGCGTGGATCGCTCAGAGGGCGCACTCCAGTACCCCCCAGATCGTGTGTCAGTGATAGTGGTTGCATGCTGCACTCTCCACAATCTTGCGCTGGAAAGGGGGGACACAGTAGACAATGAAGATACAGTGGCTGCAGATGCACACGATGAGTCCAGCAGTGATTCCGAGGATGAGCAAGCACAAGGAAATGCTGAGGAGGTAGACGCTGACCCGGGCAAACTCCAGGGAGGCAGGGACACCCGGCCGGCTTTAATCCAATGAACCTTCAGCTAGCACACCACATATGGACCTCCAGGACAAGCCTGGGCTGTAGGCTCCATACTCAACACCCAAGTGCAAAATCTGCCACATTAGGAACAGTAACTAAGGGCCTTGTTAATAAAGCTGAATGTCCAACAAAGCACTCCTGTTGGGAGAACAACGCTGACCTCACTGTTGGGCATAAATACCTAGCCATGGCACCCCAGCCTCATCGACACCAGCGGAACTGGGCGCATGGCACCTCTCCTGCTTGAACCAACTAAGAATGGCGACCTGTGCCTACCCGCCGCCAGTCCTCGCACGCTTTGCCGAGTTATGAGCCTTCGTCTCCTGAAAATGAGAGACGAGCATTGATTAGTGCAAATTGCACATGGACTCTCTTCGTGCACGGCCCACCCCAACCAGAGTGAGACACCCTGCTGCTGCCAAATACTCACACAAAGGTGCTAGGCTCCTCTGCCCCCACCCCCACCCCCCGGACACATGCTGCCTACATCACATTAGGCACCACACGGTATATCCTTCTATAGCAAGGAGGCGCAAGCATGTGGAGCGCAGAGGGCAGCAGACCAATCGGTGCCAATGCCACCTTGAAGCTCCCCTCCCAGCATGACTTTGACATGTCCTGGAGTTCCAGCACTGCGTCTAGGTGCAGCTCCTCCAGGTTGCCCCCAAAACAGTAATGTGGGTCTCAGTGTACCACATGCTGCAGGGACAGAGCAAATCTCTTCACCACCCTCTCAGGGTGACCTCGGCATGGGCAATATCCGCTGGCCCACCCAGCGAAGGACACATGCCGTCAATGATTCGGTGCAGTCACTACACTCAGGCTTGGCGGGGTTGGTAAGCTGACCTGCTGGGTTGAATGACCAATGCCAACATGGTCCTCACCCTTCCAGAGCACAACAAGTCATTGAAGCGCTTGCGACACTGGATCCAGGTGCACCGTGTCACGTCGTGGGAGCTCAGCACTTCTGCCACCTCCTCCCAGGCACGTTTCATCATGTGGGGGGGTGGGGGGGGGGGGGGGGGGCTCCTCCTCCCGTCCTGGGGAACCAACACCTCCCGCCCTGCTGCCACCTCCTCGAGGAGGGCAGCAAGGCAGTCATATGAAAAACGAGGGGCACACTGGCCTCCCCCTCCCTACCCTCCAGCCTGGCCTGCCCCCATGGCCTACCTTCTGGACTTGCATGAGCTTCATTGCCTCTCTGTACAGCCCTTCGTCCAGCCATTGAGAGCACAAGGCTGCCAAGGCCTTCCTTTATACAGGCTGCCAGGTCGCCATTGGACCCGGTGGGCTGTGCGCGCCCACCGTCACCCGCCCACTCCCACTGTGCGCGGGAGTCGTGAAGTACGCTGGGCGGGCCTTAACTGGCCCGCCCGCGTAAAATGGCGGCAGGGACCTGATCGCGAACGGCGATCGGGTCCACATCCGCCCGCGCCCACTCCCTCTCCGCCCCGCCGGCCAACCAGAAAATTCAGCCCCAAGACTTCACAACTATGAAATTGCAAGCTTTGAGATACACAAATTATTTGCTCCTCTGAGATCCAAAGGAACAGAATTTGGAACTTGCCTCCTTTTGGGAGCCACAAAACTCTCGGGTCCTCCACTTCCTGGGGCTGCGAAGAGAAAAACCAATTTCCACCCAAGAGCCTGCAGCAGAATCTGCTCACATTAGGACTCCACTCCACTTACACCGTTCCTTTTGATTCCAGAAGAAAAGTGTGGCCGAATCTTCGGCCCTTCCCCGTCTCCGGTATGTGGGATGAATCCTCTGATTTGGGGGTAGAACAGGAGGCTTCCACTCTGACACACTTATGCCAGTGGAGCAGACTCCTGTCAAGTTTGAGGCCTCCATTTTTGGTGTAAGCGTAGGTTGGCGGATGGGCGAGTAGGCTCGGGGGACTTTGCATTTTTCATGAAGCATCATCCAACGGCGGGATGAGGTTTCTGTTAATAAATAAAATAAAAATCTATGGACAGCATTTTTCATCATCGGCAGGTTCAGGTGCCTGATTGTGATGCTTGGACAATTTTTTTCCTGACTTTCAAAACTTTGTTTCATGGGTTTTCGGGTCTGCAGCTCCCTGAGGCAGCTCTCTGGTTTCAGGGAGCTTTCTCTCAGCGCTCGTCCACACCCACGGAAAAATTATCGCCCGCCCTCCACCCGCACCCCCCCCCCCCCCCCAAACTACACCGGCAGCGCTGAGCTTTCCAGCGCGCGTTTCCAGCCAGCCAGCTTGAAATCACAGTTGGGGGCCAATCGCGGTCGGCGGTCTGTTTCCCAACCGCTCCCGAGCCTGCCGATAGAGGCTGCCCGCTGAGCTGAAAACTCAGGCCTGGGGGTCTCATGCTGCATCAAACCCATTTAACAAACACTAAAGTAAAAGCAAAATACTGCGGATGCTGGAAATCTGTAATAAAAACGGGAAATGCTGGAAAAGCTCAGCAGGTCTGGCAGCATCTGCGGAGAGGAACACAGTTAACGTTTCGAGTCCACATGACTCTTCATCGGAACAGTGTTCTGATGAAGGGTCATACCGACTCGAAATGTTAACTGTGTTCTTCTCCGCAGATGCTGCCAGACCTGCTGAGCTTTTCCAGCGACTTTTGTTTTTGTTTCAGATTTCCAACATCCACAGTATTTTGCTTTTTATCTGAGAGTTAACTTTGAGTTGACTATCTCTTCACAAATGCTGCCAGGCCTCCGGAGTATGTCTCGTACTGTTTTTACTTTACAAGCATGATTTGCTTCGGTAGCAAGGTTCCACTTCAACAGGCACAATGACACCAGTGACGATTAGCTCTCTAACTCTCGTGCAAGACTGCAGGCTCTGGCTTGCTAAGGAGCAAAATCCATCTAAATCTAGTGAGGACCAGCTAGAAAGACTTCAGCTGCATAAAGCCATGGATTTCAAGGAAGATTTGCAAGGATAATAAGGCCTTGCATCCCCCACCTCCCCCCGCACCACCGCACCCCCTCCCCCTCCCCCCCAACCGCCCCCCCCCCCCCCCCCCCCCCCCCCCCCCCCCCCCCCCCCATAACCACAAGATCTTACAATAAGGTCAGAAAATACAAACACCAAACTTAGACAAGTGAACTCATGTTAAAGGGTTTGTCAAATGACTCCAGTATCCCCTGACTTACTACAGCACCACTAATAGTCTTAAGGTATTTATGGTATTATGGTACTGTACTGCAGTAAACTGACTTCTTTGTATTAATCTTGTATTGATGACAGCTCTGCAGGGCACATTTAACTTCACAAAGAAACCTCAACAGCCTGGAATATAGTTGAACTGAGGATTACATGTCCTTCATCACCTTATTCTTGTGAGCCCAACTGAGCTAAGGAAAGCGGCAATCTGTTAGGTTTTTCAAAGGATTTTAATTTTAAGATATTATTGTACCTACCATACTCTTCAAACTAAATCAGTTTGAACCAGAATGACTGCTTTATTTATTTGCAGGAAGGGATTATACTTGTAAGACCTGTACCTGTCCATCCATCCTAGGTAAGTCAGATGGTGAGCATTTCCTGCCCAGGTGTGTACAGTCTCAACAACAGCATCATTTGGGTGGTCTCCAAGCATTGTGCAGCATCAACAATTTATCCCAACTGATGACACTTCAAAGCAGCTACCAGTGCAAGTGCGGCCTGCCCTCCTCCAATGATTTAAATGGTCCCATCTCCAGAATTTGCATCAGTGTCCACGTCCTTTTCTACAAGCCGTCAGGTGTTCCCCTACCCTACCCACTTCCCCCGGTTCACAACCCCAATATCTTTTCATAAATACGTATCGGTGTTGGAACAAAATTTTCCTAGGAATTAGATGGTGCACTGCATCAAAGATATTCTTCCATCTCAATTCCACTAGTTCAAATCTATCACTGCTCAATGAGACTACAGCCTCTTCTCTATATGTAAAGCTCATTTACAAAGTCATTCTTGTGCAATCTCAAGCTAGTAAGCTAGTTGCAATTAAATGGGCAAAGGGAACCGCTCACCACTTTGTGCAAACTGCTGCAATTTTGGCAATCTCATTGGTATTACAGTATCTAACCTGGTGCAGTAGCGGTGGGGTGTGATGGTCGGGGGTCGAGTGGGAGGGGGTGTTTAGGTTATGTATCAATGGTGATTCAAAGCTGAAGGAGGTTCATTCGGCATCAGTCCTTGCTACTGTAATGACACCGCATGAGCATTTCTAAGGGTAGAATTTTTCCCTCGTCGGGCAGGTGAGGCGGGCAGGCCTGGGAGCAGCTGTGAAGCCCTCCACCGCTCGCGATCGGGCTCCAACTGTGATTTCACACTGGCTGGCCACTTAACGGCCAGCCAGCATCATACTCACCCTGGGAACCTCAGCGCTGCCAGGGTGGGGGGGGTGGGAGGAGCGCGGGCGCTGAGGTGTGCTCATGTGCCGGGGAGCGCGCACTGACAGCTCCCTGAAGGCAGAGAGCTGGCTCAGGGAGCTGACAGATTTTAAACACAGAAACAGACTTTTTACATATGAGATAAACATGTCCCCACATGTGGCTCAGTCACATGAAGTGAGACATGTAAGAAGGATGCTGAAACATTTTTATGGGGTTTTTTTGGGTAAGTGTTGGAAACCTCATCCCGCCCATGGATGAGGTTTTGTTAAAAATGCGAAGGCAGCCAGGCCTATTCGCCCACCCGTCAACCGAACGGTTCGACAGGCAGCAAAAAAACGCAACTTAATTAATTACTTAAGGGCCTTAATAGGCCTCATAATTGTCGGCGGGTGTGCAGCTGCTGCTCGCATGAGCCCGCCGACCAAAAGGTCGCAAGAGGGCACGATGACGTTGGGATGCTCGCCCGACATCATTGCGCACTATTTCACTCCCATTCGGGTCAGGCACGCGCCCACCCACAGGACGTAAAATCCTGCCCTAAAGATTCTCTCAACTGCCCTCAGGACTCATCCCTCAAAGCAAGGTACCATCACCAAACATCAGCGGTCCTGCCCAAACTAAAGGTGCGCATGAGTAAATTTGGATGATCATTTGGAAATTCCTGTCTCTAATATATTAGGTAATCCCACGGTTCCCACGGGCCACAGACACTTATGTGAACGCAATTCTTCACTATCAGTTGGAGCTGGGTCCGTAACTGAGAGATACTCCCTTAGCAATTAATATCCAGCATATATCAATCCAGCAATCAGTTAGATCCGCACTGCATATGCTAGGAGTTGAGAAGCGTAAGTTTGTTAGCAGATCTTAAGCTACCTATCAAAGGGTGATCCTTGTTTGTTCAATGTTGCATTTAAGTCAACATTCAAACAAGCTTAGAAACAAATTCAATGAGGAATTTCACAGCGACAACAGAAACAGGCACGGCGTGATAAAATGGGAGTGGGGGGGGGGCGAGCATTCTGTTCCTGATTTCCCTCACTAAAAATAAAAGGGAAAAGTACAAACAATGGAACTCTGAAATGCTGGAAATGCATCAGGTTGATCAGCGCTGCAAGAGACCAGGTTAGTGTTTCTAGTTCAGACTGGGTGACTGCTTTGAGGAACACTTTCAGTCTGTCCGCAAGCATGACCCAGACCTCCCTGTCGCTTGCCATTTCAACACACTACCCTGCTCTCATGCCCACATGTCTGTCCTTGGCCTGCTGCATTGTTCCAGTGAAGCTCAACGCAAACTGGAGGAACAGCACCTCATCTTCCGACTAGGCACTTTACAGCCTTCCGGACTGAATATTGAGTTCAACAATTTTAGATCATGAACTCTCTCCTCCTTCCCCACCCCCTTTCCGATCCCCCTTTTTTCCAATAATTTATATAGATTTTTCTTTTCCCACCTATTTCCATTATTTTTAAATGTATTTCCATCCATTGTTTTATCTCCACCTTTTAGCCTATTTCGATCCCTTCACCCTACCCCACCCCCACTAGTGCTATCTGTACCTTGCTCGTCCTGCTTTCTACTCTTAATTAGCACATTCCTTAGATAATGTCACCACCTTCAACACCTCTTTGTCCTTTTGTCTATGACATCTTTTGGCAATCTCCACCTATCACTGGCCCTCTATCCAGCTCCACCTGTCCCAACACCCCAAACCAGCTTATATTTCACCCCTTTTCTATATTTCCTTAGTTCTGTTGAAGAGTCATACAGACTCGAAACATTAACTGTATTCCTCTCCGCAGATGCTGTCAGACCTGCTGAGTTTTTCCAGGTATTTTTATTTTTGTTTTGGATTTCCAGCATCCGCAGTTTTTTTGCTTTTAGGTTAATGTTTCAAAAGGGTCCCTTCCCAGAACTGTTCAGCATTTTTATTATATATTAGGGTTTTCAGTCATCTTGATAAAAATTCCTCCAAACCAAAAAACAAGGGCCTTCCTCTGTTTTCCATGCTTCCTGTGTTCTGCCCTGTAGCTGTTATCATTTATTATTGAATAATTAAAACCAGAATGATTTAGCATGTGAGAGATGTCACCATTTTGCACACAAGACAGTCCATCTAGTGGTGGCACCAGCACATGTCAGCTACAACAGGCAGTACATCCAATGAGGGGCAGGCAGATACATTTTCCGGTGTACTTAGTATTTAAAGATCACCAAAGAAATACTTCAGTTTGAAGAGCATCTGTTCCCTAGCTTTCTTATAAACTATTTTATTTTTGTAAAGGGCGAATGCTTTGGATTAATACACTTATGCAGTAACTTCTCACCCCGACTCCCAGAAAAGCGCTGCAGTCAAATCTGAAGTGATAATTTGTGAAAAGTACTGCTTCGACTATTGCCTCGCTATTCTGTTTAACTGTGCCACTCCTGTACACTATCACCTCCAAACAGATTTTTTAAATGGGTAGGTTGAATTATGAGGGGAAGTTGCATAGACCAGGCTCCTATTCCCTTGAGCATAGAGGATTAAGAGGTGATCTAACTGAGGTGTTTAAGCTGTTAAGTATTTGACGGGGTGGACAGAAACTATTTCATATGGTAGGGGTTGACAGAACAAAGGGGGTTTGAGTTTAAAATTAGAGCTAAGGTATTCAGGAGTGATGTCAGGCAGAGGGTAAACGGCCTATTCTTCCATGTTCCTAACTAGTTTCTGTAGGTGTAGTAAACATGTAGACAACACCATCACCAATATTTACTGCCAATGTTTTCATTTACAAAGAAATCAGTTAGATTGCAGTCTCTGTGGGGAATATCCTAAAACTGAAGACTTTTGAGATCCATCGTAATCTGGCTACGGTAATACATCTGTCTTCATTACAGCTTTTCAAGCATTTAGTATTTATGCTAATAGACTTCAACTACAGTATCCTATAAATATGTTTTCATATTTTCAAAGATGTGCTAGAATTTCACTTTGTTTATTGGACAGGAAATTGTGATGCACAATTTCAATAGTCTCTTAATGAGGTGTTTAAGACTCCGGTATGTGGAATAACCTTGGTGCATTTACACTGCAGCTACTGATCCAAGACCGCAGTTTGACCTCCAGGGAGGTAGAACCACGATGCCGGTGCTTGGTTCCTGCCAGCTGGAACTTAAATCTTTCAAATGCTGGGGTACACCATGCACAGAACTCTCTCCCAACAGCTAGAAACTTAAATGTTTACAAACTGGGAAGACTGTTCGCTCTCCGTTTATATTGAGGTCAGGTAATTTTCAAACATGCCCTGAGTACTATGTAAACCATAATGAATTTGCAATCCATTTAACATCGATCCAAGGCATTATTGGACATTTCCCTTCCAGGGAGTTTCACTCGAATTCATCTGGAATCAGGTCAAGACCCAACTTTGGAATGTACAATGCCAGTTTAACACCCATGTAAAGCTCTGTATCCACCCTTTACTAGTAGTCTAAGTTCACCCTGTTACTTCACATAATGCAAGGACAAGCCTCTTTTTGCAGCAAATAACAAAGGTACAGTCTTATCCATTCTAAATGAGCAATGAAGTTAGCCCACCACAAATATACATTGAAAAGCATTACCCCGTGTATTGAGGCATTCTTAAGGAGTATTTCATGTGCTGACATTAATATATTTAGTTATTCAGTATCCTGACCTACTACTGAAACAATAGACTTTCAAAAGTTTTTTTTGTATAACTACTGTTCTAACTGAGATTGATCATAAAAATGTCCCCTTCCCTGATCTCCTGCATGTTGCTACAATGAAAAAAAGCATTTGTTTTTCTGTTTGTATTTCCGTAATTGTTTCATTTCATTGTTTAAGGCCACCTACCTGTCATTGTTTAACTTATAATTCAGAACTTTAAATGCAATGTATACAAAAATCTTCACTAGTTTCTTAGAATTAATGAAACTGACCTGAAATTCACTGCTTCATTGAAGCTCTAAAGTTACAGTGCTCCTAGATTCAAGAATGACTAATCTTTACTATAACGAAGAACTCAGGAGGCTGCCAAATTTTGCTACTCTAAACGTGTAGTTATTAACATACAAAAATCTTTTGATGCTCATAAGTGAAATATTACATAGGAACAAGGATAGGCTTATTCAGCCTCTGGAGCCTGTTCTGCCATTCAATTTCTAGTCTGTATCTAAACTCCACTCACCCACCTTGGTTCCATAACCCTTAATACCCTTGCCTAATATCAACCTATCAAACTCAATGGACCTAAGGGCGGGATTTTCCGACCTCACCTGCTGCCGGGATCGAATGGTCCTGCTGAAAGCCAATGGGCTTTTGGCTTGGCCACCGAATCTCCTGAAGCAGGTCCTGCCATGACAGGGCCGGAAAATCCCGGCCTAAGTCTCAACAGCTTTTTGAGGGAGCAAGTTCTAGATTTCCACTACCCTTTGGCCAGGATTTTCCCCTCGGCGATTTGGGGGCGGGGCCCACTCACCTTGGGGAAAATGATGCAGGATGACATCGGTCCCTTTAAATATTCATGAAGGCGGGCGGACAGCGAAATCAGCTGTCCGCCCGCCGACCTGTCAATGGCCAATTAAGGCCATTGACAGGCTCATTAACCTTATTAAACACCCTGCCCGGCCGACCTGAAGGCTGGTGGGTAGGCCAGGAGCCCCAGCGGACTGCAGATTATTAACAAAACTTCATCCACTGGCGGGATGAAGTTTCATGTCCGTTTTTTAAAAATTTAATAAATTTTATGTGTTTATTATTAACGTGTCCCATCTCGTGCGACATGTTAATAATTTTAACATTTATCTATTTTTACTTATCTCTCGCGAAACTCCCTGAGACAGGACTTTGCCTCAGGGAGCAATGCGCTCTTTTGTGCGCATGCGTGAAAGAATGCACTTTGACAGATGGGGATTCCCTCCCCCCACCGCACAGGAAGAGCATAGCGCTTCCCGTAGAGCAGGCCGCTGGGCGGGCCTTAATTGGCCCGCCCACTCAAAATGGCGGTGGGCCCCGTTTCGGTGGCGGGGGTCGGCTGCCCGCCCACCCATCGAGGTAAGAATTCTGCCCTTTGCATGTGAAGAACTATTTTCTGACATCAACCCAGAATGACCTGGCTCTAATTTTAACTGATGCACCTTCTTTTCTAGACACCGCGCAGTGTCACTGGAGTAAACAGGAACACCGGGATTTGGATATACGCTTGAAAAAGAAAAATCTGCAGCTCAATGAGGAAAGAGCAGCGAGTGGGACTAAACTGTCACTGGCACAATAGATATAATTCCATAATAATGGGTTCCTTTCAGAGTGCTCACTCGTGATTTTATATCTCGTTCTCAACTGTTCAGATCCAGAAGTTTCCAGCCACCAGGGATCATCAGTTGATGGCCAAAAGCTGCTACAGTCCCTCTAAAGCAATTGATGATGGTCACTGAATAAGCTGAAATTGCCAATTTTGAAAAAGTTTGTTTCAACTGTGCAAACAATTTTTTTTTAAAAAAAAGACATTGTTACATACTGGAAAAGAGTTTGGAATTTCGAGGTAAATCAGTGACCTGGACTGATAATATAAAGAAGGTGATTTCAAATTTCACCATGACCTGTAAAACTCTCCTACTGGTGGGGGCGAGGACAGGGGGTGGTTCTGGAGGGGAGGTGGGGGGGTGGGGTGGGCAGTGGAGAGTGTGAAATTGAAGGGACAGGATTCCCTTCGATTGCACAGCGATTTTATCTTGGGGCAGACAATACCTCGGATGGGAAGCCCACCCTTGCCCCTGCTGAGGCACTTAAGTGGTCCATTATTGGGCATTTAAGGGCCGTTTCCCACACAGCCTCAACTTTTAGGCTGGCGGCAGGATTGAAGTTGCACAGGGAAGGCTGAAAATCAACAGAGTTACTTCTCAAGGGGAAGGTGGATCGCCTCCATCAGGAGCCCCCCCCCCTCTGAAGTTGGGCACCCCCCCTCCCCCGCATTAAGGTCTGGTGGCCTCCAGAATTCCCACCCCCGCCCCCTGGCATCTCTCCAGAGACCCCAATCGCCCCCTTTGTGCCCCACCTCTCCCCCGCCTCCATCCCCAGGGCTTTATTACCTCCCCCACCCTAGAACCCCTTGAATTTACCTGGGCCTCCAGTGCCTGGACTTGGTCTCAGGCGTCCTCCTGCATTTCTTCATCTGTCCACCTCAGCGCTGTCGCTGCAGGGGCTGGACAGCTTCCAACCAATCAGATTGGCTGGCAGCTCTCTAAGGCGGGACTTCCTCCTGATTGAAGGGCAGAAGTCCAGCCTGCAGCCACTTAATGCTCTTTGAGCGTGAAATGGCTGCAGGGCACTCGGAGTCGGTGGGGATGTGTTCCTCACCGACTCGTCGAATGCCAGAAAGCAAGAGCCGGCCACCTGAAAAATTCAGGCCCTTGGCAAATTAAGAAATTTAATTTAAAAACAAAACCTGGAGTGAAAAAAACTGGTATAAGTTACTGTGAAACTGTAGGATTGTCATAAAAATTCAACTGGTTCACTTACTTCCTTTAGGAAAGTAAACTTGCTTTCCTAACCTGGTCTTGCTTACCTTAAGCACACTCAATGACTGAGCTTCCACGGCCCTCTGGGGTAGAGAATTCCAAAGATTCACAACCCTCTGAGTAAAGAAATTTCTCTTCATCTCAGTCCTAAGTGGCTTCCCCCTTATTTTGAAATTGTGTCCCCTGGTTCTAGACTCCTCAACCAGAGGAAACATCTGACCTGCATCCAGTCCTAACATTAACGTGGTTGATTCCTTGCTGCCATCTGAAATGGCCCAGAAAGCCACTCAACTGCATCAAACTGTGAGATAAATGTCCACAACCACCTAACTCAACGGCAAGTTGATGGTCAATAAATGCCAGCTTTGCCAAGGACACCCAGGTGTTAAGAATGAATGAAAATACAAATTAGACTGTGAGCTGTCCGTTTAAATTCATGTTAAATTTTGCTTGGCATGCGCTTGTAGCAGCAAAGTAACATGAGAAAGAATCAGTTTCCATTTCAGATGAACAACAGGTGCAAAATTAATACATGCCTCAGTAACTGTGTCATGACTTGGACAGACTAAAGACAGCCAATAGAGTAGAGGGAGGATGAATTTAGTCTCAATCCAAAATGTCACTCAAGATTGTACTACAAAAGATTTTTTGTTGTTTAGTATTTGGTACTTCTGATAAAAAGAATTCTTCAGAGAAAGTACCATTGTCATGATCTCGGAAGAGGACAGTAACGTCTTTAATTTAACTTTTTGGAAGAAATCTGAAAACCCAGGCATTTACTAAAAGAATGAAGTCAAAGGTTCACCGTTTAAGACAAAAAAGTTTTATTACATAAAAGATCAAGGAATATGGGTACTAATAATTAGACGCTATCATAAAGATATTAAAAATACAATGAACACAATTACTTCTGCTATAAACTGAACTTATTAACTCAAATTTCATTCTATACCCATTTGACTTACACCTCTGAAAAAATCAAGTTAGATACTCATCAGAAATTAGAAGATTAACTACTTGGTCCGAGAACAATAAAAGAGATTTATATAGTGTTGGGATTTTTTTGGGCCTTCCACTTACTTCCAGTAAAGGTTGTCCCTTCAAATCTCCCCCAACTTTACAACAGCTGTAAACCCACATTTCAACTCAGGCATTGTTAGCATCTTAAGCATAAGGCACCTTGGATCAGAACTCTCCAGGTGCTTATGTTCTTTACCTCTGGAGTCTTAGGAACATAGGAGCATAGGAACAGGAAAAGGCCATACAGCCCGTCGCGCCTGCTCCGCTATTCAGTAGGATAATGGCTGATCAAACACTTCAATGCCTTTTACCCACATTATCCCCATAACCCTTCACATTATTGTTAATCAGAAATCTATCATTCTCTACCTTAAACACACTCAATGACTGAGCTTCCACGGCCCTCTGGGGTAGAGAATTCCAAAGATTCACAACCCTCTGAGTAAAGAAATTTCTCTTCATCTCAGTCCTAAGCTTCCCCCTTATTTTGAAATTGTGTCCCCTGGTTCTAGACTCCTCAACCAGAGGAAACATCTGACCTGCATCCATCCTGTCTATTCCTTTAAATATTTTGTAGGTTTCAATGAGATAACATCTTGTTCTTCGAAACTCTAGAGAATACAGGCCCACTTTCCCCAATCTCTCTTCATAAGACAGTCCCACCATCCCTGGAACAAGCCAGGTGAATCTTCGTTGCACTCCTTCTATGGCAATAATATCCTTTTTGAGATAATGGAACCAAAACTACACACAATACTCCAGGTGTGGTCTAACCAAGTTTCTATACAATTGAAGCAAGACTTCACTACTCCTGTACTCAAATCCTCTTGTGATAAAGGCTAACATCCATTAGTCTTCCTAATTGCCTGTTGCACCTGCATGTTAGCTTTCAGTGACTTATGGACAAGGACACCCAGGTCCCTTTGTACATTTACACTTTCTAATCTCTTACCATTTAGGAAATACTCTGCACATCTGTTCCTTCTACCAAAGTGGATAACCTCACATTTTTCCAAATTATATTCCATCTGCCATGTTCTTATCCACTCAATAAGTATGTCCAAATCCTCCTGTAGCTGCTTTACATTTTCCTCACAACACATTCCCACCTAGCTTTGTATCATCTGCGAACTTGGAAATATTACATTTGGTCCCCACATCCAAATTATTTGTATATATTGTGCACAGCTGGGGCCCAAATACTGATCCTTGCGGCACCCCACTAGTCACAGCCGGCCAACACGAGAATGACCCATTTATTCCTACTCTCTGTTTTCTGCCTGTTAGCCAATCCTTAATCCATGCCAGTATATTGCCTCCTATCACATGTGCTTTTATTTTGCTAATCCTATGTCCATCGACCCTCCTTTGTCAACTTTGTTAGTAACATCCTCAAAAAACTCCCACAAATTCATCAAACATGATTTTTCATTCTCAAATCCATGCTGACCATGTCGAATCAGGTCATGATTATCCAAGTATCCATTTATCACATTCTTTATAATAGATTTTCCCTACTACTGATGTAAGGCTAAAAGGTCTGTAGTTCCTTGTTTTTCTCTCCCTCCCTTCTTAAATAATGGGGTGACATTTGCTACTTTCCAATCTTCAGGAAGATTCCATTCCAGAATCTATAAAATTTTGTAAAATGATTACCAATGCATCTGCTATCTCTTTAGCAACCTCTTTCAACAAAGTCTGGGATACAGAATATCAGGTCCCAGGAACTTATCAACTTTCAGTCCCATTAATTTCTCCAATACAACCTTCTTACTTATACTAATTTCCTTCAACTTCTCATTCTCCCTAGTCCCTTGCTTCTCTAAATTTGGGAGATTTCCTGTATTTTCCTCAGTGAAAACAGACACTAAGTAATCAGTTAGCTTCTCTGCCATTTCTCTATTCCCCATTATGAATTCTCTTGGCTCTGCTTGTAATGGATCACATTTGTCTTAGCCAAATGCTTCCTTTTTACGTACCTATTGAAGCGTTTACAGTCCATTTTTATATTTTTTGCTAGATTGCATTCATATTCTATCCTCCCTTTCTTTACCAGTTTTTTGGTCTTCCTTTGGTGTATTCTAAAAAAAAAACCTCCCAATCCCCAGGTTTACTAATACTGGCAACTTTAAAAGCCTTTTATTTTCATCTGATACAATCCTTAACTTCCTTTGTCAGCCACAGTTGACTGACTTTTTTTGGATTGTTGCATCTTGAAGGAATGTATAGGTGCTGAAAGCTAAGTAATATTTCCTTGAAGACTATCCATTGCCTATGTACAGACAAGCCTTTTAATATATTTTCCCAATCCACCTCAGCCAATTTGTCCCTCATGCCTTAATAATTTCCTTTATTCAACTTTAACACCCTTGCTTAAGAATGAACTACCTCAATTTCAAACATGAAGTAAAATTCTATCATATTGTGGTCACTCATCCCTAAAGGTTCTTTTACAACAAGGTTACTAATAAGCCATTTTTCATTACACAGTACTAGATCTAAAATAGCCTGTCCTCTAGTCAGCTCCTCAAAATACTGCTCTAGAAAACCATTCCTAACCACACTCCAGAAACTCGTCTTCCACAGCATTAGTGCTCAGTTGGTTTACCCAGTCTACATACAGATTGAAGTCACCCATGATTACTGTGTTGCCCATGCTACATGCTTCGCTCATCTCCTGATTAATACCATGCCCCACATTACCACTACTGTTTGGTGGCCTATAAACAACTCCAACCAATGTCTGCTGCCCGTTGCTGTTTCTTAGCTCCACCTAAACAGATTAGAAACATTGTTCTTCTGATCTAAGATCCTCCCTTACTAATTCACTGATCCCATTATTATCAGCGCAACTCCGCCTCCTTTCCCTTCTTGTCTGTCCTTCCTAAACACCGAATATCCTTGAAAATTCAGTTCCTAGTCCTGGTCACCATGCAGCTATTTTTCTGCAATGGCAATTATATCATACCCATTTACCTCTATTTGTGCTTTTAATCATCTAACTTATTGTGAATGCTGCGTGCATTCATGTGGAGTGCCCTTAACTTTGTCTTTTTGACATTATTCCGCATTCGAAGCATACTCAATGCTCTGCTTTGTTTCTCCTGCTTTCTACTCACATTACCACTCCCTGTTATCAACTTTACTTTCTTCCAATTTGGGCCACCCCTCAGGTTCCCACCCCACTGTCAAGCTAGTTTAAACCCACCCCAACAGCACTAGCAAATCTCCCTGCGAGTATATCAGTCCCAGTCCTGTTAAGATGTGACCGGTCCAGCTTGTACAGGCCCCACCTGCCTCAGAACCGGTCCCAAAGCCTCAGAAATCTGATGCCCTCCCTCCTACCCAGCCACATAGTTAGTCAGTCAATCCTCCTATTCCTATGCTCACTAGCCTATGATACTTGGAGTAATCCTGAGATTACTGCCCTTGAGGTCCTGCTTTTTAATTTCCTTCCTAACTCCCTGAAATCTGCTTTCAGGACTTCATCCCTCTTTCTACCTATGTTGTTGGTACCAATGTGGAGCATGACTTCTGGCTGAGCCCCCTCCCTCTGAAGGATGTCCTGTAGCCGCTCCATGACATCCTTGACCCTAGCACCAGAGATGCAGCACACCATCCTGGGGCCACATTTACTGCTACAGAAACGCCCTGCCTGAACCCCTGACTATGGAATTCCCTATCACTATTTCCCTTTCATTCTTCTTCCTCCCCCCACCCCCACCCCCAGCCCCCCTCCCCCACCCCGCCCCGCACCCATACAGCTGAGCTACCCATGGTGCCACAGGCATGGCTCTGGCTGTGGCACCCTGAGGAACTATCACCCTCATCAGCATCCAAAATGGAAGACCAATTAGCAAACAGGATAGACTAAGGGGACTCCTGCATCACCTGTCTGGTTCTCTTAAATTATTGAATCTAGAAACACACACTCTCTCTCTCTCACCCTCTCCCCTCAGCTTGGCTATCCCAGAAGTTCAACCCACTCTTAGTAGAATCCTTCAGTTATCAAGAAATTTAAATCATTTCAGCCAGCACATAGAACTTCAACTGCAGCCTGAATGAAAGAGATGTGTCCTATAGCCAGCCTGACCTAAATTAAACTAAACTTTTGAAAGAGAACCATACCCCCAAGAAACCAATCTCCCCATAATTAACGTCTTGCTGACCTTTCGTCTATTGTTTAACTCCCAGGTGCTTGGTCACATTATCAGTTCCTGGAAGTCAGTTGCTCTTTACTATAAATCATCTTCTGGAGAAGCCTAGTTCTTAAACGGACCATCACCTCAACATAGATACAGGTTTTTGTTTCCCTAAATGGGCCATCACACCATGCAGAAACCCAGATGTCAAGATGAAGGTGGTAAGTGTAACCAAAGCTGGAACAACACTTTTCCTTATTGGTACCTTCAATTAGTTATGCAGTACCTCATATATTGCCTCCTTGAAGCAGTGATGTTTATATAAATATTCTTTATAAACTTAATAATAACCAGAAACCCCTCCATTAGCTTTAATGGTTTCATGTGTGAAAAAACAATTTTTAGCCTTTAATTCGTTTCATACCATTGTCTAGTTTCAGACCATAATCACTTCTCTTTGAACAGGTCGTATCACTTTTAAACTGTTCAAAGAAAGAGCTATAAACATGTGTTCTGCAGATTACTGCAGAGGCGCCTTCTGCAGACTTCGGGTTATGGTTTACGACATAATGACATCACTGATTTAAAATGTTGCACATTAAACAAAACTCCTGAAATGCTCACAGAGTAATGCTTTTTTAAACACTATAACTAACCGATCAGCAGGAACAAAGTTCTCAGTGATTATAAAACCACATCCTGCCTCAAAGCACCTGTGAGTGAAGAAGAATCAACCTATCTATAACTCATGTCTGACACATAATGATCTGCTTGGGCTTGCATTCACACTCTGCGTTGAAACTGTATCTTTTTATATTTTCAATTACTGGGTGATTGATCAATTCAAGAGATGTTCTCCAACTCTATACTTCATAGTTCTTACAAATTTGGACAGAGTATTTTAGCAGCGTAGCAACTTCTGATTTTGTAGGAAGACACAGGGAAGAGTTACATTGTACCACTGTTATCACCATGATGCTTCACAGCAAAATTGCCTAACAGTGCACAACCACCATTATTTCTCTTAAAAAGACCTTTAAAAAGAAAGTCACATATAGTACAGAACTTCAGCGTTGCTGTAAAAAAGAGACATGCTGTCAAAGCTTTTCGACTTGTACTCATCAGGGCAGAATTGCAAGAACACCAAATTTCAAAGGGAACAACAAACTTATACTGCATGAGAAAAGGGGGCTGATTGGTTGACAAGTGGACTCTGATTGGTCAAGATGTTGCCATGGGGAATGCACCCGGGAACAGTTGTCCCCCAGGCTTTTGTTTAAAAGGTGCAATGTATGGACACGTTCATTTTGTTTGCAGAGGACAGGGCCCCGCGTATGAATATATGTAGCTGCTAGCAAGCATAAGTGAGCTACATTACGAGCTCAACTGATAATCTTAAATTAAAAGCAAAAAACTGTGGATGCTGGAAATATGAAATAAAAACAGAAAATGCTGAAAAGCTCAGCAGGTCTAACAGCATCTGTGGAGAGAGAAACAGAGTTAGTGTTTATGTTAACTCTGATATGTTAAATTGGTTGTCAGTGTGATTCTTGGCGCACTCGGGATTGTTTATTATGTGTTGTCCAATTGTGGAATCACATCTGATGCTGGGCACTACGTTCTGAGTTTCTCAAACATAGGCTTGGTTGAGTTCAGTCAGTAATCTGCCTGTTGCGAACAAGCTGTTTGATACGATCCATTAGTCATTGGGACATGCAGCCTACATGCCTGACACTACATGCCTTACAGTGGCACTGGAAAAGTGGTGTATGAATTCCTCTGCCAGTTTGACATCTGTCGGATGTACTAAACAAAAGATTGAGGGGGAAACCCTTGGTGCATTCCCCACGGCAATGCCTTGACCAATCAAGTTGACTTACCTAGTTTGAATTTAAACAAAAGCTTAGGGGATAATTGGCCAATTACTCACTGGCCACTTACAGCCCCCATGCCAACTCATGCCAGCTTATGGCCCTCCCATGCCCAAGTGTACACTATGTACAGAACCAATGAGCCATATAATACCAATGGCATGTGTGGAACTGCTCAGAAAAAAAAACTGTTGTTTTTACAAAAAAACACATGAAAATGACAATCAGAAGGACCATTAATGCATCAATAATAGAGGCCTGAATTTTACCCTTGGTAGGCACGCGCAATCAGCGGACACACAACAGGTTGGGAAATGGGCCACCGCCTGCGATCAGCTCCCGACCACAATTTCACATTGGCTGGCTAATTAAGGCCCGCCCAGCATGTAAAGCATCTTCTCAATGATTGGGAAGGTCAGGGCGAGAGTGGGGGCCTGTTGGCTGCCGGGTCCAATGGTGACCCAGTGGGCCATTTAAAATGGCACAGGCAGCTCCTTGAAGGCTGCCAGGGAAGAACATATTAGCAGCATTGTGAACACCGAAACTAAGACCTTAAGTGTGGAAGGAGATGCCAGGCAGCAGGGTAGGTTGGGTGGGCACTCAGCCCTCCCCAATTTTTGGACAAATGCCTCACAGTCCTCCTGGAGGAGGTGGCTGCCAGGAGGGCTACCCTTGTCCTCAGAGGTGGAAGGAGGAGGCCACCAGGCCTGACAAAAAGAGCTTGGGAGGAGGTGGCAGCGCAGTTCAGCAGCCACGACGTTGTGCGGCACACATGGGTGCAGTGCCACAAGTGGCTTAACAACCTGCTGCACTCAGGAAGGGTGAGCACCATGTTGACATAGAACAGTGTGTTGAGGCGTTAAGGTCTGGCCATCCCCACATGGAGCTCAGGGGTGATAAGAGTCTGAGTGCCACCTGTCAATGACGCCGGAGCTGGCTCTGGCTGCTTGGACTAAGTGCCTTGTGGCTCAGGGGCCACAACTCGGATGTGCCCTGCAAGGTGTCATTCAGCTGGGGTTGGCCAGGCTGCAATGGTGCTGCAGGTAGAGAGTTGGCTAATCCATACTCCTACATCCTTTCAGAAGAAGACGACCCATAACAGCATTGAAAGGTCACCGGCAGGCGGAGGCCCCCAAACCTCCTAATCCTAACCAGATACGAGCAGGATGCCTTGGAGCTGGAGAGTCGGCATGCACCTCGGTCAACCGGCCGCAGGGAGGCTGGGGTGTCAGATGAAGGTAAGAGTGCAGTGCACAGAGGTGAGAATCTCGGATGTGCAAACATTCTAGTGTAGTCTCATCATTGATGGGAGCCTCGAAACTGGAGTCCCCATTGATCACTGAAAGACGATGGCACCATGATGCAGATCTCCATTGTCTCACCAGGGTGCTTGGCATGCACAGTGACAGTGTGATGACTTAAACTAATGACATGCTGTTGTTCTCCCTTAGATTCGCCAGTATGAACTCAATCGCAGGACCCAGAAGAGCCACCCCGATGCCAGAGAACCACTAGTCTTCACATGCACCCACGTCACATCCGCCCTCAGAACCAGGCACCAGCACAGCACCTCAGTGAGCATTAGATCTTCAGCTAGAATGTCGGAGCACAGCAGTGAGGGCTCTTCATGCTCGCTTGAGGAGCAGGCAGAGGCAGAGAGTGCCCAGGGTGCCAGCGGTCAGAGGACTGCTGGAGACCAGGACGAAGGCAGATGATGAGCCTCTGGAGTCGTCCGTTAGGCAACAGATGCTGGATGTCCAGCAGGATGCTCAGGAGGGTCTGGCGGAGATCCGCGAGGGTATACATGCCGTGGTCTCTGTTGTGGACAAGTCCATGCGGAGCATAAGCACTGCATTGGCCCTCATGGCCGAGCGCACTGTCTCCTCCATTGGGAGAGTGGCGACTCTCATGGAAAGGCAGCTCCAGGGACAGAATCAGGGGTTCCTGGGGTTGTGCTCGGACCTGCAAACCCTCACACAGGCAATGACCTCAGCTAGTCAGTGTCCGTGTGGAAGATGGATGAGGCACCCAGTATCCCAGCTGGGTGCCCATTCATCAATGGCGAGCAGGGAGGTCCAGAGTGACCTCACTTTGGTGCACAAGCTGCTTGTCATCTCTGCAGGCACCTCTCAGGACACACTGGGTGGTGGCAGCAGCTATTCCTCCCCTCTGCCAGTGACTAAAGCATCTGATCAGGCTGTGATTACTGGGGAGGTGCCAGCCGTGGCACTGGCCGCTCCTTCCCATGCGGGGTCAGCACAGGCTCCACTGGCCAGAGGACGACAGCCAGGGTCATCAAGACCAACACAGCCAGAGTCAACAGGCTGCCTCCAATGCCACTGTCAGCGAGGTGCGGGGGTGGGGGGCACCAAAACGTAGCACTCACCAACATAAGCTAAAGGCACAATGAGCACAAGAGAGACTGGTCATGGGTGATCTTCTATTCTGTAATTTTTTGTTTATGGTTACTGGTCTGGGAATGAAGACCAGAGAAGGTTATGTTAACTTGTTTGGATTGTCAAAATGAGATAAAATTTGTTTTTGTATTAATGGCCTGAGTATGCTTCACCTTTTCATTTTTTTGGTGCAGGGTATGCCAGTATGTAATGCTGGATTTGTGTGGCTCTAAACCTTATTGTACAGGCACTGAGTGGACTTGGGTTCAGATGAAAGGATCATTTCAGACATCCAGCAGCCCTGGCATGAGGTGGAAGCAGATCTTTAGCAGCCTAGCTGAAGGAGTGTTGGATCAAGGTGTCCCTGGTGTCTCTGCCTCCCTGAAGGATACAGAGGCCTCAATGCCCTCAGCATTCTCCTCACCATGCTCTTCTTCTGATTCACTACTGGGTTCATTCTCTGTGGCCTGTGGAGCTGCCTCGAGACCCTCTTCCTCCTGTGGGTCCCCCCTTGCCAGTGCCAGATTGTGGAGTGCACAGCATGCAACCACCATCAGTGACACCCATTCTGCGGGGTATTGTGGTGCTCCCCCTGAACAGTCCAGGCTTCAGAAGTTCATCTTCAGAAGACCTATGGTCCTCTCTATGAATGCCCTTGTGGAGGCATGGATCTTAATATAATGCTGCTCTGGCTCTGCTCTTGGGTGATGGAGAGGCATCATGAGCCACCTTTTCAATGGATAGCCCACGTCACCCAGCAGCCACCCATCCAGTCGGCTGGAGCACTGAACAGCCTGGGCACCTGGGAGTGTCTCAGGATATAAGTGTCATGGGAGCAGCCAGGATACTTGCAGAATCTGAGTCCTGTGGTCACACACTATCTGCACGTTCATCGAGTGGAATCCCTTCCTGTTGATGAAGGTACCCGGCAGGCCTGCTTTTGCTTTGATGGCCGCATGTATGCAGCTGATTGTATCCTGAATGAGGGGGAAGCCAGCAATCGGTGCAAACCCTCTGGCTCGCTCAGCATGGCCAGCCTCATCCGTACAGAAATGAATAAATGTCATTAGCCGCCTGAACAGAGCTTCTGTCACCAGCTTGACACAACTGTGGACAGCTGACTGGGACATTCCACACTGATCCCCCACTGACCCCTGGAAAGAGCCGGTGGCATTAGAAGTTGCGGGTCACTGTGAGTTTCAGAGCCACTGTTATGGGGTGTCCACCCACACAGTCGGAGCTGATCTCAGGCCCAATCATCTGACAAATAGAGGTCACGGTCTCCCTGGAGAAGCAGAGCCTTTTTCAACATTACACCTAAGACAGTGCGGTAGTTGCATCACCACATGTAAACCCTGTCAGAAGGATAATGGCATCTTCTGCAGCCCCTTCTGCCTTGGACTGCAAGCTGGCCCTGCACCATTTGTGCCTGCACCTCTCCTCCCATAGGTAGCGCCCTAAGAGGCTGCATTGAGGCACCTGGCCTCCTCTCCCTTCTGCCCATCCCTTCCTCAAAGGAGGAGGTGCCTCCAGCGGAGACCACAATCCCCCTTACCAGGGCAACAGAAGACTGTCTGATACCTGGAAGGGTCCAAACAGTTAAGATCTTCCTGGTGGCTTGGAGACACCAATGAGTTCTGGAATGAAGCCTAGAAATGCTGAGAATGAAGCTCAGAATTGAAATGAAGCTGTCACGTTCAAATAAACAACCAGCAGCAAACTATCTCCGAAACTCTTTACTACTTACACTGGAAACGCTGCTGACTGTTTTTATCCTGACCTGAAGATTGTATACTTGCAGGAAGATGTCGGGACACTCGCCTGATATCTTCTCGCACTATTTTACGATTGGGTCGAGCACACACCCACCCGCGAGGCATAAAATTCTGCCCAGAGGCTCCAAACACTTCACACCTCTTAATCTTGCACAAAGAAACACTGAGTCATTGACAAAAGAGTTCACAGCAACAACCATTTATTCTAACCATTTAACCATGTCAATCAGTGAAAGTTAATAGTGTTCTCTCCAGCTATCAAAACACTACACGCTGAGATCATCCCTTTATGAGTTTCAGCTCTCAGCCAAACTGGGCATTTTGGTACTGAATGGAGGAGGCTTGGGGGGCATGGAAGGGACATCGAGGGCGGGGTGGGTGTGGGTGGGCATAGGTAAGACCTTTTCACTTTTCCTTTCAAACAATTTCTGCTTTCAGTTCATGACTCCTCTGAGGTCCATGCTCCATGAGTCAAGGACAAGCTGCCGAATGCCATGGAAACTACAGGGTCCTCAGGGATGCCTACCCTTGCAATGGCACCAACCAGGTCAGCAATATAGGGTGCAGGATCGCTAGTCTTTATCCCTCACCAACGAAAACTTTAAGTGCCAGGAATGGGGGTGGGAATCCTGGAATTGATCCCGCCTGCCATTTTTGAATGACTCTGGAGCTATGACGACTCCACAAAAATCTAGGCCTGTGTTTCTAACTTTCCAACAGTTAGTCTCTGGCCCACAGTTCTCTTGCTGCACGGACAGCAATATATTAATAAAATATGAAAAACCAATAAATATTCAACAGTTAGTGATAATACTGTGCTCGGAAATTTTCTTAGAAAATGTTGAAATGGTGTTACAACCTATCAATAAACTAAAGGCTAGCAAGGATGCAGCTATAGTGCTCACAAAGCAGGACCTAGGATGTAACAGTTGAGGACAGATATGTCTTTCTGTTACGTCTTCAAGAATAAGAGTGTTCTGCAAATATCAGGCACTGAGCATGAGGATAAGTGCAATATAGACCAAGGAAGAACAGTGGGAAACAACCATTCCAAGCAAAGAAAAGCAATTCAATTATAATTCCACCCATTGCCTCAATGAAAAGTCATTTTGATTGTACATTGACAAAGGAGGTGGCAATATTACTCAGGAGTTATGTCAGCAACCTAACTTCCAAGTGCATTAAAGCCAGAAAGTGAGAGACCTCCTCAGTGGTTTCAGTTTGCATCAGGTGCAGTATAACTCCAGTCTGATGCAACAGTGCATTTAAGCCAATCACTAGGGCTCCTGAGAAACCAGTAAGCTAGCTTTTCAATGTTTTTTCTATCTTAGGGGGAAGGAAACGTGCTTTGCTCCTTCGTGGCTGGCCTGAATGGAACTCTCCAATGATGCATACTCAGCTGTATAACTCTGGTCTGTGCATCACATTCTACAGTATAAATTGCAGTCTCAAAGATTTTACTCAGGAGTACAGCTGAATGTTATATATTCTGTGGCCTTCCACTGGACAATACCGGGAACTACCATCAAAAAGCACAAGAGCATTCATTTTGTGAGGAGGTATATATTGCCGTTCCTCTTTTATCACGGAGTCAATGTCTTAGAATTCCATATGTGCCACTATTCAGGCAGAATTTTATGGCCCCATCATGGCAGGGGTGGGGACGGAAAACGTGGTGAGTTATTGACCTTGGCAGGACCAGAAAATCCCACTGACAGGAGGCGCCTTAAAATTCTGCCCATCGCGCGAGCACCATTACTGTAAGGCCCGCAGCAGTTCAGGAAAAGACCCACTAGCGGGTTATCAGGGAAACTCTTTTTACATGCAAAATCTTGCAGGAGTATTCCTTTACCTGGTCAGAAGTAACATTTGGTTTTTAGTCAAAGCAGGTGGCCTTTTAATTGAATATTTTACAATAATCTTGATCAGTTCCTGTAAACTACCTAAAGATTAGATAAATATCAAAACAAGCAGTGAAGTACAACAGGCAGAAGTAGAAATCCTACAGGATTTTCTTGTCAGATTCCAGGTACACCTCATTTGAAAAAGTTTGGTTTCTACCTGTGAGGATGTAGACTATTCTCTTTCATCACAGACATTCAAGATAGTTCATTTTGCAAATTACAACGGAGCACTGATCTGGACGAACCCAGTCGACATGAATAAAAATGATCTGGAATTCTCTCTGCAGTGGAGGGCACAAAACTCTTGCATGGTTTGTGAAAATACCAATGCAAAAAAAAAACTGAGCAAAATATTCACATAATGAAGTGCAGACCCACCTCAGTAAAAAAAAATATCCTGAAATGCATAATTTTTGCTCTGGGGAATGGGGTACGGAATACAGTCGGCCCACCAATTCCAGAGGCAGAGCACAGGTGGCCATAAGAGTGGGCGAGTGCCAAGGCAGGATGATTAGAAGGCCTGCCTCAGCTCACTGGGACTTCATTTATTATTTTAGAAATTGTTTGGCCCTCTAGCCCTCACCGTCACATCCGCCGTCGCCACCCCCCCCACCCCCCCACCCAACCGCCCCCCAATCCCATGACCCCCTCATACCCTCCAATACACACTTTGAACTAGTTATGAACTACATGTATCTAGGTACCAAAGTAGATTATGAGTTAATTTATTAAAATTCATTTACGGGGTGTGGGCATCGCTGGCTAGGCCAGCAATGTTTTATCGTCTATTTCTGATTTCCCTTGAGAAAATGGTGGTGAAGCATCTTCTTGAAGTGTAGGTAAACCCACACTGTTGTTAGGGAGTTCCAGGAATTTGACCCAGTGACAGTGAAGGAACAATGATATAGTTCCAAGTCAGGGTGGTATGTGGCTTGGAGGAGAACTTGCAGGTGGTGGTGTTCCTATACATCTGCTGCCCTTGCCCTTCTAGGTGGAAGAGGTCGGGGGTTTGGATGATGCTGTCAAAGGAGTCTCGGTGACTTGCTGGAGTGGATCTTATACACGGTACACACTGTTGTCACTGTGTGCCGGTGGTGGGGGGAGTTGATGTTGATGTTGAAGATGGTGGACGGGATGCCAGTTAAGTGGGTTGCTTTGTCTTGGGTTGAATCAAGCTTCTTCATGTTGTTGGAGCTGCACTCATCTAGACCAGTGAAAAATATTTCATCACATGCCTGCCTTTGGACTGTGGACAGGCTTTGGGGAGTCAGGAGGTGAAAACTCACCACGTTTTCCGTCCCCGCCCCTGCCATGATGGGGCCATAAAATTCTGCCTGAATAGTGGCACATATGGAATTCTAAGACATTGACTCCGTGATGAAAGAGGAACGGCAATATATACCTCCTCACAAAATGAATGCTCTTGTGCTTTTTGATGGTAGTTCCCGGTATTGTCCAGTGGAAGGCCACAGAATATATAACATTCAGCTGTACTCTCCAACGAATTCCCAGTCTCTGACCTGCTCTTACAGCCACAAGATTTATACAGCTAGTCCAGTTCAGTTTCTGGTTAATTATAACCCCCAGGATGTTGGTAGTGGGGGATTGAGCAATGGTCATGCCATTGAATGCCAAGGGGAGAAGGTTGGATTCTCTTTTGTTGGAGGTGGTCATTCCCTGGCACCTGAGGCACAAATATTACTTGTCGCTTAGCAATCAAACTGGAGGGAATAGTGTACAGATGTGGTGACCATGTGGTGACAATGGTACTACCTCAGGAAATTAAAATCCTTTCGAGTAGATCCTACAATCATGAAACTCTTCCAAACAGCTGTAGTTGAGAGTGCTATTCTTTTTGGATGTCTCTCCTGGAAGTATAATCTTAGGAAAGCAGATTCTTTAAAGGTACGAGGATTATTGAACCAGGTAGGAAGGGTATTTGATGGGTAGATTTTCTTCATGATATCTGCTCTCGAAGATTTTTGACCAAAGTAAGGAGTTTCGTGAACAATGAGAATCACCCCTTGCCTCAGTATTACTGTTGGATGCATTCAGGGAAAAGACTACAATTCCTCATATGCAGGACAAATTGGTTCCTTCTCCGTAAGAAAATTAAGAACTCAGAAGCTCCTGCTAAGATAATTTTAGCTTTTGAAACTCAGTTAAGCATTCATAATGACATAGTGCTAGCCATTGGGGAAATGTCAACAAGAAACTCTATTGCAATTGCACAAACTGATGCTACTTTTTTTCTAAGTTGCAGCAGATGGCCTGTCAACCAATTAAAACAATCCAGCACAGGTTTTTTTAAAAACTCTCGGCAACAGCTGAAGCCTTTTCTTTCAGTTTAAAGAACAGGCGATTTGAAAGAAACTTCAAATCACGACAGTTATACAGACCTTATCAGCCATTCACGAGAATTTATGTCTACTCCATAAACTTGTGACTCCTACAATATAGGTTAAGGCACTTGGACCAGACAAAATGGGGTCCATTTGAACTCAGCACTGAGTTGTTGGAAATTAGGTCAGGACTTCCACATTCAAGACCCGCCCACCATTTTCAAAGGTCCACAGAGTCTTCCTGACTCCATGAAAATCAGGCCCTCTGTCTGAAATGTATAAGGCTAAGGGTGTTGAAAGATAGTGTTATAATGATACATTGTAAAAAAACCTAACAGGAAGGGACAAGAAGAAGTCATTCAACCCATGTAGCTCTCAGTTGGAAAAGTCCCTTCTAAACTGTGCGTGTGCAAGGACATGCACCATGCAGGTCAATCCAAAAATAAATTTTCCCCTTGTAAGGTACCACACTTGGCAGTGCAAAAAATTAAAGTTAACGTGTTAAATTGAACATGCCTCACAACAAAAAAATTTAGAAGGAGCACTGTTAGCCATGTTAAGGAAGGACACACTTAAATAGTCTTTCAAAATGGTCATTTTGCGGCTATATCAATTGCAAATGTTTGAGTCTTAAAAGTTTTCAAATACTATTTCAAAATGAACATTTTACAGCTATATCAATTGCAAATGCCTAGATCTCAAAAGTTACCTAAGATAGATTGTGTTGCAGGCAAATATGAAAGTTATTATTTTATTGTATCTTGGAACAATTTTAACAAACATTGAATCACAAGATCTTAGATCACAATGGATATCTATCACAGCTCTGTCAAAAATGTAACAATGTCAATTAATAATTCATATTTAATATGAAAAGCCTTATGCAATACATATTCTATTATAAGTTCTTATGTCCACATTTATAAAGGAAGTTGATGTCTATTGAAAATTCCCCATGCTGTAACTACTAGTGATGATTATGTAATGTAAGTTTTGTGTATCCCAGTACCTCAGACAATGCTGCAAAAACAGTCTTGAGGGAGATTTTAACACTACCCACCCAGTGGAAATCAAATTTCCTCCCATGATTTTAGGTAAATCTAAGGGGATGTCCTGATTTCAGAAATCCCACGCAACGCATCCAAGTAGCACTATTCTGTAGGCAGGTTTATTAACCAACTGCATGACAATCTCCAGATAATAGGCAATAGGTGATGATCTGTACCGGCAAAATAACACTGCTTTCACATTGTTCTAGCCATTCAGCTTCTGGGACCCTGGTGCCCGTTGTTCAGCTCCCAACCTTTATCCAGTTGGCACATTTTCCATACCTTGACTGGAGAACTAGTGAGCCAGTTTGGCACCAGACTATGAAATAAAGATATAACAGCGTAAACATTGCAACCTGTTCAATGGAAGGGAAGCTCCCAAACTCTGAATTAAAAAGAGAACTTAGAGAAAATGGAAATAACTTGCATTTTTCTTGTGTCTTTCATGACGTCTGGACATTCCAAAGCTCTTTCTAGCCAATTAAGTGCTTTCTGAAGGATAGTCATAGTTGTAGTTTAGGAAATTTGCACAGTAAATTTGCGTAGAGCCAGGTCCCACAAACATCAATGTGATAATGGCCAGATCATCTATTCTTAGATCATCTATTGGTTAAGGGATAAATATTAGCCGGGACACCTTGTTGCTCTTCAAAATAGTGCTTACCCAAGATGGCTGACGAGACTATATAACACCTTTATCTGAAATTGTTTAGGAACTTAAAAGCACCTTAATGGTTTTTCAGAAGAGGAGTGTTTGTAGACACGAAATAAAAAAAAACAGAAAATACTGGAAATAGTCTGTAGGCCTGACAGCATTTGTGGAAAGAGGCTAATGTTTCAGGACAATGAACGTTTGTTAGAACCTGGGGTACTGGGGATATAATAGTTTTTAAGTAAGGGCAGGGAAAGATGGAGAGGGAAGAAAGAACAAAAGTGAAATTCGAGAAAAGCGAAAAACAGGACAGATTAAATGACAAAAGGTATGATGGGGCAAGGCAAAAGCTTGGGAGTATTGTGAACTGCAAGAAGGATGGTGTGGAACTTCAAGAGGACATAGACAAGTTGGTCAAGTGGACAGATGGGTGACGGATAAAGTTCAATGTGGAGAATGGTGAGGTGATGCATTTTGGTGGGAAGAACATGGACAGGCAATATAAAATACAGGGTGAAATTTTGAAGGGGGTGCAGGAGCAGAAAGACCCATGTGTATACGTGCAAAGATCACTGAATGTGGCAGAGCAGGTGGAGAGAACAGTTAATAAAGTATACAGTATCCTGGGCTTTATCAATAGGAGGATAAAGTACAAGAGCAGAGAGGTTATGCTGAATTTATATAAAACACTCGTTAGACCTCAGCTGGAATATTGTGTACAGTTCAGGGCACCACAATATAGGAAGGATGTGAAAACATTGGAGGGAGTGCAGAAGAAGTTTACAAGAATGGTTTCAGGGATGAGAAACTTCAGCAATGAGGATAGATTGGAGAGGTTGGGACTGTTCTCTTTGCAGAGAAGATGGCTAAGAGGAGATTTGATAGACATGTTCAAAATCATGAAGGGGCTGGACAGAGTAGATAGGGAGAAGCTGTTCCTGCTCGTAAGAGGATCAAGAACGAGAGGGCACAGATTTAAAGTGATTTGCAGAAGAAGCAAATATGACATGAGGAAAAACTTTTTCACACGAGTGGTTCGGGTCTGGAATGTGCTGCCTGGAAGTGTGGTGGAGGCAGATTCAATCGAGGCATTCAAGAGGGTATTAGATGTCTATTTGAATAGAAACAATGTGCAGGGGTTCGAGGAAAAGGCAGGGCAATGGCACTAGGTTATAATGCTCATTTGGAGAGCCGGTACAGAAACGATGGGCTGAATGGCCTCCTTCTGTGCCCTTAAAATTCTGTGATTCTGTGATATGGAATGGGACAAATAAAGAAACAAAAGATGTGCCCAGAAAAAATGTGAATAGATATAGCAAAATAATCACCAGCAGTTAGCATCTTTAAAAAAAAGGGCCAGAGGTTATGATCTGAAATTGTTGGGCTCAATGTTAAGTCCAAAAGATTATAATGTGCCTGATTACAAAATGAGGTGCTGTTCCTCGAGCTTATCTCCGTCCCCCCACCACTCACCCCCCACACCCCCCAACCCCGCACACCCAGCCCTACTGGGCTGACAAACTATTACATCTCTAAGTACTCTGAGTTATCATGAAGGGTCATCAACCTGAAACGCTGGCCTGGATTTTCATCCTTGAGGTGGGTAGGAGTCAGGAAAATTCCCGGCTTGGCCCACCCGAAGGTGGGAGGCGATGGCGCAGTGGTATTGGACTCGTAACGCAGGGGCCCAGTGCAATTCTCTGGGGACTCGGGTTCCAGTCCCACCACGGCAGTTGGTGGAATTTGAATTCAATACACAAATCAGGAATTAAAGATCTAATGATGACCATTGTTGATTGTTGTAAAAACCCACCTGGTTCACTAATGCCCTTTAGGGAAGGAAATCTGCCATCCCTTCTTGGTCTGGCTTACATGTGACTACAGACCCACAGCAATGTGGTTGACTCTTAAATGCCCTCTGAAATTGCCTAGCAAGCCACTCAGTTGCATCAAACAACCACAAAGTCTCAAAAAAGGAATGAAACCAGATGAAACACCAGGCATCCATCTAGGCACCAGAAACGACAATGCCAAACTCAGCCCTGTCAACCCTGCAAAGTCCTCCTCACTAACACCTGAGGGCAAGTGCTAAAACTGGGAGAGCTGTCTCACAAGCTAGTCAAGCAACAGCCTGACATAGTCATCGTCACGGAATCATACCTTCCAGATAATGTCCCAGGCACCACCGTCACCATCCCTGGGTATGACCTGTCCCACCGGCATGTCAGACCAAGCAGAGATGGTGGCACAGTGGTATACAGTCAGGAGGGAGTTGCCCTGGGAGTCCTCAATAACAACTCCAGACCCCTTGAAGTCTCAAGGCATCAGGTCAAACGTGGGAAAGGAAACCTCCTGCTGATCATCACGTACTGCCCTCCCTCAGCTGTTGAATCAGTGCTCCTCCATGTTGAACATCACTTGGAGGAATCGCCAATGGGGGCTAAGGCACAGAATGTACTCTGGATGGGGGACTTCAAATACCAAGTGTAGCTCAGTAGCACCACTACTGACCGAGCTGGCCGAGTCCTAAAGGACATAGCTGTTAGATTGGGTCTGTGGCAGGGTGGTGAGGGAACCAACAAGAGAGAAAAACATACACGACCTCATCCTTACCAACCTGCCTGCCGCAAATGCATCTGTCCATGATGACATAGGTAGGAGTGACCACTGTGCAGTCGTTGTGGAGACGAAGTCTCAGCTTCACATTGAGGATACCCTCCATGGTGTTGTGTGGCACTACCACCAAGCTAAATGGGATAGATTGTGAACAGATCTAGCAACTCAAGACTGGTCATCCATGAGGCGCTGTGGGCCATCAGCAGCAGCAGAATTGTACTCAAACCCAATCTATAATCTCATGGCCCGGCATATCCCCCACTCTACCATTACCATCAAGCCAGGGGATCAACCCTGGTTCAGTGGAGAGTGCAAGAGGACATGCCAGGAGTAGTGCCTGGCATACCTAAAAATGAGGTGTCAACCTGGTGAAGCTACAACAGAGGACTACTTGTGTGCCAAACAGCATTAGATAGACAGAGCTAAGCAATCCCACAGCTAACGGATCCGACCTAAGCTCTGCGGTCCTGCCACATCCAGTCGTGAATGGTGATGGACAATTAAACAACTCATTGGAGGAGGAGGAGACTCCACATATATTCCTATCCTCAATGATGCGTGAGCCCAACACATTAGTGCAAAAGACAAGGCTGAAGCATTTGCTACAATCTTCAGCCAGAAATGCCAAGTGGATGATCCACCTCAGCCTGCTCTGGAGGTGTCCAGCATCACAGGTATCAGTCTTCAGCCAATTTAATTCACTCCACGAGATATCAAGAAATGGCTGAAGGGTACTGCAAAGGCTATGGGCTCTGAAATTATTCCGGCAATAGTACTGAAGACTTGTGCTCCAGAACTTGCTGCGCGCCTAGTCAAGCTTTTCTAGTACATCTACAAAACTGGCATCTACCCAGCTATGTGGAAAATTGCCCAGGTATGTCCTGTACACAAAAAGCAGGACAAATCCAAACCGCCCAATTACCACCCCATCAGTATACTCTCGATTATCAGTTAAGAAATGGAAGGAGTCATCAACAGTGTTATTAAACGGCACTTGCTGAGCAATAGCCTGCTCACTGACACCAAGTTTGGGTTCCACCAGAGCCACTCAGCTCCTGACCTCATTACAGCCTTGGTTCAAACATGGACAAAAGATGCTGAACTCCAGAGGTGAGGTGGGAGTGACTGCCCTTGACATCAAGGCTGCACCTGACCGAGTGTGGCATCAAGGAGCTCTCGCAAAACTGGAGTCAATGGGAATCGGGGAATATGATCCACTGGTTGGAGTCATACCTAACACAATGGAAGATTGTGGTGTCAGCGTGTTTGTTGGAAGCCAGTCATCTCAGCTCCAGGATATCACTGCAGTAGTTCCTAAGGGTAATAATCTCAGCCCAACCATCTTAAGCTGCTTCTTCAATGACCTTTCTTCCATCATAAGGTCAGAATTGGGGATGTTCACTGATGATTGCACAATGTTCAGCACCGCTCACGACTCCTCAGATACTGAAGCAGTCCATGTCCAAATGCAGCAAGGCCTGGACAATATCCAGGCTTGGTCTAACAAGTGGTAAGTAACATTCGTGCCACATGAGTGCCAGGCAATGACCATCTCCAACAAGTGAGAATACATCCATCACCCCTTGATGTTCAATGGCATTACTATCACTGAATCCCCCACTATCAACATCCTGGGGGTTACCATTGACCAGAAGCTGATCTGGACTAGCCATATAAATACTGTGGCCACAAGAGCAGGTCAGAGGCTAGGAATCCTGCGATGAGTAACTCACCTCCTGACTCCTTAAAGCCTGTTCACCATCTACAAAGCACAAGTCAGGAGTGTGATGGAATACTCCCCACTTGCCTGGATGAATGCAGCTCCCACAACATTCAAGAGGCTTGACACCAAGCAGCCCACTTGATTGGCACCACATCCACAAACATTCACTTCCTCCACCACCAACACACAGTAGCAGCAGTGTGTACCAGCTACAAGATGCACTGCAGGAATTCACCAAGGCTCCTTCGACAGCACCTTCCAAACCCACAACCACTACCATCTAGAAGGATAAGGGTAGCAGATAGATAGGAACACCACTACCTGGAAGTTCTCCTCCAAGTCTCTCACCATCCTGACTTGGAAATATATCACCATTCCTTCACTGTGACTGGGTCAAAATCCTGGAACTCCCTTCCTTACAACACTACATCAAAGGGACTGGAGCGGATCAATAAGGCAGCTCACCACCACCTTCTCAAGGGCAACTGGGGAGGGGCAATAAATGCTGGCCCAGCCAACGAAGCTCACATCCCATGAATGAATTTTTTAAAAACCCACTCGGGAGAAAGTGCCCGTCAAGGCAGCATCTTCATTGCTGGGGGCTGGGTTGAAGTCGGGCTAGCCACCCCGGGGGGAAGTACGGAGGCAGCCATAAGGACCGCTGGGTGCCGAGATGGGGTGTTTAAAAGGTCCACCTTGGTGTGGTGGGACTTTGTCCCAGTGAAAAAAACTAAGGCCTTTCAGCCCTCAAACTTCACACACCCTTCAGCCTCGAAACACCCCTTCCGCTCTCCATGCCCCATCCATGGCACCTTATGCCACCATCCACCCCTTCAGGGTCCTCATGCCCCCATGCCAGGCTCTGCCCTTCCACCTCCACCACCCCCCCCCCATGTCCCCTATGCAGGTTCTAGCAATTCCATGCCCATTGACCCACTGTACACTTTCTGCAACCAATAAACACCAGTGTAAAGTGGGATGTTTAAAAAATATTCTGAAAAAGTGTAATCAAAGTTTCAAAAACCACAAACCACAAACACTTTAAATTATTTACTTATGTCAATAAACATTGTGAATTGACTGCAGAGATCAGAGAGCCTGAGCTGTCAATCAAACAATGTTTCCTCTGGGGAGCAGGTGTTCTGTTATTTTAATAGATGTCTGGGCTCTTAGCAAGGCCTCACTATGTATGCTTGGCTAAGAGACCTAACATAGGGGGCATTTGTGGACATACAGGGTAAATGTAAGTGCAGAGCTGGCAGAGAGGGCATGAGAGGACATGGCGGCTGGGTGGAAGGGCAGAGTTTGGCATAGGGAGTATGAGGGGCCTGAGGGCATGGGTACAAATGCAGAGCCTGGCAGAGGGCGATGTTTTGAACTTACCTGTTAAAAGATCCCCTCATGCCGGCTAGTGTTCACGGCTCCTCTGAGGGGCAGCGAACCACGACTCTTTAAAAACCTGGGTAACTCCGTGAAAATTGCAGGGGCTCCGCTATGGAGCCGGCCAGGTCAGGAGTGCCGGATGCAGCCTTCTGACAGGAAGTAGCCCGCACCCTTTAAATGGGACTTCCAAAATGTGCATGGCCCTGGAATGGGGCTGGGAATGCCAGAATCAGCACCTGCCATTTTTAAAGGGTTTCTGGCTCAACCTGACTTGATGAAAATCCAGGCCATTAACTCAGTTTCTCTCTCCACAAATGCTGCCGACCTAGTGAGTATTTCTATCACTGTTTGCTTTCCTGCTTTGGCCTACGCTCTGAAACACCCTTCCTACACTTCTCTGCTCCTATATCGCTTTTAAGACACTTCTTAAAATCTACCTCTTTGCTGAGCTTTTGGTCATCTGACGTGGTATCTCATGTGGCTTGGTGTCATATTTTGTTTTATAATGTTCCTGTGAAGCACTCATAAACATTTTATTAGGTTAAAGGCGCTACATAAATATAACTTGTTGTTTTATTTTATTTCCAGCAGTCACAATACTTTGCTCTTGTACTCACACTTATGAGTCAATCATGAGTCCCCAAAATTAATACACATATATTAATTCTAATTTATTCAGATAAGTGTTTCAGCTGGTAATACATTGTGCTCTCTAAAGTTGTGAAAAAAAGTTCCTTAGCGAGAAGCCTGTGCTTCATGAGGTTTGTACAAAACCCACACAGTACAAAGACTTCAGAAACAGATATTTGTAATGTCTGAACATTCAGCCAATTGCCTGGAAATTACTTCTGTCATTTCTTGTGAGGCACAATGTGGAATTTGGACTTGATGTAAGTACTGGATGTTGTGTTATTCTACAATCAGCCGGCATTTCAAGATTCATTGTTTCCTACTTCATCAGTTCTTGGAAATAGGAACAGCCAGCTCTGAAAGCACAGTTACCACACTGAGTACCATGGAAAATTCCCCGTTAGAGCAAGTGGTCTTCTCAACATCAGCTTTATCCCAGCCTTTAAAGATCCTCTCAATATTTTTATAATGGTGCTAGCAAAAGACAATCACATCCTTCGCTACTGACAAAGTATTGAAAAAGTACAGTATTTTAAGTTTTGTGATCCTGCTGCTTTACAAGCCTCTGTGTGAAAATGGCTGTTGAATACCTCATAGATGATTTTTCGGTTCTCCAATCCACACAATCTGCAATGGTTTCCCTGGAGACCAAGATTAATTAAATCTTTATAACAAACCACCATTTCTAATCAGGCTATCATAGTTGAAAGCAAATTTAAAAACAGTCCGCAGAAATGAATAAAGTCTTACATCAAATCTATTCCTGTTGAAGATTTCATCAAGGTCCAATCGGAATCATAATAAAATGAGCAGGATCATAGCTGGACAGAAGTATTCGGACAAATTTACAGACAACTTTGGTTACTTTCCCATCAAAAATCAGAAAAGGCAAATAGAAATGGTAACAGCAGTGGTAGAAGACTTCAACCTTGTTTGCATTGATTTTTAACAAAGGATTTAATTGCATTTTTACATCATTGTAAAAGAACAATATTCACTTTCATTCACCATTAATAATTAAATGCAATATGCTGGCCCATTAGTCATTGCTTCTACTTAATTCCTGGTCTCCTTCATTTGGATGGAATTGTGGTGGTGACTATTCATTGATGATTCAAATCTAAATCATATTGTGTGACACCTAGAATAAACTTTTGTGCACAATTAGTTTTCATGTTCAAATAATGATCTGTAAACAACTTACATCATTGGAATACAAGTGCCAGGAAGCTACTCAAGGTCATTCAAGCATTCATTTTAACAATGCATACACCAACACAACTTAATGTAACCCAACATACAATTTTTCTCTTTCAAAGCCTGCACAACTGAAAAACAATGGATATGAATAGCCAAACCAATAGGCTTTCATGTGATAAAAACAAAAAACTGCGGATGCTGGAAATCCAAAACAAAAACAGAATTACCTGGAAAAACTCAGCAGATCTGGCAGCATCGGCGGAGAAGAAAAGAGTTGACATTTCGAGTCCTCATGACCCTTCCACAGAACTGAGCGAATATAAGGAGAAGGGTGACATATAAGCTGGTTTAAGGTGTGGGGAGGGGGTGGGGGGTGTGTGTGTGTGTGTGTGTGTGTGTGGAGAAGAGAGAAGTTAGGGGGGTGGTGTGGTTGCAGGGACAAGCAAGCACTGATAGGAGCAGATAATCAAAAGATGTCACATACAAAAGAACAAAAGAACAAAGAGGTGTTGATGGCAGTGATATTATCTAAAAGAATGTGCTAATTAAGAATGGATGGTAGGGCACTCAAGGTACAGCTCTAGGAGGGGTGGCGCAAAAGATGCAACATCTGCCCCTTCACTTCCTCTCTCCTCATCGTCCAAGGGCCCAAACACTCCTTTCAAGTGAAGCAGCATTTCACTTGCATTTCCCCCAACTTAGTCTACTGCATTCGTTGCTCCCAATGCGATCTCCTCTACATTGGAGAGACCAAACGTAAACTGGGCGACCGCTTTGCACAACACCTGCGGTCTGTCCGCAAGAATGACCCAAACCTCCCTGTCGCTTGCCATTTTAACACTCCACCCTGCTCTCTTGCCCACATGTCTGTCCTTGGCTTGCTGCATTGTTCCAGTGAAGCCCAATGCAAACTGGAGGAACAGCACCTCATCTTCCGACTAGGCACTTTACAGCCTTCCGGACTGAATATTGAATTCAACAACTTTAGATCTCGAACTCCCTCCTCCATCCCCACCCCCTTTCTGTTTCTTCCCCCTTCCTTTTGTTCTTTCCAATAATTTATATAGATTTTTCTTTTCCCACCTATTTCCATTATTTTTAAATCTTTTATGTCCTGCTAGTCTTTCCACCCGCCCCCACTAGAGCTATACCTTGAGTGCCCTACCATCCATTCTTAACTAGCACATTCATTTAGATAATATCACCAACTTCAACACCTCTGTGTTCTTTTGTCTGTGACATCTTTTGATTATCTGCTCCTATCACTGCTTGCTTGTCCTTACAACAGCACCACCACCCCCAACTTCTCTCTCCACACCCCCCCACCCCCGCCCACACCTTAAACCAGCTTATATTTCACCCCTCTCCTTATATTCGCTCAGTTCTGTGGAAGGGTCATGAGGAATTGAAATGTCAACTCTTTTCTTCTCCGCCGATGCTGCCAGACCTGCTGAGTTTTTCCAGGTAATTCTGTTTTTGTTTTAGGCTTTCATGCGTACGATTCTAGTACAAATGAATATATTCAGCTGCATAATAATTCAACCAAACATACCAATTACCACACTTCCCAATCTCACACATAACCAAAATTAATTATGTCCAGTAAATCTGAAATTGGAAATACAAAAGTGGAACTGGACTGGTGACGTGTATACTTTAGTAATGTACCATTACCTCCACATATTGTGGCAACACATCATTACCGTAAATAGATTGTACAAACAAATCTGATAGATTTGTCTCAGTTATTCCATTCGTCAGAGTCAACCACTTTTCTATTCTTCAACTATGGGTATTCCAAATACTCGTGTATGTACTTGAATAAAGGTTGATCCCATGTATAAGGCAACCCCAGACTTTTGGGCAAAAATTCTTAACTCTTTCTACTTCCAATCCACTCAGTGTGTCTCCCATAGGCTGACTGTCCCCCTCACCACCTCTCCTACTGTCTGACTTTCCCTTTCGCTGTCTCTCCCGCAGGCCAACTCCCTCCCTCTCGCTACCCTCCCAGTCGCCGCTTCTCCCACAGCCACACACTCTCCTTCTCCCGACCCTACCACTCACCGCTTTCTCTCCTTGCCGTGAGCAAGGGCCCAGGAGAGGGATGGCAAGAGGGAGGAAGCGAACATAAGGAGCTGCAAATGGAGAGTGTCTCAGGCAGTGAAACAGGCTGCCCCAAAATTGTACTGATTGTGTCACGCATGGTCCCTCAGCTCAAAACAATGGTAAAGCAAAAGTCCCAACATGTGTCATTGTTCCCAAGGGCATGCATGGATTTCAACCCCTCAAAAATATTACTTGTGTATAAGCCTTTTTGCCTAAAACTTTGGGCTCAAAGGTCAGCTTTTACATAAGTATACATGGTATCTACTAATGCATCGATTAATCCAACACACTCCTAATCAGCCTCCCAAATTCTACTGGCCGCAAACTTGAGGCCATCTAAAATGCTGCTGCCCAGGGCCTTCCTCACACAGGATTTTCTCCATCAGCTTCAAGACCCCAATGTCAGGGTTAAATGTGGGTCAGAAGCTAGCACTGTGGGGAAAACAGTCACCCAGCAGTGATTTTTACCCAAGTTGGCCAATTAACAGGCAGAGGATAAGCTCACCATTTGAAGATGGTGGGCAGGCTCCAGGCTGGAGGGACAATAGTGGGCCTTCCAGCACTGAAGAAGAAGCAAGCTACCTCTTCAGGTTAGTAAGAGAGAGTGCCTCAAGGTGGAAGTGCCCTCTCTCCAACTTTTCATACTTCAAAATAAAAAATGCTCTTAGCAGCCGGGCCACCATTGTGGAGGGGCGGCCTGAAGCTGTAGCTGAAGCCATGCAGGTAGGGTAGGCCTCTAAGCCTGCTTTGAGCACTGACTGCTGGTCTGCCCCCAGGAGGCTGCCTCTGGGTGTCTGGCCTAGACCCCGATGCTCCGGGTGCCCAGAGACTGAGTGAAAAATTCCAGTCAGACTCTGACAATAGACCTTAAGAGATCTTTAGTGTGCCTTAATTGACTACCCACCGCTTGTGGGTGAGAAGACTTGTCGCCTCCTATCCTGCCTCTGGGCAAATGGCCTTTTGGGGAAGGTGGCAGGGGTGGTGCCAGCTAACCCGCCTAATTCCACTTTCCAACTCCTGTCATTAACCCCAAAGGTTCCCGCACTTTAAATGTATATCCACACATTTTTTAAATGTGCTGAGGGTTTCTGCCTCTACCACCCTTTCAGAAAGTGAGTTCTAGACCCCCACTGCCCCCTGCCATAATTCCCCTCTAATCCTTCTGCTGCATACTTTAAATCTATACCCCCTGGTTATTGACCTCTCTGCTAAGGGAAGTAAGTACTTCCTATCCACTATCCAGTCTGCTTATAATTTTATACACTTCAATTAAATTACCCCTCAGCTTCCTCAAAACCCCAGGCTACCCAACCTTGCATCATAGCTAAGCAAAGTCAGTAGACCTTGCTTACAGTACGCAAGTCAATGGCACACAGCAGTGCAACCTTCAAAACAAAAGAGTCATCCATTCAGAACGAAGAACACACAATATACGGGGAACATAAGGTCAATATGAACTCCTTCACAATAGTGGGAGAAGGACTGAGGTAAACAATTGTAAAATCACTAGATACAACCTTAACCAGCTCACGTGGCTGCTCCCATTATATTGGTGACAGGTAGCGTACCATGCAGATGTCCTGTTTTGACAAGGCCAGCCATTCATTATGATGTTAAAGCCGGTTCCCACTGCGCAGTTAAGAGCGGCTTTTAAATTTAGCCTTTGTCAACCCGGTTCGCCAGGACTCCAGAAACCCAGCAGAGAAATGGAGATGGAAGCAGCTAACCTCAGAAGGAGAGGATATTAAAAATTCAAATAATAAGAACAAAGCTACAACCCAATTAAAAGGGGAGCTGCACAGCAATTATAAAAGGAATTCTTGACTGTGCTATCATTATTTGCGCAAATGCACTGAATTGCAGACTATTTCTGAACCTCAACTTTGGGTAAACTACAAAGGATAGCAACCTGTGAAGGTGGCTGGGGTTTTCTGTGCCCGCTGGCGTCAGGGGCATTCGGTCGCGTCAGTGGACAATATGGCGAGAAGGTCAAAAACCACTTCCACAAAGTCGTGAAACCAGTTTGCGATCATCCATTCCACCCATCGATGGTGGGCTCTACTCCCCGCCACCGGACGCCGGGAACCTCATTGTAATACATCAGCATATCGTTATAAGACCAGCCCACCGGACTCATTACCCCCCCAACACCACCCCCCTCCCCACCCCCTGCTGGTGGGAAAACACGCTGGCATATATAAGGCGTGCACTTGGCAGGCTGCACTTTGCTCGGGACTTCAAGGTTTGTTTGCCCACCTTGCTTCGGTCAGCACTCACCATCATCAGTGCCAGGCTTCACAGGCAGCGCCACATCGCTTTCAGCAGGGCTCACAGGTAGGTCTCTATCTACCAGCTCAATCATATGTGGGTGGCTTTTCAATGGCTTCAGGGCAAGGTCTTGCTTGGTGAAGGGGAAGAACTGGCCTCAGGCAAGGGAAGAGGCTGCAGGTTGATGGCTGTACTGGGGAAGGGGGTTATCCCAGGATGTGTGTGGGGGGGCACATGTTGATCTGTGCACGTGGCCTCAAGATGGTGAGGGCTGAGGAGGTAGTCTCCACAGGAGATGAGGCCAGATGGACATGTGAGGATATTTGTATGAAAATGGGTGATGTCCCTTAAGCTGGCAGTGAGTAAGATGCCAGTGAATGTGTGATGGGCTTGAGTGTGTGAGTTTAGTGTGATGAGATGGTTGTCACACCTTGCCTGCATGGATGAGATCATTCATCCTCTTTCTGCATTGGGTGGAGAACCTCTTCTGTGCAACAATGGCACTGATCACCACTGCCATTGCCTACCAAGCCGGAGTGGTAATTTTACTGCCTCTCCTGCGGCCAGAGAGGGGGAAGGGGACACACAGCCGGCCTCCATGACATCCAAAAGATGCTCAAGGGCTGCAGTCTTCTTGCCTTTCGGGGCCATGTCTTCTTTGCTACAGCCCTGGGTTGGAAGCACTGAGCGCAGCTGTACTTCCTGGAATTACCTGGAAAAACTCAGCAGGTCTGGCAGCATCGGCGGAGAAGAAAAGAGTTGACGTTTCGAGTCCTCGTGACCCTTCGACCGAACTGGTGCCTGGCGTGATGATGCAGTGAGGTGACAGCATGGCAGGCGAATTGGAGCCTGCCTGCCAGGAAATGGCATGTATCCGGGAATGCATAATTAATGCAGCAGGTTTGGAATCATATGCCGTGAAAAGCCGCCATTGCGGCCGGCAAGTAAAATTGTTTTACCCGCCCTCTACCGCACTTAGTGCAAATCTGGGGCAATTCCACCCAGTGTGTCACAAGCAGCTCTTTCACCCATATCAAAGACCCATAACTCACAAGCATTTCTAGCACCAGTGAGTCACCGTATAAGCACCAGAGAACAGCTGAAGCACAGGCAACATAAGGTTCAATATGCTCAAACCGCAGCTCAGGATATCAGAGATTATAACCTCATCCTCGAGGGTAACCACACATCCCACACCGCACATAACTTTAAAGGAATCTCCCTGGCCCCTCAGTCACTTTGATCACATCAATTGCAGGGAGTGTCCCGGGAGACTCCATTACAAACAGCAGGATGTATAACTCAAAACGGGTCTGAGAATTAATGCAGAGCTGCTGGATCCTGGGAAACCCAGCTGCTGACTTGGGACACAAAGCATCAGCGAGAGCCTTCAGATAGTCAGAAAGAAGGTACTGCAGAATAATGATGGGTGGAGAACAGTAAGAGTAAATAGGATATTCTCATCCTCATGATGCTACTCACTGGTTGCCTCCTTTGGAAAGTTAATTTTGTGCAGAAATGCCCAAGTCTACAGTTTCCATGTATGCACAGACATGACAACTACATTCACAGTGCAATGGCACATCAACTGCGAGGTCCTTTCTAGCTACTTTACACAGTTAGTAGTATTTGCATTTATATATCACCATTCATATCCTCAGTATGTCCCAAAGTACTCCACTGCCCATGAGCTATTTTTGTTCTTTAACACACATACAACAGCCAATTCGCACAAAGCAAAGTCCCATAAATAGCAATGAGATGGATGACCATCTAATCTGTTTTGGTGAAGTTGATTGATGGATGAATGCTGTTCAGGAGAACTCGCTACTCTTCTTCAAGATAAAAGTGGATAAAGGGGAATTTATAGAAATGTGTTTGGATGTCCAAAATGCATTTGATAGGATGTCACATAAAAGATTGCTACACTAGAGTGTATGGTGTTTGGGTGATATATTAGCATGGATAGGGGACTGGCTAACTAACAGAAGCAGAGGGCGGAACCATCGCATATATGCACTAAGTGCAGCAGCGGACAGGTAAATGAGTATTTTACCTACCAGCTGCAATGGCAGCTTTCCACACCATATCGTCCCAAGCCAGCAACATTAATAATGCATTCCCAGGAAACATGCCGCTTCATTACACTGGGCGCCATACTTAAAGTGCAGCTGCACAAACACCTCCCAGTGCTTCCAGGGTACAACTACTCCAAAGAAGACATGGCCCTGAAAGGCAAAAAGACTGCAGCCCCCAGGTTCAATGGCACGTCCCACGAGTGCCTTTTGAATGCATGGAGGCTTACCGCATGATATCCTCTACCCCTGCTCTGGCCGCAGTTTGGGCAGCAACCTCACTAATCTAACTTGGGAGGCGGTGGCAGTGGTGGTCAGCGCCAACGCCCTTCAAAAGAGGACAGCCACCCAGTGCCACAACAGGATAAATGATCACAGTATCACAGAATTACAGTGCAGAAGAGGCCCTTTGGCCCATCGAGTTTGCACCGACACATGACAAACACCTGACCTACCTACCTAATCCCATTTACCAGCACTTGGCCCATAGCCTTGAATGTTATGATATCCCAAGTGCTCATCCAGGTACTTTTTAAAGGATGTGAGGCAACCTGCCTCCACCACCCTCCCGGGCAGCACATTCCAGACCATCAGCACCCTCTGGGTAAAAAGGTTTTTCCTCACATCCCCCCTAAACTTCCTGCCCCTCACCTTGAACTTATGCAACCTTGTGACTGACACTTCAACTAAGGGGAACAGCTGTTCCCTATCCACCCTGTCCATGCCCCTCATAATCTTGTACACTTCGATCAGGTCGCCCCTCAGTCTTCTCTGCTCCAACGAAAACAACCCAAGTCTATCCAACCTCTCTTCATAACTTAAATGTTCCATCCCAGGCAACATCCTGGTGAATCTCCTCTGCACCCCCTCCAGTCTCCTCCGTTTCACCAGAGTAGCCCATTCTTCTCATCACTTGCAACTCACACACTCACAAACCCATCACACATCCACAGGGCCCTCACTCACTGCCAGTGCAAGGGATATCACCATTCACTCTCTCACACACACCTTCATTGTCCTCATCCCATCCATGGGACCACCCGCTATCCACACATGCCAGGCATACTTATCACCCAGTCTGGCAGGCATCCTGCTTACACTCTCTCCATCTTAATTTATGCAAGGCATAAATAAGCTGGCACACAACAAGAGGGACACATCACTTATTGATGGAGGGATGCCTGAAAACAAGGTCCTCACCGATTTTGAAAACAGAGCCATCCAGCTGGCCGGTGAGGATCTGGGCCGTTTCTGTGCTGAAGGCACTCCAACAAGCGGGGATCCAGCAATGCAACATCCATCAGACAACCATGCTGTGAGTGATGTATCCTATTTCACAGGCCACTGCCATGCACTAATTATCTCTAATTATTTCTGCCAGACAGAGTCTATGACCCAGGGCCTCCAAGCAAGCCCAAAGAAGCCTCTGAAGAGGGATCTGGAGGCACCCTCCTTCAAGTCCCATCACAATGCTCACCCACACCCTCCACCAGTGCAGAGACAGACACCTTGGTGGGATCTAGCTTTAGTGTAGCCTCGGGATCACAATCTGGTAAGTATATCGCACTATCTGATCCACAGCAGGCAGTGGCAGGGACTTCCCAGGTTTCCAGCATTCGGAGATCTGCTGGAGGCCGGAAATTTGCTGAGTCCGAGTCAGATGACGACCGTCTGGACTCAGTCGTGTCACAGTTGTTGGAGCTGCAAAGGTAATCTTGGGAACATCAGGAAGGGATGTCTGCTGCACTCCTCAGATTGCAAGACACGACGGAGGAGTCCATCTGCCTTCAGGATGAGGTGATAGTGCCGGCATGCCAGTACACTGAGGTTAACACTAGTAGGATGGTGGCCACCATGGAGACCTTGGTCCAGGAAGTTGCTTTGCACTGTTGTGCAGGCTAAAAAAGAAAAATGCACATCCCAACCTTTGTATAACACACACACACACACACAACATGCACAATTACAAGGTATACTGCAGGGGAGGTTAACTTTTGATCAAATTAAGATTTAATGATAAAAGGCAAAAAAAGAGAGTTCACTGTTTATGAGTCCTTCACTGTCGTTCATGGCTGAGGCAATTTTTTTTTAAATGGCAATCCTTTTTCCCCCCTGGAAATGCTGCTTTGGGATTTTGAAGTGTCCTGCAAACTCTTCTATCCATTGATCCCAGTACGATACAAGCAAGCATAGTTCTTTTCAACTGAAATTCTCTATCTCTGTAATACATTCTGAAATGTAACAGATCTAGGGCTCTAAACATTTTCAGAATTCTCTTTCAGCCTGACCAAAAGCAACCAGGGTGTTACAATAAAAAAAATTCAAAATGATGGTCCTGGTCTCATTCCCTCTCTCTCAGTGATGAGCATTCTAGAAAGGTAATTGATTAGCTCATGCCTGGAAAGACCTTGGCTATTGTTTTCTGGCCTTTTTTTAGTTTTTTTAGTGTGCCATCCATCACTTCTGAATAGACTATTATTCCCTGTGATGAGCTAGGAAGAACATATCAACACCTTCTATAAAGCCATTGTCTCAATAGATTTTCTGTCTGCCTAAAATGTAGCTTTACAGAAATGAAATGGCGAGAGCCAGTTACAAATTTCAGTTCCTCTTTGAAGTAATTCTTGACATCAGCAGGTATGAATTTCCATAGGAAGTTTGCCTTCTCAAGTCCTCATAGTAATCCACATTGGAAACATCTAGAAACTGACCAACTTGTAATGCCAGGTGCATCACATGACCTGTGCTAGCCATCTTAAGTCAGTGTTTTTGCTTGCTTTAAAAATATCCTTTTAAAGAAGTTCAATATATATTTGACCAGCAGATATTAAATATTAATATTGCACATGCACATGTCACATCGTTATGACACTTTACAATACTCTACATTGGAAAGTGATAGATCATGTATCAAACAACTAGAGAATAGAAAAGATATTTTCATGTCACAGAGCAAATATGTTATTCAAAGTATTAGCTTATTTTTGCACAAATTGCCTTGTAAATGCCACTAACTAACAGCCTTAGTTCTGCTAAATTAATTTTTTTTTCTGTATATGCCTGTGTAATATCCTATAAATGAAACATGGAGATGTAACTCAATAGGTCCACAAACAAAATTACATGACATATAAATTGTTAGTAATTAAGCAGTAGCATGCAAAAGGGTGCTTATGGCAGATGTCAGGTTGATAATACAAGTGAGAACCAGACTAAATGCAGAACATTTAGAGAAGAAATAAAAAAAGAGAAACAAAGAATGAGTAGAAATATGTATAAATTGGGTGCCAATTCCAATATGGTAAATTCACAATGTCCTGAACTTTTTATTGTTAGAGACCTTCTGTGCCATCATAACTGGTCAAGGTAAGATTTAATTTGTGAACAGCTAATAGCGCACAGCTGTTTTAAGAGACAGCCACCCTAGATCAATTAATTCTGAGTTAAAAGTAAGCATACTCCTTCCACATCTGCTGCAGCACACCGGTTCCCAAACATCCAAGCCAAGACTGTTTAGAGCAGTTTGTAGCACAGTTGTTTTAGAAATTAAATTAACCATTCCCTTTAACCTCTTCAGAGATAGTATTACAGAGCATCACTCGCTGCTCAGTGGTAGCACTCTCGCTTCTAAGTCAGAGAGTTTGGCGTTCAAGTCCTACCCCAGTGACTTGTGCACAAAATCTAAGTTGACACTTCATTGCAGAGCCATCTTTTGGGTGAAATATTAAAGCAAGGCCCCATCAGCCCTCTTAGGTGTAGTAAAAGAACCTATAGAACTGTATCAGAGAAGACTAGGGGAATTCTCCCTGATATCCTGGTCAACACTGATCCCTCAATCTCTACCAATTAAACAAGTCATCTCATCAATATCAGAGTACTATTTGTAGGGTCTTGCTGTGTGCAAATTGGCTGCTGCATTATTTTTCACTACACTTCAAAAAGCACTTCGTTGGGTGTAGAGAACTTTGGGGCTGCATGAGGTTGTGACAGGCACTATGTAAATGCAAGTCTCAATAATAATGTTAAGTTTAAGACTACCCTGAAAATCACTGAATCATTTCCCATTATCACAGTACTGACCGTACCATGCTAAGTGCAAAAGATATTTCCGTAAAATTTGTCAAAGGTAAATTTTGCATGAAGATATTTACTTCATATCAAATCTGATTCAATTAGTTATTGTTCAACTTTTAATTTTATTTTTCATTCTGATCAATAGGCTCTTTTGGTAATTGTTTTTGTTTTGGATTTCCAGCATCCGCAGTTTTTTGTTTTTATCTTTTTTATTTTTGTTATTTGTACTCATAGCAAGACGAATTGTTGAAATATCATTAGACTGTTAGTGTATGAATGCTTAACACACTCATGTGAAATTCCTATATCTGGTATTTTAGCAGTGGCATTAACCCACTTACTTTAAACAGATTAATGCTTCAACTAAAAAGCAGAGAGTTACTTTAGAGTCCATACATTAGTATTCCTCAGGGTAAATAAACCAGTAAACCAGTCATTTATCTGAACCAAACAGCTCTACAGTACTATAGGGAACTGTTCAAAATATATTGAAAGAAAGATACAGTTAAGGGAGGTCAGTCTGCTGTTTTTAACTCATCCATCTATAATAAAAGAATTTATATTTATTAGTAGTACTCTTGGCTCTAAGTTCCATTCCAGGACTTGAGTACATAATCTAGTTGACACTTCAGTGCCGTGCTGAGGGAATGCGGAGGGATTTCAGACAGCTCTTTATCAAATGAAGCATTAGACTGAGGGGCTGTCTGCTGCTCAGGTAGATGTAAAATATCCCACAGTGCTTTTTCAAAGGAGAACAAGGAATTTTCACATGTCTTGGTCAATTATTATCTTGCATCCAGCACCACAAAAGCAGGTTGACTGATTATTCATTTCATTACATTCCAGCGAATACTTGCAATGTATAAATTGGGTGCCAAAAACCAATCAGGCACTGAAGAGAAATGATTTTACCTAGAAAGTGCTTAGAATGTGGAACTCTCTATCTCAAGGAGTAATGAGGCAAATAACAGATATATGTAAGGAGAAGTTAGATAAACATGAGGGAGAAAGGAATAGAAGGATATATTGATAAGGGTTAGATGAAGTAGGGTAGGAAAAGGCTCGAGTGGAACATAAACAACAGCATGAACTAATTGGGCTGAATGGCCTGCTTATGTGCTGTATATTCTAGCAGTACCTGTCCACATCTAGTTCTTCTTGAGCTTTGTTTTTGCTCATTTGAGCCCAAATTCCCTGCTCTTAGGTAAGTGACGATTTGTCCCTACAAAGAAAACATGTACATTCCTAATCAGACAAACAGAAACCCGACTTCAGTAGGAAACCTTTAAACATGCTGGACCCTAGCTAACCACGAAAAGGTCGAAAATTATCTGTTTTGCACTTCTGTCCTTGGAAACAAAGATTGGCAGGTGGAAGCATGTAACTGAACAACAACAGGCTGCTTTTAAAGAGGAGGTGGTTTGGGTACAGTCGAGATACATTCCCACAAGGGGAAAAAAGCAGGCCAAACAAAAGCAGAAGATAACAAGAGAGATAGGGAGAAAGGTGAAGCAGGAAAAGGCTGCTAATGACATATGTCAGGTTCATAATGCAAGTGAGAACCAGGCTGAATGTAGAACATTTAGAGAGGAAATGAAAAAAATAAGAGAAGCAAAGAAAGAATATAAGAAGAGACTGGCAGGCAACATAAAAGGATATTCAAAAGTCCTCTATAGGCATATAAATAGTAAAAGGGTAGTGAAAGGAATGGTGAGGCTGCTTAGGGACCAAAAAGAGATATATTTATGGATGCAGAGGGTATGGCTGAGATACTAAAGGAGTACTTTGCATCTATCTTTACTAAGGAAGAAGACGCTGCTGAAGCCATAATAAAAGAGGAAGTAGTTGAAACAATGGATGGGCTAAGAATCGATAGACGAGCTATTAGAAATGCTGGTTGTACTAGAACTGATAAGTCACCAGGACCAGATGAGATGCATCCGAGGATACTGAGGGAAGTAAGGGTGGAAACCGCGGAAGCCCTGGCAATTATCTTCCGATATTCCTTAGATACAGGGGTGGTGTCAGAGGACTGCAGAATTGAAACTGTTACACCCTTGTTCAAAGACGGAATGCAAAAATAAGCTCAGCAACTACAGGCTAGTCAGTCTAATCTCGGTGGTGAGAAAGCTTTTAGGAATGATAATCTGGAACAAAATTCACAGTCAATTTGACAAATATAGATTGATTAAGGAAAGCCAGCTCAAGTGTTCAAAGCAAATGGTGTTTATCTAACTTGATTGAATTTTTTGAAGTTAAAGACAGTGCTGATGAGTGTAATGCAGTTGATGTGGTGTACATGAACTCCCAAAAGGCAATCGATAAAGTGCCGCACATCAGGCTTGTCAGCAAAGTTGAAACCCATGGAATAAAAGGGACAGTGACAGCATGGACACCAAGTTGGCTGGGTGACAGGAAACAGAGTAGAGATGAAAGGGTTGTTTTGTGGTCTGGAGGAAGGCACAAGGTGGAGTTCCACAGGGGTCGGTATTAGTACCACTGCTTTTCTCGAACAATATTAATGACCTAAACCAAGGTGAACAGGGCACAATTCCAGAATTTGCAGTTGACCCAAAACTTGAAATTATGAAAGAAGAAAAAATGATAGACTTTAACAGGAGATAGACAGGCTGGTGGCATGTCTGGATGAACGGCATTTGAAATTTAATGCAGAAAAGTATGAAGTGATACATTTTGGTAGGAAGAAAGAGGAGAGCAATATGCAATAAATACAATTCTAAAGGATATGCAGGAGCAGAGGGACCTGTGCACAAATCATTGAAGGTGGCAGAGCATTTTGAGTAATTTATAAGCCATATGGGGTCCTATTATAAATAGAGGCAAGAGTACAAAAGCAAGGAAGTTATGGTGAACCTTTATAAAGTGATCTTTTGGCATCAAATAAAAACATAAAGTGCTGGAAAAACTCAGGTAGTCTGGCAGAGAGGTACAGGGTTAATGTTTTCAGCCCAATATTACTCATCTTCAGAACTGAGAAAGTTCTGAAAATGAGTTATATTGGACTCAAAACATTAGCTCTGTTTCTCTCCACAGATGCTAAGTTTTTCCAATGCATTTCTGTTTTTATTTCAGATTTCCAGCATTCATAGTGTTTTGCTTTTATTTTACTGCTTTGACCTTAACTAAAGTATTGTGTCCAACTCTTTTGGAAGGATGTAAAGGGATCAGAGAAGGGGCAAGAATGGTTCCAGGGATGATGGGACTTCAGTATTATGGATGGATTGGGCTGTTTGCATTGGAGGGGTTGGGAGGAGATTAGATAGAGGAATGAATCTTTGGAATTTGCTATCTCCGAAGTCTGTGGGGCCTTCTTCGTTGACTATATTTAAGGCTGGCAATAGGTAGATTTTAGGTCTCTCAGAGAATCTAGGGATGTGGGGAGTGAGCAGGAAGGTGGAATTGAAGTTCAAGATCAGCCATGCTCACATTGAATGGTGAAGCTGGCTGGACGTGCCAGATGGTCTAGTCCTGTTACTATCTCTTGTGTTCAAAGTCATGAGAGGTCTGGTCAAGATAGATAGGAAGAAACTGTTTTCATGGCAAAAGGGTTGCGAACCACAGGACATTGGTTTACAATGAATGGCAAAATGAACAAAGGTGAGATGAGGATAGCATGTGGTTGGGCCTGGAATGCACAGCCCGAGAGTGGGGTGGAAGCATATTCAATCATGGCTTCAAAGCAAATTGGATAATTATCTGAAGAGAAAATATTTGCAAGGCTACGGGGAAAGGGTGGGGAAAAGCACTAGCTGAATTGTTCTTGCTGAACGTCAGCACAGATATGAAGGACTGAATGACCTCCTTCTGTGCTGTAACCATATGATTCTGGTTGCCCCAAATAATGCATTGTATCCAACAGACAAGCTATTCTTAGTCTTCTGCCAATACTGCAGATTAGTCGATCATGAAGATATGAGAGTGACTTGTCAGGATGTGTTTTGATAATTCCCCCTCCACCCTTATAAATGCTGCTTTACCTCCCTACCCAAGTGGCTTGACTGAGACTAGCAACTGGCTATTTGGTTTTGAACAAATGTACACCTCTCTCAGCCAATACAGTGAGAGGCACGTCATATGAAGAAGAAAGTTAAAATAAAAAATCATTAGAGGTGAGTTCAACCCACAATGCTTTTGTGCATCCCCTGACAGCTAAGTTAAGATTAAGAATGGAATTGAATTGCTAGTGTTTTTTGAAATCAGTCCAAAGATTTTGGGCAGAATTTCATAACAACGCTTAAAGCTTTCAAGTGCTGTTATCCTTCAAGTGTCATGTCAGCTGAGTTTACATAGTTGCAGAGATTAGAAAATTCAAGAAGCATGTGGCTTTGTTGGCATCCCTGATAACAGGTGTTAAAGAAATATTTGTTCTCCAGAAACCTTTTCCACACCTCATGTATTCTCCAGTTTGTGATCAAATGGCCCTAATTATTTTTTGGTTAATTTGGTTGAAGGAAGTACACATGGTCCAGGGATCACTTTAAAGAAGCAGCCATCAAAATGAATGGTTGAGATGTTTATAATGAGCTGCAAAATCAAATCAAATGGCAACCAATGGACAAAGTGGAGTCACTGCAAGGGGGAATTGAAACTGGTGAATGAGTAGCTTAATGCGGACAGTGCTAAGCAGGAGCCTGTAACTGGTAATCAATCATCCAACAACCACAAAGCCAGGCCAAGCCTAGAGTTCTTTCTTTAGAAGCATCTACCCAAGTACCTAAGGTGACAGCATGAAAGGTTGAGCATATCCTGCGTTTAAAAAAAAAGCTTGGAAGGTGATTATTTTTATCCAGAGGCCGCATAATAAAAATAAATTAAGAGAAACCACCATATCTGAGACTGGTAAAATTCAGAACAACCAGAAAAAAAAAGTGATGAATAACTTGCTGATTGCAAACTGAGAACCCAGAGGTACTATTTCATTGATCTGAAGAAAGGGAGACTGTTATATATCTGTACGATAAATATCTGGGATGTTTTTAAACCGTCATAAAAATGTCAAAACAAGGCTTCTTGTGAAGCTAATTCAAAGAAACAATGACCTTCATGAGATTTGCATTTTATTTCAAGCTACTTTGAGCATGAAAGTTTGGGAAACTATGCCAAATTAATCTGCTTTGTGAATTACTCAGCAACTTACCAGGTTTTCCCAAAGAATAAGGCGGCGGAAATATGATAGTGAAATCATTTGAATATTCAAGTAGCTCAATGATGGCATTGTCTTCCACAGGTATAGGTGAGAGGTCCAGCACCAGCTTCTGGATTAAGCTGGTTGTAAAGATTTTATATTGGAATCCTTCTCTTGAAGTTTTTATGTGACCATCACACGAGGTATTTTCAACAACAAAGGAATCGGACCAGAAGGTGGCATTTTACCCATAGTTCTTCACCTGCTGATTTTGCAGTTATGCCAAATCCATCAGGATAAGAGCCAAGCAGAGAGGGAAAGTATTTCTTCACAGAAACTGAGTGAAATAATCAACAGCAGCAGTATTTGTTTTCAGGTTCCACCCAACACCTGGCTGTAACTATCCCTCCAACAAGAGAAGTGCCAAGCTTTTGAGGAAGAAACAATATAGAACATGGAGGAGGGAGATGAAAAAAAATTGCTTGGAATACATGTTACAAAATTTTAAAAAAGAGCTCTATCCACTGTCAACCATTATAAGTGAATTAATTGAGAATTATTGAGGTAAAGCCCTAATATTTACAATACAACTCCTCTTTAAAATGCCCATCTTATACTGGCACTAAATTGTACAGTTGGCTAGATGCTTCATAGAACTGCCAATAGTGTTGTTATTTACTATTTAAAATTTGCAGCTAAATTTAAATATAATGGGCGGAATCATCCTAGATTTGCACCAAGTGTGGTAGCGGGCAGGTAAAACGAAATTTTATCCATGGGCCGCAATGGCAGCTTCTTACGATTTATTGTCCCAAACCATTTATTATACGTTCCTGGGAAACACACCTTTTCCATGGTGGGCAGGCTTTGATTCTCCTGCCATGCCATCACCTCGCTGCTTCATCATGCCAGGCACCACATTTAATGTATAGCCGCACGCACACCTCTCAGTGCTTCCAGCCCAGGACAACTGCAAAGAAGACATGGCCTTGAAAGATAAGAAGGCTGCAACCCCCAGATTTAGTGATGCATCCCTTGAGGGCCTTTTGGACATTGTGGAGGTCTGCTGTGTATCCTCTACCTTTGCTCTGGCCACAGAAGGGGCAGCAACATCACCACTCTAGCATGGAAGGCAATGGCAGTGGTGATCAGTGCCAATAATGCTGCATACATGAGGTTGGCCATCCAATGTAGATAGAGCATGAATGATCTCATCCATGCCGCCAAGGTAAGGCAACCATCTCATCACTCTAAATTCACACCATACAAGCCCATCACACATTCACTAGCATCTTGCTCACTGCCAGCTCAAGGGACATCACCACTTACTCTTTCACACACACCCTCACATCTCCATCTGGCCTCATCTGTTCTGGAGGCTGCCTCCTAAGGTCTCACCTTCTTGAGGCCTCTTGCACAGATCAACTTGTGGCCCCTCACAAACCCGAGGATACCCCCCTTCCTCAGTATAGCCCTCACCCTGCAGCCTTTTTCGTTACCTGAGACTGCTTCTCCCCCTGCCCCAAGCAAGCCCTAGACCTGCAGCCATACAAAGCCTTATGGAGGTCTGATAGGTAGAGACCTGCCACGAGCCCTCCTAAAAGTGTTGTGGTGCCGTCTGCGAAGCTTGGCTCTGATGACGGCGAGTGCTGCCGGCAGCAAGATTGGCAAACAAACCCCGAAGTCGTGAGCGAAGTGCAGCTCACCAGCTGCGCGTCACTTCCGTACAGTTGTGAAACACGTCAGTGTGCAATCACACCGACATGGGCAGACGATCCAGCAAGGGGGGGATGATTCTGCTGGGCTGGCCTTATAATGACATGCTGATGTATTACAATGAGGTTCCCGACGTTGTGAAACCAATTTTTGGCCTCTTCGCCATATTGCACACTCATGCCGCTGAGCATGCCCAACGCCAGCGGACACAGATGATTCCGCCCAATACATTAAGACCTTGCTCAGAGTTCAGGTTGCATTCTTCCTGAAAATCATGCCTTTAAATGAAGCAACTCAAATGAAGCATGGGCCCCCATAGTAATCAATGTTAAAGGCTGCTTTGGACATTTCTCGCTCGGAAAAACCAATGTACATGTTAAAATACTGAACCATTACATGTGCAGCACTATGTGTTTCTAGCTGAAATAACTTGCAATATAAAATATATCACTAAATATAAAATAAATACTGTATAAATTCAAAATACGTAACACTCACCGGTCTCTCTTTCTTCTTAGGCAGTTCTTTGAGTTCAGGGATGACTTGGTGCCACTCTGGCTCGATGGGTTCTGAGATGGCTGATAAGTCCAGTGTGCAATCTCCAGACTCCACCACATGTGGGCAAGTGTTGCTTGGAAGGTCAGCTAGAAGAGTTGCTTGGAAGCTTTTGCATTCTATCCGCCACCTTGACTGCATGTTCCCGACAAAGTCTGTTGGCACTCAGTACCTTCCCAAATAAACCTTCTCCGATACTGGTTGGTGATCATGGAGATGGTTGATCTCTTCAGGGATGCTTTCAGGATATCCCTGAAGGTGCTTTTGAGTGATTTAGAGCCTTGATGCCGATCCTTGCCTGCTGCAAATGGCTCCCCCACTGGCTTTTGGGTGGTTCATCTGCCTCACCTGCTTGCAAATTGCTCTGTCACTGGTTTTAAAATGGCTTTTGCCTTACCTGCTTCAGACTTGAACAAGGGTCAGACTTGGAGGGGCTCCAAAATTAATTAGATGATTACGGATGGGTCAGCCTCCTGAAGGGTACACGCTGTATTTTTCACCCAAATAAGCAGACAAGGAAAGTGATTTTTACTGTACCTGTTTACAGTTTCAAATACCTTTCTCTCACAGACTTTAGTGGTTTCTGTGCCCCACCCACATCAGCCACTCCTAAGCTCCAAGATTGAAATCAACTAGCAAGTCAAGAAATGGGTCTCTGTTTCACAGAGATGAGCAGCCCACGCTTCAACTTTTTGTTTGCGGACAAAAAAAGCTCTCATTTTGGATATTCTTTCCTCATGTGCTAAGAATTCCGCTGACAACCAATTTAAGATTGTCAGTCAGGCTCGCAATGTGGTACATTTGCATGTACTGGAAGCTGCATATATTAATACACAGGGCCCTGTTCTTTGCAGACAGAAAGAACATGTGTATTGCACCTGTTTAAGTTGAACAAAATAAGTGACAGCCATTTGTTGACTCATTCCTCAAACAATGCTTGGCAGTTAACTGTCAGTCACCATCACTGGTGCATTCTCCAGGGCAAAACTTCTACCAGAGTCCACTTGTCAACCAATCAGTACTCTCTTCATATACAGTATAAATTGTTGTTTTCCTCTTGTGTTGGTATTCTTGTGAAGTGTCCTGATGAGCGCAAGACAAAAAGCTTTGACATGTCTCTTTTTTCAACAATACTCAAGTTCTGTACTATCAAACAATTAAGTGAAATTTCTTCATTTGGGGGTCAAATGGTAAATTTGGTTATTTTGGTTTGTGGTTCCCTCATGGGGATTGCAACACACCAAGATTGCGAATAGCCTGGTTTTGTCTCAGAAGTTGCCAGGGAAAGAGATGGAGTCAGTAGCTAGGTTGGAGTGAGCACTGAAGACGATAGCTTTGGCTTCCCAATATTAGATGAAATTTCTACACATCCAGACCTAGATGTCAGATAAGGAGTCTGATAATTTAAGAATAGCAGAAGAATTGAGAGAAGTGAAGGTGAGGTAGAACTGGGTGTTGTCAGCATTTATGAGAAAACTAGTGCTAAGGTCACAGAGGGTCAGCATGTAGATGAGAAAGAGGATAGGAGGGCCAAGGATAAATCCTTGGGAGACGCCAGAGGTCATAGTGGGGAAGCAGGAAGAGAGCCAGTACAAGTGATACGCTGGCTTTAATTAGATAAATATGAATGGAACCAGGCAAGTGCACCCAGCAGGACGACAGTGGAGAGGTGTTTGTAAGAGGATGGTGGGGTCAACTGTATCAAAGGCTGTAGACAGGTTGAGGAGGACGAGAAGGGATAGTTTACCTTTTTTATGGTCACACAGGATGTCCTTTATGGCTTTGATAAGATCTGATTTGGTACTGCAGCAATGGTGGAAACCTGATGCGAGTGATTAAACATGGAGTTCCAGGAAAGATGAGCGTGGATTTGTAAGGTTACATGTTCAAAGACTTCATAGAGGAAACAGTGGGTGGAGTTGGGTGGTAGTTTGCATATTACATAGAATATATAGCACAGAAATAGGCTATTTGGCCCAACAAGTCTGTGCTGGTGTTCATACTCCACACAATTTTCCTCCTATTCTATCTACATCAGCTTAGCCTTACAGTATGTCTTTCCATTCCCCTTTTTATCTTGTGCTTGTCTCCGTTTCTTTTAGAAACATCTAACCTATTTCCCTCAACCATTTCCTGTGGTAGCAGGTTCCACATTCTAACCACTCTTAGTTATGAACGTTCTTCTTAATCCCCTATTGGATTTGTTAGTAACTATCTTGTATCTATGGTCCTTGTTTTAGATTCTCCCACAAATGGAAATATTCTTTCCATACCTGCTCTGTCCAACCCATTCGTAATCTTAAAGAACTCTATCAGGTCTAAAGAAAAAGGCCTAACTTCTTGTTGGGACAATTTTCTCATTTGTCAATACATGTTTGCATTTAGGTCAGTTTTCATTAAAATATTACAGGCCTAGGTTTTCTAATCTTGTAGCCATTTTTTTTTCTTTTGGTGTCCAATATTGGGCAAGAGGACACACCCATTACCCATTGTGCAATGTGATATTCACCAACACTCTATCCTTTTTTTTGAAGCTTCATAAGAATACATGGAGCAACCTAACCATGGCTGAGAGAGTTAAAATGAACAGCTGGGGTTTATGTAGCTAAGCCTCCAGTTTTATGTTCAGACAACCAGTTAAGAATGAAAAGCGGCAAAAGGTTTTAGACAGGGACAAAATCAAGTGCAAAGCAGACAAAGATGGAAAAAATCATTTTGAAAAGGGCTTTTGAAAACTTGCTGACAAATTCAATATTTGACAGATCAGCATGGTAGCTAGTTAAGGGTCAATACATTTCTCCTGCAAAAGCCACACTTGTGAACTGCCTATCCTACAAGCTAAATTATTCACTGGACCATTCTCTTTTTTGTGCATCAGCCATGACTCAATTGGTAGACCTCCAACCTCTGAGTCAGAAAGTTGTGTGCTTGATTCCCACTCTAGGTCTTGAGCACAAAAATCAAGTACTGAGGGAATGCTGCACTGTCGGAGAAGCCATCTTTCAGAAGAGACATAACAAATTAAACTAAGGCCCCCATCTGTCCTGTTAGATGAGTGAAAAAGATTCCCAAGGGCAATATCCAAGAAATGCAAGGAAGTTATCCCCAGTATCCAGGCCAATATTGATCCCACAACCAACATCACAAAAAACAAATTATCGGGTGATTATCACATTGCTGTTTGTGGGTGCTCGCTGTGTGCAAATTGGCTGCTGTGTTTCCTATGTTACAATGGTGACTACAATTTAAAACTATTTCATAAAGCACTTTGAGCTGTATGGCGGTTGTGAAAAGATGCTATACAAATGCAGGTCTTTCTTTTCTCTTCTCAGCTTGCGCACTGATTGTCTTTGATGGTTTTCTGACTAATGAAAACATGAACTAGCCCACAAGCATTTGAGACAGCAGGGCAGACATCATTCCAATTTAAAAGCCGCCTCATTTAATAATTGCAACCTATCAAGGGACTAACTTTGCCTTTCAAGCTTTGTACATTTAACATTACTTGACTCATGCATTTCAGTGATATTACTGCAGATAATTATTAAGATATGGGCTGCCACAAATGCTTATCCACCCACCAAGAGCCTGATCTTGACACATCATTTGGAGGAAGGTTGTTTTGCTATCTTCAAAGTAAATGAAAACTGGAGTGTGAATCAACTGGCTAATTACAATTCTTTCATTAAAGCTTGTGGAGTCTTAAAAAAAAGAGGCAACAGCAAAATCATGGGGTTCAATAAAACCAAAATTCTATTGTCATGACAGAGGATCACAGCCCCAAATTACTTATAGGCATATTGAGCTTTTTAAGGAAGACATGTTTTTTTTAAAGACATACAAGCAACGGCTGGCTGAGAATGTAAAGTGACCTCTTTCTGGAAAATTCCTATGTGGATTATACTTGACTGACTAGTCCAGAGAGAATGGAATGTCACACCTAAAAAGGTGTCAAGGCCTCCTTCAGACAGAAACACTTGAAAGGAAGAGATGCAATGCAAAACCCTGACCTTTAATCTCCTGTGGTTACGGAGACAATGGAGACAGATTACCACATCTCAGCAGTCTTTGAGGTGAGGCTAGATACAACAGGAGATGCACCAAGGATGAAGGTGACCAGCCACAAGGTGATATTCTAGATCTTAATTTGCTCTTTGGGAAAGAGTGGAAGAGCAGGATACCCAAGATGCTACTGATATTGATGATTTGTCACAGGACTAAGGTCCTGGCCCTTCCTTTACTTTTTGAAGACAGCATACATTCTAATGAATTTTCAGGGATATTCAAGCCCACTGAGGAGCAAGTTCACACCAAAGAGAATATGCAAGCTGAGCCACTGCCTACAGAAAATGAAATTCCCACAGCATTAGCAGGACAATCATTACTTTTCTTCAGAATATTCTTTGTCCTTCTCTTTATCCATGGATGAGACATTGCGTAATACTTCATTTGTTGCAACAGTAGAAGTCTGTAGGCCCTCTACAGCTGTACAAATCTTCACAGCTGCTGAATAAGATTCATTCTTTCGAGCAAGAACAGCCAGCAGTCAACCTTTCACCAAAGTACCAAGAAGAAGGGAAGGAAAAAAATAGAAGAAAAGGAAAATCTCTGTTCACTGCCTTTATATTGTGGACCAGAAGAAGGAATCTCAGTATGAGAAGGTTGGTGCAATCAGAGAAGTAGATTCTGAAGAGCATACATCCTAGGAGTCCTCAAAGAGAGCCAAGAACACAGTCAGAGATTGATGTCACCAGTGCAAGAGACTGTGAGGGGAAGGTATAGGAGAATGTGTGCATAATATTATGGGGGTAAAGACTCGGGGGAAGATATAGAGTAAATGGTTAACTCTAAAGAATGCTACTGAGTATGTGTGTAAAGAGCTACGTCATATTGATATGATTCAACTGAGAGATGAGATGAGTGTGAAGCATCTTAGAGAGTAGCTCCATCTATTTCTTGGTCTTATGTAACCAGTGCATATAGTTTGAACGTAAATAAATGTTTTTGAACAAAAGACCATTGCCTCCAGCAAGATCTCTTCTAGAGTAAGGAGTCAACAAATCCCGAGATAAACTCACAATAACAGAATATCAAGGAAGAATTTTTGAAATGTAGTCACAGCTGCAAGGTAGCAAACCTGGCAGCTAATTTGCGCCAAAAAAAAAAGACTTTGGAATAATCACGAATCAAGATGAGAGAGACCAGTGGAGAAATTAAACACTTGACTATTTTGTGCTCACAACATTAGCGTTGAACCACTCCCAAGTGTCATGTAACAGGTATTATGCAGTCGGATACAGAACAAAGTTTCCATGCTCTACTCTTCACAATGTGCCCCAGCACGAATCACAGACAAGCCAAGTTATTGCACCAGTCTGACATTTTTAAATTACTTAGGCCAGCCATTCCTGTGGGCTAAGTAGCTTCGCCAATTTAGTTCAAAACATAGATGCTGTAAATCAGTGAACTGGACCGAGCCTGTCAAAAATCATTTCACTTACAAAGAAAGGACTGACAGCAGCAACGGGCGGATACTTTCATCTCTTCAGAGTAGTCTGGATTTGCATCCTGGTCCCAGAAAGTGAAAGGTATGATCTTAACTCATTGCACCATCCAGTTCATCACCCACCTCTGCATCGCCGCCACCAGCACCACCACCCCCCCCCACCCCTCCACTCACCCCACCCTCCCCACAAAAAAGGTATTCCTGTCAGGATGACTGTTTTCAACATGGGCCTGAGCAGACAGAAGCTGCACATTCCTGCCATATTCCATTTCAATATAGTAAGCAGCCCAATAGCCTCAGAATCACAACCAGCCGTAATTATAGAGACGAGTTTAAGAGCATATGTTGTTCATTTGGATAAAAGAATCAATTAATTAGGGCGGATCATTTGATCTTCACATGTGTGGCTGCTAAACCAAGAACATTTTTTGCTGCTGACAATGGGATTTATCCCTCTGTGATACCCAAGTTCTCACCCAACTGATGATAGACAGCATCATTTTATAGATTAGATCTACACTTTGGAGAGCAAGTCAGTTCCAAATACTTATAAATGTTTCATTGCAAGCAATATTTTAATTTGCAAATGTGAAATATTTATGTTTCGTCAGGGAGGATCTTGTCTCTGTAAAATTAATGCCCAAAATAGTTTTAATTGTGTCAAAAAAAAAACACCAGAAATATGAAGATTTATTCAAGGGAGATCAATTCTTCTGAAAACTGAATGTTAGAAATGCATCATCAACAAGTTTTTCGAAACAATGATGAATTCTCAGCTTAAGAAAAGACCACTGAACCAGCATTAGTAAAGCAATGACATGACAAGGCAGTTAAGTAATAATGTACACTTATTCAATGCTGCATTGCATCATGCAGTGGCAGAATGCAGATCCGTACCCACACTACAAGTTTCCAACCTTGGCAGACTTTCAGGGTGAATGTGTTCCTTTTACCACATATATAGCAAATTAGGAAAGCGAGTGAGTCATGGCCTCCAAGACACACTTTCTAGTGACTTACTAAAGAGCAGTACAGGCAGGAACCTGGAAGCAGGCTGCCTGCCCATACTTCTGGTGAGTATTCCAAATGAAAATTGTTTTAAAGCCACATCTGTTGAAATATGTGACACTAAAGTTGAGCAAACTTGGATACGCATAAAGCCAGACATTAAAAGCGGCTCCCTGATATAAATAGGTCATTAAAATACACAATCTTTTACCAATGGGCTTGTAAATTGTCTTATTTCATATCACTTGAGGTTTCTCTCAGTAATTTTTTTTGTACATAATCTTTTCATATATCCGTAAGTAAGCAAATCTGTTTGTCACAGTTGTCAAACGTTCAGCCTCAAATTGTGTCAAAAGTAAATTGGAATGTTCTCACCTGTTGAAGAGGCCAGCGTAAACCCGAAACCCAGTTCAATAAACCTGTCATCTAGATTCCAGACGAATAAAATGTATCACATTTATTGCAAGAATACGTGTGTATACAGCATTCTCCCTGACACAGCTTTACGTATTAAACACATGATTGTGGTGCGCTCAATTAACTCCTTCAATTAATTACTTCTTTCAATTCTTTTTAACTTTGTTTCTATCGGTGACATGGAGCACAGGGAATCCAAAAAGAGGAAAACTGCAAATGCTGTAAACCGGAAATAAAAACAGAAAGAGCGAGGATACGCACAGCGGATCATGAAGTGTGGCACATATCACAACCCTTTAATACCATAGTCACACCCCTGCCCCCAAATATTACACATTTCTCATTTCTACTCCTGAAAGCAGTTAGTCATATGAGGGGCAGGGCTCTGCAGGTTCCGGCAGCCCTCTGATACCTTGCACAACCAACTGCCCATTTGTTACATATGAGCCTCCAAGTGAGGGTCAACAAACCATCTAACAATGCAAAACATCAGAGACAAGCCTAGTCCTACTGTTACATATTTTGTGTCTTCTTTGATATTCTCTCTACGTCGGTGGCGATGCTCATTCCCATAAGTGATGTCAATGTCTTAGGTTTGTAGGGATAACCCCTACTACACAACACCTAATAGTATAATAGCAGAACACAGGGATATAATATTACAACTCCATTGTGCTCAGAACTGGATATCACGTCTGTCACAATTGCCATCACGAGTGCTGCTCCAATCTTTCAGTAAACGGACTAATAATTCTTTAGTGAGACAAGACCAGATAGGGATCATTAAGTAGCTTTATTTTACATGCAACAAAGTAAAAGTTACAAGCAAATTCCACTTACTCCACTCAACTTCAATCCCTTTGTGGAGATAAATAATTAACTATGCTTCCTTGCCCTAAGTTAGTAGGCTAAATTATGCTTTTGAACATAGTCCGCTGGGAAGTTACTACGGTAACAGTAACAATAAAGAGTGTAACTCAAAATACAGAAGGCAAATTTAGGAAAGATATTTCTATACTCGTTAACACTCTAAATGATTTTGGAAAGATAAAATCATAAAAGATAAAAGATTTAACCTAAATGATACAAATTGCTATGAGTTGCCATTTGTAGTTGATACAATGAATTCCTCTGGTTGGGAAATGGTAATACATTCCACTTCCTTCAGTTTTCAAAGCAGGGTCCATGAACAATAATGAATTTAAGTTATGCTTTATTCCTGGCCCTTCAATACTGTAAAAGAAAAATTAAGAAACCTTGAATCCAGTTACTTGGAATTATCTTTTATATACAGATTTTTCAGGTTTCGATTTGATCCTCATTGCACATATCTGTGGCTCAAATTGGATTTCAAGCATGGAAACAAAGGAAAAACCAAATTACCTGGAAAATCTCAGCAGGTCTGGCAGCATTGGCGGAGAAGAAAAAAGTTGATGTTTCGAGTCCTCATGACCCTTCCACAGACAAAGGAATTCAGTGCAACAAAATGCTTATCTGGCTTCAAATGGTAAAAGCTTCCCACTTATGTCTTCGTTAATGCCTTGAGTGTCTTCATGTGGTATTACCAAAGGGAGGAACACAGAAAAGAGAACCAGTATTGTGACACCGTCAAGGGCAGATAACTTAATAGAAAGTAAGCTGACACCTGTGACTTGGTTTTATGAGTGACTTTTTTGGGATTGTACCAAGAAGTGCCTTCTTAATCTAACATCTGCATTTGTACATTGACTAACATCATGGCAAAACATCTACATGAAAGCTTTGCTGTGGTTCTAGACAGAAGGGTACACAAGCAGTGAAAGGGGAGATGGTACTGTAGTGGTAATATCACTAGACTAGTAATCCAGAAGCCCAGGCTAATGGTCTGGGAACACTGTTTCAAATCCCACCACATCAGCGGGCAGAATTTAAATTCAATTAGTAAATCTGGAATTAAAAGCTAGTCTCAGTAATGGCAACCATGAAACCATTGTCAATTGCTGTAAAAACCCATCTGGTTCACCAATGTTCTTAAGAAAAGGAAATCTGGTCTACATGTGACTCCAGGCTCACAGCAATATGGTTGACTCTGAAATGGCCTACCAAACACCTACGAAGTTCAAGCTACTTTAATCAGTAATTTGGGGTGATTACATGAAAACAAAACAAACAGTTATTACAGACGAGATTTCTGGAGCTTCTCGTTCCCCTCCATGTATGAGGATTGGAAAATTGCAAATGTCACTCCATTATTTAAGAACCGAGGGAGAAATCAGGGGCCCTAAAATGAATAGCCCCCGAAAATGGTTGCAGTGCTTTGTGGATGAGAGCAGGAAGTCACAAAGAGGGATGGACAAACTCAAGTGAGTGGCAAGGCTATGGCAGATGGAGTTCAACCCATGGATGTGTGAGATCTGCATTTGATGGAGAGAGACAGATCAGAATATTTTCTTAATGAGGGGACATTAGGAACTGTGGAGGAGCAAAGTGATTTTGATGCAAATGTGTCAAAAAGCTGGAGCACTCAAGCAAAAAGTAATCAAAAAGGCTAATGAGATGTTGGTCTATATCTTGAGGGGTTTTGAATATATAAGTGAGGAAGTGATTCTTCAGTTGTGCAGAGCCTTGGTCAGACTCCATCTAGAGGACTTTGTTCAGTCTTGGGCTTCACACCTCAGGGAATATAGACTGGCTTTGAACGGGGAACAGTGCCCTGGATTCTCTTGAAGATGAAGAGGAATGAAGGTGGAGAGGTGATCTAACCGATAAATGTTAAGGAGGTTTTGTAGAGTCAAGGAGGTTTTGTAGAGTGGATACAAAACAAACTATTTCCCCTCGTTGTAGGTCAAGGGGACATAATATTACACCTAAAGAGTTCAGTCATCCACAAGTAAAATCAGGAAACTTTTATCGACTGAAATTTTCAAGACTGAGTTATCACTGTATGCTCAACTCATGCATCTTACATTTCTAGTTGTATTGCCAAGTGCTGTCAAGCAATTCAATAATTAAAAGGTTTTCTCTCAACTATCATCATACCTAAATCTCTTGCCTACTGCATTTTATCTAATGACATGCCATTCATTATGTACAGATGTGCTCCATTTTTATTACTGACATATGCATTAGCTTACGTTCCCTGATACTGTCACTACTGCTTAGTGCTAAATGTTTGCAGGGCCCTTGTTTTCCCCTGCTTGCAAAAACAGACAAACCATTTTTCACCAAAATTAATGGCCTTCTACAAATTTGCAGAAACACACGGTTCTTGGGAATGCAACTACATGGCTAAATCCTGCCAGTCACAGAACATCTCATGCGATTAATTTAAAAAGTAATTAATTTGTTGTAGAATGTGAAATTTTTGTAAGAAATGTCTCACCTAAAGTGCTGTGGAGGTATTAGTAACCACTGCAATGAAGTGAAACAAACAGATCTATGGCGGTGGAGCAGGAAGGATGGTTCCCCACAACACGGGAACAGGTAGAATGGCACAATGAGCCAGTAGAGGTATCCCCTGCAGAAAGGACCTGGCAGGAGGACCCAGAAAAAAGTCTGTGACTTTAAATTAATGGATATTACTGCAAATTAGGACCAGATATGTATGGACATGAAGAAAAAAAGGAGCTGCTAAAATACTGCACTGATGCAGATGAAAGTCAGCAAAGGTGTAGTAATTAAGTAGGGCTCTTCAAATTACAATATAGGATACAAGCCATGAATCTACTGCAGAAAAAGGCTTCCAAAAGGCAAATCATGCTGTGTCAATTATCACTGCTCTTGTATTAAAAACTAAACTTGCACAAAATGAGAGATCACAGCATAAAACAGGTGATGGACTCCCAGACACAAAACAATTCTATGTGACAAATGACTTGCTAGTGCTCAGTTGCAAGAATATGAGGGGTATGGGGTCTTCAGTGACTGAGGTCTGGACTTGCACCGACCCAGAATGATTTGGGAGCCCTTTAAAAATGCTAGGCGAGTCCCGATTCCGGGGGATTCCTGACCCCATTCAGGAATGCGTTTAAAGGGTGGGGGCTGATTTGGGTCAGAACTCCCAACCTGGCCAACTCCATTGCAGAGAATGGCATGTCCTAGTCCTCCGTAGTTTTCATGGAGTCGGCCAGGTTTTGGAAGGGTTGTGGTTCACAGCACCTCAGAGGAGTCATGAACCATAGTCAGCATGAGGAGATCTTTTAAAAGGTATGTTCAAAAGCTCCTCCCCATGCCCCCATGCCAAGGTATGCCCCAGCCACCCCCATTATGACCCCTCTTGCTCCCTATACCAAGCTATGCCCCTCCGCCCACCCTTGACCCCTATGCCAAGTAATGGCACTTACATGTTCATTGACACAGTATAGAACCAATAAACTCAGTGACAACAGGATTTGTAAGAAAAAGCTTTAAAAAGTCATCCATTTACTACTTTCCAATATGTTGAAAAAAAGTCCTTTCACTACACCCCAATAGAAGTGACAATCGTCCAGGCCCTTTAAAGTACCAGTAACAGAAACTTCAAACCCTTGAAGCCTCTTAAGCTTTTGTAAATAAACACTGTAAAATTCACAGCAGAGAGCAGAGAGCCAGAGTTGTCAATCAATCAATATTTTTCTGGGGCTCAGGTGTTTCAGAGAAATGGATTTGAGTTCTCAACCAAGCCTCATTGTATATGCCTGGCTGAGAACGCAGAAATCCATTTGAGTTTGTTACAATCCCAAGTGAGTTTACCCCTAGACAAGCTTGATCCCAGGGAGGAACCCAGCTTGATAGACCCTAACTTCTATTTTTTTTAGATACGTGGAGAGTGGCTACTGAACAGAGGCACAGGGGTCAGCTGATGACAAAATTTTTAACAAAAGAATAAAACATTTATTCAACAAGAAAAGATGAACTATATTACATTCACCCACAACTATACCTTTACAGGTGTATACAGATTTGTAAGGATAACACAAGTTATAAAAGTTATCTTATGCTCTAATGTACACAGTAAAGTACACAGTCCATGTAAACCTATGGCACCCTGTGGTCAGACACACCACACTCTAAAACCAAGTGACAGATGTCACCTCCAGCGGATGCTATGGATCTCTCCTCAACTGCCCCAGACACTTGTCACACCATGAGCCAACCAGTGTCACTGAATTCCATTCTTCACACCAGGGTTTCCAATCTCCACTCTCCAAAGCCTCGCCTTGGAATCTTCTCCCAAACCGACGCCTTCTGCAAGGGTTCACTTGCAGGGTTCCGAATTCTCCTTCCGATGTTCCCCTTCCCTTGGTCGCCACATGTATTCAAGCTTTCTTCTATGCAGTCTCTCTGGCTAACGCAGCTGTCAACAGTACACCACTGCTTCACATGCCCATAGCAAAGAGTTACAGAGCTTCAGTTATCTCTTTGGACCTTCTTGTCTCTTGCAAGCTATTCTCACTTTTTAAATCTGCTTTCTGCAGCTTTTGTCTCTAAGCTTGAAGCTTGGATCCTTCCTCTCTGCCCCTTACTCTTAATTTCACTTAACAGGACCTTTTCCAGGTTTCTGTCCTTCCTTTGACTAGAAAGTCTTCTTTGGACTTTCCCCTCTTCCACTCCCCTGGATTTTTGGGACTTTTTTATTTAGTTTGGGACTGGCTCTCTGTCCCCTTTGCTCCAGTTTCTCTTGGCAGCAACTTTCAGAACCAACTGTACTCAAACAGCTTCCAAAATAACTGCTGTTTCTCTTCTTGTGTGTGTGTGCGTCTGTGGGAAGGACCTGCCTCTCTGGCAATATTCCAATCCTTCTACCCTTGTACATTTACCTTCTCCTAGGGGTCGTAAAACTCCTCATTAGAAATGCAAGCATCTTTTTAAAGTGATCCTAAAACTCCATTTGACCTTTCTTAACACACAGATACAGAAATACGAATCAAGCCTAAACTTTAAAGCTGAAACTCATTACCAACACCCACAAATACTAATATAACTTATTTAAACTATCTCTATTTCCTAACAAGTTCTAAAACACCTGAGCCCCAGAGAAAAAATTGCTTGATTGACACCTCTCGCTCTCTGATCTCTGCACAAGGGATATGATCTCTTGTTTGCTTGACTGACAGTTTTGGTTCTCTGATCTCTTGGAATAGGGGACATGAGGGGTCATGGGGGTGGGGGGTGGGGGTGGTGGAGAGGCACAGGGAGCATGAGAAGCAATGGAGGAGGATGGAGCAGAATACGATGGCACGGATAGGGCATGGGGCGTGTGTGTGTGTGTGTGTGTGTGTGTGTTGGGGGGGGAGGTGATGGGGTGGATGAGGTGGAGAGGGCTGGAGGGCCTTTCTGTTTTTATTTTAACAGGGACAAAGTCCAGCAGCACTGAGGCATTTTAAACAGCGTGCCTTCACACCCAGCAGCCCCTATGGCAGCCTCCAACCTCTTTCCCAGGTCAGCTGACCCAACTCCAGACCACACCAATGGAGATCCCACATTTGCAGGCACTTTCTCCCGAAGCAGGTGGGCCGAGCCAGGAATTTTCCTGAGTCCTGCTACCTGCCTCGAGGATGAAAATTCAGGCCCGAGAGTCCTTGTAGAACTTGTGGGTGTGCTCATTATACAGATATTTGGTCACTTGGAGAATATACAATGTTAAAACATGCACACACCAAAACGGTGCTCATGCACATAATACTGCAAGCAATGATGATAGAGTAATTTATTGGAAAGACTTATTAATTTCCTTGATATAATCTCACATGTTTTCTTCGCACAAGGAGAACTCAGTGCCTCCCAAGATGGAGCAATTGAGGTTGGAGTCATACCTAGCACAAAGGAAGATGGCTGTGGCTGTTGGAGGTCAGTCATCTCAGCTCCAGTACATCACTGCAGGAGTTCCTCAGGGTAGTGTCCTCGGCCCAATCATCTTCAGTTGCTTCACCAATGACCTTCCTTCCATCATAAGGTCAGAAGTGGGGATGTTCACTGAAGATTGAACAATGTTCAGCACCATTCATGACTCCTCAGATACTGAAACAAATGCAGCAAGACCTGGACAATATCTAGGCTTGGGTTGACAAATGGTAAGTAACATCCGTGTCACACAAGTGTCAGGCAATGACCATCTCCAACAAGGGAGAATCTAAACATCACCCCTTGATGTTCAATGCCATTACCATTGCGGAATCCCCCACTATCAACATCCTGGGGGTTACCATTGATCAAAAACCGAACTGGACTAGCCATATAAATACCATGGCTTCAAGAGCAGGTCAGAGGCTAGGAATCCTGCACTGCGTAACTCACTCCTGACTCCCCAAAGCCTGTCCACCATCTACAAGGCACAATTCAGGAGTGTGATGGAATACTCTCCACTTGCTTGGATGAGTTCAGCTCCCACAACACTCAAGAAGTTTGACACTGTCCAGGACAAAGCAGCCCGCTTGATTGGCACCACGTCCACAAACATTCACTCCCTCCATCACTGACACACAGTAGCAGCAGTGCGTGCCATCTACAAGATACACTGCAGGAATTCACCAAGGCTCCTTCAACAGTGCCTACCAAACCCACGACCACTACCATCTAGAAGGACAAGGGCAACAGGTAGATGGGAACACCATCTTCTACAAGTTCCCTTCTAAGCCACTTACCAGCCTGACTTGGAAATATATTGGGAATATATTCAGGTGGTTTTCTGATACGCGTGGAACATCGCATCTCCACAGCTTCAGATTCTTTGTCAGGAACCTCCGTTTCTGGAGTTGTCTGAACATCAGGTGCTTCAGTGGGCACTTGCGTATCTCTATCCCCAACTCTTAGGGGAACATCAGACATGTCTGTCCTGGGTTGAGAATCCTCAACAGAAAATGCAGGCCCGGTCATGATCACTGGTGGAACCAAATCTTAGTGATTTGTCTCTTTCTTCCTTAAATGGTCCACATGTTTACAGATGATACAGCCTTCCACTTCCACGTGGTAAGATAGAGGTCCAGTCACTGCACTTATTTCACCCAGTAACTACTATGGTCCTTCTCCAAAGTTTTTCACATATACTGGCTCTCCCATGGTAAATTTCCTCTCATGACAATGCCAGTCATGTCTAGTTTCCTGGATTTCCTGACTCCTTTCCACCTTGCCCCCCTAAAGTCAGCATTATTAAGCTCAATCTCATCTGGAGACGGCATTTCAACAATAACTCCACAGGTGTGACACCTGTTGTTATGTGTAGGGTAGCCCTGTAATGAGAAAGAAAACGTGCTAGCTTGGTTGCCAAGGAATCACCAGTTAGCTTTTTCAAGCTTGCCTTGAATATTTGAACCACCCTTTCGGCCAATCCGTTTGAGCAACAGTGGTACAGTGCAGTTTTTACGAGTTCTACTGATGAGGCTGAGAAACGGCTGAATCTCAGCACTCGTAAATGCCGTGCCATTATCGGAAACGACTACTTCTGGTAGTCCGTGAATAGCAAACATTGATGTAGTTTCTCAATTGTAGCAGCCGACATTGGTGATTTCATCTCGTATGCGTCCAACCATTTTGAATGGGCATCGACAACAAGCAGAAAAATTGTTCCCAGGAAAGGTCCAATGTAGTCAATGTGTAACTGCATCCAAGGTCTACCTGACCACTCCCATGGGTGTAATGGAGCTGTCGCTGGCAATTTTTGCAGCTGTTGACACTGCACACATTGCTTTACTAAACTCTCTATTTCGCCATCCATCGGAGGCCACCACAAATAGCTATGTGCTATGGTCTTCATTTGGGAAATTCCTGGATGGGCACTGTGTAGTTCAATTAGAAGTGGCTCCCTTCCCTTTGGAGGAACTATCACTCATGCTCCCCACAATAAGATGCCATCCTGGCCAGTTATTTCATGTCTTCTGTTGAAATACGGTTTCATTTCATCAGAAACAGGCTCCTGTGACCAACCCTGTAGCACTTGTACTTGTTCTAGTACTTGAGATAAGACTGGATCCCGACTTGTCCAGTCTCTGATCTGTTGAGCACATACCAGTGAGGAATCTAAGAAATTTAACAGTAAAACAAGTTTCTGTGGAACTGGGATGGACTCGACATTTTCTTGCAAAGGCAAATGATGAAGGGCATCGGCGATTTGAACTCTGAGGCCTCCGTTGTTGCAGGTGCCTCTCTTATGGCTCTCACTTTCTCCTCAACCGGGTGGAGGCCCTGTGAATCTACCCGGTGACCCAAATAGATTACTCCCCTCACTTGGAACATGCACCTTTTATTTTTAGATGCAATCCAACTTGCAAGAAACGTTTTAAGGTTCTTCTAAGTTTGCCAAATGCTCTTTTTCAGTGAATCCTGTCACCAATACATCGTCTAAATAGACTACCACCTGGGGCAGTCCCTGCAGGAAGCTTTCTGATGGATCCTAATCACCAGTTTATTGCATCCTGTTCACTTGTTGTAAGGTGGGGCTTGGCCTAAATAGCCAGGTGGTTATGGTACTGGGTTTGTAACCCCAACATCAAGAGTTCAAATCTCACAATGGCAAACTATGAAACAATGTAACTTCATCTGAAACAGATGGAAACAGGTTTACTCAAAAAGAGTATCAAGAGTTCAAATCTCACAATGGCAAACCATGAAACAATGTAATTTCATCTGAATAGGAACAGATAGAAACATGTTTGTACTCAAAAGAGTTACTTGTTGTAAGGGGTGGAGCTGTTTGGTACTAATGATACAGTTGAGTAGCAGACACTTCATAGGTAGAAATTCTGTGTTTATTTACAAAGGTATTCAGCAGCAATTAAACATCTGCTAATACTTCAAACTCTATCTCTATACTACTAGTCTAACTACTGACTGTAGACTACTAACTACAGAGGTTGCTCATGCTACTCTGTTATTGGATACCAAAATCATGTGATCTTCCATTATAGCATTCTTCTTAAAGGTATTTTACATATCAGATTACCACGCTTTCCATTAATCTCTGAAAGATGGCGCAAGCTGAGGAGACACCAAAAGGCAATCGTCTCTATTGGTACAACGCTGTGTGGGTATTAATTGTGACAAATTCCCGGGAGGCATTATCCAATTCTAGTTGTTGATAAGCATGATCATGTCAAGCTTTGTGTATGTTGTCCTTCCTGCCAGCTTGGCATACAGGTCTTCGATTTTTGGAATGGGGTGTCTGTCTAGCTTAGCTACTGTATTAACCATCAGTTTGTAGCCTCCAAAAACTCGGACGCTTTGGTCAGGTTTAAGGTCGGGGACTATGGGTGCTGCCCATTCTGAGAACTGAACAGGTTGTATAACGCCCAGTTTCTCTAGTCTGTACAGTTCAGAGTTGACTTTTTCTCACCGGGCATATGGCACCAGTCTCACCTTCATGAAGCGAGGGGTTGCTGCCAGATCCACATGAATCTTGGCCTGCAAGCCCTGGATTTTTCTCAGTTTGTCTTTGAAGACAGTGACGTACTTTTGAAGTAGCTGCGGTAGCCCACTTGCTCTCAACTGGAAAATTTCAGCCCATTCTAACTTAATCTCCTTTAACCAATTTCGCCTCAGGAGGCTTGGTCCTTCACCTGCTACCACCCATCAAGTGTAGTTTTGCCGTTTGGCTTCCATAATGGACAGTTACTCTGCTCATGCCTTTTACTTGAATATCTTCACCCGTATATATTTTGAGCTTGGCAGCTATTTCTTTCAAACTTAATTGATGTTCACCATTTTTTAAAATTCATTCAGGGATATGGGCTTTGCTGGCTGGGCCAGCATTTATTGCCCATCCCTAAGCGCCCTTGAGAAGGTGGTGGTGAATACTGCCTTCTTGAACCGCTGCAGACCATGTGGTGCAGGTACACCCACAGTGTTGTTAGGGAGGGAGTTCCAGGATTTTGACCCAGCACTATTTTTCCAAGTCAGGATGGCAAATGACTTGGAGGGGAACTTTCAGGTGGTGGTGTTCCCATCTATCTGCTGCCCTTGTCTTTCTAGATGGTAGTGGTCGTGGATTTGGAAGGTGCTGTCGAAGGAGCCTTGGTGAATCTCTGCAGTGCATCTTTTAGATGGTACACACTGCTGCTACTGTGCATCGGTGGTGGAGGGATTGAATGTTTGTGGATGTGGTGCCTATCAAGTGGGCTGCTTTGTCCTGGATGGTGTCAAGCTTCTTGAGTGTTGAGGGAGCTGACATTCCATCATTCCATCACATTTCTGACTTGTAGGTGGCAGGCAGGCTTTAGGGAGTCAGGAGGTGAGTTACCCGTCGCACAATTCCTAGCCTCTGACCTACCAATACTTGTAGCCACAGTATTTATATGGCTAGTTCAGTTCAGTTTCTGGTCAATGGTAACCCCCAGGATGTTGATAGTGGGGGATTCAGTGATAGTAATGCCATTGAACATCAAGAGGTGATGGTTGAATTTTCTCTCGTTGGAGATGGTCATTGCCTGACACTTGTGTGGTGTGAATGTTATTTGCCACTTGTCAGTTCAAGTCCTGGATATTGTCCAGGTCTTGCTGTATTTGGGCATGGACTGCTTCAGTATCTGAGGATTCGTGAATGGCGCTGAACATCGTGCAATCATCAGCGAACAGCCCCACTTCTGACCTTATGATGGAAGGAAGGTCATTGATGAAGCAGCTGAAGATGGTTGGGCTCAGGACACTGCCCTGAGGAACTCCTGCAGTGATGTCCTGGAGCTGAGATGACTGACCTCCAACAACCACATACATCTTCCTTTGTGCTAAGTATGAATCCAACCTTCAGATATCTGTAGTGCCCAATTACTATAGTGGAAGTTCCCATGTCCACTTCCATTCTAACAGGTTTGCCAATTACCTTCCCTGTGAGAAATATTGGTTGTCTTTCCAACTTTCAAATTAAGCAATGAGTAAATGACTGACCTTGTTGTTTCAGGCTCTTCTATGTTATAGATTTATTTACAGCAACTTCACAAAGGTTACTAAGGAACTTTACAAACAGCGAGACTCAACCCTGGGTGCAGCTGTCCAATTATTCAAAAAAATTAAAAATAAAGAATTTTAAGGTGTTAAAAAACATGTCCCCTCGTGTGACTCATGACATCAACAGGGACATGTTAGAAATTAGTACGAAAATCTTATATATTTTTTTAATGACAGCTCGAAACCTCATCCTGCCCCGGGATGCAGAGGTCACTTGGCCTTTTCATCCGCTCACCAACAGTAAGGGTGGACGGGCAGCGAAGGATTTAATTCAATTGGAGTGTTAATGGCCTTACTAGGGCCTGTTAATTGCCAGCGGGTGCGCTGCCAATTCCCGAGCATACCTGCCGATCAAAATAGCGCACAAGTGTACGATGACATCGGAATGCCCACCAGACGTCATCGTGCACCATTTTTCGCTCGATTGGGTCAGGCACCCGCCAGCCCGACAAGCAGAAAATTCTACCCGATATTGCAAATGCTGGAAATCTGAAATAAAAACCGGAAATGTTGGAAACACTCAGATTTGGCAGCATCCTACAGAGAGTGAAACAAGAGTTCACACAAAAGGTCATCAACCTGAAACATTAACTCTGTTTCTCTCTCCACAGATGCTGCTAGACCTGCTGAGTGCTTGACCTGAGCACACATGACCTGTATTCAGTTAAATAAATTTTAAAATGTGAAAAGAGCAACTATTTTCCAAACAAGCATTGACTTTGAGCAAGAAAATAAATCCCACAGTGTTTATGCTGGAATTGGTTTCAGGTCACATTGACACAGTTCAACGTTCCCAGCATTACAATTGTGTTTCCAGCTTTTTAATTTATAGTCCAAATAGTCTCCCCATCATGCAACACTTCCATATGAGCTTTGCCTGAAGGAAGCAATGAGTCATGCAAGGTGCTAGTGATTTGTGGGAAGTCTCTAAATCATTCTGGCTAATAAAAAGGCTGGGCAAAGTAATGAAGTCTGTAGCCCTATAAACAAACACTGCAGATTGCTTTGAAAGTCATAACTAGCCACTTTTGTTCACTGTCAGTAGAGTTCATAATTAAAAATAGGTGCACTAACTGAATGTTTTATTCATATCTATAAATAAAAATAATGTGGGTCTGATGAAATGCTGTCTGACTATTAAGATTTTTTCTTGAAGCATGCACTCCAATAAAAAGTTGACTTGCACTTATATAGCACTTTTCACAACCACAAGATGTCTCAAAGCGCTTTGCAGCCAATTAAGTACTTTAAAAATGTAGTCACTGTTGTAATGCATGAAATAATGCATTTATGCACAGAAAACTCCCACAAATGTGATCACGACTAGAATATCCATGATGTCAATTGAGAAATAAATATTGGCCCGGACACCAGGGATAATTCACCTGTTCCCCTTCAGAGTAGCACAATGGGATCTTTGATGGCCACTGAAGAGAGAAGACAAGACAAACAGCCTCAGTTTAATATCTCATCTGAAAGACAGCCCATCCTCAGTCTGGCACTAGAGCATCAAATTTTACCTTCAAGTCCTGAAACAGGACTTGAACCCACAACCTTCTGACTCTAAAGCAAGAGTACTACCAACTGAATCACTATCTATGGAAAGAATTTTAATGGGCAGAATTTTTGTCTCTCCACCTCCCACAACCCCCCACCCCCACATATGGGGGAAAGTACAGAGGCAGACCAGTATGAAAATTCGTGCCATTAGCCAGAGTGCCAGCTTGTTGACACCAACCTGCCTCGGGTCATTTACCAGGAGGCAGGATGGGGGTCAGAATGGATACCTGCCTCTAAGCGGCAGGTAGACAATAAGGTAAGTGAACTGGCCATAATAAGCTATTTGCAAGCCCCCACAGAATTGGGGGCTAGGCCACCTGGCCAAAGACAGCCTCCTAGCAGCAGACTGGGAACCTGGAACTCCCAGGCAGACTTTAAGGCCCTCCCCATCTGCCTGGCTAAAGTTGCAACCTCACGCCAACTGTGGAGGGGCTCTCCTTCCGCAAGGGTGGCCTGGCTGCTGAGGCCATTTTAAATTCAAAAGTTGTAAAAGTCGCAAAAACGGTATCACCCCCAAACCCCCCACCCCCTCCCCTCCCCCATCCCCTTCTCTCCCTCTTATCTGGACAGTATATTTCATCCCCTTTGGTGCTGAAAGGCCCCCTAGCGGCCCTCCAGTCTCGAGAGACCGCCAGCTGCCTTTAATTGGGTAGTGAGTCAGTCCTCTTGCCACTAATTGGCCAATTTGGGGAAAGTCACTGCCGAGTGACTGTTTCCCCACACAGTGTGGGATCCTGACCCCCATTTGACCCTCGACGCCATGGTCCCAAGCCAAAAACCCTGCCCAATGTGTCACATACAACCATGTGCTCTTTATAAATAAACAGTATAGATTTATAGGTCTAGACATTGGTGAGACAACACAATGCCATTCTATGGTTCTCCCCGACTGTTTTAATGGATTTAGCCCATATAAAGGTATGATGAGTTAATTTTGTTAAAATAGCAAACAAGGGAATGTTATAGGATAAGAATGAATTTACAAACATCACCCCACAATTATTTTTCACCATTAATTTATAATATACACTGGGACATTATTTCTTTGAGCCTGTGCACAAGTTATTCCTTTTCCAAACGGTGTAATAGAAAATGACAGCAACTTTCTGGAAAAATTCAGTGAAGAAGAATCTGTAAAAGTCATTGAAATACCTGCAGTAACAAATGGGGCATATGGATGGGTCGGAATACATCAGTTGTCCAAAAGGCATTTGATAAACAGAATACACTTACAAAACTTGGGTTAAATTTAATAAATTGAGGCGATTACTGAGGCGATATAGGTTGTGCAGGCAGGATTACATTAGCTGGAGCAAGAGGAATCAAACATAGGATCAATTCAAAAAGAACTGACAAAGGATGCTTCACTAAAAGAGCCATCAATAATGTAGAAGTACTTTCAGTAAAATACAGGTAAACACAACTTCTGAATATAAATCTTCAAGTACCAGGTATCAGTTCAGATTCTCAGTGAAACCACTCCTGCCATATCGTCTTACTAGAAACATGGGTTGGAATTGAGCACATAATTAGGTGCAATCATGTCAGAAAATTAGGAGGGATGATCTCACTGTCCAGCCCTCTGAGCCAAGCTCCTATTCAGCCAGACTCTGCGCTGAAAACAGCATCGTCAAATTTATTCAAAATATGCAGCACGACTGTGGTAGGGTGCCAAGTCTGAGTTCTGGTTAAGAGTGAAAGGTCACCTCCAAGAGATAATCTGACAGCTCCTTGGCTTCACATAGATTCCTCAATAACTTGGTGAGATTTAAAATCTGTAGTGATTCATGAAGCTGACTCACTACCACCTTCTCAAGGGCAATCAGGGATGGGACATAAACATGGGCCTTGCCAACAACATCCATATCCCATAAACAAATAAAAAGAACATTCCTTGACAGTCCAACCGGGAATTTATTCATCATTTTAATGTGAGGAAAGAATAAAAGTATCCTGTTAGATTTGTGTTAACATTATACTTCAGCTAGCATTTGGACACTAGAGCGCAGAACATGCTCGCATATAAACAAATAGATTCACTTCACATGTCTGAGATGCAGAGCTGCAAGTAATATTCAGTTCTTTAGCCCTAAACCTATAACATAGGTATGATCTTTGATTGTCTTAAGCTCAGATCTCTAGAGATCAGAAGGACTCAAATCTTATTACTGTGCCATTTTTTAAAAAAAATCATGTGCTGTGTTTTCCCACATTTTCATTTATATACTTTTGTAAGACTTCCTACTGCAACTTGTCATCTTATCTGAATGAAGCTCTGTTTTCTTGGATTCCTACCAGCGCAGCACAAATTAGGTCAGGGCTATGACAACCTGCACACTGCATTCTCAGCAATTCCCACCTGACAGAGCACTGCACTGATCTTCACTGTACACTTTCAGCAAAGATAGCTCATTATTTATTCAGTTCCGTCCATCTCACACCCATCTCCTGCCAAAAATGAGACCTCCGATTACATCTCTTAAAAATAGCAATAATCTACCTCTGTAAGCATGACATCAGTCGCCTCCCTAACCTCTTCTACTGCTGCTCAGCACCCATTTTCATCTCTGTGAAGCTCTTTGGGATGTTTTACTAATGTTGAAGGCTCCATATAAATGCAAGCTATCTCTTGTCCAGGCTTTAGTGAAATGGATCACAGAGAAGGTACAGCAGATTTTTAAAAATCCACTTGGAGGCGCTGTCGTCTGATCCTAGTCACATTACCAGCTCAGAAAATGACGTATTGTCTAATTATTCAATTGTGACACAGTGCTTGGTGCATATGTGTCATGTTTTTATAATGATTTAAAGGCACTAATCATTCATAATGTGTTGTGTAAACACATTATGGGTTCATTTATTAATTCTAGGCACATGAGAACATTTATACATGGATAGAAAGCTTGAAGACTTCAGCAGCAGGCCTGTGGGTGCTGTGTTCTGCTCACAGGCCAAAATGTAACTGAGACTGGAACATATGACACACTTCCAGTCAAGTGATGACATGCTGCTATCCCTTAAAGGCATATTGCAATGGTAGGGTTGAATGCCTTTACACTGGACAGTTTTTTTGTGTATTATTCTGAATGTTAAACCCACTACAGCCCCTAGCTTGTAAACCCAATCCCCATCTTTCTACTTGCTCCTTGTGGATCCATATGATGAGCACACTGCCTGATTTTTTTGTGTCCCCAGCCTGCTCCTTGAAGCCTAGTAAAATCCTGGCCCTGATCTCAGTGGATAAGAAAGCTGATTTGAGGTCAGTGCTTTTGGATGGAATGTCAGTGGAGAAATGGAATTAAGGGCTCAAATATTAATAATTGATCTACTTAGTTCACATAGGGATGGAAAGATTGCAGAGAGGTATTGAACACTAAGTACAAGGCGGTAATGGATTAACAGTGGAAAGAGCAACCTTGTTGGATCAATTGTAATTCATTTTCCATTCCAAGGCATTTATTCTTAGAAAAAGCATTTTAATATAACATATTAGTGCCACTTAGTCCTACCACAGTTTCAGGTTCTCAAATTTGAAGACTGCTAATTGCATTTTATTAAGGCATCAAATATTTATTGAATGTGTTATATTTCCTTTGAGTGGGTGTGGCTGAAACATAATTATCCTTGGTACTATGCTGAGCGTACAGGATGCGTGACTGAAGGAGGGGGTCAACAGTTTATTTGCCGTGTGATCTAATGTTACAAGCTGTAGTCTGGAGAGGAGGAGCTTAAATTGTAATTATGAAGCATGAAGCCAACCCATCCTTTACTTTGATTTCATTTTTCTTGTGTGCTTAATGTCATTGAAGCAGGTGAATGTTAAATTAAGAAATGCCGTGGTCTGAAGGGCAAAAGAGGATTCCTCACCCCTCCCCTTTATTAGAGCTTTTACTCAAATAGCTTTTGCACAGCTATTCTGAACAAAACATACAGAATGTTGCACCTTCAAAAGAAAGTGTGTGTCGGTTAAATTACTTTAGCACGTTCCACATATCTGATTTTAAAATAAAGTTGGCATGTGTTTACAAGCTCTGCTGCTTGAGGAGGGCTATGAATTAGGATAATACGGTGGCCTCTTGATAATCAAAGCCCAAGAGCACTGCTTAAAAAAAAAGTTGATGTTTGAGCCTTTGAAGGGATTAATATTTGTGTTCACTCCAGCTCCCAGAGCTGTGCAAATGATTTTCTGTCACCTCAAGATTTTTTTCCATTGATATCCTTGTTCTGTGCAAATTGGCTCAGCTTTCCTAAAATGAATGGTGTGGGTGACCTCAACCCCATTGCTTCTCACCCCCCCTCCACCACCACCAACCCCCCGCCACCACCACACCACCCCCCCACCCCCAGGTACCACGCAGGAATCAGTCTGCTGCTTTCTTATTGTCCTTGTTCTGATTCCTGGTGCCTGGCATGGGTATAATCCATCAACAATCAACAAAGTGAACATCGCCAGCACCTCCCTCACCACTGGGCCCAACAAATTAGAATGGATCAAAATGGCAATATGGGGAACACCAGTTCCAACTTCTATAACAACCAGTCTCATACTGGCCAGAGAAATTATCTTCTTAGAACAGCAGACTAAGGCAATCTCAGCCATTCGTGCCAGGCCAGTTCACATGGTATGGATATGTCAGCAGAAACTGCCTCAAGGAATGGAGCTCCTTTGGAAAGCCAGGAGAATTGGAGTTTGGAGTGAATGTAGCTGTGTGGAGGGACAAAACTACATTGAAATATGAAGAGTCTTTACTTTTGATGCATTAATTGGAGCGCAGGGAAACTCAATGTAGAAACCAAAAGTTACACTGATAATAAAACAAGGGTATCACTGCAAGGAACAAGAGCAACAAAACAATTCCCCATGAGAAACAAGATGACACTCTACAATTATACAGAAATTTCTGTACACACTGAAGAAATAATTGTCTCAGGGAATTACAATCCTAACAAAAATTCTAGTCCCCTTTAAAATTAAAGAATGTTTTTTGCAAGCAGTAAGTAGAGAAGGGTTAATGCGACAATACAAATTACATCAGCGAACATTGCTTTATATTCAGCTTGTTTTCTGCTCTCTGCATGATGAACAGCATGCCACAGCTTAATAAAATTAACAGTGCTGTGATCAATTAAACATCCGATGAGTTTCTGACAAACTATTATTATTTCTGTCAATGTGACCTTTTAAACAGGTGATTTGGGCACAAATAGTGCAATTAATAAAGCTTTCACTGGTCTGTCCATTCTTTTTACTACTGAAAAGTTAGTCTGAGAAACCAGGCAGAGTTCCACACTTAGGTTACTTTGTTGGCCTAGTCTACCAGGTCCTGAGATCATCTGTTAGTGATATCAAGAAACAGCTGAAGGAACTGAATAGTGCAGGGTCTATGAGCCCTGACAATATTCCAGCAGTAGTACTGAAGACATGTGCTACAGAACTTGCTGTGCCTCTAGCCAAGCTGTTCCAGTACAACTACAACACTGGCATCCATCCGGCTATGTGAAAAATTGCCCAGGTATGTCCTATACACAAAAAGCAGAACAAATCCAACCCAGCCAATTACCAACCCATCAGTCCACTCTCGATCTTCAGTAAAGTAATGGAAGGGGTCATTGATAGTACTATCAAGCAGCACTTGCTTAGAAATAACCTGCTCACTGATGCCCAGCATGGGTTCTACCAAGGCCACTCAGCTCCTGGCCTCATTACAGCCTTGGTTCAATCATGGACAAAAGAGCTGAACTCCCAAGGTGAGGTGAGAGTGACTGCTCTTGACATCATGGCTACATTTGACTGAGTTTGGCATCAAAGAGCCCTAGCAAAACTGGAGTCAATGGGAATCAGGGGGAAAACTCTCCACTGGTTGGAGTCATACCAAGCACAAAGGGAGATGGTTGCGGTTGTTGGAGGTCAGTTATCACAGCTCCAGGTCATCACCTCAGGAGTTCCTCAGGTAATGTCCTCGGCCTAACCATCTTCAGCTACTTCATCAATGACCTTCCTTCCACCATAAGGTCTGAAGTGGGGATGTTTGCTAATGATTACACAATGTTCAGCACCATTCGTGACTCCTCAGATACTGAAGCAGCCCATGTCCACATGCAGCAAGACGTAGACAATATCCAGACTTGGGCTGACAAGTGGCAGGTATCATTCGTGCCACACAAATGTCAGGCAATGACCACCTCCAACAAGAAAGAATCTAAATATTGCCCACAAACATTCAATGGCATTATCATTGTGGAATCCCCCACTATCAACATCCTGGGGGTTACCATTGACCAGAAATTGAACTGGACTAGCCATATAAATACTGTGGCTACAAAAGCAGGTCAGGGGCTGGGAATCCTGCGAAGAGTAACTCACCGCCCAACTCCCCAAAGTTTGTCTACCATCTACAAGGCACAAATCAGAAGTGTGATGGAATACTCCCCACTTGTTTGGATGAGTGCAGCTCCCACAACACTCAAGAAGCTTGACATCATCCAGGACAAAGCAGGCCACTTTACTGGCACCACATCCACAAACATTCACTCCCTCCACCACTGACGCACAGTAGCAGCAGTGTGTACCATCTACAAAATGCACTGCAGGAACTCACCAAGGCTCCTTACACGCCACCTTCCAAACCCATGACCACGACCATCTAGAAGGACAAGGGCAGCAGATAGATGGGAACATCACCACCTGGAAGTTCCCCTCCAAGTCACTCACCGTCCTGACTTGGAAATAAATTGTTGTTCCTTCACAGTCACTGGGTAAAAATTGTGGAACTTCCTTTCTAACGGCACTGTGGGTGTGCCTACAACACATGACTGCAGCAGCTCAAGAAGGCAGCTCACCACCACCTTCTCAAGGGTGGCTGTGTAAGATCTAAAAGATACACCATGTGAAACAGACTTGGGGAAACAGCCTCTAGCTACTTTGCAGAAGTCTGCTGTTCCAGTATCCAACGTTGTGTTAAAAGCCTTTAGAATTCCTCTGTTGAATGGGTGCTGTGGTAACCTTGCTGGATTGCCTATCTAAATTTAAAATCTATATTAGACTGTTGCCTTAAAGGGGGTGTAGTTGGGAGTCAAGTTAATTAGGAATTTTGGCATTTGCTATAATAGTAAGTAACAGTAAAATTGTAATCTTGTGTAAATCTGATGCTGGAAATCTGAAATAAAAATCTGAAATAAAAGTCTTGTGTAAGGTGTTAGTGGACTCAGTGCACAAACCTTCTCACAATAAACACAAATTGTAAAACTGTTGGATTTGATCAGCCTGGCAAATACCACCTGCCATATCATAACATTTTCAATTAAGTGGGTTTGGGAGCATTTTTAAACAGGTGGTTTCAACATTAACTGTGGGTAATGGGTTTCCTGGATCTCACACTGAGAGCAAAGAGGGGGCATAACAACAACTCAGGGACTGTAGACAAAAGTTCTGAAACCTCACAGCTGTTTCCTTGCCTAATTATGTAAAAGGTTTTATCGCACAGTACTTGTTCTGAGAGTTTGCTTTCACTGCTTTGGAGGTGATTTTCACTACTTGGGAGATTTGTTCATCTAATCTCCATTTTGTACCAATGATACATCAAATCATTATTGGATCTGCTTATACTCTTTTAGCTTGGGCCTCAGGTCAGGACCACGATAACTAATAGCTCAACATCATCAGCAGGAGGAACCCCATCAGCAACAGAGCCTCCTCCTCACAGACCTGCCACTCCACAGAAGAGGGGAAGAGCAGAGAGGTGCAGCTCAAGGAAGGCATTACACACAGCATAGCATGTACAGACAGAGGATCGGCTCCCTGGAAATTTCTGAACACCAGTGTCTCATGGTCTCACGTTAGATGCTGAAAGAAGGCCTGCTGCCAAGTGCATCTGGTGACTGCGCTTTACTGATGTCTGTCAAAGTGACCACCACCTTCAACCCCTTTGTCTCAGGCTCCTTCAAGGAATCTGCAGGACATATTTGCAGTCAGCTCTTCCATGAATGCATCACACAGGTGATCAATGCCATGTTTTCCTGGGCAGGCATTCATCTACACTTTGCTACCAGTGATGCAAGTCAGAATCAGCAGATGCTCAAGTTTGTAGCTCTGGCTGGCTTTCCATAGTGAATCACTGACTACAGACCTGACAAGTAAGGCATCATCAGATCACCTGAGAGTGTTTGTGAATTATGTCAACACACAACTGGTCTGCAACTGTAAAAAAATGGCATGCAGTTGAAAGCAAAATTCTCAGGTAGCTCCGATGATGCTTTTTCCCTGCACCAGTCCACTCTCACTGAGTTCTTTGCACCCTGGAACAGGCATACTGGCTTGCTGCTTGGAGACAAGGGGTATTCACTTAAAATGTGGTCAGTGACACTTGTGAGGAGTCCAAACAATGACACCCAGGAGTAATGTTCCCTCAAATTTCTTTGTTGGAAGTAGGTGGGTGAGTTATTTAAGCACACCGCCCCTTCAAATTTATTTGCACGGCCACGCTTGTGTAGTAACTTAAAGGAGCTGACTTGTGCGTAGCCTGCACGGGGACTTTCCGGTTTCTCTATGACCACACAACTTAGTGGGAACATTGCCCAGTATAGCTACCATTAAAGCCATATGACAACGAGATGTGTCATTGAGAAGCAATCAGCATGCTGAAGATGCACATCAGATACCTTAACAGATCTGTTGGCTCCTTTCAATATGCTCCAGAATTGTCAGAGTGTGCTGCACTCTGCACAACAATGCACAATGGGGAGGACTGGACCTTCAGGAAGTGTAAGGTACAGAGCATGCCATTGCTTCAGAGGAGAAGGATCAGTGTGATGCAGTCAGTGCACGAATTGCAGCTCACATTGCTGCTCAGAATGCCCTTACATTGGTACCCACATGGCAACCATATTCTAAAGCCACTTGCACTCACTCCCCACCATTCTCCTCTGACACAAAGCAGTCTTGCAATCAGCAAGTGCCCCTTTTACAGCCACCCATGCCCGGCTCCAAGTCTCATTTTAAACATTCATGAGAAGGTCTCGTGGCTGGCGCAAGATGAGAATGTGGTGGAAAGAATATTTCAGTGACTCATACATTAAGCAGAAACTTATCAATCCAATGTAGGTCAGCAAAAAGCAGGGGTGATGGATGAAGTTAGGACATGGGCAGCAGAGTTGCAGATGACCTCTTGTTTACAGAGGATGGAAGGCTGGCCAAGAGTGTGTTGGAATAATCAAGTGTAGAGGTAGCATAGGCGTGGATGAGGGTTTCAGGAGATGAACTGAGGCAGGGATAGTATTTGGAAATTACAGAGGTAGAAATTATGTTTTAGTTCTTTTACTCAGAATGTATTTCACCTGCAATTTATTCATCTCATATTTAACCATCTCCAAGTGCTGCTCTGCTGTTTGATCTGCCATCTTTTTCATTCAACTAACCTGGACTGAAATGCAATGGCTTCCATTCAAACAAATTTATTGTCAATAACTTTCTTCATCCATTTTCAATTTAAAGCTAATTTGATTAGTGTCATTATTTCCCCTACCTACTGATTACTGCCTTATCCTGCTCCATTGTCTCGCATTGAATCTGTCTGCTATATCCCTGCTGGATATAGCTGTTTTTTTTTAATTTGGAGTATCCAGGACTGACAGTTCCATATTAGGCATAGAATCCCCAAGTGCAGAATAAAGATCCCTCTACCCAGCCCCAATAATGAGCTTTAGTCTTCATCTTAATCTGTGGTCCGTAACGCATTCCCCAGAACCCTTATTACTTCTTAACTCAAGCCAGAGTCCAATTTAGCATATGCATCATTAATAACTTCTATGGCTATAAGTATATTTATAATTAATAAGACCATCTCTCTTAACTTTTTCCCACCACTATCTCACCTGAAAATTTTTGTCAAGAATACTTAACTCTCATTCCCGCCTGGCCAAACTTGAGTTTCTTTCACATGGTTTATTCTCCAATCAGGCACTCTCAGCAAAGCCCATGATTTTTCTTCCATTCATCTGAATGGATGGGAAATCATTGGCTGTGGGCCTACAATTTCTCCACCTGCAGTGTCAGGAAATGCCCAATCACAAATCTGCCCAAAATCCCTTCATTCTGATTGGTTAGTCTTCAGAGCCTCTACAGAATTGGAAAAAAAATTTCCATTTGCCTATCTTGCCAGCTTCTTTTTGGTCTATCTTTGTCAGCCAAAACATGCAACTTACTCTAGAGTTTCATCTACAAAGAACTTACCACTCACCTGGATGGATGATGCAGCAATAGTCAAGCAGCTTGACACCAACCAGGTTACGGCAGTTTACCCGATGGGCTCCTGTGCCAGTAGACTCACTATCCATTCCTTCACCATCAGTGCACTGCAGGCCAGAGGATCCACTATGCCAACTCAAAAGGTCAGTTGACTAGTACCTCCCTCCCTGGGATCTCTACCATTGGGAAGGATGTAAGCAGCAATTATTTGGAACATTAACATCTCTTCCAACTCAAACATCATCCTGATTTGGACATATGTCACTGTCTTTTTATCACTGTATCAATACCCAGTGGCCCCTTTACCTGATACAATTGTGGGATTATCATCACAACAAGGACCAGAGGAACTCAAAGAGATAGCCCATCATTGGCTTCTCAGTGCGGCTTGGACGAGGCCAATTGTTGATGTAATTTATAAATTGTAAAGAGCTCAACACCAATCTCTGAGGTACCCTCCACTCTCCCATAATTCCCATAACTTGTACCTGCTGCTTCTTTACTTTTAGCCAGCTCTTTATCCATGTCACCTGGCTGTGATACAATGGAGACTTTCAGCTTTATTAGCCTCGTCATGTGCATTTGTTAAAATTTGTTATAAAAGCAAAAAAGAATGCCAAACATTTTCAAAACATTGGGGAAAAAAGCATTGCAAATCAAAAGTCAATTATTTTTGACAATTTGGACAGCTTTACATCACAAAATAGAACATTCTGGCATTTAAAGCAAATGGACGATCAAAAAATATCTAAGTGTAGAGGTAATTTGGAGCAGGAATTTAATCCCAGGTCTTATTCTGCAATTTGATTTCAGTATTCCTACTGATGCATTAGATACTATTATAACTTGGATCTAAAATGCAACCTCCCCACCACTGCAATGGTCTGTACCATGTATAAATAATACAACTCACCCTCTAACCCTAAGATGGCTTCTTGTCCCAACAACCCCTCCCCTCCACCCTTAAACCAGCTTATATTTCACCCCTTTCCTATTTTTACTTAGTTCTGTTGAAGGATCATGAGGACTCGAAACGTCAACTGTGCTCTTCTCCGCCGATGCTGCCAGACCTGCTGAGTTTTTCCAGGTATTTCTGTTTCTGTTTTGGATTTCCAGCATCCGCAGTTCTTTGCTTTTATAACCCTCTAACCCTAATTCTCAGATCAATGGAGCTGGTGTCACAGCTGGGAAGAGTCGGTCATGCTCTGTAACTGTGGTGTTAAAGTATCAAAGTAACTGCCAATTGCACGTATCATTTTTCTGGTAGCAGGTGAGAGATTTGACACCAAACTTCGACCAGCTGAGGGTCTTTTCTTTTAAGAATTTTATTAGCTAAAGATTTTCAACAGCATTAAACCGCATATTGCATGACAATGCTTATCAGTCCTGCTGACTGAAGTTGTGGACCATTGATTTCCTATATTTCCTGTTGCATCAAAGGGTTAGCGTCTTTATTTAGTAAATATTTTTTCCTGTTTGTCAAATGCTAATGGTGAGCTGACACAATTCACATTGTAGTATACATAAATGATTTGGAGGAAAATGTAACTGGGCTAATTAGTAAGTTTGCAGACGACACTAAGGTTGGAGGAGTTGCAGATAGTGAAGAGGATTGTCAAAGGATACAGCGGGATATAGATCAGTTGGAGACTTGGGCAGAGAAATGGCAGATGGAATTTAATCCGGACAAATGCGAGGTAATACATTTTGGAAGGTCTAATACAGGTAGGAATTATACAGTAAATGGCAGAACCCTTAAGTGCATTGATGGGAAGAGGGATCTGGGTGTACAGGTCCACAGGTCACTGAAAATGGCAACGCAGGTGGATAAGGTAGTCAGGAAGGCATATGGCATGCTTGCCTTCATTGGCAAGGGTATTGAATATAAAACAAAAACAGAATTACCTGGAAAAACTCAGCAGGTCTGGCAGCATCGGCGGAGAAGAAAAGAGTTGACGTTTCGAGTCCTCATGACCCTTCGACAGAACTTGAGTTCGAGTCCAGGAAAGAGCTGAAATATAAGCTGGTTTAAGGTGTGTGTGTGGGGGGCGGAGAGATAGAGAGACAGAGAGGTGGAGGGGGTTGGTGTGGTTGTAGCGACAAACAAGCAGTGATAGAAGCAGATCATCAAAAGATGTCAACAACAATAGTACAATAGAACACATAGGTGTTAAAGTTAAAGTTGGTGATATTATCTAAACGAATGTGCTAATTAAGAATGGATGGTAGGGCACTCAAGGTATAGCTCTAGTGGGTTTTTTTTTTATATTTTATATAATGGAAATAGGTGGGAAAAGGAAAATCTTTATAATTTATTGGGAAAAAAAAAGAAGGGGGTAACAGAAAGGGGGTGGGGATGGGGGAGGGGACTCACGACCTAAAGTTGTTGAATTCAATATTCAGTCCGGAAGGCTGTAAAGTCCCTAGTCGGAAGATGAGGTGTTGTTCCTCCAGTTTGCGTTGGGCTTCACTGGAACAATGCAGCAAGCCAAGGACAGACATGTGGGCAAGAGAGCAGGGTGGAGTGTTAAAATGGCAAGCGACAGGGAGGTTTGGGTCATTCTTGCGGACAGACCGCAGGTGTTCTGCAAAGCGGTCGCCCAGTTTACGTTTGGTCTCTCCAATGTAGAGGAGACCACATTGGGAGCAACGAATGCAGTAGACTAAGTTGGGGGAAATGCAAGTGAAATGCTGCTTCACTTGAAAGGAGTGTTTGGGTCCTTGGACGGTGAGGAGAGAGGAAGTGAAGGGGCAGGTGTTGCATCTTTTGCGTGGGCAAGGGGTTGTGCCATAGGAGGGGGTTGAGGAGTAGGGGGTGATGGAGGAGTGGACCAGGGTGTCCCGGAGGGAGCGATCCCTACGGAATGCCGATAAGGGGGGTGAAGGGAAGATGTGTTTGGTAGTGGCATCATGCTGGAGTTGGCGGAAATGGCGGAGGATGATCCTTTGAATGCGGAGGCTGGTGGGGTGATAAGTGAGGACAAGGGGGACCCTATCATGTTTCTGGGAGGGAGGAGAAGGAGTGAGGGCGGATGCGCGGGAGATGGGCCGGACACGGTTGAGGGCCCTGTCAACGACCGTGGGTGGAAAACCTCGGTTAAGGAAGAAGGAGGACATGTCAGAGGAACTGTTTTTGAATGTAGCATCATCGGAACAGATGCGACGGAGGCGAAGGAACTGAGAGAATGGGATGGAGTCCTTACAGGAAGTGGGGTGTGAGGAGCTGTAGTCGAGATAGCTGTGGGTGTCGGTGGGTTTGTAATGGATATTGGTGGACAGTCTATCACCAGAGATTGAGACAGAGAGGTCAAGGAAGGGAAGGGAAGTGTCAGAGATGGACCACGTGAAAATGATGGAGGGGTGGAGATTGGAAGCAAAATTAATAAATTTTTCCAAGTTCCGACGAGAGCATGAAGCGGCACCGAAGTAATCATCGATGTACCGGAGAAAGAGTTGTGGAAGGGGGCCGGAGTAGGACTGCAACAAGGAATGTTCCACATACCCCATAAAGAGACAGGCATAGCTGGGGCCCATGCGGGTACCCATAGCCACACCTTTTATTTGGAGGAAGTGAGAGGAGTTGAAGGAGAAATTGTTCAGCGTGAGAACAAGTTCAGCCAGACGGAGGAGAGTAGTGGTGGATGGGGATTGTTCGGGCCTCTGTTCGAGGAAGAAGCTAAGGGCCCTCAGACCATCCTGGTGGGGGATGGAGGTGTAGAGGGATTGGACGTCCATGGTGAAGAGGAAGCGGTAGGGGCCAGGGAACTGGAAATTGTTGATGTGACGTAAGGTGTCAGAGGAATCACGGATGTAGGTGGGAAGGGACTGGACAAGGGGAGAGAGAAGGGAGTCAAGATAACGAGAAATGAGTTCTGTGGGGCAGGAGCAAGCTGAGACGATCGGTCTACCGGGGCAGTTCTGTTTGTGGATTTTGGGTAGGAGATAGAAGCGGGCCGTCCGAGGTTGGGCAACTATCAGGTTGGAAGCTGTGGGAGGGAGATCCCCAGAGGAGATGAGGTCAGTGACAGTCCTGGAAACAATGGCTTGATGTTCAGTGGTGGGGTCATGGTCCAGGGAGAGGTAGGAGGAAGTGTCTGCGAGTTGACGCTCAGCCTCCGCGTGGTAGAGGTCAGTGCGCCAGACAACAACAGCACCACCCTTGTCAGCGGGTTTGATGACAATGTCAGGGTTGGACCTGAGAGAATGGAGTGCAGTAAGTTCAGAGAGAGACAGGTTAGAATGGGTGAGAGGAGCAGAGAAATTGAGACGACTAATGTCGCGCCGACAGTTCTCAATGAAAAGATCGAGAGAAGGTAAGAATCCAGAGGGAGGGGTCCAGGTGGAGGGAGAATATTGAAGATGGGTAAAAGGATCCGTTGAACTGGGAGAGGACTCCTGCCCAAAGAAGTGAGCCCGGAGACGAAGACGGCGGAAGAAGAGTTCAGTATCATGCCGAGCCCGAAATTCATTGAGGTGAGGGCGTAAGGGTATGAAACTAAGTCCTTTGCTGAGCACTGAACGTTCAGCATCGGAGAGGGGAAGGTCAGGGGGTATAGTGAATACACGGCTGGGGTTGGGATTGGAAGATGGGGTGGGGACGGAGGGACAGGCAGGGGTGGAGGGTCCTAGATGGGTGTTGGTGTCGATGAGTTGTTGGAGCTTGCGTTCCTTAGCACTTGAGAGAAAGAGAAAAAGTTTCTTGTTGAGGCGTCGGATGAGCCGAAGGATAAAATGAAACTGGGGGCACGCGCAGCTTTGAAAAAGGGTACGGCGGTGCTGCTGGAGGGAGAGGTCGAGTGTGTTCATATGGCGGCGCATGGCACTGAGAGTGGATTTCAGAATGTGACGGGAACAGCAGTCCGAGAAACGTTTTATGTCCCGGAGATACCTGTAATCCTGGGTGGGTTCGAAACATGAGGGGTGGAATTTCAGTTGAAATCCATGTGGGGTAAGTCGGAGACGGAGACAGTCACTGAGAAAGGAGATATGGCTGTGAAAGCGGGTTTTAGTAAACACCTTGTCAAACACTAGGAGAGAAATGGAAAGCAATGAAGGTGAACAAGGCAACAGAGAAATCCGGAAATCTTGTCGCAGAGAGGAACAGAACTTCTTCAAGGAGGTAGGCATTTCTTGAAGAGCAGTGGCAGTCAATTAAACACAGAGATAAAAACAAAAAAACTGCGGATGCTGGAAATCCAAAACAAAAACAGAATTACCTGGAAAAACTCAGCTGGGAAGTCATGCTGCAGCTGCATAGAACCTTGGTTAGGCCACACTTGAAATATTGCGATGCAATTCTGGTCACCACATTACCAGAAGGATATGGAGGCTTTGGAGAGGGTGCAGAGGAGGTTTACCAGGATGCTGCCTGGTCTGGAGGTTATTAGCTATGAGGAGAGGTTGGAGAAACTCGGATTGTTCTCACTAGAGCGACGGAGATTGAGAGGCGACTTGATAGAAGTTTACAAAATTATGAGTGGCATGGACAGAGTAGATAGTCAGAAGCTTTTTCCTAGGGTGGAAGAGTCAATTACTAGGGGACATAGATTTAAGGTGAGAGGAGAAAACTTTAGAGGAGACATGCGGGGCAAGTTTTTTTACACAGAGGGTAATGAGTGTCTGGAATTCGCTGCCAGAGGAGGTGGTGGAAGCAGTTACAATAGTGGTATTTAATAGGCAGCTTGACAAATACATGAATAGGATGGGAATAGAGGGATACGGACCCCGGAAGTGCAAAATGTTTTAGTTTGATGGGCAATATGATCAGCGCAGGCTTGGAGGGCCGAAGGGCCTGTTCCTGTGCTGTACTTTTCTTTGTTCTTTGAAAAGTTTTAATGCATTGCAAAAATGTCCTAAAGAAAGCAAGATGTGGTGTGTTCTAACTCTTCCTCTCCCAGAGATATTGACAATACTCTTTAAAGCTTTGAGAGCCTCCTGGCTTTCAGCATCCTAGCATCTTCTGCCTTCTTTTCACTTATCTCCCCATTTTGTGTCTGCCTTATATTGTCACTTCAAACTTGTATTGGGATTGAAATCCACTTCCATGGAACAACACGTGCACATGCCAAGTTAAAGTCAGGCTTTACAACTTTACTGTCTGCTTGCCATCTTTTTTGAATGGCTGGAAACAACCTAGACAAGCCACTGAGCAAGAAGTACATTGCTGACCTTTGCAGTCAGGCTAAGTTTACAGATTGGCTGGCAATCTTTTTGGTAACACCGAGGTCCATTTCCCAGCGCCAGCAGTAAAGTGGCAAAGCCTTGGAGCAGGGACTGTTACTGAAAAAATTGTGCCCGGCCAGTGTCACAGGATTTCCTGACAGGCTGGGCTTCCACATTCTACCTTCCGTACTTGAGGTCATCCAATACCCTGCTGCCTGATTCTTAACTTGCACTGTCTCATTTACCTATCACCTCTGTGCTCATTGACCTATACTGGCTCCCAATCAAGCAATGTCTTGATTTTAAAATCCCTCCATGACCTTGCCCATCTCTATTGCCTCCAAATCCCCAAATCTCCAATTGGGCATTCCAAATTAATATTGTTTTACCACTAGTTGCTGTGTCTTCAGTTGCCTAGGCCCCAAGCTCTGGAACTTCCTCCCTACATTACTCCTCCTCTCCACTTCAATTTCCTCCTTCAAGACATTTCTTCAAACATACCTCTTTGGTCATCTGACCTAGTATCTCCTTATGAGTCTTGCTGTCCTACCTTGTTTTATAATGCTCCTGTAAAGCACCTTGGGATGTTTTATTACATTAGAGTTACTATATAAATACAAGTCGTTGTTCTTTATAATCTCATCAGCTATTTCTAGCAAGCTCCTAGAGATGGTTCAGGCCTTGTATGCTGGAGGTCACCATTAGCAATGGGCAAAAGATTGTGCACAGCTGAAAGCTGCCATCTAAAAGAATAGCACTTTCACTGGGCCAATAGGTGACATTACCTGTGGTATGCATGGAAGCCCCAAGAAGAGCAGCAAATAAGGATTGCTCTCTCAGTCAACCCTTCAAAAAGTGACCAATGTCAGTGCAGCCTCAAGCTTGCAGATTTTTAAAAAAAGATTTAATAGCCTTAGTGAGGCTCGTTACCATGGTGCAATATCAGATAGATGGGATAAGTGTGCAGCTGACTAGTAAATCCTGTCATCCTGTTACACCCTGATTGAGGTTACATGTTCAGCCCTCACAAAAAGTAAGATCATTCCAAACTCCACATGCACAAGACTAGGGTAGGACACAATTTGTTACAACCACTTTAAACCGGAAGCTACATGATCATTTGGAAAGTTGATCATCAAGCCAAGCTACTGAACAACTAGTCTGCAAAATACATGACTCACACACAAGCCTGGATGTAGGATGAGCATTTGGCTGTTACTGTCCTATGTGCTCGTCAAAATTCCAATATCCCAGCGTTGCCGCTCTACTTGGAAGTCAAAGCAGCACAACAAGAGATATCGGGACACATAATTTTAGAGTCCTTGACCATTATGCTGGTCATCATGGGAAGGAAGATATTGCATTTATAGATCGTTTTTTCATATGCTAAAGGATGGCCCAAATCACATCACATCCACTTAATTACTGTCATTAATGTTACATAGGCAAATGTAGCCTTTCAATTTGGAGACAGCAGCCCCCTCAGATGACAAATGTAGTTGAAAATGGATAGGTGCAGGCAGCCACATGCAGACCATCAAATGTGACTACTTCAGCCCTCAAGATATTACCGCTAATACTCAGAAACCAACTACTGACAGCGTCTTAAGCATGGGATGAGACCACTCGGGCCAACAGCTCCATACCTGTGTTCATGCTCCACATGAGCTTCATCAAACACCACTTCATCTGACCCTGACAGCATGCCCTTCTATTCCTTTTTCCTTTCTGTGCTTACCCAGCTTCCCTTAAATGCATCTATGCTATTTGCCTCATCTGCTCCTTGTGTTCCCGAGTTCCACATTTTAACCACTCTCTTGGTAAACAATATTCTCCGAGTTCCCTATTGGATATATTAGTGACCAACTTATATTTATGACCCCTACTTATGGTCTCCCCCATAAATGGGAACATTTTCTACATGTTTACCCTATCAAAGCCTTTTCGTTTTTTTTATTCATTCACGGGATGTGGGCTTTGCTGGCTGGGCCAGCATTTATTGACCATCCCTAGTTGCCCTTGAGAAGGTGATGGTGAGCCGGCCTTCTTGAACTGCTGCAGTGGGTACACCCACTGTGCTGTTAGGGAGTTCCAGGATTTTGACCTAGCTACAGTGAAGGAACAGCGATATATTTCCAAGTCAGGATGATGAGTGACTTGGAGGGAGCTTCGAGTTGATGGTATTCCCATCTATCTGCTGCTCTTGTCCATCTAGATGGTAGTGGTAGTGGGTTTGGAAGGTGGTGTCTAAGGAGCCTTGGTGAATTACTGCAGTGCACCTTGTAGATGATACACACTGCTGCTACTGTGTGTCAGTGGTGGAGGGAGTGAATGTTTGTGGGTATGGTGCTAATCAAGTGGGCTGCTTTGTCCTAGATGGTGTCAAACTTCTTGAGTGTTGTGGGAGTTGCACTCATCTAGGCAAGTGGAGAGTATTCCTTCACGCTCCTGAATTGTGCCTTGTAGATGGTGGACAGGCTTTGGGGAGCCAGGAGGTGAGTTGGTCATCACAGGATTCCTAGGCTCTGACCTCTTCTTGTAGCCACAGTATTTATATGGCTAGTCCAGTTCAGTTTCTGATCAATGATAACCCCCAGGATGTTGACAGTGGGGAATTTCACAATGGTAATGCCATTGAACATCAAGGGGATGGTGGTTGGATTCGCTCTTGTGGGAGATGGTCATTGCCTGACACTTATGTGGCACAGGTGTTACTTGCCACTTGTTAGGCCAAGCCTGGATATTGTCCAGGTCTTGCCGCTTTTTGACATGGACTGCTTCAGTATCTGAGGAATCACGAATGGTGCTGAACATTGTGCAATCATCACTGAACATACCCACTTCTGACCTTATGATGGAAGAAAGATTATTGATGAAGCAGCCTAGGATGGTTGGGCTGAGGACACTACCCTGAGGAACTCCTGCAACGATATCCTGGAACTGAGATGACAGACCTCCAACAACCACAACCATCTTTCTTTGTGCTAGATACAACTCCAAACAGCGGAGAGTTTTCCTCCTGATTCCCATAAGCTACAGTTTTGCTACGGCTCCTTGATGCCACACTCGGTCAAATGTGGCCTTAATGTCAAGGGCAGTCAATCTCACTTCACCTCCGGAGTTCAGCTCTTTCGTCCATGATTGAACCAAGGCTGTATTGAGGTCAGGAGCTGAATGGGCCTGACGGAATCCAAACTGGGCGTCAATGAGCAGGTCATTGCTAAGCAAGTGCCGCTTGTCAACCCTTTTGATGACCCCTTCCATCACTTTACTGATGATCAAGAGTAGACTGATGGGGCAGTAATTAGCTGGGTTGGATTTGTCCTGCTTTTTGTGTACAGGACATCGCGGGCAATTTTCCACGTTGCCAGGTAGATGCCAGTGTTGTAGCTGTGCTGGAATAGCTTGGCTAAGGGCTTGGCAAGTTCTGGAGCACAAGTTTTCAGTACTATTGCCGGAGTATTGTCAGGGCCCATAGCCTTTGCAGTATCCAGTGCCTTCAGCCATTTCTTGATATCATGTGGAGTGAATCAAATTGGCTAAAGACTGACATCTGTGATGGCGAGGACCTCCAAGGCATGCCGAGATGGATCGTTCATTCGGCACTTCTGGCTGAAGATTGTAACAAATGCTTCAGCCTTATCTTTTGCACTGATGTGCTGGGCTCCTCCATCATTGAGGATGGGGTATTTGTGGAGCCTCCTCCTCCAATGGGTTGTTTAATTATCCACCACCATTCATGGCTAGATATGGCAGGGCAGCAGAGCTGAGATCTGATCCATTAGTTGTGGGATCGCTTTGCCCTGTTTATGACTTGCTGCTTATGCTGTTCGGTGTACAAGTAGTCCTGTGTTTTGGCTCCACCAGGTTGACACCTCATTTTGAGGCATGCCTGGTGCTGCTCCTGGCATTCACTCTTGCACTTTTCATTGAACCATGGTCGATCCCCTGGCTTGATGGTAATGATAGAGTGGGGGATGTGCCAGGCCATGAGATTAAGATTATGTTTGAGTACAATCCTGTTGTTGCTAATGGCCCACAGCACCTCATGGATGCCCAGTCTTGAGTTGCTAGATCTGTTCAAAATCTATCCCATTCAATTCGATGGCAGTAGCACACAACACAATGGAGAGTATCCTCAATGTGAAGGCGGGACTTCATCTCCACGATAACTGTGAAGTGGTCAGTCCTACCGATACCATGATGGACAGATGCATCTGTGGCAGGCAGGTTGGTAAGGATGAGGTCAAGTATGTTTTTCCCTCTTGTTGGTTCCCTCACCACCTCCTGCAGACCCAGTCCAGCAGCTATGTCCTTTAGGACTCGGCCAGCTCGGTCAGCAGTGGTGCGATCAAACCACTCTTGGTGACGGTCTTTGAAGTCCCCCACCCAGAGTACATTCTGCACCCTTGTCACCCTCAGTGCCTCCTCCAAGTGGTGTTCAACATGGAGGAGCACTGGTTCATCAGCTGAGGGAGGGCAGTACGTAGTAATCAGCAGGAGGTTTCCTCACCTATCTTTGACCTGAAGCCATGAGACTTCATGGGGTCCAGAGTCAATGTTGAGGACTCCCAGGGCAACTTCCTCCCGACTGTATACCACTCTGTCGCCACTTCTGCTGGGTCTGAACTGCCTGTGGGACAGGACATACCCAGAGATGGTGATGGTGATGTCTGGGACTTTATCTGTAAAGTATGATTCCATGTGGGTGACTATGTCAGGTCGTTGCTTGATAATCTGTGAGACAGCTCTCCCAATTTTGGCACTAGCCCCCAGATGTTAGTAAGGAGGACTTTGCAGGGTCAGCAGGGCTGAGATTGCCGTTGTCATTTCTGGTGCCTAGGTCAATGCTGGGTGGTCCAAACGGTTTCAGTCATTTTTTGTGACTGTAGCGGTTTGATACAAGTGAGTGGCTTGCTAGGCCATTTCAGAGGGCATTTAAGAGTCAACCATATCTTAAGGACCGCTATCAGTTGCTTTATTCCAACCATTAGGAAATTTGCAGACCACACAAACCGGCCAGGAAGAATGTCCACGCCACTGTGCCCTCCTAAAATGCCTATTTCTTGTCCCACCAAGGTCGCCGATTAAGAGAACGATTATGCCAGTTCATTCGCTGAGAAAATCACAGAAAATTGTGCCATTAAATTGATGCCAAAGTTCAAGGGAAGCCTTTGCCTATTTTCAGCGTCAGCTTTTGAGGCCTACCCAAGGCCCAGTCAGAACCTCACATATGAGCAGAAGATTGTTGATACCTGTCTCTGCTCAACTCCTTGCACCCATTCTGATTTGGTGCCAACGGCGAACCCGCAAAATCTCCCTCTTTTTAACCAGTGCAACCTTTGCACAGACACTTCAAAATGAGAAACATACCATTTAAACTGTTCACAAAATTGCAAAGATGAAAAGAATGCCACAAGTACGCTGACATGCCATCAACTAGAAAGCACGCGATTTGCTTAGATGCACGCCAAAAGATTCTTTACATCAATGCCTTTTTAATGGATATTTAATAAACTTGACATGATTGCTGAAAGATTTCACTGAAATAATTCAGGTCTGTGACAATATTAATTAGGTGGCCACTTCTTGTGCAGCAGCAGTAGTAACTTTAAATCTATTTTTACCAACAGTTCTTAACTTATGCTGCTCTCACTGAATGGCAGATTCCATCCTGGCAGACTGTAATAACCACATGTCACATATTTAATTAAAACATATTGCTAAGTGAGTTAAAATGAAACACTCTGTCAAAGCCGATCTACCTTGACACAAAACAACTATTTTCAAATTTCATCATTCTGCACTTGGAGTCCTACTTCACAAATACTGCCAGCACTAATGTAAGGGCCAGGCAAGTTATGTTAAGGGATGACATTCAACAAAAATTTGCTAATGGACTTCCTTTCAGAATAATCAAGTGTAAAATCAAATCTCGAGAGCTCTCACACTGAATGACAGGCGGTTCAAATATTGTGTGAATACAGCTTTGAACTTTTCTCAAAACCATAAAATGGGGAGTTCCACCTGAACATGGATGGCTTTGCAAGAGAACTTGGAATGCTACTTTGCACAGTGCTATGCTGTCCTTCTGGTAATATTACCATTAGGGCCCATAATAATAATAAAACAATAGCCAAACTCGGTCACGCAATTTTAAATCCAGGTAAGATTTGGACAGCTGTCAGTTAGAAACTCACCTGTTGCTCCAAGTCTGAGGCCCAGCATAGCTTAAAACTCAGACTTCATTTAAATCCCATCCCTCCCAGACAGAAAGTCAGTGGGAAGCATTGGAAAAGTCGCAGAGACCACAGACCACCCACCATCACTAAGCGTTTGGAAGGATCTGCTGCTGAGGCTGTCTCACAGCGGGGTTGAGAGTGCTAAGAGGAGGCAGGCAGATGAAGGAAACAAGGTATTTGACAGGGAAGGCAAATCCTTTCTTTGAGGGGGCCCCCAAGGAGACCAAAGAGGAGAAGCAACTTACCTGCTGTCTTCACCCAAAATCAAGGAATCATAGGCAGCACAGAAAAGGGTCCTTCAGCCCGACATGTCCATGCTGGGTCTCTGGAAGAACAGTTCAGCTCGTCCCACCCCTTGTCCTTTCCCCACAGCCCTGCAAATTTTCCCTCTTAAGGTGCTTTTCCAATTACCTTTTGAAAGCCATGATTGAATCTGCCTCCATTACACTATCAGGTAGTGCATTCCAGATCCTAACCATTCGCTGCAGAAAAACCTTTTCTCACGTTGCAGTTGGTACTTCCGACAATCACCTTAAGCCAGTGTCCACTGGTCTCAACTCTTCCACCAAAAGGAACTGTGGCTTTCTGTGTAAGCCATCAATCAGATCCAATAAGCCGATATGAAGAAGTACCTCGCTAATTTTAGGTTGCCATCTTTGCTGCCTGTTCAGTTAAAACCCATTAAATCAGTTCCCTTTAGCACACTTCAGCTTGCAGGCTGTCCCATTTCTCAAGTCTGCTTCAAGCCAGTTGCTTAACTAGAACACTGACACTTTGAAAGTGGGATCACAGAGTGGAGATGACGAGGACTGAATGCCCCAAGGAAGAAGTGATAACCAGGGAATTTAGAGCAGGTGGGATATCTCTGATAAGTTTTTTATCAAGCTAAAATTTAGATTAAAAGTGAGAATCTGACTTAGAACTTTAAAACTGCAAGTTAGTTAAAAAGCCTAGTTGAACAGACATTGCCTGGCAGTGGCAGTCCTCTGTCAATCAACTGAAAGTGGTTGCCTGAATAGCTATTAATTACTGTAGCATGAAGCTGACTTAGCAGTTGCAACTTGGATGCGAGTCACCAGCCCTCTATAAAAGCAGACAGGTTTTGCAACTGCACAGTCAGAATACAGAGTGGACGCAATGAGGACTGAGTGTGAGGGAGGAGGAGGTGCTGCTTTTTGCACCTTTTTTCAGCATCCAGTAGCTGCTAAACGTTCAGAGACATTTATTAAGTGAGCAGGTAGGTGATGGGTTGGTGAGTTTTAAGATTTTATCCCTCTAGTAGTTTAAACCTGTAATGGGGAGATAAGTATTGCATTAAATTTAAAGCTCAACTAGTTAAGCTACATAATACAAATACAGATAACAGTTGAGTGATATTTCTAAACTTGAAACCTAATTAATTAAATAAAAGAGATAAAGGTGGCAGGGCAGGTGATGTGTTGTAGCTGCAGCATGTGGGGCTGTATAATCCATGGCGACTACATCTGCAGTAAATTTCTGCAGCTTGAGGAACTTCACCTCAGATTTAATGTGTGAATTCCAAGCTTCGGATAGCGCAATGCATCAGGGAGGGAGCAAGTTACCTGGACACTTCGCTCCAGGAGTCAGTCACACCCCTTAGGCTAGGTACTGCTGATTTGGTCAGAGACAGGAAAGTGTGACTGTGAATGAGACATGTATGAGGACCCAGAAGGTAGCAACACAGGAGCTTCAGCCCTTGTGATTGTCCAACAGGTTCAAGGTTCTTGCAGCTTGTGTGAATGAGAACAGGATTACAGGATGGATGAGTAAACTAACCATGGCACCATGGAGCAGGGAGCATTTCAAGAGGGGAAAGTGAAAAGGAAAACAGTTGGACTATGAGACGTATAGTTAGGGGGAATAGATATAGTTATCTGCAGCCAAAAGAATGAGTCCCAAAGGTTGTGCTGCCTGTCCGGTGTCAGGGTTAAGGACATCTCCTCTGTGCTGGAGAGGAACTTGGAGTGGTCCATGTGGGTACCAATGGCATTTGTAGAACTAAGAAAGAGATTCTGCCAAGGGAATATGAACAGCTAGAGGCTACATTAGAAAGCAGAACCACAAAGGTAACAATCTTTGGATTACTACCTGAGCTACCAGCAAATTGGTATAGGGTAAATAAGACCAGGGAGTTGACTGCATGATTGTAACTGGTGTGGGAGAAATAGGTTTCAGTTCATGGGGCACTGGTACCAGTAGTGGGGAAAAGGAGGGCTATACCTTTGGGACCAGCGTCTTGGTTAGTCATATAACTAGAACTGCAAAGAGGATTTTGCAGTATTAGGATGTTCAAGACAGTAAGGGTTAATTTGGGACTGGGGAAACTGTACCGCCTACATTATGAGGTAGAGAGTCACATGGCGAAGCAGTGTAGTTTAGAGAGAGTATGGTAGATGTCACCTAGTCAGGGCTGTATCTTGTGCATATGTATATAGTTGAGCGTTAATAATAAACAGTTAAACGTTCAATCACACAAGCCTCTAGACATCTTCATGGGACAGCCTTACAACAGGCTTCAAATTAAATAGTGGGGAGGGAGGGTTCATGTGAGGGAAATTTAGAAACTTAAAGAGAAGCAACAAATGCAGGGTTGCGATACTGGTAAAGGTAATGAGAATGTGACAGGAAGAGATGAAGCGTACAAATATAACAGTGCAATAGCAAATTTGATCAATGTAGGGAAAAATAGCTTCAAGCTAACAGAGAGGCAAGAGGGGTTGGCTGAAGGAAAATTTAGAATTCCAAAGATAAAAGTTGAGGCAATAGAAAAGTATATCACTGTGGGTAAAGACAAATTGAATGGGCCAGGAATGGAGAGAATAATAGTGCATCAGATTAAGGTCCATGCAGGGAATAGTAATTAAAAAAATACTTTATCTGAATGCACTTAGCATCCGCAACAGGATAATGAACCAGTCACACAAATAGAGATAAATGGTTTAGATCTAATCACCATCAGAGGCATAGTTACAAGGTGACCAAGTTTGGGGAAAAAATATTCCACCTATGCAATATTTTGAAAATGGATGGAATAGAATGTAAAAAGGAGGGGTAGCCTTGATAACAAAGAATGACATAAGGGTATTAATGAGAAAGAACCTTGACTCAGAAAATCAGTCAGAAGAATCAATTTGGGTAGAGATTCGAAGTAGCAAAGGTCTGAAACACTGGTGGGAGTAGTTTATAGGCCCCCTAACAGTATTTATACCATTGGACAGAGCATTAAACAATAAATTATTGGAGCATGTAACAATAGCTTTAATCTTCATATAGACTGGACCAATCAAATTGGCAAAGGTAGAAAATAAGTTTGTCGAATGCTTTTGTGTCAGTTTCCTGGAACAATATGTTGTGTGGTCAACTAGGGATAGAGCTATTTTAGATCTAGTGTTGTGCAATGAGGCAGGGTTAATTAGTAATATCATAGTAAAAGCTCTGCTGGGAAATAGCGATCATAATACAACTGAATTCCACACCAGGTTTGAAAATGACATATTTCAATCACAAACAAACCAATTGTGATATGAGGGGAAAGCTGGCTCAGGGGAAGTAGACTAAAAGGTATGGTGGTAAATAAGCAGTGGGAAACATTTAAAGAAACAATTCAAAATGTTCAACAAAAATACATTGAACTGAGAAACAAAAATTTAGCAAGAAAGATCCACCCTTGGCTTACTAAAGGGGTTAAGAATACAATTAGATTAAAAGAAGAGGCTTGTAAGGTTGCAGAGAATAGCAGCAGGTCTGAGGATTAGGAGTGTTTTAGAAACCAGCAAAAGGTCAAAAAAGTTGATTAAAAAAAAGGAAAAAAATAGAACATGACAGTAAACTAGCCAGGAATATAAAAACAGTGCTGTTACATGTATAATATGGAAGAGATTAGCTAAAGTAAACAATGGTCCCTTAAAAGCAGAGACAGGAGAAATTATCATGGGAAATGAGGAAATGACAGAAAGATTGAACAAATATTTCCCATCTGCCTTCAAAGTAGAAGACACAAGTTACATACATGAAATGGAGAGTAACCAAGGGGCTAATAAGAGTGAGGAAATTAAGGAATTAATATCAGCAGAGAAAAATTACTGGAGAAATTCAGAAGACTAAAATCTGACAAATCCCCAGGACCTGATGGCCTACATCCTAGTGTTCTAGAATAGATAATTGCAGAAATATTGAATGCACTAGCTGTGATTTTCCAAAATTCCCTAAATTCTTAAGTTGTCCCAGCAGATTGGAAGTTAGTAAATGTAACACTGCTACTCTAGAAAGGAGGGAGCGAGAAAACAGGGAGCTACAGGGCCAGTTAGCCTGACATCAGTACAGGAATATATTATTATGGAAATCAAAATGCAAGCTGACAACTTATGAGGGGCTCAGCTCGTAACTCTAAGGCATGCGGAAACAAGTAGTTACACAGGTTTTGCAACTTAAGCAGTGGAAATGCACAACATTCCTTCATAAATACTGAAGAAGGTTAAAAAAAATCATAAGGTCCCTGTGTTAAAACTTGAAGGGGAAATCCAAATGCTAAAGGCACAAAATTGACTGCACATTTTGATGAGCTTCCACTACTGTACTTGCCTAAGCTATTGTGAATTTGTACATTACAAATTATGCATTCTGCTTAATATTAAGCACTTTTAGTTTTCACAATTCATGGATTTTAGAAGGACAATCAACTTCTCACATCTCCCCTTCCCCCTAAAAATTACCCTAATGGTCACACTCCTATGTATAACTTTGCCAATTCATAAAGGCACTCAATCCCAGGGTTAAGGTAATAACACATAGTGCCAGAGAATTTAAACATGTCAGTAAATTATGGTTGGGAAGATCTTTCCACACTTTATGGGATATGCCTACATGTGAAGACTTGCACTCAACACTTGATGTAAGCATTCTAGGGTGTCTGCAGGACCCATTGGAGGAAAAGGCAGTAATAACTTTGATCAGAATGTTATGAGTAATGTGTCTCTTAGCCCAGGCACAGTCCCCGGAATGGAAAACTCTGCCCTGAGTGTGGCAGTGGGTGGGAAAGGCAGCGTGGCCCCCGCTAGCTTGCTTGCTGCGCCAGGATGTCTGCTTTTTAGCTCATTACGTCTGCATAAACATGCAGCATGCCGTATCTTGTGGTGGGGGCGGGCTGGGATTCATGCAACTTGCTGTTACCTCATCGGCTCTTATTTCCGGGTGCTGTATTTAAACTGCACCCACGCACACAAAAATGCTCTCTGCAGCCCAGGACTTGTCGTGGTGAGCGATGGCCCCTAATTCAGCAAGAAGGCACTGGTAGCCGAGGACTGGCAGGAGATCCTTTACCCCGTGTTGGGAGCTAGAGGTTTACCAACCTCACTACCAAAGCTTGGGAGGAGGTCACCAGTGCAGTCAGCGCCAGCACTCTGCAGAAGAGGACCACTATCCAGTGCAGAAATGGGATGAATGATCTCATCTGCTCCACCAAGGCAAATCAAGCTTCTCCTCAATCTCAAAAAGCCATCAGGCATTCAAGGTTTACAGTCCACAGGGATCTCACCACTGATTCTTCTGCACACACGTTTACATCTTCATCTATTGTCACATCCTGCACAAGTCGTATCTTCAGCACTTACATAGGTTCACTCAGCACACACAGAAGACAGGCAAGCTTACCATTTGCTTTGGCATCTGTCCTGCTTACAGTCTGTCCATCTGTTGTTATGCAGAAAAAGATCAAAAGGGAAAGACCCCAGACTGGAAGGGGAATACCAGTGCTCAGGCCACACACCCTCTTCGAAGAGCAGGCTACTGCCTGCTGGTGAGCTGGCTGGTGAGGAGCGGGAGCGTGGCTGCGCTAGAGGTGAACTCGGCGTGTCCCAACAAGATAGTGAGGCTCCAACCACTAGTCCTCTCCCAACCTGCCAAAACTGTGAGTGCTCTTTAATGTAGGTGACTGTCACCAGTTTTCTCTTCTCTCTATTACCACCACTAGCAAGAAAAGGAGGAGGCACACTGCTAGCTAACCCATCAGCCCCAGCCCCCAGACCAGGTCCCATTAGATGTAGAGTAATCACAACATTACTTGCAACTTCCACCAGCACAGAGACACAAAACTTATTTTACAGCAGGCTCAGGAACACCATCTGTTGAGCACAGCACTGCTTCTGGTCCACAGCAGGCAGAGGCAGTGACAGCCAAGGTCACCAATGCTCGGAAGACTGCTGGAGGCCACACATCTGCTGAGTCACAGTCTGATGATGAGCCTCTGGACTTGGCCCTTAGAGAGGTGTTGGACCTCCAAAGACGACAGGGGCACATCAAGCAAAGTTGCCAGCGGCTGAGATTAGAATGGAGGATGGAAGAGTCCATCCACATTCAGGCTGATGTCTTGGCCCCGACCTGCCAGCACATCAAGGTTGCGCTGTGGCTGTAACTACACCACATGGCCTGCAGCAGTTCAGGAAGGCAGCTCACCACCACCTTCTGAAGGGCAATGGGGGATGGGCAATAAATGCTGGACTAGCCAGAGATGCCCACAAATGAATTTTTTTTTAAATTGAAAGGGTGGAGACTGCCATGGAGACCTCGATCCAGCAGTTTCTGCAAGATATGTGGAAGGACCAGCACACCATCACTTCAGCCATGAGAACAATTATAGCACTGGCTAGGTGAGAGGGGAGATGGAGCACCTCAATCTCCCTTCAGGACCACCTTCTCCTCAAGAAGTGAGGGAGAGGCGCTCAGGCACCCATGGCGAGAGGAGGCCTCCACCGGAAGACCTGCAGCTATCCACCCAGGATGCTCCTGGGCTGTCCAGCCGCTCCAAGTCCTCTCTGCCTGTGGCCCCATTAACTCCAATTCCTCAGGCCGAGGAGGGTGCACCTGCCCCACAACAGGGGATCCAAAGTAGCCAGGGCCCTCCAGAGGATGCCCATCAAGGTCATCACAGACAACAGGGCATAGCAGTCAGCAGGCTGCCTCCACCTCTGCTGCAAATGACGGGGAAGCACTTAGACGTAGCGGTAAGGGAAGAAAATTTAAAAATTTTGAGATCAAAAAGGTGGCACTGGTGATCACAATCTGTATATACTATACAGATATGTAAATATATTTTGTTTCTGTGAACTTCTCATCTAGCGATTGGCTGGTCTAACTGATGCAACGTTCTGAGGTCAGTCAAGTGTAGCAGGGATTGCCCCTCCTCACATATCTCCTATCATGTGCTTCAGGTCTATGGTGTCTTGCATCATCTCATTACAGTGCGTTGCCTTTCCATGCACATCAGGGACATAAGCAAGGCCTTTGGCTCCAGCAAAATGGTGGTTGGGCAATGCATATCTGAGGCTTGTGTCAGAGGATATCATGTAGCCTCATGAGGACTGATGTTCTAGTCTGGTTTATTTACCTGATGCTTCTACACTGAAAACTGGTCCATGTGGTCCGTATAGGTTTTAATGGCAAGCCGCATTGGAATCAATCTCAGTCGATGCATCTTTCAATGGCCTCCATGTAATGGCTCTCATGCTTCAGTCTGGGTTACATATCTACCAATATTCAGGGTTCTTATGCACTCCTGGCGATGTGCAGCGTTATGTCGTGTCCGTATTTACAGCTAAACGTCGGCCCTATTGTAGTCCCTGTCTTATTTTTTGTTTCAATGACGCACACAGGTTGTCAACATTGTAGCTGAACTAACTTTATTGATAACACATTTTCCTCACATAAACACAAATCTGTAGTAAATGAACTCTAGCAAGAGAGGCTTCAACATCTGCTCTCTGACCTTCAAACTCCAGGTCAACTGACCCTCTATCCAGCACAGAGTAGTACCATATTGTATCTAATACTGGAGTCTCCTACTACAATCAACTGCTATCATGAAATTTCCCTTTTTAAAAAAAACTTTTATACAACTGAAGGACACAAAGTCTCTTATCTATTATTTCTCACTTTGTTTTGATCAGTCTGTTTTGTCTTTCACTCATCTCTGTATCTCTTTTTTTCACAATTCTTCCACTGGATGTTCTGAATGGTGACAGAGGTGATTTTGAAGGACACGGGGCCTTCTCCAGGTCTGTGTCACTATCACCCCTTGGATAGTTTTCAGGACTCTCGGGCTTTATCTGGTTTCTGTTCTCTGGTACATTTTGGATTTTGATCTTAAGTGACACTTCCTGGTTCAGTGAAGGGTTACGTTTCATTTGCTTTCTGTAAGAATTTCCAGTGTGTTCTCCTTTTAGGCATCCCCTGGAACACATCTTAATACTCGTTCAGGATGTCATCAGTGGTGACGGTCATTATTCTCTTGATTAACTTCAGATTTTCACAAGCTTTGATTCCAAGAATGGGTTTTGTATCAGTTTTCACCATTATGAATGGAAGTGCTTAAAGCTTATGTTTTGTAGTTCCCTTTAAGTGTGCACTTGCCTCCTACTGAAATTTTTGGACCTGTGTAAGTAGACAGCTTTACTTTTGTTTTAGTTAGTTGGTTTACTTTGCTTATCTTGCAATACAGGCTTATGGGAATGACATTTGCTTGTGCACCTGTGTCAAGCTTAAAATTCACCATCATGTTGGCAATTTTTAAATCAACCTCCCAATTGTCTTCTTTGGAACCTGCTGCGACTGCACCAGCGAAAAGTTCAGCTTCAGTGTCTGTGTCAATCATGTGCACTTTCTTTGATTTACACATCTTAGCGAAGTGATTTAATTTATCATGGTTCTTACAATACTTTCAGTAGGCTGGACAACTACCTAATAAATGCTCTGTTCTGCATCAGCTGCATCTAAATGTTTCAATTTACATTCAGACTTTCTATTTGTTCTTTCCTGTTTCTGTTTAAAAGCATCTAACTGCTTGAATGTGTGCTGCTTATCATCTTCTGCGATCTGTTTAATTTGGCATTTCGTCGTCTCTGCCATTCTGCAGATATTTATCGCTTTCTCCAGCGTGAGGTCAACTTCTCTCTAAAGCTGTTCTCTCAGAGTTTCATTTGCAATTCTGCAAATTAATCTATTTCAGAAGAGTGATTCTTCATGCTCTCCAGATTCACACGACTTAGCTCGTTTTCTCAGCCCAGTTCCATACTGACGAATGTTGTCACTGCCTTGCATGCACCTAAAAAATCAATCGCTTTCATATGTGATGTTTCTCGTAGAGCTGCAGCAGGCTTCGAATTTTTCCATTATTTCTTTCAAGTCTTTTCATTTCTCATCATTTTCAAATGTGAATATGTTATGGGCTTCTAGGATTGCTTCCCCTGCTACATGATGACAGATTATTTCTGAAGGTCATTTTTATCACTGCCCGTCACCGGGAGGTACAGCTCAAATCGCTGCCAGAACCTCCTCCAGTTTTCGGAGTGATTTCCTTCCAAACTGAGCTCTATCGGTGGTTTTATTGTTGTTAGTTTACTTCTGACACCATGTCATGTGTTTTGTTTCAATGACACACACAGGCTGTCGACATTGTAGCTGAGCTAACTTTATTGATAACACATTTTCCTAATATAAATATTTCTGCAGTAACTGAATTCTATCAGGACAGGCTCCAACATGTGCTATCTGACCTTCAAGCCTCAGGTGACCCCCCATCTAGTACAGAATACCATATAGTATCTAATAATGGAGTCCACTACCACAACCAACTATTGCCAATGACAGTCCCCACTTGTCCACCAGCATAATGCAGAGCTACGGGTCTAGCTAACACTCGATGACTCCTGAAATGTCTGCTAGAGTGCAGTGACTTTGCGTGATCAGAGGTGTGTGTCAAGGTCCCAGAAGTAGGACTATTACATGGGAGGATGCTGCTCTGGACCTGAAGGTGTGGCTAGCTTAGTTTGCCCAAATCCCTAAGGCAGCTCTCCGATGGGCAATCAACATCAGTATGCCTGGTTTCTGTGTGGACCCCTGAGACTTCTGGAATAAAAATGTGGAGGCCTCAAACGGGATCAGGGTTAAACTCCACTACATCTAATGTGTGCTGTTCATTATCAAAGAATTAACTAATTAATGGAGAAATGCAGTGTCTGCATTCTCAGGCCCACAGATGCAGAGGCTAGGCTGCACGGAAAGTTGGCACGGTCATGAGTGATTGTCAGTCATCACACGATGCTGCTACGGAAGCTCTCACAGTGCACACAAAGGTGACCTGACTTGCAGGCTCAGATCCATCACTGAGAGTGACAGATCACTGCGTCTGAAAGAATGATCTCATGCTGTGGACTCAGTATGATGACCAAGTCTGAGCACAAAATTTTGCATGAGGGATTGCCTGTGGAGGCAGGAATCAAGACGGGGAGACAACGTAGTTCAGCGAAGATGGGGTGGTAAATAAACGTGACTTGGTGCAAGTTAGGACATGGACAGCAGAGTTTTGGATGAGCTCATGCTTCTGGAGGGTATGAAGTGGGAGGTCAGTCAGCAGAAAACTGGAATAGTTGAGTCTACTGACAACGAATGCCTAGACAAGGGTTTCAGCAATAAATAAGCTGAGGAAGAGATGGTAGGAGGAGATTGGCAATCGAATTAAGCAGTTTTGATGACGGTGAGGATTCTGGTTCGGACATTGGAGGTAGGAGTCAGTTGGAGCAAGAACATGTGCACTGGACACTAGATTGTTCTTAACAAAGTTAGAATCAAAAGAACAAAAAGCGATTCCAATCATATTTGGAAGACATGTTGGACTGTATAGGTTGGCAGGCTGTTCTTCTGTTGAGCGCATCACATACAAACTCATCCCTCAACTCATCTGTCCTCCACTCGTAGAGTTCACATTCCTCCCTTGGCTGAGATCAGCATGTTCATGCCCACACCACACAATGCATTTGCTCAGCAATCTGACGAGTTACCACAACATAAGTTTCCATTTTCTGCTTTTCCATCAAGAACTTTGAAACATTTCTGCCTCTGTGGTCAACATAAACATCGCTGCTAAGGCACTGAAATAAACAGGGCGACAGGTAGATTGTCCTAGAACTCTAAAACTGGTCTCTCTCCATTTCCCCATCCCCTTTACTGCAGCATTGCCAACTACTCTTTGCTTCACCATGTTACTTCTTAAAATCTTAATTGCCTTCCTCTCTACCAATCTGTTCTTCATCTAAACAACTGTTTCTGCAGCTGTCCTTTAATTCTGCTCTACGTCCATCCTACTCAGCATCCATATTTTTCCTCTTTCCTTGAAACATCCTTCCACATATAGAATACTGTATTAATATAAGTTATTGTTAAGCTGTACACTTTTATATAGAAGATAGGTGGAATCAATGCAAACAATGCTGTGCAGCTCTTGTGCAATCAAATCAGATTTGATTAAACGTGTTCTCAGACCGAAGCCAAACAAAAAAAACTTTTAAGTGAATAAAGCTGAGGCCAATGTTAATCTTTCCCAATTGATGCAGAGATTTGCATTCCACTGCTTATTGCCTGGTATCTTGGTGGACACCGGAGGGCACATTCTGCGAGGATGTGTGTTTAATCTCTACTAATAACTAACTCAGGAGCCATCACTTATTGCATTAACAATGAAATCCTGCCCTCAACTGTCCACATGTCTCTACAAGCACAAGGGGAGAGATTGGGAAAAACGTAGCTACACAGAGGGTTAAACACTGGTTATGGTCCATTTTCAGGGACAGGAGTTGCACCTTACATTGATGTTTATGCAGACAGCAAGCAAACATACCTGATTGTAGTGTTAGTCCAAGCAGACCCCATGCTGCTGGGGCTGCCTGATTGCTCAGCAGAAATCCAAGTAGCATGTGCTGATAGCAACCAGTGCGGTCAGCCTGCTGCTCTTAAAGGCAGTTTGCCCATTTTAAAGAGGAACTACTTAAAGCAGAAGGAAACTGTTATGCCTTGAGTCTCCCAAGTCTGAAATAATCACACTTATTTTTAAGGCATATATTGGGGTGTACATCAAGCATATTTTCTCACATCTCTCCATGTGTGTGACAGAATGATACAATGTTGGCTTGTTACGCAGACTGTAGTGCAGTAGTCAGTGACTTGGCATCCTGGATATACATGTGCATGACAATATAGTTTCTAAATCATTTTGAAATAATGTAACAACATAACAGAAGCCCCAGTTGACTGTTTTGACACTGGTTACATGCTGGAACTTCCCAAATATAACACCAGGGAAGAGAGAGGGCTCCTAGCTTATGGATGCAGTGCTAAAGGCCTTAGTGGTGGAGGGACTGTCACGAAAACATGCTTTATTCCAAATAATGATTTCCAATCCATTGGCTGGAAACTGAATTGAACTTTTTAAAACAGAGGCTAAACTGTGACTTGGCTCATGGCCAAAGATGGCTACCCAATTTGCATCACTGTGCATTCCACATTCTAATACTTTGAGAGGGAGATGCTATGTCTATGAAGACCCATCAAGAACAATGACCAGGGGAATACAAGTGAACCACATATCCTGCTCCCACTAACAAAGCACCAAGGCAATCACCTGAGGTATTCAACTGACAGAGATGAACCGTTAAACCTAATTGCTTGGACAATGATACCCTTGCTGAGAGAGGGGGTTCCCAGACATGAACTGATTAAGTTACAAGGAGGGATGCCCCAGTCACAGTCACGACCCTGTTTGAATCACTGGATGACAGTCATGCAATAGGCCCATATTGTGTATGTGCTTAAGGCCACAATTTTTCCCTCATCGGACAGGCTTGGCGGGGAGGGGAGTTGGGGGTGGGGGGGGGGGGATTCTGTGAGAATGTGTGTAAGTGTGAATGTGTGTGCATGTGTGTGACAATGTGCGTGTGTGTGTGTGTGTGTGTGTGCATGTGAGCAAGTGTGTGTGAATGTGTCTGTCTGTGTGTGTGTGTGTGTGTGTGTGTGTGTGTGTGTGTATATGTGTGTGTGTGTGAGAGAGAACTTCAAGTGTCTGTGCTTGTGAAAGTCAGAGTGTATTTTATTATTCTTTCTTAGACCGGGCTTGGATAACAGCAGAAGCAGCAGTGGGGGAATGTGAAGATGACCCACTGTTGCGGTAAAATGCAACATCTTCATTATTTTATATTATTACAGAGAAGTTGTACTGATTAAATTAAGTAAAGCCAATCATAAGCATAGAGGTAAACAGTTGCTTGCTGTGAAACAAAGCAGCTGAATGATTATATCTAACCTCATCTTACCAAGTATTCTCTTCCAAAAGACTGGAGATAGACACCGGCAAAAGACATGAATCTCCAGTTCTGATCACAAGTGGCTGCAATTGTTGTTGACTTGGATTATGCTGTCGCATTGTTATACACTGGGTAGTGTAGGCATATCCTACATATGAGACTCTCAAACAGGAATAACTGGCACAAATATACTCAAGAAAATGTTTAAGGCAATAAAATTTGTAACACTGGCCTACGATAGGCATTGGTTAACATTGTCATGTGTTGACAAAAGGTGGGGAATACTTATACTGCATAAATGCTAGGCAATGACCAGCTGTAACAAGAGAAAGTGGAACCACCTCTCACAACTCATAATGACATCACCATTACTGAGCCCAGGCACCTTGGGTGATGGGGTGGAGGGGGTCACCACTGACCAAAAGCTTACTTGGATCAACCACAGCTGCAAGAGCAGGGCAGAGCATGACTATTCAGCAATGAGCAAGTAGCTAATCCCTCAGAGCATTTCCACCATCTACAAGGCTCATGTCAAGAGCGATGTACTTCTCGTCTCTTGGATGGACAAGGACAGTGGCAACAACCGTCAAGAAATCCAACACAATCCAGAGAAAACAGTTCAGTTCATTGACACCCCCACCACTGGATTTAAAAACTGTCTTCATCCCCACAGGTGCTGTATGTACAATCTGCAGAAGGTACTGCAGCAACTCGCCAAGATTGCTTTGAGAGCACCTCTCATTCCCATAGTCTCTACCACCAAAAAAGCCAAAAGCATCAATATCATAGGAATGCCATTGTCACAAAGCACACAATATCCTGACTTACACAGACATCGCCGTTCCTTCATCATTACTGATTCAAAATTCTGAAAGTTTCCACCTCGTACCATTGTCCAAAGTGATTCGGAAAGGCCCATCATCATCATCTCAAAGCATGAAAAATAAATTTGGTCTGGGAGCTTTGGCCACATCGAATGAATAAATATTTCATTCAAAAAGAAAACTGCCAAGGGTTATAAAAATATAGAAACAGGAATTGGCTATTTAGTCCTTCAATCCTTTCTGTCATTCAATTAGATTACAGCATATCTACCACCTAACTCCACATGTCCAACTTTGTCCCATATCCTTCAATATCTTTGGTAACAAAAATCTATCTGCCTCAGTTTTAAAGCTAACAATTGACCTAGCATCGATTGTCATTTGCAAAGTAGAGTTCCAAATGTCTACACCAACAATAATTTGGATTTATATAGCACCTTTAATTTAATAAAATATCCTAAGGTGATTCAGAGGAATTATAAAACAAAATATGACACCAAGCCACATAAGGTGATATTACAGTAGGTGACCATAAGCTTGGTTAGAGAGATAGGTTTTAATGTCTTAAAGGAGGAAAGTGAGGTAGGGAGGCAGACAGGTTTAGGGAGAGAACGTTTGAGCTTAGGACCTTGGCAGCTTAAGGCATGGCCACCAAAGATGGAGTGATTAAAAGCAGGGAAGCTCAAGGAGCCAGAATCAGTGAGGTGCAGATATATCAAAGGGTTGGGGAGCTGAAGCAGATTACAAAGGTAGGCAGAGATCAGGCCATGGAGGGATTTCAAAACAAGGATAAAATTTTAAAATTGAGGCCTTGTTTAACTGGCAGTGGGCACAGAAGTGATTGGTGAACAGCAACTGGCGTGAATTAAAACATAGACAGCAGAGTTTTGGATGACTTCAAGCTTGCAGATGATAGAATGGGGGAGACCAGCCAGGAGTACATTAGGATAGTTGGGTCTAGAGGTAACAAAGGCATGAATGAGGGTTTCAGCAGAAGAGCTGAGGTGGAGCAGAGGCAGGCGATGATGCGGAGATGGAAATAGGCGATCTTGGTGATGGTGTGGATATGTGGTTGAAAGCTCATGTCAGAGTCAAATATCACACCTAGGCCAACAGTTTATTTCAGCCTCAGAGAAGTTCCCAGTGAAAAGGGTGGAAATGCTGGTGAGGGAGCAGGGTTTTTGGCAGAAACTGAAGGCAATGACTTCGGTCTTTCCAATATTTCAGTGAAGGGAAATTTCCACTCATCCACTACTAGATGTCAGATGAGCAATCTGATAATATACAATTTATAGAGTGTGGCAGAGTTGAGAGAGATGGTGAGGTAAAGATGGGTTGTCAGTGTATATGTGGAAATTGATGCTGTATTTTTGGATGTTGTCGCCAAGGGGAAGCATGTAGATGAGAAATAGAGAAGACCAAGGATTGGAGAACATTAGAGGTAATAGGGCAGGAGTAGGAAGAAAGACCATTGATGGCAATTTTCTGGCCACTGTTAGAAATAAGATTTCACACAATACCAACAGTTTTAAAAAAGAACCTTTGTTATTCTCACTTAACATGAGCTTTCCTTTGCTGAAGGTTATGAAGTCTTAGCAAAAGGGTATGATGTAAGCGCCTGTGCGCTTAAAGCTTTAATTGTTCATCATACACTCACTTGGTGCAAAAAACCAAATCACTCCAGCCTCAGTCATTAAGCTTCATTTTGCAGATGACACTTGCATGTGCACTCACTCAGAAACTGAGCTCCAGGACATTGTCATCTCCTTCTCTGAAGCATGAGAGAAAATGGGCCTTCTAAACAGTAAACACCTAGAAAACTAAAGTTCTTTGCCAACCAGCTCCCACAGCAGAATAACTCCTTCCATGGATTAATAAACACCGAGGTCCTGGAAAATGTGGACCAGTCTCCATATCATGGGAGCCTCCTCTCAATGAAAGCAAATGACAAAATTCATCACTGCCTCCATAACACAGGACCATTACATGCCAAACAATAGAAGCAAAATCTAATAAGGCAGAGCTAAGCGATCTCACAATCAGTGGATCAGATCTAAGCTCTGCAGTGCTGCCACATCCAGTCAAGAATTGCCAGTTCAGCCTTTGAGGGCCAGGATCTCAGAGCCAAAACTAAGGTCATGGTTTACCAGGCAACACTGAGAAATCCCTCAGTGCAAAGTCCTCCAAATCTGGTCACAAGAAAGGTGCTCCAACAGCAGCATCCTCTCCCAAAACAATACGCCCAGCATCATGGTGTTAATCACTGAAAACCGGCTCTGCTGGATGGGACATGTTGCTCATATGCTTGACAGCGGACTCCTGAAGCAACTGTTCTACTCGGAACTCAGTCACAGCAGAAAGCTCTCAAAAGGACAGCAGAAATGCTTTCGGGATGTCCGCAAAGCATCCCTGAAGACTCATGGGAGGCCCTGGCTTGTGGCCAACAGTTTATTTGGGAAGGCAGCAAACGCATTGAAAGACATCATCAGGAGACTCAGAGGCGTCAGACAGAGTGCACAAATACCTCATCTACCCAACCCTGCAAGCGCCACCTTCCCCACATGTGGCTGAGCCCACAGATTGATAAGTCTAATGGCCAGCTTTCTCAGGACCCATCGCACCTGAGTGGAGACATGCCACCCCAAGGAACTGTCAAGAAGAAGACAACTTGGTGCAGGTAGTGGGACTTAGCTTAGCTATGAACTCTTTCAAAATGGAAGCCATAGCTATGTAGGTGTATCTCAACGACAAGGTCAGGTCCTTGACATACAGTGAATGTTTGATTAAAGCCTGCAGCTCAACACTCTGTAGTGCACCAACCTTGGGCAGCAATGGGTTGTGATAACCCACTCTACTTTTTGAGCTCATGAATAATTAATAACAGCCGGGGTGGGGGGCGGGGGGGGGAACAAAAATCCAAGCTGTGTGTGGAATAAATTCATCAGATCAGCATGAATCACATCAAATAAATCACTCTTGACTGCTACACTCATCAGTAATGCAGCCAGACATCACTTTGGAGATGGTAATTTATGGAAAATAATCCGCCAACACTTCATCTCTCCATTTTGTGACACTGTATGGAACTAATAATTTCCATCAGTATATTTGTTAATTGAATACACTGATCTAACTGGGCATTAACACACAGTAAGACTCACCATGGCATGCTATGGCCATTTCAATCCTTTTTCTAGCATTCTCTCCCTTCAAGGGCAATTTGATGTTAACTTTAAGGTCGAGATCCTTTGTCACTCGATGGAATTAAAACATTTTTTCAATGTGACCAGATTTATATATGGTTTGTCTGCTAATGGTAATAATGTTTGCTCCAAGGTCTATTCTGGCTAAAATTATTTTAAAATACATATTTTTAAACTGTCAGGAAGCAACTATTTTTTTACCAACAGGTTAACAGAATAATTCTGCATTTCAAATATGCATTTGCTTTGTTAATTACATTGCCCACAACCCAGTGTGAAATTAAGCCATACAGAAATTAGAAGTTTACAGGGGGAGATTTGGGTCTTGGCTGTGATGCCCTCGCAGAGGAATAGTTTGCCAACCCAGAGAGAGGAATTTTACAAGCCCACGCTTTCCCAACATTCAACTAAAACATTCAGAATATTCTGAGCTATGTGCACTTAAATTTCCAAATATGTTCTACCAGAGAACAAGGGTTCTCTGCCAGAGAACAAGGCCCTCTGAAATGGCCCAGCAAGCCATTCAGTTGTACCAAACCACTACAAAGCCAAAAAGGAATGAAACCAGACGGGCAACCTGGCATCGACCTAGGCACCAGAACCTGCATTAGCACACCCAGCATCACCAAGAGTGGCTCAGTAGCACCACTACTAACTGAGCTAGCCGAGTTCTGAAAGGACCTAGCTGCTAGATTAGAGTTGCAAGGTGTTGGGAGAACTAACAAGAGGGAAAAACCTACTTGACCTTGTTCTCAACAATCTGCCTATCGCAGATGTAGCTGTTCATGACAGTATTTGTAGGGTGACAACCACACAATCTTTCCAGAGACAAAGTCCCACCTTCACATTGAGGATACCTTCCATTGTGCTGTGTGGCACTACCACTGTACTAAATGGGATAGACTTCAAACAGATGTAGCAACTCAAAGCTGGGCATCCATGAGGTACTGTGGTACATCAGCCACAGAATTGTACTCAATCACAATCTGCCCAGCATATACCCTACTCTACCATCAAGTCAGGAGATCAAGCCTGGCTCAATGAAGAGTGTAAGAGGGTATGCTAGGAGGCAGCAGGTATACCTAAAAATGACATGTCAACCTATTGAAGCTACAATACAGGACTATTTGCATACCAACCAGCAGAAGCAGGATGCAATAGGCAGAGCTAAGCCATCCCACAATCAACGGATCAGATCTAAGCTCTGCAGTCCTGCAACATCCAGTCATGAATTGTGGTTTTCAACTAAACAACTAACAGGGGGAGGAGGCTCCACAAATATCCACATCCTCAACTATAGGGATGCCTAGCACATCTGTGCAAAAGACTAGGGTGACGCATTTGCAACCATCTCAGTTGATCCATCTCGGCCTCCTCCTGAGCTCTCCCACATCACAGATGCTAGTGTTCAGCCAATTTATTTCACTCCACGTGATATCAAGAAATGGCTGAAAGCACTGGATACTGTAAAGGCTATGAACCCTGACAATATTCTGGCAATAGCATTGAAAACCATGCTCCAGAACTTGCCACGCCCCTAGACAAGCTGTTCCAGTACAGCTACAACACTGGCATCTACCTGGCTATGTGGAAAAGTGCCCAGGTATGTCCTGTACACACAAAGCAGGACAAATCCAGCCCAGCCAATTACTGCCCCATCAGTCTACTCTTGATGATCAGCAAAGTGATGGAAGGAGTCATTGACAGTGCTATCAAGCAGCACTTACTCAGCAACAGCCTGTTCACTGACACTCAGTTTGGGTTCCACCAGAGCCACTCAGCTCCTGACCTCATTACAGCCTTGCTTCAAACATGGACAAAAAATCTAAACTCAAGAGATGAGGTGAGAGTGACTGCCCTTGACATCAACGCAACATTTGACCGAGTGTGGCATCAAGGAGTCCAATACTGAAGCCCATGAGAATCAGGGGAAAATTCACCACTAGTTGGAGTCAGACCTAGCACAAAGGAAGATGGTTGTGGTTGTTGGAGTTCAGTCATCTCAGTCTCAGGACATCACTGCAGGAGTTCCTCAGGGTAGTGTCCCAGGCCCAACCATCTTCAGCTGCCTCATAAATGACCTTCCCTCCATCATAAGGTCAGAAGTGGGGATGTTTGCTGATGATTGCACAACGTTCAGCACCATTTGTGATTCCTCAGGTACTAAAGCAGCCCGTGCCCCTATGCAGCAAGACATGGACAACATTCAGGTTTGGGCTGATCAGTGGCAATAACATTCACACCACACAAGTGCCAGGCAATGGTCCCCTCCAACAAGAGAATCTAACTATCACCCTTGACAATCTGTAACATTACCTTTGCTGAATCCCCAAATATCAACACCTGGGATTTACCATTGATCAGAAGCTGAACTGAACTAGCCAGATAAATACTATAGCTACAAGAGCAGGCCAGAGGCTGGGAATTCTGCAGTGAATAATTCACCTCCAGACTCCCCAAAGCCTATCAACCATCTACAAGGCACAAGTCAGGAGTATGATAGAAACATAGAAACTAGGAGCAGGTGTAGGCCACTCAGCCCTTCGAGCCTGCTCCACCATTCATTATGATCATGGCTGATCAGCCAACTCAATAGCCTGCTCCCACTTTCTCCCCATACCCTTTGATCCCTTTCGCCCCAAGAGCTATATCTAACTCCTTCTTGAAAACATACAAAGTTTTAGTCTCAACTACTTTCTGTGGTAATGAATTCCACAGGCTCACCACTCTGTGGGTGAAGAAATTTCTCCTTATCTCAGTCCTAAATAGTCTACCCCATATCCTCAGACTGTGACCCCTGGTTCTGGACTCCCTCACCATCAGGAACATCCTTCCTGCATCTACCCTGTCTAGTCCTGTTAGAATTTTATAGGTTTCTATGAGATCCCCCCTCATTCTTCTGAACTCCAGCAAATATAATCCTAATCAACTCAATCTCTCCTCATATATCAGTCCCGTCATCCCAGGAATCAGTCAGGTAAACTTTCGCTGCACTCCCTCTATAGCAAGTACATCCTTCCTCAGATAAGGAGGCCAAAACTGCACACAATATCCCAGGTGTGGTCTCACCAAGGCCATGTACAATTGCAGCAAGACCTCCCTGTTCCTGTATTCAAATCCTCTGGCTATGAAGGCCAACATACCATTTGCCTTCTTTACCGCCTGCTGCACCTGCATGCTTATCTTCAGCGGCTGATGTACAAGGACACCTAGGTCTCATTGCACATTCCCCTCTCTCAGTTTATAGTCATTCAGATAATAATCTGCCTTCCTGTTTTTGCTACCAAAATGGATAACCTCACATTCATCCACATTATACTGCATCTGCCATGCATTTGCCCACTCACTCAGCTTGTTCAAATCACGCTGAAGCATCTCTTCATCCTCCTCACAGCTCACCCTCCCACCCAGCTTTTTGTCATCTGCAAATTTTGAGATATTACATTTAATTCCCTCATCTAAATCATTAATATATTTGTGAATAACTGGGGTCCCAGCACCGATCCCTGTGGTACCCAACTAGTCACTGCTTGCCATTCGGAAAAAGACCCGTTTAGTCCTACTCTTTGTTTCCTGTCTGCCAACCAGTTTCCTATCCATCTCAATACACAACCCCCAATCCCATGTGCTTAATTTTATATGCCAATCTCTTATGTGGAACTTAAGCCGAAAACCTTCTGAAAGTCCAAATAAACCACATCCACTGGCTCCCCCTCATCAACTCTACTAGATACATCCTCGAAAAATTCCAGTAGATTTGTCAAGCATGATTTCCCTTTCATAAATCCACGCCGACTCTGACCGATTCTGCCACTGTTTTCCACGTGCTCAGCTATTAAATCTTTTATAATGGACTTGAGAATTTTCCCCACTACCAACATCAGGCTGACTGGTCTATAATTCCCTGTTTTCTCTCTGCCTCCCTTTTTAAATAGTGGGGTTACATTAGCTACCCTCCAATCTATAGGAACTGTTCCAGAGTCTATAAAATCTTGGAAGATGACCACCAATGCATCCACTATATCTGGCGCCACTTCCTTAAGTACTCTGAGATGTAGATGATCAGGCCCTGGGGATTTATCGGCCTTCAATCCCATCAATTTCCCCAACACCATCCTCAGGTCTGTTGTTTTTTCTGGCCAATTTGTATGTCTCTTCCTTGGATCTAATACTATCTCTAATTTCCCTTGTAGGCCATGGTTTGGCCACCTTTCCTATTTTACTTTTGCACCAGATGGAAATAAACAATTGTTGCAGTTCACCCATGCGCTCTTTGAATGTTTGCCATTGCCTATCCACCATCATCCCTTTAAGTAATGTTTCCCAATCCATCATAGCCAACTCGCGGCTCATACCATCGTAGTTTCCTTTATTAAGATTCACGACCCAAGTCTCAGAATCAACTACGTCACTCTCCATCTTGATGAAGAATTCTATCATATTATGGTCGCTCATCCCCAAGGGGCCTCGCACAACTAGATTGCCAATTATTCCTTTCTCATTACACAATACCCAGTCGAGGATGGCCTGTTCTCTAGTTGGTTCCTCAATGTATTGGTCCAGAAAAACATTCTGTGTACACTCCAGGAATTCCTCCTCTACAGTATTGTTACTAATTTGATTTGCCCAATCTATATGCATATTAAAGTCACCCATAATTACAGATATTCCTTTATTACATGCGTCTCTAATTTCGTATTTAATGCCATTCCCAACATCACCACTACAGTTTGGGGGTCTATATACAACCCCCACTAACGTTTTTTGCCCCTTAGTGTTTCTCAGTTCCACCCATACAGATTCCACATCTTCGGAGCTAATATCTTTCCTCACTATTGCATTAATTTCCTCTTTAACCAACATGCAATTCCGCCACCTTTTCCTTTTTGTCTGTCCTTCCTAAATACTGAATACCCCTGGATGTTCAGTTCCCATCCCCAGTCACCCTGCAGTCATGTCTCCATAATCCTGACCATATCATACCTGTTTACATCTATTTGAGCGGTTAATTCATCCATTTTATTGCGAGTGCTCCTCGTGTTAAGGCACAAAGCCTTAAAGGTTGTCTTTTTAACATTACTTGTCCCAATCTGCCCTGTTTGGTTCTTGCCCTTGATTTCTCTATCACTTTTCTTATTCTGCTTTCTGTCTTTTGTTTTTGTCTTTGATTCCCCTTCCTCCGACCCCTTGCATAGGATCCCATCCCCCTGCCATTTTATTTTAAACCCTCCCCAACCACTCTTGCAAATGTTCCCCCTAGGACATCAGTCCCGGTCCTGCCCAGGTGTAACCCGTCCAGTTTGTACTGGTCCCACCTCCCCCAGAACCGGTCCCAATGCCCCAGGAATGTGAAACCCTCCCCTTCACACTATCTCTTCAGCCACGTATCCTGCTATTTCTACTCTGACTGGCACATGGCACTGGTAGTAATCCTCAGATCACTACCTTTGAGGTCCTACTTTTCAACTTACTTCCTAACTCCCTATATTCTGCTTTTAGGACCTCATCCCCTTTTTTTACCTATGTCATTTGTACCAATGTGTACCACAACCACTGGCTGTTCACCCTCCCCTTCAAAATGTCCTCTAGCCACGCTGAGACATCCTTGACCCTAGCACCAGGGAGGCAACATACCATCCTGTAGTCTCGTTTGCGGCCACAGATATGCCTATCTATTCCCCTTACAATTGAATCCCCTATAACTATTGCATTCCCACACTTTTTACTCCTCCCCTGTGCAGCAGAGCCAACCATAGTGCAACGAATTTGGCTGTTGCTGCTTTCTCCTGAGAGGCCATTCCCCCCAACAGTACCCAAAGTGGTAAATCTGTTTTGCAGGGGAATCAGCACTGCTTGCCTGGTCCTCTTGCTTTGCTTGGTGGTCACCCATTCCCTTCCTGACTGTAGACTCTTAGCCTGCGGTGTGACCACCTCTCTATACGTGTTATCCACAATACTCTCTGCCTCGTGGATGCTCCACATTGTCCCCAGCCGCCGCTCCAGCTCCAAAACCTGGGCTTCCAGGAGCTGCAGCTGGAGACACTTTCTGCACACATGCTGGCCCTGGGCACTGGAAATATACCCGGCTTCCCACATAGAACAGGAGCACACCACGATGGAATACTCTTCTTCATTCAAAAAGCTCAATACCATCCAAAACAAAGCTGCCCATTTGATTGGGACCCCATCCACCACCTTCAACATTCTCCTTCCACCACTGATGCACAGTAGCAACAGTGTGTACCTCACCTACAAGACGCACTGCAGCAACTCACCAAGGCTCCTTCAACAACAACTTCCAAAATGGGGCATCTAGCACCTAGACGGACATGGGCAGCAGATGCATAGGAACGCCACCAAGTTCCCCTCCAAGCCACACACCATCCTGACTTGGAACTAAATCACCATTCCTTCACTGTCACTGGGTCAAAATCCTGGAACTCTCTTCCTAACAGCACTGCGGGTGTACCTACAACATGCAGACTGCAACAGTTCAAGAAGGCGGCTCACCAGCAGCTTCTCACGGGCAATTAGGGATGGGCACATTGGCATTCTACTTATGAACTACTTTCCACCTGTACTGTACAGCGAAGCCTACAGATTTGAAAGTCTACACACCTGTCACGTTGATGACATCTCATTGGAAGTGCAGTCTGGCACACCATATGCCAGTCCCAGTGGTTCAGTGGAGTTTAAGATACTGGAGTCAAAACAGTAACACTGTTTTTCTCTCCACAATTACTGCCAGACCTACGCTTTCCAGCACTTTCCGATTTTATTCCAGTTTCCAGTATCTTCAGTATTTTATTTTTATTAAGATCCCATGAAACTATTTGATGAGCAGACAGTTCTCCTGCCCTTTGCCAACATTTCTCCCTCGAGCAAAACAACAACGAATAGATTAATTAGGCATTTATCTCCACTCCATGTTGCATGTTAAAATATTCGATGCTCTAGCGTACACAACAGTGTATTCAAATTTATTCTTCTAACACGTTGCAGTGAGATGTGATTATATCTACAGAAATGCAAGTCCAGTTATCAGCCTAAGGGCTGAACTGTGGTCACAAACTTAATACAATCTTATATGTGAAGGTATATAGATGCATCTCCAATGTCCAACTAAATAAGAAGATATTTGGGGTACTGCTTATACAAGATTTACACAGTCGTTACAGATGCAGCTCAAATCTTTTCTATCCACCCGCTCAGGTTACCCATTTATTTAAATTCCAGTTGAACTATGGAAAAAAAAAATACTCGAGAGGTAAAGTTTCTGCAGAGAAGCTCCCTGCAGAGAGGTGAGCTTTTCCCAGATAAGGAAGAAACAGTCCCGGTTACGGAGGGCAGCGGCCCGGGGGGGGGGAGAAGCTATCAAACAGGGAGGGAGCAAGCTGCCTGGTCCCTGCTCCCGGGCTGATCGCCTCCTTCAGCCGCTGTGTGTCGCTCAGAACTCAGCCCCGCATCCAATCCCTTCTTTAATTACAATCCCTGAAGACTCGCCGTTCAATCATCACAGTCTCGATTCACATCACAGTTGTTGCTTTCCGTCAGGATCGTGAATTTAATTTTGTTCAATTACAAATCACATGCAGGAAACAAAATCAAGGACAGCTCATCACTAGACCACGGGATGGTAGATGTAAACAGATAAAGTGGACAGCAATTTATGTGAAACTTTATTTTGTAAAAGAGGGTTTTTTGTTTACCTGTCCGCTGGGGAGTACGAGAAGCAATGGCAAACTTTAGACGTTGTTATCCAAACAGTAATTGAAAAGACAGCAGTGAATGGGCTCCCTGTTCTACTCACGGGCTCCAAACAGAACAGGTACCTGATCCTTCCACCCCTTCGGGGCGGGGTTAACATGCATTACATCAGCTAAAATTGGCTGTCCTGAGGAAAGTGTGACTTTCATATCATTACCAGCCTTCAACTTCACACTGGAAACTTGAAAATGAAATAAATTTCAATTAGTATGCTATATTAACCTCATCTATTTGTCATATGACAGCACATTTTAAGTTCTGTTTTAGACTCCAGCTGTGGATCAGGGGCAGGATTTTCCCCTCTCAGTCAGGAAGTCCAACAGCACGAGTTACTCGAGCACTGGGGTCAGTTAGCTGAGATGGCTAGAGTGTGTGTGGTACAGAATGATGCCAACTGCGTGTATTCAATCCCCATACTGGCTGTGGTAGTTATGGAGGCCTGCCTCCTTGCTTTGCTCCCCTGCTTGATGAGGAGTGCTGCCCCTCAAACTATGCAACCAATTATCACTCTCGAATGGAAATACTCAAATGGCTCTTTGTAAACTATGGTTAATTAATCTAGGATCACAGTATAGTAGAGAGGAAGTGAAGTACTGTCAGAGGTACTGCTCTAAACAAGGCCATGTCTGCAATGAAAAAGAAATCCCATGCCATTGTACAATATTTTATCCCTTAACCAAATTGTCTAATCCTGTTCCACAGAGTACTGTCCTCGGCATAACCACCTTCAATTGTTTCATCAATGATCTTCCCTCCACCATAAAGTTCAGAAGTGAAGTGGTTCACTGATGATTACACAATGTTCAGCATCATTCACAACTCCTCAGATACAGAAGCAGCCATGTCCATATGCAGCAAGAGCTGGACAATATTCAGGATTGGGCTGATAAGTGGCAAGTGAGATTTGTGCCATGCAAGTGCCAGACAATGACTATCTCCAACAAGAGAGAATTCAACCATCGCCCCTGGATGTTCAATGGCTTTACCATCACTGAATCCCCTACTATCAACATTCTTAGATTTTCATTGACCAGAAACTGAACTGGATGAGCCATATTAATATTGTGGCTACAAGAGCAGGTCAGAGGCTGGGAATTCTGCAGAGAGTAACTCATCTCCTGACTCCTTAAAGCTTGTCAATGTCTACAAAGTCAGGAGTGCTTGATGGGCACCCCATCCACCACCTTCAGCATTCACTCCTTCCACCACCAACAGACCATGGCAGCACCATGTACCATCTACAAGATGCAAAGCAGCTCAGTAAGGGTCCTTCCAAACATGGGACCTCTACCACCTAGAAGGATAAGGGCAGCAGATGCATGGGACCATCACCACCTGCAAGTTCCCCTCCAAGCTGCAAACCAGCCTGACTTGGAACTATATTGCCACCATTCCTTCGCTGTCATTGGGTCAAAATCCTGGAATTCCCTTCCTAACAACACTGTAGGTGGATCTACACCACATGAACTGTAGTGGCTCAAGAAGGCAGGTCACCGTCACCTTCTCAAGGACAATTAGGGATGGGCAATAAATGCTGGCTTAGCCAGCGACACCCACATCCCATGAATGAATAAAAAATCATTGTCATTGCTGGTTGTAAGACCTTGCTGTGCCTGTGCCCAAATTGTCTGCTCTATTTGGCTACCAAACAACAATAGCTCCACGTCAAAAGGAATTTATTGGCTTTAAAATGCTTCAGGGCATAACAAAGACATGAAATGGACGTTCTCTGCTTCTTAACTTTTAATGGTGCTGACTCATGCTTGTTGAATTCCAGACACTGGCTACACCTCACTACCTTGCTTGTGCTTATTTTTCATGAGGCACCTAACCTGGTAAGTGTTATCAGACTATTTAATTGAAGAGAGACTATCCTATTGAAGTGTCAGTCTGAACCGGAACTCATCTGATACCTACACATGTACATTTTCTACGGTGAGTGAAAAACTTGCTAATTTTCCACTCTCTATCTGAGAACCAGTTAGGTTGCTAGAAAGTGTCTTTGTTCCAAGAATTTAAATTACAAAAGTAAAATCCAGAGAACAAGTTTGCATAAAATACAGAAACAATTAGCTGTTAAGCCAGCTTCCACAGAGAGAAAGCGAGTTAACATCGAGGTCTCTGACCTTTCCTCAAAATAAGCTTTTGTTGTGATAACCATATTGTTCACTCACTTTGATGGGAGTAAACTTGTCCACAAAACCAACAATGAACACCAGTATTACCACCAGTCACAAAATTCTGGTTCTTTGGAAGAGCTATCCAGTTAATTTCACTCCCCTACTGTTTCCCCATATCCTTGTATTTGTCTTTCCTTTCAAATATTTATCCAGTTCTCTTTTGAACATTACCATCGAATTTGTTGCCACCACATTTTCAATCAGTGTATTCCAGATTACAGTAGCTGCGTGACGATCTTGTCCCTCTAAAAATTCTAATGCACACACTTATTTAATTACAGATAAACTTGAGTTTTCTATGCTTTCCTTCAGAGAAATAAAAGGAATGTTTGCCCCTTAGGTGCCTACATGGTCTTGAACAGGGATGCATTGTTATTGGCCAACTAGCCCTGATATGGTACTTCTGCCTAACTGTATAATGTTGGGACCAAAGAGTTTAATGCAATGTCACATGTCATGCAATTATGTGGTCTTCATTGAAATAAGTAAGAAACTAATCACACAACACAACCACTTAGTTTAAATAGCTTAACAACTATTTTCTGTGTGGTTTCTAAAATATAAAATCTTGAAACTATTAATTATATTGCTGCACATTTCCCTGCCTCAAAGTTCTTAGCAATGTGTATACATGTATGTATGAATTTTAAGGCAGCTATCTTAGGAAAGAAAAGAAACATAATATTTGATTCAAGCAAAGGGATATAATCTGGTTCTTCATGCTCCCCACTCTCTTTGTTAAAATGGAATATTCCACTACTCTGATCAAATGTCTTAATTTAACATTGGCAAAACAAGTTTACATATCAATTGCAACGCTTTTGAAGTTAGGTCATTCAAGAGGACATCATTGAGCCTCTGCAGAAGCAGGTATCCAGACAAGCCGGTATGTCTGGGTGATGCCTCAAACTTTTACAATGAATTTCTACTTGTCATTTGCATGAACAGCTTTAAAAAACAGGAATAAAAACTTACAGGTTCCATCTATTTCTAATATTGAAAGGTTACTTAAACAGGAATGAAATTTTTTGAGACAGATATATTTCCTTATACATCATTTATTGTCAGTTAACTTTTTGATTTATATTCCCCACAATCACAATGTATCATATCACTATATTTATTTTGTTGGGCTCTGCGATCAGGGAGAACAGTTGATAATTTCTCTGCGTGAGGTTCAAATTTAATGATACTAAAAAGTCAAAACTGATAGTTCATGCAAGTGAACTACAGTGTATCATTTCGTTGGTTGAGCTGTTCAATAAAATTGGAGATATCACCATTTGATTGCATCAAAGTTAAATATGCATTGTTTTGTAGGAAAATGGCAGAAACTTGATATAACAGGGATTTGGATATAACAACTTATCTTACATAACTTTAATATAGCAAAATGTCCCCAAGTGCTTCACAGAGGATAAATGGTGATGGTAACCTGCCTTCTGAGGGTCTGGATCAGTAAAGAGGAAGATGCCAAGCTGTGTTAAGACACCCACATCTACCATGCACTATGGAGAGTAATGATTGACCGTGGCCTGACATTTGGCTGCACCTTTTAACCAGTATGCTGCAATACTGAATTGTGTGATGGTGCTGTAAAATGACACAAAGGTAAATCTTTCCACAACCAACACTGCCCTCAATTTTATAACCATCTATTGAGCGCCACCACAACTTCAGCGTCATCAAAGAGGATGCACCATCTGTCATGTCATGGCTGCATCCACAATTCATTTTCCCTACACACCAGCCCACCACTTCAGCCTTGATGAAGGTTATTGACACCTTTTAATATTCACCAAAGGCTTTCTAAATATTAGTTGCTTGCCATATTACATGCCACTTTAGTTGTCCCATTCCTTTAAATTTAATTGACAAATAATTTTTCTCTTCGGACAGTAGGATCATTATTAAATGGCACTTTGGGTATACCTACACTACATGGACTGCAGCAGTTCAAGGCGGGGGGTCACCACCACAATTAGGGATGGGCACCCAGTGCTGGCCTAGCCAGCAAAGCAACAGATCCAGTAGAAAAAAATTTTAAAGGCCCACCGGAGTTCGCTCCTGAAGTTGTGAATAAATAAGTAAATGAGTTAGACCAGAAAATTAAGTGTTATTAGCACGTGGGAATTCAGTGGGTCTAAGTAGAACTGTTTTATATCTAAAGACAAAAATTGCCCCCAGTGTTTAATTTATAGGCATTAGCAGATTTCCAATGGCGCTCATGGAAAGTTGGGTCACACTCTCTCTCATAAGGACAGGACCATTCGGCTGTATGTTATTGTGCTGCCAATGTAAAACTCTTTCTAATTAAACAGGCAAAGACTAATATATGTTAAACAAACTGAGGATGAGATCGATTAAATTTGAAGATTTTCTTCAGTGAGAGAAAATGGCAGATTGAAAGCTGCTTGCAAAACTCATGGGGCAGAATTTTGCCGTCAGTGAGCAAGGGGCGGGGCCCGCTCGCCGACGTGTAAAATGACATGGGATGACATCAGGCAGAACCCCCGACATCACCATGCCCCATTTAAATTTTCAGGAAGGTGGGGGTGCAGCAAAATCAGCTGGGGACCCGCCGACCTGTCAATGGCCAATTGAGGCCATTGACAGGATCATTTAAACAATTGAAGGACCTGCCCATCCAACCTTAAGGTTAGCGGGCAGGCCAGGAGTCCCGGCGGCAAATAGAGAAAACATGAAACCTCAACCAGCGGCGGGATGAGGTTTCATGCAGGGTTTTAAAAATTTTAATAAAGTTATTCTGTAAATTATGAACATGTCCCATCTCACGTGACATTGTCACACGAGGGGGACATGTTAGGGAATTTTTGTTTTCTATTTTTAATGTTTTTCAGTGCGGAAGTGATCTCCCTGAGGCTGCACTTAGCCTCAGAGAGGTGTGTGCTCTTTTGTGCGCATGCGTGAAAGAGCGTACTCTCGCTTTTGGGGAATTCCCCCCCCCTTACCCGCACAGGAAGCGCATAGCGCTTCCCACCGGACATCACACTGGGCGGACTCAGCAGGTCTGGCAGCATCGGTGGAGAAGAAAAGAGTTGACGTTTCGAGTCCTCATGACCCTTCGACAGAACTGTTCTGTCGAAGGGTCATGAGGACTCGAAACGTCAACTCTTTTCTTCTCCACCAATGCTGCCAGACCTGCTGAGTTTTTCCAGGTAATTCTGTTTTTGTTTTTGTTTTGGATTTCCAGCATCCGCAGTTTTTTTGTTTTTATCACACTGGGCGGGCCTTAATTGGCCCACCCACATAAAATGGCGGTGTGGCCCGCATCACTGGCGGGGATCGGCTTCCCACCTGCCGGAGGTTAGGTTGGGCCCAGAAAATTCTGGCCCATGGTGTTGTTTAGAACAAGGACAGATTGCTAAGTTCAGTTAACATCAGAAAATATTCTGCCTCCTGCACCCACAGGTTTTTGTCATCGTGGGAATTTTATTGGTACTTTGCAAACAATTGTTCTCTTTTTTTGAATTGTAACACTTGAATTTGTGAATTGACAAATATAGTCAACAAAATGCTCACATGCGTAGAGTACATACACACATACACACACACACACAAACAAAAAACTTTCATTTGTGCTGCATGGTAGGTATGGGGATTCCCCATTGTATTAGCACATGGGAATTATATGTAAATCCAGTGAGCTCAGGTGTGTGTCTCTTTGAGCATGCAAGTCCAACTGCAGCTTTGTCTGAGGGTGGGGCGGGGAGTGGCGGTGGGGGGCAGGGTTTAGGGTAGGGCATATTCACTATATAGGAAAAAGTCCTAATGGGATTCCTGCCTCACAGATGGAATGGACTGCTGTTATATGGTGAAAGTCAGCAGCCCAATGCAGCTCCATGCAATATCCATGGACAGCATAAGGGCGGTGCAGCTCAGATTGACTTCCTGCAAGACAATGCAAATGCCTCTGAACAGCAGAGCCCCCTCAGGCCTAGCAAGGCATATGCAGGCTAGAAAAGAGCACACCCTGTACCCACATGAAATGGGACAGTTGGGCAGAAAAAGCTGAATGTCCATACAAAATGTAATTTTTTCACGTGTCATGTATGAGGTAGTAGGGTTTCAGTTTTCATAGAAAAGCAAATTGAATTTTGCAATGTGATCCCAAAGCAGCAATAAAGTTCTTGAAATTAAATGTAACAAAAAGGAATTTAGCTCTTTGCGCTGAGGCAGTAGGGTGGTTTTTCAGTTATACGTTCTACTTTGAGTTGTCACTTTTTCTGCTTGCTACCTTTCTGAGTTTTGTAGTTTTGTACGTATGGTTTACTCAGGGGTTGTTAAGCAGTGGGGAGATGATGGGACAGGAGAGTGGGATGGAGGAAGCTGCAGCAGAAGAAAATAGGGAGCAGCAAAGAGAAATGGAGCAGAATGCAGGTAGTGAGCCATCATTAATTCTCCTCCTGTGACTTTTTACTAAGTGGCATATTGTTATTCTATGCTGGCAATTATAATACAAGTGCAGAAAGAGTGTTAAGATTCCCAGTCCTTTCAGGATCCTGCACACAGGAAATTCCAGAACCTGTTCTCCTCATCTGTAGCAGTGTTGGCGGTAATATCAATTCCTTCATAGAGCAGGGAAGGAGCAGAACTAGAACAGGACGCTAGAAGGTCCATGAATCCTTAAACCCAATTCACAGGAAAATAATTTGTTCTTTTGTGCAGCCCTCCCACCACATCTAGAAATTGGCAACCCATAGATGATAAATACTCCGGGGAATAGCTTTTATTCCCAGTCGGCTCCTTATCCAAATGCCTGCAATTAGTTACTATTGATCGCTTGCTATAAAAGCAAAATGCTACGGATGCTAGAAACCCAAAATAAAAACCAAAAATACTAGAAATACTCAGCAGATCAGACAGTAGCTATGGAGAGAGAAACAGAGTTAACCTCGCCTTTCATTAGAATTCCTGCTTCTGATTCCCATTGTCTGTGTTACAGGAATCATGTTCGTCGCCCGAAAAGAAAATGTTTTAACAGGCTTTTCTTTCTGTCATTTTATAAGTTGTTATTTGTACAAAAGCTCAGTTCAATTGGTAACACTCTGGGCCAATGGTTTGTGAAGTCAAGCTCCAAACCAGGACTTGGGTAGACAGTTTAGATTGGTACTTCTGAGGGAGGGAATCCACTGGCAGAAGGGCCATTGACTGAGATTTGGCAGATGTAAGAAATCTCATGGCACCATTTAAAAATGAGAAGCAAAAAGACCTGGTCAAGATTCTTCTCTGAAGGTAAAGCACCAAGAGTATTATGGGATGTTGCTGATACAGAATGGCTGCTGCTCTTGGACAAATAATAAGTCATTGCAGTCCAAAAGTAATTTATTGTGTAAAATGCTTTCAGATGTGTTTTTCTTTTGTTCTTTATTTAAAACAGGGGATACCGTCCTCAGATAAAGAGCATGACTTCAGAGCATAATTACCCGTTATTACAATTTAATCTTTTGGTCACAAAGGAGTAGGGTACCACTAACCAGTGCTTGCATATTGTTTACAAACAGCCAAAATCTACCTTCAACCATAACATATTATGCATGTTATCTGTTTCAGTTAAGTAGCTATAAATGCTATTGTTTTATGTTTTTATGGCTTAATTATAGCTTCTCCATTTCGTTCTGTCCTATTGCCGAGAACAGCTTTATCTTGTGTAGAAGAAATTTACTTCCGACAACTGCCATCCGCCATATTATCATCATAGAATTAGCCTTATATCATAAATAGCAATTGCAGTCATTGAAGTGGGGAGGGAAGGGTACATTGTTATCAGTTTTGAGAAATTTTTACAAAATGTCTGCAAAGTTACCATGGAAAATCTGTATTTCTGCTCCTCTGATTTTATCCAGCCATTTGCCAATTCAAACAGACCAAGAAGATCTCGAAGTCAATCAATAGTCTTTCCTGAGTTAATTGATTCACACCTGGACTGCTTTTAGGGGAAGATGTAATTGGCTTCAGCGCACCAGCAGTAAAAGTGGAGAAAAATGGTCAAGCTTTCGGTTCCAGATCACTGTCCAGCAGCTCCCACTGGAAGTGCATGAACATCAGGTAAGAATGGCTGTTGATAATTCACGACTGAATAGCTTGCAGGCACATACTGTCAAGGTTTCGACAAGGGTGCTATAAGGCAAATGGTGTCCATGCATCTTGCAAATTGATCAACACTTTCAGGAGAAGATAGAAAAATTGATTCAGAATTAAAAAAAGGAAATATGTATTTATCTTCATGTGACCTTCCGCATTTGACCCTTAACAGTCATTGATCCAAGCTCAGTAGTTTATTGCAACAACAATATCTCACATCAGGTCAGCTCCAAATACAGTCTTTGTGATGTCAGAGGACAAAATGACAGCATGCACCTCTCACCGGCTGTGCAAATATCTGGGAATATTTTGAAGAAGACACTTGTTTTTCCAAAGTCCAAAGGTGGCATCAGTCAATATGGCTGATGTGCATTAGAAAAATCAACTTCACTTGTCTCCGGTTGCTTTTTATCATACCAAGAGAATAACTAGCAGTGCTACTGTGATCCAGGGTATGCTTAACATCCTATTGCTGGCAGATGAAGAGAACCTGTGGGGCTTTTTAACCACGAGCACTGCATTTGTGTGGTTCGTTGGCACTTCGATGTTGCAGATCATCCCTTCACAACAGGAAGTGCACTCCTGGAACAAAAACAAAATGCTTCCTGATTAAATATTTCCACTGAAGTTGCATCCAGCTCCAATTACAAACTTCTAGTGCATGCATAAGAACCATCTGTTCCTAGTGGCATTCATTTCCAGGATACTTCACTGCTTACAGTTCTACAGTGTTTGTGCCTATCTACCTGGTCTCTACTCTCTCTTTCGGATTCCCTTCAAACTACCAAGATAAAATCAAGGGCTGATGTGTACAAGCTGGCCTAATTAAAGTCTATTGAGAAAATTGTCAGAAAAAAACTCAGTTTCTCTAAATTGCATCTATTCATAATTGGTCAAAGAGTTCTACCTCATTCTGGCAACACCAAGTATAGAAAAGCCAGTGATACATTTGGAGCATTTGGCAACTAAAATATAGACGACAAAAAGTTTTAAATCTGAATCCACCAAGCATTCAAGCAGTTTCTACCATTTACAAGATGCACTGCAGCAACTCACCAAGGCTCCTAAGGCAGCACCTTCCAAACCCATGATTGCTATCATCTAGAAGGACAAAGGCAGGAGATACATGGGAGCACCACCACCTGGAAGTTCCTCTCCAAACTACTCACCATCCTGACTTGGAAATATAATTGCCGTTCCTTCACTGTCACTGGGCCAAAATCCTGGAACTCCCTTCCTAACAGCACTGTGGGTGTACCTACGCCATGTGGACTGTGGAGGCTCAAGAAGGCAGCTCACCACCACCTTCTCAAAGGCAATTCAGGATGGGCAATAAATGCTGGCCTAGCCAGGGATGCTATCATCCCATGAAAGATTTAAAAATATATCAACAGCTTTATGGCACCTTTTTAAAAAAAATTGACATTCCTGTTCAGGTCAAGATGAAGTTTATTTATGATTTCATTTATGCAGGGCTTTAACAGGGAACACTGGTGAAATGCCATTAGTTCATACATGGTGCCTTTGGTTATATACTTAAAAGAATCCTACAGCACAAAAAGAGACTATTCAGCTCATTATGCCTGTGCCAGCTCTTACCATATGACCAAACTTCCTGATGTGATGGCAGCCAACTGAATAACATTCCTCCTTTGAAACACATCTTTTCGAGACTGATTCACTCCTGCCATGGCTTGTAAATCTGTGGACTGTAAGGCAATACTCTGTATCTGTGCCATAAAAAGACAAAAATTAAGATTTAGACTATTTTTCCATTTACAAACCACTTGGGAGCCATAAAAACAAGTCATCCAAAATTTCTCAGGGATTTTTTTCCTCTATATAGTAGCCATAAAAAATATATAGTGCTCGTAAAGTGTAAATTCCTAACTTTGGTCCTTTTAGGCAAATAAAGTGTAGCCTAATACACAAATGGAATGGCTATTACTACCTTAATACCTGGTTAAAGCTGTAACAAAGTCTCGAGGTCACATACCTTTACACTTTGGTCACCACATTTTCTGCATTTTTCTACATTAGGTATTTATCGTACAAAAGTGTTCTCTATCTTTTGACAGCTTTTCATACTTGTTATTCTCCGATATAAACCCACAGAGTAGTTCCCATTATTAAGTATTTACAGAGTTTCTGTATGTGATATTGATATAATGAGGCTTCTGTCAGGGTTAATTTGAAGCATTAACATTTTACATTGCTTCATATATCATGTGCAATTAAATGATCACTGAAAGCATTCACTAAGCTACTCCTTTTCTCTTCTCTGCCAATTTTTTTCCTTCCCTCTCAACATCATTTCGTGCTTGCTAAGGTATGTATCTGCAACCACGCTCCAGTTTTTTTTTAAGATGAGCTTTGACAGTGAGTGTCGGAAAGCATTTCCACTCTGGGAGCTGGGATTGAACTTGAGCCTATCTTCACCTGAAACTTTCACATGCATAGGCTGCTTCCACTTTGCCAGAGGAACTGAGGCAATTTCTTTTATAGAATTTTACAGCACGGAAGGAGAACATTCCGTTCATTGCACCTGTGCCAACTCTTCGAAGGAATTATCCAATTTGTCCCCCTCCCCCCGCTCTTTTCCCAGAAGACTGTCATGGTGCGATAGGACATCTCATTGGCTGGATTAGTAGTTTAGTACCCCTTCAAGCATCCCATCTAAATTCAGTTAACTCAGCACAAACCAAACCTGCAATCTTCCTTTGAACATAAGAAATAGGAGAAGAAATGGACCATATGGCTGCTTGAGCCTTCTCGCCATTTAAAGTGATCACTAACTCAACTCACTTTCCCGCCCTCTCTGCATTCCCCTTGATTCCCTGAGAGATCAAAAATCTGTCTATCTCAGCATTCACACCCTTCTAGGGTACCGAATTCCCAAGATTCACAATCCTTTGGGTGAAGAAATTTCTCATCTCAGTCCTAAAGGATCATCTTCTTATCCTGAGACTGTGCCCCTGTGTTCCAGATTCCCCAGCCAGGGAAACAACCATAAGACCATAAGACATAGGAGCAGAAATTAGGCCATTCTGCACATCGAGTCTGCTCCGCCATTCAATCATGGCTGATAAGTTTCTCAACCCCATTCTCCCGCCTTTTCCACATAACCTTTGATCCCCTTAACAATCAAGAACCTATCCACCTCGGTCTTAAATACATTCAATGACCTGGCCTCCACAGCCTTCTGTGGCAATGAATTCCATAGATTCACCACTCTCTGGCAAAGAAGTTTCTCCTCATCTCTGTTCTAAAAGGTCTTCCCTCTACTCTGAGGCTGTGCCCTCGGGTCCTAGTCTCTCCTACTAATGGAAACATCTTCCCCACGTCCACTCTATCCAGGCCTTTCAGTATTCTGTAAGTTTCAATCAGATCCCCCCCACCCTTCTAAACTCCATCGAGTTTAAACAACCTCTCAGTATCTACCTGTCAAACCCCATTTAAAATCTATCATGTTTCAATGAGTTCACCGCTAACGCTCTTCTGAACTTCAGAGAGTACAGGTCCAATTTATTCATCCGCTCATTATAGGACAAGCCTCTCATCCCAGGGATCAATTTATTGAACCTTTGCTGTACTACTTCCAAGGCAAGTATATCCTTCCTGGGATACCTTAGAGATAGTGTAATTAGACAGGGGCAATTAGTAACCTCAGAGTAAAAGAAAGCAAAACATGAACATAATACAACTGAATTTGATATTAAGTTTGAGAGCTTCATATTTGAGATCAAAACAAGAATCTTAAACCAAAGCTTATTACATAGATTTGAGGGAAAAGCAGGATAGATTTGATGCATGGAATCCAGTGCTGGGACATGGCTTTGTTAAATTCACTACAGTAAACTATACTTTTCTAGTCATGGTAGCCAATTGCCAGAAAATACTGTTCCATGGATAATGTTAATAAAGACTAATAAAAATTAATGAACAATCAGACCAGATATGATGAGAAGAAAAAGATACACAGATGTAAAAGTTACAGTAATGGTAAACAAGAAGTGATTCTTGGGTAACTTGGAACTTCCCTTCTCCTGTATTTGTCATGAAGCTGTTAATGGATATAATATCATTGGAAAATATTTTTCTTTTAAAATAGAGGTTTAGTCTGTGGGTGTGTCTTAATTGGATTAAAGCCAGCTAGCTAGTCTGGGTGCTTTGATGTGTACTAGTTTTGATATGTGAGAGAGATAGCGTGCATTTGCATTTTTTGAATACAGCATTCAAGAAGTGGGTTGAAAAGTGACACCTAGCTAGAAGATACCAAGCAATATGTTTGTATTACTAATAAAATTGGTACTATGAAATGGGTTTTATTGTTAGGGAGGTTTAGTTCAGAGGTTGGTGATACAACGAGAATTTACATTCAATGGGTGGTGGTAGGCATGACTTTAGCAGTTTTCGGGTGTGCAGAGCTGAGGCAATGTGAGATCAAAAGACAGCTGTAAGCCTCCAATTGACTCCACAGGAATCAAAGTGAAAAGAACCTCATTTTAAATTTGTAAGGTGAAAATGCTTTGCTTGGTGTTCGGTTAAGTCTATGGGTTGCTGTTGCCTTAATGGAGATTAGTTTGAGAATTTGTTAAAAGTTATGGTAGTAGTAATCTGAAGCCATGTGTATATATATTTTAACCTGTGTAAATTAGTAAAATGTTTCATTTAGTTTAATGTAAAACCTTAGAGAGCTAGTGGTCTGACTCCTGAATTTAGAGGCGTAGCTCAAACATAACACTTAAAATGATACGTTATGATAGTTGTTTAAAGTTTCCCGAAGGGATTTTTTAAATAACTCACCTTTACCGACTACATCGGTCATAACATATTATTTTAAACGTTCCCCCACCCGCCTTTTAATAGATCTTTCAGGATAAGATGAGTATATTGGTGTACAAATATCCCATGTCAAGTAAAAGCAGAGCTCAAGTTCCACCCCTCACATAAAAGTCAAGGGCGAGCCCCCCTCTGCATGGCAGGTTCGCACCGCAGCCATTAAACGGCCAATAGCCCTTTAATCAGCTAGAGGCGGGACATCCGCCCCTCACTAAGTGGAACTCCCACCTCAGAGAGCTGCCAGCCAATCAGAGGGCCAGTAACTCTCATGTCCCAGCACTGCCACCGGGTGTGGTGGTCACTGCTGGGATTGCAGCGAAAGCAAAAGGAAGTCATTCAGTTTTGGAGCCGCGATGCAAGGTGAGTTTAGGACCAGGCTGGCAGGAAGCAGCAAGGGGGTGGAGGTATGGTTGGCAAGGGCAAAGAGGGAAGAATTGTTTGGGGATTTGGGTTTGTGTTTTGTGGATGAGGATGTGTTTGTTAGGCACAGGGCACCCATCAAGGAGGCCTTCACCACCACCCCCCCCTCCCCACACTTGCCTGGCCATGAAGGGCTGGGTACTTGGTAAAATCCCAGTGGGAGGAGGCTCTTCAGTACCCATTAACTGGCCACTTAAGGGCTTCAAGTAACCCGCAAATGAATGGGCTGCCTGGTGCCTGCCCAGTCACTGGTATAATTGCAGCTGGGATGGTTGGGGTTAGGTAGATGCCAGGAACAGCACTACCACATGGCTCCCAATATTACAGCCTTGGCTGCCATCCTGTCCCCAGAGGGCTGTAAAATTCTAGCCAATTAAGACTTCGTCTCACCTCCATTGCAATTTTACCAGTGACAGGGGACCCTCCTTCAAGTGGGGAGGCCACCAGCTAAACCCTAGTGATCCAGTGATGGGCTCCAGGGGAAGGCAGATTCCTTTTTGAGCATTCTTTGCCTCCCCCACCCATAGGGGCCTCAAGGGGCTATGGCCATTCCTGCGGCATAATCATGCATGCTGTCAGTAACCTAAGGTCTTGCCTGATTGCCCTGGTGACCCTATATCCAATTTACCTGTCTTCGAGGGCACATAGTTGCCCCCTCATTCTCCAGGTGCTCCAGGATCCATCAGTGACAGTGCTGAGCCTCTGCCCCTGTGATGGGGCTGGCAGCTCTTGGGTTGGGCCATCATCTTTAAGGCAGCCCCAGTGTCAGCCACTCAATTGGCTGCTGCTGACAAAATTCAGCCCCTGGTCCTGCCACCCATTGAAGCAAGCTCACCCTTTGCTCCCATTTCATCTCCAGCAGTGGGACCCATGCCACGTCCAAAAATTCCCAGCCATAGATCCAAACAGGACAGAAGGTCATTAAATAATACTGGAAGATATCTGAATTTTCTTTGAATTGGGAACTGGTGAAATGTATACAATTAATGTCAATTAGATCTGAAGAAAAACACCAATAAATGACTTTTAGAAAGGCCAATCACCATTAATTAAAGGGACACAGCTAGATAAGGCTTTAGAATGATTTTGTCCTCAAATGTTCAGTTGAAAATGTGACATGTGCATAATAAATAGTACTAGAATTTAAAATAAAAACATACTGAGGTGACTAGTCTCAGGTTGGGGCCTGCCATCTTTTTGCACAGCAACATACTAAAACTTATTTGTTTAGCCTCACTTCCTTGCATCCCATGGTTTTATTGAGTAATACGGGATCATGGAAGCAGAGGTTTTGGTGATGAGGCATCACATTTCAATCCTTAGCTTTAAACACATAAGGGTGGAAATGACTGTTAGTGATGACATACAAAGACCACGCTTGTATCAAATTCCTCCTTCCACTATTTTAGTGGTGGTGGTTGTGGTGGTGGTGGTGGTGGTGGTGGTGGTGTGTGGGGGGTTGCGGATGTTAAAATATATGGGTCGGTGCCTGAGAGGAATGTGATAGGATGGTGTTAAGCCATTATACAATTGTAATAGCCAACATTATGTTATACTGCTCCCTCTGCTGCGGAGGTGTAAATAAAGTTGTTCAATAATGGCTGCCTGTTGCTGGACATGTGTTGGTCTTACACAGTGCAATACAAAACAATCACCAACACGAATTAGAATAAAGATGGGATCTTTGGATGATATACTAGTTCTCTGCTGTTAAGTTATATAATTAATTCTAAAGATTTTCTATTAAGTTACAAGCAAAATAGTCTTATTCTATTTTTTTGAAGATTTATTCACTTCCCATTTAAAAGCCATTATGGTTTCTGTCTCCACAGAGCTTTCTGAATGATTTATGTAGCTTTAGCATAAGCCCTCTGCGTTGTAGAGGTGGGGTTGTTTGCTGGGTTGACAGCCCACCAGCACTGAGGAAGCTAGCGGTGAACACCCTGATCTGATTTTCAAAGACTCACAGTTCTTCCACCAGAGGGCCAAGACAAAAAGCTGACAAATTATCAGCTCCAACAGGAGCCAAGACTAAAAAATAAGGAACTTAATCCTGCCTGGGATTCATTACCTGTCTAAAGATTTATGGCCTTTCAAAAGGCCTCAGCATCAGCTCTTAATGAAATTCCTAGGATAAGTACATGGCACAGAGAAAGGAACAGTGAGATATGTTAACAGGGTGAGATGAACAAATAGACTAAGTGGGAAGGGGGCACAACTTGAACTTAAACACTGAATGGCCTGTGACCTGTGTTATAAATTCTATGGCCAGAATTTTGAGGTTGGCAGGCGGACACGGTCAGTGAGCCCAGGAGCGGCCAGGAAATAGCCCACTGCTTACATTTGGTACCTGACCGCGATTTCACACTGGCGGGCCAATTAAGGCCTGCCAAGTGTGAACGGCAGCTCCCCAATGGTGGGGAAGGGGCGGGCGGGGGCTTATCGGCCACGGCTCGAATGGCAACCCAGCGGCTGGTTTAAAACCGGCAGTCAGGCCCTGGAAGGCTGTCAGCGATGAAGACATCTTGGATGTTGTCAGCAGGAGAGTAAAAATTATTGATACAAATGTGGCTGCAGATGACAGGCGGGCGGTCAGGTCAGGTGGGCACTCGGCCCCCCCCCGATTTTCTGATGAGTGCCTCGCGGTCCTCCTGGAGGAGGTGGCTGCCAGGAGGGGCAACCATGTCCCCAGGGATGGAAGGAGGAGGCCACCGCACCTTACTAAAGGAGCTTGGGACGATGTGGCAGTGCTGGTCAGCAGCCATGATGTTGTGCGGCGCACCTGGGTCCAGTGCTGCAAGAGGTTTAATGACCTGCTGCACTCAGGAAGGGTGAGTGCAGTGTTGACATGGATCAATGTGTTGAAGTGTTAAGGGCTGGCCGTCCCCCAGTAGAGCTCAGGGGTGATAGAGTCTGAGGGGCAGTTGTCAATGACGCTGGAGCTGGCCAAAGGGGTTAACCCTGGCTGCTTGGCCTGAGGGCCTTGCAGCTCGAGGGCCGTGACTCTGATGTGCCCTGCAAGGTGCTTCTCAGCTGGGGTTGGCCAGGCTGCAATGGCGCTGTAGGTAGAGAGTGGACTAATCAATGCTTTGCTGTCCTTTCAGGAGAAGATGACCCATAACAGCATTGAGAGGTCACGGACAGGCGGAGGCCCCCAAACCTCCTAATCCTAACCAGATACTGGAGCTAACCCCTGGAACGAGCCGCAGGCATAGAAGTTGAGGGTCACTCTGACCTTCAGAGCTACTGGCATGGGGTGTCCATCCATGTGGTTGGAAGTGATCTCAGGCCCAATCATCTGACAGATGGAGATGTCTCCCTTGAGAGGCAGAACCTCTTTCGGCATTGCACCTCGAACATGTTGAGGTAGCTGCATCGCCGCCTGTAAACCCTGGCAGCAGGATAGTAGGTTCTTCTGCGGCCCCTTCCACCTTGGACTGCCAGCTGGCCCTGCACCCCTTGTTCCTGAGCCTCTCCTCCCACAGGCCGCTGCCCTGGAAGCTGCATTGGGGCACCTGGCCCCCTCTCCCTTCTGCCCCTGTCTTCGTCCTCAGAGAAAGTGCTACCAGCAGACACTACAATCCCCATTACCAGGGTAACAGAAGGCTATCTGATACCTGGGGAGGGTCCACACAATCTGAATTCTCCAGGGTCCTTGGAGATTCCAAGGAGTCATGAAATGAAGCCTGGAAATGCTAACAATGGAGGCCCGAACAGAGATGAAGCTCCCATATACCAATAAGTCACCAGCAGAAAACTATTTACCAAATTCCACACTCCTCACACTGGCAATGCCGCTAACCCTTTTTATCCCGCCAGTGGATAAGCTTTTGAAATTGTCGGCTGGCTGCCTGCCCGTTTTGCCCATGCGACGAACACGAAATCGCATGGGCAACTAAAAATCAGCATCAAATGACTTTTTTGCGGCCTTAACTGGCCTCCTAATTAATGACGGACGCGGTTCTGGCACCCGCACACACTCGCCGAGTGAAATATCGTGCGAGTGCACGATGACATCGAGTCACTCACCCAGCGTCATTGTGGGCTGTTTGACGCCGGAGCGTGTTGGGCGCGCACCCACAAGCCAAGTGAAGAATTACATGGGGCAGAATTTTATCTCAGAAACGCCACCAAACAAGGAAGCTGGTAAATCAAAGAATGACTGAGATGAGCTTTACATTCCATATTTACTAATTGAATACAAATTCCACCAGCTGATGTTGAGGGATTTGAACCCATGTCCCCGAGCACCAGCCTAGACTGCTGGATTATTAGATCCAGTGATATTACCATTATGCCACCATCTCCCCAAGATTTTGTGAAGATAATTATTAAAATTATATTAAGTATTTAATGAGCAGATTAGAGCAGCTCTAATCTTGCCTCACCTTTGGCATTCCTGACAGGAAAGGTTGAGTGGAGGGGATAAAAGTATTGTCCAATTTGTACTGTAGATTTCTCCCATCCCTGACAATAGCACGAGCACCAATGCATCACTTGACAACTGAAAGTTATGCTACACAGATTTAGGTACATTGGGAGAGACATCTGTCCCATTTATCTCAAACCTCCAACACAGGACTAAAGAAAAAGGCTAAAGTGCATAACAATAGTTGCTAACAGTGAACAACCAATATTTAAATTTCAATTTGAATTATTATTTCCTCCTAAAGCCTATCTAAATATTGTAATAACAATTTCAATGGCTGGCTCAAAGCAAGCATCAGAGCTATACATTGTTTTTTGATTTACCAGCCTACAAGTTTTTATGTAAAACTAAAACATCCTGTCACACTGACTGACCTATTAAAGCCTTTTTTAATGCTTCAGAGTGAAGCAGTTACTGGTATTGAAACAAACTATTTACAAAGAAGGCTTTGGACTATTAATCAGACCATAAGCTGTAAATCTTCCAAAAGAATTGAGCAACCATATACATTGGGCTACAAGATACTCACGTTGAGGACACCATTTGTCTTCAGCCCATCTGTTACACTCATAATTGTCCAAAGCATTGTTGCAAGTAAAGCACTTGAAACTGTTTGGAAATGGAGTCGCTGTGAAAAAAAGAGAAAGTTCAGAAAATTGTGGACAGCTAATCATTCTGTAGAACAGACATGATATCAAGTATGATGATCAGTATCTTAAATAAATACTTTTAGACCTGCGCTGAATGAAACACGCCTGCAGTCTTGCATCACTGGGTTGACATCTTCTTTGAAAAGAATACCTTCCCCACACTACAGATGAGAGTGAATGGGGAGGCATGCATTTACACCACACCTGCAGCACTACTGCACAGCAGCTTCCTTTGTATTGCTGTGGCTATGGTGTAAATGCAGCCAAATTTCAGAGAAAGGACCTGATCTGACAACAAAGCTGAGCACAGTGGCATTCCCAGCAGGCAACAGTCTCACTTTTCTTTGTGCCCAGGGTCAGTTTTGATAGGCAACAATAATTTGACTCCACAAAAGGCCATACAGCAGGTGGACATGTAACGCCTGTTGTGCCCAAAGGGTTAATGCACGAGGGCCATATTTGTTTTCACATTTGTAAGGAATAACAGTGAAATGAAAGTGAATAGGATATAATATATAAAGCATGAACATTCATCAGGAAACTCGTCAAGAAAACCCTCACCAATGTAATATATTGCTCCCAAAGTTCAAGATTACCAAGGTCATGTGGCCCTTCATCACAATATAGTTTGTTTCATCATTTATAAATAACCCCTGATCCAGACAGATTGGTTTCCATTTTAATTGATATTGAAGAATTTAACGGTAGTTTCACAGTTTCCAGCACTCATGCTTCACAGCAGTAAGAATTAAAAATTTAATCATTTTGTGAATAGTTTAGAAGTAGCATTGATTGCTCCAAACATGTTAGTAATCATGCTAGCCGACTCCTCTTCCTATTCCTTATATTCTTATGTTCAGTCGGATTGATATAGATACACACTGTAATATGGAAGGAAGTGCTGAACAATTGTGTAAGTAATTGCTGACTCCAACATACACTGTAAGTAAGGACAGGATTTTGGTGCCCATATAGGGGCAGGAATGGGAGGCGGGTAGGCACGGAATTTTCTGACGCCAGCTGGTTTGCCAGCTTCCCGCCGCTGTCCCAAATTCTGGCTATTTTCTTGAAGGCCAGATCAGGCCTGGAATGCCGATTTGTTAATCGAATGAGAGGCCAATTAAGGCCATTGATCAGGAACTAACTGGAATTTTCCAGTTTTCCTGTGAGTCGTCCCCCCCCCCACCGCCCCAGCATTGAGAGCACGGTGGATGCCTGGGCGGGGGGGGGGGGGGGGGGGGGGGGGGGGTAGTGCAACCTGCTGCCAGCAGACTGGGTGGCCAATGCTCCAATAACACTCTGAGGCCCCTCCAACCCTCCTCTACAAAGGTGGTGGCCACTTTTATTTCAAATATTTTGAAAGTGCTGAGAGGGTGTCTCAAGACGGTTGCTTCCTCTCTTTCCCTTGCTTGCAATGGCAGGCTGGAGCCCCTTCAGTGCTGGAGGGCCTCCTATTATCGTGAGCTCCCACCATACTTAATTGGACAATCCCACAAAAAGAAAATCAATGTCCGTTTACTGCTCCCGACACCGTGTGGGGCTGAGAGCAGCATTTGACCCTGACATCGCCGACCCAACTCAAAATGGAAAATCCTGCCTCGGGTGAAAAACACTCCCCAATATACAGTTTTCAGATTTACTTACGGGACATTGGTGGCCTCACATTATGAAAGTTGACATTTCTGGTAAACCCCCGATCCACTAGGTAGATGAGGAGCTGGAAGAGGACCACTCTTGTAAGACGGCAAGTTATGAGCATAGTACCTATAATATCATTAAGGATTAGCACCAGCTGCACCTATAAGAACAAGAAAGCATTACATCTTAGTGGAGCTAATTGCTGCAAATAAGAAACAAACTTCTCAAAAATTAATACTGCTGTGGCCCCATTTTCTATTTTACTCCTTCTTTCCTTTCCACCACCACGCACCCCTCCCACACCCCCAACATAAAGACCCAACCTATCAGACACCTCCACGGACACTGGCGATACCATTCCTTAGTATGCTTGATACCCTGGCATGGGGCTTGCTCCCTGCCCACCTAACATGATGATCAAGCTGTGCCTGTCAAACCCACCCATTCTTGGAGGTAGATTGTTGAATATTAAGGCACAAGTCCAGCATACTCTTTTTATAGCCATCAGGCCAATCTTGTTAATATTTTGATTATCTATTTTAAAGCTCACAAATATTGTAATGCTGGGAGTGTCTGGCATGAACAAGCATTGCCTATTGGAAGTTAGAGGCTTTGAAATGATTACAAAGTAAAATGACAATTAATTTTTTTCCAATATTACAACTTTATGGACATCCAAATTAGTTATCAGAAATCTAAGTACAGTCAAACCTACTTATATTGGACACAGAGGGTGAAAATTAATGCCCTTCCCATGGCAGGTTTGGTGGTGGGTGGCATTTAATCAGGGGGATGGTGGGTGAGGACCTTGCCACCTTCCTGTCACTGCCCCAGTTAAGTCCCTGATGGGAAGGCCAATGCACAGCCTTCCTGCTCCAGTGTCAACTGAGGCCCTTAAGTGGGCAATTAATGAGTCAGTGTATTCACCCAGCAGAAGGGAATTGCCAAACAGGGACCCCGAAAAGCAATCCCTGTTGGGGCTGCTTGCGTATTCTTTGTGGGGGGATCATTCAAAGTGATCAAGGGAACCTCAGGAAGGGGAGAGCCACCCCCTGTGACCTTGGTGCCAAGCCCCTCCCACCATCATTCTCCTGGGCCTGAGTCCATCGGTGATCTGGTGTAGTACCGGCAGCAGCCACTGCCTCCCCTGATGTGCACTTAATTTGGCAGGCCTTACTGAGAAAGGCGATGTGGGGCTTTCGCTGGCTCTCACCCAGTGGGCGGGACCCCCATTGCTTCCACTAAATACGGCCGAGATATGCTGCTCGTGAAAAACTGGACAGCTGCTTAAAATGAACAGAAGCTTGAATTTAGCTTGAATATCAAACCAAATCCACTGCGATCAAGAGTAAACTTATTTCATTTAACAGATACGAATCCTGCTTTAATCAAACAATTCATATCTACCTTAAGAAGCTGATTCTTCAGTTTGGGTGCCATGATGAGGTGTTGCGTGGTGTGTGTGTGCTACACACACACTCACACACACACACACACATACACTTTTACACACACACATTCAGACACTTTTACAAACATACTTACAGACACTTTTCTCACAGACACACACTTTCTCGTTCACACACACTCTCTCACACACACATAAGACATGATAAATAAGAGCAGTAATAGGCCTTTCAACCCTTCGAGCCCACTCCGCAAACACCCACACAGACACACACACACACACATACTCTACAGCTGATCAAGGTGTTTACATTTGTTTTTACTGCTATTTGTCTAAGTTTATGTGTGGTGGCTGACTTGCTGCTGAGCTGCCACTGAAGGAGGCATAAATTGAGCAGACATGCACAAATCAACCTGTTATAAGGTTTACAACCCGTTGTAAATAATAAAGAGGCTCCTGATGCTGCCAGCAATTCAGTCACAAATGCTGCATTGTACTGGGAGCACCTGGGGTTCTATGGTCATGTTGAGGTGGGTGAGGGAAAGGGGAGAAGGCATGATATTCAACCAAAAAAACCCTGAATCATTGGCACTGTAATTCTCTGACATTCCGAACATGAAATTCATTAAAAATCAATGCTAATTTTGCATTTGCAAGCAAGTTTTTAATTTGATTCTAAATCCTTCAAGTTTGCCAATTCCACCCTGTTTGTCCAGTATTAAAACAAATAGACCGGATTCATAAACATGCAGTGAGATCAGCCAGGCTCAATGGCTTATGACTTGGAGGAAGGTTTGAAAAGTGTTTCTTGCATTTTACAAATGGACTGATTTTCATTATATTAGTAATAAAATTGGTAGTAATTGGTTAATCCAACCCATCATTATGTCTTTGTTCACTGAACATTTCTCATCTATAATTGCAAGTATGCAATAGAATTATAGATGATTCATGACCACATGTTGTTACAATTGTGAGGTTTATAAGATTGTTATGTTTATGGAGTGTGCCTTTCTTTAATTTAGGGTAAAATGAAGGAAGGCAGGTGACCTGCTCTGAAGTCAGCCTGACAGCAAGCCTGGGTGGTTTGATTGTTAAAGATTAAAGAGGGCCCAGACTGCCTTAATGGGATGAAAGTGCAAGATTGCACATGCAGACAATGGCAGCAGCCTGTGTGCTAACAGTGTGACCAGATCCCAGAAAAATGTTGAGAATGTCAGGCTGTAAACAGCTGTGCTTTAAAATGCCCAATTACTTCCAAGAGAGAAGAGAGTTTAGATCTCAAGGATAGCAAATCAGCATTTCTACCTGGATACAAGGCCCATGTGATTCACATTGCCATGGAGATGGGCTTTGAGAGGGGATGGGTTTCTAAGGTGTCCCTGAAAACCCACAGGCACAGGCAACCTGCCAGTTTCTGGAGGAGAGAGAGAAACTAGAGGCTGAAAGTCTGTATGTTTTACTGTGCAGGAATGTGAGTGGGAGCTTGTGCTTGGATTGGAAAGATCAAATCCGTGAGTAGTTAAAATGAGGCTGGAAGATTTGCCCAGCTAGAGAAACAAGTCTCCAGGAAAACTCGCACTGTGAAAGTTGGTTTTTGGGTTAAAAGTTACCAGGCTAGGAAGGACAATAACAGAAGTAAGCACTCAGGAGCTAAGAATCACTTTGGACTGGGTCTGGAAAAATTGCGTGACAACTTAAGGGACAGTGTAAAGAATAGCTGTGAAGTGGGTTTTTCATTGGGGTTAAAAGTAAAATCAAAATCCTGTGGATCATTGACCAGAAAATTAACTGGATGAGCTATATAAATACTGTGGCTACAAAAAACAGGTCAGAGGCTGGGAATTCTGTGGCAAGGAACTCACATCCTGACTCTAAAATGCCTGTCTACTACCTACAAGGCAAATCAGGAGTGTGATGGAATATCCTCCACTTGGCTGGATGAGTGCAACTACAACAGTACTTAAGAAGCTCAACACTATCCAGTCAAAGCAGCCTGCTTGATTGGCACCCCATTCACTCCCTCTACAATCACGCACAGTGGCAGCAGTGTGAACCATCTACAAGATGCACTGAAGCAACTCACCAAGACTCATTTGATAGCACCTTCCAAACCTGCCACCTCTAGCATCTAGAAGGACAAGAGCAGCAGATGCATGGGAACACCACCACCTGCAAGTTCCCCTCCAAGCCACATACCATCCTGACTTGGAACTATATCATCAGTCCTTCACAGTCACAGGGTCAAAATCCTGGAACTTCCTTTCTAACAGCACTGTGGGTGTACCTACACCACATGGATTGCTGCAGTTCAAGACAGTGGCTCACCACCACCTTCTCAAGGGCAATTCGGGATGGGCAATAAATGCTGGCCTAGCCAGCAAAGCGCGCATCCCGTGAAAGAATTTAAAAAATGGAAAAGTTCTATTCTGTAATTTAGAGTTAAGTTGCCTACAAAAGTAATGTTTAGTCAATAGTGTTTTTCCTCTGTTTGTTAGCAAACATTTTAAAACATGAAAGCTTGAGTCCTCTATTCAACTATTAACTGGAAGTTTGAGTTTATTTTTAAAAGTTATTGGTCTCTGCAGAGACCGTAATAATATGTTAAAGGAAATCTCTTTGAGTTTAATCATTGGTCTTTGAATGCAGCAATAAACAGTGTTACCAGATCTTCATTGCGCTGTATCATTTTATTTCTGTATATCTTGTGATGATGATTATATACGAGTGAAACTTAATTGATCCAAATTCCTACCACTAACATCACTCCAAATCAAAGCCCAACTTCTATGTATTTATTAAATGGGTTCAAGAGGACAAAAAACCCTTCTGTTGCTTTGTTTGGGTTGTAACATCTAGAAAACATGCCTAGCTCAGGGAGATTATGGCAGTGTTTCCCAAGTCCTTGCAAGTCCATAGTTAATTACTGTTAATATTGTGTTTTGCATACATTTTTCCATCTGCTCCCATAAGTATTGACACTTCCAGCAGATCTGTGTGCAATTTGAACAGTTCACAGGGAATCTATTCCAAGTTTCCAGTGTCAGGCACCCAACATCAAGGATTGACACTTCAATATTTCCTGCAATTACCTCAGTAGTTATGCATCACTTCTCCACGTCTCCTCGTGAGAATCATGGTTAGTATTTTCACTGTTCCTAATACCAAAGGGGTTGTTTTGACTTTGGGTGATAGCGATATCAGATCAGCCCATTATGCATCTCCCGTGAATTTCATTTCCATTGACATCTTAACCATGGTGCAAGATACCACATTGGAGCCCCTCTTAACCAGAGAGTTTGGTGAAGGGTTAGTTGACCAAATGCAGCTCCAAGATGATGAATGTGCTGGTGCCCAGGCTGGGCAGAGATGTGCAGTGTGTGTGGTCTTGCCTACCCTGCTGAGGATTTGGAACTTTTGGCAGAACCATTCTACGGTCCTGGGGTTGTGTGAGTCAGCAATCAGTGGCATTTGCCACTTCCCTCCAGCTGGCAGGTGACAATTCTGCCCTCCATAAGGGCTTGGCAGCCTGAACGATTTAAATTATACATTTTTATTCTCTGGCTTGCTGCCAAGGCTGGCTGCCCTAATGGCATCAATGGTGCTTGAGTGGGCATATTTCTGTACAAGTGTAATAAAAGCATTGCTAAGACATGCAATGAAATTCTGAGAGCCAAGCAGTGTTACTTCCTATGTGTCCTGTCGACCGTTCTGCTTCTGAACGTGCGGGCTGAACTGAATATTTTTCAAGGCTGCACAGGTGTTTCCAGGTAGTTTAGCTGTTTATAAGGATTTTATACCAGTACCTACAGATCAGTAAATCCAGAAGCTTGATTGTATCTCCCTCTAGAAAACACTGACAGACGCAACACTTTATTTAAAGATGAAGCAGGTGCAAGTCATCTCGAGGAAGCTCCTGGCTGACGTCAACATTGAAGAGTGGATCAGGAAGGTAGATGAGGGTAAGGGCATGATGGGATGTAGGGGGATTTAGGAGAATATAAAAGGAAAACTTTCTCTTCACCTTGAGGGCAAACACCAACAAAAAGGACTGATTGTTTTGAATGGCCTGTTTCTGTGTGGTAACTTGTACAAATTTCTATGTCATTTGTGCAACTTAAAGGCCTTGGAGAACCAGGTTTATGTGTTAGCTTCTAATTCCAGGTGAAGATGGAGGATAATTGCCATCTATCATCGATGAGGTCAGTGAGCAGAATTGGCTCGGGAATGGGAGAAGATCAAATCACAGGAAAAAAAGTTGCAAGAAAAGAAAGACTTGCATTTATATAATGCTCCTCACAACCACCAGGCATCACAAAATGCTTTGCAGCCAATGAAGTGCTTTTAGAAGTGTAGTCGTTGTTTAAATGCAAAGAACACAGCAGCTAGTGAGTGCACAGTAAGCTCCCACAAACAGTAATATCATAATAACCAGATAATCTCTTTTTTGTCATGTTGATTGATGGATAAATATTGGCCAGGACCATGGGGATATCTCCCCTCAATTCAGTATAGCACATGAAAGTCACAAGGGAATTGTCAAAACCAACCAACTCCTTAAGAAAAAAGAATGGTCCCCAGGGATTGACCATATGATAGAGCTCAAAATTAATCAGTATTTGCCTTATCAAGCAACAGCAATGTCAAATCTTTGTAATCCTCTCAAGATGTCTGAACTACCTCCATGACCATGAATAGTGATTAGTGTTGATTTTGCGGATTTGCCCACTGGTGAACATCTGCTTATCATCACTGATGACTGCAGCAGATACCCAGTTGTATAAATAGTTACGTCAGCTTCAATGAAAGCATCTTCCCAAAGCTTGATCAGATTTTCACCCTGTTTGGAATCCCTCAAAGGGTGAGAAATGACAATGCACCCCATTCAGCAGCAATGAGTTCAGAAAACGTGTGAACGGTCCAGGTTTCAGTCACTGGAAAATCACACCCCGTTGGCCAAAAGCAAATTGAGAAGTTGAGAGATTTACGCGTACCTTGAAAAAACTGATACGTATGGCAACAGCTGGGAGCAAGTCATGAATACAAGAGTTTTACTGTTTTCTTCACAATTAGAGTGACTCCCCAGTCGACTACTAGAAAGCCTCCAGCTACATTCATAGTTGCACACCCTATGCGCATATACCTTCTTGAGCTACCCCGCAGAGTTAATGATCAACATGCACATGAACACAATCGGGAACAAAGGACCAAATGAGAGTAAATGAGAGACAATATCCAAGCTTGAGCTGACAAGTGGCAAGTAGCAGTCACGCCACACAAGTGCTAGACAATGACCATCTCCAACAAAAGAGAATCCAACCATCGTCCCTTGATGTTGCCATCACTAAATCCCCCACTATCAACATCTTGGGGGTCACCACTGACCAGAAACTGAACTGAAATAGCCATATAAATACATGGCTACAAGAGCAGGTCAGAGGCTAGGAATCCTGCAACAAGCAACTCACCTCCTGATTCCCCAAAGCCTGTCCACCATCTACAAGGCACAAGCCAGGAATGTGATGGAACACTCCCCATTTGCCTGGATGAGTGCAGCTCCCACAACACTCAAGAAGCTTGACACCGTCCAGGACAAAGCAGCTGGCTTGATTGGCACCCTATCCACAAACAGTCACTCCCTCCACCACCGAAGCACAGTAGCAGCAGTGTGTACCATCTACAAGGTGCACTGCAGGAATTCACCAAGGCTCCTTCGACAGTGCCTTCCAAATCCACAACCACTACCATCTAGAAGGACAAGGACCGCAGGTAGATGGGAAACTCACTGCCTGAAACTTCTCCTTCGAGTCACTCATCATCCTAACTTGGAAATATATCACTGTTCCTTCACTGTCACTGAGACAAAATCCTGGAACTCCCTTCCTAACAGCACTGTGGGTGTACCTACACCACATGGAATGCAGTGGTTCAAGGAGGCAGCTCACCAATACCCTCTCAAGGGCAACTAAGGATGGACAATAAATGCTGGCCCAGCCAGTGAAGCCCACATCCCATGAATGAATGAAAAAAAATGCAGAGTGAAAAATGAAATTTAGAGTTACACTGCTAAAGCCAGGAGATAAAGTGTTGGTGAAAGGTAATGGTCATGTTGGAAAGCAAACAAATCGTTATGACATTCAACTATTTGTTGTGACCAATACATAAGGATCAATGATCACTACTAAGTGTGATCCACAAATCATCATTCAAAGCACAAAAATGCCATTCATAAGCATTGAATCAGATTCTGACATCTATATCTCAGAAGAAGTACATCAGTTAAATGAAGCCGCACCTGATGTCAGATGATATCCTACATGTGAGAAAACGTCCACTGTACTTAAGTGATTACGGCATGAAGAGAACTATTTTCAGTTAGTGAACATCTCTATCATCTCATTGTACATGATTGTATTATTAAATTAAAAGAAGAGTTAGAATATGTAATAAGTTGAATGTTCCAATTATGCTTAAGTTTATTGTTTACACTTTGGAAACAAATCACTGAAACATGCTATGTCTCTCATATATTAAGAAGGGAAGGGATGTCGTGTATTAAAAATTGTACATTTTGTTCATGAGGCTACCATACAACTTGTACCAGCAGAGGGAGTCTGAAGAAGAGAGCTTTAATAATGGAAGCCATTGTTTGCCCATGCAGTTTTTAACCCTGGGTGTCTCTGGCTGAATCTATGGCTGTTTCTGTCCCAAGAACTTCACAAGCAAAACTGCCCGAACTCTGTGGACCAGACTTTCGACAACTGGAGTACTGGGATGGATGGATGTATTGACCTTGGAGTAAGTGGTGTTGATTTACCAGAATGATACCTGGACTCCAAGGGTCAAATTATGAGGAGCAATTACATAAACTAGGATTGATACCCTGGAATTTGGAAGGTTAAAGGGTGATTTGATTGAACTTATCAAGGTACTAAGAGGAAAAAAATAAAAGCAAAATACTGGGATGCTGGAAATCTTGAAACAAAAACAAAAATAGCTGGAAAAACTCAGCAGGCCTGACAGCATCTGTGGAGAGGAATACAGTCAAAGTTTCGAGTCCGTATGACTCTTCGTCAGAACTAAAGGAAAATAGAAACAAGGTGAAATATAAGCTGTTAGAGGGGGGTGGGACAGGCGGAGCTGGATAGAGGGCCAGTGATAGGTGGAGGCAAAGAAGAGATCGCCAAAGATATCAGAGACAAAAGGACAAAGGGGTGTTGACGGTGGTGATATTAGCCAAAGGATGTGCTAATGGTGACATTAAGGGTGGAAAGCAGGATGAGCAAGAGTGGGGGTGGGGTAGGGGGAGGGGATCTGAATAGGCTAAAAGGTGGAGATAAAACAATGGATGGAATTAAATTTGATAATAATAATAGAAATAAGTGGGAAAAGAAAAATATATTTAAAAAATATATAAATTATTAGAAAAAACAGGGATCGGAAAGGGAGTGGGGATGGAGGAGAAAGTTCATGATCTGAAGTTGTTGAACTCGATGTTAAGTCTTGAAGGCTGTAAAGTGCCTAATTGGAAGATGAGGTACTGTTCCTCCAGTTTGCATTGAGCTTCAGTGGAACATTGCAGCAGGCCAAACATGTGGGTATAAGAGCAGGGTGGTGTGTTGAGATGGCAAGCGACAGGGAGATCTGGATCATGTTTGCGGACAGAACGAAGGTGTTCCACAAAGCGGTCACCCAGTCTGCATTTGGTCTCTCCAATGTAGAGGAGATCGCATTGGGAGCAGCGAATGCAGTAGACTAAATTGAGGGAACTGCAAGTGAAGTGCTGCTTCACTTGAAAGGAGTGTTTGGGCCCTTGGACGATGAGGAGGGGGAAGTAAAGGGGCAGGTGTTGCACCTTCTGCGGTTGCATAGGAAGGTGCCGTGGGAGGGGATTGAGGTGTAGGGAGTGATGGAGGAGTGGACCATGGTGTCCCAGAGGGAACAGTCCCTACGGAATGCTTACAGTGGGGGTGAAGGGAAGATGTGTTTAGTAGTGGCATCATGCTGGATTTGGCGGAGGATGGTCCTTTGAATGCGGAGGGTGGTGGGGTGATAAGTGAGGACAAGGGGGACCCTATCACGGTTCTGGGAGGGAGAGAAAGGTGTGATGGCGGATGCGCGGGAGATGGGCCGGACACGGTTGAGGGCCCTGTCAACCATCGTGGATGGAAAACCTCGGTTAAGGAAGAAGGAAGACATGTCAGAGGAACTGTTTTGGAAAGTGGCATCATCAGAACAGATGCAACGGAGGTGAAGGAACTGAGAGAATGGGATGGAGTCCTTACAGGAAGCGGGGTGTGAGGAGCTGTACTCGAGGTAGCTGTGGGAGTCAGTAGGCTTGTAATGAATATTGGTGGATAGAAATTGAGACAGAGAGATCAAGGAAGGAAAGGGAAGTGCCAGAGATGGACTATGTGAAAATGATGGAGGGGTGGAAATTGGAAGCAAAATTAATAAATTTTTCCAGGTCCAGATGAGAGCATGAAGCAGCACCGAAGCAATCATCGATATACCGGAGAAAGAGTTGTGGGGGGGTGGGGGTCGGAGTAGGATTGGAACAAGGAATGTTCCACATACCACATAAAGAGACAGGCATAGCTGGGGCCCATGCGGGTACCCATGGCCACACCTTTTATTTGGAGGAAGTGAGAGGAGTTTAAGGAGAAATTGTTCAGCGTGAGAACAAGTTCAGCCAGACGGAAAAGAGTGGTGGTGGATGGGGATTGTTCGGGCCTCTGTTCGAGGAAGAAGTGGAGAGACCTCAGACCATCCCACTGGGGGATGGAGGTGTAGAGGGATTGGATGTCCACGGTGAAGAGGAGGTGGTTGGGGCCAGGGAACTGGAAATTGTTGATATGATGTGGGGTGTCAGAGGAATCATGGATGTAGGTGGGAAGGGACTGGACAAGGGGAGAGAAAATGGAGTCAAGATAGCAAGAAATTAGTTCCATGGGGCAGGAACAGGCTGACACGATCGCTCTGCTGGGACAGTCCTGTTTGTGGATTTTGGGTAGGAGGTAGAAGCGGGCCGTCCGAGGTTGGCAGACTACCAGGTTGGAAGCTGTGGAGGGAAGATCTCCAGAGGAGATGAGGTCAGTAACAGTCCTGGAAACAATGGCTTGATGTTCAGTGGTGGGGTCATGGTCCTTACTTTTATGTTCAATTCCTCTCGTAATAAAGGATAGTGTTCCATTAGCCTTCTTAATTACTTGCTGTACTTGCATACAAACTTCTTGTGATTCATGCTTTAGACACCTAGCCCTTTGCACCTCAGAATTCTGCAGTTGTTCTCCATTTATGTAATACTCTGCTTTTTTATTCTTCTTGCCAAAGTGAACAACATCACATTTCCCCATATTAGACTCCATTTGCCAGATCTTTGCCCACTCACAACCGATCTATAACAAAAACAGAATTACCTGGAAAAACTCAGCAGGTCTGGCAGCATCGGCGGAGAAGAAAAGAGTTGAAAAGAGTTCTCCACCGATGCTGCCAGACCTGCTGAGTTTTTCCAGGTAATTCTGTTTTTGTTTTGGATTTCCAGCATCCGCAGTTTTTTTGTTTTTATCACAACTGATCTATATCTGTCTGCAAATTTCTTGGGTGGAATCGCGCCAGATTTGCACTAAATGCAGTAGTGGGCAATGGTGACTTCTCACGCCATATTGTCCCAAACTCACTGCAATAAAAATGCATTGCTGGGAAACACGCTGTTTCCATGGTGAGTGGGCTCTCATTCACCTCACTGCTTCATCAAGCCCGGTGCCACATTTAAAGTGCAGCCACACACACACCTCTCAATGCTTCCAGCCCACCACTCCTGTATGGAAGGCAAAAAGACTGCAGCCCCCTGCAGAAGCAGGCAGGTTCGGTTGAGCTCCCCAGCACTCGGAGCACTGCTGGCGATCCGGCATCTGTGAGGTCTGAGACAGATGACAAGCCTCTGGATTTGGCCTTCTAACTCATCCTGGAGAGTCAGCAGAAGGCATGGGTACATCACCCAGAGCTGTTGGAAGCCCTCAACAGAGTGGCAGTCTGCCTGCTCTCTGATGAAGTTGTGCCTACATGTGCATGCACGAAGGTCTCCGTGGGGAGGACGGCAGACACCATGGAGACTGTCATGAAGCTATTAATGTAAATAATATTATTGGAAAATATTTTTTCTTTTAAAATAGAGGTTTAATCTACTGGTATGTCTTAATTGGATTAAAGCCAGCAAGTCTGGGTGCTTTTATATGTACTAGTTTTGATATGTAAGAGAGATAGCGTGCATTTGCATTTTTTGAATACAGCATACAACAAAACTTACACCTATCTAGCAGATATTAAGCAATATGTTTATATTACTAATAAAACAGGTACTATGAAAGGGGTTTTATTGTTAGAGAGGTTTAGTTCTGAGGTTGCTGATACAATGGGAATTTACATTCAATGGGTGGTGGTTGGTTTAACGTCAGCAGTGTGGTATGTGCAGGGCAGAGGCAATGTGAGATCAAAAGGCAGCTGTAAGCCTCCAATTATCTCCACAGAAACCAAGGGTTGTACAGCTCACAATGAGTGTAGGCATTGAATAGTAATTGTATTATAATTGTATTGAAACACCTCAGAGTGCAACATGATGTATGATTGATAACTCCAATACCATTGCTCTGTCTGACTGTCTGTAATGACCATATTGAAATGACTGTAATATTCATTGATTGTATTGAAGCACCTCGTGATCCATGTGTAAAAGTTGAATCTGATTGCACTTTTTGTGATGGCAAATTAGAAATGTTTTGTAATGTTCTTCCAGATATTTTATGAATAAAGTATATTTTTCAAAAAAAAATTATCTCCACAGAAACCAAAGTGAAAAGAACCTCATTTTAAATTTGTAAGGTGAATTTGCTTTGCCTAGTCTCTGGTTAAGTCTATGGGTTGCTGTTGCCTTAATGGAGATTAGTTTGGGAATTTGTTAAAAGTTATGAGGGTAGTAATTTGAAGCTGTGTGCATATATTTAAACTGTGTAAATTAATAAAATGTTTCATTTAGTTTAATGTAAAACCTCAAGAACTGGTGGCCTGATTCCTGAATTTAGAGTCGAATCTCAAACATAACACTTAAAATGATAAAAACAAAAACAGAATTACCTGGAAAAACTCAGCAGGTCTGGCAGCATCGGTGGAGAAGAAAAAAGTTGACATTTCGAGTCCTCATGACCCTTCAACAGAATGATAGGTTATCACAGCTGTTTAAAGTTTCCCTCTGGGATTTTTAAACAACCCAGCTTTACCAACTGCATTGGTCATAACAGAGACCCTGGTCAAGGCGAATGTAGAGATATGTGCAGACCTGCACCATTGCAGGAGCAATGGGTGAGCTCCTGCAATGGCAACACAGGAGGGAAATGGGGCACCCCGATGTCCCTCCAGGTGCTCCTTCCCCTCAAGGAGTCAGGCCGGGGCCCCCAGGCACCCAAACAGAGGAGGAGCAGCAGCTGGTCACCCCTGGGTCATCCACTCAGGAATCTTCCTCTGATCCCCCTTTGCCTCTGAGCCCCTCGACCTCGTCCTCTGTCATTGCAAAGGGAGCAGCTGGCCAAAGAACGACTCTAGGGGAAGAAGTGCGTGTGTGTGTGGCAGAGCCTCTCAGAGCCTCATGCAAGCACTCTCCCACGCACGTGGATCCTTCAGGTATCATACTCAGCTCAATGTCCTGAGTATTTTCAATGCTGCCTGCTGGGGTTCGCTTTCAGTTGTCCATCTGAGCTGATCAACATCTCCACCCACCCATTGATCACACTCGCATGCAACACTTGATCTCGCCCACCACAACTCTCATTTCACTTTCAGTTTAGACAGCATGGTCTTGATTCGCTTTTTCGTAAGATCAGCTGTCTTTCCCCCTCCCCCAGTCCCCATTTCATTTCCCTCATCACTATTGAGCCCTCTGGCATCACCTTCCACCCCCTCCCCCAAACCCCCTCGGTGACCTACCAGCCACAACTCTTTTCCTTCTTGGATGTCCAGGTGAACATGCACATACCCTTCTTACCCGAAAACCCCGCCCCCCCACCCACATTAACCTCCCGACCTCCTCCTTCCCACCTCCAGGGTCCATGTCTGCCTCTGAGTCCCCACCAACCACCCTCGCCATCCCTCCTACCGTTACCACCACACCCTCACCCTACTGCCTCACTCTGCCCTCAGTCATTCTCACCATTCCCTCGTTGCACTCCCACCCTCAGCTCACTCCCCAGGAGGCAGTCATGGACTCATCAAAGCCCTCTCTTGCACATTCACCTGGACATCCCTCCCCTCCTCCCTCTGGGCCCTTCCCTTCCCTCTGGGCCCCTTCCCCCCTTGGAACCACTTCACCCCCCAAACCCTGCCCCCTGCGGTCCTCCCAGCACGCCCCCTCCACCGAACTACATCCCGGCTTAGTCCTTCCCCCTTCCCGACTCCTTCAGACACCCTTAGTCCTTCCCCTGCTCCCAACTCCTTCCTCCAGCCTTACTTCTTCCTCCAGCCTTATTCCTTCCCCCTTCCTGAAGCCTTCAGACACCCTTACTTCTTTCTCCAGCCTTACTCCCTCCCCTCTCCACACTGCTTCTTCCCCATGGACTCCCTCCCCTCTGCATGCTCCTTCTCCCCCTCTGAACTACTTCCCTTACGCCTCCCACCACCCTTACAACTACCTCCCTATTTGTGGTCTTCTCCCGTTAACCCCTCCTCCCCCGTACACCCTAGCCCACTTCCCAACCTCCTCCTCAACACCTTCAAACCCCCCCCTCCCAACCTCACCCCTCCTGACACCTCTACCTCTCCCAGTTGAACCTAAACCTTCCTCTCCCACCCCCAGATACATCTTCCTCTCCCAAACACAGCTGGACCTTCCTCTCCACCCCCTCAACCATCATCCGTTGTGAGCAGACCCTTAATGGTGACTTTCCAACTTCTGTGGGCTGCTTCACAGCAGAGCCATGTCCATGAGAATCCACCCAGCATGCCATGGACGTTCCTCCGGTGTGCCATTGCTATTGGGCTCCAGCATCTTCTGCTGCTCAGATGTCTGCAACGTGAACAAGGCCCTGGCAGTGAGTCCCGACTTCTGCATGTCACACTTGTCAAGACGTGATCTGCAACGGCATGCAATCATGCCAATGTGGACGGACGACCCAGCATGAGGGGATGATTCTGGCAGGTCAACCTTACAATGATCTACAGATGTATTACAATGAGGTTCCCAGTGTCCAATGGCAAGAAACGCGGCCTGCCATCGACAGGTTGAGCAGATGATCACAACCAGGTATCACAATGTCATGAAACCAATTTTTGGCCTACTTGCCATATTCTCCACTCATGCCAACGAGTACGTCCAATGCAAGCGGGCAAGGACTATTTCGCCTCTTTCTTCACAACATGCTTTCCCACCTATCTTTGTGTTGTTTGCAAATTTAGCTACCATGCCTTTGCTCCCCTCATCTGAGTCATTGGTGTGAACTGTAAAAAAATTGAGGTCCCTGCAGGGCTCCACTTGTCATATCCTGCCAATCAGACAAAGACCCATTTATGCATACTCTGTTTTCTGCCAGCCAGCCAGCCACTCTTCTATCCATGCTAATATGTTACCCCTACACTGTGAGCTTTTATTTTCTGCAATAACCTTTGGTATGGCACCTTATCAAATGCTTTCTGGAAATCCAAGTACAGTACCTCTACAGGCTCCCCTCTATTCACTGCACATGTTACTCCTTCAAAGAGCTGTAAAAAACTAGTTAAAGATGATTCCCCTTTCATAAAACCATGCTGACTCTTCCCAATTACCTTGAGCTTTTCCAAGTGCCCAGCTATAACCTCTTTACTGATTGACTCTAACACCTTCCCCACAGCAGACATCAAGCTAACTGGCCCAGAGTTTCCTGTTTTCTGCCCCCCCACTTCTTGAAAAGATGGGCTATATTTGCTACTTTCCAGTCTGATGGAACTTTGCCGAGTGTAGGAAATTTTGAAAAATTAAACTAACTCATCTACTACTCATTAGCCACCTCTTTTAAGATCCTAGAATGAAGAGATCTGGACCTGGAGACTTGCCAGCCCGCAGTTCCATCAGTTTACTCAGTGCTGCTTACCTAGTGATTGTAATTTCACCAAGTTCCTCTCTCCCCTCAACCTCTCTATTTACAGCCATTACTGGAAAGTTTTTCCGTGTCCTCTATAGTGAAGGCAGAAGCAAAGTATTTGTTCATTTCATCCACCGTTTCCTTATTATTTACTATTAACTCACCATTCTCACTCTCTAGAGGACCAACATTCACTTTTGCTACTGTTTTCTTGTTTAAATACCTGTAGAAACATTTCTAGCTAGCTTCCTCTCATACTCTAATTTCTTTCTCCTGATTAACCTTTTAGTCATTTTCTGCCATTCTTTATATTCATCTCTATGCAGTTATATATTTTTTCTTTAAGTTTGATACTTTCCCTAAACTCTTCAGTTAACCATGGATGGTGGGTCCTCCCTTTAGAATTTTTCTTTGCAGTAGGAATATACTTATTCTGAGTATTCTGAAATATCCCCTTAAATATCTGCTACTGCTTCGCTTTTGATTTATCCCCTAGTCTAGTATTTCAGTTCACTTCAGATAGCTCAGCTTCAAGCACACATAGTTGCCCTTATTTAAGTTTAAAATGCTAGTCTTAGACCCACTCTTTTCCCTTTCAAACTCAATGTAAAATTCAATCATATTGTGGTCGCTGCTACCGAGGGTGCCTTTACTGTGAGGTCATTAATTATTCCTGTCACGTTACACAATACCAAATCTAATATAACCTGCTCTCTGGTTGGTTCCAGAACGTGTTGCTCTAAGAAGCTCTCTCAAAAACATTCTATGAATTCCTCATCCAGGCTACTACTGCCAATCTGATTTTTCTAATTTACATGTAGATTAAAGTCACCCACTATTATTGCCATCTCTTATCACAAGTGCCCAATATTTCTTCTTGTATACTTTGTCCTACATTGTGGTTACTGTTAGGGAGCCTGTAGACTGCCCCAACTAGTGACTTCTTTCCGCTACTATTCCTCATCTCCACCCAAACCAATTCTACATGCTGATCCTCTGAACCAAGGTCATCTCTAACTATTGCATAAATGCCATCCTTGATTAACAGTGATACCCTTTCACCTTTACCTAGCTTCCTATTCTTCTTGAAAGTCATATACCCCTCAATATTCAGGAGGGATTGACAAAGATATCATGGACACAAAACAAAGGGAGTGTGAATGGTAGTGGTAAAGACGAAAGAAGATGCTGATAGTAGCATAAAGGTAAGATAGCAGAACAAGGGTCAATGCTCTGTGAAAGCACAGCATAGAATCAAGCGCCAGATGGCCCTGTGGGAGGAGGGGTGGGGAGGGTGTTGGGGAAAAAGCATTTAAAAAATGAATAATTGAATAAAAATAAATAAATAAATAAATAAAAATGTAAAAATTGGATTAAAAAGGAGTAAAGATGGAGGAGACAGTTCATGGTCTAAAGTTGTTGAATTCAATGTTAAGTCCAGAAGGCTGTAAAGTGCCTGATCTGAAGATGAGGTGCTGTCCCTCCAGTTTGCGTTGAGCTTCACTGGAACATTGCAGCAGGCCAAGGACGGACATGTGGGCATGAAAGCAGTGTGGAGTGTTGAAATGGAAAGCGACAGGGAGGTCTGGGTCATGCTTGCGGACTGAGCAAAAGCGTTCCGCAAAGCGATCACCCAGTCTGCATTTAGTCTCACCAAAGTAGAGGAGGCCACACTTCGGGCAGTGAATACAGTAGACTAAATTGAAGGAGGTGCAAGTCACCTGAAAGAGGTGTTTGGGCCCTTGGACAATGAGGAGAGAGGAGGTAAAGGTGCAGGTGTTGCACCTTCTGTGATTGCATGGAAGGTTCCCTGGGAAGGTGTGAGGAGTTGGGAGTGATGGAGGAGTGGATCAGGGTGTCACAGAGGGAACGGTCCCTACAGAATGCTGACAGGGGTGGTGAGAGGAGGATGTGTTTGGTGTTGGCATCATGCTGGAGTTGGCAGAAATGGCAGAGAATGATCCTTTGAATGCGGAGGCTGATGAGGTGAAAAGTGAGGACAGGAGGGAGCCTTTCATGGTTCTGGGAGGGAGAGGAAGGTATGAGGGCAGAGGTCTGGAAATTGGTTCAACACAGTTGAGGGCCCTGTCAACCACAGTGCAGGGAAACCCTTGGTTAAGGAAGAAGGAAGACATGTCTGAAGCACCATTTTGGAAGGTAGCATAATGTGAACAGATGTGATAGAGGCGGAGGAACTGAGAGAATTGGATGGAGTCCTCACAGGAAACAGGGTGTGAGGAGCTGTACTGGAGGTAGATTATAGTATGATACTGTACAGCAGAAGGAGGTTATTCAGTCTATTGTGCCTGTGCTGACTCAATGAAAGAGCTACCCAATTAGTCCCACTCCTCCCTCTTTCTGCATAGCCCAGTAATCTTTCCCCTTCAAGTATTCATTCAATTCTCTTTTGAATGTTACTATTGAATCTTCTTCCACATCCTGTCAGGCAGAGCATTTTGGATCATAACAACTTGCTGTGCAAAAAAATAGTTTCTCCCTGTCAGCTCTGGTTCTTTAGCTAATCATCTTACATCCGTGTCCTCTGGGTACTGAGCCACTTGCGACTGGAAACAGTTTCTCTTTATTTTAAATAAAAGTGCATTTATGTAGCACCTTTCATAAGCATTAGATGTCCCAGAATTCTTTACAGCCAACTAAATGCTTTTCCTAGAAGTGTAGTAATTATCATAGTGTAGGAAACGCAGCAGCCAATTTGTGCACAGCAAGGTCACACAAAAAGTAATGTGATAATGACTAGATTGTCTGTTTTCATGATGTTGATTGAGGAATAGATATTGGCCAGTTAAATAGTGTCGTGGAATCTTTTACATCCACCGAAGAGGGCAGACAAGGCCTTAGTTCAACATCTAATCTGAAAGACAGCACTTCTGACAGGTCAACATTCACTCAGTGCTGCACTGGAATGTCAGCCTGGATTTTTATGTTCAAGTCCTTGAGTGGGACTTGAATCCACAAACTTTTGACTCGGGCAAGGTTGCTACCTTCTGAGTCACCACTGATACTTCTGTCAAAACATTTCATGATTTTGAACACCTCTATTGAATTTCTCCTATCCTTCTCTGCTTTAAAGATGGACAACATCAGCTTCTCCAGTCTCACCGCATAACCAAAGTCCTTAAACCCTAGTACCATTCTAATAAATTTCTTTGGCAACCTCTCAAAGATCATGGCTTTTTAAAAATTCTTTCATGGGATGTGGGTGTTGCTGGCTAGACCAGCATTTTTATTTCCCATCCCTAACTGCCCTTGAGAAGGTGGTGGTGAGCCACCTTCTTGAACAGCTGCGGTCCATGTGGTGTAGGTACACACACAGTGCTGTTTGGAAGGGAGTACCAGGATTTTGACCCAGCAACAGTGGCAGAATGGTGGTATAATTCCAAATCAGGGTGGTAAGCAACTTGGAAGGGAACTTGCAGTTGGTGGTGTCTCCATGCATCTACTGCTCTTGTCCTTCTAGGTGCTGGAGGTGGCAGATTTGGAAAGTACTGCCATTGGACCCTTGGTGAGTTGCTTCAGTGCACCTTGTAAAGGGCACACACTGCTGCCACTGTGTGTTGGTGGAAGAGAGAGTGGATGTTGAAGGTGGTGGATGGGGTGCCAATCAAGCGGGCTGCTTTGTCCTGGATGGTGTTGAGCTCCTTGAGTATTGTTGGAGCTGCACTCATTCAGGCTAATAGAGAGTATTCCACCACACCCCTGACTTGTGGACAGGCCTTGGGGAGTCAGGAGGTGAGTTACTCACCATTCAAATCCTAGCCTCTGACCTACTCTTGTAGCCACAGTATTTATATGGCTAGTCCAGTTCAGTTTCTTGTCAAATGGTAAGCCCAGGATGTTGATAGTGTGGGATTCAGCGATAGCAATGCCATTGGACCTCAAGGCGAGATGGTTGGATTCTGTCTTCTTGGAGATGGTCATTGTCTGGCACTTGTGTGGCACAATGTTAATTGCTGATGTGTTACCACATCCTTCCTAAAGTGCTGTTTCCAAAATTTAAGATAATGTTCCAACTAAGACCAAACCAGTGTTTTATAAAGCTTTAGAAGGACTTCCTTGTTTTTTTATTCAATAGCTAGAATCTTCTGGAGGTGACAGGCTCTTGACCGCCAGCTGGAGAGCCAGCAAAACCCTTGCAACATGTCTTTCCAGGAAGGCCCTCCACACCATGTGCCAGTCATTCACTTAATAGGCCAGTGGCGGGCTTTTCCCCAGGATCAAGGACTCGGGGGCGTAGAAGTCCTGCCCACCAAGCGCTGCCAGCCAATCAGCAGCTCTAACATACAGCCAGGAAGGTGGCAATTGCTGCTGATATGACACCCACCCAAGGCCTAGGATCGTCGCTAGATCCCAGGGTACTGGTGAGTGATGGCAGGAGGGGGTTCAGGGGGTGAAGGTAAGGGGTGGGGGGTGCAACAAAGATAGGGGGTGGCTCTCATCATGGGGGTAGGCCAGAAGATTCCATCCTATTCCTCTCTTAATAAAACCAAGGATCTCATATGCTTTTTTAAAACAGCCTTTAACTTGGCCTACCACCTTCAAAGATTTATGTATATAGACCCCCAGGTCTTTCTGTTCCCACATCCCCTTTAAAATTGTATGATTTTGTTTATATTGCCTCTCCTCATTCTTCCTATCAAAATTTATCACTTTAAACTTCTTTGTCTTAAATTTCATCTGCCGTGTGTCTGCCATTTCCACTCGTCTATGTCTTCCTGAAGACTGTTATCACCCCACTCATTATTTACTACATGTCCAAGTTTCATGTCATCTGTAAACTTTGAAATTATGCTCCATATACCCAAGTACAGGTCATTAAGATATGTCAAAAAGATCAGTGACCCTAATAACAAACCCTGCAAAACACCATTATACCTCCCTTCATTCTGAAAAACAACCATTCAACACTATTCAACTGCTTTCTGTCCCTTGGCCAATTTTGTATCCATGCTGCCACTACTCCTTTAATCCCATGGGCTTTAGTTTTGCTAACAAGTCAACCACACTTGGATTTAATTTACCTATAGTTTGTCATCTCTGCAACACTAGCAATGGAATGTCGAGTGTACCTACACAATTACAACACCCATGTAATGATAGGTTTTCACATGCCATAAGCTTATAATCTTGGTCGTTCTCAAGTTGTCAGCTTTTTTGAAGCTCTTAGTATTTACCATTTCTCTGGGTTAGTGTGTGCAAGTACATGGCCGCTCTCAAGACCCGTATTCGAGTTTTGCGCGGCCTGAAAGGACTCATTGCCAAACTGCCTGGTTCATTGATCGGCGTGTCACTGTGCCTGTGTTAGATTAAATAAAACACATTGTAAATAAAGGATTCCTTTCACAGCATACTTCATGTAAGACAATAGAATATGAAGGTGCGCTCTGCAGTACAACAAATCTTTGTTGTTTTGAACGTATTTACCCACATTGCTGGAAGATTTACCTCGGGCAAATGTATGACAGGACTACTGGGTCCAGCACAATGCCCAATGGAAATATGGGGCAGAATTTTCTCCCCAATTGGGGGCCAAGAACAGAGGGGAGCAGGCATGGAATTTTGTGCCACCAGCTGGCATGATTGTTTGCCAGCACAATCCTGCCCCCCGAGCCACTTTTTCAGAAGCAGGATCAGGGTGGAACGGTAGCCAATTGAGCCAAGAGAAAGGCCAATTATCAGAGGTCGACCGGAATTTTTTAGTGAGCCACCGGGATCCCCTGACAGCGTCAGGAGCACAGCAGCTGCCCAGAGGTAGCGTCCCCATGACAGACTGAGGGGTCCAGCACTCCAGTCAGATCCTGAAACCACCCTTACCCCCTCACTTGCTCTGTCATAGCTGCAGCTACGGGCCACCTCGTAGAGGGGGTTTCCCCTCCATAGCTGTAACCTGGAGGATAGGGCCATTTTTTGGTTCAAACCTGTTTAAATTTAGACACCCTCTCTAGTCCTCACCTGCAACTGCAGGCTGGAGCTCCTTATTTGTTGGAGGGCCTCTAAAGGCCCTCTAGCTTCAAGAACTCACCTTCTCCCCACCCCCCCCCCACCATTTTAATTGGTCGATGAGTGCCCTCTCTGGCCTATCAAGGGAAAATCACTGCCAGGTGGCTGCTCCCAACACAGTGGCCTGAATTTCATGCTACCCCGCTAGCGGGCATTTAGGCGGTGGGGTGGGGAGCAGGCGCAGGACCATGAAAATGAAGGAACAGAATTCCCTCTGGGTTCCTATCCACCCTAGGTGTGTTCTATGTCAACTCTTTGGATAGCAGGAGGGGAAACCCCGCCATCTGAAAAATTCAGGCCTATGTGTTATTTGACTCCAATGTCGGTGTCTTGATCTAAACACAAAATTCTGCCTGTGGTCATATTCTTAACATTAGAGAACACATCCAGGAATACACTGTCATCTAGGAATACACTATCAAGTTTATGCCTTCAACACTTAGATTTAATATAGATACAGTTTTCGCCCCAGCACTATTCTAGAAATGGGCTGCTGTACATACCATCACCAAAAAAGCACTCATGTAATTATACGTAAGGCATGAAGCGTATGGACTGATTCAGGGGTCAGATGCACTGAAAAAGCCACTGATCAAAAGCACAAAAACTACTAAATAAATGCCTGAAGAAAATGCTCCTTTTAATCACTTTCCATTAATCAATATTTTACTCCTCCTGCTGGTATTTTAGCAAGTTATGCTTCCCACCTGCTGTAAAATTTCTGACCTCCTTTTCCCTCCTGTTTCTTCATCAGGTTCAGCAGCTATGAGACTCCAATCCCACTGATCCAATCTTATCCTCACAATATGTTTTTGGGTCTCTGCCCACGCCAATCTCAATGCCATTTACCATCACTCATGCCTGTAAAATCTCCAGCATAGCTTTAGCAGTGTCCTTCTATCCCACCAATCCTCAAAGAAGACAACGGACCAAAACCTCTGCATTTGAAAAGAAAAAAACTCCAAGCCAATTTTCACAGAGGATCCTTTTTGTTTTACTGTTTATGCCATGACCAATGCCTCACTTTTAATTTACAATTTAAGTTCACCTAAAGCTGCAGCCTACTACTTTCAGGCACAGGCCCACTACACAACAGACCTATGGGCAGAAGATTCTTCTCCATGGCATAGACATCCATGACCATTACAACAGAATTTCCCTGTAAGGAAGGAGGAAGCTGGATGGGCTTGATATATGATACAAGGCACCCAAAGGGGCAGGAACTTAGTGATAAAACACAAAATGGAGGACTACTGACATAATAGGCTGAGTTTTCTTGGCTCCATAGAGACGTCAATGGCGAGACACCCCTGTGCTTACCTGTCTGCCTCAGCAGCACCCACCTCTCTCAGTGGGGCTGTTCAGCCTGATATTGCTGCGAGCACTCGGATTGGGCCTGCAGTTTGATGGTCCAGCCACCATCCTTAACTAGGTGGGGCCTCTCAATTGGCCGCCTCGACGAGGGTGACGACTGGCATACTAGGGCAACTTCTGAGTTCCCGAGCTGGAATTGAGCCCCTTACTGGGATCATGACCCAACTGGGAAAATCCAGCCCAATATCACAATAGTGGCAGTAATCCGGTTGTCGGATGCATGTTCTATGTTAGTGATTCATCTGGTTGGGATGAAAAAATGTAATAACAGAGAATCAAGCTCACCCTAATTTTCAACAAACTATGACAAAACTGAAACCTTTTAAAGGCTTTTAAGATTTTCCCAAAGGTTCAAAATGATATAATTGGGACAAACTGAATTTAGATACCTGCAACAGTTCTCTTGAAAAAACTTCAAATGATTGAAAAAGATTAGAATTTTTCGTTAGAACTAGCAAGTTAGGGCAAATTAGAATGGTTTGAAAATAAGCCAAGCCAAACAGTATAATCTTGGCCAGCACACTTAAAAAATTATATTTAAGTGTACACTTTGTCATTACACCCTAATGACTCAGTGAATTTATGCAGTCAATTGGTGTTGTGTTAGCTGAGAGACCTGGCAGTGTTTACAATTTGCCTCAATATGGCTGGCTTAGGGAGAAGAATATCAGCCCCTGATCACTAGCTGGTATCAGAGCATTTCTACTGCTGTAAAATGAAAACAAGACTGAGTCCAATAATCTGTCAAAGTTCATCATACCTCAGCCATGACAGTGCCTTCAAGAAAGCAAAGGGAGAGAACTGAAGAGGAAAAATAAATCATAGCTAGAATATAAGAAAAGGAGTAGGCCATTCAGCCCCTCAAGGCAGTTCTACCACTATCTTGGATGATTGTTAATCTGTGTACCAGCTTCATTTACTCACCTTTGCTCCTCAATAGCAACAACTTGTATTTATACATTACTTTTAACATAATAAAGCATCCGAGGGCCAGTCACAGAGGCATTATAAAGCCAAATATGACACTGAGCCACAGGAAAGGATATTAGGTCAGATGACCAAAAGCTTGGTCAAAGAGGTAGGTTTCTTTTTTCTTTACTGGGATGTGGGCATTCCTGGAAAGGCCAGCATTTGTTGCCCATCCCTAACTGCCCTTGAACCAAATGATTTGCTAGGCCAGTTAAGAGTCAACCACATTGCTGGAGTCACATGTAGGCCAGACCATGTAAGGATTTCCTTCCCTAAAGAACATTAGTGAACCAGATGGGTTTTTATAACAAATCGATGATAGTTTCACGGGGCTGAATCTTCTGGCTGGCATGTGGGTGGCGGAGCCTACATGTCAGTGCTTAAAATGTCGCACGCTGATGTTGCGCGAGTATCCCGACGTCAGCTCACGGCATCGTGATGTTTCAGTCGGGGGGCTCTATGCAGCGGGACACGCGCCCGCCATTAATTAAAGGCCTTGTTAAAGCCATTAAGTCACCAATCGACCAGGATTTTGAGGGGCCCGTGCGAACTTCGGCTTGGCGCACGGACCCAATGGGCAGGCGGGTAAGTGATTCTTTTACAAACCTCATCCAGTGGCAGCATGAGGTTTGATAGCGGTTTCAAAAAGTTTCATAAACTTTTGGTGTACTTCAATAACATGCCCCATCTCGTGTGACATTTTCACATGAGGGGGACATGTTAATGAGTTTTTTATTGCTCTATTTTTACTGTTTCACAGCCTTTCAGCGATCTCCCTGAGGCAGTGCTCTCGCAGTTGGGGAATCCCCGCAACCCCCCTACCCGCACAGGGAGCGCATAGCGCTTCCCGTCGGGCAGCACTTAAAATGGTGGCGGGGTCCGTTTCGGTGACGGCGATCGGCTGCCTGCCCGCTGCCGAGCCGGTTGGGCCTGCCCTCCCATCAAAGGCAAAATCCTGCCCATGGTCACCATTACTGAGATTAACTTTCAGATTTATTAACTGAAATCAAATTCCAGCTGCCGTGGTGGGATTTGAATCCATGTACCCAGAGCATTAGCTGGGATCTCTGGATTACTAGTCCAGTGACTTTACCACTATGTCACCATCGCCCCCATGTCTTAATGGAGGAAAGCATGGTAGAGAAGTGGAGAGACTTTGGGAGGGAATTCCAGAGCTTTGGGCCTTGACAGCCGAAAATGGGCAACCAATGGTGCAGCGATTAAAGTCAGGGATGTTCAAGAGGCCAGCTTAGAGGAGCGCAAATATCTCAGTGGTTATAGAGATGGAGGCAATTACAGAGATAGAGAGGGGCCAGGCCTTTGAGAAAACAAGGATGAGAATTTTAAAATCAAGGCATTGCTTAATTGGGAACCAGTGTAATTCAGTGAGCACAGGGGTGATGGGTAAACAGAATTTGTTGTGACTTTCCAACCTAGGAGAGTTTTGGATGATCTGAAGCTTACAGAGGGTAAAATGTGGGAGGCTGGCCAGGAGCGAGTCAGAATCGTCAAGTCTAGAGGTAACGAAGGCATGGATGAGGATATCAGCAGCAGAACAGCTGAGGCAGGGGTTAAGTCAGGTAATGTTACATTGTTGGAAGTAGGCAGTCGTAGTGACAGACCAGAAATGTGGTTGAAAGCTTAGCCCAGGGTCACCGGGGGGTGCCAACCCTTTGGCTCAGCCTCACACAGGGAAAGGGATGGAGTTGGTGATGAGCGAGCAGAGTTTAGAGGGGGATTGAAGACAACAGCTTCAATCTTTCCGATATTTAATTGGAGGAAATTTCTGATCAGCCGGTGCTGGATGTCAGACAAGCTGTCTGACAATTCAGAAACAGTGGAAGGGTCAAAATAGGTGGTGTTGAGGTAAATCTGGTATTGTCAGTGTTCATGTGGAAACTGACACTGCTCTTTTTGGATGACGTTGCCGAGGGGCAGCAGGTAAATTAGAAATAGGAGGAGGGGGCAGCAGATAGATCCGTGGGGAACACCAGAGGTAATGGTGCAGGAGAGGGAAGAGAAGCCATTGCAAGTGATACTCAGCCTATGGGCAGAATTTTTAGGTCAACAGGCAGGCACAATCGGCCGGCCCGGGATTGGCCGGGGAACAAACCAATGGCCGCGATCGGCCCCCGACCACGACTTCACGCTGGCTGACCAATTAACAGCCAGCCAGCGTGAAATGTGCGATGTGATCAACTGAATCAAAGGCTGCAGACAGGTCCAGAAGGATGAGGAGGGACAGTTCGCCTTCGTCACAGTCACATAGGATGTTACTTGTGACTTTGATGAGGGTTATTTCGGTACTGTGTTGGGGTGGGGGGGGGGGGGGGGGGGGGGGGGGGGGGGGGGGGGGGGGGGGGGGGGGGGGGGGGTGTGCGGCAGAACCTGATCCCGGGAAGGATGGCCATAAATTTGGAATTTACCTAACAAACTTAAAACTTTTAATGAGCTGTCCTTTGAGGAAACAGCTCCACTTTCCCACTACCCTTTGTACAAAAAAGTGCCTCCTGCTTTCACTCCTTAATGGCCTATCATTCATTTCAAGGTTATGTCCCCTTGTTCTGGATATCCCCACAAGAGGAAAAAGGTTGTCTATATCTACCCTATTAGACCTCTTATTGGAATTATCAAGATGTTTTGTTACTTAACATTGTTTTTTGTGAGAATTCTGGGAGAATTAATTGAAACCAGCTATGGTCTAGCTTCCATAGCCTGTACGAGTAGGAACAACAGAGAAACAAATGCATTTGCAAAGAATTAGGGTGGGCTGAGTGTTCCTGAAGTTCAGGAAGAGTAAGTGCTACCAATCAAAAATTCATTTACCGTAAAGAAATGTCACACTTTGAAATCAAAAGGTCATGTTTTGGGAGCGCTACCATAGCTTCCTTTCCATTAATCTGCCTAGCACATTGTTCAAGGTTTCCTTTACAGTAGCGTTTTTGTGAAGCTTTCCAAAGATTATAACATTTAGTGATGGGAGGCATCCATCTTCAGTTAATTCCACAAAGGATGATAGCAAGTATCAGTTTTTTTAAATGTGCATCAAGAATTCTAAAGGAATATTTGGGTTGTTAAGACTTGCACAACTGAATGAACTTTGCAGCATTTAGTAGACACATTCACTTTTTAGATCCTGCATAATCTGGAAAACCACATTCTCTAAATCTCTAATGCTGAATGCTATAAAGTCATGTTGCAAAAATGACATAAAATCTTACACTTTTTAAAATTTTTTAGCACTCTGCAAGTCAGGGCCAAGGTCAAAAATAATATGCAAAACCAATGAATGAAAAAAGGCTATTCACTTCAACAAGCCTCCTCTGCCTCCAGCTTAGATACAATAGCCTGGAAATTCTGGAAGATTCTGAAGCGTAAATGCAGCCAAAATTACGGCCACCTTAATCGGAGGAGGCTGACCCATCAGAAATGTCCAGGTCAACTCATTTGTTCAGCAAAGCTGCTGAAAGGCTGCTGTTCCTCAGGATTCATACCTTTAAAATCCTCGTGGCCAATGAATTCTCGAGGGCACCAGCAGCTATTGCTGCACCGCCACTGCTTCCAGGGTGGTCTTACTCAACTGACTGGCTGGATCCAGGATAGGCCGGGGGCGCCGAAGAAGCAGACATGCTGAAAGAGGACAACATGTGCTGCTCCAACCTCGCCATTGCTACTCTCATGGGGCTGAGGCTCATCACTTACATTGATCTGTGAGACAGCAGAATATGAGTGACGCCTTGAAAGCCCCTGTTCACTTGCTCCAGCAATCTGATGAAGGAGGAAGGCTGTATCTCCAAGGCAGAGGGCAAGTTTGAGCCTGGCAACACTTCCAACTTCCACCAACGCACAAAGGCTGGTGACACAGGCTCCTGTTGCAACAGGTTGGCTGCAGTAGCTCTGGAGCTGAACAAACTTCCACTGTAGCCTGCACAGTGTTGGCGGCATGCAAGATGGAACAAACAGGCTAAAAGCAGACCCCTTCACACTGCAAAGCCTAGTCCGGAATCTCCTTGGCAGTCTTTGCAATGCCTGGTATAGCCGCTTGTGGGTGTTAAACAATTTTGTTGAAGTTCTCAACTCATTCCGCTCAGCAAAGCTGGAAGAGAATCTCACCCACTATCGAACAGTTTCCTGGTGTGTCTTTACTTGTGCAGGTTACTTTACCATATGCAAAGCCTCTGCTTCACTATCTAACCTATGCAAAATGCCAGTGCCTGAACTAGTGCTCATCCCCATTTCTGCTCCATCACCAAGAACAATTACTTCACCTATTCCCACTTCTGCCTCACCTGATCTGCTGCTGAAGCCCTCACCCACGTATATGGTGCCTTTAAACTCAACTATTCCAATGCTGTCTTGCCTAACCTCAAACTGCAACCTCTGTAAACCTGAGTTCATCAAAAACTCTGTCACCTGAATCATAACTTGTACCAAGTCATCTGCCAACCCTGTACTTTCTGACCTATATTGGCTCTCAGCCTGGCTCCCTAAACCTCTCGACTCTCTCCTCTTTTAAAATGTGAGAGGCGTTTTTTAATTGCAATGATGCTATTGTTGGGAGGGGGGAGGGAAGAGAGCCTGATGGTGCACACTCAGCATGATTGTCCTCCTCTGAGGTTTCTTCTGCAATAGCCCCTTAATACTGGGAAAGACCTAGGAGAAAGAAGAAAGAGAAAAGGGTTAGAATGGACGATACATTTGGAAATTAAAAGGTAACATTCTTGAGAATGGAGCTTCAAATAGTGAAGTTTGCAGCATACTTGCTGAGACGAATAAATGTTTAAATATGCAGACACCCTATTTGGGTACGCTCACCTCCTCCGACACACATGGATCTGACCAGACCACAAACCTCTGGGGCCTCTTGCTCTGCTTGAATGAAGGCAATGATGGTGGTGACTCCTTCCCTTTCCTGAATCTCTCCCCTGAATCATGCACTGTCTTGCCCTGCTGAAAGAGTGGGTGAATGTAGTGAGAAACTGTTGATAAGTTAGCTGGGGGCATGTAATGCTTGTGTAAATAGCGCAAAAGCAGCAAGATGGAATGAGGATGGGCAGGTGATGAATATACAGCTAAATGTTTGCAAAGCTAGGGGATAAAGGAAGTTAGCAAGTGCTAGGATGTCAAAAGAGAATGGTGTTAATATGTGCCGTGATAAGAAGAAATAAATGAATATGTTTGGAATGAGAAAAATAGGTGTGGCAGTGTGCCCTTCTAATTGATATGATGAAGGATGTGATGGAGTAGAAGGATGGTGCTCAGAACAATGGGGGAGGTGCTCAAAGGGGTATTATCAATGGTATTGGTGAGAAAGGTATAGAGTTGTACTCACCCATGCTGCTCTTACAAGATCATTGAACTTCTTTCTACTTTGAACTCAAGTCCTGAGAGTGTTGCTGGTGACACTGACACCAGCTGCGACCTGTTGGATAGAGACCTTGGAGATAGTTCTGCAGCAGCCGGGCAGCCAGCAGTGCCTCCCTACTTGTCCCTCACTAGGGCCTCCAGGGAGACGTCAGAAAAGTGAACGTTTGGAGAGATGGGAGAACAGTCTGTCAACATGTCTCTGGTTCCAACATTCTCTTAACTGCTGGACAAGCAAAGACCAAAGTTGGAAACTTAACTTCATTTTAAGAGATTCATCACCCTTCAAATAGACCTCGAAAGGAATGCCAGAAATTATGTGCATCATGTGGGTAGATTGCTCGACTCCTGATCTGTTTGGGAGGACAACCTGTCAGTCAAAAGGAAATTAAGCCCCAGGTGTTAATATTGGCTGGGCCTCAGAGCTAATGCCATCATGGGGGTTTTATGCCTGCACCATCCCACCCATTGCCAAGCAGCACTTACTTGATACATACCCTGAATAAAAATCCCCACTGGTATGTCAGCTGTGGCCAGTGATGTTAGCCAAGGAGGTCCTCATAACAACAACAGCAATAACAACTTTTACATAGCACCTTGAACATAATGAAACATGTCAATGTTTAGTTCCATTAATTGGTGCCCAGGATGTTCCGAGACCAGCTTCTTTCACCTTCGCTCTTTCCCGATTTTTTTGTTGAACAAAAATGAAGTATATTTAAGGAGAAAATACATGCCACTACTTATTATTGGAAGCTCCTTCTCCTCGAGTTACAAGTATCAATCTTCCACAGAATTCAGCTACATTGCTCACTCATTTTCATTGCTTTTGAAATTACACTTTGAGAAAATAGCATAGAAACATTATTCTTCCATAGACAACATTTCAAGGCTAAAGAAGCGCACTTGTTCAGTGCTGTAAGAATTCATGCATTTTCATAGAATTCATGTAATTTAGCAGAGGCTCCAATGCAATAAACAGGTCAACAGGAAATAAGTTACTCCGTAGCATTTGAAAAGTTCACAAAGTAAATATTAAAAATGGAAAATCTATTTTCACAGCTGCTCACCTTACAGTTAATATTGTCAACTTGCACAGAAACCTGACACAGCACTTTTTAACCTATGTTGCCATTAGCAACCTGCATTAGGAGATAAACCTGCCAGAAACTCTCAAATACTACAACAAAGCCCCTTTCATGACCTGCACATCAAGTTTGTGTCCGGTAATTTCATTCCAATTAAGCCTTGTTGAATTTCAAAGATTCTTTTGATTTTGCAAAGCTTTGTTCTAAGATGTTGGAGTTGAAGTTTGCAAGGTGGATGTTCTTGTTATGTAAATAAATGCACAATAATTAAAAGGGGAGAATTGATACAGTTTGGAATAGTCTTCCAACAAATCAGTTCTTGGAAGTCTGGGGAAATGTCCTTTGTCAGAGTCACCGTATTAACTGTGGGGAACTGTTATACATGTAAGTTATTGAATTGATGGTATCGCACAATTGATAAAATCAATTTTTAGCACCAGAGGTGATTGTCAAGCAATAACATCATCAGGTGCATTATTGCACACTGGCATTGATATATTTGTGCCAGCAATATTAATATAAAAGTTATAATTCTAAAGGGGGTACAGGAGCAAAGGGACCTGGAGATATATGTGCACAAATCATTGAAGGCTGAAAGTTGAGAAAATGATTAATAAGACATACAGATCCTGGGCTTTTTAAAGAGGGGTAAAGAGTACAAAAGCAAGAAAGTTATAATAAATCTTTATAAAACACTGGTTTGACCTCAAATGGAATATTGTATCCAATTCTGGACACTATACTTGCAGAAGGATGTGAAGGCATTGGACAGGGTGCAGAAAAGATTACAAGTGGGGTTCAGGGGGTGAGGAACTTCAGTTCTGTGGGGAGACTGGAAAATCTGGGGCTGTTCTCCTTAGAAAACAGAAGGTTGGGAGTAGATTTGAAAGAGTTATGTAAAATCATGAGGAATCTCAATAGTGTTGAGTGGATAGGGAGAAACGGTTCCCATTGGCAGAAGGATCGAGAAACAAAGGACTCTGATTTAAGGTAATTGGCAAAAGAACCAAAGGCGACACAAGGAAAAGGTGTTTTATGCAGTGATTGGTTAGGATCTAGAATGCACTGCCTGCAAGCATGGTGAATACAAATTCAATTGTGGCTTTCAAAAGGGAATTGAATAATTATCTGAAGAGAAAGAATTTCTTAGGTACAGGGAAAAGACATGGGAGTGGGACTAGCCGAGTTGCTCTTGCTGAGGGCCAGTATGGACACGAAGGGCTAAATGGCCTTCTCGGCTGTAACCATTCAATGATTATGTGAACTTAGTCAAAACTGAACTAGAGAATCATACAACTGGAAAGAAAATTTTAAAAGTTCTGCATTGTCATGCATGTGAACTAATGTCACTGCAAAGGCATGAAGACTGCGCGTTGCCCAGCTATCCAGTGCTTTCTCCATGCAGTTTGTCTCAGTTTCCATCATCGTACTTCTGCTTGGATTATCCAAGAGCAATGTAAGGATCAGCTAATAGGTAAACATTTTAAAATGGTAATTATTAAACAAAACGAGGTGATCTCCTATGTTCTTGCTCAAGGAAAATATACTCTGTTGTAAGTACAGCGGCATGCAAGGTTAAGTGAGTGGGCAAAAATCTGTCAGATGGCATGTAAAGTGGATAAATGTGAATTTGTCCATTTTGGCAGGATGAGTAAAAAAGCAGTGCACTATTTAAATGTAGAGATATTGCAGAACTCGGTGGTACAGGGGGATCTGGGTGGCCTGGTACATGGATCAAAGTTAGTATGCAGGTACAGCAAGTGATTAAGAAGGCAAATGGAATGTTGGCATTTATTGCAAGAGGGAATGGAATATAAAAGTGGGGAAGCTGTACTGCAGTTGTACAAGGCCTTGGTGAGACCACATCTGGAGTACTGTGTACAATTTTGGTCATCTTATTTGACAAAAGATATAATTGCTTTTAAAGAAATTTAGAGAAGGTTCACTTGACCCATTCGTGGGATGAAGGGCTAATCCCATAAAGAAAAGTTGGACAGTTTAGGACTATACCCATTGGGGTTTAGAAGAATGAGAGCTGATCTTATTGAAATACAAGATAGGCGTTTGGTAGCAGAGAACTTGAGTATTGCTGAAAAAAGACATTTTGTCAAAGCTTTTTGTCTTGTACTCATGAGGAAAATCGCAAGAATACCAATGTCAGGGAAAGCAACAACTTTATACTGCATGAGAAGAGAGTGCTGATTGGTTGTCAAGTGGACCCTGATTGTAGAGGCATTGCCATAGAGAATGCACCGGGTAATGGTGACTGACAGGTAACTGCCAAGCATTGTTTGAAATTTTAAACCAGGCAGCTTGACTCTGATTGGTCAAGACATTGTCCAGGGAATGGCTATCACTTATTTTGTTTAGCTGAAACAGGTGCAATTTGTGTACATGTTCTTTTTGTCTGCAAAGAACAAGGCCCCATGTATTCATATATGTAGCTTCCAGTATACGCATATATGTACCTTCCAGTACACTGCAAGCATGACTATTTTAAATTGGTTGTCAGCGTGATTTTTAGCATGCTGAGGATTATTTAGCAAATGTTGTCCAATCGCAGAATCACATCTAATGTTGGACACTTTTGAATTTTGCAAGCACAGGCTGGTTGATCATGGTCTGTACACTGTTGCGAACAGCTGAAGGGACATGCTGTTTAATATGATCTGCCAGTCTTTGGGACATACATACCTATGTACAGCCTACATACCTAGCATCACACTGGCACTAAAATTCATATACTATATTGCTCATTTATGTGATAGGCAAAATGTCTTTTTTGACTTGCAGCAGCACTCTGTTAGTGGCAAATACCACTTGTGTTGCTGCAGCATAGTAGCAGCATGAATGCTGAGCTGAAACACAAGTTCTTGAGAGGACTGGATAGGGTGGATACTGGGAGGATGTTTCCTCTGGTGAGGAAAACTAGAAGTAAGGGCCACAGTTTAAGAATAAGAGGTCTCCCCTTTAAGACAGAGATAAGAAGAAATTTTTCATTAGGGTGTGGAATTCTCTTCCTCAGAAGGTAGTGGAGATTGGGCCTTTAAATTTATTCAAGGCTGAGGTTAGACAGATTTTTGTTAAACAAGGGAGTCAGGGTTATGGGGGGCAGGCAGGAAAGTGGAGCTGAGACCACAACACGATCAGCCATGATCTTATTGAATGGTGGGGAAGGCTTGAAGTGTCAAATGGCCAACTCGGGTTCCTAAGCCCTATGTTCCACCATACAAAGATGAGATTGTCCCATCCCTACTTGCCCTCGGCAAGATAGTCCTTCTTGAACTGCTGGAGTCCATGTAGTGTATGTACACCCACAGTGCTATTAGAAAGGGTGCTCTGGGATTTTGGGTTAGTGATGATGAAGGGAAAGTGATATCGTTCCAAATCAGGAAGATGTGCGATTTAGGGGGAAACTTGCAGGTGGTGGCGTTCCCATGCAGGCCCTGTTCTTCTAGGGGTAGAGGCTGGGGGTTTGGAAGGTACTGTTGAAGGAGGCTTGTCAAGTTGCTACAATGCATCTTGTAGATGGTACACAGTCCTGCCACTGTGCACAGGTGTGAAGGGTGTGAATTTTTAAGGTAGTGGATAGGGTGCCGATCAAGCAGGTTTCTTTGTCCTGGATGTTGTCAAAATTCTTGTTGTTGGAGCTGTACTCATCCAAGCAAGTGGAGAGTATTCCATCACATTCCTGACTTGTGCTTTGTAGATGTTAGACAGGCTTTGGGGAGTTGAGAGGTGAGTTACTCGCCCCAAATCACGAACTGATTCAGTATCTGAGGAGTCGCGAATGGTACAGAACACTGCAATCATCAGTGAACACACCCACACTCGGTCAAATGCTTCTTTGGTGTCAGGGAGAATCACTCACCTCCCCTCTTGAGTTCAGCTCTTTTGTCCATGTTTGTATCAAGGCTGTAATAATGTCAGTAGCTGAGCAGCCCTAGCAGAACCCAGACTGAGCAGGTTATTGCTGAGTAAGTGCCATTTGTTAGAACTGTCACTTTGCTGATGACCAAGAGTAGACAGATGGGGCTGGGCTGGGTTTGTCCTGCTTTTTTTGGACAGTTATATACCGGTAATTCCACATGCCGGGTAGATGCCAGTGTTGCAGCTGTACTGGAACTGCTTGGCTAAGGGCGCAGCTAATTCTGGAGCACAATTCAGTACAACAGCCAGGATACTATCAGGGCTCATAGTCTTTGCTGTGTCTTCAGCTGTTTCTTGATATCACATGGAATAAATTGCATTGGCTGAAGACTGGCATCAATGATGCTGGAGACCCCAGCAGGGGGCTGAGATGGATCATCCACTCAGCACTTCTGATTGAAGATTGTTGCAAATACTTTAGCCTTATCTTTTGCACTGATGTGCTGGGCTGCCCCATCATTGAGGATAGGGATGTTTGTGGAGCCTCCTCCTCCAGTTAGTTGGTTAATTATCCACCACCATTCATGACTGGATGTGCTAGGACTGGACAGCTTTGATCTGATCCATTAGTTTTGTGGGATCACTTAGTTCTGTCTATCATATGCTGCAATAGTGTTTGGCATGCATGTAAATTCTGGGTTGTAGCTTCACTAGGTTGGCACTTCATTTTTATGTGCCTAGTGCAGCTCCTTGCATGCTTTTTTGCACAGCTCACTGAAATAGGGTTGATGGCAATGGTAGAGTGAGGGATGTCAGGCCATGAGATTACAGAATTTGGTTGAATATAATGCCACTGCTGCCTGATGGTTCATAATGCATCATGGGCGGCCAGTTTTGAGCTGCTAGATCTGCTCTGAATCTATCTGATTTAGAACTTGTGCAGTGCCACACAACAAGATGGAAGGCACCCTCAGTGTGAAGGTGGGAATTCATCTCCACAAGGACTACGCAATGGCCACTCCTACCGATACTTTCATGGGTAGATACACCTGTGACAGGTAGATTGGTGAGGGTGTTTTTCCCTCTTGGTTCATTCACCACCTTCTGCAGGCCCAGTCTGGATATGAACCCTTCAGGACTTGGCCAGTTCGGTCAGTTTTTCTGATACCAATGGATAATGGACATTGAAATCCCCCACCTAGAGTAAATTCAGTACCATGGCTAAACTCAGTGCTTCTTCCAAGGGATGGTCAACATGGGTGAATACTGATTTGTGGTAATCAGTAGGAGATTTCCTTGCCCATGTTTGCTCTGATGCCGTAAGACTTCATGGGGTCTGGAGGTAATGTTGAGGACTCCCAGGGCAACTCCCTTCCGAGCACTCTGCTACCATCTCTGGTGAGTATGTCATGTCCCAGCAACACATTATAGGGATGGTGACTCGGTAGCCTGGGACATTAACTGTTAAGATCTGATGCAGTATATATGGCTATGACCAACTGTTGCTTCACTACAGTGTGGCATAGCTCTTCCAATTTTGGGACACGTCTCCAGATATTCATGAGGAGTACATTGCAGGGTCAGCTGGTCATGCTGTGCCTCTGTCATTTCTGGTGCCTAGACTGATGCCAAGTGGTTCATTCTTCTCCAGTTTTTTCATAGTAATTTGATACAACTGAATGACTTGCTAGGCCATTTCAGAGGTTTGGAGTCATATCTATGCCAGACCAGCCGGTTTCCTTCCCTAAAGGGTGTTGGAAAACCGGATGAGTTTTTATGCTAGTTTCATGGTCACCATTACTGAGACTAGCTTTTTAATTCCAGGTTTATTCACTAAATTTAAATTCCACCATGCTGCTATAGAAGGATTTGAGCTCATGTCTCTGAAGCATTAGTTTGGATTATAAGGTCCAGTAACATTACTACTATGCTACCATGTCTGGTGTTGCTTTTGTATTGTTTCATTCCTAAGGGGAGCTGTGCATCATCTCGTCTGTTACCCTAACTTAAACACTAATTACTATAACATCCTGCTGAACCGAGGTTAACTGCTCCAGGCTGATGTACTTTGGCCAATTAGAAGGTATTTTCGGTTGCTGGCAGAATTTCTTTGCAGATTGGAAATACTTTATATCAAAGTATGATCATAGAGGCAGAGAGTTTTGCCTAAAGGAAGCCATTTGGGCCAGCATGCATATGTCGGCTAAAAATTATCTATTTAGCTTAATTGCACTTCCTAGGTCTTAGCCCTTTGCCTTGTAGGCTAAGGCACTTCCAATGCATATCTAAGCATGTTTTAAATGTGATCAGGCTTTCTGACACTACCATCCTTCCAGGCAGTTAGGTTCCAGGTCCCTTGGTAAAACAATTCCTCTTCAATTCCTGCCTAATCCTTAATACTGACTGCTTTAAATCTATGACCCTTGGTTATTGACCTCTCTGCTAAGGGAAATCGGCCCTTCCAATTCACTCTACGCAGGACCCTCAATTTTATACACCTCACTTAAATCTCGTCTCAACCTCCTGTGCTCCAAAGAAAACAACCCCAGCCTATATAATCTCATAACTAAAATTCTCCAGTCAGAGCAACACCTCGTCTTGTACCCTCTCCAGTGTGATTACAGCCTTCCTATAAAGCAGTGATCAGAATTGTACACAGTACTCTAGCTATGGCCTTACTAGTGCTTTCTACAGGTCTAACATAACTGCCATGCTCTTATATGGTGGAGTCCGTGGCCAGGATTTTCTGGCCCCGCCCACCACCAGAATCTTCCAATCCCACCCAAAAGTCAACGTACTTTCGGTTGGCCAGCCGCATTCCCCATGGCAGGTCCCGCCACACCAGGGCCAGAAAACCCCGGGCTCAGTAGCATTCTGAGGCAAAAAAAAAATCCTCTGAATATAGAGATCTGGGCAATTTGGCTCTTTTCATAACATTGCATTAAAACTAGAGGAGCCACACTGGTCAGTTGCTTATAATTCCTTACATTATAATCAGTGGTGCAGTGCAAACTGATACTGTGGCTTTCAGGAAGTCAATAAATTCACAGGAATAATATGCAAACCCTTACATCAATCTGTCACTGTTTTTTCAGTGCTAACAGTAGTCTCAATATCCCTGAAAAATGGATTACGTACAGTAACATATAATAAGAAAGTAAATGCAAGAGCATAAGAAACAGGAACAAGAATAGGCCATTCGACCCATCGAACCTACTCTGCTATTCGAAAAGATCAAGCCTGATCTGATTGTGGCCTTAACTCCACTTTCCTGCCTGCACCCCAGCCCCCAACCCCCGTAATCCTTGACTCTCTTGTAGATCAAAAATCTGTCTAACTCAGCCTTGAGCATATTCAATGACTCAGTCTCCACTGCTCTCAGTGGAAGAGAATTCCAAAGACTAATAACCCTCAGAGAAAAACATTCTCCTCATCTCAGTCTTAAATGGGAGACCCCTTATTTTTAAACTGTGCTTACTAGTTCTAGGTTCCCCCATGAGAGGGAACATCCTCTCAGTACCCACCCTGTTAAGGACCCCCAGAATCTTAAATGTTTTAGTAAGATCACCTCTCATTCTTCTAAACTTCAATGAGTATTGGCCCAACCTGCTCAAACTTTCCTCGTAAGACAACCCCTTCATCCCAGGAATCAGTCTAGTGAACTTTCTCTGAAATGCTTCTGTTGCAAATATATCCTTCCTTAAGTAAGGAGACCAAAACTATACACAGTACTCTAGGTATCGTCTCACCAATGCCCTGTACAGCTGTAGCAAGACTTCCCTAATTTAATACTCCATCACCCTTGCAATAAAGGCCAACACTCCATTTGCCTTTCTAATTTCTTAGAATCAAGGGACTGAATTTGACAGGGGTGGGGGAGGGGGGTTAGGTGCATTGGTCTCCACCCCCACCCCCACCCCCACCGATTGCAAAAGTCAGCAAGCAGCTGCTGAGCCTAAGCCCTCCCTGTGGCAATAATGCACTGTCGGCGGGCTAAACAGGCGGGGAGTGGGACTTCTGCCCCTCAGTGGGAGGAAGACCCACCCATCTGATTGGCTGATTGGTTTTAGCAATCCCAGCAATGCCAGAACTGAGTATTTGGTGCTGCTAAGACTGCAAGCAAGCCCACAAAGAACCTCAATGGACTCCAGGGCCAGATAAGTCCCAGATTTTTAAGGTGGGGAGGGATCAGGCAGCTTGGAGAGGGGGTGGGTGGGGGTGCTGGGCGAGTGGGGTGGGCAGAGTGGGTCTTGGAGGTCAACTGGGGAGGAACAAAAGGAGAGTAACAAAAGGGGAGTGCCTCCGATGTGCAGAGGGCATCCTCCGAATGCTGTAGCCCCCTTTCCTTCCCGCCTTTCCAAAAAGTATTTTCAAAACCGGGCTCCCCACTCCCACCCACGCCAACTGCTTTATGGCATAGGCAGCATCAAAAATGGGACAATCGGCACCCATATTATGAGGACTGGGTCAGGGGTGAGCAGGAAAGTGGTGGGCTAGTCCCCCTCATATTTTAAATGCTCCCACCCATGTGGAAAACATGCCCGGCGATGTGGGGCCATAAAATCAAGCCCAGATAATGAGATAATGGTTACAGCACAGAAAAAGACCATTCAACCTATTGTGTTAGGGCAGGCTCTCTGGAGGAGTAATTCAGCTGGTGCCACTCCCCAGTCTTCTCCCTGTACCCCTGGGTATTCCTCCTTTTCAAATAATAATCCAATTTTCTCTTAAATGCCTACATTGAAGCAGCATCCACCACATTCTCAGGCAGTATATTGCAGATCTTAATCACCTGCTGCATAATAAAGCTTTTCCTCATGTTATCATTGTTTTTTTTTCCCAATTACCTTACATCTGTTCCCTCCGGTCCTTCATCCTTCCACCAACAGGATCAGTTTCTCCCTGTCTACTCTGTCCAGACCCCAGACGATTTTAAATATCGCTGTCAGATCTCCTCTCAATCTTCTCTTCTCCGAGGAGAAGCATTCCAACCTCTCCAATCTATCTATGTAACTTAAGTTCATCATGCATCAAAACATTCTGTATATGCACATTAACCTTTTGTGATTCATGTACTAGGACACCCTGATACCCCTGTATTGCTGCATTCTGCACTCTCTCTCTATTTAAATAATACTCTGCTACTCTATTTATCCTTCAAATGAGGACAACCTTATATTTTCCCATATTATACTCTATTTGCCATTGTCTTGTCCGTTCATTTAACCTATCTTTAATACCTTAACAGAGTCTTTGTATCTTCCTTACAACTTGCTTTCCTACCAACTTTTGAATCTTTTTATGGAAATTAATTCACAGGATGTGGGCGTCACTGGCTAGGCTAGCATTTGTTGACCATTCCTAACTGTTTTTGAGAAGGTGATGGTGTATCATCTTCTCAAATACACTGAGTGTTCTACTAGGCTATTTCAGAGGGTGGTTAAGAGTCAATTGCTTTGCTATAGGTCTGAAATTACAAGTAGGCCAGACCAGACTAAGTAAGGACATTTACAAACCAGATGAGCTTTCACAACAATTCTATAGTTTCGTGGTCACCATTAATGGTACATGTTTTTTCATTCAAGATTTATTTAATTAATTAATTTGAAACTCACTAGTTGTTGTTGTGGGTTTTGAACTTGTATTGCCTGGTCATTAGTGCAGACTCTAGCTTACTAGATAGTAACATAACAACTCTGCTACCGTAGTCCTGGCATAGGAATAGCAATTCAGCTCCCCTTTAATAATCCTATAATGTTTGAGGTGATGCTCCTTGAAAGCTGCACAGGTTTAAAAAAGAAAGTTTCCAAAAAACAAGCAAAGCTTATTTTAATTAGTGGTTTTCTCTAATTAAAAGCCCATTATTGGCATAGCATTCTCAGGAATGTCAAAGCTCATACATTTCCTCAATTTTGTTAGTGGGATGTTGCCTGGAAAAGAAACAAGCATTCTCCCATGTCCCATTATATACTGCTTTTCATCCCAAAGCTGTGATTAAAAAATAATTATAGATATCAGTTGCACTGTGCTGGAAAATTGAGAATATTGAGAAGGAGCAGTTAGGTATGGGGGCTGATTGAAGACCAGGATTTGAGATTAAGTTGTCTGCAACCTCAATTCTGCAATGCCTACTGACAGTTGTTCATTACAGGATTACTTCAATTGCATTTGAATTGAATATGGAATTTAAGGATCTGCTATTGCTGGGAAGAGATCCAACAATCATATACGTGACTTAAGGTAACTCAATGGAATTAAAAGATTTGACTGGAATTCACAAGGTCAGCAGCACAAGCATTTTGAGAAATTTCAGAGACACTTGAACCTGTATGTAAATCCTACCTGCCTAGTCTTTGGTTCCTCTGTACCTAAGCCTGGATTAGTCAAGTGTGACAATAGATGACAGCTTTTTCTCCCTCTGTTCTTCTATTGTCATAGGGTGTGTTGTGTTGCCATGGTTGCCAAACCAGTTGACATAGGCAAACATCTTTAAATACAGTTTACAAAGCTCCTCAAGGCAGGATTGTCATCAGCTAGCACTGCAGCCAGTTGATGGGTGGAATTTTATGGCCCCCATCGTGCTGGGGGCAGGGCGGGAAAATGCAGCAAGCCATTGAAAAGTCCATTGACTTGCGGGGGAACTGGAGAGTCCCACCGGCACAAGCAGCCATAAAATTCCGCCTGGTGTTGCTGCAACACTAATCAAACATCATTTCAGAACTAAACAGCCACCAGTTGAAACACATCCTCAATTGACTTTTATTGTAGATTTTTCAATGACCACTTCATGGCAAAGTGAAATCATGTTATGATTAAACCGCAGGGGGACAGAGACCAAATATTTCACTTCCAACCTTGAGTCCCAAACCCACTTGGTTCACTGAGCATACTTTGTACATTCTTGCCCATTTTTTTTTAACCTGGAATGCCTCACAAGAACAAGAATTCTTCAGTTAATTAGCCTGCCTTAACTGTCCAAGGTTCCACATAAATGGTGCCCACTTGCAAGGGCGTATGGTATTTAATTATTATTGCTGGGAAAAGAGACATGCTGTCGAAGTATTTTGTCTTGCACACATAAAGACAGACACAAGAATGCCATATTTCAAAGAGAGCAATAATTTATACTGCATGAGAAAAGGGTGCTGATTGGTTGGCAAGTCAACTCCGATTGGTTGAGGCAATTGGTTGAGTGTGAGATGAAAAGTTTTGACAGCATGTCTCCTTTTTCAGAAATACTCAAGTTCTGTCCTACCAAGTCACTATACTTATTTATTGCACCCGATGCATGAGGTAGCTTTGAGTGCCTCCAGGGAAAAAATGAAGGAATGTATAGTGTCCAAGCTCTGCTGAAATTATGAAGATAATTTTCTACTCTAGGAGGGCTGGAAAGCTATAGTATCAGACCTGTTGCCCATTATTCTCTTTACCCGACTTTCCATTCTGATATCCTTTTCCGTTAAATCCACTGGTAAAAAAAATTTGATGGGGTGTTTCATGGGCAGCTAATCTGCTACCACCAGATTTCTACCTCGACTGAACTTGATTGTTACCCCCATGTCTCTTTATGGCTGATTAAGGAACATCCATTGCAATTGAGCAGAAGCCTGGGACTCAGACCAATCTGCCTCCTGGACAGAAGATGCGAGACAGCAAATTCCAAAAGATAAAAAATTAAATCTCCGAAATAAGCTGTGCAGAAGAATATTTTACATTTGTTTACAATTGCATGTTGAAATGTCCTTAAATTATGCTGAGACATAACATTAAATTACTTGCATGAAAGAGAAAATTGAGGAACAAATATTGAATTTATGCAATTTAGTATCATACTTAGAAGAGAAACTAAATTTCATGGGTAAAGTCAGGCTTTTACTTGGTCTATTATGTCGTAGGCTTGATTCTAATAACACTGCAAGTTCAGCTCCCTGCTAGGAGTGACCAACTGCGGTGCCACTGCAAGCTTGTATGAAGAAAACAGTCCTTTGATGTTTGTTTTGTTACTTAATTGAAAGGTGCTTAATGAGTGATTTCTGTGGAAACCTGAAATCAGAATTATACAACTCACTCACAGTTCTTTGCGACCAGAATTATAATTCACGTGGTCAAAGTAAATGACCCACCCTTACTGGTGAATTATGATCCCGGGAATCAGTGACAAAAATTAAACCGAAGTAACAGTAACAGCTGCAATTTTTACCACTAGGCTACATTTTACTTTCTGTCCCTATGGAAGTTGAATGATACTAAAGAGCGCGCTGCCATTTGATTATAACACTTAACCAAGTTGCAAATGACAAGTTGCCCATAGGTTTGTGTGAAAAAAAGTATTTGTGGTGGCCAGCTATCAAAGTGACAGATCAAACATCTGAGCAGACATGACTTATTGTCTGGAAAAACTCAGCAGGTCTGGCAGCATCGGCGGAGAAGAAAAGAGTTGACGTTTCGAGTCCTCATGACCCTTCGACAGAACTTGAGTTTGAGTCCAAGAAAGAGTTGAAATATAAGCTGGTTTAAGGTGTGTGTGTGGGGGGCGGAGAGATAGAGAGAGAGAGAGGTAGAGGGGGGGGGGGTGTGGTTGTAGGGACAAACAAGCAGTGATAGAAGCAGATCACCAAAAGATGTCAACGACAATAGTACAATAGAACACATAGGTGTTAAAGTTAAAGTTGGTGATATTATCTAAACGAATGTGCTAATTAAGAATGGATGGTAGCTCTAGTGGGGGTGTTTTTTTTTATAATGGAAATAGGTGGGAAAAGGAAAATCTTTATAATTTATTGGAAAAAAAGGAAGGGGGAAACAGAAAGGGGGTGGGGATGGGGGAGGGAGCTCACGACCTAAAGTTGTTGAATTCAATATTCAGTCCGGAAGGCTGTAAAGTGCCTAGTCGGAAGATGTTTGCGTTGGGCTTCACTGGAACAATGCAGCAAGCCAAGGACAGACATGTGGGCAAGAGAGCAGGGTGGAGTGTTAAAATGGCAAGCGACAGGGAGGTTTGGGTCATTCTTGCGGACAGACCGCAGGTGTTTTGCAAAGCGGTCGCCCAGTTTACGTTTGGTCTCTCCAATGTAGAGGAGACCACATTGGGAGCAACGAATGCAGTAGACTAAGTTGGGGGAAATGCAAGTGAAATGCTGCTTCACTTGAAAGGAGTGTTTGGGTCCTTGGACGGTGAGGAGAGAGGAAGTGAAGGGGCAGGTGTTGCATCTTTTGCGTGGGCATGGGGTGGTGCCATAGGAGGGGGTTGAGGAGTAGGGGGTGATGGAGGAGTGGACCAGGGTGTCCCGGAGGGAGCGATCCCTACGGAATGCCGATAAGGGGGGTGAAGGGAAGATGTGTTTGGTGGTGGCATCATGCTGGAGTTGGCGGAAATGGCAGAGGATGATCCTTTGAATGCGGAGGCTGGTGGGGTGATAAGTGAGGACAAGGGGGACCCTATCATGTTTCTGGGAGGGTTGAGAAGGCGTGAGGGCGGATGCGCGGGAGATGGGCCGGACACGGTTGAGGGCCCTGTCAACGACCGTGGGTGGAAAACCTCGGTTAAGGAAGAAGGAGGACATGTCAGAGGAACTGTTTTTGAAGGTAGCATCATCGGAACAGATGCGACGGAGGCGAAGGAACTGAGAGAATGGGATGGAGTCCTTACAGGAAGCGGGGTGTGAGGAGCTGTAGTCGAGATAGCTGTGGGAGTCGGTGGGTTTGCAATGGATATTGGTGGACAGTCTATCACCAGAGATTGAGACAGAGAGGTCAAGGAAGGGAAGGGAAGTGTCAGAGATGGACCACGTGAAAATGATGGAGGGGCTCTTGCAGTGATGACTGTATGGATATAAGCCAGCGTCATGTTATTTTTGGCTATTTCTCATTGGGTTTTCCTAGCAATTGCCAGTCATGCTTGGATTAGTAAATGTGCTACTGTATTTACACCTGCTCTCTTGCCCACATGTCTGTCCTTGGCTTGCTGCATTGTTCCAGTGAAGCCCAACGCAAACTGGAGGAACAACACCTCATCTTCCAACTAGGCACTTTACAGCCTTCCGGACTGAATATTGAATTCAACAACTTTAGGTCGTGAGCTCCCTCCCCCATCCCCACCCCCTTTCTGTTTCCCCCTTCCTTTTTTTTCCAATAAATTATAAAGATTTTCCTTTTCCCACCTATTTCCATTATAAAAAAAAACACCCCCACTAGAGCTATACCTTGAGTGCCCTACCATCCATTCTTAATTAGCACATTCGTTTAGATAATATCACCAACTTTAACTTTAACACCTATGTGTTCTATTGTACTATTGTCGTTGACATCTTTTGATGATCTGCTTCTATCACTGCTTGTTTGTCCCTACAACCACACCCCCCCCTCCATCTCTCTCTCTCTCTATCTCTCCGCCCCCCACACACACACCTTAAACCAGCTTATATTTCAACTCTTTCTTGGACTCGAACTCAAGTTCTGTCGAAGGGTCATGAGGACTCGAAACGACAACTCTTTTCTTCTCCGCCGATGCTGCCAGACCTGCTGAGTTTTTCCAGGTAATTCTGTTTTTGTTTTGGATTTCCAGCATCCGCAGTTTTTTTGTTTTTATGACTTATTGTCCTTTCAGGTATGTTATCAATCCACTGAGATTTAAAGAATTTGTGGATATTTAAGGCAGGCTAGTAATTTGGAACATGTTATGAAGTCTTGTCTCAAACACATGTGCCTGTTCTCCCTTTGGCTGTTCCTTACAAACTAGTAGAATGTATCATTTAGCAGTAGTAATTAACATTCCCAAACTCAAAGGGGCTGGATTCCTGTCACATATTCTTAGAACTCTTCATTTTACGTTTTAAATTTGGTCCTCTTAAGAATCATTGCTAAATATTCAATCCCTATGTGAAAGGCCATTCCATGTCAGTTTAATAGAAATTCGCCCACTCTTTTTATCTTGATGATAAATAGCTGTCAACCTTTTAGAATCCTACCACACAATTAAATATAAGTGAATGATCCGTCATTGTCCAAGTTTTACAAGAGGTAGGAATTGCAGAACGAAAACTGCTCTGGCGTTGCAATATGGGTGTCGGGAGAATTAACTTGTTTCCTATGTTTCTTATGAGCTGTTCTCCACTGGCAACCCAAAATTAAGTGTTTTTTTAAAATCATTCACGGGATGTGAGCTTTGTTGACAAGGCCAAGATCCATTGCCCAAAATAAGTTGCCATCGAGAAAATGGCAGTGAGCTATCTTCTTTAACTACTGCAGCCTATCTAGTGAAGATGTTCGCATAATACTTTTAGTATTATTCCAACGCACTCCCCACTTCTGCCTTGTAGGTGGTCATAACTGCTCAGCCAGCATTGAGGGGTGGAGTACTGATGTCTTAAGTATGGGAAAAATGTATTTGTCGCAAAGTCATGATGCCATCACTGCCATTGCTGTAAATACAGTAGCACATTTACTAATCCAAGCATGACTGGCAATTGCTAGGAAAACCCAATGAGAAATAGCCAAAAATAACATGACGCTGGCTTATATCCATACAGTCATCACTGCAAGAGAACAGGAGGCAGCAATAAATAGAGAAGCTTAAGAAATGTCAGCAGTGGAGCAGGAATACCAGACTCTTTGACCCTTCCTTTCCCAGCTTCAGCCTGGCTCTAGCGACGAGCAGATTAGGGAGGCCCTGTGGTGAAGTGTAAGGAAGCAAAGTCATGCCTCCTTTCTCATCATGAACTGAAGACATTCAGTTCAGTCATTTGCAGAGTTTCAAACATCCCTGTTGCCCTCCACAGTGCTCAGTCTCCCACCAAAACTGCTCACCCCCTCTGCAACCCTGATATAGCTCACCCTCTCCACAACCCAAACACAGCAAACCCCCCTTAGTCCCATCAATGGTCAACCTTCCTCCCTCACCCCAACAATGCTCACTCACCTCACCCCCAACAACCTCCCTCCCTCACCCCAACAATGCTCAACTCACCTCACCCCCATTAACCTGCCTCCCTCACCTCAACAATGCTCAACTCACCTCACCCCCAACAACCTCCCTCCCTCACCCCAACAATGCTCAACTCACCTCACCCCCAACAACCTCCCTCCCTCACCTCAACAATGCTCAACTCACCTCACCCCCAACAACCTGCCTCCCTCACCTCAACGATGCTCAACTCACCTCACCCACAACAACCTACCTCCCTCACCCCAACAATGCTCAACTCACCTCACCCCCAACAACCTCCCTCCCTCACCTCAACAATGCTCAACTCACCTCACCCCCAACAACCTGCCTCCCTCACCTCAACGATGCTCAACTCACCTCACCCACAACAACCTACCTCCCTCACTCCAACAATGCTCAACTCACCTCACCCCCCAACAACCTCCCTCCCTCACCCCAACAATGCTCAACTCACCTCACCCCCAACAACCTCCCTCCCTCACCTCAACAATGCTCAACTCACCTCACCCCCAACAACCTGCCTCCCTCACCTCAATGATGCTCAACTCACCTCACCCACAACAACCTACCTCCCTCACTCCAACAATGCTCAACTCACCTCACCCCCCAACAACCTCCCTCCCTCACCCCAACAATGCTCAAAGCACCTCACCCCCAACAACCTCCCTCCCTCACCTCAACAATGCTCAACTCACCTCACCCCCAACAACCTGCCTCCCTCACCTCAACAATGCTCAACTCACCTCACCCCCAACAACCTGCCTCCCTCACCCCAACAATGCTCAACTCACCTCACCCCCAACAACCTCCCTCCCTCATCCCCGACAATGCTTACCCTTCCTTCTTCCCTGCAACAATGCTCACACTCCCTTGTTCACCCCAACAATGCTCAATCTCCTATCCACCCTCACCCCCAATGCTAACGCTCCCTCCCTCAGCTCCCAACAATGATGACGCTCCCTCCCACACCCGCACCCCTGACAATACTCACCCTCCCTCCCTCGCCTCTGACAATACTCACCCTCCCTCCCTCCCTCACCTCTGACAATACTCACACCTCTCCCTCCCTCACCTCTGACAATACTCACCCTCCCTCCCTCGCCTCTGACAATACTCACCCTCCCTCCCTCCCTCACCTCTGACAATACTCACACCTCTCCCTCCCTCGCCTCTGACAATACTCACCCTCCCTCCCTCCCTCACCTCTGACAATACTCACCCTCCCTCCCTCCCTCACCTCTGACAATACTCACCCTCCCTCCCTCCCTCACCCCAGAAATGCAGCAATGTCCAGGGAATGATGTTTGCATTCATTTTAAATTAGGCAACATCACTTACAAACTATTAGCAGTGAAATTACAATCTAGTAATTTCAGCCTCAAGGTCATGTGTACGAGGAGGATAACTCCATGTTGACTTTTATGATGTTTAGGTTGTGAAACCAGTCTCTCCACATCACAAAATGCCAAGGAGAAACACAGTAATCTGTTTTTTTTTAATCAACCTTGTGTAGTTCTAAGCTATTCTTTTAGAGAAGATATTATATTGCATACACCTAGGCTTAGTCACACAAATAAAAAAGGAATGTGGAATTGCAGTTCAATCGGGTTCCGATGAAGAGAGATAATAATCTACCCCATTATTACTACTGATTCAGTCACACAGTTTTCAAAGTGTCATCAGTAGAGAAGCTAACAATTGGGGCAATTAACAGCTTTATAGTCTGGACCTGGGGACTGGCTAGATTGACAAGAGGGTCTTTTCCTGTCTTGTCATTCTTCATCTCCTCATAATGATGAGAGGCCCCAGTCAGGTACGCTTGGAGAATATTCACATTTGAAAGTCGGGGAGTTATAAGTGGAGATTCATTCAAATAGTTAAATGGACAAACATAAAAGGTCTTGGATATATTGCAGTTACGTAATAGTTCAATAACACTGAAAATTATTTAAACTGTCACCTGCTTCCATTTTTCTCATTCACTCAAGGGATGTGAGCTTCACTGGCTAGACCAGCATTATTATTGCCCAACCCAAATTGCCCTTGAAAAGGTGGTGGTGAGCTGCCTTCTTGAACTGCAGCAGTCCATGTGGTGTGGGTACACCCACAATGCTGTTAAGGAGGGAGTTCCAGGATTTTGATCCAGCAACAGTGAAGGAATGACGATACATTTCCAAGTCAGGAGAGTAAATGGCTTGGAGGGGAACTGCCAGGTGGTGGTGTTCCCATCCTGCTGCTGCCCTTGTCCTTCCAGATGGTAGCGGCTGTGGCTTTGGAAGGTGCTGTCGAAGGAGCCTTGGTGAGTTGCTGAAGTGCATCTTGGAGATGGTGCACACAGCTGCTACTGTGCAGTGGTGGTGGAGGGAGTATACATTTGTGGATGGGATACCAATCAAGAGGGCTGCTTTGTCCTGGATGGTGTCAAGCTCATGAGTGTTGTGGGAGCTGCACTCGTCCAAGCAAGCGGAGAGTATTCCATCACATTCCTGACTTGTGCCTTGTAGATGGTGGACAGGCTTTGGGGGGAGTCAGGAGGTGAGTTATGCGCCGCAGGATTCCTAGCCTCTGACCTGCTGTTGTAGCCACAGTATTTATATGACTGGTCCAGTTCTGTTCCTGGTCAACTGTAACCTCCAGGGTGTTAATAGTGAGGGATTCACCGAAAGTGATGGCATTGAATGTCAAGGGGCGATGGTTAGGTTCCCTCTTGTTGGATATAGTCATTGCCTGGCACCTGTGTGGTGCAAATGTTACTTGCCACTTGTCAGCCGAAGCCTGGATGGTGCATTTGGACATGGACTGCTTCAGAATATGAGGAGTCATGAATGGTGCTGAACATTATACAATCATCAGCGAACATCCCCACTTCTGACCTTATGATGGAGGGAAGGTCATTGATGAAGCAGCTGAAGATGATTGGGCCTAGGACACCACCCTGAGGAACTCCTGCAGTGATGTCCTAGAGCTGAGGTGACTTAACTCCAACAGCCACAACCATCTTCCTTTGTGCTAGGTATGGCTCTAACCAGTAGACAGTTGGCCCCCGGATTCCCATTGACTCCATTTTTGCTAGGGCTCCTCAACGCCACTCAGTCAAATGCAGCCTTGATGTTAAGGGCAGTCAATCTCACCTGCCTCCACCCGCTACTGCACTTAGTGCAAATCTGGGACAATTCCGCCCCTAGCCTTGGCCCCCCTCCTACTTCTCCACATGCTGCCCCTTCGGGACATCACCTTAATATATCAGGTTCCACATGTACGCCGATAGGACTAAACTCGAACCCCACCACCACCTCTCTTGACCCTTCCATTGTCTCTAATTTATCACACTGCTTGTGTCCGGCATCCAGTGCTGAACGAGCAGAAATCTCCTCCAGCTAAATATTAGGAAAACCAAAGCCACCATCATCAGTTGCTGCCATGAACATCTTGCCACTCCTTGGTCACTATCTCAGGCTGACGTAGACCATTTGCAACATGTGTGTCCTCTTTGACCCTGAAATGAGCTTGCCACATTATATTTGCTCCAACACCAAGATCTACATCCACCTCCACAACATCAACTGCCTCCAGTCAGGCTTGATTTTAAAATTCTCATCCTCATTTCCAAACCACTCAATGGCCTCTCCCCTCCCTATCTCTGTATCGCCTATAATCTCTGCACTCCTCCAATTCTAGCCTCTTGTGCATCCCTGATTTTCATCCTTCTGACACTGATTGTCATACATTCAGCTGGCTGTCTCCTAAGCTCTCGAATTCCCTCCCTAAACCTCTTGGCTTCTCTACCTTTCTTTCCAAACTTAATATGCTCTTTAAAGCTTACTCAGCTGACCAAGCTCTTAGCCACCAGACCTAATATTTCATTATGTGGCTTGGTTTTCTTTGATACTATTCCTGTGAAGAACCTGGGCATATTTTATTATGTTGAAGTCACTATATGAATGCAAGTTGTTGCTTTTGTTCTTTCCATTTGCTGCCATAGACATATTTTTGATAGACAAAGGACTCAAGAGTTATGGGGGGGAGGGGGCAGACAGGAAAGTGGAGTTGAGACCACAAGCAGATCAGCCATGATATTACCAAATGGTGGGGTAGGTTTGAAGGGCCGAATGGCCCACTCCTATGTTCCTATGTATCTGGGGGAAAAAATGAAGCGAAAACCCGAGGCCCTTCTCAAAATACATCTCATCAACAAGTCCTCCTCCTAATCGCTTCTGTCTGGTGAATTATTTTACATTAAAAGGTGTGACATAAACAGAAGCTGTTGTTGTTACTAGTTTATCAAACACAAAGTACAACATCGACAAATCCTTCTTTGTTTATGTACATATGCATATACTGCAAATTTAAATCAGGAAAGCAAATACCCACACTTAGTCATTGCTAAGTAACATCAAATGTAGTCTCATATGCTGCCACAGGGAAAATCAAGTTGGGTCACTCAGTATATAAAACTATGGGCAGAATTTTGCTGTCAGCGAGCAGGGGGCAGGGCCTGCTCGCCGACGGATAAAATGACGCGGGATGACATGGGGCGGAACCCCCGCTGCCATCCCGCCCCATTTAAATTTCCAGGAAGGCAGGGGCGCAGCAAAATCAGCTGCAGGCCCGCCGACCTGTCGGTGGCCAATTGAGGCCATTAACAGGATCATTAAAACAATTAAAGGAGCTGCCCGTCCAACTTTAAGGTTAGCGGGCAGGCCAGGAGCCCCAGCGGCAAATAGAGAAAACATGAAACCTCATCCAGCGGCGGGATGAGGTTTCATGCAGGGTTCTAAAAAGTTTAATAAGGTTTCACTGTAATTTATGAACATGTCCCATCTCTTGTGACATTGACACATGAGGGGGACGTGTGAGGGAATTTTTTTTTCTGTTTTTAATCTTTTTAAAAGTGTCAGTGATCTCCCTGAGGCAGCACTTAGCCTCAGGGAGATGTGCGCTTTTTCATGTGCATGCACGAAAGAGCACACTCTCGATTTTGGGGAATCCCCCCCTGCCCACACAGGGAGCGGGCGCTTCCCACCGTATGTCACGCTGGGCGAGCCTTAATTGGCAACGGGGCCCACTTCTCCAGCGGGGATCATCTCCCCACCCGCCAGAGATTGGGTTTGGCCCGCCCGCCTGATAGGCAGAAAATTATGCCCTGACTTGTGATGAAAGAAATGACACTGGATTAACGGGATCTCTTCAAAGACCCTTACTCGTCCAAATTCCAATCCAGCACTGGGAGTGATCCAATTTACCTAATGTCATTACAAATCCATACAACACGGCCTATCTTTCACAAAACGTTTTCTAAATCAGTATCAGAAGTGATACTGGTTGAGGAGAAAATATGGAACAGTAGCATGGGACATTTTTTTTTAAATCAAGCACCTCCTTGTTTAGAGCAACAAGTCGGCTGATGTGCTTCCGACAGCACAACAATAACTGCTTTTTCAAAAAAGTGCTTCATTGCTTGTAGGGCATTTTGAGAAGTCCTGCATTCATGAAAGTCATGATGTGCAAGTTCTTTCTTTACTGTCTGATAATCTTCTCCCTATCTCATGGGTTCTGCAGACATTGGTATCTGATTGAATCGAAAGAGCCTAACTTGTCAGAGACAGAGAGCTGTAAAAATAATTCCACACAATTACAGAGGAAATACTCTTGTCCTGTTGGATTAATTGATAATAATTCCCCTTCTATGAAATAATGCAGGGTGAAGTGCCCTAGATGTTTAAATAGCAGAAGTTTGCAGGCTTGTGAGATAACAGCCCAATTCACTGTGCAAAAGCGAGAACTTGGATGGAACTCAACAGCAACTTTGAACTCAGAGGCTTCATAAATAATTTTTTTTTAAATTGCAAGTGCTAAAACTAAAGGTGAAAAATGTTGGAAATACTCAGCCGGTTCAAGTCGGCATCTCTGTGCAACCTTTTGTGTGAGCTATACACCAAAAGCTAAACGCCACGTTGCTAAAAGGATATTGCAACACTGGAGATCGCACCAAAACATTTACAAGTATGTTATGAAAATTGGCAAGATATAACTATCAGGAAAGATTGAATAGACTGCTCTGGAAAACAGACTACCTCCACCTCCATAACAAGGCCCAACTTTTCCCCTGCCTTAACTCACCTGCTGCTGAGACCATCATCCATGCATTTGTCACCTCTAGACTTGTCTATTCCCACGCATGCTGGCTGGTGTCCTTAATTCCACCCTCAATAAACTTGAGGCCACCCAAAACTCTGCTGCCCATGACTTAACTTGCACCAAGTCCCGTTCACCTATCACCACTGTGCTTGCTGACCTATACTGGCTCCCAGTCAAGCAACACCTCGATTTTAAATTCATCCTTGTTTTCAAATCCCTACCCACTCAGTAATCCCCTCCAGCCGACAAAGTTCTGAGATATCTGCACTGGTCCGAATCAATGGAATTCTCTCCCTCTGCCTCTCCGCTTCTCTACTTCACTTTCCTCCTTTAAGACACTCCTCAAAACCTTCCTCTTTGTCCAGAAATGTGTAGGCATACAGATCAGGAACGGACCGACATGCTGGTCACTTCTCTCTCGAGAAAAGAAGGCTGAGTGGTGTTGTAATATGCATTCTTTAGATGTCTCAATGATGAGATCTTGAGACTTGTATTTTTAAACATTAACCCTTTATTGTTAATCTTTAACTATTTACAGATCCCAGGTTACTGTCATACATGGTGCTGTTACCTCTCTACCGGCTGGTTCCAGAGTGTTCTCTCTAGACTGTTCTCTCAGTCTATTACCATGTGACTCTATACATCATACTGTGGGCAGAGCTATTCTCTGATCCCACGTTAGTCCTTGCTCTGCTGAGCACCTTTATATTACAATGGCATGCAAGCACATATAACATCATAAAATATCCCCCTTTCTTCTCCAAAGAAAACTTTCCTTTCCAAAGGAGCACAACTGGTTTTAATAATCTTTACTTGCCATCCCCACTTCCATATCTCGGTTTGTCATATTTAGAGGATTGGTAGTAATATCCTGTGTTTCTGCTACTTGGCTATCTCCATTTTATTTGCTTTTTGCACTCCTGCCCTTTATGAACCGCTTTTGTTGGGACACTGTGGGATTGTCCTGTCCCTTCCAATAGGAATGTGCACTCCGTTCATTCCGAGAGCAGACACAAATTTTCTTTTTCTGTGGTGTCCACCATGTTCTTGCTGAGTGTAGATGTTTTGCAAATGGAACCTTCATTTCCAGTTGTTTCACAATTTCACCAAAACATTTGTTTGCTGTTTTATTTTCAAACTGTTTTGCAGCCTCATGAATCTTTTCATTCAGCTCAGTAGCTCTCAGCACATCCAAGCTATCCAGTGCTAGCTCTTCTTCTAGTTCCTCATACTTCATTGTTGGAAAAGAACAACATGAACAAGTAACAGATGGCCCTTGTGAGGGTGGGGTGGGGGGAGGGGTGGTGGTACAGGGGTGAAAGGGGTCCAAAGTGGGAAAAAAGAGGGATTAAACAATGAATGAAAATAAAAATGAATTAAAATAAAAATGATTGGATAAAAAAATAAAGTGAATTTTGAAAAAAAGGGATAAAAAGGGGGTGTTGATAGAGGAGAGAGTTCATGATCTGAAGTTGTTGAACTCAATGTTAAGTCCGGAAGGCTGTAAAGTGCCTAATTGGAAGATGAGGTACTGTTCCTCCAGTTTGCATTGGGCTTCACTGGAACATTGCAGTAGGCCAAGGAAAGACATGTGGGCATGAGAGCATCACCGCCCCCTCCCCCTACCCCACCCCACCCCCACAAGGGCCATCTGTTATTTATTCATGTTGTTCTTTTCAGAGTGCTTACCTTTGTCCTGCTATTATCACATTCTGCTTTCTTACCTTTGCCACTGTCAGCACCTTTTTTTAGCCCTTATCACTATCATTAACATTCCCTTTGTCCTCTTGTTCATGACATCTTTTTCAATCTCTCCTTTGCCCCCACCTATTGATGGCCTTCTATCCAGCTTCACCTGCTCCACTCCCCTTTAAACAGTATAAATTTCATCACATTTCTACTTCTCTGTAGCTCTGAAAAAGAGTCATATGGATTCGAAACATTAACTCTGTTTCTCTCTCCACAGATGCTGTCAGACCTGCTGAGTTTTTCCAGCATTTTCTGTTTTTGTTTCAGATTTCCAGCATCCGGAGTATTTAGCTTTTATCTTAGTTAGGTGGTAGGTAGGTAGTTAAGTGAGTAGGTGGCAGTTTGAGAGCCGAAGAATTGTAGGAAAATGACAGGTATGCAAAAATAGCTGATGGAGCATATTTAATGATACAGATTGATATCAAAAAGAGTCAGAATGGTGAACAGCACCAATCCATGGAATAGTCCCTCTGTGTTCACCCATTCATAAGGAAGAATGGAAGTTCAACAATACAGAAGAAAAACAGTGCCAATTGTCACCTGGCTTATCTTGCAAACATCTGTACTGTTAAACAAGGACCTAGAGCTTTTCTAAAATATTCAAGGATCGAACAACTGGTAGCCACAAGCTTGCAAATACATGATAATTATTTGGCTGCAGTGTGAGATTTTGATGACAGGATTGCAATACTATTACATATTATATCAATAGCCTCTGGCTACCTGATGTCTCAAATATGTTCAAAAGAGCAATATGACATAGAGGGGAGGGTGGGAAAATTGAGCAATTGCAGCAATAGCTTAGCGCAGAACCTCAGCCAGGTTCTCAGCCAGAATCTTTAACAAAATTCTTGAAGTATTTCAAGGACACATTCTCCTCAGAGAAGGTTTGGCTTTCTTTGGCCAAGTTTCTTCCCTTTTCTCCACTGTCTTTCACCCGCCCTCCCCCCCCCCACCCCCCGACCTTTCACGTTTCTTCTGATAGTGCGTGTAGTTTGATTGTGGCTCATAATGATAGCGAATGACTCTCATGACAGAGGATATCTCCGACACACACGATTCCATATTGCTGATTTACATTTGTCTCTAACACTGTTTTTTCCTCCCATTATTTAAACTTTCCATCAGGCAGCAGACAGACAGGAGCCATGATCCCATAAAATGATTTATTTTGGAAACAATCCTTAATTCTTCTGTTGTGCACGTGGTTTAAATCTGGCTTCCTGCATGTCTGCAACTCACGGCACATTAGCAGAAGGTAAATCATTCATTTTAAACTGGGAGTTTGCATTGATGTGCAGCACTATTGTTTCATATAGGCAACACCACACAAAAAAAGAGATGCAGCCCGAAAAATGGCTTTTCTTCTTTCCCAACCGTATACTGAATATGAAACTTTCCTTCTACAAAGCACAACTGGTCAATGTACATTAGAGTGAGTGTGGTGTCTTTCCCTCTGTCCCATGACGTTCGTTTAAAAATAAAGAAATCAGCATGAGTATGAAGTTGTGTTTATCACTATTATTTGCAATACAATAAGGGGGTATCATTATAGGGGGCCAAAGAATAATCAGAAACCACATATGAAACTATAAATTACGTATTTATCATTGTACTAACCTGTTAGGTTGAGCAATAATTGGTTAGTATTTCTGCCAGCAGTGTGTTTATTAAAGAACAATTCTAAATATATTGGCTCAGATCTTCCAGTCTCTGGAGAGTTCAAAACTGAGCGTACCCCCAAGATGTTTTACGGGGCACCTGGGTCCTAATGCAAGGACTCCATGGGAATTGATCAGGAAGTTTGAACTTGCAATGGGCAATTCCTCTGCCCCCGGACCTTCCGCAAAAGTCTCTGGGCGGGATTATGCTGCCCCACTGCTGGCCTCCAACTCTGAGTTAGAATCGGAGACTTCAGAAGGTCTTACTTACCCAGGAAATGTTGGACAGAAAAATCCTAGTCTAACCCCTGACCCACCCACCACACACCCACGCCCCCGCCCCCCGATTTCACCTCCATGACCTCCCCAATTCTCCCGAACCGACCTGACCCGACCCCACCACCCGACTCCCCTGCTGATTCCCAACCTGATGATGTTACTACCCAACTCCCTCTAACCCCCCAACCCGACCTGGCCTCACCATCCTACCCAGCTGCCACCCTACACTGCTCACTCACCCTAATCCCTTATCCACCCTATCCCATACCCACCCTACCCCTCGTCCACCCTATCCCCTTACCTACTTATCTTCTCTCCATAGCCTTTCAAAGAAGCCTTGGGACATCTAAACTCTGTACTTAGCAGAATAGGGTAGCTAGCGGTGTAAGAAGGGTGCATGGCTCCTGTGCAGATTATATTTGCAAGTGGTAGCTGATGGAATTTAAATTCAATTGACAAATCTGGAATATAAAGCTAGTCTCAGTAATGGTGACCGTAAAACTATGATCGCTTGTCATAAAAACCTGTCTGGTTCACTAACGCCCCTTTAAGGAAGGAAATCTGCTGTACTTACCTGTTCTAGAATACATGTGACTCCAGATCCACAGCAATGTGGTTGACTCTTGAAATGGCCTAACAAGCCATTCAGTTGTAGTCAATAACATGGCTCACCACCGCCTTCTCAAGGGCAATTAGGGATGGGCAACATATGCTGGCCTTCAGCAGCGATGCTCACATCCCAGCAAAGGATTTGGAAAAAAATTAGCCAGGAGGACCACAGATCATCTTCACTGCAGTAACGCTGTTTGCATGAAACATGATGCAACACTGGGATGATTTGGTGCAAATTACATCATACGACAGAGATGCCAATATATTTCTTAAATATATCTTTATTACAACAATGATCCTCTAAAACATTCAAGAATTTGTGTAAGGTGATATTTTGAAAGTGCTGTACTAGAAATCCATGATGAAGATGTAAAAATGAAAAGAAAACTAAAATTTCCTTTTACCCTATTTTTTTCCCTTCAGTTTACCTCATACTCCATGGTCACAAAGGCAAAAGAAACGTGACAGTCAACACAAAGTTGAGAATATTAAATTTGAGGTTTGGGGGAGCAATGTAGGTCAGTAAGGACAAGGTGATGGCAGAATAGGGCTTGGTGGAGGATCAGATACAGAGAGCAGCATTTTGGGTCGGCTGAAGTTCTTTTTTATTCATTCACAGGATGTGGGCTTCGCTGGCTGGTGCAGCATTTATTGCTCATCGCTAGTTGCCCTTGAGAAGGTGGTGGTAGGCTACATTCCTGGACCGCTGCAGTCGATGCGGTGTAGGTGCACCCACAATGCTTTTAGTGAGGGAGTTCCAGGATTTTGACCCAGCGACAGTGAAGGAACTGCAATATATTTCCAAGTCAGGATGGTGAGAGGCTTGGAGGGGAACTTCCAGGTGATGGTGTTACCATCAGTTTGCTGCCCATGTCCTTCTAGATGGTAGTGATCATGGGTTTGGAAGGTGCTGTCTAAGGAGCCTTGGTGAATTCCTGCAGTGCATCTAGTAGACGGTACACACTGCTGCTACTGTGCATCGGTGGTGGAGAGAGTGAATGCTTGTGGAAGGGGTGCCAATCAACTGGGCTGCTTTATAGAGAACTGAGGACAGGAAACTGGTCAGGGAACATTGGAAGTGGCAGTAAGCCATCTTTGTGATGAAAAGGAAATTGGAGTCAGGAGCTCAACTTAAGAGCAAAAGGACATTGATGTTGTGAACAGTCTGTTTCATTACAGTTCAGGGATCTGTACAAGGAAGTTCCAGAATAAACAATGAAGGCGCGCCAATAAAAGGGTCCATTTCCCACTGAGAAAACAGAGCTGGTAGCTGATAACTTCAACTAATGTGTGAGGAAGTTCAAGAGAAAGTGAGAGCCAAATTTACTACTGTCTGAACTGTCCTACATGATACAGGGCAATAATGCTGACGGAGCTAGCAAACAAACCACAACTACAGGAAAATGGGTGACTATTCAGCAATCAGAAATTATCAACTGTACTTGTGTTACAATTCAATTAACGGGTTCCTTGTTATGGAGAATCTTACTTTCACTGAAGTACTTGCTTGAATACTAATTTGTTCAACGCTGGTTGCTTAACAGTAATGTTTGGGTAAAGTATTTGATTCACAAAGGAGCTAGTCACAATAAAACCTCACTTGTATGTTCATAATCCTTGAGATGATGCTCAGCTGGGTAAGCTCCAGAGTCCAAACTGGGCACTGCTCATTGGACATACAGATTCTTGAGTTTCAGCTTAAATACATAGGAGAGTCTCCAAAGGCTCACTGAATAAACACACTGATGGTATGGTATTGAGGCTAATAGACTGTGAAGGTACCAAGTTTCAGCTTCAGCCTGTGCTAACCGACTTTGGCTGGGGCAGTGATACGCACACAGGGTTGAAAGAAAAATCACGGAGAACCAGCCAAGCCTTGACTCCTGCTGAAAAGTACGCTTGTGACCAGATTAAGTGCAGGTAGGATTGGTCTTAGCTTCAATACTCTGCTTCAACAGTGTATAAACACTTGTCATCCACATATGAAGAATGTTACTTGACAAAGATACTGGAGGCTTCCTGGTAGCTTTGGAACCATACCCAAGCAACAAAAAAATCGAGGGGCGGCGATTTGAACAGGTTAAAAAAACTGGAACTATAAAGTGCCGGTTGTCTAGGCAAACCTGAATATTATTAATTCTCATGGGTAGAAATCTCCCCCCATCGGGGAAGTTGTGCGCGGGCGGGCATGAACCCGATCGGGGCTGCGCCACCATTTTACTTGGACAGGCCAATCAAGGCCCGCCCAGCGTGACATGCGCCCGGAAGCGCTGAGCGCTCGCTGTGCAGGCGGTGGGGGATCCCTTGAGTCTGGACCTGCACTCTTTCGAGCATGCACGTGGAAGAGCGCAGAAATCTCCCTGAGGTACAGAGGTGTCTCAGGGAGATTAGTTTAAGGTTTAAAAATTTAAATAAAGAAAAGGAAATAAGACATGTCCCCTCATGTGACAATGTCACATGAGCTCGGACATTTTCATGAATTTTGATAAAAATTTTATTTAATTAATGAAACCTCCATGAAACCTCATCTCGCCCTGGATGAGGTTCCATGAAAAATGCGAAGGCCGCCTGGACTCTTCGCCTGCCCGCCAACCTTAAGGTTGGGCGGGCAGCCCTGTTAATTGCTTTAATGACTATTTCAATGGCCTTAATAGGCCTTTGACAGTTTGGCGGGTGTGCAGCCGACTGCGCACGCCCGCTGAACTGAAAATCTAAATGATGTGTGGTGGCATTGGGACGCTCGCCTGACATCACCACGTGTCATTTTACGCGTCGGCGAGTGGGGCCTGCCCCAGCTCGCCAACCCGAAAATTCTTCCCCATGGGTTTCTTCCATTCTTAGAACTTCTGGGCCGGAGAGTTATCCCCCGTGTCCTGGTCAATACCTATCCCTCAGTCAACATCACAAATATCGATCATTTGGTCATTCTCAAATTGTTGTTTGTGGGAACTTGCTGTGCACAAATTGGCTCCTGCATTTGCTTGCATCACAACAGTGGTTACTCTTCAAAAAAAGTACTTTATTGCCTACAAACCACTTTGGGGTATCCTGACGCTATAGAGATGCAATTTCTTTCTTTTTATATCTAACCTGGGTGAGTGGCTTTGGAGGTGGGATGGAGATATGAGGTGGCATGTAAATGGCATAGGGATGTGAGGTGACATGGAGGGGGCATGGAGATGGGTAGTGGGGTGAGGGATGAGAAATATAGGGCCTAACAGCCTTTATAAAACTGGACCTAAGTCTCAGAGAACCAACGTGGGCCTTCCAAGTGGCAAGCCTTGGCACTTGGCCATCACTGTGACCACCTCCAGAAGCAGCAGGCCTGACTGAATTACATCCTACCTTCCTGGAGTGAAAACTGCATGTGATGGGGCCTTTCATAGAGGCAGGCCTGCCGAGGAGGAAAATTTCCCAGCTCGAACTACCAGCCTCGGAAGTGAAAATCTGACCCTCTGTGTTCTAATGGATAAGTAGCTTTGTACGCTTGTTCAAACCCAGTTAAAGCCTTTATCTCCTTCTGAGCCAATTGTTAAGATAAAACACATCTATTGTACCTCTTCCTATCTGCTAATTAGGTCACGCTTATGGGACGTACACTGAAGTAAAACCTCTTAAAGGACACACGAGATTTCTCCCTGAATCAATTAAGTCAGTTGTAATTCCACTCCCCACTGTGCAATGGAGCAGTTCATTTGCAAACAAAGGGAACCCAGCTGTACAAGAAAAGAGTAGTAAACACTGGTTAAGGACAAGGCCTTTATCTGGCAAGGGCAGTTTGTTAGGGTTGTAAACGGAAAGCTATAATGCTATTCAATGTTCCATCATTGGAAGTAACTGTGAGGACTAGCAGTGCTCACCGTTATCGAGCAGGTTGGGTATAAGCTCAATGAAGTTTAGAAGAATGAGAGTGAACTTATTGAAGCGGATAACATTCTGATGGCAAGTTCTGTCGAAGGGTCATGAGGACTTGAAACGTCAACTCTTTTCTTCTCCGCCGATGCTGCCAGACCTGCTAAGTTTTTCCAGGTAATTCTGTTTTTGTTTTGGATTTCCAGCATCCGCAGTTTTTTTGTTTTTAACATTCTGATGGAGCTGGATAGAGTAAATGCTGAGAGGAGGTTCGTTCTAACATAAGTGTTAACTAGCATGTAAGTGGTCACATAGATCAAACTTTCAGATCGGTTATATTAAAGAGAAGACAATGATGCCAAGTGATTTTGATTTCACACTGACACAGACTGTGTGGTGCAGTTAACATGCCAAATCAGCTGAATCCAATTTAGTGAAGGTGTGAGACAACCTTCCTTTTGTGCCGGCTACATCAAATAAACAGATGTACATTGGCAGAGTTGCAATTATTGTTCCTCAGGGGGAATTTAAAAATAAACATTCCTTTTATATTTTGCCTTTAATTTAGCCATCAAACATTTGTTTTGCCTAATACTTTATCACATTTTTCTAAGTTGACACAAATGTTTTATTTTAATGAAATCATAGGAGATCATAGAGCTGGATTTTTATGGATCTGGGGAGACTCCATGAAGGTGTGAAAATGGTGGGTGGGACCTGATTCTGGGATTCCCAACCCCATTCCTGGCGCCCCCAATTTGCACCAGTGCAGGTTAAGGGTATGGGCTGGTTTGGATCGTGAGCCCTCACCCTGTACTCCCAAACTGACCAGCTCCATTGTGGAGATGGGCATCTCCTAGCCCTCTGCAATTTTCATGGAGTCGGGCCAGCTTGGAAAGGAATTGTGGTTCATGACACCGCAGGAGGTGTCGTGAACCATAGTCTGGATGAGGAAATCTTTTGAAAGGTAAGTTCAAAAGGTCTTACCCATACCCCCTGCATGCCAAACTATGCCCCCAACATTCCATGGTCTCTCCAGCCCTCTATGCCAAGCTATGCCCCTCAGCCAACCATCATCCCCTCATGGCCCCTCAAACCCTCCATGCAAAGCTATGACCCTCTGCCCAACACTCCAAGACCCCTCATAACCTCCATGCCAAGCTACACGCCTCCAGCCACCACCCCCATGGACCCATATACCCTCCATGCCAAGCTGTGAACCTCTGCACACCCCTCCCATGGCCCTAATACCCTCCATGCCAAACTATGGCATTTCATTGAAACATAGAAACTAGGAGCAGGACAAGTTCTGTCGAAGGGTCATGAGGACTCGAAACATCAACTCTTTTCTTCTCCGCCGATGCTGCCAGACCTGCTGAGTTTTTCCAGGTAATTCTATTTTTGTTTTTGTTTTGGATTTCCAGCATCCGCAGTTTTTTTGTTTTTATAACTAGGAGCAGGAGTTGGCCATTTGGCCCTTCGAGCCTGCTCTGCCATTCATTATGATCATGGCTGATCATCCAACTCAATAGCCAGCTCCCGCTTTCTCCCCATACCCTTTGATCCCTTTCGCCCCAAGAGCTATATCTAACTCTTTCTTGAAAACATACAATGTTTTGGTCTCAACTACTTTCTGCGGTAGCAAATTCCACAGGTTCACCACTCTCTGGGTGAAGAAATTTCTCCTCATCTCAGTCCTAAATGGTCTACCCCGTATCCTCAGACTGTGACCCCTGGTTCTGGACTCCCCCACCATTGGGAACAGCCTTCCTGCATCTACCCTGTCTAGTCCTGTTAGAATTTTATAGGTTTCTATGAAATCCCCCCCTCATTCTTCTGAACTCCAGTGAATATAATCCTAATCGACTCAGTCTCTCCTCATATGTCAGTCCTGTCATCCCAGAAATCAGCCAGGTAAACCTTCGCTGCACTCCCTCTACAGCAAGAATATGTTTCCTCAGATAAGGAGACCAAAACTGCGCACAATATTCCAGGTGTGGTCTCACCAAGGTCCTGTACAATTGCAGCATCCCTGTTCCTGTACTCAAATCTTCTGGCTATGAAGGCCAATATACCATTTGCCTTCTTTACCACCTGCTGCACCTGCATGCTTACCTTCAGCGGCTGATGTACAAGGACACCCAGGTCTCGTTGCACATTCCCCTCTCTCAATTTATAGTCATTCAGATAATAATCTGTTTTTGCTACCAAAATGGATAACCTCACATTTATCCACATTATAATGCATCTGCCATGCATTTGCCCACTCACTCAGCTTGTCCAAATCACACTGAAGCATCTCTGCATCCTCCTCACAGCTCACCCTCCCACCCAGCTTTGTGTCATCTGCAAATTTGGAGATATTACATTTAATTCCCACATCTAAATCATTAATATATATTGTGAATAGCTGGGCTCCCAGCACCGATCCCTGTGGTACCCCACTAGTCACTGCCTGCCAGGAAAAAGACCCGTTTATTCCTATTCTTTGTTTTCTGTCTGCCAACCAGTTTTCTATCCAGCTCAATACACTACCCCCAATTCCATGCGCTTAAATTTTACACGCCGATCTCTTATGAGGGACTTTGTCGAAAGCCTTCTGAAAGTCCAAATAAACCACATCCACTGGCTCCCCCTCATCAACTCTACTAGTTACACCCTCAAAAAACTCCAGTAGATTTGTCAAGCATTATTTCCCTTTCATAAATCCATGCTGGCTCTGTCTGATTCTGCCATTGTTTTCCAAGTGCTCAGCTATTAAATCTTTTATAATGGACTCTAGAATTTCAATGCCCATTCACCCACTATGCACTCTGCATAGAACCAATCACAATATGTTTTGTTAAAAAAGCTTTCAAAAAAGTAATTCATTCATAAAAATTGCTTTTACTACAGGCTGATAAAAGTGTTAATCACCCAGCCCCTTTAAAATATCAATAGCAGCAACAGCAAGTACTTGAAACCTCTTACCTTGTGCTAAGAACATAAGAAATAGGAACAGGAGTAGACCATTCGGCCCCTCGAGCCTGCTCTGTAATTCAATAAGATCATGGCTGATATTCTTGTGTTTTGATTTCCATGTTCCCATCTAACCCCAATAACCTTTGATTCCCTTGCCTAACAAGAATCTATCTACCTCTGCCTTAAAAATATTCAATGACCCCACCTCCACCACCTTCTGAGGCACAGAATTCCAAAGTCGCACAACCCTCTGCGAGAAAAAATTTCTTCTCATCTCTGTCCTAAAAGGGCAACCCATAATTTTAAAACAGCGCCCCTAGTTCTGGAGTCACCCACAAGAGGAAACATGCTTTCAATGTCCACCTTGTCAAAGCCTTCAGGATCTTGTAAACTTCAATCAAATCAGCCCTTACTCTTCTAAACTCCAGTGGAAACAAGCCCAGTCTGTCCGACCTTCCCTAATAAGATAACCCGCTCATTCCGGGTATCAATCTAGTAAGCCTCCTTTGAACTGCCTCCAATGCTATGTTAATAAATGTTGCTATGTTAATAAATGCTATGTTAATACACATTGCGAAATTGACAGCATAGATCAGAGAGACAGCACTGTCAATCAAACAATGTTTTCTCTGGGATGTTTCAAAACTTTAATGGATGTCTGGGCTCTCCTTACTGTTTTTATTAAAACTGGGACAAAGTTACAGAACACCAAGACGGGCTTTTAAATGGTCTGCCTTGACATCCAGCAGGCCCTGTGGCTGCCTACCAAGTCTTTCTAGGGGCGATAGGCCTGACTCGTTAGCACCCCCCACCACCACCGGAATGAAAATCCAGTCTTTGCGGACACTTTCTCCTGAGGCAGGCACGCCGAGCAGTGTAATTTCCCAGCTCCCGCTATCTACCTCGAAGATGAAAATCCGGCCCATAGACTTTTCTTTCTCTCAATTCCAGTTCAAAACTGTCAAGCATAGCCTGAAACCAGGCATTCATGTCTATGTATTATCACTGAGAGCTTCTTCAGCATGGCTTGCTTTGGAGAAGAAAATTACAATTTGTCCTTTTAGAGATAAACTTCAATGTCCTGGCTGCCTTGTTTAATTGTGTGCCAACAAATGCTGCACTAAGTAATATAGTAAACACACAGTGTTTTGAGAAATTTCTGAAAAACTAAATAATGTGATATATGGATGCCCGTCTTTGGTGCATCATCAGCGACTCGTGGGACTTGCACCTGCCCTTGATTTTCTACTGTAACCATTCATTATTTCTGTGATTCTATCGGGTTTTGCACAATAAGTTCCCGTCAGCCAGCCATCCCCAAAAAGCATAGGGTATCTGGGGCCCATGCAAACAACTCTGTACCACTTTAATCAGTCAGATAGAAGAATTGCTAATTAACAGATTAACAGGAAGAGTCAGTTAATATTAATGTTGATTTGGGTACAGAAGCAATATATAGAGGGAAAGAAAGATTGGGTTAAGGAAGATAGAGACAGCGAAAGAGAGAGAAAGAAGAGGCAGGAAGAAAAAGATATTAAATCTTTCTTATATCTGCAACAATAATCAGAAGTTGAAGTAGAGAGACTCCACATGAGTAAATGGCAATTTTCCATTCTAAAGATGTTTATTGATAGTAATTCAGACTTATTACTCCATTAAAAGGGTACTTAGACAGGAATGAATATGCCTCAAGTCTTTTAGGCAACTTTAGGAACAAAGAGATGTCCGAACAGGAGTTGGTCATCTAACTTTCACTGTCACTGGGTCGACAGCCTGGAACTCTCTTCCTAACAGCTCTGTGGGTGTACCTACACCACATGGACTGCAGCAGTCAAGAAGGCAGCTCACCACCACCTTCTCAAGAGCAATTAGGGATGGGCAATAAATGCTGGCCCAGCCAGCGAAGCCCACATCCCATGAGTGAATAAAAAAAAACTCTCGAGTCTGTTCTGCCATTCAAAGAAATCAGGATTGTTCTGTGACTTAACTGCATATACACACCTTTGCCCCATAAATCCTAATACCTTTGATTAACAATAATATCAATCACGGATTTACAACTAACCATTGACCCAGCATCAACTTACATTTGCAAGAGTTCCAAACTTCTGCCATCCAGTGGGCAAATTTAATGCCCTCCCCCGGGCTATAGGGTGCCAGCTGAGGATGCAGCTACCTTCCTGCCTCTGCCCTGATTAAGTCAGGACAGGAAGTTGGCATTAATTGATCACTTAAGGGCCTCATCCCATGCCGCTGGTGTTAACCAAGTGGCAGGCGGGAGCTCTCGCCAGGCAGGGAGCCCGAAAGGCAAAACCTTGTCAGGTTTGCTTGCAGGCTCCCAGGGGGTTTGTGGGTGGGGGGTGTTGGGGGCAACAGGTGAGGGTAAGCGGGGAAGAGTTGGTTGTCAGGCAGTCAGTGCCTGATTGAAGAACCTGGAATCAGGAACAGGGAGGCTATTGAAAGCCACCCCCTTCCCCCATGACCCCCATCCCATCCTCTCTCACCTGAGGCCTGGGTCCCAAGTTGATCCTAGGCCTCTGGTGGATGCATTGCCAGCAGCTGCCACCTCTCCCGTTGGTGTTGCCTGCAGCAGCTGCCAACCTCAGACAGGCCAGCAACTCTCGGGAACAAGACCTACATTCCCAGGATCCTTGATCCCAGGCTAGGCCCTGCCACTGCCCAGTTAAGGGCCTGACTGGCACTTGATACAGAAGGCCTACCGTAAAGGAGACGATGCGGGGCTCTCATTGGGCTCCCACCAGGAGTAAATTCTGCCTTTGCGTGTAGAAGTGTTTCCTATAGATTTAGTTTGGATCTCAGAGGCAAGTACAGCAACTTCGCATTGTTCATTGTATTTGAATGGTAAGTCTCAGTGAGATATCAATGTTGCACAGCTTTTGAAGGAGCAGGGTATCTCACACAGCAACTTGCTATCCAACTGCACACAAATGACTGTGAACACTGTAAGCCTCACCACCATCCGTTCTTCTTTGCTGGTACATGGGGTATATTGACACCATGTAAGTTTTTATAATGATGACCAAAACACACTATTTACATAAAAAAGAAATCTGCCTGGATAAAGAGTTAGATTTTTCCCTCATTTAGGTGTCTGTTTCTCATCGTAATATAATTGTAATCATTATGAAACATGCGGTTTCATCAGCAATAACAGGAAAAACTTGCAGTTAATTACAATATCTTTGTAATGATCCTTTAACACTTCCAAAACAGCCAGTCAGCAACTTTATCCATATACAGATCAAAGCAGTGGTTGATTGTGAATAATGACCCGACATTAAGAAACCCTTCATGTTCTTGGTGATCTTTGTTCTGGAGCATTGAAGCATTCTTATAGTGGGTGACGATAACCCCAAAAACAATGAGGCACCAGGTATAGCCAACACGTTATTGAAAGAGTAAATTTGGTGTCACTTACTCAGACGATCTGTCTAATGGCTCAGAATAAATTATGCTAATTATGAAGAAAGGCACAAAGGCAATTAAAGTATGACTAGTAGTATAAGGTAGCCTCAAAGGAAATATATATGTGAGAGTTACAGTACTCAATTGTTCGGTGTTCGATTACGCATGACTGCTGACTGCTTATTGTATATGATTAGTTAAACCTGGGAGTGGTCACTTAGAGAGAACGAACTGAGGATAACTGCTGTAAGCATGGGAGTAGGCATGTCAAAGCATGATAAATAAAACTTCACCTGCACACCTAGAAACTGGTGTATCAACACTGCATGTCTCCCAGGCATAAAATACAATGACTGGCAACGAGGGTGATGAGAATAGTTTAAATTTACCGACTCCTGCATCTTCTTTTCTTCACTGGAAGATTCACCCATGCCATGGGAATAATGGATTTTGGGGCTCAAGACCTGCTTGCTCATATGGGAATAGAGTGTCCGGATGTAGCTGCAGCCCACATGAAGACGATTCTCATACATTGTCTCAGAGCAGAAAGCCAGTGAGTAATCGGGCTGCTTACAGATGCCACACCTACCTTTGATGTGGAAAATACTTTGACCAATATAAATTGTGCCAGAGATGCCAGGGATATGGTGAGCCCATAAAACAATGCATGGCAGCATTGCAGCAATCTGCTTCTACATCCAAATTTGGCACAATAACAAACTAATTTATTACCAATTAATTGAAAAAACTTCAGTTCCATGAATTAGGGAATGTCTCCTCATGGGGAATGATGATATAATCTTGGAAAAAGCCATGACCTTGGCAGTCTAAATTGAATCTGCCACTTTAGAATCAAAGAGGTTACACAGAAATGCACCCTCAGACACAGCTTGCCAAACTAGCTGAAGGGCATGGGTTAGAGAGAGAGCAACCTCAGTAGTCTCATCAGCACATGCTCATCATGGTCAGATACCTTCAAACATGTAGTTTTATGGAAGTAAGAACTTATGGAAGTACTCATCAATTCACAACGCCATGCCCAGCTCGAGGGAAGAAGTGCAACTCATGCTTAAAGTGGAACCACTTTGAAGAATAATGTATGTTGAAGAAGAGGATTTCATTGGTTCAACATGTGGAGAATACTCTTCCTGAGACTGAGGTATGTGTATGGATGCATAGTAAAGCACCAAGTCTTTGTAAGGAATGTTCAGTCAAGATTGCGGGCATCCCAGTGTTGCTTCTCATCAATGTTGGTGCGGAAGTGTCTACATGGAGTGACAAACTACCAAAGATAATCTTGCGACAGACACTTTTCAAGCTCACAACAACTCAATTATTCCAGTTTTAGGAGAGATAACAGTTCCAGCATGCTACAAAAACAACATCCCAGGCAGGTTCATGCTCTATGTAACTAAAGGCAGAAGCCTTATGGGATAAACCTATTTGATAAGCTTGGTTTTACAAGTGAAGACCCCACCAGAGTACACATTAATATGCTTGTGACACAGACTACGCACACCGGTATCCTTCCATATTTATCAATTTGGCAAGTCTTGCTCCTCACATTGCCACATCAATTCACTAGTTTAGGAAAATTTGAGATGATTGCCATTTGCAATCCATGCCAAAGTGTCACAGGAGTTGAAACAGCTAGAAGTAGGCCGATCATTGAGCGAATCAACTCATCACCATCAATATAGAACCTACATTGCACAATGCCACAATGGCGAGCTTAGACTATGTGGTGACATTAAGGTGGTCGACAAAGCTATTATTCCAGACAAGTATACACTTCATATGATCGAAGAACTGACTCCACAGTCTTCATGAAACTTGACATGAGACAGAGCTATCTCCATGTACCACTGGCAGAGCAAAGCTAATGCCTTACAGCTTTTTTTATTCACAAAAGGTGTGTTTTAGTACCACAAAATGTCCTATGGACTAAGTTCGGCACCCAGCATATTCTAGAAGATAGATTCTTCAGTCTTGTCAGATGTTGAGGGCTGCTCAACCTACTCAACTTGTTCTCTCACTGAACAATTTCTCCTTAAACTCCTCTCACTTCCTCCAAATAAAAGGTGTGGCTATGGGTACCCGCATGGGCCCCAGTTATGCCTGTCTCTTTATAGGGTATGTGGAACATTCCTTGTTCCAGTCCTACTCCGGCCCCATCCCACAATTCTTTCTCCGGTACATTGATGATTGCTTCGGTGCTGCTTCATGCTCTCGTCTGGACCTGGAAAAATTTATTAATTTTACTTCCAATTTCCACCCCTCCATCATTTTCACATAGTCCATCTCTGACACTTCCCTTCTCTTCCTTGACCTCTCTGTCTCAATTTCTGGTGATAGACTGTCCACCAATATTCATTTCAAGCCTACCGACTCCCATAGCTACCTTGACTACAGCTCCTCACACCCCGCTTCCTGTAAGGACTCCATTCCATTCTCTCAGTTCCTTCGCCTCCGTCGCATCTGTTCTGATGATGCCACTTTCAAGAACAGTCCCTTCTTCCTTAACCGAGGTTTTCCTCCCACAGTGGTTGACAGGGCACTCAACCGTGTCCAGCCCATCTCTCAGGCATCCACCCTCACACCTTCCTCTCCCACCCAGAAACATAATAGGGTTCCCCTTGTCCTCACTTATCACCCCACCAGCTTCTGCATTCAAAGGATCATCCTCTGCCATTTCCGCCAACTCCAGCATGATGCCACCACCAAACACATCTTCCCTTCACCCCCCCATCAGAATTCCGCAGGGATCGTTCCCTCCGGTCCACTCCTCCATCAGCCCCTACACCTCAACTCCCTCCCACAGCACCTTCCCATGCAACTGCAGAAGGTGCAACACCTGCCCCTTTACTTCCCCTCTCCTCACCGACCAATGGCCTAAACACTCCTTTCAAGTGAAGCAGCATTTCACTTGCACTTCCCTCAATTTAGTCTACTGCATTTGCTGCTCCCAATGCGGTTTCCTCTACATTGGAAAGACCAAATGCAGACTGGGTGACCGCTTTGTGGAACACCTTTGGTCTGTCTGCAAGCATGACCCTTACCTCCCTGTTGCTTGCCATTTCAACACTCCACCCTGACCTCATGCCCACATGTCCATCTTTGGCCTACTGCATTGCTCCAGTGAAGCTCAACGCAAACTGCAGGAACAGCATCTCATCTTCCAACTAGGCACTTTACAGCCTTCCGGACTGAATTATTGAGTTCAACAATTTTAGATCATGAACTCTCTCCTCCATCCCCACCCTCTTTCTGATCCCCCTTTTTTCCAATAATTTATATAGATTTTTCTTTTCCCACCCATTTCCATTATTTTTAAATGTATTTCCATCCATTGTTTTATCTCTATCTTTTAGCCTATTTCGATCCCTTCCCCCCACCCCACCTCCACTTGGGCTATCTGTACCTTGCTTGTCCTGCTTTCTACCCTTAATGTCACCTATTAGTACATTCCTTAGATAATATCACCACTTTCAACACCTCTTTGTCCTTTTGTCTATGACATCTTTTGGCAATCTCCACCTATCACTGGCCCTCTATCCAGCTCTACCTGTCCCACCCGCCCTTAAACCAGCTTATATTTCACCACTTTTCTATTTTTCCTTACTTCTGTTTTAGAGTCATACGGACTCGAAACGTTAACTGTGATCCTCTCCACAGATGCTGTCAGATCTGCTGAGTTTTTCCAGGTATTTTTACTTTTGTTTTGTACTCAACTATATTGTTGTCCATGGAAGGGACAAAGTAAATCACGATCAGTAGTTGTCAGCAGTGCTCATTCAACTTGCACAATACAATTTGGTGCTCAGCAAGGACAAATACACATTCACAGCACCAGAGATTGACTTTCTAAGATATAGAGTGACAGCTACTGGAGTAAAGCCTACACACAATAACTTCAAAGCTACTAATGTGCTTCTGACCCCGTCTAACATGAAAGAGTTGGCATTGGAAAAATTCAGCAGATCTGGTAGCATTGGCAGAGAAGGGCACGTTTCGAGTCCTCATGACCCTTCAACAGAACTAAGTAAAAATAGGAAAGGGGTGAAATATAAGCTGGTTAAAGGGGGGGGGGGGGGCGTTGTTGGGACAAGAAGCCAGGTGTTGAAGGTGGTGATATTATCTCAAGGAATGTGCTAATTAAGGGTAGACAGCAGGACAAACAAGGTACAGATAGCTCTGGTGGGGGTGGGGTGGGGTGAAGGAATACTAAAATGGCTAAAAGGTAGAGATAAAACAATGGGTGGAAATACATTTAAAAATAATAATGGAAATAGGTGGGAAAAAGAAAAAGAAAAATCTATATAAATTATTGGAAAAAACAAAAGGGAGGGGGAAGAAACAGAAAGTGGGTGGGGATGGAGGAGAGAGTTCTTGATCTAAAATTGTTGAACACAATATTCAGTCCGGAAGGCTGTAAAGTGATTAGTCGGAAGATGAGGTGCTGTTCCTCCAGTTTACGTTGAGCTTCACTGGAACAATGCAGCAAGCCAAGGACAGACGTGTGGGCAAGACAGCAGGGTGGAGTGTTAAAATGTCAATCGACAGGGAGGTTTGGATCATGCTTGCAGACAGACCAAAGGTGTTCTGCAAAGCGGTCCCCAGTCTGCGTTTGGTCTCTCCCATGTGGAGGAAACCGCATTGGGAGCAACGAATGCAGTAGACTAAGTTGAGGGAACTGCAAGTGAAATGCTGCTTCACTTGAAAGGAGTGTTTGGGCCCATGGACAGTGAGGAGAGAGGAAGTGAAGGGGTAGGTGTTTTATCTTCTGCGGTTGCATGGGAAGGTGCCATGGGGGGGCGTTGAGGAGTAGTGGGTGATGGAGGAGTGGACCAGGGTGTCACAGAGGGAACGATCCCTGCGGAATGCCGTCAGGGTGTGAAAGGAAGATGTGTTTGGCGGTGGCATCATGCCGGAGTTGGCGGAAATGGCAGAGGATGATCCTTTGAATGCGGAGGCTGGTGGGGTGATAAGTGAGGACAAGGGGGACCCTATCATGTTTCTGGGAGGGAGGAGAAGGCGTGAGGGTGGATGCGCGGGAGATGGGCCGGACACGGTTGAGGGCCCTGTCAACCACCGTGGGTGGAAAACCTCGGTTAAGGAAGAAGGAGGACATGTCAGAGGAACTGTTTTTGAAAGTGGCATCATCAGAACAGATGCGACGGGGGCGAAGGAACTGAGAGAATGGGATGGAGTCCTTACAGGAAGCAGGGTGTGAAGAGCTGTAGTCGAGGTAGCTGTGGGAGTCGGTAGGCTTGTTATGGATATTGGTGGACAGTCTATCACCAGAAATTGAGACAGAGAGGTCAAGGAAGGGAAGGGAAGTGTCAGAGATGGACCATGTGAAAATGATGGAGGGGTGGAAATTGGAAACAAAATTAATAAATTTTTCCAAGTCCCGACGAGAGCATGAAGCAACACCAGCTTCAACACCTCTTTGTCCTTTTGTCTGTGACATCTTTTGGTTATCTCCGCCTATTACTGGCTTCTTGTCCCAACATCCCCGCCCCCCCCCTCCTTAAACCAGCTTATATTTCACCCCTTTTCTATTTTTACTTAGTTCTGTTGAAGGGTCATGAGGACTCGAAACATCAACTGTGCTCTTCTCCACTGATGCTGCCAGACCTGCTGAGTTTTACTAGGTATTTCTGTTTCTGTTTTTGTTTTGGATTTCCCGCATCCGCAGTTCTTTGCTTTTATCAAAGAGTTAGCATTGTTCCTCAGTACTACCAATATTTATGACAAATTTGTTCCTAAGCACACACAGACTCTTTGGAAGTCACAGCGCATTGATGGGAATGGACAATCACATGTGCAAGGAGATCATAATTTAAAGTTGGAGATTTGCTTTGCATTAAATGCCCAAATCATGATCTCAAATTGACTTTGTCTCTATCAGGATGAAACAGATCAAGTGATTGCTTAGTACCAATGCTTATCTATTGGGTGACAATACAAAGTGGAACATGAGACACTTGATAATGAGCAGACCAGGACATTTCGAGGATAGTGATGATGAGAATATATTTTCTTTTCCGATTAGTGGTAATGTTGATCACACAGAACTACAATCTCAAATTCATAGATCTCAGCGCCATCATCAGAGACCTTAATATCTCGAAGATCATTTCTATAAAGAGAAAATGGAAAAGCTGAACTCTTAATAAATGATTCGATGTAAAAATGCTTATTGTTTAGGGTGACTTGATTTAAAATAGGGACTTCAGTTTTACAAAGAGGAAAAGATGTAGTGTTAATTTTGTCGGTGTTTATTTGTGTCTGTTGACTGCTCACTGAGTATGATTAGTTAAGACTGATTGTGGTCATTTATAGAGAGAGTGAGACTGAACTGAGGATAGTTGCTGTAAGCATGGGAGCAGACATTTTAAAGCATTATAAATAAAACTTCTGCACACGTAGAAACTAGTGTATCATCTGTGCATGTCTCTGAGGCATAAATTACAACAATAGTTTAAAATAAACACCAGAAGTACAGCTTTAAGGTTATAGTGACAAAGGCACTGCACTGAAGGGTGGAACTTTTTTGAGTCAGATCACCTTCAATCTTCATATATGTTTAAAGGGACAGCTTGTGCAAAATAATATAAGGCATGGAATAGGCAGTGGATGGCCAGATGTAAAACAAATTATCATATGAGGAAGTGACAATTGATTCATTCAATAGGGTAAATCCTGAAGATTTGGAAATTATGGAGGCCAGGAGGCTGACACAAAACTACTTGAATATACCACATCAATCACGCATTTTGTGAGATGTCTATCATCAGGGATAGAGTATTTGATCATAGTCAGTTTGGGATTTATGATGGGTAGGTCATGTCTGATTAATCTAGTCAACATCCTTGATTTTAAAAACAAAAAAACTGCAGATGCTGGAAATCCAAAACAAAAACAGAATTACCTGGAAAAACTCAGCAGGTCTGGCAGCATTGGCGGAGAAGAAAAGAGTTGACGTTTCGAGTCCTCATGACCCTTCGACAGAACTTGAGTTCGAGTCCAAGAAAGAGTTGAAATATAAGCTGGTTTAAGGTGTGTGTGTGGGGGGCGGAGAGAGAGAGAGAGAGAGAGAGAGAGAGAGAGAGGTGGGGGGTGGGGGGGGTGTGGTTGTAGGGACAAACAAGCAGTGATAGAAGCACATCATCAAAAGATGTCAACAACAATAATACAAAAGAACACATAGGTGTTAAAGTTAAAGTTGGTGATATTATCTAAACGAATGTGCTAATTAAGAATGGATGGTAGGGCACTCAAGGTATAGCTCTAGTAGGGGTGGGGAGAGCATAAAAGATGTAAAAAAGAAATAAAATAAAATAAAGTAAATAAATATTTTTTTTTTCCTTTTTCTCTTTTTATAATGGAAATAGGTGGGAAAAGGAAAATCTTTATAATTTATTGGAAAAAAAAGAAAAGGAAGGGGGAAACAGAAAGGGGGTGGGGTGGGGGAGGGAGCTCACGACCTAAAGTTGTTGAATTCAATATTCAGTCCGGATGGCTGTAAAGTGCCTAGTCGGAAGATGAGGTGTTGTTCCTCCAGTTTGCGTTGGGCTTCACTGGAACAATGCAGCAAGCCAAGGACAGACATGTGGGCAAGAGAGCAGGGTGGAGTGTTAAAATGGCAAGCGACAGGGAGGTTTGGGTCATTCTTGCGGACAGACCGCAGGTGTTCTGCAAAGCGGTCGCCCAGTTTACGTTTGGTCTCTCCAATGTAGAGGAGACCACATTGGGAGCAACGAATGCAGTAGACTAAGTTGGGGGAAATGCAAGTGAAATGCTGCTTCACTTGAAAGGAGTGTTTGGGTCCTTGGACGGTGAGGAGAGAGGAAGTGAAGGGGCAGGTGTTGCATCTTTTGCGTGGGCATGGGGTGGTGCCATAGGAGGGGGTTGAGGAGTAGGGGGTGATGGAGGAGTGGACCAGGGTGTCCCGGAGGGAGCGATCCCTACGGAATGCCGATAGGGGGGGTGAAGGGGAGATGTGTTTGGTGGTGGCATCATGCCGGAGTTGGCGGAAATGGCAAAGGATGATCCTTTGAATGCGGAGGCTGGTGGGGTGATAAGTGAGGACAAGGGGGACCCTATCATGTTTCTGGGAGGGAGGAGAAGGCGTGAGGGTGGATGCGCGGGAGATGGGCCGGACACGGTTGAGGGCCCTGTCAACGACCATGGGTGGAAAACCTCGGTTAAGGAAGAAGGAGGACATGTCAGAGGAACTGTTTTTGAAGGTAGCATCATCGGAACAGATGCGACGGAGGCGAAGGAACTGAGAGAATGGGATGGAGTCCTTACAGGAAGTGGGGTGTGAGGAGCTGTAGTCGAGATAGCTGTGGGAGTCGGTGGGTTTGTAATGGATATTGGTGGACAGTCTATCACCAGAGATTGAAACAGAGAGGTCAAGGAAGGGAAGGGAAGTGTCAGAGATGGACCACGTGAAAATGATGGAGGGGTGGAGATTGGAAGCAAAATTAATAAATTTTTCCAAGTCCCGACGAGAGTATGAAGCGGCACCGAAGTAATCATCGATGTACCGGAGAAAGAGTTGTGGAAGGGGGCCGGAGTAGGACTGGAACAAGGAATGTTCCACATACCCCATAAAGAGACAGGCATAGCTGGGGTCCATGCGGGTACCCATAGCCACACCTTTTATTTGGAGGAAGTAAGAGGAGTTGAAGGAGAAATTGTTCAGCGTGAGAACGAGTTCAGCCAGACGGAGGAGAGTAGTGGTGGATGGGGATTGTTCAGGCCTCTGTTCAAGGAAGAAGCTAAGGGCCCTCAGACCATCCTGGTGGGGGATGGAGGTGTAGAGGGATTGGACGTCCATGGTGAAGAGGAAGCGGTTGGGGCCAGGGAACTGGAAATTGTTGATGTGACGTAAGGTGTCAGAGGAATCACGGATGTAGGTGGGAAGGGACTGGACAAGGGGAGAGAGAAGGGAGTCAAGATAATGAGAAATGAGTTCTGTGGGGCAGGAGCAAGCTGAGACGATCGGTCTACCGGGGCAGTTCTGTTTGTGGATTTTGGGTAGGAGATAGAAGCGGGCCGTCCGAGGTTGGGTGACTATCAGGTTGGAAGCTGTGGGAGGGAGATCCCCAGAGGAGATGAGGTCAGTGACAGTCCTGGAAACAATGGCTTGATGTTCAGTGGTGGGGTCATGGTCCAGGGAGAGGTAGGAGGAAGTGTCTGCGAGTTGACGCTCAGCCTCCGCGAGGTAGAGGTCAGTGTGCCAGACAACAACAGCACCACCCTTGTCAGCGGGTTTGATGACAATGTCAGGGTTGGACCTGAGAGAATGGAGTGCAGTAAGTTCAGAGAGAGACAGGTTAGAATGGGTGAGAGGAGCAGAGAAATTGAGACGACTAACGTCGCGCCGACAGTTCTCAATGAAAAGATCAAGAGAAGGTAAGAATCCAGAGGGAGGGGTCCAGGTGGAGGGAGAATATTGGAGATGGGTAAAAAGATCCGTTGAACTGGGAGAGGACTCCTGCCCAAAGAAGTGAGCCCGGAAACGAAGACGGCGGAAGAAGAGTTCAGCATCATGCCGAGCCCGAAATTCATTGAGGTGAGGGCGTAAGGGTATGAAACTAAGTCCTTTGCTGAGCACTGAACGTCCTTGATTTTATTTTGATGAGGCTACCAACATAGTGAATAGGGGAATGCCTTTCGATATTGTCTATATGAGCTTCCAGAAGACATTTGATAAGCTTCTGCACAAGACACTTTTAGCAAAATAGAAAATGCACGGAGTTGGAGGTAACCTTGTGACATACCTACATTTAAAGATACTTGAATGGCAGTCAAGCACTTTGGATATCCTGAGCACGTGAAAGGCTATATTTTTCCTTCATTCTCTTCCTTACACCTAGGACTTAATTATTGCTATCCAATTCTGAATAATGGAATCTGAATTTGCTCTAACTTGGATTGGACAGGAAGGTTACTATTTGCAAAGAGCAAGTTGTGATTTGATAAAATGTTATGAGGATTTCACAGATTAATTATCATACATACTGTATAATTGAGCACATCTTTTTTATGGAAAAGATCTGACTTGTTTGCTATTTACTTTGTTGTCTTTTTGCTGCCAGAAAAAGAATGTAAAACAATCACAAATTCTGAGGTTGAGCAAAAATATGTTTGTTGTGGATGCTCAAAGAATTGGACACCTCTTCAGTCCTGATTTTTCATTATCTACGAACCCATTCTTAAGTATCAATGCCCAAATTACTTCAACCACAATGCACCAACCGTTCAGACTCAGTAATTCACAGCACAGGAATAAAAAGGGCTTAAATGGAAGAAGAGATCACAAAAAAATTAGAGCTAAATATCAGAAAAGAATCTGGGGCAGATGAAATGCAAGGGAAGATTGGCTAGCCAAACCATTGACCAGTATTGGTAAATATCTAAACAAGGAGAGAAAAAGAAAAAGACTTGCATTTAATTGGCACTTTTCACAGATGTTTCAAAGTACTTTACAGACAATGAAATACTTTTGAAGTGTAGTCACCGTTGTAATGTAGGAAACATGGCAGCTAATTTGCACACAGCAAATTCCCACAGCAGCAATATGATAATGACCAGATAATCTGTTATGGTGATGTTGGTTGATTAATTATCATACATACCAAGGCATCAGTGATAACTCACCTGCTCTGCTTCAAAATAGTATTATGGGATCTTTTACATCCACCTGACGCAGCAGATGGGGTCTCAGTTTAACATCTCATCCAAAAGACAGAACTTCCAACAATGCAGCACTTCCTCAGGCCTGCATTGGAGTGTCAGCCTCTATTTTTGTGCTCAGACCCTGGAGTGGGGCTTGAGCCCAGAACCTGGTGACTCAGAGGTGAGAATGCCACCAACTGAGCCATGGCACATATAAATCAATTCTTTCTCAGTTAAGGAAGCAAAGAAAGGGTCTTGATATAACTGCTTCTCTACCACTTCTCTTTAAATAATAACCTCCACTAATTGCTCATCTCCAACTTCTGTTAGTTCCACAATGTCAATATCCAACTTCAGCTCAACATTCAATAACCTTGGGTTCAATCCAGTTTGCAACAATTAAAAGTGACTGTTATTTTTCTATACTTCAAGGAGGTTTAGTTAAGCCTCTGTGACTTAAACAATACATCACTGCTACTGTTCACTAATCCATTTGCTCTTTAGTAAACATGTTTGGCAGTTTATAGCAAGATAGGTAAATGATGAAGTACAAGGACAAGGGCTTTCTGTTCAAATCCTTGGCTTGCAACAATGATGTAGATGCTAAGCAAGCATACTATGAGTCATAGCATGAGAGGAATTATCTATAGGACTGGTACGCCACACCTAATCCAATGTAAATAACTAAAATCCCAAAATATAAATTCATGCAAAATCCAAATAATTCAAGCTAGTGTGAAATTTAGTTATAGAGCATTTGCAATTCAGCTTCAATACTCACCTCACTGCTGCTATTGGATGAGTAGAAGGATTCCTACTCAGTAGGATAATAGGATGTTTTTACACTCTAGGTCTCCTGAACAAGTACTGAATGTAGAGCACATTATCATGTGACCAAAGTTACACAGGCCCTGAAATTCTATGGCAGTTCTACTAGTCACTTGCTAAAGGTATCCTGATGGAAGCATTCCAAAATGTGTTATAGTAAAAGTCCAGGAGAATTCTCACAGGATTTCAGGGCTTCGGAAGGTTTAATCAATCTTGTTGCACGCTCCAAAAATCCAGGGCTTGGTACTGCCAGACTGCTTCTTTGATCAATGTGATCCCTTCACTATCGGTGTTTTTCTACATCCTCCCATTACTTATCACATATCAGCATATGGTTAAAGCTGTCAGCTGTTGGTTTACGTTCATAGGATTTCAGAATGATCATAAATGAGATCTTGAAACTATACCTTACACAAACATAATTTGCGCAAAGGTCAGTCTATGACCATCAACTTATTCACAAAAGAAGCTCTGACTGGGTGGGATATCATCACTCAAAGAATCAAAGGAAATTACTTTTCAGAATAGAAGTGTTATCTTCACTAAATCACAACATTGGGTCCCTGACTTTACTAAAGTCAATCACAGAAAACAATGGTTTCAGAAAATGAAGGATGATTAATCCAAGCATTTGCAAGATTATTTATTCATAATATAGAAAGTATTGCGACAAAACATTTTTTTCAATCACTTAATTCAAGTTACTCATTTTGCCTGTCGATATATTGTGAAGCATTTGTGAAATATGCAGTACTCAATGGAAGATTCAATTCCCGTATTTTATCCACCACTAAAACTGTATACTTCCACCAACATTGCCTGCCACAGTCCCACCAACACTGTTACCCTAATCCATAATTATGTCACCACAAATTCAACACCCTCTCAAGTTCCTCCCCACTCGAATCACAACTTGTCCAAAAAACTTTGCTGTCTGCACCTTATCCCAATACAAAGTTCAGCTCACCTTATCCTCACTGACCTCCTTGTTCTCTCCCCACACACCAAATTCAAAATCCTTATTTACAAGTCCCTCCACAGCCTTGCTGCATTCTAGTTCACAATATTCTCCTGCCAGTGCCTTATTGCAATTCAGCTCTGGTATCCTGCCCTCTTGGTGTTCCTCAATTGCTAGCAAGAGCTTTCAGTTGTTTAGTTCCACCATCCTGTACTCGTTCACTAAATCTCCCCCACTTGCTGCATCTTTTTGCCTCTAAAACCTCAAAATCCACCTTTTTCACCGTCAGTTCATCTATTGCCCCAATAAATGTGTGGTACCTTTGGGCATGGTATATCCTTTTATTGGAATACAGTGTAAGATGTAGTAATGATGAATAGCTCGTGACAGTGTCCCTAGCAAACAATCATATAAAGCTGAATTTTCAAAGCGGAATCTGGATGAATACCAGGTTCCAACCCCATGCCTGAAATGTGTCACTCTCGTGATGCCATTTTTAAATGGAAATGGGCTCATTGGGCAGGTGGTGAACTTGGTACCCAATGAAAGGTGCCGAGCACTTCCAGGACCGGTGTGCCTGGTACCAGCGGCAAAAATGGCAGCTCATGGAAGCTCCAGGAGGATAAAGACAGCGTAAAGTGGTCATGGACCCCAAGTCAGGGTGCAGCACCCAGCCCAGCAACAGTTGTGCTTCCCCCAAGTTTCTCACAGCTGTGTCCAAGAGATTAATCTTTAATTCCTGGAACCTCCAGGGCAATACTGGAGGGTTGGCATTCTAACATTGACTATTCACTGTTCTTGGGAGAGCTGAATTTAAAGGATAATTTGTTCCTTATGTTCCTATGGCCATAAGGATGTTTTCTTTTAAAAAATTCCATTTCCTGGATCATTTATAATGTATTTCAATGGTATTTACTTTGTTTTAGTGCTTTAACTGGATGACTGTTTACATTAGTGAAAAAAAACACAATTCTGGATCAAAGCTGTTGGTTTAATATTAAAGGAATTACAGGAACGTATACTTAAGATTGTAGATGCAACACTCATTTCTCTCACTACATTAATACAGCATTGGTAATTGTGACAATTCCTTTCTCATTTTCTATTAAGGGGGCTATGAAAGAGAGGTAGTTCTAATTGGGAAAAGAATGAAAACATTATTAATTATCAACCGCTCTGATGTAGGCAATACCTGTGAAAAGTCATGACTTGTCTTTTCTCTGTATGGATGCTGATTTACCTGCAATGAGCTTCCAGCATTTTCCCTTTTCAATTCACCAATTCCATAACTCGAACCATGGAAACTTCCACCTGTTTACTTCAATTCAGATTTTCCTGGAATTGCATCCAATGTTTTTTTAAATTTTTTTCCACTGCTAACAGGTCTGCGTCTGTAATACAACAGTTGAATGAGTTAGAATCTTTAATAACCCACACCAAGTCTCACTCACCAAGCACCCATATCCTTACTGACAAAACTGGTTCCCAAACACTTCCAATTTAAAATTTTCATCCTCTTGTTTAATCTCTTTGTGGTTTAATCCTCCCTATTTCTATAACTTTCGGTCCTATAAGCCTCCCAGGACTCTCCTTTGCTCTGCTTTTGGCTGCTTTTGCCCCTTTGCTCCATCACTGATGGCCATGCTTTCACTCATCTCAGATTCATGGTCTAGAACTACCTCCCTAAATCCCTGTGCCTCTCCACCCCTGTAAAATCCACCACCATGGCCCATCAATTTGTGTCTGGTTAGGGCTCAGTGAAGTACCTTTGAACAAACTGGGATTCATCCAGGACTGAATGATGGACAAGCAGTCTGACAGTGCAGAGGCAGTAGAAAAATAGAATTGTTTGTTGTTAGTGGAACATGAAGAACGTTGCCCAATGTCTTCGGATGGCATTTCAAAAGGGCCGCATGTAATGGAGGAAGAGGGTGGGTGCAAAGGATAGATTCATGGAGGACACCGAGGTAATGGTGTCGGGTGGGAAGTAAAAACAATGCTGGGATACTCTGAATGTGATCAAACAGGCAACAGTGGAACCAAGTGAGGACATTGTACCCAGCTGCACAATGGAACACAGACATTGGAGGAAGGTGGTACGGTTGATCGTGTCAAAGGCTGCAGAGGTCAAGAAGGATGAAGGGGGCTAGTGCACCACAGTCATAGTAACCACAAATGTTATTTATGGCTATGGTTAGGGCTATTTGGTGCTGTGGCAGGGACAGAAAACTGATTGGAGAGATTCAAACAGAGAGTTGCAGGAAAGATAGGCATTGATTTGAGCATGGCAACAAGTTCAAGGATTTTGCAGAGAAAAGAGGTGAAGATAGCATTGTAACTTGCAAGGACTTGGGGGAGGAGGTTCAATGGTTGGTTTTTTGAGGAAGGGTTGATGTTGGTGATTTTTAAATAGAGGAACCCCCCCATCAACTGATGCATTATTTTATCTGCGGCATCGGCAATAAGATCATAACTTCATAACTAAACATCATTGTAGTATGGATTAAAAATAAAATGACACATTCAAAACATTATCTTGCTATCTTACTGTCAACCTCAGTTGCAATGTTCCGGAAGCAAGCTTATGGTGGTTAAGCCTAGCTCCCATTGCAAAATCATGTTGTCAAAATGGATGGCGGTGGAAGTGAAGGCTTGTACCTTGTGTTCTATACGTGGCCTCACACTATTAGGTAAAGTAGTGACCAGACATGACACTACTGAATACTTACATTGTTTAGTTGACAAAAAAATAGTAAATTAACATGCTTAACTCTCTCTGCAGTGTTGCTTTTAGAAGGCTTTCCACAAGAAAGTAATTTTGAAAGTCATAATAGCACATTTATACAAACTTACTATCAATGAGCCATGGATAATTTATGACAAATCTGAAGGAATGCTTTTGTAAGAGTCTACAAAGTTTGAAGAAACATTGGCAACCTATACATTAGTATTCCCTAATTAAACAGAAGGCAAATTGCATGTGGATTTTCCCTCGCCTTTGCCAGGATCACAAGTTAAATTAGAGTCAACTCTGATTGGTCATGGCATTGCCATAGGGAATGAACCAGGGAATGGCTGTCCCAATGCCTTGACCAGAGTTTACCTGCCTGGTTTGAATTTGAATAAAAGCTTGGCAGTTAACTGTTCCCTGGTGTATTCTTCATGGCAAAGCTTCTATCAATCAGAGTCCACTTGCCAATGAATCAGCACTTTCTTCTCATGCTATATAAATTGTTGTTCCCTTTACTAATGGTATTCTTGGGAACTGTCCTGATGAGTGCAAGATGAAAAGATTCAACAGCATGCCTCTTTTTTCAACAAAACTCAGTGTTTTGGGTTGGGTCCTTCTTTCAAAATTCAAGGTGCGATTTACTCCCAACAGCAAGCTGCCACCTTCAATTTAGGTTGATGAGTGATATGCAGGAGAATCAAACCTCTGAAAATCCCCCAACAGACCCTGGTTCTACAATACAAGGTATCAAAAGATAAACCAAATCATCATATTCCTGAAAATGGTACATTTGCCTCCACTGGGTGGGTTCCAGTTTTCTGCTAAGTATTGTGATGTTCAATATTTTCTCATGTGTCTCTGCTTTTCCGTATTGTTTTCTTTGTAAATTAATCAGGAAGTGGTGATGCAGTCTGTATAAGACGGTCTGAAAGAGTGCTATTCAAGATCCAGATTGGCAGAAGACAGAATTGGCATCCTACATGTTGTCCAGCAAATGCATTGTGAATGAGTTTGATTATTAGGCCTGGGCTTAGCTAGCTAGCTATGGGCGTTAGTTTTAATTTGCAGCAGATCTCAAGTTCCTTAAGTTAAGCCGCTCATATGGTAAAAGAAGTAGGAGGGAGATGGAAAATACCCGAATTCAAGCAGTTACTGCACATACCGGCATGCATGTGTTGGGCCAAATGATTTGTAATGTTCTGTGAAATTCTGTGTAAAGTCACTTAACTGAAGTGAGTGGTGTTCTGAATTTTGATGCAAGTCTAGACCCATACAGTGCAGCAGGACATTCAGATAACAACACCATGTCAGCTTCTATGATTTAAAAATATAACCATTGGATAAGTTATTGTAATTAGTCCCATAGAGGCTTTTTAAGTGGAGATTTTCTCTTGGTTTTCAAATGACTGGAGCTGGAGTTTCAACCCAACCACGTGTCACTAAAGGATGTTGGGTGAGTGCGAATAACTACAGAATGTCAATCAGTATTAGGTAATTCCTCAATTAACTTCCAACACAGTTGCTAATTAATAAGAGGATCACAGCTTCAGACTTGGCATTTAAAGCACTAATCCAAACTCTGGATTGAGACACAAAACGTAAACCAGTCTAACTTTGTTACAGTGTGCCATTAAGCAAGTTCTAAGTTGAGCAGGGTTTTAATAAGTTTTTTCCTCCAAAGGTAACCTCTGAAGTTATGATACACTACTAGGGTTGCCAACACTGGTTGAACATCTCCCCGACAATTTCATCACATGCCCTCCAACCACCACGCCTAATAAAACAATTATTTTCTTACTCTACCAATATTTATTATAATTAATATAGAAATGTTAAAAGAAAAATGAAAGAAATGCATTTTTATTAATGCCCCTTTGATTGTTTTTTCTCCTGGATTGCCCACAGCAGTGTCCAGGAGATTAATCTTCAATTCCAGGAGACTTCAGGACAATCCCGGCAGGTTGGTAACCCAACGTAATCTCCATTTTTCAGCCATGTGGATTCTGATCTACGTTTTTTTTAAAAAGGCCCACGACAGCTTGTAAAACATCTGATAACCAGGAAATATAATTGTAAGATTTGAACCTGTGTTTATATTCCCTTAATCACTTCAATAATCAATTGCATGCCAGATTTACTGCCTAAAATGAATTCTGATAAAATACCAATAGTACTGATTAGTGCTACGATATAACTTGGCTCCTGCCAACGCTACACAGTTAGTAACTAGAACTGCCTACAAATCATTCATATGCCATCTTCCAATCAGCAAGGGGTATAGGAGAAAGCACATCAATAACCTACTAAGTCGACCTTAAATCTTCCCTCCCTTAGTCACCTCTACAACATTGCATTCAGGAAAAACGTTTATGGCTGAGCTGAGAACAATCATGCTGAGGTATCAACTTTCAAACAAACATTTTATTAACATGTTCCTGCATTACAGAGGACCTACATATCAAATATCAAAGCGTAACATATTATGAGCATATCAATGTCCATACACTGGTGCAAGCAGTGCCTTTTTTAAATGCATAATGGTGCAGTTATTACAAAGTTCTGGTAGGATTTCACCCCTATTGTGCTGATTAAACAAAGGTGTTGAAAATTGCTGCTATGTTTAGGTGGATCCTTTTTCTCAACTGGCAAATAATGCAATCAATGAGTCTTATATTCTCATTACAAACACAAATGATGCTCCAACATTGTTAGCCTCCAGAGAGTGGAAGTTGAACTCAAATCCACTCTCAACACAACAGACTTGTAACGTTTTGAGGACTCTGACATGATGCATTGATGACACACAACAAGCACCTGACTATTAAGCTTCGTTAAGAGCAGACATCACTGGATTGGCTTGGAGTGTGTTATCTCTGGGTATTTTTTAAATTAGTATTTATCTATTTTTAGAGTTTACTTACCTCTCACGAATCTCTCTGAGACAGGACTTTGCCTCAGGGAGCACTGCGCTCTTTTGTGTGGAGATGGGGATTTCCTCCCTCCCGCCCCTCCACACAGGAAGCGCATAGCACTTCCTGTCGGGTAGGCTGCTTAATTATTTGGCCCTTTATACTAACTGTACTGAAGAGCTGAGTCATTGGGCAGAATTTAGGCCTTGAATGGCGGGCAGCTGAAACAGGGCCTGCCGCCATTTTGAGTGGGCGGGCCAATTAAGCAGCCTACCCGACAGGAAGTGCTATGCGCTTCCTGTGTGGAGGGGCGGGGGGGAGGAAATCCCCATCTCCACACAAAAGAGCGCAGTGCTCCCTGAGGCAAAGTCCTGTCTCAGAGAGATTCGTGAGAGGTAAGTAAACTCTAAAAATAGATAAATATTAAAATTATTAACATGTCCCCCTCATGTGACAATGTCACACGAGATGGGACACGTTAATAATAAACACATTAATAATAAACACATAAAATTTATTAAATTTTTAAAAAACGGACATGAAACTTCATCCTGCCAGTGGATGAAGTTTCATTAATAACCTGCAGCCCGCTGGGGCTCCTGGCCTGCCCACCAGCCTTAAGGTCGGCCAGGCAGGGTGTTTAATAAGGTTAATTAGCCTGTCAATGGCCTTAATTGGCCATCGACAGGTCAGCGGGCGGACAACTGATTTCGCTGTCCGCCTGCCTTCGTGAATATTTAAAGGGACTGGGATGATGTCTGGGGTTCCTCCCGACATTTTCCCCTCGGTGAGTGGGCCCCACCCCCAAATCACCAAGGGGAAAATCCTGACCATTGTATTTCAGCATCAGTGGAATACATCTCATTTTAATACAATCTGGTAGTCTGTTCTATTTATCTTCAATACCTGTGTGAGGGACTAAGATCTCACACTGTATATTTTTATAAAATATAAGTATAGATATCCTCATGGCTTCTTCTAAAATTTAAAAAAAACAGAACAAATGTCATTAAAATGGCTGAGTCTATGTATGCCTGTAACCCCCAAACAAAAGGAGCTATCTGGCAGTATTGGAGGAACCTGCACATCTTTATCCCTGAAGAAACACCAACAACCCCCTGTGGGCTGCACTTTCCTTTAAATTTTGTCTTTAGTTTTACAGCTGACCTGAATTAGGGGCTGTGCTTGATTTGTCCTCATTTTGTTGATTTGGTTTAATTGGTTTCACCAGAAAGATACCCTGTGGGCTGCACAGGCCACATTCAAAGGCTATCTCCATATCCTAACACAGGCTGGGCAACAGGAGTCTGGTCATCAGTTAAGACAATGGTCCCCCAAACTTTCCTTTCAATTCTTAATGGTTGAAAGATTTAACAATCTCAGGGACTCTGATGAGGGATACAAATGCTTTGTCAAAGACGGTGTGGAGAGGTGGGAGTCATGTGACATTGGCATCTGGCTTGTGGAACCAGTAATATTGCCTTGCTGAAGTGCAAAGCTCAGCCTGCTATTTACCCTCTAACTGGCAGCCTCACAGAAAAGGAGTTCTGCCCAGGTTGAACACCTGGCCCCATCTACGCTGCTTCTGCTGGAAATTCTGTAGCATCAACCTACAAGACTGATTCATCACTGCATGCCTATCTAATTGTGTGAAGTCAACACCACCAAAAAAGTGAAATATAAGCTTCAGTTTTCAACCCACCAACTTCCATGGAAGAATACCTCATTGGGTTTCTCTCTGTGGTCTCTGCACTGTAAATCTTCCTTTTCTCTATTTAGTCTCTTTACTGTGAGTGTGGAGGCAACATCGCGATCCTCCTTTTGTGGTTTGAGTCTGTGCAAATAAACTAACCCTTTGAGTTCATCCTATATCAACTTTGCTGTGCAGTTGCTAATAGAAAATTGGATCACACCAAAACTGAGGGATTGGGAAATAGACCACTGCTTATAAAGAGAGAAACAAATCAAACACCTTTCTGTTTATGGATGGGTGGTAAGAGGAGAAATTAATGCTGTTTAAATTAACATCCCCCACTACCTGTCCATAACACCTGATTAAATGAAACATATGTCCTTTCTCTTTAAGACTTACTTGAATGTGTACTCCAACATTGGTAAACAGAGTTTGAATAGCCTGCAGAAAATGAACAGTTAACCCACTCACAATGGGTGGAGGGAGCTGATGGACGAGCACCAAATCTATTTCCTGGTGCTTTATAACCAGACAGTCCTTATTTGCAAAGAGTACATGCTGCCTAGATGCTTGGGTTGGAAACACTTGCATTATGTAGCACTTTTAACCACCTCAGGACATCCTAAAGTGCTTTGAAGCTAATTGAGGACTCCATTGAAGTGTAGTCACTGTTACAATGTAGGAAATGTAACAGCAAATTTGCACAGAGATAGGTCTCACAAACAGATAGTCTGACTTTTAGTGAAGTTGGTTAGGGATAAACATTGGCCAGGATGAACTCCCCTGCTGTTGTTCAAAATAGCACTATGGGGTAATCTATGTCTATCTGAGGGGGCCTTGCTTTAATATCTCATCCAATAAATGACACCTCTGACAGTGCAGCACTCCTTACCGAACTGGGCCGTCAATCTAAGTTGCATGGGTCATGAGTGTGTTTTTTTGAGAGGCAAAGGTTAGGAAATCCTACTGTTATTGTCATGAGTATACATGTTACATTTGTTCTGGAAACATCCGACATCAACACACAGGAAGTGCAACAACCTTTGGCAAGACAATCTTAAAGCAGCCATGAACGTGAGGCAAGGAATGGCTCTAATGTAAGTAAATGTCACTGAAAGAAATGAGCAGCAGCCAACTGTTGCTTTGAGGAGATCTTGACCATTCCACAGGAACCAAGCTGCAGCTGTTATGTCCAAGCTGAGTAAAAGCGTGTGGAACAGCAACCTGACTGAGAACACCAAACTGCGAGTCTACCAAGCCTGCATTGTCAGCACACTCCTCCACAGTAGTGAGATCTGGACAATATGGGCAGGATCTACCCCCCTGTCGGGGGGGTTTGTGCGGGAGCAGGTGGGTTCTCAATCAGCGCCGCCAGTCGGGGGCCCTCCGCCATTTAAGGCCCGTCTAGCGTGACGTCCGCCAGGAAGCGCTATGTACTCCCTGTGCAGGCGGAGGGGGATTTCCTGAGCTGGGAGTGCGCTGTTTCGCGCTTGTGCGTGAAAGAGCACATGGATCTCCCTGAAACAAAGTGCTGCCTCAGGGAGATCGGCTCAAATGTGGAAACCAGTTTAAAGAGTAGAAAAAATTTTACTGACATGTTCCCCCCATGTGACACTGTCACATAAGCTGGGACATGTCCATAACTTTTATTTTAAAATATTCTGAAATTTTTAAATCCCTCATGAAACCTAATCCAGCCCGTGGATGAGGTTTCATGTTTTTTTCAGAAGCCTGCCTGGGCTCCCAGCCTGCCTGCCAACCATAAGGTCCATTGATTAGTTCAATTATTTTATTAATGGCCTTAAGTGGCCGTTGACAGGCAGCGGAAACAGGTCTGCACCCGCCGACCTGAAAATGTAAATGACGCGAGGTGATGTCGGACACCCGCCCAACGTCACCCCGCGTCATTTTACACGTCGGTGAGCGGGCCTTGTCCCCCAACTGGAAGATGCAGCTGTATATGTTAGGCAGGACAAAATTCTGAACAGTTTCCACCTTCACGGTCTTAAACGTATCCTTGGCGCCACAAACTCCGACGTTAATTCCATCAGCAAACACTCATTGCTAAATCAACAACATCTGCACTGGTTTGGCCACATTCATTGGATGGATGACAGCTATTTACCCAAAGACCTTTTGTACAGTGAACTGGCCATTGGGTCATGATCACCTGTCTGCCCTTAGCTCTGCTACAAGGACACCTGCAAGTGAGATTTGAAGATGATGCACATTGACACTGACAACAGGGAGACAATCACTGATGACCGTGACCTCTGGACAAACAAAAATGAAAAGCTCAACCAGCTGAGAAGAGAGCTCAAAAAAAAAACAAGAGGCCAACAAATCGTGCACCTTCTCAGGCACCACCTTCCTTTGTAGCAAATCCAGCAGGGACTGCCATGCTAGAGTGGCCCTTCTGAGCCACACCAGGTGATGCTGGAGTTGACCACCCAGACGCAAGCCATCGTCACACGAACAAACAAACTAAGAGCAGGAGTAGGCCATCTGGCCCTTTGAGCCTGCTCCACCATCCAATAAGATCATGACTGATCTGATTGTGGCCTCAACTCCATATTCCACCTATCCCCGATAACCTTTGACTCCCTTAAGTCAAGAATTCATCTAGCACTGTGTTAAAAAATATTCAATGGCCCTGCCTCTACCGTTCTCTGGGAAAGAGCATTCCAAAGATTCAAGACCCCCATAGAGGAAAAATTTGTTCTCATCTCCATCTCAAAAGGACAAGCCTTACTTTTAAACTGTGTTCCCCAGTTCTAGTTTCTCCCACAAAGGGAAACATCCTTTCAGCATCCACGCTGTTAAGTCCCCTCAGGATCCTATATGTTTCAATAAGATCACCTCTCAATCTTCTAAACTCCAATGGAAACAGGCCCAGCCTGCCCAACCTTTCCTTGAAAGTGTTACCACCCCAGCTGATGTCAATGCTGGGCAATTCAATCCCTAGAGTGAAACCTGGCTTGATAGATCCTGCCTAATTTTTTGGACACTATGGAGGAAAGTTACTGAACAAATTCACAGGAGTCTGCTGATGAACTTTCAACACAAACAATAAAACATTTATTAAAACAAGAAAAATGAACTATATTACACCAGACAAAATGGCTGAAAAGTTCTCAATGTAAACAGAAGATGGATGGTTCAATTTCCTAATATTCCTTTACCCCGGCAAAACCTATATGGACACATAAAAATTCAGAAAGATATCTAATATCTAATATGCCAATATTTAGGGCAAGTATGAGATACATGAGAATTCAGAGGTGAACTATGGTCAGATACACAACACACATGTGACTAAAGCAGATTCCGTGGATTTCTCAATATCCCACCCAGATGTTTTTCACATTGTGAGCCAACCAGTCTCACTAAAACTTTGGGCGGGATTTTCAGGCCCCGCCCATCGCCAGGAACATCTGGTCTCATTGAAAGTCAATGGACTTCTGGCTGGGGCGCTGAATCCCCCTTGGCGAGTACCCGTCCTTTCTCTTTCTCATGAGGATTTCCAATCTCGGCATTTGAAGAATTTGCCTTAGGATTCTCTTCAAACATCGCTCCCGCTCAGGCGGCTTCAACAAGAATCCGCCTCCAGGTTTTCAATCTCCCCTCCTGGGATTCCTTTCCCCTGGATCTCCAAGAAGACTCAAACTTCACCTTCCATACACAATTTCAGATCCTTGGCCATGCCAAGCAAGACCACTGCTCCAAAACGCCTGCAGTAAGGAATCATCAACTTTCAGCTGCCTCCTCGGATCTTCAGGGCTTCTCTCAATCTCGCATTGCATCAAGTAGCTGCTCGCAGCTTTCTCTAACTCAGAGCTTATTGCTCTGTTCCTTTCTTTTAACTTTTCTTCTGGGACCTCTTCCTGTACTGTGCTCCATGTCCTGCTCCTTTTTTTAAATTCATTTATGGGATGTGGGCATCGCTGGCTAGGACAGAATTTATTGCCCATCCCTAACTGCCTAATTGAGAAGGTGGTGTTGAGCTGCCTTCTTGAACCGCTGCAATCCATGCAATGTAGGTACAGCCACAGTGCTGTTAGGAAGGGAGTTCCAGGATTCTGACCCAGTGACAGTGAAGGAACGGCGATATATTTCCAAGTCAGGATGGTGAGTGGGTTGGAGGAGAACACCCAGGTGGCTCCCATGTGTCTGCTGCCCTTGTCCTTCTAGATGGTAGTGGTTGTGGTGTTTGGAAGGTACTATCTAAGGGGCCTTGTGACACCTTCCTTGGCAACAGAGCTCCGGTTCAGGTCACCTGACCTGAATTTTCACACCTTTTCACTCCTTTGCTTTTATGCAGACGCAAAGGGCCGGTTCCGAGCCTAAAGAACGTAAATGACACAAACTGTGCATGTGTGGCCATTTCTCAGCCGGCCCATGTGCAGAAGGCTGGAGGCCCGCTAGGGACTGAAGCTTTCGACCTCTGAGGTAAGCATTCACGTTTTGTAACAAAGTAAAGCCCCCAATCCCAGGTATCAATTGAGTGAACCCTCTCTGAAATGTTTCTCATGCATTTATATCCTTTCTTAAATAAGGAGCCAAAACTGTACACAGTACTCTAGATGTGGTTTCACCAGCACCCTGTACAACTGTGGCAAAACATCCTTACTTCTACATTCCATAAGGTTGCCACCACAATACTAGGAGGATCTTGGCTTTAATTTAGGGAATTATGCTCCAAATCAGTTCTTTGTGGAGTTAATAAAATATTTTAGTATTCTTAGTGTTGACAAGTTACTTCAAATGTATTAATATACAGAATGGAATAGGTGGAAGTACTGATGATATGTTCACTGGTGGAATGTTGGTTTCTCAAGGACCATCGTTGATCTCTGTTGGTGTGTTCTCTTAAAAAAAAGCACAGATAAAGTTTGCCAAGTAAAAATGTGACAGCTCTGCAACAAATTGAAAGTGCATCAATGAAATTACAGCCATTTCTGAGGCTCCAAGAAATATTATTGATGGTGCAGCTTCAAGTAGATTCTGCAGAATGTTTGCTCAAAGTGTAAATTATAGCAGAGCAGTTTCCATGAGTCAGGCTCAGAGAGCGTGGACCCAGTTTATCTTTCCACAATTAGCATTAATAGGTTAGTAATGGCCTCAAAATAGGGCCTGTTGACAGTGACACTCCAGCCACTGCCATCACTAAAGGAGGAAAAGGAGGTTTCCTGAGGGAGTCCAGTGCACCTACATGTTTCAGACAACTGGCATTTTTACTATGAAAATCTGAGTCTTACCACAGAGTTAGAATCCTGATTACAATTTTCCTGGTTGGAGCATGAATTTTGTCATGCTTAAAGGGACCACTGCTGGTTGATCCAAAGACAGCCCCAAAACCGTTTGCAAGTTATATTTTTCAGGATTCTCTATCCCAGAGAGCTGTGGGTGCTCCGTCCTCTGGTATTTTCAATACTGAGATTGATAGATTTTTGGGCACTAAGGCAATCAAGGGTCTGTTATTGTTGTCTTTGGCATGGCACATGGCAGTTGTGGTCCTCATGGACTTACAGATAAGGCAGGAGGCGATACTGTTAGCAGATTCTAATTTTATTGAACATAATGCTAACTATTTACAAGTCTCTGCACAAGGCTCTACATTGAACTCTCTCTCCATGTGCTGTTATCATGTGACCCTACATCCCTGATGATGTAGACTAATTATTTACATATTTAACATTAACCCTTTATACTACATAGGGATCGGGGCATAGGGCAGAAAACTGAAGTTGAGGTAGATGATCAACTACAATCTTATTAAATGAGGCCATATGGCCTTCTCCTGCTCCTATTTCTCATGTTTTTATATTCTTATTTCTCTCACAAAACATATAGAGTGGGTGTCCTACCAATCTATAAATATCATTAAAGTATGATTTTATTGTCCATTTTACCATCCTGTGACTGTGGATGTCTTAATTCTTTGTTCTGGTTGCTTTTCCAATACTTTCAAGCTAATCTGCTGATGTTTTCTTGGCCACAAGACTCTGGAGAGACCATTGGAGATTCTCCCACTAGTGTCAAACTGGGTAATCTTCAAAGCTTCTGTTTCCTCATAACATTTAAACGGAGATTAGGCCTCATCCGCATACCACATGGTAAATGGTGTTAGTTTTTTTGCTTTGCTTACAGCACAGGCCTAGCTAGCTATCATTTACTTCAGCTATCTCTTAGTGAGCTGCGAACCATATGAGGTTCAAACTGCAGCTAACTGTCTCAGGAAACACCCAGATACATTGAAACCAGGGAATTTCCCTGAGCACCACTCAACTCCAGAACATTGTAGCCTGCTCTGGGATGTCCTCAAACCAACCTTTAGGTTAATTATCCCTCATTAAGTTTCTTTCTTGATCTGATTAAGCAAGTAGGGTTCAGTGAATGCTTTTAAACAAATATAATGCTAATTCCCAAAATAAAAGCATTTTTATGGAACGCCCTTGTTCTTGAAAGCAGTGCAGACATCACTAAGGAAGCCCACATGCTTACCTGTCTAGCTGTTAAGCTCTGGCCTCAACCTCTTGGGTGCAATAGGCTCTAAGCTTGCTTTAATTGCATTTATCCCATTTTCTACAGTTTAACTTTAATTCCTAAAACTGAAAATTATATACTAAAACACATGAACAATGAATGAACCAACTGAAACAATGGGTAGAATACAGTAAAAAATCCATTATTAAATGTCTGCATTTATTGGGGTGGGGGGAATGCTGCTGGTTTGCTGAGCCTAGGCTGCATTCACTCCAGTATTGATACTGGAGTGTATTCAATTTATTTATTTGAAATGCACTTGCATCAGCCAGCTCTTGATAATTTAGATTTTAATTGTTGCAAAATCCTTGCTATACTATATACTCTTACTTCATAGAAGCAAAGAATTAAAGAAGTTAGTAAATTATAGAATAGCAAAAATAGAATTCTTATGATGATTTAGACATTTAGAAGCTGAAATAATTACAGACTTATTGGTTTTGCTTCATCAATTCCATTCTTTTACATGAAACTGGTCGGGTAAGCTTGAGTAATATGTCTACATGAATAACCTAATAAACATCAACCAACATATATTCAGAAGAGGGAGTTCCTACTGACTGACCACCTTAACTTGTTGGAGAAAGTAACAGTACAAGTGGAATATGCAGTGCCCAACAACTTGGTGGGCCTAGACTTTCAAAAAACATTTAATAAAACTATTAGTTAAACTCAAAGCTGTAGGAATCCAAGGTAAATACTGGAAATAAAATTGTCTCTCCCTCTCCCTCTCTCTCGTCAATGAGTCACATCTGAGTCTGATGATTATTGAAATCAAATCTGTCCTACAACATATGTTGTACATCGTTCACAATTTTAAGAATATTTAGACCATTTCTTGAATATCGCTGTTCAGATTTTTTCTTAAGTGCTTCTGAAGTCAGTTGATACCCAACAGAAAAGCACTTTTGTGCTAAAGGAAATGTTCTGGCTTAAAATGATTTATATTTTTTACGAATGAGCAACAGGAAGGAAATGATATACCACTATGGGTTAGACATTTATAATTGTAAGAAAGTAGTGGTGAGAGTGGGATTTGGACGTGGTATGATCTTTAATGGCAGAATAAATGCTTAGATTAATATTTTGCTTTGGAACATATCTTCGTTTATAAAGTATGTGAACAACTATTTCCATGATTAATACTTGATTTCTATTACAAGTGCTGGCACAAATTATCTTTGCAATGTTAAACCATAAAAATTCTGAATAATGAATTACATTCAGCCTTAGCTTGCTTGTAATTTAAAATTAGTGTAAAAATACCTGATCAACCAGCTCTTAAATTGATTTACATTTTTATGTTATTCAAATGAAACTGCTTAACTCCCAAACTCTCTTGATTTAGGTACTGTCAGCTTGGACAGATTAAGAAAGTTAACTCATGGCTAAATGATTGTTGTGGAAAGGGGAATTCCATTTTATGGATCACTGGTACCTACCTGTACTGGAACAAGAAGGAACAGTAGTCCTGGGATGGGTTTCATCAGAACTGGGCTGGGATCAAGGGCCTAGCTGAAATGAAAAATAAATCTATAAGATAGGACTAAACCAATAAAGGAAAAGAGGGCTCAGACAGAAATAAAAATAAGATCAAAATTTTAAAAAGGGATGAGAACAAGGTCCAGGCCATCAAGGTCCAAGATAAAGGCAATATGGACAAAAGTGCAGCAAGCAATAAAAATAATAGTGTGATGTTAAAAGGTGTGTTTAAAAACATTAGGAGGTACGGACAGGGCATGGTCTACAGTCCAATTCAAAGCTCTCTACACTAATGAATGTAGCGTACAAAATGAAATAAATGAATTAGAAATGCAAGTTCATCTTACAGGGTATGACACTGACCAACACGGATTCCTGGCTACAAGCTGGGCATAACTGTAACATAAATATTCCAGGTTATAAGGAAAATTTGGGAATGGGGGGTAGCAATATGTACAAGGGACAGCATTGCAGCATTAAAGGGGATATCAGTATGGACGAGCAGATAGTAGAAATGCTTTGAGTAGACTTGTAGACTTGAAGTGCTATTTGATAGCACTGTCAATGGGACCTTCCATCACTTTGCCTTTGGTCGAGAGTAGACCGATGGGATGATAATTGGATAGATTTGATTTGTCCTGCTATTTTTGTGGACAGGACATAGTGTTAGACTTCTTGTGGCCAGTTGGCAAAGGAGGAGACCTGTAGTCAATCTTTACTTAGTTTTAGATTTATTCACAAAGTGCGACATCATAAATGTATAGCTCCTAACTCCCAACCCACCCCCACGTGTCAATATGTGCCCGAATTATTATCTAATTAGTGATCCCATCTGTAGACACTTTGCCCAGTTATGTGTTAATTGCATAAATTAAGGCTATTTTCCACATCATCAGGTGGATGCCAGTGTTGTAGCTGTACTGGAACAGCATGACCAAGGGTATAGCTAGCTCTGGAGCACAAGCCTTCAGTCCTACTGCTGGGATGTTGTCAGGGCCCATAGTCTTTTCTATATCCAGTACTATCAGCCATCTCTTATTTCATAGAGTGAATTGAATGGGCTAAAGATGGCATCTGTGATATTGGGGACCTCGGAGGTCGAGATGGATCACCCACTTGGCACTTCTAGCTGAATTGAAGATGGTTGCAAATGCTTCAGCTTTGTTTTTTGCACTGATGTGCTGGGCTTCCTCATCGTTGGGGATATTTGTGAAGCTCCCTCCTCCTGTTAATTGTTTAATTATCCACTACCATTCACAATTGGATGTGGCAGGGCTGCAGAGCTTTGATCTGATCCATTGGTTATGGGAATGCATGATTCTATCTATTGCATGCCTACTCAGCCCCTCAAGCCTGCTCCGCCATTTAATAAGATCAGTGGTGATTTGATTGTAACCTCAACTTCACATTCCCATCCAGCCCCATAACCTTTCACCCCCTTGCTTATCTACCACTGCCTTAAAACTAACTAAGACTGTTTCCACTGCCTTTTGAGGAAGAGAGTTCCAAAGATTTACTACCCTCTGAGAAAAAAAAATTGCCCTCATCCATCTTAAATGAGCATCCCCTTAAATTTAAACAATGACCCCTAGTTCTAGATTCTCCCATGAGAGAAAACATCCTTTCCACATCTGCCCAGTCAAGACCCCTCCGGATCTTATGTTTCAATCAAGCCACCTCTTATTTTTCTAAACTCTGTCGATACAAGCTTAGCCTATCTAACCTTTCCTCATAAGACAAAACACCCATTCCCAGTATTAGTCTAGTTAATCATCTCTGAACTGCTTCCAATGCATTTACATCCTTCCTTAAATAAGGAGAGTAAGTTTGCAGACGACACTAAGGTTGGAGGAGTTGCAGATGGTGAAGAGGATTGTCAAAGGATACAATGGGATATAGATCAGTTGGAGACTTGGGTGGAGAAATGGCATATGGAGTTTAATCCAGACAAATGCATTTGGAAGGTCTAATACAGGCAGGATTTATACAGTAAATGGCAGAAACCTTAAGTGCATTGACGGGCAGAGGGATCTATGTGTTAATACACAGGTCACTGAAAGTGGCAACGCAGGTGGATAAGGTAATCAGGAAGGCATATGGCATGCTTGCCTTCATTGGCTGGGGTATTGAGTATAAAAGCTGGGAAGTCATGCTGCAGCTGTATAGAACCTTGGTTAGGCCACACTTGGAATATTGCATGTAATTCTGGTCATCACATAACCGTTGGCGTTGGAGAGGGTGCAGAGGAGGTTTACCAGGTTGCTGCCTGGTCTGAAGGTTATTAGCTATGAGGAGAGGTTGGAGAAACTCGGATTGTTCTCACTAGAGCGATGGAGATTGAGGAGCGACTTGAGAGAAGTTTACAAAATTATGAGTGGCATGGACAGAGTAGATAGTCAGAAGCTTTTTCCCAGGTGGAAGAATCAATTACTAGGGGACATAGATTTAAGGTGAGAGGAGAAAACTATAGAGGAGATGTGCGAGGCAAGTTTTTACGCAGAGGGTAGTGATTGTCTGGAATTCGCTGCCAGAGGAGGTGGTGGAAGCAGGTACGATAGTGGTGTTTAAGAGGCAGCTTGACAAGTACATGAATAGGATGGGAATAGAGGGATACGGACCCCGGAAGTGCAAAATGTTTTAGTTGATGGGCAATATGATCTGCGCAGGCTTGGAGGGCTGAAGGGCCTGTTCCTGTGCTGTACTTTTCTTTGTTCTTTGTTCTTTTAAAAGCCCAGAATAACCTGTTGTGCATTTCTTGGCACAATACTCCTATCAAGTAACAGATCATCTCGATTTACCTTGAGGAATGCCACAGGAGATCTGCCAATGCCAAAAAAGTTATATTTGGGCTGTGTCGGATCCCAGCACAATAACAAACAATTCTGGTCTCAAGAGCCCTTCAGTCTACACAGTATTATGTTTAAGTACCAGAAGTATACATAGTGAAATAATAGCTGCATTAGAGTACATTCTAAACATAATCTCATGATTTATGACCAACAGCAGCACTCCTTGATAGCACAACTGTTTTGTATTGCACCCATCCTAGTTGATACTTCTGAGAACTTACATTACAAAATAAGGCACATGGAGCTGGAGACGGAACGGTTGAGTGGCATCATTACAAGATGGGTAATAAAGTTAGGACATTGCTGCTGAAGAAGACGGTCATTTTGTGGCTTTCCTTTACACATTTTATATACTTCATCACCCCCTCCCCCAACACACACTAGGCAATGAAATGGCCAAAAGAAAAGGAATATGCTTCCAGGTTTTTATTTCACTAACAGGTGTATGCAGTCATTCATTAATCCACAGTATGACCAGAATATAAATTCCAACCAGGAACATTACTGAGACTGGTTATCCGATGTGATGCAGGTCCGATCTAATCTCTGAATCAGTTCACTGCATACACACAATGCAAGCCCCTATTAAGGCTTCAAGTGTTAAGCATTAAGTAATCAGAGTCTAGGGCAGAAGGTTTCAGCAACATCATTACACGAGGGTAAGAAATGAGGGTCAGAGTATTTAGAAGCCAATGTTGCGTGCACTATGCCCCCAAATGGAGATCCAACTATCAGATCGTTTTTGGATTTTTTTTTCCCTTAAATAAAGTGCTTTGTGCAAAGCTGACAAAAAACATACCTCACTCAATTCTGTTACTGCTAGAGCAAATAGAGCAAACACAAAAGGCTCAAGTATCACTGCTGGAATTCCACTGCCAGAAATAAGCATTATTGCCTCTGGTGGCACCTTTATAGCCATTGTAAGATTCCCAAGGTAGCATTCACTATTGGACTACAGAGCACAAATTAGCATACAAGATATATACTTTAAGTGAAGTGCCCTCCAAAATAAATGTCAATGCCACATGGATCTCCATGCACCATATACTTCTGCACAGAGATTGGTACAGGACCTTGATTACTTAAGCTCCATCTGAGTGTGCACGCTTCAATGTGATCTTTATTAAACAATGCACAATAAACCTCTATTGGTTACAAGGAGATAAAGCCATGAATGAGGGCCAACTCAATGAGGGAGAAAAGGACAAAGCCAATGTAGATGTAGGCATAGATTTTAGTAGACTTAACAATGCCCAATACTGGAGGGAAACACTAGTCACCTTCAGTAAGTAGGACTGATAGTTACAGCCTTTCACTACCAGAACAAACTAGGCTATTCATGGTATGCACACCTGATGCAAGGATTAAACTGTACTGTAAAAGAACCTTTTTCTAAACGGGTGAATATGATTCAACAACACAGCTGGATTTACAGCAAAAGTATAATTCCATTATATTTAGCCAAATTGCCAAATTTAAACCAAGGGGTTTCATTGTGCTGAAGTGCACCTTAGGAAGAGATTTTACTTAGCTGAGGTAAATCCCAAGGAATTATTTTTGGAAGGGCGACTTCAATACCAATTTACTCTGTGGGCTCCTGTATTTAACCATTTTGATCAAACACTGGGATTAAAAATACATTGGCAATCCCTTTTTCTCATCCCCTTTCCAGAAACTGGTAATGCTGGTTGAGTTATGGTTCCATCAGTATTTGTTGCCCTTTCATGTGCGAGTCACAGCATGGAGAAATTACACCATAGGAGGCATCACAGCCAACTTTAAACCCATCTTTCACCAATGCCCACCCACAATTACTTGCAGGGAGGGTGGCAAGATAATAATCAGGAGCAGGAACACAAAGATTTTTCTCTCCCAACTCAGAGGCACTCAGACCACAGAGATAAAAACAAAAAACTGCGGATGCTGGAAATCCAAAACAAAAAATAAAAAATACCTGGAAAAACTCAGCAGGTCTGGCAGCATCGGCGGAGAAGAGTACAGTTGATGTTTCGAGTCCTCTTGACCCTTCAATAGAACTAAGTAAAAATAGGAGAGGGGTGAAATATAAGCTGGTTTAAGGGGGGGAGAGAGAGAAGGGAGGGGGGTTGTTAGGACAAGCAAGCAGTGATAGTTGGAGATAACCAAAAGATGTCACAGACAAAAGAACAAAGAGGTGTTGAAGGTGGTGATATTATCTAAAAGAATGTGCTAATTAAGAATGGATAGCAGGACAAGTAAGGTACAGATAGCTCTAGTGGGGGTGGGGTGAAATAAGACTAAAAGGGCATAAAAGGTATAGATAAATGATCGGTGGAATACATGAAAAATAATGGAAATAGGTAGGAAAAGAAAAATCTATATAAATTATTGGAAAAAAACAAAAAGGAGGGGAAAGAAACGGAAAGGGGGAGGGGATGGAGGAGGGAGTTTAAGATCTAAAGTTGTTGAACTCAATATTCAATCCAGAAGGCTGTAAAGTGCCTAGTCGGAAGATGGAAACTGGAGGAACAGCACCTCATCTTCCGACTAGGCACTTTACAGCCTTCTGGATTGAATATTGAGTTCAACAACTTTAGATCTTAAACTCCCTCCTCCATCCCCACCCCCTTTCCGTTTCTTCCCCCTCCTTTTTGTTTTTTTCCAATAATTTATATAGATTTTTCTTTTCCCACCTATTTCCATTATTTTTCATGTATTCCACCGATCATTTATCTATACCTCTTATGCCCTTTTAGTCTTATTTCACCCCACCCCCACCAGAGATATCTGTACCTTACTTGTCCTGCTATCCATTCTTAATTAGCACATTCTTTTAGATAATATCACCACCTTCAACACCTCTTTGTTCTTTTGTCTGTGACATCTTTTGGTTATCTCCTCCTATCACTGCTTGCTTGTCTCAACAACCACCCCCCCCCACTCCCCCCCAAACCAGCTTATATTTCACCCCTCTCCTATTTTACTTAGTCCTGTTGAAGGGTCATGAGGACTCGAAACGTCAACTGTACTCTTCTCCGCCGATGCCGCCAGACCTGCTGAGTTTTTCCAGGTATTTTTTATTTTTTGTTCACTCAGACCACATATCACTGTCCTTAGTTCAGCCCAGGGATTGAACCTGGAATCTTCCATGTGCTTGTGTGGCCTTGTTCACTGCATGCTCACCAAGCATTTGAAGTTCATCTTAGCAATGATCTATTTTAACATAAAGACAATTGAAGGAACTTTAAAAAAAATGGCTTGCAATTGGCCTTCACATTGGGCTCATTCAGCATTTTGATAAAGAAATATTCCATGAAACTGTTCCAAGGTGTCAAATTTAAACTCAGCTGCTGTCCTCATTTTTCATCATGCTATATCTAAATATAAATGAGGGAAAAACAGATTGTTTAAAATTACTGCACTTTAGTCATTGAATTAACAGGTCCTCCTCATTTGATCAGCATGATGAAAAAATTTTAACTAAGTTTAAATTTTACACCTCTGAACAGTTTCATGGAATATTTCTTTATCAAAATGCTGAATGAAACCAATGTGCAGACCAGATGCAACATTTTTTTAAGCTCCTTCAATTGCATCTACAGAGTATTTATGTTAAACTGGATTAATTCTATTGATATTATTGCTGAGATGCACTCCCAATGCTTGGTGAGGATACAGTGAGCAAGGCTATACATGCACACAGGAGATTCCAGGTTCAACCCCTGGCCTGTACTAAGGACAGTGGTAAGGACACTATATGTGGCCTGAGTGCCTCTGAGTTGGGGAGAGAAAAATCTTTCAGGGTTCTTGATCCTGATTATTATCCTAAGTAGATAAAGTATGACAAGGCCTTGGAAAGATTTAAACATAAGCTTCAGAATTTTAAGTTTCATGTACTATGGAACTGGAAGCTAATGGAGATCAGCATTGAGCAAGAGGGACCTGCTGTGAGATTGCATTTGAGCAGCACAGCCCTTGGTGGCACTGAATGCAAATGTGGGGTGAGATTCCATAGGTACACCTATGGAGTTGCTGGAGGGGTTATCATCAATGTACCTATGGAAGCTTACCCCATATTTGCATTCAGCGCCAGCAAGGTTTAGCTCATAAATGACTAAGAGGACCAAGGATGGATCCCTGGGGATGAATAGGCAGTGATTTGGGAGGGGAAGAGATGTCATTGCTAAGAGCAGATAGGTAAAAGTGCGGCAAGCAATGCAATCCTACAGAGCTGAAAATCAAAGAAGAACCATTGGGTGTGGTTGATCGCTGCAAAATGATCAAGGAAGATATTGAATAATAATGCACTAAGGTCACAGTCACAGAAAATGTTGTTCATTCCTTTGGTTAGGGCCACTTTGGTGGAGTGAAAGAAATGCAATGGAATGCAGGAGAGAGGGGCACCACTCTGATAGGCAACACATATTCAAATACCATGAACAGGAAAGGGCGGTCGGAGGTGAGTTACTCACTGGGAAGGACAGAAGGATTTTAAACTATGTGTATATTTTTGAGGAAAAGAATGACAACAGCAGTTTTCAAAGGGAGAGGAGCAATGGCAAATGAGAGGGAACCATTTATGTTATCTAACATAGAGGTCAATAAGGTAAATTAGTCAGTTAGGAGTTACAGGTTTATCTGAATTGCATAACTGAGGAGATTGAAACAAACCACAACAGTGTGCTCCTACAGTTGAGGAACCAGACATATCTTTGCATCTTAGTAGGGGAGTTCTGCCAGTGTTGAAGCAATATTTATCCCTCAACCAATGAACTAAACCAGATTTTATGGTCATTTGACTCATTGCTATTTGTTTCCTGCATTAGAACAGTTATTATAGATGGCTATAAAAGCTTTAGGATGTTCTAAGCTCACGAAAGGCACTATATCATTGCAAGTCCTTTCTTTCTATAGTTATGGTGGGCCATTGCAGCACATCGGCAGAGTGAATATTTTGAAGCGTGTTGGTATATGTGCTACTCACTGATCTGGAAATTGGAATGCAACAGATACCTGTGGAAACAGCCAGCAACCAATGCCTTCAGGAAAGCAAAAGGAATGGGGTGGCAAGCAATGGGAAAGGGGAGAAAAATGACAAGCAAAAAAAATGTTGACATGTTGCCAGCAGATTGCCATGGGCTGCTTAGTCTGGTGCTTAGATTGTGAAGTTTTTCACCATATCATGTTCACTAGAAACTTAATGTGCCATGCACGTTCCATGCATTCCTACTATGTGAAATTGCTGCTCCAAGCAGAACCTGAGTGCGTGTTGTTCTCAATTATTCATCTTTTAAATGCTCAGAGCACTCAATAATCCACTGGCAAAATAAGCCTAAAGAGACAGAAGTGCCTTTTGCATCTGTAATCTTTTTTGTCTAAAATCCCATTACATGCTTTCTGTAACTTTAAGTGAACATAGGATTAAATGGCCTTTGCTACCAAGATTTATCTTAAGGTTGTAGAATAGCCCTGATCCAATTATGATTGTCCCAGGTGAGGTACTCGTGTGCTTATCCAGATCCTACTGCAGTTGAATTCTAAGTAGATATGTAACAATCTATGGACTGCCACCTCGAAGTGGAGGAGAGGCTTGTGCACTTAAGAGTGATGCTGTTAGGAGCTCCTTGCTCCTGGTAGGGTCACCCATTGCGACAAGGTTGGGGTGTGGTGCCAAACAAAGTACAGTCCAAAAAGTGCTCAACAGCAGGACAGGCGAAGGAAGACTGTGCATGTCACCAGCTGCAAAGGCAGGAGAAAACTGCAGCAGCAAGGTGGTCCCAGTTATTGTGGTTTGACAAGTCGCTGAAATCTGATTACTGACCCGTCAAGATCATGTGGACAATGACAGTGCCCAAGGTCCCCATATTAAACGAAGTCACAAGCAAACTTCTACCAGGGTCCATTTGCAAAGTCCTGTGGCGATGGAGGATTGCTGACTGGGGCAGGGCTGGGATACTGAGTACTTAGTTAAGAATCTGCATGCAGATGACAGATTTATGAAGACTGTTGGACATCTGTGTTGGGACAGAGGTATCTTTGGGCAGCAACATCTGTGACTGAGCAGTTCCCTTCAGGATATCCTCTGTTCATCCTAAATGGAGGGGGGCTAGAAAGGGTGCCCTAAAAATAGGCTGTCCCACAAGGGAACCACACTCTTTGGGATCACTGCCTTTTTTGGTCAAAGGAAGAAAACTCTAAATTTTCCAACTTGGAATGTTAGAATAATCATGGATAATCTCAAGGTTGACCGTCTGGAAAGAACAACTGCAATTGTATCACCTTAGCTATCAAGACTTCAAATTGCCATCACCATCCTCAGTGAAATTTGACTTCTCCGGGTGAAGGAAGAAGCAGGGGTACACCTTATAATGGAAAGGCTGACAGAGACTCTGGTTGGTTTTGCCATCTGGAATAAAATCTTGGATGCGCTGCAAGAGCTCCCCATATGCATAACTGAAAGCCTCATGACACTTCACCTACAGCTCAGCCATAATCAATATGCCACTGTCATCAGAACTATGCCCCAATAATTGACCCTTTATTATTTGTTCATTCATGCGATGTGGGCACCACTTGCTAGGCCAACATTTATTCCCCATCCCTAATTGACATTGTGAAGGTGGTGGTGAGCTGCCTTCTTGAACCGCTGCAGTCCATGTGGTGTAGGTACATCCACAGTGCTGTTAGGGAGGGAGTTCCAGGATTTTGACCCAGCGACACTGAAGGAATGGTGATATATTTCCAAGTCACGATGATGAGTGGCTTGGAGGGGAACTGCCAGGTGGTGGTGCTCCTTTGTATCTGCTGCCCTTGTCCTTCTAGATGGTAGCAGGTGTGGGTTTCGAAGGTGCTGTTCCTCCAATGAAGATGCTAAGGAAGTGTTCTATTCTGACCTTGATGAAGTCCTCACTGTCATCTCAAAAGAAGAAAAAAATCATCCTTCTGTGGGACTTTAAAGTCAGGGTTGGCCGTGATTCTGATGTCTGGAGCTGAACTATTGAGATAAACTGGGTGGAAAAAGCAAATGCAAATGGTGTCCTCCTGCTGACAAAGTGTGCTTAGCATGGCCTCATTATAACAAACACCCTCTTCTGCCAGAATGATAAATACAAAACCACATGGAGACATCCTAGATCAAAACACTGGCACCTCCTGAATTTTGTCATGTTTGGGTCAAAGAAGTGATGCCTGTATCACTTGATCCACATCGGGGACTGATGGACAGATCATAAGCTTGTTTGATCAGTGATGAGCATTAAGACATCACAAAATCCAAAAATCCAAGAGGAAGAAGTTCAATGTCTCAGTCTAAAGCAGTCTGATCGAAGAGAGGAATTCCAACTGCAGCTCATGACCAATTTGGAAAAGCTTCACACATCCAACTCAGTTCCAGAACACTGGGAACAAATGAAGTCAGTTATACTAGACTCCTGTGCCCAGACCATTGGGTTTAAGTATCGTCTGCACCAGAACTGGTTTGACAAAAATGATGCTGAAATATGTGACCTCTTAAAAGAAAAACAAGCAGCCCTCATTACCTGGAAGAACAGCCCAAAGACGCAAATCAAGAAGGCAGCATTCCAACAGCTCAAGGCTGATGCCAAAGACAAATGCAGAGGATAAAGGTCATGTGGTGGGAAGGGAAAGCCCAAGAGATTCAACAATCTGTTGACCATCATAACATGAAAAGCTTTTTTGAAGCCACCATCTATAGACCAGCTCAAATGGACAGGATGGTGTTTCTCTTCTTAAGGATGACAATACCAACCATCAATGCTGGAAAGAATATTTTGAACAACTCCTCAAACGGGAATCCACAGTGACAGCTGATACTCTCTAGGCTATCCCATAGTACACTTTGATGGAATCCATGGGTGAACCATCATCGATGGGAGAGCTGCAACAAGCAGTCAAATGGATGAGAAAGAACAAAGCCTGTGGCCCTGATGGTATTTCAACTGAGGTCTTCAAAGCTGGCAGATTTATTCTCACAGCAAGATTCCTTGCATTTATTCTATGGATTTGGAAGGAAAAAGAAAACCTCCCCACCCGACTTCAGGAATGTGATAATAGTATCGATCTTCAAAAAGGAGATAAATCATGCTGTGCAGTCTATTGAGGTATTTTCCTCTCGCCCATAGCTAGGAAAATCCTGACACACATTCTCCTGAATCTCCTACTTTCTGAGGCTGAGGAAATCCTCCCAGAGACACAATGTGGCTTTGAAACTTTCAGAGGAACCTCCGACATGGTCTTTGTTGCCAGGCAAATCCAAGAACTCTTCACTGCATTCATCAACCTGACCAAAGCATTTGACTCAGTAAGTCGACAGGCTCTGATAATTGTGCTCCAAAGATTTGGATGAAACTTCACAATCCTGCAATTGCTTCAAAATGTTATGATTACAACTGTTCACATGGGAGATCTGAAACAGAAACTTTCAAGATCCAGACTGGGGTCGAGCAAGACTGTACCATAGCCACCATGCTATTTACAATCTACCTGACAGTGACTATCCACCTCAAAGATCAACTGCCCGCTAGGTGTCAGTATTAAATACTGTCTAGATGGAAAACTCTAACCACAGTCACCTCCATGCCAAAATTAAACTGACCACAATAGACTTTTATGATGCATGGTTTGCAGATGGCTGTGGGGTCGTTGCCCACTCTGCCAGATTTGCAAGCCACTTTCTGCATACAAGAAATTTGTCCTGTCCTTGAATGTTGCCAAAACAAAACTCATATCAACCCACCGCTGATCGACCAAATATTTCCGCCTCCCATGTGTGTTGTAGGAGTGGTTCTAGAATATGTTGAGTCTTTCCGATACTTTGGCAGCCAACTCTTTCAAAAGGTCACTGCTGATGAGGGGATCCAACACCGGATCAGCTGTGCCAGCTCATCCTTCTACAAACTACGGCAGGGAGTGTCTGACCACAGAGACCTTTGCAAGTCAACAAGTCCTAGTGCAGAGAGCAGTTGTCGCCACCATTCTACTGTTCAGCAGTGAGATTGTGTATCAGTGACACATAGGAACACTAGAGAAGATCCATCAACAATGCCTCCTCCACATCCTCCAGATTCAATGAGGGCAGAACAAATGCTAGTATCCTTCCTGAAGCCAGCTCCATAATCTTTCAGGCAAAACTCCCACAAAATCAATGACGGACTAGACATTGTGTTCAGATGGCCGAAAACTAAGTCCCACCAGGTCCTGTTTTCTCAATTCTCAAATGGCCAGTCTTCCAGGGAAGGACAAAGGAAACACTTCAAAGACACTCTGAAACTCTCCTTGAAGCACAGCAGCATGGACTTTAATGACTGGGAGGAGCTTGCTACCAATTGTTCAAAATGATGACAACATGTCCATTAAGCTGATGAGGCAGTGTGGCAGCAGAGCAGGGAAGAAAAGGAAGCAAATCCTGCACTCCGCATCCTACTACCTCATGGAACCTCCCGCTCAAAGATCGGCAGGTCGAGAATCAGCCTTTTAAGTCACATAAAGGCCCATGACAGAAACACGCGACCCTGAGTAGATGCCATCCTTGAATCGAGGGATGGCGAACTACAGCATATGTAACATGTTACTCCTCTTAAGTAATTGAGCAGATTGCGATTAATAAAGCCCTTTCACTAGTTGTTTGTGAAACACATTAAAGTGGGAGCAAACCATTGGCCTGGCATAGCAATAGGAATAGATCATTCAGCCGCTCAAGTCAGTTCACTATTCAATTAGATATGATTGATCTGTACCTCAACTCCAACTCCATTTATCTAAAAGCAAAATACTGCAGACCCTGGAAATCTAAATTAAAATCAGAAAATGATGGCAATACTCAGCAGGTCTAGCAGTATCTGTTGTTACGATGCAGCAGCTGAGGCACCAGGCAGATCAAATCCACGAGGGAAACTTGATTATGCTAAAACAATGGTTTTGCAATTTGTATTTATTTTGAGATGCATGCCCTAAATTCAGAAGTAATAAGTCCCCTAAGACTCTGGAGATTTTTAAAAACTACATTAAAATATTTATTAAAAGAAAAGATTTCAAGCACATACATAGGTCTACAAATTACTACTTTAGGAGCTCCTAAAATCCACAATTAACCTGGCTTACAATTACACCCCCGTGTGTAAATTCCATTGTCCATATGTCTCTTGAACTTTACTTTTTTCATACTATAAATCTTTTCATGTTGTCACAATATATTGTTAATAACCCTCGAGAAAAATAAATGCATTCCTCAGCTTACTTGAAAACTAAATCCCCTTCATCTGTCTACAAATGCAAATTCCCTTTACACCTTACATGCTAAGACCATAAACATGTTTACTCATTAACATATTAAGACACTTCTACATCTTACTTCTTTTGATACTTCACCTTGCAGTCTGCTTGGTACAAGATGTAATTACATCACACACACAGACGGAACAATACAAACCCCATAAACCTACTTTACACTAAACCAGAAAAATGTTATGAAAATTATTATACCTCATGACACTGTGAGGGCAGAAACAGAGTTAACATTTCAGGTTGCAACGTTTTATCAGAACTTGGAAAAGTTAGAAATGACTCTGACATGTCCTCCTCTTTGCTCAACCAAGGATTCCCCACTCCCCACCACTGTGGTTGACAGGGCCCTCCACTATGTCTGGCCTATTTCCCACACTTCTGCTCTCATCCTTTCCCCTCCCTTCCAGACCACAGTAGGGTTCCCCTTCTCCTCACCTTTCACCTCACCAGCTTCTGTATTCAATGGATCCTAAAAACATAAGAACATAATAGGAGCAGGGGTAGGCCATTCAACCCTTCAAACCCACTCCGCCATTCAATGGGATCATGGTTGATCTTCTACATCGACACCATTTTCCCGCATTATCCCCATACCCGATCTCAGTCTTGGACATTTTCAATGACTAAGCTTCTACAACTCTCTGGGGCAGAGAATGTCAAAGATTCACCATTCTCTGAGTGAAGAGATTCCTCCTCATCTCAGTCCTAAATGGCCTGTCACTTATTCTGAGACTGTGTTCTAGACCCCCTGAGCCAGGGGAAACAGCCTTCTTGCATCTACCTTGTTGAGCTCTATAAGAATTTTGTATGTTTGAATGAGATTGCCTCTCATTCTTTTAAACTCCAGGGAATAAAGGCCCAGTCTATTTAATTGTTCCTCATAGGGTACTCCCTCCATCTCAGGAATTACATTGCAGTCCTTCTATGCAAGTATTCCTTTCCTGAGATAAAGAGACTGAAACTGCACTTAATACTCCAGATGCAGTCTCACCAATGCAGAAATTCACCAAGGCTCCTTCGACAGCACTTTCCAAACCCATGACCACTACAATCTAGAAGGACAAGGGCAGCAGATATATGGGAACACCACCACCTGCAAGTTCCCCTCCAAGCCACTCACCATCCTAACTTGGCAATATATCACCGTTCCTTCACTGTCGCTGGGTCAAGATCCTGGAACTCCCTTCTGAACAGCACTGTGGGTACATCTATACCACATGGACTGCAACGGTTCAAGAAGGCAGCTCACAACCACCTTCTCAAGGGCAACTAGGGATGGGCAATAAATGCTGGCCCAGCCAGTGAAGCCCACATCACGTGAATGAATTTTTAAAAAAACTCCTGTGCTCAAATCCTCTTGCAATAAAGGCCATATTTGCCTTCTTAATTGTTTGCCGTACCTGCATGTTAGCTTTCAGCGTCTATTGAACAAGGACACCCAATTCCCTTTGAAATTCAACACTTCCCAGCCTCTGTCCATTTAAAAAATGCTCTGTATTTCTGTTTGTCCTACCAAAGTGGTAAACACACATTTTTCCACATTGTATTCCATTTGCCAAATTTTTGTCCACTAACCAAGACTCTCCAAATCTCCTTGAAGTGTCTTTGCATCCTCCTCATAAATCTCACTTCCACCTAGTTTTGTGTCATCAGCAAACTTGTAAATATTACCTCTAATACCCCACATCCAGATTATTGATATAGATTGTGAATAGCTGGGGTCCAAGCACTAATCCTTGCAGTACAATCACAGTCTGCCAAGCTGAAAATGACCCATTTATTCCTATTCTGTTTTCTGTCCGTTAACCAGTTCTCAATCCAATATAGCCTCCAATTCCATCTGCTCTAATTTTGTTTACTAAACTCATTTGTGGGACCTTATCAAAAGCTTTCTGAAAATCTAAATATACCACAGCCACTGGTACTCCAAACAGTTTCTTAAACATGATTTCTCTTTTATAATCCAAGTTGACTCTGCCATATCTTACCATTATTTTCTAAGTGTCCTGTTGTCACATTCTTTATTATAGACCCTAGCACTTTCCCTATTACTGGTCTAAGGCTAATAGGGCCTATAGTTCCCCATTTCTCTCTCCCTCCTTTCTTAAATAGTGGGGTTGCATTTGCCACCTTTCAATCTGCAGGGACCATTCCAGAGTCTATAGAAGTTTGAAAGATGACCACCAATGCATCTACTACCTCCGCAGCCACCTCTTTCACCACTCTTGGATGTAGATAATCAGGTCCAGGGGATTTAGTTACTTCCCATTAATTTCCCTAGGACTTTTTTTTACTAATATTAATATCTTGCAGCTCTTAGTTTACACTAGTCCCTTGATTCGCCATCATTTCTGGGAAGTTTTAGTATTTTCCTCTGTGAAGACAGGGGCAACATATGTTAATAGCTTCTCCGCCATTTCCTTATTCCTGATTATAAATTCTCCTGACTCCACCTGTAGTGGACCCATATATGTTTTTGCTAGTCTGTTTCATTTTACATACATATAGAAGCTTTTAGAGTCTGTTTTCATGTTTCTCGCTAGTTTACTCTCATATTCTATTTTCCCTTTCTTAATCTTTTTCTTGGTCTTTTCTTGGTCCTCCACCATTTCTGCCACCTCCAAGTACATCTTCCCCTCCCCTTTCAGCATTCTGAAGGGACCATTCCCTTGCAACACCTTAGTCCACTCCTCTATCATCCCAACACCCAGTGACCTCTTCCCACCTTTCCATATAAGCATAGGAGATGTTTTTAATCTGACTCCATTTACCTGCCTTTACTCCTTTGCCTTTACCTCTGAAACAAAAATCTATCTACCACAGACTAGGAAATTTCATTTGATCCAGATTTCCATTCTCTCCATGCGAAAAAGTGTTTCCCATTTCGCAATGTTTTCCATCCACTCCATGATGTTCCAAACCCTGCCACATGGAAAACAACGTAACATTCAGGACTCTGGATCAAAGGTTGATGCCAGGCATCTGAGGAATGGTCTCCAGCGCTAAGTTTAGTGGATAGTCTGAGGAGGAGGAGGCGGGAGGAGGGGGCAGGGAATCCCAGAGTAGGGCCACAAGAAAACTAAAAAAGATAACAACTTACTTATCTGGATCAATTTGTGGCCCTTGATCAGTGGAACTGAAAGCCAATGTAGGTCAACAGGATTGAACTGGTGGGGAAGTTACACTGTTTCCCTGTTCACTCCTCAAGTTAAAATGGCAGATTGGGTCCCAAAGACACCTTGGAGTCTGATATACATATTTAAAGAAGATCTCTCTGACTTGAGGATAGTAGTCTTACCACCTGCAATTTTAAATTGCAGTAGGTCAGATTGGGGGTGAGAGAGATGTGGATATGTTCCCCATTGCACGTTAACAGATTCTGCTTTCTGTCTGGCAGGCGGAGTTAAAATCAAGGTCAATCAAGGTCACAATCTCTGTACAAAATACCAGTCCAGTCTGCTGCTGAGCATTTGCAAATGCTCTACAGGAAAATTCCTAATGCTTTCCTCACTGCAATCTCTGGACTATTTGAAGTTTCAGGTCAGCAAAGTAAAACAATAATAATAGGATTCATTTGTATTTCATAAAGACTCTGAAATAAAATTACAGATTACCTTCCTATAGTGCTCACCACATACAAATATTTTGCAGTTTGTTACAATGCCCTGAATACTGAGCAGACACCGCTATCGGAGTGGGATTAGAGGTGACAGGGTCAAGAGGGGCTAAATGTACAGTGAAAAAAGGATAGTCAAGGAGTTTTTAAAGACAGGTGACAAGGCAGGGTTGATGATGGAGGGCATTCAAGGGGCAGAGCCAAGCTCTCTGCAGACAGATGGAGCTGGGAACAAGAAGGAGGCCAATGTTGGAGGATTGGAAGGTGCAGACATGGATACAGGTGAAGATGATCACAGAGGTTAGGACAGGGTGAGAAAATGGAGAGGTTTGATGATGAAAATAAGAACCTTAAAGCTGACTTTCTGTAATATAGGAAACCCCTAAAGCTTGTTGAAGCTACAATGATGAAAGTGTGAGTCTTGTGCAAAACATATTTCAACTTTTTCTGAGTTGAAGGTTAAAGATCCAATGATATGTAAGCCATTAGTTATAGAATCATAGAATGGTTACAGCACAGAGAGGCCATTCAGCTCATTGTGCCCATGCTGGCTCTCTGCAAGAGCAGCTCAGCTAATCCCACTACCCCATCCCTTCCCCATATCCCTGCAAAATTTTCTCTTCAGTTAATTATCCAATTTTCTTTTGAATTGGCCTTCGCCACACTCTCAGGATTGCAATCCAGAATTTAGAAGGTCAGTTAGGGTGGTTCCTGGGTGGGATCACCAATCAGAGCAGACATTCTCTTCTGCATGTTAAATCAGCTTTGTGATAATATGATTAGTTACAGTTTGATCCTAGGTATTTATAGGCATTATGGTTAAATGGGTTTTCACTGATTGTGCCTGACAGTTGGCTGGACTGAACAAGTCATACAAATATCACATGCCCTCAGATCAAGGATGGCAGCATTTTATTCAGGCTGAGCATTTATCTGGACAATCCTCGACAAGCAAGGGTTGGTTGGTCAAAAGACTGTCTTATTTTTTTCCTCTCTCAAATCAGGGAAAATCAGTCCGGGAGATTAAGGACTCCAGGCTTAGGTACAAATACAAACAGTCTGCAACAGGGGAAGTCAATTTAGGACAGCTATTCTGAAAAGTAAACTAAAGCCACCACCGCTGGTCCTTTATGATATAATCTGTGAGACCATGTCAGTTTGTAAGCTACGGGATAGTCAGGGACTGCAGATTTAGAATACAATGGGTGTTGAATTCAAATCCGTCACACCGCTGGAGACAGCTTTACAGAAGCTGAAGGCCGTCCCAGTGGTTTGCACTGCACGTGAAGCCATTTCCAGCACCCCATTGCTGAGAAGGCCTCTTGCATGGGTGTCCCCTACACATGCTGGAAACCTCTGAGCTGGTGCTGTTGTGCACCACTCAGTCCTACCAGCTGATTTGTTACTGCATTTGCAAACTTGTACCGTACAGGTCCATTCAACATATTCACTTGTCACTCAGCCAAGAACATGCGTTCAGCTGCAAGAGCAGCTCAACACCATCGCTCCTTAAAGGGCCAGGCAACAGCTTGCAGCTGAAGTGCTTTTGACTCCCCTCTGTTTAGGAAATACTGTGCGTTTTCAGACATCTTTTTGAGAGTTGGTGCTTAAAATAAGGAGGACACAGGAATTGCTGCCCGAGGTATGGGGACTGTGGTTGCAAAACCTCTTGGTCGACAACATGAACATGAGATGGAGCAGAGGCTATGAAGGACAAGGAGGGAGAGGAGGAGGAGGAGGAGGCCTCTATACAGAAGGCCTTATCCTCAAAATGTTTTGAGGGAACACTTCTCCTACCTGAATCCTGAGTAGCACCTGAGACAACTCAGGTTCAATATGAAGTTGGTCACTGTGGTGTTCAACATCAATGAGTATTTACGTACACACCTGAGAAGAATGGGACTCATTCAAAAGCATTTGTTTCTCCTGAGAGACCATCAAACACCTCTGGAGATGAAATAGCTGAAATAGCTTGGTTGCATTTCATTGAACACCATTGCCATCTCAGTGGCTCCACCATCACATCATTCCAACAGCCACATTCACCAATGCCCTCATTCTGTTCACACCTTTTCATGCCCTCCATCTCCAGAGCACAATATCTGGTAATGCGTACTGGTGCAGAAATGAACGATCTGTGAAAATATGCATTACAGGACGTTTAATTTTGCACACACATCTAATGCTTTGGCACTCAGTAAAATCTATCACCCAGTGAGACGTCAAATCCTACTGGGTGAATCGACACAAACGTTTCCGGGTGCTCCTATATTGTGCTCTCCCAGCGCCTGATGTTGATGTGGAGTCAGGTTGCTGCCTGTCCTGCTCCTGTACATGAGAGGGCCATGGCAGGTGCCCTCTGGATCTCTGAGCTCTAGAGGAGCTGCCTCCATCATTGGGCCTTCATGCAGCCTTCCTCTCACCACCATCCAAGGGGCCCAGGATCTGCCTTCAACAGAAGGAGCACCTTGAAAACAGCCTTCATAGACTTCAGGCAGCTGCTCTTCAACCCTTCCAGGGCCTACCTATCCTTCCCTGCTTACCTGGAGTTGTTGAATACCTGGGCAGTGGATCCAGATGCCTCGGGTTCATCTCAACTACCCATCACTCAACACACAACATGGAGGATGTCATACTGTGAATGTCAGTGCAACTTCATGTATCCACTGAGTGGTATGCTGCTTGTGGCTTTCCATGAAGGCCTGCACTCTCTCAATGGAGGAGGCCATACACTCACATGTCAGACATGGCACCATTCATGACATGGATAGACTCCTCCATTGTTTTATGCAAGGGAGCAAATAGCCTCTGGGGATTCTGACAGACGTCCACACATTTCTTGCTTGGGAGTCATCAGCATCTGCCATTTTGTTGATGACTCCCAAGGATTGCCGTCTGTGTGAAGCGAAGCATCACAAGGCCTTAACTCAATCTTCTTATGGGAAGCGACCGCAGCTGCCACTGGCTTCATTATCTGCTTATGTGCATCAGAGCCATGCTCGCCATCTGCTGGTGCCACCCTTCAAAACAAATCAATGCCCACCGCCATGAGTGTATCTACGCCTGTGGAAGGTGCACTGGACTGATTTGATGTGGCCCTCAGATGGTGATTCCTCCTCTGAGGTCTCATGTGCTCCCAGAGCTGTCAGTCCCTCAGCTGCTACTGGATACGCGGGAGAGGCAAGAGTGATGTTAATGAGTGGCACTTTCAATCAATTCCTGTTGCCTGTCCTTGATCTGGAGCTTCCTGTGTTTATCATGACCCCGCCAAGGAGGCATAGCCAATACTGGTCAGAAGTTTTCATGCCCTCATCCATCACGTATCTCACTCTCTATGGAGTCCACACCCATCTTGCCCTTAGCGACAGGCTGCCCTGCTGGAATGCATCCTATTTCCACTATCTTCTCCTCCATCAGAGTCACTGTGAATGTGCACCACCTCCTATTCTTCTCCACTCCTGAGCAATGTGAACATGCTTCTTCTGCAACCACATCTATACATGGTGTCACTCTTGCCTCAGCCACTTTCCATGTCAATCATCATTCTACTGGAAGGCTTACAGAAAGCGGCTATTCAGTCTTGGCAATGCAGCGATCAACTCTGACTGACCATGGGCATCCGGTGTGAGGCAACTCTATCTCATTGTGGACATTGGTTCCTGGTCAGGTCTGAAGTGTGGGTCAGCCACCTCACCTCATAGCTCAGTATACCATTTAGGACATGTAGGACTGGCAAGCTTGCTATTATGAATGTTACTCACCATGCCAGACCACACCAGGTCATTGAAAGGCTTCAGGAACAGTACCCATGTTCATGCGATCATCCCATGGCTGCTGACTTCCTCAGCCTCCTCAAATCATATCTCCTTTGTGAGGCTTGCTGGCATCCTCCTCCCATCAACTGAAAACAGCACCTCTCTCAAACATGGAGCCATCTTTCCTTTAACTCCAGCTGTTCCTGCACAGCCTTCCTTGTTCAGTTTCTCTTCCAATGCCCTGTGTGTATACAACCTGTATGAAGGTTGCAGGCTCCCCTGTAAATATTGCGCCTGCCTCCCTTTGACATACCAAAATTTACTCATGCAAGTCACCCAGTCCTGGACGACTCTCCTGCCTGCCAGACATTCATTGGATGCCAAGGGGAAACACTCTGAGGCTGTCCCGCCAACCCCTCTTGTGTACGCATCACCCGAATTTGACCCCAGTGTCGGGGCTTCCTCCCAATTGGGAAAAACCTGCCCCTCGACTCTGGTTAAAATGAATTGGAACAGTTCAAATGAATACTGGAAACAGCCTTGATAGAAAGGCAGTGGAACCACTAAGTGTCGTCACTTCAAACAAACAAACATTACAACAATGAACAAAACAACAGCAAACACGACCACAACAAATACAGGTACAACAAGCACAACAATAACTATCACAACCACAACAATCACTACCGCAACAAGCACAACCACAACAATCACAACCACAACAAGCACAACAACAACAATCACAACCACAGCAAGCACAACCACAAGCACAGCCACAACAAGCACAACCACAACAAGCACAACCACAAATACAACCACAACAAACACAACCACAACAATACAACAATCACAACCACAACAAACACAGCCACAACAATCACAACCACAAATACAACCACAACAAACACAACCACAACAATACAACAATCACAACCACAACAACAATAAACACAACCACAACAATCACAACCCCAACAAAAACAACAACAACAATCACAACCACAACAATCACAACCACAACCACAACAATCATAATCACAACAAGCACAACAACAAACACAACCACAACAATCACAACCACAACAAGCACAACCACAACCACAACAAACACAACCACATCAATATAACAATCACAACCACAACAAGCACAACAACAAACACAACCACAATAAACACAACCACAACAAACAAAACAACAACAAACACAACAACAACAAACACAACAACAACAAACACAACAACAACAAACACAACAACACAGCCACAAAAAGCACAACAATCACAACCACAACAAGCACAACCACAACAAGCACAACTACAATGAGCACAGCCACAACAAACACAGCCACAACAATCACAACAACAACAAACACAACCACAACAAGCACAACCACAACAAGCACAACCACAACAAGCACAAAAACAACAAACACAACCACAACAAGCACAACCACAACAAGCACAACCACAACAAGCACAACCACAACAAACACAGCCACAACAAACACAGCCACAACAAACACAGCCACAACAACAACAGCTTGCTTTTGTAATCTTTAGAATGATCAACCTAAATGGAGTTTGTGTATTTGGTGGCTGCTTTGGTGCCTTTGGAGACGGTGTTTATGGCCAGTTCCACTGGCAGCATGAGGTAGACAGCGCTCCGGATCTCTCTAGCTGAGATGGTGTGGCGCTTGTTGTACTGAATGAGGTGCCAAGCCACGGGGCCGATGCATTTGAAAAGGTCGACAACGAAGGAGTTCATAACACTCATGGCCTTGGACGAGATCCTGGTGGAAGGGTGGACCTGAGTCAGCACTCTGTACACGTACGTGGAATAGCTCTGCTTACGAGACTTTTTAGTCAGTGACTCCTTCGATGCCTTGTGGGATGCCTTGGTGGCTGCAGCCACCACCTCCGGCATTCCACTGGCTTGGACCAACACAATTCATATGGTGCCTTTAACATAGTAAAACATCCTAACACAGGAGCATAATCAGGCAAAAAAATTGACACCAAATTAAAAAAGAGTTTAGGACAGGTGGTGGCAAAAGTTTGGTCAAAGAAATAGGTGTCAATGAGTGTCTTCAAGGAGGGGAAAGATGATGGAGCAGATTAGAGGAAGAATTTCAGAGCTTTTAGTGCCTAGAACTGAAAAAAATCATTGTCAATGACGAGGTGAAGAAAGTCAAGAGTGCACAAGAGGCAAGAATTAGAAGAGTGTTGACCAAAACAGTCCAAAGTTATATCACCACGCTGTGACTTATGTTCAACTGTCAATGATTCAAAGGGCAAGGTTGATACCAAGCGTAGCAACAGCTATAGTAATCATTACAAGCAGCTAGGATCTTCTTAATGTCTTTTTCTTTCCAGAGTGGTTACAAGAACTGATTTAAGTGCAAGGTACAGATTTTTGACTGACAGGTAAGGAAGCAATGCTTTACAAAGACTATCCAAAATCCCAATCTTTAGTAAATATTTGTGACACAACACTTCTAACATTGGTTACCAATCTGTCATCACATCTGGTGAACTTCTGGAATAAGTTGCCTTTCTGGTTCACATTTTGACTGGCAGGTTGCTGAAAGGTAGCTGCTAATAAAAGTAGCTTTTCAAAACTAAAGTTTTGCAACTTATCAGCAAAACATATTACTTTTGTCACTCTTTTCCATCCGGATGCCAAAGCTATTAAAATAACTGTGAAACAGTGACAAGCCAATAACAAAGCAATTAATAGGACTACTCCATTTACCTCCAACTACTAGGTTGAATCCCATTAACACCCCTGAATCATTACATGTTGAGTGTCAGTCGTTGTGCTGCTTAGTCAGATTTCCTGCTTCAGGGAGAAATCTTAGGCCAGATGGAACAAAAACAATCATTCTATACTTGGCCTCAATAACATGCTTCTTGTAACTCCTACATGTAACAGGCTAGGGCTTGTGCACTGGTCCACAAAGTGGTACAAAGGCTGGTCTGGACACACATTTCCCCTTTACGAAAAGATTGTAAGTGAGCATTATGAAGAGCCACAACGGTATGCAATGATTCTTAGCACAATGTGAAACAACCATCCTTAAGAGGCAGTAGGAAGGCGTGGGATCCATACTGTCAGGACAACTTTTTGTAGCCAGCTTGGGCTGCGCCACTTATGGAACCATGACAGACTGATAGAAATCAGAATTGACATAAATCTGCTGCCAAATTCATATGTTAATATACACCTGAGCACCCGAGCCAAATCTAAAACGGGCCTCAACATAAATCCCCTGACAGAATAATGTAGTTTACACAATTTGCGCTCAGGGCACTGGTAGTAGGTTCTTGTCTCTTTGTATACCAGAGATTGGAGCAGACAGACAGGACTCAATGGAACATCTCATCTAAAAGGTGGAGCTCCTGCCAATACAACAATCCCTCAGTACTGCATGGAAGTGTCAGTCTCTGTAGTGGAACCTGAACTTCAACCTCCTGACTGGAAGGCAAGGATGTAGCAACTGACCCAAGGCTCACACTTAATGCAATGTCAACGAAGGACTTCACACCCATCAAAAAAAGTTGTAAAAAATGCAGTTCTGTGGGAATTTAACAGACACTTCATGCACAGGCTTTTGAAAATGACAAGAATAAAATTGTAAATCATTGTGGAGCTCTACTCCGTCACCACATTTTTTTCCAAAGCTGCCGCTCCACCCGCCTCCCACCCTCACCCGGCATCCTACCCCAACATTCATGATGTTACTGACTCTGCTGGCCAGAAAGAAAGAAACTGAGGGCAGAATTTTATGTCCCGTGGGCGGGCACACGCCCGACCAGGTGTAAAATTGTACGCGATGACTTCGGGCGGGCAGCCCGACGTCATCGTGCACTTGTGCGATATTTCGGTCGGCAGATGCGCACAGGTTCCAGAGCCGCGCCCGCCATTAATTAACAGGCCACTTAAGGCCCTTAACAGTCCAACTGACGCCGATTTTTTCCTTGCCTACGCGATTTCGCGCTTGCCACACGGGCAAAACGGGCAGGCGGCCAACCAACATTTTCAAAAACCTCATCCACAGGCAGGATAAAAAGGTCAGCAGCATTGCCGGTGTGAGTAGTGAGGAGCCTTGGAGATAGTTTTCTGCTGGTTGCTTATTTGTACTTGGCAGCATCCTCCCTGTTCGGGGCTTCATCCTAACCATCTCCAGGCTTCATTTCAGGACTTATTGGTGTCTGCAAGGCCCCCAGAGGATATAGGGCCTTGTGGACCCTTCCCGGTATCAGACAGCCTTCTGTTACCATGGTAATAGGGATTAGTGGTCTCAGCTGGAGGCACCTCCTCTGAGGAGGAAGAGAGGAGAAGAGGGGAGAGGCGACCAGGTGTCCCAGTGCAGCTTCCAGGGGAGCGACCTGTGGGAGGAGAGGCACAGGCACAAGGGGCACAGGGCCAGCAGGAAGCCCAAGGCGGAAGGGGCCACAGAAGGTGCCACTATTCTACTGCCAGGGTTTACAGGCAGTGACGCAGCTACCTCAATGTGTCCGAGGTGCAATGTCAAAGGAGGCTCTGCCTCTCAAGGGAGACCGTGACCTCCAGTTGTCTGATGATTGGGCCTGAGATCAGCTCTGGCTGTGTGAGTGGACACCCCATGCCAGTGGCTCTGAAGGTCTCAGTGGCCCTCAACTTCTATGCCTCCAGCTCTTTCCAGGGGTTTGTGGGTGATCTGTGTGGAGTCTCCCAATCAGCTGTCCACAGTTGTGTCAAGCAGGTGGCTACTGACCTTTATTCTTTACTGTAGGGACAAGGCCAGCCAGGCTGCATGAGCCAGAGGCTTTGCTGTGATTGCTGGGTTCCCCCACATCTAGGGTGCAATCGACTGCACACATGTGACCATCAAGACGCTAGTGGGTCAGATGGGTGCCTTTATCAAACAGAAACATGAATGTGCAGATAGCAGATTCTGCAAGTCTGTGCATGGTACCCTGACAGCTCCCATGACGCTTACATCCTGAGAGACTCCCAGGTGCTGAGGCTCTTCAGTGCTCCAGCCCGGCTGGATGGATGGCTGCTGGGTGACAAGGGCTATTCATTGAAGAGATGGCTCCGCCACCCAAAAATAGAGCCAGAGAAGCGTTACAATGTGAGATACGCCTCCACAATACAAGTCATGCCTCCACAAGGCCAAGAGGACCATAGGTCTTCTGAAGATGCACTTCCGATGCCTGGACCATTCAGGGGATGCTCTACAATACTCCCCAGTAGTGGGTGTCACTGACAGTGGTTGCATGCTGCGCTCTCTGCAATCTGGCACTGACAAGTTGGGACCGACTGGAGTAAGAGGATCTTGACGCAGCTGCACAGGCCACAGAGGATGAATCCAGTAGTGAGTCAGAAGAGGAGCACGGTGAGGAGAACACTGAGGGCATGGAGCCGGACCTCGGTAACCTGCACGGAGGCGGGGACACAAGGGATGCCATGATCCAACGCTCCTTCAGCGAGGCTACCAAAGATCAGCTTCAACCACATGCCAGGGCTGCAGCCTCCATCCTGGATGCCTGAAAGGACCCTTTAATTTGAACATAAATTTAAAAAAATGTTTTTATTCATTCATGGGATGTGGGTGTCGCTGGCTAGGCCAGCATTTATTGCCCATCCCTAATTGCCCTTGAGAAGTTGGTGATGAGCTGCCTTCTTGAACCATAGCAGTCCATGTGGTGTAGGTACACCCACAGTGCTGTTAGTAGGGGGGTGGTGGGTGGAGTGAGAGGGAGTTTTTTTAAACATAGTGAAAGAACATGCTTGAAGAAAACAAGCAAAGAAAACAGCAAAAGCAGGTACCATGAGGATCAGCAAAAGCAATTGTTATTTAGGCTGATATGGAGGTCAGAGTGCCTGATTTTCTGTGCCGTTAAAAAAGAGTGCCAGGAGCAGTCTGTCCAACCTTTCCTCATAAGACAACCCGCCCATTCCAGGAATTAATCTGGTAATTCTACTCTGAACTGCTTCCAACACATTTACATCCTTCCTTAAATAGGGTGACCAATACTGTACACAGTACCCCAGATGTGGTCTCATTAGCGCTATGTATAACTGAAGCATAACCTCTCTACTTTTGCAATAAATGATAACATTCTATTAACTTTCCTAATTACTTGCTGTACCCCTGCATACTAGCCTTTTTGCGATTAATGCAGTAAGACACCCAGATCCCTCTGCATCTCAGAGCGCTGCAATCTCTCACCATTTAGATAATTCGCTTCTCTTTTACTCTTCCTGCCAAAATGGACAATTTCACATTTGCCCACATTATATTCCATTTGCCAGATCTTTGCCACTTAACCTATCTATATCTTTTTGTAGCCTCCTTTTGTCCTCTTCACAACTTACTCTCCTACTTATCTTTGTGTCATTAGCAAATTTGACAACCATTCCATCCATCCCTTCATCCAAGTCATTTATATAAATTGTAAACAGTTGAGATCTCAGCACTGATCCCTGTGGCACACCACTCATTACATCTTGCCAACCTGAAAAAGACCCATTTATGCCTACTCTCTGCTTCCTGTTAGCCAGCCAATCTTCTATCCATGCCAATATGTTACCCCATATCTTTAACCATACTGTATACCTGAGCTTTTATTTTACGCAATAACTTCTGATGCGGCACTTTATCAAATGCCTTTTGGAAATCTAAGTACAGTACATCCACTGGTTCCCCTTTATCCAGAGCACATATTACTTCCTCAAAGAACTCCAATAAGTTGGTTAAACATGATTTCCTTTGCACAAAACCATGTTGATTCTGCCTCAGTACCTTGAATTTTTTCTAAGTGCCCTACTATAACATCTTTAATAATAGCTTCTAACATTTCCCCTTTGACAGATGTTAAGCTAACTGGACTGTAGTTTTATGTCTCCCTCCCTGAATAGTGGAGTTACATGTGCTTTCTTCCAATCTAATGGGCTCTTCCCTGAATCTCAGGTGTTTTGAGATATCATGATGGGTTTTTCAGCTGGCGAAGTAACAACTGCTTGGCTTAACAGGAAAGGAAAGTTGATGCTGTTTTTATTCCATTTACCCTTGTTTCTTTAAGAGTCAAGCATGTTGCTGGTAGGCCAGCAGGTTAGTGAAATGACATTAGTCAACCAGATCAACAATCGACAACGATTTCACAGATTCTGGATTTATCTGCCGTGGTGGGATTTGAACCCTGGCCCCCAGAGCATTACTCTGGGTCTCTGGATTATCAGCCCAGTGACAATATGGCTATGCCACTGCCTCCCCTTGTTGCACTATTACCAAACCATAAAGGTGTTATTCATCGGACATACCAGTGGAAATTCAATTTTAAAATATCCAGCAAATTGTAATATTTTCTTTGAATGAACCAGTTAGCTGAATTAAAGAGGATGCAAGTCAATTATATCTGATCTCACTAATGGAAATAAAAATTGGGCTTGGCAGGTGAGAATCGAGCATTCTGTTCAACACGTTTGCTCTGATAATGTGATCAACATAATGCTCAGTATTTACTTGTGAAATCTAATTATACTTTCCCAACAATATTTCTACAAATATTCACTGTTAGTTTGAAAAGCCAGAAAAGCAGATAACAACACCAGGCCATGGCAGCACAGTAAGTGAGAGCATCTGAAAAATATTACCACCTTTGCCTGCCCAACTGTACACAGACAGCAATTCAAACCGATACCAACTTTGATTTATTCAGGAGGATTCAGTAAGTTGGCTTCGAAAGTCAAGGGGAAAGTTGTCTTTTTTCCCAACTCGCTGTTATTTTTTCCTGTTAATATAAATTGCAACGTTTGAAACAAACAAAGCAAGTCTTTCCAGGTTGGCCTTAAGAAGCGAGATGTTACATAAGTAATTCTGCTTCCCACGTCTTTACTCGCTCCAAGTCCCGTTCACCTATCACCCTTATACTCACTGATCTATATTGGCTCCCAATCAAACAATGTCTTGATTTTAAAATTCTCATCCTCATTTTCAAATCCTTGTTGAAGGATCTCCCTGATTCTATAATCAGCTCCAGACCCCCCAATCCTCAGTCACCTAATTCTAACCTCTTGAACATCCCCAATTTTAATGGCTCCTGCATTGTTGGTCATGTCTTCAGTTACTTAGGTCCTAAGCTCTAGAATTACTTCCCTACACCTCTTTACCTCTACAAAGCACTTTCCTGCTTTAAGACACTCCTTAAAACCTACTTTTTTGACCAAATGTAGCTCAGTTCATATTTTGTTTTATAATGTTCCCATGAAGCAGCTTGGAATGGTTTATTATACTAAAGGCCCTTTTTAAATATAAATTATTGCTGTAATGAAGTAGTTTACTATAGCGGGGATGTAGTTCATTGTTGGCCATTAATCGCAACTAATGACTACTAGGAACACATCACCATGTTTGTCTTATACATTGAAACATCTGAATCACTCATTCCTGTGGAGCATGAGTAACAGCCGCAGATTACTCTCTCCAGCTGATTAGACCACAGCAATATTGGATTACTGTCCAGTTTTCCCCTACATTAAAATTAACTAAAAACTGACCAGTTTTTGTGGAAATTTAGACAACTAGAAATTGGGCCACATAGCACCTATTTATCAAGTGCTATACGGCCTACCAAAGCCCCAACATGGCCAAAAGGTAGCGTACATTACTGGTTAGATGCACCCTAATCAACGGGCGAGGATAAACAAGAGGTGTCCTTTATCTGAAGGAGACACTAGGCCCTCCTCATGAAAAGAAGGGAGCTACCATCTGCTTGAGGTCCCTGTTGAAACACAGGTTTGTGCTGAGGCAGCCAGGAGCTTCACAGGCTATGCTCAGAGATACCAGCTCTATGAGTCCCTGTCAATCAAGAAGGTAAATAATTTAGCTGAATGTGGAGCTCAGTTATTTATAAGGAGCAGCAGGAATGGCTCACTTGACCCCATATTGAAAGAGCCCAATCGTCACTGCCGAACCTTCTCCGGTGCATCATCTTGGGAGCTTTGGACCTCCCAATTCTGGCACAGTGTACTTGCCATTTGCCTCACCACCTCCCTTCTCCATGTATCCCACCTCCAAATGCCTGGGCCCCTTCTAAAATTCTAGGCAGGTGTGTTTTCATGTCTCAGAGCCCACTTTTTTTCAGGTTCCAATTAAAATGTTGTTTTCAAATGTCTGAGTGCAAGACTGTAAATTTCTTTGTGATAAACAACATGTTTTACAATTTAACAATGGAACCCATATATTTACTGAAAGTCAAAAAATTCCAGTTCTCTGCCCAACAGTTTTATACATCACCCTCATAACTCTTAATCCTTTGACTTGTGATGATATTTTAGACCGATTGGCCAGGGTTTCTAACCGGAACACCAATGATGGCCCATTCATTTGAATGAGTTACTGGCAGAAAACCTAAGTCATTATCTTATTTCTAGCTACCAGCATACCATTAGTGGCGCTTAAATGAACATCTCATTATTAAACACTCAGTTAGCCTAAAGTAAATATTTAAAGAAAGTTGGAGTTGCTGTTACAAATCCTAAACGCAAAATTCAAAAAGCTTTGCTGCTAATGCCAAAGATTTTCCCATAAGTTTTCAGTGATATATTTCTTAAACTCTTATTTTCTGCAACATTTCATTTTGGCAGAATTACTTCTCCCCATCAATGGATGTTCTTAGTAAGAAGTCAGTGTTAAATACTGGTCTTTTGGTTTAATTTTTCTTTGTTGCTTTACCTTCCCAATCAGCCAGCATTGCCCTCAAACAATGGTCATTTACGTTGAAGTGCATCCCCTCCCCAGGCCTCCACACCGCCACCCCAACCCCCAGTCCATTGCCTACTAGAAAAGAGCACACCCTTCATGGACAACAGAAATTGGATTACAATCAAGATACCCCGAAATTTAGTTTTACAAGTATGTTACATCAAATTTAAGTAAGTTACATCAGCAGTCACAGCACAGCACTATAAAGAAACAAAAAGAACCAATGGGCTGGGATTTTATCCAACCGTTGATGAGTCTGTGGCAGGCCTGGAAGAAGTTGGGAACCTGACAAGGAAAGGACCCAATCACGTGGCAGCAAGCTCACGAATATGTGGGATGTGCGCTTGCCACCCCGGCCTCCCACGCGGTTTTCTGAGACCACGTGCCACCTTGCCCCTCCAGCGGGCTCCAAGAATATGTAGTTTTATTCATCAAGAATATGGATGAAAATACAAATAACAAAAGGCCATTTGATGAGGTAGCAGCTGAGCTGAGGTTTTCTTCTCCCAAAACCTCTGGCAGATAATCAACAAGTGAATAGTTAGAGGTTGGATTATGGAGGTTCCACCATGATCGTCAATTTCTATCAGCGCTTGGCTGCTGTCTGGCTCACATTTTTCCAGACTGTGTCAATCTGAAATAACTTGTGAAGGGCATTTCCCTCATGAATGCTCAAACAAGTCAAAGACTGTTCCAACATTACTGCACCAGCAGCTTCCAGTTCTCCTGCAACAATGCCAGAGAGTCAACTTGCCGGATTTGTTGAAGCTAGCAGCTGAGAAATTCCAAAATAGTATCCAAAACATCATTCCATATATTAAATGCAACCTGACCAACAGGTAAACCATTTGTTTTCAATTCCTATCAATAGTAATTTGCATTGACATAAAGGTCAAGGAAGAGACCCAGAGGAATTTACAAGGAGAAAAGGGTTAATGGATACTGTGCATAGATAAAGGGGAGACAAACAAATTGCTAAAATGGGATACTGAAGTCATGGTCAAAGAGGACAGGAAGGGAAGTGGCAAGGTGGAGTGAAATGGTTAAAGCATTCCAAAAAGCAATAATGTGTAACATTGGAAGTCTGATAATACCTGTATTGGACAAATTATTCACTTCTTCAGTAACCGCCTTTTAGCTATCAGCTATTCCTGGAACTTTGTTTACAAGATCACCAGTCAGTCCCAAAATTATACAGACCCATTACTACAAATACCACTTCAGCTAGCCAGAAACGAAAGTCTGGATATAATGCCCTAAAAATGTGGAGGGAGAGGAGGGGATAGAGAAGGATCTACAACGTAAAGTATTCTGACAATCAACAATAGTTTTCAGATTAATGATGTCAGGAGTACATATCTAAAAGAGCTCAAGAGCCAAAATTCTTCGTGTCTTTATGCAGAGATGAACAGAATTTAAACCAAAAGAAAAGGTCCCTGTAACTGCAATGGAATGCACTAGTCACCCATAAATCCCTGACAGAGAGACACACCATGAGCTAACATTGTGTGTCGCCATAAATGTTGATACAATCCTCTACTCATTCCATGAAAGGTAGGTGGTGTCACTTTGAAAACACCAGTCAAGAGGTTCGTCTAACTGTGTAATTAATTTACTTTGCATTATGAAACACATGAATGCAGTTTTTCAGCGGCTGGCTATCACCAAGAATGAAAAACATCATGATTAAAGTTAAAGGAGAAAACAATACCAGTGATGTCATCAACTCCCAACTTAAAAGAGCTTGCATTTCTAGAATGCCTTATCATATGAACATTTCAATTAGGAGGAGTCAGCCAAAAGCAAAAAATTGCAGATGCTGGAAATCCAAAACAAAAACAAAAATACCTGGAAAAACTCAGCAGGTCTGACAGCAGCTGCGGAGAGGTACACAGTTAACATTTCGAGTCCATATGACTCTTCAACAGAGTAGGCTACTTGGCCCCTTGAGCCTGCTCCACCATTCAATAAGATTGTGGCTGATCTCACTATAATCTCAATTCCACATTCCCGCCTACCCCCAATAACCTTTCACCCCCTTATTAATCAAGAATCTATGAAGCTCTGTCTTAAAAACACTCAAAGGCTTTGCTTCCACCATCTTTTGAGGAAAAGAGTTCCAAAGACTCTAGACCATCTGAGAGAAAAAAATTCTCCACATCTATCTTAAATGGGCGATCACTTATTTTTAAACAGTGACCCCCTAGTTCTAGATTCTCCCACAAGAGGCAACATCCTTTCCACATGCACCCTGTTAGAAGCTATTATTAAAGATGTTATAGCAGGATACTTAGAAAAATTCAAGGCAATCAGGCAGAGTCAACATGGTTTTGTAAAAAGGGAAATTATGTTTAACCAATTTATTGGAGTTCTTTGAAGGTGTCACATGTGCTGTGAATAAAGGAGAATTAATGGATGTGCTTTACTTAGATTTCCAGAATGCATTTGATAAAGTGCCACATCAAAGATTATTGCAGAAATTAAAAGCTCGTGGTGTAGGGAATAACATATTGGTATGGATAGAAGATTGGTTAGCTAACAGAAAGCAGAGAGTTGGCTTAAATGGGTCTTTTTCTGGTTGGCAGGATGTGACAAGTGGCATGCCACAGGGATCAGTGCTGGGCCTCAACTTTTTACAATTTATATAAATGACTTGGATGAATGGACAGAAGGAATGGTGGCTAAATTTGCTGATGGCACAAAGATGAGTAGGAAAGTAAATTGTGAAGAGGATGTAAGGAGGCTACAAAGTGACATAGATAGGTGAAATGAATGGGCAAAGGTCTGGTAAATGGAGTATAATGTGGGCACATGTGAAATTGTTCATTTTGGCAAGAAGAATAAAAAGGAATATTATCTAAATGGTGAGAGATTGCAGAGCTCTGAGATTCAGAAGGATCTGGGTGTCCTAGTGCATGAATCACAAAAGGCTCAAATGCAGGTATAGCAGGTAATTAAGAAAGCTAATAGAATGTTATCATTTATTGTGAGGGGAATTGATTACAAAAGTAAGGAGGTTATGCTTCAGTTGTACAGGGCATTGGTGAGACCACATCTGGAGTATTGTGGGCAGTACTGGTCTCCTTATTTAAAGAAAAATGTAAATGTGTTAGAAACAGTTCAGAGAAGGTTTACCAGACTACTACCAGGAATGGGCAGGTTGTCTTATGAGGAAAGGCTAGACAGGTTAGGTTTATATCCACTGGAATTTAGAAGTGGCCTACTCCTGCTCTTAATTCCTATGTACATATGTATGTATGTATGTACTTATGTCAAGGCCCCTCAGGATCTTATATGTTTCAATCAAGTCACCTCTTACTCTTCCAAACAGTGGATACAAGGTAGCCTTTCCTCATAAGACAGCCCGCCCATTCCAGGTATTAGTCTAGTAAATCATCTCTGAACTGCTTTCAATGCGTTTACATCCTTCCTTAAATAAGATGACCAATACTGTATGCAATACTCCAGAAGCGGTCTCACCAATGCCCTGTATAACTGAAGTATAACCTCTCTAATTTTATTTTCAATTCCCCTCGCAATAAACAATAACATTCTATTAGCTTTCCTAATTACTTGCTGTACTTGCGTACTAACTTTTGCATACTAACACCCAGATTCCGCTGCATTTTGGAGCTATGCAATCTGTCACCATGTAGATAATATGCTTCTTTTTTCTCCCTGCCAAAATGGACAATTCACATTTTCCCACATTATACTCCAACTGCCAGATCTTTGCCCACTCACTTAACCTATCCATATCCGTCTGTAGCCTCTTTCTGTTCGCTTCACAATTTACTTTCCTACCTTTGTGTCATCAGAAAATTTAGCAACCATATCTTTGGTCCCTTCATCCAAGTCATATATATAAATTGTTAGAAGTTAACGCCCCAGCACTGAGCCCTGTGGCACACCACTCGTTACACTTTGCCAACCATGTTGAAATGACTCAGAGTATTTTGCACAATTAGCTTCTTTTGAAGTGCAGCTACTGTTACTATGTAGCCAAATGATATTCAACGTCAGCAACATCCCAAGAACAGCCATATGATGAATGATGGATTTGATTTTATTGCTACTACTGATTTAAGGAAGGTTTGCATTTATACAATACCTTTCACAGCCTCAGGGCATCCCAAATCACTTCACAGCCAATAAAGTACACTGAAGTGAAGTTACTGTTGTAACTTGGCAGCCAATTTAACACATAGCAAGCACCCACAAACATCTATGAGGTAATCATCAAATAACCTGTTTTAGATGTTGGTTGAGAAATAACTATTGGTGAGGACGCCAGGGAGAACACCATTATTCTTCTTCAGAGCAGTGCAATGGATCTTTTCCTGTCATCCATAGAAGACAGGAGGGCCTTAGTTCAACATCTCATCTGAAAGGTGAAACCTCTGACAGTCCAGCACTCCCTCAGCACTGCACTGGAGTGTCAGCCTAGATTTTATGCGCAAGTCTCTGGAGTGGAATGTAGGCATTTGCTAGAAACCAGGAGTTACCCATGCTCTTCTTCAATGACATCTTTAATAACTACCTGCAAATTAGAACAAGGAGGTGGAGACTCATTTTACTGTCCTGACTAAAAAAACTGCACTTCCTAGGTACTACATTGACATTTTAACTTAAATTATGAGCTCAAGTCCCAATTATGGAGCTTGAAACAATTATTGAGCCAGAAACAAAAGTGCTATGTTGTGAGTCAAGCTGACACTTGCCCAATATCTGATACATTTTTTTAAAGTTTGAGTTTTAAGTTGCTTTACATATTGATGAACCCAGACTTTTAGTCCATGTTGCATTTGTGAGTTCCCACATCAAGTTGTCCGTGCTTCATGCTAAACATCTAGTCAATGAACTTTAGTATTTATTGTAGGTCTTGCCTTCTTATTAGATAGCCTTGAGTAGTATTTATGTACATAGGAGATCACGGGATTTTGATGGCTGTGGCTTTGGGTATTTGCAAGAGACATTGTAGTATTTCCTTACAGGGAGACATGTCATTATTCTTATGTGTCTTTGATAAGTGTCACATGTTCCCAGTCATACCAGCTTCTCCTACCCCCTTCGACAAGGCTATGTTGTGGTATTTGAAAGCAACTCTTGTACAGGTCTTCAGTGATTGGGCTCGGACATAGTGTTAGTTCTCCAGCCTTAGTAGACACCATACATCATCTGATTCACCTCATTCCTTACATGCTCCAGCACACAGTTGTGGTTCAGGGAGGAGAGATGAAATAAAAGAAGTTTGCCAGGAAAGGAACGTGTACATTCTTAATCTTAAGAACATAGTTCTGTTGGTGAGTGTATTCTGCAGAAGATGGGGGAACTTAGAATATTTGGGCAGACAATCTAGTAGCTAAGACATTGGGTTCGAGGGTGATCAGGGTCTTTGAAACATCCCAAACAACTATCCAGAACAATTATATATTGAGATTGGAACGACTGTGCGCAGAATCCTAGCCATACCTCTCTAGCACTAATCCAGCAAACATGAATAGATTTTCTAGAACTTATTGGGGTGTTGTAAAATTAGTGGATAAGTTTTGACTTTTGTGTTTAGTGCTTGTGGTATTACGGAAACAATCCTAAAATCACTAAGCCAATATCATATTAAAAAAAAACACAAATTGACAAGTGAATAATTCAATGATGTTCTAATTGTTACATAGAGACGACAGCAAAAGTGCCTGCACTATCTGTAATGAAACCAGAAAGTCAAATAGTTAAAAAGAAATCAATTCCATAGCTACATAGCTGCATAGCAATGTTTGCAGCAAAGAAAACCCTAGTGAATTGCCTCTGAGTTTGTTTCTGTGCTATATATGCCTTGTGTTTTCTGTACATGCTGAAGTTATTAGCCAAAATAGAACATTTTATCAGCAACTGTCGGTATTTAGTGGAAGGCAATGTATTCCCACTCAGGTAGTGGCACACCGGTCTTTATGGCAATCTTGTACACTACAAAGGTTATCTACAGCCCAAAGCATGAATCACAGTAGCAGGCTTTATGCATCATCTAAAGCTATTTTTATATTGTATCAAGGCCTTTGAGTTCACAGATATTCAGATTTGACAACACAGTACTTTTAGTATATGGAACAGGGTAGTATAGTGTAGATAACTTGGTACAATCGAATGGAGTGGGAGTAAAGTCATAGGAGGATTGAGGGAACAATTGAATAGGATTTGTGGCTATGCTGCACCAGTTTTTCACAAGACCTGGGATGGAGAAATGCACTTGCGGCACATTATCACACCTTCACCTCCGAAGGGCAGGATTGATGGCATAAATTGATTGTCATAAATACCTATCTGGTTCACTAATGTTCTTTAAGGAAGGAAATCTGCCATTCTTACCTGGTCTGGCCTACCTGTGACTTCAGACCCACAGCAGTGTAGTTGACAATTAACTGCCTTCTGAAATAGCCTAGCAAGCCACTCAATTTCAGAGCAATTAAGGATGGGCAACAAATGCTGGCCTTACCAGTGACACCCACATCCCATGAAAAAATAAATAAATAAAAAGAAAAATGTGTCCACATATGTGAGTGGATGTTGGAGATGAAGTGACAGTGAGGGAAAGACAGACTCTGCTACTTTGTCTCTGATTTTGTCCGACTTGAACACTGGATGACAGAATAATGTTCAAATGTCAAATTTCCACTCCCCCCACCACGCACCCCTCCACCACCACCCCCCAACCCAACTTCCTCAGTGAGGAACCTGTGCAGTCACTCATACAGAATTGCCATGCATGGGTCCCAGAAGCAGCATTGTAATTTTCAGCCAAAAACAAAACTGCAGAGGTTTCAAACAGCCTCTCCCTCCTTCCCTCGTCTGTGGGTCTGCTACAGTTAGCTTCCTGCCCTAGTTCAATACGACTCCCTAGAGTAGGTTGAAGACCTTGTCTTCAACATGACGCCAAATGACCCCAGAGCAGAAAAGCAAACTGGATCGCTGGCATCTCCATATTGTTACAAGGATGTATTTTTTTTTAAAGCGACAATTGCTCATTTTTCTTTTTCTGGGTGCGCATTTAAAAATAAACTGAAATTCTCTTAAGACAATTGAGACTGCCAGATGGATACAATATACAAGCTTGCATTAAACCAAGTGGGTTAAAAAAGAACAGACACACTCAGCTTCCTGAGGTGAGTGAAAGACCCCATTTCCTGTTGGCTTTACACTATCCTGAAACTTTTCAAAAGTTTCTGAGATGGGACATTGAAATGCAATTACCTACTCTAAAAACAATGACCACAGCAGACATGCATGAATAGAATTTATCTGGAATATACAGTCAGCAGGGTACCAAAAAGGAGAGATATCAGAATGTTGCAGTGAAAGCAGGATGAAGGTATTTGCCCTCTCTGTCTCTCTCTCTCTCTCTCTCTCTCGAAAGTATTGCGCCCGGATTTGCAAAGTAACCATCCTGAGAAGAGAAATCTACTGCAAAACCAAGATCTTTTAGGAATAAAACATGGAAATCTGCTCCTTACAACTAAATCCAGGAGATCAACTGAACAAAACAGCCGCAACCACATTGAGACCAGCCAAAGAACAGCTAACTATATAGTCCTCTGTTTTATCTACTTCACAAACTGTAAAAACATCCTTAAGTCCATCCTTTTGTTCTGCCATTTGTATTGTACATGTGTGTGGGCCCAGGAAAGTGTGTGTGACATATGAATGGTGGTTGCGATTTACCTAGTCCTTTTTTTAATTCGAGAAATAGTGTCAATAAACTTACCTTGTTAGTTGTTCTAAAAAAAATCTGTCTGACTGATTCTTTACAATCTGGATGTGTGAATAGTGGGACTCCTGCGGTATTGACAAAGCACATCCTCTCTAAATTCACAAAAAGAACTCAGACATAAGAGTGTTGGAATAGGGGAGTCATTCACCCCTCCTGATGTGGTTTAACAGTGTTTTGTGTAAAATCCCTACTCAGCCCAAACAGAACCCAATACTTTAGGCCTGACGCCAATTTACCATCGCAAGGCCAATTGAAACTGGTGGCTCAGAAAAAAGGGAAAGAAAATATCCGCTCTTTCATATTTCACATATATGAAAAGAATATTATGGGCCATAACCTCCGACTAGCGTCGGAAAGTGCTGGCCCGCAGAAATTAGAAAAAATAAATGCCTCCTTACATGGCCTAGAAAATAACATTGCCACTTCGGTTCATTGGAGCTGCTTGGAGACTGCATCAAAAGCTTCCTCGGAGGCTCCAGTCAAGTCTAGATCCAGCATATTCTAGGAGGCCACGCCCCCTTTTTTATGGCACTAGCTGCCGTAAAGCAGGAAAGTTTAAACGGCTATGGTAATGGACAGGCCAGGACAAGGTAAGTGTCTAAGGAAAGTAGAAAGGATTTGGGGGTGTCCGGGGGTGGTCCAGGGGTTTGGGGGCGAGGTGTCAAAGTCTGGGGGGAATCTAAGGTCAGAACAAGTTTGGGGGGTTAGGGGTGGGAGGAGGGTTGGTGTCCCGTGTGGGTGGTCAGGGGTGTGGGGGAGTCCTGTGGGGTCTGTCTGCGTCTTTACAGTAATTAATCAGAAGTTAGAAGAGGTTTTAATTCTTCTAACTTTTTCTGGGTAACTATTGGTATAACCCCGGCAGAACCATTCAAGGTTTGCAATTTAAATCGCATTTTCAGATGATTCCAAGTGCAGCACAATTGTCCAGAGGAAGTGTGCACTTCTGGGCAATTGCCGTGCAAACCCTTACCTGGGAACTTGCCAGAGGGATTCCCCAACGCATCTTTCCAGTACCCCCCAAATCCGACGCTGGGGAGCATGGAAGTTACAGGCCTATATATTTTATATATATGAAAAGAGCATTATATATGTTATCATTTCAATTTATAGCATGCACACTTTAACCTCTATTATCACCAGTTTTCGGTATTACTTTCATGACATTTATCACTTGAGCGACCTATTTAAAAATGTATAATAAATATTTATATGGAAATTCCTATCGATCTGTCATAATGTATGCAGGACTCCCACAACTAGTGTCACTGCTGCACTTTCATGGTCTCATTCATCAGCACCCCTAAGATGAAGCAAGTTGGGATGGTAGCAGGTGGAAGGTATTCGGTAGTGATGTAGGCAACTGATTTTATTTTTAAACATTTATTCATGGTTTTGCTGGCAAGGCCATCATTTATTGCTCATCCCTAACTGCCATTGAGAAGGTGGTGGTGAGCCACCTTCTTGAACTACTGCATTCCATCTGATGTAGGTACATCCAGAGTGCTGTTAGGGTGGGAGTGCCAGGACTTTTCCCAGAAACAGTGAAGGAACAGCAATATAGTTCTAAGTAAGGATGGTGTGCTGCTTGGAGAGGAACTTGCAGGCAATGCTGTTCCCTAGCATCTCCTGCCCTTGCTCTTCTAGGTGGTAGAGGCCATGGCTTTGGAAGGTTCTGTCAAAGAAACCTTGGCAAGTTACTATAGTGCATCTTGTATATCGTACACACTGCACTGCATGCCAGTGGTGGAGGGAGTGACTGTTTCAAGGTGGTGTATGGGGTGCCAGTCAAGTGGGCTGATTTGTTCTGGATGGTGTCAAGCTTCAAGTGTTGCTGGAACTGGACTCATCTAGGCAAGTGGAGAGTATTCCATCACACTCCTGACTTGTGCCTTGTAGATGGTGGATAGGCTTTGGGGAGTTGGAAGGCGAGTTACTCTCTGCATAATTCCCACCCTCTGACCTGCTCTTATAGCTACAGTGTTTATGTGGCTGGTCCAGTCTTCATCTTCTTTAGTATGGCTGGGTATAGAGCAACGACTATACTTTTACATCAAGGTTGTCAAGCCAGGATATTACATCAGGAGTGGCAGTGTGTATCGCTGTAATACCTCCTTCGTATTTATGAGTTGAGCATTGAGTCGTTATGTGTTGCATGATTTGTTCTGGGTGACCACAGTCGCACACAGCAGAGTTTTTAAATTGTCCATTTGTGAATCAGGAATCCATATTTGCCCTGGTTTGTACAGATGTGGTTTGGGGATGCCCATGAGCTTCATGGGAAGTCAAAACCAAGGACATCCGTGTCATGTCTTTCATGAGTTGTTTGTTCGTGACTTCTTGTGAGGACCATTCATTTTTCCAAACTTCTTCAGGGTTGAAATCTCATTGTCGGCGGTTGTGTGCATGGGGCCAAAAAGGCTTACGTGACTTCAAGCAGAGGTGAGGGACATTGGTGAGGTGCTGGTGGATGGGGAGGTGTTTATTTTCCTCAAATCACTGAGCTTCCAGCTAAGTTTTTGGTCAATGGTAACCCCCACTCCCTCCAGGATTTTGACGTTGGGGAAGTAGTGATGGTAAAGCTGTTGAATGCCAAGGGAAGATAATTAGATTTTCCCTCATTGGTGATGATCATTGCCTGGTGCTTGTGTGGGAATGGCAGGAGGAGTCTCTCAATGGCAATTAAATTAAAGCTCTGGCAAACACATTTGGTGAAAGCTGAAACATAGTGGATGTGTTTGGTCAGGATAGATAGTGAGCAGATAGCCGATGGAACAGTGAACAACATCATAAGCAACAGGCCAGCAGGTGGTTGGGAAAGAGACAATGAGTCATGTCACTGAGCAAAAGCAGTGGTTTGAGCTGAGAACATAATTGGAGCAATGTCATACTAAGATAACAGGGGCCAGGTGTTATGTCGTTTAAGCGAGCATGCACCTGGCCCAACAGCACGTGAAATCACGCAAGACCACATAGATGTCTCGATGTCATCGCGTGCTCCTGTGATATTTTGCATGGCAGTTGGACATGCACCCGCCAACAATTAGGCGGGCGATTAAGCCCATTAAGAAGTCAATTGAAAGCGATTTTACATGACCCATCCACTCTTAAGGTTGGCAGATGGGCCAATTGGCCAGGTGGCCTTCACGCTTTCGTTACAACCTCGATTCAGGGTGGGATGAAATGTCCGGGGCGAAATATAATTTTAAAAAAATGTCTGGGGACTGAGATTTTTTTTGAGGTCTGCTGTCAGGTGCTTGAATGTGCTTCACAGACACAGTTTGCTGCATTTTTTTCTTCTCGTTTAATCTGTACAAGCCTGCAGCTCCCTGAGGCAGCTCCGCAGCAGCTGTCTGCCTTCAGGGGGCTCGTTAGAAGCGCCCGTGCCCTCACTTTTCTCTGTGCGCCCCCCCCCCCCACCGACCCCGACCCCCAACAGCAATGAGCCTATCATTGATGAGCCAGCGTGAAATCATGGTTCAGGGGCCGATCGCAGCCGGAAGCACATTTCGCGTCCATTCCAGGCCCGCCGATGGGCGCAAGATTCAGTGCATGATATCAAAGGCAGTAAAGCAAAGTACTGAGGTTTAGCAAAAGCTCTGGAAGGAACTGATGCAAGCTAGCCACCGAGGCCTACAACATCCCATTCCCAGCCTTGGGCACTGCACCAGTCACTGGAAGATTAAATCATAAGATATTAAGAAATAGGAGCAGGAGTCGGCCGCTCGGCCATCAAGCCTGCTCTGCCGTTCGATAAGATCATGGCTGATCTGATTGTGGCCTTAGCTCTCCTTTCCTGCCTGTCCCCCATAACCCTCAATTCCCCTGTCGATCAAAAGTCTGTCTAACTCAGCCTTGAATATATACAATGACCCAGCCTCCACTGCTGACTGTGGAAGGGAATTGCAAAGATTAATGACTCTAAGAGAATAAATTCCTCCCCATCTCTGACTTAAATGGAAACCCATTTTTTTGAATTTGTGCCACCTTGTTCTAGATTCCCCCTCAAGAGGAAACATCCTCTCAGCATCTCCCCTGTCAAGGACCCTCTGAATCTTACATGTTTCAAGAAGATCACCTCCCATTCTTCTAAACTCCAATAGGTATTGGCCTATCCTGCTCAATTCCTCCTCATAAGACAATCCCTTCATCCCTGGAATCAGCCTGATGAACCTTCTTTGAATTGCTTCCAGTGCAAGTATATCCCTCCTTAAGTCTGGAAACCAAAACCGTACACAGTACTCCAGATGCAATCTTACCAATGCCCTGTAAAATTGTAGCAAGACTTCCCTACCTTTATACTCCATCCCCCTTGCAATAAAGGCCAGCATTCCATTTGATTTCCTATAATTACATGCTGTACCTGAATGCTAACATTTTGTAATTCATGTATAAGGACACCCAAATCCCTCAGCACTACAGCATTCTACAGTCTCTCTCAATTTAAATGATATTCTGAACATGACCTACAGCCCTCAGTAGCTTCCTTCCATATCACACTAGCTACCACTTTCACTCAACAAAAAGAACAAGAGAAAGACCAAGTCAAGGAGAGATGGAACAAAAGAAAGAGAAAGGCAGACATAAGCAGATAAAAGATGACATACAAGCACAAAGCAAGAGAGATGCAGAGAAAACAGCAAAATGAAATCCAGATGTAAGAAATATAGAGAATCCTTTAACTTAACATGAGTATGAATATGAACGATTCACTTAACATATTAAAACTCACAAATATATTGTGAATCTCTTGCACGTCTCATACTTAATTCCTGTAAGGCTTTGCCTAGCACTTATAACACAAACCTCTTATCCAATGACTTGCCACAAGCAGCACCAGAAAAATCAATTACGTTTCAGTTCATTTTACTTGTTGGAACAGAGGAACAAATGCAATATATAAAAATGAAAAACAAAGTGAAAGCACTTGTGAAGAAAAATAATGAACAATATAGAAAATTTAAAAATGACAATAATAATACTGCAAACGTTTCATTCAAATAGCCAAAGAACGCTTCAGACAAAATCAACAACAACATCAAATCAGAATATAAATGAAACAAGGGCTAAAAAAAAATTTGCATGCAATTGGGTGAATACAGTTTGCATTTAACTGGAATTTTCACACATCCAATAAAATGCAAATTGTAGCTTGGACACAAGCTATTTTCCACCACTATCTTATCTCAATCAAACATGGTATGATAATGAAATGGCAGTGTTACTTCCCTACAGTCATTGACATGTCTAAAATATGGCAGGCACATGCTCGACATAACATTGTATATTGTAACTCTGCCTCATCTAGTTAAGCACTTTTTCACTTTTCAAGCCTGAGGTGTTAATTTCATACTATAGACTTGCTCAAAAATTCCTGGTGCTATATTTACTATAAGCGAAAGGCATTACAAGTTTAATTGGGAATACATATTTTTTAAAAAAGCAAACACCCTTAGGAATGTCATCAATTGCCCACCTCTTGTTGCCCTTGGGTAGACATGGGTCTTTTTCTCCAATCATAGTGGCTCAATGCAACTGAGTGGCTTGTTGGGCCTCTTAAAAGGGAGTTAAGAGATAAAGATGATGGTGTAGGATTGGACTCACGTATAGCCAAGACCGGAAATGTTTCCTGCCCTAATGGACTTTCGTGAACCAGTTAGGTTTTTATGACAATCCAGAAGTTTCATTTCATTGATATCAGCTTTTTATTTCCAAATATTTAAAACTGAACTCACATTCTCAAATACTGGCATTTGGACTTCTGTTTCTCTGGTTGATTAATTGAGGCCTCTGGATGAATAATCCAGTCACATAACCACTATGCCACCATTCTAATACCACAGCAGAACATAAATAAAGCCTGCAAGATGGACAATAGTTAAGGGTTAAGCATCTCTTTCCAGTGAAAGGAGATATTTAGGTTTGTAACTTCAAATAGCAATCTTATTCAGTCACAGGAAGTCAAACCAATTATCATGAACTCTGATTGATTTTGTCAACTAAAGAAGTTGCTAGAAGCAAATTGAATCACCATCACTGTTTGCCCAGATTAGCAGTCTGGCATGTTGAGTCTCTGGGGTGAATTTATCCATTGTGTTGAAGGCCTCAGGCCCCAACATTGTCACTTTCTGAAAAAATCCACTTTTTTTCCAAAAGCTGTCTGGAATCCATTTGACATGTACTGTCAAATCCATTCAGGAGTTAATTCGTATCCAATTGCTTTTAAAATGTTGATATTTTATGGGAACCACTTTGTAAATAGCACAAACATTCTGAACGGGCACTCAGCAACAAACCGTGATGGTGCATCTTTTGTCGTTATGCATAGGATAATGTGAACCCACCCAAACATAAGTAATCTGCTGAATTTCTATTTGGGATATAAAAAGATAAAACTGAAGCAAAAATTCATAGACAATACAAATTGTCTATCACTAGATGGTGGCAGTGTGTTTTGTAAATGAGGTTTATACGCTAGAAACAAAGCCCAAAGTCATACACATTCATACACTCCTAATTATCCAAACATCAAAACAGTTGACTGTTTTTGCTAATGTTTAATTGAGTATCTGGAGGTATTTAGCATCCAGCCATTAATTATCAGACAATTAAAAACTCTCTGGGTAAAATTGAAGACCAGAAAATAAGACTTTGATGGAAGCTGTGTGCAGATCTCCTGATAACAATAAATTAGCAGGATGCATAAACACAGAGATCAGAGAAGCTTGTTTCAAATAATAGTGCGGTTCTTTTGAATGACTTAATTTTCGTGTAATTTGGGAGAAGCAGTATATCTCAAAACCCAAAGGCAGCAAGTTTCTTGTTCAGTTGTTCAATTCTAAGCACCACACCTCAAGAAGGATACATTGGTCTCAGAGGGGCTGCAGCAGATTCCCAGAATGTTATCAGGGTTAAAAGGGTTGAATTATGAGGACATAGACAAAGCTTGAATTTCCTTGAATATAGAAGACTTAGGGGTGATGTATTTGGGATGTTCATGATGATTAAAGGAATTGATGGTTTTCTTCTATCAATCCTATTTCTTCTTTTGGAGAGTCAGAGCAAGGAAGCATAGCCTTTAATTACAGCTAGCCTGTTCAGGGACCATGGCAGAGAACATTTTGTTTTACACAAGATGCCATGAAAATCTGAAACTCTCTTCCCCACAAAGCTGTTGAGACTCAGAGCCAAATCTTCCAGTCTCCAGAGCGTCAGAGTCCAGATGTACAATGAAAGATGTACCTGTGGAAGTCGTGACATGCAGACCTAAGTGGAAATTGCCCAGGAAGTTTAAACTTCTGATGGGCAATTCCCCTGCTCCCTGGGACTCTCATGAACGTCTCTGATTCTGAGTTAGAGTTGGAGACCCTAGTATCACAGTTCAGTGGTTCTTCTCTGAATAGTTACCCAGGAAATGTTAGGCAGATTAAAAACTGGTCTAACAGCTGGATAACTCTACAATCACCCCCTGACCCCTCATCTACCCCCCGAACCACTCCTTCAAACCAACCCAACAAGGCCCCAATCACCCGACTATTCCCTGACCCGACCCAACTAGCTCCCGAACACTTGACTACCCCCCGACCAACTTCCCCCCCAACCACCCACCTACCCTCCCAACCCACCTGGCTAACCCCCAGATCCGAGCTGGATACTCCTGACCACCTCACCTACTCACCCATTCACTAACATTCAAAGGCTGGAGCTTTAAACTTAACCATATGACAGCTAGTGCTGTAAAAAGGGGGCGTGCCATCTGTGCTAATCCTCTTCCCAGGTCTCTGCATGGAGTCCTGTGCTGAGTGTGTTCTCCTGGTCTGCATCAGAAGTCAGGCCTTTTTAGACATAACCAGGTAAGCGCGCAGTTTTCTGACTGATCTGCATCACACGCAGCAGTTCTGACACTTATCGGGTGATTTATGCTCATTGTTAATTAAAAATTTTATATCTGTGATTGATAGATTTTTGTTAGGCAAGGGTATTGTGGGCTACAGGGCCACGGTAGGTACCAAGGTAGGTAGTGGTTAAGATACAGATCAGCCATGATCTAATCGAATGGCAAAAGAAGCTTGAAGGGCCGAATGGTCTATTCCTATTCCAAATTCCTACCTGGGCTCAGGGTTTTTTTGTTTATATAAGGGAACATATGTTGACTGTGAAATTATTTGGGCTGAATTTTGGTTCAGAGATTAACAAAATATATGGCTTTAGGCTACCTATTGTTATGGATGTTACTTTCATTGTGTAAGCTTCAGCTTCCTAAAGGCAATAACCAGCTTCTTCAAGGAAAACATAGGGTTTTAAAACAACGTTTACCAGGTTTGCTGTTTTAAAGTATGCTATGTGTTAATTTACACATAAAGCAAATTTAGATCTGCAATGAGAGCACAAGTCACAGGAATATGGAACCGGATGAACATAGGAACAGCAGCAGGCCTTTTAGTCCCTCAAGTCAATGCCACCACTCAATGAGATCATGGCTGATCTGTGACCTAACTTTATGTACCCTCCTTTGCCCCATATCCCTGATTAACTTTGGTTAACAAAAATATAGCAATCTCAGATTTATAATTAACAATTGATCTAACATCAGTTGCCATTTGCAAAAGAGAGTTCCAAACTTCTACTGCCCTTTGTACGTGAAAGCATTTCCTGAAAGATTTGGTTGTAATTTTTAGAATATGTTCCCTAGTCTTAAGTTCCCCAGCCAGCAGAAATAGTTTCTCTCTATCTACCTTATCTATTCCCCTTAATATCTTGAAAGCTTGGAAGAAAACAAATCATCTTGTAATTTTTAAAATTGGTGACATTATTCAAAAACACAGCATTAGTTTTCGTGTGTGGGCTGATGACACCCAGCCCTACCTCAGTGGCATGTCTCTTTCGATTTTTCAACTGTTGCGAAATTATCAGACTGGTTATCCAGCTTCCAACACAGGACGAGCAGAAATATCCTCCAATTAAATGTTGGGAAGACTGTCCCCAGTCCCCACTCTGAACTCTGCTCCCTAGATGCCAACTCCATCCCTCCCCGGCAATAGTCTGAGGTTAAACTCGTCTGTTCACCACCTTGGTGTTACATTTGACCCCAAGATGAGCTTCTGACCACATATTCACCCTGTCACTAAGACTGCTTATTTCCACCTCAGTAACATTGTTCGACTTTGCCCATTTCAGCTGATCTGCCGTTGAAACCCTCATTCATGCCTGCGTTAGCTCTAGACTTGACTATTCCAACCAACTACTGACTGATGTCCTACATTCTACCCTCTGTAATATAGAGGACATCCAAAACTCTGCCAACTGTGTCTTAACTCACACAAGTCCCACTCACCTATCAGCCCTGAGCATTCTAGTAAATTTATGCTACACTCATCTCAAGTCGAATATATCCCTCCTAAGTTGTCGTGCCTGGAACTTAACAAGTTCTCTAGGTGTGGTCTAATTAGGCCTTATTTTTATAGATGTAACTCCAGTCCTCTAGGTAGAAACCCCAACAATTTCTTCAGTCTATTTGACACTTTCTGTGCTTGTCTGGAGCATTTTAATGATCTATGCACATAGTCCTTTAAGACTCTTTGGACCTCAACTCTTTCTAGCTTTACCAATATGATCAGGAACCTAGGAGCAGAGTAGGCCATTCAGCCCGTTCAGCCTGCTCCATCTTTCAATACCATCATGGCTGATCATTCACTTCAGTGCCTTTTTCCCCCAATATCCCCCTTTCCCTTTATGTCAATGGTATTTAGAAATCTGTCAATCTCTGCTTTAAACATAATCAATGACTGAGATCCAAAGTCCTCTGGGGTAGAGAATTCCAAAGATTCACAACCCTCTGAGTAAAAAATTTCTCCTCATCTCGGTCCTAAGTGGCTTGCCCCTTATTTTGAAATTGTGTCCCCTGGTTCTAGACACATCTGCCAGAGGAACCATCTTACCCACAGTTACCCTGTCTTTCCCTTTAAATATTTTGTGGGGTTCAATGAAATCACCTCTCATTCTTCAAAACTCAAGAGAATACAGTCCCAGGTTCTCCAATTTCTCTTCACAGGATAGTCCTGCCATCCCGGGGACAAAACTGGCAAACCTTCTTTGCACTCCCATTATGGCAATAACTACCTCACTTTCAAACATACTGTAAAATTCTATCAAATTATGGTCACTCAGCCTTAAAGGTTATTTTACAACAAGACTATTAATTAGCCAATTTTTGTTGAATAATACAGATCTGAAATAGCCTATTCTCTAGTCAGTTCCTCAACATACTTCTCTAGAAAACCATCCCTACCACAGTGCAGAAACTCGTACTCCACTGCATTAGTGCTCAGTAGGTTTGCCCAATCTATACGCAGATTGAAGTCACCCATGATTATTCTACCACCCATGTTACATACTTCTCTAAACTCCTGATTAATACCATGCCCCACACGACCACTACTGCCTGGTGGTCTATAAATAACTTCTACCAATGTTTGCTGCCCCTTGTGTTTCTTAACTCCACCCAAACAATTTCCATGTTTTGTTTTTCTGACCTGAGATCCTCCCTTACTAACATATTGATCTCATCCTTATTATCAGCGCAACACCACCTCCTTCTCCTTTTTATCTGTCCTTCCTAAATGTTGAGTATCCTTGAATATTCAGTTCCCAGTCTTGGTCACCCTATAGCCACATTTCTGTAATGACAATTAGATCATACCCATTTACCTCTACTTGTGCCTTTAAATCATCTACCTTGTTGTGAATGCTGTATTTATTCAGGTAGAGTGCCCTTAACTTTACCTTTTTGACATTATTCTGCATTCTAAGCTTAGTTGATGCTCACCTTTGTTTCGCCTGCCTTCTAATGTCACTGAATACTTTTCTACTTCCCATTACCAGCTTTACCTCCTTCCAATTTGAGCTATCCTTCAGGTTCCCCCTAACAGGCTAGTTTAAACCCTGCCCAACAGCATTAGCAAATCTTCCTGCAAGGATATTAGTCCTGGTCCTGTTAGGGTGTAACTCATCCATCTTGTACAGGTCCCATCTGCCCCAGAGCTGGTCCCAATGCCTCAGGAGCATCTCCTTCCCTTCTTCACGCAGCTCACCCACCCAACTCACCCACCCAAAGCAGCACTCAGTGAAGATGAAGCAGCACTAGGGAAGGCCTGTTTTTATGCTCCCTGAGAAACTGATTCAACCTTCTGTAAACCAGTTTAAGCTAGCTACCCAATTAACTAGCTGCAGCTGCTCTCAGAGAGCTTGTACACCCCTGTTTTAAGGCTGGAATGAATTCCCCCACTCCTTAAAAGTACAGTATCCTAAAGCGCTCTTGGACATCCCAAGGACATGAAAGGCACTACAAGCCTTTGGTCTATTTACTGTTTCTACAGTCATTGACTTGCTTGATGACTCCCTTGCCTAAATCTTTGATGCCTTTGCCATCATCCCCACTTCTCCAAACACTCACCCTCAGTCTCTCTGTACTTCCAAGCTATTGCCCCGTCTAAAACCTTTCTTTCTTCTCCAGCATTCTTGAATGTGTTGTCTAAACTCTCAATCCTGTACTCATCTTTCCAGCAACTCCATGTTTGAATCCATCAGTTAGATTTCTGTTACTGCCACAACATGGCAACAGCATAATAAAAGTCACAAATGGTAACTGCTGTGACCATGATGCTTTTTCCTTCCTCATCTTCCTCGATCTCTCTGCAGTCTTTGATACAGACAATGATGCTATCAACACCTCATCTATCGTACAGCTCAATGGAATCACTCCTCCTGGAGACTGTCTCAGTTTTAGCAAGGCTGTTCACAACCTTGATATCCTATTTACTTGTGACCCTATATCCTCTCCATCATACTGACCCTATTTCCACTTCCATAAAATTACCAGTCGATCTGCCTCAGTCCATCTCCTGCTGAAATTCTTATCCAGGCATTTGTCACCTCCAATGCTATCCTCTCCATAAACATTAGCTTTTTCAAATCTCTGTTAAACATCAGGTCCCACATCAAGTCCTGCCAATAGAACACTCCAGCCCTTGCTGACCTACATAAACTTCATCTCCAAAACATCTCAGTTCAAAATGCTCCTCCTCATGTTTAAATCTCTTCATGGATTTACTGCTCCTCCAGCTTGGCAACCTCACCAAAACTCTTCATTCCTCAGACTCCAGGCTCTTGTGCATCCCTTCCCCACCAATGGTGTCCATGAAGGATAAGCCACATTGAACAAATTCACCTTAGCAGCAGACAGTTTTTCTTGAGGCAATACCATTAAGCCCATTAGGAAAGAGTGATCTACTTAAACACGTCATTGTTAATTAATGCTCTGTGTTAAATGACATAATACTCCTGTTGTTCTAAACCACCAATGCTACAGCAAATCTGCATATTTGAATTCCAAATTAAACAACATCATTGAATCTCAACTGAAACCTTACAATAAAGAAATACTGAACTATTTGGAAAACTACAAAAACCCATAAACTCTGCATTTTCCCATCAAATCCTTCAAGCAACAAGCAAACACTTGGCACGGTGATTATTTGAGTATAAGAGATGCTTTTATTTTCTTGGCATTTATAGACTCTGAAAGATTAATGTAACATCAGTATCATAGCTTGCCTTTGATAGGCAAGACAAGTCTATGTATTGTAACGGTAGCGCAAAGCGACATATATGAACTATGAGTGATGAGGTCTAAGAACACATTCTGAATCTCTAGTGAGAAAAGTCACTGTTTGATCTCTAGTGCGCTCCAGAATTCAATTCTGAATACATCAACAGAAATGGGAGACCCATTGAGTTTTGGTTTGTTTTTGTGTTTCTCAAAAACAGATTTTTTTCCTGTTTTGAAAAATAATTTTGTCATTGCAATCCGTTCATCATAGCGCTCCCCCAGTGCAGCGCTTTGAATTAATTCCTTGAAGTTTTGAAAACTTTGTCGATTAGCCATCAATCTCACCATATGTCAAATATTTGGCCTCATACGTAAGCAGAAAGCTCGCTGAAATTAATCGTGCTCTTTTGTTAAGCCGATGGGTCATTTATCATATGTTGATTTGCATAAATTCTCTTTCATGCTTTGGAGTATCCAATGGCATTGAGCAGAATCAGAATAATGTTATAAATTAAACGAATTTTGACCGATAAGATTGTGGTAATCCAGTAAGGCTGGAGTAAGACTCCCGTTCAAAATATAAATATTATGTAATATATGCCTGCAATTAAAGATTGGAAAATCATGCAATATTCTTTTATAAATTGTATGGAATGGGGAGATGAATGTTTTTCAACCATAAAATTACTATAAGTTGGGTTTCTGTTATTAAAAAAAAACGCCAATTTTCCTCTCCATGAAGATGAATGCAACAGAAAATACAGCTATTTATCTTGCAGGTATCAATCAGTAACACCAGCTTTATGCTCCTGTGATCAGTTGAAAATTAACTACCCTCACTTCCCCATCCCCCAGATGTGTGCAACATCATTATATTTACTGGTCCCATAAAGTTCTTTGGGCAGGTTATCAGTAGAAAGGAGACTGATTACCTTCAGTAGTAATTCAAACAATTGTACAGGTGCCTGAGCTATGGCAGAAAGAAGGTAATTGAAGAGGAAGGGTGAAGGACATAGAAATGGATAGCAACAAACATGCATGAAACGTGAAAAGGTCCTAATTTAATGTATGCTGGTGGAATTGTTGGATTGGGCTTAATTTAAAAGATCTTGAAGGATTTCTAACCCACCCAGACTGTTTCTTTAAAAATTAAACTATCAGCCTTTTTTTTGTGAACCACAGATCCTTGGAGGCAATAGGGTGGGGGATGGGTGTACTGGAACATATAAAGTTTGAATCCACATTTCCATTAGAAATATAAGCACTTACGGGAAAAGGCCTTAAGAGCTGGATTGACAGGACTCAATGTGACTATGGGTCTTGTGCTGTAAACTATAAGCCCCTTATATGAGACAGTGCTTATGTTACATAACAAGCACTATGTGCAGTTCTGGTCAGCCAAGCATAGAAGGACATTGATGGCCTCAGATGGTACAGGGATAAGCAATAAGTGCAAGGTCGGGTTTCAGGATTTGACGTTCACATAATTGAGGTATTATTTTTTAGAGAAGAAAATTCAAAATTGGTGATAAAATATTCAAGATTATTAAAGGATTGGTAAAATTGATCTAGGCAAATTAATCATAGTTAAAGATGAGGAATGTAGGCCAAAGAAGGGAAATCGGGTGGAATATGGCCACCCAAAGAGCTACTGCCCAGGACTACATGGAATACACACCACAGAAATAGGCTGTTCAGTCCAACTGATCCATGCTAGTGTTTATACCCCATGAGCCTCCACCCACTCCTCTTCCTCCAACCCTAGCAGTATGGCATATTATTCCAATCCCCTTCATGTGTTTGCTCACATGCTCACCTCAACCTTTGATGCGCTAGCCTCCATTAAAACCATTGCTCTCTCTCTCACCCTCACCATTCTCCCAACATGGCCCTCCTCTCCACTCCCTTATCCAAGGGATGCAGACTTGAACGTAAATGGCAGATAACTAGTTTAGCCATTCACTGCCATACATGGCTGGATCACATAAAAGCACTTTCAGATCCTGCTCTCATCTAACAAAGCCACTCACTATTCCAGGATCAGCCTGGAATTCAGGCATAACCCCCAGCTTCTTTTCTCTACTGTAACCTATCATTTTAAACCCCTCTCCCTTGTCTCCTCCATCCTCACCTACAATAATACATGAGGATCTCATGGAATTCTTTGTCACTAATATCAAGACCATCTGATCAGTTCCCTCTTCCACAATTCTCCCTTCCGCTAGCCCACTGGGTCAAGCTTTCTCTAAAGTTTCCCAGTGCCTTAACCCTAAACTCATATCACCTTTCTCTAGTTTCCGTTCTATCTCCCCTCATGCCCTCTCCAAGCTCATCTTGTCCATCAGACCCACCACCTGCTCCCTCAGCCCAATACCAATTGGTTGACTACCAGCTTACCCTCCTGGTCCCCTTGTTAGCCAATGTTGTTAATGGTTCTCACTCTTCAGGTGCTGTCTCTCCTTTAAATGTGTTGTCATCATCTCTCTCCTCAAAAAGAAACACCTGTGACCCTTCTCTCCTTGCACTTACTGCCCCTCTTCCAACTTCCCTTCCTCTCCAAGATTCTTGAATGTGTTGCCTCCCAAATCCAAGCCCACCTTTCCTGTAACTCCCATGTTTAAATCCCTCCAATCAGGTTTCTGCCCTGGCCATAGTACAGAAATGGCTCTTATCAAAGTCACAAATGAAATCTTGTGTGACTGTGACAAAGATAAACTATCCCTCCTGATCCTTCTTGACCTTCTTGTAACCTATGACACAGTTGATCAAGCATTCCTCCTCCAATGACTCTTGTCCAAATGCGTGGGACTGTAGTCGCCTGATTCCATTCCTATCTGTCCAGTCATAGCCAGTGCATCACCTGTAACAGTTTCCCCTGCCCTTCCTAGACCATTATCTCTGGTGTCCCCCAAGTATCTATCCATGCACCCCTCCTATTTCTCATTATCTGAACCAGCAGTTCCCACATGTACACTGACAACATCCAGCTCCCCCTCTTGTGAATCCTCCACTGTTCCAAGATTGTCCGGCTGCTTGTCTGACATCCAGTACTGGATGAGCAGAAATTTCCTTCAAATAAATATTGAGAAGATTAAAGTCATTGCCTTTGGTTCCTTTCACAAACTCCATTCCCGAATTGAATGCTCTGGAATTCCATTCCTAAATCTCTCCATCTCTCTTCCTTTTTCCAACCTTAAGATGCCCCTTAAAACATATGTCTTTCACTTGCCCCGGTATGTCTTTCTGTAGCTCCCTGTTAAATTTTGCTTGATAACACTTCTATAATTTGCCTTGGACATTTTATTATAAAGGCACTATATAAATTTAAGTTGTATCTAGCTTCTCCTTAAATGTATCTATGCTATTCACCTCAACTACGCCATGTGATAGCAATTCATTCGTTGATGGGACATGGGCGTCACTAGCTAGGCCAACATTTATTGCCCTTGAGAAGGTGATGGTGAGCAACCTTCTTGCACCGCTGCGGTCCATGTGGTGTAGGTACACCCACAGTGCTGTTAGGGAGGAAGTTCCAGGATTTTGACCCTGCGACAATGAAGGAACGGCGACATATTTCCAAGTCAGGATGATGTGTGACTTGGAGGGGAATGTGCAGGTTGTGTGTTCCCATGCACCTGCTGCTCTTCACCTTCCGGGTGGTAAAGATCACACGTTTTGACCACCCTGGGTAAAGAAGTTTCTCCTGAATCCCTTACTGGATTTATTAGTGACTATCTTATATTTTTGGAATTTCGGGCAGAACTGTCCCAGATTTGCATAAAGTGCAGTAGTGGGTGGGAAAAAACATTATTCCGGCTGGCCGCAATGACGGCTTTTCGTGCCACATCATCGTATTCTTGGTACATCCCAACTCATTAATTATGCATTCACGGGGAACACGCCAGATTGATGGTGGGTGGGCTCGGATTTGCATGCCTCACTGTGACCTCAGCGCTTCTTCACTCCGGGTGCCATATTTACTAGAGCGCATGCCCACTTCATTTCTTCAGACCAGGACTGCTCCAGACGACAAATGACCCTGAAAGCAAACAAGACAGCAGCCCACAAATTTGGTGACACCTCTCTGGGATGCCAGCTGGACGCAGTGGAAGGCCGCTGCAATGTCCTCTACCCCCACTCTGGCCGTAGGATGCCCACCAGAGTCACCATCCAGGCCTGGTAGATGGCGGCAGCAATGGTCAGTGCCACCAGAGCACAGAGGAGATCAGCCATCCATTGCAGTAAGAGGATGAATGCTCTCATCCATTCTGCTAGGGTATGTCAACCACCTCATCACCCTGAACTCACATACCCCCAAACCCATCACACATCCACAGGGAGCTCACACCTCAAGGGACAATGCCACTAACTCTCACACACACCCACACATCCCTATCAGTCTCATATCCTCTGGAGTTCGTATCCATTGCACCGCTCACCACGGTGCCATGTTTCCTGCTCTCAATCTCCATCTGTTTTCATGCAGAAGCTGGCTCATATTAGCAGGGAGAGGTCCCAAACTGGGGGTGGAGTGACCCACGTTAGGCCCATCACTCACTTGGAGGAACGTGCCAAACGCGCTGACTGGTGAGGACGTGGACCATGTCTTGGCGATGGTGAGGTTGGCAGTGAACACCCACGTGAGGATCCAGCATCCCTCTCTCAATGCAAATGTGCTCTCTCTCCTGCTTTTGACTCTGCTGCCATGCACTAATTATCTCTAGTTTAATTCAGAGGGAGCTCTGCCAAGCGACTGATACAGTCAGCCAACCAATCCCTCAACTTCATCCAGGTCCTCACCTCCAGCCAACAGGACACCTGCTCCATTGAAGAGCTGGAAATAAGCAGCCTGGGTGCCCCGTCACAGCGCTTACCCACACCCTCCACCAGCGCAGAGACAAACACCTTGGTGGAACCTAGACCTAGAGCAGGCTTGTCTTACTGTCCCAAGCATTTTCAATGCTGCCAGTTGGGGTTCTCTTTCAGTTGTCCATCTGAGCTGACCTGCATTTCTGCCCACCTACTGATCACACTCCCATGCAGCACCTGTGCTCATCCAACACAAGGCTCCTCTCACTTTCGATTTGAGAAACATGGTCATAGTCAAGTTTCTCATAAGCTCCCCGTCCATTCTCCACCCCCAGTCATCCATGTCCTTTTCCCCATCACTGCTGATCCCCCGGCACCTTCCATCTCCTCACTGTCAACTACAAACTCAAACCCTTTTCTTTCCAGGATGTCCAGGTGAACATGCACATTCCCTACCTTCCTGAGAATCCCACCTCCATCCACATTGACCTCGCCAACCTCCTCCTTCCCACCCCAGGGTCCATGTCTGCCTCCAAGTCCCCACCAACCAACCTTGCCGTCCTTTCTACCACTACATTCACACCCTCACCCTCCCACTCTTCTGGCTCGCTTTCACCCCTCTCATAATCACAATTCCCTCTTACCACACCCACCCTCAGTTCACTCCCCAGGAGGCAGACATTGTCTCCACAGACCCTTCCCTCGCATGTTCATCTGGACAGCGCCCCCATCTCTTACTCCCTCCTCCACCCTTACTCCCCCCACCGGACTCACTCCATCATCCTGCTGGATTCACTCCTTCCCCTTTCCGAAGTCCTTCCCTTACGCCTTCCTCCCCCCAACTCCCCACTTGCCGCATTCTCTCCCATTTTACATCCTCCTGCCCCCATACTCCCTTCTCCTCCCCCTCCCAATATCACCCCCAACACCTTTGATCCCCCCTCCCCAACCTAATCTCCGATTTTAACTCTGCCCAAGTGGGAGGGTTTTGAACGAGTTACAATCTCACCCATTAACACTGTTTCTCTCTCCACGATTGTCGGCTGACCTGCTGAATATTACCAGCATTTTCTGTTTGTATTGTAGCATTAGAAGTTACAAGCTATGGGAAACTGTTCCAAATTTTGTATTGGTTCCAATTTGTTCCAAATCTCACCTCAAATATCCTTGGGGGCTGCAGTGGTGCTTGTCATTTTTATAAGAAGTCTGGGCATCTTATGAATGGAAAATCAAAATGATAATGGGCACGTTTTGATTAAATATTTTTTGGGTATTCAAATTCTGAACCATCCAATCAGGGAGCCAAAGAAAATGTCACTGCCAGATTGTGACTGTATCCCAACAATTTTTCAAAGAAGTGAGCTCTTCGCTCGAGATTTTCATTGGCCAGAGACAGCCTTATGTCAGCAACATCCTGAGTATTCTTTTCATTATTGATTAACCTGTATTATATTTCAGTGGAAAATGTACCCACTCGGTACAAGGGGCCAGTGGGCAAGCACTAAAAAGAGCTATAAATCATTATAAGGCAGTATTTTCCTTTCAATTTTATGCAGAGGGACCAGAAAATTAGGAAAGCTGTGCTTTATTGCCTGCTTCCTGTAATACAGTTCTTGCTTGAAACGGCTGAGTGCTCACCCTGATTGCCTTGTCAGCAGGTCAACCACAAAACCTCAAACTGTGAAAAGTCAAAACACTCTCTTTACATTCAGTCAACTCATTTAAAGCTGAGGTACTCTTTCTTTTGATGCATTCTTCCAGTACAATCTTACGAGTAAATGGGATGCCAGCGATCAGAATCGGCAAAAAAAGGTTAATATTAGTGACCACGGGCATAAACAGAGTGGAAACAAGTTGGAGAACATATTAAGAACTGGCTGATATACCAATAGAATCAATTGAAAGCAGTTTCTCATGAGTGAAGACCAGACGTGGTAAATTTTAGACCTGATATCATGGAAGTATAATAATTCTCATATTATTGTGATTTATTGTCCAGGTAGGCTAATAGTGGGGTTTGGATATTTTCTCTGTGGGTGTGTGTGTGTGTGTGTGTGTGTGTGTGTGTGAGATTTAATTGAATTGGAGACAGCTGGTCTGGAGGCTTTGACTCACCAGAAGAAGCTAGGTTTGAAATGCTAAATATGTAAACATGGCTGAAGTCTTAGAATGTGAGGTGAGGAGAATTTGTCTTTTTAGATAAATCAGGGTAATTTGAATTTCAAAGAGATGGTAGGATCTTACACCTAGCCAAAGAAGCTAGGCCAGGCAGTGTGTTTATTTTTCCCAAAGGTTACTGATAATATTAGCACCATGAAAAGATTTATATTATGAGAAAAGTAAAGTTCCAAAGACATACAGGAAAAATGGGATTTACATTAAAAGGGAAAAACATGTATAAAGGAGAGTGAGGCTGTGTATCAGGGAAGGCATTGTAAAATCTACCAGGAGTCTGAAAATCTTCTAGTATTTGTGCATTAAGCCTGCTGTCTACAGAAACTGAAGCTGGGAAAAGCCACTTTGAATTCTGCTGTCCAGGATAGTGTGTTGACTTGCCTGGATCTGTTAAAATCTATTTTTTTACCGTTGCCTTAATGGGGGGTGTAACTGGAAGCTAGATTAATTAGGGGTTATAGTAGTAATTTGTAGACCTAGGTTTGTGCCTGAAATCTTTGTAGTTAATCAATGTTTAATTTAGTTTTTTAAAAAAATCTCAAGTCTTGGTGGGCTTATTACTGCTGAATTCAGGGCACATATCTCAAAATAAAATACAAATTGCAAAACCGTTGCGACTGCGTGATCAAGTTTCCCTCGTGGATTTGATCTGCCTGGCACACATCATTTGCTGCGTCATAACACCCAATCAATCTGGTTTGGGATTCTAGGGTCAATGTATGTGCACATGAGGAAATTCAAAGCAATGCAAGGCATTGGACATAGCCATGAATTCAGCAAATAGGAAAGGTCTGTGGGAGCAATAGAAAATGAGGCTGATTTGGAGGACAGCTACTATAATCCCAATATTGTGAATGGAAGTGACACAAACTTCAGAATTGTAAACCATTTAGCTTAACACAGTTACTCGAAGAAACATATAAGAGCTAACTGTATTCATTGTTAGAGCATAAGAGCCCATAAGCAATAGGTAACGCCACATCAATCTACTGCGATTCAATCAGGGATACCTAAATTAGTTAATGGCTGTGCAGTAGTTAATAATTTAATTGGATTTTCATGAAGCATCTGATAAAGTCCCACACCTGTGACATTTAAAGACAAAGGCACATGACAGGAGTGATAAATTAACCAGGCAGAGCAAACAGAAAGCTGCAGGCGATGATGAGCGAATTTGTCTTTGACTGGAATTCAGTTGGGCACAGGCCTCCTTTGGACCATCTGTTGCTTCTTCTTGAGTTCTCTGGCCGAAGGCAGGCCCTTGGCGATTTGTTGGCAACACTAAGCCATGCAGCCAGAAAAGTGGATCCTTGGCCCAATACACCTAACTCCTCTTAAAATTCAGACAGTTTGCATCCATGGTACTATTCAGTACACCTCTAGTACTTCAGACACCTTTAAGCCAAGGAAAAATAGACACCCTTCTTCTCCTCCTGCAACCCTGCCTCCCATGGTGTCACCGATCAGAGAGATAACTTCCTCCCCCAGCCTATCAATTCAACCAACTTTCCTTCCCTTTCCTTATTTCATGCTGATAATCATCTCCTCTTCACTGCTGCTGGGTCCGTTCTTATGTTGTTGCTGCTTTGTTTTTGATCTTGCTGAGCTATCATGAGAATAGAAATTCCTGCCTCTACAGCAGCAAGATTTTAACCTGAGATCAAAAGCAGCAACATCACCGTGAAAGAAATAGATTCAGCTGTGAGGGGTGAATTGGAGAGGGGGCATAGACATCAGATGGCATTAATTATACTCTATGTATTTTTCTCCAAATTGTTTATTCATTGCACAAGGCGACAATGCAATCAGGAGAAAATTAAGTGGGAAAAATGGGTCTGTGTTCACAGGAAACACCATGTTAAAGAACATGGGTCAGAACTAGCTGCAGTTGGATACCACATGCCTCTTAATATGGAGCACACTCCTCGCTGAAATCTTCCATTCTGGGGTCTAAGTTCAGTGGCAGGTGCGGAAATGTGAGTGATTTCCACTGCGGGTGGGATGGCTGGCCACCTACGCTCTTACACTGTTCAGCTGATTACATGTGCATCCGTGAGGAGCTCGCCGATTCTCACAGCAGGGCAGGCAGGGAGAAACCGTCCCTGTCATTACCTCATGCGGTCGAAAGCCCAGGCACCATATTTAAAGGGCACCGGGACAGCCTGCACTATCCCTTCACCTTTGCCCTACCGCTGCTCTACCTTTCCCTGCTGACCCTTCCTTGGTCATCCTCCAAACAACTTGCACTGTCACCACCCGGTCTCGAGCATAAGCTGGCACTTACAGACATTCCCAAAGAGGACAATGCAGCGGCAACTCACCATTGATAATAGAAGAAGTCTACTTCGCCAGGCGCACACCACTTGTGTGCAGTCATGAATGTGAGCATTCCAATTTCTCACTGGTGGGGAACTTAATCCCGGTGAGGTGGCCTTTTTAATGAACCTGCATGACATGCTAATACATGCAAAAGGACTTCCTGGCCTTGTTCGGCGAGAAGCTTAATCCGCCTTTTACCCGCCTGTAAAGTCCCAAGAACCCAATTGCTAAAGTTCATCCGACCATAGGGAAACTGATTTTTGGTTTCCCGTCAAATTAAATTTCCCTGCCCGCCTAGCTTCCACTGCTGGTGAGACCGGAAGATTCCACCCCCTCACATCAACCACGTAGTTTCACATATGCAAAAGAAGACGTGTTGCAATTCAGATTGCAACTCTCAGCAATTCAGACAACGAGGGGCAGGGGACAACCTGAATGTTGGTATCAAAAATATATTTTTAACAAGTCAGCAGTTGCTCTCAATTTCTTAACATCCATTCAAAATAATCAGCTTACAGAATTTTTAAAACCAACACTTATAAATATTGCAGTTGTTTTTTTTAATTCTAATGTTCCTCATGCACAGGTCAAGCCACAACACTGAACTCAAGCTGCAAGTGCAGTATTAACTGAAAATCAGAGCATTGGAAAACTGTTTTCCACTGACGATACAGTTGTCTTGCGGCTGCATCCTTGGTGAGTATTGTTGTAGCATCTGGCATTTAAATAGTTAATAACTGCAGCATATCCTAATGGTTAAGGAGAGAAAGGTGCAAATCAATGAAGCTTTCTGTTCTCAATGAACCTTTTGAGAAAGTTGACAGTCCGGTGTTGGCAATCTAGCTGAGCATTAAAGCATTTCACAACACCTGTCTATCTTTAACTCCAAACAAGATAAGTTACCTTGTTCTTGCTATAGCTAACAGGGAGCATATCAAAACAAATGTATGCTAAGCTATCTGAGTACCAAGTCTACATTTTAATCCTTATTTGCATGGGTACTGCAGCCAGTTTACATGGGAACTAGCACTGGTTGCTGCAGGTACTAATATCCTTAGGACCAGAGCTCACCCTGGGTGGATCATAAATCACAACTGGACAGCCTTGATAAAGAAAAGATTAAAGGTTGGGCTTGTGTGTATGCCTACTTCACCTGAATTATATCTGCAATATATCATTGTCTCCAGGTGCTGCAACTATCTCCGATTTGAAATCAAGTCATGATAATGAAGCCTCGACACGGGTCACAAATGAAGGTGTTCTACTCTCTCCAAATTTTGTTTATTTACCACAAAGTTTAATATTTACATCAGGTGATTGTGCAGTTTCTAAGGCATAGTGGCGAAAAGAGAAAGGCATTTTGTGATGCTGCAGCAGGATGTTTACAATGTAAGTTTACTAGTGTAAAATATACTTAAATTCACTCATGGGGATTTAAAAAATCAGGTTATTTAACACTGTGTTTTCCCAGGTGTATTTAAAATTTGTAAACCACATTTATTCTAGAATAGGCTGACATAAATGATGCTTCAAGTGTTCCTAGTTCCATTCAGTCTAACCATAATGGCATGATTTTCAATGTAGTGGGTACAGAGCAGTTGCTCCCACCACCCCCCCAAAAATCACGAGGTTGAACTTAGTGCGCTGTTCCTGATTTACCCATCAGCATTTTTGTCAAGGCCTTTACATGGGCAGCCCAGGTACCTGTCCATTACCGGCAGCAGTCTAGTCGCAAATATGTTAATTGATCTTATGACAAAACATAGGATCCTCATTCAATTTTAAGGCCCAACTTGGGAGCCATCCAATCTCCCACCCAATCACATCCAGTGAGCTGCTGCAAAAACGCCCATTTGGCAACCACCAGCTGCGTGTATGAATCGGACCTCATGGCTGTAACAATTGGCAGGTGGTGAGCACTTGCTCTGAATCAGAAGTTAAAATTACCCTTCTTTGGTCAAAAGCATAAAGCAGCATCAGAAAAAGTCCCATCTATGCTGCTCTGTACCTTTTTTTGGGCAAGCATTGAGACAGCCAGTACAGGGAGTGGCATTTGCTCAGGAGCAGGTATGTCACTTAGATTTTTGAGATTGTCAGACCAGGAAACAATTAATAATCCAATCCACTGCCTTGGACTAGGCTGAATATTTTTTTGAAACTAAGACAGAAATTGGGCAAACACTGCACAGGTCAGGCCGTACCTGTCAGGGAAACACAAATTAATTCACATTTCCGGTACAATTCTTTCCTCGGAATATGTTTACAGATGAACAGTACTTAAAACAGGCCAGAAGAAAGGAAAGGCAAGGGTGGGGCAGGGGTGGAAATCACATCAACAATACACACAGGAACAGACATCAAATGTTATTGTGAGGATAGGGAAATGGTTATGAGAACAGAAGTGATATACACAGGAGGCAAAAGCAGGCAAAATGAAAGAAATCAATTAAACAAAAGACATGGATGATGCACTGAGAATTTGAGAGCACTAAAGGGGAATAGGTAAATATACTGAGAACATGGAAAATTGGTAAAATGGGCCAGGGTCCACAGACAGTCTAGTGGAAGAAAAGATATGTCGACGCCATGGGATCACCCATCAGTACTATGTTGCCCCAATTCTAGCACCAACTCATTTTCTTCCCGCATTACCAGAAACACAGGCACACAACCATCCCACATTGTCAGCATCCACTGCCAGAGAGGAAATAGGAAATGTGGTTAAGGTTTGAAGTTGGTAAAATCTATAATTATAAGGGCAGAGGACTTTGAAGTAACTGGTAGAAACATGTGGTGTTGTTCCTCAAACTTGGGGTGAGCTTTATTGGAACAGTGTAGGGGGCCAAAGACAACGACAGACAGAGAAGGATGGAAAATTGGTATGGTAAGCAGCGAGAATTCAGGGTTGCACTTGTGACCAGATGTAGCTTTTCTGCAGAGCAACCTGACTGTGGTCTCTCTGAAGTAGGGGAAGCCACACTGTCATCAGTGTACTACGTTGCAAGAAATACAAATAAATAGCTCTTCCTTCCAGAAGTTTTTGAGACTTTGGACATTGGTGGGTGACATGGTGAATGGGCAGACGTTGCATGTCCTTCAGTTGAATGTGAACCATCTGGGGAAGGAAAACAATTGGTGATGGTGATAGAGAGGTGAAACAACTGTTGTGCTCATTGCAAAAGTCATGAAATCCTAGCACCAGTTTATATTTGTATTGTTAGTTGAAATACAACTGGAGAGTCAGCTTCTGTGTCTCTATCCGAGAATTTTTTTTAAAAAATTGTTCTTGGGTATCATTAGCCAAGTTGGCATGCATCGCCTATTCTTCGTTCCCCTCGGGAAGGTGGCAGTGTGCCTTCTTCTTGAACTGCTACAGCTCTTGTGGTATTTGTTACAGTGTCTTGGTACACCCGCTGTGCCTGAAAGGCTTGCTCGGTCACTTCAGAGAGTAGTTAAGAGTCAACTTTGAGTCACATCGTACTAAGGGTAGGAAGTTTTATTCCTCAAGACATCAGGGAACCGGATGGAATTTTAGAACAGCCCAACAGCTCTTTATTGACAGATTTTTTTCCTTTAAAATGAATTCAAATTCTCAAACTTACATTGTGGGAAACAATCAACACCAAGGAATCATGATTCACATCAATGTATCCACAGAAATACCCACACTGTCTATTGTGAGTTTGAAAAGTAATCAAACTTAAATTTAAATTACCCTGAAAGTTAAACATTACGAAAGGTCATGATACTATGGAATATATTTTATTTGATGCCCTCAATTTTACATGGAGATCACAATCAAAGCTCTTTTAACAGCACTGGGCAAACATAACACAGCTGTGCTGGGCAACAATGAGGCAGTAATGTTAATAGGGTTGTAAAGCTGCAGGTTTACAAATAGGCTTCAAATGAATTTACCCACAGCTATCTTCATAACCAGCTCGAGTCTGAATACAGAAATAACAGGGCTCCCAACCCTAAATTAATGTCAGGTCAGAAACTAGAAGTGAAACATAATTCTCAACTTGGGAAGGTATTAGGCACAATACTATTGTTTCATTCGGTGAAGAGAGTGTGCTCTTACTGATAAAGAGATATCAGTTCCAAAGGGAACAGGCATCATTCCTCCCACACGTCAGGTTAGATATAACCTGTAGCATGATTGTAGCAAATAACCTGTAGCAATGTAAAATGTCTTCCCAATTGGTCTCAAAAATGTACCCTTAGCCCCAACAGAAAAGCATCAGTGTAAATATTTTCATTCCTCACGCCAGCTGCCTTCGTGATTTCCTCGATATTCGCCTGTCAAATCTGAATCAAATCATAATTTCCTGCTGTACGCCCAGGGCCACCAGAACCTAGTTTGCCTGAAATTACTCCCTGTATAGCCAGATAGAGAAACAACTTTCAGCCCATCAATTTGGATTCAACTTTGGTTCCCATAGGTCAAAAAATAATGCTGTGTGCCATTAGGTTAGTCTGTCACTGACACACTGTGCTATTCTTAACTCATACATGTAAATATGTACACGACGAAATGGTAAAACATTCACAAATCACATTCGGATTCCCTTTAGCCAGTGGCTTGGCTATTTTATATAGTAGAGCCCTTGTTCCCACACTAGAAAAAGAAGGTTCAATTCCCAAGGCTAATCAGAAATACCTGGAAAAACTCAGCAGGTCTGGCAGCATCTTCGGAGAAGAACAAAGTTGACGTTTCGAGTCCTTCAGGGTCCCTTCAGGGTCATGAGGACTCGAAACGTCAACTTTGTTCTTCTCCGCCGATGCTGCCAGACTTGCTGAGTTTTTCCAGGTATTTCTGTTTTTGTTTTGGATTTCCAGCAACCTCAGTTTTTTTTTGTTTTTTTTTTCCCCAAGGCTAATCAGTTGGATCTATTCAGCTAGAATTTGCTTGTGTTGGCAGAGTCCAAATAGAACAAACTGCATGTGGTTTGTTTATGTGTGATGCAGGGAGAGTGGGGGGGAGAGGGTGAGAAATTGATCAAAGGGTTAATTAAAAAGAAGAAAAGAAAGAACCTATCCTCATTTAACACTAACGTATTGTCATCATAGACAGATGCGTTCCGTAAGCCAGGATATTAGCCCGGTGATCTCCTACTTCAAATCAGTCTCAAGTTGAATTAATTTTACTTTTACGATTAGCTGAGTTTTTTTATCTTCCATTTCCAAAGGTAAAATAAAATTTGTATCCCTGGAGTCATTGGTATTGTAATTAAATCCATATGATTGCTACTAATGCAGTACTAAATTATGGCATTTTGGATCATATCCTGCCTCATGTCCTACATAATTAAAATGAACAATTTCCAAATATCACTTCATTAAAATGCAAATTATTACAGATAGATCAATTACATCCAGACTGTACGAAAGCAGTGTTAGTAAATCAATGAAGGGAGAAGTATGTATGTAGGAGGGATGCTTGAGCTTGAAGCTTCCATGGATAATTAAACATCAGTAACACATTGCGGATCCAGCTCCGTCCAGTGAATCCTATGGTTTTCCATAGCTCCATCAGTTGCTGGTCCCCACCAGATCTTTCCTAGAGATTAAGAAAGGTCCTAACCAAATGAGCAAATGTCACACTGTGACTATATACCAACTACAAATGTGCATTGTAGTCAGGGTCACAATGAATCTCCAACAAGTGCACTGATCCATTCTTATTCTGATCTTCCCTGAATTATCCGTCACCAGGTGTAGGTCTGCTTAAGGCATCGCTCTCTCAGCGATCTACTACAGCTCTCTCTGACCAACAGTTGGCTCCACCTCTATGCTAAAAGGAGAGATTTTGTTCCCTTTCAGAATCTCTGATTAAGGTCAATTGTCAAGTTAAGAAAAAGACACCCCAGTGAGCTCAAAGATCATTTTCATTAAACAGTAAATAATGTAAGATATTTTTCACTTCACCGAGATGACATGATAATTAATGGACAAGGCCTAAAGCTATGTTTTGAACAAAGCTGCAATTTTCTCCCAAGATAGGATTTTAGTTGAAGGATTGTATCTATTTTCTGATATTCCAAACATATTCCTATTTTCTGATATTCCTGTTGACGGCTTTTAACTCTCTTTCTAACTTCACATCCCCTCATCCTAGAAAGTACATTTTTGTCCATAAATTTATTCTCATACAATGATTTCCAACTAAGAGTCTCATTATGCCTCTTACTTGCACTTCTATTGTTACTCAATTCTCCAAACAACCAGCATTGATGACTGGCTCAGGTGTGATGACAACCTGCCCAGTTTTTGAGCAGAGTGTCCGGAATTTTCTAAAATGCAAACCAAACATCAAAAGTTTTAAGAACAGAAGAAACTATTCTTTCTAATTTGTTCTCGATTAGTTATAACACAGAGGCATTAGAATGCTCAACAAGTAGTCAAGTCATGGCTCCAGTCTTTGAGTTGCCCTATTATGCCCCTTCTGACAAAGATTAATAGCATTAAGTTAATGTTAAGCATTACTTTCTTCAGCCAAACTGGCTTATAAATCATCTACTATTCCTGAAAGAGTGCAAATGCCAGCAGGAAACAGCATTGGCTATCCAAAGATGTTAGGTTCACATCTGTAAGAGCCCAAGTGTCAGCTTGGCTCATTTGGTGACACTCTCATCATTCCTTACCAAGGCCAGGAGTTGCACATGGGGCTGAGTTTTACCTGATGCCATATTCCCTGTCCCCTGACTGAAAAGTCAGTCATCAGCCCACCCACCCGAAACTCAGCAGCCCTGCAGGGATATACACTGAAAGTAGCCTTAACTGTTTCAGAGTTGGACTTCTACTTCCATCTGGGAGGAAGTCCCGCCCTAGAGAACTGCCAGCCAGTCTGATTGGCCAGCAGCTCTGTAGTTCCAACAATGTCAGAATTGGGCGGTGGTCACTGCTGGGATGACAAGCCCAAGGAAGAAGACTGCTGGAGCTGACCAAGGGGTTGGGGGAATGGGGTGATTGAGGGGGGGGGGGGGGGCCCACAGTGGATTCCCTCCAAAAGGCGTTAGCCCCCCAATTTCCTGCCCAACAGCAGCCCTCAGAGTGCCGGGCTATCTGCCTTGCCTCCATCTTCCCTTGCCACATGTAAAATAGCAGCAGGGACGGAATGAGGCCCTTAATTGGCCCCTTAAGGTCCTGAACAGGCCTAAGGGTGGATGGGCTTCCTGACGCCTTCTCCCACTCACTGTAATATGGTAGACAGGTTGGCATTGGGTAGAAAGGCAGTGGAAAGGCCACCCACTTTAACTTATGAGCCCTCTTGCCTTCAAATATGCTGGCTGGGAGCTGTAAAATCCAGTCTACAGTACCGAGGTACTGCCAAAGATACTGTCTTTGAGAAGGGATATTAAATCGAGAGCCTGTCTGCTTATTCAAGTGGGTTGCTATTTGTTGTGAGTTGTGGCGTTATTTGTCAATCAAGACACTGTTTCCAGAGGAACAGAGTTCTCCTGATGTTCTGGCCAAGAGTGTAAAGAATATTGACTGACTTACACAGTTCATTTGCTGTTTATTGGATCTTGCTGTGCACAGATTGGCTATCATCCTTATAACAATATCGACAACACTTCAAACGTAATGACCTCAGGATATGATAAACAGAACGTCCTTTCTTTCTTCTAATCACTTAACAGTTGTGAGGCATGTTGTCATCAAGGCATCGATGTATTAATACTAGTGCCAATTACAGCAAGTCTTTCACTTTTCTCTCAATGAAAAATAAAACATGTAATTGTGCTTGCAAGCAAGACTTATTTGTCAGATGACAGGAACTCTGAATGTAGTGATTACAGGTCAAATGCTGATAGAATAGAGAAAAAATAACTCTGTGTAAATGGCCTGGATACTTAGAGGTTCAGTGATCAAGTGAGTAGCAGTTGAGGTTCTTTTTTTCAGAAACAACTTGTTAAATGGCTAACCATTAACCAGTGGCTAAGCTTCATTGCTTGAACAAATATATGCTGTAATAGAATTGACAAGAAGCAGTTAATGGTAAAACCTGGAGACTCAATTATTGTTTAAACAAGGGTTAACTATAATGGAAGCTTGCTGAATGGGGTTGGATTTAGAGTAACATGCATTTATATGGTGCTTTCAGCATTTCTTTTAATTCCAAGGTGTATCCCACTTAGAAATAGATAATAAATTGGAAACAGTCATAGCGCTAGAGATTAGACAGAGCTGGGAGACCAGCTTTGGTTCAATACAAAGTGTAGATAGGCATGTCAGGAGCAGCTGGGCTTACCTTAGAATGAAATTACAAACTAGTGAAACTACTACACATGACTAACCACATGCTGAACACCAAAAGCAACAGGTAAAAAAGCTAAAAAGGTGCCACAAGCAATAGATTAGAATGAATGTCTATTACTAGCCCATTCACATCCAGTCAAGCATGGTAAATGGACAGTCCTGTAAGTAGCTGGCGGAGACAGCACCATGAACATTACCATAATCATCGTGGAGCCCAGCATGAGTGCAAAAAACAAGGATGAAGCATTTGCCAAGTGGATGATCCTACTAGACATCTTCACCATCATAGATGGCAATGTCCAGCCAATTTGATATTAAGGAATATGACACCAAGAAGAGGTTGATTGCACTGATCGCAAAAAAGGCTATAAGCCCTGATAGTGTTTCAGCCATAGTTATATCAAATCAACAGCATAGAAATAAGCCATTCAGCCCAACTAGTCTACGCCAGTATTTATGCTGCACATGAGCCTCCTCCCACCCCTTTACATCTAACCCTGTCAGCATACCCTTGTACCCTTTTCTCCCTCATGTGCTTACCTAGATTCCTCTTAACTGCATTGATGTCATTTATTTTAACTCCTCCTTATGGTGGTACATTCCATACTTCTAATCATTCCTGAATTTCCTACGAAATTTATTATTTCCTATCTGATATTTATGGCACCTAATTTTTGAATGGGGACCTGTTAGCTACTGTGTGGATCAGATTAACACCCCATTCTGGTTGAGGTAAATTCAGGGCTTGCCTCTTCACCCTACCTGTAGTAGGGATCAGAGCACTTTGCCACAGTTTGTTGAATAATCACCGAGGACTTGCCGTCAGGCAGGGAATTAAAGAAGAAATCTTTAAATCCTCTACAAGTGTAAATGTTTTGTCTACGTCCACCAAATCAAGCCTCTTCATCATTTTAAAATCCTCTTATCAGGTCATCTCTCAGCTTCTCTTTCTTAGAGAAAAGAGGCCCAGCCTGTTCAGTCTTTCCTGATAAATATAACCCCCCAGTTCTGGTAATCCTTGTAAATCTTACATGCAATTTCCTCCAATGCCTCTATAGCCTTTTTATAATTTGGAGACTAGAACTGTATGCAATATTTCAAGTATGGTCTACAAGTTTAACATGATTTTCCTGCTTTTTAATTCTAATTCTCTAGAAATAAAGCCCAGTGCTTAGTTTGTTTTGTTTTAAAATGATCCTATTAACCTATGTCACTACTTTTAGTCATTTGTGTATCTGTACCGCAAGAACCCTTTGCTCCTCTACTTCATTTACTCTTATTATCCCAGCAGTTTGTGGCCTCTTTATTCATCCTACCAGAATGCACCACCTCACTCTTATCTATATTGAAATGAATTTGCCAATTACCTATCTGCAAGTTTGTTAATGTCTTCCTGTATTTTGTCAACCTTCCTTTGTATTAGCTATACACTCAATATGGTGTAATCTGCAAATCTTGAAGTTGTACTTCTGATTCCAAGTCACTAACATAAATTGTGAGGAGCAGTGATCCCAGTACTGATCCCTGTACTGATCCCTGTAGAAGATCACTTCCCACATTTGCCTTTCTGAATGGCTGCTCTTAACCCACTATTTTCTGTTTTCAGTTTTGTAACCAGCTTGCTATCCATTCTTCGACTCCCACAGCTACCTCGACTATAGCTCCTCACACCCTGCTTCCTGTAAGGACTCCATCCCATTCTCTCAGTTCCTTCTCCTCTGTCGCATCTGTTCTGATGATGCTACCTTCAAAAATAGTTCCTCTGACATGTCCTCCTTCTTCCTTAACTGAGGTTTTCCACCCACGGTGTTTGACAGGGCCCTCAACCGTGTCTGGCCCATCTCCCGTGCATCCGCCCTCACACCTTCTCCTCCCTCCCAGAAACATGATAGGGCCCCCCTTGTCCTCACTTATCACCCCACCTGCCTCTGCATTCAAAGGATCAAGGATCATTCTCCTCCATTTCCGTCAACTCCAGCTTGATGTCACCACCAAACACATCTTCCCTTCACCACCACCGCCCCCCGCGGCATTCCGTAGGGATCATTCCCTCCAGGACACCCTGGTCCATTCCTCCATCACCCCCTACTCCTCAACCCCCTCCTATGGCACCACCCCATGCCCACGCAAAAGATGCAACACCTGCCCCTTCACTTCCTCTTTCCGCACGTCTAAGGGCCCAAACACTCCTTTCAAGTGAACCAGTATTTCACTTGTATTTCCCCCAACTTAGTCTACTGCATTCGTTGCTCCCAATGCGGTCTCCTCTACATTGGAGAGACCAAACGCAGACTGGGGGACCACTTTGCAGAACACCTGCAGTCTGTCTGCAAGAAAGACCCAAACCTCCCTGTCTCGCTTGCCATTTTAACACTCCACCCTGCTCTCTTGCCCACATGTCTGTCCTTGGCTTGCTGCGTTATTCCAGTAAAGCCCAACGCAAACTGGAGGAACAGCACCTCAACTTCTGGCTAGGCACTTTACAGCCTTCCGGACTGAATATTGAGTTCCACAACTTTAGATCTTGAACTCCCCCCTCCATCCCCACCCCCTTTCCGTTTTATCCCCCTCCCTTTTGTTTTTTCCAATAATTTATATAGATTTTTCTTTTCCCACCTATTTCCATTATTTTAAATCTATACCTTTTATGCCCTTTTAGTCTTATTCCACCCCACCCCCACTAGAGCTGTACCTTGTGTGTCCTGCCATCCATTCTTAATTAGCACATTCTTTTAGATAATATCACCACCTTCAACACATCTTTGTTCTTTTGTCTGTGACATCTTTTGATTATCTGCTCCTATCACTGCTTGCTTGTCCCTACAACCACATCACCACCCCCCCCCACCGCGCACCCGCACCCCCCCGCCACCTCAAACCAGCTTATATTTCACCCCTCTCCTCTTTTTACTTAGTTCTGTTGAAGGGTCATGAGGACTCGAAACATCAACTTTGTTCTTCCCGCCGATGCTGCCAGACCTGCTGAGTTTTTCCAGCTAATTCTGTTTTTGTTTTTGCTATCCATTCTGTTGCTTGTCCCCTGACACTGCATGTCCTGACCTTGATCATGAGTGTACCGTGCGGTTTCTTATCAAAGGCCTTTTGGCTTTTCGTGAGCAGATCCGAAATAATCATGTTGTTTACAAGTGGTACATCAATTCCAATGTGAATTTAAAATGAATTCTGCCACTAGATTCAACACTGAAGAACAGCTAACCTGCCTGCTAGGAATTTGCAAGCTGGGTGCTTCCGGGTTGTGATGCTCCATTATTGAACAAAAGGCCAGCGTTCATTCCTCTCCCAAAAACCTTCAACTAGATGCATCCCCTTAACCTCTCTTCCCTCAACATATGGCAGTATCTTCAGCAGCCACTTCTGCCAAGCTGCAAACACAGATCATTACCAAGACTATCCTTGGAACTTGCCTTGATTTTTTTCTGGGAACCATGGACAGGATTTCCCCCTCATCGGGAGGGAGCAGCGGGCAGGCCCAGGAACAGCCGCGAGACTGGCTGCCAACCGCGATCGGGCTCCGACCGCAGTTTCATGCTGGCTGGCCAATTGACGGCCAACCAGACAGTGTGAAACGCGCGCCAAGAGCCTCAGCGCTGCTGGGGTGGGGGTGAGAGGAGCGCGAACACTGAATTGTGCGCATACGCGAGGGAGCTCGCACTGAAAGCTTCCTCAAGGCACAAAGCTGCCACAGGGAGCTGAAGAATTTTAAATACAAAAATAAACTTTTTACAAATGATATAAACATGTCCCCACATGTGACTCAGTCACATGAAGAGGAACATGTAAAAAAGGCATTAAAATTTTTTTAGTGTTTTTTTTCAGTAACCATTGTGGATAAGGTTTGGTTAAAAATGCAAAGGCTAACTGGCCTATTCATCACCCGCCAACCAAACAGTTCAGTCAGCAGCGAAAAATGCAACTTAATTAATTGCTTAGGAACCTTAATAGGCCTCTTAATTGTCAGCTGACACGCTGCCTCCTCTCACACACGTCGGCCGACCGAAAGATCGCGAGAGCGCACAATGACATCGGGATGCTTGGCCAACTTTATCGCGAGAGCGCACGATGATATCGGGATGCTTGGCCAACGTTATCGCGTGAGCGCACGATGACATCGGGATGCTTGGCCAACGTTATCGCGCACTCTTTCACTCCCGTTCGGGTCGAGCGCGCGCGCCCGCACACTGGACAAAAAACTCTGCCCCATATGTTTGATCATCTGCACATCAACTGTAGTGAATTAAGACCTCAAAAGATGCTTGTGTGGTGGCTTCAGACATTCAACAGGCGACAGGAATGTGTTACAGGAGGTAACTGAAGAAGTGGGCAAAGACAGGTTTGGAGCTGGTTGCTGAAGGTGGAAAGATGTAGATGGAGGGATTTAGAAAGAGACTTCCAGAATGAGGAGGTATGCTAACTGAAGGCTCTGTCAATGATGGTGCTGTGCACTATAAGAACACAGAATGTGGCTGGAGGCATAGAGCTGGATGTTATTAAAAGGACGGTGGAAAGGATGGCCATATATTGTTGGAGATCCGTGCACCAGAGCTAACCACTTTCCTAAGCAAGCTGTTGTACTGTAGCTATGACATTGGCATCTACCCAACAATGTGGAATATTGCCCAAGTAGGTCCTATTCACAAAAACAGGATAAATCTAACCTGGCCAATTACGCCCACCACATGAGCCTTCTTGGAATCATTATCAAAGTGATGCATGGAGTCATTAATAGTGTCATTAAGTAACACATAATTGCCAGTAACCTGCTCACCAGCACTCAATTCATGTTCAATCAGAATCTCTCAGCTCTAGAATCATTAGAAAATTTGATCCAGACACATAAGCAAGAGCTGAATTCTAGAGAGGTGAGAGTGGCTACCCTTAACATCAGGGCAGCAAGGAGCCCAAGCCATATTAAGGTAAATGGTGTTAAAGGGAAATGTGTCTTGTGACTGGAATCACACCAGACACAAAAAGTACAGGAGATGGTTGAGAGAGAGAGACCAATGACCACAGCCCTTAGACCTTGCTCTGGGAGTTCCTTGAGGAGGAATTCTTGGCCCAACCATCTTCAGTTACTTCATTATTGATCGACCCATCAAGGGAGGAAGGCAAGTGGTGAGGATGACACAAGGAGTCTACAGAGGGATATAGACGGGTTAAGTGAGAGGGCAAAAACTTGGCAGATAGAATATAATGTGGGAAAATGTGAGGTTACGCACTTTGACAGGAAGAATAGAGGAGCTGAATATTATGTAAATGGAGAAAGACTGCAGAAGGCTGCAGCACGGAGGGATTTGGCACGGAGGGATTTGGCACGGAGGGATTTGGAAGTCCTTGCGCATGAATCAAAAAAACTAACATAAGTTCAGCAGGTAATAGCGAAGGTAAATAGAATATTGGCCCTTTTTTCAAAGGGAATGGAGTATAAAAATAGGGAAGTCTTGCTAAAACTATACAAGGCACTAGTTAGCCCACACCTAGAATACTGTGAAGAATTTTGGTCCCCTTATCTAAGGAAAGATATACTGGCATTGGGGGCAGTCCAGAGAAGCTTCACTAGGTTGATCCCGGGTATGGAGGGATTTTCTTATGAGGAGAGGTTGGGCCTGTACTCATTGGAGTTTAGAAAAATGAGAGGTGACCTTATTGAACATATAAGATTCTTATGGGGCTTGACAGGGCAGATGCTGAAACATTGTTTCCCCTTGTGGGAGAGTCTAGGACCAAAGGGCATAATCTCAGAGTAAGGGGGCGCCCATTTAAAACAGAGATGAGGAGGAATTTCTTCTCTCAGAGGGTAGTCAATTTGTGGAATTCTTTACCACAGAGGGTTGTAGAGGCTGGGTCGTTAAGTATATTCAAAACTGAGATAGACAGATTTTTAATCAGTAAGGGAATCAAGGGTTATGTGGAAAAGGCAGGAAAGTGGAATTGAGGATTATCAGATCAGCTATGATCTCATTAAATGGCGGAGCAGATTCGATGGGCTGAATGACCTACTTCTGCTCCTACGTCTTATGGTCTTATTGTGTTGTATTGTTATAATGATATAAAGGCACCACTCAATCATAAGGGTTTGTGTAAACATATTGTGGGCTCATTTATTTAAACTAGGCACATGAAAATATATATACATGGGAGGAATGCTTGAAGACATCAGCAGCAGAGCTGTTTGCGCTGTGTTCTGCTCACAGGCCAAAGTGAAACTGAGATTGGATCACATGACACACTTCCCTTCTAGTGCTGGCAAGGCTTATTACAACAGGTAGTTCGCTGACAACTACCCCACTAATGCAGCAGTCCATGCCTGCCAATAGTGAGATCTGAACAACATTCAGGCTTGGGCTTATACATGCCAGGTAACGATTATCTTGAACAAGAGAAAACCCAGGCATTTCCTCCCATCTTCAGTGGCACCAAATAACATCAAGCCAACAGCAATCAAGATGTTCAGGTCACCATTAACCAGAGGATTAATTGGATAAGCCATGTCAACACCGCAGCCACAACATCAGGACAGGAACGGCATACTCACTTCCTGATCCCTCAAAGCCGGTCCACTATAAAAAGGCTCATGTGATGGGATACTTACCCAGATGGGGTATTCCCAGAACCACTCAGCCCTAGTCCTTATCACATTGACCTGGACAGCTGAAACATTCTAGAAACTCAGCAATATCCAGAGCAGTTCACTTGACTGTCACAGGAGTCAATATTCCCATCTCCCATTACTAAGATACTGAGGCTGCAGGATGTACAATTTAAAGGCTGCACCACACCAAGGGTACTTTGAGAACTTCTCCCGCCACTAAAACTTTATCATGATGATGAAGTTGAAGAGCAGAAATGGTGTGGGAACACTATTGCCTCCAACTTTTTCTCCATGCACAGTGTCCAAATCCTTAGAGTAATTCTGTTCCTTCATCATCACTGGGTATTTTTCCTGAAATTCTGTACCTATCACTATTGTGAGAAGATCATCAGCACAAGGATTGCAGTGGTTCAAGAGAAGACCCGCTACCACCTTTTCAGGAAAACTAGGAATGGCAATAAATGCAGCCTTGCCAACATCGAAATTTCAGAAGAACATATAAGACAGTGAGCTGGATTGGAAAGAAGGGCTTTGAAAAGTTTCTTAAAGAGAGAAGTGGAGAGACAAAGAATGGGGCCAAGGTAGATGAAGGTTCTGCCACTAATGGTGGGATGAAGTGAGATGTGATGCACAGTCAAAAGTCAAGTGAATCACCAGCCTTTTGTTCCATTCCTATTGCAGAATCAAATACTATGATTGCACTCTGCAGTGCCACCGCATGCTGAGCAGTAGCAACTGGTATCACAGGATGATGGACAAAGACCCAATCCCCTCAACTCCAAAAGGCAATCATACTGCTAAAGAAAGCTGCCAGGAAAGTCACAATCAGATACAGTGCTGTTGCTAAATTGCCCGCAAATGCATGCCAGCAAGACTGCATTTGAATTAGATCATCTATCCTGATCTCTCAGCTACAAGTGAATGCCCAGGGTAAGGTTTACCAATGGCAACTCACCAGAGATTATTTCTACTAAAAAATTACAGTAAGTTGATGTGCATATTGTCTTGGTTCCCACTTACAAGCAAATCACTCACTGCTGATGGAACTCTCATCTGTTGACTGCAGGTGACAAAGCACAGTACAAAAGATTTGTAGGACTCTCAGACTATTCTAAAATTTCTAGTATTTCTAACATATGCCCTGTGGGCAAGTGTTCAATACACATTACACACCTGAATGTCAATTTTATTGTCTGGCTTATTGCCTGAAACAAAAGTAAATGGGCACTGTTCTCAATTTATAATCTCTCTCATTTATTGAATCCTACTCTTCAGATTCATGTTACACACCATGAAGGTACTATATCCTGGTAACAGAAATGGATAATGATGCTTCAACACTGAGATGTAATTAAGTAAGTTTGCATTCACTCAATTTTTCCAATCAAACTTTTAACAAAAGATGTTTAGTAACTGGGGTTATCACAGGAAGGCTGGAACAGTGGAATGGACAATCTTCCACTTTTGGTACCAAAGTCAACATCCCACACCCACAGGTCAAAGGAGTGCTGGCTATAAAGCATAGCACTACACCAACAATATGCCTGAACCCCATCTTGTGAAAACTACATCTGCTTACATTAGTGTGAGTTTTCCCCAATTTTGTGCACAAACTAATCCTCCTTACTGTCTCTCTCTGTGAGATTGTTAATTTGTATGAAATTTTGCATCGTTTCGTATTGCAGGGCTGCATGCTATAGGAACTGAGTTATGATTGCCTAAACCCAATCAATAAAGAAATTTTGCAAAAAGCAGAGCAAAAAGCAGTTTTTATTCATTTGTGATGGATTCAAAGAAACGCTCAGGATCCCTTTCAAATGCAGTTGATCAACATACAAAATATGTTTTAATGCTGCATTTTAAACAGCTGGCATAATAAAGTTACACTCACATAGATGCATGTGGCCCTTATTGATCAGCAGTAACTCATGGCATTTGCCCCATCTTAGTCATAAAGTCATAGATGCAAGCCCCACTCCAGCAAATGAGCACATAATCTCGGTTCACACTTCAGTGTAGCACTGAGTGCTGCAATGCCACAGCTGTAGTTTTCAGATCAGACACTAAATCACAGCCCCGGTGTTGCGAAAGATGGGTCTGGCCATGTTGCCATGGAATGACCTAAGCAGTTGGACCATGCTGTACCATCTATCCCTCGTGGAAAAATTTATACAGAAAAACATCTTTGACCAAAAGTCCAAAAGGCAATGGTCCACATGTAACATCCTCGAGGCCTTGCAGGAAAAGGGGATGGTAGCTCATGTCAGATGGTTCCCTGAACAGCCTGTCAGGGTAAATTGGCAGAATGCCTCGTCAACATAACTTTCAAACAAGCACCAAGACATAGCTTGTCTGGTAGTAAGAAAGGTCCTCCCTGTCAGATCCTTCCTACATGGTTGGAGTCTCACGCCCCCCCCCATATGTTGCCCTCAAGGCGGCTCTGGTGGGGGACGGACCATTGTTCACCTCCTTCTGGAATGTGCCTTTGAAAAGAAGATATGGAGATAGATGCAGTGATTTTTGTTGAGGTTCATCCCGAGCATCTCTGTGACGCAGCACTCTGTCCTATATGGGCTATTCGCAGACACACACACCGAGATAAGCATCAACTGCAGCTGCAGAATCATCAACTCGTTGAAAGATGCCGTTTGGTCTGCCTGAAGCTTGCTGATCTTCCAGTGCAAAGGGCTGTCCTCAATCGTGTGTTGCAGACTGGCACATTCCAAGGTCCAGGACTACGTGCTCAGGGACGCACTAGAGCTTGAGGCAGCCACCACAGAGACACAGAGTGGTACAGTCACTGTCTAAGCCCTTTCAACCATAGTACACTGAAGGGCTGGAAAATTTGTAGAACCCTTCGGGCTGTATGCACAGAATGTACATTGTAAATATCAAGAATACTGAAATTGTATTGAGGCACCTCAGAGAGGAACATGCTGTATGGAGAAAAGTTGAATTCTATTCCACTTTCTGTAATTTTTCAATTTGACCTTTTTTTTGCCCTCAGGCAAACTCCTTGGGCTATATACCTGACATGGCAAGTATACTGTAAATATGAGGAGAAATTGCAATTGTATAGAGGTACCTCAGAGAGGAACATGCTGTATGGAGACAAGTCAAATCTTGTTGCACTATCTGTAATTTTCTAGTTGAAATGTTTCATAATGCATTCATACAAATTTTATGAATAAAGTATATTTTTGAGTAAAAAAAGATCCATGACACCATTTAAAGAACAGCAAAAAGGTTCTCCCAATGTCCTGGCCAATATTTATCCCTCAACCAACACCAATAAACCTACTTATTGCTGTTTGTGGAACATTGATGTGCAAACATTGACTGTCACATTACACTTGTACTTCACTTTGCGATATCCTAAGGATATGAAACATGCTCATTATTTATTTTCCTTATTTGGCGCATGAACATATGTGTTCAATGTGCCCTAAGCATGAAGCAATACCATGCAATTCATCATTCCCTCCATGGACCAGGCACAATCTACCTTACCACAGATCCAATCCAACTCACTGATCTCCCAAAGAAAGATTCAAGGTTTATTCTCATTTCCTCATCATCCTAAATCAGAATTATCTACCCACCTTCCATTTTATATCAATCCTTCCATCAACTGGCACCTTCTCCATTATATTTTTGTAGCAACTGAGCAAACACCAGTTTCAACATTTGGTTAACTCTGATTGTTTCTTAATCTTTCTTGTGTTTTGCTCCTCGACCTTTTTACTAATCATTCATCCAACTTTTTTTTTAATTATTTGGTTGTCCCCTCAAACCTGATACAATCCAAGCATTCACCCCAGCTCTTTCATCACTAACTGAAATATAACTCTTCCAAGCTGGATCTGAAACATTAACCCCACCACCGAGCCTCTGCAGAGCTCTTCCAACGTTAGGCATCCCAAGGCATTTGAGGAGGAAGCAGCAGGAAGAATAGACACCAAACCAAAAAAAAATAAACTTTCAGAAAGTTAAGGGAAGGTCAAGTCAAAAAGGTGGTTTCTGACGAAATTGAAAGGAGGCAGGGAGAGATAGGCATCAACTCCTCCGGCACATACAGTGTACAAAGAGAGGAAAAGTCCTTCCACTCTCAACCTTGGAGTTGATTTTTCCAGTCCCGAGTTTCGAAACGGGCCAGCCGACATGAAGAAACGTTGGGGGAAGCTCAGAGCCGAAAAGCAACACAAAAATATCCGCCCAGGCCAAATCACCAAAAAAGTGACGGTGTGATCTGCTGACAGATCCGCTGTGTCTTCCCAGAGTTTTCTGCTTCTGTTCCTTATAATCCCTAAAATAGGTCGGAAAATCGGTTCAAATTCAACAAGTGCTTACACTGGGCTAAGCACTGCCCAGCGCCAGCGCCAGTGCCAGCGCCAGCGCCCTCCCCTTACCAAACAACCACCGACTCTCAGGAGTTTTAAGACGGACGCAAATATGGCAGTCTGGCTAGAATTCGTGCCGAGCGCTAAAGAACAAACATTACCACAAAAAAAGCTTTCTCCTTTACATAACAGGAAACATAAAACATATATACATATGCAGGTTAATGCAATCGGATTTAATTTCAAGCCTAAAAATATAAATTCCAATCCATCGCCTTGCCTTGTAAATACACACCGGCTGTAACGAGTCAAAGCAAACCTCACTTACCACATTGAATGGTGATTGATCGATCCATGCACTTGAACAATTGTATCACAAACGATCGTGACACCCCCCGCCCCCCTTAAAAAAAACACCTAGATTTCCCTCAAGGTTTAAAGTGGCTCTACATGCAGAGTAAGGCGAAAGCTGACGTGCTTCGCATCCCTTTGCTCCAAATGAAACAAAAGCTCCTCTAGACTTTAAAAAAAACCTAAACTGACAGGTGAGGTTGTATCTGCCCAAACCCGTTGCTGTATTTGCATATTAAGCACACATGTCCAAAAGCTGGCGCTCCAGTCACCGTTCCCGCCCTGGGGACTGCCTGCTGTCCCTTCCTTCCATAGTCAATTTAAGGTTGGTTTCTTGCACTGTGCCTTTGAGCTCTCCCTGACACTATTAGGCACCTATGGGATTTGGATGTAAACTTGTTTTGCGTGTTCATGTAGACCATTTTAATTCAGAGGTTTCAAGCTCCTTCCACTCTGCTGTAAGAAAGCAGAATTATCGTCTCCTGAACGGGTCGGACAAGTCAAAATTCAGCACGATTAGAAATGTTAGAATCGCCAATGGCTCTACAAATTGGCGGAACTCAGAGAGAACATTGAACCTCCTTAAGAAGGCAGGGGTCCTAATTACCCTGGGTATCAAATTCGAAACTGTACATTTTACAACACTGAAGTGGTTCATTCTGAACCAACCCGAAGCTGCTCAAAGCTAGCCGGGCTGTAAATCGGAAATGATCCACCTGGGGCATGTGCATTTATTGTGGATCGTTTAAGCCATCAGTTGTAAAAGAAAACATACCTTGATTCTGATCCGTGCCGACTGCAGTATCTTGTTTCGTGGAGACCCTAGTGAATGTCGTAAGACTGAGCGAAATCCCGCCCAATAGGAGGGAGCAATTCATAAAATGCGGAGAGAATTCAAGTAAGAATTTTTAAACTTGGGTTGAATAGTACTTATCAGGTCCGCAGTACAGATCCAAAAAACAGACCTGAGCAGCGCCTTCTCTCTTATTCACACACACACACACACAAACCGTTTGGGTACAGCACAGATGGAGAGAAGTGAGAAATGAATCTACTTATTAGTCAAGTCTAGAAGTATGGATGAGGATTTCAACCTCTTCGGTCCAACATTGGCACTGACCACCACTGCCATTGCCTACCAAGCCAGAGTGGTAATGTAGCTGCCCTTCCAGTGGCCAGAGTCAGGATCGAGGACATCACAACAGGCCTCCACTGTGTCCAAAATTTTTGACATGAACATAATACAAATAATAATCATTTGCATTTATATCAGACCTTTAATGTAATTAAACATCCCAAGGTGCTTCACATCAGGCCACGTTAGGTCAGATTACCAAAAGCTTGGTCAAAGAAGGAAGTTTTAAGAAGTACCTTGAAAGAGACATGGAGAAATTTAGGGAGGGAATTCCAGAAAATCGGGCAAGGGCAGCTGAAGGCACAACCACTCGTGGTTTAAAATCAGGGTTGTTGAAGAAGCCAGAAATAGATGAGAAAAGGTATCTCAGAGATTTGTGGGGCTGGCGGAGGTTACAGTGATGGGGAGCAGAGAGACAGGGCCATGGAGCAAATTAAAAACAAGGAAAAGAACTTTTAAATCGAGGGATTGCTTGACCGGGAGCCAGGATAGGTCAGCGAGCACAGAAGTGGTGGGTGAATGGGACTTAGCGTGAGGAAAGACACAGGCAGCAGAGCTTTAGATGATCTCAGGTTTACAGAGGGCAGAATGTGGGGGCCAGGCAGAAGTGCATTGGGATCATGGAGTCTAGAGGTATAGATGAGGATTTCAGCAGTAGGTGAGCTGAGACAGGGATGGGGTTGGGCAATGTTGAGGTTGAAACAGGTGGTCCTATCCCTCTGGTAGTTTTGTCATGCGATCTCCCACCTCCAAATGCACCCATTAGTAAAATGGCCTCTTTCCCCATCTACAATATTTTTATAACTAATAAACACAAGTATTCAAAGGAAATAAAAATATAACTATTTAATGCACTAATGATTTTCCTCCTGAGCTGTTGCAGCACTTTCCTGAAGATTAATTCCTGGAGACTCCAGGATAATTCTGAATGGTCGGTAACCTTAGGCCCCACTGACATCGCACACACTATTTAATTTGATATAAGATGCCTACATTTGCATACATAGTGCCTCAGAGTCTGGCTTTGTAGGACGTCATTTTGCGTTACCTGACCATGTATTCAACAGGCATGTTACATAGAAACATAGAAAATAGGAGCAGGAGTAAGTCATCCAGCCCTTCAAGCCTGTTCCGCCATTCAAGATGATCATGGCTGATCCTCTATCTCAATGCCATACTCCCGCTCTTTCTCCATACCCTTTAGAGTCCAGAAATCTATCTATTTTCTTCTGAAATATATTCAGCAATTTGGCCTCCACAGCCTTCTGTGGTGGAGAATTCCATAAGTTCAACACCCTCTGAGTGAAGAAGTTTCCCCTCATCTCAGTCCGAAATGACCTATCCCATATCCTGAGATTGTGACCCCTTGTTCCAGACCCCCCAGCGAAAGGAGACATTGGGCGGAATCGTCCCAGATTTGCACTACGGGCGGTAACGAGTGGGTAAAATGTCTGTAATGGCAGCTTTTCACACCGTATCATCCCAAACCAGCCGCATTAATTATGCATTCTCAGGTTACACACTGTTTCCATGGTGGGCGGGCTCCAATTCGCCTGCCACACCATCACGCCAAACACCATATTTAAAGTACAGCTCTGCTTCCAGCCCAGGACTGCAGCAAAGAAGACATGGTCCTGAAAGGCAAGATGACTGTGGCTCTTGAACGCCTTTTGGATGTCGTGGGGGCCCGCTGGAGGTTATTGAAAACTTCACATCTCTAGGCTCTACAATCAAAAGCAATCCGTCATTTGATGCTGAAACCAGCAAACACATCACAAAAGCTGCAGCTGTTATGTCCAAGCTGATTAAGAAAGTGTGGAGCAACAACAATCTGCCTGAGAATACCTAACTGCAAGTCTGCCAAGCCTACAGCCACAACACACTCCTCTGTGTTGGTGAGACCTGGACAACGTATGCTGCGCAGGTGAAAAGCCTAAACAGTTTCCACTTTCACTGTCTCAGATGTATCCTTGTCATAAAAACAGCAAAATGCTGGAAATATTCCGCAGGTCTGGCAGCATCTGTGGAGAGAGAAGCAGAGTTAGCTTTTTGAGCTGAATATGACTCTTCAGAGTTCTGAAGAAGAAACATATTCAGCACAAAATGTTAACCCTGTTTCCCTGTTTCTCTCTCCAAAGACCTGCTAAGTATTTCCAGCACTTTTTGTTTTTCTTTCAGGTTTCCAACATTCACAGTATTTTGCTTTTATTTTAGTTCCTCAGCGTCTCTTGGCAGGACAAGGTCACCAACTCAGAGGTTCTGGAATGTGTTAATTCCATCAGCAATACACTCATTGCAAAGCCAATGATGCCTGCGCTGGCTTGGCCAGATTCATCAGATGGATGTCGGCCGTATTCTCAAAGGCTTTCTGTATGGTCGCTGCACTATTAAGTCATAATCTCTTGGGTATGCAAACATCTGCTACAAGGAGGCCTGTAAGTGAGATATGAAGATAGCAGACATTGACACTGACAGTTGGGAGACAGTCACTGATGGCGGTGACCCCTGGAGGCCAACTGTTTAGAAGCGCATTGGAAGAGGTAAGAAGAAACATAAAGCTCAGCTGGCTGAGAAGAGGGCCCAGAGAAAACAAAGGCCAGTGAATCAGGCCCCCTTCTCAATCCACTATCTTCCACTGCAGCAAATGTGACAGAGACTGCCATTCCAGCGAGGGGCTCCTGAGCTACACTTGGTGATACTTAACACAAAGTTGACCATCATGGCGCAAACCAACATCTAAGGAAGTCTGCCACTGTATGGTTTACTGAAGTGATCAGTGGGATTCAGTACATTCTGGGCTCTAATTTGAAATTTTCAACTGAACCACGGTCTCAACAGCTTTTTGGGGCCAGAGTGTTCCAAATTTCTACTCTTTGTGTGAAGAAGTGCTTTCGTCGGCCTTGAATAGCCCAGATCCAATTTGAACCGGCCGCACAAGTTCCAGGATTGGTCAAATTACAGTCCAGTTAGTCCAGTAGTAATTACAGAAGTGGTGTACTCTGTGAAGCCTGTGTGGCAGAAGTATCACAAAGGTTGAGGCATTAGTTGGTGGCAAAAGAACTTTAAAAATTGGGAATGTGGAGGGGCACATACAATTCAGTGAAGCTGCTGCCAATACCATAGTTGATGCATCTTTTAGATCTTGATCGTTCCTTGCTGCTTTGTTTTTCAATTACACATCAAATACTTTGTGGGACTGGTCGTCTGCTGCATAGCATGAGAATCAATACTTACTAGTCTTGTTAAGTCTTGCTAACTTTGCTGACAGACAAGTCTTGTAAGTAAAGAAACATTTTTAGTTATTTTAATTAATAGTGAATGAACTAAATAGATAAGGACCTATTATTAATGGTATTTGCCTGTAGATTTAATTTTCCTTTTAAATAATAATACTTCTAGTATCATAGCTACAGAATAAATTCATAATATTAACTTGCATCAATTCCCATTGGCATATTTGTGTCCTATTAAAAGTTGATGATGCTCTTCTGGGTTTGTAAATTTTTTGGTGATTAGCAATGAAATATTTCAGGGAGAATTATGTCTCCCTAACATTGCAGTACTTTCACAATCAAAGTGTTACAATACCACACTAAACCACATTAAAGAAAAACAATTATTGAAAGCCACACCTTTACTGTATTAAATGTTTTTGGTTGTTATGGTGGAATGCACAAGGCATTTTCAAATTAAACCAACATGGATCTGTTCCAGGAAAGTATCATTTAATCACTTCTACAAACTATTGTGGTTGTCTCCTACATTACAACAGTGACTACACTTCAAAAAGGGTTTTGGAGACCTGAGATCACGAAAGGCACTATATAAATGCAAGATCTTTCTTTCTAGAGAGTATTTAAATTATCTTAGTTTAAAATTATAATTAAGAATTTGCTGTCATACTTATTGTACAGAGTTGGGTGACAATTAATATGATGTTCAAACTGTCTGTTTTAATAGTCATTTGGTAGTACAGAACTTAAGTATTGCTGAAAAAAGATACATGTCTAAGCTTTTCGTCTTGCACTAATCAGGATTCCTGCAAGAGAGTGCTTAGCACACTCTTCACATACATTATAAGTTGTTACCTTCCCCTTATACTGGTATTTTTGCAAGTGTCCTGATGAGTGCAAGACAAAAAGCTTAGACATGTCTGTCTTTTCAGCAATCCTCAAGTCTTTTTCAAATAGATTATATGAAGCTGGAAATATGTTACTTAGGGTACTGCATTCTTTTCATTTTTGCGGAATTGCAATTTTGATGAGCCTGCATGAAACTTGTGATTAATTAGCTAGTAACTGCCTTGATTAAGGTTAAGTAGATCTGAAAATTAGCCTTCAAAATAACTTTTCAAAAGTTATTCAGTGCATTTAAACTGTTGTGAAACCTAAACATGTTCTTAGACTTGTTTCATCTGTTCCAATGCAATAAAAAGACTAGCTTAAAGCAGAATACTGTAGATGCTGGAAATCTGAAATTAAGACTGGAAAATGCTAGAACATTTGTAGAGAGAAGAAGGTAGCAGTAATATTACAGCTCATTCCGTGGTGAAATGATTTTAGTGTAAAGATGTTATTTGCTTTAAGATCACTTTACCATGGAAATCAGAATAGATTCAAATAGGTAGGTGTCATCCAATTCAGGTCAAAAATCTCACTTACATTTCACATGAGGCCACTAAAGTTACTTTTGCCTCAAAATTATATATCTTCATTTTTGTGGTGGTGCACATAGCAATGAGTTAGAACACCAACGATTCATTCCCACAGAGTAGAACAGATGTAACTTCACTCAGTTCTCAATCTGAGTAATTGGGGGTTACAGTGTCACTTTTTTGCAGAAGAAAATCAAGAAGAGTCAAAACCAGGGGGTTGTGCAGAATCGTGCTGAATGGTACTTGACACCATTGGCTGCTGGCTACAGGGACTCAAAGAGAAGCCTGTGAGCACTGAACTTTGCTTGTTACCATCCAAGTTACTTTCTAAAAAAAACTTTTTATATTGCTGAGAAAATGAGAGTTATGTTCATTAATATTCTAATATCCAAAACCGGAAAAATAATACAGTTGGCCACCCTGAGCATTTCTAAATTTTAAAATTAAAATTGGTTTTGCACCACTTAGAATTATAGCGCAATCTGACTGACACTGAAGCAATGCAAGACTACCTCCTGTAGGCAGTCTCATCGTAAGGACGCATTCAGAAGTAATGCTAGTTTAGCTGCAGCCGAACTGTACATTTTGTGTCATTTTAAACCATTTCACAGAAACCTAATGTGTGAAGGATAACTGCTCTATTATTGAAGGCAGGAAGGAATGGAGATCATAGCAGCTGGAACACTGTATCGCGTCTCAACACTGTGACAACACCAAATATGTAGAGGCATATAAATATATAATTACAGTGTGATTCATGCTTGCTGCCACATGCTTGCTCATTCCCTTTTAACTAAGTTGTGGTCAAACTGCCACAGCCTGTTGTGGTTTTGATGCAAAACTGCAATATGCCATCAGGATAATTTTACAACTCAAGGTTTCTATAAACTACCAAGAAAAATTATATGCCTTAAAAAATCAATTAGAAGTTCAGCAAGGGATTAAGTGATGTATAGTTCATATTTAGAGCAGTTTATGAAGCAGAACTCTAATGAATGTAGGCTCCACTGAACTATTTTCATAAAAGACATCTTTGAAATCCAATACCTAAGAAGTTTTACCTGCAGTTTATCATTGCAGCTTAAAATCCCAAGCATCTACGGTGAGAATTGGGATACTCTGAGTACTGTCTTCGATTTTACTAGTTCAGTGAATTGTAAGTTGCATTTAATTCAGTTCCTTTCCATAACATAAAACCAAGCTACGGAAGTAAGAACATTTTTAAAAATTGCTTATTCATGTTCGCCCCGTTGTGCCTTTCAACCCTCTTGTATTCCTAAATTGTTCAATTTTAAGGGAGGTGTAGGAACAGAGAACCTTGGGGCATATGTGCACACACAACTCTTTGAAGGTGGCAAGACGAGTTGAGAAAGCTGGTAAAAAGGCATATGGAATCCTTGGCTTTATAAGTAGAAGCACACAGTACAAAAGCAAGGAAGCTGCTAAACCTTTATAAAACATTGGTTAGGCTGAGCGAGAATATTGTGGCCAATATTGTGCCAAACCTTAGCAGGATGTCAAGGCATTAGCAAAGGTGCAGAAAAGATTAACTAGAAAGGTACCAGGGAAGAAGGACTTCACTTAAATGAAGAGAAACTGAGGTTGTTCTCCTTACAGCATAAAAGGTAAAGAGGAAATTTGAATAACACGTTCAAAATCATAAAGGTCCTTGATAGATTGAATAAGGAGAAGCTGTTTCCAGTGGCAAAAAGGTCAGTGTCCAGAAGACACAGATTTAAGGTGATTGTCAATAGAACCAGAGATGGCATGAGGGACAAATTCCTTATGCAGTAAATTGTGATGATCTGGATGCACTGCCTGAAAGGCAGTAGAAACAGATTCAGTAATAACTTCCAAAACTTGCAGTGCTCTGGGAAAAGAGCAGGAGAATAGGACCAACTGGAGAAACTCTTTCAAAGAGCCAGCATAGGTATAACAAAAGCAAAAAACTGCAGCTGTTGGAAATCCAAAATAAATGATGGAAATACCAGCCGGCCTGGTACCATCTGTGGAGGGAGAAACAGAGTTAACGTTTTGAGTCCAGATGACTCTCCTTCAGAGCTTCACCCTAAATAAAGCCCTGTTATTACAGGCTCCTTCCCCTCTACAGTCCAAGTGACAGTCAATGCAGTCTAATATCATATTAATGCGAAATTTAAGTGCACTCACGCTGACTAAGAATCTGTCCTGAATAAATGGAGTGCTCACAATGCTCAGCAACCACAGTCCAGCTGGGCAGTTCTCAAATAGCAGAGGTGAAATTAGAAGCAAGTACTGTACCGATAAGAAAGAATTTTCATTTACATCTCTATAGCATCTTTCATGATCTCAGGATGTTTCTAATGTTCCTATTACCTATTAAGTACTTTTTGAAGTTGTGGGAAACATAGTAGACATTTGCACACAGCAAGGCCCCACAAACAGCAATGTGACAATTACCAGCTAGTCTGTTTAAGTGATCTAGAAAAATAAATATCGACCAGGTAGCTGGGGTGAGCTTCCATTCTGTTCGTCAAAATACTGTTATGAGATCTCTTACATCCACCTGAGAAAGCAGGTGGGCCTCAGTTTAATATCTAATCCAAAAGGTGACATCTCTGACAGTGTATCACTCCCTCAGTACTGCACTGGGATGTTAGCCTAAATTTTGTGCTTAAGTCTCATGGTAAGGATGAACAGCCATTTCAAAGGATATTGCTAGGACTAGCACAGTAAAGATAAAATCACATGCCACAATACACTGATACAAGTGTATGCACCATAATAGATTAAAGCAAATGTATCACAAACCTTGAGCTCACAGCACATGCAGTTAGAGGAGGTTGAGCGAAAGAGGATACTCATTCTGTGGTCTAACATGTGTCTCAGAATACATAGTAACAGAGGTAGGCCATTCAGCCCCATCAAGCTGCTGCACCATTCAATTACAGTTTTGCATCAAACCACAACAGGGGATGGCAACACTTTGATTGCATCTTATTTAAGCTTGGAATGAATAAATGTTCAGCAGTAAGCATTAACTACACTGTTATCATGACTGATTTGTATCTCAACTCCATTTACTCCATATTACTTATCAAAAATCTAACAATCACGGCCCTTAAAGCTCCAGTTGTCCTAGTAGCCTCAGCATTTTGTGGGTGAGAGCTGTTCTCTTGTTTCTATTACCCCATCAAAAGGAAAAGTTTCTTTGAAACTATCCTATTCAACTTTTTTCAACATTTTAAACAACTCCATCCCTCAATCTTTGATACTCAAGGGACTATAAGCCAAATTTATGCAACTTGTCCTCATAATGTAACTCTCTTAAGTCCCTACATTTAGACAGCAACATATACTTCACAAAGTACATAGAACCTTAAAACCATAGAAGAGTTCCAGTGTAGAAAAAGGCCATTCAGCCCATCATGTCTGCACCGGCCAAAAAGAGGAAAAGGAAACAGCTGCTTATTTTAATCCCACTTTCTGGCACTTGGTCCTTATCCTTGCAGGTTGCAGCACTTAGATTCGGATCCGGTTACTTTTTAAATGAGTTGAGCATTTCATCCTCAACCACCAACTTAGGCAGTGAATTCCAGATGTCCTCCACCCTCTGGGTAAAAATGTTTTCCTTCATGTCCCCTCTAATCCTTCTACCGATCACCTTAAATCTATTCCCCCTGATAATTGATAATCATCAGCTAGGGGAAACAGAAGTCTTTCCTGTCTACCCTATCTAGGGCCCTCATAATTTTGTACATCTCAATTGGGTCACCCCGTAGCCTCCTCTGTTCCAAGGAAAACAATCCTAGCCTATCCAATCTCTCCTTATAGCTGCAATTTTCAAGCCCTGGCAACATTCTTGTAAATCTCCTCTGCACTCTCTCCAGAGCAATGATGTGCTTCCTGTAATGTGATGACCAGAACTATACCCAAAAATCTAGCTGTGGCCTAACCAGCATTTTATACAGTTCCATCATTACATCCCTGCTTTTGTATTCAATGCCCCACCCAATAAAGGAAAGCATTCCAAATGCTTTCTTGACCACCTTATCTACCTGTCCTGCCACCTGCAAGGACCTGTGGACATGCACTCCAAGGCCTCTCACTTCCTCAACCCCTCTCGATGACTTCCCATATATTGAGTATTCTCTTGCTTTGTTTGAAATGCATCACACTTTTCTGGATTGAATTCCATTTTTCGTTTTCCATTGATGTCATTCTGGAGTCGACAGCTATCCTCTTCAATATCAGCTGCATGGCTAATTTTTGTGCCATCTGCAAATTTCCCAAGCATGCCTCCCACATTTAAGTCTAAATCATTAACATATACAACAAACAGCAAGCGCCCCAACACTGAGCCCTGTGGAATACCATTGGAAACCATTTGCTGTTCACAAAAACATCCATTGACCATAACCCTTTGTTTCCTGTCACTGAGCGAATTTTGGATCCAACCTGTATCCCATGAGATCTCACTTTGCTGACCAGTCTGCTATGTGGGACCTTGTCAAATGCCTTACTGAAATCTATGTAGACAACATCCACTGCACTATCCCTCCTTGTTACCTCCTCAACAAATTCTATTACATTAGTAAGGCACCATTTTCCCCTAACAAAACCATGCTGACTATCCCCGATCAATCCGCGCCTTTCTAAGTGACAGTTTATCCTGTCTCCTAGAATTGTTTCCAATAATTTGCCCACCACCAAAGTCAGGCTGATCGGCCTATGATTTTCTGGCCTATCCCTCACACCCTTTTTAGATAATGGTACAACATTCACATACCTCCACCTCCAGGGACCTCGCCCATATCTAATGAGGATTGGAAAATGTTCCTCAGAGCATCTGCTATTTCCTCCCTGGCTTCCTTCAACAGCCTGGGATACAATCCATCTGGCCCTGGTGATTTATCCACCTTCAAGGATGCCAGTCCCTCTGGTACTTCCTCTCTCACTATGCTTATTGTATCTAATATTTCACACTCCTCCTCTTTAACTAGAATGTCTGCATCATCCCTTTCCTTAGTGAGGACAGACACAAAATACTCATTGAGAACCCTGCCCACATCTTCTGCATCAACCCCTAAGTTACCATGTACATCTCTGATAGGTCCTACCTTTTCCTTAGTTATTCTCTTGCTCTTAATGTACTGGTAAAACCTGTTAAGATTTTCTTTGATTTTACCTGCCAATATTTTTTTGTATCCTCTCTTTGCTTTCCTAATTTCCATTTTTACTTCATCCCTGTACTTTCTATACTCCTCTAAGCTTTCTACAGCATTAAGTCTTTTGTGGTTGACAGGATCACAACCAAATATCATTGTGACCCTCAGTTTATAGATAATGAAAGCAAAATACTGTGAATGCTGCAGATCTGAAATAAAATCAGAAAGTGCTGGAAAAACTCAGCAGGTCTGGCAGCATCTATAGAGAGAGAAGCACAGAAACAGAGGGGAGAATTTTCTCCCTATCAGACGGGCCGGTCGGCAGGGGGCACGGGTGGGCACGGAGCCAATCGGGCTGTCTGTGGCAGCGGGACTGCAATGGCCGCCGGGTCCAATGGTGACCCGGCGATCTGTTTAAAGAGCGGGCAGGCAGCCTTCCAAAGGCTGTCAACCATGGCCAGCAGAAGGGATCCCGGGAGCGCTGCTGGTGAGCAGGCCAGGCAGGAGGGCAGGCCAGCGGGGTACTGTGCCCCTCGCTTCTCAGACAAGTGCCTTGCTGCCCTCCTCGAGGAGGTAGCAGCACGGCGTGAGATCCTCGTGCTGAGAGACAGGAGGAGGAGGCCCCCCCACATGACCAAATGTGCCTGGGAGGAGATGGCAGAAATTGTCAGCTCACAGGATGTGGTGCCAAGCACCAGAGTTCAGTGCCGCAAGCGCTTCAATGACCTATTGCGATCGGGAAGGGTGAGTGCCATGTTGGCATGGGTCACTTAACACAACAGTTAGGTTTCTCCCACTGGCAACCCCCCCCCCCCCCCACACACCCCACACAACCACCACCTCAACTCTGAATGTAGTTACTGCACCGAATCATTCACGGCATGTGGCCTTTGCTGGGTGGGCCAGCATTTATTGCCTATGCTTATTTCACCCTGAGAGGGTGGTGCTGAGCTGGGTTCTGTATCTGCTGCATGTGGTAGACTTACATCCACAGTACTGTTCTGGGGTGACCTCAAGGGTCTGCACCTAGGCGGAGTGCTGCAACTCTGAAACATGTCAAAGTTAGGCTGCTGAATGACTGGGAGGGGAACTTCCAGGTGGCGGGGCACCCATCCATCTGCTGCCCTTGGCGATCCACGTGGTTGTGCTTCCTTGCTTTGGAAGGTCACACAGTGTGGGTGGCAAATATGATGGAGGCAGCATCGGGGCAAGGGAGTCAGACCTGGCTGCTTGGGGTGAGTGTACAACTTCTCCAAGGTCACAAGTCCTATGAGCCCTGTAATGTTTCACTCAGGTGGGGGTGGCAGGGATACAATGGCAATCCAGGTACAGCGGGGACTAATCAATGCTCCTCTCACCTTTACAGGAGAAGACTGCCCACAATAACGCAGAGCGGATGCAGTCTGGCAGAGGGCAGGCACAGTTGGCGATTATAACCAGATATGAGCAGGAGGCTCTGGAGCTGGAGAGGTGCCCTGCACCTAGGTCCACCAGTAGTGGTGAGGCTGGGATGCCAGGGGTAGGTAAGAGTGCCGTGCACTGAAATCACCATGTCTGTCCTTGCAACCATTCCACTGTTGACTGTTTAGTGATGTAAGCTTCCAACATGGGTTTCCCATTGATTCTAGAAGGAGAAGCACATCCTGATCCAGGGTCCAGTCATGTACATTGACATTGTCTCAACTTCAAACAGTTAGGTTGAGATTCAAGATACACATGTAAGTGAGAGATGAACCAATCACATTGTTTTGAAAAACAAATGTAGAGTTCCTGCATTGAGTGACGTAGCAATTAAAAGAGAGCTGTATTCAGTTGTGACAAAGTATCTTCTGTCCACTGCTCCCTCCCTCCTCATTGGCCACAATTTTCTGGTCGCTGAGCGAGGGGAAGGGCCTGCTCGCCAACGCAAAAAATAACGCGGGATGACACCAGGCGGAACTCCCGACGTCACCCCACCCCATTTAAATTTTCAGGTAGGCAGGGGCTCAGCAGAATCAGCTGTTTGCCTGCCAACCTGTCAATGGCCAATTGAGGCCATTGACAGAGCCATTAAACTAATTAGTGGACTTGCCTGACCAATCTTAAAGTTGGAGGGTAGGCCGGGAACCCTGGCAGGAATTAGAAAAAGCAAGAAACCTCATCCACAGGCAGGATGAGGTTTCATGTAGGTTTTAAAAAATTTAATTAAAGCGAATGTAAAAGTTATGGACATGTCCCAGCTCATGTGACAGAGCCACATGAGGGAATTTTTTTTTTCTTATTCTTTAGATTTTTATTGTGGAGCCGATCTCCCTGAGGCAGCACTTAGCCTCAGGGAGATGAGTGCGCTCTTTCATGAGCATGTGTGAAAGAGCACACTCTTGGCTCAGGGAATCCCACCCCCCTGCCCGCACAGGGAGTGCATAGTGCTTCCGTGCAGACGTCACGCTGGGCGGGCCTTGATTGGCCCACCCACGTAAAATGGCAGCCCCAATTGGAGGCATGCTTCCGCACGCCCGCTATTAAACATCCCCCCCCAACGGGGGGAAAATTCTGCCCATTAGCTGAACAGGTGTCAGTAATGTATAAAACCTTTCCTGTGCCATTCCTACTTATTGTTGAGATTGTTATTGGCAAGTCTACCTTTATTTTAGAAAGCCTACTTAACTACATTGATAATCAGCAACCTGCAGTAGTTGCATACTTCCTGCCAATGTGTGTATGACACTTTGTCGTCCCAACTCATCATCAACGATATTGGTTAGCACTGGGTCAGTTTTGCATAGCAAATGGTTAGAGGTAGCATGGGGCTGGCAAAAGTCCAAGACTATAATCATTTGAAATTTTATCAATGTCATTTCTGAGAAAGAGGAAAGAGTGGTGCTGAGACAAATAATTTTGAATTCAGAAAGTAAATAACGATGGTGAAGGAAATGGTGTAGGGAAGGGAAAATATATTTACTTTCAAAGTTAAATAAAATGAGTGGGCTGCATTTGGGTCTCTTAATGTTAAGCTAAAAGAGCATCAGAGAAACTAAGCTTTAAAATAGTTCCCATTTAAAATTAGTTAATGGAACAGAATGTTATCTCGTGCAGTAAATGTCCAGCTAAAGTATTCTATTAAAAAAATTGCATTCCTGATTCAACATAAGGCTATAAAAGGATATGAGATACAAAATTTGTCACAAGGCCAAATTTAGGAAGAGCCTGAGTAGATTCTGTTCAAGGAACAAAACTAAAAGGGTGAAGACAGATAAGTGGAATACCTTTTTTATGTTTTTATAGCAAAAGGATATCTGATCTGCCACATGCAAGGAAAAGAAAATCCCTACTGAGTTTCCCTTAACAACTCTCAGTATAGGCTGTGCAGACTTCACTCCACTGCACAGAAACAACATAATTATGCTTCCGATAGAAAGAGATCTGGGGACAATAAACAATGGAAACAAGCAACCAGAGATACATTTAAAGTATAATATAATGTACTTGTCAGCCAGGAAAGAGGGGTGGTCACTAGGGTTTATCCTGCAATGAATATGATTATTCCATCTCCCTCCATTATTATTCCTCCGCTCAAGTTGCTGATTCCCAATGGCGTATGGTGCCATGGAAGATGTTGCATTTTCTTCCCCTGCAAAGGATGCCTTCATTTTACATTTCAAGGAGAGATATTTTTTGCTCTCGGTATGAAATGGCCTTTTAGATACTTATCTGAAAACTGAAGGGAGCCTTGGCACAGCAAGAGTTTCAAGCCTTTGAAACTGGAATGTCTTACCTGTTTTTATCCTTCTGTGAATATATGCCTTTAGATGAATTACAAATCAAGAATTGCAATTCCACCACCCACCACCCCCCCACCGAGTCAAAACTATAGTTTTTCAGGAGTCAGACTTATTTTTGTGGATCTGAGATGCTGGATTTTTGTACATGGTCAGGAAAACATCTGTTTTAAATTTATCAAATCTCTTCATGTAGTCTTGAAAATGTCCATCAAATTGCCCTTTGGTCTTCTCTTCCCAAGGACCAAGTTACATAATTGCTCTCCATAATTGACTCCTTAAGAGCTCTAATAGTAACCTTGCAGCTCATGCCTGAATTCCCTTCAATAACATAGCATCTCTTCTTGAACAACAAAAATGGTGCTGGTCTAAAAGTGCTCTCTCCTGGTCACCTCAATTTTTATGCCTTAGGGCTTAACATTTTCTTTGGTTCCTTTACAGTTTGATGACACCCAGCAAGATCGCTCCAAAAAGAATCTTGCATGATAATTATTACAACCTTTGATCATTGGCTTTCACTGGTTTCTAAGCAGCTCCTACATCAAGTCATACATTTCACAGTAACGTAGGGATGTAGCCACAATCAAATTCAGTTGGCCAAGTGTTATCTGACCAATCAAAACCAAAAAGATCCAGTGGCCTTGCAAGGAGACCTGATATCAGAGTTGAAGACATTCAGTTGTGATCAGCATGTATTCTGTAGCGGCAAGGAGCCAATCAGCTTGGTGATCAGCCCATGTGTTTGCCCACTGGATGAAACTGCTGATTAGTGAAGTTGTTATGGCTGGTTCATAATACACGCTCAAGACTTGCAGGCACCTATTCCAATAAGATACACAAAAGGATTGAGAACTGTGGGGTTCGGGGTTTGTGTGGTGTAAACTACAATAATACCACTGGTGGTTGGAAGTGGGAATTGGCTCCAAAAAACTTGAAGCACAAGAATGACTGGTGCTAGCCTTTACGTTCAATAGAAGAAGAACAAATACATTTAGTGAAGGACGCTCCTTGGTCTGCCTGAAACTTGTTGGCCTTCCAATTCAAAAGAGTTAGCCACAACTGAGCGTTGCAGACTGGCACATTCCAAGTCCAGGACTCCATACTGGGGGATGCACTAAGCTTGGAGCAGGAGCCACAGAGCACAATGAGGAAAGGCAATAGTACACTGAGGGGCTGGAAGCTGTGTAGAACCCCTCGGGCAGTATGCCTGACATGGAATGCATATTGTAAATATCAAGAATATTGCAATTGTACTGAGGCAGCCCAAAGTGAAACAAGCTGTGGAAAAAAGTTGAATTTTATTGCACTGTCATGTTCAATTTGAAATGTTTTGGAATATACTTTTATAAATTTTATGAATAAAGTATATTTTTGGGGAAAAAAACAAGACAGAAGCGGCAGTTTGATCAACTGGCTGACTATATTCAATTACGTGCTGATAAGCCTATCTAGTGGCAATGTTACTGGTCTAGTAATCCAGAGGCCCAGGTTAATGCTCTGGGGACACGGGTTCAATACCCATCACAGCAACTGGTGGAATTTACATTCAATTAATAGATCTTGAATTGACAGCTATTCTCAGTCATGGTGACCATTAAACTTTCATCAATTGTTGTAAAACCCATCTGATTCACTAATGTCCTTTAGGGAAGGAAATCTGCCATTCTTACCTGGTCTGGCCTACATGTGACTCCAGACCCACAGCAATGTGGTTGACTCTTAACTGCCCTCTGAAATGGCCTAGCAAGTGACTCAGTTCAAGGGCAGTTCAGGACGGGCAACAAATGCTGGTCTTGCCAGGGATGCCCACATCCCATGAAAGAATAAAAAAAACCTGTGGTGTAATTGTAAGTAAGGAGAACTTTCAGTCACAATATTGTAAGCTACTCATCCTATGGGCTGAATAATATGGTCATGTGCTGAAGGTGGGAACGGAACCAGATGTCGGCAGAGTTCCAACTTCCAGGCCTGCCGTCGGACTGCACCTGATAATACAGCAATTGCCATGAGTTAGGGGCAAGGGTGGATTACTGACTGTCATCCCTCCCAATGAGTGCTGGAGGGTGGGATGTGCAATCTCTGAGGCTGCAGACCATGAGCCAGAGCAAAGTTATGGCCAGCACTTTAAGGGCCCCCTGGCATGGGACAGTGTCAGGTGACCCATCGGATGATCAATCCATTGCATCTACTGTACATAGTGAAGATTTGTGCATTTATGCAAACCGAAGGAACAGCACCTCATCTTCCGAATAGGCACCTTACAGCGTTCTGGATTTAACATTGTGTTCGTAACTTCAGACCATGAACTTTGCCCTCCATTTTGAATTTTTTTCCCAACCCCCTCCCTCTACAGGGCCAGTCTGTAACTTGTTCTTATGTTTTACTTCCAGAGAGTGCTGATCCTTTGTCTGCTAGTAACACATTCTGCTATCTCACCTTTTTGCCACTATTAGCACCTGCCTTAGCCTTTAACATTATCATTTACCATTCTCTTTGTCCTGTGTCTGTCTCTCCTGAGTTCCCACCTATCCCTCACCTCCTATTTTGCTCCACCTGCTCCACCCACTCTCTTCAACAGTATGAAACCCATTACATTTCTACCTCTCTTCAGCTTTGCAGAAGTCATATGGACCCTAAACGTTAACTCTGTTTCTTTCTCCACAGATGCTGCGAGACCTGCTGAGTTTTTCCAAGGTTTCATGTTTGTATTGGAAATTTTAGCTAATCTCTGCCAATCATGTCAATCTTCATGGGCGGCAGAAGTTGTAAAAATCAGCAAGCCTCCCAACTTTTCGCATTGGGGAGTTGCGCATTTATTACATTTTTCCATGCGTAGATGTCTGCACCATTGGAGCGAGGGGAGAGGCGTTCTAGAAGGGACAGAGCTACACCCAGATTGAGCAGGTTCCCTCCTGCGTGCATGAGAGACGTGATCAGTTCATGCTGACACTGGGAAGGAAGCCGAGGCAGACTCGTGCTGCGTGGAAGGAGATGGCCGAAGAGGTCAACAGCGTTGATGTGGTGAGGAGAACCTGGTCCCAGTGTTACAATGACCTCATGAGGTCAGTTGCAGGTGGCTAGATATTTGCCTGTATACCCTTGGGCGGCATAAGATCATCTGCACCTCTGCTGAGGGTTTTTGGGTTCCTCCTGGCCCTCTGGGTCTGGCACAACTCTGTCCCCTTCCTGAGGAACGACAGCATCCTGAGCCTCCCTATGTTCCCTTCTTTCTCTCACTCTTTTCCTCCTCCTAATCCTTATCTCCTCCTCACTGGTGGCTGTGCCTCCAACTGAGACACCAATCCTCATCTGCCTGAGACACTTTTCACCCCTCACCCCTGGTGTAATGGGCAGGAAAATATTCTATCAGAAGAGCCCTCTGAATCAGAGGAGAGTTGTCCTCATGGAACATGTCCAAGGGGTTCCTCTGTCCACTCAAATGAGCAGCCCCTGCAGTCAATCGAGATTGAACTGGTCTCAACTGCAGTTTCAAAACCCGCCCAAACATGCTTGCCCTTTGAAAAAAAAGATTCCCACCTACCATAAATCTTGCCCTGGAGGCGTGTTATTGCCTTTGGACTGTATGATTGCAGTGAGATGGGTGGTTAATTAGCTGAATTACCTTTCAAATTGCCATTTGATTATGCAGGTGGGTTCTCGACTTTTTGACCTGCCCAAGTACCGTATTATCAGAAACCGGCCTGAGGACGTTGTAAATGGCGCCCGATGCCATCATGCCCCATAATACGCTCTGCAAAGCAGGAAACGCTCCTGATCTCAGAGTGTAAAATTCAGCCCTATGTCTGAATACTAAAATTCAAATAATAAATTGACTTTAGAAACTATCTAGAATCATGGTCAATCTTGTAATCTTAGACTAAAATAACTTGTAAAAAGAACTGAGGATAGATTTAGCTTACAGTCCAGTGGCAAAACAGAGGCTGCAGCAGATCAAAATGCTTAGAGCTTCATGGCTGTGTTTCCTATTCCAATGTAATAGCTGCAGCCTGAGTGTTAGTCACCAATGAAATGCACTGTGTTACAAGATATCTTCAGGTTTTATTACCATTTCAAAGAAAGAAAATTGAATGTTGGTGGGGTTTAAATCAACTTTATTTCAGCACTTTCATTAACCAATTCAAGTAAATTATACATCATGCAAGTAATTTCATAGCAGATTCTTACACCTTACAGGACAGTAATTTCAGTGAAATTTTAAAGACTGCCCTCAAACTGGATCATATTTTTAAATACCTCGCAGTGTTCATTTGCTGTATGCTGACCATGAATATTCATTTTTATACCATTTGAACAAAATAATTGTATAGGCTTTTTTTTAATAAATATAGGTTGACCTAAAATGAACATATTTAAAGACTACTGTACACACAGCCAGCTAAGAGAAACACTTCTGCAATACAGATACACAAGGTAGACACAAACTACAGAGAGCCTTACATCCCAACATCTATCAGGTCATAAGATACCTCAATACGTCCCAGAGACAGACAATGGACATTGAACAACATGATGATTTTTTCCCCCAACTCTTGTTAGTCATCTGGCAGGCACACCACATTAATACAGTGTATGGATTCATTGTTCCTTAGATACACAGGCTAAACACACAGTTGGAACTAACCCTTTCAGGTTACGAGCATCCAGTGGTTTCAAAAATATCAACAGGAAAGGTAATGGAACGACAGGTGTTCAATAGCAAACTGTTACTTGCAATTAATTTAAAAAAATAAAAGTAGTTGAACTGTGACTTGAATGTTTGGATTTGTCCGGTTAAAATCTCCTACAGTGACAGTCCTGTGAAGCCCTTCGGTTCGTCACTTGCTGAATACTAGATTGACTGACTGGCTGATCAGTATCTAATACACAAAGGCCAACAGCAAGACAGTCACTGAGAAAATGTTGATCAGCTTATTTAACAAAGTATTTTGCATTACCCCTTGCATTGACATTGTTTCTACAGCAGGCTCTTTATCTGTGCAGTATAGTCATCCTACATGAAGGGGCAGCACAGTATTGCTGGCAGTAGCAAAATAAGGTTATCAATCTTGCAGAGCCTTCATCATTCTAAGAATTCTAACATTCTTTACACACCATTTTTACAAGTCGAAATTTGATTGACGTTGGGAATCACCTTCTAAAAACAATCTATACAGAGGACCACCATGTGGCCCTCTACTCTTCCCCTCTTTAAAGACTTAGGGCTGCTTGATAGATCAGTTCTATTTGATCTGCATTATCCTGAAAACCACTTCCATAAAAACTTTCTAGCCACAAAGCAACAACAATAATAATAAGCAAGTACAGCCTGAGGGCATACTGAGGGAGATAACCATTTCAAGAAAGACAAAGGCCGTATAAGATAGGTAATTTTGACTTTTTTGTCCCCCAAGAGTGATACAAAAATTTTTGCAATTTAGGAAGAGTGGTGCTTAACTGTAGCTGGACTGCCCTAATCCCTGCTGCCAAAATAGACCTGCTAAAAAGTGTTGGCCAAATTCAAATAATAACTTATTTGTAAAAATACAGAGGGTACTCACTTAGCTGCCTTATAGAATCTGTTATTGGGTCCATACTAAGAAAAGTCCAAGAAGTAGTTGTGGAAGGAGTGGAATGGTTCTTAACCGAGCCCTAACCCTGAGTAAAGAGAGTGTCAAATCTATGAAAAGTTTTGAGACAATAAATATAGAAATATGGTTTCAGTTGGTTTATGAATTAGTAACAAGGCAGCATAGGCTTAGATTATCACGAGAAGGATGAACGGAGAAGTAGAAGAAATGTTATTAAAATACAGAATGCTTTACTGGCTGTAAGCTACTGAGACAGAGACTATAATATAATGTTAAAGGCAATTAGGTAAGCATTTGAAAACAGAATACACAAAGATCTGAGAAAGGGGGCAGGGAAATGGAATAAGACAGCTTCCATTAAAGAGCCAAATGTTCCCCTCTTGTTTTGTGTAACTTTATGTGGTAATGTCACAAAAGCTGTTGCCTTCTCGGTAAGAAGCTTCAAATCATACACTTGGTGAGTTTTAAACAGTGGGCGCGTAGTTTATTAAAGATTACATTAAGTGAGTAAGTAAGCGAGGTCTATTCAACAAAGCCAATAGAACCTGATGTGAACATCATGAAAGACCATGATGGTGGCCACATAAATTCAGATAGACCTAGGTCTAAAGCCCAGATATTACAGATATCCTAGACTATAATTAGCATTGAGCATGGCAGGGAAAGCAACTGTAAATATTCACAATGCTGCAAATTTTAGACACTTAACATTATAACACTTAACACTATAACCCCAGATAGTATAAGTTTTCCAGTCTAACCTACAGACCCACAGCAATGTGATTGACTCTTTACTGCCCTGAAATGGCTGCTAAACAACCAGTCAATTCAAGGGCAATTAGGGATGAGCAACAAATACTGGCCTTGCCACTGATGCCCACATCCTATGAAAGAATAAAGAAAGTAAAGCATGCCTTAGCTAAAGGTACTCCAGCTCTGAATGCAGAATTGGATCCTCCACTGAGACATCAGCTCTTGGATATCCATGGAAGAATGTTGGTTCTGCTCAGTGCTAGAATTAAGAATTAAGGTTTTTTGGGTCAGTGCAGAGTGGTCAGAATGAGTTTTTGTTTGATATTTGTGTGCCATCAGCAGCACCTGGAGGAGGAAAAGAGTGGAAGAACATGGAGAGACTCCTAACTTGAGAAAACAAAAGATTGTCTCGCTTTCACATTGACACATTTCTTATCCTGCAGTGGTAGAGTGAGATTTAATGATTCTCTTGGGATGCAAACAGGTCAATCTCCAGCCATGGAAATTTGCAGCATATTCCTTAACTTATCTGAGGATAGATCTTTCATTCCAATGGCTGGATTGTAAGGCACCTGGGGAACTGCTTTCAAATTTTCTACTCATGGTGAGTGAAAGGCTGAAAGAAATATTCCGTGGTCCAGGCACCACAACACCAGCCATATCCATCTCAGCACAGTAAAGAGAAGTGAGTCCCTCTCTACTTGGTGATGAGCTACAAAGATACAATCTGTTGGAAATGTGGGCTGTCTTTTCCTGGTTAAACTTCACAAGCTACAAAAATGTCAGCATGCTGTCCAAAATCCCAATGATTGATATAATCCACCTGGCACTTCAATGTCCACTTTGCTTGCACCCACACCTTGGAGATGAGCTCCCCCTAAATTAAGAGGGAGGTCCTGATGGGGAACTCTGGAAGGACACTGCTGACCTAAATCCACTGGAGGTCCAGTGCTGGTGCCATATTCATGGACTGGAGGGAGTAGAATTTGAGCAATCCTCAGGTTGGTGTAGAACACAAAATTGATTACCACAGTCTTCCAGTCTTTGAATCAATAGGGACAGGTAGATCTTCTCACCCCAAAGCCCCAAGAGCACGCCTCGTAATGGATTGGAGGGAAAATTGAACAAGTTCACCAAGGCCTTTTAAGTTATTATCCCATACTGGTCTTTTCTGGTATTCTCCATCTCCCTGAAACGTATTCTTATTTAATTTGACTTATTTGACTTGATGGCTGAGTAAAAAGAAAATCTATTCAAAATTGTGAAGCCCAAATCCAGTAAGATGCAAAAATGCTTTTCTCCAACAGGCTATAGAATACACTACTTGTTGCATCTGGATCTGAATGGGAAAGTGAAGATTGTACCCAGTTAAGATTTTTTTTGTTTCATATATCTTAGGCACAACAGCAGCAGGGATCAAAAGGGTACAGCTGAACTCTCCTGCTCTAATTTTATAATGTCCTTATACTAAAGTCTGGGTCCTGAAGCAAAGCCATTGTACCCAGTGTTAAATTTGGTACACAATTAGGAGACTGGGTGTAAAGAGCAATTCCAATAGCAACAGAGCAATAAAAAAACGTTAGAAATGTCCAGAACCAGTCACGAGTGGATATGTTTCTGCAATGTGTGAGAGAATATAAAGAATTGTATATTTGTCAATAGACTCACTGTTACAATGACTGTCTTCTATATGGCTTGGATATTCCAGAGTTCTGACGCTAGGTGAACCGAATGGCTGATCAGCACCAAGTTGCAGAAAGGACCCAATACCAAATTAAAGATAATCACTGCATAGGTGCAGGTTTGTTCATTACTCAATATCAAAAGCATCGAAAGAAAACACAGTGATTATCAGCAGGCCAAAATTAAATGTATGAAAACATGGGGAGGAAAATTATAAACATACAAAAATGAATTAAGTACATAAAGTGCAAACTTTAGTCAATGTGCAGTTCCCAAAGGATATCTAGGAACATTTGGTCCACCATACTACAATAATACCTTAAGTGGAGGCAATTTTATTTTTAAAACATTACAATAAAACACACATGTAGTGGACACTTAGAGGTTTGCTATTGCCTCACAAGAGATTATGCTGTCTGCAAGACCAAACGTTCTCAGGACACCAGTATACCCCCCACACTGAAGTTACCTGTGTTCAAATGGCATGAAACCAAGCAGCTGAGTTATGATAGACATCAATGGAAATACCCATGAGTGAACATACTTTAATTCACACAATTCTGCTCTTCATTCAGAATGAGTCCTTCTCATTTCCTCAGTAAGGTTAATGGCAGCTGATCGACGGAGTTCTCCTTGAAAGTCCGAAGAGATTATGTAGTTGGACAAGTTCCATCTGCTTCCAGGTTTCCAATGTTACTTGCACGAGAATATAAACAGTTTCATCTGTGAGTACTAAAGGCAGCCATGTTTTCTTCTGACCCAAAATAAGGCCAATTTACATTTATATATGTCCTTCTTTGAGACCTTCAGTTTTCCACTCCGACATTCTCAGTGATTCAAGTGAAGTGTAAAAATCAAACAATTTTAGCATAGGTAAGGGCTTATAGTTTTTGTACTAAAAGACATTCTACTCCTGGTTCCAATGCTGTCCAAATTGTCCACTTTGATAACCTACACTGACCAGGCTGCACAATGCTGCCAAAGTGTTCTTTTTTTAAGAAAAGTCCACAAGCACAAATTTGACCTTTTCACTCCCTAAAATGTATAATTTAGCAGCAATGTTTGCCCACCCACAACCCAAAAATATAAAATAAAACATTTTATCATACAGAAAAATCAAACACACAATACAAGGGAATATTCTTCCTAAGACACTGCGATACAATGTATAATTTTAGCTTAGCACAGTCCTGGAAAAGGTTGGGAATTAATTTTCACACACAAATACATTATATGATCCATGAGGCTAGGTGAAGTGGGATGAATGCAGTTCTATACATACTTATCTTGACCCAGGAAAAGCCAATGTATTATGACTACAATTCCGAAGGATGTACATGATTAGATGCAGGTTTCTTTTAAAGGGTTTATGAATTGGTCTTGAGTCATTGATGCATGCTAGATTGTAGCCTCAATCTGGAAAACAAAGAAATTTCCATTAGTTTATGCAACATTTTATTTTATTAGCCCAGGACATGCAGTTGGCAATAAAGAATGTTAACATTGGTTGTTTATCTAGGGCTTAGCTCAGTTGGTAGTGCTCTTAATCAGGAGGATAGGTTCAACTGTCACTCCAGGGACTTGACCACATATTCTAGAATGGTACTTTGTCCACCACTCAGGGAGGGAATGATGCATTGTCAGAGGTGCCTCCCTTTGAATAAGATGCTAAACCAAGGCCCTGTCTGCCTACTCAGGTGAAGATAAAAGTTCCCATGGTATGATTTGAAGAGTGGGGAGTCCTCCTGGTGTCCACCAAGACAGATTCCATGGAATTACATAGAGTCTACAGCTCAGTAACAGTCCATTGGCTGTGCTGGTATTTATACCCCACAAGATTCCTGCCACTCGTTATTTCTTTCCATCTTGCCTTCATAATTCCTCCATTTTCCCTCATCAAGCCTTTCCTGAAATTAACCAATGCTACTTGTTTCCGCCAATCCTTAAAGCATCAAGTTCCAGAGTGAAAAAGGTCCTCCTAAATTCTTTATTTAATCCGTTAGTGCCTATGTTATACTTATACCCCTCTTGTTCTGGATTCACCCACAAGTGGAACAGTTTCTCCACTTCCGGCCTATCCACATTCTAATTTTAAAGATGTCTATCAGGTCTCCCCTTAGGCCAGAATCTTCTAGCTGCCCTGTAGCCGGTTTCCCCGTGACAAGGCCGGTGAGCCATTGAATTCTCCATTCACATCGGCGGGATGGAAGATCCCACCGGCGTGAGGGGCTGGAAAATTCCGGCCTTAGTCTTCTTCTTCGGAAACAAAAAGAGCTCCGGCCTGCTCAATCCTTCCCAATAATTGCATCCTCTCAATTCTGGTCATTTTGCTTTCATTTTTTAATGACCATATCAACTTGTGATGCTACTTTTAGCAATTCATGTATTTGTCAGATCTCTTTGCTTCTTCACCCTATTTTACTACTTCAAATTTAATTTGCTATTTCTATGGTCACTCAAATTCTGCTCATGTCTTCCTGTATCTTCCACATTAATAGTTATGCGCACCTGCTCGCCCCACCCCTACCTCGCTCAATTTTGTCTCTGGTTATTTATTCTTTTGCTCTTTGTGGCAGATTGGTTGCTGTAATTACATGCATGACAGTGACTGCAATTGGAAAGGAATGTCCTGCACCTTATAATTGCAAGTTTCTTTTCTTTCACCATCAAAGTCCTGGAACAGATACAATATGCACTTAATGTTGGATTGTGTATAGTTAAAAACATGTAAGAAATAGTCATTTAGCAAGCTGACAGTGTTCTGTTTTCCCACGTTTAATTCCATGATTACTCGTTAGGGTTTTAACTTCCTTCCTGAATACCTCTCTATTGTGCATTGGAAAAGCTCTTGACACAGTCTTTTGGCTCTACTGTTATGTTCCTTTGCACATCTCACTTGTTACCCCAAATCTCTTCCTTGGCTATTCATATACTCAGTTCAATAATCACCCATTCTTTACAATCTTCAAAACAATTTCTCCCATCACAACACCCCCACTAGCGCACCCCCCCATCTCCCTTTCAATTCATTTCTTGACCCATTTTGAAGATGCATTTTTATTCACTTTGCCTTTGCAGTACTTTGGGGCATTTGTATCCTGCAGATGAATCAGCCACCCCTAAGTCACCTCTCCCGATTAAAACTGAGAGAGATATAAAACAGGCAGTTGATTCAATATTGCCAACTTTATACTATTGGCCAAAGGCAAGATTGCGCACAATGTTTTTGAAAGATGTCCTTTTACGCAATTTTTTTTTCCTGGTGTAGTGCCCCCTTTCCACTAAATTGTGCTCATCTGAAGTTACATACTTGGGCTTTGTTACACATTTGTGCTATTTTCATAATTAGAATGAATGTTATCAGACTATGGTCACTGTCACCAAACATTCCACTACTTCCACTCTCTGAATGGTTAGTCTAGTGGAGAGTGGGTCACTCACAATAATTGGGTCTCACAGACAGCATTTTCTCATGCTCTGTCTGACACACTCGTCAATCATGCCTTAAAATGACAAGCTCAGAGAGTTTTCCCTACTTGGTCATTTTTGTGTATATAGGACAAGTTAAAGTCCCCCACGATACTGCCTTGTTTCTCTTGCTCAATGCTATTGCCAAAGAGACACCGTTTTTTTTTGCTCAGGAAACTATGTAAGACACTAAAAGCTGTCCTTTTCTTATTGAATACATCTAGCAAGAGAATTTCGTCCTATGATATTTCTGCCAGATTGACAAGTACCAGATCTTGGCTATTTAGTGAAAGTAACACAGTTGGGTAGTGGTAATCATGTGCTGTCATTTTGATTTATTCTAAATAATAGCCCTTGGTGTCAAGTTGCCTCCTACAGGCAACAGCCCCCAGCAGGTATTGAACACAAGAAAATAAAAGGCGAGGAAAAAGACCTTTCTTTAGTTGAATGTAAACAATAGTTGGCTGTGAGTTCAAGGCCGTAATTAAAATTCAGCGTTCTACTTTGACTGAAGAAATAAGAGCAAAGCAAAAGGAGCTTCTGCAGTCTTCAAAATCACTTGAATTATATAGACTTGTAACTCCTGCTAGCCATTATTATACAACATTTCACACCGATATTGCAAGTCTGAAAGGCTTTGTCCAGGTAGATAAAGACTACTATCACGCACACAATCTTCTGTTGTCTATAGTAATGAACTTTTATTTCAGAGGAGTAGGCAATTACACATACCAACCTTAGTTTAAAACAATCAAAACAGGTATTACTGCCACTGCATTAATGAATCACTGCACGCGTTACAGGGGGAAGCATTTTCAGGTCAGGCGGGCGTCCCGATGTCACCATGCATCATTTAGATTTTCAGTTCGCCGGGTGCGCACCGGAGTCGGTTGCGCGGCCGCCAAACTGTCAAAGGTCCATTAAGATAAAAACAAAACAAAAACAGAATTACCTGGAAAAACTCAGCAGGTCTGGCAGCATCGGCGGAGAAGAAAAGAGTTCACGTTTCGAGTCCTCATGACCCTTCGACAGAACTTGAGTGAATCCATTAAGGCCTGTTAAAAACTAATTGAACTAATAAAATGAGCTGCTTAAGTCCAACCTTAAAGTTGGCGGGCAGGCGAAGAGCCCAGTCAGCCTTCGCATTTTTCTGGAACCTGATCCACGGGAGAGATGAGGTTTCATGTACTGTTTAAAAATTCAGTGAAATTTTTTAAAAAATTCATTGACATCTCCCAGCATGTGACACTGTCACATGAGGGGACATGTTTTAAAAGTTTTTAATTTCTTTATGTAGATGTTTAAAACTTAAACTAATCTCCCTGAGGCAGCTCCGCGAAAGAGCGCAGGCCACGACTCAGGGAACCCCCCACCACCCGCACAGGGATCGCTCAGCGCTTCCGGGTGCGCATCACGCTGGGCGGGTCTGAATTGGCCTGCCCATGTAAAATGGCAGTGCAGACCTGATCGGCAGCACCGATCGAGTTTGCGCCCGCCCCCACACAACCCCCAATGAATTCTGCCCAATGATACGTAACTTATTGTAGTACACGGCAGTGGATACTTTATTTACTGTTCTTCACATTTACAGTTTGCTGGCTGCTTCTTTCTAAAGCTTCCTTTAATCTGTATAATTTTCCAATGTGTTCATGAAGAGGTTTATTCCCCTTCTAGATGGTAGTGAACGCAGGTTTGGAAGGTGCTGTCTAAGGAGCCTTGGGGAATTCCTGCAGTGCATCTAGTAGATGGTGCACATTGCTGCTACTGTGCGTCGGTGGTGGAGGGAGTGAATGTTTGTGGATGGGGTGCCAATCAAGTGGGCTGCTTTGACCTGCATGGTGTCGAGCTTCCTAAGTGTTGTGGGAGCTGCACTCATCCAAGTAAGTGGGGCGTATTCCATCACACTCCTGACTTGTGCCTTGCAGATGGTGGTCAGGCTTTGGGAAGTCAGGAGGCGAGTTATTCACCAAAGGATTCTTAGCATCTGACCTGTTTTTGTAGCCACAGTGTTTACATGGCTAAGTCCAGTTCGGTATCTGGTCAATGGCAACTCCCAGGATGTCGATAGTTTTTAAAAATTCATCCATGGGATGTGGGCTTCGCTGGTTAGGCCAGCATTTATTGCCCATCCCTATTTGCCCTCGAGAAGGTGCTGGAGAGTTGCTTTCTTGAACCGCTAGAGTCCATGGGCTGAATTTTCTGGCTGGCGGGGTGGCTGAGCTGGAGCGGGCATGGACGGGCGTGGACCCAATCACGGCTCCCGAGGGCGGCAGGAGTGGGCGGGCGGCGGCGGGACTGCAATGACCACCGGCGGCCTGGTTTAAAAAGTTGCTACAGCCTTTCAAAGGCTGCGAATCACAGCCAGAGGAAGGAGCTCCCCAGAGCATTACTGGTGAGTAGGCCAGGCAGGAGGGTAGGGCAGGGGGGCACTGTGCCCCTCGTTTTTCTGACGACAGCCTTGCTGCCCTCTTCGAGGAGGTGACAACACAGTGGGGGGTCCTGGTACCCCAGGACGGGGGGAGGAGGCCCCCCCCCCCATATGATCCAATGTGCCTGGGAGGAGGTGGCGGAGGTGGTGAGCTCCCGCTATGTGCTGCGGCGCACCTGGATCCAGTGTTGCAAGCGCTTTAACGACCTGTTGCACTCAGGAAGGGTGAGTACCATGTTGGCATTGGTCACTTAACCCAGCAGGTAGGCTTTCCTCCCAGTCTGAGTGAATCATTGATGGCATGTCTCCTTCGCTGGGTGGGCCAGCAGATATTGCCCATGCCGAGGTCACCCTGAGAGGGTGGTGAAGAGATGGGTCCTGCAGCATGTGTTACACTGAGACCCACATTCCTGTTTTGGGAACAACCTGGAGGAGCTGCACCTAGACACAGTGCTGGAACTCCAGGACATGTCAAAGTCAGGGTGGTGACATGCTGGGAGGGGAGCTTCAAGGTGGCATTGGCACCGATCAATCCGCTGTCCTCTGCGCTCCACGTGCTTGCGCCTCCTTGCTATGGAAGGTTAGAAAGTGTGGTGCCTAAAGTGATGTCGGCAGCATTTGGCCAAGGGGGTGGGGGGTTGGTGGGAATAGGCCGAGCATCTTGTGTGAATGTTCGGCAACAGCGGGATGAGAAGACGCTGGAGCCCTGCAATGCCCCACTCTGGTTGGGGTGGGGCGTCTGTGAAGAGAGTCCAGGTACAAATAGCATTAATCAATGCTCTTCTCTCCTTTTCAGGAGTGGGTGAGGACTGGCGGTGGGCTGGCACAGTTAGCGATTCTCAGCCGCTTTGAGCAGGAGGTCCTAGATTTGGAGAGGCGCCATGCGCCCAGGTCCACTGGTGTCGGTGAGGCTGGGGTGCCACGGGCAGGTACGTTTGCCCAGCAGTGAGGTCACCATTGTTCTCCCAACAGCCGTGGCAGTGCTGAATGTTCAGTGATTGAAGTTTCAAACATGGCTTGACCATTGCTTGTGGAAGGATGAGCGCATAATGATCCAGGGGACAGGGATGCACATTGACATTACCTCTGCGTTAACTGATCCAATGTCTTTGTTCTTCCTTTCAGCATCAGCAGAGCAGGGCTGGGAGGAGGAGCAGCCACAACCAGTGCATCTGCAGTTTCATCGTCCACAGCGTCCCCCCTTTCCAGCGCAAGATTGTGGAGAGCGCAGCATGCAACCACTATCAGCGACACATGATCTGGGGGGTACTGGAGTGCACCCCCTGAGCAGTCCACGCATCGGAAGTGTGTCTTGAGAAGACTGGTGGCTCTCTCCACCACAGCCCTTGTGGAGGTGTGACTCCTATTGTACCACTGCTCAGCCTCTGTTCTTAGATGGCCGAGAGGTATCATGAGCCACCTTCTGAGGGGGTAGCCCTTGTCAACCAGCAGCCATCCATCCAGCTGCGTTGCAGCGCTGAAGAGCCCCGGCACCTGGGAGTGTCTGAGGATGTAGGCATCATGGGAGCTGCCTGGGTACCTTGCACAGACTTGTTGAATCAGCATCCTGTGATCACACACTATCTGCATGTTCATGGAGTGGAAGCCCTTCCTGTTGATGAAGACACCGGGTTCACCTGCTGACGCCTTGATGGTCACATGTGTACAGCCTATTGCACCCTGGACGCGGGGGAAGCCAGCAATGGCCGCGAAGCCTCTAGCTCACTGTGTCTGGCTTGTCTGGTCCCAGCAGTAGAAGATGAAGGTCAATGCACGCCTGAACAGAGCGTCTGTAACCTGCCTGACACAAGTGTGGACAGCTGATGGGGAGACACTGCAAAGATCACCCACCAAGCCCTGTAAGGAGCCAGAGGCATGGAGGCTGAGGGCGGCTGTGAGCTTTAGAGCCACTGGCATGGGGTGTCCACCCACATAGTTCACGGAGATCTTAGGCCCAATCATATAGTTGACTGTCTCCCTTGAGAGACGAAGCCTCCTTTTGCATTGCACCTCAGACATATTGAGGTAGCTGCTTTGCCACCTGTATACCCTGGCAGCAGGATAGTGGCGTCTTCTGCAGCCCCTTCCGCCTTGGTCCACCTCTTAGCCCTGCACCCCTTGTGCCTGCACCTGTCCTCCAAAAGGTAGCTCCCCTGGAGGCTGAATGTGCACTCCTGGCCTCCTCCCCCTTCTAGCCCTTCCTTCTTCCTCAGAGGAGATGCCTCAAGTGGAGAGTTCAGCTCCCATTCCCAGGCTAAGGGAAGGCTTCCTGAAACATGCAGGCCCAAAAAAGATTCCTCACTGCAGAGTGCTGACCTGAAGGTTGTGAGTCCAGTCGAAGCAGCTGGTATGTGTTTTGAAGTATTGCAGGTCACACAGACAAGTATCAGTAACTTTAAAACATCAATATTTGACAGAGCACACTCGCGACCCCTTTGAGCCCTCTTATCCCGCTCGTGGATGAGCTTTATACAAATGTGTCCTACCCGCCTGCCCGTTGTGCCCGTGCGCTGACCCAAAGATTTCACAGGCACCAAAAAATCGCCATCAATTGGTGCCTCAAGGGCTTTAAGTGGCCCATTAATTAAAGGTGGGTGCGCACCGGAGAGCATCACACGCCCACCCAATGAAATATTGTGATGGCGCACGGTGATGTCCAGATGCTCGCCTGACATCACCGTGCGTCATTTTAGCCCCGCAAGCCAACGGGAAAATTCTGCCCCATGTGGTGTAGGTACACCCACAGTGCTATTAGGAAGAGAGTTCCAGGATTTTGACCCAGTGACAGTGAAGGAACGACGACATATTTCCAAGTCAGGATGGTGAGTCACTTGGAGGGGAACATCCAGGTGGTGATGTTCCCATCTATCTGCTGCCCTTGTCCTTCTAGATCGTATTGATTGTGAGTTTGGAAGATGCTGTTTAATGAGCCTTGGTGAATTCCTGCAGTGCATCTTGTAGATGGTATACACACTGCTGCTACTGTGCGTCAGTGGTGGAAGGCGTGAATGTTTGTGGATGGGGTGCCAATCAAGTGGGCTGCTTTGTCCTGGATGATGTAGAGCTTTTTGAGTGTTGTGGGAGCTGCACACACACTCCATCACACTCCTGACTTGTGCCTTGTACATGGTGGACAAGCCTTGGTGAGTCAGGAGCTTGCTTACTCGTCGCAGGATTCCTAACCTCTGAACTGCTCTTGTAACCAGAATATTTGCATGGCTAGTCCAGTTCAGTTTCTGGTCAATGGTAACCCCCTTCTGTTGATAGTGGGGGATTCAGTGATGGTAATGCCATTGAACGTCGAGGGGTGATGGTTAGATTCTCTCTTGCTGGAGATGGTCATTGCCAGGCACTTGTGGCACGAATGTTACTTGCCACTTGTCAGCCCAAGCCTGGATATTGTACCTGAGAAGTCACGAATGGTGAACATTATGCAATCATCAGAGAACATCCCCACTTCTGACCTTATGATGGAGGGAAGGTCATTGATGAAGCAGCTGAAGATGGTTGGGCCTAGGCCACTACGCTGAGGAACTCCTGCAGCGACGTCCTGGAACTGAGATGACTGACCACCAACAACCACAGCCAACTTCCTTTGTGCTGGGTATGACTCCAGCCAGTGGAGAGTTTTCCCCCTGATTCCCATTGACTCCAGTTTTGCTAGTGTTCCTTGATGCCACACTCAGTCAAATGCTGCCTTGATGTCAAGGGCAGTCACTCCCACCTCACCTTGGGAATTCAGCTCTTTTGTCCATGTTTGAATCAAGGATGCAGCGAGGTCAGGAGCTAAGTGGCTCTGGCAGAACCCAAACTGGGTGTCAGTGAGCAGGTTATTACTAAGCAAGTGCCACATGATAGCACTGTTGATGATGCCTTCCGTTACTTTACTGATGATGGAGAGTAGACTGATGGGGCGGTAATTGGCCAGGTTGGATTTGTCCTGCTTTTTGTATACAGGACATGCCTGGGCAATTTTCTACATAACTGGTAGATACCAGTGTTGTAGCTGTACTTCAACGGCTTGGCTAGGGGGGCACAGCAAGTTCTGGAGCATATGTCTTCAGTGTTATTGTCTGAATATTGTCAGGGCCCATAGTCTTTGCAGTATACAGTGCCTTCAGCCATTTCTTGATATCATGTGGATTGAATTGAATTGGCTGAAGACTGGCATTTGTGATGCTGGGGATCTCCGGAGGAGGTCAAGATGGATCATCCACTTGGCACTTCTGGCTAAAGATTGTTGCAAATGCTTCAGCCTTATCTTTTGCATTGATGTGCTGGGCTCCCCCATCGTTGAGGATGGGCATGGTTGTAAAGCTTCACCTCCAGTTAGTTGTTGAATTGCCCCCACAATTCACGGCAAGGTATGGTAGGACTACAGAGCTTTGATCTGATCCATTGGTTGTGAGATCACTTTGCTCTGTCTATTGCATGCTGCTTCTGCTGTTTAACATGCATGCAGTCCCCTATTGTAACTTCACCATGTTGGCACTTCATTATTAGGTATGTCCAGTGCTGCTCCTGGCAAAACTCCCCATGCATTCCTCAATGAACCAAGGTTGATCCCCTGGCTTGATGGCAATGGTCAAGTGAGAGATACACCAGGCCATGAGGTTACAGATTGTGGTTAAATACAATTCTGCTGCTGCAGATGACTCACAGTGTCTCATGGATGCCCAGTTTTGAGCTACTAGATCTATTCTGAATCTATCCATCTAGTAGTGTTGTAGCACCACTCAAAACAATAGAGGATTTGCTGAGAGTGAAGGCAGGATTTCATTTCCACAAGGACTGTGCGGTGGTCAGTCCTACCAATATTGTCACAATCAGATGCATCTGCAACAAGTAGATTAGTAAGGGTCAGTCAAGTAGGTTTTTCTTCTTGTTGGTTCCCTGACCATCTGACACAGGCCCAGTCTGGCAGATATGTCCTTTGGGACTCAGCCAGCTTGGTCAGTAGCAGTGCTACCAAGTCACTCTTGGTGATGGACAATTGAAATCTCTGATAATGTCTTTTTTCTTTATTCTTTCAGGTTATGTGGGCCTTGCTAGGAAGGCCAGCATTTCTTGCCCATCCCCGAATGCTCTTGAGAAAGTGCTGGCGAGCCACCTTCTTGAACGGTTGCAGCCTATGTAACATAGGTACACATACCCTGCACTGTTAGGACGTTCCAGTATCTTGGCCTAGCGACTACGAAAGAACAGCAACATAATTGCAAGTCAGGATGGTGCGCGATTTGAAGGGGAACTTGCAGGTGGTGACGTCTGGAGAATGCCAGATGAGGGAGAATCTATTTTTGCGGTTATGTCACCTATAGTTTAACATGGCCAAAAAAAAGTTACTTACACTGGTGCTCAAGGACCATGATATGAATGTGCTATCTCAGCTTACTTATTTTCCCTCCTGCTAATGTTCCAAACCAAGGCTGCAGACCCTGACTAAAAGAAAAGGCATCTCTGTTACAGCAAGGAGGTAAATGCCTATCAGTGAAAGATACACAGCTGAGGAGGAGTGGAGCAGTGGGATTAGTTTGGATTATTCTAGCAAAGAGCTTGCACATACACAATGTGCTGAGTGGTTTGTGTGTGTTTTGAACACCAATGATTCCAGCAGCTTGTGAGACCCATGAATACATAGGTTGAGCCTCCAAGGACAGGTTCCTTATATAATAAAGTGCTGTCATCTGGAGAAGTACCTTGTTTGTCATAAGCAATCACCTCACCTAAAGCTCTGTTCTATAAATGCTCCATCAGCCTCATGCAAAAAGCATTTCCAGGTCTGCCCAAGGCATTTTGAGCTTGATTGTTGTGTTGATAAATCTGGACAGGTCAATCAAGGAGGTGTGCTTGACTGAAACTAAAGCTGCCATCTATATGGACTGTTCCCTGGTTGTAATAAAAAGCACCCAACGAGGAATACAAGCCTTACCGAAGGCTTAGATTACTTGAAACCATTAGTGAATCAACTCTGAAAGAAAATATGATTGCAACATTTCCCTTTCTAAGTGTGTACTAAATGCCACCTTGTGGTCATTACAAGCATTACATTTTACATGCTGTTCAACAACTTGGCCTGCTTTCCTGATAGCTTAGTTAATGCCATCAAGGTGAATTCAAAAAGTGACTTTGTAGTTTGGAAGTGATATTCAAAAGTGTTTAAGTTTCAGGAATTTAGGGAGGCTACTGGTCTATTTGTGTTATTCCCATCTCTTCTTAAATCACAGATTTGGTGAACGGCCCCACCCTACTGACGAAATGGTCCATAATGTCCTCCAGGCAGGAGGACTAGGATGAGATGAATGTACGATACAAGCTTGGTCTTGTCCTTAGCTGAAGCCCACATGATTGCATGTTCCTGCTCAGCTACTGATAATCAGGAGCGGGGGCACAGGCAAATTTTTACCCTCCCTAAGCCCTTTAGTGCTGAAGCTAAACGTTGCACTTCCACTGCTACTCCATGTGAGATCGACTGATTTTGATACATACCCAAGACAATGGGAGGAAAGGGGGAAATACATGCACACATCATGCATGTGCGACAGCAACATAAGTGGCTGCAATGGTGGCAGGAATTTGTACTGCACCTCGCTCCCAAGTACAAGCCAAGCATAAAACCCATTGAGACAAACTCTAGAACCAGAGGACAAAAACTCAAGCATAGGAAAAGGGACGGTACAAAGAGAGTTTAAACTGAACAACCTCACAGGGAAAATGGTGAGTGTATCAACTGGAGGTAGTACAGACCTACCAGGTGGAAACATTTAAGGGAGAAATCGATCAATATTTGAGGTGGTGGGTGATTGATAGTTTTTGTGAGTGGCCAGATGGACTTCAGAATCTCTGGTCATATACTGCCAGGAAGATATAATAATTTTCATAGTGTTATTGGAATTTATAGTGAAGTGGAGTAATAGTGGGGTCTGTGTGTGTGTTTGTATGTGTGTCTTATTTGAATTAAAGACAGCTGATCTGAAAACTTTGAAACATAGAAACATAGAAAATAGGAGCAGGAGTAGGCCATTCAGCCCTTTGAGCCTGCTCCACCATTCATTATGATCATGGCTGATCATCCAACTCAACAGCCTGCTCCCGCTTTCTCCCCATATCCTTTGATCCCTTTCACCCCAAGAGCTATATCTAATTCCTTCTTGAAAACATACAATGTTTTGGCCTCAACTACTCTCTGGGTGAAGAAATTTCTTCTCATGTCAGTCCTAAATGGTCTACCCCGTATCCTCAGACTGTGACCCCTGGTTCTTGACTCCCTCACCATCAGGAACATCCTTCCTGTATCTACCCTGTTAGTACTGTTAGAATTTTATAGGCTTCTATGAGATCCCCCCTCATTCTTCTGAACTCCAGCGATTATCATCCTAATCGACTCAATCTCTCCTCATATGTCAGTTCCACCATCCCAGGAATTTACCAGACTGGTAAACCTTCGCTGCACTCCCTCTATAGCAAAAACATCCTTCCTCAGATAAGGAGACCTAAAACTCCACACAATATTCCAGGTGTGGTCTCACCAAGGCCCTGTATAATTGCAGCAAGACATCCCTGCTCCTGTACTCAAATCCTCTGGCTATGAAGGCCAACATACCATTTGCCTTCTTTAACACCTGCTGCACCTGCATGCTTACCTTCAGCGACTGGTGTACGAGGACACCCAGGTCTGATTGCACATTCTCCGCTCTCAATTTATAGCCATTCAGATAATAATCTGCCTTCCTGTTTTTGCTACCAAAGTAAGATATAAGAAGAGAAGCTAGGTTTGAAATACTAAATAGGTAAACATGGGTGAAGTTTTAGAATGTGAGGTGTAAAGGGAACATTTGCATTTTAAAATAAACCAGAGTAGCTTGAATTCAAAAGAGGGGGTGAAATCTTACACCTAGTCAGAAGGAGTTAAGAAACAGTATGTTTATTTTTCCTAAAGATTACTGGTAACATTAGTACTATGATATATTTATGTTATTAGAGAGGTAAAGTCCAAAGACACAGTGAGGAAATGGGAATTTGCATTCAAAGGGGAAAATATGTATAAAGGAGAGAAGGCGTGTGTAAGGGCAGGAATTCTAAGATCTAAAACATGTGAAAAGCCTCCAGCCCCTGTGCCGAAATTGCTGTCTGCAAGAACTGAAGTTAAGAAAACTCAATTTGAATTCTCTGTTCAGGGTATTGTGTTACTTTGCATGGGTCTGTTAAAATCTATTTTGTTTTTACTGCAATTTGTAGACCTATGTATGTGCTTAAAATCATTTCTTCTATTAATAATTGTTTAATTTAGTTTTGTAAAAACCCTCTAAGACTCGGTAGACTTATTGCTACTGAATTCAAGGCACACATCTTGAAATAAATATACAAATTGCAAAACAATTATGGCAATTGTTTCAAGTTTCCCTTTGGGATTTGAGCAGCTCAGCATCTACCACTGGCTGTGCCATAACAGTACTTTCCTTTGTCTTATGAGACAGGCTCTCGTGTTGCCAATCTGCAATATAATTATAGGCTCTCCGACGCCAATGCAGACAACTTTGATAATATTCCCATGAATGTGACCTATTCTTTATTCTGCAATAAAAACTGATTACATAATCAAAATGGTAAACGGTGACATTGAAAATCACCAGAAATAAGTAAGTCAAGATCCAGTCTACAATGAATATTAATAAGCAGCCAATAGCAGCAGCTACAGAAGACTTGATGGTTTAATTGATAAGATTTTAAAACTTTGAAATTCCCAGATTGAACAGTCCATTTGTCATCAAGTAAAAATTACGCTGGGGCTAGATCTAAGAAATGAATGTCGCAGGATCCTCCATCAGGATATTTCAGCATTGTTTTCATTAAAAAACACAAATACAGTGAATGCCAGTCAACATTAACTGTTCATTAATAGAGATGTTTAGTAGAATACTTTAGTTAAAATATATTTACACCAAAATAATTTATTTTTAAGTGAATGTTTACTGCCCACGTTACAAGTCAAAATTTAAAGATCTGTAAGAACAGAAAATGCTAATGAGGCACGAGAGGCTAAATTAGTCTGTGCAGCACCTGCTTTTTAGGTGCAAGTTGGGGACATAGGACTCAAAAATGTGCACAATGTGCAAGATTTTCAATGGGAAGTGCAGGAAGCCATCTTGATAACAAAAACAGAATTACCTGGAAAAACTCAGCAGGTCTGGCAGCATCGGCGGAGAAGAAAAGAGCTGACGTTTCGAGTCCTCATGACCCTTCGACAGAACATCTTGATAAAGTAGTTTGCACGTGCATGCCTAACAAATGGCCACTGGCAACATGTGGAACAGTGAGATGATAATGCAAATCCATATGCAACACTAATTTGAAGCTGCCCCTGTTATTTTTCAAACTCCAGACTTGTCTTAACTTCACACAGCTGATCATAACATCAAACAGAATGGAGTCGTCTCATAAGCACTTTATGAAGAAATCTCGAAATACTTACAGGTAAATTGCTGGATTACAGCTCCTGGCTTCTGGTGCAATTCTGTGTGGTTTTGGGAGCTTTCCTATGCTTGTCTAAAGTTCCAATATCTGACAGGAAATGGTCTGGCAATCTTGAAGTGTGTTTTTTTTGCACAGAATCACAGAACTGTTACAGCACAGAAGGAGGCACTATGGTTTCAAATCTTGTGCTCAAAGAGACTGCTTCCAAACACAAATGGGTCTGTTGGAACTTCTTCTAGGGATTAAACATTACTAGGAGAGTGAAGGGAGGCATGAAGAGCAGGACAGGCTGCTCAAAGAGGGAGGTGGAAGAGGGGGATATGGGCACTGAGTAGGAGACCATATCTGCTGAGGGTCTTCAGAGAGTAATTTTCCGCCTTCAATTTTCAATGAAGACCAATGCATGAGATGTCTTAGCTTCACAAAGTAGATTGAGTGAAATCCACCAGTTCTTGCAGCCACAACTGCAGCCTCGAATCAAGGCAAAGGCAGCGTTGCTTGTGACTGTCAAGATGATGGTGCCTCTTAATTTTTAAGCATTTGGCTCATTTCAGGCTGCTACTAGAGATATTAGCAACATCCCTTAGTTTGCAATGCATTGCTGTGTAAGGGAGGACACTGCCACTCTACAAAGAGAAACACTTTCACCTCATTTCCCCTTGAGATAGGCAAACAGAGCCAGCACTAAGTTTTGCACAGATTGCAGATCTATGGAGCAGGATGCCATTGACTGCATACACTTAACCTTGCATGCGCCTCATGAGAACTCAGCTATTTTCATGAACCATAAGGGATTTCACTCCTTCAATGTGCAGCTGGTGTGCAACCACAGGCAACACATTATGCAGGCCAATGCCCAGCATCCTGACAGCAGTCACAATTTGTCATTCTATGTTAGTCCTCTGTGCCAGCTGTATTTCAACAACCATGGCAAGTAAATGGGCCACAAAGTTTACACCCTCATGACATGGCTCATGACTCTGGTCAGGAACCCATGCACAACAGAACAGCAGATCCAAAATGAGAGCCCTGCTCCACAAGGAAGATTAAGAGCACATCATAAGCAACCTCAAGAAACAGTTCCAATGCCTAGACCACTCTGAAGGAGCCCTCCAGTACTCAGTTAAGTCAGTATCAAGATTTGTTTTAAAATATTGAATGTTGCACAATCTGGGCATCATAAGGCAAAAAGCTGAACAGTTCAATGAAGGGACAGGTAAGGAAATCCATCAGGAAACATAGGAACAGGAAGGGAAGAGAAGCTGCAACATTGAGAGCCCCGTTGTGCCCCAGTTCTACGCAACAGATTATTCATGAGTGATACCAGTAACCTCAACCACGCATCCCTATTCTCTAACACTCCCAAGCTTCTTACCTTTCCTCCGTCACATTATCCTATGTCCACCGACATAAAAATGCTATTTTAGATCTAATACTTGCAATGAGGGTTAATTAATAATCTCATAGCAAAAGATCTGATGGGAAAAGGAATCAAAACACAACTGAATTCCGTATTAAATTTGGAAGTGATATACTCCCAGCCACAATCAAGAATGTTAAACTTAAACAAAGCCAATTACAGAGGTATGAGGGAAAAGCAGGCTAAGGCTGATTAGGTAATTAGATTAAAAGGTACAGCAATAAATAAAGTGAGAAACATTTGAAGAAAAAATTCAAAATGTTCAACAAAAATACATTCCATTGAAAAGCAAAAACTCATCCAGGACTCACTAAGGAAGTCAGGACAGTATTAGACCAAAAGAAGAGCCTTATAATGTGGTAAAGGATAGTGGTAAGTCTGAGGATTGGGAATGTCTTAAGAACAAGCAAAACGCCACCAAATTATTAACAAAGCAAAAAAAATTTAAAATGTGTGGATAAATTCACCAGGAATATAAAAATAAATATAAGTATAAGAGCTCTTACAAATACATAAAAAGGAGAGTAGCTAAAGTAAACTTTGATCCCTTAGAGGCAGAGACAGAAGACATTGTCACAAGGAATACAGAAATGGCAGAGACAATGAATAAATATTTGTTTCTGTCTTCACTGTAGAAAACACAAATTGCACACTAGAAATAGAGTGCACTATAGGAACCTGTTGGAAAAGTTACTAAAAATTCTCTTAAACTGAATGAAAACAAGACAAAAGAATTAGTTACAGAGTTTAGGAAAAAGCCAGTTAATGATATTGTTTCTGTGAAGATTCATGATGTGGACATTAAAATGGTTACTAACAACAAATGTCTAATTGTCAAAGTACATGATAAGTTGAATTGGAGGGAACAGTGCACAGATATGGTGGCCATGGGACATGCAGGATTATACTACCTCAGAAAATTAATACCCTTTCGAGTAGATCATACAACCATGAAACTCTTCTCAGCAGCTCTATTGAGAGTGCTATCCTTTTTGGATGTCTCACTTGGTTTTGTTGTCCTTGGAAAGCAGGCTCTTTAAGGGTACAGAGATTACTGAACCAGGCAAGAAAGGTATTTGATGAGCAGTTTTTTCTTGACAAAATCTGCTCTTGATGAATATTGACGAAAGTAAAGAATGACATGAACAATGAGACTCACCCCTTGCTTCAGTATTACTGTTGGTTGTGTTCGGGGAAAAGGCTACAATCTCTCAGATGCAGGACAAATTGGTTCCTGAACTCACTTGCGCCCTTCCCTATAACAGGAATTTGATGCATGGATGAGGATATGAACTCATCATGGGACTCACTGACTGATTATTTTAATATATTGGAATAGTTTTTAATTTAAATTTTAATTAATGTTAGTTCTCTGTGATAGGGTAATTTTCTCTAATTGTTATCATTCGTTTATATGTAATTTTTTAATGAACGAGCAATGTTACCCAAAATACATCTCCATCTGGGCAATAAGGTGAAATTGAAATTATAATTAACCAAGGTGCTAAAAAGAGTGAGAACTTAAGGTCATTAATATCAGGTAAAGAAAAAGTATTTTAGTATTAATTTAAAAAGTAATAGGCCAGAATTTTCCCGTCGGCGATTTGGAGACGGGGCCTGCTCGCCGAGGAGAAAATGACGCGGGATGGCGTTGGGAGGAACCCCCGACATCATCCCGGTCCCTTTAAATTTTTAGAAAGGGGGCGGACAGCGAAATCAGCTGTCTGCCCACCGAACTGTCAATGGCCAATTAAGGCCATTGACAGGCTAACTAAGATCATTAAAGACCTGCCCGTCCAACCTTAAGGCTGGCGGGCAGGCCAGGAGCCCCAGCGGGCTCCTGATAATACATGAAACCTCATCCACTGGCGGGATGAGGTTTCATGTCCGTTTTTAAAAAGTGTAGTAAAGTTTATGTCATTTTTATTAACATGTCCCATCTCGTGTGACATTGTCACATGAGGGAGACATGTTAATCATATTTTTAGTTTTCTATTTTTTAACTTTTGTGCACTTTCAGTAATCTCGCTGAGTCAGCACTTAGTCTCAGGAAGCAGTGCGCTGTCAGGAAGGCCTCTGGGTGGGCCTTAATTGGCCCGCTCACTCAAAATGGCGGTGGGCCCCGTTTCGGTGGCGGGGGTCGGCTGTCCGCCCGCCGCAGAGCCAGTGGGGCCCACACGCCCACAAAGGGCAAAATTCTGCCCATAATTTCAGTTTTTGGAGCAGTTATTTTACAAACTATTTTTGGTGTCATTTATTAAGGGATAAATGTTGATCAAGACACTTTGAAATCTCCGTGGGATCATTTACATCCACCTTGGAGACCGGTCAGGGCCAAGGTTTAACATCTCTTCCAAAAGACAGCACCTCCAACATTGCAGCCCTGCCCCAATACTGCATTGAAAAGCCAGCCTAGGGTATGTGCTCAAGTCTCTGGAGTGGGGCTTGAGGCCTATGACCTTCTGACTCAAGCAAGAACCAAGGCTGACTGTAATAGGTAAGATATCTGAAAAGAGAAAATCTAAATAATTGGGTTAAGACACACAATTCATCAGAACAGTTTGATGCAACAACTTGTTTTTGCTCTTTTTAGATGCTGTCGGCCTGGTGTGTATTACCAGCATTTTCTATTTTTCATTTTAGTTTCCCCTATTTACCTTGAAAGATCTTTACTGGTACAACAGATCTTATTTCAGAAACTCAGCCCATTTATTATTAATATTGTTGTAAAGGAACATCACCTTTATGAGATCATATTTTGACTTTAGAGCAGCTACAATGTTAAAAATGTAATAAGTCAGCCAATGGAAAAAGGCCAATTTTTACAAGTGAAAAATATCACACCATCATGCGCAATAGCCTTCAATCAAATCAAATCATCCTATGGGTCTTCTATCAAAAGCAACAGGATTCTACGAGGGCAGCAATTTCATGGTTAAGAGATAAATTACTGGAATTTGGTTTTGTAACTCTTCCAAAGAACATCGAGAGTCAAATGGACAAAGATAGCAGTCTTCATCTGGCTGATTGAGTCAGCATCATTGCTTCCTGTATTAAGCAGCTTGACAGACAAATAACTGCCGCCAAATAAACAACAAAACAAAAAACTCTGACGTGTTCCATCATGGTCAGACATCAGCAATTGAATAAATCTACAGCCTACACAATTTGCAATGAGTACACCTTGCCCTCAGAATGCATTTCAAGAACAGCCGAGAATTTCATTATGTATTTGACACCACTATCTGTCCTACGTCAAAAGATAAAGTCAACAATGAAGCAGTCCTTTCTAGGGCAGACATGCCAAGCATGTTAGTGCTAATCAAGCAATTTGCCACCATGATAACATATGCCCTCAGAAGATCCAGAGCAGGTACCAGAGCCTGCAAAGATCATCCTGCACCACCAGCATGGGACAAATTCATGAGTGGCACCAGCGCCAGACTTTGCCTTTTCAGAATCGGCCTGTTTAGCCATCAAACAAAGTGCAGCAGATGATCTCATCTGACCTCACCAAAATTCTGGGGTCGCATTTCCATCGTTCCTTGCAGATGGAAGGATGCCAACCAACTATCTGTTTGGAGTGATGTTTTTGGAAACCGCAATACATTTCATAATGAGATATGTGGATTCCCATTAGCACTATGAGGAACAATACATCATGGAGTAGCAGCAATTTTACTTCCCCTTCACTCTAATGAAGATGTGAAATTTTTAAAAATGCACAAATTACTGGCAATAATAGGTAATTAAAAGCTAACAAGTTAAAACTATATTATTTCAAACTGACAGTTGAAGCGATGCTTGGACGTTTACAAAATATGCTCTTTGCCAAACAGGAAATGTGTACCAAAAACAAAGTAATTATGAATATCGTAAATCACAGCATATAAGTAGACCCATCATATAAGACAACCCCAAAAATCATGTTTTTGCCAATACTTGACACATAAGTCAAAAACCCCCACCCACCTCCGCCCTTTTTTGCTAGTAAATTTCCTCAGTCTGCCTGGATTATCCTGTTTCGAAAACATCATTTCCCAATTCCCACCCAACTGAGGCAGATCCACAAAATCTAGATGAAAATGATAGAAACAAAGCTGCTTTTCCACAACCTCAAAAATAATTTTAACAACAAATTAAAACAGCCTTGTCTCCCTTCAGATACCGGTAATCGTTTTCAGATCAGAGCTCCTCTATTCCTTTTGAATTACTTTGCTCAAAGGGTCGTGATTCTGTGGAATTCACAACCTCAGAGTGCAGTGGATGCTGGGACGCTGAATAAATTTAAGGGGGATCGGGGGATAGACAGATTTTTAATTAGTAACGGGTTGAAAGGTTATGGGGAGAGGGCGGGAAATTAGAGTTGAGGCCGAAATGAGATCAGCCATGATTGTATTGAATGGCAGGGCAGGCTCGAGGGGCTGAACTGCCTACTCCTGCTCCTAATTCTTGTGTTTTAAGAATTCCTCCTGGTTGCTGTCAACTAACTCCTAGTTGAAATCGGAAAAGGCCAGTGGATTGTTGACCTAAAGCCGGTTCTCCAGCAAGGGCAACTCGGCCGTGGATGCTCCGTCCCACTGGCCACTGACCGAAGCCAAGGAGCTGGCCTCACCAGGCAGGTTCACCTGTCCAAGGTGTTGGGGGTGTGAGGCAGCCTCTCATTCCATCCCGGGACTCCAACTCACTGTCTCTAAAATGACTTACCTGCAGTAGTTTTCTCGCTAATTGAGTGCAATTAGATGGACAGAAAGTGATTTATTTTCTTTTGACACAAGTATCTATCGCAAGACACCATAACAAACTGCATTTATCAAATAAAATGTTAAAGTTATTCTACATCCCCAAAAAGAGTAGAGATTGGTGCATTGGGCAATTGTTCTGTGTTTGATTATGTGAGATGCTCACTGTTACGATTAGTTAAGCTTGGGTGTGGACTCAGAGAAAAGTAAACAATGCAGGAAGCTAGCTGCTGAAAGCTGCTGAAAGCATGAGAGAGAGCAGACATTTCAAAGCAGTGTGAATAAAACCTGTTACATACATAGAAACTGGTGTCTCATCTCGGTATGGCTCCAAGGTATAAAATGTACAATAAAATGGTGACAAGAATGGTGGAGGAAATTTTAAATTTACTGGCTCCTGCACTATTTCTTTCTTTGCCGGGAGATCCACGCATGCCATAAGATCGATGGATTTTGGGGTTCATGACCTATTTGCTCGTTCAAGGGATGGACAGTGCAGATGTAACAGCGATTCGCAAGAAGGTGATAGTCATATATTGTCTTGAAGCAGAAGACCAGCTCACAGAAAAAACTTAATATGGCAGTAAATGCTTTTGGAAAATACTTCAGGCCAAAGAAGAGTATCATGATCGAACTATACATATTTCACCAGAGATGCCAGAGAAATGGTGGGCCCATTAAACAATATGTAGCAGCATCGTGGAAACTGGCTTCTACATGTAAATTTGGTACACTAACCAGTGAACTAATTTGTGACTAATTAATTGAAAAGACATCAATTCCACGAATTTCGCCTCATGGGGGGTGATGATGTAACCTTGGAAAAAGCCACGACCTTGGCAGTCCAAATCAAATGTGCCATGTTTGATTCAAACAAGTTACACAGAACTGCACCCTTAGACTCAGGATAGCAGACACAGCTTACCCAAGCAGCTAAAGTGCAAGGGTTACAAAGAAACCTCAACAATCTCGTCAACATGCGCCTTATCATGTTCATATACCTTCAAAACCATGCTTAAATTGTGGAGGTGCTCATCAATTCACGTGGTGAGTCCAGCTCAAGGAAAAAAATGCAACTCATGCTTAAAATGGAACCACTTCTCAAAGGTGCACAGGCCAAAGACGACAACATCATTGGTTTGGCAAGTGCAGGAATCTGTTCCTGAGAATGAGTCACAGCACCTATATTTCATCACAAACAGTAAAGCACCGGCTCATTTTATCGATTGCTGAGCCGATATGGAGCAAATCTCAGTGTCACTTCTCATTGATGTTGGCACAAAAGCATCTGTTTTGAGTGACAAACTCCATCATCGCTATTTTTCACAACTTTCTCTCACTCCTGCAACTAAAACTCTTCAACCTTATGTTGACTCAATTATTTCAGTTTTGGGAATGATCACAGTTCCAGTATTCTGCAAAAGCATCACCCTAGACAGGTTCATGTTCTACGTAGCCAAAGGCAGAAGTCTTATGGGGGTAAACCTTTTCGATGGCTTCGATTCCAACTTGAAGACTCCATCAGAGCACACATTAACCTGATGGATGACGCAAACTGATCTCCTTCCTTATTTACCAAATTTGGGGAGATTAAAGGATATTGTCATGTGTCTTGCATCGACACATCAATTTTTTTTAAATTCGTTCACGGGATGTGGGCACCACTGGCTAGGCCAGCATTTATTGCTCATCCCTAATTGACCTTGAGAAGGTGGTGGTGAGCTGCCTTCTTGAACCACTGTAGTCCATGTGGTGTAGGAACACCCACAGTGCTGTTAGGAAGGGAGTTCCAGGATTTTGACCCTGCGAGGGTGAAGGAATGGCAATAAAGCTCCAAGTCAGGATGGTGAGTGACTTGGAGGTGAACTTGCGGGTGATGGTGTTCCCATGCATCTGTTTTCCTTATCCTTCTAGGCGGTAGAGGTCACAGGTTTGGAAGGTGCTGTCAAAGAAGCTTTGGTAAGTTGCGGCAGTGCATCTTGTAGATGGTACATAAATTTCATCGGTGGGGAAGGGAGTGAATGTATATTGTGGTAGATGGGGTGCCAATCAAGCGGGCTGCATTGTCCTGGATGGTGTCGAGTTACTCGAGTGTTAATGGAGCTGCACTTATCCAGGCATGTGGAGAGTATTCCATCACATTCCTAACTTGTGTCTTGTAGATGGTGGACAGGCTTTGGGGAGTCAGGTGGTGAGTTACTCGTTGCAGAATTCCCAGCCTTTAACCTGCTCTTATAGCCAGAGTATTTATATGGCTGGTCCAGTTCAGTTTCTGGTCAATGATAACCGCCAGGATGTTGATAGTGGGGGATTCAGCGATGGTAATGCCATTGAGGGGGAGATGGTTAGATTCCCCCTCGTTGGAGATGGTCATTGCCTGGCACTTGTGTGGCACAAATCTTACTTTCCACTTATCAGCCCAAGCTTCAATGGTGTCCTGCATATGGGCAAAGACTGTTTCAGTATCTGAGGAGTCACAAGTGGTCCTGAACATTGTGCAATCATCTGCGAACATCCCCACCTCTGACCTTATGATGGAAGGAAGGTCATTGATGAAGCAGTTGAAGATGATCGGGACTAGGTCACTACCCTGAGGAACTCCTGCAGCGACTTTGCACCAGTTCCCAAAATTTGAAACAGCTGCCATTTTCAATCTGGGTCAAAGTATCACAGGAGCTTAAATGACTAGAAGCAGACAGCATCATTGAAGGAATCAGCTCATCGTTGGGGATATCAAACCTAGTCACTGCAGATTATAAAAATGGCAAATTTAGACTATGGGCGGAAACCCCCCAAATTTGCACAAAGTGTGGTAACGGGCAGGAAAAAAGTTGTGTTATCCGCCGGCTGCGATGGTGAGTTTATGTTCCATATCATCCCATTCCCGCCTCGTTAATTATGCTGCCACAGGAAACACGCTGTATCACCGGCGGGTGGTCTCCAATTTGTCAGTCATCCCGTTACCTCGCCGCTTCCTGACGCAGGGCACCATATTTAAACTGCAGCCGCTCGCACGGTTCTCAATGCTTGCAGCCCAAGACTACTCCGGTGAAGACATGGACCCAAAAGCCAAGAAGTGTGCAGACCCCCAATTCAGTTACGTATCCCTGGGATGCTTTCTGGATGCTGTAGAGGCCCATCGCAATGTGCTTCACTTCTACTTTGGTTGCAGGAAGCCCATCAGCCTCACCACTCCAGGCTTGGGAGCTGGTGGCAGAGGTGGTCAGAGCCAATGCTGCACACGAGAGGTCAGCTATGCAGTGCAGCCAGGGTAAGGTAACCATCTTATCACTCTAAACTCACACACTCGCAAGCCCATCACACATTCACTGGCATCACCACTCGCTCTCTCACATACACCCTCAAATCTTTATCTGGCCTCATCTCCTCTGAAGACTGCCTCCTCAGCCCTCACCATCTTGAGGCCACGCGCACAGATCAGCACATGCCCCTTTACACACACCCTGGGATACCTTCCTTCCTCAGTCCAGCCCTAGCCCTGCACCCATTGAAAAGCCACACCCACCCTACGGCTGGCCTGGTTGGTAGAAACCTGCCCGTGAGCCTCCCTAAAAATGATGTGGTGCTGCCTGTGAAGCCTGGCACTGATGACCGTGAGCACTGCCTGAAGCAAAGTAGGCAAACAAACCTCAAAGTCCCGAGCGAAGTGCAGCTCCCCAGGCGCATGTTGCTTATTTACAGTTGTGAAATACTTTGGGATGTGCCCAGATGTTCCAGTGTGGGAGGATGATTCCAGTGAGCAGGGCGTATAATTAGATGCAAATGTATTAAAATGACATTCCCGACGTGCGGTGGTGGGAAATTGACCAATGGAGCAGACCAATCTTTGGCTTTCTCGCCATATTGTTTCCCTCCTCACCCCCGCTGCCCGCCATGAGGCCCAATGCAAATGGGGCTGGAAAGTTCTGGTCTATGTGTCGCCCTTAAGGCAATCAACAAAACTATCCAAGGACTATCGGCATCATTTCATAACTCCACTGTCTTCACAAAGCTTGATATGCGATAGAGCTATCTTCAGATACCACTAGCACAGCAAAGCCAATTTCTTGCAGCTTTTGTTACTCATGAAGCTGATTTTAAGTGCCACAGAATGCCCTATGGATCTCGCACATTCCAGAAGATTGTTTCTTCAGTCTTGTCAGATGTTGAGAAAATGCTCAACCTACCTGATGACGTTGTGGACCGAGGAAGAGAAAAAGCAGAACTCGACTCGCACAGCACAAGCTGATGCTCAACAAGGACACATGCACATTCACGGCATCTGAGATTGACTTTCTAGGGTACAGAGTGACAGCAGCTGGACTAAAGCCTACAATTGACAATATCAAAGCCATTCTTGTGCCTCTGACCCTGTTTAATTTGTAAGAGTTGGCATCATTCCATGGTACTATCAACTTTTATCACAAATTCGGTCCTAAGTGTGCAGAAATTGCAGAGCCTCTTTAGAAGCTACTGTGCAAAGATGCTCAATGGGATTGGACAATCGCACAGCAAACAGCATTTGATACATTAAGGTGAAAATGCATTTTTGCCAGTCCTAGTACATTTCAACCCACGTATGGAAATGTATGTCAGAACAGATGAATCAAGAAATATAATTGGAGCTGTATTTCCAAAGTGCAATGAAGCAAGTGACCACCCAATCAATTATGCGCCACGCCCATTGTTGGAAACTGAACACAAATAGTCTACTGGAGAGCGGGAAGCACTAGCCTAATTCTTGTGAATATTGGCACAAGTATCTCTATGGTACAAAACTCACTCTATACCAATCACCAAGTGCTGCCTACATCGTTAGCCATGTCAGGATCTGGTCATTGACCCCCTACGCATCTATAGATGGTCAGGTTGGCTTCATCAGTACAACTTTGAGGTTGAGTATCTCGCAGGTTCGCACAACACAAGTTGGTCATGCAGAATCACAACCTCAAGTTCTTAGATTATCAGAGACCTTTATATCTCAAAGACTATGAGACTATGACAAGCTGAAGTCTAGGAAATGATTCAATGTAGATATGTTTGTTGTTCAGGGTGGTTTAATTTAAAATATAGTCTTTAGTTTTACGTAGGGAAAATGTAATATTTAATTGTTATGTGTTTGATTATGTGAGTCAGTTTACTATTGATGTTCACTATGCGTGATTAGTTGTGCCTGGCTGTGGACTCAGAGTAAATAAATTGTACAAGTTGCTGGAATATCAAGTTATAAACATGAAACAGGATTTTAAAGCACTGTGAATAAAACCTGTTACACACACAGAAACATAGGTACATAGGTGTGCCATCTCTGTATAGCTCCAAGATATAAAAATATAACATTCAGCCTTGCACCTTCTCTCATAACGTTACACAAGTGAACAGATTTTCAGGTGTCTCCCAATGGAGACAAGTTCAAGTATTTATATTCCTTATTGCTGCCTAGCTTGACACATTTTAGACTTGCGGTATAAATCAACCCGTTTTTGGTAGAATTTTCCAAGCTGCAAATGTGGACCTATATGCCGACATCTACGGTAAGATCTAGACCTGGTCACATATAAAAGTAGCATCTCCCCAATGCACCAATATACTCTTCTTCAACTGGTCTTTCGGCAGTCAACCGAAAACTCTCAGAGGCAAACCAAATGCATATTTCTGTTCTTTTTCTTTTCTCTTTCCCTCTGCCCCTGCCCCCACACAATGTATTTTTTCACTCCTTCAGCACTGGGCATGTTCTTCCAACCAAGGCAAGCTCAAAGCAAGCCTCTCAGCAGTGCTGAAAGTGGTGCCACTTGACTCAGGTAGTGGAGAAGCTTACACTAAAATCTGAATGGGCAGCAATGCAAGAAGCATTTTTTTTATTAAATGGTAGAGAGGGGGAATGGGTAGAAAACACTGAGGTTTGGTTAATTTTAAAGCAGTAAGTCTTGGGACAAACTTGAAACATGTTGATAAAATACCTCTTATTCACTCTCAATGCAGGTGTTGTCATGAATAGGCTGATAGCTCTGCTAGAATCGCGGACAAAGAAAGGACATGCAAATTCATTAAGCATCATCTCCTAATATCACCAAAGGTAATTTCTAAACCTAACTAATGCAAATGAAGAATTTAATCTTTCAACTCCATGCAAATGGCTCAATAATTGAAGCTTCATGACATCAGATATCTTTTTAGAAGCAATAAATTCATAATGAGAACACCTGATCAAGAATTTATTCCAGTTCAACTGCCCACAGATTTATTATTTTGATTAGGCTTTATTCTACTTACTACTTGTCCTTGTTCTGATAGTAATTAGAGTTTGAGGTCACAGGTACTCCGCTGCCACGAATAGCATGAAAGACTGTTGGAGAGGATGCAGGATAATGACCAGGACGAATAGGTTTGGCTAAAATGAAAGAACAAGATTCAATTAGATTAACTTCTATCCAAATGTGTGCACCAGATCGGAAATGTCACGGACAAAATTTCATGGCCACCGCCAGTGGGCCTGCAGTTACTGGGGCCATAAATTCTCTGGGTGGGCTTCCCAATGCTCTCCCACCCGCCTCAATCCGGCTGCAATTTTACGGGGGTGGGGGATGGCTAGTGGAAGGGACAGGCGAGGCCTAGGGTGACCCCACCTGTCCTCACCTCAATTGAGGCCCTTCAGTGGCCAATTAAGGGCCACTTCCTGCCCAGTCTCAATTCTGAAGCAGGTAGAAGGAGGTTAGGGACTGGAAGAAGTCCGTCAGCTAAACCTGCTCAGGCCTTAAGCTGGAAGGAGGGGGCCCCTCCATCACTGGTCCCCTTTACCGATCGGTGACCCTGCACCCCCCACCCAAGGTCTCTTGCCCCCACCCCCTGCAAAACACCCCACCACCCCCTGCCTCCCCCTCATCGCCCCACCATCCCAGTGCTTTCTCAGCCCCAGGCCTTTCCATCAAGGACCTAACCCCACTCTCCCTTGCCCATGGCCATCTCTCCCATCACCGCCATGATGCCCCCTTTATTTACCTCCATCCTGGCTTGTACTGACAGGTGGGACTTCTTGGAGTTCCAGCAGTGACCACCGTTCCTGGTGGTGCTGTTGGAGTTAGAGAGCTGCTGACCAATCAGATTGGCCGGCAGCTGTCTGAGGTGGCACTTCCTCCAAAGTGAGGGGTGGAAGTCCCACCTCCAGCCGTTAAATGGCTGTGGAGCAGCCAACATCGGCAGGGATGTGTTCCCCGTTGACTGTACAGGTGGCGGGCCAGAAAACGCCACCACCTATTAAATTCTGCACTATTTTTCTCCAGATACCCAGGGGGCATCTGAAGCCTGCCACTCTGGTGAAAGTCCCGCAAGGTCTGACCTTGGGCCTTTCGATAGGACCAGGCGGGCATCTTGGCCCATGTCCTTTACCAGGCTCCACCAAATGGCCAACAGTTGAAACAGACATCGGATTTCCACTCATGCCACTTGGCAGCCTCTTTTGGCCTCTGTTTGATCCCATTTCGCGTCTGCAAAATCCAGGCCCGGGTATCCAATTACGTGGGAAGGGGGTTTGGCCGATCGAGAGGAAGGTTTTCAGGGTATCTTGGTAGCTCAGGGGAGGGGGAGGGGGGGTGCATTCCTGTTCCTCCCGGTCCACAGGCTGGGCTAGAAAGGCACTTACGTGTTCCATCCAGCCGTTCTCAGCTCCTTTCAGCTGTCAGGTTTCACAAAACCCAGAGATCCTGGCCTCCAAAATTTAAATTGGGAAAAGGTTAAGTTTGAGGTATATAGCCTCATAAAATTATGTCAAGGACAGATCCATCTCTAGGGAGCAGATTAGTTACATGCTTCCCAACAGAACTTGGTTATAACTGGAAGTGAGCACGTTGGAGCTGGGTTTGCCTTTTTAAAAATTTTTTTACGTTTCCTTCACCGCCCATTCTGCATTAATATTACCCTCATTTTTCCTTGACTCAGAGGATGAAAATGTAACTGGATGGAGCTATGTTGAAAATAATTCCTGCTTTCAATATTTTGAACAACTCGCACCTCTTCAAAACCCACATCTGTCCAAAACTTGATGAATTCTTGGATGCTTTTTCAACACTTCTTTCTTGTGGAGTTTACAAGAAAAACCTGCTAGCCAACCTAATTCACAGTCCATAGACAGTGCTGTTTTTTGCTCATTAAGTTCCAAATACACCATCCTACATGCAGTTCCTCCTCCCTAAACCCCCACTATTTTATATTCAAGGCTCAATGCATTTCAGTCCAACTCACTCTTTGTCACAATGTCAAAACTCTGGAACTTCCTACCTATGACCTTTTTTTTTCTAAATTTGGTCTCAGGATGTGGGTGATGTTGGCACGGCCACACTTTTTACCCAGGCCTAGTTGCCTAGAAAATATAGTGAGGGGGACATTTTCTCTAAACCTAAATTTTAGCCCTCAGCTTCTCAAATAAAAATACCGACCACAGTCTTGGTTGTCAGCAGTAAGAGAGCCAGGATTACCTCTTTGAACAATTGTTAGATCCGATTCTCTAGCTGGGTGCCACTGCATAGAGAGTGGCACTTGCAGGGAGTGTTCATTAGGGAATTGTGTACGTGTGCTGTCTGATATTCCTTCCAGCAATTTAAATGAAAGGAACTTCACACCCATAATTTCCTGTACTTTCTGCAGGAATCATCCCTAAGGGAATCAGTTCTATCATTCTACCCAACTCAAATAAAACCAGGATGATTGAAGTTGGTATTGTAGTTGAACTACAGCTCATGTCATCATTAAAAGATTGAAAAATCTCCTTTGCTGCAAATTCACAAGGAACCAAAGGGCAATTGCATTGCTTCCCATTTACAAGAGAACTCAAGTCCATGCCTTTATGGCATACCTGCCTTTGGATCAACTTGACTTCTAATCAAGGTCCACAATGATGAATCTTACATTCCTATATAAATATAATTTCAGCATCTTGATTTGTGAATGGGGTCACAACCACGTTTCTTAAGTTCTTCCGGACTGAATATTGAGTGCAACAACTTGAGATCTTGAACTCCCTCCACCACCCCACCCCTTTTCTGTTTCTTCCCCCTCCCTTTTGTTTTTTCCAATAATTTATATAGATTTTTCTTTTCCCACCTATTTCCATTATTTTTAAATCTATATCTTTTATGTCCTTTTAGTCTTATTTCACCCCACCCCAACTAGAGCTATCTGTACCTTGCTTGTCCTGCTATCCATTCTTAATTAGCACATTCTTTTAGATAATATCACCACCTTCAACACCTTTGTTCTTTTGTCTGTGACATTTTTTGCTTATCTGCTCCTATCACTGCTTACTTGTCCCTACAAACCCCCCCAACTTCTTCCCCCACACACCCCCCACCTTAAACCAGCTTATATTTCATCCCTCTCCTATTTTTACTCTTTGTTCTGTTGAAGGGTCATGAGGACTCGAAACATCAACTTTGTTCTTCTCTGCCGATGCTGCCAGACCTGCTGAGTTTTTCCAGGTTTCTGTTTTGGATTTCCAGCATCTGCAGTTTTTTGTTTTTATCACATTTCTCAAGTGATTTGTATACAAACCTCACTCCCATATTGCAAGGTTCCTCAGCTTCAACTCTTTCCGTGGTCTCATTTCAAATTATCAAACAAACTTTTCCACAAGTCCCAGTCTGCATCTTTCCTCTGTTCCACATTCAGACTCACTCTTTTAATCATTATCCACACATTGTCTGTAATAGTCTCACCAAACCACTTCACCTTGTTCAATTCAACACCACTTAAAAAAAAATCTCCTAAAAACTCATCACTTTAACTGCATGCTCAGTCTTCTCCACTACCAACTTTCTCCTCTCTCCTGCCCAATATCCACCTCCCTACTTTGTAGAGCTTTTATGAGAGGCGCACTATTTAAATCTAAGTTGTTACTATCGTATTCATACTGCACAGTCAGGAACAATGAGTTTTTTTTCACAAACCTGGGGAGCAGCTTTGCTTTACCGGCACCCTTAGCGTTAATAAGCTCTCATTAGGCAAACTTGCAGAGCCCACATGTGTAACACAGATGACTGAAAGCAGCAAAGACCCTCACCAATCTGAGCTGAATGTGCCCGCCTGGCCATGTTTTTGGCTCGTACTGCTTCCTTGATTCGATCAACGTCCTGATGGTAACGTTTGCGGTCCCTCATGGCACTCTCCTTGGCTTCCTTCAGTGCACTCTCCAGTGCTTTAACTCTCTCAGCTGTAGCCCGAAGTCGTTTTTCCAGCTTAGGAAGCTCACAACGAAGATCTGCATTGTCACGAACCAGCTGGAAGAAAAAAAGAACTAAGTGAGCGACAATACACCACAGGATAACTGGGGGGAATGCTTGACTTTGGCTAATGGTGTCAAATAGGCAATATTACATCAACCTCCCATAACATATCTCTCCTGACTTTCATTTCTGGTCAATAACAACCAGGAGGGATGTTTATCCGGCAACTAACCCAACATTGGACTCTTACCCCCAACAACATAAAGAACAGAAATACTGGAATAGGATAATGTACAATAGGCCAATAGATGTTAATGGAGTTGGGAATATTGATCCAAAGTTTAATTTGGCAGGATTTAAGCAAACAAAATAATGGTCAATGCTCAGGAGAATTTATAGTAAGTTTGTATGCCCCCACTTCCATTTTAAGTTTTTTCATAAACTCTCACTGACACAAGTAGAATTTTTTGGCAAACATTTAGCAGTACAAGAAATGCATTAACGGCATAATCCATCTGCACCTTGAAGGATACATATAGTTTAGGTAACAAAAAATGCAGAAAGACGAAAGGTAATAAGAAAGTAATTACACTTCACAACCATATTTCTTATAAATCCTGTGCTACATTTGCATTGCATTGTATTCAATCCATCTCTCCCATACCCACCCACTCCTTACAAAACTGGTCAGACACTCCCAGAAATGATGACAACACTGCAGAATCCATGAGAATTGCAGTCTAATACTGTATTATTTGGTTGTGGAAAATAACAAGAATTGTTTGCAAATTCTTTCAACACACTTCCAGTCTGTTTGGGAGTAAAGGTTATTAGATGTACCAAGGGTGAATGTCACTTAAAAAGCACAGCACATCCACCCATTCCCAGAGTCAATAAAAGATACAAATAAACTACTCAATTCTCACAAAGACCACAATCTATTTATTCCTTGTCTTTCCTTTCAACAAAAATAAGAATGATTTGATGATTTTTCTGTTATGACATTGAACTTAACTTTTCTCAGTTAGCATCGCCAGTGACACAAATACCAAAGGTAAGGTTCAGGCACCAGTTCTTGTAGGATTAATGGATGCTCTGCCACCTGGACAATATAGAGCTCCCAAACTGATGCCAACATTGTTCAGGGAATTATGCATTGTTCTTTTAACACACAAAATGCCATTAGCACTATGGTGTCAACACTAACATTTAGTAGATAGCAATATAGAGAATCCAAAGTTTCAGAAGGTTCACTTTACAGGTTCTATTAGTAGATAAAATGGAGTCCAAGGATAGGAACATAGAAACAGGAGCAGGCCAGTTGACTCCTCAAGCCTGTTCCGCCGCTATTCAATGAGTTCAGGGCTGTTCTGTGACCTAATTCAATATACAAACTCTATTATCACAATCCATATAAAAAACAGTTCAGAAATGACACCATCCTCAAGGTCACCCTTGTCATCAACTGAACAGTACAAAGTTTTGTACACCAGCTCAGTGGGATGAGGCAGAACGCTGCATTTTATTTCATGCCAACATTTTCAGGATCTTGGAATGGTGGCTTGCCAACAAACAAGGGCACAGTTATAACAGGAAAAGCATGTACTGGGGACACATTAAACAGGACAGCAGAGATGCGAATTTTACTAATAGGGGTCATACCCTCAAGTTAGAAATCAGCTGATTAAACAATAGATATATTTTACTCCACATCACTGTGAACAAATTCAGAAGGCACGAAACAAATAATCTACAAGAGGACAGAGTTAAAACTAAAAAATGGCTTTGAGCTAAAGACTCACTTCAAGAAGGCAGGTGTCTGACTGGAATTGTCAATATGGCTGCTTTATGGGGAGGAATCTGACAGTAAAGAAGATTGGTTGATAGATTTGAACACACAAAATCAGTGGGAAATAAGTAAACAGGAAAAAGTAGGTCAGAAAGATCCAAGTTCAATGAAAGTGAACAACTGTGATGAAATTTCAATGCAGACTTTGTAAGTCCTTAGCTACATAAAATGGAAATATCAGTTTTGGAAGTTATCAGGGAAATTGTTAAGAAGCAGTTGTAGCAGGATTTAGGTCAACATTTTAACTCACTTGAAGCAACATCTATAACAGTAATTTGATGTCTGAGAGCCTTGCCCATCGGAAGGAAAAAACAGTACAGACAAAAGATAGAGCCTTCTCAATCAAAATGGGAGTTAGATATTTGAAAGGTTTGAAAATTGTGAGGGTGTTGAATGTTGAAATAACAAACTATTTTCCAACTTGAACTGAATTTTGACACAATTCATCTTCATACCTGCTTGTGAACTTTTGTAAGCTGCTCCAGGTTGTTCTCAAGAAAGGATATTTTCTGTTTCTGTGCAGCACTCCCCCCTCCATCATCGGAGTCCAGTTCACTGCTCTGAGGATAGGCAAAGAAAAATGATCAACCTGTGAGCAGTCTCAAAGCTTGTGACTGGAAGGAATCAATCAAAACGATGGTTTCATCCTTCTGACAGATTTACCAGTGGTGTTCATTCAGAAACATCTGTGTTTGGGAATAAGGTCAGCATTCTTCCTTTGAGTGAGAAGTATCCATTTATACTTTTGCTGCATGTTTGAGGTAGTTCTTTCAGTATGTGGTGTAATGAGAAATCTACTGCAACCAAATGTCAAAGTAAAACTCCCATTGTTGGGGAGTTGAGAGAGGTATGGGGATACCAAGCGAGATACAGGAAATCAAAACTCAATATTTTTGTTGAGGAGGTCAAAAGATACCTTTGAATACATGGGTTTAAGGTAAGAGATTTTCTGGCCCATCTACAGATCATCCACCCAAGAGTTTACTTCACTCATTTAACTAAATGGAAATTTAGAGGGGGGGAGAGTCACTGAGAGTCACCCACATGCCCTTTCCTTCAAACTCCATCTCCCCTGTTCATTGGTGACCCCCTCCTCCACTGATCCCCCCCATCCCACCCTCACTTAGCTTTCTCCAGGGATCCCTGGTGAACATCCAAGTGTATTACCGGCAGCAGCCATCACTCCCAGTGGTGGTGCCAATAATGGAGAGCTACCTACCTCTGATTGGCCGGCAGCTCTCAAAGGCAGCATTTCCTCCCGACTGGAGGCAGTGCAGCAATTACAATGTCCCTCGGGGTGTCAGGAGCCCCGGCGGCAGGGGTCCCAATTAGGAACTTAATTCCACTGGGGCTCCCGAATCAGGTCGGTGGGAGTGTGGCCTGATTTGGTGGTGGACATCAGGGTCCCCGCGACCCTCATTAAATTCTGTCCATAGAATCAAAAGTACAGTAGGTGGCAGGGGATTTAACCCATCATGTCTGTGCCAGCTCTTTATTTTCTCTTTTTAAGTGTATATCCAATCCCCTTTTGAAAGTTCCTATTGAATCTGCTTCCACCACTCTTTTGCTCAATGCATTCAAGTCATAACAACTCGCTGAGTGAAAAAAAACTCATCTCCCCCACTGGGTTTTATCGCCCCTTATCTAAAAACTATCCCCTCTAGTCACTGACTAATGGAAACAGTTTTCCCCATATTTATTCCATTAAACCCCTCATAATTTTGAGCTCTGCACTAATATTTGCCAATCATGAAAAATAATCAAGCAACTTTCTAGGATCTCTACTGGTTAATCCCAGCCTGCTTCCACTAGTGTGTACTGCGCAATACAGAACCTTGGAATGAAACAGATGGCATTAAGGACATCAGTCCTAGTGGGTTCACTCTGTTGGCTGAAACGTATAAACCTAAAAGTATAAATCTAATTCAGCTCTACATAAATACACATCTAGTGTACTCCAGAATTCACCTTAATTATAGTTAAAAGGAAAGTATGGGAATTGGGCAGATTTGTGTCAGTTAGCAGGTTAAAGGTTAACCAGCCTCCAACCCAACCACTTCTGGTTTTAAATGGAGATGGGATAGGGTCAAGCAGCCAACCTGCTCCCAGAATGCGGGTTAGCAATTTAAATATTATAATGAGGCTGCATGCCCCATACTTATTCACCATTTCAAATTTAACTCTTGCCTGCCTGGTTTCCTAAAGGTTGGGAAAAGCTGCAGCTAAAAGAAGGCAAGAACGGTTGGATTCAGGAGCTAACTGCTTTCCACTTGTCTGCTGGATACAGCATATCTGCCCCACTAACCCACTGCAATCACACACCACCCCAATCCTTCCTACCTCCTGCACAACCTTCCCAATGAGGCCTCCAATCTTACTCCCTACCTCAAGGCCACTGACCTCCAAGCCCTCTGACCTCCTCACTGAAGCCTTTGGGCTCCCCCTACACTGGTATCTGATCCCACAGAATCCGATCAACTGGAATTAGACCACCCCCAAGATTAGACCCCTTCTCCCAGTCAGGGCTCAGATGTACCTGGTCCTGCAGCCTCTTTTCCAATGCTGCCCACCCAACTGGAAGCTAAGTCTGTCAATTCAGCTGACTTCTAGGGCAGAGAGCTTGTCAGTGATGATCAAACTCCACAGCATGCAACAAAACCCTGACTTCTAGGTTAAAAGACCGCTTTCAGAAATTAGTGACCAATGAGCATGTAAGATGTCAGCCCTGCCATGTTCAGGATTCTTCAGCAGCTACCAACAAAAGGTAGGCTTTATAAAGATTGTTTCTTTTTATAAGCCACCTTCCAATGGAGCCAGAAGGAGCAGTATTGATCATCCAACTCCAGAGGAATCTGATCACCATCAAGCCTGCCTTCATTCCTACATTGTGCTCCAACATCTATTGTGAAACATAGAAGGGCCACTGCCAGCCAGAAAATGTGCAGCCTTATATATGTCAATGTGCTGGTTTAGGGGACTGATAGTGACTTTAAAACATTAATTACTGATGTCTGTTTCTTTAGATAATTTCATCTTCTCATAACTCACATCACACCTAGAACAGAATGAGTACAATTAGCTCCACTGTTTAGGTTTAAAATTAGGCAGGAAAAACATGGTTATTACAAGCCATCTCCAAAAATGTGCCCACAATGGAGCCTTAGATCAATCAACTTACTTTCTTGACTCTGGTAGTAAGATCCTGAACGAAAAGTTTTCGGAGGTTGTGGAGAGTTTGAAGTTCTTTTGCCTTTTTGAAAGAACAAGTGCTCAATGTTAGAAGGTTCAAGGGATATAGATTTGAAATAAGCTTGTTTGGCTTTCCAATTATTAATTTTAGCCACATGGGAACAGGTAATTAATAAGCACAAAATCCATCAGCTAAAGACACTTTAAACAATTGGAAGTCATGTAACTTGATTTAGGCTTTGGGGGAGTTGGAGGGAGGAGGCGAAACAGTGTTTAATACCGTCATATCCAAGAAAAACATCCATTTGTTTTTAAAAAAAAAGTTGCTGATTATAATGTACAACGGAGCAAACAGCATTCGCGGAGCAGAACAGGATCTTGGTCTGTTATCTGGAAAATATATTCTTCCCCGCACCCCACCCCCAACTTTTGCTACCCTGAAAAATTTAGAAGGTGACGGTGGGTCTGCCATTTTTGTCGGGAAAGATAATGACCAATGAGAACATCCCTGCTCAAAGCACCCACTCTCCAGTCACTACACTCAAAGGTTTCCAATTATAAACAAATTGCAATGTGGTTTAATGGTCTACATGGAGATATATTTAGACTGCAGAGCTTCTTTAAAAAATGCTAACAATGATTGCATGACGGTATATGTTGGGAACTATGGATTCAATACTGGGAAAGTTGTATGTGGAAAAGAGATTTACAGGCATTACACTGGCATGGCGTTACAGGTAAGTGAGCTTAGAGTTTAGTTAAGTTACATAATTGGGGAGGAACTAGTTTGTTCTGAAGCAAGTCCATTAAAAGTCCAATAGGTTTCACATTGAAACTTACAACTGTCTCCTCCAGCCCCTTGAGGTCCTGTTTTGCTTGCTCTCTTTTGTCATTAAGAAGTCTAAAAGCAGGACATAAAAGTTATTTGGAGTCAGATTTTATTTCAGATTGACAGCGTATTAAAAAAATAATTTCATGCCTCTGTGTCGTACAATTTACCAAGTTAGAGGTAAACAGATTATCTTACAAGAAAATGGCCTTCAAGTAACAACAAGCCGAACGTTATAATTATAAGGTTATTTAACCATCATGCTATTATAGTAAGCAGTCTGGTGAGGGCGTCACCGGTCAGCTACATGGCACCTCTGAGTAAAACAAGAACTCCAATACATAATATAGACAACAGATGCAAGAATTTTTATTGCAAAAAATGTATAGACACTCACATACCACCACTAGAACAGAAAAAGGAGCGAGAAGACCAGAACTAGGATGTTTTGCCTGGACAAATGCTGTTTATTGGTAGCAATGACCAAATTAATAATGTGCATCACCACATTGATGACCAAATTAGGAGTTCCTTTTTAAAAATTTTCTTTTCCAAAATACCAATAACAGCCCAAGAAAGACATTGAAGATTCCTGGGTAATGTCAGACAGGCAGGAGGTGATTGTTCACTTGGCAAACTAATACCCTTCGTCTTTCTCTCTCTCTCTTGCTTTCTTCCCTGTTTCCACAGAAGTGATTCCATTCAACCCAGTCACCCACCAAGAATTAGAAAGCATGGATATCGATTGCATATTGACATTGAGCATCATTCATGGATGCCAACAAAGCTGCCACAGCAGCCTCCAGGTACCTTTGGATTCCAAAATCTGAAGCTTTATTACAAAGCGATGTTCGTTAAATAACATAGTTCTCATGGAATCAAGAGAGGTCATTTTAAGAATAAGCTTACACAAGTTTCTGGAGCTTGACACTTTTTTCATGCTCCTCCATTTTTAGCTTGTCAAAATCGGAATTCAGTTTCTCTTGCTCCAGCACAAGCTTTTGGTTCAAACTGTTGAGTGTAAAGAAAAAAAGTAAAAGTATTTTAGATTATGAACTATTTGCATTAAAGTGGTTGAGTATTAATAATGAAAATTTGTCAATAAATAACAATCAACCCACACAAAATCATTATCTTGTCAAGGTTTTGACAGTAAACTGGACCGCCCCCCCACACACACACCTTAAACCAGCTTATATTTCAACTCTTTCTTGGAGTCGAACGCAAGTTCTGTCGAAGGGTCATGAGGACTCGAAACGTCAACTCTTTTCTTCTCCGCCGATGCTGCCAGACCTGCTGAGTTTTTCCAGGTAATTCTGTTTTTGTTTTGGATTTTCAGCATCCGCAGTTTTTTTGTTTTTATTTCTATTTAGATTATGCCATTTGATTCTACATCCTCTTTCTAATAAATTGAAATTTCCACCCCTCACCAACCAGATCAAAAATCAAATCAGGACAATTTGTGCTTAAGCTGTTAAATATGGAGTAAAATATACACTAATACAGACATATAATTACTGTGTTTGCAGAATAACAGCAACTGTGCTCAGCAGTGTTTCATTTCTCAGTTTTGAAGTGTATAATTTTTATTTTGTACTAGAAACCATTGTCTTTCACAGTGCCAAGTTTATTACTTTGCAAATATCATTTGAAGTTTGTGTTGTTATCAGTTACTGAAGAATGTGATAATTTCTACTATTCAGATGTAGACATGAAGAAATAAATAGTGTTCCAGCTTCAAATAAAAGAACTTTACATTGTTCCAACCACAATAATCTTATTGTCCTCAAGCCTTTTTAATATTGGAATAGACAATAGCTCTGTCATTGCTACAGCCATATGAATATAAATCCCAGTGGTGGTGATTCAGCTATTAGAGCTTATTACAGTGCTGTACAGCTGGTCAAATCTGAGTGAGGAGGTTGTGAATTGAAGTCTCATTCCTGAGACTTGAGCAGAGTATATAATCTTGCTTGGCACAAGTGTTGCACTGTCAAAGGCACCGGCCTTAATCCTCACATCCCTATTCAAAGAAAAACAAAGTATTTCTCCAGGTGACCTATCCAATATTTCTCCCTCAACCAACACTAATACAGATCATGGAATCATTCATCTCATTGCTATTTATAGCTCCTTCCTGTACACAAATTGGCTCCCATGTATCTCTCTCTATTACAACAGTGACTAAATTTGGAAGTACCTCACTGGCTGTGAAGTGTTTTGGGACATCCTGAGGCCAAGAAAGGTGTTCTATAAATGTAAGGATTTTTAAAAAAAACTCTGCATGTTGATAAATATTCTGCCATCTCATTTCTGAAAGATTATTTTCCAGCAACAGGCACCAATGCTATCATCAAAATTCTGGTATCAAATGGCTATCTGATTTCCTCAAGGAAGATTCAGACAAATTCCTTAATTTTGACCAATGATGCCATTTCTAGATTTAAGGTTTTTGGGCAGGAGGTGCAGGCGGGATGTGAGGAAGAGCTTTTTTAAACAGCGAGTGGTGACGACCAGGAACACGCTGCCTATGAGGTTGATGGAAATGGAAACGATGAATGGAGATTGGTTGGGCACTCTTGGAAAATAAACTTGCAGGGTTACAGAGATGAATCAGGGGAATGGGGCTGATTGGGTTTCTCCACAGAGTGGAGATGGACTCAATGGGCCGAATGGCCTCCTTCTGTGCCACAAATGATTCTATGGGTGAAATGTAATGCAGCCTGCTGGCAGGGGTGCCCAGGAGAATTGGGTGGGAGTACCTGGATCGAATTCCCGGCCTTGGGGAAGGTATTCCCCAAATAAGTTGGGGGGGGAGATGGCGGGAAGGACCCGATATGGGAATCCCGCCCGCCGGCAGTGGGATACCAATTTGTCTCATTAAGGAGCCACTTGAGAGCATATTATCCCTGAGTCCACCAGAATTTAGAGGGGGCTCAGGGATCTTATCGGACTCGCACAGCTCTCCTATGTCTCCCGAAGGCCACCCAGTAAATCCTGTCGGGCGCTTGCAACCTCATGGGTGGGCGGCCCACATTGACAGGCACAGAGCGCCTGATTGAGGGACCCAGCATTGGGGGCGGGCAGGGATCTAGCAGCGGGCTGCACCTTGGAACATTACTGGCTGCAGGCACCACATTGGGTGGCATTGCTGGCAATGTGGAGCTGCTGGCCTCCAACTGGATTTCTGCCCCACTGGGGGTTTGATTGCTGACACTGGCCAGTTAAGCGCTTGAAGGCCTCCCCCATGGAAATGACAGGGCTCCCACTAGTTCTCCAACCAGTGGGGAAGAACCCCCAATGCTAGCACTAAATTCTGGCCTATGACTCAAATGCCATGATCAGAAAAGCTTTCACCAACCTCTGCTTTAAAGATTTCTAGTCAAACTAAAAACCGCAAGAATCCAGAAGATAATACAGAATTATATAAGAAATTGGGAAAAAACAGGGATGCTCGCAAGATCTAGAAATGTGAAACTTGGAGGAAATAACGAATGGAATTCTGCTCAAGATAGTGCTTGGACTCATGGGTTCGATCTTAAATCCCCCCCACCCCTAACATGTTCCCAAATTGCAGCATATGCGCCAGCCATGATTTTTCTGGTAATGGACAAGGCGGTATATAGATTTCCCATCTTGGAGAGACGGGAAACTTCATTATAAAATTTTGATCAGGCTCCCATAGTGAGTCGTGAACTTGATTTAAATTTAATGGTTGCCAGCTGGGTTTCCCAGGGAAACCTGACAGTAACCTGGGGACTGGAACCGCCAGCTGCAGAAGGTCAAGGGCATTTTGCAGAAACGCTTGCGGGGCAGGAGCAGGAACACTCTCCTGCCCTGGCCCCCCAAGTAACCTTTTGACCTTTTGCGGCATTCCCTCGCTGCCTACCCCACAATCTACTGACTCCCCTCCCCTCACCACCCACTCTCACCAATCCCAGATCCTGTGCCCCCGATCTCGCCCTCCCTCCCAATCACCAGGCTCTCCCCACCAAGCCCGGATACCAGGGACCGTTGCCAAAGGCTGTCTTAGGTTTGCTACATTTGCTGACATCTCAGGAAAGCAGCTCTAACACAGACGATTTGCTCATGTTGTTTTTTTCAAAAGATTTATAATGCGTGTGTAAAAAATTAGAAACTAAATGTTCAGTACATGTTAAATGAATGCACGTTGTCAGTGTAGGATGAATGGAATTGAAGCAGGAATCGTGCAGACTTAAAATCTGACGGAAGTAATTGCAGAGAGTTCAATTTTAATGCTCAAAAAATGGCTAACAGAACGCCGGGATTTAAAACCAGCTCAACAAAAGTCATCTTAAGGCTTTATATTGGCCCGGATCTTATGCGGAGTGGCAATCATTGTTGACTGCATTCCACTCGAACTTTCCCACACTTCAAAACTGCTCTGCATTTCTTGCTGGGTCTTCCAAGCCCAAATTTACCAGAAATGCAGAGTGTAGCATCTCTCAGGCAACTCCAGGGAGTAGGGGGGGAAAAACAAGACATTCCCCCTTTTTATAGCACTACTTGCCATTAAAAAATTTTAAATGTCCAGTCTGAATGTTAATGAACGGGTGAATGTTAGTGAATGGGTTAGTGGGCGGAAGAGTGAATCAGTAGGGTGGCAGGTGGGTAGGGTGTTAATTGGGTAGGTTGGTAGATGGGTGAGGTGACAGGTGGGTTGGGGGGTAGTTGGAGGCTCAGGGAGGATAATCTGGTTGTCAGGGGGTAGTCATCTTGGGTTGGGGTAGACAGGGGGTGTAGTTGATGGGGTAATGAGGGGTGTCCCGGGGGTCAATGTGAGTGATTGGGGAGTCACTCAGGAGTTAGACTGGGATTTTTCTGTCTAACATTTCCTGGGTAACTGTCCAGGTAAATAAATTGGAACTATCCAAAATCTCCAAATCCAAGTTAGAGTCGGAGATGTTCGGAGATGGTCCCAAGGAGCAAGGGAATTGTCCATCAGAAGTTGAAAATTCCCAGGCAATCCCCATGGAGGTCAGCACGTCAGGTCTTCTGCAGGGTCCTGATCTGCACCTTGGGTCATATGCCCAGTCTCCAACTTGACCGTGAGATCTGGGCCAATGTGACAACACACTGAGAAAAGAGTGCTTAGTATCCTTTGCCACAAAAAAAGGTACGCTTGCTTTGGCAAGGGTACAGAGAAGAACAACAAGTCTGATGCCAAGAATAAAATGTCGATCCAGGCGAATAGATCACAGAAAGTTAAAGTTTTAAAGATTAGTGCAGTGAGTGGGGAAGAGGAGTGCAGGGAAAGCTAATAAAGGGAGTAACATCATCAAAGTGTGCAAGGTATTAAGCATAGAGAGGTGAGGTGATGCATTTTGGAGGGAAGTCAAGGAATGAGATTATATACTGAATGGAAAGGGTGTGGTGAAACAGAGGCCTAGGGCTAAAGTACATTATCTCATAAAATACAGACAGATAATGCCATATAAATATATGAAGCCAAGACATGGTGATAAATTTGTAAAAGGTAATGTATAATGCCATATAAATATGAAGACAAGACATGGTGATAAATTTGTCAAAGGTAATGTATATGCCATGTTTATAGTATGCACAATTTTAGGTACTCCATTGCAAAAAGAATGTTTAAACTATACAGAATATACAGCATAGATTAAGTAAAATAATACCAGGGATGAGAAACTATTGTTATAAACAGTGACTTTAATGACTGGGATTATTCCCACTGGAATAGGGAAGGCCAAGAGGAAATGTCATCAACACATTTAATATTAAGCAGCAATTTGAAAGGTTAAATAGGGAAAGATTATTTCCTCCAGTAAACAATTTAAAACAGTCACTATGAAAGGAAGAACTTGCATTTACAATAGGGCCTTCGATATCCTCAAGGTGTCCCAAGACAATTAATAGCCTATGAATTCCTTTTGAAATAACTGTTAGTCTGTAAGCAAACGGGGCAGCCATTATGCACTTTAACAAGGTTCCACAAACATCTAAGGATATAAAAAACCAATGACCTATCTAATCATGTTAGTTTGGGATAAGTGCTGGGCTGGACACCAGCAAAACCTCTCTGATCTTCTTTGAATAGTGCCATCGGATCTTTTACATCGACTGGAGCAGGTAGACAAGGCCTCAACTGAGCAACGCATGAGCAGTAATGCATTGTAGTGTCAGGCTCGATTTTGTGCTCTAAACCCTGAACTGAGAGTGAAATCTCCAACTTTTGGATTCAGGAAGGGAGAGCATTAACAATCAGCCAAGCTAATCTATATAAGGGATACTTACGAAGAGAGTGAAGAAGAGACAGGGAATAGCTGATCCAGAGACCATTGCATTTTTGAAATAAGAGTAGATAACCATTTAAAGGAGAGCAATTTACAGAGCTCAGGAAGACAGTAGAGCAGTAAGATTAATTTAGTCTTCCTTTTGTGCAGTAAATGTCTATGTTTCTAGAATTGGCCCTTCAAAATAAGCCAAGAGTACAACAATAAATGGAAAGTGGGAAAATTATGTTTTTTGTTCGTTCAGTTTCACTGGCAAGACCAGCATTCATTGCTCATCCCTAGTTGCTTTTGAGGGAGTGGTGCTGAGCTGCCTTCTTGAACTGTTGCAGTCCATGTGATGTAGGTACACCCAAAGTGCTGTTAGGGAACAGCATTATACTTCCAAGTCAGGATAGTGGGTGGCTTGGGGAGGAAGTTCCAGGTGGTGGTGTTCCCATGTGTCTGCTGCCCTTGTGTTTCTAGATGGTAGTGGTTGTCGATTTGGAAGGTGCTGTCTAAGGAGCCTCGGTGAGTTCCTGCAGTGCATCTTGTAGATGGTACACACTGCTGACACTGTGTGTCAGTGGTGGAGGAAGTAAACATTTGTGGATGTGGTGCCAAACGAGTGGGCTGCTTCGTCCTGGATGGTGTCAAGCTTCTTGAGTGTTGTTGGAGCTGCATTCATCCAGGCAAGTGGAGAGCAGTCCATCACACTCCTGACTTGTAGATAGTGGACAGGCTTTGAGGAGTCAGGAAGTGAGTTACTTGCTGCAGGATTCCTAGCCTCTGACCAGCTCTTAAAGCTACAGTATTTCTTTGGCTAGTCCTATTCAATTTCTGTTCAACTTCCTAGGTAACCCCTAGGAAGTTGATAGTGGGGGATTCAGTGATGGTAATGCCATTGAATGTCAAGAACAATGGTTAGATTCTCTTTTGTTGGAGATGGTCATTGCCTGGCTCTTGTGTGGCTCGAATATTACGTGCCACTTATCAGCCCAAATCTGGATATTGTCCAGGTCTTGCTGCAATTGGACATGGGCTGCTTCAACATCTGAGTCGTCACGAATAGTGCTGAACGTTGTGCAATCATCAGAGAACATCCCAATTCTGATCTTATGATGCGAGGAAGGTCATTGATGAAGCAGCTGAAGCTGGTTGGGCCGAGGACACTACCCCGCGGAACTCCAGCAGTGATGTCCTGGAGATGAGGTGATTAAATGGTCATGGTCACCATTTAGATTTATTTAAATAATTGAATTTAAATTCCCCAACTGACATGGTGGGTTATGAACTCATGTCTCCAAATCATCAGTTCAGGCCTCTGGATGACTAGTCTTTTAACATAACCACTATGCTACCATGAAAAGAATAGTAAATGTAAAACAGGCACGTGTAGAAATTTATTGTATGATAAATATTTCTAATAATCTACCAAGCAAAGTAGCAGATGCAATAATATTGGTATTGTTCAAAATACAAATTGATGTTGGAAAATATGAAAAAGTTAGAGCCACAGAGGAATGAGCTATAATGAAGTAAATGGCCTTTTCTCATTACTAATTTCCCTCAGGTTCAGTAACTTTCTTACTTACTTTGTTAAATTATTTTAATTCAACACCAGTCATTTGCATGAACTGAATAAAGAAGTTAGCTTGTACATGTGTGAGGATAGATTGGAGGAGCTGGTGCTGTTCTCACTAGAGCAGAAAAAGCTAAACAATTTGATAGAGTTCTTTACTGTATGTGTATTTTAATACTTTGCACTCCTTTATTGGCATGTTACATTCTGAGGTTCTGTCAAATTACTTACTCCCTTAGTTCATCAATGATTTTTTGTTTTTCATCAATTTCATCCCTCAGACGAGCCAGTTGTTTCTGATGGGCTTCTCTATGATTCTCCATTTGCTCCTCCAGAGTTTTCTAGGTGAAGAAACCAAATGAGTTAGAAGATATTGAATTCCTGCTGTCTTTCTATGTCAGGACTCATTTCTCTACCCTTATATACAATGATCTCTTAGATGCTGTTGGTTTGGCCAAATTACTTAAAAGTTCCACTATCCACTACTTGACCCTACAAGCATCTTCCATGCGGAGATTTTGCATCACAGATCCGACAGTGATGTCTCCAGTTTTGAAGCTTAGTATACGGAGACAAGATAGTTATAATGGAGTTTTTAATCATCACCCTTTTGTCAAGTATGTTCAATCCTCAACAAGCTTCCCTATCTTCATTTTAGAGACTCAGTCTTCAGGAAAGTATTTGCCAAATCTTTTTGCTAGCAAACATAACACAAAGATGTGCTTAGTGGCACATACATGTTAAGCTAGGGTGAAAATGTTTTATTTATAAAATCCTCTTTTCCTGAATTATTTACATGGATAAGTTGCTTTTCACAAGACCAAGAATCCCATTTGTTTTACAATAGCTAAACCCCGTTAAAACAATGAAAGTTGTTCTAACATGTTTTGTGCTCCATGATTCATTTATCATTTTAGTGTAAATATTGCAAGCCAAAAGTGGAGACCTTATTAAAATTTAAAATAGAACATTTGAGAGAAGTATTGAAAGTACCAAGTGGAAGTAACACAAAGCAGGGCAGGTAAGTTAGATTTCATCAAAATCTAAAATCAACATACCAGGAAACCATTTCATCTTAACCCTCAATTTGTGGGATATTTAAGTGAGAAATTACATTATCACTCATCTGTCTATTTTAATACGCAGATTGGGCTCCAATTACATCATCAGGCTCCAGTCGGTTACTTTAACCTGAGCATGGGACAGAGAAAGGCTTCCCTGCAAGGTCAGGCCTGCCAGGAACAGGGCCCAGGGCCCAGGGCCAAGAGAGGCCTGGCCGGGTAAGTTTTTCATTTCTTTTGGAGTGGTCTTCATAAGATGCTTCGAGCCTTCCCTGCCCTGGCCTTCCATCTCCATTTTGCCACCTCCCTCTACAACCTCCCAGCAGGCTTCCCGACATCAGAATCAGCTCCCTGGAATTGCTTCCCTAAATCCCTGGCGTCTGTCTCCTGCTACCTGATTTTAATGGCCGGGTAGCAGCTTCCCACCAACCTCCCCTCCATTTTGGGTTATGTTTGGAAGCAGCCTGGGTCCTGGTTAAGTCCTGGCCACCAAAATCAGCTGAGCCTGCCTGCTACCAAACCTGGGCAAGCTCACTGCTCTCCTGCTGCATTCCTGCCCGGGAGTTAGAATTAAACACATAATTTCCCTGTAGTATGAGAACCAGCACATAATGGCAAACAGTAGAGTTCTTCCAAGTCTGTCCGGTAATAGGGAATGTACTGAAAGCAAATAACTATTTTTTTTCTCTAGGGAGGGGAAGGGGTGTCAGGTTTGGAAAATTGGCTTAGGGGGAAATGTAAGACAGGATATAAAAATGTTGCCTGCTAGATTACAAGGTAGCAGTTGAAAATGAATCATGTTGGCCAAGCATCACGTTCTTCTTTTAATTAATATTCTAGTCATTAACAGCTCTGTGCACTGGAGAGAAGCTGCAAAGAAACCCACACAGAGATCAGGTGTTTTTTTTCTACCTAGGACCCAGAACAGATGAGTCACAAAGCATGTACATTAATACATCTCATCCATGTTATTACCTTCATTTCATTGGCATCTTGAAGCATGGTCTGATGCTCCTTTTCTTTGTCCTGGAAGGTCACTTCATGCATCTTTTCTAATAAGCAATTTCAACAGAGAATTAGTCACACACGCAGATTAGCAGTCTCCAAGCACTGCATGCTAAACATTTTTCAATACAGATTTGAAACAAATGCAAGCTTTCATTATTTTCCACCTGAGTTTATGAGGTTTGATATGGTTAAAAATGATAATAGAGCGAGTGCTGGTTTGTTTTGCTGAATACGTGAATACAAAGCATTTGTAAAGTTGACACAATGTCAATGTACAGTTCCTGGCACAACAGATCTGTCCAAATGAGTTCACTTCATGAGGAACATGAAGGATGTAGATGTACATCAAAGTATCCGACAGAGTCAACTGGATCTTAACTAATAACTACACAGGCCAGTTAAAAACAACTATTCTTGTGCTTCCATAATAATTGCTTTGTCCACAAAGTTAAATAATTGTTTGTTTCTTTCCCCTTCTTGTGCAAAGGACGTTTCTTTTTCTGGAAAAAAACTGTAAACCTCCAGACCCTTTGAGTAAAGTCAGTATGTTTGAAAGAATCCAATAATTTTAGTATAGATGGATGTATACACTGTGCTGTGAGGTACTCAGTCAAAATAAAACAAGCAGCATCCTAAATCACTGGTCCAGTGGATAAAGGCATCGGGATTACTTCAGAGCATACCTTGGGCACGGAGTTTAGCTATTTCTTCATCAAGTGCATCGTGAGATTCCTCCAGCTGTCTTCTCTTCTGCTCCACATTCTGCATGTAATCCGTCAGCGATTTTATCTTGGCTTCATGCTTTCAAAAGATTAACAGCACAAAAAGTGGATGTAAAGGCGTGCATTACACAAACCACCAGTGCGCTTGGAGCCATTTAGTAATAGTCTGAAGCTAAATATAAACTAACACATTAAAGCTGGATCTCAGACAAAGCTTCCTGTCAGAGCTTTATCTTTTTTATGCAATAGAGACTGTTCTCTTCCTACCTACATTGCAGATAGCAAAATGCTCACTCACATGTTACAGCTTTACAAATAATTGCAAGGCATGTCGACGATGTACAAAAGCTAATTTCTTGTACCTACAGCACAATGGCAGAGCTGCTGAAATTTTATCATTCACCATTCACTCAATAGATTGCAGAATAGTATGTGTACAATTACATTTCTGTAAACTGCACAATCATGATTTCTCTCTTTATATTAATGGGAAGCCACCTTTATCGCCTAACTAATTTACTCCTAATGGTACAATGGCAGTCATCTTTTCAAACAGACAATATATAGTGCACTGGAGTGCCAAACCACATTACATACTAATGGGACAGAGTGACCACCCACATCACTGTTTCCTTAATTTGAGCTGCATCACCAAGGGAAGACCCTAAGCATTAGGGTCAGGCATTAGCCTACAGGTGGGGTGCACTGGAGGGGTGGGAGGGCAGGGGTACATGAGGGGCAACCTGAAATGCTGGGGGTGGGGGGGAGGGAAATCACATGCATGGTCATGAGTTATTTGAAAAGGCACATTAACAGATTTCCAAAAACCTAAAACATTAAATTATAGGCATCATAAAACTTGAGGCACAGTATTGCAAATCCTCAGAATTAGTAATGTTGTTTGTACTTGAATGACATCAACATTTTAGTGAGGATCAAACAAAGCCTGAATTTCAAAATGGTGCCCACTTATCTTCTGTTTATGTAGTTCCTGCATAGAATCTGGTGAACATCTGCAAGCCCTTTCACAAGTTATTACATATCAGGGCTGCCACCGGACACATTCTCACTGTGGGTAGGGAGAAGTTGAATGAATGGTGGGGGAAGTGGGAAATACGGTGGGATAGGGGGAAAGTGGCAGGGGAGAAGGAAAGAGTGGAAGGGGAGAGGAAAAGAGTTTGGTGGGCAGGGGGACAGAGTGGTGGGGGAAGGGATAGAGTGATGGGGAGGGGAATCCTGGAAGAGTGGCTGGTTTAGGGGAAAGAGTAGAGGAGAGGCAAAAAGTGAGGGTGGGGGGGAAAGAGTGGCTCAGTAGGGGAAAGAATGAGGGGAGAAAAAAGAGTGGAGCATCGTTGTTCACTGAAATAACAGCTGTCAGTTGAACCCTTCGTAAGTGTATTCAGTACAGGAATTGGATGTGAAAAAAAATCATGAATATTTAAGTTGTATCCACCACATTTAGCTTGAAAAGACAACTGCAATTCTAATTAAAATTTCAATGCAAAAGGCTCCATTAATCTTGCATTACATGACAGGCATTTGTTCATTATGATGCATGACTAGTGGAGACAAAAAAAACATGCCCACACATAAACATCATTACTTTGAGCACACTAACATTTGCATTAATGAGGACTAATTTTGCAGTCACCATTTGCTGAAGCCTGACTCCAAGAGGTCTGCAGATTTAAGTTCCGTCTTAACCATACAGGGATAGATTTAAAATATTTTACAAACTGTGAACATGGTGGGAATTAAGCAAGCATTATTGTGTGAAATGTTAAAAAACATCAATGTTCACACGTACTCAATGGGGCAGCATGTGAAGTGCCCGGCAAGGTAGAGAGGCAGGAATGTCAAATGACTAACTTAGTTGCTGCTCCTCAGTGTTTCAACATATTGCACCACAGCCTGGTAGATTACAGGTCCCATACTTGACTCTGCTAGACCCTGAACCCAAGTGATTTGCTCTGGGCTGACAGCTAACAGGAACCAACAGATGTTTATGAGAGAGTAAAGAAGAAATCATCCTCCGCCCATTCTCGTATACATTTCAACAATCCTCCTAGAAGAATTGTCAAGAGGCATGTCAGCATAACACACACAATACCGGGTTGCAGCTGGCGAGAACTGTTTAAAAAGAACATAAACTTTCTTAATCTCATTGTAAAGAAGCATTTAAGGCCAGTTTTAAAAGCGGGGCCCAACGATATTGAATTCTTCCAAACATTATTCAGGGAAAAGCAGCTACAGGTTGTACATAAACAAGTGAAAATCTGTTGGAAAAAAATGACGATCTTGATGTCTTGTGGACTACCTGCTGTTTGAAAACCTGAGTTCAGTCACACTGACTACACTTCAGAAATACCTCATTGTCTGGAAACCACTTCCAGTGGTTGTGAAAAGCACTTTATAAATGCTACTTTTTCCTTTCTTACAATGGAAGTGCCAGTGTTCAGTAAAACACAGTTACTGAACTGCTTACAACAGATAGTCTACAGAAAGCAGGAAATTTGCCATTACTAAGAGGTGCTTTTTGGAAAATCATTTGTATCTATCACATATACCTCACGCACGTGCGCACACACACAAACACTATTCCTCTTATTTATAACAAGTTGGTGATTTTGATTCGATATCTTTTTTACCTATTAGGTTCGTAGAAAGGAGATTTAAAATATTTTACAAACTGTGAACATAGTGGGAGTTAAGCTAGCATTATTGTGTGAAATGTTATATCAAAGTCCCAAGAGGCATTTGAAAAAACATCAATCTGTTCACACGTACTCAATGGGGCATATTTTGCACAATTAATTATAAAACATATTACTATTGGCACCTACCAAAGACAATATCAGCAATCAAAATCAATTAAAATATTGAAATAGAAAGAATTCTAAGCCATACAGAATGGGTTACAAACTTTCTCATAAAGTATCCAGGTCATTGAAAGTGATGGTCATATCCCATGCAGCCTTACCTCAGGAAGAATTGTTGGAAAATTTAACCTCATCAGATAAAGACAATATTGGATCAGGTTCCTCTTGTATACCCTATTTGATCTTCTTCACCATTGAAATCGGGTGGGTGATCTGCTCTCACCCGTTTTACACTTCTTGCTGATGCTGAACATAATGCTCAATGTATTTAAAATGTACACACAAAGAATTAAAATGCAGCCTACAATTTAAGGGCTGCTTGGCCTACATCTGTCTTCATGAATCATCAAATCAAGCAGCCTATTTTACCCCAATTTCTATGCTTGAACCTAGAAACAATCCAATGTGCACCTCAAGCTTCCATTTCTCATACCTGAGACACTAAGAGCTGACAAGCTGCTAGTTCCCGCTCATTCTCATTCATTTTTTTATTGCAGTCCAGCTGAGTGCTCTCCAGCTGTTTGGCACGTTTCACCAGTGTCTTGACCTCAGACTTCATTTTGCTAACGTATAGACGAGCAACCGTGAACTCTTCTTCCAGCACTCCATTCATTTCTGCCATCTGGAAGAGAGAGATCGTGGTAAGATTGTGAACACCAAAAAATATGACAATGGTTGGAATCTTCCTGCTCTCTCGAATCTGAAATCAATGGGATGGGGAAATAATTCCACTTTTTTACCTTAGTTATCCAGCATGCTGATCATTTTGCAATAGAAAACATCACAACTGGAACGTAATACAAGTTTCATTGTAGTTCAGTGGGGAAATGCACTATCTGATATTGTACTGAGCCCACAGACCAGAAGGTCTTGGGTGCGATCTTTGGCCTCTGCTGAGTTTGCACATCTCAACCAAGGCAACAGAGGGTACAATGGCCATTATATCCATAGACTAGGGCTTGTGGAAAGCGAAGGGAGGGGGTAAGAAGAGGGGAGGGCAGGGAAGAGGGAAAAAAAAGATAGGAGCAAAGAGGGAAGAGGAGGAAAGAGAAACAGGGCAGTGGGAGGAGTAAGAGAAGAGGAAAGGAGAGATGAAAAGGCACAGTGAACAAGGGTAATTGTCCGGTGTTTGCTCATCTATCCAGAATAGGGTCAGGTTTTGATGCAATGACGATGGATTTGCCTGGCAACACACACTGACCAATATCGCAAATGACAAGTTGACATGCTCAGCTGTGCAACTGAAGACTGTAGAATGTTATCCTGGCACAAGCTGCCATTTTCATACAGGAGAGCCAAGGAAATAGAATTTTTTAAAAGTGCATTTAATTTTTGAACTTCCAGAGATAGGTTGTGTGAAAGTAGTTTTGATGAAGACTTAGCCTGGATCTTTGTGTATTCCTTTCTTCCAAAAATTATGCACCATTCTTCTATTTAAACAAGTCATTTTTACAGTGTTTTACTCAGTCCAGAAGCTCTGAGGCGAAGCAATATTTAAATGAAGCACCTCATCTCAAGTATGAAAAAAGGTCTTGGAAATTGTACAGTAACAGCTCAAGCTGTTACTAATAACCTATCACACTGTCAGCTTTCATTATGGAACCAGATATAAATGCGGACAGTTGAAGTAAAAAGATTGCTGATTAATCTTTACACCAAAGTTATCGTTTAAAGATTAAGTACCTGAAGCTGTCTGAGAAACGATCATGACAGATGCTTTGCCCTCACCTCAGATTGTGTCAGGGGAGTCATGTCCTTCAAAAAAAATTATCTTCAAAGGCAGCACGAAGCACACCTTTAAGTTTATCACGAAGGGAAGAGTTGTAAAAAAAAATTCACAGTCGAATCTCAGTGTAACGAAAGTGTGGGATTTAGCAGAATGCTTCTGTGGCAGAAGATTGGGAGAGGAAGTAGTTTCACTTCTCCAGCAACGGAGAGATTCCATAGGGCTGGGCAAAGGGATCCATGCTAAATAGGGTTAATTACATCCTTTCTTTTAAAAAAAAATTGGTTTCTGTGTATGTGGAAAATTTACTGAGCGTATCTGGGAGAAAATGCCATGGGAACCGCAAACACGAGGCTTGTCTACATGCAACCAGTAGAGGGAGCAGGAAGCTGCATTTCTTTCATGAAGGTTTCAAATAGACTTTAGTCTTGAAATAGTCACGAACATTCGACTGGTTCTCCATCTTTTGCAGTAGTATTTCAATTGCAGCAAAGGTGTGATCAATAGTAATTTCCCTCCATTTATAGAATGATGGAACCCAAGTTAACTCCTTTGAAACCCAACATTTTCTCCCCTCTGGATCAATGAAAATCAGTTTCTGTAAAGTGGAGAGAAGAAGCAACTGTCTATTAAGCATATGTTTAACTGCAGGTGTCCTACCCTTCCAGAAAATGAACAATCTGATTTTGTCATTCTAATTTTATCTCTAATTATACAAGAAATTAAGAGTAAAGTATCTTATGTATGAATTTTTTTTCTATTCATGGTGAGGATTGTCACTGTTAAAGAATGCAATATTTCCACATATTGAACTTCCAAAATCAGTAAAACACTCCCTGACTGTACCATGGGTTAGATGCAGGACAATGTTGTCACCACTTCGACTGACAAAACATCTCAAGGTTAACCTCAGGATCAACCCCCTATTGCAGGGGTGTCAAACTCATGCCCCTAGAGACTGCTGCAGGTGCCCAGGTCTTGGCTGATCCTTGATGCCACGTCCTATTGTGTCTCTGTTTATTTGTTGATATATTTTATTTCAAATTTTGTGCGCTTGGAGGTTTGGACAGGGCCATCTTATCTCTCCACTTGTTTTAACTTCCAGAGATTGGTTATATGAAAGCAGTTTTTATGAAGACTTAGCTAGATCTTCATTCCTTCTTTCTAACAATTTTGCACCAATTTTTCTATTTACACAAGTTATTTACAGTATTTTACTATGTCCAGAACACTGATCTGAAGGGATGCAATATTTAAATGAAGCACTTAATCTCAAACATGAAAAATGTTTTAGAAATTGTACAGAACAGCTCAAGCTGACTCTGATAAATGCATAAATCAGAACACCAAGATATGAAAAATAAATGATTAACTTAATGGCATCATGGGTTTAAAGAAAGAAGAAACATAGACTTGCATTGATTTGGCATCTTTCATCACTACAGGGCATCCCAAAGAGTTTTACAGCCAGTGAAGTACTTCTTGATGTGCAGTCTCAATGGTAATGTAGGAAACACAGCAACTAATTTACACACAACAAACTCCCACAAATTGCTGTGCGATAATGACCAGATAATCTATTTCTTTCGTGATGTTGGATAAGGCATAAATATTGGCTAGTACATGAAGATAGCTCCCATGCTCTTCTAAATAATGCCATGGGATATTCTACACCCACCAACTGAGACAGGACCACAGTTCAACATCTCATCCAAAAGATGGGTAAGTGTACTATCTGGAGAAATTGCCCTTTATACTAAGGACCCACAACCACTAAGAATGTTTTAAAAATTCATTCAGGGGCTGTGGGCTTCGCTGGCTGGGCCACCATTTTTGCCCATCCCTGGTTGCCCTTGAGCAGGTAGTGGTGAGCTGCCTTCTTGAACCGCTGCAGTCCATGTGGTTAGGTACACCCACAGTGCTGTTAGGAAGGGAATTCCAGGATTTTGACCCAGCAACAGTGAAGGAACGGCGATATATTTCCAAGTCAGGATGGTGAGTGACTTGGAGGGGAACTTCCAGGTGGTGGTGTTCCCACCTATCTGCTGCCCTTGTCCTTCTAGATGAAAGTGGTCGTGGGTTTGGAAGGTGCTGTCTAAGGAGCCTTGGTGAATTCCTGCAGTGCATCTTGTAGATGGTACACACTGCTTTCACTGTGCGCCAATTGTGGATGGAGTGAACGTTTGTGGATGTGGTGCCAATAAAGCGGGCTGCTTTGTCCTGGATGTTGCCAAGCTTGACATTGCCAGGACCAACTTCACATAGGATCCTCACAAGGTGAGACTTTCATCTCATGCCAGGTGTGGTAATCTGAGGTGCAATACACCTTTAAGAGAATGTGAGCAGATTGATCACATGACTGTATTACCTAATGGCTGTGCGGTGTGAGCTTCAATGTTAATCAGTAGTTTAGAACAGGGTCTGGTTGGAGAAGCACACATTGTGTTAGTGCTCTGTTATTCATGTAAATAAACAGCATGTGCTTTATCTTATATTGGTCTCTGCGTCTGCAGTGTATTGTTTGCCAACTCACCCATCGGTAGATAGGCATGCAACCGTGTTCGCAAACAAAGCGACCCGACAGAAGGAACAGAACACCAGGGCTACTTTCAAACCCTGTTCCCAGAATTGAAGAGAACACTGTATTAAATCACTGCACTGCCTAGTTCCCTAACATTTACAACCCCTTTTTCATGAAAGGGAAACTGCTTACTATATTGCCTAGTGAGACATTGATCTATACAGATGAGGAAGGTCTCAGATTCAATATCTTATCTGCATGCAATTCATCTCAATCAGAGTAGCAGTGAGGTTCAAGATGACTAGTCTCAGTATAACTGGATGGAAAATAGGAGAAAGAAAAGTAACCAATTCAGCTTCTGATCTTGAGAAGGAACAGGGTCAGCTGCACTTTTCAAAGTGTTCAGACATACAAGGCACCAACAATAATTGCCCAAGCCTTAGATGAAGAATGGCTATTAGGACTGATGCCCAACAATTCACATCTCACTGCCTTCAGGAAGAATTGAACCACACTTAACAAATGCACTGAAAACGCTTACTCAAAACCTTTCCGTCGCTCTCCACTACTTATTTGAGAATCAATCTTATGGTTTCAAAACCCTTTTGCAGTCATGTGAAATACAATTGCTGGGAAACCTATCCACAAGTCATGACTGGCATGCTGAAAGAAGCAAGAAGAGGTCAGACCCATTAAAGCAAATTGCCAGTGCAATTCTATAAGAAATGTGTCAGCTGTACCTCAGTTGGTAATGCTCTTGCCTTTGAATCACAAGATTCTGGATTCAAGTCCCACTCAAAGCTCGAGTACAAAAACCTACACTAACACTCCAGTGTAGTGCTGCATTGTCAGAGGTGTTGTCTTTCAGATGAGATGGTAAGTTGAGACCCCACTGACCTACTCAGGTGGATGTAGAAGATCCCATGGTACTATTTTTGAAGAAGAGCAAAGAGTTACCCCTGATGTCTTGGCCAATATTCATTCCTCAATCAACATCACAAAAAAAAAACAGACTAACCAACCATTAGCACACTGCTATAATAAAAGCAAAAAACTATGGATGCTGGAAATCCAAAACAAAAACAAAAATACCTAGAAAAACTCAGCAGGTCTGACAGCATCTGCGGAGAGGAACACAGTTAACGTCTCGAAACGTTAGCTGTATTCCTCTCCGCAGATGCTGTCAGACCTGTTGAGTTTTTCCAGGTATTTCTGTTTTTGATTAGCACACTGCTGTTTGTGGGAGTTTGCTGTGTTCAAATTGGCTGCCACATTTCCCACATTACAATGGTGACTACACTTCAAAAGTACTTCACAGGGCATAAGGTCAGGGGGCTGCGTACTGCGTAAAGTGTTATTCAAGTCTTTATTTTCTTTCTTTTTAATGGGCAGATGCCTGAATAAGAACATTTTGCTTTGAAAATTATTCCCTGATACATTTAAGAGTGGCAGCTCGATGCTGTTTTAAATAACAGAGTTGAAAATGGGATTGTCACAAGAAATATGCACTTTTAATCACCGTGTCAATCCACCATGTTTGAACACATTGATTTTAGAGGACTCAAAAATTGACTTATAGGTTATGTTATGAGCCATTTGCTAATTATTTTGGCGTATAGTAGTCAGTTTCTTAGTGAACTGAGAAAAAAGTATTCAAAAGCTTTTAAAACATATTTATTATTGCAATTGTACCCAGAAGATCCAGCTTAATTTTTACAGCCTTGCCTAAAGACTGCAAATGAGTTCAATTAGTGATGAACCCCAATGGTAATTAATTTGATCTGGAGGTGTGGCCAGCAGTCTGGGCAGGGCCAACTTCTTGATCGATGTTTTCTAAACTAGCGCAAAAGATCACAGAAACTCAGATTGAGCTTAAAATCCTGTGGTCTCTGACACATGTCACACCAATTTGGGGGGAATCGTACCAAAGGAAACAGTGCAACAGAGCGGAAACTCTGCCCTATTACTTTGTTGCACTGCATCAACCAATTCATGCCCAGGTCAAGCTTTCAAGAATATTCTCCAGAAACCTACCATTTTTACTTCACTGTTGCCAATGATTCCCCCGATTTCTCCCAGATCCTTCAACAAGATATTCAGTATCTCGGTTGCCCTCTTCTTCTGGTGGTTACTGAGCTCCTGGAGTTGGTTGAATTCTTTCTGAACAACTACTAAGGTATTCTGCAAAAACAAAAGTTCAGGTGAAAATCTGCAAGTTAAAGGAAAATCAGGTGACACTAATGTTTAAAATAACAATTAGCTCCATATGTAATTTTTTTCCCTCAGGTCTCTGCCTGAAGGCAGTTCTGACCCCACAGCACTTTGATCTCCAGCTGAGGTAGGGCAAGGAGGCAGGTCCCAAATCCACCCCAGCCAGAACAGGGAAATTGGACCTGGTGCTGTTGGCACCAGTCTGATCCACACCAGCCATCCAGCCAACTGAGCCAACCAGCGGCACCCCCCCCACCCCAACCCCCCCCCGCCCACCCCCCGACCAAAGAGTGCAGTGGCAACATGTACTTTTACATGCCCGTTATAGTCCAGAGCCAGGAATACTGATGGTAGAGGCTCCAAGTTTCTTTCCATCGCATGGCTGACCAGGAACCTCTCCCACTCTTACATCCTGCCATATGTTGGAAGGATTTACAAGTTGAAACCCAACCTGGTTTTGCCACATTACATACGCACCTTCCTTGGCCATCAAGTCCTGGAGTGGGACTTGAACCCAGGGCTCCTGGCTCAGGGGCAGGGATGCTACCCACTGCGCCACAAGACCTCCATGAGCAATTGAATTCTTTAAAAACAAAAAAATGAACAATATTTCATATAATCATGGAGTAGCAAAACACAGAAAGAGGCTGTTCACCCTATCCAGTCTACGCCAGCTCTTTCAAGAACAGTTAGTCTCACTATTTCCCCATATCCCTGCAATTTTTTTCTTTCAAGTAATTGTCCAATTCCCTTTTGAAAACTACTATTGAAACTGTATACATCACCTGTCAGTGCACTCCAAATCTTTACTACTCATTGTGTAAAATGGTTTTTCCTCACATTGATAAAAGAGCCAGAGGGAATCACCTTAAATCTGTGCCACTGGTTATTGACCCTTCAACCATAGGAAACAATTTCTCTTTATTTACTCTGTCTAAATCATTCAGGATTTTAAATGTCTCCATTTAATTTCCTCTTAGCTTTCTCTACTCTAAGGAGAACAAACCTAGTTTATTCATATAACTGTAATAATCCCTCATTCCTGGAACAATTCTAGTAAATCTCTTTTGTAACCCCTCCAAAGCCTTCATGTCCTTCCTAAAGTGTCCCTTCCTAAAGCCCCAAATTGAACAAAGTATTCCAGCTGGGGCCTAGCTTGTATTTTAGTTGGGTTTAGCATAACTGCCTGACTTTTCTCCTCCAGGTCTCTATGAAGCCCAGGATCCAACTTGCCTTATTAATTGGTAAGAATCGTAGAACGGTTAAAGCACGGAAAGAGGCCATTTGGCCTGTTGTGTCCATGCTGGCTCCCTTCCCATCCAGTCCCACTCCCCTGCCTTTTAACCGGCCTGCCTCAGCATCCACACTCCTCCAACGCTGCCTCAGGACTTGGGAAAACCCAAACCCTTCCAGCTCATGCTGCCAGGGGACGTGACGGTTATGGGGGGGGTGCCCAGGTTCCTGAACTCGGGAAACGGTCCAATGCGCATTTCCTGAGCCCAACACGAAAATCCAGCTCTATGACTCGATATTAATTAAACAGGATTTGCCCTTAACAAACCTGTGCTAACTTTCCTTAATGAATCCAAATTTGTCCAAGTGACTGTTAATGTTGTCCCAAATTACCAACTCTGAAAACTTTCCCATCACCGAGGGTAACCTGACTTGTCTGTAGTTGCTGGGTTTATCTTTACACCCTTCTCTGAACCTTTTGTTAACCTTTCCTGCCACCATCGGTGGTGGGGTGGGGTGGGGGGGGGGGGGGGGGGGTGGGGGGGGGGGGTGGTGGTGCACAAACATCCCCAAGTCGCTGTCCTCTTGCATTCTCTTTAGAAATTGTACCATTTAGCCCCCTCAAGCAGCGCAAAAGCATGAAAGCGCCAGCAAATGTTCCAGAACTTTTCACCTTTCGGGCGCAGACTGCAGGTTAATGCGCGTCTTAGGGGGCAACAGAACAAATCGGCTGACCGGACAAGTTGGACAATCCCCTTGCGACAGGTGGCCGTGGCGCAGTCACTGGTGGAGGCGCTTACAGCCCCTTGCAATGTCTTTATTCAGGTTTAGACCAGTCTCCCCCATGGTTCAAGCTAACACCGCAGCCTTGCAGTGAGGATTAGGAGAATGTCTTTGCCTGAGCTGAGAGCACAGCATGCAGTCCAGTGGCCGAAGCTGCCGCCAATCGGTCAAGTAGAGTTGGGAGGAGGTGGGTGGGGTTTTGGACAGCCATGAAGCACTCTACACACTGGCCATCCAAGTGGTGGCCAATACGCTCCTGCATGCATGAAGGGGCCTTCGGATTTAACCAAGAGAGGTTCTTAGGACACATATGCCAACCCACAGATTGCTCTTTTTGATCCTGCAGGAGAAGAGCATAAGAATCATGGAGCCTGGTGATTTAGCGATATGCCTTTGGCTTACAACTAGTGATCAGAGAAAGAGAGAGTGTAGGAGGGCATGGCTCAGCAAAGGGAGGAGCACCTCCCTCAAGATAAAGGGGCGGCAGGACCTGCTGCACATGCAGCTGAAGATCCACCGCGAGCTGTCACTCATAGGCACCTTGCTGGACCCAGGGTCTATAGATGGTGCTTGTCATTCCTGCAGATGACTGAGAAGCAGTGTTGCTGAAGACTGTGCATGTCTAGGGAACTGATTGGTCTCATATGCCACCTGCTGCAGGATTTGGCGCTGTGGGGACATGGAGGGCATCCACTTCCAGTGGCTGTGAAAGTGACCATGACACTCAATTTTTATGCCAGTGGCTCCATCCAGGCCTCCCCAGCAGACATGCGCAGGATCTCACAAGCCTCCACACACACAAGTGTATCCAGGAGGTCAGGGATGCCACCTTTGTAAAGGCACAAAACTTTGTGCATTTCAACCAGGATCGGGAAAGCCAAGAAGCAAGAGCACTGGGATTTGCACATATCTCTAGTTTTCCACAGACGCAGGGTGCCTTCGACTGCATTCACGTGGCACATGGATCTCCATGGCAACAAGCAATCAACTACGTCAACCACAGGGGCTTCCACTCACTGAATGTTCTGCTGGTGTGCAACTACTACAAATGCATCCTACAAGTCTGCGCATAATTCCCAGGGAACATCCATGACTCCTACATCCTTAGCAGGTCTCAGGTCCCTGACATCTTCCAGGGTCCACAGAGGCTGTAGAGTTGGCTCCTCAGGGACAAGGGCTACCCACAGAGGACATCACTGATGACACCCATGCGGCGGCCAGAGACTGGAGCAGCGAGACCCAGATTTTGGTGGAGCTAGCGATAGGCATCTTGAAAATGAGGTTCTGCTGCCTCGGTAGATCCAGTGGAGCACTGCAATACAGTTCCTTGAGGGTGTCCCACATCATCGTAGCTTGCTGCACGTTACACAACCTGGTGCTGCAAGGGTAGGGAGGGAGGGTCCTCATCGCACTGGCCAGATGAGGCAGACATACTCAGGAGGCCCTCATACCTGCAAGATTCATGGAGGATGATGGCAAGATGCAGTGAGGAGAGTCCTGACATTCTCACCTTGCATCTGTGAACATTTGACTCCTGTGTGGCTGATGGCAGCACATATACCCTCACAGCTCAGGCCCATGTCATGGAGACGCAGCGGTGGCCCTAATTGTTGCTAGATTCCAGGAGAATGAGGACGACATACAGTGAGGACACTCCATAGATCTTCACATAGCCTCTGTGAATGTCTGACTCCTGTCTGGCTGAGGGCAGCTCGCTTGCACCCTGTGTTAAGGGTCATATCATGGAAATGCAGTCGTGAAACTTTAAATGCACCTGATTCTTTGCCAGCCTTCAGCACCCGTCCCCTCAGAAGCACAGTGTCGCCAATCACAGATTCTGAAGAGATGGGGGACAAGCCCAAACTCAAAGGTGGCCACCATCCTGCCAGTCTTGACCTCAATGCATCAATATGACAGTACTATCACCCCACACTGAAGGCAGACAGGCTCCTCCATCATCCCTCACAATCTGAGGAGTACACCAGACATCCCTTCCGAATGTTCCCATGATTTCCATTGCAGCTCCAACAACTGATTGAGGACCGAGTCCAGAGCTCATCATCCGACTCAGTCAGCAGATTCCTTGCCTCCAGCAGTCCTCTGACCATTGACCAAGGATGTCGCTGCCTCCACCTGCTGTGGAACAGACTGTGATCCTGAGGCTACTTTACATCTATGTCCTACCGAGATATGTGTCTCTGCACTGGTGGAGGTGTGGGTGAACGCCATGATGGGTCTTCAACAGTGCTGCCCTCAGGGTTGTCAGCCGAGGTGCGCTCGGCACAGGGCGGGGGTCAAGGTTGTCTGAGGGCAAAGTGTCAGGTGTACCTATGTGAAAAAGTGGAGATTATTAGTTCTTGGCAGCCGGTTTGAACAAAGAACAGTGGACTCAGAGTAGCATTGACAGAGGGATGAGGTGGTGCAGGATCCTCACGTGAGCGCTCACTGCCGACCTCACTGTTGCCGCAGGAACGGTCGATGTCCTCTCCAGCCAGTTGCAACGCGCAACTCTCGAACAATGTGAGGACCATGATGCTCGGCACTCCACCCTCGGGCTGGAACCTCTCCCAGTGTCTGTGCACCATCTTGCCCTGCACGGACAGATGGAGAGTGAGAGCAAGGCACATACATGGCAGACCAAATGAGAAGGATGCCAAGCCTGCTTGTGTGCTGAGTGGAGTCATCGAGAGGATGAGGAGTTGATCTCCAGAGGAGATGAGGCCAGATGGAGATGTGAGGGTGGGTGAGAGAGAGTGGATGGCCTTTGAGGTGACAGTTAGTGAGATGCCAGTGAATGTGTGATGGGCTTGTGAGTGGGTGAGTCGAGACTGATGAGATGATTGACTTACCCCGATGGCACAGATGAGATCATTCATCCGTTTTCTGCTCTAGATGGCTGACCTCTCGTGTGCAGCGTGGGCACTGACCAGCTCTGCAAGCCACAATGGTGAGGCTGATGGGCCTCCTGCAGCCAGTGCACGGGGTAGAGAGTTTGCAGCAGGCCTCCACGGTGTCTGGAAGGGGTCTCAGGGATGCATCACTGAATCGGGAATAAGCTCTTCCTGGCTTTTGGGGCCATGTCTTCATCGGAGCAGTCCTGGGCTGCAAGCATTGAGAAGTGTGCAAGCGGCTGCACTTAAATATGGCACCCCGTGTGAAGAAGCGGTGAGGTAACAGTGTGGCAGGCCAATCAGAGGCCACCTGCTAGCGAGACGGCATGTTTCCTGTGATTGCATAATTAGTGAGGCGGGAAGGGGATGACACAGTGCAAAAGCCCGCCATTGCACTGGCAGGTAAAACGTCTTTTGTCATGCCCGCTACTGCACGACTCCGCCCAATGTCTCTTTTCATTCTTCCTTCTGAAATGTGTCACCTCAAATTTTGAATTTCAGTCCATCAATTCCACTACACTATCCATCTTCTATTCCTACCTTCTTCATTGTTTACTGCACTTCCAAGCTTTGTGTCATCTATATCTACTGGCACAGTAGTATAATGTTACATAGTAATCCAGAGGCCTGGACTAATGATCTGGAGACATGGATTCAAATTATACCACAGCAGCTAAGGAATTAAATAATTTCAATACAATTACAGTGAAGAGCTAGGCCTGAATCTTACATTCGTCGAGAGCGCGCGATCAGCGGACGCGAAATGCGCTTCCGCCTGCGATCAGCTCCCGACAGCAATTTCACAGCCAATTAATGGCCAGCCAGCAAGAAACGCGCCCAGAGAAAGGCTCAGCGCTGCTGGTGGGGACAGGAAGAGAGCAGGCGACAGCACTGCAGTGAGTGCTTCCACTGGGCTCCCTAAAGGCTGTGGGGCAGATGAGTTTTGGGCGGGTGGGCTAATGACTGACTTTACTGTCGGAGGGGGCAGGGGTGCAGGGAATACGCTGCCCTGTAAAATCCAAAATCCAGCCCATTGTTTCTAAACGTTTCCTCACTAATGAAAAACTAACCGACCAGGAATTGTCTTCTCCCCTTTTTTTGAACAAAGTGGGGGGCAGGAGAGGAGGACAACACTTAAAATGGCACCACCCCATATCTCAGGAGGATTTGACAATCACAGCCCACACCTCTGCGTTTTCACCCTTACTTCACTCAGCAACCTAGGATCCATCCCTTCCGGACTGGGTGTTTTTTCTACTTTCTATTACCTCAACCAATATCCTGGAAACCTCCTTGTTTGCTATAGCTTTGGCAAAATCCTCCTCCTTAGTAAACATTGATGTAAAGTACTCATTTAGTACCTCAACTATGTCTTCTGCCTCCACCAACACATCTCCATTTTGGTCTCTAATCACCTCGACTGCTCCTTTGAGAACCATTTTACTGTTATATTAGCCACCAATTATTCTCAGCCTGTCTCTTTGCCCCTCTTATTTTCTTTTCTGTTTCTCCGCTTTAGTTTCTGGACCACATTTTCCTCTCCCAGTGGAAGTGCGAATCAGGACGTGAAATGCTGAACTTAGTTTTTTTGCTGGAAAAGCAAATGCCCTCTGCCTTCCTGACTCCACGCCATTTTTGTGTTGTCTTTGAGGATCAGGAAGACCTTGGGGGTAAAACACACACCTGCCTCTCCTGAGATTGGGGTCACCATTGTGAGGACCATAGGAAAATTGCATTTCCTCCCACACACAATTTTCATGTGCTGGTGTGGGTTTTGAAAGCCTGAGAAAAATGCATTTCCTTGGCACGTTTGTTTTGACACCTTCAAATGTATTACACCTATTAGATACTGTACTGCAGTGTATTTGTGTTTTTAGTGCAGTGATTCATCATAGGGATTTGTCCTGCAAAGGTAAGTTGACCCTTCCATTGATTACCATTGTATAAGTGTTGTCATGCATTACAGTACATTTCCCATTGAAAAAAGTGCCAAAATGCATAAAAGGATGTAAAATAAAATGACAACAGAGCTGGCAGGACATGTTTTGTGCAGTGATTTAAATCGACTGACATGCTGGTTATTAAAAAAAACCCTGCTTTTTCTACCTGAAAAGAATCTTGCTACATTTATTAACAGGCACTCTGCCTTGAAATGGAAATGGGACACCATCCTATTCTATCATTTACAGGTAATATAGCTGGAAAGTTTTGTTATACCAGCTGTAGCCCTTATGAATGCTTGGCTGGGCTTCAGCTCAGCAGGTGCTCTGCTGACCCAAGAATGATTGATATTTTTAAGAAGCTGTAAAAACAGAATATGCCTTTGATGTGGTTTCTTGTTTATTCACAAACCTAATTGGCACTTAAAGGATTACGATTTTTCTTTCTACTCTTTAACTTCGCCCCAGCTTCTTAAATACTGATTGCAGGGCTTGAATCCCTCCTCCTCCTTATATCATTTGTTCCAAATTAGGCCATGGCTTCAGGGTCTTACCCTTACCCTGCAGAATGTTCTGCACTCTCTCTGCAATATCCCTTTTTCTAGCCCAATGAGGCAACAGACCCTATTGGACTCACATCAATGGTAACAGAACTGCTTGTCTGACCGCCTAACTATCAAATCCACAATTATGACCACGTTCCTACATTTTTCTAGTGCAGTCCTTTTGCCTCACGGTGCCAGACTCATGATTGCGCACCTTCAAGCCATCATCACCCTCACCAGTATTCGGTGCTGAATATTGGTTTGAGACTGCTGCACATGTGGAGCATTTCAGCATTGGAATATTTCTTTAGTTTTAAAGTTAGATTGTTTAATTGGCAAAGCTTTTCAGAGAATACTTAAGCAAAATGGCTACTTTTAGCAATGGACTTGCTCATCCACCAAGATCTAGGATATGGTGAGCCAATTAATTTCTTCCTTCTCTTTCTCCTCTTCTTCAATCAAACAACAGCAAAAACTATGACAATTACCGATTTTTGCGCCAGTTCATCAGTCAGCAACTCATTGGCCTTCGATTTGTCTTCCACCTCTTGGGATTTCTGGTCATAGTTGACAGCCAGCTCCTCCAAGGCCTGAAGCACTTCCTTCACCTCATCCTTAGCTGCTTCATTTTCTAATTGCAGTCGGTTCAGTTCCTCTTGGATCTTCTCATAATCCCTCCTTGTGGAAGCCAACAGCTGGAAATGGCCACACATTTTCATATCAGTTTTAGCTAGATCAAAATCCTTAGGCCAATCATGAGGTGTCAGGAAGATATAATAACTCTAATAATGTTATTGGAATTTATTGTAAAGTAGAGCAATAGAGTGGGGCGTGTGTGTGTGTGTGTGTGTGTGTGCGCGTGTGTATGTGAGAGACAGAGATTAAATTGGATTAAAAGCAGCTGGTCTGAAGGCTTTGATGTATTAGAAGATAAGCTAGGTTTGAAATGTTAAGTAGGTAAACATGGGGGAAGTTTAGAACGTAAAGTGAAAGAACATTTGCATTTTAAATAAACCAGACTAGATTGTTTCAAAGGAGGGGTGAAATGTGTCACCCAGCCAGGTGAAGTTTTTTCCCAAAGACTACTGGTAAAATTTAATACTATGAGAGGTTTTTATTATCAGGAAGATAAAGTCCAAAGACATAGTAAAACAATGGGAATTTGCATTCAAAAGAGGAAAATATATATAAAGGAGCAAAGGCTGCGTGTAAGGGAGGCATTTTAAGATCTTACAAGTGTGAAAAGCCTTCAGCATCTACGCCTCAAGCTGCTGTTTTCAAAGTACTGAAGTTAAGAAAGCTCACTTTGAATTCGACTTGTTCAGGGTATCATGATTCTTGGCCTGGGTCTTTAAAATCTGGTTGCCTTAACGAAAGTGTAACTGGGAGTTAGATTGATTAGGTGATTTAGAAGTTATCAGTGTAGTAATTTGTAGATCTACGTATGTATTTAAAATCACTTCTCTTATTAATAAATGTTTAATCTAGTTTTATAAAAAACCTATAAGACTTGGTGGTCTTATTACTATTGAATTCAAAGCATGCATCTTGAAATTTATACAAACTGCTAAACAAGTTGTGGCAGTTGTTTCAAATTTCCCTTTGGGGTTTGAACAACTCAACATTTACCATCAGCTGTGCCATAACAAGGGATTCAAAACATTTTACTGAAAGACAAGTCTGTAGTTAAATCCCAGTGACAACTGGCACTTAGATCCATCTCAATGTGTCCCAGCAACGCTCCATCTGATCCATTGTATTTGACAAAAACTCTAAAGGCTTTAGACAGGTCATCCCCACTTTTGCCCATTCCTTTGACCTTGGAACATTTGGTTTAAACAACCATAAACATTGACATTACTGTCTGCAAAAACTCACCTCCTCTTGGTCTAGCATCTGCTGTTTCAGATTTTCAGTCAGCTGACTCTGCTGGTTAATTTCTTCATCCTAAACAAAACAAAAAATCAGAGTGAAATTCAACTAGAGATTGTGGTACCACCCCAAATTTCTGAGTGATACGGGTGTGCAGGAATATTTCGCTGTTACCTGCTTTTACAGCAAGTATTTTTGTTTCACAGAATAGTGCTCACTTTTATCACCCCATTTCTTCCCCTTTATTCTTTCACGGGATGTGGGCTTCGCTGACAAGGCCAGCGATTGTTGCCCATCCCGAATAGGCCTGGAACTGAATGGCTTGCTGGGCTATTAAAATTCAACCACATTGCTGTGGGTCTGGAGTCACGTGTAGACCAGTCCAGGTAAGAATGGCAGACTTCCCTAAATGACATTAGTGAACCAGTTGGGTTTTTACAACAATCAATGATAGTTGTCATAGTCACCAATGTTGAGGCTGGCTTTGAAACTCCATATTTATTAACTGAATTTAAATTCTGACAGGTGTCATGGTGGGATCCGAACACATGTCCTCAGGGCAATACCCTGGGCTTCTGGATTACCAGCCCAGTGACATTACCACTGCACTGCCATCTCCAATTCAATTTAAGCAAACTGCGGCAAGAGGAATTTCAGTCAAATGCGCTTAAAATTCATAGTCTAATATCCAATGGAGTGACTGCAGGACATTTAACATTAGAAAATGCTCATATCAGTTTTATTTTACAAAGCTTTCATCACTGTCTAGAGAACAAGTCATTTTATGAGAGATTTGCAAATGACTGCATCAACCATTCAAACACTAATGGCCACTTAACTTAATTTTAAAGGCCAGCTGTGTTTATGAAGGCGCTGGCTGCAAAACAAGGCTAAAACTAGACTTGAAAATAAAGATTGCAGTGAGCTCATCCATCCTACCAGTGATAGCAAAAGGTTGCTTTACAGAAGAACACCACAATGCAGTGGCTGTTCATGTTTCATATACACATTACAAAAAAAAGTAAAAAAGCTTTATCCCTTTTTTAAAAAAACATGAGTTAATGGCCCAGAATTTACTGGATGGGAACATTTTGTGGCGTGTGCGTGGGTTGGATTTTTTTTCTCACCCTTAAACTCCAATTATTTTTGCACCACAAATTTCGAGAAGTGGGAATAGATAACAAGGTCAGTAGAGCATCTGAGACCTCAGCAAATGACGGGGCCAATATAGTCCAACTCCTCAACCACTGAAACTTAAGGACAGAAAGGAAAAAAAACAAACCAAAGAACAAAAAACAAAATAGAGCGAATTGAAGTCTAATTAGATACAGAAGGGGAGATTAAAAGAGGGAAAGAAAGATTGAAAGATTAAGAGATAAAATAGAAACATAGGAAAAATAAGAATAAAACATTAAATTTAAACACTTCTAGGAGCAATATACTCCTGTGAGAGTGAGATGCCAAAGTTTCAGTTGTTACTTTTCTAGCCTTCGAAGGTTTTGTGACATGTGAGGACCATAAATCACCCAACTGTCACGGTTCGTGAAATAGCAGCATGTTTAATTCATATTTACAGCACAGAACTAGCAATTAATGAAACTCACAGGGAGCTTGATGGCGAGATCCTGTTTTTGCAAGGCTAACGGTATTAACAATATTAGCAATTCACAACCCATGACGTTTTCTCTTCCTCGCCACAGATTGCAGGGTTTGTTGTGCATTGATACAGCATGCATCATGAACCTTCTGCTACTTACTTGCAAATTCTGGGCTATTATTACAACAGACGAGCAAGAGGGCACAATGTACTAAGGTACAAGTGTAGTAATGTGAGGTCCAACGGTCATTAAACACAAACCTTGTCATCAAGCTGCTTATACAAATTGCTGATCTCTTCCTCTAACTTCACCCTCTCCCCTGCTGTGATTTTGGGTGCTGGAGCAACATTGTCAATGGTTGTCTGGTTGTCACACGGCTCCAAGGTTTTTTGGTCTTTGGCATCAATTTGTTCATCTTCAGGCACGGACTCACCTGCAGGAAGAGTAAGGACACTGCACGTTGGAACCGAGACAACTGGTTTCCATGGCAACACAACCTGCCCATTTACGTGCAATGCATGCACAAGAAGAGGAGGAGAATTTTTCATTTCATGAAGCCGCCAACAGGCCAGCAATGAAAGAAAGACCAAAACAGATTTGTTAGTCTGAAATAAAATCATACTTAAAAAGCTGCTATGACATTTTTTAAAGCTGATTTAATTGTATTCTTGTTACGTATTTGGGCAGGTGGCTCTTTTGAAATTTAAACGGGTAATTGCACTATTTCATGTGAAAATGAAAATGGTTAATGGATGTTTCTACAAAGTGGATTTAAAGGTCTCTGATGATTTATCTCAGGAAGTTAAAGCAGCTTTCCAATAAAACAAACAGATGGTGTAAGGATATAACTGAGCAATATCTGCCACATGAAATTCTCTGCATGTCCACGAGAAGTGCTCATGCCTGTGGAGTCTGCTTCCAGCAGCCGTACAATCAGAATATACTGCTATTATTGCAGATCTGCCTACAAAGGTCCTTATTGTTGCATTGCTAACAAGTAATATTGAATACTAACAAATCCATCCACCTTTTGCACTCCAGCAAAAATAAAACATTTTGTACATTATTGATGCTTCCCTTACTTCCTCAATCAAATTGGCACCTGCAGTTCTACACTTACAATTTCCCTAGAAATCCAAAATTCACAGCCTATTACTACAGCGGAGTGTGACAAATTTGCATCATTTAGCCCTTATTCGAGATCAGGGGCTCTTCTGTTGCATGGTTTACACCAGGCCAAAGGATATATTACATTACAATGACAGGATCTTTATACCGTGCAGTTCACAACATATTAAATAACAAGGGGGATTTTTACATCGATTAGGAAAGGGTTAGCAAGAAATCCTAGGGAAAAGCCATTTGCTGTCGCTATGTTTAATCTATCCCTTTAAAATTCCAAATGATTCATCCACTCACTGCAGTCGAAATGAGGTCATCGGGGGCTGGGAAGAAGGATTAGCTCAGAGGAGTGTTGGCCGGAGGGTAAAACTGACCTGCACCTCTGACTATGCTTATGGAGCTGCTTGCCACCCTGGCGTCATTCCACTATTACTGCTTTGATTTTCAACATCGAGCTCTTGAGACTCGAGTGAAAGTAACATTTGGCTTGTTTCTGCTTTTTGGACATGGGCAAGCTTGAAGTTTGCGCTTTGAGTATGCAAGGCTTGGTTATAATCATTTACCTTCTTCACCTACAACCTGCCGTACGTTAGCAACAAAACTACTTTTCTCATGTTCCTTTTGGGCTGTGAATGACCGCTGAATACTGAGGCTGGCGGGATGGAAGGTGAGGACAAGAGGAAGCCTATCATGGTTCCAGAGGGGAGCGGAAGGGGTGACAGCAGAATTGTAGGGAATGTGGAAGATACGGTTGAGGGCCCTGTTTCATTTTCTTTGAATGTTTAGGTTTTCCTTTTATTTTGCTTGCAGGCAGGAGAGTACACCTGCCCTAGACACACATTTTGTTCCTTTGTTTCTTTTCTAGCCTCATCACCATTCCCTTTGGCCCTGGAAAACTAACACTTTCATCATTCAACTTCTCCTGTCTTCCACCCTATCACAGGCCTTACGTTTATCCTTGTCCCACCCACTCTTTGCTGAAAACCTATTACATCTCTAACTTTTCCCAGTTACTGTGAAAGGTCATCAACCTGAAACATTAAACTCTGATTCTCCCTCCACATATGCTGCCTGACCTGCTGAGTATTTTTAGCATTGTCTGTTTTTATTTCAGATTTCTAGCATCTGCAGTTTTCTGCTCTTTGCTTAGGGCTGATTGATTATATTCTCCAAATACAAACTGTAATCCTTTTCAAACTAAATACGAATACCAATGTTTCAGTAAATAAGTATTTAAAAGATCATTTGTAGCTTTTACGAATTCACAACTTGTGATTCTTAATATTCTACATGGTATATGTATATAAAAGTAACTAGGTCACTCGGCATAGATATATTTGCTAACCTGTTGAAAAACAGATATAAAAAAGACTGTATATAATAAACATTTTCTCTCCCCCTGACCACACATAGCGTGGATTACTTTATTACTAGATGTAACTGGGTAAAGTATAGCTTGGGGGAGGAGTTAAATAGTGTGAATAAATACATCAATTTTCACATTATGTAAAACTACATTGAGACCACCAGACAATTCAGAATAGAGAACCAACTTTATCTTTTGTTGTTGTAACCAAGGTATTTTCAGATTGGACAGAAGAATTTAGTGCGCAGCACATGCAATGTCAGGTGTTGAACATCACAGTAAAAGGGGAACTAGGAGCCCTGTGTCTTACAATTCCCTAGATCTCCTGCTAAAATGTCGCATTTCAGATCAGAGAGTCCATTTATGGGAACTGTCTTTTTCATGTGAACTCAAATGCAAAGGTGGCAGGATGTCCATCAGGAAATTGGCTTTCAGAGTTATTTAGAGCTGAGTAGGAAGGATCCCAGCCCTTAGTGACAGGCCCACTATTCCAAGTCCCATTAGTTAAGTCAAACTGGCCAATTAGAAATGATGCCGTGGACAAGGACAGACCTGCCTGGTTCTTGCACTGGGTTACCAATCTGCCTCAAAGAGTTAACTTAGTTCTTAGTCCCAAATCACCATATATGTCACCTTAGAGCCTACTTGATCCTAAAGACTAGATATTTGATACAAGTTGGACTGGACTTTGATTCATTGCCAGTTCGCAATACATATCCATTCATCCAATAAGCATCTCATTTCATCACACAGCCAAAGAATTCATTACTATTTCCCAGCAGACAATTAATTTCTACAATTAAATCGTGAAAATTGATTATTACGAGGGGACTCTTTGCTTTGGAATTTGAATTACTCATGTGAGAAAATTAAATTGAGGTGCAATTCACAAAGACCATGGGGTGGCATTTTATTTTGCATATAGACTAAAGTGGGACAAACGTGAAAAATAATTTAATTATAGTTGCTTTGGTAACAGTTTGGCAAGACCTCATCAATAAAAATCCAAATTAAATAATAGGATCATGCAAAATATGCTTATACTAACCTGAAACTTAAATACTTAGATTATTCAAATTCTAGGCAGTGGAAATATAAAACAAAATGTGATTCGTCTTTTAGAAAAAATTCTTCAGCTTCAAATGAATGCTTCAAATAACCTTGATTGACTATTCAAAAGCTCTTTACTGCAGAGTTCATTCAATCCAGTTGTTCTGTTTATCAAAATTTATTATACAAGGAATAAAAGGCCTGAAGAATTCAAGGCCATTAAGGTATTGAACTGTGTTGGATCCATGGGAACAATGGAGCTTTAATATAAGCAAGCTGCACGAGGGAGCTGTGTCAGCAACAAATGGATGACTCTGGGCTTTTCAATGTTAAAATGCATCTATGTGCTCCTTCACAAGAAGCACATCAGATTCACTTCCATGGAAGTGTTCAGATGCCAAAGAGTGTATTTTTTATTCATTCATGGGATGTGAGTGGCAAGACCAGCAATAATTGCCCATCCCTACTTTCCCCTGGTGTCATTACATAACAAATAGGAGCAGGAGTAGGCCATTTGACACCTTAAACCTGTTCCTCCTTTCAACAAGATCATGATTGATCTGATTGTGACATTGACTTCACTTTCCTGCTTTCCCCCCCTCCCAGGCCCATAGGTGGTGATGAGTCATCTTCCTGAATGGCTGCAATCTGTGTGTTGTAGGTATACCCACAGTGCTATTAGGGAAAGAGTTCTAGGATGTTGAACCAACGACAATGAAGGAGCAGCAATGTGACTCCAAGTAAGTACAGTGAGGGTTTTGGGGGGGGGGGGGGGGGGGGGGGGGACTTGCAGGTGATGGTGTTCCCATGCATCTGCTTCCCTTGTCCTTCTAGGTGTTAAGAGGTCGCAGGTTTGGAAGGTGCTGTCGAAAGAACTGTGGCAAGCTGCTGCCATGCATCTTATACTGCAGTGCAAACAAAATAATAACTTTGGGCAGAATTTTCTGCCTGCCGGGCGGGCGGGCCTGACCCAATCTCCAGCGGGCGTGGAGATGATCCCCACCAGGGAGGCGGGCACCGCCGCCATTTTACATGGGCAGGCCAATTAAGGCCCGCCCAGCGTGACATCCGGCGGGAAGCGCTATGCGATTCCTGTGCGGGCAGAAAGTGGGGGGAGATTCCCCAAAAGCGAGAGTGCGCTCTTTCACGCATGTGCACGAAGGAGCACACATCTCCCTGAGGCTAAGTGCTGCCTTTTAAAACTGACACTTTTAAAAACATTCAAAATAGAAAAAAAAATCCTTAACATGTCCCCCTCATGTGACAATGTCACATGAGATGGGACATGTTCATAAATTACACTGAAACTTTATTAAACTGCTTAAATCCCTACATGAAACCTCATCTCGCCGATGGATGAGGTTTCATGTTTCCTCTATTTGCCACCTTAAAGTTGGACGGGCAGGTCCTTTAATTGTTTCAATGATCCTGTCAATGGCCTCAGTTGGCCATTGATAGGTCAGTGGGCCCGCAGCTGATTTTGCTGTGGGCCTGCCTCCCTGAAAATTTAAATGGGGCGCAGTGATGTCGGGGAGTTCCCCCCAATGTCATCCCGCGTCATTTTACACGTCGGCGAGCGAGCCCTGCACCCTGCTCGCCGACAGCAAAATTCTGCCCCTTGAATTTGGAATTATACTGGGAGATTTAAGGCCTTATTTATAACATGGGATTGCCAAAGCCAGGAGGCAACCGGTAACATAACAGATCCCATTCAAGAGTCACCAAAGACATCAAAATCCAGTGTTAATTTCTCTGGATTATTTGACAACAATTGTCATTAATGGCAAAACTAAATGACTCCCATTATTTTGAATTGTTGCGCGCACAATTGTTCTCTTGTTACGGAATTCAATATAATATAAAGCAATATAAAACATGATAACTAAGCACCATTAGGAAAACAACTCTATGGAAGTGGTAAAAACAAAAAAACTGCGGATGCTGGAAATCCAAAACAAAAACAGAATTACCTGGAAAAACTCAGCAGGTCTGGCAGCATCGGCGGAGAAGAAAAAAGTTGACGTTTCGAGTCCTCATGACCCTTCGACAGAGGTTTTATTTAAACAAAAGGTCAAAGCTTTTAAACCATGCATGACACAGAATGGACTGAAGGGGATGTTAAGCAGTAATTTTCAGGAAATTGGTCACCAATAGATATGTAGATTTTGGTAAAGCCTGTAGTGAATTCCACACTTGTTCTCGGATTCCCTATCCATTAAGCTTCACTTAATGGCTAATAGTATCAGATTAAATCTAACTTTGATGAGTTTTACCATTTCGCCATCTGTTTAGTTCCATCTCCAGACGCTGAAGAGCATTTTTTAAGGATTTATTTTTCTCTTTTTCCTTCTCGTATTTCTTCTTCCATTCCTCTGCCGTCAACTCCAGGTTGACAGATGCAGTATTCTTGATGGTCTTGGCTCTATTGGAAGCAAGTTATTTATAAAGAGAAATTTACTGAACTGGTAGAGGTATTGGTCATCTTGCTTCAATGAAAACAAATCAATAGACTAAGGAAACTAATTTCTTCTCAAACTGAAGTACATTCTGATGAGAAATTATACATTGCACGTCTTGGCAACAGCCAAAAGAATCTCAATTTTGGCTATATCAGTGTACATGTGAAGTAATCTCACTGTAAACAAATGTGCTGTCTTCCTGATGAATTGTCCAATACTTCCTCAGCTTCCATCTAACAGTGACCACCCTGAACATTTGGAGGTGGAGTTCACCCACCCTCCCAAGAAAACAACCAGTGACACAATGGCCAAAGAAGGGCTATAGTGTGCACCAATCACATGCCCATAACAAAGCATATTCCAGCTGCCTCAACACAGACTATTTCTACCTGCTTAGATCACCTGAGCGAATGTTCTACTTAATTATTTCTTGATTCCAAAGATCATGTAGAGAAACTGGAGATATTTTACCATCCTTACATCTTCACTACTCACCTGATCTACAATTCTTCACAGAAATTGCTCTATAAATTGACCAGCCCTGCCACCCTTTCCCCAGTTAGTATACAAACACTATTGAGTATCTAGGTTGCTGTACAATACTATAACTTCTAAACCCATTTCAATCGCAGCTTCATGAAGCCTTAAAATTATTGCTGACATGGCATTGAACAATTAACCAAGGAGTAGATCTTCTAATTCTGGCGTGGGGCAGGTGGAAAGGGAGGCATGCAGTTGCCCATCCTTATCCCATAGGCAATTGTCCTGCCCTCATTCCTGCCACCAGCTATATTGAGGCATTGGAAAGGGGGCGGTTCAGGAGCCCTTATGCAGCACTCCCAACCTTGTTGGCTCCATTGTGGGACTGGGCAATTTAAGTCCCCCACTATTTTCATGGAGCTGGGCTGGCTTGTTGGCAACATGGTTCACACCAGCTCAAAGGTGTCTTGAACAATGGGTGCAACCTAATCTGGAGACTGCAATCTTTTGACAGGTAAGTTCAAACATCATATGCTTGGTGTTGACAACATCACATGTCTTAATCCTGTATGATAAGTGAAGTATGTTTTTAATACAGTGATTAATGATAGGGATTTGCTCTTAAAAGCTAAGTGACCATTAAATTGACCAGCACTGTGAAAATGGCAAGTGTTCAGATGCATTAGAGTACATTATCCAATGGATTAAGTGTTCTTTTGCATTGAAAAGTTTTGATATTCAGATCTGACTGGATTTGATTTTATGCTTGAACAGAAGGCTCTTTTACTGACTCCAAATGTTTAATGTATTCAGTGTTACAATTCTGAGGTTTATAAGATTTTTATGTTTTGGGACTACATTTTCAAATTTAGGGTAAAATGAGGGCGGTTATGTGACATGTTCTGAAGTCTATCTCACAGTAATCATGGATGGATTGATTGTTAGAGATTGAAGGAAGGCTTAGATTGTTTTACTGGGAAGAAGGTGTAAGGTATATACACTTGGAAACAATGGCAGCAGCCTGTAGTGTTAACATAGGGAACTCTGTCTCCCAAAGTGCCAGAAAGGTGTTGAAAGTATTAAGTTGTAAACAGATGTAAACAATTCTAAACATTTACTTTTAAGATGAAAGTGAGGTGGGGTCAAGAATCTCTAACCAGCATTTCTACCTGGATGCAAGGCTAGTGTTTCATGTTGCTATGAGCAAGAGTGCAAAGGAAGCCACTTTTGAGATCAGGCTACCGGCTTCCCCACAAATCAATTAATATCGCAGACAGTTGGCAATTTTTTGTGTGGTCAACAGCAAGAAGAGGCTGCTTGGTTTTGCAAACTAGTACAGCTAGAAACAGGAGGGAGATTATCTCTGATCGAAGAAATGCATCCCATTGCCATCTAAGGGTCCTTGGAGATTTATCCTTGCATAGCCAACTGGGAACAATCACAGAGACAGCCTTTACAGCTAGTGCTGGATTTAGGGAAGTCCCCAAGTACTAAGGGAAGTGCCTGGAGGCAGTCTCTCAAAGTTACAGCTCAGCAGAACAGGGGAGTGCAAACCCATTGGAAGCAACTGAGCACTGTTTGCTACAAGGACAGTAATTCCTTGGAGTGCGCAATGTATCACAAGTATAATGTTCCTTTCTTCAGTTTAAAGTATAAGTTACTGACAAAAATAGTCCTTAGTTAATAGTGTCTTTAGTCATTTGTTACAGTAAAAATCTCAAAACATGAAATCCTACTTCATTCTTTTCAGCTATTTACTGGAAGTTCAAATTTCTTTTTAAATGTTATCAGTCTCTATGGAAATCATAGCATCCGCTCTGGAGGTTTTGTTTTTACAGTTGTACAATATAATTCTATTACGAATGTTGACTGAACGCCAAATCCTACTAATGGATTCAGCTGTAAAGGGGATTGTGAGTTTACTTACCTTGACAATTTTATGACCACTTAAGAGGATTACGTTTTTTTAAGTGGTTTTTGAATGAGTTTTCGTTTATCTTGACAGTTTCATGGGCATCTCAAAGACTTCACAATGCTATTATAGGGCGCAAGAATCCTGCACATAGTTGATACTGATCAGTGTGCACTGGAAGGGGTTGAAGTGGTATGGGGGTGGGTCAGTAGGCATGGGGGTAGGTGAGTGGGCATGGTGGGTTGCAGGTGTGAGTGAGGATATGGAGGGTCATGGGAGGATAGGGGGCATGGAGGTGCATGCCAGTTTAAGGGGAGATATGGTGGGATTATGGGGAGGGCTATGAAGGGGCATAGGGCTGAGGGGGGAGGATTAGGGGGCCTCACACACATCTACAGAGCTGGGACAATGCCTCAGCGAACAGAGGCGAGCCTTCTAACCTGGCCTCTTAGGCATCCACTCGCCTCCATTCCCACCTCTGCCCTGCTTTGGGAGGACACGTCCAGCCCAATCTTGACTCTGAGAGGGGAAATATGGTGGGCAGGCCCAGTCATTCAGGAGGTGGGACCGTGATGTCGAGAAATGGTCCAACTCGCGATTCCAGCCTCAAAGGGGAAAATACGGCTCCAAATGTTAGCTTAGGAATTTCAGAACTGTATGAAGCTGGTTATATAACATAAGATCTTACGAATTTCAATTGATCTGTTAAAACCTGCAGATTAACAATGCATTACTGACCAGCCAACAAGATGGAAAAAAATCAATAATCTTTATAATTAGCTGTGAACAGCAGGTGGGAAGCCAGGACAGATGGTAGCTGACCAATATTGCTGAAGGATGGAGTGCAGAGTAAAGAAATTTATGTTTACTGATCAGATATTAGAAATTCCCTCCAGCAAGGAGTCAAGCAGCATGGGGACATATTGTATGAGACTATGACCACCAAACATAATTTGCATTCCCTTTATCCATCCAATCAGCCTCTTGTTCAAAACAAACAATTTGATTTTCCCAAAGCATTTTGCCTTTAACAGATGCATTTGGTTGTCCTTGGCTTGGATAATGCTTCTTCAATCTAATTTAAACACTGAAAATATGTTCAGCTCCTCTTGATGACCAAGAGCTCCAAGTATTGAAATTATTCTTGTAACTGTTTTCTCAAATACACTGTTGCTTTTGAAGCTAGGATAACTGTAATTGCAGATAATATTTTAAATATGATCATGCGCTGATCTGTGTAAAGTCAGAATAATTTCCTTTAATTTATGGTCAAATACCCTCAAGACTGATCTGAGTATTTGATCAACTTTGCTGATAAGACCTTTGAAATTGATTAGAAACATTTGCATAGTCAATATTCACACCAAAAATCTATTCATTTGCATTCCTAATAAATAAATGTGGCTGTGAACTCCAAATGCTTATCCAATTAAACTCTTGGCTCAAAAACCCACAAGTCAAATGGAATCGCTATACAGTTTATTATTTTTAAATAAACCTTTTAATTCACAAAAGAGCTGGTAAAACTATCGTTAACCAAATTGCTGGCAATTTGGTAAAGACATACTTCATATATGACCCCAGGGTCACTCTTAATTAATTGTCACTCTCTTGTGAACTTACTTAAAAGTACCATAAGCCAGTTTAGATGAGACTCCTACCTCTGGCCAAACATAAGGGTGGTTTTTGATTCAGCATCATTAAAACTGGAGGGTGAGCAACAGATAATTATGGTAGTGCGGCAATTCCCACCCAGGGAATCCTGTAGAATTCGGGTCATTTTACTGTCGCGATATGGAACATGTGTTTTCTGCAAATGAAGAAAATATATTCATAGAATCACAGAATGAAAAGCACAGAATGAAAAGGTTGTTGGCCCATTATGTCTGTGCTGGGTCTTTGAAAGATTGATCCAATTAATCTCACTCCTCTGCACTTTCCGCATAGCCCTGCAAAATTTTCACCTTCTGCAGTAGGTAACATGTAAGGCAACTGAGTTAAAATTGCAACATCTTAACTTGTTATCATTGCTAATTGGCCGCCAGTACAATTTTGATCTTGTGGAGTTAAAAGAATATTTTTAATGTCCCAAATATGTCACTTTGTGGGCTTTCATTAAATTTTCTGCTAAATGCTGAAGTCTAAAATTTTTCTTTGGGAAAGAGAAAATAGAGGAAGTTAGAAAGGTTCCAATCCTTCGTAAGTTTGTCAAGCCATTCGTTTACACAATTGTACGCGGAGAAATATTATGTGACTTGGAGTGGGACAGGGGATTTGCAGGCTAGGTTGGAAATAGGGGAAGAGACACAAAATTATATTCCATGTATCCATTTAGCATTCACTTCTTTTAATATATTTTCCAGATGTTGTTTAACTGCAATTTTTGTTCCTGATTTCAATATTTTCCAACAATCAGGCACTTTTACATCTTAAGTCATTCACTTACTCCCTTCTTCCAAATCTTCTTCCCCTGCTCTCCTGATGATTTTGACACCTTTCTGGGGTTGATTTCATCAGCAAAGGGATGCCCCGCAGTACATTTTCCGAGCAGTCATTATCCAAGTGTGAGCCTCAGTTGCAAGCGGCAACAAACGACTCACCACAGGGGGGCATCATCGCCCGATCCCCTCCTCACCAAACCACCACATATGGACGTTCAGCAGATGGCAAACAGCAAAAAGATAATCTGGGCAACTTTCCACTCTCTAACCCAGGAACTCGAGGCCAACTCTAGGTACCGCACCGTGATTTGGATCAGCTAACAGCGTAAACTTAAAATCCAACTCAGGACTTTCCAAAAGCAAAATACTACAGATGCTGGAAATCAGAAATAGCAAACACGCAGCAAACCAGGCAGCACTTGTGGAGTGGAACAGAGTTCACGGGCTGCAGTTTACTGAGGGGCAAACCTACCAACTTTAAAAAATGCCACTCCACAGCAATAATGCGCTGCAGGCAGTCTAAGCAAGCAGAGAGTGGGACTTCTGCCTCTCAATGGGACGAAGACCCACCATCAAGAGCTGCTGGCCAATCTGATTGGCTACAAGCAGCCCCACGATGAAGAGAGCAATGGATCCTGGACTCAGGTAAGTCCTGGGTTTTTGGGCAGGGTGGGATCAGGCATCCTAGGGAGGGAGGGGAGGGTGCGCGGGATATGCAGGCCAGGTGGGCAACCACAAAGGCTGGGGTGGGATTATCATTTTAGGGGCATGCCCCCGAATATGCACAGGGCACCCACCAAAGCGTGCATCACCTCCTACCCTTCCGCCTCACATAGTAAAAAAAGTGGGCTCCCCATTCCCACCCGCTTGCTCAGGGCAAGCGCATTATGCCGCGGACAATGTAATATTTGGGTCAACTGGCTCATTAAAAGGCTCAATTGCCAGTTAATGATTTTTTTTTAAATGGCAAGTGGGTTGCCAATTCGGCAACCACCTACCTATCGTATTATGGGAAACCAGTGTGTTGAGGTTGCGCCAGATTTTTCACATGCGTGGGACGGCAGCCATCAAGACTGGCAAACGTAAAATCCAGCCCAACGTTTCTGGTCGACGAGCTTTCATCAGAACTTGGGACTTTTCTGATCTGTTTGACTCAGCTACTCTCTGGACAAACCTGACCAAATGGTTCAGAGGCCAATCCAAGATCTCATTCCTATCAAGTAACTGGCCTTTTTTTTATATTCGTTCTTGGGATGTGGGTGTCGCTGGCTAGGCCAGCATTTATTGCCCATCCCTAATTGCCCTTGGTTTAGAGGTCACTTAAGAGTCAGCCACATTGCTGTGAGTCTGGAGTCACATGTAGGCCAGACCAGGACGGCAGATTCCCTAAAGGACATGAGTGATCCAGATGGGTTTTTACAACAATTGGCAATGATTTCATGGGGCAGAATTTAGCCCTTGGCTGGCAGGTGGGCAGCTGAACTCTGCCGCCGAAACGGGGCCCACCGCCATTTTGAGTGGGTGGGCGAATTAAGGCCCGATCAGCGGCCTGCCCGACAGGAAGCGCTATGTGCATGCACACGAAAGAGCATACTGCTCCCTGAGGCAAAGTCCTGTCTCAGGGAGTTCAGTGAAAGGTAAGTAAAGTCAAAAAATAGAGACATTTTAAAATTATTAACATGTCCCCCTCATGTGACAATGTCACACGAGGTGGGACATGTTGATAACAAACTCATAAAATGTATTAAATTTTTACAAAATGGTAATGAAACTTCATCCTGCCAGTGGATGAAGTTTCATTAATAATCTACAGGCCACTGGAGCTCCTGGCCTGCCTGCCAGCCTTAAGATTGGCCGAGCAAGGCATTTAACTATCTTAATGAGCCTATCAATGGCCTTAATTGGCCATTGACAGGTCAGCCGGCAGACAGCTGATGTCTGCCCGCCTTCCTTAAGATTTAAATGGCCCGGGATTCCTCCTGATGTCATCCCGCGTCATTTTCCCCTTGGCGAGCGGACCCAAATCTTCGAGGGGAAAATCCTGGCCATGGTCATCATTAGGCTTTTTAGGCTTTTAATTCCAGAATTTTTTCATTTAAATTCAAATTCCACCATCTGCCACGGTGGAATTTGAACCCAGGTCCCCAAAGTATTACCCTGGGTCTCTGGATTACCAGTCCAAAGACGATACCACTACACCACCTCCTGAGACCAACAATACTGAGCTCTGGAAACATGTTTACAAATTGAAGTCTGCAAATGCCTATAAATAACATCCAACCAATCTTTCTAACAGATGTATCACATTTCAGGTCTGTGACCTCTCATCGGAAGTTATAATGAAAGGTCACTGACCTGAAACATTAACTCTGTTTCTTTCTCCACAAATGCAGTCTGACCTGCTGAATATTTCCAGCATTTTCTGTTACTATTTCAGATTTCCAGCATCCACAGTACTTTGTTCCTCTGTGACATAATAACTTTGATTATCTGACATGCTTGTTGCTGAAATTATGCCCAATATGCACCTTCTGAGGAGACTAGAAGAGGGAACAGGGATTGAAGAGCATCTTTTGAATGACAACAAATCAGCACTATTCAATTCACCTTCAATTGGACAGTGAAAAGCGTTCTACTTGTACAAAGAAATGAATAAAAGAACTAGGCTCAAATTTATCAGCGAAGGCAAAAAGATCCCTCCAAAATATGGTTTACACAATAACAGGATTACTGAATCTGTAGCAATGATTACTTTGTGTACTTTTGTTGCAAATAAAGTGCACATGAAAATTAAATGAGATAAATAAAGACACAGTTAGAAGCTATTCTTCATTGTAATATTTTTTTTGAAACACAGTCCTTCTTTAACGCTACTGCAGATGGCTCAACCACTACATCAGGCAAAGAAAGCACCTCTTAGGATTTCAGTTGTTGGTGTTATTGGCTTACACAAAGTTAGCTTTCATTTTCATACCATTCCTATTTTATTTATATTGTAACATAAATCTATGAAACCTATTAAAACCCCATTTAAGTCTAGAATCCCTTCAAATAGCATACTGTGCCCTGTCTAATACAGGCTTCTCTGAAATCAGCCTTGCCTAGAAAATCTTTTCTAGTTATGCAGATAACTGAAGAATAGACCATTTACAGGCAAACATACAACAGCCTTGGGTCATCTCCTCGGCAAATGTAAAGGCAAGAAACACATAGGAGGCATAACTTCATAGCAACAAGCACAGGGCAGTTATGAGGGTTACAGCTTTGTCGTTGAACTCACTGACATCTACAATGTTTTATGGCAGATGTGCAATTGTGCAAAAATTATTCCTATATTTTATGGTTTGTTAAAAGCTCGATCCTTAAACCAGTTACAATCATCCAATTGGCCAGTTTCTTAATCAAATGGCCACCCAGTTTATAGCACTATTTTGATAATTATAATATATGATAATATATTAACTAATGTTTTCAATGATAATCACATTGTTCAACTACAAGGTTGAAACGTTGTACAGGTTTATGCGTATCCCATTAAACTTGTGTGATTAAACAGTTCTGCCTGAGATTTGGTTCAGTAACCCTTCACATCATTGTGGCATTAATCCTTCCTCACTAATTAGATGGCATCATTCAAATATGATATGATTGACTATTAGCTTGCGGTAAAATCACAGTGTAAATACAAGGCAAACAGGAGATCCTGCGAATTATATTATTTTGAGAAGACTCACTGTTCCCTCAGCCAGAGCAGAAATCACATTCCCCAGAGCAGAAAGGGACTTATTGATATTTTTAGCTTCATCAAGGACAGCTCCTTCAGCTCCAGTCTTGCTGACCTAGAGTGAGCAGATACAAACAGACAGCTTGGCTTGAAGATGTTCTAACTAACTAGCTTACATCTTTCCTGCATGTAAATATCAAAGTAATTGGATTGAGGCTAGTCAAGATGAACCTCAACATTATTTTTCAACTCAAAAGATATTTAGTTTATTTTTGTTAACCCTTTCCAGCTATCCAATACAGCTTTTCCCTTATACAAAGTGGCTGGTAATAAGGCAATTCACATCATTGGGAATGAAAATGGTTTGAATAAATCAAAGTAACCGATGGAAGTCTAATTGAGCTTTGACGTGGCTGAATGTAGATAAATTGAAGTTTGAATTGTTTTGAGTCCAATTTGAAACAATCCCAGGACTTTCACAAAGGAAAACTACCGAGTACAAGGTCATCTGAATTTTTTTTAGTTCATTTACGGGATGCGGGTTCACTGGCTGGGCCAGCATTTATTGCTCATCCCTAATTGCCCTTGAGAAGGTGGTGGTGAGCTGCCTTCTTGAACAGCTGCAGTCCATGTGGTTTAGGTACACCCACAGTGCTGTTAGGGAGGGAGTTCCAGGGTTTTGACCCAGTGACAGTGAAGGAACAGTAATACATTTCCAAGTCAGGATGGCGAGTGGCTTAGAGGAGAACTTACAGCTGGCAGTGTTCTCATGTATTTGCTGCTCTTGTTCTTCTAAATGGTAGTGGTTGTTGGTTTGGAAGGTGCTACAAGAGGGGACTTGGTGAGTTCCTGCAGTGCATCTTGTAGATGATCTACACTGCTGCCACTGTTCATCGGTGGTGGAGGGAGTGAAAGTTTGTGGAAGGGGTGCCAATTAAGCAGGCAGCTTTGTCCTGGATGGTGTCAAGTTTCTTCAGTGTTGCTGGAGCTGCACTCATCCAAGCAAGTAGAGAGTATTCCATCACTCTCCTGACTTGTGCCTTGTATATGATGGACAGGCTTTGGGGAGTCTGGGGATGAGTTACTTGCCGCAGGATTCCTAGCCTCTGACCTGCTGTTGCAGCCACAGCATTTATGCGGTTAGTTCAGTTCAGTTTCTGGTCAATGGTAACCCCCAAGATGTTGATCGTGGATTCAGCGATGATAAAGCCATTGAATGTCAAGAGGTGATGGTTAGGTTCACTCTTGTTGGAGATGGTCATTGCCTGGCACTTGCATGGCACAAATGTTACTTGCCACTTGTCAACCCAAGCCTGGATATTGTCCAGGTCATTTGGACATTAACAGCTTCAATATCTGAGGAATTGTGAATGGTGCTGAATATTGTGCAAACAGCAGCGAACATCCCCACTTCTTGACCTTATGAGGGAAGGAAGGTCATCAATGAAGCAGCTCATGATGGCACAATAACGCAGAATGATTGTGGGGGAAAAAAATGCTTCTGTAAAAACTAGCTTTTTCCACAGTGGAGATCACTCAGTAGATGATAAGGGAAGTAAAACCAAAGTTTTAAAGCTACATGACTCACAATTGCTTTTGGTAAAAAGTGACATGTCATCACTGAAAATTTAAATGTTCCCCAAAAAAAGTTTTTTTTTTTATCCATTGTGATATCCTTATAGTAAAGAAATCACAAAATGAATCAGATGTTTTATCAAGTCAGACAGTAATGGCTCCATGGACACAGGCAAGAATGGTTGTTTACATTTCTGTTTGGCATCCTACAATTTTAATTTTAGACTAATCATTTTCCATCAAAGACAAAAGCATTTTTGAGTGCATCTTACAGGGTGCTAGTAATTCCCATTCACTATATGGAACAGGGTATTATGCAGCTTTGATTTCTCTTTATGGTTAGTAGTTAAACCAGAATTACTGCACCATGATTAAACATCCAAAACAGGTATGTTCACCTTCTCACTGCCAGCTAAATCTACAAGGTACAGTTTGCCACTGAGTTTCTTCTCTGTTTCCACATTCTCCTGTTTAATGTTGATGAGGAAGATGCTGTGGCTTCGAGAACTGTGTTCATTCATGTCTGTATGGACAAAAAGCAAGTTAATTGGAAGAGTCAACAGTTTACTTGTTTAAATAACAACAACAACAATGCTGGAAAAATTCAGCAGGTCTGACAGCATCTGTGGAGAGAAAGGTAAAGTTAACGTTTCGAGTCCGTATGACTCTTTTAAAGTCATACAGACTTGAAACATTAACCCTGTCTTTCTTTCCACAGATGCTGTCAGACCTGCTGAGTTTTTCCACACTTTTTGTTTTTGTTTCAGATTTCCAGCATCCACAATATTTTGCCTTTATCCACTTGTTTAAATGCTCACAAGTGAGATTCAAAAGTTAATTGAATAAATATTGAAGGGCAGAAAATTGCAGGGCTATGGGGAAAGAGCAGGGGAGTGAACAACTCTTTCAAAGAGCCTGCAGAAACAATATGGTTCAAATGGCCTCCTTCTATGCTGTAAGATTCTAATAAGTGCCAGTTAGCATCACTAAATCAGCAACATCGCCATGCACCCACCGAGGTGGGACCAAATGGCAAGGAATACATATCAACCTTATATTTCACTTCAAGTGCTTTAGTGATTGCCCCCTTTGAAGCTGAAGAACAAAATTTGGGGCACCAGTAACAACACAGAAGCTTGCGGAAGATAAGGTGCAATTGTTTAAATTTTCAATCAAGGTTTTTCTTGACGTGAGCCTGAAAAAAACTGCATTCTTGATACACACAAGCTGGTTGAGAACTCAGCCTGACGCTGGCCTGAGGAAGATGGTGGCCCGATAGAAGAGACATTGCCAAATTCTGTTTTCCATGAATAGTGCTTCTTTGCTTACAAATTAAGGAGTAACCCATGCTTGCATCCAGCAGTAACCGTCTAAAACAAGAGAAGCAATCCACCCTCCTCTTAGTTGCTGTTAATGTTGCTCAACAATGTGTGTTTTTCTTTTACCAGTTGAGAATTTGGCATTAAGACAAGTATGCTGGATTACTTGGAAGATTTTTCTGCGAGCAGCTGTTTTGGGAACATCAGTGCAAAACCTTTTTCTTTGAGTAATAATTCATTATCACGCCAAGGCATGCGTTATAGCTGAGGTGTCTGAGCTATACGAATGTATGGAGCCCTTGGAAGTGGGAGGAATGCATATAAAACCACATTCCCATGAATTCATGCATATCTCAAAGCTACTGACGTTAACAGGTCTTGGATTTTCTGATTTATAATTTATCCAATCAAGCAACAGAATGAATAGAGTCTTTTCCAAATTTCTAACAACAGCAACTTTATATTAATACAGCACCTTTGACATAACAAACACCCCAAGGTGATTCGCAGAGGCATTATAAAATGAAAAATGGCACCAAGCCACACCTAGGACATATGGCCAAAAGCTTGGTCAAAGAAGCAGGTTTTAAGGAGTGTCTTAAGGGAGGAAAGCAAGGTGGAGAAGTAGAGGGGTTTAGGGAAGAAATTCCAGAGCTTAGGCCTAGGCAGCTGAAGGCACAGATATCAATAGTGGAGTGATTCAAATTGGGGGTATTCAAGGCACCGGAATTAGAGGAGCAAAAATACCTGAGGGTTATGATGCTGGAGGAGATTACAGGCATAGACAGGGGAGAGGCCAGGGGGGGAATTTGAAGAGAAGGAAGAGATATTTGAAATCAAGGTGTGTTTAGCTGAGCGTCAGCATGGGTTAGTGAGCACAGGTGTGATGGGCGAGCAGGACTTGGTGCGTGTTAGGACATAGGCAGTGAATTTTGGATGAATTCAAGTTTTTGGGAGGGTAGAGTATGGAAAGCCAGCCAGGAGTGCCAGGATTAGAGTAGTCAATTATAGGGGTAACAAAGATAGGGATGAAAAACCCACAAATCTAAGACAATCAAGTGAATCAGAAATATAAAATGCATATATTTAAAATGCATCAATATCATGTAGTTTACGGTCTCAGCTTTGAACATATCTGCTTCAGTATTGCTGAAAAAAGAGACACGTTGAAGCTTTTCACCTTGCACTCATCAGGACACTTTGCAAGAACACCAATATAAGGAGAGAAACAACAATTTATACTATATGAGAAGATAATGCTGATTGGTTGGCAACTGGACTCTGATTGGTAAAAGCATTGCCATGGAGAAATTTAAACCTGGCAGCTTGATCCTGATTGGTCAAGCATTGCCCTGAGGAATGAGCCAAAGAATGGCTGTCACTTATTTTGTTTAGCTGAAACAGGCACAGTGTATGTACATGTTCCTTCTGTCTGCAAAAGTCAGGGCCCTGTGCATTAATATATGTAGCTTGCAGTACATGCAAATGTACCACTCTGCAAACCCAACTGACAATGCCTTGACTAATCAGGGTCAAGCTGCCTGGTTTAAATTTCAAACAATGCTTGAAAGTTAACTGTCAGTCACCATCACTGGTGCATTCTCCATGGCAACACCTCTACGAATCAGAGCCGACTCCATCCTTTTTTTTTTACATATCACTGTCCATTTCTAGCCTGACCCTGGCCCTGGGTCATGTGCATTCTTACATCACTGTGTGGGTGTTACTGTACTCAGTCCCACATTAATCCTGGATGCACCAGACCCTACTACTACAGTACATACCAATCGGACCACATTTTCAAAGTGAGATCAAAAACCTGACACTGGGATGAATTTGGAGTCCTGACCCTGCACCTCAACTACATCACTCATGTAATGCTATTTTTAAATATAAATAACATAACTGGGCCAGAAGTGAGCTTGGCGCCCAATTAATGATGCTGTGCACCACCAGGAGGTGGGAGCTGCCTGCCTGGCACAAGCAGCAAAGGCAGGTGGCAACCAGATTGGGGCATGCCGCTGCTTTTCCAGATAAAGCACGCAGCTCCTTACAAGTGCTGGAGCCTAATGGCCATTCAAACAAAGTTAAAGTACAGCACTGGGCCTGGTGCCAGTTGGCCCACTGAACTTGATTTAAATTTTCCAAAAATGCAAATAAACATTCTGATGTTGCCGCTATGAAGTTGACAGCTGGGCACTAACTCGCGCCAGCCTGTGCAGGCTCCCTGAAAGAAACATTAAAAATTGCATAACCAACTGGTCAGGCCCCTTGCCAAGCGCCTAAAGGAACTGAATGGGTTGTTAATTAGCGACGAGCAGGTTTACCCCGGCTGGCCTCTTGAAAGTTTCAGGCTGCCTGGGAAGCATTGGGATCCTGAGATGACCTCAGGGGCCATGATTTTGAAAACTCAGCTCAGAAAGTAGTCTGAGCATTTTAATTTTATTAGGAGTTGACTCATACTGCCTCAAACCTACTTGCACAATGATATTTCCTCATGTCCAAAATTTGTGTGCTTTCATGTATGCTCATTCACTCATTCTGAAGGCAGATAGACCAAACATTTGGTGAGATAAGGCCTGACACTAATTGATAAGATATTTTATTTCACAGTATGGTGAACATACAGAATAACGATTATGATTGAATTAAGTGGGTCCAATCAGCACAACCTATCTTCATGTAGTACACAAAGCAAAGAATTCACCTCATGTCTACAGATCAGTGGATGATCTTACTTGACTTAAAAAAGATAATTGCTGATTATTTTCTCCTGCACTCCAACATTCTGTCAATATTTTTACCCTGACTGCTTAGAATTCTATTTCAAGAAATTTTCTGTTCTGTGCTTTATCTATCACTGTTCACAACCAGAAACAGGACCAAAGACTTCCCTAGACAATCAGTGTGAGTCAAATGAATTGCTTGCTATTTACAGTCTATGAGGAAGCAACATTAATATTGGCTCATTGGTAGCTTGACTAACTGTCATCAAGAAGTGTGCTTTTTTTCACAAAAAGCTTGTGTTAACATAATGTCAACCTGGGTTTATATTAAATTCATATTATGCCTTTTACAGGCAAAATGTCCTGGTAGATTTACAGAGGGAGAGAAGAATAGACTGCGAGCAGATAATAAATAAAATAAACTACAAATTAGTTACATATCTTGACATACAAATTTAACTACAGTTCATGGAGAAAATTGGTTAAAGAAAGATGTTTCAGAAATATTTATCCTTCATCCTTTCAGAAGCAAGGTTTATCCGTTATATGATGAAGAAAATCAGTCGCAGCAGAACATGTTGTATAAGAACCAAGGAATAGCAAAGAACTTTTAAAACTTTCAATGTTACAGTTTCAACTTCAATAGATTATATCAAAGCCCCCAAACCCAAGTAAAGGTTACAGGATGTGACAATAGCCAATTACTTACTGGTGACAGCTACATGGCGGTTAGCCTTTCCTTCATCAATGACATCCATTACCTCTTCAGGACTAGAGACAAACCTCTCCGTACAACCCTTTTTGGAAAGTTTACACAAGAAAAGTTATTGGAATGTTTCCAAATATTATGAAAACTACATATTTAAGCCAAACATCCTACCTCAGGGTAACAGTACACAGCATTGAAAACTAGCAATGAATGTATTACTTTTTCTTTGTACAAGGACATAATTTTTTGTAGGTGCTGTTATTTTAGCCTCCCATTTGCGATCATTTTCAAAAATGATTTCACTCTACCTAATAAATAGGGACATAAAATTAGTTATTTGGCACCCTCTCAAGTATCACTCTCTATTAAATCTCACCACATTGTCTGCCTCTCTGACCACCTTGTTCAGGAAGTTGGGAAGTGGCATGCTAATAAGGGGTAATGTGGAAAAATTATTTTATGTGGCAAGTTGTTATGATCTGGAATGCATTACCTGAAAGAGCATTGGAAACAGCATGAACAGCAAACTTCAGTGGAGAACTGAATAAATACTTGAAAAGGAAGGAGGAAGAGTAGGGGAATAGGACTGACTCTTTCAGAGCCAGCACAGGTGCAAAGGGTTGAATGGCCTCTTTCTATGCTGTATGCTTCCTTGTGTTCTCTCTCTCATTTCAGAGCGTAATTTAGCATGAGATTGTGTGCATCATCATGCAAACCATACAGACAGGATTGTATTTAATGACTGTCAAATTATGAAAGGAGAAATTTGGAGTCCATGAAGTGCATGTCTCCAAGTTTTCCTCCTGATGAGCTGGGAAATGAGCTGATCAATGTTTGAGTGATCATCTATTCTGTCAGTTGGCAAAATTTTAATCATTGCAATTTTCGTTCTCACCATTCCCAAGTCAAAGGAGCCCTGGACTTGGTTTATACTTGATGCATTTTAGATCCTCTAGGAACAGATGAAAATTTTAGGGAATTATGGACCTGAAGCACCATCCTCTCATTCTTTGCCACATCGATCAAACACATTTTCATTGGTTTCTCCATTCCATGATGCTCGAGGTGCACCAATCAATCTTCAATGGGTTAAGTCAGCAGCCAATAATAATGGATATCTTAGAAGTTTGGGAGCCATTTATTCACAATATTGTCCATGGGGACACTCAACAACATTGTAGATAAAGCCAACAATTCAATTGGCATGACCCCCAAGTTGAATGCTTAACAACAGGAACTCTGTTTGAGATGTTGTCAAAAGCTCACCCAAATGTTACATGTAACTTGTGGTTTTATTATTTGGTGGGCTTGAAAATGTGTAATTCCCTGCAAGTAGGGAAGTTACACCTGTCTGAAGGTTTTAAAACTCTTGGATAATTAAAACTGCAGGCAGAAGTGAAGTAGAAGGCGATTGCTTTGATTTGTGAATTAATGATCTGACTAGGTTGGGAAGGTGGCTGATGAGTAAAAAATCACATTTAATGTGTAAAAATGCAAGGGAACACCACTGGGGAAGAGAAATAAAGAAAGGTCTATAATTTAAACAGCTCCACTCTATAGGGCACATCACAGCAGAGGGCGGTGGAGGTATTGGGGGAGAACTCAGTGGATCCAGTAGTGCAGTGTGGCAGCAGTAAAGATGACTCAATGGATTTTGGGATGTATAGCTAGAGGAATCGAGCACAAAACCCAGTCAGCGATAATGGATTGATTCTTATTCCCAGTAGGAACACGGCCTAGTGAACAGCCAGCTCATCCAGGAGTGGCAGATGGTAGGCTTGGCTAGCTTTAATGGATGCCCTGACTTTTTTGACAATTATCTTAAGTTGGTGTCCTTTGCTTAGCAACCTTCCAGCCTATGTAAACAGGAAGAAACTTTCACTGAAAACTCAGAGTAACAATTACAAAAAAAAATGATTTGTATACATTTCATTGCTGAAATGTTGTGTTAGGGATTTGTATGATACCTGCAAGTGGATGGGACTGAAATTATGCTGTCACCTGTAAACTGAAAAAGGAATTTGAAATCTTATATTCTTACTTAAAATCTCCTCTCCTATTTTCTCCTCTCCTTGTAATTCAGATATAATTACTTTGCAACAATGTTAGGTACAAGTAACAATATAGCTGTAGTAAATAAAAAAAACTGCGGATGCTGGAAACCCAAAACACAAACAGAATTACCTGGAAAAACTCAGCAGGTCTGGCAGCATCGGCGGAGAAGAAAAGAGTTGACGTTTCGAGTCCTCATGACCCTTCGACCCTTTTCAAAGGGTCATGAGGACTCGAAACGTCAACTCATTTCTTCTCCGCCGATGCTGCCAGACCTGCTGAGTTTTTCCAGGTAATTCTGTTTTTGAATATAGCTGTAGTGTTAGACGAAATCTATTTTGGTAAGTATTGAATTAACAAACATCGCACTTATAATGTGCGACGGCGTTCAAGCAGATTGCCAACTTTAGCAAGCTAACACTGTCTCAGTTGCAGACAAAATACTCGTGTGAGTCTGTTTAAAAGATATTGGCCCTGATATTAACTTGGGGACTGGGACAGAGCTCTTTTGCAGTCCAACCTGCCGAATTTAAGAGGTCCTGCTTGATGTCTTTTGTTTCCGTTTTCCTCGTGGGCTGATGGACAGAAAGGCCTGCAGCCCAGGAGCAGAGAGGAGGTAAGGAGAGATCATGGGCCACGGATTGATCGAGTGGAGTGGACGAAGGAACCTCTGAGAAGAACTAAAGGTGCTGGTGGCGGGTGTGGAGTTGGGGGGGTGGGTGGCAAGGTCTGTAGGGGTTGGGGGAGCGAGAGATAAGAAGGGTTAGGTCATGAAAGATTGTGGCTAGGGGTAGGGTGGGGTGGGGGTTGAGTCATCATAAGGGAGAAGGGACAGGAAACAGGTAAGCTTGATCCAGCAGCTAAGTGAAAAGACACTTGAAAGACACTTACCTGCTGGATCCAGCAGTCTCCACTTACCTTTAGCTGCCATGATTCCAAGGCCCAGAAATTTATGTTTAAGATTTCCACCATTGTTATATGTAAGTGTGATGTACCAAGCTAGAAAGTTTTGCATCAGCCATTATCTTATGATTTACTTGGAAAAGGAAATGTGTAAATTACTTTCCAAATTCTCATGGTTTAAATTTATCCTAGCATTCCATAATTGTTCTAGAAATTAATCCATTTCAGTGATACAACTTTAAAAAGTGAAACCCTTTAATCATTCATTAAACAAAATCTCAAAAAGTTTTCCATTCTGCATAGGTCAAATAGAAATTTTGACAAATCCATCTCTAAGTAGGTTGGCTGACTTAGTCCTTGTTACACTGCATTGAAATAAGGAAACATTTTGTTACAGTGAAGTTCATAAAACATAGAACAATAAATCTTACCTTAACAAATGGTACTCTGTTTTTATCCTCGTGTACTGAAAGATTGGTTTTTGAAACTGGAAAATGAAATTATGTCTGTGAGCAATTTATAATGTAATTGTATTTACACCTTAACTAGCCAATATTGCAATAAAAGGTGACCATTTGACATAAAGGCCAGAAGGTCAGATGTTTTGTTGTTTCTTTTATTAAACAAAGTAGAATGTCAATTGCAGTTCATGCAATTTATAAATGACACTGTTTATTAAATTAATCTTTGTAATGGAACAGCCCCATTGTAAACCACGCAACATTATCATTAAAATTGAGTTTGTTGGAAACAATGTGATAAACCAACTAATCATACTCTTGCATAATGTAGTCACTGAGGTAGTGACTTCATTGGAAAGTAAAATGGGATGATGTGTAAAACAGGTGGGTGATCCAAAAGTATCAGTTTCCCACCAGGCGAGTTAGGTTAAGGTGACCATCCTGTTCTACTTCTGTTTCATATTTTTACATATTCCTTAATATGACTACCCTATGTGCAAATCATTTACAGAAATAGGTAAAACAAAAAGAGATACATGGAACATTGTCACTGAACACATTAAAAAAAATCCATTTCTCGTTAGCCTCCGCCTTCTAGACTTTCCAAATCCATGTGATTATATTCCCTTTAATACCTTGTACCTTAATTTTTGTGCCAAGTTTCATGCAGCACTTGATCAAAAGTCTTCAGAAAATCCATTTCTGCAACATTCACCATTAATCCTTGACATACTCTATGATTTTGCCAAAAAGATTCAATAAAATTAGTCAAGCATGGCCTGTGTTTTATGATTCCTAGATGACCATCTCTGATTAATCCATGCCATTCTGTTTACTAGGTTCATGCTAACCTACAGACTCTAGAGGTCTGATTTTCCTCACGCTAGTGGATAGATTAATTAGATTTCTAAAGCAGTGCAGGTAGTTTATCCAGTGACCTAGAAAATGTTCTTCCCTCAACCAAAATCTTCCTTCCCCCTCGTATATCTCACTGCACTTTGTGGAATCTTACTGTGTGCAATAATGGCTAATGCATTTGCCTATATAATGATAGCTGCACTTCATCATATTTGACACACAGATGTTTGAGAGAGGTTAGACGATGTTATATAAATGCAATGCTTTCTGATTCTATTTCATGCTTGTGTTGGCATAGTATTGGTGTCGTACCTTAAAAATGATAAAACTGTCTTACCATCTAGCAAATCCCGAATTTTGTCCATGTAGATCTCAAAGTAGGAAACCTATAACAAAATACAAAAAATAGTTTAAGTAGGATCATGATTGCAAAGAAATCTCATTTGCTGGTGAATCAGGTAAATTTGGCCACCAGTGCCACAATGGAGGAAAAATGAATTTGTGGAAGTGGCATATCACAGACTTACCTTGATGCCCCAGGATCATACAACACTGCACAACCCATGGCACTGCCTGCCCCAGGAAAATCAAATTAAGTCTTAACCAAATTTCGCCTTTATAGTCTTTTACACAGTATGTCACAATCATAAGGAAGAACAGATTCTTTTTAATATCAACATCTTATGTAATGTGTTGAGTCCAGTTAAATTTGTTGACAACTATCTTGATTGCAGAAGGCTGTGAAGAATACATCTTCCTGTTTATGACTTACAATGTCACTTCAAAAGACGTTATACCTGCACAAATACATTTTGAATGCAAATTAGAAATTATTTAACATAAGTTATTTGTTTTGTTCTGAAATCTATCAAATTAAAGTAACATAGGTTGGGTTTGGGAAACCAAGTAGGAATTTGATCAGTTTAGTTCATCTGTGGAGGAGAACATCTTTTGTGATGGTTGATGAGAAGAAACCAACTTCCAAGAAGAGAGCCAAGAAAGCTTTAAAGAAACCGTCAGCAAAGGGCAACAAGAAGTGGCAAAAGTTGAGGAAGGAGAGTTATTCCATCTACATCTACGAAGTGATGAAGCAGGTTCACCTCGACACCGACATCCCCTCCAAGGCCATGAGCATCAAGAACTCATTTGTGAATGACATTTCCGAGCTCATGGGTGAGGCTTCCTGTCAGGCCCATTACAACAAGTGCAGCACCATCAGCTCCTGGGAGATCCAGGCCAATGTGCGCCTGCTACTGCCCAGGGAAGCTGTGTCGGAAGGGACAAAGGCAGTGACCAAGTACGCCAGCTCCAAGTAAAACTCCGCAATGGACTGAAAAAACATTCTGGTCCAGTTTTCAACTTGAAGTATATTCTGGGCAGTGTGCTGAACATTCTACGCTATAGCACTATACCACACGTTATGTGTATTGTGAGCTCCACAAGCCACTTATCATTGTTACACTATAGTGCTTGTCCAGTAGAGATAGCAAAGTATTGTGTCATATATCATTTTAGTATTTGAGGAGAAAGTGAAAGCTACAAATTCACTAACAAAACAAATTGCTACACTGACTATTACGATTGCTTATATGTCCATTTTAATAAACTTGTTCTAGTCTCCGATCTCTATTTGAAGCTTGGTCAACGAGGTCAGCTTCTGTTGCGGCTTTAATAGTAGCACAGGCAGTCCTCGACTTTACGACGTTCAGGTTATGATGTTGATAAATTGACACCCTGTTTCAACTTTGCAATGTCGCTTTCGACTTTATGACGACGCGACAGCCCCAAAAGCAGGTTGGCTTCCGGCAGAGGTCTGAATGCAATGTCTAAAACCCGCGGGAAATGAGGTCACGATTTGCCAGTAAAAATGTGGCCTTGCCCCGCTGATGGCTCTCCCATTGATCACAATGAATGAAAAAATACCGAAAATGGGTTAAAAGTATCAAATCGTGAAGCAAAATATCGAACATAAACTGCTGAGACCGACAGTGGAATGTGTGGTCCCGCTGGCAGCGGGTGTCATGGTGGGTGTGGGCATGAGCGGACAATTTGGCGAGAATGCCAAAAATCGGTTTTACACTGTTGTGAAACCAGGTTGTGACCGTCCGCTCCACCTGTCAATGGTGGGCCGCATTTCCCACCACGGCATGTCGGGAACCCAATTTCAATACCTTAGCATCTCATTATAAGCCCTGCTCACCGCAATATCCCCCATGCTGAAACATCTGGGCATGTCGGCATGCAACAACTGTATATAAGTAACATGCACCTGGTGAGCTGCACTTCACTCAGGACTTTGAGGATTGTTTACCTACCTTCCTTCAGGCAGCACTCGTGGTCATCAACATCAGGCTTCGCAGGCAGCACCACATCACTTTTATATGGGATCATAGGCAGGTCTCTACCTACCAGACCAGCCATAAGGTGGGGGTGGCTTTTCAATGGCTGCAAGGCTAGACTTTGCTTGGGCAAGGGGGAGAAGTGGCCTCAGGCAAGGGAAGAAGCTGCAGGGTGAGGGCTGTACTGAGGAAGGAGGGTATCCCAGGGTGTGTGTGGGGGCACATGTTGATCTGTGCAAGTGGCCTCAAGATGGTGAGAGCTGAGGAGGCAGTCTCCAGAGGAGATGAGGCTAGATGGAGATGTGAGGATGTGTGGGTGAGAGAGTGAGTGGTGATGTCCCTTGAGCTGGCAGTGATTGAGATGCCAATAAATGTGTGATGGGTTTGTGGGTGGGTGAGTTGAGATTGATGAGATGGTTGACTTACCCTGGTGGCACAGATGAGGTCATTCAACCATTTTGCATGCTGGATGGCCCACCTCTTGTGTGTAGCGTTGGCACTGACTAGCTTTGCCACCTTCTCCTAAGCCAGAGTAGTGAGGCGGATGGGCCTCCTGCAGCCAGAGCCAGGGTAGAGGACATTGCATCCTGAAGGCATCCCAGGGATGCATCACTGAATTCGGGGGCTGCGCTCTTCTTGGCTTTTGGGGCCATGTCTTCACTGGAGCAGTCCTGGGCTGCAAGCATTGTGAAGTGTGTGCGTGGCTGCAGTTTAAATATTGCGCCCAGCATGAGGAAGTGGCATGGCAGGCAAATTGGAGACCGCCTGCCAGCATAATTAATAAGGCAGGAAGAGGATGATATGGCATGAGAACCTGCCATTGCAGCCAGTGGATGAAACATCTTTTTTCACACCTGCAAATCTGGGACAATCCCTAAGTCAGAAAGCAGAAATGGGTAACTAGTGAATAGGGTATCGGGTCTCGGTTCATGAACCAATCCCGCATTTGTAGCATCATTCCAAGGGAAAAATCGATTCCAATTTACGGCGTTTCAACTTACGACGTGGTTTTCAGGAACCAATTGTGTCGTACGTCCAAAGACTGCATTTAAGGAGATTCTCCTTCCAATTTGAAGTAGGAAAGTAACTGCTAAGTAACACATCGCATTTTTCATTGACTATGGCCGGGATTTTCCAGCCCCACAGTGGTGGGACCTACTGCAAGGGATGCGGCGGGCCTGCCAAAAGTCCAATGGCTTTCGGTGGAACTGGAAGACTTTGGTGGCGGACAGTGCTGGAAAATCCTGGCCTACATGAACAAGGTCAGAGCAGACCAATGGTAATTTTGTTCGTGTTTTCATCTCTGAAAAGGTTCAGCTCTCAACAAATGCTCTTCACATTTTGAAATTTTTGACCATTGTTCCCACGGAAAGAACTCAGGAAAAACGTTATCCTTAAATGTTGCATTTTCGTGGGTAATGTGTTCACACAAGCTTAAAAAGGCAGAGAGATAATAAGCGGTTAAAATGCTGTTTATCCATATACTATAATGAAGAATAAATTAGTCAAACTGTCTCAATACTTGTTCAACACAATAGGCGGGGTTTTCCCCACCCGCCTGCTGCCGGGATCTTCCGGTCCCGCCATAAGCCTGGCTGGGGCACCACCTCGCCCGCGAAGGGGCCTGAAAATCCCGGCCAATGAGTGTGAAGTGTTTAGAAACCTCTGGTCTCTTTTAGCTGTGAGCAGAAGAAGATTGATGAACAGGAGAACCAGTTTGGTCCAGCAAACGATGCAAGCTCAGTCAGTCTTTTTAAAAGCAAAACTAGAAAGCTGCAAGTCAATCAGTTCCAGAAAAGGCCACTCGAAAGTTAAAATATGGAGGAGTAGGTAGGAATTATTTTTAAGTAAAATGGGATGATCTGCTAATGTGGGGAAGCATGTGGTGTTCATTATTGCACATTGTTGCACTAATGCAAGTTGTATTGACTAAGTTAACTGATTCAGTTCCTATTATTCTTGATGCTTATTTGCTGTGAAATAAAGTGGTTTAACAATTTGTACCTTGATTCATCTCACCAAGGGTGGTTCTGCCCCCTTGTGTAAATGTCAGGGGCAAGCCTGCCTTTGATTGACAGCCTTGCCCCGCAGTCACTAAACAGCCAATGGCCCTTTAATTAGCTTGAGGAGGGACATCCGCCCCTCACCAAGATGAAGGCACACCACAGAGAACTCATGGCCAATCAGAGGGTCAGGAGCGGTGGCCACTCCTGAGACTGCTGCAAGGCTAAGAGGAAGGCATTCAGTGTTGGAACTGGGGCCAGGCTGGCAGGTTGGAGAAGGTATGGTGAGAGGAATGCAGTGGGGTGGGGTGGGTTTGCACCTTGGGGAGTTGGGGGGTGGGGGCCTCTGATGGAGACAGGGTGCCCATCAAGGATGCATGGCACCACCCCCCAACTCCCCCACACCCCCCAAGCCTGGCACCAAGGCTCAGCAGGTTTTATCTGCCAATCTGGTGACCAAGCGTGGGTCTCCCGCTGCGGGTAAAATTCCAGCTTTAGTGGGCAGAGGAGCTTAAGCGATGATTAACTTAACTTAAGCTGTCAATTGATCCACATCAGGTCCGAGGCTTCCCCTGTCCTTGGTAAAATTACAGAATAGGCAGGGTGGGTAGGTGGCGAGAACAATGCTGCTGGCATTGCACCCAATTTTATGGACCCCCTCCACCCACTTGCTATCCCACCTTAAGGGACCACATAATTCTGGCCCAATTGTTTGGTTCGTCTGCATTCAGAGAGATTAATGCAGCGTACAGGTAAACAACGCACATATCCAGATCAGGCCATAAGATAGTTCTTTGCCACATATCTGAGTTACATTACTGATATTGTGCGGTACAGATGCACCCTAAGAATAACATGCTCATCCTACTTACAGGAGCAACAAGTTCCACTGCACTTGAGCAAAAATTGTAAGATTTTAACAACCTTGTTTAAAGCTAGAAAGACATAAAGTGGAATTCTAAAGTCCAGGATGTTTAAATTAACTCTGATTATATGACTTGCAAATACATCACTCTATAGAAGAACTGATGGCCTTCATCGCACACGGGCAAATGAAAGCTGACTAAACTATAAATTCACTTGAAATACTCAGATCATGAGATTTAAACAAACTAAATGGAGAATGATACCCATATTATAAGACCTTTTCCAGAATTAGTTAAACAACATCTCGCATTTGCTGATTTACTTTGTCCACAATGTTCTTATTTCCTTCAACAATTTGAGCATCACTGTCCACATGTAGGCATTGCATGTATGGTGGCACTCAAAGAGGTTCCATAGAAAATGAAGCACTTAGTAGGTGGGGCTTGCTCTGTTTAGTTACATACACAAAGCAATGTCCATTGAAGGAGGGGTGAGGAGAAATTCACAACGCTACGCAAAAAGAGCTCTTGCAACAATGCACGTTGTTGGGATCTGCATCAGCTTCAGCTAGTACACTGGAGCTAATACAGTTCCAGGTGCTAGAAACTACTCTAACTTGGTATTTTCATATCCACTTTACGCAAATTCAAGCATAAATTCACACATAAGCATAGCATAAGAGACAAAAAAATGCTCAACAGATTACTACACAGCATGCAATGTCATGGTTACCCGGAGACTGACTCTTCACGAAGAAGCTGCTTCATATTTACCTTAATATGGAATTCTAGATTCTCATCCATGGAATAGATGTGATCGAAGATGTCATGTGCTATTCTTGGAATAATGCCCATCAGCTGATGATTATGAAGCTTTCCCTAGGACATAAGTTTAAAAAAAGTGATTGTTTAATATACTTGAGACGTGTTGCAAATAGTTATTTACTGAAGATAGCCACATTTCTGTTACTGTATATTGAAACAAATTAGGTTCACCTTCAGAATACCACACTAACCAAGCACAGTTGTTCTTTGAAGGACTATGGAGCACACTTATATTTTTTTAATATTCTTTGATGGGATGTGGGCATTGCTGCAAGGCCAGCATTTGTTGCCCATCCCTAATTGCCCTTGAACAGAGTGACTTCCCAGAACACTTCAGAGAGAAGTTAAAAGTCAACCACACTGCAGGAGGTCTGGTTTCACATGTAGGCCAGGTAAAGATGGCAGATATCTTTCCCAAAAGGGAATTAGTGGTAGGTTTTTACAACAGTCAATGACTAGCTTTATATTCAGTTTTATTAATTGAATTTAAATTGCACCATCAGTCATGGTAGATTTGAACCCACGTTCCCAAAGGATTAGCCTGGGCCTCTGGCTTACCAGGTTTCATGACGTTAGGACCAGGATACAGAATCACACAGAATCACAGTGCAGAAGAGGCCCTTCGGCCCATCGAGTCTGCATTGACACGTGAGAAACACCTGACCTACCTACCTAATCCCATTTACTATGTCTATGACATCTTTTGGCAATCTCCACCTATCGCTGGCCCTCTATCCAGGTCTACATGTCCCACCCACCCACACCCCCTTAAACCAGTTTATATTTCACCTCTTTTCTATTTTTCCTTAGTTCTGATGAAGAGTCATTCGGACTCGAAATGTTAACTGTGTTCCTCTTCGCAGATGCTGTCGGACCTGCTGAGTTTTTCCCCGGTATTTTTGTTTTTGTTTTAGCTTCAAGTGCATCATAGCTGAGATTTCCCATTTGGCCTATTACAACCAGAGTCACACTATCAGCTCCTGGGAGATCCAGAGCGTGCGTTGCCTTCTCCAGCTGGGGAGCTGACCAAGCATGCTACATCAGAAGGGACAAAGGTGGTGAGCATGTACACCGGCTCCAAGTAAAGCTCCACAATGTAATGAAGAGACACAAAATACAACTTAATTTGCTATTTGTAATGAAATCATGAAGGCTTGCAAAGAATGCGTTCATAATTTTGCTGTAAATGGTGAACAGAGATTCATCTCCTTCAACATCTAGTCCAAAAGCAAATTACCATTTAATGTTATCCATAAAAAAACACAAAATCTGAAGTCAACTTGATTTAAAATGGAAATGATTCCATGGGCAGAATTTTCTGGATGGCGGGGGGGGGGCCGGTGGAGCGGGAGCGGGCCCAATCGCTACTCGCGATCGGGTCCGTGCCGCCATTTTACACGGGCGGGCCTTAAGCGAACTTCACAACTCCCGTGCACAGTGGGAGTGGACGGGTGGTGTCGGGTACACTCAGCCCACCGGGTCCAATGGCGACCTGGGGGCCTGTATAAAGGAAGGCCTGGCAGCCTTGGAAAGGCTGCTCTCAATGGCTGGGTGAATGGCTGTACAGAGGGGCAATGGAGGTTATGCAAGTCCAGAGAGTAGGCCATCAGGGCAGGCCAGGCCGGAGGGTAGGGTGGGGGGCAGTGTGCCCCTTGTTTTTCCAATGAGTGTCTTGCTGTCCACCTCAAGGAGGTGGCAGCACGGCCGGAGGTGCTGGTTCCCCAAGATGGGAGGAGGAGGCCCACCCCACATGATGAGACATGCCTGGGAGGAGGTGGCAGAGGTGGTGAACTCCCACGACGTGGGGCGGTGCACCTGGATCCAGTGTCGCAAGCGCTTCAACAACTTGTTGCACTCTGGAAGGGTGAGGACAATGCTGGCATTGGTCACTTAACCCAGCAGGTCGGCTTTCCCCTGCTGACCCCCGCCCTCAAACCTGAGTGTAGTGACTGTATTGAATCATTGACAGCATGCGTCCTTCGCTGGGTGGACCAGCAGATATTGCCCATGCCGAGGTCACCCTGAGAGGGTGGTGAAGAGATGTGCTCTGCCCCCACAGCATGTGCTCCACTGAGACCCACATTACTGTTTTGGGGACAACCTGGAGGAGCTGCACCTAGACACAGTGCTGGAATTCCAGGACATGTCAAAGTCAGGGTGATGACATGCTGGGAGGGGAGCTTCAAGGTGGCATTGGCAACGAACCATCTGCTGCGCCCTACGCTCCACGTGCTTGTGCCTCCTTGCTATGGAGGGATATACGGTGTGGTGCCTAATGTGATGTAGGCAGCATATGGCCAAGGGGGGTGTTGTGGTGGTTGGGGGGGGGGTTTTGGTAGACAGGCCTTGTACCTTTGTATGAGTGTTCAGCAGCAGCGGGGTGAGGAGGCACTGGAGCCCTGCAATGTCCCACTCTGGTTGGGGTGGGCCATCCGTGAAGAGAGTCCGAGTACAAGTAGCACTGATCAATGCACATCTCCCATTTTCAGGAGAAGAATGCTCATAATGCTGCACAGCGTAAGGACTGGCGGCGCCCAGGCGCATTTTGCCATTCTCAGCCGCTTTGAGCAGGAAGCCCTGGATTTGGAGAGGCGCCATGTGCCCAGGTCCACTGGTGTCGATGAGGCTGGGGTGCCATGGGCAGGTACGTTTGCCCAACAGTGAGATCAGCATTGTTCTCCCAAAAGCCATGGCAGCGCTGAATGTTCAGTGATTGAAGTTTGCAACATGGTCTGACCATTGCTTATGGAAGGATCCGGCGGACAGGGATGCACATTGACATTGTCTCCATGTTAACTGATCTAATGTCCTTGTTCTTCCTTTCAGCATCAGCAGAGCAGGGCCGGGAGGAGGAGCAGCAGAGGCCCCTTCTCACACCTGAGGGCCCTGAAGTCTCACCTGCGTCACACCATCTCTGCCAGGCAGGCATCAGCGCAGTTACTAGCACTTCGGTGAGATTTAGAACATCAGCTAGTATCCCAGAGCACAGTGGTGAGGGCACTTCACAGTCACTGGAGGAGCTGGCAGAGACAGAGAGTGCCCATGGAGCCAGCAGTCGAAGGACTGCAGGGAACCAGGCACATGCTCTGTCGGTGCCTGATGATGTGCCTCTGGAGTTATCCGCGACACAGCAGGTGCAGGAAATGTGGCCGGGTGTGCGGGAGCATCCGGGGAAGATACATGAGGCTATGCTTGGCTTGGTCTCCGTGGTGGAGGAGTCTACGCGGACTATCGCTGAAACAATGAGCCACATGTCCGAGCGCCATGCGCCCTCCATAGAGAGAGTGGCAACTCTCGTGGAAAGGCTACTCCAGGAGACCCATCAGGGCTTCCTGGGGATGAGCTCTGACCAGCAAGCCCTCACATCTGCATTGACCTCAGCTGGTCATTGCTAATGTGGGAGATGGTCTGGGCACCAAGTTTCCCAGCTCGGTGCCCATCCATCCACGGTGAGCAGGGAGGTTCGAAGCGACCTCATGTCAGCGCAGCAGCTGCCCTGTCGTCTCTGTGGGCTCCTCTCAGGGTGTTCCAGATAAGGGCAGCAGCTCCTCCACCCCTCTCCCAGTGACCATTGCATCCGGTGAGGCTGCGGCGACTAGGGAGATGCCAGCTGTGGAACTGGCAGCTCCCTCCCAGGTGGGGCCAGCACAGGTTCCACGGGCCAGAGGACAACCGCCAAGGTCATCGAGGCCAACAAGACAGCAGAGTGAGCAGGCTGTCTCAGACGCCGCTCCCAGCGATGGGGAAGCACCAAGACGTAGCAACTGGAAACGTAAACATAAGGCACCTCAGGCACACCACAGGTTTTGTGTTGGCCCAAGGTTCGGTCTTTATGATTTGCTTTGAATTGGAATAACCTTGTCATTTTGTTTCATTAAGTTTCTTTGCCTGTGATATTAAATGCAGACAAGTGACCATGGCTGAGAGTGCCTCTTTTCTTCTGCATGTGTATGGTTTCCAAAAATGCTAGGAGTGCTTTGTGGGACACTTGGCTTTGTTAACAAGGCCTTTAGATACTGTTCCTAACCTGGGAGATTTTGGAACATAGGCATTGAGTATGGAGCCTAGAGCCCAGGCTTGTCCTGGAGGTCCATCTGTGGTGTGCTAGCTGAAGGTTCGTTGGATTAAAGCCTCCCAGGTGTCCCTGCCTCCCTGGGTCAGCGTCTACCCCATCAGCATTTCCCTGTGCATGCTCATCCTTGGAATCACTGTTGGACTCATCATGTGCAGCCGCAGCCACTGCGGTGACATCTTCATCATCCACAGCGTCACCCCTTTCCAGCGCAAGATTGTGGAGAGCGCAGCCGGCAACCACTATCACCGTCACATGGTCTGGGGGGTACTGGAGTGCGCCCCCTGAGCAGTCCACGCATCGGAAGCTGATCTTGAGAAGACCGATGGCTCTCTCCACCACAGCCCTTGTGGAGGCGTGACTCCTATTGTACCACTGCTCAGCTTCTGTTCTTGGATGGCGGAGAGGCGTCATGAGCCACCTTCTGAGGGGATAGCCCTTGTCAACCAGCAGCCATCCATCAATCCGGGCTGGAGCCCCGGCACCTGGGAGTGTCTGAGGATATAAGCATCGTGGGAGCTGCCTGGGTACGTTGCACAGACTTGTAGAATCTGCATCCTGTGGTCACACACTATCTGCAAGTTCATGGAGTGGAAGCCCTTCCTGTTGATGAAGGCACCAAGCTCACCTGCTGGCGCCTTGATGGTCACATGTGCACAGTCTATTGCACCTTGGACACGGGGGAAGCCAACAATGGCCACGAAGCCTCTGGCTCGCTGTGTCTGGCTTGCCTGGTCACAAAAGAAGTGCATGAAGGTCAATGCCCATCTGAACAGAGCGTCTGTAACCTGCTTGACACAAGTATGGACAGCTGATTGGGAGACACCACAAAGATCACCCACCAAGCCCTGGAAGGAGCCAGAGGCAAAGATGTTGAGGGCAGCTGTGACCTTTAGAGACACTGGCATTGGGTGTCCACCCACACAGTTTGCAGAGATCTCAGGCCCTATCATCTGACAGATATAGTTGACTGTCTCCCTTGACAGACGGAGCCTCCTTCGGCACTGCACCTCAGACATATTGAGGTAGCTGCTTCGCCGCCTGTATACCCTGGCAGCAGGATATTGGCATCTTCTGCGGCCGCTTCCGCCTTGGACTACCTCTTGGCCCTGCGGCCCTTGTGTCTGCGCCTGTCCGGCCAAAGGTAGCTCCCCTGGAGGCTGAATGTGCACTCCTGGCCTCCTCCCCCTTCTAGCTCTCCCTTCCTCCTCAGAGGAGCTGCCACCAGTGCAGAGTTCAGCTCCCATTCCCAGACTATGGGTAGGCTTCCAGAAATCTGTAGGCCCAAAAAAGATCCCTCACAGCAGAATGCTAACCCGAGGGTTAAGAGTCCAGAAAAAGCAGCTGGTATGTGTTTTGAAATATTGCAGGTCACACAGGCAAGTTTCAAAAACTTTGAAACATCAATATTTGACAGAGCACACTTGCGACCCCACTGAGCCCTCTTATCCCGCTCATGGATCAGATTTATACAAACGTGTCCTACCCGCCTGTCCATTGTGCCCGTGTGCTGACCCGAAGGCTGCACGGGCCCCGGAAATTCAGCGTCAATTGGTGAGTCAAGGCCCGTTAAGTGGCCCGTTAATTAATGGCGGGCGCGCAATGGATATCATCGTGAGCCTGCCCAACGAATTATCGCGATGACGCACAGTGATGTCGGGACACTCGCCTGACGTTACCCTGTGTCATTTTACATGCGCACATGCGAGGCCCACCCCAACACGCCAAGGGGAAAGTTCTGCCCCATATAAACAGGTGGATTTTCCATTGATGCATGAATAGAATGTACTGAAAATTTGCTTTTGGGTTAGGATGTTAAAAGGATGAAACAAGTTCACCACCCCGGTAAAACAGTCAAGAAACTAAAATTTGCCTCTTCTGTTACGGACAGGCAACTTCAATTTCAACGTAGTATGCTTATCGCATAATTAGAGAAGCTGCAAACTTTTGGAACAAGCAACATCCACTTAACTCAACAAGCCTGCCCCTCTTTTTTATTATCTTGTTATCTTAACCTTGTTTTCCCACTTCCTTCGCAATATCCTACAGCCTCCTCTCTCAAACCATATTTGGCAGCCTCCTGGGATCATAGGCAGAGATTTCCTCCGTGTGGTGGCAAAAATCTGGAAATGGATGAAAATTCTAAGTTCTGCCACCGAACACAGGCGCGGGACGGCAGTCAGGCCGGCGTTTGCTTGTGCATGGTTTATGGAGTCAGCTCGTCACTTAAATCACCAGCTGCCTCCACTGAAATGGGATTTTGGTAGGCTCGGAGTGAGAAATCCGGAGTGTGCAGATTAGAACACATAAGAGGAGGTCTGAACTTGGTGGGTTCGTTTGGATTTGGGTACCCCTTTGGAGAGACCCTTTAGGGCTGCTAAAAATGATAATGCCCTTTTTAGGCACAACCTCATTGGCATTATCAAGCTGTCGAAGAACCATCAAAGAACATTCAAGCTGTCAAGGAACTGTGAAAGGATACTAGGTGAGTTGACATGGAGTGGTAAAGGCAAACAGTGCTGGGGGGGGGCATAGGCTGGCATGAGTTGGCACTAAGTAAGAGCTATAGGGATGTGGGGGTTGGGTGGAAGGGCAGAGCTTGGCATATGGGTCTTGAGGAGCCATGGGGTTGGGTAGCGGGGCATGGGTTGCCATAGATTAGACATAGGGAGTGTATGATGGGGGTGAGGACTGGAAGGTTGTTTTTTTGCTTTTTTTAAGATTTATTTCAACACAGTGCTGGGGCACAGAGGCAGGCCTTCCGCCCAGCTCACCTCTACTTCCACACTTGTTCCAGGGGTGATGGGCCCCAATCCAGCCTACCTGCCTCCCCAGGAATGAAAAACCAACCTGTGGGCAGCCATTTTTAAAGGTTGGGTTCGCAGTACTGGGAATTCTCCCATCTCTGTGCACCCAATCCTGGAGTGAAAAACTGGGCCATAGAATGCATTCGGTCTGCATGACTCTATGTCCGCTCTCGGCAAGGGCAACTCATTAGTCCTCTAACTCTAGCTTTTCCTTGTAGCCCTGCAAATTTTTCTCTTCAGGTAATTATCCAATTTTCTTTTGAAGGCCTTGATTGAATGTAACCCCACTACACACTCAGGCAGTGCGTTCCAGATCCTAACTACTTGCTGCATTAAAATATTTTTCCTCATGTCACCGTTGCTTCTTTGGTCAATCGCCTTAAATCAGTGTCCTCTAGTTCTTGATCATTCAGCCAATGGGACAAATTCCTCCTTATCTAGTCTATCCAAACCCCTCATGATTTTGAATGCCTCTTGATAGAGTTGTTCAAATCTCCTCTTAATGTTCTCCAAGGAGAATAACCCAGCTTCTCCAATCTATCCACGTAACTGAAGTTCCTCATCCCTGGAACCATTCTCACAAATCTTTTCTGCACCCTCTCTAATACCTGCACAAGCTTCCTGATATGAACACAATACCCCAGTTGAGGCTGGAGCTGTGTTTCACACAGGTTTATCATAACTTCTTTGCTTTTGAACTCTATGCCCTTATTTATAAAACTCAGGATCACGTCTGCTTTGAAGCCTTTCATACTAATTGCTTCAGTGACTTTCTAAGCACCTCATTTCATGTGTATTTTACCCTGGCTTTGAAATAGTTCACATTTGCTCTCAACTTTTGATTTATAACCTCTTGTTTTTGAACATGGTAACAAGTGTTCCAAATTTGTCTGGATCAGGTTTATCAATCTCCTTCATAAATTTGAAAATATCTGTTAAGTCACATCAAAGTCCTTCCCTTTCCAAAAAAGAAAAACTGCAGCTTCCTCAACCTTCCCTCAGAATTTTGATTCACAAGATAATAGAGAATGAATATTCCGGAAGTAGATGAAGCTATGGTAATGAGTGTGGAAGGGATATTTCTGACCTTCTGCCTCATTTCTTTGTTGGTCTACTTACAGAGCGTTCTTGGGTAGAGGTAGCTGGGGAACACTGGGCTGAGGCCTGCTTGCAGGTCTCCGCTGATTGGGGATCTGTGGGGCCTTGGGGAGCAGGCCGAAAGCTTAAAGTTGCTATTAAGCAACTTATTCTTTACTGAGGACTTTGTTTATTGATTGACATCAGCAGCGTCAAGTCCCAAGATGCAGCTGAGGCCCAAGTGACCTGCAGTTACATTTAATTTTCCTGCAGCTTTTCAGGCATTGAGGGAGTTTGTGCTGGCAGTGCCTGTGGGCCATGTAAATTGTACAATGTCACCATCTAGCATTGGGATAAGAGAGAGGGGGCAAGAAAAATATGCCAGGTATACTTGTTTTCCTATCCTGGATCCTCAAGTCAATATCATCTAATAGCAAATGACCAGAACTGCAAACAGGGCACCAGGTGGGGGTGGGTCCTCTATTGCTTCATATTACCATATATTTTAAAATATATTCTAACCTTCTACTAATGTACTTTACACTGAGATAATGGTTTTGTTGATCATTTCACACTAGCTCCCATGAACAGCGATTGGGAGTTCTTTCTCTTCCTAGAGCAGAGACACATTGTGGTCAATTGCATTGGCCCTAGCAGTGTCTTGAAGGGAGTCATTTAATATACAGCAGAACAGGGACCAAAGGTCTGGTCTATGTGGTTCAGCAGCACACCACACAGTCAATTATCTACTGAAACAATGAGCGAGCCAATGCTAATGCATCTCCCTAGAAAAAAATAAACTGCCTTCTGGCAGGTATGTTCAGACAAGCCACATAAAAACAAAAAGCAAACAATGGCAGATATTGCTTATGGCTGGAATGCAGCATAATTTAAGTCCAGATACTCTGCAATCAATGATCCAAATTATTCATCCCTTTGGATTTCCCCTGAAATGTAAAATTCGTCACATTTGCGCATCAATATCTGAACAACATCTGCAACCACTTAAAGGAAATATTCTTTGAAAAGCTTCTCTTTCATTCTGAAAGAGCTTAATATTCCCTTATTACACACTCATTCTAATGCTTTACATTAAAAACAGCATAAAGATTACCCTTGGCAGGAAGAAGACTAATGGAAAATAGGTTTAGAGGATTATTTCCTGAAGGAAGGTGCAACAATCCCCTTAAGCACTGTGGCAATTCATAACTTAATTAATACCAACGTAAAATCACGGAACCATGCCATCTGCTTGGTTCTATCCATGAAGGGACAACAGGGACACTATTGGTATGAAATAAACTCTGATGCTTTCAAATCATAATGCGTCTAATTTTTTTTCTTTATGTACTTCACACAGTAAAGGAAGCATCAAAACTAAATGAAATTTGAAGATGGATGGCAGAGAGCATCAGAGCCCTAAGGAAAAAAGTCACACAACAGAGGATTTGGATGGGTGATTTCCCAACCCCAGCCACGTTTCTCTCCTAAGATGAAATGCTATTGAGGAGCTGGCTTCAGACACTGGTGTAAACATGAGGTAAGTTACTTACCTAGCCTGTCATTTGAAGAAATGGAGATTATAGAATGGGGATTGGTAATTGCAAGATTCAAAATAAATAAACATCTTTTCCATCATTGGTTCAGATCACGGCAGCAAGTTGTTCAATTTGGGCCATGAAAAGTGCTCTGTATTTTTCAGAGAGGTACAGAATTTTTGGTTGCAGTGATTTTGCACCACTGTATATTTATAGACCCAGATGGGCTGCATAAATTAAATGCTCTATGATCACAAAAAACCTGGGCAACTTGTCAGGTCTTAACACTACTGAAGCAGTATGCAATGAGATTTCTCAATCACACAAGAAGATGTTGACACCTAGGAAATGCTCAAAGGGGATGCGAGAAGTGTCATGTTCAGAGTCAGGGACAAACCAGCTCCATCTGCTGTGTATCCTGAGCAACTCACTCTATTCCTCTTTCCACAACTTCATCTGCAGAGAACATGAGTTAGGTACCTGTCAGCTCAGGATGGAAACAGTTCACTCCAGGTGAACTGACTGGCAACATTGCCTTGGTTGAAGAGGCTTCCAGCATCAAATCTTGAGTTGGGTTTGTCCTGGTCATGCAGGAATTGCTACACTAGGTCGTTAAGCAAAATCAGCCATTTTGTCAAAGCGTAACAACAGCAATCCATCAAGAAACAGTTAAAGGAAAGATTGTGGCTATTGAATACAGGTAAATACTGACGAGAAGTAATGTAATCCATTGTGCAAGGCTTAACTGTCAACTTGTCTCAAGCTCATGGTACAGGCCAATTCAAAGATTACATTGAACAAAATGGAAGCATGAATCAATGGGAGTAATGAAACTTCACTATCCTTCACATTGGTACTCAGATATTTGATACCCTTCCAAGTGTAACAAGCTAAAAGTACGATGGTGAATAAGTAGTAGGAAAGGCTGTTGAAGAAAACAGTACAAATGTGTACAAGAGGTAACCAGATACACTTTTGTAGATAGGAGAGAAAGAGGGTTATGATAAGAAAGGTGAGAATTTACTTAGTTTAGTTCACTTTCAACATGTAGCCTGTCTATTCATTGTGGCAAAAATATTTTCAGAAATGGATATTTTCTGTTTTTGACAACATATATCATAAAACACAAATCAACCATTTACCTCCATAGTATGTGTTTTGCCAGAGGATGTTTGACCATAAGCAAAAATAGTTCCATTGTAACCATCAAGCACATCTGAAAAAGGATGACAAGTAAGTATAATTATGCAAATAAATATACAGATTAACTGAAATTTATTAAATTCATTTATGAGCACTAAATTACAGCACAAATGAATGCAACTTAATCTGCCTATGCAATAACTGTTATTCTACTTCAGAAGAAATTCATTGCATTTTATATACTTCAAGGCATCTGAGGGAGATGACAAGACGCAGCAGGACTGGCTTTCAATTTGATTATTAAATGTTTACCTGAATACAAGACACATAATTAAAAATCATTAAATCATCTCTGTATACTAGTAAACCTTTGATTAACTAATTACAACTTTCCTTGAAGACCGTATGAGGAGTTAATTCCCTCAACATCACTCAGTTGCCAATTATCACACTAAGCGAGCAAAATCATATTCGCCATTCAAATGAGGAGGTTGTAAATATATCCTAGATCTGCCCAAATTGCACAACCTTGACCATTCCAAATAAATTAGAATCTGTATAGAACGATGATGCTGATTGATGAAATCACTGCTTTCACCTCCGTAACATCACCTGTCTCTACCTTTGCCTCAGCTCATCTGTTAATGAAACCCTCAACTATGTCTTTGTTACCTCTGGATTTGTCAATTCCAATGCTGTCCTGGCTAGCCTCACATCTTGCACCCTCCATAAACTTGGGTTCATTCAAAACTCTACTGTCCGCATCGTAGCTCACAGCATCCTGTTCATATATCATCCCTATGCTCGCTGACCTACACTGGCTCCCGTTCCAGCAATGCCTCAATTTTAAAATCTTACTCAAGTTTTTAAATCCCTAAATGGCCTCGTCCATCCGATCTATGTAACGTCCTCAAGTCCTACTACCCTCCAAGAACTCTACGCTTCTCCAATTCTAGTCTCTTGCACACCCCTGATTTTTTTTGTTCTACCATTGGTAGCCATGCCTTCAGTTGCCTAGACCCTAAGCTCTGCAATTGTTTCCCTAAACCTCGCTGCCTCTCTACCTGTCATTGTTGCCTCAAGATGTGTCTTAGAAGCCATGTCTTTGACCATTTTTTTTTGTCACCTGTCCTAACATCTCCATATACAACTTGGTGTCAAACTTTGTTTCTGTTCCTGTGAAACACTTTGGGACATTTTACTTCATTAAGGTGCTATATGAATGAAAGCTGTCATTGCTGTCTAGTTTCTTTGCTGCTGAAATTACCAAGCAGCCCTATTTTAGACAGCTGTGAGGAAATCATCGCTAAAAATTTAGAGTCAAAACAGGTTACGATGAAAATGCACAGCAGGTCAATCAGCATCTGAAAGAGAAAAATGTTTCTCTCCCTTTTTCAGATAGTGATCAGGTGGCTGTGCATTTCACCATTTTCTATTTTGATTTCAGGTAGCCCCATCTGTGCCTGTATTCATCCATTCTTCAATATCAGCCTCCACTGTTCATTGTACTTGTGTGCCTGGAAGAAAAAGAGAACACATTTCCACACGGGAGTTACAAACATAAGAAATGGGAGCAGTAATGGGCCCATAGGGCCTGCGAGCCTTTTCTGCTATATAATAAGAAAACAGCTGATCCTCAACTGCAACTTCACTTACCCACCCAATCCCCATACCCTTGGATTTCCTTAGAGTCCAAATAAATATTGATCTCAGGCTTGAATATATTCAGCAGCTAAACAAGCAAAAACCTCTGGGTAAATAATTCCAACATTTTACAACCCTCTAAGTCAGTGTTCTTCATTGCAAGGCCCACAAGCCAGTGACGGCTCCCATCGATGTTAAGTGCGGCTCCCTGACCAGTGATGTCTGGCCAGCCAGCGTGAAATCATGGTCGGGGACCAATCACGGTTGGCGGTCCATTCCCCTGGATCCACCACTCGCACCCACCTGCCGACCTAACAATTCTGCATTGTGTGTGGGAATGAGTGTGTGTGTGGGAGTGAGAGAGTTAGAGAGTGAGTGTGTGGGGGCGTGAGAGAGGGAGTGCGTGGGGGCGTGAGAGAGGGAGGAGAGTGAGAGAGATCAGTTTGTGAGCAGGAAATGGGCCTGTTCCTTCAGAAGTGAGCCAATCCTGACAGTAGCCTCCACCTGGGGAGGTGCTACTTGGCATTACGATGCGGTTAGCTCCTGGAAGTGTTCAAGGGGCAGGCGCCATTGGAGTAGGATGCGGCATACAGGAGTGCACAACCATCTCCCTGGGAGAGAGAAGCACATTCTGCAGTTAATCTCTTACCCTAGCACTGAGGCGAGGCCAAGTCAGTCCACTTCAAGCCTGCATTCCCCCAGAAAGAACAATGTATTCTGCTTTTCGATTAATGTCCTTTCTTCCTTTGTATTATCGCAAGCAGGAGTGAATCAGGTGATGGTCCCTATTGTAATAGTCAATGCGGCTCTCTCATTGCAGGTTTTTTGCTAACGTGGCCCTTGCTTGAAAAATAGTGAACTCTTTGCTCTGAGTGAAGAACGTTCTTCTCATGTCAGTCTGAAGTGGCCATCCCCTAAGCCTGAGACTAAGTCCCTCTAGTGCTAGACCCGCCACACAGAAGAAACAGCCTTTTAGTTTTTACCCTGTCAAGCCCTCGCAGAATCTTGTATGCTACAATGAGATCTCCCATCATTCTTCGAAACTCCAGAAAGGAAAGACCCATTCCACTCAATCTCTCCTCATAGGAAATCCTTTCATCCTAGGAATCAATCCAGTGAACCTTTGTTGCACCCCCTCTAAGGCAAAAATATCCTTCCTTAGGTAAAGAGACCAAAACTGTGCATATTATTCCAGATGTAGTCTCACGAAAGCCCTGCACAATTGCAGCAAGATTTTCTTAATTCTTGTATCCCAGGCCAGCATACCAGTTGCCTTCCTAATTGCTTGCTGTACCTATATGTTCATTTTCTGTTTCTTGCGCAAGAATACCCAAATCTCTTTGAACACAAACGTTTAATAGCTTGTTTACCATTTAAAAAAAAACATTTTTTCTTGTCTTCCAACCGAAGTGAATAATCTCACACTTCCTCACACTATATTCCATCTTTCATGTTGCTGTTCACTCACATAACATAGCTATATTTCTTTGTAGACCCTTTGGACTGAATCTTCCCAGCCCAATGTCAATATGGCACACTGGTCAGCATAGGGAACTTCTGCAGCACATCTGGACGGCTAATTGAGCCACTTAAGGGCTGTTTATCCCCCAACCCACTGGCATTTTGCCTGCACTGGGAGGGCCTATTGCTGGATGGGAAAGCGCCTGGTAAACCATGATGGCCTCCCAGTGGGTTCCTGAGGATGGGGTGGGGCTTCTTTATGGTTGCTCCATGGCTCACTGAGGGGACTCTGATGACAAAGCCTCCCCCTGCAGCTGCAGCATTGCGCTTGAAGATGATGGTCCCCACCCCCATGTTCACCAGTACCTGTCTGCTTGGCCCCGGTTCTTTAAAACAAACTCACCTATCTTTGAGGGTGCCACAGCATCAAGTTGCCCTCACCTTCAGGCCACACCCTCAGTGGTAGTTCCCATAACGGTGGTGTTACTGAGGCTATTGAGCTGCTGCCCCTCTGATTGGGCAGGCGCCTCTGTTCTCAATTGGATGGTGGTCGTCTCGGTGATTGCTTGCTAATTGGCCACTAGCAGCAAAAATCTACTTTTCTATTCTTCCAACTGAAGTGAAAAACCTCACATATTAGACTCTCACACATTATAGTCCAACTTGCCACCTTCTTGTTCACTTTTGTAACCTATCTCTTTGCAAACTCTTTGACCTATGGCGTGATGGCAAAATTCCCAGCTCTATGGCGTGATGGCAAAATTCAGCCCTTTGGGTCCTCCTCACACCTAGCTTTGTATTGTCAGCAAACTTGGATAGATTACACTCGCTCTCTTCACCTAAGTCATGAATAAAGATTGTAAATTACTGAGGGCCTAGCACTGATCCTTGTGGCACCACACTATAAATGATCCCTTCATCCCTATGCTCTGTTTTCTGATCTTTAACCAATCCTTCATCAATGACTATACATTACCCCTAACTCCATGAGCCCTTAACTTGTTCAACAACCTTTCATGTGGCAACTAATCGAATGCCTTTTAAAAATCTACATCCACGGGTTCCCTTTATCTATGCTGCTAGTTACATCCTTAAAAAGCACCAATAGATTTTAAAACACAATTTTCCTTTCATAAAGCCATGCTGACTCTGCCTCATCATATTATGATTTTCTTAGTCACCCGTTGTCACTTGCTCGATAATAGGGGAGGCGGTGGCATTGGGGAGAATTTTCTCCCCGTCAAGCAGGCCAGTCGGGAGCGGGGTCTGGGCAGGCACACAACCGCTCACCGCTTGCAATTGGCTACGTGCCTTAACTGGCCTGCCCAGAAGCGCTCTGCGCTACCTGTGTGTGCAGGGGGAGGAGGGAGAGTCGGGGCCTGGGCTCTTTCACCCATGAGCGCGAAAGAGCACAGAGTGCAAGATTAACTTGAGTGTTAAAGTTGGGAAAAATAAAATTATTCAGACACGTCCCTCATGTGATAGTGTCACAAGAGCTGGGACATGTTTATGAATTTTCATTAAAATTTTTCTTTCCCGCCCGTGGATAAGGTTTCATGATAAACTCGAAGGCCGCCTGGGCTCTTCGCCTGCCCGCCAACCTTAAGGTTGGACGGCCAGCTTTCTCAATAGGGCTAATTTGTTTCTCTATGGCCTTAACAGGCCTTTGACAGCATGGCGGGCGTGCAGCTGACTCTGGTGCGCACCCACCGAACAGAAGCTCAGAATGACACGCAGTGACGTCGGGGCGCACACCTGATGTCACCACGCATCATTTTACCCATTGGCGTGTGGGACCACCCCCCCCCCCCCCCCCCCCCCCCCCTCCACACGCCGAACATAAGATTCTGCTCATAGTGGTATTGTCACTGGACTAGCATTACAGAGACGCAGGATAATGCTCTAGGAACCTAGGTTTGAACCCCATTGCAGCAGATGGTGAAATTTGATTCAATAAAAGCCTGATGATGACCACAAAGCCATTGCTGATTGTGGTAAAGCCCATCTGGTTCACTATGTCCTTTAGGGAAGAAAATCTGCTGGTCTATATGTGACTCCAGACCAACAGCAATGTGGTTGGCTCTTAAATGCCCTCTGAACAAGGGCAGTTAGGGATTGGCAATAAATGCTGGCCAAGCCAGTGATACCTATATCCCTTGAATGAATTAAAAAAATATAGATTCTATAATTTTCCCAACAGCTGATGTCAAGCTAACTGATTTGTTTTCTTCCCTGTTTTCTTCATGGGTGTTGGATTTGTTATCTTTCAATCCACTGTTGCCATTTCCAAATCTAGGGAATTTTGGAAGATTACAAACAATTAGCTCTGCAGACACGTCTTTTAGCACCCTAAGAGGTAGGCCATCAGAGGAATTATCAACTTTCAGCTCCATTAATATTTCACGTACTTTTTTCTTTACTAGTATTAATTATTTCAAGTTCCTCACTCTCATTATGCCCTTGGATCCCCACTATTTCTGGAATGTTTTTGAGTCTTCTACTATTTGTTCACCAACCTGCCATTTCCTTATTCCCCTCAATAATTTTTCCTGTCTCAGAAAAGGACCAATGTCTCTTCCTTTTTACATACCTGTAGAATCTCTTACACTTTTTCATTTATTCTCATATTCTATTTTGTCCCTGTCATTTATGGTCATTCTTTGCTGGCATCTAAAACTCTTCCAATCCTCTGGCTTACCATTCCTCTTGGCAATATTATAAGCCTTTTTTTTAATCTGATACTATCTTTAACCTCTTTAGTAAGCCATGAATGGATCTGTTTTTCCATGGGTTTTTTTTATTTCTTAATGGAATATACATTCATTAACAATAATGAAATATTTCACCATTGTTCATCTATAGTTATACTTTTTAAATCTACTTTCCCAATCTATCCTAGCTAACTTCAACAACGCTCAAGAAGCTCGACACCATCCAAGACAAAGAAGCCTGCTTGATTGGTATCCCATCCCCCACCTTCAACATTCACTCCCTCCACCACTGCTGCACAGTGGCAGCAGTGTGTACCGTCTACAAGATGCACGGTAGCAACTCACCAAGGCTCTTTCAACAGCATCTTCCAAAACCCACAACCTCTACCACCTAGAAGGACAAGGGCAGTGGGTGCATAGGAACACCACCACCCGTAAGTTCCCCTCCAAGCCACCCACCATCTTGACTTAGAAATATATCACCATTCCTTTACCATCACTGGGTTAAAATCCTGGAATTCCCTCTCTAACAGTGCTGTGGGTGTACCTACACCACATGGACTGCAGCAGTGAAAGAAGGCAGCTCACCACCGCCTTCTCAAGGGCAATTAAGAATGGACAATAAATGCTGGCCTAGTCAGTGACGCCCACATCCCATGAACAAATAAAAAAGTATAGATGCATTTATAAGACCTGTAAACCACTCCCAACAGTGTTTTATGCCTCTTGTTATTTCTTATCTCCACCCATACTGATTCGACTTCCTGCTCTTCTGAGCCAAGATCCTTTCTCACTTCTGTCCTATCTCATCCTCTATTATCAGGGCTCTCCCAATTCCTTATCAATTTTGTCTGTTTTTTCAAAATGTCAAGCAGCCTGGAATATTTACCTGTGCCCATTACTTGGTACAAGGCAATATGCGCAAATGAAAAGTGAAATATTGGTTCAATATATGGTTGAAAGACTGGAAGTTAAGAGATTTCTGGTGGAACTTCTAGATTTGACAAAGAAGCCAAAATTCCTTCCACCTTATAAAATGGCTTCATTTCATTAACTTGAAAGCTATCATCTGTACGACATACCTTTAACAATCTGCTTGGCACATGCATTGTAAACCTGTTCCTGGGTCGTGTTCGGAGAAAACACTTTGTCAAACACAAAAGGTTTTCCTTGCTGGAAGAAGAAGAAAAAAATTCATATTTTAAAACATTTTGACAAACAAGGCCTTCAAACATACTCTATTTTTTTGTGGCTGGCAATTGTTATCAGCTCTGAAAATGATACAAAAGCACATTCAATTGGTGGGACTGACCATCAACAGCTGAAAAACGAACTACTGTATGACAGTATCCACACTGCACCTTTATTGCATCCAAAATTGCTTGAATAATGCAACATGCAGCACAGGAATGCACATCCTTCGTGACTTTCATTCACTTCAGGATCTACAATCGGCACACCGAAGATGTCACTTCAATACTGGTGCTCATTCATGTCAGCTGAATAACAGCATCACACCTACAATGTTCCTGATCAGTTATATAGGTGAACCTCAGGGTTAACCTTTGCATATATTTTTTTCAAATGCAGTGTTTAACCTGGTGTTATCACAAAATAATTTGACAGGCTGATTTGAAGTGTTCTAATTTGCCATTATTGTGTATTTCTGAAGAGCTTATTTCTGTTACGAAAAGTGGGCATTATTATCCAACATTGACAATAAACACTCACCTATGCACTTCACAGGGCATAGGTCGAAACTGATCCTCATCCCAATCTTAAAATAGAACTCCCTGCACCAGTCTGGACATTTCAGTTTCCCATACCAGCAATTACCAATGGGACAGTGATTAATCTGCTCAGGGATGATGTACATTGGCAATCTTCCAGGAGACCTTTTAGTTATCCAGAGTGCAGAAGTAACATCAGATCCAGCTTGCTTAAGCATTGAAGAAGGAGTGAATGGAGGCGGAGGGTGAAGGTTACTTCAGACAGGAACAGTTTTGCACAAGGCAGAATAGCCATGTTTAGGCAGGAGATGATCTAAGATCTCTAGATGATGTCCTTGCTCCAGGAAGCTAGACTTCAAGGTGGCTAATGTCCTGAGTCATCCAGGACAATAAAGCATAGATACCTTGCAGGTAAATTGCTTGACGGCATTTCATTTTTTTGATGCAGGTAATTTTAATCTTATGCAGATGTGACCCAGGGCTTTCGACAGATTTTCTAAAATCACTGAATGCCCAAGTAACAAACTGCATGAAAAAACTAAAGATCCAAGTTAAATATAAATAAATCACATTGTACAAATAATCACCTGCATATTTACTCAATGCCACCCTTTCCTACAAATAACACAATTCCCAACTACAATGTAAATGATTAAGTTAAAATATGAGCACCAGGTAGGGAGAAACTCAAATTAACAACACCCAAATTAAATGTCAGTACCGTTGGCCTATGTAAAAAAAACTGTAACTGAGCCTGTCAGTGTTTAAATCTCTAGCTGCACAGAAAAGCATCAGAATAGACGATGTATTGTTGAAATGCTTCCAGCTAATCTGCAGTGCTCAAAATACTGCGGTTAACTGTTAGCAGCCGCACCGAGCACTGCACAATTGCTAGTTGCCCTGGTCTTCCCACAGTTTGTTTACACCTACAAAGCTGACTCGTAAATCAGATGATTTCCAAATCTGCCAAACTGCCCGAGAATCAATGCCTGTTAAATTATAGCGTCTTTCACATTAATCTTATCATTATCTTTACATCCTTAATGATATTGTTTTGTACCTATGTTAAATTACATTGTTAAATCAATCTTGCATAATGTGAGACACTAATTAGGCACTTGCTATACTTTGCTAATAAAAGTATTTAAAATGCATCTTAATGGAAGAGCACCTGATAAGTCTTTAAAAAAACAAACACGCAATGCAGTGATATAAATCATTCTAGACACATCAAGTCGTTTGCTTATGACATGAAGAAAATAACATTCAGCTCTCCTTCCTATTGAATGTCTTACTAAATATTTCCAACGCCAGCCCTCTGTAGAAAGCTTCATTACTTTTTCTAAACACTGTTTTGCTTCGTGAGGCTTTATGGGAGACATGATGCACAAAACAAGCAAATATGGACAGGAAAGATGTTGTCCCTGTTTTGTAATCTGCTGTGAATGCAGCAGTCTTACGTCAAGAAAATTCCCAAGTGTAAACAGGTAGTTTCTCATTGCCATGCAGATTGATATATCTCTGCCCAAGTCACCTTAAAAATGATTATTTCTTAACCACAAGCCAGCTGAGTTTTGATCACAGTGCGTGCACTGAATAAAAATTTGGTAATTAATGGTGAAGTATTTAAAGTGATTGCAGTTGTGTTTCACAATTAACATATTAAGGCTGATTAAGTACTTTTATCCGTTTGGCATTGTAGCTGCCAACTACATGATACGCACATGCGGATGGATTTAAACAATGTAATCTGGGAAAACCCATTATGAATCAAATCTGCACAACTTTTTGATATGACCTGGAATGGGGCATAGGGAGCATAATTTATAGGTTTGCAGATGGCACCGAGCTTGGAAATATAGCAAATAGTGAGGGAGATAGTAGCAGACCTCAAGGAAGGCATAGACAGACTGGTGAAATGGACAGCACATGGCAGATGAAATTTAATGCAGAGAAGTGCAATGGGATAAAATTTGTGGAGGAATGTTGACAAAAGGTAATGTAAACTTATCAGTGTAATTTTAAAGGGATCGAATGAACAGAGATTCCCGGGGGTTCACGTGCACAATTTTTTGATGAGAACACAAGTTGATAAAGCTGTTAAAAAGGCAGAGGATCCTCAGTTTACAAACAGAGGCATGAAGTACAAAAGCAAGGAATTTATGCTAACCCTTTATAAATGTTAGGTTAGATGTCAGCTAAAGTACTGTGTCCAATTTTAGGCACCACACTTTAGAAAGATCATAAAGTTCATGGATAAAGTTTAGACAAGGTTTACTAAAATGGAACCAGGATTGAAGGATTTCAGATATCTGGGGAGACTAGAGAAGCTGGGATTCTTCTCCGAGGTTTAAAGGGTCCTTTGGCAGCACCTTCCAAATCCACGGCCGCTACCATCTAGAGGGACAAGGGCAGCAGATACATCAGAACACCACCCGCTGGAAGTTCCCCTCCAAGCCACTCACCATCCTGACTTGGATGGAGCTCCCTCCCGAACAGCACTGTGGGTGTACCTATATGGACTACAGCGGTTCAAGAAGGCAGCTCACCAGCACCTTCTCAAGGGTAATTAGGTATGAGCAATAAATTCTGGCCTAGCCAACGATGCCCAAATCCCATAAATGAATTTTTACAAATAGAGCTGTTCAAAATCCACCAGGTGTTTCGATAGGCTAGTTAGGGAGAAAATATTTCCAGTGGCAGAAGAGTTGGCAACCAGGTTTAAAGCAATTGGCAAAATCCTGGAGGGGGTTGGGAAAGGGTGTTAAGGAGAATTTATTTTCACACAGTAAGTTATGATGATCTGAAATTGTCTGAAAGTGTAGCGGTAACAAATTCATTCATAACTTTCAAAAGGGAATTAGATCTGTACTTAATGAGAAAATGTTTGCAAGGGGAGTGGGAATAGTTGTTAACTCCTTCAGAGGGCTAGCACAGGCACGATGGGTCCAGTAACCTCCTTTTGTGCTGAATTATTATTCTAACTACCTGAAGATTAAAAAGTTCATGCATACATTGCACTCACTCAATCCTTCCCCTTTAGAAAGGAATCTATTCTTAAAATCTATCTTAAATTTATTTTGGTTGAGGGATAAGAAGATTAGCAATATCTACCTGAGTGTTGACAAAGAAAAAAATTCAGAACATTACTTCAAAATTATTTTTTTTAATAGACTTTAGCCAAACAGATGTTGAAAAATTGAATATTTATGGCTTACACGTAAAAATCATCTGCCAAATGGAGGAAAAATATGATGACCCCCATTGAGTATTAACACCTCCTTTAAGAAAAAAAGTATTTACAGAGGGAGAGAAAAACTTTCTACTCTTTCCTCTCTTTATCTCCCACCTCCAAGCATGACGTAGCTAGTAAGTTTACATTTGGTGAATGCATTCACGGAAGACCACAAGATATAAGCTTTTCCAATGGAAATGATCAGCTAGTGGTCAATTGTTGTGAAACCATGCTTTATATCAAATAAACATTTTTTAATTTACTGGATGGAAACCCCTAATTTAGCTTTTTTTAAAAAGACTAAAGCCACATTCCATTGACTTGGACTCACAGTCAAAGATGGCTGCACATTTGCATCACTGTAGTTTCTACATTCCAAAACCATTGATATGGAGACAAACTGTCAGCAAAAACATAACAGGAACAACCGCTTTCGAGAAGTATGAATTTTACTGGACTTTAAATTGCTTAATCTAGCCTCCCCACTCTGTGAACTATTTGTGTTATGTGTGAACTTCAAGGGCTGCATTTTCCGGTCTGCGAGTGGGGGAGGGGCCCACTCGCCAATGCGTAAAATGATGCGGGGTGATGTCAGGCGTGCATCCTAACGTCACCCCACGTCATTTAGACTTCCAGTTCAGCGGGTGCGCAGCCGAATCAGCTGCGCGCCCGCGAAACTGTCAAAGGCCTATTAAGGCCAGTTAATGAGCAATTAAAACAATCAACTGACCGGGCAGGATGAGGTTTCATGAGGGCTTTAACATTTGTATAAAATGTTTAAATTAAAGAAATTAACATGTCAGGGATATTTTTTTCCTGCCTTTGATGAACTTTTGAAACTTTAGCCGCTCTCCCTGAGGCAGCACTTTGCCTCAGGGAGATCTGTGCACATGCGCAAAAGAGCACACTCCTGGCTCAGGGAATCCCACCCACACCTCCCCCGCATGCACAGGGAGTGGCCTTTATTAGCCCACGTAAAATGGCGGCGCAGATCAGGAACCCACCTGCTCGCGTCCGCACAACCCCCCCCCCAATGGGGGGAAAATCCTACTCCAAGTGTGCGTGTGAGAAAGTCAAGCATTTTTATTATTTTTCTTATACCAGGTTAAGTACAGTACAACCTATCCTCTTATCTTTTTCAAGACTCTTGAAAACCTGTCTGTGTGTGTCTTTTATAGTCACAGCATGTTAACAGTTAAACATTTATTGAATTGGCAAACATATTCTTTTAAAAAAACTTGTTGCAGTCAACGAGGAGTGGGAAACAAGATGGGCCATTCGACCCTTCCTCACCTGATTGTAACAAAATGCAACATTCCCTTATAATTTGACTTTAAAAATTGGCCTAAGCTTTTCCAGCCAAGACAGCATTTCAAAACAAAGCATTGAGTGACAAGGTGATCGGCTATCCCTTCACACGAACAGGATAAGAACTAGTGAATGAAACAAACTTTTCAAAGGAAATGTGTCAAAAAGCTTCACAAATAACCAGCCCGCTTACAACTTACTCCAAGATGAACTTGCTGCCTGGTGAAATCTGCTTGTATGTGGCCTTGGCATCCCAAAAGCTAGCCAGTAGTAATATCTAGCTGAATGAAAGAGGTGACTGATCCATATTTAAAGTCTGCAGATGGCCAATGTTCCTCCCTGCTTGGTACACATAGAATGTGAATGTCAGATTGTCTACAAAGCAGCAGGAAACACAAATGCCAAACGTCACAAAGCAGGTTGAAATTTCAAGTAAATAATATCAGTTAAAGGACATCAGATGAATTTGCCTTTTCATCTCACCACGTATCAGAAAATTCAATTGGGATTTACCACTCACGTCTAGGGTTTCAAACATGATGCCTAAATTAGATTCGATTGACCCAGATATCCCACTCTAAAACTTATCAATTGTTAACAGGTCTGCACGCAACAGGACTAACTTAACTCCCAAACAAAAACAGAACTAACTGGAAAAACTCAGCAGGTCTGGCAGCATCGGCGGAGAAGAACAAAGTTGACGTTTTGAGTCCTCATGACCCTTCAACAGAACTAAGTAAAAATAGGAGAGGGGTGAAATATAAGCTGGTTTATGGTGGGGGGGGATGGTGGTTGTAGGGACAAGCAAGCAGTGATAGGAACAGACAATCAAAAGATGTCACAGACAAAAGAACAAAGAGGTGTTGAAGGTGGTGATATTATCTAAAAGAATGTGCTAATTAAGAATGGATGGCAGGACACTCAAGGTACAGCTCTAGTGGGGGGGTGGGGTGAAATAAGACTAACAGAGCATAAAAGGTATAGATTTAAAAATAATGGAAATAGGTGGGAGAAGAAAAATCTATATAAATTATTGGAAAAAACAAAAGGGAAGGGGAGGAAACGGAAAGGGGGTAGAGATGGGGGAGGGAGTTCAAGATTTAAAGTTGTTGAATTCAATATTCAGTCCAGAAGGCTGTAAAGTGCCTAGTCGGAAGATGAGGTGCTGTTCCTCCAGTTTGCATGGGGCTTCACTGGAACAATGCAGCAAGCCAAGGACAGACATGTGGGCAAGAGAGCAGGGTGGAGTGTTAAAATGGCAAGCAACAGGGAGGTTTGGGTCATTCTTGCAGACAGACCGAAGGTGTTCTGCAAAGCGGTGGCCCAGTTTGCGTTTGGTCTCTCCAATGTAGAGGAGACTGCATTGGGAGCAACGAATGCAGTAGATTAAGTTGGGGGAAATGCAAGTGAAATGCTGCTTCACTTGAAAGGAGTGTTTGGGCCCTTGGATGGAGAGGAGAGAGGAAGTGAAGGGGCAGGTGTTGCATCTTTTGCGTATGCATGGGGTGGTGCCGTAGGTGGGGGTTGAGGAGTAGGGGGTGATGGAGGAGTGGACCAGGGTGTCCCGGAGGGAATGATCCCTATGGAATGCTGCCAGGGGCGGTGAAGGGAAGATGTGTTTGGTGGTGGCATCATGCCGGAGTTGGCGGAAATGGCGGAGGATGATCCTTTGAATGCGGAGGCTGGTGGGGTGATAAGTGAAATTATCACTTCTGTTGAAGGGTCATGAGGACTCGAAACATCAGCTTTGTTCTTCTTCGCCGATGCTGCCAGACCTGCTGAGTTTTTCCAGGTAATTCTGTTTTTGTTTTGGATTTCCAGCATCCGCAGTTTTTTGTTTTTATCTAACTTAACTCCTGTTTGCCAGAGCATCAAACGTTGAGTTGAACACTTTGATAATAACCATTAGATTATTTACAATCAACAAAACCTAAATCATAAGCTCAACAATAATTAAATGTATCACAACATCCCAACCAAAAGCTGGGTTTTGCTTAGTGACAGCAGACTACAGTTACTTTTAATATCCAAAATTGGTCTGTGGATTTAACATGGTCATGTTTACACTCTGTATCCTACATATTACTCAAATGTTTCCAGTGTTAAGGCTGGTCCTTTTGTGAAGTGTGCATAGATTAGACAAGCTCTCTTCATGTGTGGCATGTTGCTGTGCAGAAGGCAGTTCAGCTGTTTCCTGGGCTATTCCAGTTTGACTTCTGTTGATGCCATTGATGAGCATTAATGTGTTATTAGTCTTCTGTCTGACGGGGTTCCTCTTCCTAGCTTTAGCTAACCGTACATATGCTATAATTCTCAGTTGTAGTAATACTGCACTTTCTGACCCTGCTTTAAACTTTACATGTTCTACATTTGATCTAAATAAATTAATCTTTCTGAAACTCTCCACTCTTTTCTTCTCATTACCTATCCATACCATCTTTTAAATCTGTTTAGAACATCCCAAACCCTTCTAATTTAGACTGTGTTTCACGCTAAATGCATTAAAGTTGATTGTCACTTACCTATTCAGAATCTGTAACTGCCAGATATGCTGCAGCACACGCTGAAGGGGTTTAGCAATGTAATCTGGGAAAAGCAATTATGGATCAAATCTTCACAGCAGATTGAAAAGTCCATGCACATTTTATGAGTTGGTGCCATTTTGTCCCCTTAATAAGGGGATCTGTTCTTAAAATTACATTCATTTTGATTGGAGGGTACGAAGATTAGCAACGTCTACCTGACTATGTTGAGGGAGGGAAAGAGCATCCTAAGTACTTTGTAAGTGTCCAAAGGGAAATCACTCAAAGTGCATAAGGAGCAATCAAGATTCAGTTCAGCCATATAGATCGCTTTTAAATCAATTAACTAAATAGACATTTGGCAGAAACTACAGACAGGATTTTGGGTTTTGGATTGGGACCCTGACATCAACGCCATATGGTTGTGGGCTGGCGGGGGGGAAGGGGTGTGGTCACAACACTGAAATGTGTGGGAAACAGTCACCCTTTCCCTGAATTGGCCAATTACTGGCCAAAAGAAAGGATCACTGTCCAATTAAGGATGGCAGGTGTGCCCTTGAAGCTGAACAGACAATAGGAAGCCCTGCAGCTTGGAATGAGCTGCAACCTGCCGTTGCAGTTAACAGAGGGTGCCTCCATCTTGAGGGGCTCTCTCAGTAACTTTTCAAACTTAAAAAAAACATGGCCACAGATAGCGGGCCACCATTGTGGGTGGGGAACCAGCCAGCTGACCTAGTTCCTGATGCTGTCAGGAGCATGCAAACAGACTAGAAAATTCCAGTCAGCCTGTAATAACTGGCCTTAGTAGAGCATTTATCCACTTTAATTGGCTACCCACTGCTTGAGGCCCCCAATCCCACCTCCTAGAAAATAGCCTAGGGGAAGGTCGGTGCGAGCAAACTGGCACAATGGCTGGCAGCCTAAATTTTCACACCTGCCCTCCTCCAAACTCACTTCACTATGGAGTCGAAAATTGTGCCCTATGACTCAGATTTGAATTAATTTGACAAAAATCTCCCTTTTTTTAAACTCTTTAGTTCCTTAGTTCCTTGCCATTTCTAAGCTTCAATTCTCTCACAAGTTCTCAAAGACTCATCAGCGGTTACCTTTCCAAGCATAGCGTATTATCCATCGTTGTTCTTCAAGTTTAAGAAGCCTTGCTTAGACTGGTAACTAAGGAGCTTTTTGTCAAATTGAGAATGAGCCTCAATTACCTGGGAACACTGATGGAAGAAGAGTCCATCATACTAGCTGTATGTGAGAATGGGTAACAATAGCAGATTAATGTGCCCTGATCAGTTGGCTAATACAGGCCCTCAAAATATTTCTGAAAGAAAATTTGTAAAAACTGTCTATATTGTAAAAGTTAACATCTGGAAAGCTAACACAAAGAACACCAGAGGGCCATTAGAGGAAATCAGGCACATCTTGTAATTGGGGCTTACAATTCTGACAGTGGTCTAAGTGGAATCCCATTTCTCGTCTGAGGATGGGACAACACTTGAGAACAGCAAAAATAGTAAACTTGTTGTGATGGTTTCCCAGTGCAGTAAAAAAATCTCAATGGTGATCACAGCGGCCCGTCTCCAAACAGGTTAATTGAGGCAAAAAAGTGACAACTCAAACTCACGCTGCTTGTAAGTTCTCTCCCTGTGAGAGTTACGCTCCCTTTGTAAATATATACATGTCAGGATTTTCATTTTAAGTCATCTAGCGAATGGACAGTTGGCAATCTAGTGTTAATCTCGAAGTTGTTTAATGCTAATTCAAACTATGTACTTTGCTGTTTCGTTTTTTTAGAGATTTTAAAAACTAAATGCTTAGGATACTAAATAATTAAAAGTGATTGGGCAGGATTTTTCGCTGAGTGGGTGGGCATATGCCCGACCTGCTCCAGTGTAAAATGATACACGATATTGCGCACTCACGCAATATTTCAGTCAGCGGGTACACGCGCGGGAGTCGGCAGCGCACCCGCTGACAATTAAAAGGCCTATTAAGGCCATTAATAATGTAATTGAATTACAATTTTTGCTCTCTGCAGGATGAGGTTTCGATCCGTCATTAAAAAAAATAAAAGAATTTCATCCTAATTTCTAACATGTTTCTGCTCAAGTGACAGATGCTTCCTGACCGCTCCCGCCCACCCTCTGCCGAGCCCACCCAACGGGGGGAAAACCCTGGCCAGTAAGATCAGACCTGACAACTTCATGCCCAAAAAAGCAATGCAATTGAACTGATTTCCTCCCTATGCTTAAATTGTCCACAATGGAGATCCACCAATGTTTTATAAATATACAAAACAAAATGACTCATTTGCTTTGTTGAAACTGATCTAAAATAAGGTATTGTATAACCACTATTAGGACAGCTATTACACTTTCCACACTCACTACAATAATCTCATAGTAGTGTTTGCTATAACCAGTACAGAATTATTGATTATGAACATTTCACTGATTCACAGAAGGCATTGGAAGACTACACGCTTGCATTTGTAAACTTCATATTGTTTCCAGTTAGTGGTTATGAATATTTTAAGCATTTTGGAATGAGAAGGAAGCTAGGATTAATCATCCTGTTTTACATCATGCAGTAATTAGCCCTAAGGAAATAATGCTGAGTACTAAGAACCATAAACAAGTCATAGGTAACAAGCTCTAGACTGGAATTCAAGCTCTGATTCTGCTGACCATCATTATCTGCTCACAGTTGTAATCATTCTGAAAATTAGCCAAACACACTATCATCTACTAGTATGCATGTAATAACTCTAATTATCAATAATTGGTGTGCGGCGCTCTTAATAATGGAAGTAAAACTGCACTTTTCTGAGGAAGTTAGACTCAATGCAGGTACCTAGATGTCCTAGAGCAATTAAAGATATCTTCTTTAAAGAATCATTTTCAGAAGGACATTATAGGGAAGCTTCAGTGTTTAATTAATCTGTCATAAGAAAAAGTTATGAATGTTTTACGGAGGATATATAATGAGGAGACTGTTTCCATTGATTGCTGGATTGTTAACCAGGGGTCATGGGTCTTAGGGTTTTAATTAGAAGAACAGAGAGAGAAGCAGGAATTCTTTTCACACACAAGATTATTAAAACATTTACCACACTGAATAAGTAATTGAAATGGAAGAATATAAAATAATATGTAGAGAAAAAAGAGGAAAACTGAATTTGAATAACTAACTCCAGTTGAAGAACTAGCAGCAGCAAGGGCATGAGGAGTCAATAATGCCCCATTTCCAACACACATCCTCACTGATGACCAGCAGGTCTTCACGAAAAATAAAAGGCAAGACTTTTTTTTAAAAAGCCTTACAATTAAACACATACATGTGTGTTCAAGATTTCCATTACACTTACACAGTTCATTTACTATAGAAAACATCTCAAGACATTTCACAGATGCACATTTGAGGTTGCAGTTAATGGTGGAGGTGCTGTTAGGCCACTAAGCAGATCTGGAAGTTGTGTAGATCTGAGGCCTGCAGTCACTAATTTTTGAAATTTTACATTTTTTGCATTTTATTTCTGCTCTGCTTTTGATTTTTAAGGGCAGGATATCCACCCCCCACCCCCCCCCCCCCCAATAAGGGGTGGGGGGGGGCGCAGCAGGAGGTTGAAGTGCGGGCGCGCAAGAGGTGAGCCTCTGATCAGCACCCCCGATTGGGGGTGTGCTGCCCTTTTAAGTGGGCAGGCCCATTAAGGCCTGCCCAGCGTGACATCCGCATGAAAGCACTATGCACTCCCTGTGCGGGTGGTGGGGGGAAACTCCCTCAGCCAAGAGTGCAAGCACATGAAAGAACGCACTCATCTCCCTGAAGCTAAGTGTTGCCTCAGGGAGATTGGCTACACAATAAAATATCTTAAAAATAGATTTTTAAAAAATTCCTGAGATGTCCCCTCATGTGACACTATCACATGAATTGGGACGTGTCCATAACTTTTTTAAAAAACTTTAATTAAATTTTTAAAAACCTACATGAAACCTCATCCTGCCCGTGGATGAGGCTTCATGCTTTTTCTGAAGCCCGCCAGGGCTTAAGGTTGGACTAACCTTAAGGCTGGACGGGCAGGTCCATTAATAACTTCAATGACTCTGCCAATGGCCTCAATTGGCCATTGACAGGTTGGCGGGCCCGCAGCTGATTTTGCTGCGCCCCCACCTTCCTGAAAATTTAAATGGGGCGCGGTATCATCCCTAGCTCACCAACGGGAAAATCCTGCCCAAGAAAACCTTAAGCCTGTATTGAATTTTTAAAAGTTACTTTGTAGCCCTTGATTTAGAACGAAGAGCTTTAATTAAGTGAGGCAATTAATCAATTATGTAATCATGAGTAATCAGTAGTGATATTATTAACTGTGGGCTTGCCTTTTCTCCCCGAGGCTTTGTTTTCTTGCTGGCCAAAGCAGGTGATATTCTCAGCTGTAAAAAACAAAAAAACTGCGGATGCTGGAAATCCAAAACAAAAACAGAATTACCTGGAAAAACTCAGCAGGTCTGGCAGCATCGGCGGAGAAGAAAAGAGTTGACGTTTCGAGTCCTCATGACCCTTCGACAGAACTTGAGTTCGAGTCCAGGAAAGAGCTGAAATATAAGCTGGTTTAAGGTGTGTGTGTGGGGGGCGGAGAGATAGAGAGACAGAGAGGTGGAGGGGGTTGGTGTGGTTGTAGCGACAAACAAGCAGTGATAGAAGCATTCTCAGCTATTGTTTTGTCTAAACTACTGTTTTTCCTTTTTGTGCTAGATTTGCTGAAATAAATGTTGTTTTCTGTTGATTAACAGGAATCAATACTTACTGCATTCAATGACCTTTGAACTTCAAGCCAAGACAATGGATAACCTTGCACATGGGGTGTCAACTATGGCATGGAACCAGGAAATAGAGTTTGATTGATGGAGAGTATAACCAGATTGATGACAAGTGGGGGGTGGAGGCACCATCAAAGAGATGTGTAAACAACTTATATACTGTGGAATCTGTAAGCCTTTCAGTGCCTGTGAGAAGAATATGATTAAGACTCAAGTCTGGATGGAGGCCTCGGAAGGCTGGAATGGAGCCAGGGGCACAGCATCCAGCATCTGGGGTTGCAAATTGAAGTGGAATAGTCAATCACTGAAGATTGCAGAGGAAGGGACATCGACAGAGTGACTGACCAGTCAGTCCACCCCCGGTGCAAGGCTATTTGGAGACTTACTTGCTGATGTATGAACCAAGAGGAATTTTACCATTTTAGGGAATTGTCTTAAACAAACTAATTTGGAATTGTTATACTATTTTGCAGAACTGTCTTGAACAGACCAATTTGGGGTTAACAGTTATGCTATAATAAGGTTGTCTTTCTTCCTTTCTTTCATATAATTATAAATATTATATACAAAGTGTTTATTTTCTTCCTTTCTTTTTAATAATTACCTTTCTTTTCTTTTTTTATTATTAATAATTGTTTAATAAAAATAGTTGTTTTCACACATTATTTGGTATTCAACCACTCATTCCTGTTACATCCAGAGTACAGCTCCAAGCCTAAGTGAGACTCTGTGAGGGACTCTCATGCCCCTACACTTAGTATGAGGGGGGAGTGCGAAGGTTGGGTTATATTATAAGTCTCCGCTAAGATGGTTGAAGGCACTGGCCTGGATCTGCGCATGCTCTCAAAATGACCAGGCCTTACTCGAATTACCTCCTTTTACTGTATCACACAGATCCCATTGGCGCTTACCCAACCTTCCCCCACCATCCACTCCCCCAACCCACCTACCCCTGGGCTAGCTCAATCCTCAGTCATCAGGAGGAGGAAGAGGTGCTTGAGGAAGTACCATCACATCTGACTAGCCCACACTCCGTCAACAGAGATACTAGCACATCGTAGAAATATTGCGCACATGTAGAGTCAGTGGCACATGGTGAAGGGCACTGCACCCGAGGGCAGAAGCAGGCAGCTGAGTCGGAGACATCTGTGCACAGTCTTCCTCAGAGGAGGGAGGGCAGTCACGATGATGCTCCAGTAAGCATTGAGGTAGGGCTTCTCTGACCACTTCTCTTGACATTCAAAGCCTTCGGCTGCACTGCCTCCTGCTCATGTCAAGGAAACCCCTTCGGAGATGGTACACGCTTCCTTCAGGGAAATACCTCCTCTTCCTCTTTCCTGCTGCTCTCTGCCCAGCTACCCTGGCTCTGGCTGCAAGTTGCTGCTACTGCCCTTCTCCTATCACCCAGGAAGGTGCCGGACACATTTTTTTTACCTTCCTACCTTCAAGAGGTACTGTTCACCCAGTAAGCCTGGCAGTCTGTCCAGTCTCCCACTTGACTGCCCGGAGCAAGGAATAATCCTAAGGGTCCACACAGATCTGCCCTTCCACTTTCACAATGGCACCCCCTCCCTCTTAAGTTCTGCTACCCAGCTCTATCTCTGAACTAAGGCTTCAGTGTTATGTTGCAGTGCTCTGTATAAGGATACACACTTTTTGAGGCCCTCGGAATCATTTACGCCTTCACCACAAACTTGCGATTCCCACACTGCGGGATAAGGCACTTGGGGGAAAATTTTCACGCTGGCGTGAGGGGGCGGGTCCCGCACACTGACACGCAAAATGACGCACAGTGATGTCAAGCGTGCATCCCAACATCACCATACATCATTCGGGTCTTTTATTTGGCGGGTGCGCGCTGGAGGCAGCAGGTTTTTCGAGAGATGGGATGCCAGAGGGTGTGGAGCCCAGGAGGGCAATGGCTCACGTTGTATTCCTCCTACACTTATTCTTTAAAGCGTCTTCCGCTGGACTGCCAATTTTTACTAAGCAGAGCATTCACGGCACATACTTTGCCCAGTGGGCTGTTAAAGTTGCACATGGATCCATATGGCCATGATTTGCATAGACTATTGAGGCTCAGAAGGAAGGCTCAGCTACCCAGTGAAAAGCCCCAGATAAAACTGGTGGCCAAGAAGGAACCACCTCCACTTTATGCTAAGTACAACATCTCCATTTTAACTCCGCTACCATCCTGCTTCTGCCAGCTGTTAGGAGTTCACATTAACCCTCCCCATTTTATACTGAAATTAATGTACAATTTGAAAACTAAAGTACTCTACATTGATTTTGGATGAAGGAGCTATTTTGGCTGCATCACTGCATAAATTTGCAACTAAAATTTCATCATTTCTAAAAAAACAAAATGCAGCCCGCACTCTATATAACTATCAGTTATCCAACATAAATAGACATTGCAATATACGGACAGCTGTCTACATGTAAAACCTATTATTGCAAAGCATAGGCTCAAGATTACAATTTCAGAACTGAATGACTCCTGGCAAGATCATGTAAGATGTTGAACTTAATCAGTGGTTTCCAGCTACATTTACTGCAGTGTAATTTAAATATAATGTTCATTACATTTTGTCAATTTGCTGAAGAGAAAATTCCATTACACATGAGAGTTTCACGAAAAAGGAAACCAGCATTTCACAATGTTGTCCTTAATATTAATGAAGATCCTGGGGAGTGAGTGGGGGGGTGGGGGGGGGGTGATGCATGTGTGAATTCAATGGGGTGGAAGTGGAGAGTAGGGGCGGAAATAGCGATGAAGGATAGTTCAGATGATATCAAATTAGCAACCTACTTTTCATTTTGTCCAATTGGAAAGGAAAATAAAGCAGAGCGTAAAGCAGGCTACCTACCAATGCACTACCATCATTTCACGCTAAAAGCTGAAGATAAAGGTGATCCGCCACAGGCAACAGGAGTGGGGCAGGAAATTGTAAAGGGGTACAATTCAATGTCTTTGCGAGCAGGGCCTGCAAAGGTGAATGGTGGGTGGGAGGGTAGAACACCCCTGTGATTGGTAGATCAGGCTTGATGATGCAAATGGCCTACTGCTCCTATTTCTTATGTTCTTTCAGCTATACTACATGACAGTTTTTTCTTCTCGGAAAACAGACATAATGGCTGGAATTTTCCAGCCCCTCACGCCAGTGGGATCTTCAAGTCCCGCCGATGTGAATGGAGATTTCAATGGCTCGCCGGCCCCACTGTAGGTTGGTGGGTGGGGGCTGGCTGGCTGGCTGGGGGGCTGGCTGGAAAATTCCAATATGTACGTGTCCTTCCTGCTTCAGATACCAATGAGTAAATGTTAATAAATCCAAACAAATCCAAACTGGTAAGGGGGCGATTATCCTGCCTATACGGACTGCAAGGTTATTCCTTCATCATCTTAAAAGGACAATCGGGGTAGGTGTTTAAATAAGACTTGCACACATGTCAGAATGGAACATGGTTATGGAACAACAGTGGTTAATGGCCAGTAAAGTTTAGATTTATCCAACTGATACGTTATATAAGTGAATTGTCTTGCAAATCCCACACACAAAGACAACAATTAGAAAACAATTCAATCTTACAGTAAGTTTCCCCCACACCAGTTTACTAATTATGTTGTGCATGGTTTTGGTTTGGAACATAAGAAGATGAACCCAAAAGCAAATTCTTGCACACAGTATTAACATATACTACAGTGTCAGCCATGTTATTGACAACGTCTTTCTAAAGCACAGAGAAAGGACTTGCCTCAATTTGACATTGGAGTTTGACGTACTCACCTAAAAAGGATATATTAATGAAGTGAATAAAGCATATTGGTTACCAAAACGATTAAACTTTTGTAGCCTACTAGGGTTGAAAATGGAATTTGCAATAAAGCGTTAAGATTTAATGGTCTAGAAATTGGCTTGCCACTACCAGCTGAGTGGAGGAAACAATCCCAGCACCTGAGAGGCAGCCTCAAGCCCTCAGGCCTCATTTACATGAAACTGGTGAGCCACAAACACCTTCTGGACACCCTCAGGCCACTCACCAGAGAAGCGGATTGCAATTTCAGGGCACTGAGCCACTGGCAGTGACCCTCCAGTAAATAAAAGCAAAATACTGCAGATGCTGAAAATCTGAAACAATAACAAAATAGCTGGAAAAACTCAGCAGGTCTGACAGCATTTGCGGAGAGGAATACAGTTAACGTTTCGAGTCCGTATGACTCTTCAACGAACTAAGAAATATAGAAATGAGGGGGAATATAAGCTGGCTGAAGGTGGATGGGACAGGTAGAGCTGGATAGAGGGCCAGTGATAGGTGGAGGCAAAAAAGAGATTGTCAAAGATGTCATTGACCAAAGGACAAAGGGGTGTTGATGGTAGTGGTATTAACTGAGGAATGTGCTAATGATGACATTAAGGGTAGAAAGCAGGACGAGCAAGTTACAGATAGCCCTAGTGGGTGTGGGGTGGGGGGAAGGGATCAAAATAGGCTAAAAGGTAGAGATAAAACAATGGATGGAAATACATTTAAAAATAATGGAAATAGGTGGAAAAAGAAAAATATATATTTTTCCTTCCAGTAGATCTTGGGAGAAAGGAGCATCTGCAGTTGTGCTGGGAGGAGCATAGTCCCTGCTCCACTCGCCTTACCATTCAAATCGATATATTTTACAAAGAACTTACCTTTTGGGTGGTGGATAACCCAGAACCAGCTCAGGGAGAATCAATTTGGTCAAGGAGGCTTTAAACAGGCTTTTACCTCCTTTTTTACTTATGCTGAGTGCCACTGCCTGTTTTAGTTGCATAAAAACCTCTTTTGATGCCTATATCAATATGATGGCTGGCGCACTTATGCTCCAAACATATATTGGTTGTTGCTATGTCCAAATGGACATAAGTTGGGCTGGACTTTACTGTGAGCTTTGGGACCTGACATCAGGGCAGAATAAAGATCCTGCGTATGCTCTTGCCAGCAGTGGGACTGGCTCAGCAGTATTCCCAAAGGTGGCCTCCTAATTTGCCTGACATGCCGTCCAATTGAGGAGAATGGATAGGGCTGGCAGCTCTCAACAGCCCCATCAAGGCAACTTGGAGAACGCAAGGGTTCCTCCAATCGGGGCATCCTCTGGGAGGAAACTTTCATTTAATATTCTGGGTGGCTGAGGGTGAAGGCCCAGAGGGCGGAAAAAGGGGAACAATCTCCAGATGGAGCACTGGGGCCCCAGAGAATGCCTAGGAGTTAGTAGCCTCCCTATGAAGCTGGGGGCTGGTTTGCCACCAGAAAAATGCTGGCTACCCAAGAACATCATCCCTAACAGGGGACTGCATTATATAAATTGGATGCCTGCCTCCGTGAGAAATTTCTCCAGTGCAGGAATGTGTCAGGGAGCAATTCCAGTGCAGCTTCCACTATTTTAATAGTAACTCCCCCACGCCCCACCTCCCAGGCCGCCAGCCAGAGACCGGTAAAATTCTGCCCACTCAGATTCCAGGCTAACACGTTTTGTCTGCAATTAGCATTTTGTGTAGTTTTTGAAAGTCCAGCAACAGAACTGCTGCATTAAACAACTTTTAAAAGCCCAAGGATCAGAATGAACATCAGCACTCTGGAGCAATTTTGGAATGATTTCCCGCAACAGATGCAAATTTTGTTGGAGCAGCTGTTCTGCGAGGCTTTTAAGGATATTGATCTTCCACACACACATGCGCATGCACAATTTACATTCAGTGAGCAGGTCTTCGAACAGATTACACAACACTGATATATTAATTTAAAAGCGCAAGGTCTTATTTTCTAAGTACCTTAAATAAATGTAAGGCCATAAAGAGAAATGGGAGAAGAAAAGCCTAGATTGAGAAACAGTCCATTATTATCTTAGAACACTCGATCTGTATCAAATTTATTAGAAATAAACTGTATTTTCTTGTGGGGAGGGAAGAGATCAGTGGTTAAACTTTAATTGAAGGGGTGGAAGTTGAGATTTCTCGAAGATGGAAGGCCATTGCATCAAGAGCAAATTAAAGCCATCTAGAGAACAGCAACCCAAAATGTCTCACAGCAAAAAGAATTCAGTTTCTTGGCAAGCAGAACTGGAAGCAGCATTCAGAATAGAGCATGGTGGCATAGTGATGGTGTTACTGTTACTAATGATCCAAAGGCCCAGGCTAATGCTCAATGTTCAAATCCCACCATGGCAGCTGATGGAATTTAAATTCAATTAATTGATAACATTCTAGATTAATAAAATTTGGAGTTAAAATCTGGGTTCAGTAATGATGACCATGAAGCTACTGGATTGCCATAAAAATGAACAGCCTTTAGGAAATCTGGTCTGGTCCACATGTGACTCCAGACACACAGCAATGTGATTAACTCTTAACTGCCCTCTGATATGGCTGACCAAACCACTTGAAAGGCTGTGAAGGAATAAAACTGGACAGGCCACCCTGCATCAACCTAGGCACCAGAAATGACAATGGTACGCCCTGCAAAGTCCTCCTCACTAACATCTGGGGCTTGTGCCAAAATTGGAAGATCTGTCCCACATGCTAGTCAAGCAATGGTCTGACATAGGCATGCACACCTAATCATACCTTACAGCCCATTCCTAAGTATATCTCGTCCACCAGAGGTGGCAGCAGCAGTGGTACGCAGTCAGGAGGGAATTGCCCTGGGAGTCCTCAACATTGACTCCAGACCCTGTGGAGTCCCATGACATCAGGTCAAACGCAGGCAAGGAGAAATCCTCCTGAATGTTGGGCGCAGGCCTGGAGTTGTGGAGTTGAGGTTACATACGTACATATGAATTAGGAGCAGGAGTAGGCCACTCAGCCCCTGGAGCCTGATCTGCCATTCAATAAATCATGGCTGATCTGATTGCAGCCTCAATTCCACATTCCCACCTACCACTCCCCACCTTACCCTTTCACCCTCTTACTTATTGAGGGTCTATCTAAATCTGCCTTAAAAATATTCAAAGATTCTGCTTCCACCGCCTTTTGAGGAAGAGCGTTCCAAAGACTCACAGCCCTCTGAAAGAAAAAAATTCTCCTCATCCCTGTTTCATCCCTTATTTTTACACTGGCCTCTAGTTCTAGATTCTCCCACAAGAGGAAACATCCTTTCCACATCCACCCTGTCAAGAACCTTCAGGATCTTATGTTTCAATTAAGTCATCTCTAACTCGTCTAAACTCCAGTGATAACCTTTCCTCATAACACGATCCTCCCATTCCAGGGATTAGTCTAGCGAACCTTCTCAACTGTTTCCAACGTATTTACATTCTTCCTTGAATAAGGAGACCAATACTGTACACAGTACTACAGATGTGGTCTCACCAATGCCCTGTATAACTGAAGCATAACCTCCCTACATTTGTATTCAATTCCCCTTGCAAAACATGATAATATTATATTAACTTTCCTAATTAATTACTGTACCTGCATACTAATCTTTTGCAATTCATGCACTAGGACACCCAGATCCCTCTGCATCTCAGAGCTCTGCAATATCTCACCATTTAGATAATATGCTGCTTTTTTATTCTTCCTGCCATAATGGACAATTTTACATTTTCTCATTATACTTAATTTGCCAGGTCTTTGTCCACTCACTTAACCTATATATATCCCTTTGCAGACTTCTTATGTCCTCTACACAACTTACTTTCCCACCTAGCTTTGTGTCATCGGCAAATTAAGCAACCATACCTTCTGTCCCATCATTCAAGTTACCATCAAGTCAGCCATGATCTTATTGAATGGCGGAGTAGGCTCGAGGGGCTGAGTGGCCTACTCCTGTTCGTAATTTGTATGTTTGTACTTAAATATCCCTGGATGTGAGACATTCAGGAAAGACAGGAGAGGAAGGAAGGCGGAGTGGGGATGGGGGGGCATTGGTGAGGGGATGAGGTGACGATATTGATTATTAATTAAGGAGAACATTGCAGTGCTGAAGAGAAGAGAGAGGGTGTGCCAGAGAGGTCTTGAAGTTGGTAAGGTACCAGGACTGGATGAGATGCATTCACAGATATTAAAGGAAGCACGAATGGAAATTGGGGATGTACTGGCCATAATTTTCCAATCTTCCTTAAACTCAGGGGTGGCTAAGAGGACTGGGGAATTGCAAATATTACACCCTTGTTGGGTGTAAAGATAAGCCCAGCAACTACAAATCAGTTTAACCTCAGTGGTGGGGAGGCTTCTAGAAATGATAATTCAGGACAAAACTTAGCAAATGCAGGTTAATTAAGAAAGTCCAGCATGGGTTTGTTAAGGGCAAATATAAGATAAAGGATACAATTTTAAAGGAGGTGCTGGAGAAACCTGGGTGATTATGTGGATAGATCATTTAAGTAGGCAGGACAGGTTGAGAGCGCGGTTAATAAAGGACACTGCATCATGGGCTTTATTAATAGGGGCTTGGACCTGTATAAAACTGTCGTTTAGCCTCAACTTGAGTATTACGTACATTTCTGGGCACCACACTTTGCAAGAATGTAAAGGCCTTAAAGAGGGTGCAGAAAAGATTCATGAGAATTATTGCAGGGATGAGGAATGTCAGATAGATTGGAGAAGTTGAAGCTGTTTTCCATGAAGAAGAGAAGGTTGAATGGAGATTTAATAAAGTTATTCAAGATCGTGAGGCATCTGAACAGAGTAGATAGGGAGAAACTGCTCCCATTGGTGGAAGGATTGAGAACCAGAGGGCACAGATTTAAGGTCATTGACCAAAGACACAATAGTGGCATGAGGAAAAACCTTTTTATGTAAGTGGATCTGCAATTCACTGCCTGAGAATGTGATGGAGGCATGTTCAATCGACGCATTCAAGTGGAAATTGAATTATTTTCCAATAATTAAAATGCACAGGGCTAGGGAGAAATGGCAGGGCAGGAGCAGATGAATTGCTCCTTCAGAGAACTAGCAGAGATACAAAGCGTGAATGGTGGTGGACAATTAAACAGCTTGCCAGAGAAAGAGGTTCCACAAGCTTCTCCACTCTCAATGATGGGAAGCCCACCACAACAGTGCAAAAGACAAGACTGAAACATTCGTAACCATCTTCAATCAGCAGATGATCCATCTCAGCCTCCTCCTGAGTCCCCAGTATCACAAAAGCCAACCTTCAGCCAATTCGATTCACTCCACCTAATAGCAAGAAATAGCTGAAGGCATTCGACACAGCAAAGGCTGTGACCCTGACAACATCCTCGCTCCAGGACTGAAGATCTGTGCCCCTGAACTAGCCACGCCCTTAGCCAAGCTATTCCAGTATAGCTACAACACTGGCTACATGACAGTGGAAAATTGCCCAGGTATGTCCTGTCCACAAAAGCAGGACAGATCCAACCAGGTCAACTACCGCCCCACTGGACAATTCTCAATCATCAGTAAACAGTTCTGCCAAGCAGCACTTACTCAGCAATAACCTGATTACCGATACGCAGTTTAGGTTCCACCAAGAGCACTCAGTTCCAGACCTCATTACAGCCTTGGTCCAAACATGGACAAAAGAGCTGAATTCCAGAGGTGAGATGAGAATGACTGCCCTTGACATTAAGGTAGCATTCCACCAATTGCGGCATCAATGAACCCTAGCAAAACGGAAGCGAATGGAATCAGAGAGGAAACCTCACCAGCTAGAGTCATACCTAGGGAAAGGTCATAAATGCTGGCCTTGCCAGCGGCGCCAACGTCCCATGAAAGAATAAAACAAAGAAAAGGAATTGAGAATTTTGAGGTAAATCTGAAGAGATGAAAAAGCTCCAAGGGTAAGGTATAAAATTAAAACCGATCACATCTTTCAATGCTAGACTGCAGGTCCAGCTCATTTCACAGAGATTCCATCTCAAATTTCATCTTTCTTGACTCTTCGTTCTTTCAATTGTTCCAGTCCTACTCAGACCTCCTCCCAGATCTCCTCTCCTGTTACACGGATGACTATGTGTCTGTTGCTTCTTCCTCTTGCTCTGATCTTGAGAATTTCATTAACTATTTCCACATAAGTTCCATCCAATTCCACCCATCCATCACCACCCATCCATCACTTTCACATGGTCCCTCTCCAACTCCTCCAATCCTATTCTTTCTCTCTCCCCCTCTCTGGTGATAGCATTTCCCTTAGATCTCCCACAACTACCTGGAAGGTTGCATCTTCCCAGCCCATTTCTGGTAACCACATACCTTTCACCCACTTTGTTTCGCTAGCATCTTCCTTGCTGACTCTGCTTTCCACACCAGAGTTCCTGAAATGTCTTCCATTTTGCTCAGCTGACAGTTCCCCTCCACAGTGGCCAACAAGACCCATGACTGGATCCATCCTAGTTCTCACACTTTTGCTCTCATGCCCTCCCCCTTCTGACCACAGGGACAGAGCTCCCCCAACCTTCAACTTCTATCTCAGCTGACTCTGCAATTTTTAAAATTAATTCATGGAATGTGGGCTTCGCTGGCTGAGCTAGTAATTATTGCCCATCCCTAACTGCCCTTGAGAAGGTGATGGTGAGTTACCTTCTTGAAACACTGCAGTCCATGTGGTGAAGGAACACCCACAGTGCTGTTAGGAAGGGAGTTCCAAGATTTTGACCCAGCGACAGTGAAGTAATGGTGATATATTTCCAAGTCAGGATGGTAAATGGAACATGCAGGTGGTGGTTTTTCCATCTATCCCTTGTCCTTCTAGATGGTAACGGTCGTAGGTTTGGAAGGTGCTGTCTAAGGAGCTTTGGTGAATTCCTGCCGTGCATCTTGTAGATGGTACACACTGCTGCTACTGTGTATTAGTGGAAGAGGAAGTGAATGTTTGTGGATGGGGGAAATCCAGTGGGCTGCTTTATCCTGCATGGTGTCAAGCTTCTTGAGTGTTGCGAAAGTTGCCCTCATCCAGACAAGTGGGAGTATTCCATCACACTCCTGACTTGTGCCTTGTAGATGGTGGAAAAGTCTTTGGGGAGTCAGGAGGCGAGATACTCATCACAGGATTCCTAACTCTGACCTGCTCTTGTAACCACAGTATTTATATGGTTTGTCCAGTTCAGTTTCTGGGCAATGGTAACCCCCAGGATGTTGATAGTGGGAGATTCTGATGGTAATGCCATTGAACATCAAGGGGCGGTGGTTAGATTCTCTCTTGTTGGAGATGGTCATTGCCTAGCACTTGTGTGGCGTGAATGTTACTTGCCACTTGTCATCCTAAGCCTGGGTATTGTTCAGGTCTTGTTGCATTTGGACATGGACTGCTTCAGTATCTGAGGAGTCACGAATGGTGTTGAACATTTGCCTGATCACCTTGCGCTACTACAAGATATTCCTATCATTGAACACAGCTTTTACTTCCTTTGCCTTCCCACCTTCTGGGGGGATTGTTCCCTCTATATCAGTCTGATTCACATTTCCACCCTGTCCTCCCCTGACACATTCTTGTGAGGAATGCAGAAAATGCAACACCAATCTATTCACCTCCACACACACACTTTTGCCCAGGCACTCCTGTGTGAGGCAGCAATTTCCATGTACTTCATCTAATTATGGATTGATCTGAAGGCTCTATTCAATATATGCGCCAATGTCCTGATGTTTGACCTTTGGTCTCCTATTAAGTCCCTCTACTCTCCTCTGAGATTGATGCTCTATTTCTCATCTCAGTTCCCAGTTGCATGCATCCCCAACCTTTACCTCATTCTTTATTTGTTTTGTTACAGATTTAAAAATCTTTCTGCTCATTATATTTAGGTCCTTGTAGCCTCCTTACTAAACCACTGTGGACAAAACACTTCAGTGCTTCCTTTATATCCTTTATAACCCTTAATACATCCCATGTCTTTTGTGCCAGCCTACAAGACAGAAATGGTTTTCAATATTCCAGAGGAACTTAGGAGCTGGTAAGCAATTGGAATCCAGCAACAATTCTATTCTTAATTGATATTGTTCCAAAACACAAGCCAAAAATAAAAATGTGGGGATGCAAATTGCAAAATACAGTGGAATGGGCTCAAGGGACTGAATGGCTACCTCCCATTCTTACTTTCATAGGAAAAGTTAATTGGAAAATTACATTTATGAATAATATCGGAACAAAATGGAGCATATTGATAGACAGTTACATGACAGGTCTCAGGGTATATCTAAACTGGCTGCAACTGGTCTCACAAGACAAGGGTATAGACTGTCTAAGGGAATAAAGCAAGGTTCAAGAAGAGCTCCAATAGCTATTTTTACACAACTGCTAAGAAAATTAGGAATAATTTGCTAGAACACATATACACCGAAATGTGCAAATTTAGATTTAAGTTAGATCCCAGGATTACAATTCAGCAATAGTGGTGGACTGGAAATGCTGCTGAATGGTTGCAAACTAAAGGATAGTTAAATCATAAAGTGGATTGTTATCAGAACCGAATGCATAACTCCTGGAGCCCTGGGTATCATGAATAGTTAGGGATACTCTAGGCACCTGTCAGACATTGTACACACCCTGGCCCACCCATGATTAAAACACAAGGGGGTGGTAAAATGCATAAAAATAGAATGTTTACACACTGCAGTAATAATAAAGTGAATTATAATTGTAATACACTAAGCCCATATTTCACAAAGTCCCATGTTTGACTGGATCCCCAGCACACAGGCCCTCACAAGCATGCATTAATCCATTTCTAGCTGTTCTATAATATTCTACAAATTTAGCAAGGGTTAAAATTGCAGGAAAGAATTTACTTTAGCAGAGGTGTTAAGTGAAAACAGTTGCCAGTTGTTATCTATTGTAGATTTGCAGGACAATGAAGAGGCGCTTTGCAAATAAGTAACCACGCAGCAAAGAAGTGTGGATTATTATTATGAAATCAGACAGCGAGAGGGAAGAAAGGAATGTAATTATACAATTGTTTCTTAACTCATCCCGCTAGGGATTCTAACAGTGAATGGAGGAACATTTATTGCAAAGCTTTGAAATTATACTCCAACAAGGTTCACTGACCTCATTAAATCAATCTTGTCAGGGTTTGAACAGGACCGTAATTCCGTATTTTGCACCATTAACAGAAGCCTCACTCTCTCTATCACATTTTTTTTTACTTTTCTTGCTTTCCATCTAAGCTCCCTCTGTTTCACCCTTTATCTTTCTCTATTGCTCTCTTATTTGGTACTGAGGACAATCAAAGTAAGTACAAGGCACCTAAAAATTTCAAAACTAACTGATCCAACAGAAAGTTAATTGACTTTGGAGGTTAGAGCTTCTGGCATTTACGCAGGATATTTTTTTGTTCTGAAAGCATTTCAAAGTTCATCTTCACATTTTGTACTTTTGCTTTAATTCAAATTCATCTTTGACAATGCATCTTAAAAATCAAAAATATTATTTTTCATTAAACTTCTCTCCACACTCTTCCTCCTCAGTCACATTATTTGCTAGCTCGCCTTGTCCCTAGTGTCTCTTCTCCACACATTTTAGGACAATTTTTTTCATGGGATATGGCTTCGCTGGCAAGGCCAGCATTTGTTGCCCATCCCTAATTGCTCTTGAACTGAGATTGTTAGGTCATTTCAGAGGGCAGTTAAGAGTCATTGGAGTGGGTCTGAAGTCACATGTAGGCCAGACCAGGTACCCATGTTTTTTTTATTCATTCATGGGATATGGGGGTCGCTGGCTAGGCCAACATTTATTGCCTATCCCTAACTGCCCTTGTTCAGAGGGCATTTAGGAGTCAACCACATGTCCTAAGAGCATTAGCCTGGGCCTCTGGATTACTAGTTCAGTGACATTACCACTACACCACCATCTTTAGCCCAGTTTTATTTTGCTGAAAGCAGTAGAAACACTAAGTATAAAGAAAACCAAACAAAAAAATAAGCTGGTAGCCCACTGGAACATCAAGACATGTTACTCCACCGGCTACAATGCATTAATAACAAGTTGGCAAACGTGTGGTCACACTGCTGTTGCTCTGTTCATTGCTCTCCCTAATGGTTAAGCATTGCAGCAGGTAGGTTACAGAAATAGATGTCTATCTGAAAATTGTTTTGAGCAAGAGCGTGAGAAAGGAAGGCTGATTGCAAACATAAACCCCCACAGATTTCTCGCAGCTGAGCAACCAGCCACCCACAAACAACGCACAAGCCCATACTTTCATCTCAGCCTAGAACAGCTGCACAAAGATATTACCGTGTGCTAAACTAGTGACAAAAATAGCTCCTAACAGTGGTCAGATCAAGACATCCAGCGAATGGTGCATCATTCTGGTGAAGATGTACAGCTGGAAAAACTTTGACAGCAAGTCCTGTGTTTTTGCCTTGGGGGCACGAAACAGCAGCCAGGTCCGTTTCTAGGTCCTGAGCCCAGCGTGGGAGGGGGTGTTGGTGGGGGAGCACAAACAGTCGCTCTCCGGGTTTTTGAACAGCGCGCCGCCCACTTAAGTGGCCCCAATGACAGGTTCCCTATCTAATTAAAGGGAGCGGGTGGGGTCTCATATCTGGAGGGCCAAGCAGAGGCGTTGCCACTTCAGAGAAGCAGCTGGCTACAAAAGATGATAAGTAACTGGGAGGTCGCTTCAACATGAAGGTGCTCTCTCAGCAACACAGAAAAAGTAGCCACGCCACGACTGCAGGGTGGTAGAGCTGGGGTGGGTGTAGAGGGCAAGCAATCCTTCTGCAGGGTGACTTTTGGCTGCACCCCCGCCAAGGCACAGAGGAAGGACCTATAGGCCTGCCTGCAGCACTGGCACTCCGGCCTACCGCTGGGCATTCGCCTTCAGGCAATTAGTCTGTCCTCTGTCGCATTGGGAAACTGGGATACTGACTGGAAAACCTCAGTCAATTTCCATTACCTACTGTTAACAAGATTCTCATTGAGCTAAAGATGGTGATGTAGTGGTAATGTCACTAGTAATCCAGAGCCCAGGCTAATTGCCAGCCCGCCTTGTGGGGGCAGGTGGCCTTGCCGGGCCCTGAACCTGCCTCGCCCAAAATAGCCAGCACCGGGAACGGTGCTGGGAAACTAGCCAGTGCCGGTACTTTCAGGCTCTGTCTGCCTCCATTCCTGACTTCAACAGGTTTGAAAATCCTGCCCCAAGTTTCAGTCCATGCACACACTCAGAATTCATCATATTCTAACCTAATATTACTTTTCAATTCAGTTGGCAATACAGGACTTCCCTCAATTTTCTGGAGAAATGTATTATTTTGTGTAATAGAACTCTACTTTGCCATCTATAATTATCAGTTTATGGTCTGTCGCAAGGTTCATTTTTCCTAACCAACACTGATTACATTGATTAATGATTAAAGAGACTATACCATTTTATCAATTGCTTTCCAGTTGTTTTCCATGGTCAAAAAATCCATTAACTCTAAGTAAATTATTTTATTTCCTTGTCCCAACCATCCATGACCAACTTCTCCTCCCTTATTAGGAATAAAAAAGGGGTAACATTATTAGGTGTTTATTATAGACCCCCAGATAGTCAGCGGGAAATTGAGGACCAAATATGTGCACAATTTGTGGATGTGTGTAAAAACAATAACAATAGGGTAATTATATTACGTGATTTCAACTTTCTCAATGTTAATTGGGATAGACATAGTGTTAAGGGCTTGGATGGAGTGGATTTCTTGAAATGTGTACAGGAGAGCTTTTTAGGTCAAAATGTAGAGGGTCCAACAAGGGACGGAGCAGTGCTGGACCTAATTCTGGGGAATGAAGCTGGACAGGTAGCTGAGGTGGTGGTGGGCGAGCACTCAGGGACAGAGGTGGGAATCTGTGTGTGGAGCTAGAAGAATTGGGAGAGATACCAAATGAATACTTCTCATCAGTATTCACCAAAGAGAAGAACTTAGTGGTCGATTTGCCTAGGGAAGAGTGTGTAGATAGCTTGGATCATGTTGAGATCAAAAAATGGTGTTAGGCGTCTTGAAGAATTTTAAGGTGGATAAGTCCCCAGGGTCAGATGGGATCTACCCCAGAGTACTGAGGGAGGCAGGGGAGGAGATTGCTGGGGCCTTGACAGAAATCTTTGTATCCTCACTGGCTACAGGTGAGGTCCCAGAGGACTGGAGAATGGCCAATGTTGTTCCAATGTTTAAGAAGGGTAGCAGGGATAATCCAGGAAATTACAGCCATACGTCAGTGGTAGGGAAATTATTGGAGAAGATTCTTCGTGACAGGATTTACTACCATTTGGAAGCAAATGGACGTATTAATGAGAGGCAGCATAGTTTTGTGAAGGGGATGTCGTGTCTCACCAACTTGATCGAGTTTTTCGAGGAAGTGACAAAGATGATCGACAATGGAAGGGCAGTGGATGTTATCTACATGGAGTTCAGTAAGGCCTTTGACAAGGTCCCTCATGGCAGACTGGTACAGAAGGTAAAGTCGCACGGGATCAGAGGTAAGCTGTCCAGATGGATACAAAATTGGCTTGGTCATAGAAGACAGAGGGTAGCAGTGGAAGGGTGCTTTTCTGAATGGAGAGCTGTGACTAGTGGAGTTCCACAGGGATCATTGCTGGAACCTGTGCTGTTTGTGGTATACATAAATGCTTTGGAGGAAAATGTAACTGGGCTAATTAGTAAGTTTGCAGACGACACTAAGGTCGGAGGAGTTGCAGATAGTGAAGAGGATTGTCAAACGGGATATGGATCGGTTGGAGACTTGGGTGGAGAAATGGCAGATGGAGTTTAATCCGGACAAATGTGAGGTAATGCATTTTGGAAGGTCTAATACAGGTAGGAATTATACAGTAAATGGCAGACCCCTTAAATGCATCAACGGGCAGAGGGACTGTGGGCATACAGGTCCACAGGTCACTGAAAGTGGCAATGCAGGTGGATAAGGTAGGCATATGGCATGCTTGCCTTCATTGGCAGGGGTATTGAGTATAAAATCTGGGAAGTCATGCTGCAGCTGTATAGAACCTTGGTCAGGCCACACTTGGAATATTGCATGCAATTCTGGTCACCATATTACCAAAAGGATATGGAGGCATTGGAGAGGGTGCAGCGGAGGTTTACCAGGATGCTGCCTAGTCTGGAGGTTATTAGCTACGAGGAGAGGTTGGAGAAACTCGGATTGTTCTCACTAGAGCGACGGAGATTGAGGGGCAACTTGATAGAAGTTTACAAAATTATGAGTGGCATGGACAGAGTAGATAGTCAGAAGCTTTTTCCCAGGGTGGAAGAGTCAATTACTAGAGGACATAGATTTAAGTTGAGAGGAGAAAACTATAGAGGAGATGTGAGGGACAAGTTTTTTATGCAGAGGGTAGTGATTGTCTGGAATTCACTGCCAGAGGAGGTGGTGGAAGCAGGTGCGATAGTGGTGTTTAAGAGGCAGCTTGTCGAATACATGAATAGGATGGGAATAGAGGGATACGGACCCCAGAAGTGCAAAATGTTTTAGTTGACGGGCAATATGATTGGTACAGGCTTGGAGGGTCAAAGGGCCTGTTCCTGTGCTGTACTTTTCTTTGTTCTTTGTTCATTTTAGTGATAGCGACCACAACATGGTACAGTTTAAGTTTGTTATGGACAAAGAAATCGACAAGTTGCAAAAAAATGTTTTGAATTGGGGGAGAGTAGATTTTAGTAAAATAAGGCATGTAGACTGGGAACAGTTACTTGTGGGGAAATCTACAGAGTAACAGTGCGGGGTGTTCAAAAAGGAAATGGGGAGGGTACAGGCTCAACATGTTCCCTTTAGGGTGATAGAAAGGAGTAACAAGCCCTGAGAACCATGGATGACCAGAGATATTCAGGTTACGATGAGAAGGATAAGAGAGGTTTTTAGCAGGTACAAGGGAAGCAAATCAGCAGAGGCATTAGTGGAGTACGGACAGTGCAGGGTGGAGCTTAAGAAAGCAATTAGGAGAGCAAAGAGGGGATATGAGAAAGCTCTGGCTGGTAAAGGGTAGGGAAAATCCCAAGATATTCTATAAGCATATCAATGGGAAGAGGATAACCAGAGAGAGAGTAGGGCCCTTAAGGGACCAAGGGGGCAATCTATGGGTGGTGCCAGAGGACATCACTAGAGTGTTGAATGAATACTTCACATCCGTCTTCACCCAAGAGAATGAGGATGAAGGTATCGAACTTGGGGAGAGAGACTGTGAAGTTCTTAAGCAAATTGATATAGGGAGTGACAAGGTATTGGAGGCGTTGGCAGGCTTAAAAGTGGACAAATCTCTAGGTCCAGATGATTTGTGTCCCAGACTGTTGAGGGAGACAAGGGAGGAGATCACAGGGGCTCTGACCCAAATTTTTAATTCCTCTCTGGCCACGGGGGAGATGCCAGAGGACTGGAGAACAGTTAATGTGGTTCTGCTGTTTAAGAAGGGTTGTAGAGATAAGCCAGGGAACTACAGGCCAGTCAGTCTCACGTCAGTGGTAGGGAAACTATTGGAGAAATTTCTGAAGGAGAGAATCTATCTCCACTTGGAGAGGTAAGGTTTGATCAGGGATAGTCGGCATGGCTTTGTCAGAGGGAGGTCATGCCTAACATATTTGAATTTTCTGAGGAGGTGAGCAGGTGTGCAGATGAGGGTAGTGCAGTTGATGTAGTTTATATGGATTTCAGCAAAGCCTTTGACAAGGTCCCACATGGGAAACTTATAAAGAAGGCAAAGGCACATGGGATACAGGGTAATTTGATAAGGTGGATTCAAAATTGACTTAGTTGTAGGAGGTGGAGGGTGATGACAGAAGGGTGCTTTAGTGACTGGAAGCCAGTGTCCAGTGGCGTACCACAGGGATCTGTGCTCGGTCCCCTACTATTTGGCATTTATATAAACGACATAGATGACTACGTGGGGGGTAGGATTAGTAAGTTTGCGGATGACACAAAGATTGGATGGGTGGTTATCAGTGAGGTTGAATGTCTTGGGCTACAGGAAGATATAGACAGGATGGTCAAATGGACAGAGAAGTGGGCAGATGGAATTTAACCTTGAAAAGTGTGAGGTGATACACTTTGGAAGATTTGTACACATAATCTTTGTGTACAAGATTATGAACGGCATGGACAGGATGGATAGGGAGCAACTATTCCCCTTAGTTGAAGGGTCAGTCACAAGGGGGCATAAGTTCAAGGTGAGGGGCAGGAGGTTTAGGGGGGATGTGAGGAAAATTTTTTTTACCCAGAGGGTGGTGATGGTCTGGAATGCACTGCCTGGCAGGGTGGTGGAGGCAGGTTGCCTCACATCATTTAAAAAGTACCTGGATAAGCAGTTGGCATGTCATAACATTCAAGGTTATGGGCCAAGCACTGGTAAATGGGATTAGGTAGGTAAGTCAGGTGCTTCTCACATGTCGGTGCAGACTCGATGGGCTGAAGGGCCTCTTCTGCACTGTGATTCTGAGATTCTGAGTGATTCTAAATTTGGAACAGTTTTAATCAAGGGTACACAAATGTTCACTGACTTCATATTTCAAACAACAACGTTCTCCCTGATTTTTTTAAACCATTTCATAAAAGAAAGATGGCTTTAAGCAGATCTACTTCATTTAAAAGAAGTTAGGAAGATTGAGAAAGAATCAGGATGCTAATATTAAAATGAAACCAGAAACATGTTGAAACAAATCAGGTCCTGGCAATCCATTTTACAATGAAACATTAAATCGAGGCCATTCTTCCTGTTCAAATGGACATAAACAATTTCAGAGTACTATTCAAAGAAGAGCAGGGAAGTTCTGCTGACCAGCATTCATTCCTAAATCAACGCCATTATAACACGTTCATTGATCATTTAGCTCATTTACCATGGACAGTGCTGGCTACCTTTACCTACAAAATACCGGCAAATGCATTTCAAAGGTAATTAATTAGTTGTGAAGAGTTTTGGGACATTCCAATAATGTAATAACTAAACGACATAAAGGCAAGCTCTCCCTTTCCTCTTCCTTTTTCTAATTTACTGTAGCCGTGGCTCAAGGTAGAATTCTTGCTACTCGGTCAGTAGGTTGTGGGTTCAAGTTTCAAGCCAGAGATTTGTGCACAAAAATTTAGTTTGGCACTCCAGTACATTACTGAGGAGATTGCTGCACTGTTGGAGGTGCTGTCTTTTAAACGGAACGTTAATCCTAGGCCCTATCTGCTAGGGTGGGGGGGGGGGGCGGTGGTTGGTGGGTCATAAAAGAGCCCATGGCACTACAAGAGAGTTATCCCGCATGTCCTGTTCAATATTTATACCTCAATCAACATCACTAAAAAAAACAGACTGATCATTCTCACACGCATGTGGGAGTTTGGCTGCCACATTTCTTAGGTTATAACAGTGTCTACACTTCAAAAGTGCTTCAGTGGCTGCAAAGTGCTTGGGATGCCCCAAGATTGTGAAAGACACTATATAAATGCAGTTTTTTTTAAACTGGTTTCTTCCCTCACTCTAACCATCTATGGCTATCATCTTTTTCTTGACAGGAGCCAGGAGGGTGTTGATAAAGGAAGTTTAGGCACTTACATCAATAAAAATTATTTGAAACCTTATTAATCTTGCCAGCTAACATCTTCATATAATCGGAAACAGAAGAACAGAAGTAAAAGCGCCCTCAGGAATTAGAAAATTTACCCAGGGATCTAAATGAGCCTTACAAACCATACAGCCAAGGAAAATCACAGGTTCAGTCCTCAATCCATGTTGGGTTAGCAGACCTGAGCCAAGGTTGCAGTAGTATTACAATTGTTGGTCCTCAAGAGACAGAGTCTGGGAATTGATAATGGAAAACAAAGAAATGGTGGAGGCATTGAACGGGTATTTTGTGTCTGTCTTCACTACTGTAGAAGGCTTAGAAAACTTCCTAAAGACACTTGAAAATCAAGGGGCGAAAGAGAGGGAGGAACTTAAAACAATCACCATCACCAGGGAAAAGGTGTTGGGAAAATTATTAAACCTAAAGGCTGACAAGTCCCCAGGACCAAATGGCCTGCATCCTAGGGTCTTAAAAGAAGTGACTGCACAGAGAGTGGACACATGAGTTATAATGCTTCAAAATTCCTTAGATTCTAGAAGGGTCCCCAACAAACTGGAAAATAGCAAATGCAACATCTTTATTTGAGAAAGGCGGGAGACAGAAAGCAGGAAACTATAGACCAGTTAGCCTACATCTGCCATTGGAAAATTGCTACGATTCATTATTAAGGAAGTTATAGCAGGATACTTAGAAAAGCATAATTTTATCAGGCAGAGTCAACATTGTCTTGTGAATAGGAAATTGTGTTTAACTAAATTATTAGAGTTTTTTGAGGAAGTAACAAGCAAGGTAGATAAAGGGGAGCCGGTAGATGTGGTGTACTTGGATTTCTAAAAGGCATTCGATAAGGTGCCACATCAAAGGTGGCTACAGAAAATAAGAGCTAATGGTGTAGTCAGTGGAATATTAACATGGATAAAGGATTGGTTAGCCAACAGGAAGCAGAGATTAGGGATAAATGGATCTTTTTTGGGTTGGCAAGCCGTAACTAGTGGAGTGCCACAGGAATCAGTGCTGGGGCCTCAAATATTTTATAATCTATATCAAAGACCTGGATGAAGGGACCAAATGTATTGTAGCTAAATCTGCTGATGACCAAGATAGGTAGGAAGTAAGTTGTCAAGAGGAGGTAGAGATTCTGCAAAGAGATAGGTAGGTTAAATGAGTGGGCAAAAATTTGGCAGACAGATCATAATGTGAGAAAATCTGAACTTGCCCATTTTGGCAGGAAGAATAGAAAAGCAATATACTATTTAAATGGAGAAAGATTCCAGAACTCAGTGGTACAGAGGGATCAAAGTATCCTGGTATATGAATCCCAAAATGTTTGTATGCAGATACAGCAAGTGATTAAGAAAGCAAATGGAATGTTGTTGTTTATTGCAAGGGGAATGGAATATAGAAGTAGGGAAGTTTTACCGCAGCTGTACAGGGCCTTGGTGAGACCACTTCTGGAGTACTGTGCATAGTTTTATTCTCCTTATTTGAGAGAGGATATAATTACAATAGAAGCCATTCAGAGAATGTTCACTCAAATCATTCTGAGGTGAAGGGCTTATTTTATGAAGAAAGGTTGAAAAGGTTTGGCCTATGCCCATTGGAATTGAGAATAATGAGAGGTGATCTTGTTGAAATACAAAGATCCTGAGGGGACTTGATAGGGTGGATACCAGGAGGATGGTTCCTCCTGTGCGGAGATTAGAACCATAAAGATTTGGTTTCTGCTTGCTGCTCAACCCTGAATCTTTTTCAAGCTGTAAGAAAATATCGACAATATAATCTGTACTTGTTCTTTGATCTTTTGTTTAAATCAGCATGATTATCCTGACCTTAGTACACCCCTCCACCCCAGGAATACCCACTTCTGCAAGGGCAAAGGTCAAGAAATAGGAACGAAGACTTGGCTTGCCATTTACATTTAAAGATTTAGGACGGTTTCACAGAATGACCATCTTCAACACATGATGAGTCAAAACTACAATGTAAAATGTACCTGAAGGTAATTCATAAACACATGGAGTTTTTTACTAAAATACCTCCAGCAGATTCTTTACACCGCATGTCCCACGAAAAAGCCCGCTTGATGAATTACAGTTTCTATCCTAGACAGAATTTAATCCCTTTAGTGATGTTGGGCATTTCATCACCAGGTCACCCTTTGCTCCAAGCAGCCATTCATTTTCCTCCCACACTGCTCATTTTTTTGCCCAACTCCATACCAAACATTCCTGCCTTTCTTCACACCGTAATCCCATTCATGAGCCAACCTTCCCAATTACCCCTAATTCCTGTTCTCACAAATCCTTGCAAACCCTCCCCAGTGCTCCCACACTTCGTGACACTTTTTCAAATTCTAGGACTATCCTCCCAATGCTAACCCCCTGAACTCTCCACTATCGTTACCTGCAGTTCCTGTAACCTACCTACCTCCCCTGCAATCTGATGCACGGGGTCCATCATCTTTCACTTAAAAAAATTAAAAGATGAACTAGCTAGATGAACAAGTGTTAATTGCAATTAAGGTCATTGATTTACAATATCTACATAAATATGCCTGCAATCCAGGAGCTACCTGGACTCTACTCCTCCCCAACATTACCAAATCCCAGCAGCTTCCCAATACAAATGAAGTCTGGCCCTTCAACCCTCCAATACCCCGTTGTAGCCCCATCCAAATGTTCCAAGATTCTGGAACCCCCTTGAAATATTGATCAATACAGAATCCAAATACTGCCAACTCCTGGGGCCTCTTCCAATTTCCTCAGTATCACTTCAATCCTGAAGTCAGCCTCACTGATACTACTTGGCATATCACCTATGTTCCCAAATTCGCCTGAGCAATGAAACAGGAGATCTCTCTTATATATAAAATTACTGAACCATATAATTGAGGTTCATATTCAAAAGGATTTCGAACAGGAAGTTAGTCTGCAGCAAATACGCAGTGATGCAGTATTCCAGCAACCCGACTGACCTTTTGTTTTAGCAAATTTATGATCCATTATTGATATCCCAAGGACATGTGTATAAGCTGTTCAATGATGAGCCCATTAAATATCACAATTTGGCAACTTTCACTGACTGTTCAATTCCATGTCAGCAAAATTGGATTTGAAATCAGAACTAAAATGAGTCAATAACATCTCTTCTGATTGCTCCTGGTTCCAATGCATCTTGAACAATGTGCACAAAGCAAGGCAACACCTTCAAATTAAAATGCAACTTAGAAACAGAACTGAGATAGTTTGAATGAGATAGCACATTAGTTTGAATGCGAGTGATTTGGAGTGACACACGTGCACCCTCCTGATTGCATGAATTCAAGATAAGTATGCATACCTTTAATTGTGTGTAGTTAAAACATAAAATAATGGCCTTAAAGTACTCCAGGCCAAAGAATTAAATGTTCCTTTCTTTCATAGGACTTTGTGTGACAGGGCTTTGAAATAATGTTTCCCTCATTAATTTTTGCACAAAGAATTTCCAGGTGGCATGTTAGCTTCTTTTTGTATATCCCCAATCAACACACACAAGAACAGCAGAGACGGAGTTAACCCAAAGGAGGAAAACCCCAGACGGACGATACTGTTATGTTAGGGATGGAGGAAACTTCTGGATAAAAGTCCTGAATATTGATATGGCAACATAATCAGGAACTCTTTGCTAAGTCCTGCTGGTAGATGTGTAGTGAAGAAGGAAGGATGGGAGTTAGTTCTATTTTGATATATTTCCCTTAGTTTTGGATGTTTAAATCTCATAATAAAAACGATCCTCTGGCCTGATGGGTTTGTCTACTTCATGAGAGGCAAGAGTTGGCTTAATTTCGCTCACTGTAAGGAAAAACAATCTGTAATAATTTTGTACTTTGTACAAAATTTGTACTTTAAATTTGAAAATTCGTGCTTTGTGCCTCTCTGCACAAAGCAAACAAAGGAATTAAGGCAAATTATTCAATATTTTTAACTTTAGGTTTGCTAAGAAAATCCCTATTTTCTAATATTTGCCTATTTGGTGATTGTGATGTGCCCAACTCAACAAAATCATTTTGGCAGCAAATAAAACTTGTTTTCAATGACAGTTGGTTGACAACCAAGGCAAATTAGAATAGGGAATGAGGTACAAAGCAAGAGAGACATGAAGCACAAGCAGAGAACTGGTAAAAACAGAATACACTGCGTTCATGTAAAGGAATATATCTTTTACTTTTCTGTTTGACTGTAGATTAAAATTACAATGGCTGCAATTCGAAAGACATGTCCACAGGAACAGGATGACAGATATATAAAATGTTGCAGTCCTGCAACGCAGTGTGCCATGAAAGACAGGATGATGCCGGAAAGGAGTCCTGGACCAAGAGAGCTGCCTGGCAACAATGTTTTAATTGGCTCCTGACCAGGTGACCAGGTTTTGTGTGTGGGCAGTGCAGCAGAGTAGCTCCTAGCCTGAAAGGAAAAATACCTAGAGCCTCTTGCTCCTGCGTGTGGAAGATTCCAATAATTCCACAATAATAGCTACCTGGCTTTTTCTCCTCATACCTCTATAACCCCTCTCTCTCTGAAAACCCCTGTCAAGAGGCAAAAGGGAAAATCACTGTTAGAGACATTGAAAGGCAAGTGCCCAACCAGTGAACTAAGTACTGAAAGTGTGGAAGACTACCTCATGTCATCAACAAGAATTGAAAGGAATCTGGAAGACATCGATCAAAATCAACCCATCGAATTCTATGCTCCAGAATTGGTGCTATTGAGCTGTTTTATCCCATCCTTAAAATCCATGTTTTTTGTGTGTCTTATGTGTCTTGTATTTGTGTGTAAAGGGATTTAAGAAGGGGTAGAGTTTAGGTTATAGAGTTAGAAATTAGCATTCATATTTCTTTCTTTTGAAACCGGTCAGCAACAGTTTGTTCAATAAACAGTTATTTACTTATTAAGTTTACAAACCTGGTGCTCGTATTTTGTTAACCTAAATTAAAAAGTTAGGTAGAATTGGGGCAACCTGGTGGTTTGACGAAATTTTTCACATTTTCCGCGGCTCAGGGAACAGTGGAGCTTGATATTACAGCACATTATCCCCAGTGAGTTGTGACATTCATAAGAACTGAACAGATTCATGGTAGAACGTCAAGTGCCTAATCTCCTTTGTGCACAAAGATAAAAATAAAATACTGCAGATGCTGGAAATCTGAAACAAAGACAAAAAATGCTGCAAAAACTCAGCAGGTCTAACAGCATCTGTAGAGAGAAAGAAACAGAGTTAACGCTTAGAGTCCATTTGACTTTTCTTCAGAGCTCCAGAGCTCATTTTAGCTGTGAAGAAGTCATATAAACTCTAAACGTTAACTTTTTTTTTTCGCTCCACAGATGCCTGTTAGACCAGCTGAGTTTTTCCAGCATTTTCTGTTTTTGATCCTTTGTGCACATCTCCTTTGTGCCTCTGGTGGGTGAATCCAGAACTAGGGGGCACTGTTTTGAAATTAGGGGGAGAATTTTCTCCCCGTCAGGGGGGTTGGGCAGGAGTGGGCGCGTAGCCAATCGCCACCCATGATCAGCTGCGCGCCACCATTTTACGTGGGCAGGCCAGTTAAGGCCCACCCAGCGTGATGTGCACCTGGAAACACTGTGCACTCCCTGTGCGGACGGGGGAATAGGCTGAGTTGGGGCCTACCCTATTTCGCGCATGCATGCAAAAAAGCACAGAAATCTCCCTGAGGCACAGAATTGCCTCAGGGAGATTCGTTTGATTTTTGAAAATTTTAATAAAGAAAAAAAAAAATTTTAAGACATGCCCCCTCATGTGACAGTGTCACCTGAGCTGGGACATGTCAATGAATTTTATTGAAAGTTTTTATTAAACTTTAAAAACCTCATCCCACCCGTGGATGAGGTTTCATGATAAATGTGAAGGCCGCCTGGGCTCTTCACCTTTTGTCACGTGGCCAATTTACGTTCATCTCTTCATGCAGCCTTTCATGAAACTGCAATCTCCTAATTCGTACGTTCATATCTTGTGCCTATGTCTGAATTTAAAAGCCTCATGTTTGAGATAGTTCTGCATTTTGAGTGCTAACTGGTGTGGAATTCTCTTGTAAGTCTTAAAGTGACAATGGTGTTGATAAACTTGCACCTAAAGATCATTATATTTAGCATGTCTTGTTACGAACATACAAACATACAAATTAGGAGCAGGAGTAGGCCATTTGGACCTTTGAGCCTGCTCCACCATTCGATAAGATCAATAAGATCATGGCTGATCTGCCTGTGTTTTGAATTCCACATTCGCATCTATCCCCGACAAGTTTTGATTCCTTTGTCTAACAAGAATCTGTCTACCTCTGCCTTAAAAATATTCAATGACCCTCCACCGCCACAGGGTACAGAGAGTTGGATGGGCAGCTCAGTTAATTAGTTTAATTGCTGTTTAATGGCCTTAATAGGTCTCTGACAGTTTGGCTGGCGCGCAGCTGACCCCGGTGCGCACCTACCGAACTCAAGATCAGAATGACAGGCGGTGACGTCGGGATGCACACCTGATGTCACCTCGTCATTTTACATGTCGGCGAGCGGGCCCCGCCCTCACTTGCCGACCTGAAGAATCTGGCCTGGGATTGCCCTTTTAGGACAGAGATGAGGAGGAATTTTTTCTCTCAGAGTTTTGTGATTTTGGAACTCTCTGCATTCTAAGGCGGTGGAGGAATATTTTTAAGGCAGAGGTAGATAGATTCTTGTTAGACAAAGGAATCAAAACTTGTCGAGGATAGATGGGAATGTGGAATTCAAAACACAGACAGATCAGCCATGATCTTATCGAATGGTGGAGCAGGCTCAAAGGTCCAAATGGCCTATTCCTGCTCCTAATTTGTATGTTTGTATGTTCGTAACAAGTCATGCTAAATATAATGATCTTTAGGTGCAACTTTATCAACGCCATTGTCACTTTAAGACTTACAAGAGGATTCCACACCAGTTAGCACTCAAAATGCAGAACCATCTCAAACATGAGGCTTTTAAATTCAGACATAGGCACAAGATATGAACCCACGAATTAGGAGATATTGCAGTTTCATGAAAGGATGCATGAAGAGATGAACATGAATTGTCCATAAGACAAAATTAAAGCAAATTAGGCAGCACCAGGCAAGCTTTGCTTTTATGCCAGGCAAATCAACTGAAAAGTGTTTCACAATTAGCATGGTGAACATATGGAACAGACCACCTGTGAAGCCAAGAGAAGTAAATGGTGTCACCAAATGCAAGAGCTAACTGGCCGGATATCTTGACAGGGAAAGAATTTGAGGGATGATAGATGGGGTAGTTTTCTTAAAAAAAAGCTTTGGGGCCGCCAGATAGATCACAAAGGTCTGCCCCAGTACATTCCTAAATAACTCCTCTTTCTTCCCATGATATGTACTATGTTTGTACCATTGGAGAGAGATACAATCAGACCCTCACCCGTCCCTGCGCACTTGTGAAATGATGCATTGCAGAGGGACAGGAAACAAAAAACAATAACAAAAGTTCCCTTGTTTTTTTTAAAGGCAGGTATGTTTTGTATTAATTACATTACGACACTAGTTTACTCAAAAAATAATTAAATCAACCCTTTTTCTCAGCAAACTTCAATCAATTTTACTTACAAGCCGTCCAATCTTGTTATGAATCATGTACAAATTACTAACATTTGTGGCACATACACTAAGACAACAAAAAAACTTGGGTAGTTACAAAAATAAAATGGAAGAGGCATTGCAAATAGATATCCAAGTTAGCAAGAGCTACTTAGAAATGACAGAAATTTCACTTTATGCATTGCTCTGGAGAAGAGGAAAGATAATGCATCCATTGTGGGTGTTAAACACTCTCATTCTCAATAGTGTCCAGGTGTGAGTACATTTTCGACATTGCTTATCAGTTGGCCATGTAAAGGAGTTTACCAGGTGTTCTCTAAGACCTATAAGAGGATTTCACACTAACTAACATTCACAGGGCCCACACAACTGAGAACTAGCTCAAACACGTGGCTTTTAACACTACTTCTTTGGGCAAAAGAAAATAAAAAATTGTATGTAAGGTTGCTTGGTTGAACAATAAATCAATCTTATGAATTTAGTAGCCTCTGAAGTAGTCTTGTTACCAGTTTTAAAAATGGCATTGAAATCCAGGGGGATAGAGTAGCTGAGTACCATAGCCTTAGCTCTGCTAAGTGACACACTTCACATATAGTATTGGGTTGAACTGTGCCAATTTTGGGGCGACTGCTCATTTCGCTTTTCTGTCACTAGTTTAAAACAAACTTGTTCCTTCTTTAAGACAGCAGCCAACATAATTTCATACAACTATGTTATTTGTGTGATGCCACAAATGCAATCTCGAGTCAATAATATACCAAATATTCATCACCAGGTAAAATATACAACTGCTTAGCAATAATCAAGTATGAAGGAATCACATGAATGATACACATGAATAATTCCTGTCTGAAATTTACAAAGATTCCAATGTTCAAACACTACGGTGATAATATTCAATGAGCGCATTTTAAAGATAATACCATTTAATCTTTATGTACCTGCAGAAAATGCACCAGAATAACTTAATCATTTCTACAATTTTAAAAGCATCCATCTTATCATACAAATTAATGCATTCCCACTATAAAACACTTACTATTGTCAATGTTGAATATATCATCTTGTTGGGTGTAATTGCAGCCTGGTCCCAGTGGTTTGCTAAAAGTAATGAAGACAGGATTTTCTCCTACTTGTAATTCAATAGTTTCTACGAATGCAGTGTTATAGGTTAGACTTCAGCTAAAGTACAGCTGAAGACAACTGTTAAAAAGGACAGATGTCTGAAGAATGTGACCCCTGGGGTTGCTGGGGGACGGAACGGCTTTGATAAATAATGCTGATGTACGAACATACAACAGATTCCCCACTGTCTGTAGCATATTGCTCTAGGTTACTTGCTCTAGGTAAGTCTACGTAAGAAAACTGGCCAGGAGAATATCCCGTTGGCAGAAGCAACAGCACAAGTCGCTTTATCATAGAATCATACAGCATGGAAGGAGGCCATTTGGCCCATTATCCTGTGCTGGCTCTTGGAGCTGGCTATTCAGTTAGTCCCCTGCTCCCTTGCTCTTTCCCCATAGCCCTGCATTTCTTTTCCATTTTTAAGTATTATATCCAATTACCTTTTAAAGCTACTATCCAATTTGCTTTCCCTTTCCCTTTCAGGCAGTGAATTCCAGATCATAACAACTTGCATAAAAGAAAATCCTTATCTCCCTTCAGGTTCTTTTGCCAGTTACATTAAATCTGTAACTCTCCTCCTGACAGTTAAAACAGTTTCTCTGTATTTACTCTACCAAAAGTTTTCATTCACCAACAGTTATCCTGTGTAGACTTCTGACAATCACAGCGTGGCGTGAGCTTAAGCAACCAATGCAGTACTTTGTTAGTCACAGTCTTGAACAGGGCTTCCAGGCTGCTCGCAATTCTTCAATATTGTAGAGGCTGGACTCTATAAGTCCAGGTGCAAACAATGCGTTTTCTTCATGCCTTGTCAAAATGGACTACATTTTGGACAACAAATGCACAGCTTTTGAGTTTTGTAAGTCCGACTGAATTTTCTTGAAGCTATCCATTAGACCCACATTTTCTGACACCTACCTCAACTTGCTTGCCCTGCATAGATAGAAGGCAATCATGAAGCCAACAAGCTAAGTTTATGGAACCTAACAGAATTTTAAACGTACCTGAGTAGAGGTGGGCAGGCTTTTGCTGTGTGCTAAAATGCAGTAAAAATTAATACAGTATAGTGCAAGGTTCAATAACATATTTAAATTACACCTGAAGTTTGGAATCCAGAAAGGTTCAACCTAGCAGATGACGCTGAATCCTTGCACTTCAATTAGATTTGTTACCAATGAGAATTCCTCATCTCGGCCTGTCAACTAGACAAGAGCACAAATTGAAGCTAATCTACATGAGTTGTTTATTTTCCAGCCCACTTCAAACCTATTGTCTCTCACTGCGGACATTAAACTGCAGTTGAACTGTCTAGACAGCATTTTATGGGATAGGTGTCAATGTCATATGCCTTGCAGCAAAATGAAACTAAACCTTTTGATATTTTCTAAAGCATAACACAAATCAGCAGTTCATTAAAGGGAATTAGGGTGGACAGAAACTATTACTGCTGGTTGGGGAGTCTCAGACTCGGTGGGTATAGTCTCAAAATTAGAGTCAGACCTTTCACAAGTGACATTAGGAAACAATTCTACACACAAAGGATAATACAGTGCAGAGTTTCAAATTCAACTGCGCAAAAAACGGTGTTGTCCAAAAACTGGACATTTTTAGAATGTGCCATGCATCAATTTTAATTGAGTAAAAGGAAAAAAATAACTTATCTGGACAATTCGGTTAGGTACTGCATCAGTGTAGGATGGCCACTTTGCCATTTGTGTGCCACTCTATTCCTGCTCTCTGAGTGATCCTTGACCCTATCCGACCCAGCTTGATCCGAACGGCCCAACCCAAAATGCAGCAAGATCTGAAATCTGGCACACCCTCGGTCCCACGGTTACTGATTTTGAGATACTATACCTATAGGAGTTTGGAACTCTTCTGCAAATGCAATCGATGCTTGATCAATTGTCTGAAGACTAAGTGGGTCACTATGGTGTTATGTAGATGTTGCACGTTATTAATAAGCAAGGCACGCTTGTAAATAAACCCACTCTTCGTTATCTGGACTTCATAGGGACTTGAAACGTTAACTATATTCCTCTCTGCAGATGCTGTCTGACCTGCTGAGTTTTTCCAGCTATTTTGTTTTAGTTTGGATGCTTGCTTGCCTTTCCTGTGCATTCATAGCCTTGTGAGTAAACCGCAAACCTCAGAGTTCATCAGCTGAACCTTTGCTGAATCAGACAGTCCCTCACAATCATGGCTTCCTGAAAAGGCTTCATTATAACACCACATGCCTTTCCCCATTGTCACCCAGACCACCTCGTGCAGCAGAATGTCTGCATCCCCTGCCTCATCCTCTCCCATGTCCTGTTCCACCTCCTCCTCCAAAGACATCACACTTTCCTCTGTCTCCACCTCTTCAAGGGTCACCCCCCTTTGCTGGGCCATGTTATGAAGCATGTAACAGAACATAACCATGCGAGAGATCCTGGCTGACATGTACTGCAATGCACTACCCGGGTGCAAAGCACTACCAGATGGTGAAAGCACATTTTCAGCAGACCAATGGACTACTCAATGATGGTTTTGGTGAGGAGAGCACTGTCATTGTAACATCATTTGTGGCTCTGCTCTTAGTGCTCATGGAGGAGTGAGGAGCCACTCCTCAAAAAGATAGGCTTTGTTCCCTAGGATCAGTCCACAGACGGACAATCTCATCGGGTGGGATAGAAGAGCTGTGGAAGTATTGACTGGCAAAGAATGAAAGCATTATGGCAGCTTCCTGGAAAGCGTGCACATACATAAGGAACTCATTCTTGTGGTTGCAGAGCAGCTGCACATTCTGTGGGAGTGGTATCCCTTTCTATTAATGATCTTCTCCAGTCTGTCAGCGGGTGCCCTGATGCCAACATGGGTGCAGTCAATAATTTCCTGGACCTTGGGGGACTCTGGTGATTGCAGTGAAACCCAGTGCCCTCTGAGTTTGGGAACCCATTGGTAGGAATTTGATGCAGTCTTCACCTCTTGGTGAAGAGGGAAACTGTGACCGTGGTGATGCAACTGTGTGCAATCGACTGTGAGATGCCACAGAGGTCCACAGCTCAGCCATGAAAGAATCCAACAGGGAAGAAATCCAAGGCCACATTTACCTTGGCCGCTACTAGCAGGGTGTGGCTTTGAGTGGAGTGAAGTGTAAACTCCTCACTGACGAGGACAAAGATGTCTATGACCATCCGCCTGGAGAGTTGCAGTCTCCTTCAGCACTGGTTTTCCACCATGTCCAGGTAGCTTTGCTGAATCTAGGAGATTCTGTGCTCCAGACAGCACCTCCTTCTCCTTCATGGCTCTCATCAACCTTCTGCGCCCTCCTGATGAATGGGACCCCTTCTTTGTTGTGCATGTTGCTTCGCTGCCCTCTACTTGTAATGCTGCAGCACCCATTGCCAGGCGCAACCTTCCTCTTGATCAGTTGATGTCCAAGCAGCCTGGTTCGATGACCCAAAGCCCAGTCGATTCCAGGAGGATGGCCAGACCTTGAGGTGGCAAGGAGCTCACCCATGCCTCTTCTGCCCCTCTCCTGATGAGCTCTTGCGACTTCTCAGTTCATGCAGTGAACCCTTTTAGCTGGTTGAAAACTTTCCCCTCACTTCAACAAACCTTCCTTGCCTTTCGACTCACTTCCCTTTCCATTCACATCTTCCCTCACTGTGCATGGTCGTTGTGGGCTCCCGAATCCTGGCCAGCTCCCGCAAGGTTTTTTGGACTCTAAAATTGGGCCTTTTATTAAGGCCTTAATGAGTTAAGTTGGCTGCATAATAGGCACAAGGCTGTTCTGAAGCCTGCACCCTTTCCTGCTCTGCTGAAAATGGCCGTCACCAGAAACAGAGGTGGAACTTCTGTCATCATGCTTGGCAGCCATTTTTTTTCTCCATCTCACCTCTATTCCATCTGAATTTGGGACAGGAAAATCTAGCCCCTGGCATGGGAGCATCTCCATGGCTGCACAATAAGGCTTTGATTTTGCTTCAGAGAGATGAATTACAAATGCAAGGATGTAATGTTGAACTCTTACAACAACTTTGTTAAGCCCAAGATCTCAGTTAAGCCCAAACTGGAGCTTTGTGTACAGTTTTGGGAATCCCTTGATCGAAAGGAAAGCAAAATAAAAGGTGCGATGAAGATTGGCTTGACTGTTATTGGCAGTGAAGTGTTATCACTACAAAGAGAGACTTTAGAAGTTAAGCCAAAAGTCTCAAGAGTGTTCTAATGAGTTCAAGATTATGAAACTGCATGGGAAGTGTTGGATCCAGTGCCCTTGGTTTGTTGGGGACTAAAGGATCCAGCTTGCACGCTTTGTTCGGGTGACCGAGTCAGTACGGAGACAGAGAACATCCGGAGATCGTTGTTAGAATAAACACATGCTGTTTATTTGCAAACTAAACTCTACAACTATACTTGTGTGCTCACAACATAAAACTCTGTCTTCACTCATCAGTGACTAACTCAAGACTCTCTCACAGTGGTAGCCCGTGCTACTCTGCTATTGGGTATTAAGATCATGTGACCTTACATTACAACATTTGTCTTAAAGGCATATTACAAATCAGATTACCAGAGGAAGGCAATTAGTGGCAGATTGATGAGCAAGACTGCAATAAGAGGGCACAAAAATAAGATATTTTAAAAAATAAATTGGAGGTCAGGAAATGTTTTTATCTGGACCTTGGTTCGAATGTGGAATTCTCTGCTGCAATCCCCTGTCAAAACAGAATCCATAAATTCTTTTATAACAGAGTTAATCGCAGAAGGATAACGAATATTCAAAGGGTATGAAGGGCAAATAAAATACACAGGATTAGAGTGGATGGGTTATTTCTAGAGAAATAAATCAGCCAAATGACATATTTTGTGCTGTAAGTTTGGCATTTAATGCCCTCCTCAGCAGCGGGGGGCATTTAATCGAACTACAAGGTGAGGGTGGAGACCTCGCTGCCTTCCTACCTCTGCCCCAATTAAATCTGAAATGGGAAGGCTTGTAGTCGGCCTTCCCGCCCTGCTGCCTACTGAGGCTCTTAAATGGATAATTAATAACCACTTAAGGGGCTCATCCCACCGCCGCTGGCATTCAACCCCAGCAGACAGAGCAGTCGCCATGTAGGGAGCCTAAAAGCAAAACCCGTACAGGTGCAGTTCTGAGCTCGTCGGAAATTGGAGTGGGTGGAGGGGGGGGGGGGTTCCTAGTTGTCAGGCACTCTGTGCCTGATCGAGGGACCCAGCATCGAGAATAGGGGTGAATCACTCTTTCTTCCAACCTTCTTGCTCCCCCCACAACCCATCCAGCCAGCAACCCCCTCCCCATGACCCCCAGCCCTCCCTCACTGACCTGTGGCCTGTGTCCCCAGATGATCCTGAGCTGTTGGTGGTTGCATTGGCAGCAGCTACCACAGCTTGCCTGGTAGCGCTGCTGTACTGAAGAGCTGCCAGCCTCTGACTGGCATTGCCGCATCTGGTGCTGGGGAATGAGGTGGGCCAGGTTAGCCAACTGTCTGTGGTAGAATAATTGAGTAAGAGTGATCATTGTATCACAGGGAAGAATTTTCCCCCCGTTGGGCGGGGGGGGGGGGATGTTCAGGAGCGGACGTGTGCAGGCGCACCTCCGATCGGCGCCCCCGTGGGCAGATCAATTAAGGCCCGCCCAGCGTGACATCCACCAGGAAGCGCTATGCACGCTCCCTGTGCGGGCAGGGGGGATTCCCTAAGCCGAGAGTGCGGTCTTTCACGCATGTGCGCAAAAGAGCGCACTCATCTCTCTGAGGCTAAGTGCTGCCTCAGGGAGATCGGTGCCAAATTCAAAAATGTAAAATATAGACAAATAAAATTTCCCTGACATTTCCCCTCATGTGACACTGTCACATGAGTTGGGACACGTCCATCACTTTTAATTCAACATTCATAAAATTTTTTAAAACCTACATGAAAGCTCATCCCGCCTGTGGATGAGGATTGATGCTTTTTCTGAAGCCCCTCAGGGGTCCTGGCCTGCCCGCCAACCTTAAGGTTGGACGGGCAGGTCCTTTAACTATTTCAATTAGTTTTTAAATGGCCTCAATTGGCCGTTGACAGATCAACGGGCGCACAGCTGATTCGGCTGCACCCCCGCCGACCTGAAAATTGAAATGACATGGGGTGACATCAGCAGTTCCGCCCGACTTCATCCCTCATCTTTTTACGCGTCAGCGAGCGGGCCCCGCCCACCGCTCACCAAACTCAATATCCTGCCCATAAGGTTTAGATCAGTAATGGGGAAGAGCAACGAACAATCTAAAGTAGAACGTCCAAATTGAAAAAGAGTTAACTTCAATGGGAGAGGATCTAGCCAGGGTAAAATTGAACCAAATTTTTACAGGAAAACCTGCAACTGTAATGGGTGATCTTTAAGGAAAAATTGTTTCAGGTCCAGGCTAGGTACATTCCAACAAGAAGGGAAGGCAGGAGAACCAAAGCCAGGCTCCATGGATGATGAGGGAGATAGTGAATTTGATGAAGCAAAAAAGAGGGTGTATGATACATGTCAGGTGAATTCTTCAAGTGAGAGCCAGATTAGATGCAATAAATTGAGGGGAAGTGAAGCGGAAAATAAAACTGGCATCGAGGCAATATGAGAACTGGCGGTTAACATAAAAGGTAGCCCAAAAAATCCTCTACTGGCATGTGAATATTAAGTGAGTAGTAAGAGGCAGAGTGTGGCCTATTAGGGACAAATAAAGTATGCTTAGAGGCACAAGGCAAGGCGAGATTATTTAATGAGTACCTTATATCAGTGTTTACTAAGGAAGATGATGCTGACAAAATATCGGTAGAAGTAGTGGTGGTAGAAGTAACGAATGGGGTGAAATTTGATAGGTAGGATGTACTGGAAAGTTTGGCTATGCTTAGAGTGGATATGTTCCCTGGTATGGATGGCTTGCATTCCAGATTGCTAAGAAAGTCAGCGTGCAGATAATGGAAGAGGTTGCCATAATCTTCCAATCTTCCCTAGATAGGGAGGAGATGCCAAAGGCTAGAAAAGTGACAAATGTGACACCCTTGTCCAAGAAAGGGCATAATAACATTCCTAGTAACTGCAGGCCAGTCAGTTTAATACTAGTGGTGGTTAAGAGTTTTAGAAACAACAGACAAGGGAAAAAATATTAGGTACTTGGGGAGGTTTGAATTAATTAAAGAAAGCCAGCACTGATCTGTAAAAGGCAGATTGTGCTTGGCTAATCTAATGCAATTTTTTGATGAAACAACAGAAAAAGTTAATGAAGAAAATGCAGCAGATGTTATGTATATTGATTTTAATAAAGCCTTTGTCAAAGTACCACATTAGGGCTGGTTAACAAAATTGAGGCTCATGGAATAGGAGGGTCAGTGTCAGCTTGGATTTAAAAAACAGGGAACAGCGAGCCATAGTCAATGGTTGTTTTTGGACTGGAGAATGGCAGCCAGTGGTGTTCCCCAAGGGTCAGTCAAGAACTACAGTCTTTTTGTATAAATAAATGATTTGAACACAGTGTAAAATTTCAAAATTTGCTGATGATACCAAACTTGGAGGGTGATACCAATCGACTGCAACAAGACGTAGATAAGCTTACAGAATAGGCAGACAAGTGGAAGTTGAATTCAATACTGAAGTGTGTGATGATGCATTTTGGCAGAAGGGATTGGGAGAGGTAATACAGACTTAAAGGCACAATTCTAAAGAGTGTGCAAAGCGATCTGGGAGGCGCGGTTCATGAGCATAGATCTTTGAAGTTGGCAGGGCATATTGAAAGAGTGATTAGTAAAGCGTATGGAATCTTGGGCTTCATAAATTGAGGTGCTAAGTACAAAAGAAAGGAAGTTATGCTGAACCTTTACAAAGCTCTGGTAAGACTCCAACTATAGTACTGCATCCAGTTCTGGTCACCTCGCTTTAGGGAAGGTGTGAGGATCCTTGAGGGGGCATAGTGGACATTTACCAGAATGGGTCCAGGGATAAGGGATTTTAGCTACAAGGTTAGTTTCGAGAAGCTGGGGTTGTTCTCCTTGGAGCAAAGCAGGTTGAGGAGAGATCTGATAGGAAGTGCACAAGATAATGACAGGTTTAGATAAGGTATACAAAGAAAAGCTGTTCCCATAAGCTAATGGCACAAGGACACTGTTTAAGGGTTTCGGCAAACAATACAGGGGAACATGAAGAAGAGTTTTGTTGCACAGCGAGGGAGGGGGGTGGTGTAATGACCTGGAACTCTCTGCCTACAAGGGTGATGGAAGCAGAGACGATCAATGATTTCAAAAAGAAATTGGATAGGCTGTTGACAGAAATAAATTTTGCAGAGTTATAGGGATAGAGCATTGGAATGGGATTGATTGGACTGCCCCACAAAGAGCTGGCATGGGCTTGATGGGCTGAATGGCATCCTTTTATATCCGAATGAATCATTCCATGGCATTCCTTAATTTTAACCATCATCACCAAAAATGTAAGTTGTAATTTTGTCTCATTTCCGGTTTGCTGGGTTTTGTCCTGTATAAACTGGCTGCTGCATTTGCCTACATAGCACTTCAAAAGTAACTGATTGATTGTAAATTTCTTTAAGACATCTTGACAGCATGGTGAGGTTCTATATAAATACGATCATTCTTTCTCTTCCCGCAATGGTGCCAAAACAACAAACCAGTTGTTGCATGCCCTTGACAACTAAAGTAAGCGGGAGAAAGGAAGACAAGGTAATGAATGGTATAACCGAGTGGTACTAGTGTTAGCCACCTAATTCATATTCAAAAACATAGAGCAAAGCCTCATACTAAAGACCCATTCAATGGCTATACTGTAATCCAGTGGTTTATGACCGTTTTCTGTTTCAAAACCCTATAATATATTGCGAAATTCAGTGGAACCCCAAACCTCTCCCTCCTCCCCTCATATATATATAAAAGAAAAATTAAAACAAATTAATAAACTATGGAATGAATGAAACTGCAAAAAAGTACTAAGACTATTTTCCATTAAATGCAAGAACAATATATCTTAAAAAGCTGAGAAATTTTCAATTGACCTAAAAATTGTGCAGAACCTTTTAGCGATGCTCACAGCACCCCTTGGATTCAGGGAACGCTGGTTGAAAAACACTGCTGTAGTCCATATCCATGTTTCTTTATGGAGCTGACCCCCAGCTTTGCTGCATTTGATTACTTTGTTGATGTTAAGATGCATGGATAAGACCCAGCACTTTGAATTATACACAAAGGTTTTCAAACCTCGACTTTGACACCAGAACCTAAGGCCAGAATCGTAAAATGACGCCAGGTGATGTCGGGCATGCGTCACCGCGCATCATCCCGATTTTCAGTTCAGCTGGTGCGCACTGGAGTCGGCTGTGCGCCCGCCAAACTGTCAAAAGCCTATTAAGGCCATTTAAAACTAATTAAGAGAATTAACGGAGCTGCCGTCCAACCTTACGGCTGGCGGGCAGGCGAAGAGCCCAGGCAGCCTTCGCATTTATCATGAAACCTCATCCACGGGCAGGATGAGGTTTCATGAAGGATTGTAAATCAAATACATTTTTTAATTAAAATTCATTGACATGACCCAGCTCATGTGACACTGTCACATGAGGGGATATGTCTGAATTTTTTTTTCTTTATTTAAATTTTGCGTAATAAAGTTAAACTCTGCGCTCTTTCACGCACATGCATGAAAGAGTGCAGGCCCTGACTCATCCTACTCCCCCCCCGCCCGCAGAGGGAGCGCTTCCAGTTGCGCGTCACGCTGGGCAAGCCTTAATTGGCCCCCAAGTTCCCAATTCTCCATGGTAACATGAAAGTTATCATTATACATGGAAAATAGTAAGCATGCGCAGCACCATGCTAAAGCTGTACCCCATCTGCTAATGACTACTGCTCTGCGAGTGTTCCAATATGTTGACCATGGAAATAAATGAAACTAAGCTATTACAATTCACATATGAAGTGAAATTGAGCTTCAACATCCTCTCTAAAGGATTAACTCTGCAATTCCACACTCAGGAGAGTGCACAGTGGAAATTGGGGGCTACGATTTTAAGCACAGTTTCCCTGCAAGAAGCAAGGGTTGGTGGAATTAACTCCAGTCACAAAATATGTATTCACTCCAACAGTTATATGTCCATTGAACCAGTGTTATAAAATGTAACAATTTTCAAGCAGTAGCACATGGGGTTTTACATCAAGATTACAACACCTATTTTTTCAAGTCAAGCACCACTTTGGGTTCGCCACACTTTGCATCTGCTCTTGGTTAATGTTCTCAAAGGAATTTCGCATTTCTCCTACACCTTACTGCATTAAATGTGAGAATTTGAGCCTACCCATTCTGATTTCTGCAAACAATTCTTCCTTCTGTTTGATCTTCCCTTCAGCTGCCTCCAGCAACTGGTTCCATTTGTTCTGCAAATGTCATGTCAGCTTTTGAGTTCAATTTAAATGTCTGCTCATACCTCGTACACAGCTCAATCAGCCAACGCTAGCGTTGCCATGGCAATTATAAAAAGGTTGAAGATGAGCAAATCGGTTTGGACTTTAGGGACCGAGAGGTTATGCATTCACAAATTCAAAGACCAAGCCAAACAGCCACTTGGAAATACACCACCTCCTCCCCCAAGAGTGCATTGGAACACAAACAGGCCAATTGCTTTATGAGGAACTGCCTTGATGGAGAGGAAAAGAGAAAGTGAAGAAATATACACGGGGGAAGGCAGGGGTAAGTGACAGATTGGGAACTAGGTTTCTAAGGAAATATGGGCAACACGCAAAGTGTAAACAGTTGAAAAACAGTTGATACAATTATGAGGTTTAGAAGATTGTTATGTTTTGGGACTATGTCTTTAATTTGAGGTCAAATGAAGGGGGTCATGTAACCTGTTCTGAAGTCTGCCTGACAGCAAGTCTGGGTGATTTGTTAGAGTTTAAAGGGGGCTCAGATTATTTTACTAGGAAGAAGGCATAAGGTGTTTGCACTTGGAGACAAGAGCAGCAGACCTCATGCTAATAGGACTGTGAGTCTCCAAAGCCCCAGAAAAGTGTTGAAAATGTCAGGTTGTAAACAGTTGTCCTTTAAACTGCCCATTTAGTTCCAAAATGAAAGGGAGTTGCGATCTCAAGGATAGCTAATCAGCATTTCTACCTGGATACAAGACCCATGTGATTCACGTTACCATAGAAATGGGCTTTGAGAGGTGAAGGGTTTCCAAGATATCCCCTGAAGACTCACAGACACAGTGAGTCTGCCAGAGTCAAGGAAAGGGAGAGCAAGAAAAAGCAACAAGACCTTATGGATCACCGCACAGGAATGTGAGTGGGAGCTCATATTCAGATTGGAAAGACCAATTTTGTGGGGAGTTAAGACAAGGCTAAAAGATTTGCTAAGCTTTAGCTAGAGGGAGAAGTCTCCAGGAAATCGCACATCATGAAAGACAGTTCTGGAGTTAAAAGTCCAGGCTGGGAAAGGAAAAGATCAGAAGTAAACCTTCAGGAGCTAAAACTCTTTTTGGGTTGATTCTGAAAGAATTAAATTTCTACTTAAGGGACAGTATAATGTTTATCTGATAGTGGGTTTTCTTTCAGTTGTGTTGAAAGTTCCGTTCTGTAGTTTAAAGTATAAGCTGTCTACAGAAATAGTACTTAGCCAATAGTGTTTTTATTCTGCTTGTTATAGTAAACATCTTAAAAAGTGAAATCTTGTTGTGTCATCTGTTTAACTATAACCGGAAGTTTGAAGTTTTTATTGAAATTATTAGTCACTATGGAGACCAAAACAAATTAAGAAATACATTTAAAAAATCACATCAATATTCATCATCTGGTATGATAACATAGAAAAAAATACACAAATTTTTCCTGAAGTAAAAACAGTTTCTGGAAAAGAAATCAAGTTAAATAGTAAGTTAAAACAGTAATTATTATGCACCACCCACTCCTCCCTATTATTGGATTCCTGGTTCATTGTGAACAGAACACGACTAAATATAGGAGAACCAAGTGTTGGGCTGCAAGAGAAAAAGTCCTCTTCCCATCATCAACACCACACCACACCCCCTCCACCCCACTGCCACCACCCCCACCCCACTCCAGCCCCCCACCCAACCCCCCACCCCACCCAACTTTCTCAATCTCCTCAAGGTAACTAATAGTTCCCAATGGAGCTGGGGTGGGGGTAGTGAAGGTTTTAGAACATTCGGTGTCAACACTTCTTTTCTGTTTTAATTTTCTTCATTTCAGAAGTTCAAGATATAGGGTTTTTGAAGCTAGACAGCGTCAGCCCTGACTTCCGAAAGGACACATGCCTGGTTTACAGCCAGTTCCTTTGTATACTGTAATTAAACACTTCAAACTTTAGGAGCCAGTGTCTCCAGGCAGGTCCACTGTTAAGACCTAAGTGCAATTAAATCTAATTAATTTTCTTGAACAATATTCCCTCTGGACTGTACAGTCTCTGGCTGCAGTCACATACTAAAAAATACCATAGACATCATGGAAGATGGTGATGATGGTAATGTCACTGTGCTAGTAAGCCTGAGATCATGGTAACTGGTGGAATTTAAATTCAATTAATTAATAAATCTGGAATTGAAAGCTAGCCTCAGTAATGGTAACCATGAAACTATCATCTTTTAGGAAGGATATTTGACATCCTTCCCCTGTCTGCCTATATGTGACTCCAGGCTCACAGGAATAGGCCTTCCTCTTTACTGCCCTTTGAAATGGCCTAGCAAGCCTCTCAGTTTAAGGGCAATTAAGGCAACAAATATTTTTCAGCGACACGCACATCCCATAAAAGAAAAAAGAATAAATTCAGACCTCTGAAGCATCAGAAAATCCCTCCAAAAATGGGGGTCAGCCTTTACACTGAATATAAATATGAAAGGTGGGTGTGGGTAGTAGCATTTTGAAACATCATCTGCTTCCGACGTAGAATGGGCATGTCTTAAACTCTCATGCACCTTCGTAACAAAGTCCATATTGCCTGGTTGATCCCTTAAGCCTAGTTATGAGGTACTGGTAAGTGAAACATGCATTTTTGGGGAGAAAAATTGAGGCTGACTACAAATGCGAGTATAGCATGTTCTGGCTGGAAAGGGAGGGTTGACTTATACACCGGGTTAACTTATACACTGCATTTATAGTATATATAATCTTGTAACAAAACAGTCCCAGCTTCTCTTATAAAGGTCACCGTTGGTTATGAGTTCAACAAGAGATCACTGACAAAAGGAACAGATGGGAGATAAGATTTTTTACACAGCAAATTATGATGGTTTGAAAGGCACTGCCTGAAAGGGTGGTGAAAGCAGATTCAGTAGTAACTTTCAAAAGGGCATTGGATAAATACTTTAAAAAGGGGCTATGGACAAAGAGGTCAAATTGAAAGAACCAGCACAGGCATGATGGGCCGAATGCCCTTCTTCAATGCCATATGATTTAAGGCAGAATTTTAAAGCTTAGAACAGTGGGTTTGCAGTCGAGGAGTTCCCATAAAATTCCCCAAGTGGCCTTTGCGCAGCTCCAACCTGTACAGTGTGATCTGTTGTGGGTGAGGCCTAGGTTGGCCTGCCTGCCCCTTCCCCATTTGAGGCCCTAATGTGGTCAATTATTGGCTGCTTCCCATCAGGACTCCATTCTGAGACTGGAAGGACAGGTTCGGGGGCAGGGGGCAAGCTTGGCGGGTCACCCTGTTCGGGCTTCGGGTGGAAAGGGATTGCCTCCTCCAAGGGCCCTCTTTCCAAATCAGGGGACCCCTCCCCTGCCCCTCAAAGGTCTGCACCCCCAGCCCCAGCCTCTCCATCAAGGCTCCTCTCCCCACCGTGAGAACCCTTGCACTTAATAATCCTGGACTCCAGGACTCAGAATCAGGGTCTGCTTATAGAAGTCATCCTGATCACTGCTGCCACAGGAACTGCTGAGACTAGAGAGCTGCTAGCCAATCAGATTATCTAGCAGCTCTCTGAGATAGGGCTTCTGCCCAAATGAGGGGCGGAAGTCTCATCTCCAGCCAATTAATGCTCCTTGGAGCATTAGGTTACTTAAGGGGATTGTGAAGTCCTGAAAGATAATCTTCAATTTGCAGAAGTTACAATCAGAGATGCAGTCACCTCTAAGGAAAGTATAGATTAAATATGCATGCCTACTAAAGTGAGCTAGGCCTCACACAACAGCATGCAATTTTATAAACCCAATGATAGATTACATTTCTCTACATGTTTTAAATTGCACCCGGTGTGTGCATTGCATTATTTTTGACTATTTATCTATCCAAAAGTATGCTTATGCTGCTGGTGACATTATTGCTGCTGCGAATGCACTCAGCTGTCTTGGACCAGTGTTTGGCATGACATTACTTGAGATTTAAGGCTCAGAATTGCAATAAACAACAAAGTGTCTCATTTATTGTGCCCTTCAGGAGCTTTTACTTTCCCCCCACCGACTTTTCAGGTGGTGCGGTGGGAAACCCTGCCATCCAAAAAACCCTGCCCATAGAAAAGTTCAGCAACAACTGCTCCATAATAATTTCCATAATACATTTGCCAACGGATGAAGATCTGGTTACCCCAAGACCCCAAGAGGTTAACTATCTAAAACATGGCATTTACTGCAAGTAAATATTCATAGGATATAGCGAACTGAAACAGCCCCATCATATTTTTCCAGATCTGTAAGGGGACAATTGTAAAACAGTCAATTCAAATACGATTCCAACAAAGTTTACACCACAAAATCTTTAAGTCTTGTAATATATTCATATGTTACCCAATATGTGATGATGTTATTAAATATGTGATCTGGCCATCTTGATGTCCAGCTCTCATTGCAAGTGCCTCCTAATATATAACATGTCTCAGTACAAATTTTGACCAATATGATGTTATAAATGCCTCGTTCATGGTTCATGGGGATATTTTAGAGGTAATCTTTAGTTCTAGGGAGGTTAAGGTTTCACTGTAGAAAATGGGATAAATGGGATAAGCTAAAGCAGTTTGAAGACTATTACATTTAAAAGGTTGGGGCCATGTTGACTTAAGGGTTTGAAGGGTAAGATCAAAAGGCAGCACTTGGGCTTACTTAGCTGCAAAATTGAAGACAAGGGGTGGAGTTTTCCATTCTGAAGTCCAGTGGTGGGTGGGAAAGTCGGCGTGATTTCTGCTGGGTGGTAGGACGGGTGAACACACACAATTTTCTGCTTTTGAGCTCATTAATTATGCCATCAGTGAGGAGCTTGGCGAGGCCTGTGGTGGGGAAGGCAGGAAGTCACCCACGCAACTGTTACCTCATGGGGCCGAATGTCCTGGCTCCATTTTTAAAGGGCACGCAGACACACATTCACTCATTGCAGGCCAAGGACTCCGCACTACTCCGCCAGAGTCCTTGCAGCTATAGCTCATATTAGAAATGTTCGCAGATGTGAGCAATTGCAACCCGGGAGATAAAAGGGCACCTCCAGCATTGCCTTTTGCTCATCTCTAGGTAACAGCACCACCGGCAATGCACCCATGGTCAGGCCAATGCTCATCATTGCTGTGGTCCATGTTCACCAGACTCTTGACCTTATAGAATAGCTTGACCTTATAGCTTCCTCTTGCTCCTCAGGCCCTTACTCCTCATGGCCCTGTGCCAACCGGCGATGGGCCCTCCTGCTCCTCATCTGGATGAGAGACATTAGCAAGGCAGGATTGCCTGCAGCCTGTATCATCATCGCCTCAGTGGATGTGTGAACGAATTGAAGTGATATATTAACCAATCATGTCCTTTACAGGTTTCCCTCCATCTCAAAGCCAGCTGGCAAGTGCTTCACCTAGCCTCTCTCTCTAGACATGGCATCCCCACCCCACCCAGTCCAGGTAAAGGATATCCTGGAGGACCAGAGATGGGTGTTCCCCCTGTTCTTACATGAATACATATGGAAACATTGCTCTTTGATCAGGCTGATGAGAGCCATGTGAAAGAAGCCTTACGTGGACATAGGAACATAGGAGCAGGGGTAGGCCATTCAGCCCATCAAGCCTGCTCCGCCATTCAATATGATCATCGTTGATCATTGACTTCAATGCCTTTTTCCCATGCTATCCCCATATCCCTTTACATCATAACCACATAATCTCTTGTCAGCCATCACCTGGGAGGATGGAGGTTTGGAGTCATGAGTTGGCTGCCCTCCACCAAATGTGCCCCTTGCATGCATCCACCTCCCTTCCTCCCTTCATCCCTGCCTCACACTGCAGCCAGTGGCAACTGGCAATAAACAAATGGCAGTTCCACACCTCGCTGGAACCTTGATGTTATGAGACACATGAGTTGGGAACAAACCTGCTGCAATGTGGGCTTCGCCATAGAGAGGAGAGCACATTTGATCATCTTTCACATCCAAATGCCTCAACATTATTAGGGCATCCTTTTCGTCTGCCACTTGTGCTGACCTTGAACTTGACCCACCCGAAAAGACCCTCCTCCCACCTTAAGGGATCTTACTGACTGACTAACTGTGTAGTCAAGGCCAGTTTGGAAAAGCGGTGCATGTCATTTTTCAAATTCACTCCACCACCTTCTACCCTCCCCCTGTTACCCACCAACTTCCCCCCATCACATAGACCCAACCAATATCACCATTCCTCTCCCCTCTGTCACCCTTGAACCTCTACCTATTAGCCTGGACCCTATCATGATCCATCTCCACATGCCTTTCCAATCCTCAGAGCTGACACTCATTACCTTTCCCAAGCCCATCCTGCCCCTGCCCTCTCACATTATACAAGCCACTTGTCTTGTCCCCCTCTATGACCAACCCCCTGCCCACCCACAATGAGACGTTCACCTACCAGACTCTCACCCAGGACCTGACCTGCCACGTCACTCCATCCCAATCCCCCCCTCTGGCTGTAACTGTTCTCTCCTATCACCAGTACCCCGAGTTCTCTCCCCTGGACCCTACTGTCAACACCACCATCCCCACCCTCTAAGACACTCTCCCTCTGCTTCCCTGAACATTCCCCTCCTTCGCTAGATACTCTTCCCACCCTTTCCCCATAAGCCTGCCTCCCCTGTCCAGCTTTTGCTCCACGTTTCCAATCTAGTAACCCCCTTCCAGCCTTCACTGGCCTCCCTTGCTGAGTCTTGGCACAGCATTTGCTAATGGCACATGATAGGAGTGAAGTTATGGGGAGTCCCCAGTGTCATGAAAATGTAATAATTCTCATAATATTATTGTGATTTATTGTAAAGGTAGGTTAATAGTGGGGATTGGATAATCTCTCTGTGTGAATGTATGTGTGTGTGGGATTTAATTGAATTGGAGACAGCTGGTCTAGAGGCATTGATTCATCAACAAGAAGCTAGGTTAGAAATGCTAAATACGTAAACATGGTTGAAGTTTTAGAATGGGAAGTGTAAGGGAAATTTGCATTTTTAGATAAACCAGGGTAGTTTGAATTTCAAAGGGTGGTAAGATGTTACACCTAGCCAGAAGAAGCTAAGCCAAACAGTGTGCTTGTTTTTCCCAAAGGTTACTCATAAAATTAGTACTCCGAAAAGATTTATATTATGAGAAAGGTAAAGTTCCAAAGACATATCAAACAATGGAATTTGCATTAAAAAGGGATAAACATGTATAAAGGAGATGAGGCTATGTGTCAATCTAGGGTATTGTGCTGCTTTGCCTGGGTCTGTTTAAATCTATTTGTTTTTACTGTTGCCTTAAAGGAGGTGTAACTGGGAGCCAGATTAATTAGGGGTTCTAGGAGTTACTATAGAAGCAATTTGTAAACCTATGTATGTGCTTGAAATCATTTGTTTTGTAATTAAATGTTTTATTTAGTTTTCTAACACCTCTGAAGTCATGGCAGTCTTATTACTTCTGGAGTTCAGGGCATACATCTCAGAATAAAATATAAATTGCAAAACAACTGTGACGCATGGTCAACTTTTCCTCGTGGATTTGATCTGCCTGGCGCACATCATCTGACACGTCATAATACCAAGAAGGAGGAAGCAACATCTACGGACTTCAAAGTTGTGGAAGAGGTGAAACCCGCCAGATGCACACCATTTATATAGTCAGAAAACTGTACGTTCTAAATTCTCACAGGCGGGAAACTTAATTTGGAGGGCGAACCTAATTCTGGCAAGGTGGCCTTTTAATGAGATGCCAATGCAAGCAAATAGGATACCCAACACATCCTTCATCAGAAAGCTTCACCCACCTTTAGCCCACCTTGAAAGTCAGGAGAACAAAATTCCAACAGTTTATCCTACCCGCCAAATTAAATGCCCCCACCCACCATGATGCCCGCTGCTGGCAGGAGTGGAAAATTCCACCTAAGGTGTTCCCACTGCTTAGAAAGAAATGCAGCCCAGAGAGTTATTTTGCTTGGGAGTTAAAGCTACAATTAATTTAAAGGCATGCAGTGAGCCAAGGAAGGCTACATTTTCATAGCGATGGAGGAGCAAGTTCTAGGGTTTCAATTTATCTATGCCTTTGCTGTGGGAGCGAATGTTCTGAAGCAGGAGAAAAGGTGTTGCTTTTAGCAGGCCCCAGGCAGTAAAAGTGTTGCTGTTAGCTGGCACTGTGTAGTTAGGGCTCAGGAGAAGTCCTGGGGAGCTGAGAGGTGGCAGGAAGTCACTAGCTCCGTACTAGAAATGGTTAGGGCTCAGAAGAAGCCCTGGGAGCCATTCATAGCTTGGTGTAGCTAGGGGGATTGGAACTTGGTGAAATTCAGGGGCGATGGCAGCCCAGTGAAGCTCACTGGCTATTAAAGAGTTGAAATTGCATGAGTAAGTAGAGGTAAAAGTTCTGACTCAGAAATCCAGGGGAATGGAGTTTTGGGAGATGAGATTGAGACCCTGGGAGGTGTGCCGTCATTGAGGCAGTCTGAGTTGGTGCAGCTTTGAGGGAATTCAGAGGTTTGATCTTCGAAAGTGAAAAGTTAGGAGTCCCTCGTGAGGGAGACAGAGTTTCAATTAGATTGGTTGACTCACGGTGTTTACTGACATCTGGGTGGGTTACTAAGAAATCCATGGGACCTGTTTTGGTTGCATTTGCTATTTAATGTATAGAGTATGTGTTCAACCACAGTTTGCCTGTTAATTCAAATTTACCTCATTCTTAAAGTTTGAGTATAATATAGATTGTGTAAATTGCTTTATCTTTCTGACCTTGTATAGTAAAGTTCATTTTTCATTGTTCAAAACCCATGAAATCTTGTGGCTTTATTCACTGGGCAAGTGTCTTGGCTCTCAAACTTTGTTTAGTTTAAACAAAACAGAAATTACCCTAACCAGATATTAGCAAAAATTTGGGGGTCTTGTCTAGGATCATAACAACGGCAAGTGAGCAATTAATATGGTAAAAGTCAGAGACTGTTTTCTTGGAGCCTGTTCCAGCCAAAAAAAAATGAACACAAGTTTGCAATTTCACACTTTGAATCAGCTAATCACAAGATTGAAGGCAACATGAACTGCAAACACAGTGCTATTTCTAGCAGGAAAACAGAAGTATCTGAAAAGCACAATAAATGAGACACGTTGTTGTCTATTGCAATTCTGAGCTTTAAGTCCCATGCACTGTCATGCCAAACACTGGTACAAGTCCGAGACAGTTGGCTGCATTCTGAGAGCAACAATGTCACCCACAGTACAAGTATACTACTGGACAATTGAATAAAATAACCTAATGCACGCACCAGGTGCAATTTAAAACATGTAGAGAAATGCAGTATATCATTGGGCTTATAAAATTGCATATTGCTATGTGAGGTCAACTTTAGTTTAACTTTAGTGGAGATGCATATTTAATCTACCCTTTCCTTAAATGTGACTGCATTTGTAATTGTAACTTTTGCAAATTGAAGATTAACTTTCAGGACTGCACAATATCCTTCAGTAACCTAACCTGGAAATGCTGCTGATTATTGAAGTACCAAAAAAAAAACTCCCTATCTGCTTATTCACTGGAAAGTTTCTAAACTCTGTTTGAAATGCTTAGTGGTACTTCTGGACTCAATGCCCAAAAAAATTAAAAGGGGGGTTTATCCTCAATTGGAACTTTGGCAGTATATGCACAGTGTTAGCAAACCAATGAATAATTTTCAAAATTGTGGTGAAAAAGGGATAAACAGAGCAGGACTACTGTTTTATCTGTGTCAAATATTTAAATGTGGCTAGCTTTTCGCTGCACATTACTATCCTCCTGTAATATTCGTGAGGGTTAAACGGCCAAAATAATAGCAGGTCTCATTGTCATTGTCTGGGCCCTTAGTCTCAGCTTATGCTAGATTGAAATATTTTTAACCCTCATAAATGTTACTTGACAAGTGGCAAGTAACATTGTGCCACACAAGTGCCAGGCAATGACCATCTCGAACAAGAGAGATGCCAGAGGGATTTTCCGCACCTACCTGCCGCCGCGATCTTCCGGTCCCGCCGCAAGCCAATGGGCTTCTGGCTGGAGTGCCACCTCGCCCGTGGCGGGTCCCGCCCATGCCGGAGCCGGAAAATCCCAGCCTAGGAATCCTGCAATGACTAACCCACCATCTACAGGGCACAAGTCAGGTGTGTGATGGAATACTCTCCACCTGCAGCTCCCACAACACTCAAGCTCAACACCGTCCAGGGCAAAGCAACCCACTTGCTTGGCACCCTTTCCACAACCATTCACTCCCTCCACCACCGACGCACAGTGGTAGCAGTGTGTGCACCACCTACAAGGTGCACTGCAGGAACTCACCAAGGCTGCTTAGACAGCACCTTCCAAACCTACGACCACTATCATCTAGAAGGACAAGGGCAGCAGACACATGGGAACACCATCACCTGCATGTTCCCCTCCAAGACACCCACCATCCTGACTTGGAAATATGTCACTGTTCCTTCACTGTCGCTGGGACAAAATCCTGGAACTCCCTCCCTAACAGCGCGGTGGGTGTACTAACACAACATGGACTGCAATGGTTCAAGAAGGCAGCTTACTACCACCTTCCCAAGGGCACTTAGGGGTGAGCAATAAATGCTGGCCTGGCCAGCGATGCCCAGGTCCCATGAATGAATTTTTTAAAAAGCTTATTTCCTTCAATGCAAATAAGTTAAAGCTACAAAACCGTTACCATCATATTTCATCTGTCACTCAGCTAAGTGAGAGGAAAGGCTTATTATTAAAACCAGGAGGCAAAAGGAGAGGGGAGATTGATGAGGAAAGAGGAGAAAGAGAGAAGGATATATGGGGAATAGAGGAAATCAGGAGAATAAACATTATTTTGAATAACCTCTGAATTTTGTGCATCAGTTGTGTCTCAATTGGTAGCACTCTTGTTTCTGAGTCACAAGGTTATGGGTTTAAGTCCCACTCCAGGGCTTGAGCACAGAAATCAAGTACTGAGGGAGAGCTGCACTGTTTGAGATGCTGTTTGGCGGAAGAGACATTAAATTGAGGCCCTTTCAGATGGGTGTAAAAGATCTCAAGACACTATTTCGAAGAAGGCAGGGGAGTAATCCTGTTTTATTCACAATTCAAAATCTTCAGATGTAAACAGAAAACGAATTAACAAAGTTACCGGGTTCTAATAATATTTAAATCTAGCATACGTTCCAATAAAGGGCCCAGATACTGGCAATAAGACCTACAATTATTTCGGCCATTTAACCATCACAGCTATGCTAAAGAAGGCTTACTTCAAACACCCAGTAAAGTCAGGTCTTAATCCTAGTAAAACATCACAGATTTTGTCTTGGGCAGAATTTACATTTATTAGAATACAAAATGCAGAATAGAAAAAGGGTATTTTATCAAATTACCCTGTTTACTATCAACCAAGATTGAAGGACATAAATTCACTCTTCCCACAGAACAATATCACTTTCACTGCCCATCAAAATATGTTCACATCAGCTATAAATCTGGCTTTATTCACTGAATATAAAGTTGCATTTCTCTATAGTTACATTAAAAATATGGCACTAATTACTCTACAGCTTTCTCTTACACTTCACTAGCTAGTAATTAACACAATTAACCCTAAAACTGAAAATTCTTCCCTAATCCACATTTACCAAACATTAGGATTATGTCCTCTTGTTGCCTGATGCATATCTGGAGCTAAAGAGTTTTTTCTAATGTAGAAAAACACTTAAATCATTTTGTTAAATGTTTTTTCTTGCAAATAATGTAGCTTCAGAAACAATTCGCCAAGACACAAACTCCAAACTCCATTCTAGAATGAGATAGCCATTTCAACAGAATTAGTATGAAGCAGAAATAGAAAGCTCCATTTTATTGGTATGCTACTCTGAAAGCAGCAATACAAATACTTTTATCCCTTAGACTGCAAGGCTAGGCTCAGTCAGCAGCCATGCAAAAGGAAAGCTGTGTACAATCCCATTCCCTTTCACTGATTCCACAATTCAATGCCATCTCCAGTCTCCATAGCAACACCACCATATTGCTGAAAGCATGCTGTGAAGTTCTACTCTTTACATTCAAACTCAATCTTTTCACACAGATGAGAGATACTGCAGTTTTTTTATGGTTTTCATCCAGATTAGTCATTTTCAGATATATTAAGACAGGCAGTTGCTTCAGAATCAGGTGAGTAGGGGGAAGGGGTGCCCAATTTCAACTTGATTTACTATTTTTTTGCAACAACGCAAATGGATTTTTGGCTGTAGAATTAAAGGATGGTTTCTGCAAAGTGTCCATTCTTTCCCAATTAAGAAAGCACGACAAAAAAATAGAATTCATCTCTTGGATTTTCTGGCACATGTGCAAACAACTTAGAAGAAAAAACACCAGCCTATAGTGTCGGAAACAGTGCACCTAAATTTTGCTTTTTATCCTTTCTTTTAAAGGCTTGTAAGTCTGTTCTCCAAAAGAGAGAAAGAGATTCCCAGATAATTTTGTACATTTATTCTGCAAAACTGCATTAATGTATCTTTTAGCCTTTAAGTTTGCTTTATAAATTACCACTAGACCTCAAAATGTCCTTCCACAGCTTTTTGCTTCCCCATATTAAACTTCCTTTTCTCTTATAATCCTTTAGGAAATTTGTTTACTGCCATATCCATCCTCTTCCCCTAGTCATCATTAGAAGATTAATGGGAGAACAGTTCCTGAAATAGTCACGAAGAGTGAAGCTGCCATGATCAAGTGGCTAAAGCAACTAATGGGGAACCACTCAATGTACCAGTATGTCTGCAGAGATTTTCTCTGCTGTTGATGGAATAACTTTAATTAGAAAAATTAGTTCCAAAGCCTACCATTACACTGCCAAATGACAGCAACATGGGTGTCCTACCTTTTGTATGCATATGCAGTATAGCTTTGTACCATGGAGCTTTGAGCTTCACAGTTTAACTCTACATTACTATAATTTGCAGAGCTGTGGGTACAACATAACTTTGTTCTCAGATGAGAACTTATCCACCAATAAGGCATCTTACTCAAGCCTGCAAGCCTACAAATTTCAATCAGGACAAACTAATAAACTGGGCACATTTGATTAACTTATAAATAATATTTTTTCCAACCTACAAATAAGAGAGAGCCATTCCATGAATAGTGAGCTTTTGCCTGTTTCAGAAGTTCTCTCAAAGTCCTAGTTACCTTCACTGCCCCTCATTTCAACCACTGATTGAGATACCATTTTTCCTCTTAAGAAATCACAGGAATGTAATGAAGTATTGGCTTCACTCCTTTCATTGGCCTATCTTGGTTTCTTTCCAGGATATCTAGCTTTTAAACCCTTCTTCATTTTTTGACCACAAGACATACTTTGATAGCCTATGGACAGTTTAACTCAGTTGGCTGAATGGCTGTTTTGTGATGTAGAGTGACACCAGCAGTGTGGGTTCAATTCCTGTACTGGCTGAGGTTATCCATGAAGGTCCTGCCTTCTCAACCTCACCCCATGCCTGAGGTGTGGTGATCCTCAGGTTAAACTCACCACCAGTTATCACTCTTTAATGAGAGAGCAGCCTGTGGTCCTCTAGGACTATGGTGACTTTCACTTTCATGTTAAACTCATTAAAACATATTGTTCGGCTCCAATGCTAGCACAAAAACCGTTCCAAGCCCTTCCCCTATCCTTTCTCCAGAAGTCTTGCCTGCTCCCTAATTCTATTTTGCAGGTGAAATTTCTCTCTTAAGTAATTACACTCCATGATTAGTTCCAGCTTTAACAGGAGCCATACAGCTTATGCCACAGCTGTTACATCCAGAAACCCTGCTTCACAATGTTTTGTTTGCAATGTGCATATTTTATGCTTCATTGTAGGTTACAATGTTTTATTTTCCGTAAATCATGAAAAGAATAAAATGTACAAATTCACTAACTTTATCATAAATCAAGTCCCAAAGCAGTAGAACAGGAATTTTGGAGCTCAATACGTCAAAAATAAATATGCCAGGAGAAGACAAGGTTCCAGTTGGTTCAGTAATTTCACTGAACAAGGATACATTGAATGGCAGAGTAGACTTGATGGGCCAAATGGCCTACTTCTGCTCCTACGTCTTATGGTCTTAAAACTTGGCAGGCTTGCATTGTGTGTTACTTGTTAGTAAACATATAACAGGAAACACAGCAGTAAATTTCCACTGGCACAATTCACTGAAGAGTGGTCAAGTCAACACCAAAAATGAGCATTGCCAGTTTCACTCCTGACAAATTGAGATGGAAAAAGTGCAATCAGAGCTCTGTGTGCTAGCATCCAAATGCTACTGAAATTGGCCATGGTAGCTAACAGCCATCCGCCATCTGTTCCCATGGGATTCCTTGGGATCTCCTTAAACTTAAAAGATTTGAAAAGGTCATGTTGTACTGACTGCAGTAACACACCAGCAAATGTAAACCAAAGAGGCGTGAAGTCATCTCCACAGAATGGACAAAAAGCCAGCTCGTATTCAGAGTGTATATCTGTTACATTTGCACAAGGATGGCAGTATAATTAGCCTGTTAGAATTATAAACATATTAAGTCATTTGCTTCAATTCAACCAACTTCGTAGCCTTTGATTTCTCCAACAGATCTTTGCTATGAATCTATATGTAAGGTCACATGTAATATGGGAAAGGTTTTACATTCAGTAAGGATTTTTCTTGAACACCATATCAACTTTTCTCTTTGCGTTTTCCTTTCTCTTTCATTTTTTTATCACTGTCCCTGTGTCTTTCCTTGCAGGTTCTAATAAATTAAAAGAAAAAGTCACTCCACCCAGAAATGGCTCCATAGGAGGTCATTCGGCCCAATGTACTGGTGCTCCCTGAACAATTCCGCCCGTAACCCCATATAAAGGAGTATTCAAGGATGATCCCATACACTGAGATGCCATACTTAGCAGGAAAGTTTGAACAGACTGGGGCCAATTTCTCTAGACAAGAAATGGCTGGCAGCTGGCAGGTCTTTAAAATCAAGAAGTGGCTTGATAGGTAGACAGACATTTCCACTTGTCAGGGATCAAAACTTAGCGGCACAACTATAAGATAGGCACCAACAAATCCAAGAAGGAGTTCAGGAAAAACTTCTTTACTCAAAGTGTGGTCAAAATTTGGAACTCACTACCATACGGAGTAGTTGGGGCAAATAGTGCAGAATAGACAATGTTAGATAAGCACCTGAGGGAGAAAGGAATAGAAGGGTGTGTTAATAGGATTAAGATGCAAAAGAGTGGCGAGGGAAGCTGGCATGGGACATAAACACCAGCATAGGGCAGTGAAGTTGAGCAGAATGGATTGTGCACAGCACAGAAACAGGCCAAAGAAAATATACTAATATCCCACAGTACATCAATGCCAAAACATTGAATAATGATAGAATATATTTAGTGGTGCAGGTGCAATTTACTGGTTTGATCATCAGTCTGTGCTAATTGGCCTCGTCTCAGGGAAGCATAACAATTTGCATTGTTACAATTGGCTTCAAGGCACCAAACTAAGGCTTGCTGGGGATGGGAGGAAATCAGCCTCAACACCCAATCCTAATCACTATGCAGTGCTGCTGGATGTAAAGTGGATATGTCATGCGTGGTTAGAATAAGCTCCGTTAAAACACCATCGACGGTTCATTCTGCCTGGCACTTGGGCGACGGGTGGAGAAGGACGGGAAGCCACGGGAGCCAAGGTCCACCGAGGACCAGCGCCTTCAAGAAAGGCGGAGGGAGAACTGGACGGTGGGAGAAAACCCGGCCAGAATGAAAACGGATTCAGCACCGAGCGAGTTAAACTGATGCAAATGGGTGGCCTTCTCACTAAATGCTACAGCAAGCAGGACTGCGCATATCCACTGAGCTCAGATGACATCATGTTCATCAATTTCAGGCTGCACCAGAGCAGGAGAGCCCGTTCACAGGGCAAGCAATGATTGGCTGATTTGCACTTTATCCTTGCAAAATATAGAAGTTATTAAATATTTAATCACTTTATCACCAGGCCAATGAATCCGCGATAACTAACCCGATTCACTAATTCACTGGGATATGGTAGATCACCTTACCTTCTGCCACCCTCCCCAATAATATCATCTGAAGCCTAAAAAGAGGCAATTGAAAAATGTGACGTCTCCCCCCCAACCTGACTGAAGTATATTTGGATTACCTTTCTCCCCCACCCGCCCCCTGCCCCCGTTGCCATATCCACCTCCCTCTGGATGGTTAGATTCCCAGTAAGGCTAATGGAGATCCTGAATTCACTCTATGATTTTCCGCTTAAAATGCTAGATTGATTTTTTAATATATATGTATTAGATACGGCGTTGTCCGGAGTTAGAGTTGACAATGAAACCGCTACCAATCGAAATCTTTCCGAAAGACGAAGCAGGACTCGGATCATCCAGAAACCAAATTACAAAAATCTCCTGTTGGATGGTTTTAAAATGGTTAATGTAAAATAAAAGACAATGGTTTGTTCAGTCCCTGCATAATCACACTGGGCATTTCACAACGCCCCAGGCACACCGATTGTGCACTGACAGCAGAAACGAAGAACTGAATGAAAGCGATTGTCCTGCTAACAAAAGCGACAATAATCCATTAAATCCCCACAAAGGAACTTTAATTTCCACAAATAAAAACTTTCACAGGGTTGTTATTTTTCAGACGGGCAATTTTTTTTTTTTAAAAAAACCTACCCCTAAAATTGTGACTGTGTCGTCGCCTTTAAATTTCGGGATGAACTGGTCTCCTCTTAGGATTTCTGCTTGGCTCAGCGGCCTGAATCGACACATTACTTTAATGCTGCATTCAGCTGGGTCCGCCATCTCTCGCCTTTTAACAGTAACACAGGGATCACAACCAAACCTCCGAGGAGGCAAAAAAGAAAGAATATATCCAACGCAGGCAGTGCGGGAGCAACCCTTCCCCTCTAGCTGAACATGGCAGCAATCAATGCACCACAATCCTCTCCAGTCTCTGGTGATGCTATAATTTCTGCATCGGAGCTGCAAAATGTATTAGCTGAAATTTTAACATTTAAAAAGAAAATAAACTGGTATCAGCGTCTTATTATGCTTTTTAGTAAAAGAAATGAAAACAGCACTTCACAGTCGATGCATTAACTTCTCAAGGTCAATCAGTCGTCCCTCCTGCAACGGACAACGATCCTTGTCGGTTTTAGCATCTGCATCTCTAGCTTCTCCCGGCCATCTCGCATCAGCACCAGCCACCTTCTCCTTCGCTCCAGCTACTCTACTGTCCTCAGGGTTTTCTGACATCACATCATTACCTCACCACCGGCTTCAAAAGCTACCCCCACCTCCCCCTCTCGCGATACCAAAGGTTATTGGGAAATGCAGTTCCAACAAATAGATTTGCTGGCAAAGAAGTACACACTTCCCAGTTTCACTGGTGAGACACTTCACTGCATTCAGTTGCTTCCTAAGTCTTCCCCGTACCTGTGGATGGAGGCAGAGTAGGTCAGAGGGAAAGGGGGAAAGGGAAAGCCTTTGGGAATGCTGAAAGCAGAGCCCAGTTCTTACCCCACCGCCCCTTACTCCGTGCTATTGCAGGCTAGCAGACAATAGGGTTTGCATGGATCCAATGAATAATTTAGTGCCTCCAACTTAATGTTAAAAGGAATTAGAGATGGTTGTTCGAAGGTTGATAGATAAAGGAGACCTTAATATGTCACAGCTCATTGTTTTCACATTTCCCAAGACCGAGCTTAAAGTTTATGTGGAAATTGAACAGCACTTTCCTGAGGGACTTATCTGCTCCTTCTGCTTTAGTTGTGTTGGCATCCCAGACTAATATCTGTATTCCGTCAACATTTGTATGGGTAACTCTAGCCAGACCAGGCATTAGGTGCTGAAATGGAAGTCCAGATAATGAAAACCAATAAATGGAAATGAGCTAAAGATTGGCCTTGAAGATTTCAAGAGATGGGACTGATTGTTTCCTTTGACAGCTTGTCCCATTGTGGGATTGCCCTTGGGAAGAAAAATTGTTGGTGCAGTCTTGGAAACAAAGGCCTTTGTAGTTTGTGTGGATGGTTACCTTGGGCAGAATTTTGCCTTCGGTTGGCGGGCGGGCCCCACCTGCTCGGCGGTGGGCGGGCAGCTGAACTCCACTGCCGAAATGGGGCCGGCTGCCATTTTGAATGGGCAGGCTAATTAAGGCCCACCCTGTGGCCTGCCCGACAGGAAGCACTATGTGGGTGGGAGGGAATCCCCAACTGTCAAAGTGTGCTCTTCTGCGCATGCGCGTGAAAGAGCGCACTGCTCCCTGAGACTAATTGCTGTCTCAGGGAGGTTAGTGACAGTCTAAAAAACTTTAAAATTAGAAAAATTAAAAAATTATTAACATGTCCCCCTCATGTGACAATGTCACACGAGATGGGACATGTTAATAAATATCACATAAAATTTATTTAAGTTCTTAAAAACGGACATGAAACCTCATCCCGCCAGTGGATGAGGTTTCATGTATTATCAGAAGCCCGCTGGGGCTCCTGGCCTGCCCGCCAGCCTTAAGGTTGGACGGGCAGGGTCTTTAATTATCTTAATTACTCTGTCAATGGCCTCAATTGGCCACTGACAGGTCGGCGGGCAAACAGCTGATTTCGCTGTCGGCCCACCTTCCTAAAAATTTAAATGAACCGGGATGACGTCGGGGGTTTCTCCCAACATCATCCCGCGTCATTTTCCCGACGGCGAGCAGGCCCCGCCCCCAAATCACCGATGGGAAAATTCTGGCCTTTGTTTTTTGTCATTGCCGAAGGGCATCAGGTATTTGTTTCTGTCAGATCCCACCAGTCCATTCCATGTTTTATACAACATGGTCAGTCTGTGCTATGGCATGACTATTCACTTCAGTAGCTGTGGTACATCTTTTTATGCCCATAAGTTAGAAATAATCACACATTAGAATCAAAATGCTACACATTTGTTGAGTGTGTTTCTTGCTGCTCTCCATGTGTATGGTAAACTGATACATTCTTACTCGGCCCATGTCTGCAGTGCAGCAGTGAAACGTGGAGCCTCAGATGTACATTCTCATTAAAATTAGTTCCTATTTCTTTTCAAATCATATAACAAGTAGGAAAGAGGTTCTGGAACATTTTAGCTAAATTAAAATCTGAGATTTTATGGTCCAAGTGCACATGTTCAATTGTTTGTGATGGAAATATGGGACATTGTAAGGATTTGGACTTTATGTTAAACCCCAGAGCAAGAAAATTCTTGCCAAGGAATAACCCATATTGGCAATAAGGACAATCACTAATTTAGAGTGCAAGCTAACAAGGTTGATTGGACAAAAAAGATTGATACTTAACATTTCATTGATCAAGGCATGGCATGATACACAAGTTCAACACGTGTCAGTCTGTCTTTCCCATGGATTCTGGGACTTCTGGGGCCTTCTCTTCTGGGTTCGTTGAACCTCGTCTCTTGGCTCACGACGTCCATTGAGATTTTAGCCGACTTAACTCTAAGATACATACAAATCTGTTTGCATCTTTAAGATTTCAACTCTAGTGGATTCTTTTCCAACTCACAACTTCCCACTCAACCTTAACTGCTGAAGCTACACATTTCACATCTGTCTGCTGACCGCGCTCTCTCTCTCTTTCTCGCTCTCTGTGGTAGAAAATTCTTTCTAACAAAGACTGTGGCTTTCACAAAATGACTAAGATTGTACTTTACCACTGATTCTCCCAAGCTAAACTTTGACTCACTGATTCCTTGGTAGCTAAGTGGTCTTACATTTTCTGTTCACTCTCTTTTAAAGCAATTACTTTAGTCCAGGAAATCCTCTCTTTACTGGATCCACTGATCTCTAATGCTGGATTCTTATGGCAATCCTCAGGCCTGTGACAGTTACTTTCGTCACTAACTAAGCCTAATACTGGGCCTTTATGGAAACCCCACAATCTGTGATAAATACCCATCAACTGGCAATGTTCTAGGCAAATGCTAACTTCATAGCAAGTCCCCTACTCCTGGCAAGTGCACTCCCATCAAATGCCCTACTCCTAAATCACTCTCCCAACAAATGCCCCCCAGCAAGTGTCCTCTGACAAATGCTAACTCTTGGCAAGTGCAAAGACCTCAGTGAGGCACCCCTATTTTTTATTCATTTTTTGAAGATAGCTTTGCAACATTTAGCCCAGAAATGTGTGCATGGATCAACACATCAATGACTTCTAACCCAATAGTTGCAACTCTTGACCAATGGGAAGAGTGCTCCTAGCATCCCCACAACATTCTAACCTTAATTTATATCTCTAACTGGAGGTCCTTGGAGCAATCGAGACCCAAGACAATTCTTCTAGCCAATCAGCTTTGCAGCCTTGGTGTCAGTTTTAACCGCTAAACTACAACTTGCATCTTTGACTGGAGGGCCTGGAACATCTAGTCCTTGTTGCAGTGTGTTGAATACCATTCGGTAGGTCTTAGTGAAGGCTTCGTAGCCTTAAATAGGTTAACTATGTATTTAGCAATTACAATGACTATGCACATGTATATAGCAAAGGATTCAGGCTAGGAGCTGTTTCCATGCTTACTTCTGCATATGGTTCTGTTCAACACTAGATTGACCCCTAGGTGGTGGGTCATAGGTTTTCTTACAACACTGTGTGGGCAGTACTGTACTCAGAACCATATTAACCATATATGTGTCAGACCTTTATACTACAGTCCTCAGGCCACCTTCCTGGCCAATCAGCAGTGTAGCTTTGGTTTCTCTTTACTGCTAAGCTAGCCTTGCTGGGGCCCACGTGTGAAAATGTGTCCTAGCTATAACTTCAGTTCGCTTCCAAGCTATGTTGGCACTTAAAGAGATGCCAACTTTAAAGCTTTCTTAACAACATACCCCAAAATTCACGAATCATTCCAATATACATACAAATTAAAACTTTTCATCAGTAAACTTATGTACAGTACAATTGGATAATTCAAGCCTTATTAATTACACAAATGTGTTAATGAGGTGAAGTCTAACACAGTCATGAATTTGGAGTAGGGGCTTTTTTGTAATTGGTCAGATGAATAAAAAAGGCTTGGATTTATATAGTGCCTTTCATGACCACAAACATCCCACAGTGCTTTACAACTCTCCAAGCCTCTTTTGACAGCAGCTTACAAACCTGCAATCTCTATCACCTAGAAGAACAAGGGCAGCAGATGCATGGGAACACCACCACCTCTAAGTTCCTCTCCAAGCCATACACAACCTTGACTTGGAATTGTATCAATTGTATTCCCTCCCTGTTGCTGGGTCAAAAACCTGGAAGTCCCTCCCTAACAGTACAATGGGTGTGCCTACACCACCTGGACTGCTGCAGTTCAAGAAGGCACCTCATTAGCACCTTGTCAAAGGCAATTAGGGATGGGCAATAAATGCTGGCCTTGCAAGCAATGCTCACATCCCATGAAATAAATAAGGGAAAACTAATAATGCATTTTTGAAGCGTAACTATTGTAAAAATGTAGGAGATGCAGGAGCCAATTTGATCACAGCAAGCTCCCACAAATAGAGATGTGATAATGACCAAATAATCTTTTTTCTGTGATGTTGACTGAGGGGTAAATATTGGCCAGGACACCAAGGATAACTTCGATCAGTTAGCTAGATGGATAGAGTGCAGTGCAGAATGACAGCAATGGCTTGTGTTTAATACCCATACCGGCTGTGATAGTTCATCGAGGACCCAAGTTTGATGTGGAGTGGTGTCCCTCAAGCTATATAACCACTTGGTCCCTCATGGAATGCATTCATATATGCTTCAGAGTCTTGGACAACTTACAGGAGGCACTTCAAAGTACTGGAGAAATACAACCAGTGGTGCCTTCACAAGATCCGCCAAATCAGATGAAAAGGAAGGCAGTCCAACAGCAGAACCCTCTCCCAAGACAAATGCCCAGTATCAAGGTGCTAATCACTCAAATCACTGGGCAGGACATGTAGTTTGGATACCTGACACCAGACTGCTGAAGCAACTGCGCTACTCGGATTCCGGTTGCAGCACAACACTCTCAGGAGGTCAGCAGAAACGCTTTAGCATCCGTGAGGAGATCAAACATCTGTCCTGACTCATGGGAGTCTCTGGATTGTGATCGACCCAAATGGATTGATCCAGGATGGCACTGAAAACATTGAGAGACTTCATCAGGAACATGCAGAGTTGAGGTGTTAGAGAGAGCGCATTAACCTCCAAACAACCCATCTACCCAACCCTTCAAGCACCCACCTGCCCTGCTTGTGGCAGAGTCTGCAGATCGTGCATTGGACTTAGCAGCTAGCTCAGAACCCATCAAACCAGAGTCACCCTCGATCCTGAAGGGACTACCTAAGAAAAAAGAGAGGAGAAAATGATTAATTATCTTATTACCTTATAACTGATATTTAGTTAGAGTAGATTAATATAGTGTGCAGACTGAGCACCAAGGTGAGATTTACTGTAGATCCTCTCAGAAATTAAGAACAGCCCTGTAATCAGAAATCAAAGTTGACAGGGCAACATCCAAACTAGTCTTGGAGGCCAAAACAATGGAACCAGGGATCTCAATTTTCCTCACATCAAGTAAAGGTAATCCTGCCAACAGTTGGAACTTGAGTTGTATGTTGCAATCTCTATTTTTCTAGCTTCTACTAAAGCGGCTGTTACACTTCAGAGTTCCAGTTAGATTGACAGAGTAGCCTGAAGGTAGCTTCATTAGTTGTTTGGTAGTACAGAACTTGAGGTTTGCTAAAAAGAGACTTTTTTGTTGAAGCTTTTCATCTTGCACTCATCAGGACAAAGCAGTAGTAATAGGGGATTCATTATTAAGGGGAACAGACAGGTGTTTTTGTGGCCATAGACATGACCCCAGGATGGTATCTTGTCTCCCTGGTGTTAGGGTCAAGGATGCCGCAGAGCAGCTGCTGGACATTCTTTTAGGGGAGGGTGAAAAGCCAGAGGTCGTGGTCCACATTGGTATCAAATGACATAGGTAGGAAAGAGGATGAGGTCCTGAAGGCAGACTTTAGAGAACTAGGAAGGAGATTGAAAAGTAGGACCTCTAAAGCAGTAATCTCAGAATTACTCCCAGTCCCATGTGCAAGTGAGTATAGAAATAGGAGAATTGAGCGAATAAACACAGGGACAGAAAGCTGGTGCAGGAGGGAGGGCATCAGATTTCTGAGGCATTTGGACCTGGGGAGGGTGGGACTGTACAAGCTGGATGGTCTATATCTGAATAGGACTGGGATGAATATCCTCACAGGGAGCTTTGCTAGTGCTGTTGGCAGGGGTTTAAACTAGATTAGCAGGGGGATGGGAACTTCAGAGCAGGGAACTGGAGGCAGAGAATGAGTGTGTGACTGTGAAAGACAGAAGCAGCACAGATTAAAAAGTGATACAACCAAGGAATTTGGCAGTGTTAAACAGTATGTATGTAAATGCAAGGAGTATAATAAATAAAACCATGAGCTAAGGGCACAGATAGACACATAGCAGTGTGATATCATCGCTATAATGGAAACTTGGCTTAAGGAGGGGCAAAAATGGCAGCTCAACATACCTGGGTATAGGTTTTTGGGCCGGGTATGGAGGGGGTTAAAAAAAGTGGGGGTGTAGCATTATTGGTTAAAGAATCAATTACAGCTGTGAGACGGGATAATATACTAAATGAAGTATCAAATGAGGCCATATGGGTTGAGCTCAGAAATGAAAAAGGGGAAGCCACACTGCTAGGAGTGTACTATAGACCCCCAAATGTGGAAGGGAGTTAGAAGAGCAAATATGTAGACAGATTGCTGAGTGAAAAACAATAGGGCAGTAGTCACCGGGGACTTCAACTACCCTAATATCGATTTGGAGCAGTGTAAAGGGCACAGGGGGTGCAAAATTCTTGGATAAAAGCAAAATACTGCGGATGCTGGAAATCTGAAACAAAAACAGAAAATGCTGGAAAAACTAAGCAGGTCTAACAGCATCTGTGAAGAGAAAAACAGTTAACATTTCAAGTGCTTGAACTCTCTCCTCCATTCTCACCCCCATTTTTATCCCCTTCAATATTTATTTTCATTTTTTATCCACTTATTTTTATTTTTATTTATTTTCATTTTTATTCATTGTTTTATCCCCACCTTTTATCCTATCTTCAATCTTTTTTCCCACCACCGTCACCTCCCCCACCCCACCCCCACAAGGGCCATCTGTCACTTGTTCATGTTGTTCTTTCCAGAGTGCTTACCCTTGTCCTGCTATTATCACATTCTGTTTTCTGACCTTAATGCCACCATCAGCACCTCCTCCAGTCAGTACCATTATCATTAACACCCCTTTGCCCTTTTGCCCATGACATCGCTGGCAATCTCTCCTTTGCCTCAATCTATCATTGGCCTTCTATCCAGCTTCACCTGCTCCAACCCGGTTAAGCAATATAAATTTAATCACATCTTTACTTCTCTTTAGCCCTGAAGAAGAGTCATACGGACTCAAAACGTTAACATTTTTTTTTCTCCACAGTTGCTGTTAGATCTGCTGAGCTTTTCCAGCATTTTCTGTTTTCGTGCAAAATTCTTGAATTGATTCAAGAGAACTTTTTTAGCCAGCATGTAACAAGCCCAATGAGGTGGGGTGCAACCCTAGATTTAGTTTTAGGAAATGAAGCTGGGCAAGTGGATGAAGTGGCAGTGGGGGACCATTTTGGAGGTAGTGATCATAATATAGCTAGATTTAGCACCATTATGGAAAAGGACAAAGATAGAACAGGAGTAAAAGCTCTAAGTTGGGAAAAGACAAATTTTACAAAGCTAAGAGGTGAGCTGGCGAGAATGAACTGGATACAGCTATTAGAAGGAAAAGCTATGTCAAATCAGTGGGAGGCATTCACAGTGTAGACATGTCCCCACAAAGAAAAAGGGTGGTAATACCAAATCTAGAGCCTCCTGGTTATCCAGAAGCATACCAGCCAAGATACAGCAAAGAAAGAAAGCTTATGACACTCACAAAAGACTTAATACTGTAGAAGGCCTAGAGGAGTATAGAAAGTACAGGGGTGAAGTAAAAATGAAAATTAGGGAAGCAAAGAGAGGATATGAAAAAATATTGGCAGATAAAATCAAAGAAAATCCCAAGGGGGAGAATTTTCTCCCCATTGGGTGGGCTGGCTGGGGCCGGGGGCGGATGGGCAGGGAGCTGATCGCCGCCCGTGATTGGCTGTGCACCGCCATTTTGCATGGGCGGGCCAATTAAGGCCCGCCCAGCGTGACGCACACCTGGAAGCACTCAGTGCTACCTGTGTAGGTGGGGGGGGGCGGAGGAAGAGTTGGGGTCCGCACTCTTTCGCACGCAGGCACGTGAAAGAGTGCAGAAATCTTCCTGAGGCACGGAGCTGCCTCAGGGAGATTAAGTCCAGTTATAAATATTTTTAAAATAGAAAAATAAAATTATACAGACATGTCTCCTCATGTGACAGTGTCACAAGAGCTGGGACATGTTTATGAATTTTCATCAAAATTTTTCTTTTATTTATAAAACCTTCATGAAATCTTATCCCACCCATGGATGAGGTTTCATGATAAATGTGAAGGCTGCCTGGGAGCTTCGGTTGGACGGGCAGCTATCTCAATAGGGCTAATTGGTTTTTAAATGGCCTTAACAGACCTTTGACAGTTTGGCGGGTGCACAGCCAACTCCGGTGCACGCACATGCCAAACAGAAGATTCTGTCCATGATGTTTTAAAAGTACATTAAGAACAAAAGAATAACTAAGGAAAAGGTAGGGCCTAACAGAAATGCACATGGTAACTTAGGGATTGATGCAGAAGATGTGGGCAGGGTTCTCAATAAGCACTTTGTCTCCGTCTTCACTAAGGAAAGGGATGATGCAGACATTCTAGTTAAAGAGGAGGAGTGTGCAATATTAGATACAATAAGCATAGTGAGGGAGGAAATACTGGAGGGACTGTCATGATTGAAGGTGGATAAATCACCAGAGCCAGATGGATTGTATCCCAGGCTGCCGAAGGAAACCAGGGAGGAAATAGCAGATGCTCTGAGGATCATTTTCCAATCCTCATTAGATATAGGCGAGGTCCCTGGAGGTGGAGGTGTGTGAATGTTGTACAATTATTTAAAAAGGGTGTGAGGGATAGACCAGAAAATTATAGGCCGGTCAGCTTGACTTTGGTGGTGGGTAAATTATTAGAAACAATTGTGAGAGACAAGATAAATTGTCACTTAGAAAAGCACGGATTGATCAGGGATAATCAGCATGGATTTATTAGGGGAAGATCTTGTCTTTTTTGAAGAAGTAACAAGGAGGATTGATGAGGGTAGTGTAGTAGATGTTGTTTACATGGATCTCAGTAAGGCATTTGTCAAGGTCCCACATGGCAGACTGGTCAGGAAAGTGAGGCCTCATGGGATACAGGGAAATGTGGTAGGTTGGGTCCAAAATTGGCTCAGTGACAAGAAACAAAGGGTAATGGTCGATGGATGTTTTTGTGAATGTAAAATGGTTTTCAGTGCTGTTCCACAGGGCTCAGTGTTGGGGCACTTGCTGTTTGTTGTATATGTTAATGATTTAGACTTAAATGTGGAGACATCATTGGGAAATTTGCAGATGACACAAATATTGGCCATGTAGTTGATATTGAAGAGGATAATTGTTGACTCCAGAATGATATCAATGGTTTGGCTGAGTGGGAAGAAAAGTGGAAAATGGAATTCTATCTGGAAAAGTGTGAGGCAATGCATTTTGGGAGGGCAAACTAAGCAAGGGAAGTTATTGAGAGCAGGTGAGGAAGTGAGACGCCTTGCATGTCCACAAGTCCCTGAAGGTGGCAGGACAGGTGGACAAGGTGGTCAAGAAAGCATATGGAATGCTTCCCTTCATTGGGCGAAGTATTGAATACTGAAGCAGGGATGTAATGACGGAACTGTATAAAATGTTGGTTAGGCCACAGCTGGAATTTTGTGTACAGTTCTGGTCACCACATTACAGGAAGGACATAATTGCTCTGGAAAGAGTGCAGAAGAGATTTACAAGAATGTTGCCAGGGCTTGAAACTTGCAGCAATGAGGAGAGATTGGATAGGCTAGGGTTACTTTCCTTAGAAAAGAGGAGGCAAAGGGGTGACCTAATTGAGGTGCACAAAATTATGAGGGGCCTAGATAGGGTGGATAGGAAAGATTTGTTTCCCCTAGCTGAGGAGTCAATTACCAGGGGCATAGATTTAAGGCGATTGGTAGAAAGATTAGAGGGGACATGAGGAAAAACCTTTTTCACCCAGATGGTGGTGGGCATCTGGAATTCACTGCCTAAATTGGTGGTTGAGGCTGAAACACTCAACTCATTTAAAAGGTACCTGGATCTGCATCTGAAGTGCTGGAATCTGCAAGGCTACCGACCAGGTGCTGGGAAGCAGGATTAAAATGAGCAGCTAGTTTCTTTTTTCTCTTTTGGCTGGGGCAGTCACGATGGGCTGAATGGCCTATTTCTGCACCTTAACTTTTCTATGGTTCTAATTCACAAAAAAATACAAATGTTGGGTAAACAACATATTTATACCATATGAGAAGAAAGTGCTGAGTGGTTAGTAAGTGGTCTCTGATTGGTAGATGCGCTACCATGGAGATTGCACCAGTTGATGGTGAGGGACAGTTAACTGCCAAGCATTGTCTGAAATTTAAACCAGACTCTGAGTCGCCAAAACTTTGCCCCGGGGAATAAGCCTCTGAATAACTTTCACTTATTTTGTTTAGCTGAAACAGGCACAATGTATGTACATATCCTTTCTGTCTGCAAAGAACAGGGTTCTGTGTATTAATATGTGTAGCTTCCAGTACAAATAAATGCGCCACACTGCGAGCCCAACTGACAATATTAAATTGGTTGTCAGCATAATTCTTAGCATGCTGAAGATCATTTAGCAAATGTTGTCCAATTGTGGAATCACATCTAATTTTGAACATTGTGCTTTGTGTTATTTAAGAACGGTCTGGTTTGGCATGGTCTGTACCTTGCCTGTTGTAAACAGCAGCTAGGACATGTTGTTTGATACGATCCACCAGTCTTTGGGACGTACGGCCTACAAATCCAGCATCACACTGACACTGAAATTCATATACCACATTACTCATTTGTGTGATAGGCAGAACGTCTTTTTGGCTTGACGACAGTATTCTGTTAGTGGCGAATACCACTCGTGTTTCTACTATGTAGCAGCGCGTGAAACAGACAGCTTCACCTGTTGCTCAAATTTTTGAGATACCTTGCCCTTCCAGGGTAACCTGAGGTAGACTGGGTATTTTTCAGGACCGAAAGTGATGACCTTAGGCCTGTTCATGAGTTTGCGTGATATACAGTGTGAAATGATCTGACCACGGTAGCCGGGGTGAGCGTTGAGCCCGCGAGGCTGGGGACATGGGGAAAGGAGTCCTGTGCGGGTGGAGGGAATCCCATGTGGGGTCGGGGGGGCGGGGAATACCATAAGGATGTGGTTAGCTGGAGGTGGGGGGATTCCACTTGGGGATTAGGGGTGTGGGAGGAGTCCCATGAGGGCATTAGGGGTATGCAGGGAGTCCCTTGGACAGGGCGCGAGGGTCAATTTGGGTCTTTACACAGTTACCCAGGAGCTATAAGAGTTTTCAATTCTTCCATTTTTTTCATTAGCTATTGATGTAAACCTGTCGGAACCATCGAAAGTTTGTGATTTAAATCACAGTTTCGGATGGTTGCCAGCACAGGGCAATTGCCCAGAGGCAATTTGTGCTTTTGGACAATTGCCGTGCAAACCCTTACCTATGAAGTTCCAAGATGGAAGCACAACTTTGGGGTAGTCCCCCCCCCACAAATCCGACACTGGTGCCCCAAATCTCCTGATCATTAGTCTGGACCGCTGGATTATTAGTCCAGTAATATAACCACGATGCTACCACTCTTTGTGATCCTACAGGCTCTCTGCATGCCTTCAAGGGAGAGCTGGACTGATTTTTGAATGGAATAGAGATCACATTACAAAGAAGGGTAAGTGTTCTTATAGGTAACACTTGGTCTATGTGACCCCTGGACTGGTTGCAATTGCCTGAGGGTGTTGAAAAATAATTTTTATGAACATTGTTTTCTTTATTGGCTTGCTGTTTTGTCACCTCTCCAAGGGGATTACAAGGTTACTGGTGAGCCAGAGGTGGGGATGATTCATGGTCTTCCCATTAACAAGCTGTGGATAGGCCTGATGAGATAGCTCATTTTATCCTGCCTGTCAACTTCATATGTTCGTAGAACCAAGTTCTTTTGACTCTCCTGAAGGTTTTCTATATTTGCACTTCTACATTTACCTTCTTGGTTACTCCTGAGGTGCTCTCAAGCCACTTTCACTAATCCATTTGTTCTTGCAACCATTCTTTCTTTGCTTGTCATAGGCCCAACTTCTTTTTCAACTGAGGCGTCACAGATATATCTTCTCCAGGCAAATCTAAACTAACAAGCCTATTTTTTTCTCCAATTAAAACCTTCACGTGGGTATCCCAGTACATATTAGCTAAGCAAAATTTATTGCAAAAGCTTAGATGATCCTAAGGACTCTGGATGTTAAATAGGGTTGCCCAACTGTGAATAAATATATTCCTGGAGGTTTCATCACATGACTTTCCGCCATGCTCCAGCCATTAGTCAGCCAACACATCCATCTTTGTGACATATTCCCTTCCTATGCCAATTGGAAAGCAAGACTCATGACCCAATTAGATGATGCTTGACTGTCAGCCAAACAGTCTTTTTTTCCCTCCCACTTTCATTATTTTTATATTTGTTATAGAGGACTGTTCAAAGAAAATGACACAAAAAAAAATCACTTTTAATTTTCTGATGATTTTTCTCCAGGGTTGCACACAGGGCAGTGTCCTGGAGATTGATCTTCAATTCCTCCAAGCCAACCCTGGAGGGTTGGCAACCCTAATATTAGAAGAATAGGCAGAAAGACCATTTTATCTTCCTGAACAGCGGGTGAAAAGTTAAATTCCACTTAGAAGCCCCAAAGCAAAAGTGAATAACATTATTAAACATCTGAAACATTCTGTAAAACTCCCCAGCAGGTTCAGTGTGATATTTAAGCAGCACTATCATCTATCAATTTGAAATGACGGAGACTAAAATGTCCTTGGTGCCTCTGAACACAAGATTTTGAATTAAATTTACATTTGTTCCTGTTATTTTAGAAAATTCTTAAAGCCCTGAGAATTACTGCATTTCACCAATATCCTTTCAAGCCTAATTAGAGGAGGACTATTTCCTTCAGTTTACTAGGTATCCCTTTAGAATTGGTAGTTAGGCTCCAGTTAACTTTGCCACATCAAAACTGACAAGGGTCATGTTATCATTAAGAATTATTCAAATTCCAATCCTGCTCACTGAGAGAAGGATTGCCTATTCTCTCATTTGTAGTGTGAAACTATTTCCTCTTACAGAATTCAACTTCAGGGTGAAATTGGACCCCATTTTGTAGGATAAAAATTGGGTGCAAAGAGAAGGAATTTAGGGGGATAATGCCCCCATTAGCCTCATCTTTAGCCTAGGCTGCTGGATTATTAGTCCAGTAATATAACCACTATGCTACCACTCTTAGCTCAAGAAATACAACTGTTACGATTTTGGTTCAGGCATTGGAGAGGCATTGCTGGCAGCTACCTAAAATTGGCATTAGGCTCACTGACTTTGCTATCAAGAGTTATGGTAGCATAGAGGTAATGTTACTGCATCACTAATCAAGCGATATAGACTAATGAGATGTGAGTTTAAATCCCACCACAGCAGCTTGGGAATTTAATTGAATTAATTAAACAAATTTGGAATTTAAAAGCTGGTATCAGTAACAGTAACTACTGGATTGTCATTAAAAACACATCTGGTTCACTTAGGGAAGGAAATCTATCATTATTCCTTGGTTGGGGGCTCCAGACACACAGCAACGTTTTTGACCCTTAACTGCCCTCTGAAATGACCTAAAAAGCCACTTTGTTTTATTGAATAGGTGGATCACCACCGCCTCCTCAAGAGGTATGAGGGATGGGCAAATAAAAGCTGGCTATACCAGCAATGCCCACATCCCATGAACGAATAAAAGCAAAATTGAGGATTCAGCCCAGGAATTTCTTGTCTGCTGAATCCACAGGCACCAGGATTGCGGTATTCAGGATTACCAGGTTTACAAGTGGCCTAACCAGTGACCTTACTAAAAAAGCTAAATTTTAAACAAGCGCTTAGTTGAATGTGGAGCCAGGAAGAGCAGGAGCGCTTCTAACTTCACATTAAAACTGCAGGCTACCCTCACAATTTCCTCACCTTCCACACCCACACCCATAATGCCCCCTCCTCCCCCAACCCCAGTCACACCTTATATCCTTGGTTGGCATTCTGGTTGGCCAATCTTGATACCCTCCCCCGTGGCCGGCAAGCTGCCTCTGGGGCCTCAACTGCCACTCTCAGCTCCTCAATACAATACCAATGAGAGCAATAGATTGATTTGCCATGATGCTGCTAATGGCCTCAGGAGAGTGAAGCATGCATCAGTTCCAGATTGCGTCCAATTCAGGCTGGATTTAATTCCTAGGCCATGTCCCTGCTTGGTGGTGGGAATCACAGTTTGTATTGAAATTAACCCTGCAGTGGCAAGTTCACCACAATCTCTTCTATACCAGATAGGCAGATAACATAGCAAGAAGAACATTTAATGAAAATGTGGAACTAAAAGACAATACAGTTAACCACTACAATTCTACCATCATCACTATCCCTCTATTTCACATATTTTGACTAAGTATAACACTTGACGTTTATCAATGTTGAATTTCATTTGCCAAGTACCTGCTTTATTGTATAATTGATCTAAATCCTTTGCAAATTTCTGATACATCTTCTGTCTCCACTGCACTCCGTATTCTTATGTTATTAGCACATTTGCCCTCCGGTGGTCACACTTCATGTGTGAGCCTTGACGGTGTTGACAGTCTGTCAGCAGCAAATTACTTGCCCTTCCCTAATGTCAACATATCTGCAATTCCAATCGATGTTGCTGGAAAGGAAACAGGAGTGCGGTCAGCTCATCAATTTTCTCCTCCTTAACTGAGGGGCATTCCCCTTAGCACGGCTCTGAAATAAGCAGTGAAATTTGGGATCTTCCTGGCCAACTGCTTAGTCGATCAATTCACTGAGACATTGGGAGGCGAAGCTTTCCACTTTTTATTCAGTTCCCTCCTCACCACTGTACACCATCCTGGATTCCTGTGACTCCTTAGTTTAATCAGAAACCTGTGGAACCTCGCCAAAGTTTTCTAAAATCCTAACCGAGCTATATCATGGTGGGGATGAGAGGGTGGTGAGGGGAGGGGGTTGGGGGGCACAGTAACACCATAGATAATGTAGTCAAAGAAGACTAAGCAGCATTTCAACCTGGGGCACAATTAAATTATTCAACATTAATTCCTATTGTTCTGGCACGTTCATGTTAAATGCTCCATGTCTTATGTTTTGACATTAGTGAATGCAAGATACAAGCTGGTTTCATGTGAATGCTGTAGTAGAATGACCTGGTACATTATGGGACTGAGTACAGCATGTCCCACCAGTGATGTAAGAAGGCACCTGACCTAGAGCTTAGGTCAGCAGTGTAGAGCTAGGTAACAACATATTGGACATGCTAGGGAGTCTTCCCCACACCTTATCCTCTACTGTAAAAATGTACATAGTTCAGTAATGTTAATAAAGACTTCTTGGCAAAATCTACAAGACTTAATGATGTCTAAGCAGTATGCAGCAAGGGTAGTGACAGCCCAACAAAGCAAATGCTGTCAGATTACCACAAGGTACTCACCATAAAAAACAAGAAACGTTGGAAATACAAAATTAAGTGTTAACATCTGCACATGTTGAGCCATAGGCCTCTGGACAATGACACGAGAAGCTCCAGACTGAGGCTGCTCACCTACTATACCCATACCCCATTTAAAGTAGTTTCGAATAGCGTTGTTTCGTTATTCACTAGTTAACAAATGACAACCCACCACGCATCCCATTGTAAAATAGTTGGGAACTTGATGCAAAAGTCTTTTTGTAACCATTTATGTAGTTATTGGCTGGGTGAAACAATGAAAGGGCTATTTCCCCATTCTCTGCAACTTTTGGCTTGGTCTTAGTCATCATCCCCACCACGCCCACCACCACCACCACCTTGGAACATGCTGTGAGCTGTTGTCACCCTTGCACTCTGACAATTTGTCCTTCCCTCCCTCCCCCAGCTCTCAGGCTATTCCTCACCCCAAGCGCATACTAGGCCTCCAGCCAATGCTTCTCCTGTCGACAGCCAAGGACAAGTTCAGCTGGATCCGCGTCAAGGTCTCTGAATGATCCACGGCAGTGGGGGAGGAGCAGCCCATGGCCACTGGGACTCTCACTCAGTTGTCTTGCATGTTTCCAGCCCCAGGATGTTGACAGGTGGCTCTGACCTAAATTACCAACACTGCATTCTGAATCTCTCAGGGCTCACTGAAGCACCGAATAGCCTCCAACAGAGGGCTGTGAGGAAGACAGTACTGACCAGCACACCCATCCCCTAAAGAGCAGTCACTAGCACCACAGGATAAAGATGTCTGAGGTCGAGAAGCTGTCCAGTTACCAGGAGAATATCAATACCCTGAGCAGCGGTACATGCAGAAGCGGTGACCCTCACCTTGTTAATGATTGTAGAACAACCTGGAAAAACAAAATATGTTCTTTTTGACTCTTTGCCACATCACTCGGAATGTGGAAGATTTATCTACATTGTGTTTTGTTGATTTCATGTTTAAGTTGCGTATAGGGGGCCGAAAATTGTGGGTTATAAAACATCTCTGGATATTACATATGTTTAAATGGGAAAACTTGCTTTGATATAAGTAGTTTTGGTTTAAGTTGTGGTTTGCTGGAATGTATCTACTACTTAAAATGAAGTATTCATATGGTTTAGCCCCCAAGATATCCAACTTTTATTCTTTCCGCTTTGGAACTGTTTCACTCACTTTTAAGCCATTTCACAGCTTGAATGAAGTAATCTTCGTGCATTGGCCATTACTTTTCAGCTCATTCCAATTTAAAACAAATTTTTCCAGGTTATCAAAGCCATTCACAACTCCCCTTTCTACTAGTCCTGCAATCCTGTCACCTTGGTGGTTTCCAAGCTCCAGTGGTTTTCCTCCCCAACACCCAACTTCCAGTACATGCAAATGTGCCACACTGTGACCCCAGCTGACAATCTTAAATTGGGTGTCAGCGTAATGTTTAGCACACTGAGGATTATTTAGCAAATGTTGTCCAATCGCAGAATCACATCTAATGTTGGACACTGTGTTTTGAGTTTTGCAAGCATGGGCTGTTTGGGTACGGTCTGTACCTTGCCCATTGTGAACAATGAAAGGGACATACTGCTTGATATGATCCACCAATATTTGGGACATGCAGCTTACATACCTAGCATCACGCTGGCACTGAAATTCATATACCACATTACTCATTTGTGTGATAGGCAGAGCGTCTTTTTGGCTTGACGGCAGCATCCTGTTAGTGGCAAATACCACTTGTGTTGTTACTACATAGTAGCAGCGTGAAACAGACAGCTTCACCTGTTGGTCAAATTTCTGAGATACCTTGCCCTTCCAGGGCAATCTGAGGTAGACTGGGCACCTTGGGCCCATTCATCGGTTTGTGCGATATATAGTGTGAAATGATCTGATCAGAGTAGCCATTATTCTGCAGGATGTCATTGATGCGTCCTATTTCAGCATCAAGCTTGCATGGTGAACAAATGGTCCTGGGCCCATTTACAAGGTTGCTGATATGGCCAACCTTATAGCGCAATATGTGTATTGACCAGTGAAGGTCGGTTGCGGTAGACCATGGTAGAGAACCCCCTGGAAGATTTCTCAACTAGTACTTCAAGGAAAGGGAGTTCTTTTGAGTGCAAGATGAAAAGCTTTGACAAAATGTCTTTTTTCAGCAAGATTTAAGTTCTGTATCACCAAACAACTATTAGTAAACCTTAAGACACTTGTGTTTTGCTTTCACACTACTACACAATCTCACTCTAACCAGCCTTAGCAGCTCCCTGCAGAGACATATTCTCACATGTACCCTCTGCTCTAGTGACACTAGTTTACTCCATTGTTCATCAATCACTCTGCCCCCCTATTAATGGCACTCCTCTTTCAGCCATTAGTTCATTCTATCTGCTTCTCGCTGATAGATCCTGCTGCCTTTTCATTTATCTCCCTGCGTTCACAAATGTCCTTTATCGCCATATCGCTTCAACTTGTCTTTTCAATCTCCTTCATTTTCTCTGTTTCTCCATCAATTTTCTTCTTCAAAGTAACTGGGAGGGACAGATGGCACTAGTATAGAAAATGCTAAGTTAATACGTGAAGTCAGGGTGAGGGAGAAAGTAACAAAATCTAAATCAGGGTTACTATGCATGTATGTGAATACACAGACTACAGTTAATAAGATTGAGGAGTTACAGGTGCAGATTGTGATGTGGAAATATGATGTTGTGGCAATAACAGAGACCTTGCTCAAGGAGGGACAAAACTGGGTGTTAAATATTCCTGGGTACAAGGTGTTCAGAAAAGATAGGAAAGGAGGAGGTATTGGTTAAGGAGAACATTGCAGTGCTGGAGCAAGAGGACATCCCAGAGGGTTCAAGGACAGAATCAATTTGGCTAGAGCTAAGGAACAAAAAGGGTGCAATTACATTGCTCGGTGTAGTCCTCAGACTGCCAACTAGTGAGAAGGACGTAGAAGAAAAAATCCGCAGGGAAATTACAGAGAGATGCAAGCATTATAGGGTAGTTATAATGGGGGACTTTAATTACCCAAATGTAGACTGGGACAGTGGTAGTATGTAGGGTGAAGAAGGGCAAAAGTTCCTAGATTGTGTTCAGAAACATTTTCCACAGCAGGATGTGTCCAATCGAATAAGAAGAGACACACTGTTGGACCTGTTTCTTGGAAGTGAGGTGGGCCAAGTAAATCAAGTGTCTGTGGTGATGCATCCAAGAGACAGTGATCATTGTATTGTATGTTTTAGGATGATGATAGAAAAAGATGATAGGCAATCCAAGTAAGAATAATTAACTGGATGAGAGCCAACTTTGATGGGGCAAGAAAGGACCTGGAATGAAAGATTGGTGGGAAAAACTGTAGCTGAACAATGAGCTACCTTCAAAAAATAATTGGTTCAGGCATAGTCAAGGTATATTCCAATGAAAGGGAAAGGTAGGGCAAACAAATTCAGAGCTCCCTGGATGAAAAAGGAGATAGAAATTAAGAAAAAGAAGAAAAAATGTGCTTATGACAGGTACCAGATAGAAAATACATTTGAGAACCAAGAGGAATACAGAAGGTTCAGAGGGGAGCTGAAAAAGCATATTAGGGAATTAAAGAAGGATTATGAGAAAATACTGGCAGCCAACATAAAGGGAAATCCCAAAATCTTCTATAGGTATATAAATAGTAAAAAGGTGGTAAAAGGAGGAGTAGGGCCGGTTAGGGACTTAAAAGGGGATTTACAGATAGACGAAGGGGCCACGGCTGTAGTTTAAAATGAATACTTCACATCTATCTTTACCATGGCTACCCAGGCCATGGTGACAGACGAGGAAACTCTGTCACTAGAAGGGTTCAAAATTGTTAAGGCGGAAGTGTTGAATGTACTTAAAGTTGACAAGGCACCGGGGCCGGACGAGATGCATCCAAGGATATTGAAGGAAGAGAAAGTAGAAATTGCAGGGGCGCTGGCCATAACTTTTCTCTCTTCCTGAGGCTCAGGGGAGGTGTCAGAGGACTGGAGAATTGCAAACATTACGCCTTTGTTCAAAAAAGGTTGTGAGGATAAGTCCAGCAATTACAGACGCCGAGTTTAACTTCAGTGGTGGACAGGATTCGAGAAACAATTATTTGGGATAGAATTAGTAGTCACTTGGAAAAATATGAGTTGATAAGGAAGAGCCAGCATGGGTTTCTAAAGGGGAAATAATGTTTAACCATCTTGCTGGAATTTTTTGAAGAGGTAACAGAAAAGGTCAATGAGGGTAATGCTATTGATGTGGAGTACATGGACTTTCAAAAGGCGTTTGACACAGTGCTACACAACAGACTTGTGAGAAAAGTTATTGCACATGGAATAAAAGGGACAGTGGCAACATGGACACAAAATAGGCTGAAAAGTAGGAAGCAGAGAGTAATGGTCAATGGATATTTTTCAGGCTGGAGAAAGGTTTGTAGCAGAGTTCCCCAGGGGTTAGTATTGGGACCCTTGCTTTTCCAGATATATATTAATGATCTAGATCTTGGTGTGCAGGGGACAATTTCAAAGTTTGTGGATGATACAAAGCTTGGGAGTGTTGTAAACTGTGAGGAGGATAGTGTGGAACTTCAGAAGGACATAGTAAAGTTGGTGGAGTGGGCAGATAGGTGGCAGATGAAGTTCAATGTGGAGATGTGTGAGGTGATGCATTTTGATAGGAAGAACATGGACAGACAATATAAAATAGGGGGTGACATTTTGAAGGGGGTGCAAGAGCAGAAAGACCTGGGTGTATTTGTGCATAGATCATTGAAGGTGACAGGACAGGTGGAGAGAGCATTTAATAAAGCATATAGTATCCTGGGCTTTATTAATAGGGGCATAGAGTACAAGAGCAAGGAGATTATGCTGAATTTATGTAAGACACTTGTTAGACCCCAGCTGGAGCATTATGTACAGTTCTGGTGCCACATTATAGGAAGGATGTGAGCACATTGGAGACAGTGCAGAAGAGGTTTACCAGAAGGTTCCAAGGATGAGAAACTTCAGTTACGAAGATAGATTGGAGAAGATGGGACTGTTCTCCTTGGAGAGAAGAAGGGTAAGAGGAGATTCGATAGAGATGTTCAAAATCATGAGGGGGCTGGGCAGAGTGGGGGTACAGGGAAAAGGCAGGGCAATGGCACTAGGTCATAATGCTCATTTGAAGAGCTGGTGCAGACATGATGGGCCAAATGACCTCCTTCTGTGCTGTTAAAATTCTGTGATTCTGTGAAGTAAAGAATTCGAAGACATTTGTTGGATGAGACAAAAGCCCTGATGAGTAGATGTAAATGAGCCTGTGGCACTATTTGAAGAAGACAAGGAGTGTTCTTCCTGTGTCAAAATCAGTGCCTTTTCCCCATACCCTGCAGATTGTTTCTATTCAAATAATCATCTAACGCCCTCTTGAATTCCTCAATTGAACCTGCCTCCACCACACTTTCAGGCAGTGCATTCCAGACCTGAACCACTCATTATGTGAAAAAGTTTTTTCTCATGTCACATTTGCTTCTTTCGCAAATCGCTTTAAATCTGTGCCCTCTCATTCTTGACCCTTTTACATGCAGGAACAGCTTCTCCCTATCTCTCACTCACCCAACATCACTAAAACAGATTACCTGGCCATTCACCTCATTGATGTTTGTGGAAACTTGGCTATGTGCAATTTGTCTAATGTGTTTCACTATTTAACAATAATGACTACACTTCAAGAGTACTTCAGTGGCTGTGATGTAGCTTGGGCCATGCTGAGGTCATGCAAGACACTATGTGAATGCAAATTCTTCTATTTTATACACTGATAATTATAATCTGTAGTTTTAAGTACATTTGATCATTGTCTGTTGTACTTCTTCCCTTTATTTTGGTCAGTCCTCTAAGGGGGCTCATACGTTGTCTTTCAATTCTGATCCAGGGTCTCTGAAACATGAACCTAGACCTTATTTTTATTACCTGCTGTGTATTTTGAACATTTTCTCTTTTTATCTTACAACTTCAGCATTTACAGATTATGTTTAAATCTCCAAGGTCAAGCATCAATATGCTTATTAGCATATTAAGTATGACAAGCAAAGAGTTGCATTTATACAGCACCTTTCACAGCTACCAAACGTCCTAAAGTGTTTTACAGCTAATGAGATTTGTTCCTATAGTGAAGTTACTGTCTTAATTTAGGAACCACAGCAGCCAATTAGCATACAGAAAGCTCCCACAAGCAGCAATGTAATAGTTAATAATTAATATTTATTGTGATGGAATGGGGGATAAACACTAGCCTGGACACCATGGATAATTCCCGTGCTCTTCTTTGAAATAGTGGTATGGGACCTTTAATGCATACCCTATGAAGGCAGAATGGGTCTCGGTTTAACATATCAGCTGAAAAATGGCACTGCTAGACATTGCAACACTCCCTCTGTACTGCACTGGAGTGTCAGCCTTGATTTTTTTGTGCTCAAGTCCTGGAGTGGCACTTGAACCCACAACCTTCTGGCTAAACCAAGAGTGCTACCAATTGAACCACAGCTGACTGAAGGACAGGTTGTATAAACTAGACTTGTATTCCCTTGAGTGCAGAAGATTAAAGATGATCTAATTGAGGTGTCGAAATGACTACAGGATTTGATATTGTTTTGATCCCCATGGGGCCCAATAAACTAAAAGAACTGGACTTTTGGAGCAACCTAATGGAAGAAAGCAATAGACAAGATTTCACTTTTTATAACTTTTACTGTAACTATGAAACCAAAATCAACATAAATTAAATACAAATTAACAGGCAAATGGTATTCCATATAAAGTAGAAATTAAATAGCCAATACAACAAAGATAGATCTCCCTAGATTTACTAGCACATATGGTGCTATGTGAGGCCATAAAGTCCTTCAAACATCTGTCTTTCTTGGGTAGAGTTCCAGCTCGAGTCTCCATGCAGGATTTAACTACTGATCTCTTCCAGCAGTCTCTCCCAACCAACCCGAGTCCCAGGGCACGGGCGGAATCATCCCAGGTTTGCACTAAGTGCAGGAGCGGGAGGGAAAAAGTACGTTTTACCCGTCAGCCAAAATGGCGGCTTTTCACACCATATCATCCCAATCCCACCTCATTAAACATGCATTCCCAGGAAACATGCCGTTTCGATGGCGGGTAGGCTCTCATTTGTCCACCACAACATCACCTCACCACTTCCTGACACCGGATGCCATATTTAAAATGCGCACATACCACTCAGCGCTTCCAGCCCAGGACTGCTGCACAGAAGAAAAGGCCCCGAAAGGCAAGAGGACTGCAGTCCCCTGGGATTAATGACACGTCCCTCAAGTGCCTTTTGCACACCTTGGAGAGCCACTGTGATGCCCTCTACCCCCGTTCTGGCCACAGGAGGGGGAAGCAACATTACCAACCTGGCTTGGGAGGCAGTGGCAGCAGTGGTTAGTTCCAATGCCATTCAAATGAGGACAGCCACCCAGTGCCGCAAGAGGTCGAATGATCTCCTCCATTCCGCCAGGGTAAGTCACACTTCCTATTACTCTCAACTCACACACTCACAACCCCATCACACATCCACAGGGATCTCACTCACTGCCAGTTCAAGGGACATCACCATTCACTCTCTCACACACACCTCCATTGTCCTCATTCCATCCATGGGACCACTCACCACCCATACATGCCAGGCATACTTATCATCTGACCTGGCAGGCATCCTTCTTGCACTCTCCCTATCTGTATTATACAGAACAAGCTGGCACACAACAAAAGGGAGGGGTTGCAGATTGGTGGAGGAATGCCTGAAATCAAGGCCCTCACGGACTTTGAAAATCGTGTCATCCAGTTGGCCGACGAGGATCTGAACCATTACTGTGCTGACGGTGAGGTTGGCGGTGCCCTACCAAGTGGGGATCTAGCAGTGCACCGTCCATCAGACAACCATGCTGTGAATGATGCGTCCGGTTTCACAGGCCACTGCCATGCACTGATTATATCTCATTGCTTTCGCATGCACATCTAGGAAACTGCCTAAGGAGTCCATGACCCAAATAAGCCCCAAAGACACCTCGGAAGAAGAATCTGAAGGCACCCTCATTGAAAACCCTCACAGCGCTTTCCACACCCTCCACCAGCACAGAAACACACACCTCGGTGGGACTTAGTTCTGGAGTAGCTTCAGGATTACAATTTGGTAAGCATATCGCACTGTCTGATCCACAGCAGGTGGAGGCAGGGACTTCCCAAGTTTCAGACACTGAGAGAACTGCTGGAGGCCAGAAATCTGCTGAGTCCGAGTCAGATGCCGAACCTCTGGACTCAGTCATACCTCAGTTGCTGGCACTGCAAAGGCAAGCTCGGGAACATCAGGAAGGGATATCTGCTGCACTCCTCAGATTGCAAGGCACAATGGAAGAACCCGTCAGCCTTCACTGTAATGTGATAGCAACGGAATGCCAACACACAGACGTCAACGTTGGTAGGATAGCAGCCGCCATGGAAACCTTGGTCCAGGACATCGTTCCTGAATTGCTGTGCGGCTGAACTCTATCACTGATGCTGCAGTTGGCCTCCAGCAGTATCAACATGAGAGTGGTACAGGGCAGCTCTACCTCACTCCAGCTTCCCCTTCTCCTCAAGGAGTGAGCCAGAGCGCTTCGGGCACCCATAGTGAGAGAGATCAGCAGGTGCGCATCCCCGGGGCCATCCACCTGGGTGACTCCAGGAGTGTTCGGCCCATCCAAATCTTCTCTTCCTGTGACTCTAACAGCTCCAGCTCCACCAGCCGAGGAGAGTCCCACTGCCACAAGGCAGGACCCGAAAGCAGGCTGAGGCCCTCCAGGTCTCGGCCCTCCAGAAGACGTCTGCCAAAGTCATCACAGACAGGGTATAGCAGTCAGCAGGCTGCCTCCACCTCCACTGTGGATGTCAAGGGAGCACCAAGACATGGCAACAGATTTAGGAAAGTTAAGAAGATGTAAGTTGCACAGCCTGGGCATGGATGTTAATCAGTTGTACATAAAGTTCACTATTTTGAATAAGCTCCCAAGAATGTCTCTTTGCCTATAGCTCCTTGTTCTGATGAGCAGTGCTGGGGCACTCAGATGTGAAACTTTGGTTCCTGCACAAGATAAGGTAGGTCTCTCAGTCCAGGGCCTCTTCCCTGTGCTTTGTGCAGCCTTCAGGCCAAAGTGATGGTCCGGCTTCACACTCACTGGACACATTACTGATACCTCGATGGTGCTTGTTATTGCTGCCAGAATGTCGTGGGCAGGTGTCACAGAGTTCCAACATTCTCTCAGTGTGCTCGCAGCACCTTTAAGGTGGGGCTGGCCCCCATCTCTTCGGCATTTGTAACCGGTGACGCTGTGCTCCTGAAGGGGACAGGTGCTGAAGGCTGATAAACGATCAGGTGCATTTAAAATTTCACAGCTGCATCTCCATGATACGACCCTGATCAAAGAGTGCAAGAGAACTGTCCTCAGTCACACAGGAGCCAGTCATTCACAGAGGCAATGTAAAGATCTCTGGAGTATCCTCACTGCACATCGTCATCATCCTCCTGGAATCAAGCGACTATTAGGTCGTCTACTGCATCTCCGTGACAGGAGCACTATCACAGAGGGTATGTGCATTGCCATCAGCCAGACTGGAGTCAGACATTCACAGATGCAATGTGAGGATCTTTGGGGCCTCCTCACGATATGTCATCATCATCCTCTATGAATTTGGCAGCTATGAGGGCCTCATCTGGTCAGTGCAATGGCCTGATCGCTGTTTTCCTCTCCTTCTTGTCAAGGGAGACCTCCAGCTCCACCATCTCCTCCTCAGCCAGCTCCTCTCCCATTGCAGCTCCAGGTTGTAAAGGGCACAGCAGGCGACGACGATGCGTGACGCCCTCTGTGGACTATATTGCAGGGCCCCATCAGACAGGTCCTGGCACTGGAACCTCATTTGCAGCATCCTGATGGTCTGCTCCACCAAGATGCAAGTTGCAGCATGAGCCACGTTATATTGTCGCTCTGCTGCAGTCTGAGGCTGCCGCACGGGTGTCATCAGCCACCTCCTCTGCGAGTAGCCCTTGTCCCAGAGGACCCATCCCTGAAGCTTCTGTGGACCCTGGAAGATGTCAGGGATCTGAGACCAACTGAGAATATAGGAGTCGTGGGCACTCCCTGGGAATCATGCGCAGAACTGTGGTGGTCGCACAGCAGCTGCACATTCAGCGAGTGGAAGCCCTTGCGGTTGACATAGTTGACCGCTTATTGCCATGGATACCTGAGCACCACATGAGTGCAGTCGATGGCACCCTGCACCTGTGGGAAACCCGAGACCTGGACAAATCCCAGCACTCTTGCATCCTGGCTTTCCTGATCACGGGCGAAATGTGCAGGTTGTGTGCCTTCACAAAGATGGCATCCATGACTTCATGGATGCATTTGTGTGTGGTGGCTTGCAATATCCCACAGAGGTCACCTGTGGAGCCCTAAATGGAGCCACTGGTGTAAAAATGGAATGCCGCGATCACTTTCACAGCCACTGGCATTGGATGCCCTCCATGTCCCCATGGTGCCAAATCCTGCAATAGCTTGCAAACGTGACCAACCAGTTCCCTGGATATGCACAGTCTTCTGCAACACTGACTCTCGGTCATCTACAGGAATGAAAGGCGGGGTCTATAGCTCCTGGATCTAGCTAGGCGCCGACCAGCAATGGCTCGCTGTGGCTCTTCAACAGCGTGTGCGGGAGCCCCAGCTGCCCCCTCTTCCTGAGGGTGCTGCTCCTCCGTCTGCCCAGCCAGTCACCTCCGTCTCTCTCTCTCCGTCATCTCCACTGTCTGTAAGCCATGAGTCTAGAGCTAGGTCTCCATGCTCTTGAAGTACTCCTCCTGCAGGATGAAAGAGAGAGACACATGGGTAAGCACGTTCTAAGATGCTCTCTTTGTTAAATCTGAAGGCCCCTTAATACATCCCAGAGGGTGCTGGCCACCACTTGAATGGCCAGAGACTAGTGTACTGCATGGCTGCCCAAAACCACACCCGCGTCTGCCCCACTCCACTTGACCGATTGGCAGCAGGTTTGCCCACTGGACTGCATGCTGTGCTCTCAGCTCAGGCGCAGGCATTCTCCTAAACTGTACTGCAAGGCTGCGCTGTTAGCTTGAACCATGGGAGGGACTGGTCCAAACCTGAATGATGACATTGCAAGGGGCTGTGAGCACCTCCACCAGCGACTGCTCCATGGCCAGCTTCCGCAAGGAGATTGTACAATGTGCGCAGGGGTCCAACCGTTCTGCAGTCCACTAACATGCTCATTAGTTTGCAGTCTGTGCGCGAGGAGTGAAAAGACCTGGAGCATTTGGCAGCACTTTCATGCCTGTGTGTGCTTGAGTGGCAGATAAGCTAGAGGCCCGACTCCAAGCATATCAATGTGACTGCGCTTGAACTATCTCAGCTGTGGAGTAATGGTCATTTTATGCAAGGTTTCCCTAATGCACAGCCGCTTCCCTCCACCAACCCACACCCCATCAACAGCAGGGCAGCCCTTGCCCACACAACCCCTCCCCCAATGTGCCTAAACCGCAGGACAACCCTTGCTCTGGCACCGCACTGTCAGCCAGCTGGGAAAAGGCGACTTGCCTGTGCCCTCACCAGAATGCGCAGCACCTCAACCTTGAGGTCCAACGGACGACCTTCGCAAGCGATGTGCAAAGTTACTGTGCACTCACCTCTGAGCTCCCCTTGAAGTGCCATCGCCAGCTGCATGCTTTATACATGCTGTTGCGAAACACGTCAGCATGCAATCACACTGACGTGCTCAGATGATCCAGCATGGGGGAGGTGATTCTGGCAAGCTGGGCTAAGAATGACATGCAGATGTATTACCATTAAGTCCTCGATGTTCAACAGTGGGAAGTGATGGGCAGAGTGGATGATTGCAAACATTTCATGAATTCGTGAAACTGATTCTTGGTCTTCCCGCCATATTGTCCGCTCACACCACAAACACACCGGATGCCAGCAGGCACAGAAAATTCCAGCCATGGCCTTCGCCAAAATGGCCAGCTCTGGTTAATTGGTCCCTTCAAAATAACTGAAGCAGCAGCAGTAACTTTACTTTTCTTATCCCCCTTCCCCAATTCAGCCTTTAGGTTTCCTTCTTTAATCTAACCCACACACAACTCTCCCCAGCCTGCCTGCACTGAATCCACTGCCCAAATCATTTTTATGGCTGTCCATTTTCTCATTTCCATTAGCAACCCAAGGTCACAGCTTATTTCCTGGAATCTGTAGTCTTACTTTCTCTTTCAGTTAGGGACCATCTTAAAAATAAAAACAGGCTTTGAGACCAGGGCTAGTGCACCCAACAAAAAATTCAACAAGCCGTCGGTGCAGACAGCAGCACACGCACTTCCCCATTGGCCCTGAAAAACATGGATTTAATCACAACATGGTAGTTAGAGAGAAATTTTTTCTTCTGCTGGGGGAGTCGAGAACACAAGGGCCTTGCCTTAAAATTGGTGTTAGGGATACTATCAGGAAGCTATTCTTTTTTCTACATTATAGATTTATTAGCAAAATTGAAGTCCAGAGATTGAAACGGCAATGGTTGCATAGGTTAAAAATTGGCTATGGAACCACGTAAATCAATGTGGCGCCGAATAAGTGCATCTCAGGCTGGAGGGAAATAAAGAGTGCTGTCCCCCAGCGTGTGGGACCACGGTTTTTTTGATGTTTATAACTGATCTGAGCTTGGGATACAGGGCACAATTTCAAAGTTTGCAGATGACACAAAATCCGGAGGTATAATAAACAATGAAGAAGAACAATAGCAAACTTCAGGGCGACACAGACATTTTGGTGAAATTGCCATAAGATTACAGCAAAATACTGCAGATGTTGGAAATCTGAAACGAAAACAAAAACAAAAACAAAAATTGCTGGAAAAACTCAGCAGGGCTGACAGCATCTGTGGAGCAAAAGACAGAGTTAACATTTTGAGTCTGTATGACTCTTCATTAGAACTAAAGAGGAATAGAAATGTGGTGAAATATAAGCTGTTTAAGGGGGCTGGGACAGGTGGAGCTGGATAGAAGGCCAGTGATAGGTGGAGGCAAAGGAGAGATTGCTAAAGATGTCATAAACAAATGGACAAAGGGGTGTTGACAAAGTTCCACCTGTCCCACCCCCCTTAAACAGCTTATATTTCACCACATTTCTATTCCTTTTTAGTTCTGATGAAGAGTCATACAGACTCAAAATGTTAACCCTGTCAGACCTGCTGAGTTTTTCCTGCAAATTTTGTTTTTGTTGGTGAAATTGCCATACGCGTGGCAGGTGAAATATAAGAAGTATGGGGTGATTAATTTTGGTAGAGTGAATGATACAATTTTAAAAGGGACAGAGCAACACATGCACACAAGTCTTTCCAGGTGACAGACAAGATGAGAAGGCTGTTGAAAAGGCATTAGGGATCCTGGGTTTTATGAAAAGCAACACAGATTATAAAAGCAAGGAAGTTATGCTAACCTTTACAAAGCACCCTTTAGGCCCCAAACAGGAGGATTGTGAACTTATCTGGGCAGCACACTTTATGAAGGTTGCCAAGGCAATCGACAGAGTGCGGGGAAGATTTATTGCAATGGCATCAGGAATGAGAAATTCACTTACATAGAGAGACAAGAGAAACTGAGTTTGCTCTCCTTAGAGCAGGGAGGTTTAAGGGGAGATTTAATAGAATGGTTAAAAGTATGAAGGGTGATGAGGAGAAATTATTTTCAGTGACAGAAGGGTCTGTAACCAGAGGGCATATAAGGCAAATGACAGAAAAAAGATGAAATAAAGGGAAAAAACATTACACAGCAAGTTATGGTGAACTGGACTGCACCACATGGAGCACAATGGAAGCAGATTCAATAAAAAGTTTCAAGAAGGAATTAGATACATATTTGAAGGGAAGATATTACAAGAATATGGGGAACAAACATGGGAATGTGACTAACTGTGTAGCTCTTTCACAGAGCAAAGACATGATAGACAAATGGCCATCCACTGTGCTGTATCATTCTATGATTCTATGAACAGTGATCAAGAGGCTGCATGGCCTATTCCTGTTCCTTTGGTCTTTTGTCCCCTAATGGTTATGAAGAACACCAACACCAAAATCTAAAGAACAGTTTCAGTCTGGAGAATATGTTACTGAAAGATTAAAAGGTTCCAATAATATCTTCAAATTTAAAAGGATGAAAACGTCACTGAAACAAACTGAATTTTGCTGATGATACCTTAATTTTAGGTGAATCTTCTTGGCATGGTGTATCTTCAGTCAAAACTATTTACTTCAGTCATTACTGTCACTTGGTAGGACAGAACTTGAGTATTGCTGAAAGAAGAGACATGCTGCCAAAGCTTTCCAGCTTGCATTCATTAGGGCAGATGCAAGAGTGCCAAATTTCAAAAGGAGCGACAATTTCTACTGCATGTGAAATGCATACTAATTGGTTGGCAAGTTGACTCTGATTGGTCGAGGCCTTGGAGAATTGTACCATGCAGGGAACTATTGTCCCCCGTGTTTTTGTTTAATTCAAGAAGGGCCCATTGCTTAGACATGTTCTTTTTGCTTGAAGAGGACATGGCCCTGCGTATGAATATTGTTACGATCTGGTTAGGGACCAGTAACGGATTGTTTAAAGTAGACAAAGTTTGAAATCCCTGTAACCCACTAGGAGAATAAAGCCACAAGAGTCCACGGTTTTAAATAATCAAAATTAACTTTATCAAACAAAATCAGAAAAGAAAAGCAATCTACAATATCTACCTTATGCTCTAACATTCAGAATTAAGATGATAGAAATTGAATTAACAGGAAAACTGTGGTTTAATCACACAACATTGCATATTACATGACAGATGCGACCAAAACAGATCCCATGGATTTCTCAGCAACCCACCCAGGCGTGAGTGGCCACTGAGAGTCAAAACATCTTGTAAAAACTCTGCCTCCCTCATAAGGAATTTCAACTCTTCACTTTCAAAGATCTAGCCTCTGAATTCCCTCAAAATCCAACCCAGAGTGCCTCAATGAGTGCTTACCTCCTGATGGTTCAACCTCTTCTCCTGTAACTGTGTTCATGGGATTCATAAAACTATACTCCCAGAACCCATCCAACTCTTTCGCAGACTGCTAGCTTTACTAAGCTGGCATGGCCCCTGGCTTTTTCCGAGCTCTAATCTCCCAACTGTACCAAGCTATAAATGAATCTCAGTGCTTCTCTGATCCCTGACTGTCTGGAACAGGACCATGACCTTTTGCCATATTCTCAGCTCCCCAGGACCTCTCCTGATCCCTACCTGCATCAAATGGTTCCCCGGGCTTCTTTGTGAGCTTCAAACCACACAAGGCCCAAAATGCAACCAACACCCTCTCCCAGCAAATACACAGATAAACTGAAAACTTAAGGTCCACCCATTGCCATGACAATGTAACCTTTCAGGGTTCACTGAATGCTTTTGAACTAACTTAGCTCTAACTCCCAAAACAAAACATCTCTCTGGACTGCACTTCTTTGCAAGTAGTATAAACTTCACTTCTCCAGTTCTCCAGCTAGGTAAGCTGACTTTATCAAACAAACATGAATAACCCGCTAAACTGCCCTTTTCCTTTGGGTGTTCTGACAATCTCTAAAACCCAGCATTTTAGTTACCTTAAATAGAGTGGGGAGGGTTCTGGAGAGAGGATATGTAGGCTTACAAAGCAAAAGGATATGGCAGCATTGCAGGGCAGCTATTTAGTTAATGATACCCAGAGTATGACAGGAAGGGACAGAGTGTACAAACATTAAAAAGCAACAAATAAGATCCAAGGGGGAAAAATGGTAAAAAGGCAAAATTAATGGCTCTTTTCTTAAATGCATGCAGTAGTCAGAACAAAATAAGTCAATTAACGCCATAAATAAAGGTTAATAGGTATGATATTATAGCCATTTTGGAGACATGGTTACAAAGAGATCAAAGCTGGGAACTAAATATTCAGGGGTATGTGACTTTTCGAAAGGACAGGCAGGAAGGAAAGGGTGGTGGGGTAGCTTTGCTAGTATGAGATGGAATAAGTACGATAGCAAGAAATGATCTTGGAACGGAGGATGTAGAATCCATATGGGTGAGATAAGAAATAACAAGGAGAAGAAAACATTGGTGGGAGTAGTCTATAGGCCCCCTAACAGTAACTATACTGTAGGACAGGGAATAAATCAGGAGATAACGAGGGCATGTAAAAAGGCAGTATATTAATCATGGGTGACTTTAATCTTCATGTGAAATCAAATTGGCAGAGATAGCCACATTCATAGGGTGTATTCGGAACAGTTTCCTAGAACAGTATGTTGTGGATCCAACCATGGATCAGGCTTTTTTAGATCTGGTAATGTGTAATGAGGCAGGTTTAATAAATGATCTCAGAGTAAAAGATCCCCTAGAAAACATTGACCATAACATGGTAGAATTTAGCATTCAGTTTGAGAGTGAGAAATGTGGGTGGGAAACACCTATGCTAAACTTAAATAAGGGTAATTACAAAGGAATGAGGGCAGAGTTGGCTGGAGTGGACTGGGAAAGGAATTTAGCGGAAAAGACGGTTGATGAACAATGGTAGACGTTTAAGAAAATAGTTCATGGCTTACAACAAAGGTATATCCCAGTGAGGAAGAAGGATTCTAAGAAGGGGATAAACCAACCATGGTTAACCAAGGAAATTAAGGATAGTATCAAATTGACAGAAAAAAAGCATACAATGTGGCAAAGATTAGTGGTAAGCCAGAAGATTGCGGAAGTTTTAACAACAACAAAAGATGACCAAGAAAATAATAAAGAGGGACAAAATAAACTTTGAGGGTAAACTAGCAAGTAATATAAAATTGGACAATAAGAGCTTCTTTAAATATATAAAAAGGAAGAGAGAGGCCAAAGTGAACATAGGCCCATTCAAGAATGGGGCTGGGGAAATAATAATGGAAAACCAGGAAATGGCAGATCAACAAATGCTTTGCTTCAGTCTTCACAGTGGAAGAAACTAATAGCATTCCAAAAATACCAAATGATCAAGGGGCAAAAGTAGAGGAGGAAATAATTCCAAAAACTATCATTAGAGAAAAATTACTAGGGCAAGAAATTTCCTGTCAGCGAGCGGGGGCAGGACCCACTCACTGATGCGTAAAATGACGCGGAATGATGTCGGGCGGAACTCCTGACGTCATGCCATGTCATTTGCATTTTCAGGTAGGCGGGGGCGCAGCCGAGTCAGCTGTGCGCCCACCGACCTGTCAACGGCCTATTTAGGCCATTCAAAAAACAATTAAGCTCATTAGTGGACCTTCCTGTCCAGCCTAAAGGTTGGTGGGCAGGTCAGGAGCGCTGGCAGCCACCTGAAAAAGCATGAAACCTCATCCATGGGCGGGATGAGGTTTCATTGCTGAATCAAAAATTTAAGAGACACTTTTAATTAACGTTATGTCCATGTCCTAACTCATGTGATGTTGTCACATGAGGGGACATGGATGGTGAATGAAATTTTCACTGCAGTAACTTTTTTACTTTGGGAACCGATCTCCCTGAGGCAGCACTCTGTCTCATGGAGGGCTTCCCTGCAGACGTCATGTTGGGCGGGCCAACTAAAAATGGTGGCATTCCCCCCCTGCTGATTAGGGCGCCGATTGGAGGGCGGCCCGCCCATGCCTGACCCTGCATTTCCCCCCTGACGGGGGAAAATTTTGCCCTAGGGAAACTAATGGGGCTAAAAGCCAATAAGTCCCCTGGACCTGATGGGTTGCATCCTAGGATATTAAAGGAAGTAGCTACAGAGATAGTGGATGCACTGGTAGCAATCTTCCAAGAATCCTTAGATTTTGGGTGAATCCCAGAGGATTGGAAAACTGTCAATGTAACTCCCTCATTCAAAAAGGGAGGGAGACAAAAAAACTGATAAATGCAGGCCAGTTAGCTTAACAACCATTAGTCTATTATAAAGGATGTAACAGCAGAGCATTTAGAAATGCATAATATAATCAAGCAGAGTCAGCATGGCTTCATGAAAGGGAAATCATGCCTGACAAATTTATCAGAGTTTTTTGAGGAGGTAACAAGTAGAATAGGTAAAGGGGAATCAGTAGATGTAATATATTTGGATTTCCAAAAGGCATTCAGTAAGGTAACGCACAAAGGCTACTTAATAAGTTAAGAACCCATGGGGTAGTAAAATAGCATGGATAGAGGAATGACTAACTAATAGAAGACAGAGAGTTGGGATAAGAGGGCATTTTCGGGATGGCAAGCTGTAACTAGTGAAGTGTCACAGGGATCAATGCTGGGCCCTCAATTCTTTACAATATATATTAATGACTTGGGTGAGGGAAGTGAATGTACTATTGCCAAGTTTGCGGATGACACAAAGATAAGTGGGAAGGCAAACAGTGGGGATGGCACACAGAATCTACAGAGGGACAAAGACAGGTAACAGAGTGGGCAAAAACTTGGCAGATGGAATATAATGTGGGAAAATGTGAAGTTATGCATTTTGGCCGGAAGAATAGAGGAGCTGAATATTATTTAAATGGAGAAAGACTGCAGAGAGCTGCAGCATAGAAGGGTTTGGGAGTCCTCATGCATGAATTACAAAAAGCTAGCACACAAGTACAAGTTCAGCAGGTAATAGGGAAGGCAAATGGAATGTTGGCCTTCATTTCAAAGGGAATGGAGTATAAAAAAAAGGGAAGTGTTGCCAAAACTATACAAGGCACTAATTAGACCACACCTGGAATACTGTGAACAGTTTTGGTCCCCTTATCTAAGGAAAGATATACTGGCATTGGAGGCAGTCCAGAGAAGGTTCGTTAGCTTGATCGTGGGTATGGGGGGATTTTCTTATGAGGAGAGGTTGAGTAGGTTGGGCCTCTGCTCATTGGAGTTCAGAAGAATGAGAGGTGACCTTATTGAAACATATAAGATTCATAGGGGGCTTGGCAGGGTAGATGCTGAGGGGTTGTTTCGCCTTGTGGGAGAGTTTAGGACCAGAGGGCATAATCTCAGTGTAAGGGTTCACCCATTTAAGACAGAGATGAGGAGGAATTTCTTCTCTCAGAGGGTAGTGAATCTGTGGAATTTTTTTACCACAGAGGGCTGTAGCAGTTGGGTGGTTAAGTATATGCAAGGCTGAGATAGACAGATTTTTTATCAGTAAGGGAATCAAGGGTTATGGGGAAAAGGCAGGAAAGTGGAACTGAGGATTATCAGATCAACCATGATCTCATTGAATGGCGGAGCAGACTTGATGGGCTGATTGGCCTACTTCTGTTCCTATGTCTTATGGTCTTGTGCCTTACCTTCACAACAATAATCTTCCCAGAACTAAACATTACCTCTAAAATATTAAGAAGAGCTATGAACTAGATGCTCACCATAATATATGTAGCTTCTAGGGAGTATAAATGAGCCACATTGTGAGCACAACTGATAATCTTAAATTGGTTTTTAGTGTAGGTTAAATTGGTTTTTAGTGTAGCTTTCATTGTTTCAACATGCATTTTCACAATGACAAAACACTGCATATTTGACCTGGTAGGTGAGCAGTTTGAGTTTATGTTGAATATGGAGCATCGTGGTAATCCTTTAGTTTCCAGTCTCTCTCCCACTGTAATTCCCATGGAACTTTAAATAATGCATTGGGTGCATCTCCCTCAAATAAATGGATGGCTAAAAGGACTTACCAAGGAGATGGGTAATTTTAATGTGAAAAATCTTGGCATTCAGAGGTAATAGTTTCTACTCTGTAGCTGCCAATGTCACTTCAGATATTTTAATGCAATGTCAGTCAAAAAATTCCATTAAGAAAATAAAGAATAGGGAATTCACTGTGCTCTCAAAAATGTTGCTCTGGTTAATGGAAAAAAAGTATCAGATGACAACACCTAGATGTACAATAAAATGTTCATGCTTGCAAATAAACTGTCAAGTTTACTAAAATAAATACCTTCCGATTTTCCTTAAATTGGGTAGCTATGTGACATTTTCAAACTCAATGCAACTCCCTCAAGCATATCATTACAATTTCAGTGTACTGCATGTCACTTGCCACCACCAACTTTTTATTTTAATTCCTCCTGTAATGTGAGCATTGCTGGCAAGGCCAGTATTTATTGCCCATCCCTAATTGCCCTTGAGAAGATTTGGCAAGCTACCTTCTTGGACCACTGCAGTCCATGTGGTGTGATTACACTCACACTGCTGTTAAGAAGAGAGTTCCAGGTTTTAGGCCCAGTGACAATAAAGGAACAGCAATATAGTTCCAAGTCAGAATGGTGTATGCCTTGGAGGGGAACCTAGAAGTGGTGGTGTTCCCATGTACCTGTTGGACTTCCATCTAGGTGGTAAAGGTCACTGGATTGAGACATGCTTTCAAAGAGGCAGCATATCTTGTAGATGGTACACAGGCAGCCATGATGAGCTGGATGGAGGCAGTGAAAGCTTGAGGTTGCAGATGAGATGCCTATCAAGCAGGCTGATTTGTGCTGGACAGTGTTGAGACTTTTTGGTGTTGCTGGAGCTGCACTTGTCCAGGCAATTGGAGAGTATTCCATCACGCTCCTGACTTGTGCCTTGTACATGGTTGACAGGCGTTTGGGAGTCAGGAGGTGAGTGGCTCACGACAAAATACCCAGCTTCTGGCCTGCTTTTGTAGCCACAGTTTTTATATGATTTTCTAGTTTAGTTTCTGGTCAGTAGTGACCCGCAGGATGTTGATAATGGGGAATCCAGCAATGATACTCCCATTGAAAGTCAAGGGGAGATGGTTAGATTCTCTCTTGTTGGAGATGGTCATTATCTGGCAATTTTGTGGCACACATGTTGCTTGCAACTTCTCAGCTCAAGCCTGAATGTTAGCAAATTAATAAACATCCCCACTTCTGGCCTTATGATGGAGGGAAGATCCATCAGCTGAAAATTGCTGGGCCTAAAATACTCCACTGGGGAACTCCTGCAGTGATGTCCTGGGACTGAGATGATTGGTCTCCAACAAGAACAATGATTTTCTTTTGTGCCAAATATGACTCCGACCAGCATAGAGTTTTCCCCGATTCTCATTGACTTCAGTTTTGCTAAGACTCCTTGATGCCTCACTCAGTCAAGGGAGTCACTCTCACCGCATCTCTTAGCTCTTTTATTCATGTTTGAACCAAGGCTATGATGAAGCCTATAGCCGAGTAGTCATGTCGGAACCCAACTTGGGCATCAGTGAGCAGGTAAGTAAGTGCCACAAATGATCATACGATATGAAACATTGATCCTTTCTGTAAAGATGCTTCCTGACCTGCTGAACATATCCAATATTTCTATTTTTACCAGTATTTCAGATTTCCAGCATATGCAATATTTTCCTTTGTGCACCTACCCATATGCTTTAGTTGTAACCTTAAACATGGATTCACTTTACCCACTCACACACACAAAGCAGCTCACAATTCCCTGCCCACACATTCGTGCATCGAGCTCAACTCTATTTTTCCATTTTTCATTAATGGTTTAAAGGACAACCTGTACCTGGATCGACAATGAGAATGCTGTGTTCCACCAATGCTCTCAACGTATGCATAATTTAAGCTTGGTCTAACATGATGCCCAAATGTTTTAAATCTGGTTTATGGCATTTAAAACTCCCTTGCACTGGGCTACCTCCATTACCCAAACATTAACAGCTCCTTCAGCCTCACAGATATTTTAATGCAATGTTGAGCAAACCCTCCTCTCCCACCCCCAGCCCTGTCAACAATTTCTTTTACTGTCAGCCTTGCCCTCTTCCCTCCCCAAGCCTTCCACTCCCCACCCTCTAGACACCATAGACTGACTGCCGGGATCCCTTCACAGGCTCATCTGCTGCCTCCTGCCATAAAATGCACAATTCTGCCTGCTGACAGGTAGTTAAATTAGTCAGTTGTGAGATGGAACATTGCATAGATTGATTTCAATGATGGATGAACTGATGTATCCCCGGTCTTGCTGGGTTCCTCACCTGTTACCAGGCATTTCTCACCCTTCTCTAGTCTTACAGCTTTCTAAGAACACTGTGTTCCTCTAATTCTGGCCTCTTGTGCATCAGCCATGTCCTTGGCCATAGCATTGGTAGCCATGCTTTCAGATGCCTAGGCACCAAGCACTGGAATTTCCTCCAGTAACCTCTTCACCTCTCTGCTCTGCCTCCTTGTTTAAGGCATTAAAACCTACCTCTTTAACCAAGCTTTTAGTAATGCATCCTAATGTCTCCTTTGGCTCAGTGTCAACTTTTGTTTGATTAATTAAGAAGAGAGATTTCTGTGTTCCACATAATTTGGAAAGTGAGATGACTGAAATAATTGTCTTGATTTGCCCTTGGTTGGGTGGAAAATTGAGGTAACAGGTGAGGAATGGAATGGAACCTGTTGGGAGTGGGAGAGGAAGGTTTGTTCAAGATTGGTTGGTGGTGGATGGAGCATGAGGCTGAATGTTTGGGTAATGGAGGTAGCCCAGTGCAAGGGAGGTGCAGCATAATCCAGCAAGCAAAGGGAGAATTTTTCCTATGGCGGGTGGGCTAGGTGGGAGCGGGCGGGGGGCAGGCGCAGAGCCGATCACTCCCCGCGATCGGCTGCATGCCGCCATTTTACACAGGTGGGCCAGTTAAGGCCCGCCCAGCGTAACGTGTGGCCGGTAGCCCTCAGCGCAGCTGGTAGTGATCAGTGCTACCTGTGCGGGTGGGGAAAGGAGGGAGAGTCGGGGCATGCGCACAAAAAAAGCACATCTCCCAGAGGCACAGAGCTGTATTACATAGATAATAAAACTTTTCAAAAAATAAAGTAAGAAATTATTTAAACATGTCCCCTCATGTGAGAGCGTCACATGAGCTGGGACATGTTTGTGAAGTTTGCAAAATTTATTTAATTATTTTATAAAACCTTCAGGAAACCTTGTCCCACCCATGGATGAGGTTTCCTGAAAAACGCGAAGGCCATTTGGGCTCTTTGCCTGCCCGCCAACCTTAAGGTTGAATGGGCAACATTGTCAATAAGTTAAATTACTATTTTAATGGTCTTAATAGGCCGTTGACAGTTCGGTGGGCTCGCAGCCACCTCTGGCGCACGCCCGCCAAACGAAATATCGAAATCACGTCGGGAACCACACCTGACACCATCGCGCATCATTTTATGCTTTGGCGTGTCAGGCCCACCCCCACACATCGACGGCAATATTCTGCCCAAAGTTTTAAATACCATAAACCAGATTTAAAATATTTGGGCATCATGTTAGACCTAGCTTAAATTATGCATACGTTGAGAGCATTGGTGGAAACACAGCATTCTCACTGTTGATCCAGGTACAGGTTGTCCTTTGAGCCATTGACGAAAAATGGAAAAATAGATTTGAGTTCGATGTACGAATGTGTGGGCAGGGAATTGTGAGCTGCTTTGTGTGTGTGAGTGGGTAAAGTGAATCCATGTTTAAGGTTACAACTAAAGCATATGGGTAGGTGCACAAAGGAAAATATTGCATATGCTGGATATCTGAAATACTGGTAAAAATAGAAATATTGGATATGTTCAGCAGGTCAGGAAGCATCTTTACAGAAAGGATCAATGTTTCATATCATATGATATTTGTGGCACTTACTTACTAATAACCTGCTCATTGATGCCCAAGTTGGGTTCCGACATGATTATTCAGCTATAGGCTTCATTGTAGCCTTGGTCCATACATGGACAAAAGAGCTAAGAGGTGCGGTGTGAGTCACTCATTTAACATCAAGGCAGCATTTTACTCAGCATGGCATCAAAGAGCCCTAGCAAAACTGAAGTCAATGGGAATCGGGGAAAACGCTATGCTGGTTGGAGTCACATATAGCACAAAGGTGGAGACCAATCATCTCAGCCCCAGGACATTGCTGCAGGTGTTCCTCAGTGTGGTATTCTAGGTCCAACCATTTCAGCTGATGGATCTTTCCTCCATCATAAGGTCAGAAGTGGGGATGTTTATTAATTTGCTAACATTCAGGCTTGGGCTGAGAAGTGGCAAGTAACATCTGTGCCATACAAGTGCCAAATAATGACCATCTCCAACAAGAGAGAATCTAACCATCTCCCCTTGACTTTTAAAAGGAGTATCATTGCTGAATCCCCCCGTCATCAACATCCTGGGGGTTGCCATTGTCCAGAAACTGAACTAGACTAGCCATATAAATACTGTGGCTACGAGAGAAGGTCAGAGGCTAGGAATGCTGCAGTGAGTAACTCACTTCCTAACTCCTCAAAGTCTGTCCACCATCTACAAGGCACAATTCAGGAGTGTGATGGAATACGGTCCACTTACCTGGATGAGGGCAGCTCCAACAACACTGAAGAAGCTCAACATCATCCACGACAAAGCAGTCCGCTTGATTGGCACCACATCCACCAAGATTTACTCCTTCCATCACCGATGCACAGTGGCAGCAGTGTGAACCATCTACAAGATATACTGCAGGAACTCACCAAGTCCGCTTAGACAGCACCTTCCAAACCCATGACCACTACCATCTAGAAAGACAAGGGCAGCAGATACATGGGAACACCACTACTGGAGGTTCCCCTCCAAGCCACCCAGCAACCTGGATTGGAAATATATCACTGTTCCTTCACTGTCACTGGGTCAAAATCCTGAAACTCCCTCCCTAACAGTGCTGTCAGTGTATCTACACCACATGGACTGCAGTGGTTCAAGAAGGCAGCTCACTACCACCTACCAAGGGCAATTAGGGATGGGCAATAAAAGCTGGCCTAGTCAACGAAGCTCACATTCCATGAATGAATAAAAACAAGATTATGTTCTTAATCTCTCATTTGAAGCACACCATGGAAAAACCTATAGTATCATGCATGAGAAGGCAGGAATTAAAATGCAGAACTATTTTAGCAAATAGTGTTCCATCACAATCACAGTATGAGCTCCATTTAGTGATAACATTACCAGAGTGAAATGCAGCTCACTGCTTTATCTGTTCATACAGAGATCTTTTGTTAACTATAAACAAACAGATCAGCATATATTGCAGTGTTATGTGATTTGTTTCAAAGTTGAGAAAGGAAGCAGATCCCAGCTCCAAGGGATTGCTGTATAAACATAATCAACCCATGCCTGTTCCTTCTGATGCAGGCAGCATGCAAATTAAATGATGGTGAGTCATAACGTGCCTCAGCAAGGAGCCCATATTCATGCAAGGCAAGCACCACATTATGCTAAACAAAAACAGAATTACCTGGAAAAACTCAGCAGGTCTGGCAGCATTGGCGGAGAAGAAAAGAGTTGACGTTTCAAGTCCTCATGACCCTTCAACAGAACTGAGTGAATCTTAGGAAAGGGGTGAAATATAAACTGGTTTAAGATGGGGTGGTGGGGCTGGTGGTGGGGGGGTGGGTGGGGGGGGGCGGTTGGTGGTGCGGGGAGAGAAGTTGGGGGAGCTGGTGTGGTTGTAGGGACAAGCAAGCAGTGATAGGAGCAGATAATCAAAAGATGTCACAGACATAAGAACAAAAGAACACAGAGGCGTTGAAGGTGGTGATATTATCTAAACAAATGTGCTAATTAAGAATGGATGGTAGGGCACTCAAGGTATAGCTCTAGTGGGGGTGGGGTGGAAAGGCTAGCAGGGCATAAAAGATTTAAAAATAATGGAAATAGGTGGGAAAAGAAAAATCTATATAAATTATTGGAAAAAACAAAAGGAAGAGGGAAGAAACAGAAAGGGGGTGGGGATGGAGGAAGGAGTTCAAGATCTAAAGTTGTTGAATTCAATATTCAGTCCAGAAGGCTGTAAAGTGCCTAGTCGGAAGATGAGGTGCTGTTCCTCCAGTTTGCGTTGGGCTTCACTGGAACAATGCACAAGCCAAGTATAGACATGTGGGCAAGAGACCAAGGTAGAGTGTTAAAATGGTAAGCGACAGGGAGGTTTGGGTCATTCTTGCGGACAGACCGCAGGTGTTCTGCAAAGCGGTCGCCCAGTTTACGTTTGGTCTCTCCAATGTAGAGGAGGCCGCATTGGGATCAATGAATGCAGTAGACTAAGTTGGGGGAAATGCAAGTGCTGCTTCACTTGAAAGGAGTGTTTGGGCCCTTGGACAGTGAGGAGAGAAGAAATGAAGGGGCAGGTGTTGCATCTTTTGCGTGGGCATGGGGAGGTGCCATAGGTGGGGGTTGAGGAGCAGGGGGTGATGGAGGAGTGGACCAGGGTGTCCCGGAGGGAATGATCCCTATGGAATGCCGACGGGGGTGGAGTGAAGGGAAGATGTGTTTGGTGGTGGCATCATGCTGGAGTTGGCGGAGGATGATCCTTTGAATGCGGAGGCTGGTGGGGTGATATGTGAGGACAATGGGGACCCTATCATGTTTCTGGGAGGGAGGAGAAGGCGTGAGGGTGGATGCGCGGGAGATGGGCCAGACACGGTTGAGGGCCCTGTCAACGACCGTGGGTGGAAAACCTCGGTTAAGGAAGAAGGAGGACATGTCAGAGGAACTGTTTTTGAAGGTAGCATCATCAGAACAGATGCGACGGAGGCGAAGGAACTGAGAGAATGGGATGGAGTCCTTACAGGATGCGGGGTATGAGGAGCTGTAGTCGAGGTAGCTGTGGAAGTCGGTGGGCTTGTAATGGATATTGGTGGACAGTCTATCACCAGAGATTGAGACAGAGAGGTCAAGGAAGGGAAGGGAAGTGTCAGAGATGGACCATGTGAAAATGATGGAGGGGCGGAGCTTGGAAGCAAAATTAATAAATTTTTCCAAGTCCCGACGAGAGCATGAAGCAGCACCGAAGTAATCATCGATGTACCGGAGAAAGAGTTGTGGAAGGGGGCCAGAGTAGGACTTGAACAAGGAATGTTCCAAATACCCCATAAAGAGACAGGGATAGCTGGGGCCCATGAGGGTACCCATAACCATACCTTTTATTTGGAAGAAGTGAGAGGAGTTGAAGGAGAAATTGTTTTTACCACATTATGCTAGCCTGCACTATTTAAAGTCAGCCTGCACCTCTTAAAAAGGAGGTACATTCCGGCTGGAGCAGATGCTGGAAGTGGCTGGGAAAGACATTCTGAGCATGAAGGGTGCTGACTAACAGCACAACAGGGCAGAACACAGTGCTCTGATGTTCTCAGATGCAACAATGGATGTCTTGATGCAGAAGGTTGACGAGAGGTGATATGTCTTCTATCCACGTGCCACCTGGAGGCCTTTCAACTAGACACTGCAGAGCAGTGGGAGAAGATAGTAATCAATGCAGCAGTCTAGCCCCCGGGTCGATAATGGAGTGTTGCAAAGAATTCAATGACCTCACATGAATGGTCAAAGTCAGCAAATGCAGTTTCAAATGCCATATCCCACCAACTGAACTGTTAGTCTTAGCCTGCTTAATTCACTACAATCCTTTCACTCACTGACCAACAATTCCTATCAACCATGACTCATACATCAAATTGACTTCACTTCACCATCACACTCTTAGCGCAGTTGCAAGTGCCAAATCTACATCTCAGAGCTTCTACACATTGCCAGCTATTCAAATATGACAGCCAAAGCATCCAAACACAATGCACCACACCCACTGACACCCTTCCCCCTTCCTCTTGCAGGACAAGGTGGAGCATAACCACAGGTAGCAGCACTTAACTGGTTGGAGGGTATTGGGAGAACAGGCACAGTTACATGTCCTTGCCCTGATGGAAGAGAAGGGTGGCCGGCATCATTAGAGGAACCACACCTGAGGCCGTGGCCAACTACAGGGCTGAAACCATAGAATACGATGTTGTCTTCCTACATGGTCCTCCTCCTCACATTACACACCCTCATCATTTGAAAATCTCTTCTGATTTACAAGGTGCAGATGGTGTAAACATACACCCCTTGCTTTCCCCCACTCCCTTCAACCCAACACTTCCCTTGTTCCTTTCTCCTTTCAGATACCTAAGAATTGCTACCCAGCCAGGAGCATGAAATTCAAGAGGAACAAGGATCGAATAACAGTGAAACACAGTCATTCGATCTCACACTTGCAGCTACCAGCTCATCGACTGGCTCTGCATGTACCTTCGAGTGGGCAGCATACAGGCAGGATCTGCATATGGTGGGTCATTGGAAATGAGTATTCTTCAGCCAGGCCAGAGGGAAAGGGTAACACAGGTGTCAGCTCCCTGGAAAGCAAGGTCACACATGAGTTCTGCTGTAGAAGACTCAGATGAGGACTTTAATAGGGTGACAAATGGAAACAGGTTGATGGGCATGCATACTGAAATGCTTGGTGCATTGCCAGACCTGCCAGAAAGCCTGCTGACACTGTCAACACCAGTTTGGCACAGAACTTTGCACAAAGCTTGTAGCCCATCCTTATCAGAGTGAAAGCAGTGACCAATTCCACGAGAACACTTGCAGGCCCAACCATGATGCAGCATTTGATGGCTGATACCTCCCCTTTCATTGCACCACAAGCAGAAGCCACTGAATGTCTGTGTTGCATTGGAAACTCAGCCTGAAGTTATGCAAAGTTGTTGCCATGCAGGTTCAGACTGCTGCTATCACGGTGCCAGCGCTCAGAATGGCTTCTAGGGTCTCACAGTGGTCCAGCGATCTCTAATGCAGCAGATAACTAGGATTGCTGAGGTGCAGCCCCAGAGGAGTGGCAGTGGCTCCATGGAGCATGAACCTCTTGTCTATCCTCAGGATAGCAGCATTTGTCCTCCCACTACTGCCACTCCCCCGGTGCCCTTCCTGTTGCTTGTCAGCCAGCAAGCCCCGCCTACTGCCATCCATGCCAAGATAATGCTGCCCACAGTTGGGCCTTCTAGGGCCAAGGCTGCTGGATGGCATCCAACCAGGCCAAACACAGTCTTCCCCAATAAAAGTCAGCAGCCTCCCACCAGCCATGCTGCATCCATTTGTGAATCACTGCGTAGATGCACTAGGCTAGGCAAAGGCATGAGGAAGACAGGTACCAAAGAAATGTACAAGGACGATTGGTTGATTTTTCTATAGGTTATTGGTTGGTTTGTTTGCTTATGTTGGTCTGGAATGTTTGCTGTGTGGTAGCTTGACAGAGTGATGATAAGACGTAGGATTGTTTGTAGATCGGAAATTGGAGTCATTTTCACTGGTACTGCAGTCAGATGAGTCAATCATGGACAGTCCAGTCAGAAAGGTGATGTGTTGGTTTCCTTCTGCTCCTGAGCTACTCACCATGTACTTGGTGGCATCATGATGGCGAGGTTGTGCAGGATGCAGAAGGCTAGGACAAATCGTGACACATGCTCTAGTGAACATTACAAGGCTCCTCCAGAGTGGCGTAGACAGCAGAAGCATTGCTTGAGCTCCCCAATGGTCTGCTCAATGATGTTTATAATGGCATCGATTATATGGATGCTGTCCACACTTGGTTGGTTTGTATACCAGAGTCATGAGTCAGGTGGTCAGCAGATAGCCCTCCTCAGCCAGTAACCACCTTCTGGTTTGAAAGTGGCTCAAATATTGATGGCATAGCGGACTGGCACAGAGAAAAGGCATCATGGTTGCTGCTAGGACACCAGGCATTCACCTGCTGAGCATCTTCCGCACCAGCTGCATATTCAGGGAAGTGCAGCCCTTTGTGGTTGCAGTCTATCACTGCATTCAGTGCACGCCTACAAAGCCATTGTGTGCAGTTGATGGCACCCTGCACCCTGAGGAATCCCAGTATCCTGGCAAAGCCACCTGCTTGCTTTGACTCCCTCTCTCTGACCAGGGAGAATGCTATATACTCCTCTCTTCTGGCATAAAGAGCACCAGGCACCTCCCTTATAAAGCAGTGAACAGCAAGTTAAGATTTTTTTAGATTTGTTGTTTCATGGGATGTAGGCATTGCTGATGAGGCCAGCATTTGTTACCCATCCCAATTGCCCTTGAACTGAGTGGCTTGCTAGGCCATTATAGAGGGCAGTTAAGAGTCAACCACATTGCTGTGGTCTGGAGTCACATATAGCTCAGACCAGGTAAGGACAGCAGATTTCCTTCCCTACAAGGCATTAGTGAACCAGATGGGTTTTTACAACAATCAATGATAGCTTCATGATCACTATTACTGAGACTAGCTTTATATTCTAGATTTTATTAATTGAAATTCCGCCAGCTGCCATGGTGGGTTTTGAACCCTTGCCTCCAGAGGATTAGCCTGGGCCTCTGGATTACTAGTTCAGTTGCATTACCGCTAGGTGATAGAGACGTTGCCTGCTGCAACCTGGAAGAACCTTGATGCAAAGAAAGTCATTGCCAAGGTAACCTTCACAGCCACTAAAACGCCGTCCACTTCTGAGGCTGTAGGCCTGCCTGCAGCAGGTGGCAGATTTCACTGAGCATCATCTTCATAAAATGGAGAAGTCATGCACTCTGTTCCCAGTTTAGGTTGAGGTAAGAGAAATGCTTCTTGAAGACGTTGGGTGGATAAGGCCTTTTGTTGAGATGCCTTCTCCCCCTCCTCCCTCTGTGAGCACATTGTCCTCTTCTGTATCACCTATGCTCAATCTCCTTCTCATTCTACAGGCCAAGGGGGCTGGAAACTGCTGCACCTGTGACTTGGAACAAGTGGTCTGACCAGAACTCTTGACGTCAGAAACAAGGCCTTCAGCCAATGCAACACCACTCCCCTGCCCCCATTCACCAACATCAAATAACAGTAGAAAGCTCATAGCACTTCGACAAACAAGACAGAGTCAATAGAAATCAATTAGCAAGTAGGCTGAAAGTAGTTGTTCATCCCTTTAAATAGTACTGTTGGGGTATCTTTACACATGTTCAGCTGTGCGAGGTTTCAAGGCACTAGCAGGAGTGATGAGGTAAAATAATGACAGTGTTGGCATCAAATCAGCATTACATGTTGCCTGACTCCACACTTGTCGAGCCTATATATTTTCCGCTCATGCCTTCACCAAACCTGAGTCCAGCATGAAGTGTGCACATGCAGCACAGATGACATTTTAGAATCAAAATGACACCCATTGGACTGAAAATGTGGCACTACAGAACTAAATTTTGCAGCTTAATTACTTGGTTTAGAAAGAAAGTAAATCAGTATTCATCAGGTATCAGGTAAATGGACATGTTAAAATTGATGGCATTAATTACCCGGAAGAGAATAACTTCCTCAGCAAGAAGCAATGAGCTTTTGCCCTTTAAGCTAAAACTAAGCAGAAGTGAGAAAGAGGGGCTAATCTACAAGCATTAATGATAAACTGCATGTTGCAATGTGTAAGGGGATCTCATTTATCTTCCTGATTGGCAGCAAAGCAATAGTTACATTCGTGAGATTCTCTGCATACAGCAAAATCCCAGCATTGAAACAATTACATTTTATAAGAATAATATATTAGGCAGCACAGTGAATCAGTGCCATCGAATCAATCACATTTTGGTCCATTTCCAGTCTGAACTGACTTGTCTGAGAGATGCCAAGAAAAAACTTCAACATCTCCCTTTAGCGGGCAAAGAAAAGACGAGAGTGTCACAGCAACTCAGTACATTGTATGTCCTGAGCGAGGGTTACAGGGTACATTAGCAGAGCCAGTTGCAACATTAGGTATTTGGTGGCTCGAATTGTGCTCGTTTAGTGAGATTTTAAGAAGTTTCAGCATGTTGCTCTTTATGTCTTTTATTAAAAGTAACAAGAGTACAATGTGTAGATGTACACATCCGAGGCCACATAGGGCCCTTCATTAGGAGTCAAGTCATTGAACTGTTGAAGGTAGAGCTGGTTGCACTGAACAAATCCATGAACCAGATTGCACACGTGAAGCATCACCTCATATCAATAAATATAAATATGGTTAAAAGCACCAAACTACATATGAGTCACAAGAGCTGACATCTCTTAAATTTGGATTTGAGTTTTGCTGTTCTGTTACAATTGCTCTAATTCACTAATTTTCTTCAGTTATCATTACAGTGCCCAAATCAAATTCCCTAATGGGTGCTTTGAGCCAATCACCAGAAGCACGGTCTCCCAGTGGAAGAATCAATATTCACTGTAGCATAAAAGCAGTGTGCAAAGCCTCACCAAAATGGCAAGTCAAAATAAATTCAGGTGATCCAGTGTGATTGAAAAGAACCAACAACATTATCAACTATTTTCAATTATTAAAAAACTCACAACAGAGGTAAGAGACCAGCATTCACTTTATGTTCCTTGTGTGGATTCTGACATCCCCAGCTTATAATGATAAGCACTCATGGCTCCCAATTGGATTACAGTATTGTGCAAATAGAGCTCATACTTTATTCTTCTCTCTTTTTTCATTTCTTTTCACAGCTTATGAGATTTGAGAGCCTATAGTTTTAATAGAAATCCACCCCTTCACAAAGTTGAAACACAGCTGAAGGAGGCTATTTAGCCCATTTTCTCTTGTTTCCATTGAAATCTGTGATCACCCCATACAGCATCAAATTGCCCTTTGCGTAATTTCACAACTTTTGCTTCAAGTGTCTATTCTAGAAGAAAATACCAGGTTGTAGTAACTCTTTATGTGAACAAGTGTCTCTTGCCTTCAAGCCTAGATTTTACCAAATTTGCGTCTCTGCCTCCTTGTCCTGCACCTAGGGTTTTTTGATTGAGATGTTCAATCAAATCCCCTTCTGCCATCTTAGGTGGATGCAAAAGATCCCATGGCACTATTTAAAGAAGAGCAGGGAAGCTCTTTCAGTGGCCAACGTCTATCCCTTAACCTACAACTCTAAAAAGAAGTTTATCTGGTCAGCATCATATTGTAGTTTGTGGAACCTTGATGTGTGAAAATTGCCTGCCACATATCCTGTGTCATAACTTCAAAAGTGCTTCATTGGGTGCAAAGTGCTTTGGGCAATTTTGAGGTCATGAACGAAGCTATATAAATCAAAACTAATAATAAGAAAATAATGATAATAACATGAATATCATTCCAGATTGAACCTTGTTGTTCTACTTCATATCATATTCATCCATTAACTTCACCACTTCTCAAAGGTAAAGAGTATGCATTTTTAACCTTTGCTCTCAACTCAGCCTTCTGGCACTATGGATCAGCCTCGTGTCCCTTCTCTGCACCACTTCATATGCTAGGATATTTTACTCATGCCTCAATGGGCAGAACTCAAAATAGTATTTAAATTGCAACCGGACTGAAGCATTATATAGTTTCGGCATACAATCTCCAGATGGATTTGGGAATATTGCTTTATTGATTGCTAGTCTGCAATGAGTGGACATGATAAGTATTGACTCCACTATCAATAAAGGCCCTCTTTCTATCTGTCGAAGGATCATGAGGACTCGAAACGTCAACTCTTTTCTTCTCCGCCGATGCTGCCAGACCTGCTGAGTTTTTCCAGGTAATTCTGTTTTTGTTTAGGATTTCCAGCATCCGCAGTTTTTTTGTTTTTATCTCTTTCTATCTGTGTTGGTTCCACAAGTTTCATTGAGTATGTCACCCGTTTGTTTTTTCCAGTCAGCAACACCTTCCACTTCCACCTGTTATAGATACAACCACAAATTATGTCTGGGTCCATCCATAATACCATGCCTGTTTCATCAAATTTAACTTCTCTACCTAGTTTAGTACCATCTGAAAAGTTACCTCCATTGTGTTTCGGAATCAAGTCATTTTGATCAGAAAAAACAGGTGTTTCAGCATCGATCCATGGGGTACCTCTACCCAACCTTATGTCCAATAACTATTATCCCCTTCTTCCCTTCTTTTAAATAATTCACTATCCAGCTTCATCTTTAGCCTAGAATATCCACTGTCTTAACCATGTTTAACAACCTTTCATGCAGAAAGGCTGTCTACCATACCAGGAATACTACAACACACAGCATTCTGACATGCATTTGGAATGTCACAATTCTGCTTTTAGATATTTCTGTCAAGTTCAGCATCTCAGACTACTCTTATTGTCAAACCTTTTCTCTCACTGACCTGGAGAGTGCTTTTATCTGTCCATCTTACAGGGATTTTATAGAGAAGTGAAGAAATTGAGCAGAAGCCCACATTACCGCTTCCAATTATACTGTCCCTCCAGTGATCGTCCCTGAATCTGAAAGGTGGTAAAATAAAACATTTCACAAGACTGCATTTAGGTTTCAAGCTGATAAATCCACTTATTAAGCAGTAAATGTATATGTGAACAGAAGCAATGACATACCACAGATCAACTTCAATTATAGGCTTTACAAGTAGTGCTTCAGTCTGGCAAATAAAGACATCTTCTGAGCAGAGGCAGTGATGACCAGATTGCTGCTGTGTTCAAAAGCTTTCCCAACTCGATGCTGTTGTGCATTTCTTCTGTGATCTTACGATCCCAACTGTCAAAGAAATGTACATTTCCCCAGGAATTCCCTGAGTAGTGCTGGGGGGAAACAGGACATACCCCCTTTTTATGGCACTAGATGCTATATAGTAAGATTAAAGGGACACACTTTGAATGTTGGTGAATGGGCGAGTAATGGGTGAGTAGATGAATGGGTGAACGAATGAATGGGTAGGTGGGCGAGTGGATAGAGTGGGTCAGTAGGTGAGTGTATGAGGTGGGTATGTGGGTGAGGATGGTAGGTGAGTAGGGTGGGCATTTTGGGTAGATGGGTGAGTATGTAGTTGGGTTGGGAGTAATTTTGTCAAGTTGGGTGGCAATTGGGTTGGGTTAGTGGTGTAGCAAGGTTGTGGGGGTGGAGGGTAGTCAGATCTGGTTGGGCAGGGGTAGTCGGTTTGTTGCTGGGTTGAATTAAGGGTTAATTGGGTGGGGGATAGTCGGGTAGTTGGGGATTAGTCGGGTTGTGTCAGTGGGGATAGTCAGGTGTGGGGGATAGTCACTTCGGGCCGGGGGTTGTTGAGTTGTCAGTGATGTAGTCAGGCAGCTGGGGGGTAGTTGCTTCAAGCTGGAGGGTTGTCAGGTGGTCAGAGTGTAGTCTGGTCAGATCAGCTGGGCAGTCAGGTGGTAGTCAGATCAGGTTGGATTAAGATGGGGGGTAGTTGGGTGGTCGATGGGATAACTAGCTGAGATCAGGTATGGTTAGGTCAGGGATAATCGGGTGGTCAGGATTAGTAGGGTTGGGTCAAGTGGTAAAAACAAAAAAACTGCGGATGCTGGAAATCCAAAACAAAAACAGAATTACCTGGAAAAACTCAGTAGGTCTGGCAGCATCAGCGGAGAAGAAAAGAGTTGACGTTTCGAGTCCTCGGGTCATGAAGACTCGAAACGTCAACTCTTTTCTTCTCCGCTGATGCTGCCAGACCTACTGAGTTTTTCCAGGTAATTCTGTTTTTGTTTTGGGTCAAGTGGTAGTTGGGTCAGGCTGGGCGGTAGTCAGATCAGGTCGATTGTAGGTGGGTGGTCGGGAGGGGGTGTTGGGTTGGGGCTTATCAGGTTAGGTTGGATATAGTTGGATTGGGTTGGAAGGTAGTTGGGGAATTGGAAGGGTAGTTGTGTGGTCAGGTATTAGACTAAGTTTTAAACAGCCTAACATTGGTAAGCCCCGCAGATCTGTTCCAATTCTCTGACTCTAGCTCAGAGTGGGAGACATTTACAAAGGATCCCAGGGAGCAGGGGAATTGCCAATCAGAAGTTTAAAAATCCTGGACAATTCCCACGGAGATCATACACCAGAGTCTGCACTGGAGTGCTACTTTGGCCTGCATTAGAGTACTTCATTTGGATTTTGGTGAGAGATGGGCTTTTAAGGGATACTTTCAATCTAAAGTCTAACTTTTCTTTAATTTAGCAACAAATTAAACGTTGCTCTTTGGGTTGGAAGAACGTGAGTTTTAGTCCAGCTTTAAAACAAGAGTTATACAAGCTCTGTTTGCAGCTGCAGCCAGTAAATTAGTTAACTGGTTTAAACAGGTTTTCAGAAGCTAGATTCAGACAACATGAAAGTAAGCCATCTACAATGTTGCTTTTGTCTGCACTGCAGTGCTGCTTTCAGCTGCATTAGAGTGCTTTAGTTGGAGTTTAGTGAGAGAGGGAGTTCAATGAAATGGGAAGGAGGTGATCCTTTCATTTTCTACCTTTGCTCAGTAACAAGAGCGGCGACCTTGATAAGTAGGACCTGGATAAATATTTTTTCTGTCCTTAATATTCTCTAAACTAGAGGAAGTAAAAGTAAAGGCCGTAGTTTAAGGGTAAGTCATAGCAGGGCAGCTCGGCCAAGTGGAATGCTCCTCCTGTGTGATGTGGGAAGGCAGGGACACTTCCAGTGTCCCGGGCAACCATGTGTGCAGGAAGTGTCTCCAGCTGGAGCTACTCAAAATCTGTGTTTCTCAGTCGGAACTGTGCCAGGAGTAACTGTGGAGCATTTGCAAGTATGACATCTTTGAGGACAGCAAGTACAGTGAGGTAGTCACACCACAGGCAAAGATGCACAGGCAGAAGGGGAATGGGTGACCGCCAGATAGGGTAAAAGCTCTAGCCAGGTAGTGCAGGAGTCCCTGGGTCCATCTCCCTCTCCAACTGATTTTCCATTTTGATCATTGCTGGGGGAGATAGTTTCTCAGGGAAACACAGCAGGCCCATGTCCGTGACACCATGAGTGGCTCAGCTGCACAGAGAGTGGAAAAAAGAGTGGGAGAACAATAGCGATAGAGGATTCTATCATAAGGGGGACAGATAGATGTTTCTGCAGCCGCAGATGTGACACCAGGATGGTATTTTGCCTTCCTGGTGCCAGGGTCAAGGATATCACTGAGGATATTCTGAAGGGGGAGGGTGAACAGCCAGAAGTTGTGGTCCATATTGGTACCATCGACATAGATAAAAAGAAGGATGAGGTCCTGAAAGCAAAATATAGGGAGCTCAGAAATAAATTAAAAAGCAGGACCTCAAAGGTAGCAATCCCCAGTTCCACGTGCTAGTGAGATCAGGACTAGGAGAATAGACCAGATGAATGTGTGGCTGGAGAGATGGTGTAGGAGGGAAGGATTTAGATTCCTGCGGCATTGGGACTAATTCTGGGGAAGATGGGGCCTGTACAAGCTGGGCGGGTTGCACCCCAGCAGAACCTGGACCAATATCCTCGCAGGGGCATCCGCTATTACGGTGGGGGAGGGCTTAAATTAGATTGGCAGGGTGGTGGGGCCCTGAGCAGGGAGATATAAGAGATAGAAACAAAGATAAGGATGAAAGACAGGAAAGTAGAAAGCAAAAGTGGAAGGCAAAGGAAACAAGGGCTAGCAGCAAATAGGGCCGTAGTACAAAAAAGATGTGTAAAAATGTTAAAAAGACAAGTCTAAAGGCACTGGATCTGAATGCACAGAGCATTCACAATAAGGTAGACTAATTAACTGTGCAAGTAGATGTAAATAGGTATGATACTATTGCGATTATGGAGACATGGCTGCAGGGTGACCAAGGTTGGGAAATGAATATCCAAGGGTACTCGATATTTAGGATAGACAGGCAGAAAGGATAAAGTGGTGGCGTGGCATTGTTAAGTATGGATGAAATCAGTTTGATAGTGAGAGGGGATATTTGCTCAGAAAATTTAGATGTAGAATCAGTCTGGGTGGAGCTAAGAAGCAAAGAAGGGCGGAAAACAGTGGGAGTTGTCTATAGGCTTCCAAACAGTAGTGATAAGGTAGGGGATGGCATTAAACAGGAAATTAGAGATGCATGTAACAAAGGTGCTACAGTAATCATTGGTGACTTTAATCTACATATAGACTGGGCAAACCAAATTAGCAATAATACTGTGGCAAATGCATTCCTGGAGTGTGTAGGAGGTGGTTTTTTTAGACCAGTATGTTGAGGAACCGATTATGGAGCAGGCTATTCTAGATTTGGTATTGTGGAATGAGAAAGGTTTAATTCATAATCTTGTTGCGCAGTGTCCTTTAGGGAACAGTGACCATAACATGTTAGAATTCTTCATTAGGATGGAAAGTGAAGTAGTCCGATCTGAAACTAAGGTCCTAAATGTTAACAAAGGAAACTATGGCAATATGAGGCCTGAGTTGGCTAAGATAGATTGGGGAACTTCATTAAAAGGTATGTAGATAATGGCTAACATTTAATGAATTAATGTATGCATTACAACAGTTATACATTTCTTTCTGGCACGAAAACACAACAGGAAAAGCAGCCCAACTAAGGCTAATAAAAGAAATTAAGGTTACTATTAGATCCAAAGAGGAGTCATATAAAATTGCTAGAAAAAGTAGCAAGCCTGAGGATTGGGAGCAGTTTAGAATTCAGCAAAAGAGGATCAAGAGATTGATTAAGAGGGGAAAAATAGAGTATGTGAGTAAATTTGCAAGGAACATAAAAGTAGCACTGTAAAAGCGGTATAAGTTTGTAAAAAGAAAAAGATTAGTGAAGACAAATGTAAGCCCCTTACAGTCTGAAACAGGAGAATTTATAATAGAAAACAAGGAAATGGCAGAGCAATTAAACAACCACTTTAGTTCTGTCTTCACAGAAGAAGAACAAATAACTTCCCAGAAATGGTAGGGGACCAAGGGTCTAGTGAGAAGGAAGAATTGAAGGAAATTAGTATTACTAAAACAATAGTCCTGGAGAAATTAATGGGACTGAATGCCAATAAATCCCCAGGGCCTGATAATCTACACCCCAAGGTACTAAAGGAGGCAGCCATGGAAATAGTTGATGTGTTGGGTGTCATCTACCAAAATTCTCTCGATTCTGGAACAGTCCCGGAAGATTAGAAGGAGGCAAATGTAACCCCACTATTTAAAAAAGGAGGAAGGGAGAAAATAGTAAATTACAAACCAGTTATCCTAACATTAGTAGTAGGGAAAATGTTAGAGTGTATTATAAAGGGTGTGGTAACAGGACACTTAGAAAATATCAATGGGATTAGATAAAGTCAGCATGGATTTATGAAAGGGAAATCATGTTTGGCAGTACTGGAGTACTTTGAGGACTTAACTAGCAGAATAGATAAGGGAGAGCCAGTGGATGTGGTGTATTTAGATTTTCAGAAAGCTTTTGATAAAGTCCCACATAAGAGGTTAGTGTGTAAAATTAAAGCTCATGGATTTGGGGGTAACATTTTGGCATGAAATGAGAATTGGTTAACAGACAGGAAGTAGGAATAAATGGCTCTTTTTCAGACTGGCAGGTGGTGACTAGTGAGGTACCACAGGGATCAGTGTTTGGGCCCCAGCTATTCACAATATATATCAATGATTTGGATGAGGGAACCAAATGTAATATTTCCAAGTTTGCTGACTGCACAAAACTTGGTGGGAATGTGAGCAATGAGGAGGGTGTTAAGAGACTTCAAGGCAATTTAAACAGGTTGAGTGAGTGGGCAAATACATGGCAGATGCAGTGTAATGCAGATAACTGTGAAGTTATCCACCTAGGTAAGAAAAACAGAATAGCAGAGTATTATTTAAATGATGATAGATTGGGAAATGTTGATGTACAAAGGGACCTGGGTGTCTTTGTACACCAGTCACTGAAAGCAAGCATGCAGGTACAGCAAGCAGTTAAGAAGGCAAATGGTATGTTGGCCTTCATTGCGAAAGGACTTGAGTACAGGAGCAAGGATGTCTTACTGCAGCTGTACAGTGCCTTGGTGAGAGCACACCTGGAGTATTGTGTGCAATTTTGGTCTCCTTACCTAAGAAAGGATATACATGCCATAGAGAAAGTGCACCGAAGGTTCACCAGACTGATTCCTGGGATGGCAGGATTGTCGTATGAGGAGAGATTGGGCCGACTCGGCTGTAGTTTAGAAGAATGGGGGGGAGATCTCATTGAAACATATAAAATTCTGACAGTGATAGACAGGCTGGATGCAAGGATGATATTTCCTCTGACTGGGGGGTCTAAAACAATGGGTCACAGTCTCAGGATATGGGGTAGGCCATTTAGGACTGAGATGAGGAGAAACCTCTTTACCCAGAGGATGGCGAATCTATGGAATTCTGTACCACAGAAGGCTGTGGAGGCCGGGCACTGAAAATATTTAAGGAGGAAGTTGATAGATTTCTGGACTGTAAAGGGGTTGAGGGGAATGAGGAGAGCGCAGGAGAAGGGCGTTAAGATAGAGGGTCAGCCATGACCCTATTGAATAGTGGAGCAGGCTCGAAGGGCTGAATGACATACTCCTGCTCCTATTTTCTAGGACTTCCACAGGGTCTTGACGTGCATCCTCAATCATACATTCGGTCTCCAACAATCTGGATTAATGTTTGGTTTTGTGCTAATCAATGTCTTAGGTACAATCATCATTTCTTTTTGCCTGCAATGCATTCACTGATCCGTAACCTCTCTGTAACTATGTTTCAAATGTACATTTGCAAAGGTTTGTTGAAAAAAGTCCTTAGGAGTCAATTTTCAGATCTGTTAGTATTTTAGCAAACATGTTAGTAAGTTCAATCGGGAGCTTTGTGTAATGGCGAATGATGGACATATTTTACGTGCCATTTCAAGCAGTCAGTGAATGAGAAACTTGCTAAATAAAAAACACAAAGGTTTAACTTCAAGTTAATTTTTCACAATCTTAATGACTTTAAATGATTTTATACTGTCAATATCAAAGTTGATCAGAGGTGCTTAACCTCTCCAGCCACCCTTTTTATTTAGAGCAAAGAGTACATCACCCAGCAGACAAAATCAAGCAACAATTTTTAAACAAGTGTTAAGAGTAGCCAGAGAGAAGATGGTTCTGAGTTAAGCAAAATCATTGAAAATGAGCACTGATTTTGATGGGATTATTTTTGACTTTAAATATCTTCAGATGCAGCTCTGCATTGATTTGGAATGGTTTGGGGTTCATTCTACGTTGATGCCTTTAACTAGCCAAAGACAGAGCAGCATATCTAGAAGTGAAGGGTAAATGAGCAGCTTTGGTGCTATCTTCCAGTCTTTCAGGTAGAAAATAGATAAAAATGTAAAAACAAAATATCAAAGTAAAATCAATCATAAAAAGTAAAGAACATAAATTATCGAAAACCTGAAATATAAACCAAAATGCTGGAAATGGGGAGAAGGCGGGAGAATGGGGTTAAGAAACTTATCAGCCATGATTGAATGGCGGAACAGACTCGATGGGCCGAATGGTCTAATTTTTGCTCCTATGTCTTATGGTCTTATGGTCTAAATGCATTTCTGAATCAACATCTTATGCTGCAAATGCATGCCTTTATCAGCATCTAATGCTGTTAGTGCATCTCTTAATATCCAATGCAGGAAATGCATGTCTTTATCAGTGCCTATTGCTGGGAATGTGTCTTACCATCAGCATCAAATGCAGGACATATATCTTTTGATCTACACCTAACGATGGAAATACATTGCTTGATCTGTATCTAATGCAGAAGATCTCATCACGATTGGTTTGTAATTCTCGAAATGCATCCTGCAATCAGTATCCAATGCCTGAAATACATGTCATGATTGGTATCTAATGCTGGAAATACATCTTTCAGTCAGTATCTAATCTGGAAATGCATTGCTTGATCAATGTCTAATTGCAGAGATTCATGTCATGATCACTATCTAATGCTGGAAAAGCATCTCTCACTGGGCCTAAATATGGTTTAGATGGTGGAAGAACATATCATCAGTACAATACCAGATCAATATGGTATCAAACCCTCAAAAAGAATCAATTCCTTTGTTTGACTCATGGCTTTATTCTTATACCTTTTTTTGTAGCTTTTGCACTCATCAGGGGATGATTGTTGGTTCTGGAAAACAGAACATTTTCCATTTCAGGTATCTATCATCAGCACCAAGAACTCCAAGGTTAGGTATAGCATGGTTAGGTGCAGAGTGATTATTTATTTATTTATCCTTTTGTGGGATGTGGATGTCATTGGCAAGGCTAGCATTTGTTGCCTATCCCTAATCGCCCTAGAACTGATTGGCTTGCTAGTCCATTTCAGAGGGTAGTTAAGCGTTAATCACATTACTGTGGATCTGGAGTCAGATGTAGGCCAGACTAGGTAAGGGTGGTAGATTTCCATTCCATCTCCTCTGCTCAACGTTCTGCTTCAGCCCTAATCTCAGAATGTATCTTTTTTTTTCCATTTTCCAAACCAGTCTCTCTGATTGAGAATGTGAAATAATGTTGAACTGTGTTGCTGGTTCGAGTCCTTTAAGAATTTGATGGATGTTGGCCAAAGTGAATTCTTATGTGACCTTTATGCCCACAGACAGCTGAGGCATCCATGGCTTTGGTCTGGGCTGGATTTGAACCTATATCCCAGAGGTGAAAGCTCAGATCCTAATCCACTGCATCAAGGGATCCTCCACCACCAATTCTTATGTGGAAATTGAAAGGTGAAGAAGAATATCTCCAGTTCACAACCTTTAAAATACCAGCATCAGCACAAGAATCAGAATCAAATTTCATAATTCATGGACACTGAACAGACCTTAATGGAATCACTAGTCATATTGCATTAGGGGAAATATGTCTGCCTCATTCTTTCCACATTGCCATGACTCATCCTACACCACTACTAATAAAGGAACTAAACTCTTTGTGCTGTGCTAAACAACACTAACACCACTCATTGTGGCACTAAACCTAAATAGAACTCCACCTAGAAGATATAAATATATTTTTGTCACAGTTACTGATTGCTGTTTTTATAAATTTGCTGCTAAAAGACATTGGTAATGTCCTTATAGCTAATTAGATAGTTTATTGCGATGCTGCATATTAGCTGCTGGGCAGACATTAATCCCCAATTTCAGCCCTGCAGTTACAGAGCTTAAATTAATATTTCAAAAGCAGCACCGGATGCAATGTCAAAGGGACTGTACATTAATCAATCCCTTAATGACCGTGATGTAAGAATTGGAGGTTCCTTTCTGGTTTAAAGTACCTGGAGTTAATTATAGCAATCCCCTATAATCCTACATTTTAATTCGCTGTCTGCTATACCAACACACAACCTTTGTGCTTATAAGCTATAGCCAACAGATCCCTTTCTGTTGTTTTTAGAATCTATAGGTTTTTCTTTTCCTTACTGACCATACAGTTATGATGTTGCCAGACAGGAGGTCCAATTACAATGCAGATGATTTGTTGCTATAGCTACCATGAGCTTTTGCTGCTTGCCGTCACTTAGCTGTCCATTTGTGGTTATCACTTATCTCCATCCACACAATGCCCTTTGAAATGTATTTGCAACAGAAAATGTCTCATGAGATTTTCTTTTCACGTGACTTAGCAACATGTCGGCCCAACCAAATGTTTAATTCAGGCCAAGGGAAGTCAGATTCTTCAAGATATTGATTCATCAAACTGAAAGGGTTGACATTCATTTTTCCAATGATATTTTTAATTGAACCCCATGAATACTAAAGACAGATCTTTCAGGGTCTCAAAATACATCTGTTTTCCTTTCTTGCTGCACTATCCACTGGTAACTTATAATTTTTTTTAAGAACAATATTATAAAATAGCATTCAGAATATGTTCACAACGAAAGGCTGTGGAATTGAAAGCTGCTTCACTGTAACAGGTTATTAAATACCCTACAAGCTTATAATATTCCCTTCTATTACTGTAATTTGTTTTTGCAATATGTGGAATAACGTTAGATCTGTATTCAAACTTTGATTCCCCATTCCTAACTATCAGCAGCAACTATTTGGCCACCATATTAAAAACTCAAGTGAGTATTTAGATAAGAAGATCTTGGGCCCAATTTAACTCTATGCGAGCTAAAATCTCCATCCCTATATTTCTTATACGTTGATAATTCATTTTGCTCTGTAATCAAAGAGTGCTCAGCAACATTTTTTTAGTGAATAGCCATATTATTTTTAACTCAGTTAGCTCATATTTGGTTATGGAATGTATCAGTTGCAAATATATTGATAACAGGATTGACATTAGGGGTGGGATTTTCCGCATCCGCCCGCCGCCTTGATCTTCTGGTCCCGCCGCAAGTCAATGGACTCCTGGCTGGGGGGCTGCCTTGCCCCCGGCGGGTCCCGCCCACGATGGGGCTGGAAAATCTCAGCCTATATTTTGGAGCAAATTGCAGGACTTGGAAATAATAACTACTTACAAATTTCTTGTGAGGGATGTCAATAATAGAGCTGCTTGCTTCCATTTCTGCAAGTGGTATAGTGGCAGTGTCACTGGACAAGTAATCCAAAAGTTAAGGGACATGGATTCAAATCCTACCATGACAGCTGGTGGAATTTAAATCCAATTAAAATGCCATGAAACTATCTTTGACTGTTGTAAAAAAAGAAACCTCAGGTTCACTAATGCCCTTTAGGGAAGGAAATCTTCTGTCCTTACTCTGTTATTGTCATTGTTGGTCTTAGATTAGGTTGTCCATGGGGTTGATTTATAGATACTGCTGGAGGCAACGTTGTTAGTAAACTTTACCTTTTATTGAATATTCTACTAATGATGTACAGTACAAGGCTAACATGAGGCTTCACATAGAACTATCTCTCAGCATACTCTGTTGTCATATGATCTTACATCACTGGTGATGTAGACTTTCTATTTACATATTTAACATCAATCCTTTATATTACATCTCCCCCCACATCACTCACCTTATTAAATACATTATTTATATTATCCTACACCTCTCCCCGAAATGTCTGCTTTCATCCCTGATTCACAGAGATAAACATTATAGTGGTTTCACCAATCCGACGTTATTCTCAGCTCTCTTGGAGATTGTATTAGGTTCTCTCTTGAACATGATAGAATAGTATGTGAATCATCAGAGACTACAGGTTCTCTGTTCACGTTGCCTTCCAGATCATCTAGATAGTTGGTCCATTCCATTGATTGTCTTCCTGTAGATAGAAGTGCACTTCTGTTTATTCTCAATATCCCATTTTTGGTCTCCACAAGGTAAGATCATGGATTTAGTGTTTGTAACAAGACAATTCTGGTCATGAATCCATAATGATTCACCTGGCTGGAGTTCTGGTAAATCATATTCTCCATGACGTTGATTATAGTTTCTAGTTTGATTTGCACGATACTCACCCTCCTTCTCCCTTACTCTCTCTTTGTCTGCTGCTTTGAGACTTGGCATAAGTGCGTATGGAAGAACAGGAAGTTGAGACCATAGTCATCTTTGCATGTGAAGTTCTGACAGAACCAAACAATTCTGAAGTGGTATGGAATGGTAACTCACCAGTGCTATGTTAATATCAAAATGTTTCTTCAACAAAGCCTTTACCATCCTTACTTCTCTTTCAGCCTCATTTTTAAATTTATTTACGAGATGTGGGCTTCGCTGGCTGGGCCAACATTTATTGACCATCTCTAGTTGCCCTTGAGAAGGTGGTAGTGAGCTGCCTTCTTGAGCCGCTGCAGTCCATGTGGTGTAGGTACACCCACAATGCTACTAGGAAGGGAGTTCCAGGATTTTGACCCAGCAACTTTGAAGGAATGATAATATATTTCCAAGTCAGGATGGTGAGTGACTTGGAGGGGAACTTCCAGGTGGTGTTCCCATCTATCAGTTGCCCTTGTCCTTCTCAATGGTAGCAGTTGTGGGATTGGAAGGTGCTGCCTAAGGAGCCTTGGTGAATTCCATTAGCTCGTGGATATCTGGATGAACTAGTCATGTGGACAAATCCATAGCATTCTGTGAACATTTGTTTGCAAACCGTGGGCCATTGTCTGAAATGACTAGATCTGTAATGCCACATGTGGAAAAAAAATTCTATTTGTAATTTAATAACTGCAGCTGAGGTGATACCATGAAGATGCTTGACTTCAATCTGGAGTAATTATGAACAGCTATGAGGAATGTCATCCCCTTGAACTTGAAAAGATCCAGCCTGAGACATTCCCATGGTCTTAATGAAAATAAGGATACCATGAGTGGCTGTCTTCGCTCCTGGCGATGAATTGCACAAGAGATGCAGCTCGAAATCATTTCTTCTAGTGATTTTGAGATTCCTGGCCACCAGATGGAATTTTGCGCTCGAGCACAACACTTTGTAATGCCCAGGTGGCCTTGGTGTATTCGCTGAAGGAACTCAATTCTGAGGACTTTTGATATGACCAACCTCTCATCATAAATCAGGAAGTCATCCACAACACTGAGATGTCTTCGTCGCTTGAAATATTGCTTCAGGATGAGATTATTTGGAACATATTCTGGCTATCCATTTATGCAGTATTTCCTAATTTTAGCACATCCTTCATCTGCTCTTAGTGTCTTTTGGATTTCATTTCACTTCTTTGTTGTTGCTGGTAAATATTTTGTGATCAATGAGACACAGGGCTCTACATCTTCAATGAAATTGATGTCTTCTTGTTTAGACCCTTCAACAGGAATGTATGACAATGAATCTGCTGTTTGTTGTTTTCCTTGTTCAGGTTTATCTGTCCATTTATTGCTTGATGCAAGTTGCCCTTCCATGTAATGATCATGTGGTTCCTTTGCCTGCTGCCATGGGAAATCTTCTGCCTGGTTACCTTAAGGTTTTCACATGATTCTATTAGGTTCTGGTGCTCCTGTTTCAGAGCACTTGTTTCAGCATTCTCAAAACCTCTGAACAATTTTAGAAATCCGGTCCTAAATTTTGTTGGTTTGTCTTGGCTTCCCAATCCTTCAGCTTTATAGGTGAGTTGCAAGCTTTTTGGCTTAACAGTGAACACTTTTGGTTTTGGATCACATGTAAACTTTCATTGATTTCCTTTGTACTGAAGTTTAGCAGTCAACTATCCCTTGACCTTCAGTTGAATGTCTCCTGGAGCATGGAGTTATATGGTCAATGGCTAGTGGAAGTCTTGCTTCAGCCAGAATTGAAACTCTTGCTCCAGTGTCCATTGACCTTAACATCTGCACTCCACGTGTTCCCATTAGATCCTGTAATTTCCCCCAAGAATGGCGCTTCATTATCTTTTTCATCTTCAATTTTTTGAATGATAAATATTTTAAATGGTTTCTCCTTTAATTTTTGTGATAGGAGCTTTTTGCTGCAGCATGCAGATTTAAAATGCCCTGTCTTCTTTCAGGAAATGGCACTCCACATTTTTGGTGAGGCAATCTTCACACCAATATAGTTTTTTCCCACCACAGTGAGAACGCTGAGTAATGGTGGCTACCACACCCTCTTCGCTCTTTCTCTGTTCTTGAGTAGGTGAGCTGTTACTCCTGTGCACTACAAACTGCACTGTGTGAGCCATTTTTCTCCACTGGATCTCCTTGTTGCCCCGAATAGATATGTAATTTTGCTTTCTCACTTCTACTTACCTTGTTAACTACACAGCCTTCAATAACATCAAATCTTCCTCTGGCTACAGAAAGTCTGATGATGGCTCCTCTGCGATTCCTGCAACAATGTGATCCCGAATTAATTCATCTTTCAGGGTTCCATATTCAGAATTCTCAGCTAGTCAGTATAAATCGTTAATGAAGGGATCTACACTCTCTCCTGTTCTTAGGGTACATCTGTTGAACTTCACCCTTTCTATGATGGTGTTCCTTCTAAGGCTGAAATAAGTATAATATAACCTCTTCGTATGTTGCCATCTCTTAATTTATGTCCTGTCTGGCCATTATGTTGGCTGTAATACTTCCTATAGCGTAGAGAAGGGTACTGACCTGTTCCTTGTTAGTCTTCTCTGCTAGTCCCGAAGCCGTTCTGAACCTGGTAAACTTACAGTGCCAGTTCTGCCACTTCTCAACTTGATGCAGTCCTTCCCTGTAGTCAAAGCGCTCTGGTAAAGGTAAGGTTTTCTCCATGGCTTCTTCGAGTTCTGTGGGTGTTTTTCCTGTGCTGTCTTTGTACTGCAGTTGTTTCTCTTGCTGCTTTTTCCAGTCACTAGGCTCTTCACTTGATGCTTTTTCTGCTATCATCATCTGTTATCATCATTGTGAGTCTTAGATGAGGTTGTCCATGGGGAGGATTTAAATAGACTGCTGGAGGCACGGCTGTTGGTAAACTTCACCTTTTATTGAATGTACTATTATATATGGTACAAGGCTAGCTCGAGACTTCACATGAGAGACTATCTCTCAGCATAATTGGTTGGCATGTGAGTTTACATCACTGATAATGTAGACTGTTTATTTACATAATTAACATGAACCCTTTATATTACACTTACCTGGTCTGGCCTACATGTGATTCCAGACCCATAGAAATGTGCTTAACTCTTAACTGCCTTCTGAAATGGCCTAGCAAGTGACTCAGTTTTATCAAACTGCTACAGAAAAGTCAAAAAGGAATAAAACTGGACATTCCCCTAGCATCAGCTTAGGCACCGGAAATGATAATTGCTTACCAAACCTCGTTGCCTTGCAAAGTCCTACTTACTGACATCCAGGACTTGTGCCAAAATTGCGGGATCTGTCCCACAGACCCGTCAAGGAACTACCTGACATTGCTATAGTCTTACAGACAATGGTCCAAACACCATCACCCTGGGTATGCCCTCTCCCTCTGGCAGGGCAGACCCATCAGAAGCAGTGGCACAGGGGTACAGTAAATCCTCACTTTAAGTCACCCAGTTTCATGTAATTTTGCTTTAACATCATTATGCTTTAGGGCCTATTGTTCTAATTTGTGTTGCCATTTTTAGTTATGTGTTGTCTGCCCTCTGGCCCCGCCCCCTACGTGCACTGCACTCTGGGCCAGCCGTTGCTATGTTCTGATGCCAGAGCCGCCGCCACAGGCACCAGAGGCCCAGGCTGCAGGGAAAGAGTGAGGCCTGAGATATGAGAGCAGTAGCGTGGGAAGCTGCCGGCTGCCAATTAGATGGTGAAGAGCAAATGAACGGGGGAGTGGGGAGGGAGGGAGCAGCTCCCCCCTCCTCCAGGCTCTATCCGTGTCTCATGTGGTTCCTTCAGCAGACCCCTCCTCCCTATTCTACCAGCAGCCCGGGACAGGGGTTCGGTCCCTCCAATCAGGAAGGGATCCAGGCTCTGAAGAGGGAGAGAGAGAGAGAAAGCAGCTGAGTGAGAAAGGAGAGAGACAGGGGCAGCATGGGGAAAGGAGAGAGAGAGAGAGAAGGAGACAGAGACAGAGGCCGGGATTTTTTGGCCCTGCCTGCCTCCTGGACCTTCTGATCCCACCAAAAGTCAGTGGACTTTTGGATGACCCACCATATCCCCTGTGCCAGGTCCTGGCATGGTGGGGCAGGAAAGTCCCAGCCAGAGACAGAGTGGAAAAGGAGAAGGATAGGGAGAGAGACAGAGACAGTGGGAAATGAGAGAATGAGAGTGAGAAAGGAGGGAGTGAGTGGGAAAGGAAAACATGCAAAAAGTGGAGCTGAGTTTCAGGAGTGCTACAGAAGCTGTGCTACTAAGGGTTTGTTTTGGATGATTTAGTGTTATTTAATTTGAATTTATACAGAATTTCTGTTGTATTCAGTGAGTTATTTTATTTTTCAAGTTATTCCAGCTAGGAATGCACAGTGCTGCACATGTATTGTACAGTATTTCAATTTATTCATTGCTTTTTCTGGACAAGAGACGTCCAAAGTTAAGTTACTCTGGCTTTAACATTGGTTCCTATAGGAACACTTGATTTACTGAAAGTTGTTCAACTTAAAGTTGTGATTTTCAGGAATGCAGCCATAACTTTAAGTGAGGACTTATAGTATACAGTCAGGAGCGAATTGTCCTGGGAGTCCTCAACATTGACTCCGGACACCATGAAGTCTCATGGTAACAGGTCAAACATAGGCAATGAAATCTCCTACTGATTACCACGTACCGCCAGCACCTCCCCACCCCCTACCCCACCATTCAGCTGATGATGTTGAACACCAAAGTAAGGAGCATTGATGGTGGCAAGTACATGGAATGTCCTCTGGCTGAGGGACTTCAATGTCCATTACCAAGAGAGGCTCATATTAACATCACTACTGACCAAGCGGACCAAATCCTAAAGGACGTAGCTGGTAGACTGGACCTGCAGCAGGTGGTGAGGGCACCTACAAGAATGAAAAACCCACTAGACAACTAGACCTTTTCCTCACCAGTCTACCTGCTGCAGATGCATACGTTCATGGCAGTATTGGTAGGGGTGACCACCACACAGTCCTTGTGAAGACAAAGTATTACCTTTACATTGAGAATACCCTCCATTGTGTTGTGTGGCACTATCACTATGCTAAATGGAATAGATTCAGACTAGATATAGCAGCTCAAAAATAGGCATCCATGAGACAATATGGGCCATCAGCAGCAGCAGTATTCAACCATAATCTGTAACCTAACATCCTGGCATATCCCTCACTCTACCCATTGTCATCAAGCCAGGGGATCATGGCTTATTCAATGAAGAGTGCAGGGGATGTTGTAGGTCAGTCATCCCAATCCCAGGATATCGCTGCAGGAGTTCCTCAAGATAGTGTCCTAGATCCAACTGTCATGAAAATATAATAATTTGCATAATGTTATTGGGATTTATCGTAAAGTAGGAATGATGGGGGTCTGGATTGTGTGCGTGTGTGTGTGTGACTTAACTGAATTAAAGGCAGTTGGTTTGAAGGCCTTGATGTATCAGAAGAGAAGCTAGGTTTGAAATGCTAAATAAGTAAACATGGCTGAAGTTTTAGAATGTGAGGTGTAAAGGAAAATTTGCATTTTTAGATAAGCCAGAGTAGTTTGAATTTCAAAGGAGAGGGTGAAATGTTACCAGAAGAACCCTTAGCCAGAAAAAGCCAAACAGTGTGTTATTTTTCCCAAAGCTTACTGATAAAATTTGTACTATGAAAGATTTTTATTATTAGAAAGATAAAGTGCAAAGACACATTGAAAAAATGACACTTGCATTCAAAGGGGAAAATATGTATAAAGGAGAGAAAGCTATGTGTAAGAGGAAGGAATTCTAAGATCTAATAAGTGTGAAAAGCCTCTAGCCTCTATGTACCAATCTGCTGCCGAAGCTAAGAGAATTCATTGTGAATATCGCTGTGCATTGCCTGGGTTTGTTAAAATCTATTTTGTTTTCACTGTTGCCATAACAGGGGTGTAGCTGGGAGTCAGATTGTTTAGGGGAGCTAGGAGTTATCAGAGTAGTAATTTGTAGACCTATGTATGTGCTTAAAATTATTTCTTTTATTAATAAATCTTTAATTTAGTTTTCTAAAAGAAACCTCCTAGACTCGGTGGACTTATTACTACTGAATTCAAGGCACGCACCTTGAAATAAAAATACAAATTTCAAAACAGTTGTTTCAATTTCCCTCTGGGATTTGAGCAGCTTAGCGCTTACCATCCATTGTGCCATAACACAACCTTCTGCAGCTGCTTCATCAATGACTTTCCCTCAATCATAGGGTCAGAAATAGGATATTCACTGATGATTGCAATTGTTCAGCACCACTTGCAATGCCTCAGATACTGAAATTGTCCATTTTCATATGCAGTTATATCCAGACAACATTCAGGCTTGATTTGATAAGTGACAAATAACATTCGCACCATGCAAATGCCAGCAATGACCATCTCCAATAAGAGAGAAACTAACCTTCCCCCTTGACATTCAATGGCATTACCATTGCTGAATACCCAACTATCAACATCATGGAGGTTACCATTGACCCGAAACTGAATTGGACCAGTCTTATAAATAGTGTGGCTACAAGAGCAGGCCAGGGAGTGGGAACTCTGAGGCAAGTAACTCATCTCCTGACTCCCCAAAACCTGTCCACCATCTACAAGGCACAAATCAGGAGTGTGATGGAATACTCTCCATTTGCCTGGATGAGTGGGTCTCAACTCAAGGAGCTCGACACTATCCAGAACAAAGTAGTTCATTTGATTGGTACCCCATCTGGGAACACCACCACCTGCAAGTTCCCCTCCAGGCCACACACCATCCTGACTTGAACTATATCGCCATTCCTTTGCTGTTTCTGAAAAATCCTAGAATTCTCTCCCTAACAGCACTGTAGGTGTAGCTGCATCAGTTGGACTGCAGTGGGTCAAGGAGGTGGCTTACCATTACGGACAACAAATGTCGGCCTTGCCAATGATGCCCATATCTCATAAAAAAGCTTTGTGACCAATAATTGTTTTACCTTAAAACGGCTTCCAAATTAGAAGCATGAAAGTACTTTCTGTGTTTATATAAAAATATTTTTCAAATAAAGCATTTAGTTCATGGAATAGATCAACAGATATGAAATACAATTTTTCCGCAAGAGAAATTTTCATGATGATCTCATGACCTAATCTATCCAACAACAAAATTTTATTTTATGTTGTCAAAATGCCAAGCCAAATTTCCAGTAATGATTAGATTGGCTGGAATTGGCTAGAATATAATCTCAGTCATTAACATATGATTTAATTAATTTCTTATTACATCAAGGTAATGAATAACTCAATAACAAGCCAAAAAAATCTACTATTTACAGAACAGCAGCATCACTGATCCCTAGAGGTGGCTTGTGCTGGAGAAAGAGCAAGAGGCACTTGGTTAGTTAATGCAAGAAGTGGGGGAGGGGACCTTAGAGACATACTGAACAGTAGGCAGAATGTGAGCAGGTATTGAGTGAACAGGGTGGTAAAATAATGAGGAGGAAAGGAAAATAATAAGCTGGCGTCTCTGGACATAGATCAGTAACAGAAAGACACACTGACAGAAATACGTGTACTTTAGTTTATAGTATGAGAATGCTGTCGGTATACACTATACATTTAGCAGCAAGATATCTGCACTATAAGATTAAAATGGCATTCACCTTTCTGGATACCTAAGCTGATTTACATGGATCATGAATCCTATGGTGTGTTTCTGGGACAATCAAACATTCCCAAACATCCAGGTAAACAGTCTTGGCAGGGGGATAGGCAACATCAGTTGAATTGTTGTCAGAAAATGTTAAAAATATTGTGCATGAAATTTTTTTTGGATAGAAAAGTACATGACTCTAATAAATACAAAGGCATGGGTCTTGGCAGTATGCTTGTATGTCAGTGCACATTACGCTGCTAATAACATGTTATAGAATGATGGCTTTTGGTCCTACAGTTACTTATTAAGTATTCCACCTATAGCTTTCTTGGAAGAAGCTAACATATTCATCCTTTTAATTATATATTCTGAAAAATAACAGGTTGCATGACAAAATTAATAATATTTAAGAGAATGCATTCCTCCTTAATGAGCTACACGTAACATTGTATTGTACATTGCCCAATATTTTGATAAATAGAAATAGAGAGTGAAAAGTAGATGAATAATTTGGCATTGTTTATTATAAAGAGAATTCTCTTCAAAACACTTCATGTTCTACGTGTGGTGCATTACTGCTACATGCTGCAGGGGGTTTTCTGGCTTGTGGACAACAAAGGCTATGTGAACTGTTTATCAATTCTCAGCACACACGTCAAATAAAAAAACATCATATTGGACAAAACAAACAGCACTGTTTAACAATGAAAGAAGCATAACATTTCCTTCAGAAGTTGCTTATGCATCTCTCAGATTTTTCTGATAAGCTACTTTCCTCACAAGATAACACAGGAAAACCATCTGTCAAAGGGAATAAATAATGGTAAAAATGCTCTAGGTTACACTTCAATAAGTCTTGCAACTCCAGATGTAGACCACTTTGTTACAGGAATTAAACTTACCAAGGTACACCCCATTCTTCCAAAATAAACAAAAACAGACAAAACACAAACCATTAAGGACCCCTGTTTGCAAATATATTTCTCAATTGGAGTCAAAAGTGTTTACCGCAGGGATTATTTTCTTCTAGAAACCTATTTTCCACTTACTTATTCTTAGCCATTTATTCCTTATATGGCTATTGGAAGTTTCCTATCTTTGTAGCAAACTATGGGTTCTTTATGGCTTTAAAATTATATATATTCACATTGCCGTTTTTTTTCATGGGCTGAACTAGGAGCAGTACCCTCCTGTAATTAAGAGTGATACTTTTTTTTTACATTGTAGACTACATAAATCCTTCTTCACTGAAGGAGGTCAGTAGAAAAGCCCTGTTATTTGGTTGCTCTCTCTCAGTTTCCATGCTGTTTGCCTGCAAAAACAAAATAGACACAAGCTGGTTCTCGAGGTGTCTTCTGATGAAGGATCATGCCTTCAATATTGATGCTACTTGTTATGATCCTGGGCCAGACCGCCAAATTTTGGTAAACTCTGGTTAGGGACCAGTAACTTATTGTTTAAAGTAGACAAAGTTTGTGATCCTGGGTATTTACTAAGAGAATAATGCCACAAGATTTCCCGGTTTTTGTGCAAACAAAATAAACTTTACTATAAAAAGTCAGAAAAGCACAACAATTTATAATGTCTATCTTATCCTCAATAGCATTTAGGATCAGCATGAAGCATATGTACATTAACAGGCAAACTGTGGGCGAACACACCACTCTACACAATAAATGGTAGATGCAACCAAGACAGATCCCATGGATTTCTCACAACTCAGCCAGATGTCAGTGTCCACTGCAGGTTATATTGGCCGGGATTTTCTGGTCCCACCAGCGCCGGGCATCGTCAGGGGCTGGCTGGGAAACCCTTCATCATTATACCCATAGCATCATTAAAACTTTGTCCTTTGGCCGCTCTCCAAATTTGCTCTTCCCACTCACAACGATGCCTGCCACCTCCCTCATGAGTGATTTCAAATCTTTACTTTGTAAGACCTAGCCCCTGAATTCCCTCTAAACATTGCTCCAACTCAGGCTGCATCAACAGCTGCTCACCTCCTGAAGGTCTTAACTCTTCTCCTGAGACTACGTCCACTGGCTTCCTTAGGCTGCACTCCAGCACCAACTCACAAGCACAACCTCAGCTCGTCAGCCATGTCAAACGGAACACCACTGCTCCAAAGGATTAGTTTTGCCCCAACAGCCCGCAGCACGAGGTCACCGACCTCCCGCTGCCTTTTTAGCTCTCCGGGCTTCTCCCAAGCCCTCACTACTTGGAGCCTGTCAACCACTTTTGCTGCTTGGAGCCTCTTTGCTCCTCTCCCCGGTTGTCCCTACCGGTGGTTTCTTCTCTTCCTGGTAGTCTCTTCCTGGTTGCCTCCTCCCCCCCAGCAGTCTCCTCCTGCTGGCTCTTTCTCTTGTGGCCTCTCTCCCTGGGTGCTCTCTCTCTCTCTCTGGGGCCTATTCCTGGGTTACTCCTTCCCTGGGTTCCCTCTCTCGGTCCCAGGACTCCCTGTGTATGGCACCAACCCTGGGTCCCGTGATCCTTATTTTTGCAACAAGTAGGCGCACTCCCGCTTTCCCAAGTGGCAGACCCTATAACTGAAAAAAAAAACAACCTAGAATGGAGTATGCACAACCTATCACCCTGCCGCACATGCCCGGAACTCTTGGGCCTGCCAGGAAATGGAGTACTTGGCCTCTGCCCAGAACCAGGTAAGTTCCTATTTCTTAACATACTTTTCTGAGCACAAGTTGACAGCACCCAGTGCCAACATATATTGAAATGCTGTTGGTCACCTCTTAAAATATTCATCTTTGGCAGTCGTGCCTTCAGCTGTCAGGGCCCTAAGTTCTGGAATTCCCAACCTAAATCTCTCTGAGCCAATACTTCTCATTCTGCCCTTAAGACACCCCTTAAGCCATAACTCTTTTGCTTACCTGCTTTACTGTTACTCTATCTGGCTTGGTGTCAAATCTTTCAAACAGAATCACACAGAATCACAGTGCAGAAGAGGCCCTTCGGCCTATCGAGTCTACACGGACACATGAGAAACACCTGACCTACCTACATAATCCCATTTACCAGCACTTGGCCCATAACCTTGAATGTTATGACGTGCCAAGTGCTCATCCACGTACTTTTTAAAGGGTGTGAGGCAACTTGCCTCCACCACCCTCCCAGGCAGTACATTCCAGACCGTCACCACCCTCTGGGTAAAAAAGTTTTCCCTCACGTCCCCCCTAAACCTCCTGCCCCTCACCTTGAACTTATGCCCCCTTATGACTGACCCTTCAACTAAAGGGAACAGCTGCTCCCTATCCACCCTGTCCATGCCCCTCATAATCTTGTACCCCTCGATCAGGTCGCCCCTTAGTCTTCTCTGTTCCAACGAAAACAACCCAAGTCTATCCAACCTCTCTTCATAACTTAAATGTTTCATCCCAGGCAACATCCTGGTGAATCTCCTCTGCACCCCCTCCAGTGCAATCACATCCGTCCTATAATGTGGAGACCAGAACTGCACACAGTACTCCAGCTATGGCCTCACTAAGGTTCTATACAACTCCAACATGACCTCCCTACATTTGTAATCTATGCCCCAATTGATAAAGGCAAGTGTCCCTTATGCCTTTTTCACCACCCCACTAACATGCCCCTTTGCCTTCTGAGATCTATAGACACACAAGCCAAGGTCCCTTTGTTCCTCAGAACTTCCTGGTGTCATGCCATTCATTGAATACTTCCTTGTCAAATTACTCCTTGCAAAGTGTATCATCTCACACTTTTCAGGGTTAAATTCCTTCTGCCACTTCTCTGCCCATTTGACAATCCCGTCTATATCTTCCTGTAGCCCAAGACACTCAACCTCACTGTTAACTACCCGGCCAATCTTTGTGTCATCTGCAAACTTACTAATCCTACCCCCAACATAGTCATCTATGTCGTTTATATGAATGACAAATAGTAGGGGACTGAGCACAGATCTCCGTGGTACGCCATTGGACACTGGCTTCCAGTCACTAAAGCATCCATCTGTCATCACCTTCTGTCTCCTACAACCAAGCCAATTTTGACTCTACCTTATCAAATTACCCTGTATCCCATGTGCATTTGCCTTCTTTATAAGTCGACCATGTGGCACCTTGTCAAAGGCTTTGCTGAAATCCATATAAACTACATCAACTGCACTACCCTCATCTACACACCTGGTCACCTCCTCAAAAAATTCAATCAAATATGTTAGGCATGACCTCCCTCTGACGAAGCCATGCTGATTATCCCTGATCAAACCTTCCCTCTCCAAGTGGAGATAGATACTCTCCTTCAGAACTTTCTCCAATAGTTTCCCTACCACTGACGTGAGACTGACTGGTCTGTAGTTCCCTGGCTTATCTCTAAAACCCTTCTGAAATAACCGAACTACATTATCTGTTCTCCAGTCCTCTGGCACCTCCCCCATGGCCAGAGAGGAATTAAAAATTTGGGTCAGAGCCCCTGCAATCTAGTCCCTTGACTGCCTCATCAGTCTGGGACACAAATCATCCGGACCAGGATATTTGTCCGCTTTTAAGCCTGCCAATACCTCCAATACCTCGTCACTCCCTATATCAATTTGCTTAAGAACCTCGCAGTCTCACTCCCTGAGTTTGATACCTTCATCCTCATTCTCTTGGGTGAAGACGGATGTGAAGTATTCATTCAACACTCTAGTGATGCGCTCTGGCTCCACCCCTAGATTGCCCCCTTGGTCCCTTATGGGCCCTACTCTTTCCCTGGTTATGCTCTTCCCATTGATATACTTACGGGATCTCTTGGGATTTTCCCTACCTATACTAGCCAGAGCTTTCTCATATCCCCTCTTTGCTCTCCCAATTGCTTTCTTAAGCTCCACCCTGCAATTTCTGTACTCCACTAATGCCTCTGCTAATTTGCTTCCCTTGTACCTGCTAAAAGCCTATCTTTTCCTTCTCATCATAACCTGAATATCTCTGGTCATCCATGGTTCTCTGGGCTTGTTACTCCTTCCTATCACCCTAGAGGAAATATGTTGAGCCTGTACCCTCCCCATTTCCTTTTTGAATGCCCCTCACTGCTCCTCTGTAGATTTCCCACAAGTAACTGTTCCCAGTCTACCTTGGCCAGATCCTGCCTTATTTTACTAAAATCCACTCTCCCCCAATCCAAAACATTTTTTTGCAGCTTGTCAATTTCTTTGTCCATAACAACCTTAAACTGTACCATGTTGTGGTCGCTATCACTAAAATGCTCGCCCACCACCACCTCAGCCACCTGTCCGGCTTCATTCCTCAGAATTAGGTCCAGCAATACACTGTCCCTTGTTGGACTCTCAACATATTGACCTAAGAGGTTCTCCTGTACACATTTCAAGAAATCCATTCCATCCAAGCCCTTAACACTATGTCTATCCCAATTAATGTTGGGAAAGTTGAAATCATCTAATATAATTACCCTACTGTTATTGTTTTTACACACCTCCACAAATTGTGCATATATTTGCTCCTCAATTTCCCGCTGACTATCTGGGGGTCTATAATAAACACCCAACAATGTGGCTGCCCCTTTTTTATTCCTAAGTTCTACCCACAAAGCTTCATTCGATACCCCCCCACAACATATCATCTCTCCTTACTGCAGTAACTGATTCCTTAATTAATAATGCAATGCCTCCTCCTCTTCTACCCCCTCCCCTGTCTTGACTGAAGATTCTATATTCCCGAATGTTGAGCGGCCAATCCTGCCCTTCCCTCAACGATGTCTCAGTGATGGCTACTATATCACAATTCCACATGTCAATCCTCACCCCTACCTCATCCATTTTACCTGTAATACTCCTGGCATTAAAATGAAGGTTAATGCAGCGGTACTCCCTCTGACTTGATTGTTTTACTGTATTATGATGTGTCCCTATTCTGCTAACATTCTGTGTTCCCTCCCCCTGCTGAATTAGTTTAAACTCCTCCCAACAGCACTAGCAAACCCACCCGCAAGGATGTTAGTCCCGTTCTGGTTCAGATGTAGACCGTCCCGCTTCAGGTCCCACCTTCCCCAGAAATGGTCCCAGTGATCCAGGAATCTAAAACCCTCCATCCTGCACCAACTCTTAAGCCACGTATTCATCTGTGCTATTCTCCTATTTCTGAGCTCGCTAGCACGTGGCACTGGGAGTAATCCAGAGGTTACAACCCGAGAGCTCCTGCTTTTCAGTCTACTGACTAACTTCATGAATTCTTGATGCAAGACCTCATCCCTCTTTCTACCTATGTCATTGGTACCAACATGTACTATGACCTCTGCCTTATCACTCTTCCCCCTTCAGGATGCCCTGCAGCCTTTCAGTGACATTCCGGACCCTGGCACCAGGGAGGCAACATACCATCCTGGAGTTACGCTGACAGCCACAGTAGCACATATCTGTTCCCCTGACTATAGAATCCCCTATTACTATTGCTCTTCCTCTCTTCCTCCCTTCCTGTACAGTTAGACTGCTTATGGTGCCAGAAGCTTGGCTCTGTCCGCACTCCCTAGAGGAACCAGCGCCCTTATCAGCCTCCAAAATGGAATACCGATTTGTGAGAGGGACCCCAGGTTACTCCTGAACTATCTGCCTGTTTCTCTTGGACTGCCTGGTGGTCACCCATTCCCTTCCTTCTTCAAGTCCCTTCATCTGCGGTGTGACCACCTATGTAAACGTGCTATCCATGATGCTCTCAGATTCGCGGATGCTCCACAGTGTCCCCAGCTGCCATTCCAGCTCTGAAACCCAAGCTTCCAGCAGCTGGGCACACTTCCTGCACACATGCTGGTCTCCGGCACTGGAAAGGTCCCCGACTTCCCACATGGAGCACGAGGAGCATATCACAGCTTTGAGTGCTCCTGCCATGACTTATCCCTTTAAATTAAACCTTTTAAGTCAATTACTCTAGGGCCCTTCTTTCCTGATTCTCGTTACTGTAGAATATACAAACTGTAAACCACAAAAAGACCTTAAACTATAAGCAATTAAAGTAGTAAATACCCACTACTTACAAGTGATTCCTTTCTCTTGTAGCCTCTCCTGCTGCAGCACGCTCTGAAGATTTAAGAAGTTGGATAGCAAGGAAAAAATGCAAAGAGCATCTCATCACCTATGCACCAAATTCCCGCTTTACACAAAATTCCGAATAGCCACTCTGGCTGTGCCCCACTCAGGATGTGCTCACTCTACTGTTCGTGTGCAAGTACACTTCCTTTATAGCACACCTGTGAAACACCTTAGGGTGTTTTACTATGTTAATGGTGCTTCACAAATAAAATTGCTAATTGCTGTCATTGATAGCAGGCAAGATTCTGCATTACCAGACAATATTCAGAGAATTTAATCCTTTCACCAGATCCTATTTGTTTTGCTGTACATTCGCCACATTTTATGAGGAAAGTGTGCTTAGGATGGGAATCCTCTATGTGGCCAGTGCGATGGTCTGCATCTTTGACCAGGAAGGTGGGGTACTTACCATTTTTGCCGCTAAATGCCTGGGCCATTGGAGCTTTCTCTCTCCACTTTGTCAGATTTTCCATGCTCTCCTCCTGTGTTGCTATTCTCCTATAACCATTAACACCTCTTTTGCACACATCTTTTGTTTCTCTAATTTCTCTCATTGTTGCATCATTTTGTATGAACAAGAGTGGGGGCTGCAGAATGGATGAGCAAACTGACCATGGCGCCTTTGTGCAGGGAGCCACTCAAGCGGTGGGAGTAAATTGGAATGTAGTGATAGTAGGGGACAATATAGTCAGGGGATAGACACAGTTCTTTGCAGCCAAGATCGCGAGTCCAGAAGGCTGTGTTGCTTACCCAGTGCCAGGGCTCAGGACAATTTGCTGAAGGCTGGAGATGGACTTGCAGTGGGAGGGGATGTATTCAGTGGTCATGGTCAGGGCCTGGGAGAAAAATCATGGGACCTGGTCCTTCTCCTGTTTCTGGGCCCCTTGTACTCAAGACCCCCAACCCTCCATGACTCCCTCACATCCTTCAATCGCCCAGAATTGGGAACCATAGTTACACTGGGTTCGAACAGTTTCATAAAGGTTTAGCAAAACTTCTTGGCTTTTGTACTCAAAGGGCAGAGTTTACTGTGATTTTACTTGGGCGTGATGGCGGCCGTGGGCAATGTAGCGGGAAGGCCAAAAAATGTTTCGCCATGTTTGCAATCGTCCACTCCGCCCATCAATGATGGGCCGCAGGAACATCGGGAACTTCTTTGTAATATATCTGCATATCATTATAAGCCCAGCTTGCCAGAATCATCCCCCCATGCTGGATCATCCAGGCACGTCGGCTGTAAACACATCGACAAGTTTCACAACTGAACATAAGCGACATGCACCTGGCAAGCTGCACTTGACTCAGGACTTTGTGGCTCATTTGCCTAACTTGCTTCGGGCACCACTCATGGCCATCAGCGCCAGGCTTCACAGGCAGCACCACATCACTTTTAGGGAGACTCGTGGGCAGGTCACTACTTACAAGACCATAAGGTGGGGGTGGCTTTTCAACAGAAACAGGGCTATGGCTTGCTTGTGGAAGTGGGAGAAGTGTCTTCAGGCAAGGAAAGAGGCTGCAGGGCTAGGGCATTGCTAGGGAAGGGGAGTATCCCAAGGCCTGTGTGAGGACATATATTGATCTGTGCAAGTGGCCTCAAGGGGATGAGGGCTGAGGAATCAGTCTCAAGAGGAGATGAGTCCAGGTGGTAATGTGAAAAAATATGAGAAAGAATGAGTGGTGATGTCTCTTGAGTTGAGTGAGATGCCAATGAATGTGTGATGGACTTGTGACTGTGAGACCTTAGAGTGATGAGATGGTTGTCTTTCCCTGGAGGCACAGATATGATCATTCATCCGCTTTCTGCACTGGATGGCCAACCTCTTTTGTGCAGTGTTGGCACTGACCACCACCACCACTGCCTCCCAAGCCAGAGTGATGACACGATGGATCTCTGCAGCCAGAGCAAGGGTAGAGGACTTCACGGTGGGCTCCAACGGTGTCCAGAAGACATCCCAGGATGCGTCACAGGAGCTGCAGTCTTCTTGCTTTTTGGAGCCATTTCTTCTGCTCAGCAGTGTTGGGCTGGAAGCACTGAGAGGTATGCGCACGGCTGCACTTTAAATATGGCACCCGGCATGAAGAAGCGATGAGGTGATGGTGTGACTGGTGAATGTCAGCGAAACAGCATGTTTCCTGGGAATGCATGATTAATGAGGTGGGATTGGGATAAAACAAAGTAAAAACCTGCCATTGCGGCCAATGGGTAAAAAGTCCTTTTTCCTACCCGCTATCACACTTAATGCAAATCTGGGATGATTTCACCCTATGCCTCTATTTATAAAGCCCACCAAAAGCTCAGGTTTCAGTATGATGCACTTTACAACCACATCTTTGTCAGACAATTACATAAAATTTGGTCATTCATATAATACAATCAGCTCTGCTTCTTTGAACCTGGCCCCATGCAATATCCAGACAGCAACATGCAAAAAACCTGAACCTCACAAGCACCACAAACAACATTCGTAAGTATAAATGCGAATATCTTGAATTAACAGGACTAACATTCTACTGGCACATAACTCCCGGTTTCACTACCAAGTTTAAAAATAGCAAAACTTTGCGTCAAACAATTCATCTGTAATAATGTGTTATTTCTATTGACGCAAGTGGGATTTGATAAAAGAAAATTTACGCTTTTTCATTGAGTGATAAATATTTTTTCAGTTTAAGACACTCTGCTGGCCTTCAGGAACAAGTAAGGATCTCCCCGCTCATGGCATTGACCCCACTACTGGAATTCCACCTGAACACCACAGCTCTGACCAGAGACAAAACAAAACATACAGATCAACAGGTTAGGGTGTGTCACCACAAGACCCCAGGCCAGGTCACACGTGAACATGAACCGGAGTGGCGGCAGGATGGGTTCCAGAGACAATCCAATAACCTGACAGTCATCAACTATTTGTCAGGAAACTGCCTCATGACATTGATAAAAGAATTTTTCACAGGATATGATGTGGCAGAAGGAGCTCTGTATTAACACCAAGAGTAGTGGCTGGAGGATGTCAGCAGGGCCAGAGAGGTGAGGCAGAAGGTACCTCTTACCTTCTGCTCCAGCAGCCTCCAGCCAAGTCTGAAGGAAGAAGAGTGAAGATTAAAGAAGCAGCACTCGAAGACAACAAGGCCCAAACAAAAGTCCGTGAGCTAGGTGTTTTTGAGTTGATTTTCGAGGCAACTTTTCTTGGTGGAAACACTGAACTTTATTTACAAGGTAGCAGCAAAAACAACATGTGTACATCAAGCTCTATAACTAAAGGCGAACTCTCTCCTAGAGGTTTTCCACGCTATAAACTGATTAGTTTATACTGATCATGTGATCTTACAATACAGGATTATTCTCAATCGTACAGGCTTATGTTTATCAAAACTATAATTACTACAGTAGGCAAGGAGAGACTGGGGACTTTGGCACATCCTGCTACTCAGCCAACAAATGCTGTTGTTCACAACAACAGCTCTCATTGGCTGATTAGTCCATCAATTGGGATGATCTACATGCCAGATTGGTTGCTTTGGACACCAACAACCCAGATTGACCAGCTACTTCTCTGTTGAACCCAGGCGCCCCTAGAGGAACGGGTCTCAGTGATTAGCACCATCTGTACCCACCTCTCCAGGGCCCTGGGGGTCCATGTGGGAACCAACAACATGGAAAGGACTAGGAGAGAAGTTCTGCTTAGGGATTATGAGCAGCGAGGGGCTAAATTAAAAGCAGAATCACAATTGTAATAATCTCTGGATTACTACCTGAACCGCAAGCAAATTGACATAGGGTAACTAAGATTAGAGAATTGAATACATGGCTCAAAGACTGGTGTAGGAGAAATGGGTTTCAATTCATGGGGCACTGGCACCAGTACTGGGTAAAGTGGAAGCTGGACCTTTAGACAGTCTTCACCGCGCTCAGACCAGTGTTCTGAAAAGTCATATAAGTAGTGAAGTAGAGAGGACTTTAAACTAAATCGTGGGGGAAGGGTTCGCATGAGGGAAGATGTGGTAAATTAAAGGGAAAGAATAAGGCAATAGTACAGGGTAGCAACATTGGTAATATTAACCAGAGTGTGGTATGAAGGGACAGAGTGTACAGACTTAAGTGTGCACCAGCAAATATGGCCAGAGTTTGCCAAAAAAGACAGAATTAAAGGCTCTGTATCTGAATATGTGTAGCATTCATAGCAAAACAGATAAATTGTCAGCTCAAATAAAAATAAATATTTATAACCTGATAGCCATTACAGAGACTTAGCTGAAAGGTGACAAAGGCTGGGACCTATATATTCAAGCATACATTTTAGAAGGTCAAGAAGCTAGGAAAATGGAGCTCTGTTAACTAAGGATGACATTAGCTTAATAGTGAGAGATTACCTTAGTTCTAAAGATGTAGAATCAGTTTGGGTTGGAATAAGAAATAACAAAGGGAAGACATCACTTTTGGGAGTAACTTATATGTCCCCTAACAGCAGCTACACTGTAGGTTAGAGTTTACAAGAAGAAATAATAGATAGGGGTGGTGGGGGGAGCTTGTGAGAAAGGTACAGCAATAGTCATGGGTGATTTTAATTTACATATATATTGGGTGAATCAGGTTGGCAAAGATAATTTGGACGATGTGTTCATAGTCTTTTCAGGACAATTTCTTAAAGCAGCACATTATAGAGCCAACCAGAGTGCAGGCTATTCTAGACCTGGTAATGTGTAATGAGACAGGATTAATTAATTAATGACCTCATAGTAAATGAGCTTGAGTAATAGTGATCATAACATGATTGAATTTTGCATTCATTTTAAGGGTGAGAAGTGTGGGTCCATAACTAGTGTTTTAAATTTAAACAAAGGCAATTACAAGGGTGTGAAGACGAAGTTGGCTAAAGTGAACTGGGAAAATAGGTTAAAAGGTAGGGCAGTAGAAATTCAGTGGCAGACATTTAAGGAGATATTTTGTAACACTCAGCAAAGGTACATTCCAGTGAGAAAGAAAGACTAGAGAAGGATGCGCCATCCATGTCTAATTAAGGAAGTTAAGGATAGTATCAAATTGAAAGAAAAAGTTTCCAATTTTGCAAAGATTAGTAGTAGGTCAGAAGATTGGACACAATTTAAAAACAAGCAAAGAATGACAAAAAAAATGAAGGAGAAATTAGAGTGTGGGAGAAAGCTAACTAGAAATATAAAAACAGATAATAAGAGTTTCTATAAGTATTTAAAAAGGAAAGAGTGTCTAAAGTGAGTGTTGGTCCTCTGGAGAGTGAGTCTGGGGAATTAATAATGGGGAATAAGGAAATGGTGGAAGCGTTAAACAGTATTTTGTGTCTCTCTTCACTGTAGAAGACATAAGTAACATCCTGGAAATACGTGTAAATCAAGAGGTGAAACGGAGGGAGGGACATAAAACAACTAGAGGCCCCAGGGAATGGGTACTGGGAAAATTATTTGAACTAAATGTTGACAAGTCCCCAGGATCTGATGGACTTCATCCTAGGATCTTAAAATAAGCAACTGCTGAGATAGTAGATGCATTGGTTGTAATTTTCCAAAATTCCCTAGATTCTGGAAAGGTCCCATTAAATGGGTAGATAGCGAATGTTCTCCTCTGATCAAGAAAGGAGGGAGCAAAAAGTAGGAAACTGCAAGCCAGTTATAACATCTGTCATTAGGAAAATGCTGGAAGCTATTATTAAGAAGGCTACCGTTGCCTGCATAGAAAATCTTAAAGCAATCAGGCAAAGTCAACATGGTTTTGTGAAAATATTGGCCAGAATTTTCCTGTCAGCGATTTGGTGGCAGGGCCCGCTCATCGACGGGAAAATGATGCAGGATGACGTCAGGAGGAACCCCCAACGTCATTCTGGTCCATTTAAATTTTTAGGAAGGCGGGTGGACAACAAAATCAGCTGTCTGTCCGCCGACCTGTCAATGGCCAATTGAGGCCATTGACAGAATAATTGGGATCATTAAAGACGCTGCCCGTCCAACCTTAAGGCTAGCAGGCAGGCCAAGAGACTCAGCGGGCTTCTGATAATACATGAAACCTCATCCACTGGCGGAATGAGGTTTCATGTTCGTGTTTAAAAACTTTAATAAAGTTTCAGTGCTTCTTAATAACATGTCCCATCTCCTGTGACATTGTCACATGAGGGGGACATGTTAATAATGTTTTTATTTTTCTATTTTTTGACCTGTCACTAATCTCCCTGAGACAGCATTTAGTATCAGGGAGCAGTGCACTCTTTCATACGCATACACAAAAGAGCTCACCAAGGGAAAAATTCTGCTCATTGTGTTTCACTAATTTATTAGAGTTCTTTGAGGCAGTAACAAGTAAAGTGGATAAAGGGGAACTGGTAAATGTGATGTACTTGGATTTCTAAAAGGCAGTTGATAAGGTACAATATCAAAGATCACTACACAAAATAAGAATTCATGGTGTAAGGGCTAGCATTATTAGCATGGATATAGAATGGTTCGCTAACAGGAAGCAGGAATAAATAGATAATTTTTGGATTGGTAAACTGTAGCTAGTGGAATGCCACAAGGGATCAGTACTGGGGCCTCAACTGTTTACAATCGACAATCAATGACTTGAATGAAGGGACTGAATGTATGATTACTAAATTTGTTGTTGACTCAAAGATAGTAAGGGGAGTTGTGAGGAGTCTGCAAAGGGATATAGACAGGTTAAGTGAGTGAGAAAAAATTTGGCAGATTGAGTATAGGAAAATGAGAACTTGTACACTTTGGCAGGAAGAATAGAAAAGCAGCATATGATTTAAATGGAGAGCGATTGCAGAACCCTGCAGTACAGAGGGATCTGGGTGTCCTGGTACATGAATCACAAGAATTTAGTGTGCCGGTGCAGCAAGTGATTATAAAGACAGATGGAATGTGGTTGTTTATTGCAAGGGGATTAGAATATAAAAGTATGGAGGTTTTATCGCTTTGGTGAGACCACACCTGGGGGAGAATTTTCTTCCTGTAGGGAGGCTGAGCGGGAGCAGGCAAGCATGCAGCCGATCGCCGCCCATGATCAGCTGCACGCTGCCATTTTACATAGGTGGACCAATTAAGGTGCTAAGCGCTCCCTTGTGGGCGGGGGGAGGAGGCTGAGTCGGGGCCTGCGCTCTTTCACAGTCATGAGCACGAAAGAGCACAGGAATCTCCCTGAGGCTCAGGGCTGCCTCAGGGAGATTAGTTTGATTATGAAAAATTTAGATAAAGAAAAAAAAATATTATTCAGACATGTCCCCTCATGTGAGCTGGGACATGTCAATTAATTTTAATTAAAAATGTTATTCAATTTATAAATACTTCATGAAACCTCATCCCGCCAGTGGATGAGGTTTCATGATAAATGTGAAGGCCGTTAGGCTTTTCGCCTGTCCACCAACCTTAAGATTGGACGAGCAGCCCAGACAACCAGATTAATTAGTTAATTAATGGTCTTAGACCTTTGACAGTTTGGCGGGTGCACAGCCGACTCTGGTGCAAGCCCGCTGAACTGAAGATCTGCTACAATCTTCTACAATTACTTCCAACAGCTCCGTTACAGCCCTGGGAGTGGCCAGGAAGACACATCGACTATGTGGGAACTTTTATGGGAACAATGTTTCTCCTTATCATAGACACTCATTCAAAATGGATGATATATACAAAGTATATATATATATATATATATATATAGCGACAATAGGCAAGCTACTACAAAGCTTTGCTATAAATGAATTACCTGAAGTGTTAGTATCAGATAATGGAACAGTATTCACAAGTGCTGAATTTAACAAATTTACAAGCCTTTTCCAAACCACCCTTCTTCAAACAGACTCGCCTAGAGAGCAGTTCAGACATTCAGGTCTGGTATGAAGAAATTATCTGGAGATTCGATAGCGACTAAATTAGCATGATTTTTTTTCCATTATAGAACCACCCTTCATTCAGCAACAGGTGTCACACCTGCGGAATTGTTGATGAAGAGCCGTCACCAGTCAAGACTGAGCCTAATCATACCAAACTTGTGGGGGAAGTTAGAAAGAAGGCAGGAAAATCAGAAAATGGGACATGATTTTTACATTCAGGACAGAAAATTTAATGTAGGAGAGAAGGTATTTGTGAAACATTTTAGAGAAGGACCAGCCTGGTTGTTCGGTGAAATGAGTGCCGTAATCGGACCTCTTTCCTACCACGTGAAAGTTAGAGATCAATAGTAAGGAGACATTGGATCACATATGAAGTGGAGAAACCAAATATCCAGAAGAGATTCCACCAGTATTCGAAACTGAATCAACATTTTCTGTTGAAAGAACTCAACCAAATACAAATATATTTGAAGGGGTGACTGTCCCTGAAAGAGTCAAAGAAACAAGTTTACAGGTACCTGCTGTAGAACCTGATGCTCAGACGACTTCAGTGAGGGAGATTCCAAAGCAAACTTCAGAAGCTGTAGAGCTGAGACGTTCTACATGCATAAGGAAATCCCCAGAGAGACTGACTTTGTAAATAATTGACCTGATATATTGAAAAATTGTAAAATGTATTTTTCAGTAATGGGGGAGTGATGTAGTAATCTGATATGTCGTATACCTTTAAGACAAGTATTGTAATGTAAGATCATATGATCTTAATATCCAATAGCAGAGTAGCGCGGGCTACCTCTATGGGAGTGAGTCTTGAGTTAGTCACTGATGAATGAAAACAGAGTTTTATTTTGTGAGCGCACATGTGCAGCTGCTGAGTTTAGTTTGAAAATAAACAGCATGGTCAGAAACTTACCTATGCCGGGCAGGCTGGGCGGGAGCGGGCGGGGGCAGGCCGATCACGATCGGCTGCGTGCCGCCATTTTACATCGGCGGGCCACACAGCGTGACACACAGCCAGTAGCGCTCAGCACTATCTGTACGGGCGGGGGGAGGAGCGCAGAAATCTCCCTGAGGCACAGAGCTGCCTCAGGGAGATTAAATTGAGGATGAAACTTTTCAAATAAAGGAGGAAATAAATTATTTAAGCAGGTCCCATCTTTTGGCAGTGTCACATGAGCTGGGACATGTTTGTGAATTGTGCAAAAATTAATTAATAATTTTGTGAAACCTTCAGGATACCTCATGCCGCCAGTGGATGAGGTTTCCTGAAAAACGCGAAGGCCTTGAAGTTGGATGGGCAGCAACAACTTTAATTGGTTTTTTAATGGCCTTAATAGGCCATTGACAGTTCGCGGCTGTGCGCCCAGCGATCAAAATATCTAAATGATGTGCGGTGACGTCGGGGCACATGCCCGGTGTCACCACACCATTTTGCACGTTGGCGTGTCAGGCCCACCCCCACAATTGCCGACAGCAATATTCTGGCCCATGTGCTTATTCTAATAACAATATACGGATTTTTTTTGTCTCTGTACCAACTCGATCACCTTGAAACAAGCGTGCAACCCAGATCCTTTAGCCCCAACAAACCAAGGGCACTGGATCCAACAGACACTGTTTTGCCAATCGTTCAAGCAACATTTTCCATTTTAATTTAAAAGCTGATTAAGTTGCATTTGGGTTTCCATTAAAATGGCACTTATATTTTACCCAAAACAAATTCCAATTGCATTTTGAATCACAACCACATTTTTCTACCCTTTTGACTCTGATTCTGCATATTTTACTAATTCAGAACTGGCTTTGAATGCAATAAACTGTTGCTCATTCCTATTTATATTGAGGCATAGTCTGGCCTAAGTGGGTGGGTTAAATAGGGTTATGTTCCATGCTTAGCAATACGGAGCTTGGCAGCTTATTTTTAGAAGTGGATCGTTTTGTTTGTGCCTTTTTTAAACAAATATATTGTATGTGCAGGGGTATCAAATTTTGTGGCCCCTGTGCATACAAAAGCCTTGGGCAAAGAAATAAGTTCAATATAATTGAAGGGAGTGTGAGCAGATGATTTGTAGTATGTATAATATGTACTAGTTATTAAAAGGTGTCAGTTTGTTCAGCTAGTCGTGAGAGGCATATATAAATGCACATTGTTTGATGAAGTTATATGCCCACCACCAGTTGATTTGTGTATGTCTATGAATCATCAATGGCCATTAGAACATTAGCCTACAAGGTAAACTGAAGAAGAATGGGAAGAATTACAGCCACGAGTGACATTCAGCATTAGCTTCAGTGGCAGTCGTGGCACTTTCACCTCTGAGTACATGTTCTGGGTTCAAATCCCATTCCAGGGCTTGAGCGCAAAAATCAAGGCTGGCACTCCAGTGCAGTGCAATTCTAGCACTAAATTGTTGGACAACTATCTCTTGGATGAGACATTCAACCAAGGCCCATTCTGCCTGCTCAGGAGATGTAAAAGAATTGATGGGTGTTATCCCCAGTGTACTGGCCCTGTTTCAAAAAGCCCAATGAAAATATATTACATGAGAAAACAAAACCTTAGCAAGAAAGATCCATCTCTGGCTTACTAAGAAAGTTAGATTAAAAGAAGAGTTTTAACATGACTATTAAAAGGAAGAGAGTAACTAATGTACATGATGGTAGTATAAGAGTCTGGCATATACAGGGTTAATATGGGACTGAGTAAAGTACTGCCCACACAGTAATGTAAAAAGGCACATGACCCAGACCTAGAGTCAGTGTAGTGTTGAGTAGAGATGTGTTAAGACCTAGGGCAGAATTTTCCCCACATTGGGGGGAAAGTTCAGGAGTGGGCGCTTGGAGGTGCACCTCTGATCGGCGCCTCCAATCGGGTACGCGCTGTCATTTTACGTGGGTGGGCCAATTAAGGCCAACCCAGCGTAACATCTGCAAGGTAGCACCATGCGCTCTGTATACAGGCCGGGAGGGATTCCCTCAGCCAAGAGGGAAAGAACGCATTCATCTCCCTGAGGCTAAGTGCTGCCTCAGGGAGATCGGCTCTACATTAAAAAATGGTTATAACAGAAAAAAAAATTCCCAAACATGTCCCCTCATGTGACACTGTCACATGAGTTGGGATATGTCCATCACTTTTAGCAACAATTTTATTAAATTTTTAAAAACCTACATGAAACCTCAACCTCCCCTTGGATGAGGTTTCATGCTTTTTCCAATGCCAGCCAGGATTCCTGGCCTGCCCGCCAACTTTAAGGTTGGATGGGCAGGTCCACTAATTATGTTAATTACTTTGTCAATGGCCTCAATAGGCCATTGTCAGATTGACGGGCGCACAGCTGATTCAGCTTAGCCCTCGCCGACCTGAAAATTGAAATGAGGCGGGGTGACATCGGGAGTCCCGCCCGATGTCATCCCACGTCATTTTACGCATCAGTGAACGGGCCCCGCCCCCCCACTCACTGACTGGGTAATCCTGGCCCAACACATGGAGATAGCTCCTTTCCTGTATCCTTTACTATATATACGTGTAGTAATTATTGTTTTCGGAAATGTAGGACTGTACCTTTAAGAATAATCCTGAGTTGTAAGGTCACATGATCTGTGTAAATCAATGCATCTACAGGAGAGTTCTTCTTTAGTTATGGAGTTTGATGCACACGTGCAGTTGCTGCTGCTGTCTTGTAAATAAACTTAAATGTTTCTACTAAGAAGTTAAACTTGTCTGAAGGTCAACTCTATAACAAACTGGCGATGAGGATAAGTCAGATTCAGTGCTGTATTGCCCAATGATTGTGAATATCGTTATAAGTATAAATTTGTTAAAAATAAAAGAAGATATATTCATCTGAAATGCCAGTTTGGCAGAATCAATCCCTCTGAGCCAGCCACAGACAACTTATCTCAATATATAGAATGTCTTGCATTCTTCTTTCAACCAAATGAAATCACGGGGTAAGAAAAGAAGAGAGCGATTCTCCTGAGCATTTGTGGGAGCACGAATTACAGTTTAATTTGAAACTTGACAGCCCCAGTGCCCCAGATTTGAAGACTTTCAGTGAATTAGTCGACCTAATTAAGGGACATTTTCAACCCAAGCCCTCACAAAGCAGAGGTTCAGGTTCAATTCATAAAATAGAGCCCCGGGGAGACCATTGCTACCTATGTGGTGAAATTAAAATAACTAATGGAATATTGTGATTTAGGTGAAACCCTGAATGATGTGCTCAGAGATCATTTAGTATGTGGCGTGCAGGAAGACACTATTCAGCGAAGATTGCTGGCTGAAATTAATCTTGGTTTTAAGAAAGCATTAGAAATAGCGCTGGTGATAGAAAGCACTGTAAGGGATTCACAAGTGATTCAAGGTGCGCAAAATGGCACTGTTCTCCTTGTTGGGCTGGAACACTCAGCCGAAAGTGGCATGAAAAGCCAGGACTCTGCCGCGAAGTAGGAAACAGCCCCCACTAACCAAAAACTGAGAGGAAACAACTTAGCAACAAATTTGAAAACTAATTTTTATCGACGTGGAAACAATCAGTCTTCGAGCAATTGGCAATTAAAAAAATTAGAATGTTATTTTTGTCATAGAAGTGGACACATAATGAGACAGTGCAAAGCGAGATTTAAACGGGTCTCCAAGCAACAAATGAAGTCCAATGAAGTCTATAGTGTATAACAGCCAGAAACAACCAATTCTGACATTTTTGTCATTACTCAGCAGGAAATTTGGGAAGACAGAGCCTTTTATTGTTACAGTGCAAGTGAATGGTAAACCTTTAAAAATGGAAGTGGACATGGGTGCTTCTACCACTGTAATGGAGAACAAACTTTCAGATATTTAAATAAAGGTGATCAACAATGAAATTTGGAACAAACATCTGCCATGTTGAAAACGCACACAGGCGAAGAAATCTAAGTGAAAGGTGTCACCAGAGCAACTGTTCATTATAGACACCAATTGGCACATCTACCAGTGATGATATTAGAAGGTAGAAGGCCAAGCCTTCTGGGTCAAAACTGGTTGAGGGAAATTAACCTTTATTGGCCAGTGAAATTTCAAAAGGAAGCTGGAAGACTTCCTGTCTTGAAAAATGAACAAGGCAAAGAACTTCAGAAAGAGCCTAGAGAGTCCTAGGACCGCAACAGGGTGAAAAAGGAAAATGTAAACATTCAGCAACCTGAGGAAATGAAGGCTGTCTTAAACAGCAACATGGAAGACTAGCAGAAGAAACCCAAAGAGATTGCTGAATGACAGAATTCAAGATGAAGTGAATGACCTTAGCAAAGAAAAGGGAAACCTGTTGAAAGACTTTCACACACTACGAAGATCCCTCAGGTTAAAGTTTGTGCCTCTGAAAAATTACAAAGAGAAACAGGAAGAATTTAACATCTCTCTGAATGAACTGAAGAACCAGTTGGCAGAGAAGATGCAGCAATGCTCAAGGCTCCAGGAGGAAGCCAACAGATACACGAAGGAGGCAGAAGAGCTGAAGAATCAGCTAAATGAAGCAAAAGAGGCTTTAAAAGCAAAAGTTGTAGAACTTTCCAAGAAGTGAGTAGATAATGGAGTCATGGGTAGCATGGCTGAACTAAGACAAGTTGAGATTCTATCTGAAAGAAGTATGGCCGACAGTGAACTCAAAAAGAAGGCCAAGGCTAAATTCCGTGGTAGAAAGAAGACACATAGAAAGAGGCTGCAGAATTAATGATAAGACAATGACTTTTGGAAAAAAAATCATACTTTGTGGGATTCAGCATTGCTCAACATCCTGATTTTGTGAATTATTCTAGAACTCTGGATCAGAGGCAACCCATGACTGTGCCATTTGTTCACTTGCAACTACCAGAATTACCACACATGAACGCTAGTCAATCAAAAGACAATCCAGCAATTGACAAGTACCAGTTCGCACCATTTACCCAAGAGTTCCAAAAAAGCCTCCATGGGCAGAGTTTTATGTCCTGCAGGATCGGGCATAAAATAGCACGAGATGACATCGGGCAATCGTTCCAAAGTTATCGCACACTTATGTGATATTTTGCAAAAGTCGCAAGCGCACCCACCAACAATTAAGAGGAAAATTAAGCCCATTAATGGCACAATTGTCTCTGATTTTTCTTGGCCAATCCAACCTTCTGGTTGGTGGATGGGCGAATTGGCTGGGCGGCCTTTACATTTTCCATCAAACCTCATCCAAGGGCTGGATGAAATCTCTGTTATGAAATAAAATAAAAATATCTGTGGACAGCATTTTTATGAATTATATTTTCAGGTCCCTGATTGTGATGCGTGAACATTTATTTTGCAGCTTTTTAAACCTTTATTTCATCATTTGAATGTCTGCAGCTCCCTGAGGCCTGCCTGCTTTCAGGGAGCTCTCTTGCAGCTCTCACCTGCATCTCTGGTGACATCATCGCCCGCCTTCTTACCACCCCCCCCAACCCCCTGGCAGCTAATTGGCCAGCCAGTGTGAAATCATGGTTGGCGGTCCATTTCCCGGCCACTCCCAGCCGATCGCGCATGCTTTGCCAAAGGTACAATTCGGGCTTATCTTTTTACCAAGGTGCTGTCTTTGGACAAGGCTAAGCCTAATACTTCCAAATTTGGAGGGGAAGGTCGAGAAAAGTCAAGGGAACCAAAAAGCGACTTATGATTTGCATAGTTGTGAGCAACAATTTACTGTTGGAGAATCATTATATGTAAACAATTTTAGTAGAGGGCGGAAGTGGTTACCTGGTGAAGTGAGTTCCCTGACCAGACTATTGTCGTACCACAAGGATCACCCATAAACATGTGGATCATTTAAGAAAAAGAGAGACACCCTGACAAAATGATGTTTCACCTATAAGCATTACTGAACCAGTGGTTCAGTTGTTGAAGTTGCTCAGATATGCCCGATGTCTCTGTCAGAGTGGAAGACACTGAACCCTGTGTGCCTAATGAGCCACCTGATGTTAGTGCGGTTCCAGAGGATCTGTTTCCTACAAAAGAATCTGGAGTTGTGGAGTTACAACATTCCACATGGATCAGGAAACCACCTGAAAGACTGAATTTGTAATTTCATTACCTGTGTAAATATTGTAATGTCATGAGGTAAATATCCTTGTAAATTCAAAATGTATAGAAAAGTTAAAGGGGGAGGAATGTAGTAATTATAGCTTTGGGAAATGTAGGACGGTAGCTTTAAGAATAATCCTGTGTTGGAAGATCACATAAGAATAATCCTGTGTTGGAAGATCACATGATCTGAGTAAACCAATTTGTTAGCAGTGCAAGGAACCTCTACAGGAGAGCTCTTCTTTAGTTATAGAGTTTGATGCATATGTGTAGTTGCTGCAGCTGTCTTGTAAATAAAGTTAAATGTTTCTACTAAGAAAAGTTGTCTGAAGATCAACTCTATAAACAATATGTATATAGTTACAAGTAGCTAATAAAGACTTGCTGTTAACATACAGAAGATTACAAAGACATGTTTAACAGACAAGTTCTGTAACTAACACCATCCAAACATGGTGGCAGCTCAGGGTCAAAAACCCTCAAACTCACAGAAATGCTGAAAGCCTAAGATAAAGAAAACCTTCAAAGGAAATTCTGACCTGAAAGAATCTCCCAACTGAAGCTGAAGACGCTGACAAAATTTTTGCAGAGATATCTCCCAAAACAGGGCCTGGGAGCTAAAGGCATAAGACTTACTGCAGCAGAAGAGTCCATTGATTTGCCTTGGAAGTCCAGTTTCAGCATGCAGAGCCCACAAGGGTGAGCTAAATCTATTTAAATTCCAGACTGCAACCTGAGAACTCCATTTACCAATTCGGAGTTAGAAGCTCCGTTTGAACAAAACTATTAATCCCTGACTCCAAGCCTCAGCACGTGGCCTCCGAAATGGGAAAAGAAAAGAAAAGTGATTAATTAAATTACTCAGCCTCTAGGGAATGTCATGACCGTTGAATTTGTAATACAACAAGCCTGTGTTGAATTTGAACACCTCCCTACTCACAACAGTAAATCGCTGAACAAAATAAGTTGGCAGACAGCTGACCCATGCAGCCATTGTTAAAAAAATTTCTTCCAGAAGCACAGTGCTGCCATTTTGCAGAGCCTGCCAAAATCAGCAAATCGGGAAACCTTTTGCACTGCGGTGAATGGTGGCACTATCTTGAAAGCCTGTAAGATCTTAAAACTATACTGACACTTTGAATATCTTTAACATGGATCACAATTCCACATTTCCAAATTCACTTGGACTCATCCAAGGCCCAAACCAGTCACAAATTGGGGAATTTGGAGGAAAATATTTTTCAGTGAGAGCATTGCTCCAGACTTCAACTTCCAGTCCTGCAAGCAAAAGATGATCTAACCCTAGACGAGGCACCCTGGATAGTTAGACTGAGCTATGCGAGCAGCAGAGGACAATCCTAAGGGGAAAGATTACAACAAGGGGCAGGAGCCAACCTTCAGTCCAGTTTATCAGATCACAAAGACACAGGTACAATCCAAGTCAGGGAAAGCAATTCCTGCTGAACTGTTCAGCAGAGCAACCTTGCCAGTGCTGCAGTGCGAAGCTCCCTCACAGGAGAGGCCAGTGTCCTGTGAGTACAGCCCAATGCTTCCACTGCAACAGACAGGGACACTTTGGCAAACTGTGCAAGTCAAAACCCCAGCACCACACAGAGAGCCCAAAGATAATCCACAAAGTCGAAACTGAAGACCCAGAAGACATAGAGCCATGCTTCTTGGTGAGGTCAAAGATTGTGGTTCTTCATTTTAGAATTCTGACATCCTGGTAAATGGTCACCTAACAGATTTTAAATTAGTTTCAGGTTCCAGCGTGACAGTCCTGTCAGACAAGGAACCATGGCTCAAAGACCTCCCGCTTCGAACAATGGACACTCCACTTCACACGGCAGGAGGACTCCACCTTCCAGTCAAGGGCCCCCTGCAGGCGACTCTGTAGTGTAAGGACAAAATGAACCAAGCAACCCTCTTCGTTGTCCATGACTAAGATTACTCTCTATTAAGCTGCAACGCCTGTATCGAACTCAACTTCCTGCAACGGATTGATGTGGTCAACCTATCAGGGCCTCCTCCAAATACAGACGTCAGTTCCTGAAGCCCTTCACAGGACTAGGCCGCCTGAAAAATGCCCACAGGATTATGCCCCTGGATGATGCTAAGCCAATGTGCCTTTTCACTTCATGGAAAGGCCCCCCCCACCCCACCACCCCCCCACCCCCTTATGAAGAAAGTACAGTGACAGCTGGACAAGATGGTGAACATGGGAGTCATCTCCCCAGTTAAACAGCCTACCGCACGGTGCTCTGGGATGGTCCCAGTCCAAAAAAAGATTGGGTATCTCCGCATCTGTGTCAACCTGACACAGTTTAACAAGGATATGGCCAGGGACGTCCATCCCATGTCCTCAGTAGATGAGAGCCTGACTAAACTCTTCAGGAGCATGGTGTTTTCCAAACTAGATGCTAAGAGCGGTTTCTGGCAGCTTTCCCTTGATGAGAACTCCCGGCTCCGTATCACATATATTAAACACTTTGGTGGATTTTGCTTTTGTGTCTGCCCTTTGGGATCACGTCAGCACCAGAGCTATTCCAACACATGACGTCTGACATCTTGCAGGGCCTTCAGTGGGTCATTTGCTACATGGATGATGTATTGGTTCACGGGATCACAGTGGGAGAGAGCGACAAGAGACTCACAACAGTCCTGGAGCGACTACAAGAGGCAGGGCTGTCACTGAACGGCAAATGTGAATTTATCAAGACCTCCATTCAGTTCCTGGGCTAATTGCTCAGCAACAAAGGCATAACAGCAGACCCACAAAAAGCCAAGGCGGTCATCGACTTCCCCACCCCTTCCTCCATTCCTGACCTCCAGCATCTCCTGGGGATGGTGACCAGCTGGCAAAGTTTTTACCTAACTTGGAGTTGCTCTCCACTGACATTATGGCCCAATATAACTTGGCCTTGCCCACCACCATTATGTCCAATGCTTTGTCAACAGGCCTCGGGGCGGTCTTCTCTCAGGTGCAATTGGATGACATCTACTACACCTCCAGAGGGTTGTCGGACACAGAGACAAGATACGCCATCATTGAGAAGGAAGCTTTTTTGGTTAAATGGGCATGTGAGAAGTTTTCCGACTACAGCATAAGCCTCAAGGTCACGATCGAGATGGACCATAAACCACAGGTCTCCTTATTGAACAAGAAGGAGCTCACAAAGGTGCCTAGCTTCCAGAGGTTTCACCTACAACTCACAAGGTTCTCCAATGAGACTGTCCAACATCCAATGAAAAAATCAGATAATGGCAGTCACACTTTCAAGGGCCACCATGGGCCACCTGACAAAAAGTGATGTCAGCTTTGCTGCAGAGCTTGAGGCCTACTCCCAAGCCACTGCAGGCACCTGCTGACAACCACAACCTGGCTTCAAAAGATCTGCCAGGAGCAACTCTGCAATGAAGAATGCACTCACATCCACACCTACAGCCAAAAAGGGCGGCCATGACAAAGACCAAACAGAGGTGTGGCTAAAACGTGACACGAGCAGCAGAACCACTTTACAGTCATAGTTGACCTCCTGGTCTATGACGAGCAGCATCCCTGTGGGCAGATATCCTTCAAAAGATACATCAGGGTCATCTGGGCATTACTAAGTGCAGGACTTGAGCCCAATCCGCCGTCGAGTGGCTGGGCACCTCCCAAGTGATAGAAGAGACCATCGCAAATTGCCAGGTTTGTGTGCTGCACTGCCAGGACCAAAGGGAGACATTGCGTTGGCTTCGACCTGTTTGTCGACAATGGCGAATCCTCCCTGAGAGTGGTGGACTGCTTCTCCATCTGGTTGGAGGTAAAACAACTTTATACAACCACCACAGAGATGGTCATCAAAGCACCATAAGAGATGTTTGCGAGACATGGCAATCTGAACAAGTTCATATCTGATAAAGGCCCACAACTCTTTAACGCATGGTGCACACACTTTGCAGCCGTGGCCAGCTTCTGCCACTACACCAGCTCCCCAAGATACCCACAGTCAAATGGTGAAGCAGAACGAAGGGTCTGTACAAGGGGCTCCTGAAGAAAAATGAGGACTTCTTCACCGTACTGCTCACTTACTGGTCCAGCCCCTTACAATGCGGCCTGTCCCTATCCGAGCTCCTCACAGGCAGGGAACTTGGCATACAACTTACAACTTTGCCGAAAAAACTCATGTCAGGATTGGTATCCAAGGACTGCTGGGACATCCAAGCACAAGAGCAGTCATACAGACAGACGCAAGTGGTGCAGAATTTTCAGCTGGGTGTTTGCGCCAACCTCACCACCACCGTAAGGCAGGGTCCACGCCTTCACCAGTCACGCCTCAAAGTGAGAGGCCTAATGTGAGCCACTCTACCTCCCAGTCTGGGTTCTCTCCCTGCCGATGTGAGCAGGCTTCTCCTGCATGGAAACAGATGGAGAGAGTGTGAGCAGGACACTTGGCACTGCCTGGAATGTTTGTGCTGAGCCATGGACAGGATGAGGATGCAAGCTCCAGAGGATATGAGCCTGATGGAGATGGGAGGGTGTGTGTGAGAGTTAGTGGTGTTGTCCCTTGAGGTGTGAGATCCCGATGGGTCCGTGAGTGTGTGAGTTGAGTGATGAGAAGAGTGAGTTACCCTGGCAGAACAGATGAGACCATTCATCCTGTAGTGGCTCTGGGTGGCTGTCCTCTGTTGCAGGGCTTGGCGTTGACCACCGCTGCCACCATCTCCCATGCTGGATTGGTGATGCCACTGCCCCACCTGTGGCCAGAGCTGTGGTAGAGGACATCACAACGGGCCTCCACGGCACCCAAAAGGCGCTCAATGGACTCTTCACTAAACCTGGAGACTGCAGTCTTTTTGCCTTTTGGAGCCATCCTGTCTTCCGTGCCGCAGTCGTGGACTGGAAGCACTGAGAGTTGTGCGCGTGGCCGCACTTTAAATATGGCACCTGGTATGATGAAGCGGCGAGGTGATGGTGTGGCAGGCGAATGAGAGCCATCCGCCATGGAAACGGCATGTTTCTCGGGAATGCAGAATTAATGCGGCGGTTTGATACAATGCTATGAAGTGTCGCCATTGCGGCCAGTAGTTAAAAGGACCGCACTTAGTGCAAATCTGAGACGATTCCTCCCAATGTGCAGGGTTACTGGGAAAAGGCAGGAGAATGGTACTGACTCATAATGCTCATTTGGAGAGCCGGTGCAGTCATGATGGGCCGAATAGTCTCCTTCTGCACCATAACAATTCTGTGACTCTGTGATCCTGAGATTGCTAGAAACTAATTCTACTTGTTACTAAAGCTTCCTAGTTCCCTCCCCCTCCTGCCCAGAATAAGCAGCTTTACAAATTTTAATGGCACACAGTGATGCCGCAAATCTTGGAATGGTGACTGGAATTTATTTTCCCCCTAGCTGGATGTCATCATAATAAACACTGCCTGGATTCTGATCTTTGTCCTCCTGACTTGTTGGCTTTGAATTTCACCACATCTCTTCCTCCTCAACCAGTAAGTGCCGTACTGTACTTTGAAGCATCCCTATTAGTGGTCATATTTTACCACGAGCTGCCCATTAATCCTGTCCCAGAAAAGTAGAGAAAGAGTTACTTAACAATTAGGTTCCAATAAACAGGAACAAGAAATACTGAAAACACTCAGGGGGACAGTCAAAACATGAATTAATATAAAAGCAAAATACTGTGGATGCTGGAATAAAATTAGAAATTAAAAAAAAAATAACTCTCAGCAGGTCAGGCAACATCTGTGGAGAGAGAGAGAAAAACAGAATTCAGGTTGATGACCTTTCATCAGAACTGAGTTTGAATTAATATTTCGGGTGCAGGTCTACATCTGTTTGGATTTCAACTCTTATGGATTTTGTGGCAGAAGGGTGTTCTGTTCAGCATAGCAAGGGTTAATGTGGGGCTGGAGAACAGTACCGCCCACAGTATGATGTAGAGAGTCAGATGACAGTAGACAGGAGACAGAACTGTATGGAAAGACTCGAGTAGAAGTCAACATGAAGTTAGGTCCTAGCTTGGGCTATACTTTGTATATTTGTATAGTTATGTGTTACCAATAAACATTACTGTTCAAACTTACTAGCCCCTGAACCTCTTTGTGAGACCTACTGAACAAACCCTTACAACATGGTGGCAGCTAATGAATGAACCCAGAACTAAAGAAGCTGGTGAATGACCCGGAATCTGAAAAACTAAAGGAACAGCGGCCTGTCCTGACTGAAGTGAACCTGAACCAAAGACACAGCAGGAGATCATCTCGAAAGAAGCTCCATTGAAGACTGAAGGACAGGAGAAAAATCCGCTGTGCAGCTTAAGGACTCCACCAGAGCACGTGGAGGCCCATTGTGAATCCCCATTAACTGCAGAGTCAAAGGAGCAAGCAAGGGTGAGCAAAACCTCAGTTCTAAGGCTGAGCTAGCCTTTAAAGTCTTCAGGCTATTAACCAGTCAGACCTGTCATTTTCCTTAATCATCGCCAGCCCGGGTTCAGGGTCAGCACCGTACCATGTGACGGCTGAGCTCCATTGAGAAGGAAAATTCAAAAAACTCAGCCAAAGCCGGGAATCACCTTTTAATCACCCTAACATACTCCGAAAATATTCTACAGGGCCCAAAGCTTTGATCAGAACATTCACTGCAATACACCGATCCCTTTGAATTTTACCACATGCCCTCCTCCTCAACGAGTAAGTGCTATACTGTGACTTGAAGCATCTCTACCCCTTTGAGGTCGGGTCCACGATCGCAACAGGAGCCCACCAAAACCCAACAAGCACAAGGGAAGAAGCATTGACAAAACGTTATTGCAGCGCCATCTTTATAAGGGAAGCAAGATTTAAAGCTGTACTCCCCTGTGCTGAAAAACAGCCATGGATGGTAAATCAACTGTACCAGAGCAAATTGGGCTGATGCAAAGGCCAAACCAGGCACAAAATTGTCAGTCATGGAGAAGGAATTTTTTAAGTTACCAGAGTACACTAGGATTAATTCGGGAAATCAGAGTAAGTCCAAGTTAATGCATTTTTATACTTACTTGGTAAAATTGCTGATGAAATAATCCTAATGCAAGGCATTGATGAATCTTCAGCCAACTTAGATGAGGTATTAAAAGCCCTTGACAAGCATTTTACTCTTCAAATGTTGGAGAGAGCACAGCTTAAAAAGAGGGATAGAACACCCCCAATAAAGAAACAAAAGGACAAAAGACAATTGTCCAAGTAAACCACATGATAGTCACCGCAATGAGGTGCACAAGCTGAAGAGTTTAGCGCAAAGGAAAGAGGAGGGTGACAAGCAGCCAGAAAGCTTAAGAATAGAACTTTTGAAAATGCCAACACATTACTCAAACTGCATCAGCAAGTGCTGAGTGGGCAGCTGGCTCTGTATGAGGGAAAGTTGTGGTGTTCCAAGCTGCAAGCAAATAATGAAGCCACAAGTATCACCACTCCCCTCCCTACCAGAACCATGATAGTGTTTGCGTTGTCCTCACTTTTCACCCCACTAGCCAGGGCATTCAAAAAATCATCCTTTTCCATTTCTGCCAACTCCAGTATGATGCCACCACCAGACGTATCTTCCCCTTACCTCCCCTGTCAGCATTCCGTAGAGACTGTTCCCACCGTGACGCCTTGGTCCAGTCCTCAATCACCCCTAACACCTCATCCCCTTCCCACGACACCTTCCCATGCAATCGCAGAAGGTGTAACACCTTCCCTTTTATCTCCTCCCTCCTCATGTCCAAGGCTCCAAACTCTCCTTCCACATAAAGCAGTGATTCACTTGCACCTCATTCAATTCAGTCTACTTTATTCGCTGCTCACTATGCGGCCTCCTCTGCATTGGGGAGACCAAACGCAGACTGTGTTCAGCTTTGCAGAACACCTTTTCTCAGTCAGTAAACATGGCCCGACCTTCCTGTCTCTTGCCATTCCAATTCCCCATCTTGCTCTCATGCCCACATTTCTGTTCTTGGCCTGCTGCAATGTACCAGTGAAGCCAAACTCAAACTGGAGGAACAGCACCTCATCTTCGGATTAGGTACTTTACAGCCTTCTGCACTTAACTTTGAGTTCAACAACTTTAGACCATGAACTCTGTCCTCTATTTTGATCTATTTTTAATTTTTTTTTCCAACACCCCCTCCCCACAGGGCCATCTGTAGTTTATTCTTATGTTTTGCTTTCACGGAGTGCTGACCCTTGTTCTTCTATTAACACATTCTGCTACCTTACCCTAATGCCACTATTAGTTGCTTCTTTAGTCTTTAACTCTACCATTAAAACTCCCTTCGTCTTGAGCCCACGAGACCTTTGTCAAATCTCTCCTGGGCTCCTATCTATCCCTGACCTTCTATTTTGCTCCACCTACTGTACCCTCAACCCTGTCCACTCTCTTCAACAGCATAAAATCTATCACATTTCTACCTCTCTTCAGCTCTGAAGATAAGTCATACAGACTCAAAGTATTAGCTCCGTTTCTGTCTCCAAATTGCAGACGCTGCCAGACACGCTAAGCTTTTCCATTGGGGGGAATTTTCTCCAGTTCAGGGGGGTAGTGCAGGGGCAGGCGTGGGTGGGCACGTAGCCAATTGGTACCCCCGATTGGCTAGGTGCTGCCATTTTACATGGGCGGGCCAAATGTTGGAGGTTATCATCTCAGTCCCAGAACATCACTGCAGGAGTTCCTCAGGGTAGTGTCCTAGGGCCAGCCATCTTCAGCTACTTCAGCAATGACCTTCCTTCCATTGTAAGGTCATAGGGGGTTGTTTGCTAATGATTGCACAATGTTCAGCACCATTCACAACTCCTCAATACTGAAGCAGTCCATGTCCAAATGCTGCTAGAGCTGGACAATATCCAAGCTTGGGCTGGCAAGTGGTAAGTAACATTCATGCTGCACAAGTGTCAGGCAATGACTATCTCCAACAAGAGAGAATTTAACCATCAACTTGACATTCAATGGCATTACCATCGCTGAATCCCCACTATCAATATCCTGGGGGGTTACCATTGACCAGAAACTGAACTGCATTAGCCACATAAATACTGTGGCTGTAAGGGCAGGGCAGAAGCTAGGAATACTGTGGCAAATAACTCATCTCCTGACTCCCCAAAGCCTATCCGCCATCTACAAGGCTTAAGTCAGGAGTGTGATGGAATATTCTCCACTTACCTGGATGAGTGCAGCTCCAACAACAGTCAAGAAGCTTGACACCGCCCAGGACAAAGCAGCCTGCTTGATTGGCACCCCTTCCACAAACATTTACTCCCTCCACCACCAATGAACAGTGGCAGAAGAGTGTACCATCTACAAGATATACTGTAGAAATTCACTAAGGCTACTTAGGCAACATCTTCCAAACACACTACCATCTAGAGGGCAGCAAATAGATAGGAACACCACCACCTGGAAGTTCCCCTCCAAGTCACTCACCATCCTGACTTGGAAATATATCACCATTCCTTCACTGTCACTGGGTAAAAATCCTGGAACTCACTCCCTAACAGCACTGTGGGTGTACCTACAGCACATGGACTGCAGGGGTTCAAGAAGGCAGCTCACCACCACCTTCTCAAGGGCAATTAGGGAGTCCATAATAGCCAGCAACTGCCCCATCCTGTAAATGAATAAAATTTTAAAAATCAATGCTAACATGCTAGCTCAGTACTAAAGGAGTGCTGCACTGTCAGAGGTGCAACCTTTGGGATGAAATGTTAACCTGAGGCCCCATCCAGTCTCTCAGGTGGATGTAGAAGAACCCATGGCACTATTTCAAAGAAGATTAGGGGAGTTTGCCCCAGTGAACTGGTCATTATTTATCCCCAAATCAACATCACAAAAAACAAATTGCCTGGTCATTATCATATTGTCGTTTGTGGAAGTTTGTTGTGCACAAGTTGGTTGCTGCATTTCTGGTATTATAACAATGCCACATTTCAAAAGTACTTAATTGGCTGTAAGCATTTTGGGACATCTGGTGCTCTTGAAAGGTGCTATGTAAATGCAAGTCTTTTTTTATTTTCTATCAACATTTGGTATTTAATCACTATTTACATGGAAAATAATTAGAGACAATGGATTTTCAGCTATTGCTAGAATCTCCTCCACCACCATTCGCTGCTATAATTCCTAAAGCTGTAGAAATGTGTCATCTCGCCTATCAAGTCTGACTGGTGTTCATCTCCACAAATCAACTATTATAATCCCACTTTACCACATGTTCCCCAATACCCTTAATTTTCCTCTTTTTCAAGTACCTTCTGACATGTTGGCTGAATAATAGGCTCCCAAAACGGGAGTGATTCCGCATTGGGAGACATATTATCAGACATGATGACTTCAGGTGGCATTTCTGACATCATCACACCAGTTTCAAATAATACAGTATATGGGCAGACTTAAAAGTCAGAACCCCACACGCACGGTGGTAATCTCAGTTAAAGATGCAATTAAGGTTGTTAATGACCCAACTGACTGCTGTAATACACTCCGTAGGCAGAAGCAATAATACAGCTTCAGAGTCAGAATCATGCCATGTGGGGAAACCATTTTTAAAAAGGTAAGCTTGTTGGGGCATGTTTAAAAGCTGCAGCTGAATACAGAGTCTCAGCTTAGCAATTAGTACATCAATGACTGCAAGGAGTGCTCCTTTGAATCCTTTGAATTCTGAAATAATTTAAGGTAGAGGCCTTTTCTTGGCTGCGGAGTGCTCTGCTGAGTGCTAGGTTTTATCCCTGCCCATCTCAGAGGGCTATAAAGCATCTGTGATAGATGGGCACTGTGGTTGTGGTGGGAGGCATGACCTCTAGTGAGGAGGAGAGGAGGAGGAGGAGAGTGAAAGGAAGAAGGGCAGAGCAGGAGATCCAGGATGCACTGATGGTGCATGAAGGGGACAGAGCATCACCAGAGCCTGAGGGTCCAGAGCCACTCAGAGACCTTCTGCAGGGGCATCGAAGGTCCTATCCAGCCGCTAGAGTTTACAGGCAGAGATTGAGCTATCTACAATTGCCAGAGACTCAATGCAGGAGTAGACTCAGGTTATCAAGTGATCATTTAAATAAACAATCCCTGCAGTCATTGATATACTCAGGCTATCAAGAGCCACAGTAACAACACTTTGTAACATGCTCAGAGGAGAAATCTCATCCAGCTGCATAGGGGGGCACCCAATGCCTGTGGCTTTGAATATTACTGTCACTCAACTCCTTCGCAACAAGCACCTTACATTCAACCTGTGGAGACCTCAGCAGCATCAGACAACCTGCTGCACACCACTGTATAAAGGTCTTCGCTGACACTATGCTCCGAAGGGTAGGGGACTATATCCTCTTCACACGGGATGTCCAGAGTCAGGTAGATAAAGCATGAGGATTTGCAGTGATTGCAGCCTTCCCAGGGTGCAGGGAGCCATTGATTGTACACATGACACCATAAAGGCTCCTGCTGAACAGCCCTGCACCTTCATCAACAGGAAGGGCTTATATAAACTTATGAATTAGGAGCAGGAGTAGGCCACTCAGCCCTTCAAGCCTGCTCCACCATTTAATAAGATCATGGCTGATCTGACTGTATTTCAACTCTCCATTCCCACCTACCCCTTCCACTCGTTCAATGTCCAACTGGTCTATGATCATCAATGGCAGATCATGCAGATGTGTCCCAGGTACCTGGGCAGCAGCAATGACTCCTTCATCCTTCGGAACTCACAGGTGCCAGAGCTCTTCAGTGGCCCTGATTTCTTGGATGAATGGCTCATAGGTGACAAAGGGTATCCATTGAAGAGATGGTTGTGAGGGTGCCCAGAACTGAGGCAGAAAGGAGGTACAATGAGTGTCACGGAAGTAACAGGGCCATCGTGGAGCAGACCATCAGTCTCCTGAAGATGAGATTCAGATTCCTGGCCACATCTGGAGGGGCAATACAGTACTCCCCATCACAGGTGTCCCTGATGGTTGTGGTTTGCTGTGCCCTCCATAACCTCACTACTCAAAGAGGAGTTACCCTGGAGGATGAGGGCATATCAGATAGGGGCAAGCCCTCGTGAGAGGAGGGCAAGGATGAGATGATGTTCAGGTTGAAGGGCCTGGCAGTGATCGCACGGATGGCCATGACACCAGGGGTGGCTTAGAGGTTATTAAACATCAGAGGTTTCGATCAGACATGCTTGAGGAGGCCACCTGGACGATCCTTTGCCCATGTGTTATGAGCGAGTCCTGTCACCGTCATATCCACACACTATCCATTTCCCTGCATGAAATCACAATTCCTCCTGCCCTCCTTCAACATTATCTAGAGCTGGGCAACCTCCAGATTGAAGTGCCATAGCCACAGCACAGCCACAGTGAGATATTTGTTCATTTGCAAATGTGAAAGGATTACTAACAGTAAACAAAAAGCAACTCACCCACATATCCCTTTTTGTGACTAATGTGGATATTTTCTAAAGTGTTGACGTGTACTCTGGTGCAGTGCTCCCCCCTCCTCGCTTGCAGCTGCACTGGAGACAGGCAGCTGACTGCCATCTCCCTTGGCCTGGATGACCTCGGCAGGTATCCTCTGTGTGGCTGAGGGCTTAAGTGGCCTACCACTTTAGAAGAATCATGCTGAGACGCTTGAGGATCATCGGGCATTGCATGAAGACGGTGGCAATGGTGAATGGATAGAGGAGATGCCACCCCCATCAGAAGCGCCCTGAGAGGTGCTTCCAGATGGTAGCAGCTGCTGCTCATCCTCTGCCACAAGGACCAGCTGGTCCTCCCTGCCTTCCTGTGGGCTCCCAGGAGCTAAGTCTGCACCCAAGCTCCCATTTCCCTTGTCTGTGTCTCTGGGCTCAGAGCCAGGGCGATGGTGTGCAGGCCGGAGTGCATCTTGCCAATTGCAACTGCAATATGTTCGGTTTGCCCCTCTAGGACAGTTGCCAGTCTGTCCATGGAGGAAGCTTGGCACTCTGAAGAGTGGGTGATCGCAGTGCACGTGGTCTGGATGAACACCTCCACCAGAGCTCGCAACTCCTCTGGTATACCTGTCAAATCTCCATAGACTTTGCTGTGGGCGTCCAACATTTGCCAATTTATGGATGACTCCAGAGGCTTATCAGCTGATGCTGAATCAGCCTCTGGATCACCCTGGGCACTCTTCCAACTGCTCGAAGCCTGCTGCACCACACTCTCCGGCAGGTGTATGTGTTAATGTGAAGTGCCCTCAACAGCGTGTGACACGCTAGTCCCTGCCGAGGTGCCAGTATCTGCGATAGCACTTGTGCTGAGAGAAGATGTAACGCTGCGACCTCTGAGGGCTCTTTCTCCTTCCTGGAGGAGGTGGTGGAACACCTTCTGGCAGAGGCTGAGCAGAAGAGGCTTCTCCTGTGACAAAGAGACATGAGTAAGAGGATTAGTAGGCATTAAAGACATTTCTAAATCAGTACTATTACAAGATGCTCAACAACCATTCTATTGTCCAACATGACTGATGAGACACTGCAGAGACTACGTACACTTGAACGATCATCTGTAGCTTCAGATGAGGAAGCTTGTCAGGATTCCAATGTCTGAACTTTGTAGTAATTACAGTTTTGAAAAACGTTAGGACTGTAGCTTTAAGAATAATCCTGTGTTGTAAGATCACATGATCTGTGTAAACTAATGAGTTAGCAGCGTGGGGAACCTCTGGAAGAGAGTTCTTTAGTAATAGAGTTAGATGCACATATGTAGCTGCTGCTACTGTCTTGTAAATGAAGTTCAATGTTTCCACCAAGAAAAGTTACCTGGAAAATCAACTCTATAACAACTATATTAGCAAGCTTTATTGAGTAAGGCCTACCCTGTATTAAACTTCAACTAGCCATGTCCTCTTTTCTAACTGATTGAGTCTTCTGCCATCTCACCAGATCTAGGTCTTTCTCCAATCTCACCTCCTGGAGGACACAGGCTCCTCAAAATGACTCAGAACTTCCAGGTTTTGTATTCCCCAGCCTGTATGGCTGTCTCGCAGGCATCAGGGGCTGGCTTCTCCTGAAAGTATTTGTAAGAGTGCAGTCATTAACAATTTCAAATAATCTTATGGGATGCCAAAAACCCATTATCACTTCAGTGCTTGCCAGCCTGGATGCTATGCTCGTGCATCATATGCTGATTCTGCAAAGTACCCGTCGACAATTGGACCATTGCTTGAAATACACAATGACATCGTCGAGGACAGCTGTGCCCTGGTTGAATCATGCTGCCTTTGAGGAGCAGGCAAACTCATTTCCCTCCTGCATTCTCCAACACGCCCTACAGCACACTGGACCAAGATTGCTCATACTGAGGCCCTACTCATCCTGGCCGACCTCTTTAGGTCATTCAGCCTTTTCTGGCATTGAGACCAAGTCCTTCTGACCAAGCCAACACTGTTGACCTCCTTGGCCACCTCCTCCCATGCTGCATGTATCTGGCTAGGCTGCTTCCTCTTGCTAGGGGTTGGCATCAGTTGTTCACATCAGGTGGAGACTGCATGCAGGATGCCTCTGAGGAAGTCCTTGTTGAATCTAGAGGCTGGTTTGGCCCTTCTCCCCCACCTCTCCCCTTGCTCCAATGGCTAACATCTCTGTAGAAAATATATAACATATCTACAAATCCTCCATGCAAAGAAGTGCTGAACTTGCTGAGGTTTAAAAAGAATGCCACTCTGAACAGTGTCAAGAATTAGAGACAGGAGAATAACAAATAAAATGCACTCAACTTAGAAGTCTGCAAGCTGCTCATTTACATGTCTTCCAGAGACTTTTTACTCTGCTGGGTCCCCTGACACTGTCCCGTGCCATCGGACCCTTTAATGTACTGGTCATGGCCTATGACCTCTGGGGGAAAACCTACAGTGCTCATTAAGTGGGATGAAGGCCTCAAACCCGCCCTTCATCTTGATTAGCCCCAATCAAAGTATTATTGGGCGCGTTCTGAAGGCAGGACCGGAAGTCGAAAGGCCACTGACTTTCGGGTGTGGAACCCGCCCTCGGCATCCCAGCCTATTATTCAGCCCAGTGGACTCTAACCCATGTCGCACTGTCTTGTTATTCCAGATGAACTGGCAATATGAACATATGAACATACGAGCAAGGAGCAGGAGTAAGCCATTCGGCCCCTCAAGCCTGCTCTGCCATTCAATAAGATCATGGCTGATCTAATAGTTACCTCAAATCTGCATCCCGCCTACCCGTGATAACCTATCACCCCCTTGCTTACCAAGAATCTATCCACCTCTGCCTTAAAAATATTCAAAGACCCTGCTTCCACCACCTTTTCAGGAAGAGAGTTCCAAAGACTCACATCCTTCTGAGAGAAATAAATTTGCCTCATCTCTGTTTTAAATGGGCGACCCCTCATTTTTAAACAGTGACCACTAGTTCTAGGTTTCCCTACAAGAGGAAACATCCTCTCCGCATCCATGCTATCAAAGCCCTTCAGGATCTTATATGTTTCAATCAAGTCACCTCTTAGTCTTCTAAACTCCTGCGGATACAAGCCTAGCCTGTCCAACCTTTCCTCATAAGGCAACCCACCCATTCCAGGTATTAGTCTGTTAAACCTTCTCTAAACTGCTTCCAATGCATTTACATCCTTCCTTAAATAAGGGGACCAATACTGTACACAGTATTCCATTTGTGGTCCCACTACTGCTCTATATAACTGAAGCATAACCTCCCTACTTTTGTATTCAATTCCCCTCGCAATAAATGATAACATTCTACTAGCTTTCCTAATTACTTGCTGAACCTGGACACAAGCCTTTTGCGATGCATGCGCTAAGACAGCTAGATCCCTCGGCATCTCCAAGCTCTGCAATCTCTCACCATTTAGATAATATGCTTCTCTTTTATTCTTCCTGTCAAAATGGACAATTTCACATTTTCCCATATTCCATTTGCCAGATCTTTGCTCACTCACTTAATCTATCTCTTTTTTGTATCCTCCTTTTTCGTCCTCTTCACAACTTACTTTCCTACCTATCTTTGTGTCATCAGCAGAGTCGGCAACCATCCCATCCATCCCTTCGTCCAAGTCATTTATATAAATTGTAAACAGTTGAGGTCCCAGCACTGATCCCTGTGGCACACCACTCATTACATCTTGCCAACCTGAAAAAGATCCATTAATATCTATCCTCTGTTTCCTGTTAGCTAGCCAATCTTCTATCTATACCAATATGTTAACCCCTATACCATGAGCTTTTATCTTCTGCAATAACCTTTAATGTGGCACTTTATCAAATGCCTTCTGGGAATCTAAGGACAGTACATCCACTGGTTCCCCTTGATCTACAGCACATGTTACTTCCTCAAAGAACTCCAATAAGTTGGTTAACCATGATTTCCCTTGCACAAAACCATGTTGACTCTGCCTCATTACCTTGAACATATCCAAGTGTCCTACTAGAGTTTCTTTAATAATAGCCTCTGACATTTGCTCTATGACAGATGCTAAGCTAACTGGCCTGTAGTTTCCTGTTTTCTGTCTTCCTTCCTTTTTGAATAATGGAGTTTTATTTGCTATCTTCCAAACTAATGGGACCTTTCCCGAATCTAGGGAGTTTCGGAAAATTAAAACCAATGCATCAACTATCTCACTAGCCACTTCTTTTAAGACCTAGGATGAAATCCATCAGGACCCAAGCACTTGTCAGCCCCCAGCTCCAACAATTTACTCAGTGCCACTTCTCTGGTGATTGTAATTTTCCTGAGTTCCTCCCTCCCTTCCATTTCTTGATTTATAGCTGCTTCTGGAGTGTTACTTGTATCCTCTATAGTGAAGACTGATGCAAAATACCTGTTCAATTCACCTGTCATTTCCTTGTTTTACATTATCAATTCTCCAGCCTCACTTTCTATAGGACCAACACTCACTTTCTAACTTGTTTCTTTTTAAAATATTTATAGAAACCTTTACTATCTGTTTTATAACATACTTCTAGACTTGCAGTGTGATCTGTCCTCTGCAAAATCTTAAATTAATTTTAAAAATGGCTGATGTGCACGTTGTTCCAAATTTTCCTTTCTTGTGTTGTTTCTAAGAATCTTGTACTGCCTTTATAGACAAAATTTCCAATGTGAAAAATAATCTTGCATGATTTAAAGGTGTATTATTGGTTTGAATGTTACTTTATCTTGTCTTGTTGCATTGGTTTGTAGGTGATTTTATCAGGTTTACAAAAAATGCACAGTCACATAATTAGTATCAGGATAAAATATTCATAATGGCCTGATTTTGCTGTAATGTTAACTGTAAGACTAATTGGACAGCAACTTCTGTCATCTGCACATGTGCTGTCACTTGCAGAAATTGAAAAGTTGTTGTCAAACATACCCTACCCCTCCACATCATTAGACTCAGCACTGAAATGATAGACGTGTGGTGAATTGGGGTACTTGTCCACTAGTCCCCCACTAAAGGTGGCTGTAATAGTTAATGTTGGGGCATTCAGGAAGAAGTAAATTTTTAAAGCTGTGATAAGTGATAATTACTTCAGAACAACCTCTCTGGTCCTGAAAAATTTAATTTTACAAGTCTGGAGTTTCATCCCCTCAGAAGTTAATTAGTGTTGGAGATTTTTTTTTAAATTAAAAATTTTGGTCTGTCTCTTCTATGCTATCTTGCTCACTCTCTTGATCTCATCTGTTCCTCTCAAGCTTAATTCTTCATTTTATACATGATTTAAATATAACTTATATTTCTTGCTTATGTTTCCTGAGTTAGACTCTGTGAGTTGGATTTTCTTGCAGGCTTCAGGGCCCTGCATCAGGCCCATATGGGTGTCCTGAACCCATTCGTGCAACCTTCCAGGAGGCGTCCTCCTAATTGGCCATCCCCACACTCTCCATCCTATAAGAATGGTGGACAGGCTCCCAGTGCTGCAGGCCATATTAGAGGGCCTGCAGTAATATCAGATTAACGGCTCTCTTGGGATAGGTGGGTGCTCTGAGGCAGGCAGGAAAATGCAAGAGTGCCTCAACACAGGGTGGTCTTGGCTGCCTGCCTTGAATTCATAAGTTGAAAGGTCCAAAGCTGGTAGGGGACATCAGGTTGGAGGGGAAACACCTCCACAGGGCTATTCCTGGACAGAGCTGTGGCTTTTAATCCTTGTGACCCCCTTCGCCGGAGCATGGAGCCTCTGGCTTCAAAATCCTCCTGGCCTGCCACTGAAAGGCTGCCTCAGTTGAACTGACAGTCTCCAACACAGTGGAGGGGTGGGTGTGCTCTAAAGACAGTAAACTACAAGTGCCAGTGCAAAATGGTCCCTAGGTGGGGCCTCAATTGGACTAATTGACCACCCGCCTTCGTGGAACAGGCAGCCGACAAGATTTCCAGTCCATCCATGGGAAAGTTCCCTTATGGTGGTAGAGAGTGATGCCGAATGTGGCTTCCACCTATTTTTCTGCTTCCCCATCCGCTTCTAACCTCATCTCCATGGAGCTGGGAAAAACCAATGCTGTGTGTCTCAGGGCTCTTCAATCTGATTGGATGAAACACCTTGCTGTTTCTTGCCATGCTCACAGACACCCTGTAGAGGGCACCATGCTTTTGTGGTCAGCTGTCAGTGAGGTGAATGGTGAGCTGACCACAATATCCAAGTCATTATCAGCTAGTGGAAGATGCGTAAATTAAAAATTAAGAAAAAGGGCATTAGAATAGGTTTTTTTTTGCTGCTGCAGATACAACGTTTGTCAGATTGTGAACCTTTGTGATAACAAGCAGAATGGCTTTGAAGCAGAATTTTTATATCCGTCCATTCCTGATACCTCCCTACCGCCATGCCCCCGAACCCCTCCCGTCACCACTCCACCCCACAAACAAGAATGTAAATTAATATTGACAAATTGGGAACATAGCGTGACTGCCTGAGGACAAAATAACATTGTGCCTGCTATAAAAATGAGTTGGTAAACTTTGAAAAAAATACAGCTGAAGATGTCCCCTGTGAGTCAGCTTAAGAGATCCAGAAGCAAGATTTTCTGAATGTTACACTTTCTTTGAACAGCAGTGCTCCCCAAAACCAACTCCTATTAAGAACCTACGAAATAAGAGCAGGAGTAGGCCAAATGACTCCTTGAGCTTGTTCCACCATTCAATAATATCTTGGCTGAACTTCTACTTCAACTTTAATTTTCACGTACGATTCCTACATCCGTTAATATCCTCAGTGCCCAAAGATCTATCAACCTCTGTCTTGAATATACTCATTAACTGAGCATACCTGCCCACCGCGGTGGACGATTCCTAAAGTTTACAACATTCTAAGTGAAGAAATTTCTTTTCATCTCAGCCCTAAATGACTGACCTGTTATCCTGAGGCCATGAACACCATTTCCAGTCGTTGAGCCAAGATTTCAGCTTCAACCTTTTGAGCACTCGTAAGTGCACTTTACATTTCAAACAACTTTCATTATTCTAAACTCCAGAGAATATCAGCCCATTCTATTCAATAAAAAGCAAAATACTGAAAATAATAGTAAATATTAAAGGTAACAGCAGGTCATTCAACGTCCGTACAGAGTAAATATAGGTTCTTAGTATAGGCAGGGCCCTAGTTCAGGAGCTATATTAGTTGATTAAACATTATCCTTGTTGGCATGGTAATGTTGGGGTGACTGGGATGGGGGAGAGGTTCTGTTGGGTAGAGGGAGAAATAAGATAAGACTTTTTTTGCATTTGTTCAGTACCCATTACTTCACCGTGGGTGATCTCCAATTGAGCTTTTAAGTGATATAGTGACTAGTCACAGGTAACATTCATGGCACATACATGCCAGTTAATGACCATCATCCCTTAACCTTCAATGGTATCATCATCGCCAAGTCCCCCACATTTTAACATTAACTAGAAGTTTAACTGGATCAGCCATATCAGGACTTTGGTTACAAAGGCAGAGCAGTGGCTGGAATTCTGCAACGAGAAACACACTTCCTGACTTTTCAAAACATCTGCATTATCCACAAGGCTCAAGTCAAGTGAATCACAGAATCACAGAATTGTTATGTTGCAGAAGGAGGCCATTGGGCACATTGTGTCTGTACCAGCTCTCCAAATGAGCACTATGACTCAGTGTCATTCTCCTGCCTATTCCCATAACTCTGCACATTTTAAGTAATCATCTAATGCTCTCTTGAATGCCTCGATTGAACCTGCCTTCACCACACTTCTAAGCAGTACATTTCAGACCTGAACCACTCGCTGTATGAAAAATATTTTTTTTGTTTCTTTTGGATATCACTTTAAATCTGTGCCCTCTCATTCCTGATCCTTTTACAACCAGGAACAGTTTCCCTCTATCTACTCTGTTCGGCCCCCTCATGATTTTGAACACAGCTATCAAATCTCCTTGTAGCCTTCTCTTCTCCGAGGAGGACAGTTCCAACTTCACCAATCTATCTCCATAACTGAAGTTTCTTATCCCTGGAACTATTTTCGTAAACCTCTTATGCACTCTCTCCAATGTGTTCACATCTTTCCTATAGTGTGGTCAGAACTGTACACAAAACTCCAGCTGAGGTCTAACTAGTGTCCTATACAAGTTCAGGATAACATCCTTGCTCTTGTTCTCTATGCCTCTGTTAATAAAGCCTAGGATATTGTATGCTTTATTAACTGCTCTCTCCACCTTTCCTGCCACCTTTAATGACTTATGCACATATACACACAGGTCCCTATGCTACTGCACATCCTTTATAGTTGTACCCCTTATTTTATATTGTCTCTCCATGTTCTTCCTACCAAAATGAACCACCTCACATTTCTTGGCATTGAACTTCATCTGCCACCTATCTGACAGTCCCAACCACTCCATCAACTTGGCTATGTCCTTTTGAAGTTGAACACTGCCCTCCTCACAGTTTACAATGTTTCCAAGTTTTATATCACCCGCAAACTTTGAAATTGTCTTTTGCACACCAAGGTCTAGACTATTATTATATCAGGAAAAGCAAGGGTCTTTCTCCTAGATTGAAAAATATTCATTAACCATTAATTGCTGTTCCCTATTACTCAGCCGATTTTTTATCCACATTGCTACTACCCCTTTTATTCCATCAGCTATAACATTTCTCAAAAGTCTGCTATGCGTCACTGTATCAAATGCCTTTTGGAAGTCATTGTACACATCAACTGCATTACCCTCATCAACCCTCTCTGTTACCTCTTCAAAAAACTCCAGCAAGTTAGGTAAACATGATGTTCCCTTACAAAATCCATGTTGGCTCTTCCTGATCAAACCACATTTTTCAATGTGATTATTAATTCTACACCAAATAATTGTTTCTAGAAGCTCCCCCACCACCGAAGTTAAACTGACTGGTATGTAATTGCTGGACTTATCCTTACAATCCTTTTTGAACAAGGACATAATGTTTGCAATTCTTAGTCCTCTGCCACCTTCCCTGAGTCTAGGGAAGACTGAAAGATTATGACCAATGCCCCTGCAATTTCCACTCTTAGTCCCTTCAATATCCTTGGATGTATCTCATCGGGTCCTGATGCCTTGTCAATTTTAAGTACTGACAATTTATCCAATAGCTCTTCCTTATCAATTTTAAACCCTTCTAGTAAAAAGTTTCCTCCTCTGTCACCATGGCCTGTGTAGCATCTGTTTCCTTGGTAAAGACAGATACAAAGTATTCATTTAACATCTCAGCCATGCTTCCTGCCTCCATGTATAAATCCCTTTTTTGGTCCCTAATCGGCCCTACTCCTCCCTTTACCACCCTTTTACTATTTACATGACTATAGAAGACTTTGGGATTCCCCTTTATTTTATCTGCCAGTCTTTTCTCATCATCCCTCTTCGCTTCTCTTATTTGCTTCTTCACCTCTCCTCTGAACCTTCTGCATTTCAGCTTGGTTCTCAATTGTTTTTTCTAACTGACATCTGTCATAATTTCTATCTCCTTTTTTATCCAGGGAGCTTTGAATTTGTTTGCCCTACCTTTCCCTTTTGATGGAATATAACTTGACTGTGCCCAAACCATTTCTTCTTTGAACATAGCCCAATGTTCAGCTACAGATTTTCCCACCAAACTTTGGTTCTAGTCTATCCGGCCCAGCTCTGTTCTTCCCCAACTGAAGTCGGTTCCTCCCAGTTAATTATCCTTACTCTGGATTGCCCAATGCCCTTTTCTACCGTGATCTTAAACCTTATGATACAATGATCACTGTCTCTTAAATATTGCCCCACAGACACTTGATCTACTCGGCCCACCTCATTTCCAAGAACTAGGACTAGCAGTGCCTCTTTTCTTGTTGGACTGGACACATACTGCTGTAGAAAATTCTCCTGAACACACTCTAGGAACTCATGACCCTCTCTGCCCTTTACACTAATACCATTCCAGTCTATATTTGGGTAATTAAAGTCCCCGATTATAACTACTGTATAATGTTTGCACCTCTCTGTAATTTCACTGCAGATTTGTTCCTCCACATCCTTATCACTAGTTGGTGGCCTATAGAGTATACTGAGCAATGTATTTACACCCATTTTGTTCCTTAGCTTTAGCCAAATTGATTCTGTCCTTGAACCCTCTGGGTCACCATCTTTCTCCAGCACTGCAATGCTCTCCTTAACCAACACAGTCACCCTTCCTCCTTTTCTTCCTGATCACCTTGTACTTGGGAATATTTAATACCCGTTCCTGCCCTTCCTTGAGCCAGGTCTGTTATTGCCATAACATCATAATTCCGCACCTGTAACTTCCCAATCTTATTTATTATACTCTGTGCATTCACATCCATGCGGTACAACCCTGATTCAGGCTTCATTACTTTCTCCCTTACTCCAGCTCCACTTTGGTTCAAACATGGGCTAAAGAACTGAACTCCCGAGATGAGGTGAGAGTGACTGCCCTTGACATCAAGGCTGCATTTGACCGAGTGTGGCATCAAGAAGCCCGAACAAAACTGGAGTCAATGGGAATCAGGGGGAGAAATTCTCTACTGGTTGGAGTCATACCTAGCACAAAGGAAAATGGTTGTGGTTGTTGGAGGTCAGTCATCTCAGCTCCAGGGCATCACTGCAGGCGTTCCTCAGGGTAGTGCCCTCGTCCAAACCATCTTCAGCCTGCTTCATCAATGACCTTCCTTCCATCATAAGGTCAGAAGTAGGATGTTCACTGATGATTGCACAATGTTCAGCACCATTCGTGACTCCTCAGATACTGACAGGCCATGTCCAAATTTAGCAAAACCTGGACAATATTGAGGCTTGCGTGACCCAAGTGGAAAGTAACATTCATGTCACATGAGTGCCAGACAATGACCATCTCCAACAAGACAGAATCTAATCATCACCCCTTGAAATTCAATGGCATTACCATCACTAAATCCCCCACTATCAACATCCAGTGACCAGAAACTGAACAGGACTAGCCATATAAATACTGTGGCTACAAGAGCAGGTGAGAGGCTAGGAATCCTGTGACGAGTACTCACCTCATGACTCTCCAAAGCTTGTCCACAAGGCACAAGTCAGGAGTTTGCTGGAATACTGTCCACTTGCCTGGATGAGAGCAGCTCCCACAACACTGAAGAAGCTTGACACCATCCAGGACAAAGCAGCCCGCTTGATTGGCACAACATCCACAAACATTCACTCCCTCCACCACTGATGAACAGTAGCAGCAGTGTGTACCATCTGTAAGATGCACTGCAGGAATTCACCAATGCTCCTTAGACACCACCTTCCAAACCCATGACCACTACCATCTAGAAGGACAAGGGCAGCAGATGGATGGGAACACCAGCACCTGGAAGTTTCTCTCCGAGTCACTCACCATCCTGACTTGGAAATATATCGCTGTTCCTTCACTGTCACTGAGTCAAAATCCTGGAACTCTTTTCCTAACAGCACTATCGGTGGACGGCAGCGGTTCAAGAAGGCAGTTCACCACCACCTTCTTAAGGGCAACTAGGGATTGGCAATAAGTGCTGGCCCAGCCAGTGAAGCCCACATCCCATGAATGAATTAAAAAAAAAATAACTTACTATCCTCTATTGTAGTACCATCTGTCTCTCCCAGTATATTGTGCACCATGGTATTACTTTCTAATATTCTCTCCTGGTTCCCAGTCCCCTGCTGGGTTAGTTTAAAGCTCCTGTTATGATACAGTAGGTGGTATTTGCCAGGCTGACCAAATCCTCAAGGGAAACTTGGCCACGTTATCACAATGGTTTTGCAATTTGTATTTACTATGAGAACCTATGTGCACTGAATTCAGGAGTAATAAGTCCATTAACATCTTTAGAGATTTAAAAAATCAAATTAAAACATTTATTAACAAAAGAAAGGAATTAAAACACATACTCAAGATTGCAGTTACGCCGTTATTTAATATTATAATGAACCCAAAATTCCTAATTAGCCTGACTCCCAACTACACATCCCTTTAAGGCAAAAGTCCAAAATAGATTTTAAATGTAGTGAGGCAAGCCAGCAAAGTTACCACAACACCCACTCGACAATGGAATTGCAAAAGCTTTTTAACACAGCCTTGGTTACTGGAGCAACAGACTTCGGCAAAGCAGCTAGAGGCTGTTTGCCCAAGTCTATTTCACACTGTGTATCTTTTAGATCTTACACGGCCACCCCAATACAACTTTTCATCCTTCTTTCAATATATTTCTTCCTCTTCAGTCTGTAAATCCCATTGTTTCCATATGTCTTTGGAATTTACTTTTCTCATACTATAAACATCTTTCATGTTGTCAATATGGCCTTTTCCTTCTGGAGAAAATAAACATAATAACCTGGCCCTATTTATCCTGTCAATTGTAAAACTTTATCATGTTTCTTTGAAAATCAAACACTTCGCCACTTATCTTAAAATGCAAATTTCATTCATACCCTATCTCCTGACTTTACCCTAGCTCACACGTTAGCATTTCAAATACCTTTTTTACACCCAACTCTTGTGGTAATTTCAACCTTTCAGTCTATCCGACTCTAATTCACTTAAATCAGCTACACAGACAAAACCATCCATGCACACACAAACATAAACCTACTTTACAATGCCCCACAATAATATTATGCAAAATATGGTAGTTTCATGACCCTCCTGCCCCCACCCTAACAATAGCACCAGCAAAATGCCCCCCCCAAGGAACTCAGTCCTGGCTCTTTTAGGTGCAAGCTGTCCGGCTTGTACAGGTGCCATCTCCCCTAGAACCAGTCTCAGCGTCCTAGGGATCTAAAGCTCTCCCTCCTACACTATCTTTCCAGCCATGTATTCATCTGCCTTATCCTTCTATTTCTGTACTCACTTGCACGTAAATTGGAGTAATCCAGAGATTGTTACCTTTGAGGTCTTGCTTGCTAATTTTCTACCTAGCTCCCTGAATTCTGTCGGCAGAACTCCATCTCCTTTCCATCCAAAGTCATTGACACCAACATGGACCACGGCCTCTGGTTGTTCACTTTCCCCTGAAGAATGTCCTGCAGCCATTCAGTGACATCCTTGACCCTGGCACCAGGGAGGCCACACACCATACTGCAGTCACACTTACAGCCACAGAAATGCCTGTCGGTTCCCTGAACTAATGAGTCCCCTATCACTATTGCTCTTCCTTTCTTCTTCTCCCCTCCTGTACAGCCGTGCCTTTCATGGTGCCACAAATATGGCTCTGACTCCTCTGAGGAACCAGCACCCTTACCAGTATCCAAAATGGAAAACCAATTAGTAAGTGGGGCCCCTGGGGCTTCTGCACTATCAGCCTGGTTCTCTTGGACTGCCTGGAGGTCATCCATTCCCTCTCTGCCTCAATGCTCCTAACCTGCATTGTGACCACCTCTCTGAACATGCTATCCATGTAGCTCTCAACCTTGCAGATGCACCACAGTGACTCCAGCCATCGCTAAAGCTCCAAACCACAGAGCTCAAGTTTCTGCAGCTGGTATCACTTCTTGCACATGTGGTTATCTCGGTAATTAGGAGTCCATGATTTCCCACATATTACAGGACATGCATTTCACATGACTGAGCTGCCCTGCCATGTCTTAACTTTACCTCCCTTATGTTAACTTTATTTTACTTTTGTTTACTTATATTACTTTAAGCTACTGGCCCTGACTTTCCCTTATTCCTCGTGTTTCTTACTCAAATCCAAGTAGCTACTTCTTCAAAAATAATATGCTTTTCTAATTTAAGGCTATTGAAAGACACTCCCTAACATCAGTTTCTTACCAACCAATGAACTTAGGTTTTCCTGTGATGTCACTGTTTAATTTTTCTTTTTCAGATACAGCTCTGATGGTGAGGTTTACACCGAGGTCCATTTCTGCTCAGCTGCTCTTGTTCCTGACTTACAATAATTCCTATGTATACTGCACCTCTTTCCACCATGCATAAAATTCCCACGTGAGCCTAATTTGTTATTCACTCAGTCTCCATCTCACTCTGACGTTGTTGCCTGTCTCCTCTTGAGCCCCTTACTGTGTGATGGAACATTCACTTCTTGCCTGTTTGTGTGCAGCTGCAACAACACTCAAGAAGCCTGAAACTATCCCGGACAGAACATTTCACTTGATTGGTGCCCCTGCCATCTACAGAATGTACGGTAGGAACACTACCAAGATTGTTTCAATTGCATCTCCCTCTCCGATGACTTTTTCCACTAAGAAGAATAAGATCGTATGTTATGGGAACTCTGTCACCTGCACATGACACACCATCCTGGCATGGACAGTTATCACCATTCCTTCACTGTCACTGACTCAAAATCCTGGAACTGTTCACATAATGTAAGGAACTAGAGGTAGTTTTCAGTACGTTATATGTGTATTTGTGTGTGTTAAGAATAAGGCATATCTTTAAGTTTAAGTTTCATTTGTGTTTCTGTATTTGTGTGTTAAGAAAGGGGGGGATCTTGACTTTTGGTTTCACTTTAAAAGATGCCTGCATTTTAACGAGGTTTTACAGCTCTTGATGAAGAGGTAAAACAAACACAAGGTAGAAAAACTGTGTTGTTGCCTAGCAACAGGAGGCCTACACAGCAACAGAGAAAAACAGAACAGCAGTTTTTTAGTTCAATTGAAGGCAGGAGCCAAGAGAGGCTGCACACAGCAGGGGAAATCTATAGAGAAAGCAGATTTCCCCTAAGAACCGGAAGGTCCCAAAGCCAAAGAGTGAGACAGAAAGGAAAGGTCCCAAGAAGACCTTTTAGTCAAAGGAAGAACAGGAATCTGGAAAAGGTCCTGTTAAGTGAAGCTGAGAGTCAGGAGCAAAGGCAGGTTCTGAGCTTAAAGGCAGAAAGCTGCAGGAAGCAGGCTTAAAGCAAACTAGGCTTGTGAGAAACCAGGAGATCCAAGGAGACAGCCGAAGGTCCTTAACTCTTAACTATGGGCATGTGAAACAGTGATGTTCTGTTGGCATGGCTGAGCATCTAAGAGAGTGTGCATGGAAGGTGAAGTTTGAATGCATGTGGTGATCCAGGGCAGAAGGTCATTAGAAAGAGAGTTCAAAAGCTGGAGGTGGACCCTTGTGGAAGGCATCCATGAGAAAACATCATTTGGGAGAAGATTCCAAAACAAGTTCTTCAAGAGTGGAGATTGGAAACCCTTGTGTGAAAGATGGAGTTCAGTGAGACCGGTTGGCTCATGGTGTGACAAGCGTCTGGAAAGAGTTGATCAGGGATCCATAGCATCTGTTTGGGGTGGCATCTGCCACTTGGTTTCAGATTGTGGTCTGCCTGACCCCTGTGTCTGGTGTGATTTACATGGACTGTGTACTTACTGTGAACCTTTGAGTATATGGTAGCTCTTGTAACATGTGTTATCCTTATGAAGCTGTATATACCTGTAAAGCTATAGTGTAGGTGAAGGAGTATTATAATATAGTTCATCCTTTCTTGTTTAATATATGTCTTATTCTTTTGTTAAAAGTTCCATCAGCAGACTCTGTTCAGTAGTCGCCCTCCACATTTCTAAACAAAAAATAACAGTCAGAATCTCTCAAGCCGAGTTCCACCCTGGGATCTGCAAATGTATGGTAAGTTATGTTCAAAACAACTTAAAATGTTCACTTTGAGCTTTCTATGAACTGAGTTTTGGAAGGTAAAATGTTTAAATGTGTGTGCCAAGTTAATTTTTCTTAACTTGCCCAAGGTGAGGTACCTTTTAAAGAATTGTAACAGACCGATGGCAAAGCAGCCAAGCTTTCAAATTTCAGCCTCTGGAAGATTTCATCCTCCTTGTTGTGGACACTGTGACCTATCCCTACCCTCAGCGATATAATCAGCTATAGTTAGCTCTCTTAATAGGTCTAAGCAAATAGTGAAATTAAAGGTGGGGACAGAAGCAAAACAAGGGCCACACACAGAGGTGATGACTGCAACACTACTCCTAAACAGTCTGAAAAATAAAGTAACTAACATGATATCATTTAATTTAATATAATTTAAAACATTTAGCAAGATATCAAATGTGAAATAAAGCCAATATTTTGAACGTTTGCTTTGTCCTTTCAGTGGCTGCCTCCTTCCAATGGTTTATACAACAATTTGTCATTTAACTTAGCAAATCCAAGCATAATTTATTTAGACTAATTAAGTGAGTCACTAAGAAAGGATGTTGCTAAACTAAGGCTTAAGAATAAAAGAAATAGGAACAGGAGTAGACCATTCGGCCCTTCGAGCCTGCTCCACCATTCAATAAGAACAATGCTGATCTTCTTGTGTTTCAATTTCCACATTCCCATCTAAACTCCGACAACCTTTGATTCCCTTGCCTAACAAGAATCTATCTACGTCTGCCTTAAAAATATTCAATGACCCTGCCTCCACCACCTTCTGAGGCAGAGAATTCCAAAGTTGCGTAGCCCTCTGAGAGAAAAAAATTCTCCTCATCTCTGATCTAAAAGGGGGGCCCCTAATTTTAAAATAGCGCCCCCTAGTTCTGGACTCACCAACAAGAGGAAACATCGTTTTGCGTCAACCTTGTCAAGGCCATTCAGGATCTTGTATACTTCAATCAAATCACTCCTCACTTTTCTAAACTCCAGTGGAAACAAGCCCAGTCTGTCCGACCTTCCCTCATATGACAACCCACTCTTTCCAGGTATCAATCTAGTAAACCTCCTTTGAACTGCCTCCAATGCATTTACATCCTTCCTTAAATAAAGAGATTAAAACTGCACACAGTATTCGAGGTGCGGTCTCATCAATGCCCTGTGTAACTGAAGCACAATATCCTTACTTTTATGTTCAAATCCTCTTGTAATAAAGGATAGCATTTCATTAGCCTTCTTAATTATTTGCTGTACCTGCATACTAACTTTTTGTGACTCATCTACTAGAACACCTAGATCCCTCTGCACCTCAGAATTATGCAGCTGTTCTCCATTTAAGTAATGCTCTGCTTTTTGTTCTTCCTGCCAAAGTGAACAATTTCACATTTTCCCACATTATACTCCATTTGCCAGATCTTTTCCCACTCACTCAACCTATCTATATCCATCTGCAACCTCCTCATGTCGTCTTCACAACATACTTTCCTACCTATCTTTGTGTCATCTGCAAATTTAGCTACCATGTCTTCACTTGGCCCCAGTACAGATCCCTGTGGGATGCCACTCATCACATCATGCAAATCAGAAAAAGACCCATTTATGCATACTCTGTGCTTTCTGCCAGCCAGCCAATCTTCTATCCATGCTAATAAGTTACCCACTACACCATGTGCTTTTATTTTCCATCATAATCTATGATGTGGCACCTTATCAAATGCCTTCTGGAAATCCAAGTACAGTACGTCCACAGGCTCCCCTTTATCCCCTGCGCATGTTACTCCTTCAAAAAACTCCAAGTTGGTTAAACATAATTTTCCTTTCACAAAACCATGCTGACTCTTCCCTATTGCCTTGAGCTGTTCTAAGTGCCCAGCTACAACCTCATTCATGATCGATTCTAATAACTTCCCCATGACAGACATCAAGCTAACTGGCCTATAGTTTTCTGTTTCCTCCCTTCTTGAATATATTGGTGATATTTGCTACTTTCCAATCTGATGGAACCTTTCTAGAATCTAGTGAATTTTGGAAAATTAACACCAGCGCATCGACTACCCCATTTGCCACCTCTTTTAAGACGTTAGGATGTATTCCATCGGCACCCGGAGACTTGCCGGCTTGCAGCTCCATCAATTTGCTCAGTACTGTCTCCCTAGTGATTTCAGTTTCCCCAAGTTCCTTTCTCCCATTCACCTCCTATTTGTAGCTATTACTGGAATGTTTTTTTGTATCCTCTGTAGCGAACTCAGAAGCAAAATATTTGTTCATTTCTTCCTCATTTCTTTATTATCTAATATTAACTCCCCACTGTCACTCTCCAGAGGACCAACACTTACTCTATTTACTATTTTACTTTTTAAGTGCTGTAGAAACTCTTACTATCCACTCTCCTGATTAACCTTTTAGTCATTCTCTGCCATTCTTTATATTCTGTCCAATCATCTGTCCTGTCACTCATCTTTGTGGAGTTGTATGCTTTTTCCTTAAGTTTTATGCTTTCCTTAGCATCCCTGGTTAACCATGGATGGTGGGTCCTCCCCTAAGAATTTTTCTTTAGAGTAGGAATATATTTATTCTGAATACTCTGAAATATCCCCTTAAATGTTTGCCACTGCTTCTCTATTGATTTATCCTCTAGCTAACTTCCCAGTTCATTTCAGCTAGTTCAGCTTTCATCACCACATATTTGCCCTTATTTAAGTTTAAGATACTAGTCTTAGACCCACTCTTCGCCCTTTCAAACTGGATGTAAAACTCAATCATATTATGGTCGCAGCTACCGAGGGGTGCCTTTACTCTGAAGTCATTAATTAATCTTGTCACATTACACAATGCCAAATCTAATATAACCTGCTCTGTGCTTGGCTCCAGAACATGCTGCTCTAAGAAACTATTTCAAAAGCATTCTAAGAACTCTTCGACCAAGCTATTACTGCCAATCTGATTTTTCCAGTTTATGTGTAGATTAAAATCACCCATGATTATTGCCATCCCTTTATCACAAGCACACAATATTTTCTCTTGAATACTTTGTCCTACACTGTGGCTACTGTTAGGGGCCTGTAGACCACTCCCACTAATGACTATTTTCCACTACTATTCCTCATCTCCACCCATCCTGATCTCCCGAACCAAGGTCATCTCTAATTATTGTACCAATGCCCTCTTCGATTAACAGTGCTACCCCTCCACCTTTACCAAGCTTCCTATTCTTCCTGAATGCCATGTACCCTTCAACATTAAGGACCCAAACATTGTCGTCCTGCAGCCACGTCTCAGTAATTGCTATAAGATCATATTTATTTACTTCAATGTGGGCCATCAATTCATTTACTTTGTTATGAATGCTACACACATTCGGACAGAGAGCCTTCGGTTTTGTCTTTTTGTTACCTTGGTAACATCTAGTCTTGACTGTTGATGTATTCTTAGGTTTCTTCTCTCTGTCCCTGCCATTCTCTGACCCTCATTTCTCATATTGCTATTTTGCTCTCCTGTCTTGACTCTATACCTTGAATTGCTACCTCTGGCCAAGCTTGATCACTCACCCCTCTTGTTTAGTTTAAAGCCCTCCTCTACTTTCCTAGTTATGCAATTTGCGAGGACACTCATCCCAGCATGGTTCAGGTGTAAGCCGCCCCATCAGTACAGCCCCCACTTTCCCCAGTACTGATGCCAGTGACCAACAAACTGGAACATACTTCTCCCAAACCAGTCTTTGAGCCACGCATTTGTCTCCCTAATCTTATTTGCCCTTTGCCAATTTGCATTTTTATTTTTATTTTAATTTTCTATAGTGCTTATTATGTGCATAAGGAAGTATGGGGCCAGAAATTATTCTGCAATCTAGCTAGCCAGTTCCAAAAATTAATACTCAATTATCCAGTCCTTCAAATATCAATCCAATTTACACACCATCTGCTGTGCTGGGCAGTTCATTTTTATTGGAGTTCAATTTATCTCTTCCCCTAAGTATTTTGAATACTTGAATAATATCTCCACTGAGTCCTCTGTTCAGAATAAACAATCTCAGGGTCTTCAATTGCTCCCATAGATCAGATGCCATAGGTTAGATTGTGAAGTGGGTTGCCATTTCCTGCACTGTTTCAAAAGCCAACAGATCAAACAGAATCATGCACAGCACTTCAGATGGCTGTATATGTGTTATACTGACTCATTAGCACTGCTGAAAATTGTGCTCTATCTCTCTGGTTGCATATCCTAGAAACCTGTTAACTTTCCTTATTGCCGTCATACAGTTTCAGTGAGCTGTCCATCCGTACCCCATGGTCTCTCTCCTGTGTTTTGTCCTGTAGCTCAGTGTCATCGAGTTGATGGGCGTAAATACAAAAGTTTATACAAAGTAATTATAATTGTCAATCTCGCCTCCATCATAGTAATCAATCACATATTGTACTTCTCTTCCACAACGGTTCACAATCCAGTCATGTCGATCAAAGGACAGTTCATACCCAATTAAAGAACGAATCCGAGCTCTTGGTAAATATTAAAAATAAATTATGTAGCAATGTACAAAGAACGATGGGTGAGAATAAACACCTTGGCTTTTGTGTCATCTTAAGATACACAGTTACGATATTACAAATTTTAGAAAACTGTTCTGAAAGTCACATTAGTTTTTAAAAAGTTTGAACTGAGTTTAAAGACTGTTCTCAAACTAGCTCCAGGCTATGGGATAGGAGTGTGGATTTCAATCATCTTTCTTTAACCTCCCGAGGAAACCAGGATGCATTTCTCTGAGATATACATTTAAAATTTGATGAGTGTTCCAAAAGAGTAAAAAGAAACTCATTGATTTGACGGTTTTTCCTCCAAACATAAAGACACTAACTGATAAATAAGCCACTGTAAACTTTGCACAACCTTGATGCGTTTGATCACTAGGGGCAGGGTGTTAAGGAGACTTCCATTAACTGAAATGGAATTACCACTTGCCTTATATGGAAAGTGACTCAGCATCGTTGTACAGGTCACATGATAATGGTGGCTGCCTTGCCTTACCTGCAAAAAGCTTTGAAAAGGGCAAGAAGTGGCAGATCCACAGAGAACCATCTTCAGCAAAGCAGAAGAGGCTTCAACACGGGAAGAGGGAGATCAACAAGCATAGCCATCAAACTTCAACCAGACTAATAGAGGACCACACCGCAGTTCTTTGAAAGAGAACTAAAGAAACTCATCTCTCTCCCCTAATTGATTCAGTTTACCCGTGAAAGCAACCTCCGGCAATTTAGCAGGTGAAGCCATTGCAGCTACAGAGACAATTCTACAACCTCAAGAACCTCACTTCAGACAATGCAACACCTTAACTTCAAAACACTCCAGGCTTGCACCGAACAATAGAGAGACTGAACTGATCCCATTTTTATAGGTATCATTTTTATCTTTATATGTATCATTTTTATCTTACTATTCTTGAGCTTTGAGTGTCACTGGCAAGAATAGCATTTATTGTTCATCCCCAGTTGCCCTTGAGAAGGTAGTCATTAGCTGTCGTCTTGAACTGTTGCAATCCATGTAGTGAACATACTTGCATAGTGCTCTTAGGTAGAGGGTTCCAGGATTTTGACCCATTGGCGTTGACGGAATGCCAATATATTTCCAAGTCAGGATTGTGTGTGACCTGGAGGGGAACTTGGAAATAGTGGTATTGTCATGTGCCTGCTACCCTTACCTTTCCAGGCATGTGCCTGCTACCCTTACCTACCAGATGTCACGGATTTGGAATGTTCTGTCAAAAAAGCCTTGGCAAATTGCTGCAATGCATCTTGTAGATGGTGCACATTGCAGCCATGCTGCATCAGTGGTGGAAGGAGTGAATGTTTAAGGTGGGAGCTGAGGTGTCAATCAAGGAGGCTGCTTAATCCCATATGGTGCCGATCTTCTTGAGTGTTCTTGTAGGAATTCATCAAGGTTCCTTCGACAGCACCTTCCAAGCCCATGACCACTACCATCTAGAAAGACAAGGATAGCAGATAGATGGGAACACCACCACCTGGGAATTCCCCTCCAAGCCACTCACCATCCTGACTTGGAAATATATCTCCGTTCCTTCATTGTCACTGGGTCAAAGTCCTGGAACTCTCTTCCTTACAGCACTGTGTGTGTACCTACATTACATGGACTGCAGAGGTTCAAGAAGGCAGCTCACCACCATCTTCTGAAGGGCAACTAGGGATGGGCAATAAATGCTGGCCCAGCCAGCAAAGCCCACTTCCCAAGAATGAACTTTTAGAAAGCTGCACTCATCCAGGGAAGTGGAGAGTATTCCATCACACTCCTGACTTGTGGCTTGTAGGTGGTGTTGACAGCTTTGGTGAGTCAGGAGATGAGTTACGACAGAATTTACAGCTCTGATTTGCTCATTTAGCCACAGTATTTATGATGCAGGTCCAGTTAAGTTTCTAGTCAACAGTGACCCCTTATCCCCACCTAGGAAATTCAGTGATGATAATGCCATTGAATATCAAGGAGAGATGATCACATTCTCTCTTGTTGGAGATGTCATAGCCTGGCACTTGTGTGACATGAATCATACAATTGCCACCAATCTGCCAAAACCCTGGATATTGTCCAGGTCTTGCTGCACTTGAGCATGACTGCTTCATTATGTGAGAGTTGTGTACTGAGCATTGTGCAATCAAAAGTGAACATTCCCACTTCTGACCTTATAATGGTGTGAAGGTCATTGATGAAGCAGCTGAAGATGTTTAGGCCTAAAACATTACCCAGCAGAACTCCTGGGGCAATGTCCTGGGGCTGAGATGGTTGCCCTCCAACAACCACACCCATCTTCCTTTGTGCTAGTTATAACTCCAGCTGTAGAGAGTTTTCCCCCTAATTCCCATTGACTTCATTTTTTGCTAGGGCTTCTTGATGCCACACATAGTTAAATGCTTCATGGATGCCAATGATAGTCATTCTAACCTCACCTCTGGAATTCAGCTCCCTTGTCCATGTTTGGACTAAGGCTGTAATGAGGTTTGGAGCTGAGTAGTCCTGGTGGAGCTCAAACTGAGCATAGATCATGTTAGGAAATAGAGATACTTTAAGTAAGTTATACTGGTATTTGTGGATGTTAGGAATGAGTTTTAGCTTTAAAGTTTAACTTTGATTTGTATTTCTGTATCTGTGCATTAAGAAAGATCAAATAGAGTTTTAGTTTCACTTTAAAAAGGTGCTTGCATTTCTAATGAGAGTTTTACAGCTTAAGCTAAGGTAAACAAGCAAAGGTGGATGAATTGGGCTGTTGACTAGCAACAGGGGGCCAGAAAGACAGGTCCTTCCCACAGACACACACACAGAAAATCTAGAAAACAGCAGTTTGTTTTGGAAGCTGGTGGAGCTCAGTTGGTTTAGAGACAGCTGTGAAGCAGAAGCTACCCAGAAGGGGAAAATAGCCAGGCCCAAGCCAAGGAAAACCCCAAAATCCAGGGAGGGTGGAAGAGGGGAAAGTCCAAAGAAGACATTCTAGTTAAAAGAAGGACAGGAAGCTGGAAAAGGTTCTATTAAGTAAAGTTAAGAGTGAGGAGCAGAGAGAAAGGCTTCAGATTTAAAAGAGACAAAAACTTCAGAAAAAAGATTTAAAGTGAGAACAGCTTGCAAGAGAGAAGATGGTCCAAAGAGACAACTGAAAATCTGTAACTCTTTGTTATGGGCATGTGAAGCAGTGATGTGCTGCTGACGGCTAAGCTGGTGAGAGAGAGTGCATGGATGACAGCTTGAATGCATGTGGTGACCCAGGGGAGGAACATTAGAAAGAGAGCTCGAAATCCTGGAGGTGAACCCTTGCAGAAGGCATCTGAGAGAAAGCGTTGGTATGGGAGAAGATTCCAAAGCAAGTCTTTGGAGAGTGGAGATTGGAAACCCTCATGTGAAAGAAGGAATTCAGTGAGCCTGGTTGGCTAATGGTGTGACAAGCATCTTGGGTGGGGAGGGGGGGGATGGATGGTGGGTACTGGAGTTGAGGAGAGATCCATAGCATCTGGTTGAGGTGACATCTGTCACTTGGTTTCAGAGTGTGGTATGTCTGACCACAGGTTGCCTATTGGTACATGGACTGTGTACTTACTGTGAACATTAAAGTAAAAGATAGCTTTTGTAACTTGTGTTATCTTTACAAATCTGTATATGTTGGTAACGGTTTGGTTGTAGGTGAAGGAGTATTGAAATATAGTTTGTCTTTTCTTGTTGAATAAATGTTTTTATTCCTTTGTTGAAAGTTCATCAGCTGAGTCCTGTGACTCTGTTCAGTAACTACTCTCCATGTATCTAAACAAACAAATAAATGTTAGGATCTATTAAGCTGGGTTCCGCCCTGGGATCAGGCTTGTCCAGTGGTAGCCTCAGCTGGGGATCATAACAGTGAGCAATGTATTGGTGAGTGCTGCTTGATAGCACTGATGACAACTTGTGCATCACTATGTTAATGATTGAAAGTAGACTGATGGGATTGTAATTGACTGAATTGGATTGGCCCTGATTTTTTGTGGACAGGATGTAACTGGGAAATTTTCTATTTTTTCAGGTAGATGCCCATGTTGTAGCTGTACTGGAAAGCTTGGCTAGAGGAGCAACTAGATCTTAAGCACAAGTCTTTAGCACTACAGCCAAGATGTTGCTGGAGCCCATACCCTTTGATACATCCAGTGTGCTCAGGCCAAGTTGTATGAACCACTCAGCACTTTTGGCTGAAAATGTTTGTGAATGCACTTGTATGCTGGAGTTTACCTTCATTGAGGATGGGGATGTTAAGGAGCCTACTCCTCATCACATTAGTTGTCTAATTGTCCACCGTCATTCATGAATGTATGTGACAACATTGCAGAGCTTTGATCTGATCCATTGGTTGTGCAATCACTTATCTTTGTCGATAGCATGTTGCATCCTCTGTTTAGCATTCATGTAGATCTGTCTTGCAGCTTACCCAGGTTGGCACTTCATTATTAAGCTTGCCTTATTCTTCTCCTGCAATGCTCTTCTGTGCTTTTCATTTAAGCAAGGTGCATCATTTGTTTTGAATCTAAAGTGAAATTTATTCTTTACCTTTTCTTAAAGAAAATTGCAAAACAATCAATAAATTTTATTGAACAATAAGGGAGAACTGTTCCAAGAATATCTTCAACACAGGAACTACAACAATTCAAGAATATGCACCACCCCTCATCTCAGGACAACTAGAGATGGGGAATAAATATAATTGCCTGCAAATCTCACTTTCCAAGAATGATATTTTTAAAAATGACTGATAACTATTAGTATAAATAGAGAACTAAACATTAATTATCCTTGTTGTGTGTATACATTTAAAATGCATAAACAAACTTCAGAATTATACAAAACAGATAATGCACACAGGAAAGTACTAGAAAGTAAAAAGAAATTCACAACAATATGGTAAAAATCACATGCCTCTTGTTTTCAATTACTTGGAAAATTAAAATGTGTAAACTAGGAGAAAAAGGGTTTTGTTATTATTGCTTGTATCTAGGAATTTTCACTATTGGTCCCAATTATTGCCATTGAGAAGATCCATGAAAAAAAATAATAATGATGAGAAAGATTGTTATGGAATTATAAAAATGCAAGAGGCCATTTGACCCATCATGTCAGTGCCACAAATGCAGCTATTTGATTATTCATTTGAAGGCTAGCTTTAGAACTGGAGCAAAATTTTGAAAACACACATTTTAGAAAAAATGCTGCCACAATCTTTTGACTAGTTATAACATCTTGAAACTAGGCAGGTGTTCAATCAGCAAACAGTAATTTCACAGTATCTCATGCCGTAAATTATGTTTATGCTAACCTGTGACCTCTATGAATAATACGGTAATGAGGCAGCATTCCCAAGACAAATGGATTGGGTCATTTCTGATTCCAGACAACATAGAGGTGCAGAACTAGTTAAATATCCCATTGAAGAACATCCTCAATTAGTGTAATGAAATCAATAAAATTGATCTGACTGTGCAGTGGAAAATGAGTTAAAGATTATTTTGAGATCCTTAGCTTAATAGTATTCTGAAAATGCTTTCATCCTTGAAAGGGGAAAGTTAATGCTGTCAATTAATCTTTGCTGGGTAATTTTGTTTTTTATTGTGATTCCTAATTTAATCCCAATATGTAGTAACGTAATTTTGAATAAATTTGATTGAAGTGGAGAATAAAAACAGATATGTTCGCATTTCTCAAAATGCATGAAGTATGAAAAGGGATCATCTCCTAGCTCCTGAAATGTTGGAAAGAGTAACAGCACCTTTCTGGTTTTAAACATTTAATTTCACAAGCTACCTAACATTATCAATCTTAAATTAAACTGGGGAACTGAAATAATTGGAGTCAAGTATTGGCATTTTAAATTCAGATTTTACATTTATTTTCATGGTCATTAAGCAATCTCATAAAATTAGAATTTCCTTTTTGAAATTAAGTATAACAAAGTATGTTGATCTAGTAAGCAACAATACTTGGTAGATCTGGTTACAAATTGACATGTAAGGTTTTTTTACCTGTACATCAAGGCCTGTCAACAGTAGCATAGAATGTTTATCTTTTGTTTTAATATAGCAAACAAAATGGTACCAATGGCTACCAAAACTTCTAGGATTTTCAAGATGAAAATCGGCAACTCGCGCAGGTAAGTTCAGTTTTAATGACACCATGTATGCCCAAATAGATGGTGCTGCCATGGGACCCCCTCTAGGCCCAGCTCTCACAAACATCTTGTTGAGTTCCATGAGAAATGTGTCTTCAATAGAATGACACCTAATCTCCTACCTGTTGCGTATTTCCGATATGTGGGTGATAACGTTTGTTATATTTAAATCTGCAGCTGCATGTAATAATTTCCTTACATATTTTAATGTATCCTGTGCTCAAATTCGCCTTTGAAATGGAGCAGTCAAATGAACTCCCCTTCCTTGACGTACTGGTTGAGAAATCTGCCATGGGGTTCTATACCACGGACTACGACAAGCCAACCTTCACTGGTCTATATACGCATTGGAATTCTTACAGTTCCGCACGCTATAAGATTGGCCTTATCAACAACCTCGTAAATAGGGCCCGAGCCATTTTCTCACCATGCAAGCTTGATGCTGAAATAGGGTGCATCAAAGGCATCCTGCAGGATAGCTACCTTAATCAGATCATTTTGCGCTCAGGACTTTCTTATATAGTATAAATTGTTCTTCCCTTTACATTTGATATTCTTGTGAATTGTCCTGATGAGTACAAGATGAAAAGCTTTGACAAAAAAATGTCCCTTTTTTCAGGGATACCATTAGACCATGAGATCATAAGACATAGGTGCAGAAGTAGGCCATTTGGCCCATTGAAATCTGCTGCAGCATTCAATGAGATCATGGCTGATCTGATAATCCTCATTTCATTTTCCTGCCTTTTCCCCATAACCCTCGATTCTCTTACTGATTAAAAATCTGTCTATCTTAGCCTTGAATATACTTAACGACCCAGCTCTACAGCCCTCTGCGGTAAAGAATTTCACAGATTCACTAGCCTATGAGAGAAGAAATTCCTCCTCATCTCCATCTTAAATTGGAGACCCCTTACTCTGAGAGTATGCCCTTCGGTCTTAGACTCTCCCACAAAGGGAAACAACCTCTCAGCATTTACCCTGTCAAGCCCCTTAAGAATCTTATATGTTTCCATAAGGTTGCCTCTCATTCTTTTAAACTCCAATGAGTACAGGCCCAACCTACTCAACCTCTCCTCTTAAGAAAATCCCTCCATTCCTGGGATCAACCTAGTGAATCTTCTCTGGGCTGCCTCCAATGCCAGTATATCTTTCCTTAGATAAGGGGACCAAAACTGTTCACAGTATTCTAGGTGTGGTCTAACTAGTGCCTTGTATAGTTTTAGCAAGACTTCCCTATTTTTATACTCCATTCCCTTTGAAATAAAGGCCAACATTCCATTCCCTATTACTTGCTGAACTTGTCTGCTAGCTTTTTGTGATTCATCCATGAGGACCCCCAAATCCCTCTGTGCTGCAGATTTCTGTAGTCTTTCTCCATTTTAATAACATTAAGCTCCTCTATTCTTCCTGCCAAAGTGTGTAACCTCACATTTTCCCACATTGTATTCCATCTGCCAAGTTTTTGCCCACTCACTTAACCTGTCTACATCCCTCTGTAGACTCTTTGTGTCATCCTCACCATTTGCCTTCCCACCTATTTTTGTGTCTTCCGCAAACTTGGTGCTAGTATATTCACTTCCCTCATCCAAGTCATTAATGTATATTGAAATAATTGTGGCCTCAGCACTGATCCCAGTGGCACTCTATCAGTTGCCATCCTGAAAATGACCCCCTCATCCCAATTCTCTGTTTTCTATTAGTTAGCCAATCCTCTATCCATGCTAATATACTACCCCCAACACAATGGGCTTTTATCTCATCAAGTAGCCTTATGTGCAGTACCTTATCAAACACCTTTTGGAAATCCAAATATATTACATCTACTGGTTTCCCTTTATCTATCTTGCTTGTTACCTCCTCAAAGAATTCTAATAAATTTGTCAGGCATGATTTCCCCTTCATTAAGCCATGCTGACTCTGCTTGATTATATTATGTAATTCTAAATGCTCTGCTGTTACATCCTTTATAATAGACTCTACCAAATTCTGTACTACCAAACAACTATTTAAAACCTTTAATATTTGTCTTGAATGGAGCCAGATAGGTCCCACCTACAAAATGGGAAGCATCAATGACATTTCTGTTATAAATACCCATTAATTGTGAATCTGACTTCTTTGCCTTTCTAACCTATGTGTGTCTAACATTTATACTTAAGATGCTATTGCCTTAAACTTTTTTCAAGGAGATAGGTCAAATCAATGTAGTTTATAATATATGGTTTTTCCACTAACAGTACAATCATAGTTAAAAATGAGCAACATGTATAAGATGGAAGATAATCTCACACCTTCAATCACATGAAATGCAATTACTATATTTATGCACTGTGCACATTGAAATTTGGAATTATATTGATTACATATTTTGTTTTTTATTTGCTCTCAGGAAAGAGACAACATTGGCAAGTTGCCCTGAGAAAATGGTGATGAAACAGTTGAGTGGTGCATGTATTTGAATGCACAGAGTGTGGTGCATAAGATTGGTGAACTACGGGCACAGGCTGACAAATTGAATTATGATATTGTTGCTAAAACAGAGACCTGGCTCAAAGAAGGGACTGGGCATTAAATATTCCTGGGTACAAGTTGTTTAGGAAAGACAGGAAAGGAAGAAGAGGGTTGGAGGGGTGGCAGCATTGATTAAAGATTACGTTACAGTCCTGGAGAGAGAGGATGTTCCAAGGGGGTGAAAGATGGAATCTCTCTGGCTAGAGGTAAGGAGTGAAAAGGTGCAATAACTTTGATCGATGTAGTATATAGACCACCAACTAGTGGAGGGGATGTAGAGAAAAATTTTGCAAAGAAATTACAGAAAGGGGCAAGATTTATAGAGTAATTATAATGGGGGACTTCAATTATCCATATATAATTTGGAATAGGAATAGTGCAAAAGGACAAGAGGGGCAAGAGTTCCTGAAACGTGTTCAAAATAATTTTCTGCAGCAGTATGTTTCTGGTCCAAAGAGAGGGCAGGCACTGTTGCACCTGGTTCTGGGGAACGACTTGGCCCAATTGGATCAAATATTAGTGGAAAAGCATTTAGGGGACAGTGACCATTGTATCAAAAGGCTTAGGTGGCCATGGAAAAGGGCAAGGAACAATCCAGAGCAGGGATAATTCACTGGTAGAAAGTCAACTTCAATGGGATGAGAATGCATTTAAGGCGAGTGTGTTGGAATGAAATGTTGGCAGAAAAGATGGTGACTGAACTATGGGCCACCTTCAAAGAAAAAGTATTGCAAGCCATGTCAAGGTATGTTCCCTTGAAGAGGAATGGTAGGACAAATAAATCCAGAGCACCTTGGATGATGAGTGAGATAGAGGTGAAAATGAAAAGGAAGAAGTGCATGTATGACATGATAGGTAGAAAATACAATGGAGAATCAGACAATTTAAAGAACCACAGGAAAAGTGAAAAAACTAATAATAAAAGCAGAGAGCAGGATAAGAGACTGGCAGCGAATGTTAAAGGGAATCCTAAGGTTTTCTATAAGCATATAAATAATAAAAGGGAAGTAAAAGAAAGGGTATGGCTGATTAGGGATAAAAAGGGGACTTGCACGTGAAGGCTGGAGAAACAGCAATTCCTTTGCATCTGTCTTTACAAAGGAAGATGATACCCAGGCCGAGGAGAGAGGGGAGGTACACTAGAAAAATTCACAATTGAGAAGGACGAGGTGTTAGGCTATTTTTACTTAAAATTGATAAGGTACCAGGACCAGCTAAGATGCATCCAAGGGTACTGAGGGAAGAGAGTGGAAATTGCAGAGGTACTAGTAATAATCTTCCAGTCTTCCTTAGACACAGGGGTGGTGTCAGAGGACTGGAGAATTGCAAATGTTATACCTTTATTCAAAAAGGGATGCAAGGATAAAGCTGAGAAACTACAGACCAGTCAGTTTGACTTCAATGGTAGGGAAACTTCTGGAAACTATAGTTCAGGGCAAAATCAAGTCACTTAGACAAGTGCAGGATAACTAAGGAAAGCCAGCATGGATTCATTAAGAAATAATCATACTTAACTAACTTGATGGAGTTTTTTGAGGTAACAGAGAAGGTTGATAAGGGAAATGCTGTTGATATGGTGTATATGGATTTTCAAATGGCGTTTGATACAATGCCACACAGCGGACTTATGAGCAAAATTCGAGCTCATGGAATAAAATGGAAAGTAGGCACTTAGATAAGAAAGTGGCTGAGTGACAAGAAACAGAGAGTAGTGATAAAAGGTTGTTTTATTAGTAAACGTATTAGTAAAAAAAAGGTGCTAGAGAAATTAATGGGGTTAAAGGCTGAAAAATCCCCAGGGCCTGATAATCTACACCCCAGAGTACTATAGGAAGTGGCCCTGGAAATATTGGATCTATTGTTGGTCAATTTCCAAAATTCTGTTGACTCTGGAGCAGTTCCTACAGATTGGAGGGTAGCAAACATAACCCCACTATTTAAAAAAGGAGGGGAAAAACAGAGAATTACAGACCAGTTAGCCTAATATCAGTAGTGGGGAAAATGCTAACATGATAATAGAACACTTAGAAAGCGTTAACGAGAAAGCCAGCATGGGTTTATGAAAGGGAAATCATGCTTAACTACTGGAGTTTTTTGAGGATGTAACTAGTAGAACAGATAAGGGAGAACCAGTGGATGTAGTGTATTTGGATTTCAAGAAGGCTTTTGATAAGGTCCCATATAAGAGGCTGGTAGGCAAAATTAAAACGCATGGGTTTGAGGGTAATATGTTAGCACGGATTTAGAATTGGTTGACAGACTGAAAACAGAGTGTGGGAATAAATGGATCATTTTCCGGGTGGCAGGCAGTGATTAGTGGTGTACTGCAGGGATCAGTGCTTGGGCCCCAGCTATTCACAATATATATAAATGACTTGGATGAGGGAACCAAATGCAACGTTTCCAAGTTTGCTGACGGTGCAAAACTGGACGGGGTTGTGAGGAGGATGATTCAGGGTTATTTAGACAAGTTGTGTGTGGGCAAACACATGGCAGATGCAGTGTAATGTGGATAAATGTGAAGTTGTACGTTTTGGTGTGAAAAACAGAAAGATAGAGTATTATTTAAATGGTGATATATTGGGAAATGTGGATGTACAAAAGGATCAGGGGGTCCTTGTACACCAGTCAATTGAAATTAGTAGACAGGTGCAGCAAGCAATTAGGAAGGCAAGTGATATATTGGCCTTCATTGCAAGAGGATTTGAGTTCAGAGGTAGGGATGTCTTACTGCAGTTATACAAGGCCTTGGTGAGACCACACCTGGAGTATTACGTGCAGTTTTGGTCTCCCTAAGAAAGGATATACTTTCCATAGAGGGGGTGCAGCGAAAGTTCACTAGGCTGATACCAGGGATGGCGGGACTGTTGTATGAGAGATTAATGAATACAGGCTCAGTTGAACCAGAGTTTAGAAGAATGAGAGGGGATCTGCTTGAAACGTATAAAATTCTAACAGGTCTAGAAAGGCTGGATATATGGAGGATGTTTCCCCTGGTTGGGGAGTCTAGAACCAGGGGCCACAGTCTCAGGATACGGAGCAGGCCATTTAGGACTGAGATGAGAAAAGTTTTCTTCACTCAGAGGGTAGTCAACCTGTGGAATTCTCTACCACAGATGGCTGTAGAGGCCAGGTCACTGAGTATATTCAAGAAAGAAATTGATAATTTTTTGGATATAAGGGGCATCAAGGGGTATGGAGAGAAAGTGGGGATATGGCATTTTATCACAGCATTTTAAATTTCTCGTGATGTGACTGATGCTGGCAAGGACATATTTACTATCCATTTCTATTTGTCCTGTGAAAGTGCAAATGCAGATGGCACTAGGTAGGAAATTCCAGGATTTTGACAGTGTGATGACAAAGGCACTATTTACTCAGGTCCATAATCAGAGCAATTAAGACAAAGTAAATAAAACGATTTCCTTAAACAGACTTGCTCTGAAAACAGGCACATGGGTTTAGACTGGTGTAAAGTCAAACCACTGTCTTACATTTGTTTCACATTATATTTTGAGCCTTTACTTACTGTAATTTCTTTGAAATAAGACCATTTATAAATGATACCTCTCTTAAACATATCTTTTATAAGCAAATGAGATCACCATGCAGCAAGTAACACAGCATTTTCAATTTATTTGTGCTGCAGAAAATTGTGCTTAAAATGTCAAACCCTCAGATTCATAATTTGCTGTTGACTGTCATTTTATGTGTTTTCAAGATTTTCACAAATCTGCTGAGGTCTGACGTAGTTTGGAGTGCCATCTTGTGGTGATTTTCTCCTTTGGAAATAGGAATAAAAGTTGCATTGAAAACAATGCATATTTTCATGTCTGAAAGTAACAGTATTGCTTTTATATTAGACCCATTGTCCAGTAAAATTAAATATAAATGGTTTCAATACATCTACACTGAGTACTGTAAGATTTCTGGAGTTATTTATAGTCCAGCAAAGAACTTTGAACCTACTACACTTGTGTTTAGGAAGCAGTTACTGTGTTGCCTTAACTGAGTTACTCTCTATTACTGTTCAGATCCGAGTGTCCCAGAGGGTCATACTGTCGAAACTGCTCCAAACCACATTTGAACTTTCCTACTAGTTTTGGTTATAAAAATAAGTTATAATGAACCATCTATATCATACTTTTATTTCTTTGTTGAATGAATGTGTGCTGGGAAGATCATAAATGGAGTTGCTTAGCAATAGTGGAATTGGATTAACAGACCATCACAAACCTAGGGCTCTTAAGCAATCATATTTTCACATTGGTATGTTAAATTCTTCTAGGTTCCTTTTTGTGATCAACACACACACACAACTTAACTTTGTTTATATGTTGCTTTAAAAAAAGTAAAAGAAATCTATATTTTTTTCTTCTAAAGCGATTGATTTCAAAACACATCAATCATAGCAAAAGGTTGTGTATCAATTTAGATCTTTCAGGTCATGCATCCAGACTACAGGTTATAATGCGTGGATGCCTATTCTAGTTTGATTATTAATGTCTTAAACTGTTCTTCCCCAAACCTACTTGTGCAGAACTTATGTAAGAAACCCATCTGAAATTGTCATCTTATGGGGAAGGCAGAATGAAAAACAAACTCCTATGCATTAAAGATTAAAATTGCTGACTATGCCCATTATAAACCACAAATGAGGCTATGTTTCGAGTCCTCACGACCCTTCAACAGAACCGATTGAATGTTAGAAGAGGGGTGAAATATAAGCTGGTTTAAGGTGGGGGTGGGGAGAGAGAAGTGAGGGGGGGTCTCTTTTCTTCTCTGCCGATGCTGCCAGACCTGCTGAGTTTTTCCAAGTAATTCTGTTTTTGTTTTGGATTTCCAGTATCCACAGTTTTTTGTTTTTATCGAAGTATTTTGAAGTCTACCTTACTGTTATAATGTATAGGAACGTAGGAGTCAATTTGCACCAAACCCACAAACGACGAGATAAAAAAAAGAATATTTTAATGATCTTGGTTTAGGGATTGATATTGGCTAGGACACTGGGAGAATTCTCCTGCACTTCAAATAATACCATGGGATCTTTTATGTCTAACTATGAGGTTTATAGATCTTGATTTAACATCTCATCCAAAATTGCATTCAGAGGAATGTTAGCCTGGATTATGCACTCAATGATCTGGAGAGGGGCTTCAACCCTCGAACACTGACTTAACGTGCATTAAAGAAATATAAATGCTACTTATTGTTGGGTCTCCCTGCCATTAGGCCATTCTCACTAGTGCTGGATCAAAATCCTGGAACACAAATGGATTCATCATTAACTAACCTAAGCATTGGTAAACCTAACAAAATAAAATTCTACATCAAAATTTGTAGGTAAATGAAAATCTTTCTGCATCCTGAGAGAAAATAAGGGAAATTGAACAGCAGAGTTCTGATAAATTACCAGATCATAGTATTATAAACATTTACAAAAAAGGCGCCACTACCTTAGAACTCTAGAATGCATTTAGTCTTTACAATGCAGAAAAACAGCACTTTTGTACCTGTATCAAAAATGGTTTTGGTGTTGGCAATCATCACTGCACAGCAGTAAATTTGTTGCAGGCTTCATTTACCATATTGTTAACATATTGGGATTCATTTCATTTGCTGATACCAATAAATAGCATTACAGTTTGCAGAGTAAGTTTGCCTATGCACTATTAGATTTTGATAGAAATGTGTGGATGTATAATTGCCAACACTCATGCCTTTGTCCTGCTTTGTAATAGGTGACAAAAAAGCTGTCATTTATTATTCACAAATCAGTTCTTCAAACAAGTGCAGATCTACATTCTTGGCATATGCTGATTGTTTATAGCAGAATTTATATTTTTTTTTGCTTTACCAAGGTAACTGCACTTGCATAGTCCTGAGGTGCTTCAAGCTAATGAATTCTTTTGACATATGGCCAGTTACATTCATAACAATACTGAATGTTGCAGTGTAATTTTGTGGACTTAGTACAATTAGAATACCAAACATCCAATGCAGTGTGAACTAAGTTGACATCTTTAAAATGATAGAATTTGGAATTTTAAATTATTTTGTTACATACTAGCCGTTGCTTTGTTACGAGGTGTTTGTTCCAAAGTGAATGAAAACATTAAACTAACACAAAAATATCTCGCTGAATTCAATTAAATAATGGGAGTTATGCCAACAAATTAAGCAGAGTCGTGATACAGGATGGGTTAAAAGCAGCAGCATTTTGCATGAGCTCAAGTTCTAAAATGGTGAAGAATGGGAGGCTAGCCAGGAAAGCATTCCAGTAATTAACACAGGAGATGATAAAGGTATATAAAGGTTTCAACAGCAGTTGAGTACAAGGGCAGAGGGAGGCATTGTTACAAAACGTAGAAACAGGATAGTTTTTTGGCAGACAGGATATGAATTAGAAACTCAGCTCATTGGTTGAAAAGGACATCAAGTTTCTTCGAATCAGAAGAGAACCCAATCAACAGGCTCAATCAACTTTGTGACGTTGAGTTTCCAGCCAGCTATCAGTGGAATTGAATCAAATAGCACCATAAAATTACATAATTTCAAACACAATTGTCCATAACCACTTTTCACTGGAGTATTCTCAATCACTTATGTTGGTTCAAAGGTCTATTGCCCAAATCAGTTCCCGCTCACAAAACCGGACATGTTCCCAGGTCAAAATGGCAAGTTTGTGCTGATTGCAGCTGCTTGTGGGGTAATGGTCACATTGTGCCCAGATTCTCAGGTGCATGGGCATTCATGGCTACATGAATACAGGCCCAGCTCTGTTTCTCCTATTGTTGCTGCAATTACTTTAAATTTCATTTAGTCTAAATTCAGTCAATTACAGCAGAGGAAACAAATATGTGGCTTCAAATGACTGCTGGTCACAGATCTTATGTACCAAGCTCAGATCAACAGAGTCAACTGCAGCCACTTGAGAAGAGCATTAAATCAGCCAGTTGAAGAATGGTTCATTTCAGGCAATTCCAGTCCTCTGTGAAGCTAGAGAATACTGTTCCAGTTGGGAATTGATTACAGTAGCTGATTGTGCTGATTCATGGGAAATTTTACATCACACTTATGCTAATGAGGTTGCATTAACATCACTTTGGCAAAACCAGAGCTGCACATTTTGCTGATTGTGCCCATAGTGGACAACCTGTATCCTTGTCTTAACCACTGGCAAGATTGTGACTGCCACTGAAGTTGTCTGCATTTCATCATCTTCCAGAAACCTATACAGATCTCAGACAAGGCATTGCAGTTATAGGAAAGGTACCGGAACCACAACAAAATCTTTCCTTCAAATGATATCAAGAATATATTAAAATTTAAATTCAGTTGTGGCATAGGTAAAAATTGGCCTTTTTTTTTTACATGTTAGCAATGCAGCCCCTATTTTGTAAAATAATGCTAGACCAAACAGATATTCTGATATGTATGTTTAATTTCCCTGCATTTTTTTCCACTTAACAAGATCAAGTAACAAGGAAGTTGTCTGATGTAGTGCTGACACTAACATTCCAATACTAATACTGTTGAAAAGGCCTATGTAATCGTAATTGTATAAACTCATAAAAACACTATACTAAAGGAGTCCAAACATAAAAGTCAGACAGTCTTTCTAACCTGTTACTTGCCTTGCAGCCACAGGAAAAGGAGCAAAATGGAAGTTGATCATCTTCAATTCTGTTTCACAACCCTCACCCTCCAAAACAATAGAAAATACTATTTTTTTGTCTTGACTTAAATGTCTGATAAAGAAATGTCACTTAGTATTTACCAAACATCCATCTATTCAATTTGTGAGAAAAAAAAGTGAAAACTTTACAATGTACAAAAAATGACAAGGATTTACATGGCCTACCTAAATATCTTTAAATTTTTTTTAAGCACAAAGTTGATTTGTACAAGTTACAAAATGTAAACATGGCAAAATAAATAGTTAAAACAAGTGACAAAAGGATCCCAATTTCATGCTCATGATCCCATAGATTTGTGTCATTTTCATTCTGTTGTAATTTCAAGTGCAAAGCATGATGAATATCTAGTATTCAAGTAACAGAAATACATATGATGATACAAATAAACTATTGTACAAGGTAGTGATCACCTGAACTTTACAAAATTTACATTTATATATAGACAGAATTTTACATTTATGATATGACACCATTCAGGTCCACATTTAGCACTTGCAATCCATTGGGTGCCTTATTCTGCATTCTTACTGGAATGCAAGATTTCCATCACTATGTCTTAGAAGAGGTGCTTTAGATGACGTTATGTCACCTCCATAGCTACTGTTTTGTCTGCAATACCATTCAATAATCTCTCTGGTTCGCTACTCTCCCTGCAAGAAAAGAAACAACCTTTAACTTTTATAGAAATTACAGCTGTACAGCACGATTCTTATAGAAAGCAAAGTGAATATATAAAAAGAACTTGTTAAATCCACTTCAAATGGAGTGATCCTTAAATTTTAAATCCTTTGGGCATTGTTTTGTCTATTTGTGCTGTGCCTAGAAATGGGTTCCAACATTAAAATTGATTTTATTCCCTTATTTAAGTTCAAAGTATTTTCCTTTCAAATACTGGTCATCCAATCAGTAATTACAACAGAACAAAGGCATCCCTAAGGTCTTTCTCTATTTCAGCTATACTTTTAATTGATGCTGCACAAATACAATCTTATTTTGGACAGGCTAACTTATTTCCCAGCTGACATTACTCAGCAAATTGTATCTCAATCATTAATCTGATCCTATCATGGCATTTATAGGAAACAAACAAACATTCCTTCACCCTCCCAACTTAATCCAATGAACTTCACTGTGCATTTAATAATGGATTTCAATTCAATAGTTGCAGTCTCATTTGGATGTACAAATCATCTGAATCCTACAATAAAACCACTGCCTTGTAAACTTTCCTGAGCTTTAATTATTCTATAACTTATGACTTTGAATAATTCTCAAGTACAATATACCCTAGTGCTCGAAGGAAAACAATAATGTATGGCACACAAAGGTAAAATAAAATCTACAAATACAACTGAAATCATGCATTAACTCATAAATAAAGACTGTTAAGGAATGTGATAAATACAATGGTAGGTAAAACACTCTCAATATGTCTCAGAATAATTGGAAAAATTGGATCATAAATAACTTATCAAGTTATCTAAATTCAAAGAATCCATTAATTAGATACTAAATTTTAATTCTGAACATTGATCTAATATTTAAATCAATGCAGTTTTCAAACTTTTTTTTCCTTAAGGGTTGCTTAGTCGAATGCTTTAAATCACTAACAAGCTTTAAGTAGCTGCATTTTGCAGTTGCACCTTCCACATATCCTTTCCCTTCCTGCCCTATTGTACAGCTGCTCTGAATATTGCTTACTTTCCCAGCAGGATGGGTGAAGGGAAGGGGTCATCACAAACACCCCAATCAAGAAGAAAATCTGATTGACCTCAATAAATTTATATCACTGCTCCTGTAAGGATTAATAATTTTTAAATTACTACACAAACAGCAGAAAGTCTATCAACACATATGAGGTAGCACCCAGGTAAAATTCATTCTCAGAACCACTTATGCTCCTTTAGAACTTGATTACATAAAACTTCTTTACCTACCTAGCCAAGCTACTGATGGTACTACTAGGGGTCACCTTTGGCACCCTGTCAAGACTGGTAGCAGCTGTGGCCAGCTTTAAGGCAGAAGGAGAAGGTGCTGAAGTCCTTGCACTGAGATGCACATTGACAGGGGTAACCACATTCATACTGTTCAGCCGCACAGCAGTTCCTATACAGGAATTGTTCACAGGAAACGACTGGGGACTGCTTGTGCGTAATGCAGGGAACACGTGATTTGCTGAGGTGCGACTGACAGTTCTTATAATTTGTACAGTAGATAACCCTGGACTAGAGGATGAAGAAGCATTGGAGGTTTGGAGATTCCGATAGGTGCCTGTGAAAAGAAGCAAGAATAGCAATTAAAAATGGGCTAATCTCTTTGCATATGAAGAGTGAGGTTTTATTTTCGATTGGTTTTCTGCACAAACTCTGAACGGTCCAACAATAGAATTATGAAACAAAAACAAAAATAGCTGGAAAAACTCAGGTCTGACAGCATCTGTGGAGAGGATGAGTTAACGTTTCGAGTCCGTATGACTCTTCAGCAGATTGAGTCATACAGACTCGAAACATTAACTCTGTCTTCTTCTCCACAGATGCTGTCAGACCTGCTGAGGTTTTCCAGCTATTTTTGTTTTTGTTTCAGATTTCCAGCACCCACAGTATTTTGCTTTTATATTAGAATTATGAAACTGAATAGCAGCAGGAACAATATCTTTTTGTAGACAATTCAGGTGCAGAAACTTTCAGAAGCCTTCAATCTATTATACATGTTTCCAGCTTCTGGAACTTAGTGTCACAGGCTTTTGTTTTTGCCGCTAAGGGAGGTGTACAATTTACAAAGCCTTCACAGTTCCTTCCAGTTACAGAAACTTAGTTTTGTGGCACTATAACACCAGATGGGTTCAAACAAAAGAACATAACACCATCAGTGGGTCCAGCATCAATGCACGCCAAAATCTCAGATTCAATGTTTTGATGAAGCTGGATGACCAACTGGACTAAGTGGTGCGATTTTAATGGGGATGAAGGAACAGTGACCAAGACAGGACAAGTTAAAAAGACTTATGAAAACTGGGATCCTTAGTTTTATTAATATCGAGGCATAGAACATAAAAGCAAAGAAATGATGCCAAAAGCTTTTAAAATACTGATTAGTCCCCAGCCTGAGATCTGGACACCATACTTTTCGAAAGGATTGCAAGGCTTTGGAGAGGTTGGAGGAGAGATTTAATTGAATGGCACCACGGAAAAACAACTTCAGTTATGCAGTGAGACTGGAGAATCTGGGTTGTTCCTCTGAGAGCAGATTTATGCAAGTTATTTAAATTCTGGCTAAGATATCAATGTTAGAGTTCAAACAATAGAAAATGCTGAAAGTATAACTATAGATGCAACCCAGTTCATTATCCCTTTTTACTACAGGCAAGCACCTAAATGCACTTGGTAAGGTACATAACTTCACAGAAATCAATAAGTCAGCAAAAAATAAAAGTGATCCATAATTAGAATTCAAGGCTACATCTTACAGTTTCTTAAACCTTGAAATTTAGTATTATAGTCACTTGTAAAGGGATAAATAATAATTAAAAGTAAAACCTGTATTGTGTGCAAAATATTAAATGGAAAATTAACAGAATTAATCTATATTGTTCACGGTGATGTCCACCAACTAAGAAATTATTCCACTGTCCACCTGCACTGGAATCCCAAGCTAAATACAGGTGTCACTTCTAAATGTTTTATTCTCTGTAGGAAGGACTATATTGTTGTAGAGTAACATCAGCTTTACAGATATGACAAAGAGCCATAGACCTGAAAGGTCAATTCTACTCTTCTTTTTCCACAGATGCTGCCTATACTGTTGAGTGTTTCTATTACTTTCTGGTTTTATTTTAGCTTTCCAGCACCTGCAGTCTTTTGCTCTCTGACTGTTAACTATTCTGAGAAAACGAAGGAAACCAAGTACACATTTGTTTAGCACATTTTGACATTTAACACGACTTAATCTTAGTCACAAACAACTGCAGCAGCACAAACATAACCATTGCTATTGTAAAATAAAATTGATGCTCAATAAAAGCCAGCAGAAATATTCATAATATACATATAGCCTTTTACTTAAAAAAGGCAAGGTTTGTCATTTGACTGAAGCCGACTAGTAAACTGACATTCCGAACCACATATATTAGTTTAAGGAATTAATTTAACCATTTGTCTTTCATATTTGATTTTATTCCAAAGAAACTGTCAGCATACCAGGGATCTTGTACTTAACGCCTTCTTCAGCACCTAATTTCATAGGACTAAGTAACTCAGATGGTCAGGTTTAAGAGCAACATCAAAGCACTGTCTTCTAGAGGACAGAGCTTGAACAGAATAAAGCTTTGTTCTAGAAATGTAACTGCAGACATTGATCAATTAGAGAACTTGAGATAATGTCCCCAAGCAGATAATGAATACAATCTTTTACCAAGCCTTCTGCCAAAGCTACACTTTTGCATGGCCTTTTGTAATGTACATCTGTAGAGTACTGGCGTTATGGGCCAGAATTTTTACCTTGTTGGGCGGGCGAGCAGCCGAACTCCGCCACCATTTTGAGTGGGCTTGCCAATTAAGGCCCGCCCAGCGGCCTGCCCGAGATTACTGACAGTATAAAATTTTTAAAAATAGAAAAATATTAAAATTATGAACATGTCCCCCTCATGTGACAATGTCACACGAGATGGGACATATTAATAAGAAGCATAAACTTTATTGAAGTTTTTAAAAACGGACATGAAACCTCATCCCGCCAGTGGATGAGGTTTCATGTATTATCAGAAGCCCACTGGGGCTCCTGGCCTGACTGCCAACCTTAAGGTTGGACAGGCAGGGCATTTAACAAGCTTAATTATCCTGCCAATGGCCTTAATTGGCCATTGACAGGACAACGGGCAGACAGCTGATTTCGCTGTCCGCCCGCCTTCCTCAATATTTAAATGGACCTGGATGACATCAGGGGGTTCCTTCTGACCTCATCCCGCAACATTTTCCCATCGGCATGCGGGCCCTGCTCCCAAATTGCCGACAGGAAAATTCTGCCCATGATGTAGATCATGGATCTTCATACAATGCAACAGTACTGTATTCTCTACGACAAAACTAGGTCTTACTTTTGTAAGTGGAGAACACTTGCTCAAGAAAGACAGAACCATCAAAGAAAAGCTGTGCTAACATAGCAAAAAATTGAATACTAAATTGCAAACACTGCAATGATTAACACTGGAAATCCAATTCTTCCATTGTAACAATATAACATCATAGCTTTTACCTCAGTCACCAAACTAAGTGATTTGTTGTTAAAAGTTTCTGAAGATGGGTCTCAACTTTCTACAGACAAGCTCCTTTGTTAAAGGTCAAATAAACCTAACTAATATCTGTGGGCAAGATAAGAGATTATTTATAAGTGACAGGATTGTTTATGCTCAATGAAATGCTGCTGCTCAAGGTGAAAATTCTGTTTCCCAATCCTGGTGTTGAAATCCTGTCCATTATAGCCATGCTTCTGTACAGACAGATCATAATGGAACAGAAGGGCAGGGACTTGCTGCTGAAAGCTTCTATTTCATATGAAAAGCATTGCACTGACTGGTTTCAACTACTTCTTGGTTGAAATAATTACAAGAAGCAGGTGGTCATTTGGACCAGGCAAGATGGTCAATAAGTATTGAATTTATTTATTTATTTTTAAAAATATCATGGCCTGAATTTTCCAGTCGGCAATTTGGGGGTGAGGCCCGGTCGCCGACGGGAAATTGACACGGGATGACGTCGGGAGGAACCCCTGATGTCATCCCGGTCCCTTTAAATTTTTAGGAAGACAGGCATACAGCAAAATCAGCTGTCTGCCCACCGACCTGTCAATGGCCAATTGAGGCCATTGACAGAGTAATTAAGATAATTAAAGACCTACCCGTCCATCCTCAAAGCTGGCGGGCAGGCCAGGAGCCCCAGCGGGCTTCTGATAATACATGAAACCTCATCCACTGGTGGGATGAGGTTTCATGTTCGTTTTTAAAAACTTTAATACATTTTATGTGATATTTATTAACATGTCCCATCTCATTTGACATTGTCACATGAGGGGGACATGTTAATTTTTTACTTTTTCTATTTTTAAAGTTTTTTGGACTGTCAGTAATCTCCCTGAGACAGCACTATGTCTCAGGGAGCACTGCGCTCTTTCATGTGCATGCGCAAAAGAGCGCACTTTGATAGCTGGGGATTCCCTCACCCCCAACATAGCGCTTCCTGTCGGGTAGGCCACTGGGCGGGCACTCAAAATAGCAGCGGGCCCCATTTCAGTGGCAGGGGTCAGCTGTCCACCCGCCGCCGAGCCAGTGGGGCCCGCACACCCACCAAGGGCAAAATTCTGCCCCATATGTTGAATATACATATACTCTCCAGAAACCATGGTAGTTTACTTGCAATTTCTGGTTCATGAAACATTCCAGTACTGAAAGTAAAAATGAATGAAATCCTTTATAATTAATGTTCTATTGTGCTTTCAGCTGACAGTCTGCTTTGGTAAAAACACAGCACAATCTCAATTCTTATCACAGAGAAGTGAGAGAAAAACTACAAGTGTTGATAACCTGAAATCGCTAAGTTTGTGTAATTGCCCAAGAAAAACTTGCTGAAAATCATTATTTTCCCAACATTTGCTAATATTTAGCAAAGGGTTTTACATAGACAACAGTGCTATACCCTCACCTGCAGGCTGAACGACACCATTCATGTTTGTAGTATGACCTGCAGCATCCTTGGAAACTTCTGCCTGACCTGGTCCAGGAGCACTAACTACTGCTGATGCAGCAAAATGGGCACTAGCTGAATCCAGCGTTTTTGAAGAGCAATCAGATATCCTGGATCCCTGAAAAGTTATTTCACAAACAAACTTTAAATAAAGGGCAGTTAGGCAAGTACGTGAGAGAGAAACAAACAGAGGATATACTGATAAGATGAAATGAAGTGAATACAATGTAGATACAAATCCCTGAAACGTTCATAGTGCCCACAATATTGATAACCCGGAATATTAAATATCCAAAAATAACAGGATATATTAAAGGAAGAAGCCCTTACAGCTCATTTGATCACCTCCTTCCAAAGTACAAACCCAGCTTCCCGACATAGCTACTTTTAATCAGAGTTCAATGCCTTGGATATAACAACCCTTTCTGGCAAACCATTTGTCACTTTGTGAAAACAAATACCTCAATGTCTATCCCAAATTTACCTCCACCATTGTAATCTTGTGCTCTATAAGTTGATGTACAGAAAATACACCAAAAGCTAATATTTGCACTTTATAGCATTTGGCACTTAGTCCCAAAATGCTTAAAAAGTGCAATTTGCATTTAAAATGTTTTCAAAAATGCAATATAATTTACATTTAAAATACTTCTATGAAAATAATTATTTATCATGAAGGGAGTAAAAATTTTAAAGCTGTTTTCGGAATTGTGCTTGATACTATTTCAAGTTTCAGGACTGTGATGTCTGTGGAATGTTCTCTCTCTCATTTTATAGATTGGAATTAGGGACCTGGGTAGATTCATTGGACAATTTTATATCGACACTCACAGATAATAAAGGCAGGCTCCCAACAATGACATTAACTATAATCGGTACTTTTAACTGGAAAGCCAAAGCACAGATCCAGATTTTCATGAGTCTACAATGCAGTCACGATCAGTGAATCCAGGTAAGTTACAGAATGGAGGGAAGTGCAGTCAGCTGAATTCACAGTTTTAATGGAAATTCAGAAAATTTAGATTAATAAGTCAAAAAAATCTGATCAGTTCACAGTCACAATTCAGTGAACCCAAAGACTTAAGTGCTTAGTAAATGGTACTCAAGAACAGTGAGGTCAATATCAGGATCATACCACTAGTGTAATTTGTCCACACTTGTTTTTGAAAACTGATCAATTATTCCTTGATAATATTCAAATGTTGCATTTTTCAGCAGAGAAGGAGAAGCCTCTTTTGCTGTACAACCATCAACCATGACTGAAATAAAATTAGCAAATTACTCCAGGAGATGTTAGGTGGAAAATTACAATTATAAGGAATGGTGGCTTGACCACCAGCTGAAGGCACATAGGTTTAAGTACCAATTATATTCAGTCCCTGATCTCAGTCATACTGCATAGGGTCGTGCCAAATAGAGGCTAGATAACTACTCAATGGGGGAAAGAAACAGAAGTCAGTTGTATGAATGGATGTTCCCACCAGCTTGTCCTCACAAGGCTCTTGCTGGGATAGGAGGTGATGAGAAACAAAAGTACCCAGAGAAAAGAGAATATGCTGTAAGAAACAAAGCACTAATTGGAAACCTAACTCAGAACCAGAGGCAAGAATGGTTAGTAAAAACTAGATGCTAGGCTTACTTATTTATTCTAATAGATTATGCTTTGTAACAAAAAATTAAGCATTTTTGTCCAGGATGGATTAGAGCAAGCTTGCATGTACATAGTGCTTTTCACAGCCTTGGAACATCCCAACTGGGATTCTGTACCAATAACCACATCACGTATAGTTAAAATTAAGTACTAAATCATAATACTTTAAAGAAAATACATTGGTTTGCCAAAGGCACCAAATGTAAATGTTTACTTAAATTCCTGTTGCCTTTGTTGACTGACAAACATTTACCTGGTTACTTCTGTAATCAGCAAGTAGCCATTGTCCTTGGACAGGAATTCATTTCAGGTTATTCAAAGTGTTCAAATCAGATCAAGGGATCATTTTATTTCATTCAATTTGCCCTTAGAAAAACCACTGCCAAACTCTACTTGGATTCCTGTATTCCTACTACTAAGATAGAGTTATGAAAAATAATCTAGTGTCCTTTGTTTTGGAATATCTACAAAGGAATTGGAGCTCTATCTTGAGTGGTATTGAGGGAGACAGGTCAGTCCGAACGTCAGGGTTGCAAGGCTAATCAGAGACTCCATAATGGTACACAGTCACATATGTTTTCTAGCCTGTTTATGAGGTGTCTGTCGAGGGTTAGCATAAGGGAAATTCCTTTATTACTTTCCAATTCCAAGGCAACTTGTGAAATCTATATTTACTGATTTTAGTAATGTTCAACAAATTTGTTTATTGATTGAAAATCTGAACCATGATCCAATGAGTTTATGTTTTTTCATTTAACGAAGATGAGATCACATGGCAACCTACAATATATTCAAATAAACTAAGGACAGAAAACAGCGCTCTTGTTGACTCCCATTTACCTAGATAGTAGGTAATTAAGGATGCACTTCTGTTCATAGAGAATGAGAAGTGATGCTGCACCCAAGGAAACATCTATAATAAAGAACCCAATACCTAACAACCTAACCACCATAGGTGGAATATACCTTTATGAACTTCAAGCTTGAGAAGTCAGATATTCCCTTCTATCCCCAAATCAGCACTGCAGCATTATTACCAGGTAATCAACTAATGTGATGTTTCTATGGCAACTGAAGGGGAGAAAGAAATCACAATCTCAATGTGCTCTCAGAAGATAGATTAAGGAATACTGTTGATGCAGACAAGAAATACAACTGTATTATACTTGTCACAGCAATGGCCAATTGAAACACTGGCTTCAAATATTCCATTCACCATCACAGGCAACTATATCGCTGTCCCCTCCTGTCACTTGGAGGAGGATAAGATATAAAAACAAAGTCAAATATGTTGCACAAGCCTATGTTACCTGTAAACTTCCGTGGGAGATATTTGAGGAATGTTGGGATTGTTGACGGTGCATCTGTGCTAACTGTTGTCTCTGCATCTGAACAAGCTGTTGTTGATGGGTGTGGTACTGCTCTTCCGTTATGCCACCTGTTACCAGACAAGAAAAAAATGCTTATATTGTAATTTAATAATGCCAGTTGAATAGCAAATAAAATTAAATGGATTTTTTTAGGTTAACCAAGGACAGAAAATGATAAATATTTCACTTTTAAAAGCCCTTTTCGTAGGATTGTCTGGTGGAGTTCAATGTACACCGTAAAAAGTGATTTTCTGAAGTGATTCCAATGCACATGCAGGAAAGCATACATCGTGAAACAAATGGAACTATTTTGTGTACACACAGAAGAAAATACATATCCAGAAGTAGGAGAACAAAAAAGGGAAAAGAGCAAGAAGCAAGAGAAAAAGAAACATATACTTTTAAATCTGAACATTATGGTTGTTATGACTTCCAACTAATTGGAAGCTTACATTTGCAAATTTTGCTGTTAATGGCTGTATGAGTCACAGGTCCCATTGAAACAGAAAGACTTACACAAGTGGCATTACTCACCAGATATCCTATTTCTACTGGTGATCACGGTACTTGATGGTAAAATAGAAGACATTGGAATTCTTTTTTTATTCACATTCTGTCCTAATTTTTTGGAAGTACAGTGGTTATCGCTGTCCTGAAGCTGGGATAACCGAGGCTGGAAGTGCCGTAATCGGCATGTTTTGATATTGCTTAGTATTTCACTAAGTGACAGTCTATTTGTAAAGTCTTTATTGGAAGAAATGGTCCATGAGTCATCAGACGGTAAAGCAGCTGGGGAGCTAGGAGATGACAGCATTTCTGGGTCAATTTGGCGTAGAATGTGATCATGATCTGTGGATGCACGATCTAACAAAAACCTAGAAGGGGGAGAAAAATAGTCTGCTTTAAATCTCCATAGCTGCTATGAACACAGTGATAAACAGGGTCTTATGGTTGCTACAAGCACTTGAACTAATTAATAATACGAAGAATCTGTTCCACCAGAATAAGGACGGACAATACTACCAGAATTGCTAAAATTAAAACACAAAAAGTTGCAAATACTCAGGTGTGACAGCATCTGTGGAGAGAGAAACAGAGTTAACGTTTTAGGTCAATGACCTTTCATTGAATCTGGTTCTGATGAAAGATCAATAACTTGAAATGCTAACTCTATTTCTCGCTCCACAGATGGTGCTGACCTGCTGAATATTTCCAGCATTTATTTTGTTTTATTTCAGATTTCCAGCACCTGCAGTATTTTGCTTTTGTGCCAGAAATGCTAATCTAATTGTATTTGTTTAGGGGCTATATTAAGTACTTGAATTCAGCACTTCTGAAGGATCAAAATTTGACTCCCTCCAGGTCATTTTTAAAAGTATTTCAAAAATTATTTTCAATTATATGCTTTTAGCTTGCCAAGAACATATATAAGAAATAAAACTGGTTTTTAAAATTTCCACTCAATTCTAAGCTTAATAACATAACATCGCAATATCAATTTCTTACAATACCAATAAGTCCTAAAGAAATCATCAGCATCATGTTTATCAGATAGAAAAACTAGCAAAAAGTATTTCAATCCCTGGCACTGCCATATTTGGCAAGCATAACATTCAGCCCTTAAAAAAAACAGCAGGATATAAAACAAAAAATGCTACAGAGCTGTCACATCAGCTTGTAGAAAATTAACAAAATTATAAATCTTCAATATTTGCAAAAAGTATATTAGAATAACCCCTAAAGTATTATTTTGAGATCTAACCAAACAATAACAGCATGCCCCAATTATACAATGGTCCATCATGCTGCTGAATGATCAATATTATATAAATGCAGTTCCATTAGTTGAAACTATCTTGCAAATACAAAACTGCTAAGTGCACAATTCTCCAGCAGATTCAAAGACTTTAGTTCTATTTATACAGCTGTTATTATCCCAAAGCTCTCAATATGACAATCAGAATGTAATAGATCTTCAACAATGTCACCAAAGAATGAAATTAAAAATTCAACACCCCTGTCAACTCCCAAATTCTTTTCAATTTTCTTTTAGGTGGCTTGAAATGTTCACATACCTTCCTCCACGACCTATGCGCCTCCGTGCTAAACCTATGCACCTTCTTGGAACGGTGAGTGTGGTTAAGCAGTACCTGTACCGTGATTCACTTAGCCCAGCTGGTTCAGGAGTCTGCCATGGACACGTGCTCATCTGATCCAAATGAGGCTGTAATGGAGCAGAAATGTATAATATACAATAAATGATCATAAATTATGAATGATTGATCGTCTTTTTGCAACTCTACTCCCAAGGATCTATAAAGACCCTTAAATGTGACCTTTAAAACTAAATTTGTTGAAACCACTGAAAGGAAACTATTAAGATTACCATAAATGTGGCTTTAACTCATTCAAATGGTTCAAAGTCCACTAACAGAAATGATTTTTAATGAGAAAGAAAATACTCATAACCTAGGAATCCTGCACACCATCATTCCCCAAGAAATTTGCATTATTGTGTTGATGTTGACCAGTCTCCCTGCTTTATTCTATGCAAGTCCTCATTAAACACTTGAAAACAGTTGTTTGACTAGGCAGCCTTGAGACTTTTAAGAGTTACAGTGTGAACAATGTAGCATACATGCACTAAAACAGCTTTAAGCAGCAACAGGATAAATGGGGTCTATGAATAAAACTAAATAGAAACTGAAGAAACTGCATTTACATGGGGCTTAAATCACAATCTAAGGATAAACCAAATAGCTATACCAAAGAATTATCTTTCAGGTGCATTCACTGTTACTGAACCCACAACCTTGAGCGTCAATTTGGCCACAGCAAAGCCCGATAGACAAATCAATCAAGAAATATCACTAAAGTCAATTTTTATTGATAATATTAAAGTCCAGGTTTCTGGGCTGTTTTTCAATTTTTATTTTTAAGTCTTAAAAAGAGAAAAATTAAGGGAAAATTTTAGTCCAATAAAAGCCCAAATGAATTAACAGTAAAAGTTAGCTTTTATCTAAAATTTCACTAGAAGCATAAAAAAGCACAAGATGAGCAAATGGGTTGAGTTAAGGGAGATGGTGGCATAGTGGTAACATCACTGGACTAGTAATCCAGATGCCCAGGGTAATCCTCTGGGGGCATGGGTTCAAATCGCACCACAGCAGCTGATGGGATTTAAATTCAATTAATTTTTTTTTTTAAGTCTCAGTAATAGTGACCATGAAACTATCATTGATGACTGGAAAAACCCATCTGGTTCACTAGCATCCTTTAGGGAAGGGAATCTGCCATCCTTACCTGGTCTGGCCTACAGTCACTCCAAACCCATGGCAACCCTCTGAAATGGCCTAGCAAGCCACTCAGTTCAAGGGCAATTAGGGATGGGCAGCAAATGCTGGCCTTGCCAGCGATGTCCACATCCCATGAAAGAATTTTTAAAAATTACAATCCACAATTATTTACATAACTATCTATTTAGCTCCATGTCATTGCCATAGCTGTAGTGCTAATTTTTTTTCACCCAAATACTTAAAAGAAAGAGTATTTTGGATTCAACTAGTTTCCAGTAAGACATTCCATGTATTAAAAATTCTAATCTCATCTTTCCTTCTCTGAGAAATGTGAATTTATGTCCTTTAATTACTGATTCAATAGCCAGTGGAAATATCTTCAGGCTAACAGACAAATTAGCAGGATGAGCAGATTGGGTGTCAGAAGCAACTTAATGTGAAGTGTGAGGCAATATATTTTGGAAGGAAAAACAAGGAATACACCTAACACAAAAAATCTGGAGAGTATGAATAAATATATTTCTCAGAAACTGAGTGCAGGTAAATAGATAGAATGAATAAAATTTGGGGTTTCAAGGTAACTGAAAAGAGTACAAAAGCAAATTAATGATATGTTTGCCAGTGTCAGCCGTGGCTCAGTTGATAGTACCTTAAGAGTCAGAAGGTTGTAGGTTCAAGGACCACTCCAAAGAAATCAGCACAAAAATCAAGGTTGGCATTCCAGTGCAGTACTGAGGGTATGCTGCACTGTCAAAGGTGCTGTCTTTCTTATGAGCCATTAAACCAAAGCACTAACTGCCCTAAAAGATTCCAATACTTTGAAGAGCAGAGGAGATATCCCCAGTCCCCTGGCCAATACTTATCTTTCAATTATCTGGTTATTATCACGTTGTTGTTTCAGGGACTTCACTGTGCGCAAATTGGTTGCCACATTTCCTACATTACAAGTGACCGCAATTCAAAAGTCCTGCATTGGCTATAAAGAGCTTTGGGGCATCCCCAGGCATTATTTAAATGTTAGTCTTTCTTTCAATGGGCAAGGCAATACTTAAGAATAAAGGGCTCTGAGAGAAGTTTTGGGCATCCTTTTTATTTTTAGGGGGATGGTAAAGTCAGAGCCAAGGATTAGCCGTGATGATGCCAGAAATGAAATATTTTAGTAATAAGGAATGAATTGAGATACTGGATCTATTACCATTGGAACAAAAAGCTTGGAGAAGATTTAATAGCGGTTTTTAATTTCTGAAGCTTTTTTTGGAGTGAATAGGGAGCATTTTTTCTGGCTCAGGAGTCTGTGATGAGTGATCGCCACTTTAAAATAGTCACCAACAGAACAGGGTGAGGAAAAATTTCTTTACGCTGACTGTTATTGAAGCATGAAATTTTTTACCATGGGGAAATCGCTGGAACGCAGGCCATAGTATCTTGAGGGAAAAGTGGATAATATTTGAAACATGGAAAGCTAAAGCTATGTGTAGACAGTAGTGGGAATTGGTTTCGAAGAAAAGCCCTTCAAACACCTCTGCTCCTGTAATCCTCTATGGAGTACAGAAACTGCTTGAGGATTCATCTCTTTCATCAATTACTTCCTTGTGCTTTCAGAACAAAACAATTTTTGGTGAAACTATCCAAATCTGTTTTGTACATAGAGATGGTCCAAATGCATCCTGCTGCCCCACTGCTCCCTCCCAGTGTCGCCAGAAGCAAAGGCCCTGACTGAGATGAATTGTCTGTAACTTGCCCAAGGAGATTCTGCCTTACCAGAGAAAACACAAGATAGTAACAAGCAATTTGCACAATTGTCTTAAAGATGCAGTGACATAAGCATTGAACCCCACTGGCATAATCCATTTGAATATGCAGACTAAAAAAGAGGAAGAATCAAACATATTTTCAACAAGCTATGCAACAGATATTGAAAATCAGAGAGGCTTGGATGAGTAATTCAGAATCTAGCAAATCTACAGGTGCAGATTCACCAGGATGTTGTCTTATATGAGGAAATACAAACATAAAGACAAATATTCAGCCTGCTTTCATTAGAACAGAGGATACTACACAGTGATTTGCCAAAAGTGCTGAAAAATTAAGGATGGAACACAATAGATATAAACTGTTTTCAGTGGTAGAGAGGTCTAAAACAAGGGAGATTTAAGAGCAGGTCTTCTTTCATAGGTGATTTGAGGCTGTGAAATGCATTACCAGGAATAATGAATGAAACAGGGAGCATGTCAACTTTCAGAATTCATTAGAAGGTGGTTGAAGAAAAGGAGGATAAAGGGAATTGAAAACATAAATAAGCACATGAGATTAAGCCTGCTGCTCTTGGAGGATAAACATCAACTGGTCCAAACAGCCTGTTTCTGTGTTGTAATTTCTACGTATAAAAAACCCACAAAGCTAATTTACTGAAAATGTGTAGATGCATTATTTTAAAGTCCTAACTTTTAAATAAATATGCAATATTTGGCCAACACAGCAGATAAATAATTTGGAATAAATTTCAAATCACTGCTATATGCTAAATTGTTACACGCAATATATATATTTTCTTACAGCATAGTACTGGCAACCTGCTTTCCTCCTGAAAGCAAAAAGCCCATCAGGATCACTGTCTTCTTCCGGCTCCGATACAGGAGAAGGGACCTAACAAAAACAAAAAAAATCAGTGCTGTTCGCATAGCTTCAAACAGTAATTAATATCAGTAGGAGGAAACTCAATTTAATTTCCCAAATAATGTGTGTATCCTCCTCAGAAAATTGAATTTGGATAGTACATAATACTGAGAAATACCATCATGTGACATTTTCCCTTTCTTTTCTGAAGTAAATCTTATATTCATACTCCTCTGATTATTTTTGCTCATAAATTACTGGGCTGGAAAAACAGGCGGGGGTGGGAGGAGATAGGAAAAGAAAAGACATAATAATGCACCTTTGCATTGTGACAATGCTAGTAGCAAAGCTGAGTGATGCCTCAGGTGTTTTTTAAAATATGTTCTATTCTGATGCATGGTCGTTCATAGACTCGAGATGTTTTCAGTCAATGTTTGACATTTGAAATTCCTACATCCATACTTGTGATGAAAGTTACCAATGTAAACTTTTATGTTGTAATTATACCCCCTACCTGTGGGTAGTGCTGTGGCAACTACATTAGTGGAATGGTGTAATTATAAAGTAAGTCTACATAAGCAGCTATTACTATAAATGTGGACACAGAAACGTAGAATGAAAATAAAGGATAGAACACCTTATTTTAAAAGAGGGATTGAATTGTATCTCCATGCCCTTGCTAATTATATCTCCATCTAACCTCACTTCATCAGAAGATTTCCACTTGGTCTTGGCTCCCTATTTGCAACACCACGATTGATTGATAAGAAATCCATAGATAACCAAGGACTACTGTTCACAACTTGATCTCAAAAAGATTTTGGAATCTCAAAACAGTATCATGTATTTATAAAGTGCTTTTAAACTGTAAAAAAGCTATGGAGTTTCAGCAAAGAGCTTTAGTTCCTTGATTCGCACACTATAGTCTGTGGTGTGTGCACGTGCACACGCACATGTGCACTGTGGACGTGAATCTAACGTATTATTTCAACAGAAACTCATTTGTATCACTCTGAAAAGAGCTAGATTATTAGCTGTTTTTGGAACTGTTTAAATAGCATGCAGGTGATATTCAATTATAGTTACCGGTATCAGTCTTCTGCATGAAACAATCATTTCTGGTGTGATATTTACTGCCATTCAGAGCGAAAGCAGAATGTAGTGGTCAGCCACGTAGGTTACCACTTTGCAATTGCCTTAGGCAATGGTATTATGACATGCTATCCCCATGTATGTCATGCATAAAGATCCAAGTTTCATTCCGCAGATCCAGGTCTATTTCTGGAAACTGCTAATGTATTGTGAAGTTAAAAATGCTAGGAAAATGCCCAAATTGTAACAGTTGTTTCTCTAGTAATCCATGTAACATCAGTTCACTTTTCTTTAAATAAAATGTTGCAATTGTTAATATTTTTTAAAAATCCATTAACAAATGTGTTCATTTAAATTGATGCACAGCCTTATCTCAGATCAACTTAAACAATTTTTATTGATGCGAATTTGAAAATGAATTTTCCTCTATAAACCATGAAAAATCTTGTCATTTCAAATTTCAGAGGATTGGATAATGCAAAAGTTCATCAACATTCTACCACAAAGTCCTAGCTCTGAAACTTAATTAATGCAGGGGGGAATGACCATTGAAGACAGTGCATTTGTTTACAGGCCAATCATTTCAGCCCCTTAACACTGCTGCAGGAATAACAAAGGTTGCATTCCAGGCCGAATTACCTTCAGCTATTCTAAGAATTAATAAAGCTTTTCTTTAAAAAAGACTTCTCCTCAATCTAAGAGTTCTAAATGAAATCAATCCATATGACAAAAGGAATGTTGTTCATCCCAACCTGGAAAATGTGGGAATTCCAAGTAGTTTAGGGCCTACATTTTGGCAACGCACTAAATGCAAACCACCTCCACTGGCAAAACATGCCAATCATTGGTTATGAGGCGAACTAACCTTAACCAGAACAGTTAACAGCATGCAGGGCCTCCTCTCCCATCCTTATGCCTAACAAGACCACTCAAGTCATTTCACTCACCTGATCTACACTACTCCAAATACAAGCAGTGATTCTAAGAAATCCGAGTATACTTTTCCCACAAATACAATGTAATTACAAATGTATTTTATGAAACTAGTGCACACGCAAATGTACATAATTTAAAATGCGCGAGTCAATTTCTCCAAGGACAGACCCTCAGCAATAAATTGGCACACAAGTGGATGTTGTGGATCTTACAGTGTTCTCTTCTGAAGTTCAGCTTAAAATTAAGGTGCATTGCTGGAGCTGTGTAAAATAAACTTTGTTTCAAATCTCCTTGATGCTAACACTGTTGATAAGAGATAGAGTGTTGCTTTTGCCAACACAGAGCTTAACTTTGATGAACACAATATTCAATCAAATAAAAATTACTATTGACCACCTTTGAAACTGTGGGCAGGATTTCCCGGTCGGCATGTGGGGAGGGGGCGGGACCCGCACGCTGACTCATAAAATTAGTTGGGATGACATCGGGCGGAACTCCCAACGTCATTTCAATTTTCAGGTCGGCGGGGGCGCAGCCGAATCAGCTATGCGCCTGCTGATCTGTCAACAGCCAATTGAGGCCACTTAAAAAGTAATTGCAGTAGTTAAAGGACCTACCTATCCAACCTTAAGGTTGGCGGGCAGGCCGGGAGCTCTGGCAGGCTTCAGAGAAAGCATGAAATCTCATCCACAGGTGGGATGAGATTTCATGTAGGCCCTTAAAAATTTAATAAAAGTTTAACTAAAAGTGATGGCAGCGTCACATGGGAGGACATGTCAGGGAAATTTTATTTTTCTATTTTTAATATTATTGAATTTGGCACCGATCTCCTTGAGGCAGCACTTAGCCTCAGGGAGATGAATGCACTCTTTCGCGCACATGCGTGAAAGTGCGCGCTCTCAACTTAGGAAATCCCCCCGGCCGCACAGAGAGCGCATAGCGCTTTGCGGCGCACATCACGCTGGGCGGGCCTTCATTGGCCTGCCCATGTAAAATAGCGGTGCGCCCCCAATCGGAGAAGCGCATGCTCCTGAACTCCACTCCACTCCACCACCCCCCCAACAAACGGGGGGAAAATCCTGCTCTGGGAATATGGTCAATGTTTAGTCTCTATAGCATGGCCATGTGTAGTCTCTTGATAGCATACTAATTTTTAAATATACAGATATAAGCAGAAGAAATAATATTTTAAATGAAGAGCAGGATAACAAGTCACTATGCTCAGCACAGTGCATTACCTTGCTCTGGTAAAATTCTGAACCCACTATCAATTAATTTACTAATAGAAAAGAACTTAGTATACCTGCGTGTAAGACTCTTCATCAGAACTGAGAAAGTCATACTGCTTAATGTCCCTCTTCAGGGCTGGTTGTAATTCTGTGCTAGTCGGATGGTGTAAAACAACACACTCTGAAGTTTTATGTTTCTTCTTCACATATTTCTTTTTTACTCGAACAGTATCAGTAACCTCCTCTTTGAATGACATCAGGTGTGGCTGTTGTTGCTTAAAAGAAACAAAACAAAAGCAACTTAAGTAATCTATTTCCTGTTATGTATGTTTTATACAACCTATGACAGTTCTTAATTAAAATATTACATTCCTGCTACAGACTGGCATTAGGAACCATTGAAGTTGATGACATAAGAGATGGTGCTTGCTACAGCAATCCAAAACTAATCTCATTGCCTTACTCACTCCCTACATTGCTGTACCTTCCAGCTAAAAACATTTACTTATTTTTCCTTAAACCATATGTCCTGCTTGTTGCCTCAACACATGCCCTGCTCCAAAAACTCAAAACTTCACCTAACCCCTCTCCTCACTATTAAATTGATGACTCCATGCCATTGACTTTCTGATCAGAGAAAGTAATCTTGTTCTATTCATCCCTTGAATGCTCTTCATGTTTTTAAAAACCCTTTAATATCCTTAATTGCTGATCCAGTGGAAGTACCACTGTAGTACCTTTTCCAGAAAGAGCTACGTTGTTAAGTACAGTCTACTCTGGTTAATTTGAAGTAATTTTTACCCACCAATGAACTTGAATTATCCAATCGTTCAAATTAAGTAATTCAAATTAATCAATTTAAATAAAATATTGTTGCAAAATTTCAATTTGAATTAAAAGATTATTCCAAACAAGCAATGTTGATAAAAAAAGCTCACTTAATCTATTGCTTGATTTCCACTACACCTTGCGTTTTGTGCAGCTCTTTCCTCTAGCACATGTAATTTTTTGGGGAGTTAGAAATATATTTTGTTGGGTAAAAATAGGCAATATCCTTTGTATACAGTTTAACAATATAAATACACAAAATCAACAGTCAAAACAACAGTGTACAAGTCAGAGAAAAACTGATCAAGCTTTAATGTCCTGGTTATGCCACAGCTGTAATCATATGTTCAGCTCTCCTGAGGAATAAGGAAGTCATTTAAATGGTAAAGCACTGTATAGGAGTCACAGGGCTGCTTTTCCTTGTCATTTATGATGAGAGGCTGAAGAAACATGAGTTTATCAATTTGAAAGGAGGCATCTTTTAGAGGTAAGAAATTTTGATATGTATTTTGATGGTAAATCAGGAACATTGCTTTAAATTAAACTATGAGTGTAGGACAGGGGGGACGCCTTGGTCAAACTAGCAAAAAACAATTAAGACTGACAGCAAGACAGAAAGTGATCAGTTCAGGGAACAAACTCCTGCTTAGAACAGTGAAAATAAGATATGGGTTTAAAAAGCAGCTGAATACTATAATGGGGGGATTTTAGGGTCCTTCTGCAAGGGTGAACCAAAAATGAGCTGAATGATTTCCTTGCCTGTAATTATCTTGTGACCCAAGGAGGCCAATGTAAAGTTTGATCATGACTTTCCATAGCGTATATTCTACTGTTTTGACTACTTTGATCAAAAGCTTTACCAAATGCTGCTCTACACTGGTACTGAAAAGCTAGCAATAATGCAGTATATGTTGCAACTACATTGCTAACCCTACATTACTAAAACAGAACTCTTAAAATACTGCTTACTGTCCCTTCTATTTTTATTTTAACTCTGTTCCCTTTCCGATGAATATAATGGTTTCCAACTTCAGCTGTTCTTTAAAAATTTGAAAGTATTTCACATATTTTGTAAATCTTGAGCCCATTTTGAAGATGGGTGCAACTCTGGAAAAACTGGCCAGACTGTTAATTTACCAATAAAGTAGTATGCAGTCATTAATGTAGAGATTAAAGAAAGTATGTTGAACATGTCTGAGAGACTACTACAATAAGATAAATTGTCTGATCTGTGATATCAGTAACTGGACAAAATCCAAGATAGCCTTTCCAAATTAAATATACTAACCTTCTCCAATTGTGAAAATTGATTTGGTTAACAAAAATAAGAATCACAGAATAGTCATATATCAATAAATACAAATGTGATTAATTGATACACAAGGGAAAATCTGACAAGGAATTTTTACCTTAACAATCTTGCTTTCAGGTGCTTTGTAATGATTACCATTGTGAAGAGATACTGGAGTGTTGGAGACCATCTTTTCTTGTTTCAGAGTCCTCAGCTCACTCATAATTTCTCCACCAAAGTCACCCATATGATACCTATTCAAACAGTAATAAACGTTCAGCAGGTTAAATCATGGTGCCAGCAAATCAGGACTAAAATTAGATGATAACCACGGTGGCTTATTTTACTGGCTTAGAACACACACTCTTGTCATACCTTTTCTCAACCACATCCAGTGTAAGATGAAGCAAATCCCTTTTAGTCTTTTCCCGCCTCTTAATCATTTCTAGAATGGTAACTGCCCGGCTGAACTCGCGACGCAGCTTCAACATTTTCTCATATGAAGCTTCATCGTTTTTGCGATTCTGTTAAGATAAAATCAAATTCTTACATTTTGTAAAACAGAAATGAACAGAAAAAGCACCCATATCAACAGACAAAAGTGGTCAGCTGCATCATTTAGCCTACTGAATTAACATTGTTCTTACAATTTACAATTTAGCCATGACAAATAAAAAAATTTTAAAATAGCATATCAAGAAGTCAGCAATTTTCTAAACTCTTCATAGTCACACTAAACACTCTCAAGTCAGCAACAGAACAAATAAAGCACTTGTGCAATGCTCTGCCTTAATCCCAACTCAATAATTCTGCAAACTGAACACAAATACATTCTTATTTCATACAAATCTATTATTTCTGCATATCCCTCAATAGCACTCTTATTATCTCCCTATTCCTGGACTATATATCGTGCTGCACAATATTCAGAGCACAGGACAGACAGTTTTGTTTTAAATTTCCAACAATACTATCCTGAAGTCAATTACTAAAGAGAGATTCTAATTTTCCTTCCACACGGGAAAACACCTCCCCCACACCACCCCCAATCTTCACTTCCACTATTGAGATCAGGAACCTGAGCAGCAGGGTCAACTGCAAGTACTCATCCATGCTCACCTTTCTCGTCTGCATCTTCTCTGTTCTCCTTCGAAAAGCAACATATGGATCATTGTTAGTGGAACCATCTCTTTTCTCCTGTTTCACCAAGGGGATAAGGGAGGGTGCCCTGCAGTTTTTGCGTTTCCTTGCCCAGTAATCATACACTGCTTTTATCAGGTAGTCATCTTCTTTCAAAAGCAATCTGGCCTCTTGAATAGATACAAGCTGAAGAACAAGATAGTTATAAAAAAAACTTTTAATATTGAATGTGTGATAGTACAACCATATGTAGGGGCAGGATTTTGACCTCCGCATGCGGGTGCAGTTGGCAGGCCCAGGAGCGGCTGGGAAATGGGCTGCCGCCCGCGATCGCCCCCCCCCCCCATCACGATTTCACGCTGGCTGGCCAATTAACGACAAGTCAGTGTGAAAGGCGTGCTGAAACGCTCAGCACTGCCGGGATGGGGGCAGGCGAGCACTGAAGTCAGCGCGGGCGCGGGGGAGCGCAGAAGGAAAGCTCCCTTAAGGCAGAGAGTTGCCTCAGGGAGCTGACGAATTTAAAATCAATAAAAACCAAACGTAAAAACCGGAAACGAATGAGTCACCTCAACATACGGATGTTGAAATTTACATCCACACATTTTTATCCGTTTTTTAATTAATCTTGGAAACCTTGTCCTGCCCTTGGATGAGGTTTCCTCGAAAGTGCAACGGCCGCCTGGCCGATTCGCCTGACTGCCAACCGAAACGTTGGACAGGCAGCGAAAAATTCCACTAATTGAAACGTTAATGGCCTTAATAGGCCTCTTAATTGTCCACCAACCGAAATATCACACGAGTGCGCCATGACGTCGGGCTGCTTATCCAACGTCATTGCGTGCTATTTTACACCCGATCGGGTTGGGTGCGCGTCCTCCCACAGGACGTAAAATTCTGCCCTGGGTTTCCTGATTTTATGGTTCTCATTGTGTTCATCAAGTCAAAGGAACATTAAAAAATAGAAGCAGGAGTAGATCATATGGTCCTTTGAGTCTGCATATCCATTCAATATGATCATGGCTGATCTTCTGCCTCAACTGCACTTTCTGCCCGCTCCCCATATCGCTCGATTCCAGAAGAAAATCTGTCCATGTTAGCCTTGAATTTACATAACAATGGAACATCACAATGCTCTGGGGAAGGGAATTCCGAAAATTCACAACCCTTACTGAAAAATATTCTCATCACATGTCTAAATAGTCAACCCTTGTCCTGAGACTCGTCCCCCCACATTCCAGATCAACCAACCAGGGGAAACAACCTCTCAGTGTTACCCTGCCAAGTCCCTTCAGAACCTTGTGCATTTACATGAGATCACACCTCATTCTTCTGAACTCCTGAAAGTAGAGACCCAATTTACTCAGCCCTTCATTATAGGACAACCTTCTCATCACAGGAATCAATCTAGAGGACTAGATATGGAGACCAGGAGTGTGCACAGTACTCTAGATGTGGTCTCACCAAAATCCCATACAATTGTAGCAAGACTTCTTTATTCCTGTACTCCAATCATCTTGTAATAAAGGCCTTGTCATTTGCCTTCCTAATTGCTCACTGCACCTGCAAGCTGTTCTTGTACAATTACAACCAAGTCCTCCGAACATTAACATTTGCAAGTTTGATACCATTTTTAAAAAAATTCTGCTTTTCTATTCTTACTACCAAAGGGAATAATCATACTTCCCCACATTAGACTCCACCTGCCACCTTGTTGCCCACTCACTTCGCCTTTCTATATCTCTTTGCAGCCTCGGTTGCCCCCTCATAGCTTTCTGTCTTCACTTAGCTTTGTACGGTCGGCAAACTTCAATAGATTACTCTTGGTCTCTTCATCTAAGTCACTAAAATAGATTATAAATAACTGAGGCCCCAACGCTGATCCTTGCGGCACTCCATTTGTTACAATCTGCCAATTCGAAAATGCCCTGTTAACCCTACTCTTCGCTTCCCATCTGTTAACCAGCCCTCTATCCATGCAAATATATTACCCCCCAACCCTATGTGCTCTTCTGTTGCATATCAGCCTTTTGTGTGACACCCAATGGAATGATTTCCTTTTCATAAAACCTCTGTTGCCTCTGTTTGACCATACTATGATTTTCTAAATGCATTGTTAAGACTTCCTTATTAAGAGATTCCAGCAATTTCCCAACAATTGATGTCAGACTAGTGAGCCTGTTTTCTCTCTCCCTTCTTTCTTAGAATATAGCAATGCTATTTAACTTCCAATCTGCTAAGACTGTTCTAGAGCCTAGGAAAATTTAAAAAGTCATAACTAGTATATCCGCTATCTTTGCAGTTATGTCTTTCAGATCCCAACAATCTAGGTCACCAGGTTCAAAGGATTTGACAGATTTTAGTCCCAAAGTTTCTCCAATAATTTTTCACTGCTGACATTAATTAAGTTCCTCGCTCTTACTAGCTCCTTGTTTAGCCTCTATTCTGCTATGTAAGTTGTGTCTATTAATATGAAGACGGACACAAAATATTTGTTCAACGTCTCTGTCATTTCTTCATTCCCCATGAGGACTTCTCTTGCCTCTGCCTCTAGAGGACCAACCTTTACTTTAACTCCTCTCTTATTTGTATAATTGTAGAAGTACATACAATCTGTTTACATATTCCTGGCTAATTTATTCTCATCCTATTTTTTTCCCCTTTTCATAAACTTTTTGGGAGAGATGTTGCTGGGAATACAGCGTTTTGTTATTTGGCACTCAACGTTAAAGACCATTACCATAAGACCACAAGACATAGGCCCATCGAGTCTGCTTCATCATTCATTGAGATCATGGCTGATCAGATAATCCTCATTCAATTCCACATTCCTGCCTTTTCCCCATAACCCTTGGTTGCCTTACTGATTAAAAATCTATCTCAGCCTGGAATATACTTAACGACCCAGCCTCTACAGCCCTCTGCGGTAAAGAATTCCACAGATTCATTACCCACTGAGAGAAGAAATTTCTCCTAATCTCTGTCTTCAATGGGCGACCCCCCTTACCCTTATGTCCTCCGGTCCTAGACTCTCCCACAAAGGGAAACAGCCTCTCAGCATCTACCCTGTCAAGCCCCCTAAGAATCTTATATGTTTCAATAAGGCCACTCATTCTTCTAAACGCCAATGAGTATAGGCCCAACCTGCTTAACCTCTCCTCATAATAAAATCCTTCCATAACCAGGATCAACCTAGTGAACCTCCTCTGGGCTGCCTCTAAAGCCAGTAAATCTTTCCTTAGATAAGGGAACCAAAACTGTTCACAATATTCTAGGTGTGGTCTAACTAGTGCCTTGTATAGTTTTAGCAAGACTTCCCTACTTTAAACTACAGTCTATTTGAAATTAAGGCCAACATTGCATGTCTTCCCTATTACTTGCTGAACTTGTATGCTAGCTTTTTGTGATTCATGCACAAGGACCCCCAAATCCCTCTGTGCTGCAGCTTTCTGTAGTGTTTCTCCATTTTAATAAGATTCAGCCCCTCTATTCTTCCTGCCAAAGTGCATAACCTCACATTTTCCCACATTATATTCCATCTGCCAAGTTTTTGCCCACTTACTAAAGCTGTCTATATCCCTCTGTAGACTCTTTGTCATCGTCACCACTTGCCTTCCCAACTCTTTTTGTGTCATCCACAAACTTGCCGATAGTACATTCACTTCCCTCATCCAAGTTATTAATATATATTGTAAATAATTGTGGCCCCAGCACTGATCCCTGTGGCACTCCACTAGTTACAGGTTGCCATCCTGAAAATGCCACCCTTTATCCCAACTCTCTGCTTTCTATTAGTTAGCCAATTCTCTATCCATACCATGGGCTCTTATCTTACTAAGTAGCCTTATGTGCAGCACCTTATCGAACGCCTTTTGAATATCCAAATATATTACATTTACTGGTTCCCCCTTATCTATCCTGCTTATCATCTCCTCAAAGGATTCTAATAAATTTGTTAGGCATGATTTCCCCTTCATGAAGCCATGCTGAGTTTGCTTGATTATATTATGTATTTCTAAACGCTCTGCTATTACATCCTTTATAATAGACTCTAACGTTTTCCCAATGACAGACGTTAAGCTAACATAGTTACCTGTTTTTTTTTTGTCTCCCTCCATTTTTGAATAAGGGCAGTTTTCCAATCCTCTGGGACTTATCCAGAATCTAAGGACTCTTGGAAGGTTACTACCAGTGCATCCACTATCTCTGTAGCTACTTCCTTTAATATCCTAGGATACAACCCATCAGGTCCAGGGGACTTATCAGCCCCCTAGCCCCATTAGTTTCCCTAGTACTTTTTCTCACACTTCTACTCTGGTCCAATAATGTATTCCTGGTCCAATAACGTATTCCAACTCCAATGTCCAAAATGTAGAGCCTCACTGCACTAGTCTTGAATTTTACATTTTTGACACCAGCTATCCTCATGGCCTACACAAATGAGCCTGTTGAACCACTCTGTAGATAGATTTAGAATAGATTTATGCCTTAAGGAAATAGTGTTAATTAGCCAAATTATTTTTGTTCCATTAGGATCCATCCAACCTTCATTGATGGGAGACTTTCAACCCAGCTGCTTGGATTAGATTTGAGCCCAGCTACTAGAAATGACAAAGCAGCGTTCTAAACCATTGTGTCGCCCAAACATCAGCATTCATAGTTTAAATTCAGAGTCTTTGCATGTTCTATTTTACTTTTGATCTTGATTACATATACAAGTGAGAAATTGATACAGTAGACACTCGATAAAGGAACTACACAGTGTGCAACTCCGAGGCCTGTCAACTTAGTTTTAATGAACGCTTTGTTCATTTTCTAAAATACATCTGTAAGTTTCTGCATTCAGTGTGGAAGAATAGCAAGTACTCTAAATAAATTATTCAATTGAGTACATCAGCACCTAGAAATCAGCTAAACCCAACTGGGACCAAGGTATCAAACCAAGGCAAATCAGCCAAGTTACTCTTGCGCATCTCCCTGCTGTTTAATTATCCAACATTATGATGTACATTATATATAATATATATAAAAATATATAATATATACAATATCTAAAAATAATATATGATATATATCTTTTTTTTTCAAAAAAAGTACAGAAACTGGAATTTGTTGTTATTGGCATCTAATACATCAACAAGCAGTACATTACCTGATTCCCAGTAGCCTTTTCCAGTCGGTCAAACATCTCTTCAAATTGCAATGGTTTAATCTCCATCTTTCTATTTAGACGATTGAATAAGATCTCATCTTCAGAGTCCATGTCATAATCTGGCTGTTCACTATCCAGATTAAAAGCTGTAAATACAAGCAGAATTGATTTTTTAAAAAATAAAATATCAGAGAATTTAAAGCAAAGCTTAAAATATAAGAGTTAGAAATTTATTAGCAAAAGGACATTATCATGATGAATGTGACAACAATTCAATGTTTAAACAAACTTGCTAATTTCATGAGAATAGCAAATTAAAACCATTCCCTTCTGTTTGCAAGTTAGATAAAGATTTAAAAATAAAAATTATTAACTATACCATTTACTCAGATAACTCATCTATGGCAAAGTAAATCACTGAAAGTTATCAAATTCTCCGACCAGAAACTGCATTGCACTCTGCAGAAATAAAGCTCTTGGAAAGAAACTACTGAAACCATGCAAAGGATCCTTTTGAGATTTTCACAAATTCTACGTCTGAATCTACATTGTGATGGGCTGAAGTGAACTAAAACCTCGTAAAAGAAGAAAGAGCCATGCTCCTTATTCTAAGCTTTGCCTTCCTACATTTATATTCACAAGGAGATAAACAAAGTCATGAATTTAAAAGTTTTAAGAGAAAATGAAAGAATGCAGTTTTAAAGCACACAGACTGGCTACTCCATTAGTGATCACTTGAAAAAAAGTTCCCTCCAAACTGGAATCATTTGAAAGGATCCCAAAGCAACAAAAGTGCTGGTGAGGAAGCCCCGAGTCAGTCAGAGAATAATCAGATGATAAGCGACTTACGCTGAATGTGAATGAGCTGTTTTGGAACCTTGAATTCCCCCCTGTATAGACGATCATAGTAAGAGACATTACTCTCTGCCTCAGGCACTGGAATGACCATATTCTCCCTTTTTTCTCTGAAGACCTGCTGGGCTGAAATAGCTCTCTGCAAATGATGTTCCTGAAAGAAGAGAAGGAAACGGTATTATTGCAACATTTAAAAGTAAGTTTAGAGTTTCCCCAATGGCCGAGTAATACAAAACTATATAAATTCAGGAAGCAACAAATTTATCCCAGCTCTGTTGTAGTTTACCTGATTTCAACTCAAACACAACAATAGCATGTATTTTCTTGCTACAAAATCAGAGCAGAAAAAAAAGTTCACTTCCTTCTAGAAAGTTTATATGCAAACATTTGGTTTTGCCAGAATTTAGCTTTACTGTCATGCTCCACTGTCGAACAGCTAATCAATGTTCAAATTTTGGAAACATAACTGAAGAATGGCCACTTGTGAAAGCTACTGAAATGATTGCAAAATCTGTATAAAACATATTCCATCCCAAGTCACCTTCATTGGAAGGAGAAAATTCAGAAAGTAAATAGCAAATTATCCAATATATACTTGCAATACAATATAAGCTTTCTGAAATTTGAGACATAGGAACTCAAGTTGCATTTTTAGATTGCTCAGCAGAAGAGTGGTGGCAAAAGACATGAACACTGTCTATTTTAGCTCAAGCCACCCAGATTATCCTGCTAGTACTGGTGTTTTATGGGAATACCATGTTTTGGTGCATGTTCCATCGTTAAAACATGGTGGAGTTAGAGATCGGGGTAGCAGGTAAGACTCGGGTATATACAATATACAAATTTTCCACCAACTGATATTTTAATCTATTTCAGTTTTTAAATGTGTGTCTGATTTGTTTGGATTATTAGGAACTGTTTTAAGGAGCTAGTGGCACAGAAGATTGCAAAGGACTAGCATCAGCTGGCGCAAAGGGTGGTCAGGGGAAGGGGCATTACTGTGGGCTTGGTCAAGAATGAATCCAAACAGGACAGATCATACAGCACTCCGCGTAGTTTGAGAGATGCAAAGGAGGGCTGGGTGGGCTGAGTTAAGCTGAATCAGAAGAGAACATGGGGAGTGTGTCAGGTCAGGCTGGTGAAGCATACAGTAAGAGAGTGGATCTTCCCTTTGGAATTATTGGCAGAGAGGATGCTAAAGTAAAGGGGTGTTTCCTGCAATTGAAATGGACTGTAGACAATTGGAAAGAACAAAGGCATTGGCAGTGAAAAACAGAAAGCAAAGCCTATCCTTCTGGTGGACAAAAAAATCTTACCACATTGCTCCAAGAGCAGGGAAAATCTCCCAAGCTAAAATTTATTTTCCAACCAATATCACAAAAATACAAAATTATTTGGTTGTTGTGCAAAATTACTGTCTCATTTTGCTGCTTTACAACACTGTCAACACTTCCGAAGTGCTAAATAGATATGAAGTTCTTTGGGACATCTAATGATCATGAAAGGTACTTGTAAAAATGCAAGTTCTTTCTCATTTTAGCCAAATTGAGGCTTTAACCAAGTATTCCTAACCATACGTAAAGCAATTGCTGACACATATGCTATCAAAAACTTATCAGATTTACAATGGATCCACTTCATCTGAAATTTAAAGTTGATTTGCTTTAGAATGTATGAAAATGTTTGAATGCAGCTGCAAGTTGTGATTTTTATGCAAGCAAGCTACCAGCTGCAAAACACTGTTCCAATATGTTTAGTTTAGCAACTAACTACCATCCCCAACAGTATAATGTCATATCTTCCATCTCTAGCTTCTGTAAACTGCACTGCATCTAATTCATTCAGTATCTTTCCTTAATGGCAGTAATTTGATAAACAGGACAATTTTAACAGGGAGTCTAAATTATTGGGTTTCAACTGTACCTGCAATTTGAAAGGTGTTTCCTAGCTCTTGTGTGCTGTGAAGGGATTGGCTTGAAAGCAGCTCAAAGCACCAGAGCAGCAAAAGGTCCCACATAATTGCCTTTTATAATATAAACTGAGCAGCCCTGTAAATGGGAAGTAAACAGGCAAAGTGAATCGTTAAAAGGTGGCAGCGCCAGTATGTGAGGTCGTAAAAGTTTTGCATCTAAGGCGCATCCGCAGCATCACACCTTCCAAAGAGGTGTGGTCTCAGAAGGGTCACATATCTCCTTCACCCACAAACTAAATTTAAGATCTCACAAGGCATGTTTCGGCAAACATTTTCTGTCTCACTCAGGTCAGTGTATCTATTTATAAATACTTTTTGGTCATTTATTGCCTAAAATGTCTGCAAAAGGTTTGGCTGGAATGTGGGACATGAGCTGGAAATTTCACCTCACTCTTCAGTGCCAAGAAATTTCTAGCTATTGTGGGGAGAGAGGGGAAAGACAGGGAAAGAAAAAGCTGAGAAAAGAACAAAGGAATGTGGAGAAATAGATGCAGGACACAGAAACTGTACTTTTCATCCATCTCTTAGCGAAGGATAACCCAGAGTGCACCACACTTTTTAAAGACACCCAGGCTGAAAAAGACAGGGGTGATATACAGAGACTGTTTAGTCAGAAGCATGCCACAAAGAACTATGACACTTGGAGGAAGTTTTCATATATTTGTGGCAATCCATGTCATGTGACAACCAAACAATTATATTTTTCCAAGTTTTCCTACAGTTTAAGCTATAAAAAAAAACAAGTTAGCTGTTCTTTGTGACGCGCACAGCAAGTGGCAGTGTGATTCACTTTGCTTGTGTTAACTTCATATCAAAAGTACCTTCTGACCTGCTCTTTCCACATACATTTTTAAAAATATATACAAATGTATCAAATTTCCTCATATGTTGCCCTTATGGTAATACTATTCTATCAACCTGCTGTTTTTACTTTCCCCCTATGGATGATACTAATTGAACAAACGGAAAGTCTTTCATGATTTACACTATGAAGCTTCTTTTAGAAATTTTATTTGCTTTCAGTACTTCTCAATCTTTTCTGCTCTAGTGAATATAGCACTAGTTTTTCCAAATCTGTCATAAATATATCCTCTTCTGCAGATCATCATTCTAGTGAAATCTATTCCAAGTTTATTTCATTTTCATAACATTGCCCACAACTAATTATTACTCCACGGTCTTGTACAGATTTGGTATAATTGCCTTGTTTCATATCCAGATCCCATGCCGTTTCCTTTTTGAGGCAGCCTTTTCACCAGTTTTCACTGCAAGTTGCTGTTTCCACAGTCCATTGAAAAATTGGGAGACATTTGCATTCCCAGTTCTTTTCCCAAAAACACAGCAGCAACGTTAGAATTACCCATCTCAGATGCACTAAGTCGATAATATAAGGGATTGAAGACACCATCAAAAATTGGAGGAACTCAAAAGTGTAGAAGGCACCAGGCCCTGATGGCACAGTTACTAAAATACAGAAGGAAATGAGAAAGGAAATAGCGGAGGCTTTAACTATAAACTTCTAAACACCCTCAGATATAGTTATACCAGAGGGTTAGATGCTACCACTGTCACATTTTGTTCAAAGAGGGCAAGGGTTAAACCAATTATCTCAGCATGGGCAGCTGGTACGCTTTGAGGGGCCATAAGATTAATATTCATCTAGAAACACATATGTTAATTAAGGATAGCCAACATGGATTTGCAATTATTAAATTTGTCAAAACTTTGTTGAGTTCTTAAGGAAATAACGAGCACTTTGATACAAAAAAATGCAGCGTGCATTGCGTATATGGATTCTCAAAAGATGTTAAACTAACTGCTGCCTGGGTAGTTGGTGATAAAATCAAGGGGCACAACATAGTTACCACATGCTTAGGAGAGGAGAAATAGAGTAGTGGTTCTGATGTTCTTCACACTGGGTACACAAACAATGTTGTGCCTTTGGGGTCACTTTTGGAACCACTGCTCTATGTTTATTAATCACCTTACTTGTGCATACTTGTATTGACAACTTATTCCCTATGATAAATTCTTTTCCATACTCATAATGGAAACTGCCTTTAAAAACCTGCCATGCTGTAATTACATACTTTCGGTACCACCACCACTACTGGCAGAATGTAATTGCTGTTGGGATTTGAATTATATACAATAATATTTACAGAATAAAGTGCAATCCATAGAAGCATACTGTAATAAAAGGGGCCAAGCAGTGCATCATCCCTCTGCTCCCTTTTTGAAAGGACTATTCAGTAAGTTCCATGCTACTGCTGTGTCCCAATATAAGGCCTGCAAATTTTTTCATTTCAATTACTTATCCAATTCCCTTTTGAAAATCAGCTTTCACCCCATTCCAAATCATAATAACGGGCTGCATACAAATGTTCCTCATCTTCCCTCCAACTCTTTTGCCAATTAGCTGAAATCTGTGTCCTTTCATTAACGATCCTCCAGCCAGTGGAAACATTTCTTCCTCTAGGAAAACCCCATATAGTTTTGAGCATCACAATTATATCGCCCCTTAACCTTCCCTGCTGTAAGGAGAACATAAAACATAGGTTGCTTATTCTTGGTATCATTCTAGTCGCTCTTTTCTGCATCCTCTCCAAGGGCGTAAACAGCATTTCTAAAAGTGTGGCGCCAGAAAGGAACCGCTAAGGTCTAGCCAGTGATTTAGAAAGGTTTAACAAAACTTCCTAGCTTTTGTAGCCATGCCTCGATTAGCAAAGCCATGGATCCACATCTGATTTTCTTTAAAAAAAACAGCTGCCTCAACTTGCCCTGCCACCTACAAAGATTTATATACATAACCACCCCAACCCCCAGTTTCCCTGTTCTTGCACCTCCTTTAAAATTGTAACATATAGCTTATTTGTCTGTCTTCAGCCTTCCTTTCAAGATGCATCACAACTCGGCATTCAATTTCATCTGCTATTTGTCTGCCCATTTCAGTCAATATGCTCCTAAAAAGTTTTTTTCCTCATTTATCAGAAGAAATGCAGTAAATAAAATAAAACTAAAGGAGAGAACATATGACTCCAAAATGGGTGAATTTGATCGGCCTACCCTGGACCTATCGGGAAGATCCAAACATTGGTTTCACGCCCGTGTAAAATGACAGTGGGATCTTCCACTCCCACTCATCGTGATGGGTCACCATTCCTGCCATGAAATCGTGAATCCGATTTGCATCCCACTAATGTTCTGAACCAGAACAACCTCCTGCCCCCCAACGTGTCCCCAGCAGGAAATCACGCTGGTCCAGAACACGTCTGAACCAAAGTGGCATGTACAGGTTGGCACTTAACTGAAGGAGGCCTGGGGCAGCCTGCGGAGATCGGCACGGGGGCCTCCAGCGACCATGGACCCGAGAACACACAGCAGTGGGTGGGATGAGCATCCACCAGATGGATCTTCCAGATTCCTGGAGACCCATCTTTTATCTGCACAGTGCTCCTGAAGGTCCATCTTCTATCTTCAACGGTGGGTCAATTATGTGCAGGCACCTTTTAAAAATGGCACCCGGCAGGGTCCATGCCATCCAGGCCACTCCACTGCGCAATACATCGGGAAACTCCCAAATGCATAATTGATTAGGCCGGGGTAGTGTGATACAGAGCGAATTCCCAGTGGCCTCTGCAGCAGGAAACACTCCCTGCCCCCACCATGGGACTTAGTCCTGGATGGGAAAATTCCACCCATTGTTCCTTCACTCTCTGATGCGATTTCCCCATGAAAAGTGCGACAGCAGATTAAACAATAAAAAAATCAGAACTTGGGTACATTATTAAAATTTGAAGGTAATACAAAAATTGAGAGCACAGTTAATTGTAAAGAGGACTGCAAGTGTTGGATTGCACAGATAGAGGTCAGATAAAATTTAGTAAACAGGGAAGATGGTGGCGCAGTAGTAATGTCACTGGACTTGTAAACCAGAGGCCCAGGCTAATGCCCAGGAGACATAGGTTCAAACCCCACCACAGCAGCTGGTGGAATTTACATTCAGTTAACAAAATCTGGAAAATAAAGCTAATCTCACCAATAGTGACCATGAAACTATCAACAATTGTTGTTAAAAACCCATCAGGATCACGGATTTCCTTTAGGGAAGGAAATCTGCCACCCTTACCTGGTCTGGCCTACGTGTGACTTCCGACCCACGGCAATGTGGTTGACTTTTAACGGCCCTCTGAAATGGCCTAGCAAACCACTCAGTTCGAGGGCAATTAAGGGTGGGCAACAAACGCTGGCCTTGCCAGCGACACCCACATCCCACGAAGGAATAAAGAAAAATAGGAATGCATCAGGTATTTGGGAGGAAGAAGAAAAAGACATAGACACAAAATTTTAAAAGGACTAGCAGAGCATACTTAGGAGTTTAGATATATAAATCTTGGGAACACAGCTTAATGAAGTCATAAAATCTATCTTGCATTTATATAGCACCTTTGATGTTCTAAGGGTGCTCCAAAGAACATGTAATATTCTATAGTTCATAATTAGAGGCAAAGAGTACAGAAATAAAAAATGGTAATGCTAAATTTATGTAAATTATTGTTTACAATGCAACAAGAATATTACTTTTGGAATTATACCAAAGCCACAGAGACAGACAGAAAAGATCAACTAAGGTGATACCTGGGTGAGAGCTTTTAGTTGCAAGAACACACCAGGACTCTCTTCATTAGAACAAAGGTAGTTAAGGAGATCCAGGAGAGTTAATTTTTTTTAAATAAAGTAAATTTAAAAAACTATTTCTACCAGTCAATGACTAGAAAGCATAAATTTAAAATCGTCAACATGTGAACAAAAGGAGATGTTAGGAAAACTTCCTTTTACACAGAAAATTGGAGGGCATTGTTGGTCCTGACAAGAAAGAGGTGAAATTAGAATCCATATTAGTTAAAAATGGATATTTGGGGGGAAAAAATGACACAGGGAAAGGACAAAAGTTTGTGCCCAAGTTAATTGTTCTTTTAGAGAGGCAGCAAAGGCACACAAAGATGTAAGTGATTCAATATTTGCCAATCCCCTAACCTGTCTACATCCTTATAATTTCCCACATTCTTCTCACCAGATTACAAGCAATTTTGAGGTATTCCCTATGTCCATGTGTAAATAATGTATGGAGTGAGGCTTCTATGAAGACCCTGGGTCGTGCACAAGCTTCGTCCTATCAAATCAGAAAATATCCCCTTAATGCCACTTTTCATCCTTCAGCTATTCCCCCATCTGCAACATAACTTTCCATTCATCCATTTATGACCTTAATATTCAAAGCAAGTCTGCAAACACTTCAAAAGCCCAACTGCAGCAAATCCAGGATATTCCCTTTGCCAATACATCTGATCATTTTTCTCACCGCTTTCCATCCAAGATTCATAATAGCTTCAGCTCTGAAGTCATACGGACATGAAACGTTAACTCTGTTTGTTTCTCCATTGATGCTGCCTGAGAGTTTCCAGCATTTTCTGCTTTTATTTTAATTTCCAGCATCTACAGTATTTTGCTTTTATTTCATAATTTAATGTAAAAATGCAAAATTGTACCTCCATTCCACACCTTTTAACCAGTGTTGGTGGTATTTCTTTTTAAAAAAATGTAATTGAACTTCAAAATATTAAGATCTTATTGAGCCAAAAACTTACTGACAATTGGGCAGAACATACTTTTCCTCAGCTGTATCCAGCATGATTCAGTAACACAATTCAAAATCTGAACTAAACCATAAATCTTCAACAGAACCAAAGTTTATCAGAATGGTGCAAAATTCAGAAGAAATTTGAACGACTACTATCAAGTTTAAACAGAAAAACAACATGGCCATACAAAGCGCTCTCACAGAATCACTATTTCATGTCCTACATTATGCAATAGCATTTCTGGAAGCTATCAGCCAAGCACACCTCCAATCAGAATTCGTTTTTTTTTAAAAAGCCCTCGTTTGTTAAAAACAACTGGCAGGAATCCCATACCAAGTTTTTGTTTTGTTCTACAATCATACACATTTACTACTGGAGCTTTATCTCATGCCAAGTTTGATATTAAAAGCAGATCTAGGAAGGTTTGTGAAAATTTAAGAACCATGCAATTAGGCCTAGCTTTCAAACATTTTTGGATTAGCAAACTCACTGCTGTATTTTATTAAAGTAAGCAATTCACCTAATCAATTTCCATTGCTGTTCTTATCCGAAATAAAAAAACGTTATTAGTTTTACCTCAATTTCTGAAATATGTGATGGTAAGAAGTGGCCAGCAGTGGCAATTCAAGCATTGACAGCAATTTCTGCAGAAATATGATTATCAGCTCATAAGACTTATGTTATTTAGAGTATCAGAAAAGGTACTTCATTGGGGTTATTCTCTGTCAATTAGAAATTTTAAAATTTATGCCAGAAACACAAATGTGAAACTTCCCTGCGTCTCCTGAGATTGTCTTACAGAAGATTCAATCTATCTGAAGAAATCTAAAGCCAAGTTTGCATTTCACACAGCATTGACAGAACCAGGTCTCCTCCAGTTCAAGTACAAATACTTCCCCATCCTCTCCTCCCCTCCCCAATGCCCCCAGTACTTTATCAGTGTCAACTTTCACAACTTGTGTAAAACAATGGTTCAGCCTTGATAACAAATAATGCTAATATACTATTTAGCTACTAGAACATTGTTACAACTGTTCCGTATAACAAAAATGAAACCAATCTTTCTATAAGCGACATTGTAAATCTAATACCATTTTTCAATTGATTATGATTGGATCATATGGGTTTAATAATCTCCCTGATCTGTACTTACCTTCAGTTAATTGGCACAACACAAATTCTTCATTTTGTTTTCTCAAAAGGGAAATAATTAGCAAAGGCATATTTTCTTCAGGATGCCAACCATATTTTGTTGCTATTACAGTAATTAATTCAAGTCCATTAACATGATTGCAAATTATTCCCAAAAAATCTATTAGCACAATAATGATACAAATACTGTTCATGCCTATAGGTGAATAGATGAAAATACTTTCTTATTGCACATTATGTCAGTAACTGCCCACACTCTGGAATTCCCTTCTGCAACAGCTTTATCTCCCTCTCCTCTTTTAAAACCCAACTTTAAACCTACTACTGAATGAGCTTTCAATCTTCATAACAACTTGCAGTCCTTTAACATAGGACAATATCCTATGGTGTAAATCAAACAAAATTTGACACCAAACCACATAAGGAGATATTGAGGGAAGGTGACCCAAAAGTTTGGTTAATGAGGGTCTTAAAAGGAGCAAGAAAGAGAGAGAGAGAGAGAGGGGTGGAGAGGTATATGGAGGGAATTCTAGAGTTCAGAACCTACACTAGGAATGTCTTTGTCTTGATTTACTCATCAGATTTAGCAAATGGATATATAACCATATTGGCCTACAGTTTATCTGTAAGAAGAGGTAAAATCTCCACAAAATTCTAGTGGACCTGGTGATAATTTGGTACAAAATGGGGAAATCTCAATACTGTACAACAGCACTGGGGATAAGCAGAAGAAAAAGGAAGGGGGAAAACGTGACTTGGACTTGCTGCCACAATGACCTCCTTGGATCCTCCCATTTCTCAATACAAGAATAACTGTTACTTAAAGCTTCTGGTTGTCATTGCAATTACTTATTGCTCACACTGCAAACAATAGGGAAAAATCTGACCTGTCAGAAGTAACTGAAGAAATAACCATTTCTGAAATAAATACAGGACTAGAAAAACAGGACACAGTTGAACTTTGTGAAAATCTGGTCGAATTTCTGTATGAGCAACTTTAGAATTTTTGACAAAATCTAAAATGGTCCTTATAGAAATCACTAGTAACTTCATTTTAATAATGTCAATAAATATTAAATAAACACAAACTTTTGACTTTGGGGTTAACAGGACATTTAAAATTATTTTGTTTGCAGGCTCTATTTATTAGAACACTTCTCTTACAAAGCAAATAAAAATAACAAGTTTTTTTTAACAAAACAATTGCTGAATACTAAATTTCCTGTAACAGCAGTGTGCTCTGTGATGTTACCCTTTTGCATGTTTTCACGATCTTTAGGAACAATTAATACAAGAAATGAGTACTAACCAATTGCAAAGCAATTTCATGGTAAAATATCTGGCTGCATAGTTAAACAATATAATTTTTATGAACGTGCACAAATGGAAGTAAACAGCAAGCTGAGCAGTAGCCCTGCAGCCAGTCTCATTAATAATCAGCCCCAAATTTTCTAATGTCTCAAAACACTATCAATATACCCTAGCTATGAATCTATTTCTCTATATACTCTCCTGACCAGATATTATTTCCCTTTAACAGACTGCAATTGACAATTACCTTTGATGTTCTCCATTATGCAGTTAGTACATACAATAGGATATTAACATACAGCACAATTTAAAAGTCCAAAACAAAAGGGAAGAGCTGAAAATGCTGGCAACATCTATTAATCTGCATATTTTCTTGACAGTTGCTCACAGACTGCTGTTTTTTTCCCTTTATTGTAATCTTACATTTTATACTAGAATTAAAAGCACATCTCTGAGGAGACTCCACAATTCTAGTAATGCAAACTAATGTTTTCCACCCCTGCTGTATATGGTCTATATTAGAACCGATTCAAGGCTATTGCTCTCCATTTTCTCCATTTCTTCTAAGATCATACAGTAAATATAGGCAAGTTTGCTAATACTGATTGGTTTGATCATCAACAATTCAGGTTGATATTTTTATGTACCAATCTATCCTCCTTTCTTCCCTTGTGGCAGTCTGCACTTTCGAGTGGCAACGTGAGAATTCATATCAGAGACTCTGCATACACTTTGGTTCTACCAACATGCTGCACTATGACACCAGTTCCCAGCTAACTCATTACTCTTGATCGTCTAGAAAAATCTAATTTGTAGATGAAATTACACATTCCTCCCATTTTAATTAGCTAACCGTTTCAGATTTTTGAGTACACCAATTGCCACCATACTCTTATATCATATGACAATTGGCTCATTAGTATATTCGGTAATTATGCACGCACATCAAAGAGGGATGAGAAAACAATATAGGTTGAATAATTTCAGTTTGCAAATATTTTTAATTCATTCAACCAAATTGTTTTTTTGTATTGTACTCAATTCCAAAATATGAATTAAGAGCAGCACTGAATTCAGCATCAAAAAGTACAAGTATTTACTTAAGACCCACAATACCTTAAGGATATAGCTAACATATGGTTAGGCACCAAAACTGGTTGGTTACCACTATTCAATACATGCAACTGAAGTTCAGCAAGCAATGGTTGATGAGCGACAGCTGTAACCTAAGCTGCTTTGAAGCATCTCCAAGCATCCCATTAGAGGATACTAGTCGAGCTTAGCACTGTTTATGGTAAGCAGAATGGTATGCTGTTCTGTTACAAGAGCTTTATATCAGTAACGTCCTGCGTATTAATTATATCAATTACTAAAGTGCAACTTTGTGTAAAAACATCCCTATTAGGCCACAAAGTCAAACTGTTAAGTGTGCACACCTTCGAGTCAATCTGTTGGAAAATTTACTGATTGGCAAGTGTTTGAAAAGTTTCAGCTCCAGGGCGAACAATCAGCACAAAAATGACCTTTAAAAACACTCTTGGACGGTCAACTAAAGTACGTCAGATACGCATTGATACGATAATTAATTATGCACGCACAGGGAGGTGGAAAGAGAAAATAATATACCATTGAATAATTTCAGTTTGCAATTCTTTTTGATTCACTTAACCAAACTGCTTTTCTTTTGAACTTGTCTCCAAAGTATGAATTAACAGCAGCACTGAATTCAGCATCAAAAAAGTTCAAGTATTTATTTAAGAACCATAATACCTTAAGGATGTAGCTAACATAGTATTTAAAAAAAATTATGCCTGTCATAGTGATTGAGGTTTCAGTCATTCCCATATCTATTCATTACTGAGTAACTGTTGAAATATGCAATACAATTAAAAATGTCAAACCAAACCTACTTTCATGCAATCAATTTTTTTTTCTCTCCTGAAGCTGAAGGTACATGCTGGGTACAAAGACCTTAGGATGACTTAGCTACTGACCCTCACCATATGCAAATAAAAGTGGTTGATGCTCACTATATCTCTAACTCATAAGTCAATAATCAAGACTAGGGTGCCGGAACACGTTGAAAATTTTTCAGCCAATCGGAGAGCCAACCTAGATTTGTTGAAAGGAGAGGTCATGCCTGACAAACGTGACTGAATATTTTGAAGATCTGATTGAAATAATGGACAGGACCATGTCTATGGATGTTAATTATATGGACTTCCAGAAGGCATTTGTTAAGGTCAAAGCTAAAGTTGAAGCTCATGCAAGGAAAATTATTGATCTGGTTAGGTAATTGACCGAGTAGGAGAGAGAGTAGGATAAAGGACAGATCTTCTAATTTTCAAGGTGTGACAAGAATCTGTGTTGGGGCCTCAACTATTCATTGTATTCATTAACAACTTAGATGGTGGGACAGAAAGCTACTTTTTAGGATATGGGCATCACTGGCTAGGCCAGCATTTATTGCCCATCCCTAGTTGCCCTCGAGGTGGTGGTGGTGAGCTGCCTTCTTGAATCACTGCAGTTCATGTGGCATAGGTACACCAACAGTGCTGTTAGGGAGGGAATTCCAGGATTGTGACCCAGCGACAGTAAAAGAATGGCGATATGGTTCCAACTCAGGATGGTGCGTGACTTGGAAAGCAACTTGCAAGGTGCCGTCTAAGGAGCCTTGATGAGTTCCTGCAGCGCATATCGCGGATGGTACACACTGCCACATTAATACTAGTGTTACAATAGTCAAGCCTAGAGGTAATAAAGGCACATATAAGAATGTCATCAACCTCAGACTGTTGTGAAGGAGCTAGATGAAGTCAGTGACTAGGGAACAGTTTGTGGCAGGAAGCTTGGACCATGACTCCATGGGAACCTTTTATACGCACGTATACGCACACGCATGCGCACACACACACACACACACACACCACATGTGTGCAAACACGTGAGCAGATCGGAACTTCGATTCATGGTATTATACGAAAAGTCACATTATCAACAGTGCAGCACTCCGTCAGTCCGGAACTGCCCTTTCAGAACATAAACACGTCTCTGAAAAGGGGTTTGACTCACTACTTCTGATTCAAAAGGGCAAGAATGCCATTGCAGATAAATGTTAAGCCAGTTTTTCTGTCCTGCAGTGATTAATCAGCATAAGTTCTGACTAATAATTATAATCCAAGTGTTAAAAAACACTTACTCTGACCAAAAAAGTAGGGTGTTGATTATTCAGGCACATTCATGGCCAAATACATAACCATAAGACATAGGAGCAGAAGTAGGCCATTCAGTCCATCTTCAGTCTGCTTCACTATTCAATGAGATCATGGCTGATCTGATAACCCTCAACTCCACTTTCCTGCCTTTTCCCTATAACCCTTGATTCCCTTACTGATTATTGCTCTGTGTAATGGTGTGCATCATTCCCTTCCATGACTGCTGTGAATAATTCCTTGTAACCATTCCCTGTACGACTAACCTGTGCATTTCTGTGTACCACTGCTCCATTCCACTGGCAAATGCAGTGCCCTGTACTACTACTCCTTTCCACTTTCCTGTACTATTACCAACAGCAGTGCCTTTTACCTTACCATCCTTCCATTGCCATGAGTCTTGTACTAATCTCTTTGCAGTGTCTTGTATATTATACTGTATCTGTATTCTTGCTCTGAACTATTGTCCTATGCGATGTTTTGGAATTTTCAAATTACATCTTTCTTTATTCTAGAACTTGCCTTGCTCCATTGGATTTGTCTCACTGTTGGTAGAGAACAAGAAATTCTCTAGTAAATTTTGGTACATCATCCATGACACTTAAATAATGGTTTTATGCATAAAAATAATTATCACAACTGTCAAATTTGTATATTTCATCATTCAGAATTTTACATCATTCTTGTTCTTCGTGGTGGAGCCTCAATCGTGCTACTTCTCTCACCAAATGTTTTCTTGCCTGTAAACTTACTACAAATATAGGAGGGAATCCGCTAAGTTAATGGGGGGGGGGGGGGGGGCATAGGAATAAAGACCTAGGGTTTCACTTTCACAGATCTTTGACAGGTGGCAGGACAAGTTGATATGGCTATTAAAAAAGAGGGGCAGTGAGAACAAAAGTAAGAGAAGTTATGCTAAACCTTTATAAATTACTGGTCAGCTGAAATAGTGTGTCCAATTCTAGGCACTATGCCTGAGGAAGGATGTCAAGACCTTGGAGAGGTTACAAAGGAGATTTACTGGAACTGCCCCAGAGAGAGTTCAGTTATGTGGCAAAATTAGAGAAGCTAAGATTGTTCTTCTTAGAGCAGGAAAAGTTCAAAGGAGATTTAATAACAACTTTCAAATTATGAAAGCTCTTGGTAAGGGTACATAAGGAGAAACTGTTTTCATTGACAAGAGGTTCAGTAATCAGAAATAAGGCAATTGGCAAAAGAACCAGAGGAGAATTTTATTTTTAAATGCAGAAAGTGATCCAGAACGCACTGTTTGAAAGGATGGTGGAAGCAAATTCAATAGTAACTTTTAAAAGGGAAGTGGATAAACACTTGAAAAGGAAAAGTTTCCAGATTTATAGAAAAAAGGGAGTGGGACTAATTGAAGGGCTGGCATGGGCACTATGGGTAGAATTGCCTCTTTTTGTGCTTTATGATTCTACTTTGGAAAGGGCAGTGAAACAAGTTTTAGATAGTTGCAGCTGAAGAGCTAGCACAGTAACCTAAAACTCATCCTGTGAGCTGTACTTTCTATAGTTGTATGAAAAATGACAAGATACATGTCTTGTGCTTTGGTGTGAGACTTTATTGATGTGTCTGACTAATTTTATCAGCCAATCTACTAGATTAGGTACAGCAAAATGGGGTTGGACGGTCTGATTTCCTAAAATTTGAGAAAAATCTGCAATCACTGATGTGGGTCAATACCACCATACCTCAAGAGCAAATGATACTCACTTTATTGACTCATTCCCAATTTTACTCCAGAATACTTTTATTTTGAGAGTCTGGAAAAGGAATAAATGTCTTGAGATTAAAATATTGAACTAGGAAAACTTAAGTGTTTTTAAATGTTGGCATCTAAATTATAAAAGTTACAAGCAGGGAAATAAATTCCAAAAGATTACAGGAAGGTGACATAACTTCTAAAATACAGGAGAATCTGAGAGGTAGTATCCTTTATTTGGAAGTTGTGCTTAAAGGAAACAGAGGGCTAAATTCTCCCAATGTAGGTTTCTCCTGGATGGTGGGACCATTTTCAGGTTACAGCGGGACAACAGGTACAATCTTCCAGGAAGCATCCAATTGAAACTGCACCTTCAGGATTGCCATCCAATTAGGGACAGTGGGCAGGTAATTCAGCACATGCAACTGCAAGGGCAGACAGCAGCCTTCACTGTGTCTGCAGTGAGACTGCTGCTGAGGTCAATAGGACGAAAGGAGCAAAACGATTAGAGGAAATAGCAGTCACTACTTCACCCTGAGTACTTTCCGTCACAAGTTTCTAAGAGGCAATCGTACAATCGCACGCCTCTGCCTGAGGATGACCTCTGGCTTGCCAATTTCCACCTTTAACATGCAGATTGCATATATATTCATGGCACTCTGTCTTCTCACTGTGCACTTGCCTCCTGTGAGTTGACGAACAGCAAACACTGCAGGGGTTCCATGCGCCACTGGTAAAATTCCAAATACTGGCTAATTGCTTCATTAACGACCTCAACTGGCTTCCCGCCACTGCAGGTTGCCATCAGCGCAAAGAAGCCACCTCTGGGAAAAAGGAGACAGGAACACACCCCCCAAGGGCCTGGTAAAGCTCCCCCTATGATTAGGTATGAATTGAAGAAAAAGTGCAGAAAATATTTCAAAAGGATTCTGGGTTTGTAAAAACATTAGTAAACAAAGACCATCTGGAATTCAAATGTAAAGTGAAACAACTGTTGACAATTCAGTTTAACATATGTCAAAGATATCGATGGCCCAGATTTTGCTGCCAAAATAACTACAAATGAAATCCACGTCATTACTGTGGAAATCATGCAGCAACTTGTGAAGAATTGCGAATCATCACAATTTGTGCCGCTACACTGTTAACCTTGCCAAAAAGCTCTCAACCTCCCCAAGCTTCAAGAAACTGTTACATTTACACATTTTTCAATTAAACTTGTCAATGTCACTCAATGACCCAGGAAAGGGATAAAACCAGTGTCTCAGTCCTGCAGTTTAACATTAAATCATTTAAGATTTTAATATTAAATTTTTAAAAAACTATTTTTGTCTTTTTCTCTTAATCCAAATCTTTAGTCCCCTATTTCTCCTACTGAACCAAATGACTAATTCACCCTATTTCCTGCACTGTTGTTCCCATTACTTTCTCAATCCTTAAAGCTGATTGGCTACGTGGATAAACCATTGGTCCAGTCGTTCCCCAAGATCCCAGATGTCCTCTTCTCATGCGGTTATCAGCTTGCACTCCCAGAAACTTATAAGGCAAAAATTCTCAGCTGAAGGGCGAGAGAAAGTCTGACTAATGAGGCACACCTCAAGATAATTATTAAATGGGAGGCTGCATAGTGATTGTCAGTCAAAAAGATAAGAGTTGGCAACAGTATTTAGAAAGTCTTGAAAATGAAATTCAAATTGTATCCCACAACCCCAATACATCACTGCCCTGAAATAGCTTGTTTCCAACTTTAAAAGTTATCTCATTTTGCACTGATGGTTCATTGAGCTTTTATGACTGCAGTACTTGCCAATACAAATCCCAACTCTATGTGTCTGCCAGTGATTAACAATAAACAATATCACTGAAAATGCAACTTAAAATACAATGCAATTTATCTGTGATGAGAAATTTCTAACAGTAGTAAACTTTAAATTTGGTAAACATCTTTATAGTATTAATGACAAAAAAATGCACACAGCTCTTTAGTTCCACAAGCATTTCCTGAAACATTGTTAATCGGGTGACAACATACAAATTCTGATGAAATATTAACTGTTTCTCTCTCCACAGATGCTGTCTGATCCGAGTATTTCCAGCATTTTCTGTTTTAAGTGACAGAAGTGTACAGCGATAAAGTTCAGAATTTCCAAATCAATGCATTACTGGTCTCAACCATTCCAATAAGGAACTCGTGAAAAAAAAGAGGGGGCTGGGGGAAAAGTGACCATTGATTGTTCCTCAAAAATGCTAAGACATAGAGCAGTACTGGGAGAGAGTCATCATGTACACTCCACTAAAGATGATGCAAGGGACATGGAACTATCAGAAGTGTATTTTTTTTAAAGTCTGTTTGTTTAAAATTGGCTACAGAATGAAAAACAAATGTATCTGTATAAACTATTCATAATAAAACTTTAAACTAAACTAATCAATGTACATGTACTAGCTGATCTTCCAGGACCTGGCTCAATTTGAGCCAGAAGCTAGGTACTCAACTCTTTTCTGGGATGAAGGACTTACCTTACAAAGAAAGGTTGAACAGGTTGGGCCTATACCCGTTGAAGTTTGGAAGAATGAGAGGTGAACCTATTGAAACATAAGATCCTGAGGGGACTTGATAAGGTAGCTACCAGGAGGATATTTCCACTTGTGGGGGAGGCTAGATGCAGAGGGCACAGCTTAAGAATAAGAGATCTCCTTTTAAGACTGAGATGAGATTTATTTTCCTCTGAGGGTCGTTAGCAGGTGGAATTCTCTTCCAAAGAGAGCAATAGAGGATGGGTCATTGAGTTTATTCAAGGCAGAGTTAGACAGATTTTTGATAGACAAGGGAGTCGAGGATTATTGGAATGGGGTGGGGGGCTGCAGACAGTAGAGTGAGATTGAGATCACAATCAGGTCAGCCATGATTTTATTGAATGGCAGAGGAGGCTCGAAGGACTGAATGACCTATTCCTGCCCCAGACTCCTTTGTTCCTATGGACAAGGAGAGGCATCGGAGATGGAGAGTCATAGAGTCAGGGGTCTAAAGCACAGAAAAGGGCCCTTCGGCCCATCAAGTCTGCGCCGGTCAAACAAGTACCTAACTATTCTAATCCCATTTTCCAGCACTAGGCCCATAGCTTTGTATGCCATGGCATCGCAAGTGCACATCCAAATACTTAAATGTTATGAGGGTTTCTGCCTCTACCACCCTTTCAGACAGCGAGTTCCAGATTCCCACCACCCTCTGGGTGGAAAAATTCTTCCTCACATCCCTTCTAAACCACCTGCCCCTTACCTTAAATCTATGCCCCCTGTTTATTAATCCCGCCACAAGGGGAAAAGTTCCTTCCTCTCTACCCTATCTATGCCCCTCATAATTTTATACACCTTAATCATGTCCCCCCTCTATCTCCACTGCACCAAGGAAAATAACCTCAGTGTATCCAATCTCGCCTCATAATTAAAACCCACCAGCCCCAGGCAACATCCTGGTAAATCTCCTCTGCACTCTCCCTAGTGCAATCACATCCTTCCTATAATGCAGATTCCAGAACTGCACGCAATACTCTAGCTGTGGCCGAACCAATGTTTTATACAGTTCCAGCATAACCACCCGCTCTTATATTCTATGCCTCGGCTAATAAAGGAAAGTATCCCATATGCCTTCTCAACCACCTTATCTACCTGTCCCACTACCTTAAGGGACCGGTGGACATGTACATCAAGGTCCCTCTGATCCTCGGTACTTCCCAGAGTCCTACCATTCATCATGTATTCCCGTGCCTTGTTTGTCTTGCCCAAGTGCAACACCTCACACTTATTCAGATTAAATTCCATTTGCCACTGATCAGCCCATCTGACCAGCCTATTTCCTCCTGTAATCTAAGGCTATCCTCCTCATTATTTACCACCCCACCAATTTTCTTGTCATCTGCGAACTTACTGATCAACCCTCCTACATTCAAGTCTAAATCGTTTATATATACCACAAACAGCAAGGGACCCAACACTGATCCCTGTGGAACCCCAACGAACACAGGCATCCAGTCACAAAAACACCCCTCGACCATCACCCCCTACTTCCTGCCACTCAGCGAATTCTGAATCCAAATTGCCTTGGATCCCATAAGTTCTTACCTTCGTTATCAGTCTCCCATGCGGGACCTTATCAAAAGCCTTGCTGAAGTCCAAGTAAACTACATCAAATGCATTGCCCTCATCTACGCACCTGATCACCTCGTCAAAAAATTCAATCAAATTGGTCAGACATCACCTCCCGTTAACAAAACCACACTGACTGTCCTTGATTAATCCCTGCCTCTCCAACTGTAGATTAATTCTGTGTCTCAGAATTGCTTCCAATAGTTTCCCCACCACTGAGGTTAGACTGACTGGCCTGTAGTTCCCTGGTTTATCCCTTCCTCCTTTCTGGAATAATGGTACCACGTTGGCTGTCCTCCAGTCCTCTGGCACCTTTCCTGTGGCCAGACAGGTATTGAAAATTGCCAGCGCCCCTGTTATCTCCTCCCTTGCCTCAATCAACAGCCTGGGATACATTTCATCCGGGCCTGGAGATTTATCTACTTTTAAGCCTGCCAGACCACTTAGAACCTCCTCCCTTTCTATGCTAATTTCTTTAATTATATCACAGTCCTTCTGTCTGATTTCCATACCCATGTTGTCCCTCTCACTTGTGAACACCGACACAAAGTATTCATTTGGAACCCTACCTACATCTTCCGGCTCCACACACAAATTACCACTATGGTCCTTAATGGGCCCTACTCTTTCCCTAGTTATCCTCTTGCTCTTAATGTACTTGTAAAATAACTTTGGATTTTTCTTTATTTTACCTGCAAATGTCTTTTCATGCTCCTTTTTGTTCTCCTAATTTCCTTTTTAAGTTCCTCCCTACACATTCTATACTCCTCTAGGGCTTCCGCTATTTTGGGCCCAAGGTATCTGCCATAAGCCTCTCTTTTTCTCTTTATTCAATCCTGTATATCCCTTGACATCCACGGTTCCCTGGATTTGTTGACCCCCACCCTTTGTCTTTACTGGAATATGTTGGCCCTGTACTGTCTCTATTTACTTCTTGAATGAGTCCCACTTAGCTAAAGTAGCTGCTCCCAGTCTACTCTGGCCAAATCATATCTGATCTTAATAAAATCGACCCAATTTAGAACTCTGATTTCTGGCCCATCCTTGTCCTTTTCCATAACAACCTTGAATCTAACGGAGCAGACTGGTACAGAAGGTAGAAGTCGCACGGGATCAGAGGTGAGCTGGCAAGATGGATACAGAATTGGCTTGGTCATAGAAAACAGAGGGTAGCAGTGGAAGAGTGCTTTTCTGAATGGAGAGCTGTGACTAGTGGTGTTCCATAGGGATCAGTGCTGGGACCTTTGCTGTTTGTAGTATACGTAAATGATTTAGAGGAAAATGTAACTGGGCTAATTAATTAGTAAGTTTGCAGATGACACTAAGGTTGGAGGAGTTGCAGATAGTGAAGAGGATTGTCAAAGGATACAACGGGATATAGATCAGTTGGAGATTTGGGCGCAGAAATTGCAGATGAAGTTTAATCCAGACAAATGTGAGGTAATGCATTTTGGAAGGTCTAATACGTAGGAATTATACAGTAAATGGCACAACCCTTAAGTGCATCGATGGGCAGAGGGATCTGGGAGTACAGGTTCACAGGTCACTGAAAGTGGCAATACAGGCAGATAAGGTAGTCAGGAAGGCAAAAGACATGCAGCTGTATAGAACCTTGGTCAGGCCACACTTGGAATATTGCGTGCAATTCTGGTTGCCACATTACCAGAAGGATATGGAGGTGTTGGAGAAGGTGCAGAGGTGGTTTACCAGGATGCTGCCTGGTCTGGAGGTTATTAGCTATGAGGAGAGGTTGGGGAAACTCGGATTGTTCTCACTAGAGCGACGGAGATTGAGGGGCGACTTGATAGAAGTTTACAAAATTATGAGTGGCATGGACAGAGTAGATAGTCAGAAGATTTTTCCCAGGGTGGAAGAGTCAATTACATGGGGACATAGATTTAAGGTGAGAGGAGAAAACTTTAGAGATGTGCGGGGCAAGTTTTTTACGCAGAGGGTAGTGAGTGTCTGGAATTCGCTGCCAGAGGAGGTAGTGGAAGCAGGTAACATAGTGCTGTTTTAAGACGCAGCTTGATAAATACATGAATAGGATGGGAATAGAGGGATACGGACCCCGGAAGTGCAAAATGTTTTAGTTTGACAGGCAATATGATTGGTTTAGGCTTGGAGGGCCGAAGGCCCTGTTCCTGTGCTGTACTTTTCTTTGTGCTTCAGGGTTATGATCACTACCTGCAAAATGCTCCCCCACTGATACCTCTATCACTTGCCCGGTTTAATTCCCTAAAATTAAGTCCAGGACCGCCCCCTCTCTTACAGGACCTTCTATGTACAGGCTTAAAAAGCTCCCCTGGATGCATTTTAAGAATTCCACTCCCTCTAAACCAATCACACTATGACTAACCCAGTTAATGTTGGGGTGCCCCACTATTACTACCCTATTATTTTTACACTTCTCTGAAATTTGCCTACCTATCTGCTCTTCTATTTCTGACTGTTTGGGGGCCTATAGTACACTCCCAGCAATGTGATTGCTTCTTTTTTGTTTTTCAGTTCTACCCATGAGGCTTCATTTGAGCAGCCTTCTAAGATGTCATCCCTCCTTACTGATGTAATTGATTCCTTGATCAATATTACGATACCGCCTCCCCTTTTACCGCCTTCCCTGTCTCGCCTGAAGACTCTATATCCTGTAATATTGAGCTGCCAATCCTGCCCCGCTCTCAAACATGTCTCTGTGACAGCAATTACATCATACTTCCATGTGTTAATTTGTGCCCTCAACTCATCTGCCTTATTTGTCAGACTCATTGCATTAAAATAAATACCATCCAACCTTACCAAACTCCTTTGTGCCTTAACTGATCTATAATTTCTACGCCTTCCAGACTCACTTGCTCTCTCTTCTAATTTTGGCTGTGCATCTCCCCCTGCTGAACTTCCTCTCAGGATCCCATCCCTCTGCCAAGTTAGTTTAAACCATCCCCAACAGCACTAACAAACCTCCCCGCAAGGATATTGGTCCCATTCCAGTTCAGGTGCAACCCATCCGCCTTGTACAGGTTCCACCACCCCCAGAAACGGTCTCAATGTACCAGAAATCTAAAGCCCTCCCTCCTGCACCATCTCTCCAGCCATGCATTCATCTGGACTAACTTCCTATTTGTAACTGTAATTGTAATCCTCCCTTCAGTTCCTGCTCTTGTCCAGAAAAGCTACAAGAATCTCAAACCTGTTGGGACAATTACAGGGCATTGTAATGGTGAACGTATTATTCTGATGGCATATTATGGGGTAATTTAGATAATCAGGTTAAAATGGTGATCAAGGACAAAAAAAAGCAGAAGTATCACAGGAAGCAAGTGATAACACTTAAACACTTAATGACACAGGAATTCCACCTTACATGTAAAACTGTTCATATATGAAGTATATAATTTAACAAACATGAAAACAAACAGTATTAATAAATAAACAGTTGAAAACATATGGTCCGGTGGATTTGATACTTCAGAGAGCCAAACTCCCCCAAAGTGGAGATGGCAAGGCCCGAGTGCAACAAGGAACAAGTGCTAACTTGGCAATTTGGTGCAGAGGGGGAAAGAAGGTGATGCCTTTTATACTTTTGCTCAGCCTCCAGTCATAGTTCAAAGACATTAATGAGGTAAGCAGTTAGATGATTCGTGGGTGACTTTTAAGATTTTAACCCTCTAGTTTAAACAGTACTGGATTAAATTTATAGCTTAACTAGTTAAACTACTTAATATAACTATAGTTAACAGCTGATTGATATTTCTAAACTATATAAATAAAACACAATAAAGATGGCAGGGCAGGTGGTGTGTTGGCACTGTAGCATGTGGGGCCTGGTGGCAAACAGATCTGCAGTTACTTGTTTGCAGCTTGAGGATCTTTGGCTCATAGATGATGAGCTGGATTCCCAGCTTCAGACACTGCAAAGCATCAGGGAGGGGTAAAGTTACCTGGACACTTTGTTCCAGGAGGCAGTTCCACTACTTAGGGTAGGTGCTTCTGACTTGGTCTATGGTCAGGGACAGGAGGGTGTTACTGTGACTGAGGCAAGTATGGGGACCCAGAAGGTAGCAATGAAGGAGCCTCAGCCCTGCAATTGTCCAACAGGTTTGAGGTTCTTGTAGCTTTTCTGGATGAGAGCAGGAAGTGCAGAGAGGATGAGCAAACTGACCACAGTACTGTGGTGCAGGGCATCATTCTAGCGGGTGGAGTAAAAAGGAACGTAGTTATAGTAAGTATGGTTAGACAGTATAGTTACGGGGATAGATACAGTTCTCAGCAGCTGACAGTGGAAGTCCTGAAGATTGTGTTGCCTGCCCAATTCCAGGATATCTCCTCCAGGCTGGAGGGGAACTTGAATAGGAGGGGAATGATCCAATTGTCACGGTGCACGTGGATACCAATGACATAGATAGGACTGAGAAAGAGGTTGTTGAAGGAGTACGAGTAGCTAGGGGATAAAATATAAAGCAGGACCACAAAGATAATAATCTCTGGATTACTACCTGAGCCACAAACAAACTGGCTTAGAGTGGATAAGACTAGTTCAGCTGCATGTGTGGTACAAAGATTTATGTAGGAGAAATGGGATTTTGGTTCATGCGGTACTGGCACCAATGCTGGGGGGGGTGGGGAAGGGGGAGCTGTACCATTGGGACGGCCTTCACCTGAACCACACAGAAACCAGTGTCCTGGAAAGTTGTATAACTAGGACTGTAGAGAGAATTTTAAACTAAATAATGGGGGAGGTCAGGGTTCACATTTGAGAGTAAACTAGCCAGGAAAATAAAAATGGATTGTAAGAGCTTTTATAAATATATAAAAAGGAAGAGAGTAGCTAAAGTAAATATTGTTCCCTTATAAGCAGAGACAGGAGAATTTATCATAGGAAATGGCAGGGAAATTGAACTAATATTTATGTCTGTCTTCACAGTAGAAGGCACAAGTTACATAGCTGAAATAGAAAGTAACCAAGGGGCTAATAAGAGTGAGGAAATTAAGGTGATTAATATCAGCAGAAAAAGGTACTGGAGAAACTCAAGGGACTAAAATCAGTCAAATCCCCAGGAACTGACGGCCTACATCCTAGGATTCTAAAGGAGTTACCTGCAGAGATAGCAGATGCGCTGGCTATGATTTTTCAAAATTCCCTAGATGCGGGAACAATTCAAGCAGATTGGAAGTTAGCAAATGTCAAGAAAGGATGGAGAGAGAAGACAGGCCAGTTAGCCCGATATCAGTACTGGAATCTATTATTAAGAAAATCTTAACAATGCACTTAGAAAGCACAGGATGATTAGAACAAGTCAACATGGTTTTACAAAAGGGAAATCATGTTTGATAATTTTTTTTGAAAAGAGGTTTTTCAGAATGTAACTAGTAGGATAAAGGGGAACTAGTGGATGTAGTATACTTTGATTTCCAAAATGCATTCGATAAGGTCCTTAGAAAAGGTTAATATACAAGATAAAGGCTCGTGAAGTTGAGGGTGATTATACTATCATGGATAGAGGATTGGTTAATGGACAGGAAGCAAACAGTAGTGGCAATGATACATTTTCAAGTTGACCAGGTATGACTAATGGAGTGCCAGAAGGATTAGCACTGGGGCCTCTGCTATTTACAATCTATATTAAATCTCAGACAAAGAGACAGAGAGCAATGGTTTAGGTGAAAGTAATATATCCAAGTTTGCTAATGATACAAAGCTAGGTGGTAATGCAAGCTGTGAGACAGACATCACAAGGCTGCAAAGAGATATAGACAGGTTGAGTGAGTGGACAAGGGGGCTAATGGAATATAATGTGGGGAAGTATGAGGTTATTCACTTTTGTCGTTAATAGAAAAGCAGATTTTTTTTTAAAAGCATGATACTTGTAAATGCTGATGTTCAGAGGACTTGGATGTAGTCAAACAAAGAACAAGGAAGTTAGGTACTTGTTTGACCGGCGCAGACTTGATGTGCCGAAGGGCCTTTTTCTGTGCTGTAGACCTCTAAGACTCTTGGCAAAGTTAGCAGCCAGGTACAACATGCAATTAGTAAAACAAATGGCATGTTGACCTCTAGTGCAAGGGGATTGGAGTACAAAAATAAAGAAGTCATGCTACAAGTGTACTGGGCTTTGGTGAGACCACAGCTGGAATACTGTATACAATTTTGGTCTCATATTTAAGGAAGAACATACTTGTATTGGAGGCAGCACAACAAAGGTTCACAAGATTGGTCCCTGTGATGAGAGGGTTGTCCTATGTTGAGTAAATTGGCTCTATATTCTCTGGAATTTAGAAGAATGAGAGGTTATCTCATTGAAACATTCAAATTATGGAGGGGCTTGACAGCATAGACACTGAGATATTGTTTCCCTTGGCTGGAGAGTCTAGAACAAGAGGGCACAGCTTCAGGATAAGGGACTGTTCGTTTGGACTGAGATGAGGAAAAATTACTTCAAAGGATTGTGAATCTTTGGAATTCACGACCTGAGGGTTGTGTATGCGCCATCATTGAATATATTTAAGGCTGTGATGGACAGGTTCTTGGTGTCTCAGGGAATCAAGCAATACGTGGAGTAGGGCAGGAAAGTGGAGTCGAAGCCCATGATCATACTGAATGGCAGAGCAGGCTTCTCCTACACCTATTTCTTATGTTCTTATGTTATGTTGTGACAAACGCTAGTTTTTGACAAACTTGGATAGCAATGGCCTTGCCTTTGGAAGGGGCGGTGATGGGGGTAGAGAGGGGAATGAGAATGGTCACTTTGATGTTGCTCCATCAGTAATATTGTAAAAGCACTGCATGCAGAGGCTCATAGAATACATGTTGTATTATTTGATCAAACAGTCCACAATATTAATTACCATTTGCTTGAATATTCAACCACATATAAATTATTAAACTATTAATGGAAACAGCAAGAAAATTCCCAGCTGTTGATCAGAAATCTGGCAGGGATCTACAGGCAAATTGAGGATGTAAGCAGTAGTTGTGAGGTTCCTCAGGAGGAGTGAGCATACCAACACTGAAAAGGGGGAAAAACTACAAATTCAGAAAAGAATCTCAGCCCATTTGTTGATAAGTACCTTACAATGATGAGGGAATATAATTCCCTCAAGTGAGTGATGAAATGAAGAAAGAATACAAGGGTTAAGGGGTCAGATATTTTTGCATAAAAGTTTAAATATAAGAAATCTCATAAAATGAAACTCAGATGGTAAAGCAAAGGGCTCTAAAGATTTTGTTTGGATAGACCACTTGTTTATGCACAATGAACAGGATCAACCATATAAATAATGCGGCTACAAGAGCAGGTCAGAGGCTGGCAATTCTATGGCAAATAGCTCACCTCCTGGCTGCCCAAAGCCTGTCCACCAGCTACAAGGCACAAGTCAGAAGTGGGATGGAATACTCTCCACTCAGCCTGATGAGTTGCAGTTCCAACAACATTCAAGAGGCTTGACACCATCTAGAACAAAGCAGCCCACTTGACTGGCACCCTATCCACCACCGATGCACAGTGGCAGCAGTGTTTATCATCCACAAGATGCACTGCAGCAACTCACCAAAGCTCCTTCGACAGCACTTCCAAACCAGTGACCTCTACCACCTAGAAGGACAAGGGCAGCAGATGCATGGGAACACCATCAACTGCAAGGTCCCCTCCAAGCCACACACCATCCTGATTTGGAACTACATCGTCGTTCCTTCACTGTCGCTGGGTCAAAATCCTGGAACTCCCTCCCTAACAGCACTGTGGGTGTACCTACACCACCACCTTCTCAGGGGCAATTAGGGATGGGCAACAAATGCTGGCCAAGCCAGTGACTCCCACATCCTGTGAAAGAATAAAAAAAACTATAATGTGCAAAACAGCGAATATGATCCAAAGAATGGAAAAATAATTAGATACACATATATACTAACTAATCATGTGACAAAGAAGTCCAACAAGAAAGTTGATAAAGATGTAGTTGTACAATAGCAGTATTTTTTTTAACAAAGTTGAGATGGACAATGATTTTCTCATTTAAGTAATAACAAATATTTAATTAAAGATTATGCAACAACTGAAGACTTAGAAATAAATATTTTGATGGCAAGTTTTAACACTATATTTTTCTTTTGAGAAATGTATATAAGGCAGGACACCAAGGCTGAGTAATAATATAAATCAGGAATAACAACTTTTTATTTAACTAACACCCTCTGTGATTTTCCAAAAGAAAAATGGAATGTAGGAATTGCTGAACACATACATATGGAAACTAGCTTTTCAGGCCCAGAGTTTCCATTTCCCTACTGATTGGGACACGTATTAGGAAGGCAGATTTTCAGCCCACCCAAGCGAAAAGCTCCTGACAATGGTCAGCATCCTAGCCTCTAGATTATTTACACACAGATTCCCCAATCATCAGGTGGAATCACAATGAAATTTTCTTCCCCATCTTCAGCTTCTGCATTCCAGACTTCAGCTTTCAGAAAAAAAATTCAAATTCTCTCAAAGCTCGTCTAATTGCTGTTCCTTATGTCCAGTATTCAACTGATATGAATACCAGAAAATATAATTATGTATTTTCCTTTTTTCAATGGTGCAACGATCATCAAGCGACACAATATTAGCAGGCATATTCTGCACCACCAGGAGATTAGTAAATATGGGGAGGGCGGGGGCGGTGGGGATGCTCAAACACTTCCTCACTTGACCTACCTCAGATCTACTTGCGGGGGGAAAAAAATCACCTATGGAGCAGGTTTATATCTTTCCAGGTCTCAAATGAGCAGAACTGACAAACCACATTCCCTACATCCATCATGATCCTTCCTTATAAATTTCATAGGATCCAACCGGGTATACGAATTAAATCAGATTCATTTACAGGTACCAAATTTACAGGGATCAAATGATCATTTGAGAGGGTCCAGAGGAGGTTCACAAGAATGATCCCAGGAATGAAAGGTTTAACATGAGGAACGTTTGAGGACTCTGGGTCTATATTCGATGGAGTTAGAAAGATATGGGGGGATCTGATTGAAACTTACAGAATACTGAAAGGCCTGGATAGAGTGGACGTGGGGAAGATGTTTCCATTAGGAGAGACTAGGGCCCGAGGGCACAGCCTCAGAGTAAAGGGAAGACCTTTTAGAACAGAGATGAGGAGAAACTTCTTTAGCCGGAGTGGTGAATCTATGGAATTCATTGCCACAGAAGGCTGTGGAGGCCAGGTCATTGAGTGTATTTAAGACTGAGGTTGGTAGGTTCTTGATTGGTAAGGGGATCAAAGGTTACAGGGAGAAGGCAGGAGAATGGGGTTGAGAAAATTATCAGCCATGATTGAATGGTGGAGCAGACTTGATGGGCCGAATGGCCTAATTTCTGCTCCTATGTCTTTTGGTCTTACACCAGTGTGGTCCCATTAGCCAGCCCGTATATGATTTTTCAGTACAGCACCATTAAATGTCGTGTTTCATCTAATTCACACCACTACATAGGATAATTAGTGCGGGCAAGAATTTAATGGCAATTTCTAAGCACGTAAGGTAAATCATTCTTCCGTGAGCAGTATGTCATCTTTACTCCAGAAATATTACATCCCTTAAAAAGTGTCACTGATTACCCCAGCAATCTTCAAACCCATATTAAAATACTGATACTGACCCCCAATAAAGGTTAGGATTATTCAAGTTAAATTTGCATTGAAGTTTTATTTGCATAAAATGTAAATAACACATGGGCTTGGATCATTCTACAAAAACGTAAGCTGCTGCGTCTGCAACACGGAATCAAAGGTATCAGTTCCAGAAATGTTGACAAGTGCTAAAATTATGTTCAAGCCATCAGCGTTTTGTTAACTTAAAAAAAACAAGCAATCCCTTTTTCTCCCTCGGAACACGAGGAGCAGCCAAGCAATGGAACCTGTCATACAAACTACCGGCGCACGGAGTTCACTGTTTATCTCGGCACTGGACAGCACGAGCTGTGCATCACTCGCCTGCATCCAATCAGCGGCCAGGATCTCCCCGGGAGTACAGATTGACAGGGACTCTTGGCCAATCGGATGGAGGAAGGGGCGGGACGTTTTCAAAAAGCCGGACTAAAACCGTCAAAAGCACCAGATCGCAGGAGGACGGTTACGGTGACATGTTCGGGAAAAAAAAAGTTCTTGCTTTCTGTTTTCTAATTTTAAAAAAATCTTAATTGTTTCGGTCGACATAAAAAAATTATATATAATTTAAAGTCTTCATTAATTTAAAAAAAAGTTGAGTTCACGGTTTCAAATCCCGCGCCAAAACGCCCTTTGGCTGGAAAGGACAACAATGGCGGCTGGAGCCGTAGCTTGCGCAGTGAGTACAGCGCCAGCGGCCGCCACTTCTCCCTCTCTCCCCGCCCCCCCGGCCCACCCACCCCCCCTCTCTCACTCACCGACTCCTCTTCTTTCTCCATACCGGTCGGCATCTGCGGCACGGCCCTATTGATGGAGACGCAATCCTGAAGATCCGGCAGATCCTTCGCCCGGTAAATGGGGAGCGGCTTGGCGGCGTCCAGCGCCCGCGCTCGGAACGAGAGTTTACTCATGGTGCTGCGCGGAGGCCGGGAGAGGAATTTTAACCCCCGAAAATAAAATCCCCAATTATCGCCGCGAGGTTACTGCACACACCGCGCAGAAAAAGGAGCGGACCTCACTGGCACAAAGATGGCGTTTTAGACCAGTCTTAAATCGGCGGCGGGACGCCCGGAGCCGCTCATGGATGCGAGTTAAGGAGTCCGTCCCCTGGGTGGATAGGGCGCTCCTCGAAATGCCCCTCATGCCGACCGAGCCGAGCCCGAGAAACCGAAATTTGGCCGTCGGTCCGCGACATGCGCCACGGCAAACATGGCGGACATTAAAGCAGCAATCCCAGGGAGCCGCGCGCGCGCTTCCAGAACGTGGGGGGAGGGGTTGCGCGCGCACCATCATAACCCAGTCAAGTGCAAGATTCAGTCTGCTTAATGCAAACACACACAACACAAAACGCCTTGCAGATTAGCTTGTCTACCTCGTTTCTGAACATTCTCCTAATTTATGCCGTTTGCATACTCTTCCTTTAAATTAAATTCTGCGCATCCGGCAATGCTCCGTGGCAACCCGGGGATTCGGTCAAGCAGCCTTGGCTATCCAGTAAATTTTTCCCACTTTTCAGGTCTGCAGCATATCGATGAGTGAGCTTCTCGTCCTCATAAATGTTTCCTTAAGTGGAAGTTCGCCCTGCTTTAGAGGCTTGAAGACCACATGTTAAAGGAAAGTAAGTCGTACAGCTGCCAAATCCTTGTTTTATAATGTAATCTTTGCTAGACTTATCAACACCTATGGGGGGGAGGGGGGGGGGGGGAGGGGGGGGGATGCACAGAGCTCAATCTCTTTAAATGAGCATGTAATACATATCATTCTTTGTAAATTAACTGCCCCCAGCCTTCTGATTATGTTGCCAGCCCTGCGCCTCAAGAACTCATTTAAGACAAATGAAATATCTTTATTTTCAATAATTATAAAGTAGGTTTCATTTGGAAACCATTGTGATTGTCACTTGTATTGTTTGGATTGATCATTCCTCACTACAATCTTCTTTATCACCATCAATATTAATCTTATCATTACAACATCACCTTCCCCTGCCTAACTATTCATGAATAAACTAAAGAAAACTATTCTCTTCAAATCACAATAGAATATCAAAATTTTAAAATAAAGTTTACTTTCCAAACATAGCTATCAAAATCAGGCAAATATAGATATTTATGAAGAGATTGAATTGGATTGTTTCAAAGTTGTTAATTTCCCAGTCATCACAATATCAATTTTGGTACTGCCAAGCAGGGATAGTAGTAGCATAGTGGTGATGTTACTGGACTAGTAAACCAGAGACCTGGACTAATACTCTGGAGGCAAAAATTCAAATCCCAGTGTGGCAGCCGGGGAGCTTAAATTCAATTAATAAATCTGGATTACAATACTAACCTCATTAATAATGATCATGAAATTACTAATATAAAAACCCATCTGATTCACTAATGCCCTTCAGGAAAGAAAATCTGCCATTACTCCAGATGCACAACAGTGTGATTTACTCTTAATTGTCCTCTGAAATGGCCTAGCGTGCCACTCAGTTTAACAAACTGCTTGGAAAAAATGAGCCCAACATTGCCCTCATCCTAATATAAAAACAAAAAAACTGCGGATGCTGGAAATCCAAAACAAAAACAGAATTACCTGGAAAAACTCAGCAGGTCTGTCGCATCGGCGGAGAAGAAAAGAGTTGACGTTTCGAGTTGAAGGGTCATGAGGACTCGAAACGTCAACTCTTCTCCGCCGATGCTGCCAGACCTGCTGAGTTTTTCCAGGTAATTCTGTTTTTGTATTGCCCTTATCCTGATGGCCACCTTTATGTGTGGCTGCATCAAGCTGGGTGTAGACCCTCTATGCAAACACCAAGTATCACTGCATGCTGAGGTTCTACCTGTCCCTGGTGTTGCGTAGGATGGGTCTGGCCACGCTGCCGTGGAATGCTCCAAGTAGTTGGACCTGTCCCTCATGGAAAAATTTATGCAGAGAAACACCTTTGACCACAAGTCCATCAGGCAGTGGTCGGCACGTAACGTCTTAGTGTCCCTGCGGGAAAAAGATATGGTGAATCCTGTTGGATGGTTCCCCGAGCAAACTGTCAGTCATTTGGCAGAATGCCTCATCACCAGAACTTTCCAACAAGCACAAAGTGTGCTTGGCTGGTGGTGAGAAAGGCCCTGCCAGTCATATCCTTCCAACACGCCAGGAGCCTCACCCCCTCTGCATGTTGCCCTCGAGGTGGCTGTTGGGGGGAAGAGACCGTTGTTCACCTTGTGGTTTGTGCCTTTGCAAAGAAGATCTGGAGAGAGATGCAGGGGTTTCTGTTGAGGTTCATCCCGAGCAGCGCGGTGACCCAGGACTCTGTGCTCTACGGGCTGTTCCCAGGGACACACACCAAGAGAAACATCAACTGCAGCTGGAGGATCATCAACTCAGTGAAAGACTCTTTTTGGTCTGCCCGAAACTTGTTGGTCTTCCAGTACAAAGAGTTGTCCCCGACCAAGTGTTGCAGACTGGCACATTCCAAGGTCCAGGACTACGTGCTGAGGGACGCACTAAAGCTTGGGGCATCTGCCACGATGGGGAAAGGTTGCCGTCTAAGACCTTTTTGCCATAGTGCACCGACGGGCTGGGAAAGGTATAGAGCCCTCGAGCTGTATGGCTCACAGTGAATATATGCATTGAATACTAATTGTATTATAATTGTATTGAACAACATGATGTATGTTGATAACTCCAATACCACTGCACTGTCTGACTGTGCAATGACCATATTGAAATGACTGTAATATTCATTGCTCGTATTGAAGTACCTCATGATCCATGTGTAAAAGTTGAATTGGATTGCACTTTTCGTGATGGCAAATTAGAAATATTTTGTAATGTTCTTCCAGATATTTTATGAATAAAGTATTTTTTAAAAAAAAGTGTGTGTAGTACAACTGTTCATAGATGTTTCACCATCGCAATCTCAAGGGTAATCAGGGATGGGCAATAACATTGGCCTTGCCAGCAATGCTCGCATCCCAAGAACAAATAAAAAAAGAGACATTGAATTCTCCAAAATGAAGTATAGAACAGCAAAGATTCTTCTGCCCTGCTTTAATCTCAGAAGAATGCCAGCAGTGCACCAGTGTGGTGTTTCCATTATTTAAAAATATTTTATAAAACAGAAAGAAGTTGCATTTATATTGTGCCTTTCACACCCTGCTTAAAACCCAACTAGTTGACCAAGCTTTTGGTGACTACTTCTAATATATCTTCCTACGTTCAATATCCATTTATGTTTGATTACACTTCCATGAAACACCTTGAGATATTTTTCTGCATTAAAGATGCTATGTAATCGCAAATATTTGATCTTATCTATCACTGTAAACGTCACAAGCTGTTTCCAGATTCTCTGTGAACTAGGATGTCCATCTTTCGAGATGCAGCCGTTCAGATTTATCTGATATTTCTGAAGTCCAAGCCATGGAGGTGGTGGGTCAACATCCTGGTCCCTTGTTTGCTCCATAGGCTGATGTAGCTCTTGATCCAAAGTGGTGCTTTATGGAGGCATACAAAAAGCTATTTTTCAAATTATTGAAGTGCAAACATTTTAAAATAATGTCCACTACATTTGACTGAAATGTTAAAATACAAAGTGAAAAGAAAAATCAAAATGATGGAAATCTGACACTGAGGAAATGTTGGAAATATATAACAGGTCATATCCTTCCAACACGCATATATAACTTGCATAAAATTAAAAATGAGCTCATGTTACTTAAATATGTAATTTTCATTAAAACTGAATACTTATAAAATATTGTTGCCTGTCAGTTTCTTATATAAGAATACTAATACAACATATTAATACAACATATTACCTTGTTAATAGCGCTTTGTATTTTTTTTGTTTGCATATACATAATCCAAATTATAACAAGAATGCATTACTAGAATAACTGCAAAACATTAGTAAGCACTTTAAACCTGACTATATGAAATTTATACCTGTCTCTAGCTTTAACAAGATCAATTATATCCACGTTCTTACTCTATACACAGCCCTTGGATTTAGTACTTTGGGCCTTAAATTCCTTATATCATTTTAATAATACTTCAGTTTGTGGTTTTTAAAAAATTCTTAGTGTGGTTTTTGATCATTTCTTCTAGTGTAAATTTCCAAATTGCTTTATACAGTTCAGCTGTCCCAAATTAATTTTACCTCGGGCTAGTAATGACTTCCAACAAGAAGTGTTGGGCCTGTTGTGGTAAGGGAATGGGTGAGTTACCTCTGAAGGCTCAATCGTTGCTAGAAATTCACCCAAATTTTTGAAATCAGGTCTGAGGTTGAACCTCAGTCCTCCCTATTAGGGCACATCCTGCCTACATGCTGTTGGTTATCCGCCTAAAGGCAAATCCTTTCTAATCTCTACCACATTGTTTCCTAAAAGGCTCTAGAGTCTATTCCCAAGAGAAACAATCAATGAACATAAGACATAGGAGCAGAAATTAGGCCATTCGGCCCATCCAGTCTGCTCTGCCATTCAATCATGGCTGATAAGTTTCTCAACCCCATTCTCCCGCCTTCTCCCCATAACCTTTGATCCCCTTACCAATCAAGAACCTATGCTTCATCAATTAACTCCAATAAAAGATGGGAAATATATGATTAATAAGGGAAAGATTGAAATAGTCAAATGATCCATGCCCTGCTTGAACCATGGAAGTGTAATTTGCAGGAAAACAACCTGTGAAACATGAATAATGTTAGTGGTGAAGTAGGGTAGATATCTTAGGTTTTATGCAGTTATCTTTGGAAATTGGAGGAAATTTATACCATTTTCTCTTAAGAGACAGGTTGTGCAACATCCATCAGTTGTGATGGAATGGACTTAATGAGCCAAATGCCCTTTCTTCAGCTCATGTGTTGCTTTGATCCCAAACAAATGTTACTGAGATAAACTGATCCTTGAAATTTGAAATAAGCTTCGCTCTTGTGCATAGAGAAATTAGCTTTCACCATGGAAATACCAAAACATTCATTACAGTTTATGCTGTGTTGAGGGGGGAGGGGGGGGGGCGGTGGGGGGGAGGCCCTTCTGTGTACAATGTAACAACTTATTTTCCAAATAATGGAAACCGACAGCCCTTAACAACACAGCCTATCCCTGTCTTAATAACTTTAACTCACTGGCTCCCCCTGGAGCTAGAGTGTGATACTTAGTTTTGATATTGAGGTAAGATTTCCATAGAGGAAGTCTTTACTCATTGTGAGCAAATGTCTTATGGTTGTGTATTTTTTTAAACACTCCTTTGAGAAGTTGCAGAACATCAGTTTTCCAGCTGTTACATGAAAAAGGTGGATTTTGCATGCTGAAAAATGTCAGCAGTCAGCAGTGAACATCAACAATTTGTATTTACATAGAATCTTTATTGTAGAAGAATGTCGCAAAATTCATAGAGGCATGAGAAAAACTGATGCCCAAAAGGAGAGAAAGGTTCAGAGACACGAGGTGAGTCAATTAAACAAACAGTTAAGAGGGCAAATGGTATGTTGGCCTTTATTACAAGAGGATTTAAGTGTAGGACTAAAGATGTCTTACTGCAATTATATAGAGCCTTAGTGAGACTGCACCTGGAGTATTGTATGCAGGTTTGGTCTCCTTACCAAAGGAAAGATATTCTTGCCATAAAGGGGTACAATGAAGATTCACCAAACTAGTTTCTGGGATGGATATTAAATAGACTGGGCCTTTATTCTCTGGAGTTTAGAAGAATGAGAGGTTATCTCATTCAAACATACAAAATTCGTACAGGGCTCAACGGTAGATGCAGGAAGAATGTTTTACCCTGGCTAGGGGGTAATCTAGAACCAGGAGACACAGTCTCAGACTAAGAGACAGGCCATTTAGGACTGAGATGAAGAGGAATTTCTTTAATCAGAGAATGGTGAATCTTTGGAATTCTCTGCTCTAGAGGGCTGTGGAGGCTCAGACATTGAGTATGTGCAAGACTGAAATTGATAGATTTCTACATTTCAAAAACATCAAGGGATATGAGGATAGTGCAGGAAAATGGTGTTGAAGTAGAAGATCAGCTATGATCTCATTGGCTCTAAGGGCTCAATGGCCTACTGCTTCTATTTATATCTTACGAAGTATCTTAAAGGAGAGAAAGATGAAGAGATGCATGGATTTAGGGAGGGAATTTCAGAGTGGCATCTAGGTGGCTGAAAGTATGCATACAATGGGAGGGGTGGATGGACAAGAAACACCCAGTTTGGATTTAGTACTGAGATTTGTATTGACATACATAACTCAGTTTTAGGAAGATTGGGGAAAAGGTAGCATAATGGTAATGTAACTGGACTAGTAATCCAGAGACCCAGGCTAATGCTTTGGGGACATAAGACCATAAGACATAGGAGCAGAAATTAGGCCATTCAACCCATCCAGTCTGCTCTGCCATTCAATCATGGCTGATAAGTTTCTCAACTCCATTCTCCTGCCTTCTCCCCGTAACCTTTGATCCCCTTAACAATCAAGAACCTATCTATCTCGGTATTAAATACACTCAATGACCTGGCCTCCACAGCTTTCTGTGGCAATGAATTCCATAGATTCACCACTCTCTGACTAAAGACGTTTCTCTTCATCTCTGTTCTAAAAGGTCTTCCCTTTACTCTGAGGCTGTGCCCTCGGGTCCTAGTCTGTCCTACTAATGGAAACATATTCCTCATGTCCACTCTATCCAGGCCTTTCAGTATTCTGTAAGTTTCAGTCAGATCCCCCTCATACTTCTAAACTCCATCGAATATAGACCCAGAGTCCTCAAACATTCCTCATATGTTAAGCCTTTCATTCCTGGGATTGTTCTCGTGAACCTCCTCTGGACCCTCTCCAGGGCCAGAACATCCTTCCTGAGATACGGGGCCCAAAATTGCTCACAATATTCTAAATGTGGTCTGACCAGAGCCTTATAAAGCCTCAGCAGCACATCCTTGCTTTTATATTCTAGTCCTCTTGAAATAAACGCCAACATTGCATTTACCTTTCTAACTACCAACTCAACCTGCAAGTTAACCTTAAGAGAATCCTGGACTAGGCATCCCAAGTCCCTTTGCACTCCAGATTTCTGAATTCTCTCCCCATTTAGAAAATAGTCTATGCCTCTATTCTTCCTACCAAAGTGCATGACCTCACACTTCCCCACATTGTATTCCATCTGCCACTTCTTTGCCAATTCTCCTAACCTGTCCAAATGCTTCTGCAGCCTCCCACCTCCTCAATACTACCTGTCCCTCCACCTATCTTTGTATCATCAGCAAACTTAGCCAGGATGCCCTCAGTTCCTTCATCTAGATCATTAATGTATAAAGTGAAAAGTTGTGGTCCCAACACTGATCCCTGCGGAACTCCGCTATTCACTGGCCGCCATCCTGAGAAGGACCCCCTTATCCCCACTCTCTGCCTCCTGCCAGACAGCCAATCTTCTATCCATGCTAGTACCTTGTCTCTAACACCATGGGCTCTTATCTTACTGAGCAGCCTCCTGTGCGGCACCTTGTCAAAGGCCTTCTGGAAGTCCAAGTAGATAACATCCATTGGCTCTCCTTTGTCTAACCTACTCATTACCTCCTCAAAGAATTCTAACAGATTTGTCAGGCAGGACCTCCCCTTGATGAAATCATGCTGACTTTGCCCTATTTTACCATGCACTTCCAAGTATTCTGAAATCTCATCCTTAATAATGGACTCTAAAATCTTACCAGTGACCGAGATCAGGCTAATCGGCCTATAATTTCCCGTCTTTTGCCTCACTCCCTTCTTAAACAGGGGGGTTACATTAGCGATTTTCCAGTCCTCTGGAACCCTCCCTGACTCAAGTGATTCCTGAAAGATCACCACTAATTCCTCCACTATCTCTTCAGCTATCTCCTTCAGAACTCTGGGGTGTAATCCATCTGGTCCAGGTGATTTATCCACCTTCCGACTTTTCAGTTTTCCTAGCATCTTCTTCTTGGGAATGGCCACCATACTCACTTCTGCCCTCCTATTCTCTTGAACTTTGGGGATGTTACTCGTGTCTTCCACCGGGAAGACTGACGCAAGTTACCTATTCAGTTCCTCCGCCATTTCTTTGTTCTCCACTACTTCTCCAGCGTCATTTGCCAACGGCCCAATGTCCACTTTTGCCTCTCTCTTACCCTTTATATATCTAAAAAAATTCTTGCAATCTTCTTTCATATTACTGACTAGTTTACCCTCACATTTAATCTTCTCCCTCCTTATTTCTTTTTTAGTTGTCCTCTGTTGGTCTTTGTAGACCTCCCAATCCCCTGGTTTCGCCGCATTGTATGCTTTCTCTTTAGCTTTTAAGCTGTCCCTAACTTCCCTTGTCAGCCATGGTTGCCTCATCCTCCCTTTAGTATGCTTCTTCTTCCTAGGGATGAATTTTTGCTGTGTCTCCCAAATTACTCCCAGAAATTCCTGCCGTTGCTGTTTCACTGTCTTTCCTGCTAGGCTCATCTCCCAGTCAATTCTGGCCAGGTCCTCCCTCATGCTTCTGTAGTTGACTTTATTCAACTGTAGTACCATGACATCTGATTCCAGCTTGCTCCTCTCAAATTGCAGGGTAACTTCTATCATATTATGGTCACTTCCTCCTAAGGGTTCCTTCACCTTAAGCTCCCTTACCAAATCTGCCTCATTATGCATCACTAAATCTAGAATTGCCTGTTCCCTAGTGGGCTCCACCACAAGCTGCTCCAAAAAGCCATCTCATAGACATTCCACAAATTCATTTTCTTGGAATCCACTACCAACCTGATTTTCCCAGTCTACCTGCATATTGAAATCCCCCATGATCACTGTAACCTTGCCTTTCTTACACGCCTTTTCTATCTCCTGGTGTATCTTGTACCCCACATCCTGACTACTGTTCGGAGGCCTGTACATAACTCCCATTATGGTTTTTTACTTTTGGAGTTCCTCAACTCTACCCACACAGCTTCTACGTCATCTGATCCTACGTCATTTCTTGCTATCGATTTAAGTTCATTTCTTACTAACAAAGCAACCCCACCCCCTCTGCCAACCCGCCTATCTTTTCGATAGGATGTATATCCTTGGATATTTAGCTCCCAGTCCTGATCCCGTAGCAGCCATGTCTCCGTGATGCCCACCACATCATACCTGTCAATTTCAATCTGCGCCACAAGCTCATTTACCTTATTTCGTATACTGCGTGCATTCAGATACAACACCTTCAGTCCTGTATTTCCCGTCCCCTTTCTCATTGTCGTCCCTTTATCTGATATGTTTGAAGTTAGATTCCTAGCCCTTTCCAAACACTCTGTCCTATTTTGTGTTCTGGGTACTTTAATAGCCTCTCCTGGGCTCTCCTTTCTTTTGAGTTTTTTCATAATTTTCCATGAAGTTGAATCCCCCCCGCCCCCCGCTACTCCCCAATAACCTGCTGCTTTGTTTCCCATTAGTCATACTTCTTGGAGTTTTACCCCCCCTCCACTTTCTAGTTTAAAGTCCTGTTGACCACCCTATTTACCCTTTTCGCTAGAATATTGGTCCCAGTTCAGTTCAGGTGGAGACCGTCCCAACGGTACAGATCCCTCCTGTTCCAATACTGATACCAGTGCCCCACGAAATTGAACCCCTCTTTCCCGCACCACTCCTTTAGCCACATGTTCACTTCCCTTATTCTCGCGTCCCTATGCCAATTTGCACGTGGCTCGGGTAGTAATCCGGAGATTATAACCCTTGAGGACCTGTTCTTTAATTTGGTTCCTAGTTCCTGATAATCCCCAAACAGGTCCTCTTTCCTAGTCTTACCTATGTTATTTGTCCCAATGTGGACCACAACAACTGGATCCACCTCCTCCCTCTCCAATATCCTTTCAAGCCGGTCAGAGATGTCCCTCACCCTGGCACCGGGCAGGCAACATACCATGCAGGACTCTCAATCCTGCCTACAAAGGGTGCTATCAATTCCCCTAATTATAAAATCCCCTGCAACTACCACTTGTCTTTTTGCTCCCCCCTCTTGAATGGCCTCCTGTGCCACGGTGCCATGATCATCTGGCTCATCCTCCCTACAGCCCTGTTCCTCATCCACACAGGGAGCAAGTACCTCATACCTGTTGGACAAGGTCAAGAGCTGAGGCTCCTCTGTTCCTGAACACAGGATCCCTCTACCTGCCTCACTTGCAGTCACACCTTGCTGACTCTGACCACTGACCGAACTTGAGGTACTTAATCTACCGGGTGTGACCGCCTCCTGAAACAAAGCGTCCAGGTAACTCTCCCCCTCCCGGATGTGCCGCAGCGTCCGGAGCCTGGACTCCAGCTCATCAATTCTGAGCCGGGGTTCCTCCAGCAACCAACACTTAATGCAGACGTGGTCACATGAGTTCAAATCCCACCGGAGTTGTTGGCGGAATTTAAATTCAATTAATAAATTTGGAATGTAAAGCTAGCCTCAGTAATGGTGACCATGAAACCATCATCAATTGTAGTAAAAACCCATCTTGTTTACTAACTTCCTTTAGGGAAGAAAATCTGCCATCCTTACCCAGTCTGGCCTACATGTGACTCCAGACCCACAGCAATGTGGTTGACTCTTAACTGCCCTCTGAAATGGCTCAGTTCAAAGGGCAATAAGGATGGGCAACAAATGCTGGCCTTGCCAGCAATACCCATATCCCATGAAAGAATAAAGAAAAAAAATTACCAGTCATAGGGAAGCAGAAGTGAACTTTATGAACATTACATTGGAATTTGGAGTTATTACAAATGAGCTGTTTGGCTTTAGAATAAATAAAAATCATAATGAATATGAAAAGTAATACAGTGTAGATTAAGTAGTTGAAAAAAATTACATAGAACCATATAGAATTAACAGCATAGAAACAGGGCATTTGGCCCAACTTGTCTATACTGGTGCTTAAGTTCCACATGAGGCCTTACTTTATCTAATCCTACACCATACCCTTCTATTACTTATGTACTCCCTTATGTACTTATCCAGCTTCCCCTCAACAGATCTGGATAATTCTTTGGTTGGGCACAACCAAAGTTGGAAGTATTAGAGATAATGTATAGTAGAATGAGCAAATATTTCACACATTCACTGTCTAGGCTCATCTAAAGTACAGGGTTTGTGTCTCTGACATTGGTAGTAGCTCCTTTCTCATGACGATTTAAGTTCATGTTGTTTCCATGTCCTTAGTTAAAAGATGGCACAATTGATTCAATCTTGGAAACTTTATCAAAAACATAGTTGCTGACTTCTGATAGTGTCTCTGGTTTTGGAATACCAGTAGGTGTAAATTGTAGACTCAGAAGAAATTTTCTATCATATTGCTTTTTACTCTCTGCATTCAGTATTTCTCTTTGTTTCCTTTAGAATCAGTCTGTGAACCACTCAGCCCAAGTTTTGTTTGACCTCCATTTTTTTTCGTGGCTGCAAGTTTTTTTAATGTCTAAATCTGCAAAAAATGTTATAGCTAGGCAATCACCCAAGCTCTCTTTCTCCTGTTTAAATGCAAGATTATAGTTCTCCTTCAGTGCTTTAAGAATCCTGTTGAGATTATGTTTATCTTCAAACAAAAATTTTTAATCATATATTTCTTAATTAGCTCTCACAGTTCTTTGCACTCTTTCTGAATTTCATATTCTCATTCCATTCAAGCTCTGTCCAACTCTTCCCAAGCAAGAGCCACAGCTTCATCATTTCTACTACAGAACTTTAGTGCAGCCCTGTAATTCCACTGCATTGGCATTATCTACAAACAAGTCCTTTTGCTTCAAAGCACTGCCTTTCTTTGGTTATCTATCAGTCTGAAGCACTGCTGCTGTTTTGTGTTTTGACACCTGTGGCTTAGGATCTGCAGGAAAGTTCAAAGTAGACAGATTCAGTTCATTTGCATTTGACTTTAACTCTTTATTGTCAGTCAGAGGTTTCAAGGGTTCTTTATTCTCAAATGTCTGAGCTTTGATTCTTTGGACACATCTTTAGTTGAAACAATATTTTCTACAGCAGTATTACAAATAGTCCTTGATTCCTTCAGTACGTTGTCAATTTCAGTAGATTAGCCTTCCATAACAGGAGATGCACACACCTTATCCCCAGAGGTCTTTCCCCTAATATGAAATCAACATGATTATTAAGCAATTCGGACACTATTCCAACAATAGCAGACCTATTGATTAAAGCACAGTTTAACTTCACTCTATACAATAGAACAGGTGCACAATTGCATCAATATCCTGTATCAACGCTCTTTTATTTAACAAACTCTGAAGAAAATATGCTAACATCAGCTTTTGATATCAATCCCGAATTTGTATCCCTAAGGATAATAATCTTTTTGGGTCCTTTATCAGACAAAAATGCGAGTTGTTAAGGTCTGGAATGCATTGCCTGAGAATCTGGTGGAGGCAAGTTTAATCGTGGCTTTCAAAAGGGAATTAGACTTATCTGAAAAGGAAGAATGTGCAGGGTTACGGGGAGGAGGCGGGAGAAGGCAGTAAGTGAATTATGGAGAGCTGGTGCAGATACAATAGTCCAAATGGCCTCCTACACACAGAATTCTGTGAAAAATTGAGTTACTTCACCCTCAAATATAAAACTCCTATAATCTTTTATATTTTGATTTACACCTGCTGTAATATATTATATGGAATTGGTTTTTCACCAGCATCATCTACAGGTACAGCATTCTCTGGAAAAACACTAGATACACTCACACAAGCTATTGGCTTTGGCCTTAACTCCAGCAATCCACTTTTACTTGCTGCCTTATGACAGTAACAACATGTTGGTCTCCTTGAATCATTCCTATCCTCTATACTCTATATATGCCTCTTTTACTACTTGGAGGAGCGTCTGCCCTTTCAGTTTTGCTTATCCCCTTCAAGGTGATTAGTGTTCTGTTCATTATCCACTCATTTATCTCTCAGGCTTCTGTGTGAGTTTGCAAACAATAGTTTGCTGCTCCCATGCACTTGTAGGATAAGTTGTAACTATAAGCTAAAATAGCAGTGTTTCTTATTTTAGAAAGTTTACAGTCTTCTAGGTGGGACCTGATTCCTAAAGGAGTACAGTTTTAAAAATTCTTCCAGTAACAATACTGCTCTAAGGTTTACAGAATCCTGCTCCAACTTCATTGACCTATACTATCAATCAGGCACCACTTTTTCTCTCTCAAATTCCACAAAAGTCTGATTTTGTCACTTCCTCAGGTTTCTACATTTTTGCTTATAAGCTTCTGGAACCGGCTCAAACACATTGGGCACAGCAGTCTTATGCATCTATTATGGACAGGGAAGAAGGGCAAACTGAATTCCTTTATTTTCTTGCCATCTGTTGATAAGCATAGGTATTTTAAATTTTTGAAATAGGCTTTGGCGTGTTTCCCCAAACCCTCTGTTTATGAAGTCAATTTAAAATTTCGCAGCAAAGTCTTTAGGGTTAAATAAGCAGTATTGTTTATTCATGCGTTCAAACCCGGGAGATGGTCATCGCAACTACATATGTACACACAAGCACACAAGGAGGAGATAGGAAAAAAAAGTGTTACAACTAAGAATAACTTAAAACAAAAAAACAAAGATATGGATATTAATTCACATGAATGTCAGAGTCCAATGAGGGTTCCTTCAAGTCGGAGTTACAGTTCAGGCGGGTTCAGCTAGCTGAAAGCAGGTGTTGCCAAATTCCTTCAAAGTCAATGATGGCACAGCAAGTTAAGGTTGGTAATCAGAGACTTGGTCCACTCTATAGGCGATGGCAGGAATCTTCCAGAGAACCAGGCTTTGAGGAGGTTTGGATTTGAGGCAGGCTTGGTTGTCAGCCTGGAGTCCTGCTTTGGCGTTGTCAGGCTAAATGCTTAACAGCAGACTGCCCTGGGAGTCCAAGAATGTAACATAAAAATTCTCCAAAGGTCAGAGGAGCTTAGGTCAATTGGTGTTGCCCATTAATTTGTCAGTTTCAGGTACAATCAGTTTCTATGTCTCTGGTCAAAATCCACTGTTCATTTTGGGAGATAGATGGTGGATATTAGCACCTCCGCAAGTATAATGAGTTTCAATGACTCTTTGTTCTAAGTCCAGGCTGGGGAGACAGACCATCTACTGCTCCCTTATTTTGTTGATTGTAATGGGTCCACACAATGATAGGTATGAGATTCCACAAGGATGAAGGTTGAGCTTTGTTCTGTAATTACTGTTGGAAGTTTCCAGAACTGTAGTCAACTTCCAAACCATGTGACCTGTAGCCATTTTTTAAATGATCAGAAAGTAAGGTTTGCTTTAAACAGTTTATGATTTCTTTCATGTCTTATGGCCTTGATGTCATAAGCTCCAGACTGTTCATCCAACAGGCTTGAATAAACCTTCAATGATTTTCCTATCAAAACACTTTGTAATAGAATTGTCAAAACTTCTTGTAGCCATTGTAACTTTGTAGCAATTTTCCCAAATGATATAAAATACATTTCAACTCCCTCATTGAACTAGGCGAATATTCCTTGCCAAATCAAAACCAAGAGATAAATCTGACTCATGGTCAATTCTACCCACTACTGCCTCTTCATGTATTCAAATCCTTTCCCTATCCAGTTCAACTTTTCTGGCTTTTCTTTCTCTGTATTTCAAGGCTTTTCCTTTCTTTTACTCTTTGAAATACTAATTCAAGTTTTTGCATTTCTCTTTTTTTCTCTTTTCTTTTTCCCTCTCTTTGGGTTCAAATTGCTTTATCTGTAGCTGAATCCTAGCTAACTCAAACTGCATTTTACCTGGATTACCTTTTTCTTCCTCAAGGTTCAAATTTTAAGCCAATACCTCAACTATCTCTGCTTTTGTAGCACCTACTTTTAAATCTTTTCTGCCACTGCTTTTAAATTAACCATTAAGTGCTGCAAGGCACTCAAAGACCAATCCTCTCTTTCGACCAAAGCTTCAGCAGTAGTCGTAGCCATTTTTACTTTTTCAGTAAATATAGCAAAAGTCACCGTGAAATCTTGTTCGTGTAAACTGGCCAAACCCAGTATATTTAGCTCTACCTGTGGATCTGAAATCCCGCAAAAATCCGCCAATTCTGTTAAAATCTCCTTGGAGATGGAAAACATTAAAAAGGGATTTGAATTTTCAGTTACTAGCTAAAAGAATTGCATGGCAAGATTTCACATTTTAACAAATTACTAAAAAAATCACTAAACACCATTTTCTTTTTATAGGCCATTTATACCTTAAACTTCAGAAAGGAATGTTCCCCTTTTATGATTATCACACATTGCACGCTCCTTGGAATTACAGTCCTTATAGCAAACCATCCACAGTTGCTCCCAGCTTTCAATGGGTTTCCGTATTGCTAATTAGTTGAGTAGTAACTTCAAGTGACCATCTTCAGGACTATCTCAGTTTTCGGAGAGTTTCTTAAATACACCACCAGCAGTAAAGCCCATTCTGATTTTTCTTTTGCCCCCTGGCCATGTCAGGACATACCACCCGGAGCCCTTAGAAGGATACATCTCTTCAACTAAAGACCATCTCCGTCCTGCATCTGCTGAAGTAGCTCACAAAGCCAAGCAGCCTCTTCTTCCTACTGACCACACCAAACTGTTGTCTTTGATATTCATTGATTTGTAGGGAAGTCTGTAACCTGATCTCAAAAATGGCTTCCTCTGCCTTCCTCCCCATATCAATGTGAAACACATTAACCTTGCATTCACATAGACATGCTGATTAGCTGTTTTTGACCTCAACTCCCTTTCATCTTAGAAATAAATGGACAGCTTACAACATGACTGTTTATAACCCAATACCTACACCACTGTTCTGGGACATTGGGGAGACTCAGAGTCTACTCAATGTTAACTCAGAGATTGCTGCCATTATCTACAAGCACAAATCCCTTGTGATTTATTCTCAATAAAACAAACTAAGCCTTCCTTTTATCTCTAACAATCAAACCACCCAGGCTTACTGTCAGGTAGACTTCAGAACAGGTCATATGGTCCCCTTCCTTTACTCTAAATTTAAAGCTACATTCCCAAAATATAATAATCTTATCAGTGTTATAATTGTAACACTTTAGGAAATCTAATTATATTACATCTACTCCATAACCTTATCTACCCTTTCTCTTGCTACCCTAACCAAACTTGTTCCATCTCCCTTTTTATAAAATGAATCACATTAGCTGTCTGCCAGTTCTCTTGCATAATTCCCTTTATTAATAAAAAAATAAAAACTTGCATTTATATAGTGCTTTTCATGACCAAAGCACCTTAAGCTAATGAAGTACTTTTTGAAGTGTAGTCACTGTTGTAAGTAGGAAATGTGGTGGCCAAATTGCGCAGAGCAAACTTCCACAAAAAGCAATGTGATAGTGACTAGACAATCTGTTTTTATGATGTTGATTGAGGGATAAATATTGGCCAAGACACCAGGGATAACTCCCCTACTCTTTGTCGATCCATGAGATCTTTTAAGTCCACCCAGGGAGGCATATGGGACTTCGCCTTACAGTCTCATCCAAAAGAATGCAAGCCTAACAGTACAACACTCACTCAGTACACCCCCACTACCCAACCATCCACCCGTTCCCCCCCCTCAATCAACACCTTGATTTTTGTGCTCAAGCCTTGAAGTAGAACTTGAACCTGCAAGCTTTTGTCTCAGAAGTGACAGTGCTACCAACTGAGCCATAGCTGATGCAATTTTTATATGTACGTGTAATAGTGCTTCGGCTATCTTTGCCCTAACTTCTAATATACGCAAGACCTGTTACTGGAAAAGAAGATATGAAACATTTGTGGTCAATACCATTTTTGTCAGAATTAGTTTATTTCCTAACTGTTATGCAATGTTGTGAGAGAGATTTTAATCATCTAGGTGGAATTGTTTTGTATGACATTTGATCCAAAATATGGATATACTTACTCTGGGCTGTGTTACCATATTGTCCTACATTAGTAGTTTCCTACCAGCAGTAACTTAAGCTAGCTAGTGATATATTGGATTAAATAATATTCATTTATCACCTTCACAAATAGGAATCTTGTAGTTGACATTTGTTATTGACAAATCTGTCTTAATTAGGGCTAGTGTTAAACAAGGGAAGCTGACATTGCAAAACCAGGTTGAGAAGAAAATCATGTTTTATGTGAATTGAGAATGTTAATGAGACAGGAGGACATACAGGGAATCCAAATAACACCTCAACACTAAGATTGTCCTGGTTACATGTGAAAATATAAAGAATAATCTTTTGACGGAGGTGGGCCCAAAACAAAGGGCGATAAATTCAAGAGACCGGTAATAAATCCAATTAGAAATTTAGAGGAAATTTCTTCACTCAATAGAGTGGTTAGAATGTGAATTCTCTACCACATGGTGCAATTGAGGCAAATAGCATTGATGGATTTAAGGGAATGCTGATGGGGTTAGATGAAGAGGAGTGGGAGGTGGCTTGTGTGGAGCATGAACACCAGCATAGGCTAATCAGGCCTAATGGCCTGTTTTTGTAAATTCTATGTAATGTAATAATGTAAACAATGCAGCATTAATATATGAGGTACTCTTCTGCATGGAATTTGTTAGATGTGTTCGGTTCCCAATTTTTCTCTTCGACATACCAGATTCTCATTCTGAGCACTTTCTCCTATGCAGCAATTACAATGCTGTGCCATAATTCAAACCCTGTAAAGATGTGGATAAATCAGCAGAGGAGATATAAAAACAAGACCTTGCTTAATTCTCCAACTAAAGCAAAATACTGTGCTCGCTGGAAATCTTAAATAAAAACAGAAACCGTTGGAAACACTCAGCAAGTCATGTAGCATCAATGGATAGATAAAGAGTTAATGTTTTAGTCCCCTGTCAGCATTCTGAACAGACTGTTCCCTCTGTAATACCCTGGTCCATTCCTCTATCATCCCCAACACGTCAGCCCCTTTTCATGGCACCTTATCATGCAATCGCAGGAGGTGTAACACCTGCCCCTTTACCTCCTCTCTCCTCACAGTCCATGGTCCTAAATACTCTTTCCAGGTGAAGCAGCGATTTACTTGAACTTCTTTCAATTAAGTCTACTGTATTCACTGCTCACAATACACTGGGGAGCCCAAACACAAACTGGGTGACCACTTTGCAAAACATCTCTACTCCTCCAGTCCGCAAACATTACTCCGACCTTCTGTCACTTGCAATTTCAATTCACCATCTTGCTCTCATGCTCACATTTCTGTCCTCGACTTGCTGCAATGATCCAGTGAAGCCCAATACAAGCTGAAGGAACAGGACCTCATCTTCTGATTAGACATGTTACAGCCTTCTGGACTCAACATTGAGTTCAACAACTTCAAACCATGAACTCTGTCCTCCATTTTGATTTCTGTCCTCCTCAAGTTTCAGTTTGTATCTGTCTTCATGTTGTTGCTTTCTGATAGAGCTGACATTTATTCTGACTCTGTTCTGAACCAATGTTTTGTTTCTTTACTACTACCACTACCACTCCCGGTGCCTTTTGTTCCTTGACATGTTTGGTATTTAATCTCCCCTGCTCTCTAACCTATTTCCAACCTTCCCTTTTGTTCCACCTGACACTCGCCCTTTTTTCAACAGCATAAAACCCATCACATTTCTACCTCTCTTCAGTGCCAAGAATAGTCATATTGGACTTGAAACGTAATTCTGTTTCTCATTCCACAGATGCTGCCAGGCCTGCTGAGTTTTCCCATCACTTTCTGTTCTTATTATGTTTTAGGTCAGTGACCAGTTCAGAAACATTGGACCAGAATTTGCTGGGATCGGGTATTTAGTGTGTGTCTGGTTAGTTAGAACTTTGCCTGCACCCTTCAGCTCACAAAATGGTTTCTCAGTAATTTGCTATAAATGCGAACTGAAAATGGCATTGCCAGGGCAATGAGGCCTTGGTGAACGACGAGACCAGCAGACTATCTCCTTACCAATGAGATTCCAAACCTGCAACCTCTACCAAGTAGAAGGACAAAAGCAGCAGATGCATGGGAACACCACCACCTGTAAGTTCCCCTTCAAGTCACACACCATCCTGACTTGGAACTATATCGCAGTTCCTTCACAGTCACTGGGTCAAAATCCTGAAACTCCCTTCCTAACAGCACTGTGGATGTTGTAGCGGTTCAAGAAGACAGCATACCATGATCTTATCAAGGGCAATTAGGGATGGGCAATAAATTCTAGCCTAGCCAGCAACACCCACATCCCATGAACGAATAAAAAAAATTCAAGGATTGAGAAATAAACACAGAGAGGGATTAGGAGGGTGAATTAGATAGAGTGACTTCATTGTCAAATCAGGTTCAGAAAGAAATAAAGATGGAAAGAAAGATTGGATTATGGGAGAGGGTCAAGAGAAAGGACAAGTAAGAAACATCAGCAATTCACTACTTGAATGAGACTTCACACTTTAAATTGTTAATTTTCTGTGCAGAGAGATTTGTTGGCGGTCATTAACAATTACGTTGTTAAAAGGATACTTATTAATTACTAGACTCAAATTTCTGTGATATTTAATGGACAATTAATGTGCAAATGCAACAACATGGAACTCACGGAAAGATTAAGGGTAAAGTTCATGAAGCTATCAAAAGAACAGCAAAATCATCAAACAATTTCTAGCAATTTGCAAGGAATCTCTTCCTCACCATAAAGTGTCTCTAATTAATAATAGCATGTATCTTTCACACACTTACATTTTTCAGCAAATTCCAGTATGTTAACTTGATTTCTCTACAAGTGTTGCCTGACCGACTTTACATTTCTATTTTTATTTGCTTCATCTTCTTTTGACTATACCCTGTGTTTAAACTTAAGTATTGTAGAGGCTATTTGCTGAGTGTTGGTAATTATGTCAACTAACTACCATTTGACAAATAGCAGACATGACATAAAAAGTGTCTAAACATTGTAAATGCCAAGCCATATAATTTGATTTGAGTTATGACCTTTCCTTTTATCTGTTAAACAACAATTAAACTAATTATTATGGGCATATGAAGTCAACGCCTATGTCATTCCACTTTTTGACTAAATCATTACACTCACCTATGCTATAAATCGTACATGAACTAGAGTTTAATGTTGGTGACTTGGCTCAATACATTCTGTAATGTTATGTATCCATTCCCATCCCAGCCCTTGACCACCCAACTGCACTTACTCAGCCTATGGTGTTGATATCATTAACCTATTTCTATTCTCCAACATTGCCTCAGCTCATTCCAGATTGCCAATCAGCACCTCTTCAAGGAATCAGCTCAAACTCATTATTGCCTCCAAGCACCACTCTAACTCTAATTTTCTCCATCTCTCCAAAGCCCTGGAATATGCCGTTGCCTTGCAGCCATGATTCCACTCATCCTAAAACATCTTATTCAGGACTCATCAATCTGGCATCCACCCAAAACTCTGAGACCACATTAGTCAAAGTCATAAATGATCTCCTGTAACCATGATTTCCTATGTCCCCTCATCTTTCACATCTTTCCACTGCCTTCTCCACTTTCCTCCATCTTCTTCCAACACCGCTCCCCCAAAATCTAATTCTATGGCTCAACTCTGCACTGGTTCTGCTGATGCATGTCTTAATACAAGTGCCATAATGGCTTCATCATCTTCTCCTCTGCATAATCACCCAGTGTAAGAAAGGGATCTATCCTGTAAGGAAAGGGTTAACTGAGTGGCTACAAGTTCAGAGCAGTTGTTATGTGGAAACAGATAGTTGCGATACTTACTAATTACACTGCTGCTTGTTCATTGCAGTGACACTGCTGAATTTAATAGGATAACTTACATGGAAATAGAATAGTGAATTGCAGTGATGGCAGCATCGGCGGAGAAGAAAATAGTTGACGTTTCAAGTCCTCATGACCCTTCAACAGAACTAGGTGAATCCAAGGAGGGGGGTGAAATATAAGCTGGGTTAAGGTGTGTGTGTGTTTTGGGGGGGGGGTGTTGGGTGGGGGGAGAGAAGTGGAGGGGGGTGGTGTGGTTGTAGGGACAAGCAAGCAGTGATAGGAGCAGATCATCAAAAGATGTCACAAACATAAGAACAAAAGAACACAGAGGTGTTGAAGTTGGTGATATTATCTAAACGAATGTGCCTATTAAGAATGGATGGTAGGGCACTCAAGGTATAGCTCTAGTGGGGGTGGGGGGGGAGCACAAAAGATTTAAAAATATTTAAAAATAATGGAAATAGGTGGGAAAAGAAAAATCTATATAAATTATTGGAAAAAAACAAAAGGAAGGGGGAAGAAACAGAAAGGGGGTGGGGATGGAGGAGGGAGTTCAAGACCTAAAGTTGTTGAATTCAATATTCAGTCCAGAAGGCTGTAAAGTGCCTAGTCGGAAGATGAGGTGCTGTTCCTCCAGTTTGCATTAGGCTTCACTGGAACAATGCAGCAAGCCAAGGACAGACGTGGGCAAGAGAGCAGGGTGGAGTGTTAAAATGGCAAGCTACAGGGAGGTTTGGGTCATTCTTGCGGACAGACCACAGGTGTTCTGCAAAGCGGTCGCCCAGTTTACGTTTGGTTTCTCCAATGTAGAGGAGACCGCATTGGGAGCAACGAATACAGTAGACTAAGTTGGGGGAAATGCAAGTGAAATGCTGCTTCACTTGAAAGGAGTGTTTGGGCCCTTGGAAGGTGAGGAGAGAGGAAGTGAAGGGGCATGTGTTACATCTTTTGCGTGGGCATGGGGAGGCGCCATAGGTGGGGGTTGAGGAGTAGGGGGTGATGGAGGAGTGGACCAGGGTGTCCCGGAGGGAACAATCCCTACGGAATACCGACAGGGGGGGTGAAGGGAAGATGTGTTGGGTGGTGGCATCATGCTGAATTTGGCGGAAATGGCGGAGGATGATCCTTTGAATGCGGAGGCTGGTGGGATGATAAGTGAGGACAAGGGGGACCCTATCATGTTTCTGGGAGCGAGGAGAAGGCGTAAGGGCGGATGCGCGGGAGATGGGCTGGACACAGTTGAGGGCCGTGTCAACGACTGTGGGTGGAAAACCTCGGTTAAGGAAGAAGGAGGACATGTCAGAGGAACTGTTTTTGAAGGTAGCATCATTGGAACAGATGCGACGGAGGTGAAGGAACTGAGAGAATGAGATGGAGTCTTTACAGGAAGCGGGGTGTGAGGAGCTGTAGTCGAGGTAGCTGTGGGAGTCGGTAGGCTTGTAATGGATATTGGTGGACAGTCTATCACCAGAAATTGAGACAGAGAGGTCAAGGAAGGGAAGGGAAGTGTCAGAGATGGACCACGTGAAAATGATGGAGGGGTGGAGATTGGAAGCAAAATTAATAAATTTTTCCAAGTCCCGACGAGAGCATGAAGCAGCACCGAAGTAATCATCAATGTACCGGAGAAAGAGTTGTGGAAGGGGGCCGGAGTAGGACTGGAACAAGGAATGTTCCACATACCTCATAAAGAGACAGGCATAGCTGGGGCCCATGCGGGTACCCATAGCCACACCTTTTATTTGGAGCAAGTGAGAGGAGTTGAATGAGAAATTGTTCAGTGTGAGAACAAGTTCAGCCAGACGGAGGAGAGTAGTGGTGGATGGGGATTGTTTGGGCCTCTGTTCAAGGAAGAAGCTAAGGGCCCTCAGACCATCCTGGTGGGGGATGGAGGTGTAGAGGGATTGGACGTCCATGGTGAAGAGGAAGCGGTTGGGTCCAGGGAACTGGAAATTGTTGATGTGACGTAAGGTGTCAGAGGAATCACAGATGTAGGTGAGAAGGGACTGGACAAGGGGAGAGAGAAGGGAGTCAAGATAACGAGAAATGAGTTCCGTGGGGCAGGAGCAAGCTGACATGATCGGTCTATCGGGACAGTTCTGTTTGTGGATTTTGGGTAGAAGGTAGAAGCGGGCCGTCCGAGGTTGGGCGACTATCAGGTTTGAAGCTGTGGGAGGAAGATCCCCAGAGGAGATGAGGTCAGTGACAGTCCTGGAAACAATGGCTTGATGTTCAGTGGTGGGGTCATAGTCCAGGGAGAGGTAGGAGGAAGTGTCTCCGAGTTGACGCTCAGCCTCCGCGAGGTAGAGGTCAGTGCGCCAGACAACAGCACCACCCTTGTCAGCGGGTTTGATGACAATGTCAGGGTTGGACCTGAGAGAACGGAGTGCAGTAACTTCAGAGAGAGAGAGATTAGAATGGGTGAGAGGAGCAGAGAAATTGAGACGACTAATGTCGCGCCAATATTTCTCAATGAAAACATCAAGAGAAGGTAAGAATCCAGAGGGAGGGGTCCAGGTGGAGGGAGAATATTGGAGGTGGGTAAAAGGATCTGTTGAACGGGGAGAGGACTCCTGCCCAAAGAAGTGAGCCCGGAGACGAAGACGGCTGAAGAAGAGTTCAGCATCGTGCCGAGCCCAAAATTCATTGAAGTGAGGGCGTAAGGGTATGAAACTAAGTCCTTTGCTAAGCACTGAACATTCAGCGTCGGAGAGGGGAAGGTCAGGGGGTATAGTGAATACACAGCTGGGGCTGGGATTGGAAGATGGGGTGGGGACGGAGGGACAGGCAGGGGTGGAGGGTCCTAGATGGGTGTTGGTGTCAATGAGTTGTTGGAGCTTGCGTTCCTTAGCACTTGAGAGAAAGAGAAAAAGTTTCTTGTTGAGGCGTCGGATGAGACGAAGAATAAAATGAAACTGGGGGCATGCGCAGCTTTGACGGCGGTGCTGCTGGAGGGAGAGGTCAAGTATGTTCATATGGCGGCGCATGGCACTGAGTGTGGATCTCAGAATGTGACGGGAACAGCAATCCGAGAAAAGTTTTGTGTCCCGGAGATACCTGTAATCCTGGGTGGGTTTGAAACATGAGGGGTGGAATTTCAGTTGAAATCCAAGTGGGGTAAGTCGGAGACGGAGACAGTCACTGAGAAAGAAGATATGGCTCTGAAAGCGGGTTTTAGTAAACACCTTGTCAAACACCAGGAGAGAAATGGAAAGCAATGAAGGTGAACAAGGCAAAAGAGAGATACTGCTGAATTTTTCCAGGTAATTCTGTTTTTGTTTTGGATTTCCAGCATCCGCAGTTTTTTGTTTTTGTTTTTATTTCTGTGTTTAATTGACTGCCACTGCTCTTCAAGAACTGCCTACCTTGAAGAAATTCTGTTTGTTTCTGCGAAAAGATTTCCGTTTCTCTCTTTTGCCTCCATCATTTTCACGTGGTCCATCTCTGAAACTTCCCTTCCCTTCCTTGACCTCTCTGCCTCAATCTCTGGTGATAGACTGTCCACCAATATCCATTACAAGCCTACCGACTCCCACAGCTACCTCGACTACAGCTCCTCACACCCCGCTTCCTGTAAGGACTCCATCCCATTTTCTCAGTTCCTTCGCCTCCGTCGCATCTGTTCCAATGATGCTACCTTCAAAAACAGTTCCTCTGACATGTCCTCCTTCTTCCTTAACCGAGGATTTCCACCCACGGTAGTTGACAGGGCCCTCAACCGTGTCCGGCCCATCTCCCGCGCATCCGCCCTCATGCCTTCTCCTCGCTCCCAGAAACATGATAGGGTCCCCCTTGTCCTCACTTATCATCCCACCAGCCTCCGCATTCAAAGGATCATCCTCCGCCATTTCCGCCAACTCCAGCATGATGCCACCACCCAACACATCTTCCCTTCACCCCCCCCCCCGTCGGCATTCCGTAGGGATCGTTCCCTCCGGGACACCCTGGTCCACTCCTCCATCACCCCCTACTCCTCAACCCCCACCTATGGCGCCTCCCCATGCCCACGCAAAAGATGTAACACATGCCCCTTCACTTCCTCTCTCCTCACCTTCCAAGGGCCCAAACACTCCTTTCAAGTGAAGCAGCATTTCACTTGCATTTCCCCCAACTTAGTCTACCGAATTCGTTGCTTCCAATGCGGTCTCCTCTACATTGCAGAGACCAAACGTAAACTGGGCGACCGCTTTGCAGAACACCTGCGGTCTGTCCGCAAGAATGACCCAAACCTCCCTGTAGCTTGCCATTTTAACACTCCACCCTGCTCTCTTGCCCACGTCTGTCCTTGGCTTGCTGCATTGTTCCAGTGAAGCCTAACGCAAACTGGAGGAACAGCACCTCATCTTCCGACTAGGCACTTTACAGCCTTCCGGACTGAATATTGAATTCAACAACTTTAGGTCTTGAACTCCCTCCTCCATCCCCACCCCCTTTCTGTTTCTTCCCCCTTCCTTTTGTTTTTTTCCAATAATTTATATAGATTTTTCTTTTCCCACCTATTTCCATTATTTTTAAATATTTTTAAATCTTTTATGCTCCCCCCACCTCCACTAGAGCTATACTTTGAGTGCCCTACCATCCATTCTTAATTAGCACATTCGTTTAAATAATATCACCAACTTCAACACCTGTGTTCTTTTGTTCTTATGTCTGTGTCATCTTTTGATGATCTGCTCCTATCACTGCTTGCTTGTCCCTACAACCACACCACCCCCCTCCACTTCTCTCCCTCCAACCCCACCCCCCCCCCCCCCCCCCCTCCCCACACACACACACACACACACACACACACCTTAAACCAGCTTATATTTCACCCCTCTTCCTGGATTCACCTAGTTCTGTTGAAGGGTCATGAGGACTCGAAACGTCAACTCTTTTCTTCTCCGCCGATGCTGCCAGACCTGCTGAGTTTTTCCAGGTAATTCTGTTTTTGTTTTGGATTTCCAGCGTCCGCAGTTTTTTGTTTTTGTTTTTATCTCTGTGAATTGCAGTAAACTGATTGAAGCCAAACAGGTAATCATAGCTATATAAAGATTTCTTGCTGTTTAGCTAAGGCAATGGAAGACAACTTGGGAATATGCTAACCAACCAACAGCCGATCATGCACCCCACTAACCAATTGCATCCAGAAGAAAATTGTGCATAAGCTCTTTCAAAAATTGTATTCTGTATGTCTTCAAGAAGGAAGACATTATATACATATACGTATCGACAGGAAGTGTCCCGGTGAACCAAGCAGGAAAATCTTGGTCAAAGATCGCTTTCAAAGCGACCTACTGTCATTTCAGATTGACCACCTGAAGAGTAACTGTATGATTTAATTGAAACTGTTTTGTTTAAAATTCGCAATAAAGGTGTTAGTTTAGTGTGAGATTATGGCAATCGTAATTCTCAATCTCTTAATTTGAGTGTTACGATCCCAGCCAATGTTACAACTGGACAAGCCTGATCCTAGGGTGGAACCTGGCTTGATAGATCCTAACTTTTATTTTTTGTTTGTAAGGATAACACAAGTTACAAACACTACCTTATACTCTAATGTTCACAGTAAGTACACAGTCCATGTAAACGAATAGGCAACCTATGGTCAGACACATCACACTCTGAAACCAAGTGACAAATGTCACCCTAAACAGATGCTATGTACCTCTCCTCCATGCCCACCAGTTGTGTGAACACCATGAGCCAATCGGCCTCACTGAACTCCATCTTTCACATGTGGGTTTCCAATCTCTGCTCTCCAAGAATTCACTTTGGAATCTTCTCCCAAACCGACGTTTGGCCTCAGATGCCTTCCGCAAGGATCCACCTCCAGGGTTTCGAACTCTCCTTCCGATGTTCCTCTCCCCTGGGTCACCATGTGCAATCAAGCTTTCTTCCATGGACTCTCTCGCACCAACTCACCTGTCAACAGTACACCACTGCTTTACATGCTCATAACAAAGAGTTACAGACCTTCAGATGTCTCTTTGGGCCTTCTGACTTCTCACACGTGTTTATATCACTTTTAATCTGCTTCCTGCAACTTTTGTCTCTTTAAGCTTGGAGCCTTCTCTGCTCCTCACTCTTCACCTTTTCCAGGTTCCTGTCTCTTCCTTGACTGGAACGTTTCTCGGGACTTCCTCCTGTTCTACTCCCCTGGATTTGCGGACTCTCTTTAGCTTGGTATCTGCTATCTGTTCCCTTGCTCCAGTGTCTCTCTGGCAACTACTTTCAGCCAACTGAACTCAAGGGGGAGGGACTGTCCCTCTGGACCCCTGTCGCTAGGCAACAGCACAGCTTTTTACTACTCTTGTGTTTGTTTTAACTTAGCTTCAAGAGTCATAAAACTCATTAGCAATGCAGGTATACAACAGAGCTTCTAAAGTGAAATTAAAACTCAAATTGACCTTTGCTTAACACAAATACAGCAATACAAATCAAACTTAAACTTTAAAGCTAAAACTCATTCTTAACACCCACAAATACAAATATAACTTACTTAAACTGTCTCTATTTCCTAACAAGATGAAAAATCACCTATAATATTTAGGCCTTTCCTGTTCACCATCTAGATGGTAAGCCCCCACACCCACCTTTGGTGACGTGTGATCAGCTTCTAGTTGCATGCTGATGACATATGGATCTAATTATTTGTTCCTAAGTTACTCTTCCATCAATCCAAATGTTGTTGGTGCAATCTACCTAACTGGCATCAAGCCAGAATTTCACGTCAATAAAACTGACGTCATTCCTTTTTGGCTCTGATCAGTTCCCACGTACCTCAGACATCATCAGCATTCCTGGCTACCTCATTAAACTATTGAGGAGTATGGAATTTTGCTGTATTACAAACTACTCAACCCTCGCCTACATTTATTCATTTACTCAGACCATTTTCTTTCACTTCAGTACACTATTTGCCTGTGTTCCTACTTCTCCCCCTTATGCTGCCAAAATCCATGCTTTCATCGTCTCAGTTTGACTTCTTGAAAGCCCTCCTAGCCAATCCTGTTGCACCAGTTTTCAGATGCAGTGCATCTTGTAGAGTGTACACACTGCAGCCACTGTGCAATGGTGGTGGAGGGAGTGAACATATTTTATTATTTCTGCACTAAGACCATCTATTTGCACCTCTAATACCAATTGACTTGATCCCTGACTTCGCTCATCTGCTGCTGAAACCCTCATGGATGCCTCTGTTGCCTCTAGACTTGACAATTGCAATGCACCTCTGGACGGCCTCCCACTTGAGGTAAACCTGAGATTATCCAAAACTTTGCTGCCCATTTCCTAATTTACACCAAGTCCCATTGGCCAATCACATTGGTGCATGCTACATTGGCTCTCATCTTGATTTTAAAATTCTCATCCTTATTTTCAAATCCCTCCACGGCCTTGCCCCTCGCTATCTCACCTAGCTCCTCCAGCCTTATACTGAGATATTTTCACTACTCCAATACATCATATTTTGAGCATCCCTGATTTTAATCAGCTGTGGTTTCAGTTACAAACACTTAAGTTCGGGAATTCCCTCATAACCTTTCTGTCACTCTTTCCTCCTTCAAGATTTTCCTTAAAACGTACCTCTTCATCCACGCATTTGGTCATCTGCACAAATGGCTCAGTTACAAATTTTGTTTGATAACACTCATTGAAGCACCTTGGAACATTTGACTATGTTAAAGGAGCAATATAAATACAAGTTGTTGCTGATGCTCTTAACCCTGCACCTATATTCATTTGTCCTACTTCTCTGTTATATCAGAAAATATCAGGTTGAATTTCACCAGCCCTTTCTGGATGAGCTGGGTGGTGGCGCAGGAAAGCCACTGGTGGTGTTCCCATCACCTTTCCACTGCCATTACATTTTGCCAGTGGCAGGAAAGGTGGCAGACAGCCCACCAGGAACCCAATTGAGGCACTAAAGTAGCCAATTAAGGGCCTCTTCCCACCTCCACTGGCACTTTACCAGTGCTTGAGACCCCTCATGGCATGGGAAGACTGCCAGGTAAACTCTGATGGCCTCCAACTGGGCTTCAGTGGGGGAAGCCTTCCTTTCGAGCCCACAGAGGGCAATGGCTTCCCCCACAATATTGGCACCGTTGTCTACCCTCAATGACACCTCCCCTCATCAGGGCCTGCTTAACTGGTCCAAATGCCTCCAGACCCCAATTACCTGACTAAAGAATGCACGACCACCAAAGTACCTTCATCCTGCAAGGGCAGCCCAGTAGTGGCCACTGCTAGCGATGATGCTGTTAAGTCTGCTAAGCTGTAGGTTTAGCTGTAGGCCGGCAATTCTTGGGGCGGGCCATTGTCCTTATTCGGGATGGTAGCTCTGGTAGCAACCACCTGATTGCTGCCGCAGTCAAGATGCAGCCCCAAGTCCCACTGCCTGCTTAAGCAGAGTCGCAATTTGTTTCAGCCCCTGCTGCAGGTCTTCTGCTGCCTACATAAAATCCAGCCCATTCTTCTTGATTTATTGTTAAGTGTTTTGTATATTTCTATAAGATCCCCTTGAAATATCTTGGAGTTTGATAAATCCTAGCTTATCAAGCTTCTCTTAAAGTTCAAGACGATGAAGCCAAATAATTGTCCTATTGCTCACTTCTGCACTGCTTTTCAACCTTTGGATGCCCCCTTTCGTGGAAATGACCATAATTACCCACATTGCTGCAGGTGCAACCTGACCAAAATGCTGCACAGTATCTGTAATATCTTTTGGGGATTAAGCTGAATCTATTTGGCAAGGCAGCATTGTGTTTGCTTTTTTTTTCTCACATCTCACACTGTTTAGACATGGCGACTGATTAGTCAACTGGTCTCTTCCAATTTCTTTCTTGGCAAGTTAAAACAAGCGTGATACTGAATAAATTGATTTGGCAAAGGAAAATATATGTTGTTGCTTTCCTGATGTATGCATAGACCATATTGTTAAACAGATTATTTTGAAGTCACAATTAAACTTTGATAAACATATTTCCCTGAATGATGCCTGCTCAAAGTCAATAATTAATAATTCCACTAATAATTTCTTTACAGATGATTCACTGAGACATCCCTATTACCTTTGTGGATAACCATATTTCTATCTGATAAGATGTAGGAACAAAATTCATTATTCTTCAGAAGTAACAACCAAGAACCAGACAGAGTAAGGAGGGGGACAACTCCAGGGAAAGAACTATTATTAACTAATCATTTGAAAAGCTGGTAGGAAATGCATTAGGCAACTAGCCTGCAATACAGGAAACAGCATGCCAAAATTGTTGTCACCATTTTTAGTAATAACTTTTATTCACATCCTCATTTTTCTTTCATCCTACAACACACACAGTTGCAAACCCAGGCTTGCATCATATAATTGCTGCTTCTTGATTTATCTCTTCTTTTCCCCAGCTCTTTTTAGCTTCGATAGTATCATGCACTATGACTCTTGACCCTTCATCTGAGTTTCTCAATTTTAAAGCAGACACGCTGAGGACTCTGGTCTTAACTCAGAGAGCAATGTTATATACTGAGTCAGCCGCACAGTGAGATTGTCACACTGTAACAAGTTATGCATTATGTCTTGGCTTAGTAAGCCAAGATGATTTACATTAAGTGAATTTGTCAATTGCACTGATGTCATATTAGGAGCTCTCCTCCATATCGCTTTGCACTAATATCAGACAGAGCTCCAACGATTCATTAATCAACCACTATAGAAATTTGGTTACAACCTCAAGTGTACCTCTAATGTACCACATTGCTCCTACATAAATGCAGGATAGATTTTTGTTTTAAGTTGAACCTCTCAGATTCATTCAAATGATTAATTATGTAATCATAATTATTTTGCACAGTTGTGTAAAAAGCTTAATTCATTGAAACTTTTTTTTATTTGACAATTTTTGATTTGTTTGATTTGTTTGTAGATTTACATTGATTAACATAAGGTGTGCAGGAGAGAAACAAGCCATTTGGCCTAACTGGTCTTGGCACTAATAATCTATGTACCACACGAGCCTCCGCCAAACCCTTATCATCTAACCCTATCAGCATAACCTTTTAGTCGTTTGGTAGTACAGAACTTGAGTATTGCTGGAAAAAGAGACAATTTATACTATATGTGAAGAGAGTGCTGATTGGTTAGCAAGTGGTGTTGCCATAGAGAGTCCATGGAAAATGCAACATCAGTGGTGCCTTCTCCATGGCAATGTCACTTGCCAACCAATCAGCACTCTCTTCACATAACCTTTCTTATGTATTTATCTGGTTTCCCTTTAAATGCATCAATGCTAGTTCCCTCAATTAGCCCATGTGGTAGTGAGCTCCACATCTAATCATACTCTGAGTAAAGAAGATTTTCCTGAAATTTCCTTTAGATTTAATGACTATCTTATATTTATGGCCCCCTGCATAAATCTCATTGGTTTCCTGCAAAAGTAGAAACATCATTTTGTTTATCCTATCAAACCTCTGATTTGGCATGCTTGTCCAACAATTATTATAGGATGAACAGGAATTTCTTCCCATTAAATATTGGGAAGACCAAAGCCATTGCCTTCTCGCTCACAAATTCTGTTTCCTAACCACCAAACTCCACCTCTCTCCCTGACCACCATCTGAGGCTGAACGAGGCCTTGGTGTCATATTTCACCTGGAGTTAAACTTCCAAACCCATATCTCTCCATCACCAAGACTACCTACTTCCACATCCTTAACATTGCCTGTTTCGTCCCTGCCTAACCTCATCTGCTGCTGAAACTCTCATTTATGTCATTATTACCTCAAGGCCAAACAATTCCAATGCTCTTTTGGCCGGAATCCCACCTCACAACCTCAACAAACTTGAGCTCATCCAAAACTCTACTGCCCCAACTTAACTCACACCACATCCCATTCACTCATCATTGCATTGCTCCTTGACCTCCTCCACCCCTACAACCCTCTGATATTTATATGCTCCTCCAAATCTGGCTCTATCACATTTGGCTGCCTAGGCCCTAAGCTCTGGAATTGCCCCCCCAAAATTCTCCACCTTTCCAGTTCTCTCTCCCTAAAGATGCTCCTCAAAAGCCACTTCTTTTGGTCACTTGTCCTAATACCTCCTTTTGTGGCTTGGTGTCACATTTTCATATGAGATTAATCCAAATGTTAATTCTACATATATACGTAGATAAGAATAGGGTATTTTACACTTCCAGCAAGTTTTTAGAATACTCTTGTGAAATGTCTTTGAATGGTTTACAATGTTAAAGGCATTATTTAAAAAAAACAAATTATTTTTGTTGCCAAGTTATTCAGAATTTACCCAATTTATCCAAACAGCACAGTGGGTGTACCAGATGGAGTGCAGCAGTTCAAGGTGGTGGCTCACCACCGCCTTCTCAAAGGCAATTAGGGACGGGCAACAAATGCTGACTTTGCCAGCAATACTCATACCCCGGGGACAAATATGAAAAAAACAGGCCTACATGTAAGTAAGTTTCTTTACCTTGATGGATTACCCAACACACAACAGATCATTTATTTTCCAAGAGACCTCCCAAAAAGCTACCTTAGAATGAATTCCTCCTGGAGATAGCTGTCTAAATATGTAATTTCCTCAGTTGAAAGAGGTCAAGTAGGTGGCAAGGAAACATGATCCCTAGGCTATTAGCACTTCGTCAAAGTGTGAAGATTGTAAAGATTTTGGTAACACACCTGAACTTCAAAGGAAAAGAAACATCCCTAGAACGCAGGGACTCTGCTTCCAGTAACTCCAGGAGCTCTGGACAAAAACATGTTGGACAGTGGCATTTCCTGCTGGAAGTGAGGACAGATGTCCAATGTGCTTGCTCAGATATGGAGCTGAATTTTGTACAGAGGCTGCAGGTCCCAGCAGCAGCATCAGAAGTAGTTGCCACTTTCACTCGAGTGTCACGTGGCTGGCCGGTGTAATCACACAGTGCCTGACCAATTAATTCACAGGAGGCTCATCCAATTAAGGAGCAGAGGTGGGAAAAGAGGCACCAATGGCAGCATCATCTGATTGAATGGCAAATGCTGGCACCATATTTAAAGGGCTGCCAGCCCTGCATGCAATGCTGCACTGTTTTAAAGGATCGCTTGACATACTGTGCCTAAGTTCCTTTCTACATACGAACATACATATGAATTAGAAGTAGGCCACTCGGCCCCTCAAGCCTGCTCTGCCATTTAATAAGATTCCTGCAGTGCAGAAGAACCCAAAATAACTGACCAGGAGCCTGCTGTAACCTTGGCAATGAAAGGACACTGGCTGGCCCCACAGCTTAGTGATGCTTCCCTACAGGTTTTCCTCCAGGCTGCAAGTGTAAGGCAGGAGGTCCTCATACTAAGGAATGGTTAGAAGAGCCAGTCATGCTTGACCAAGCAAGCCTGGACAGAGATTGCAGAGGAGGTCAGCAGCTGTGGGGTCACGACCCGAACATGGTTGAGTACATAAACAAATCAATGACCTCCTTTGCTCTGCCAAGGTAAGCTCTCCATAACACTTTCCTTTTTGAGTCTTGCATGTGGTATTGTGAGAAGGTGCGCTAGGTGAGAAGCAGTGACCACCCAATCAGTGGGAAGGGGATCAGGCAGCAGTATATTCTTTCAGAGACATGGTTGTCTCTCGGCGAGAGGCAGCTGCCTGTCTTTGCTCAAGAGTGGAGGAGGCATTTGTGAGCCCCCATTATGGACAAAAGAGCTGCCACCAGTGTACTTGTTTTGCTAATCTTCATGGGGAAACTAATAGTGTACCTCCTTCTGCTTGCAGGAGAAATAGGTGCAAAAAAATTGAGAAAGGGCGAAGACTGATGGAGGGTTCCCAGACCTGTGTATCTTGAACTCTGGCAGAGTTGATGGCGCTGAAACTGATTGAGCCTCAGAGCAGCCAATCAATTGCTGATAGCAAAACAGCAGTGTCATCACAGGAGAAAGAGAGAGCAGGGTGCTTCTGGCCCACACATAGGCCAGAATTTTCTCGTTGGCGTGCAGAGGCGGTCGTCCCGACGTCACCACACGCCATTGGTGGGTGGGCACGTGATGTTCTCAGATGCACACCTGACATTAATTAATCAGGTACTTAAGGCCCTTGAGGCAGCAATTGTCTGCAATTTTTCAGGGCCCATGCGATCTTCAGGACATTGCACAGGCGCAACGGGTAGGAGACATTTGTATAAACCTCATCCACAGGCGGGATAAGAGGGGTAAGTGGGGTCCGAGTGGTATCTGTTAGATATTTAATTGTGAAAGTTACTGCTACTCGCCTGTGTGAGCAGGAATACTTCAAAACTCATACCAGCTGCTTGGACAAGACTCACAACTTTCAGGTCAGGACTCTACAGTAAAAATCATTTGTGGAACCTGCAGGTTTCAGGAAGCCTTCCCTTAGCCTGGGAATGGGAGTTCTGCAATCCAATGGCGGCACCTTCTCTGAGGAGGAGGGGAGGGCCAGAAGGAGTAGGAAGCCAGGAGTCCACATTCAGCCTCCAGGGGAGCCATCTTTGGAAGGAGAAGCATAGGCACAAGGGGCGCAGGGCTAACAAGAAGTCCAAGGTGGAAGGGGCTGCAGAAGATGCCACTATCCTACTGTCAGGGTATACAGGCAGTGAAGCAGCTACCTCAATATGTCTAAGGTGCAGTGCCGAAGGAGGCTCCATCTCTCAAGGGAGACAGTCACTTCCATTTGTCAGATAATAGATCCTGAGATCTGCGCCAACTGTATGGGTGGGCACCCCATGCCAGTGGCGCTAAAGGTCACAGCTGCCCTCAACTTCTATGCCTTCAGCTCTTTCCAAATGTTGGTGGGTGATCTTTGCGGAATCTCCCAGTCAGCTGTCCATACTTGCATCAAGCAGGTGACAGACGATCTGCATTGACTTTCATCCACTATCACTGAGATGAGGCCAGCCAGACAGAGCAAGCCAGAGGTTTTGCAGCGATTGCTGGCTTCCCCCGTGTCCAGGGTGCAATCGATTGCACACATGTGGCAATCAAGGTGCCAGCAGGTGAGCCCGGTGTCTTCGTCAACAGGAAGTGCTTCCACTCCATGAACATGCAGATAGTGTGTGATCACAGGATGCTGATTCTACAAGTCTGTGCAAGGTACCCAGGCAGCTCCCACGACACCTAAATCCTCAGACACTCCCAGGTGCCGAGCTCTTCAGTGCTCCAGCCTGGCTGGATGGATGGCTGCTGGGTGACAAGGGCTATCTCCTCAAAACGATGCCTTTCCGCCATCCAAGAACAGAGGCTGAGCAGTGGTACAATAGGAGCCACAGCTCCACAAGGGCTGTGGTGGAGAGAACCATCAGTCATTTAAAGATGCACTTCAAATGCCTGGACTGTTCAAGGGGCACACTCCACTACCCCCCAGATCGTGTGTTGCTGATAGTGGTTGCATTCTGCGCTCTCCACAATCTGTCGTTGGAAAGGGGCAATGCAGTGGATTGAGAAGATGTAGACGCAGTTGCTCTGGTTGCACATGATGAGTCCAGCAGTGAGTCCGAGGATGAGCACTCACAGGAGAATGCTGATGGGGGTAGACATTGACCCGGGCATACTCCAGGGAGGCAGAGACACCTGGGAGGCTTTAATCCAAAGAACCTTCAGCTAGCCCACCATAGATGGACCCCCAACACACACCAGGGTTGCAGGTTCCATACTCGATACCCGAGTGCTCAATCTGCTTGGATAGGAACATTAACAAAGGCCCTTGTTAATAAAGCTCAATGTCAAACAACTCATTCATAACATCATGGGTTCCCATCCACCTGCAAAAGTAAGGAATCACCCTGAGCCAAGCTCACATATTAAAATTTAATGAGATTACAAAATTACAAAATGAAATTACAAAATTAACCTCAGAAACCAAAAAAAGTGTTGCCCATCACACCAAGTCTTAATGAACTAATATGGGGCAACATAAAAGCATCAGTGATGCACCTGTGATGTGCCTAATATGCCTTAAATTTACATCTAGGTGCTGTCCCCTCGCTGGCACTGGCATCTGAGACAGCCTGCTCACTGTGCTATCCTATTGGCCTTGATGACCTTGGCGGCCATCCTCTGGCCAACGGAGCCTTTGATGGCCTCGCCTGGGAGGGAGTGGCCAGTTCCACAGTTGGCATCTCCCCAGTCGCCGTAGCCTCATCGGATGATACGGTCACTGGCAGAGAGGCACAGGAGCTGCTGCCCTCATCCAGAGCGCCCTGAGAGGAGCCCGCAGAGGTAACAGGCAGCTGCTGCACCGAGGTGAGATTGCTTCGGACCTCCCTGCTCACTGTAGATGGATGGGCGTCAAGCTAGGATACTTGGTACCCAAACCATCTCCCACACTGGCACTGACCAGCTGTGGTCAATGCCGATATGAGAGCTTGCAGGTCCGAGCGCAACCCCAGGAGGCCTTGATTGTTCTCCTGGAGGAGCCTCTCCATGAGAATCACCACTGTTTCCATGGAGAAAGCATGGCACTCGGCCATGAGGCTCACTACGTTGGTGATGCTCCGTGTGGATTCCTCCAGCATAGGCACCATGCCACGCATTGCCTCACATATCTCCGCCAAATCCTCCCGCATACCCTGCTGCACTTCCGGTGTTTGCTGCCTCACAGACAACTCCAGAGGCACATCATCAGCCACCGACCGAGCATGTGCCTGGTCTCCAGTTGTCCTCCGACTGCCAGCGCCCTGGGCACTCTGTCTCTGCCTGCACCTCAAGCGAGTGTGAAGTGCCCTCATTGCTGTGCCCCGGGACACTAGCGGAAGATCTAATTACCACTGAGGTGCTAGCATCTGCGCTGGTGCCTGCCTGGCAGAGATGGTGTAGCGCTGGTGAATTGATATGTTCTGGGCCCTCAGGTGTTAGAGGTGCCCCTCTGCCTCCTCCTCCCGGCCCTGCTCTGGTGATGCTGAAAGGAAGACCAAGGACATTTGATTAGTTAAAGTGGAGACAATGTCAATGTGCATGCCTGACTCCCGGATTGTTATGTGCTCATCATTCCATAATCAATGGTCAACCCATGTTGTAAACTTCAATCACTGAGCATTCAGCAGTGCTGTGGCTGTTGGAACACATGCGGTGAACTCAGTGCTTGGTAAACATACCTCCCCGTGACACCCCAGCCTCACCGCCACCAGTGGACCTGGGCACATGTCGCCTCTCCAGATCCATGGCCTGCTGTTCAAAAGGAGTCAAGATGGCCAACTGGGCCTAGTCCCCGCCAGTCCACATCCACTCGGCAGAATTGTGTGCTGTCTTCTCCTGAAAAGGAGAGAAGAGTATTGATTAGCCCAGCCTGTACCTGGATTCCCATCACATCCCTGCCAACCCAGCCAGAGTGGGACATTGCAGGACTCCAGTTCTTCATTACCCCGCAGCTGCTGCACACTCACACAAAGGAGCCAGGGCTGACCCCCCTTCTTGCCCAAAGGCTGCCTCCATCACATTTGGCAGCACAAGGTGTAACCTTGCAAACCAAAGAGGCGCAAGCATGTGGAATGCAAACGCCAGCAGATGGATTGGTGCCCCACCACCTGGAAGCTCCCCTCCCAGCATGTTAGCACCCTCACTTTGACATGGTTCGCAGTTCCAGCACTGCGCCTAGATGCAGGCCCTTGAGTTACCAGCCCCCAACCTCCCCGCCCCTGATTCTATGCTCTGGGTGTCATGCCATACATGCTGCGGATGTAGAACCCATCTCAGCACAACCTCTCAGGGTCAACTAGACATTGACAATATCTGCTGGCCCACCCAGTGAGGGATACATGCCGTGAAGGATTCATTGCTCAGAGTTGCTGGGTGGGGGGTTGTGGGGGGTGGGGCTGGGGGGAAAGGGTGACGATGCATTAAGTGACTTCAGCCAACATGGTACTCACCCTTCCCGAGCGCAGGAGGTCATTGAATCTTTTTCAGTACTAGACCCATGTGCAATGCACCACATCATGGGAGCTCATACTCTCGGCCATCTCCTCTCACGTATGTTTGGTCAGATGGGGAGGCCTCCACTTCCCATCCCTGGGAAGCAGGACCTCCCAACATGCTGCCACCCCCTCTAGGAGGGCAGCTAGGCACTCGTCTGAAAACCAAGGGGCACACTGCCCTGCTGCTCTACCCTCTGGCCTGACCTGCCCCATTGCCCTATCCTCCTGCCTGGCTTGCCCCGCTGCCCTACCCTCCGGACTTGCCTGCTCACCAGAAACCCTCTGGTGAGCCCTTCTAGCAGCCATTGTGAGCAGCCTTGCAAAGGCTGCTAGTGCTTCATTTAAACATGCTGCCAGGTCGCCATTGGACCCGCCAGTCAGTGCACTCTTGCCACCGCTCGCCCACTCCCACTATCCTCAGGAGTCAAGAAATACGCTGAGTGGGACTTAATTGGCCCGCCCGCGTAAAATGGCGGACAATGATCAGGTTGACGCCCATTCCCACTCGGCCCATCCGACATGAGGAAAATTCTCCCCATAGAATCACAGAATTGTTACAGAGCAAAGGGAGTCCATTCGGCCCATCTTGACTGAATGAGCAATTCACTTAGTGCCACTCTCCCATCTTCTCCTCCTAACCCTACGCATTCTTCCTTTTCAGTCAACAGTCTAATTCTTTGTTGAGTGCTTCAATTGAATCTGTCTCCAGCACACTCTCAGGGAGTGTATTCCAGACCTTAACCACTTGCTGTGTGAAAAAGGTTTTTTCCTCATATTGCTTTTGATTCTTTTGCCAATTGCTTTAAACCTGTGTCCTCTCATTCTCAATCCTTTCGCAAATGGGAATAGTTTCTCCCTATCTTCTCTGTCCAGACCCCTTGTGATTTGAATACCTCTATCAAATCTCCTCCCTGCCTTATTTTTTCCAAGGAAACAGTCCTAATTTCACCAACCTATCTTCATAACTGAAGTTCCTCACCTCTGGGACCATTCTCATGAATATTTTTTCTGCATCCTCTCCAATGCCTTCGCATCCTTCTTAAAGTGTGGCACCTAGAACGGGATGTAACACTCCAGCTGAGGCTGAATTAGTGTCTTGTACAAATTCTACATAATCTCCTTGTTCTTGTACTCTATGCCCCTATTAATAAAGCCTACAATACTGTATGCTTTATTAACCACACTCTCAACATGTCCTGCCACCTACAATGACTTATGCACACATACACCCAGGTCCTCCTGTTCCTGCACCCTCTTTAGAGTTGTACCTTTTATTTTATATTGCCTCTCCATGTTCTTCCTACCAAAATGAATCACTTTACATTTCTCTGTACTGAACTTCATTTTCCACCTATCCACCCATTCTACCAACTTGTCTATGTCCTTTCGAAGTTCTACACTATACTCCTCAGAATCCTCCCAATGTTTCCAAGTTGCGTAGCATCAGCAAATTTTAAAAATATGTCCTGTACACAAGGGTCTAGGGCATTAATATATCAGGAAAAATAAGGGTCCCAACCTTGGGGAACACCATTACAAACCTTCCTCCAGCCCAATAAACATCTATTAGCCACTAATCCATGTTTCCTGTCACTCAGCCAATTTTGCATCCATGTTGCAACTGTCCCTTTCATTCCATGAGCTATAACTTTACTCACAAGTCTGTTGTGCGGCACTGTATCAAATGCCTTGTGGAAGTCCATGTACACCATATCAACAGCATTGCCTTCATCAACCCTCTCTGTTACCTCTTCAAAAAAATCCAACAAGTTAGTTAAACCTGATTTTCCTTTAACAAATTCATGCTGGATTTCCTTAATTTGTCCATGTAGCTATTAATTTTGTCCTGAATTATCATTTATAGATGACTCCCCACCACCAAAATTACAGGCTTGTAGTTGCTGGGTTTATCTTTACACCCTTTTTTGAACAAAGGTATAATGTTTGCAATGCTCCAGTCCTCTGGCACCACCCCTAAGGAGAGGTGGTGGCATAGTCATATTGTTACTGGTCTAGTATTCCAGAGACCCAAGGTAATGTTCTGGGGACTGTGATTCAAATCCCACCATGGCCAATGGTGAAATTTGAATTCAATAAAAACCTAGAATTAAAAGTCTGATGATGACCGTGAAACCATTGTTGTAAAAACCAATCTGGTTCACTAATGCCCTTTAGGGAATCTGCCTAGTTCTAAATTGGATTTTCTACCTGACATCTGTCATAAGCGCAATTTTTCTTCTTTCTATCTCTTTTGTCATCCAGGGAGCTCTGACTCTGGTTGCTTCCTTTTGAGGGAGTATACTTTGACTGTGCCCAAACACTCTCTTCTTTGAGTGTCCAGCAACCATTTTCCCCACCAACCTTTCACTCTAATTTATTCAGCCCAGATCGGTTCTTACCCATTGAAGTCAGGTCCCCCCAGTTAATTATTCTTACTCTGGATTGTTTTTTGTCCTTTTCTGTAGCCAGCCTAAACCTTATGATACAATGATCAATGTCCCTTTAATGTTCTCCTACTGACCCTTGATCTGCTTGGCCTGCCTCATTCCCAAGAACCAGGTCTAGCAGTGCCTCCTTTCTTGTTGGACTGGAAACATGCTGCTGTAGAAAATTTTCCTGAATACACCAAGGAACTCTTGCCCCAGTCTGCCCTTTAAACTACCACTATCCCAGTCTATAATTCAGGTAATTATAATCCCCCATTATAACTACTTAATATTTGCACTTCTCTGTAATTACCTTGCAAATATGTTCCTCTACATCCTTCCCACTATTTGGTGGCCTTTAAATGACACTTAGCAACGTAATTGCACCTTTTTTGTTCCTTAGCTCTAGCCAAATAGATTCTGTCCTTGATCCATCTGGGGCATGCTCTTTCTCCAGCACTGCAATACTCTCCTTAGTCAATATCACCACCCCTCTCCTTTTCTCCCTTTCCTATCTTTCCTGAACGCTTTGTATCCAGGAATATTTAACACCCCTTTCTTTGAGCCAGATACCTGTTGTAGCCACTTCATCATATTTCCACATGGCAATCTGCACCTGTAACTCCCCAATTTTATTTGCCACATTCCGTATATTCACATACATACACATAACTCGGATTTATACTTTGTTACTTTCCCCCTTAATCTGACCCCGTCTATTAACTTACTGTTCCATATTCTAGTCCTATCTATCTCTCCCAGTATACTGTGCAAGCAGGAATTCCTCTCTGATATTATCTCCTGGTTCCCACACCCCTTCCAGATTAGTTCAAATCCTCCCCAATAGCAACCTGGAATCAAAAGTCTAACGGTGACCATGGAACCAATGTTGATTGTTGTAAAAACCCATCTGGTTCACTAATGCCCTTTGGGGAAGGAAACCTGCCGTCCTCACCTGGTCTGGCCTACATATGACTCCAGACCCACAGCAATGTGGTTGACTCTTAAATGCCCTCTGAAATGGCCTAACAAGCCAGTCAGTTGTATCAAACCACTACAAATTCTCAAAAAAGTAATGAAACTGGACGGACCGCCCGGCATCAACCTAGGCACTGGAAACAACAACGGCAAACTCCGTTGACCCTGCAGACTCCTCCTTACTATTTCAAGGGACTAGTGCCAAAATTGGGAGAGCTATCTCACAGTCTAGTCAAGCAACAGCCTGGCATAGTCATACTCACGGAATCACATCTTACAGGTAATGTTCCAGACACCACTATCACTATCCCTGGGTATGTCCTGTCCCACTGACAGGACAGACCCAGCAGGGTTGACGGCACAGTGGTATACAGTCAGGGGGAGTTGCCCTCAACATCGACTCCGGACCCCATGAGGTCTCATGGCATCAGGTCAAACATGGGCAAGAAAATCTTCTGCTGATTACCGCGTACCACCCTCCTTCAGCTGATGAATCAGTGCTCCTCCATGTTGAACAGCACTTGGAGGAAACACTGTGGGTGGCAAGGGTACAGAATATATTCTGGGTGGGAGACTTCAAAGTCCATCATCAAGAGTGCCTCAGTAGCACCATTGAGCTGGCCGAGACATAGCTGCGAGGTTGGGTCTGCGGCAGGGAGTGAGCATACCAACAAGAGGGAAAAACATACTTGACCTCATCCTCAACAACCTGCCTGCACAGATGCATCTGTCCATGACAGTATTGGTAGGAGTGACCACCACACAATTGTTGTGGTGACGAAGTCCCATTGAGGATACCCTCCATCGTGTGGTGTAGCACTACCACCATGCTAAATGTGATAGATTTTAAATAGATATAGCAACTCTGGGCATCCATGAGGTGCTGTGGGCCATGAGCAGCAGTAAACTTGTCTTCTAACAGGATCTGTAACCTCATGGACCAGCATACCTCCCATTCTACCATTACCATCAAGCCAGGGGATCATCCCTGGTTCAATGAAGAGTGCAGGAGGGCATGCCAGGAGCAGCACCAGGCACACCTAAAAATGAGGTGTCAACCTAGCGAAACTATAACACAGGACTATTTGCATGCCAAACAGCATAAGGAGGAAGTGATGGACGCTGTTAAGCGATCCCACAAACAATGGATCAGATCTAAGCTCTGCAGTCTTGCCACATCCAGTCGTGAAAGGTGGTGGACAATTAAACAACTCACTGGAGGCGGAGGCTCCACAAGTATCCCCATCCTCAACGATGGGGGAGCCCAACACATCAGTGCAAAAGATAAGGCTGAAGCATTTGCTACAATCTTCAGCCACAAGTGTCGAGTGGATGATCCATCTCGGCCTTCTCCACAGGTCCCCAGCATCACAGATGCCAATCTTCAGCCAATTCGATTATCAAGAAACAGCTGAAGGCACTGGATACTGCAAAGTTTATGGGGCCTGAATATTCCGGCAATAGTACTGAAGACTTGTGCTCCAGAACTTGCCGTGTCCCTAGACAAGCAAAAACTGCCATCTATCCAGCAAAGTGGAAAATTGCCCAGGTATGTCCTGTACATAAAAAGCAGGACAAATCCAACCTGACCAATTACTGCCCCATCAGTCTACCCTCAATCATCAGTAAAGCAATGGAAGGGTTCATCATCAGTGCTATCAAGCAGCACTTGCTTGGCAATAACCTGCTCACTGACACCCAAGTTGGGTTCCGCCAGGGCCACTCAGCTCCTGACCTCATCACAGCCTTGGTTCAATCATGGACATAAGAACTGAACTCCCGAGGTGAAGTGGGAGTGACTGCCCTTGACATCAAGGTCACATTTGACCGAATGTGGCATCAAGAAAACTTAGCAAAACTGGAGACAATGAGAATCAGGGGAAAACTCTCCACTGGTTGGAGTCATACCTAGCACAAAGGAAAATGTCTGTGGTTGTTGGAGGTCAGTCATCTCAGCTCCAGGACATCACTGCAGGAGTTCCTCAGGATAGTGTCCTCGGCCCAACCATCTTTAGCTGCTTCATCAATAACCTTCCCTCCACCATAAGGTCAGAAGTGGGGATGGGGATGTTCGCTGATGATTGCGCAATGTTCAGCATCATTCACGACTCCTTAGATACTGAAGCAGTTCATGTCCAAATGTAACAAGACCTGGACAATATCCAGGCTTGGACTGACAAGTGGCAAGTAACAATCGCACCACACAAGTGCCAGGCAATGGCCATCTCCAACAGGATGGAATCTAACCATCATAAATTGACGTTCAATTGCATTACCATCCCTGAATCCCTCACTATCAACATCCTGGGGGTTACCATTGACCAGAAACTGAACTGGACTAGCCTTATAAATACTGTGGATTGTGGATTCCAGAGCAGGTCAGAGGCTAGGAATCCTGAGAACATAAGGAATAGGAAAAGGCATAGACCCTCAAGCCTGCTCCGCCATTCAATAAGATCATGGCTGATCTTTTTGTGTTTCGATTTCCACATTCCCACCTAACCTTTAATTCCTTTGCCTAACAAGAATCTATCTGCCTCTGCCTTAAAAATATTCAATGACCCCGCCTCCACCACCTTCTAAGGCAGGGAATTCCAAAGCTGCACAACCCTCAGAGAAAATATTTCTCTTCATCTCTGTCCTAAAAGGACGTCCCATAATTTTAAAACAGTGCCCCCTAGTTCTGGACTCACCCACAAAAGGAAACATCCTTCCGACATCCATTTGTCAAGGCCATTCAGGATCTTGAACACTTCAATCAAATCATCCCCTCACTCTTCTAAACTCCAGTGGAAACAAGTAAAGTCTGTCCAACCTTTCCTCATAAGACAGCCCAGTCATTCCAGGTATCAATCTTGTAAAACTCTTTTGAATTGCCTCTAATGCATTCACATCCTTCCTTAAATAAGGAGACCAAAACTGCACACAGTATTCAAGGTGTGGTCTCAACAATGCCCTGTATAATTGAAGCATAACATCCTTACTTTTATGTTCAATCCCTCTCGTCATAAAGGATAGCATTCCATTAGCCTTCTTAATTACTTGCTGTACCCGCATACTAACTTTTTATGACTCATGTACTAGAACACCTAGATCCCTCTGCACCTCATAACTATATAGCCTTTCTCCATTTAATTAATACTCTGCTTTTTTGTTCTTCCTTTCAAAGTGAACAGCTTCACATTTTCCCACATTAAACTCCATTTGCCAGATCTTTGCCCACTCACTCAACCTATCTATATCTACCTACAACCTCATGTCCCCTTCACAACATACTTTCCTACCTTCCTTCGTGTCATCTTTAAATTTAGCTACCATGTCTTCACTCCCCCTCATCTAAGCCATTGATGTAAATCGTAAAAAGTTGAGGCCCCAGTACAGACCCCTGTGGGACTCCACTCATCACATCCTGCCAATCAGAAAAAGACCCATTTATGCACACTCTCTACTTTCTGCCAGCCAGCCAATCTTCTATCCATACTAATATGTTACCCCCTACACCATGCACTTTTATTTTCCGTAATAATCTTTGATGTGGCACCTTATCAAATACCTTCTGGAAACCCAAGTACAGTTTATCTACAGGTTCCCCTTTATCCAATGCTCCTTCAAAAAACTCCAGTAAATTGGTTAAACATAATTTTCCTTTCATAAAACCATGCTGACTCTTCCCTATTGCCTTGAGTTCTTCTAAATGCCCAGCTATAACTTCCTTAGTGATAGATTCTAATAACTTCCACATGACAGAGGTCAAGATAAGTGGCCTATAGTTTCCTGTTTTCTGCCTCCCACCATTCTTGAATAGAGGGGTTATATTTTCAATCTGATGGAATCTTTCCAGAATCTAGTGAATTTTGGAAAATTAACACCAGCACATCGACTACCTCATTAGCCACCTCTTTTAAGACCCTGGGAAGTAGTCCATCAGGACCCCCCGGAGACTTGCCAGCCTGCAACTTCATTAATTTGCTCAGTACCAATTCCCTAATTATTTCAATTTCACCAAGTTCCTTTCTCCCATTCAAGTCCTGATTTGCAGCTATTACTGGAATTTTTTTGTATCCTCTGTAGTGACCATAGAAGCAAAATATTTGTTCATTTCTTCCGCCATTTCTTTATTATCTACAATCAACTCCCCACTGTCACTCTCCAGAGGACCAACATTCACTTTACTTTTCCTTTTTAAATACTTTTAAAATCCTTTTAGAAACTCTTGCTATCCATTTTTACTTTTCTAGATAGCTTCCTCTCATTCTCTAATTTCTTTCTCCTGATTAACCTTTTAGTCATTCTCTGCCGTTCTTTACATTCTGTCCAGTGATCTGTCCTGCCACTCATCTTTGCGGATTGTATGCTTTTTCCTTAAGTTTGATGCTTTCCTTAACATCTTTAATTAACCATGGATGGTAGGTCCTCCCCTTAGAACTTTTCTTTATAGTAGGAATGTACTTATTCTGAATACTCTGAAATATCCCCTTAAATGTCTGGCACTGCTTCTCTATTGATCTATTGTCTTGCCTAGTTTCCCAGTTCACTTCAGCTAGCTCAGCTTTCATCTCAGCATAGTTGCCCTTATTTACGTTTAAGATACTAGTCTTAGACCCACTCTTCTCTCTTTCAAACTGGGTGTAAAATTCTATCATATTGTGGTCGCTGCTACCAAGGGATGCCTTTACTCTGAGGTCATTACTTAATCCTGTCACGTTACACAATACCAAGTCTAATATAACCTGCTGTCTGGTTGGTTCCAGAATACGCTGCTCTAAGAAACTCTCTCAAAAGCATTCTAAGAACTCTTCATCCAGGCTACTACTGCCAATCTGATTTTTCCAATTTATGTGTGGATTAAAATCACCCATGATTATTACTGTCCCTTTATCACAAGCACATAGTATTTTCTCTTGAATATTTTGTCCTATACTGTGACTACTGTTAGGGGCCATATAGACCACTCCCACTAATGACTTATTTCCCCCACTATTCCTCATCTCCACCCAAACCGATTCTATATCCTGATCTCCTGAACCAAGGTCATCTCTAAGTATTACATCAGTGCCCTCTTTAATTAACAGTACTACCCCTCCACCTTTACCTAGCTTCCTATTCTTCTTGAATGTCACGTACCCTTCCATATTAAGGACCCAGTCTTAATCCTGCGATGAGTAACTCACCTCCTGACTCCCCAAGGCCTGTCCACCATCTATGAGGCACAAGTCAGGATTGTGATGGAATACTCCCCACTTGCCTGGATGAGTGTAGCTCCCACAACACTCAAGAAACTTGACACTATCCGGGACAAAGCAGCCCGCTTGATTGGCACCACATCCACAAACATTCACTCCCTCCACCAACGATGTACAGTGGCAGCAGTGTATCCCATCTACAAGATGCACTGTAGGAGTTCACCAAGGCTCTTTAGACAGCACCTTCCAAACCCACGACCACTACCATCTAGAAGGACAAGGGCAGCAGACAGATGGGAACACCGCCACCTGGAAGTTCCCTTCCAAGTCACTCACCATCCTGACTTGGAAATATATTGCCATTCCTTCACTTTTGCTGGGTCAAAATCCTGGAACTCCCTTCCTAACAGCACTCTAGATGTACCTATACCATATGGACTGTAGCAGTTTAAAAAGGCAGCTGACCACCACCTTCTCAAAGGGAAATAGGGATGGGCAATAAATGCTGGCCCAGCCAGTGAAATCCACTGAATGAATAATAAAACAAACTAGCAGAACGGTCTGCAAGGAATTCAGTTCCAGCTCTATTTAGTGCAACCCCTCCAGCCTGCACAGATCCCATATCCCCCGCAGCCAAGGACCTAAAGCCCTCCCTCCTGCAGTATCTTATCAGCCTTGCATTCATCTGGTTTATACTCCTATTTCTATACTAACTTGCCCATGGCACTGAGAGTAATCTGGAGATTACTACTTTTGAGGTCCTGTTTGCTCATTTCTTAACTAGCTCCCTAAATCCTGATTGCAGGATAACATCCTTCTATTGTTAGGGTTGTTTACCCCTTGGCAAGGTAAATTTATTCAGTCAATCTTATTTTCAGTTTAAATTCTCAACTAAAAGAAATTTCAAATCACCATAAGAGCTTAAATCAGCTATTCTAGCTGTAAACTCGGTCTTAAGATAAAATATCTTCTCCCCCAGGACTATTTAGACTAAACAAAGATATCTTGGAATAAAATATACTTTACAGGTATATTATAGCTGAAATTTACTCAGAGAAGAGTCTACCTTTCTTGGAACTTGCCATTAGAGAATCCAAGAGTTAGGGCCCTTGGGGTTTACAGAGTGAGACACAACCTTTTATAATGGTTACTTTATAACAGTTTATAAACTAAATCTTGGATTACATTATAATAATGTTTTGAATATTACAGAGCGTAAATGCAAAATTAGCTAATTCATCTAAATATAAATGCAAAGTACAAATTAAATCACCTAGAAGTAAATGCAAACTTTCAAGCCACTTAGAAAGTAAAAGTAGGATATTCAAACAAATAACAAACTAGTTTATACTTACAATCAAAAGTGTAAAGCATAGTTTTCTGTTGTCTTGTCTCAGCTATGAGGAAACCGATCTAAGGTCTTGACTCATTGATTGCTGTGCAAAGCTGACTGGCTTGGTCACCTAAGTCTCTACTTTAAAGAAAATCTGTTACTTCTGGGATAACCTAACCATTGTCTGCTTTACTGTTAGACCCTATTGTTTGAAAGGTTCTTGAGGATCATAACATGTTTTTCTGAAAGACAGCTGCAGCATTATCAAGCATATTTCCCTGTCTGGAAAAGCCTCTTCTCAAGAGCTTTGTGTCTGCATGTATGTGTGAAATTAATGTGTGTAATTTTCTCAAAGGATTTTGAGCTGTGTTTCAGCTGTGTTACATCTTTAACCCTTTCATTGATTGAGTTAAATCATTAACATTTTCCGCCTATGTTGTTTGTACCAATGCGGACCACAACTGCAGGCTGTTCACCATCTCTCCTCAGGGCTCTTTGCAGCTCAGTGACATCCTTAACCGTGGATTGAAGGAGGCAACACACCATCCTTGATTCATGTCTGTGGCTACAGTAATACCCATCTATTCCCCTAACTATCAAATCATCTATTGTTATTGCTCTTCCAATCTTTCTTGTACCTTCACATACAGCTGAGCCACCTATGGTGCCGCAGACTTGGTTCTGGCTGCACTCACATCCTGACTCCTCGAAGCCTGTCCACCATCTACAAGGCACAAGTCAGAAGTGTGATGGAATACTCCCCACTTGCCTGAATGAGTGCAGCTCCAACAACACTCAAGAAGCTTGACACCATCCAGGAAAAAAAAGCCCGCTTGATTGGCACCCCATCTACCACCTTCAAAATTCACTCTCCCCACCACCAACACACAGTGGCAGCAGTGTGTACAATCTGCAAGATGCACTACAGAAACTCACCAAGATTCCTTTGACAGCACCTTCAAAACCTTTGACCTCTACCACCTAAAAATTCAAGGGCAGCAGATGCATGGGAACACTACCACCTGCAAGTTCCCCTCTAAGCCACAAACCATCCTGGCTTGGAACCATATTGCCGTTCCTTCACTGTTGCTGGATCAAAATCCAAGAACTCCCTTCTTAACAAGACTGTGGTTATACCTATGCCACCTGGACTGCAGCAGTTCAAGGTGGCGGCTCACCACCACCTTCTCAAGGACAATTAGGGATGGGCAATAAATGCTGGCCTGGCCATCGACACCCACATCCCATGAAAGAATAATAAAAACTCCCCAGATGGACCATCGCTCTTATCAGTATTCAGAACTGAATACTGGTTGGAGAGTGGGTTGTACACAGGGGACTCCTGCACTACCTGCCTGTTCCTCTTTTACTATCTAGTGATCCCCCATTCACTTTTTCCTTGCATACTCTTAAGTTGGTGTGATGACTATATTATTATGTTGCTGGACTGGAGTAGTTTCAATAACTCCTGAAGACTGCCAGCTGCAAACACTCTAACTTTATTGTACCTTATTTGGTTATGAGAACACTCTCTTACACTAACTTCTTTCCATGCTGCTTTCTCCTAGACTCTCAGATCACATGAACAATGTGTCACTTCCTTCTATGACATCACAGACTATTACAGTTGTAGGATTTAACCTAACATACTCCATTATACTATAGAGACCAGATCTATAAATATGCTATCTGTGAAGCTGTCAACCCCATGGATGCACCGCAGTCACACCAGCTGTTGCTCAATTCCAAAACCTAGTGCTCACACTGCTGCAACTGACAATTCTTTCTGCAAAAATGGCTGTCCAGGGCATGGGAGGTGTCCTGGGATTCTCACATGGCACAAGGTGTGCACTCTCAATGTTGGAGCAGTCTTGCCATTCCTCTATTTATTGATAAATAACCTTATTACTGCTAATGAACCTTACTGTTGTAATAAACGTCTTCACCAGTAATAAAGTTTTATCAATATTAATAAACTTACTATTATTAATAAACCTTACTAAAGGTGATAAATTCTACTAACACTTAATGCACCTTACTAGTGGTAATAAACCTTACTTAAAGAAAGATAAAACTCATCTGCTGCTCATTTGTTAGTTGTTATTAATAGTTAATATTTTGAAGATTTATTAAATTCCCAGTTGTTTAGATTCAATCCCTCAATACTCACAAAACAATCAACTTATAGCTTTCCTATGATGACACCACTTTTTTTTCAAATTGAGGTTTAGGAGAGCCTCTCCACTCCTCTCCCTGGGGGAAGTGCTGTGAGGCCTCACTCATTGGGCTTTATTTATCCGCTTCCCAGTCTATGTTTCTCTCACAGGTCCGCTCCTTTCCACCTCTCTCTCCAAAGGTAGATGCATGAGGCGCAATGCTCATCTATGCACCACATCATGCATTCTTGGCATAAGGAAATGTTGTGATGTTGGTGGGTATGCGCTTGCGAATAGATTCAGGATCATATTGGTGGAGGGCTCAGGAGAACGATTTGATGCTGCTGCCTCTGAGGATTCCTCTTCCTCAGAGGTGGATGGCTGCCCCCTAGCTGTGCGTCCTTCAGGATGACCAAGACCTGCATAAGAGAACACATCATAGATGCACCCAAGCAGCTAATGGAGGCTGTGATAATCAAAGCCGCTGAGAGTCAGAGCACTGTGGGAGGCCAGACCCATGCTGGCCCCAGGCTGACATGCCTCAGGAATCGTCAGCACATGGCACCTGCTGGAGCTGCAGAGACTATGCCCACCCATAAGCAGATGATCTAGGAGCCCATCAGGCCATGCTACCATGTCTCAGGCATGTGCATGCATGGATTCCTTCTTCAAGAGGTTGGCAACCCTCATCCAGCAAACCACTCTGTGGATGCCGGAGATGTGAACAGACCTGCATACCATTGCCTTGTCCATGCTCTGCAGCAGTGGCAACGCGGGAGGTGGACGAGGCACCTGGAGTTTCCACCAGTTGAGTGGGGAAGTGCAAGTGTGCCTTGCAAAGGGAGGAGGATTGGCTGCCTTCTGGGGACTCCTCTCAGGGAGCTCCAAGTGTGGACAATCTACTCCTCAGCCCCTCTACTATTGGCCCCATTCCTCCAGTAGCAGGACAGATCAAAATAGGAGGGTCCTGCACTTGTGCAAAAGCCCCACAGCATGGTGGTGCCCTCCAAGCCTTAGGCAGTCACAAGACCAGCAAGGTCATCCCAAGCGATGGGGCAGCCTGTATAGCAGCCTGTCTCCATGTCAGCTGCAAGTACAGGCGGAGCACCACATAAGAGCACACGTAAACAAGAAGAGTCCCTTGCAGCACCTGGGGTCACAGGTGTTTAGATTTTGTACATGTGACAGCTTTATCATGTTGTGCCACTCAATAACTGTTAGACTCATTACTGTCAGTCATCCTTTCCATTCCTGCTGCATTATTAGATGTCATTGCTTCCTCAACAAGCTGCTCATGTTGATCGAGAGGTCAGCTCCTCAACTTTGTCAGTGTGTACTGTGAACCTGGGCACTGGGGATAGAGCACAAAATGAAGGAGGCACCATCAGGTCTGCATAAAAGTGATTCTTTATTGCACTGAGTGTGTAAGGGCATCAGGGTCACAAAAAATCGGTACATATGAGATTGCCCTGACCCCTCCCTTGTACATCACTCATTTGCCTTCACCTCCAGTGCAAGGGGTTCCTGATCCTGTGCCACCTGCTCAGCAGCTCCTCCACAGCTTCCTTGTCAGATGAACAGTAGTAATCAATGATGTCTCCATTATTCAATGTCTCCACCCTCTAAAGTGCTAGATTATGCAGAGCACAGCAGACCACCACAATAGGGGAGACACCCATTGGGGCATATTGAAGGGCTCCACCAGATTGATCTAGGCACCGGAACCTCACCTTTAGCATCTCAATGGCTTGCTTGATGGTTGCTCGTTTGGACCTGTGGCAGGTATTGTACCTCTCCTCGACTGTAATGTGTGAGCTCCTCGCATATATGAATAACCATGCCTACAGTGGATAACCCTTGTTCCCGAGAATCCATTCCTGAAGACGGACAGGTGGCTGGAACAGCTCTGACACCTGGGATTGCTGTAGTATATAGGAGTTGTAATTGCTTCCCGGGAACCAGTTGTATGTTGATGGATTTGAATCCCTTTCTGCTAATGAAGGCTGCTAGTTGGTTGAGGAAGCCTTGGTACAGGTATGAGCTACAGGTATGGACATAGCATTAGGATTTGGTTTATATAATTAATGGTTTTTGTTTTCTTTAAATCACTTAAAACTAACTTGTACTGAACCTAGAAATAATAAAAATGGTCAAAATTGCTCATCCCCAGAATTCTTCAGGGTATGGATGACATTTAGCAAGAGAAAATTATGTAAGCAAGGAGAGGTCTTTTGTTAACAAGGAATGATTAATATGGGGTCAATGGTCTCCCTGAAAAGAGGGTAACCTATATCACAAACGCATCAGACAATGGTCAACAAATCAGTTCAGAAAATGAAAGAGAAAAAACTTTTTAAGGGATAGCTGTGCATGACTATAAAGATCTTAAAATTTCCTTTACAATTCTTAAGAGAGAAAAGGATAAAAGAATTGAAGAGGGTAATGTTCTCCAACAAGCATGAAAGAGGATATTGTTTATTTCTTTGTATGGTGATTTTTTAAGACATTAAATGTGTTAAGATTGATCAAATTCAATAAAGATTATTTGCTACCAAAAATTGGTGTCAAGTTGAAGAGCCCCCTGTTTTCTGATGTTGTCTCATTAAAACGTCATCCCTGATTGTATGGCTAGATTTTCCAGCTATTGACTATGAATGTTGGAAAATCTTTTTCTAGAGTGTTATATTCAAGAAAACCACTTGGTGATGATAGACCTGGAACAAATCCTTACTCAGTCTAACACTTATCTAGAATGAAACATGACAAGCATACATTTCGTAACGTTACACTCTAGTTTCAGTGTCTCCTTATATCTACATTATTCCAAATAGTTAATGTCCTCCACCTGCATATAATTAAATACAATTGAGATAAAATTAACACTGTGTTATGTTTTTGGTTATTGGTATTGTATTTTGTCTTAACCTTGTGCTTCTGTATTACTGTTTCTGGAAATAAATGTGGACAGCTTTATTTTGCAAAATGTCTACCAGTCTATTTTGCTGATTACAAAGTCTACTTGTAAAGAAATATTTGTATACATCAGTAAAAGATTATATATTTGTACCGTATTTAAAGAGAAATTGCTGTCCAAGTGAAGCGCCTTGCAGGAAACTGCAGCATATGTTTACGCTGTGCTTGGGGCTTCCTAAGAATTAACCTGTTAAAGGGTAGCAGCTGTTTTTGTCTTACTTGACCTAATCTGTTTTTTTCAGCATTTTCTGCTTCTTTCTCAGAGTTCTACTTCTTCAGATAAAGGGTAGTGGAAATCTGGAACTTGCTGCCCAAAAAAGCTGTTGAGGTTACATCAACTGAAATTTGAAAACTGAGATTACTAGATTTTTGTTAGATGAGGATATTGAGGGATAAGGAAGCAAGATAATTAAAAGAAACTTATGGATTTATACAGTGCCCCTTTCAAAACCTTAGGATGTCCCAATGCGCTTTACAGCCAATGAAATACCTTTGAATTATAGTCACTGTTGTAATGTAGAAAACATGGTAGTCAGTTTATGCTCAGCAAGATCCCACAAACAGCAATGTGATCATGTTGATTGAGAGCTAAACATTGGACAGGACACTGGGGATAACTCTCCTGCTCGTCTTTAAATATTGCCATGGGATTTTTTATATTCATCTGAGGGCAGAGGGAGACTCAGTTTAATGTCTCATTTGAAAGACAAATGCAGTTAAGATACAGATCACTAACTGAATGGTGAAACTGGCTCGATTTGCTAGATGGCATACATCTGTGCCTATGGCCTGAATTTTTCCTTTGGTAGGCGCACACGGTCAGTGGGCCCGAGAGTGGTCAGGAAACGGGCCCCCGACTGCCATTTCATACTGGCTGGCCAATTAACGAGCTGAAAAGCACATTGCTGCCAGTGTGGGGGTGGGAAGAGGGCGGGCGATGATGTTTCCGTGGGCCTGGGTGAGCGCTGCAAGACAGCTCCCTGAAGACAGACAGCTGCCTCCGGGGGCTGCAGACTTGAAAAAGCTAAAATAAAAGGTTTAAAAACTGCAAAAAATGTCCATGCATCACAATCAAACACCTGAAAATATAGCTGATAAAAATGCTGTCCACAGATATTTATTTTTGTTTTATTTCATAATCGAAATTTCATCCCGCCCTTGAATGAGGTTTGATGCAAAATGCAAAGGCCGCCTGGCCGATATGCCTGTCCGCCACGAAAAATTGGAGACAATTGGAGACAATGGGCTTAATTGCTCTCTTAATTGTTGGCGGGCCCGCTTCTGACTTTTGCACCCGGCTGCTGAGCGAAATATCGCAGGAGTGCACGATGATGTCGGGACACTCGCCTAACATCTTCTCGCGTGATTTTACACCCGATTAATCATGCATCTGCCCGTCTGCCCATGGATTGTAAAATTCCACCCTACGTTTATGTTCTTTCTATCTAAAAAAAAATGCAATTTTTCATTTTCAATAGATATTTCTCTTCAGCCAGTTAGAAATACCAACCAAGAGTTTGGGAAGTTTAATGTCTCATTGTAAATCTAACTTTTTTAATATTGCAGTAAGTGCCACTGCTTTGAGATTCATTGAAAAATAATGATTAAGTGAAACTTGTGCTGTGGCAGATTTGAGTTCAAGTGTTCCCGAATTTCTTGGTAAAACTTCCTCGCAGATGACTGTCCTAATTCAAGGTTAAAATACTAGTCTTAGACCCACTCTTTTCTCCCTCAAACTGGATGTAAAATTCAATCATATTATGATCACTGCTACCTCTCGGGACACCTTCACAATGAGGTTCATTAATTAATTTATCTTGTTGCACAATACCATGTCAATTTAGCCTGCTCTCTGGTTGGCTCCAGAACATGCTATTCTAAGAAACTATCCCAAAAACATTCTATTAATCCCTCATCTGATGTTTCCAGTCTATTTGTAGATTAAAATCCCCATGATAATTGCCGTACCTTTCTGATAAGCTTCCATTATTTCTTCTTTGACACCCCATCCTACCATGTGCTTACTGTTCAGAGGCCTGTACACCACTCCCACAAGTGACTTCTTGCCTTTATCATTCCTCATCTCTCACCAAATTGCTTCTATACCTTGGTTGCCTGTATTTAAGTCATACCTCTCCTATTGTGCTAAATGCTGGCCTAGTCAGCAATGCCCACATCCCATGAACAAATAAAAAAATTGACTTTTAAAAGCCTTTACATTAATTAATAGTTCTAATTAGTTCAAGGGTGAGGTCCATATGAAAATAAAAATACAGATTACTTTTAAGATATTTCAAAATAACAATTTTTTAACAGATAACAAGGCACAACAGATTGAATTTTTGTTTCTGGGTCCTGATCCCGCTTTGGGTCAGGAAGCCATAAATACCGGCATCAGGTCAATTTGAGGAGGCAACCAATTGAGTCACCAACTCTGGGAACACCATCCAATTAAGTGAGGAGGGTGAGCTCCCAAAGCTGGAGGACTAATAGACAACCCTCCAGAACTGAAAGATTAGCAGCCTGAGGGCAAAGACCGGGACTGCTAAGAAAATAGGGGAACAAGAGGGTGACACATGATGGAGGCGCCTTGTGAAGAATTTTTCAAAGCTTAAAAATAAAAAGTTGCCACAGCTGTGAGACCGTCATCGTGAAAGGGGAGCTCTTCAACCGTCGCTGCAATTGTCTGAAATCTCGGCTGGAATGGGGGTGTTAAATACAATAAGGCATCCATAGTCACCGGTCTGCCTACAGGAAGCTGCCTCAATTTGTCGGCTGGGCTTTACCTGCCGTCTGGAAAAACCAGATAGCTTCTGACAAGTGCCATCAATGGGTGATTTATCTTGCCTAATTGGCTACCCGCTGCCAATCCAGCCTCAATGACAGTTGGCCAGGGACCAGACCATGGTGACAGACCAGCTGGTAGTGGGAAATTGAAGGCTTGCCTGCTTCCAGGTCCACCTCCGCTTTCCAGTGAAAATAACTCTAAAGCTGCCATTTTCAAAACTCTGGAATAAAAAAAATTATGTGAGGGGCATTGGGGAGAAGTGGAGTGGAGAGGGTGGGATTGGGTGATTTTAGGTATACCTGCCTCTCCCTGTAAATTTTGGTCTCCCCTACCCTGAATTTTCCTTCCTTCCTTTTCATAACATCTGCTTCCCTACTCCTACCTGCATGCCAATGGCTGATTGATGTTCTATAGTCTAGGGGCTTTTGGGCTAGATTTTAACTCCTGAGGCGAATAGCTGGAGTTGGTAAATTTCCTGGCTTGACACACCCACCTTGAGAAAAAGGGCCCCAAATGGCGCAATTTTCACTCCAAAGGTGGCAGTTGCAGGATGGAGTAGAGCTTGCCACCCCCAGAGGTGGCCAAAGTGGTTGCTGAGTGCCAAGGCGGGCTGGTTAAAATGCCCGGTTGTTTGGTTAAAGTTTAGGCCCTCTAGCCCTCACCAGTCACAACCCATCACCACCCCCCATGCCCCATCAATGCCAACTTATGACCCCACCCACCCCCCCATGCCCCTCATACCATCAATCCCAATTCATGCCTCGGTATTCACTACATAGCCCCCTATAGACCCCATCCTAACTCATACCAACCCATACCACCCCCACTCACCACCCTTTGCCCTTACATCCTTTATGCAATCTCACCCAGTAACTACCAAGGACAGAACTCAGGAGCCATGCTGAAGTGAAATAAAATAAAGACCTCAATATCTATTACAGTTTCACTATAAAATAAAACAGATTCATGAAAGCCCATTCAAAAAACTTTAAAAGCCCCTGAAGTACTTAATCCCTTATCATTGTCAAGCCCCCTCAGAATCTTATCTTTCAATAAAATCACCTCTCACTCTTCTAGACTCCAATGAGTATAGGCCAAACCTGCTCAACTTTTCCTCATAAGACATCCTATTCATTCTAGAAATCAACCTAGTCAATCTTGTCTGAACTGCCTCCAATGCAAATATATCCCTCCTCAAATGAGGAGACCAGAACTGTACACAGTATTCTGGGTGTGCTCTCAACAATACCCTATACATACTTCACTACTGTTATGGACTGAGATGGGAGAAGTGCACAGTTAATTCTAGCCCCACTTATCCACAGATTGTAACAATAGTTTATATGTTTAATTCACCCACAAAACTGGTCAATTATTTACCTTTGACACTGTCATTCCCAACATAAAAGACTCTAACCAGGCTTATTTCAATAAACACACAGAAAATATTGATTTATTATAAAACAAGCTACTTTTTAAAAAACAAGTGAATAAACTGGTTAACATACAATATGTAATTTAGAAGTGTAACAATTTTCCCCTTTCTTTAAAAAACAGGTGTTCAAACCCCCATAAACTCCCACACCAACACAGAACAGGACAAAACAAATACAGTTTCTTGCAGAGGCTGAATGATAGGAAAGTGTCTCTTTTAATGATAAAATTAAAAAAGATCACAACGCTATTGATTGGACAGAATTCTGGTCACAATGGACCTGGAAGTTCTTTCTGGCAGTTTTTGTTTTTGGTGCAACTGTCCTTGATGACTCTTACTTATCACAATGTTGCGAACTCTCAAAGAAAAGATGTTATCCTGGTAAGACATTTCTGAGGAAAGTTTATTACAAAGGTGGGACAGAGAGAGGGAAAGACAGTCTCTTCCTTGCAGCTTGCTTCTAAGGCAATTGAGAGCCTTTTTTTAAAGTCTAAGATGTTCAAAGAACACTTCTCTTTGGTTAAAAATATGGCAAGATTCTTTATTATGAAAACAAAATACTGCGGTTGCTGGAAATTTGAAACAAAAACAAAAAATGCTGAAAAAACTCAGCAGGTCTGACAGCATCTGTGGAGAGAAAGACAGAGCTAACATTTCGAGTCCATATGACTCTTCTTCAGGGCCTTTCTGAAGAAGAATCATATGGGCAAGAGTCTTTAGCCTCTTCACAACTTGCTTTCCTACCCATCTTTGTAATCATCAGCAAATTTGGCTACAATACATTGGGTCCCTTCATCCACGTAATTAATACAGATTGTAAATAGTTGAGGCCCCAGCACTTTTCCCTGTGGCACCCCACCAGTTACAGTTTGCCAACCTGAGTGATTAGGATTTGGAATACACTGCCTGATAGGGTGGTTGATAGAGATTTGATGGTAAATACTCGAAGGAGAAAAGAATTGCACTGATATGATGAAACAGTGGGGAGTGGGACTAATTGGAATGCTCTTTAAAGAGGCGGTGCAAACTTGATGGGCTGGATGGCCTCCTTCTGTCCTGGACTTTAATTTGATTCCATGATTTTATGATTCTAAGAATTAAAGAAAGGCTGCATTAACTGACCAGCAAGCAGACTTTTTGGGAAAGCAGCAAAAAAAAATGATAGGTGGTTCAGGAAAGTAAAAGGCGAAATTGTGCCGCAGATTTTTAAAAATTCATTCACAGGGTGTGGGCATCACTGACTAGGCCAGCATTTATTACCCATCCCTAATTGGCCTTTAGAAGGTGGTGGTGAGCTGTCTTCTTAAATTGCTGCAGTTCATGTGGTGTAAGTACACCCAAAGTGCTGTTAGGGAGGGAGTTCTGGGATTTTGACCCAGTGACAATGAAAGAACAGTAATATGTTTACAAGTCAGACTGGCAGCCAACATAAAGGGGAAACCCAAAGTTTTCTATCAGCACGCAAATAATAAGAGAGTGGTAAAAGGATTTTTAGAGCCGATTAGAGGTCTAAAAGGGGATTTACGCATGGAGGCAGGAAGCATGGCTGAGGTGTCAAATGAATACTTTGCATCTGTCTTTACCAAAGAAGCAGATACTACCGAGGCCATGTTGACAGAGGAGGAAACTCTGTCACTAGAAGGGTTCAAAAGTGATGAGGAGGAAGGATTGGATTAACTGTCGGTACTTAAAGTTGACAGAGCACCAGGACCGGATGAGATGCAGCCGAGGATATTGAAGGAGTTAAGAGTGGGAATTGCCAGGGCACTGGCCATAATCTTTCAGTCTTCTCTAGGCTCAGGGGAGGTGCGAGAGGACTGGAGAACTGCAACATTACATCCTTGTTCAAGAAAGTTTAAGGATAAGTCCAGCAATAACAGACCTGTCAGTTTAACTTCAGTGGTGGGGAAGATTCTAGAAACAATTATTCAGGATAGAATTAGTAGTCACATGGAAAAATGTGGGTTGATTAGGATGAGCCAGCAAGGATTTCTAAAGGGGAAATTGTGTTTAACTAACTTGTTGGAGTTTTTTGAAGAGGTAACAGAAAAGGTCGATGAGGGTATTGCTATTGTTATGGTGTACATGGACTTTCAAAAGGCATTTGATACAGTGCCATACAACAGGCTTGTGAGAAATGTTAAAGTGCATGGAATAAAAGGGACAGTAGCAACGTGAATACAAAATTGGCTGAGTAATAGGAAACTGAGGGTAATGGTCAATGGATGTTTTTCAGGCTGGAGGAAGCTTTGTAGGGGAGTTCCCCAGGGGTCAGGATTGGGACCTTTACTTTTCCTGATATATATTAATGATCTAGATCTTAGTGTGCAGGGGACAATTTCAAAGTTTGCAGATGACACAAGACTTGAAGCATTGTAAACTATGAGGAGGACAGTGTAGAACTTCAGAAGGACATAGACAAGTTGGTAGAGTGGGCAGGTCAGTGACAGATGAAGTTCAATGCGGAGAAGCGTAAAGTGATGCATTTTGGTAGGAAGGACATGGAGAGACAATCTAAAATAAAGAGTACGATTCTTAAGGGGATGCAGGAGCATTGGACCCTCGGTATATATGTGCATATATCATTGAAGGTGGCAGGACTGGTGGAGAGAGCAGTTAATAAAGCATACAGTCTCCTGGATTTATTAATAGCGGCACAGAGTCCAAGAGCAGGGAGGTTATGCTGAGCTTATATAAGACACTAGTTAGACCTCAACAGGAGTATTGTGTACAATTCTGGGCACCACACTATAGCAGGGATGTGAACGCATTGGAGAGAGTGCAGAAGAGTTTTAACAAGAATGGTTCCAGGGATGAGAAACATCAGTTATGAAGATTGGAGAAGTTAGGACTGTTCCCCTTGGAGAAGAGAAGGCTAAGAGGAGATTTGATAGAGGTTTTCAAAATAATGCGGGGGGCTGGACAGAGTAGATAGGGATAAACTATTCCCACTCATAAAAGGATCAATAACAAGAGGGCATAGATTTAAAATGATTTTCAAAAGAAGCAAATGTGACATGAGAAAAAAGCTTTTTGACACAGCAAGTGGTTCAGGTCTGGAAAGCATTGCCTGGAAATGTGGTGGAGGCAGATTCAATCAGGCATTCAAGATGATTATTTGAATAGAAACAATGTGCAAAGGTATGGGGAAAAGGCAGGAGAATGGCACTAAGTCAAATGCTCTTTCGGAGGGCTGGTGCGACTAGCCGAATGGTCTCCTTCCGCACCTTAGCAATTCTGAGATCCTGGGAGTGGCTTGGGGGGGGGGGGCGGTGGAACTTCAAGGTGATGGTCTTCCCATCTATCTGCTGCCCTTGTCCTTCTAGATGGTCGTAGTCGTGGATTTGGAAGGTGCTGTCTAAGGAGCCTTGGTGAATTCCTATATGCATCTTGTAGATGGTACACACTGCTACCACTGTGCATCGGTAGTGGAGGAAGTGTTAATCAAAAGGGTTGCTTTGTCCTGGGCAGTGATAAGCTCCTTGAGTGTTGTTGGAGCTGCACTTATTCAGGCGAGTGGAGACTATTCCATCACGCTCCTGACTTATGCCTTGTAGATGGTGGACAAGCTTTGGGGAATCAGGAGGTAATTTACTTACCACAGGATTCCTAGCCTCTGACTTGCTCTTGTAACCACAATATTTATATGGCAGTACTTATTCTGGTCAATGGTAACCCCTAGGATGTTGATAGTGGGAGATTCAGTGATTGTAATGTTATTGAATGTCAAGGTTATTGGAAATCAAGGAAAACTGATGGCAGAACTTTCAACTTGGAAGATATTGGAAAGTCAATACGAAGCAAAATAAGATGGATTATAAAATGGTCAACCAGTACAATATCACCTGTTTTACGCCACAACTGAAATTCAAAGTTCTGCTTGGAAATTACTGGAAACCCAGAGCAGTTTATTCAGCAGCAAAAAAATAGGCAAAATACCAATACTTGGGCTACCAATACTTCTTTAAAACTGAAAAAGCAGCAGATAGACATATTGGGCAGAATTTTCCATGCTTACTGGCGTCAGGCGTGTTTGGTAGCATGAGCGGACAACATAGCGAGAAGGTCAAAAATCAGTTGCGATCGTTCGCTCAGCCCTTCAATGTTGGGCCGCGTTTCTCACCATCGGATGTTGGGATCCTCATTGTAATACAGGTGCATATCATTATAAGGCCAGCCTGCCAGACTCATCCCCCTTGCTGGATCGGTGTTTCACAACAGCGTATAAAAGGCTTGCACTTGGCGGGCTGTACTGAGGGTAACTCGGAGGTGAGTGCACAGTAATGTGGCGGAGCACTCGCGAGGGACGCCTGTTGGGCTTAAAGGCTGAGGCGCATTGGGGAGCGGGGCAAAAGCTGCCCGTGATTGAGTTGACTTTGTGGGGGAGGGGCAAAGGCTGCCCTGCAGTTGAGGTGACTTTGGGGGGTGAAGGGTCAAAGGTTGAAGTCATAGACACGATTGAAGGTAGTGCACAAGCACACATGGGGTGGGGGGCGGTGGATGAGGGAAGCGGCCACGCACTAGGGAAACCTTGGATAAAGTGATCGTTCCTCTGCAGCTGAGACAGTTCAGACTCAGCCACATTGATATGTTTGGAGTTGGGCCTCTAGTTTAACTGCCCACTCAAGCAATGCAGAGGCATGAAACTGCCACCAAATGCTCCAGACCTGTTTACCCCTTGGGCACTGACTGCAAACTAATGAGTGTTTTAGTGGACTGCAGAACAATTGGGTGACGGGGCACGTTGTACAATCTCCTTGCTAAAGCTGGGCATGGAGCAGTCACTGGTGGAGGCACTCTCAGTCCTTTGTAATGTTATCATTCAGATTTGGACCAGTCTCCCCCATGGTTCAAGCTAACAGTGCAGCCTTGCAGTGCAGGTTTAGAGAATGCCTGTGCCTGAGCTGAAGGCACAGCATGCAGTCCAATGGGCAAAACTGCTGCCAATTGGTCAAGTGGATTTCGGGCAGCCATGCGGCGCACTAATCTCTGGTCATCCAAGTGGTAGCGAGCACTCCCCAGAATGCATTAAGAGGCCTTCAGACTTAACCAAGAGAGGTCCTTAGTACATCCAAGCTAACCCACATGTCCTGCAGGAGGAGGAGGAGTAAATCAGGATCATGGAGCCTGGTGAACTCGCTGTTTGCCTTATGGCATACAGAGAGCGAAGGCAATGGAGAAGAGAGTGACTGAGGTGCCTGGCTGTGCAGAGAGAAGAGCTGCACCCTCAGGAAGGACAGCAACTGGGACTCCCACACACACTGCCAAAGAACCACAGTGAGCCTTCGCTGGTCGGCACCTAGCTAGATCCAGGGTTTATAGACGCCCCCTTTCATTCCTGCAGATGACCGAGAACCAGTGTCACCAAAGACTGTGAATATCTGGAGAACTGATTGGTGACGTCTGCCAGCTGCTGCAGGATTTGGAGCCACAAGAACATGGAGGGCATCCACTGCCAGTGGCCATGAAAGTGACAGCGGTGCTCAATTTCTACGCCTGTGGTTTCTTTCAGGGCTCCTCAGGTGACCCCTGTGGAATATCACAAGCCTCCACCCACAAATGCATCCATGAGGTCATGGATGCCACCTTTGTGAGGGCACACAGCTTTGTGCATTTTCCCAGGACCAGATAAGCCAGGGTGGAAGAGCAATTGGATTTGCCACAGGATGCCATTGACTGCGCTCACGTGGTGTTCAGATCTCTGTTGCAACACTCAGTTAACTATGCTAACTGCAAGTTATTCTATTTGCAGAATGTGCAGCTGGTGTGCGACCACCACAAACACATCCTGCAGGTCTGCACATAGTTTCCAGAGAGTGTGCATGACTCCTACGTCCTCAGTCGGTCACAGATCGCTGATTTCTTCCAGGGTCCAAAGGGGCTGCAGGGTTGTCCTGCATAAATAGAGATGTAGAGACTGTAAGCAGGATGCCTGCCAGGCCAGATGATAAGTATGACTTGCATGTGTGGGTGGTGAGTGGTCTCATGCACGGGATGAGGACAAAGAAGGTACGTGTGAGGGAGTGAACGGTGATGTCCCTTGTACTGGCAATGAGTGAGGGCCCTGTGGATGTGTGATGGATTTGAGAGTGTGAGAATTGAGAGTGATGAGAAGAGTGATTTCCCCTGGCAGAATGGAGGAGATCATTCATCCTCTTGCAGCACTGGGTGGCTGACATCTTTTGCAGGGCGTTGGTGCTGACCACCGCTGCCACCAGCTCCCAAGCCAGATTAGTGAGGTTGTTGCCCATCCTGCAGCCAGAGCGGGGGTAGAGGACATCACAGCTAGCCTCCACTGTCCAAAAGGCACTCAAGGGGCGTGCCATTGAACCTGGGGGCTGCAGTCCTTTTGCCTTTCAGGGTCATGTCTTCTTTGCAGCAGTCGTGGGCTGGAAACATTGAGATGTGTGCATGGCAGCACTTTAAATATGGCGCCTGGTGTGATGAAGTGGTGCGATGATGGCATGGCGGGAGAATGAGAGCCCATCCACCATGGAAATGGCATGTTTCCCAGGGATGCATAATTATTGCAGCGGGTTTGGAACGATATGGCGTGGAAAGCCACCCTGTGGCCAGTGAGTAAAACATTGTTTTACCTGACCGCTACTGCATTTAGTGCAAACCTGGGACGCTTCTGCCCATTAATTGAAACAGAACTTCTTTATGGTTAGAATACTTGGAAGAGAATTGGCAGTAAATAAAACAATAAAAGTAAAAAGTAAAATACTATACTGCAGATGCTGGAAATCTGAAACAATGACAGACATCACAAAAAGCATCATTTCAATGAGGCAATAAAAAGACATTAAAAGAACCAAAGATGTTAAAATCGCTGACATGCTGAAACATACAAAGGAAGAAAAAAAACCAGAAGCTCCAAGTTGGAGCAAATGCAATGGAAGAAAGTGGGAGAACCAGGAGAGAGAATAGGGACCTAAGATTTCAGTCTTGAAAATTTTGTCATTTAAATAGTTCGGATTTACAAATAAATCACCGTCTATGTGTAAATAATATTTGTTCTTTTGTTTTATTCCATGGTTGTTGCGAACATACCATATTATAAACATGATTACACATTGTGACAAACTGGAATTATTGGCTCATCTCAAGAAATAATGTACTGCACCCAGGGCGTATGTCATTTCTGCATTGAACATTGTCTGTTGTACTGTAGAGGCTGATTCATGAGTGGCAGTCCCTTCTGCAGCTGACACAGATGAATAGCATTGGCCCAAGGTCAGCTGATATCTTTTCCTTCCTTTTCCCCTCTGCTTTTTCCACCCCCTTCCTGACTACTTGTCTCCAGGCACTCTGGTCAGCAGTGAGGACTTCTCATGCATCAATTCCAATCCTGGTCAACTTGAAATCTCATTTACAGATATTCTTGTATTGCTAACATGGGTGACCTGTTGGTCTCATGCTGATAGCAAGATCGCCATAGGGCATGTCTATGGCATCATTCATTTGGATCACATGACCCAGCCAATGGAGTCGCCGCTGACTCAAGAGGAAAAACATGCTGGGGATCCCTGCATGCTGGTGTACTTCCATATTCAGCATTCTGTCCTGTCAGGATTTGCCCAATATTCACCTGAGGCAGCAGAGATGGAAGCTGCTCAGTCGCTTTTCTTGGCTTCCATAAGTTGTCCAGGCCCCAGTACTGAAAAGAAGGATGCTGAGAACACAAGCAGTGGTACACACAGAGCTTTGTAATTTTTGTTAGTCTGCCGTTGGTCCGCATTCAACTTCTCAACTTTGAAATGATAGCTGCAGCCTTGGCAATCCTGGTGCTGATATCAGCATCAAGCGGCAGGCTGCTGGTAATTGTTGATCCAAGTTATGTGAAGCTGTCGATGACCTCCAGAGTGAGATTTTCCCCGTTGGCAGAGGTGGAGTCTCTACATCTTGGCCCATAACTTTGTTTTCCTGACGCAGATTGTCAGTCCAAGCTCCTTGTAAGCCCAGAAGAACTGATCCACAAGCTGGTGCATGTGAATTTCAGTTTGGCAGCTAGCACAGTATGATCACCAAACAACAACTCGCAAACTAGGAATTAGAACTAGGCGCGCAGGCTTGCCAAGTTGAACAGCTTGCTGTTGGCTCTGGCTTGCAGGTAGGCACCCTTATTTGTACCCAAAAGTGTATAATTGCAGTATGGAGGAAAATATGCCAATGAGAGTTGGTGCCAGGACGCAGCCCTGCTTTACCCTGCCGTTGATCTTAAAAACCTCTGATGATGTTCCATTGTAACTGTGCATGTTCTCATGGAAGGAAGAAATGATGCCCAGAAGTCCAGGCAGGCAGTCTATTTCTCACAGCAGATTAAAAAATCCACCTCTGCTGACAAGGTCGAAGGCCTTGGTGAGGACCATGGAGGCAATGTAGAGTTGTCTGCGCTGTTTGCAGCACTTCTCTTGTAACTGCCAAAGTGAGAAAATCATGTGAACTGTCAATCTAACAGCTCTTAAAGCCACAAAGAGAGACAGGGTAGATATGTGATGTCAGGGTCTGCAGTCTGGTCAGAACAACAGGAGAAAAGACTTTCCCCACAATACTTAACAAGGAGATGCTTCAGTAATTGTTGCAGTCACTGCGATACCCTTTGATTTTATGCAAGGTGACTATTTTTGCATTTCATGTCTTGAGGTACAAATCTTTCCATCCAGCAGAGACACAGAAGTTCATGGGGTGCTGCAGCAGTGCCGATTTTCCACTTTTGATGATTTCAGGTGGAATGCCATTGTTTCCTATGGCTTTACCACTGGCCAGAATGCTCAATGGCCTTGCTGAGCTCTACTATGGTGGACTCGCTGTCTGCCTCCTCCATGACAGGAAAGTCTGGAATGTCACTGTGAGATTCCTCAGTGACAACATTCTCCACTGAATAGAGTCCAAGGTAGTTCTCCACCCACCTTTCCATCTGTTTGCTAGTTTCAGTGATCATCCTCCCTCCTTTGTCTACAAGGGGGCTGTTTTGGTTGCTGCTGGGCCTGTTGCTTTCTTGATTCCTTCATGCATCCCTGGATTCAACAGATTGTATGCTGTTGCAGAGTTTCAATGAGTATTGATCGGCTCAGTGCCGAGCAGTCTGCTGAGATTGAATTCTGGCAGCTGAGGGGATCTAGATTTTATCTGCCTGGGACTTACTTGTAGTTCCTGAGGGGTCTCCTCTTGGTTGCAGTAATTGGCTCCATTTCAGCCGAATAAGCCTCACAGCAGTCAGCATTTATTCTTCTGATCTCTTTTCCCATACACAGTGAGTACAGAGTTATAGATGGTGTTGTGCAGTTGATCCCACTTTGACACCGCACTCTGGCCTTGGACATTGTTGGCTGAAAGACCCTGATTGAGGGTGTTGAGGAACTCCTGGGTCCTTTCTGGGTCAGTGGTACGACAAGCGTTGATACGAGGACAACCTATCTTCTTCAAGTGAGATAATTTCCTTGGCTGAAACCTGACCTTGCTGCACCCCAGAGTCACAGTCAGGGCTGAGATAGCTATGAGTGATGAGGACACTGTTGAGGGAGGCACGTCTGATGTTGATGAGATCTAGCTGGTGCCAGTGACGTGATCACAGACATTTCCGAGGTACCTTGTGGCATGACTCAGTTTGGAAGGAGCTGTCCATCACACAGGGTCCATTAAAACAGCATAACTCCAGCAAGCTCTCTCCATTTTCGTTCATCTTGCCGATTCCTTGGTGCTCTATGCACATTGGCCAAGCTGTGTAGTCAATACCCCCATCCTTGAGTTGAAGACCCCTTAGAAGGTACAGCCCCTTGGTGCTGGGAATTCTACTGATGATAGTGTCAAGTGTCTCACAGAATTGACCTTTGACTTTTGAGATGGAGGCAAGTGTCAGGGCATTGATGCATATGAGGTTAACTGGGCCTGCACTTGTTGAAAAGCAAAGAATAAGAAGTCTCTCTGAGCCTATTGTTGGGGGGTGGTGGGGGGGTGTAGGTTCAATCATCACGAGTAGAATGGTTTTAGTGTGAAATCCACTCCACACTCACGTGTTACCTCTTGAGATTTCCCTTGCCAGAAGAATGTGTAGTGTTTTTCTTTAAGGCACCCACCTTGTGCGAGCCTAGTTTCTAACAGCACAGCAATGTCTGCATTAAGCCTTGTGTCGACCATAGCTGTCTTGCCTGTATCACCAACCTGAAGAAGTTTATAAGGTCAGGACCCATGGTCCTCATATTCTGGTTTGAGATGCTAAGACTGGTGTGTTCTTTGTAGAGTTTGGCTTGTTTGGTGCATAGATTAGCAACCTGCTTGTTGAGAGATGACTCTCTAAGCTCCAAACACCCATTGAAGCAAGCAGGCCAAGGCAGGACAGTACCTAACCGACTGGGGGCTGCGTAGCTTGAAGCGGGCGGTAGCTATCCAATGAGACTCTATGATCTGTCCCAACATCGGGAGTAACCGCTGGCGCTCAAGCTCTATGCCAATAGTGTAAGAGCTTCTTCGTCTTCATTCATATGGCGTTAGGAACAGAAGCTGTCATTACAGTTTTAATGTCAAGTTCCATAACCAATCCAATGCCCTTCTGGGGGGAAGTGTAACTCCAAGATGATGCCCTCAAATTTGAGTCGGGGGCAAGGTGTGATTTCTTATTTATTAATTCATGGGATATGGGCATCGCTGGCTAGGTCAGCATTTATTTCTCATCCCTCATGGCCCTTGAGAAGGTAGTGGTGACCTGCCTTCTTGAACTGCTGCAGTCCATGTGGTGTAGGTGCACACACAGTGCTGTTAGGAAGTGGGTTCCACGATTTTGACCCAGCGACAGTGAAGGAACAATGATATATTTCCAAGTCAGGCTGCCAAGTAGCTTGGAGGGGAACTTCCAGTGGTGGTGTTCCCATGTGTCTGTTGCCCTTGGCCTTTTAGATGGTAGTGGTCGTGGGTTTGGAAGGTGCTGTCTATGGGGTCCAGTGGGATTCCATCCTTCCCAGCAGCTTTGCGGGAGCTTATAACTGGTAACTGTTTCGTCCTGCCTTATGCCAGCACAGACCACAGTGGCCTCCCAAGGGTGCAGGCCTAGGCAAAATAGTATGGAGACCACAAGTTGCCAGGCATCAGGGGGCCCCCTCTTGGCATTGCCAGTATTGTCCAAAGCATCACCGAAACACAGAATTTTAATGGCAGAGAAGGAGGTCATCCAGCCCATCATGTCTGCACCAGCTCTCCAAATGAGCATTATGACCTAGTGCCATTACCCAGCCCTTTCCCCATACCCCTGCACATTATTTGAGTAGAAACAATCATCTAATGCCTTCTTGAATGCCTCAATTAAACCTGCCTCCACCACACTTCCAGGCAGGTGCGTTCCATACCTGGACCACCCGTTATGTGAAAAAGGTTTTTCTCATGTCACACTTGCTTCTTCTGCAAATCACTTTAAGTCTGTAAAGGATGAAACCAATACCTGCCAGAAAGCTTTCTGACTGATGACAGATTACCACCTACGGTGCTCCGCTCCGGATTCTGACACAGTTTACTCCCTTCACTCCTGAGACACCCACAAGACATTGGAGCTATTTACCTATAGATGGGGGTCAGGTTCAGGGGTGCCAAGGTGTAACCTTGGGCCTGTCTGCCACGCATCGAGGGTCAGGCCTCCTTTGAGTCCCCTATAGTTTAGCCTGGGTCTGCGAGGCATCCAGTTTACGTATGTGGCCACGGGGAGGCACTACATGGGGCTTGCTTATGAAGGGGCTACGTACTAGCGGGACAGACTAACCATTATGCACCATGCATTACAATAACACAGACGACACGTCGCATTATCCTGAGACAAACAGGAACAGCAAATCACAACCTTTCGATTCATTTGTGTTAAATTTTTTTCTGTCTTCTCTGTGTTTATGCCATTACTTCAATTCTGCCGATTGGTTGCAATTCTGTCTGGGAATGAGCGAATAACAAGAGATAGTTGCGCCAACAGAAACAGACCATGCAATTTCTGAAGTCCCTGTTAAGGTTTCATGGCCGAGTTAGTTCCTTCTTGGTTCCTTCTCCCTTTGAACTGAGAACAGCAAAAAGGAAACATTGTCAGTGTAAGAGGAAAGACCTGAATATAACCGAAAGTTCTGGAGATTGCAAGTTGTAGAATTAATGAAGTTGGGCAGAAAAGGTGCAGAATCTAAATTGGAGAACTGCAGAGGGTAAATCGAGAAGTACAGAACGCGAGTTGAAGGTTGCGCGAAGGTGCATTAGAGAATGGGAGAAAGTAAATATGGAGATGAAAGGAAGCTGTAGAGAAGGTGAGTAGCCATAAGATGCAGGAGCAGAAGTAGGCCATTCGGCCCATCGAGTCTGCTACGCCATTCAATGAGAACATGGCTGATCTGATAATCCTCAACTCCACTTTCCTGCCTTTTCCCATAGCCCTTGATCCCTTACTGATTAAGGAACTAGGGTGATAGATAATGTGATTTGGAAACCAGAAGGGTAATATCACAAAGATGGCTACAGATGAGCTGGAACCACTCAACCCACCTAATTCATCCATCCATAGACACCTTCAATCCCAAGCACAGAAAGAAACCTTATAAATTACTTGAACGTTTTTGTCCCCATTCCTGTCTTGGAAAACCAGTCCAAATATTAAGTGCTCTATGAAGAAGTTTCCTTACATCAGTCTTTAACTTGCCTCTGACCAGTTTCTAACCTGCATAAGGATGTTAGAAAGCAGTAGAAAATGGGTTGAGGACTAGCTTTAGAGTGTTTGTTGAGAACTTAATGAGGTGAAATGGAAAGCTGTAGAAGGTGAATTGGCTATTAGGTCAGACCTGTTGTTTAGGAGAGCAGCACTGAAATGATGGGACCTGAAAGAGAGGACTTGAAAAGAAAAATGACAATGGACAGGCAGCTAAGGACAGATATGATACAGTTGTTTAAATGAACAATATGTTTGAGGTCAAAATAGCCCACTCCCACTCTGATCTCTGCCCTTGGCTACAACACTCAGCAGTTTCTCGAGAAACAGCACCTCATCTTTTGATTATACATTTTATAGCCTTCCAGCCTCAACATTTACGTTCAGATCATAACCATCGCTCTTCGGCTCTCCTGCCTTCCATCCTATCACAGACCCTTTTCCTTCCTGTGTGCACCCCACCCCCCACCTTTCTTTCCTGCCATTGTACTTACTTATGGGGGAAGTGATGGTATAGTGGTATTGTCACTAGACTAGTGATCCAGAGGCCCAGGGTGATGCTCTGGGGACCTGGGTTCAAATCCTGCCATGGCAAATGGTGGAATTTGAATTCAATAAAAATCTGGAATTAAAAGTCTAATGATGACCATAAAACCATGGTCGATTGTTGTAAAAACCCATCTAGTTCACTAAAGTCCTTTAGGGGAAAAAAAATCTGCTGTTCTTACCTGCTCTGGCCTACATGTGACTCCAAATCCACAGGAATGTGGTTGACTCTTAAATGCCCCTGAGCAAAGGCAATTAGGGATGGGCAATAAATGCTGGCCTAGCCAGTGATGCCCACATCCCATGAAAAAAGGTCTGAATTTTCATCACGACAGAGAGCTCTCTGTCACGGCTAAAATGGTGGATGAGCACAAAAATCCTAAATCCCAACCCCAAACATGACACTTCCTATTTTTGCAGGGGCGGGATGGGGTCCACGCATGGACAGTACACGGAGGTAGCTGGCTATTTAATTCATCAGCTGCCCCAGTCAAATTGGATTTTGGCATCCTTGTAATGTGGAACCCAATGTGCACAGAGCAGACTAGGTCAGAGCAGGGCTGTACTTTATGTATTTCCTTGGATAAGATACCCCTGTAGAGTTATCTTTACATTTGTATTTACTGCTCCAGAATTGTCAAGAACTTAACTCCATCGGTTTTCTCATTACCCAAGGGAATGGGAGGGTGGGGCAGCAGGTCTCCCAGGGCAATTTAGGTTACCCCTACTGACTCTTGCACTCAGGTGTAAGGAAGAACTTAGTGCTTTTGAAGGGCATATTGCACTTCATCCAACCGAGCATAGAAAATGGGTATGGCACCTCTCACATAGAAGCCATAGAAACCAATCAACATGAGCAGCTGGAGCCCAGAGGGAGGACCAAAGGTCAGGAGGAAGAGGCTGTAACACGATCACCAGGAAAGAGGAGGAGAGTGAGGACAAGCAGGTACCATCCTGTGGGGAGGGTGTACAGACCTGGGACATCAAACCTTAATATTATAGAAAACTAGTGCCCAAGGAGACATAGATTGAGCCGTGAGGTTGTGACAGGCATATGTTGCATGGTCCAGCAACAACTGGAGCCACAGTCGATTGACCCTCATGCCCTGGCAAAAGCTGTGTAGGTAACCGTTGCACTGAACTTCTATGCCTCTGGATCTCTCCAGGTCTCAACAGGACACCTGTCAGGTAAATCCCAGTCAGCAGCACACAGCTGCATTAAGACGGTGACTAGTACCCAGTTTGTCTATGTGGGTGAGCACATTAATTTCTCTATAGATTTGGTTTCTCAGGCACAGAGACCCACAGCCTTTGTCCAACTTGCAGGCTTCCTTCAGGTGCAGGGTGTTATTGATGACACCCATGTTGTAATGTGGCACCTTTGTCAACCAAAAGTCCTTTGACCTGATCAATTTCCAGGTGGTCTCTGACCAAATAAGGTCTTTCTTCAAGTGTGTGCAAGATTCCCAGGCAGCTGCCACGATTCCTCCATACTAAGGAGCTCACAATTCCTCAATCTATTTCAGCCAACAATGCAGATCCCTGGTTGGCTTCGAGGGGACAAGGGCTACCCCATAAGAACTTGGCTAATGATCCCCTTTGGGAACCCACTATCTGAAGCAGATTACAACAATAGCCATGTCATCACTAGGAGTACCATCAAAGCAGGCAATTGACATTTTAAAGATGAGAGTCAGGTATCCCGATCACTCAGGTGGAGGTCTGCAATATGCCCCAGCAAGGGTTTCAAGAATAGCTATTGCTGCATACTGCACAACATTGCACAGCCGAAGGGCCTCTAAATTGATGATGTTAAGGCCATGGGCTGAACTGCTACCTCCGAGAAGGAAGATGATGAGGAGGAAGCCACCGTACTTCCTGCTGATTCCAAAACAGGTGAGGATGAGAAGTCCGCCAATAGCAGAGCAGCAGGGAGGCATGGCCGCATAGCCAGGATTGACACCATGCAGGGAGGATTCATCATCAGGCGGGTCCTTGTTCAAGGTAGATTATTATTATTTGTTTAGCAAATGCAAATCCCAGTGGTCACCTCCTCATTTGCTAAATTTAAGATGATTAGTCCATCACTTATTCTGTGGAGGGGACATAACTTGGTAATGTGTCGCATAGTTTGTGTCTTTCAACAAGTACAGCAGGGGTTTGTACCGATACCCCAGCAGAAGAGATTGACGCACAGGGGCCCTGGTCCTGAATCTGTCAGCAAGGACCACTTTCGCCATTGTGGTTCAAAACCTGCCATTTGACAGATGGGGTTGGTCACAATTAAGAAACTTGTTGGCAATTTCCTGTGTTTTCCAGTCCTGAATCCAAAGGATGTTCACTGGAAGATCTTGTTCAGCAAGGATGCTCCATATGGGGCGCCAAGATGGAAGATGGGCAGTAAGTGGGTTGAACACATAATCATGGAGTGGTGAGTGAGGCGCAGCATAAATGGTTTCAACCAGCTTGTGGGTTTTTGTCAGTCAGCAGATGTGTGGGGGGTGTGATGTTTACAAGGAAAGGATGCCAGGGGAGGGATGTTGAGTGATAGTTCCAGTTATGATGTGCATTCAACTGGGTGTCAACAAGATGTCTGTGTGTGTGTGTGTGTGTGTGTGTGTGTGTGTGTGTGTGTGTGTGTGTGTGTGTGTGTGTGTGTGTGTGTGTGTGTGTGTGTGTGTGTGTGTGCGATGACATTTGCCAGGCAGGTGCACAGTACTCTGTGGCAGAATATGATAGGGCAAGTGCTGGGGTCTGGAGTGTTGTGGTAGGAATGCCCCATGTAGATCCAGAAAGTTTGGTTGGTAGGTTGTTTCTGGTTTTGACCTTTGCTTCTGTATTCTTCAGATGTTCCTGAAAGGACAGAGTCCTACCTAGAGTCACTCCCAAGTATGTTGGGTTGGGAGTTTCTGGCTTTAGTTTCTGGCCATCCATGTAGTAATGCAATTCTTTTTGGGCACTGGCATTATGGAGGTGGAATATACTGGATATGGTTTTAGAGGGATTCAATGTGAGACGCTGTGTGTTGCAGTCTCAACTTTGTAACGTCTTCATTAAGGACCTGGTCCAGACTGTAGAAAGATGGAGCTTGGATGGCACAACAGATGTTGTCAGCATAGATGAACTTGCAGGACGTGGTTGTTGGCAGGTCATTTGTATATATACTGAACAGGGTTGGGGCTAGGACTGAGCCCTGTGGTTGTCCATTGGCCTGTCTTCTCCATGTACTTTTCTCTTGCCCAAGGTGGACTCTGAATCATCTGTTACAAAGGAATATTTCAACAACTGTCCTGATGCAGGTTGGGATTTTTATGAAGCCTGCCTAGAAACACTTGCAATCAGCCAGTCCCTGGTGACGTACTTCCACATAAAGATCCTTGTAAATTGACCACCTTAATTACTTAAGTGACTGTCCATCCCCTACAAGGGAGCGAAGAGTTTGACTCAGACACATTGATATTGCTGCTACCCTCTCCATCACAAACATCAGCCTCATCATATTTCAAAAACACATGATAATAAGGCTGTCACAACCTGCCCCCCACATGAATGCCATTGACTGTAAAGGAGGCACTCGTTCCACCAACTTGTCTATAATTAAGCCATGCCCACAATGCGGAGATTGGTACGACTTAAGATTTAAGACCCTGTACACACTGAAATGAGTGTATGTTGTATCATACGTGCAGATATGACATCTCACACATGATGATGACACAACTGAGCCATTGCAGCTCCTTGAAAGAACTTTTGCAACATCCATTCTGGCCAATGTTCCTGTTTAAAAACTGGGTGCCACATGTATCATTCCTATCTTCTATAAACTTCTGCAAACCACTCAAACTGTATCCTGTGACATCCGGAATGCCATTGTAACCACTAGTGGGCAGAGCAGACAATCAATATGACCTGGATGATACATGGCCTACTGAGCTGCGATGCCCACATCTCGGCCAAAGTGCAACACTGCAATGTGGATAAATGTCTAGCATCCAACACTCATGCTGCAGATGCACTTGATGACCAGCATCTGGTCTTGGAGTGGGATCATTAAGCCTCCCTTAAGGCATGCTTAGATGGAAAGTCAAAGATATAAGGAGCACTTCAGTGCTTGTACCTTTGACCTCTGGAGTCTTATGTGGTATAGCACAGAAGGAAGAAGCTCTCCAAAACATCACCGATCAGCCCAAATCTTTGCTTTTGTTGATAGCACATTGAGATAGACCTCAGCTTTGCTCCCTCATCATTAGCAGTAAGATGTACCTTCATATTTTGATCATTCTTTGTGAGTTCTTTAATGTACAAACACTGAGTCACATAGAAGTGAAAGTCACCATCTTCAAAAAGTGCTCAAATGTGATAAATACAATGTGACAGTTGTAACAATGGTGAACTCATTAGTTCTCTAGGTGAGACATTGCCCTTCACTCTTGCACACTCCTACAAAGTGCCCCCTCTCTGCAGTGTGCACCGCACCCCCCCCAACCGCCCAACCCCCGGTTTGCCTCGGAGGAGGTGCAGGTGGGCTGCTCACTTCTCAGTTAATATGCCTATGAGGAGCATGTTGGGCAGCCTTATGAAGGTGCTTGTTGGGGACTTCCTTCAGACTGTGGGCTCCGCATCTCTGCATGGGCAGCCATGGTAACCGGCACATGTGAAGCAGAAGCGAGCTCTGGTGGAAGGGCTGGGGAGGTGGAGGAAGATGAAGGTGCTGAGAAGATTTCAACACCTTTACCCTCCTCCAACACCTCCACAGCTCTAGGTTGGCCTTCAGGTGTGGTTGGTGAGACTGGCTGCTGATGTACGGCAGTCAACCATTCCAGAAACTGCTGTGCCAACAGTGAGATGATCCTGTTAAGGGTGCGTAGCTCCTCATGTATGCCATGGATGTCAGCGCTCATGCCCTGAGTGGACTGATCTTGGTTACTGAGGGAGGCTTGTACCTTTTCCTGGCTGAGGTGCTGCTCTTGCATCAGTGCTGCTGAATGTGTCTTTCCATGAGAGTAGCTAATCTCTCATGGTCAAAGCTCATGTGGCTAAGACCCCAGGACAATGTGGAGCTCATGGCTGCGATGGACTCTTCCAATCACAGTCCTAGACTCCCACTGCTTCAGGGAACTCTGCCATTTGTCCACATATCTGCTGCTGATTATCTAAATAGTACGCCACAAAAGGTGACTCCCCAGGCTCCACGTTCCTGCCCAGTGGAGCATCATCATGACTTCTCTCCCTCCTCAAAGGGGGACTTAGCACAGATGTCTCTGATTCTGACATCTCCTCCTGCACTTTGGTGCTGTGCCCTTCACCCTTTGCCACTGACTCCCAAATGCATGTTACATCCCTCCGATGTGCTGGTATCGGAGTTCGCGGTGTGTGGGCCAGTGAGATGTGACATTGCATCCTTGGACATCTCTTCCATCTCCCAATGCCCAACAGGTGATCTGGACCAGTGGAGGTGAGCAAGCAGAGCTGGTACCTGTGTGAGGCACAAAAGGAGTCATTCGGGTATAGTCCTTCCCCTGGTGAACACACGCTCCAGTGCACGCTACTGCCTTAACCATGTTCGCACTTCTCTCATGACGCAATCCGATCCTAGAACTCCCTCTCGTGCCAACGTTCCATGATCCTCATGAAGTGACAGCATGCCCTCCACCATTACCACCATGTGCCAAGGCAATCCCAACACTTTATCACCTGCTATCGGCGATTCACCATCACCAACTGATGGCCCTTCAAGTACGCTGGTGATCTCGGTGGCCAATAGTTCCACAATGCGTATTGGCCTCAGGTAGGCTGATCTGCCCACAGCCTGGGCCATTGCTGTTGCATCCTTTGCCCTTTTGCTCTGCAACGACAGCATGAATTTATGTTACCTTCATCTATAGCGTGTGCAGAGATGTTGCTCTTCGCTGCATCTGTGCATCACAGTGCCTATTCACATCTGTTTTGTGTACAGTTACCTTAGCTGCTTACATATACAAGCCTCAGTTCTGAAGCAGAAATATGCACCATGTCTCGCACCTTATCTGCAGCATGCAGATATGACACTTCCTTTGGAGCTCTTCTCTATGAGCCAAGCTACTTACCTTGCTGGAATGCAACAGGCCACTGAACCTTTTGTGGCATTCAATCCATGAACACTGGTGGGTCTTCTGCAGCGCTCACCACAGCCACAATTTCTACCCAGGCCTTCTTGGGTGCGGCAAGCAGATTCCGATGGCCAGCAGGGCAAATGGACAGTTCTTCTCCTCTAGACCTCATCAACTAAGAGCTGCAGGTCTGAGGCTAGTGAGGCCGCTGGCCCCATTCTTTGCCTCACGTCTCCTCTGTGCAACATTCTATTAATGAGAATGTAAGGCAAAAAGGATCATGAGCAATTCAGATTACAATGCTCCCATTCACTCATGTACTTACATGCACTAACTATTCTCACCAAAGAATACTGCTAGTTGGCATGCTGGAGAGAATGGCTCCTCACGTGTTTGGTGCCATGTATGTTGTAGATGTGACTCCAAGGTGGCATGCTGTGCTCAGCAACTATTGACAGCCCTAATGGCTTCCGCCTTCTTAGTCACACTGTTATGGCATATCAGTGTGCAGATGTCATGGGCCTGGTCATGGATCCACAGTGTGGGTGCACTCTGATAACTTGGTAGCAAGTGGGCATGTGGATGGGATAATGATGGCACTGTTAGCATTCATCCACTGAGTCTAACCAACGAATTACCTCACTGCATATTATCTGCACAGGCAGTGGTGGCAAGACGATGTCATCTCCATGGAGTCATGGACGCCATCGCCATTGGGCAGGAGTCCTCTCCCCTTTCAACGGATCCTTTCTCCCACCTCCAGTATTCTCTCTCCACCTGGACCCCTCCCTCTGGCCTCTTCCCTGCTCTTGATCTTTTCATTGAGAACTGTCAGCGTGACATCGGCCGTCTCAATTTCTCTGCTCCTCTCACCCACTCTAACCTATCTCTTTCTGAACTTGCCATACTCCATTCCCTCAGGTCCAACCCTGACTTTATCAAACCTGCTGACAAGAGTGGTGTTGTTGTTGTCTGCCGTACTGACCTCTACTTCGCAGAGATTGAACGCCAACTCTCAGACACTCCCTCCTATCTCCTCCTGGACCATGACCCCACCACTGAACATCAAGCCATTGTTTCCAGGACTGTCACTGACCTCATCTCCTCTGGAGATCTTCCTCCCACAGCTTCCAACCTCATAATCTCCCAACCTCGGACAGCACACTTCTACCTCCTCTCCAAAATCCACAAACAGGACTGTCCCACTAGACCGATTGTGTCAGCCTGTTCCTGCCCCACGGACCTCATTTCTTGCTATCTTGACTCCGTTCTCTCTTCCCTTGTACAGTCTCTTCCCACCTACATCCGCGATTCCTATGATGTCCTATGTCATATCAATAATTTCCAGTTCCCTGTCCCTAACTGCCTCCTCTTCACCATGGACGTCCAATCCCTCTACACCTCCATCCCCCACCGGGATGGTCTGAGGGCTCTCCACTTCTTCCTTGAACAGAGGCCCGAAGAATCCCTATCCACCACCACTGTCCTCTGTCTGGCTGAACTTGTTCACTCACTGAACAATTTCTCCTTAAACTCGTCTCACTTCCTCCAAATAAAAGGTGTGGCTATGGGTACCCGCATGGGCCCCAGTTATGCCTGTCTGTTTATGGGGTATGTGGAACCTCCTTGTTCCAGTCCTACTCAGACCCCTTCTCATAACTTTTTCTCTGGTACATTGATGACTGTTTCTGTGCTGCTTCATGCTCTCATCTGGACCTGGAAAAATTCATCAATTTTGCTTCTAATTTCCACCCCTCCATCATCTTCACAAAGTCCATCACTGACACTTCCCTTCCTTGACCTCTCTGTCTGAATTTCTGGCGATAGACAGTTCACCAATTTTCATTACAAGCCCACCAACTCCCACAGCTACCTCAACTACAGCTCCTCACACCCCGTTTCCTGTAAGGACTCCATCCCATTCTCTCAGTTCCTTCGCCTCCATTGTCACTTTCCAAAACGGTGCTTCTCACATGTCCTCCTTCTTCCTTAACCGAGATTTCCCACCCACAGTGATTGACAGGGCCGTCAACCGTGTCTGGCCCATCTCCCACGCCTCTGCCCTCACACCTTCCTCTCCCTCCCAGAACCATGATAGGGTCCCCCTCATCCCTGGTTTTCACCCCACCAGCCTCCGCATTCAAAGGATCATCCTCCACCATTTCCACCAACTCCAGCATGATGCCACCACCAAACACATCTTCCCTTCATCCCCCTGTCAGCATTCTGTAGGGACTGTTCCCTCCAGGATAGCCTGCTTCACTCCTCCATCATGCCCAACACCTCATCCCCTTCCCACGGCACCTTCCCATGCAATCACAGAAGGTGCAACACCTGCCCCTTTACCTCCTCCATCCTCACCGTCCAAGAGCCCAAAAACTCCTTTCAAGTGAAGCAGCATTTCACTTGCACCTCCCTCAATTTGGCCTCCTGCATTCACTGCTCCCAATGCAGTCTCCTCAACGTTGGAGAAACCAAACGCAGACTGGGTGACTGCTTTGCAGAACACCTTCGGTCTGTCCGTAAGCATGACCCAGACCTCCCTGTCGCTTGCCATTTCAACGCTTCACCCTGCTCTCATGCCCACATGTCCGTCCTTGGCCTGCTGCAATGTTCCAGTGAAGCTCAATGTAAACTGGAGGAACAGCACCTCATCTTCCAGTTAGGCACTTTGCAGCCTTCCAGACGTAAAATTGAGTTCAACATCATCAGATCATGAACTCTCTCTTCCATCCTCACCCCCTTTTTTAATATTCATTTTTACTTTTTAATTTATTTTCATTTTTATTCATTGTTTTATCCCCACCTTTTATCCTATTTTCGATCTTTTTTCCCGTCCCCCCCATCCCCAACCCCACAAGGGTCATCTGTCACTTGTTCATGTTGTTCTTTCCAGAGTGCCTACCTTTGTCCTGCTATTATCACATCCTGCTCTCTGACCTTAATGCCACCATCAGCACCTCCTTTAGCCAGTACCACTATCATCAACACCCCTTTGTCCTTGTGTTCATGACATCTTTGTCAATCTCTCCTTTGCCTCCACCTATTGCTGGTCTTTTATCTAGCTTCACCTGCTCCACCCCTTTAAACAGTATAAATCTCATCACTTCTCTTTAGCTCTGAAAAAGAGTTATACGGACTTGAAACGTTAATTCTGTCTTTCCACAGAACCTGAGAGACATGCTGAGCTTTTTCAGCATTTTCTGTTTCTATTTCAGATTTCCAGCATCCGCAGTATTTTGCTTTTCTGCTTCCATCTCCATGGCTGTGTCTTGAGATTCCACTCAGTAGTTTAAGTTCAGTATACTTTTTATTAGTTAGCAGCAATGACAATGGTCCCATAGGGAAAGCCCATAATGGTCCATCCACTTTAGGGTCAGCTAACAGCTGGACAACATTTACAGCTTTGAAACTTACCTGATAACCAAGGCTCAGGAAGTAGCATTAAAGACCAACTGCTCCAACAGGCCTTTCAAAATGGGGGCTTCTTATATGCACCCAAGTTGCCAACCCGTGCCAGGCTTACCTTCAGCTCCTCACTATTTCTGGCATCGTCCGTCTGACTCTGAATCTGGTCCACCCACCCTGACCGAAAATTGCAAGTGCAGGCAGATATTTTTAAAGGTCAGGTTTGCGGGGCTGGGAATTCACCCAACTCTGAGCACCCGACCTGGGAGCAAAACTCTGGGCCTAAATCTTTAACTCCTTCTAATCAGGATGGGAGGTTATTGCCTTGAATAACTGGGGGAAATTATAATTTAAAAAAACGGACGGGTCTGGTTTGAGTCAGTGGGGATGGGGTTGAAAGTCAGAATAAATTGCTTCCTGACCCAAACCTACCTCAAACTTGCCCAGTTCCGACTTTAACTGAATCTGGAAAGTGGGCAGGCAGTTAACCCAATCCAAGGGGAGGGGTAAAACTTTAATATGACGAGGCAGCTAGCATAATTTTCAATCAGCTTTTGGGATCTAACAGCTGTTGGCCAGATTTCCTGAGCTTCGGGTGACCCAGCAGCTTCCTCAAGGCAATGACTTGGTGGATTCAGGAGATAAGTTCAGGTTACCTGCTGGATCCAAGTGCCAGCTTGAAGAAGATCCACTATCGGGGCTCCTGCCCAATGGCCTTCATCCAATGCCTCCAACATCCAACCAAGCCCCGATCTCTCCCCCACCAAAAAGTCCCCGATCTCTCCCCCACCAAACAGGCCCCAATCTCTCCCCCACCAAACAGACCCCAATCTCTCCCCCACCAAACGGGCCCCAATCTCTCCCCCACCAAACGGGCCCCAATCTCTCCCCCACCAAACGGGCCCCAATCTCTCCCCCACCAAACGGGCCCCAATCTCTCCCCCACCAAACGGGCCCCAATCTCTCCCCCACCAAATGGGCCCCAACCTCTCCCCCACCAAAAGGGCCCCAATCTCTCCCCCACCAAACAGGCCCCAATCTCTCCCCCACCAAATAGGTCCCGATCTCTCCCCGACCAAGCAGGCCCTGATCTCTCCCCTACCAAACAGGCTCCGATCTCTCCCCCACCAACCACCAGGCCTCAATCTCTCCCCGACCAAGCAGGCCCCAATCTCTCCCCTACCAAACAGGCTCCAATCTCTCCCCCACCAAACAGGCCCTGATCTCTCCCCCACCAAACAGGTCCCAATCTCTCCCCAACCAAACAGGCCCTGATTCTCAACACCCCACCATCCCCCATCCACCCCGCCCTTCATGCCCAATATGATTGCTCCCTGAGCGTCAGGTCAGTAAAATTTCTGCCCATTAACTCTGTTTCTCCACAGATACTGCCTGAATTGCTGAGTGTTGCCAATATTTTCTGTTTTTATTTCAGATTTCCAGCATTCACCGTATTTTGCCGTTTAGTACGTCTGAGATGTCTGCTGGACATGCTTAGTGACAGGGTGTCAGATTTTATTATATATGGCTGATGTTCTGTGATTTTGCTGATGAACGAATTGGGGTGTTTTGTAATAATGTGGAGGTGTTAGAAATGGTAAATGGAAATAGATTTTTTATTAAAGTTTTGAGGAAGCGTTTAATGAAAATATGTAAATGTAAATTTGTTAAATATAGTAATTGCGTATTTGATTAAATATATAAATAAGAGGAAAGTTCAGTGTGCATATTGGTGAGATATTGAATATAAAAGTTAATAAATAGGCTTGTTAAGTATAAAATAGAGTAAGTGCAACATTGTGGAGACAGTTTCAAAACTGAGTGCCATAGATTCAAAATGCCAGGACGTGAGTGCAGTCTAGAAGTATTGGGGGTCAGAGTAATTAGGATGATTATGGAGAGTGAAAAAACACTGCAGCATACAGTGGATCATCTTTAAGTAACATGATAGCTAGTTATGAAATGAGGTTTTATTCATTTATTGGTCTTGCAGTTGGATGGATTTCAGGACTAGTTTTGATGCTTTGGAGCCTTTGGATTGACCAATGAAGAGAGTGAACAACACGAGAGGGTGATGAAAGTAAACAATAATTAATTTAGAAGTGTTTCATGAAACACTTCTGTTTCACTAGCTGAAAAGATAAATTCAACATTACTGAATTGGGTAAAAATAAATTTACCCATATTGTTTTCTTATTTAGAGAGAGGAAATCACATGCTGAGTAGTTACTGTTGGCAATGTGTTGTCGGGGGGAGGCGGCGGGGGTGATACAGTAGTATTGTCGTTATCTTAAAGAATCATTGAATGTTTCCTAGAATGGTTACAGCACAGAAAGAGGCCATTCAGCCCATTGTGTCTGTGCAGGCCCTCAAAGTGCAATTCGCCTAGTGCCACTGCCCTGTCTTCTTCTAGTAGCCCAACAAATTTTTCCTTTACAGATAACGATCCAATTTCCTTTTGAAAAACTCAATTGACCCTAACTCCACCACAGTCTCTGGCAGTACATTCTGGATCCTAACTACGAGGCTTTTCCCCAATGTTTTGCCAATTACATTAAATCAGTGCCCTCTGGTTCTTGGCCCTTCCACCAATAGGGAGAAATTGTTCCCTATTTACACTGTCCAGATCCCTCATGAATACCTCTATCAAATTTCCTCTGAATCTTCTCTTCTCCAAGAAGAGCTGTCCCAGCTTCTCCAATCTTTCTACATGACTGAAGTTCCTCATCCCTGGCACCTTTATTGTGAATCTTTCCTGAAATCTCTAATACCTTCACATCCTTCCTAAAGTGTGGTTCCCAGACTGGATGCAATACTCTAGTTGAGGCTGAACCAGAGTTTTATACAGATCTGACATAATTTCCTTTCTTTTGTACTCTATGTCCCTATTGATAAAGCCCAGGATGCAATATGCTTTATTAAACGAACTCGCAACCTGTACTGACACCTTCAATGATTTATGCACATACACCCAGGTCTCTCTGCTTCTGCACCCCCTTTAGAATTGTACCCTTTGTTTTATATTGTCTATTTCTGCCTCCTTCCCACAAAAATGAATCACTTCACACTTCTCTGCATTAAATTTCATCTGCCATTTTCCCATTCCACCAACCTGTCCAGATCCTTTTGAAGATCTACACTATCCTCACAGTTCACAATACTTCCAAGTTTTGTATTATTCACAAATTTTGAAATTGTGCCCTATATACCAAGTCTAGATCATTAACATATATCAAGGAGAGCTGGGGTCCTAACACCGATCCACTATAAGCCTTCCTCCAGTCCAAAAAACAACCATTCACCACTTAGCCAATTTTGTATCTGTGTTGTTACTGTTGCATTTATTCTATGAGCTCTAACTTTGCTTACAAGTCTATTGTGCGGCACTTTATCAAATGTGTTTTGGAAGTCCATGTACACCACGTCTAGAGCATTACCCTCATCAACCCTCTCTGTTTCCTCTTCAAAAAAAACAATGCAAGTTAGTTAAACACAATTTGCTGTTAACAAATCCATGCTGACCAAACCCAGAGTTGCCCAAATGACTATCTATTTTGTCCCAAATTGTCTTTTGTAAAAATTGTGACCTGGAGACATGACTTCAAATCCCACTGTGGCTGGGAACTAAAATTCAATTAAATAAATCTAGAATTAAAAACTTGTCTCAATAACGATAACATGAAACTACTGGGTTGTCATAAAAACACAGCTGGTTCACTAATGCCCTTAACATAGGAACATTGAAATAGTAGTAGGAGTCCACCGTAGGGTCCCTTGAGCCTGTTCTGCCACACGTTAACTTCATGCCTGATCTTCTGCCTCAAATCCACTTTCCCCCCTGTTCCCCACATTCCTTGAGAGATCAAAAACCTATCTATCCTATACTTGAATATGCTCAACAATGAAGCAGGCATAACCCTTTGGAGTAGAGAATTCTAAAGATTCAGAATCCTCTGAGTGAAGAAATTCCTCCTCATCTCAGTTCTAAATGTTGGACCCCTTATCCTGAGGCTGTGTATGCATGTTCAAGATTCGCTAGCCAGGGGGCAGGGGGAATAACCCCAGTGTCTGACCTGTCAAGCTCTTCAGAATCTTGTATGCTTCAATGAGGTCATCTCCCATTCTTCTAAATCCTTAAGCCCAATTTACTCAGCCTCTCATTAAAGGGCAACTCTCTAACTCCAGGAACCAATCCAATGAACCTTTGCTGTACTGCCTCAAGGTGAGTGTATCCTTCCTCAGTTGCAGTATGATGACCAAAATTACAGTTCTCCAGCTGTGGTCTCACCAAAGCAATTGTAGCAAGACTTCTTTGTTCTTGTATTCCAGTTCCTTTGTAATGAAGGCCAACGTGTTTTCCTAATTGCTTGCTGTACATGCATGCTAACTTTGTGTTCCTTGTAAAAATACACCCAAGTCTCTTTGACTATTGACTGCTGCCCTGAACCAATCTAGCCTCTGTGACTCCAGAGCCACAGCAATATGGTCGACTCTTAACTGCCCATCTTAAATGGTCTAGCAAGCCACCTAGTTGTATTCAAGAAGGCAGTTCATCACCATCTTCTCAAGGCAATAAGGCCTGGGTAATAAATACTGGCCTTCCCAATGACACACACATCCTCTGAATGACTAAAAAAGACACAGCTAGTAGGACAGAGGCCACATTAGAAATCGGAGATAAGTAGGAGAAATTTCCATTAATAATGATACATTTAGAGATGATCATGGTAACTTTGACTTGCATTAAGAGCGACTGAAAAACATGACTGAAAAGCTTACTATACACAAGACCTTAAGCCCCAATTTAATGGCAAAATCTGTGCAGAAAAAGCTGGCTTCCAGCATGAGGCTAGCTCACTACACACTGAGATGACTTGATGCAATTTTGTGGAAATAATTAGCATAAACAATGCACAGTTTTGGCCTTGTGCCAGCAGTTAATATTGTGCAGCATGCACGCAATCTACTTTTGACATTCAAGTTCATAGGAATTTACACCAACTTAAAAGTGGCTGCATGCGAGATAATATTTGTCAGTCTCTGCAATGGAAGTTGCTGGTGGGGGCTGGTGGAGTGGGGAGGTGAAGTAATGCCAACAGAGAAGGAGTGCAAGAAAATCCAGCATGTGGTGTCTGAGCAAATGATGGTGTGTTCCACATCTAGCCCCCTCAATTTGATGGCTGGTTAAGTGATGAACATACTAATGCATGAAGTGGATACAAAGAGTATTGCCCTCTTTGGACACCTTCCTCAGAGGACGCAGCACCAGCAAATTTGAAACCATTTCTACCTCCATTTCATGAAAATACTGCCCAATTGATTGATCAGTTGCATATTACAGCTTTCAGTCCAAACACACCAGGAATGGATGGGTTGTCTTTATGAGGAAAGTTTGGACAGGGTAGGCTTTTTTTCCACTGGAATTTAGAAAAGTAAGAGGTGACTTGATTGAAACCATTAAGATCCTGAGGGGTCTTGACAAGGTAGATGCAAAGAGGATGTTTCCTCTTGTGGGAGAACCTAGAACTAGGGGTCGCTGTTTAAAAATACGGGTCTGCTCATTTAAGACAGAGATGAGGAAATTTTTTTTTCTTTCAGGTGGTAGAATGTCTTTGGACCTCTCCCTCAAAAGGGGATGGAAGAAGAGTCTTTGAATATTTTTAAGGCAGAGCTAGATATATTCATGTTTAACAAGGGGGTGAAAGGTCATCAGGGTAGGCAGGAATGTGGGGTTGAGGTTACAATCCGATCAGCCATGATCTTATTGAATAGTGGAGCAGGCTCAATGGGCGGATGGCCTACTCCTGCTCTTAATTCGTTTGTTTGTATCCAACAAGTCTGATTGGTTGATACTAACTTCCAAAATCAATTAAATAAAAAACATGTTTCCTCTTGTTCTTTCCTCAAGTTAACACATGGGCTAAAATTCTAACTTGCAGCTTAAAAAGCTGGCTGTTGGCATGGATGTTGTTTGCAAAATTATAAATTATCAGGACAAACTGAATTTTACACAACCTGCTCCTTCTGTTTCACCAAGGCAGGATAGCTTTCCAACCCATGCCATTTTAAGTGAGGGATCTCTCCCCTCCATCCACATTCTCCCCATCAACCCCAGTTCACTGTGGTGCTCTGCCTTTTCGATATTCTTCTCTCAATGCCACATACCTGACCTCATTGCTCAATTCCGGGACTGGACTTTGTGCTGTGGCCAAAAATTCCTAATTTATGCCATGACCTGCAATTTTCATTCTGAGGAGAGCCTAGCCCCTGGAACGTAGCAACACCATTTAACAATTTTAATGCCCTGGGGACATAGGTTCAAATCCCACCATGACAGCACCGTGGTGGAATTTGAATTCAATCAATAAACCTGGAATATAAAGCTAGTCTCAGTAATGGTGACCATAACAAAAATCATTTTTTGTTGTAAACTCCCATCTGGTTCACTAATATCCTTAAGGGAAGGAAATCTGCCATCCTTACCTGGTATAGCCTACATGTGATTCCAGATCAACAGTAATGTGGTTGGCTCTTAACTCTCCTCTGAAATAGCCTAGCAAGCCACAGTTCAAGGGCAATTAGGAATGGGCAACAAATGCTGGTCTTGCCAGTGACACCCACATCCCATAAAAAAAAAGCTGCACTGCACTGTCAGGAAGAACAATGTCAGACAGAGAGGTGCAGAAAATTCCTAGCCAGGTTTCCTGCGTCAGCAAACCAGCCACCAAAGAACTAACTTGAAACAGGTCAACAACTGTTTTACAGGTGCAAGAGACTTATTCAACATTATGAATTGTGTAGGAGTAGTTTCACCTGTAATGTTTTCTTGTGCAGCAAAGGGAGAGTCATCTGCTGGGTAGATGTTTTTGGCAAAGTAGGAAACATAGCTGGGAGGACCAGTAATCTGTTAGAGTGTACTGAATCAGAGATGAATAGAAGACATTTCCATAAATTTTGGGATATTAAAGATAAATTTGATTGGGATCAAGACTGAATTTAGTACTTTACACGACAAATGGGGAATGCTTAGCCCAGGACTGCGTTGGCGAAATTTGAGTATTTTCTGCACAGGATGGAGGGGCACTGGGAGAACCACCCTTTTCTTCAAATTGTGCCATGGGATTTTTTTTTTTTTACATCCTGTTGATAGCAGACTGGGCTTGAGTTTAACATCTCATCTGAAAGACTTCAACTCCAACAGTACAGCATTCCCTCAGTATTGCCCTGGACTGTCAGCCTATATTATGTTCCCAAGTTCCTGAAACCACAATCATCTGACTCAGAGACAAACGTACAACCACCAAGCCAAGGCTGGTGACTGTATTTGCAGAGGTTGTGTTTGCATGGCTTTGCAGCTGGCCTGAAAAATACCAAATACTAAAATTCTAATTGCGATTACAATTTATTGCTCACAGCACTGCACTGTCTTTTGGAGTTAAAGCTTTTCCATTGGTAAGTTTCCCTTTATCTAATGAATTTGCATAAGTAATTGAAATTCATTTTAAAACCGTTCCATTTCAGTTCAATATTCTGAATTCACACAATTTGAAAATATGCTACTAAAGATCTGTTTTAAATCAACTGCCCCTGTGGCCAGTTTGCAATTAGAATTTGCTCTAAATGAATCTCTGATAATGTTTACTTGGTGTGGTTTCATTCCAAAACACATACTGATTAACCATAATGGCCTTCATTATCTGCATTTTGATTGCTCACTCAGGAGGATGGGTTATCAAAAATTAAACACTGACACAAATCCCTTTAATAATTATCAGAACTGAATTACCTGAGTGAACAGGGACACACAGTTTCACTATTTGTTGATGAATAACCACAAAGCAGGTTGTGCCAATAAGGCCGATGCGGTCCATTTACTAAGGTGTCAATCTTAACAATAAAAGTGTAATGGGGTGCAGGAACAGGGATGATATAAATGATTCAAGAGTAGAAACTTTCAGAAGTCTGCAACTTATTATGCAAGTTCCCAGCCTAAGGATGAGTAAACTGGAATTTGGGCACGCAGGCTTTTGTTTTTGCCCAGGGGAAGGGCATGCCCATACATTTACATGGTCCACTCAAGAACTTGCAATGGCTGAAACTTGGTTCCATGGCACTGCAACACTAGATGTGTTTTTATCCAAAATTCTGATAAAGTTGGAGATCAAGTGTGATAAATGGTATAAATTGAAAGGTGGTGTAAGAATAGCAAAACTGAGGTGGGGCAAGGGGATCGTATGTACACAAATCTTTGAAGACGGCAGCACAAGTCGGGGAGACTATTGTAAAAGAACACAGAATCCTTGGCTTTATTAATTTGTGCATAAGCAGGTTAGGCAAGTTAGGCAGGTTAAACAAGGAAGTTATGTTAGACCTTTGTAAAACATTAGTTAAGCTCCAGCTAGAGTACTACATTCAATTCTGGGCAATAAATGTTAATGAGCATGCCAATCCTTGGAAAGGGTGCAGAAGATTATTGGGGCTGAGGGGCTTTCAGTTCAATGGGGAGGCTGGGGAAGCTGGGGTTCTTCTCCTTAGAGCAGCGAAGGTTAAGAAGAGATTTGATACAGAAATTCAAAATGATGAATGCTTTTGATAGAGGAAATGAGGATTGCTTCCAGTGGCAGAATTGTCGGTAGTCAGAGGACATAGATTTAAGGTTATTGGCAAAGAAACCAGAGGCAACATGAGAAAAGTTTTATTTAACACACCCAATTGTCATGATTTGGAATGCAATGCCTGAAATGGTGGCGGAAGCAAATTCAAAAATAACTTTCAAGGGGTGTACTGGATAAATACTTGAAGGCAAAAAAAGAAATGGAGGACTATATGGAAATAGCTGGGCAGTGGGACAAGCTGGATAGTTCTACCAAAGAACCAGCACAGGCACAACGGGCTGAATGACCTCCTCCTGTGCTGCATCATTTTATGATTCTAATGATGGATATGAAACGTACCATAAGCTTGCTCAAATAAATGGGCAGCCGTATTGCAACTGCATTCAAATAATAGGAAGCTCATCACACAATTCACTTCTGATCATTGAGCCTTAGCAACGCTGGGAGCAAGGAAAGACATGTGTTCCTGGTGTACTAGGTTGCTATGGGCTGCAGGGTTGAGTTTTAAATTTTAAAGAGCTGCCTAGCCAAATGCAATAGGTCACAGAGCAAGGTAGTAAAATTAAAATTAAAGAATCAAAAATAATTAAGAGCTGCCGGCTATAATGTGGCACTGGAGACTGCCCATATTATTCAAACTACTTTGACCCCAGAAAATTGGCTAGGGTCAGAGCACAGGCACAATGCGTAGGTGTCTCATCCTACCAAAGATCTGATGCTATTATGTCAACAAAGAAAATGACCCCTTTGATTTCTTTTCCCAGTAGAACTGTCTACTTTGTGTCACTTTGAGAGCACTACTGTGTCTTATCATACAACGCTACCATTGCAAAAAGGGTCGAGAAATAAGTGCTCAGTTCATTGTATGGTTCACATCTCTTTCTGTGATCTGCTTTTTTTTTATCTTTTTCCTGTCCAAATCCATATTCCTTTATTATTTTTGCATTATGAATTCATCCATTTACCTTTTTGAATGGAATTAGTATTTACTGCGCTAAATGGTAATCTTTTAATTAACTGATGGAGGTAACTGTTAATCCCCACTATTCTCAATGTTACTGTGTCTTCATTCTCAGTAGACTGAAGGCCCCCCTTCAGTAGTTTCACATCTACTCCACACTACAGTTAGACATCTTGTAGCAAACCATGATAGTGTGTGACATCTGTCCAGGCACCAGAGTCATTGCTTCAAGATTGCTATGGTGTGCTTGATGATTTCTCTCATAAAAACATGACCTTATTGAGGCTAGGGCCAGCAAGTGTATGGGGAGGTTACATAGGAATCATGAGCCAGACAAGCGACATTTAGACTTGGTCTTCATGGATCCAACCCTGCAACTGTTCTGCAGAAGCAAAAATAGGGGAATGAAGGGCTTCGGTAAGATGAAGGCATCATGGCTGCTACTAGGCTAACAGGCAGTAATCACACACCAACCACATGCTAATAGAAAAGAATTCCTTGATATTCTTGAAGCCTGCAGTATTGCAGGGTTGAGTATGCTGGGCGATGTGCATGATCTATGATGTCCTGGGCATTGGGAAACTGTGCAATCTGGGCTTAACCCAGAGTCTTATCTTGCTGTTCTGGGATGTTCAAGGGGAAACTGATGAGAGTTTTTGCTCACCTGCTTAACATTTGAATTAACTGGCGTTTGGCTGATATTACTGACCTTTCTATGGCAGTCTGATGAGCTGGTCTAGGACTGGAGTGACAAATCAGAATGCATGGTGTTTTACATATACATGCATATCAAAAATATTCGACTGCTTAAGTCTTTGCATCAGATGTAATGATTTTGTATGTACTAGCTAATCTCCCATGGTATTACTTATAGGTGATTTGGAGCACAATGGTGATATTTCACTGCCGAGCTGGCCTGGCCTTTTAAGATGAGTGCTCAAGTACTTCCTGTGAGGAAACAGATTTAATAGGCCATGTTTAAGTCAACTGCAAAGAAATAAAAGATCTTCTGTGGAACAGTTCACGGTAAGTCAGAAGAATGTTTCTTTTGCGTGTTTCTGTTAAATTCACTTTGGTGTTTCTTCACCTCCTCTATTGTTTTTCTGTTATCTTGTATGGTGAATGCAACCAACAGCTACTGTGTGCATTCACAGTCACAGAGACCAGGAAGACAGCACAGGTTAGTGGTAAGGATGCCACAATTGAACTCAGTACTCCAGGACTAAGGAGGAGGTAAATATCAGGAAGCATTCTCAATTCCTTACTGCAGAATGCAGAAAGTGCACTGATGTAGAGATGTAGGGCACAATGTGGTTTGAATCTGCTGTTTCCTACGGACAAATGGTCTTATGACAGTCATCGCTTAAGGGCACACATGAAGAACGTGCATTTTATCAAACTGCAGGGGAGCGACAAGCAACCAGGAAAGCATCACCCAGCATGACTCAGTGGAGTGTAAATTTGTCCTGGGCAGTAGTGCAAAACAGAAGGTAATAAGTTGGAATCCTGATGATCTTTTCTATTGAAGTGCATGGACAGGGAAATTGGGGGAGAGAAAAATGGGTAACCAATGCACAGTTGCCCACTTAGTGCTCTAGGCCTAGGTGAATTTATACCCGTGTCTTCAGAGAAGGAGGAACAAAATAGTTGGAGAAACCCAAAGCAAAGCACAACTGGAAATATTTCAGCGATTGTAAATAGGTCCCAACTCATGATGATTCCCATCACTCATCAAATATGCAAAAGTAAACATTTGATGTGAACAATTGTAAGAATAAATGATTTTATGGACTGCCCATTTGTAAAATACATCAATATCTCAAGACTTACATTCAACTAAAGTGAATTTATTTTGATTATCTGCTGTTAATGGGAAAATCCTGTTCCTGATATTAAGAGCAGAAACTCAATATACAGCCAACTGTAACTACCACAAGTCCCTAAATGGGCCCCTTTGAGGAAACAATACAGTCTTCAAAACAATGGAGAGACATTTAAGCAACTAATCAAAATCTAATTCTAGATTCTTGGCCATTTTCTTTTGGATTACTCCTAAGGCTCAGCCTCAGGTTGACAAGAATACTTTCACACTGATTGAAGTCTACTCCTTATCAGATTCAAATTATATTTTATTGAATTGGAAATGAGCTCAGGCCTAGCTTTTCCCCCAGTGGTACAATGTTTGCGTCGATGGCGCTGATTTTGGAAAAACTGATCCTCTCCAACAGGAACTTAACTGGATCTGTAAGTGCACGTTTAATACTTCAGAACCTTAGTACCGATTGAAAAAACAAAATTTCTTCTTCATGCCCTACACAAAAACTCAGCTGCATAGAAAATTGCATGTAAAAAAACCCAGTAAATTATGAAGATATCAGTACTAGCATCATGAAATGTGAAAATTCAATTGAAATATTTGTATTAGTTACGATCATCAGTTTAAAAAATTGGTGAAAATACAGCGGAGGGAAATATAAAATCAATAGGAGTCAAAATAATTGGGAACTTCCTGGAATAAAATAAGGGAAATTTCAGGGACAAGAGTTTCAGAGAACCAAGGCATGACCATACTGCCTGCATGGAGGGAAAATATTGACACAAACTGATTGGGTCGAATGGCCAGTTTCTATGTTGTAATTTCTATGTATTTTTCGTGCACTGAATCAATTTAAAGTAATATGTAAAGAACCATAAGAAGCAAAAGTACAGAAAGGTTCACCAAGAACTCAGTATTTGACAACAGGTTGAGTTGGACATAACTTAAAGCTCTGTCCCCTCACCCGCAATGTCAAGCTCTCAAGATTACATTGGAAATGAGTTATGCCAGATAACGCCAAGACTCAGGATAATCCTACCTCAAGACAAATGGCTAATAATAATTGAAGTGGCAATAATCAAACCATTGCAGAAGTTATCAACGTGTTTCAAGAAATTAACAAAGATGTACATTTCAGAAATATGATGAATCGAAGATCTTAATGCAATGCATCCAAGTACTAAAGGATCCTTTGGAAATGGTTATGACAGAACTAGTTCTCTTGACTCCAGGTCATGACAGAACTAGTTCATTTGACTCCAGGTCAGAAAGTCATGTGTTCAAGCTCCTCTCATGAGTCTTAAGAACATAATCTAGGCTGACACTCCATTGCAGGGCTGAGGGAGTGAGGCATTATTTGAGGTACTGCCTTTTGATGATTCGTTACACTGAGGGTGCTGTCAGGTGGGTGAAAAAGATTTCATAGCACCACTTTGAAGCACAGCAGGGAATTTATCCTGGTGCCCTGGTTAATACTTATTCCTCAATAAATATCAGCAAAACAGATTATCTGGTCATTTATCTCATTGGCAGTTTTGGAAGCTTGTTGAATGCAAATGGGCTTCCATAGTTCCCTATACTACAACAGTAACTGCACTTCAAAAGTACTTAATTATCTGTAATAAACTTTGCGACATCTTGACATCATGAAAGGCGCTATATAAATGCAAGTTTTCTTTCTTTAAGAATCAATGAACACTCCAGATGAAACTTGCCAAAGTCACTTGGAAATCAGATGGCAAGGGTATGGTGGGGAAGGGGGGTAATATTAGAACATTGAAATTTATATTAAAAAACTTTAACCCAACACTCAAAGGGTGGAATACTAAAATGGGAATTATGGTCTTATTCCAGTTAAGTGCAGTTGATTATTGAGTGGATTAAGTGAAATTTTAAGAATTAAGAGTCTCCCTTTTAAGACAGAGATGAGGAGAAATCTTTTCTCTGAGGGCTGTTAGTCTGTTGAATTCTCTTCCCCAGAAAGCAGTGGAGGCTGGGTCATTCAATTTATTCAAGGCTGAGTTAGACAGATTTTTGACAGGCAGGGGAGCCAAGGGTTATGGGTAGCAGACAGAAAATAGAGTTGAGACCACAACCAGATCAGCCATGATTTTATTAAATGGCAGAGCAGGCTCGAAGGTCAAAATGGCCTACTCCTGCTCTTGGGGCCTATGTTTTAAATCAAATGTTAATGATAAAGAAACCAAAGCTAACAAACAAAGGTATTGTTTTCATAATGTGAACAAGTAGGTGGATCAAGGCAATTCAGTTGAAATTATGTACCTAAATGTCAGAAAACTGTTCAGAAAGTTTCTCAGAAAAATGCTTATAGAATCAAGACTGAAGTGTCAATTTGGCAGAAAATGGATTGCTAATGGAAAACAGAGAGTAATAATGAACATGAGTAGTTCCAGCTGGGTAACAATGACTGGTGGATCCCTCAGGAATTAGCCTTGCGACCTCCGTTCTTCATATTTATTAACAACAATGAAGGAGCAGTAGGTGGAGTGTCTGAATTTATTGATGATACCTACATTGATGGGAGTAAAATGAGCTGCTGGAAAGGCTAATAAGATTAATATTTCAGGACAGTTCATTTTAAGACAATGAGGGAAGAACTGCCAAAAATAAATTATCGAACAACACTAGGGAAAGAAACGTAAAGCAATACAACCTTAAGAGTATGCAAAAAACAGAAAAACGACAAGCAAGCAGGAAGATATCAAAAACAGTCTTAAATGGTTAAACACAGTAAAAATAAGCATAAAGAAAAAGCAAAAATGTTTTAAAAGATATAAGGAAATAAGGAAGAAGAATTACTGATTATGCAATAGAGGAACTTGAGAAACCAAACAGACAGAAATAACAAAGTAGGTTACTTAGTGGTGTCTTTTTTTAAGCACCGTATTGCGAAAGAGACGAGTGAGATACTACAAGGAAACTACCAAAGTGTTATCATAATTGGTTTCATCATAATTGTGATATTAATAGACAAATAACTGGAGCAGTAAGGAATGTATCCAAATTCATGGAGAAAAAAGTGCTAAGAAAGAAACAAGGAACTAAAGTATTGTTATGACCAGGTGAGGGGTCAAATGGCTCCCCTTTTTTCCATCTCCTTTTTTTTATTTGGAAAAGCATATACTTGCCAATTTAATAAGGACTTAACTGTTTATGTGCTGTGATCATATAAGAACCAATCGGTTTTCTTGAGTTTAACAAAGAAAGAGGTTAGCTTTGTCATACTTAAGCCTTCTAAGTAAATTAATAAAATGCACTCCAACTTTTGTACACGCACTTGAGGTTCACACACACAAATACAGAGTGGGGAAGGATAGATCGGCTAAATTAGAGTCCATAAGAAGTAAAAGGAATATACAGTCTGTAGGTTTGGTGACTCAGCTGGCTTCAGGCTGAATTCAGTTGTCCCAATGCTTCTGATTTAAAGATTTGGATGGATAATTAGGTTGTTCTTCTGGATATGGTAGTGCTGGGCCGATTTTTCTTTTTAACAAGTTTTTGTCCGCAGCAGAGGCATCCCTGTGTGGCCAAGGTCAGCAAATGGCTCAAAACTTGCCAGATGGCTTGGAGAGAGTGGAAGGCAGAAGGGACTCCACCTCGGTCTCTCTCTCAGCTTCTCGTCCTCTGTTCTGCTGAGAAAATATGTGCTGAAAACATGGCTTGTCATGTGACCTTTCCTCTCCAAATGGCGTGGGGTGGGGGGTTCCAAATAAGGGCATTGTCTGTGTATTGCAAGGGTAACTTGATTAGCTTATGTCTGGAAAGCTACTTAGCCAGAGTCCCTCTGTCTAACTATTAGTCTTAATGGTCCATCTCCAACAATTGCATACCTCAGGTGATTGCCATAGATGGCTTACTAATGAGACAGGAGATGTGGTCCTTCGCATTCCCCAGGCCGTCAAGGTCTTTGGTAGGTTTTGCAGAAAGGCCGTCTCTATTCCAATAAATTGGGATGTGGGATTTATAGTACTGCAAATTGGAGTTAACCATCTTGGGCTGAGTTCAAGTCGCCTTAGCCTGTGTGCTTTAAAAGTCTGTTTTTAAAGGTTCAACTCCGGCTTCCAGCCGTTGGATTAAAAATCATTATTTGGCACAAAGTACACCTTCATGACAACATCTTAACAATCTTATAATGCTAAACCCAAGTTGCATCTGTCCAGTTACTTCCAGGCACTTGATTGCTCAGTGGGAGCCATGTAATCAGCAAATCTTAGACATGATTGGACCAGGCATGCCACTTGACAATTAATATATTAACAGTCATGTAGTTACCAAAGTCTTAACTCCCACTTTGCAGACAACCTGCTTCTTTCCTCCAGGCACAAGTTTCAAGATCGTCATTCCCTTCTAACACAGGCTTATGCCAAAATAATTAATTTCCCTATTTGGTAACTTATAATAGCTCTTATCTTGATTTTCACATATTAATATTTTTTGCTTACATTTTCTAGTTTTCCAAAAAACTAGTCACAGTGATTCTACTGCAAAAGCACAAACCTCCTTGTGTCTTCTTGAAACCTCAGTTTCAAGTATGGTCCTGTGGTAATTTCAGCTCCAATGATATCATAGTTTCAAATAAGCTCAGGCAGATATGGAGAATGGATTTTGAGCAAGATTGATAGATTTGTTTTTTCCTGTAGCTATCAGTTTAACCTTTTACCACAAATCCTGCATTTTAACATGTAAAAAAATTTTGCTTTTAGCTATATTTACCTAAATAGATTTTTAAAAATTCTGCTACATAATGCAAATTCAAACAAATTAAGAATTAATTGGATTAAAAACTAATAAGAACATTTCCTTTCATAACATTCATTTCTCCATTTCATATCAAACAAAAATATATTGTTACTTACCACGGATAAGGTCCTGATAATTTTTTGAATGCAGGTAAACCTCCACATATGATAAACACTTGCACATCAAATGGAAGAAAAACTGAGGGCACTGCAGGTTAGAAATTCTGATTAATAAAGTTCAATACAAATGCTCATTGCGCACCTACTATATTCCAGGGTATGCGATTTTATATAGATGTTAATCTGTTTTCACACACAATATTTACTGATCATAGCATCAACTTTAAGGGTTTGATGAAGTAATTTTAGTCAGATAGTTTTACCCATTTCTGTTGTATGTAAGGCCAGCTTGTTTTGAATCACACACAAGATAACCATTTTTGTGGTTTACGAAAGCATTTATTTCTGCAACTCTGGATGCAGAAATTCCTCAAAATGAATAGGTATGATTATCCTCATCAAGTAATCTTTCTAAGTGTTAATGGAAGCAATATAAAGCTGATAATTGCAGTGTTCAATTGTTTTGTGTTTGATTAAGATAGTCTGTTTACTATTGCTGTTCATTGTGCTTGTCTAGTTAAACCTGGCTGTGGACACAAGAGAAATGTAAACAAACTAGAAGTTGGTAGAAGCAAAGGGCTGTAAGTATGGAGCAGACATTCAGAAAAAAACTCCTGTAAATAAATTTCTGTCACGCATTAAACTGGTGTATCATCTCTGCATAACTCAGAGATATAAGATATACCACAATAATGGTCGTCCTTTGTAGTTTCCTTTGCTGAACCATCTGATGAGTTGTGCTCCAATCTACCGACAATCAATGTGTTTTTGTCATGGCAGACTAGCTAGTATCATGTGTGATAATAATGGTAGTTTATTGCTGGGGCACAGATAAATTAAGAATTAGGATTGCTTTCTTTTGTGCTTTTTCTGTCCTGCTTAGATCTTTTAACATTGTTTTAGTAAATTCAAGGGGGACCTGAATAGTCTTTGAGGAAAGAAGCAATTGAATGAAAAAAGTGACAAATTACAGCATTGTGTTTTTGGATGGATAGAAAAACAATGGCCTTCCTACGCCCTCAAGGCCTTCTGAGCATGAAGAAACTCATTCTTTACAAGATGTCAAATCTCACATACAGTAGGGCACATTGTCTTTATTGCCTTTAGGCCTCTGCTTTTTTTTAAAGCCCAAAATACAAAAACATTCATCTATGCTGATTGACCCTGTTGATAAAATGAGTCTTGTCAATTGTAGTTAAAAGAGTTCCTCTAGGTTACTGTGATTGACTGAGGAGTCTGGCACTCTTCAACAGATTTCCGAGGATATTCTCAGTGTCAGCAATGGGCACGATACTAAATTGCCATCGGACCCACAAGCCAGTGCAAGGACCCATGTGTAAGGAAGCTTGAAAAAAATGGTTCAGTGTTCTGCACAGGTGGAAGGCCCTCATGATAGCAAACCTGTGAAGCTTTTAGTTTGAAAGGAAGAAGTATACTCTACTCTGTTGCCTAGCTAAGGCACCTTACTGTGTAAAATACATAGGATTCATATCAAATTCCTACAAGTTACTTTAAGGTAGAAGTGGTAATCACCTTGGATAACACAGATTCATTTTGGAGTTATCCTTCTGAGGAGGCCGATGAATAAAATGCTGTTTGACATAGTTTCATACCTTTGTCCTCCAGAGCATCATTTTTCTAGCTACAAGAAGGGGAAGCAGAGCATTCCTGAAAACCACACCAGAATCATACTGACAGTAGTAACTCTTAGGATGGCCCTTTGGGTTATCACATCATGTAAATGATGCTCTAGAGGCCTTTGGAGCAATCAGAAAAGAACCGGATGGATTTCACTGTTACGGAGAATGTTAGGATACAACATGGCTTCATACAGATTTCCAGCACATTTGCATTGTTCTAATCTTAGAATCTAGTTTGTTCCACCCACTTTCTTCAACAAGAGTGAGATACGATGGTGGATTCACCAAATACAGCATTACTACTTTTGCATTGCTCAATAGACCATCTCAGGTGTATCGATTGGAGGGACATCTGTTAATTCATATTCACCTAGGAATTCTAAACCAAATTGAGTTGGATTTATAGCAAAAGGCTAAAACCTATACCCCCTGGTTCAGTTGAATTGCGATTGACTGCTACTCGGCTCACTCAAAACCCAAGATAAAACTTCAGTGCAGTACTAAGGGAGTACTACATTGTTGCAGAGGCCTTCCTTTGATTAAAAAGTGAAACCAAGGTCCCATTTGCTATTATGATCATTCAAGTTGATTTCAAAATCCCATGGGTATTATCCAAAAAAAAAAGAGCTCTTTTGGTGCTCTGACCAGCATTCCCCCTTCAAGGAACAGCACCAAAACCTGGTCATTCACTTCCTGCTGATGTATTTGCCTGCATAATAGCATTTGCTGAACTTCAAACAACTCTGTATGAAGTTCTTTTAAAAATTTAAGAAACATAAGGGAACATTAATTCATTATTTTCACAGCAAACCCAGCGGTATAGTGGGAAGTTTTGAGGCGCCGATGCTCTAAAAAATGTGTTGGCCATAGCATTTCTAAATCTATTATGTTGTTTCTGGACGGACCACCCGGCATCAACCTAGGCATCGGAAATGACAATGGCAATCTCAGCCCTGCCGACCCTGCAGAGTCCTCCTATAGCCAAGTGGTTATGGTACTGGGTTTGTAACCCCAAGATCAAGAGTTCAAATCTCACAATGGTAAACTATGAAATAATGTAACTTCATCTGAAACAGATGGAAACGGGTTTGTACTCGAAAGAGTTACTAACATCTGGGGGCTAGTGCCAAAATTTGGAGAGCTGTCTCATAGACTAGTCAATCAACAGCCTGACATAGTCATCTTCATGGAATAATACCTCATAGATAATGTACCAGACATCACCATCCCTGGGTATGTCTTGTCCCACCGGCAGGACAGACCCAGCAGAGGTGTTGGCATAGTGGTGTACTGTCGGGAGGGAGTTGCTCTGGGAGTCCTCAACATTGACTCTGGACCCCATGAAGTCTCATGGCATCAAGTCAAACATGGGCAAGGAAACCTCCTGCTGATTACTACATACTACCCTCCCTCAGCTGATGAATCAGTGCTCCTCCATGTTGAACACCACTTTGAGGAAGCACTGAGGGTGGCAAGGGCACAGAATGTACTCTGGTTGGAGGAGTTCAATGGCCATCACCAAGAGTGGCTCGGTAGCACTATTACTGACTGAGCTGGCCAAGTCCTAAAGGACATAACTGCTAGGCTGGGTCTGTGTCAGGGTAGTGAGGGTACCAACAACATGGAAAACCATACTTGGCCTCATCCTTACCAACCTGCCTGCTGCAGATGCATCTGTCCATGACAGTTTTGGTAGGAGTGACCACCACACAGTCATTGTGCAGACGAAGTCCTGCCTTCACATAGCGGATAACCTCCATCATGTTGTGTGGCACTACCACCATGTTAGATGGGATAGATTTCGAACAGATCTTGCAACTCAAGACTGGGCATCCATGAGGTGCTGTGGGCCATCAGCAGCAGCAGAATTGTACTCAAGCACAATCTGTAACCTCATGGCCTGGCATATTCCCCACTCTACCATTACCATCAAGCCAGGGATCAACCCTGGTTCAATGAAGGGTGCAGGAGGGCATGCCAGGAGCAACACCAGGTATACCTAAAAATGAACTGTCAACCTGGTGAAGCTATAACGCAGGACTACTTGTGTGCCAAACAACATAAGCAGCAAGTGATAGACAGGGCTAAACGATCCTACAACCAACATATCAGATCTAAGCTCTGCAGTCCTGCCACACACAGTCGTGAATAGTGAGAATTAAACAACTCACTGGAGAAGGAGGCTCCACAAATATCCCCATTTTCAATGATGGAGGAGCCCAGCACATCAGTGCAAAAGATAAGGCTGAAGCATTTGCAACAATCTTCAGCCAGAAGTGCATAGTGGATGATCCATCTTGGCCTCCTGCGCAGGTCCCCAGCATCACACAGATGCTAGTCTTCAGTCAATTTGATTCACTGCACATAATATCGAGAAACACTAGATATTGCAACGTCTACGTCCTGACAATATTCCGGCAATAGTACTGAATTCTTGTGCTCCAGAACATGCCACGCCCCTAGCCAAGCTGTTCCAGTACAGCTACAACACTGGCATATACCCAATTGCCCAGGTATGTCCTGTACATAAAAAGCAGGACAAATCCAACCCGGTCAATTACCGCCCCATCAGTCTACTCTTGATTATCAGTGAACTAATAGAAGGGGTCATCAACAATGCTATCAAATGGCACTTGCTTAGCAATAACCTACTCACTGACACCCAGTTTGGGTTCTGCCAAGGCCCCTCAGCTCCTGACCTCATTACAGCCTTGGTTCAAACATGGACAAAAGAGCCAAACTCCCGAGCTGAGGCGAGAGTGACTGCCCTTGACATCAAGGCTGCATTTGACAGAGTGTGGCATCAAAGAGCCCTAGCAAAACTGGTGTCAATGGGAATCAGGGAGAAAACTCTCTGCTGGTTGGAGTAATACCTAGCACAAAGGAAAATGGCTGTGGTTGTTGGAGGTCAGTCATCTCAGCTCCAGGTCATCACCGCAGATGTTCCTCAGGGCAGTGTCCTCGGCCCAACCATCTTCAGCTGCTTCATCAATGACCTTCCTTCCATCATAAGGTCAGAAATGGGGATGTTCACTGATGATTGCACAACATTCAGCACCATTCGTGACTCCTTAGATCCTGAAGCAGTCCATGTCCAAATGCAGCAAGACCTGGACAATACCCAGGCTTGCGATGACAAGTATCGAGTAACATTCACACTACTTGTGTCAGGCAATGACCATCTCCAACAAGAGAGAATCCAACCATCACCCCTTGATGTTCAATGGCATTACCACCACTGAATCCCCCACTATCAACACCCTGGGGGTTACCATTGACCAGAAACTGAACTGGGCTAGCCATATAAATACCGTGTCTACAAGAGCAGGTCAGAGGCTAGGAATCATGTGATGTGTAACTCACCTCCTGACTCCCCAAAGCCTGTCCATCCTCTACAAGGCACAAGTCAGGAGTGTGATAGAATATTCCCCAATTGCCTGGATGAATGCAGCTCCCACAACACTGAAGAAGCTTGACAATGTCGAGGACAATGCAGTCCGCTTGTATGGCACCACATCCACATTTACTCCCTCCACCATTGACGAGTAGCAGCAATGTGTACCATCTACAAGATGCACCACAGGAATTCAGCAACGTTCCTTCGACAGCACCTTCAAAACCCAGAACCACTACCATCTAAAAGGACAAGGAAAGCAGATAGATGGGAACACCACCACCTGAAGGATCCCCTCCAAGTCACTCACCATCCTGACTTGGAAATATATCACTATTCTTTCAATGTCACTGGGTCAAAATCCTGGAACTCCCTTCCTAACAGCACTGTGGGTGTACCTACACCATATGGGCTGCAGTTGTTCAAGAAGGCAGCTTACCACCACCCTCTCAAGAGCAACTAGGGATGGGCAATAAATGCTGGCCCAGCTAGCGAAGCCCACATCCCATGAATGAATAATAAAAAAAAATAATAATTTGAGCCCCAAAATGTCAGCAAAACTATGCTTTTTAAGTGAAAAATATTAGTGCCAGTGGGCATTTTATTTCAAACCATGTGGTATTTTAAATCCTTAGTCATTAGTATAGCTAGGATTTCATTATGCAACAGTTTAATTATTTAATTCAAACCTATTAAAAACATGAATTACAGAAAACTTTACTTCTAACTAGGGGATGTTATATAGAGGGGCCACTGCTTTTCTTGATTTATATTTATAACCTGGACCTGGATGTACAAGGCACAATTTCAAAATTTGATTGTGATGCAAGACTTGGAAGTATTGTGAATTGTGAGAAGGATAGTGATAGAATTCAAGAAGATATAGACAGGCTGGTGGAATGGCAAATTAAATTTAATGTCGAGAAACGTGAAGTAATACATTGTATTCAGAAGAACAAGGAGAGGTGGCATAAAATGAAGGGTATAATTCTAATGGAAATGCAGGAGCAGAGTGACCTGGGTTTATATGTGCATAAATCATTGAAGGTGGCAGGGCAGGTTGAGAAAACAGTTAATACATTGTCCTGAATCCTGGGTTCGATAAACGGAGCACCGATTACAAAAGAAAGTAAGTTGTGAACCTTCATAGAACACTGGTTCAGCCTCAACAGGAAGGATGTGAATGTTTTAGAAAGGGTGCAGAAAAGATTTTCAAGAATGGTTCAGAGGGAGACACTTCAGCTGTGTGGTGGGTACATTGGCAAAGCTTGGGGCTGTTCTCCTGGGAGAAGAGAAGGTTGAGAGGAGATTTGTTAGACATGTTCAAAACCATGAGGACTCTACATAGCGTAAATGTTGAGGAACTGTTCCCATCAGTAGAAGGAGAACCCTAAGGTGATTAATAAAAGAACCAGAGGCAACATGAGGAATAACTGATTTATGCAACAAGTGGATTGGACCTGAAATGCATTGCCTGAGAGTGTGGTGGAGACAGATTCAATTGCAGTTTTCAAAAGGGAGCTGGATAATTATCTGAAGAGAAAAGATTTTTGCAGGAATACAGGGAACAGGTGAGGAAGTGGGACCAGCTGAGTTGCTCTTTCAGAGAACCAACATAGAGACAATGGGTTGAATGATCTCCTGTGCTGTAACCATTCTATGGTTCTAGTATGGATACATTCAAGCAAGTTGATAAACACGGGAGGAAGAAAGAAGCTGAAGGTTACCCTATTAGTGTGATCAAGGAGATTGGTAGGAGACTTGTGTGAAACATAAACACCAACATAGATGAAGTGGGCCAAATTGCCTGTCTTCGTGCTGTAAATTCTTTTACAGCTGCAAGCAGGGAATACAAACACTATACCAAGTTTCACATCCTCAGGCCATCACACCTAAGAAATTAGTGTGAATCACTATCTATCTGTCACATTCTCTCCGCCCACCCCTTCACACTCGCTCTCCCCCACAATCTCCAGTCACTCACTCACTCAGATGCCAGTGTGCCTCGCTCGTCTGGCAGCCTCGACTCACAGGCTGGCTTCTCCCTACATTTAATGCTGATTTGTTCACTAGTGAACCTATCAGCAGCTAATGTAAGAAGGAACAAACCGGTGATTGGATGAGCAGCTTTACAGCATTTTTCAAATATAAGTCACTTAAATGTCCAATAGGTTTGGTGGGCTGCATTGCATTGGACAAGCCTGCTTTAAATAGAAGGTGCCAGAACAGCACTTCAGTCTGCTTCAGCAGCACTACACCCCTGAACAAACCTCTTTTGCTTTGCTGTTTTCTTCATTACTATGTGATGAAAGTCTAATAATTTTCTTTTTTTTTGTTTTATTGTGAAGTAGGTTTATGGGGGTAAGAATTGTTGGGTCTGTGTGTGATTTAAATACATTTTGTAGTCAAGCAGACTGCAAGCTTTAGATCATCAGAAGAAGCTAGGTGCTTGACATGCTAATGAGCAAACATGGATACTGGCTTTGCATGAGGTATAAAGGGAATTTTCATTTTTAGATAAATGAAGGGTTATTTGGATTTCAAAGGGATCTTAGTCTGTTTACAACTAGACAGATAAGCAAGGCTAAGGAATGAGTTTACTTTTCCCAAAGTTTACTGATAACATAAAACTTTAATATTGCCAATGTATTATGAGGAAGATACAGTTTAAAAGATGCATGGAACAGTAGGATCTAGATATTAAAAAGAGAGAAACATATATAAAGGAGAATGAAAGGCGATGTGTCAGAGGACCATGTAAGATCTAACAGGAGTGTGTGAAATACCCTTAACAAAGCCTCCAGCATTTGTGCATAAGTCTGCTGTCTTACAAAACTGAAGCTGGAGGAAAGCCATTTTGAATTCCACTGTCCAGGGTATTGTGTTAACTTGCTGAGTTTGTTTTAAATCTAAAATCTATTTTTGGACTGTTGCCTTAAAGAGACTGTAACTGGGGGTCAGGTTAATTAGGAATTTTAGGAGTTATTATAGTAGTAATTGTAGTCTTATATATGTGCTTAACATCTTTTATTAATAAATACTTTAATTTTTAAAAAAGCTCTAAAGGTCTTGGTGGGCTTATTACTTCTGAACTCATGCTCACATCTCGTAATAAATACAAATTGCAAGACTCTTGTGATAGCACGGCCAAGATTCCTTTGTGGATTTGGTCTGCCTGGCACACATCTGCCATGTCATAACAACTGTCATAGGAAAGGAGGGGGTTATTTAGCCCCACCACCCCACCCCACCAACCCCCACCCCCCCCTCCAAATCCGGAGGCTGAATTGTGACTTAACTCCATATACCACCTTTGATCCATATCACTTAAAACCTTTATACTGAACAACAAAGTTCCATCAATCTCAGGTTTAAAATTAATGATTATCAATTGCAGTTTGTACATGATAGTTCCAAACTCCTGCTATCCATTGCAAGTAGAAGTGATTTCTAATTTCACTCCCAAAAGGTCTGGCTCTAATTTTTAGAAAATGCCCCCTGGTCCAAGACCCAGGACTCTCAATTTGATTCTCCCCCAGTCAAGACTTATTTGTGCCTCAACTTCCCTGATATACTGCTGCCTGTTTGGATCTCATAGGGATAGGTAATAAATTCTGGCACAGCCAGCGATGCCCACATCCCGTAAATGAATAAAATAAATTGCCGCTCATAACCACTTCCTGCTGAATTCTATATTGCTTCCACCCCAAGCTTTTACTTCCCTAGAACAAGCCCAGAGCCTCCATTAGCTATAGCTTGCAGACTGTCTAGTGAGCTACATATCATGGAATTCCTTAAACAGCTACCTAAATTGTCTCACCCCATCTCCCAGTGCTTGCCCCATTACACTTTGCTCCTCCTTTCACCTGCCCAGGGTCTTCCATTCTCCCTTCAACATCCCCATGTGAACTTCTTCCATATCTCCTTATAAAATGGTAACCATCAATACCATCCTATCTCATGCAGAGAAATTCAAAATCCTACGCTTAATGTAGCCACTTCACTTAGCTACATATTCTACCTTAGGAAGCACTAAAACAATTGTGGAGGCAGTGTGGGACTTAACTCCAGGTTGCACCTTGAGCTCTCCATACCCCTTGTGCATACTTTCCACATTCAAATATTTTGTCTATCAAATTTCCCAACTGTCCCTCAAGATCCTCAACATTTCACTAACCACTATGGCTGTCCAAAGTATCTCCTCATGCTTGGTAACCTTAATTTACAATCTTATCCTGCCATTCCTCAATCTCCAATTTCTCCCAAAAGCTACCTGTTCTCTTTCAATCTCATCCTGCCCTTAAAGCTCCCCATCTATTCAAATAGCCACACTCACACTATTGCAAAGGTCTCAAATACTAACTCAGTCTTTGTCAATCACCTTCTCGTTTTATACATTCCTTGCTCTTCCCTAAAATCACACTTTTATTCTGCACAATCAATAAAAAACCCTAAATCCTACACAGCTGCTGTCTAATTCCCAGCTCCTTTTCCCCTGGCCTGCTTTGTGCATTGACATTACTGCTGTGGTCAATTGGTTCCACAATTACTTTACCTTAGTTTTCAACATCCTTGTCTCCAGCTGGCCAGCACCCCCGTCATCATTCTCCTGGTATAACATATTCCTCTCTCTGGCCAAATCCTATTATGGCCACCCCAAACAGCAAGCACAATGCCAAAGTCATCTTCCTCAGCCTCCCTTACCCACTTCCTCATTGCTAATATTTAATATGAGCAGTGAACGCAACTTCATTTCCAAAATCAATGTACAGCTGGCCCTTGTATTTTGAATAGGAGAATGGAATTAGACTATGCACATGTGGTGCAAAACTTACACAGAAAGCACTTGCTGAGCAAGGTTCAGTTGGGTTATGCCAGGGTCACTCGGCTCCTGATCTCATTATAGCCTTGGTCCAAACATGCACAAAAGAATGAATTCCAGAGGTGAGGCGAGAGTGACTGACCGTGACATTAAGGCAGCAGTTGACTCCATGTGGCATCAAGGAGCCTGAAGCAATTAAATGGGAATCATAGAGAAAACGTTCCATTGGCTGGGCTCATACCTAGCACAAAATTTGTGCTTGTTAGAGGCCAATCATCTCAGCGCAGGACATCACTGCAGGAGTTCCTCAGGTTAGTGTCATAGGCCTAACTATCATTAGCTGCTCCATCAATGACCTTCCTTCAATCATAAGGTCAGAATTGGGATATACATTGTTGATTGCATGACATTCAGCACCATTCCCAACTCCACAGATAATGAAGCTGTCCATATGTATATGCAGCAAGACCTGAGCAACATTCAGACTTGAGCTGATAAGTAGCAAATAATATTTGCCCACACAAGTACCAGGCAATGACCATATCCAATAAGAAAGAATCTAACTATCTCTTCTTGATATTCAGCAGCATTATCATCGCTGAATCCCTCACCATTAACTAGAAACTGAGCCATACGAGCCGTATAAATACTTTCGCCACAAAAGCAGGTCAGAGGCTGGGAATTTTGTGGCGAGTAACTCAGTGCCTGAGTCCCCAAAGCCTGCCTACCATCTACAAGGCAGTCAGGGTTATGGTGGTATACTTTCCACTTGCCTGGATGAATGCTGTTCCAGTAACTCAAAAAGCTTGATACCAATCCAGGACAAATAGCTCACTTGATCAGCACCTCAGCTACCAAATCAAACAATCACTCCCTCCATCACCAATGCACAGTCGCAGCTAGCATGTACCCTATACAAGGTGCACTGCTTGGCAGAAATAGCCAAGTGGTTATGGTACTGGGCTTGTAACCCCAAGATCAAGAGTTCGAATCTCACAATGGCATACAAGGTGCACTGTAGCAACTCAACAAGGCTCCTTCAACAGCACCTTCCTCGAAGGACCAAGACAGCAGATGTATGGGCACACCATAACCTGCAAGTTCCCCTTCAAGTTACACACCATCCTGACTTTTGCCATTCCTACTCTGTCGCTGGGTTAAAAACCTGGAAATTCCTTCCTACCAGCACTGTGGGGATACCTACATCAGATGGACTGAAGCAATTCAAGGTGGCAGCTCACCACCACCTTCTCATGGGCAATTAAGGATGGGTAACACATACAGGCCATGTCAGCGAAGCTCACATCCCATAAAGGAATTTTTAAAAATCACAAACTAAAGGATCTCTTTCCATCTTGTAATGTTTGATGATAGATTCTGGTCCCAAGCGGCTCCACAATTCTGAAAATTGGGTAATGTCGATAGGCAATAAGAAGAGCGTATGCTTCAGTTACTGAAAGATTCATTCAGTTATTGTTGATTCTGAAATTGGGTGGCAGCTTGACTGAAGATCTGCCTGAGGTAGCAAAGGCCTTGACTGACTGACAGTTTTTAAAGCAAGGAAAAATGCTGGGGGGTTTCACAATTTTGTTAATTGAAACTTGCCAAAACATGTTAAGCTGTGCAGGTAAAAAAAAAATCTGCTAAAGAAAAGGTTAACAGTTTCACTTAAATACAAGATCAATCACTAAACTGCTTCATGTGTAGGAACTAGTAAGAACTAATGTTAATGACAAAAGGAATGGAGATGTAGCTAAGAACATGGCACAGCAGAGCTGAGCAAAATCAAAGATACCAAAAACCATATGGCAGCAAATACTATTAAAAACATCCCTAAAAGTTTTAATTCTGAAGTACTAATTAATTGACTGAAGGAGACAATGTATAAATTTGACTTTTATATCTTTCAAGTAGCTCTAAATATCTGGAAAGGTCACCAAAAAAAAAAATCACTTCTGAGCTGCTTATTTTTCTCGCACTGCCTTTTGGAGTGTTATATTTTGGGGAAACGATGCTACAGCACTAAGTGGGAAGCTTTTAAAAAGTGTAGTTTTAATTATGAGTAACTTATGTAATACTAACTTAAGCTTTGATTATCGTATTCAGTGTTAACCTGCAGTGATAAATATGCAACTTTTTCTCGGTAAGAGTTAATGTTTTTGATTAAATCCCCAATTCAGCCAGATTGCAAGAGAGCTGTTGATGAAGAAATCTCTTCAGTCCATTTAATGTATCCTTTCAGTATGCCAACTCAACCAACATCCCGTTACAGCATCTAGTTGCTTCTGAAATAAATCCAGTGCCCTGGCTTCAAGAACTTCCCCCACAACTATTCAGTTTTTGTTGACCCACTGTGGAAAGTCAAACTTCTCAACATCCTTAGTGCTCATTCAGCAAGTGTCAACCTGTTTCACGTTAGTTGCACTAAGGCAGCAGGGCAGAAGTGTGAAAGTGTCATAGAGTTTGCAGCATGGAAAAAAGCCCTTCGGCCCATCGTATCCGTGCCGGTCCTCATCTACTCTAATCTGATTTTCCAGCACTTGGCCCGTAGCCTTGTATGCTATGGCGTTTCAAATATTCATTGAAATACTTTTTAAGTGTTGAGAGAGTTCCTGCCTCTATCATTCTTTTGGGCACTGAATTCCAGATAACCCCACCACCCCTACCACCGCCCCCCACCCCCCACCCTCTGGGTCAAAAAAAAATTCCTCAAATGTTGGACCTAACCACCTAACTTCTTGAAGCTCCTTTCCTTGTTATTTTCTTTTAAGGATGGAGAACCCAGGCTTATCAAGTCCTATCGCAAAGTTGCTCTAACTTTCCGAATCAGCCTTTTTGCACTGTACTGCATTTAGGTTATGTCCTGACATATAACTGTAAGCAGCAGTGACCTGAACAGGGCACTGTGTAACTTTGACATGAACTCTGGATACTTAGCCTCAAAAGTTTGGAAATACAGCCCAGGATCTTATTTGCCTTATCATTTCACTTTGGTGAATCACTAGCAAATCAACACCCTCCTGTTTCTTTCAAATTCCCCCTTAACTAGTTCTATCCTACCAATGGAGTGCACACACTTTCTTATTTCAAATATGCAGCAGCCAGAATTTGTCTTATTTTCTACTGATCAGCTGAGATATGGGCTTAGAACATTTGTCCAAATTCATAGGTACCTTTCCTGCTCCATTTGAATTGTGAATTTAGCTAACACACATTTAGGCCATGTATCAGGAACAGAATGGGTCCCAGCATGGACTCCACATTTTCAGAAGCTGTTGTGTGTCAAGAACTAAACATTCATTACATAGATTCTATGTGTAGGTTATTCTATCATTGTTGGGTCAGAAAAATTGAGTCAAACGCCAAGGATGAATCTAGTGAGAAAGCATTTTTAAAGAGTTTTAAAAACACAATAAAAGACAACTGCTGCTGTGAAAGCGAAGCCCAATTATTTTTTCAGTCTAAATCAACAAAATAACAGGGTTGCAGCCTGGAAGCTCCGACTGCCTACCTCAGAATACCGTTAGTGGAACATATTCAAGGTGGAGTAATGGGAAAAATGGGTGAAGACAATAAAATTTACTGCAAGTTGTTGTTTAACTGAGGTTACCATATGTAACATAGTGTAATACGAGATTTGAGACATCAAGAAGGGACTGCATATCAATAAGTTATTTAATTAGGATATTCTACTGATACAATGGCTTATTTAAAAAAATGATGTAATGGAAGAAAATTGAACGAAACTGAAAACCTTCCACATTTATGGCCTAGAGGAACTCTAATTAAACACAGCAATTCAGTTAATGTATTCGTGCTTCTGTAGTTTGTGGACTTCCAATCATTTTGGAGACATTTATACATACGTCCACATGATTAACTTTAGTGAAGCATTTCTGCTAGAAGGGCTGCATTTTTGGCTTTTTAATCTCAATTCCTGAGGCATATAACATCAATAAAACTCTAGTCATGTGGGGCCTAACTCGCAATGGATAAAAGTACTAAATTGTAATACATAAATGCTGCCAAGCAGTCCTAAAATTAGCCACTGTGCTAAAATTATATTAGGCAGCCCTGCTTTTAATTCAAATGTCTATGAACCTGTTTGTACTATGAAATTGAATTTATATTGAGTTTTGAGATTTAATTACATCTCTTCTAGTCACAGGAAATAAAATAAGCACGAATGAGAATCAGAATTGCCAACAATACAAATATAGTGTCTTTGCTGCCGATGAATCATCCAGTCCCATCCATCACTGTGTTGCTACAATCTGTACTCGAGTTCCATGACAGCTTCATAGAAGCTTTGACAAATTAGTCAATGTCCTTTACCAACTCGGTACCATGAAGGAAAACAATTAAGTTAAAAATCCAATAATAGTTGGATATTGCCTTTCATTGTTCTTTTCTACAAGGTTCAAACAAGCAAATTAATGTACATGTCTGCTCTTCTACATTTGTTCACTCTGCCATGTTATGTACTGTAGAAAACGTGATGACCACCTCCAATTACAAAATACAAATAACAATATTAGTCGTAAATTTTTAACTCAATTTGAAGAGGTTTAAAAATAGGCCTGGCGTACTGCATTAGGATTCCTATTTTACCATGAAATGTTGGTAAAGAATGGCTCCACAAGCAGAAATTCAAGTATGAGTGACCAGTTTTTAATTGTAAAGTAGGTGCAACATTATTAAAAATGTTACAACACTGCACGACCTGTAATGCTCACAATATTTACAATTAGTGTCCTTTACATGAAACCATAAAACCCTAAAGAGAATTTGCATGGACTGGAACAAACTACTCCTATCACCCACATAAATGCCATCAACCAATTAAAATCAAGTGCACAAAATACTTTACATATTCTACTAATGTAAAGTATACATGTGAGAAAATACAAAACAATTAGATAAATGTCAAAACAAAGAGCAAAGTTTGTCATTACAAGACAGTTTAGGAGTAAAGCAAAGGAAGGCAAAATTAAATATAAAAGCACACACCTTTGATGAATAAAACATCTGTTTTGACATAAAACAGCAGAAAAGCTGACTGATAAGAAAACACAGACAACAATACCATTAAAACAGAACACATCAATTCAGAATGGGGAAAAAAAGCGAAGGGAAAAAGAAAGACTTCATTTTACATGGAGTTTGCATGTGGGACTGTAGACGACCTCCATGCCATTGCACAAAAGACAGAGTTCTAAACAGAATAGAAATGAACATTGGCGGTGTGAAGTGTCTGCCATAATTAAGTTATCACATAACCATGCCTCATCTGCTGTTAAATACAAAAACAGCATCTTGCATATAAAAGCTTTAAGCGGCATTTTTATTTATTCTCTTTACACTGGTAGTCTGTTGTATGTGTACTCAATAGAAACCAAAGAATTTTGTACACTATTTTGTACAAGAAAAGATAAACTGTGCATTAAGTATGCTTGTACATGACAACTTTATACAGTATTTACAATTTGATATTACCATGAAATTTTGCATATTTATATACACAATGAAAAATCATCAGAAACATTTGGACTGTTCAGTTTTTGATATTCTTGATCTTTTAGCACTGTAGAAAATGTCACTTCTTAGGCAAGCAGTAGATAAACTGTAACCATGATCTCACAAGGTTTCTGATGAGCTATCCAGCATATAATTTTTGCTCATTATTGAAGAAACACTGTACCACAGTTCAATAGCACCTTGTAGCATCGTGGATAATTAAGACTCTATATACACACAGTTCAACCCTATAACTTTATATCAGTGATGAAGACATTGAACGTTATCTAGAGATTTTTCGCCTCTTGGCTTTTGGTGACTTGACTTGTCTTTCCTTCTGAGGTGTCTGGTGAACCTGTAAAATTAAACTACAGATTAATCGTTTGAAATGCAGCAAATTTCTTGAATAAGATTAAACAAGATACAAATCTGTACAGAATGACTATTGAACAAAATTATTCTGGTGCCTGGATTATTGAAGTCACCTTAGCACGTACAGTACGACGATCAGAGTCTTTGCATATCCTAGATCATTCTCAGTAACAGGAGAAAACATTGGATCAATAGTTTACTGTCAGTCAATCCTAACTGAGGTGTGGTGCAGGTCTAAGACGGTTGAACTGTTAAAATTAGTCTCAAATTCTATCCTTTTCCTACAGTTTGAGCAAATGAGAACAGACTCGACAACACACAGCTGACTGAAGTATAAAATTTCAACATTCTGCAACCAATAATCCTCCAGTGAATATATTTTTGATCTCCGTATATATCACGAGTACAAATTCCTGATCCAAGCATAAAACCAGTTTCTCAAATGATTTAATGCTTAACATAAAAATACATATTATATATATATATAAAATATCTTTGAATGTTTTCCTGGAATGTGGAACAATAAATTCTGTGCATTGGTTGTTTTAATCTAGTTTGTAGAAACCCTGATCCAAGCATACCCAGTCTTGGAAAACTTACCAGGATTCAACTGAATATACAGGGTATTTTTAACATTTGCATAATATTAAAAAAATTACTTCATAACCCAAAGAAATAGAGTCACAAGTGGCAGCGATTAAGGCATAAATAGTAAGTAGAATATTTTTACTATTTAGCAGCTACTTAGACAACAATCAATTTATACAATTATTCTAATTTCGATCAGCAACAGAACAATGTGTGTGGAGTACTTTTGATTTAGGTGCACATGGCTCATTCACAGATATTTAAAGTGTATTCACTCAGCCCACTTGGTGAACTTCACAAAGTAAAGAATGGGAATAGCATCACTGTTGTCAGCTTGAAGCAAGGGAACCCACTGGCTTGAAGGACATAGCGCTTTGGGACATCCTGTGGTTGTGAAAGATGAAATACTATATGAATGCAAGTCTTTCTTTTTAGGCTTGGAGAGATATGTGAACCATGGGCGAGGGAGAAAGACTCACATTTATTTATTACCACAGTAATCTTTCAAACATCTCAAAGCATTGGTTTACTTTTGAAGTATTGTTACTTACGTTGATAAAGGCAGAAATCATGTTGCGAATAGAAAGATCTTGCAAAAAATAATGAGAAGTACAACATGTCTACTTGTTTCTGGTGGCAGTGATTCAGGGAAGAATGATGGCCATTCCACTGGCAGTACTTCCATGGCTCTTCAGTATGCAAAAAAACCACTGGAAGAGCTAGGCAAGTCATTGGTTTACCATCTTATCTGAAGAATTGTCCCATCAATAATGCATTTTTGCAATAATGCATACACCTGCAGTAAAGCATCACAACAGGAAACTAAATTGTGTTTAAATTGGTAAAAACAAAAAAAACTGCGGATGCTGGAAATCCAAAACAAAAACAGAATTACCTGGAAAAACTCAGCAGGTCTGGCAGCATCGGCGGAGAAGAAAAGAGTTGACGTTTCGAGTCCTCGTGACCCTTCGACAGAACTTGAGTTCGAGTCCAAGAAAGAGTTGAAATATAACCTGGTTTAAGGTGTGTGTGTGGGGGGCGGAGAGATAGAGAGAGAGAGAGAGAGAGGTGGGGGTGGTGTGGTTGTAGGGACAAACAAGCAGTGATAGAAGCAGATCATCAAAAGATGTCAACGACAATAGTACAATAGAACACATAGGTGTTAAAGTTAAAGTTGGTGATATTATCTAAACGAATGTGCTAATTAAGAATGGATGGTAGGGCACTCAAGGTATAGCTCTAATGGGGTTTTTTTTTAAATTTTTTTTTATTTTTTAAATAATGGAAATAGGTGGGAAAAGGAAAATCTTTAAAATTTATTGGAAAACAAAAGGAAGGGGGAAACAGAAAGGGGGTGGGGATGGGGGAGGGAGCTCACGACCTAAAGTTGTTGAATTCAATATTCAGTCCGGAAGGCTGTAAAGTCCCTAGTCGGAAGATGAGGTGTTGTTCCTCCAGTTTGCGTTGGGCTTCACTGGAACAATGCAGCAAGCCAAGGACAGATTTGTGGGCAAGAGAGCAGGGTGGAGTGTTAAAATGGCAAGCGACAGGGAGGTTTGGGTCATTCTTGCGGACAGACCGCAGGTGTTCTGCAAAGCGGTCGCCCAGTTTACGTTTGGTCTCTCCAATGTAGAGGAGAGCACATTGGGAGCAACGAATGCAGTAGACTAAGTTGGGGGAAATGCAAGTGAAATGCTGCTTCACTTGAAAGGAGTGTTTGGGTCCTTGGACGGTGAGGAGAGAGGAAGTGAAGGGGCAGGTGTTGCATCTTTTGCGTGGGCATGGGGTGGTGCCATAGGAGGGGGTTGAGGAGTAGGGGGTGATGGAGGAGTGGACCAGGGTGTCCCGGAGGGAGCGATCCCTACGGAATGCCGATAAGGGGGGTGAAGGGAAGACTTGTTTGGTGGTGGCATCATGCTGGAGTTGGCGGAAATGGCGGAGGATGATCCTTTGAATGCGGAGGCTGGTGGGGTGATAAGTGAGGACAAGGGGGACCCTATCATGTTTCTGGGAGCGAGGAGAAGGCGTGAGGGCGGATGCGCGGGAGATGGGCCGGACACGGTTGAGGGCCCTGTCAACGACCGTGGGTGGAAAACCTCGGTTAAGGAAGAAGGAGGACATGTCAGAGGAACTGTTTTTGAATGTAGCATCATCGGAACAGATGCGACGGAGGCGAAGGAACTGAGAGAATGGGATGGAGTCCTTACAGGAAGCGGGGTGTGAGGAGCTGTAGTCGAGATAGCTGTGGGAGTCGGTGGGTTTGTAATGGATATTGGTGGACAGTCTATCACCAGAGATTGAGACACAGAGGTCAAGGAAGGGAAGGGAAGTGAGAGAGATGGACCACGTGAAAATGATGGAGGGGTGGAGATTGGAAGCAAAATGAATAAATTTTTCCAAGTCCCGACGAGAGCATGAAGCGGCACCGAAGTAATCATCGATGTACCGGAGAAAGAGTTGTGGAAGGGGGCCGGAGTAGGACTGCAACAAGGAATGTTCCACATACCCCATAAAGAGACAGGCATAGCTGGGGCCCATGCGGATACCCATAGCCACACCTTTTATTTGGAGGAAGTGAGAGGAGTTGAAGGAGAAATTGTTCAGCGTGAGAACAAGTTCAGCCAGACGGAGGAGAGTAGTGGTGGATGGGGATTGTTCGGGCCTCTGTTCGAGGAAGAAGCTAAGGGCCCTCAGACCATCCTGGTGGGGGATGGAGGTGTAGAGGGATTGGACGTCCATGGTGAAGAGGAAGCGGTTGGGGCCAGGGAACTGGAAATTGTTGATGTGACGTAAGGTGTCAGAGGAATCACGGATGTAGGTGGGAAACCCCACTACAGCTATACCTTGAGTGCCCTACCATCCATTCTTAATTAGCACATTCGTTTAGATAATATCACCAACTTTAACACCTATGTGTTCTATTGTACTATTGTCGTTGACATCTTTTGATGATCTGCTTCTATCACTGCTTGTTTGTCCCTACAACCACACCCCCCCCACCTCTCTCTCTCTCTATCTCTCCGCCCCCCCACACACACACCTTAAACCAGCTTATATTTCAACTCTTTCTTGGACTCGAACTCAAGTTCTGTCGAAGGGTCATGAGGACACGAAACGTCAACTCTTTTCTTCTCCGCCGATGCTGCCAGACCTGCTGAGTTTTTCCAGGTAATTCTGTTTTTGTTTTGTGTTTAAATTGGGTTGGGGACAGGACGGAACTGGGGCAGAAATGAATACCTTTCTGACCCCGAACGAGAATTCTACTAAACGAGCTATACGACATCTTGGTCATCGTGGATTGTCTGTAGCTGCTAAACAGGATCAAGTCCAATACACAAATAATAGCTGTAAGACAAATGAAAACACAGCATTTGCTACATGGATGGGGCTCAGAGGAAAATGGCTTGTTTCAGTTAAGGAAGAGCTACTGTGTTTTTTAAAGTTACATATGTAAGTTTTAGGTAGCTTTAACGTCTTTGAGTTACATTTGGTGTCTCTTAGTTTTGCAATGGTAAGAGTATGTTACAAAGCTATCATATTTTTCATAATAATATTGTGGGAAGTTGTAAGGGAGGTTAATGGCTGAGCGTGGATAGTTCTGTCTGTGTGACTGATTTAATTGAATTAGAGTCAGACAGATTGCAAGGTTGAAATTATAAGAGTCAGGCGTAAAAAGGGTATTTGAAATGCTAATGAGTAAACTAGAGTCTAAGAGTCAGTAGATAAGGTTGGAATGAAATTTGCATTTTAAAATAAGTTAGGAGATGGTAGGATGTTTACAATTAGCAAGATAAATAGGGCAAGATTTTTACGTTTATTTTTCCCAAAAGGAAAAAGGCTATATTGACATGAAAGATTTTTATATTATGGGGAAAGTAAATTTCTGAAGACCTGTAGAACAATGGGATTTTCCACGTTAGAGAAAGAGAAACATATATAAAGAGGGATGAAAGGCTATGTGGGGTATGGCAATATAACAGCTTGAAAGGTACACCATGTAAAACAGCCTTGGGGAAAAGTCTATTGACACTTTTGCAGAAGGCTGCTGTATCCAGGAACTAAAGTTGTGTTAAAAGCCTTTGGAATTCCACCGTCAAGTGGGTAGTGTGGTAACCTTGCTGGATTGCTTATTTAAATTTAAAATCTATTTTGGACTGTTGCCTTAAAGGAGGTGTGTAGCTGGGAGTCAAGATAATTTGGAATCTTGGGACTTGTTAAAGTATTAAGTAACTGTAATCTTGTGTGTTTAAATTCTTTTCTTTTGTTAATAAATTTTTTAGTTTAATTTTTAAAAAACACTAAAGGTGTTAGTGGACTCATTACTTCTAAATTCAATGCACAAATCTGTAATAAATACAAATTGCAAAACTGTTGTGATCGCATGGCCAAGTTTCCCTTGTGGATTTGGTTCACCTGGCACAAATCATCTGCCACATCATAACAAGTACGGCCAATAATATTCAGAAGTATGCATGGGTAAATTGGAGGAACTGGAGATGAGATGCTTTACTTTCTTGGAACTAAAGAATTTTCGGGACACTCTTCAATTATATTAATACCAGAATACATAGTTCAATATTATCATAAACCAGTTATTTGAAAATTGTTGGAATCACTCAAATGTGATTCCAATCACATGGTAACAGCTGAATAATAGAATGTAAATACCAATCAAAAACAAGAAAGGCTGGCCCTTATGCATGGCTTAAACTCCAACCGTCAATATAATACAAATTGTCTACAAATGCCGTAATTATTCCTATGTACCAAATTTTCTTTGGTACTGTGGATCTCACTTCTCGTAATCTTGAACATGATTTGCAATGAGTAAAGCTCAAGACATTCAGATGTTATGGCACAAATAGTATTAAGAACATTAACAACATACCATTAACAACACATGCCAGTTTGCAACTAGGGAAATTAAGTATGCACTTTTAAAATTTCAACTCAAAACACTTCTCAAAAAATGTCACTGTAAAAATAGCATATTCCACAGCTGCCTGCGATACAAAATACTTCGTTTGTGGATCAAATAGAGCACACTTTTGACTTTGTTTTCCTTAATTGCACTCACTGTATAATGTTTCACGCCAATAGTTGTGGTATTCTCCATTTATCCTGAAACATTTTCAATGTTCCAATTCACTTACCATGTAACTGAATGGAATAACACTCCCATTATGACATTACTGCCTTCACATAATGAAAATCCAAGTGCTAATCTTTCATCGTTTAGCCCAGAAGGAGCAGCGGAATGTGCTTCACAAATCAATGGCAATCGTTGTCAGAGTCATAATGCACTTAATCTCTGTCTGCGCACTGAGTGAATCTCTTAAATATACTTCTTAAAAGCGTTCATTTCAGTTCAGCTACAGGAATGCGTCTCAGGAGCAGGGTCTTTTTTTCTCAAGGTAGGCAGCTCGATTCAGGTCAGGTTCACAACCTGAAGAAGCAGAGAACGCAGTAAGTTGAAATTCAACTACAATTCAGGAAACCGTTTCAGGATCGCAAACTATTTGAGTGTGTACACTGTTAGTACACAGTCAGTTTCAGGATAACAACTTGCTGCTTTCTCAGTTTCAACAATTTGTCAGTCAGTAAAACTCAGCCAGCTCCTGATACAGTGACAGCTCTGAAACCCTGATATATTGAAATGTTGTCATTTATGGACGAACTTTCATAATACCTATGTATTACTTATAAACCTATCATGCTATAAACGTCTAATATATGAAGCAAATGCAGAGAATGGGATACAACCATGGAACAATTATGCAAAACATTCTCTGAGTTAACTGGAAGGTTAGTCTACTACTTTTAGATTTCAGTGCAGAAACATCATTGACTGTACTACAAAAGGGGCAAGGCAATTTAATAAAAGGATATCTATTCTCTGACAATGTAATTGAAATATTGGCCACACTTAAGAAATATATAAATCTGTACAAGATTGATGATCCAAGGCAACATGCAATAATGCACTGAAAGAGGATTAATGGTAGAATGGTATTGAATAGTTATAAAAGCTCAATTGGTTTCAACAATGCAGAGTTCAATCCACTTAAGTATAATTTTTTCTGCTCCCTGGTACATCAGTCTTTGACCTTCACTTATGCGCCAAATTTCCATTGCTGCTTTGCGTAGCCTTCTCTAAGCATGTCAAGGATAGATTAAATTCACCCCAACTACAGCAAGTGGTCCTGAATATATTCAAGGCTAAAAACCAATGGGAACTTTGCATTGTTGCTGGGCAATGGTCCAAATAAATTGAGTAATTTTTTGATTAGTATTTCTGTGTTTTCTCAAGTGACAGTATACTACAGACATACATTTACAGACATTTCATCCCATTCAGAAAGGAAGGGGGGGGAGTGGGGCTAGCAGAGTTGCTCTAGCAGAGAACCTGAACAGACATGACTGGCTGAATGGCCTCCTTCTACATTGTAACCATTCTATGATTGTTCACATGGCCTTTTGTATAACAGTTTTGGTTTTTGGGTTTTGCAAAACGTGTGGGGCGGTTGGGGGAGGGGGGGGTGGGGAAAGAGGGAGGAGTTGGGAAACAGACATTTTCTGCTTATCTAATTAATATTTGCATTATATTTTCGGATCAGTTTATTTAACTTTTTTTTCCCAAAAATTTCTCTCCATAAATTCCATTGGCTATTTTGAACTTATTCCGAAGTTTATGCAAGAATCTCATTTGGTGGAAGTATATTTGATAAAGTCTTCAGGAAACAAACTGAAACATTTCATGTGAGAATGTCTTAATAAAAAGCAGCTTTGGAAATATAATAAATTGAATTGTCATAATATAGTTACATCATAAGTGCCGCTGTAATCTGAAGATTGATTATAATCAAGCCTATTGTCATTGAATTCAGAGATTTTCTTTGAAGACTCAATTAAAAAGTTTAATGCTATATTTAATTTTCTATTCTCCAACATGGCTAGTTGACCAGGAAATATTTCTCATTAAAAGGATGAGACATATCAAAGAGCTAATGCATAACAACTGAGTTATTGATTGAATAATAAGATTTTGTATAAACTACTAGACATCTTGGTGAACACAATATTTCAGCAAGATTTTATTTTCAGAGATAACTAGGCTCAACAGTAGTGCAAGTCTGCCACAAAAGCTTAAAAGCAAAAAACTGCGGATACTGGAAATCCGAAACAAAAACAAACATATCTGGAAAAACTCAACAGGCCTGACAGCATCTGCGGAGAGGAATGCAGTTAACGTTTCGAGTCCGTATGACTCTTCACCAGAACTGGTGAAGAGTCATACGGACTCAAAATGTTAACTGTATTCTTCTCTGCAAATGCTGTCAGGCCTGCTGAGTTTTTCCAGATATTTTTGTTTTTGTTGCCACAAAGCTTAGCTTTGTTTAACTGACAGAAAAAACTAAAAATATAATTTAAGTCGGCTCAAAAAAAACTTGTCTTCATCAAAACTAATGTAATTTAAACTAAAAAATGCTGATCCCACTTATCCTCTCTACAGGTATTTAACTATCATTTCTAAATGTATTCAGTTTCATCCACTAAATGAAATTACTCCTAATTCAAATTGAGAGATTCATTTTCTCAATGCTAAGTTTCTATTTTATTGTTATATAGTTAAAATCATTGGATAAGTCAGTTTTTAAACTGCAAGAACGACACTGAATTATTTGTATACTTATTTACTCACATAAAGTTATCCTGAAGGCTCAAGCAGCTCTACCTATAAAATTAAGTGCTCCGTCAATGTACAGACTTTGTATCAATTGTTTAATTGTAGTTAAAAGAACAAAACACAGAGGTGAAAATAATTATTCTAAGCACACTCGTTTGTAAAAGGGCCTTTGCATGAGACGAAGTCACTTACAAAATCCAGCTACATTTCAGTCCAATCAAGCAATATGTCACTCAGATTTTAAGTCTATGTTCAAGGATGTGCACAGATGTGATCGTGAGGACAGAATCCTCCCCTCTTTATTGATATATATATATATATATATATATATATCAATAAAGTCTCTAGCTCATTACTCATGTACAATACAAAATATTCCATTCCAAAGCAATATACTGCACAGATATGCACTTCTTCCTTTTAATATATATGGGAAATGGGCAGTGAAGGGGGTAAGTATAGCATCTGCTTATTTGAGGGGCAATTTAAATGAGCATATATGCTTTGAAACGTTCCAGTTTTTAATAGTAAAATGATATACAGCGTGTTATATACTAGGAGATAATAAATATAATTTGGACTTAAATCCAATTTTACAATGAATAGACAGCTGATCATAATTCAACTTAGCTTCAATGGCTTTCAGTGTATTCCTCCCTTAATTCAGTAGCATGCATAAGAATGAAGTCCGGAGTGAAAAAAGGTCATTCAGTTCATTAACTCCAATCCACTCGGAGTCCATGTATGATTATTCCCACTAACTCATTAGATTCTCAATACAAATTAATTCCTTATTGTCAGGCTGCAGCTCACCAGGAACTGTGGTGGTCCAACTCAAATTCAAAAATGGAAAACCCAGGCAGCAAGAGTGCTTATCCAAATAAAGTCAAGGGACACAAATTAGACAGCATCTGAAAACAGGTGTGGGGATTGCAATGCTGAAAGACTATGTATTTGTTGCTTCCAATGCAGGTAGCATGCATACTTTGTGCTGTCTACAAATCTAAATGATTGTAGCATGTACCCAGCACTAAGCGTGCTGTTGAGCGCAGGGTTCAAATATATTTTCTTTCTTCAAGTGCTCTTTTTGAGAAAAATGATTGCCTAGCTTGATTTTCAGGGGCTATGTTTTGGTTTACATTACCTTCTGTATTTGTGTTGTTTTTTTTTAGGTGTTCCTTCTTTAGATAGATAAGACAGCACAAATACCAAACAGAAAATTTTGCAAACTTTAAGCTACTAGAGAGAAAGACTTATGTGCACTGGTATAATTACACACTAATGTAATAGTAACAATCAATCAATATCCTTCTAGATCTCAAATTTTAAACAATTCAGCAATCAGATCCATCACAGTTTAGTAATAAGATATCTCACACCCTGCTTGCCTGATTTCAACCTGTGCAAGTTTAAATATGACATGGTGTCTGTGGCAATGGGATTGGTTACAGAACATGTCTGTTTGAGGAAGTATTCATAATCTTCTGTATGTCAACAGCAAGTCTTTATTAACTACTTGTAACTATATACATATATACAGTAAAGGGTACAGGCAAGGAGCTATCTCCACGTCTATATCTTAACATGTTTCTGTTCAACACCACACTGACCCTAGGCCTGGATCATACGCTTTCTTACATTACTGTGTGGGTGGTACTGTACTCAGTCTTACATTAACCTTGTATGTACCAGACCTTTATATTATAATGCTAAACAAAAAGAAACATGGTTTGCTGACATTTTTGTGTTTATCGATCCTTTTCTCAATGTCATGACATTTCTTGCTCCCCAACTTCCATGTCTTCTTCAAAATTATGTTCGGTTTCTTCTTCTTTATGCTTGTTTGCAGGGTGTGCAACCTGAGGGGATGATGCTTCTTCAGACAAGGTAGCTGATGATTGCTAATGCTTACTGCATGGCTGAATATGTGGTCTTCTCATTTATTTACCTGCTTTGTACCACCTGGCTACTGCTGATCCTCTACTGATGTTATCCTTTGAGGGCCCTCTGGGGAAATCCTGAAGTTGTCAATCACTCACCAATCACTCTTGATTCTGTTCTTGAGGGAGAAGACCCTTTCAACTTTGGTTGTGGCCAATGATATTACCTGCATTACAAATAGATGGAAAAAGTTTAGAGACTTCTTCTTACCTCTCTTTGAAGAGCCTACTCCACAAAGCATGGTACGGCATTGCACTCTAGCAACTTTGGACTATCTTCTTTAGTCGGCCCCACTCGATCATAGGTTTATCAACCTTGCATCCACAAGGATATCTTTAGTGTTCTAGAGTATTTTCACACTGGCATCTCCATAGTCTTTCAGTGCTTGTGACCTCATTTTCAAATCAAGGTTTGTCACAGTTCCAAGGGTCTTGCTGGTTGACAATGAGTCAAATTGCTCTTGGAGGGAGTGAACCAATGGCTCAACCTGGTTTCTGCAAGGTTGGCACAAGTCAGCTCCACCTTCTGCAATCCCTTTCAATTCAATACCTCTGTAGATGCCCTCGCAGCACTCTTCTCTGATAGGTCACAGCATGGGACCATCACATTCCTATGTTACGAAGACACCTTGGGCCATGATAACACTGTCAACTACCTCAGGTAGACATATATGGTCTCTCTGGAAGAAGAGAGGGGTGAGCTAGCTCCTCCAAAACATCCATATACAGTGCCATATAGAGAAGGAACTTGCAGCAAGTGAGCTTCTTTACCATTACTTTTGCTTTGGAAACATCTTCTTCCTTGACCTCAGCCCACTGCTCACTTACTATGTCTTTTAAATGGGCTACAGTGGAATGGTTCCTTTCCAATGTCACCAGTACTTGCCACCTGTGATCAACCCAATGAGTACCCTCTACCTATGTTGGTCTGAGGATGGTTTCCTCTAACAAGTCAGCCATTTCAGAGTTCCCGAAGACACTTGAGTGACTTTCTGTAAAATGATGTGGTTAAGAAGCCATCAATCTCTCTGGTGAAGTAGGTTTCTCTGCATGTGTCCTTGGCAGCAAGTTCTAATCAATGCACCACACAGTGGGCACTGATTAGCCACAGCACCTCAGCAGTCATCTTTGTGAAGGTCCCATCTCTCCAGCCAAAGTTGGTGCTAGCCCCATCCACACAAAAGCCTATCAGGTTCTTCTTCCATTCTGGGATGCTCTTGTCCATGAACATCGAGTTGATGCAGTCCAGGGTTCCATTTGCTTTTGCACTCCCAATGCCCTGGATTCAAAAAGAAACTCATATGTGGGATACCATCATTTATACACTAATTATTTCTCCTTGCTACTCCTGTCAGTGCTGCCATCCATCAGAATGCGATATAGTGTGCAGATTGCACCCAAGTGTTCCAGCCCTGACAAATAACCTCAGCCAAGTCAGTGAAGGTAGACGCTTATGTTGGGTTCTCATATATGTTTCCAATACATTTCAGTGGTGGAACCCATGAAAAGCCAATTGTGAGGAATACAGTAAGATATTGGAACAAAGTGTTATAACAATACCATCGCGAAATATATCCATAGAGCCGGTAAAGAGTCACTTCTGCAGAGCCATCTAAAAAGCAGCCACCAGAACCATTCTAAGGGGATATCGCCCTGTTCATATACCTTTGCTTGGAAGCAATCTTCCTCCTACTCCAGCAAGAGTGTCCTCCAGTGACCCAGACGTGGCAGACTATCTGATTAAATCCCTGGACTGTGCTCGCCAGGCCAGAAGAGACCACAAAGAACCTCGACTTCACCTGCTCAAGTCAGAAATGGAGAGTCCTGCACCACCTTGAAGCAGCCCAGAAACATTAACACCAAGCTGTCCATTTGTAAATGCCAATCAGGTAGTGAGCCATCTCCTTCACATAGCAAGGACAACACTGGAAAAGTGAATGAAGAGGCAAATCTGGAGCAAGTGGAAATTCTTCCATAGGTAGCACAATTCCAGATCTGAACTCTTCACCACCCTGGAGTTGGACAAAGTACTGCAAACCATCAAGCTGAGCAATGCTGCTGGTTATGACAACATCCCCCCTGAGCTCCTCAAACATTTTGGCCTACAGGCCCGCTCCTGGTTGGCCCAATTCTTTACAAGGGTCATATGTGAGGGAAGACTGCCAAAATCCTGGCACATATCTAAAGTCACCAGCCTCTCAAAACCAGGCAAAGTCCCAAAATTGCCAACAAACTACCAACCAATATCCCAGCTATCAGTATGCTTTAAGATAGCAGAGCACCTAATCCTATAGTGGTTCAATCCGGAAGCGAACAACATCCCAAGTGCGGAACAAGTATTTCTTTGACAAGAAAGAAGCACATGTGATCAAGTCCTTGCATTAATCACTTTTATTGAAAATGGCTTTCAAAGGAATCTCAAAACAGGGGCAATATTCCTTGACCTTAATGCAGCATATGATACAATCTGCCACATTGACTTATTCATCAAAATATCTAGAGTTCTCCCTCCGTGTTTTTGATGCTATTGAACTACTACTCCAGGACAGAAGGTTCAGGGTGCACATGGGTGATAAGACTAGCACCCGGAGGAAACAGACATGGACTACCCCAGGGGTCTGTCTTAGCCCCAGCTCTGTTCAATTTGTACACCAATGGCCTATCCATCTGCTGTGGCATACAGGCTCAGACTTTCCCTGAGCTGTAAGATGTATTAAACAACGATATGGCAAAGCTGGCCAATCACTGCCAGATATGGTGCCTACAACCGAGCACCAGCAGAACAGTCTGTAGCACATTTCACCTTCACAACGCTAAGAGGGAACTGAACATCAGCCTGGATGGCCAGAGACTGAAGCATGATCCCCAGCCTGCTTATCTAGGTGTCACACTTGACAGAATCCTCACAAACAGCACCTCAAGACTGCAGAAAAAAATTAAAACCCACAGTAACTGGTGGTACCTCATAGGGATCACAGACCAAGACCCCAAGGACCTCTGCTCTTGCCATCACGTACTCGACTGCAGAATACGGCACCCCAGTATGGTACCAATCTACCCACAACAAACTTATCGATGTGCAACTTAATTCAACCATGCGCATAATCACAGGTACTCTTTGATTAAGTCACCTTCCCGGCTTCCAGTCCTGAGCGACATTGCACCAGTTCCCTCCTTGGCAACAGGCAAGCTACTGGAGGTGTACTCCAACCCAAGCCTGCCCTTACTCAATGACCTCCTCAACCCGCCAGCACTGTGCCTTCCCTCACACCACCTCATATGGTTAAGCTCACGATGCTGAGGACCCATGGCAAAAAGATTGGCAGAGAAAACATTCACCAGAAACTATTTCCTCATAGAAGACTCCACTGCTCGTCCACCTGACTTTGATCTCCTATAGCGACAATGAGCCTTTTAAAACCATTTCTGGACTGGCCAAGGTCTCTGTGTAGTCATCCAACATCAGTGGGGTTGCCAAGACCAGCTAGGCTGCAGCTATGGTACAGTCCAAACAATGACTCATTTTGTCAAGGAGTATCCACTAACTAAACTTAAAGATGGGGCTGAAGAACGCCATCTTTCCACTGGCAAGGCTATTGCTTGGCTCTGAGACTATGCACATGCTAAACAAACAGATAAATAAACATGTTTTCAAGATCCATGACATGTCTTTTCTTGAGATGTACAAGAGAAGGAAAGTGGGTAAATTGGAGCTCATGGTATGCCAGATGGCAAGATACGTCAAACATTTTGACCATCTTCCCATACGCTTGTGCAGTCATTTTCACAACCCCCTGGAATATAGGCTTTTTTTGAATGGTTTTATTTTTCCATGAATCATGAACTGCCTTGTCGTGTTGCTAAATATTTCTTCATGTTGGTTATACCAGAGATGGAAGGGTCAGAGTAGACTGCTCCTTGGGCACTCTTTGAGTCGGTACATGGTGCACGACACCACATCCTGTATATTTGCAACCTCCCATCACTGGCTTATTGCATCCCAACCTAGTCTAGCTTCCATGCATTTATGGCGCTTTCATGAGAAACAGGCGACTTCTTCATATTCATAGTGATGGTAAACTTGTTTCAGAAGATGAAGCCAAAGGGATTTTTGAAGTTTCCTTTGTGCTGGTGGGCTGTGCAGGTTTCGGTCAAATCAAAAAGCACGCCATCGAGATACTATTTCCTGCATGCTGTAATTTACTGTGTGAGATGCATGTTCTTTTCAGCAATGCTATGCATGCAACATTTGTTTCAGCCCAGCTTGCCATAATGCAAACTAATATTTATGGGGATGACTTCTCTCACTATTTTGAATTTTTTATCCCCATCTTTGACTTTTCATGGGCTATTTTAGAGTCCTTGAATACAAATTTGCCACTGCCCTTGTGTATTTTGAGCCGTGGGTGAGAGGCTGCAAGTCTGAGTTGGGGGGACAAAATCGTAAGAGGCTATTATGAGTTATAGCGAGCCTGCACTACTTAAAACCATCCTTCACCTCTTAACCGGATTGGTTGAGGGGGAGGGGCGGGGTGTATTGTGGCTGGAGCAGGTTCTGGGAGTCAATTTTCCAACTGATTCTGACTTGCAAAAAAATAAAGCAGCACAACATGGGAGAGTGCAGGCTCCAAGATTTTCCAGCTGCACTGGAGGCCTTGGTGTAGAAGTTGGAGACGGGAGATGCTATCTATAAAAGAGAGCCAAGATACCCTCCAGACAAAATTAACTAAGGCCATGGTGATCAATGCCAGGAGTCTAGCTCCAAGGACCTGGATGCAGTTCTGCACCAAGTTCAATCACGGCTCATATCTAACATTTATAGCTTGATCTCACCATCAATTAGCACTGCTGCAAGGCTCACAGCCACATCTCACACGTACCGACAGTTATTCATTACAGCCACATCACACAAACACATTATACCACACTTATGACACACTTCCTTCTCTTGCAAGACAAGGTGGTGCATTTCCAGAGGCAGCAGCACTGAACCATTGGAGGGCAGGCATCACTTCACTTCCTTACACCGATGGAGGAGATGATGGTCGCCATCTGTGGAGCAACCGTGCCTGAGGCCGTTGTCAATGGTAGGGCTGAAACCATTGAAGATGGTATCCTTAAACCTAATCCTCCTCCTCACATCCCATTTTTTCATTATCTTTGACTTACAAGCTACTAATGGTGTAAGCATGCATCTCCTATTTTTTTCCCTCCCCTTACCACAATCCTAGCCTGTGCTTTTCTCCTTTCAGATACCCAAAGACTACAAACTGGCCAGGCACTAGTTAAGGGCAACAGATGGGACTGCAAAAGACAGTGATGAAGAAGAAACACCATCAATCAATCTCACACTCAGCCACCAGTTCGGATACTGATATTGGTGTATTTTACACAATAGCTTAGAAATGAGACCTGCTCATGATGACAGGCCCTAGTGGCTTTCAGCCGGGGCTGGGGACAATTATATCACAGCTTGCAGGGGAGCAAGGTCGCACGCAAGCGTTGCTGCAGAGAACTTCAAAGGCACAGCCTGCAGGAGGCTAATGGGTATGCATAACAAATGCTTGGTGGACTAGCCAACCTGCCAGAAAGCTTGCAGTCACAATTAAGAAGCATGAAAGCATCCAGCACCAACTTTGCACAGGGCTTTGTGCAGAGCTTGGAGCTCATCCTTCTCACCATGGAACTCCATTTACACACTTGTGAACCCAACAATGATGTAGAATCTGATGGCTGATGCCTCATCTTCCATTGCAGCACAAACAGAAGTCAGTTAACTTTGTAATTAGCTCAGTGTAGCAGCATGTGTCTGATCACCCAGTTATGTATGTAATACTATATTGGAAATTAATGAATTCTAAAGCAGGAAAAGCTTGAATCGAAAAGATGAACAGAAGCTACAGTGTATAAGGACATGAGAAAAAGTCAGGGATAAGGCTATTGATTCCATAAAAACTTATCTAACTTACTGAAACTCACCTAGCCCAACACTGGGCTACAGTTTGAACTTCTGTTGGATTCTATAACTTTACTTGATAATAATTGGTATATTATTCTAATCATTTATTGCCTTTAAGATTATTTCTCCCCAAGTTACAAATTCAAACTTGCATCCTCTTGCCTTACTGGCCTGATTCTGAAAACAATATAATGCATTTATACCATGTGGTATTCCACATATCACAATTAAGTCCTCTCTTTATTACCTTGTATTACATGTGGGCAGAGAATTAAATTTAAAAGTGCAGGTATATAAATTTCCCTTAGGTTTATCAAATGTAAGAACTGACAAGCAAAAATTGCTGGAAAAACTTAGCAGGTCTGACAGCATCTGTGGAGAGGAAGACAGAGTTAATGTTTTGCATCTGTATGACTCTTCATCATCTGTCTTCCTCTCCACAGATACTGTCAGGCCTGCTGAGTTTTTCCAGCAATTTTTGTTTTTGTTTCAGATTTCCAGCATCCACAGTATTTTATTTTTATCTTAGTAAGAACTGACTGGGTATGAAGAGAACTAAAAATAGGGGAAAAATGTGGTACATACCTTAGCAAATTTTAGTTACCAAGAAATTAACACTACTTTGGAAACCTAACCTTAAAGGGAAAACTGCTAATGGACCCAACCAGATAAAAATAGAAATATTTGGCAGTCAGTCCAGTTGTCTGATTGAAATTCAGTATCGTAGATCTTTCAAAAAGAATTGCAGAAGAGTTATAGAAGTAAATCATTCTGAAGTGATTTTAATTAGCTTCCTCTACCCTATGATAATTTCTTATTTTCTTCTTTCAAAGCTGACAGTCTATGTTTGTTTACTTTTCCACATGTATTCATATTCCTAAATGGAAAAGATATAGTGAGCCTGAACAACAATTGACAATGAGTTATTTGATCACAGGTCCACCCAATTCTCAACACACACACACACACACTGAATTCCAGCAGGGATCGATGCGGCAACAACCCTAGTGGATTCCTTCCCATCCTGATCAGCCAGTTGTGCATCCCCACCACTGAGATTAAATCAGATTAGGAATCAAACTTGTGGACCTTTGTGATCTACGCAATCATCTTACCCGCTGAGCTACTGGGGAACTTAGTGCAGCGTCCCTGCCTCTATAAAACCCTTGCCTTCTTAGAACAGTGGACGACACGAAAGGACTTTTGAGCAAACCTGCACCTCCAAATAAAGAATCTTGAGAGCACAGATCAAAAAAGGGTCACAATATGGCAGCCTTGATTTTCCAAAACACGCTCCTATCAAGATTCAGCCTGGGTGCATGAGAATCACGACCTCTTTGCTATATTTATTGAAATGACTATAAAATTGTGTTAGCTGCATTTTAGACAATTTATGGCAGTATCCTCTTAAGCAGTGATCAGTTTAAAACCATAATGACATATCTTATGTGCACAAAATATTTAATATAAAGTGACAATGCTTATTGCAGTGATGCAAAACATTGTGTACAGCTCTCTTTCAAGTTTGGTGTTAGCAGCCTTGAAGAAGCAAGTGGCTGATGAAACTGGGCAGAACAGTGATGGGTACAACTATACAGATAAATACAAATATGACTGAACAAAAAAAGTTAACATTTCTCCTCCACGTATGGGTGGAATAGCAAAGAATGAAACATACACACAGGAAGAGAGTATTAATCAACTTGTTGCTAAGCATGTTTAATCACTACAGAACTGCAATCAAAGCAAACAGAATGCTGACCTATATTTGAAAAATAGTCTAAGTTGGAGGAAGTCAAACTTCAACTCTACGGAGTGTTCAGAGCACCTAGGCAAATTCAAACTTGGAGGCTGTGCATAAAAAGTCACATAATTAACCTCTAGCATCAGGCTACTGAAACTTGCATGAGAAATGACTGGAGAAAATTGGTCTTTGAGAAATAAGGCAACTGACGGGAACCTCAGGTGGTTTAGGAAAGGTTACTCTTTACGACTTCAAATTAAGCAGTGATAATAGGACTCAAAGCCTAAATTAAGAACATTCAAATTGGGGAAAGGGATATTTGAATGTCAGTAACGTCAGAAATATTTCCTTCAATCCATAAATGAAATGGATTTCTAGGCAGAGAGGCAGAGTCAAAAATCCTGGGATAATTTAAGACCTTTACTGCTATAATGAAGTACTTTCTGGATTGAAATGCTTGAATGAATCTTTTTCCTCATCTATTTTTGAAATAGGGATTTTTAAATTTATCCAGCAAATGTGCACCTAAAGCTGGTTGAAGAATGGCAGACTTTCTCTCTTTGATACTTCGTGTTAGCAGTGAGCATTCACCAAAGTCAGAGAAAACATCGACCAGATGCATAATAAAGCATTTCTAACCTTTGGATGGTAGCAACTCCACATTCCCTGGGCTAGCCAATTTTTCTTTTCAGTTAACTCAGTATGATCATGGAACAATTTGTACTTTAACAATGCTATAAAAATGCATTGTTGTCACTTCACCAAAGCGATCAGCTTAATCAATTTTTGTTTAGGCACACCACTACATATTCTAGTCACTTAATGACTTGTCAGGAACACAGAAAAATAGATGCTATTGAAATAATTTGTCTCTTTAGCAGCATCAAAACCTCAGAAGTGCACTATTTACGATGATATAAATTCTACATTGTTCTCCACACCCTGTCTGCAACCTTAGTGAAACAGCCAATTAGTACCACATTTTAAAGGGTTTTGTAGATTCATCCTGCCTTGGAACTACGTCAACTGCTCAAATTTAATTATACCTTTGGAAGACTGAGGAGACTTCTATCACAGATCCAAATAGGATTTTAAAAAATATATACTGTGGACTGTTCCAATTTTGAAGGAGTTGAACAACTTTTAGAAAGCTCTTCTTTGGTCTTGTGCTGTCCTACAAAGCCTTACATTATGTTATGAACAGTTTTAGCGTATATTTTGAACTGCTCCATAATGGTTTCAGGATCAAAGCAAAGCAAAATGTGCAGTGCGACAGTACCCTCTGGTTGCTAGAAAAAAAACTGGTGGCCATGAGAATCTCTCCACAAAGCACCATGTATCATGAAATGCTATATTTTCTTGGGATTTTGATTCAAGAGTACAGAATGGGCCAGACTTGAATATTCATTCCTCATTATAATACAGCATGACAAATTATTCGATTAGGTCATTTGGTATTTTGTTTATCTGAGGTTTCTGAAGGCTTTGCTGATCCCATATTTACTCCTAAAACAATGAAGCAATATTTGGGGAAAAATATCTGGGCCATGTGTCCACTATTTTTATTTATACTGGGTTATACAAAAAATTGGTTAACTACAATTTAAAAAGGGACTTATTTACTGTTAAAGTACATTATAAATAAAAACATTATGCATACAACATCTTGACTTGAACAACATTTCTTAAGAGCTAAAGGTAATTTCATTTTCAAAGTGTATCTCAAAAAAGTAACAATTCTTAGCTCTTCAAAGAGTTGTATGCAGAAGAAATGGGTTGGGGGTGGGAGCTGTACATTGGTATGATTTGCTTTCAAATAAATTTGCATCTTTTAAAGATCAAACTTCTGGAAAGAAGTTACTTTTAGACCTGCATATTGTCAGTGATGGATTTCCACAAGCCTGCAACTTCACAATATTATCAGCACAGCCTGTACAACAAAAGTGGCGTTCACAACGATCACAATGCACCTTCTAGTTTCTATAAAATGTGAAATAACAAATTCAATCTCTCAATAAGCTCATCACAACAATCAATTCTGAAAGCATCAGCAATATATATGAACTTTTGAACCACGGGGCTCTGAATTGGGCCACTCCTTATGGCAGAATCCATGAGCTTCCTGAGAATATAGTTAGGTCATTGATTGCCATCATCTGGACTGCATCTGATCTAAATGATTCTCCTATTCTAAGCATTTCAGATCTATTTTATTAGAGGAGCTATAAAAATGTAAACTGTCTTAAGGAGCCATTTAAGTTGCTTATCATATAAAACAATTACTATACAAAACAGCATATTGAAGAAATATTTTACTAAAGATAATTATACTTTTGCCACTTTTTAAAGCAGTCTGTTATTTTTCATTAATCAGCACAGCACTGCACGATAACTAATGTGAAACGCGCGACTGGTGCTACCTTCCACCAACTTGTTGATATTAAGAATCATGTCGGGAATGGCAACTATTAATAATGCAAGCAAACGAGATCAGAGCAGGCATAGACCAGGCTGATGAGCCTGCTTCGCTATTCAATATGATCATGGCTGATCTTGGACTTCAACTGCTTTCCCACTGGCTCCTCATATCCAAAAATCTGTCTATCCTAGCCTTAAATATAATCAATGATGGAGTATCCACGACGCTCTGGGGTAGAGAATTCCAAAGGTTCACAACCCTTTGAGTGAAGAAATATCTCATCTCAGTCCTAAATGATCGGTCCCTTATCCTGAGGCTGTTTTCGATTACACAACAACTTCTGTCTCAAGTCTGTCAAGGCCTTTCAGAATTTTGTATGTTTCAACAAGATGACCTCTCATTCTTCTAAACTCCAGCGAATTTAGGCCCAATTTACTCATCTCTCATAGGGCAACCCCCTCATCCCATGGATCAATCTAGCAAACCTTCGCTGTTCTTCCTCCAGTACAAGTTTATCCTTCCTTAAATGTAGTATGGGGACCAAAACTGCACACACTATTCTGGGTGTGGTCTCACCAAAATCATTTGTAGCAATAATTCCTTACTCTCATGCTTCAAACTTTTTGCAATAAACACCAACATGCCATTTGATTTCCTAATTGCTTGCGGTACTTTCATGCTAACTGTGTGTTCCGTGCACGAGTACACTCAAGGCCCTCTGAGCATCAACATTTCCAGGTTTCATACCTTTTAAAAATATTCTGCTTTCCGATTACGTAGAAACAAAGAAACTAGGAACAGGAGTAGGCCATTTGGCCCCTCAAGCCCACCCTGCCATTTAATATGATCATGGCTGATCCTCTTCTCAACGCCATATTCCCGCTTTCTCTCCATTCCCCTTGATGCCCTAATGTCCAGAAAATGATAAATTCCTTTCTTGAATATACTCAGTGACCTGGCCTCCACAGCCTTCTGAGGTAGAGAATTCCACAGGTTGACCACCCTCTGAGTGAAGAAATTTCTCACCCCAGTCCTAAATGGCCTGGCCCGTATCCTAAGGCTGCGGCCCCTGGTTCTAGACTCCCAAACCAGGGGAAACATCCTCCATGCATCTCGTCTGTCTAGCCCTGTTAGAATTTTACATCTTTCAATCAGATCCCCTCTCATTCTCCTAAACCCTAGTAAATACAGGCCCAGTCGAACCAATCTCTCCTCAAACTACAGTCCTGCCATCCCTGGTATCAGCCGAGTGAACCTTCGTTGCACTCACCCATGGCAGGGAGACCAAAACTGCATGCAATACTCCAGGTGTGATCTCACCAAGGCCTTGAATAATGGCAGTAAGGTATCCCTACTTCTGAACTCAAATCCTCTTGCAATGAAGGCCAACATACCATATGCCTTCATAAATGCTTCACCTGCCTGTTTACTTTCATTGACTGGTGTACAAGGACCCCCAGGTCCCGTTGTACACCATTTCCCAAGATATCACCATTTAGGTAATACTCTGCCTTTGTTTTTTACACTGAAGCGTATAACTTCACATTTATCTACGTTATACTGCATCTGCCATGTGTTTGCCCCCACACACTTGTCGAAATCACCCTGAAGCCTCCTTGCATCCTCCTCACAACGAATGTTTTGTCTCATCAGCAAACTGGGAAATATTGCATTTGGTTCCCTCATCCAAGGCATTTGAATATATTGTGAATAGCTGGGGCCCAAGCACTGATCACTGTGGTGAACCACTAGTCACCGCCTGCCATCTGGAAAAAGACCCACTTATTCCCACTCTCGGTTTCCGGTCTGTCAACCAATTCTCAATCCATACCAGTATATTACCTCCAAACCCATGTGCTTTAATTTTGCCCACTGGCCTCTTATGTGGAGCATTTTCAAAAGCCTTCTTGAAATCCAAATACACCATATCCACTGGTTCTCCCTTATCTATTCTGTTAGTTACATTCTCAAAAAGCTCCAGTGGATTAGTTAAGACTTTCCTTTCATAAACCCATGCTGACTTTGTCTCATCCCATTAATGCTTTTCAAGTGTTCTGTTACCATGCCTTTTAAAATAGACTCTAGCATTTTCCCCACTACTGATGTTAGGCTAAACGTTAACTGTATTTCTCTCTGCAGATGCTGTTCGACCTGAGTTTTTCCAGCTGTTTTTATTTTTGTTTCAGATTTCCAGCATCTGCAGTATTTTGCTTTTATCTCACTGATGTTAGGCTAACTGATCCGTAATTCTCTGTTCTTTCTTTCCCTCCTTTTTTAAATAGTGGGGTTACATTTTTCACTCTCCAATCTGTAGGAACTGCTCCAGAGTCAATAGAATTTTGGAAGGTGACCACCAATGCATTCAATATTTCCAGTGCCACTTCCTTTAGTACTCCACGGTGTAGATCATCAGGCCCTGGGGTTTTTTCAGCCTCTAACCTCATTAATTTCTCTAGCACCATATTTTTAATTGCAATTCTTGCAAAGTGAATGGCCTCACACTTCCCCATATTGCACTCCATCTGCCATCTGTTGCCCGCTCACTAACCTGTCTCTATGTCTTTAAAGCCTCCCCATGACCTCACAGCTTATATTTCCACCTGATTTTGTATCGTTAACAAATTTAGATACATTATTCTCTGTCTCTTCGTCTAAGTTATTAATATAGATTGAAAATAGCTGAGATCCGAGCACTGATCCTTGTGGCACTTCACTAGTCACGGCCTGCCAACTTGAAAGTGCCCCATTTATGCTTTCTGTCTGTTAACCACCCCGCTATTTGAAATTTGCCATTTACCGACTGTTTACTTTGCATAGCTGTTGCATATTTCAGTTTAGGCAAACTCTGAAACCTCTTTCAAACTATAAAAATGTAATCAGTTGCTTCAAAAGTTGGAACGCATTCAGACATTGTCAATAGCTATAGTCAAATCTTTTTCTGAAGGTTGAAATTCAGTGTAAGGTAATTTTCTGAAATCAACCAGAAAAGACAAGCTGCAATAAAGGCCGGATCCACGATTCTATCCGTGTTATATACTTTCAGAAATCCAACTGTAGGGCATACAATTCAAAAGCTAATTTCAGAACCCTCCCTTGCTAAGACAATTTTTCTATTCTTCAAGGAAAATAAGTTGTAATAACTTAATGCTCATGCAAATTTGAAACAAGACAGACATCTATGACTTGTGTAAAATTGCACATACTAACTGATGAAAGATATAATGCAATGATCACATTGCTGCTGCCTGCTATTTCAAAAGCGCTGGCAGTCATAAGGCTTCCTGTTGCTGCTTTTTTTCCCTCCTACGTGGTACAAGATTCATTTTATCAGCTAGCCTTTTCCAGCTTATTTTAATTTACCTGCAATATTAAATCCTCCTGTAATGGCATGGAGAAGCTTGGCATTATGTAGATCCTCAGTGATATTGAGCTGCCCAATGTCTTGCATGATAAAATGGCCTACTAACCTGCCTTCATTACTTTCATTAATGGCTATGGGGATATAGACAGATATTGGTGCCCTTTTTTATCAGCTGCTCAAGGATGGAAGTTGCCACGTCTGAGAGTGGTATACTAAGCTTAGGCTCACAATAAAATTCAAAGTATTCATTGCAGCATAGCACATTCCACATCCCACAAACATTCCTGGACAAAAATCCCCATTGCTAAACAATTTTCATTGTTGTGCAGTTCGAGGGGAACTTCATGTCTTGGTTTTGTCGATGATTGAATCAAGGGGGCAGAGCAGTAAATATTGGTGCCTACAACTGTACATTTTCCTTCGTGCTCGTCTTCTCTTTGAAGTTATCACAGTCATTCTTATAAAACATTTCATAGTGCCAAGAAACATTCCTCTTCTTCACTTCAGCAGCAGATTTATGAACCACACACAATACAAAGCCGTCATGATCCCATAAAGAAATACTCCAGAGACAAAGTCTAATTAAAAATGCAACACTCATTTTGATTTTTTACTGAATTTGGCCACTGCAAAGCCAGTATCATCACATTTCACTGATGCTTTTTCACCTTATGTTTATTTTACCTGGATTCTGGCTAGAACAGGAAATCAGGAGCAAAGCAAAATATAGGAAATAATCTGGACTGGGCTTTGATGCTTTTCCCAAAAGAAAGTGATTGGGTTATAGACATATGGAGAGAGAAAGAAATCAAATTCCAAGTGTGACTGGAACATGTGAATTATTTGATTGCAATGGAGAGGCGCGCAGAAGATTTACCAGGATGCTGCCTGGGCTGGAGGGTCTGAACTATGAGGAATGATTGGATAGGCTGGGTTTGTTTTCTTTTGAGCAGCAAAGGTTGAGAGGGGACCTGATAGAGGTGTATAAGATTACGAGGGGCATAGATAGGGTGGATATGAAGGAACTTTTTCCATTAGTAGAAGGGTCACTAACCAGTGGGCATAGAAGGGGAGGGGAGTTGAGGAGAAATTTTTTCACCTAGAGAGTGGTGGGAGTCTGGAACTCACTGCCAGAAAGGGTGGCTGAATCAGAAACTCTCATAACATTTAAAAAGTATTTAGATATTCACTTGCGTTGCCATGGCCTGCAGAGCTATTGGCTAAGCTCTGGAAAATGGGATTATTGTAGTCAGATCTTTGTTGGCCGTGTGGATGTGATGGGCCAAATGGCCTCCTTTTGTGCTGTAAACATCCATGAATCTATTTTTTATTCAGTTACTTGGTGAATGTGGATTTGGGATGCAGCTAGTATAAAACCAGAAAGAGTTCTGGCATAAGAGGTGGTTTGGGCCATCATTGGACAATGGCTAGTATTAAAGCAGCAGGTATGAGTAATGTTACAAAACTGTCATGCTTCTTGCCACAAAATATGCTAAAAATAGCAAGTCACACAGATAGAGCATAAATTTATTGGGCACAAGATCTTAAAAGCACACAGCTTCTAGAAAAAGGCAGAGTCTGAAAAAAAAAGCAAGTAGTATTAAGTGTTCTTCAGAGTCAATCATTTCTCAAACACTAACTTGATACTTAAGGTAATCAAATAGCAGGATATTATTACAACTTTGTCCAGAAAAGACCCAGTGGCATGCTCCATTCCAAAACTGCCTTTTAGCTGCCGGTCTCTTACCTCAATGCCAGTATTCTCTAGCAATTCTCCTCATCAAGTGTGTGACACGTTTTGACCCCTTTGAAACAAAGTCAAATTTGGTCTTGCATTGTTTTCTTTAAAAAAAATGAAAAAAAAAACACCTTCTGATTCAATTATTTTGACAATGGTGCAGGTCTGGCAGGTCCCTTATGCCACAATGTTTATGTAGATAAATGTCAAATTCCACAAATGGATAATACTGGCCTTAACAACCAGCAAGTATAAATGCATAAAGTTGGGAGAAAAAAGACCCACTTTCTCCTTTCTTTTCCAAATTGTCACAAGAGACTTGAAGTATACTGGGGAGGGTTCTGGCTCATCCTATAAATGAATTTTGCACAGAAATACAATGTTTGCTTACTGGAACAGTACAAAATCAAAGGTGCTGCAAATGAAAGAATAATAATGCAGGCCTCTAGGGGGAGTGCTATTAAAAGGACACAAGTAAACTAATTGATGGGATGCATGACACAGCATAGTTTTAAAGGGGCAGATGCCAAAAACTGTGTTTTGGGATTATTAAGGAATCCAAGGTGTATGCAGAAGAACAAACAGTGATCAAAGTTCCTTATATATTCACATTACAAACTGCCTTATAGAATTTAACGTGATGCAGAGCAACATCGCTGCATTCAGTGCAACATTGCATTTGTTTTACAATATCAAAGTATCACAGCAAATGTCCTTACTCCCGGCTCATCTTTTTGATTATGAAGTAATCATTACCAAAGCCATACATTGTTTAAACCACATTGCATGCAAAGTTTAAGGGTTGTGTTATTCCACTGTTTGGTTTCTGCAGCTCTCTCATACAGCCTTCTCTGCTGCACTTGTAGCAAGAGTGAAGCTTGCTAATTAATATATGCTTGTTTCTTCTTCATGGATACCATGCAACTATTTAATTAAATAAAACACATGCATCAATACTGCTTTTCAGAATCTAACTGCGACAAATGCTAATTTTGGGAACATCTATCACGAATCGATATGCACACCACACAACAATGCCCACAGTTCAGTGGAAAACTAAAATTAGTTTGAGATATTTTCACTAACAGGATTCCTTAATACATCCTCTTCATGGGGGCACTTGATGTCAGAAAGGGCAACTCAGTCTCGGCATAAATGGGGTCGCTTCTTCTTGTATGTGTGTTTTTAAGTAGTTTTAAGAATACTCAACAAGGACTTGGGGTGGGAGAAAAACCTGTCATAGCTGGTCTACTTCAAAAGCACGAAGACGAGAGAGCCCTGATCTGTGGAGCAGCTGGAATGGATCACTTCATTGATGTCATCTTTTATTCAAGATAAAGGGAAGTTTCTTTCAATTAAAATTATTCAAAACTAAAATTTGTTTTCAAAACTGGCATGGAGTAAAATTATGGGAAAGTTACTTGCTAGTTTTCTACTTTTCAAAAGAGCCTCAGCTGTTTGCCATCTTAACACTTCTGTTTAAGACTCTCATACTGAATACAGTTAGTAATGGATGAAATAAATGAAGTGGTGAAAGCTCATGAAATGAGAATTTATGTAAAAAAAAGACAAAAGCTATGAAGATTGGAAGAACTAATGGTGGGAAAGAAAATGGTCAACAGTTGGAAAAGGTATCACAATGTAAGTACCTGGCAAGCATCTTGTTAGAAGATGGTTATTGTCATAAAGAAATCAGAGCTAGAATGGAAATGGTAAAGAATACATACTCCAAACAAATAACTGCTCAGCTTAAGAATGAACAGAGAACTTAAGAAAAGAATGATCAAAACTGTGATTGGAAACATCTTGTGGTATGGGGCTGAAATGTTGACCTTGAGAAAAGCAGACATTGAAAGAGTAAAAAGCTGTGAAATGTGGTTCTGGAGAAGGATGGAGTAGGTCAGATGGAGAGAACACAAGAGCAACGAAGAAGTCCTCAAGATACTGGAGGAGGAAAGATCGTTTGTGAATATCAAGAAAAGGCAACAAGTTTGGACTGGCCATATTCTAAGGTATGAGAACTTGATGAAGGAACTGATTGAAGGAAGCTTAGAGGGATGCAGGCCAAGAGGGAGGATGGGAGTGAAAATAGTCAACTTCAATTAAAAATGGGAGCTTCCTATGAGCAACTGAAGAGGAAAGTGCAAAATCACGACATATGGAGAAATGAGTAGAGAACCTGCCCTTACGCAGATCACCACTTTAGTAAAGCACGTGGCAGCAAAAAGCTACAGAGTTTGACAGAAAGGTTGGGTTAATGATAGAACGTGACAAACACATACATTTGCATACTTAAAAATAAGAATTTTATTTATTCATTCACTAGATGGAGGTGTTGCAGGCAAGGTCAGCATTTATTGCCTATCCCTAATTTCTCAAGGAGGTCGTGATGAGCTGCCTTCTTGAGTGACTGCAGTCTGTGTGGTGAAGGTACTCCCACAATGGCAGAAAATGCTGGAAATCTAAAATAAAAACAGGTAATGCTGGAAATACTCAGGAGGTCTGGCAGCATCTGCAGGAGAGAAACAGAACAAATATTTCAGGTTGTTGAACATTCATTAGTCCACAGATGCTGAGAGACCTGCTGAGTATTGTCAGCATTTTCAGTTTTAGCCATTGGTGTTAGGCAGGAAGTTTCATGGTTTTGACCCAGCTACAATGACTTAGTGTGCCTTACTTCTGACTCCCCAGAGGTATTCCACTATCAACAAGGTACAAGTCTAAAGTGTGATGGACAGTTCTCCACTTGCCTGGATCAACACAGCTCCAACAACACTCAAAACCACCCAGGACAAAACAGCCCATTTGACTGTGGCGGCATTCCCAGATGCCTGCTATTCTTGCTCTTTTAGTGGTGAGGATGTGGAATTGGGAGACGTTGCCAAAGGAGCCATGGTGAATTGCTGTAGTGCAACTTAAAGATAGTACACACTGCAGCTATGTTGGGCCACTGGTGGAGGCATTGAATAATTAAGATGGTGAATGGGGGACTGATCAAGCAGGGTGCTTTGGACTGGATGGTGTAGAACTTCTTGAGTGCCTTTGGAGTTGCACTTAAGTGGAGCAAGTGGAGAGTAACCCATCACACTTCTCACTTGTGCCTGGTAGATGGTGAGAAGCCTTTAGGAATCAGAAGGTAAGTTACTCACCATAGAATACACAGCCTCTGGCTTGCTCTTGCAGTCAGAGTATTCATGTGACTGGTTCAGTTAGAGGTTTCTGGTCAATGGCAATCCCCAGGATGCTGAGAGTGGCGGATTCAATGATGATAATATTATTAAATGTCAAAGAAAGGTGGCTGCAACCTCTTGTTGGAGATACTCATTTCTTGGCACTTGTATGGCACAGATGTTACTTGCCGCTTATTTGCTCAAGCCTAGGATGTTAACCAGTTCTTGTTGCACAGGGACATGGACTGCTTTATTATCTGAAGAATTGGGAATGGAACTGAACGCTGTGCAAACAATTCCACTTCTGACATTATGATTGACAGAACACAAGAGTAATGAAGAAGCTCTCAAGATGGAGGAGGAGGAAAGATAGTTTGTGCATATCAAGAAAAAACAACATGGCAACAACTCTTAATGCAAGTAATGATGTAAGAGGTAAAGGTATAGTTGGATTGTAACGATGCATTCAAGAATTTCTAGTAGTAGGGAAGGTTAGGTACAAGGTGATAGCTGGAAAGAATGGAATGTTTGAAGATTTTTGTTGACAATGTCACAACAGTGCTTTTGAAGGAGGTTGATACAGAATCAATGGTAAGGAATAGCTGAATGTCACTAAGCACAGAGCTCAGAAGGGGTAGTTGGATGATCTGGAGATGAGACAGAAGTGATTAAGGAGGAAGACGCTGGTTTTATGGAGATGAATGTGTGGAAAATTCAGAAGAAAACTACAAGGGATGGGAGGGTGCAGCTGTTTTGACGGGAGGAAACTGATGCAGCCATATGAATGGCCTCAATTCTGGACACAAAGAAACCTATAATTTTGTTAGACTTCACCTCACTGGCAAATTTGCGTACGGTTTAGATTAACAAATTGCACTGGACATAGGTTAGTGATGAAAAGTCTTAATTTGTATGTATTATTGGGATGATTTGTGAGTTTTAGGTTACATTGTTAAGGAAGTCTTAAAGTTGGCATTCCTCTAAGTGCCAAATACTGTAATATAGTTTTAAGAAAGAACACATGGAGTGAACTGAAGATATAGGTGGATACATTTGTGCTCCAGCAAGTCTAGCCTAACAGTAAATAAACACTAAAGCTACAAAACTGATTGGCTAGAATAATGGTCTGAGGATAGGTCCTCTGATTAAGGAATTCAAAGTAGTGTTAGATTGTTGTGGTGAAGCTAGGACCACTCTTCCCATTGGTCAAGAGTTGCAAATATTGGGTTCGAAATTGTTAGTTGTGTTGATTCAGGTGCACATGCTTGGGCGAAAGGTTGCAAAGCTACCTGCAAAAAATGTGTAAAAATAGCAGGGCATCATTGAGGAATTTTGCGCTTGCCAAGGGTTAGCATTTCTCACTGGACACATGCTGGGAAACATTTCTTGGGAGCGAGAGTTAGGAGTGGGCACTTGCTAGGAAATTAGCATCTGCAAAGGATGTTGTCAGTCAGTGAGTATTTGTCACAGGCAGAGGGGTTGCCATAAGAACCCAGTATGAGTCTGAGTTAGTGACTAAAGTAATTGTCACAAGTTGAGGGTTGCTGTCAGAATCCAGTATGCAGATCAGTATTAGGATCCAGCAGAGAGAGAGAGAAAAAGAGAGGCAGAAATATTCATTCAGCAGGCAACTGTGAAGTGTGTAGTTTCAGCAGTTAAGGCAGACTGAAAAGCTGAGAGTTGAAAAAGGATGCACTAGAGTTGAAGTCTTGATGCTGCAAATAGATTATTATATGTTAGAGTTAAATTGACTAAGCTAAAATCTCGAAGGATGTCGTGAGTCAAGAGATCAGATTCAAGATTCTAAGAGATAAACCCAGAAGTCCCAGGATCCATGGAAAAGACAAGCCAATACACATTGAACTTGTGTACCATTCCATGCATTGACTAGTGAAAAGTTAAGTATCAAATTTTAATGTCCAGGAAACCTTGTTAGCTTGCACTCTAAATTAGTGACTGTCCTTTAGTCAATAATGTTATTTCTTGACAAGAATTTTCTTAGTCTGGGGCTGAGAAAATAGTTCAATTCCCTACAAGTTCCTTGCATTTAATATCTGAAGTGAGGGTGAATGATGTAATGAAGAAACATCAGGGGACATGCTTAGTGGTGGAGGTTCAACACTGGTCAGCTTTAGGATTCAATAGCCGTTATGCAAATACTGCAAACAGACCCGAGCATGTAATACAGCAGATGCATAATGTATCAATGGAACTGTTTATTTAAAGAGAACTCAAACTTGGGCTAGGAGTAGATCAGTTTCTTACGAATCTTAACAGAAAACTGCTGGATTTTAAGAATGGTTTAGACTGTGCTTACTACTTTTCATACCACATTTATTTTGTGGTAGGATGGAACTTGTATGGAGATAACAAATTAAAGTGCAATAAATCTTCATGACAGAAATTAGATATTATAATGATAAAGATATTGAAACTTAAGCCCAACTTTTCATACAGTCATTAAGCATGCATTTTGTCATCATGTTTGAAAAGTTTGGTTTCCAAAGGACCCATAATGTATTGGCACAAAGAACCAGACTCATGTAGCAACTTCTGTGGTGAATGCTGGCTGTTTCTGAAGCAGATGCATTACATGATCAATAACTTCTTGTTGCCTATACATGCAACCAACTTTGAGAGCTCAATGAGACAGTTTGGCATTTGATCATTCAGACCACTGGAGTTTGGTTTAATGGTAGCATTCCCACCTGTAAATTAGAGATTGTAACCTGCTCCAAACAGTCTTGACAAGCAGAGTGGAGTTCCAGCTCTAAATTCTGGATTGATACTCTTTGGGGGGTACTTGCGTCCAATGGCTGTGGATGATCCCCAATCAGCCCCAACATATGGGTTGCAAATGCCCAAAAAAAAAACTCCTGTCACCAAGGACTAACAACCCAGCATAAAGATAGTTAACTGCCATGGAAGGAATGTTCAAGTGACAATCTGTCAGGCTGTTAATCAGTGTGATAATGCTTCCACGACATCATACAATTGGCTTCAAAGTCAAGGGTGTGAAGACATAAGCCAATCGCAACCATCTAAATCAAACTTCTTGTTGGGAAGAGTCTCGGGGTCGGAAGAATGTTTTGGCTTCAATTTTTTAGCAGCAATATGCTTTGTCAGTACTCACTTCAATTAGTATATGTTCTAATAACTGTTTACTGAACAGACATGGCTTAAAAAAGGAAATGTATGGTTGTATCCTTTAGTGAGAGTTTTCTCACTAAAGGACGCAACCATACAGTTTATATTCATTCTCGGAAAACCAGGTTAATGCCCGCATAATTGCATCTCACTTGTTAACAACCAACATTTAATCATTGCAGGCTATCAGTTGAAAAACAGAAGTTTTGTAGAACAAAATTTGAAGACCAATAAAGTTGAATCCTGATAAATGCATAAACCAATTTGACAAGAAATTCTATGCTTGGATCAAGACCTTTCAAAAATTGAAAGCACAGTTTTGGAACAGTTTTGTGTTGGATCAAGTTAAGTGAATCATAAAGTAGATTTATTTTTCTTAGAAATTGTCAGCACACTATTAGTAAGTTGGTCATGATTAAATCTAAACTAGCATTCTTCTGATAGGTTCAACATTTCTAAATCCAAAATAACATATATTATGTTTCCCTACGGAGTCACATCTTTACCACACAGTTTTCGACTAAAAAAATTGAAGTTTGAGCAAATGAAATCCAAACATAATGCATTACTGTTTGAAAAAAAACCACAGCAAGAGGTTCTTCTTCCAGGACAACCATCCTTTGAGAAATCATCCTTCCGGGTGTGTGGACCTTCAAGTGGAATATTAACCTGTTCTTTCACTTTGCAAATGCTGGCTCAACTGCTGTGTCTTTCTGACATTTTCGGTATTTCGTTTCACATTTCCAATATTTGCAGTTTTTTCTTTTTACGTTCAGTACAAACATAGTATGTTATTTTAGCTAGTTTAAAAATCATTGTGCTCTAAATTGGCCCAATCCCTAATCAAATTTATCACCACTAAGTTTCTGCCAATTGCACCTGCTTACAGTCTTTGAAGAGGCTCTTAATATTAAATATTTTTTTTCAGTGCTAGGACAGCAATGGGTACATTTTAAAAGCTTTTAAAGATGTAAATGAGATACTAGTAAACTGACTAGTACACACCAATGCAACTAAAAATGTTTAAATGTCCCCCCCGCCAAAGTTATTTTCAGTTATTTAAAACTGTGGTAGACGAGATTAAAAACATGCATCTTGTGAGGTAAAACCATTTTCAGCTGTAGTAACAAAAATTGCACCAGGTTACCACTCTTAAGCAATAAAAACTTGTAATTATATAGCATCTTTAACATTGTAAAATGTCACAAAGCACTTCACAACAGCATCATCTGACAATATTTGACACTAACTCACATAAGGAAATATTAGGACAAGTAACCGGGAACTTGGTCAAAGAGGTAGGTTAGAAGGAGAGTCTTAAAAAGGGGAAAAGAGGCAGAGGGGTTGAGGGAGGGAATTCCAGAACTTTGGGTTGGCAACTGAAGACATGGCCAAAAATGGTGGTGTGATTTAAAATTAAAAGTTTAAAATTGAGGCAATGCTTAACTGGGAGCCAATGTAGACCAGCGAGCACAGGGGTTGTGGGTGAATCGGACTTGGTGAGAATTAGGAGGAGGTTTGAATCAGCTCAAGTTTAGGTAGGTCATGGATTGCCAGCCAGGAGGGGGTTCGAATGATCAAGTCTTGAGGTAACAAGAGCATGCGTAAAGATTTCAGCAGTATATGGAACTGGGCTAGGGATGGAGTTGGGTTATGTTACAGGTGGAAATAGGCAGTCTGAAATATATCCAGGAATTTTTTCTAATGCAAATCTGTTTTTTGAAAAAAACAATGTTATATAATGCTGCCCAATTACACTGGTTCATGGAATTTTACATTTAGCAATATCCAAAATTGTTTTTGCATAGGCTCAAACAGTCTTAAAACTAGCACAATTTTGACCATACTTCCTGGTCAGTGCATTCCTCAATTAAGCTTAATAAAAAAAATACCTGCGCTGTTCAACTAACATTTCACTTACAATCTTTCCACCATTTGAAGAACAAAACGCAAATGCCATATTTACTACCATTAAGCAATGCTGGAAATCTCTACTTTTAACATTTTTTTAACAATCTCTACTGTTAGCATTTTTGCTTTGGCTTCATGAACCTAAATATGTCTAATGCATAATTTTTATTGCAGGCAAGTTGAAATAAATCAAATATCAATTAAGCTTAAATGTAATCTGAAATCAATGCATTCTATTCACACAATTTCATGCACACAATTTCAACATGTCACATTTTGACAATGTAATGTATTATATTTAAAAATTCTAAGTTAATAAAAATATATGTAAAGTTACATGGCATAAGTCAAATGTTGTGATCAAATCTGTTAAGGTCCACCAAAATGCCACTGTACATTTTTCCTTGGAATACAAAGTAAAATTTCAAAAATTGCCAATGTGGGAGTAGCAGTGACGATGATACAAATTGCCAGCAGTAGGACTTAGGCTAGCAGAATGGCAGAAAAGTGGGAGATGGAATTTAATACAGAGAAGTGTGAGGTGAATGCATTTTGGCAGAAGGGATAGGGAGAGGCAATATAGATAATAACAATTCTAAAGAGTGTGCAGCAACAGAAGGATGTATGCGCAGGCGACAGGACATATCGAGAGAGTGGTTAGCAAACCATATAGGATCTTGGGAGATTGAGGGGAGTTGATGGGGTGGATAAAATTATGACAGGATTAGATAAGGTCGACAAGGAAAAATTCTTCCAATTAGCTGAAGGTATAAGGACTCTAAGGGGCACAAGTTTAGGTCTTGGGCAAGATCAGCCATGATCTTACTGAATGGCAGAGCAGGCACAATGGGCCGGGTGGCCTATTCCTGCTCCTAATTTGCGTATATATTGGTATTTAAGAGATACAGTGGGAATGTGAGGAAGAACTTTTTTATGCAGTGAGTGGTAATGACCTGGAATTCGTTGCCTACAAAGGTGGTGGAAGCAGAAATAATCAATTATTTCAGAAGGAAATTGGATGGGCACTTGAAGGAAATAAACCTGTCGGGCTACTGCGATCAAGCAGGGGAGTGGGACTGACTGGAGTGCTCTGTGGCGAGTCAGCCTGGACTCGATAGGCCAAATGGCTTTCTTCTGTGCCATAAATACCTCTGTAGCTCTATGTTAAGGTTCTATTCAAAGGTTCCACCTATTTGAAATATATCTGATAATGAAAATGAGAAAATAAATGGTAGTTTATAACTACAGAAAGTCTTAGGTTTCAAAATACAATAAATAGTTCTTTATTGATAATTATTTGTCCCTCTGCCCACAAAAAATCCTAACACACTTAACCCTCATTATGCCATATGCTCCCAGGTTAAATAGTTGCTCCCTTCCAATCTTTCTGTCCTCCAGTCTTCATCCTACAAAGTGATCTCCCCACTAACATACAGAGTTATTTCCTTGGCTTTGCCTTCATATGAGGCCTAACTAGTTCCAAGGTCTTCATCGTTAATTAACAAGGTTGCCTATGATCTCAATGCCCTCAATTCACATCTACCATTCACAACCTCACCTGGAACAGATCTACAGCTCTCTCACCAACAGTTAATATTCTCTCCTCTGGCCTGCCACATTGCTATTTTATTAACATACTCAATGAGTCTCTTTGGAGGACCTGATTGTCTATATACCAGGGTCTTAAAGGAAGTGGCAGGGGAGATAGTGGATGCATTGGCTATAATATTCGAAAATTCCCTGGATTCTCGAAAGGTTCCAGTGGATTTTCATTATCAGATATATTTCAAATAGGTGGAACCTTTGAATAGAACCTTAACATAGTGCTACAGAGTTATTTATGGCACAGAAGGAAGCCATTTGGCCTATCGAGTCCATGCTGACTCGCCACAGAGCACTCCAGTCAGTCCCACGCCCCTGCTCGATCGCAGTATCCCGACAGGTTTATTTCTTCAAGTGCCCATCCAATTTCCTTATGAAATCATTGATTATTTCTGCTTCCACCGCCCTTGTAGGCAATGAATTCCAGGTCATTACCACTCACTGCATAAAAATGTTCTTCTTCACATTCCCACCGTATCCTATAATAATATAAAGCCCTTATTCAAAAAAAAAAAGGGGGGGTTGGGGGGTAGGCAGTAAGTGGGAAACTATAGACCAGTTAATTTAACATTTGTTGTTGGGAAATTGTTGGAATCCATTATTAAGGAAGTAGTAATGGGGCATTTGGAAAGTCAAAATGCAATCCAACAGAGTCAGCATGGTTTTACGAAGAGTAAATCGTGTTTGACTAATTTGCGAGAGTTATTTGAAGATGTGACATGCAAAGTGGATAATGGTATCCTGTGGATGTAGTATGTCTGGACTTCCAGAAGGCCTTTGCTAAGGTGCTGCACAAAAGATGAATACACAAGATCACACGGAGTTAGGGGTAATATATTAGCTTGGATAGAGGATTGGCTAACCAACAGAAAGCAGAGAATCGGGATAAATGGGTCTTTTTCTGGATGGCAAGCTGTAACTAGTGGGGTGCCACAAGGTTCAGTCCTTGGGCCCCAACTATTTACAATCTATATTAATGACTTGGATTCGGGGATAGAAGGTACTCTCGCTAAATTTGCAGATGACACCAAAATAGGTGGGAAAGTAAGTTGCAATGAAGAAATAAGACATTTACAACTGGATATGGACAGATGTCAGATGGAGTTTAATGTGATAAGTGTGAGGTTATCCATTTTAGTCAGAAGAATAAAAAGGCGACTTATTATTTAAATGGAGAGAAACTTCAGAATGCTTCCATGCAGAGGGCTCTGGGTGTCCTTGTGCATGAATTGCTGAAAGCTAGTATGCAGGTACAGCAGGTAATAAGGAAGGCAAATGGAATTTTGGCATTTATTGCTAAAGGAAGAGAGTATAAAAATAGGGAAGTGTTGTTGCAACTCTACAAGGCATTGGTGAGACCGCAGTTGGAGTACTGTGCACAGTTTTGGTCCCCTTACTTGAGGAAGGATGTAGGTGCACTGGAGGCAGTTCAGAGGAAGTTCACTAGATTGATTCCAGAGATGTGGGGTTTGTCTTATGAGGAAATATTGAGCAGTTTAGGCCAATACTCGCTAGAATTTAGAAGGATGAGAAGAGATCGAATTGAGGTATATAAGATGCTAAAGGGGATATAAACGACATAGATGACTATGTGGGGGGTAGGATTAGTAAGTTTGCGGATGACACAAAGATTGGCCGGGTGGTTAACAGTGAGGTTGAGTATCTTGGGCTACAGGAAGATATAGACGGGATGGTCAAATGGGCAGGGAAGTGGCAGATGGAACGTAACCCTGAAAAGTGAAAGGTAATGCACTTTGGAAGGAGTAATTTGACAAAGAAGTATTCAATAAACGGCATGACACTAGGAAATTCTGAGGGACAAAGGGACCTTGGCATGTGTATCCATAGATCTCTGAAGGTGGAGGGGCATGTTAGTGGGGTGGTGAAAAAGGCATATGGGAAACTTGCCTTTTATCAATCGAGGCATGGATTACAAAAGTAGGGAGACCATGTTGGAGTTGTATAGAACCTTGGTGAGGTCAGAGCTGGAGTACTGCGTGCAGTTCTGATCGCCACATTATAGGAAGGATGTGGTTGCACTGGAGAGGGTGCAGAGGAAATTCACCAGGATGTTGCCTGGGATGAAATATTTAAGTTATGAAGAGAGGTTGGATAGACTTGGGTTTTTTCATTGGAGAAGAGATGACTGAGAGGTGACCTGATCGAGGTGTACAAGATTATGAGGGGAATGGACAGGGTGGATAGGGAGCAGCTGTTCTCCTTAGTTGAAGGGTCAGTCATAAGGGGACATTAGTTCAAGGTGAGGGGCAGGAGGTTTAGGGGGGGATGTGAGGAAAAACCTTTTTACCCAGAGGGTGGTGACGGTCTGGAATGCACTGCCTGGGAGGGTGGTGGAGGCAGGTTGCCTCACATCCGTTAAAAAGTACGTGGATGAGCACTTGGCACGTCACAACATTCAAGGCTCTGGGCCAAGTGCTGGTAAATGGGTTTAGGTAGGTAGGTCAGGTATTTCTCACATGTCGGGTGCAGGCTCGATGGGCCGAAGGGCCTCTTCTGCACTGAGATTTTCTGGATAGACAAAGTAGACATGGAGTGGATGTTTTCCCTTGTGGGGCATTCCAGAACGAGACACCATAGTTTTAGGCTAAGGGTTGGTAAATTTAAATCAGAGATGAGGAGGAATTACTTTTCTCAAAGGGTTGTGAATCTGTGAAATTCACTACCTCAGAGCGTAGTGGATGTTGGGATGCTGAATAAATTTAAGGAGGAGATGGACAGATTTTTAATTAGTAACGGGTTGAAAGGTTATGAGGAGAAGGTGGGAAATTGGAGTTGAGGCCGAAATGAGATTAGCCATGATCATATTGAATGGCGGGGCAGGCCCGAGGGGCTGAATTGCCTACTCCTGCTCCTAGTTCTTATGTTCTGCCTTCCCTGCTTTCCTCCTCACTAATCTATTCACAGTTTCTCATGCCTGTTCTTTCCCTGGTATAACTTGCACCACTGCACCCTCAAGTGTGGAGGCTTCAGGCTTAAGCACACCTGGCACCTGGAATTGCACACATAACTGTAACTGCAGTTTAACAACTGTTTACTAGTTTAACCTTGTGCTCTCTATACTGGTGTCTAAATCATATACACACACACACACACACACACACACACACGAGGGAAAAGCAGACATAACATAACACTCCCAACTCCTCTCAATCTGAACAGCAGTCATTTAGCCTCAATCTTTAGCTTTTAGTCAGTCACCCAAATGTCTGTCCATGCTACATTTCCTGCTATACCATACAACTGAATTTTTTAAACAAGTTTTGTATAAGGCACATTATTGAATGCCTTTTAGAGTGCACATGCTAAATGCCATTACAATTAGTCTACCCAACTCCACTTCAAAATTCTAGAGAAAGACTTTCTACTCCCCTGATCCATTCTCTATTCAACTCCAATCCACTCACTATTGTCCTTTGTCTTTCTGAAATCGTTTCTGTTTCCCTTTGTATAGAAACTATTTCTTCTCCAAAATCCACTAAGATTAATAATCTTCAAAAAGTCAGAGCTTGTTCTCCCAGTCTGTTCCAACTATAGGTCCATATCTCTTCTTTCTTTCCCATCCCTGCACCTTGAATACAATCCAGCTCCACGTTCACCTCTCACACAATTACCTGTTTGAATTCTGTCAGACCCAGCCCTGCTCACAGAAATCAGACGATGTTAGATTAAGTCACCACAACCCCCAAGTGTGACCATCGTGCATTTTTACTGACTTGTGCTTTTTGTGGCATTTGATATGGTTGACCACCCATCCTCTCCTCCATGGTCTTTCCTTCATGGTTTCCCTCTATAGAATGTTCCTCATTGTTGCGGTGTCAAAATCCTGAAATCCCTCCCTAACAGCACTGTGAGTACTTACACTCCATGGACAGCAGTGGTTCAAGAAGTGGCTCACCACCGCTTCCAAGGTAAATTAGAGGTGGGCAATAAATGTTGGCCTTGCCAGCAACACTCAAATCTCATGAGCAAATAAAAAAAGTTTCACTCCTAACCTAATGAAGCTAGCACATCAACAGCAATGGCTTCTGCACCCAGCCCTGCATTGTCATCTGGGGTGCACTGCAAGCTTTCATCCCAAATCTTCTCCTTTTTCTCACTTACATGTGACTTCTCACTGACATTATCCATAGGGATGGGTCAGCTTCTATACGTAGGCTGGCAATTAACCAAACCTCTCTATCAGTCACCTTGGTTTTCAGATTATCTGACATTAAGTTGTGGATCAGCTGGAATCCAAATGCGAAGACCATCATCCAGTGACCTCTGTCCACAGTCTCCACACTTACTCCATTCCCTTCCTTGCAACTGATTGAAACTGATGGTGCAAAACCACACATCATTACAAAGATGACTTCTTTCCACTTCTGCAGTATCACCCAATTCCCATCTTCATCACTGCTGAAACTCTTATTCATGTCTTTGTTACCTCTAGACTAAACTCCAAACACAGTCCATTGTAGCTCTACCAAAACCTCACTGCTTGGGCCTGTGCTGCATTTATTTTCGTTTGCCTTTCACCAAACTACCCATTCCCAATGCATGGAATTCAAAGTCCTGGTTTACAAATCCCTTCACTACCTATGCCTAAGTTCTAATCTGTGCCATTCAGTCCACTGTTGCTTGCTCCCTGTGCCTCCTCCACTCCACCACTGCTCGCAGAACCTTCAGCAGTTTTGGTCCTATTCTTCAGAGGTCCCTTCAAAATATTTTCTTGACTAGCTTTTAGTTATTTGAATTTTTACTGCTTGCTCTTGGTTTCTCTTCTGTGAAGTGCTCGCGACATTTACTACATTAAGTGTTCTTAGATAATTGCGAGTTTTATTACTCATTCACGTTTAGCAAATAGCAATAAATAAAATTTTAAGTAACTACTTTTAAAAATATTTGACTTATGCCAAAGAACAATTACTGACATTAAATTTAGCATGGCCTAAATTGAAGTAGGTAGAGTGCTGGTGTTTGCTGATATTGGTAAACCACATGATCAGTTTAGCTTATTAAAAACCCTTCAGCTATTCATAATCCTCTATATAAAGAAATCCAGCAAAAGAAACATCAATAAGCCTGATTCCAAAACAAAAGGTTTTATACCAGCTAAAGTCAATATTTTTATTTCAACTTAGAAGTTAATTGGTTTGCATAATTCGAGAAAACAAAACAAAAATAAACGGACTATTGTACGTTAGCTTATTCTCAATCGTATGCCACAATGAAAACTGATATATGCAAAACTGATGCTTACTGTGTTATTTACCTTTCCCTCTTCAGAGTTTTGCTGACAGGAATTGTGTACTTCATCTTCCCTCACCAATTTTCCAGGCCATGAAGGAAATCCTTTTATTTGACTCCAGACCAAGTCACCAACATTAAACGTCCTTGGTCTATAGTGTATTAATTCATTAGATGGAGAATCTGGAATCTTCAAATCATCATCACTGCTGATGCTTTTAGTGTCTGAAGGACTTGGGGCACATCCATTAATGTTTTCTGAATTATAATCTCCATTGTATTGAATATAGTCATGTGCCAAAGAACCTGGCATTCCCTCCAAACTAGCCGAGGAGCTTGGAGATTGCTCCTCTATGGCAAGTTCCTGTTTGGGGGCTGTTAGCAACTCACCAAAGTTCCTGTTCTGTTGAGACCTGTTTCCATTGATGTGTGTGCATCTTTCCAAATTGTTCTCTAGTCTTTCTTTAATGTTTACAATATGTCTTTTTTGACTATTAAACCTAAAGCTCTCTTCAAGAAACCGTTTGTCCAAGTGACAGTTTTTCTGCTGTAATACTGCATCAGTCTGCTCTCCATGAAAAGAAGGTATCCTTTCCACGGAAGGACTATGATTTACCTGCCCAGAGTGTTCTAGAAACTTCTCACATTTCCACACTGTTGCATCACCAACCGCAAGTTGCTCAGTTTCCCACTGTTTTTTCGGAGTGTTGCAACCTGGTGATTTGAAGTACTCAAACCCTTCCCCTTCTGGAACGATTTTTGCTTGTTCAGAATTTTTCCTCAACTTCACTCCTCTGGCATGCCTATTTGCGAGGATGTTTTGACTGTTGATCCGGCTGTCAATCTCCATGCTGGAAAGTCTTTTCCCATGAATCACTGCATTAACAGCATTTGAAAGATTCACAGGATTTGCAATGGAGGCAGTGAAGGCACTCATGGCACTCAGGGCTGGGATTGGGCTCATTTGTGAAGTACTACTCATCGCTGTAGTGATCACTACCTGCATTCCTTTGCTTGCAGCATCCACCACAGCTTTATATATAGCATCAACAGAAGGGTCATGGGGACCGACAGTGGGGACCTCTTCTTTGCCTTGCTGACCTTGAACCTGTTCTATTCGATGCTGGTCACCAGACAGATCATGGAAGGGGGGAAGAGCAGCTTGGGAGCCCTCTGACAGCAATATTGTTCCTGGATGGGAGTTTACTGGAGCATTTGAAAGTGAGACATCTTGGGCTGGACTCACCTGCAGGAAGAAATTTGAATCAATTGCAGCATTACTTTTCTGTTCTGTAATTTGCCAGCACATGCATTAGGTAAAACGACTTTTAAATTGCACTAAATTAATTAAAGCTACACATCAAAGAGAAGAAAGTATTTTAAAAGGAAGAAAGCAGAAAAAATATTTATTGAACAGTCATTCTTGCAACATGGTTAAGGCAACTGAAGATGCATTTCGACTAACTTCTTCATAACCATTGCAGTTTTTCTTCAATGACTATTCTACTGGTCTGGGAGAGTGATAAAGTCTGCAGGTTTACTTCCTACTGTTTTTCAGCAGGGAGATGCAATTCAACTCACTATCTCATTACAATTAAAATGCATCTTCATCAGTACTTAAGTCAGTTTGCCATTTGAAATTTCCTGAATTCACCGAACCCACAGATGAAATTATTTATATTTCTTATTTAAGATTTAGGTTTTCTTTCTAAACACCATCAAAAGGGTTTGAACATTCAACAGCCAGAGGACACCAATTTAAGGTGAACCAAGGCAATTACTCATCTTGATATCCCACTGCAGATTTAAAACACAGCATCTACAAATTTTGTTGAATTTTCATTTGAAATGTCCAGCAGACCTGATTTTGTTTACTTTTATATTTCACCGCCTTGGTGGGTTTCAGCTTAACATGCAGCTTGGTAGAATGAGTCACGATAGACAGTACTAGCAATATTTCTAACATGCATCCCTAGATAGCCACTGGGAGCTTGTAACCTGACTGATTTTGCCTTGCTAACCAAGGGTGCCAAGACCAGTTCCCACATTCCTCTCGAAGTCCCATCTGGCATTAGCTAACTCAGCAGAAGCTGAAGACAGCACTTAGGAACTTCCTGGTCCATATAACTCGTTACTTGTTGGTGAAGTCTGCATAGCTACTAAAATGAAATGGCTTCAATTTGTTGATCAAAACAGTCTAAAACTGAAAAACTGTAAACTTTTCTCTTAAAGTTCAGAAGCAATTAATTTTGTCAGTTCTGTGCAATGAACTCATGACTATTAAAGCTAAAATTGAAAACCAGACCAGTTCATTCCAGTGAAAGAAAAACAGGTTCCATAATTTTGGGATACTTTTAAACCCAGTTCCTAGAGGTGAAAGGGAGATTTACAGGCATTGACCATACAGCTCCTTAAGTGTTCATGTGCTAAATCTTCCATCTGTTTACTGTAAATAATGATAATACTCCCACTGCTAAAAGTGGTCAGTGGATATAGAATAAGTTATAGAGAAAGGCACCTAACTGTGGCAATGTCCAAGAGTAAGAATCTCGAATCAACAAATACGCAAAAAACACAACAGCAGAAGCTACAATGTTGACACGGTGACACACTGCTATAAATTCTACCGTTAACATTAATAGGTAGTCAACCACAAGCAGCTTGTGATTGCCCTCCAATAGCATAAAATTTTCAGCTAAAGGACCCTCTGTAAATGGAATTGGAAAAGGAATAAAAATTTTGGAAAAGTCATCAGTTTAGATTTTATTGGAACAATTTGTTTTAGCAATATCCACAGGATCTAAGGGTTTTGCTTCATCTGCCTTTTTGGCTGTTTGGATTTCATTTAACGATGCAGGGAAATGCATCTGATGTTTTTAGATCACTTTACAGCATTTAAGACAGTGATAAAGGGACAAATGAGATGAAATTGCGTATGATTAAGGAGGAACAAATGAATTGTATCTGTGTATATTTGTGTGTGTCTGTCTGTCGGGAAGGATGTTTGATGCCCCACTATTAATTCTGGAAGATGTATGATGTTACATAATTTTTAAAAAATTCTTTCACAGGATGTGGATGTCGCTGGCTAGGCCAGCACTCATTGCTCATCCCTAATTGCCCTTGAGAAGGTGGGGAGCCATCTTCTTGAACCGCTGCAGTCCCTGTGTGTAGGTACACCCACATTGCTGTTAGGGAGGGAGTTCCAGGATTTTGACGCAGCGACAGTGAAGGAACTATAAAATGCTTCCTGTTAGTTGCTACTGAAGACTTTATCTCATTTGATAGCTGAGCAATTCAGTCATTGGCATTTGCAAAATTAGAATAGGCTGCATAAGTGCTTACCTGAAAGTTTTGAAAAACACATGCCATGGGGTTTGGTGGGTTACTGGGGCCAGAAAATGAAGGGTGACCTTGAAAACCCTGTAGACCCCGAGTCCCTTGCAAACCTTGTAAAAGTTGATGATTCTGAGGAAACATCTGATTGCTGTTGATCAAGGTCTGGAGGCGACTTAATTGTGGATTGTTCAAACTATTGTTGAATGAAGGTACATCACCTGTACACAGCAACAAAATACAAAATAAAGTACATCAGTGTTAGATTCTACATGCCCACTGTGCATCTTACCTGTTGCACATTTCTGTTGCAAATACTTAAAATGACTGGTTAAAAAAATGAAGACTTGAACAGTAAATTTATAAATTAAAATCACTGGCCCTGAACAATATATTGTAACTACAGAAGATAGTTAACATACCAAAACATCATTAGAGACCAATTAAAATTGATCTTTTGCACCATACACTGACTGGGAAGCTATCAGTCTGGTCATATTTTATTAGCAACATAGAGAAATCAAACTATTTTGATATAAACTCTATGTACTGAGGGTAATCACCAAACATGGTATTATTTGGCAATCAACGCACTACACATTTAACCAAATTTTTCATTTCAGATTTACTGACATCTACACCAGTAAGTTAATTAAAGGATGAATTCTAACTGTCGAAGTGATTTAACAAAGACTTACAATTTCATTTTGTGTCATTGGCTCAGTTGGTGATCTTGCTTCTGGACTTAAACAGGCAACTCAATAATGAGTTCTATTGATTTTGTGCCAGTGGAGGCATCAATAAGACATTAAACAATAATTTCTGGACTACCAGTCCTGGGAAGGACAAAGGCAGACCATAATCTTAAAACTTAAAAAAAAAAATTGGAACATAAAGGAAGATTATTCACTATATTGGCTAAATATATCAAAGAAATCTAGAAAAGCATTCATTTAATCTTTTGACAGTTTTAAAATCATTATTATATTAAAAAATTATAGTGGTTGGCACAAAAGTGCAGAGAAGATTAGAGTTTTTCCAGAACAACAAACTATTTCTGAAAAATATTTATACGATTAGAGCCAGATTGAAATACCGAAAAACACTAATTACACTTACTAATTGTCAAAAGTGAAAATAGCCTGGCAGGGAAAAATTGAACTTTTGAGTTAATTTATTGCAAGCTACAGCAGTTGGCAGAATTTGTGCCTCTAAATCAGAAGGATGAAGATTTATGAGACCACACTGGTGTCTCCAAGGGGTTGGTATCAAGGCCAGCTGTCTTTTCACATATACAAATGACTAGGATTTGGGTATAATGGGGTCTGTTTGGGCAAAGAAGAAGAAACTATTTAGAGTGACAGAATGGTCAGTAATCAGAGGACAGAGGCTGAAGGCATTTGTATCAGCCTTAGCACTCTCACCTCTGAGTCAGAGGACTGGAGCACAACAAGACTTATGTACCAGGGCAGTTATTAAGCAAGTGTTGCCTTTTGGATGAGATTTTAAACTTCTCAGGTGGACATAAAAGATCTCATGTTACTATTTTGAAGAGAGCAGGGGATTTAACCCCTCAACTGACATCAGTAAAACAGGTCCTCTGGTCATTACCCCATTGCTGTTTGTGGGTGCTTGCTGTATGCGACTCGACTGCTGCCACATTTCCTATATTACGCCAATGACCACACTTCAAAAGTATTTAATTAGCTATAAAACACAGACATCCAGTGGCCATGAAAGGCATGATATAAATGCAAGTCTTTCTTTCTTCCTTTCTCTCCCCGAGATCTTTAACATCAACTTGAATCACAAGATGAGATTTCCATTTATTGCCTTAAACTAAAGGGTGACATCTCTAATAACACAAGATTGCAGCAGTGCTTCCATTAAGTGAAGTCCTACAGCAAATGATGGAATTATAAAATAATATAGTACAGAAGGAGCCTATTCAGCTCATCCTAATGTGCTGCCTCTTTGGAAGACCTATTCAATTAGTTCTCATCCCCCGCCTTTTCCTTATAGCTCAGTGTTTACTTCCTTTAAAGTTATTACGCAACTCCTTTTTGAAAGATGTTGTCGAATCTGCTTCTACCACCCTCTGAAGCAGTGTATTCAGGATCATCATAACTCGCTGTGTAAAGATGATTCTTCCTCTCTCACCTCTGGTTCTTTTGCCAATTAAAGGAAAGAAAAAAGACTTTCATTTATATAGCACATTTCATGATCACTGGATGTGGTCACATCTCAAATGCTTTCTAGCCAATGAAGTACTTTTGCAGTGTAGTCAGTGTTGTAATGTAGGAAATGCGGCAGCCAATTTGCGCTCACAAACAGCAATGTGATGACGACCAGATAATCTGCTTTTGTGATATTGATTGAGAGATAAATGTTGGCAAGGGCTCCAGGGAAAACTCCCCTGCCTTTCTGCGAATAGATGGGATCTTTCACATTCATCAGAGAGCAGATGGGGCCTCAGTTTAACACCTTATCTGAAAGGCAACACCTCCATGTAGTCTCTCAGTACTGCATTGAAGTGTCAGCTTTGATTTTGTGCTCTAGCCTGAGAATGGGACTTGAACCCAGAACCTTTTGTCTTTAGACAAAAGAGTGCTACCAACTGAGCCATGGCTGACATAACTCTCGGAGGGAATGAGGGAGCTGTTCTGATGTCCAGGCCAGCATTCCTTCCCTTAAACACCAGTAAAAATGGATCAACTAGTCATTTGTCACATTGCTGTTTGGCTGTGTAACAAGAGTGACTGTGCTTCAAAATAATTTATATGTGAAGTACTTTAAGATATTTCAGAGATATCGGTCATTATTTTGCATTTCCAGACTAATCCAATTGACTGATCTTGAAATCAAATAGTGACACTTAACATCAATTACTGCATATAAATGCAATGAACGTAAGAAAAAAAGCAGGAGTGGGCCATTCAGCGCCTTGAACCTCAAAGTCATGGCGGATGTGATTATGGCTTCATCTCCACTTTCCTGCCAACTCTCCATAACGTATGACTTTCTTTGTAGATCAAAAATCTGTCTAACTCAACACCGAATATATTCAACGACACAGCCTTCACTGCTCTCTGCAAAAGAGAATTCCAAAGACTACACACCCTCTGAAAGAAGAAATTCTTCCACATCTTCATCTTAAATGGAGTATTCCTCATTCTGAAACTATGTACCCCGAGTTCTAGCTTCCCTCATGAGGGGAAACATCCTCTCAGAATCTTATGTTTCGATAAGATCACCTCTCATTCTTCTAAACTCTAATCAATATAGGTCCAACCTGCTCAACCTTTCCTCATACGACAACACCTTCATCCAGGAATCAACTTAGTTAACATTCTCTGAACTAACTCCAATGCAAGTATATGTCTCCTTAAATAAATATAGATAATTAGGAAGTTAAAACCACTGATTTTGAAGCTGAATTGTTATCTTGCCTGAGATGCTTTCTTGCAATCAAAAATCTCCTTGGTTTACTTAACCCATTCAACTTACAAGGATGTAGACAGAAGGGGCAAACAGCAGTGATTGTTGAAGCAAATCCAACAAAGGCTCCAATTGCGCTACCTGCAAATTAGTCTAGTCAGTAAACTAGTACATTTAATAAGTTCATAACTTACATAACCAAAGAAGGTCAAGAATCTGCAGGATAACAAACCAGAGAAAAAAGAAATGCCCAATTTCAAAAAAATTCATTAATAAAATCAAGAAAACTCTCACGTGGTTATCTTGATATATCAGCTAAAATCAAACACCCTATTAGCCCAATATGCCCTAAAGTCCATCTCCTTCAGAAATTCTTCGCTCATCTTAAAGAATCGTAGTGCACCAAGACATACCAAAACAACTCATTTTTTGCAGAGTATATTAACCCTCACAAAAAATTACTTTTTCCCCATCTAACCTGGTTCTTACTGACATTCTATAGTCATGCTATTTCTACATCACATCCTTAAATTGTAAACATCTTAAAACAGGTTTCCCCTCCAAGGTCTATATTTGTCCAAAATGAACAATTGAAATTCCAAGAATATTCTCAACAAGCAAAATTAGACATTATTTATACCCTCTCCAGCACCTTCATATCCATTACCAAATATGAAGTTCAAAACTAGACACAAGAATCATCAAGGTTATTCCAAAACCATATATAAATCAAACTTTAACTTATCCTTTTATTTCCTTGACCTAGCAATACTTACAAGAACCCAGTTTTCCTTCTCTGTAGTTAGGTCATATTGCTTTTTACTCCTGCATTACATTTAATAGTCGCCCATTATTGGATACCAAGTGGTCTTTAAATATCAACATACAAAGCCTATGGGTTTGAGTGATATCTTCTATGAGCAGTGAACATTCATGACTGTTTGGTTTGATTTGCCTAACTTCGCTGCGCTTATTTAGCTCCTTATAAGGGTCAGCTCTTAAACCTCCTTAAGTTAACTCCACACATAACTAGGAAATTTGTCACAATAAATATAAGTTAATTCACTTATCTCAAGTCATCTTGCATGCCTGTTCATCCCTTCCTCATTGCTAACCCTTGCAAAAATGTTTAATCATCCAAAACTTTACCGCATTTCCCATGCCCTCAGAATCTTATGGGCAGAATTTTACGGTCCTGTTTTGGCAGGGATGGGGCCGCGAAATGCGGCGAGCCATTATGACCCCGCTGTTGTAAAATTCTGCCCTATATGTTTCAATCAGATCACCCTTCATTCTTCTAACCTGCAGTGAGTACAGGCCCAACCTGCTCAACCTTTCCTCACAAGACAACCCCATCATCCTAGGAATCAACCTAGTGAACTGCCTCCAATACAGTTTATCCTTCCCTAATTTAATAAAACTATTAATATTAATAAAAACTATTGAATTAATAAAGCTATAAATGAAACTATTGAACTGTGAAATCCTCAATTCCTGAGCCCTATGGGAGTTCCTGTTCATATCCTCTTTCTGCCAATCCATTTTAAAACACCAGCTTGCACTTGCATTGCTTCTTTAACATAGAAATAACTTCCCAAAGCGCTTCAACATCAACTTATATTTTTATAGCATCTTTAACATTATAAGATGCTCCAAGGCACTTCATTGGAGCTTTATAAAACAAAACATAAAAAGCCAGGTAAGGAGATATGAGGACAGATGACCAAAAACTTAATCAAAGAGGTAGGTCTTAAAGAGTATCTTAAAACAAGAAGGTTAATTAAAAAAAAAAGATTAGGGATGGAATTCAAGAGCTTTGGCAGCTGAAGGCATGGCCACCAAAACTGGGGATGTTCAAGAAGCTAGAATTAGAGAAGCACAGATATCTGAGAGGATTGGGGTGATTATAGAGATAGGGAGGGGGAAGGCCTTGGAGGAATTTGAAAAGGCAAGGAAGTGAATTTTAAAAATCAAGGTGCTCCTTAACCAGGAGCCAATGTAGGCCAGTGAGCACAGGGATGATAGATGAATGGGACTTGGTGTGAATTTTAGACAATCTCAAGCTTTTGGAGGGTAGAACGCTTCAGGTACATGTTAGTCAAATCTAGAAATAAAAAAAGCATGGATGATAGTTCCAGCAGATGCACTGAGGTGGGGCAGAGTCAGACAATGTTATGGAGGTGGAAATAGGCAGTTGGAAGCTCATCTCTGGTCAAATATGACACCAAGATTGTGAACAGCCTGGTTCAGCCTCAGTCAGCTGCCAAGGAGAGGGATGGAGTTGGTGGCGAGGGAATGGAGTTTGTGATGGGACTGAAGGCAATGGCTTTGATCTTCCCAATATCAAATTGGTGGACATTTCTGCCTATTCAATACAGGACATTGGACAAACATTCTGACAACTTAGAGACAGTGCAGGAGTCGAGCTGGGTGAGGGAGAACTGTGTGCTGTCAGCACACATATGGTAGTGAGTTTTCAGGTAATGACCCTGAGGGGCAGCAGACAGATGACTGTGTGGGACTGGGAAGAGAAGCTATTACAATTGATCTCTGGCTACAATTAGTTAAGAATGAACCAGTCAAGTATAATGCCACACTGCTGCACAAAGTGAAGAGGCAAGGGTGGAGAATGGCATAATTAATTGCATCAAAGTAAAACATGAATGCTGAGCTAAAGGAGATATTGCGAGGAGTTAAAGTGGGGGGTTTTAAGGAAGAGGGGAAGAAAGTGGAGAGATTTCAAAGGCGGGCTCGGGCTAGGTATGAAACCTAGATGGCTGAATGCATGGCCACCAATTGTGGGGCTACGGAAAGAAGGGAATGCACAAAAGGCCAGAATTACATGGGGCAGCAGAGGTGGAATTGTAGGGCAAGGACAGGAATATAAGATCATTGCAAGGATAGGGATATAAGATCATAGTGATTTCAATAAAATGATGAGAACTTTAAATTTGTGGGATTGGGTCTAGGAACCATGAATAAAGGGAAGTAAACAAGATAGGGCGTGGGTTAGGATATGGCAGCAGAGTTTTAGATGAGCTGAAGTTCAAAGATGGGTCAGGGTTTGGATGCTGTCCAGGTGAATACTGGAAGAGTCAAATGCAAAGATGAGCGTCCAGCAGCTGATGGGCTGAGGCAGAGGCATGCAATATTTGAGATTCAAGTAAGAAATCTATGACAGCGTGATATAGAGTTTGAAGCTTAGCTAGAGGTAGAATAGGAAACAGAGGTTATGAACAGTCTGAATCAGCCTTAACAGTTGGCTGGATCCAAAGATATGACTTCAACTATACTAACATTTAGCTTTAGGAGATTGTGGCTCATCCAAGAATGGATATTAGCATAGTAGCCTGACAACACAGAGGCAGTCTGGAGTCCAGGAGTGGTGGTGAAGTGGTAGAGATAGGTGTTACCTGCATACCTGTGGACACTGACCCTAAAGTAGCAGCTGATAATCAACAAAGGATGGTATGTAGGTTAGGCAGAGGACCAAGTCAAGAATAGATATTTGAGTAATAGTGCAGAGTGAGGAAGAGAAACCAACACTGGAGAAGCTCTAGCTATGATCAGATATATTAAGAATGGAATCAGTTAAAAGCAGCCTCACAGCACTGGACAACGGAGAGTTAGTAATAAAGGACAATGATATGGCCAAACATGCATAAAGCTTCAGTGAGGTCAAGGAAGACAAAGAGGGACCATGTATCAAGACTTTAGTCACTGTAATACCAATTTTGACTTTGATTAAGAGAGTTTCAGTGCTGTGGCTGGGGCAGAAACATAATTGGGAAGATTCAACCAGCTAGTTGTGGGGAAGATGGGCAGATTTGGGAAGTGTCATCATGTTCAACAACTTGGGCGATGAAAGTAAAATTGGAAATGAAGCAGTTTGAAATGAAGTTTGCAAAGGCAAAAGAATAAGGACTTTCTTGAAGAGGGAGTGATGAGGGGTTTTGAAGGTGAGGGACACAGTGCCCAAGAATAAGAAACCTTTGAAATGCCAATTGGCATGAAGGCAAGAAAAGGAGGGGAAATTGTGTGGTCAGCTCCATTTAGTGGGAGCATGAGGTGGGTTTCATCGATGAGATGAGCTTGGAGAGCGCATGAGCAGGAATGTGGAGTCCAGGGTTAAAGTGGAAGGAATTTGGGGAGGTTTGTAGAGTGGGAATATATATGTGGAGAAAACAACTGAATGGACGGACTTAATTTTGGTGATAATTAAGTCTATGAGCTCCTTTTTCTTATTTTTTGGAGACAGGTGTGGACGTGGCAGAGGAGTGGGCTGTAAAGAGATGACTCAAAGTGAAGAAAATAAGCCAGGACTTTGTTCTCTAGGACAATCCTGGAGCAGTGGGTGGTACTGGCAGAGGAGAATGAGGCCTGATAGTGATCCAGTCAGATCTGATATTATGTGGCTAAACCAGTTTTGTGCCAGATAAGCCCAAGTCTCCACCCTTTAGACTTCAGCAAGCAATGATGGTGGCCACAGAGTGAAGGATAGTAAAAGTTTTGCTGGGGATAAAGACAGCAAAGATGGAGGTGAATGAGTGGTTGAACAAACTGACAGCTGCAAAAAGTATCATGGTCAATCAAAGGCCAAATTACAATGCAGCAGTTGCAAGGATAAATGACTTACAATGTTTTCTTTCCAACGACAATTGTGGAAGGAAAGGTTAGAAGAGGCTAAGAATGATGTGTTTGGTGTGGGATACAATTCAATCCATTTCACTATCTTCTCAATAATCTATCTAGTATCTCAATAATACTACGAAATTTCTTTCTAACAACCATCTAGAAATTCAAGTGGACAAATAGTCACTGAATTTTATTCACCTTGTTTTAGTCATTTCCTCAAAATATGCACTTAAATTAGTGCAGCATAACTGTTGCCTTCTAAAGCCATAGTGAATATCCTCAGTAAATGCACACCCTGCAAGTGTCAACTTGTAGAATTTTTTAAAAATGCTCCAACCATTCATAGTAAGGTGGTGGTAGTGAACCACCTCCTTGAACTGTTGCAGGTCATGTGGCATAGATTTAATCCCAGTAGTTTTAGGGGCGGGATTGCAGGATTTTAACCAAGCAACATTGAAGGGACAGTGACATAATTCCAAGTCAGGATAGTGTGTGACGTGGAGGGGTTCATGCAAGCAGTGGTGTTCCCATGCAACTGCTGTCCTTGTTCTGGGTAGTAGAGATCACTGGTTCAGAAGGCACTGCCGAAGCAGACTTTGAATGTTGCTGGAGTATATCTTGTAGATAGTACTCACTGTAACCATTATGTGCCTATGGTGGAGTGAATGTTTAAGGTGGTGGATGTGGTGCCAATTAAGTGGCTGGCTTTGGCTTGGATACTGTTAAGTCTTTTCAGTGTTGTTGAAACTGCAATGATCCAGGCAAATGGAGGGTATTCCATTACACTCCTGACTTGAGCCTTATGGATGGTGAGAAAACTGTGGGGGTTCAGGTGTGTTAATTGCTGCAGAACACCAGCCTCTAACCTGCTCTTGAAGTCACAGTATTTATATGCCTGGTCCTGTTAAGGAGTTTGGTCAATGGTTAATCTCAGAATGTTGATGGTGGGGGATTCAGTGATGGCAAAGTTGTTGAATGTCAAGGGAGATAGTTGATTCTCTTATTGGGGATGGTCACAGCCTGGCACTTTTATGGTATAAATGTTGCTTGTCACTTGTACATCCAAGCCTGAACATTGTTCAGGTTTTGCTGCTTCAGTATCCAAGGAGGTATAAAATATAACTAAACACTGTGCAATCATCAATGAGCATCCCCCACTTCTAACCTTATGATAGAGCAAAGGGCATTGGTGAAGCCACTGAAAGTGGTTGGGCCTAGGACACAGCCCTGATGAACTCACGTGGTGATGCCCTGGGCTTGAGATGATTGGCCTCCAACAACCACAACCGTCTTCCTTGGTGCCAGATATGATTCTAACAAGTGGAGAATTTTCCCTCTTATTCCTAATTACTTCAATTTTGCTAGGGCTCCTCGATGCCATTTGGTCAAATGCTGCCTTGGTGTCCAGGGCAGTCACTCTTGCCTCACCTCTGGAATTCATGTTTGGAAGGTTATAATGAAACCTGGAGCCGAGTGATCCTGGCAGAACCCAAACTGAGCAATGAACAGATAATTGGTGATCATGTGCCTCCTGATAGTACTGAGAATGATATCTCCTATTACTTTGCTGATGATGGAGAGCAGACTGATAGGGCAGTAATTGCATATGTCCTGCTTTTTCAACACAGGACATAACTGGGAGATTTTCCACATTGTTAGGTGGATGCCAGTCCTGGAGCAGAAGTCTTCAGTGCTATTACCATTGTCAGGGCTTTTGGCTGTGCTGTATCCAGCACACTCAGTCTTCTTGATATCGCTTGAAGTAAACAGAATGGCTGAAGACTAGCATCTGTGATGATGGGGACCTCAGGAGGAGGTCAAGCTGGATCATCCACTTGGCACCGCAAACACTTCAGCTTTGTCTTTTGCACTGATGTGCTGGGCTTCTTAGTTACCTAGGATGGGGATGACAGCTGTTAAACTGTCCATCACCACTGACACTGGTTGTGGCAGGACTGCAAGAAATTTGAAATGAACCATTGGTTATGGAATCAGTTAGCAGTCTATAAAAGTAATTATACATTTTAATTTATTCTTTCATGGGATGTGGGCCAGTATTTGTAGCCCATCCCTAATTGCCCTTGAGCTGACTGGATTTCCACGCCATTTCAGAAGCCAGTTAAGAGTCCACCACATTTCTGTGGATCTGGAGTCACATGTCAGCCAGACTAGTAAAGATGGCAGATTTAGTGAACCAGATGGGTTTTGACAACAATCAATCATTATACATACGTGTTACTCTCACCCTCAGGAGCTATCACAAATTAGTGAGCGACTGAAAACCAGATATGACTTGCTCTCCCTGTTACCTTATGCACTCTAGGATAAAATGAATCAAGTCCTGCTGCCTTTTAAACACATTGTCAAAATTACAGTGCAAAATTTGTCAAATGTATATAAGCAGGTAGAAATTAATGTGGCAAAATTAAACTTTGAATTGCCAATATAAAATAAAACTTCTCAATAGTTACAATAGTTTGAAAATCAGTCTGAAAAGGGCAACAGGTGACAGTCATTTTGAAACCTCAAAGGTAAGTCATGTTAAGGATGAAAGTTTAGGAATATTTGCTAGCTGCTAATGTAGCCTTATGAAACTTATGAAGGTACAAAGTTTTTGTTCAATTTTAAATCTTGAATTATTACTGCTGTCATATTTTATAGCTAATCTAGTAATTTATGAAAATAACACTAAACTTATGTACTTTTTAAAGTTTGTTCAAAGCAACTGCTGCACTTTCTCTTTCCTGTATAAAAAGGCAAAAAAATAATTTAATATGATCTGGTGCATAAGCTGAATCTCAGCAGCTTTTGATTATGAATTACAAGAGATCCAATTAATTTTGGACCATTTGATCCAGGTCCTCAGACATATAAACTGCTTTCTCTACAGTCTATGCAATACAAGTAAATTCGGTGCATTCTGAAAATGTTTCAGGCTCAGCAGGGGTTTTATGACATTTGTAATTGAGCTGCAACGTGGTCTTAAATAGCAAACAACAGCAAATTGCAACAGACCAGCAAAGGCCTTTGAAAATAGGACCCCAGAAAGCGTATCCATACAAACTTAATTCAAGGCACAAATATATATGGAAAATGGCAAGTGCTGCCCTGACACCTTAGTTTGGTAAAGAGATGCTTAGCTTTGCTATATAGATCAGTAGCTCCAAAACTTGATTTATAACTGAGTTGATCTCAATTGGAATTCAGTAGACACTGCAATAGCCTCAGTGTCTCAGGCCACTTCATAACTTCCGATCTCCAGAGAGTTTTGTGGGGCAGGTCATGCCTGGACTGGATGGGAATTTCACAGGAGGTTCAAACTTCCGATGGGCTGTTACCGTTCACCAGGATCCTTCTGAAACTGATTTAAATCAGGGACATGGGATGGTTCCAACTCTCTAATCAATAATTACCCTGGACAAGTTAGGAGAATTAAAACTACTTCTAACACCTGGGTAACTATAGTGCTATCCCCCCATACCCCCCAACCGGCTCTGATCGGCTGACCACCAACCCTCCACCCCACCATCCTACCCACTTACCGTATAAATTTACCTGCCTTACAGCAGATAGTGCTGTAAAAAAGGGGTGTGGATTCCTTTCATCCATCTCTGCCACACTTGACTGAAGGCCTCGGGAACTCGCTGCACAGCACTTTTTTTTAACCCGGCCTGAGTCAAAAAGTCAGGCACAAAACATGCAGCTGCATTCTATTGCAAGTAAAAAGAAGCGGTGCGGCAATCCAACTGTGATTGCCACTCCTCGGGTGTTCGGGTCCATTATGTGACAAATTCTAGAAAACGTGAAACTTTGGATGGCTTGTAAAGCCGGAATCAGCCACTGCTACAATGTTCACATGAGAATGTACATCATATCAACAGATATGCCTAGGTTACACAAAGAATTACCACTTGGCTAAGAATTGGAAAATTATACCCATCCAGGATTCAACATCTATAAATGCAGTTAATCCTTCACTAATTATGTCCTTTTTTTAAGGCCTGTGGATACAAATTGTCCAGAATAGTTGCTGTTAATCTTTTCATTACTAAATTGTTATTGTCACACTAACACCTCCTCTGCTGTACCTGGAAGCATGCTATCAGACTTAGGTAACTTTTCCTCCTATTCCTAAGGTTTTGTAATTACGGTTAGGTCTAATGTTTCTTTTCCAGATTTCAGATTACTTCTGCTATTTTTAAGTTGCCTGCTGCTTTCTGCTTCTTCCACTTCCTATATTAATTCAAAGAATTGTTCATTTGGCTCTCCCTTCAATTTTCCATCTCCTTAAAGCACTGACTCAGGTAGTTTTAACAGCATGTGGCATCACACTGCTGCCATATAATCCATGGAATGTGGATGTAGCTGGCAAAGCCAGTATTTACTGCCCAACCCTAATTATCCTCAAGAAGGTGCTGGTGAGCTGCCTTCTTGAGCCACTGAGACCCATGTAGTGTAGGCACACTGACAGTGCTGTTAGAGAGCTCCAGGACTTTGATCCAGCGGCAGTAAAGGAACAGCAACTTGGTACCAAATCAGGATGGGGTGTGATTTGGTGAGGAACTCCCTATGTGTCTGATGCCCTTGACCCTCTAGATGGTAGAGATTGCAAGTATGGAAAGGTGTTGCTGAAGAAGCCTTTGCTGCAATGCATCTTGTAAATGTTACACACGGCTGTCACTTTACGCAGGTGGAGGATGAGGTATTGATCAAGCAGGCTAATTTGCCCTGGGTGATGTCGAACTTGGAGTGTTGTTGGAGTTGCACAATTCCAGGCAAGTGGGGAGTATTCCATCACACTCCTGATTTGTGTCTTGTAGATTTCTTGTGAGAGTCTAGACAACGAATGCTGCAAGGATATTTAAATCAGGCATTGTAAAATTTTAAAACAAAAACAAAAATAAAAATACCTGGAGAAACTCAGCAGGTGTGACAGCATCTGCGGAGAGGAACACTGTTAACGTTTAGAGTCCGTATGATTCATCAACAGAACTAAGGAAAAATAGAAGAGTAGAAGAGAGATGAATATAAGCTGGTTTAAGGGGGGACGACAAGTAGAGCTGGATAGAGGGCCAGTGATAGGTGGAGATTGTCAAAAGATGTCATAGACAAAAGAACAGAGGTGTTAATGGTGGTGATATTAGCTAAGAAATGTGCTAATAGTTGACACTAAGGGTAGAAAGCAGGACGAGCAAGGTACAGATAGCCCTAGTGGGGGAGGGGTGGGGGGAAGGGATCGAAATAGGCTAAAAGGTAAAGATAAAACAATGGATGGAAATACATTTAAAAATAATGGAAATAGGTGGGAAAAGAAAAATCTATATAAATTATTGGAAAAAAGGGGGAACGGAAAGGGGGTGGGGATGAGGAGAGAGTTCATGATCTAAAATTGTTGAACTCAATATTCAGTCTGGAAGGCTGTAAAGTGCCTCATCAGAAGTTGAAGTGTTGTTCCTCCAGTTTGCGTTGAGCTTCACTGGAACATTGCAGCAGGCCAAGGTCGGACATGTGAGCAGGGTGGAGTGTTGAAATGGCAAGCGACAGGGAGGTCTGGGTCATGCTTGTGGACAGACCGAAGGTATTCCGCAAAGCAGTCACCCAGTCTGCATTTGGTCTCTCCAATGTAGAGGAAACCGCATTGGGAAATTTCATTCTCATTAGATGTTTACATCTGATCTCTAACAGGAGTTACTGAAATGTAACCAGGAGCAGGAACTCTGGTTGAATATTTTCCACTCCCTAGCTTAGAGATGCATAGGCTAATTATCAAATCAAATTGGTGGCCTGGCTGAAAAATCTATACCCTTCTGGCCTATACAGCTTATTACAACACGGGTGGTATTTTTTTGGACAAGATCATTCTGGAACTGCTTTTCCATTCCCATTATAATTTATCTAATCTTGACTTGCATATATGTAATAACTTTAAGATAGTAAAATGTTCTACGGCACCTCATAGAAGCAAAATCAAACACTGTGGTTACAAAAGCAGATCAGAAGCTGGGAATTCTGTGGTGAGTAACTCACCTCCTCCCCAAAGCATGCCCACCACCTACAAGGTATAAGTCAGGTGTGTGATGAAATGCGTTCCACTTGTCTGGGTAATTGCAGCTCTAACAACACAAGAAGCTCGCCACCATCCAGGACAAAACAGCCCAATTGATCGGCACCCCATCCACCACCTTAAATATTCACTCCCTCAACTATTGATGCACAGTGGCAATGGTGTGCATCATACACGAGATGCACTGCGGCAACCTGCCAAGGCTCCTTCAACAGCATCTTCCAAATCCACGACTGCAACCACCTAGAAGGACAAAGGCAGCAGATGCATAGGAACACCATGACCTGCAAGTTCCCCTCCATGTCACAGGCCATTCCTGACTTGGAACTATATCGCTCTTCCTTCACTGCTGCTGGGTCAAAAACCTAGAACTCCCTTCCTAACAGCACTGTGGTTGTACCTACATACCTACATCAGATTGACTGCAGTGGTTCAAAAAGGTTTTCCACCACCTCTTCTAGGGCAAGTAAGGTTGGGAAACAAATGCTGGTCTTGCCAGTGATGCTCTCAGCTTGGAGTCAAACATGACACCAAGGTTTCATAGTCTGATTCAGCCACATGCAATTTTGCCAGAGGGTTGGAGTCAGTGGCTAGGGAATAGAGGTTGTGGCTGGGACCAAAGACAGTGAAACTTTGTTCTTCCCAATATTTAGTTCTGAATAAATTAATAAGATATTCTATATATTAAAATGATCATATTGGTCCTTGTTCTTCCTTTAATCTGTTTTGATTTGCTTGGAATTTATTTTGAGCACAGTCATGTGAATTTTTTTTTGAAAATCGTTCCCCCAATGTTCCTTACCCTTAACCTCAGAACATCATCTCCGATTGTAGACTGTGATTTTTTGTTTTTACTTGCCATGCCAGCCATTATCATTATCCAAGCTGAAGCTGAAAATTTTGTCAGTTGCTGCAATTTTATGCTCGATGTATGTGGTTGAAGCTATCCAAAGTTATTTCAGGTAGGTCATTACATCCAGGGAGACATCATTAGTCTATTCTGAAGTAAGATTTCACTGGTGAAAGGTTGGAATGTTAATGCATCCAGTGCAACTACGATTGCTGTACAAGGGAGGTTCAAAGCATTGCTGCTTTACTTATGTGCCTAGATTTCATTAAATGGAAAAACAAACAGTAGCAAGCTCAGAGGAAAAGGAAAGCATTGTGCTTTGTTGCTCATTATTTCACTTTGGGCACATGAAAATCTTATTTACTAACACAAGCTCACCATTGCAAACTTTCCCTTTGCTTGTGAGACTATTGTCATCCTTGTCCTCCCTCCCCACATTTTTCTATCTTGTTCCTCCCAACTTCAAAATATTCCATTCTACATGCTCTTCTGCCAAAGTTGAAACTACATTTCTTGCCACCATCTTTTACTCTAACACAATTCCTTGCAAGGATCTAAAAACTAGAACACATTTCTTCTAATGTTGCCCTAACTTCTGTTTTTTCTGCGTGGCTGGCTTGTTGCACTGTGCGGTTCCTTCAAGATTGAGGTGCAGCCAAACATGCACGCATCTTGAAGAGAACGTTGTATATGCAAGTTCTGTTTCTTCCCTTTGTGGCACATTCCTAATTGCTGTATGTCCACACACCTTAGATGCACCACTGTTCACCTTTATCAATGTTTCCTCCCTCATACAGCATACCTACACTTTTTTTAAAAATCCAAAATTTAAAAAAAAATTAGCATTAGGCAGCCAATTCATGTACGCCATCTTGAAAATGGATTTGTAAAGGATTTATCATGCCTAATGAACTTGTTGAATTTTTTTTGAAGAGGTGACTGAAGTAGGAGACAGAGGAATGTCCATGGATATCATTTATATGGATTTCCAGAAGGCGTTTGATAAAGTTCCTCAGAAGAGACTGTTACCTGAAGTTGAAGATTATGGAATCGAGTGGAAATTATTGACCTGGTTAGGAAATTAGGAGTTGTAGGACACAGACTAATGGGTGACAGGTTAATGGGCAGTACGTGGCTAGTGGTGTCCTGTGGGGATCTGTGTAGCCTAAACTATGCACTGTATTTATTAACAGCTTAGATGACAAGATATATAGCCCCGCATCCAAATTTGCAGATGACAAAGATAAGCAGCACTGTAAGTAATGTGGAAGGAAGTGTAACATTATAAAGCAATATTAATGGATTAAGTAAATGGGCAAACTGATTTCAATATAGACAAATGAGAGGTCATGCACTTTGGAGCTAAAAAAGATAGAATGGAGTACTTTCTGAATGGTGAAAAACTTGGACTGGAGGTCCAAGTACATAGATCATTCAAATGTCATGACCAGGTACAAAAGGCAAATGGAATGCTGGCCTTTACATCTAGAGGACTAGAGTACAAGGAGTTAGAAGTCATGCTACAGCTATACAAAGCCATGGTCAGACCACACCGGAAATTCAGTGCTCTGTTCTGGGCACTGCACCTTAGGGAGGTTATACTGGCCTTGAAGGGAGTGCAGCATAGATTTACGAGAATGACACCTGGATTCAAAGGGTTATGGAGTCAGATCAAGTAGACCAGAGTTCTAAACCCTAGAATTTAGAAAATTAAGAGAAATGATTTTAAAGTTTTCAAAATATTTAGAGGAATTGATAAGGCAGATGTAGAGGAACTACATCCACGAATTGGGGAATCTAGAACCAGCCTAAAATTGAGGGCCAGGCCTTTCAGGAATGAAGCTAGGAAATACTTCTCCATGCAAAAGATGACAGAAGTTGGCAACTCTTCTGCAAATAGCAGTTGATGTTGTAAATTTGAGATTGGTAAATTTCTATGAGCCAAAGATTTTAAGGGTTATGAGGCAAAGGCAGGTTTATGGAATCAGGTCATAGTTCAGCCATGGTACAGAATGGTGGAATAGGTTCCAGGGGTTAAATGGCCTACTCTTGTTCCTATCATTTTTCTTGTAGTTTTTGACCATTCAATCAGGCTTTTCAAAATATAAAAAATGGAGTTCAGGTTTGAGACTTTGATTGTTACTTCGATTTCCAGTACCATCTCAGTTATTACACAGGTCCAAACATTAGATTAGTGCCAACACAATGGTCTGATATGGAAATAATAGCTGTGGTTGAAGCAGTTTGCTCTTTTGGCACACTGGGTTCAGAGCGCTGCACTACAACTCTGGTGTGAAATACGCAAGTGCTGCAATGAATCGTGCAGCAAATTTGTAGAACAGCAACATAAAATATCACTACATTAACTCGCATCTGTATTATGCCTTTAACATAGGATAAATATCCTATGGTGCTTTACAGAGATGTAATCAAAAAATGGATGCAATGTTCCCTCTAAGCTGCTCAGCAATCTGGAAATTCCCATGTAAGCTGAGCACACAGTCCCTTTGCACAGTCGTACAAAAAAAAAGGGACATTAATGCTAAGCCGAATGAGGAGGATATTGGGAAGGATGACCAAAAGCTTGGTCAGAGGTAGAATTTTAAGAGGGTCTCAAAGGAAGAGAGGTGGAGCAGCAGAGTGGTTTAGGGGCAGAATCCCAGAATGTGCACTTTGGCTGTGGCAGATTTGAGATAGGCTATCAAGTCTTCTCGCTCATTCTTCTTCTTGAGACCTGCAAAGATTATTCTTGTTCCTGGGGTATATTTCTTCAGATTCTCCAGGTAAATCCTGAGTGTGTCCTCATCCCAGGTAATACATTTGTTTTTGTTTGATTCAGTATCAGAACATCTTTCAGCCTGGCCAGACATGCATTCAAAAAACCAGATTGGCTTGGCTCAGTCTTGTGTTTGAAGGTATGGCTGTTGTCAGTAGTGAGGTTAATATAATTGGAGGGGTGGGGGATTGGATGAAATATACAACAGATCTGAATTAGAGGAATGGAGATTTCAGGGAGCGCTCATTTTACTTTTAATATTCTTTTCATGAGATGTGAGAGTCACTGGCTCGGCCAGCATTTGTTGCCCAAGCCTAATTGCCCTTGAGAAGGTAGTAGTGAGCTGCCTTCTTGAACCACTGCAGTCCATGTGGTGTAGATACACCCACGCTGCTGGAAGGGAGCTCCAAGATTTTGACCCAGCAACAGTGAAGGAACAGCGATATAGTTCCAAGTCAAGATGTTGTGTTGCTTGGAGGGGAACTTGCAAGGGATAGTCTGGAGAAGGTTACAGGAATAGGGAGGCCATTAAAGATTAAAAATAAAACAAGAATTTTAAATTTGAGGCATGAGGGAACTGCCAGTTAATGTGGTCTAGTGAGGACAAGGGTAAAACATGAGCTGGACTTTGTGTGGAATAGGATATTGACAGCAGAGTTTTACATGAGCATAAATGTTCACAGAGAGTATGGTATGGGAGGCCAGGAAGGGAAGCCCTAGAATAGTGAAGTCCTGTCCTGATAAAGATATGGGTGAAGGTTTCAGAAAAAGATAGCCAAAGTAAGGGCGGAGGTTAATTTTACAGAGATGGAGGTATGCAGTTTTATTGGTGGAAAGGTGTAGCATCAGACGTTCAGCAGAGAAACAGCAAACTCTTCTGTATCCACACGTTCATAGAATTACTGGACATCAAAATCACCAGTAAAGTCTATGACTTGACGATGAAAAATTAAATTACTGTGCCTGTTTGGGGAATATTGTAATGCACAAAGTTGTTCATTACTTTGATGCACAACCAGATTGCAAAGTTTTCTTATAAAGATCCTAAGGATAGTGTTGGATATGAAAAATACTTAAATGCTTCACCATTTATAGATTTTTAAATTGCTAATTATTCAACCTGTATCATTTAAAAACAAAAACAAATCATGTGTCCTGCATTCTTATACCCTTTAACATATCTACATTATCCCTGTGCTGAATAGCCAAACCAGCCAGAAGTCCCAACTAAAATCAGCTTGATTGCTAACAATAGTAAAATGGAAATACACAGGTCTGTAACCATCTTAAGAGAGAGAAAAATGTTTCAACTATTGATTATGGAACAGGACACTGAATAAGCAATACTGTCCTGCTGTCCATTTGCAGTAATTTATGTTTTAATTTAATTCCTAGTATTTGTACTTCATTTTTTTGTTTGTATCCCAAGTCTCAAGTCACATTGAGGTCTACATTTATTCATTCAAAAGTGAATGAACATAAATTGTTCAATTAAAAATTGCAGTAGCTTTTCCCTCATTTAAGAATAGGGGAAAGGGATTGACTCCTAACATTCTCCATTCTCCTTGTTATTGGAATATAGATATATAGGAAGTGCGTATATCGCACATTTCCATTTGTCTAAAAAGGTTCCTGAAGCAATAGCCCACTTAAGAGGGAATGACGAGTCAATCATGCAGTGTAGATAGGAGTCAGTAAACTCTCATTTATAAATGGCAAATCGACAATTTTCATAGTGATTATTTTTCTAGGTTCCAGCACGTGTTACAAAATCAATCTGGAGTGATAGTCCAAGGGCATAAGCAAAATACAACTGTATATTCACAACATAAATTCTGTAATTCTTTAAAGATGCATCAAGGACACAAGTGATGGGCTTCGAAATAACAAGTCCAGAAATGATTTTATAGCCTAAAAATCTAACAATAGAGACTTTATGACTTTCAAATATAACTGTCAAGGGCTTGGAGTGAAGAGAATCATCTGCAATATATGATCTTCAGAACCAAAATGTCTCTCTCCAGTACTTAAACCAAATAACATTGGAACAAATGTGCCGCTAAAGGATATTGCATAGGGTTTACCCCTAATGGTTGATGCAAGGTTATATGCAAGAATTGGAAGAAAATGGTACTGGATAAATAAGAGGGCATGATTTTTCATAACCTAATTCAAACTGCAAAAGCTCCAGTTCAGGAAGTAGTTATTAGCTCTAAACATAATCTTCTATGCATAAAGAGCAAAGCTGCAGGCAATGACAGCAAATTTCATCAGCAGAAGTGGTGTGGAAACTCTGCTGGTTGGATTCTATGCAAACCATTTGGACAGATCCAGAAAATTTAAAGCTACAGACTATTGGCAAGTCATATTTATGACAGAAGAATTATTAATTGATACAATTGAAACTGATCAGGCTGGCTGCAAATCAATAGGACATAATTCTGTGCAAATTTCAAAACAGCAATCATGGTTATGCCACAAGGTGCCAGTACATTCACCAGCCTAGCAAAATAGAGGCAGCACCTTATCCCAGGTGAAACATTGTAACCAACTCCATTAGCCAAGGCTCTTTCATTTACAAATGCTGCTCAGGATTTGTTTGGGGAAGAGGAAGTACTTCTAAAGCAGAACCAAAGTAATATCTAAAATATAAGCAGTGCCCAATTGTATTACATTATCTTTGGTTCATTACTAAAGTTTTGTATCATTAAAAACACTAATAGAACACCCTCATACTGGCCTGATTAATCTAATTTTAAATTATTTTGAAAATGCAACATACTCCAAAATATTTTTTGGGTCAGAAAAAGAATACCAAATTTTTCAATACCACTTGCACAAATAATGTCCTTGAACGAGTTTGTGTTTGTGAGCTATGAGTAATTCATACTTTTGAGTTCAATGGCAGCAGTTTTGCAACATTTGCAAAATGCAATAGTACTTAAGATTGGTTTAAACAGACATGGTTATAAAGAAACCTGTTTGCAAAGACTTACTTCACTAAAACTTTAAATGAAAATTTTTAGTCAAAGAAATAATTAAGGACTGTAAAATAGTTGAAGACTCAAATTAACATGCATTGTTATTTATTTAAAAACAGATTGTGTACTTGAGAATAGAGTAGAAATAAGTTGAAGATCTTGAAAGAAGCATTGTCGTCCTCTCGTATTAGCCATAAGTTTCTGTCAAAATAACAGTGAGGCTAAAGGCGCTTGCCGTTATCAATGCTTAAATGCAACAGCAAATTCATTGAGGGCAGATGCACAATTAAACACAGAAATACAAAAGTTGCTGTCCCAGATGTGCTAATCCTTTGTTGGCTTCATGAAAATAGTTCACCATTAAATTGCACTGACCGGCGAGAAGCTATTATGTTTTCACAATAATTATAGACTAAATTTAAGCCAAGTAGAAAATATGTTTTTTTTAAAAAAAAAGGCTAGCCACTCTTAACTTTCCTTAATGTAGCTTTAAAGTGGCCAAAAACAACTTGCCCACTAGCTAGCAATCAGCTCTCTGCTTTGCACTGATGTCACATTCGCCAGCCTTTTCAAATTCTGTCAGGGTTCCTGTTGGGGTTAGCTGCTGCTCCAACTGGCTCGATTTGGGCCTTGACCCTCAGGCTTTTATTGAGAAGCTGCATGGCGCTGTTCACCTCTAGGTTTGCATCTCTGAGCTCCCGCTGCTACTCTGACTGGTTTAATCTGGGCCATGACCCTCAGGCTTTTATTGAGAAGCTCCATGGTGCTGTTCACCGGAAGGTTCACTCCGTTCAGCTCCTGGCTCAATCTGGGTTTCGACCCTCAGGTTATTATGGAGAAGCTCCACGGCACTGTTCACTCTGCTCCAGCTGCTGCTCCGACTGGCTCAGAAAATCTTTGGAATTTCTCTACCCCAGAGGGCTGTGGAAGCTCAGTCATTGAGTATGCTTAAAGCAGAGATTGACAGATTTCTAAACACCAATGACATAAAGGGATATGGGGATCGTGTGGGGAAAAGGCATTGAAGTGGATGATCAGCCATGATTGTGTTGAATAGTGGAGCAGGCTCAACAGGCTGAATAGCCTACTCCTTATATATATTCCAAATTCTATTTGTTTTATTTGTATGTTGTCTCAAAGACCATCAGTTGTCTACATGCTCAAAGTCTTTGGCAAATGAAGTCCCTAGATATGAAACTGTACTAATGATTTGATGGCTGCTCAGGAAATATGCAATTCACAATGATCAATTACCACCACCATCTAGCTCATTCTTTTGTAGTAAACTAGTGTATTTTATCAATTAGATCTCCTCTTAAATTCCCTTTCAAGGATGAAAAGTCTACAGCTTTCTAACTTTTCTGCATATCCCAATCCTCTGATGCCAGGGATTAATTTCTCCATCCTTGGCTGCATCGGGGGCTCTAATGTTTCCCTCTGCCCAATCAGAATTCAATGCAGAGTTCAAGGTGCATCCTGACCAGAGGGCAATCCATTTCCAACATGAATGACTCAAGTTCAAGCCCTCCTGATTTCACAGCATACATTCAGCGTGCTGTTTGTTTTATAATTATTGCTCTACAATGACTAGATGTTAGTACAGAGTTTGTTTCCCTCCAAGATCTCTTTCAGTCTCGTTCCAAGCTATTTCAACACCATTTATCGAGGATGTTCCCCACTTGTTCTTCCAATGTATAAGTCTTATTGATGCTGAATTTCATCTGCTATGATTCTTCCCATTTGTAAATACTGTCTAGCTCTTTCTCTAATTTTATTTAAATACTACTGCAAATGTGACCAACTTGTGCTGCTTACATATTCAGCTCTTGAAAATCTTGGTTTATTTCCAGTCATGTGATCTATCCAAGATTATATTTTGTAGATTTTATCTCCTGTCATAGTAGTCCGTACTGTATAGGCACTGTCCTGAAGAATTATTTTTGAACGGTTTTAAGCTATTCTAGAATATATATTCTAGAATATATAGTTGCGATGCCATGGCATACAAGGCTATGGGCCGAGTGCTGGAAAATGGGATTAGAATAGTTAGGTACTTGTTTGAATAGCTCAGACTCAATGGGCCGAAGGTCTTTTTTCTGTGCTATAGACCTCTATGACTCTAAACTTGCCAACGAAAGTTACAGCTGGTCTGAAGTGATGCAAGGAACCTTTTGGAGCCATCTGATGTCCATGCATATTTAATTAAATCTGGACTAGTTGTTTGATTCTTTTAATCATGTGCTAATTGATGATTACTGTCAATGAATCTCTCGGGTGCCAAATATTAATTATTACAAATGCAGAATCTCATTCCTTCTGGAATTAAGTGTTGCTGGGATTTTAAATGTGAGAATTATTTTTTTAAGCTTTTCCATTCTCTTCGTTTTCCTCTTCTCTGAATCCAATCTTTCTTTACTCCTCTATTTCTCTTTCTGTACCTGATTTGACATTGAATTCACTCATTCCGCTTTGCAACTTCTTTTTTCTCTCCTTGTTCTATTTATTTCACAGTCCTTCAATCTGATTGGTTAAGGGGTACACATTGTTTATCCTGTTCATTCTGGTCCCAGATGCCCTGATTAGCTTGCAATGTTATCAGTTCAGAATTTCAGCAATTTATGGCACAAAATATCTTGCGGTTAAATGGGAAGGGAAAATCTAATTAACAGCAGTCATCAATAGACTGACTCCTACAGAAAACTACGGCCCACTGTATTTTTGTAATTAGACAGCTCCAAGGTTCAAAAGTAAAACAGAATAGCAAACATTTTATGTCACTAAATATGTTGCACACAAATTTCTTACTTCAACCCTAGGCAGTCCATAAGATGCATAAAAGTTTTCATTGAAAAAAACACATATTTGCAGGGTATTCCATAACAATCTCTCTTCAAAGCAAAATTACCCAGTTATCTGAATGTAAATTTGGAGATCTGTGGAAGTAGTCGAAATATTAATAAATTATGTCACTCAATATAACTTTAAAATACATTTCAATATGCACCAAGTTAGCAGCACAATTTTCCTGACCAAAACATTTTTTTTTCTTTTATACTTGTACATTTATCTGTATTTCTTTAACTAAAGAACTTCTAATGTTCTAAACAGGAAGTAAAATTTACAATGCTGAAATGTTTGTTACATTCCTCAAGAGGAATAAAATAATATTTCATGTGCCAATCACTTGGCAAATTCAAAACTTACCAAGAAGGCTGGCCCCCAGCAAAGGGAGGTGTGGTATCAAAGAGTTGTTCAGTTTTGTCGGTCCTGTTGAATGCCCAGCAGCTGAAATGGGTAGCAACGATTCTGCCATTGACATAACTGCTGTCCCACCAAGAGTTGAGACGGCAAGTGCTGCTACCGATGATGACGTGGTGGTGGTAGTGGTTGCCTGGGATGAGGTTGCTATGGAAACCTCAGAATGATTAGCAGCACGGTCTGAGGGAGAGTGCAAAACACTTCTCAACAGATGGGGATTCAGGGCCATCAGTCCTGGGGCTGCTGTGACAGCTGGGAGGAGGAGAGGGTTTGAAGTAGTGTCATTGTTTGACAGGTTTGGTAGTGGGTTTGTCAAAAGGGTTTCTGTCCTGTTACTAACTAACTGATTGCTATGCAAATGATCTGGCAGGGACTGGATCTGTGTCACTGAAGGTGAAGGGTGGTTTTGCTGCTGTAATAAATCTGGGAGAGTTAAGTTAAAAGATGTCAGCGGGAGCATGGTAGCTTGTGCCTGGTTTTGAAACAATGTTGCCAAAAGTTGAACAGGTTGCAAAGTCTGTCCAGCCATATCACCAGGAAGCAAAGTCAAAGCTGCATTTAAATTTGGATTCAGAATTCCCAAAGGGTTAACAGAGACTTCTCCCTTGCCATCTCCAGATGTAGGTAACATGTTCAGCATATTCTGGTTCAGGAGCTGTTGTTGGTTCATTGCTAAAGGGATGGACAGAGAGCCAAGGAGGTTTGGGTTCAAAGGGTGGGTAAGATTGCTACTCGTAGGGACAGCCTGTCCAAACTGAAAAGCTTGCTCCTGACCAATGAAGGGAAGAGTGCTCCCCATGGGAAGCTGACTATGCATTGCATTTCCAGCCGCTGTTGTAACTATAACTCCATCTTGTAGAACGGATGTTGTCTTGGTAATGGCAAGTTGGTTGGTGCCAGCAACGGCCATGGATGCTGGCTGGCCAGAACTACCTGAAACCCACACAGACAGGTTAAAGATGAGTAAAGTATCTCAACTCTCTGCGTTAGCATTTACAATGAATGCAGGTTACATATCTAAGTTTACATTATTAATTCAGCACAGGAACTAACATCACAAAATGATTAGCTAGTAGTAGGCTCCAAAAGCTGTTTAATAAACCAGTTGCGACATAAACTGAGTTTCCAAAATAACAGCCATCTCTTAAACTCAACTGGCAGATGAACTTATGAATCATAACCAAAATATTTCAATCTAAAGCAAAAATCCATAAAAACACAACTATTTAGAATATTAAATATTACACTGGAAAAAAACAAGAATTTAAGATAGATGTTTTTCTTATAATTATATGGGCAAAAAGGCTTGTTATTCTACCTGTGTCCCCCTAGAAAGGTGAGCAATTTATAGTGAGTGAAAAGCTGTATCAACAAACCCTACAAAAGTCACAGGAATAGACATTTCAATTCAAAACAAAATGTTTGAATGAAAACAGAAAACTTGATATTCTGTTCAAGATTATGAAATTTAAAGGGGTGTTTCTCAACAAATTAGAACCAGAGCATGTTCTGCCATTAAAGCATTGTACACTTACCAGTATAATTTTAACATGAAATTTTTCATTTTGTAGGCTGTCTGACGAGCTAAAATTTATAGTATATAAAATTTATATCATGCTGCTTTAATGTGTCTATTCTAAACTTTTTTTTGGAAATCTCAGGCAAGCAGTTTCATTTTTTTGTTTTTTATTATAGCTGCCAATCTGTCCCTCCCTCTCCATTTACATCCTTATATTTGTTGCTTTTCTATTGCAGCAATGAGGGGAGGTCTATTTGAGTTAGAATATGTCTGTGGGTCTGTGCTGCTATTTATTATTTCACACCAAGTTCCTATCTGGGAGAGAATAGGACCTCCCTGCTGTTCTTTTCCAGCCCCACTTGTGACTGAGCATGCAGCCACTGTGAGGCAGTTAGTAGTCCAGGACCAATAAAAGGAAGGTTCACTGAAAAGCAATAACCAAGCTATCAGTTTTTAGGAAAACTGGAGCTTGGACTAATAGCACAAGACAACCAAGCAAAGCGGATATACAAAAAATGCCAGCCAGGAAATTGTGATACAAAGTTTAAAATGAAGCATTTGAAGTAACTGACTACACCTTCAGCTGGCATTAGAAAACCGTAAAAAGTATTAATGCAAAACAATAACATGCTCCTGCAAACATTTGCTTAATTGGCACAGAATTTGGGAGTCATCCAAATGAAATGAATAATGTTTATTAATTTTAAGAACTATTTTACTAACTTTTAGCATTTTTATCAAAAGATGCTTTAAATAGAGTGTGCCCAATACATATATTTCGCTCTCATTTACTTTATGTTGCAATTAACATTTTTGAGCTAACAGTTGCTTGATATTTCAGAACTTAAATATTGTTGAAAGAGAGTATTAACACAAGGATGCCAAATTTCAAATGAGCACAACTATATATAGTAGAGGGGAAAAGGGTGATTAGTTGATAAGTCAATATGGTTTGGTCGAGATGTTGCCATGAAGAAAGTAACAGGGAACAGCTATTAGTCCAAGCTCCAGTTTTCCTAAAAACTGATAGCTTGGTTATTGCTTTTCAGTGAACCTTCCTTTTATTGGTCCTGGACTACTAACTGCCTCACAGTGGCTGCATGTTCAGTCACAAGTGGGGCTGGAAAAGAACAGCAGGGAGGTCCTATTCTCTCCCAGATAGGAACTTCGTGTGAAATAATAGACTCCCCGTGCCTCCAGGTTATTCAAAAAAGGCACAAGGCTTGTACAGATTCCTTTTGTTTGCAGAGAATGGGTCCCTGCATATGAATGTCGATTCTATTAAGTATAAATGAGCCAAGTTACAAGTTCTACTGGTTAGCTTAAATTGGTTGTTAGTGTAGCTATTAGCACTCTCAGGGTTGTTTAGCAAATGCAGTCCAATCATGGAATAACATCTAACTGCAGACATTTTGTTTTGGGTATTGCAAGTGCAGGTTTGTTGAGTATGGTCTGTGCTCTATTTATTAGAACAGCCGAAGGTACATGTTGTTTGGCCAATTCATGCTATGCAGAACCAGTCATCGATAAAATTGGGTACAATGGAACATCGCTTCTGTGTGACTTAGGCAACCCTTACATGCATGGACGTAGTGAGTGACGAGGATGAATGCTATCATATGTATCGCAAGGCAGCTTGTTACTCTTACACAAGTCCAACAAACATTCTGGTAGCTTGCTTTCAATGAAGGCTGTGCATTCATGCTTGACAGCAAATTTAATAGATACAAATTTGGAGCCACCATTAAGAATGCCATGCATTTTGTTGACATAGCTGCACTTGTATTGAAAGTCGACTGCAGTCCCTTTGTTAGACTTGCAAATATGTATGTCTGGGTAGCCCTGAGGCCACACAACACCATGCTGGTGCAATGCCAGGTATATAGGTCGTACGTCCCAATAACTGGTTGATTGAATCAAACAAAATGCTCCTTCAGCTGTTTGCAATTGGCAGAGTACAGACTACTCAATCAACCTGCGCTTGCAAAACCCAAAATAAAATCCTGCTGTTAGATGTGACTCCACAATTGGGCAGCATTTGCTGAACAATCCCAAGTGCGTTAATAGCTACACGAACAACCAATTTAAGATAATCAGTTGAGCATGTAATGTGGTTCATTTATGCTTGCTTAGAAGCAACATTTATCTGCAGGGGCTCATTCACTTCAAGTAAAAGGAATCTGTACAAACCTTGCACCTTTTTTGAATTATCTGGAAGCATGGAGAGCCCTGTTGCTTTCTCAATGGCAACATCATGGCCAGAGTCAACTTGCCAACCAATCAGCACCCTTTTTCCGGTTGGTATAAATTATTGCAATTGTTTAAAATTTAGCATTCTTGCTTTTGTCCTGATGAATACAAGATGAAGGGCTGAATGGCCAATTCCTCCACAATAAAAGCTTCAGAAAAATGTCTCTTTTTAGCAATTTTTTTGAGCAGTTAGTGGAATTTACCAACTAACTACATTTATTACTTTTTGCTGCTGTCTGACTGAGAAAAAAAAAAAATCACACAGACAAAAAGCTTCATTTCTTACCAAGAGAAAAGGATTGTGGTGTTTTTTTTTTAAATTGCATAACTTTTATTGTAAAGCTTTATTTTTTGGCTAAAACATTACCAGGTCAGTACAAAGATACAGGTACCGATTTGATTAATCTATTCAACTGCAGCAATACTCCAAAGGCAATAAACATATCATACATAGTTATTGCTTAAAACGATTTGATCTTCTTATCCAAAAATATTTTTATGGTATTTACTTAACTGCAATACATTTTGGTTAATCAGTTTATTTGTAACAGTTAAATGGTGCAGATTAATTCCTTACCACTTGCTTTTGGTTCTTGAGCATTTATAATATTAATGCAATATCTTAAAAGGTGAAGAATGATTCCAATCATAGATATTTAAAATGGTCTAGAGTTAGCAAATAACACATTTTGAAGTAAATATTAAATAAGTATAATTTAAGTTTGCTGAATAAAGATTATTCTGAATCAATGCAAAACTTCTTCAAATCTCACAGACCTATGTCATATGGCTTTGTGTTTCTGCAGCTGCAACAGAATTTCCCAAATAAACTGCATGCCTGCAATAGCTTTTATTTACAGTTTGAATTACACATCTGAAACTTCAAAAATTAAAGGGCTGTTGAAAATGCCCCAGTCACCTGACAGTTAACTGTTCACATTTGGTTTCTTTGGTTTTCAGTTTTCAGTTTAATAGTATTTTGACTGTTATGCCATTACCATTGTGAAAGATAATGTAAAAAGAGAATGCAATGATCATATCAAGATGGAATGGAAGCCAGAATACATTTTAAAACTGAAAATAGAGAATAACCAATAGCTTACTAAAAGATCATCTTTTTAAATATAGAAGTTTTAAAATATGCACAGTAAATAAAATATTGAATCTCTATCGAGAAATGTGAATCTTATATTCATGAAAATTACCATAACTCTCCAACAAACAAACATCTGCCCAGTGATAGGTTGAGCCCATTTGTCTGGCTGCTTAAAATATTCATGTCTTGCTCCTGGCTGTTGCACAACTCAAAATGAGTATGACTAATAGGCTGGATAAACTAAACTACAGCTATGACAAGGCTGCCAAAGCTGTACAAAATTACAATCTGATTATCACCATAAAAGCCACTGATGGCTAAACCAGAACTTGTGCTGGAACACCAGGATGTCAATGTAGTATCAAATGAAAATGCATGCAAAATAATTGCGAATATCAGTTAGAATATTAGTCCCAGGCTTGAATTGCTACTTGCCCTGCCTGTGGAATCTATCCCCAGAGCGCTGTCTGAAATTCTGTTGCTTGCAAGCATAAGTTCAAAACTGCAGCATGTTAGGAAGCAGCAGTTGAGACATGGTAACTGAAGCACTAGTTCATTTTCAGAATGTTCCGGAACCCAGTAAATATTCAGGATCCTTTCTAAATAAATGTAAAAGTCAAGATATATCTGATAAATTTAACGGACTGATTTGAGGTAGGAAATGCAGTGAATGCTGTACACGTGGACTTTCTAAAGGTATCTGATAGATGTTAAGTAAGAAATTTACTGATAAAACTAAGGCACATGGTATTAAAGAAACTTTGGCAGTGTGGATTGGAAGTTGATTAAAAGACGGAAACCAGAGAATAGTGACCAACAGATGTTACAACTAAGTTTGCCAGGAATCAGTGTTGGGACTATTCAAAATAGAAACAAATGTTCTGGACTTAAGCATGGGTATAACATCAAAATTATCAATGTCACAAAAACAAGGGTGTGGGTAATTTTGAAGCATAATCAACTTCACAAGGACAGAAACAAGTTAGTAGATTGTGCAGGTAGATGTCAGATGAAATTTAAGATAGAGAAAGGTGAGGTGATACATTTTGGGAGGAAATATGAGGGGACATAGATGGTAGATGATAAAACTTCAAAATGATTAAAGCAGCAAAATCACGAGGTTCAAAAAAATCATTAAAATTGGGTGGACAAGTTGTAAAAACTGGAAAAACAGTATTTGGGATCCTAGATTTTGTAATCATAGGATCTTAGACTGAAGAAACTTGGGTTGCTCTCCCTAAAGAGAAGGTTGAGTGGAGACTTGATCATGAGGGGTCTTAGACAGAAAAAATAAGAGGGAAACTGTTCCTTTTGGCAGAGGGGTCAAGAGCTAGAGGACACGGATTTAAGGTAATTGACAAAAGATCCAGAGTGACATGAGAAAACAGTAATTTTATGCAGATCAAAAATACGTATGATTGAATAGAAAAGTTATTTTCTCTCATTGTTTTTCTCTCTACTTCAATGCACTTAGAAAGTGGCATCATACTGTTACAAATTGGATCCTATGACTTTTGTTGGAGTGGGGGAATAAGTAGGAAGGAAGCCATTCATAATGAAACATAGACATCGGTAAGAAACACAGAATTCACACTCTGCTTTTCCCCCATGGGTCTTGAGGGACTCATCTGGTAAGTCAAGATGCTGCCACCAACATTTACAAATTCTGCATCCGACTAGTTGCATGTTTTCAACATGTAGATGCTTAATAATGAGATAATTGGAAAATTACAAGCTGAGAATGACATAACTCAGCAAAAGCTCCTGTTCTGGACCCGGTTTATTTTGCATGTCAATCTATACATTTTCCTGCTTGACATCCATTTTTCCCCCATACCTTCCGTGAATCATCTTTGAACATTCTTTATGTGAAAGGCACTTAAAAATACTAGATTTTGTACATTAAAATAGAAAAAAAACTGAAACTGAACTCTCAAGAGCAAAAATGTTATTTAGCCTCAGGATCAAATGCTTTTTCCATATTTCTGAACCCAGCTACAAGAGCCTTTTGGTAAAGTATACTTCTAATGCTGATTACCAAGTGCAGTAGAATCAAAACAATGTGTATACCCAAGTCTCAGTATCAAATTAGCCAGACCTCAGTTTATTGAAAAAAAATTACTTATAATTCCAAAATATATACAGCAGACCAACAATTTTAAGCATCACTAATAACTATTCTCATATGAAATGCTTAGTTCAGCCTAAGTGTCGACTGTGCTTGTATGAAACCATCTATATAATTCATATTTTTATGAAGAGTAAGGATTGGGATTACACTTAATCGAGTGAAAATTGGCATAATGGCTCATGGCACCCAGACTCCAAATTGTGACCAATTCCAGTGATGTGCGTATATCATGGTTACACATTCAGGGAACCTAAACAAAAAAAAGCTGCATAAAGTAAATACTCTGCATCTGAATAATCATATTTAATTTTAGAAATAAAAATACTGAAGCAACATGAAAGGCTAAACATTTTCCAAGAATTGCCATTTGCAAAAATGTACCTTGTACCATTGGCTTGTTTCATATACTTTGAAAACTGCATTCTGTCATATATTCTGACATACCTAAATCAGGCTATTTGAAAGAAATTACTCAAAGATCCCATTCATATTAAAAAATATTTTCAGCTATACTTGCAATGATCTAGAAAAAATAATTTCTATACACAGCCTTGTTTTCACAAGTGTTGAGTGCAGACTCAATATGTAAATTATCTAATTTCTCAAGAAGTCAAGGAAGAAATTTGCTTCTAATTTTGCTACTCTAACAGTACAAATGGAATAAATCTTAAGTAAGATTGATGAACATGGTTATCCTTTCAACGCTGAATAATAATAATAATTTAGGAACCACAAAATTAAACACCATCTTTTTCACATCACCTGACTCTGCCCTGCCTCAGCTCATCTGCTGTTGAAACCCTATTCTAAACCTTTCTCACCTCAAGACTTGACTATTCCCATGCTCCCCTGGCTGACTTTCCACCCGACATAAACTTGAGTTCATCCAAAACTCTGCCGCACGTATCATGACAAATATCTAGTTTATGGTTCATGTTAATATTTTAGAAGTAATAGTTAGTTCTTGGAAGATTAAAGCTTGACTGTGGAAAAAATGGGATGAGTGCAACCAAAGCAGATTGAAGTCTATTACACTTAAAAGGAATTGAAATCCCTCATTAGGGAGGCAGAGTTTTAATGAGATATCATGACTCTCAGTGGTCACTGATAACTGGGCAGGTTGTTAAGAAATCTGTGGGGTTTATCTTGGTCGCACCCGGCATTTAATGTACAGTGTGGTGTGTTCAACCACAGTTTGCCCATTAATTCAGATTTATCTCGTTAATTATGAATGTTACAGAATTAGATAGATATTGTAGATTACTATACAAAGTCAGCAAAGAAAAGCAGAGTTTATTTTGATTGTTTAAAACAGTGGAATCTTGTGGTTTTATTTTCCTACTGGGTAACTTTGTCTACTTTAAATAAAAAGCTACTGGTCCCTCGCCTGATTGTAACAATCTTAACTCAAGTCCCATTCACGCATTTCCCGTATTTGTTGACTTACATTAGTTTTCCTGTCCTGCAATAGCTGAATTATACAATTTCATCCTTGTTTTCAAATTGCTTTATGATCTCATCCCTCCCTATCTCTATAACCATCTCTCGCATTAAAGGTCTTCATGATATCTGTGCCTCTCTAATTCTAGTGGTAATTGCTCCATTATTGTGCTTTAAACTGACTAGGCCTTAAGTTATTCCTCATACACAAGTAATTGTTTATTTCATCATTTGTTTCGTCCTTGGGTTTTATCTAGGCTAAGAACAACATGTTGAGTTACATAACTCTAAGGTGGCATACTTCTGTTTGTGGTTCAAACAGTGAAGGTGGTACTGATGATAAATGAAGAGTACTGCACCACTTTTCCTAAAACATATTGGCATAAGTATATTAAATAAGTCATCTGAAAACACTTGCTTCATCAGCAACAATTACAATTTCCTTACACAGATTCCAATTATTATTGTTAGATTTATAAAAGTCAAATAAGCTGCATGCATCAAATTTTCTCAAACAACATAAGTGCACTGGGGTTGTATACTTTTCTGTCAACAACCTGCATTATTCCAATATTTGTTAAAATGTTTGAACAAAATTGTTATGAATTGAAATAATTAGACATGGTCAGGAACTACCCAGTGCGTAAAATATTTGAAAAGGTAACTGAGTTACTTATAGTAGCTACAGAGTATGTACAGATGACCCATCACCAATGGTAAACAATGCACAAATTTCAACAATAGCGAACAACATACAATTTTGAAGATAAGATATTGCTGAAGCAAGTGCCTTTGGAATTCAGGATTGTAGAGATTAATTTGGGAAATCATATATATATATATATTCTATATATTACACACACACACCATTTGGTCCATTGTGCACCTGCTAGCTCTCTGCAAGAGATGCAAGATCCTGAAGTGACTTGACGGGATGGATTCTGAAAGGATGCTTCCCCTTGTGGGGGAGTCTAGAACTGGGGGACAGTTTAAAAAAAAAATAGGGGTCTCCCATTTAAGACGAAGATGAGGAGAAATTTCTTCTCTCTCTCTCTGTTTGTGGAATCTTCTTCCCCAGATCAGTGGAGGTTGGGCCATAGAACATATTCAAGGCTGAGTTAGATAGATTTTGAACAAGGAGGTCAAGGGTTATTAAGGACAGACAGAAAAGAGGAATCGAGGCCACACTCTGGCTATCGATCGGAGAAGATTGTTCTGAGGGAGAGATTTCTAGCCGTGGTAAAACCGGAGGCAAAGGGTGGGCCAAGGCTAGGTCCTCCAGAGCCGGCCTCCAGTTCCCCATCGGCCGTATCCACTGGCTGTTGCGCAAGGATCACTACGCCGAGCGGGTTGGGGCCAGAGCCCCTGTCTACCTGGCTGCTGTCCTCGAGCACCTGATGGCCGAGATCCTTGAGCTGGCTGGCAACGCGGCCCGGGACAACAACAAGACCCGCATCAACCCCCGCCACCTGCAGCTCGTCATCCGCAAAGAAAAGCTCAAGCCCAGGGTGGGGTCCTGCCCAACATCCAGGCTGTGCTGCTGCCCAAGAAAACTGGACACCCCAGCAAGGTTTGTGTCTGAAGGGGCAAGATTGGAAAAAGATCAGATCAACCATAATGTTATTTAATGGCAAAGCAGACCTGAGGGGTCAAAGGGCCTTCTCCTGCTCATAATTCTTGCGTTGTGTACAATTCACCTATTCCCACTCCCCCACCTTTACCCCATAGCCCAGTAAATGTTTTTTCTTCAGGTAATTATTTAATTTCCTTTTGAAAGCCATGATTGAATTTATGACCACCACACTTTCATGCAGGGAATTCCAAATCCTAACCATTTACTGAGTAAAAAATATTTTGTCTCATGCCACCTCTGGTTCTTTTGCCAATCACCTTGAAACAGTGTCTTCTGGTTCTTGATCCTGCAATTTTGCACAGAAAGTCCAGGTATTGGTGAAAATGTCAGTTTGAGCAGGTCATGTGTGTCAACATCTGCATTCATTATCAAAATTTTGGAGTAACACTTGTTTCATTTGTGCAGGTGCTTTATATTACACTTTTGAAACCATTCATAGCATTAGCACTTGCACAACAAATAGTTAAGTATTTTTAAGAATCTTGAACAACCTTTATTTCATTAGACTCATGTTCACCTCAAGTAAAAAAATATTTTTTATAGTCATGCACGGGGTGTGGGCATTGCTGGCTAGGCCAGCATTTATTGCCCATCCTTAATTGCCCTGGACAAAGTGGTGGTGAGCTGCCTTCTTGATTTGCTGCAGTTCATGTGCTGCAGGAACACCCACAGTACTGTTAGGAAGGGAGTTCCAGGATTTTGAACTGGTGACAGTGAAGGAATGGCGATATAGTTCCAAGTCAGGATGGTGTGTGACTTGGAGGGGAACTTGCAGGTGGTGGCGCCCCAAGGCATCTGATGCCTTTGTCCTCCTGGATAGAGGTTGCTGGTCTGGAAGGTGCTGTTGAAGGAACCTTGGTGAGTCTCTCCAGGGCATCTTGTAGATGGTTCACACTGCTGCCAGGAGCGGTGAATTGTGGTGGATGGGGTGCCAATCAAGTGGGCTGTGTTGTATGGCATGGGTGTCTAGCCCCTTGAGTGTTGCACTCATCCAGGCAAGTGGAGAGTGTTCCATCACAATCCTGATTTGTGCCTTGTAGATAGTCGTCAGGCTCTCGGGAGTCAAGAGATGACTTACTCACCACAGAATTCCCAGCTTCTGCAGCCACAGTATTTATACAGAAACATAGAAAATAGGAGGAGCAGGCCATACAGCCCTTCAAGCCTGCTCCGCCATTCATTATGATCATAGCTCATCATTTAACTCAATAGCCTGCTCCCGCTTTGTCTCCATATCCTTTGATCCCTTTTGCCCCAAGAGCTATATCTAACTCCTTCTTGAAAACATACAATGTTTTGGCCTCAACTACTGTCTGTGGTAACGAATTCCACAGGCTCACCACTCTTTGGGTGAAGAAATATCTCCTCATCACAGTCCTAAATGGTCTACTCCGTATCCTCAGACTGTGACCCTATATACTGGACTCCCCCACCATCAGGAACATCCTTCCTGTATTTACCCTGTCTAGTCCTGTTGAATTTATAGGTTTCTATGAGATCCCCCTCATTCTTTTGAACTCCAGCAAGTATAATCCTAACCAACTCAATCTCTCCACTTTTGTCAGTCCTGCTATCCCAGGAATCAGTCTGGTAAACCTTTGCTGCACTCACTCTATAGCAAGAATATCCTTCCTCAGATAAGGCGACCAAAACTGTACACAATATTCCAGGTGTGGTCTCACTAAGGCCCTGTATAATTGCAGCAAGACATCCCTGTTCCTGTACTTGAATCCTCTGGCCAACATACCATTTTTTGCCTTCTTTACTGCCTGCTGCACCTGCATGCTTACCTTCAGTGACTGGTGTACGAAAACACCCAGGTCTCTTTGCACATTCCCCTCTCTCAATTTATAGTCTGCCTTCCTGGTTTTGCTACCAAAGCAGATAACCTCATATTTATCCACATTATACTGCATCTGCCAAACATTTGCCCACTCACTCAGCTTGTCCAAATCTCTGTGAAGCATCTCTGCATCCTCCTCACAGCTCACCCGCCCATCCAGCTTTGTGTCATCTGCAAATCTGGAGATATTATATTTAGTTCCCTCATCTAACTCATTAATATACATTGTGAATAGCTATATGTGCAGAAATGTTCCCCAGCATTTCTGGTATGTTATTTGGGTCCCAGCACCGATCCCTGCTGTACCCCACTAGTCACTGCCTGCCATTCAGAAAAAGACCCATTTTTTCCTACTCTTCGTTTCCTGTCTGCCAGCTCGTTTTCTATCCATCTCAATACACTATCCCTAATCCCATGCGCTTTAATTTCACACGCTAATCTCTGATGTGGGACTTTGTTGAAAGCCTTCTGAAAGTCCAAATAAACCACATCCACTGCCTCCTCCTCATTAACTCTACTAGTTACATCCTCGAAAAATTCTAGTAGATTTGTCAAGCATGATTTCTCTTTCGTAAATCCATGCTGACTCTGTCCGAGTCTGCCACTGTTTTCCAAGTGCTCAGCTATTAAATCTTTTATAATGGGCTCTAGAATTTTCCCCACTACCGACATCAGGCTGACTGGTCTATAATTCCCTGTTTTCTCTCTACCTCCCTTTTTAAATAGTGGGATTACATTAGCTACCCTCCCATCTATAGGAACTGTTCCAAAGTCTATAGGATATCGGAAGGTGACCACCAATGCATCAACTAGTACTAGGGCCACTTCCTTAATTACTCTGGGATGTAGATTATCAGGCCCTGAGGATTTATCAGCCTTCAATCCCATCAATTTCCCCAACACCATTTCCCTACTAATACTGATTTTTTTCAGTTCCTCCCTCTCACTAAGCCCTGTGTTCCCCAACATTTCTGGTATGTTATTTGTTTGCTGCTTTGTGAAGACAGAAACAAGTATGTATTTAGTTGGTCAGCTATTTCTTTGTTCCCCATTATAAATTCCCCCGTTTGTGACTGTAAGCGACCTACATTTGTCTTTACCAATCTTTTTCTCTTCACATACCTATAGAAACTTGTACAGTCAGTTTTTATGTTCCCCGCAAGCTTACTCTCGTACTCTATTTTCCCCTTCTTAATCAACCCCTTGGTCTTCCTTTGCTGAATTCTAAAGTGCTCCCGATCCTCAGGTCTGTTTTTTTTTAGCCAATTTGTATACATCTTCCTTGGATCTAATACTATCTTTAATTTCCCTTGTAAGCCATGGTTTGGCCACCTTTCCTGTTTTATTTTTGCACCAGATAAAAATAAACAATTGTTGCAGTTCACCCATGTGCTCTTTGAATGTTTGCCATTGCCTATCCACCATCGTCCCTTTCAGTAATGTTTCCCAATCCATCATAGCCAACTCGCGCCTCATACCATCATAGTTTCCTTCACCCAAACTTAGTCTCAGAATCAACTATGTCACTCTCCATTAAAATTAAGAATTCTATCATATTATGGTCGCACATCCCCAAGGGGCCTCGCACAACTAGATTGCCAATTATTCCTTTCTCATTACACAATACCCAGTCGAGGATGGCCTGTTCTCTAGTGGTTCCTCAACGTATTGGTCCAGAAAACCATCCCATTTACACTCCAGGAATTCCTCCTCTGCACTATTATTACTAATTTGATTTGCCCAATCTATATGCAGATTAAAGTCACCCATAATTACAGATGTTCCTTTATTGCATGCGTTTCTAATTTCCTGATTGTCATTCCCAACGTCACCATTACAGTTTGGGGGTCTATATACAACCACTAACGATTTTTGCCCCTTTCTCAGCTTTACCCATACAAATTCCACATTGTCGGAGCTAATATCTTTCCTTACTATTGCGATAATTTCCTCTTTAACCAGCAATGCAACTTTACCGTCTTTTCCTTTTTGTCTGTCCTTCCCAAATACTGAATATCCCCTGAATGTTCAGTTCCCATCCCTGGTCACCCTGCAGCCATATCTCCATAATCCCGACTATATCATAGCTGATTACATCTATTTGCACAGTTAATTCATCCACTTTATTGCGAATGCTCCTTGTGTTAAGGCACAAAGCCTTAAGGGCTTGCCTTTTTAACATTACTTGTCCCATTCCCGCTATTTTCCACTGAGGCACTGTTTGATTCTTGCCCTTGGTTTCTCTGCCTTTCACTTTTCTTATTCCCCTTTCTGTCTTTTGTTCTTGTCCGAGATTCCCCCTCATCTGACTCCTTGCGTAGGTTCCCATCCCCCTGCCGTCCCCAACCACTCTAGCAAATATTCCCCCTAGGACATCAGTCCCGGTCCTGCCCAGGTGTAACCCGTCCAGTTTGTACAGGTCCCACCTCCCCCAGAGCTGGTCCCAAAGTCCCAGGAATCTGAAACCCTTTCCCTCACACCATCTCTTTAGCCACGTATTCATCCGCTATATCCTGAGATCATGACTTTTGAGGTCCTACTTTTCAACTTACTTCCTAACTCCCTATATTCTGCTTTTAGGACCTCATCCTTTTTTTACCTATGTCGTTTGTACCAATGTGTACCACGACCACTGGCTGTTCATCCTCCCCCTTCAGAATGTCCTGTAGCCGCTCTGAGACATTCTTGATCCTAACACCAGGGAGGCAACATACCATCCTGGAGTCTCGTTTGTGGCCACAGAAACGCCTATCTATTCCCCTTATAATTGAATCCCCTATAGCAATTGCATTCCCACACTTTTTGCTCCTCCCCTGTGCAGCAGAGCCAATCGAGGTGCAACGAATTTGGCTGTTGCTGCTTTCCCCTGAGAGACCATTCCCCTCAACAGTGTCCAAAGTGTTATATCTGTTTTGCAGGGGAATAGCACAGGAGATTCCTGCATTGCCTGCCTAGTCCTCTTGCTCTGCCTGGTGGTCACCCATTCCCTTCCTTCCTGTGGACTCTTAGCTTGCGGTGTGACCACCTCTTTATACGTGCTATCCACGATACTCTCCACCTTACCGATGCTCCACGGTGTCCCCAGCTGCTGCTCCAGCTCCAAAACCTGGGCTTCCAGGAGCTGCAGCTGGAGACACTTTCTGCACACATGCTGGCCCCGGGTACTGGAAATCCAACATAGAGCAGGAAGAGCACACCACGGCTTTGAGCTCTCCTGCTATGACTTACCCCTTTAATTTAAATTAAACCTTTTGGAAGATACTTGATATCAAATAATATCAATTACTCTAGGGCCTTCCTTCCCTGCTCCTTACTGTTACAGAATATAGCTCTTACAAATAATAAACCACAAAATAAGACCTTAAAAACTATAAGCGATAAAAGTAGTAAATACTTACCCGACCATACTCTCAGTACTCAAAGAATCAGCTCGTTCCCTCCTCATCGAACTCCCTCGGTCATCTTTGCTCTTCCAGCTCTTCTTCAACTACCCCGCCCGTGCTCCTCTTCAACTCCAGGCTCCCCTTGCGCTCCTTTTGGCTAGGCCAGTTCAGTTTTATGGTCAATGATAACCCCCATGATGCTGATAGTGGGGGGTTCGCCGATGACAGTGCCATTGAATGTCAAGGGTTAGGTTCTCTCTTGCTGGGGATGGTCATTGCCTGGTACTTGTGTGGTGCAAATGTTACTTGCCACTTGTCAACCCAAGCCTGGATATTGTCCAGGTCTTGCTGCGATGGACACATACTGTGTCACTGTCTGAGGAGTCACGAATGTTGAACATTGTACAATCAGAAATCCCCACTTCTGACCTTATGATGCAGGGAAGATCATTGATACAACAAATGAAGATGGTTGGGCCGAGAACACTACCCTGAGAAACTCCTGCGATGATATCCTGCAGCTGAGCTGACTAACCTCCAACAACCACAACCATCTTCCTTTGTGCTAGGTAGGCCTCCAACCAGTGCAGAGTTTTCCCCTGATTCCCAGTGACCCCAGTTTTGCTATGTCTCCTTGATGCCACACTCAGTCAAATGCTGCCTTGATTTCAAGGACGGTCACTCTCACCTCACTTTGAGTTCAGCTTTTTTGTCCATGTTTGGACCAAAGCTGTAATTAGGTCAGGACTGAGTAGTCTCTGGCGGAACCCAAACTGGGTGGGATTTTCTGTGTCCACTGGTATTGGATGTGAGCAGACAATATGGCGTGATCGGTTTCACGACGGCGGTTTCACAGTTTGCGATCGGCCGCTCAGCCCAACGATGGCAAGCTGCATTCTCTGTCATTAGACATTGTAATACATCAGCATATCATTATTTGGACTGTCCGCCAGAATCGTGCCCCCCTTGCTGGATCGTCTGCACACGCTGGTGGGAAAGCATGGTGTAGAAAATGTCTTGACAAGTGTGACGTGAAGAAGTTGGGACTTACCCGCTAGGGCTTTGCTCACATCGCGGACATCCAAGCAGCAAAAGATGCTGGAGCCAGACATCAATGGCACACTGAATGAACATCCATGGCATGCTGGGTGGATTCTCATGGACATGGCTCTGCTGTGAAGCAATGCACAGAAGTTGGATATTCACTGTTGATGCTCACAACAGACGATGGTTGAGGGGGTGGGAGAGGAAGGTTAGGATCGGCTGGGAGAGGAAAAGGTGTCAGGATGGGGTGAGGTGGGGTGGGGGCTAGGGAATGAAGGTGTCTGGGGGAGGGAGAATGGGGTGGGGAAGAGGGGGTAATGGGGGAGAAGACGCCAACTTGGGAGGTAGTGTAATGAGGGTACAAGGTGCAAGAGAAGGCATGTGGAGGGGGGAGGGTATCGGGGGAAGAAGGGGTGCAGAGAGGGGAGAGAATAATGGTGGAGAAAGAAGTAAGAGTGGAGAAAGGAGTTAGAAATGTTGAGGGACTAAATGGGGAGGGAGGGAAAGGGGAGGGGGTGAAGAGGTGCAGAGTGTTGGTGTGCAGGTTAATGCGCACGGGAGGGGTCAGATGGGTCGTCAGCCTCCTGGGGAGCAAACTGAGTGTAGGCGGGGTGTCAAGAAAGGGTGTGAATGACCGAGCGCAGAGTGAGGCGGTAGGGTGGCAAGGTGAGAGTTCAACAGTAGCGAAAGGAGGGATGGTGAGGGTGGTTGGTAGGCAGACCGGAGGCAGACACAGACCCTGGGGTGTGAAGGAGTAGTTTAGGGTGGCGAATGTGGATGGGGGTGGGGTGTTCTGGAAGGAAGGGAAAGTACACATTCACCTGGACAAGAGTTGGGGCTGGTAAGTAACAGAGGGGAGGTGGAATGTGATGGGGAAGGAAATGAATGACTGGGGGAGGGGAAAGGATGGGGGGAGCAGAAGTAAAACTAAATTAGCACCATGCTGTCCAAATCGAAAGTGAAACGAGAGTTGTGGTGGGACAGATCATGTGCAGCATGGAAAGATGATCAGTGGGTGGGTGCAAATATCAGTCTGCTGAGATGGGCAACTGAGACCGAACCCCAGCAGGCAGCATTCAAAATGCTCAGGACATTGAGATGAGTGTGAAACATGAAGGATCCGCATGCGTGGGAGAGTGCTTGCAGGAGGCTCCAAAAGGCCCTGCCACACACACTTTTCCCTCCAGGGTCACTCGTGGGCTGGCTGCTTCTTCTGCGGTAACTGGTCTTGTGGGCTGCTTATTTCCACCTTTTCACTGGAGGAGGTGTCCTCTTGGTTGCAGATGAGGATGTGGATGGACCCAAGGGACTGGCTGGCTGAGGGTGTCAGTCCCTTGGTAGAGATCCCTGTGAACCAAAGTAGAGATAAGTAGTGCATGGTAGCAGAGTCAAAAGCAGGAGAGAGAGCACTCACAGTTGCATTGAGGGAGGGATGATGTGGTGCAGAATCCTCAGGTGGGTGTTTGCCGCCAACCTCACCATCGCCACGGGCAGGGTCCACATCCTCACCGGTCAACACGATGGCTTGCTCCTCGAAGTGAGTGAGGGGCCGAATGTGGGCCACTCCACGCCCGATCTGGGACCTCTCCCTGCTGATATGAGCAAGCTTCTCCTACATGAAAACAGATGGAAAGAGTGTGAGTAGGACACAAGGCGCCGCGTGGAATGTTTGTGTGGTGAGCAGCGCCATGGACTGGAATGAGGACATGAGCACCAGAGGATATGAGCCTGGAGATGTGAGGTTGTATGTGAGAATTAGTGGTGCTGTCCCTTGAGGTATGAGATCCCTGTGGATGTGCTTTGGGTTTGTGAGCGTATGAATTGAGAGTGATGAGAAGGTGAGAGTTACCCTGGTAGAATAGATGAGACCATTCATCCTACAGTGTCACTGGGTGGCTGTCCTCTGTTGCAGGGCATTGGCGCTGACCACCCCTGCGCCATTGCCTTCCAAGGCTGGTTTGCCAGAGCAGGGGAGGATGACATCACAGTGGGCCTTCAGGGCACCCAAAAGGCATTCCCAGTGACACGTTGCAAAACCTGGGGCTGCAATCTTCTTGTCTTTCATGGGCATTTTCTCTGTAGTAGTTGTAGCTTGGAAGCACTGAGATGTGTGTGCACGGCTGCACTTTAAAGATGGCGCTTGGTGTGATGAAGTGGTGAAGTGATGGGGGGCAGACAAATGAGAGCCCACCCGCCATGGAAACAGTGTGTTTCCTGGGAATGCATTGATAACATGGCAGGTTTGCGATGATATGGTGTGAAAACCCACCATCGCAGCCGATGGGTAAAACGTTGGTGCAAATCTAGGATGATTCCGCTCAGAAAGTCATTGAGCAGCTTATTGCTAAGCAAGTGCCGCTTGATAGTACTGTCGACAACACTTTCCATCACTTTGTTGATAATCAAGAGGAGACTGATGGGGAAGAATAATACAGACTCGAAATGTTAACTCTGTCTTTCTCTCCACAGATGCTGTTAGACCTGCTGGGTTTTTTCCATCATTTTCTGTTTTTGTTAATAATTAGCTGAATTGGATTTGTCCTGCTTTTTGTGGACAGAACATACCTAAGCAATTTTCCACATTGTTGGGTAGATGCCAGTGTTGTAGCTGTGCTGGAACAGCTTGGCTAGGGGTGGGCTAGTTCTGGAGCACAAATCTTCAGTACTATTGCCGGAATGTTGTCAGGGTTCCTAACTTTTACAGTATTTAGTGCCCTCAGCCATTCCTTGATATCTTGTGGAGTAAAGCGAATTGGCTAAAGACTGGCATCTGTGATGCTGGGGACCTCAAGAGGAGGCTGAGCACTCAGCACTTCTGGCTGAAGATGGCTGCAAATGCTTTAGCCTTGTCTTTTGCACTGATGTGCTGGCTCTCCCTCAGTGAGGATGGGGATATTTATGGAGCCTCCTCCTCCAGTTAATTGTTTAATTGTCCACCACCATTCAAGACTGGACGTGACAGGACTGCACAGCTTAGGTCTGATCCGTTGGTCGTGGGATTGTTTAGCTCTGTCGATGGCATGCAAGTTGACCTGCATTGTATTTTCACCAGGTTGACATCTCATTTTTAGGTATGCCTGATGCTGCTCCTGGCATGCCCTCCCCCCTCCTGCACTCTTCATTGAACCAAGGCTGATTGCCCAGCTTGATGGCAATGGTAGAGTGGGGATATGCTAGGCCATAAGGTTACAGATATTCAATTATGCTGCTGATGGCTCACACCATCTCATGGATGCCCAGTTTTGAGTTGCTCTGTCTGTTAAAATCTAACCCATTTAGCATGATGGTAGTGCCACACAACACAGGGTATCCTCAACATGTAGATGAGATTTCATCTCTGCAAGAATTGTGTGGTGGTCATACCTCCCAATACTGTCATGGGCAGATGCATCTGCAACAGGTAGACTGGCGAGGACGAGGTCAAGTATGTTTTTCCCTCTTGTTGGTTCCCTCACTGCTTGCCAAAGATATAGTCTAGCAGCTGCTATGTCCTTTAGGACTCAGCTCCATCAGGAGTGGTGCTACTGGGCCACTCTTGCTGATGGACATGGAAGTCCCCACCCTGAGTACATTGTGTGCCCTTGCTAACGTCAGTGCTTCCTCCAAGTGGTGTTCATATGGAGGAATATTGATGCATCAGCTGTGGGGTGATGGTAGGTGGTAACCAGCAGGTAGTTTCCTTTCCCATGTTTGACCTGATGCCAAGAGACTTCACGAAGTCCAGAGTTGATGTTCAGGGCTCCGAGCGTAACTCCCTCCTGACTGTATACCACTGCCGGGTCTGTCCTACTGGTGGGACAGCAAAACTCAGGAATGGTGGTGGTTGTGTCTGGGACAGAGCCATACTCACTAAATCATACCTGACAGACAATGTAAGCCTGTTGCTTGACTTGTCTGTGGGACAGCTCTCCCAATTTTGGCATAAGCCCCCAGATGTTAGTAAGGAGGACTTTGCAAGGTTGACAGGGCTGGGTGTGCCGTTGTCATTTATGGATGCTTAGGTCAATGTCTGGTCAACCATCCGATTTCATTCCTCTTAGGCTTCATAGCAGTTTAACACGACTGACTGGCTTGCTAGTCTATTTAAGAGTGCATTTATGAGTCAACCCGATTGCTGTGGGTCTGGAGTCACATGTATACCAGGCCAGGTTAGGACGGCAAATTTTGTGAACCAGATGGGTTTTTACGACAATTGCTAACAGTTTTTTTACTTTCACCATTTGACCAGTTTTTAATTCCAGATTTATTACTTGAACCTGAATTCCACTAGCTGCCCTGGTGGGTTTCAAACCCTTATCTCCAAAGCATTAGCCTGGGCCTCTGGATGACTACGCACCCCGCCCGCCCAACCAGCTCCCCCTCCCTAATATTTATTATGGGCCTAGTACAGATGAAACAGATGGCATTCAGGTAATCTTATAAAACTTTCTAAACAAACTGATTCTTTAAGTTTTGACCTCCATGTTACAATACAGCACCGACAAAAGGATGTAGGACAGCATCATATGACATTTTAATGTCAGTCACACCAGACACTGAATATAGTTCTAACTATGAAGTAGGTAGTGTTTTTAAAATTCGACATTTTGACACATATGAAATAGGATCTGTGTTATATATTACATAAACAGAAAACATAGGGGGAATGTATGTTTGACACAAGTTAACCCACTATTATTCCAATTTTGTTTAAACCAACAGTTCCCAGTTTGTAGCCATAGATTAATAATCCAGGATATTTCAGCAATTGTTATTATTTCAGTACTTCAGTCTACTCCCTAATATTTTAGATCACAATAACTGCTTAGGTTCTTTAACGATGCATGGTCAGCATTTTGAGCATTTTTGTCTTCAATAACTGAGCAAACACTTTGTAAGTAAAGCATACATTTTCCCCATTTTTGCCAGCTTTGGTGCAACTTCTTTCTACAACTGCCTTAAGTCTCAAGGAGAGTGACACGTGGACTTTTTTTTGTCATTTCACTGCTTTACATTTTCTTTGTGCAATGGCAAGCTAAGGAGCACATCACCAGAGGATTATATCTGCCAACCGGTGAACAGAGACTTTTAATATCATCCATACATGCTAAATTAAATCTAGGTCCTGGAGATGAAGGGTGATGCACCATCATGTTAACAAAATATATCCAAGAAATTAACAAAAATTGAAAATGATGAGACGAACATCAAATACAAGGTTCTGAATTGATATTGATAATGAGATGTCCAACAAACATTGACAAGTTTGTTTCAGCAACATTTTCATATTTAATGTTGTCTCTTATATTTCACTCTGTGTAAGCTCTATATGGAGGGACTGTTATTTTTCATTCAGACTTCTTGCTTTGGCTAGAATTATTTATTTGATTGTGGTGACAGGGAAAGGGAAATGGGTCCTGTGCCTACAATACTCAAGCGTACCTCCTGACAGGTTGACCAAAGAACAACGTTGCCGTCTGTGGAGATGTCCATGGGATGGACCATCCTGCCCTCCTGACAGAGGATAGCGTTGACGAGGGCAAGAAAATGGAGGAAAAATGTGTTACAAAATAAACTACACTTAAACAGAAAAAAATAGTGAATAATTCCATAACAAGGGGAAAACATTTTCTTTTATTCAGTGGAATTACTACATCTCCTGTCATGCAGTTATAATTTAACTGAGCAAACACTTTGTAAGTAAAGCATACATTTTCCCCATCTTTGCCAGCTTTGGTGCAACTTCTTTCTACAACTGCCTTAAGCCTCAAGGAGAGTGACATGTGGACTTTTTTTTTTGTCATTTCACTGCTTTACATTTTCTTCGTGCAATGCAATCCAGCCAGTGGTTTTAACTATCTTAAACAAATTCCCACAGCAGTTTGGCTTATTTGAACCAAAGTGCTGTGAATAATATTATGCAGCTACCCAGCAAACTGGTCATAATACAGTCACTCCCCCCAGAATAAGATAAGTTGAAACTGCCAACAATACAACATATGTTTCACAATGCTTGGCAGAATATTCAGTTTGTATTTAAATCACTTGCACTTTTTTTTTTAAAAAGGGTAGATTAGACATTCAAAATTTACATTTCTTTTCAATGCACAAAATATTATTCAATGATCAAGGTCAGTGTAAGAATTATCTGTGTACTGTATTTTAATGGAGGATACTTTGACAAACAGGTTTCTGACTCCAAATGACTTCCAAGTCCAAAAAAGTTGAACTTAATTCTTCATCAAAAACAAGAACATTTTTTGTTCAATAATCTGAAATGTTTCTAATTTTTTTCCTCCTCAAAATCATGCCATTAAGAGAGAGAAGTTATTTTTCTGAGGCTTCACAAACATTTTGTAAACGTAGCTATAATGCTATGTTAGTTTTTTACTTCTATCTGAATCAGTCAGTCACAAACATGAAAACTGGGCAAGATGCATGAAAAAAAGTTAGGAGAAATCATTAATCATTAAATGATCAAGAGGACTGAAGCATCATATTTGTAATCTTGAAACAAACATTTAAATCAAACAGAAATTATTTTGTGACCAACCTAAGTATTCGGCTACATGCATTTGAGTCAGTGAAAGAGAAATCTTTGCCATGATGGTATACCAGAATAAAACCTGGTTATATGATAAATCTGCTAAATATTGTAATATATGGAACACCTGACCAATACTCACTGAAAGTTTATGATGTGCTATATATCACAATCCTTGTGCTAAAATTGCAAAACACTTATTAAAATTATAAATGTACCCAGAGTTGAAGTTTGAAACTAAATCTCAAGACAATAGATTAATGAAAAGTTTATCACTATAAAACCATACCTGTGTCAGCACTGGTTTGGCTACAAATGCCACTGCTGTTTGGTACCATTACTGCTGAAGAGGCTGCAATTCTTGAATGATGGTTAGAATGCAAGCTATTTCCCAAAGTCATTGCAGACTGATGAAGTAGCCCACAATTTCCATTACCATGGAGCTGTCCGACTAACCCAACAAATTGATTGTTTGGGCCCTGACAACTGTGAATTAAATTAGTACTTGTATTTTGGCAAGAAATACCGTCCGCTCTTGATAGATTTTGAGCTGATAGGTTATGAATGGAACCCGAGTTCAGGCTGGTATTTGAGAAGTTATGTTGGCTGGAGGAACAAGAAATACCTGTTGTGGAACTACCACAGCTAGTACTGTTATTACCACTGATTTGAGAACTTTGTGAACTCATAGACTGAAGTAACTGAGACATGGTGTTATTCATAGTTACGGATGAATTTTGTCCTTGTTTCCTTAGAGTGTCAATCACAGACTTTGGGACTCCGGAGTTGCCCATCTGAGATTGTTTTAGCATACTCAATACTGTGGGGGTTGCTTGCTTCCGTTTCCTTAAAGGATCCTTTTGCTGTGCCATTAGCTTGTCTCTCAGTGCTGCACGTCCACTCTGACCTTCATTAACTGAAAGAAGCATGTTGGCAGTTGGCGGAAACATGGTATTTAAAGTGCTGTGTCCTTCACTATTGCCACCACTGCCAACTCCACCACTACTGTTACTACCAGACAGTTTGTTTTGATTAGCTAGCTGTGCTTTGGCTGCTGCTGAAAGTAAACTGCTTGCTGGAAATGAGGCAGCATTATGCTGATTCAAAATTTGATTTAAGGGCATTCCTAGCAAACCTGGCTGACCCTTTTGTTGTTGTACGTTTCCAACAGATACAGATGGAAACAAAGGGTTACTTTGAGGATTTAGAACATTGTTCATTCCAACCAACAATGGATTAGGAATATCTTTGTATTGATGAAGAAGCCCATCAGGCTTGGTGGATGGACTAGATGGCATAGATGGTCGTGGAGAACCCATAGATGACCTTGGTGACCTTGGAGGAACCTTTATCCCACTGCAGCTTGACTGAGGACCTGCAGGTGGCATCATTAAACTTCCATGATCAGAGGATGTAGATGATGACCTTGATCTCTGTGGTGATGCTTCAATTCTTCCCATGACAGGTCCCATCATGTGTACAGGGGAGGTGACCGGAGCAGGAGATACAGATGTGGATGTTGAATGTTGAACCCTTGGTACATGAGTTCCATGGTTTACAGGGCCAGGCTTAACAGTTGGCAATGGTAGGTTGCTTGGCAAAGGGACAACAGCAGGAGGCATGTTTACATTCATCATAGGTACCTGAGAGTGCATGGTTGTCGGGAAATTAGATGTGTTCATAAGTACTGGGTTAGGTTTACTTGGTATGGGGTCAAGGATGCCTAATGGATCCTTTTCAGAGGGCAATGGCTTTTTCTGGAGAGCACATGATGTTGGAGCTCCTTGGGGAGGTTTGTGAAACATAATTCTTGGCATGTCAATGTTTGATGAATAATTACAAGATGGTTTTTTCATTACAGGACTTTTTGTAGTCATTGTTGGTGAAAGAGGTATAGAAGTCCTACCAGCCAGAGCGCAGGATGAGTGGGATGAAGAATTTTGCATCAGAACTGTGGGTGGGGAATGAGGAATTCTATTTACGTGAATAGGACTGGAGTTCGGCCCAGCATGAAAGCCTGGATTACTTCTCGTAAAGACATCGGGGCTTCCCACTGTATCAGTCCTCGGAGATATAGAACCATCTCCATAGATTTGTGATCCTGATGATGCTGGACTGGATAAACCACCGTGGCTTCCACGATATGGAGACTTCTGCCCTTGATCACTGCTACCCAGTCTCTGCCTGGAATAACCGTGAAGTTCCTGCTGGGGACTTCCACACATTTCCTGTTGATAAATCCTTGTCACGGCATTTGGACCCCCTGTCATCAATTTAGGCAGAAATGTATTCTTATAGTCTGGCACTGTGGAATTCGCCATTACTTCTTGTGATTTATTTCTCACTGCTCTTGGAGTTGCAGCTCGTGATTGTACCATAGGAGTTCCACCTTAAAAAACAGAAAAGTAGGTCAATCATGTGGAAGAACAATGTTCAGAGCAGGAAAAGACCACTCACCCCATTACTCATAGTCCTCCTTCACCATGTTTTGATCTTTACTTTGAGGAACACTATGCTTTTTCTCTAGAAAAAACTTATATCTCTATAGTCCTAATGATCCAGCTCCTTTTTAAAAATTTTAATTGACTCTGAATAAATTGCCTTCTCTGGGAGTCTATTTTAGCAAAGAGGATGGGAGAAAGAGGTATTACAATTGGCCTCAAAGCTAAAGAGATTTGAGTGCAAGGAGTTTTGAGAGAAAGAAAACCAGCCAGAATTCTCAGTCATGATTGTTAGACAGCAGTTCCTATTTGAACTGTGGGTGCACAGATACCATTCTAAGGACAAGGTTGTGCTTGGCTGTGATAACATTTTTTTTTATTGGTTCATGGAATGCCCATCCCAAATTGCTCTTGAGGTGGTGGTGGTGAGTTGCCCTCTTGAACTTCTGCAGTCCATCTGGTGAAGGTACACCCACAGTCCTGTTAGGAAGAGAATTCCAAGGTTTCTGACGCAGCAAAAATGAAGGAATGGCAATACTGTCCCAAGTCTGGATGGTGTTGCAGGTGGTGGTGTTTCCATGCCTCGGCTGCCCTTGTACTTCTAAGTGGTAGAAGTTTGGAAGCTGCTGTCAAAGGTGGCTTGGTGAGTTGCTGCAGTGCATTTTGTAGATGGTACACACTACTGCCACTATCATCAATTTAGGCAGAAACGTATCCTTATAGTAGTGGAGGGAGTGGACATTTAAGGTGATGATTGGGGTGCTGATCCATTAGGCTGCGTAATCCTAGACGGTGTTGAGCTTCAAGAGTTGTTTGGAGCTGCACTCATTCAAGGCAAGTGGAGAGCATTCCATCACACTCCTGACTTGTGCCTTGCATATGGTGGGCCAAGCTTTGGGATCAGGAGGTACATTACTACTGCAGAATTCCCAGCCATACTTGAATATTCTACTGACATTTATTACACAGGCATATACATGAAGAATGATCACTTGATTGAGGAACTGGATGGCTGCTGCTACAACTTCCTATGCAGCAGAGGAACATGTGTAGGCCATTTAGACCAGAGCATGTTCTGCCATTCGATGAGATCCAAAATGAATATGCCCACCTTTGCCCTATAACCCTGAGTTCCTCTCGATTAAGAAAAAATTAACAATATCAATTGTAAAATTAACAATTGACCTCGCATCAACCGTCCTTTGTGGAAGAGAGTTTCAAACTTCTACCACTTTTTATGTCTTCACATTATTTCCTTAGTTTTTCCTTATTTCACTCCTGAAAGGTCTGGTTCTAACTTTTAGATTATGCCCCTTGGTCCTAAAGTGCCTTAACTAGCAAAATTAGTTTCTCCCTTAAGCTTCTAACTTCGGGGGTCTATAACCCACTTTATTTAATCCCTCCCCATAGTTTAAACCTTGGGCGTTCAAGTTTCATTCTAGTAAATCTATATTGTACTCTCTCCATTGCCAATATATCCTTCCTAAAGTGTGGTGTCCAGCACTGCTTGCAATATTCCGGGTGTGGCCTTACCAGGGGTTGGTATAGCTGAAGTATAAATTCTACCCCCTTGCATTTTATTCCTTCAGATGACGGTCAGCATTCTATGAGCATTTTGATTATTTTCTGCATCTGTTGTTGGCATTTTGACATATTATGTACTAGGATCTGCCCAGCCCCCAAATCTCTTTGGGCCTCCACTCTTTCAGCTTTTTACTGTTTTGAAAACAACCTGTTCTATCCTTTTTGGGTCCCAAGTAAGTGATCTCACATTAACCTATATTAAAATATATTTACCATAGTTTTGCCTATTCACTTAATTTTACACTTCAATCAACACTACTTATAAAAGCACCCACCTTTGTGTCATTGACAGATTTGGAGATGGGGCTTTCTATCTCATCATCTAAGCTGTTAACGAATAGAAGAGGCCCCAAACAGAGATCCTTGTGGGGCAGAAGCTAAAAGCAAAATACTGCAGTTGCTGGAAATCTGAAATAAAAACAGAAAATGCTGGAAAAACTCAGCAGGTCTGACAGGATCTGTGGAGAGAGAAACAGAGTTGTTTCCAGTCTGTATGACCCTTTTTTAGAGCTAAAGAGAAGTACAAATGTAATTAAATTTATACTATTTAAGGAGGTGGAGCAGGTGAAGCTGGAAAGAAGGCCTTAAGCAGTATAAATGTAATCAAATTACTACCTCTCTTTAGCTCTGAAGAAAGGTCATATAGACTTGAAATGTTAACTCTGTTTCTCTCTCCACAGATGCCATCAGGCCTGCTGAGTTTTTCCAGCATTTTCTGTTTTTATTCCTTGTGATCAGCACTGCTCAGGTCCTACCAACTAGGGCACCTACCCATCATCTCTACTCTGTCTCCTTCCACTCAGCCAATTTCCCAACCAGATCAATAGCATGCCTTCAGTTTCATGAATTTCACCTTTTGCTAATAGTTCTTATGAGGGACTTTATGAAATGTCTTCTAGAAGTCCATGCAAATAACATCCATTGGCATTCCCAATGCCATACCCCTAATCACATCACAATCACAACATGAGTTACAATTGCCAGGAAAAGTTGGAGGGGGACATTAAAACAGAAAAACTAGGCAGAAAAAGAAAATACACCAACTATTTAGCTAAAGTAACCAGAGCAGATTAGCAGTCAAAAGATTCTTAAAAAGTACAAGTCAGGGAAATAAACGACCAATGTAAAACTTTGATTTACAGCAGCAATGGAGACTATCTGACAAAAATGATCAACACTTTTCCAAAAAGAAAACGATCAGGTAATTTGATTTAGGATATTCTATTTTTGGAAAGTTGATAGCATAATGGAAGAGTGAGAAAAGCAAATTTGGAACAAAATTGTACTACAAAAGCTGACAAAACCAAGGCCTTAAAATAACTAATTTACTTTAATTAAGTGCTTTCCTCCAGTTTGCCAGCAATAGATATCACACTGGTCACTTGCCTTCACAGATCTTTAGCTGGACAAACAAATTGCAGATATTCCTATACTCCTATCTGGCAAAAAAAAAACAACGGAATGGATATCGCATTCAGTCAATCCATCAATTTAGGTACAGGAGGCTACTGATTATCCTAGAGGTCACGAGTTCAAATCCCACAGTGGCAAGTTGCAAAATGAATACAATACATTGGGTAACTTGTGGGTTTTGCACCAGGAAAATGAGCACAAAAGCTGCTGGATTGTTTCAAAAACCCAGTTGGTTCACTTATGTTCTTCAGGGAAGCCAAACTGCCACCACTATCCAATTTGGTCTTCATGCGGCTCCAGTCAATTATACAGTTGATTCCTAATGCCTCGGGGCAACAAACAATGGGCAATAAATACTAGTTTGCTAGAGCCACATATCCCAAGAAAAAATTTAAAATTAGGGACATTTTACTGTCACTTATTCCTCCAAGTGGAGGAAATGAACATTTGAAAATAAACAATTTCAAAACTGTGCAACATCAGGCAACCTTGGGATTGAAAATGCAGAATCTGGAATTTCTCAAACTTAATTATACTATGAAATTTTCTTCAATTCCAAACAAGTGAAAACATGTAACTGCAATAACTAATTTTTAAACTGACGGAAAATTAAGTTTTCATATAGTATCAGCTATTAATAATTACATGCTTGGGAGTTTAAAAATCAAGAATGTGGACAGCAATGCAGATTGTGTAGTGTCCATAGTGTATCATGAAAATCTGGAGAAGAATACTAGGTTATTGTTAATAGAATATAAACTAATATCACTAAAGAAATAGGGTAAAACAAATAAGTGAAAATATAACACTATGTAGCTTCTGGATAAAGTAAATCTTACACACTCAAAACAAGTCAGATAATATTACAGTTTTTGGAAACTTACTTGTTCCACCTCCTGGGCTGGTTAGAAGCAGGGAAGGATGTGGTGTCTCAATACTTTTATGTAGTGTAGCTACTGCAATTATTTTCCGTTTATGGATGCAAAGTTTTGTCAGATCTTCATCAGCTTTGACATCCTCTGCTGTTCTTTGTTTCACAGTTGCTCCAGGATCAAATGTGAACACCTAAAAACAAGACAGCACTTCTGTTGTTACTATAGAGTTCCAAATTTAGTATTAGATTTACTATTGCCCTCAGAGGGAAAAGTAAATTACTTGGGGACATTGTCACTTTATGCATCCTGTACAACCATTGAGGCAATCTTCTCCCACTCCAATGCAGGTGTGCTTGTGTAAAGGGCCCCCTTTTTTTTCCCATTGAACAAATCTCAGAGGGCTGCAGGCAATGTGACAAAGCATAAAAATCTTTAACCCAACAGCCGTAAGCTAATAACTTCCTGTTGAGTAAGGGAAATCTAGTTCCTATGCTATCCAGCCTGAGTATTAATCAACTAAAGTCAAATTATACAATCTGTAAAAGCAAATGGACACCGATCTGGCACAGATTTCCACAGTCAATTGATACAACTGCTCTAAAGGGGACCAGGTCAGAGGAAACATCAATGGTTTACTTGCATGGTAGCTTTGTATGTGGAGCTTAAGCTTTTGTTTAAAAACAAAGTGGAGATGACCACTTCTATACTATGTAATCTAATATCTTTCCTTATTGGCTTATCTTCCACATACAATTAGGATTATGTCAAAGCAGTACAAAAATTAATGCTCATGTCCACTTGTAGGACAGCTACACCAAAATGCTAGTTATTCTGAGCTCTGGATATGATCGACGATGTTTGGTGAAAACATTTCAAGTACTTCCTTGCAGATAATTTCAAGAGGAACTTGACTCATGGAGTGCCCACAGCACAAATGAATTGACTGAAACGTCCCTGGTGGTTGCTGTTTTGTAAGATAAATTTATGTTAAAAATTGTCCTCAGGATATGGATGACACCAGAAAAGTTACATTTGCTCTAAAAAAGTGGCAGTGGGCTGCTTTCTTGACCTGCTGCAGGTCCTTATGATAATGGTGCTTTCACGTTAGGTACGCAATTCTAGGATTTTGATCCAATGATGAATACCACTAAGTGAAAGTACCCTCAAATACTTGTACTTCCAGATGGATAAAGGAAAGGCTTGCATTGATGTACCATCATCAGGATGTCTCTAAGTGCTTCATTGCCAATAAAGAAATTTTGAAGCATAATTGTGGTTATAATGAAGGGAAGCACGACAGACAATTTGCACTCAATGAGAACTCCACAGTAATGAGATGGATGATCAGGCAATTTTTTGTAAAGTAATGTTGGTTCCGTGGTAAATATTGTCTGAAACAGAGGAACTCTCCTCTTTTTTCAAATTGTGCCATTGATAGGTTGATTTGATTGATGCTTAAACTACAATCTACATTAATCGAATTTTCCCAGCCATTCAAGCGTTATCAGAAACACAATGATTTCCTAGTCAAAAAGGAAAGAGAACAGCAGAATAGGAAAGAAAAAGAGTCACCAAGCCATTTAGAGTTTTCAACCAGATGTTTCGATTCTAGTCACAGATTATAAACAATCTCTTGTAGGTTGTTTTCAAATGCATCTCTGGGCAAACTTACTTGTTTAAAAATAAATAAGCAGCAGCAATGTGTAAGACAACTATGCAAAACATTGGGCCTATCCATTGATGAAGCTGTTCTCTGGATCCGTCAGCTGGGGAGCCTCTTCTAGATCACACCTTTCAGTGTAGGGCAGGGAAAAATACATCCTATGTGGTGTTCTGCACTATGTCCCCTGGCCCTTCACTGTGGCTTCTCAATTTTAAAAAAGTCACATGGCTAACCAGAGTTTTCAGTATTTTGCTTTTGTATTTTCTCCAAATCTGAGCTGGTTTGTTAACTCAGTCCATGTGTTTTCATCTAGGAAGGTATGCCACTCTGTAAAGGAGATAAAGGCACAGACTGAAGCCTCAATTTGCACTCCATGGTTTGATCTGGGCTATGATGTTATACAATACCCAGCTCCTGAACAATTTGTCTTCAGAAAATTAAGTGTATATCAGTGACTGTAACGTGAACATGTTTTAATTACAGTGGTTTTATAAAGAGCCTTGCATTAGCACTAAAAAATATGCTTTTTGCTTTTGGATTAGTAAGTAAAATTAAGCCTGAACCACCTTTGAGATTGCAGCATTTAAACAAGAAAATTCTGGAGTGTTCAGCATAAGACAACAACAATTTGTGCTTATATAGCACCATTAGCTTAACAAAACATCTCAGGGCACTTCACAGTAGGGTGATAAAGCAAAATTTGACACTGGACCAAATAAGATGTTAGGACAGATAATCAAAAGCTTGATCGAAGAGATAGGTTTGAAGAAGAGTCTTGAAGGAGGCAAGAGAGGAAGAGGCACAGAATGGTTTAGGGCAGGGATTCTACAGCTTAAAGCACAGCAGCCAATGGTGGCGCAAATAAAATTGGGAATGTGCAAGAGGCCAGAATTGGAGAAGTGCAGATATTACAGAGGGTTATGGGGCTTGAGAAGATTCCAAAGATAGAGAGTGGTGAGGCCATGGAGGGAACAAAAACAAGGATGAGGATTTTAAAATCAAGGTGATGGTAACTTAGAGCCGACGTAGATCAGTGAGTTCAGGGTGATAGCTGAACAACTTGGTGTGAATTATGATGTGGACAGCAGAGTTTTGGATAACCTCAAGTTTACAGAAGGTAGAATGTGGGAAGCTAGCCAGGAATGCATTGGATAAATGTAAACAATTTGTTCATGAAAAAGACAGTTATTTTTTTTTTACTTCTTCCTGATAGGAAGGGTTGACTGTCTAACAGACCTGCATAGGCATAATCAAGGTTGTTCCATGTTCAGCAGCTAAGTGGCTGTGGCAATGAGAGATAGGGCCTCCCTTTCCAATTATTCCTTCCTGTCTAATCTTGGCTTTGTGCTATAACTGAAGATCCAGCTAAGTATTTTTCATAACTTCTTTATTAATCTGACAATATGAAAGATGCATTTGCAATAAAATGTTACCCTATCCAGTAACTCCGGAGACTGCATGCTAATACATTGTCTAATACACTGACTAATTACCTGAGCTACACAGGCAAGTTGTAGAGGAAACTCTGCAACCTATTTGGACATAGTTGGTCTGTAGTATATAAAATATTTACATTTGTAATGGATAATTAAATGCATGCTTTTCTGGTATGGTTATTGTATGATAAATGCAACTAATTAGCTGTCAAAGATGAGAAATATTTCCAATTTCTTATTACCTTTGAAAGAATAAGAGGACACTCCAAGCCACACTTGCAAGTTCCATCGGTAAGTAGATATGTTTTAACTTGCTCAATGCAGGCCAACACTGAGCCACTTGGGCTGAGGATAAAAGGAAAAACAAAGATAATGTAAAGTGCTGCATATAAAAGAGTGACAACAGAGCTGAATGGCGAGCTCATTCAACAGTTCAATAATCGACACGAGAACATAAAATCCTTTGTTTGCAAGCTAACTACGCACATCAGAACAGAACTGCATTTTAGATACCAGACATAACCTTTCTTTAAAAAAATTCATAATTAGTATTGATGTTTCAACTGAATGAACCACAACACTTTGTCATGAATAGCAAAGTGTACTTGCACTTACGTAGCAAATTTTAACAGTGTTATACGATACTTTCAAATGGAAATTGGATCAGGCCAAAATAGGTGTTGAAGGAACTTTAAAAGTTGGTGAAATGTGTAGAGATGACAGGGGCTGGGAGAATTCCAGAACACAGGTTGAAATGATAAAGCTCTGCCATTGAAGGAGAGGGGGATGAACTTGCTGTAGATAAGCAATAGAAGATTGGAGATTGAGTGTGTGCAAGAAAAAGTTGCAGAGGTTAGGTAGAAGGAGGTTTAAAGCAATAACAATTTGTAAATAAATCAATGTACTGGGGAAATACGTCAGTGCAAGGGAAGGTAGATAAATTTGACTGGACATGCAATTGAATTTTTGATGATGTAACAGAGGTTTGATGAAGGGAATGCAATGGATGTTGCCTTTGTGGATTTTTAAAAGTGTTTGACAAAATACCACAGGAACAGAGGGACCTGAGGGTGCATGTGCATTGATCTTTGAAGATTAGCAAAATATATGAGATCTTGGGCTTCATAAATATAGGCACTGAGTGCAAAGCAAGGAGGTTATGCCAAACCTTTATAAAGGTCTGGTTAGTCTTCAACTGGAGTATTGCATCCAGTTCTGGTCACTACATTTTAGGAAGGATGTGAGTCATTGAGAGGATGCAGAAGAGATTTGTCAGAATGGTTTAAAAGATGGGAGATTTCAGTTACAAGGTTAGATTGGAAAAGTTGGAGGTCTTTCTTTTTGGAGCAAGGGAGATTTCATAGAAGTGAACACGATTATGACAGGTTTGAATAAAGCAGACAAGGAAAAACTGGTCCCATCAGCTGACAGTACAAAGAACAGGGGACACAGATTTAAGGTTTTGGGCAAGAGATGCAGCTGTAAATGTGAGGAATAATGTTTTTACACAGTGAGTGATAATGACCTCGAACTTAATGCCGTTAAGAATGGTGGATGCGGAAACAATCACTGATTTCAAAAGGAAATTGGATGAGCATTTGAAGGAAATAAACCTGCATGCTCCATAGAGAGCCAGCATGGTCTCGAAGGGCTGAGTGGCCTCCTTTGTTAATACCTCTATGCATTAAGTTCTTATTCCTAAGTGTAAAAGATATAGTTGTCTACAAAATTGAAATGCCAAATCTGTAGAATGTAAAGGACAAGTGACTAAAAGTTCAAACAGTGGTTAAATAGCACAAATCACTTGAAACAATTGCATAGTGCACGGAATAATAAGAAAAAAAAAATAATTTATCAACCTGTAATCATGAGGAACCTATTCCCTCTTCACCTTCACACTCAGATAAAAAAAGTTGAATTGGTGCAGTTGAAAATTATCCCTGTTCATTTCCTCGACAAACACTTCCTGTTTGTCAGTCAATTGTTCTATTGAAAATTCCAGATGATGGCCGTTCAATGTTACTTTTTTGACTGCACAACTTTAAATGCAATCCTGTTACATTCACACTAAATGCAAAAAATGGGCTTGTTCAGGGCCTTATACCAAACAAATTTTTGCACATACATCAGACCAATGCTGTTAGTGTGATCTGATGACAGCCATGGTTCCACTATTTTCAGAGCACAAAATCATTGTGCATTTGTGAAGCAAAAACCTTAATTACTACAATATCCTGGATTTGGCACAGCAACAAAGTCTTCCATCCATCCCCCCTCCATGGTGACAAATCCTTCAGCATGCCCTGGTCTTGCTCTCTGTAACCCTATTCATATCTTTTAAAAAAAGTATCCTTTCATGGGATGTGGGTGTCGCTGGCTATGCCAGCATTTATTGCCCATCACTAATTGCCTTTAAGATAATGGTCAGCCACCTTCCTGAACCGTTGCAGTCTGTCTGATGTAGGTAAACCCAAAGTGCAGTCAAGAAGTGAGTTCCAGGATTTTGACCCAGTGACAGTGAAGGAACAGCAATATAGTTCCGAGCTAGGATGGTGCGTGGTTTTGAGGGGAACTTGCAAGTAGTGTGGTTCCCATGCATCTGCTGCCCTTGTCCTCTGGTAGAGGTCGCAGGTTTGGAAAGTGATGCGGAAGGAGCCTTTGTGAGAGGCTGTAGCACACTTTCTATGACACACTGCTGCCACTGTGCGTCGGTGGTGCAAGAAGAGAATGTTTAAGGTGGTGGGGTGCCAATCAAGAAGGCTGCTTTGCCCTGGATGATTTCAAGCTTCTTCAGTGTTGCTGGAGCTGCACTTATTCAGGCAAGTGGAAAGTATTCCATCACACTCCTGGCCTGTGCATTACAGATGGAGAACAGGCTTTAGGGAGCCAGGAGGTGAGTTACTCTGCACAAAATTCGCAGCCTCTGGCCTGTTCTTGTAGCCGCAATATTTATGTGGCTGGTCCAGTTCAGTTTCTGGTCAATGGTAAGCTCCCAGGATGTTGATAGAGGGGGAATTAGTGATGATAATGCCACTGAATGTCAAGGGGAGATAGTGAGATTTTCTCTTTTTGGAGATGGCCATTGCTTGGCACTTGCTACTTGTCACTTATCAGCCCAAGCTTGAATGTTGTCCAGGTCTTGTTGCATATAAGCACAGACTTCTTCAGTATCTGAGGAATCACAAATGGTGCTGAACATTGTGCAATCATAAGTGAACATCCACACTTCTGACCTTTTAATGAAGGGAAGGTCATTGATGAAACAGCTGATGGTTGCGCCAAGGACATTATCCTGACGTGCTTCTGCAGTGATGCACTGGAACTGAGATAAAATTGACTTCCAGTGACCACAACCATCTTCCTTTGTGCTAGGTATGACTTCAACCAGAGGAGAGTTTCCACGCTGATTCCCATTGACTTCAATTTTGCTGCAGCTCCTTGGTGCCACACTCAGTCAAATGCTGCCTTGAGTTCTAAAGTAGTCACTCTCACCTCACCTCAAGTTTAGTTCTTTTTTCCATGTTTGAACCAAAGCTGTAATAAGTTCAGGAACTAAGTGGCCCTGGCAGAACCCAAACTGAATATCAGTGAGCAGGTTATTGCTGAGTAATTGCTGCTCGATAGCACTGTTGACATCCCCTCCCATCACTTTACTGATGATCAGGAGTAGAATGATGGGGCAGTAATTGCCTGGGTTGGATTTGTCCTGCTTTTTGAGGACAGAACATACCTGGGCAATTTTCCACATTGCTGGGTAACTCTTTCGAGTACAAACACGTTTCCATCTGTTCCTATTCATATGAAGTTACATTGTTTCATAGTTTGCCATGGTGAGATTTGAACTCTTGATCTTGGGGTTACAAGCCCAGTACCATAACCACTTGGCTATCATACCAGAACTCACATTGCTGGGTAGGTGCCAGCTCTGTGGCTGTACTGTAACAACTTGACTAGGGACGCGGCAAGTTCTGGAGCACAAGTCTTCAGTGCTATTGTTGGAATGCTGTCACAGCCCATAACCTTTGCAGTATCCAGTGCCTTCAGCTGTTTCTTGAAATCAGGTAGGTTGAATTTAATTGGCTGAAGACTGGCATCTCTGCCTCAGGGGGAGGCAGAGACGGATCAACCATTTTTGGCTGAGGATGGCCGCAAACGCTTCAACCTTATATCTTTTGCACTGATATGCTAGACTTCCCCATCATTAAGTATGGGGATATTTATGGAGCCTCCTCTTCCGGTGAGTTGTTTAGTTGGTCACCATTCACAACTAATATGGCAGGATTGCAGAGCTGAGATCTGATTTGTTGGTTGTCGGATCACTTAGTTCTGTCTATTACATGCTGCTTCTGCTTTTTGGCATGCAAGTAGTCCCGTGTTGTAGCTTCACCATGTTGACACCTAATTTTAGGATACTTGGTGCTGCTCCTGGCATGCCCTCCTGCACTCCTCATTGAAGCAGGGCTGATCATCCAATTTGATGTAAATAGTAATGTGGGGTATATGTTGGGCCATAAGGTTACAGATCAAATACAATTCTGCTGCTGCTGCTGGCCCACAGTGCCTCATGGGTGCCCAGTTTTGAGTTGCTAGATTTGTTCGAAATCTATCCCATTTAGCACGGTGGTAGTGCCATACAACACAATGGAGGTTATCCTCAAATTGAAGACAGGACTTTGTCTCTACAAGGACTGTGTGGTGGTCACTCCTAATCAGACTGTCATGTGCAGATGCATGTGCGACAGGTAGATTGGTGAGGATGAGATCATATTGGCTTTGTCCTCTTGATGGCTTCTTCTTCACCTGCCACAGACCCAGTCTAGCAGCTATGTTCTTTAGGGTTCAGCCAGCTCGGTCAGGAGAGGTGATACTGAGCCACTCTTGGTGATGGACATTGAAGCCCCCCCCACCCCGAGTACATTCTGTGCCCTTGCCACCTCGTCAGCGCTTCTTCCAAGTGGTGTTCAACATGAAGGAGTAGTGATTCATCAGCTGGGGGCTCTAGGGGGGTGGTGGTGGGTGGTAAACAGCATGAGGTTTCCATGTCCATGTTTAACCTGATGCCATGAGACTTCATGGGGTCCAGAGTTAATACTGAGGACTCAAAAGACAACTCCCTCATGAACCACTGTGATGCCACCTCTTGTGGCTCTGTCCCGATGGTGGGATCCTGCCAAGAATGCTGATGGCTGGGACACTGTCATTAAGGTATGATTCTGTGAGTACCACTATGTCAATCTGTTGCTTGACTAGTCTGTGGGACTGCTCTCCCAATTTTGACACAAGCCCCCAGGTGTTAGTAAAGAGGACTTAGGAAGTTGACAGGAGTGGGTATGCCATTGTCATTTCCAGTGCCGTGGTTGATGCCGGCTGGTCCATCCAGTTTCTTCAAACTTGACTTTTCTGTAGCTCTCTGATGCAACTGAGTGGCTTGCTAAACCATGTCAGAGGGCAGTTAAGAGTCAATCACATTGCTGTAGATCTGCAGTCACATGTTGACCTGAGCAAGTAAGGGCAAATTTCCTTCCCTAAAGGACATTGATGGCCCAGATGGGTTTATACGACAATCGGCAATGGTTTCATGGTCACCAATATGGGGACTGGCTTTTGATTACAGGTTTATTAATTGACTTTAAATTCCACTAGCTGCCGAGGTGGGATTTGAACCTGTGTCCAAACATTACCCTGGACCTCTGGATTGCTAGTCCAATGACACCACACCACTGCCTCCTTTTAATGTTCATCCACCTCTTGCTTACATCTCTAAATCTTCAATACCCATCCTTACAACTAAAAGTTGGTTACCCATCCCATGACCAAGTTGGTCACCTCTCCCACCTGACTCATCAGTTTTTCATATGATTAGTTTTGAAACACCTTGGTACATTCTAGGCACTATATGTACACAAAATTATAACAGAGCATATTCAGTAAGTTCAAGGGTTATGACATTCTAGTCACTGTTACATGGAATTAAAATGGTATCTTACTTTCGAAGGGCAGCAGGATGAAAAGAATAGATAGAAAAGGGCAAAGAGGAGACATGTGACATTGGATGAAGACACAATTAAAGAGTGCATGAGAAGTGGACATAGAGTAGCAAGATATAGATTACACAGAGAATATAACAAATCAATCAGTTTGCCCCAACCAGTCTATACTGGTAGTTATCAATATGATCAATCGTTTTAACGTCACCTTCCATTAAACACCTATCTAACCTGCCATTAAATGTTAGCACATTCTCTATTCGAATCACTAACAATGGTAGCCCATTGCACAGTCTCAACTGGATTCATGAAAATACTTACCCTATTTCTTATCATAAACCTCAGATTTGATCTTATATTCGTGCCTCTTGTTCTAAACTCAACCATGGGTAACAGTCCTACTAAACACCTCCATCAAAGCTCGCCCTAATTTCCTTTATTCTTCATGATCTCAGTCCAGTCCACTAGCTTTTTTTTTAAGAAAGGAAATCCGAAATACCAGTTATTCACTGAAAGCATGAAGCCATAAGATGCGATGGTTTAAAACAAAAGAATTTTTACCATACAAGACTCAAACAAAGCAAACAGTAAATACTATCTTGAGTAACCACCTACACTCTAAAATTCAGAATTAACTTAAGATAAACATGAATTAACAGGCGAATTTCAGGCAATTATGAACTATAAGTTACACATTAAATTACAGATACAACTAAGACAGATTTTATGCATTCACTCAGCAGTCCACTCAGCATATATATCGTCAATCTCCAAAACAAAATCCTTCAAAATTGTCTTCCTCACAAGGAATTTCAGCTCCTCCTCTTCTAGGATTTAGCCTGATCAACAATAGCACCCGACCAAACCGGGTCCCACAGGCAGAGTCTTCACCGAAAATGGCATATGTCTGCAGAACCTCCTCCAGACTGCTTATGGCAGTCTGAATAGTATCAATCCACCAATCCTATCTTCAAGTAATAGAAACTACTGCAGCAACTATATGTTTGCCAATTCTCAGCTTCTGGATCTAGCCTCTGTTGTCTTCAGCCTGCCTGTACTGCACCACTGGGATCATCATCTTCAGCAGAGCTCTGATGAATCTGCGTCCTTTTTATACGGTTTCAATCTATTTCAGTCTCCCCAGAAGTTTTGGTTTCCTTAGAAAGGGGAAGGGTCAGTTTCCCTTCTCAGTTTCATTCTTTCGCTTCCTTTTTCGATTTTTTAATTTCAAAATATACAAATGTTGAAACTACTGATATCATCAGATCTTACAAAAGCAAACCCAATTTTTCCAAGTCTTCCTTAGCATCTGTACTTTCTCATATCTGGCAGTGTCCTCAGAATTAGCTATGTCTCCAATTTAGTATAATTAGCAAACATAAGACTGTTCCTTCTAGCATTGCAACCATAAAATTGATGCATAGTCAAAAGGGCAGTCTGTGAGCAGTGTTGGGCACTAAATCTGATTAAGGATATATTGCCTTGGATGGAATGTAGCATAGATTTATCAGAATGATACCTGGACTCCAAGGGTTAAATCATGAAGAAAGATGACAAACTAGCGTTGCATTGCCTAGAATTTAGAAGATCATGAGATGACTTGATTGAAGATTTCAAGATATTAAGGGAACAGATGGGCTAGAGAGGCAGAAACTATTTCCACTGGTTGAGGAGTCCAAGACTAAAGGGTGGAGACTAAAATCAGAGTCAGACTTCTCAGGGGAGAAATTAGGAATCACTTCCATGTCATGAAAGTATAATAATTTTCATAATATTTTTCTGGTTTATTGTAAAGTAGGTTTATGGGGTAAGTATAGTTGGATGTGTGTGTGATTTAATTACATTTGGAGTCAAGTAGACTGCAAGCTTTAGTTCAAAAGAAGCCAGGTGCTTGACATGCTAATGAGTAAACATGGATATTGGTTTAGCATGTAAGGTGTGAAGGGAATTTGCATCTTTAGATAGGTGAAGAGAGATTTGGATTTCAAAGTCTGTTTACAACTAGCCTGATAAGCAAGGCTAAGGAATGTTTATTTTTCCCAAAGATTACTGGCAATATTGGTACCATGAAAGTTTATATTATGAGGGAGATACAGTTTCAAAGACATATGGGACAATAGAATTTACATGTTATAAAGAGAAACATATATAAAGGAGAATGAAGGATGATCTAAGAGGAGAAGGTCATGTGAGATCTAACAGTAGTGTCTGAAATAGCTGTAACGAAGCCTCTCACAGTTGTGCCGAAGTCTGCTGTCTACTGAAACTGAAGCTGGAGAAAAGCTATTTGGAACTCCACTGTCCAGGGTCATCTGTTAATTTGCTGAATCTGTTCAAAATCTAAGATCTATTTTTGGACCGTTGCCTTAAAAGGGTTATAACTGGGAGTCAGATTAATTAGGAATTTTATGAATTATTATAGCAGTAATTGTAGTTTCATGTATGTGCTTGACATTTTTAATTTTGTTAATAAATATTTTAATTTAATTTTTAAAAAACCTCAAAGTCCTGGTGGACTTCTGAATTCAGTGCATGCGTCTCGAAATAAATACAAATTGCAATACCGTTGTGGCAGTGCGACCAAGTTTCCCTCGTGGATTTGGTCCACCTGGCACACATCATCTGCTGCATCATAACATCTACATCAAAAGCTGGTAGACATTTTGAACTCTATTTCACAAAGGGCAATTGATGCTAGATCAATTGTTAATTTTAAATTTGAGTTTGACAGGTTTTTGTTAACTCATGGTATTAAGGGACAAAGGACAAGGCGGATATATGGAGTTAAGTGGCAGTTCGTGTATGATCCCATTGAATGGCGGAACAGGTTCAAGGGTATAAAAGGGCTACTCTTGTTCCTATGTTCCTAGGACAGAACTCTTGTGGGACACTGCAACTTCTTCCCAAGCTTTTTATAAGAGCCACACCACTTTGGAAAGTGTTGGGGTACATTACTGATTCAAGGAATGGATTAATCCTCAACAAAATAGTTCTGCTTGACTGGTGATGAGAGCAGCATGGAAATAGGCTGATGCAATAGCTAACATAAAATATCTATTTCAGCATTTCATGCTAGGCATAGTCAAACATGAAGACCACATGGCAAATTAAATTGCTTTGCCCTTTGTCTGTGAAAAGCTATGAAATTGTAGTTTGCCCTCTCATGACTGCTTACCTTTTCCCCCTTAATTCTAAGTTCTCAATCAAGCATTCAAGTGCTGTTGTAAAGTAGCTTCATGTTCTGGGGCTTCAACACAGCATATTTTAGATGATATAAATTATGCCATGGATTAACTTTGGTAACAGTTGACAGGTCACCTTTTTAGTCCAGTCAAAGGACAAGAAAAATAGTAAGCACGACAATCAATGAAAAACAGAAGGCAACTTTAAAATCAACAGGTGGTCTATTTGTTTCAAAGTAGTTGAATGAGAATAAAAGAAAATGTCCAAATGACAACAGAAATCTCATTAATTTACAGAATTGTATTTTGAGTAAAATTGTCACTTTATGTTGGGCAAGCATAAAATAACTAACCTGGAGTAAAATAACTGTCTTGTCTGATTAAACCACACTTATCAAAGTGTTAGCTTGGTTCAATAGTCGCATCATCAGAGTCAGAAAATCATGCATTCGAACCTCACTCAGGGCTTGAGAGAATCATCTTGGCTGACACTATGGTCTCATATTGATAGAGGGCTGCATTGTTGGAGGTGCCACCTTTTCGATGAAATGTTAAATCAAGTTTCCTTTCATTTGCTCAGATGGAAATAAAGATGCCACAGATGAAGAAGAGTAGGGAAGTTCTCCCTAATTCCTGAACCAACACTTATCCTTCAACAACACCAGCAAAAAAAAAAGTAACTTTGTCATTCATCTCCCTGTTTGTGGACTGTTGCTGTGGACAGATGAGCTGCTGTTCTTGCCGACAGAACAATAGTGACTTTTTAAGTAATGCATTGGCTTTGAAGCACTTCAGGATAAGGAAATGAAGTGTTTTAAATGTAAGTTGCTTCTTTTTAGATGTGGAAGGGGTTGATGAAAGAGGGGAATTTGTTCTTTTAAAAAAAAACCTCCAAGTAAAATATTTCATTTCAAAGTTTAAAGGAGTTACATTTCAGCATGAATGTTACTTTCTAAAGCATTTATTACACCTTCTGACTGCAGTTGCATTTGCACGTCTTTAAATGTACAAATAGATATTTCAAAAATATTTGTACATGTTAGTTGAGAATATAAAATCAGTATTCACCCAATTCTTGAGTTGGAAACAATCTGTGTCTTGCATGCATCCTAATCAGTAATGTGAGTAGGTTCAACCATCCCACAAATGCCATCAAAATTTTTTAAACACGTCAAGAAATCTACTGTATAATAAATTATAGTCTTAGAAGCAATGAGCTAGTACTTAAGAAATGTCTTTATTAGGTTGTTAACCAGTTGAAGTTGACAGTTACCAGGTTTACAATGTTGCTCTGTAAAGGAAAATCTGCCTCACTGAAGCTTGCTGAACGCTTTCTTTCTTTTTGAAGTTACCAGTACACAGCTCAAAGGCAAATTTATGGCTTCTTTCAGAGCAAACTTTCCAAGCTCCAGGTTTTCTTTAAAGCTAAATGCTCCTTACATTCTCTGTAATTTATCAGAAACTAACTTCTGTCAAGTATTATGTTAGTCCCTTCTCAACTACAAAAGTAGAGAGTCTGGAATAAATTTATTTCCAAAAGACTTTAAGATAACACAAAAGTAAGGGAGTTGTGAAATTCTCTCTCGTGAGTAAAATAAACAGGATGTGATACTGTTCCTCAGTATGGATCATTTTTATTTTCTTCAAATTGCTCTGAGTTTCATTGCTTTCTGTTTTACATTTATAGCATTTCACAGTTGAAAAGAAGATGAATTCTGATTTTAGTTCTATGCTCTGCCAGTTCATTTCCTGCTGCAGAACACACTTGCAAAATGTCCCACCACACCATCATTCACATATATTCGGTTTCTAAAATCAAGAGCGAGGGTTTGAATTTCTCCTCAGTTTCAATTCAGACTTTATTATTGCTGCATGGTATACTGCAAGAGTTTCTAGAGCTCCCTGGATTGAAAAAGGAAATAGAGGTTAAAACAATACAGAGGTTTACAAGTGTCATCTTGAAACATATAAGATTCTGAGAAGGCTTGACAGGACAGATGCTGACACAACGTTTCCCTGGTTGGAGAGTCTAGAATCTCCTGTGGCGTAGCAATCACAGTTGGATTGCTAGTCCGCTCCTAGTTACTTATCCTTAAGTGCAGCCACACCTTTCTTGCCTGGTCTCCTGACTCAGGCCAGGTGAGAAAAATTAACTGCAGCGGGTTTTTAAAAAATTATTCATTCATGGGATGTGGGCATTTCTGGCTAGGCCAGCATTTATTGCCCATCCCAAATTAATTGCCCTTGTACAGAGAGCATTTAAGAGTCAACCATATTGCTGTGGGTCTGGAGTCACATGTAGGCCAGACCTGGTAAGGATGGCAGATTTCCTTCCCTAAAGCGAACCAGATGGGTGTTTACAACAATGATTAAGGTCCTCCTTAGGCTTTTAGTTCAAGATTTTTTTAAAAATTGAATTCAAATTCCACCATCTGCCATGATGGGATTCGAACCCAGATCCCCAGAGCATTACCCTGAGTCTCTGGATTACTAGTCCAGCAACAATACCACTATGCCGTCGCCTTCAAGGTTTTTGGTAGGTTTAAAGGCCCAGCCGTATTGAGAAGCCATGGAGAAGGTAAGTGTGTGAGGCAAATAGGTAGAATGTCTGGGAGGCAGATGGTAAGGTGCTCAGTTGGGGTGGATGGGGTGGAGATATTGGGTGGTCTGGTGCTCAGTGGGGGGGGGGGGGGGGGAGAGAAAGGTACTCAGTGGGGGGAATGGGTGTTCAGTGGGAGGAGTGTGGGTAGAGTGGTCAATGGGGGTGGGTCAGGTGGTCATTGGGTGGGGGGGGCGTTGTTTGGTCACTGGGGGGGTGATCATTGAGGGTAGTGGTGGGGGGGTGCTGGGGAAGTATTCTTTCAGTGAGGGTAGTCGTGGGGGATGGGGGCGTGATCAGAGAGGGAAGTGTTGAGGGCAGCAGGGGTGTGATCAGTGGGAGTTGTTATGGGGGGGGTAAGTCAGGGGTGGGGATTGTAGTCGGAGGGAGGGGGAGCCATGGGAGGTTGGGAGGGTAGTCAAAGGGGTAGTTGGGGGTGGTGGTCAGGGGGAGGTGGTAACCTTGGTGTGGTGGGGGGGTTGCGGAGAGGCGCAGGGGTTGGAGGGCATCACTACTATTATTACCCAGGATTTAGAAGTGGTTTTATTTCTTCAAACTTTTCCTGGGTAACTACTCTTGTAAGACAGCTGCAACCATCCAAAGTTTGCAATTTAAATCAGAGTGTCAGATGGTTCCCAGTGCAGGGCAATTGCCCAATGTAAGTCTGAACTTCCTGGGCAATTGCTGTGCAATCCTTACGTGGAAACATGCAAGGGGAGGCCCCCAGCCCATCTTTGGAGTACACACCCCCAGTATGATGCCCCGGAGATCAGGAGTTATGGACCATAGTCTCATAGGCTGAGGGAAGGGGCAGGGAGGTGCAGAGAAATATCTTCATTCAGAGGGTTGAGACTATTTGGAATTCTCTAATCAGAGGGCTGTAGATGCTCAGTGGTCGAGTGCATTCATTCTGAAATCAATAGATTTTGGACACTACAGATATCAAGGGAAAGTGGTGTTGATCTCGAAGACCAGCCACAATCCTAGTGAATAGTGAAGCAGGCTTGAGAGGCTAGAACACAGGTACAGAACATATTAGAAAAACAGGAAAAATACAGAACGCGTGAGAAAAAAGGTATATAAAATGAGACAGTATGCGAAAAGATTAGCAGGTAACATAAAAGGCAACTCAAAATTCTTTTACAAATGTATATAAAAAAGGATAGTTAAAGGAATGGAGCAGTGATTTTAGGTCAGAAATGAAAATCTTCTTGTGGAGGCATGACTTGGGTTTCTTTTAAATTTTTTTTTATGGGACGTGGGCATCCCTAGCTAGACCATAATTTTTAATTGCCCTTGAGAAAGTGATGGTGAGCCACCTTCTTGATTCACTGCAGTCCATAAGACCATAAGACATAGGAGCAGAAAGAAGGCCATTGAGTCTGCTCCGCCATTCAATCATGGCTGATAAGTTTCTCAACCTCATTCTCCCGTCTTCTCCCCATAACCTTTGATCCCCATACCAATCAAGAACCGATCAATCTGGGTCTTAAATACACTCAATGACCTGGCCTCCACAGCCTTCTGTGGCAATGAATTCCATAGATTCACAACTCTCTGGGTAAAAAAGTTTCTCCTCATCACTGTTCTAAAAGGTTTTCCCTTTACTCTGAGGCTGTGCCCACGGGTCCTAGTCTCTCCTACTAATGGAAACATCGTCCCCACATCCACTCTATCCAGGCCTTTCAGTATTCTGTAAGTTTCAATCAGATCCTCCCTCATCCTTCTAAACTCCAATGAGTATAGACCCAGAGTCCTCAAACGTTCCTCATGTGTTAAGCCTTTCATTCCTGGGATCGTTCTCGTGAACCTCCTCTGGAACCTCTCCAGGGCCAGCACATCCTTCTTGAGATACGGGGCCCAAAATTGCTCACAATATTCTAAATGTGGTCTGACCAGAGCCTTATAAAGCCTCAGCAGCACATGCCTGCTTTTATATTCTAGTCCTTTCGAAATAAATGCCAACATTGCATTTGCCTTCCTAACTACCGACTCAACCTGCAAGTTAACCTTAAGAGAATCCTGGACTAGGACTCCCAAGTTCCTTTGCACTCCAGATTTCTGAATTCGCTCCCCATTTAGAAAATAGTCTATGCCTCTATTCTTCCTACCAAAGTGCATGACCTCACACTTCCCCACGTTGTATTCCATCTGCCACTTCTTTGCCCATTCTCCTAATCTGTCCAAATCCTTCTGCAGCCTCCCCACCTCCTCAATACTACCTGTCTCTCCATCTTTGTATCATCTGCAAACTTAGCCAGAATGCCCTCAGTTCCTTCATCTGATCAGATCATTAATGTATAAAGTGAAAAGTTGTGGTCCAAACACTGACCCCTGCAGAACTTCACTAGTCACCGGCCGCCATCCTGAGAAGGACCCCCTAATCCCCACTCTCTGCATCCTGCCAGACAGCCAATCTTCTATCCATGCTATACCTTGCCTCGAACACCATGGTCTCTTATCTTACTGAGCAGCATCCACGTGGTGCAGGTACACCAACAGGGCTGTTAGGGAGTGAGTTCCAGGATTTTGATCCAGTCAAGGGATAGAGATATAGTTCCAAGTCAGGATGATGTACAGCTTGGAGACGGACTTGCAGGCGGTGGTGTTCCCATTGGCACTGAAATAGTGCCTTGCAACTGTCTTGAGGATGATGTTAATGTTGCAGTAAGGGAACAGGAAGTATAGATATCAGATAGTATAAAAATAGATGGAAAGGAGGTGCTAAATAGGTTGGCATCACTCAAAGTTAAAAGTCATAGGATGCAGGAGGGGTGCATCCTAGGTTTCTGAGGGAAGCCAAGGTGGAGATAGTAGAAGCTCTGACCATAACCTTTCAATCCTCTTGCATATGGGGATGGTGCCAGAGGGCTGAAGTATTACAAATGTAACACCTGTTCAAAAGGGGAGAAGGATAAACCTGGTAATTCCAAGCCAATCAGTCCAATGTCAGTGGTGGGTAAACTACCAGAAACCAGTGACATGGACAAAAATAATTCTCACTTGGAGAAACAGGAGGTAATAAGGGACTTCCAGCACAAATTTATTAAAGATAAATTGTGTCTGACTAGCCAGATTGTTACTTCAAATAATTCATAGAGTTGTTGAAGGTAGGGTAAAACATGTTGTATGTAGCCTTTCAAAAGACATTTGATAAAGTACCTCACGACCTACTTATTCAGCAAACTTTTACCCTCCGTGAACTGGTGGTCTTCCAAACTGCTGTTTGGAACAGAAACAAAAATATCTGGAAAAACTCAGCAGGTCTCACAGCATCTGCGGAGCGGAATACAGTTAACGCTTCAAGTCCGTATGACTCTTCACCAGAACTAAGGAAAAATAGAAAAGAGGTGAAATATAAGCTGGTTTAAAAGGGGGTGGGACAGGTAGAGCTGGATAGAGGGCCAGTGATAGGTGGAGATTGCCAAAACATGCTATGGACAAAAGGACAAAGAGGTGTTGACGGGGATGATATTAGCTAAGAAATGTGTTAATGGTGACATTAAGGGTAGAAAGCAGGACGAGCAAGGGACAGATAGCCCGAGTTGGGTGGGGTAGGGGGAAGGTATCAAAATAGGCTAAAAGGTAGAGATAAAACAATGGATGGAAATACATTTAAAAATAATAGAAATAGGTGGGAAAATAAAAATATATATAAATTATTGGAAAAGGAGGGATTGGAAATGGGGTGGGGATGGAGGAGAGAGCTCATGGTCTAAAGTTGTTGAACTCAATATTCAGTCTGGAAGGCTGTAAAGTGCCTAGTCGGAAGGTGAGGTGCTGTTCCAGTTTGCGTTGAGCTTCGCTGGAATACTGCAGCAGGCTAAGGATGGACATGTCGGCATGAGAGCAGGGTGGTGCGTTGAAATGGCAAGCGACAGGGAGGTCTGGGTAATGCTTGCGGACAGACCGAAGGTGTTCCGCAAAGCGGTCACCCAGTCTGCATTTGGTCTCTCCAACGTAGAGGAAACCGCATTGGGAGCAGCGAATACAGAAGACTAAATTGAGGGAAGTGCAAGTGAAATGCTGCTTCACTTGAAAGGAGTGTTTGGGCCTTTGGATGGTGAGGAGAGGGGAAGTAAAGGGGCAGGTGTTGCATTCTCTGTGGTTGCACGGGAAGGTGCCGTGAGAGGGGGTTGAGGTGTAAGGGGTGATAGAGGAGTGGACCAGGGTGTCCCGGAGGGAACAATCCCTGCGGAATGCCGCCAGGGGGGTGAAGGGAAGATGTGTTTGGTGGTGGCATCATGCTGGAGTTGGCGGAAATGGCGGAGGATGGTCCTTTGAATGCGGAGGCTGGTGGGGTGATAAGTGAGGACAAGGGGGGAACCCTATCATTGTTCTGGGAGGGAGAGGAAGGTGTGAGGGCAGATGCGTGGGAGATGGGCTGGACACGGTTGAGGGTCTTGTCAACCACCGTGAGTGGAAAACCTCGGTTAAGGAAGAAGGAAGACATGTCAGAGGAACTGTTTTGGAAAGTGGCATCATTAAAACAGATGCGACGGAGGCAAAGGAACTGAGAGAATGGGATGGAGTCCTTACAGGAAGCGGGGTGTGAACAACCATAGTCTAGGTAGCTGTGGGAGTTGGTAGGCTTGTAATGAATATTGGTCGACAATCTATCACCAGACATTGAGACAGAGGGGTCAAGGAAGGGAAGGGATGTGTCAGAGATGAGTCTAGATCCTAACTCGGACCATGTGCCTTTCACCCATCACTCCTATGTTTGCTGACATACACTTGCTTCAGGTTAGGATCCCTTAATTTAAAGATCTTCAGTCTTGTTCCAAATCCCTCCATGGCTTCACCTCTCACTGTCTCTAATCTTCTCCAGCCCTATAAGCCACAGACATATCTGCAGTCCACCAATTCTGGCCTCTTCAGCTTCTCTGACTTTACGTGTTTGGCAACTGGCAACTGTGCCTTCAGTTGCCCACGCCCTAAATCTAGAATTCCCTCTCTAAACCTCTGCTATGTCTCTACTTCAGGATGCTCCTTTTGCCTTGACAAAGCTCATCTGTCACAATAGCCCCTTATATGGCTCATTGTCAAATTTTGTTTTATAATGGTCCTGTTAAGCACCTTCAGAAGTTTTACCATGTTAAAGATACTAAATATATGTTGCTGTTGTCAAAGCACATGGAATTAAAGGGACAATGGTAACTTGGGTACATAATTGGCTAAGGGATAGGAGGCAGAGAGCAGCGGTAAAGAAATGTAATTCTGACTAGAGGGCAGTATAAAGTGCAGTCTCCCAGTGGTCCATATTAGGGCTATTCCTTTTCCTATTATTTGGAAATGACTTGACTTCAGTATGGGGAGTGCAAATAAGTAGTATACAGACAGGACAAAACTTGGCAATGTAGCGAAAATAGTGAACAGGATAGTGGACTTCAGAGGGATACACACAGATTGATAAAATGGGGCAGTCAAATAGCAGATGCAATTAAATGCAGAAATTGTGAGATGAGAAACAATATGAAGAAGCATTTTTTGCTAAATTGCAGTATTCTGAGGGAAGGGAGTGGTTAAGAGAACAAAGGGATTTATAGGTGCATATTCATAAATTCTTCAAGGTGGGAGAGCAGCCCTCTGGAACTAACTTCCAGCATTCAGAATTTTGAAAGACTGTGGCTGAAGCATGCATCTGGATCAACTGAGCACTGTTAAAATGAATTTCCTGAAAAGAGTGCATGCAGACACTTTATAAGAGTATTATGAGTTTTGTAATCATGTGCATTTTATTTAGCATCATAAATAAAGGTATTGAACATAAAAACAAAGGATTATGCTGAACCTTTACAAGCACTGGTTAGGCATCAGTTAGAATATAATTGTGGGCACCACGCTTTAGAAAGGATGTCAAAGGCTTGGAGGGGGTACAGAGGTGGTTTACCATGCTGTTACCAGGGATGAGAGATTTCATTTATGTGGCATGATTGATGAAGCTTGGATTGTTCTTCTTAGACAAGGAAGGTTAAGGGGAGAGCTAATAGAGGAATTGAAAATTACAAGGGTTTTTAATAGCACAAGTAGGGAACAGCTGTTCCTGCTTACAATTAGGCTGCTAGTTAGAGATCAATACCATGAGGTTTTAGCTTTTATGTGGAACCTTATTGAATGCCTTTTGGAAATCCAAGTACACTACATCTATCCTGCCTGCTACATCCTGAAAGAAGGCTAATAAATTTATCAAACAAGATTTCCCTTTCATAAAACCATGTTAACTCTGATTATATTTTGATTTTCAAAATGTCATAACTACTAGTCCCTTAATATTGCATTCCAACATTTTCCCAATGGCAGATGTTCGGCTAATTGGTCTACAGTTTCCTATCTTCCATTTTCCAACCCATTGGGATGTTTCTAGAATTGAGGGAATTTTTGAAGATTTTAATCAGTGCACCCACCATCTTTGCTGCCACTTCTTTGAAGATCTGAGGATGCAGGCCATCAGGTCTAGAGGACTTATCAGCCTTTTGTCCCATTTGTTTTTCTAGTACTTTTTCCTCCAGTGATAATGATTGCTTTAAGTTCCTCCCTCCCTTTTGCCCCTTGATTTTCTATTATTGGGATGCTTTTTGTGTCTTCTATTGTGAATACAGATAAAATATACTTTTTCAAAGTCTCTTCCATTTTCTGGTTTCCTATTATTCATACCCCAGTCTTATCCTTTAGTGTTTACCTGAGCTACTCTCTTCCTTGTAGAAGTTATTACTGACTGGTTTATATTTCTTGCTAGTTGACTGGTAAATTCTAATTCCTCCCTCTTTATTTTTTATTCCTTTTCTGGTCTCTAAACTTTTCCGAATCTTCTGGCCTAACACTAATCTTCACAGCATCGCATTCCTTTTCTTTCAGTTTGAAGCCATCCTCAACATCTTCAACTATCCACCAATGGTTGATCCTTCTCATTGGATCTTTCTTTCACAATGGAATATAATTTTTTAAAAGTTATGAACTATCTCCTTAAATGTGTGCAATTGCAGATACAACTGTAATCTACTGTCCTTTTTATCAATTTTAGTTAACTCTGTCTGAATACCCTTATAATTGTCTTTAAGTTTAAGGCGCTAGTTTCCAACCCAAGTTTCTCTTCCTCAAATTGAATGTGAAATTCTACCATGTGATGATCACTCTTCCCAGGAGGATCCTTTTCTATGAGATCAGAGATCCGTTACAATGAGATCTATGGGACAGGGGAGTACAAATTTATGAGTAAATCAGCAGATGAGGCTAGAGGTTACAAACAAAATAAAAAGACAAAACTAAAGGCCGCAAATATGAATGCATGTAGCTTTCAAAACATAACAGATGAACTGATGGAGCAAATAGAAATAAAGTATGATCTGACAGCCATTACAGAGACATGGCTGCAGGATGTCATAGATTGGGACCTGAATATTGATGGGTACTTGACATTAAGAAAGGGCAGAAAACTAGGAAAAGGTGGAGGGGTGGCTCCCTTAATTAACGATAGTATTAGAACAAAAGAGAGGGACTGCCCAAGTTCAGGAAACCAGGATATGGAAATGGTTTGGGTAGGGATGAGAAATGATAAAAACAGGAAGTCACTTGTGGGAGTAGTGTACAGGCCCCCTAGCCATAACCACACAGTAGGATGGGGTATAAAGAAGAAATAATGAGTGCTTGTCAGAAAGATGCTGTAATATTCATGGGGGATATTAATCTACATATAGACTGGAAAAATCAGATGGGCAAAGGTAGCCTATATGAGGAATTCATAGGATGTTTTCAAGATAGTTTCTTAGAACAGCATGTTCTGGTGCCAGAGAGCAGGCTGTACTAGACCTGGTATTGCTTAACGAGATAGGATTGATTTACAACCTTATAGCAAAGGTGCTCCTAGGTAGCAGCGATCATATTATGACTGAATTTTACATTCAGTTTGAGGGAGAGAAGGTGGTCTAAGACTGGTATTTTAAACTTAAATAAAGACAATTATGAGGGCAAGAAAGCAGAGCTGGCTGAAGTAAACTGGCAAATTAGGTTAAGGGATGGGTTAATAGAGGTGCAGTGGCAGACATTTAAGAGGATTTTTCAGAATAGATACAATCAAACGAGAAAGAAAAATTCCAAGGGGAGGACCCACTCTCCGTGGTTAACTAAAAAAGTTAAAGATAGTATCAAACTTAAAGGAAAAGCATATAATGCGCAAAGATGGGCAACAGGTCAGACAACTGGACAGAATATAAAAAACAGCAAAGAATGATGAAGAGATTAATGAGGAGGGAGAAATTGAAGAACAGAGAAAGCTAGCTAGAAGTATCAAGACAGTTAGTGAGAGTATCTATTGATATTTCTAAAGGCAAAGAGTTAACAAAGTGAGCGTTGCTCCTATGGAAAGTGAGTCTGGGGAATTAATAATGGAAAATAAGGAGATGACAGGTGAATTGAATAGGTATTTTGCATTGGTCTTCACTATAGAGGATACAAGTAACATCCCAGAAATAGCTGTAAATCAGGAAGCGGAAGGGAGGGAGGAACTCAAGAAAATTACAATCACCAGGCAAGTGGTACTGAGGAAACTGTTGGAACTGCAGGCTGAGAAGTCCTGATGGATTTCATCTTAGGGGCTTAAAGAAATCGCTAGTGAGATAGTTAATGCGTTGGTTTTAATTTTCTAAAATTCACTAGATTCGGGAAAGGTTCCAAGAGATTGGAAAATAATAAGTATAGCTCTTTTATTGAAAGAGATTCAGAAAGCAGGATACTACAGGCCAGTCAGCTTAACATTTGTCCTGGTGAAAATGTTAGAAGCTATTATTAAAGATGTCATAGCAGGGCACTTTGCAAAATTCAAGGTAATCAGGCAGAGTCAACATGGTTTTGTGAAAGGGAAATTATGTTAATCAATTTATTGGAGTTCTGTGAAGAAGTAACATGTGTTGTGGATAAAGGGCAATCTGTGTACTGTAGTTAGACTTCCAGAAGGTGCCACATCAAAGCTTATTGCCAAAAATAAAAGCTCATGTAGGGGGTAACATATTGGCATGGATAGAAGATTGGCTAGCTAACAGGAAACAGAGTAGACATAAATGGTTGGCACTAGGTAGTGAGTGCTGTGCCATAGGAATCAGTGCTGGAGCCTCAACTCTTTATAATTTATTTAAATGATTTGGATGAATGGACTGATAGTATGGTTGCTAAATTAACTGATGACACAAAGGTAGGTAGGAAAGCAAGTTGTGAAGAGGACATAAGGAGGCTGTAAAGGGTTATAGATAAGTGAGTGGGCAAAGATCTGGCAAATAGAGTATAAGGTGGGAAAATGTGAAATGGTCCACCTTGGCAGGAAGAATAAAAAAAACATTTTCGAAATGGAGAGAGATTGCTGAGCTCTGAGATGCAAAGGGATCTGGGTGTCCTAGTGCATGAATCGCAAAAGGTTAGTATGCAGGTACAGCTAATAGAATGTTATCGTTTATTGTGAGAGACTTGAATACAAGAGTAGAGAGGTTATATGCTTCAGTTATACAGGGCATTGGTGAGGCCACATCTGGAGTACTGCGTACAGTGGTAGTCTCCTTATTTAATAAAGGATGTAAATGTATTGGAAGCAATTCAGAGAAGGTTTACTAGGCTAATCGCTGAAATGGGCACGTTGTCTTATGAAGAAAGGTTGGACAGGCTAGGCTTGTATATGCTAACGTTTAGAAGAGTAAGATGTGACTTGATTGAAACATATACGATCCTGAGAGGTCTTGACAGGGTGGATATGGAAAGGATGTTTCCTCTTGTGGGAGAATCTAAACTAGGGTTCAGTGTTTAAAAATAAGAGGTTGCCCATTTAAGACAGAGGTGAGGAGAATTTTTTTTTCTCAGAAGTCATGAGTCTTTGGAACTTTCTTCCTCAAAAGGTGGTGGAAGCAGAGTTTGTGAATATTTTTAAGGCAGAGATAGATAGATTCTTGATAAGCAATGGGCGAAAGGTTATCAGGAGTAGACGAAAATGTGGAGTTGAAGTTTCAATCAGATCAGCCATGATCTTATTGAATGGCAGAGCAGGCTAGGAGGGGCTGAGTGACCTACTCTTGCTCCAAAATTCATATGTTTCTACGTTCACATGTTCGTTTCATTGATCAATGCTGGATCATTACATCACCATGTCTAAAATTTCATATTCCCTGGTTGGTTCCACAATGTATTGTCCTAAGAAACTAAGGAAGCAGGAGTTAACTCTGTAGCAAACTCTGCTGAAATGTCATTACAATGTGGAAAGTTTATGAAAAACATTACTGTTATATATATATATCTGAAAATATATAAACTACTGGACTATGTTCCTGAAAAAAACAGCCTTAGTTACCATTTTGAATTCCTTTGTATGAAATTTTTGAATCTAGTGAAATAAAAATACAAAAAGCAGTTTGCCATTCTGATCAAAACATGTTCTGCATGTGCTGAAATTTACCTTTAGCAGCAAATTATGCTCCTTTGTCATTTGTAGTGAACAATGAGGAGAACAGTGATGGATCCCAGGAAGACATAGACAAGCTGGTGGAATGGGGTTGCAGGAACAGAGAGACCTTGGGGTAAATGTGCATAAACTGCAGAAAGTGACAAAGCAGGGCAGAGTGATTATAAAAAGTCAAATCGATCCTGGGCTTATAAATACAGGCTACAGACAAAAACAAGCAAGTGATGATGAACCGTTAAAAAACACTGCTTCAGCCACAACAGGACTATTGTGTCCAATTCTCAGCACTGCAGTTTAGGAAGGATGTAAAGGCCTTGGAGAGGGTGCAGAAAAGATTTACTTGGATGGTTCAATAGATGAGGGACTTTGGTTCCATAGATAGATTAGGGAAGCTGCGGTTGTTCTCCTTGGAGGAGAGATGGTTGAGAGAAGATACGGAGAAGTGTTCAAAAACATGAGGAGTCTGGACAGAGTAGATAAATAGAAACTGTTCCCATTGGCAAAAAGGTCCAAAATTCAGAGAACACAGATTTAAAGGTGATTGGGAAAAGAACCAAAGGTGACATGAGGCAAAACTTATTACGTAGCTCGTAGTTATGATCTGAAATGAACTACCTGAAAGGGGGTGGAGGCAAATGCAACTGTGGCTTTCAGAAAGGGTTTAGTTAAGCATTTGAAAGGGAAAGATTTACCAGGTGATGGGGAAGGGGCAGGGGAATGGTACTAATTGGGCTGCTTTCACAAAAAGCCAGCATTGACTCTATGGGTTGAACAGCCTCCTGGTATGCTGCAACATCCTATGATTCTACAAACGAGACTTAACATAAAACTGAATTACAATGCCACAAGTGCTCCTCACCCTCGGAGCTTTCCACAATTTCCAATGACATCTACACTACTCGCTCCATGAAAAAATTGGCAATAAAAGCATTAAATTATATTTTTTAAAAACTACATCACCAATTTCAGCAAGCTTTGTACCTTTTTAAATTTATAAAATTTTTAAATTTACAACTATCAGATAATTTCAGTTGAATGGCTGTTTCTGTCGCTCATTATTAGTTCCACCACTGAAGGTGGGCACAGGTAACGTTTTCATCCCGTTTGTTAGTCTGTTTGTGAACAATATATCTCAAAAAATAATTGACAAATTTCAACAAAGCTTGGACACAGATAGGGTACGGCCCAAGGAAAAACTGATGAGTTTTTAGCAAAGATATGAATCCAGATGCAAATCCTGGAATTTTTTAATGATCTATTAACATTGGGAGATGGGGCGAATTGATCAGCTGTTGTGGTGGAATTTGTCACAGCTGTCAAAATGTGAGCAAAGTTTTTAGAGCAGGTTGTTGGAAGTGGCCTGAAGCCTCCTCTGTCAGGTGTAAGCTCTGAATACAAAGATTTATTTTTTCAGCTTTGTAGTTATGGAGTGTTAACCAGGCAGGGAAAAGACTCATAGAAGTGCTGTGTACTTGTAATCATGTTAACACATGGCAGAGGTATGTGCTCTGACTGCTCTCTTGGCTTGTTGCCTGCCTATTTGAAATACAAGTGTATTCACCTTTCCCTCTGTATACAAGTGAAGCAGAATGATAAAACTGATTTCTGATTTTATCAAGTTAATTAATCTCATTGGTCTAGGAAATTATATTTTGTTGAATTTCAAATAACATTTTCAGTTGCATCGTTTTCTTGACTTCATAATATCCCTGGTGCAAGGTTTTAAAAACAAATAAAATGTTCATAAATTAGAGCTATTTTATAATTAATCTTACCCACTAATAGTCTCCTGTAACAGAACCACTATGAGCTAATTTGTTAACCATCAAGAAACAGTATTCATTTGTGTGTCATAGCACTATTGATAGTAAAGTAGCAAGTTAAGTTTCAGTCTTAGCTCAGTGATAAAACCATGTTTGAGGTTCAAGCTCCACCTCAGGGTCTGAGCATATAATCATTCCAATGCAGTGCTGAACGAGGGTTGAATTATCAGATGTGTTGTCTTTTGGTTGGGAAATAAAACTGCATCCTCTCTGAGGTGGACTTAAAAAAAAAGTGTAACCTTTTACACTTGAGGAAACATCCTGCACTAACACACTTCTGAGCTAATCCATTTATCCTTTTGCTGTATTGGTCCACAGCATTTTTTTTTTGCTGGTATCATGCTACTATGAAAGAATTTTCCCTACATCCATTTCCACTCGACACACAAGAATGTTGGATACTGGTATGCCAGTTATTACCACAAAACAACATGATGTTACTGCCAACTGGAACCAGACAACCTATTTGATAGTAATCATTTGGATAGCAGACTATCTAAGAATGTGGGTACATTCTTCAAGAGAGCAAGAGAGAAACAGAGACAGAAAGACATGGACTTTACCTGACCTTTCATGACCTCAGGACATCCCAAAGCGCTTTATAGCCGATGTGGTACCCAAAGCGCTTTATAGCCGATGTGGTACTTTTGAAGTGTACTCACTTCAATGCAGGAATGTTCTAATGCAGGAAACATGGCAATCAATTTGTGCACAGCAAGATCTCACAACCAATATTGTGATAATGATGAGATAATGTGTTGTTTTAGGGATAAATTTTGGTCAGGAGATTGGGAAAATTTCTCATGTTTGTGAGAATTGTGCGAATAGTACTATGGAATCTTTTATGGCCAGTGGAAAGGGTGTTTGGAAGATGGCACCTCTGACAGTACAGTACTCACTTATTACTGCACTGGGCTGTGAACTTGGACTTTGTGCTCAAGTTCCTGGAAGGGGACATTCTGACTCAGTGTTGAGTGTGTTGTCAACTGGTGTTCAGCTTCAGACTGGAGATCCTCCCCTGCTCCACTGTTATGGTGTCAATCTTCATTGCATCAGGGATTCTTTAGCTAGCTAAATTGCAGCCACCATTGATCCCTGGAGCAGAAGCATATTCATTGTGCATGCAGCTAGTCAGAAGTCAACTTGTTCCATTTTGTGAAAATGTAATAAAAACAGTATTTAAAAAGGGAGGCAGAAAGAAAACAGGGAATTATAAACCAGTCAGCCAGACGTCGGCATTGGGGAAAATTCTAGAGTCCATTATAAAAGATTTAATAGCTGAGCACGTGGAAAACAGTGGCAGAATTGGACAGAGTCAGCATGGATTTATGAAAGGGAAATCATGCTTGACAAATCCACTGGAATTTTTTGAGGATGTAACTAGTAGAGTTGATGAGGGGGAGCCAGTGGATGTGGCTTATTTGGACTTTCAGAAAGCTTTTGACGAAGTTCCACATAAGAGATTGGTGTGTAAAATTAAAGAGCATGGGATTGGGGGTAGTGTATTGAGATGGATAGAAAACTGGCTGGCAGACAGGAAACAAAGAGCAGGAATAAATGGGTCTTTTTCCGAATAGCAGGCAGTGACTAGTGGGATACCGCAGGGATCGGTGCTGGGGCCCCAGTTATTCACAATGTATATTAAAGATTTAGATGAGGGAACTAAATGTAACAGCTCCAAATTTGCAGATGACACAAAGCTGGGTGGGAGGGTCAGCTGTGAGGAGGATGCAGAGCTGTTTCAGTGTAATTTGGACAAGCTGAGTGAGTGGGCAAATGCATGGCAGATGCAGTATAATGTGGGTAAATGTGAGGTTATCCACTTTGGTAGCAAAAACCAGGAAGGCAGATTATCTGAGTGGCTATAAATCGAGAGACAGGAATGTGCAACGAGACCTGGGTGTCCTTGTACACCAGTCGCTGAAGGTAAACATGCAGGTGCAGCAGGCGATAAAGGCGGCAAATGGTATGTTGGCATTAATAGCCAGAGGATTTGAGTACAGGAACAGGGATGTCTTGCTGCAATTGTACAGGGCCTTGGTGAGACCACACCTGGCATATTGTGTTCAGTTTTGGTCTCCTTATCTGAGGAAGGATGTACTTGCTATAGAGGGATTGCAGCAAAGGTTTACCAGACTGTTTCCTGGGATGACGGGACTGACATATGAGGAGAGATTGAGTTGATTAGGATTATATTCGCTGGAGTTCAGAAGAATGAGGGGGGATCTCATAGAAACCTATAAAATTCTAACAGCACTAGACAGGGTAGATGCAGGAAGGATGTTCCCGATGGTGGGGGAGTCCAGAACCAGGGGTCATAGTCTGAGCATATGGGGTAGACCATTTAGGACTGAGACGAGGAGAAATTTCTTCACCCAGAGAGTGGTGAGCCTGTGGAATTCATTACCACAGAAAGTAGGTGAGACCAAAATATTGTATGTTTTCAAGAAGGAGTTAGATATAGCTCTTGGGGCAAAAGGGATCAAAGGGTATGCTGAGAAAGCGGGAGCAGGCTATTGAGCTGGATGATCAGCTATGATCATAATGAATGGCGGAGCAGGCTCAAAGGGCCGAATGGCCTACTCCTGCTCCTAGTTTCTATGTTTCTATTTGTAAAACATAACTAATAATGTTTCTTTCCAGATTTCCAAAACCATATTTTGCAGGTCTCCAATTCGTACCCATTAATTCCCACCCCCCCCCCCCTCCCCCCCAACAAGTCAAGCGATGCACAGTGGGCACTGGCAAGGTCCAGTGATGTTAAGGGCATTCCTTATGTGAGAGCCCAGAAAGAATGTCAAATTATTTCCAACCATTGAATCTTTTGGCTTTATTCTGTTAGCAAATAATTGGGATTTCCAAAGCTGGGAACTGAATATTCAAGGGTATTTGACAATTTGGAAGAAAGGAAAAGGAAGGAGGTGGAGTAGCTCTGTTAGTAAAGGATGACATCAGCACAGTACTAAGAAATTATCTGGGCTTGAAAGATCAAGATGTAGAATTATCGTGGATGGAGAGAAAAAATAAATACCACAGGAAAGACGGCAGTGGTGGGAGTAGTTGATAGGCCCCTTAACAATAGCTATGCTGCCGGACAGAGAATAAATCAAGAAATAATGGAGCTTTTTAAAGGAAGCTACTGCAATAATCGTGGGTGATTTTGATCTGGATAAATCAAATTGGCAAGGGTAGCCTCGAGGCTGACTTCATAGAATATACCCTGGACAGTTTTTTAGAGAAGAGGCTATTTCAGCCCTGGTGCTGTACAATGAAGCAGGATTAATTAATGTCCTCAAATTAAAGGATCCTCTAGCATGATGAATTTCACATTCAGTTTGAGGGTGAAAAGCTTGGGTCTTAAATTTAAATAAAGGCAATTATAAGGGTATGAAGATCGAGTTGGCTACAGTAGACTAGGAAAATAGGAGTAGCCATTTTAAGGACATATTCCATAACTCTCAAGTAACATATATTCCATTGAGAAAGAAAGGTCCTATGAGAAGGGCATGCCATCCAAGGCTAACTAAGGAAGTTGAGAATGGTATAAAATTGAAAAAGACATACAATGCTGTGAAGATTAGTGGTAGGTCAGAAGGTTGGGAAAAGTTTAGAAGCCAGCAAAGAGTAAAAAAAAGTAGAGGGAAAAATTAGAACATGAAAATAAACTAGCAATGACTTGAATGAAGGGACCAAGTGCACTGTCGTTAGATTTGTGGATGATACAAAGATAGACACAAAAGCAACTGGTAAGGAGGACAAAGAGTCTGCCAATGGATATAGATAGGTTAAGTGAGTGGGCAAAAATTTGGGAAATGGAATATAACGTGGGAAACGTGCAGTTGTCCATTTGGCAGGAAAAATAGAAAAGCAAGTGTATTGTTTAAATGGAGAGACACTGCGGAATGCTACAGTGATTCAGGTGTCCTTGTACATGAATCACAACAAGTTAGTATGCAGGTACAGCATGTAATAAGGAAGGCAAATGGAATGTTAGCCTTTATTGCAAAGGGAATGGAGTATAAAAGTAGGAGAATGTTGCTATAACTGTACAGGGCATTGGTACTAGAGGACTGTGTAGTTTTTGTCGTCTTCGTCATGTCCCAGTTTATTATGAACTTTCAATCAATACTTCTAAAACTGGAACTATTAAAATGACTGCTGCAAATCATGTGACCTTTGGCAGTTTGAGATTCAGGCAGTTCCAAGTCTCAAGCAAATGTACCTAATTAATATGGGCCTTCACAGCCATCCAGGGAATTCACACATCCCTTTGTTGGACAAAGGGGACATCGAAACTCAATGTATGTAAGACAGATATGAATGGATCCTATGAATCTTATATTGTATTATGATGGTTTCCCTCATTCAAATTAGATGGGGTGAATCTCAAGGTGCCAAATAACAACATAGGATGAATGGAAACAACATACACGCCAACCTTTGTTTAGAAAAAGGACTTTGAACTTGTGGAAGCCACAATGAGAACACCAGTTTTGTTGTTGGTTTTAAAACCAAAAAGAAGCTGCTTACTAACAGAGTTCCACCAAAACCATTGAACTAGTTGCAAGTCATGCGAGAAGCCAAGGTAATAAACAGCAATGCCTTCAAAGTGGGAAATCTCATCAGAGAGGAGGATTCCCCAATCTCTGCCAGTTAAAGTTCACTTGAGAACCAACCTCAGAAATTCAACTACAAGAAAACTCTTAGCCTGCTGAGAGTCCCTTGCTTTATGAGACATTCACTTCAACTTCCAAGCATCAACTGCATTTAAGAAGTCTGGGAAGAGTGTCCTGAAGTCAGCATCACGGTGAAGTAGTCTGGGAAGGGTGTCCTGCAGTCAGTTCTTGTTGGAAATAGACAGCACAAGAGCACAGAGAGATCAGAACAAGTGTGGGTAAGCGTCAAAAAGTGACGTCAGCACAAAGATGAGAGCTGATTGGTGAGAAGGGGGTAAGTGTTCTTCTCCAGTTTAAAATAGATTAAGCTAAGGAAAGGTAAGGGTTCTAGTTTTTACTTAAAGTACATAAATAATTTAATGCTTTTTTTAAACTGTATTTAACTTGAGGTTTTTTTTTCAGCTGGTGACATGGCAGGGCAGCTCAGTCCAGTGTTATGTACTGCCTGCAACATATGGGAAGTCCGAGACCTTTCTTGCGCATTGACCGATCATTTGTGCAGGAAGTGCCACCAGCTGCAGCTACTTGAGCTCAGAGTTTAGGAGCTTGAGCGGCAGCTGGAGGCACTGAGGTGTATCTGCGAGGCTGAGTGTTTCGTGGATAGCACGTTTTTAGACGTAGTCACCCCAGAGCTTACAGTGCAGACAGAGAGGGAATGGGTGACCATCAGTCAGGAGAAAGGTATCAGGCAGGTAATCAGGAAATCCCCAGGGTGCATCTTGCTCGAGAACCATTTTTGTGTTGGAAAACGGTGAAAGTAACGGTTCTTCTGGGGAATGCAGCCATGCTCATGGTACTGAGTGGCTCAGCTGCACAGGGAGGGAGGAAAAAGAGGGCAAGAGCAATAGTGGTAGGAGACTCGATAGTAAGGGGAACAGACAGATATTACTGCGGCCATAGATGTGACTCCAGGATGGTGTGTTGCCTCCCTGGTGCCAGGGTCAAGGATGCCACTGAATGGCTGCAGGGCATTCTAAAGGGGGAGGGCAAACAGATGGAGACCGTAGTGCATATTAGTACAAATGACATAGATTGAAAGAGGGATGAGGTCCTGCAAGCAGAATTTAGGGAGCTAGGAAACAGATTTAAAAACAGGACCTCAAAAGGTAGTAATCTCTGGAGTAGCGCTAGTGAGTATAGAAATAGGAGGTTAGTCCAGAAGAATGCGTGGCTGGAGAGACGGTGCAGGAGGGAGGGCTTTAGATTTCTGGGATACTGGGACCGTTTCTGGGGGCAGTGGGACCAGAAGGGGACCAACACCCTTGCGGGAAGGTTTGCTAGTGCTGTTGGGGAGGGTTTAAACTAACTTGGCAGCGGGATGGGATTCTGACAGGAGGATCATCAGGGGGAGATACACAGCCAAAATTAGGAGAGAGAGCAACTGAGTCAGGAAGGCATAGAAATTATAGGTCAGTTAAGGCACAAATTGGCAAGGTTGGATGGTATTTATTTTAATGCAAGGAGTCTGACAAATAAGGCAGATGAGTTGAGGGCATAAATTAACACATGGAAGTATGATGTCATTGCTGTCACAGAAACATGGTCGAGAGGGGGGCAGGATTGGCAGCCAGGATCGAAGGTCTTCAGGCAAGACAGGAAAGGAGGTTAAAGAGGTTAATATCGTAATATTGATCAAGGAATCAATTACAGCAGTAAGGAGGGATGACATCTTAGAAGGCTCCTCAAATGAAGCCATATGGGTAGAACTGAAAAACAAAAAAGGAGCAATCACATTGCTGGGAGTGTACTTTTGGCCCCCAAACAGTTAGAGAGAAACAGAACAACAGAAATGTAGGCAAATTTCAGAGAAGTGCAAAAATAATAGGATAGTGATAGTGAGGGATTTCAACTTCCCTAACATTAACTGGGTTAGTCATAGTGTGATAGGCTTAGAGGGAGTGGAATTCTTAAAACACCTCGAGGAGAGCTTTTTAAGCCAGCATGTAGAAGGTGCTACAAGAGACTTAATTAAGTTCTGGACTTAATTTTAGGGAATGAAGCTAGGCAAGTGGTAGAGGTATCAGTGGGGGAGCATTTTGCAGATAGTGATCACAACTCTGTTACATTCAAAACAAAAACAGAATTACCTGGAAAAACTCAGCAGGTCTGGCAGCATTGGCGGAGAAGAAAAGAGTTGACGTTTCAAGTCCTTTTATCTCTGTTACATTCAAGGTTGTTACGGAAAAGTACAAGGATGGGCCAGAAATCAAAGTTCTAAATTGGGGGAAGGCCGATTTTATTAAGATCAGATATGATTTGGTCAGTGTGGACTGGGAGCAGCTACTTTTAGGTAAAGCTGTGTCAGAGCAGCGGGGCTCATTCAAGAAGGAAATAGGGAGAGTACAGGGCCAACATATTCCAGTAAAAACAAAGGGTGGGACCAACAAATCCAGGGAACCGTGGATGTCAAGGAATATACAAGATTGGATAAAGAGAAAAAGGGAGGCTAATGGCAGATACCAAAAGCTCAAAACAACAGAAGCCCTAGAGGAGTATAGAATGTGTAGGGGGAAACTTAAAAAGGAAATTAGGAGAACAAAAAGGGGGCATGAAAAAACATTGGCAGGTAAAATAAAGGAAAATCCAAAGTTATTTTACAAGTACATTAAGAGTAAGAGGATAACTAGGGAAAGAGTAGGGCCCATTAAGGACGAAAGAGGTAATTTGTGTGGAGCTGGAAGATGTAGGTAGGGTTCTAAATTAATACTTTGTGTCAGTGTTCACAAGTGAGAGGGATGACATGGGTATGGAAATCAGACAGAAGGACTGTGATATAATTAAAGAAATTAGCATAGAAAGGGAAGAGGTTCTCAGTGCTCTGGCAGGCTTAAAAGCAGATAAATCTCCAGGCCCGGATGAAATATATCCCAGGCTTTTGAGAGAGGCAAGGGAGGAGATAGCAGGGGCGCTGGCAATAATTTTCAATACCTGTCTGGCCACAGAAGCGGTGCCAGAGAACTGGAGGACAGCCAATGTGGTACCGTTATTCAAGAAGGGAGGAAGGGATAAACCAGGGAACTACAGGCCAGTCAGTCTAACCTCAGTGGTGGGGAAACTATTGGAAGCAATTCTGAGGGATAGAATTAATCTACACTTGGAGATGCAGGGATTGATCAAAGAAAGTCAGCACGGTATTGTTAAGGGGAGGTCATGTCTGACCAATATGATTGAATTTTTTGAAGAGGTGACCAGGTGTGCAAATGAGGGCAATGCACTTGATATAGTCTACTTGGACTTCAGCAAGGCTTTTAATAAGGTCTGGCATGGGAGACTGATAATGAAGGTAAGAGCTTATGGGATCCAAGGCAATTTGGCAAGTTGGATCCAGAATTGGCTGAACGACAGGAAGCAGAGGGTCATGGTTGAGGGGTGGTTTTGTCACTGGATGCCTGTATCCAGAGGGGCTCCACAGAGATCGGTGTTGGTTCCCTTGCTGTTTGTGGTATATATAAACTATTTATTCTTGAATGTCAGAGGGTTGATCAGTTAGTTCGCGGATGACACAAAAATTGGTGGGGTGGTAAATAGGGAGGAGGATAGCCTTAGATGACAGAAGGGTATAGATGGGCTGGTCAGATGGGCTGATCAGTGGCAAATGGAATATAATCTGGATAAGTGTGAGGTGATGCACTTGGGCAAGACAAACAGGGTAGGGGAATACATGATGAATGGTAGGACCCTGGGAAGTACCAAGGATCAGAGGGACCTAGGTGTGCACGTCCATCGGCCCTTAAGGTAGCAGAGCAGGTGGTTTAGCTGGTAAAGGAGGGATACTTGCCTTTATTAGCCGAGGCATAGAATATAAGAGCAGGGAGGTTATGCTGGAACTGTATAAAGCGCTGGTTAGGCCACAGCTAGAGTATTGCGTGCAGTTCCGGAATCCGCATTATAGGAAGGGTGCGATTGCACTAGAGAGAGTGCAGAAGAGATTTACCAGGATGTTGCCTGGGCAGGAGGGTTTTTGTTATGAGGAGAGATTGGATAGATTGGGGTTATTTTCTCTGCAGCAGAGGAGATTGAGGGGGGAACATGATTGAGGTGTATAAAATTAAGAGGGGCATAGATGGGGTAGAGAGAAGGAGCTTTCCCCCGTGGTGGAGGGATCAATAACCAGGGGGCATAGATTTAAGGTAAGGGGCAGGAGGTTTAGCTGGGATGTGAGGAAGAATTTTTTTGCCAAGAGGGTGTTGGGAACTTGGAACTCACTGCCTGAAAGGGTGGTAGAGGCAGAAACCCTCATAACATCTAAGAAGTATTTGGGTGTGCACTTGCGATGCCATGGCATACAGGGCTATGGGCCTAGTGCTGGAGAATGGGATTAGAATATTTAGGTACTTATTCGACCGGTGCAGACTCGATGGGCCAAAGGGCCTTTCTCTGTGCTGTAGACCTCTATGACTCTATAAGAAACTACAGGCCTCACATGAAACATATTGAGATAATTGTAAGCTGTAACAGTATATTACCTTCAGCTGTATTTAAGCTTTGTGTGTGAAAGACACGAGCGAATGACACATTGCATTAAATTTAAGATAGGTGTGCGAAAATAAATAAGGTTCTTTATTTTTAAACTTACAAAAACTTGCTGCTGTAATTATTTAATTGGGACACTCACTCAGAGGGTAAGAAAGCATTCACCTCTTCCATTTAAACATACTGATCACAGGCAGTAAAAGGAAACACACAAAAGTCCATGACTTTTAGAGGTACACTTGTATTGGAGGCAGCTCAAAGAAAATTCACAAGATTGATCCCTGCGATGAAGGGGTTTGTCTTATGAAATACGTTTGAGCAGGTTGTGTCTGTCCTCACTGGAGTTCAGAAGACTGGGAAGCGATCTTATCGAAATATATAAAATGCTCAGGGTGCTTGACAGGGTAGATGCCAAGGAGATGTTTCCCATGTAGAGGAATCTCGAACTAGGGGCCACAGTTTCAAAGTGAGAGGTCTTTGATTGAAAATGGAGACAAGGAGGAATTTGTTCTCTCAGAGAGTCGTTACTCTTTGGAATTCTCTACCCCAAAAAGCAGTGCACACTAGTCATTGAATATATTCATGAGAATTAGGCAAATTTTTTATCTACAAGGGAATCAAGGGTTATGGGAGGCAGGCAAGAAAGTAGAGTGAAGGGCACAATCAGATCAGCTGGGAGGCAGTGGCATAGTGGTATTATCATTGAATGGTATTCGTGACCCAGGGTAATGCTCTGAGGATGTGGGTTCGAATCCCACCACGGCAGATGGTGAAATTTGAATTTAATAAAAATCTGGAATTAAAAGTCTAATGATGATCATGAAACCATTGCTGATTGTCGTAAAAACTTATCACGTTCAACTAATGCCCTTCAGGGAAGGATATCTGCTGTCCTTACCTGGTCTGGCCTACATGTGACTGCAGACCAACAGGAATGTGCTTGACTCTTAAATGTCCTCTCAATTAGGGATGGGCAATAAATGCTGGCCTAGCCAGTGACGCCCACATCCCACTAATGAATAAAAAAAGCTATGATCTTATTGAATAGTGGGCCAGGCTTGAGGGCCAAATGTCCTCACCGTTTCTTATTTATGTTTTGATGTTCTTATAATCCATTCTTCTGCTTCAAAATAATGATAGTTGCTTGAAAGGGAGAAGGCAAACAATCTGGCTTTTCCTGAATTGGCAACTAATCTGTGGTGGTGCCCAGAAAAGCAAGAGCTTTTTAAACTATAGTGCAAAACCTAATTTTGGTGTCTCGTTATGGTGACTGGCAAAAACAGTGCGTGGCTCTCAACTTTTATCTTGAGCATTTGGGTTCTAAAAATAAGCTTCTGGAGCTGGCATTTTGACAGAGGAATACTGCTGTATTGGTGAGATCCTGAGCAGCTTAAGTACAAACATAGGCCTATACTCACTGTTTCTCTCAATCTCCCATTATCTGGGGTGCTTTATGAGGGTAACAGGACTTCTGAGCTTGCTAATTTGCATAAAAAGGTAACAAGTTAATTCCAAAACTGGTTGCAGCATAGGGATGCAGACAGCCTCTGTTCTTCCTGCATCATTTTTTAATTACTTGCACAAGCTTGGTTGTCAGAAAAAAAATCAGGTCCCCCCTCCATTCACCTCCAAATGCTGAGAGCCTGAAACCAACAGGTGTCCCTCATTCAAGTAACACAAATGCCGAGAACTATGTTGGGGGATATGCTTTCCTCAATTCAAACTCCTTTGCATATACTGGCCTACATACAGGTGGGTACATTCTGTGCAGGCTGGCCACAGGACAGGAAGATACCCAGCTGAAAAATCAGTGGGCAGAAAGTCTAATCCGTAGATATCACAGCAGTGACAGAAAATTCCAGCAGCATAGGCAAGTCAAACATCCCATGGAGACCAGGAGTGATAAATATAAAGGACTCTTATTTAAAAAAGACAGATTTTATATTTAGATATAGAAAAATAAATTCTCATTAATGGAGCTAACTAGGGAAGAGTTCAGTGAATGCTCACCAATTCCTCCAACATCTGGATTTGCAAGGCTGCCACATTTTGAATATATCTACACAGCTGCAAATTAAAATCTACAAAATTCAGCTCACGCTTCAATGCAGTTTTGTTCAGATGATCCAACATAGCACTTTAAAATACTTCAACCAACATTTAGAAAAACAAACTTCACTGGATCAGACAGGCTTTCGGAAGTTTGAAGTTGAACCGAAGCACTGCTGGAACTACATCACATTAGAATAGTCACTGTGGCTCATCAAAAGAACTCCAAACATTTTTAACTATTGCTGTGGAGCAGTGAAAAGACCACCTAGCAAAAATGGAAACAGCTGACTTCAAAAATAGCTCGAATATATGTTAAAAAAAAAACTCCCAAATACTATTTTTGGGAACTGTGCCAAAAAGACTGCAATGAGTAGCATGATATAATGGAGACTTCTTCAACAGTTTTTCAGTGAGATGCATTGCCACTAAAAATGCACATCAGAAGCGATGATTGCAACGGTCTAGTTATTGATGTTGTACATGCATTTTGCAACAGTCAGTCTTCTGAATTTAGGTTTTGCATCGGTTAGAAAAGCTAGTTTTCAACCACCAAAATCCATTTAGTAAAAAAACAAAGTTGATCCCAAATTAGTTCGTTGGAATACAGGAGTAGGAATAGGCCATTCAGGTGGTCGAACCTGCTCCGCCAATCAATACAATCATGGCTGATCATCCACTTCAACGCCTTTCTCCCCACACCATGCCATATTCCTTTATGTCATTAGTACTTAGAAATCTGTCAACCTCTCCTTTAAACATACTCAATGACTGAGCTTTAATTGTCCTGAGGTAGAGGGTCCCAAAGATTCACAACCCTCTGTAAAAAAAAAAAACTCCTCATCTCAGTCCTAAGTGGCTTCCCTCTTAATTTGAATTGTGTCCCCTGGTTCAAGACTCCTTAACCATTGGAAACAATATAACTGCATCTACCCTGTCTATCCCTCAGGCTGAAAATATTTGAATAACTTTATTATTATGACAATATAGAAATACAGAAGTTCTTGTTGGCCTTGAGATGCCTGTACCCTACTAACATCCAGACAAATAAACTCTTCCAGGATGTTGTGGTGTCTCGTCCACGTCTCAAATTATGAGAGCCAAGCCAGTCAATAATAGCAAACTATTTGACTGTGAGGAATATCAGTCATATCTATACTCTCCTCGCTCAACACCTACATACATGCACTTCTTAGAGGAGGGAGCAAAAAACAATCACGAATAGCTCCAATTGATCTTGGCACAGGTCAGGTGTGCTCCTACTTCTGTCCTAATTGTGATCCATTAACTCAGTACAGTACAGGAAATTGAAGTTCGAGCCTTGCAAAAAGTTTGTTCCTTGCATAACACCCTCTTCCAAAAGGATGATGACTGTGACAACTGTTTGCAATATTTTTGCAACTTTAACGTAAAAATGTCCCTAGGCACTTCATAAGTAGGAATAAATGAAAATGCATTTTGAACCAGGAAAAGCGCAGACTAGTATCATGCGTCACATGATGCAGTTACCCATGGAGCTGCTCTCTTGGAAAAGTTTATTAGACTTGCTAATACATTTTCTAGCCCCTTATGAAACAAACTGAGTCAGTGCAATTGCCATATCAGCCCATGGCAGTGACTTCCTGACTCATCCTGACCAGCCACCTTAACCTTGTGTGATGAATGTCTAGTTCATAGTTCATGTTAATATTTCAGAGGTAATGTTTAGCTCTGGCAAAATTGTTGTGAAGGTAATTAAGATGCTGGGCTTTAGAGATTGCCGGAACACCTAAAAAAAAAGCCAGAATAGAAGAGATGGGGGGGGGGCCATAAAACAGCAGGTGGGCTTACTTAGCTGGAGAACTGGAGACGTGAAGTATACACCGCTTGCAAAGAAGTACAGTCCAGAGAGGTGTTGTGTTTTATGAGTTAGAGCTAAATTAATTAAAAAGCATTCTGTGAACCCTGAAAGACTATGTTGCCATGGAGATGGGTGGAGCTTAAGAAGGTTTTTTGGTTTCAATTTACCTGTTTGCTTGGGGCGAGGGGGGGTGGTTGGTTGCAGCCTCATGCGGCTTGCTGCTCACAAAGAAGGCCTGGGAGCTGTTAACAGGTTCCAGACAATTAGGGCTCAGAGAAGTCCTGGGAAGCTGAGAAGGTGGCAGAAGGTCACTGGTTCCATGTTAGGATTCAGAGAAGCCTGGGAGCCATTTATAGCTTGGTGCAACCAGAAGGCTGGAGTTTGGAGAAACCTGGGGCAGTTCCAGCTTAGCGAACCTAGCTGCCTGTGAAAGATCTAGAATTGTGTCAGTAATTAGAGGCAGGAGCGTAGCTTTCTGAATCCTGTGGAACGCAGTCTCAGGTGGAGAGACTGAAACATCAGGAGGTAAGCAGTCATTGAGGTAGTCCAAGTTGGAGTGGCTTTTGAGGAAATTCAGAAGCTAGATCTTCAAAAGTGAAGAGTTGAAATCTCTCGTGAGGGGGAGAGAGTTTTAACGAGATTTTCTGACTCACAGTGGTCACTGACGCCTGGGTCGGTTGCTGAGAAATCCGTGTCTTGGTCACATCTGCCATTTATTGTGCAGTGTGGTGTGTTTGACTATAGTTTACCTATTAATTCATATTTACCTCATGTTAATTCTGAATGTTAGAGTACAAGATTAATATTGGAAATTGTTTTACTTTAACTTTGCATCGTAAAGTTTATTTTGTTTGTTTAAAACCGTGGAATCTTGTGGCATTATTCTCTCAGTGGGTAACAGATTTCTAACTTTGTGTACATGAAACAAAAAGTTACTAATCCCTAACTGGATCATAACACTTGCCACTCTTACCAACTCAAATTCTTACCCTCCCAGAGCTCCCCAGCTATGCTAAGGTTCTCCGGTGTACCACAATCAAGTATATTGAAAGTTAGAATTAAACGAGTTTTGATGAAAATTTTAAAGGTGACAGAGAAGTACAGAAGCAGAGGAGCAAGGCCGAGGTGGCTGAAGGCCAATGTCCCCAATGCTGAGTGAGAGGAATGAAGGGTTTAGACTAAGAGTTGGGTTGGAGAGATTGTAGATGTGATGGGTTAAGGCGCTGGTCTATAATCATGAAGGATTCATACACGAGGCTAAAGATTCTGAATTGAATGTATTGGAAGATGAGCAGCCAGTGTAGATCAGTGACGATGGGAGCAATGGGCAAATAAAACTCAGCACATGAAAAGATGCACAACAGAGTTTTGCATGAGTTTACGGGTGATAGGCCATATTACAATTAAAAACCATCCTGCTAGATATGCTCTGATTGTGTCCATTAAATAACTGTTCGAGAGTAAAGTGGAAGAAATTATCCAGGTTCATAAGTCTTGAAGAGGAAGGCTACTGGATTGATCCCTAACTGAAAAGCCCTTAGCTGTCACAGTTGGCTCAGACAGCTAGATTTTTTCACTCCAGCAAACTGAAAGCTAGAGTTAATGGGAGTGCTTAAAATGTTGTAAGGGGATGAAACATGAACCTTGAGAAAACAGACATCCAAAGACTATAAAGTTGTGAAATGGGTTCTGGAGAAGGATGGAGCGGGTCAGTTGTTAAGAAAACAAGAGCAATGAAGAAATTCTCAGGATGGTGGAGGAGGAAAGATATTGGTGAATATCATCAAGAAAAGGCAACAAGGTTGGACTGGCCATATTCTAAGGCATGAGAACTGGCTGAAGGAGGTAACTGAAGATTAGAGGAATGTAGACCACAAGGGAGGAAGAGAATGGTGGTGTTAAAAAAAACTTGAATTGAAAATGGGAGGCTCCTTTGTGCAACTGAAGAGGAAATTAGCGTGGAGAAATTAGCAGAGGACCTACCCTCAGGCAGATCACTGCTACCTGTTTAGAATGGTGAAGAGACTTCACAGTGTCTATGTAGATAGATTATTTGATTGAGATAGGTTAGGGAACGAAAGGAATCAGGTACACAAGCTATGCAAGGGATAGGATAGATGCAAGTATTTAAAAAAAAATATATATGCAAGGGATTACTGACATGAAAAGCAAATTACCAGCTTAAGATAATCGCAAAATACTGCAGATGCCAGAAATCTGAGACAAAAACAGAAAATGCTGGAAAAACGCAGCAGGTCTAGCAACGTCTGTGGAGAGAGAAATAAAGTTGACTTTTTGAGTCCATATGACCCTTCTTCAGAGCTGAACAGAAGTGGAAATGTGATGAAATTTATACTGTTTAAGGGGGTGGAGCAGATGAAGCTGGATAGAAGGCCAGCGATAGGTGGGGACAAGGGAGAGACTAACAAAGATGTCATGAACTAAAGGACAAAGGGGGCTAAAAAAGGTGCTGATAGTGGTGTAAAGGTAAGGAAGCAGAATGTGATAATAGCAGAACAAGGGTAGCATAGTGTGAAAGAACAACGTAGAACAAGTAACAGATGGCCCTTTGGGGATGGGGTGGTGGAGAAAAAAAGATAGAAAATGGGATACAAGGGGGGACAAAACCATGGATAAATGAATAAAATAAATGGATAAAAATAAAAATGAATGTAGAAAAAAGGGGGATTAAAAAAGAGGTGAGGCTTGTGTGCCGAGTCCAGATCCACTGTCGAAGTTCACAAATCAACTGGATGAGTTCTTTCTATACCTAATATCACCACGTACAAAAAGGGGGTGGTGGATGTCTATTTTGGGATCACTGTATTCTCCTGGAACTTTAAGTTCAGGAAAGGGATTTCCCAGATTTAGTTTCAAACCTGCTTAGATAATCACCTGAGGGGGAGGGGGGGGCAAAAAGTAACAAATGGGAGGGTACATACATTGTCTTGATATCAGGCTTGATGGACCAGCCCATCTTAAAGTATATTCACATGATTGCATGCCTTGCAATACTCAAATTTAAAACCCTGATCCTCATTTTCAAGTCCTTCCACTGCCTCCCCCACCTTTACTTTGGAACTGCCTTCTGGCTGGCACGCCTGCCTGTCCTCAGGTTCCATCTTTTTCTTGTAAAATACCATGGGGCATTTTCTATACTAAAAGTGTTACATAAATGCAAGTTCCTGTAATAGTAGTAGCAATGCACATTATAAAATTCTGTTTGAGAGAGAACACTCAGCACTTGCAATCAGCTACCCTCAGTAATGTGAAAGCTTGTTAAAATCTATAAGAAGCCCCATCCTATCACCACAGCAATGTAGAAAGGATGGGGATGATAGCAGGGTTGAGAGGTTAAGCAGGTGGCAGGATTCTCATGCTGATGCTGCCTACAAAACTTCAAATGAGAAACAAAAAAATGCCAATCTAAGAATATGGAGAAAACACAACCATACAAGTAACTGTGTTTCTAAAAGATGATTCCTTTCCCTCAAATTATACTCTAAATTGGGAACTGTACACTAACAGGGAGCAGTAAAAGCCAGGGGGCAGTTCTCAGAAGTTCCTGGTCACTGCTTGAGTGACATAGCAATGCCTTTAGATACCATTCTCAAGTAACTTTGGAAACTGCATACATCACATTAGTTAAGCATTCAACAAAACACTGAAATTTAATTATCCTTGCTTCTACATGCATCCCACTTTTGAAATATTCTCTACTAAGTGCTGCAGCGTTCATGTACAATATACCTTTCATAAAAATCTGCACATGATCTAGGGTATATGATCACGTAAAATAGTGGCAAACCCTAACCCAACTATTTACTAGCATCCACATGCACAATTTTAACAGAGTAGTTAAGAGCAATCAGGATCGCACATTCTGTTCACTTTTTCTCTTTCCCATTTAAGATAATAGATATCATCCCACTATTAACTTGCTAAGACTGGTTAACTGCACACAAATTACAGATTAAACCTAGTATGTTCCCAGATTGTGCAACTATTAAATCCCATGATTTATTTACCACTGAGCTTTCAAAAAAGTACTTTTAAAATAAAGCGCATATATTTTAGAAAAAGTCGAACACTCGAAAAAACTAGTCCTATTTAAATGGAACAAGTTAAATGACCCGTGACCATGCTGAGTAGACAGATCACAAAGAATGAGTGAAAAGCAGCAAGGCAAGTAATAACATAACTGGGCTGGAGTGCAGTTCCAACTATGCAAGGTACTGAAAAAAATTTCACGAGTAAAAATATTACTAACACAAAAATATAAACAGGAAACAGTTATTTGATCACAGTTTAAACTTACGTTATGACATGGCAGGTGGTTTTTGCTAGGCTGACCAAATCCCGGAGGGAAACTTGGCCAGGCTATCACAATGATTTTGCAATTTGTATTTATGAGAAGGTTTGTGCACTGAAGTCAGAAGTAATGAATCCACTACCACCTTTAGAGACTTTAAAGATTAAATTAAAACATTAACAAAAGAGAAGAAAACTTAAACACACAAGATGTCCACTACACAGTTTTTACATTTAGTTTTATGATAGTTCCCACAAGATTCATACTTAACTAGACTCCCAATTTCATAAGCCTTTCAGGCAAAAATCCAAAACAGATTATTAATCTATAAAACATTCAACAAGGTTACCACAAGCACCTATTGTTGCCGTAAGGGAGATATTTCACACCTTCTCTCTCCCCCTCACTCGACAATGGAACCCTAAAGGCTTTTAACATAACCCTGGTTATTGGAACAGCAAACTTCTCCAGGGTGGCTAGAGGCTTTTTTCACAAGTCTGTTTCACACAGTGTACCTTTCAAGATCTCACATGGTCATCCCCATACAGCGTTCCATCTTTCTTTAAATATATTTTCTCCTTTTTAATTTGTAAATTCCATTGTTTCAACTTGTCTTTTGGAGTTACTTTTCCCAGGATATAAAAATCTTTCATTATGACCGACATTTTGGGAAAAAGAGACATAATAACTTTGCCTTATTTATCTTGCCAGTTGTCGACATCTTACCATGTCCCTTTGAACAGCCAACAACCTCTTCCCTTATCTAAAATTGCAAATTCCATTTTACTTAGCTCATTCATTAGCATTTCAAATACCTCTTTTTTACACTTAACCTCTGATGATTCAAACCTTGCAGTCTAACAGTCTGTTGTGTACTTGAATTATTAACACACTCAGAAACATACACGCAGACAAACATAAGCCTGCTTTAAAGTATCCCCCAGTAATATCAGGAAAAATATGATAGTCACTTCACACTATATTTGACTCCAGCACCACAAGTTAAATACACTCTCTTTCCGCATGTACCCCGCACTCCACTTTCTAAGCTGACCATCTTAAAAAATACACAGAACACATACCTCATGTACAGTACTCCATTCTGGTCAACTTGTCGCTGCCATCCGATCGGAACTTGGACTGCTGGTCCCCCGCCATCTTTTTCACCATCATTCTCATTTCCTCCATTCATTTTTACGTTTCTGCTTGTGACACCTCAAAGATATCAAAAGTCAGATGATATCTTTGGATTTCATGTCATCATGGCCTCTGAAATGTGACCAGATGGTACAGTGCTTGTCCACTGTATAAAAGTCTTCAGGAAGATGTTCCAGCTCAATGAGGAAGCATCTCTTCAAAAGCTCCCATTTTATACAAAGTCACTGCCTCATAATAATCCACATTCATTTAGTGTTGTGGGATGATTCAGAGTGTTTGGAGCTGTAGAGTAGTGCTACATGGAGAGAACACACTGCCTTCTAATCAGGATGCACATGATTCACAAAAACCTTTATTCAGTTCTAAGCTTTAAGAAGGATAATATATGTTTTAACATACAGCAGTTTTATTCAGTTTTTACTGATTCCTGCAGGCTAGTCTTGGTTTTTGAAAGTCATGGTAATCTTCCTATAACTGAACCCATAGTAGGCCACATCCTTCTCTTTAAAGTATATTTTCCAGTCACGTCCAAAATACAGGTGGTTCTCACATTCAACAAAACAGCCTCCTGATTTTGCTTCTCACCAGTTCCATAGCTTTGAATGATTCAGCCTTCATAAAATATCCTGTAAATATATAAGAGTTTAGTTTAGATAACTGAAGATAAATACTCAAGAGCAAAATTAACAATTAGGTCATCAAGAAAATGGCAATAGAGGTGTGCTATAAGATACTTGCATATTATAAACTGATATCCAGTCATGAATTCTAATGAAACACTGCATCAACCCAATACATGATTTAAAACACAAACTTTAACTATTTAGAAAACATTTGAATTATGAAAGCCAGCATTTCTTCTTGCTTTAAGTGATCTTCAAAAGAAGGGAGATTTTTTAATTTAACAAATATAGTGTTGTCAACAACAAATAACTTGAATCAGCATTTAAACTTCTCCAACTTCATACTCTAAGCCCCTTTACTCCAAATAAAACAGCATCAGAAGCCAGCACTGACACTGCATAATGTCAAATGTTTGATTCTTTTTATTTGAAGAATTTCTTCATCAATTCACTTAAGACTTTTGTTTGGGATTTAATCATGTTAAAATTCCAATAATACATTATGTATTCAGCCTGTTTCATTGGTAAATCAAAACAATCTTTCAATACTATAAATGCAAACCTTAGAATACCTTCAAAAATAGTGTAGGACATTGTGGCACACAATTATTTAAGGCAGTTCAGGTTAAAAAAAATGACAAAAACACAGCTGTTATTGTGAAAAGAGTACTTATTCAGCTAATTAACCAAAAAACTACCACAGCATATTCAGGGTCTGCCTTCCACTTCAAATGCAGTGAATCAGCAAGTTATGGGTTCCAACCTTAGTCCTGAACATGAGTACACAATCTAGATTGATATTTCAACATGTTGCAGAGCGATTTGTTGCAGTGTGGGAGATGGGGTCTTTTGTAGATGTTAAATCTCATGTTTACCCTTTCAGGTGGACACAATTGACTGCTTAGCACAATTCATAGTCATAGACTGGCCAACACTCCTCCCTCAGCCAAAATCACTGGGTTGTGTTCAGCACAAAGTGACTGCCATGTTAATCTCCATAAATAACAGCAGACTGCACTTCAAAGGGAACATATACATAAGAAAGGGCAAACAGACAGGTGAGAGAGAGAGAGAGAATCTACAAATCAAGAAATGATACAGATTTCCAGTAAATAACCGGAAGGAAACCATGTTGACAAGACACATTTGTCAGCGAGGTTTCAAAATTAGTTGCAGTTAGAGTTACTAAATGCACACCCATTTGTCATTGTACAAGGTCTTTTTCTCTCTCTCTGAGTTTCAAAGTTTGGCTTGATGAAGTAGGTCACATAAAAGCAAAACAAAAGGTGCCAAATGTGAAGTCCTGCAATTTGGAAATAAATCTCATACTTGTGGTACTTAACAATAACTATGGAGTGACAGGGCATGTTGCATTCTATGATAGTGTTAGAGCTCACTGCTAGAATCTAAAAATATTACAAACAAATTGCTGCAAAAATGTACTGAAACTGTTTGCTGACTTTTTCTTCTTTCATGGGATGTCAGCATTGCTGACATCTGTTGTGGATGGGGTGCCAATCAAGTAGGCTGCTTTGTTTTGGATGGTATTGAGTTTCTTGAGTGTTGTTGGAGCCACACTCATCCAGACAAGTATTCCACTGCAATCCTGACTTATGCCTTGTAGGTGGTGGACAGGCTTTGGGAATACGAACAAACGAATTATGGGGAGTCGGCCACTCGGCTCCTCAAGGCTGCTCCGCCATTCAATAAGATCACGGCTGATCTGATTTTAACCTCATATTCCTGCCTACCCCCAATAACAATTCACCTCCTTACTTATCAAGGATCTATTAACCTCTGCTTTGATCACCTTCTAAGGAAGAAAATTTCAAACTCTCTCAACGTACAGAAATTTTTTTTCCTCATCTTTGTCCTAAATGGGCGACCCTTTATTTTGAAACAGTGACCCCGGTTACACTAGGTTCTCCCACAGGAAGTAACATCCTTTCCACATTTACCCTGTTAAGTCTCCTCAGGATCTTATATGTTTCAATCAAGTCGCCTATTATTCTTCTAAACTCCAGTGGATACAAGCCTCACAAGTCCAGCCTTTCCTCATAAGTTAACCTGTCCATTCCAGGTATTAATCTAGTAAACCTTCTCTGAACTATTTCTATTACATTTACATCTTACCTTAAATAAGGAGGCCAATAGCATGTACACAGTATTCCAGATGTGGTCTCACCAATGCCTACATAACTGAGTATAACCTCCCTCCTCTTGTATTCAATTCCCCTTGCAATAAACAATAACATTCTATTGGCTTTGTTAATTACTTGCTGCACTGCATACTAATTTTCTGCGATTCATGCACTAGGACATCCAGATCCCTCTGCATCTCAGAGCTCTGCAATCTCTCATCATTTAGATAATATGCCTCTTTTTTATTCGTCCTGCCAAATTGGACCTCACATTTTACAACATTATACTCCATTTACCAGATCTTTGCTCACTCACCTACCTATATCCTTTTGCAGCCTCCTTATATCCTCCTCACAATTTACTTTCCTATCCACCTTTGTGTCATCAGCAAACTTAGAAACCATATCACCCAAATTATTTATATAAATTGTAGAGTTGAGGCCCCAGAACTGATCCCTGTGGTAGACCATAGTTGTGGCAGTTGGTGAGTTATTTGTTGCAAAAGGTCAAGTCTCTGACCTGCTCCTGTAGCAAAAGCATTTTTTAAAATTCTTTCTTGGGATGTGGGCATCTCTGGCAAGGCTGGCAGTGTTGCCATTCCTAATTGCCCTTGAACTGAGTAGCTTGCCGGGCCATTTTAAAAGTCAATTTAGAGTCAACCAGATTGCTGTGGGTCTGGAGTCACATATAGGCCAGTCCGGGTAAGGTTTAAAGACCCCTTGAAGGACGTTAGTGAACCAGTAGGGTTTTCACAACAATTAATGACAGTTGTCATTATCCCATTATTGAGACTAGCTTTACGTTTCAGATTTATTAATTGAATTTAAATTCCACCAGCTGGCACAGTGAGATTTGAGCCCATACCCTCAGAGCAAAAGCCTGGGCCTCTTGATTACTAGTTCAGTGACATTATCACTACACCGCCATCTCCCCATCATGGCAAGTCCAATTAAATATCTGGTCAGTAGTAACCCAACACCCCCTCACCTACCCTAAGGAACTCCTGCAGCAATGTTCTGGGGCTGAGATGACTGGCCTCCAACAACCTCACAACCATTTTCCTCTGTGCTAGATATAATTCCAATGCAGAGTTTTTCCTAAAATCCCAATGACTTCAATTTTGCTAGGACTTGGTCAAATACTGCCTTGAAGCCAAGGGCAGTCATTCTCATCTCATAAGTTCAGCTCTTTTGTCCATATTTGGACCAAGGCTTTAATGAGGTCAAGAACAGAGTAGCCCTGGCAAAACCCAAACTGAGCATCGCTGAGCAAGTGCTGTTTGATAGCACTGTTGATGCCACCTTCCATCACTTTGCTGATGATTGAGAGTAGACTGCTGGGGTGGTAATTGGCTGGATTTGATTGGTCTTACTTTTTGTGGATACAACATACCTGGGCAATTTTCCACATTGTTGAGTAAATGGCAGTGTTGTAGCTCTACTGGAACAGCTTGGCTTGAGGAACAAATGAACAAATGCTACTTAGTACTCCCACCAGGATGTTGTCGGGTGCCATATCCTTTGCTGTACCCAGTGCCTTCAACCAGTTCTTGATGTCACATGGAGTGAATCGAATTGGCTGAAGACTGGCACCTGTGATGCTGAGGACCTCAGGAGGAGGCATTTCTGGCAGAGGATGGTTGCAATTGCTTCAGCCCTGTCTTTTGTACTGTGTGCTGGGCTCCCCCATCATTGAGGATGGGGATCTTTGTAGAGCACCCTCCTCCAGTTAGCTGTTTAAGTATCCACCACCTTTCACGACTGGATTTAGTAGGGCTGTAGAGCTTTGATCTGATCTGTTGGTTGTGGGATCACTATGGGATAGTATGATGTTTGGTATGCTTATAGTCCTGTGCTGTAACTTTACCAGGTTGGAACCTTGTTTGTAGGTATGGCTGGTGCTGCTTCTGGCATGCTTGCCTGCACTCTACATTGAGCCAAAACTGATCCTCTGGCTTGATGGTAATGGTAGAGTGAGTGATATGCTGGGATATACGGTTACAGATGTGATTGACCACTGACTTTACAATATCTATACAAGTGGGTAAAAATGTCAGCTTCTGGAGTTCCAAAATTGATGTTCTGACTTCTTCTGAAACATTAACACATGCAGCATCTATGACCAATATATAAGCATTTTATCATGAAGGCATCTCATCACTGGGGTCCTCTTTATGATAAGCATGTTGGGGAAAGTCATTATTGGCTTTTTTGTTGCTGTTGATTTTTGTATATTTTCCTGAATACTTAATGATATTTTCCATGGTATTGAATTAAAGTTTTCACCTGGTTGTGTATGGTGGATGAACATGACTTGGTTGGTAATGTCACAGCACTAACTATTTACACCCATTCAGCTCACTTACATTTTCTAAGCAAATGTCCTCAGCAACGTCACTGGCACTTATTCTCTGAATAAAAATCAACAGAAAGCAGTGCACATCTACATCAAAATTATTTTCAAGAAAGAGTTTCTGATGGGAAGACTCCCTCTGATTTTGTTAGGTGTGCTTTATGAAATGCAAATATTAAATTTAAGAACATATTTTTCCTCGTCTTGCTTTCAATTGCCAAATGCTAAAAAGATGGACAAGTTTAACAGCAACTACTACTTTGAAACAATATGGATCGAAATCAATGCTTCAATTTGATAAAATAAATATATACAATCAAAGGCCTTTTCTGGTTATTTAGGAGAAGGTTGGAATTTTTGACAAGGTGATAGGAACAAGACAAGACGAATCAACTCAGCACATATTGTTGAGAGGTTCAATTCCCTTGTCCTCTGTGGTTTGTTTTTCTTTATTCCATGCTGAAGAATATAGAATTCATTTTGATCTGAGAAGGCTATGAAGCTTTCCATTCTTACAGTGTGGAAGTACTTTAAAAAAAAATATATATAGCCGTTAGAGGACGAAAAGTGTTGTAACCTGACCTTAACATAAAACGTACTGTATACCAAAGCTATGCTCAACTTTTTGGACTTCTGTAAATTTTTGGGGGAAGTTTTACAGATGTTATAGAAAAGTGATAAGCTGTTCGATTATTGTGCTCTTTACTACAGAAATAAAATACTTAACATCGAAGGCAAAATAGTGGTTGCTGAGCAAAAAGATAAATTAATTGAGGAGTTGGGCAAAAGGAGAGGAAGACAGACCAAAGGCATGTTCAGGAGAGAAGAGTTATGAGCTATGTCTTTAATTGCAGGGAGAGTGCTTGGAAGGCCACAGAGATCTAGCTGTGTATTCCACAAAAGCAGTAGAATAATATAATGCATTCTGGCTTAAGATAACATAAAACAGACACATGCATATCCAATACCAAGTAACAATTATTTTACCTGGTCCCTGCAAAAAAAAGGAAACAGGAGAATCCAGCTAATCTATTAACAATTCCATTTCGAAACAGAATCTTTGTGCCCTCAAGGATGTGAAATCACCATTTTTCAATCATTACCATAAGGGTAAAGGGGAAGGGATGTCAGATTGAAATTAAAAATCAGAGTGACGGATAAAAGTAAAAACAAATCTTAGTTAAAATGGCTCCATTTAAGAAAACACAGAAAGATGACAGACCTGCACAAGTAAAACAATTTTACAGGAAAGGAAAAACAATGCTTTGAGAAGAAATAAGTGTTTTTAGGCATACCATGCTCATAGTAGTCTGCTTTTGGATCGTTAATTACCCTATAGCTACAGAATATGGCACTTAAGGTACATGGCATCTCCAACATATTCTCCTGTCTATTTCAAAAGGTAGTATATACACCACACTCTGGGGGCCTGGGCTAATGATCCAGGGACAAGTTCAAATCCCATCACAGCAGCTGAGGTACTCAAATTCAGTTAAATAAATAAACCTGGAGTAAAAAGTAATGGTGACCAAGGAGCTACTGAATTGTTGCAAAAACCCATTATTTTTCTCGGGTATCATTGGCCCCATTCGCATCACTTATGCTTTTCATGATGTTGACTGGAACTGGGGTTCTCTCATATATGGTGAGCTTTCACAAAGAAAGGGACGTACCTATTAACTTTCTTCATGTATAAAAACCCACTTCACTCATTATTGTTTAGTAATATAGATTTCTTCCATTTCTAAATACATATAAATAAGTTTAGTCTCAAATAATAGCCAGTGTGCGCAAAATATTGAAACTGAGCTGCAAACTGGCCATTGGATGGCACATAACAAGCCTGCCTTGCAATCAGTAGCATAAAAGTGGAAACTACAGAAAAATACTTACTTTGCAAAAATGTTATGGTTTGGACATGTGGTTGCTCCACAGAATATTTAATTATCAATACTGGTTGATCTGTACCTGGTAATATGTCAATTTACACTGCATATAATGAAGCCATAGAAAGGGAACCAATCTTAGAATAGATCGGAATCCTACAGTTTGAAAAAATATGAATATTTCAACTATTTCAGAAAACTGACCTCAGTTCCCCGAAAACTTGCCAGATATCTTTTTTATTATAAAATGTAATTTATGTATTTGTCAAGAATACTTTAAACTAACGATCACAGTTGAAATGTTATTAGGGAAGGGAAAAGAATAAATCCTGCACAATACACAAACAAACTTTTGAAAATAACCTACTGTAGATAGAAACATGATAGAAGGCTGATATTACCTGTTGAAAGTAAATTATTTTACTCTTTACAATTAAGAAATTTGTTTCATAGCTGAATACACATGCTTCATCAGAAAAACTACTTCAATGCTATGTTGATCATTATTTGGGACAGATAACATAACTAAGCTCATTTTAAACAATTATCTTGCCAGATGGGTTTTGTAATTTTTGAAATACAAACATCAACTCTTCCTTTTTCTCCACCACACAAAAGCAGATTAAACAAGATAACCTTTAACTAGGAGGTCCAAAGTTTGGAATTCTGAAGTGTTGGAAGCAGAAATGACCCTGCCAAATAAATTCAAAAGTTTCAGCCCATGGTATTACAGTGCTAGCATGTGATAACATGTACATAACTAGTCTAAGTATTATAAAATGTATTATGTTAGATGTTTGTTTCTAAATGCAAAAGCTGGTGGATCTTCTCCAAACCATATACCTTATTTGACAAAGGGGTAACAAAAATGCACAGCAATGATCAGTGCATTTTATTTAGCCAGAATCAGAATAGAATGTCTGGCCCCATAAATTGGTGACTGAGGAAAGCTTTAAAAGCAAAATATTTGCACACAAAAGCTTTGTCTTCACAGATTGCAGGAATAATACCTACACTTGTGAAACTTTAAGATCAGTTTTCACTGACAAATGGCAGATTCTTCATGGATCAGTAGATCAGTAAAAATTGATTTACTCCCAAATTTGAGACACACCACCCTGAAATTTCCCATTATTTTCTTCCCAAAAATCACAATGCAGAGCACAGAGCCTTGACCATGTTATTAAAACAGAAACACCGTATACAATATTGCACTTTAGACCATAACAAAAAAATTAATTATATTTGTGCCTCATGATACTATGGTGGTGTGGCGTTACTTTAAATAAACACTTCAGCAGGGCATAATACATTCACAAATACAATAACTATTTTACTGCTAAAAAAGCTGGACAGTACACTTTGTAATAATGAAAACTTATTACTTTTGGGACTGCCAATGAGGCCATAAAAGTTATGTTTGTGAGCAGTATAAATAATTGGTGATTCCATAATGTTCAAGGTAAAAATGAATTTTACTAATTTAATTGGAACTTTCATTGTTTCATCAGGCATTATTTTCCCCCTTGGTGATTCCCCACTCCAATTTTTGTGGTCAATAAAAAAGTGAAAAACAGACAAAGATATTCACATTGGTAATAAAACTTATTTTAAAGGTTCTTATTGGTATTCCTGCAATTTTATACAATATTCATTGCACTCTGACCATTTAAACTAGATATATTTCTTCAACTTAACGTTCATAGGGTAAGTCCAGCAAGGAAAACTTCTAATATGTAGATCTGCAGGTCCTGATCAGAAGCATGCTCCAAAAGAGGCTTCTGTTATGATCGGGATGGGAGGAGCAAGGAGTTGATCTAGCCCCACTACTTCACAGGTCGCACCATTACTTTAAAAATTTGATTCACTCACCAAAATGTCAGTTATTTATCTTTGTTAATGTTACCCAAAATAAAATAGCTTTAAAGCATGCTTCTTTCAAGAAACAACAAAGTTATAAGTTTATAAAACTAGTCTCGTCGTATAGAAAGGTAAAGCTTATTAACATGTTCCAGTATGGAACATGAAAGCATGCTAATTACTATTTAGTGATACCCTGAGAGAGCGACACACACACACACCAGCACTGCCCACCGCCACCTTCCCCCCCCCAACCACCACAAAGAAACAAAAATAGAGGAACTCTGCCAAAGGTTAAAAGTCAATGGTTCAAGGGGAAAGGAAAGATGGTGGAGCCCTTGAAATGATGTTTGGGTTGTGCATTGTGTCTCAGCGCTGATCTATGAAACAGTCTATGACTCCTGCACTTTTTTTCAGGCAGGCTCAAAGCACACTTGCAGGTACTCTATTCCAGCATGACGCAATTTAGGAGCAGCTTATATTCACTTCCAGCTGTGGGCTGGCTCTGGAATGCAAAAAGGCTGCTGTCTTCCTTTCACAAGCAGTTGGTCCTTTCTCCTCTCAAAGCAAAACCAAAACCAACTTTTAAACAGTTTTTCCAGGCATGTTTTTTTCCAGAGCCATAACCTACCACATGACCCCTTTTGTACACAGTCCACCAGGGTCAAGAGGTTTCCAGCTTCATTAAAACTGCTGAATTACCTCTTCTTGTAAAAGGATGATTTTCCAGGAATAATATCAAAGTTCTGCATTAGCCCTCAAAGGGACAGTGCTTTTTAAAACACAAATTCTTCCAGAATGTTCTTAGTCATTGAAAATGAACCATTTTCTGCGAGTAAAGTGTTCATGACACTTCCAACTTTGGTTATTGACAAAAATCATCACCACTACCTTACTCCACCGACCTTGGTTGGATTTTTAGCAAATCTAGTTGTTTCTTCAATCATCTCAGACATTAATCTTTTTCTTTCTGAACTTTCACTCTTCTTAAAAAGTGCAAATCCAATATTTCATGCTGCTGATCAGTACAGTGCTGCTCGAGGCATTTTTCATCCTGGTTAGCAAGATCATGTTGACATGTAGATAGCAAATTGCCATATTGAGTACTGTGATCAAGCTAGCATAGTTAGATGACAGCATAATCTACAATGAAGAGTTGGAAAGTACAGGTCTCTTAGGTGAGTATTAAATTGCAAATCAGATGATCCAAACCGATATTTCATCTGATTGTATTAACAAAGATTTATCTCAAAAAATAACTATGTTCCACTGCTTCACTTTACCTATAGTCACGTTCAAAATGAGAAAGTCTCATAACTGCCAGTCAATTATTTTCAACTTTTAAAATATCCTTGTTATTTCTTTCTTGCAGGAGTTGTCTTAAGAATGGACACTGAGCAGATGATGTCCTAACCATTTACATTATGACTTGGGTTTGGGAGCTAAAGGCAGACTGCTCAAATGTGCATTGATGCCAAAAATAGAGTTAGTTGAATCTGAGGATCTAACTTAGGAACTATAAAATAAGTTGGAGAACTTATGCAAGTGTGCAGAACAACGACAGGTCAAATTTAATGCAAACAAAGTGCTGCAGACAGATTGAAAAAAACTTTCACAAACGATTGAGACACATCTGAGAATTGAAGTATGCTCGACATCCAACCAGTGCATGATGAAAACCTGGAGAGGATGAGTCACCCTAGATTTAGAAGCAATAGGCCATGTTTTACTAATCCAGTGGAATAATTCAAGGATTATCTCTATGTCTCAACATATCCTCCAATATTTACATAGAGCTCCAGCATTCATAATGCTTCAAATAGTATTTCCTCACTGTGTGGGATTTATTCTACACATTGAGTAAGGTCTGTTATCAAATTGGGCAGAGTAAGAGGGAAGATGTAATGAAAAATCACTTTAAGTGGGGTATTTAACTCTGCCATAGAACAAAGATTTATTCTAATGCTGCATTACTTGTTTATTTTCGTAATCACGAGGCACATGCCCCTCTCCTGCTAAGGCAACATATAAGTACGGAATCACAGAGAAATTCAGTTCTTTTATAAGGATAGCATGAACAATGCCTATACAGACAGGCAGAACAAAAGAAAAACTTCAATGAATCAGAGGCACCTTACAGAAGCTGTTAAGAAATCGAACACAATTTCCAATTTGTTAGTCCTCTACTTGGACTGTTACATTGCAAAAGCAAACCAAATCAGAAGGCTAGGCTTATACATTTTCAGTGAAACTACTGACTAATAAGAAAACAGAATTCAATTAACATTTTAATTTCAGTCAGAGCTCCACCATCTCATTTTTCTCCTGTGACCAATGAGTCAAGAAAACCACGATTCCTGCTCAACCACAATATTCCAGAACCCAAGGGTGTGCACGAGAAAAACTGAGCTAGGAGGTTTAATTGGAACGATCTGATGAATAGGCACAAAGAGAGCTGCCATACTAGTTGCGCGACCCACAATTAGCCTGAATGCACAGATTCAGTAAACATTATTTCCATGGAATGGAGGAAAGCAATCAAAATTAAAAGGATAACTTTGACAACTTCCCTCAGAATTTCAAATCAAGACATTTTCGCTTGCTGATCTTGAAGTGGCCTGATTGTTTGGAAAAGTATTTTTGGCTCTGAAATAACTTTTTTGGCCTTGTGAGGTCAAAGTTTTTGAGGCCACAGTTAAAATAAAAGACTCCTTTGGGTGGGCAGCACAGCAATACAAGTCATGGGTAGCTGCAGGAAGGGTATACTTAGATAGAATTTTCCGAGTAACAAGCCAAAACCTTTCTACCTGTTCTTGGAAAAAAAGTTGTTAGATCTCATCAATCCTTTAAGCAGCAGCTTTGGTTGACACCACCTGGATACAGAGATCTCTAAAGTGTACATTCAGATAACTAAGGAGTGCTTTGTTAATATCAAAAGAACACCAGTCTGATGCATTTCTGATTGAATTAAAGCAAATTTAATTTCTTATGCAAGTATAGCCATCAAGCTGAGAGATGGAAACTTGCTCACCCCTCATCAGTATTATGCTCTTGCAAGACAGCTGTACACCCTTCACTTCACCCCCAACATCGTTGAACCAAAGGATCACAAAGAGCAGTATCCAACTGATCAGTGTCTTTATCATTTCTGGACTTTTCCAATACTATTCTCAGCAGCCTGAGTTCCATACTATACTGACTGCAACTTGGTCCATCCTTGTATCCTACCTTGTGCTAACTACTATAAGCTTCCCATCCCCGAAAGATTGGATTCCAGCATGTTGCTGGAGCTGGAATTTGATGCTATTTTTCTGTTGCTCTTCTGAGATGAATCATGGGCAGCGTTAAGTAGTTGGCTGCTTGTACAGCAAGATGTGTAGCTCAATTGATCTTCTGGTTTTCCTCTTTGTAGCAAGTGCTCAACTTGCACTTAGCAAAGCCCCAGGGCTTCCCATTCCCCCAAAATTGGATTATAATTCCTGACCCTCAAATCCCACAATAACCTTGCAGCAATATCTAGCCTGCATTTCAAGACCTCTGTACACCTGACTGGCTTTCTTCTCATCCCTTCTTTTCTTCATTGGCAGGTCGTTCAGCTCTGAAATACAGTACTATTTATAAACAGATTGGTTTTTTTTGGTCTTACTTTTTTGACTTACTGGCCTAGCATTGTGATATGCTTTCCCTAAATCCTTCTGTTTTGCCAGCTCTCTCCTTCCTTTATATGCCTCCCCAAAACTATTTATTTGATCATGTCTATGATTACTTCGTCAAACTCTTTCCCTACCACTAGTCAGCATTTGTTTTCAGTTCTGTGGCACCATGCGATGCTTTACTATGTTGCAGAGGCTATATAACTGCAAGTTGTTCTTACTGGGTCTTTAATGCACAGGAACTTACACTCATGAATGTCAAAAAACATAATGCATTTTAAGCAAACTGGATGTGGGCCTGAACCCCTGATTGCCCACATGATGAGTTACTGATCTGAACTGTTGCAGCATGGAACTTTGCGAGGTGTAGGTCAACCATTTCCTATGTCAGGGGAAAAACCAGGAACTCAACTATCATGAACCACACATCTGCCCATACTAGCATCCAGCTATATAACACTGCCCAAGACTCATTTCAGAAGAACAATAGAAAAATAGCACCAAATTCCTGCTCTAGTAATGGTTATGTGCTTCCATTCAGAACCCAAGAATTGAAGCTATAGGTGTTTCGAAGGATACAAGTGAAGGGGAAAAGACAGTCCACTAGCAGCTCCCAGGCTATTAATAGCCAACGGCTGAAATTTTCCTTCGCAATGAGAATCACTGCCTTTGTGTGAATTTTCTAGTTTCCCAAAAGTCATTTTTGAGGCTCAAATTAGTTTATTTTTGATATCAATTGTGGACAATTTGTGCTGCAACCTCATTCTGACTAGAAATTGGTTAAGGCAGCTAATTTTTAGTAAAAGTCATGTAGTCAAAGCAAATCTATTTTGGAATCAATGTAGGTCTCTCTGGTCACAGGACATGGTGCTAATCCTACCATGGTACAAATGCTAATTGGAGTAACTCATCATGTGGGCAATCAGGGGTTCAGGCCCACATCCAGTTCGCTTGAGGTTCTTTGGTGGGTCAAGCCTACCTCAATGTTTGATGATTTTTAAGGCAAGATGGAAGAATTGTCTTGGATGAGGCCTGTGCTCTTACTCTAGTTAAATGGATTGCATAGACTTGTCAACTTATAACTAGTTGGTTCTTAAAATTTTGATGACCTCTTGACCCAATAGGTTAATTCCCTCTGCCCTTTGGTACTTATAATTAGAATTAGAAACTGAATTCTTCAGGCTGACTTCTAGATAAAATAATTTATAATATTAGATAATCTACTTTAAAACTTTTGAATTTCTTCAAATTAGCATGGTTTTTTTGTATACAATATTGCACTAGCATTGCAATAATGAATGGCATAAAAATGAATGCTTCTTAAAATGATATTTAAAGGCCTTAGGATTGACTTTATAATCCACTATCTGTATAGTTAAGGATATAAATTATTTGGTCTATCCAAGATAATGTGGCATCGTCAATTTATTGCTTTAACAGTAAACCAATGTATACATTCAATTACCGTACAAAGAGTTAAAGGAGTACAATACAAGGAGCACAACACAACACATTTTGGCTTAATGTCTTGCATTGCACTGTAAGATATAGTAACATACCTATAGTAACAGCTCCAACATTAACGAGTATTTTTGTTGCAATTTCTGGTTCTTAAGGTGAAATCCTGAAACCAACCCATATGCATACCAATGGCTTTTGCAGGCAAAGGAACCAACACCAACAAGATAAAAATCTGCCACCAGCTTCAACATAAAGACTCAAGTTTGAAATCAAAATAATTGTAAAAGGGATATCTTTGAAAGAATAAAATTGTTGGGGCAGTACAATTAAAAAAGGAAATCAGTCTACATTAAAATCTTTTATTTCATGGTAGGATGCCAATCTGCCTTGTGATTCAGCAGATGGCAAATTCTCCATCTTACTGTGGGTTGCGTCACACTATAGCCCTCTCACATATTTGCTCATGGTTATTAGACGGAATTGGCAGACACGGATGAAGTTGTGGGTGGTCTTGGGGATAGGAAGAAGTGTAAACAAAAAGACCCTAAAATGATACACAAAAGAGTAAAACTAAAGTTAAATACATGCATAGTTGAGATAATATTGGCTCAGGAACACTGCCTCAGGCACAAGCCAGTTTAGTGAAATGCTAATACAACATCTGGTTATTACTCAAGGATACTAAGCAGTCCGTCAGGATCTGAAACAAAAGCTACTTAGACAGATCCTTAGATGGCAATTTAGCTGTACTTTTGGGCAGATTACACGCATAAGATGAGCAGAAAATGCAGACAAATTGCTGTTTCAAGGTCTCACAAAGGCTGTTTTTAAACAGATGTTTAAAATTTACAGAATAAACCAGATTGATTCATCTGACAAACAATACCAGAGGGGAAGGAGAAAAATTGTAGTTTTTACTGATTTCTTCCCCTCAACTAAATTGTTGTGCTTCTTGATATATACTAATGACCTGGACTTGGCTCTTTTGGGCATAGTTTGTTGATGATTCAAAGCTCGGCAATGTCGTATTCAGGAAAAAATAGACTGACTGGTGAAATGTGCAGACAATTGGCAGATAAAATTTAACACAGAAGTGTGAAGTGGTATATTTTGGTTGGATGAATGAGGAGAGGCAATATGCACTAAATGAAATAAAAATATATAATTTTAAAAGGAGTACAGGAACAGAAAGATTGGGGCTCGTAAATAAATTTTTGAAAGTGGCAGGATAAATTGAGAAGCCACATGGTATCCTTCAATTTATTAATAGTGGTATAAAGTATAAAAGCAAGGAAGTTATGCTGAACCTTTATAACACACTAATTAGGCCTCAGATGGAGTATTGCATTCACTTTAGAAAGAACGTCAAGGCCTTGGTGAGGATGCAGCAGAGATTTACTTGGATGGTTCCAAGAATGAGGGACTTCAGTTATGTGGAGAAACTAGTTTTCTTTCGAGCGGAGAAAGTTGAAGAAATTTGACACAAGTGTTCAAAATCATGAATGGTTTTGCGTATATTAGAAACTATTCCCTCTGACAAAAGGGTCAGTAACCAGACAACAGTAATTTATGATTAGCAAAAGAACCAGAGGCGTAATTTTTAAAAATAAAAAACAGCGAGCCATTGTGATCTAAAGTGCACTGTCTGAATTGATGGTGAGAGAAATTAAATAACATTCAAAAGAGAATTGGATAAATACTTGAAGTGGAAAGAATTGCAGGGCAACAACAGAAGAGCAGGGGAGCAGGATGAATTGGATAGCTCGACCAAAGCATCTGCACTGGTACAATGGATCAAATGGCTTTCTTCAGTATATATGATTGCTTTAACAATAGTGGGAATATTGGTTAAATTCCAAAATGTCATAACACAAAGGGTGAGCTTCCCTGCAGAACAGCAAATCAAGTAACCAGTCAAACAGGTCTTGGAAAATTGACATGCAAACCCATCCAAACTTGGTGTCCACTGTGGCTCAGCGGTATTACTCTAGCCTGAGTCAGAAGGTTGTGAATTCATTGCCCCATTCCAGAGGCTAGAGCACAAATCTAGGTTGATAAGGTGTGTCTATACTTTGGATGAGACATTACACTTCAACCTTGTCTACCTTCTCATGTGGGTGTAGGAGATTCTATGATACTATATTGCAGAAGTGAAGAGGTTTCTCCTCAGAGTCCTGGCAATTATTTAACCCTCAGCCAAAATCACATTTGGCTCTCTCAGCTCCTCAGCCTGCACTGCTGAGAAACCTCGATGCTTCAACTCCATTTCTCTGTTTCCTTAACCACTATAAGTTTTGCAACTTAACTATAGCTATCTCTTACAGGTAATAATTATAACGATAGACAGAATGTATGACTTCAAAGGGGACTTGATTATGGCTGTGGGTCCTGTTTGCCTCTAAGCGGGCTTTTTCTGATGATTACACTTAATTTTGATGCGCCGTGCGCAATGTATTTTATAATATGAACCACATTTTATGGTAATTATGGAATTAAATATAATTTAACTCAGTCTAAAAATTTTAACAGTGATTTTTGTGCTACTCAACAATGACGAGTCGTGTACCATGGCAGTGGTCACCGATGAAAAGTTGAAATGTGGTTTCCTGGAATAAAGCATCTTTCCCAAGATTGTTTCGAAATCTGTTCTTACTGATCACAACTGTGACTATCATGTGACCTGCCTGTCCCATAATGAGATTTTTCTTATCCTAATCCTGAAGGAACAGGGAATTTTTTTCTCCTTAGCACCAAGAACTGTGCCTGCATGCTCCCTCACACTCTACCCTCCCCTTCAATTTTCCTTGACAGCATGCCCAAACCCACATTTTCCACCCTTCCAGAAGGACAAAGCAGCAGGTGCATCAGAACAAAATTCATTCCAAGTTCTCTACCAAGTTACAGCTCTCCTGATTCAAACATATCTGCATCATCGTTATCTGAAAATAATACTCATTACCCACAGCAAATGGGGGCATTTTCACCACTTAGGCTGGAATGGAGTGGATCTAGGTGACCGCTCACTGCCATCTTTCCAGGCCAACGAAGAATTGGCAACAAATGCTGACTTTGCTTGCAATGCTCACATCCCATGAATTAAAGGGACCATCTGTCCCTTTGTCCAAGTAGAGTTTGCTTTGATAAAAACAAAAAAACTGCGGATGCTGGAAATCCAAAACAAAAACAGAATTACCTGGAAAAACTCAGCAGGTCTGGCAGCATCGGCGGAGAAGAAAAGAGTTGACGTTTCGAGTCCTCATGACCCTTCGACATGTTCTGTCGAAGGGTCATGAGGACTCGAAACATCAACTCTTTTCTTCTCCGCCGATGCTGCCAGACCTGCTGAGTTTTTCCAGGTAATTCTGTTTTTGTTTTAGAGTTTGCTTTGCACTCTTATTGAATATGATATTTCTCCATCTCCCCTGTAATACAATAGCCTGCTCCTAGTTAAGTCCAGATTGGGAAACTGTATATGACATTGGCAGTGAAATGAAGTTTCATGTCAGGAAATGGCAACCGGCTTTGGAATAGTCTGCTCAGTGTATCTGAATAGTCTGCTCAGTGTATCTGAAGCAGTTGTGTTAACTCGCATCTTCTCTGATCAGGGATTTAGTTTCAATACTAAAGTGCTTCAGATACTTGCAGCATTTATAAACTGAGTGCACCATTTTTGAAACTTGATGCAAAAAGTAAAATGCTTGCATTTAAATAGCATCTTTCATGATCTCTGGGTGTTCCAAAGCTAACAAAGTATCTTTTGAAGTTACTGCTGTAGTGTAGAAAACATGGTTGCCAATGTGTACACAGTAAGGTGCCATAGGCAGCAATGCCTAAAACAGGAAAGGGTTCAAGGCAATGCAACAAGACCTACATGGCAAAGAAATGAAATTGAGAATTAGTGGTGAAATAACAGTAACTGCATTTAAAAATTAGTCTTCTCTTATTGCGTCTCCAACATTATGGAAATACTTTCAAATTATGCATTACTGTGATGTCTGTGCATAAAATTTGTAGAAGGTAGAAAATGGATTTACTGTCTCAATTCGAGTGTTGTAGTATACTACAATTATTGCACAATTGTGTGGAATACTGAATTGCTTTGCAGTAAAATATGGATTATTCTAATGTAGAATATCTTCGCTGTCACTCTCAATAGAATCGCAATGAAATAACACAATGGGAACCAAGATAATGGCCAAGGTATTTCATTACGATATCATAAACTGAAGGGTACACAGAGCTGAATTAGCAGGGAAACACAATCATACAAAAGTGCAATTCCCTGCTTCTGCATCCGAAAACGACGACTATTTCTGCAATAAAAATCAAGAACCTGCAAAAGGATTCAATTTGATATGATTGAGCTCCCTTTAGCCAAATGAGTCACAATATCCTTTCAAAAGGATACATCCCATTTTGGGAATTATTTTATCAAAGATGATGTTATTAATTTGATTTAAGATGAAAATGGAACTCAAAAAAATAGCTGAACCAAATGACAAAAGCAGAACATTTCTAGTAGCTACAGCTAAAAGTGCTTGAAATACTACTGTAATTCTTGGAAAATATCAGCTTTTATAACTTAAAAATAAAACATCAGTATAGATTTGAAGGGCAGATGCATTTCCAGGAGAGATGAAGGGACTCAGTATTGCACAAGGTCCTGTCTGAAACGCTGTAAAATTGTGAACAGTGCACAGGAGAGGGATGAAGAATGTGGGTGGTAAAGCAGACAAGAAAGCGGTCAAAGATTGTGACCTCAAATATAGTAACATTTAGGTGGCGGTCAAGGATATGGGTGGGAAAATTTACATGAAGTTGAGTGATTGGATGAGAATAGAATGCGGTTTATTCTAAGAGAGTTGAGCTTAAGACTGAACCCATGGAAGATGAGGAACCACAGAAGCAAAGGACACCAATGTAGGGCTTGAGATGGCTCCAAAAAAAATTAATGTTTGAACTGAAAAATGTAGAAGATGGAAGAGTGTTAATTAATCAAAGGAGGAGAGGGGAGCATGGCGAGGTTAGGGCAAGGACAAAGCATCACATCACAGAGATGGGGGATACATACAGTTGGAGCGACTTGGCAGGGCTGATGGCAAAAAGCATAACCTGGAAGACAGGGTTGTAAGGCGGATATAGAATCCCTCAATATCCGGAAGCTGAAATAATCATTCACATTAAGTGGTGGATAGTAAGAGGAAATATTGTGGAATTATACATGGAGTGAGGCTGTGATAGTGCTGTTGGGGGCCAAAATACTGAGGGGGAAACAAATGTTGTCATGTGCAGAAGGGTAAGTGTAGGAAATTGAGAGAAAGAGGAAAACAATGTTGTATTAACCCGAAGATAGGAGAAGAGAATATGAATCACTTCAGAATTTCGTTTTTAAGATCTGAACTCTGGATTAGATGTCTACTTGTGGATAGGGTAGGTGCAGCTTGGATCATCAAATGAAATATCCAGTTTCAAAGGCTAGAAAGGAGAGAGGGTAATTCCAGGAGACACTGGGGAGTAACATATCAGCTGAGGTGTCGTTGGAAGTTGCAATCGGAAAGTACAGTGAATTAAGAGAATCAGAATTTCAGTGGTCAGACCAGCACATAAGTTGAGAGAACATCATAAAGGTAGAAAGAAAACAAACTTACAGATAATAGAAACATTCCTAGTATTAGATAAAAATGAAGTCCAACAGGGCAGCTTTGGCAAAGCAGAGTTCACAGTAAAGCCATTTACCATTGGAGAAATGCAGCTTTTCCCAGAAGCCAACACAAAAGCAGAGAAAAGCCCAGAAGCTGGTTGAGCAGCGTATGCAAATCCAAGACCTCAGGAAAGAGCAGCAAAAGGATGGTGGATAAGGAATAAATATAGAAAATGTTGAAGATACTCAGCAGGTCAGGCAGCATCTGTGGAGAGGGAAACAGTTGATGCTTCAGGTCAATGATCTTTCATAAGAACAGGAAAAGGTTAGAATGTAACAGGTTTTAAACGGGTGAAAGATAGGAGGGGAAAAAGGTTGAAAGAGAGCCTCTGACAAGGTAGAAGATGGAAGACATTAAAATCACAAAACAGTTGGTGAGACAAGGAGAAAGGGAGTGGTAATGGGGGACAAGTACAGAAACAAAAGATGTGTCCAGAGGTAGTGCGAATGGCAGAATGATGAACAGTTGCCATCCAAAAGCAAAAACAATAGAAAAACAATAGTAAAGCCAAAACCTGCAAAGAAAATATAAATGAAATGAAAAGGGCAGAGGTTACCGTCTGAAATGGTGTGAACACAATGTGAGTTCGGAAGGCTGCAAGTGGTTAACTGAAAGATGAAGTGCTTTTTCTCAAGCTTCTGTTAGGCTTCACGAGAATACTGCAGGAGAACAGAGTTCAGCACGAAGGCAAGATGGAGAATTAAAATGACAGGCGACCAGAAGCACAGGATCATGCTTGTGGACTCGATGACGGTTGTCCATAAAGCAGTCACTCAATCTGCGATTGGTCTCCCCAGTGTAGAGCAGGCCACACTGTGAGCACCAAATACAGAATACTGACTTCAAAGTACACAAAAATTGCTGTCTCACCTGAGATAAGGAATATGGTTTGTAGTTAGCTTGAACTTGAAGATTCAAGTAGCAGAATAGAATCACAGCAGCCACAGGAACAAAGGTGGCTCAACAGAACAGCATAGGATGAATAGGCATCCATAAAATCAAGTGGAAGCAGTGTCCCAGCAGCAAAAGCAGCAATCACTCAACAGCAGGGTGCAGGATGGTCCATACACTCTGGAACTGGTTGTCACCTAAAATATTCCAATTAGGGAAAAGAGGCAGTGAATTGCAGACTTGCAGACAGGAGGAACAGAGGGAGATGCCAGCCCTACTTGCCTGTTCCACTCTCCTTAGTCACGTAACTTATTTTTTCAAAAGATTCTGATCAATTTCATTTCTCACCACTCTAATCCTCTCAGTTTTCCTTTATGCCCTCCGCTGTTTTCCTCAATGTAAACCACTTTTCTACTTATGAGGTGCATGAAGGAGATCCAAGTTCTGTGCTGTCTGTGCTTTTGTGTGAAAATGCCCACTCAGGCAAAGTGTGTGTCTCTCTCTCCAGACTCCTCCGCTGTCACTAAATTGTTAGGCCTCTTGTTTGGTAACAGTACAGAGATAAGCAGAAACGTCCTCCAATTAGATAATGGGAAGGTTGAAGCCACTGTCTTCAGTTCTTGCCACTAGCCACTGACACCATCTGCTCCTTAGCAACTGTCTGAGGTTGAGCTAGACGGCTCGCAACCTATGTGTCACATGTGATCCCAAGATCACTTAATGCCAGTGTGTAAATTGCCCGACTCTGCCCTGCCTCAGGTCGTCTGCTGCCAAAACTCTCATGCATGCCTTTTGTTTTAATACTTTCATGGAACGTGAATGTCGCTGGCCAGGCCAGTATTTGGTGCCCATCCCTAGCTGCCTTGCAGGAGATGGTGGTGAGCTGCTTTCCTAAACCATGTGGTGTAGGTACAGCACAGTGCTGATAGAAAGGGAGTTCCATGATTTTGACCCAGCAACAGTGAAGAAACAGCAATATGGTTGCAAGTCAGGATGGCTGAGGGGGGGATCTTGCTGGTGTTTCCAATTATCTGCTGCCCTTGTCCTTCTAGATGGTAGCGGTTGCGGGTTTGAAAAGTACTGTCGAAGGAGTGAGTCTTGGTAAGTTGCTGCAGTACATCTTGCAGATTGTACACAGTGCTGCCACTGTGCGTCGATACTGGAGGGAGAAAATGTTTAAGCTGGTGGATGAGGTGCTGCTTTATCCTGGATGGTGTTGAGCTTGAGCCTTGTTGGAGATTAATTCATCCAAACAAGTGGAGAATATTCCATCACACTTCACAATTGTGCCTTGTAGATGGTAGACAGGCTTTGGGGAGCCAAGAGGTAAGTTACTCGTTGTAGAGTTCCAAGGCTTTGACTTGTTCTTGAAGCCACAACTTTTATATGTTAAGTTTCCGGTCAATGTAAATTCTCCAGTGTGTTGATATTCAATGGTAATGCCACTGAATGCCATGGGGAATGGTGAGATACTCTCTTGTTGTTACACTGAGGCTCAAGTATTCCAACACATTCCTGATTGGCTTCTCAAATTTCACCCTTCATAAATAAACTCTGCTGCACATATCCTAGTTTGCATTGAGGCTCATTCACCCATCACCCCCTTATTTGCTGACCTAATTACACCTTGTTACGCAAAGCCTTTATTTTAGAACCACGGCCTCTCCACTTCCTACTTTTATATATCTCCTCGAGCCCCACAATCGAGATATCTGTGAATCCTTGATTTTAATCTATCTTTGGCGGCCCTGCCTTCAGTGCCAAGGCCTTAACTTCTGGAATTCCCTCTCTCAACCTCTTCGTCTATCTTTTCTCCTTTAAGATGCTTCTCAAAATCTCTCTCTTTGATCAGACCTTTCTCTTGATCAGATCTCTAACATCTTGTTCTGTGGTCCAGTGCCAAGTTTTGTTTGATAATGCTGTGATGCACTTTGGAGTGTTTTACTACGTTGAAAGCATCAGATAAATGCAAGTTATTGCTGTTGACCAGCACCTTCTGAAGGAGGAAAATTCCCAATATTATGCAGAATAAAATGCACCAACATCGGCAATTTAAAACAAATGAACGCACTTTATTTTTGCCATTTCAAGTACAAGAGCCGAGTCTGTGAATAATTACATTAGGGAAGAGAGAATAAGAAGTTTAAGTTAACATTAAAGAGAAGCTAAACCTAATAACGTAAGTATGCTAAATAAATAGACATTAATCCGGAGACACTAATAATTGTGTAATTTCACTCAACTTTCCTAGACATTCAGGAATCCATCCCAGCTAATTTTCTGAATGACACCACCAGTACTTTACTACTGAAGGAATATTATTCTGAGTGCTTGGTCAAGAATGAATGTCTTCTTAGAAACTACAGACCTCAGAGAAACAACCAGTTTTATCATAAGATCTGTGTTCAGGCATCCATGTTCAAGTACATAAAGTACCAGGAGGAACATTGTGCACTTACAAGCTGGGTTAGAGTTGATCTGTGATTTCTTAAAAGCAGCACATACAGTTGTATCAAAGTAAATTGCTAATATCCAAATACCTTAAAAAATCATTTGCCAAATATAGTGGTCAATAAATTATTTGAAGTAACTTTGAGCCTTAACAAAAACATGTCAAAACAGCAACAGCTAGCTCCACTTACAAAGTATCTTAAAGGTCTAAAAATGCCTGAAGGAACTTTGGAGGTTTGAGAAAAGACCAGATGTTGAGCCAAAGGAGGAGAGATTAGCATGGGTGACCAAAAGTTTGGTGGGTTTAGGGAGGGAATTCCAGACATGGGCCCCTGTTGAAGAGTAATAATAGTGAAAGAAAAAGGGTGGCACAAGAGTTTGGAATCACAGGTAGTAGCATTTTGAGAGGGGCTATATCACTGGAGGAGGATACAGGGGCATGGATACAAGGATGATCATTTTGGGGATAGATACATTCTCTACAGTCGGGAGCAAGTGTCCAGACAGCTGTGTTATTTGCCCAGTGCCAGGATTTGGGACATTTGCTCAGGGCTGGAGAGGAACTTGCAGTGGGAGTGGGAGACCCATGTAAGAACCAACAAGGAAAGAAGTTGTGTATAGGGAGCATGAGTAGCTAGGGGATAAGCTAAGAGCGAGAACCCCAAAGGGGAGAACCTGAGCCACAAGCAAATTGACATAGGGAAAATAAGATTAGAGAGTTAAATGTGTGGCTCAAAGACTGGGAGATGGGAGAAATGGATTTTCATTCATGGGGCACTGGGACCTGTACTGGGAAAATAAGAGATCTACTCGGACATCTTCACCTGAACCGTCCTGGGACCGATGTTTCTGCGAATTATATAACTAGAGCGGTAGAAAAGGCTTTAAACTAAATAGTCTGGGGGAGCAGGGGGAAGGAGCATGTGAGGGGAGGTATGGTAAACTAAAAGGAAACAACAAGGTAATAGAGCAGGCTAGCAAATTTGGGTAATGATAACCAGAGTGTGGCAGGAAGGGAGAGAGCATACAAAGAGTGCACATGCAGATAAGGCCACAGAATGCAAAAATAGTAAAAAGACAAAAGTTAAGGGGTCTTTATCTGAATGAGTGCACCATTCATAACAAAATGGATGAATTGTTAGCACAGATAGAAATAAACATGTATGGCCTGATAGCCATTACTGAAACATGGTTGAAAGGTGACCAAGACTAGGACCTGAATATTGAAGGGTTTTTGACATTTCTGAATGACAGGAAGCTAGAAAAAGGTGCTCTGTTAATTAAGGATGACATTAGCGTAGTAGTAAGAGGTGACATTAGCTTGTAAGATCAAGATATAAAATTGGATTGGGTAGAGAAAAAGAAAAGATAAGAGGCCTCTCGTAGGAGTAGCTTAAAGGTCCCCTAACAGTAGTCACAATGTAGGACAGGGTATACAGGAAGAAATAAATGGGGTGTGTAAGAAATGTACTGCAATATTCATAGGTGACTTTAATTTTCATGTAAATTGGGCAAAGGTAGCCTGGAAAATGAGTTCCTACAGTATATTTGGGACAACCTCTTAGATCAGTATGTTCCAGTGCCAACCAGGGAGTGGGCTATTCTAGACTTGATAATGCGCAATGAGTCAGGATTAATCAATAACCTTGTAGTAAAGGAGCCTTTAGGTGACAACAATCATGATATGATAGAATTTCACGTTCAGGTTGAAGGTGAGGAGCATAGGTCTAAGACTAGTGTTCTAAACCCAAATAATGGTAATAACAAAGATATGAAATCAGAATTGGCAAAAGTGAACTGGGAAACTAGATTAAAAGGAAGGACAGTAGAGATGCAATGGAGGGCTTTTAAGGAGATACTTAATAACTCTTAGCAAAGATTTATCCCAGTGATTAAAAAAAAAGGCTCCTTAAGAAGGATGCATCATCTGTAGCTAAATAAGGAAATTAAGGAAGTATCAAATTGTAAGAAACATTGCACAATTCTGCAAACATTAGTGGCAAATCAGAAGAGTGGAGTGAATTTAAGAACCAAAGAAATACGAAAAACAAAGAGGGAGAAAGAGTATGAGAAAAAGCTAGCTAGAAATATAAAAAGATAGGAGTTTCTACAAGTACTTAAAAAGGAAAAAGCTACTATTGGTCCTCTAGGGATTGAGTCTGGGGAGTTAACAATGGAAAACAAGTAAATGATGTAAGCGTTGAACAGGTAGTTTGTACCTGTATTTACTGTAGAAGACTTAGAAAACTTCCCAAAAATATTTGAAAATCAAGAGATGAAAGTGAGGGAGGAACTTAAAATAATCATCATCACCAGAGAAAAGGTACAGGAAAAACTATTAAACCTAAAGGCTGACAAATCCCCAGGACCTGATAGCCTGCATCCGAGAGTCTTTAAAAAAAATGTGGCTGCAGATATAGTAGAGGCATTGGTTATAATCTTTCAAAATTCCTTAGATTTTAGGAGGGTCCCAGTGGATTGCAAAATAGCAAATGTAACGCCTTCATTCAAGAAAGAAGGGAGGCAGAAAGCAGGAAGCAATAGGCCAGTTAGCCTAACAGTTCTCATAGGGAAATCGCTAAAATCCATTATTAAGGAGGTTACTGAAGGATACTTAGAAAATCATAATGGGATCAGGCAAAGTCAACATGGGCTTGTGAAAGGTGTGAAGATGCACTTTTTTCAATACCTTTGGGAATATGGTGCTATACTCTAAGAGTGTGTGTGTGTGTGTATATGAATGATGTGGCAGGTGGGCCAAATCCACAAAGGAAACTTGGCCATGCTCTCGCAATGATTTTGCGATTTGTATTTATTACAAGGTTTGTGCACTGAATTTAAAAGTAATGAGTTCACTAACAACTTGAGATTTTAAAATTAAACATTTAATAACAAAAGAAAATAATTCAAACACATACATAAAGTTAGTTATTTAATATTTTAGCAAATCCCAAAATTCCTAATTAACCTGACTCCCAACCACATACCCCCTTTAAGGCAACAGTCCAAAATAATTTTAAATTTAAGTGGACAATCCAGCAAGGTTACCACATGCACCCACTCGACAGCAGAATTCCAAAGGCTTTTAATACACCCTTAGCTACTAGAACAGCACTTCCTTTTCAGAATAGCTAGAGGCTTTTTCCCCCAAGTCTGTTCCACAAGATTTAACACAGCCACACTCCCACATAGCCATCCATCCTTCTTTGTGTGTGTTTTTCTCTCTAATGTGTAAAAGGTTATTGAATTTTATATAAACCGAAAATGGAGGCAATGGTAAAACATGAAAGATTTTCATATCTTGAAAAAGAGGAGTTCAAATAGGTGCTTTGGACAATGGAATCTAAGACAAAAAGGGAAGATGTTGAGGGATGTTTAAGGGAAGATGTTGAGCTGTGTTGGTGGCTGTATGGGGAGATGCCCTGAGACCAGCTCTGTGCTGAGAAAAGCTGTGAAGGATTTGAAGTTGAAGTAATCATCCAATTTCAAGTCAGACAAGTCTGTGTTTTCAGAAACCAATCTGTTTATTACCTTGCACAGTGGGAGTGAGAGTGAGTGTGGGAGAGTGAGAGTGAGTGTGGGAGAGTGAGAGGGAGTGGGAGAGGGAGGAAGTCTTGTGGTGCATCTTTACTAACAGCAGTTTTTGCCTTGGGTGATATTACTGCATTTTTATGGTTAAAATCCATAATGAGAGTTGTTGCCAAGTTGTTCACTTCTTCATTCTGACCATTTTGAAGGGCTTTTTTGGGGGGGGGGGGGGGGGGGGGGGGGCACGGTGGGTGGTGAGAGTTTTTTGAGACTGTTTTAACTGTGTAACTTCAATCTTGTGTGCTTAAGTTTTTTCTCTTCTTGTTGATAAATCTTTTAATTTTAAGATCTTAAAAGTGTTACTGGGATTCTATGCTCCTGGGATCAGTAGCTTTCCCTCTTGTTATCACAATACAAAATGAAAAGTTGTGATCAGTAAGACAAGTTTCCTCTGACATTTGGCTTGCTCAGCAAATAACATCTGCTGTGGTTGTAACAAAGGGAAAATGCATTTAACTAATTTATTGGAGTTCTTTGAGGAAGCAACATGGATAAAGGGGAACCTGCAGAGTGGTGTACTTGGATTTTCAAAAGGCATTTGTTAAGGTGCCACATCAAAGTTTACTACACAAAATTAAGTGTAGGGGCAACATGTTAGCATGGATAGAGGGTTGGTTTGCTAACAGGAAGCAGAGAGTAGGGATAATTGAGTCATTTTCAAGCTGAGTGGCACAGGGATCATGCTTGGCCTTCAACTATTTACAATCTATAACAATAACTTGGTTGAGGAGACCAAATGCATGAGAGCTAAATTTGCTGATGTGACCAAGATAGGTTAACTAAGTTGTCAATAGGCGGTAAAAAGTCTACAATGGGATCTGGATAGGTTAAGTGAGTGGGCAAAAATTTGGCAGATGTAATATCATGTGGGAAATTGCAAACTTGTCCACTTTGGCAGGAATAACAGGAGAGCAGTATAGTATTTAAATGCAGAGAGATTGCAGAACTCAGTGGTACAGAGGGATTTGGATACCTTGGTACATGAATCACCAAAGGTTAGCACTGCAGTTACACCAAGTGACTAAGGAGGCAAATTGAATATTGGTGTTTACTGAAAGGGGAATTGAATATAAAAGTAGAGGTGTTTTGCTGTGGCTGCACAGCACCTTGGTGAGACCACATCTGGGGTGCCATGTACAGATCAGGCCTCCTGATTTGAAAAAGAAAATAATTTTATTCGAAGCAGTTCAGAGAAGGTTCACTAGGCTCATTGCTGGGATGAAGGGCTTATCTTATGAAGAAAGGTTGAACAAGTTGGGCCTATACTCATTGGGAGTTTTAAAGAATGAGAGGTGTACTTATTTAAACATATAAAATCCTGAGGGGGCTTGATAGGGTGTATATCAGGAGGATGTTTCCTCTAATTGGGGAGATTAGGTCTAGGGGACACAGTTAAGAATAAGAGGGCTCTTTTAAGATGAGGAGAACCTTTTGCTCTCCGAGGGTCATTAGTCTACGGAATTCTCTTTTCCAGAAAACAGTTGAGGCTGAGTCATTGAATTCATTCAAGGCTGAGTTAGATGGATTTTTCATAGACAAGGGAGTCAATGGTTATGGAGGCAGACAGGAATGTGGATTGGAGACCACAACCTGATCAGCCATGATCTTATTGAATGGCAGAGCATGCTAGGTGGCCTGCTCCTGATCCTAAGTCCTATATTCCTAACTTTAAGTTGTATTAGTGGGCTGGAAGCCAATATAGATCAGTAAGGGCAGGTATAGTGGATGTGTAGGAATGGTTGCAAGATAGGATATGGAGGTTTGAATGAGTTATAGTTTGTGGAGGATGGACAGGTGAGTACTAGAGTGCTTAAGCCAAAGGGTGACAAAGACATGCAAGTGGTTTCAGTGATGGAACAGAAATGGGCTGTTACGGAAGTTCAAATAGGTGGTGCTCGCAGGGAGATCTGGTGACCTATCCTAAGGCATGCCACAATATGAAGGCACTCAAATCCAAGATTTTGAGGACTATTTATCTTTTAGTTTTGTTTTGGTCAGTTTTTTACTGAAAGAAAGAAACTGCAAAATTCCAGTTTAAACAAAAGAGCTTTTACTATACAAGGTTCAAACAAAGCAAACACTAAATGCTATCTTGGGTAACCACATGTACTCTACAAACCAGAATCAACATAAGTTAAGCATGAACTAACAGGCAAATTGCAATCAATTATAAACTATAAATTACCCATTAAATGGCAGTTTCAACTGTGACATATCTTACGAATTGGCTCAACAGACGACTCAGCAAATAGGTCATCAATTTCAGTCATGAAGTCCTTCAAAGTTCTGGCTTCCTCATGAAGAATTTCAGCTCCTCCTCTTCTAAGATTTAGCCGGATCCCCAGCCGACAGCAGTGCACAACCAACCCAAGTTCCATAGGCAAAGTCTTCACCAAAAATGGCACACATCTGCAGAACCTCCTCAACTCTACTTACAATGGTCTGGATGGAGTTTATTTGCCTATTCTCAGCCTCTGGATCTAGCCTGCATTTCCTTCAGCCTGCCTGCACTGCACCACTGGGACCATCATCATCTCCACCTGAGCTCTGATGGCTCGGCATCCTTTTTATATGGTTTCAATCAGTTTGAATCTCCCCAGATGTTTTGGTTTCCAATCTTAGTTTTCCGAGAAACAGGGAGGGTCAGCTTCCTCTCTGAGTTTCCCTTTTCAATTAGGGTCTGTCTCAAAAAGTACAAGCTCTGAAAATAAAGATTCATCACAATTTTCAGTCTGACAAAGAATCTATACTCAAAACATTGACCTGCCTTTTCTCTTTCAGATGTTGATAGGCCTCATATTTCCAGCAACTTTTGTTTTTGATTCAGATTTCCATTGTTTGCAGATTTTTCTTATGTGCAATAGCTTTTGAATGCAGCATTGAAGATAAAAGGGTACATTAAGGCATCAGTTTAATCACAAGCGCACTACAGTGCAAGCCCCACAATATTTAATAAATCAGGCACCCAAACTTAGCAAGTGAGTATTCTGTTTCCATGGAGTCACAATGGTATACGGTATAAAGTTAACAAAAATTGCACGTCTTTATATTTATGCTTATTTTATTATGCTCTTAATTCATCTGCTTAATTGTTTCCACTACCACCAGTGACAGACATATTATCACTAGTGCTTCACCTTAATATTTTATTCTTGGTTGAATTCAAACCTGACAAGCCAAAATCTATAATTGCACTGTTGGGTGTTAAAGTGGATAACATAATTCAAAAATCTCACCACCCATTATTCTTTATAAAATAATAATTGCTACACTGTGATAATGGTATAAAAAAGTAAAAAATATGATCTTATTTTATTGTACCACCTATATTTTGTTCACGACTACAATAAAACATGGAAGACATTTCAATAATTTGTGTGTATCAAGTCCATGTCACGCCATTACGCAAGTTTACATTCAGTATTTTGAAAAGTTTGGAAGTTTCAGATTGAAAAATTATAGGCTGGTAAGCACAAAGAACTGAATATTAAAAGTATAATCGGAAAGTAGAATGCTGTGAAAGCTGGAAATCTGAAATGAAAGCAGAAAATGCTGGAATTACTCAGCAGGTGAGGCCGTATTCTGATTAATTCTTGGTTTCCTTATTTTAAAAATGACATAAGTGTGCAAATCAGAGAAGGCTCATTTGACTGATACCTGGAATAGGGAGTTATCTTATGAGGAAAGGTTGGACAGGTTGGGCTCATATCCATTGGAGTTCAAAAGAATGAGGTGTGAACTTATTGAAACATATAAGATCCTGAGGGAACTTGACAGGGTGGATGCTGAAAGGGCGGTTCCCCTTTTGGAAGAGAACACAACTAGGGGACAGTGTTTAAAAATAAGGGGTCTCCCATTTAAGATGGAGATGAAGAAAATGTTTTTCTCTCAGAGGTTTCATGAGTCTTTGGAACTCTCTTCCCCAGAGAACAGTGGAGTCAGGGTCATTGATTAATGTTAAAGCAGAGGTAGACAGACTCTTGACCAACAAGGGGGTGAAAGATTACCTGGGGAGAGGTGGTTGTGGTAAGGAATGTGGATTTGCGGCCACAATCAGGTCAGCCATGATCTAATTGACTGGCAGAGCAGGCTCAAGGAGCTGAATGGCCTACTCTTGCTCCTAATTCGTATGTTTGAATGTACGTATGAAAGGTTACCGACCTGAAACATTAACACCGTTCTCAGTCCAATGATGCTGCCTGACCTGCTGAGTGTTTCCAGCATTTTTGGTTTTATTCTGAAATGGAGTTAGAAAATTTAGGACCCAAAATGATACAACTATGAACAGATTAGTGCCAGCTTGTCACGTTCATGGTAACTAGAAGCAACAGATTAATAAATTCCCTGAACTCAATTCAATTCCATAGCTCCAATGTGTCAGCTGTATAAAGTCTAAAAGGGAATCATTTCTAGATCTGCAGCAGTCAGATTGATATTGCCTAATTTTTGTATACCACAATCAAGGGAAGTGATCAATGTAGCACCTACCTGACTTAAGGCTGCTTGTAAAATTGCTGTATGTTAAATTCAGATTTTAGTCACAACTAAAAGGAAGAAGCTTTTGCTTTACATTAAGCCTCCCAATTCTAATAAATATATTGCTTGATTCCTTCAAGAGATTTTGCTCATTTAAATTTCTACAATAAGAACTGTCAAATATCAATATGATAGCCCATATCAGTTATACATTTATCAATTCAACCCAAACAAATAATCACTGAAACAAATTTTACATCGCTATGACTAAATGTCTAAAATAGGTGACTATTTCCATGTGAGGTTTAGCATCGGAATCATTAGCTTTAGGTTAAAGAGTACTAAAGGGAGAGGTTTGTTTGCATTTTATGGCTTGAATCCAGGATACTATGTGACATAAGTAGACAAGGAATCAATTCCCACATTAGAATTTTATGATAGGGTGAGAATTCATTAATCAGGTACGTGTTTACCTAGAGTCAGGAATGGATGTGTTTTACCAGATTTTAACTTCTGTGCTTCAGGCACAATGCCTGTCACCTAATTTAGAATTGGGTCTCCAGAGTATTCTGTGCACTTAAATGTTGAATATTTGAAAGGTAAAATGACATATTATGAAGTATCTCCAATAGAATGCAGCAAGACCCTGGTATTGATTCAAAATATTTTCCATTACATAACATGCTTTGTATCTGTTCATAAATACTATGACCTATGAGAAGAAGCAACCTCAGTTATGTTTGCAGAATTAACAGGGAAAAGGTGCAAGCTACAACTGTTCATCATTCTGCAATTCAAATCTTCTCTGACAGTTTTGCTTCTTGACCACAATGGCTTACATAGCAACCTTTTTGCATGGAAAATATAGAAACTTACTGCCTTTCTCCAATTGATCATTGCATTGCATTTTTCTATTTCCATTCTTGGAATCTGGTCATAATGCAACTGATGAGAATTGCTTTGAGAGTTTTGTTTTCGGGGTGAAGGGGGAGGGAGTGTGGGTGGAGACGAATTAAGTGGCTAAGAAAAGGTGAAAAATCCCAAATAACCTGGACTGGTGTTTTTGTATGTATGGTTGTATATTCAACAAATAAACTGAGTGAAAATTATAAGCACAAGGTAAGCAATCCATAAACGCACCAAAACACCAAAAGAAAGCCTGTTGAGGACATCCATATAAATAGTTAAATTTTCTCCTTGTGATTCACCCATATTTCTTTAAGCGTTTTTAGCAAATTCCAGAGCTGCATTTACTATTAATATGGGGAATGCAAAACAACAAAACTGAGGTGATCAGAAACACAGGTTTCACATAAGCATAAGGAACATAATCCATTTATGCTCACTGGCTGTGCCACTCTGTGTATCAAACGTGACTGTACCAGGAAGATCTCTTAAATCGTGGCAATGGTGCTCTTCTGGAGAGATAGTATGGACAGATGGGCGAAATGGCCTCCTTCTGTGCTGTGACCATTATATGATTCAATGATAGAAGGTTGGCTGAAGGATAGGAAACAAGGGTTCAGGTTTAATTGGTACTGATCGGATTGGTAATAGGGTGGATGTGATGTATTGGATTTAGTACTGGGCCCACTTTTGTTCTCAGCTTATATGGACAATTTAGACTTGGATAAATGGAATTGAAAATTGAAATTTTTGATCATTCAAAAAGTAGTACAAATAGCAGTGGTGGACTGCAAGAGACTTTAGTAGGCAGGAGAACAGAATGGAAGGCAGGTGGCAGTTCGCATCTCATGTGCAGAAGTGACATGCATACCCACTGAGTTGGATTTTACTACACTTGCACTCAGGCTTCTTTTGGTTTTTTGTCTGGAAGTTCCTGTTATCCAATCCTCTAAAAAGTTAAGCATCCTCGACACAACATTTGTGAATTGAGCAAACAACTAGCTATCTCCTTAACAAATTAGATTGAGGAATCATTAATGAACGGCACAGAGTCTAAACCACGGAACGTCATTTAGATATCGAATACGATGTCAAATCAGGTACAGAAAATAAAGAGGGAGGGGAAAAGCAAAATTGAATGAAGAGAGATAAAGGGAATTAAAAGCCAAAAGGAAAAACAAAAAAATGTATTCCTCTTTTGGGTCTCCAATAGTGATTAAAATTTGAAGGAATTAGACTCCATGCTAAAGTTAATTTTAAGTGCCTGAGAGCTCATTTAGCAGTAATTAAAACTTATCATTCCATTATACCAATATTTACCTTGGAATGCACATAGTTCACTAGGATGATGCCAGAGATAGGAAATTATAGTTAAGGGAGCAGAGAATATTAACATTTAACAGAAATTTCAAAAATTATAAAGAGCTTCGGTTGAGTAAGTAGAAAAAGATTAATTCCTGTGTTTGGGAGTCAGTGACAAGGGATCATCAATTTACAACTGTCGCCAAGAAAGTGAAGGAAGCATTTAGAAGCAACTTCTTTATGCAGAGAGCTGTTGGAGCTTCCACAAGTCACGGCTGAAATAGAGACTACTGCATCTTTTAAAGGAAAAGGTGGAAAAATATTTAAAAGAGAGGAAGATAAAGAGCTAATGAGAAGACAATATAATAGGCGGATTGGTTTTAGCTTGCTCTTATCAAGAGGTGGCATTACAAGATGGACCAAATAGTGTCATTCTGTGAACTTCTAAGGTTATAAAAGCTTGTATTTTACAAGATCCCAAAAAGTAGCGCTAAACTACCAAGTTCACTTTACCCTGCAGTTACTGAGATGAGGACTATTTGGAGAAATTAAAATATTACACAGAGACAAGCAAGATAAGCAGCAACTTCTATTCCCAAGTGCCTCTTCTGGCCTGTGACTGCAATTCATTTTCAGGGTGTTATGGAAATGTCATGCATGTAAGAAAATAATCTACTGTAAACCTAGAGGCATTTTGACTTAACCTTACAACCACTGTGGCATGTACATCAGTGGTTTATGTCGCCACTGGTTTTACTATTTTTTTCCTAAGTCACAACTTGACACATTCCTATTTAGAAAATGTTTTAAAATTTAGAAAAAGCATTTAATTGATTTGTATGAACAAAATACAAGGGACTGTCAATCGAAAAAAATCAAATTATGCCATCAATTTCACAAGTAGTGGGTGCACCACGCACAAGTTCTGCACATCGCTTCCCCATTATCTTTCAGTCTTATTTTCTCTGCTTAAAGCGTCTGAGTAAACTTTGCCCTGAAACGGGTGCTCACACTTGGAGGAAAAAAAAAGCATAATACAATTTTAAACTCCTAAAACACTTCCAGTCGGTGTGGCAATAGTCGATAAGTTATTTAGATTCTGCACACAGGTCCTCGTTAATTGGACAATTTAGTAATGTTTCTTGTAAATGCAACAAACTTGGCACTGTTACTTTCGATGGATCCTCTCCCAAGTCTGCTTCACCTAACAAGAGTTTTGTTTTCACTATTTTTACTCATTTTACGTGGAACTCCCAAATCCTTCCATTACTGAAGCACTTGCTTTTCACTTTTATATCAAAGGTTTAAAAATAAAACAAAATGCAACACTGTATTAAAATATTTGTAAAGCATTGAGCTGTTTGAGACTATTCCCTTTATGATGGGTAAAAAAGGAAACTCTACAGTGCACAGAAACATCTCTAGCACTTGACATTTACTACTTCCTGCAGTTCAGTAAATGATTGTCATTCTATCCATAAATTTAGGAGATCTCATTCTAGTGAATAACCATAACACGAGCCAATTGCCCATCCTACTTCAAAGTTCCATCGACGCAACGTACAGCTAACACTGGCAAAGTTCATTTATGCAGAAGTATCCATCATGCTGCAAAAAGAAATGCTAGAAATGTCCATCTCTGTATCCATCGTGCCAGTTTGATTCGCTCAAGTAAGAAATGTACAATTAGATGAAATTACTGTTAATTAAAGAATACTAGCTGAAATACTGAACAGTAAGATAGAGATAAAAAATTTGAACATTACAAAAAATTAATTCACAATTATTTTTATTATTTATTTATACAATTTTAATTTTTAACCTATCCACAAAATCTCTCTTGATTAACCTGCCTTCTCTGTAATTCTGTGCATTTCTGGACCCTGTTCCTTCTAATTTCCTTTTTTTTATTCATTCACAGGATGTGGGCTTCGTTGGCTGGGCCAGCATTTATTGCCCATCCCTAATTGCCCTTGAGAAGGTGGTGGTGAGCTGCCTTCTTGAACCGCTGCAGTCCATGTGGTGTAGGCACACCCACAGTGCCGTTAGGAAGAGTGCCCCAGGATTTTGACCCAGTGACAGTGAAGGAACTGCGGTATATTTCCGAGTCAGGATAGAGAGTCACTTAGAGGGTAACTTCCAGGTAGTGGCGTTCCCATCTATCTGCTGCTCGTGTCCTTCTAGATGGTAATGATCATGGGTTTGCAAGATTCTGTTGAAGGACCACTGGTGAATTCCTGCAGGTCATTTTGTAGATGGTACTCACTGCTGCGTCAGTGGTTGAGGGAGTGAATGTTTTTGGATAGGGTGCCAATCAAATGGGCTGCTTTGTTTTGGACGGTGTCAGGCTTCTTGAGTATTGTGGGAATTGCACTCATCTGGGCAAGCGAGGAGTATTCCATCACACTCCTGACTTGTGCCTTGTAGGTGGTGGACAGGCTTTGGTGAGAGTGAGGAGGTGAGTTACTTTTCACATGAATCCTAGCCTTTGACCTGCTCTTGTAGCCGTACCGTATTTCTATGGCTAATCCAGTTCAGTTTCTGGTCAATGCTAACCCCCAGGATGTTGCTAGTGGTTGATTTAGTGATGGTAATGCTGTTGAACATCAAGGGGCGAAGGTTGGATTCTCTCTTATTGGAGATGGTTATTACCTGTCACTTGTGTGGCGCAAATGTTACTTGCCATTTGTCAGCCCAAGCTTGGATACTGTCCAGGTCTTACCGCATTTGGACATGGACTGCTTCATGATCTGAGAAATCACAAATGGTACTGAACATTGTGCAATCATCAGTGAACATTCCCGCTTCTGAACTTATGATGGAGGGAAGGTCATAGATGAAGCAGCTAAAGATGGTTGGGCTGAGGACACTAACCTGAGGAATGCCTGCAGTGAAGCCATGTAACTGAGATAATTGACCTTCAACAACCACAACCATCTTCCTATGTGCAAGGGATGACTCCAACCAGCGGAGACTTTTCCCCGATTCCCAACAACTCCAGTTTTGCTAGGGCTCCTTGAGGCCATTCGGTCAAATGCTGCCTTGATGTCATGCACAGTCACTCTCACCTCACCTCAGTAGTTCAGCTCTTTTGTCCATGTTTGAACCAAGGCTGTAGTGAGGTCAGGTGAGAATGGCCTTGACAGAACCCAAACTGGGCGTCAGCGCACAGGTTATTGCTAAGCAAATGCCACTTGATAGCACTGTTGATGACCCCTTCCATGACTTTACTGATGATCAAGAGGAGACTGATGACGAGGTAACTGGCCGGGTTGGATTTGTCCTGCTATGTGTGTACAGGACATACCTGAGCAATTTTCTATATAACCGGACGTATGCCAATATTTTGCTGTACTGGAACAGCTTGGCTCGAGGCGCAGCAAATTCTGGTGCACAAGTCTTCAGTACTATTGCTGGAATATTGTCAGGGCGCACAGAAACAAGTTGGGAATTTACTACAGCTCGAAGAATACATGACTTTGTAGTGTTCAGTAAGCACCATTTGTACAAATGGAAGAAGAGGGATGATTACGAAGAGGGAGTTATATTCTCAGTTGCTGTCAACAATATAAGATCTCCTGCAAGCATGGTGCATGCAAGCTTTTTGATTAAATAAAAACAAACCCCTATCATACAAAAGAGGTCTGCATGAGGAGGTGGGGTAGTTTTCTTGCTATTGCTATAAAAAACATAAGCTTTGAACTGAAGTTAATCAACAGGTCGTGCTTACACCTACCAACACAGTTCCTTCTTAGGGGCAATTTTGGAGAATCCTGGATAGCAATCATAATGGAAATTGTTGAAACTAAGTGTGTACCCACACAAAGAATTCTCTCTTTTACAGTTCAGGGAAGCTTATTTAAATTTAATAATTCTCCGAAGGAAAATCATAACTCCTACATTTCAATGTTCAATTCTGTACTCCATTCCTCTTCTCTCTGTTCTACTCTCCAAATGCACCAACCCCCACTCCCCCTTACTGAGCTGTGTCCCCAGCATGGCCTGTGCTAGTTATCACAATCATGTTTCAAGGCACACACTAATTCTGAAATTCCACAAGATACCAGCAAGTTACTAAACAATGGAGGAATATTACAAAAAATAAAAAATACCTGGAAAAACTCAGCAGGTCTGGCAGCATCGGCGGAGAAGAGTACCGCTGACGTTTCGAGTCCTCATGACCCTTCAACAGAAATAATTAAAAACAGAAGAGGGGTGAAATATAAGCTGGTTTAAGTGGGGAGGAGGGAAAGAGAGAGAGAAGGTGGGGGTGATTGTTGGGACAAGCAAGCAATGATAGGAGGAGATAACCAAAAGATGTCACAGACAAAAGAACAAAGAGGTGTTGAAGGTGGTGATATTATCTAAAAGAATGTGCTAATTAAGAATGGATAGCAGGACAAGTAAGGTACAGATAGCTCTAGTGGGGGTGGGGTGAAATAAGACTAAAAAGGCATAAAAGGTATAGATAAATGATTGGTGGAATACATTAAAAATAATGGAAATAGGTGGGAAAAGAAAAATCTATAAAAATATTGGAAAAAACAAGGAGGAGGGAGAAGAGGGTGGGGAAGGAGGAGGGAGTTTAAGATCTAAAATTGTTGAACTCTATATTCAGTCCAGAAGGCTGTAAAGTGCCTAGTCGGAAGATGAGGTGCTGTTCCTCCAGTTTGCGTTGAGCTTCACTGGAACAATGCAGCAAGCCAAGGACAGACATGTGGGCAAGAGAGCAGGGTGGAGTGTTAAAATGGCAAGCGACAGGGAGGTCTGGGTGATGCTTGCAGACAGACCGAAGGTGTTCTGCAAAGCAGTCACCCAGTCTGCGTTTGGTCTCTCCAATGTAGAGGAAACCGAATTGGGAGCAATGAATGCAGTAGACTAAGTTGAAGGAAATGTAAGTGAAATGCTGCTTCACTTGAAAGGAGTGTTTGGGCCCTTGGACGGTGAAGAGAGAGGAAGTGAAGGGGCAGGTGTTGCATATCTTGCGTTTGCATGGGGAGGTGCTGTAGGAGGGGGTTGAGGAGTAGGGGGTGATGGAGGAGTGGATCAGGGTGTCACGGAGGGAACGATCCCTACGGAATGCTGCCGGGGAGGTGAAGGGAAGATGTGCTTGGTGGTGGCATCATGCTGGAGTTGGCGTAAATGGCAGAGGATGATCCTTTGAATGCGGAGGCTGGTGGGGTGATAAGTGAGGACAAGAGAGACCCTATCATGTTTCTGGGAGGGAGGAGAAGGCGTGAGGGTGGATGCGCGGGAGATGGGCTGGACACGGTTGAGGGCCCTGTCAACTACCGTGGGTGGAAAACCTCGGTTAAGGAAGGAGGACGACAAGTCAGAGGAACTGTTTTTGAAGATAGCATCATCAGAACAGATGCGACGGAGGCGAAGGAACTGAGAGAATGGAATGGAGTCCTTACAGGAAGCGGGTGTGTGAGGAGCTGTAGTCGATGCTGCTTCATGCTCTCGTCGGGACCTGGAAAAATTTATTAATTTTGCTTCCAATCTCCACCTCCCTCCATCATTTTCACATGGTCCATCTCTGACACTTCCCTTCCTTGACTTCTCTGTCTCAATTTCTGGTGATAAACTGTCCACCAATATCCATTACAAGCCTACCGACTACCACAGCTACCTTGACTACAGCTCCTCACACCCCACTTCCTGTGAGGACTCCATCCCATTCTCTCAGTTCCTTCGCCTCCGTCGCATCTGTTCTGATGCTACCTTCAAAAACAGTTCCTCTGACGTGTCCTCCTCCTTCCTTAACTGAGGTTTTCCACCCATGGTAGTTGACAGGGCCCTCACCGTGTCCAGCTCATCCCCCGCTCATCCGCCCTCGTGCCTTCTCCTCCCTCCCAGAAACATGATAGGGTATCACCCCACCAGCCTCCGCATTCAAAGGATCATCCTCTGCCATTTACACCAACTCCAGCATGATGCCACCACCAAGCACATCTTCCCTTCACCTCCCCTGGCGGCATTCCGTAGGGATTGTTCCCTCCGGGACACCCTGGTCTAATCCTCCATCACCCCCTACTCCTCAACCCCCTCCTACAGCACCTCCCCATGCAAACGCAAGATATGCAACACCTGCTCCTTCACTTCCTCTCTCTTCACCGTCCAAGGGCCCAAACACTCCTTTCAAGTGAAGCAGCATTTCACTTACATTTCCTTCAACTTAGTCTACTGCATTCATTGCTCCTAATGCGGTTTCCTCTATATTGGAGAGACCAAACGCAGACTGGGTGACCACTTTGCAGAACACCTTCGGTCTGTCTGCAAGCATCACCCAGACCTCCCTGTCGCTTGCCATTTTAACACTCCACCCTGCTCTCTTGCTCACATGTCTGTCCTTGGCTTGCTGCATTGTTCCAGTGAAGCTCAACGCAAACTGGAGGATATCTCCTCCTATCACTGCTTGCTTGTCCCAACAACCAACCCCCCCTTCTCTCTCCCCACCCCCTTAAACCAGCTTATATTTCACCCCCCTCCTATTTTTACTTAATTCTATTGAAGGGTCATGAGGACTCGAAACGTTAATTGTACTCTTCTCCGCCGATGCTGCCAGACCTGCTGAGTTTTTCCAGGTATTTTTTATTTTTTGTTTTGGATTTCCAGCATCCGCAGTTTTTCGTTTTTATATTTATATAATGGAGGAACATTATTTATCCTGTGTATTTGCTCAGTTGCAATCTTCTTTAAAATTGTGTATGGCATGCATTTCAAAATCATCCTCGTCTTGGGCTTAAGGTGACATTATTTGAGGTTTCCACAGCATCTTAAAAGGCAATTTCCAGAGGCACAGAGGGACAAAGCGATTGGATGATGTAGTGGATTGTGGACAGGTCTTTCGCCTCTGGAATCAGGATTCAGAAGTCAGCCAAGATCATGGCTCTTTATTAAACAAAGATCTTGGCAACAGCAATCTACCTTTCACGAAGCAATGATCCATAGCACGAATAGCCCAATTTTGATCCTAGTTGATAACCTTTAAAAGACCAGGGGACAGATGATGTGGAAAATGCAAGTGTCTTGGCGGTTCAATTTGGAATCTTCCAAACTGAGTCAGAGAAGAAGGAGCATTACTCCTTCTGACAATGGCAACTACTATGATCCCAGCTGATGTTAATACTGGACAAATCATATCCCAGAGTGCGACCTGGTTTGGTATTTGGGAAACCATGGAGGTCAGTTACTGAACACATTCACAAGAGTCTGCCTGTATACTTTTAATACAAAGAATAAAACATTTATAAAATAAGAAAAAATGAACTATATTACTTTAGACAAAAAAGTTGGAAAGATGACTCAAACTCTCACTATTCCTTTTATCCCAGCAACCATGGACAGACACAAAACCCCACTGTCTCAACACCAAGGTTTCTTGCTTGGCGCAGCTCAATTTTGAACAGTTTTCTTCCAGCGGACTGCTGATCATTCATTAGATGCTTTTCTTCAGCTGATATCTCTGCCTGAGACACCCAAAAACTGCAATCTGAACTTATTACTTCAACTTCAAACAAACTCAAGTTCCCCAGCAGGCTTGCAGGATTTCTTATTAGAGAGTATGGACCTCCTGCCTGCACACTCTGGTATACACACACTAACTGAGCACTGCACCTCCCCCCACACCCCCCCCACCCCACCACTACCAAACACCTACTCCCCACCCCCCCCCCCCCGCCCCACCACCCATTTCTGTATTTCCCTGTCTCTGTACATCTCTGGACTCCTGTTGCCAGGCAACAGCATAGTTTTTTCCTTTGTGTTTTTTTTAAACTTCACTAAACTACTATCTCCTTGGTAACCCATCTCTTCACTTCAAGAGTTGTAAAACCTTATTAAAAATGCACATAAAGGATAGGACCTCAAACTTCCCAGCACCCAGCTCACAAAAACCTTAATGAAATCAAAACCAGATTTCACCATTCTTCACACTCAAATACAAAGAATTTAACTTTTGAGAAAAGTAACTGACTGGCCGTTTGATCCCCATCTCATCCCCCCATATTAAAACTGCACCAACTCCTACTTCGTTGGCATCGATAGTCCATTGAAATGACTTAACATAATTTGGTGCTGCTAAAACTGGTGTGGCAGTTAACACAGCTTTCAAACTGTCAAATGCACTTTGACACTCCTCTGTCCATTCAAATTTATTGCCTTTCTTAAACAAGCTTGTCAGGGGAGCCACTACAGTGTTGAAATTCGAAGCAAACTTCCGATAGAATCCACTCATGCCTAGATACTGCAAAAAATCTGTCTGAGGCACTGGAAAATCCAAGACAGCCCTTATTTTTGCTTCTCTGGGTGTTACTTGGCCTTGTTCCACAGTGTAGCCCAAATAAATCACTTTTGCTTTGGTAAATTCACTTTTTGCCAAGTTTATGACCAAATTGGCTCTGTAATTGATTCAAGTGTTGCAAATGTTCCTCTCAGGTTTGGCTGAACACAACCAAATCATCAATATACACATCAGTTGCATAATCTTTCAGTGATCTTGTTGGTTAATCTTTGAAAAGTTGCTGGTGCATTCTTCATTCCAAAAGGCATGACTTTACCTTAATAAAACTGATATTTCCTTGGTTGTACTTGTCAATGGAACTTGCCAAAATCCCTTTAATAAACCAATTTTTGTAACAAACCTTACTTGTCCAATTTACTCAATACAGTCTTCTAATTGCAGTATTGGATAAGAATCCATCTTTGTTTCTGCATTGGCTCTGTGATAATCTATACATAAGCATTATGATCCATCTGGTTTTGGTATCATTAAAAATAGTGAGCTCCAATTACTCTGACTCAGTTCAATAATTTCATTTTCCATCATGAACTTGATTTCTTCCCTCACTTGGGATAACTTTCTCTGGATTGAGTCTGTAAGGATGTCGCTTTTTGGGTGATGCTTCGCCCATATTATCATGTATGGCCAAAGGCAGTTTCCCTGCCTATTCACACAAATCTATTTATAGTTTGTAATAGCTTTCGTAAGTCACCTCGACAGTGCTCTGGAAGATAGCATCAGATTAGCTCTAAAATTTTAAGCACCTCTGCATTTTTCAATCTGATTACTGGAGGATCAAATTTAAAATTTTTGACTTCTGATTCATTCCCAAATCTCGCTGATATTTTTATTTCACTTCCTACTTCTTTTACTACTACAAACACATTCTTCTCCTGAATATCTGCCCTGTCATAATATCACGTTAACATATTAACATGACACGCTAGCTGATTCTTCCTCCTGTCTGGAGCAGTCACTATATAATTTACATTACTGAGTTTCTTTTTGATTTGATACAGTCCAGTGAACCTCGCTTTTAATGGTTCACCAGAGACAGGTAACAACACTAACACCTTGTCTCCAGCAACAAATTTCAAGCTTTGGCATTTTTATCTGTTCCAGCTTTCACTGTTTGCTGAACGATTTTCAAATGCTCTTCGGCCAGTTCATACAATTTGGTTCATCTTTCCTGGAAATTTGACACATCAGTCAAAAATGTAGTTTCTGAACTTTGGTTTATAAACTTTAATTAACTTAAGGGGTCCTCTCACCTGCCCATATATCAGTTCAAAACAACGGAATCTGTGGACTCATTAGGGGCAACCCTAATGGCAAACAGTAAAAGTGGAATTCCTTTATCTCAATCGTTAGGACATTCCCAATAATAAGCTTTAATCACTGCCTTTAAAGTTTGATGCCACCTTTCTAATGCTCACTGCGATTGTGGATGATAAACTGAAAAGGCTTAATTTGTTTTATTCTCAAACTGTTCATTATTTCTTTGAATATTTGTGACATGAAACTTGAGTCTTGATCTGATAGTATCTCCTTCGGTAACCCATACCTTGCAAAGAATTGAACTAACTTTTCCACTACCATTTTTGCCATAATTTTCCCCAAAGGCACTGCCTCAGCAAATCTTGTTGAAATATCCACAATTGTTACAAGATACTGATTCCCACTTCTGGTTTTAGGTCAGGGTCCTATCCAATCTATTAAGGCCCTGCTCAACTGTTCTTCAAAAGCTGGTATCGAAATTAAGGGTGCATGCTTAATTCAGGATTGGTGTTTCCCCACTGCTGACGTGCATGACATGTCTGGCAGAATTTACTGATGTCTTTATGCAATCCTGGCCAATAAAAACTTTTCAATATTTTAGCTTGTGTTTTCCTAATCCCTAAGTGACCTGCCATTGGAATTTCGTGAGCCACTCGTAAAATTTTGTAACAATACCCAGCTGGAACTACCACTTGATGAACTACTGCTCATTCCTCATTGGCTGGTATTTGAGGTGGTCTCCATTTCCTTGTTAGCACATTGTCTTTTAAATAATAACAATGAGGCATTGCTTCAGATTCAGTTTGAATAGGCTGTTTGAAACAGCTCTCTCAACTCAGGATCAGCTGCTGCATTTCTACGAAAGAAGAGGGGCTAATTATGTCAACCTCATTCTCTTTTTCTTGCTCATTTTTACTTAAACTTTTGAAAATAGTGTCAGGTAACTGAATTTCCACGTCATCTCCCTTTTCTACAGCTTCCTCCTCTTCCTGTCTAATTTTGTGGGCCTGAGAAATAGTCACAACACAGTCAGGAAACAATCCAGGGTGCTCCTTCTGTAGTATCTCAGTTTCTTTCATTTCCAATGGCTGTTTCAACACCCTCAGTGAGGCTAATATCTTTGAGCCAGTCTGGTCATTCACCAAGATAAAGTTAATTCCTTCAACAGGAATCTGATACACTCCTCCAACTGCAGCCTCTCCACCCACTAAATCCCTCTTTAATCCAACTCTATACAATGGGACGTGTTTATAAGTTCCATGCATACCTCCAGTTAATAGTTTTTCCTTCATTAGTCCCTCTGGGAGGCAAATTTTATCATCAGCCAGTATCAGTGACTGACTTGCTCCACTGTCCCTTAGTATCCTTATTGGTTTGCCTTCTTGATTAGAAGAATAAGGGAATAACTCTCCCCTATAAATAAAATCTTTAAACTTTCCCATAATTTGTTTATTTAATTTATTGGTGGAATAAGGAATGCATCTCCTTTCGAGATACAGAACCTCCGGTAGCCTGAATCTCTTTAGCAGTAATTGAGAAAGAATTTTCTTGACTACCTGAGCAATATTCTCCTTCCTAGTAGGTTATGAGGGAACATGTTTGATCTGTACCACTGCTATGGTTTTAATACCCATTTCCTTTCCTCGTACCACCTTTTCTGAGGATTCCTTAAACATGCCTACTACTGCAATAGGTCTCCCATTTAATTTCCAGCAATTAGTTTTACTCTGACTGGTCTTATTACAATGGAGTGATATGATTTTCTTTACATCACTTTTAGGTTCTAGCCTAGCTCCTTTCTTATTTTGGCATCCTTGTGTTTGTTCCCTAGAACTAGTACCTCTTCCAACCCCTATTCCTCCAGTTTCCTTGTTGATTCCCATATGGCCATTCTCCCACGTGACTGTCTTGAGAGAGCAATCATAGGTATCAGCCTACTTCTCGGATCTTTGATACTTGATGCTCATCTAAATAGCCTTGATGGTTACTGGAATACTAGTTTGGAATTCTTCCATAATCATGATTTCCCTTACGTTCTCAAAAGTTTTCTTTAACTTCAGTGATCGAAACCTCTGATCCCATAACATTTCTTTTTCTCTTGCAAATTCTACAAATGTCTGATTAGGTTTCTTTCTTATGGTCCACAACTTTAATTTATAAGCTTCAGGGACAAGCTCACAATCATTGAGTATTGCTTTTGTCGTGCCACACAAATGCCAGGCAACAATTATCTCCAACAAGAGAATATCCAACAATCTCCCCATAACATTCAATGGCATTACTGCTTCATAGTCTGACAGACTAGTGTGCACATTCATAGCTGTACCTGACTGTACACTTTGTAACTTTAAAGTCCAAGCATTTTTTGCCACTTCAACTATCAGTTGATACAGCTATCTTTTCAAATGAGGTGAAATATCAAAAATCCTTTGAAGGCACTAAACAAAGGCTTTTAGTCAAATCAAATTCCTCAATGGAATAAGGACCATCCTCTGAACTGCTCACTCTCCTTTCTGCATTTATTCTAAGCTTTTCTCTCGTCAAAGCATGTTTTTTGTAATTCATGGGAATGAATGTTCAGAAGGCATTTAAGAGTCAACCACATTGCTGTGAGTCTGGAGTTCAGAAAGTAAGGGCGGCAGATTTCCTTCTCTAAAGGACATTAATGAACCAGATGGGTTTTTACAAAAATTGGCAATGGTTTCATGGTCATCATCAGACTTCCAGATTTTTATTAAATTCAAATTCCACCACCTGCTGTGGTGGGATTCAAATCCAGGTCCCCAGACCATTACCCTGGAATGACAATACAACGCCAATACAATACCACTATGCCACCACCTCCCAGTGTTGTCTGATTTCTTTCTCTTTGAAACTCAAGCTTTTGCATCTTCATGTCTTTTTCGCTTTCTAATTCAAGCATTTCATTTCCAATTCAAATTTTTTTCCCCAATTCAAGTCTTTTCTGCTCTTTTTCTAACTCAAGCTATTTAATTTGCAACTGCATTTTTGCTAACTCATAACTGTGAAACACCAATTTCAGGCGTCTCCTCTTTTAATTCTAAGCACTAGGTAATTACGTTGATTAAATCATCTTTACAAAATCCTGCTTTATTTCTACCTTCAATTCATCTGCCAACTCCCTCATCCTTATCCTTAATCAAGGATTTCAAATAATCTGTTACATCTGCTTTCCCAGAAAAGTCTTAGTAACAGTCAAAGCCATTTTTGAATTCCAACCCATGTAATATACTCCACACCAAACACTGTTCCTATGCCCAGTGCCTCAACATGCTCACTTCTTTAAGGATTCACAGGTCCCCACAAGAGCCTCCCCACTTTGTGATGATCCCAGTTGATGTTAGCACTGGGCAAGCAGATCCCAGAAACCTGGCTTGGTGGATCCGAACTTTGTTTCTTTTTTAGAAACCGTGGAGATCAGTTACTGACATATTCACAAGAGTCTGCCAGTATATTTTTGACACAAGGAATAAAGCATTCATTAAACAAGAAAAAATGAACTATAGTACACTAGACAAAGATTTCAATACAGATGCCAGAAAATAATTCAAACTCACTATTCCTTGTATCCCAGCAATCCTTACAAGCCCAAGTGAAGATTCACAACTGTCTCAACACCAAGGTTTCTTGCTTGGGTTAACTCAGTCTCAAATGGTTTTCTTCCGGTGGACTACTGAGCATTCACTAGATGCTTTTCTTCAGCTGGTATCTCACCCCGATACACCCAAAAATCGCAGTCTAAACTCACTATTTCTTCAACTTCAGGGCAAACAGACGAGTTCACTAAACTCAGTTCCCCAGCAGATTTGTAGGATTTCTTATGGGGGAGAGCAGACCTTCTACCTTCTGTTCTGTTGAAGGGTCATGAGGACTCGAAACGTCAACTTTGTTCTTCTCCGCTGATGATGCCGGACCTGCTGAGTTTTTCCAGATATCTCTGTTTTTGTTTCTTCTGCCTGCACTCCCTGGTGTACACACACACAAACTGACAGACCCCTTCTTTGTACCCTGTCTCTGTTTCTCTGGACCACTGTCACTAGGTAACCGCATAGTTTTTTTCTAGTTGTTTTTTAACTTCGCTAAACTACTAACTGCTTGGTAACCCATCTCTTCACTTTAAGAGTTGTAAAACCTCATTACAAATGCATGTATACAAATAGAGTCCCAGACTTCCTGGCACCCAGCTCACAAAAAATGCTAAATAAAACTAAAACCAGGTTTTGCCTTTCTTCATGCCCAAATACAAAATATAAGTTAAACTTAAAGCTATACGTTGTTCCCAACACAACACTATAGCTAAATTGTGAATGCCTGACACTGACCCTTCATGCTGAAAATAGGAAAATGTTTACATTTCAAAGCACTGAGTCACAAAAAATATTTCCCAGATTCACTGAACTTATTTTGCAGTTACAACTTATGTTCTTTCCTTCCCACTTTATATATATTTAGTTCTTACCTCTTGGCTCACAGGTAAAGGCATGATGTGTTGTGGTACAGAGCTGGACACACCAGAAAGCTCTTGGATTTAATGCCCAATCTGCTGAACTGAATTAACTTAGCCTATGAGAAGGTGGAGGGGGGAATGAAGCAAATAATTTTAAATTCCCATTATTCCACTCAGCTCCTGTCCTAATTACAGCCTTGGTCCAAATATGGACAAAAGAGCTGAACTCTAGCAGTGAAGTGAGAGTAACTGCCCTTGACATCAAAGTAGCATTTGTCCAAGTGTGGCAACAAGGAGTCCTAGCAAAGCTGTAGCCATTGGAAATCAGGTGGAAATCTCTAATGGTTGGAGTCATACCTAGAACAAAGGAAGGCGGATATGATTGCTGGAGGTCCATCATCTCAGTCACAGGACATCACTGCAGGTGTTCCTCAGGATAGTGTCCTAGGCCCAACCATCTTTAGCTGCTTCATCAATCACATTCCCTCCATCATAAGGTCAAAAGTAGGGATTTCGCTGATGAATGCACAATGTTCAGCACCATTCGCGACTCCTCAGACACTGAAGCAGTCAATGTTCATCTGCAGTTAAGAGCTGGACAATATTCAGGCTTGGGCTGAAGTAACAGTCAAGTAATACTCATGCCACACAAATGTCAAACAACAATCATCTCCAACAATCTCTTCACATTCAATGGCTTTATTGTCACTGAATCCCCCACTATCTACATCCTAAGGGTTACCACTGACCAGAAGCTGAACTGGACCAGCCATATAAATACTGTGGCTACAAGAGCAGGTCAGAGGCTGCAAATTCTGTGCCGAGTAACTCACCTCCTGACTTCCCAAAGCCTATGCACCATCAACAAACTGAAATCCAGTGTATCTATCACCTTCAGAAAAGGGATGATCATAAGGGTGGTGAAAGAAAATGTCGGTTCTTATATACAAAACTTAAAAGCTGGATAACAAGAATTTGGAAATATTTGGGTGTCTCAGAAATATCAAGACTTTGAATTTAAAACATGAACCATTTCATAATCATAAGGGCGAGCACAAAATACGGTCTAATGCTCATGCTGCTCAAGCTGATCCTGAGGATGCAATACTTGCCATCAAATTTTCCCATATCTTAGGGCTTTGCAAAACAGCATAATGTACGTAAGCCATTCCACTTCAACGGGCCACAACAGAAGCATAAATGTGGAAAGTACATTTTAAGACAAGCTGTTTGGGGAATGTTTAATAATTTGCAGAAGAGATACAAAATCAGTGCATAATTTTGCAGAACTAAACTCTATTCTTTGCCTTTGGTCCCTGCTTACTTCCAGAATTGCTCTGTAGTTGAGCAGATGTTAATAGAAAGGGCTAAGCTGCTATTGTGGGCTCACATATGGTCCGAATCAATACCTTGTTTCGGAAATTGATGTAGGAGAGATTTATTTCTCATTCACCATACAGGATAGCTCCCCTGGTTTTCTTTTGTGGTTGGATAGATATAAAGAGGAAGTACAGCTTTTAATTTTTGTGTTCTTATGAAATCCTGGTATTTTACCGGGTTATGGGCTGAAAAGGAGCAAGAATTCTGTTACTAACCAGCAAGAAGAATCTAACAGCAGCTCCTTCAACTTTCCTCTTTCCTCAGTTAGGGAAATGTCTGGCCTGAGGTATTCCTACAGTAGGGCAATTGAAACAAGTAACTAGCAATAAGGGGAGAAAGAACCTAACCTCACCAGTTTGGTGCCAGGAATTTAATGTTCAAATGCACTGTACCACAGCTCCATTGCTATAGGGATGTATAATTTTGATTTTAATAGGTTAGTACATGTACCAACTCCAAATGTTGCACAATGATTGCAATTTGTTCCTTACATCCTGTTTAATTTTTACAAAACTCCATAACAGCCATCATTTCCAGTAGATAAAAACAAAAAAACTGCGGATGCTGGAAATCCAAAACAAAAACAGAATTACGCAAACTGGAGGAACAACACCTCATCTTCCGACTAGGGACTTTACAGCCTTCCGGACTGAATATTGAATTCAACAACTTTAGGTCGTGAGTCCCCTCCCCCATCCCCACCCCCTTTCTGTTTCCCCCTTCTTTTTTTTTCCCAATAAATTATAAAGATTTTCCTTTTCCCACCTATTTCCATTATATAAAATAAAAAAAAACCCACTAGAGCTATACCTTGAGTGCCCTACCATCCATTCTTAATTAGCACATTCGTTTAGATAATATCACCAACTTTAACTTTAACACCTATGTGTTCTATTGTACTATTGTTGTTGACATCTTTTGATGATCTGCTTCTATCACTGCTTGTTTGTCGCTACAACCACACCAACCCCCTCCACCTCTCTGTCTCTCTATCTCTCCGCCCCCCACACACACACCTTAAACCAGCTTATATTTCAGCTCTTTCCTGGACTCGAACTCAAGTTCTGTCGAAGGGTCATGAGGACTCGAAACGTCAACTCTTTTCTTCTCCGCCGATGCTGCCAGACCTGCTGAGTTTTTCCAGGTAATTCTGTTTTTGTTTTTTCATCATTTCCAGTAGTTGCATAATTTAAAAATTAGCGAGATATTAAACCAAATGCACAATTTCCATTTTACTCTACAGCTTTATTACCCTTCGCCGAAATTCCTCACAGAAATATCTTTTTGAAATTGACAATGAGGTGTGCAGAGAGTTCACATTATATTTTAGGATAATCAAAATGCAGCACTTTGGAAACCTACTGAACTTGGAACATCCATTTGATTTGGTTTATAGTCTCTCAAGCAGTAACATAACACAAGGATATTTTTCACCTCAAGCCAATGTTAACATGCATGCCTTAGAGTGGTATGACCACATATATACTATGAATGAGCCACGACACGAAAGAATATGGTCTGCTCACATACACTACCTAGGATTACTGCTTCCTTCCCCATTATGTGCTTTCTGTGGTATGTCTACTATTATAATTTTCAAGTAAGTCTTTGAAAGAAATTGTGCTTTAAGCTTCCATTTTACTTTCTGACAAATTATAACTGTTTAAGCAAGGTTTCACACTTGCTATGCACATGCAATTTTACACAAAAAAAAATACAGCTACAAGTCTATCGTAGGTTTCCCTAAAACAGCCCAGCGTAACTCAGACTTCTATTTTACCTACTCAATATCTCATGTCCTAATGATGGCAAAAAGGAGAGAAAAAAATAAAGATTGAATTACTTGGAACTATCAGGACGTAGTTAATAAGAAAGTCTCCTTGATTGACAACACTTCAATCGATTCTCACAGGAATTGGACATCAGTTGTGACATATTAAAGTTAATGCAAAACTATGACAAACGGGATGTTTTAATTTCTACAATAGCAATTTAGACATTTACTGCATAAAAAGATTTAAATGTTGCAACCATGCAATTTTTCCCAATTAAGAACTAATTTTTTAAAGTTTGTAACTCATGATCCTACAATTTGATTCAATTTCTTTTCACCGAGAAATTAATACTTTAGCTTCACATTGTGAGCGCCGGTATTTTAACTAGCGGTCACAATTTTAAGTTTTGTCGTCTCAAAAATCATTAATCAAGCTGCCGATACTGGTTCGAATCCGAGCCTTTGAATTCATGATCTCAACTACACTGCTACACCAAAACGGGAGAGTAGTCAGAAGGAAAATTTTGCCGCACTATGGGACTAATTAGGTAGCTGTTTCAAAGGGCTGGCACAGGAACAATGGGCTTTCTAAGCTGCAAAGTTCTACGAAGGCTGGTTTTACACAAATTCACATATTGGTTCAGATCAACAAAGGCAAAGGCCTGTGAGGAAGTCATCTAATCAGAATTGGTGAATAACCAAGTCAGGCCAGGATGCAAATTGAAATTTATTTTGCCATTAAGGCCTGAACATTACAGACCCTTCCAGAAGAGGTTCTGAATCTCAAGCAGATGGTTACAGATTCAGGTACAACTACACTTGCCTGTTCCACTTGCTCACCACCATTTATTTCTTTCTGGCTGGAAAGGAAAAGCGGAGAGCAAATGAGGCACAAGAAACGGAAAAATATTCAATTCACCCTGTTAGAAAAATTTCAATCCAATGGAAAGTAAAAACTACAAAGAATTGTCTGCAAGTTTGGTTAAAAATATATTACATTGCGATAAATATTTTCTTTTAATATTATTGTAAATATTAATACTGGGACATGGCAAGTTTGGGTAAACCACTTGAGTACAGGTTGCAGCAATCTCAAGTTTTCTTGATTCCAAGTTGCACCAGCAGTGTGTGCAGTTAAATAAGTAATATATACCAATATCTGAAATCCTTTCTTTTCTCTTTGAGCTTTTCCCATCTTACCTGAGGTCCTCACAATGCTGGCTGATCACCCTTCATATCAACCATCATTTTTCTTTTGGATTTGGTGGGTGGTTTCACAGTGGGATGCCCTTCCTGCCACGAACCCTCCCCATTTATCTGGGCTGGTGACCAGCACTGTTACGCACTGGCTTGCCTGTATCAGTGGCTGGGCTGGTACCAATATCTTAAATAACAAATGGAATTTGAAGTTATATTTAAAGAGTTGTTTTTTGGCAGGAAAATAAGCCTCAATGCAACCCATATTTTAAGAATCAGATCAAACTGCACTTAGGCCAAGATGTTTTTATGTAATAGTATTAAGAATAAAAGAGTTTGGAAAAAAGTAAACGAAGACGCAGATAATAGATACTGCTACAAAGTGTCAAAGGTTATATTATTTCACACAGCACACATTACTTAAAATAACTAACCTTATGGTCCTAAAGGATTCCATCTGCTAAGTAATCATCAAGCAGACCACAAAGGCAGTTTGTTAATGACAGTCTTGAGATACAATGCAACACATTACAGCCAGGTTATACTGCAATTTTCTTTGTTCATTAAACAAGAAAGTATGGTGTGTTAGTTATATTGCAGTTTTTGTACTAAGAACAAATATGATGAACTGATGGCATTTCAGAATCTGAAGTGTTAAGCCAGTTCGCAGAGCTGCTGGAGAACAGTGACAGTCAGCGGTTTTGACTCATATTGGTACCAAGGACATAGGTAGAAAGAGGGGTGACGTTCTGTAGTCAGAAATAGTTGTAAATGAGGATCAGGAAGAGAGAGTGAGGAACTCAAGAAAATTACAATCACCAGGGAAGTTGTACTGAGCAAATTGTTGGAGCTATGGGTTGTCAAGTTCCCAGGTCCTGATTGACTTCATCCTAGGGTCTTAAAAGGAATGGCTGAGATAGTTGATGCATTGGTTTTAATTTTCCAAAATTCCTTGGATTCTGAGAAGGTTCCATTAGATTGGAAAATAGCGAACCAAAATCCTTTATTCAAAAAGGGAGACAGAAAGCAGGAAACTATAGGCTTATACATGTGTCATAAGGAAAGTGTTAGAAACTATTGTCAAAGACCATTATAGCAGGGCACTTAGTAAAATTCAAGGTAATCAGGCAGAGTCAATGTGATTTTGTCAAAGCGAAATCAATTGTCAAAACAATTTATTGGAGGTCTTTGAAGAAGAAGTAACATGTGCTGTGGATAAAGAACTGATGCATGTACTGTACTTAGATTTTGATAAGGCATTCACCCTCCCCATGAAAGGTTATTGCAGAAAGTAAAAGCTCATGGAGTAGGGATTAACACATTGGCATGGATATAAGATTGGTGAGCTAACAGGAAACAGCGAGTAGGCATAAGTGGGTCATTTTCTGTTTGGGAAGATATAACAAGTGGTGTGCCACAGGGATCAGTGCTGGGACCTCAACTTTTTACAATTCATAAAAAAGACTTGGATGAAGGGGCCGAAGGTATGGTTGCTAAATTTGCTGATGACACAAAGATAAGTAGGAACGTAAGTTGCAAAGAGGACATAAGGAGGCTACAAAGGGATATAAATAGGTCAAGTGAGTGGGTAAAGATCTGGCAAATGGAGTATAATGTGGGAAAATGCGAAATTGTCTACTTTGGCATGAAGAATAAAAAAGACAGTTATCTAAATGGTGAGAGATTGCAGAGCTCTGAGATGCAGAGGGATCTGGGTATCCGAATGCATGAATCTCAAAGTTAGTATGTAGGTACAGCAAGTAATTAGGAAAGCTAATAATTGATTGTTATCGTTTATTGCAGGAGGTTGTGCTTCAGTTATGCGTTGATGAGACCACATCTGAGTACAGTGTACAGTAGTGGTCTCCTTATTTATGGAAGGATGTAAATGTGTTGGAAGCAGTTCAGAGAGGTTTATTAGACTAATACCTGGAATGGATAGGTTGGCATATGTGGAAAGGTTGGACCGTATTCACTGGAACTTAGAAGAGTAAGAGCTGACTTGATTGAAACATACAAGATCCTGAGATATCTTGACAGGGTGGATGTGGAGAGGATGTTTCCTCTTGTGGAAGAGTCTAGAACTCGGGGCCACTGTTTAAAAATAAGCGGTCACCCACTTAAGACAGAGGTGGGGAGAAATTTTCTCTAAGCGTAGTGTGTCTTTGGAACTCTACATTGCCTTTTGAGAAAGTTTTTTTGAATATTTTTAAGGCAGAGATAGATTCTTGATAAGCAAGGGGGTGAAAGGTTATCAGGGGTAGGCGGGAATGTGAAGCCGAGGTGACAATCAGGTCAACCATGATTTTATTGAATGACGGAGTAGATTTGAGGGACTCAGCGTCTTATTCTTGCTCCTAATTCGTACGTTCGATGAATGCATGGTTGGAGAGACGGTGCAAGAGGGAGGGCAGTAGATTCTTGGTACCAGACCGGTTCTGGGTTCTGCACCTCAATAGGGATAGAACTCTTGCAGGCAGTTTGCTAGTTCTAATGAGGTGGATTTCAACTAATTTGGTGGGGGGATGGGGAAGAGGATGTAACATTGGAAAGTAAAAATAAGATGTACACACTGTTCTATGATTCTACTCTATGACTCTATGCAGATCTGTTGCAATCTACCTGAAATAGTGTATTTCATAGTGAACTTGCGATTGCAGGGAATCCTGAACACTAAAAAATAACTCTGCAAATTAAGAGCCAACTATTCCAAAAATGCATCTGACAAGTTAACCCACATGTAAAGCTCTGTCTACTCTCGCCAGAAAGGTATGTGGTGTCAGCAGTTTAACTTATCACTATCAGATTGCACTGTTCACAAGCAGTACTTCATTTTTACAGGTAGCAATACCACATCAGGAGCAAGCACCATTACTGAAAGGGGGATACCCAGCATGTACAATTGAGGACATTTAACAGGATCTGGAGGTGTTTGGAAGCAGCAAGTTTAAGATGGAACAAGACTGCGATCTCAAAATTCTGATATCATGCCCATCTTGTAGAGAGCTAACTTTTGGTGAAGCAGCAGTTATGGAAACAAACAACAATGCGGCATTCAAAAATTACCAGTTGTAAACAACTCATCTTAATTCAAAGCTTTTTGCTTTCTAGCAGAAAATCGGTATCAATGATCCCTAAAAACAGCACTAAATATCACACTACTGTATTTGCACAAAACAAACTAATCTCAAATGATCATTCATTTTCAAAATGCTGAATCTATCAATTAAAGAGGAAAACACACACAGGTCATGAAAGGTAACAGACAGAAATTTGGCAATTCAAATGTGAAAATGGAGGAAATTGCACCCAAATTATCCTAAGAAGGGTAACAAGTTACCATGTTTAATTGGAAGTGAAGGGCCGAATCCCCATGTCTTCTGACATTTTACAATTAATACTGCATTATGTAGCTTCACTCACATGATGGCACTGTCACCTCAAGTCACTAAGTAATGGGCTCAAACTAAATTCCTGGACTAGTACATAATCTAGGCTGACATGTGATATCAGAAGTGCAGGAAGCCACATTATCTTTCAGGTAGATGCCTCACCATCTGGTTCAGGTGACTCTTAAATACCCTATGACATTACTCATACAGCAAGTAGTGCATTTGGTCAAGAGTCAACCAATACTATCAAAAATAAGTGAACTGATTGTTCATTTATTTGTTGTTTGAGACATTGTGTACATAATTAACTACCAGGTAGTGGCAATCAAAAAAAAATCCATTGAATTTGAATTGCTCCGAGTGACCTGGATAGCATTATAAACTGTTATATAAACTCAAGCGCTTCTAATATTATTCAACATATGACACCATTCAGAGAGAAAATAAAGTGTTTGAAAAATACAGTAAGTCATCTGCTTTTGAATTAAAAATAATAACTAGCTATTTGGATTCCTCAGGCAAAGAAAATCCAAAGGTTTTGAGCACTAATTCAAATAATAGGAACATAGGAATTCTAGAAAAAAAACCTATGGCCCATTACAGCTCACTTCCATCGTGGCCATCAAGTGTCTAGCTGAAAGATGAGGTGCTGCTCTGCCAACATGCATTGAGCTTCAAATGGAACACTGCAGAATGCCAAGGACAGACAAATCCAATGGCACCAAGGTGGAGAATGAAAATGACAGGCAGCCAGAAGTTTGAGGTCACATTTGCGAACTCAGTGCAATCGGCATCTGGTCTCTCCTACATATAGCAGGCTGTATTGAGTAGCAAATACAATATACTAAATAAAAAAAATGTACACCTAAATTGCTGTTTCACCTGAAAGGAGTGTTTGGGGCCTCTTGGAATGGTGTTTCCTCCAAACATGCTACAATGAAAGGCAATGTGCCATAATGTAACAATGATGGGTGGTCAACCTATCAGTGGGTACAAATTACTTACTCTGCAGCTATATCAAAGAAAAATTACAAAAAAAAGGCAGTTTCCCAAATAAACTCAGAACATCATAAACTTACATCCCTCCCATTTATTCAGAATATTCTTCTGTATCAATGGAAAGAATGAAACCCAGATAATATGTCGAATTATGGCCATGTATAACATCTGCAGCACAGAGAACACTGCTAAAACCACTCTTTTCTGGTTTTAACATAGTGATTAAATTGAGGCTTATTGTCAACACTTTTCACTGTTGGAACAGATTTGGTTTTAAAGAAGGGACGACAAGGGGCTTCTGATTTTTACATAGATGAAGATAATCATGCCATGCATACTGTAAGAATGCAATTCAAGCATAATATTTTATGAACCATCTCCATTAGGAGGAATCAAATCTTAGAGCATAAACACAAACATCCTATTGTAATAAGAGCTTTTTCCCCATTTATACCTCGAGATCCATCTTTTGTTTCTGTCGTGGGCCCATTGACATCTCCTTCAGCCTTGCACCATTACCCCATTTGTCATTTAATCTCTCCTGCCTTCCACCCCATCATAGACCTTCCCTTTCGCTCTTGCCAGCTCCCCGCTTTCCCTGCCTCTGCGCTTGCATAAAATCATTTTAATCCCTTTATTTTTCCAGCTGACTTGAAACATTAACTTTGTATTGTCTTCACAGATTCTGTCTGACCCAAATATTTCCAGTATTCTCTGGTTTTATTTCAGATTTACAACATCTGCAATATTTGCTTTTGTATTAATTTTTCTTCATTCTTTCATGGGATGTGGGCATCTCTGACAAGGACAGCATTTGTTGCTCATCGATAATTGCCCTTGAACTGAACATTTCAGAAGGCAGTTAAAAGTCAACCACAATGCAGTGTGTCTGGAGTCAAGGATGACAGATTCCCATCCATAAAAGACATCAGTGAACCAGTGTACGACAATAGATAACAGTTTCATGGTCACCATTACTGAAACTAGCTGTATATTACAGATTTATTAATCAAATTTAAATTCCATCAGCTGGTGGATTTGGTGGGATTTGAACCCATGTCACCAGAGCATTAGCCTGGGCCTCTGGATTACTTACTTTTTATTCATTCATGGGATGTGGGCATTGCTGGCTAGGCCAGCATTTATTGTCCATCCCTAATTGCCCTTGAGGTGGTGGTGGTGGTGCCTTCTAGAACCGCTGCAGACCATGTTTTGTAGGAACACCCACAGTGCTATTAGGAGGGGAATTCCAGGGTTTTGACCCAGCTACAGTGAAGGAATGGCGATATAGTCCCTGGTGAGGATGGTGTGCAACTTGGAAGGGAACTTGCAGCTGGTGGTGTTTCAATGCATCTGCAACCCTTGCCCTTCTAGGTGGTGGGGGTCACGTGTTTGGAAGTTGCTGTTGAAAGAGCTTGGCGAGTTGCTACAGTGCATCTTGTAAATGATACTCACTCCTGCCATTATACGTTAGTGGTGAAGTGAATTTTGAAGGAAGGCGGTGGATGGGGTGCTAATCAAGCAGGTTGCTTTGTCCTGGATGGTGCCGAGCTTCTTGAGTGTTGTTGGAGCTGCACTCAACCAGGCAAGTGGAGAGCATTCCATCATGCTCCTGATTTGCGCCTTTTAAACGGGCAGGCCTTGGGGAGTCAGGTAGTGAGTTACTTTCTGCAGAATTCCCAGCCTCTGACCTGCCCTCATAGACCCAGTATTTATATTGCTGGTCTAGTTCAGTTTCTGTCAATGGTAAACCCCAGGATGTTGATAGTGAGGATTCAGTGATGGTAATGCCATTGGATGTCGAGGGAGATGCTTAGATTCTCTCTTGTTGCAGATGGCCATTGCCTGGCACTTGCGTGGCTCGAATGTTACTTTTGTTGTGTAGTATCTAAAAGACATTTGACAGTTGACTATAGGTAGATTCAGCAGTAGTTCTTTATTTAGTACAAGTATGTACACATGAGAAATGCTCTAAAAGGCAATTTGAAGTTACATAGTTGCTGTTGGTTATACATACCATCTTTTGGGATAACTCATCATTAACTCACAATGTTCTTATCTTGTATGTCTAATTGTTACGTCTTTAATTACAAATGAGTTAACAACTTAAACACTGAATGACCTTTTCATCACCTCCAAAGCTCCGGAGGAATTTGTAAAACAATCATGGAATGACCTGATCTTTAGCACAAACCATGTTCTAAAACATGAACTTTGTTTATCTATCCTGATGTTTCAATGCAGTGCCTAATCACCTGAATATCTTGGCCCTGAGGTCAAGCTATCAGTTTATTACATTATAATTCAGATCATTCATCAACTTATTTTATCCCAACCCAAAGGTCACATTCCTTTAGCTTTATAATGGACTGACCCATCAGCTGGTCATTCAAAGTCATATTCATTCTGGGTTTTTTTTTACTGCAAGCACTTTTAAAACTTATATCTACAACTTGGCGAAGCCTGGGTAATCCCATGATGCATGCTGATATGCCTCATGGCTTGCCACTTACCATCCTAAGCCTGCATATTGTTCAGGTCCTGCTGCATATGGACAGCAACTGCTTCAGTATCTGAGGAGTCATCAATGGTGAACATTGGGCAACCATCTGCAAACATTCCCCACTTCTGACCTTATGATGGAAAGAACATGATTGATGAAACAGCTGAAGGTGGCTGGGCCTAGTACAATACTCTGAGGAACTCCAGCAGCAATTCCTGGGACTGAAATGATTAACCACAACCAGCTTCCTTTGTGCTAGATACGACTCCAACCAGTGGAGAGATTTCCCCGATTTCCACTGACTCCAGTTTTGCTAGGGCTCCTTGATGCTACACTCAGTCAAATGCTGCCTTGATGTCAAGGGCAGTTACTCCCACCTCACCTTGGGAGCTTAGCTCTTTTATCCATGTTTAGACCAAGGCTATAATGAAGTCAGGAGCTGAATGACATTGGTGGAACTCAAACTGAGTGTTGGTGAGCATGCTATTGCTGAGTAAGTGCTGCTCGATGGAAAGTATCAATGACACTTTCCATCACTTTGCTGATGATCAAGAGTAGACTGATAGGGTGATAATTGGCTCAGTTGGATTTGTCCTGCTTTTTGTGGACAGGACATATTTGGGCAATATTCCACATTGCTGGGTAGATGCCATTGCTCTAGCTGTACTGGAACAGCTTGGCCAGGATGCAACTCATTCTGGGTCACAAGTCTTCAGTACTATTGGCAGAATGTTGTCAGAGCCCGCAGCCTTTGCAGTATCTAGTGCCTTCAGCTGTTTCGATATCACGTGGAGTGAATCAAATTGACAGATGTTACAACTGGGACAGGAGGAAGAGTGCACAGTTTTTCTAGTCCCACTACTCCACAGGTCACACCATTAGTTTAAGAGCTTAATTCACTCACCAAAACGGCCAATGATTTACCTTCACTACTGTTAGCTCCAAAATAAAACACTTTAACCAGGCTCCTTTCAGTAAACTCAATGATCTATTTATTATAAAACAAAGCTTTTTTTTTTAAACAAGATGCAAGACATTGTTAACATATTTGTAATCTGGAAGTGTAACTATTTATCCATCTTAAAATTCCCTGGTGCACAGACAAATAAACAAAGGACAAAGAGATAGAGTCTCTGGAGAGATAGGCAGTTGAAGACGACATTATCGAACAAAGGATAAAGTTCACAGGGTTTCGACATTGTTGATCTGGAGCTCCTCATGCGAAGGCAGGCCACTGGTCCTGGAAGATGTCTGGAGGTTCTCACCAATGGAGCTTCGGTGTGGAGAAGAATATAGCTGGATCAATCCTTCCCATCTCAACCTCTTGGGTTTCCAAAGACAGACAAGTTCCACTAAGATGAGGATTCCCAGCTGGATATTGATAACCACTCTGCTTCAGGCAAGGTGAGGAAAGTGTGAGCTGGGCAGCTTCCCTTTCTCAGTTCATTCCCAAATTGAAAAAAAGTTCAAAACTTAAAGTTCCATCAGGTGATTTCCAGTAAAACACCAGGCCTTTGCCTTTAAACCAGTTTTTCCCCCCAATTATATTAATTGCAATTTAATAAGCAAACAGCTCTACCCCCTCGAGTGTCAAGCTGGGCAGGTGATTTCTTGGAAAAGGCATGCCTGTTCACATTCCAAGGTGAACTCAACTTTTATTTTTTAAAAATCCAGGTCAGCTTCCAAATATCTAGATAATGCAATGTACCTCCAAATTTTAAAAGAAAACATCGTCCTAGAGGATATGGTTCTAACACTGAAGAGTGGCATCTGAGATGATGGGGACCTCAGCAGGAGGCCGAGATGGATCATCCACTCGGCACTTCTGGCTGAAGATGGCTGCAAATGTTTCAGCCTTGTCTTTTGCACTGAAGTGTTGGGCTTCCCCATCATTATGGATGAGGATATTTGTGGAGCTCCTCCTTCAGTGAGTTGTTTAATTGTCCACCACCATTCATGGCTGGATGTGGCAAGACTGCAGAGCTTAGATCTAATCCTTTGGTTTTGGGGTCACTTGGCTCTGCCCATCGCATGCTGTTTCCACTGTTTGGCACTCAAGTAGTCCTGTGCTGTAACTTTCACCATGTTGATATCTAATTTTTAGGTAAGCCTGTGGCTGCTCCTGGCATGCCCTCCTTCGCTCTTCATTGTATCAGGGTTGATCCCTCGGCTTGAGGCTAGTGGGGAAATGCCAAGCGATAAAGTTACAGGTTGTGGTGAAATACAATTCTGCTGCTGCTCGTGACCGACATCGCCTCTTGGATGCCCAGTTTTGAGTTGCTGGATCTGTTCAAAATCATCCCAATTAGCACAGTGGAGGGTATCCTAATTATGAAGATGGGACTTAGTCTCCACAAGGGCTGTATGGTGGTCACTCCTACCAATACTGTCATGGACAGGTGAATCTGTGACAGGTAGATTGTAGAGGTCGAGGTCAAGTAGGCCTTTCCCACTTGTTGGTTACCTCACCATCTGCTGAAGACCCAGTCTAGCAGCTACATCCTTTAGGACTCTGCCAGTTTGGTCAAAAGTCGTGCTACCAAACCACTCTTGGCGATAAACATTGAAGTCCCCAACCCAGAGTACATTCTCTGCCCTTGCCACCCTCGGTGCTGCTTCCAAGTGGTGTTCAACATGGAGGGGCACTGATCCGTCAGCTGAAGGGGGCTGGTGAATGGTAACCAGGAGGTTTCTTTACCCATGTTTGGGAGTCCTCGACATTGATTCTAGACCTCATGAAGTGCAACTCCCTCCTATATACCATGGTGCCGCCCACCTGTGAAGCGTCTGTCCTGTCGGTGGGGCAGGACCTAGACAGGGATGGTGATGGTGGTGTCTGGAAACCGTCAGTAAGGTGTAATTCTGTGAGTATGACTATGTCAGGCTTGATAGTCTGTGGGACAGCTCTCCCCAGTTTGTCACAGGCCCCCATATGTTAGTTAGGGGGGCTTTACAGGGTCGACAGGCTGGATATGCCGTTTTTATTTCCAGTGCCTCGATTGATGCCGGGTGGTCCATCCACTTTCATTCCTTTTAGACTTTGTAGCAGTTTGATACAGCTGAGTTGCTTGCTCAGCCATTTCAGGAGGCATTTAAGAGTCCACCATATTGCTATGGGTTTGGAGTCATGTAGGTCAGACCAGGTAAGGATGGCAGATATCCTAAAGAATATTAGTGAATCAGATGGGCTTTTACGACAGTCTGCAACTGTCACCATTAGACAAGCTTTTAATTATTTATTAATCGAATTTAAATTCCACCAGCTGTCGTGATGGAATTTGAACCTGTGCCCCAGAGTATTAGCCTGGGCCTCTGGATTACTAGTCTAGTGATATTACCATTGTGTCGCCATCACCATGTTATATTGTTCTAGTATCCTATTTAGCAAATGGAATGGGATTACCTTTAACAGTAATTCCTCAGGGAAAATATAGTCTATTCTGGTCCAGGATAAAAACAATAAAAATGACATTTTAAGCATTAAGACTACTGACTTCCATAATTTGTGAAACCAAATGTAATGCTATGCGAAAAGACGATGGTATTGGCATACCTGTATAAACACACAAAATGCTAAAGCATTGTAAATGTTGGAAATCAAGCAAATGCTGATGCCCACTTAAACACAATTATTTAACTATATTTAATATTTTCAGGTTACTTTGTTAATTTTGAGTAGGTACTCCCTTTTAATTAGGTAAAAGTCAATGGATAAATGTACTTTTTAGAATACTGAAGGAAATATTACCACAAAAAATTAAAACCAGTGTTCTAAACACTGATGGCTAAAACACAAAAAAATCAACCCAGACTCAGAGCATAAACAAAAAATGGACAAGGTCAAGTCAATTCATTCCTGTTTTTCTCTGCATTTTTTGATCCGTTTTTTTCTGGCAATCTCTACATTTCCTGCTAAAATGGAAGACCGAAAGTGAAATGCATCTCTTGCCCCAGCACTCAATACAGTTCAAATCATAGAATTGCTACAGCACAAAAGGAGGCCACTCAGCCCCTTGTGTCCATGCTAGCTAAGGGCAACTCAGTACCAGCTCCCCCGCCCTTTCCCAGTAGCTCTGCAAATTTTTTCTCTTCTGATAATTATCCAATTCGGTTTTGAAAGCAACAATTGAATCTGCCGCCATATTCTCAGGCAAGTATTTCAGATCCTAACCACTGTGTGGAAAAGGTTTTCCTTTGTTTTTTTTGCCAGTCACTTAATTGGCATCTTTTGGTTCTTGACCTCTCTGCCAATGGGAATAGCTTTTCCCTATCTACTCTGTCCAGGCTCTCCTCTTAAATTTCTCTTCTTTAAGGAGAACAGGCCTAGTGTCTACAACCTATCCACATAACTGAAGTTTCTCATCCCTAGAACCATTCTCATAAATCTTTTCTCTATCCCCAATGCCTTCACATCTTTCTGAAAATGTGGTGCCCAGAATAGGACATAATATTCTAGTTGAGGCTGAAGCAGTGTCTTATAAGAGTTAACCATAACTACCTTGTTTCTGCTCTATGACTATTTATAAAGTCCAGGTTCCTGTATGCTTTATTAACCATTTTGTCAACCTGCCCTGCCACTGTCAATGATTTGTGCACATACAGCCCCAGGCCCCTCTGCTCCTCGATCCTATTTAAAATTGTACCTTTTATTTTATAATGCCTATGTTCTCCACACCAAAATGTATCACTTCACCATTCTCTGCACGAAATTACTTCTGCCATTTGTCCACCCATTCCACTAGCCTGTCAATGTCGTCTTGAAGTCTATCGCTATCCTCCTTACAGTTGACAACACTTGAAAGTTTTATGTCATCTGCAAATTTTGAAATTGTGCCCTGCACACTAAAGTTTAGGTCATTAATAGAAATCAAGGAAAACCATGTCAGAAGATCAACCCCTGGGGAAATCATGCTATAAATCTTTCTCCAGGCCGAAAAACAACCATTCACCGTGCTCTGATTCCTGTCACTCAGTCATCATCATATTCCTGCTGTAGTGTCCCTTTTATTCCATGGGCTTCAACTTTGCTGACAAGCCTGTGGCATGTTATCAACTGCCTTTTGGGAGTCAGTGGATGTTACATTAATCACATTAGCTTGAACAACCTTCTGTTGCCTCATTGAAAAACTTAAGTCAAATTATTTGCCCTTAATAAATACGGCTGGTTTCCTTAATTAATCCATTCATCCAAGTGGCTGTAAACTCTGCCCTGGATTATTGTTTCTGAAAGTTTTCCAACTACAGAGATTAAACTGACTCGCCTGTCCTTGCTAGTTTATCCCTGCACAAGCGTGTAACATTTTCAATTCTCCAGTCCACTGACACCATCCCTCTACCTAAGCAATACTGGAAGATTATGACCAGTGCTTCTGCAATTTCCACAGTGAAACCATTGCCGATTGTCATAAAAGCCCATCTGGTTCACTAATGTCCTTTAGGGAAGGAAATCTGCTGTCCTCACCTGGTCTGGCCTACATGTGACTCCAGACCCACAGCAATGTGGTTGACTCTTAAAAATGTCCTCTGAACAAAGGCAATAAACCCTGGCCTAGCCAGTGATGCCCACATCCCACAAACAAATAAAAAACTCCACTTGGTCAATTTTTAGCCCATCCAGTGTGTCAATCTCTTTAACTATGACATTTCAAACACCATCTTCCTCCAATATCCCCATGTCCCTTAATGCCATTTGTGTCTAGAAATATCTCGACTTCTGGTTTGAACATACTGAATGACTGAGCCTCCACAGCCCTCTGGGGTAGAGAATTCCAAAGATTCACCACCCTCTGACTGAAGAAATTCTTCCTCTACTCGGTCTTAAATGGTCTACCTCTTAATTCTGAGACGGTGTCCCTTGGTTATAAACTCTCCCAACTAGGGGAAACATTCTTCCTGCATCTTACCCTTTCGAGCCCTGTAAGAATTTTGCTCACTTCAATCAAACCACCTCTCATTCTTCTAAACTCTAAAGAATACAGGCAGTCTCCTCAATCTCCCCTCATGGGGCAATTCCAGCCATTCCATTGATTTGTAAAAATAAAATAAAACGCAGATGGAAAAACGAGTTCTCTGCTGTACCAAGGCTTGAGAACTGTCTCTACAATTTAGCTCCAGTGCACCATGTGATCAAATAACTATTTCCCTATCATGCCTATGAACACTCAGGATGGGGTTAGCAGGATAGTGAGGCAAAACTAGGGAATAGTACAAAATTTAATTCGGGTATTTACTGAAAGTTGAAAAAAATTGATCTTAAACTGGTGAATGTATAGTCCATTGGCTTTTGCTCCTTCTGCAATGCTCTTGTGAAACAAAAAGCAAATGTTTAACTTACTATTAGTCCATTAGGTAAAGACTGAAGTTGACAGATGCGCTCCAAATTCTGAAGCTGTCAAGCAAGATCCTCATGGCCTGATGTTGCAAGTCATCTTATCCAAAATGTCACTTTTCAATGCAAAAATTCAGTTTGGTGAGCTATACTGTACCAGTGTCAACAAGTTGAAAATATAAAACAGTTTTTTAGGCTGTGAAAGTATAAATATTGCCTCAGATAGGAAGCATTTTAAACACACGGACGAGGTCTACAAACAGTGGAAGTACTTATCTGCACACAGACTATATTGATTCAGCTGTAACAAACATTTAATTTTCCTACTACTGTCACCGTAATAAAAAAACAAATTCTTCCATTTCTGCCTTCCTCCTCCCTCCCCAACAGTATCAAGCCTCCTGGCAGTTAATAAATATGTCCTTGTCTCTGTTCCAAATGCAAATTAATTCAGCAGCATGTCAATGAACATATTTTCTTGCTATGCAATACTGAGCTATACAGACAAACTTGATGAAATTCACCACTGGCGTTGCAAAAACTTGGGATTAGTTTAAAATATTGAGGGCAGGCTCCATAGATTTTTAATGACCTACAACTTTTGATCCACTGCCTAGCATCAAAGTTTCAAATCTAATTTGCATGCCAGTTTGACTATAGCTCATCCTTACATAGCAGCCTCTACATGTAACAGTCCCATGTTATGCACAATGCAACAGTAGCAGCAAACCCAACAAGTATTTGAAAAATATTAATTAAACAAAAATGCACAGCACACAGAGACCTAAGTGGGAAATAGAGGTGAGAAGAACAGTCCCAAACAGTTGGCTGCAACATAAAGGTAAACCTGCAAGGAATCAATAGGACAGAAAGAGCCCTTTAAAAAGAGAGATATTTGATAATTAATAGGTCATCTTAGTGGCTGGAAGCGCGGGTCTTGTGTATTAGTAAAGAAGGTTAAGTGGCAAGTGCTTGTTTGCCGATCATGACAGTGGCACTCCTGCAACTACAGAACAAAATTCGAACATTATAACCCTGCCTTTTGCCACAAACAACACCTTCACAACCACTGAAGTAAAAACTGTGTAGTTACACTAAAGCGACAACCAATCAGGGTCACTATGGATTTAACTCATGTGGATCAGATGGCATAATAAGTTGCAACTTACTCCAGCATTACACCGCCTTTCATAAATCTTGTATTTCACAAAGACCTTTACAAAAAGAGATCCCAAACCAAGTCATCACAGTAATACATTTCAGCAGTAATCACTGACCTAATGAAAGACTATTGGTTGCTCAAGCTTTAGTCTCATTATCAATTGTGCTTTAGAAAAGCACAAAACGCATTCACAAGATGTCCTTAGAAAATTGCGTAATGGGATAGGTAATCTGAAAATTCAGTGGCAACTTTAGGAAAAGGTGCCTTTTCTGACCACAGGAACTAATCATTCATTTGAATGAAGCAACAAGACATTGAAAACATTGCAGCCCACCACAAATCACATGATTTCTTAAAAACTTTTCAGTAAGGTCCTGTTTTTTTTTAAAAAAGGATGTTAAATTGCTTCTGGAAGGCTTCTCACCCTCATTTTAAACACTGGCTAGCCACAAAGATTAATGGTGTGACATACACAGGCATCTTGATCTCACCCAAACTTGAAATCCCCTCAGAAAAAAATGATTTTATGCTCCCAACTTAAACTGATTTTTGATTTGAAAGTGAAGCCTATTGAGCATAGTATAGAATCTGAAATTTTTTGAACAAATGCTAAATCAAGATAGGGGAGCTAGTTATTTTGTGTTTTATTTTATAGTGCAGAATTGGAAGAGTTGAAAATTAATAAATGCAAACTTTAAGTATTCACCAATTAAAGTTGAACTGTATTTAAATAACTGATTTTCTATCCTTCCAGTTCTGCAAAAATTAGCTTGAGTATTGCTGAAAAAAGACATTTTGTTGAAGCTTTTGGTGTTGCGCTCATCAGGACAATCACAAGAATATCAACGTCAGAGGAAGCAACAACTTTATACTGTATGAGAAGTGCATGCTGATTGGCAAGTGGACTCTGATTGGTAGAGGTATTCACAGAATCTCACGGTGCAGAAGAGGCCCTTCAGCCCATCAGTCTTCTCTGCTCCAATGAAAATAACCCAAGTCTATCCAACCTCTCTTCATAACTTAAATGTTTCATCCCAGGCAACAGCCTGGTGAACCTCCTCTGTACAGTGCAATCACATCCTTCCTATAATGTGGCGACCAGAACTGCACATAGTACTCCAGCTGTGGCTTCACCAAGGTTCTATACAACTCCAACATGACCTTCCTACTTTTGTAATCTATGCCTCGATTGATAAAGGCAAATGTCCCATATGCCTTTTTCACCACCCCACTAACTTGGCCCCTCCGTCTTCAGAGATCTTAAGTGTTGTTTGAAATTTAAAATAGGCAGCTTGACTCTGATTGGTCAAGGCATTGCCCTGAGGAATGAACCAGCGAATGGTTATCATTTATTTTGTTTAGCTGAAACAGGCACAATGCATGTGTATGTTCTCTCTGTCTGCAAAGAATAGAGCCAAAAATACCAATATATGCAGCTTCCATTACACGCAAATGTGCCACACTGCGAGCCCGACTGATGATCTTAAATTGGTTATCAGCATAATTTTAGTACACTGAAGATTATTTAGCAAATGTTGTCCAATCGCGGAATACATCTAATGTTGGATACTGTGTTTTGAGTTTTGCAAGCACGGCTGGTTAGGTACAGTCTATACATTGCCTGTAGCAAACAGTGGAAGGGCCATAACAAAAACAGAATTACCTGGAAAAACTCAGGTCTGGCAGCATCAGCGAAGAAGAAAAAAGTTGACGTTTCGAGTCCTCATTTATCTCTTTGTTTTTATCTCAGTGGAAGGGCCATGCTGTTCGATACGATCCACCAGCCTTTGGAACACATAGCCTACATACCTAGCATCACACTAGCACTGAAATTCATATGCCACGGTACTCATTTGTCTAATAGGCAGAATGTCTTTTTGGTTCGAGGGTGGAATCCTTCTCTTGGTGAATACCACTTGTGTTGTGACTGCATAGTGACAGTGTGAAACAGCTAGCTTCACCTGTTGCCCAAATTCTTGAGATATCTTGCCCTTCCAGGGTAATGAGGTAGACTGGGCACTTTTCAGGGCCGAAAGTGACAGCCTTGGCCCATTCACGAATCTACTTGGAATGAAAAAAATTAAAAGAACTTGCATTTGTAGAGGATTCTCAAATCCTTATAGAGCACCTAACGTGCAATTTATAAGAGTGATTACACTTCAAAAGTTAAGTGCAAAAATTTGCATTAATATGAACAGTTGTATAAGGTCCTAAGGTGCTTCACAGGAGTATGAAAGTTTGACATCAGGTCACATAAGGGAGAAGTCAGACAAATGGCTAAAAGCATACAGATGCTGGAGCACTTTGCACACAGCAAGGCCCATTGACATCAAATTGACGAAAGACAAGTTAACATTAATACTGGCATGGCCAGGGCACAGGAAAATTACACAAAGAATACCATGTATTCTTTAATGCCTCTCTGAACCGCTGAAAAAGGACTCTGTTTATAAAGCTCTCCCCACAAATACTAAAGGATAAGGAGCTCGTCCCATTAATAGAAAGGGCCAGTGACTTTGTTGAATAAAGGTTTCAGTGTGGGTGCATTTAAAAACCAGCAGCAGCACAAAACCAGACAGCAAATAATATAGCATATTATAAGTCATGGGACAGAAAATACTTACATGAATGCTACTCAATACAAATAGCCTTCCCTTCAACTGACCTTCTGTACACCTGCTGCTTCATGGTGCCTTTGAACGTTGACTGATCGTCCATCCAGACATGGAATTCAAGGTTCTTTGTTGAAGTTGGCTTAGCATCCTTGATAAACTGCAACTTCCACAATACTCTCCCTTCATTCTTAACCTCCCTAATATACTCTGCCCTCGAATTTTTGGTTTTAAAATCCTCATCTTCAAAACCTTGCATCATCCTGCCTCTGGAACACTCTCCAGCTTTATGGCCACCCCCACATGCTTCAGGTCTAGAAATCTGATTTTTTTTTCGTCCATTGTCCCTCTCCCGAACTCGCAAAAGTGGTCTAGTTAATCAAGGGCAAATTCAATGTTGGCACACTAAACTGCAGAAAGGGTTCACTAGGCTCAGTTCAATAAAATCATGATTCACCTGTGGCAACAAAACTACACTTCTGTAAATAATCTGTTCATATGAACCATGCTTTCTCCTTCACATCATGTTGTAGTCAAATGGCCTACTCATGCTATTTCCTATGTTTTTATATTCCAAGTTCAAGTGCTCAGACTGACATAACAATATTCCCAATAAATGTTCAAATGGCTTTGTTTTAATTTTATCACAGAAAAGAATTGATCAGCAAACAAAAACTGAAGAAGGGTTAGACAATACAGGTATTTAAATCACTTTGCAATATGCACAGAAACTAAAAAACTGTTCTGATAACAGTTTATGATTCTGAGAACTGCAAGCAGAAATAAATGTAAGTAATTGCTTGGCAGTACAGAACTTCAGTATTGTTGAAAAAGGAGACATGCTTTGAAACTTTTCGTCTTGCACTCAACACAACAGCTCACAAGAAATACCAACTGTAAAGGGAACAACAATTCATACTGCCTGAGTAGAGAGTGCTGATTAGATGGCGAGTGGACTCTGATTGATAGAAGTGTTGCCATGGAGAATGCAGCAGGGAACAGTTACAGCCAAGCTTTTGTTCAAATTCAAACCAGGCAGATTGAATCTGATTGCCACGGGGGATGAACCAGGGAACGGCTGTCCCCCATGCTTTTGTTGAGTTGAATAAGGTGCAGTACGTAGACATGCTTCTTCTGTCTGCAAAGTAGAGGGCCCTCTGTGTGTGCAAAACATGACTGTACCAAACTAGTCTGTGCTTGCAAAACTCAAAACATAGTGTCCAACATTAGATGAGATTCTGCAACTGGATAATTACTTGTTCAAAATTGTGCAAAAAAATTACACTGAAAACTAATTTAAGACTGTCAGGCTTGTATTGTGGCTCACTTGCATATGCTAAAAGTCACAAATAATGAAACAGAGCTCTGTCCTTTGCAGACAAAAGGAGCATGCCCGCACATTTCGCCTTTTTCAACTAAAAAACAGCTTGGAGGACAAATTCTTCATGGCAATGTCTTGGTCAATCAGAGCCTATCTGCCTGGTTTGAATTTGAACAAAAGCTTGGCAGGAATTGTTCCATGCTGCAATCCCCATGTCAATGCCTCTACCAGAGTCCATTTGCCAACCATTCAGCACTCTCTACTCATGTATCATCAATTGCAACTTCCTTTAGTTAGACTTTCTTGCAAGCTGTCCTGATGAGTGAAAGATGAAAAGCTTTGACAACATGTCTCTTTTTTCAACAATACTTAAATAAATGTGTATGACCTGATAGCCATTGCAGAGGTGTGGCTGCAGGATGATCAAGGCAGGGACCTGAATATTCACAGGTACTTGACGTTGTGGAAGACAGAAAGCTAGGAAAGGGTGGTGGGTAGCTCTGTTAATTAAGGATGGCATTAGTACACTACTGAGAGATGACCTTGGTTCTAAAGATCAAGGTGCCAAATCAGTTTGGGTAGGGAAGAGAGATAGCAAAGGTAGGAAGTCACTTATGGGCATAGTTTATAGCCTCCCTAACAGTAACTGCAACGCAGGATGAGATATAGAGGAAGAAATAATTGGGGCTTGTAAGAAAGATACAGCAATAATCGTGAGTGATATTAATTTACATATAGATTAGATGAATCAAATTGGCAAAGGCAGCTTGGGAGATGAGCTCACAGAGTTTTCGGAACCACTTCTTAGAGGAGCATGATGTACAGCCAAGCAGAAAGCAGGCTATTCTAGATTTGGTATTATGCAATGAGACAGGACCTCAGGGTAAAGGAACCTCTCAGTAGCAGTGATCATAACATGATTGAATTTTGTATTCAGTTTGAGAGAGAGAGAAGGGTGGATCTAAGACAAGTGTTTGAAACTTAAATAAAGGCAATTACAAGAGTATGAAGACAGCTGGCTAAAATGAATTGGGAAATTAGGTTAAGGGCTAGATCAATAGAGATGCGGGGAGGCATTTAAGGAGATATTTTCTAATACTCAACAAAGATGCATTTCAGTGAGAAAGAAAGATTCGAGGAGAAGGATGTATCATTCGTGGTTAACTAAGCAAGCTAACAATAAGAAGAAAGAAAAAGTACACAATTCTGAGAAGATTAGTGTTAGGGCAGAATTTAAAATCCAGCAAAGAAAGCCTTAAAAAAGAGAAATTAGAGTATGAGAGAAAGCTAGCTAGAAATATAAAAACAGACAATAAGAGCTCCTACCAGTATTTAAAAGAGTAACTCTGGAGCGAGAGAGTCTGGGGAATTAATAATGGGAAATAAGGAAATGGCAGAAACATTGAACAGATATTTTGTGTCTGCTTTCACTATAGAAGACACAACTGGCATCCCAGAAATATTGATAAATCAAGAGATGAAAGGGGGCGGGGGCGGGGGTGGGGACTGAAAATAATTACAGCCACCAAGGAAAGGGTACTGAGAAAACTATTTGAACTAAAGGTTGACAAGTCCCCAGGGCCTGAAGGCACACATCCTAGGGTCTTAAAAGAAGTGGCTGCTGAGATAGTAGATGCAATGGTTGTAATTTTCCAAAATTCCTTAGGTTCTGGAAATGTCCCAACAGAGTGGAAAATAGTAATGTAACTTTTCTATTCGAGAAAGCAGTGAGACAGAAATCGGAAACTACAGGCCAGTTTGCTTAACATTGATCATATGAAAATTACTAGAATCCATTATTAAGGAGATTATAGCAGGATACTTAAAAAATCATAATGGGATCAGGCAGTGCCAACATAGTTTTGCGAACGGGAAATAGTGTTTGATTACAACATGGATAAAAGTGAACCTGTAGATGTGGTGCACTTAGATTTCCAAAAGGCGTTTGATAATGTGCCACATCAAAGGTTGCCACATAAAACAAGCTCATAGTAGAGGGGTAACATATTTGCATGGATGGAGGATTTGGTTAGCTAGCAGGAAGCAGAGGGTAGAGATAAATTGGTCATTTTTGGGTTGGCAAGCTGTAACTAGTGGTTTGCCACAGGCATCAGTGCTCAGGGCTCAACTATTTATAATATATATCAATAACTTGACTGAAGGGACAGAATGTATGATTCTCAATTGCTGATGACACAAAAGATAGGAAGGAGAGTAAGTTGTGAAAAGGACATAAGGAGTCCACAATTGGATTTAGACAGGTTAAATGAGTGAGCAAAATTTGACAAGATGGCGCATAATGTGGGAAAACGTGAGGCTGTTCATCTTGGCAGGAAAAACAGAAAAGCAGTATATAATTTAAATATAATAGATAGATTGCAGAACTCTGCAGTATAGAGGGATCTGGGTGTCCTGGTACATGAATCACAAAAGGCTAGTATCCAGAAAAGCAAATGGAGTGTTGGCCTTCATTACAAGGGAAGTAGAATATAAAATTACAAATGTTTTGCACAGGACATTGGTGAAAGCATGTCTGAAGTACTGTGTACAGTTTTGGGTCTCCTAACTTAAGAATACAAATGCGATAGCAGTTCAGAGAAGGTTCAGTCAACTGATTCCTGGGATGAAGGATGTAAATACGTTGGAAGCAGTTTAGAGAAGGTTTACCAAACTAATAACAGGAATGGGCAGGTTGTCTTATGAGGAAAAGTTGCACAGGCTAGGCTCGTATCTGCTGGAGTTTAGGAGAGTAAGATGCGACTTGTTTCAAACATAAGATCCTGAGGGGTCTTGACAGGGTGGATGTGGAGAGGATGTTTCCTTATGTGGGAAAATCTAGAATTAGGGTAGCTGTTTAAAAATGAGGAGTCTCCCATTTAAAATGGAGACAAGGTGAAATTCCGTCAGATGGTCGTGAGTCTTTGGAACTTTCTCCCTGAAAAGGCGATGGAAGCAGAGTCTTTGAATATTTTTAAGGCAGAGGTGCTGGGTAAGCAAGGGGGTGAAAGGTTATTGGGTGCAGGCGGCATGCAGATTTGAGGTTAATATCAGATCAGCCATGATCTGAATAAATAATGGAGCAGGCCCGAGGGGCTGAATGACCTATCCTGCTCCTTGTTCGTATGTATGTGCATATGAAGGTGTACCTTATGAGGAAAAGTATGACAGATTGGGCCTGTATCCTTTGGAGTTTAGAAGAATAAGAGGCGATCTTATGCAAATAGATAAGGTCCTGAGAGGACATGACAGGGGGATGCTGAGAGGATGTTTCCCCTTACAGGAGAGACTGCAATTAGAAGACACAGATTAAAAATAAGGGATCTCCCATTTAAGATGGAGATAAAGAGAAATTTTTTTTCTTGGAGGGTCATTAGTCTGTAGAATTCTCTTCCCCAGAGAGCATTGGAGGCAGGGTCATTGAATATTTTTAAGGTCGAGTTAGATAGACAAATTCTTGATTAAGTCAAAGGGTACAGGGGATAGACAGGAAAATAGTGCTAAGGCCACAATCAGATCAATTATAATTTTACAAAATGGCAGAGCAGGCTGAAGGGGCTGAATGGCCTTCTGCTGCTCCTATTATGTTTGTATGAGAAAGAGAATTTTTAAAAATTTATTCATGGAATGTGGGCATCGCTGGCTGGGCCAGCATTTATTACCCATCCCCAATTGCCCTTGAGAAAGTGATGTTGAGATGCTTTCTTGGACCTCTACAGTTCATGTGGTGTAGGTACACCCACACTGCTGTTAGGGAGTTCCAGGATTTTGACCTAGTGACAGTGAAAGAATGGCGATATATTTCCAAGTCAGGATGGTGAGTGGCTAGAAGAGAAACTTCCAGGTGGTGGTGTTCCCACGTGTCTGCTGCTCTTGGCAGTGGTCGTGGGTTTGGAAGGTGCTGTCTAAGGAGGCTTGGTGAGTTCCTGCAGTTCATTTTGTAGATGGCATACACTGCTGCTAATATGCATCGGTGGTGGAGGGAGGGGATGATTGTGGATGGGGTGCCAATCAAGCGGGCCACTTTGTCCTGGATGGTGTCAAGCTTCTTGAGTGTTGTTGGAGCTGCACTTATCCAGCAAGTGGAGACACACTCCTGACTTGCACCTTGTAGATGGCGGACCGGCTTTGAGGAGTTAGGAGATGAGTTACTCGCTGCGGATTCCTTGCCTCTAACCTGCTCTTGTAGCCACAGTATTTATATAGCCAGTCCAGTTCAGTTTCTGATCAATGGTAACCCCCAGGATGTTGATTGTGGGGGATTCAGCAATGGTAAAGCCATTGAATGTCAAGGGGCGATGGTTAGATTCTCTCTTGTTGGAGATGGTCATTACTTGGCACTAATCTGGCGCAAATGTTACCTGCCACTTGTCAGCCCAAGCCTGAACACTGTCCAAGTCTTACTTCATTTGGACATGGGCTGCTTCAGTATCTGAGGAGTTGCGAATGATGCAGAACATTATGCAATCATCAGCAAATCCCCACTTCTGAACTTATGATTCAGCGAAGGCTATTGATGAAGCAGCTGAATATGGTTGAGCCTAGGACACTACCCTGAAGAACTCCTGCAGTGATGTCCTGGAACTGAGATGATTGACCTCCAACAACCACAACCATCTTCCTTTATGCTAGGTATGACTCCAACCAGCAGAGAGTTCCCCCCGATTCCCATTGACTTCAGTTTTGATAGGCTTCCTTGATGCCATACTTGGTCAAATGTTGTCGTGATGTCAAGTGCAGTCAGTTGTACCTGATAATATTCCTTAAAAACAGCAGTTAACTTCACACCCTAATCATTATGACTGAAGTTCTTGCACTTTTGAGATGCTAAGAAAACTGTAACAAAGGAAGTATTATAGTGCAGGGTTACAAAGTTTTAAATTGTAATGCAAACAAAATTTTGCTTCACGCAGCATTTCTATCCATCTGCAATTTGAGAAGTGGGAGAGCTATGAATAAAAGTATGCACAACCAGAGTTGGAGGAGCCATGTAATAGTCAGAGGTCTGCAAATATATTTATGGGTCAACTCAAAGGATTAATCTTCTGAGCATGGTAAGTGTGACAATTAAATGACAATACAAATATAAATATAAAAAGTAGATTCATTGATACCTGGTACAGGACTACAGAATTAATATTTTTGAAATGTAGATTTAAACATTGCTTAAAACCGCAGTTTTGTTTTAAAAAAGCAGTGATGTTGATGCAATTTCTTGGAGGGAAAATGCTAGCCATGTCATGTCACCTTAATGTAAAATATTACAAATTTTTAAAAAATGGACACAAAATAACGGTCTGTCTATCACAAGTCAAATTGCTGCTGGATCTGTAAATATTACAGTACTTTTACAAATAAACATATTTCATTATAACTTACCATGGTACCTACAAAATTATAATTTCACAACAAAAATGTGGAAATTAAACCTGCCATAGCTTAATATTCAGAGATGCAAGTACTTTATTTTTAAAAAATGTTTTGTTCAATAATGAAGCCAACTTGAAAACAACATTATTTACCGCAGTGATGGAAATTAACATTTTTTTAAGAGAGAGAGACTGTTGAGGCACCAAATTAATTGCTATATTTAAATAAAGTACAAACTAAAGCATCTTATCTATGAGGGAAAAAATTAAAATTGCACTTCCAGTACCAGGATATTGAATTTTATTCTATTGCGATTCACTTCTGTAATAAGAGTGAAACGCTGCGATTGGTGTGAACCAATAAAAACACAGCAAAGGTCAGCACTATAATTACATAAGTCAAAAGATGACAATGCATAGTGCAAACCAATTGATCCCTAAAGGGGGAAGGGAAAATAGCTTGAAAAGCAGCTGCATTTGGATTGCAAACTCTCTCCACAGTTAAGGTGCATTATTCATCACTGCTGGTTCAAGATTAGTGATTACATATGAATGAAGATTTAAGAGAATCATTTCTGTGGACACAATAGCAAACAGCATGATGGAAGCAGATAGCATGCCTTTCCCCACCCCCATACAACCTACTGACAAAATAGGCAACAAATTTTCAAAAGGCAGAAATAATTTTGAAAAACACTTTCTTTTCTGGAAAAGTAAAACTATTCTATCCCCAAAACAGCTTAAAAATGGCAAATTCAGAACAGAGATAAATCATACAACATTTAATTTTCAAATACAGCTCAACATTGGTCTGGATTTTGTGTTGATGCCAATAGATCGCCTTCAAAAACTGAAAATTTTGGGCAATATGTACTAGAGTTCTTGATTGAATTCTTATTTTGTTGAATACTGTGAACCAAACATAATTGTGTTTCTTTTCCCTGTTCCTGATTTGCAATTATTTTAATCCCCTTGTTATATTAAAAGTTGTTAGTTATTGCCACTTTCAGTTTATGCCCCAAAGCGGTAATAAGCATCGGTATGATCTCACTACAGAATGTAGTTTCCCCTAAGAATAATAGTCAAGATACTTATTTTTGTTATAAAGCCACTACACAGCAAATTAGTCATAATTAGTGATTAATACAGCAACTTTGTAGAGATTTTAATTAACTTGGTGATCCAGGAGGGGCTGCAAACATCTGCATCGGACAAGAAGTTCTGTATACACAAAGTTACTTGAACAAATTCACAAGTATTTAGGATGTGGCGATTAAGAGCGAAAATAATACAATAGCACGGCTGAAGTAGAGCCCATTGTAATAACAGACCCTAACAAGCATTTTGATTGCTCAACCAGGGCATTACACTATTATTTCACTTGCTTGTGTCTTTTAAAAAGACATATTGATGAGCTTGTCAAGCTGTCAAATGTGGGCTATGTCTTTCCAATTAGCTGTGAGAACCTTATAACCTTGAGACTATTTTCAAGATGGCTGCAAACTACTTATGCTCACTCGAGAAATACTTCCCATAATTTGGCTCAGTGAACATAATCTGTTGACCAGCATTCAAACATAAAGCCAATGCTAAAAAGTTTTGTTGAACTTTTCTTTGATTCTGGGGTGTTGCCTTGAAAACTTTTTACTTCAGCAGGAATTTTCATCAACTACTGTAATTTGGGTATGGGAAATGTGTTCATCTGTCAGAAAGTGCAAGTTAACCATACTACCACTTGAAGACCAAGCTAAAAGGATGCAATGCAGTAGTACTCAACTCTTGCACATCTACGAAGCATGGATGTTTACAGGCATTGCATGAGGGACTTTAGAACGACCACATGCACCAGGTGCAATTAATATGGCTAGAAGATAAATCTGGAAGGCTTGTCAGCATTTACTGAAAACCTAATCCAAATTATATGAGCGGTTAATAGCTTTGGTTCAGTTAGACTCCTTAAAATGGATTCTGGCCATATGAACGTTGAACCATGGATGAGACTGACATCATCTCCACCAGTTACCTAACCTTACCAATGAGCCTTTATACAACTTTCGATATGGCCAGAACAAAAGTTTAAAAAAAGGAAAGCAACACAAAAAATGGAAATAAAAGAGGTAAATGCAAAAGTTAAATTGCGTCAAACTTCAGGGATTAAAAATTGAAGTACTGGGATAATAAAAAATGTTGCTAACAATTTACAACAGAGGGAAAAAGAGGGTCAAAATATTTAAAGTTTGCTTTATGTTTGTTCATTTTCTCTCTTCTTATTGAAGAAGATAATGAAATGTTGAGAGATGGTCCAGCATCCTATAACTGACCTAAAAAACTCAGGACAGCCCAAGAGTCTAACCAATGGATTTCTTAATTTGTATAGTACATAACCCTTTCATATAGTCATAGAGGGCTACAGCATAGAAAAAGGCCCTTCAGCCCATCGAATCTGCACCATTCAAACAAGTACCTAACTATTTGAATCCCATTTTCCAGCACTAGGCCCATAGCCTTATGTGCCATGGCATCACAACTATATATTCTAGAATAGCTTAAAACTGTTCAAAAATAATTCTTCAGGACAGTGCCCATACATCGCGGACTACTATGACAGGACATAAAATCTACAAAATATGATATTGGATAGATCACACGACTGGAAATAAGTCAAGGTTTTCAAGAGCTGAATATGTAAGCAGTACAAGTTGGTCACATTTGCAGTAGTATTTAAATAAAATTAAAGAGCTAGACAGTATTTACAAATAAGAAGAATCATAGCAGATGAAATTCAGTGTCAATAAAACTTATACATTGGAAAAACAAATGGGGAACATCCTCGATAAATGGTGTTGAAATAGCTTGGAACAAGGCTGAAAGAGATCTTGGAGGGAAACAAACTCTATACTAACATCCAGTCACTGTAGAGCAATAATTACAAAACACACAGCATGTGAAATCAGGGCGGCTTGAACTTGAGTCATTCATGTTGGAAATGGATTGCCCTCTGGTCAGGATGCACCTTGAACTCTGCATTGAGTTCTGATTGGGCAGAGGGAAACATTGGAGCCCCCGATGCAGCCAAAAATGGAGAAGTTAATCCCTGGCATCAGACGATTAGGATATGCAGAAAAGTTAGAAAGCTGTGGACTTTTCATCCTTGAAAGGGAATTTGAGAGGAGATCTAATTGATAAAATACACTAGTTTACTAAAAAGAATGAGCTAGATGGTGGTGGTAATTGGTCATTGTGAATTGCATATTTCCTGAGCAGCCATCAAATCATTAGTACAGTTTCATATCTAGGGGCTTCATTTGCCAAATACTTTGAGCTTGTAGACAACTGATGTGGAAATCCATGGTCTTTGAGACAACATACAAATAAAACAAATAGAATTAGGAATATATATAAGTAGGCTATTCAGCCTGTCGAGCCTGCTCCACTATTCAACACAATCATGGCTAATCATCCACTTCAATGCCTTTTCCCCACACGATCCCCATAACCCTTTATGTCATTGGTGTTTAGAAATCTGTCAATCTCTGCTTTAAGCATACTCAATGACTGAGCTTCCACAGCCCTCTGGGGTAGAGAAATTCCAAAGATTTTCTGAGCCAGCTGGAGCAGCAGCTGGAGCAGAGTGAACAGTGCCGTGGAGCTTCTCAATAAAAGCCTGAGAGTCGAAACCCAGATCGAGGCAGGAGCAGCAGTAGCTGAGTGGAGCGAACCTGGGGGTAAACTGCACCGTGGAGCTTCTCAATAAAAGCCTGAGGGTCGTGGCCCAGATTAAACCAGTCAGAACAGCAGCGGGAGCTCAGAGATGCAAACCTAGGGGTGAATGGTGTCATGCAGCTTCTCAATAAAAGCCTGAGGGTCAAGGCCCAGATCGAGCCAGTTGGAGCAGCAGCTAACCCCAACAGGAACCTTGACAGAATTCGAAAAGGCTGGCGAATGTGACATCAGCGCAAAGCAGAGAGCTGATTGCTAGGTAGTGGGCAAGTTGTTTTTCTCCACTTTAAAGCTACATTAAGGAAAGATAAGAGTGGCTAGCCTTTTTTTTAAAAAAAACTTATTTTCGACTAGGCTTAAATTTTGGGTACGAGTATTTTAACTGGAGGTATGGCAGGAGAGCTCAGTCCCGTGTGCTGCATGGCCTGCAGGATGTGGGAAGTCTTAGACACTCCTGGCAGTCTGGATCAGCACATCTGCAGTAAGTGCCACTGGTCTGACCAGCTTGAGTGTCGGGTTTTGGAGCTTGAGCATTGGCTGGAGGCACAGCAGTGCATCTGCGAGGCCGAGAGTTACGCGGAAAGCACGTTTTTAGACAGGGTCACATCGCAACTTAAGGAAGTGCAGTCAGAGAAGGAATAGGTGGCCACCAGTCAGAAGAAAGGAGGCAGGCAAGTCGTCAGGAAAGCCCCAGAGTGCATCTCACTCAAGAACAGTTTTTCTGTGTTGGAAAACGGAGTGACGTTTCCTCTGGGGAGTGTAGCCAGAACCCACTACACAGCGTGGGGTGGGGGGGAGAAAGAGAGGAAGAGCAATAGTAGTAGGAGACTCAATGGTGAAGGTTACAAACAGGCATTTCTGCAGCAGCAGACGTGACTTCAGAATGGCGTGTTGCCTCCCTGGGGCCAGTGCAAATGATGTCACTGAATGGCTGCAGGGCATTCTGAAGGGGGAGGGTGAGCAGAGATCGTGGTTCACATTGATACCAATGACATAGGGAGAAAGAGCGATGAGGTCCTGCAACAAAAATTTAGGGAGCTAAGTAACAGATTGAAAATCAAGACCTCAAAGTTTGTAACCTCTGGATTAAACCGGTGCCACGTGTTAGTAAGTATAGGAATAGGTGGATAGAGCACATGAATGCATGGATGAAGAGTTGGTGCAGGAGACAGGGCTTTAATTCCTGGATCACTGGGTGCATTTCTGGGGAAGGTGGGACCTGTACAAGCCTGACAGGTTGCACCTGAACCAGTGAGATGATGCATTTTGGGAGGCCTAACAAGGCAAAAGAATATACGAGGAATGCTAGGACCCTAGGAAGTACAGAGGATCAGAGGGACTTTGGTGTGCATGTCCAAGATCCTTGAAGGCAGCAAGACAGGTAGATAAGGTGCTCAAGAAGGCAAATGGGATACTTGCCTTTACTAATCAAGGCACTGAGTACAAGAGCAGGAAGGTTATGATGGAGCTGTATAAAATGTTAGTTAGGCCACATCTGGAGTAGCGTGTGCAGTTCTAATCGCCACCCTATAAGGAGGATGCGATTGCACTAGAGAAGGTGCGGAGGAGATTCACCAGGATGTTGCCTGGGCTGGAGCATTTCAGCTACAGAGAAGCTAGATAGGCCAGGGTTGTTTTCCTTAAAGCAGAGAAAGCTGAAGGGGGGGACCCGATTGAGGTATACAAAATTATGAGGGGCACAGACTTTTCCCCTTAGTGGAGGGGTCAATAACCAGGGGCCACAGATTTAAGAAAAGGGGCAGGAGCTTTAGAGGGGATTTCAGGAAAAGTGTTTTCACCTAGAGGGTGGAGTGTCTTTGGAACTCTCTGCCTGAAAGAGTGATAGAGGCAGGAACCCTTGTAACATTTAAGTGGTATTTAGGTGAACACTTGAAACGCCATAGCATACAAGGCTATGGGCCAAGTGCTGGAAAATGGGATTAGATAGCGGCTTGACGGCTGGCACAGACACAATGGGCCAAAGCGCTTTGTTCCAAGCTGTAAAACTCTACAACTCTATATAAAAAAACAATTCTCCTCAGTGCTAAGTGGCTTCCCTCTTATTTTGAAATTGTATCCCCTGGTTCTAGACTCCCCAACCAGGAGAAACATCTTACCTGTATCTACCCTATCTATCCCTTTAAGTGTTTTGTAGGTTATAATAAATTATAAAACATACTGGAGGGAGCTCCAAATTATAAAACTAGCTTCAGATTATTGTAACCTTTTTAAACAGCCTGGAACACCAGCTGAACTCCTGGTATAGAATACAACTCTAAACTAACTCCCACATCTCAGCTTAGAAATAATTTTGTAAATGTCATATATGGATAAGGAGGTTCAAATGTCTTAAATACTTGTATCGTTAATATGATTAGACAACCCTTTGGCAGGTTACTCTGGCATGAGGACATATTACTTATACTGCCAGCACAGAACATTATTTATTAATTCAGTTTCTTGCATGTGGAATGTTAGAAGCCTGACTAAAAATTAGAAATGTAGGCCATGCTCACAAAAGTACCAATGCCAAATAGTGATAAAGATAACAGCAGTTACTCAAATGCAAGTACAGACATACAAGTGTCATTATAAACTAAAATTGCCTGTTAAAGATGTTTCTCAATGCAGAGTAAGGCAGAAATTTCATTAAAAGACAGTTAATTTTTGACCACAGACACTTTAGAACCCAAATTCAACAACAACAAAAAATGCAAATTATTTTTAGTCCAAAGACAATTTTGACTAATCTTCAACACATAAGTCTGCACCCTACCAAAATACCAACTTTCCTCCTGTTCTCTGTAGCACCTGTTTTTGTAGATCCCACTCACCTTGGATTCCAACTTTTACTATGCTAAATGTGCCATATAAATACAATGTTACAAGATGCTTCACAGGAGCATTGTCAAGCAAAATTAGGCACCATGCCATATATGATGATATTAGGTCAGATGACCAAAAACTTGGTCAAAGAGACAGGTTTTAAGGAGTATCTTAAAGGAGAAAAGACAGTAGAGAGGTAGTTGTCTGAGGCTGAACCAGGCTGTTCACAACCTTGGTGTCATATCTGACTCCAATTTGAGCTTCCAACCAAATGTCCACCCCATCATTAAGACCACCTATTTCCACCTTTGTAACAGTGCCCAACTCTGTCCCTGCCTTAGCTCAACTGCTGCTGGATCCCTCATCCATGCCCTTGTCACCCCTAGACTTGGCTTTTCCAATGCTCTTCTGGCCAGCTTCCAACATTCTACACTCCTTAAACATGAGGTCATTCAAAATTCTTGTGTCCTTACTTGCACTGAGTCCCATTAACCCCGCAGCCCAATGCTCACTGAGCTACATGGGCTCCCAGTTAAGCAACACATCAATTTTTAAAATTTTCATTCCTCTTTTCAAATCTGTCCCTGGCAATGCCGCATCCCAATTTTGCAATTTCCTCCAGCCACACAGCTCAGACATCTGCGTACCTCTAAGTCTGGCCTCTTGAGCATCCCTGATTTCAATCACTCCATCACTGATTGCCATATCCATTCAAGTCTGTGCATTTTGTACATAAAGGAGTGGAGATGAGGGCTGTACCAGTGGAATGGTCAAGGTGAGAAAAAGTAATGGGATTAATGGGCACGAGCACTTCAGAGGTGGAGCATATGTGTCACGGTTAAGACATGACCAAAGTCTGGACAGAAGATAAATTATGCAAATTACAGACTTCGTATTTTTTTGGGCATGAAAGTGCAAGTTAATATTTTGTAGATACTTGAGTTTTCAGGAACATCCACACAATGGTTGAGAACAGGTTGCCAAGTTTCAAAGCTCATTAATCAAATGAAACTGTGTTAACAAAAAAATGGTGAAACACATCAACAATTATCCAATTTCAATAAACTATGTTTTGCCACAATTAAATGAATTGCAAATTACCTCAGCATACTTCATTACTTTAATTGACTACAATGATGTCAACTTTACAATTGAAAAGAACTATTTTTGTTTGTTTTATTGAGAAATATTATCAAGAAAATTTAAGCTAATGAGAGCAATGCCTTATTCATTACTGGAAAGCCAAAAAAAACTTGTTAAAGAACCTGGACAAACAGAAATTTTATTTCAGAAATACAATATTCATAAAATTTTGTTCTGACTTAACACAATTCCAAAATGCATTTATCACAAGTTGCAATCTGGGCTTTTTCCCAGCACTTTTAACCCATAATCACAGTAAAAAGGCAATTTTCATAAGCAGAATCTTCCATGAACTGAAACTTGCATACTTAGGGGTGCTGTGAATGAGATAGCTTGCAAGTTGATTAACAGTCCCCCTTTAATACATCTTTTGAAGGGTTCACAAATGCCCACTACATATTGTCCAAAAGTTATCAGACCATTAGTTCGGCTGCAGTTACTGGACAAACTTAACTGCAACTAAGGTAGTTATGCAAAAGCAGGCAAACAAAAAAAATAGTACTGTACAATAAATACCTGGCTTAAAGTTTACAAAAATTGTTTTAAAATAAGAAAGGGCCCTATTAGTTTTCAGTTCCTTCTCAGTCCCTTACGGTATGAAATGTGGATGATGACTCCATGGAAGCCATGTCACATGGATATTAAACCATCCAGACCCGGTGGGGTGGGGGGGGAGTCTTGGGTTCAATCCTTGTTCTGTATTTGTTAGTTAACTAGGTTTGTCAGAATTACCCCCAATATCCCTGAGTTTAGAGGAAAAATAACAAATAGCTGGACCTGATCATTATCTAGCAGTCCATGCTCAAAAGTAAATATTTTTGGCAAGCAAATCAGACTCTGCTCTGAGTCACTGTTATTTATATGAGTTTAGGCAAACAATTTGTTAAATGTTGCACCTACTTGGTTGAGGTACTTGAGGGCAATGACATTCTCTAAAAACACTCCCCAGTGAAAATCATTGCTTTCAGGTTCGCAGAATGAGGGAAGGGGAATATTTATGCAAGAAAGGAGAGTGAAATAGAATACACACCATTTGTCTGGATGAATACAGCTTCAACATCATTCATTTTAGGCAGAATTACATGAATAGTTCATGAATGATTTATATTTATGGAAACAATGGTACACATTTCATCTCAACCAAGACTCAGAAAGGGGCTGCCCATTGCTCAGTGCTTTCACACATCTAACGTTGGTGTTATTAAATAAATATCAATCACTAAGCTTGTTTACCAACTTCCCAACCCAGGTGCTTTCATTATCTTATTTTTAAAACTTCAATCCCAACCTAAAAATTGTATTCCCAAAACATATGAATCATGAAATGAGATATTTTCATAAGTCCCACAGGGATCAGTGCTGGGGTTTAATGTATTTATGATCTATGCTTATGACTTTGATGAACAACCAGCTTTACTGTAGCCAAATTTGGTAATGATACGAAGACAGGTAGGAAAGCAAGTTGTGATGAGGGTACTAAGAGTCTACAAAGGGATATAGACAGATTAAGGGCAAAAAACTTGGCAGATGGAGTATAATGTGGGAAAATGTGGTTGTCCACTCTGGCAGGAAGCATAGAAAAACAAAATGTTATTTAGATGGAGAGAAACTGCAGAATGCTGCTGCAGAGGGACCTGGCTGTCCTTGTACATTAATCACAGAAAGTCAGTATGCAGGTACTGCAAGCAATTAGGAAGACAAATGAAATGTTGGCCTTTATTGCAAGGGGGATGGTGTATAATAACAGGCAAGTTTTGCTACAACTCTACAGGGCTTTGGTAAGACCACACCTAGAGTTCTGTATACAGTTTTGATCTCCTTACTTAAGGGAATACTTTCATTGGAAGCAGTTCAGAGAAGGTTCACTAGGCTGATTCCAGGGGTGAAGGGGCTACGCCTTATTAGAAAAGGTGGAGCAAATTAGCTTGGTTGGAGTCATACCTGGCACAAAGGAAGATGGTTGTGGTTGTTGGAGGTCAATCATCTCAGTTCCAGGGCATCACTGCAGGAGTTCCTCAGAGAAGTGTCCTAGGCTCAACCATCTTTAGCTGCTTCAGCGATGACCTTTCCTCCATCACAAGGTCAGAAGTGGGGATGTTCGCTGATGATTGCGCAATGTTCAGCACCATTCACGACTTCTCAGATACTGAAGCAGTCCATGCCCAAATGCAGCAAGACCTGGGCAATATCCAGGCTTGGGCTGACAACTGGCAAGTAACATTTGCACCACACAAGTACCAGGCAATGACCATCTCCAACAAGAGAGAATCTAACCATCGCCTCTTTGACAGTCAGTGGCATTACCATCGCTGAATTCCCCACTATCAACATCCTGGGGTGGGGTTTACCATTGAACAGAAACTGAACTGAACTAGCTACTTAAATACTGTGGCTGCAAGAGGTCAGAGGCTGGGAACTCTGCGGCGAGTAACTCACCTCCTGACTTCCCAAAGCCTGTCCACCATCTCCAAAGCACAAGTAAGGAATATGATGGAATACTCTCCACTTGCCTGTATGAGTACAGCTCCAACAATACTCGAAGTCTGACACCTTTCAGGACAAAGCAGCCCGCTTGATTGGCGCCCCTTCCATAAACATTCACTCCGTCCACCACTGACGAATAGTGGCAGCAGTGTGTACCATCTACAAGATGCACTGCAGAAACTCACCAAGGCTCCTTTGGCAGCACCTTCTAAACCCATGACTGCTAACGTCTAGCAGGACAAGGGCAGCAGATGCATGGGAGCACTATCACCTGGAAGTTCCCTTCCAAGCCACTCACCATCCTGACTTAGAACTGTACTGCCGTTCTTTCACTGTCGTTGGGTCAAAATCCTGAAACTCCCTCCCTAACAGCACTGTGGGTGTACCTACACCACAGGGACTGCAAGCTTTCGAGAAGGCAACTCACTACCACCTTCTCGAGGGCAATTAAAGATGGACAATAGATGCTGGTCTAGCCAGCGAAGCCCACATCCCGTAAATGAATAAATGGAAAAAAGTAAACCCATTTAGAAGTTTAGAAGAATAGGAGATGATCTTATTGAAACATATAAGGTTCTGAGGGGGCTTGATAGGGTAGATGCTGAGAGGATGTTTCCCTGAGGTAATCTAGAACTGGAGGGCACAATTTAAAAATAAGGGGTTTCCCATTGAAAATAGAGATGATGAAGAATTCTCCTCTCAAAGAGTCATTAATGTCACCAAGCAGCGGAAGCTGGGTCATTGAATATATTCAATGACCCATGTTAAACAGATATTCGATCTACAAAGGATTAATGGGTTATGGGAATCAGGCAGAAAAGCGGAGTTCAGGCCACAATTAGATCAGCCATGATCTTTTTGAATGGCAGGGCAGGCTCAAGGCGGACTAATGGCCTCCTCCTGCTCCCATTTATGTTTTTATATAAACTTCAGAATACATGCATTTAATTCTACTGATCTTAAGCTATCTTCTATGCTGGTCTGTGAGGCAAGTATCTTAAGACCAACAAAAACACTTTTGTTGTCAGATGCGGGCTGTAATTTAGCTAACTGCATTTTTCCATAATGCATTAAAATTTTTCACAATGTGTCCTACTAACAGAAATATCCCATTATCCAGATGATGTTTTAGAAAGGTGGTAATTTAGTATTCACTGTGGAAAAAAAAAAGCCCAACCATGTCATTTCTCATCTTTCTCTGCTCCCCCTTACCAGAAAGAAATGCAGTGACTCATGCTGGGGTATGTTCCACAAGCATCAGCAGCCCTCAAATACCTCAAGAGACCACATTTCATTTGAGTTGTTGCAAATATCAGCTAGCAAAGTCAAAACGTGTATTTTCCAGCAGGAATCAAAGATAGCAATGAAGAACAGGAACAGTAGATGACATTCCTTCCAGCACCCTGCACCCTGACCACAAAACCAATTATACTCATTCCATTGCTATCCCAAGATCAATTCACAACATAGTCAGTGAAGGTATTGAACTTATGCCTGTACAGGTCAACACCACAACACAATGACACGCTAAGTCATTGAGGATAATTGTTTGCTTTGTATAAAAAAAATGAACAATTTTATTTTGATGCAGAGAAGTAAAGCGTGTTATAAAAATGCCTAATTTTATGATTCCTAGCTTTTCGGAATATAACTTTGGGAATTGAATTTTTAATGAGGAAGTGGAAGCACCCAGTTTGGGAAGTTGGTAAAGAGACTTCAAGTTATTGAAATTCAAAGGATGGCCTGTGTTTATTCAATAAGGTCTGGCAGTATCTATGGACAGAGAAACAGAGTTAATGTTTCGAACCCGAGAGTTCTGAAAAAGTCATTTTGGACTCAAAACGTTAACTCTGTTTCCCTCTCCACAGATGCTGCCAGGCCTGCTGAGTTTTACCAGCACTTTGTTGTTCTTTCACATTTCCAACATCCGCAGCATTTGGCCTTACTGAACAAATAAAAGCAAAAGTTTGTAATGTGAGAATACTGAACAATGGATAACCCCTTTCTGAGAGGGGGTGGGTGAGGCCCATACTTCGAGGACGTGCGCGCGCCAAACAGCGAGCGCACGCACCAAACAGAGGGCGCGAGACACAGAGCGCGCGCCAAACAAAGAGAGCGAGACACAGAGCACGCACTCTGGAAGTTTAAGCGCCAGATTGGGAAACTGGAAAGAATTAAAGTGAATTACTAAGAGCTGTGGCATACTTTGATTTGAACTCAAAGAGTGAAGGAACCCTTAAGATCCTGTAATTTCTAGGGAAACTCTTGGGTGGAATTAAAAACTGAACTTGAAGTGACACTTACTCAGAAATAACCTGCTCGCTGTTGCTCAATTTGGGGCCTGTCAGGTACAAACGGGCCCCAGACCTCATGACGGCCTTGGTCCAAACATGGACAAAACAGCTAAGTTCCAGGGGTGAAGAGAGATGAGATTGTCCATCCTTGACATTAAGGTAACATTTGACCGGGTGTGGCATGTGACGAAAGTATAATAATTTTCATAATATTTTTCCGGTTTATTGTGAAGTAGGTTTATGGGTGTAATTATAGTTGGGTCTGACTGTGTGATTTAATTATATTTGGAATCAAGTAGACTGCAAGCTTGAAATCAAAAGAAGCTAGGTGTAGAAATGTGCTTGACATGCTAATGAGCAAACATGGATGCTGGCTTAGCAGGTAAGGTGTGAAGAGAATTTGCATTTTTTTGGGATAGATGAAGGGATTATTTGGATTTCAAAGGGATCTTAGCTTATTTACAACTAGCCAGATAAGCAAGGCTAAGGAGTGAGTTTATTTTTCCCAAAGGTTACTGAGAATACTGGCAACATGAAAGTTTTTATATTATGAGGAAGATGCAGTTTCAACGACATATGGAACAATAGAATTTACTTATTAAAGAGAGAAAAACATATATAAAAGGAGAATAAAAGCTATGTGAAGAGAAAGCCATGTAAAATCTAACAGGAGTGCATAAAACAGCCTTCAAGAAGCTTCCAGCCGTTTGTGCATAAATCCATTATGTAAAGTAACCGAAGTTGGGGAAAAACTTTGGAATTTCACTGTCAAGTGGGTACTGTGTTAACTTGCTGATTCTGTTTAAATTTAAAATCTATTTTGGACTGTTGCCTTAAAAGGGGTTGTGTAACTGGGAGTCACGTCAATTAGGAATTTTAAGATTTGCTATAGTAGCCAGTAATTGTAGTCTGATGTACGTGCTTGAAAACTCTTATCTTGTTAATATTTTAATTTTTAAAATCTTTGAAGGTCTTAATGGACTCATTCACAATGCACACATCTTCTCGTAATAAATACGAATTGCAAAACTGTTGTGATAGCACGGCCAAGTTTCCCTTGTGGATTTGGTCCACCTGGCACACATCTGCCACGTCATAACAGGCATCAAGGAGCCCTAGCAAAACTGAAGTCAATGGGAATCAGGGGAAAACACTCCACTAGTTGGGGTCATACTGAGCACAAAAGAAGATGGTTATGGTTGTTGGAGGCTAATCATCTCAGCCCCAGGACATCACTGCAGGAGTTCCTTGGGGTCGAGTCCCAAACCCAACATTCTTCAGCTGCTTCGTGACCTTCCCTTCATCATAAGGTCGGAAGTAAAAACGTTTAACAACGATTGCACAATGTTCAGTACCATTCACGACGACTCAGAAATTAAAGCTGTTTGTGTCTGCCTGCTGCAAGACCCGGCCAACATTCAGGCTTAGGCTTATAAATGACAACTAACATTTGTGCCACACAAGTGCCAGGCTATGACCATCTCCAAGAAAAAAGAGAATCTAACCCTCTCCCTCTAGACCTTCAATGGCATTACCATTGCTGAATTCCCCCCAATATTCTGGAATGCACTATTGAACTAAAAATCAACCAGACCAGCCAGATCAATACAGTGGCTATTACAACAAATCTGAGACTGGGAATTATGCAGTGAGTAACTTACCTCCTGACTCCCCAAAATCTGTCCATCATCCACCATCTACATGGCACAAATGAGAAGTGTGATGGGATCATCTTCATTTGCCTGAATGCATGCCACTCACACTCTTCTCTTAGGCAGTTCCTCTGGATCGAGAATGACTTGCTTCCACTCCAATTCAATGGGGTTGAGATGGCTGATAAGTCCAATGTGTGATTTGAAGACTCTGCCACATCTGGAGCAGGTGTTTGGAGGGTTAGACAGAGAAGTTGTAGAGGTTTATGCGCTCCCCCAAACACCTCAACTTCCCTTCTGCATGTTCCCAAGCAAGTCTCTCGATGTGTTCATTGTCATCTCAAAATGAACCTTCCCCATTTTAGTTTGTCACTAGCCAGTATCTCACATGAGTCGATAGGGATGTTTGATCTCTTCAAGGATGTTTGATCTCTTCAGGGATGCTATGAGGATGTCCTAAAGCATTTCTGCTGTCCACCTGGGAATTTCCTGCTAGAATGAATTCTGAGTAGAGCAGTTGCATCAAGAGCCTGGTGTCAGGCTTACGAAGAACATGTCTGCTCAGTAGAGGAGGCTTGGAGCAATTAGCACCTCCATATTAAGCATGTTGACTTGGGGAGAACACGGTGCTGTTTTACTGCCTTTCTTGCCACCCATTTGAGTACTTGCAAAGGTACTGCTGGGGGTTCTGCCCCAGTACTTTGCCTGCTGCAGGTTGACCAAGTCTCCAAAGCATATAGGAGTGTGGGGATCATTGCTGCCTGGTAAACCATGATGTCAAATTCTCCTTTTCTTAGCCGACCGAAGGCTGAACTGGCACATTGGAAGGGGTGATGAATTTCTTCGTCAATGTTAGCCTTTGTCGAGAAGAGGCTCCCAAGATGCAGAGAATGACCCACATTTTCCAGGATCTCAGTGTTACCTTATTTGATGGGGAGGGGAAGGTATTGTACTACAGGAGCTGGTTAGAAGAGGACCTTAGCTTTCTGGGTGTTTAGTGAAATCCCATTTTCTCATATGCTTCGGAGAAGGAGTTGACAATGACCTAGACCTAGAGGTGACTCTAGAACTAGAGATCACTGTTTAAAAACAAGGGGTTGCCCATTTAAAATAGAGATAAGGTGAAATTTTTCACTCAGAGGGTCGTGAGTCTTTGAAACTCCCTTTCTGCAAAGGTGGTGGAAGCAGAGTCTTTGAACATTTTTAAGGCAGAAGTGGATAGGTTCTTGGTAGGCAAGGGGGTGATAGGTTATCTGCGGTAGGTGAGATGCAGATTTCAGGTTACTATCAGATCAGCCATGATCTTATTGAATGGCGGAGAAGGCTTGAGGGGCTGAATGGCCTACTCCTGCTCCTTGTTCATATATTCAAATGACCTTAGTTTCAGAGTGAATGCACATACAATTGTCAGCTGCAGAATGAAGCTCAATGACTGAGGTTGAGATGATTTTGCTTTTGGGTTGATTGTGGCGTAGACTGAAGAATTTCCCATCTGTTCTGTAGACTTTGCAATTGACGGAGTCAAAGTCTTTCCTGAGGTCGAGAAAGACCACGTGCAGCGGTTGGTGCACTCCCTTGCATTTTTCTTAAATTTGCCCCGCGTGAAGATCACGTCTATGGTACCTCTCGATGGGTGAAAACTACACTGTGGCTCTGGGAGGGGTTCTTCAACCAATGGAGGAGGCGATTATGGAGCATCCGAGCAATTATTTCCCTTGCGGCAGACAGCAAAGAAACTGCTCTGTAGTTACCGCAATTGGATTTGATTCCCTTCTTGAATATGGTCATGAACACAGCACTTCCGAGATCCCCCAGCATGAAGGATATGAGATTGTGTGGCCGTGCCAGGAGTGCATCACTGCTCTACACCAGCTGGGACAAAGCAGTCGCTTGATTGCCATCCCAACCATCGCCTTAAACATTCACTCCATCCACCACCAATGCACAATGACAGTTGTGTGCAACACAGCCAAGATATGCTGGAGCAACTCGCCAAGTCTCCTTTGACAGCATCTTCCATACCCATGACATCTACCACTGAGATGGACAATGGCAGCAAATGCATGGGAACATCGCCACTTGCAAGTTCCCCTTCAAGCCATACACCATCCTGACTTGGAACTACATTGCTGTTCATTCATTGTCGCTGGATCAAAATCCTGGAACTCTCTCCTAACTGCGTTGTGGTTAAAGGAGGTGGGTTCACCACCTTCTTGTCAAACACAATTAGAAATGGACAACAAATACTGGCCTTGCTCACAATGCTCAATTCCCATGAACAAATAAAAAAATGGAACCCATGTTGCTTGCACCATTGACATTCTTGAAGTAAACTTACCATCACTGTGCCCCAACAGACCTTAGAAACGTCACAAGTGCACTCACTACTGCATTAGTATAGCATTTCACCTTTTCACACAAGCTATCCTGTTGTCGGAATTTTGATATATTACACAAAGCTGTGTGCAATGGCGCTACACCTGCTAAACTGCCGAAATGCAATGTATATGGGATGAGAAAAATTTAACTTTCATCCGCATCTGGTTTAGATTGTAACTGTTTCTCAATTTATGCTAACCAGGATATTCTTTCCAAATTTACAAACTGAAGACGACAGAAATTTTAACCACGAAACAGGACTGACTACATGTGGATCACACACAAGACAATTTTACTTCTGAAAACCCGTTGTCAACCTCTCAGTCCTTGCAAACTAAGGTGAGGTTGACAGTGACTGTCCTTGACATCAAGGCAGCATTTGACCCAGTGTGGCATCAAGGAGCTCTAGCAAAACTGAAGTTAATAGGAATTGGGGGACACTCCACAGGTTGGAGTCATACCTAACACAAAGTGTCACGGCTCACTGGGGATAATGCGCTGTCATATCAAGTCCCACTGTTCCCTGAGAACATGTGAAAAGTTTGACTGAACCACCAGTTTGCCCCAATTCTTCCTGTTTAATTTAGGTTAACAGGCTACAAGCACCAGGTTTGTAAAGTTAATAGTTAAATAACTGTTTATTAAACAAACTATCATTAACAAGTGACAAAAGAAAGAAATATGAACTCCTAATTTCTAACACTATAACTTAAACTCTTCCCCCTTCTTAAATCCCTATGCACACATACAAGACACACAAAAACATGGATTTTAAGGATGGGATAAAACATTTCAATTGCATCAATTCTGGAGTACAGGATTCAATGGGTTGATTTTGATTGATGTCTTCCAAATTCCTTTCAGTTCTTGTTGATGACACGAAGCAGTCTTCCAGAACTTTCAGTATTTAGTTCACTGGTTGAGCCCTTGCCTTTCAATGTCTCTAACAGTGATTTTCCCCTTTTGCCTCTTGACAGGGCTTTACCGAGAGAGAGCAGGTTAAAGAGATATGAGAAGAAAAAGCCAGCTAGCTATTACTGTGGAATTACTGGAGTTTTCCACACACAGGAGAAAGAGGTTTTAGGTCTAGTTCCTTCCAGGGTAGGAGCTATTCAGCTGCACTGCTCTCACATAAAACCTGGTCACCTGATCAGGAGCCAATTAAAATGTTGTTGTCAGGCAGCTTCCTTGGTCCAGGACTCCTTTCTGGCACCATCCTGTCTTTCATGGCACACAGTGTTCCAGAACTGCAAGATTGTATATATCGTTCATCCTGTTCCAGTGGACATGTCTTTCAAACTGCCGCCATTGTAATTATAATCCACAATCCAACAGAAAATAAGATGATATGTTCTTGACAACAATCCAATAGAAATAAAAAGATATATAAAGAGATGGTTGTGGGTGTCTGAGATCAATCATCTCAGTTTCAGGGCATCACTTCAGGCGTTCCTCAGGGTAGTGTCCTCGGCCCAAATATCTTCAACTGCTTCATCAATGACCTTCCCTCCAACATAAAGGTCAGAAGTGGGGAGGATCACTGATGATTGCACAATGTTCAGCACCAACTGCGACTACTCAGAAACCAAAGCAGTGTGTCCCTATGCAGCAATGCTTGACCAATATTCAAGCTTGGGCTGCTAAATGACAAGTAACATTCACACCACTCAAGTGCCAAGCAATGACCAGCTTCAACAACTATTTTCCCTCGACATTCAATGGCATTACCATCACTGAATCCCTCACTATTAACATCCCGGTGATTAATACTGACCAGAAGCTGAACGTGACCAACCATATAAATACTGTGGCTACAAGAGCAGGTCAGAGACTGGGAATTCTACAGCAAATAACTCACCTTCTGACTCCCCATCTAAAAGGTTCAAGCTAGGAATGTGGTGGAATACTCTCCACTTGCTTGGATGGGTGCATCTCTAACAACACTCAAAAAGCTTGACACCATGCAGGACAAAGCAGTCCACTTGATTGGTACCCCACCCACCATCTTAAACACTTACTCCCTCCGCCACCGATTAACAGTGGCAGCAACTCACCAAGACTCTCTAAAAGCATCTTCCAAACCTGCAACCTCTACTACCTAGAAGCACAAGGGTTGCAGTTACATGGGAACAGAACTCCCTGTAGGTTCCTGTCATGAAGCTAACATTTTTTTCATAATATTTTTCATAATATTTATTGTGAAGTAGCTTTATGGGGGTTGAGTATAGTTGGGTATGAGAGATTTAAATGCATTTTGTAGTCAAGCAGGCTGCATACTTTAAATCATCAAAAGAAGTTAGGTGCTTGACATGCTAATGAGCAAACATGGATGCTGGTTTAGCATGTAAGGTGTGAAGCGAATTTACATTTTTAGATAAATGAAGGGATATTTGGATTTCAAAGGGATCTTAGTCTGTTTACAATTAGCCAGATAAGCAAGGCTAAGGAATGTGTTTATTTTTCCCCAAAGGTTACTGAGAATAGTGGCAAAATGAAAGTTTTTATATTATGAGGAAGATACAGTTTCAAAGACATATGGAATAATAGAATTTACATATTAAAAGAGAGAGATATATATAAAGGAGAATAAAAAGTTGCGCATCAGAAGGCTATTTAAGATCTAATAGGAGCATGTGAGATAGCTTTCATGAAGCCGCCAGTATTTGTGCATAAGTCTGCTATCTAGAAATTTAAGATAGAGAAAAGCCATTTGGAATTCCACTGTCCAGGCTATTGCGTTAACTTGCTGAGTTTGTTTTAAATCTAAAACCTACAGTGGACCATTGCCTTAAAGGGACTGTAACTGGGAATCAGGTTAATTAGGAATTTTAGGAGTTATTATGGTAGTAATTGCAGTCTTATGTGCTTGACATCTTTTGTTAATAATAATATTTTAATTTAATTTTTAAAAATCTCTAAAGGTCTTAGTGGACTTATTACTTCTAAATTCAGTGCACACATCTCTGAATAAATACAAATTGCAAAACTGTTGTGACAGTGCAACCAAGTTTTCCTTGTGGATTTGGTCTCTCTGGCACACATGTGCCACATCATAACAGGTCCCCTTCAAGTCACCCAACATCCTGACTTAGAGCTGCATTGCCATTCCTTCCATGATGCTGGGTCCAAGTCTTGGAACTCTTTTCCTAACAGCACTGTGGATGTACCTGCACCACATGGGCTGCAGCGGTACAGGACAACAGCTCACCACCACCTTCTCAAGGTAGAGATGGACAATAATTGCTGGCCTAGCCAGTGATGTCCACATCCCTTGAACAAATAAAGTCAAAACGATAATCCCTTTTCCAATCTGCTTCGCTTCTCCAACGTCCTTCAGCCTACTGCCACACCCCAAGTCTGTGTCCATCTTTCCCACAACTCCAGTTTGAATCTTGACCAGGTTCAACACCTGCTGCAGCATCAAAAGGGACCCCCAAAGGCAGAAATGACAACGATTTTTAAAAATGCAATAGTGCATCCCTCCTGGACCTCACTGCAGCCTTTGACATGCAGCCGGTTCCAGCTTGGTGGGACTATCCTCTCTTGGCTCGACACTTATCTATCCAGCTGTAGCCAGAACATCTTTAGCAATGGCACTTCTTGCCTGCCTTTGCCACTTCAAAAGCATGCAATTAATTGCATCTGGAAGGACCTCAAGTCTCCATTAATTTGCGCTCATCCATAGCTCCGCTGTCCATATTCCTTACCTCACCAAGTAGCATTCAGCCACTTGGGTCCCACCCTCGTGAGCTCCCCCGCAACCCCTGCACTTTTCCTCTTCCCTGTCTCTCTTCAATACCCTCCTAAAAACCAACCTCCTTAACCAAGTTTTTGGTCACCCTACCTAATAAATGGTTTTGGTTTTGTTTAAGATATCTACCACCATAAAGTTCCACTTTGGATTGTTTGCGCTGCTTGAGATGAACATGGAATGGTATTAAAGTAGAATATGGTGGAGAAGTTGGTAAGCGTACTTGCATAAAACAATGTCAACATGGACATTATCTCACTCTTGCACTGAGAAAATTCATGGCCACAATGTCAATAATTTTCTTTCGTTTTCACTTATCGCAAAAAGTCCATTGTGGCAAGGGTTCTAGATATCTCAATTTGTAACAAATTTTGTCACCACCATCACATGCATTTTCAAATTATCTTCATATACATAGGAAGAAATGTAAATTTGAAAATTAATTTTTCCATGGTTCAGTGGTTATTTTTTAAAAAATCATTTACGGGATGTGGCTGGCTAGTCCAGCATTTATTGTCCATCCCTAATTTCCCTTGAGGTGGTGGTGGTGGTGAGCTGCCTTCTTGAACCACTGCGGTCTCTGTGGTGTCGGTACACCCACACTCTAGTGGGGCTTTGAGCATGGAGATCTGGTGGATCCAAGATTCAATCACTGGGCTGCACTTAGGACTTAGCTGATTTCAAATGGCCTACTTCTCTAGCTTAGGCAAGGGAAAACACTTTCGCATTAGTCAAGCAGGCATGACTGCCACTGGTTTAAGTTATTGTGCATGTTGGTCAAGGACAGGATCAGTAATAACGGCCAAGGGGAAATGGTTGAACATTCTGCAGTCACTCACTCTCCAGGGTCACAGGCATAGAGATACCAGAGAGTGACTCATAGTATGAGTCACAATCTTCAAATGCAGAGAGGTTAAAAAAAGAAAAGTGAACTAGAAATGCTTTAATGAAATTGTTCAAGTTGCAAGATGATAGAATGACGGGACAGATTGGTCTGATTCCAGCAATTGATCAATATCTAGTATTGTCTATTCTTGCTTCTATACAGTAATCTGTTCCCCAAGGATCTACCCTGGAACCCTCCTAATTCTCGTTTAAATGCTGGCCTTTGGTACATAAAAGCTGACAGTTTCTACAGGTATACCATCTCTCCTAACTTCTCCAAATTGTCAGCCTGCCTGTCCGACATCCAGTACAGGATGAGCAGAAATTGCCCCAACTAAATATTGGGTCCTTGCCACTAGCTCTGTTCCCTAGCCACGAAATCCATCCCTCTTCCTGACAAATGGTTAAAGCTGAATCAGCTTTAGAATAAGAATTTCTCAGCTTCTCAGCTTTTATTTGATTCCAAGATGAACATCCAACCACACATCTGTGTCATCACTAAGATTGCTTATTTCCACGACATCTAACTCCATCCTTGCCTCAGCTAATTTCTTGCTGAAACTCTCATCCATGCCTTTGTTACCTCCAAACTTGATTCTTCTCGCTCACTCCTGGTGGTGTCCCACACTCTAACTAGCTTAAATTTGAAATAATTCAAAACTATACTGCCTTTGTCCTAACTCACACCAAGCCCTGTTCGCCCATCACCCCTGTGCTTGCTAATCTACATTAGTAAACGATTAAGCAACACTTTGATTTTAAAATTCTTATCCTTGTTTTCAAATCTCTCAATACCACCCAAGAAGTTTGACATTGTTCTGGACAAAGCATCCCACTTGATTGGTGCTCCATCCTCCACAAACATTCATTCCCTCCTTCATAGTGCACACTGCTGCCACTGTGCACCAATCTATAACTTGCAATGCAATAACATAAGGTTATTAGACCAAGTGACCAAAAGTTTAGCCAAAAAGGTAGGTTGTAAGGAGCGTATTAAAAGGTGAGTTAGAGAAGCAAAGAGATTTATGGAGGAAATCCCAGAACTAGGCAGCTGAAGGTACAGCTACCAATGGTGGAGCAATGAAAATTGGAGATATGCAAGAGGCTAGAATTGGACAAGTGCAGATATCTAGGAAAGTTGTAGGGCTGGGAGAATTTAGAGATCTGGATGGATGAGGCCATGGAGGAATTTGAAAACAGGGGTGAGAATTTTGCAGTCAATGCTGGGAGCAGAGTGATGATGTGTGAACAGGATTTGGTGCTAATTAAGATGCATGCAGCAGAACTTTGCATGAGCTCAGGACTACAGACGATACACGATAGGAGGCAGGCCAGGAATTGGAATATCCAAGCCCGACCCAAATTTGGAAGGACTAAGGGTATAATAGCTTTTACTGCAGTTTTGGGTTTAAATGGGAAGAATATGAAAAGTTCAGACACCCATAACACTTTACTGAAACCTTACAATAACATAGTATGCTACCAATTGGGAAATCCACACCCCATATTCCTTTTGGATATTACCAACCAAACCCCCATGTAAATAATCTGATACTAGATGGGTAAAGTAGTCTTGCACACTGAGCTCTCTAGATGCCTCTGAAATTTGCAATACTATTGCATGAATATGGAGTGTACAATTCAAAATATGATCAAGTAACCACTTGATTTAATTCAACTTTAGCTGAAATTTATGCTGCATTCACAGTCCAAAAAAATACAGGTTTCTATTCTCCCTTGTTCTAATTTTATTTTAGCAAAAAACACACGCTCATGATATTCTTCCCTCTTGTTTGTACCCCTCGTTGGCTGTCAAGTATTTGGGATGTCCTTAGATCGTGAAAGGTGATATATAAATGCAAGTTCTTTGCTATAAAAAAGATAGGTGCAGTAAGACTGAACTGTTTCTGAATACTACAGATAGTGTGTTGCAGGACAGTCCATCAGAAAAATACAAAGTATAATTTTCATATAATTTTCCAGCTAGTCAATTCAAATGCCAGAAACTAATTGAAAAAAAAAAAGTGGGTTTACTTGCAACCACCAACCCCACCCAAAAAAAACTATTGTGGATGCATTTTGAAGGCAGATTAAGGATTTCTGTATGCACTGCCAAGAAATGTCCTTGTTAATTTAGCTATCCTAAAATGGATACAAACCAGACCTCACTGCAGTCAGAAATAAACTGGACAGGGCAGGCCGCTACCTTTTAATATAAAAGCAGTTGAATTTGTTGCAATGCTGGATAATGGTCAAAATCCCTATTTCTGCACAATGTAAATGGAAAACTAGAAAATTGGCAGTCCAGATTCAGACAGCATCATCTTCCAATAACCAAACAGCCACGTCACTCAGAGAAGCCTTCATACATTCGTTTCACCTACCCAAATTTGAGCTCCCTCATCTCCATTTTCTAACACAGAGCACACAAAAATACCAAGAACGTCTAATGACAAAGTCTTAGCTTGACAGAATATGTGACTTATCGTACCAGAACCCCCATTTACACTGACATATGCTTAAAAGTAGACAGAAATTTTATTTGCATCGTCACCAAATATATTCCATGTATTGGCATCAATACATAACAGGAAAAATCACAAGCCAGGAGGCTTTAATGTTGGGCAATATTTTTCTTCCATTTTACACTTAATTCATCATATCAAGCTGCTCTCATGTCTACCAGACCAGCAGCAGACCTGCAACCACCAATATTTCAAAACCTGGTGTTATGGGCTGCCAGTGTTTTCAGCTCAGGTAGTGCCTAACCCTATTTTGCCAATGTTCAAACTCCAATGAAATCACAAACTGATATATTCTAGAGAACACCATGTGATGCCTGACAAATAATACCTTTAGGTAGATGGGTGGGGGTGGCGGGGGAGGAGGGTCAGTGAAGGAGCGTAAATAGGAAGGAGACAGGGGGTCAGTCATATTTGTTCAATTTGAGCAGATTTGAAGAATTATTTGAATTAGTGTCAATTTAAAATTCCACAATACTGCACAGCTGAAAAGGACGCCCCCTGTAGTAGACAAAAATGTCTGCCACATTAAATTGGCTGCTTATCATCTTGGGAATTCTAGATAACATCTAAATTCCACTTTACCTACACAATTTGTTTAGAAACGGAACCACAGAAAAATCAACCTTACTCAAAACTTGAATCTGCCAAGCTTGTCCATGTATAAGATAATCTAGTACAGGTGGAAGATTACAAAGAACCGATATCCAGACAAGCTTGTAGGTGCCTGCTGGTAAATAAATCCCTTGTCATACTGTTCGGAACGACTGATTTTGGAATAAAGTTGGACCCTTGAGAGTTAATTGAAGTCTTTTCGCTTGCTCAATTAAACAATTTAAAAAAAAAATCATTTCTGCCATGTGGGTGTCTTTGGCAAGGCCAGTCCTGTATTTACTGCCCATCCTTAATTGCCCTCGAGAAGGTGGTGGCAAGTTGCCATCTTAAACCATTGTCATCTGTATGGTGATCATACTCAGTGTGCTTTCAGACAGAGTTCCAGAATTTTGACCCAACAAGAATGAAGAAATGGCAATATAGTTCCAAATCAGGATAGTGTGCGACTCAAGAGGGAAACTAACAGGTTGTGGTCCCAGGCACCTGTTGCCCTTGACCATCTAGGTGGCAGAGATTGCAAGTTTGCAAATACTTTATACACATTTAATTTTAATTCTGTTGAAAGAATTTTCCTGGAAGATTTAATGCCCAGTTCAAATCTGCCAATTTATATGAATTAAAACATTAGTGTTTGAATTGGAGCAAAAAAAACCAAAACAACAGATAATAATATCCAATTGCCAATCACTGCTGCTACACATTTATTCTGAAGCTATTACTCATCATAACCAGAAACAGAGTAGAAGCCCTATGATAGTTTAATTCTAGCATCTATTAATTTATTATATAACATAATGAAAACTGAAAATGATGGAAATACTCAGCAGGTCTGGCAGCATATCTATGGGGGCAGAAATAGAGTTAACGGTTCAGGTTGTGAAACAAATTCTGTTTTTCTCATTACAAATGCTGCCAGACCTGTTGATTATATACAGCATTTGCTTTTATTTCAGATTTCCAACATCCGAAGAATTTTGCTTCTGTTAGTTTTTTGACAGCTTATCCTAATATCTGCTGCTACTGCCTAGTCATAACCAAAATCAAAGTTTGCAGTTGAGCATTAATTTAGAAGATTCCAAAATATAATGGCCTTTGTTTCATTTTTGCTGTTACATTACAAATGAACAGCAATTTATAGCAAACAAAACAATGTGCCTGTCACCTGTTATAAACAAATTACGTTGTACCTAATTTTAAGTGCTAGGCCAATATGCAAAGATAGGAAAGACAAAGCATCTACATGCAGTGACAAAATCAAAATCATGTTTCACCAACTGTAAACAATATGCAGTCAACTTTGGTTTTAAGCAAGTTGCCCTGAAAAAAACAAAGAATAATCAGTACAAAATTACTTCTGTTAAGGGCAAATCATATTTAACTAACTTGCTTGATACTTAATGAGGTAACAGAGGGTAGATGAGGGTAATGCTGTTGATGAGGCACACATGGAGCTCCAAAAGACATTTTATGAAGTGCTGCACAAAAAAACATGAGCAAAGTTAGGCCTCATGGAATAAAGGAGACAGAAACATGGATACAAAATTGGTTGAATCATAGAAATAGAGAGTAGTGGTTAATGGATGTTTTTCAGACTGGAGGGAGGTTTCTTGTGGAATTCGCCAGGGGTCAGTGTTAGGACCCCTGCTCTTCATGATATCTATAAATGACCTAAATCTTGGTGTACAGGGGACAATTTCAAAATTTGCAGACAATATAAAAATTTGAAGCATTGTGAACCGTGAGGAGAATAGTATAGAACTTCAAAAGGACATAGACAACTTGGTGGAATGGGCAAAGTGGGAGACTAAATTTAATGCGAGAAGTGTGAACTGATTCATTTTGGTAGAAAGAATGCGGACAGATAATGTAAAGGGTGCATCTGGGTGTATATGTGCCTAAGCCATTGAAGGTGGCAAGGCAGGTTTAGAGAGCAATTAATAAAGCATCTTAGACTTTATTAATAGGGGCAAGGGTACAAAAGTAAGGAAGTTAAACTTGCATAAAACACTGGTTCAGCCTCAACTGGAGCACTGCGCCCAACTCTGGGTGCCACATTTTACGAAGGAGGTTTAGGCATTAGACAGTACTGAAAAGTTTTATGAGAATGGTTCCAAAAACTGGCAAATTTCCCCATTACAAGTATAAATCCAGAATAGTAGAATTATGGAATGTATTTTTTTTGCATTTTTGAAATAGTATAAAACTGAGAGAAAAAGCACAGAAAATTAAAATGCTGCCTATGCAAGGCCTAAAACTCCATGGGTTAATTCATACTGCACCTTTGTAATAAAGCATGTTAAGTGTTATTACAGTAACGGTGTGGTTATCATATTGAAATATTAGTTTTACACTAGGGTACAAGTTGATATACCTTAATTTGGGAGGCAAATATAGCCCCACTATTTAAAAAAGGAGGGAGGGAGAAAATAGGGAAATACAGACCAGTTAGCCTAACATCAGTAGTGGGTAAAATGCTAGAGTCTATTATGAAGGATATGATAACGAAACACTTTATTTAATCCTGTTGTTATCTTCAAAGTCCACATGGATTTAATGAAGGGAAATTATGTCTTGCAAACCTGGAGGAGTTTTTTTGAGGATGTAACTAGCAGAATAGATTAGGGAGAACCAGTGGATGTGGTGTATTTGGATTTTCAGAAAACAGTTGATAAAGTCCCAAGTAACAGGTTAGTGTGTAAAATTAAAGCACATGGGATTGTGGGTAATATATTAGCATGGATTAAGAATTGGTCAGCAGACAGGAAACAAAGTAGGAAGAACTGGCTCTTTTTCAGAGTGGCAAATGGTAACTATTGGGGCACCGCAGGGATCAGTGCTTGGGCCTGAGCTATTCACAATATATATCAATGACTTGGATGAGGGAGCCAAATGTAATATTTCCGAGATTGCTGACGACACGAAACTTGGTGGGAATGTGAGTGGTGAGGAGGATGTTAAGAGGCTTCAAGGCGATTTAGGCAAGTTGAGTGAGTGGGCAGATACATTGCAGATGCAGTATAACGTGGAAAAGTGTGAAGTTATTCACTTCAGTAAGAAAAGCAGGATAGCAGAGTTTTATTTAAATGATGATAGATTGGGAAATGTTGGTGTATAAAGGGGCCTGCTAGCCCTTATACACCAATCACTGAAAGCAAGCATGCAGGTGCAGCAAGCAGCGAAGGTGGCAAATGGTACGCTGGCCTTCATTGCGAGAGGACTTGAATACAGGGGCAAGGATATCTTACTGCAGCTGTACAGGGCCTTGGTGAGACCACACCAGGATTATTGTGTGCGGTTTTCATCTCCTTGCCTAAGAAAGGATATATTTGCCATAGAGGGAGTGCGGCGCAAGTTCACCAGACTGATTCCTGGGATGACAGGATTGTCATACGAGGGGGGATTGGGTCAACTGGTCCTGTATTCACTGGACTTAAGAAGAATGAGGGTACCTCATTAAAATGTATAAAATTCTGGACAGGCTGGGTGTAGGGATGATGTTTCCTCTGGCTGGGGTGGGGGGGGGCACGGTCAAGTCTCAGGGGGCGCAGTCTCAGGATAAGGGGTAGGCCATTTAGGACTGAGATGAGGAGAAGCTTCTTCAATCAGAGGGTGGTGAACCTGTGGAATTTTATACCATGGAAGGCTGAGGAGGGCAAGTCACTGAATGTATTTAAGAAGGAAACAGATAGATTTCTAGGCTCTAAAGACATCAAGGGATATGGGGAGAGAGTGGGATTATTGTGTTGAGATAAAGGATCAGCCATGATCATATTGAATGGCGGAACAGGCTCGAAAGGGCAAATGACCTAGTTCTGCTCCTAGTTTCTATGTTTCTGTGAAATAACACTCATTGTGGAATACAAATTTTGGTCTAACCTTAACTTTTATCTTGTTGATTGCCAGAGATGGATACAAAATTGGTTGGCTAAATTAAGGAAACAGTGCAATCGTTGCCACACTTATGTTTATTGCTTATTATGAAGTGCATTATCAATTTGGTGCATAAGAAAGTAGCTTTGGTCAGATCATCATCTTATGAACATGAAACAAATTCATGCTTGAGATACCAAGGACATACTGCTAACATACTGTACCAAACCATGTTACTCTAATTTCAGTACATAAAAATGCTTTCCATGTTAACTTACAGGCACAATGTAATGTTAGCTAAAATCATCAACAAGCTGCTGTGACATACATTTTTCAGGGCTAGTTCGATACTGTTCAATGCAGGGAGTAGCACAGAATTAACGTCAGTTCCTGAATCTCATTTCACCAAGATAAAACAAAAGAATCTGAGGTTAGAGAAATGAGGAAAGATAACAGTTGCAAGCTGTACAATTTTCTTTTATAAAAATTTGCATTTTTCTTCCATTTAAAATTAACCTTCATCTGTGAGTCATTGAGCCAAACACTTAAAAGTAACTAGATTTGAACGAGGTTCACAGAAACTGTCAGATTTAAATTTCTATTGCGGCCTACTCAAATCCAACAATGAACATCTTTCTACGCATTTGAAATGTGATTTTGCATGTTATGAAATATCTACGCAGTCCTGTAAATACAAGTGACGTTAAATTCAGCTTTGAGAGATGCTATTTGAAGTGAATTACAATACTATTCCACCTCTTCGTTTCCTCTGTTCCTCCTCTGCTGACTCACACTGGAACATTGTTCAACAGGCATAAGTGGTCTTTCCATCCCAGGCAGTAAGTAAGCATAGATAATAGGTAGTGAGTGTCAATCAGCATGGTAATGCATAGGTGGAGCAGGAAAGGGGGATTTATGATGGTGGTAGCCATAACCAAGCCTTACTCTATCCTCACTCAATATTCACATGCCTGTTTCTAGTACAAGTCACAGGACAGTGCATGAGATTCCCTGGCCAGTTTTTCTCCTCCTTACATTAGCAATAAAAAGATCTTATCATCTTCTTCTGAGGAAGTATCTCTGAATCAAGGATGACTTGTTTCACTCCTGTTCAATCTGTTTCGAGCTGCCTGCTAAGTGTTATGACGCATCAGATGATGTGTGCCAGGCGGATCAAATCCATGAGGGAAACTTGATCATGCAGTCTTAACTGTTTTGCAATTTTTATTTTATTTCGAGATGCGTGCCCTGAATTCAGAAGTAATAAGACTACCATGACTTGAGTTTTTTAAAAAATTAAATTACTATTTAAAGAAAAGATTTCAAGCACATACATAGGTCTACAAATTACTACTATAATAACTCCTAAACCCCCTAATTAATCTGGCTTCCAGTTACAACCTCGTAACGGGAACAGTAAAACAAATAGATTTAAACAGACCCAGGCAAGGCAACACAATACCCTGGATAGTGGAATTCAAAGTGAGTTTTTCTGGTCCTGTAGACAGCAACTTGATGCACAGAGGCTGAAAGCTTTACACACCTGTTAAAGATCTTAGAATGCCTTCTCCTCTTACACATAACCTCAACTCCTTTATACGTATTTCTCCCTTTTTAATGCAAATTCCATTGTTCCATTATGTCTTTGGAGCTTTACCTTTTTCATAACAAATCTTTTCATAGTATTCATATTCTCTGTAACCTTTGGGAAAAATAAACACACTGTTTGGCTTAGCTTCCTCTGCCTAGGTGTAATATCCTACCATCTCTTTGAAATTCAAAGTACCCTAATTTATCTATAAATGCAAATTTTCCTTACACCTCACATTCTAAAACTTCAGCCATGTTTATATAATTAAAATTTTAAACCTAGCTTCTCTTTGATGACTCAAAGCCTCCAGACCAGCTGTCTGCAACTCAAATTAAATCCACCACAGACAAAGACTATCCAAACCCTACTATTAACCTACCTTTACAATAAATCACAATAATATTATGAGAATTATATTTTAATGACATAAATCCAATGCACCATCCGCCACATGCAGAACAGGTACTGTTTAAAGGGTCCAGCAGATAAGTTGTTTGATTGGCAGAAATCTCCTGCCACAACCAAGTTCCGAGTAGAGTAGTTGCTTTAATCTGGTGTCAGGCATATGAAAGACATATTCCACCCAGCAGAGCTGGTTTTGAGTGATTAGCACCTCAATGCTGGATATGTTGATTTGGAAGAGGATGCTGCTGTTGGACGGCCTTGTCACCATATTTGGAGGATCTTGCAAAGGCACCACTGGTAGTACTTCTCCAGTGCTTTGCCTGCTGTCGGTTGTCTAATTCTTCAAAGCACAGGGATCGTGGGATTACTGCTCCCTGATAAACCATGACCTCAAATACGCTTTACTTCAGTTGGCCAACCTCTGAGCTGACACACTGGAAAAAATTATGAATTTTGTTGTCTATGCTGCCTTACTTGCGAGGGGGCTTTAAAGATACGGAAAATGGGTCTACATTTTCTGGGGTCTTGCTGTTGATCTTAATGAATCGAGGAGGGGGGGGCGGGGTGGTGGCAAGAGGAAGCTGCTTTATTGCGGGAGTTGGTTGGAAGACAACATTAGTTTTCTGGGCGTTTAGTGAAAGGCCCATTTTCTCATATGTTTTGGAGTCGTCGTTGACAAATGGCCTGGAACTCAGTTTCAGAGTGATCCACACAAGCAAGCATCATCTGCATACTAAAGCTCAATTGCTGAGGTTGGAGCGATTTTGCTTTTGGATTGATTGTAGCCTAGGCTGTACAGTTTCCTGTTGGTTTTGTAAGTTATCTCCACACCAGTTTGCTGGAGGTGAGGTGCCATTTTGCAGCAAGGAAATTGAGAAGTGTACCACCATTCTATCACTTATTAGAATACAAGAACATAACAGGAGTGGACCATACAGCTCATCCAGCCTGCTCCACTATTCAAGCAAGCTTGTTGTCAACCCATAAAAAGTTTCTTTCTGATGCCTCAGCTGATTTGGTAATAAGGAATCAAGCCATGAAGAAAAAGACAATCCAGGATTCAATCCCAGTTAGTTCTCAGCAGGACAGCAGTAAGAATGGTATAACTGGTTTCCACACACTATCTGGCTGAGGATAAAATCTTTCAGGGTTCTGACTCGTTTACTGTTCAGCAGTTCCTGTTGGAAGTGTATGTGAATGGTTGCCAGGAGATGGATGATATTTTGGATCTTGGCTGCGATGGCCACCCACGGTACAATGACCTGCCAACTCAATGACTAAGCCCATGCATGAAGGGCCTCCAATTCCTCCATCAGTTCTGCAAATTTATTCAGCAAGCTGCTGAATCATACACTCTAGGTAGATGCCGGGCTCCATTCCTTGTTTCTACTGAGTTAACTGATACCAAACAGGATAGCAATAGGGGCAGTAAAATTATCTTCAGCCTCCTGGGTTACAGCAGAGTAAAATGAGTCAGAAATAAAAACAAAGTGCCGGAAAAACTCAGCAGATCTGGCAGTATCTGTGGAGAGAGAAACAGAGGTAACATTTTGAATTGAATATGGTTCTTCTGTTGTGAAGAGTCATACTCGACTCAAAACGTTAATTCTGTTTCTCTGCAAATGCTGCCAGAGCTGTTTTTCCAGTGCTTTGTTTTTATTTCAGATTTCCAGCATCTGCCGTGCTTTGCTGTTATTCACTATCTCCTGACATGTAGGTGTCAGATAGGAGAGGATTTGGATTGGCAACATGGCCAAACAATATGCAATCATTCAGTTAAGGCACATATACGAAGAATGACATTTGAGCAAGAAGCCAAATGATGGAAAAATGGTTGCAGGGTGAATGGGTTAATGGAATTAAAACCATTTTCCTATGTGGAGGATAAACAGCATGAGTACATCAGGCCGAATGGTCTGTTTACTTTGGTTGCAGCAAAACCTCCAGCTGCCACCTCAGGTTTAAGCCAGAAGGTGCCATATTGTTATGCATTGCTCGAACCCAAACTCACTTTCTGCCTTTGCCCCCACATCCATAAATTATCATACTGATTTCATTTTAACCACTGCCTGCCTCTCTCTACTTCTTCCTATCTGTCCCAAAAACCTCCTAATCTACGTCCTTATCACTTGAAACTGGGGAGCCCAACAAATACAGCTTCATTTTCCACCACTCTTAAGCTCTATATTTTTTTCAAAATAAAAAGAGAATTACCTGGAAAAACTCAGCAGGTCTGGCAGCATCGGCAGAGAAGAAAAGAGTTGACGTTTCAAGTCCTCATGACCCTTCAACAGTTTTGTTTTGGATTTTCAGCATCCGCAGTTTTTTGTTTTTATCTCTTTTTTTCCTCATCTACAAAGATCATTGACCTCACCTTCAGATTCCTCCACAGCTTCACCCTTTTCTCCACTCCGCAGTTTCCTAAAGCACATGTTAATTCAAACACCCTCCGCTTAGATGACCTACATCTTGCTTCCAATTCTCTCTACTTTATATTGGTCATTCCTAAATCCAAACAAGCTCCCTCAGCACCTCTTCTGCATCATCTCACTTTGCCATCCATAATCTCCGAAAAGGTACTTTGCTTTGTCTGTACTTCTAACACCTCCTAATTCCTGTTTTCCTTTTCCTGTTTCCAGATCATTATCTATTATCATGTAACGGTACCCTGGAAAGTATCTCCCTTTATGCTTCGGGTACATAGAAATACGCCTGGTGCTGTTTAATAAAATATATTGGTAGTACAAACTGTGCAATTTAATTAATAGCTGGAGACACTACATAGTCCAGAGGTGAAGAAGTTTAAACCAATAGAGTTACATCTGAAGTAGAATAAGAGTTATCTCAGAGTACGAAATAAGTGTGGATGATGTTAAACACAACGAACTCCAGTCTTATTAAGGTTTGCCAAGTAACCGGAAAATATAAATGGTTGTTCTAAATCAATATCCACTTAACCATCACAAAGTACAGTGGTTCAGAGACCCACTACGCCTTTATCCAATTATTTTGAATACATTCCACTCACAACCACTATGTAGGCAACAGTGGACATCTGCAGCACAATGGCTATGGTCTAGACCACACCTCAGTTGCATTCCAAATCAAGTTTAATTTACAAGGCTTACATGGAATATCCCTGCAAAATTACACAATGTAGTTTACTGGCTACGGTACATTTCACATAAAACTGCTCGCTGAAAAGATAATTCATCTCAAAAACAAACATAAATCATACTTTAAAACTAGTATAGAACACGTTTGAATAAATTAAATTCTGATCAAGCTTTCAGAACAAATCCAATAAAAACTTAATTATATGAAAATGCAATGGAGAAAAAAAATCAACAAAATCAGCATTTCCTCAGCAAACCTTCAGCTTGAAACACCAAAACTTATGGCATTAAGAAAAGCCTTCCTAAATTTTGAAAAACCTTTTCAACATTTAATTTTCAGCTTTCAAAATAATTATCAGATAAAAGGTGCTCTGTTTCTTGATTAAATCTTTGGTTTACAAAAAATGTTTGAGTTGATCAACATGAGAAATGTTATTTGTCAGCTTTAAGCAGGTTCAAACATAAGGACATATGAAATAGGAGCAGGCAACATTCCCGCTAATTTTTTTTTGAATGCGTGTGAGATTCAAGTATGTGGCCCCTTTAATTTTTTTTGTGCAGCTGTGGTGCACGTTAATTTCAAGAGGTGGACTTGTGCACGTCCTGTGTTGGGACTTCCGGTTTGTTGCATGGCTGTACAGCTTAGAGGAAACATTGGGAGCAGGAGGAGGTCATACAGCCCCTCAAGTCTGCTCTGCCATGCAATAAGATCATGGTTGACCTTCAATCACAACTCAATTTTCCCACCCAATCCCCATATCTCTCAATTCCCCAAGAGTCTAAAAATCTATCAGCTTATCAATTTCACAGGTACATCATAAGTGATAGGTATATCACAACCAGATCCAGAATAAGGTCTCCTCTATTCTTCCCTCACAATACCTCTCATTCGTAATACCTGCAATGAAACGTTGTACAAGAACAGAATTACCTGGAAAAACTCAGCAGGTCTGGCAGCATCGGCGGAGAAGAAAAGAGTTGACTTTTCGAGTCCTCATGACCCTTCAATAGGAAATGCTGTGTTGTATTTCCATTTCCCTTAATGGCCATTCTGTAGACCCCCTAGTCCATGCCTGCACAGAACGTATTGCAGGTCGAAACAGACTGATCTTCCTCACAAAGATTTCCATTCCAGCAGTCTGAACCGGATTTGAAAGTAGAATCAAGAAGTACAAGACTAACACAACACTAACTGTTAGTTTCGCCCACCCCGTGACATTTGTGCTATCAAGTAACTTATCAAAGTGGGAAAAAGTAAAAAAACAAAATCAGGTAATTTTATGTGACATTTGTAAAGATGCCCCAAATGCATTGGAAATCTCCATTACATCCTTGTTAAAAACAAAATGTTCTTGATTTGACTCTAGCTATTTGCTGAATCTTGAAGAGATCAGATTTGAAGATTTTGATCAAATTGTCAACATAACAATATGTCTCAAAAAAAAATCAAGGCTCATCTGCACCTCAATTCAATTTTCCTGCATACCTTTACCTAACAAAACAAAAATAAACCACCTCGAGTCTTGAAAGCTTCAAATGACGTAGCATCCACAGGCCTTTTGTGAAAAAATGCTTCCCAATTTAATTTCTGAATGGCCTAGTGCCAATTTTAAGACTATTAGATAGGGAGACTGTTTTAAGTTTCTAAGTGCTATGGCAAAAGAACTCAGGCACAAACTAAAATTGAAGAAGGAAACATAAGGGACCTACAGGTATCAAGGAACTGAAAGATGAGAAATAAAAAAGGAGCTTGAGGAGGGTAATTCAAGAAAATAGCATAAAACAGTAAAGTATTTCACAAATATATCAGGAAGAACATCATCAAGTAATATTTGGGAGATCCTGAAAGTAAAAATAGTGAGTTAACTTAAGGATAAATGGAAATCAACAGACTACTTAAGTATTTTGTTTCAGCATTTACAAAAGACAAGCACAGTAGGGATGTGTTAAAAGATGAGAATTATATTTTAAAAATATAGTAAACCAATGGAGGAAAAATTCCTGGAACTGAAGGAACACTTCTTCCTGAGGAAGAAATAGCAGAGATTCTAGAAATTATATACTTTAGTGTTCCACTAAGGCTTGAGGACTGGAGAGTGGGCAATCTCGTATCCATTTTCAAAAAGAGAGACAGAAAAAGCCAGGGTAATTATAGGCCAGTTGGTTTAACATCTGTGATAGGGGAATATTAGAATCTTTAATTAAAGATAAAATTACAAAATGTCCAGATGATGGAGAAAATAATTAGAAACAGCCAATATGGATTTAAAAAAGGAAGATGGTGCTTGACAAACCTAATAGAATTATTTAAGGCTATATCTGATATGAAGGATGGGGGACATGCAGTTGATCTGGTATACATGGACTTTTACAAAACCTATGACAAGGTGCACATGCAAGCTGAAGATTAACTACTCATGTGGAGAATAAACACCAATGCTGACTGGTTGGACTAAAGGGCAAGTGTTCATGTTGTAATTTCTATTAAATTTTGTGTGTAGAAGTCAGAATTTTGTCCAGACAAGCAAATACTCGCTCAAAATAGGACCAGTCAATTACACTAACCCTAATTGCAAATTCTGATCCAAGTTCAAAGTAACAAAGATTGCAGATTGGTTCTGAATTTATGGGATTAGGTGCTCCTAGGGCATGTTGTCCAATACATTAACCATTAGACACATTTGGCTAATTGTAAATCCAGATGTTGTTAATTGATAAGTACTGATAAGGAAATTGAAGAATGAGTAAGAGAGACCATTGTTAGGCATATGATCTCAACACTCACTTCCACAGCGCATGTGTACATTCAGTTTTCTGGTGTTTGTTGGTAAAATGGTGAGACAATAAAGTGTGCATGTGAGAGTGCTTTGCTTTCTTGTTTCTGAATGGTAGTCGAGGTTTGCTAAGTAAATCACGTTTACTTATCTTGGGAGTGTATGCAAAGTGTTTTCTACTAATATCAGTGCATGTGGCTAACCTGTGGTTAAATCAGCAGTTTCTACTTTACAACACTGCTTGTACAACAGGAAGTACAACAACAAAATTACAATTAAAAAACTGAATATTCAACACTGTAGATTTGGATTTGATTTTGGTACTTAGTAACACTAAAGAACAAAATTCTTCCACATTAGCTGTCAAAAAGGTATCTAAACCAGAATTTAAACTATCATGCTACTTCATGTATTTCTTACCATTTCTATCATAGAAATGATCAAACTCAACATGAAGAGTCTGAAATTAACTTGCTTATTACTCTCTTTCAAATGCGTATGTACACAGACCTTCCTATCTAGTATCTCAGGTTTAGGCTGTCTGGAACACTCCATGAATAAACAAATTACAGCCTACTTTATATCAATAAAACAGCAATATTGTAAAGTACATAGAATTCTGTATTCAGGTTAACAATGCATTTGGGGGACTGTTGGATTCCACTGTGTATTGCACAGGAGCCAGATTAAACTGTAACCCTGGATCTTTAAGCACAAAAAGTAACTCAACTTGCATCATTCAGTGAGCACATCTTAAAAAAATTGGTCAGTTTTGTGCTGTCACAATGAAAATATTTCATTTCATATGTCAAGCCTCTATTCTTAAAAATTGAACAACTCGACCGAACAGACATATGTTGTACTGGTGCACTTCATGTTCGCCACAGAAGCAGGTAATTTAACAGGCCTTGCTCTAAAGTTAAATGCACCAGTTTCAGCACTTTACAGTTTAATAGTTTCCTCCATGTGGAAGAAAGCCAACATTCCCTGCTCCCACAGATAAAATGAACCCTGATTTATAATCATATTTATTTTCAGTTGCTTCAGTGTCTTCGCCAAAGCATTGAAAATGGCTGAAATTTTTCACAGAGTGTTTGGGAGGCCACCCAGATGCTTTGCACCATAAAATTATTTTCTCCAACAGCCACATTAAGCAGGTATACATGCAAAATGTGCTAGCAGTTGAGGCAATTTCCATTGCTCTTCCAGCTAATTGTGCATTATTTGGAAAAAGCCCACCACCTTTTTTTAAAAAACTAGCCAAAAAAATCCTAACAAGCATACCCATTATGTTATCAACTAGAAGCAATTAATTCGGCAATCGTACTAAGATATTCATCAACTTTCTTGAAGCATTAGCTGCAGAACAATTCTTAGCGATTTTGCACAATCTTATGAATTTCATATGGTTTTTGGTTGGAGCTTGAGCCAGAACAGTTACCGAGGGTTTATTGATCCTTTAACACAGTTCTCAATTCTCTCAATTTTGTTGTGGAAAACACCTCTCAAGTTGAGTTCGTTAGTTCACAGAACCTGTAAATTTGTAAACCACCACCAGACCTTACATTGGAAGATACCACGGGGAGGGGATGGATGAGATACGCAAGTGAGTGAACCACAGTATAACAGAGGGGGTGGCCTCATTGAGATGCTTAATGGGGAGGGGAAGGAAACATGAGTTTGGTGGTGGCATCACGTTGGAGGTGCCAGATACCCTGGAGGATATGAAAGTGGATGAGGTGGAAGGTGAGCACAATGAAAATCCTATTAAGGTTCTGGGAGGGAGGAGAAGGGGTGAAAGAGATGGAACAAACTTTCTTCATCATAGAACCTTCCCATGCAAGTGGACGAGGTGCAAAATATGCCCTTTCACCTCCTCCATTGCCATCGTCCAGTTCTCCAAACGCTCCCTTTGGGTAAATCAGCAATTTACTTGACATCTTTCAATTTAGTATGTTGTATTTGCTGCTCATGATGGGGTCTCTTCTACACTGAGATGATATTCAGATTAGATGACTGCCCTGTGGAACACCTCTGTTCTGTCTGTGTGTATGGAGTGAGAGGTTATGGTTACTTGGCATTTTAATTCTCCACTTTGACCTCTCTGTCCTCAACATAAGCACGATGAACAGCACCTCATGTTTTGATTAGGCACTTCCAGGCTCAACAAGAATTCAACAATTTCAGGTCATAACTTCTGCTCCCATTTTTTTAGGACAGCCGCTGTTAATGATGATTCTGCTACTCCCATTTACACCTCCTCTAGACCAATCTTTTGTTTCTTTCCTTGTCCCATGAACATCTCCTTTGCCTTGCACTGTCATCCCTTTTGTCACTGCCTTCCACCTGATCACAGTCCTTTCCTTTTGTTCTTTCCCTCTCCCTCTTACCCCGCTCCTGCACTTGCTTAAATTCTGTTATATCTCTAACTATTTCAGATCTGACGAAAGGTTAGCAATCTGAAACACCAACTGTTTCGCTCCACAGATGCTGCCAGGCCTGCTCCTTGTAGCACAAATCAGAAGAAACTTTTGAAAATTCTCAACACACAGCCAATTAACAACTCAACATAACCAAGCAATTCAAACTGTGTAGAGAATTTAGGCACAAACAGGGGTGTAATGAACTTCCCAGAAAAGATTGTATCAAAACACAAATTCCAAAATAAAAATATAGGTACCTAACTTATTTGATAGCCAACTGATTTTTTTCAAGTAAAAGGCTTCATACAAAATCTTACACTGTACCTCTATTATTAATTAGAGCAATTACACCAATAAGTCATCTATATAAATGCTGTAAGTCACATCAGTGTTGCACAATTGTGTCAAATGCACATTTTTTTATAGAAAAGTTTTTGATGAAATTCCCTGAATGCAGTATCTCCGTAGCAACTAAATAAAACATAGCCATATTTGTCAATGAATACTGCCTCAATCAATCCAGTGAAAGTTCCATTTGTAAATATACAACATGAGCTAAGTAAGGAAGATGCATACATAAGAACACACATTTGGAGCAGGCTATTTGGGCCTTCAATCTTGTCCAACCAGTCAACAAGATCCATCTCCACAATGCTTAATTTCCTTAATACCAAAAAACCTATCAACCTCTGTCTTGAATATATTGAATGACTGAGCAACAACAGCTCCCTGAGCAGAGAATTCCAAAACTTAACAAACCTGAGTGAAGAAACCGTTCCACATTTCGGTCCTAAATGGCCAACCCCTTATTCTAAAACTGTGATCTCGTGTTCTAGGTTTCCCAGCCAAGGGATACATTTTCTCAGTATCTTTGCAGTCAAGGGCTATAGCATCAGCTATCAAGCATCTTCATTTCACCGAAGATAGCATATACCAATCATAATGCATATCGGAGAACGATTGTAAAATAACAATCAGGGCATTTATTAAAATGAAAACAGTAGTAACATATTTTGAATACCCTATCTGTAGGTAGCAATGCTATAATGAAAGAGGCTACAACAGCAGCACTGTTGCAATACTTTTTCCAAGGCACATTGTGACTTTGAAAACAAAGTTCTAAAATCTGCATAAATTTCCAATCTTCCACTTCAAATTTTATAATTATGAAAGTGAAATTACAATATATACTCAAGATATTTACTGGAAAATTGCCAAACAGTTCTGCAACATTATGTAAAGACTTCAAGCATTCTATATAATTTATTTACCAAGACTAGTATAGATCAAATATTACCCATTCATTTGAAACGGTCAACAAAACCTCAACACACTAAGAAATCATACTGAACAGTCTCCAAATCAAGCCATTGGGAAATTTAGACCAACCTGCCAGGCTTCTGTGTGCCCAATATGCTCACCTCAGATACACATCCCATTTACTTAACACCAATGAATTAACGTGCAGATGCACACAAAGGTACTGTTTAACTAGCTAAAAAGTTGCAGCTTTCCAACAAGTGTTCATTTAACAAGGACCACTTTGCCCATTGGGCTATTTCACACTGGGTTATTTGCTGCTAAGTGGGAAGAATCCCAGGACCCAATGATAGGTCCAATCCTTTAGGAACCATGAATAAACCAGGTTGGCTGGTCAAATTAACAATAACCTGGGATGATGCAGATCTAATTGATTCTAGTAACAGATTGTCAAACTTAACACCAAAGGTTCAATTTATTTCAAGCTTCCGGCCATCTTGGAGCTACCTCAACGCCGAAGAGACCTTACCTCCCCAACACAACCACTACCCCCTCCCAGGAGGAGAAAAATCAGTCTAATAGGGATCATATAAAATGAAAACAGGGAGAATAAAATATGCAAAAATCAAACAAATATAGAAAAGTTTAGTATATAGTTTAATGTAGGCCCACAAAAGGACCAGGGAAAGAGATTCTATAACTTTGAATTAACAGTACTTAAGCACACTGTTAAAATGACTAATATTTTCAGCAACTTCTATAAAAATGTCTCCTGAAATTATTCTAATTACAAAACAAAAAAAAGCACAGAACATTAAATTAAAATTGCAAACTATTAAATCACTTGCTGCTATATGTTTAACATATAAATTCAACGTACATCTCTGCTCACAAATGTTTGAAAATGCTATAAAAGTTTTTAGGTTAAAAAATATACATAGTATCAGAATCTTTCCTTTTCCGAGAAAAAGCATTTTCATATTAAGGTATCATCTAAACAATTACACTGTGAAATGATAATATATATCCACACAGTAAGTCACCATGTACATCAGCTCTAGCATTCTGAGCATTTAGATTTTTTAAACATTAAATCCCTGGAGTTTTGTAATAAAAATGTAATACTGGAGTGAGAGATGACAAAACTGCTTAATGTTTAAATCCTTCAACTCCAGATGCTTCTTTAGGGTTGAAATTCTATGTATTGTAATCCACATCCTACTGGGCCTATAAATATACAAAATATGAAAAATCACAAACATGACGGTATCTTAACTACCAGTCGATTCACATTTTTAATACAGAGGAAAAACGCATACCAAATTGCAGATCCTACTGCAAACCTCCTCCAGATATTCCAAACGTGAACACATTTTTGCATCAGGATAGAACAACCGTTCTTATTACTGCGGGGTTGGTACCCACAAGAGCTGAAGTTGGACTGTTGTAAACAGCAGTCACGCATGGCCGTGGCCTGCAACGTAGCATCATCATCATCAGCAGCAGCAGCAAAGAGGGGGCGGATAAATAGAAGCCTTTAAACCAGATTAAACCCCATTTTCAAGAGCCAACAACGTCCCTCTTCTCCGAAATATACATGAAAAAATTAACCCCAAACTCCCAACTCCAATAAGACTGCATTATTAACACAGAGAAATATTTATATATTACAGTGTAAAATTTACACTTAATTTAAAATAGGATCTTTCTTTTTTATAAAAAATGAGGCTGGAATTGCTTTGCAACCACTTACCTTCAACTCTCCCCTCTCCAAAGCTTTCGTTTCAAAAAAAGTCAAAAACAAAGGGTAATAAAGGGCTGAAATGGCACTTAAAAGGCTGCTGGCCAGGCCCGGGAGGTCGGCTGGTTGTTAAGGGAGGTATCCAGGAAGTTTTTCAGACGCTCGGGATGTATCCGGTTGGGAATGTGGACTCATAATAACAAAAAAAGAGAAACGGCGGTTTTATTTCTGGAGACTTTGCGGGAGCTTTACACAGAAACACAGAGAGAGGGAGGGGGGTTGGAAGGGAGAGAGAGATAGACAGAAGCAGAGAGGGAGAGGGGCAAGAGAGAACGAGAGGAGAAAAAAAACCTGCAGCTGAAAATACCCGGTGCACTGCGCATGTGCCAAGACGGAGATTACCCAGAGTGCTCCGGGGGGAGAGGGAGGCGTTGCTCACCGAGTGACGGTGGAGGTGGGAGGTCACTGGGGGGTCAGAGGGCAAAGGGCGGTGGGCGGGATTAAATAAGGGCGCTTGTGTGACACCTGAGTGACTGTAGGAGTGAGCGGGCCCTGCTCAGGTAGGTGTAGCCTGCGCTCTGGGTTTTAAATATTGGCGAATTCCGATTATATATACGCAACCGGTAATTTTCTTTATATATATTTTTATGTATGTTTATAAATTTAGAAATCTGAGATGCTAGTCAATATTGTGGGCATATTTTCTGTTTTAAATTCTCCTCTCCCATTCTCAGGCGCCTGCTGTGAATTCTCAGCATTTTTTTTTGAATCGTTATCGGCTTTTTAAAACGTCCTTGATGCTGCTCAGCTTGGAGGCGGCGGTTTGGTTTGATCCATCACAAGGATTTCCTTAAGGATTTGTATTGCATATCTCTCTCTTTTCTCCCCACCCCCCCTCCGAAGTCAATGCAAATTTTCAGCTTTTTACTAACATGCCGGTTTGGGTTTGTCTTTCTTTTTTGGAGGGGAGGAGAATCTGAGGGAAGGATCGATTTGAAACCTCCAATTGTTTCCCCCTTTCTTTGCGGACGCTGTCTGACTTGCTAGTGTTTCCATCATTTTATGGTTCGTTTCCCCCCCCCCCCCACCCCCGCCGTGTCGATAAACACAAGATTTATTCCACGAGGCAGTGATTGTGCTGAGCAAAGTATTCACGAGTTAAGGTTTTATTTTCTGGTTGCACGATTTGTCACCAGTGTATCAAATGCCCCTTTCGATGGGGCAGGTTTCAAGGATTCCGCGCCAGCGGCTTTATTTTTCTCCATATGGTGGTTGCCAAGCTAAGCTCTTTCCCCAACGAAGGTGTCGCCGGTTAGTGCTGTGTTCTGAAGACTGATTTCCGGCCACTGCCTACCATCGGTATATTTCTACTCCTATATTGTACAAACCACAGTCTGGTGGAGTAATTAAAGATCATGACAGCTGATCAATGAAAAAGGTGCTTAGTAGCTCAACAGCGGAGCTCCCTGAAATTTGTCTGCAGAACCGCAATATTTTTGCCCCGTGTCATCAATAATCTATTACGGTATCGAGGCTAAATTTATTCCCTTTATAAAGGAAAGGAGTTGTCTGATCAAAGCTCAGGACGTCCTAAAGCGTTTCATATTCATTTTTGGCTAGGCAAAGTAATTAAAGAGACGTTATAACTCGGTAGTCCTGAGTGCAAATTATGTTACCAATGCAAAGTTTTATAAAACTATGTTTTGGGAATGTCTCTTTAATTCAAGATAAAATGAGGTAGTGAAGAGAGTCATAGGAATTCTGCCCAGCAACAAGCCTGGGGGCAGAGGGGCCCAAGTCAAGAGCGACAAAGAGCAAGTGAAAAACGACTGTGGGCAGATTTTTTTCTGCCTGAAATCTCAGATAGAGAGAGGTCTCTGAGACAAAGATCTGCAGCTAGTGTGGTCAGCAAAGAGGAGAGTGTGTCGTTCTGTGGACTACCAAGCAGAATGCATCCTGTGGCAATCTAAGACCATAAGACGGAGCACAAGTAGCCCATTTGAACCATTGAGTCTGCTCCACCATTCAATAAGATCAGGGCTGATCTGATAATCCTCAAACCCACTTTCCTGCCTTTTCTGACATTAACTGGCTTAGTCATAGAGTGATAGATTTAGAGGAAGTGGGATTCTTAAAATGCATCCAGGAGAGCTTTTTAAGCCCGTATGTAGAAGGTCCATCAAGAGAGAGGGTGGTCCTGGGCTTAATTTTAGGGAATGAAGCTGGGCAAGTGGTAGAGGTATCGGTGGGGGAGCATTTTGCAGATAGGGATCATAACTCTGTTAGATTTAAGGTTGTTATGGAAAAGGACAAGGATGGTCCAGGAACCAGAGTTCTAAATTGGGGAAGGCTGATTTTTAATAAGATCAAATATGATTTGGCCAGATATGATTGAGAGCAGATACATTTCAGACTCATTCAAGAAGCAAATAGGGAGAGTACAGGGCCAACATATTGCAGTAAAGACAAAGGGTGGGACCAACAAACCCAGGGAACCCTGGATGTCAAGGGATATACAGGATTGGATAAAGAGAAAAAGGAAGGCTTATAGCAGATAACAAGGGCAGAAAACAACAGAAGCCCTAGAGGAGTATAGAATGTGTAGAGGGGAACATAAAAAGGAAATTAGGAGAGCAAAAAGGGGTATGAAAAAACATTGGCAGGTAAAATAAAGGAAAATCTAAAGTTATTTTACAAGTACATTAACAGTAAGAAGATAACTTGGGAAAGAATAGGGCCCATTAAGAACCATAGTGGTAATTTGCGTGTGGAGCCGGAGGAAGTAGATAGGGCTCTAAATGAATACTTTTTTGTGTTGGTGTTGACAAGTGAAAGGGATGACGTGGGTATGGAAATCAGGCAGATATAATAAAGAAATTAGCATAGAAAGGGAGGAGGTTCTAACTGATTTGGTAGGCTTAAAAGTAGGTAAATCTCCAGGCCCGGATGAAATGTATCCCATGCTGTTGAGTGAGGCCAGGGAGGTGATAGCAGGGGCACTGACAATAATTTTCAATACCTCTCTGACCACAGGAGAGGTGCTGAAGGACAGCCAATGTGGTACCATTATTCCACAAGGGAGGAAGGGATAAACCAGGGAACCACAGGCCAGTCAGTCTAACCTCCAGTGGTGGGGAAACTATTGGAAGCAATTCTGAGAGACAGAATTAATCTACAGTTGGAGAGGCAGGGATTAAAAAAGGACAGTCAGCATGGTTTTGTTAAGGGGAGGTGATGTCTGACCAATTCGATTGAATTTTTTGAAGAAGTGACCAGATGTGTAGATGAGGGCAATGCATTTGACGTAGCCTACTTGGACTTTAGCAAGGCTTTTGGTAAGGTCCGGCATGGGAGACTGATAATGAAGGTAAGAGCCCATGGGATCCAAGGCAATTTGGCAAATTGGATCCAGAATTGACTGAGTGGCAGGAAGCAGAGGGTTATGGTCGAGGGGTGTTTTTGTGAACGGATGCCTATGTCCATTGGGGTTCCACAGGGATTGGTTGCTTGCTGTTTGTGGTATATATAAATGATTTAGACTTGAATATAGGAGGGTTGATCAGTAAGTTCGTGGATGATACGAAAATTGGTGGAGTGGTAAATAGTGAGGAGGATAGCCTTAGAATACAGGAGGAAATAGATGGGCTGATCAGTGGCAAATGGAATTTAATCTGGATAAGTGTGAGGTGATGCATTTGGGCAAGACAAACCAGGCACGGGAATACACGACAAATGGTAGGACCCTGGGAAGTACCGAGGATTGGAGGGACCTTGGTGTGCATGTCCACCGGTCCCTTAAGGTAGAGGGACAGGTAGATAAGGTGGTTAAGAAGGTATATGGGATACTTGTCTTTATTAGCCGAGGCATAGAATATCAGAGCAGGGAGGTTATGCTGGAACTGTATAAAACACTGGTTCAGCCACAGCTAGAGTATTGTGTGCAGTTCTGGAATCCACATTATAGGAAGGGTGTGATTGTACTAGAGAGAGTGCAGAGGAGATTTACCAGAATGTTGCCTGGGCTGGAAAGTTTTAGTTATGAGGAGAGATTGGATAGAGTGGGGTTATTTTCCTTGGAACAGAGGAGATTGAGGGGGACATGATTGAGGTGTGCAAAATTATGAGAGGCATAGATAGGGTCGAGAGGAAGGAACCTTTCTTCTAAGTGGAGGGATCAATAACCAGGGGGCATAGATTTAAGGTGAGGGGATGTGAGGAAGAATTCACCCAGAGGGTGGTGGGAATCTGGAACTCACTGCCTGAAAGGGTGGTAGAGGCAGAAATCCTCATAACATTTAAGAAGTATTTGGATGTGCACTTGCAATGCCATAGCATACAAGGCTATGGGCCTAGTGCTGGAAAACGGGATTAGAATAGTTAGGTTCTTGTTTGACCAGCGCAGACTCGATGGGCTGAAGGCCTTTTTCTGTGTTGTAGACCTCTGACTCTTTCCCCCATAACCCTTGATTCCCTTACTGATTAAAAATCTGTCTATCTCAGCCTTAAATACACTTAACCATCTAGCCTCTACAGCCCTCTGTGGTAAAGAATTCCACAGATTAACAATCCTCTGAGAGAAGAAACTCCTCCTCATCTCTGTCTGAAATGGGTGAGATTATGCTCTCTGATCCCAGACTCACCCACAAGGGGAAACAACCTCTCAGCATCTACCCTGTCAAGTCCCTTAAGGATCTTACGTGTTTCAATAAGGTTGCCTCTCATTCTTCTAAACTCCAGCGAGTACAGGGTCACCCTCTCCTCATAAGAAAATCCCTCCATATCTGGAATCAACCTAGTGAACCTTCTCTGAACTGCCTCCAATGCTAGCATAGCTTTCCTTAGATAAGGGGACGAAAACTGTTCATAGCATTCCAGGTGTGGTCTAACTGGTTCCTTGAATCTGAAGATTTGCCCTGGCATGGTCAGAGGGTGAAATAATTGCCAGAATGGGCTTTACTGCTAGTATTTGATGCTGGACTTCTCCGGAAACTAAAAAGAGCCTTCTGATTGTCACTCAATGTTATGACTCGGTGAAGTGAACCTGTTGGAAGCTGAGAGTGACGTCGGATTAGTTCCTGTAAAAACTGCAATTCTGCGGAGGCAATGAAGTATAACTGTGGCATGGGGTTTTCGGTCATGTTGAAGAGGGAATAACTTTTCTGTAGTTTAGTTTAATAGTTGCTTACTAGATGTTGATTAGTTGAAGTTGCTTTTGATTTTTGCTACAGTAAAAGTCTTAAAACTTGACATCTTGCAGTGCAATTGGTATCATTTCCATAAAGTGAATCTTCTTAAAAATTAACTACAATCCCAATAGAATTACCACCACTCTCGTCAATGTGAAGCATTTGAACTGAGTTGATCATGTTGATTCTTTTTAACTTTTTTCTTTACAGTTTATGAAATTTTTTAATCATGAGCAAAAGAAAATCTAAGGACAACAGCTTTTCTCTGAGTGAATGCATTGCTAAGGTTTGTATTTGCATTTAAATTATATGATCATTAATTTGATACTGAATTCTTACAATCAGGTGAGCACCTTTTTTTCTTTATTATTGCTGTTATCTTTTTCTAGTTGTCTTTGTGTTACCATAAGGACATGGTCCTGTTCTGAAAGTTGTGGTTAAGAATTATCCCACCCCCAAACAAATACATTGCGAACCTCTAATGTGATATAATAATAACATTACACTGCAAGAGAATGTTTAAAGGAAGGATCTTCATTTAGATTGCATCTCTCATGCCCTGTGAGTAATTGTTACGTAATCAAATGTGGTAGCTGGCTTGCACATTGAATATGGGTGGTGTTGGTTGAAGGATACACGTTGATTAAGACTCTGGATTAACTTGCCGGCTCTTATTCGCATAGTGCTGTGGGATCTTTTATGTTTACCTGAGATAGCAGATAGGGGCTTCGTGTAATGGTTCAGCACCAGATGGCACTTCCGACAATATAACACTTTCAGAATTTCAACCGGGATAATGTAAAATTTTGGAGTTGGTCTTGAGGCCGTGATCTTTTGACTCAGCGTGAGTGTTAGCTGAACCAAGCATCTGCCTGATGGTTTGATTTGGAGAAAGCAGCCAGTTCATTGAAAACAAATAGATTAATCTTGCGATGTTTTGATTGATCTTGATTGAAGGAAACTCATCCAAGTAAGTACTGCATTTTCCATTTGTATTATGTTCTTTTCCCGATCCTGCACTGTCCTAGCAGAAAAGGTTGAAATTCCACAGTGTTACCATGGGATGTATATTCTTATGAGCTTGAGCAATAGAAGATCAGCAGATAGATGTTTGCCAACAGGAGAAACATTCTACAACTGATACTAAGCATTAAATGGCAAGAGGAAATCGTCACTATAGAGATCATGTTATATGTTAGTATAGTTGGCATCAATGAACAGCATTAGTTAGTGATGCTGGAGAGAGACAGAGAGAGAGAGAGGTTCTGAAGCACATGTTCTCCTGTGAGTGTGAAGAATGGCAAATGGTCATGTGATAGGTGGAAAAGGAAGTATTATAAAGGCGTTATGAAAATATTCAAGATGTATTATTTCCCTACTGCCAAAGAGGAGACATGGCATTGGATTGGCTGCAGTGGTGTTTTTTTTTTTTAAGAATAAATGCCTGTGTGAGTTGAGCTTAAAACAAAAATAAGTAGCTGGTCAAAAAGCAGAGTGTGATAAACATAAACTGATTGGCCTGTAGTCATTATCGTGGAAAAACTATCAGAGATCATTGAGCAAGAGACATTCTCACTTGAAGCATGGATTAATAAGAGACAGCCAGCATGGACTTGTTCATTGCAAATCATGTCTCGTGATTGAGTTAATTCAAGTAATAGAGGGTTGATGAAGAAAAGTGTTGCTGTAGGTCATGTGAATAATAGCTTTTAGAAAGGCATTTGATAAAGTACTGTTATCATGTGGCAGATATGTGCCAGGCAGATCAAATCCACAAGGGAAACCTGGCCATGCTATCATAGCGGTTTTGCAATTTGTATTTTTTATGAGAAGATGTGTGCATTGAATTCAGAAGTCATGAGTTCACCAAGACCTTTGGAGGTTTTAAAAATTAAAGTAAAATATTTATAACAAAGGAAAAGATTTCAAGTACATACATAAGACTACAATTACTTAATATTATAACAAATCCTAAAATTCCTAATTAATCTGACTCCCAGTTACACACAGCGCATCTCCTGCGCATCCGCCCTCAGGCCTTCTCCTCCCTCCCAGAAACATGATAGGCTCCCCCTTGTCCTCACTTATCACCCCACCAGCCTCTGCATTCAAAGGATCATCCTCCACCATTTCCGCCAACTCCAGCATGATGCCACCACCAAACACATCTTCCCTTCACCCCCAGGGCGGCATTCCGTAGGGATCGTTCCCTACGGGACACCCTGGTCCACTCCTCCATCACCCTGTACTCCTCAAACCCCACCTACGGCACCTCCCGATGCATATGCAAAAGATGCAACACCTGCCCCTTCACTTCCTCTCTCCTCACCGTCCAAGGGCCCAAACACTCCTTTCAAGTGAAGCAGCATTTCACTTGCATTTCCCCCAACTTAGTCTACTGTATTCGTTCCTCCCAATGTGGTCTCCTCTACATTGGAGAGACCAAACGCAAACTGGGCGACCGCTTTGCAGAACATCTGCGGTCTGTCCGCAAGAAAGACCCAAACCTCTCTGTAGCTTGCCATTTTAACACTCCACCCTGCTCTCTTGCCCACATGTCTGTCCTTGGCTTGCTGCATTGTTCCAGTGAAGCTCAACGCAAACTGGAGGAACAGCACCTCATTTTCTGACTAGGCACTTTACAGCCTTCCAGACTAAATATTGAATTCAACAACTTTAGATCTTGAACTCCTTCCTCCATCCCCATCCCCTTTCCGTTTCTTCCCCCTTTCTTTTTTTTCCCAATAATTTATATAGATTTTTCTTTTCCCACCTATTTCCATTGTTTTTAAATCTATACCTCTTAGGCCCTGTTAGTACTATTCCAACCCACCCCCACTAGAGCTGTACCTATCTTGTGTCCTGCCATCCATTCTTAATTAGCACATTCTTTTAGATAATATCACCACTTTCAACACCTCTTTGTACTGTTGTCTGTGACATCTTTTGATTATCTACTCCTATCACTGCTTGTTTGTCTCTACAACACCCCCCCCCCCCCCCCCCCCCCCCCCCCCCCCCCCCCAACCCACCTCTCCTAATTTTACTCAGTTCTGTTGATGGGTCATGAGGACTCGAAACGTCAACTTTGCTCCTCTCCGCCGATGCTGCCAGACGTGCTGAGTTTTTCCAGGTAATTCTGTTTTTGTTCCCAGTTACACACCCTCTCTTAAGGCAACAGTCCAAAGTAAATTTTAGATTTTTTTAAAAAGCAAGCTAACATGGTACCCACTTGACAGTGGAATTCTAAATGGCTTTCCCCAACTTCAGTTACTGGACACAACAGACCTATGCACAAATGGCTAGAGGCTTCTTCAAGGCTGTTTCACACGCTCCTGTTGGATCTTACATGGCCCCCAATACAGCCTTTCGTTTTCCTTTTATATATGTTTCTCTCTCTTTAATAAGTAAATTCCATTGTTCCATACATTTTTTATTTTATGGGAAAATACAGTTCCAAAAAAGTTCATGTTGCTGATATTGTCAGTAACCTTTTGGGAAAAAATAAACTCACTCCTTAGCCTTGCTTGTCTATTGTAAACAGACTAACATCCCTTTTGAAATCCAAACAATCCTTAAACTTATCTAAAAATGTAAATTTCTTTCACGCCTTACATGCTAAGCCAGTATCTATGTTTACTCATCAGCATTTCAACACATTTCTACACCTAGCTTCTTTATAATTTCAAGTTTGCAGTCTACCTGACTCCAATTGTAATTCAATTGCGCACACAGAACCATCTATACTCACACCCATAAACCTAATTTACAACAAGCTAGGAAAATATTATGCAAATTACAATACTTGTGTAACAGTAACTCATGACAAACTTACTCAAATATAAGCACATGGTATTGAAGGGGTAGTCGTAACTTAAATACAGAATTGGCTAAGGGATTGGTGGTGACATGTAGCGATGGACAGATTTTTTTCCTTCTGGAAAGAAGAACGCAGTGGGGCCTATTGGGGGAAACATTGGGAACATTTCTTTTTTGTATGTAATTTACCTGGACTTGGGGGTAAGAATTACAATTTTGAAGTTTGCAGATGATATAAAACTTGGCAATGTAAGTGGTGAGCACGATACTAGTGGAATTCAGGAGGACATTGGTAGACACATGGCAGTTTGATGCTGTCAGGTGTGGAGTAATGCACTATGAATGAAAAAAACAAAGCAAGACAATATAATGTAAATAGTACTATTTTGACGGAAGTGCTGAGTGGGGACCTGTGTGTGTATATTCACATGTTAGTTAAGAGAACTAATGGGGTACTTATGTGATACTAAATGTACGGCCTTTGTAAATAGGGGCATTGAGTACAACAACAAGAAATCATTGCAAGCCTTTACAAATATTTGCTTAGGCTTCAGCTGAACTATGATATACAATCTGGATGTGATACTTTAGGAAGAATGTTAAAGCTTTGGGGAGGGTGCAGAGGAGTTTACGAGGGGGAAGTATGAACATATGAATTAGGAGCAAGCCATTCAGCCTGCTCCGCCATTCAGTAAGTTATGGCTGACCTGATTATGGCCTCAGCTCTAATTTCCTGTGTACTCTACTTGCTGCAATTGTGGAGAATTAGTGAGACCACACTTGGAGTATTGTGTATAGTTTTGGTCTCTGTATCTAAGGAAGGGTGTCCTTGTCACAGAGGGAGTGCAACGGAGGTTCTCCAGATGAATCCCTGGGATAGCGCGACCCTCCTATGAGGAGAGATTGAAGGAACTGCCTGCATTCTCTAGGGTTTTGAAGAATAAGAGGTGATCTCATATAAATTTTTTACAGGGTAGATGTGGATAGGATGTTTCCCCTGGCTGGTGAGTCTAAAACCACGGGACACAATCTTAGAATAAGGGGCAGGCCATTTAAGACTGTGATAAGGAGGAATTTCTTCACTGAGGGTGGTGAATCTTTGGAATTTTCTACCCCAGAGGGCTGTGGAAGCTCAATCATTAAGCACCTCCAAGATAGAAATGAATAGATTTCTGCATGCTAATGACATCAATGGATATAGGGGTAGTGGGGGAAAAACGGTAGAGGTACATGATCAGCTATGATCTGTATAAATGATGGAGCATGCTTAATGGGCTGAGTGGTCTACTGCTGCTCAATTTTTCTATGGTTTCTATGTTCTGTGTACCCTTTGACTCTATCAGTTTAAAAAAAACTACCTAACTCAGTCTTAAAAATATTCAATGACATTGCCTCCACCACACGTTGGGGAAGAGAGTTCTAAAGACTCATAACCCTCTTGGAGAAAAAGTTTCTCCTTACCTCAGTCTTAAATGGCCAATCCTTTATGTTTAAACTGTGTTCCCTAGTTCTAGTCTCTCCTACAAGGGAAACATCCTTTCAGCATCCACCTTGTCAGGTCGCCTCAGAATCCTACTTGTTTCAATAAGATCACCTCTCATTTTTCTAAACTCCAATGGATACAGATCTAACTTTTCCTCACAAGATAACCACCTCCTCACCCCCATCCAAACATCCCTCACTCCAGGTATCAGTCATATGAACCTTCTCTGAACTGCTTCTAGTGCATTTATATCCTTCCTTAAATAAGGGGACCAAAACTGTACACAGTGCTCCAGATGAGGCCTCACCAACACCCCGTACAACTATAGCAAAACATCCCTACTTTTATAAAATCAAAATGCTGCAGATGCTGGAAACCTGAAATAAAAAGAGAAAATGGTGGGAAAATCTCAGCAGGTCTGGCAGGATCTGTGAAGAGAAAAAGAGTTGACATTTCAACTCCGATATGACTTCTTTGGAACAATCCTTACTTTGATGTTCCATTCCCCTTACAATAAATGACAACATTCTATTTGCCTTCCTAATGACTAGCTGTGGAGATTTTTTTTTTTTATATGTGGAGAGACTCGAGTGGCTGGGTTTTTCCTCAAAAGGGAAGATTAAGGGAGACCAAAAAGAGAGTTAAATTTGAGGAGTTTTGATGGAGCAAATAGGGAGAAACTGTTTCCTCTGGGAAATGGGTTGGTAATCAGAGATCATTCATTTAAAATAATTGTAAAAAAAGAGGAAATGAGGGGAGAAATTTCTTCACACCACAACAGTTGTTCAGATCTGAACAACTATGATCCGAAAGGGTGGTGGAATAAGATTCCACTGGAATTTTTTTAAGAAGGCAATCAGACAAGTACTTGAGGAGAACTAATTTGCAGACTTATGGGAAAAGTTGGTGTAGGATGAAACTGGACAGATCTTCCAAAAAGCCAGCACAGGCTCAAGATTCTGTGATTATAACTCAAACTTCAAATGGCAGTAGCAACAGGGTTCACTCTACTCATGACCAGTGCATGGAAACCCTTGAGCAGATTCGCTCAACATAAGAAACCTGTTCCCAACTATCAGTTCAGTTCACACTTCGGCAGCGAGACTGTAGATTGCTCCTGCAAATATGGTAGCTGCATGAACGATATACAGTACCATATTAAATGTGACATTGACCATTAATATATCAATACTACTTTGATACTTGAGTTTGTCGATGTGTAAGCCACACTTGTGGCTAGCTACAAAATGTGAACATTGCAACAGTACTTGTTACACATTTGTGTTTGCTGGGCAGAAAACATGGAAATTACACAGAGGCTTTTGTATCTATAAGAACATAAATCGGAGCAGGAGTAGGCCATTCAGCCCTTCAAGCCTGTCCTGCCATTCAATCTGCCCCAGGCTTCAGCTCCTCATATCCCTCAACTCACTGATATTTCAAAAATCTATGTACCTCCTCTTTAGGTACTTTCAGTGATCTAGCCTTCACAACTCTCGGATAGAGAATTCCAGACATTCACTACCCTTTGAGAGAAGAAATCCCTTTGCATCTGGTTTAAATGAGCGTCCCCTTATTCTGTAACTATGTCCCCTAGTTTGAGATTTCCCCCACTAGTGGCAACATCTTAACATCAACCCTGTCAAGTCCCCTCAAAATCTTGTACGTTTCAATAAAATCACCCCTCATGCTTGTAAACTCTAATGAATAAAGGCCTAACCTGTTTAGCCGTTCTTGATAAGTCAACCTCTTGATCCCAGAAATCAGCCTACTGAATCTCTTTTGAACTGCCTCCAATGCCAGTATATCCTTTCTTAAATTCAGGGACCAAAACTAGAAACAATACTCCAGGTGTGGCCTCACCAACACCTTGTACAGTTGTAACAAGACTTCCCTATTTTTAAACTCCAACCCATTAGCAATACAGGACAAAATTCATTTGCCGCCTCAATTACTTGCTGCACCTGCATGTTAACTTTGTTTCATGCACAAGAACACCCAGATCCCCCTGTGCTGTAATTTTTTGGAGAGCCTCCATTTAAATAACAATCTGCCTTTTGATTCTTCCTGCCAAAGTGCGTGACCTCCCACTTTCCTACATGAAACTCCATCGACCAAGTTTTCGCCCACTGCTTAACTGATGTCCCCTTGTGGCTCCAGAGTGTCGGTGTCAGTTGGCCAGATTTACAGTTTTGTGCTGTGAATCCATTCTCATTGTGAAGTTAAGTTGCCTGAAGTAATTCTTGGTCAACCCTTGAAGCCGTTGGAAATGTAAGAACAAGAGTAGGCCATTCAGATCCTCAAGCCTTTTGTGCTATTCAGTGAGATCATAGCTGATCCCTATCCTAATTCCATTCATTTACTTTGGTACCATATCCCTCAGTAGCCTTGGTTAGCAAAAATGCATTGGTGTCAATTAGTTGGTTTTATGAGAAAGCGTTCCACACTCCAATCACCCTTCGGTTCCTAATAACCTAAGTGGGCTGTCTCTAATTTTTGAGTTTATGTCCTCGTGTCCTAGACTCTCCCACTAATGGGAAGGTTTCTCTCTATATCTATGTTATCAAACCCTTTCAAAATCATAGCCTCAATTCAAATCACCCCTTTTGTATATTCCAGGGAATGCAAGCCTGGTTTATTTAATCTCTCTCTTCACAATTTAATCCTTGGAGTCCTGGTAACATTCTGGTGAATCTTTGCACTCATTTCAAGGCTAGTATATCCTTTAAGGTACAGTGCTCAGAACTGTACACAATATTCTCGCTTTGCATAGCTGTAACAAAACTTTTATACATTATAGCTTTTCTCCTGAGCGAAACCTTTGACCATCTTGGTCTAGTAAAGAAAGCTGAAAAGTCCTTGATCCAGACCTTCTACCTATTATTGATTATTTTGGAACGTAATTTTTATTTTAAAAAATATATAAAGTAAATTAGTTTTAACTGATCTGGCTTATTACTATTTTGAAATCTATGTTAACTTTGAACTGATTTTGAAAAATAGCACTAGTAATTATTATACATTTGGATTCACCATTGGTGGTTTGTAATTAGTGACTAAGTCGTGGCAAGCCAGGAAATTGCAACTCGGGAGCAAAAATCCAGACCCAAGTGTCTTTTGCATACGTGACAACTCTTCCCTGTTGATACTTTTCCTTGCATGGGTTTCCACGTGATTTCTGCTTCTTCCTCTTCTGTATGTATTGGTTTATTTTTTGGTCTATTCCCAACAATTTCTTCATAGTGTTTATTTTTCCCCTCCCTTCTGCTTTCTTACTTTTTTTGAATTTTGCTATAAATTTGACTGTCCGTGGATCTGCAATTTACTGTAGTGGCAAAGTTAATAGTGTTGCTTCTAAATACCCCGAAATTTGCAAGAAACAAGTTACTGGATTAGTTACATTGATCGCCATCCTTTTTGCAACTCAAGTTGAAAAGTTTCTTGAACGCTAACTGAACCTAACATAAAATGCTTGGCAAGACTGTTCTTAAATCTTGAAATTCCAAGTGCTCCTTGGCCTCATTTCTGTCCTTGTTTCCCACCCCACCCCCATCCTCACCCCAATTTTTCCCTTTGTCGAACCTTTTACTGCTGGTGCAAAAAAGAGGCATAACTTTTTTTCAGCTAGAAATCTCTGTTCCTGGAATTCTTATTAACTGTCAAATAATGAGAGGCTTTTGTTTTGAAGCTTTCTACTTCAAAATGAACATTGGCGCCTTGCAATGAAATTACATGAGTGTAAATGAATGAAACATTAGTTTTTGCTTTTGAGAAAATATGTAAGTTTATGTAATGCCTGTTATTAACAACATAATCTTCCTTGTTTCTCATTGGATTAACAGGTTCACTTGATATTAAGAGCACGATTCTGCCACCATCTCCCTGGTAAACTGTTTGGAGTAGAAGCTCAGTACAAGTAAGTGGTTTTTGTCTGAAACAGCAGTATCGTATAGTGCTTCACTGGCAAAGCTAGCATTTATTGCCCATCCTCAATTACCCTCAAAGGTGGTGGTGTTTAATACCTCGAACTACTTCAGTCCATGTTGTTTCTGTACACCCGTCTTGCTGCTTGGTAAGGAGCTCCAGGTTCTTGACTGAGCGACAGTGAAGAAAAACATTTCCATGTCAGGATGGTGTATGCCTCTGAGAGGAACTTTCAGGTGGCGTAGTCCCATGTATCTACTGCCCTTTTCCTTATAGGCAGTAGAGGTTGGGGCTTTTGGAAAGTGCAGTTGAAGAAAACTTGGTGAGTTGCTGCATTGCACCTTGTAGGTGGCATGTACTATTGCTACTGTGGGCTGGTGCTGGAGAGAGTGAATGATTAAGGTGGTGGATGTGTGAAAAACCTGTCCTCAATTTCCCTCTAATCCCTCCACTGATATTTACTTTATTTCTACTTTAACTCCATGCCTGCTGGGTATTGACCTCTCTACTAACAGAAATATGCCCTTCCTATCTATGCCCTTCCTATCTATTCTTTCTCTGCCCCTCATAATTTTGTACATCTCAACTAAATCTCTCCTCAACCTCCTCTGTAACAAAGGAAGTAGACCCGGGCTATCTGATCTTTCCTCAAATTCTTCATTCCTGGCAGCGTTGTTGTAAATCCTCTCTGTACCCTCTTTAGTGCAATTGTATCCTTTCTGTATTATGGTAACTAGAACTACACATGATACTCTACTGTGCCCTAACTAATATTTTATACAGTTCCAGTATAACCTTCTCATTCTTAGATTCTATGCCTCCAGCTAATAAAGTATTCCACATGCTTCTTCTACTGCCTTCTCTACCTGCCCTTCCGTCTTCAGGGATCTGTGAACATGCATTCCTGTATATTTCCAGAATTTTTTATTTTTAATCCGTTTGTACTTCTAACCATCATGCCAGTGACCTCCTACAGTAAATTCAAATGATCAGTTAGACATAACCTACCAGTTATAAATGCTAATTCTTGATCAGTTCAAACTGTGGCTCTGCCTCATGATAAATTGGTTTCAAGCAATGTTTCTATTTTGAAACATACATTTATTGTTTTGTGTAAGTACACAAATGTTGAAAAGCATTTAGCAGCATATGAAAATATGGAATTATGCAGCACATCCGCACAGATCAGGAAATCAAGTATACCACAAGGTTCAGTTATCTGTTCAGCATATTCTTAGTGCATATACATTTGATATGTGTTAGGAACATTGGAGTAGGCCATTTGGCACTTTGAGCCTGCTCCACCATTCAATAAGATCATGGCTGATCTGGTTGTGGTCTCAGCTTGACTTTCCTGTCTTTCCCCCATATTCCTTGACTCCCTTGCCTAACAAAAATCGGTCTAACTGTGTTGCTTTGCTGTTTTTCAGAAATTTGATGGATCTTCTAAAACAAACAGCGGTTTATGGGGAGAGCAATTCTGTCCTGATTGTTGGTCCCCGGGGAGCAGGAAAAACTATGGTATGTGTTTCTTGTGTAACTTGCTCTGTATTACAGTACTCTTGTTGAGGCAAAATGCTATGTCAAGTTTCAGGAGGTGGGGTTGGTGTGAAGCAATTATAGTCACTTTGGCTGTAGTAAGAAAGTATCATTGCCTTCAGTGACATTTAAATTTGCTTGCTTTTAATTGTTTTTTCTGCATTGAACCACTGGATGGATCAATGCAAAACCAGGGGAGGAAAATATATGCTCCTCTTGAGGCTGAAGAGGAAATATTTCAGCAGTTGAAATACTGAAGTACTGAACCTTTATTAAAATATAAGGTTCGGCTGGAAGAGATAGCCACAATAGGGATGGGTGAAACCATTAACGAATTTACAGGCTGGAATGAGAGTTTTTAAAGAGGATTCGGAGCTTTTATAAGCCCGAGACGACAGGTGATGGATGAGTTGGACGTGGTACATGATAAGATGTAGGAAACAGTTTTGGATGGGCTGATATTCATGTAGTGTACAGGACATGAGGCTGCGAGGAAAGCTTTGGAATATCAGAGTCTGCAGATCACTGTCAAGGATAAATATTTCAGCAGAGATGGGCTGAGGTGGAATGGACATTTGTTCTAGAGATCGTCTTAATGGAGAGGATATGGGATCAGGAGCTTGGCTTGAGGTAGACTAGGTTGTTATTAATTTGGTTATAACCTTGAGCGAGCATCTTTCTCTAGTTTCTCTCCTATGTGCCCCTCTCTGAGCTCAGCTTGGCTATGGAACAAACCTTCTGCTCCCTCAACCCTATTTGCACCAAACTGCTGGCCATCCAGCTTCCCTTCCTGTTAGCTGATAATATGAATAGTTCTCTGTCCTCTGGCACTGAGCCCTTTCCCTTCAAATTTGCCTGCATCACCCCCTGCTCAAAAGAAAAAACAGATTTGTACCTCTGCCACATAGTCTGTAAACAGAGGCGGCAAAAGAGTTGAGATGTGATGGTGTGAAGCTGGGTATTGTTATCAAGAACGTAAGAAGTAGGAGTCTGCTCCACCATTCAATACAATCTTGGCCGATCTTGGGCTTCAAATCTACTTTCTTGTCTGCTCCCATATTCCTTGATTTCCAAATTTGGTCTTCGTTGCACCTCTGCTTCAGGTATACAAATAGTCATTTGGTAGTGCAGAACTTAAATATTGCCGAAAAAAGGGACATGTCTAAACTTTTCGTCTTGCGCTCATCAGGACACTCACAAAAATACCAATATAAAGGGGAAAACATCAATTTTTACTGTGTGTGAAGAAATTACTGATTGGTTGGCAAGTGGCGTTGCCATGGAGAATGCCTCACTGATGAAGACTAACAGTTAACTGCCAAGTATTGTTTGAAATTTAAACCAGGCAGTTTGACCCTGATTGCTCAAGGCCTTGCCCTGAGGAATGAATCAGTGAATTGCTGTCATTTATTTGGTTTAGCTGAAACAGGTGCAATGTATGTATATACATATGAACGTATGTGTGAATTAGGAGCAGGAGTTTGCCACTCGGCCCCCTCAAGTCTGCTCCGCCATTCAATAAGATCATGGCTGATCTGAATGTAATCTCAACCCCACATTCCTGCCTACCCCCGATAACCTTTCACTCCCTCGTTAATTAAGACTCTATCTAGCTTTCCTTAAAAATATTCAAAGACTATGCTTCCACTGCCTTTTGAGGAAGAGAGTTCCAAAGATTTACAACCCTCTGAGAAAAAATTTTCTCCCCATCTGTCTTAAATGAGCGACCCCTAGTTTTTAAACTGTGACCCCTAGTTCTAGATTTTCCCACAAGAGGAAACATCCTCTCCACATCCACCCTGTCAAGGCCTCTCAGGATCTTAAAGGTTTCAATTAAGTTGCCTCTTACTCGTCTAAATTCCAGTGGATACAAACCTAACCTGTCCATTCTTTCCTCATCAGACAGCCCCACCATAAGACAGCCCATACCTGGTATTAAACTAGTAAACCTTCTCTGAACTGCTTCTAACGTGTTTACATCTTTCTGGCTGCAAAGAATAGGGCCCTGTGTAGTAATATATATGTAGCTTCCAGAACATGCAAATGCGGCACATTCCGTGTCCGACTGACAATCTCTGTGATTGCAACAAAGCTTCATACAATTGTAGCAAGACTACTTTTTTTCTTGTACTGTAATCCCCTTGCAATAAAAGCCAACATGCCATTTGCTTTCCTAATTGCTGTACCTGCAAGCTAACATCCTATTATCTTTGTACAAGTATACCCAAGTCCTTCTGAACATCAACATTTACAAGTTTTATGCTGTTTAAAAAAACATTCTGCTTTTCAATTCTTATGACTAAATTGAATAACCTCACACCTCCCCACATTGTACTCCATCTACCACCTTGTTGCCCACTCACTTAACCTGAGTGTATCTCCAATTCCATGAGACCTTCTCTAGTGTATTAATCTTTTGTGTGGCATCTTATTGAATGCTTTTTGGAAATCTAAGTATAGTACATCTATTCATTCTCCTTTATTTGTCCGACTCGTTAGACCTTCAAAAAAACTCTAAGTTTGTCAAATGGGATTTACCTTCAGTAAAACCATGCTGACTTGTTCTAATCATATCATGCTTTTCGAAGTGCATTGTTAAGACTTCCCTAATAATAGATTCCAGCACTTTCCTGGCAACTAATTTGAGGCCCTCTGGCCTATAGTTCCCTATGTTCTCTCTCCCTCATTTCTTTAATAGTGGGGTTATATTTGCTAATTTCCAGTCTTCTGGGACTATTTCAAAGCCTAGTGAATTTTGGAAAACCACAGGCAGTGCCTCCACTACCTCTGCAGCTTTCTCTTTTTAGAACCCTTACATAGGATTTTAGGAACAGGAGTAAGGTATTTGGCCCACTGAGCCTGCTTGACTATTCAATTAGATCATGGCTCAAAATCCACCTCAATGCTACTTCCCTGCACTACTCCCATATCCCTTGATGTCATTAGCATCCAGAAATTTATCATTTTCAGCCTTTAACAGGCTCAATGATTGAGCTTCCACAGCCCTATGGGGTAGAGGATTCCAAAGATTCACCAAGCAGAAGAAATTCCTCCTCATTTTGGCCTTAAGTGGCTTGCTCCTTATTTTGAGAATATGTCTCCTGGTTCTGGACTCACCAGCCAGGGGAAACATCCTATCCACATCTACCCTGTCACGCCTTGTAAGAATTCTGTATGTTTCAATGAGATAACATTTCATTCTTCACAACACGAGAGAATACAAACCCGGTTTCCTCAATCTGTCCTCATAGATCAGGGGTTAGTCTAGTGAACTTCCATTACACTCCCTCTGTGGCATGTGTGATGGAGACCTGGGGATTTGTAGGATTTTGGTGCTTCGAGTTTCTCCAATAATTTTTCTCTGCTGATATTAATTAACTTAAATTTCTCATTTGTTAGCCTCCATTTCTTGTATGTAACTTGGGCCTTCTACTGTGAAAACAGGCACAAAATATTTTATCTGCCTTGCCATTTCCTCGCTCCTCATGATAATTTCCTCTGCTTTTGCTTCTAATGGACCAATAATAATCCAGTTACTCGCTTTTTAATATACTTAACAGATTTTAAGATCTTTTTCATGTTCCAGGCTAGTTTACTCTCATTCTATTTTTTCCACTTTTTATCAACTTTGGTTTCTAACACACTTCCAATCCTCAGACTACTTACTTTTTTTTGCAATATTGTAAGCCTCTTCTTTCAATCTAATACTATCCTTAACCACCTAGTAAGCCATGGATCTTTCTTGCTGAGTCTTTGTCCTTGAAAGGAATGTTTTATTCTTGAACATTTTGAACTTATAAAAAATGTTTCCCACTGTTTATTTACCAACATACCTTGTAGCCTATTTGACCAGTCATCCTTAGCCTGCTCTCCCCTCATATATCATGTCATTGGCTTTAAGTTTCAGATTTTTGTAAGTGACTGGAAAATGTCATTTTCAAACTTAATGTGGAATTTAACTATATTATGATCACTATTCCCCAGTAGATTTTTAAATATGACATTGCTAATTAAGTCTGCCTCATTGCACAGTACTCAATCTAAAATAGCTTTATTCTTAGTTGGCTTCACAACATTTTCCTCCAAGAAACTGTCTCAAAAGCATTCAGCAAACTTATCTTCAGACCACCTTTGCTAATTTTATTGGTCTAATCGGTAGGAAAATTAAAGTCCTGTAGTACCTTTTTTTAATTTAACCCAAATGCTCTTTCTTACTTCTGAGTAGTGAATTTATATTACCGCACAGCCGTTGCTTCAAATCTGAGAGTATTATTTCAAGGGATTTAGAAAAACGCACATTGTATTACCACTTGGAGTCCCATACTGTGTAAAAGGCTGCGCCCATTTGTAATCAGATAATTAAACAGTGTGAGCATGGCAATTACTATTTCTAGCAAAAGCTGAAGTGACTACACATGTTTTTAGGTGTTGGTTTTGTTTTTAAGGCCTGGTTATTATATTTGCCTCTGTTTTTGAAATTACTCAATACTGCAATTGGGCTTCCAAAGTGATAGATGTCTGCACCTTGCATATCTAGAGTGGACAGTGACTCAACAGATAAAACTGGCTTTTTAAAAAAAATCTCTGAAACATACCATTCTGCTTTTGTGAAATGCTTTACAATCCTAATTGACCTTTGAAAGAGTTTAGATATCATAGAATAAAACATATTAATAACTTGTGCAGTTAGTCATTGACCATATAAATACTCTAATTCCTGTAAAAGCCATGATTTAATTTTATTATTTATTTCCTACCATAGACAGTTATATCTGCCCCTGTTTCTATTTGACATTCCTGAATATTTAAATTCTGTGAATTCTTGTGCCTCCTTTGCTTTAGCCTGGATGTCTGACTCTCAAGGTTGAGGTCTTTCAGAAAGCAGAACAAACATTGCTGAATAACATTTTCCCTGGTATGTGTGTAGTGAAAGGAAGGCATTTGTAAAGCTTAAAACAACAAGGAGCATTTGGAACCTGCATTGTGAACATGCATCGTCCTTGTTGCAGGAGGCACTCGGGTGAATGTAACACTCATAATGTATTTTTTTCCCTTGGCTTATTGTATAACAAAAATATAACATTACGAAGGCCCATAAGTATTTGCTCAATAGCTTCAGTGCTTTAACTGAGACCCTTTGAACAGTTGAGGAGTGTATTCCCTTTACAATCACACCAAAATGAACCTAATTGCGGGCAAGGTCGATGACCATCTTTGAACTTAAACAATTTTAAGAAATAGCTACTTGAATGAACCCTATCCAAACCAAATAATGAAGCCAAAGATCATGTGCAGTGCACTGTTATTATTCCTGTAGTTTATTGAAATAGGAAATTTATTACTAATCTTTCGTACACAATCTACTTTTTCATCCTTTTCTTATCCATATTTTAAAATAATTACAAAGGCAGGTGACATCGTTGCCCTTCAAAATGTTTATGTAACAAAAATAACCATGCCTGTTTTAACAAGTCTTTCATAGGTACCAACAGCTGATATAATTGGGATTTTAATTTCCTTCAAGTAAATTGATAAATAAATAAACATAACTAAATGTTTCAAACATTCCTTGGCTGTTATGAGGGCAAGTGACCCACCCAAGTGGACAGGGAAAAGAGTAATACTTAAAGTGAAAGCAATGGGAATTTGAGGTAAAGCCTGGGACTGACTAAGAAATTTGTGGGAAGGTAATAAGGAGAAACAATAGAGAAATGGAGTCTGGGTGGAGGAAAATTCCACATGGACTGCCATAGATGTCAGTAATAGAACCCTTGCTGTTTCTAATGTACATTAACAACCTGGATTATGCAGCTCAATGCAAACTGCACAAATTTGTAAATGCTCAAACTGTTGGGAGAATGGAGTGGGTTGGGTATGTGTTATAAAAATTGCAGTTCAATGTAAGGAGGCAGTTAGTTGAATTGCAGGACTCAGCCAAGGATCTAGAGTATGACTGGATTAAAACGTGTAAGTGGTTAGTCTGTTATCATGGTTTTATCTCAGGATTTGTTAGCTTCTTACTCCAGAAGAGATCTTGCTGGAGGCAATGGTCCTTTGTTGAAAACACATTTATCTACACACTAACTAGTTACAAAGATTAAGTAATACCAAGACATAGCTGGAGCTGCTGTAAGATGCTTCTCGGTTATCTTCAAGTGAGCGATGTCACTATGACAGCTCCTTACACACATGCCCAGTAGCTATCATTAGAGTTAACCCTTTCTCTACATCTCTCCCCAAATTCACTCTGCCCAGAAACTTAACCTCATATATACAATTTACAGTTTCCATCCAACTCCTACTTCTTCCCTCACTGCCACCTACCTCTTCCCACCCCCAAAACAAGTTGCTTTTGCCAAAGACATCTATTCCCAACAGTGTTCTCTGCTCCCTTGGAGGACATGTGTGTTCCCTTATCATCACCTCGGAAGGCAAAAACATTGGGGATAGCAGCTTCTCACGACAGCTGGCTCCTGGGCTGTGACACTTAGGATGACCTGAATGCAAAGGCAGTGAAGACCAATCATGAAGAAACTGATTCAAGGGAGAGCCATTCAGGACTCGAATGATCACAACTCCTTCAAAAGGAAGACAATGTACTGAAATTCACCCTTTCATCATCTTCTGTGTTGCACATTGGGAAAGGTGAAAGGACTACCTTGACAGAACAAAGCATTTTCAGCTCCTATGAAGAACTTTGCAGTTGTGATACAGCTGCAGTGACAATGAGAAGCATTCAATACCTGAGAGAGGAATGAATCTGGTAGATGAAAAGAAGAATGAAGAACATCCTGAAGACACTGCAGGAAACTTCCCAACTCCTCTTAAGATAGGAATTTCTCTTTCTATAGGAAGTGGTATCACATCTACATGTGCTTCAGCGTGGGGCTGCAACGCTCCAGACAATGAGACCTTGGGGTCAACCGCAGAAAGTAGGATTGCACCATCATGGAATAAACTTCAGGGCCAAGGTCTATTGGAATTTTCTGAGTAGTGCTTTGGCTTATAAACTTGCTAGAAAGTTCAACATGAGCATCAGATGTTTTTATTACAAGCCCTGGTAGTAATAGGCAAGATCACTAGTGTTAGTACTTCAGATAGTTGCTTTGTAGCCGACTTTTTATTTGATGCTGTGGCCATTTCCTTGGATGCGGAACAATATTTATAGACTTATGTGCAGCAATATGTTCACATTCTTTTGTTGCACCATTTCTAATGTCTAAGTCACTCTCTGTGGCTTGGTAGCCTGTGTGAATGCAAATAGTTGGGTTTGCAATTCAGCTTTCTCTTTTAGGAAGTTAGCCTTCTCTAGCTCATGCTTAACTGTTAATATTTTCAAACTCCATTTGATGCTCGACTTTAAGTTTTCCTAAGGTACTCTTCACCTGTAGAAACTCTGTAGTTTGGGCCTCTGCTTCTTTATTGAAGAAAGCTTGAATATTTCCATGGCTTGCTGATGAGTTCCAAGTGCAGGCTCTAGCTTACATTTGTATGGATTAATAACCTCTGAATTTTCACTATTTATTATGATCCAATTTGGACTCTGATGAAGAGTCATACGGACTCGAAATGTTAACTTTGTCTTCCTCTCCACAGATGCTGTCAGACCTTCTGAGTTTTTCCAGCTATTTTTGTCTCAGACTCCACTCAGTGCCTGATCACTGCTGAAGCAATCAACAAAGCATATGAAATAATGAACAACATATAGTCGTTGAAGCAGTAGAGTTCAAGCTGGAAAAGGTCTGCTTAAAACTCTGTGGTGCTCTGGTCAGACTATACCTTTATGTCCAGTTCTGATCATGGCAAGCATTGATGCCTTGGAGGAAGTTCACGGATTGAATGATAAAATGATTTGAAGACTGAGGGCGGAATTTTCTGAGCCTGCTGATAGGTGGCCTGTGCAGAAAATATGGCTGAGGGTGCACTGGGGGCAAGTGCTGGCCAGTCTCTGAGGTGACTGCTGAGGGAGGGGTAGGTTCTGGGGGCAAGCCCTGGCCAGCCTCGGAGGTGGGGTCGGTGGTGTCAAGTGCTGCCCTGGCGCTGCATCTCATGCACATGCAATCGAAGAAGGGGGCAGGGTAAGCGAGGGAAATGGCCACGCATTAGGGATACCTGTATAAACTGACCATGCCTCTGCAACTAAGACAGATCAGGCACAGCCACAGTGACACGATTGGGGTCACGCTGCTATGCAAGCATTGCGGAGGCACCAAAGAGCCACCAAGCGCTCCAGACCTTAACCCATCCCCCCGCCAGCTCAGACTTCGAGTCCTCCACCACTTTATTGGACCACGGAGCAGTTGGACTGCACACATTGTACAATCTCCTAGCCAACGCTGGCCATGTAGCAGTCACTACTGGAGGCGCTGATAGCCCCTTGCACTCTCAGCATCCTGGTTTGGTCCAGTATCCCCCATGTTGCAGATTGACAGGGCAGCCACGTAGCGCCCTCCCCTCTGGTATCCGAGGGGTGACCAGCATTAAGTGGCGGTCATATGGGGCCAGGAAAGGTGCTAGGTACAGCCATGGTAACCATGGCACTCACGCACTCACTTTCATGCTGCAGGAGGACCATGTCAGGATCATGGATCCTGTTGACCTGGCTGTATGCCTGATGGACTGCAGAGACTGTAGAAGATAGAGGAGAGAGCGACTAAGGCTCCTGGCTGCACAAAGGCAGGAGCAGCAACCTCATGAACAAGGGGTAGTAGGGACTCCTGCACCCGCTGCCCAGGAGTGACAGTGAGTGGTGTGTCTGGTTGGCACCTAGGGACACCCAGGATCTATAGATGCCACGTGCCATTCCTGCGGATGACTGAGCACCTGTGTTGCCGACGACTGCGCATGTCCAGGGACCTGGTGGCTCGCATCTGCCACTTACTTCAGGACTTGACACCAAGGGAACATGGTGGGCCACTGTGAAAGTGACTATGGTACTCAGTTTCTATGCCCGTGGCTCCTTTCAGGGGTTCACAGGTGACCTCTGTGGGATTTCACAATCTGCCACCCACAAATGCATCCATGAGGTCACGGATGCCATCTTTTCCATGGCACACAACTTTTGTGCATTTTGCCCAGGACCGGGACAGCATGTGTGCAAGGGCTATTGGATTTGCCCTGATCTCAGGATCCCCACAGGTGCAGGGTGCAATTGACTGCACTCGTGTAGTGCTCAGGTCTCCATCACTATACTCTGGACTTCATCAACTGCAAGGGCTTCCACTCACTGAACATGCAGCTGGTATGCGACCACCAGAAACGCATCCTACAGGCATGCACACGGTTTCCAGGGAGTATCCACAATGCCCACATCCTGAGTCTCTCTCAGATCCCTGCCATCTTCCAGAGTTCACAGAGGCTGCAGGGTTGGCTCCTTGGGGACAAGGGCTACTCGCAGAAGCTGTGGCTTAAGACACCCGTGTGGCGACCTCAGGCTGCAGCGGAGCGACGCAGTAATGAGGCTCATGCATCAACTCGCAACTTGGTGGAGCAGACCATCGGGATGCTGGGATGCGATTCAGGTGCCTGGGCCAGTCTGGTGGAGCCCTGCTGTACAGTCCACAGAGGGTATCACGCATCGTCGTCATCTGCTACTTCCTTTACAGCCTGGCGCTGCAATGGGGTGAGGAGCTGGCTGAGGATGAGATGGAGGAGCTGCATGTCGCTGCCTCCTCTGAGGAGGGCGCTGACAGGGATGAGGGTGAGGGGGTCCTTGGTAACAACAGGGATGAGGCCAAAACATTGTATGTTTTCAAGAAAGAGTTAGATATAGCTCTTGGGGCGAAAGGGATGAAAGGGTGTGGGGAGAAAGTGGGAGCAGGCTATTGAGTTGGATGATCAGCCATGATCATAATGAATGGCAGAGCAGGCTCGAAGGGCCAAATGGCTTATTCCTCCTATTTTCTATGTAGATGAGGCAGGTGCACTCAGGAGGCCCTCCATAGCTGACAGTTTAAGACCATAAGACATAGGAGCATAAATTAGGCCATTCAGCCCATCAAGTCTGCTCCGCCATTCAATCATGGCTGATAGGTTTCTCAACCCTATTCTCCCGCCTTCTCCCTGTAACCTTTGATCCCCTTATCAATCAAGAACCTATCTATCTCGGTATTAAATACCCTCAATGAGCTGGCCTCCACAGCCTTCTGTGGCAATGAATTCCATAGATTCACCACTCTCTGGCTAAAGAAGTTTCTCCTCATCTCTGTTCCCTTTACTCTGAGGCTGTGCCCTCGGGTCCTAGTCTCTCCTACTAATGGAAACATCTTCCTCACGTCCACTCTATCCAGGCCTTTCAGTATTTTGTAAGTTTCAATCAGATCCTCCCTCATCCTTCTAAACTCCATCGAGTATAGACCCAGAGTCTTCACATGTTCCTCATATGTTAAGCCTTTAATTCCTGGGATCTTTCTCGTGAACCTCCTCTGGACCATCTCCAGGGCCAGCACATCCTTCCTGAGATACGGGGCCCAAAATTGCTCACAATATTCTAAATCTGGTCTGACCAGAGCCTTATAAAGCCTCAGCAGCACATCCCTACTTTTATATTCTAGTCCTCTCGAAGTAAATGCCAACATTGCATTTGCCTTCCTAACTACTGATTCAACCTGCAAGTTAACCTTGAGAGAATCTTGGACTAGGACTCCCAAGTTCCTTTGCACTCCAGACTTCTGAATTCTCTCCCCATTTTAGAAAATAGTCTATGCCTCTATTCGTGGAGGATGATGACGACATGCAGATCCCCACATTGCAGTTGAGAACGTTTAACTCCAGTCTGGCTTATCTCAGCGCCAATACCCTCAGTGAGAAAGCTCCTGTCATGGAGATACACTGGAGGCCCTAATAGTCGCTCGATTGCAGAAGGTTATTGACAACATGCAGTGAGGATGCTCCGTAGATCTTCACATGTCCTCGGCGAATGTCTGGCTGAGGGAGCAGCTCGCGTGCCCTTCAGGAGCTGGTGCACAGCATCACTGGTCACAGATGCTGGTGTGAAGTGGGCCAGCCCCACCTTAAAGGTGCTGAGAGCACAGAGAATGAGAGTATTCTGTGGTGCCTGCCCACTTCATTCTGGCAGCAATGCCCAGCACTGCTGAGGTGCAGGCATCAGTAATGTTTCCAGGGAGTATGAGGCTGGACCATCACTATGGTCTGAAGGCCGCACAGGGAAGTAGCCCTGGACGAGACACCTGCCTTTTATCTCTTGTGCAGAAAGCTTTCACACCTGAGTGACAAGAACATTGCCCATCAGAACAAGGAGCCAAAGGCAGGGAGGCATTCTTGGGAGTTTATTAACAATAGTGAACATTTTGTACAAGTGATTAACGCCTGTGCCCAGGCTCTGCAACAAATTCTCCTTAACTATCCTAAACCTGCTGCCTGGATACCCAAAGCGGAGGTGGAGGCAGCCTGTTGACTGTGACGACTTTGGCGGGTGTCCTCTGGAGGATCGAGACCTGGAGGGCCCCGGCCTGCTTTCAGGGCCCAGCTGTGTGGCAGTGGCACCCTCCCCGGCCTGTGAAGCTGGATCTGCGCAGGTCACAGGAAGAGAGGAGTCAAATGGGTCAGTCACTCCCAGAGTCACCTGGGTGGATGGCCCTGGAGTGTGTACCTGCTGATCCTCCTCCCTATGGGTGCCTGAGGGTCCCTGGCTGACTCCGTGATTGGAAGGGGTAATTGGAGTGAGATCGAGCTGCCCAATGCCCCTCTCGTATCCACACTGTTTGAGGCCAACTATGGCACCAGCAATGGAGTTAAGCCCACGCAGCATTGACGTCCTGGACCAAGGTCCCCATGGCAGCCGCCATCCTGCCAGTGTTGACCTCGGTGCATTGCAATGCCGGTGCCATCACCTCAGCCTGAAGACGGACGGACTCCTCAATTGTGCCTTGCAATCTGAGGAGTGCAGCGGCCATCCCTTCCTGACATTCCTGAGCTTGCCTTTGCAGCTCCAGTAGCTGTGCCATGACCAAGTCCAGAGGCTTGTCATCTGACTTGGACTCAGCAAAGTTCTGGCCTCCAGCAGTCCTCCGAGTGCTGGAGACCTGAGAAATCCCTGCTGCTGTCTGCTGTGGATCACAAAGTGCAATGTACTCACCAGATTGTGGTCCTGAGGCTATTCTACAGCTAGGTCTTACCGAGGTGTGTATCTCTGTGCTGGTGGAGGGTGTGGGTTAGCGCTGTGATGGGACTTCAGGGAGGGTGCTTCAGATTCCTCTTCAGAGCTTGCTTGGAGACTCTGGGTCATGGATTCCGTCTGCTGCTTCCCAAATGTACCTGCGAAAGCAAGGGAACATAATTGGTGCATAGCAGTGGCCTGTGAAAGAGGACACATCACTCACAGCAAGGTTGTCTGATGGATGTTGCACTGCTGGATCATCACCTGGTAGAGCATTGCCAACCTCACTACCAGCACAGGACCGGTCCTGGTCATTGCTGGCCAGCTGGATGGCTCAGTTCTCAAATTATGTGAGAACTTTGATTTCCAGCATCCCTCCACATGTCTGCGACATTTCCCTCCTGTTGTGAGCCAGTTTGTCCTACAAGGATAGAGATGGGTAGTGTGTATCAGGAAGCCTGCCAGACCAGATGATAAGTATGCCTGTCCTGTTTGGGTGGTGAGTGGTCCCATGTATGCGATGAGGGTAATGATGGTGATGTGTCTTGCACTGGCAGTTTATTGAGGGCCCTGTAGGGGTGTGATGGGTTTGAGTGTGTAAGTAGGGAGTGATGAAAAGTGTAACTTACCTTGGCAGAATGGAGGAGATCATTCATCCTTTTGCAGCACTGGGTGGCTGCCCTCTTCTGAAGGATGTTGGCGCTGACCACCGCTGTCACACCAAGCTGGGTTGGTGACATTGCTCCCCATCCTGCCGCTAGAGTGGGATTAGAGCACATCCTGACGAGCCATGGCATCCAGCAGTTGCTTGAGGGACCTGTCACTGAAGCAGGGGGCTGGAGTCTTTTTGCCTTTGCAGGCTGTATTTCCCAGGCAGTGGTGGTGAGCTGGTGACGATGAGCGCTTTGCTGGTGGATGTCTTTTAAAGATGGCGGCCGGCGTGATGCAAAAGCGGGGTGATGGCGAGCAGGCGAGTGAGAGCCCATCCGCCATGGAAATGGCATGTTTTGCGGGAGTGAATATATAATGAGGCGGCTTGGGAAGATACAGCATGAAAACCCGCCATTTTCATTGGCAGGTACGACTCTGTTTTTACTCGCCTGCTTCTGCACTTAGTGGAATTCTGGGAAAATTCAGTCCTGAATTTTGAGTGAAAGATTTTAAGATTTGGAAGGATAATTGAAATTAAATTAGCAGTAGGACAAGAGGGTACATATTCAAACTGGTGAGGGAAATTTATGACAGGTGTTTGGAAGTTCTCCCACTTGGTGATAAATATACAGCAAGGCTTGCAATGTGGATGGTGAAAGTGATAATACTGAAATTTTAATAAGTTCTAAATTTAGGAGCAAAACTTTTGTCTGTTCCCCTTGGATGGGCTGGCTGGCTTCTCATTCATAGCTGTCTTGATTAAATTTCAGAAGAAATCAGTTGTAAGTAAGCAAATTACAGAAACTAATATAAATTTTATCTACTTTTTAAGGTTATAAACCTCCTTCTAAACTTTCTTCTGAAATGTTTCCACTATTGTATTAAGGTGTTTCATATCCATGTAAGTGGTTAAGTCATCAGACCTGGATGAAATATACCCCAGGCTGTTAAGGGTATCAATAGTGTAGAATCTAAGTATCATTTTCCAATTTTCTATGGCTATCTGCATGGTATTGGAGGACGGCTAACATTGTAACATTCTTTGGAAAGAGAGAGGAAGAGAGAGCTCGAGTAATGACAGGCAAGTCAGCCTGACCTCGGTGGGGGGCAAATTATTGGAAAGAAGATTGAGATACAACGTCGTTCAGAGGCATCAGTTAATCAAGGATAGTCAGCATGGATTTGTTTAAAAAAAAAGGTCATGTCTGATGAACTTCAGTAAATTTTTTGAGGAGGGCTGATGAGGTTAGAATGTTTATTGTGAATTTGGGTACCACATGGCAGACAAGTCAGAAAATTCAAAGCTCATGAGATCACAGGGAAAATAGCAAGTTGGATCGGAAATTAACTGGCAGGAAGTAAAATTTTATCCAAAACAAAAACAATTACCTGGAAAAACTCAGCAGGTCTGGCAGCATCGGCGGAGAAGAAAAGAGTAGACGTTTCGAGTCCTCATGACCCTTCAACAGAACTATGTGAATCCAAGGAGAGGGGTGAAATATAAGCTGGTTTAAGGTGGTGGTGGGGGTTGGGTGAGGGGAGAGAAGTGGAGGGGGGTGGTGTGGTTGTAGGGACAAGCAAGCAGTGATAGGAGCAGATCATCAAAAGATGTCACAGACAAAAGAACACAGGTGTTGAAGTTGGTGATAAAGGTTATGGTCATTCGTTGTGTTTGTGACTGGTGTTGCAATCTGGTTAAGGACCATAACCCTTTAAAAAGAAATACAAATATTTTATTTTAACCAATAGAACTATGCCACAAGGTTTCACTTTTTAACAAAACACAAACTTTATTGTATATAGAACATATTAAACAAAACAAGTATGGGTAAGTTAACACCTAATACTTATAACTATGTATATTATGCACTCAGGTTTACTTCTTATTTCCCCCAAGAATTCTTAAGACACATCATTCTTAAAAGTTATTTACTTCTGTAGAGACCATCCATAATGTGCCACAGTCCTCTGGAGAATTCTCCTCAGCTCCTGCTTTTCTCAGAGGTAAAACTTTCAATTACCCTCTCTTGACTGTGGATACCTCAGCCCCTTGTTTTGGTTATTTTTCCAATAGTTCCAAGCTAATCTGCTGGTTACTTTCTTTTGCAATAAGACACTGTAGATTCTCCCACTATCTTCAAACTAGGCAATCTTCCAGCTTCTGGTCCTCGCAAGATTCAAACTCAGATTGTCTCACCTGCCTTCTCTATGGTCAATGATGATAGTGTTTTACTCTTTTTATGGTGCAGTCTGTCTAACTGTCATTTATTTTGTTTATTTTCTGAGTTGCTAACTACACAAGATCAAAACTGCAACTAAAAACTCCCAGCAAACACCCAGATAAATTGAAACCAGAGAACTTTCCACCCATCTTCATGACGCCATAGCCTTCTCTTGCCTGTGCTCAAGTTAACCTTTTAAGTTAATTATCCCTTTATTTACAATTTCTTCTTTGATCTGATGAAGTAAATGGGTTTCGCATTTTCAGGGTTTACTGAATGCTTTTAAAATATTTTGGCTTTATCTGCCAACACAAAAAACATCTCTCTGGACTGCCCTTGTTCTTGCAAGCATTATAGATGTCATGTCTCCAGCTTCCCAGCTAACTAAGCCCTCACGCGCGCTCTCTCTCACGTGCTCTCTAACCTCCAACTTTAATCTCGGGGTGGTCGGTAGAGCAAACTGGAGAACGGTACTGCCCACAGTATGGTGTAGAGAGGAGAAGTGTGCGTTCAGCTCTAAATGCTTGTGCCATGGTAATATCGCAACCAATCAGAACTAACTTGCCAACCAATCAGCACCCCTTTTCTCATTTTGTATTAATTTTTGTTCCCATTTGAAATTTGGCATTCTTGAGTCTGTCCTGAAGAATGCAAGACTGAAACTTTCCACAGCATGTCTCTTTTTTTCAGCAACTAGCTAATCGCAACACTGGAAGCCTGTTTCCAGTCGGGTTCTGCAAAGCTCAGTACTGCATCTCTTGCTGTTTGTGGCCTATATCCATGATTTAGACTTAAGTTTGCAAATGATACAAAAATTAGCCATGTGGTTAATCATGAGGAAAACTGTCAGCTGCAGCAAAATATCAATGAAGTGGTCAGGTGGCAGAACAGTGGCAAATGAAATTCAGTTTGGAGAAGTGTGAGGTAATGCATTTGGGCACAGTAAATGGTATGATTCTATGAAAAGTAGAGGGACCTTCAGGTGCATGTCGGCAGATCCCTGAAGATAGCAGGAGAGATGGATAAAGTGGTTAAGAAGGTATACGTGATACTTTGCTTTATTGGCTGAGACCTAGTGTATATTATAGAGAAAAAGAAGTCAAAGGGGACCCATACTTAAATGGAACAAAAAAAATATTGTTCAAAAGAAAGCCAGGCCAGAACATAAAAATTCTTGGAAGTAATTTTGAACTGTCATTGTCATTTACACAACAATTGAATAAATGTTTGAAATGGGAAAGAATCTGCCAGTCTGAGTGGCAGATGCCAAAACATTCAGGAAGTGGTTATTGTGAGTGAGCTTGAAAAATGCACATTAATTGGTGGAATGATCCTTTTGTTCTCTATTCTTGTGTTTCAAAGTAAAGATGGTGCTCAGTTGGATCACGACATACAAAGCTGTGACTTTGCTACTTGAGTTTTGTGATGTGCTTTTATAGCTGGAGGTTTTTTTGTTCCTTTTTTATTGCAAGTGACTTTTAAAAAAATATATATATATTCAGTTCTATAGCTGGTGAAAGGTTCATTGGAATTGACAGTCATATGCCAATAAAAATTTCATTGTAATTGCTGCAGGGCAGTTTTAGCCTCCTATTACCTGAGAATTGTTATGCTGTAAATGAAGTTTTCTGCATGGAACCAACTTGATTGTATTAATTCCAGATTTTAACTTTTTAAATATTTTTTAAAATTAGCTAGGTTTAAAATAAAGGCTACCTTTTAAACTAAATGGGGGCCCAGAGATGTTGGCCTTGAATTAACCCCTGTATTACAAGGGGTGGTAAAAGGATCAGGAGCATGGGATTAAAACGTCAAACCCATGTAACCCGACACCGCACGGAAAATGTGGAAATCGGGGCACCCAGAATGTCCTGTCGTGAAGAGACTGGGTACCCATCAACATATTTAAATTGGGTGCCTACAGCGCAATTCTGTTACCGATTTGAAGTTAACTTGTACTGCATATGTTTCCTGTGGATTGGAAAATTCAGCAGTGCAAAGGAGGAGGGAGCTATCACTTCCCCAAGGTAAATGGCATTTCTGAGGGCCAAGAGGAGCAGAAATTTTCCCAGGCCCCTCAAGGAAGTCTTCAGCCTCCCTCAACACTCCCAATCATGTACGCAGCGTAACCGAGCAAGACCATGTTGTCATGATGATGTGGCTTGTGCACAAGTGATATTAATTTGTAATTTTACTGGCTGACCAAATATATACTGAACTGTTGAAAAGAACTTTTTATGGACAAGAAAAGGCACTGACTAAAGATGACTGCTGCAAGTCACCTGACATTTAGTATTGCAAGTTGACCAGCTTCTAGAAAGTTCCACTGTGAATTGCAATTCAGACATGCCACGACATCCTTCTCTGGAATTTTACACTGAGGATGTCAAGAACCACTTCAAAGGGATTTACTGAAATGTACTGGACATAGTCTTATAGAAATGCAAATGCTACCTCTCCAGCAGAGACAGTCTGCTAGAATAATAGAGATGTCTTCCTATCTCATCAAGATGGATAATGACTCAATAAAGGGGTTAATGTTTGGTATATTGCAGAATCTATTCACCTAATGGCCATTAAACAAAAAACAACTCTCAGTTCAGACATCGGGTAAACCAAACCCCTCTGAAATTATTATGGGAAAAGGGAGGAATTGTTTAATTCCCAGAGGGAAACTTGGAACAACTATCGTAACCTATGTTTTCAATTGGTGTGTTTGAGATGCAGCTCTGAATGCAGGAATAAAACCACCAATCCTCAGGTTTTTTAAATAAAACTAAATTAAATAAGAAACTAAACACACATATATGTCTACAAATTACACACCCACACACCTCGGTTTATACCTAGCTTTTCCTTGGAATGTAAAATTTCCATTGTATTACTAGGTTTTTAAAAATTTTATTTCTCTTAACAATAATCCTCATTTCACAAATGTCATAGTAATATAAACACATTGCTTGGCAAATACCGGCTAGGTGCAAGATTTTACTCCCTTCATTTGAATGGTTTATTCAACAAATGCAAATGTACTCTTTACCTTCTATACTTATGTTTATCTAATTAACATCTCAAACATCAAAGCACCCAGACTAGCTGGCCTTAATCCAATTAAGTCGCACAGACTGTACCATACTTACAATTTTCACGCACGCACAGGCTTGATAGATTCTAACTTTTTTTTGTTTAGAAAGGTGGAGAGTAGCTACTTGGATGGAGTTAGTCTGATGGATTTAGAGTCTGTAGATGTACTTTTAACAAAAAATTAAAACATTTAAGAAAAATATTAACAATATGACACTTCTCCTTCACCTACAACTGTACCTTCACATACATACACGGATTCTCAAGAATAACCACAAGTTACAACAAGAGAAAAAAAAATCTCATACCCTAATGTTCGTAAGTATACAGTCCATGCAAATCAATATGTGAACAATGGTCAGACACACCACACTCCAAGATCAAGTGACAGATGCCACCCAAAGCAGACGCTACGGATCTATCAACTCCCCCAGATGCTTGTTACACTGAGCCAATTGGTCTCACAGAAACTCTAATCTTTCCCACAAGGGTTTCCAATCTAAACAGTCAAGGAACTCATTTTGGAATCTTCTGCCAATCAATGCTTTCACTTGGTCATCTTCCACAAGGATCCACCTCCAGGGTTTCAACCTCTCTTTCTGATGTAAAAAACCAAAAAACTGCGGATGCTGGAAATCCAAAACAAAAGCAGAATTACCTGGAAAAACTCAGCAGGTCTGGCAGCATCGGCGGAGAAGAAAAGAGTTGACGTTTCGAGTCCTCACGACCCTTCGACAGAACTTGAGTTCGAGTCCAAGGAAGAGTTGAAATATAAGGTGGTTTAAGGTGCGTATGCGTGTTTTTTTTTTTTCCTGTTCTTGCTCCTTGATTTAACTGTCTTCCTGGGACGAAGGGGAAGAGTGCTTCGATTGGAAACCCTTGTGGGAAAGATTAGAATTCCTGTGAGACCAATTGGCTCACAGTGTGACAAGCACCTGGGGGAGTTGATAGATCCATAGCATCTGCTTTGGGTGGCTTCTGTCACTTGATCTTGGAGTGTGGTGTGTCTGACCATTCAGAGCTGCATCTCAAACACACCAATTGAAAATATAGGTTACGATAGTTGTTCAAGTTTCCCTCTGGGATTTAAACAATTCAGCCTTTGCCAACTGCTGTGTCATAACAAAGGACTGTTTCCACTGCCTTTTGAGGAAGAGAGTTCCAAAAACACTCAACCCTCTAAGACAAAAGATTTCACCTCATCTCCATTTTAAATGGGTGACGCCTTATTTTTAAACAGTGACCCTTAGTTCTAGATTCTCCCACAAGAAGAAACATCCTCTCCACATCTACCCTGTCAAGACCCCTCAGGATCTTATATGTTTCAATCAAATCACCTCTTGCTCTTCTAAACTCCAGCAGATACAAGTATTATCTGTCCAACCTGTCGTCATAAGACAACCTGCTCACTCCAGTAAACCTTCTCTGAGCTGCTTCTAACATATTTGCATCTTTCCTTAAATAAAGAGACCAGTACTGTACACACTACTCCAGATGTCTCACCAGTGCCCTGTACAGTTGAAGCATAACCTCCCTACTTTTGTAATCAATTCCCCTCACAATAAACAATAGCATTCTATTAGTTTTCCTAATTATTTGCTGTCCCTGCATGCTTGCCTTTTGAGATTCATGCACCAGGGCATCCAGATCCCTCTGAATCTGAATGAGTTCTACAATCTCTTATCATTTAGATAATCTGTTTTCTTTTATTCTTCCTACCAAAATGGACAGTTTCACATTTGCCCACATTATACTCCATTTGCCAGGTGTTTGCCCACTCAACCTATGTATGTCCCTTTGTAGCCTCCGTATGTTCTCTTCACAATTTACTTTCCTGCCTATCTTTATGTCATCAGCAAACTTAGCAACCATTCCTTCGGTCCCTTCATCCAAGTCATTTTTATATAAATTGTAAAAAGTTGAAGCGGCAGCACTGATCCTTGTGGCACACTGCTTGTCACATCCTGCCAACCGGAAAAAGACACATTTATGCCAATCTCTGCTTCCTATTAGCTAGCCAATCTTCTATCCATGTTACCCCCTATACCATGAGCTTTTATTTTCTGCAATAACCTTTAATGTGGCACTTCATCAAATCCCTTCTGGAAATCTAAGTACAGTACATCCACCTTTATCCACAGCATATGTGACTCATTTTAAATAACTCCGATAAATTGGTTAAAAATGATTTCCCTTTCACAAAACCATGTTGACTCTACTTGATTGCTTTGAATTTTTCTAAGTGTCCTTCTATAATATCTTTAATAATAGCTTCTAACATTTTCCCAATGACAGATGTTAGGTGTCCTAGTAGACTTTCTGTCTCCTCTGGAGAGGTAGCCTTATAAAGATGCAAATGTGGTGTTCCATTTCTTTCAATTGTTCCTTTTGGAAGTGGACCTTGACATTCTGAGGTATGAAATTCCATGAGCGACATGTCTGCTGTACAATCGATATAGGAACTTTCCAGAAAAGTGGTCAACTTACAATGCCAGATATGGGGTGACTTATGGCAACCATTTTTTGTCATTTTATTTTCTCATCTTTTAAAAAAAAAGTCCTTTTTGTACAGTTCATTATGGCCTAAATTTCATGCTTGGCGTGCACACCCGGCTGTGGTCATGTTACAAATGTGATTTCGTGCTGGATGGTTAATTAAGCTCCATCCAGTATGAAATGCGTCATCTCAATGGGCGAGAGCATATTGGGCGCCAGGTCCAGTGGTGACCTGATGGGTGCTTTAAAACCGGTAGAGGCAGCTCCCTGAAGGCTGCCAGGGGAGAACCTTTGGACTTTGCCCAGGAAACCATTTCATTCGAACAATGGCCTTACCAGCGGCTGAAGATGTCAGGCGGGAGGGTAAGTCAGGTGGGCACTCAGACCCCTATTTCTTGGCCGAGTGCCTTGCAGTCCCTATGGAGGAGGTTGGTGTCAAGCGGGACATCCTAGTACCCAGGGATGGCAGGAGGAGGCCACTGCACCTGACCAAAAAAGTGTGGGAGGAGGTGGCAGCAGTGGTCAGTGACCACAACGATGTGTGGTGCAAGTGAGTGCAGTGCTGCAAAAAGTTCAACAATCTGCTGCGCTCGGCTGCAATGATCAAGTTGGCATTGATCAATGTGGAGCAGTGTTAAGGGCTCTCCCCCCACCCCCCCCCCCCACCCCCCCAAAACCAGTGGAGCTCAGGGATGTCAGAGCCTGAGTGCCAACTGTCACTGAACCAGTGCCGGCCAAGGGGGTGAGCCCTGGCTGCTTGGCCTGAGTGCCTTTGCGGGTTGAGGGCCATGACTCGGGTGTGTCTTGCAAGGTATCCCAGAGGTGGGGTTTTGCCAGGCTGCAATGGTGCTACAGGTAAAGAGTGGATAAATCAATGCTCCTGTCATTTCAATAAGAAGAGAAGCCATAACAGCACGAAAGAACTAAGATTAGCGGTGGCGACGGTCCCCCAAACCTCCTCATTCTGACGAGGTATGAGGTGGATTCTTTGGAGCTGGAGTGCCACCGCCACCTCAGCCAGTCGTGGAGAGGCAGGGGTCTCTGACGACGGTAATGGTACAGTGCACAGAGGCGTGAGTGTTGGAAAGTGCAAACAGTTTTGTGTATTCTCATAATTAATGGGAGCCTCAAACCTGGAGCCCCCATTGATCATTTGAAAGACAATGGCACCATGATGCAGATCTCCATTCTCACCAGGGCACTAGCATGCACAGTGACAGTGTGATGACATAAACTAATGATATGTCGTTATTCTCCCCTAGAATCGCCAGCTTGCCCCAGAACGTAGGACCCTAAAGAGCCACCCTTGACGCCAGAGGACCACTGGGCTTTAGATGCACTTAACGTCATACTCCCTCTATGTACCAAGCACCAGTACAGATACCAGCACCTCTGTGAGCCATAGAATGTCGGTGCATTGTGGTGAGGGCTGTTCGCACTTGCTTGAGGAGCAGGCAGAGGCAGGGAGTGCCCAGGGTGCTGGCAGTCAGAAGACTGCTGGAGACGAGGACGATGTTGATTTGAAGGCAGGTGATGAGCCGCTGGAGTCACCTATTGGGCAACAGAGGGTGGATATCCAGCATGATGTGTGGGAGGATTTGGCAGAGATCCATGAGCGTATGCTTGCTATGGTCTCTGTTGTGGAGGAATCCATGCGGAGCATGAGCACTGCGATAACCCTTGTTGCCAAGTGCATTGCCTCCTCCGTTGAGAGAGTGGCAACTCTCCATGGAGAGGCATCCCCAGGGACAAAATCAGGGATTTCTGGGTTTGTGCTCGAACCTGCAAGCTGTTACACAGGCATTGACCTCAGGAGGTCAGTGTCAGTGTGGGAGATGGATGAGGCACCCAGAAACCCAGCTAGGTGCCCATCCATCAGTGAAGTGCAGAGAGCTCCAGGGTGACCTTATGTTGGCACACGAGCTGCTTGCCGTCTCTACGGGCTCCTCCTCGGGTGCTCTGGATGATGGCAGCAGCAACTCCAGGGGCCTTGGAGATACTAATGAGTCCTGAAATGAAACCTAGAAAGGCTTAAGGCTGAAGCTCAGAACAGAGATGAAGCTGTCAAGTTCAAATAAGCAACCAGCAGCAAACTATCTCCTAAACTCCTCACTACTCTCAATGGCAAAGCTGCAGGCCATTTTTTTTTTTTCACGCCTTGGATGAGGTTTCATTAAAAGTGGGTTGTCTGCCTGCCCGTTTTGCTCGTGCGATGTCCTTGCGATTTCACACTCAATGTAAAATTGGGACCAATTGCCTTTTTCATGGCCTTAAGTGGCCCTTTAATTGATGGGTGTGGTTCCAACACCCAAGCCGCCCACCAACCTGAAGATTGCTCACGTGCAGGATGACGTCAGGCTACTCGCCCGATGACATCTTGCACTATTTCATGTCCGTTCGGGTCTAGCATGTGCCTGCCTGCGAGACATAAAATTCTGTCCTATGTGTTTTGGTTAGCTGGTGAAATTACAGGTTGATACCACTCAGTCATGATCCCTGTCATTGTGACAGTTGGAATCAAAAAATGGTAGGCAAGGCAATAATTGAACAATGGGAACCTACAGATGGCTTCTGTATAGAATAAACAGGTTCCTTGAGGGAGAGGGAATAACTTTCAAAGCCAGAGCTTCCTGAATGATCAAAGATGAAGAGATTGAAATGATTCTGAAAAAGGAGGTTAATGTTAAATGTAAGATTCATAATACCATAGAGAATCAAGTTGAATACAGAAAGTACAAAGGAAATAAATGAAAGGGAATGAGATGGGCAAAAAGAATACAAGAATATATTGGTCATTAAAATAAAAGGGAACGCAAATATTTTATAAAGACAGAAATAGTAAAAGGACAGTTAAAGGGAGGGTGAGACCGAAATGGAGATATCCATGCTGTCTGCCTTCATGAGGATGCCCTCTGCTTCCATGAGGATGAGGTACAAAATGAGTGTTTTGCATCTTTCTACACGAGAGAAAAGAATGCTGCTAATGTAGTGCTAAAGGAGAAGGTAAAAATGACATTGGACAGGATAAAAATAAGTATAGTTGGCAGCCCCCAATATAGAAAAGTCAGCTGGTCTGGATGGGATGCATCCTAGAGTACTAAGGGAAGTAAGGGTGGAAATTGTAAAGTCCCTGACCATAATTTTCTGTTCCTCCTTCAGTGTGGTGGTGGCTCCAGAGGACTAGAGAATTACAAATGTTAGCCCTGGGTTTTTTTTTGCACCGGGATAAACCTGGCAATTACAGTTTACCGGTGGTGGCAGGGAAACTTTTGGAGGCAATCTAGGACAAAAGTATAGGCGGATAAATTAAAGTCAGAGATAAAAACAAAAAAACTGCGGATGCTGGAAATCCAAAACAAAAACAGAATTACCTGGAAAAACTCAGCAGGTCTGGCAGCATCGGCAGAGAAGAAAAGAGTTGAAGTCAGTGTGGATTTTTAAAGTTAAATCACGTTTAACTGAATTATATGCTTTGAAGTAAGTGCTAAGTTTGATAGGGTTGTGCCGATGATATTTTACACATACACTTTCAAAAAGCATTTGCTGAAGTGCCCTTTAACACCCCATATTTAGTAGTAAAATTGAAGCCATGGGATTAAAGGGACAGTGGCAATGTGGATTCTAAATTGATGAAGGGACAGAAAGCAGAGATGAGTAGTGAATGGCTGTTTAGTACAGAGAACTGTGAAGTGAGACATTTTGCTTGGAGACTCGATATAAACTAAATGATCAAATTTTAAAGGGAGCATAGGACCAGACAGACCTGGGAATTTATGTACAAAGAATGTAAGAACATAATAAATAGGAGCAGATGTAGACCACATGGTCCATCAAGCCTGCTCCACCATTCAATATGGTCATGGCTGATCTTGAGCTTCAACTCCATTTTCCCACCTGCTCCCCCATATTCCTTAATTCCTGAGAGAGGCCAAATATCTGCCTATCCCAGCCTTAAATGTATTCAATGATGGAACATCCATAACTCTGTAGGATAGAGATTTCTGAAAATTTTCAATCCTTTGAGTGAAGAAATTTCTCCTCATCTCAATCCTAACCCTTTATCCCAAGACTGTTTCCTCATGTTTTAGATAACCCCATCCAGCTCACAACCTCTTGGCACTCACCCTATTAAACCCCCTCAGAATGTTGTAGTTTTCAATGAGATTGCCTCTCATTCTCCTAAATTCCAGAGAACATAAGCCCAATTTACTTTCATCACAGGACAGCCCCCTCGTCCAGGGACCACTTTAATGAACTTTCGCTGTACCGCCTCCATTACAAGTACATATTTTCTTAAATATGGAGACCAAAACTGCACACAGATGTCATCTCACCAAAATCCTGTACAACTGTGGCAAGACTTCTTTATTCTTGTACCCCAATTCCATTGCCTTAAAGGCCAACATGCCATTTGCCTTCTTAATTGCTTGCTCAGTCTGCATGCTATAACTGTTCCTTGCACCAGCACACCCAAATCTCTTTGAACATCAGCACCTACAAGTTTCTCACCTTTTTAACAAAAAAAATCTTTTTTTATTCTTCCAATCAAAGTGAATAATTTCCCTATATTATACTCCATCTCCCATTTGTTGCGTACTCATCTAATCTGCCTATATATCTCTACAGCCTCTGTGTGCCTCCCCACAGCTTACCTTTCTACCTAGCTTGTTTTCATCAGCAAATTTATATGAAGAGGCAGAGAGTAATGTATCCAAGTCATTAATATAGATTGCACATCCATTATGTCTGCAGCTATCTCTCTTAGAACCCTCACCATGTAGGCTATTAGGTCCTGATGGTTTGGATTTGATTTCCCTAATTTCCTCTCTCTTTTTAGCCCCTAGGTTATCATCATCTTCTGTATGGAACTTGTCTTCTCCTGTGAAGACAGACACAAAATATTTGTTCAATGCCTCTGCCACTTCCTTGTTCCCCATGATATTTTCTCCTGTCTGTGCTTCTAAGAGACCAATGTTTACTTTAGCTGCTCTCTTCCTTTTATATGTACTTGTTCTTACATTCTGTATTTATATTTCTAGCTAGTTTACTTTCATATTCTATTTTTTCCCTTATCAACTTTTTTGGTGGCCCTTTGCTAGTTTCTAAAACACTCCCAATCCTCCATTTTTTTGCAACATTGTAAACCTTGTCTTTTAATCTAATACTATCCTTAAATACGTGAGTGAGCTGCGGTTGGGTCCTCTTTGCTGAGTTTTCTGTTCTTCAATGGAATGTATTTTTGTTGAATATTTTGAATTGTTTCTTTAAATGTTTGACTGTTCATTTATCCCCATATCTTTTAGTCTATTTACCCAATTATCCTTAGCCAGTTCTCCCCACATACCTATGTAATTAGCTTTGTTAAAGATTCTTGTTTGCTATTAGAATATGTCACTTTCAAACTTAACATGGAATTGAATGGTATGATGGTCACTATTTCCCAGTGGATTTTTTACTGTGACATTACTAATTAACTCTGCTTCATTACACAATGCTAGATCTAAGATAGCTTTATCCTTAGTTGGTTCACCGTGTACTGCTCCAAGAAACTGGCACAAAAACATTCTACAAACTCCTCTTCTAGATAACTTTTGCCAATTTGATTGTCCCAGTCTATTTGAAGATTTTAAAGTCCCCACAATTGTTACATTTCCTTTGTTTCAGGCTCCAATAATTTATTGTTTGCTGACCTGCCCTCTGTCAGGGGGCTTATAAACGACTCTGACTGGTGTTTTCTGATGCTCGCAATTCCTAATTTCCATTCATACTGATTCAACTTCATGATTTTCAGAGGCTTATTTCACCAGCGTCCTTATATCATTTATTATAAGAACTACCCCACCTTCTTTGCCATTCTGTCTGTCTTTCCAAAATCTTGTGTACCTGGAAATATCTATTTCCCAGACTTGATTACCTTGTAACCATGGTCCTGTAATGGTGATTAGATCAAAGTCATTTACCTCCTATTTGTGCCACTCGTTCATCCAATCTTATTACCGATGCTTTGTGCATTCAGACAAACAACCTTTTAATTTCATTGTTTTACTTCTATTCCATACGATGTCCTTATTCGCTATAAAACATTTTTTTGTTAAACTCTGTGTTGCTATCCCACTCTGCTTGTCTTTACCCACATCAGTATGCTGTTCGGGAACCTCAATCTTTTTTTCTGTTCCTTTGAATTTCTAAGTCCCCCTTCACCCGAACCCCTCCCCCCCGCTGTTAGGGCTGAACAAATTGAGAAGGCAGTTTTTTTTTAAAGAATATGGCATCCTTGATTTTATTAAGTGGCAAGGTACAAAAGAAAGCATAGATTTTTGGACTCCGGGGTAGAATATTTCACTGAGCATGTGGGCGTGCGCCCGAACTGCTCGAGCGTGAGAGAGTGTTTGATGATGTCGGGCCAGCGTCCCGATGTCATCTCACATGATATTTCGGTCAGCGGGCACACCCGTCGACAGCTAAGGGGCCTATTAAGGCCATTAATGTAATTGACTTTTTTTGTTTCCCGTCCAACAATACGGTTGAGGGGTGGGTGAATCGGCCAGGTAGCCTTTGCCTTTTTGAGGGAACCACATGCAAGGGCCTTCAGGGAGCTTTCATTCCACATTCCATTAATTCCAAGTGAAATCAAGGTCGGGGGCCGATCACGGTCTGAAGCCTGTTTCCTGGCTGCTCCTGGGCCTGCTGACCACACCCACATGCTGAACTCAAAATCCTGCCCCAGGGGAATGTAGGGATATGGGGATTGGGCGAGAAAGTGGAATTGAGGTCAAAGATCACACATTGTTTTATTGAAGCAGGCTGAGGAGCTGTATGGCCTATACCTGCCCCTAATTCTTGTGGCCTTATGCTGAACCTTTATAAAACACTGGTCAGACCTCAGCTGGAGTATTGTGTGCAATCCTGAGCACCACGCTTTAAGAAGCAGGTCAAAATCTTGGAAACTGCGCAGAAGAATTTTACTAGAATTCTGTCAGGAATGAGGGGCTTCAGTTAGGTCAACAGATAAGAGAATAGCCCCTGCTTTTCCAAAGAGCAATGTGGTTTGAGAGGAGATTTGATTGGTGTTGAAAATGACAAGCTGTTTTGATAGAGTAAATAAGGAGAAACAGTTTCCAGTGGCAGAAGGATTGTTATTCAAGTTTAAGGTGACTGGCAAAGAAACCAGAGGTTACATAAGGAAACCTTTTTATTTGCACTGGGTGTTATGATCTGAAATGCACTGTCTGAAAGGGTGGCAGAAGCAGATTCAATAGTAACTTTCAAATTGAATTAAATACGTTCACGAAGGGAAACAATTATGGGGATATGGGGAAAAAAGCAGAGCAGGGGATTAGGTTAGATGGCTTTACCGAATAGCATAGGCATGGTGGACTGAATGACCTCCTTCTATACTGTTGCATTGCTTTATTCTAACCTGAAAACCGCTCCCAAGGCCCGGAAGGGATTTAGAAATGGTGGGTGGGCGCAATTCTGGGATTCCTGCCCCCAATCCCAGTAATTGGAATTTTTTATAGCGGGGTATGGTGTGGGTAGCGAGCCTGCACTCGGCAATTCCACTCTTGCCTATTCCATCTCCATTGTGGGGGTGGGCATTTTGCATAACGGTGCTATTTTCATGGAGTCAGGCCATTTTAGGAAGAGATGTGGTTTACAGCACCTCAGGAATTGTGAGCCACGGGTGGGTGGGGGGGCACCACAATTCCAAGTTGGGAACCAAAAAATAAACCATCATCTACTCCTGGAATTCTTTCATTGACTTTGACAGGCTTTGAAATACAAAAAAAAATGTATCTTATAGTACAGCATTGAGCTATTGAAACTAAAAGTTAGATGTCTTTTTACTGCAATAATTGATTATAGGGCTCTGTCTTGCAAAGGTAAGTTGACCATTAAATTGACTACCATTGTGTAAGTGTATGTTATATTACAGTACTTTTTCCCAATGGAAAAAGTGTTGTAACGCATTCAAAAATGTGCTGGGAAACTCTCCTGTCAAGTTTTGGACTGAGATGTAAATGCCCAACGATCTTTAACTTCGGAAAAAAAATGACCCTGCTGTTGAATATTAAAATAAATCTAAGCACCCGCTATAGTACATTGATTGACAGGCAATCTGCTTTGAAATGGAACTGAATAGCAACTGCATCTGGTGTTTGTTTTAATTGACTCCATTGTTGACATTTCCCAGGATTTGTTTTGATTGCTAAGCCTATTATGAGTGCTATCAAAAAGTCTGGAACAACTTACCTCAACAGGGGAGCTGGGTCACATTTTGAATGACTGACAGTTTTAAGAGGTTATTAGAGGATTATCAGTCCTTGTTGTAAGTGGAGAAGTTTGACCACTTAAGGGGCCCTTACATTTTTATGCATGGATTTTATGGATGAGGGGTTTTTTTTGTGTTTTTGAATTTGACAACTGTATTAGATTGATTGGAAGTTTATTTTTTATTGTCCATTTGATAGATATCCTGAGGTCTGCCCATAGTGGATACTGGGTGAGTGACTATACACTATAGAGTATACATGGTGGGATGGTGGAGGTGGCATTGGAGTACTGGGACATATATACATAGGAATTAGGAACAGGAGTGGGCCATTCAGTCCCTTGAGCCTGCTCCATCACTCAATAAGATCACGACTGATCTCATTTAAGCCTCCACCCCACATTCAGCCTACCTTTGACTCTCTTGTTAATTAAGGTGATATGGGGTGGATGGCCGGTGAGGGATGGGGGTTTGAAGACCTGTTATTCATCATTAAAACTGGACCGACGTCCCAGTAAATGGAAGCAGGCGTTCCAGTGTTGTCATATAGCGGGGAATAGGGATGTAGGTTTTAAGTCATAGACTATTCCATCTAATTGCAAACATATATACTAGGGTGAAACTGGTCACTACATGGATGTTGTGCTAATAAGACGTGTTTACTTCGAGCGCACAATCTTGATCCGGATTTGTAATTACCATAATTTCAGTTTGCCTGGGGATGTTAGAAGTGCAGTTTCATCACTCAAAATACTGATTTTAGTTGCAATTTTCATGGAGCAGTATATGTGGGCTCTGAGCACCCACTTATACTGAAGGTGTGTAGTGTGCTGGTTGATGTGCAATGGCAGGATTCAAGATAATTCGGGGACTAAGAAAGAAGACACACACTGGTTCTGGATATGGCCTAGGAGGACTAGAGGAGGAGGAGGAGGGATGCCCTCATTTTCCCTCCACCCCTCCCCCATCTGGTGCAGTTGCTGGTGCTGCTCTGTCTGGTCTCATTTCTTCCATTCCTTTGCAGACCGAGGAGACCACGAGCAAGGTGCTGATGACCGAGTCCTCATGGTGACTCCTCACTTTTTTAGGTGAAGTCCTCAGAGAATTGTCAGTGTTGATGAAGTTTTGATAAAGCGCCCTTGAAAGTCTCCTGGTGTGTTTTAAAAGACTTCAGATCTCCAGTTTGTGAACAGTAAAACATGATGTTCCTTTTAAGTAAGGCTTGAAATCCTCTGCAATGACTAATTTACTCCCAGGCAGCTTGTCACTGTTAGAAAAGGACGATAGTTCAAGAGTTATCCACCAAAATGCAGTGCAGCTTCCTTAATGACCACTAACAGGCAATTTAAGTAGCAAGTATTTGCTTTCCAATCTTCCATGCAGTCGTTCTTAGCGAAAACATCAACTCCTTTACCAAAACGGTATCTTGTGCTAATTGTGGCTAACCTGGTGTTTCAACTTAAGACCCCATCTTGGCCACCTCAGAGGCTCATGAGTGCCAAAGTGTCCAGGAAAAATTGCCCCCAAAGTCTTTGCATTACAACAGCCGCTACACTTCAAAGATGGTTCTGTGACTGTACAATGCTGTGGGATGTTCTGAGTTGTGAAAGGTGCTACATAAATGCAAGTCTTTCCACCTGTCATTTTTCAAAACGAAAACTTAAGGAAGTTCTTTTTATGTTTTTTGGTATTTTGATACAAAATGGCTTTGGATCTCAACATAAATGTAAAGCGAACCTTTTGTGTAAAGTCTTTATAGTTTATCTGCAGTCATTTTACTATTATTTACTTTGCCAAAAATTTTAAAAAAACAATCTCACTAGGTTAGAAATAAACACTATAAGTGTAAATTGTACCAGTACTAAAATGATCATATCAATTGGAACCAGGCACTAAGTTGTGAATCTTAAATTTGAAGATCTGTGGCTCTAACTATATTTTGCAGTGGTTAAGGTTAAAAAAAATGCTGCCTTTTGTAAAAAAGAAATTGAAGCTTGGATTCTGAAATGTTCTCATGTTTTCTTAGCTGCTGAAGAGTGTTTTGAAGGAACTTATGGAAATGAAACAAGTTAAGGAGAATCTTCTGCAAGTGCATTTAAATGGTAAGTTACTTTCTCTAGAAAAGTGAGATACATCTTTTACCCATTGATCTATAGTAGATGCTTATATAAATACTGAAGCTGTTAATTTACTTACATTGGAGAATTGTAGATATGAAGGTAAAATAAAAAATCAAACAATGAGATAAGTTTTCAACATATCACTGGTGCATAACACTGGCATTGCAGGTTAGGTGCCTGTTGTAGAAACCAAACCATTTTCCTTTTCTATTGAAGTCCATGGAAAAGTAAATTTGAGTAGTTTCTAGAATGACTGCCTGATCAGTGATGCCAGTTTGACACTCTAGCTCTAAACTAAAAATTACCCCTGATGTAGTGAAACAGTGATGGCGTTCAAGCTTTTCCTTATTGCATCCTCTCAAAGCACTTCATATAGAGGAAATTTCTTTTGAGATATAAAGGCTTTCATGGAGTGCAGTTTTTTTTGTGGTAGGAGAGAAAGATAAGAATAGCTGTAACATCCACCTTTTTTTTTTATTTTAGTTGTCTTTTCTGCATCGAAGAGACAACTCTGAAGAAAGAGAAGTGAATTGTTGGGGAAAAACTTTTGAGCAAAGGTGATTAATCATTTTGTGCTTAATCTCCAATTAATAATAGTACTGAAACATAAGCTAACAAAAGTAAACCACAAACTGTAATGCAGAGTACTTTTTCTCTGCTATGTTGTCATGGTGATCTCCAATAGAAAATTGCTATAATGGTGCTAAATTTCCACATTTTTTCTTGAACTTTCATGAAAGACTTGTACCCATCATGATTAGTGAGGTGCAGTCAAATTCATTTCATAAAGGACACTGCAAATCTTGGACTCAAATCCAATTTCTAGATGACGGCAAAAAGCAGATCGCAGGATAGAAGGTAATCAACAGGTGATTATGGACAATGAGTGGCAGACATGAACTGGAGATCAGGAATAGATGTAGAACATAAGAGATACTAGAACTTGAGGCTATTTAACAGTCAGCAATATGATTGAGTCTAGAAGATAGAAATAGACTTAGCATATGTATAATATATTATGAAAAAGGAGATGGCATAGTACAAAATGCCAGGGCCACCAGGGAGGTTGATGGTTTGGATGGGGGGAAAGCTGAAAACTCCATCTAATCTAGTTAGAAGAAAATAAAAACTCTGTTCTGCAGACCTTCAAGTTAGAATTACAGAGACCACCTGATCTATACAAGGAGGGCCACTAATTGCTCTACAAAGATAGGAAAGATATGTTAGAACAGAGTTTTTCTACATTTGAAGACTTCAGTCAAACAAATATAAATTGGGAGAAGGCAAGTGGTTTAAAGCCAGAGTTGGTGAATGTAATGCTTGACTGCTTCATGACTTAATGTATCAAGGAATCCACAAGAGTATTCATCTTTGAATTGGTATTTACCTATGACTTGGACAAAATTCAGGAAATGGAAATCCTAACATTATTGGGGATGAGCAGCTACAAGATAAATTGGGAGTTAGATATGCTCAACACTAAGACAGTTTTATATCATTTTCTTTTAAAAGGGATAAATTCAAAAAGTGAGGAATAATGAAAACAGATGAATGGGGCAGGTTATAACACAATAGAAGACGAGTGAAACACCTTTAAAAGTATAAAGCTAAACGTGCAAGGAGAACGACATTCCTGAAACCAACAAGCTCAGTAAACAAACTAAGCACTAAATTGATCCCAAAAAAATGAAAAGTAAAATGCAGAAAAGCAACCTCTAGATCCAGCAGGGAGAAAGGGGAAGAGGCGCAATGGCATGCATAGAAGAAAATATAAAAATATATGCTGAAAGGGTGATCAGAGGATCAAAGACATACTAGAGAAAAGTATAGCAACAGAGGTTAAATGCAACAGTATAATATTCTATTAGTACTACAGCAGTAAGGTGATAGTCAGAAGAAGGACAAGCTTGCATTTAAATAGACTATAAACACTGGGCTATAGAAAGTTTTCTGGAATGGTATACCAAGGCATTTCACAAAAGTTCCATATGAAAGAACGTTGGATAAATTCAGTTAGGGATTTAGGGGTAAACTCTCGAGTGGATAAGAAATTGGATTTGTTTTAGAGGTAGAAGATCCTGAGTCGTCATTAAGATAGAGTTAATATGGAATGGAGAAAAATTCACTGAGTGGTGTGCACGAGGAATTGGTGTTGGGACTACAACAGTTTAATTTAGATAAGTAACCTTGACTTGGAAAGTACATGCTGAATAACACCATATTGAACTTGTGTCACTCGTTAGTCCAGGTGCAAACCTTATTCAGCTCACTTGGTGAGACCTTGACAACCTCATCTAGTCCACCCAACTTCTCCTTCTCTCCCCACCTTGGTGTCATCTTCAAATTTGACAAACATGCACTGGCTTAATTCCAGGTTAATTATGTAAATCAGGAACAGGAATGCTCCTAGCATTTTTTTTTTCTCCTCTTCTTCACTCATTTCTCACTCTCATACCTCCCTACACTGCAAACTAATTCTCCTTACAATTAATATCTTTTACTTCCCTTTACCCAACTGATAATCCACCATAACCCACTCATAAGGATTTTGTAAAAATTGAGGACATTTTTGAAAGTGTAAGTAAACTATTATCACTTCCTTCCTGTCCCTGTTGCCAACTATGAATGTTACAGTCTCTATTTTTAATAAAACTTCTGTGGTTGGCCAGGTAAAAAGTACCGTTTCTGAAACATGTTGGCTTTCTTTAAAGATTATTTCCATACAAGTTGTCTTCCATTTTGTTTCTGCTTACTTTATTTCATTTGTTTTTTGCTTTATTATTTTTAATTTGTATTGGCTTCAGTCTCAGTGGAACTGCTATTGCAGTAAAGTCACAACCCTGAGTGTCCAGACAGCATATTTTTGTTCTTGGATGTTATAAGCATATTTTTGTTCTTGAATGGTATATTGTTAATGTTGCCCTGTCTTTATTAAAAAACCCTCCAAGAAGTAATCATTTGCCATGTAACCATCTTCTGTTTCTTCTCATGTTCAATTCCATGCAGAGCTCTTAGGGTTTTATTGACTGTAAAATAATGCTGGAAGAATTTTTTGGCATTCTGTATTACGGCTGCAGTTCTGTCCCTTTCCAGTTTTCTCTTGGCACCCTTAAAATTTTAGATACGCATGATAAATGTTTTCTCTTTCTAAAAAGAAACTGTTCTTTACTCTTTTGTTGCTAATCGATTATAAATCTTTAAAATTATTATATTTTTCCTGTTTGTACAAATAGTGAATAACTAAGACCACAATGGACATTTTATTTGGTTATGTTTTAGGTTTATTGCAAACAGATGACAAGATTGCACTGAAAGAAGTTACACGACAGCTCCAGCTTGAGAATGTTGTTGGAGATAAGGTTTTTGTAAGTCATTGTATCCGAGATTGATGTTTTCCAATGGTGACATTTTATGATATATTCAAGTTTTTGTGTGAACAGTATTATAAATTTTTTATAAGTTCATAACTTTAATACTAGAGGTTCTTGCTCTACCTTTTTGAAATCAATTGCTTCTATTTTTAAGTTTAATGGAGGTGATCAACATATGATAAAGAAATAAACCAAAATGATGTATCTGCCATACTTCTCCTGATGCATTGTGACCCAATTAACAAGATTATAGGTACCATGATCTGTTTTACTGTCAACTTCACTTTTTTTATAATTTAAAAAAAAAATGCAAACTGACGTGCTCAAGTCCCACACTGTGTTCCCTCTCCTACACTCTGAAATTGATATGACTACTGCACGGAATCCTAGATATGTATAATAATGCTCCAATCACAGTATATTTATCCCTGCCCCATGTAATTCTCACTATAATGCAACTGTATATTTTTGAGTATTTATACCTACTTTTCAGAAAACAATAGTAAAAACTAGCCAGTGTTGATAATTGGCAAAGAAAAAGGCCATTTTGGCCCAACCTGTCCATGTTTGTTACACTTCTCACATCTTCATCTAAATCTACCATTGTAACCATCTATTCATTTCTGCCTCAATTGTTTGTCTAGCTTCCCCTTAAAAGCATTCATATGACTTGCTTCAACTGCTCATTGTGGTAGCAAGTTCCACACTCTTGCATCGTGTGATTCCTCTGAAATCCCAATTGGATTTCTTGGTGACTGTCTTCTATTGATGGCTTCAAGTTATGCTCTTCATACAAGAAAAATAATTCTCTCTCTATCTATTCTATCAACACCTTTCATAATTTTAAAGAATCTGTTAGGTCACCCCCTCAGTCTTTTTACTAAGAGTTCTCCTCAGCCTGTCAATCGACGCAATAGCAAAAGTACCACAACCTACTGTTCTTGGATATCTGAATTCTGGAGAGTGAGGTTTAAACAGATTATTTTAATTTTTACTGCTGTGTGTATATAGAGAATCCACTGACTACATGGAAATGTTGTTTAATTACAGGGGAGTTTTGCTGAAAATCTTGCTTTTCTTCTTGAGGCTTTGAGAAAAGGTACAAACATTTTAATTTGTATATTGTTTTACCAAAGACTTTTCAGTTGGTAATAATTTGTTAAAATAATGGTTGTAAATCATATAAAATGATGTAAGCAAATCTGATTTTCTTTTTGCTTTTGTTTCCACTCTGTCCTATTTCTCCCTTACCTCAGTTTTCTGCTTTCCCTGCCTGAAAACGGTAGCTGCTCAGAGTAGAGTTCTGCAGGTGTTGACGTATTTCCAATAACTAATTCAAATGACTATTCTTTATGTTTGAATTCATACAGTAAGGATTGGTAGACAATTTGACTGGGATTTTTCAGCTGAACATGAGTTTCCCCCGCAGATGTCCATCTCTTTTTCTCTCCTTCCCTGTCATTGGAACAAGAATGCCGCTGTTCACTCTCATTCCGCCATCCACCTCCACTCCCCATACCGCTCCCAAACTGCTGCTCTGGCTGAAGTCAACTATCATGGGATTAAACCAAGGATTTTCCTGTTGTGTACAGCTCAACTGCACACAAATAAAAACATCAGTAAATCCTAATTTGAAGTTACTTTAACATAATGCTACATGGTTTATAGTTTTCTCAGTTCTGCATGTAACAAAGGAAACCCAAGTATAACCCAAATAAGACTTGAGACCTTTTCGAATAAATATCCAGAGTTCGAATTTGGATACTGTTCAGGTGGTCTGCATTTAGATAGGGATCTAAATCAAGATTTGGATTTTTCTTGGCTGATTCAGCTCTGTGAAGTTCAGGTTTGGAACATCTGATACCAGAAGTATTTGAATTTCATCTGAGTTGTATCCAAAGCCTCATATTTACCCCTAATAAACTGCATAAATAAAGCTATGAATCATGCCTTCTCTGAATTTTTAATGTGCAACACTCCCAAAAAAAACAGCATGGGGGAAGAATGGCCTCCATAAAAGTTATGATCTTGCAATATTAAAGCTAGCTGCAAACTGCTTTGTCTTTCTGCGCCTACCGGTGTTTCTGTCAATATAAAGTCATGAGATGAATTTGTCATGGCCCGACTGGTATAGCGTTTCCTCAAATTTATCAAAAAGTTGATACAGATAACGGATGCCCATTTTTACTGAAAAAGTAAACAACTAAATCATATATAAATGTTGAGCATGCAGGAAATATTTGTCTCTCCGCCCAATGGAGCAAGATTTTATGCAATATTTTGTCAGAAAGAAAATTATTTTGTACCCTTCGTATCTTGTGTGGGTTTTTTTACTCTCCCTGTTGCCAGTAGCAATTCATGTTGGCTTCTGTGATTTGCCCTTGATCATGAGCTTGCTTAATTTTAAGACCAGTAAAGCAACAATTTGTGGGCTCTATGCAAATAACACTAGGTCCAGCCTATGATGGAACTGTACATTCGCAAAAAAATTGTAACAACAATGGCCTATGTGACACATTTGATTTGTTTTGGAGCTATCTTTCCTTAAAAATAAACCTGATATTCGGTAAATGCTGGAAGAAAAAGTAGCTAGGGTGGGGGGTATGACTACTGTTGTGGGATATATTTCCTAGACATCAGCCCAACAGGTCATGATGGTCTTTTCCTGTCCTGTATGGTCCATAGCCAAATATCTGTTTCTTAGGCTGAAATGAAGGTCAAAAGAGTTTCAGCATTGTACAAAGGTTTTTTTTCCCTAAGATTCAGGACCCTTTGGGTTTGGGATCTCATCACATAGAATTTACAGGGCAGGAACAGGTCATCTTGCCAAGCTGGCCTGTGCTGGTGTTTATGCTCCACACCAACCTCCTCACTCTCCACTTCAACTGTTTCTTACCTGCATTTCCTCATATTCCTTTCTTCCTCCAATACTTATCCAGCTTTCCCATTCTATGCTTTTCGTCGCAATTACTCTTTTACGTGGTAGCAAGTTGCCATGTGAGTAAAGAAATGTTTTCTGAATTCTTCATTGGATTTACTAATTGCTACCTTATATTTGTGGCCCCTAATTTTGGAACCTCCTGCAAGTGAAAGCATCTTCTCTGCATCTACTGTATCAACGCCCATTCAGAATTTTAAAGATTTTTTTTTATCAGTTCACCCCTCAGCTTTCTCCTTTTCTAGAGTAAAAATCTTCAAGCTGTTGAATGTTTCCTGCCAGTTACCAACACTCTGCTCTAGTGTCATCCTTGTGGACCTCCACCAGTGCCTCCTATATCCATTTTGTAACATGGAGATCATACTCTGAGACTGTATTCTGTGTGGTGTAACTGAGGTTCTATAATGTTTAACATAGGGTAACCTGGGTAAACCAAGGTAAACAAAAATGTTTGGCAGATATTGAAATCTAGCAGTGGGAAGAGCAACTCTCCCTTGACTCTTGGATAGTCAATGCTAAATCATTTTGCTTTTGCTTGCAAATTTAGTTTCCTATTACAAATGCTGTCAGATGCTTTGAATTTATGGGCACAAAGGTAAACAACCTGTGGGCTTCATTTAAAGTTAGATTGTTAGTTCTTTACCTTTGGGTGTCCTGTATGGATGGAATGGATCTATTTTTCTCCTTCACCTGCATCTTCACATAGAAGGGCATGTTGTAGTATTCTCTATATTATTGAGATTACCTACTTAATGCCAGGGGATGGTTGCTATTTTAGTAGAGTGTCATTTGGGTAAGCAGATCTGCATAGCCCAATGGGCCTTGACTGATGTCTTCCCTGGATCCTAGAGGCTAATGTTTCTTTGAGAATTGGTGTGTGTTTCTGTGCAGTGTCAATGGAAGCTAGTGCCATGTTTACATAGGAATATGTTTGACATTGCTGTAAATTGGAGGTGTTCCCTATTTGTGGTGCATTTCAATGATTGATGCAATGTTGAACAAGATAGAATCTTCAAAATAAGAACACCTTTTGAAGGTTGATTTTCAAAGAATTCTAGCCTTAAATGTTATAGGGTGAGGAAATAAAAGAATTTAGGAAGTGTTGAGATAGTTTTTAAATGAAAGAGAAAAGTAAAATATGAGTAATTTGGAAAAATACATAAAAGAAAACTCATTGGAACTAACTTCAGAATTAGCTTGATTAATGTTAGAGATTGGTTAGCGAATGTGCTAAATATTGATGTTCCTTCACCTTTATTGCCTTGGCTTATGTACATTGGAATGGTGATGCCAATTTAAAATCATGGACAGACTTCAAATAACAAGTTAAAATTATCTAATGCAGTATGTTTCCAACTGTCATAGATCATAAAACATAGATCTTTCCCAAGACGGGTGAAAGGTTTCTTTTTTTGTAATCCCCATAAATTTGCTTCTGCTCCATAAAATTTACTCTTGCCAACAAACAAGTAAAACTGTTTTATGCCAATGTCTGTTGAGGAGACAATCCCAAAGAATAGTAGACAGTGATTAAAGTTTGACACAATTTAATCCTACTGCCCTGATTTGGTGAAACTCAGAAATGTTTCTTGTGCCTTCACCCACCCAGTGAAAGGTGGTGACCCATATGTGGCTTCTTTAACTCATAATGAGAATCCTTTTGACTTCCAGGAAGCTCAGTCACAGGGGACTAGATTGATCTTGCAGATGTTTTCCTGGTGTAAAAACTTGCTGAACTAACGCTCAGAGGGATGGAGCCTCTGACAGGGATTTCAGAACCAAGATGCACTGGGTCCCAAATTTACAAGGAACAGTGCACAACTGTGGTACTGAAGAATCATTTCTTGAGTCCTTTAAAGGGAGAACACTTAGGAGGCACCATGCAATGTAAAGAAGAGTTAGTGACAGCAAGGGAATCATCCAACCTGTCCTGCTTTATCTTTGAAAGCTGGAGGGCATGCATTGACAGGGCTGTGACACCTCAAACCTCAGTTGAACCTGTTGATGCCACAGAATGATCTTGTGCGGCGGTGGAGGCAACTTCTCCCTGGATTTTTGTCACGTCTTTTTGTCTCTTAGCAACAGAAATTCAGTTGCTGGAGATTGAAGCTGAAAAGCTCTCTTAAAAATCCTGCTGGACAATTTTCAACTCTCTCATAGGACTGGCTGCCATTTAAATATGGCACTCGCTCCTGCATGGCCATCAGGTTGATGCAGGCTTCCTGATGTCAGAGCTGCCCCTGCCCCCAATGCTGCCACATGAAATGGAGGCAAGCCCCCATTCATCAGCATTAATTGACTAGCTGCTAAGTAATCAGGTCCAGCCAACCACCACAGACCCATACCAGATCCCTGACAACATTAGGGTCTGCTGGCAGGAGCCGCAACAGTAAAACTAAATCCAGCCCCAGGTTTCGAATGAGTGTTGGTAACATTTAGCTGATCCTGTTTTAAGGTCTTTCAACTCTTCTTTGCTCATAAACAGATATGATTTATAAACCAGCCCTTCTTGCCAGCATTAACATTCTTGGATGTACTGCCTGCCAAAATCTTTGCTCCAAATGACCCCCCATTGTAATTTTTCTTTTTGTGTTTCACCAAGATATTAGCAGCAATATCACCAGCTTTCTCTGAGCTCTGAACAGTCAGAATTTTCTTCAGCTTGCCAGTCAAGCCTCAGCTTTACTTTGCATGTATATATTTTTGAAATTTATTTTTGGGATGTGGGCATGTCTAACAAGGCTAGCATTTATTGCCCTTCACTTGTGAAAGATGGTTTTGACTGCCTTGAATTGCTGCAGTCTGTGTGGTGAAGGTAGTCCTACTGTGCTGTTTGGTAGGGAGTTGCAGGATTTTGATCCAACAACAATGAAAGAATAGTGATGTGTCCATGTCTGGATGGTATTTGGAAGAGAACTTGGACGTGATGGTGTTCCTGCACCTGCTGATCTTGTTCTTCCAGGTGGTGGCATCATTATTCCTTCATTTTTGAGTGGCCTGACTTAAAAATCAAATAATGGCATTCAGTCAAAGAATGGAAAAATGGAAGTGAAAGTTTATGAAAATAAATGGGGATGGAGCAACATTGAAAGAATTGCTTTAAAAATACACTTTTTGTAAAGTTAATACTTTTATTTCTAGGAAACCGCAGCAGTAGCAGGCCAGTGCTTTTTATCTTGGATGAATTTGACCTCTTTGCTCATCACCGGAATCAGACGTTGCTTTATAACCTCCTCGACGTTGCTCAATCAGCTCAGACACCTGTAGCTGTCGTGGGCCTGACTTGTCGATTGGTAAGTTAACAAAGGAAGTGGGATTAAAATGGGCAGCTAGTTTCTTCTTTTCTCTGTTTGGCCGGTGCATACACTATGGGCAGAATGGCCACTTTTTGCATTTTAACGTTTCTACGGTTCTAAGAATCTTTACAGAAAAATAAATTTAAACACACGTTTTTAGAAGTATTTTCACCTCTTTAAAAACTAAAGATTAAAGCATTGCATTCCAACACTAGAGTTAACATTTGTTATTTTCTTTACCCTCACCACCTTCTTGTCCTGCTGCAGACCCACTTAGGAACAGAAGTCATCTGGATCCTGAAAACCAGAAATAAGAGTTCAGAGCTGGGATACCAAATTCAAACTGGAGTTACATTAACATATCTAACCCTTGGGCTGCATTTTGCCCTCAGCAGTGAACAAATGGTGCCAGCTGTTCATTATACTTGCACATATTCATAGACTTTCTGTAAGATTTGGTATTGGAACTTGCTGCCAATTGGAGAGCTAAAAAGTGCAGCACCTTCTAATGGGATCTGGGACCTGTGAGAATAGGACAAGCAACTGTGTGTCCCTTTTAACTAATCAGATTAAAGAATTATTCATGAGCACCACAGACTCTGAACCAGGAAGTGTCAGTTAGAACATTGAATTAAATATCAAATCGGGTACAGAAAGTGAAATGGACAGGAGCGACAAAAGATTGGATTAACAGAGAGAGAGAGAGAGAGAGCAATGAGGCAAAAAATAGGAGACTTTTTAATATCCTCAACAATAATTATTTGAAATTTTAAGGATTAAGATTCCCCAGTTTTAAGTTACTTTTCAGTGCCAGGGAGGTTGTTTGACAGTGATTAAGAATTACCATATGATTAAAAGGGAGTGTAATGAACAAGTCATAACTTTTTCTGACAAATTTAGTTCCCATCTGAGGTAAAGCCAATAGCTTCACGTTGCTCAATTTATTTGAATGGTGAGTCTCTTTATGAGATACAATGATTGCGCAAATTTTGGAAGAGTAGGGCACCTCGGACAGCAACTTCTGGATTTCCACACTTGACGCACATATGTGGCCTCAATGAATGTTGAGGTCTGATTTTCCATGTAAATAATGGTTAGGACTCTGGCTTCACCATTATTTTTACTACACAATCTGCCCTCTTCTTCCTTACCGTATGCTGTTGTACTTCTGGATTAATTTGTCCTTGCTGCTTCTATGTTAAAATTGCACTTCTTATTATCGTTTTGACTTTTTAAGCTTCTTGGTTTGGCGCATTAAAAAAGAGCTGCTTGCCAACAAAAATTTTGTCTTTCTTTATTCCAATAGCTTTCAGAATTTAAAAAGATGGATTAAGCATTTGGTAAAATACTGACCTCACTAAATTACTGGCCTATCGGCCTGTCGAAGCAGTAACCAGAGGGAGTAATCATCATGTACTGTATTTTACTTCACTATTAATTCTGCTCTTTAAGGACCCAGACGAACTCTGTTCCTAATGGTGTCTGCAGCTTTGGCTTCTTCAGCTTCAGCCAAGGGAAGAAATAAGCACTAATGACAGCTTTCTACAACTGTCTTAATATGTTGTCCAAACATTTTAAACAAGAATTGGTGGTGTACTTGGACATAAAAACATTGCTTTGGCAGATCGTGGCAACATTCCATTACTGAGACGAATCTCAGTGGCAAACTAAATTAGCAGCATTGAACATCAAGTCCAAATTAAATTCTAGAATATCTGATTTTAAAAATGCTGTTAAAAGGGTAGCAAAACTTGGGCTCCTCTTGGCAAACTCTCTATTTCTCGCTATCTGGAGAGAATATGCTTTTTTAGCATGTGAGGACAAAAAGGAAAAATGTAATATTGGAAGCTGGAGTTTATCAGCTGGATAGTTGGGACTTGGTGAGCTCTGTTTTGCACCTTGAGATACTGCAGACTTGGATAATTCCTGCATTTTGCACCTTGCACATATTGACTGCATAGTTAGTGTTCTGAGACTAAGTAGGATCAGTTGACATCAATCTTCTAATTCCTATCATTTAACATTTCATTAATCTACATGCATTTTAAGCCATGCATATTTTGCCTGCTGAAGTGGGCTCCATTAGTGCAAAGACAACTGATTGCAAACCTCATATCATATGTTATTACTGTTAGATTATCTATATGCATTTCACATCAATTGATGTTTGCCCACAAAACATTGGTTCCAATACAATTAGAGGGCAACCATTTGGAAAAGGAAAAATTGGGCCAGCGCAAAGGGGAAGATTAAAATTCTGTTTTCTGCAGAATCATATTGGCCTTGTGAATAATGGGAGAGAAAAGTGTCATTTGTAGTGAGGCCAAAAGGAAGGTTTTTAGCGATGATCTAATTTTCTTTACTAAAATATTTGCACACTGTTTCCCAATGATATTTGCTATTTCCCTCTTTCTCATTGCTGCCCTAATTGTGTCTTTGTTATGCCCATAAAGTTAAACACTTAGTAGATAATGAACATAAATATCATCTGCCCCACCCTGTTCGTTTTTACAAACTGAACTTTCTTAGTGAATTCCTATTTGAAGATTTTCTCAGATTAACACTCTTTCTATTGCCTGATAGGGCTTGCTAATTCTTAGCCTCAGGTGTGTGAATTATATAAAAAAGCTATTATTGCTGAGCATAAGTTGGAGAACTCCAATGTAATTTGTTCATTTTTCCCTTTAAGGTTGTCGTGGCCTATCCATTCCCCTTCCCTTCTCCCCATTTCCTTTAAGATGCAGTATAGAAATAAATCAATTATTTGTCTGTGGTTGCAGGGTTGGATCACTAGGTAAATGGCACGCTTTCTATTTGTTCCCTATGTAATGAATTGGTTTGCTTTATTGTGAAACTAATGGAGAGATGGAAGTTCAGTTTCTTTCTTTGGCACTGCACGGAATTCCTAACATCTGTATTGAGGAAGAGCAGAAACTAGAGGGCCCTGGAATACTTTCACCTTTAGGAATCAGAGCAGATCATTCAATCTCTTGAGTTCCTCCACCATTTAGTGCAATCATGGTTGATTTGATTAGTGAATTATAGAATTTAAATCCTGCAGTTTTTTTTTGTACTTTTTCATCTTTATTTCTCCTACACCATGTAAATTGATGCAGTTCCTTTTTCTTCTCTCCCCTCTGAGTCAGTGGCCTTGATTGGAAACAGTTATAATAGGTACACAAATGGTCATTCTTCACTTGTGAGCATTGTCACAATCCCCTGGTCCTGTATCATCTCTGTAATAACCTTTTAGCCTAATGATATGCTGCACCATAATCTGGTTTGGCCCATTCAGGCACAACTTTAAAGGGCTTCTGCTTTTGTATAGCAGCTCTCTTTCCTTCCAATTACTTTAAGACACTGCTTGTATGGATGATTGGCCAGAAGAAGGCTCTAATTACAGTTTATAATGTCCACTTTGGAGGCAAAAGACCATTGTCATTGTGTCCACCATTGAGTCTGCCCTCTCAACATTATTGATCCAAGTCCCAGGTTTCACAACCAGCAAGATCATCTTGCAATTCATAGGACAAAGGTTATCTGCCATTGTAGCCTTACAAACTATAAAGTCTCTAGCCACTTTTGGCAAAATGTAGTAATCCAGCTGATGAGCCTTTTGTTGTTTGACTAGGTTGTCTACACTTAACATTATTTCTGTTGAAACCTTAGGATGTTCTGGAACTTCTAGAAAAGAGGGTGAAGTCCAGATTTTCCCACAGGCAGATTCACTTGCTGAACACATTTGGCTTTGAACAATATGTGGAAATCTTCCAGCAACAACTTTCTTTACCAGAAGAGTTTCCTGATGGGAGATTTGCACAACAATGGAATCAAAATATCCAGGTAACTTTTTTCCTTTAGAGCACACATATAGCAAGTACAGTAGATATGGCCATTTAGCCATTTGGTAAAAACATTGTGAATGGATTTTTGTGGAACTTTGGAGGGCTGGTGTAAACAAAATGTTTACTGTCATATGTTTTATAATGCCCCTGTGGAGCGCTTTGGGAAGTTTAAAGGCACTATATAAGTATAACTTGTAATATAATCAGTATTCAAGGTTCCTTATTTTATTAGAAACATGCAAATGAGCTAAAGTTATACGCTACTTCCAATAATCTAGATCTGCAACATACTAATGTGGTCCACAATTTAATATCTCCAATATTTGCAGTGCAGGATTTCTATGCTGTAATATAAAGGTAAGAATGATAAATCGGCATCAGTTAACTATTTGTTAAAATGGGGGGTCATCTCTGGATGGATAAAATTATCTGAATATCTCACCTCTTTCATAATCCTATATATGGTCTTGTGACTCAGTTCAGGGAATAATGTTTGATTAACTTGTAAATATAATACATCAAACTCTCCCAGTTAAATTTTCTGTTTTTGAAGTTACATTTCTAGTCTTGGCCTATAGTAGGAAAGACAAATAGTAAGTTCATTCCAATCCTTAGTTCCTTTTGGTTAGGCAAATATCTTGCCCTTTAACATGTTTAAGAGTCGCAACAAAAAGGAAAGAGAGACTGGCATTTAATAAGCACTTTTCACATCCACTGGACAGTTCAAAGCGCTTCATAGTCAATTAAGTACTTTTGAAGTGTAGTCACTGTTGTAAATGCAGCAAACCTGACAGCCAATTTTGCCCACAGCAAACTCCCACAAATAGCAATGTGATAATGACCAGATCTAATTTTTTGATGGTGATTGAGGGATAAATATTGGCCAGGGCACTGGGGATAGCCCCTTCTGCTCTTCAAAATAGTACCATTTGATCTTTTACATTGACCACAGCAGGCAGATGGGGCCATCTCATCCGAAAGATGGCACCTCTGACAGTTCAGCACACGTCAGTACTGCACTGGAGTGATAACCTTGATTTTTGTGTTCAAGTTCTGGAGTGCAACTTGAGCCAAGAACTTTGTGACTTAGAGAAAGTGTGCTATCAACAGAACCACAGCTAACACTTGATATGACACCATTAACATAGCAAAACATCCAGATGCAGCTCCTTGAAGTGCCATTAGACAAAAATGGACAGTGAGTGAAAGGAGGAGGTATTGGGAAAGGTGGCCTAAAACTTGATCAGTTTTCAGTAGGATTTTACAGGAAGAGGTGAACGTGATGAGGCAGATATGTTCAGGGAGGAAGTTATAAAGCACCAAGCTCAGTGAAAGTAAGGAAGATGCATGAGAAACCAATTGAAGGAGGAAGTGAGGCTTCAAGGGGAAGGGTGGTAGAGCTGAATTAAGTAATAGATATAGGGATTAAAGTTATTTAAATATGGCCCATGAGAATTACAAATTTGTGGTAATGTTACAGAAAGCCAATGAAGGCGAACCAGGATGAGGTTAATGGTGTGAGAGAGAATATGGGAAGCAGACTTTTGAATGAGGTGAGGTTTAGAAAGTAGAGGATGGGAGGCTGGGCAGGAACCATTGTAATAATCGGGAGTTTGTAAAGTCGCTGCATGAGATGGGGGTGGAGATAAATGATGTTATGGAAGTGGAAGCAGGCAGTCTTTGTGATTGAGGATGTACAGTTGGAAGCTCAGCTCAAGATAAATAAGATGCTGAGGCTCCAAGCAGTTTGGTTCAATCTGAGACAGTGACCCTTTATAGGAGGTGGAATCAGAGGGAAGTATGCAGTTTTTGAGGCAAGGACAGAAGATGTGGTGTTCAGTTTTCCCAGTATTTTAATTGAAGGAGATTGCAGCTCATCAAAGACTGGATATTGGATGACACAATTGCAGTGCAAGGATTAAGAGGTAACACAGAGTTAAGGCCCTATACTATCCACACACATGTGGAAGCTGACCTCATCTTTTCGGTTAATGGTACCAAATGGTATCAAATGCAGCATGCATTTAAGGAAAATGAGGACCAAGGGTAGATCCTTGGAAGACTCCAAAGATAACAATGCAGGAAGGGAGGCAATTGCTGGAGATTCTGTGGTTATGATTGAATAGGCAAGAGTGAAACCACATGGGATAGCCCAACCACTCTGGACAATGGAGGACATGTGTTGGAGGAAATGGTATGTGGCTGCGGAGAGGTTGAAGAGGGGTGAATGAACCATGGTTACAATAACAAAAGATTTTTAATTTTGTTTGCGGCTGTTTAGATGCTTAGGGAGAGGTGGAAACCTGATTGGTGAGATTCAAATGATTTGTGAGAAAGCTGGGCACAGATTTAGATGGCACGTTCAAGGACTTGAGAGAAGAAAAGAAAATTGGAGATGGGGTGATGGTTTTCAAGATAAATCAGTTAAGCATGGCATGAGAAGGGGAACAATACCTGAGCAAACTGAACTATTCATGTTGATACCTAGCATGGGACCAAGGCAGGGAAGATAGGTGGTTAGGATTTTAGTGGGCAAGCTATTAAGGGAGCAAGAGGATCTTGTGAATTAGATAATCTTAGGAAGCGGATGGAAAATAAATTGGAAAAAGATGTAGGTTCCAGGCTAGAGCAGAGGAAAGCCTGGAGGAGAGGTATTACTTTGTGGGGTGGGAGGGAAGAAATGAAGACTGCTAAATAGATGCCCTCAATCATAGTGACAGAATTAAATGAGTTATAAACTAAGCTATTGAGAAAAGCATGCTGGTGGACTTGTTGTATGGCGTGCACGCTTTCTTCCCATAACATGCACTCAGTGAGATCCTCAAGGGTGGCACAGCCCAGCACACGAGTGCAAAAGACCATGTTGAAACTTTCACAACTATTTTCAACTAGAAGCGCAGAGTGGATGATTTGGCTTTGCCTCCTGCTGAGATCCCCACCATCACTGATACTGGTCTTCAGCCAATACACTGCACATGATATCAAGAAACAGTGGAACAGCCTGACTGCAACAAAGGCTGTGGACCTCGACATCATCCTAATTGCTGAAGATTGGCTTCAGAACTAACCAAGCTATTCCAGTACAGGTATAACACTGGAATCTACTGAAAGAAGTGGAAAGTTGCCCAGGTATAACCTGTCCACAAAAAGGACAAATCTAGTAACTTCTCCATTGGCCTACTCTTAAACGTTGACAGTGATATGTAGTTAGCTCTGCTGCTAAGTGGAACTTACTCATCAATAACCTGTTTGCTGATGCTTGGGTTCCACCAGGTCCACTTATAACCAAACCTCAATACAGCCTTGGTCCAAACATGGACAAAAAGAGCTGACTCTGAGGGGTGAAGTGAGAGTGATTGTCATTGACATTAAGGCAGCATTTGATTGAGTATGGCATCAAGGAGCCCTAACAAAATTGAAGTCGATGGGAATTGGGGAATACTCTTCACTGGCATCATACGTGGCACAAAGGAAGATGCTGTTTATTCAAGGCCAAATCTTCTCAGCCCCAGGTGTTCTTCTTCAGGGCAGCAACCATCTTCAGCTGTTTCATCAGTGACGTTCCCTTGATCATAAGCTCAGAAGTGGATATGTTCACTGATGCACCGTGTTTAATTCCATTTGCAAATCTTCAGATATTGAAGCAGTCTGTGCCTGCACAAGTCATGGGTTTACTAAAGGGAAATCCTGTTTGAGAAATGTATTAGTTTTTTGAGGATGTATCTAATAGGATAGACAAAGTAGATCCAGTATACCTGAATTTCCAAAAGGCATTCAATAAAGTGCCACACAAAAAAGGTTAGTAGGCAAAATAAGGGCTCATGGAATTGGGGGTAATATTTTAGCATGAGTAGCGAGTGGGCATAAATGGGGTTTTTTAAGTTTTTCTGACAGTGAATAGTGGATCAGTGCTGGTGCCTCAGCTATTTACAACCTATATTAATTACTCTGTCTCTTCATCTAAGTTATGTATCAAAGTTTGCTGCAGATACCAAGCTAGATGGGAAGGTAAGTTGTGGGGAGGATACAGAGGCTGCAAAGAGATTTGGACAGGTTGTGAGTCGGCAACAAGATGGCAGATGGTGTATAATGGAGCAGCAAGTAATTAGGAAGGTAAATATCATATTGGCCTTTATTGCAAGGGGGTTAGAGTATAAGAATAAAGAAATCTTGTTGCAATTGTACAGGATTTTGATGAAACCACATCTGGAATATTGTGTATGGAGTTTTGGTCTCCATGTCTGAGAGAGGATATACTTGTACTGCCTCCAATACAGCGAAGGTTCATAAATTCATTCCTGGGATGAGGTTGTCCTATGATGAGAGGCTAAGTAAATTGCGCTTATATTCCTTGGAGTTTAGAAGAATGAGAGGCAATCTCGCTGAAACCTACAAAATTCAAAAGCGGCTTAATAGGGTGGATGCTGAGAGATTGTTTCCACTGGTCGGGGACTCTGCTATACGAGGACACAGTCTCAGCATAAGGGGCCAATCATCTAGGACTGAGATGAGGAGAAATTTCTTCACTCAAGGGTTGTGAACTTTTGGAATTCTCTACCCCAGAGGGTTAATACATTTAATGCTAGGATAGACAAATCTTTGGTGTCTCGAGAAATGAATGGATATGGAGAGCAGGTGGGAAAGTGGAGTTGAAGCCCAGGATGAGCCAGGATCATAGTGGATGGCGGAACAGGGTCAGTGGGCCATATGGTCTATTTCTGCTCCTATTTCTTGTGTTCTTGTGCATGCAGCATGACTTGGATGATATTCACACTTAGGCTGACAAGTGGCAAGTAATATTTGCATCGCATAAGTGTCAAGAATGAGTATCTTCAACAAGGGAGAATCTAACCAACACCCCTTGACATTCAACAACATTACCATTGTTGAATCGCCCCCATTATCAACACAAAAACTTGACCAGCCATATAGGAGCAGGTCAGAGACTGGGAATTCTGTGGCAAATGGCACCTGACTTTCCAAAACTTGTCCACCATCTACAAGGCGTAAGTCAGGAGTGTGATGGAATACATGTCTTGCCTGGATGAGTGTAGCTCCAACAACACACAGGAAGCTTGGCACCATCCAGCACAAACCATCTTTCTTGATCGAGGCACCATCTACCGAGGACCCGGGAGAGGGGGATGCATGGTGCTAATCTCTGAGGCCCATGCCTTTTGGGGGGCTTGGCTGCACTGCCACCTATTTCAAGTGGCTGCCTGCCTGCCTGCCTTAATGCCTTTGCAGATAAATGGGTGGTCAGCACCACTGTGGGGTCAAAGTTCTGTAATATAAAGGTTAATGGAGGGAGAGCCCAAGTCCACATGGCTGTTTTTTTTTCCATTTTACAGGCAGGCTGATTTCTGGGTGATGTATTCCACCCTTCGCAGCACTGTTGCCCCCCACTATGGAGGCGACTGTCCACTAAACAATTCGAAGCAACAAGGTGGTCGAACGGGCCAGGGAGGCCAGGAGAAACAGCAGCTGTAGCAACAGCAAAACCTGGGCAGCTGGAGTGTTAGAAAGGGCCTAGAGAAAGTGTGTCTTGTCACCTTCACAGCCGTACTGAAGATCATCTCATTGAGAAAATTTCCAAACATCCCAGGCTGGGGGTTTAGTGAGTAAGTGCCACTTGTTAAAGACAGTAGGAGAACATGGACTGTGCAGCTTTGAACAGCCCCAAATAAAAAGGATATGCAAGTAATAGAAAAGGACAATCGTAGGTTCAGCAGGATATTATGAGGGGCGAGGAGGCAAAGTTAGGAGCGAAACTTGGGAAGTTGGACTTGTTCACTAAATCCACAAAGAGTGAGGGTGGCAGGGGTATTGTGGGATGGGGGAGGAGGTGGGCAGGGGCATTGTATGAGTGGGGGATGTGGGGTTAGTGCGTGAGCAGAGGTCAGTGCATGAGCGACGGGGGTGGGGTCAGTGTGGTTATGTTTGAGGGTGTGTGTATGCATGAGTGGAGGGGCGGTTGTGGTTGCTTGTGCGCATGTATCTGAGCGTGTGTGTGGAGGTGTGCGTGCATGCATGCGCGAGGGAGAGATTGAGAAGCGTGTGTATATGCACGTGTACGAGAGATAGAGTCGGGTGGGTGTGTGCACACATGAGAGAGATAGAGGGTGGATGGGTGTGCACGTGCATGCGAGAGAGAGAGAGACACAATTTTGCATGAATGTCGTCGGGGCCAGCTCAATGTGTGCCACCATGCTGAACGCAAGGTTGGTGTTAATTAAACCCAACTCCTTAACTTGGCCCCTGCCCCTTCCCTTGGGGCTTCGTCTGTCTTTCTCTAACTCTGCTTCTTAAGTGAAAGGGCAGAAAAGGTTTTATTAGTTAGCTCTGCTGCTTGGCACTTTTTTAATGTCATTTTTATTAATTACTCTTTTTAAATGATAAATTGATCGTTTTGATGATATTGTTTGTTTTCTTCATGACTTTTTAAAAAATTAATATTTAGTATTGTGCCAAACCAGATCTCAGGCAGTTGCTGGGCTCACAAGAAGTCTGATTACTTTTTGAAGGGAGCTGGCAAAAGGTTTCTTTTTTGCTCCAATAGAAACAGGCAGCGTTGGAAATGCTCAGCCCATCTGGTGTCATCCATGTAGAGAGAAACAGGTCAGTGACCCTTCCTCAGAACTAGTGCAGATCTGGACCTGAAGTGTTGACTCCATTTCTCCCTCTAAGGATGCTGTCTGGCCTGTTGAGTATTTCCAGCATTTTCTGTTTATTTCAGATTTCCAGCATCCGCAGTACTTTGCGGTCCTATTATATGTTCCACGCTGGGCAGTGTAAGTGTGGTTAGTTTCAATTTCAAATGAGAAAATATTTATCACTCAGTGCAAGATGTAATTTTTCTGTTAACAAAGCCCACCTGTGGATAGAAATAGCACATTATTGCAGGTGCATTGGTTGGTGCTAATTTACCGGAAGGTTTTGCCATTTTTAAACTTGGAAGTGAAAACAGAAGTCATGTGCCAGCAGAACATATCATCACTGTTAGTTCAAGCTGTTACCATTTGTACATAGGATTGTTGTCTGTGGTGTTTTAAAGTTGAAGTCTTTTGGGTGTTGCTGTCTGGATATTACATAGGGCCAGCTTCAAAGAAGTGGAGCTGGTTGCACAATATGAACAACCAAACTGTGGTTGTAAAGTGTATTATACTGATACGTGAGCTTTCGTTGGGCTTTAAATAGAACCATAGAGTACAAAAGCCAAAAAGTTTTCTGAACCTATAAGTCACGGTGGGGTTGACTGTTTCAATGGTTCCCAATTGTGGGTATCTGAAGGATATGAGAGGGAGGATTAAAGGGGTGTTGGGGTGGGATTAGGGGGCCAGAAACAGGAGAAGCACCAGGCCCATGATTTCTCTCTCCTGGCTCTGCATCAACCAACTTTAAACATTCACTGCCTCCACCACCGGCACAATGTGGCTGCAGTCTGTACAAGGTGCAATGCAGAAACTCACCAAGATTTCGTCAATAGCACCTTCCAAACCTGCAATCTCTATCACCCAGAATGACGAAGACAGCAGGTGCATGGAAGCACCGTCACTTCCAAGTTCCCCTCCCAAGTCTCACACCGTGCTGACTTTGAAATACATTTCTGCACTTCCAACATTAGTGGGTCAAAATTCTTGAAAGTGCAGCCTAAAGTGCCGTGGGAGTACCTTCATCTTACAGACAACAGTGGTTCAATTCTCACGGGCAGTTAGGGTTTGGGAGCAAATATTGACCTTGCCAGTGACAGTCGCATCCCATGAATGAATAAATCTTCAAAAAAAAATGTTCAAGCTGGCAAGAATCAAGGTTTGAGGTGTCCCCAAATATACACATGACCAGCAAAAATTATTTACACATCAACAAAATGTTTGGAAAAGCATCCCATTTGTGTTGTCATGTGATCCCCTCAACTCATTATTTTTAATAATTGCCACTTTCTGACATTGCAATCTGCATTATCATGAGAGTCCCTTGTGTAGCATTCTAAGTAAGGTACATCATATTGTTCCTTTGTCTGTTGTCTGTTTTGCAATTTGTCACAAATTGCAGCTATTTAACACCCATCTGAAATATTGTTTACCCTACCAGTCTCTGTGCAAAGATAAGACTGTGAAAGATATTTTACAGAAGCACTTCAATTCCAGTAAGGATTTCCGCTCTCTGCATCTGCTACTGGTAAGAGCTCATTAACTCAGTCATATTTTATAATGGTTTAACCTAGCAATTTACTAATTTTCTGTAATTACTAGTGCTGCATATTGGAATTTGTTTGCAATAGGACATCCTTATAGTTCTTATGTTTGACAGGCATGGGCGAAACACTGACAATATTCTACTCCAATCTAATTGCACAGCCCAGCAGTGTTGTTTAACCAGTTGGTTAATCATGTTGGTTAAATTGCACATTGTATTTTTTTTCATTCTTACTGATCCCTCACTGCATATTCTGTTTAAAAGCCTAAAAACTGGACCTGGATAGCAGTAGGCATGTTGAGGTCAATGCCATTATAAAAAGTTTGTGCACAACAAGAAAGTGGTTCATCACTAATCAATTGTTAATTGAACAGTTAAGTTTGAAAACTAAAAATCCTCATGGAAATTCTTAATGACTGACTGTCTTTTGTGCTTGTTTGTCTATTCTGGTGCATTGGAGGTATTTCCCCAGTTTTTACAGCATTGAGTGTAGAAGGCTGCTCAACATCCACTGAAACTCTTAAAATGACCTCTAGCACCTCTGGCTATAGACAGTCTGACTGCAGCATCTCATTGCTGACCAGAACACTCTGGTTAAGCTGGCAGCTTGGAACCAACATGGGCAATACTTAAGGGTCTGGTAGAGAAGCAGGCATTGTGTCATCTTGAGAGATGGCTGCATGTGCCCCTGCCATAGTGCCAGTGCAACATTCCCACTGCTCAGACCAAGTAGAGGACTGATGAACTTTTAGAAGCTTCTATCCTCATTCTCCTTTATGCTTGGAGATGCTGGAACTTAGTCAAGTTGACTGCGATAGAGCTTTCATTGAAGCTGTCACCAGAGGCTCTGCTGCAGTGCTTTTAAAGCTGATCATAAAACTGACTGCAAGGTTTTAATGTCCGTTTTCAAAAACCCCATCTGAGTTGGAGCTGAGTTCCTCTATGCTCTTTAACAAAGCTCGCTGGCAAGCCAGAGCATTTGGAAGTTGGTGTGCTCGGCCATCAATTTTTGTAGGCTGCATCTTGGACAGTACCCATTCCCTCTGCAGCAGAGCTAGGATGTGAGCTTCCCCCCCCCACCCCCCCTCCCACTGGCAAGCTGGTTCCTGGCTATCCTATCCTCCTGACCTTGCTATTACACACTAAAGCTAACTAATTTGTTTTGAAAGTTAATCATTTAAATTATACTCAACTGAACTGTGTGCATTTTGTCACATTCCAGTCATCCTTCAGACTTTTCATATAATTCAAATGGAGCTACTGTTCAATGAAGTGATGGTTAATAGAATTCCACACAAATGTGAAATGTCACTAATTACATAAAAAGCCCTTTACCATAATTTTTGCAAACAATAAAAATATTTGTCATAGTAACAGTGACTGCATAATCCAATTAATCTGTTTGAACTACAAATAATAACTTGTCTAGTCAATATTTTACTTTTTGTTTATTTTCAGATGTTGGCACTTAGTCAGGTGACTGTCTCCAACCCAAATATTCGATCAACAGACCTTTTAGCAGCCAGCAGACTGTGCACGACGGATTCTAAAGCAAATGTACTGCATGGTAGGCAGAACTGAGTTGTTTTATTATAGATAATGGAGATGTGAAAAGATAATGCTGTACATTGCGGCCATTTGCAAATACCATAAACTGATTTGCACAGGTCTATTCGCTGTGCTAGCGGAAAGCAAGGCTGGGAATTGGATACAACATGGAAAGGGTTCTGGCTGGCTACCTCTTCCAGTTTGCTAAGAAAGTGCTTGTAGTTTTCCAGATGGGGTCTTGTTTAGCCTTTTATTCATTTGTAGGATAGGGGCTTCACTGGCTGGGCCAGCATTAATTGCCCAATCCTAATGGCCCTTGAGAAGGTGGTGGTGAGCTGCCTTCTTGAACTGCGGCAGTGCATGTGGTGTAGGTACACTTGGTGTTAGGAAGGGAGTTCCAGGATTTTGACCCAGTGACGGCAATATATTTCCAAGTCAGGATGGTGAGTGGCTTGGAGGGGAACTTCCAGATGGTGATGTCCCATTTATCTGCTACCCTTGTCCTTCTAAATGGTAGAGGTTGTGGGTTTGGAAGGTGCTGTCGAAGGAGCCTTGGTGAATTCCTGCAGTGCATCTTGTAGATGGTACACACTGCTACTATTGTACATTGGTGGTGGAGGGAGTGAATGTTTGTGGATGTCTTGCCAATCAAACAGGCTGCTTTGTCCTGGACGGTGTCAAGCTTCTTCTGTTTTGGGAGCTGCACTCATCCAGACAAGTGGGGAGTATTCCATCACATTCCTGACTTGTGCCTTGTAGATGGTGAACGGGCTTTGGGGAGTCAGGAGGTGAGTTACATGTCGCAGGATTCCTAGCCTCTGACCTGCTCTTGGAGCCACAATATTTATGTGGCTAGTCCAGTTCAGTTTCTGGTCAATGGTAAGCCCCAGGATATTGATTGTGGGGGATTCAGTGATGGTAATGCCATTGAATGTCCAGGGGCGATGGTCGGATTCTCTCTTGTTGGAGATGGTCATTGCCTGACACTAGTGTGGCACGAATGTTACTTGCCACTTGTCAGCCCAAGCCTAGATATTGTCCAGGCCTTGCTGCATTTGAACATGGACATATGCATTGGACATATTGAGTTACTTTCAGGAAAGTTTCAAAAATGAAACTGTTTAGCCTGAGCCACCCATGATTGGGGACATTCTAATATTGTTGATCTCTGGGCCAACCTCTAGTCAGTGTACCTATTTTTTTTGATTGTGAAGCCCAAAATTTTAATGCTGACACTACCTGTTTCTTTTGCATCAAGCTAATGTTTTCATTTAATATCATAGCCTTTTGTCTTGCCACAGTTTATAGCCAATATGACAGTGAAAATTCATGATTCATGTCTTTTCAGGGAAGTCAGAATCCCTACAAGTAATATATCTGTTAATCCTTTGATCATTCTACAATTTCTGAATATACACAACCCCTTTCTACTGAATATCCTATAATCATCACATTACCATAGAAACATCAATTAGTAATTCTATCACTGAATCTAGTTCTAAGAACACTTTTAAATCCTTTGCCTATACCTTTTTTGCTTAAATGCACTTCCCTGTTTTCACCAACTTTTCAAACATTTTGAAATTGACTTTCAAACATTTGGACGCTAGACTTGGCTCAGTTGTAACAGTCTTTACCTCCTGAAACAGAGATTGTGTGTTGAAGATAAAAGCACAAAACTGCAGATGCTGGAAATCCAAAACAAAAATACCTGGAAGCAAGTCTGGCAGCATCTGCGGAGAGGAGCACAGTTAATGTTTCGAGTCCGAATGACTCTTCAACAGAAGGGTCATTCTGTTGAAGGGTCATTCAGACTTGAAACGTTAACTGCGTTCCTCCCCACAGATGCTGCCAGACCTGCTGTGTTTTTCCAGGTATTTTTGTTTTTGTGTGTTGAAGCTCCACTTGAGGCTTGGGAGCATTATCTGGACTGATACTTCACTGCAGTACTGAGTGATTGCAGTAATGTTGAAGGTATCATCTTTTGGATGAGACGTTAAACCAAGATCCCTTTTGTGAGGGAATCTATATTTTTCGATTTTTGTAAGTTAGCTCCTGTGGGTATGACCTTTGGTTGACTGGGGAATGTAACATTTAAGGTATAGAATGTACCAAGGGTTGATGCATTTGATCCTGCCTCAGGGGTGGAGCCCTGTGGGAGATACTAAAAGGTCACACCGATCAGTTCAAGGGGCAGAGTGAACAGCAGCCTATAGGGAGCAAACAAACAGGAGGGTTGGCTCCACACAGCTGAAGTGCTGCCATTAGCTCTGTGCTGCTAAGGTATTAACGGCCTATGGTGAGCAGTGGCTGATCAGATGAGTCCAGAGCTGGGGGAGGCAGCAGAAGATTGCTAGCTTTGTGTTGCTGGGAGATTGGGATTAAGAGAAGCCCAGGGCAGTTATCAGCCTAGTGAAGCTGATGTAAACCACAGCCATTGACTCCAGGAAACTGAGAGTTGGGGGAGGGAGGGGGTGCGGGGAAAAAAAGCCCACGAGCAGTGGGGTGGGTTCTGCTCAAAGAAATTAGAAAGCTAGAATTGTGCCAGAACTATATGCTGGGTGTAGGCTCGTGAATCCAGTGGAAAACTGTCTCGGGAGAAAAGCTTGAGCAACTGGGAAGCGAGTAGTCGTTAGGGCAGCCTGAGTTGGTGTGACTTTTGAGAGAAATCAGAGGCTAGATCTTCAAAAGAGAGGAGCTGAAATCCCACAGGTCGAAGACTGAGTCTTAAAGAATTTTTGTGACTAACTGATGTGGGTGGTTGAGAAAATTCAGGGGACCTGTCTTGGTTGTGTCTGCCATTTGATGTGCAGTTTGTGATGTGTATGATCAAGTTTGCATAATAACTCAGGTTTACCTCATCTTAATTCTGGATGTTAGAGTTAAGATAGATAGTGTTGACTGACTGATTGATTGCTTTGCTTTGCTTTGCTGACTTCATATAGTAAAAGTTCTTCTGTTTAAAACTATGGAATCTTGTGCCTTTTGTTTTCTTAGTAACTGGGATTTCTAATTTAGCCTACTTTAAAACAAAAGTTACTGGTCCCTAACTGGCTCACAACAAAATATGGGAGTCTAGTCTGGGGGTTGTAACACCTTTTTTTAAAAAAATAATCCCATGTCACTATTTATGAAACCTTGCTGTGTGCAAATTGGCTGTGACTACACATCAAAATTCCTCCCTTTTCCCCTTTTTTTCATCACCAGGATCTATGACCATACTGTATCTAAACGTAGACTGAATGTGTCAAATGCCCTCTGGCTATTTGATTTCAAACATAATGCTTGAAGACAGATATTAGGTGGCACAGGGGAATGGATAGCAGAAATCTAACGCATGCCTTTGTTGGAGTAATGTCTGGAAAGCAACTCGCTTAAGGTGGCAAACTACATATCTTCTCTATTTAAACTGGAAAATTAAATTTTCTGGTATGCCCTGGAGTACAGTTTTAATGTATTTCATCAGTCACAACTACTTCATGGGCAGAATTCTACAGTTCCCTGCAGGCAGGATTGCAGACAGGGGTGTGGACTGTAAAATTCTGTGGGTGCCTTTCCTGCTGCCCTTAACCTGGCTGTGATTTAACAGGTGGTGAGCAAGGCCTTGGCTGATCTGCTCAACTTCGCAACAATTGCTACTTAAGGTCCATTTTTCAGCTGGTGAGAAGAGGTCTGCAAAGGATGGGAAGTCCACCAGCTTGGTTGCTTGAGCCTTGGATTGGAAAGAGGGCTGCCTCCTTCAGTGGCTCCATTTTCGAATCGGAGCACCCCCACATCCCAACCCCCAGCCCTGCCAAGAATCCCCCCAACTCCATTATCTGCCTCCTCTTTGCTGGAGACTGTTGTAGTCCCAGCAATAGCCATTGCTCTTGATGGCACTGCTGGGACCAGAGAGCTACCAGCCAGTCACTATAGCTGGCAACCCTGAGACAGTACTCCCTCCTGCCCCAAGTCTCTTAAGATTTTCTGAGTGTTAACTAACTGTGGGGTAGTCTGCTGGAGTGGGGACGGGTTTCACGGTGACTTTTGCAACAGTGGGGTGGTAATCCTTGTCACTTGTGAAATCCTGTCCGATAAATAATTCCTTCAATAATGATTTGGGTGAGGGAAACAAGGAAACATGCTTTAAAATGTTGAATCTAACTTTTTTGTTTCTCCTCCTTTTGCATATTCTGAATGCTCTTGGATTTCACCACCACATTAAAATTTCCCATTGCCATCCTCCTTTCTTTTCTAATTGCTTCCTCAGAAAATGCTGGTTGTTTAGTTCAGAAATTTGTGGTTCCTGCAGGGAAAACCTCAATGAACAGATTAATTGACAGTTTAATTGTTAAATAGACCAAAGGCTGTAATTTAAAATTTCAGGGAACTATACTGTTTTGCTCTTCCTTGTTTGCTCCCCTCTCATTTTGCACAGATGCTCTCATCCTTCCTCCAGCTGAGGCAGTGTGTGGGCAAACCACCACGCACACTCTGCAGAGACATGTCTCAGTGAACCTGATCATCACCTTTTGGATTTTGATGAAATGTTTTCTCTTGAAATGGTCTTTGTTGTGAATTGTAACTTTAATACCCAGTCCTGTTTTGCATGTAGGTCTGTCTGTGCTGGAATTCTGCCTGATTATTGCCATGAAGCACTTAAATTCCATTTACGAAGGAGAGCCTTTTAACTTTGAAATGGTTTACAATGGTGAGTTTTTAATTTAATAGTTATCTTGGTTCCTAAATCTAAATTGTAAAATGGACAAAAGCACATCTGGTGGCCAGAGTCCTTTCTTTTCCTTACAAAAATACAAAATACGAATTATCTAGTTATATTTTCAGCAAAATCCTTTTAAGATTATAGTGTACTATTGCAATCTATTTTTGTGATCAAGCTTTACAATTTAATATATATGGTCAAAGTTACATTTGGGTGAAGTATGGTTCCAAAGGGAGAGAAGTCAAAATTTTAATAATTATTACAAGTCAAATGAGTGCAGCAGATTCCAGGATAGCGCCTTGTCACTGGAGGTTGGAGTTCTTGCTCTGCTCAGACATCCTGTAACAGGTACTGTGATGTTTGTGTTTAACATTTATGCTTTTTTTGTAAAAGGACATTTTAGTTAAGAAGTGTAATATAAAAAAAACCTGATAGTAGGGTGTGCCAAGTCCCAGATGTATTGCCCTCTGGTGTAGAATAAGAAATAAAGGAACCTTCTGTTTTTCACACAGGAAGCTGGAGTTCAGAAGCAGATAGCTGTGTTTAAGTCTGTGTACTCTTAATTGTTAAGAAGTGACAAAACACTTCACTTCAGGTACTGTAGTTCTATTTAGACAAGATCAGAAGTTTGTCTGCTTTATTCTGGTTAGCTGGAAAATAATTTTTGGTTAAATTCTGGCAGCACTGCTAATTTGACTCTTGCTTTTCTGTTTGTGTGTGCGTGCTCCTGCAGGGAGCCTTTATGCACTTTCTCATCAAGTAAATGAAAACTCAGCTCATGGATTTCTGAATAGTTTAGCTTGCAGACTCTTCATAAGTGTGATTTGGCTTGTGTCGTCCGCATGGCTGACCCAAAAAATGTTTCAAAAGTGACAAAAGAAAATTGATAGAACAGTACAAGGTTGGTATTTGTTTCCTTCTGTATCAATGCCTTCCAGGCAACCTGCTATTCATCCTGGCAAAATCACCTTTTGGCAATCCTATGGAGGAGAAATTCTGCTGGGAACACCTTATCCCTTGAATAACTGTTTTGAATGAATTTCACCCATATTGTGTATACAAGACTATAGGATCGCTCAGATTGTTGAATCCCACAATCATTTTACCCATATATATGGAATCCACCCTTCAGGAAACTGAAGTGTATAGTCTGGAGGCTTTTTTGTTTATTAAATCCCATTACTGAAAGGTTATGTCTAGTGTTATATATTCAAGAATTGAGGAAGATGATGCAATGATGATGCATGACAGGATGCACATAAACCAGATATGAAGAATTACACTTTCTTAATACTGGGAGATGTCTGACTGCTAATTAGTTTAACTATTTTGAGAGATGTCTAGTGTAAATAAATCCATCAGACATTCAGTACTTGTTATTGCATTACAGAATTCCAGAAGTTCATTCAGAGGACTCACTCAATGCATAACCTTGAGAAACCAGTGGTCTTGAAGGTAAGGAAACTTGCAAGCTGTAAACATAGTATTTTCTTCTACTTTTCCTAATCTAGTTTTCTCTGCTCTGCCCCTTCCAGATTACTCACCCCTCCTCTCTGAAGGTGGAATCTTGTGCATTGATACACTTTCATGGAAGATTTGTAGGCTGTGTATATGATTTGTGCAAATAAATTCTGTTCCAATCTGATCAACAAAGCTCATTCCTAGTGAGCATTACTAGATTGTAACCAAGATCTCTGGCTGACTTTCCTGCAGCCTGCAGAAATTTGCAGTGCTTGATGGGCCAGATTATTTTATTCAGCACAAGATGAGCACAATGATCAAATCTCCAAGCAGAAGTAGCGGATCCAGTAATTAACTACTCTCTAATCTACAATAATTGTAGTCAGCTTTTTTTTTTGCCTAAACTGTTTTGATTGGTCAGATTGAGGGGCATGTCTGGTGGGTTTATTTTGTGGGTGGTGCCTAGTGCAAGCAGAAGCATGTGGAGCATGGGGGACTGGAGTGAGAGATGCATGTGCAGCTGCCAACGCTTGGTGGCAGCGGGGCTAGTGAAAACAAAACAAAAAAGGTAAGAAGGGCTGAAGAGATTGTTTCTGTGAGGGATGGGATTTATGGGAGGGCTGCAGGAGATGATTTAATTGGTTAAGTGTGGCAGAATGGTAGGAGCAGTTATTTGATACAAATTATTCAAAAGCTATCTTTGCTAAAATGAGGATTCACTAAATTTGAATGGAAACATTTTAGAAAAGCTATCGGGTGAATTAAAATAAGTCAGCATTGATCTATAGATGAACAAGATGATAGTCCATACCCTGCACTGTCTAACTCCAGTGGGCATGCCACCACACAAACAGCCTCAAGGAAAGAGTAAGTCATAATGGTGCTATGAAACTTGAATTCTAAACATGGACTTTGTTTTGCAACATGATTTGGAGTTAGCAAGCTATTTTATTTGATTACAGATGCTGAAATTATAACAAGCAGATTTCAAGGAAATAGTGTTTATTCCTTGAATAATAATGAGCTCATCAGATGTAAACCTGCCTTTTCAGCTTGGACGAAAACAGTCCCCAACAAGTGAAGAGGGCACTCAGTAGAGTGCATATCTCTGCCACCCTATTCACTCAACATTATTACAATTACATCAACCTTCATTGGTGGAGGAAATTTGACTTGCATATTTTATGACAAAAAACTAGTTAAACGTCCAGACTCTTGACAAAATTTGTATTTATCTGTCGGAGGTGCTGTCTTTCAGATGAGATATTAAACTGGGGCCCCATCTGCCTTCGGTGGATATCAAAGACCGATGGCACTATTTTGAAGAAAAGTAGATCCATATTCATCCCTTGGTCAGCATCACATGAACAGATTAACTGTTGATTATTACATTGTTGTTTGCGGGGGTTTGCTGTGTGCCTATTGGCTGCTGCTTTTCCTACATTACAACAGTGACTACACTTCAATAAGTACTTCATTGGCTGTAAAGCTTTGAGACATCTGGTGGTTGTGAAAAGTGCTATATTAATGAGTGCTATATAAATGTAAGTCTATCTATCTAGCTATCTATCTGAAATAAAAACAGAAAACGTTGGAAAAACTCAGGTCTGGCAGCATCTGTGGAGAGAGAAACAGAGTTAACGTTTCAACTCTGCATGGCTTAAGACCTTCCAAATTCCATGGAATACAACCCTAGTTTGTGTAATGTCTCCTCCTGATTTAACCTTTCGAGTCCAGGTATCATTTTGGTGAATCTAAGCTGTAATCCCTCCAATCTCTTGCAGAGAGCAGATATGGGCTTTGTCAACTGACCTGCTGTGCTGTAACCATTCTAAGATTCTATGATCTAGCTACTCCAGCTGTTATCACAGTTGATTTTTTTCTAAAAGCTAGAAGTTGCAATGAATCCTGGGCCTTGTTTCATTACATTTTGAAGTGTACAATTCTTTATAGCTTTGATCAAAAGGCATAAACTGTAATTTTGGTCAGTATAACACTTAAAAAAAACATACTAATCGAGACATGAACATTCCAAACTCTAACAACCAGTTTTGTTTTGCACTAGGACGATTGACGCATTTTCTGTCAACCACATAGGTTAGACAAATCAGGTTGGCATAAAAACATCCTCAAATGGGATGGGGACTGTATTTTCAAAAGATGCATGCTGAGACACAATCGATAGAAGTTGATTCACATACTCCATGTCCCTCAAATGGCTGAATCATCAATCCCCTCTTCCACTTGTCTTTCAACAGGATCATGACAAATACTTCTTCTCAATTTCTCAGTTAAAACCTCCATGGTGAAAGAGGAGCTAGTTCAGACCCTAGAAAGGTCTAAAATTGATGAGTAAGTATTGGATAGGCTGTATGAACATAAAAGTTGATGAGGCAGCAGGACTGGATGCGATGCATCCAAGAATGCTGAGGGAAGTAAGAGTGGCGCTAGCCATAATTTTCCAGTCTTCCTTTGGCTCAGGGGTGGCACCAGAGGACAGTAGAATTGCAAATGTTTGTACCTCTGTTCAAAAAGGGGTGTCAAGAAAGATGCATCTAAGGCCAGTCAGTTTAACCTCTGTGGTAGGGAAGCTTCTAGAAACAATAATTCAGAACAAAACTATTAGTCACTTGGGCGAAGCTGGTTATTAAAGATTGCCAGCATGGATTTGTTAAGGGCTAATTGTCTTTAACTAACTCACTGAAGATTTTTAATGAGGTAAGAGAAGGTTGACAAGGATAATGCTGATGTTGTGTACATTGACTTCCAAAAGGTATTTGAAATATTGCTGCACAACATACTTGAGCAAAGTTCTCGCTCATGGAATCAAAGGGACAGGATGCAGCATGGATACAAAATTGGCTGAATGATGCAACAGAGAATTGCAATTAATGGATTTTTTCAGACCGGCGGAAGGTTTGTAGGGAAGTTCTGCAGGGTTTGGTGTTCAGGATCCTTGCTCTTTCTGATATACATCAATGACCTAGACCTTGGTGTATAGGGCTCAAATTCAAAATTTATTTATGATACAGAACTTGGAAGCATGAGGAGGATAGTGTAGAACTTCAAAAGGACATGGACAGGTTGGAGGAATGGACAGACAAGTGGCAGATGAAGTTCAACGTGGAGAAATGTGAAATGATTCATTTTGGTAGGAAGAACATGGAGACACACAATATAAAATAAAGGGTACAATTCTAAAGGGGGTGCAGGAGCAGAGGGACCTGGGTGTATAATGTGCATAAGTCTTTGAAGGTAGCAGGACAGGTTGAGAGAGCAGTTAATAAAGCATACAGTATCCTAGGCTTTAATAGGGGCATGGAGTACAAAAGCAAGGAGGTCATGCAGTGAGTGACTGGGATTCACTGCCAGTGTCTGTGGTGTAGGTAGGTTCAATTAAGGCATTTCAGGGCATTGGATCATCTGAAAAGGAAGTATGTGTAGGGCTCCAGGGAGAAGGCCAGAGAATGGCACCAGGTAAATTGCCCCTTCACAGTGCCAGCACAGACATGAGGGGCCAAATGGCCTCCTGTGCTGTAACCATTGTGATTGTGAAAAATGAAAAGAGGGAAAATTCTAAATCAGTGACAATAATTGCTAATGGAGTTGTGCTGTGTATCCAAGTGCTGGTCAGCAGACATTTTGGATAAAATTTCTGTCTATTGATATAATCAGAGTATTTGTCCCTCCCACTATCCTTCATTGTCAGCCTGCTTCTCATTCCACTTTGAGAATTAACAGCAAGGAAAATAACTAAATACTGGTTTGTTGATGGTCACATTGTTTATTTTCTGTGTTCTTAGGCATTTGAGCACTTGCACCAATTGGAATTAATTAAAGCAATGGATGCCACATCTACCCGAACACAGAAAGAGTACCAGCTGGTGAAACTACTACTGGATAGCAGTCAGATAATGGATGCACTGCAGAAGTATCCACAGTGCCCTACAGATGTCCAGCTTTGGGCATCATCATCTCTAGAGTAAACCACTGGAAATCAGAACTCAATCAACTGAAGGAATTTATATTTTGGAGAAATTGAAATATTTTTCTATCAATAGTTACAAGTAATTTTTGAAACTAGCTGAAAATTGTAGGAAACAAAATTCCAGGTTTTACGACCTCTATGCATTATATAATATTTCACCTGTTTTGAAAATTTGCAGGAGGGAGAACAGTACTTTTTGCCACTGACACATTGTGACACTTGCATGTAATATTTTTAACATGATTTGTTTATTTTTAAATAAAATGGAAATGGCTTTTCCATGAGAATAAGTTTTTTGACCTGTGCTATTTCTGTCTTTGAGTCACTTACTAATTCTCCATCTCCCATTTCCAGCTCTGAATTTGCCCTCAATTTCCCATCCCCCTGCCAGTCTAGTCCCACCTTCCCCAGAACCAGCCCCAGTGCCTCAGATCTGCTGCCCTCCCTCCTAAACCAGCTTTCCAGCCACGTGTTTATTTGCTCAACTCTATTTCTATACTCACTTGCACATGGGACTGGGAGTAACCCTAGTAATAGAGTATATATCGGACTTTGTGTTTAATAAGCAACTTGTTCTGCACCACTCCCTGGCTATAAAGACTAGGTTTTTAGCAGGCTCAGTTTACAGAATGGAGACACCAAAGCCAGTCGCTCGAAGCAGGAAATTTCTGCCTTGGTTCAAAGAGTCCTGTTACGTATAATCTTCATTCCAGGAAGGCAGGAGCTGGGTAGAGGCGGGCCTGCTGACCCCAGAAGCCGATCAGTGTTTATGATATGGCAGGTTATATTTGCTAGGCTGACCAAATCCACAAGGAAAACTTGGCTATGTTATCACAACAATTTTGCAATTTGTGTTTATTACGAGAACGCTTGTGCACTGCTGTCAGAAGTAATGAATCCAGCACCACCTTTAGGGATTTTAAAGATCAAATTAAAACATTTATTTACAAAAGAAGAAAAGTTATATACACGCACACGATTACAGTTACAACAGTTCCCAAAATTTCTACTGACCCAGACTCCCAATTACACAGCCTCTTTAAGGTTACAGTCCAAATAGATCCCAAATTTATAAAGTCATCCAGCAATTTTACCACAAGCACCCACTGGGCAATGGACTTCCAAAGGCTTTTAGCACAACTTTTGGTTACCGGAACAGCAAACTTCTTCAGGGTGGATGGAGGCTTTTTTCCAAGTCACCTTTTCAAGATCTCACACGGCCACACCTCACAACAGCGTTCCATCCATCCTTTAAATATATTTCTCCCTTTTTGATCTGTAAATCCCATTGCTTGCCCTTGTCTTTAGAATTTACTTTCCCCAGAATATAATAATCTATCTTGTTATTATAGCCAGCACTTTCTCATATCCCAGCAGGTGTGGTAAGTACATCAAATAATTAAACCATCTAGATACAGAAATAAAATAGTGTAGCTCATGAAATTCCAATCACTGGACATTTAGGAAAACTCCAGGTGAAAATACAAAAACATTTTTATTGGCCTGGACTGCATAAAGATGTGGTCAAATTTTGTAGAATATGTCACATACATCAGGTGACAGGAAAACCTCAAGCAGTGATTAAACCTGCACCTTTAATTCTGATTTGAGGAACTTTTTACCAGGGTCCTGATTGATTGTGTAGGGCATCTTCCTAAGACCAAAAGTGGAAATCAGTACTTACTGACAATCATGGATGTGTCTACCAAGGTTTTCGGAAGCGAAACTTTTATGAAATATTATAGCAAAGAGAATTGTAGAGGAGTCAACCAAATATTTTACAAAATATGGGTTACCAAAAGAAACAAAGTTGGATCAGGGTTTGAATTTCATGTCACAGCTGTTTAAGGAAGTAATGAACAGCCTGGGGATAAAAACAGTTTTACTCTCTCAAACTCTTAAGTCTGACCAGGTTGTTTCCTTACATTCAGAAATTTCTGCCTGTACGCCTCAGGAACCAACTCACATGCACTCAAAATAACCTTTTTTACTGCCTCATATTCCACTGATACCTCCTCTGACAGCAATGCATATACCTCATGGGCTCTATCTACCAATCAGCCAGACTGTAAAAGCAATGTCCAGATTTCTTGTGGCCATTTCATTTGTTTAGCTATCTTCTCGAAATAAAGAACACCTCTACATCTCTTTCCTCAAAACTTTGGAAGAGCCTGCACAAATTTAAACATGTCCCTACTGGGCTTTGGGCCAAAAGTGAACCTTCCACACATCTGAAGTCTCTTTTTTAACTTCCAGCCTTTTAAGCTGATTCCCTTGCCTCCATTGCTAAATTCTCCTTCTGAAAGTCAAGTTGTCTCATTTCCATTTCTCTTTGAAATGTGCTCGCTTTTTCCTTTTCAATTCGAATTCTCTTTCTGTCCTTTCTCTTTCTTTTGCTTCTAATTTAAGTTTCTTCATGTGCATTGCTTGTTCATGTTCGAGCTCCTTCATTTGTAACTCAAGTCTCACTATCTCCAGCTGTAACTCACTAGGTTCAGGTACCACTTCCAATTTCAAATACTGCGCTATTACTTCAACTATGTCTGCTTTCTTTGCCCGTGGTTAGTCCTAATTGCAACTTATCTGCCAATTCTGTTAACTGTGACTTAGTTGCATTTTGTAAACCAATCAGGGTTACATTATCTACTCCCAGAAAAGTCTTAGAAATTGTTGAAGCCATTTTTGCAGTCTACCCACTTTAAAATCCCTCAACACCAACTCCTGAGTTCAAAGTTCTTCTCATACTCGTAGCCTTAAGTTTCACCAACTCCAAGCCAATCAAGGAATTTCAAAAATCTGGCAAAGAGCCCCCAGTTTTGTTATATAGTAGGTGGTATTTACCAGGTTGATCAAATCCACAAGGGAAACTTGGCCACGCTATCACAACGATTTTGTATTACTTGAAGGCTTGTGCATTGCAGTCGGAAGTAATGAATCTACTACCGCCTTTAGCGATTTTAAAGATCAAGTTAAAACGTTTATTAACAAAAAAAGAAAACTTAAACACACACACAAGATTATAGTTACACCGTTACAACAGTTCCCAAAATTTCTACTTAACCAGACTCCCAAATACATACCACCTTTAAGACAACAGTCCAAATAGATCCCAAATTTATAAAGTCATCCAGAAATTTTACCACAAGCATCCACTGGACAAGCAAAGACTTTTAACACAATTTTGGTTACTGGAACAGCAAACTTCTTCAGGATGGTTAGAGGCTTTTTTCCAAGTCTGTTTCACACAGTCACATTTCAAGATCTCTCATGGCTATATCTCACATAGCCTTCCATCCTCCTTTAAATATATTTCTTCCTTTCTGATCTGTAAATCCCATTGTTTCCCCTTGGCTTTAGAAGTCATTTTTCCCAGGATATAACAATCTAATCATTGGGGAAAATAAAAGAAATCACTTTGCCCTACTTGTCAGTTGTAAAAATCTTATATCCCTTTGAAAATAAAACACCTTTCCCACTTCCTAAAAAATGCAAATTTCATTCACACCATATCTGCTGACCTCACCCTAGCTCTACTCACTCCATTTCAAATGTTTGTTTTACACCTCACTTGTTTGATAATTTAAACCTTGCAGAATCTAGTTTAATTAGCCACACACAGAGAACCATATAAACACACACACAGGCCTGCTTTAAAATATCTCACAATAATATCAGGGACAAATATGATAGTCTCTTGACAGTAGGCAGCCATGGGGAAAGGTGTGCTGAGGTGGGCTGATTAGAAGGCCTGCCTCGGTTCTCTGGGATTTTGCCCCAGTTGTTTTAGAAGCTGTTAGGCCCTCTGGCCTTCATCCAATTTCCATGAATCTTCATACCCACCCATGTCCCCTTAATGCCAACTCATGACCCCCACCTACCCCCATGCCACTCCATAGCCACTCACTCAGGAGTCATGTGGAGAGGAGAAAAAAAAACTTTCAACAATCTCAGAGATATCTCACTAATGCATATTTGTTACTGAAAAAACTCAAAGATTTTAACTCCCTTCAAGTGGTAAATCTGTTATAAAAACAAACTTCTATTTACTAGCCACATCAAAGACAGGTAATCCTTTGATAGCAGCAAAATGTTAACTCAACTCCCCCACACCTGCTGAGGTAAGTGATTTGGTCACCTTTGAAACTCAGCCAAACATTCATAATTACCTCAGCTGTGATAGCAGCTCTTGAGAAATGTCATTTAAAAACTCTATTGAAACTGCAGGAACAGATTGTAATGTTATTTTTCTACATCAGACGGTCTGTCAATCAAGTCCAGGTTTTTTTAAATCTCAAGCTTCAGCCTATTGTTCATGTTTAAAGGCTGGGGATTTAAACAACTTCAGGTCACGACACTTGGACCTTCAAGAGCATCGACATCGACTCCATAAATGTGTCTCCCCCACAAAGTGGGTTAAGGCCCTTTGAACAGTGAAAACGGGCTCTGTTTGGATTCAGCACTAATTTCAAATGGCCCTGCTGAGTTCAGATCTCCCACCTGTCTGATCATGTCCTACCAGCTTGCCCTGTTGGCAGAAATGAGATCTGTTGGAAATGGGGCTGAGATGCCCACAATTTGTAGTGGTGTCTGCCAAAATCCAGCCTCTAGTATTAGTTAAATGGGAGACAAAGCCTAACAAACATAATTCTAACACAAAGAAAATTTCACACCATATTTTGGTTGAGATTGAAATAGAAGAAAAACATTTTGGCTTCATGGAGAAATAATTTGGTCAACTGTATCTAGGTTAAAAAAAACTCTCCAAAAAATGGAGGGGATGTTTAAAAAAAAACTTACCTGTAAACTTGTCTCCAGCTTTCCCTTCCTCGTTCCATAAAAATCATGAATGGCCCCCACCAGCCATCTAAATATCCTTCAACCTAGGCCGCAGATCTGCACCCCCATGGCTTAAAAAGGACTTATGCTGCTCCCAAACTTGATCAGTCAAACCCATTTTGATAGAAATTAGATGGCTTGTTTTGTTCTTTAAATTTGTACTTGTGAAAAACTATCATTCAGATTAACAACGTTGTTTAGAAAGCGACGAAAGCCACTGAAAGTCTATGGCTTCATTAGCACTGTTGAAGGGTGTCTCAGTGACCTCACATTACAGTTGCTGCCTCTCAGGGGTAACAGATAGGAATATTGAATTTGTAAATGCAGGCAATAGTGAAGAGGCACAGCTGTATGATATATGGCATTCCATCAATGAAGGCCTGTCACATGTTCATCAAATTTGACATTCTGAATGAGCCAAAGGGCATCCACTCATTGACCATGAGCACTCACTTGTCATTAATATGCCACATCAGAGATTGGAGCACAGAGCTAGGTTGGGTCACTCACATCAATTAAACTTTAGCATCTCACACAGGGCTCATGAAATTACATATCTGTGATGCCATCTTGGTCACTTCGACATGTGTGCCAGTGTCTCAGGGACAAGGCGGCATCTGGCACCATGCAGGAGAGGAAGGAAAAACTATGACCCTTACAGTTTCCAAACGTGTCATCCTCGGAGCTTCACTCTCTTGTCCCTTGAATCATTGTCTTCAATGTTTCCTTTCAGATAGAAGGCAAAAGCACATATGGATCCAGGGCTCAATGCTGCCTTTGTCAGGGTCCTAATGCAATGGAGGAGGCAAAGGAGGGACAGGCGGCTCTGTGTGCAGGAGGGACATGGTCAAGCAGAGCCAGAGCATGAACAGGAAGGTCAGGAGGAGGGACCCAGACAACAGGGCTGACTCACCAGGCCAAGGGTTTATCGTAGAAGAGTCTCCTATTTACAAATGTGTGAGAGGTAATGCTGTGCACGTCTGCACTTGCCCCAAGATCTGGTCCATCACATATGCCACATTCTTCATGAAGACCTGACACCACGTGGAGTTGGAGGGCATCCCCTGTCAGTGGCTTTGAAGGTGACCGCACTACTCAATTTCTTGGCCACTGGTGCTTTCTAAGGATCAAAAGGTGACATGTGCGGCATCTCTCAGTCTGCAACATATCGATGCATAAAGGATGTCAAAGATGCCCTTTACAGGAAGGCCCATCATTATGTCAGGTTGCTCTGGATGAAGATAGCAAGGCTGCGAGAGTCACTGGCTTCGCTGCCATCTCAGTATTCCCTAGAGTGCAGGATGCAATAAACTGCACACATGTGGCTATACGGGTTCCATGGCAGCAGGCCTTAATGTTTAAAAACTGCAAGGGCTATTCATTCCATCAATGTACAACTGGTGTGTGATCACCAGAAGCACATGCTGCATGTTTGTGCATGGTACCCTGGGAGCTGCCATGACTCCTACACCCTGAGTCACTCCCAGCTGCCTGAGATTTCCAAGGGACCATTACATCTACCAGCGGTGGCTGCTTGGGGATAAGGGGTATCCACTAAAATGTTGGCATTGCCCTCAGATTCCTTCCGAGGGGAGGTATAATGCTGCTCACAGCTCCACATGCTCCCTTATAGAGCAGACCATAGGCCTTCTGAAGATGCATTTCAGATGCTTGGACTGTTCAGGTGACTCATTCCAATACGCTCCAGACAGGGTTTCCCACATCATCGCAGTGTGTTGCGCTCTTCACAATCTGGCAATGCAAAGAGGTGAATCTCTGCCAGAGGGTGAACTGGAGGAGGATGTGACCTCATTGGAGGATGAAGATCAGAGGTCCAGGAACCTCAGTGAGCACAGTCACACCATGGAGAAAGGAAGACATCGAAGACGTGTCAGTGATACGTTAATTGCTGACAGGTTCCATGAAGAGTAAAGTTAAGTGAGAGAATATGGCCACATCTCTCCTAGCCCTCAATGCCATTTTCTTTCATCTCAGGGGCTGTCCATCATTTGCAACGAGAACGAGTCCTGCATTCACACTTGCAGAGTCTGGTCTTATGAATCGCCAGGCCATGATCTTTGCTTTGGTCCGTGGGGTCCTGTGAGTGAGCTCACTCTGGGAACTGAGAGTCCACTTAGGAATAAGAGTGATGCGAGAGAAGATTTGAAGCCTTCACCGCCATCTAATGATGCCAACACTGCTGTGGCCAAGATGTGGACATGTTTAGGGATCTCCTCCTCCCGTGCACATCTTTTCTTCTGCCACTACCACAGAGGAGCCACAAATGCCGCTAGAATATCAACGCTGATGAGCTGTGCTCACTCAATGGCGTTCCTTGAGGAAAAAGGGTTAGAAATGCTTATATCACACACTTCCAATAGAGTTAAACACATCTCCCTGACATCACACAAGGGTGCGGAGACCAGTTCAACTGAAGTTGCCACCACAGGAATGTGAATATCACAGTGGGACACTTGAGTGGAAGGAGGCCTAAGCCTCGAAATAAGAGGATTCCAAAGTACAAAATCACAACACGTTCAGTTGCCAAGAACATTCACATAGCCATCAAATGTATTCACAAAAGTGCAATTTCTTTACATGTATCACCCATGACCCAAAAGTGACATAAATTTTTCTTAATTTTCTTAATTCTACCGCTATGGCTGGGTGCAGCCCCGATATCCGCAGCGAAGGTGGAGACAGTCTGCTGACTGCTACATCCTGTCGTTTGTGATGACCTTGGTGGACATCCACTTACCCCTCAAAATCCCCCAGTTCCCTTACCAACGGTTCCCAGCAGTCAGCCAGTCAGTCCGGTTCCCTGCTTGCCAGTTTTTCTCCCCAGTGCCAGTATTTTGTAACTAATAAACAAAAATCTACAATGAAAATTGTATTGTTAATTTTGTGTTGATAGCTTATATGATTTTTCAGCAAAGTTGCTTGCAGCAGTTTCCAGATTAATGTTTTATCCCTGGCCACTCCAAGACAATCCTGGAAGATTGAGATCCTAGCTGGATGTCAGCACAGGGTGTAAACAATCAGGCTGCCTTGTGATGCGCTTCTTCTTAAAGCAAGACTGTTAACCCTGGTATTAAGGTCAAGGACAAATGGCTAGAGGGCATTCACTAGATAATTACTTGAGTGCATATAAAGAGCCACTTATTGACACTGGTGGTAGGATTGTAGAGTTAGGAGGTATATATTTTTATGTTTCACTTTTGTGAATAAATCTAAAACTGAGTAAAGATTGGCTTCTGCTTTCCTTCACCAACTAGCTTTCAGGAGTTTCACAACACTAAAGGTATTGCAGTTGAAGAATGGATGAGGTTAGGCACCAAAGCACAACCAACAAACTTATAACTATACTGTCAACATTTAAGGCAGGAGAGATGGAGGAAAAAATTGACAGTACTGAATATTTACACGCTTTCAATGTTTCAGTTTTGTTGGTCCTAATTGCCAATCCCAAGTTTCCTAGGTTGACATATTCTGCTTTTCTTCCTCCCGAAAGACAGCAATTCACTGTTTGATCCCAATAGCTCCTTTCCACCTTGCAACTCTTATCTATTTCCTTATCCCTTCTTCACTCAGTCAACAATGACAGGCTGAGTAACCAAAAAAAAGGACAAAATATTCAAATCTAAAACAGCACTTCTGTATTCACATGGGTGAAGCCACCATTGGCTGATTTCAGGAGTCATGGGCTACTTGAACTGAATGGGTTTCAGTTGCCACTATTGACATATGGTAGTGAGGGAGTTCAGGGAGTGTAAATGTTAGATCAATTGCTCTGATTAGCCAAGGGTAGGGGATCTTTACTCAGTGATGGCTACTTCTATTGTTTCTCAGTGAACGAGGCCTGGGCTCAGCAGCAGCTGTTGCCATCATTGCATGTTCGTGAGAGAAGGAACAAGAGGTCCAAACCAGGGCTCAAGTTGCCAAGTTAGTCAGCTCGAGCTCAACTCTACCTTTACACAAGGTGTACATTACTTCTTAAATCTCAGATTATTATAAGGATGCTTAGGGTTCACAGACCTCCCCCCCAGTTGAAAACCTACGAGTATATACAGCATAGAAACAGGTAATCCACCCCAAGTAGCCTGTGCTGTTTATACACCACACATTTCTCCTCCCATTTCAACCATCTCTTCTCAGCCTTTCAATATAGCTTTCTATAGCCTTTTATCTCATATACTCTAGTTTACTTTTGATCTAAGCTCTTTGCCTCAAAGGAGGTATGTTTTTTTGTATCATGCTCTAGATCCTATTGAGTTATTGATATTGATATTTTCTTTATTCTTTGATAGGACATGGGTGTCACTGGCAAGGCCATCATTTGTTGCCCATTCCTAATTGCCCTTGAACTGAATGGTTTGCTAGGCCATTTCAGAGGACAGCCAAGGGTCAACTGCATTGCTGTGGTTCTGGAGTCACAGGCCAGTTAAGGACAGCAGATTTCCTTCCTTAAAGGGCATTAGTGAACAAGATGGGTTTTTACAACAATCAATGATAGTTTCATGGTCACCATTTCTGAGGATAGTTTTCAATTCCAATTCTTTTTTAATTGGATTTAAATTCCACTAGATGCCATGGTGGGATTTGAACCTGTGTCCCTAGGACATTAGCCTGGGCCTCTGGATTACTGGTCCAGTGACGTTACCACCACACCACCATCTCACCCACTATTGAACTTATTAATGACTATCTTGTATTATTCATCCCTAGTTTTGGATTATCCCACAGGTGAAAACACTTACTCCACGTCTGCGCTGTCCAACCCATTCTTAAAATCCATCAGGTCTCCTGTAAATTGAGTATTGCTGAAAGAGACATGCTATCAAAATTTTCGGTCATGAACTCATCAGGACAGAAGAAAAATACCAAATATCAAAGGAACAATTAATAATACATGAGAAGTGTGTGCTGATTGGTTGGCAAATGGTTGAGGCATTGCCATAGAGAGTGCACCAGTAAATAGTTGTCCCTCATGCTTTTCTTTAATTGGAAAAGTTGCAATGTCTAAAGAAAAAAAGGTAGGAATAAACAGGGATCATTCTTAGGATGGAGGCTGTGACTAGTAGGATACCACAAAGATCAGTGCTTGGGCCCCAGCTATTCACAATCTATATCAATATAGATGGGAACCGAATGTAATATTTCCAAGTTTACTGATGACACAAAACTTGGTGGGAATGTGATTTATGAGGAGGAAGCAAAGAGGCTTCAAGGGGATTTGGGGACTTCATGTGAGGACAAGAACATGGCAGATGGAATATAAAGTAGAAAAATCTGAAGTTATCCATTTTGGTAGGAAAAACAGAAATGCAGATATTTCTTAAATGGGGAGAGATTGGGAAGTGATGTCCAATGGCTCCTGGGTGTTCTTGTTTATAAGTCACTGAAAGCTAACGTAAAGGCAAAATACTGCAGATACTGGAAATCTGAAACAAAAACAAAAAATGCTGGAAAAACTCAGCAGGTCTGACTGCATCTGTGGAGAGAAAGACAGAGTTAACTTTTCAAGTCCGTATGACTCTTCTTCAGAACTAAAGGGACTTAAAAATATGGTGAAATATATACTGTTTACCTGGGGGCGGGGGGGGGGGGGGGGGTGCCGAAAAATGGGACAAGTGAAGCTGGATAGAAGGCCAGTGATAGGTGGAGGCAAAGGAGAGATCGCAAAAGATGTCATAAACAAAAGGTCGAAGGGGTGTTGATGGTGGTGATACTGGCTAAAGGGGGTGCTAATGGTGACATTAAGAGTAGAAAGTAGGATAAGCAAGTGATAGATGGCCCTAGTGGGTGGGCGGGAGAAGAGAACAGTGTTGGAAAAAAGATCAAAATAGGCTAAAAGGTGGGGATAAAACAATGAATAAAAATGGAAATAAATTTTAAAATTAATAAAAAGTAGGTGGGGAAAAAATATATCTATAAAATTTTTTAAGAATATTTGAAAAAAGGGGTGAGAATGGAGGCAGTTCATGGTCTGAAGTTGTTGAACTCAGTGTTAAATCTGGAAGGCTGTAAAGTGCTAATCGGAAGATGAGGTGCTGTTCCTCCAGCTTGAAGATGAGCTGCACTGGAACATTGCAGCAGGCCAAGAACGGACATGTGGGCATGAGAGCAGGGTGGTGTGTTGAAATGGCAAGCGACAGCAAGGTCTGGGTCATGCTTGCGGACAGACCGAAGGTGTTCCGCAAAGCAGTCACCCAATCTGCGTTTGGTCACTCCAATGTAGAGACCGCATTGGAGCAGCGAATGCAGTAGACCAAAGTGAGGTAAGTGCACTGCTTCACTTGAATTGAGTGTTTGGGCCCTTGAACGGGGGGGAGTAAAGGGGCAGGTATTGCACCTTCTGCGGTTGCATGGGAAGGTGCCATGGGAGGGGGATGAAGTGTTGGGGTTGATGGAGGAGTTGACCAGGGTGTCCCGGAAGAAACAGTCCCTACGGAATACCAACAGCGCAAGTGAAGGGAAGATGTGTTCGGTGATAGCATCATGCTGGAGTTGGTGGAAATGGCGGAAGATGATCCTTTGAATGCGGAGGCTGGTGGGGTGAAAATTGAGCACAAGGGGACCCTATCATGGTTCTGGGAGGGAGAGGAAGGTGTGAGGGCAGGGGCGGGGGAGGTGGGTCGGACATGGTTGAGGGCCCTGTCAATCACAATGGGTGGAAAGCCTTGGTTAAGGAAGAAGGACGACATGTCAAAAGCACTGTTTTGCAAAAGTGGCATCATCAGAACAAATGCGACAGAGGCGAAGGAATTGAGAGAATGGGGTGGAGTCCTTACAGGAAGCAGGGTGTGAGGAGTTGTAGTTGAGGTAACTGTGAGAGTCGGTAGGCTTGTAATGAATATTGATGGACAGTCTAATCACCAGAAATTGAGAGAGATCATGGAAGGAAAGGGAGGTGTCAGTGATGGACCATGTGAAATTGATGGAGGGGTGGAAATTGGAAGCCAAGTTTATAAATTTTTCCACGCGAGAGTATGAAGAGGCACCAAAACAAACAGTCGTCAATGTACCGGAAAAAGAGTTCTGGGAGGGAGCCTGAGTAGGACTGTAACAAGGAATGTTCCATATACCCCATAAAGAGACAGGTATAACTGGGGCCCATGCGGTACCCATTGCCACACCTTTTATTTGGAGTAAGTGAGACAAGTTTAAGGAGAAATTGATCAGTGAGAGAACAAGTTCAGCCAGACGGAGGAGAGTGTTGGTGGATGGGGATTATTTGGGCCTCTGTTCAAGGAAGTAGTGGAGAGCCCTCAGACCATCCTGGTGGAGGATGGAGGTGTAGAGGGATTGGATGTCCAGGGTGAAGAAGCAGTTGGGGCCAGGGAACTGGAAAGTGTTGATATGATGTAAGGCATCAGAAGAATCACAGATGTAGGTGGGAAGAGACTGGATAAGGAGAGAGAACACAGAGTCAGGATAAGAAGAAGTGAGTTCCGTGGCGCAGGAACAGGCTGACATGATCGGTCTACTGGGACAGTCCTGTTTGTGGAATTTGGGTAGGAGGTAGAAGCGGGCTGTCCGAAGTTGGGAGACTATGAGGTTGGAATCTGTGGAGGGAAGATCTCCAGAGGAGATGAGGTCAGTGTCAGTCCTGGAAACAATGGCTTGATGTTCGGTGGTAGGGTGATGGTACAGGGAGAGGTAGGAGTTGGTGCTCAACCTCTGCGAGGTCAGTACGCCAGACAACAGCACCACCCTTGTTGGCAGGTTTGATGACAAAGTCAGGGTTGGACCTGAAAGAACGGAGTGCGGCAGGTTCAGAAGGAGACAGGTTAGAGTAGGTGAGAGGAACAGAGAAATTGAAATGGCCGATGTCACGCTGACAGTTAGCAATGAAAAGATCAAGGGCAGGCAAGAGGCCAGAGGGAGGGGTCCAGGTTAGGGAAAATACTGGAGGCGGGTGAAAGGATCCATTGAATGTGGGGAGGATTCCTGCCCAAAGAAATGAGCACAGAGATGAAGGCTGCAGAAGAAGAGTTCAGCATCGTGCCGAGCCCAGAATTCATTGAGGTAAGGGCATAAGGGTATGAAACTGAGTCCTTTGCTGAGCACTGAACGTTCAGCATCAGGGAGGAGAAGATCAGGGTGTATGGTGAATACATGGCCAGGACTGGGATTAGAAGACGGGAATGGGGTCAGAGGGACGGGAAGGGGTGGAGGGTCCTGGATGGGCGTTGGTATCAATGAGTTGTCGGAGCTTCCTTAGCACCTGAAGGAAAGAGACAAAGTTTCTTGTTAAGGCTTCGGATGAGATGAAGAATAAAACTAAACTGAGGCAAGGTCAGCTTTGAGATAGGGTGAACCGGTGTTGCTGGAGGGAGAGATTGAGTGTGTTCATATGGCGGTGCAAGGCACCGACTGTGGATCTCAGGATGTGGTGAGAATAGCAGTCCGATGAATGCTGTATGTCCCGGAAATACCTGTAATCCTGAGTGGATTCGAAACATGAGGGATGGAACTTCAGTTGGAATCCACATGGGTAAGTCGGAAACGGAGACAGTCACTGAGGAAGGAAACATGGGCAGTGAAAGTAAATACCTTGTCAAGCACCAGGAGGGAAATGGAAAGCAATGAAGGTAAACAGGGCAAACGAGATAAGTGATAGTCCTGTTGGAGAAAAGAGCAGTACTTCTTCAAGGTAGGCATTCCTGCAAGAGAAGTGGCAGTCAATTAAATGCTAAGATAAAGGCAAAATACTGTGGATGCTGGAAATGTGAAACAAAAATAAAACGTGCTGGAAAATCTCAGCAACTCTGACAGCATCTGGGAGGAAAAGTTAACACTTCAAGTCCATATGACTCTTCTTCAGGACTAGAGAAGTAAAGATATGGTGAAATACATACTGTTTAAGGGAGGTGGGACAGGTGAAGCTGGATAGAAGGCCAGTGGTAGGCAAAGGAGAGATTGCAAAAGATATTAGCTGAAAGCTAACATGCAGGTGTAACAAGCAACTGAAAGGCAAATGGTATGTTCACCTTTATTGCAAGGGGATTTCAGTACAGGAGTAAGGAAGTCTTGCAGCAGTTGTATAGAGCCTTGGTGAGACCACACTTGGAGTAGTGTGTGCAGTTTTGGTCTCCTTACCAAAGGAGGGATATACTGGCCATAGGAGGAGTGCAACAAAGGTTCATCAGACTAAATCGCTGGGATGGTGGGGTTGTCCTATGAGGAGGGATTAAGGAGACTGGGCCTGTAGCATTTAGAAGAATGACATGTGACCTCATTGAAGTGTGCAAAATTCTTCGAGGGCTCAACGTAGATGCAGGAAACCGTCTCAGAATAAGGGGCAAGCTATTTAGGGACAAGATGAGGAGGAATTTCTTCAGTCTGAGGGTGGTGAATCTTGGAATTCTCTACCCCAGAGGGCTGAGGAGGCTCAGTCATTATGATCAAGGCAGAGGTCGTAGAGTTCTAGATACCAATGACATCAAGGGATACAGGGATAGTGCTGGAAGATGGTGTTCAGGTAGATCAGCTCAGGGGCCAAATGGCCTACTCCAGCTCCTATATTCTGTTTGCAGAGGACAGGGCCATGTGTAGGAATATATGGAGCTTCTGGCAAGCACAAGTGAGCCATGTTACAAGCTCAACTGATAATCTTAAATTGGTTGTTAGTGTACTTTTTCGCACACTCAGGACTTTTCAGTAAATACTGCCCAATCGTGGAATCACCGAGGAACAAAGCAGTTGAGCCAACATTGAATTGCTGACATTGAGGTGTCACCATTCTTAGCAGCAATTTCATGCAAGTCTGACAGTGTCAAACAAGGTAGCTAATGTTTTTTTTCCTGCATCTTTCTATGTAAAGACCTGCAGCATTACTATTTACATTTATGGAAGTAGAGGGCACCATGGATGTGAAGATAAATGCAACCTCAGGATACTTACCTTTTCTCAACAACAAATATATATATATATAATGTATATATCTCACACATTGTATGCAATAAAGGAAAAAGTTTCAAATAAAATACCGGCAAATGTACTCCAATTCATATATAGAATGTATGTCATACAGCAGTCACTATACAGTTTATTCTTAGGGGAACAGCAAATGTTTCTGTACAATATTTAACAATCTCTTCCATCTCTCCATCCAGGTCTTACCCGGCTTTCTGTTTGGAAGATATTTGCAAAAAAAATCCCAAGTACATATGCAGTATTACAGTAATTTGTGCCCACAGATGCACAGAACATTGATACAGACTTAAGCAAACATAATTGTTTAGAGGTATGTGTATCACAAACTGCTTTAAGAACTCTCTGTTGGCAAGTTCTGAGGTAAGCAACACTTAATATAGAATGCCATTTGTATCATTCTGTCCACAAAATATTTGAGTTGTCTGAGGATCTTTAAACTTAATAGAAATAGTTAATATATTGCATAATTAATAATTTTACCCTATCTCAAGGCTATTATTTCTCCCTGTGAAGTGTAGGCTGCAAGGTAGAGCTGACGTCGAAAGTGTTAACAAAATCATTGCTTCGTAAAGTGATTAAAAAATCTTTCTACGGATGAATGATACAAACCACATTCTATAGCACAAGTACCCAGTAGAGAAGATTCTTCCTGGTTGTGTTTTGAGACAGACACCAGCTGACAATCTAATCCAAACTTGTACAAGTGGACATAATATATACACCGTTGCATTTGCCCTTTATTTCCCTCTCTGCTTGGAGTATGGGGACAGATTTTTTTTATTTTTTGACATCAGAATTTTCTTGTTCTGAGCCTCTGCATAACATTTTGTGTTCGTCAGTATATCAAACAATTTTAAAAGTAAGCACTTCATATATGCATAAAATATTAATTCACAGTGAGTTCCTGATTTGCAAACATTTTTTTTAAAGCTGCAATATATTCTAGGAAACAAAAATCAATATAACATGATAAGGGGAAGAGGAAGGTTGCACAAATAATATTGTGCAGTTACTTGATAGAAATAACATAGTCCAACTAATTTCTCATTAATATTTTGTTGACAAAACTGGTTATGTTGAAAACCTGTGAACAACAAAATTATTAAAATGTTGATTTTCTAAGTTTGCATAGCCTTAGCATATGACCTGTAATCTGAGATACCTGAAGTTCATTATTGTTATACAGTATTAACTGCTCATGGTCCACCAATTGAAGCAAACTTACAGGAGAAGACACTGGTGCTAAAAATTCAGGAACTGTTAAGGATAAAGAATCTCCCAAATATTAAAAAGGTTAGGAATGTTTAGCCTAAAATACAAATTTGTGCTTGACAATAGATTTTAACGTGGCTTGGGGATTGTAAGAAATCATTATAGAGACTTTAAGTTGCTTTAGTGATATACTGCAGCTTTAACTAATACTTTGTCAGCTTTTTACAATAGGTTATTGCTGAAATCTAAGTCAACTGTAACTGTGCAAATACTTTATAATGTTGTTAGATCAGTCACAATCAGCTTCAATTTGATCAGTAAACCTATTGCAAAGTATAAAACTGCAGAAATGCAGTAAACACTTTAGTGTCATCTAAAATATTTGGCACCTAATCACTATTCACACAGTCAGTGTAGGTTTACAGCCTTTGTGATATCCCACATTGTGCAGTTTTGTACTGAAGCATTTAGCTATACTGCAACAATGCAATGCATGGTTAACACTTGCTTAAAGACAACCAATTCCTGGCCCTGAAAAGTAAATTAAGCAGCAGTTGCAGTGGTTAGTTTTGACTTGCGTCTGTTTTGCTATAATGTATAAAACTATAGTAATTTTTTAGGAACAGAAGTCAGTACCAGTGACTTGTATGTGTATCTATTGCATATATTAATTTCTTTAAAAAAAAGTTCCTCGTTGCCCTGCAAGTTCTTTATAAACTTACTGAAATGGCACCAAAATTAGTGTAGGACTGTCACCACAACTCAAAACAGAGAGGGTTTGGGGTAACAAATTCCTGAGGTTATGTTGGTACAGTGACACAGTAGACTAATGACTGCACTTTTAACAGGTATGCAAAATTACTTTACATGTGTAATGAAAGGAAAACAAAGGATATATTACTTTACAAAATAAAAGCATTCAAATTTTAAAAACACCTCCAGTGTTAATTATATCTTGCAAGTTTAAAAACAGAAAAGCATGCTTACATCTCTGAATTCTCTATAGACACAGCAAATCTAAAATAAGGAAGTGCTTCTGAAAGCCAATTTTGGGGCAAAAGATATTTTCAAAGCTTCACGTAGCAAAGGAGCTATTAAAAGCAGACAACTACATGGTTAAAAATTATTACATGGAGCTTGCACAAGAAAGCAAGGCAGAAATACTTTTTGAATGGCCTTCTCCCATTGGCATAGAAAGGTATAGTTTACACTTTTTTTAAAATGCAGTGATTTAATACATAAAATTACATTAAGGTCAACTGTCAATTCAAATCTGTTAGTGTTATCAAACTTAAAAGTACTAATATAGTTTATCAAATATGGAAACTGAGGTATACCTTGTTGAGGGAGGTTTATGGTTATAATGTAATGCTTGAAGCTTCTTTGCTATGTCCCAAAAAACCTTGATTTGTTTATACATATAACAGCAGCACACTGAACATTCACAAGCTATGTCATATTGGCATTACAATAGTTCTTTTGTGAACGCAAATAGCAAATGCAATAAAAATGAATTGCCCTTCTTTCTGAAATGAAAGGTACTGTTATTAAAAATTAACAGTAGTTCATCTGAGGAACTGAGACATCCTCACAAGAAACCAGTTATCTGGTGCACTCCAATTTTTAGCCACGCTCATGTTGTCAAATTTGCGAGCCACGCTCTTGTATGACATGTTCTTAAAGACTCATCTGTTACCCACTTAGCTTCATTTACTGGAAGAAAACCGTTATCTTCCAGTATCTTGGATGAAGTTTACTGAAGTGTTGAATGATCCATGCTACAAACACATTGTCTTCTATACCAGCTGACTGACTGACTGTGGTACCCGTTGCTTCCATTGCCCACTTGCCATTCCATTGGCTACCAGTTCTGTTAAGTGTGTAAGGACAAGATACTGAATTGTTTGTTGTAACCAGTCAAATAAATTCAGCAAATAGCAGCTCTGTTGTAGAGTCCCTTGGTCTGGTTTATGACCATTGTAGCCATCATAGGCTAGATTCTTTGGGAGGAAAGTCAACATTTGTAACCATGGTGACTACTGTCACAATGTTGTCTGTAGTAATCGTGCTCATTAGTCTTTGCATCTGAGTGATGCGTTCTGCAACACAACCAGCAGATAGTCTTGCCTCTGCATCATGATCCCAACATTCTTCTATAGTCTCACATAACACAGCTATTCCCTAGGGAGAATGAAAAAAAAAGAAAAATTCTGTTAAGAAAAATAAAGAAAAACTAGAAATCAAATAAAAACAAGTGGAGCTGGAAATGCAGATAAAATATCTGTTAGCCTGAAGAGAAAATCCAGATTAATGCAATCAAAGGTGCCAATAGGTTGCTAGAATATATACCAGAAAGATGCAATATCAATCTGTTAGATTTATGCTATTATTTCATAACACATTGATCAGTTGGGGTAGCTAAGGTTACTATGCTACAAAGCACAAATAGAAGCATGAGGGGTGCGGAAAAGATAATAAAATCAATCCCAAGTGGAATGGGGGATGAACTGTAAGAAAATATTGAAGTCTAAAGATTGAGTTAAGGGGTTATTAAGAAGCAAAATATTAAATGGTGTTGGCTTATCTTCAATAGCATTGCTTACTGATCACTAAAGCTAACACCTTCACTGGTTCTGCACATTCAGCTCCTTCAACTTCAATTGCAGCTTCATACATTAAAGTTCAGCAGTGCTGGTTGAGAGACTTAAAGGGCAAAGCTACCTAAAATTTGCAGCTAGACGAAAGAAAGCTGTGTACAACTAGTAACCAGGCTGAGATGGAGTGGTACTCAAATGGTTGGAACAGGGTCAAATCAAGATCATGACTAGGATGCAAGTTGGGCTTAGTTGGGAAACTGAGTGGGGCACAACCTGAAGTATAAATGGTCCAATATTTTTTTTAAATGAATAGTTTCAGCCAGAAATAGAGATTAATCCTGACCAAAATATTTAAAATCTGGTGCGGGACTGGACCTAGAAGGATCACAGTAGTTTCAGCCAGGAGCAGGGCTCTGTAGTTGGACTGGCAGGAAGTAAAGCAGATCCAGGAGTATTTTAAATGTTGGGGCAGTCCCTGGTGGAGCACGGCATGCAAGAAAGTCTTCAAATGCCCAATATTTGAAAAGTAGAATGTTTTAAATATGCCAAATATTGCTTGTCTTGTATCACAGATTCTGGTTGAAAAGAAATGGCAGGCAGACTTGCATGACTCACTGACAGTGCCATCTATTGACCAGTGGACCATAACTGTAGTGTGATATTTAAAAATGCTGATACAGAATTCTTTTATTAAGTACTGACATGAAAAGCATGACTCAAAAATTGTGATATCATAAGTAAATTTAATTTCAAGACCACCTCTCTATATATACAGATAAAGATCAGTCACATTATTCCATGTAACATAGAATATATTATTTTATTGTAAAATAAAAGTAAACAAAACCTCAAGTAGATGAAAGATTTAATTGTTTGGTAAGGGAACTATGAAGGATGGTCAGTGATTAATTAGCTTTCAACTTCCAGGTCAGAAAACAGAATAAAATATTCATTCTTTTTTCTCAGTTTTTATAAAAAGAGAAAAGTGTGAGGGGGTGGGATGAGCATACCAAATAACAAAACTGATCTTGTAAGGTTCAAATGGTTTACAAACAAATATACTTACAGGATGCTTTTGCCAGTGTTCTCTAAAAATCGGTCTCAATTTCTTATGCACAACCACCTCTTGCATATCTTCAAGGGATGGATGCTGTCCAACCTCCTCTTCAAATGGTAACATGTATTCATCCACTGGACCTGAGTGTCAAACAGATGTAACATCCCATTAACTGTTAATTTCTAAATGCTGGCAAAAGGATGGCAGAAATTGTCCTTGAAATTTGCATTGTTTGAGAATTATAAATATTGTAATATTGTTAATGTAGTAATTTCTAACAAAAGCTTTGGAATCATTTAACAATTAACTGACAGAGCTACTTCACAAGATTTTTTTTTAAGGAAAACAAACTTTATTGTACAAATAAAGAGAAATTAAACAAAGTAAGCACTATTAACACCAAAGCTTATAAACTCAGTTTGACTTTTTACTTTCCTGCCCCCCTCAAGGGTTCCCTAATCTTACAAAATCTTGAAGCTAGTGAGAGGTATTCATTTTCCTGGTACCAATCCAAAAGGTATGCCACCGACCTCTAGAATTTACTTTACTTCTCTTTAGTATTCCAACTATTTTTCCAAGGTAATATTCTAAGGGAGTCTTTGCGTTAGCTCTCTTTGCTGGCCTCACAACTGTGGATGCCTTGGCTCCTTATTCGGGTTGCTGACAAATATCCACTTCACACTGCTTCCGAAGGTGTTGACTGCTTACTGCCACAGGGCTCTGTGAGAACCACTGTCGATCTCTTCTACAAACCGCAAGCTACAGCAAATTTTCCGGCTGCTTTTCCCTCATGAAATCCAAGATGAGATAGAGTCCTACCCACATACTACATGGTGAACAATAATGTTAGTATTTTCTCTGCTTTAAATGGAGGCCTAATTGACCATCACCACTTGCTGGATCTCTCAATCCATTGAGATGCAGTCTTCACCAAAGCAAAGTTACAACTCTCCATGCCTGTTCCCAAACTGATTCTCTCAGCAAACACATGGAACAAGGGAGCCTTCTGCCCAAGGCTCCACCCTGAATCACTATCTTGATGACAACATGACATGCTTTGGGATGATTCAACCATGAATGCAAACAAATTATTTTACCTTCAACATAACTTTTAATTCAGTAACCCAGATGAATAATTTCTACCTCTAATTGAGTTTTACAACCCTCTTTCCCAGAATTGCTAACTCTGACCTCTGAAATCAATATGGCCCCAACCTTTTAAGTGTAATGAACTCCAAGCTTGTTTCAATTGCATTTACTTCAGGGTTGTTTACCAGTTTCTCAATCACATGCCCCTATTTTCTACAGTTAAACCTTTAATTCCTAAAACTAAAAGTTATATTCTAAAACATATAAACTATGAACTAGATATTCTCAATACAATTTATTTTGAATGCTACGATAGTAAGATGTTAATATCTCTTTGGAAGAGCCAATTAGGAAGGGCCAAATGGCTTTCCTGACCATAACTACAATGTGAAAGTTTCTTTTAGCAAATCAAATACTATTTATTCAGAATTGCATTATAAAAAAATGAAATTGTTTAGCAATGGTATCAAGGCTTGTGTTAAATTTTGCAAGCTGGAGGCCCAAAAGTTAAGGTTGATGACATCATATTTAAATATGTTTAAGAAAAAATCAGATTAAGAAACTGTATTTAGTATGCAGAAACATGACTCTCAACAAAAAAAAAGCTGCATCAAATGCCCTTTGTTCTTGGTTTCAGGGTGATGGATTTTCTTTCTCATGCTACCCTATGCTACCCCAACTTCTTTCCTTCTCACCCTTGAATCATTGGCTTGATGGGAAACTGAACCACAGATTTTGGTCAGGAAATATTGTACTGTAAATGCAGTATAAAGTGTTGTTCCTTTTAAAATATGGCATTCTTACATCTGTTCTGATAAGGGCAAGATGAAAAGCTTCAACTGCGTGTCTCTTTTTTCCAGCAATATGCAAGTTATCTGTTACTTTGAATAGGAATGTGCAAAAAAATCCTGTCCTATTTTAAAGTTGTTTAATCCACGCTACTTTGAAGTTGGAAAATATTGAAACACAATAATCTGGGGCAAAATTAACTAGCAATTGGATAAATATAGCATTATGAAAGCTAACATAGGTTTGTTAAATGCAAATTGTGTTTAACTAGCTTGACTGAGTTCTTTGATGAAGTAATGGAGAGAGTTGTTGATGTTTCATATATGGACTTTAAAATCATTTGATGAAGCACCATATAATAGACTTGGTAGCAAAACTGAAATGAAGGATTAAAGGAGCAATGGCTGCATGGATATGTAATAGGCTAAGGAACAGAACATCAAGAGTAACAGTGAGTGGCTGGTTATGTTTCAAACTGGACAGAAGTGGGGAGTGGTGTACCTCAGGGGTCAGTGTTAGCACCACTGTTACTTCTGATATATATTAATGGTCATATATGTGCCTAGGTGTATAATGCATAATTTTAAAGTTTGCAGATGACGTGATACTCAAATATAGTAAACAAAGAGTTCAGTAACAGTCTTGAGGACAGGCAGATTGGTGAATTGACTAGTCATATGGCAGACAAAATTTAATGCAGAGAAGTGAAAAGTTGTTCACTTTGGTAGGAAGTATGAGTAGAGGCAATATGAGAAATGGTACAATTTTAAAGGGTGTAAGAAGAGAGATCTGGGGTGCATAAGTATTTGAAGATAGCAGTACAAATTGAGAAAGTTGTTAAAAAGGTACAGGATCCTGGGTTTTATAAATAGCTGCAATGCCATCAGCTTCCAAGACCCTAGGCTCCAGAACTCCATGCCCCACCCCCACCCCAATTTCTCTTCCCTCCTTAAAACCCATCTCTTTCACCAAGCTATCCTACTATCTCCATATGTGGCTTGGTGTCAAATTTTGTTTGATAACGCTCCTGTGAAGCGCTTTGGGTCATAATTTATGTTTAAAATGTTAAAGATGCTATAGAATCATAAGTTGTGATGGATGGGGTTCCAATCAAGCCCTGGATGGTGTCAAGCTTCTTGAGTGTCATTGACAGCTGCACTCATCCAAACCTGTGGATGGTATTCTAACACACTCATGAATGTGCCTCATGGATTATGGAAAGACTTTGGGGAGTGAATAATCTAGTAGTTGCATGGTCATCATTATAGATACTGGCTTTCTATTCCAGATTTATTTAATTAAATTGAATTTAAAATCCTCAGTGTTGTGGTGGGATTTGAACTCATCTCTTTAGATCATTAACTCAGGCCACTTGATTACTAGTCCAGTAACATAAGCATGATGCTACAATTCTCTAATGGGGTAAGTGGGGGTTGTCATGTGGAAACAAGTTATAAAGGATAATTACAGATGAAGGGAGCCAGTTGATTCATTATTGCAAAGAGACCTTATTATTTCATTGTAGCATCCAAATGTTTTTTAAAAAAAATATTCTAATGCTTGCACGCTGCCTGAAAGTTTATTCTATGAACATTCAAATTAGAAGCAGGAATAGACCATTCGGCCCCTCAAGCCTGCTCCACCATTCAATATCATGGCTGATCTGATTTTAACCTTATATTCCTGCCTACCACTGATAACATTTCACCTCCTTACTTACCAAGAATCTATTTACCTATGCCTTAAATATATTCAAGGACTCTACCCCAACCATCTTTTGAGGAAGAGAATTCCAAAGTCTCATAAGCCTCAGAGAAAAAAATATTCCTCATCTCTGACCTAAATGAGCGACCCCTTATCTTGAAAACAGTGACCCCGAGTTCTAGATTTTCCCACAAGAGGAAATATCCTTTCCACATTCACCCTGTCAAGACCCTTCAGGATCTTATGTTTCAATCAAGTCGCCTCTTACTCTTCCAAACGCCGGCAGATACAAGCCTAGCCTGTCCTCATAAGATAACCTGCCCATTCCAGGAGATAATCGAGTAAGCCTTCTCTGAACTGCTTCTAATGTACTCACATCTTTCCTTAAATAGGAAGACCAATAGTGTACACAGTACTCTAGATGTGGTGCACCAATGTCTTATATAACAGGGGCATAGCCTCCCTATTCTTGTATTCAATTCCCCTTGCAATAAACAATAACATTCTATTAGCTTTGCTGATTACTTGCAATAGCTGCATACTACCCTTTTGCAATTCATGCACTAGGACACCCAGATCCCTCAATCTCAGAGCTCTGCAATCACTCACCATTTAGATAATATGCCTCTTTTTTATTCGTCCTGCCAAAATGGACAACTCGCATCTTCCTACATTATACTCCCTTTACCAGCTCTTTGCCCAATCACCTAATCTATATCCTCTTATTTATCCTCTTCACAACTTATTTCCTCCCTACCTTTGTGTCATTCGTAAATTTAGCACCCATGCCATTGGGTCCCTTTGTAAAGAATTGAGGCCCCAGCACTGATCCCTGTGGCACAATACTTGTCACAGCCAACCAGAAAATGTGCCATTTATGCCTACTCTCTGTTTCCTGTTAACTAGCCAATCTTCTATCCATGCCGAAATGTTACCCCTACACCATGAGCTTTTATTTTCCGCCAAAACCTTTGATGAGGTATCAAATACCTTCTGAAAATCTAGGTATAGCACATCCACCAGTTCCCCTTGATCCACAGCATGTTAATTTTTCAAAGAACTCCAATAAATTGGTTAAACATTTTAGGAAATACAGATAGTTGAAGTAAGTTATATTTGTACTTGTGGGTGTTAGGAATGAGTGTTAGCTTTAAAGCTTAAGTTTGATTTATATTTCCGTATGGGTGTATTAAGGTCATGGTGAGTTTTAGTTTCACTTTAAAAGGTGAAACCTGGGATTTAGTTTCATTTTTGAGGGAGACAGCAGGTCTAAAGCTGTTTGTATACCTGCATTTCTACAACTCTGGTGGGAGAAGTTAAAGCAAACACAAGAGTAGGAAAATTGTGTTGTTATCTAACAACAGGGGTCCAGGAAGGCAGGAACCACCCACCCACACAGAGATAGAAAAACTGAAGAAAAAGCAGTTTGATTTCAGTTGGAAGCAGTTGCCAGCAGAAGCAGGTTTCCCCAAAGAAACCAAAAAAAAAGGCCCCAAATCCAGGGAAGAAACAGAAGGCAGTCCCAAGAAAACCATCTAGTCAAAGGAAAGACAGGAACCTGGAAAAGGTCCTGTTAGGTGAAGGTAAGAGTGAGGAGCAGAGGAAGTTTCCAAGCTTCAAGCATAAAGAGACGAAAGCTGCAGGAAGCAGATTCAAAGCGGTATAGGCTTGTGAAAAGTCAGAAGGTCCAAAGAGACGGCTGAAGGTCTGTAACTCTTTACTATGGGCATGTGAAGCAGTGGTGTACCGTTGGCACAGCTGAGCATTTAAGAGAGAGTGCATGAATGGAAGTTTGAATGAATTTGGTAATCCAGGGGAGGGGAATATCGGAAGGAGAGTTCAAAAGCCTGGAGGTGGACCCTTGTGGAAGGCGTCTGAGAGAAAGTGTCAGTTTGGGAGAAGTTTCCAAAGCAACTTCTTGGAGAGTGGAGATTAGAAACCTCGGTGTGTGAAAGACAGAATTCAATGAGACTGGTTGGTTGACAGTGAAACAAGCGTTTCGGGGAGTTGATGAGAAATTCATAGCATCTATCACTTGGTTTCAGAATGTGGTGGATCTGACCAATTGGTTTACATGGGCCATGCACTTATTGTGAACATTAAAGTATAAGATAGTTTTTGCAACTTGTGTTATCCTTAAAAATCTGTATATATCTGTAAAGGTATAGTTGTGGGTGAAAGGAGTATTGTAATATAGTTCATCCTTTCTTGTTAAATAAGTGTTTTATTCTTTTGTCAAAAGTTCATCAGCTGACTCATGTGACTCTGTTCAGTCGTTACTCTCCACATATTTAATAAAAAATAAAAGTTAGGATCTATCAAGCTGGGTTCCACCCTGAGATCAGGCCTGCCCAGTGGTAACATCAGCTAGGATCATAAACATGATTTCCCTTTCACAAAGCTGTGTTGAATCTGCTTGATTACCTTGATTTCATCGAAATGCTCTGTTATAACGTCTTTTATAATAGCTTTGAACATCTTCTCTATAACAGATGTTAAGCTAAGTGGCCTATAGTTTCCTGCTTTCTGTCTCCCTCTTTTTTTTTTGAATAAAGGAGTTACATTACCTATTTTTCAATCTAATGGAGCCTTCCCTGAATCTATAAGTTGGGAAAATTAAAACCAAAGCATCAACTATCTCACTAACGACTTCTTTTAAGAACCTAGGATGAAATCCATCAGGACCCAGGGGCTTGTCAACCTGCAGTTCTAACAATGTGCTAAGACCATTTCCCTGGTGATTGTAATTTTCTCGAGTCCCTTCCTCCTTTCCAATTCCAGCTATTTCTGGGATGTTACTTGCATCCTCTCGAGGGAAGATCATAGCAAATACCTATTCATCTGCCATCTCCTTATTTTCCTTATTAATTCCCGAGGTTTACTTTCTATAGGACAAAAGCTCACTTCGTTAACTCTTAAATATCTAAAGAAGCTCTTACTGTCTGTCTTTGTACTTCTAGATAGCTTTCTCTCGTACTCTAATTTTCCCCTCCTTATTAATCTTTTAATCATTTGCGTTTTTTTAATATACTGTCTAGTCTTCTGGCCTGCCACCAGTCTTTGCACAATTATATGCTTTTTCTTTAAGTTTGATACTACCTTTAACTTCTTTAACACATTTGGTGGATCCTCCCCTTGGAATTTTTCTTTCTTGTTGGAATGTATCTGTGTGTTCTGACATATCTCCTTAAATGTCTGCCACTGCATCTCTATGGACTTATCGCTTAAACTAAATTGTCAGTTCACATTCACAAGCTCTGCTTTCATGCCCTCGCAATTGCCCTTATTTAAGTTTAAAATACTACTGTTAAACCCAGTCTTCTCTCCCTCTCTCCGAATGTAAAATTCAATCATATCACCATCACTCCTCCCTAGGGGCGCCTTGATTATGAGGTCATTAATTAATCCTTTTGTTAGGAACTAGGGATAGTTTAGTAAGTTATTTTTGTATTTGTGGATGTTAGGAATGAGTTTTAGCTTTAAATTCAATTTGTGTTTCAGTATGTGTGCGCTAAGAAAGGGGATAACTTGAGTTTTGGTTTCACTTTAAAAGATGCCTGCATTCTAATGAGGTTTTATGACTCTTGAAGGGAAGTTAAAACAAACACAAGGTAGAAAAAAACTGTGCTGTTGTCTAGCAATAGGGGTCCAAAGAGAGGGACCCACAGAGACAGAGAAAACAGAAAAGTAGTTTTAGTTTAGTTGAAAGGAGTTGCCAGGAGAAGCAGCATAGGAGAGGGACAGATAGCAAGTCCCAAACTGAAGAAGACGCCAAAATTAGGGAGTGGAACAGCAGAAAGGTCACCAAGAAGCTTCCTGTCAAAGGGAAAGAACAGGGATCTGGAAAAGGTCCTGTTAAGTGAAGTTAAGAGTGGTGAGCAAAGGAAGATTCCAAGCTTAAAGGGAGAAAGCTGCTGGACACAGATTTAAAACAAATTAGGTTTGCTTTCAAGGATACAGCCAAAGGTTGGTGACTCCTTACTATGGGCATGTAAAGCAGTGGCATTCTGTTAGCATGGCTGAGTGTCTGAGAGAGTGTGCATGGAAGACAAAGCCTGAATGCATGTGGCGGTCCAAAGGACAGGAACATTGGAAGGCGAATTCGAAACCCTAGAGGTGGACCCTTGTGGAAGGTGTCCGAGAGAAAGTGTCGTTTGGGAGAAGATTCCAAAGCGTGTTCTTCAAGGCTGGAGATTGGAAACTCTCATATGAAAGACGGAGTTCAGTGGCTCATGGTGTAACAAACGTCTGGGGTGGTATCTGTCAATTGGTTTCAGAGTGTGGTGTGCCTGACAACAGGTCGTCTATTAGTTTACATGGACTGTGTACTCACTGTGAACATTAGAGTGTAAGATGGCTTTTGTAACTTGTGTTATCCTTACAAAGCTGTATATATCTGTAAAGGTATAGTTGTGGGTGAAAGGAGTATTGTAATATACTTCATCTTTTCTTGTTTAATATGTTTTATTCTTTTGTTAAAAGTTCATCAGCGGACTCCTATGACTCTGTTCAGTAGCCGCCTTCCACGTTTCTAAACAAAAAATAAAAGTTTGGATCTATCAATCTGGGTTCCACCCTGGGATCCGACTTGCCCAGAGGTAACATCAGCTGGGATCATAAAATCATCGCATTGCACAATTCCAGATCCAGTGTAGTCTGCTCCTTGGTTGGCTCCAGAACTTGCTGATCTAAGAAATTATCCCAAAAACATTCAATGAATTTGTCATATGCTACGTTTGCTTATCTGGCTGTTCCAGTCTGTGTGCAGATTAAAATCCCCATGATAATTGCTGTACCTTTCTGATTAGCTGGCACTATTTCCTCTTTGATACCCTGTCCTACCATGTGATTCCCGTTAGGAGGCCTGTACACCACTCCCACAAGCGACTTCTTGCCTTTATCATTCCTCATCTCTACCCAAACCACTTCTATATCCTGGTTTCCTGCACTTAGGCCAACCCTCTCTATTGTGTTAATGTCATCTTTAATCAACAGAGCCACCCCTCCACCTTTTTCTAACTTTCTATCCTTCCTATAATTCACATACCCTTCAAAGTTCAGGTCCCAATCTATCCCATCCTGTAGCCACGTCTCTGTAATGGATATTAGATTGTACTTATTTATCTCTATCTGCACTATTAGTTTATCTGTTTTATTTCGAATGCTGCGTGTACACTGATCACTCCTGTGGTGAAGTATTTCCTGATGCTTATTTGAAACAATCCTTCTCTAGTTTCAACCCATGTCACCTTATTCTACTCACATTGTTTAGGTGATATTTAAGGTTAACTTTCTCTACAATCTAATGAATCATCGCCCAGTCACCTACATTCCAGACTGGAAAGGCCAAATTACTTCAGCCTTTTCTCATAACACAGAAGCGACATTGGGTATCAGTTTCATGGTTCTTCTCTATATTGTCAACAGTGTTCAGGTGTCTCTATAGTTTCTTAATGACGTGTATTAAAGATACAGGTGGGTAGAGCACCAGTGTTAGGGGCTAGAGCTTTGCTAATTTGCATTCTATCTTAGATATGTAGCTCCTATCTGTTGAAGGTATTATCTAATAACTCAATACACACTTGTTCACCTTTCTTTGGATTAACGATTCAAAACAAGTCTCACTTCACTAATACTAATTTGGCTCAACTTTGGAAAGCTCAAGAAAATGTAAATCTTGTCAATATCACAAAGAGATGACAATATCCTTGGTATTGGGCATAGATAGGTAAAGAGAAAAGGAAAATAACACAGCTGAAATCAAGTTAATACCTACAATCTCCAAATTCAAAATGATGCCAATGAGGGCAACTGTAGCACCACCGCTACTCCCCATCACCCCCCACCCCCATCCTCTAATGCTCTGGCCAAGAGTTAAATCAAGCTAATTAATTTGCATTGGTCTATCCTTCACCTTTCTCACATTATCCATTCTCCCACGGTCCCACTTACAGAGACTACTGTTACAGAGGCAAAATCTTTCACTTAAGTGAGCATTCTTATTGCATGACCCTGGATATCTCTTACCATTTAAAAATTTCTAGCAGTGGGATTAGTGTCATTTGGATAGACATCTTCCCCCGTTTCTCTCCATCAATCTCCTTTCCTGGACATGTTAATTGCAGGACCCCAGTTCTACCCTAATGCATGGCACAAGGCTAAGAATAAGGAAGGTAGGGATGCTTTCTGGAAGGTAGTGAATGGTATTTCATGACTTTGGCAAAGTATACATGATTTAAAACCTGAAATTTTTTGAGAACTTTTGATCTTTACTCGTGTAAAATGACCTGGGTTATGGGTTCTTAGACCAGGGCCAGGGAGAGAAATTATGGGGCCTGGTGCTTCTCGTTTCCCGACCCCTCACCCACACCCACCTCCCCTACCCACTTAACCCTCCCCCTCAATGATGCATGATACTTTTTCTCCTTTCAAGATTCACCAATTAATTCACCAATCACAAGCAGCTCCTAATAAAATGATAATACCCACTGTTAGTATCTGGTTACAAATATTGTTTGATATTTGAAACAAAGGGCAGTGATTGACAGATGTTGAGGGGTGACTTGATCGATGTGTACAAAATTATGAGGGGCCTAGATGGAGTAGACAGGAAAGAATCGTTTCCCATAGCGGAGAGGTCAATTACCAGGGTGCACGGTTTTAAGGTCATTGGTAGAAGGATTAGAGGGAATATTAGGAGAAACATTTTCACCCAGGGGATGGTAGGTGTCTGGAACTCTCTGCCCAGATTGCTTGAGACAGAAACCCTCAACTCATGAAAAGGTTTCTGCATCTACAGCTGAAGATCTATAACCTGCAAGTGCTGGAAGGTGGTATTAGAATGAGCAGCTATTTTTATCAGCCAGTGCAGACACAATGGGTTGAATGGCTTCTTTCTGTGTCGTAACATTTCTAAGGTTCTATATATATTTATATGCAGCAAGGGTCATTAATATTAAGAGCAGTACTAGTTTGTGTGCGCCCTATAGGTGATCCCACAACTACTGTACAAACCAGAAAGTGCAAATTTTACTTCAACAGCATCATGCAATATTGTTAATCTGACAGAAAAATATCCCATTAGTTACTTTACAACACTGTTTTCTGCACATTGCACCATTTTGGAGGGAACGAGTCAATATTTGCAGCCCAAATAAACCGCACAAGATCTTTTTCATGCTGTAGAGGTAGAAGAAATTCTACTGCCTGGGTGCATGATATTATTCAATATAATTATTTCATACTATGAAAGGGATGTAATTGGGTTCTATTTTATCAGTAATTTCACAGGGTCCAAAGCTCAAATGACTCCTGAGCAACAAAATGGAATGATTGAACAACAAAAGTCTTCACCATTGATGAGAAGCATTGAGCCCTTAGGTATCTCTGTGCGAAACAACTTTTAAGCGACCAGAGGACAAAGACTGAATGGCTTACAGTTGGTATGTGTTTTCTTGATCAGCAAGTCTTAAGACTCTTGATTGCTGTTTCTCACTACAATATACTTTCAACATCTACTATGCAGCACAACTTCTTCACGATATTTCAATACCTGAAAACACTCAAAAGCAGCATGATAGAGTGAGATAATAGGTAAGTAGACAAAAGGACAAGTTTGAATGCAATGGAAAAGACTCCTGAGAATCATGTGCAGTGTAAAACAGCCATTCATTATGAGACCATTACACACACCTGTCCTGGCAATTTCACCCCACAAAGCCTGCTCACAATGAACTTCCATTAGCCACAAAATAAACAGAACTCAGCCATGATTTCCACCCTCTGCTCACAAGATAATTATGGATAACAAAGGCTATCTAACCCAGCTCATCTCATCCATCCAGAATGACATACAAACATACAAATTAAGAGTACGAGTAAGCTATTCGGCCCCTCAAGCCTGCTCTGCCATTTGATAACGTTGCCTACATTCGACCAGTGACTACAACTGAAAAATACTGAATTGGCTGTAAAGCAATTTGGGACATGGTGAAAGATGCTGTATAAATGTAGGTTTGTATAAATGTATAAATGCATGCAATAGGACAAAGTGACTGTAGCAATGGTGAAACTAGACGCCCAAATGCTAATTCTCTGAGGATAATTACTCATGGCGCAATCAACTGATGTTACAAAAGTGGCTACCAAAACAGCACTACATTTAAAAAACAATTCAACTCTGTAGCTAATACAACCTTACTATTCTGACTTCTCTGGCACAACCCACAATATACCATAAATGGCAGCTGCCCTTTTTACACTAATGACACTATTCCCAGGATTTGTCAATCAGGCATCCACCAGGAAAAATGTAAACTGAATTGTTGACCTGAATTTTTCAAAGAATGATACATGTACAAAAATTCAGTACAGCCTTAACTCAAGAACTGGATTGTTTCCCCTTCCACCAGAGGCTGAAATACAAATTGTGTTTGTGAATTTATAGCCTGCCTAGGGTGAACTTAAGATGGAGTAAGATCTGTAAAGCCTTTCTTTAAGAAATTGCCTTGTGACAACTGGGGGTTTCATTCTCAGGCTCTGTAAAGAGTAATAAAACAGGCGAAAGTAAGTCAAGACCCTGTTTTGTATCATTCCTGGTTTTTACATTACCTCTTGCATTAATTTTGATGAGGCCTAAGATTCTCAAGCCTCCAGTACATCAATACAGCATGTCACCAGAATTGTGCCTACCTACTTTAGGGCATAATGAAAATTTAAACTGCTATTTATATGCTGGTTTAAATTCAAAAGATAAATTTGATAAGTGCACAGTATTTAAATTAGTGGTACTAAACCTAGAAAGTGACTCCCCAACCCTTCCCCCTCAAGCTGCCACTACCTCCATAGCCCCTACTCTGTAAGCACCCTGACCACCCCTCAACCCCACCACAAACACCCTCACCTGCCCCTCACACTCCCGACCTCCATCTAATTCCCGCACCCCCCAGCATCCAATTGGCTCTAAAATTATTACAAGAATATGACTTTACATTTTTTAAGCAGAATTCAACCAAAAATGGCAGTAACTGAGAGTAGGAACTGCTGCTGCTGAACTTTGGGCAGCTTTGTGGCTTTCTGACAGGCTTTCCAAAAAAAAAATCGGAATCACAAAGGTGCCCAATGGTCGGAAGCACCAGCAGTCCATATTTTCAGCTACTGTCAGTAAAACTGGCCAGGAAGATTGACTTAGAAAAAAGATCATAACTCTCAGCAATCAGAACACTCTGGTTGATTGTTCCGATTTTTAAAAAAAGCTGGTCTTTCAAGTCTTTTTTAAATTTTTGTTTAAAGGATGCGGGCATCGCTGGCTAGGCCAACAATTATTGCCCATCCCCAATTGCCCTTGAGAAGGTGGTGGCGCAACTCTTGCTGGACAATAAGGAACTCCATTTACATCACCCAACCTGGCACCCCCCCTCAACCTTTGGGCCCCAGTGTTTGGCACTGTCAACAACCCCTCTCCCGAGCCCTGTCTCAGGCCACTAACATCAAAGGTTAATTGCTGTCAAGTGAAAATGTTTTATCAAATTTGCAGAACTTTCACCTCGATATGGGAGGCGAGAACAGAGGTAGCTTGGTGAGTAATTTCATGCTGCGAGCTAGCACCGTTCCCCCCCAACCCTGAGCCATTTTGCCAGAGATCTGATTGGAAGCAGAATGGCAAGCCACCTGCAAGTGGGAGTAAGTTAAAGGCCAACTAGAATTTTCTAGTTGCCTTCAAGGGCCCCATGGCATCAGCAGTATTACAGCAGACTCTAAAGAATCTCCTCCCCCAACCTTGTCACAGTTGCAGCCATTGGCTGTACGCTGCCTTGTGGAGGTGTTTATCTTCCACAATGGTGGCCCAGCAGCTGTAGCCAAGTTTTATTTCAGGTTTTTAAATTTCTGGGAGGCATTCCCTCTCTCCCATACCTTCAACAGCAGGCTTAGCTCATTCCAGCTTCAAGAGTCCTCCTGCCATCGGGCCACTAATCGGCCAATCAAAGGAAATTACTGCTGGGTGACTACTCCGAAACAGTGCGAGATTGAGACCCCCAATTGCGCTCAGTGTCAAGGTGTTGACCAAAAATGCAAAATCCTGCCAGCAGTCACTTTACTTTGAAGTAAATTTCAAGCATGTCAATAATCTCATTATAATCATGCAACATTAACTTGCGTCTTTTGCAGTCGAAGGTAGTACAGACTCAGGTAACTAATGAGAGAAATGTCCCTAAAATTTAACCACAATAGTGACCGTCTAATTTTTTTCTGTTATGTATCGTCTATTCACTTAAAAGCGCAGTATGCTTAAATTTTTTTGCATGGTCATGAACGTGTGCCATTTCAAAGGGGATGACATGCACATGGTAACTTGTGGGCTGCTGTGCAATTTAAAGGGAGCAACGGTCATAACCAACTATATAGTGGTGGTCAAGAGCTTAGAAAGGAATTGTATAGGACTACCAATGGACAAGTTGATGAACTTTTATAATCTGATACATAAATCTTGGCCCAACAATTATTCTTAACTCCGCAATTAGTGTTAGGAGATGGAATAGTGGGTGCAGCTGGTTGGATACCTTTTTTTGGAGGGGGGGGGTGGGGGCGCCTGGCACCGGCATGATGGGTACAGTGGCCTCCTCTGGCGCTGTATTACTTTAAGACGACCATGAGTGTGTGCATGCATGCGAGTCAAGATGAAAGACTGACCTGGGAAATGAAAGGTTTATTTTTTTACTTTTTCTTGCAATTCTAGAGTTAAATGTTTGCACTGCTGCCCCAATGGTTCTCTGTTCAGACATACTCTGGCAGTCCCAAGCTCGGTCAAGGACCTTTGGGGTCAAGGGAATCATGCGTGTTGTGCCTGAAGGTTTGGATGATTACAACTTCTTTAGGAATGGGACACATAATCATTTGGTTGATGACAAAATTGTTTCAGTTCTCAAAACCAAGTATGCTGGCTTGGGACTATTTGGAATATAGAAACAGGAGTCACCACTTGGCCTCTCAACCCTTTTCTGCCATTCAATTAGATCATGGCTGATCTTTATTTTAACTTGATTTACCACTTTGATTCCAAAACCCTTAATATACTTAGCTACCAAAAAGCTATTGCACAGTTTTAAAACTTCCAATGGTACCAAGGATGAGGGACTTCAGTTATGTGGAGGTATCAGAGAAGCTGGGTTCTTCTCCTTAGAGCAAAGAAAGGGGACATTTAATAGAGATGTTCAAAATTATGAGGAGTTTTGATAGTGTAAATAAGGAGAACCTGTTTGCACTGGTAGGAGGCTCAGTAATCAGAGGACACATATTCAAGGTGATTGGCAAAATAACCAGAGGGGAGAACTTAAAAAAAAAAATTGTGATGATCTAGAATGCATTAGCTGAAAGCATGGTGAAAGCAGATTCAAAGCAACTTTCCAAAGGGGCATTGGATAAATACGTGAAGCAGAAATATTTGCTGGGCTATGAAACTAATGGGATAAGTTCCTTTAAAGCCCAGTGGGCCAAAAGGCCTTTTACTGTGCTGTATGAATCTATGATCTACATAGTTCTGGTTATCTAGTACAAATGTTTAGTGGGAATTGTGTTGCGTATTCTTAGCTTTCTATTTTTTTCAGGAAACAAATTATGGAACTAAATTGAAGCTAACGACAGTGGGATGAAACATAACATCTGAGTTTAAAAAGAAGATACAATTGAGAAATTGTCAACAAGGTTCTCTGATTGTGCTATCACTAAACCAGGGCTGATACCATTCAGGGTGTGCAGATTGCCTTCTGCAGCCCAGAAATGTGTCAACTATATAGGCCATTCTATCAAATGATCTTCAAAATTGCATTTACTGTTGAATGCTAAAATTATGAGAATAGGTTGCATAAATTTGGCTTGTATTCCCTTGGGTAGAGAAGATTAAGAAGCAATCTACTAGACATCTTGTCAAGGTGTTCGATACAGTTAAGAAGAGGGTTCCACTTTGGGCAGGGGGGCGGGGGCAGATGGGGCAAGTTGGGGGAAGGCCAATACAAGGAGTGGTATACTTTTTGGTTATAGTAAGAAACCAGACCAACCATCTGCAGCTGTACACCTTGATGCCAATTCCCACAGCACGAGACCCATTGAGTACATGTCTATCCTGAGGAATGCATCACGCTGGAAATTTATTGCACCTTCCAAGACCTCCGGAGCCATGTACCTTCTGGTGCCAACCTTCGAAGAAGAGAAAAACAGACTTTTAAAAAAATCTAATATGCACATTTTTATTCATAAAATAAACCCTCTTTTGGGTTCCCTGGGCCTTCCAAAACATCTGACAGCCAATGAATTGCATCTAAATTGCCATTATTATTATTTTGTGGGCAAATGTGGCAGCCAATATGCACACATAATGGCCCCTCACACAGCAATGAAATATACATCAGCTAAGCTGTTTTTAGCAGTGTTGGTTGGGGAAGATAATTCAGTCAAATAAAAACGTTCACACATTCTTCCCCAAATCACAGAATCATTAAACTGGCAAAATAATGGTCAGGGTTCTCAATTATGTGTAATGCTAAGTCACATCAGACTACATTTATGTTTTGGATAATTTTATTTGGCAACATGAGAAACTGACAGGAAAGGAACATGGTACAGTTTTTGCAATACTAATGATGGCAAAAATGTCAGCAATCGCAATAATTACAACATTAAAACTGACAGCAACTTCAAGAGTTTGCACACGCAAAATTAAATACAGAAATTAGTAACTGCTTTCAGTGTTGAGAGAGGAGAATTCAGCGATGGTAATGCTGTTGAATATCATGGGGAGACGGTTACATTCTCTCTTGTTGGAGATGGTCATTGGAGATTGGCCTAGCACTTGCGTGGCACGAATGTTACTTACCACTTATCAGCCCAAGCTGAATGCTGTTCAGATCTTGCTGCATATGGACACAGACTGCTTCAGTATCTGAGGAATCACAAATTGTGCTGAACATAGGCCAATCGTCAGTGAATATCCCCACTTCTGACCTTATGATGGAAGGAATATCATTGATGAAGCAGCTAAAGTTAGTTGGGCCTAGGATACTACCCTAAGGGACTCCTGCAGTGATGTCTTGAGATTGAGATGATTGACCTCCAACAAACACAACTATCTTCCTCTGTGCTAGGTATGAATCCAACCAGTGGATAGTTTACTCCCCACCGATTCTAATTGACTCAAGTTTTGCTGGGGCTTCTTATATCAATGCTGCCTTGACGTCAAGAGCAGTCACTCTCACCTCACCTCTTGACGTCATTTTTCGTCTATGTTTGCAGCAAGGCTGTAATTAAGTCAGGAGCTAAATGGCTCTGGCGGAACCCAAACTGAGCATCAGTGAGCAAGTTATTGCTGAATAAGTACCTCTTGATAGTGCTTTCGACGACTCCTACCATCACTTTGCAGATGATTGAGAGTAGAATGATGGGGCGGTATTTAGCTGGCTTTTGTGGGCAGGACATACCTGGGTAATTTTCCATATTGCCAGGTAGATGCCAGTGTTATAGCTGTACTGGAATAGGTGTGCAACTAGTTCTGGAGCACAAGTCTTCAGTGCTATTAATGTCAGGACCAATAGCCCTTTGTGGTATTCAGTGCCTTCAGCTGTTTCTTGATATTATGCAGAATGAATTGAATTGGCTGAAGGCTGGCATCTGTGAAGCTGGGAACCTCGAAAGGAGGCCAAGATGGATCATCCACTTGGCACTTCTGGTTAAAGATGGTTGCAAATGCTTCAATCTTCTCTTTTGCACTGATGTGCTGGGCTCCCCCATCATTGAGGATGCAGATATTTGTGGAGCCTCCTCCTCCAGTTAGCTGTTTAATTGTCCACCACCATTCATGACTGACATGGCAAGATGCAGAGCTTAGATCTGATCCACAGGTTGTGGGATCACTTAGCTCAGTCTATTACATGTTGCTTCTGCTGTTTGGCATGCAAGTAGTCCTGTGTTGTAGCTTCACCAGAGTGACAGCTCAATTTTAGGTATTCCCTCCTGCATTCTTCATTGAACCAGGGTTGATCCCCTGGCTTGATGGTAATGGTAGAGTGGGGAATATGCCATGTCATCAGGTTACAGGTTGAGGTGATTGGCTGTTACCCTACTTGCTAACCTCACTGCAATTGCGCACCTGGAAATCCTCTTGACCTGATTTAAGCTGCATTTAGGAAAGGAGAAGTCCATGTAGCTAGATTTTTGTGGGCAATTTTCTTCAAGGTCAGCGGCAAGCACAGCTGTTTTGCCACTGACTGCAAAATCCAGGCCGAAATCCACGCTGTACGTATCCCATTATGAGAAAATACAACTAGATTATATGCTCAAAGGGAAAGGGGAACGAATCTAGTTCTGTACAAATTTACTGACCCAATAACCCCAAGAAGTGCTGGAAAATATATTACTAGCTGCAATTCTCTAGTTGAACTCAAGGAATCTCCCAATGTTATGCATGCAGACCTACAATGTTTGCAGCGTTTGTCCAAGGGCTGTGCTTAAATAGATTGGTTCCTGATCTAGTCTAAAGTTGCAGGCCCCCCTTGAAATTAAGAATCACTATAGGTCTCCATGCTTCTGACTTTATTAGATAAGCTAAGGAGGAAAGAAGGCCCAAAATTGGAGATCTCCATGGCTTAGAAATAATGTATTTTAAAATTTTGAGATGTGTGGGGGATGGAGGCAGTACTTTGGTTCTTAAAAAAAAAAATCTACTTATGTAGGATGTAGGTGCAATGGGAATGGAATATTGCTAAGTAACAGGGTACAGGTAGATGTAGATTAAAGCTCTTGCTACTCTGCACCAATAATATTCCTCAGTCCCCTTAGAAGAATAGCTCTACTGTATTGTCGCTTCTATTCATTTCACACTCGAAACACACAAGGATCTGCCAAATCAAAGGCAACCTGATTGTCATTTAACTGCTGTTAAAGCACTTGTATAGCTTAACAGGTATTTGCTTTGAACATCTTCATATAGAAATTCTTGATTAAACCACATCTTAATAGTTCATACCTGGCCATGTGTATCACCTGCTGACTTCCCAGCTTCAAATCGCAAAGCTAAACCAAAGTCTCCTATACAAGCAGTGAGATTGTTCTTCAGCAACACATTTTTACTTTTGAAGTCCCTGTTCAAACAGAGCAGAAATACTAGTCCTTACAAAAGAAACTAAGTCATCTCATCAGTGCACGTAGCTCATGCATCCACATTATTTCACAGAATAAAATTTACTTTAGGAAGTGTCTTATACCGTAGAAACTTCATACACAATGGATAATTTTGAAATGCAATAACTTGTGTATACAAATATGGCAGATATTTTACAAACTGCAAGATTGCACAAAAAACAATACATATGGCAATTTGATGTTTGATTTGGTAGTAGGAGTTTAAAAATAAATGGTGGCATATGAATGCTCTATTTGAGTAATCTCATAGTATTTTTAACCATTCACCCAAAATTACTAGAACAGGCAATCAGGGCCTTGGTGCAAAACCACAGCTGACATCTGTACTACTAACAGTGGTGCAGCTAACTGCTAACCAAGATATAGGGCTGGGTTTTTCACTAACAAGGTGGGGTGCTCGAGTAAAGAAATTTCTTGACTTGGTAGACATGTCTCCATATAAATGTCCCCCAGACAGACTATTTTTACTCCAGGAGGCAGTGACAAGATCAAATCAGGCCTGGAAGCAGTTCAGAGACAACTACGGAGGCATGCAAGTGCCAATGCTAAAAAGGCCTGCCTCGGTTCTCGGAGACTTTGGCCCAGTCATATTAAAGTCTGTTAGGGCCTCTAGCCCTCACCCCTCACACTCCAACCCACTTTTCATTTCCCCTCATACTTCCCAATCCCCCTCACTCAATATGGGCTATACACAGAGCCAATGAGCCATATAATACCAATGGTAAGTCTTGAAATGCTCACAAAAAATACCCATTCAGAAATCTGAAAAAAAAACCTGTTGCTCTTATAAGCATATAAGAGTGTCAGACACTGCGATTCACAATTTCAATCAGAAGCTTCATCACACTTCACTCCTCCTAATCTTGGCCAAATATACATGCAGATCAAAGAAATAATAGCTGACTTATAAGTTTATAATAAAATAACCAAAGCTAACACTCCACTGCAGCATGTGTAATCAGACCCCTGCTAAGCTAATCCATTAGTGAGTCTTGGAGTCCAGCCAGGCATTAATAATGAGGCCTCATGGAGAAACAGATGTGTAGCCATCTGTTTCCTCTGTTGATATAGTTGCCAAGTGGCCTCATTATAAATGCTTTGCTAAGCTCCAAGACACTAATAGATTAGCTCAAGAGGGGTCTGTTTTCACAGGTGGAAGTGGAGTGTTTGCTTTCATTTATTGACATCTTTATGAGATTATAAAAAGTTAGTCTTTTCTTGAACTCTTTTTTTCAATATCTGTATGTTTGTTTGGACATGATAAAGAATTGTGAAGTGAGGTAAAGCTTCTGTTGTTGAAACTATGAATGGCAGTGTCTGATTGACTGTATATTCCGAAAGCCCTTTCCTCATGAGCATTTCAAAGCTTGTCATTGTAATTATATGGCTCATTGGTTCTGCACAAAGCATATATTTCAAAAGGTTCCCAAATCATGACTATGGTTCACAACTGCTCTGAGGTGCTGTGAACTACAAGTCCTCTACTCTACGAAAATCGAGGGAGGTTATGTGATGCCTACCTGAAATCGGCCAGGTTGAAAGTGCAGGATGTAGGCTCACTACCCCACCCTTAACTCCCACCAGCACAAACCGTCAGCATGGAATCGCAGAATTGGGTCCAGCCCACCATTTTTAAAGGCCTCCGGAGTAGGTCCAACTCCAGCCCATATGATCAAGTCCCAGAGCATGTCTTGAAGCCATAATCTTCTGACTAAGGGGTGAGTAGGTGATCAACAGAGCCAAGCAGACCAAGAACAACAGCAGTACGAGAAAGGAAAGACTACCAAACTATCTGAATGTCCCATTCATAGATTTTTGACCGGATTCCAAATATAACTGCTCATTTAATTAAGCTCAGGAACAGGTTCTAAGGACATCATTAAGTCAGGTGTACCTGTGAGCAATGGCAGGTTTGTGTCCATCTTTTAAACCAGGTTTATCTTCATGAAGATAAGCTAGGCCTCTGGCCATACTCTCAGCAATATGGCATAATTCATTCCAAGTAACCACATTAGCTTTTAGATAATCTGTCAAGGAACCCTGAAAGCAAAACAAAGTAAATACTTTTGGTAAACACAGGCTTCAACTGGGAAAGGTCTTAGCTCCATAATTTTCTTCAGACTTCTAACAGGTAAAGTGAGGGGGGCATCATGTTAATTTAAATTACTTGTAGGTTTACTTCAAAAAATATATTCTTTATCTTCACGTTGTTATGGTGTAGCCAATGGTAAAAGCTGGGCTGCTCAAACCCCAAAGGGAAACCTGAAACAACTGCCACAACAGTTTTGCAATTTGTATAAATTTCGAGATCCATGCCTTGAATTCAGTAGTAATAAGGCCACTGAGTCTTATAGGTTTCTTACAAAACTAAATTAAACCTTTATTAATGAAAAGAAAAATGATTTTAAGTATATACACAGGTTTATAAGTTACTGCTATAATAACTTCTAACTTTCCTGATTAATCTAATTTCCAGTTATACCTCGGTTAAGGCTTCTAGCTTCCCTGATTAATCTAACTCCCTGTAACACTTCTGTTAAGGCAACAGTAAAAACACACAGATTTTAAAAGACCCAGGCAAAGTAACATGATACTCAAAACAGTCGAATTCAAATTGAAAACAGAATTACCTGGAAAAACTCAGCAGGTCTGGCAGCATCGGCAGAGAAGAGAAGAGTTGATGTTTCGAGTCCTCAAGACCCTTCAACAGTGAAGGGTCATGAGGACTCGAAACGTCAACTCTTTTCTTCTCAGCCGATGCTGCCAGACCTGCTGAGTTTTTCCAGGTAATTCTGTTTTCGTTTTGGATTTCCAGCATCTGCAGTTTTTTTGTTTTTAATTCAAAGTGAGTTTTCTTAACTTCAGTTCTTGCAGACTTCAGTTTGGGCACAGAGGCTGGAGGCTTTTCACACTTATTAAATCTTAGAATGCCTTCCCTTGCACACAGCCTTCTCTCCTTCATATACATTTTCCCATTTGAATGCAAATTCCCATTGTTTCACTATGTCTTTGGACTTTACCTCTCTGATAATCAAAATCTAACATAGTACCAATTTTACCAGTAATCTTTGGGATAAATAAGCACACTGCTTCTTAACCTCTCCTAGTTAGGTGAAACATTTCATGCCCTCTTTTGAATTCAAGCTACTCTGGTTTATTTAAAAATGCAAATGTTATCTTTACACCTCACACCTTACAACTTCAACCATGTTTACCTATTTAACATTTCAAACCTAGCTTGTCTTCTGATAGATCAAAGCCTTCTGACCAACTGTCTTTAATCCAATTAAGTCCCAGTCACTCACACACTTTTCCTATCCTTACAATAAAGTTCAATAACAATGAAAATTATTATATTTTCCTGACAACATCTATTTAAGTCCTTTTTAGGTTTCCCATAGCACAATGTAATTCTTCAGGCCGGGGGTGGGTTAACAAAATACAAATTTATGGCTTTCTTCAGTCTGTTTTGTAACCAACATAAATGCTTGATCTATTCTCTTATTTTGTGCAGAGAAATGTATTACCCTGTTTGGCACCTCTTTAATGGGTCAATGGAAATGACTGTAACACAAAATCAAACAACTTTAATGATTAAAATTCTTCCATATTACATTTGTGTGTGTGTAAGAATCTCAATCATAATTGAAATAAAAACAGAAAATGCTGGAAATACTCAGCAGGTCAGTCAGCATCTGTGGAGAGAAGCAGAGTTAACGTTTCAGGTCGATGATGACCATTAATCAGAACAAATGAGATTGACTCAGAGTCAATTATGCCACTTATACAGTTATGGTATATTAGGTCCAACATTAAAAGTTTAGAAAATGAGGTGAAACATTGAGAAAATGAGAAAATATTGGAGAAAAAAATAATTCCATATTATTTCATCACCACTGACCAAAGTTAGCAACAGGCAGATCAAGGCAAACAATAAATTATACAAACTGCAAATGTTGCAGTAGCTTCTGCTTTGGGTGAAATAGGCAATCCAAGCACAAATTGTACTCAAAACTGCAACTTTTCTGAACTAAAGTCACGGTTCTGCTTGAACTCATTTGTTTAATCACAAACATAAATCCTTTCATGAAGTGGTGAATTTGGGGAGTTTTTCAGAACACAAATATTTATTCTTCCCCCTTGTATTAAAAAATATTGCTTGATATGAAGAGCGGTAACCTGGTCCAGTTTTATTAAAATAGCTGATAGTATTTAGCACAAAAATAAGCATTTTTAATAAAGGTTTGGTCTACCACCCGAGTGTAACCTAAATAACTGAAAATGATTTTTAAACATTATATAAAACCATTGGTGTAGGCGCATCACTCTGAGTAAATTTTTTAATATTGACAATTTTTAAAAAAAATTCATTTTCCTTCCCCTTTCCCTGGGGGGAATGTTGCTTGCACTGCTTCAAATCAGTGCAAATGATTGCAGAAACTCTATTTGCCATGGACATAACCCAGGCTTGTAATTCCTTGACTTTCTGCACAGGTTTGGCTGATTTCAGATGAAATTAGTGGAATCTTCAAAAACATGATGAGCAAAGAATTCAATTTTTCTTTAAATACATTTTAAACATTGTCAACTGGTCCTCACAAGAAGCTCCAATAAGTAGCTCAAATTTCATTGGCAAAGCCAGCAGTTATCTATCAGGACACAGCATCCATTCACTCACATTTAGTTCACGCTAACAATTTCTAAAGTATTGCAATTTAAATATTTTCATCTTTTCTGTATTGCATTCTCAACAATTTGGTATTTCTCAACAACACACTTGACATTTCTAATCCCAAGACTCAACAGGTCCAGGGAAATTTCAGCTCACATACTGGGGCAATGAAAAAAACCATCATCTATTGTATTGCATATTTCATACCTTAAATATTCACTACCTGCACCACTGGTGTACCGTGGCTACAATGTGTACAAGATGCAGTGGAGCAACTTACCAAGGCTTCTTTGGCAGCACCTTCCAAACCTGTGACCTATACCGCCTAGAAGAACAAGAACAGCAGGTGCATGGTCACATCAGCACCTGCAAGTTCTCTTCCAAGAAACATACCAACCTGACTTGGAAATGCATCACCATTCCTTCATCGTCAAATTCCTCCCACTCCCTGCCTAACAGTACTTTGGGTGTACCTGTACTACATTAAATTCAGCTGTTCAAGAAGATGGCTCGCCACCACCACCTTCTTAAGTACAATTAAGGATAGGCATTAACACATCCTCATTCCATGAATGAATAACAAAAATGCCAGGGATTGGCTTTGTTACAGTATTGTAATACAAGAGTCTGGTGCATAAAGGATTATCAGTATCGCCCAGAGTGATGTAAAAGAACACATGACCTACACCTAGGGGTTAGTGTTGTATGTAGCATGGAGTAGTATGTAGTATCCAGTAGCATGGAGACAGCTCCTAGCTTGGACCTTTATTATACCTATGTTTATAGTTTCTAGTACTTAATAAATACTTACTGTTGAACTAGCCAATACCACGCATACCTTAAGATCTAACAAACGACGCCCAACACCTTACAACATGGTGGCAATGACTGGAACAACTCAAAACCTCACAGAGACTGCAAAAGAAAATTAAAATCTTGGAAAACTGAAGGAAAAATCAAAGAAGCATTCTGGCCTGAAGAAAAGCTCAAGAAGCGAAGGAGCAAGAGGAAATCACCAGAGAAAAGCTCCAATGAAAGACTTGGAAGCTGAAGGCAGAAATTAAATGCCTCACTGTAGCAGAAAACTCCACTGAATCCTGTGGAAGTCCAGCTTCCATGCTCAAATTGTGCAGAGTCAGCAGACCTAGCAGGGGTGAGCTAAAAGTTTAAAATTCCTGGACATTTCAAGTTGTGAAAAAAGTTAAATACTATAGTATTCAGGGGGAGGCAATGGCATAGTGGTATTGTCATCAGACTACTAATCCAGAGACCCAGGGTAATAATCTGGGCACACAGGTTCAAATCCCGCCACGGCAGGTGGTAGAATATGAATTCAATAAAATTCTGGAGTGACGACCATGAAACCACTGTCGATTGTTGTAAAAACCCATCTGGTTCACTAATGTCCTTTAGGGAAGGAAATCTGTCACCCTTACCTGGTCTGGCCTACGTGTGACTCCAGACCCACATTACAGCGATGTGGTTGACTCTTATAATGCCCTCTAAAATGGCCTAGCAAGACAATGAGTTGTATCAAACTGCTACAAAGTCACAAAAAAGGAATGAAACTGGACCACCCAGCATCGACCTAGGCACCGTTAATGACTACGGCAATCTCAGCCCTGTCAACCCTGCAAAGTCATCCTTACTAACATCTGGGGGCTAGTGCCAAAATTGGGAGAGCTGTCTCACAGACTAGTCAAGCAACAGCCTAGACACTGTCACTCTCATGGAATTGTATCTTACAGATAATGTCCCAGACATCACCATCTGTGGGTAAGCCCTGTCCCAATGGCAGGACAGATCCAGCAGAGGTGGCGGCACCATGGTATGCAGTCAGGAGGGAGTTGCACTGGGAGTTCTCAACGTTGACTCTGGACTCATGGAATCAGGTCAAACATGGGCAAGGAAGCCTCCTGCTGATTATCACATACCGCCCTCCTCAGCTGATGAATCAGTGCTCCTCCATGTTGAACCCCACTCGGAGGAAGCACCAAGGGTGGCAAGGGCGCAGAATGTACTCTGGGTGGGGGAACTTCAACGTCTATCACCGAGAGTGGCTTGGTAGCATCACTACTGACTGAGCTGGCGAGGTCCTCAATGACATAGCTGCTAGACTGGGTATGACCCTAGGTGTTGTGGGAGCCAACAAGAGGGAAAAGCATATTTGATTTCATCCTCACTAACCTGCCTGCCATTGATGCATCTGTCCATGACAGTATTGGTAGGAGTGACCACACAGCACAGTCCTTGTGGAAATGAAGTCTCGCCTTCACATTGAGGATATCCTCCATAGTGTTATGTGACACTACCACTGTGCTAAATTGGATAGGTTTCAAATAGATCTAGCAACTCAAGACTGGGCATTCATGAGGTGCTGTGGGCCAACAGCAGCAGCACAATTGTACTCAAACACAATCTGTAACCTCATGGCCCAGTATATCCCCCAATCTACTGTTACCATCGAGCCAGGGGATCAATCCTGGTTCAATCAAGCATGTAGGAGGGCAGCATGTAGGAGGCCAGGAGCAGCACCAGGCAAACCTAAAAATGAGGAGTCAACCTGGTGAAGCTACAACACAGGACTACTTGCATGCCAAACAGCATAAGCAGCAAGGGATAGACAGAGCTCAGCGTTCCCACAACAAACAGATCAAATCTAAGTTCTGCAGTCCTGCCATCCAGTCGTGAATGGTGGTGGACAGTTAAACAACTCACAGGGAGAGGAGGCTCCACCGGTATCACCATCTTTTATTTTATTATTTTGCTTTTATCATCATCTTCAATGATGGAGGAGCCCAGCACTTCAGTACAAAAGATAAAGCTGAAGCATTTGCTACAATCTTCAGCCAGAAGTGTCAAGTGGATAATCCATCTCGGCTCCCTCCGGAGGTCCCCATGTCTTCAGTCAATTCAATTCACTCTACGTGATATCAAGAAACAACTGCAGGCACGACATACTGCAAAGGCTATGGGCCCAGACAATATTTCAGCAACAGTACTTAAGACTTGTGCTCCAGAACATGCCACGCCCCTAGCCAAGCTGTTCCAGTACAGCTACAACACTGGCATCCACTGCTATGTGGAAAATTGGCCAGGTATGTCCTGTACACAAAAAGCAGGACAAATCCAACCCGGCCAATTACCGCCTCATCAGTATATTTTCGATCATCAGTAAATTAATGGATGGGGTCATCAACAGTGCTATCAAGCGACACTTGCTTAGCAATAACCTGATCACTGATGCCCCGTTTGGGCTCCACCAGGACCACTCAGCTCCTGACCTCGTTAAAGCCGTGGTTCAAACATGGACAAAAGAGCTGAACTCTCGAAGTGAAGTGAGAGTGACTGCCCTTGACACCAATGCCACATTTGACCAAGTGTGGCATCAAGGAGCCCTAGCAAAACTGGAGTCAATGGGAATCAGGGGGGAAAACTCTCCCCTGGTTGGAGTCTTACCTAGCACAAAGGAAGATGGTTGTGGTTGTTGGAGCTCAGTTATCTCAGCTCCAGGACATCACTACAGGAGTTCCTCAGGGTAGTGTCCTTGGCCCAGCCATTTTCAGCTGCTTCATCAATTACCTTCCTTCCATCATAAGGTCAGAAGTGGAGATATTAGTTGATGATGGCACAATGTTCAGCACTATTCGCGACTCCTCAGATACTGAAGCAATCCATGTCCAAATGAGCAAGAACCTGGACAATATCCAGGCTTGGGCTGACAAGTGGCAAGTAACATTCACACCACACAAGTTTCAGGCAATGATCACGTCCAACAAGAGAGAATCTAACCATTGCCCTTTGACGTTCAATAGCTTTACCATCACCGAATATCACACCATCAGCTGCCAGTGAAGAAGCATGCAGTCTGCTTTGCGGAGACAGCTCTTATGGCCTTGGCAGTGGCTGGAGACGCCAGGCAAGAGGGTAGGTTGGGTGGGCACTCAAGCCCCTGCTTTTCGGACAAGTGCCTCGCTGTCGTCCTGGAGTAGGTGGCTGCCAGGGCGGACACCCTTGTATCAAGCGACAGAAGGAGCAGGCCACCACACCTGACAAAGAAAGCTTGGGAGGAGGTAGCAGCCCAGGTCGGCAGCTATGACGTACTGTGCTCAGTACCATGTTGGCTTGGGTCCATGTTGTGAAGTGTTAAGGGCTGGCCGTCCCAACATGGAGCTCAGGGATGTTAGAGTCCGAGTGCCAACTGTCAATGATGCCAGACCTGGCCAAGGGGGTGAGCCCTGGCAGCTTGGACTAATTGCCTTGTGGCTCTGGGGCCACAACTTGGATCTGCCCTGCAAGAGGTTCCTCAGGTGGAGTCGGCCAGGCTGCTAAGGCGCTGCAGGTAGAGAGTGGACTAATCAACGCTCCTCTGTCCTTTCAGGAGAAGACAAGCCATAACCAATTGGTGAGATCATGGACAGGCAGAGATCCGCCCAACCTGCTGCTGCTGACCAGTTCGAGCAGGGCTCCCTGGAACTGGAGAGTCGTGGAAAGGCAGGGATATCAAATGAAGATAAGAGCGCATTGCACAGAGGTGAGAGTTTCAGCATGTGCGACCATTCTAGTGTTGTCTCTTAATTGCCTCAAACCTGGAGTCTCTATTGATCATTGAAAAACAATGACACCATGAGGCAGATCTCCACTGTCTCACCAGGGTGTCTGGCATGCACAGTAACAGAGTGGTGACTTTAACTAATGATATATCCTTGTTCTCCCTTAGATTCGCCAGCACAAACTCATTCTCAGCAACCAGAAGGGCCACCCCCTGACGCCAGAGGGCCACCAGGCTTCATCTGCGCCTGCATCACAACTGTACTCTGAACCAGGTACCAGTGCAGATACCAGCACCTCAGTGGGCATTAGATTGTTGGCTACATTTTTGGTACACATTGGTGAGGGCAATTCACACTCGCTAGAGGTGCCGGTGGAGGCAGAGACTGCCCAGAGTACCAGCAGTCAGAAGGCTGCTGGAGACCAGGACGATGCTGGGTTAAAGGCAGATGATGAGCCTCTGGAGTCATTCATTAGACGGGAGATGCTGCTCGTCCAGCAGGATGTGCAGGAGGATCTGGCAGAGATCCATGAGGGTATGCATGCCATGGTCTCTGTTGTGGATGAGTCCATGCGGAGCATAAGGACTGCGTTGATCCTCTCATGGCCGAGCGCACTGCCTCCTCCATTGGGAGAGTGGCGACTCTCATGGAGAGACAGCTCCAGGGACAGAATCAGGGGTTCCTGGGGTTGTGCTCGGATGTGCAAACCCTCACACAGGCAATGACTTCAGGTGGTCAGTGCCAGTGTGGGAGATGGGTGAGGCACCCAGTATCCCAGCTGGGTGCCCGTCCAATGGCGAGCAGAGAGCTTCAGAGCAACCTCACGTTGGCGCACAACCTGCTTGTCATCTTTGCGGGCTCCTCTTAGGGCTGCAGCTCCTCTGCCCCTCTGCCAGTGACTGTTGCATCTGATCAGGCTGTGATGACCGGGGAGATGCCAGCTGTGGCACTGGTCGCTACCTCCCAGGCGGGGCCATCACAGGCTCCACACGTCAGAGGAAGACCGCTCAGGTAATCAAGGCCAACAAGACACCAGAGTCAGCACGCCATCTCCAATACCGCTGCCAGTGAGGGGGAGCAACAAGATGCAGCACTTGTAAAATTTAAGACACCATGAGCACAAGAGGGACTATTCACAGGTGATCTTCTGTTCAGTTATGCTTGGTTTATATGTCTACTGATGTGGACATCAACACCAGTAAAGGTCATGTTAATGTGATGAGAATGTGACAACAACATTAAACTTGCTTTTGCTCTGATTGCCTGAGTATGTTTCACGTTTTATTTTTGGTACAGGATACGCCAGTATGTGATGCTGGACGTGAGTGGCTCTGAACTTTATTGCACAGGCACTGAGTGGACTTTGGGTTCACATGACAGGGGCATTTCAGACATCCAGGATGGAGGCAGCAGCCCTGGCATGAAATGGGAGCAAATCTTTGACATCCTAACTGAAGGAGCGTCGGACGAAGGGGCATCCCTGGTGTCCCTGCCTCCCTGAAGGTTACAGGGGTCTAACTCCACACCCTCAGTGCTTTCCTCACCATGCTGCTCTTCTGACTCAATACTGGATTCATCCTCTATGGCCTGTGCAGTTACTTCAAGATTCTCTTCTTCCAGTGGGTCCCCCTTTGCCAGCGCCAAATTGTGGAGAGTGCAACATGCAACCACGATCAATGACACCTGCTCTAGGAGGTATTGTAGCGCTCAGTCTGAATGGTCCAGGCATCAGAAGTGCATCTTCAGAAGACATATGGTCCTCTCCATCACCACCCTTGTGGAGGCATGACTCCTATTATAATGCTGCTCTGCCCCTGTTCTTCGGTGGCAGAGAGGTGTCATAAGCCACCTTTTCAACGGATAGCTCTAGTTACCCAGCAGCCATCCATCCAGCCAAGCTGGAGCACTGAAGAGCCGTGGTACCTGGGATTGTCTGAGGATGTAAGCGTCATGGGAGCTGCCAGGGTACCTTGCTCAGCCTTGCAGGATATGCATTTTGTGGTCACAAACTATGTACACGTTCATGGAGTGGAATCCCTTCCTGTTGACAAAGGCATCCACTGGCGCCTTAATGGCCACATTATGTGCAGTCGATTGCACCCTGAATGAGGGGGAACCCAGCAATTGCTGCAAACCCTCTGGCTCGCTCAGCTTTGCTGGCCTCGTCCGTACAGAAATGAATAAATGTCATGAGCCGTCTGAACAGAGATTCTGTCACCAGCTTGACGCAACTGTGGACAGCTGACTGGGATATTCCACACTGATCCCCCACTGATCCCTGGAAAGAGCTGGATGCATAGAAGTTGAGGGCCACCGTGACCTTCAGAGCCACTGGCATGGGGTGTCCACCCACGCAGTCAGAGGTGATCTCAGGCCCAACCATATGACAAATGGATGTCACAGTCTTCCTAGAGAGTCGGAGCCTCCTTCGGCATTGCACCGCAGACATGTTGAGATAGCTGCGTCACTGCCTGTAAACTCTGGCAGCAGGGTAGTGGTGTCTTCTGCGGCCCCTTCCACCTTGGAATACCTGCAGCCATGCCCCCCTTGTGCCTGCGCCTCTCTTTCCACAGGTTGCTCCCCTGGATGCTGCATTGGGATACCTGGTCTCCTCTCCCTTCTGCCCCTCTTCCTCAGGGGGAGGAGATGCCAGCAATAGAGACCACAATCCCCATTACCAGGGTAAAAGGTGGCTGTCTGATACCTGGAATGTTCCACATGGTCAAAATCCTCTGGGGGCCTTGGAGACACCAATGAGTCCTCACATGCAACCTAGAAATGCTAAAAGTGCTAACAAGCCCTAAACAGAGATGAAGCTGCCAAGTACCAATAGGCAACCAGCAAACTATCCCCAAAACTCCTCTCAATGGCAGTGCTGCAGACCCTTTTTATCCCACCCTTGGATGAGCTTTTGCAAAAATGTCAGCTGCCTGCCTGCCCATTTTGCCAATGCGACGAATGTGAAATCGCATGGGCAATGTGAAATCTTGATCATTTGCCTTTTTAATGGCCTTAGATGGCCTTCTAATTGATGACGGGCGCAGCTCTGACACCCATGCATGCCACTTCTATCACATGAGTACGGGATGGCACTGGGACGCTCGTCTGGCGTCATCATGCGCCCACCTGATCAGCATAAAATTCAGCCTCTTGTGAAGAAGAGTACAGAGGTGCCATCTTGGATTTTCAGAAATCTCTCAAATCTGAACCTGCAATTTAAAAATTTTAACCATGGATCAGAAATCCACTCTTCCAGATCAATTTGGACTTATTCAAGACCCAGGTCAATCACAAAGTTGGGGACTTTGGAGCAAGAAATTCCTCAGACACATGACTGCTTCAGGTCTGGATAAAAAGGCAGAAGCTGAGCAAGTTAACATACTGCTTTATTAGGTAGGCCCAGTAGCCAACAATATAATAGCTAGATAAGGAATTAACGAATCATCTGCAAAATGTGAAGTTTTAAAATTATTCGACATTGATTATAACCTCAGAAGTATCAGAATCCTTGAAAAGGTTTAATTTAATAAACGTATCCAGCAGCCCGGAGAGCCTGTCGACTCCTTCATTAACGACCTGTACAGAATGGTTGAAAGCTGTGATTACAGTGAGCTGAAATTTGAATTAGATAACAGTAGTTGTATGAGTGGTGGACGACGTTCTATCAGACATACTTCAAGCGAAGGAAGGTGTAACTCTTGAGAGAGCCATCCAGATTGTCAAGTAATCTGAAATACATTTGCAGCACAGATCCCTTTTAAGGAGGGAAAGCAAACCGTGGTACAGAGTAAACCCTACTGTCCAGTTAGTGAAACAGCATAGAAACAGGGCCACTCCTGGAGGAGGAGAGCAACACCATAACTGACCAGTAAAGCGACCATGCCAACGCTATGGAACAAAACACCCCCCAGGCATGAAATGCCTAGCAATTTCCATGCTTTCAATGTAACTGAATAGGACGCTTTGGGAAGCTCTGCAAAGCCAAAATGCCATAACACACAGAAGATCTCAAGAAGATTCACAAGGTTGAGACAGTATACCAAGAGGGCACACAACCATGCTTCTTGGATGAGGTGAAATATCCTGGATTTTTGTTCTGGAATGCAGGCACCCCGGTTAATGGCCATCTCACAAACTTTAAGTTGGATACCGGTGCCAATGTTACGGTCCTATCAGACAAAAAATCACAGCCAAGACACCTCTGGCTATGAACAACAAACACGCCACTTTATGGTAAAAGCAAAATATGGCAGATGCTGGAAATCTGAAACAAAAACAAAAAATTCTGGGAAAACTCAGCAGGTCTGACAGCATCTGTGGAGAGAAAGACAAGAGTTAACGTTTTGAGTCCGTATGACTCTTCTTCAGACCACTTTATGGGCTTGGAGGAATCTGACCTCTGGTCACAGGCATGATTCAGGAACCATTAAGGTATGGCGGCAAACAAATTTTCGAGCTGATGGATGTCATCCATAACCAGTCTTTTTCTCTCCAGTAGAGATGCCTATGTAGCCCTGAATTGCCTCCAGAAGGCAGAAGATGTCAAGGAACCACTGTCGTTAACTATATAGAACTGCAAGTTCCTGAGAGATCTAACAAGAAAGATTCTCTCAGCCGGGACTTCAGCTCTGAATCGTCTTCTCACTTTGCAGAGCAGGTTCGTCCACTTTCATTACAGATGCCAGAAACCCCTCATTGGTCAGACCAGCCAACCATTCAGATGGTTACCATAGCACCTCAGGTAGACGACATTCAAGGGGGAAACTAGTAGCTTGAAGAGCCTCAACCTCTGGTGCGACACTAATTGGAGAGATAAACCCTGAGACCACAGTGCAGATGCTGCAAACCCCAGCCAGCACGACAGTGCTACTAACAATGCTAGAACCAAGTAGCAGCCATCCATTGATGACAGCACACCACACAACCAAACACAAAGGTGAGCTTACTACCAACTCACACGCTAACAACAGAAAGAGTCATCTTCCATCCCAGCGTGTGCCATGGCGAGCCACACGAAGGAAAAAGAGGAAAAAAACACAATAGAGACGACTCCAGAGTTCTTCCACCCTGTAAAGAGTGGGATAAACCAACCGCTATCTATCACTATAATTGGGGAATTGATGAAGAGCGATTCAGTGCCAAAGAATGGAAAAAGAGGATGAAAAGACACACAAGACTTCAAAACAACCTCCAGTTCAACAAAGTTTACCTGCAGCGACAGGGCCTACCGCTCTTCCAACAGTAGTGAGAACAAGATATGGAAAGGTTATAAGGCCTCTAGGCCACCCGAACCTATGAATTCAGAGAAATGAGGTGGGGAGATGGGATAGTAGTAATGATGTAAATACGTGGGGTAAATTGGGATAACTTGGGTAAAGACTTAGGAGAAGGTGTTGTATAAGGGTCTGTCACATAAAGGGTTAACATAGGACAGAGTAAGTACCTCCCACAGAGTGATGTAAGAGAACACATGACCCACACCTAGGGGTCAATGTAGTGTTGGACATAGCCTAGCTTGGACCTTTACAGTGCCTATGTATATAGTTTCTAGTAGTTAATAAATACTTACTGTTGAACTACCCAAAACGATGAATACCTTTAGACCTACAGAACTACGGCCAACACCTTACTACCTTCATGTTCTACTTGAAGAAAATCAAATCACTAACTCTATCCATCAATCCCATTCTCTGCTCTGTAAAATAAAATTCTATCCAAATTTGAAGCATTAATTCCTTTTATAGCAATAAAGATTGAATTAACTTTATTCACTTTGGGTCTTCTTCTGACTCCTAATTTTCATATAGGGTTTTTTGATGGTTGAAAACCACCTCTGAAGGCATCATTAATGTGGCCCAATCAATCTACCACCTTTAAATGCACCAAAACAAGGAGCTTACTTGACTAAGTGCCGAGTTTATAAGGCTGAATGAGCATATAATCAGTTTTGGAGCCTACCAGTATCCAGAGAAAATACATCTGCAGTGCTAGAAGGGTTACAATGATTTAATTTGTAGCCAAGTCAATTACTTTTGACTATCCACAGAAATCCAAATCTGTCCTAAGTATCATTACTAAAACAGCCAAAAAGTATTTTTCCAAAAAACCACAATACTCTACCTTTTCATGGAAGGAAGATATCAACCATAACTCCACATCTATGTTTGTGCCTCTTTTCTCTGCACCAATGAAGTGCAAAAGATTTTCATGGTTCATTCCAGGTTGACTGTATATTTCATATTCATTTTGCCAGGACTGTTTGTCCTACAAAAACAGAAACATTACAGCATTGTAAAATATTACTGAACAAATTGCCCTGTATACAGGAGGGCATTTCTGTAAAAAGTTACCCACTCCCCAGCCATCAAATGGGTGGCAAGTGAGGAGAGAATAATCAAGCACTTTACCTGAATTGGGAATATTTTAACTGCCACATACTCATTCAGTAGTTGAGCTTTCCATACACAACCAAAGCGCCCTCTAGCTTTAAGTTCCAATAACTGCAACGGTTTTAGACCAAGCATAGGAGAAGGTGGTGTTGGCCCTGGATCCTACAAAGTAAGATTTAAATAAAGTTTTAAGAAAAGGTTGATAACAGCACATGAGAGTATTAAAGCAAATCAGAAGTCTTTCCAAAACAATTCTATTAAATCCCTGCTCAATTTTTTTTCTGCAGGAGGCCTGAGTGGTCTGCAATCTAAATGTTATGTCCTTAGAATTCTTTAAAAATAGTTTGAAGGTAAAATGGTGAATAATTTAAAGTTATTTAAAATAAAATCTGCTATCACTTAAAATCTATTGCATGCTAGCTAATTTACTTCAGCTTTAGAATTTTTCATTATGAAGATTGCTACCCAAAAGTAGCTTATTTATATTAATTCATGAATTCAATACTCGATCAGTATTCCCCAAACCTGAAATACTAACAGCAAATATCACTAGGTACAACTTATTCACTACATTATAGCTGTTATATTTTTACATTATCAAAATTAATTTTCAATTTAGCACATTGAGTTGGTACCAAGAAGTGATAGGTCAAATTCATACCAGGGATTCCTACATATGTCCCTTACGTTGGATGTATTATAGGGAACAACAGCAAAGAATGTTTTGTAGCAGAAAGGAGAGAAGGGTGCACTGGGAAATTTTCATGCACAGCCAAGTAGTTGTTTACACAAGTCACTGTTCGTGCTTTTGACTACCTCATAAACAATGAGCCAAATATGAAAGGGAGGGATAGTTTGATAATTCAAATGCTATGAGCAAAAAAAAAGATTCATTAATGAGTGAATTCATGGAAAATTTTTCAACAGACCTCGAAAGTATAATCAATTGAAACGGGGCATTTCAAAATGATTGTCACCTTCAGGTTTTGCACAATTAATCAAGTTGTATTCAATACAGAAATGTTGGGGGGGGGGGGGGAGAAGATCACAAAAATAATTCATGCATGACAAAAATATATTTATAATTGAAAGGCCATGCAGAGGATTCCATCTCATGTTTCAGAATCTACAAAGACGTAGGACACAAATTCTGAAAATTTACTGTTTAATTGTATAAAATAATTTTCTTCATAGAAGGATATAATCAGTAACAAAGTTTTTCAAAGCTATGCACAAGGGAGGTTGACTTAATTGAAGTTTAAAAAGCTAGGCTGGAGATTTAGAATTTGCAGCATTTATTCCAGTTCTGTGGTCAAAATAGTAATAATAAAGGTTATTTTCAGAAAAGAACGATACCATTATTTTAGTCAAATATGTTCACAGTTTTTTTTTTAAAAAGTCCATATTCTTTCATGCTGAAACTTGAATGATTGGCCTCATGCAGCAGTGTCACAGTTGAAAAAAAAACTCCTAGTGTATTTGAGATGAAAAAGTGAATGCTTCAGATAATCTATTTTTAAAAAAACCTTAGGCTTTCCAAGTTAAACTTATCTTACCTCTATCTCTATATGAAAGGCATGCTTGAGAAAAGAAAAGCAAAAGAAATTACTGTTTGGAGAAAGCATGAAGCCAAAACAGATAAAAGTAGTTTAAGCAAATGAAGAATGTACTGGGAGGGGACATGATGTAATTTTATCATCTAACTGTCATCTAGTTTCAGTACCTGGCATAAGCTAACTTGTAGACCCATTTCAATATCTGCAAGATTAAAGTGTGACCAATAATATTGGCATACGGTTGATGCTCTCTTCAGTACCAAACCAGAGAACACAAGACAGAAAACAACCAAAAGGTACATAGAATTGGTGAAAATTGATTAATTAGGCAAAATTATTTCAAACACATAAATCAAATCTGAAGTCTATTGTTTCACGTAGAGTGTCTGAATGGTAGATTTAGGAATAAAAACTGGTTTCTAAAAAGATATCTTCACTAATGTTGACTGAAATAAAGGACTTTCTCAGCTGACATTCAAACAAAAACAAAACAAAGGTACTAAGCTTATTTGTGCTGATTTTCATTATTTAAAAGTTTAAATTTAAAATTGTTTTAAGGGGTAGGTGACATAATTACTGTTAAATATTATAACACAGAAAGAAGCATTCAGCACGTGAAAACTGATGCTGTTTTTGGATGATGTCACCGAGACATTGGGCAAATCTTATTAAAGGTGCTACACAATTACAAGTTATTATTGAATACAAATTGAGGTAACAAATAATTAGATATAGATTTATTTAGAATGCTGATTATATCCATAACCAAAATCTTATTTTAAAAAACCAGATTCCTGCAAAATGACTAGTAAAGGGCACACTTAGCAATTTGGACTGGGTTGCCTAGAAATTACCTTGTAAGCTAATGTAGCAGCATCAATGGTGCCCATGGAGCAAATAATAAAAAGGACCACCTCACCTACATTATGATGGGGGGGTTAGGAAATAGAACGAGTGGAGAGGGCAAAGGACTTCAGTTAAGTGTTAGAAACACAAGCTTACAGATTTTGGATCTGTCTTCAATATTCGTTTAGGTTCAACAGCATCTGCATTTCATTTTTGAAAAATATTCTTTCATTGAATATGAGTATCGCTGAGAAGGGCAGCATCTGTGGCTCATCCCTAATTGCTTTCAAGAAGGTAGTGGTGAACTATGTTTTTGAACTGCTGCAGCCCATGTGGTGTAGATATACCCACAATATTGCTGGGCGGGGGAGTTCTGACCCAGCATTCTGACCAAGCAACAGTGAAGGACCAGCGATATTGTTCCAAGTCGGAACAATGGGTGGCTTGGAGAGGAATTTACAGGCACTGGTGTTCCCATACACCATGTTGTGCTAGGTGGGTATAGGTCGCATGTTTGGAAGGTGCTGTTAAAGCAGCCTGGGTGAGTTGGAGTGCATCTAGCATATGGTACACGCTGCTGCCACTATGTGCCAGTGGTGGAGGGAGTAACGTTCAAGTAGCTGGATGGGGTGCTGATCAAGTGAACTGCTTTGTCCTGGATTGTGTTGAGCTTCTCAAGTGTTGTTGGAGCTGCACTGATCCAGCCAAGTAGTTATGTTCCTTGACCAGGCCCCCAAACTATCCAGTCAATAACCAATAACTATTTAAGTAGACAAAGTTTAAGATTCAAATTAAGATTCAAAACACTTGCTAGGAGAATAAAGGCGCAAGATTCCACAGATTCTGAACAAACAAAAATAGCCTTTACTATTCAAAGCGAGAAAGATAAAACAATTTGCCATATCTATATTATACTCTAACATTCAGGGTTAATAGGAGGTACATGTGAATTAACAGGCAACTGGTTGAACACACCATACTGCACAATAAATGGCAAGTGCGACAAAGGCAGAGTCCATTGATGTCTCAACACCCCACCCAGGCGCCAACAAACACAGTCAAACAATCTTGTTGAAATTGTCTCACTCATGAGGCACTCCAAGCTTTTCACTTTTGAAGATCAAGCATCTGAAGTTCCTCAAAGCCACTCCAACTTGGACCGCCTCAATGACTGCACCCCTCCCAGGGTTTCAATCTGGTCTCCAAGACTCAATTTGCCTGGATTTTCGAGACTGCGCTCTAGCCTCTACTTACTGGCGCAATTTCAACGCTTTAATAGCCAGCTAGCTTCACTGGCTGGCACTGCCCCAAGATGAAATGCCGCCCTAGCTGTTAACCCCGTAAGTCAACATGGCCCCAACCTTTTAAGTGTACTAGTCTTTAAACTGTTTTACTTTCATTTATTCCTCTTTCTATAGTTAACTTTATCTTCCCATGACAAAAAATTACCTCTAAAATATTACGGTGAACCATGAACTAGGCATTTATAACCAAGTGGAAAATATTCCACCACACTTCTTACTTTTGCCTTGTAGATGGTGGACAGGCTTTGGGGGTCAGGTGAGTTACCTGCCACTGAATTTCCAGCCTCTGATCTGCTCTTGTGGCAGAAGTATTTATATGGATGGCCCAGTTAAATTTCTGGTCAATGGTAACACCCAGGATGTTGATGGTGGCAGACCCAGTGATGTACTGCCATTGAATATCAAGGATGATGGTTAGATTCTCTCTTGTTGGAGATGGTCATTGCCTGGCACTTGTGTGGCAAGTAACATTTGTGCCACACATCAGCCCACACCTGAACATTGTCCACATCTTGCTGCATGCAGGAATGGATTGCTTCAGTCTGAGGAGCCACAAATTGTACTGAACACTGTGCAATCATCAGCAAATATCCCCAGTTCTGGCCTAATGATGGAGGGGAGGTCATTGACGAAGCAGCTGAAGATGGTTGGGCTGAGGACAATATCCTGTGGAATTCCTGCAGTGAAATCCTGGGTCTGAGATAACTGGCATCCAACAAGCACCAGTGGAGCGTTTCCAACCCCCCCTCCCCTGCCACTGACTCCAAATGGCTTCAATTTTGTTCGGGCTCCTTGATGCCACACTCGGTTAAATGCTACCTTGGTGCTATGGGTAGTTATTCTCACCTCTAGTCAGTTCTTTTGTCCATGTTTGGACCAAGGATGTAATGAGGTCAGGAGTTGAGTGGCCTTGGCAGAACCCAAAATGAGCAACTGTAAGGAGGTTATTGTTGTGTAAGTTCCACTTGATAGCACTATTGACAACACCTTCCATCACACTGCTGATGACCGAGAGTAGACTGGTGGACATTAATTGGCCGAACTGCATTTGTCCTGTGTTTTGTGGACAGGACACAGCCAGGCAATTTTCCAGATTTCCAGTATTGTAGCTATAGTGGAATAGCTTGGCTAGGGGCACAGCTCGTTCTTGAGCATGTCTTCAATGCTACTTCTGGCAAGCTGGATTATCAGGACCATGTGCACAGGATTGAAAGACGACTTCTGGCTAGTCGATGACATGCGCAAGGTAGCTGTGATTGACATGGAACTTGATAGGCTGAACATTGAAAGAGCTTTCCTACAAGAGACCAGGCTTGCTGAGAGCAGATCACAAAGGGAAACATTACATGTTCTTCTGGCAGGGAAAGACTCAAGAGGAAAATGTGAGAGCAAGGGGTAGACTTCACTGTAAGGAACTCGCTACTCCCGATGATATAACACCTGGCAACTGGTTCAGAATGTGTTCCCTCCATCTGCCTCTCAACTCAAAGAGAGTCAGTTAACCTCATGAATATCTATGTTCCAACACTATGCTCCACTACAGAGGCAAAAGACCATTCTATGAGGAGCTTGACACTGCTAGCAGCAGAATCCCCAAGTCAGAACATCTTCATCCACTGAGAGGTTTTCAAGTAAGTGTTGGCGCAGACTGCGAGACATGGCAATCTGCCTTGGACATCATGGGCTGGGAAAGATGCATAAAAATGCACAGACACGACTTGAGCTTTGCTGCTGAAACCACAAGTTTTGTATAACTGACATCTTCTTTCAGAACAAAGTGTGCCACAAGGTTTCCTGGAGACATCCAAGATCAGGGCACTGGTACCATCTAGATCTGATCATTATTGCGTTCTTATAATGATATAAGTCCTTGAGCTTATTAGCTGTATAAGACACAAGGCACCAATTGCTCAGAAGGAACTTGGGTTAACTCATTAAGACTAGGTACATGAGAATAGTTACACATAAGTATAAAGCTTGAAGGCATCAGAGCTGTGCGTGTGCTCTTCTCAAAGTAAAAGTGAAACTAAAACTGGATCACATGACATTTCCTTCTAGTGACATTATGCTGATATTCCGTAAAGGCATATTACAACATACCCCTTTCTTTTTAAGGATACTTTCCCCTTCCAAAAGAAGTATAGCCATTTATAACACATGTTCATGTTTAGTTACCATTACATAAGCTCAAAGAACTGATGAACTGGAGCCTCTAAAGCATAAACACAATCTGCTGGTGCGCCCAGATCTTGTGATGGTAACCTTGTCTGGAGGCTTCTTTAATTGCTCTCAATGATCTGTGGGATTGTCATTCTTGGGTGCTGCTCCTGGTAGCATTTGGGAACTTGTCCCAGATGCAACAGGACTCTATGGTGGTTTAGGAGCTGGAATGGATCTGATTTGCTCTCAGTTACACTTCAAAATTGTGCCTTTGTAATGACTTCATAGGACCTTGATTTTGAACAAATCCTTGTCGCCTCAGCTGGTTGCCACACACCTTTTGTGGGATCCAAGATGCAAACTTCTTGTCCCAATTGTAAACTTGGAAATTCTGTACCTGCATTGTTATCAGGCATGTTGATCCACAATTTATTGGTAAGCCATTTCAGGATATCTAAGAGAAGTTGGATATTGATCACACTGCTTCTCATTACCCTAGATCTAACCATCTAGCTGAACGAATGATTCTTATGGTGAAATCCCCAATTCTCAAGCAAGATCTTCACATTGCAGTGTTACATCTGAGAGTGACATCTTTGAATGCAACTATTCCCCGTTACCCGCAGAGCTCATGTTTGGCTGATAAATGGAATAAACAAAACTGAAGAAATTGATCTGCTGCACATTGATACCATATTTCAGACTGTTGAACACCAATCCTTCATTACCAGCCACTTGCGTCAAGTGATGCAGATTATGGTCATGTTCTTGCTTTGCTCTTCCCACAACAACTATACATTCTGTGATACAGATGCATCCTGGCACAGTGCATGCAATGCGGTCCACGAGCTTGAAAGCGATCCCAGTAAACAGATAGCCGGAAAGGAAGTTGTTGCAAAGAGCATCATCTAAATGGGGTATGAAATGCAGTAAGCTCCTGGGGCTTCCGCGCGAGATGTACTGACCATCAAGCTTCGAGAAGAATTTTGCACCTGCAAATCTGATTCAACTCTTCTAATGTGGGTATTTTGTAAGGGCAAGTTTTCAAAGCAGCATTTAAATGTTGTGAGTCAAGGCATACTCTCAAAGATCCGTCCTTCTTTATGACGCATGGCTGAGCTGTATCAATGTATTTTTGTATTCTTCTAATGATTCTGTCTTTCTCCATTTTGCCTAATTCCACCGTCAAATTTGTCTTGCAAGTGGTTGCTACACTTAAGTGGTGGATCAACTGACAGACTTGCATTCTCCTGAAAGTGTAATGTTGCAGCTCCCTTGAAGCTGCCAATTCTGTCGAAACATTCTGGATATTTCGATGTTAGGTCGTGAGCTGAGGCAGTAGGAGTAGTTTCAGAGGTTGATTTGCTTTGTTTAGTCTGACTGATTCCATGGATTGTTGCTAGGGTCAGGTCACCTGCAATCACCGGGCCTTGAGTTTCCACAATGTAGAACATCTGTAATACCCAGGAGGATTGATTATACATGCACTCCAGGACTCTGGAATCCTGCACATGGAATTAGTGATCCGTTGTACACTGAAAGTTTCACAACAGTAGATTTCACCATGGCCTTCCACATCTGTGGATACATGTCTTCTAGAATTTGCAGAGGTAGTATGTTGGCACTTGCTCCTCTGTCAATCTTGGCCAATAACTAATGGTTACCAACTTTCCTATGGCAGATAATTTGAATTTTGGCCAAAACCTTGGATGGTGTGAAAGCATCTATGTTTTCCATAAGATTGATAGAGTGAAAGATGTGTTCACTGCTCTTCGTCTCGTTATGCACATCATTGTCATTTTCTGGTTTGTCAATCACATCATGTATGTGTTTCTGACGGGATACCAGGTGATCATTCTTAATGCTTGAAGGTACCCATTTGGATCAGTGCATGGCTCTTTGTATCTGCATCAGCCTTTACTCTTGTGCACTGCCGCTGTCAATGGCCCTTTCTGCTGCATGCCTTGCACAATTAATGGAAGGCTGGGCATTTCCATGGTGCATGCAGAAGGCGACACCTTCCACATGTCTTTCTAGGTTTGGGTATCCTAGTAAGCGTGTCAACAATTGGGGTTGTACTTAGGACCTGTAAGCTTTGTCAACCTGCGAGGATTGCTTCGTACTTATGCCAATCCTTGAGTAGCTCTCCAATGCTATATATCTTGGGCTTGCCTAGCAGATCTTTCTGGGATGCTTCCATGGGAGTGGATGCGATCACGAATTCAACAATTCTGTCTGCTAGCTCTGCGTTTGAAAAATCACAGTACATACCCTTTTTCTCTGCATCTGCTGACAAAGTATCCTATGGATTCTGTAGGCTATTGTCAAAATGACATGAACTCTAGCCGATGAATACAAAAGTTTAATCTGATTCTGATCCAATCTTCCAATGTAGTCCATATCTGTTGGGGTTTCTTTAGGTCTTCTTCTGCAATCCTGACATATTTAGCCTCTGTACATCTTCATTCCCAATTGCTAGGCAAATTTTTATGACTTGCTTGTCTACTTTGGACTCACCTGAACTAAGAAACTATAGCTCTGTACACTGTTGAAACATTTTGAATTTGGATAGTAGGTCAGTTTTATCCCAGTTCAAATTGGGGAATTTTGTGGACATTCTGCCAAAATCCCTTTGACCTTCCTTGTTTTGTAGTACCTGGAATGAGTGTTGCTGTAGCCGCTTTCTCACACTTTTCCAAAGCTCCGCCCACAAGGAAGACTTGTGGCTGGAACACACCACGAAAAATTGCTTTTTACTCAATTTATTATTCAGCAACTCCTGAAGCTACCTGTTATAATCGCAGACTTCGCTGGTCTGATTTTTATGACTTTTTTTGTTGAATTTTCCCTTGCTCATTATCAATCTGGCCCACACCCTGGTCACTCGTCTTTCCCAGCTGAGCTAACCTGGTGCTGGTCCTCTTGATGCACTGTCCCACCCACAGAACTGACAGGCTATGCACTGTAATCTCACTACGAGAGATCCATCTGCTTACCAGCTCTTTACTCAAACACTAGCTGGCGCTGACTCCAAAACTTTTGTTCACAGTCACCTGCTTTGTTTTCAACACTCTCCAATGCTGTGACTTTGTTGCAGTCTGACCAAAACATCGAAGGTCTTCTCATGCCATGTAGCACAAGCTAAGGCTGTTTACTATCTCTTGCTTGTACTTAATCTGGTGAGCCTATCAGCAGCAAATGGAGGAGAGAAACGGCCTGTAATTGAAGGAGCAGCTCCTTGCAGATCTGTTACTTTCACTTACCTGTATTCTGAACTGCGTCTCCAGATGCCTAGAGAAGCATGGTGGGCTGGATTGTAGCCAGCGAGCCATATGTTGGACAACCCTGCTCAACAATACCACACGCTCAACATATGGAAAGCAAGAGCAAAAAATGCTGACTGGCTTTAGGCTAACATCACTGTGATGAACACTATCATTAAAGCCAGGGGGTCAGCTCTCATTAATTACGATAGCGATCTGTGCGGCAAAATGCTGAATGTACTAAGAGCTGCTCAAAGTAAAGTCCAACAAATTTTTAGGCTGTGTGCCAATTATTACTGGTTAAAACTCTGCCAGAATACACAGGTATCCTTTGAGAGAGAGAATGTTAGGGGCATTTCTGAAGGGATCAAAAAGGCAAACGTTCAATCAACAAAGAAAACGGCTAAAATCAAAGGCAAGGAAGATCAACATCGACTGCAATAAACAGTTGGAGAGATAGGTGGGCATGACTTTTAATTGTAGTCTAGAGAGAACACGATCACCAAGGAAGTCTAGACACCACAGAAAGCATGCCAGTCATGCATATGGAACCCACAGTAGAGGAATGTGGCAAAAATCACTGTTATACTGCTTGAATTCATCAAGCATGGGAAAACGGCACTCCTGCAGCATTTACGTAAACTTCTCTGTCTCTGCTGGAGGGGAAGGGGCAGCATCCCAGGATATGCATGATGCAAAGATTGTGACCCTGTACAAGAACAAAGGTGATTCCAACTGCATCAAATCATCTCCCTGCTGAGCATCGCGGCAAAGATGTTTGTCCGTTTTGCGCTACCCAGGTTATAGATCTTGGCCGAATACATCTATCCCAGATCCAGTGCAGTTTCATAGCTCAGACAGCTACAATTGGCATGATCTTCTCAGTCCATCAGCTGCAAGAGAAATTCCGTCAATAAAGGAGACCACTATATACTGCCTTCATCGATCTCACCAAGGCATTCAACCAGGTGAGCAGGGGTGGTCTGTCAGAAGTTGCTGGGGAAAATCGGTTACCTGCTGAAGCCGCTCAATGTGCTCTCCTCATCCCATGAAAACATGGTGGATAAGGTCAGCTATGATGGTGCAACATCAGAACCCTTTGAGGTCCACAGTGGAGTCAAAAAGATTTGTATTCTGGCATTGACATTCTTTGGTATATTCTTCATTTTGCTGCTGTCATATGCCTTCAGGTCATAAATGGAAGGTGTCAACTTACATCATCAGAGAGTTGCTCTGCACTGACGAGGCCAAACTAAGGTTCCATACTGAGAAACACCTGCGGCAGCAAATGGACAGATTCTCTCTTGCTTGTAGGTTTGCTTTGGCCATCAGCACCAGGAAAGCAAATATCATGGTGCAGGATGTTGCCATACCGCTATCAGCATTAACAATGTGATACTGGAGATTGTTAATAGCTTCACGTATCTAGGCTCCACAATTACCAGCAATCTCTCACTTGATGTTGAAATCAACATACGTATCACAAAAGCTGCAGCTGTTACATCCAAGCTGAATAAGAACATGTGGAACAACAGCAACCTGCCTGAGAATACCAAATTACGAGTCTACCAAGCCTACAGCCTCAACGCGCTCCATTGCAGGGGTGAGACCTGGACAACACATGCTAGGCAGGAGAAAAGACTCAACAGTTTCCACCTTCGCTGTCTCAGACATACACTTAGCGTCGCTTGGCAGGACAAGGTCACCAGCTTAGAGGTCCTCGAGCGTATTAATTCCATCAGTATACACTCATTGCTAAGCCAATGACATCTGCTCTGGCTTGGCCATGTCCATCATATGGATGATGGCTGTACAACCTGGGTATCCATAACTCCGCTACAAGGACACCTGCAAGCCAGATAAGAAGAGGGTGGATACTGACACTGACAACTAGGAGACAGTCACTGATGGCCGTGACCTCTCGAGGCTCACATTTTGTTAGGGCATTTGAAGAGACGACAAGCTCAGCTAGCCAAGAAAAGGGCCCAAGGAAAACAGAGGCTAGCGAATTATGCACCTTCTCAGATACCGTCTTCCTCTGCAGCAAATGTGGCAGAGACTGCCATGCCAGAGTGGGGCTCCTGAGCCATACCAGCTGATGCTTAACACAGGGTTGACCATGATGACACAAATAACCGTCTTACGAGGTGAAGGCTGCCATAGCAGCATAACAATTCTACTGCTGCTGATGGCCCATGGCGCCTTGTAGATGCCCAGTTTTGAACTGCTAGACCTGCTCTGAATCTATCCCATTTAACACAGTGGTCTCGTCACACAACAGGATGGAAGTTTTCCTCAGTGTGAAGACAGGACTTTGTCTCCACTAGCACTGTGCAGTGGTAACTCCTACTAATACTGTCATGGGCACATGCATCTGTGACAGGCAGATTGCTGAGGGCAGGGTCAAATAGGTTTTTCCCACTTGCTGGTTCCCTCACCACCTGCCACAGGCCAAGTCTAGCAGATCTGTCCTTCAGGACTTGGGCAACTCAGTCTGTGATGATGCTACTGAGCCACACGTGATGTGCATTGAAGTTCCCAACCAGAGTACTTTCTGTGCCCTTGCTACCCTCACAGCATCTTTCAAGTGATGTTCAACATGGACGAATATTGAGTCATTGGCGAGGGAATGCAGTAGGTGGTTTCCAGAAGGAGGTTTCCTAGTCCATGTTTGGCCTGATGCCATTAGACTTCAGAGTCCGAAGCTGAAGTCTCCCAGGTCAACTCCCTCTTGACTATATACCACCGCCGCCGGGTATGTCCTGCTGGTGGGGCAAACATACCGAGGGATGGTGATGGAGGTTTCTGGGGCATTGCCTATAAGGTATAATTTGGTGCATATAACTATTTTAGGCTGCTGCTGAGACTAGCTTTAAATTCCAGGTTTATTAATTAAAATTAGATTCCACCAGCTGCCGTGGTGGGTTCTAAGCCCTTCTCCAGGACATTAGCTTAGGCTTCTAAGTTACTAGTTCAGTAGCATTACCACTACACCACCATCCCCTTAAGTTCAGGAACATGCACAACCAGCCCTAGCCCGATATATAATTGTACGAAAGCAAAACACAGGGGTGCTCAGGACTGGAACTTCATTTCTTTGACACATGCCCTCAGTTGCACTTCCACAATTTTTCAACATTTACTGAGAGAAAGCCAGATATAAATTAGTAAAATCCAGTATTTTACAGAAAGCAAGTGAAAGTACGGGTTGCCAGGTATAATCAAAGCCTAATTTAATTTCAAACTACCCGTTTTGAAGAAGAAAAAATACTAAACCATATTATCCCACATTAGTAAGCAAACAACTTTTTGTGGTTCTGAAAAGCCCCAAGTTTGAGCCGAGTTTCCTTTCGTCACCTGGGCTTCCTTCCCAGACCTTAACTGGGCTGACATTCCACATGTCACCCTTCCCTTTTGCCTAGATGCTGAGAAAATGAGATATATTTCTTGGCTCAACCTCTTTTCTGTTCAGGAATTCACCTATAAGCCGTCAACCAAATCTTCTATCCAGGAATAAAATCTCAACAGACCATCTCCTGATGGACATCCCAAGAATATGGTCTCTCATGAATGACCTACTGGTTGTCTGAAGTGAGATAATGAATTACTTACTATTCATGATCAATGTGGAAAACAGTAAAGATATCTGGCTCATTTACACATCAATCCCTTCTTAGGTTTAAAAATTCTCCTTATAGCTGTTAAAACAATGATCCAACTTTACGTTGAAACTCAGCTCCAAATCGCTGCACGGAAAATAGTCAAAAAAGGAAATCCTGCATTGTGACACTTCCTTAGGTGAAAGTTCAGACTTAAGACAGACTACACTATTCTAATGCTGTAGTTATACACCATATAGTAATACGCATTGGTATTTGGCACAGAATTTACGTAGACATTGCAAAGTAAAAAATACTAAACTTTATGATAAACTTAGCTGAAAAAAATTATTACATTTCCAAACACAGAACTACAGCTCTAGGCTGCACAAACAGCAGAGGGCACTAACAACTTAGGATACTAATCCTAACAAACTCAAAAATGACTAAGCTCTGGTAATTTGATATGCAGCAAATACGCATGCACCAGCCTATGATTTAAAGATTATATTAATGTCAGCCAGTTCTGACAAAGCATCTACACTTGAAGCATAACTGGGTTACGTTTAGAAATGACAACAGCCCTGCTGTCCCATCACTTAAATGTTTAATTTCAGGTTTTCCCTCCTGCATTGGTTAGCATTTTCTTCTTTTTATTTATTGCCCAAGTTTTATTTCTGTTGGCTATGCTTTGCATGAATGTATTAAAAAAATTTTTTATTCGTTCGTGGGATGTGGGCATCACCTGTCCCTAACTGTTCTTGGTCAGAAGGCAGTTAAGAGTCAACCACATTGCTGTGGGTCTGGAGTCACATGTATGCCAGACCAGGTAAGGACAGCAGCTTTCCTTCCCGAAAGGACATTAATGAACCAGATGGATTTTTACGACAATCAGCAATGGTTTCATGAGTCATCATCAGTCTTCTAATTACATATTTTTACTGAATTCAAATTTCACCATCTGCCATGGTGGGATTCGAACCTGGGTCCCCAGAGCATTATCCTAGGTCTCTGAAATACTAGTCCAGTGACAATGCCACTACGCCACCACTCCCCTATTATCACAATTGTTCCTCGATCCCAGGGACTGCCTAAGAAAATGACACGCTTCCACTCCAGTTCAGCGTGTTGAGATCCTGCTAAGTCCAATGTGCGATCTGCAGATTTTGCCACAGGAAGGGCAGGTGGTGCTTGGACGGTCAGGTAGATGATTTGTTGGCAGGCTTCTTCCTCTCTCCAACACCTAGACTTGACCTCTGCATGCTCCGACAGAACCTTTCAATGTGTTCTCTACCTTCCTGAATGAAGCTTCTCCATTTTGGTCAGACACAAGCCAAAGACTCCCATGAGTCGACAGAGATGTTGGGCCTCTTCAGGGAAGTTTTGAGGGGATTCCGTTGTCCTCCTGCCACAGCCAAGTTCTGAGTAGAGATGCTGTTTTGGGAGTCTAGTGTCAGGCATATGAACGACATGTCCTGCCAAGTGGAGCTGGTTTTGAATGATTCGTGCTTCAGTGCAAGGAATGTGGTTTGGGAGAGGATGCTGCTGTTGGCCCACTTTTCTTGCCACCAGATTTAGAGGTCTTGCGAAGGCACTACTAGTGGCACTTTTCCAATTTCACTTATTGAGCTCCTAGTATGCAGATGATGCTTCTGTGTGCACTCACTCAGCTCCAGGTCATTGTTGACAGCTCTTCCAAAGCAGATGATAAAATGATCCTTTCACTAAGTACCTGGAAAATTAAGGTCCTTTTTCAACCAGCTCTCACAGCACAACACCTCCCCCCATCAATCAATAAAAACAACGGGATCCTGGAAAACATGGAGCATTTTCCGTATCTTAGGAGCTTCCACTTGATGAAGGCAGACATGGATGACAAAATTCTTCACTGCCTTCAACAGCATTTGGCGACTGAAGAAAGGAGTTGGGGGGGCCAGGTTTAGGGGCAGATTGTTACCTGCACACCTTGACGCTTCTTTATCCTACTGCAGACACCTAATACCACTGGAAAAGTACACTACAATTATCATTTTTATACCTCCCGCAAAAGAACAAGGACAAGCAAAAACAGGAAGATTAAGATTGTGTAGGCTCATTATACACACACAGTGCACATGTGGCACCTAACTTATGTGTGTCGAGTTATGTTGATTCTACTCAAGATAATAAGGAAATACAGGAGGCTTTGCTATTATTCATTCATACAGATGTTGTTTTGAGGTTGGTGGCACAATTATTTTGAATGATAATTAACCAATTCAAATTCATATGAAATCTTCAATTATATAAAACCCAATTACACTTAGAGTAACTTAGGTACAGGCATAGGCCAATCAGTCCTTCAAGCTTGTTCTGCCACCCAGTGAGAATCAGCCTTGGTTGATCTGCATCTTGGTTCCATATCCCTTTAGAATCTTTAGATCTGGTTACAACCAGGTTAAAAAAATAAAGAGGAGGAGAAAGTTCTATAAGGCAGTAAATTAATAAAGCCAAATGATTTCAAAACTGTTGCTCATGTTGCAGAGCTCTACTTAATGGTATGACCTATCATTAAACCTGGACTCTAAGCTTAGTATGCCTATAATTTTGTTTGTTAATGGATGGAGCTCTACATCAGAATTCCAAGAATCACTCCAAACAGGCAAAAATCAAGGTCAGATGCAATAGTCTGTAAAACTACTCTTAAGATTCACTCACAGCAGTTTTCTATATTTGCTTTTAAGCATTGGAGCAAGCAAAGATGAAGTGACAAATAAGACTTAGGACCATACCTGAGTTGGTACAAGTACTGGTGGATAAGCCAATTTGTGATGTCTGTACATCCAGAAAGAGAACAACACAACTACAGCAAATCCCATGATAGGTACCAGTGAATAAAGCAAAATGTTGAATAGTGGCGGCCTTGGTGTAACCGGATTTGATGTTGCTGTGGAGAAAAAAAAGTGAGGTTTTGTTTGAAGTGCGTTATGTCACAGCCACAGTCACATACAAATTCTAAAGCCTTAATTACTTCAGTAAAAATTCTCAGCACTGGGTTGAACCAATTTTGAAACTCTAAATAAAAATAAAAACATTGAAGTGTCCCATTTCAGTTACTATACATTCCCAAAAAATTACTGACCAATTGTGAACCACAAATACTAAATTTCAACCATGTTGGAGTTAACAGCTGAAGAACTTTTTATTATAGCATGACAATTCAGTTAGCATCAATACGTAGAGTGCAGTTTACTATTTTAAAATTGAAACCAGAATCTAATGCAACAGAACTGTTGAAGGGTCATGAGGACTCAAAATGTCAACTGTGCTCTTCTCCGCCGATGCTGCCAGACCTGCTGAGTTTTTCCAGGTATTTCTGTTTCTGTTTTTGTTTTGGATTTCCAGCATCCGCAGTTTTTTGTTTTTATCTAATGCATGGAACTTTGTTCTTGAAAGGTTTTTTGAAAATCTGATAAAAATTGATTTTAAGGCATTGGTCTAAGAAACAGCCATAGCTCAGGTGAAGTGGGATTTTACTTTACTAAGAAGTTCCTGGAATATCACATAATACATGCTTGAGGAGCCACTGAACGTGAGAGCGCATTTATAGCTTAAGGCTCTATTCCACTGTCTTGCCTAGAATTAACCATACCCTTAATCCTACTAATGCCAATTCCGCAACAGCAGGACTGGATGTATTCTTCATTCATGGTAACCACCGTTCTTTTGATCACAATTTAGATTTTATTTGCATAAACAGGGCCAACTTTTGAACTTGCTTTTGAGTGGGAAGGAGGTAGAAAAATGAGAACACCTAACACTGGGTACAACTACCCACAATTTCAATTGTGAAAACTCTTCCCATAAATCCACTATTTAATGAGGGTTAGAAAAGCCAAAAAGGTAAACAAATCAATTCTGCACTTTTGTAGGAGAGAACTAGGCTCTTCATTTTCTGAAAATCAAGAGTGAAATTCCACAAACAAATCATCTTATTGCAAAACATTTCAAATGATTGCACCAGGATAAATCACCACATGCTGATTAAAATACAGAACTGAACCTTAGTATGAACATCTGTGGAAACAATGCTCATTGCTAGTACAACTCTAAACTAAGCCCCACCTGACACTTCTAAAATTCAAATTTTCTCATGAAACAAGATACTGCAGGAACACCAAGTCTGCCAATTTAAAAAAGCTTGCTAATATTTATCCGTCTTACAGATTCTTGCTCAAATGGCCAATGGTTTTCATAAGAAGACCACATTCCTTACAAATTAAAAAATTTGTACTTCAGTATTCCTGAAAACAAAAGAGATGTTTTTTGTTGAAGCTTTACGCCTTGCATTCATCAGCACAAGATGCAAGAAAATACCAATGTTAGGAAAACAACATATTTACACTATGAGAAGAGAGTTCTGACTGGTTGGCAAGTGAACTCTGACTGGTAGAGGTGTATCCACGGAGAATGCACCAGTTGATGGTGACTGACAGTTAGCTGCCAATCATTATCTGAAATTTAAACCAGGAAGCTTGATTCTGATTGTCCTGGGGAACCTAGTGGGGAGATGTTTAAATTTGTACAAGCTCTTCCAAAGTTTGAAGAAAGAGATGTCGCAGCATTCTTTATCTCATTTGATAAGACAGCTAAACAGATGAAATGGCCAAAAGAAACTTGGATATTACTATTACAGTCTAGGTTGGTGGGGAGAGCTATGCATCGTCGTCGGAAGAAATATCTGAAGAACATGATGCAGTGAAGAAGGCTATTCTGAGTGCCTATGAGTTGGTTCCAGAGGCATACAGGCAGAAATTTCAAAATGTAAGGAAACAGCCTGTACAGGCTAATATTGAGTTTTAAAGAGTCAAACAAAGTAATTTTGACAGGTGGATAAGGGCATTAAAAATAGAGGGAACATATGAAGCCCTTAGAGAAGTACTTCTTTTGGAAGAATTTAAAGAGTCACTTCCTTCAGTAGTAAGGACCCATGTGGAAGAACAAAGGGTTAAAACTGCTAGACAGGCAGCAGAGATAGCAGGTGATTATGACCTGGTCCATAAATCGCAACCCTTTTTTCAGCACCCATTTAAATCGGGGAAGGATAGAAAATGGGAAGGTGAGATGAAGGGAAGAGAAGGGACAGCTGGAGATTCTAAGGAGATTTTACCTCATACTATGAAGGAAAGTGCTGACAGTGGAAGGAATGTAAGAAAGCTTAAATATTTTCATTGTAATAAGATTGGCCATATGAAGTCAATGGGCTGGGGGTTACATGGGAAACTTTGTGGATTAGTAGGAACTACGAAACATGTTGTCAAGTCAGAGGTTTTAGAACAAGGCAAACTGGCAGGATTTATTCAAGTAGAAAGTATTAGCCAAAGGTGTGAAAATGGGTTTACAGATTATTCAAAGCAATGTTGAAAGGCCTTCAATAGGGAGGACAATCAAAAACAAGTATTAGTAGTGATGAATCAGGAAAAGGAAGTAGGGACAGAAGATTCTGAAGTTGATTTACCTCAAATTTATTTGGACAATGAGGAGGTGCTTAAAACTTTCAACGAAATACTGATTCACCTTCCAGATAAGAATCGAAGTGACTTGAGAGAGCTATTGCAGTCACCTAGAACGATCTTCGGGGATAAATTGGGAAAAACAAAAGGTAGGTGTGCAGGACGTAGATGTGGGGAATTCTGTTCCAATCAAACAACACCTTAATAGGTTTAATCCAGTAAAATGATAAGTGCAAAAAGAAATTGAATTTATGCTCCAGGATGGCATTATTGAGTTCAGTTGCAGCAACTGGAGTTCACCTATTGTGATGGTACTGAAGCTGGATGGACAGAGACTAACGAATAAGGTTATTGTTGGGCTGAGTCACTGTGCTGTGTACATTGACAAACTGGTGGTATTCAGTCAAACATGGGAGGAGCACTTCCAGCATCTGGGAGGACTATCTGATCGTCTACAAGATGCTAATTTGGTGGTGAACTTGGTTAGGAGTGAATTTGTGAAAGCATAGGTACATATTTAGGCCATGCTGTTGGACGTGGTAAGACGGCCCATGAGACATAAAAATGAAGGCGAAAGACGAGTTCCCAGCGCCTTCAATGAAAATGGAAGTTTTATGATTTCTGAGCATGAATGGTTTTTAGAGGAAGTTTATGCCAAATTTTAGCAGCATGGTTGCTCCATTAACTGAACTCTTAAAAAAGAGCAAGTTGTTCAACTGGACATCAGAGTGCCAAAACGCATTCAAAAATCTGAAAACTGTGTTGACAAGAGTGCCAGTTTTAGTGACACCAAATTATGATAAGCTGTTTAAATTGACTACTGATGCAAATGATGTGGGTACAGGTGATGTATTGTTGCAGGAAGACATCGCAGGTATTGAAAAACCTGTGGAATATTTTTCAAAGAAGTTAAATATTCATCAACATAAATACTCCACTGTTGAGAAGGAAACAGAGTTTGGTACTGGCATTGCAACATTTTGAAATTTATGTTCCCAACCATTCATCAGAAACAGTTGTTTACAGAGACCATAGTCCATTAAGATTTTTGGAAATGTTTTGAAACTGGAATGCTAGACTGTTTAGATGGAATCTATTGTTGCAACCAGTTAACTTGCAAATTATACCTCAGAGGACACCCCAAGGAAAAAGCATTGGAAAAATTACAGGAGTTCTATAGATTTTGAAAATCTATAAGGATAGTTGCTGAACAGAAAAGGGGGAGGTTAACTCAGTGTAGAAAAGATCTTGTGGAATGGTTTTAAAGTAATGTTTACTGTGTGCAGCCATTCTTGTGTTTAAGTGTAATTGTGTTCTTTTTCTCTATTTTCTTTTAATAAATGTTTACCCTACTATAAAATCATCACATGTAGTCGGTGACACCATTTCCTGATTTCAGAATCTCTCTTCATACTATAAAAATTGCAAAAACTGTTCTGGCAGCATCCTGTTAGTGGCGAATACCATTCATGTTGCTACTGCAAAGCAGTGGGAATCAACTAGCTTCACCTGTTGCTCAAAGTTTTGAGATACATTGCTCTTCTAGAGCAATGTGTTGGAGCAATGTGTTTTGCGCACAGTTTCAATTTTGGTGTGTCATCACCCCAAATCAAACAGGAAGAGGCATTTGCTGAGTTTGAACTCCTCGGCTTCCAACTATCCCTCTACAAGCCAACGTCCTTTGAAGTCGCTGAATCCTTGAAAGCATGCCTAATGAACCAGAGAGAGGTGCGGGCGTGTAGTGATGAAGGGGGGCGCAAGGGGACCAGAGAGGGAGGGGGGTGGGGGGGCGCGCGAGAGGACCAGTAAGAGGGGGGGGGGGGGGGGGGGGGGGGGCCCGCGAGGGGACCTGGGGGGGGGGGGGAGGGGCGGGTTTAAACCCAGAAAGGGGGGGGGGGGAGGGGCGGGTTTAAACCCAGAAAGGGGGGGCACGAGGGAACCAAAGTGTGGGGGGGGGGGGGGGGGGGGGGGGGGAGAGAGAGAGAGAGAGAGAGAGAGAGAGAGAGAGAGAGAGAGAGAAAGAAAATGAGAGAGAAAGAGAGAGAGAGAGAGAGAGCAAGAGGTGACACAAATATAGTTATGATGGGAGAGGCTGTGAAGAGGACGTAAGGAGCCTGCAAAGGGAGAGAGATAGGTTAAGTGAGTGGACAAAATCTGAAAGATGGAGTACGGTGTAGGAAAATGTGAACTTGTCCATTTTGGCAGGAAGAATCGCAAAAAATTGGTAAGCAGGTACAGCAGGTGATTAGAATGGCAAATGGAATATTGGCGTTCATTGCAACAGGAATAGAGTATAAAAGTTGAGAAGTTTTCGTACAGTTTTACAGGGCGTTGTTGAGACCGCATCTGGAATAGAACAAACAACAAGAGCAAAGAAAAGTACAGCACAGGAACAGGCCCTTCGGTCCTCCAAACCTGCACCGATCATATTGCACGTCAACTAAAACATTTTGCACTTCCGGGGTACGTATCCCTCTATTCCCATCCTATTCCTGTATTTGTCAAGCTGCCTCTTAAACACCACTATCGTACCTGCTTCCACCACCTCCTCTGGCAGTGAATTCCAGACATTCACTACCCTCTGCGTAAAAAACTTGCCCCGCACATCACGTCTATAATTTTCTCCTCTCACCTTAAATCTATGTCTCCATGTAATTGACTCTTCCACCCTGGGAAAAAGCTTCTGACTATCTACTCTGTCCATGCCACTCATAATTTTGTAAACTTCTATCAAGTCGCCCCTCAATCTCCATCGCTCTAGTGAGAACAATCTGAGTTTCTCCAACCTCTCCTCATGGCTAATAACCTCCAGACCAGGCAGCATCCTACTAAACTTCCTCTGCACCCTCTCCAACACCTCCATATCCTTCTGGTAATGTGGCGACCAGAATTGCACGCAATATTCCAAGTGTGGTCTAACCAAGGTTCTATACAGCTGCAGCATGACTTCCTGGCTTTTATACTCAATACCCCTGCCAATGAAGGCAAGCATGCCATAAACCTTCCTGACTACCTTATCCACCTGCATTGCCACTTTCAGTGACCTGTGGACCTGTACACCCAGATCCCTCTGCCCATCAACGCACTTAAGTGTTCTGCCATTTACTGTATAATTCCTGCCTGTATTAGACCTTCCAAAATGCATTACCTCGCATTTGTCCGGATTAAACTCCATCTGCTATTTCTCTGTCCAAGTCTCCAACTGATCTATATCCTGTTGTATTCTTTGACAATCCTCTTCACTATCTGCAACTCGTCTCCAAACTTACTAATTAGCCCAGTTACATTTTCCTCCAAATCATTTATGTATACTATAAACAGCAAAGGTCCCAGCAGTGATCCCTGCTGAACTCCACTAGTCACAGCTCTCCATTCAGAAAGCACCCTTCTACTGCTACCCTCTGTCTTCTATGACCAAGCCAATTCTGTATCCATCTTGCCAGCTCACCTCTGATCTCGTGCGACTTTACCTTCTGTACCAGTCTGCCATGAGGGACCTTGTCAAAGGCCTTACTGAAATCCATGTAGATAACATCCACTGCCATTCCATCGTCGATCATCTTTGTCACTTCCACGAAAAACTCGATCAAGTTAGTGAGACATGACCTGCCCTTCACAAAACCATGCTGCCTCTCACTAATACGCCAATTTGCTTCAAAATGATAGTAAATCCTGTCACGCAGAATCTTCTCCAATAATTTCCTTACCACTGACGTAAGGCTCACCGGCCTGTAATTTCCTGGATTATCCCTGCTACCCTTCTTAAACAATGGAACAACATTGGCCATTCTCCAATCCACTGGGACCTCACCCGTAGCCAGTGAGGATGCAAAGATTTCTGTCAAGGCCCTAGCAATCTCCTCCCTTGCCTCCCTCAGTGCTCTAGGGTAGATCCCATCTGGCCCAGGGGACTTATCCACCTTAATATTCTTCAAGACGCCTAACACCTCTTTTTTGATTTCAACATGATCCAGGCTATCTACACACTCTTCGCTAGGCAAATCGACCACTAAGTCCTTCTCTTTGGTGAATACTTATGAGAAGTATTCATTTAGTATCTCTCCCATTTCTTCTGGCTCCACACACAGATTCCCCCCTCTGTTCCTGAGCTAGCCTACCCTTTCCCTGGCTACCCTCTTGCTTTTTACAAATGTATAAAAGGCCTTGGGATTTTCCTTAATCCTGGTTGCCAGTGACTTTACATGACCCCTTTTAGCTCTCCTGACTCCTTGCTTAAGTTTCTTCCTACTTTCTTTATATTCTCCACGGGCTTCAATTGTTCCCAGCCTTCTAGCCCTTACGAATGCTTCCCTTTTCTCTTTGACTAATCTTGCAATATCCTTCGTTATCCAAGGTTCCTGAAACTTGCCATGCTTATCCTTCATCCGAGCAGGAACTTGCCGGTCCTGAATTCTTCTCAACTGACATTTGAAAGCCCCCCCACGTCAGTTGTTGATTTGCCCTCAAACATCCGCCTCCAGTCTAGATTACTCAGTTTCTGCCTAATATTGTTATAATTAGCCATCCTCCAATTAAGTACCTTAACCCGAGGACTCCTGTACTGTGTACAGCTTTGGTCTCGTTACTTAAAAGACAAAATTGCATTAGAAGCAGTTCAGAGGAGGTTCATGAGACTCATTCCTGGGGTGAAAGGCTTATAAGAGACCATAAGACCATGAGACATAGGAGCAGAAATTAGGCCATTCAGCCCAATGAGTCTGCTCCGCCATTCAATCATGGCTGATAAGTTTCTCAACCCCATTCTCCCGCCTTCGCCCCGTAATCTTTGATTCCCATACCAATCAAGAACCTATCTATCTCGGTCTTAAATACACTCAATGACCTGGTCTCCACAGCCTTCTGTGGATTTCATAGATTCACCACTCTCTGACTAAAGAAGTTTCTCCTCATCTCTGTTCTAAAAGGTCTTCCCTTTACTCTGAACTGTGCCCTCGGGTCCTAGTCTCTCCTACTAATAGAAATATCGTCCCCACGTCCACTCTATCCAGGCCTTTCAGTATTCAACAGTTTATCATCCGGAGTCACAAGGAGTTTTGGAAAGTTGGCATCAAACTTTAAAAATGATGAGAGCGCACTGTCAGGATCATCCACAGGATTGGAACGGGGGAATTCCATTCTTGTTATTTGCGGTTAGAGACGCTCCTAATGCATCGACTGGTTTCTGCCCTTTTGAACTAGTTTATGGTCCATAAGACATAGGAGCAGAAATTAGGCCATTCGGCCCATCGAATCTTCTCTGCCATTCAATCATGGCTGATAAGTTTCTCAACCCCATTCTCCTGCCTTCTCCCTGTAACCTTTGATCCCCTTACCAGTCAAGAACCTATCTATCTCGGTCTTACATACACTCAATGACCTGGCCTCCACATCCTTCTGTGGCAATGAATTCCAGAGATTCACCACTCTCTGGCTAAAGAAGTTTCTCCTCATCACTGTTCTAAAAGGTCTTCCCTTTACTCTGAGGCTGTGCCCTCGGGTCCTAATCTCTCCTACTAATGGAAACATCTTCCCCACGTCCACTCTGTCCAGGCCTTTCAGTATTCTGGAAGTTTCAATCAGATCCCCCCTCATCCTTCTAAACTCCATTGAGTATAGACCCAGAGTCCTCAAACGTTTCTCATATGTTAAGCCTTTCAATCCTGGGATCGTTCTCGTGAACCTCCTCTGGACCCTCTCCAGGGCCAGCACATCCTTCCTGAGATACGGGGCCCAAAATTGCTCACAATATTCTAAATGTGGTCTGACCAGAGCCTTATAAAGCCTCAGCAGCACATCCCTGCTTTTATATTCAAGTCCTCTCAAAATAAATGCCAACATTGCATTTGCCTTCCTAACTACCGACTCACCTGCAAGTTAACCTTAACAGAATCCTGGACTAGGACTCCCAAGTCCCTTTGCACTCAAGATTTCTGAATTCTCTTCCCATTCAGAAAATAGTCTATGCCTCTATTCTTCCTACCAAAGTGCATGACCACACACTTCCCCACATTGTATTCCATCTGCCACTTCTTTGTCCATTCTCCTAACCTGTCCAAATCCTTCTGCAGCCTCCCCGCCTCCTCAATACTACCTGTCCCTCCACCTATCTTTGTATCATCTGCAAACTTAGCAAGGATGCCCTCAGTTCCTTCATCCAGATCATTAACGTATAAAGTGATAAGTTGTGGTCCCAACACTGAACTTTGCAGAACTCCACTAGTCACCGGCCGCCATCCTGAGAAGGACCACGTTATCCCCACTCTCTGCCTCCTGCCAGACAGTCAGTTTTCTATCCATGCTAGTACCTTGCCTCTAACACCATGGGCTCTTATCTTACTGAGCAGCCTCCTGTGCGGCACCTTGTCAAAGGCCTTCTGGAAGTCCAAGTAGATAACATCCAGTGGCTCTCCTTTATCTAACCTACTCGTTAACTTCTCAAAGAATTCTAACAGATTTGTCAGGCATGACCTCCCTTGATGAAACTATGCTGACTTTGCCCAATTTTATCATGCACTTCCAAGTATTCTGAAATCTCATCCTTAATAACGGACTCTAAAATCTTACCAACGACTGAGGTCAGGCTAATCGGCTTGTAATTTCCCGTCTTTTGCCTCACTCCCTTCTTAAACGGGGAGTTACATTAGCAATTTTCCAGTCCTCTGGGACCCTCCCTGACTACAGTGATTCCTGAAAGATCACCACTAACGCCTCCACTAACTGTTCAGCTATCTCCTTCAGTACTCTGGGGTGTAATCCATCTGGCCCAGGTGATTTATCCAACTTCAGACCTTTCAGTTTTCCTAGCACCTTCTCCTTGGTAATGGCCACCATACTAACCTCTGCCCCCCGACTCTCTTGAACTTTGGGGATGTTACTCGTGTCTTCCACCATGAAGACGCAAAGTACCTATTCAATTCCTCTGCCATTTCTTTGTTCCCCACTACTACTTCTCCAGCATCATTTTCCAGTGGCCCAATGTCCACTTTTGCCTCTCTCTTACACTTTACATATCTAAAAAAAACTCTTGCAATCTTCTTTTATATTATTGGCTAGTTTACCCTCATATTTAATCTTCTCCCTCCTTATTTCTTTTTTAGTTGTCCTCTGCTGGTCTTTGTAGGCTTCCCAATCCCTGGTTTCCCACTGCTCTTCGTTGCATTGTTTGCTTTCTCTTTAGCTTTTATGCTGTCCCTGACTTCCCTTGTCAGCCATGGTTGCTTCGTCCTCCCTTTAGTATGCTTCTTCTTCCTACAGATGAATTTTTGCTGTGTCTCCCAAATTACTCCCAGAAACTCTTGCCATTGCTGTTCCACTGTCTTTCCTGCTAGGCTCATCTCCCAGTCAATTCTGGCCAGCTCCTCCCTCATGCCTCTGTAGTTACCTTTATTCAACTGTAATACCGTTACATCTGATTCCAGCTTTTTTCTCTCAAATTGCAGGGTGAATTCTATCATATTATGGTCACTTCCTCCTAAGGGTTCCTTCACCTTAAGCTCCCTTATCAAATCTGCCTCATTACACATCATTAAATCTTGAATTGCCTGTTCCCTAGTGGGCTTCAACACAAGCTGCTCCAAAAAGCCATCTTGTAGACATTCTACAAATTCCTTTTCTTGGGATCCACTACCTACCTGATTTTCCCAGTCTACCTGCATATTGAAATCCCCCATGATCACTGTAACCTTGCCTTTCTTACATGCCTTTTCCATCTCCTGGTGTATCTTGTGCCCCACATCCTGACTACTGTTAGGAGGCCTGTACATAACTCCCATTATGGTTTTTTTATCTTTGCGGTTCCTCAACTCTACCCACACAGATTCTACATCATCTGACCCTACATCATTTCTTGCTATCGATTTAATTTCATTTCTTACGAACAAAGCAACCCCACCCCCTCTACCAACCTGCCTATCTTTTCGACAGGATGTATATCCTTGGATATTTAGCTCCCAGTCCTGATCCCCTTGCAGTCATGTCTCCGTGATGCCCACCACATCATACCTGTCAATTTCAATCTGCCCCACAAGCTCATTTACCTTATTTCGTATACTGCGTGCATTCAGATACAACACCTTCAGTCCTGTATATCCCGTCCCCTTTCTCACTGTTGTCCCTTTATCTAATGTGCTTGAAGTTAGATTCCTAGCCCTTTCCAAACACTTTGTCCTATTCTGTGTTCTGGGGACTTTAATAGCCTCCCCTGGGCTCTCCTTTCTTTTCAGTTTTTTCATAATTTTCCATGAAGTTGAATCCAACCCCCCACACACTAACCTGCTGCTTTGTTTCCTTAGTCATTCTTCTTGGAGTTTTACCCTTCCCTCCTCCCCAACTTTCTAGTTTAAAGTCCTATTGACCACCCTATTTTCCTTTTTGCTAGAACATTGGTCCCAGATTGGTTTCTTTTATGAATAAAAGGTGGACAGATTGGGCATTTAGGTCTTGGAGTTTAGAAGAATGAGAGGTGATTTTATTGAAACACAAAGATCCTGAGGGGCCTTGACAGGGTGGATGCCAAGTGGATATTTTCCCTTGTGGCAGATACTATAACTAGCGGACACCATTTAAAAATAAAGGATCTCCCATATAAAATGGAGATGAGGAGAATTTTTTTTTCCCTCAGAGGGTCATGAGTATTTGGAATTCTGTTCCCTAGACAACAGTGGAGGCAGGATCATTGAATATTTTTAAGGTCAAGTTAGCTAAGATTCTTGATTAACAAGGGAATCAAAAGTTATAGAAAGTAGACAGGAAAGCAAAGTTGAGGCCACAATAAAATCAGCCATGATCTTATCAAATGGCAGAACAGGCTCAAGAGGCCAAATGGACCTTTCATGCTCTTAATTTGTATGTTCGTAAATACAAGATGGCCTTTAGGAAATCTTGGTGTGATGTTGCTATAGATCAGTAATATTAAATGCAAATGGAGCAGCTCAGATGAAGTAAAGGGCTGGGAAGTACATAAAACAATAACATTTTTACAAAGTACTTCAAAAACATATACATTCTATATATATATGAAAATCTATGTTGGTCCATATAATACATAAACTTTAATAATTAGATATTGAATGTTAGCATTCTGCTTTATTGCCATTTAGTTTTTTTGCTGGCGTCTGGGGTCACATTAATTTTCGTGTTAAAACGGGGTCACATTGGAAAATAAGATCTTGGGTAGTGCTTCCCAACCGAAGAAATCATCAGGTAGTGGGTGGCTTTTTTTCACTGAAATCTTAATGCACAGATCAACACCCTGCACTCCTATCCCCTCCTCGCCTAAACTATTTTTTGTGATGTGCCCATGCAAATTTCTGTACTAGCATAAGACAAAAGCAGATTCACTTTCAACATTAGGTATCACAGAGAGTCAAGAAGTGTATTTGTTGGTGAGTGGGAAAATGATATCAAAAGAATGGAACAGAGCAAGGGTGCTGAAACAGAGAGTTAGAGAACTTCAGAGACTTACAAAAACAAATTTTGCAAGGGGCTTAAAAATATAAAGCATGAAAGCCTGGACTTTCTTCCTCTGGGTCAGTACTAGTACTCTTGCATCTGAGGGAGAAAGATAACATGACAAATCATGGGTGCACCATCCACCTTACAATATCCAGTCAGCAAAGGTGAACTCGAAGAGAGTTTTACAGATAAACTCGTCAAACCAAATAACAAAGCAAACCTCCAAAAGTTTGCATTATACAACGGAAGGAGAGATTACGACTCTTTGATAGAACCCATACAGAAGGAAGAGGTCGAGGAGGCAATTAAAGGCATTGATAAGAACACAGCAGCAGGTCCTGATGGGATGAAGTGGGAAGACATCAAGGACATACAGGCAAAGTATGAGGACAGGCTTCCACGTCTCTTCTCCATCTGGCTCATGTCAAGTTCCATCCCAAGGGTCTTGAAAAGTAGTCGCATGGCTCTCATTCCTAAGACAGACGATGCCGAGAAACTAAAAAGCATTGACAACTGGCGACCAATAACGATCAGCCCGATTTTATTACGGCACTTCAGTAAGATTATAGCCAAACATTTAAGTGAAGCAGTCCAGATCTACCCCAGGCTGAAAGGGTTTCTGGTGGCAACTCCTGGTTGTAATGAGAACATCACAGTTCTAAGTAACATCATGAAAGGGGCCAAACGCAACAGGAGAGAGCTGGCCATTGTCTTTGTGGATCTGGCTGAGGCGTTCGATTTCGTAGGGCGTAAAATGGTGATCAAGGCACTTCAAAGAGTGGGGCTGCCAAAAAGATTCATTACAATGATCACAGATCTGTACTCAGAAACAAGCACATGTATTGAATGTAAAAACGGTCAAATGGGACCCATCAATATCAGGAGAGGGGTCAAGCAAAGTGACCTGTTATCACCAATCCTCTTCAACATTGCGATGTATCATCTAATCTGTTCCCTCAGGGGGCATAGTTGGGCGTCCACTTGCCCTTCGGGGAACGAAGATTAGTTGCTCAGCTCTGGCGTTCGCTGACGACATTGCTTTACTGAGTGACCCTCTTGCTGACATGACCAAGAACTCAGCCACCGTACAGGATTTCTGCCAGAATACGGGGTTGGAGATGAATGCCGGGAAGACCAAGGGCTTCCACTTCATCCACAAGAGGAAGACGTTTCTGTACAACAGTATGGCGAACTGGCAGTTGAGAGGAGGTCCGATCTCTTACATAGCACCAGGCAACACGGAGAAATATCTGGGAGCCAGAATCGATCCCTGGTCGGGGGTAACTGAGGAGCAATGGAGATCCAAAATCGATGGATAGCGAATTTGAAGAAGGCAGCACTTCGACCTATCCAACAGATGGAAATCCTTAAAACCCAAGATCCTGAGAATCTACTTTTGTTTAATCCTTGCAGAGGTATTGCAAAACACATTGGTAAAACTCGATCAATACATCAAGAATGCAACAAAAGAAATCCTCCACCTTCCATCGCACACAATGGATGGAATACTTTACAGCAGCAACCGCAATGGTGGTCTAGCCATACCGAGGGTTGAAGTCCAAATTCCTTTGGCCATTATCCGCAAACCAGAGGTGTTGGAGAGCTCACCGGACGGGGTGATATAGGCCTCGCTTGAATTCAGTGATGTCGAAAACAAACAGACAGTCGACTCCCTGAGGAATCTTAAAGTGCTCAGGGAAATCGAAAAATCCCTCAAAGAGAAGGGTGGTCCAAGAGGTACGCATGAAGGAAATGGCATTGATGAAGTCATCAATTTGGGATGGACGGATATTACCCAAACGTCCAGACCGAAATCCGTCAACAGATATGCGGCTTGGAGGGAGGTTGAATATTTAAAGTGGATTGAACTCCAATGCCAAGGAATGGGCATCAAGTACTACAGCAACGACTATATTTCAAACTCCTGGCTCAGAACTTGTTTTAACCTCAAACAATCCAGACTCATTAACAGTAGTTTATTACAGTATAATCTCTATCCAATGAGATCCACCAGAAACAGGGCAAGACACCACACAAACAAGTCTTGCAGACCATGTAAGACCCCTTTCGAATCACTGGCTTACATCTCCGGTAACTGTCCATTCGTTAAAAACACCCAGATCAAAAGACATAACAAAATCTTGGACCACTTGCAACAGTTTATCACCAAATATGGCTGGACATCTTACTTGGAACCGAGACTCTTTGGAAAGGACCGGACCCTCTGGAAGTCAGAGATAAAAACAAAAAAACTGCGGATGCTGGAAATCCAAAACAAAAACAGAATTACCTGGAAAAACTCAGCAGGTCTGGCAGCATCGGCGGAGAAGAAGAAAAGAGTTGACGTTTCGAGTCCTCATGACCCTTCGACAGAACTTGAGTTCGAGTCCAGGAAAGAGCTGAAATATAAGCTGGTTTAAGGTGTGTGTGTGGGGGGCGGAGAGATAGAGAGACAGAGAGGTGGAGGGGGGTGGTGTGGTTGTAGCTACAACCACACCACCCCCCTCCACCTCTCTGTCTCTCTATCTCTCCGCCCCCCACACACACACCTTAAACCAGCTTATATTTCAGCTCTTTCCTGGACTCGAACTCAAGTTCTGTCGAAGGGTCATGAGGACTCGAAACGTCAACTCTTTTCTTCTTCTCCGCCGATGCTGCCAGACCTGCTGAGTTTTTCCAGGTAATTCTGTTTTTCCTCTGGAAGTCGGGCCTGGTACTCGTCAAGGATGGAGTAGCAGTCGTCGATGTCACGGTGCGGTTCGAGGACAATAACAAATCACTGGAGAAAGCTTGGGCAGAGAAAGAGTGAAAGTACCAACACCTGAAGGACGAAATAAAAGAGCTCACCGGAGGTACGTTCATACATTTCTTCAAATTCGTCATGGGAGCAAGAGGAAAGTGGCTCGACTTGAATAACAGCCTCATGCGATTCCTGAAGATCCTAAAATACAAGTCCTTCACCCAGCTTATCTCGAGACTGACGAACTCTCTGACCTTGAAACTTTTGCAAATATTTGGAGACCAGTAATCAGAGAATCGTTCAACAGAGCTCACCTGGTTCAATATCGCAAGACCCAAGATGAAGGACGGCAAGGTTCTATAAGAAGGGTAACGTACATCTCCAGATTGAGAAGTCCAACTCCTGATCCCCAGTGAGCGGGTAAGGTGGATAATTTGAGTGTATATGTTCGATGATCATGTTTAGTCTAGCATAATGGTTTTGGCAATTTCCTTGATCATTATTTTGGGTGGTGGGTGCATGATGTTAATTATAAATACGTTAACTGCAACGGCTTTTCCTTTGTTAATGTAAATAATTAATAAAGAGGGCATCACATTCAGATGATGTAATTCAGGGTAGGTCTTCAGACTACTAATTATGTGATTGGCTACCTAGTATCATTAGTACCTATGCGACGAACATTCACGCTTGGTCGACATCGAAGATCATGGTCAGTTATTCCTGAGCTCCGCTTTCAACCGAGTCACTTCCCTTGGTTGTGGTCACTCCTGGAGTTAAGTCACAACGTGGACGAGCCATGTAAATACTCGGATTGGACGCTGCATTAATTTGTGCTTATCAAGTTAGCCAAATGTCTCGTCATCTAATTAGTGACGCGCATGAATGGATGAACAAGATGTCGGTCTTCAGATGAGAATTTAAACCAAGGTCCCATCTACACTCTTAGGTGAATGTAAGAGGTCTCATGGCATTATTTGAAAAGGAGCAGGGGAATTCACAGCCTTGGCCAAAATCTGCCCCTCAACCAACATCAGAGATAAATATATGGTTATTGACTTATTGCAGTTTGTGTGAAAATTTTGTCATGAAAATATAATAATTCTCAATATTATTGTAATTTATTGTAAAGGTAGATTAATAGTGGGGTTTGGATTAGCTTCTGTGTGTAGGTGTGTGTGAGAGTGGGTAGTGAATTCCAGACAGCTGGTCTGGGTGCTTTGATGTATCAGAAGGGAAATTAGGTTTGAAATGCTGAATATGTAAACATGGCCAAAGTTTTAGAATGGGAGGTATGAAGAATATTTGCAGTTTTGGATAAACCTGTGTAGTGAATTTCAGCGAGGTGGCAAGGTATTACGCCTAGACAGAGGCTAAGCCAAACATTGTGTTTATTTTTCCCAAAAATGCTGATAAAGAGTGATATGAAAGATTTATATTATGAAAAAAGTAAAGTTGCAAAGGCATAGTGGGACATTGGGATTTACATTAAAAAGGGAGAAACCTGTATAAAGGAGATGAGGTTATGTGTAAGAAGGCAGCATTCTAAGATCTAAAAAGTGTAAAAAGCCTCCAGCCTCTATGTACCAAGCTGCTGTCCCCTGGAACCAAAGCTAAGAAAACTCACTGTGAGTATCACTGTCCAGGGTATTGTGTGTTTTGCCTGGGTCTGTTGAAATCTATGTTGTTTCACTGTTGCCTTAATGGAGGTGTAGATTAACTAGGGGATTTAGGAGTTATCATAATAGTAATTTGTAGACCTATGTATATGCTTAAAATAGCTTTTTTTTATGAATAAATGTTTAATTTACTTTTGCAAAAAACCTCTATGACTTGGTGGACTTATTACTACTGAATTCGAGGCACGCATCTCAAACTAAAAATACAAATTGCAAAACAGGTGTGTCAATTGTTTCAAGTTTCCCTTTGGGATTTGAGCAGCTCAGCATTTACCACCTGCTGTGCCATAACAATTGGTTGCCACATTTTCCTACATTACAATAGTGACACTTCAAAATCCCCCACCTTTTCCCTTCCTCTCATCCTCACCAGGGTCCAGAGGTCATGAAAGTTATTCTATAAATGCAAGTTCTTTCTTTTTGACTAGCTCTGCATCATACAAGAAAATTCAAATTCACAATAAGCCATTAAAAGCACTGCATGCTGGGAGCAGACTACCGCAAAGGAAAAAAATAGCTTCAATGCACTGCACTGTATGGGAAAGATACATTGAGTTTCAATCTGAGTGATAAAGCTTATGAATTTTATTATAAATCCAACACACTAAAACCAACGTATGCAGTTTCTATTATTACATCAACTGATGAACATGCACAACAGAACAAGCTATTGAAAAATTAAATTGAAACGAAAATTTCAGATTTTGCGATTCGAATTTCAAGATCGCTCCTTGCATCTTTCCTTCATATAGATCATTTATTTAAACATTTAACAGTAAAGATAAGGAAGATAAAACTTACATGGTAGATCCTGAATGACCGGGACATAAAAGAACTTCTCATTGCATTTGATGCCTTCGCAACAGCAGAAGAACACTTCAGGGCTTTCTTTTGTTTCGACACATTCACCCCTACAAAACAAAATCATATAGATCGCTTGCCACTTGTTCACAGCCATCTGGTTACAAAGGACCTCAATAAAACATCCTTTTGCTGGACAATGCTAATTTAAGAATTAGGCCTTTAAAATTCAAGGGCATAGGTAAAACATGTTTCTAAAGAGGCAGGTACGAAAAGATAAAAATAACAAAATGTTATTGCATACTTGTCATAGCAGTTCCAATCATCCAGCCAACAGCCTCGTTTCACAATTTCTATAGAACCAGAGTTGTTCTTCCATGTAGCAAAACAGTGTCGACGTTTATCTTTTTCTCCATCACAGTGCTCAATCCCACTTTGATTTGTTCGATCTTTCTCCCAGTCTGCATTATAGAAAATGCATACTTGCTTCTCTGATCGACCAAGGATAGCACCTTAAAAAAAAATTCCAGTTAGAGTTGGTGTTATAAAACTGATGAATAAAAGAGGAAACATAGCATTTAATTGTAAATCAACTGCATTCCACATAAACTATTTCTCATTGGAGTTGGTAATTTTCTGTGTGGTAACTCATAATTGAGACCATGCAAATATGAAAATGATCATATTGATGCATCACATTGAAGAAACTACAAGGAAGTCAACTAAATAATAAGAGACAAAAGTACTTCAATTCATGTATGTAAAAGATAGCTGAAGTGACCACACACAACTTCAATTCTGAAACCTTGCATAAAAAGGATCCATATTTGAAGAGCATCTAAAATGCAACACAAAATACAGTGCTTCAGTCAAAAAGGATCAATTCCACTCTGAGTTACCCATCTTTGTAAGTGTGGTTAATTAACTCCATTATGATTAATTCCTAGATTAAAAACAAATACATTTTCAATAATTCTTTTAAAGTATTTTCACAATATTTCAGCTTCTACCTTCACTTCACAGGTTATGCCCCAATCATTATTTTGCTCCATGAAAAATTTTTAAGAAGTGATTTGATTTTAGTGCTTTTCATTTCCTGGTTGATTGTGGGAATTCTTTATTGTGATTGGCTTCTTGATGACATCATTGCAGCTCCATATTGGGAATTCCTATTAATTGCACATCCAGAAAGTTAAAATTCTCACTCAAGACCACTAGATCTCTGTGAGGCTTTCTTCAAGGTCAGAGATGAACAACCTTGATGCCAACCACAAAATCCAGGCCTTAATCTACCATTTTGGCCAAAGAATCATGTGGAGAAATCAGTAGACAAGACAAATTAAATAAAATGATGAAGGGAGCAAAAGGGGTTAGTTTTACTCCTGAGGAAACCACAACAGCAAATCATATCACTGGAACATCAATTCAAAATAAACAAGAAAGCATATTATTTACTTTCCAATAGGAATCCTAGATTCTTGAAAGAGACTTCACATTTCAGTAAAAACTTAATATTTAAATACTTCACATCATGCAATTTTTTCTGTTACAGACCAAGATTGAAAAATTATCAAGCCAATATTTTGCCACACAAATTCTACTTCTGCATAAGACAATTTTTCATTACACTAATCCATACAAATTTACTATAATCAAATTATGCTCTAAAATTAAAATCAGAGTAAAATGTATAAAAGGTTATGTGTTGCATTAAAATGTTACTTAGTGCAAAATAAACATGGATGACTTCTGACTGTACGATACATCAGTGTAGATAAGTTTTAAGACAATTATCCAGTTTCTACAATTGATTGCAAAAAGCATATATTGCACATGCTGACTAAGATTACCACTAACCAGAAAGCACCCAAGCACAAATAACCTCAAGGTGTCCTCAGGACTATGAAGCTTTAAAAAAGCAACTGAACACAATAATCCACTGGGCATAGCATGGGATAATATTCTTGTTTTCATAGAACAATCTATCCTCCATTTTATTGTAACCACCACCACAGGAGGCCTGCTGGTCTTCATGAAAAATATTTCAGTATAAATATTGTACAAAAATTCTGAATTACTGCGCAACAACCAAGAACTATACTTTTATTAGGACTGATTTCTTTTCATTTCAGAAAGTATATTGGACATGGACGTGCACTTGGCAAGCTAATTTGCTGTCAAGAGAGCTGCTCAGTACAGTACGTTGGGCATTAGCCACTAGCCACATGGCAATACAGGTATGGTTAATTGCATTTTTGGTTAGTAAATTTACAAAAACAATATCTTCCCTGCCTCTGTACTTGCTTAAAATCTGGTACATCTCTACCTGTTTTCCCGTTCTGATGAAAGATCATCAACCAGAAATATTAATTTTGTTCCTCTCTCCAAAGATGCTGCCTGACCTGATAATTATTTTCAGCACTTTGTTTTTATTTCAAATTTTCAGTATCCGTAGTATCTTACATCTGTATTAGTGTTTAATTCACTGCTACTTCTCTTCCAGGAATGCTCACCTTGAAAAATTTCTGTTCAGCCCTCTGGTGGAATTTGTTTATCTCTTTTGCCTTGTTCATCTTCAATGCTTTCTATTTCCCTTCACATGCTTGATCAGGTAACTACCAAAACTCAGTTAAAAAGCCACATTTTTCCGCAGCAACTGTCTCCACATGGGTTCCAACTGAAATTCCACCTTTCCTGTTGTTTTGTATCCACTCATGATCACAGATATCTCCCAAGATGTTCAGCATTCCTGGAACTATTTTTCTCACCGTATCCAGAGATCCACATTCAGCGTGATGCACTGCCACATGTTGCTCTCAATCTTTCTCTTCAGCAGCACCGACTTCTTATTACAAAGCTGCCCTAGAACACAATTCCATTCCATCCTTTGCCTTATCTGGCACTTTAACAAAAAAACTTCTCTCTTCCTTTTAAGTATCAAGAATTGCAAGCTTCAACAAATCTTGGTCACCAACACCCCTCCAGATCCATTTTCCCCCTCCTGTTCCTCTGTCCCCAACCTTCCTTCCAATGTCATCCTTGCTGCATTTGCACAATCCTCTCTGACCCCTAAAAATCATCCCTCAAGGCCTATCTTCCCTTTATGTCCGCACCTCAATGTATTTCAAGCTTGGCACAACAATATGCTTTTCTTCTATTGCCTCCATAGCCACTTAAATGTCCTGAAATCTTCAGAGTTCTCGTTCCACCTGGACACCTTCTTCTGACCTCTTACCCTCTCTCGATCTTTTCATTGGGAACTGCCGGAGCGATAAAAGCCACCTCAATTTCACTGCTCCCTTCATTCACTTTAACCCACTCTCCTAAACCCAACCCCTTGAACTTGCAGTACTCCATTCTCCCAAGTCCAATCCTAACATTGCCATTAAACTAGCTGTTGTTTGGCAAACCAAACTCTACCTTGCAGACGTTGAAACACCAACTCTTCGACATCACCTCCTACTGACCCTGGACCATGATCCAGTGCAGCTTTGGAACTCAGTGCATACCTGGGAACTTGGTGAGCGGGGGAGTTTAAAGTGTTAATCTTATTCTTGAAAAATGTAGTATAGTCTGTAATTAATAGTAACTGGTAAGTACTAAGTAGGTAGACTAAATTTCTTTCTTTCGTTCAACCTTAGGCAGGGTAAACATACACTGCTGAGGGAGCCGAGTTGTCAATTAGCTAACTGACTGAATCTGGCTTATTTAGCTCCAGTTCACTTTACTGTAAATTTTACTTCTTTAGTGCAGCTAAGGCAAACGAGTGCAGTTTTGGAACTGAGTGCACACCGGGGAGTCTAATGAGCAGGGAAATTTGGTGAGATGGGGAGGGAGGTGTTCCTTTCCTTTTCGTTTTGCTTTTTCTGCCTTTTTCCCTCTGTAGGAATTAGTTCTTTCCCTACTACAGGATAAGGAGCTAGCTGTTTGTCGAGTATCTTTTAAGTTTTTAAGGTCTGTTCCAGTCCAAAGGTTTAAAATACTATACAAACTGGTGGTAAAGTTAATAAAATATATAAAAAAGGAAAATAAATAATTGAATAATATAATTAAGCAAATAATTAAGATACATTAAGGAAAGCAGGGCAGATGGTGTGTCAAGGCTGCAGCTTGTGGGAGCTCCTGGAAAAGGGGGAAAATTACCTGAATGTTTTGTACCAGGAGGCAGTCACACCAGTATTATCTTCTGATTTATTCAGTGGTCAGAGACAGGGTAATGTGACTGCGAGTAAGGCAGGTAAGGGAACCCAGAGAGGAGTGCAGGGGCCTCAGTCTTTGCAGGGTAAGGAGTCTGGTAGTACTTACCAGTTACTATTAATTACAGACTATACTACATTTTTCAAGAACAAGATTAACACTTTAAACTCCCCCACTCACCAAATTCCCAGGTATGCACTGAGTTCCGAAGCTGCACTGGATCATGGTCCAGGGGACAGTAGTGGGTCTGAGGTTCTCTCAGCTTGTTTGGATGGAAGTAGAGGCTGAACAAACTGACCATGGCGTTATGGTACAGGAAACCATTCAAGTGGGGGGAGCAAAAAGGAATGCAGTGGGAGTAGGGGACAGTGAGGGGGATTAACACTTTTGTCCGCAGCAAAGAGAGAGGAGTTAGAAATCAAATTAAAAATCAGAACCTCAAAAGGTAATAGTCTCTGATTATTACCTGAGCCACATGCAAATTGGCATAGGGTACCAAAAATTAGAGATGAACACATGACTCAAAGACTAGCGTGGAAGAACTGGATTCCAGGTGGTGGGGCACTAGCACCAGTACTGGAGAAGGTGGGGGCTGTACCATTGGGATGATCTACATCTTCTGTCGAAGGGTCATGAGAAAATGTGGAATTGTCCATCTTGGCAGGAAAAATTAAAAAAGCATATGATCTAAATGGTGAGAAGTTGCAGGGCTCTGAGATGCAGAGGAATCTAGAGGCCCTAGTGCATGAATTTGTTAGGAACTTGAGATAGTTTAAGTTATATTTGTATTTATGAGTGTTAGAAATGACTTTTAGCTTTAAGTTTAATTTGTGTTCTTGTATTGGTGTTAAGAAAGGGGGAACTTGAGTTTTGGTTCACTTTAAAACATAACTGCATTCTAATGTTCTAAGACTTTAATGACTATTGAAGGGAAGTTGAAACAAACACAAGGTGGAAAAAAACTCTGCTGTTGCCTAGCAACAGAGGTCCAGAGAGATGGACCCATACAGGCAGGGAAAAACAGAAAAGTAGTTTCAAGTTAGTTGAAGCCAGGAACGAGGAGGGGCTGGACAGGAGAGGAAACTCAGGAAACTGATTTCCCATAAGAACAGAAAGTCCCAGAAAACAGGGAGCAGGTCCTAAAAGAAAAAAAGTCGCAGGAAGACCTTCTAGTCAAAGGAAGAACAGGAATCAGGAAAAATCCTGTTAGGTGACGTCAAGAGTGAGAAGCAGCTGAAGTCTCCAGGTTTAAAGACAGAAAGCTGCAGGATGCAGACTTAAAGCAAAATAAGTTTGCGAGAGAACAGAGGATTCAAGCAAACAGCCAAATGTTGGTGACTCCTTATTATGGGCACGTGAAGCAGTGGGGTTCTGTTGGCACAGCTGAATATCTGAAAGAGAGTGTGTGAAAGGCAAAGCTTGAACACGTGAACATGGCGATCCAGTTGGAGTGGAACATTGGAAGGAGAGTTCGAAACCCTGGAGGTGGACCCTTGTGGAAGGCTTCCGAGAAAAAACGTCATGGGAGAAGATTCCAAAATGAGTTCTTCGAGAGTGGAGATTGAAAACCATTGTGTGAAAGACAGAGTTCAGTGAGACCGGTTGGCTCACCTGTCACAAGCGTCTGGGAGGAGTTGAGGAATCCATAGCATCTGTTTGGCGTGGTATCTGCCACTTCGTTTCAGTGTGTGGTGTGCCTGACACAGGTCACCTATTGATTTACCTGGACTATGTATTCACTGTGGACAGTAGATTATAAGATAACTTTTGTAACTTGTGTTATCCTTACAAATCTGTATCTATCTGTAAAGGTATAGTGGTGGGTAAAGGAGTATTGCAATATAGTTAATCTTTTCTTGTGTAATAAATGTTTTATTCTTTTGTTAAAAGTTCATCAGCTAACTGCTGTGACTCTGTTCAGTAGCCTTCCTCCATGTTTCTAAACAAATAATACAAGTTAGAATCTATCAAGCTGGATTCCACCCTGGGATCCGGTTTGTCCGGTAGTAACATCAGCTGGGGGGGGGGGTCATAACAAATTGCAAAAGGTTAATACGCAGGTACAGCAATTAATTAGGAAAGTGTTAGGAAACAGAGACAGTCGAACTAAGTTATATTTGTATTTTATGGGTGTTAGGAATGAGTTTTAGCTTTAATGTTTAAGTTTTAATTGTGTTTTTGTATCCATGTGTTAAGAAAGGTCAAATTGAGTTTTAGTATCACTTTAAAAAGATGCTTGCATTTCTATTGAGTATTTTCGTCTTAAGTAGTTAAGCAAATACAGGGGTAGAAGAATTGGGCTGTTGCCTAGCAACTGGGGCCCAGAGACACAGGTCCCTCCCACAGACACACAGAAGAAGAAAAACAGCAGCTTGTTTTGGAAGCTCTTGGAGTTCAACAAGTTCTAAAGATAGCTGCCAGGCAGGAGCAGCCTAAAAGGGACAGATAGCAAGTCCCAAGCTAAAGAAAAACACAAAAATCCAGGGGAGTGGAACAAGAGAAAGTCTCAAGAAGACTTTCTAGTCAAAGGAAGGGCAGGATCCTGAAAAAGGTCCTGTTAAGTGAAGTTAAGAGTGAGGGGCAGAGAGAAAGGCTCCAAGCTTCAGATTTAAAGAGACAAAAGCTGCAGAGAGGAGATTTAAAGCAAGAACAGCTTGCAAGAGGCAAGAAGGTCCAAAGAGACAACTGAAGGTCTTTAACTCTTTGCTATAGGTATGTGAATAGCAGTGTACTGCGATAGCTGAGACAGTGAGAGAGTGCATGGAAGATAGCTTGAATGCATGTGGTAACCCAGGGAGGAGGGACATCGGAAGGAGAGTTCAAAACCCTGGAGATAAACCCTTGTGGAAGGTGTCTGAAAAAGCATCGATTTGGGAGAAGATTCCACAGCAAATTCATGAAGAGTGGAGGAGATTGGAAACCCTCATGTGAAAGACAGAGTTCAGTGAGACTGGTTGACTCATGGTGGGATGAGCATCTGGGGGAGGGGGGAGTTGGGGAGAGATCCATAGCATCTGATTGAGGTGGCAACTGTCACTTGGTTTTAGAGCGTGGTGTGTCTGACCACAGGGTGCCTATTGGTACATGGACTGTGTACTTACTGTGAACAATAGAGTACAAGATAGCTTTTGTAACTTACAAAGGAAGGGCAGGATCCTGAAAAAGGTCCTGTTAAGTGAAGTTAAGAGTGAGGGGCAGAGAGAAAGGCTCCAAGCTTCAGATTTAAAGAGACAAAAGCTGCAGAGAGGAGATTTACAAATCTGTATCAATCTGTAAATGTATAGTTGTGGGTGAAGGAGTATTGTAATATAGTTCATCTTTTCTTGTTTAATAAACGTTTTATTCTTTTGTTAAAAGTTCATCGGCTGACACCTGTGATTCTGTTCTGTAGCTACATATCTAAACGAACAAATAAAAGTTAGAATTACCTGGAAAAACTCAGCAGGTCTGGCAGCATTGGCGGATCTTCTCTGCCGATGCTGCCAGACCTGCTGAGTTTTTCCAGGTAATTCTGTTTTTGTTTTAGATTTCCAGCATCTGCAGTTTTTTGTTTTTATATAAATAAAAGTTAGGATCTATCAAGCTGGGTTCCACCCTGAGATCAGGCTTATCCAGGGGTAACCTCAGTGGGGATCATTACAAAAGCTAATAGAACGTTACAATTAATTGTGAGGGGAACTGAATGCTAAAATAGGGAGGTTATTCTTCAGTTATACAGGGCATTGGTGAGACCATATCTGGAGTACTGTGTACAGTATTGGTCTCCTTATTTAAGCAAGGATGTAAATGCTTTGGCAGCATTCAGAGAAGGTTTATTAGACTAATACCTGGAATGGGAGGGTTGTCTTATGAGAAAGGTTGGATAGGCTAGGCTTGTAACCGTTGGAGTTTAGAGAATAAGAGATGACTTAATTGAAAAATATAAGCTCCTGAGGGATCTTGACATGGTCAATATGGAGAGGATGTTTCCTCTTATGGATGAATCTAGTACTAGGGGGCCACTGTTTAAAAATGAGGGGTCATCCATTCAAGACAGAGATGAGGAGAAATTTTTACCTCTGAGGGTTGAGAATCTTTGGAACTCTGCTTCCACTGCCTCTTGAGGAAGAGAGTCTGAATGTTTTTAAAGCAGAGGCAGATAGATTCTTGATGAGCAAGAGGGTGAAAGGTTATTGGGGTACGATAATGTGGAGTTGAGATTACAATCAGATCAGCCATGATCTCACTGAATGGTGGAGCAGGCTCGAAGGGCTGTGGCCTATTCCTGCTCCTAATTCATTATGTTCTATATCCCACCACAGAACATCTAGCCATTGTTTTCAATACTATTGCTGACTTAGTCCCCCAACCCATTTCTACCTCCTTCTCAAGATTCACAAACAGAACTGCCTTGGTAGACCCATCATTTTAACCCGTTCTTGCCCCAATTTCTTCTTATCTTGATTTTTTTCTCCCTCCCTTGTGCAGTCTCTTTGTCCTCCTCCACTTGAATGGTCTTCTGGCCCTAACCATCTCTGTTTCACCAAGGGCACCCAATTCCTTTACATTTTCATTCCCATCAGGATGGCCCTTTTTTTTGAATGGAGCCCCAATCAGTTCCCATCCACCACCATCCTTCACCCAGCTGAACATGTTTTCCTTTGTGTCCGCTGCCCATATGGGCCCTAGTCATGATTGTCTTCATATGATATGTGAAACATTCTTTGTTCCAGTCCAACTCAGGTCTCCTCCCTCCTTCCATTTTCCTTCAGTACACTGATGGCTGTATCTGTGGTTTCCTGCTCTCACCCCGAACTGGAAAATTCATCAACTTTACTTCCAATTTCCCTCAACTTCACATGGTCCATCTCCAACTCTTCCTTTCCTCAACTATATACCAGAAGCCAAGTGACTCTCACGCCCTTACTAAACTTCCATCTGCTCTGCTTCTTGTAAGGACTCTATTTCATTCTCCCAGCTTCTCTGTCTCCCTATCATCTATTATGACAATGTCACCTTTCATACTAATCCTCCTTTCTTAATGAGGATTCCGATCCATCCGACAGAATAGTTTATCAAGTCTGTCCTATTTCCCACACTTCCGCTCTCACCCCTTCATTTATCTCCCAGAACCATAGAGGGTCTTTCCTGGTCCTAAATTTGCACCCACCAGCCTCCGCATTCAATGGATCATCCTATGGCATTTCTGATATTTCTAATGTGATGCCACCAAATACATCTTTCTCTCCCCTTTCAGCCTTCTAAAAGGACGTTGTTTCACCACAACCTGATCCACTCCGCAATCACCCCACACAACCTCCACATCTCAAAGCACATCCTCACACAAGTACAGGACGCAACATTTGTACTTAACCTCATCCTTCCCAGCTGGATCCCAAACGCTCCTTCCAGATGAAACAACAATTTACCCACATTTCTTTTAATTTAGTACATTGTATCTTCTGCTCAAGATTCAGTCTCTTCTACATTGGCAGAGCCAAACACAGATTGGAAGGCTGCTTTGCAGAACACCTCCATTCAGTCCGTGAGGTTGCCAAAAAACTGACAAACAACTGAAGCTTAACTCTCTACCCCACTTCTACTATGACCACTCGATCCTGTCTCCTACACTATTCTAAGAAGTTTAATGTAAACTCGGGGAGCAGCACCTCAGCTTACCTAAGCACTTTAACAACTATCTGAACTCAACACAAGTTCAATAACTGCAAATCATAACCACTGGCCCAATTTTTCAGGCTGCAGTTGTTTAGATATGATCTGATCTTTTCATTTGCAACTCCTCCAGACCAAACTTCTGCTCCTTTACTTATCCCATTAACATCTCCTTTTACCTTGCATCATCGTCCCTTTTGTTATTTAATCTCTGGTGCCTTCCACCCTATCACAGATCTCCCCATTTGTTCTTTCATCCTCACGCCTTTCTCTGCCTCCATACTTGCTTAAATCCTGTTATGTATTTAACTTTTCCCAGGCCGGTTGGAAGGTCCTTCTCCATGGTTGCTGCCTGACTTCCTGAATACTTTGAGTTTCATTCCAGATTTCCAGCGCAGTATTTGCTTCATAATTAACATCATAATTGGGTATGTGATCTCAATACTCATGTGCATGGCACATACACTTTAATCTTTTTTGTGTCACTTTTGGTGACTTAAAGTGAAAATTACAGTATGTGAACATTTTTGACATGTATGTTGTATACTTATTTTATTTTGGTACTGCTTGTTGGTTAATGGCCATTTGGTGTGTAGCCTACCAACAACAAAAACTTGCATTTTATACACAATACCTTGAACATAATGAAATATCCCAAGATGCTTCACACAATAGTTATAAAGAAAAAATTTAACACCAAGCCAAATAAGGCAATATTAGAGCAAATGGCCAAAAGCTTGGTCCAAGGGGTAGGTTTTAAGTAGCCCCTTAACGGAGGAGAGAGAAGTACAGAGATGGAGATTTGGAGAGGGAATTTCGCAGCTTACAGCCAAAGTAACTGAAGGCAGGACTGCCAATGGTGGCGCAATTAAAACTGGGGATAATCAAGAGGCCAGAAGTAGATGAATGCAGATATCTCACAGGGTTGTGTGGCTGGAGGAGATTATAAAGATGGGGAATGGAGAGGCCATGGGGGAATTTGAAAACAAGGATGGGAATTTTAAATCAAGGTGGTGCTTAACTAGAAAGCACTGTAGGTCAGGGAGCAAAGGGTGATGGGAGAAAAGGGTCTGGCACAGTAAGCAGCAGAGTTTTGGATGACGTTAAGTTTGCAAAGAGTAGAATGTAGGAGGTCAGACAGAGGTGCATTGAATTAGTCAAGTCTAGAAGTAACAAAGGCATAATTGAGGGATTCAACAGCAGATGAGCTGAGGCAGAAGCAGGTTTGGGCAATTTTATGGAGGTGGAAATACGTGGCCTTAGTGATGATGCAAAAGCTAATCACATGATCAACTATGGCACCAAGATTGAGAACAGTCTGTTTCAACCTCAGACAGCGAAAGCACTGGACTTCAGCACCTTGGAAACACTAGCAACATTGCATGGAAGAGAGCTGCCTGTTGGCTTGATTAATTGGAATAAATACTCAAGCCCAGAAGAAAGAAAGCCCAAACATTAGCATGCCGCTTCATTTTCACTCATCTAGAGATTGAGCCCAATTTCTAGGCACAATAATAAGCATGTCATCGCTATCACTTTATTTGACCCAGAGACAAGGGCCCGACAAAAAATGGCTTGGTTACAAATGAGGTAACCTACATTGTAACAGGATTTTTCAGTTTGTTGCATCAAATCTGTGGCCTGCTCCCAACCTCACCAATAGCTTTCTTCACTCTTGCCTGATAGCTGTATTTGTTTAAAATGTGAGGTCCTATACAGCGAGTTTGCCAGACTATTCAACACAAGTGGCATCACAGCCAGATGCAATTGTCATCCAACACCCACATACGTGCAGTACAAATATTCTGCATTTTTATTTTATTAATTCCTTTGGTTAAAACTTAAAATCCAAAGTCCTTACCGCAAAACCTGGTTTAAAGAATATTTCAGTAGGGATTAGTGGACAGCAGTCAGAAATCAGAAGCTAAAACACTGGCTAAACGCTCGTTTATTAGTCCCTTTCCATTCCGCTTACAGAAACAGGCCAATTGGATATCCTCATTACCAGCCAGTTCAAATCAGCTAATGTAGCACAGACAAGGGATCAAACTTTTGTTATCCCTGATCTGGATAGCTAAACATGACAGCAAACTCTGCACTTACCCAAAAGGAATTCCAAAAATGAATTTCAAAACGACTAACATTTTCAAAATTGACACGGTAAGCTGCTAACAGGACAAAAGGAGAAAAAAGAAAACTGACATTCAGCAGTTATTTCTGTGATTTGCGGAGAGCAATATCATACATTTGATACCCCTGCCAAAACTGAAAGTTTGCCAATGTCTCCTCTTAAAATTGTAGTATCTGAAGCAGACTGAAGGAACCTTGAATACTTTTCATTTAAAAAAAACTGGTTTTATGGTAAACATTCAATGTGGTCAATAAATAATACTTTGTCCTGTAGCAAAAATGTGTGCACTGTATTTGTACATGTAAACAAGGGTGCCTGTTCAATACACCTTGCACAGTTCAAAAATCTGATTGAAACTTTTTTGAAAACTCCACTTTTAATTGAGAAATTCTTAAATTGAATATCTCTGGTATAAAACTTACACATTTAAGTCAAATTATAAAAGCAATCTATCTTATCTCAGAGGCTCATTGGTAGTGGGTTATTGCAATCATTCTTCCCAAGCTATATTATTTTGGCAGACAAGAAAAATCTTGTTTAAATGCCCTGTAAGCAACATATCAACTATCAATAGTAGCAATCAGCAGGTGTATTTTGAGAGTCAGTACAAGGTCGTAAAGTACCAACCGGATAGTTTCACAACTTCAAGTTATCGTGTCAAGGTTGGGAACACTTCCACTTCAACCAAATTTACAGCACATTTACAGGTGAAATGGGCAAACTTTATAAATTGAATTAGATTGTATTTACACACATCAAAATATAATTTAACCCCTAAACATCTCCCTTAATAGAACCCAGCATTTCCAAGTGTTTTCTTTGAATTAATCAAATAACATAGATGCATATTTATATACTTACTAACCTTAATGTGTACAGCAAGAAAAATGTTTGGTACAAATTTCCTGTATTTTTATTTTATTAATTCCTTTGGTCAAAAGTTAAAATCCAAAGTCCTTACCACAAAATTTGGTTTTGAGAACATTTCAGTAGGGCTCCAAGGATAGTATTAATCTGGTATGAGCCTTATAAATCTATTTAAATAGAGTTAAAAAGCTGAATATAAGGTGAATTCATTAATGCATAGCATCATATAGATTCAACTTGTTTGGCTGTTGTTCTCTAATACAAAAACAAAAACAGAATTACCTGGAAAAACTCAGCAGGTCTGGCAGCATCGGCGGAGAAGAAAAGAGTTGACGTTTCGAGTCCTCATGACCCTTCGACAGAACTTGAGTTCGAGTACTCAAGTTCTGTCGAAGGGTCATGAGGACTCGAAACGTCAACTCTTTTCTTCTCCGCCGATGCTGCCAGACCTGCTGAGTTTTTCCAGGTAATTCTGTTTTTGTTTTTGTTTTGGATTTCCAGCATCCGCAGTTTTTTTGTTTTTATCTCTGTGTTGTTCTCTAATGTCTGACTTGTGGTTTGCTGCCCCTGAATCAAAGGTGCTTCAACTTCCTTCCAGAAATCCCCACTGGGATACAGCCAAACAAACAAACAGGCTCCCCATGCTTCCAGTAATTCAAAAAAAGGCACAGGGCTTTAAAATATTCCTTTTGTTTACAGAGAACAGGTCCCTGTGTAGGAATGTATGTCACTTCTAGCAAGCGTTACAAGTCACACTACAAGTTCGACTGATTATCTTAAATTGGTTGTTAACAAATTAAATATGATCTGAGAGCCACTACAGAGACCTGGCTGCAAGATGACAAGGATTGGATCCTGAATATTGAATAATGACATTCAAGAAGAATAGGAAGCTAGGTAAACGTGGAGGGGTAGGACTGTTGATCAAGGATGACATTTGTGCAATGGCTAGAGATGACCTTGGTTCAGGGGATCAGCATGTAGAATCGATTTGGGTGGAGATGAGGAATTGTGGGGGAAAGGAGTCACTAGTGGGAGTGGTCCACAGGCCCCCAAACAGGAAGCACAATTTAGGACAAAGTATGCAAGAAGAAATATTGGGTGCTTGTGATAAAGGGGCAGCAATAGTCTTGGGTGATTTTAATCTATATATAAACTGAAATCATCAGATTGGTAGTAGTAACCTGGATCAGGAGTTCACAGAATGCTTTCCAGATAGTTTCTTAGAACAGCACATTCTGGAACCAACCAGAGAGCAGGTTATATTAGACTTGGCATTGTGTAATGTGACAGGATTAATGAATGATCTCAGAATGAAGGTACCTCTGGGTAGCAGCAACCACAATGTGATTGAATTTTACACCCAGTTTAAAAGGGAGAAGAGTGGGTCTAAGGCTAGTATTTTAAACTTAATTAAGGGCAACTATGTGGGCATGAAGGCTGAGCTAGCTGAAGTGAACTGGGATACTAGGCTAGGGGATAGGTCAATAGAGAAGCAATGGATGACACTTAATTGGAAATTTCAGAATACTCAGAATAAGCGTTTTTCTACTATAAAGAAAAATTTTAAAGGGAGGACCCACCATCCATGATTAACTAAACAAGTTAAGGAAAGCATCAAACTTAAGGAAAAAGCACATAACTGTGCAAACATGAGTGGCAGGTAAGATGATTGGTCAGAATATAAAGAACGGCAGAAAATGACTAAAAGGTTAATCAGGAGAAAGATATTAGAATATGAGAGGAAGACAGCTAGTAATGTGAAAATGGATAGCAAAGATTTCTAAAAGTATTTAAACAGGAAAAGAGTAAGTAAGTGTTGGTCCTCTAGAGAGTGACAATGGAGAGTTAATAGTAGATAATACGGAAATGGTGGAAGAAATGAACAAATATTTTGCTTCTGTCTTCACTATAGAAGATACAAAAACATTCCAGTAATAGCTATAAATCAGGAGGTGGAAGGGAGAGGGGAACTTCGTGAAATTACAATCACTAGGGAAGCGGTACTAAGCAAACTGATGGAGCTGTGGGCTGACAAGTCTCCGGGTCCTGATGGACTTCATCCTAGGGTCTTAAAAGAGGAGGCTAATGAGGAAGTAGGTGTGTTGGTGCTAATTTTCCAAAATTTCCTAGATTCTGGAAAGGTTCCATCAGACCTGAAAGTAGCAAATGTAACACCTCTATTCAAAAAAGGTGAGAGGTAGAAAACAGGAAAAACAGGAAACTATAGGCCAGTTAGCTTGACATCTGTTGTGGGGAAGGTGTTAGGATCGATCATTAAGGAAGCTATTGCTGGGCACTTAGAGAAACTCGGCATAATCAGAGTCAGCATGGTTTGTGAAAGGGAAATCATTTTTAACTATTTATTGGAGTTCCTCAAAGGAGTACCATGAGCTATCGATAAAGGGGAGTCTGTAGATGTGATGTACTTAGATTTCCAGAAGGCATTTGATAGGGTGCCACACTGCAGAAAATAAAAGAACATGGTGCAGGGGCTAACATGTTAGTATGGATAGAAGATTGGCTGGCTGGCAGAAAACAGAGAGCATGCATAAATGGATCTTTTTCCAAATGGCAGGATGTGATGAGTAGAGTCCCGCAGGGATGTGCTGGGGCCTCAACTTTTTACAATTAAATCAATGGCTTAAATGAGGAGAGTTAAGGCATGACAGCTAAATTTGCAGATGACAGTTAGGAAAATATGTTGTGAAGACATAAGGAGGTTGAAGACGGATATAGGTAGATTGAGTGAGTGGCCAAAAATATGGCAGATGGAGTATAATATGGGAAAATGTGAAGTTGTTTACTTCAGCAGGAAGAATAAAAATGCAGGGCATTACTTAAACGGAGAACGACTGCAGAATTCTGAGCTGCAGGGGGATCCAGGTATTCTAGTGCACGAGTCAAAAATAGTATGCAGGTACAGTAAGTAATTAAGGCGGCTAATGGAATGTCATCCTTTATTATGATAGGAATTGAACATAAAAGTAAAATACTGCAGATGCTGGAAATCTGAAATAGAAACAGAAAATGCTGGAAAAACTCAGCAGGTCTGACAGCATTTATGGAGCTCTGAAGAAGTCAAACGGACTTGAAGCGTTAACTCCGTTTCTCTCTCCACAGATGCTGTCAGATGTGCCAAGTCTGCCCAGCATTTTCTGTTCTTTTATAAAAGGATGCTGTGCTTCAGTTACACACGGCATTGGTGAGGCCACATCTCCAATAGTGTGTGCGGTTTTGATCTCCTTATTTAAGGAAGAATGTAAATGCGCTGGAGGCGATTCAAAGGAGGTTTACTAGATTGAAACTTGGAATGAGCGAGTTATCTTATGATGAAAGGCTAGACAGACCTTAGGCTTGTTTCCACTGGAGTTTAGAAGAGTGAGGGGTGATTTAATTGAGTATATAAGATCCGGAATGGTTTTGACAAAGTGGATATGGAAATGGTGTTTCCACTTGTGGATGAGTCCAGAACTAAGGGGCACTGTTTTAAAATTAGGGATTGCCCTTTCAGGGCAGAGATGAGGAGTTTTTTTTCTGAGGGTTGTGTGACTTTGGAACTCTCTGCCTCAGAAAACAGTGGAGACGGGGTCTTTGAATATTTTTAAGGCAAAAGCAGACTGGGTCCCTTGCTTAACAAGAATCCAAGGTTATTGGGGGTAGATGGAAATGTGGAATTCAAAACACAAAGATCAGACATGATCTTAATGAACGGCAAGAGCAGGCTCGAGGGGCTGAATGGCCTACTTCAGCTCCTATTTCTGTTTTGGCATGGGAAATGATGTGTGCCCAGTGGATCAAATCCACGAGGGAAACTTGATCATGCGATCATAACAATTTTACAATTTTTATTTTATTTCAAGAAGCGTGCCTTGAATTCAGTAGTAGTAAGTCCACCAAGGCTTAGAAATTTTTTACAAAACTAAATTAAACATTTACTAACAAAAGAAAAGATTTCATGCACATACATAGATCTACAACTTACTACTACAATAACTTCTAAAACCACTAATTAATCCAACTCTCAGTTACACCTCCATTAAGGCAACGTTAAAAACAAATAGATTTAAACAGACCTAGGCAAAGCAACACAATACCCCGGAGAGTGATATTCAAAGTGAGTTTGCTTAGCTTTGGTTCCTGTAGACCAAATTTGATGCACAGAGGCTGAAGGCTTTTCACTCGAGTTAGATCTTAGAATACCTTCCCCTCTCTGACACATAGCCTCATCTACTTTATACATGTTTCTCCCTTTTTAATGGGAATTCCATTAACATGTCTTTGCAGCTTTACTTTTCTCATAATATAAATCTTTCATAGTACTAATTTTATCAGTAACCTTTGGGAAAAATAAACCACTGTTTGGCTTAGCTTCTTTTCGCTAAGTGTAACATCTTACCATCTCTTTGAAATTCAAACTACTCTGGTTTATCTAAAAATGCAAATTTTCCTTACACCTCATAATCTAAAACTTCAACCATGTTTAGGTATTTGGCATTTCAAACCTAACTACTTGTTGGTAACTTAAAAACTCCAGACCAGCCATCTCCAATTCAGTTAAATCCCCCCCACACGCACATGCACACAGCGAAACTAATCCAAACCTCACTATTAGCCCGCTTTTACAATAAATCACAATAATATTATGAAATTATATTTGATACAGTGCCACACAACAGATTTGACAGCAAAGTTATAACTCATGGAATAAAAGAGAAAGTTGCAAAACGGTTATCAAATTTGCTGAATGACAGTAGTGGTTAATTGACATTTTTTTAGGCTGGAGGAAGGTTTGGAGTGAAGGTCTCAAGGGATCAATGTTGGGACACTTGATCTTCCTGACATATCTTAATGACCTAGACCTTGGTGTACAGGGCACAATTTCAAAATTTACAGATGATATGAAACTTGAAAGCACTGTGAACTATAGGGAGGATAGTATAGAACTTCAAAAGGACACAGGCAAATAAGTGGATTGGGCAACAAATGGCAAATGAAGTTGAAAGTGGAGAAAACCGAAGTGATTCATTTTGATAGAAAGAACATGGTGAGACAATATAAAATAAAGGGTACAATTCTAAAGGGAGTGCAGGAGCAGAGGGACTTGGGTTTGTATGTGCATAACTCTTTGAAGATGGTAGGACAGGTTGCAAGAGAGGTTAACAAAGCATTCATTATACTTGGCTTTATTAATGGGGGCATAGAGCACAAGAGCAAGGAGATTATGTTGAACTTGTATACGACACTAGTGCGGCCTCAGCTGGAGTACAGTATCTAGCTCTGGGCACCACACATTAGGAAAAATGTTAAGACATTGGAGAGAGTGCAGAACAATTCGCAAGAATGGTTCCAGGGATGAGGAACTTCTACAGCTTCTGCAATGAAAATAGGTTGCAGAGATTGGAGAATTTGGAATTGTTTTCCTTGGAGAAGAAAAGGCTTAGAGGAGATTTGACAGAGGTATACAAAATTATGAGTTGACAGAGTAGATGGGGACAAATTGCTCCCACTAGTGAAAGGATTGAGAACGAGGGGGCACAGATTTAAACTGAGTGGCGAAGAAAGCAAAAGCAACATGAGGAGAAAATTTTTCAAGCAACGCGTGGTTGGGGTCTGGAATGTACTGCCTCGAAGTGTGGCGGAGGCAGGTTCAATCGAAGCATTCAACAGGGAATTAGACTGTTTTCTAAAAAGGAAGAATGTGCAGAGTTACAGGGAAAAGGTGGGGTAATGGCATTCGGTGAATTGCTCATTTGAAGAGCCTGTGCAGAAACAACGGGCCGAAAGGCACCCTCTGACTGTAACAATTCTGTGATTCTTTGACGTGTGCCTTGTAGCTGATGGGGAGTCAGGAGGCAAGTTACTCACTGCAGAATTCCAAACCTCTGACATGTTCTTGTAGCCATAGTATTTATATGATATCCAGATTGAACAAAGAACAAATAAAAGTACAGCACAGGAACAGGCCCTTCGGCCCTCCAAGCATGTGCCGATCATATTGCCTGTCAAACTAAAACATTTTGCACTTCCGGGGTCTGTATCCCTTTACTCCCATCCTATTCATGTATTTTTGTATTTGTCAAGCTGCCTCTTAAACACCACTATCCTACCTAATTCCACCACCCCCTCTGGCAGTGAATTCCAGACACTCACTACCCCCTGCGTAAAAAACTTGCCCTACACATCTCCTCTCAACTTAAATCTATGTCCCCATGTAATTGACTCTTTCACCCTGGGAAAAAACTTCTGACTATCTACTCTGTCCATGCCACTCATAATTTTGTAAACTTCTATCAAGTCGCCCCTCAATCTCCGTCGCTCTAGTGAGAACAATCTGAGTTTCTCCAACCTCTCCTCATAGCTAATAACCTCCAGACCAGGCAGCATCCTGGTAAACCTCCACTGCTCCCTCTCCAACAGCTCCATATCCTTCTGGTAATCTGGCGACCAGAACTGCACGCAATATTCCAAGTGTGGCCTAACCAAGGTTCTATACAGCTGCAGCATGACTTCCCAGATTTTATACTCAATACCCCTGCCAATGAATGCAAGCATGCCATATGCCTTCCTGACTACCTTAACCACCTGTGTTGCCACTTTCAGTGACCTGTGGACCTGTACACCCAGATCCCTCTGCCCGTCGATGCACTTAAGGGTTCTGCCATTTACTGTATAATTGCTACCTGTATTAGACCTTCCAAAATGCATTACCTCGCATTTGTCCGGATTAAACTCCATCTGCCATTTCTCTGCCCAAGTCTCCAACCGATTTATATCCCGTTGTATCCTTTGACAATCATCTTCACTATCTGCAACTCCTCCAACCTTAGTGTCATCTGCAAACTTACTAATTAGCCCAGTTACATTTTCCTCCAAATTATTTACGTATATTACAAATATTGCTGAAACATAAATGCAATTTTTGAGCACAAAATTAAAAATACTTTAGATGTCATAATAAATATGAAGTTAATATGTCTGTTAGTCATTTAAAATATTTTGTTTCAATTAACCCATGAAATTGTTTAGTGCCTCTGAGATGAATAATGTTCACAAGTTCTAGTTCATTAAAATTACCAGGTATATACTGTATTTTTACAAGGACTCTTTCTGTAACTTAACATTGACAACCCATCAAGTTATTTTTACGCAATAATTGGATTTTCTTTTTTTAACAAGTTCAGTATAATTTATTTGGAATGTATTAAAGCGCAATACAATTTCCATTTGTAATTTGCATTAACACATATTTCTTATTTCTTGCTGAGTCAATAGCAAACCATAGGAAATACACAATGAAGACTGTTCCTATGCAATTTATTTTGTTTCATCCAAATAATCTACCGTCATGTGACAGAGGTTAACGTAACATTAAACATTTCTATTAAAAAACATGCTAACTCTAAGCTTGCCTTTCCACGTCTGACATCATGACGCAATACCAATGACAAACAGTGGAGCACAAACCAATCAGTATATTGTACTGTAGCGATCACAGGGGCATTTTTTCTACTAGATTAGAGTGGCTGCTCATACAACTTCCAGCAGACAATAGCTTTACGATGGTCACTGTTCTAGCTCAATTAGATCTCTATAGCACCTGACTGAAATTCTAAACAAGGACACATTATAGGCAGGCTAACTATGTAAGGAGCAAAGACAGTTTTGTCAGGTATACATTGAAGGTATTTTAATAAATATCCCATGTCTTGAATCAAACAAATTTGCATAGAAAGAGAGAGAGAGTTAGAGGGGGAGAGAGAGCAAGCAAGGAAAAAAGAAGAGAGGGAGGGAAAAACGATAGATGGGCTAAACAATTTATAATGAGAGAAAAAAGTACAAGTCTACCTTCCAAAATCAAAGTTAAAAGTACAGATTTAATAAAGAATGAAATTTGGTGCTTATGATGCTTCTGGAACTACATTGGGAATCTAGGAAATTTATTTGTGGGAATGTGGAGAGAAATATATCTGAAGGACTTAAATTAAACAATATTACTTACATTTTCATCGCTATATAACTACACTTTCTTAATTTATTCCACCATATTTTCAGTTATGCAACATTACAAATCCTTCATCTATGGAAGATTCAACATGTTGATCAAAATGACACTTGCTGGTAATAATAATATAGCTGAAAGAAAATAAATTTTTGCCAATCAAATGCGATTGTGCGGCCCTAGAGTATTTTTTTCTGCATTAAAACTTGCTAATTCTGACTTTTATTGATAAATGCAATAGCACCATTTAGTGGACAAAAGTCAGCACTGCCAAATGATTTTATAAACATTGAATTGCTAGTTCATGCTGTTAGTTGGATTTCAGTTTGGGGCAGGGAAAGAAAACTTCTGCTGAAACTGTGTGGGGCCATCCAATGAGACTAGAGACCAAGCCTGGCAAAACTTAGTTTCTAGGTTCAAGGGTGAAGAATCATCATTCAGTGGAGGTATTAGTGGCTGGTTCCCACTAAATCACTCCTCTTCAGTCCAATATCTGCTAGAGAATGGGAGGAGAGAAATTGATAGGGTAATAAAAACAACAAAAATGTCATGTAAATAGCAGTTGCATGTTCCACATGGAGTGGTATGATTTGTCTGCACCAGAATTTGGCACCTTGTGGATTCAAGAGGAGTGCTAAAGAACTTATGTGATTTGTCATAGGCTTAAATGGCTCAAAGGTGTCATTTGGGTCAGAAGAAAAACAAAAATGTGCATTTACCCTTCAATCCCATTTACATCTTCATGGTCTCAAGGCACTGAAATATGCTTAGGCAAAGTTCCATGAGCGCAGGGAATCATTCTTCATTGATAAGGCTAGACAATGCTAGCTAGTTCTGCAGTTATGGTGACAGATCATCTCAGTCAGACCACATCAAGACAAGCTTACGTCTTCTTCTGCTCAAATTACTACCAAAGTTATAGAAGACCATTCAAGCTCAACAACTTCATACCAACTAGCGTGTGAAAGGATAGAGGAATTTTGCCAGTATGACAGAAGCAGCATGCAACAGACTTGGCTAAGCAATCCCACAACTAACGGATCAGATTGAAACTCTGGAATTCTGCCACACCTAGTCATGAATGGTGATGGGCAACTAAACAACTAATAGGAGGAGGTGGCTCCACAATTATCACAATCCTCAAATGTTGGGGGAAGTCCAGCACATCAATGCAAAAGATAAGGCTGATGCATTTGCAAACATCTTCAGCCAGAAGTGCTGAATCAATTATTCATCTTGGCCTCCTGCTGAGGTCCCATGCATCATAGATGTCAATCCTCAGCCAATGCGGAACACTCCACGTGAGATCAAGAAACAGCAAAAGGCACCGGATATTGCAAAGGCTATGGACTCTGACAACATCCAGCTGTAGTACTGAAGGCTTGTGCTCCAGAACTAGCCAGGTCCCTAGCCAAGCTGTTCCAGTACAGCTACAACAATAGCATCTATCTGACAATTTGGAAAATTGCCCATGTACATCCTGCCCACAAAAAGCAGGACAAATGAAATCCAGCCAACAGTGCACCATCAGTGTACACTCAGTAACAGCAAAATTAATGAAGGTGCTGTCAACAATGCCATAAAGCAGCACTTACACAGTAAAAAAACTTGGTACCGTGCTCAGTTTGCGTTGTGCCAAGACCATTTGGCTTCCAACCTCAAAATAGCCTTGGTCCAAACATGGACAAAAAAGCTGAACTCAAGGGGTGAGGTGAGAGGAACCACCCTTGACATTAAGGCAGCAATTTGTTGAGTGCGGAATCAAGAAGCCCTAGCAAAATTGAAGTCATTGGGAAGCAGGGGGGAAATTCGCCACTGGTTGGAGTCATACCTAGCACAAAGGACGATGTTTGAGATTGGAGAAGGGGAATCATCTCAGACCCAGGACATTTGCTGCACAAGTTCCTCATGGTAACAGCCTAAGCCCAAACATCTTCAGCTGCCACGCCAATGACCTTCCCTCCACCATAAGGTCAGCAGAATGGCTGTTTGCTGATGACTGCACAGTGTTCAAAACCAGTCACAACTCTTCAGGTAATGAAGCAGTCCATATTCATATGCAGCAAGGCCTGGGCAACATTCAGGCTTGGACTGAAAAGTGGCAAGAAACACTTGCAAGTAACACTTATACTGAAGACTTGTGCTTCAGAACTAGCCAGGTCCCTAGCCAAGCCGTTCCAGTACAATTACAACAATGCCATCTATATGACAATTTGGAAACGTGGATGTACCTAAACCACAAGTGCCTGGCAGTAACCAACTCCCCTTGACATTCAATAGCTAAATTCCCCTCTATCAACATCCTCGGGATTGACCAGAAACTGAACTGAACCAGCCATATAAATACAGTGGCTTCAAGAGCAGCTCAGAGGCTGGAAATTCTGAGGTGAGCAAGTCACCTGCTGACTCGCCAACGCCAATCCAGCATCCACAAGGCTCAAGTCAGGAGTGTGATAGAATACTCTCCACTTGCCTGGATGAGTGTAGCTCCAAAAACACTCAAGAAGCTTGACACCATCCAGTGCAAAATGGCCTGCTTGATCGGCACTCCATCTGAAATGTTCACTCCCTTCACCACCAACACACAGTGGCAATAGTGTGCACTGTCTACAAGATGCACTGCAGCAACTCACCAAGGCTCCTTCAACAGCACCTTCCAAACTGCCACCTCGAGGGACAAGGGCAGCAGATACATGGAAACACCACCACCTGCAAGGTCTCTGCCAAGCCACATACCACCCTGACTTGGAACAACAATCACAGTTCCTTCGCTGTCACTGGGTCAAAATCCTGGGACTCCCTTCCTAACAGCATTGTGGTTGCACCTACACCACATGGCCTGCAGCAGTTCAAGGCGGCAGCTCACCATCACCTTCTCAATTGCAATTAAATGCTAACCTAGCTAATGACACCCAAATTCTGTGAAAAAATAATAAAATATATTCTTGCATTGCAGATAGTACCTGGGATGTGAGAATTGTCCTACGATGAGAGGCTGCGTTTTTGTTTTAAGTTCAGAGTAAGTTTATTCCAATGATTCCTGGGATGAAGGGCTCATTTTTTGAAGAAAGGTTGAATTTTTTGAAGAATGGGATCATCAAGGGGGGATGGTTACTGCCTAGCACTTGTGGTGTAGGTACATCTACATTTTCCAAATTGTCAGATAGATGCCATTGTAGCTGTACTGGAACAGCTTGGCTAGGGGTCTGGCTAGTTCTGGAACACAAGTCTTCAGTACAAATGTTACTTGCAAGTGTTACTTGCCACTTATCAGTCCAAGCCTGCATGGTTATACCCATTGAAGTTTACAAGAATGAGAGTTAATCTTATTGAAACTCCTGAGGGGACTTGACAGGGTGGATGCTGATAGGATGTTTCCCCTTGTGGGTGAACCTAGAACTATAGGACACAGTTGAAAAATTAGAGGTCTCCCATTTAAGACAGAGATGAGAATTTTTTTTCACTCAGATTGTCCTTAGTTTGTGAAAATCTCTTCCCCAGACAGAAGTTAAAATTAAATGCCAGGATGGACAGACAGAAGAATGGACTTTTTAAAAAAAAAGTATTTGTTATTACTTGTTTATATGCAATTTTTGAATGAATGAACAATGTACCCAAAATTAATCTCCATATACACAATAAAGTGAAAGTGAAATTGAAACTGAACTGAAATTGAGATTAAATAAATCCAATTATATAGGTATGAGGGGCATGTTGGCTATGGCAGATTGGGAAACTAGATCAAGAGGTATAACAGTAGGTAAGCAATGGCAAACATTCAAATAAATATTTCAGAATTCTTAATGAATATACATTGTACATATTCAATGGGTTTCGATTCATGGGTCACTGGCACCAGTACTGGGGAAAGTGGGAGCTGTATCGTTGGGACGGTCTTCACCAGAGCCATGCTGGGGCTTATGTTCTGGTGAGCAGTATTGCTCAAGGGTTTTAAACTAAATAGAGAGGGGGGAAGGGATCATGTGAGAGGAGATGTGACAAATCAAAGGGAAGCAACAAGGTAATAGAGCAGGGTAACAATTTGGGGAATGGTAATAAGATTGTGGCAGGAATGGACGGAATACAGCTGAAGATAAGGCCAGAGCTTGGAAAAGTGGTAAAAAGAGAGAGTTAAAGCCTCTGAATCCAAATGTGTGCAACAATTTAACAAAATGGATGAATTGCTAGTGCAGATAGAAATAAACATGTTTGGCCCGATGGCCATTATATAGATATGGCTGCACAATGACCAGGGTTGGGGCCTGAATATTGAAGGGTGTTTCACATTTCAGAAAGACAGGAAGCTAGGAAAAGGTGGTGGGGTAACTCTGTTAATTAAGGATATATTAGTACAGTAGTTGAAATGACCTTAGCTCAAAAGATCAAGATGTAGAATCAGATTGGGTAGAGATAATAAGTAAGGTAAGAAATAGGAAAGGTAAAAGGTCATCCCTGGAGTAGTTTACGGGCTCCCTAACTGTAGTCACACTGTAGGACAGAGTATACAAGAAGAAATAACTGGGGCATATAAAAAGGTACTGCAGTAATCATGGGTGACTCTAATTTTCATGTAGATTGGGCAAATCAGATTGGCAAATGTAGCCTGGAGAACAAGTTTGTGGAGTGTATTCCAGACAACTTCATCGAGCAGTACTCTCTGGAGCCATCTAGGAAGTAGGTTTTTCTAGACCTGGTAATGTGCAATAAGACAGGATTAATTAATAACCTCACGGTAAAGGAGTGATCATAACATGATAGAATTTTATGTTCAGTTTGAAAGGGAGAAGTGTGGGCCTAAGAGTAGCATTTTAAACCTAAATAAAGTCAATTACAAAGGTATGAAGGCAGAGCTGGATAAAATGAATGAAGAAATTAGGTTAAAAGTTAAGACAGTGGGAATGCAGTGGAAGACGTTTAAGGAGATATTTAATAACTCTCAGCAAAAATTTATCCCAGTGAAAACGAAAGACTCTGAGAAGGATGCATTATCTGTGGCTAAGGAAGTCAAAGATTGTATCAACTTGAAAGAAACACTATACAAATCTGCAAAGATTAATGGTAGGTCAGAAGATTGCTGCTTCTTAAAATCTAACCAAAGAATGACTAAAAAAAGCAGAGAAAGAAAGAGTATGAGAGCAAGTTAACTAATACAAAAATATACTTGCAAACCAACAGGTGGAAGGGAGGGAGGAACTTAAAATAATCACCATCACCTGGGAAAAGGAGCTGGGAATATTATTAGACCTAAAGCTGACAAGCCCCCAGGGACCAGATGGCCTGCATCCATCCGAGGGTCTTTAAAAAAAAGTGGCTGCAGAGATAGCAGTTATTGGTTATAATTTTCCAAAATTCTTTAGATTCTGGAAGGGTACCAGCTGATTGGAAAATGGCAAATGTAACACCTTTATTCAAGAAAAGGAGAAAGACAGAAAGCAGGAAACAATAGGCCAGTATGACTAACATCTGTCATTGGGAAACTGCTAGAAACCATTATTGTGGAGGCTATAGCAGGATACTTAGGAAATCACACTGCGACCAGAAAAAGTCATGGCTTTGTGAAAGGGAAATAATGTTTAACTAATTTATTGGAGTTCTTTGAGGAAGCAACAAAGGAACATGGATAAAGAGAAACCTGCATATGGTGTACTTGGATTTCCAAAAAAACATTTGAGAAGATGCCACATCAATGGTTAGCACACAAGAGCACATGGTAGGAGGTAACACTAACATGGATAAAGGATTGGTTAGCCAACAGAAGCAGAGAGTAGGGACAAATGGGTCTTTTTTGGGTTAGCAAGCTGTAACTAGTGAAGTGTCACTAGGATCTGTACTGGGGCCTCAACTATTTACAGTCCATATTAATGACTTGGGTGAAGGGGCTGAAAGTATGGTAGCTAAATTTGCTGATGACACTAAAGATTGGTAGGGAAGTAAATTATCAGGAAGAGATAGACAGTCTGCAATGACAAATAGATAAAGAGTGTGGGCAAAAATTTGTCAAATGGAGAATAATGTGGGAAAATGTGAACGTGTCCGTTTTGGCAGGAAGAATAGAAAAGCAGTCTATTATTTAAATAGAGAGAGTGCAGAACTTGGTAGTACAGAGGGACCTGAGTATCCTGGGACATGATTTACAAAAAGTTAATATGCAGGTACAGCAAGTGATTCAGAAGGCAAGTGGAATGTTGTTGTTTATTGCAAAGGAATGGAATATTCAAGTAGGAAAGTTTTACTGCAGCTGTGCGGGGCCTTGCTGAAACTACATCTGGAGTGGTGTGTGTACAGTTTTGATCTCCTTATTTGAAAAACTTTTATAATAGAGTTAGAAACAGTTCAGAGAAGGTTCCCCCAACTCATTCCTGGGATAAAGGAGTTATTTTATGGAGCAAGGTTGAACAGATTTGGCCTATAGCTACTGGAGTTTAGAAGGAGAGGTGATCTTCTTGAAACATAGAAGATCTTGAGGTAACTTGATAAGGTGGTTTTCGGGATGATGTTTCCTCTTGTGGGGGAGACGAGAACTAGGGACACAGTTTAGGAACAAGAGGTCTCCCTTTTAAGTTAGAGATGAGGAGAATTTTATTCTCTGAGGGTTAGTAGTCCGTGGAATTCTATTCCCAGAGAGCAGTGGAGGCTGGGTCACTGAATTTATTCAAGGTTGAGTTGAATAGACAGATTTTTGATAGACAAGAGATTTGAGGGTTACGGGGTTGGGGGGGTGGAGGGGGGGGCGGAGAGAAGGAACAGGAAGGTGGATCAGCCATGATCCTATTGAGTGTCGGCAAATGGGGAAGGTGGGGGAAGAGGGAGCTGCTCCATTGACACAGACCATAGGAAAAGTGATCCATCCATGGATGGCTCAAGAGGTAAAGGGGAGCATTAGATTAAAGGAAGAGGCTTATAATACTACCAAGGAGGGTGGTTGGTCTGAGGATTGAGAGAGCTTTAGAAATCAGCTAAGATGAACAAAGTTGATTAAGATGGAGAATATAGGATATGAAGGTAAATTAACATGAAATATAAAAACAGATGGGAAGAGATTATGTAAATATGTAAAAAAAGCAGTAAAGTAGCAAAAGTAAATGTGTGTCCCTTAGAAGCTGAGACAAGAGACTGAACTAGATTCAAAGACAGTGCTTGTAACAATGAAATATATTGTCATGTCCCAAAAAACACGAAAGGGATTATAAACTGGTTAAATCAAACCTCCCTTTTTTATTTAAAAAGTGGACTTTGATGAACCAAAAGATGGCTGCTATAGGTCACATGATTTACAAGTTGGCTACAGTTTCTTGAAATTTCCAACAACAATTACAGCACAAAAGCTCAACCCTTATCCTCATGGAATTTCACACCTCTCATTGTGAGGACACATTGCAATCAACAAAAATAGGGACCAACAGGCAATCGGTTTCTCCAACCTGGTCCTATAACAAAAGGAAAGCCATCAAAACTTGTTTTACCTACAGAGGCACTAATTGCCACCATCTAAGGTGAACAATATATTTTGACCAGAGCCAAAGAAACTGCTTGTTAGCTTGCATTAATGGGCAACATCACATGACTTAAGCTTCTGGCCTTTGGAAAGTTTTAATATTACATTTCCAGACTCGCAACTGAGTTTGCTGTTTAAACTCCAGCCTGCAAACATCAAAGCAGGAGTCCAGGCTAACCAACAGTCTGCATCAAGTCTAAGCACCCTCAAACCCTATTTCTCTGGAAGATTCCTGCCATCGCCTGTCGAGCAGACCAAGTCTCTGTATTTCAACCTCATATTGTTGTGACATACTTAATTTTAAAGAAATTCTGCAAAATCCTACTTCAGCTAACTGAACTGTAACTTCTCCTTTAAGGAACCCTCACTGGATTCTAACAGGTGATCTGATATCCATATCTGTGGTGCTTTTTCTTTTAAGTTATTCATAGTTGTAAAACGCCCCTTTCCTGTCTTCTTATTGTGTGCTTAAGTGAGTATGAAGTTGCAACTATTCCCCGGATTTGAATGTGTGAATAAACGTTACTTCTGAGTTAACCCTAAAGAGAGTTTGCTACGAGTCACTTTAAAAATTGACCTCAAAAACAGAGGGTTTGGCGAAACACAGCCTATTTCAAAAATTAAAACACCTCTGCTTACAGGCAGACAGTGAGCAAATAAAGGAGTTCAGTTTTACCTCCCTCCCCTGTCCATATTAATATGCTTTACTTTGTGCAGAGTATAATAACGAGAATTTCATACTTTATTTTACATGGTGAAACAGGTTACTTCAGATTTAAAATCTGGTTCCAGCCAGTTACAACTCTGGACTGATCACATTTGTCATGGTGACCAGTACATGAAACTGCACAAATCGCACCTTAATGGCACTCTCAATGGGAAATGCCGGTCCTAAATGGATTTGGTTTCTGAACTTAGTTCAGAAACCAAGTCACAAAATACAAAATTGTTGGAGCACAGGAGGAGGCCATTCAGCGTATCTCATCTGTGCTGGCTCTCTAAGTGAGCAATTTACCTAGCACCACTCCAAGTCAAATCTGGTTGGTAGCTGAAAGAGCCTGGTTAAGTATCAACTTATTTTGAACGACAGTTCAATGGTCAACAAAATCTGACTACTGAGCCATTAAAGAAAGTCAAAAGAGATTAGCAGCGAGCATCCAAACATCAACAGCTCATTGTATGATGCTGAACATGAACTCTCAATCTGTTTGTTTACATCAAGGAAATGATTACAATATACATCACAGGTTTAATTGCTCAGCTTCAGCTGGAAATCCAAATCCTGGATTTTCCAATCATTCACATAAAACTTGGCATCTGTAAAGTTTACTAAGGGTCAAAAGCTGACTCTCATTAGGGTTCTGTTCTTCATTGAAGAGAAGGGTACATTAACTTCCTAGCGAATGGATTTCAATGTGATGCATTTTTGAGAAAAAAAAGTATTGTGCCAATTCAGTATCTTCGCATCATTTGATTACAACGATTTGTACAAATTGGTCTGACAAAATGGCATTTTCCGCATTCTCTAATGATTGATACAGATGCCTACAGGTTAGCTGTTTAACCATAACATGTTAACCTATACATAGTCCTTTTTTAAAAATATTTGTTCACGGAATGTGGAAATCACAGGCAATGCCAGCAAAAACATCGGCAAGTACCCAAAGCAGAAAATTGCCCAGGTATGCCCTGTCCACAAAAAGGGAGACAAATCCAATCTAACTACTGCTCTATTAGTCTATGTTCAATCATCAGCAATGAATGGTGTCCTGTTAACAGTGCAATCAAGTGGTGCTCACTTGCCAATTACCTGTTCAACTATGCTTGGCTTGGGTTGGGGTCCACCAGGACCACCTGGCTTCAGGCCACTTTACAGCCTTGTTCCAAAAGCTGAATTCCAGAGGCAAGAGTGATTACCCTTGACACCAAAGCAACATTTTTGACTGAGTGTTGCATCAAGGAGCCTCGTAAAATTGAAGTTGATGGGACAATGTGAATGTAGGCTGTGGTGCATATGGAATCCACCTTTTTTGTAGCAAACACAAGACAGTGGCAGGAGCAGAGCCAAAACAGCAATAACGTTTTTGCTTTTTTGTACATTATTTCCTGCCACCGCCTCTTTGTATCCATGGAACACTGGCTAATGCACCCATGATTATATATATCTGGTACAGAATGAATTGGAATCTGACGAAAGGTGTAAATCTCAGCAAATTTCCATCTCTCACAATAGCAGGAATACAACTTCAGATTTAGAATGGAGGCAAAGCAGGACTTGCACAAGTGTACCTGTTACTAGGAGCTATAATGCAAACCCATGTTAACCACTGTTTGCTGCAGTAAACCACGTTGCTGCATCCCCAGGGCACTCTTTTGTAATTAAACATAACATAGCTTAGGCCACATAAAGAAGATATCTCAAGTTAACTTGTTTTCAGCACCAAATTGAAATCTGTACTGGAATGCTGATAGGAAAAAGTAAACCAATACAGCTTCCTTCAAACTTTAGAACTCTTCAGCTTAATGTCTGCATTACAAGAGCCAAGGTTTCCATTACAATGCTGCCTGTGTAACAGCACCTTCTTGTGGGTATTCTTGTGTATGTATGTATCTAATCAAACAAGAATAAACCAGTTTCAGTTGGGTACTTGAAATCCATGTGCATGCACCAGTCTCTCTCTGTCCTGCAAGATATCAAAGTCTGACAATGAGGGGGAATTGTGGATCTTCCCTAGCATTGAGAATACTATTAGCAGTGAAAAATATATTGGGCTGCTCCACATAAGCACTGAAAGATTCTTGGTCATGGCTGTACTCCCCTAGCCATGTGGGTTAGAGAAGCTTCTGACAAGCCAGCTTCATGCTCTCGTCGGGACTTGGAAAAATTTATTAATTTTGCTTCCAATCTCCACCCCTCCATCATTTTCACAAGGTCCATCTCTGACACTTCCCTTCCCTTCCTTGACCTCTCTGTCTCAATCTCTGGTGATAGACTGTCCACCAATATCCATTACAAACCTACTGACTCCCACAGCTACCTCGACCACAGCTCCTCATACCCCGCTTCCTGTAAGGACTCCATCCGATTCTCTCAGTTCCTTCACCTCCGTCGCATCTGTTCTGATGATGCTACCTTCAAAAACAGTTCCTCTGACAAGTCCTCCTTCTTCCTTAACCGAGGTTTTCCACCCACGGTCGTTGACAGGGCCCTCAACCGTGTTCAGCCCATCTCCCGCACATCCTCCCTCATGCCTTCTCCTCCCTCCCAGAAAAATGATAGGATCCCCCTTGTCCTCACTTATCACCCCAACAGCCTCCGCATTCATCCTCCGCCATTTCCGCCAACTCCAGCATGATGCCACCACCAAACACATCTTCCCTTCCCCCCCTCCTATCGGCATTCCCTGGGTACGCTCCCTCCGGGACACCCTGGTCCACTCCTCCATCACCCCCTACTCCTCAACCCCCTCCTATGGCACCACCCCATGCAAAAGATGCAACACCTGCCCCTTCACTTCCTCTCTCCTCACCGTCCAAGGGCCCAAACACTCCTTTCAAGTGAAGCAGCGTTTCACTTGCATTTCCCCCAACTTAGTCTACTGCATTCATTGCTCCCAATGTGGTCTCCTCTACATTGGAGAGACCAAACGTCAACTGGGCGACCGCTTTGCAGAACACGTGCGGTCTGTCCGCAAGAATGACCCAAACCTCCCTGTTGCTTGCCATTTTAACACACCACCCTGCTCTCTTGCCCACATGTCTGTCCTTGGCTTGCTGCATTGTTCCAGTGAAGCCCAACACAAACTGGAGGAACAACACCTCATCTTCCGACTAGGCACTTTACAGCCTTCCGGACTGAATATTGTGTTCAACAACTTTAGGTCTTGAGTACCCTCCTCCATCCCCACACCCTTTCTGTTTCTTCCCCCTTCCTTTTGATTTTTCCAATAAATTATATAGATTTTTCTTTTCCCACCTATTTCCATTATTTTTAAATATTTTAAAATCTTTTATGCTCCCCCCACCCCCACTAGAACAATACTTTGAGTGCCCTACCATCCATTCTTAATTAGCACATTCGTTTAGATAATATCACCAACTTTAACACCTATGTGTTCTTTTGTTCTGTTGTCTGTGACATCTTTTGATGATCTGCTTCTATCACTGCTTGTTTGTCCCTACAACCACACCAACCCCCTCCACTTCTCTCCCCCCACCCAAACCCCACCCCCCACCACACACACACACACACACCTTAAACCAGCTTATATTTCACCCCTTCCTTGGATTCACTCAGTTCTGTTGAAGGGTCATGAGGACTCGAAACGTCAACTCTTTTGTTCTCCGCTGATGCTGCCAGATCTGCTGAGTTTTTCCAGGTAATTCTGTTTCTGTTTTGGATTTCCAGCATCCGCAGTTTTTTTGTTTTTATAATTCAAGTACTGTTGGATGGAGCGCCGGTAAACATGGAGGTCGACAGGAGTGCATTAGTTAGTGTGATTCCTGAATCGCTATACCATGAAAAGTTAAATCAACATCAACTGGAGAAATCATGTATAGAATTACAAAGCTATGGAGGGCAGAATGGGAAGTGTGTCAGTTCCAGTCACATACAAAGAGCGAAGTTGCCCGTCTTTGTGCTGAAGGGTGAAAAACCAACCTTATTAGGAAGACACTGGTTAACAGCATTTAAGTTTAATTGAAACAAGTGTTTTTGTGTTGAAGCAAACTTCACACAGAAATGGATGTGATCGAAAAGTACCCTTAGGTGTTCATCGAAACCAGCAAATCAATTCAACGAAAAAAGGCTAATCTTCAGGCTCAGAGAAACACAAGACCAGTTTACAGCAGGCCTCATCCATAGTGCCCTATGCTCTAACGGGAGAAATTAGAGCAAGAACCAAAAAGACTTGAGACTGAGAACATTTATTCGAAAGTAGAAGAGAGTAAGTGGGTCACTTCCATAGTGCTGTATCAAAATCGGGTGGTAAACATAAATCAGATACTGGGATGTAATTCACCCGATGCTTTGCCAAAAGTGGGGGATCTGTTCACAACGTTGTCAGGGGTCCAGATTTTTTCAAAATTAGATCCAACAAATGCCTATCTGCAACCTGAGTTTAGATGATGAGTCTGACCACTAATACACACATGGGTCTACTTCAGTTCATAGCTGCCATTTGGTGTTTCTTCAACCCCTGGAAGTTTTCAAAGGGAAATGAACCAAATTTTGCAAGGAGTTCAGGGAGTTGTGCACTATTTGGATGACATACATATTTCAGTTTTGAAAAGACAGACCCATGATGACAGGTTCAAAAAGGTGCTCCAACATTTGGAAAAGCATGGAGTTCAAGTGAAGTAACACAAACGTAAAATGTTTCAAAACTCTGTAAAGTATTTGGGTCATGGGTTAGACAAAAGTGGGTTACGTTCTCCCAAGAGTAAGGCTCAAGCAATAAGAAATGTGCCAACACCTTCAGAATATCTCTGAGCTCAGGTCTTTTTTTGGGATTAATGAATTACTACAGTAAATCATACCAAATTTGGCAACTTTATTGCATCCATTGAATGAACCCTTGAGGAAGGGTGTTGCTTTGAAATGGATAAGGGAATGTGAAAAGACATGGTTGATGGTACAATGCTTATACATTACAATGTGTCCAAAAAGATTAAGCTAGCATATGATGCCTCACCATACGGAGTAGGTGTAGTGATCTCTCGTGTTGGATGATGGTGAGGAGCGACCAATTGCATTTGCCTTAGTGCTAATGAGCAAAATTATGCTCAGACAGTATGTGAAGCATCATCTCAGATTTTTGAAGAAAGATTTCATGAATACTTGCATGATCACACTTTCACAATTGAAACTGATCCATTGACAGCTAATTTGAATCCAAAGTCTCCAGTATCCACTTTAGCTGCAGCCTGAATGCAGAGACGGGCTTTGATTTTGTCTGCTGATCAGGACAACATTAAGCTCAGAAAAGCAGAAGATCATGGGAATGCCAACGTGATGTCCAGATTACCTTCCCCATCAGAAGTAGAGCCCAACAGGGAGGATTTATTTTCCTTTTCACACATAAATGAGATGCCAGTCACAAAAGATAACATTGGGAGGAAAACTTATAGGGACCCTGTTTTGGCAAGGGTATATGAACACATCGCAAAGGGTGGCAAACATAGGTACTAGATTTAGAAATCAGGCCATTTTTATGCTTAAGAATAAGTCGTCAATTTATAAAGATTGTGTTATTTGGGGAGCCAGGGTGGTAATTCCTGAAAGGTACAGATCGCAGTTGCTACGTGATCTTCATCAACAACACTCAGCATTGGGCTTGACAAAGAGTCTAGTGAGAAGCTACCTTTGGCGGACAGAGTTAGGTAAGGACATGGAAGACAAAGTGAAACAATGTAGGGCATATCTAGCTGTACAAAAGCTGCCATTGGTACCTTCACAACCATGAAAATGGCCAGCTAGAGTGTAGCAGAGGCTGCACATTGATTTTGCAGAATTTGAAGGGCAACAGCTATTCATTGTGATAGATGGCCATTCGAAGTGGGTTGAGGGCCAAAGAATCGAACAATTAGCAAAACTCGACATTTTGCGTAGTTTGTTTGCTGCTTATGAGTTCCCAGGGGAAATTATGTCAACAACAGGCCTTAGTTTTGTTCCGAAGAGCTTGTAAAATTTATGAAAGTCCACGGGGTAAAACACAAGAGTTCAACCATATCAGGCTGCTTCAAGCAGAGCAGCAGAGTGCACAATACAAATAGTTAAGTGTGCTCTTGTTGATAGTACTAGAAAAAGATTTGAAGAAACCTTCATTGAATCACAAACTGGTAAATTTTTGGTGTATTTACCGTAGTACACCTCACACTACTACCAAAACATCAACTGAATTATTTCTTAGGAGACATCATCTCAATTCCAGGACATCACTGCAGGAGTTCCACAGGATAATGTCCTAGGCCCAACCATCTTCAGCTGCTTCATCAATGATCTTCCTTTCATCATAAGGTCGGAAGTGAGAATGTTCGCTGATGAATGCACAATGTTCAACACCATTCGTGATTCCTCAGATACTGAAGCAGTCTATGCCCAAATGCAATAAGACCTGAACAATATACAGGCTTGGGCTAGTAAATGGCAAGTAACATTCATGCCACACATAGCCAGGCAATAACCATCTCCAACAAGAGAGAATCTTAACCATCGCCCCTTGACATTCCATTCAATGACATTACCATCACTGAATCCTCCACTATCAACATCCTGGGGGCTACCATTTACCAGAAACTGAACTGGACTAGCCATATAAATACTGTGGCTAGAAGAGCAGGTCAGAGGCTAGGAATCCTGCAATGAGGAACTCGCCTCCTGATTCCCCATAGCTTGCCCACCATCTACAAGGCACAAGTCAGGAGTGTGATGAAATACTCCCCACTTGCCTGGATGAGTGCAGCTCCCACAATATTCAAAGAAGCTTGACACCATCCAGGACAAAGCAGCATGCTTGATTAACATCATATCCACAAACATTCACTCCCTCCACCACCAAAGCACAGTAGCAGCAGTGTATACCATCTACAAGATGCGCTACAGGAATTCACCAAGGCTCCTTCAACAGAACCTTCCAAACCCATGACCACTAACATCTAGAAAGACAAGGGCAGCAGATAGATGGATCCACCTGGAAGTTCCCCTCCAAGTCACTCACCATCCTGGCTTGGAAATATATCACTGTTCCTTCATGTCGCTGGGTCAAAATTCTGGAACTCCATTTCTAATAGCACTGTGGGTGTACCTATGCCACATGGACTGCAGCAGTTCAAGAAGGCAGCTCACCACCACCTTCTCAAGGCAACTAGGGATGGGCAATAATGCTGGCCCAGCCAGCGAAACCCACATCACATGAATGAATAAAATAAAAATCTATGTTACATGCACTTGGAAAGATTGGTTTAGCTTACACATGTGACAGGAAGGCAGCATGTTTCTTGGTTATATATGTATTTCAAAATATAAGCACAAAAGTCTTTAACCTAAATTTCCATCTGCAGTATTTTCCCAGAACTATGCAACATTTACATGACCTTCATTTAGTCAAGAATTAAGCAGCTTACACAGATCATTTGTTAAATATGTCGTCTTGCATCAAGCTCGCCACAAATCTAATTGTTGATGCTGTTAAATAGCATTCTTCCGGCCACTTATAAGAATTTAATAATGGGAAAATGTGTGCAGAATATAGCAGAAAACTATCTTCATTTCAAAGTTCAGAGGTTGAGTCAATCCCAGAATGCAGTTCCGTTTTCCAGTCAGTAAGGATCTTAAGGAGGGCATCAAATGGTTCAATTCTTAGTGCCAACTAGATTTCTCCTAATCCATATCAAATTATAACTTATGACTTTATCATAAATGGACAAAACAATTACATTTTCAAAGCCAAAAGTGTTTTGAAGAAATCTGAATTGGGGAAGAGTGGGAGGGATAAACAGGGCAGGGAACGGAATCATTGTTAGAATTGAAATATGCTTTGCTGGATGTGCAAATTAGTTGTTAACGCTTCACTTTGATTAAGAGCTTCACATCATATAAATCTAATACGTAATTAAGTCTTGACAATTTCTCACGCAATTTTGTCAGAAGTAGGATTATCGAGTTCAAAACTAGACAGGTAGCAACGCTCAGTCAGTTTGGAGGCTAAACCAATGCAAAACTAAAACTAGCCCTAACACAAGGATTGAATGTATCAGAATTAATTGCCACTTATTTTAACCACATGCCAAATCATGTCATGTTGTTACAGCTCCTCCCACCACTGTTCCAAGTAGGCTTTGGCTCAAGAGCTGAAGACTTTCAGATCTTCAGGGCTGCATGGCTCTGGTAGTAGAGGACATTCTAGGAGATGTTTCATTGCTTGGGATGCTTCTCCGCAGTCAGTCAACAGAATTCGTTTGGCTGTATCGTTACTTCAACATAGGGCTTTGCAGTGGCCAACACCAGCCCTGAGAGATTGGGGCACAGCCAAAAAGCTCATGTCACACTGACTGGCTGATGGGCGGAATTCCTCTGGGTCATTAGACAACTCATGAGCCCTAACCTGTAGATGTATTGACCAATCAGCAAGGCAGTTGTAGGGGTTACAGTCTAGAAGCTGGACAGCAGTTGCCCCTAAACTTGAGCTTCACAGTTGCTAGCACTTTCTGGACGAGAGGACGATGAGAGTCACTGATTTGCTTTGTCCATTCTATTCTTGATGTAGTTTGCTTCTTTATGGGAAGTGGAGCAATACTAGCAAATACAGATCATCCACCTTAGTAGCTTTCAGGCAGCCAGTATAAGTTCTGCAAGCTGTTTTGAGGGCAAGATCCAACTTCCTGATATGGGGAGAGACTGGGCGTTCAATGATAAACTGCTATTCAACTCGCCCTATTCCCTTTTCTCTCTTTGGTTGTGCTACACTATTAAAAGTCCACAGGAAATGGGGAAATACTGTAAATACTTATGCGAGAACACACCCCAAGAGGCAATCTAGAGTTTGACGACATAACATTCCTGTGCTTTAACCTTCCTGCATACTGCTGTGTATGCAGCTGGAGATTGTGAAGATTTAATGGAAATCTAGTTAACAAAAGGAATAATTTTAAGTACCTATCACAATATAATAATGAATAGAACTTGCACAACAGTTGCTGCTTGAAAAAGTTACAACATTAAATTCAAACATGGATTTTCTAATACTCTATGGAGTAATTTGCAAAAAAATTCATAATACACAAATGGGCAAATAGTACAAATGGAAAATTCAAGGAAAGTGGATTTTGCCAGTAGATCATTAAATTATACAGGCTTTTATCTAGTCAACATTCTATATACGAAACCTGCCATCAAAAATTCTAGCAACTTTATACATAGAGTAATATTGTTAACAGATAAACGGACACAAATATTTGCTAAAACAAAAACAGAATTACCTGGAAAAACTCAGCAGGTCTGGCAGCATCAGCAGAGAAGAAAAAAGTTCACGTTTTGAGTCCTCATGACCCTTCAACAGAACTGAGTGAATATTAGAAGAGGGGTGAAATATAAGCTGGTTTAAGGTGGGGAGGACAGAAGTGGGGGGTGGTGGTGTGGTTGTAAGAACAAGCAAGCAGTGATAGGAGCAGATAATCAAAAGATGTCACAGACAAAGGAACAAAGAAGCGTTGAAAACAAAAATAGAATTACCTGGAAAAACTCAGCAGGTCTGGCAGCATCGGCAGAGAAGAAAAGAGTTGACATTTCGAGTCCTCAAGACCCTTCAACAGAACTGGGTGAATCCAAGGAGAGGGGTGAAATATAAGCTGGTTTAAGTTTGGTGGGGGGGGGTGTTGGGTGGGGGGAGAGAAGTGGAGGGGGGTGGTGTGGTTGTAGGGACAAGCAAGCAGTGATAGGAGCAGATAATCAAAAGATGTCACAGACAAAAGAACACAGAGGTGTTGCATTTCACTTGCATTTCCCCCAACTTAGTCTACTGCAATCGTTGCTCCCAATGTGGTCTCCTCTACATTGGAGAGACCAAACGTCAACTTGGCGACCGCTTTGCAGAACACCTGAGCCTGTCCGCAAGTAAGACCCAAACCTCCCTGTCGCTTGCCATTTTAACACTCCACCCTGCTCTCTTGCTCACATGTCTGTCCTTGGCTTGCTGCATTGTTCCAGTGAAGCCCAATGCAAACTGGAGGAACAGCACCTCATCTTCCGACTAGGCACTTTACAGCCTTCCGGACTGAATACTGAATTCAACAACTTTAGATCTTGAACTCCCTCCTCCATCCCCACCCCCTTTCCGTTTCTTCCCCCTTCCTTTTGTTTTTTCCAATAATTTATATAGATTTTTCTTTTCCCACCTATTTCCATTATTTTTAAATCTTGTATGCCCTGCTAGTCTTTTCATCCCACCCCCTGTCCCTTGAGTGACCTGCCATCCATTCTTAATTAGCACATTCGTTTAGATAATATCACCAACTTCAACACTTCTTTGTTCCTTTGTCTGTGACATCTTTTGATTATCTGCTCCTATCACTGCTTGCTTGTCCCTACAACCACACCACCACCCCCCACTTCTCTCCCCCCAACTTAAACCAGCTTATATTTCACCCGTCTTCTAATATTCACTCAGTTCTGTTGAAGGGTCATGAGGACTCGAAACGTCAACTCTTTTCTTCTCCGCCGATGCTGCCAGACCTGCTGAGTTTTTCCAGGTAATTCTGTTTTTGTTTTGGATTTCCAGCATCCGCAGTTTTTTGTTTTTATACAAATATTTTCTAATCTAGAATAGTACTACCATTCTATTCATCATTCTTCTTAAAACAGGAGCACGGGCACCGGGAGGGGAATAGGAAAGTAATGGGGGAAGAGAAAGGTACTTAAAGTTAGCCCATGCTACAGTAACATGAATGTTTTACAATTCAGTTACCATGTTGAACACTACCAAATTGTTGATCCATCAGCACTATATTCTTACTTTCAGTACTAACTCCTCCACTGCAAGTCTTCAATTGTTGGGCTCGTCTGCACTGCACCTGATCAGTCCTCTGAGAATTCACTGAAACAAATCAGTTTGGAATGCAGTCCTTTTTTGATTGGCACTATAAATCAGTCAACTGTCATGGTGTTCAAATATTCTTTGCTGCTTTTTCACTCCTTCCAATTCTCCTACCTGTGCTTTTGAAGCTGCTGAAAATGGTGTGAAATATTTTAAGTGGCATGATAAGACTTAGTAACTCATTCTTCCTGTCAGATCTGATACCACATCTTTGTTCAATGATGCCCAAAGATTTGGTACTATATATATATCCATAACTCAATTTTATTTACAAAGAAATATCTGACCATTGTATGAGACCTTGATTAACCAGAGGCATCTTGGGAGCTAGCTTCATCTCTGCTTGTACCTTTTTTAAACTCATTACTTAGTGTAAAGTTCAGTTTTTGTGTTACTGGTACCCCACAGCACTAAGGAGGTGGAGAAAAAATGTTACTTCCTTATTCATTGATCTAAGATTATGGACGGAATCGTCCCAGATTTGCACTAAGTGCGGCAGTGGGCAGGTAAAACAACGTTTCACCCACCTGCCGCAATAGTGGGTTTTCACACTGCGTTGCCCCAAACCCACCGCATTAGTTATACATTCCCGGGAAATATGCCGTTTCAATGATGGGTGGGCTCTCATTCGCCCGCCACGCCATTATCTCAGCGCTTCATCACACCGGGCACCATATTTAAAGTCCAGACGTGCGCACACATCTCACTGCTTCCAGCCCAGGGCTACTGCAGGGAAGATGTCCACGGAAGGCAAAAAGACTGCAGCCCCCAGGTTTTGTGATGCGTCTTTGGAATGCCTTTTAAAACCATGGAGGCCTGCTGCGATGTCCTCTACCCCTGCTCTGGCCACAGGATGGGCAGTGGCGTGACCAACCAGGCTTGGAAGGCAGCGGGGGTGCTGATCTGTGCCAATACTGCACAGAAGAAGTTGGCCATCCAATGCAGATAGAGGATGAATGATCTCCTATGTGCAGCCAGGGTATGGCAACCATCTCATCACTCTAAACGTTCATACTCAAGCCCATCACACATTCAGTGGCATCTCACTCACTGCCAGCTCAAGGGACATCACCACCCATTCTCACACACATATGGTCCATCTAGTCTCATTTCCTCTGGAAACTGCCTCCTCAGCCCTCACCATCTTGAGACCACTTGCACAGATCAACATGTGCCCCCACACACCCTGGGTAACCCTCCTTTCTCAGTACAGCCCTCATCCTGCAGCCTCTTCCCTTGCCTGATGCCACTTCTCTCCTTTCACCAAGCAGCCCTAGCTCCTGCAGCCATCAAAAAGCCATCCAAATACGGCTCATCTGGTAGATAGAGACCTGCCGTGAGCCCTCCTAAAAGTGACGTGGTGCTGTCTGTGAAGCCTGGCGCTGATGACTGAGTGCTGACTGAAGCAAGGCAGGCAAACAAATGTCAAAGTCCCGAGCGAATTGCAGCCCACCAGGTACATGTCACTTATGTGTTGTGAAACACACTGGCATGTTTTCCCGCCAACATGGGTGGACAATCATGTGGGGGGATGATTCCAGCGGCATGGCCTAATAACGACATGCGTGAGTATTACAATGAGGTTTCTGACGTCCGATAGCAGGAAACGCGGCCCACCATTGGCGGGCTGAGCTATCGATCGCAAGCTGGTTTCATGCTGCCATGAAACTGATCGTGCCATATTGTCTGCTTACCGCACCGAACACATCCGATGCCAGCAGGCATGGAAGATCCCGACCTACATCTTTTAACCTTGGCTTCCCAATCAATTTCCTACCTATACCACAGGGTTGCTTCGTGTGTCATAGGTGGTAAAATTTAACTGAGTGTCGCTTGGCTGGCTTATATGGTTACTTGTAGCATGCCTCTGAGAAAACTTATGATAATTTTATTTATAATCTGCTTGCCATGTGTTAGAAGAAACATTCAGGTATTTAACTAAAATTTGTTGGAGGCATTGCATGGGAAAATAGTGATTATGGAAAGTGGAATAATTTTGACATTAGTGCTTTATTTTAAGTGATACACTACATATAGAATATGTACAATGCACAGTTTGCATACATCCCATCCGTGAACATTTTATCCAGCCAGCCACTGTTTGGAATTTAGTGCCTGATTTTATCAGACTTCTTAATCTGGGTGGTTTCGGTTTCAGTTTATAAATCAATATGATGTACCTGGGATTAAATCTCTAATGAAATAAATTGGACCAGTAAAAGTGTATTGAAACCTGTACTAAAAGTATAATCAATCATTCAAAATTTCAGAGCATGAAAAACTAGAAAATAAATTGTATCTAATGCTCACAGAATTCCTCAAATCACGACCTGCTGCAAGTCATGCCCTCATATTTTAGTTTTTTAAAGAAATTTGCAACAAAATTGATGAAATGCTGCGTTTACCTGCAACTTAAAATTCAGCGGGCCTAAGCCTCACATAAATACCCATTTTCTCATGCCATAGGCTTATATGCAGACCCTTGATTTCAGAATTGACAGCATTTTGAAATTATAGTTAACTAGGTTCAGTGCATGTAAAGTTGCTTGTCCTCTTCCCAAAGAGAAAGCTGACCTTTAGTTTCATCTTTCCCCTCAAGTTCTAATCTATATAGGCTTGGTGAAGAACTTATTTCCATATGTTTGGCAGTGATGACATCATGTTTCTCTTGCCAGGTGTTCCTGCTCTCCAGCACACCTGACATGACTGGATGTGACCCCCAAAAAAATCATAATGCGATGATTTCTTTTTAACATTAGATCCAAAATTACTTGTCATTTCAAATTTATAATGTGAGCCAATCATGATTAAGACTTTGAGGATCTGCTCATTTAACTCAAAGTACAAAAATGGTGTGTCCTTTTAACTGAGATTAACACCTTCGGTACCTTGACATTCTGCCATCATCATCCTGTCTGTTGCAAATTATATTCCTACAATTCATCCTCAAACGTTATGCACCATTTTCCAATTAAAGACAAATAAATGATCAGTTTCCATATTTCTGCCAATGCCACCTTGATCAAGTAGCAAATAAATGTCAGGATGACCCAGACAAACCATGCAATTCTTCCTTTGCCAAGAAAAGATAAAGTTTCGTATAGAGAAATGGCAGGGATTTCAAGTCCTGCAGCAGGGTATATGAATATATTATTAGGCCACTGGGCCAGAATACAAACAGAACTGCCCATATTTTGCAATTTGCAGTGAACGAACAGTTACACTTGCCCACAAAATGTGAAGATTATTGCACTGAAACTTGCAGCTATTGAAGAGCCAAAATATCCTCTACAGGAGATCAGGGACTTGTGTGAAGAGGGCAAGTAACTGTATTTTTCAACAACCAGATTGAAGAATCTTGACTCAAGGCATGCAAGACTGGCTTTTAACATTCAAAGTGGGTGAGCTGGGATCAGGTCAGATAATAAAATTTTCAAAATTTCAATTAAGTCTCCACCCATTCCAAGGTTTAACAGAGACAGGACAAGGGTCAATCAGCCAACCTGACCCCAGGTGGTGGGCTGGCAATTTAAAAACTTTCATGAGTCTGGCAGTCTCCAACTTAACCTGTTTGAAGTTTAACTATGGTCTTCTCCTGTTTCTAGTCCAAAATCCTTGAACATGCTGCCTCCCAAATAGGTGCCCATCTGTTCCACGTTTGAAAACCTCCAATCAGGTTTCTGTGCTGCAAAGCACCAAAACTGCCCTCAAACTTACAAATAACATCTTACATCATCATGGTAAACTAACCCTCTTTATCCTTTGCAACCTTTCTGCATTTTTGACACAGTTGATCACACCCTCCTCCAGTTGGGTGGGGCTACCCTCTTCCGGTTCCATTCCTATCTATCCAATCCTGCCAGAGAAACACCTACATGCTGCCCATCATTCAAGGGCAACCCATCATGTTCCACATATACGGGGACAATAGCTATCTATATCTCACCTCCACCACCACCTCACTGGACCTCGCCACTGCCTCCAATTTGTCACATTACTTGCCCGACATCCGCTACTGGAAGAGCAAGAATTTCCTCAACTAAAAATATTGGAAGACTGAAGCTATTATTTTCAGTCGCTGCCACAAACTCCATTCCATGGTCACCCACTCCATTACTCATCCTGGCAACTATGCGAGGCTGAACCAGGTAGTTTGCAACCTTGGTGTCCTATTTAACAGAGATGAGTTCCATATCCCATATCTAGCGCATCACTGAGATTGCATACTCATACCTCCCTAAATTCGTCACTCTCCACCCCTGCCATAGCTCATCTGTTGCTGAAATTCACATCCATGCCTTTGTTACCTCCAGAGTCTATTCCAATGCTCTCCTGGCCTCTTCCTATCTTGCACCCTCTGTAAACTTTTGAGCTCATACACAAATCTGCAATCTGCATCCTAATTTTGGCCAGGTCCCATTCATCCATCACCCCTGCGCTTGCTACATTTGCTTCCAATTCAACACCACCTCGCTTTTAAATTCTCATGCTTGTTTTCAAATCCCTTCATGGCCTCACCCTTCCCCTACTCTGTAATCTCCCCCAACTCTCCAAGATCCCTGTACTCCAATTCTGGCCTCATGTGCAATCTGGATTTTAATTGTTCCTGTTGCTGCACCAGTACCTCTGATACGCCCCAAGCATCTTTCCTTGGCCCCCCTTTATTTCTAATCTATATACTCTAGGTGTCAGCATCCGAAAGCACAGCATTAGTTTGCACATGTATGCTGATGACACCCAGCTCTAACTCACCACCACCTCTCTCTACTTCTCCTTACTAAATTAACAGAGCATTTATCTTACGTCTAGTACAGGATGAGCAGAATTTCCTCCAATTAAATATTGGGAAGACTGAAGTCACTGTTTTCGATCTCTGTTCCGAACACCATTCTCTAGCTACCAACACCATCCCTCTCCTTGGCGTCAATCTGAGATTAAGCCAGTCTGTTTGCAACCTTGGTGTCATATCTGATCCCAAGAGGAGCTTCCGACCCTGTATTCATGCTAACATTAAGACCGTTTATTTCCACCTCAGTAACATCGCCCGACTTTGCCACTGTCTCCCTCATCTGCTGCTGAAATCCTCATTTAGGCCTCATCACATCTAGATTACTTCAAGTCTCCCACATTCTACTATCCATAAACTTGAGGCTATCCAAAACTCTATGCCGAATATGCGCCAAGTTCCCCTATCACCCATGCTCTCTAATGTAAATCGACCCCCCAATCAAGCAACATCTTGATTTTAAAATTCTCATCCCAGTTTTCAAATTCCTCCATGGCCTTGCCCCTATCTCTGTAATCTCCCCCCAGCCCCACAACCCCAGAGATATCTGTGCTTCCCTTTTGGCTTTCTGTGCATTTTAATTTAATTGTTCCATCAATGATGACCGGGCCTTCAGTTGCTTATGCCTCAAGCTCTGGAATACCTTTCCTATATCACTCCGCTTCACTTTCCTCTTTCAAGGCGCTGCTTAAAACATATCTCTTCGACCAAGCTTTTGGTCATTTGACCTAATCTCTCCTTAATGTGGTTCAGTGTCATACTTTGTTTTTTAATGCTCCTCTGAAGCACCTTTGGATGTTTTATTATGTTAAAAGTGCTATATAAATAAGTTATTATTGTTTGTCCACAGTTGGTGGCCCTGCCTTCAGCCGCTTAGGCCCCAAGCTCTAGAACTCCCTCCCGATTGGGGTGTGTTTGTCTGTCTCTCTCTAAGATGTTTCTTAAAATTGACCTCTATGATCAAGTTTTTGGCTCAGTTTCAAAATGGAATCAGGAGACTGGTAACAAAGTGGAGAGCAAGCTGGCTACAAAACAGAAAACCGAATAGGGATTAAGGACAGCTCCCTGCATGGAACTGAGGAGAAACTTCTTTACCTATACAATGTGAAATGTGTTACCACAAGTAGTAGACCAAACCAACTAGTTTAGATGCGAACAGGGAGAAGCTAGATAAGCACAGAAGAGAGGAAGAATTAGAAGGGGGTGTCAATGGAGTTCGATAATGAGATTTGGAAGATGGTTCATATAGAACATAAATACCGGTTCAGCCTTTTTTTCGTGCTCAATGTATTATATCTTGTGGTTTGGTTTAAAATTTTGTTCGATAACCCTCTTCTGAAAGCATCTTGAGATATTTTAAGAATATAAGAAATAGCAGCATTCAGCCCCTACAATTTGATCTGCCATTCAATATAATCACAATTATCTTTCACCTTAGCTCTACTTTTCTACCCAATCTCTATACCCCTGAATTCCCTGAGAGATCAAAAATCTATCAGTCTTAAATATACTCATGGATGGATCATCTACAACATTCTGGGGTAGATGATTCCAAAGATTCACAACCCTCAGTGAAGAAATTTCTCCTCATTTCAGTCTTAAATGATTGGCCTCTAATCCTGTTGCTGTGCTCCCAAGTTCTAGAATCCCCAGCTAGAGGAAACAACCTCTCAGTGTCTATCTTGTCAAGCCCCTTCAGAATCTCATATTTTTCAATGAGGTAACTTCCTGTTCTTCTAAACGCCAGAGTATAGGCCCAATCTGCTCAGTCTCTCATCATAAGATAACCCTCTTATCTCAGGAATTAATCGAGTGAATGTTCACCATAAAACTTCCAAGGCAAGTATATACTTCCTTGCACATGGAGACCAACACAACACAGTTCTCCACGTAAAGTCTTAGCAAAGTCCTATACAACTGCAGCAAGATTTCTTTATTTTTGCAGTCCAATTGGCAATTAAGGCCAACATGCCATTTGCTTTCCTAATCACTTGCTGTATCTGCATGCTAACATTTTGTTCCTTAAATGAGTAGACCCAAGTCTCTCTAAACATAAATAATTACAACTTTCACACCTTTTAAATATATTCTATTATTCTATTTATTATGATAAAGGGTTCTATTTAAATGCAAGTTTTTTGTTGTAATATATTTCATGGCTGCCCAGGATATTGTTTATTTATCTCAAAATGTAGACAAATTCTGGGTGCACATCCTATAGAGTTGCCATTGTGCCACAGTGTGCCATAAATAAAAATGATTTATAACTCTAATAAATGCAGTTTTATCTTTAACAGCATGTTGGCCCAAGATATTCTACTATTGGACTTCCTACTCCTTCCCTTTGCAACTGGAGTGCTTCATCTGACCTCTTTAACTATGTTGGCCTTTTAATTCATTTCCAGATAGGCAATACAAGCTGAACACGTCATATACCAAGTACGCTGAATTCTGAAATTACAACCCAATTAAACTATGTAGCAGCTTTATAAATCTACACAAGTAATAACTGTCATTTGTAGTCTTCATCATTTATCAACAGCTTGGAATGCAACAAAACAGTCATACATAAGATGCAATCAACACCGAAAAATAACTTCAATGTCCGATCTAATCAAGGTTCAAAGGGCAATTCTAAAATTTAGTTCTGCCTGTTTGTCACCTGAAATCATAATTATAACTATTATTTTGTATAAGTCACTGAACCAATGCATTGAACATAACTATACTATACCACTAGCCCTCTCCCTTCCCCACCATGCAGTGCAGGGTTGCACTGCCTGCAAGGGTGGTTGAAGGTGCAATAATAACATTCAAAAGAGAATGGATAATTAAAGGGAAAAAATATACAGGGTTATGGAGAAAAAGCAGAAGACTGACTAATTAGATAGCTCTACCAAAGAGGCTTTGAATGATTCAAATGGCCTCCTCCTATGCTATAGCATTCTTTGATGGTGGTCAGTTAATTTCCATAATTGAGACCTGTATAGCTTCTGTACACTTAAGTAGTAGCATAGATGACAACTTTACCTTCAACAAACAATGGAATTCAATAATATCTAACTTAATTTCAAACTGGGAATACAATTTTTCCCTTTCAAATTGCTAAATTAAGGTTTCTGTTTTTAAAAAGTAAGAACTTTAAGATTAAGCAAAAGGAGATAATTAAAATGTTAATGGACAAATAAATAGGGCTAGATTTTGTGGTCAGCACAAAGCAATGGTGCTCACCAGTCTTCGAAGAAAGCTGCTCACAATGATCTAGTGATGTCAATGGTATCAGTTTCCCCTTAACTACAGTTTAACTATGGTACCAAGACAAGGGGATGTCTCGGCATGCAGCAACAGTGGTGGCAGCAAGTAGGCAAACAACCATACTGAAGTATGAACACAGCAAACCAGGAAGTTAAAAGCACTTAATATCCTTCATTTTTAGTTACGTTTTCAGAAAATAAAATAAGTTATAATTGGATTTAGAAGCTAAAAAAAATAAACTTGAAAAAAAACTTGAAAAATATGTTTTAAAACATAATGGAGATTTGATACTCCACAAATGTAAAATTCTCAAGCCCAGTGAGCAGTAACTATGAACTTAGTGTGTAGTTAAAAACCCAGTTATACCTAAGTCAAAGAATAATTTTACCAAGGGTTTGTAAAAAAGGCTTGAAAGAAAGGCTTGCATTTATAGAGTGCTTTTTATGACAACTGGTTTTTGCAGTCAATGAAGTACTTTTGAAGTGTCATCACTATTGTAATATAGGAAAAGAGGCAGTTAATTTGCACTCAATGACAACTTCTGGATTTCCAAGTTATTCTGCACCTCTGCAAACTCTAGAAGTGCTGTCTGTTTCAGTGAAGTAATTACAGCGAATAATGACAGTTTTGCAGTCATTATCATCACAAATTCCGCCCACTGTGAAAATGGTAAATTAAGCATTACAGGAGGAAGTCTTCCAAATTTTGCTTTTTTCTGCAAGAATCTCCACCAAAACGTGCTTACTGCAAACCATAACAACAAATCAAAAGCTATTTGCTCAGGATTTTCATAATGGTTCAGAATTTCTAATGGTGAGTTTAATGCACACACTAATTAGTGTATAAATAACTAGCAATTTGCGGCAAGGAAAAGATATCCCGTGAGTTGTAAATCACCACAAACTTTTGGTTTATGCTGCTTCATTAGCATTATCAAAATGCAAGCTTGCCATCAATCTCCCTGAGAGTTTGAAGATATTCACAGAGTCACAGAAACATTTCGGCGCAGGAGGCCGCCATTTGGCCCAATGTGTCTGCCCCGGCTCTCCGAATGAGCAACTCCCCAGTGCCATTCCCCGCCTTCGCCCAGTAAGCGTGCATTCTTCCTTTTCAGGTAACATTCTAATTCCCTTTTGAATGCTTCAATTGAACCACACACTGAGGCAGTACATTCCAGATCCTAACTGCTCACTGCATGAGAAAAGTTTTCCTCGTTTCACTTTTGTTTCTTTTACTCAATACTTTAAATCTGTGCCCTCTTGTTCTGAATCCTTTCACAAGGGGGAACAGCTGGTTTCTCTCTATTTACTCTGTCCTGACCCCTCATGATTTTGAACACCTATATCAAATTGCTCAGCCTTTTCTTCTTCAAGGAAAATAATCCTAACTTCTCCAATCTATAATTATATTTAATATAATCTATAATATTTCTTCATATAGTATTGTGTAAAAGCACTGCAAAGTTGAAGAAATTAATTCAATTCTGTGATTATGCAAGTCTAAACATAATATTGCTGCCATTGCATGATAAAACAATTTAAATTTGCAGCAGAAAGTTTGGACTGGTAGTTAAATGATGTAAGGGCCTTTTTAATGATGAGATTTATGTTATTGCAATGCCATTCAATTTCACCAAACCAGAACAGAACAATTGAAACTGTGAAGGTCTCATTCCTGCAGGTATTAAATTGTTCATGGTGATTTTAAACTTCTAAAATAAACATTTCTCTTACTCTAGATAAAAACAAAAATAAAAACAAAAAACTGTGGATGCTGGAAATCCAAAACAAAAACAGAATTACCCGGAAAAACTCAGCAGGTCTGGCAGCATCGGCAGACAAGAAAAGAGTCAAATCTTTTCTTCTCCGCCGATGCTGCCAGACCTGCTGAGTTTTTCCAGGTAATTCTGTTTTTGTTTTGGATTTCTCTTACTTTTTCTTTCCATCGGTTTTTTCTCTCAAATCAATTTTTCTTTCTCTTGGAATCTCTATTACTTAAGGTACTGCAAATTACCCTATTTCCTTCCCCATCGTTCGCCTTTATCCTTAAATCTCATTAGTTATAGAGATAGACAGTTGGTCCTGTCATTCACCAGGATTCCAACAACGTTTGGAACAAAAACTGAGATGAAGAATGAGGAAAAAATATCTAATAAACAGGGCACTCTGCAAGATGCCTAGCTCCAGGAAATTTTGGGACAATGTTTCTTAATATAGTATTGTGTAAAAGCACTGCAAAGTTGAAGATATTAATTAAATTCAGTGATTCTGCGATTCTAGAAGTAATACAAGAGCTTCTATCAAACACTCAACAAGTTTTACTAAGGTAGCATGGATTCTTCTGTACTGTATTCTGATACTCAAACAAGTTCTTTTATGGATTCCATAATTAAAGGCTGACAGTAAGGATTCATTTATACAATGTATACCAGAGCCTTCAACCTCATTTTTGTAAACAAAATATATCGGTACATCTTTTGCATTTTTTAGTGCTGCCTGTAATTATCTTGACTCAGCGCATGCAAAGTTAATAATTAACATGAAAGGGAGCAAAATAGCCCATTGGTTGCCTCTTCATGCCAAATTTAACAAAGGATTAGATCCTTTCAGTTTCCTAATGTTACTCTATATTTTAGAAGTGCTGAATGGAAGCAGACTTGGACAGAATTTGAGTAAAATTCAAGTTTTTAAGAACATCAAGTGATGCTCTGATGTTGAGGCAAGTAGGGACAGTGGGAAGAAAAATCCATTCAAGGTATCACTTAAGCAAAATTTCATGGCGTCACATCAAGAGCTGTTCTTTGCAAAACATCTAACCTTAAGCTGCCAATTCCAATGTATAGTAAGGAGAAGCATCAAATATGCCAGTCAAAATACAAGGCAGCTTTAATTGCTTAGGAAGTGGAATATACTTTTCTTTAAATTAAGTTTAGAAAAAGTCGATTTTGGAGACAGCATTTACAATACGTTGAGCCAAAATGAATTCATCTTTACCCCTTCCATTATCCAAATCAATTACTTTCTGCCATGTTTAATATGCCCATTAAATATGTATGAATCACAGGCCAGTTCAGTTACCTAGTCGCATCCAATTCAGTCAAAGGGGCAAATACAGTACAATTTCAATTTGTTACCAAACTATTGGAAGAAATCAGACACTGACTAGAAACAGATTGTTTATACTATAATAAAGGTGTGAGGTTTACTGTACTTGCATCTCTTAGCGATCGAGGATGTGAATGCATAGCTAAGTACAGACAGTGTCTTTCACCACAGAAGAGTGAAGAGTTTCATTCTGGCCCAGTAATCCTAATGAAGATGAGAAAGACTACTTCTGTGGAAGAAACTAGGATGGATTCCACTCTTCAGGAAGTTGCTCCAGCAGAACAATGTTTCTGCCCACCCCTCCAAATCCTCAGAATCAGTTATTTTGAATGAACAGTGGGATTCCTGGTGTCAAGAGGGAGCACTTGCCGACAAGTGGCTACAGAGTACCAGGACAACAAACCAGGCAGTTAGACACAGAGAGCCCCAAGGTCAGCACAGTGGCTGACTTATAAGCCTTAAAAACTGAAATCTACAGAAGACCTAGGGAATCCAGATTGGGAGGAAGGGGTTGCTACAAGTCCATTTTCCCTGCAATGGGGCAGATCTGAAGGCAGTCATTTCTGCTTCCAATGGTCTATTGGCATCTTCCACACAGTGCTATGAAGTGAACAGCAAGAAAATTCCAGAGACCCAGATCCTGCACCCTCAAAACTACTAAATATAATGGGCAGGAAAGGATCAGCCCACAGTGGTTATGGTAGTGAGATGGCACAAAGCTGCACTGCAAAGAAGAGTCCAGCCCATGCAAACTGGGGTTTGAAGTACAGATTTGTACACATATTGAATTACTGAATTAGATGAAAGTTCCTGACTAGCAATGTTCGTGAACACTACTCTTTGTACAAAGGCCATTTTTTGAAGACTGAAGTTAAAAAACTGTAACTGATTGACAATTGAAAATCTCATCTCGCTCAAAACATAATGGATTACAGATTTTTAAAACCTTTTAAGAACAGTAGGCTCATTCCCAGTCTTATGTTTGGATTTGCTCCATAAATACATGCAGAGAAACAACATGCAAGCTTTCCAATGGACTATATGTTCTTAAAATGAGTTTTTAAATTTCACCACTAACTTATCATAAGCAGCAAGTAGCCTCAAACCAATCTACATATAACCTTTAGTTGCACAAATCAACCTGTGCTTATTCCTCCCATATTTATTTCCATCTTTCAAGCTAGAGGCAACCATCCCGCCCCTTCACAAAGAATATACTATTGCAGGGAAATATAAATCAAAATGGGGAAAAACCAATCAAAAATAAAGATCCAAGCCATAAAAGAGCTCATCAATGAAAAAAAACAAAACTGAAGAGCCAAGAAATAAAACAATGATTAGAGTATGGACACCACCTGTTTGGTGGTAGAGGATCATCTGGTTTACGGCAAACTAAACTGCAGATTGCTGGGTTTTCACAGCTATTTGCAACTTATCCAGAAGCAACCAGCCTACTTGTAGAAAATCTGCCAACATGCCAGAGTATATGAAAAGACAGAGATAAAAACAAAAAAAACTGCGGATGCTGGAAATCCAAAACAAAAACAGAATTACCTGGAAAAACTCAACAGGTCTGGCAGCATCGGGGGAGAAGAAAAGAGTTGACGTTTCGAGTCCTCATGACCCTTCCACAGAACTGTGGAACTCACCTGGCACGGGAGAGACCTTCATCGCGTTTCTGCCAGGGAAAGAGCAATGGCTATAACCAGTCAAACCCCTTACCATAGGGTACCTAACACCATCCGAGTCATGGTGAAGGGCAGCGAGCAAGGAACAGGAATGGATAGGACCTTCTTCACCAAGAGGATCCTACTCAAGCTGTGTGGTTTCGAGGCTGCGGAGATCTACTGCCTACAAGATTTCCCCAGCGCTGGTTTCTTTGATGTGACCTTCAAGCAAGTGGCAGCTTGTGTCAAACGCTTGAAGGTGTTTGAGGAAAAGAAAGACCTGCCAGAAATGAAGATCCTGACGGCAGAGCCGCTCTTTGTTCTACCGTTGCATCGTGAACGGGTTGCGACGGTGCATCTGTACAACCCCTACGTCCCTGTCGCTGACGTGCTCACCTTCCTTACCAGGTACTTCAATAAGGTTGGGAGCTGCACTGAAGTTAAAGATAATTTGGGGATCTGGACATGTAAACGCCAGGTTAAGGTAACACTCAAGACCGATGGTAAGGGAGCCGTTTTCCACCCCCCTTCCAGATTCGCTATCGGGGGAAGCTGTGGGTACCTTGTCTACACTGGGCAACCCAAACTTTGTCGCTCATGCGGCAAGTCTGGTCATGTGGCGGCCAACTGCAGCGCCGTCCTCTGCAAGAACTGCAAAAAGGAAGGGCACCAGACAAAAGATTGTAAACAGGCTAAGTGCTGCAACCTGTGTGGCGAGGCAAGTCACCTCTACAAGACCTGCCCCAAACGTTGCCGTACTTATGCACAGGCAGCCGAAGCCAACGAGGGGGAAGCAGAAGAAATGCCTCGTGTCACTCCAACCACCAAGGCCCCCAGGGAGAACAACGGGACAAAGGAGAACACAGAGAGAGACAAGGTGGAGGAAAAGATTGGGGCAACAGACAGCCAATCAACAGCACTGCTCACTGAACCTCCCACTCCTCAGGAGAGCGAATCAACGGAGGAGGAGGAGGCAGCAGTGGGAAAGCAGCAGGGGGAGTGGCAGCTGGTGAAGAGAGCCAAAAGGAAGAAGGGGCTAAAAAGAAACCAAGCCACTTCCCAGACAAGAGTCAAGAGGCGTCTCCTATCCGACACGGATAACAAGAGCAGCAGCTCTTCGGACGAAGAAGTGCCAGGGCAGCGCCAACAGAAGAAGCAGCAAAACGCTAGGGAGTTGGAGGATGAGACACCCAAGCTCCAGAACATTGGAGACAATGAGGAGACCAGCGCACCCCAACTTGGCCCACAACCCAAAGAGGCCAGTGCACCACAACCCCAGGAATCTGGGAGCAGTGAGGCGCTCAGTGCACCCCAGCTCCAGGAAGCCGGGAGCAGCAACGCCCCAGAGGGGGAGAGGATTGGAGAAGCTTCTCCAACAGAGGACATTTCAAACCCCACTCTCTGCACGGATCCCCAGATGCCACTCGAGCAGAACATCTCCAATGGGGAGGCTCAGGACGCTTTCCTCAGCCCATCCCAAGTGAAGCAATTTGAGTACACCACGGGCATGAAGGAACTCTCAGAGACAACAGGTTTGGTAAGAGACTAACTGCTTTAAAATGGGTGTAAAGATTGTATCCATAAATGCGCGTAGCATTAAATCTACTACGCGATGTGTTGCGACCTTGGACTACCCTGCCAAGGTCAAAGCTGACCTGTTGTTTCTGCAGGAGTGTGCGATACCGCACCTCAGCTCCTACAGGCAATGTTCACGATGGTGGTCCCATGGGCCATCGATCTGGTCGGGAGGAAACGACTCTCGTTCCTCCGGCCTGGGGATTCTGCTGCGGGGAGGCAGCTTCACTGTCTCCCAGGTTAAGGAGGTGGTGGGCGGGCGCCTCCTCGTAGCAGACGTAATGTATAAGAATGCTCCAGTCCGGTTAATTAACGTCTACTCCCCGTCACAAGCGGCTGAGCGGCTGGGTGTTTTTCAGCAGCTCCCACTGCTGCTGGCAACCTCCAGGCCGGTCATTCTGGGCGGTGACTTCAACTGCATCATCGATACGGCTGGACTGTCCAGCAGGGCTGACAGCAGATTGGATGCTACATCCAGATCCCTGATGGAAACAGTAAAGGATGCCAAGCTGCACGACGTCTTCAGCAACCCTGCAGACGGAGCGCAGCGTAGATACAGAGATAAAAACAAAAAAACTGCGGATGCTGGAAATCCAAAACAAAAACAGAATTACCTGGAAAAACTCAGCAGGTCTGGCAGCATCGGCGGAGAAGAAAAGAGTTGACGTTTCGAGTCCTCATGACCCTTCGACAGAACTTGAGTTCTGTCGAAGGGTCATGAGGACTCGAAACGTCAACTCTTTTCTTCTCCGCCGATGCTGCCAGACCTGCTGAGTTTTTCCAGGTAATTCTGTTTTTGTTGTGCAGCGTAGATACACCTGGTCGCAGCCTGACGGGTCCGTCTGTTCCAGGATAGATTTCCTGTTTGTGTCCCGTGCATTCACAGTCAGATCCACCGACGTCAAGCCAGTGTTCTTCTCTGACCACTGCCTCCTACTGGCTGACTGTCACTTAGAGAAGGACCAGAGGGTTGGCAGGGGGGCATGGAAGCTAAACGTGCAACTGCTGACCCCAGAGAACATTGAGGAGCTCAAGAGGGATTACAAAGGTTGGAGAACCATGAAACCCCACTTTGAGTCACTGACACACTGGTGGAAAGCGATCAAGGGAAACATCAAGAGATTTTTTGTCCTCAAAGGCACCCAGAAAGCTAGAAAGGAACAGAGGGAAATGTCCCTACTCCAGAAAAACATGCAGAACCTGCTCTGGCTGTGGTGGATGGGGGTCGATATCAAGGAGGAACTCCAAGAGGTGAAGAGCCAGCAAGCCTCGCTCTTTGCCTCGGAGGCCTCCAAGATCATCTTCTGTTCCAGAGTCTGCTCCGTGGAGCAGGATGAGACGTGCTCACGTTTCTTCTTCCAAAAGGTACACAGAGAGAGCTCAGCAGCCTGAAGGAAGAAGACGGCTCAGTAAAGTCATTGCAATCTGACATTTTGAGGATTAGCAAATCCTTCTATGCCGGATTATATGACGTGAAGCCCACAGACAGCACGGCCTCCCAGTCCTTCCTGTCCTCTATCACGGAGGTCTTAGATGACAGTACACGGGAGAGTCTGGACAAAGCGCTAACTCCTGACGAACTGACTGAGGCCCTTGAGTCCTTCGAGAAGAGTAAAACTCCAGGAAGCGACGGCTTGCCGGCGGAGTTGTATTCGGCTCTGTGGGACTGGATCGGCCCAGACCTGCTAGAAGTGTACGAGAGTATGCTCCTGGCCAGCAGTATGTCAGAATCCATGAGGAAAGGCATTATCACCCTCATCTACAAGCACAAGGGGGAAAGGGAGGAAATTAGAAATTGGCAACCCATTTCACTGTTGAATGTGGACTATAAAATTCTGTCCAAGGTCATCGCCAATCGGGTCAAATCCGCTCTGGAATTGGTGATCCACCCTGACCAGACCTGCACTGTGCCAGGCAGGAAGATCTCTGACAGCCTCGTGCTGCTCAGGGAGACGATTGCCTATGTACAGGACAGGGGTGTGGATACCTGCCTCATCAGCCTGGATCAGGAGAAGGCCTTTGACAGAATATCGCACACCTATATGGTGGATGTGCTCTCTAAAATGGGGTTTGGGGAGGGAATTCGCAATTGGATCCAACTGCTCTACACTAACATCAGTAGTGCAGTCTCAATCAATGGGTGGGAATCAGATAGCTTTCCTATTAAATCTGGAGTCAGGCAGGGCTGCCCTCTCTCGCCTGTTCTTTTCGTGTGTTGCACAGAACCCTTTGCTGAGTCCATCAGGAAGGATCCGGGCATAAGAGGAGTGACGATCCCAGGTAGTGGAGGCACTCAGATCAAAGTCTCCCTGTACATGGACGACGTCGCCGTCTTCTGCTCGGATCCGCTGTCGGTGCACAGACTTATCCACATCTGCGACCAGTTCGAACTGGCCTCGGGAGCCAAGGTAAATCGTGGGAAGAGCGAGGCCATGTTCTTTGGGAAATGGGCTGACCGATCCTTTGTCCCCTTCACTGTCAGGGCTGATGGCCTGAAGGTGCTGGGGATATGGTTCGGAGGGACCAGGGCACGCGTTAGAAACTGGAAGGAGCGAGTGTCTATGGTGAAAAGGAAACTGGGCATGTGGGAGCGACGCTCCCTCTCCATTGCGGGTAAGAATCTGGTCATCAGGTGTGAGGCACTCTCGCTGTTGCTGTACGTGGCGCAGGTCTGGCCCATTCCACACTCCTGTGTGGTGCTGATCACCCGAGCCATCTTCCGCTTTATCTGGAGGTCAAAAATGGATTGTGTCCACAGGGACACGATGTACAAGCCTCTAGATAAAGGGGGAAAAAACGTGCCCAACATCGCCCTCATACTGATGGCCACCTTTGTGTGCGGCTGCATCAAGCGGTGCGTAGACCCTCAGTATGCAAACACCAAGTGTCACTACATGCTGAGGTTCTACCTGTCCCCGGTGTTGCGAAGGATGGGTCTGGCCATGATGCCGTGGAACACTCCAAGTAGTTGGACCGTGCCATACCACCTGTCCCTCGTGGGAAAATTTATGCAGAGAAACACCTTCGACCACAAGTCCGTCAGGCAGTGGTCGGCACGTAACGTCTTAAAAGGCCCTGAGGGAAAAGGAGAAGGTGGATCCTGTGGAATGGTTCCCTGAGCAGACTGAAAGTCATTTGGCAGAATGCCTCATCACCAGAACTTTCCAACAAACACCAAGATGTAGCTTGGCTGGTGGTGAGAAAGGCCCTCCCTGTAAGATCCTTCCTACACGCCAGGAGTCTCACCCCCTCTGCACATTGCCCTCGAGGTGGCTGTGGTGGGGAAGAGACCGTTGTTCACCTCCTTGTAGATTGTGTCTTTGCGAAGAAGGTCTGGAGAGAGATGCAGTGGTTTCTGTCGAGATTCATCCCGAGCAGTTCTGTGACAGAGGACTCTGTGCTCTACGGGCTGTTCCCAGGGACACGCACTGAGACAAACATCAACTGCAGTTGGAGGATCATCAACTCGGTAAAAGACGCTCTTTGGTCTGCCCGAAACTTGTTGGTTTTCCAGCGCAAAGAGTTGCAGACTGGCACATTCCAAGGTCCAGGACTACGTGCTGAGGGACACAGTTAAGCTTGGGGCAGCCGCCGCAAAGGTGCAATGGGGAAGGGTCGCTGCCTAAGACCTTTCTGCCACAGTGCACTGGGGGGCTGGGAACTGTAAAGAGCCCCTCAGGCTGTACAGATTAAAATGTATGTCTGCCAATGATTGAAATATTCATTGTTTGTTCTGATACACCTTGTGTTTCATGTTGTAAAAGTTGAACCTGTTTGTATTTTTGTAATGGTGATTTGAAATGCTTCGAAATGTTTTTGAAGATTTATGAATAAAGTATATTTTTGCAAAAAAAAAACAATTTGGATTTTCAAAAAGCAATCACAATAAGCCATCGCACAAGAGCTTATTACTCAAAATTAGAGCTCATGGGATTGGGGGTAATATATTAGCACGGATTGAGGATTGGTTAATGGACAGAAAGCAGAATGTGGGGAAAAAAAACAGGTTATTTTCAGGTTGGCAGGCTGTAGCTGGTGGTGTAAGTTAAGGATCAATGCTGTGACCTCTGCTACTTACAATCTCTATCAGTGATTTAGTTAAGGCAGCTGACTGTAATGTACCCAACCAAGTTTACTGGTGATACAAATTTAGGTATGAAAGCAAGTTGTGAGGAGGACACAAAGATCCTGCAAAGGAATATATAGGTTAATTGAGTGGGCAAGAACATGGCAGATGGAATTTAACACAGAAAGTCATGAAGTTATCAATTTGGTAAAAAAATACAAAATTTTTTTTTTTAAATGGTGAGACACCAGGAAATGTTGGTATTCAGAAGGATCTGGGTGTACTGGTACATGAAGAATCACAGTAAGTTAACCTGCAGGTACAGCAAGCAATAAGGAAAGTAAATGCTATGTTAGTGTTTAATACAAAGAGTTTGGAGTATAAAAGTAAAGATGTCTTACTGTAATTACATAGGGCACTGGTGAGATCACACCTGGAAACTTGTAAACAGTTTTGGTTTCCGCATCCAAGGAACGATGTTCTTGTCTTAGAGGAAGAGTACAATGAAATTTTACTAGATTGCTTCCTGGGACGAGGAGATGGTCCTATGACAGGAGATTAGGTGGACTAGGCCTATATACCCTTGAGTTTAAAAGAATGAGAGATGATCTCATTACAACATATAAAATTCATTTGGAGCTTGACAATTTAGATGCTGAGACAATGGCTGGGGTCTAGAGCTAGGGGTCAGCATCTCAGAATAAGCGGTCAGACATTTTAGGATTGAGGTGAAGAGAAATTTCTTCACTCAAAGGGTTGCCAATCTTCAGAATTCTGTACCCCAGAAAGCTGTGAATGCTTAGTCATTGAGTATATTCAAGACAGAGATCAACAGATTTTTGCGTACTAAGTAAATCCAGGCATATGGAGATAAGGCAGGAAGGTGGAGTTAAGATCAGCCATACTGAATAAGGGGAATGCTAAAAAGACCAGATGATACACTCCTGCTCCTATTTCCAATGTTCTTATGGTTTTAGGATGCTACCTATAAAATGCAACGGGGTAGTGAAATTTTTTTTTTCTCTTCTAATATGGCGGGTGGGTACTTATATCACAGAGTTTATTAAATGAAAAAAGTCCCTTTAAAAACTATTTTTTAAAAGTTACCGTAAGATATCAGCAAATAGATATATGAAAAGCAAAAACTAGGAACACACTTTCCATTACTGATCACTGACTTTATATAATTCATTATAATGGGTGTTACCCAATTCATTTAAATTTTCAGAAGCACTGTCCTATTGCTACTTCCAAAATGTAAATCAAGCAAATTTCCAGAATATCTAATATTACATCCTACAGTATTCATCCTTGACTGGTTGCATTCTTTTCATGGCATTTCTACTTCAGTTGGTGTCTATCCAATATATTCACAGCTCAGGGTACTTTTGTAAAATGCTTATTTCATGAAGCTGTTTGAGCCTCATCAATTTTATACCAACCTCCTCTATTTCACTGCTTGCAAATTAAATTGCATAATTTGCGTATGTACACACTGTCCTTTTTTTAATGCTGTTACGAATGGATAGTGACTTCTCTCAGTCTCTTCTCAGAGGAAACTAGCTCAATACTAAATCTCTCTATTAGATAGGGCAGAGTCCCAAAATTAGCCTTTTTCCAAGCCTTTCCAATGCGCCTTTCTAAGCAAGGTAATCAAAAGTTACTAAAAGATTAAAAATTAAACTTAGAAATGTTTGTTTTTTTATTATTAATCATTCATGGGATGTGGGTGCCATTGGCTAGGCCACCATTTATTGCCCATCCCTAATTGCTCGAAAAGGTGGTGGTGAGCCATCCTTTCGAACCTCTGCAGGCCATGCAATATAGGTACATCCACAGTGCTGTAGGGAAGGGAGTTCCTGGATTTTGAGCAGCAACAGCGAAAGAACGTCGATATAGTTCCAAGTCAGGGTGAGGTGTGGCGTAGAGGGGAACTTGCAGGTGGTGATGTTCTCACTGCAGGAATTCGCCAAGGATCCTTTGACAGCACCTTCCAAACCCACGACCACTACCATCTAGAAGGACAAGGGCAGCAGATAGATGGGAACACCACCACCTGGAAATTCCCCTCCAAGCCACTCACCATCCTGACTTGGAAATATATTGCCTGTCCTTCACTGGCACTGGGTCAAAATCCTTGAACTCCCTTCCTAACAGCACTGTGGGTGAGCCTACGCCTCATGGGCTACACCAGTTCAAAAAAGCAGCTCACCACCACCTTCTCAAGGGCAACTAGGGACGGGCAATAAATGCTGGCCCAGCCAGCGAAGCCCACCTCTTGTGAATGAAGAATTTTTAAAAAACCATGCATCTGCTACTCTTGTCCTTCTAAGTGGTAGAGGCCACCAGTTTGAAGGTGTTATTGAAAAAGCTTTGGTGAGTTCCTGCAGTGCATCTTGTATACAGTACACACTGCTGCCACTGTGCATTGGTGGAGGAGGGGGCAAATTTTAAAGTGGTGGATGGGGTGCCATTCAAGCAGGCTGTTTTCTCCTGGATGTTGTCGAGCTTCTTGACTGTTGTTGGAGCTGCACTCAACCAGGCAAGCAGAGAGTATTCTATCACACTCCCGACTTGAGCCTTGTAGATGGCGGACAGGTTTTGGAGAGTCAGATGAGTTAATCGCCACAGAATTCACAGCCTTTGACCTGCTCTTGTAGCCACAATATTTATATGTATGGTCAAGTTCAGTTTCTGGTCAATGGTAACCCCCAGGATGTTGATAGTAGGGGATTAACTGATGGGAATGCCATTGAATGTCAAGAGGACGTGATTAGATTCATTTTCTTGGACATAATCATTGCCTGGCACTTGTGTAGCCCAAGCCTGAATGTTGACCAGGTCTTGCTGCATATGGGCACGAACTGCAAGTATACACCACTTGAAGCTCTACTACAACCAGTGTTCAACCAATCAAGTTTAACACTACCTCATGTCAGTCGGCAGAATTACTTGATTGTCAATTTCATTAACTATCCTTTAGTTTCTGTGAGAATGAATCTTTGTGGTCCATTACACGATGGTTCAGGCATTGCCTTTGTCAAAGGTTTACTGTGTTTGTGATTGAGTTTGGAGCCAGAAATTGTTTAGTTATACTTGCCATTATAAATAAATTTATTGAACTCGAACTTGAAAAAAAAATGCCTCAAGCCAGGACTTGGAGCAAGATCTAATTTATAAACCCCTGGGAGGATGATCACAGACATACAGCTAGCGATCTTTGCCAACATGCTGAGGGCATCCCTTTTCCTCCTTGTTGTCCTGTACCATTATGGTGCTGTTAACAATCCCAAAAAGCTGGGGTAACGGAATAGCACAGGAGCATATTACTCTAACTGTGTATAGATTAGGACCAACAATAAATGGATTGCTTTGAAAGATGGAAGCTAACTTAGATGAAACAATGCCTATTACCACAGTGAATAAAAGCTGAATTAATTGTGTTTTGTACTAAGAAATATGCCTTGTTAATAAATATTTGAGTTGCAAAAACTTTTGACGTAATGCAGCTATTTGTATTCAATTATCTTCTAGGTCTATCCCAGCAGATATGCAAAAAATAAAAGATTCATTAGAAAAGTGAGTAGTACCAGGACTGAACAGCAAACATTCTTATATTTTTCTAAAAAGTGAGCTAGAACAAGTCCAAATCGTTAATGGAATCTTTGCTGAACAGAAAAAATGAAAAAATAACCAAACATTTAGGTGTAGTCAGCATGGATTTCAGAATGGAAGATCACACTGACCAACCTTATTGAATTTTTTGAGAAAGTAGCAAAGATTAGATTATGATAATGCTGCAGACATAATATACTTCAATTTTCAAAATGTCTTCCACAACACATATTAGACTTATGACTGAGGAACTGGGACTAAAGAACAGAATTAATAGAAAGCAGAGAACAAGGGTTAAATGTATTTACTCAGACTTGTAGAAAGTGAGAAGTCATGTTCCAAATGGATATGTGCTGTGACCACAGCTGTTCAGCATTTAAATAAATAACTTGGTCTCAGAAATCAGAAGTATAACATTAAAGTTTTCAGAGCACAATGTTAGACCAGGCCCCCAGGTTTTTGGTAAGATCCGGCTACGGACCAATAACCTTTTGTTTAAAGTAGACAAAGTTTGAAGTAAAGACACTTGCCCAGTGAATAAAGCCACAAGATTCCATGGGTTTGAACAAACGAAAATAAACTTTACTATGCAAGGTCAGAAAGATAATACAATTTACAATTTCTATCTTATACTCTAACCTTCAGGGTAAATATGCAGTACATGTGAGTTAACAAGCAAACTGTGGTCGAACACACCATGCTGCACAACAAATGGCAGATACTACCAAGACAGAGTCCATGGATTTCTCAACAGTCCACCTAGATATCAGCAAACACTGAGTCAACCATTCTTACTGAAACTCTGTCTATTTCACAAGGAATTCCAGTCTTCGCCTTCAAAGATCTAACCTGGGTATTCTCTCCAAAAGTCATTCCAACTCGGACAGCATCAATGACGGCCCACCTCATGGGGTTTCAATCTCGTCCCAAGATTCTGTTCCCCTGCATTCCTGAGCATGCACTTGAGCACCAACTGACAAGCACAATTTCAGATCTGCAGCTGCACCAAGCAGAACACTGCTGCTCCAAAGGAGTACCTTTATCCCAATGACTTACAGCGTGGAGTCACAAACCTTTGGCTGCTTTCTTCACTTAAAGTTTGCTCTTCGCAGCCCTTTCCTGTTTGGAGTCTATTTCTCTGCTCCTTTCTTATTAACTGAACTGGGATCTTTTCCCGTCACTGTCCCCTTTTTGGGGCTCTTCTTTTGGGACCACTACCTGTCCCCTGCCTTCATTGGCCTTCAATGCTCCCGGTTACCTGACACGAGTTTTCGCACCATTTTTCTTCCTGTACAAGTGCACTGGGTCCAAAGAACGTAAGAATTGTAGAATTCCACATTTGTAGCCCGCTCCCAGTGTGTACATGCACCAAAGCTCCGAGATCCATCAGGAATTGAAGTTCCCAACCTCTGCTCGGAACAAGTACAGTTTTCATAACATTACCAAATTAGGGGTATAGTTAAAACTGAGGTAGACTAACAAAACAAGACGATAAACGTGTACTAATAAAAAGCAAAATACTGCTGGAAATCTGGAAAAAAAAGCAGAAGACGCTGAAAATACTCAGCAGGTCAGGCAACATCTGTGGAAAGAAACAGAGTTAACGTTTCAAGTGAATGACTTCTTGATAAAGTGTCACAAAACTGAAATGTTAACCTTGCTTCTCTCCACAGATGCTGTCTGACCTGCTGAGTATTTTCAGCATTTCCTGTTTTTATTGAAGAATTGGCATGCTAATGGCAAAATAATTTCATTATAGGTAAGTGTAAGGAGGCACCTTTTGGCCTAAGGTGTAAGAAGGCCACAAACTCCTTGGAAAATAAGGGTAGAAGAGCAAAAGGATCTAGGAGTACACATTCATAAATCATTGCTATCGGCAAGAAAAACAGAAAACGCTAAATACTCAGGTCAGACAGTAACAATGGAGAGACAGAGTTAATGTTTCAGGTTATTGACCTTTCGTAAGAACTGGAAGAAGCTAGAGATGTAAGCAAGTGCAGAGGCAGGGAAGGGGAGATAGGTGGAAAGAATATAAGGTCTGTGTTAAGGTTGAAGGTAGGAAGATTAAAGACAGGAAGATTAAATGTCAAAAGCAATGTTGGCGCAAAGCAAAAGGGGTGGCAATGTTACATCTAAAAGATGGATTCAGCCCCAGCCCCACCATAACCCTCGACTCCCTTGCCTAACAAACATCTGTCTTACTCTGCCTTGAATAAATTCAAAGATCCAGTTTCCTCTACTTTCTGGGGAACAGAATTCCACACACCAATGACGCTTTGGGAGAAAAGGTTTCTCCTCATCTATCTTAAAAGGGAGCCCTCTTATTTTTAAACTATGTCCCCTAGTTATAGTCTCCCCTACAAGAGGAAACATCCTCTGGGTATCCACCCTATCAAGTCCCCTCAGGATCTTATATGTTTCCATAAGATCACCTCTCATTCTTCAAAACTCCAACAAGTATAGGCCCAACCTGTTCAACATACGTCATAAGTCCTTCATCCCAGGAATGAGTCCAGTGAAACTCCTCTGAACTGCTTCTAAAGCAATTATATATATTTTTTAAATAAGGAGACCAGTGTGGTCTCAACAAGGCCTTGTACAGCTGCAAGAAAGCTTCCCTACTTTTATATTCCATTCTCTTGCAAAAAAAGACAAAATTTGCTGTACCTGCATGCTAACTTTGTGATTCATGTACCAGGACACCTAGATCCCTTTGTACCACTGAGTTCTGCAATCTTTCTCCATTTAAATAGTACATTTCTTTTCTATTCTGCCTGCCAAAGTGAACAAGTTCACATTTATCCAATTTTGACTCCATCTGCCAAATTTTTGCCTAACCATTTAATCTGTCTATATCCTCTGTAGACTCTCAACCTCTCATGACAGCTTACTTTCCTGCCCATCTTGGCGTTGTTGTCAAATTTAGCTCCAATACATTTGGTCCCTTCATCCAAGTCATTGACATAGTTTGTAAGTAGTTGAGGACTTAGCACAGACCCCTGTGGCACTCCACTAGTTATAGATTGCCAATCCGAAAAAGACCCATTTATCCCTACTCTCTGCTTCCTGTTAGCCAACCAATCCTTTCTCCATGCTAATATGTTACCCCCTACGCCATGTGCTCTTATCTTGTGTAGTAACGTTTCAATGTGGTATTTTATCTAATGTCTTTTGAAAATCCAAGTACACAACATCTATCAGTTATTCTTTATCCACCTTGAATGTTACTTTGTCAAAAAACTCCAACAGGTTTGTTAAATACGATTTCTTTTCATAAAGCCATGTTGGCTCTGCCTGATCAAATCATGATTATGTAAGTATCCTGCTATAACCACCTTAAAAATGGATTATAGCACTTACTCTATGACAGATGTTAGGCTAACAGGCCTATGGTTTAGTTGCCACTTATCAGCTCAAGCCTGAATATTACCCACGTCTTCCTGCATATAGACCCGGCTCCCTAACTCACCATCTCACTGCTGACCCCCCAACTCATGACCTCTGTCGCTCGTTAACCCACCCTTCTCATTGCTCATGACTTACCACCTGCAAGTCGAAGCTGCTACTCCTATCTCCAGAACAGCTGCTCACAGCGAGGGTTCAAGAGAGGCAAGTGGCAAATGGGACAGTCAGCGAACAAGAGGTTCAGAGAGACGAAGGACTGGCTAGAGAAAGCAGCAGAGGTTGCAAGCCTGGAGGGTCAGCAGCAAAAATGTTGGTTAGGGAGCAGGAGAGACCTTGAGCCCGGAGGGCTGGCAGTGAGAGGGGGCGCCAAGGAGCAGCAGAGGCTGCAAACCGGATGGTCACAGCAAGGAGGATGGTCAAGGAGTGGGATGTGGTAAATTGGAGCTTCAGGAAGGAGGATCGGCAGCATGCAGGGTTGGCAGCAAGGAGGCAAGTAGAAAGTTACCATATTTCTTTTACACCTGTATATTTACAGTCATTTTATTTTAAAAGTTATTTCATTTACAAATACAAGAATTTAGCAAAGTAGAATGCTTCAACTCCTGCAGCGACGTCTTGAAACTGAAATGATTGACCTCCAACAATCACAACCATCTTTTTTTGTGCTAGGTGTGACTCCAGTGGGGAGTTTTCTGTCTGATCCCATTTGGCTTCAGTTTTGCTAGGGCTCCTTAATGTCACGCTCAGTCAAATGCTGCCTTGATGTCAAGAACAGTCACTCTCACCTCATCTCTTTAATTTAGCTCTTGTCCACGTTTGGACCAAGGCTGTAATGAGATGGGAGCCGAGTGGCCCTGGTAGAACCCAAACTGGGCATCAGGGGGCAAGTTATTGCTAAGCAAATGTAACTTTATAGCACTGTGAATGACCCTTCCATCATTTGCTGATGCCAGAGTAGATTGATGGGGCGGTAATTGGCCTTTTGGATTTGTCTTGCTCTTTGTGGACAAGACCTACCTGGGCAACTGTCCAATTTGCCAGGTAGATGCCAGTAGCTGTACTGGAACAGCTTGACTAGGAGCACGGCTAGATCTGGAACAAGGTCTTCAGTACTGTTGCTTGAATAGTGTCAGTACCTTTCAGCCATATCTGAATATCACATGGAGTGAATTTACTGAAGACTGGTATCTGTGATGCTGGGGACCTCAGGGGGCAGAGATGGGTCATCCATGCAACACTTTTGATTGAAGATGGCTTCAAATGCTTCAGTCTTATAATTTTGTACTAGTGTTCAAGGATGGGAATGTTTGTGGAACCATCTCCTCCAGTTAGTTGTTTAATTGCCCACAACTATTCACGACTGGATGGGGAAGGGCCGCAGAGCTTAGATCAGTTCTGTTGGTTGTGGGATCACTTAGCTCTGTTTATACCATGCTGCTTCTGCTGTTTGGCAGCTTCACTAGGTTGGCACCTCATTTTTAGCTAAGCTTGGTGCTGCTCTGCCTCCTGCATTCTTGATTGAACTAGGGTTTCTTCCTGAGCTTGGGTGCAATGGTAGAGTAGGGGACATGCCGGGCCATGAAGCTACAGATTGTGGTTGAACACAATTCTGCTTCTCTTTATGGCCCACAGCACTTCTTGGATGCCCAGTTTTGGGTTGCTAGATCTAAAATCCATCGAAATCTATCCCATTTAGTACCTTGGTAGTGTCACACAACGTAATGGAGGGTAACCTCAATATGAAAACAGGACTTTGTCTCCACCTCGACTGTGATGTGATCACTCCTACTATATCATGGACTATCCCCCGCCCACACACACATCCCGCACCCACATCCCCCGTGCACACACACGCACTCTCACTCATTCAACGCACCTTCTTCCCAACTCCGCTCCCCCAACTCACTCACTCACCTGTCCCACTCCCTCTTGCCCCTATTGGTCTAGTTGCCAGTGCCTGCGATGTGAGTTTTATTTATATTCATGGGATATAGGCGTCGCTGGCTGGGCCAGCATTTCTTGCCCATCTCTAATTGCCCTTGAGAACTGAGTGGCTTGCTGGGCCATTTCAGAGGGTATTTAAGAGTCAACCATATTGCTGTGGGTCTGAAGTCACATGTAGGCCAGACCAGGTAAGGACAGCAGATTTTCTTCCCTAAAGGACATTAGTGAACCAGATGGGTTTTTACGACAATCGACAATGGTTTCATGGTCATCACTAGACTTACTGAATTCAAATTTCACCATCAGACTCAGATCCCCAGAGAATTTCCCTGGGTCTCTGGAGTACTAGTCCAGTGACAACATCACTACGCCACTGCCTTTTCAGCTTGGGCTAAAGAGCCCGAACAGGAAACAGACAGGAACAGTAACACAGTAAAGTTTGAAGGCGCCACTCACCTTCCCGGCTCAGCCGCATGGCCTCCCTCTTTTACCCATACTCAGTCAGTGGCTGTTTTACACTTGCCGGCATCCAGATGCTCCAGGCTGGCACCCCAGGCCCACTTGAATACCCTGGTAAAAGTGGCTTCTGATCCTAAAGGGAGTTTGGGCTCACCGGTGAACTCCTCACCCTCCCCCCGCCCCACCCCCACCCCACTTCCTGCTGGCATCATCAATCCAGTGGGTCCAGGATTGCCCAGCTAGCGCCTCCAGACTGGACAGTCTCCTCTCCACAGTCACTATTGCTCCATTGGAGGAAAGCCTGTGATCCTAAACGTGACCTCTGCGAATTTCATCATTGGTTGCAATCCACACTTTGGGAACACCTGGGAATTTATTGCGACATGCCAACTGGCAACTGTGTTACCTTGCATTGGGAGGTCTTGTGGCCTAAGTGGGCCTCATCGCTGCCAGAGCCAGAAGCTCAGGGTTAGAGACCCACTTCAGGACTTGATAGTCACAGATGGTGCATTCATAACACAGCCAAACAAGTTGATTATCAGCCTAAAAATTTTCCTACACGCATATGGCAGGCGATAACAGTGGGAGAGACTCCTGGTCAGCCATGCTTGAAGAAGAGTGGCACCCCTCAAAGCTATAGCTTTTGACTTCAGGCTGGTGACCTGTTTCATAAAAAAATAAGCTATCAACACAGATGAAAGCATATGCTTCGTCTGCCTCATGCGCCTCTAGGTGTGGGAAGAGAATCGAGATCGAGGTTGAGAGTTACCTTGCATTATAACAGTGACGACACTTTAAAAATATTTAATTGGGTTTTGCAAAGCTTGGGGACATTCTTGGGTTGTGAATGGTGCTGCATAACACATTATTTCTTGCTCATTTGATGTTAACTGGAAAAAGTTAAATTTGAAGAAATAATAAGCTTTCAATTTTTGCTAAAATAGCCTACATCCCTCTGCAGATTTAATTATAGAAGTCCTTGAATATAATTAAAATAATTGCCTTCAAAATTGGAGCTTTAATTACTGTAGGTTTTTATGAGTATATGCTCCATGCATAATCTTGTTAAGAGTTTACATTCCTCATTTTAATGAGTTAAATTGCATAGATGGCTTCATTGTTGTAATAAATGTTTTCCGCCATGTGTAGAAGTTTGATATGTCTGTACAGTATGTTGTAGAATTAAATTATGATCACAATTTTACTGCTAAATTTTAAACATTTTGTACTGCATTGACAATCTCTACAGCAAACATTTCAAAGCAGATATTCTACAGCCTTCAATCCTATCACTACTTGCGATTTTTAATATACCATGACATCATGATGACATTTGTGTTCCATTGTATATCACCAGTAACTGATGTGTGTGTTTCACTAGGATATTTTTTGAACCAGAATATAATAAGCTCCTTAATATTATCAGGCAAATTGTCTTGGACCACTTATATGATATCTAATTGTACAGACCGTGAAGCAAATGGATTGCAAGTTTTGGACAGGAAGGAGAATTGGAAAAAATAATTGGTAACTACGGTATGTGCACTTCTCTCTGAAGCCACACAACAGTCAATGTTTGACCCTTTGTTTTATTGCAAATTTTGAAGCTAATAGTTAAAGACAATACCCACCCAATGCCATTGCTTGTTGGGATAGGCTCTGACTCCCCATGACCCTGAACTGGATGAAGCGGTTCTGGAAAAGCGAGTGAGTTACAGCCAATGAAAATCCAACTTTATCTGACAATGCTTACTGCTTCACAAGAAAGTAGTAAGAGTGTGCGTATGTGTGTATATGTGTGTGTGTGGTGGGGGGGTGTACGTAAAATTATTTTTAAATTGTGAATTTGTAGAAAAGAAAAGATGGGGAAAATGTAGAATAACTAGTTAAGAGACAATAGAATGGTGAAAATGTAGGCAAGCAAAATTACTCTGGTCAGTAGATCCTAGTAATGGAGGCATAAGGCCACTGGGAGTGGATGAGATGCAAGTTGGTACTTGGGATGAGGATCCCATATAGGTACATAGCCAGTGAAATAGTGTACCCCTTGGAGTCTGCCCACCTTTTTTCCACCATATCCCTGGGCCGTGGTAGCCCTTTCCAATTTGCCAGATTTTCCATGCTTCCCTTCCTCTCTTTTTTTCTGTTGTAGCTAGTTACACCTGTTCTGGGCCCAACTTTTGTTTCTATTTCACCCCATTTTGCCTTACACCATTATCCCTTTTGGTCATTTAATCACTCCAGTCCTCCACTCACCACAGACCTTGTTTTTTCCCTAGACTTTTTTTCGAGTTCCATACATACTGAAAATCTATTCATTTTATGAGCAAGATCATCTTCCACTTGTTGCTGAGAGTTCTGATCAAAAGTCATGGAGCTGAAACATTGGGCCAGATTTTAGCTCACTCAAAACCTATTCACTAACAGAGATAAAAATGGACCTATTAACTCTGTTTCTCACTGCACAGATGCTGTCTAGCCAACTGCTTTCAACATTGTTTTTATCTTGAGCAAAATGGGTTTTTTAAAATTGATATTTGAGGAAATCATGATTCTTGTCTATGTTGGTAACTTCACAAATATCTGTGTTACAGAACTGCTCAAAATTATGTGAGCAATGTTGTCTGGGAGGCCCTGTGCAGTGGAATCTTTTAGTCGGGGTGGGGGGGGGCAGGGGCTGGATTCCATAGCACTGGAGGAATTGAAAAAGAATTATGCATGTGTGAACTTGCATTGCACAGCTTTTGAGAAGTAGTTTCAATCCTTCGAGCACCAAGCCTTCAACATCAGCTAAGATAAACCGAAATGATACCTGGCACAAGCATGCTAAGTTACTTAATCTAACAACACCCAGAAAAAAAGGCAACCTGTGCCTCCAGTCGTGCTTGCATTATCAGAAAAGAGTGATGCCCAAGAGATGGGCTTCCCTCATGCTTCTACAGGTCTTGACAGATCTGGGACAGAAGTGTTGCATTTACTTTACTGACTATAAAAACACCCTGATTCACATTGACAACGTGTTAATGTGAATGCGCTGTTATTTGTTTAAACTGTGCAGTGTATGAGCTGAAAATGTGGAGGTTGTCATTTTTCCTGGACTTGCTGAGTTAAGAAAGTTAATGATTTACAAGATTCTTACTTTAAATATTGCACTATTATATTTGGGATGTTTGGCACAATCCCAGTTGATAGGCGCAACATTTATTTCCTGTTTCCAGGGATTTTTTTGTTCATGTAAGTCTGTACATGTCGGTGTGAAAAACATTAGTGTATGGAATGTTGTTCCTTGCATACTGCTCAAGCCAGAAACAATGAAGGTCCCTTGATCTTGCCTGCAAATCATCCAGGCCCAAATTTGTTGAATTAGTCCTATACATTTTGTAAACATTAACAATTAGTTTCATTAGAAGATAAGCAGGAGGTGATACTGCTCTCAGGTCTGCTCTGCCATTAAATACAATCATAGCTGAACTTCTACATTAACTTCACTTTTCTGTCCTATCCCAATATCCTTTGGTGCCTAAATATCTCATATTCATCTCGATTGATCGACGGCCCTCTTGGGTAGAGAGCTCAAAAATTCACAACCTGTAGGTGGAAAAATTTTTCCTCCGCCTTGGGATATGGGATTGGCCTTGAGATACAACCCCTAATTCTAGACTATCTAGCCAGGAGTAACAGCCTCTTAACAACTACCCTGTCAACCCAGCTTAAATATGTTCTTCAATGAATCACCCAGTGGGGTCATAGTTGATTCAATTAACAGCTTTTCTTGCTAACCCTTGGACTGGGAAGGGGTCAGACATCAAGTCTTCAACTTGCTGGGCAACAAGGGATAAATAAGACCCCAAAATGAATAAGAGTTCATTTAAAAAGTTGAGAGAGAGAGAGACAAGGGGTTAGGCATGACTACATTAAGGAGCGAGCCTGCCAGGCTCAGAACAAGCTTTGCTCTGATTCAGGGATAGGGCTGGCAAAATAAAAATATCTTTCTGCTCTCAAACAATCTGGCATCTTATTTTTAATTACAAGATGGAACTGAAATTATGGTAAATAATGAGAGATCTGGAATAACTTGTTACTCTGTATATGCACTTCATGACTTAAAATAAGGTAATATTGATTCAGTGCCTGGTCTGAACTTACTAAAGTTTTAATCAGTTCATTTTTGAGAAGATATGCCCCAAGATACACCACTAAATGGCAAAATATTGAGCTGTACAAGTGTACTGCTGAAAATAAGGGGCACAAAATCTTTCTGCAGCAGAGATCAGCAAAGCAGAAATATTTTAGGGTGGACCTGCAATTTGTAATGCCCTGCCTTTTAATTGTTTTGAGTTATTGGATTTAACAGAATCTCTGAATTGTTACAGCACAGTCGCGACTGCACTGGCTCTCCGATTGAGCATTTCACCTAGTGCCATTCCCCGGCCTGCTCCCCATAACCCTGCACGTTCTTCCTTTTCACATAACAATCCAATTCCCTCTTGAATGCCTCGATTGAACCTGCCTCCACACACTCAGGTAGTGCATTACAGATCTTAACCATGTGCTGCATGACAAAGTTTTGCATTTTGGCTCCAATGCTTCTTTTGCCAATTACATTAAATCTGCACCCTTCACCAGGGGAACAGCTTTTTCTTATCCACAGAGATAAAAACAAAAACAAAAAAACTGCGGATGCTGGAAATCCAAAACAAAAACAGAATTACCTGGAAAAACTCAGCAGGTCTGGCAGCATCGGCGGAGAAGAAAAGAGTTGACGTTTCGAGTCCTCGTGACCCTTCGACAGAACTTGAGTTCGAGTCCAAGAAAGAGTTGAAATATAAGCTGGTTTAAGGTGTGTGTGTGGGGGGCGGAGAGATAGAGAGACAGAGAGGTGGAGGGGGGGGGGGTGTATTTCTTCCAATAAATTATAAAGATTTTCCTTTTCCCACCTATTTCCATTATATAAAAAAAACCCACTAGAGCTATACCTTGAGTGCCCTACCATCCATTCTTAATTAGCACATTCGTTTAGATAATATCACCAACTTTAACTTTAACACCTATGTGTTCTATTGTACTATTGTCGTTGACATCTTTTGATGATCTGCTTCTATCACTGCTTGTTTGTCCCTACAACCACACCCCCCCACTCCACCTCTCTGTCTCTCTATCTCTCCGCCCCCCCACACACACACACATTAAACCAGCTTATATTTCAACTCTTTCTTGGACTCGAACTCAAGTTCTGTCGAAGGGTCATGAGGACTCGAAACGTCAACTCTTTTCTTCTCCGCCAATGCTGCCAGACCTGCTGAGTTTTTCCAGGTAATTCTGTTTTTGTTTTTTCTTATCCACTCTGTCCAGACCCTTCATGATTTTGAATACCTCTATCAAATTCCTCTCAACCTTCTCCAAGGAAAACAATCCCAACTTCTCCCATCTATCCACATAACTGAAGCTCTTTATCCCCGAAACCATTCTTGTGAATCTTTTCTGCACCCTAATATCATCACATCTTTCCTGAAGTGTCACCCAGAACTGGATGCTATACTCCAGTTGAGACCGAACCAATGTTTGATACAAGTTGAACATATCCTCCTTGCTCTTGCACTCTTCAATATTTTGGGTAGACATTACCCTACACTCTCCAGGTTGAATTGCAGTTGCCATTTTTCTGAGTAACCACTGAGTCCATTGATATTTCCTTGCAGTTGACAGTTTCCTTCCTCACTGTACACATGACCAATTTTCGTATCATCTGCAAACTTAATCATGCCCTCTACATTTAAGTATAAATCATTGATATCCATCACAAACAGCAAGGAACCCAAATCCTGATGGAAGCCGATCCTATGAATAATTTTTAAAGGGAGTTGGACAAGTTCTTAAGAATGAGGAACGTGCTGGGTTACAAACAAAACAATGTACATGTGGGACCAAGTTCAACTGCTCTTTCAAAGAGCCAGCACATGCACGATGGCTGAAGGGCTTCCTTCTGTTCTGTAAGTTTCTATGATGATAAGTGAAGGTGGGTGAGGACAGTGCAATGCACTCCAGTCATAGAACCACTATTGTTTTTGATGTATCTTAATGACTTGGACTTCTGGTTGCAGGACAAAATTTTGAAATTTGTAGATGTCTTTAAACCTGGAAGTGTAGTAAAGACTGGGCAAGCTGGTGATAAATTTCAAGATGACATAGATAGGCTAATGGAAAGAGTAGACAAATAGCAGATGAAATTCAACCCAGAAAAGTGTGAGGTGATGCATTTTGGTAAAGAGAATGAAAAGAGGCAATATATGCTAAATGGTACCATTTTAAAGGGAATGCAAGAAGAGAAAGGCCTGGGAGTGTTTGTGCATTTTTGAAGACGGCAGGGCAGGTTAACAAAGCAGTTAATAAAATACATGGGATCCTGTAATTTTAAATAGACACAGAGCGCAAAAGCTAGTAAGTTATGTTAAATCTATATAAAACACTAGTTCAGGCCCAGCTGGAGTATTAAGTCTAATTCTGAGCACTACATTTTAGGAAGGATGAGAAGGCCTTGGAGAGGGTACAGAAAAGGTTTACTAGAATGGTTCCAGTAATGAGCAATTAGTTACATAGATAGACTAGAGAAACTGGGGTTGCTCTCCTCAGAAGAGGAAATTTGATAGAGATGTTTAAAATCATGAGGGGCTTGATAGAGTAAATAAAGGTAATTTTTTCCCACAATTGCTGGAGGATCAATAATCAAAGGGTACAAATTTAAGGTGAATGGCAAAAGATTCGGGGGGGCCTGAGAGAAAAGTTCTTACACAAATCAGTGGTTAGGGTTCGGAATGCACTGACTGATAGTATAGTATAGCAGACACAGATTCAACTTAAGCCTTCAAAAAGGAATTGGATAAATACTCGCAGGGCTATTGGAAAAGAGCAAAGGAGTGAGATTGGCTGGATTGCTGGCAGAATGGCGTCCTTCACAGTGCTGTACTATCCTTTGCTTTTATAGGTCCTGTTGTATTTGATGAGCATGTAGGTTGTTACGCCTTCTACCTTTGTTAACTTATATGGCTTTAAACTTAAACAAGTACAAGTAAGTAACCAGCCATCATCTATAAGGCACAAGTCAGGAGTGTAATGGAACACTCTCCACTTGCCTGGATGAGTACAGCTCCAATAACACTCAAGAAGCTCGGCATCAAGACAAAGTAGCCTGCTCAATTGGCATCCTATTCACCACCTTAAATATTCACTCTGCTACTTGTGCATGGTGGAAGCAGTGTGTCCCATCTGCAAGATTCACTGCAGCAACTTGCCAAGATTCCTTCAAAAGCACCTTCCAAACCTGCGATCTCTAACATTCAGAAGGACAAGGTCCGTAGGTACGTGGGAAAACCACCACCTGCCTGTTCCCCTCCAAGCCACACACCATCCCGACTTGGGACTATAACACCATTCCTTCACTATCACTGGGTCAAAAACCTGAAAATCCCTTCCAAATAGTTCTGTGGGTTTACCTACACCAGATGGACTGCAGTGGTTCAATAAGGCTGTTCACCACCACCTTCTTGAGGAAATTAGGGATGGATAATAAATGCTGGCCTTGCTCACAGCCCAAGAACAAATTCTTAAAAACACTCAATTGTTGCTATTTACAGTAGCAATCCTATCTAACTTTTGAGAAAAATGAAAAGGATAACAGCGTCAACGTAAACCTTTCTAAACTTTTATAGTGGCATTGCTTAAATTTGTGCTTTGAAGTTTTGAAACTCTTTGGATTTTCGAAGTAATCTACTCTAAAATTCTCAATGACATGCATGCAAGCAGAAAAGTTCTGTTTAGGCAAAGAATTAGCAGGAATTCCTGGATATGAATAATTAGTCAGTGACAAAGTGAACCCAAACATATTTTTACTGTTTAAGTTTAATGTTTCCTGTCATAAGTCTGTAACCAATAAAACTTGGAACATTATATTGAAATTACGTGGTGCAACAATTTGAATTGTACTTTAAACTGCATATGTACTATCACTAGATTTTAGGAGCACCCAGGAGTAAGCTGATGGAAATACTGCATTTTTGTCATCCAGACAAACACCACCTTTCAAAGCAATTCACTAGCGCTCCTGATGTGAGGCTCCTGTTTTTATATGCCTTATAGCACTGTTGCTTTGTGGTAGTTTTGCAATGCTGGTGTAAGATTTAATCTTACAAAATCCTGGTGTCGTAGACCCCTCAATGCAATTCATTAATGCATCATACAACACAGATCCTAATTATTGAAAGGCACTGGAAACTAATTACTTTTCCTTTTTCCCGCCAGTATTTTACATTGAAAAAAATTGAATATTCAGCTGTTTACAATACCCAGCAGAATGAGATCCACCCTGCAATTGCACTGTCACCTTTTGCATTGCATAACTGCAAGTGTACAGTATAATGCTGTATTTTTCTTAAGTCACAGCCTGGTGGTTTTGCACCCCCATATTTGCATATTGACTACAGAATAATCAAAGCCTGCATGATTATTTGACTATTAATAATATAGCTAACTATTTCATTCATTTATATTATTAGAAGTGTTATCAGCTGTTAGAGTCAATTAAGCAGAACTTCAAGCATGTGCGGAGCTCAACTTTCCCTCCTACAATCACACATTCAACAGGAGTTTCAAATGGCCAGTCTAAGCACCACAATCAATTTACACCATTGTTAAAGATCCACCTAACATTCTGTAACTTGATGTTGAGTAACTGCAATTGTTTCACTCCTGTTGTAAATCATTGCAACAATAGTACACTTTGAATCTGTTGTGGATCTTTACAACACTGACTCTCTTGCCAATTGGAAATTTGTGTGGTTTTGTTATCGAGAGCATTTTTGTGCTGTGCACCACTTTAGAATAAAGAGTGGACAGTGATGGGTTCCCCGGCTGTCTTCAAAGCTGCTGTGAACTGGTTGCAAGGCAGTGCGAGAGAATCAACTGCAGTTGACATTCTCTGAGTGCGAATTATTTGGCCCTGATCTGCAAACCATTCCCTCAATAGAATGAAAATCAGGATCTGAGCAACTGAGTTTGAGCAGTTGTGAATTCAAGCTGAACAAGCTATGGAGTATGTCAGAGCTTTAGTGATGTGAGCCTATATTTTTTTATTTACTTCCAAAATGTTGAATAGTGCAGACGTAGATTTTGTAGAATATTTCACTCCTACTGCACACCATGTTGTATTCCTTTGGTAGAGGACTTACTTGGTTTCCCAGATGAAAACAGTTTTTGTCAAAACCTGTACTTCAAAGTATTTATATTCTTTGGTACCTGCGATTAATTTATGTCCTTGAGTGTGAAAAGGAGAAAAAGCTTTAAAAATCATAGCTCTAACATCACATCTAAGTGGTTCCAAACCCTTGAGAACTGGGTTTATTATTTTAATTAGTATTTTACTGCAACATTGGGAGTACTTCCGAATAGTTTCTCATTATTGTATACAACAGCATTCAATACTCTTGTCATTTACTTGATGTCCCCAAAAATGCATGCTTCCAATCATATCTACACAAAAATGTAAGGGATCAGGTTGCATACACAACTGTGTTTAATACTGTTACTTGATGTTGTAGTACGTAGTATATTGTAAAATAAAAGCACTGCAAAATGTTTCTGTTGAATTAAATTAAAATTGATCAAGATAGCCTGTAGATATTAATATTGAATACTTGTAGGCATTCTGTTACAACCACTACATTAGCAAGTCTACCATTTTCACTACAACGGTATGGGGGGTACCCATATGTGAGAATTAGGAAGACTGGAATTTGAAAAGAATCAGAGGATGTAATCCTCATCCTTTTGAGATGCCTCACCTGCTTGAGTGGGGCTTTAATTAAGGAACTAATGTTAAAAAGGAACTTTTCTGGAAAATGCTTTTGTGATCAACAGTATTCTCCTTGCACCTTATAGTTTAGAATCACTTAACTAGTGCATTTAAGCTGCTGCCACAACAGAACCAAATTTGGATGAAATGAGTCAATACTGTATTAAATAACATCACATCACTTAAGTGTACTTATTTAGTGCCCTAATTTACAATTGTATTTGTGGAATTGTGCATTTTGTTTTGGAAAAACTGGAGTATCTAGCGAATGTGGACTCACTTCAACTAGTCAGGTACACTGAACAGATATTTACTGACTTGTGGAGACCTGGGTAGTTGGTCCCAAACATTTATGGTGTATTATGCTGGTACCAACCTAGTGTGAACGTGCAGTCCAGCGACCTCTGATAGGGAACATAATTGAAACACTTCTGGGGCACTAATTCCAGATGAAGCAATATAATATTGCAGTGCACCACTAATTTAGCACTGGATTTATTCTAACGCCAGTACAAATCTGGTACCAGGTTAGTGGTATAAACTGCCTAAATGTTCATCTCCCAACCATTTCAACCTGTAGTTCTCTTTCCCCTCCTTTTCAATCATGCCAAATATAAATCTGTGCTGAAAATTCAGCTGAACACCATTTAGTCTCTGGGTTCATTGAAAGGTTAGAAACTGACTCCATTTGTTCACCTGGTAACTCCCAGCCGGAGTTTCAATCCTGTTCTGAGTAAGTTGTTGTCAGAACTCTTTTGAATTTGTTTCCTTGCAAATTTAAATTGTATATACTTCAGGTACACATTGTTGTGAAATCAATAAACTACGTACCTTTTGAGAGAGACTGTATTTACTTTGTGCGTGCAATGATGGCCAGCATAAGATCACATCATTATTTTGGCTGAAAATTATATTTGTTTAATTCATCTCAAGAGAATGCAGTGGTACTGTTTGTGTGTTACCATAAATCTTCAATTGGGGGAAAAAATATAATCTAAATTATATACATGGTTTTAGTTTTTCCTAGATGTCACTAAAAGGACTTACAAATCAATTTTGTATGGAATATTGATCCCATGCCTATTCTTTTGTTGAGCAAATTTTGACAAACAACTTGGCTGAATGCACCTGGGTTATCCTTTCACTGAGTAGGAAAGATTTCATTGGTGCTGTGGCAGCATCAGTGCCCATGTGTAAAGGGTATCAATACTATCAGTAAATAGAATATTGATGAGTCTTGTTTTCTTGGCTGCAATCTTAGTTTCTGTACTTAATCCTCAAAATTCACTCCTAGATTCTGTATATTTTGGTATAGTCTTACTTGAATTAGAAATAATATTAGGTTATTTACTGTAGGTCTCTTCTTTTTTTTTGCAAGAAGTTCCATTTTTACCTACAAGGTTCCTGACTTCCCTGCCTTTGAGTTTTTCTTATACTTTGTGCTCCTGAGAATTTTTTTTTAAATATGTGTGCATATTCTCATTTAATTATGTGGTTTCTGTTGGTCAAACACTGTGGATGTAGCTTACAAGATTTTGTATAATGTAATAAGAAATAGGAGTAGGCCTTTTGGCCCATCAAGCCTGCCCATTTTGGCCCATTCAATAAGATCCTGATTGAATTGCATCAGCTTTGCTTTCATCCATAATCCCCATATCCCTTGATTCCATTACAGCCCAAAAATCTATCAATCTCAGTCTTGTATATACTCATCAACTGAGTATCTGCAGCCCTTTAAGGTAGAGAATTCCAAAAATTCACAATGGGGAGGAGCAGGTGATGAAATCTTTTAAATGAGCAGTGTCTTGAGGCGTTTTTTCCGTGTGTGTTTTTGTATTACATACAGTTCAACTACAGTTATAGAAACTGTAAAATTGTGCCCACAGTTGAGTAATCGCTCAACACGGTCAACCCATCATTATGGTACATATAATATTTAAGTCTCCAGAAATTGAGACTTTTGGGGGTTACTGAGTAATTCCACTTCATACATTCTTACACATAACATCAAGGGCTGCTTAATTCAACAACAGTGTTCAGTTATGTAAGCAACTGATTGGTTTTATCTTCCTGACTGTGAAATAGATGTTCTATGGCTGCTAAAAACAAAAAAACTGCGGATGCTGGAAATCCAAAACAAAAACAGAATTACCTGGAAAAACTCAGCAGGTCTGGCAGCATCGGCGGAGAAGAAAAGAGTTGACGTTTCGAGTCCTCATGACCCTTCGACAGAACTCAAGTTCTGTCGAAGGGTCATGAGGACTCGAAACATCAACTCTTTTCTTCTCCGCCGATGCTGCCAGACCTGCTGAGTTTTTCCAGGTAATTCTGTTTTTCTATGGCTGCTGCCTTGTTATCAAACATCATTTATGCATTTTTACAAGTATAGCTGTTGGTTAAACAAGCACATAGCTGCAATGACTTCAACTTGAAAGGTAATTGAAAATAATACCTTTTCTGTCACTTCAAGTATTTTTAGGACTTTAATGCCATGTACTTGCCATAGCTTAAGCTAACTGTGTTAAATGAGCACGAAAATAGTACACAAAGAAGAATTCTGATGTCAGTGAATTTTTTGTGCAATCTGACAGCTAAATAAGTGTACTCCAAGTATTCAAAACAGTGCTACCTGGAACAGTTAAAGTAGCCTAGCATTTTTTAAAAACTTATTCACAGGATGTTGGCTTCACTGGCTGGGCCAGCATTTATTGCCCATCCCTAATTACCCTTGAGAAGGTGGTAGTGAGCTGCCTTCTTGAACCCACAGTTAGGAAGGGAGTTCCAGAATTTGGACCCAGCAAATCCTGGATGGGCAAAAAATGCTGGCCCAGCCAGCAAAGCCCGCATCCCGTGAATGAATCAAAATAAATAAATATACTGCTAGGCTACTTTAACTCTTCCAGGTGACACTGTTCTGAACAAATGTTCTAAACACTGGTTCTGAATAAATGCTGTGCAATACAATGTTTTTACTCTGACCAATCTAGAATAAGAAAGGCTCATTCTTCCCAACGGTATATATCATTCTATAGTGGACACAAATCTGCTCAAAAGGTATCTGGCTCCCTTTTTAAATACAGAACTTACAGAATACTGAAAGGCCTGGATAGAGTGGACGTGGGGAAGATGTTTCCATTAGTAGGTGAGACTAGGACCCGAGGGCACAGCCTCAGAGTAAAGGGAAGACCTTTTAGAACAGAGATGAGGAGAAACTTCTTTAGCCAGAGAGTGGTGAATCTATGGAATTCATTGCCACAGAAAGCTGTGGAGGACAGGTCATTGAGTGTATTTAAGACCAAGATAGATAGGTTCTTGATAAGGGGATCAAAGATTATGGGGAGAAGGGGGTTGAGAAACTTATCAGCCATGATTGAATGGCAGAGCAGACTCGATGGGCTGATTGGCCTAATTTCTGCTCCTATGTCTTATGGTCTTAAAGGTTTCAGTTTATTCAACTATCTGTTCCGCAAATTTGTTTCACATGTTGACTATCCTTTGGGATTGTTTTTATCTCTTAACTTCATCCAAGGCTTGTGAATTTTCTATGTGTCCTCGATGCTGAACTGACTGTCCACGTTAAATAGCTTGTTGATTGTCCAAAATCAACTGGGATACTGGGCAGTTGTCAACTGGTCAGGAAACCAGGAAGGTGAAGAAAATAACATGGGACTTTGTTTCATTTAAAACTAGTTCCTGCACTGGAGGAAAATGACCAATTTCCAGCTTTGGTAATACCTCTTAACTGGAGGTCTAAAAACCACAGAAGCCAGGAGGTCCTTAGGTGAAACAGTCATAGGGCTTTTGATTTCATTTGAGGTGCTAATGGTGTGGAACTTCATTAACTCCTTTGATGAGAAATAATAATGCATCACCTCCTGGATTTTTCAAGCATCATTTAGCAAGGGTTTGAAAGAAAATTATCCGTGTTGCTAGATGCTAAAATGAGGCAAAAAGCAAAAAATGGAGAATTTTTCTTGATGTTGTCTCTCTTTCATCCCAAATATAGTTAATATATCTTGGCCACACCCAAGCATTGTTCAAATTAATTTTGGGTAAGCTTTATCAACTCTAGGTTTATGCTGGCTTCTGATACATGGCATGGCATTGAGCTACAGAGGCTAGGAAGGCCAAATTCAATCCCTAGAATAAGCAAGTTTGCTAACCTGCTTTCTAAATGAGAACTTATTCGATGTTTTCTTACAATAATGGCAGCTACAGAAATCCATACACATTGAAATCTCCTTTTAAATAAGTTTTGTATTTATCTGTAGGATATGGTTTTAAAACTGGGTTCATTGCTTTTCTGTATTTTATTTACCGAGCCACTGTCTGATCCAGCACATTTTTCAGACCGTTGATTACCTTAACTGTCTGTCATAGTTAATTTCGGCTGTCAGCTGATATTACTTTGTATCCAGCATAAGCTGTACCGTAAAATACTTTTCTACATTCGCATCTCATGTAGTTAAAGAAAAAATGCAAAACAGTGTCCTCTTGTTTAAAATACAAATATGAAATCCAGAAGACGAGAACATGTTGGGACTGGTAACAGAACTATTTTATATTTCTGAAGTTAATGCCTGTAGGAAAAACTTTAAAAAAAATCTAAAACAGCAGAAGTTTCCAGGTTTATAAAGATTAAAATTTCAGTATTCCTGTTAAACATCTACTGAATGTTTTGGCATACCAAATAGCATACAGGAATGATTTTTAAATCTATGTATACCCTTTATGGATGTTTTCTACTGTTTCAGAACTTGCTGGAAAAAACTATGGTCTAGACTGTCTGCCTTCCCTTTTGACTTTGATCTCTGATTAAAACAGGCTTTATATTTATCATATTCCAGTAAGTCGTCATGCGATCAGATTTCAAGTGTCTGCCTCTCCTGTGTGTGAGCTTTTAGCTTAGGGGGCAATTCCTGTTAAATTACATGGGCGTGTTGGAGACAGCAGAGTGCATAAATCTTTAGCAATGGGCAGGTAGCATCAATATAACTTGTATGTATTTTGTAGGCTATCAGGCCTGAGCAGCCAGTTCAATGTACAGTATTTGAAAACCTACAGATTTTCACTCCTGCCAAATTCTGAAGAAGCCTTTAATAAAGTCACAAATTACAGTTTTACGATCAGGTGAGGAGGGGTTGAATAGCACCCCTCCTTTCCCTTTCCTCCTTGTGCTTGAATGCAAGAGTTTTTTAAAAAAATATGAACATACTTGCAAATTCTGACACTGTTTAATCGTTTACATGCCATAAAAGGGAATGATCAGACAAGTTCCTCGAGTTTTTAAAAATGAAAAAAGAGGTAGTGTTCATTGTACATAACCCAGTCTAAGTAAAATAATAAAAAAATGGTTCCAACTTTCACACACACATACAGACAAACAGATTACAGAGTGGGGAGGATAAATTAAGTAACTTAGAGTCCAGTAAAATTAAAGGGGTATACTGCTCTTCAAGGTTGGTGACTCGGTTGGCTTCAGGCTGAACGCGGTGGTCATGCTTCTTTCACTTGCTGCTTTCGGTGTCGAAGCAGTTTAAAGCTGTGGACAGACAATTTCTTCTGGAGACGTTGGATTGAGTTCTTCTTAAAATCTCTGTCTGTAGCTGCTGGATAGTCAAAATCATCAGACAGGGTTCAAACCCTGCAAGTTGGATGGAGAGTGAGTGAGTGCCCCTATTCAGGGTCTTGTTCCTTCAGTGTTTCAGTTGTTGACATAGCTAATATATTCCAGTTACTTTAATTAGATAATTTTGTTGGGCATTCCTCTCTCAGCCAGAGTTCCATTGCCCAAGTGATTATGTCAAATATTTTGTCACCACCCAATTTAGTACCCAGGCAATTGTCTAGACACTTTGCTAATAGGATTGGAGATGACCCCTATTCATAGGCCACCAAGGTGTGAGCTTGTAGATAGGTTGTCTCCATTTTAATAGTTTTGGAACGTAAAAGGTACTGTGATGCAAATATTCACCATCATTGACTGTGATCCCAAGTCCCTGGAAAGTGGTTTCAGTCTTTGTTAAAATAAAAGCAATTAGGGATTTCCAGCCATTAAGTTCAAAAACCATTTTTTGATATAAAGCATGGTTTCACAACAACATCTTATTTGACTATGGCAAACTATCTCTGCAGCTTTTGACAGCATGGGCCACACCATCATCTTCAGTCACTCAGCTGGGTGGGACTGTCTTGCCTTGCTCCATTCCTATCTATCTAGTCATAGTCAAAGAATCACCTGCATGGGTAGAGCAGTGGCAAACAGAATTTAATCCTGAGAAGTGTGAGGTGATGCATTTTGGGAGATGGCAACAGCAAAGAAATACACAATGAATGTTAGGACCCTATGGAGTACAAAGGATCAGAAGGGGCATTGGTGTGCATGTCCATAGATCCTTGAAGGCAGCAGCACAGGTAGATAAGGTGGTTAAGAAGGCATATGGGATACTTGCCTTTATTAGCCAAGGCATTGAATATAAGAGCAGGGGGGTTATGTTGGAGTTTTATAAGACAGTTAGGCTACAGCTGGAGTATTGTGTGCAGTTCTGGTCACCGCACTATAGGATGGATGTGATTGCACTGGAGGGTGTGCAGAGGAGATTCACCAGGATGTTGCCTGAGCTGGGCGTTTCAACTATGAAGAGAGACTGGATAAGCTAGGGTTGTTTTCCTTAGAGCAGGGAAGACTGAGGAGGGGCCTGATAGAGGTATACAAAATTATGAGGGGCATGGATAGGAAGAAACATTTCCCCTTAGCGGAGGTGTCAATAACCAAGGGCATAGATTTAAGGTAAGGGGCAGGAGGTTTAGAGAGGATTTGTGGAAAAGGTTTTTCAGCCAGAGGGTGGCTGGAATCACGAACACACTACTTGAGGGGTTGGTAGAAGCAGGAACCCTCACAACATTTAAGTAGTGTTTAGATGAGCACTTGAAATGTCATAGCATACAGGGCTACGGGCCAAGTGCTGGAAAATGGGATTGGGATAGAAATGTGCTTGACAGCCAGCACAGACACGTTGGGCCGAAGGGCCTGTTTCTGTGCTGTATAACTCTATGACTCTATTGTTATTTCTGCAGTCCTCTCACCACACCCCCCCCACCCCACCAAGGACCCAATCCTCAGCTCCCTCCTATTTCTTAACCATATGGTACCCCTTGGCAACATGATCAGGGGAGTTGGTGGTGTAGTGGTAATGTCACTGGGCTAGTAATCCATAGGCCCAGGCTAATGCTCTGGTCACACCATGGCATTTGGTGGAATTTAAATTCAATTACCAAACCTGGAACTGAAAGCTAATCTCAGTAACGGTGACCATGAAACCATTATTGATTGCTGTAAAAACCCATCTGGTTCACTAATGTCCTTTAGGGAAAGAAATCAACTGTACTTACCTGGCCTATGTGATTCCAGATCCACAGCAATATGATTGACTCTTAAATGTCCTAGCAAGCCACTCAGTTGTATCAAACCACTATAAAGTCTACAAAAATAAATGAAACTGGACTGACCCCTCGGCATCAACAAAAACCCCTGCAAAGTCTAACATCTGGGGGTTTGTGGCAAAAATTGGGAGAACTGTCCCACAGACTAGTCAAGCAACACCTTAACAAAGTCATACTCACCAAATCATACCCTACAATGTCCCAGACAACAGCCTTACTATTGTCCTCCCCCCACCGGCAGGAGAGGCTCACCAGAGGTGGTAGCAAAGTGGTAGGCAGTCAGGAAGGAGTTGCCCTGGGAGTCCTCAATACTGACACCACACCCCATGAATACTTATGGCATCAAGTGAAACAAAGGCAAGGAAACCTGCTAATTACTATCTCCCCACATCCCCAGCCCCCTTGCTTCAGCTGAAGAATTACTATTGCTCCATGCTGAACACCAATTGGAAGAAGCACTGAGGATGGCAAAGGCACAGATTGTATTCTGGGTGGGGGACTTCAATGCCCATCATCCAGAGTGGCTCAGTAGCACCACTACCCAGCTGGCCAAGTCCTAAAGGACATAGCTGCTACACTGGGTCTTCAGCAGGTGGTGAGGGAACCAATAAGAGGGAAAAACCTACTTGACCTCGTGCTCAACAATCTACCTGTCACAGATGCATCTGCCCATGACAGTATTGGTAGGAATGACCACAGCACAGCCCTTATGGAAGCAAATTTCCGCCTTCACATTGAGGCTACCCTCCATCATGTTGTGTGACACTACCACTGTGTTAAATGGAATACATTTCAAACAGATCTAGCAACTCAAATGAGCATCCATGAGGCACAGTGGGCTATCAGCTGCAGCAGAATTGTATTCAACCACAATCTGTAATCTCTCAGCCTGGCATATCCCCTTCACTCTAACATTACCAGTGATCAACCCTGATTCTATGAAGAGTGCAGAACGGCATGCCAGGAGCAGCACCATGCATACCTAAAAATGAGATGTCAACCTGATGAAGCTACAACACAGGACTAACCTGCATGCCAAACAGTGGAAACAGTACGCAATAGACAAAGCTAAACGATCCCACAGCCAACAGATCAGATATAAGCTCTGCAGTCCTGCCACATCCAGTCATGAATAGTGATGGACAATTAAACAACTAACAAAAGGAGGTGGTTCCACAAACATCCCCATCCTCAATGACTGGGTAAAAGGCAAGGCTGAAGCATTGCAACAATCTTCAGCCATAAGTGGTGAGTGGAAGATCCATCTTGGTCTCGTCCTGAGGTCCCCAGCATCATGGATCTCAGTCTTCAGCCAATTCAATTCACTCCACGTGATAAAGAAATGGGCAAAGCCACTGGATACCACCAAAGTTATAGGGCCTGTCATGTCCAGTGAAGGCATGCCCTATTCATAACTTTATATATTGAGTGCAATCCACATTTAATTTTCTGGAACTGCCATTTAACAAAAAAGGGACACTAACAAGGCTGTTAAGATGGCTGCCAAGGCTCAGGTGGTTTTTGCAATTTCTGCACAAAGGACTAATTCATGTCTGAAAATGCCCCTGGAAAGTTCTCAAGTGCAAATGGGCTTCTCAGGTGCAAAGTGACCATCCTTACCAGCTCAATGGCAAAGATTAACAAAAATATCTGCCAGATGTGTCACAGCCATGAGGATGAAATATCAAATAAGGATTTCCAGTGAGCTAATCGTAGCTGGTAAATTAACGGGTTATCAATCATTCCCCAAATATACATTACTCACTCCTAGCTCCAACCCATTAATGTGGACAAAGCCAGCTGCTCATGTGACAAAATTGTCTTCAGATAACAAATCTATTATTCCAAAAATGAGAGAGAAACCTGGGCAGTCTACAAAAGAGCATTGACTGCAGAGAACATTAGCAGCGGCCAAAGACAATAAAATGCATGCCTTTTTAAAACGCTGAAGACTGTTGCATCTAAAAAATCTCCCAGCCTGATTCCTATTGCAAGCCTACCTGTAAAGAAACTATGGGATTCAGATTCAAGGATTCTTCAATCTGACCATAGGCCCACTAGAGGTGGGAATGTAGCTTGCTAGTGGGTCAGGTCATTCCCAGAATGGTAGGCAAGTCTAGGATATTGGCCTAGATCCTGTGAGTAGCACCATCTCGAAGTTGCTAGTGAAAGGAACTTTGTATGGTCGACTCTCCTCTAATTTGATGTCTTGTTTTTATGCTGGCAGATTCATGAAACGTTTTCCATATTTTTAGCCCTGATACCAATTGTTTACGACAAGTGACTGGCTAGGCACTTTAGTGAGGTTATTCAGAGTCAACTATGTCATGTGGAACTATATAATTCACGTGTAATAGATTCTACATGATAAATTCCGTTTCCCTAGCAGGAGAGTCTAGAACTACGGAACATAGTCTCAGAACACAGGGTTAAGGTGAGGAGAAATCTCTTCACTGAGAGTTGTGAATGTTTGGAATTTTTATATCCGGAAAGCATTGAATGAGATGTTTGGACTCTATGTGAATCAGGTTGGAACGTGAATTTAAAGTCCAAGATCAGCTACAATCTTACTGAATAGCATAGCAGGCTTGAGGGGCCAAATGGCCTAAACCCATTATTATCTCTTCTGTTCTAATGTAGCCCCCTTGCTTCAGCTGATGAATCACTATTGCTCCATGCTGAACACCAACTGGAAGAAGCACTGAGGATGGCAAAGGCACAGATTGTATTCTGGGTGGGGGACTTCAATGCCCACCATCCAGAGTGGCTCAGCAGCACCACTACCCAGCTGGCCAAGTACGGCATGACTGAACCAGCTGGGTCTTTTCCTATTTTTTTTTTCAAAACACTTAAGTTTTCACAACTTACTATCTCAATTTGAATTTAAGGTTTCTGGGCTGCTATTCTTGTACCACAACCAACAGTCTTCAACATACACTTCTGTGCATACCCTAGTTCTACATTATTAGTGTACTAGAGTGTTAAAGATCACCATTTTGTGATCTGGAGTTTCAGCCATGGGTACAACCCAGAAGTTGCACCCAAAATTTTGTCCATTCTGACCATCTTAAGAAACACCCAACTATCGTACCAATCTCATTAAAATATGTTCAAAATCAGAATGGGTATTAATTAGCATAAGTCAGGAGAAACAGTTGGAGTCCAAGGAAATACTAAATCCACACCAGTGCATTTCTTCTATGATTCTTAAGATGTGAAGTTTCAACTCATACAATATCATGCACATCAGATATAGCAATGTAAAAATCTACAAATGGGGTAACATTTCAATTGGTACTTTCCAAAAAATGTCTTAAAGAAAACAGATAATACGAAAGATCTCAACATAAACTTTCAGAAAAACTCAAAGAAATTGCCAGTAAAAGACCACAAAAATGACAGTTTCCTGGTTAATCTGAAAATCTGGACACAATATTGAGACACCGCCCACCGAGCAATGAAGATGTGCTTCACTCCAAATAATGATTTTTAATCCACTGGCTGGAAACCTGAACTGAACTTTTAAAAACAGGTTTTGTTAAAAAACACACCGACTAAAGGTGACTTGAACTCACAGCCCAAGATGGTTAACTGCAATTTGCATTACTATATATTCCACATTCTAATTCATTGGAATAGAGACTATCTGCCTGCAAAACCTACCAAAGACCTTGGCCTCTTGGGGAACGTGAAGGACTCATCTCCTGTCTCATTAGCAAGACATCTATGACAATCATCTGAGGTATTCAACTTTTGAAGACAGGCCATTAAGACTAATTGTTTGAACAATGGGACCTGTTAGCTTGGCCTAAATAGCCAAGTGGTTATGGTACTGGGTTTGTAACCCCAAGATCAAGAGTTCAAATCTCACAATGGCAAACTATGAAACAATGTAACTTCATCTGAAACAGATGGAAACAGGTTTACTCAAAAGAGTATCAAGAGTTCAAATCTCACAATGGCAAACTATGAAACAATGTAACTTCATCTGAAACAGATGGAAACAGGTTTACTCAAAAGAGTATCAAGAGTTCAAATCTCACAATGGCAAACTATGAAACAATGTAACTTCATCTGAAACAGATGGAAACAGGTTTACTCAAGAGTATCAAGAGTTCAAATCTCGCAATGGCAAAACTATGAAACAATGTAGCTTCATCTGAAACAGATGGAAACGGGTTTGTACTCGAAAGAGTTACATCTTCTTCTGGACAGGACTGCTCCGAGTGCTATCTTACCGAGGTCGAGTTCTGGTCATAAACCAGCTGATCGCCGCCATGTTGTGGTATCGGCTGGTCACTTTGACCCCTCCCCCGGACTTTGTCACAAGAATCCAGAGATTGTTAGTCGACTTCTTCTGGGACAAAAGATTGCACTGGGTCGCTGCCGAGGTTCTGAGTCTCCCGCTTAGGGAGGGTGGTCAGGCGCTAGTGTGCCTACGCACACAGGTGGCGACTTTCCGCCTTCAGACCCTGCAGCGATACCTCTACGTTGAGCCTCCTCCTAGATGGTGTGCCCTGATGACGTATTTCTTCCGTCAGGTGCACGGCCTGAATTATGACGTGCAGCTCCTGTTTATAGAACAGCTGGGCCTCGGTGGCTCCTTGCAGGCGTTGCCCGTCTTTTACCAGGACCTGATCAAAGTCTGGAAAGTGGTCGCCTCGCGACGCAGCTCTCCCCCGTCAGGAGTAGCGGCTATCGTCAGAGAGCCGCTGCTCAGGAATCCGCCCCTCCGTCCTTTTCAGTGGTTGGCGGAGAGGAGGGCTGTGGCCGCAGGGGTGACCAGGATCGGGGACGTGCTGAGTGGCGGAGGACTGGGCTGGATGCTCCCGCAGGAGTTGGCGCGACGCGCGTCTGTGAGTGTCCAGGTCGCAGCCGATGCCATCCAAGACCTGAGAACGGTCGTGCTCGGACCCGACGTTATTTTGGGTCTTGAGGTGGCCCAGGTGCGCGGTGGTCTTCCGTCTGAGCGTTCCCCTGTTCGGACGGAATTCCACATTGGCCCCAAGCCCCGAACCCTCCCTCGGGTGCTGGTGCCCCGCAATATGAGCCGCCTCGGGGACATGCCCTCTGTGCCTTTTGGCACGGCAAAGAGGAGCTTTTTGTACGGACTGCTGCTGCACACCTTCCATTTTCTCGCCCTTGTCCGTCGACCGGACACGCCCTGGCGTGCCTTGTTGCCGTCCGGCGGCGGAAGCCCCCGATGGGAGGCCCTCTACGGAGGTGTCCTCCCCCTTTCTATCGGAGACCTGGGTTGGAGGGTGTTGCATGCAGCAGTCCCTTATAATAAGAGGATGCATTGGTTCGCGGACTCTCAGGACACGTGCCCTTTTTGCGGTCTTGTGGAGTCCGTGGACCATGTATACATAGGGTGTTGTAGGCTGCACTCCCTTTTTAGTTATTTGAAAAACCTTTTATTGATGTTTTGTTTGCACTTCAGCCCCACGCTCCTGATCTATGGGCACCCGGTGCGGAAGGGGGTCGGGAAGGAGGAGGACCTCCTCGTGAACCTGCTCCTGGGCCTGGCCAAGTTGGCCATTAACAGGTCCAGGCAGCGGGCGATCGACGGGGGAGTCCCGCCCGATTGTTTGTCCCTCTTCCGCGGCTACGTTCGCTGCCGGATGTCCCTGGAGAAGGAGCACGCGGTGTCTGCTGGCACTCTCGAGGCCTTCCGTGCTCGGTGGGCACCGCGGGGACTGGGGTGTTTTGTTGACCCCTTTAATCACATTTTGATTTAAAGTTTGTAAGTTTCCTTTAAACTTTGTTCTTGGTTTTACAGCTGACCTGAATTAGGGGCTGTGCCTGATTTATCCCAATTTTGTTGATTTGGTTTTCATTTAAAAGATTATCAAGAGTTCAAATCTCACAATGGCAAACTATGAAACAATGTAACTTCATCTGAAACAGATGGAAACAGGTTTACTCAAAAGAGTATCAAGAGTTCAAATCTCACAATGGCAAACTATGAAACAATGTAACTTCATCTGAAACAGATGGAAACAGGTTTACTCAAAAGAGTATCAAGAGTTCAAATCTCACAATGGCAAACTATGAAACAATGTAACTTCATCTGAAACAGATGGAAACAGGTTTACTCAAGAGTATCAAGAGTTCAAATCTCGCAATGGCAAAACTATGAAACAATGTAGCTTCATCTGAAACAGATGGAAACGGGTTTGTACTCGAAAGAGTTACATCTTCTTCTGGACAGGACTGCTCCGAGTGCTATCTTACCGAGGTCGAGTTCTGGTCATAAACCAGCTGATCGCCGCCATGTTGTGGTATCGGCTGGTCACTTTGACCCCTCCCCCGGACTTTGTCACAAGAATCCAGAGATTGTTAGTCGACTTCTTCTGGGACAAAAGATTGCACTGGGTCGCTGCCGAGGTTCTGAGTCTCCCGCTTAGGGAGGGTGGTCAGGCGCTAGTGTGCCTACGCACACAGGTGGCGACTTTCCGCCTTCAGACCCTGCAGCGATACCTCTACGTCGAGCCTCCTCCTAGATGGTGTGCCCTGATGACGTATTTCTTCCGTCAGGTGCACGGCCTGAATTATGACGTGCAGCTCCTGTTTATAGAACAGCTGGGCCTCGGTGGCTCCTTGCAGGCGTTGCCCGTCTTTTACCAGGACCTGATCAAAGTCTGGAAAGTGGTCGCCTCGCGACGCAGCTCTCCCCTGTCAGGAGTAGCGGCTATCGTCAGAGAGCCGCTGCTCAGGAATCCGCCCCTCCGTCCTTTTCAGTGGTTGGCGGAGAGGAGGGCTGTGGCCGCAGGGGTGACCAGGATCGGGGACGTGCTGGGTGGCGGAGGACTGGGCTGGATGCTCCCGCAGGAGTTGGCGCGACGTGCGTCTGTGAGTGTCCCAGTCGCAGCCGATGCCATCCAAGACCTGAGAACGGTCGTGCTCGGACCCGACGTTATTTTGGGTCTTGAGGCGGCCCAGGTGCGCGGTGGTCTTCCGTCTGAGCGTTCCCCTGTTCGGACGGAATTCCACATTGGCCCCAAGCCCCGAACCCTCCCTCGGGTGCTGGTGCCCCGCAATATGAGCCGCCTCGGGGACATGCCCTCTGTGCCTTTTGGCACGGCAAAGAGGAGCTTTTTGTACGGACTGCTGCTGCACACCTTCCATTTTCTCGCCCTTGTCCGTCGACCGGACACGCCCTGGCGTGCCTTGTTGCCGTCCGGCGGCGGAGGCCCTCGATGGGAGGCCCTCTACGGAGGTGTCCTCCCCCTTTCTATCGGGGACCTGGGTTGGAGGGTGTTGCATGCAGCAGTCCCTTATAATAAGAGGATGCATTGGTTCACGGACTCTCAGGACACGTGCCCTTTTTGCGGTCTTGTGGAGTCCGTGGACCATGTATACATAGGGTGTTGTAGGCTGCACTCCCTTTTTAGTTATTTGAAAAACCTTTTATTGATGTTTTGTTTGCACTTCAGCCCCACGCTCCTGATCTATGGGCACCCGGTGCGGAAGGGGGTCGGGAAGGAGGAGGACCTCCTCGTGAACCTGCTCCTGGGCCTGGCCAAGTTGGCCATTAACAGGTCCAGGCAGCGGGCGATCGACGGGGGAGTCCCGCCCGATTGTTTGTCCCTCTTCCGCGGCTACGTTCGCTGCCGGATGTCCCTGGAGAAGGAGCACGCGGTGTCTGCTGGCACTCTCGAGGCCTTCAGTGCTCGGTGGGCACCGTGGGGACTGGGGTGTTTTGTTGACCCCTTTAATCACATTTTGATTTAAAGTTTGTAAGTTTCCTTTAAACTTTGTTCTTGGTTTTACAGCTGACCTGAATTAGGGGCTGTGCCTGATTTATCCCAATTTTGTTGATTTGGTTTTCATTTAAAAGATTATCAAGAGTTCAAATCTCACAATAGCAAACTATGAAACAATGTAATTTCATCTGAAACAGATGGAAACGGGTTTGTACTCAAAAGAGTTACATCATTTTATGCATGGCCTAAATAGCCAAGTGGTTATGGTACTGGGTTTGTAACCCCAAAATCAAGAGTTCAAATCTTACAATGGCAAACTATGAAACATGTAACTTCATCTGAAACAGATGGAAACGGATTTGTACTCAAAAGAGTTAAAGCCAAATATCCTTTTAAGGGGGTCGGGAAGGAGGAGGACCTCCTCGTGAACCTGCTCCTGGGCCTGGCCAAGTTGGCCATTAACAGGTCCAGGCAGTGGGCGATTGACAGGGGAGTCCCGCCCGATTGTTTGTCCCTCTTCCGCAGCTACGTTCGCTGCCGGATGTCCCTGGAGAGGGAGCACGCGGTGTCTGCTAACACGCTCGAGGCCTTCCATGCTTGGTGGGCACTGCGGGGACTGGGGTGTTTTGTTGACCCCTTTAATCACATTTTGATTTAAAGTTTGTAAGGTTCCTTTAAATTTTGTCCTTGGTTTTACAGCTGACCTGAATTAGGGGCTGTGCCTGATTTATCCCAATTTTGTTGATTTGGTTTTCATTTAAAAAGATTATCAAGTGTTCAAATCTCACAATGGCAAAACTATGAAACAATGTAACTTCATCTGAATAGGAACAGATGGAAATGTGTTTGTACTCGAAAGAGTTACAAACATGAGCTAATCAAGTCACCTTTGGAATACACAAACAATGTATTTTTTTTAGTTCCCCCAGCAGTTGGAGAAGATCACATGACACACCAATCCCTTGTATATTTTAAGCACATTATTTCTCAGCAGAACTGAGGTCAAGCAGCTTAGAGAGAAGTAGTGGGGTCCCTCCTGCCGCCTTTTTTCTCCAACCCACCTAGTAAGCTTTGAGCCCTGTTTGCTGATTGTAATCATCCAGGGACACCCTGCTGCATCAAAGAGCTCTTCAAAGAGTATAACCCAGCACTACTGTCTCCCGAAGAACAGCCAACTGAGTCATCTACATCTTTAAATTGGAAGTATCGAGACCATTCAATTCAGCCTGAAGCCAGCTGAGTAACTAAATGACAGACCTTTCACTTTTCTCAAATGGACTCTGATTTGGCCAACCTATCTTCCCAACTCTGTAATCTGTATTTGTCTGTGTGTATGTGTACGCGCACAAAAGTCAGTGCTTACTTAGATCAGCTTAAGTATAATAAAACTAACCTCTTTCTTTGTTAAACTCAAGAAAGTCTGTCCTACTGGTTCTTTCATGATCATAGCACATAAATAGTTAAGTACTCACTGAATTGGCAAGTATACTCCTGTCAAACAATAAAGCCTGTTACAATCAAACAAGGAGAGGGCAAAGAGGGGAGCTATTCAATCCCTCCTCACATGGTCGTAACAGTACTCACAGCGACATGGCCAATTTTGTGGATGGAGGTTAGTTTAGTCAAAAGGATTGATGGACAGACCTAGAAGATCAAGGAGATTTGGGTGCATTCTAGTTACATATAAAATTTCACATCTTATAAATAAATCATGTAATTTGCTTGCCCCGAGATTGTTTGTGTAATCTGGATGTAAATACAGGAGGAAACTGCAGGCTGATGTTTTGAATGGTATCTGAATGTTATTCTTCAGCACAAAAAGGATTTCACGGCAACATTGGATTTTGTTAAAATAGGGCAAGAAGAGAGTGAAAGAGTAGATCCTGATTGTAGTTGCTTTGAATCAAGACTATGGATTGAAAATGCAAGTTACAAACAGGCACACTTGGCTTTGAAAGTAACTAGCTTTAAATAAAATTATCTGCAGGTTAATTTTCTTCACCAAGCTGACTAGTACAGACAGCAGTTCCACACCAAAGGCAAATATGCTTTTCCCAGTTTGTGTCACATCATGCAAGCAGTATGTTCATTTAAGAGATAATCAATTCCACGACCAAGACCTCAAAATGAATTTAAATACACCTTCCAGTAATATGACATTATTAACTGGCTTTCCAAATGCAACAGCTCAAAACAGTGCATTTAACCCCAGGAGGGGAAAACTCTGAGCCCAGCTAAAATTAGCACATTAGCTTAGAGCAGGCATCTAGGTTGTATACTGATCTGCAAATGGGGCCACTAATTCCTAAAATGAAACGCTTTCTTTCAAAGCAGCTTGGATAATCTAGAAAACCATTTGCTGGATCCCAGTGTATAGACTTTTAATTTTATACAAGATGATTTTAAGTATCGATAGTACTTAACATTAGCCATGTGTTTCTTCACTTCTCCAGAAAAAAAATGCTAATTCAGTGTTTAGGCTTTCAGGGTTAACCAAGCAGTTCTGGTGCTATTCCATCCCACATGTTTGAATCGCCATGACAGAAAAGGTCAGTGATCTAGTTATAAATTTTACATAAAATATAGACTAAGTGCATTACTTCTTTTGAAGAATGCCTGAAGGCTTATGACTACAAAGCACCATGTGCAAGAACACCTAAAGCTTTAAGCAATTTTATATAAGGGCCACTGATTAGACGAAATGCAATGCATATTTGGAAGATTCTGAAGTTACCCTTTGTGGCAATTATCAACTGAATGTGAACTTAGACGGGAAAATTAATTTGTTAAAAATAAGGATGCCAGAGTGAATGACAGGTGGTTCAAGGTATTTGTCAGTCTCTGATTCTAAATCTTTCAAATTTTCCAAAACTATGCAAGGACTTTATGTGAAGCAAGTCTGACAACATATCAACTTAACAAGAAAATATAGGTTCTCAACCTCACCGAAAACTGACAGGGTTGATATTGGTCATAAATTTAACTGCTCAAAAGCTTAATTCTTGAGGAAACAATCTTTGTTTCCTATTAGAAAACCGATGAAATGAGTGATACAATCATGAAAGACACAGGATAATTAATGTGACACAAGGCCAAGCTATTGTGTTGATTGTAGTAAACTGGCACAGAAATTGACTGTAGTAAATCGACATGGAACAATTATACTTTTTTTTTTATAAATACAACCCATTTAAAAATCTTGATATGCCCCAACTACAGAATTTCTAAATATGTATTCATGTAAATATTTGACAAAATAAATTCAAATTAGTTAAGTATAACAGATACTGAAAACCAAATGTTGCTTACTACATTTTCAGTACAATTCCAAGTGCAAAGGCCATTTGACTGAGAACTAAGCATCTGACATATATATGCAGGTAATTCTAATTTTTTTTTTGGTGAAGCATTACAAAATGCTACTCTTAATTATTTGATCTCTGGTGTAGCAAGGAACTAACACTTATAATATCACTCCTTATTAAGTATTACTAAGCTTAAGTAAATTTCCCTTCCCATTTTACTTCAGTCATTTTCTTAATGGGAAGTTTTGCTGGCCCTAAAATGAAGTGTAAGCTCGATAAGCACAAGCGAGAATAAATAGAAAGATATGTTTATGGGTGTAGATAAAATGTGGGAGATTCGGGGTGGGGAAACTGGTAGCTGGAACCTATGGGAACCTGTTAGCTAAACGGCCTATTTCTGTGCCTTAAATAATTTTTAACTAATTTATAATAAAGGAGTCAAGGATTTTGGGGAGCAGGCAAGAAAGTAGAGTTAAGTCCACAATGAGATCAGCCATGATCTTAATGAATGGCACACAGCTGGCTCGAGGGACTGAATGGCCTACTCCTATTCTATTTCTTAGGAACTTATGACAAAGTTATTAAAATTTTAACAGTTTCATGAACAAAGTTAGGGTATTCAAGAGGAATTGCTCTCATGTAACTTGTAGTTAATTCAATACTATAAAGTATTTACTAATGTTTCCAAACTGTTATTTTACAATTAACTGCTTAGTAGTGGTAGCCTAGAAACAGGCATTTATCATCAAAAATTCTCAAATAACATAAATGGAGTTTGAATGCTGTGACAGGAATCCCAATTCAGGATTTCACTGAGGATTGCTCTTAGAATATGAAATGCCAAAGCCACCTTTACCCAATATTTTGTTGGAAAGGTTAGCAATCTTTTGGGGAAACACTTCCAACTCCCCATGCAGCCAGAAAGGAGTAGGAAATCTGGTAAGCTTTTAACCCCTTCCTGGGTTGGGGAGTGGGAGGGTAGTATTTGAACAAAAATGTTAGGTTAATTTAAATCAAATGAGAATGGAGGAGAATGAATGGGGATGAGAAATAGTAGAGTGAAAAGGCTTGTTTAAATTTACTAGTAAATCTGTAGCATAGGAATTAATATCCAACATCAAATTAAAGTTTATTTTGAGTTACTGTTTTTATTTGTTCTAAGGATATGGACAACACTGACATTTATTGTCCAGCATATTTGCTGAGAAGGTATTAGGCCTTTTTGTAGAAGCGGTGAAGTCTTTGTGATCAGTAATTCAATCTTCCTTCAAAAAAACACGCCCAATTAATGTGGAGAAAGATAAACATAATCAACTCAGATTAAACATTTCCTTTGTTCTTGTTGCAATTAATTTGCCAAAATCAAACCACCTGAAGTCTAAATTCGTAAAGGGTAAATCAGTCGATTAAACTTGCCATTTTCCACCTTGAACAAAATGAAAAAAAGTGTTTGATTATTGAAAAAAGGTTTTCAAAAATATATTTTAAATAGAGCTGTATAAACTTGATATGCATGGGTGCTACAGTAACTATTTAGTTTCCTCTCTACAAACAAAACGTAACAGTCCTTACCTCAAATTTTAATGGCTTGATAGTAGTTGAAGGCGTAAAAATAGTAGACCTGCAAGTTGCATTCAGGTTTTGTACATATTGACCCATTGTCCCCTGATCTTGTGTGACATTTATTTAAAATCAAAATGAGGAGGAATTTCTTCTCTCATGAGTCTCTACCTCAAACAGCTGTGAAGGCTGAGTTATTAAATATATTCAAGGGTGAGATAAACAGGCTTTTGATCTGCAAGGGAGTGAAGAGTTGTGGTGGACAGGTAGAAAAATGCAGTTGAGGCCATGGTCAGATCAGTTACGAATGGTGAAGCAGGCTCTAGGGGATATATGGCCTACTCCTATTTCTTAACCTTTTATGTTCTTAATGATAATGAGATGGAATGAGGAACCATTTTCTATGCTTCTCATGTGGGTGCCCCTTCACATTACTGACCTTCAGCACCCACCTTACCAATATGATGTTGAAGTGTTTTGAAGGCTGACTACCTAAAAGAAGCATGCAACGAATTTATAGAGAAAAGAAAGATTGGCATCTATCTAGCCTCTCTAATCACCACATGATTCCCCATAGTGTTTTACATTGTATTTGGAAGTACATTCTAAATGTAGGAGATGCAGTAACCAATTTCCATACAGCAAGCTCCTAAAAACTAGCAATGTGTTAATTACCACATAACCTATTTTTGTGATGTTTATTGTGGGATAGGTATTGGCCAGGATACCAGGGATAACTCCCATACTCTTCTCTGAAATAGTGCCACAGGGTCTTTTGCACCACCTGAGGGCTGATGGTCCTAAGTTTTCCATTTCATTTGAAAGACAGCACCTTTGAAAGTGAAGTGCTCTCTCTCCATATTGCACTGCAGCATCAGCCTTGATTTTTGCGCTTAAGTCCTGGGGTACGGCTTGAGCTTAAAATCTTCTGACTGAGAGACAAGGGGGTCTACCAACTGAGTCACAGTAGAATAACTGGATATGACACCTTGAAAATGACAAGTTGGAAGGAAATGGGTGATACAGAAGGTCAGGCAGTGGCAGTGTGTTAATCTGGTATCTTGGAGCTTCTGCGGTCTTGCTTTTAGTGGGGAAGCAGCTTGAATTTTTTGATTGATCGAAGGTGATAAACTCATGGGAATACTTGGTCAGGGAGTTGAAAGTGAATACAGAATAGCTATGATCAAATTAATGCCAGAAGGCCCAGTTGGAAAGGGTAGAGGTGGAGAATTGAGAAATTTGCTCAATCTAGACCTTTGGCACAGCCAGAACCATGACCCAAGGGCTGAGATGTATATAAGCTAAACCGATGTATATCCAGTTGTGGTGAGGTGGTTTTTGGAGCAATTACATGTGATAAGTAGGATAAAATAGTTTAATGGGGTTTCTCCCTTAATTGTCAGTTGTATTATGAATTTTATCAATGATATAGAATCAGCAAGTGTCTCAAAAAGGCCAATATTTTAACTACAAAGATTTGATTACCTACACTTCTGGAAGTTGCTGGTTAGTTTGTGAACAACATTTTTTTAAAGAGATGAAGTAATTTCGTTTTTACAGATTGTGAAATTTGAACTTGTCAGGATTCAATAGCAAAGTGTTTGGCTCAAGTTACACCAAAAAAATCATGCTGATTATTATTCTTTGGTTATTGTGAAATTTGAGCTAATTAATCAGTATGCGTTATACCTGACAAGAATACATAAACATGGCTTACTAACATCCTGAAATATCACTAAGATTAAGATTCTGCATATGAACTAAAGAAAACTTCTACAATTAATGTCTGAAATGTTTTCTCGTTTAAACAAATTGAATTATATAAATTTAGAAAAATTCCATGATATTCAGATTGATGCATTTAACAAGCTTCAAGATTCTGTTCAACTTGAAGAAATACACAACAGCCAGTCTCAACTTGCACCAACCCTACCCCTTTAGAGTTGGAAAAACCTGCAAGGCATAATCCAAAAAAGGACAGCAAACCCGAAGAGAGCAACCAAAAGTCTGATCAAAGTGGTGGGTTTTAAAGGGATTTAGGAGGATGAGGAAAAGGAGGTAAAGAAGAGGCAGCGTTTGGAGATGGAATTCTACAGTGTGCCTGCAGAATGCAGCAAATTAGGAGTTGGGCAGCAGAGATTTCAATTAACTAAAATTTACAGAAGTCAAGGAAATATGGCCAGCCAAGGCAGCACCCAACAGTCAAACACAAGGTGATAAAACAGGAATAACACTTTCAGCAGTAGGTGAGCAAAGACAGGACTAGATGAAGAGGTGAAGTATGGTAGTCATAATGAAATTAAATGTCAGAATAAAGTGCATTGTGATTGAACAGCTCAGAGATAACTGACACTTTCATCCAAGATGCTGAAGACAATAGATTTTTCATTTAGGGGACAAAGCAGCACTCTGCCCCTTCCCCCCTCCCATCCCCCCAACCAATGAGAAACTATTGGTATGTTGAAGTGATGGCAAACTTGACCTTTGCTAACATATGATATAGTGCATTAGCACATCAACTGTGTCTCTGAACCATTGAAAATACTTTGTAGTCAAAAACACACAGGATATTTCTTGTTTTGAACTCTTTAACAAAATTTAACATTTTCAACTAGGAACCACAGGTGTCCCTTGATTTTTCTTTCAAAAATAAAAGCTGTAACTGTTCACACCAGAATTACTGTCATGTTGCAAAAACACTTGTGCACTACAAACCTTAAATTCAGGAAATACAAACTTGCAGACCCACACTCTACAGTTGTAAAGCAATATTTAAAACCATATACCATAGGAAATACGAAGGGTCAAGAATTCTGCTGATTCAAGGTTCGGAACCTGTTCATTTTGAACTTGCACCAGTCTCTAATCATTCTTACTAATCTGAAAAAAAAGTGACTATCTGCAGAAAGACTGCGCTACCAAGGTATCAAATTGCAAAGACTTGCATCTATAAACACGATAAAGCAATACATTTAGGTTCAGTCTCACGTGCTACATCTTGAAAGCCAGTATACTCCATGGTACTGGAAGCTGCATCATTGATTGTAATTTAATACAAACAATAGCTTTTTATATAAAGAAAAGCGTGAAAAATGAATAGCTGAAGTATTTGAAAGCAAGCAAAATATTCTTATATAAAAAGCAAATGCTTTTTATGGAGTCCAGAACACAAGGAACTACAAAATTATATTTTTAAAAGGAACAAATAATGAGGAAAAAGCATTGGAAATTATCTGACTAAATCTGAAAACTGATGAACAAATGCTTGTGCAACTTCCAAAAGAGAGTCTTCAGAATGCTTGCTAAAACTTTAGTGTTATTTGAAGAAGTCAGAATTACAAATTGGCACTAATGCCATGCAATGTTTTGCCATTTTCAGTCACTCATCAACTTTTGCATCAATCTTCAAAATAAACCACTCAATTAGAAACAATAAACTCCTCTAATGGCTTAGTCACAGGAAGCTGCACTGGGCTGAGCTACATAGAGTTGGAATGACCTAGGCCCAATATTTGGTCTCCACAGATTTAGTCAGCCAATCTCAGGCAGAGCAAAAAGGGGGAAACAAAGATTTCAAGGCATTTTGAGCACTGTTCTGAACACATTATGCATACCTACACATAAAAAGGTGAAATATGCAAATTGAATAGCTAAGTATTTTTAATTATTTCCATCATCACCTTCTAAAGTAGATTTCAACAATGAGCGCTCCCAATTCAAAGACTTGCATTTAGTGTCTTACCACATCTCAGGAGTCTTGATGTATGAATTAGTAACTATTGTAAGCTAATATTGCTTTCTTCAACCAAGTGTGGCATACCTATCTATTGCTCTCACATTCTAGATAGATACACATTGCATCATTGTTTATTGTTAAACTCCATTGGTCCTGAATTTGGAAAAAAAAAACCCTTACCTAAATTTAAAATTTGGTTCAGTTTCAAATGAGTAAAGAACATAGCAGTCCTCAAATTTGGAAATCACTGATTGTATAAAAGTACATTGTCTTGATTGAGAGGATCTGGAACTGTTATTTATAGCACAGAGAGGTACTGTTTAGCCCATCATGTCTGTGTTAGCTGAGAGAGAGCTATTCAGCCTAATCCTATTTTCCCAGTCTTGGTGCATAATCCTGCATGTAACTGCACTTCATACCAAGTACTTTCGTTAGTTTTCAGACCATGAGTACCAGACCTCCCATCACCCCTAAGTGACAAACAGTTCTCAACTCCCATCTAATCCTTCTGCTAATTATTTTAAACTTATACCCCCTGGTTTTTGACCTAAGGGAAATGGATCCTTCTTATCTAGCCCTCTTAAATTGTATACACCTCAATTAAATCTCCTGTCACTCTCCTCTATTCCAAAGAAAACAACCCAGCCTATCTATTCTTTGCGTATAGCTAAAATTCTCCATTTCTGGCAACATCCAGGGAGATCTTCTCTGTACTCTCTCTAGTGCAATCACATCCTCCCTATAGATAAATGAGCTGAACTGAACCAGTGTTTTCTACAGTTCTGGCATAACCTCCCTACTCATGCATTCTCTGTCTCAACTAGTAAAGGAAAATATCAGGTATACCTTCTTAATCACCTAATCTACTTGTCCTGCTTCCTTCAGGGATCTGTGGACATGCACTGAGGTCCCGCTGGTCTTTTACACTTCCCCTCTACTTGGATTGCTGTAATCTACAGGGCAACGACCCAAGAGCTGGAAACGGAATTTGGCTGGAACAGACGTGATGGGCTAAATGGCCTCCTGTGCTGTAAACCTTCTAGTTCTCAATATCCCACCATTTATTGTGGATTCAAATTAGACTCAACTTGAATGCGTATACAAGTTTGCAAAACAACCCTGAGTTATTTAGCACTAATTAGTAGCCTCACTTAAAGAAAATAAAATTCCCTTAGTTTACATTGAACTGGGACTGCTCAATGCTGCAACAGTCGATGCCAAAAGTAGAAAGTTTTCCACTTGTCTACAAAACAATCCCCATGTAGCAATGAAATGTGCTACATTTAGCCTACTAGGAACTTTAAAGGCTTTCAAATTACTGGTTGTGCACTACAATATAGACATGTAGTCATTTTGTGCTTCCAATAATTTTAAATGGGTGACAGGCTGGCTGTTTTGGGGGTGTCAAGAGAAAGAAGAGGTATTTGGCTTGGTTGATTTTTGAGAATTGTGAATGCATAGAAATCTTTCCACACTCCTGATCTCCTCCAGCACTGCATTAATTCTGATCTGTCCAAAACTTTCCTCCCTTTTTATCTCACATGTGGGTGACTGGCCTTTAAGTAGCTGCCACCCATAATAACACAGCCATCACTGAAGTTCAAAACCTACCCCAGTCTATGGATGCCCAATAGTGTCTAAAGAAGTACACAAAAAGTTATAGCTACAACATGATTGCCAGTAATAAGAAAAGGATACTTGGTTCTGCAAAGAGACAAGAGGCAAAATAAAGTGGGATGGAGCATCCCTATAATTCAGTAAGAGTGAAATGAGACTGTTGGTGGTACCATACATCAGTTGGCCAGTGGTAAAGCAGATATAAAAGTGGAAAAAAATTGTATTCTGACTGAAGATACTGTAAATGGTGCAGCAGAGAAAAGAGAAAGACAAATGAGACTGGTAGATTTATTTCTCAAATTATATGGTATGTGTTCTTTTGGTTTTATTCAAAAACCGTGAAAAGGGTCAAAGCTTTTACAACAGTATTTCACTTGTGTGCAACATAACGGACATCGCTGTACCACCGTATGCAATTATTTGCTCTAAAGTAAACCTTCCTGGCAGCAACATTGGTCGTACTTGCCAACACATCCTGTGCGGCTTTATTCTAGAAATAGAATACACAAATTTTGGCACGCTAAGGGAGAAAAACAAAGATGGCACACTTGGTATTTGAAAATGCCTTAATTTATCACTACTGATGTCATCAATAGTGGCACTTGCTTTAAGTTAATGTAAAGTACAAAAATATTTGTGCACACACACTGAAGAATTTAAAACAAAAATTAAGTTTGATACAAGGGCAACAGAAGTTTCTATGAATAAAGTCAAAATTTACAAATGCTACAGTATCACTATAGATGAACAGCAGCAAAGCAAACTTTCAGAACATTTCAAATTGATTCTAGAATTGTTCAATTTTTGCAATACCAAATTCCCCTTAGTCTTCACTAAATGAATTTGCTAGTACAGGTTTGTAGTTAATTACGTACAGCAATGTCAAACATATTTTGAAGTGTATTTTGATTACAAATGAAGAATCCAAAACAAGAGTTCAGTATTATAACACTGATGGCTATTTTCTTTCGTAAGAAATTGAGCAACATGCCCAATTAGATTAATTGATTTATTAGGATCACTGCTAATACCAGTCCAAAAGGAACAGTGTGTTGAAATGAACAGCATGAATTGACATTTTTCATGTCATTTTTACCATGCATTACTGCTTACTCATCCACGCTTGTAAGAAATATGGCCGCCACAGGGATTCAACAACGTGGAGAAAAATAGTGCATTCCTTTAGGTGACGTGGTTATTTAACCTTAATTATTGCCAAGGTAGAAAACTCTAAAGCTGAAAGTTTGCTATCAGCGAAAACTGCACAAAAATATTACTCTAACACTCTCAATGATATCTGCAACATTCTGATTTTTTTTTTACAGGAATACCTCATGGGAATTGTTTTTTGTGAGATTTACTCCAGAATATTCTATTACTACATTGGATTCAGTGGCAATAGAGCAAAATGAGGTTGGAAACACTCGCATTTAGCGCTTTTCACAACCTCAAGCCATCCCAAAACACATTATAGTCACTGCTGCATGTAACATACTCTAAAAGCCATCCTGTTTATCAGCACCAATGTGTTTACTGAACTCAATTAAGTATTCACTTCTAAAGTTTCACATTAATATGACATCATACAAATGTTCCAGACACAGTTTGTCACTGACTTCAAAAGTTATATCCATACCATATACCAGTCTGCCACTGGGCAATTTTAATTCTATAGAGTGTTTTATTTGAGGAAGTGGTGGGAGGTAAAACAGAATAGAAGAGCAAGAATTCAACAGTCATTTTGAAAAAACTTGGAATGGTCATTTGTAAATTAAAATTTTAACTAGGTACACAATTAGGCAATATGCAAAAGATAGGAAAGTTAAATTCAGGCAAATGAAATTTGGAAACTACATGCCCAAATAGATTTATAAAGTTTAGTAGTGATCACTATATTTAGAAAAAAAATGAGTTGAACAGGAAGTTATTTGTAACATGCACGCACACCCTTGTGCCATCAATTATTCCCATGTCAAATAAAGATTAAAGCTTCCATTTCACTACACCAATGTAGCTATACCATTTAGCACAGCATTAACTGCCCCTCCTAAAATAAAGTGGCAGATTTGTTCAGCAGGATTGGAACTGGTTTCTGTTAGAATTCAAGAAGTCTTGCTGTATGACCATTGCAATACTCCAATGATTGGATGTTTCACAGCAGTATTTTTAAAAACATTTAATTTTACATGTGGAATTTTGAAAGGCCTTTCAAGATTAACTCTTAATTCCATTATAGCTTTTGGTGCTGTACAATACTTCCACTTCTTACACCAGCAGTTCTGACTCCAAACTAAAACTCCCTATTAGTGTTAACAATAAAGGGATTATTTGCACTTTGGATTGTAGTCATTATGAAAAATCTCAGTTGAAATACACATACTACTTTGAACTTCTAAAACAACAGGGAAATATACATTTCTTATCCTAAGGTGGCTTTGAATTCAAGGGTTAAAGGGCCAATGATCTAACCCACAATTTGCTGCATTTTCCTTCAAAATTCAAAACTGTAGTCTCGATGTCCTTAATCTAAAGATGAACAGCTAATCAAATACATGGTAATGGAATCAGCCACAAAACACAACTTTAAACCTGATTGCCACAGAAAGCTGTAGAGGCCAGGTCATTGAGTGTATTTAAGACCGAGATGGATAGGTTCTTGATTGATAAGGAGATCAAAGGTTACGGGGAGAAGGCGGGAGAATGGGGTTGAGAAACTTATCAGCCATGATTGAATGGTGGAGTGGACTCAATGGGCCGAATGGCCTCAATGGGCCGAATGGCCTAATTTCTGCTCCTATGTCTTATGGTCTTATAAATAAGGCCTATCCTGTACTATGGCTATCTATAGGTCTCTTTGGATAATTAGGAAAATTATGCCGTGACCCCTGTATACACACAAACCTCAGGTATAAATTTATCTAGCGTAAAACCAGAAGTTTATTTTAAAATATTATGAAACTAACAGCAGTCATTAAACAATGCAATAGTGATACAGTTCTTCAGCTTGAACTGCAAAAGAAACATACGCCAACCACACACAAGTGTGCAGCACGTGTCTTTTACTAGGTGGAAGGGCCAGACCATTACTCCATTTCAACACTGCAGTACTAAATCCCGTGACCTGAAGTAGTTCAATAATTTTAATATAGACAATGACATCACAAAGTAATGCATGATGTATTTGGTAAAGTCCGATTCTAGTAAATTAAGTGATCCGGTTACACTTCTGGAAGTCTATATGAACTCATCACAATATCTTAAAATCAGATCACACTTTCTTCATGACCAAATAAATCAAGTTACAAGTCCACATTCATTAAAAACCAAAGTCAAAATTTAGAGAATATCTTACAATTGGTGACTTGAAAAACTGTCTGTATGTAATGCAAAAGAATGCACAACTCAAGCAAATGGAGTAAAATACTAATCTTAATGGCAACTACTGACTACCTTAAAGTTTAAAGATAGTCATTAAGTGCTACAATCTGTATTTTCTGGTATTAAAATATTAAGCAAACTCCGACAGAAAAATGAAATCTAAATCATGCATGTTTAACTTGGGCTGCTGGTTGGAATCAGGTTTACAGTATTTCGTTATCAATATTAGCCATTCAAATGGTGTAAATTAAGTACTGCAAGAAGCTGATTGAACTGAAACAAATAAACAGCCTCCAAGTTACTTTCATTAAAATGGTCTTTTCATAAACTAAACTTCATTATCATTTATGCGTAATAGCCTGTTCCACATTTTCAGGCTGAACTCAGAAGACAAAAAAAAACTGCGGCCTGCTACACTTGTTTACTGAGCGAAAAGCTGTGTACATTTAGCAAGTCTCTTGGCTAGCCACGTTTCCCACTCCATACCACAAAAGGGTCCATTCAAAATATAAAACAACCAAACAACGTTTCTGAATGTCGCCTCGTAAAAACAAGTTACAACTCGTGTTCGATATTTTAAAAAGTAGATATTCAAAATGTAAAGACAACGTACGTCGCAGAAAATAATTAACATAAATTTCACCAGAAAATCTTAATTATACTCAATAATTGCGCGTTAAATTTACGTGCCCAGTGTGGTTTAGGTCTGATAAAGTAACAACATAGTTACTTTTATAAACAAATAAACTCGTTAATAGAATTGCTGGCAAAGCCAATTTACTAAATATTTTTGACTGCGTTATTCTATATTGATTTTACATTCATTATTGTATACAAGCACATCACTCCGCGCAAATATGGAAACAATCATTTTCCACCAACTATAAGTTTCAGACATCAGGATTAAATGCGACAAAACGTTTCTTAATAGAATATTACAATTGACAGCAAATTACATTCAACGTGCATTCTGCATTGTCTTGATCCACAATCAATTTTGCCCATAATCTTCAAACATTTTGGAAATAATACTTTCCACAGAACGTCGATCTACTTCTAAACACTGCAGAGACGTTCTTTATTTTTTGCAAATTGAGATTAAACCGAGCAAAGGGAATTCATAAAGGATGTGAAGAAACTGCCAGTTTTCTACCATTAAGCATTTAGAACTGCTAAATAGTGATTAAATCGTCTAATCACTGAGTGAAGCAAACAGTCAGATAACACAAAACACACGAAACATAAACCAACTACGTGTCATGGACTTTCATCTCATCCACTCAATTTTTTTGATATAGATTTAACCTCCACATGAAACATATTGATACAAATCGGGCTATGCACAGTATCAACCTGCACAACAGTTCCAACAAGAATAGCCTTTTTAAGATGTCTTTGCTTTGTATCAGCTCGTTCTTCTACCATAATGGTTGGTGCACAAGTTGTATAACTCAAATAAAGAACATATCAATGTTTTCAAAACAGGTGAACCACGAATATGAAAAAGGGCCGAAACACTGATGACTGGTTGCATTGCCGATCGTGAAAAGCTTGCTTTAAAAAGAGCACATAAGCACTTTTCGATTTTTTCAGTAATGGTAACGCATCTGACGGTATGTCCAGCTCATCGTTTACTTAACAAAAATTAAGAACCCAACTAAAATTTAACTTGTTTCAGTTTAATTTAATGGGCGGAGACGTGGATGCTGTGTGCACTGTTCTCTTCACAACAACATTCATAAATGGTTACTCTCGTGGGATGGGGGGGGGGGGGGAGGAGAGGGAAGAACAAAAAAAAATGAAAACTTTTCGCAATAAATTTGTCACCGGTGCTTATTTTACAAAACGAACGCGATCAAAAATTGTGGCAACACAAAACCTGATTTTCCACTTTGAGGCGGAACACTCATTCTCAATAACGCTTTCTTTTTTAAAAAAAATAATAAAAAAGAAAGAACAATTCTGTACTTTGAAGAGGGGAAGCATTTGATTTTAGTAGGTGGCACAAATTTAATATGAAATAAATACTATCGACCAGTAACCAAGCTTGGCTTATGGTTTAAGACTATAGCAATGCTCAGAGAAATGAAACCAAAGTCAACCCTCAGACGTTTATCTGCGCATTTAGTAAGTTTGCCTTTGTACCGATCAGTCACCTTGAGCTAGTGGATACAACATTAAAATCACTAACACCACACTCGTACATGCATGCCACAAACTAGCTGAATTTACTCCACAAACGCCAATTCAATTGTACCAAATTATGAGCGGGGCGTTTATTTGCAATATTTGATATCAGTATCTCCAAACAGCAACACATGCCACATTCAAGATTTACGTGCACGAAAGACTGATTTTTTTTAAAAAAATTCTAGGAGACACGGGAACCCAATCAAAAACCAACCAAAAAAAAAATCTATCACCTACCTGAGGAGCACGAAATCAGAAAAACAGCAAATGCAAGCTTGGTACCGGCTCCCATGATATTGTTTTTTTGGATATGTTGAAGAAAATAGGTTAATTAGAACAAAACGATCGTTGTTCCGCTACTGAGAAGAAGAAGAAAAAAATCTCTTTACGACTCCACCACGTCTCCTGACTTGCTGCTGGCAGCGATCCACCTCGTAGCAAATTTCACCCCCCCCCGCCACTCTTCAGTGGGCAACTTCATTCAAAAAAGATGGGGAATTTTAAGCAACACCATCAGACTCCGGTTGTCAATTTTATTTTTTCTTTGACAAAATATATAGGTAGGTAAGAATCGATAACGTTGTCAAAAGATGATTTTGAGAGAGAATAAAACAACCGCCATTCACATGAAGTGGGAGGAGGAGGAGGAGGGGGGGGTTGGTGTGGGTGTGTGTGAGAAAAAAAAGCTACGGCGCAAATCCTCAGCTCCTTTGACGGGAATGGTGTACTCGAAGTCTCCCGGAATTCATAATTAGCGAAGTAGGCCTAAGTCCAAAATGGCGTTGAGTTGTTTTTGTTTCCTTCCCCCTCCCTCCTCACTACCCCCCGCCTCGAGGAGGGTTTTTTTTTAAAAAAACGACAGGACTGGCTCGCGAGGGGCCGCCTCCCGAACACAGCAGGAGCCCGAGAAGGGGAGGGGGAGGAAGGGGGGGGTTGGCGGTGGCGTTGATTGACATCGGCTTTGCCCATTCATCGCCTTGGATCCGTCCGCATCGGCGTGATCGACGTCCCTCCCGACCAGTAGTAAACCCCATCCGCCGTCGCCTCCTTCTTCCTCCGGAGAAAAGGCGCGTTTATTATTGGAAGCGGACCAATCCTCTACTTGTAGGTAGGCGTGGCTGCAGCTCTGTGTGTGTTTGTGTGTGTGTGTGTGTGTGTGTGGGTGTGTTTTGGCCTCGCTGTTATCAGGACTGGTTGAGAGGAAGTGTTCAACCTAACCCTCTGGCCTCGATTGACGCGCGCCTTCAGCAATGAGGAGCAAGGATTTGCCACACTTGCCATGGGGTTGGCTGAGGAATATGGGGGAGGGGGTGGGGAAATCCCAGATTTACGATGAAGAAATTTATCAAAGACATTTGCTGATTGGATGGCAGCGATGCGCAACACATGCATGGGATAGGTGCACAACATTGGAATGTTGTTGCAGCGTAAGTGCACGGTGCCAGAAAGTTGCCGCTTTCAACGAATTTACTTTATCTCGAGCGGTTACTGTATCTTTTTTCTCTTGTTACACATCATCGCGAGACACCACAATAGAAAGCGTTTCTTATGCCCCCCCCCCCCCCATCATCCTTTAGCCTTGTCAAATTAGTATTCAGGGTAATAAGATTCTTCGACTATTCGTCTCTTGTTGAAATACATTCCTTCGATGCCAGCCCAGGGCTGTTATTGACGTTATTCTACCCCCCCCCCCCCCCCCCACTCTGAAGAGGGAAGGTAAGGCAAGGCGTGCGAGGGGAGTAGATCGAATGCTAATTAGACTGGGTAGTGAGTTTTCAAATAATCCGCTATTTGTAAGACCAGACGATTTGCTGTTGTAACTCTTTAGGAACTTATACACTGGCGTCAATTTTTTCTGTTTCGGCTTGATCGAACCATGCAATTAGATGGGTATGTTTGTCAGCCTGGTGCAGCCGCGCACTTTATATGTTAAGTGGCAAACTCTACTTCTGAATTATTGTTCTGCTGCAGTTCCACAGGCTTGACGCAGGTAATTGAACCCCTTCGATTATATTCACTCGTTGAGTAATTAAACAAAACACATCAATGGTGACTCATGGTTGCTGCTCAGAAATGGCGTACACGTTAACACAAAGCGTGCTCTCTCTCTCTAAAGAAGGGACTATGGGGCAAGTATATAGGATTTAATCTCTTTATTGATGGAGAGAAGGAAACGGGAGGATAAACTGGTATCCATGAAAGGCAGCTATTTGCACAACTACAAAAACAAAACATTGTGGGTTTGTCACTGTGCTTATTGACGGAGTGGATGGAAATGTTACGAAGTAAGAAATTGCTTTTAGTTGTACCCAGTCTTAACATCAAACGCTGTATGGTCAGTGGTGGCATAGGAAATTGAGTTCTGATTACACAGCCCCAACAATAATCAGCAGCTCAAAGGTTGAAAGTGACATCTTTCGGAGTTTTCTTATACAGTACCCTTTTTCACCTTGTTGATCACACCTTTGAAAGATGCAATACACTTCTGAGAACTGGGTGTGTGTCGGAGTGGTAAGGGAGACTGTGGTTGTATTTTCCATATCTGTAAGGTGTAAAAACAAAAAAACTGCGGATGCTGGAAATCCAAAACAAAAACAGAATTACCTGGAAAAACTCAGCAGGTCTGGCAGCATCGGCGGAGAAGAAAAGAGTTGACGTTTCGAGTCCTCATGACCCTTCGACAGAACTGTTCTGTTGAAGGGTCACGAGGACTCGAAACGTCAACTCTGTAAGGTATTATAGTTTATAGACCTCATTAGCTCGATTTCACATATTTGTGGCCCAATTTAAATGTTAAAAAAAAACCTGGTCATAAAATAAATAACCATGGAATGAAGTTACGGCATCAGTAAATCATCTGGCTTGGCTGGGAAGAAACATTCCAAGACCTTGTCACTTTGTTTCTCTTCTGCCAACCCTCACAGCTTATTGTCACTCTTCTATTCTGATCTTCCCATATACATTGCCATCATTTCAATTAGAGCTTTCAATGTGATATTTTCCCAGATGGGACCCGTCACCTTCTCAGCCCCCCCTTTGAAAATGTAATGGCGTTTGCTGCAACCGCTCCCTAGTGCAAGGCTTTCCATACTCCCAACAAGTTTCTGCATCAAGCAATTTCTTCCTTTCTCACTCCCATAGTGACAATTGTAAATACATTATCCTTTGTCGCTGACTCCCAACCAGAAGAACCAGTCTATCAACACTTTTAAATCCTCCATAATATTAGAAATTGTGAAATTTAATATAAACATTTAGATACCAGGTTCAATTCTGTCCATGCTGAGTTAACCAGGTACTGGTTGGGTTGCTACAGTTTGGTTCAACACCTCTCTAACCAAAAGATTTGACTCCCGATTATTATCTTGTAACTCTTTCTGAAAGGGTGTGTGGGTGTACATTATGATGAGGGGAAAAAAATCAGGTTCAGCTGTGATTAGTGATCAGTTAACTTGCTGATACTGTAAAGGCTCATAGGTATATATTGGCTTCTTGTGCAAGGAACCAGAGAACAGCTGGCACCTGTGACAGGGAAGTTAACAAGCTTCAGGGAATGAGAAAGGTGGGGAAAGCAGTTTTCTTTTTTCTTCCAATGTTAACTCCTATTGCTATTAATCTAAAGCAAGGCTTTTCTTCCTACATATATAAATTCTGTTTCAGTATTGTAGCATTTTTGTTGATGAAAATTGGTAGGACATTCAATATGCATTCACTAGTACCAACTTATAATGGAAAGTGTTGCATATGGTTTAAAGCTCTGTATGTTATTCACCAAATTTCATATTTGATTTAAAAAAGCTCATTCGAGATGAAGGATCTGAACTCTCTTATTCAAAAATCATCCCAGTCTCTATTTTGCAAAGTTTGTTTCTTGTTATGATATGTAACAACTGGGAATATGAAGTGGTGACTGATGCCATTTACAAATAAAACATGTGGCTTCAGGTTTCAATCTTCGTTATTACCATTTTATTTGAGATATGCTCTTGAATGTACCTTTTTTTTCTCATCCGGATTTCTTCCTTTCTTGAAGATGGAGACTCATCCTGAGGTTATGATCCTCATGGTGCTGGCTGCACTCTTGCACTTCCGTTCAATGACCATTCTTTAGATCTGAGCCGAGTCAGTTTGAAAGCTAGTCAGCCATGGCGGTTGTCACTGCTAACTCAACAAAAATAACAATTTGCACTTATTTCGTGCCTTTAATAGAGTAACATGTGATTATTCCTGCTTTTATCTAACATTCATTTGAAGCCACTTTCCAGCAGGGGTCACTGGATAGTGATCATGAGCAGAAAACATTGGTGATTACCCCTGCCAGTTTCCTTGCTCTTTAGACAAGGGCACAAGACTGGATTTAATGTTTTCACAGTTGCCCTTACTGAAAAACAACATGCATCAGATCTTTTTACATTAATATTTATATTAATATTGAAATGTTTCCATTGCCAGTCCCTGAAGTGCTGTTCTCTCTTAGCCAGCAGTAACCCCAGTGTAAACTTGCTGGATTCACTAAATGTGGCTATGAGGAAAACCTGGTTTAAAAAGTGAGTCATCTGACAGATAAGTTTAGCTCAGGTAAACGTACATTGGGGTTGCTAGCAATTAAATAAGATCTGTTCTGTGGGAACTAGTTGCACAAACACTCCCCCAAAATCAAACCAAGTATTTCTAATAACATTTTGGGTGAGAAATGTTTTTTCATAATTATCTTACAAGTGTAATAATTTTTGTTCACAACATAGGATCTTAAAACACACCTGTATACAAATGTTGATACGTTCATTATATATAAATATGTTAAAATAAAAGATATTTATAAACTTAATTGTTTCAAAATGACACAAATTGTTAATACCAACCCGTTTTATCAATCTTTGTTTTCTACATTAATTTATCCCTAGTTTGCATTAAACAGACATTACAATAAAATATTCACAAATTATCTAGGATACATGAATCGAAAATAGTCCAGAGCATTGTTACCAAGCTAATACATATTGAAACTTTTTGAGGTCTGCGATTTGGATTGTAGTCATGGAGGGGAGCTGCTGTGTATCAATTGGTAAAGATGAGGAATGGTATTGTTAGAGTGTTGGAACTGGAGACATAATAAAAGTTGTGATGTTTATTTTCAAGCTTGTTAGTGATTTGTATAAAACTATTACCGCTTGTGAGGAATAAATCACAAAATATTGGAAGATTTAGCCTTTTAAGTAGGGGTAGTCAATGAGATTTTACTTTCCCTAGTCACACTCCATATAGTCCTGGGAAATTGATACTGCAAGTAGTTTTGCCACAAAAATAAGCTATTACAGAAAATAATCAAAGAATAATAATCAAGACATAATTTTACCCATGCCTAACAACAATTCTAAATCTGCAGCATCTTTAAATAACTCTCATAGTCAAAGCCTATGAAATGTTCCAGTAATGCCCGTATATTTTAAAGTATTGTCTGTCAATACAATGTTTCCATAATGATTAAATCCTCATTTGTGAAAAGGAGCACAAAATAAAGATGTAAAAACAGAAAATACTAAAAATGCTCAGCAGGTCCGGCAGCATTTGTGGTGAGAGAGACAGTTAACATTTCAGGTCTGTGACCTTTCATCAGAACTGAGAAATCAAAATGAAATATAGACATTTCTGTAATAGAAGGAAAAGGTACCATTTGCATTGACCTCTACTTAATTTGAAAGAGCCAATGTGAACTAGAAGGAATATAATAATAATGGCCAAATTCTAAATTATATTGACTTTTTCTTGTTTACCATATTGTCCAGATCAGTCTTAAGCAATTAGAGCTAATGTAGTGGATCAAATTTTCTTCTACAGACTCCAGCCTTTTTTAGTCCCATAAAGCAACCTTGGACAGAATTAAATATGTATTTATACAGTCAAGAAGGTAAGAATATAAGTGCTGTCAATGCCCTGTGCCAAATAAAAATGATTGAGTGATTTTTTTTTGTATGGAAGATTTGATATTACCTTTCTAAATATTACACACAGCCTTTCTAAGCTACAAATAGCAGACAAAGAACCATCTTTAAAAAGGTCATGTTAACTGAAACCTTCACTTTACATTTTACACACTGCACCTAGTCAAAGTATACTTATTTTTTAATCTTCAGTTTAAGTAAAGGTGCAATTGCTGGGAATTAACAAAATTGACATTTCAATTTTGCCAAGAACTGTACAGGAGATTATTCAGTCATTAAGGCTGGTGGCAAAGTTTCTTGGGTCTAGAAGATGTGGATCAGATGCACCATTTTAGTACCAGGCATGACTTTTCAGCCATCCTTTTAGACTGGTTCTATGTGGTCTTACTGAAATAGAAAATTAGCTTCATTCAAATATTATAAGACTTGAATGGCAGCCAGCTTGAATTCTCCAAGGTGGAACTGGGCTGGCTGTTCCCTTCACCATTTAGAGTTATCTGAAGGCAAGCTCCTTGAATGATGGAGGTCCGGCAATTCTAGAGCCTTGGCAGCCCCACTGAGGGCTGGGCACTGCGGAGGTAGGTCGGGGATTCAGAGGGCAATGTGGAGGCACCCTGGGAGGCATGAATCCAATTCAAAGATTATGAGGGCCGAAGTCAGGCCCTTGGGAGCAGGGAGGAAATATCTCTGGAAGAATTGTTTGAATGCAGGCCTTTCCTGCCCTTTTGCCCATCATTGCGGCATGGATCCTCCGGCTGCTAGCCTGCAGCAAGCACACTGGTTCCATTTGAGCTGGGAACATCTGCATGCAGGGTTGAGGCTGGCAAGACCGCAAAATTGCCCTTAATTAGGGCGCTCAACATCTGAATTGGCTATCGGCCTCTACAGAGCAGGCAGCCGATCCTATTCTTGCCCTGCTCCTTGGAAAATTCTGCCGTGGCAGGAATGCAGCAGGGTGCCATCCCGACGCAGCTTCCTCCACTCCCTCCCCCACCCACCAGCTGCAAGACTGGGAAAGTTTCACCCAGAGGCTTAGTAGCTGTATTTTTTCCTTAAAATCCAATTAACAGTAGACTTTTAATAGTTCCCTCTTTTTTACCTGTATCTGTTGACAGTTTTACAAGCTAGTTCTTCAACTTTGTATTTGTTCTAACATTTTAGAGAAAATAATTCTTGTTCCTAACAATTAGTAATGTTTATATGTAACCTAAAATAATCAAACCCTGTCAATTAATTTACTAAAGGCAATTGTAATTGAAGCATTTCCATGGCTTCAATAGAATAAGAAGAGTGAAAAAAATGGGATTTGATAAATTACTCTTAATTACGAACATTGTTACCATCCATGGCCAGACCCTGTGATGTGGGGGAGGTCCATTTAGGGGCCAATAGCGTTTTGTTTGAAGTAGATAAAGGTTGAGATTCAAAACACCTGCTTTTGGAATAGAGCCACAAGATTCCACAGGTTTTGAACAAACAAAAACAAACTTTACTTTGCCAGTTCAGAAAGATAAAACAATTTACAAATCTATCTTATACTCTAACATTCAGGGTAAGTGTGAGGTACATGTGAATTAACAGATGAACTGTGACTGGCCACACCTCACTACAGAGTAAATGATAGATCTAACCAAAAAACAGATTCCATGGATTTCTGAAGAAAACCACCCAGACATTAGTCCCACTGTGAGTCAACCAGTCTCATTGAAACTTTCTCACAAGGGTTTCAAATCTCTACCAAGTAAAAGACACATGCAACCAAGGCAGGGTCCATGGATTTCTCAAGAAGCCACCCCCACCCCTCCCCCCGCAGAAATCAGTAAACACCAAGTCAAAAAATCTCACTGAAATTTTTAAGCAAGGGATTCCTAGCTTCATCTTCAAAGATCTCTCCTTGGAATTCTCTCCAAACGTTGTTCCCACTTGAACGGTCTTAACTATGACCTACTTTAGTGTTTCAATCTCACCTTCCACGATTCATTCTCCCTGGATTCCTGAGCACACTCAAAACTAACTTAGAAGCACACTTTCAGATCTATGGCTGTGCCAAACAGAACACCAATGTTCCAAAGGGGTACCTTTGCCCCAACAACCCTCTTAAAGTCTGCTCCGCGCAGTTCGCTTTTTAACTTGAGGAGCCTGTTTCTAACTCTTTTGTCTTTGTAACACTTGTTGGCTGGCAGACTGCCTCAAGAAGAGCTGTTCACTGACCCTTGAACTTATCTGGGGACTTATCAAAATACTCCCAGAGCCATTGATACTAGGCAGGAACCAATGTAACAAGCATTGGAACTTCCTGTACCTTGAATGTTACAATCTCTATAGATGGCTAATTTAGCACCCAGGGACACAAAGATCAATGATTTCATTGACACCATTCACAAGAGCTCATTGATTAAGCAGGTGTCTAAGTGACTTAATGGCAGTCAGTAAGTCAAAAATTCTCTTCCTGCTCCCACACATTAACTCTGGTATATGCTAATAATCTACCATTTTCCCCTTCCTAATGCTAATCTACATGATATCACTCAGCGAAATCATCCAAAAACAGTGCCAGTTTTTGCATTGTTGACATGTAGCTCTATCTCAACCCCTCCTCAGACAAGTTGGATTGTTTGACATCCATTATTGGAGGAGCAGAAATTTTTCCCAGTTAAATGTTGGAAAGACCAAAGCCATTATCCTTGTTTCGCACCACAAATTTTGTTCCCCAGCCACTAACTCCATCACTCTCCCTGGCAACTGTCTATGCCTGAAACAGACCTTTTGCAACCTTGATGTTGTATTCAATCCTGAGATGAGTTTCCAACCACATTACCATGCCATCACCAGGACTGTTTATTTCCATCTTTGTAAAAGCGTTTTATTCTACCAGTTTCAGCTTATCCATGTCTTTGCTACATCTAGACTTGACTATTCCTATGCAGTACTGACTGGTCTCCCATCTTCCATGCTCATAACTTAAGATTATCCAAAACTCTGCTGCCCCTGATCTACTCACACCAAGCCTTATTCACCCATAACCCTTGTGCTTGCTCACCCTATATTTGGCTCCTAGTTAAGCAATTCCTTAAATTTAAGATTCTCAAATCCCTTCATGGCCTTGCCCCACCATGTCTTTGTGGCCTCTTCCTTCCTACAACCTTCTTCTGTACCTCCAACTATGGCCTGTTGTGCATCCCTGATTTTAGTCGCTCCACCATTAGTAGCCATGCCTTCAGTGCTAAGGTAAGCTCTGGAATTTCAGCTCTTAACCCCTCACTCAATCTACCATTCTTTCCTCTTCTAAGATGCTCCTTAAATCTACCTCTTTGACCAAGCTTTTGGAGATGTCCTAACATCTCCTTATGTGTCTCAGTGTCAAGTTTTGTTTGATGGCCCGCCTATGAAGGATTTTGGGATGTTTTACAGATGCTATATAAATTCAAATTGCTGTCATTATTTGACCACATATTCAGCCCTTTTTCCTCCATTCTCATTTCCTGCTCTTTGTTTTCCTGCCCCTCCTCCTTGTAAATATTCTGAAATGTACTTCTATTTGATTAGTACTATGTAAATAAAGTAGATTTGACCGACTAATTTTAAACACAATATGCATGAGGAAAAACAATCATCTCTATAATTCTGTAGTGAATAACAAAACTACTGGGGTTTATAAATTAAAAAAAAAAGATCCTGGAGTGATTCATCTCCTGAATATATCTGATTATCATGTATCTTGATTCACTGGGTTTGCCATCAAAACAAAGCTGTCGACAGGAATTTCCACTGGGTTTCACCCATTCTGCCACCATAAGCTTGATAGAAATCCAGTTTTACATAGGCTTTCACCCTATACATGCTGCCACCTCATCAGTGCTGCATAGTATTTACTCTTGTGTTTCCAGTGCACTTCACTTTTCTCCTTTAACTATGGTAGTGCATGATTCAAGTGGAGATGGTGAGATATGGTGCTTAGTTGAATGGTGCTATTCAAAGAGAAGATTTGAAAAATTACAGTACATAAACATGCTCCACCATGATGACACTGTATTGTCATTACATGTATGTAATGTAATGTACTTGAATTCAATTGGTGCTTATTGACATATTGAGCTCCATCTTTGCACCTGTTCAACTCAGTAAGCAATGACCCTTGCAGACCCTGTCAGACTCATTATAATTGTGGGGAGCTCCAGTTGGCATTTGTACTATTGCTCTGTCATCTCAGTTAAGAGAGGAAGGCAAAGGCCAGAGCACCCACTTCATTACTAGCTGAAGAAAAACGATGAAAGAGAGAAAAAATTTCTTTCAAGTATCCTCTCTTGCCTGGTGATACTTTAAATTTAAACCTTCATAGCCTATTTTAACTAAGTGATGCTGGGTACCAAAAATGAGCCAATGTTCCTGACATCCAGCATGGCTAAGGCATTATCAAATCAACATCAATTGGATAACATTTTATTGTCATTAGCCTCTAGTTTGAATGTGCCACCGAAATAACGGGGAAATTTTACAAGTGCCATTGGACTCCAGGGAAATGACAGAACAGCAGTCCTTGTCCATTTCCTGTCTTGTTATTGCCTCAAATTATGGTAGCAGGTTGTCAAAACCCAGTCCATTGATATAACATGTTGTCCAAATCATAAATTAAATGATTAATACAGTACAAATCAATATTCTCTGCATCGTTTCACTGTCTATATTTCCAGACTCTCTCTCCTGAATAATTCGATACTCTTTCTTTAATACAGAGTGCTTTGTTTCTGGTTCAAGGGTTCACCCCTGTTTCTGTGTCAGTTTTACCTTTAAACCTAAGAGTTATTGGATTGAGACATGGTGATTTGATCCCTGACAATTCCTTCCTCACATACTCCCTATCCCAGCATTCATACACAATTCAATTTGCATAATTTCTCCATTTTCACATCCACTACCTCATCTGCTAAAATTTCTCAGTACAACATTCTCTTAACAAATCACACTTTATTCCGCATGTGTTTTGTGCAGCTACTTTACAGTAATATTCATGTTTTGCTTTTCTGAAGTTGTGCAATGTCTCCTGCTAGTTCCTCTGTGTCAGTCACATTACTTTGCTCCTTTTTGTGTTAATTGCCAAGCTGGTTGCCTTTAAATAATTAGGGGTTACCCTTCCCCAGCAAAAATCTGCTCATCTCCTTTCATTATAGTGGTTATTAGTGCTTCAGGGTCTGATTGGCAAAATGAGCTTTTCAGATTTGGCATTATGCCCCAAATTCTGAGCACTTCACAGCTGGATTAATGAATATTTCGGCATTTATGTTGGTTAATTGGCTGATTTAACCGCTTGAAAGTGTTAAAGGATAATTATTGCAGGTGGGTCACGATTGTCTCCTTTTTTTCTATTCCTGTTACTGAAATTGCTTTCTCAAGAATTGCATCCTGCAAATTAAATCGCATTCCCTGATTGAATTAGAGATTGAAATTTTTAGTTAAAAACAGGCTTTTCACCTTTTTGCAAAATACAGACCTTAGTGTATTTAATGTTATGTTAATGTTAAATATTTAATATTTAACGGCTATAAGCACATCATGAGTTTCAATGATGGGTGATCTCTGCTTTTATTTAAATAAGCACCTACCCTTTCTCTCTGCCATTCTGGCAAGGGTAGGGTCATGGCTGTGGAAACTGGCAATGATGGAGGAGGGGGTCACTCAGTTTTTTGTCACACTTTATCCTCTTTCTCCCCTATTTTATCTTACTCTGCACACTGTTCATGGCAAACTGCAGATGCATTCACCAGCCACTTCTCTCTGTCTCTGCTCTCCCTTCACACTAAATGCTAATATTTGTCTCTCTCTTTCGAATGATGTGAAGATCTTCAACAAATGGAAAAAAAAAAGACCTATCTTTCTGATGATGCAGTGTCACTTGTTCTAGCCATCACAACCACCAGCTCAGATACAGTCACCATGAATGCCTTAGAGACTAAACTAGAGGACAGACCTTGGTGAATCATTGGGCACAAATGTGCAGGAGCTAGGGCAAGGGGATAGGATGCCATGAGTGCGACGCTGGAGGGTGAGATTGCACATTAGACCTGCTGCAAAGGATTTGGAGACTAACTTTTGAGGTGCTCCCGAGTGAAGAAGACTGATGAGCGTATAACAAGAAACGCTAGGTGCATTGGTGGTTGATACCTCTCTTCCTGCTTTTCATGCTACTCCTGCCGCGCTCACATAGGTGGTGGTAAAGGCAGGTTCTGTCTTGGTGGCAAAATTGTGGAGCATGCAGCAGACAGCCACGGATCTGGATACACACCAAGGAGTATAATGCAAAGCTTGCTGTTGCTTGGCCAAGTCTATTGCTTTCTCAATGACTTTTTTTTATGGCAGTATAGGGCTTGTTGCAGGCCAGTTTTGCAGCTGTGCCAGGTTCCTGACAGGAGTCATGCACTAAGGGGCATATCGCTGATCACCAAGCCTGCAACTTGACTTCCTGGTTGGAATAAAGGTGGTACAGAGAATTGACACAGAATGAAGAAGTCATGATTACTGTCAGGATAGCAGGTGCAGACCTGCATGATGTGCTGCCTGTGATCGTAAATCAGCTGTATATTAAGGAAGTAGATTGATGAATCTGCCAAGCTGGTGACCGGGAGCAAGCAAGGCACATAGATGCCATCTATAGCTTTTTTTGCATCCTGAAAAGCCTATCATGCAGGCAAAGCTAATGCTCTCTCTTTCTGGTTTTCTTTGTTCATTGGTCTGGAAATGTTTCACATGAGCTTACCAGCAATTGACAAGCCAGTGCTAATGATTACCTGAGCAGCTAGTTGCAAGTTAGCATTTACTTCAGATATCTTTGTTAAAATTGATTTATGCATGTTGAAGGAGCCTCAAGTCCCTTGCTGAATAGGGCCTTTGATTAATCAGTGAACATAGCATGATGCAAAGAGCTTCTGTGACCTCTAGGGTTCGTAGACAGCAAACTAGGAAATCTCAGTGTCACCTACTGCAGCTTTAAATGAACCCATGGGATTAAAACTTAAGGACCGCAGTGACTTTGATAGCCACAGACAGTACTGTGCGTACCTGGTTCAAGCCTTTAGTTGTGACTACCGCAGATGACATGGTTTGATATAGTGAAGGCGCCTCAGACATTGCTTCTTCGTAAAGTTAATGTAGGATAAATGCTCCCTGAACACCCATTGTAAATGTGGCCTCCTGCATGCTTCCTCCTCCTCCTCCTCCTCCCACTTATGGTGGCTGCTCCCGCTGTTACGACTGCAGCTGATATTATTTGCTGAGCAAGCCAAATCCCAGAGGAAAACTTGTCTTACTGGTCATAACTTTTTATTTTGTATTTTGAAAATGAGGGGAAAGCTACTAATCCGAGAAGCATAGAATCCCAGTAGCACTTACAGGATTTTAAAATTAGAAGATTTATTAACAAGAAGAAAAAAAAAACTTAAGCACACAAGATTAAAATTACAGTTCAACAGTCTCCACAAAATATTCCCCCTCAAAAACCCACTTGGTCAAAACACAAGTAAACTACTTGGCAATAGCTCCCTTATAGATTTTTAACCGTAAAAATCCAGTAATATTACTGAAGGCAAAAACTGCTGCTATTTAAAGTATGCCACATGACTTCTCACTTTCTTCCATTCCGCTTTGGAACCAAAGAAAGTTCATAAACAGACTGCTCTCTGAAAACAAAGCATTTTCTGACTTGAAACTGGATGGCTGCTTCAAATTAACCACTTTTTTCAGCACAAAGCTGGTCCCAGGTCATCTCCACGACACAGCCAACACAACTCAACTAAACTTCTTTCCTTAAATATCCTTTTCTCCTTTGATCTTAGATTCCATTGTCCTAAGCACCTCTTTGAACTCAATTTTTTCAAAATATAAAAATCTTTCATGTCTTCCTATTGCCTCCACTTTTAGGGTCAAATAAAATTTAATAACCTTCCCTTGTTTACCTATGAAACCTTTGTAAGTTTTAAAAGTCCCTTGTCACTGCTGAACTCCCTTTGAAATTTAACAGCTGAAAAGTAACATTCCTACTTATAATGCAAATTTCAAACCCATTTACTCGTACATTCAGCTTCACCATAGCCTCTCATTACAAATGCATGCAGTTAGAACCTTTACTTTTCATCTCTCTGCTCCTACAGACAAGCTGTCTTTACTAACATTCCCCCAGTTTAATTATACACACGCAGTCTTCTTTACAAAATACCATCATATTCCAAAAATATTTTTAGAATTTCATCTTCACACCGCTTTATGTTGATTTCCTAGCTGCTCCCCCTTATCCTCCAGCCCCCAAACCATCCCTGCTGGACCACTAATCACTACAGAAATCTATCTATGAGTTAGCCAATAACAGCAACTTCAGGAAAATCATTATTTTTGCAGACAAAGTGAACTTTTCAGAGTGATAAAACACAGCAAGAAATGTCCAGAAGTTAACCAGCAGCTTGAAATGACAAATCAGCAAATAACTTATATAATCTGTATGATCTCGTTAAATATACATGTTGGAGGCTGTTCCAGCTGGGCAAGTCCAACACGTGGCAAGTTCGGCAGGAGACATAGCAAAGTTGGAACAAGGTCCTACTAGAGTTGTAGCATCTTCATTTAAATGACTTATTTGTGCTTCTAAATTCTGCTGGAATGCTCTCTTAATGTCATTCCAGAAGCTTCATCCAATATGTCTGGATGGAAATGTATGGTACCTATTGTCCCTCATATTGAACATTTAGGAGGCCATCTAGAGCTGGAAAAACAGGTTTCACAGTCAAATTTCTTGGCAATTCTGTTTACAGTGACTTTTTTATTCTGGCAATGTTTATAATGGGACAAGCTTTCAAATTTCTGTTATCAGTTTTAGAGAGTAACTGTAGATAAATTCTTTACAGGTGGTCAACCAAATAGCAAGATGCTTGGATGGAATCTGAAAAGTTTCTGCTGTAAAACCAATATTTCATTCCACATGGATGCATTGCAATATCTAATTGGAAGCTATAGACTCTAGCTGTGTTTCACAAGTTTCACAAGTGAAAGTACTTTAATACTGGAAGGCTTGAAAGTGGCCCAGCTACTATTTCATGCTGAATCTGGCATGAGATGGAAGAATGCAGTTGCTGTAGAAATAGAAAGAAAATCTGGACAACAGGAAGATTATTATAATCACAATTTATTATAAGTGTCGAGCACATATGCACTTAGCAGTTTTTTTCCCTGATGCTTTTCATTGGTGCTGTTGTATCATTTACAAATTCTATTTTGTAATCAGTCCATGTGTATTCATCAAGTTAATGCCAGGCATCTGGAGCTCTTAGAACTCTTACACACTGGACAATCATACATTCAAGATTTCTTTCACAGAAAAGACAAGCTGGATGGATTAGTACTGGGTGAAACCAGTTATTTTCTTACACCTTACCGCATGACACAGTTGCTATGACATCCAACAGGGCTGAAAATTGCTACAATGAGACCTGTGCAAATGCCAGAATGTTTATTCTTTATTATTTGTTCATGGAAATTGAGCATCACTGGCAAAGCCTGTATTTATTACGCATCCCTAATTATCTTTGAGAAGATGATGGTGAGCTGTCTTCATGAACCATTGCAGTCCATGTGGTGTAGGAACACCCGTAGTGCTATTTGGAAAAGAGTTCCAGAATTTGGACCCAGCCACTGCGATGGAATGGCGATATAGTTCCAAGTCAGGATGGTGTGGTATGTGGAGGGGAACTTGCAGGTGATGGTGTTCCTTTGTGTCTGCTGCCCTAGGTGGTAGAGGTCACTGGTTCGGAAGGATGTTGAAGGATGCTTGGTGAATTGCTACAGTGCATCTGCTACCACTGTGCATAGTGGTGGAGGGAGTGAAAGTATATGGTGCTGGCTGGGGGACAATCAAGTGGGCTGCTCTGTCCTGGATAGTGTCAGGCTTCTTGAGTGTTCTTGGAGCTGCACTCGTCCAGTTCAATGGAGAGTTTCCATTACAAGTATTCTGACTTGTGCCTTGTACAAGTGCCTGCAATAACCAGAGAAAAGGTTTTGGGAAGCCAGAGTATGAATTAATCCTATCAGAATTCCCAGCCTCTGATCTGCCCTTTTAGCCATCGTACTTATCTGGCTGGTCCAGCTAATGATTAATGGTAACCCCTAGGATGTTGATGGTTGGGGATTCAGTGATGGTCATTCCATGAATATCAAGGGGAGATGGTTAGATTCTCTCTTGTTGGACATGGTTATTGCAGGCACTTGTGTGCTGTGAGTGTGACTTGCCACTTATCAGCTCAAGCTTGAATGTTGTCCAGGTCTTGCTGTATGGGGACACAGACTGCTTCAGTATCTGAGGAGTCATGAATGGTATTGAACACTGCAATCATCAGCAAACACCAAACTTCTGACCTCACATTGGAGGGTAGGTCATTGGTGAAGCAGCAGAAGATGCTTGTAACTAGAATACTACTCCAAGGAACTCCTGTAGCGATATGCTGGGGCTGAGCTAATTGGCCTGTAACAACCATAACCATCTTTTTTGTGCTAGGTATGACTCCAACCAATAGAGAGTTTTCCCCCAATTCCAACTGACTTCAATTTCACAGTGATTTGGTGTCTTGAAGACAAGAATCCATTGTGTGATTCACTCAAGAGGTACCTTATTCACCAGAGAAATTACAGTATGCCTGATAAAATTGCAACTGAGAGAGGTATCAGCAAGCATGACAGTGATCAGATACAGTCCCCAGAGAATGACCAGATAGAGAGAAACCTACAGATGAGGCTGCTGTGAATGAGGCTTTACTATCAGTCACCTAGGAGCATCAGGATGTAATTGCCACATTCTTCAGCTGGTGCCTGACACACATTATTGAAATGTCTGGGAGGTAATGTTAAATGTCTATTCTGCTTCCTTGCAGTGTGGATGCTGTCCTGCAGCTTACAGTAAAAGGATGATCCTTCACTTCGGCTGATGACTGCTGGCTGTTTTCAAATGTTCAAAGGCAATATTCACTGTGGGGTTACACTGATTTCATGGTCTCCTGTTTGCTTATAGGATGACAACCATCCAATGTATGCAGCAGTCAAAATATGTCAAGCTCAATTTTCCTGAAACTAAAATTCAGTATATTATACATGGTGATTATATAAGATGTGTAGGTGTTTATGTGCTAAAGGAGGGACAAAGGCAAGTTCTTTGCAATGTTCATGGAGGAGTCATTCACATCTTTCTTCTATTGCAGAAGGTGAATGCTAAAGTGTATATACCACGTCACCTGCTTCAAGCGATCGGTGGTGATATTGTGAGTGCATTGCTGCAGCTATCTCTTGTCAAATTCACTATGGTAACTTGTAAGGAACCAAATGCATAAAAAAGTCAGTGATCACTTCAAGAGCCACAGGCAGAGTTGTTCTTACTGTGGATTGGGAGCCATATGCCAAAAAATGAGAGGATAGCGTAGTGACTTTGCTTGTTACACACTGGCATTGCTTACTGTACTTGGAAAACATATGGAAATGCTTGGTCCTGAGGAGGAGGTAGGTGCACACCTGTGGCTGAGTAATAAAAACAGAAAATACTGGAAATATTCAGCAGCTTATGGCAGCATCTGTGGACAGAAACCAAGTAAACATTTCAGGCCTGTGACCTTTCATCAAAACTGGGAAAAGTTAGAGATGTAATAGGTTTGGAACAAGGGGTGAGTGAGAAGAGGCCAAAACAAAGATCTGTCATAGGGTGAAAGTTGAGCAAGATTGAATGGCGGAAGAGTTAGTTAGTCTTCCAGGCCAAAAGGAATGATGATGGGGCAAGAAAAGAAACATAAGATGTGCCTGGAGCAGGTATGCTGCTGACTGAAAGAAAAAAAAGAGAAAAACCAAAACAAGCAAAAGAAACAAATGGAACAGAGATTATGGTTTTGAAATTGTTGAACTCCACTTTGAGTCTGGAAGGCTGTGAAGTGCCTAATCGAAAGGTGAGGTGATGTTCCTCAAGCTTGAATGAGCTTCATTGGAACAGTGCAGTAGGCTGAAGCAGAAATGTCAGTGTGAGAGCAAGGTGGAGAATTAAAATGACAGGCTCAGGGTCAAGCTTATAGACTGAACGGAGGTGACCTGTGAAGCAGTCACCCAAAACAAAAACAAAAACAGAATTACCTGGAAAAACTCAGCAGGTCTGGCAGCATCGGCGGAGAAGAAAAGAGTTGACGTTTCGAGTCCTCATGACCCTTCGACAGAACTTGAGTTCGAGTCCAAGAAAGAGTTGAAATATAAGCTGGTTTAAGGTGTGTGTGTGGGGGGCGGAGAGAGAGAGAGAGGTGGAGTGGGGGTGTGGTTGTAGGGACAAACAAGCAGTGATAGAAGTAGATCATCAAAAGATGTCAACAACAATAGTACACAAGAATACATAGGTGTTAAAGTTAAAGTTGGTGATATTATCTAAACGAATGTGCTAATTAAGAATGGATGGTAGGGCACTCAAGGTATAGCTCTAGTGGGGGTGGGGAGAGCATAAAAGATGTAAAAAAAAAAGAAAAAAAATGGAAATAGGTGGGAAAAGGAAAATCTATATAATTTATTGGGAAACAGAAAGGGGGTCGGGATGGAGGAGGGAGCTCACGACCTAAAGTTGTTGAATTCAATATTCAGTCTGGAAGGCTGTAAAGTGCCTAGTCGGAAGATGAGGTGTTGTTCCTCCAGTTTGCGTTGGGCTTCACTGGAACAATGCAGCAAGCCAAGGACAGACATGTGGGCAAGAGAGCAGGGTGGAGTGTTAAAATGGCAAGCGACAGGGAGGTTTGGGTCATTCTTGCGGAGAGACCGCAGGTGTTCTGCAAAGCGGTCGCCCAGTTTACGTTTGGTCTCTCCAATGTAGAGGAGAGCACATTGGGAGCAACAAATGCAGTAGACTAAGTTGGGGGAAATGCAAGTGAAATGCTGCTTCACTTGAAAGGAGTGTTTGGGTCCTTGGACGGTGAGGAGAGAGGAAGTGAAGGGGCAGGTGTTGCATCTTTTGCGTGGGCATGGGGTGGTGCCATAGGAGGGGGTTGAGGAGTAGGGGGTGATGGAGGAGTGGACCAGGGTGTCCCGTTTTTATCTTGGTGTTAAAGTTAAAGTTGGTGATATTATCTAAACGAATGTGCTAATTAAGAATGGATGGTAGGGCACTCAAGGTATAGCTCTAGTGGGGGTGTTTTCTTTAAAAAATAATGGAAATAGGTGGGAAGAGGAAAATCTTTATAATTTATTGGAAAAAAAAGGAAGGGGGAAACAGAAAGGGGGTGGGGATGGGGGTGTAAGAATGGATGGTAGGGCACTCAAGGTATAGCTCTAGTGGGGGTGTTTTTGTTTTAAAATAATGGAAATAGGTGGGAAAAGGAAAATCTTTATAATTTATTGGGAAAAAAAGGAAGGGGGAAACCGAAAGGGGGTGGGGTGTGTGTGGGGGGCGGAGAGAGAGAGAGAGAGAGAGAGAGGTGGAGGGGGGGTGTGGTTGTAGGGACAAACAAGCAGTGATAGAAGCAGATCATCAAAAGATGTCAACAACAATAGTACAAAAGAACACATAGGTGTTAAAGTTAAAGTTGGTGATATTACGTAAACGAATGTGCTAATTAAGAATGGATGGTAGGGCACTCAAGGTATAGCTCTAGTGGGGTTTCTGTTTCCCCCTTCCTTTTTTTTCCAATAAATTATAAAAATTTTCCTTTTCCCACCTATTTCCATTATTTTTTTAAAAAAACACCCCCACTAGAGCTATACCTTGAGTGCCCTACCATCCATTCTTAGTCAGCACATTCGTTTAGATAATATCACCAACTTTAACTTTAACACCTATGTGTTCTTTTGTACTATTGTTGTTGACATCTTTTGATGATCTGCTTCTATCACTGCTTGTTTGTCCCTACAACCACATCCCCCTCCACTTCCCTCTCTCTCTCTCTCTCCGCCCCCTACACACACACTTTAAACCAGCTTATATTTCAACTCTTTCTTGGACTCGAACTCAAGTTCTGTCGAAGGGTCATGAGGACTCGAAACGTCAACTCTTTTCTTCTCCGTCGATGCTGCCAGACCTGCTGAGTTTTTCCAGGTAATTCTGTTTTTGTTTTTGTTTTGGGTTTCCAGCATCCGCAGTTTTTTTGTTTTTAAGCAGTCACCCAACCTGTGTTTGGTCCCCCAAGTAGTGGGGACCACATTTTGAGCAGCAAATACAGTACATTAGATTGAAAGATGTACACATAAATCACTGCTTTATCTGGAAGGAGTGCTTAAACACTGGCCCCTGATCCAACTGCATTTCGATTTTAAAATCCTCATTCTTGTTTTAAAATTCCTTCATGGCCCCTCCCCTCCCTATTTCCATAATCTCCTTCAGCCCTTCAACCTTTCAGAACCTCTGCGTTCCTCCATTTCTGGTTTCTGCATATCCCTGATTTTAATCGTTCCACCACTGGTGGCTGTGCTTTTAACTACCTAGGCCCTAGGCTCTGCAATTCCCTTCCTAAACCTAACTCTTTCTCCTCCTTTACAATGCTTCTTAAAACCTAACTCTTTGACCAAGCTTTTGGTTCTCTGTCCTGATATCACCTTTAGTGCCTCAATGTCAAAAATGTTTTTTTGTATCACTGTTTTCAAGCACCTTTGGATGCTTTGCTACATGAAAGGTGCTACTTAAATGCAGATTGCTATTGTTGTTTGTTGTTGTGCCTTTCTAAAATCCTCCGCATTTCCCAAAGCAGCTGAAAATACTACACCAGATCTTATTATGAGCTTCAATTGCTATACAAGTTTATTAAACAATGATAGAGTACATGAATAATAGGAATATATATTTTTGAAAGAAGGAGGGACTTGAATTTATATAATGCCTTTCACATCTTCATTTCAAAGTGCTTCAGAACCAATTAGATACTTTTGTGGAGTAATCACTGTTGTTATGTAGGCAGATGCAGCAACAAATGTTTGCATAGCAAGATTCCACAAGCACCAATGAGATGGATGAACATTTTGTTTCTTTTGATGGTATTGATTGAAATATAAATGTTGATCAGGATAGTAGGTGAACTGCTGTGAGATTTTCTATGTCACAGCTGATTTTATTTTCATCTTCATCAACCATGGGAATTGCTACCTCTTCAGGAGCTGCACACAATTTTGTGTCTGCACTGAGTATTCTGTTAGGTTCAGTGGCATTTGTCACTCTTGCGAGAGCTCATCTCCCTTAAAATCAGGAGTTTGCCCTCATGATTCTGGATATACAATAGCATCACTTAGGCAGTAGTAATAATGAAAAACACTTGTGTGAGCTGGATATATTAATATCTTGTCACCATGGGCACCTCCTATTTTCTGGAAGGAAGACTGATGAATACTTTAGACAGCCAAGGCTATTGGTAAACCAGAGGCTGATTTATGTTCCGTTATGTTCTCATGGCTGAGTTTGACAGATTTTTGATTGACAAGGGAGTCAAGGGTTATGGGGGACAGGTAGGAAAGTGGAGTTAAGGCCACATCAGTTCCTCCATGATCTTATTGATTGGCAGAACAGGCTCAAATGGCCAAATAGCCCACTCCTGCTATTTCTTATGTTCTTATGTTGCTTTGTAAATTGTATATGAATTTATGTTTGCGCTTTATTCACAATGATTATTTTAAAAATAGCACATCACGTTACCCTGTTAGGGGCTAAAGGCTATTTTTATGAAATAATTCTCCAAAATTAGTCGGGACTAAGCTGAAGGAGAGAAATTTCTCTCTCTAGACTTGACATCCTGCCAGCTCCTGCAGACCATCATGTTTTCTGTGTGTCCTTGTTAGCTGGACTCTAACTCTCTCACATTTCATGCACAGAGTTAGCCAGTTGTGCTGGTAATCAAACTGACTATTGCCTTTCTTGGTGTGAGTTTTTCTCTAAGGCTTTCTGCTTGGATCATATAAATAAAGCCTTATCAGCATATCACCTAATCTCCCCTCTGTAACATGCCACATCAGTTTGAGACAATGGGATATGTAAGAAATATCACCCTGGATAGATCTTTTTGATTCATTGTAATTCCTTAGATGTTGAACACTGGTCCAGATGCTCTCCAAATCTAATTTAAATATAATATCTAACTGTGACAGAAGAAGTAACCACAGCTCTTGGCCCAGATCTTCCAGTCTCCAGATGGTCATACCCTGGAAGATGTGCTGGGGACCCCTGGAAGATGTGCTGGGGACCCCTGGAAGTCCCACACAAAGACTGCATGGGAATTGCCCAGGAAGTTTCAGCTTCAGTTGGGCAATTACCCTGCGACTGGAACCCTCCTAAACTCTGACTTAAACTGGAGTCTGGACGATTCCGACTGTTCAGCAGAATAGTTACCCAGGAATAGTTGGAAGGATTAAAAGCACTTCTAACTCCTGGGTAGCTATACTACTGGACCCCCTGACCACTACCCTGACCACTCGAGCACCCAACCCACTGACCACCCCCCCCACCCCCCAACTAACCCTACCTCTGACCACCTGACCCCCACGACCACCCTCCCCACCCACTAGTGTCATAAAAATGGGGTGTGGCTTCACTTCCCCTGATGCTGCTGCGCTGCACTGCACAGGAGGAACTTCAGGAGCAGCAACACTGTACATTTCTCTGCAGGCCCAGGTTGGAAGTCCGGGTGAGAAATAAGTGCCCCCTGAGAGAAGATATAGCATGCTTAAGCATCAGGAAGGGCTGTTATAGAGAATGTAATTGGCATATCAATGCAGTGCTCCCAAATTTTGGATAGATCAGAGGGCAGTAAGAGCATGTAAAATCTCCAGAGCTATCATTGCTGGTTGACTCCTTCACAGCATTGTCATTGAAATAGAAATCTATCTTGAGGACCAACAAGAGGATGACACAGATTAGAAACAAGCACAAACTATTGCAGTAACTGGAAATCTGAAATGAAAACCAAAAATGCTGGAAGCACTCAGCAGGTCATGTTGCATATATGCAGAGACAGACCGAGTTAATGTTTCAGGTCTACGACCCTTTTATCAGACACCCATTCTGTTGATGAAGGTTCCTAGACCTGAAACTTTAACCCCATCTTTCCCTTTCCACAGAAGGTGCCTAACTTTCTGAGCCTGTCCAACATTTCCTGGCCATGAGGTATTACAGCCTGTAGCACATCAGCCATTTTCATGAGTTCCAATGCCTGCACTGAACACTGCATTTTACGTGCACGTGGTCAATGGCCAATGCAAATCATGTAGGCCAGTAAGTTTCTTTGATCTTACAGTACTTCACAATGAAATGTACATCTTCTGTGCAATATTACTGTTGCACTTAGTTGCACTTTCGCTAGAAAATCAGCCCTCTGATGCAAACTCCATGTCTGTAAATGATTATTATTTGGGTTGTCATATTTCTCTTTGGAGCTGTGTTTTTTTTATATTGTCCTTGATTAATAACCTTTCAACTTTATTTTTGTATGCAGGAGTCTTCATATAAAAAAATTGCAGAGGAAAAAGTATGCATTTTTTTATATAGTAAAGGCCTATTATTGCATTTGTCTAAGCTGTCATGCGCAGACAAGTACTGAATTTCACCCAGACCTGACTCATTAACAAGTAGCATGTGATGAAAAATCTTCCAAAGTTTGTGTTGCCTTTTGAATGATTTCTATTGTATTATTTTATTCATTGCTTTTATGTATTCATCCCCACATGTACTTCAATGTATATTATATATGAGAAATCTTCAACTGGACCAAGATAAATGTGGCTCTTGTGGCTTAAAAAGAAACAAAGAATGCACTGTGTGGAATTGAGTGATATTTTCTCCTTAAATTCTGTTCTGCTTAAGTTTGTCCTGGGTGCTAATTACGTGGGCACTACCTGTTCTGCACACCAAGTACTGACCTATTGATTCCCATTGTCACTTCTGGTTGGGTATATATTTAACACACAGTTTCATTTAGGAAACTTCCAAATTAAAACACTGTTGCACCCTACGAAACAACGTATGGGCCGAAGGGCCTTTTTCCGTGCTGTAGACCTCTATGACTCTATAAACTGGACTGGGTTTCCACCATGAAGGCAAGAAACTCCCAACTCGGCAGAACCCATCTCCATGCACGATTTTCATTCCAGGGAGTAGGGCATGTTCGGATGTGGCATGCTACCACAGAGGCAGGTGAGTCCCGATGTGAGCTGCTTAGAAGGCCCATCTCAGCTTCTTGAGACTTCGGTCCAGTTTTATAACACTGTTAGGTCCTTTAGCTCTCACCCCTCACATCTCGACCCACCCCATGACCCCTCAATGTCACCTATGTCACCTCAATGCCAATTACCCCCATGCCACCTCCATAGTTATCCACCATGGGCAGATCTCAGGAGCCATGTGGAGGTGAAAAAATAAACTTCTAACAACCTAACAGTGCTCTCACTCACACACACTTGATACCAAAAAAAACTCTCATTCATGAAACCCAAATATTTTAAGTCCCTTAAAGTGGTCAATCTGTTGTAAAAACAAACACACTTCTATTCAGTAACCATATCAAAGACAGCTAATTGTTTAATAGTCTCTTAAAACTGTTAATCAAAATGTGATGTGTTCCTCTGCAGCATAAATGGTTTTGGAGCTTCAGAGACTCAGGCAAGCATTCATAATAGGCTTTGCTGTAATACAGCCCTCATGTTAATAATGAATTCTACTGAAACTGCAGGAACAAATGGTAATTTGTTTCTAAACTACACTAGATGGCCTGTCAAACAATGCACTACAGTAGCGGGTGTTAGTTTTTTCACTCTTAACTTACAACTACAGCCTTTTTTTCATGTTTCCAGGGATTGGGATTTAAATCATTTCAGATCATGGCATTTAAACAGACCTTATCCACTTTTCAAGAATGTTTATGCCTCCTCCATTTTTTTTGTTCATCCATGGGATGCAGGTTTCACTAGTGGGCCAGCATTTATTGTCCATCCCTAGTTGCCCTTGAGAAGGTGGTGGTGAGCTGCTTTCTTGAACCACTGCAGTCCATGTGGTGTAGGTGCACCCACAGTGCTGTTAGAAAGGAAGTTCCAGGATTTTGAGCCAGCAACAGTGAAGGAACGGCGATATATTTCCAAGTCAGGATGGTGAGTGGCTTGGAAGGGAACTTTCAGGTGGTGGTGTTCCCATCTATCTGTTGCCCTTGTCCTTCTAGATAATAGCGCTTGCGGGTTTGGAAGGTGCTGTCGAAGGAGTCTTGGTGAATTCCTGTAATGCAATTTGTAGATGGTACAAGCTGCTGCTACTGTGTGTCGGTGGTGGAGGGAGTGAATGTTTGTGGATGCGGTGTCAATCAAGTGGGCTGTTTTGTCCTGGACAGTGTCAAGCTTCTTGAGTGTTGTGGGAGCTGCACTCATCCAGATTAGTGGGGAGTATTCCATCACACTCCTGACTAGTGCCTTGTAGATGGTGGATAGGCTTTGGGGAGTCAGGAGGCGAGTTGTTTGTTGCAAGATTCCTAGCCTCTGACCTGCTCTTGTAGCCACAGTGTTTATATAGCTAATCCAGTTCAGTTTCTGGTCAATGGTAAGGCCCAGGATGTTGATAGTGGGAGTCTCAGTGATGCTAATGCTTTTGAACATCAAGGGGTGATGGTTGGATTCCCTCTTGTTGGAGGTGGTCATTGCCTGGCACTTGTGTGGTGCGAATGTTACTTGCCACTTGTCAGCCCAAGCCTGGATGTTGTCCAGGTCTTGCTGCATTTAGACATGGATTGCTTCAGTATCTGAGGAGTCGCAAATGGTGCTGAACATTATGCAATCATCAGTGAACATTCCCACTTCTGACCTTATGATGGAGGGAAAGTCATTGATGAAGCAGCTGAAGATGGTTGGCCCGAGGACTCTACCCTGAGGAGCTCCTGCAGTGATGTCCTGGAGCTGAGATGACTGAGCTCCAACAACCATCTTCCTTTGTGCTAGGTATGAGTCCAACCAGCAGAGAGTTTTACTCCTGATTTCCATTGACCCCCACACCGCCATTTGAGGCCCTTGGAACAGCAATAATCAGGTCTGTTTGAACTCAGCGCTAATCCTAAATGACCCTGCAAAGTTTGGGTTTCCCATCTGTGTGATTCACAATCCATCCTCCTTCTAGCTGCTGGCCAAAATGGGCTGTGCTGGAAATGGGGCAGAATTTTCGCATCTGGGTCCCATCCACCATTTTTAAAGGCCTTTGGAATCGGCGAAACTCCGCAATAATTTGGTTCAATATTATTCTGTAATAATGCTTTATAATTCTATCAAACAAAACTGCAGTAAAAATGTTGCTTATATTGTATTACTGAATTAGCGGAAGAGAAAAATATAATCAGACAGCCATTGTATTCAATTGACTTCAACTGCTCTGTTGGATACCTATCCTTTACAAATGGTTGTTTTGTTGTAAAGAAATGGTGTCCATGAATATTTTGCACATAGTTATGACATTTATTTGCTGGGAAACATGGAGGATGCTAGCATATTGATTAAGCTACTGTGTTAGGAATCCAGAGGCCTGGATTAATGATTTGGAAATGGAGGTCAAATCCGCTTGAAATTTGGGGAATTTAATTTCAGTTAATTAAATAAATCTGAAATAAAAAGCTAGTATCAGTAATGGTGACCAAGAAGTTACTCATCTGGTTTACTACTTTCCTTTAGAGAAGCTGCCCTTACCTGGCCTGGCCTAACTCCTGCTCCACAGCAATGTCAATGAGTCATAACTGCTCTCTGAAATGGCCTAGCAAGTCACATAGGGATGGTTAATAAACACTTGCCAGCAATTCCCACATCCCATGAATGAATTAGAAAAAAAATATTTTTGTACTTGGGTGCGCTGCTTATTTTTTGTTTAGCTGAATATCCAACTTTATCCTCATAATGACAGCAGCTAGAACGGGTGGAAGAGGAAATTCCCAATGTCTGCATAGCTTGCATTTTTCACACATTCTAGCTGAATAATCTTCCGCATTGAATATCGTGGTTCAAGCAATCATTCATTCTTCACTTAGGTACAGCATATATATGTAGCATTTATTATAAATGAAATAAGTAAAGCATGGTGAGGAAAAGACTGCCTGATGTGATATTGAGCCACGTAGTTGATCATTTGTATGTGTGATGAGTACAGGATCAAATTTGGCTGTTAACATCCTTATCTGGGCTCATGCATGAAGAATGCCCCTTCAAGTAAAATGTACTAGCAAGTCTCAGGGAGCAAGAGCCCCTGTAGTGTGCTTACTCATTTTTTAGAACCCTGTCTTTAACCAAAGCTGGTTACAGTTATTCTAGCCCATCAGCCCTTCTGGGGATAAAATCATTTATTTCCTTGTAAATGGGCTGAAATGTACCTTTTAACTAAAGCAGAATGCATTTACATGAATATAAAGTATTTTTCTGTTCAGTGGGTAAATGCTAAAAGCTGTAAACTGGTTTTGTGCCTCGCGCTTGTTGCATCAATTGTTGCTATCAGTTCTGTTAACAATCAATTTCTATTAGGACCATTGCCAAGATTATACATTCACCAGCCCAGATGACCCATTCACTTTCTACAACATGCCCTTATTATCATAATATATGTTTGCTTATCTGTCTAGGCATAGAAAGCTAAAAATTTTTTTTTATATAAGTAGTCTAGATGACTTATATTTAAAGTTAAGAAGCAGAGCACTGCCAGATGTTGCTTATCATGGAAATTTGCTGCATTGCCTTTCATACTGAAGTTAAAATTATCTTATTGGTAAAATACTATTTATCTTTATTGGGTATTTCAGAGGTCAATTACTTTTATTGACAAATGCCACTAAATGGCAGATGAATAAGTTTAAATATTAACAGGAAAACTGCTTCAATAACCCTGCAAAAAGGACAATGTTCAACATACCCATATCTTTTAAATGTTTGTGAAAAATGTATGTCAAGATTTTTTCACTTAATAGGGCATGAGAGCCAGATATAATCTTTCTTCCTTTAGTATATTATTCCAATGTTTTAAGCCAATTATGGTTCAGAAATTCATTCTGCATAGGAATAGCTGGTTGGCTTTTATGTCAGGGCTGGTATGCCTTCACCTAACCCTGTACAAGGCCTGAAAATATGTTACATAAAGGTCGTGAGTCCTCAGTGAATCAAACAGAGAAGCACCCTCCCACCTTTGCAGGTACATCAGACAAAGCCACAGATGTAAGTGGCTAGCCAGTTGCTACTCCCTCAGCTACGGGAGCAGAGAGCAGTGGACATCTAGTCAAGTGACATCAAGAAGCACACAGTCTGCAAAATGGTAAATGCAGCAGAAATATACATTGAATACTTAGACACAATGCCCACAAACACCACACCCAGTCATCCACTACAGAGATTATTTTGTGCTGCCTCCCAGTTTGGGAAGCCTGTAGCTGAGTGCCAGTGAGTTTTGATCTACAGCCTTGTAGCCCCAATTCATTGTCCTGTGATTCCTGCAGCAATTCTTCTTACTGGGAGCATGGTAACATGGAATTGCTCTTATGTTTACTGGCACAGAATAAAAAATTGCCTTCTAGATATGTTTTGGTCTTCCACTTTTTTATGTTGCAAGAAAATAGTTTTGTTCAAAGAGTAAATCAAACTAAATGTGTTAAGTTCACTTTTGAGACCAAACAGAAAAATAAACGGTCAGTTCAAGTGCTATACTGTCCAACTGCACAGCTCATTAAACATGGGCAAAGTACAAAGCAATAACATTCTTATGCATCTGTCTCCCTGGCTTCTGTGCCTGATGTACTCCTGGTGCTTGCTGCACACCATCGTCCTCCTGTCTTACAGCCCACTGCTTCTCTCCATGGCCACAGAATGCAGCATGTTCTGACAATTATCTCTGCTGATTGTAGTAAGACTGCCTCTGAGTAGCCCAAATATGTTTTTCTTTTAGAGAATCCCAGACATCTTTTTGATGGAGGTCCTGGTTCATGCATGTGTCTGATATCTGCTTGTGGTAAGGGATGTGAAGAGTTATCATCAGCCATGCATACACACACGGACTCAGACCTTCTAGAAGGCAGCCTGCATTATCCTTCCTACCTTTTGTCTCAAATATCTGTGATATTTGATTTCCTCACATTGCAACCATTACATGGACATCTTGGGAGTTATGAATTAGTTTCTGGTGTCAATTGATATTGGAGGAAATTCACCTAAGACTGTGCTCTAGGTGTGCAACCTTGGTGAACTTACCCCAATACTTTTCAGTGAAAGTGGATTCAGTTGCCTGCTGAATCCAATAGTGGATAACATAGTGACTGATCATTGTGTTAGCCTTCCCTGCCCCACTCCACCCCAACCCACCCAGTGCCTGGAAAGTTTCTGTGACATAACAGTTCAGGACAGTTGTGTAGTTTTGATAATTATGCCTGCAGATCTTTGAGGCATAGGAGTATAGCTCAGTCACAGAGCTCTCCTGAGTCAGAACCTCACCATCCATAGCATATGTATTACCCATATGACTGAGTTCATTGTATTAGACCATCTTACTGGAGCAGATGGTTCTATATGTTGTCTCTGATGCTAGCTGTGCTTTTAGGTCATTGTCTAATATCATTTAATGCTGAACCCTTAATAGAGTTGGCAATGAGCGTAACCTAAACAATTCTCACTTCTAGTATTTCACCCCTGAGAGAGTTATGTTGGAATGAATTTCAGTGGGGTTCTCCCATTCCTCCAGCATAATTGCATAAGAACCAAAAAAACCTCACAGGAAACAGCATAAACAGTGTTTATAAGAGATTATGGGGTTTACAGCAGATAAGTGGGAGAACAACTGTGGAAATTCATTGCACCCATTTCCTACACAATGCAGTCATCAATGAACTTTTAACATTTACTAAGAAGCCCTTAGAAAGCTTTTATTCAAGTTTCTTCTTAATCTTATTCCACCCATTTTAGATAGTGAGCAAACATGGTTATTCATAGAAGAAAACTCTGCAGCTGATTTTGCTGATAGTAATGGTGAGAACTTCCTCTGACCAGTGTACCAATGACATTGAGAATGCTGTGGGATGATTTCTGCTGATCATCATAACTACAAATTATAAATGTGCTCTTTTGGAGTACTTTTGAAAATTTACCAAGAAATAGCAACCATAGGAAATCTTTCCAAAAGGTTTACTGTGTTGCTAATACATAGTGACCTGAAAAAAAACTTCCATGCAGTATGGTCACATCTGACTTTTTAAAATAAAAGCACTCAAACCAAAATTTAGCTTGTGGTGACTAAGCATCACGTAGAATTAAACAGAAATTACAACAATTAGCGCTGCATTGGACACCTAGGGAATTAATTAAACAGCAAAAGTAAAAGGTTGTGCTTTGTTGGCAGTAGTTTTCCCTGAATATTCTTGCCTAACAAAAACCTCAGTTTTGAAATTTTCAGTTGGCATAGACTCAACATTTTTGAGTAGAGCATTCCAGATTTCTAGTACCCTTTTTATGAAGAAGTGCTCCCCAACATTAGCCTGGATAACCTAGCTCTAATTATTTTTTTTGTTTATTTCCCCTTGTTTTGGTCTGTCCCACTAGAATAATTTCTGCCTACCCATCTTATCAATTCACATAATTACCTTAATTGCCTTTATTATATCACCCATTAATCTTGCATAGTTGAGGGAATACAAGCCAGGCTATTGAAACCTTTCCTCATGAATTAACCCTTTTTAGCCCCTGTGCCATTCTGGTAAATCTGTGCTGCTCCCTTTTGAAGGCCAAAAAAATCCTTTCTGAGGCACAGTGCTCAAAGTGGAATCCAGTACTCCACATGCAGTCAAATCAGAGCTTTTATGGAACAGTTTTATCAGTGATTGATAATGAGGTGAATTTAGACTACCAAAGCTCATCTGCTGGTGAAACCATCATGCATGCCTTTGTTACTTCTAGGCTTGAGTATTCCAATGCATTCCTTGCTAGGTTTCCATAGTCTGCCCTCTGGAAACTTGAGGGCATCCAAAACTCTGCTGCCTATGTTCTTACTCGCCCCAATTCCTGTTCACCCATCACCCCCATTACCAAACAATGGTTTATGCTTGATGTTCATAATCCGTATCAAACAGTGGAGATAAATTTAAGATTAAAGAGCTATGAACGATGAGGATCTTGGAGGCAAGAATGAAATGAATAAGCACTGCAAGAAGAAGACATCAGTACTTGTACTTACACCATCCCACTCAGCGAAGGCAGACGGGTGACCTGTTCTCAGGGTCCTACTGAAGTTGCTTTTGTTAATTGACATTTGAGTTGTAAGTGAGAGAGTCCAGGTTTGCTTTACCCTTCAATTTTAACTTTCTCTTTCTGTTGAGAAGCACAACACCTAAAGTGAAATGGTTGAATCAGAAACTCACCTGGGGTGGGGAGTGGAAGGAAATTACAGAAAACTGGCAACTAATGGGCTTCACTGAACAACAGCAAGTAAGCGCTTTAATGTGCTTTGCTACCATGCTACCTTCAAGACCTGTACTCTGTATATGGCTTTTAAGTTTTGGACTGGCAGTAGTGAGAGAAAACTGGCTCAACAAAACTTCCTCAGTCCTATTGAGGTATGGGCTAGCTTTTAGAACACAGTTTCCTACTGATTTTTACTAACTTATCAAACTGAAAAATAAATTATGGGCCTGAATTTCATGCTTGGCATGTGTGTCAAGTGGGTGGACCAGGAAGCAGTTACCAACACGATTTCACACTGGGTGGTCAATTAAGAGCCGCCCAGCATGAAATGCGTCTGCTCAATGGTCAGAAGGGCCGGGCATGGGCAGGAGCTTATTGGGCACTGGGTCCAAAGGCGACCCAGTGGGGGATTTAAAAGCAGTCAAGGCAGCTCCCTGAAGGCTGCCAGGGTACACTTCATAGCTTTGGAGTTATTTGACAAAACATTTTTTCTTTTGAACTGCAATGGCATCTGCACCTGCTGGACATGCCAGGCTGGAGGGAAAATCCTATGGGAACTCAGCCCCCAGTTCTTGGATGAGTGCCTAGGAATCCTTGTAGAGGAGGTCAGTGTTAGGCAGGACATCCTTATCCCCAGGAATGGCAAGAGGAGGCCACCGCACCTGACCAAGAAAACATGGGCAGAGGTGGCAACCCAGGTTAGCGGCCATGATGTTGTGCAGCCCACGTGGGTGCAGTGCCGCAAAAGGTTCAGTGATTTGTGCTTGGCAAGTGTGAGTACCAAGTTGGCATGGATCCATGTGGCAAAGTGTTAACAGCTGGCCATTTCCCACTGTGGTGCTCAGGAGTGTAAGAGTCCAAGTGCCAACTGCCAATGACATCGGCGCCAGACAAAGCGGTGAGCTCTGGCTGCTTGGCCTGATTGCTTTGTGGCTCAAGGGCCACGACTTGGAAGTGCCCTGCAAGGCGTTCCTTAGGTGGGGTTGGCCGGGCTGCAATGGCGCTGCAGGTAGACAGTGGATTAATCAATGCTCCTCTGTCCTTTCAGGAGAAGAGAAACTATAACAACATCGAGTCATCAAGAACAGGCGGAGGTCCCCCAAACTGCTCATTTTGATGAGGTACGAGATGGATACCTTAGAGATGGAATATTGGTGCCTAGCTCGGGCCACGGGTCATGGAGAGGCAGGGGTCTCTGATGAAGGTAAGAGTGCAGTGCACAGATGTGAAAGTGTCAGAATGTATAAACATTGTTGTGTTATCTGTAATTGAAACCTTAAACCTGGAAACCCACTGTTTTTTGAAAGACAATGGAATCATGATGCAGATCGCCACTGTCTCACAGTCTGAGTAGCATGCACAGTGACAGTGTGATGATTAATACAAATGACATGTTTTTCTCACCTAGAATTGCCACCCAGCAAACGAGTGCAGGACCCCAATGAGCCACCCTTGATGCCGGAGTACCAGTGGCTGTCAGATGCACCTGCATCTCACCCCGTCTTCACCAGTTACTGGCGCAGAGACCAGCACCTTGGTGGGCATTAGATCATCGGCTACAATGTTGGTGCACGGCAGTGAGGGCACGGCACATTCACATGAGGAGCAGGCAGAGGCAGAGAGTGCCCAGGGCGTCAGCAGTCAGAGGACTGCTGGAGATCAGGACCATTATGAGTCGAAGGCAGATGAATCGTCCATTGGGCAGCAGATGCTGGATGTCCAGGGGGAGGCACGGGATGACCTGGCAGAAATTCCCGAGGGTTTGCGTGCCATAGTCTATATCAAGGAGGAGTCCATGCGGGGCATGAGTACTGTGTTGACCCTCAACGTTGAGCACACTGCCTCCTCCTTTGAGAGAGTGGTGAATCTCATGGAAAGGCAGCTTCAGGAACAGAATCAGGGGTTCCTGGGGTTGCACTCGGACCTGCAAGCCCTCACACAGGCACTGACCTCAGATGGTCTCTGCTAGTGTGAGAGATGAATGAGGCACCTAGTATATCTAGTAGGTGCCCATCCATCAATGGCGATCTGGGAGGTCCAGACAGACTTCACATTGGTGCATGAGTTGCTTGTCGTCTCTGGGAGCTCCTCTCAGGGTGCTCTGGATGATAGCAGCAGCTCCTCTGCCCTTCTGCCAGTGACTGTGGCATCTGATGAGACCGCGATGACTAAGAAGCGCTGGAGTCTCCCTCCCAGGCGGGGCCAGCACAGGTTCCACTGGCCAGAGGACAACCACCAAGGTCATTAAGGCCAAAAGGGCAGCAGAGTCAGCAGGCTGCCCCCAATGCCACTGGCAGCGAGGGGGTTACCAAGCTGCAGGACTTGCAAGTATAGGTTTAATGCACCATGAACACAAGAGGGACTGTTCACGGGTGATCTTCTGTTCTGCCATGTTTTGTTAATTTGCTTACTGCTGTGACCCTGAACACCTTATGTTATTATGTTCATTTTCTGGCCAACGTTGTAAAAATGTTGCTTTTGTGTTAATGGCCTGAGTATGCTTCACTTATTTTGTAGGTGCAGGGCATGCAATATGCCATGCTGGATGTGAGTGGCTCTAAATGTTATTGCACAGGTACCGAGCGGACTTTGCGTTCAATGGAACGGGCCATTTCTAATGTCCAGTAAGGAGCTGCACCCCTGGCTTGAGGTGGAAGCAGTGCCTTGGCAGCCTAACTGAAGGAGCGTTGAATCAAGGCCTCCTTGGTGGACTGCCTCCTTGTAGGTTCCAGAGGTCTGCCTCCACGTCCTCACTGTGTTCTTCCACAGGGTCATCTTTTGATCCACCACTGGAGTCATCATCTGTGGCCTGTGGAGCTGCCTCAAGATCCACTTACTTAGTCCAGTGGATCCCTCCTTGCCAGAGCCAGATTGTGGAGAGTGCAGCATGCAATGACTATCAGAGACACCTGCTCTGGAGGGTATTGTAGTGTTCCCCCGAATGGTCCAGGCGTTTGAATTGCATCTTCAGCAGACATATGATCCTCTCAATCACTGCCCTTGTTGAGGCATGACTCCGATTATACCTCTGCTCTGTTTCTGTTCTTGGGTGCCGGAGAGGCGTCATAAGCCAACTTTTGTATGTATATCCCTTGTCAGCCATTCACCCAGCTGAGCTAGAGCCATGAACAGCCTTGGCATCTGTGAGTGATGGAGGGTATGTGCGTTATGGGAATTACTGGGGTACCTTGCACAGACTTGCAGAATCTGCACCTTGTGGTCACAAACTATCTGGATGTTCATGAAGTGGAAGCCCTTTCTGTTGACAAAGGCACCAGGCTCACCCACTGGCACCTTGATGGCCACATGTGTGCAGTTGATGGCACCCTGGATGCAGGGGAACCCAGCAATTGTGGTCAAGCCTCGCCCAACCAGAAATTAATAAATGTCATGACCCACCTGAACAGAGCATCAGTCACCAGCTTGACGCAACTGTGCACAGCTGATTGGGACACTGACCCCTGGAAAGATCTGGAGGCATAGAAGTCGAGGGCCACTGTGACCTTCACGGCCACTGGCGTGGGGTGGCCACCCATAAAGTTGCATGTGATCTCCAGCCCACTCGTCTGACATATGGAGGTCACAGTCTCCCTGGAGAGGCGGAGCCTCCTTTGGCACTGCACCTTGGACATGTTGAGGTAGCTGCATCGCTGCCTGTACACTTTAGCAGCAGGATAGTGGCATCTTCTGCAGCCCCTTCCACCTTGGGCTCCCCACTGGCCCTGCGCCCCTTGTGCCTGTGCCTCTCCTCCCACAGGTCGCTCCCTTGGATGTTGCCTATGGACACCTGGCCTCCTCTCCCTTCTGCTTCTCTCTTCCTCCTCAGAGGAGGCGTCATCAGTGGAGTACACAATCGCCATGACCAGAGAAACAGAAGGCTGTCTGGTGACTGGAAGGGTCTACACTGTATAAATCCTCCAGGGGCCTTGGAGACACCAGTGAGTCCTGAAATGAAGGCTAGCAATGCAAAGACTGAAGCTCAAAACAGAGAAGAAGTTGTTAAGTTTCACTAAGCAACCAGCAGCAAACTATCTCCTAAACTCCTCACTACTCACAATGGCAAATGCTCCAAAACCTTTTTATCCTACCCTTGGATGACAATTTGTTAAAAATGGGCTGGCCACCTGCCCATTTTGCCTGTGCGATGAGCGTGAAATCGCACGGGCAACAGGAAGTAGAGTACAATTGGCTTTTTAATGGCCTTAATTGGCACTTCAATAGCTCTGACTCATGTGCGTGCCCGCTGACCTCAATATTGCTTACGTGCGCTATGACGTCGGGACATACACCCGAAGTCAGCTCACACAATTTCACGTGTGTTTGGGTTGGGCACGTGCCTGGCCTTGGAACATAAAATTTAGGCCATGGACTCCAAAAAAATACATTTGTGGATATCAATGTACTTTAAGCAAAGGAGTGCAGAAAGCAGTTTAATGATTTCAAAGATCGTGCAAAGGTGTGGTGACCCATAATAAAGGTTTGTGAACCAGGGGTAAAAGTAAGGTGCACAGCTACATGCTTCCCATCATGAAAGGATACAGATAGTTTGAGAAGAAAATATTTGGTGAATCATGATTCGGAAGTAAGGAAGAACAATTCATAGTGACAAGTAAGCATGTATCTGCTGCCTGGACAGCAGTTTATGCCTCTGCATCAGTGTTTAAGAATTCTGACCTCACAGGCCTTGCTTATAAAAGGAAATTGCTGTCTGAACAGGATTGTCTGAACAATTCACTAGAGTCCATGCAAAATAGTTGGATTTTTGCTGCTACGGCTCAAATCTACAAAATGTTAGCAGAAACCTTTTTGTGCATAGGACATTCAGGACGTGGACTGTCTAATAGCCCTCTGCATTAAAATAAAATTCTATTATCCTGCAGAAGCAGAATCTATAATATATTTTAAGAGATAAGTATTTGTGAAATAAATATGTATAAGGGCACAAAGAAAGATCAGAAATGTGTGACCCAAGTGAACACAACAGGTGTGCTGAACTGAATGGCCACTTTCTGTACCATAAAAGTCAATAGTTCAGATTCTGGGAGCTGGGAAGAATGTATCTGGGGTATAATCCTGGTGGAAGGGTGCAATGGGATCTATTTTAACCGCTTGCATTTTACCGTTAGGTGGGGGAAGAGTGGGTACCTCTTAGCTCTCCCACCATTATGCCCATTGTTCACTTTGGGAGCTTGCCTCATTGAATTCCTAACCTCCCCTGAGATTTTCACCCTGCTCACCAACTGTGATAGCATTGTTCCCACTGGACCTGATTGTCCTATTCTTCATTAGGGGAAGTGAAAAAAATGAAATGTCTTTTCTTCAGAGCTGTGGAAGGGCCACTTCATCATGGCAGGAATCTTTCACCTCCACAGACATGGAGCTCTAACTCTGAATTCTCATTCTGCTGTCAACAAGCTGGGTGATCAATTGATGCATTGAGAGATCCAGACTTCATGACTGTCTAAATATCTGCAGATTTGTAGGAGCACACAGAAGCAGTGATTTGGCTGGAGCAAACACTAATGAGGTTGTTACCGCTCAAGTTAATGTCATACCTTTGTGTAAGTGACAGTAGAAGACACTGGAAATTGGGGAGGACTTGCCAAATGCCTCTGTGCCAGGTCTGTCTGAATCAGTTGTAGGGCTACTTCATGGACCACAAAGAGCTACAGGATAAACTGAATTTCAGCCAGTTGCTGAGTCTCTACCAGTCAGTGCATTCACTCCTTCCATAGGAGAAGCCCTCACAGATCATGGTTTAGAAGTTAGAGGTGCACTTAATCCACCAGCACTAACCAGGGGCGCAGTGAGAAAGGACAATAAAATCATTCACACTGTGCACAAAGAGAGGTGACATATTGATTACACTGTATTTGTCCATGCATGCTTTGTTTGCCATTAGTCAGGATGAAGAGAGTAGTCTGTGTCTCCAAGGAGTCATCCTTCCAGGCTTCTGTTATCTTCAAATAAACCTTGAACAGATAAGTAATGCAAATTTAAAGCATTGTGGGTGCAGGCAGGCATTGACCTCCATGATTTGATGTTTGTAGTCCTTGATCAACTGGACGTTTATGGAGTAGGCCCACTTTCTGTTCATATAGCACATTACATTATGGTCCAATAGGTGCCATCAATCATCCCTTTTAGTGTAGGAAAGCCACAGTCTGGTGTAGTTGTTACTGTTGCTGTTTAGTAGGAAAGGAGATAAAGCACTCGGACCTCCTAAATAAAGGATTTGGAATCTGTTTAATGCATATATGGTTAGATAACCAACTGTTTACATCTGTGTCCCTGCAATACTCTGGATGGAGCAGGAGGGAGAAAAGTTGATGATCGTGATTAACTTGAAGGTGTCCCCTTTAACATCCTGAAGCAAATAGCAGTGCTATGTAATTGCCTCCTTGCTGAACATGAACTTCTAAAGTTAGTGCTCTGCGGTCAATATCAGGTAGCTGTGCTTGGGCCTTTCGGTGCACTGATGGCATAATGGTGGGACTGGACATCTCTGGTAGACCTCTATTTCTGCTCATCCTTTTTTTCCCCTAAGCTGTGACAAAAGGCACATGGTGAACAATCCACATGAAAATGAACTTGCTGCATGCACAGAAGTATTTGAAACTTGAACAGCTCCCTTCTGAGTCCAGATACGTGAATACCTGCCTCAGCTGCAGCATCCTTTCATGTGGGCAGAATTAGTGCATCTCAAATGTGATCTGTGAAAATTATAATTTTGTGGGCTCCCATTTAACAAACATTAATCTTGTAAATAGCAAGTGCAACATGACAAATGCTACAGTGCACAGAATGTTTAACAATGAAACAACAATTTTAGGACCCAAAGGAAATTGCAGGTAATGACGCACTTCCCAAATTGCTGCCAAGTAATAGTTTTATGTCAACAGAAATTCCTGGGCTTGTGCATCAAACGCAAAATGATATAACAAATCATACTTGGATTGCTGTAGCACGTCAAAATGTCTAAAGTTTTTGAAACAATGAGATACACAAGTATTATTGAGCAGTGGCAGACTTTCTATGTCAACAAATCCCACATACAGCAATGAGCTGAATGAGCAGATAATCTGTCTTTCAGTAGTATTGTTTGAAGGCAAGGTCTTAACAGGACATCGGAAATAGTGCCAAGGAATGTGTAACATCCATCTGAACCATATAACCTTTAATGCCCAACATGAAAATTCTGACAATACAGCATCCCTTCAGCACCATATTGAAGCATCAGACTTGTTTAGGATTCAAATCCACAACCATTTGAACCAGAGGCTGGAGGGCAATGAGATGAGTAAACTTAACACTTGGAATATAGGTTTACATAGAAGAAAGAAAGAACCAGCATTTATATAGTGCCTTTCATAATCTCAGGATATCCCCAGGACAAAGTAGCCCACTTGACTGGTGCCACATCTACAAACATTCACACCCTCTACCACTGATGCACAGCGGCAGCAGTGTGTACGATGTACAAGATACACTGCAGAAACTCACCAAGATTCCTCAGACAACACCTTCCGAACCGACGATCGCTACCATCTAGAAGGACAAGGGCAGCAGATAGATGGGAACATCACCTGGAAATTCCCTTCCAAGTCACACACCATCCTCACTTAGAAATATATTGCTATCCCATCACTGTTGCTGGGTCAAAATCCTGGAACTCCCTCCCTAGCAGCACTGTGGGCGTAGCCATACCACAGGGACTACAGCGGCTCAAGAAGGCAGCTCACCTCCATCTTCTCAAGGGCAACTAGGGATTGGCAATAAATGCTGGCCCAGCCAGCGAAGCCCACATCCCGTGAATGAATTAAAAAAAACTTCACAATGAAGTATTGTCGTTGTTGTGTAGGGAGACATGGAAGTGAACTTGCACACAGCAGGACCCCACAAACCTGATCAGATTAAGCAAGTTGATTGAGGAATAAACATCTTCCAGGACATTAGCAGACTTCCTTTCCTTTGAATAGGGCCATGATGTCATGGAATTTTTTACATTTGTTGTAGGGTAGCCGAGTTGTACTATTAGTGATAGAGTTGATCTGTAGACACTCTTGGGTGGAAACATAGGGGACAATTTTCTCCCTGTTGGGGGAGCTGAGCAGGAGCGGGCGCAGGCAGGCACGCAGCCGATCACCGCCCGTGATTGGCTGCGTGCTGCAGTTTCACATGGGCGGGCCAGTTAAGGTCCACCCAGCGTGACACGGACCCGGAAGCTCTGAGCACTCCCTGTGCAGGTGGGGGGAAGAGGGAGAGTCGGGGCCTGCGCTCTCTTGCATGCATGCACGCGAAAGAGCGTAGAAATCTCCCTGAGGCACAGAGCTGCCTCAGGGAGATTAGTTTCATTATCAATAATTTAAATAAGGAAAAAAAATGTTTAACACATGAGCTGGGACATGTCACTGAGCTGTAATGAAAACTTTTATTCAATTTGTAAACAATTCATGAAACCTCATCCTGCCTGTGGATTAGGTTTCAAGATAAATGCGAAGACCGCCTGGGGTCTTCGTCTGCCCCCCGCCAACATTAAGGTTGGACAGGCAGCTTTGTTAAGTATTTTAATTGATCTTTAAATGGCCTTAATAGGCGGCGGGCACTCAGCCAACTCTAGTGCGCGTCCGCCAAACTGAAAATCAGAATGACGCACAGTGACATCGGGAAGCACGGCCAATGTCACCACGCATCATTTTACATGTCAGTGAGCAGGGCCAGCCCCCACTTGTCGACCCAAAGATTCTGGCCATTAACTTTATTTCCAAAGGACTCAGCAGCAACTACATGTGTGCTTTCAACTCCAACTCTATCTCTACACTGACTACGGAGGTAGCCCACACTGCTCTCCTATTGATTACAACAGATCATGTAATCTTCCTTAACAAGTATTTTTTTTAAGGTACACTACACACAATTAAATGATAAACTACTACAACATCTGTCTGAGAACATGGATGGGCTTCATTTTAGCATAAAAAAATGGCATCTCTGACAGTGCAACGCTCCCTCAATACTGCATTGAAATGTCACCTAAGTTATGTGCTCAAGTCTCTGGAGTGGGGCTTTACCCCACCACTGGGATGAGAGTGCTACTGTTAAGCCAAGGCTAACACCTTGGAAATGTGATTTTGATACCAATGGTATATCAAATAGCAGATACAAACAGAATTACAATATCCGTTACGCATTTTATCTGAATATGATAGTTTAAAGTAAATGTGTCTTTCAATATCCTGTGCAGCAAAGTTCAAAAAGTATTTGTTCAGATGATGCAGAGCCCAACGCCAAATATTCTTTAATCTTGCAAATGTATCTGTGTGCATGATTCATCCGCAGTACAAACAATGGTTATTTCAAGAAACGATGGAGATTTAGAGGAGTGTGATTGTGGTAAGGATGTGGATCTAGAGAGGAGAAGTTGCTGAGGCTGTAAACCAAGAAAGTAAGAAAAAAAAAAGAAAAAAATAAAAGAAAGAAGGAAAGAAACTTGCTGTGATACCTTGCCTTAATTGTATCCCTCAGAAATGTCCCAAAGCACTTCACATAGAATGAATTACATTGTGCAACTACTGTTATGTGGGTAAATGCAGCCACCATTTTTTAGTCAGCAAGGAGTTTCTTTGAGATCTGCAGAGACGAGGTGCTGTAGTGAGAAATCTGAAGTACAGAAGGTACTGTAGAAATGTAGAGGTTTATCAGCAATGTGGAATACAAATAACTTATGTTAAAGCTTTTCATTTTTTTAATTGGTAGCAATTTAGTATCATTTTGGTTGCAAATATAAATTGAGGACTAATGGACATATACACCTTTATGCGTGTGAACCTTGAATCTGAATACATGTAAAATATGGGGTAAACTAATTTAGCCAGATGTGAGAGAATTTATGGCTATTATCTGATTTATGAAACTAAAGAACAGTGAATGACAATTATCCTGATTGTTTCATACGGCATCTGTGTGAGTATTGTTTCAGGATAGTTACACTAAATCATACTTGACATTTCCAGTAACGCAAGTATAAGCAATTGAATCCAAATATTAAAGACATCAGAAACCAAGAGAACCTTTCTGTGCTATTTTCAGAGAATTGTATTATTTGCATTTCTCAGAATCTGAGCTTAATTAATGACATTTCCCTAATTATTGGTGTTCTTTATTGACATTGTTATTTTCCATGGAAAGCTTAGCTATAATTCTATTAATGTCTTGCAGAGGGAATGTTAATGATTAGGTTGAACCACACACACTGCAGTATTTCATACTCTTAACCTACGGGGCTACTTAGCAGGAGTTGAAAGATAGGATTTGGGTGGATTGCTCTTTCACAGTCAGCACAGACATGGGTCGAATGGTAACCTTCTGTGCCATAAGTGTTTTCATGTTTCTATGTTTCTTGAATTTGAACATAAGCAAAATTTATTGAAAATATCTGTTGGGAAAGTACCATTATGGCATTCAATAAAATCATATGCATATAGGTAACAAGAATTTGTTACTTTAAACCCTGTCTATCATTGAGGTATTGTGGAATTCAATAATGTTAATTCAATTATCCAAGGTGACCGTGTTATTTTACATTATGCACTGTACGTTCTTGCATAGTCAAATCGGAAATATGAAAGATAAATTATTTTTAAATATATTCCTTGTTTTTAATGTTTACTGCTTCTATTGTGTTGTATCATTACATTAATCCATAATGACTAGTGAGGCATTCTTTCAGAAAAGCTATAGTATTGTAAAAGGGACTTGGATCTTCACTCCTTAAAACCTTTGAAATGAGTAGAGATGGGTAATTTTAAAATGATCTAATTATTAAAAGAGAATTTCATAGCATGGTACAAATACAATGATGGAGGAGAAAGCTGGAAGATTGGTTTTAATATTCAATCTTTGTAGAAGAACAGCAAAGTGAACTCATCACAGATGAATTCCATCAAGCAGCAGAATTCAGTTTTCTTACAATAACACTGGAATTTAAATCCAATATGTAAATATGATAACATTCTATTCTAGCACATTCATGAACTTCCAGAAGACATTTGATAGCATTTTCTGATAGGTGGGATGTGACAAGTGTTGTTCTCCAGAGTTCTGTATTGAGGCATCAGCTTTTCATTACATATATTAATGACGGGAATGAAGAAACTGAGAGATGTATGTCCATGTTTGTAGATGACTCTAAGAATTGAGGCACAGAGAGTTTTGAAGGTGGAAAACACAATGGGCAATAACAGACTTAAAATGAGTGGAAAAATTATAGCAGATAGAGTTCAATGTCTGGCCATCCACAGTGGATCAGTGAAAGACATATCAGAGTATTTTCTCAATGGGGAGAGACTAGGGGGTGAAAGAAGGGGCAAAGGGCTGTCTTTGTGCTAAATGGATACCAAGCTAGATGGTGAAATAAGGCTAGATATAAATCCTTTTCTTGATACTTGGTTTATTTACAGAAAGCAGCATTACTTATCTCTGCATAGTGCCTACTAACATCCAGTGTCCCAAAAGCCTTTCTTTATATGTGCTCAGAATATGCAATCAATCTATGTCCCTTCACTTGTGCATACTTAACCTCGATAACATAATTAACATACCATTACCAAAAATGCTCAGGTAACTAGATGACACTGCACAGAGATAAAAAGTAAACAAAAACTATAAGGGAATATTAACTTTGGACTTTATCACAAGGCAGGGGGGTGGGGGAAGGGTGGGGTTGCATAGGCTTAAAATTAGAATTAGACTGTGGACTGAAATTGTGAAGCATTTTTTCCACTCAAAAGTGGTGGAAATCGGGAACTCCTTCCTTCAAATGAGTCTGGATGCTGCGTCAATTTAAATTTTCAATGCTAGGATTGATATTAAAAGATACAGAAAGAAGGTGGATAAAATGACATTGAGGTACAGATCAACCTTGATCTGACTGAATGACAGAACAAGCTTGAGGGCTGAATGACCTACTCCAGTTTCTTGTTCCTATGAATTTACTAAAGTGCCTGAAGCTTTGCTGCACAGGTAATTTATTTTTAATGTAAAGGCATTGTGTTGTTAAAAAGTAATCCAACCATAAGAATGCAAAGTAAAATATTGCCAATGTGCAAAGCACTGCAAAATTAGTGCCAAATATTATCTAGTAGAATAAAAATCTCTCCTCTTCTGAATAATTCCAGTCCCCTTTAGGTCATGAAAAATAACTGATAGCATAATGCTTATAGTTTGGCCAGTATTTAGTCTATAAAGACTACTTTTTAAAACAAAATAAAGCTAATTTATATTCTTATTTTCCCAAGAAGAGAGGCAGGCAGCCGGCTTCCTGTTTTCAATTTATGTAGGTCAACAACAAACCACAAGAAGATGTGAAAATGCAACATGTGTTAATAATCTTCTAGTTTTGTTTGTTACTTGAAACGTTTCTACACTTCAGCGTACAAGACAGTCATGGAGGTGAACCAATATTGTAACCACACATTGGCAATAAACTAATTAACTGTACTACAAGTCTTTGCTAAAGTAACCTGTTAGATTTAGGAAGAAGATAGCAAGGGTAAATTATATTGTCATCACTGTTAACTTCCCAATTAATTTATTATGCTGCACCTCATTTAAAACTGAGCGTTAAAATTGATATTTAATGAGAATGTTGGGCCAGGCAAGCAAAGATTCATTCTTGACTAACCAAGCTCTTTTGAAATGGCAGTAACTTTTTTATGTTGTACAGCAGCAGATTGCCAAGCACATGTACATCAGAAAAAAATGTTGCCAGACACAAAGTCTCTTATTGTTAAAGTGGGGCACATTAACCTCAAACCTCAGAAGCTCTCCATCCTCTAAACTGGCAACATTTTCTTGCTGAGCTAACACTCAGAAATCTTAGAACCGGCAAATGTAGATGACTGCTGTGCATCTTGAAATTTAACCCAGATTTTATAAGGACTAGAACCTTCAACTTTTGAATGTTATTGGTAGTACTGGAGTCTTTTGAGCAGAGTATCCTACGGATAGATCAAGATTTTGTGAAAACAGGAGTGAGTGGTGCGATAGAAAATATAGTTCTGGGGCTGACATGCCAATAGACCATGAAAAATATTCTTTTGTTTTGCAAAAAAAAATTCAATTTATTCAAACAGTCCTTAATGTAAAGCAAATTGTTTTTTTTTTTGATGCCTGTACTTTTGACATGAGTTGCAGATAAATACTTAGGTTGGAGAGAGGCAGGGGAGGCATCTGGTAGATTCAATGAGAAAGAGAGTACACAAAATCACAAACACATACTGATTTTTAAAAGAAGGGGAAGGTAGAAGGAAATGAGAAAAGGGAAAAAAGACAACATCAAAGGAATGTCTTCTACATATCACATGCTAATTTGCTAATGCTGGTAAATTCAAAATTATCTATAAATATCAAGGTGATCCAGATATTTTTAGCCATTAAATTTCCTTATAATTTCAATTATTCCTAATATTGTATATCCATGCAATATTTATATGATATGCATTAAACTGACAGCCAGTTGGTGAAGAAGGAGACCAGAAGTCAATCTTTACTCCGGTTTTAGATGTATTTACAAAATGAAACATTACAAATGTATAGTTCCTATCTCTACAACCCACGACCAATGTCCCTAAGTGTCTCTTTATATGTGCTTAAGTAATTATCCAATGAATGCCCCCTACCTGTAATCACTTAATTTTAATTTAATTTACAGCAGGTTCCCTTCTTTTCTTTTTAAAAAAAACTTAAATAATGTTTAGAAACAATATTTCAAGATAAATCAAAAAATTAAAAACATGATTTTCTATATCCTCCATAAAGTATTATATTACAAGACGCTCCTCTTTTAGGACCCCGAGTAATCTTTTGGTCTTTTTGTGAAACAATCAGATAATTGATGACTTACATCAATCAACTTGATCTTGGAAATTCCCTTTTTATATAACATTTGTTTCATGCTAGCAAGGTCAATCCTCAATGTTTTCTCACTTACACTTTTCGTAGTATGGATGTTACCCCACAAGGAATGATCATCTGTATAACATTCAACAGGCAAATTGTTTTCAGTACTCCTTGTATAGAAGTTCCCCTAAAATACTTGCCAAATAGAATCCCATATTCACTACTTCCACAAGTGCCTGTGGTCCACAGCTGAAATACTTCTAAGAACCTTGTTTGTTTTCTTAGCTTTCCAGGATAAAGTGCAACATTTCCTATTTTCATCCACCAAAAATATTATGAACCCAGTGGCACTCGAATACCCATCAGGAAGATTGGCAAAAGAAGCATCACTAAAAATAGCTAATTTCATGATCTTTGTGCCACCCAAGGATGGAAACCTAAATATGCATTTCTCCATATTTAATTTTTAAAAATATTTTATTTGCCCTCAAAACATCCTTGACTTCATCAGAGTACTTAGTTGCAATACATCAAGCTAACTTCTGATCATGTCTGACAGTATAACCAATTCAAATCACCAATCAAGCTTCGCAACTGCTGTGTTTATTCTTTAGACGTGAGATCATCTTTCTGTGATGACCTAGCGCGATTAACCAGGATAGGAGTAACGTTGTCTATGTAGAATTGCTGATTCAAAGTTGCTCCAGCCCTATTATGCTTAATAGCTAAAGCAATATATTTAAAAACCCCCGAAGCCTGGCTTCTAATCTTAAATTCGAATTTAATCTTTTAAATAACGCATTTCATAAATTCCACAGTACTTCCCCATAAGAAATCATCAACAGGCATCACAAAGATGACTTTTGGAAATCAAAAAAACATTGCAGGTTCTGCTTTTATTTGAACACAACCAATATTCAGCAAAATAGATCTCACTGAGAAATACCACGCCCATGAGGCATCATTCATGCCATAAAAGCATTTGTTTAGTTTTCACAGTTTCCTTCCTGCATCGCTTGCCTCTTTAGGCATTTTCATAAATACCTCTCTCTGAGGGCGGAATTCTTCCAAAATGAACCTAAGTGTGTTGGTGGGCAGTTTTGGCAGCGCCCAGCCCGCTGTCTGTATTGGCAGCAACTTTCGCCTGATTCTGTGCTTGGAACCTTATTAATTATGCAGAGATGCGTTTTGCTCCGAATCACCTGCAGATCAGGAGCTGATTCATCCTCCCACTGTCAGCTGGCAGGTTCGAAGGTCTGGGCGCCATATTTAAATGCCAGTCCAACACAAACTCTCAATCCCTCCAGACTACCAGAGATGTCAGCGAACCCATAAGAGAAAGGCCGAGAGTTTCAAGACAAAGTCTGCACCCTGCTTCATCCACCAGGCCCTCCAGGCCTTGGTCAGAGGGGTGCAAGAACAACAGCACATGCTGTACTCCGTGGATGGCTGTAGGAAGCACAGCAGCCTCGCCTCTTGGGCCTGGGACCCTAGAGGAGCAGGTCAGCATGGCTGATACCTGCACCCAAAGTGAAGAGGATGAATGATCTCATCCACTCCACCAGGGTAAGTCATCCTTCAACGCCCCCCAATATCAAACTCTCATCATGGCATCATGCACTCAAATGGCTACTCTCTTCAGGGGTTTCAGGCAACCATTAGCAGGGGACACATATCAACACTCGTTCTCTCACTGAGACATTCACATCACCATCATCCCATCTATCACTTTTCTCACACTGCATCCTCTGGCCCTTCTGGAGAGGGCTTACCACACACAGGGGACATGCATCTTACCCAACCTCAGCTCCATCCATTCCCATCACATGCCTTCCTTCTTCACACAGGCCAAACTGGCGCCTGTAGGCGCGAGAGAGTGCAGACCATGGGAAAGACATCTGGCATCCTTGCCCTTAGTGAATTCAAGGAGGCTGCAGCCAAGCTGGCTGGGAACAACAGGGATCACTCCTGTGGGGAAAGGGAGATCAGCCTCTACAACCAACCAATCACAGCTCCATCACCTCCTCAAATCCTGCAATCTTATCTAGCCCATGCTCATTAACTGAAACTCACTTTTCTATTTTCTAGGTACAAGCAGATCAAGGGCCCCCAGGCCATTCCAGCACCAACAGTGTGAGCCCCTGACCTCACCCAAGGACAAAGCTCCATAAGAACCATCACAGCACTCACACACACCCTCAGCAGCTCAGAGACACACATGTCGGTGAGGCACAGATGCAGATTAGGCTCGGCTTCACTTTTTGGGGAACATCTCAGTGACAGCACTTGGAGGGCTGCTGGAAACCAGCCACCCGCTTGGTCCGAGTCAGATGATGAGCTTTGGGAAGCGGCCACTATGTTGGAGATGCAATGACAGGCAGTGGCGGAACAACAGGCAGAAATTTGGCAGTCACTTAGCAGACCAGAGTGAACAATGAAAGAGTCCGTCCGTGTTCTGTTTGATGTTGTAGTTCTGACATGTGAGTGTCTCGAGGTCACCATGGGAAGACTGGCGACCTCCATGGAGACCTTGGTCTAGCAGGTCTTGCCGGATTTGTGCTCGGCCCTGCACTCCATGGTCACACACTGGTGGACCCCATCAGGATGTAGGAGACATGGCGACCTTGACCTCCGTCCAGGTGCACCATCTCCTGCAGAAGTCAGGGCAGGGCTCTCAGGCACCCACAGGGAAGATGAGCATCAGCCGGACACACCAGGGCCTCCTCTCAGGACACTACAAGGGTGTGCAGCCACTCGCAGCCCACTCTGCCTGTGACCTCATCCATTCCAACTTCCCAGGCCGCCAAGGGCGCTTCTACCCCTGAGCAGGTGACACTTATCAGGCTGGGGCCCTCCTGGCTATGGGCCACCAGAGGACATCTGCTAAGGTCATCACAGACACCAGGATGTAGTAGTTAGCAGGCTGCCTTCACCTCTGCTGCAGATGTCGGGGCCACTCCCAGGCAAAGTGCTAGTGTTGTGAATGTTAAGAAATATTCACTTTTGACGTGCAGAGTCACTGCTCCCTCTTTCACCTCCTGCATTAGGAGCCTGGAAAAGCAGCATTGAGCCCTGAATCCATATGTCACAGGTGTGCTAGACATGTAACCAAATTGAACTTTTATTAATACATTTGATGGTTATGTGAATGTTCCTGTCAACTGAAAGCATTGTGATTTTGTCCTTTAGAGTCCCCTTATTTTGAGGTTTAGCCTTCCTCCCATTCAGTGAGTGTCCCACTGTGAGAGTGACATTCCTGTGATGTCAACCTCAGTTGAACAAATATCTGCACACCTTGTGTGATGTCAGGGAGATGTGTTTAAATCTTTATTAGAAGTGTGTGATGTAAGCATTTCTAATCCTTCTTGATCAAGGAACGCCATTGAGTGAACGCAGCTCATCAGCATTGATATTCTAGCAACATGTGCATCTCCTCAGTACTGGTGGCAGAAGAAAAGATGTGCATGAGAGGAGGAGATCCCTAGGCATGTAAACCTCCCAGTCACAGCAGTGTTGGCATCATTAGATGAAAGCTTCAAGTCTTCTCTCACATTGATCGTGTTCCTAAGTGGACTCTCAGTTCCCAGAGTGAGTTCACTTACAGGGCCCCACGGACCAAAGCAAAGATCATGGCCTGGCGATTCATGAGGCAAGTGTGAATGCAGGACTCATCCTCGCTGCAAGTGGGTGGACATCCCCTGAACTGAAATAAAATGGTATTGAGGGCTAGGAGAGATGTGGTTATATTCCTCCACTTGACTTTACTCTTCCTGGAACCTGTCAGCGATTAATGTATCATGGGCACGTTTCCCACGTCTTCCTCCCTCCATTGCATTATCGCGTTCCTACTGATGCTCAGCGGCTCCTGAGGTTCCTGGGCCTCAAGATCTTCATCCCCTGATGAGCTCTCATCCTCCTCCAGCTCATCCTCTGGCAAGAGTTCACCTCTTTGCATTGCCAGATTGTGAATGACCCAACACACTGCGATGATGTGGGAAACCCTGTCGGGATTGTATTGGAATGTGCCATCTAAGTGGTCCAAGCATCTGAAATACATTTCCAGAAGCCCTATGGTTTGCTCTATAAGGGAACATGTGGAGCTGTGAACGGTGTTGTACCTCTCCTCCGAACGACTCTGAGGCCATTGCACCAGTGTCATCAGCCAGTGCTTTAGTGGGTACCCCTTATCCCCAAGCAGCCATCCCTGCAGACATAATGGCTCCTTGAAAATCTCAGACACCTGGGAATGATTCAGGATGTAGGAGTTATGGCAACTCCCAGGGTACCGTGCACAAACATGCTGTATGTGCTTCCGATGATCACACATCAGTTGCACATTGATGGAATGATAGCCCGTGTGGTTAATAACCATTAGGGTCTGCTGCTATGGAGCCTGCATAGCCACATGTGTGCAGTCTACTGCACCCTGCACTCTTGGGAAGCCTGAGATAGCGGCGAAGCCGGGAATCTCACAGCCTGGTTATCTTCGGCCAGAGCAAAGCTGACATAATGATGGGCCTTTCTCTAAAGGGCATCTGTGACCTTCTTTATGCATCAATATGTTGCGCACTGAGAGATGCGCACAGGTCACCTGTTGATCCTTGGAAAGAACCAGCGATCACCTTCAAAACCACACGGCTTCAGGTCTTCACGAAGAATGTGGCATTTGTGACGTACCAGATCTCGGGACAAGTGCAGGCATGCATGGCATTGCCTCTCGCTCATTTGTAAGTAGGAGACCCTTCTGCAATAAACCCTAGGTCTGGTGAGTTTCCCTTGTTGCCTGGGTCTCTCCTTCTGACCCTCCCGTTCATGCTCTGGTTCCACTTGACTATGTCCCTTTTGCTGGAGCTGCGTGCAGAGTCACTGCTCCCTCTTTCACCTCTCCCATTGCATTAGGAGCCTGGAAAAGCAGCATTGAGCCCTGAATCCATATGTGCTTTTGCCTTCTCTCTCAAAGGAAACATTGAAGACATTAATGATTCAAGGGCAAGAAAGCAAAGCTCAGAAGATGATACGTTTGGAAACTGTAAGGGCCCATAGACTTTCCTGCTCTACTTGCTTGGTGGCTGATACCACCTTGTTTCTGCGACACTAGCACACACATCGAGGTGACCAAGATGGCATCGCAGATATGTAACATCTTGAGCCCTGCGTGGGATGCTAAAGTTTAAATGGGATGATTGACCGAACCTAGCTCTATGTTCCAATCTCTGATGTGGCATATTAATGACAAGTCAGTTGCTCATGGCCAATGAATGGATGCCATTTGGCACGTTAGAAGTGTCACATCTGGTAAGCATGTGACAGGCCTTCATTGATGGAATGCTATTTATGTGTCACCCTCATTATTATTTGCATTCCCAAATTCTACATTACACTTGAGATGCAGCAACTGTGATGTGAAGCCACTGAGTTCTGAGTAGCCCTTTAATGGTGCTAATAAAGCCATTGGCTTTAAGTGGCTTTCATCGCAAGGAGGTCTTCCTCCTTTCTTTCTAAGCAGAATCCTGCTCACTCTGGTGGCGAAAAGATATTAGAGGGCAATCCCAGAAAGGCCCCCATAGTGTTTGCCTTTCCCTCTCACTGCCATTCCACAGTCTTCCCTGCCCGTTGACCCCCTTGTGTTTGTCAGCCGAACCCCTTGCCTCACAGCCCACCCTCAATTGAAGTGCTAGTCTCTGAAACTGGAGGTCTGCATGAGTATCACAGTACAATGGTATTCCTCGGGACAATGAAAGCAAAGAGAAGGAGCAGTTCAATCCTACAGCCCCAGCAGAGTAGGGTTCATTGCAAAAGACCGGCGCAGTGCTATGGCAGGTTTGTTCCACTCACCTCGAAGTTACCAGTGAACTGAGGTCTGAATTGTGCATGCCACCCGTTTTCAAATGTCCTCTTTTCATAATTTCCTGCTGGCGTGACAGAAGATTGGAAGTTGTGGCAAGATTCTGATGAGCAGCTGTTTTAATGAGCATTCGTGACATACCAATGAATGCAAATGGCATTCGCACCACTAGTCGGTGGGATAACCAACCCTTCATGAACACACCATTGGGAGAATTGCAACCTGTTTTTACGATGGTGGGTTTCCAATTTTTTGTCTCCCATTGGATTCTCCACTCCCACCTGCCGTGAAACCCATCATGGGCAGGATGGGCAAACCCCATCCTGAAACACAGCTTTTATGTCAATGGATCTACATTCCCAAGAATGTGGCCAAGAGATCTGAAATGACTTTGAGGATTACTTTTCTCTCTGTGGAATAGTCCACTCTAACTGTATTGTCCAATCGCTCTACAAAACCTTGAAAAACTAACCTCACATTAGCTTTATAAATTCTATCTGCAAAGATCTTTTCCATCTCTGTGACAAGGCTGGCTGTCACCTACCTGGTATTTTAGAATAAACTCCAAGTTCCTTCCAACTCTATAATTTCTTTTTGCCTCTTTGATTAATGTATCCTTTAGACTATTGGCAGCCACCAAAACTTCATGGTCATGAGGACTTCTGCTTCTAATCCTATCTCGAGCTGTTCTGTTCATTTTCTTGTGTAATCTATACAAGTTCCGGCTTTTACTTGCATTTCATTGTCTATCGGGATGACTGCTGTCAGATTCCTTCCTCACATGGTTAGAGACTCTTTCTATGATACATGATCATTTTCTAAAACAAGGGTCACTCTCAGACCCACCATTAGAACTTGCCCTGTGCTTTCTTCCTTTCCATTCTTTTACTGTATTCCACCAGTCTCTGGACCTCACTGTTTGGCCATCCTCATGGCCTGAACTTTACCCTTGGCGTGCAGGCGCGATTGGCGGGCCCGTGACCGGTCGGGAAATGGGCCACCGCCTGCAATCGGCCCCTGACTGTCATTTCACACTGGCTGGCCAACTAAGGCTCGCCCAGCATGAAAGGCATCATCCCAGTGGTCGGGAAGGGGCGGGCGGGGGTTGGCTGCTGGGTCCATTGGCGACCCACCAGCTGGTTTAAAAATGGCACAGGCAGCTCCTTGAAGGCTGCCAGGGAAGAATTATTTGCAGCATTGTGAACACTGAAGTTATGGTCTCAAGTGCGGCTGGAGGCGCCAGGTGGGAGGGCAGGTCAGGTGGGCACTCAGCACCCCCGGGTTTTCGGATGAGTGCCTCTCAGTTCACCTGGAGGAGATGGCTGCCAGGAGGGAAACCCTCGTCCCCAGAGACGGAAGGAGGAGGCCACTGCACCTAACATAAAGAGCTTGGGAGGAGGTGACAGTATAAGTTGGCAGCCATGATGTTGTGCGGCACATATGGGTGCACTGCTGCAACAGGTTTAACAACCTGCTGCTCTCGGGAAGGGTAAGTACCGTGTTGACGTGGATCAGTGTGCTGAAGTGTTAAGGTCTAGCCGTGCCCCTGTGGAGCTCAGAGGTGTTAGGGCCTGAGTGCCAACTGTCAATGCTGCTGGAGCTGGCCAAGGGGGCGAACCCTGGCTGCTTGGACTGAGTGCCTTGAGGTTCGAGGACCACAACTCGGATGTATCCTGTGAGGTGCTCCTTAGCTGGGGTTGGCCAGGCTGCAATGGCGCTGCAGGCAAAGAGTGGTCAAATCAATGCTCCTCAGTCCTTTCAGCCGAAGACGACCCATAACAACATTAAAAGGTCGAAGGTAGATGGAGATCCCCCAAACCTCCTAATCCAATCCAGATTTGAGCAGGACGCCTTGGAGCTGGAGAGGTGCCACGGACCTCGATCAACCAGCCACAGAGAGGCTAGGGTGCCAGATGAAGGTAAGGGTACAGTGCACAGAGGTGAGAGTTTCGGATTGTGCAAACATTCTTGTGTAGTCTCTTCATTGATGGGAGCCTCAAAACTGGATTCCCTATTGATCATTGAAAGACAATGGCACCATGATGCAGATCTCCATTGTCTCACCAGGGTGCCTGTCATGCACAGTGACAGTGTGATGACTTAAACTAATGTCATGTTGCTATTCTCCCTTAGATTCCCCAGCATGCATTCAATTGCAGGATCCAGAAGACTCATCCTGACACCAGAGAAACACCAGGGTTCACATGCACCTGCGTTACACCCACTCTCTGAACCAGGTACTAGCGCAGATACCAGTACCTTGGCAGGCATTAGATTCTCAGCTAGAATGTCGGAGCACAACAGTGAGGGCACTTCACACTCCAATGGGGCCCAGGGCCCCAGCATTTGGAGGACAGCTAGAGACCAGGACGATGCTGAGTCGAAGGCAGATGATGAGCCTCTGGAGTCATCCATTAGGCGGCAGATGCTGGATGTCCAGTAGGATGTGTGGGAGGATCTGGTGGAGATCCATGAGGGTATGCATACCATGGTCACTGTTGTTGAGGAGTCCATGTGGAGCATGAGCACTGCGTTGATCCTCATGGCTGAGCGCACTGTCTCCTCCATTGAGAGAGTGGCGGCTCTCATGGAGAGGCAGCTCCAGGAGCAGAATCAGGGGTTCCTGGGGTTGCGCTCTGACCTATAAACCCTCACACAGGCAATGACCTCAAGTGGTCATTGCCAGTGTGGGAGATGGATGAGGCACCCAGTATACCAGCTAGGTGCCTGTCCATCAGTGGCGAGTAGGGACCAGAGTGACCTCACGTTGGTGCATGAGTTGCCTGTCGTCTCTGCGGGCTCCTCTCAGGGTGCACTAGATGACAGCAGCAGCTCCTCCTCCCCTCTGCCAGTGAACAAGGCATCTGATGAGGTCATGATGACTGAGGAGAGGCCAGCACTTGCCATTCGCTCCCAGGCGGGGCCAGCAAAGGCTCCATTGGCCAGAGGACAACCGCCAAGGCCATCAAGCCAATAAGACAGCAGAGTCAGCAGGCTGTCTCCAATGCTAGTGCCAGTGAATGAGGGAGGGAACACCAAGATGTAACACTTGCAAATATAATTTTAAGACATCATGAGCACAAGAGGGACAGTTCACGGGTGATCTTCTGTTGTGTAATGTTTTGTTTATGTTTACTGGTCTGGGAATGAAGACCAGAGAAGCTTATGTTAATTTTTTTGGATTGTCAAAATTAGATAAATTTTGTTTTTGTCATAATGGCCTAAGTATGCTTCACCTTTGAATTTTGTGGTGTAGGGTACACCGGTGTGTAATGCGGACATGAGTGGCTCTGAACTTTATTGCTCAGGCACTGAGTAGGCCTTGGGTTCAACTGAAAGTGTCATTTCAGACATCCGGGATGGAGGCGGCAGCTCTTCTATGAGGTAGAAGCAGATCTTCGGCAGCCCAGCTGAAGGAGCATTGGATCAAGGTGTCCCTGGTGACCCTGCCCCCTCAGAGGTACAGAGGTCTGCCTCCATGCATTCAGTGCTCTCCTCACTGTTCTCCTCTTCTGACTCACTACTGGATTCATCCTCTGTGGTCTGTGCAACTGCATCAAGATCCTCTTATTCCAGTGGGTGCCCCCTTGCCAGTTCCAGATTGTGGAGAGTGCAGCATGCAACCACTATCAGTGACACCCACTCTGGAAGGGTATTGTAGTGCTCCCCATGAATGGTCCAGGCATCAGAAGCGCATTTTCAGAAGATCAATGGTCTTCTCTATCACTGCCTATCATAACGCTGCTCTGCCTTGTTCTTGGGTGGCGGAGAGGCGTCACAAGCCACCTTTTCAATGGATAGCCCTCGTCACACAGCAGCCATCCATCCAGTCAGGCTGGAGCACTGAATGCCCTCGGCACTGGGAACGTCTGAGGATATACATGTCATGGAAGCTGCCAGGATACTGTGCACAGACTTGCAGAATCTGCGTCCTGTGGTCATACACTATATGGACGTTCATCGAGTGGAATCCCTTCCTATTGATGAAGGCACCCGGCTGACCCGCTGGTGCCTTGATGGCTACGTGTGCAGTTGATTGCACCCAGGATAAGGGGGAACCCAGCAATCACTGCAAACTCTCTGACTCGCTCAGCCTGGCTGGCCTAGTCCATACAGAAGTGAATAAGTGCCATTACCCACCTGAACAGAGCTTCTGTCACCAGCTTGAGGGTGTTTTCTGCATCACCTTCCGCCTTGGACTACTGGCTGGCTCTGCACCCCTTATGCCTATGCCTCCCCTCCTTCTAGTCACCCCCCTGGAAGCTGCATTGGGACACCTGGCCTCCTCATCCTTCTGCCCCTCTCTTCCTCCTCAGAGGAGGTGCCACCAACGGAGAGCATCATCCCCATTACCAGGGCTGCTGAAGGCTGCCTGATACCTGGAAGGGTCCACATGGTCAAAATTCTCAGGGGGCCTTGGAGACACCAATGAGTCTTGAAATGAAGCCTGGAAACACTAAGAATGAAGCTCAGAACTGAGATGAAGTTGTCAAGTTCAAATAAGCAACCAGCAGCAAACTATCTCCTAAACTCTTCACTACTCACACTGGCAATGCTGCTGACCCTTTTTAAACCTTGGATGAGGTTTTACAAAATTTGAGCTGCCCGCCTGCCATTTTGCCAGTGCGTCGACCACAAAATCACATTGGCGACGTAAAATTGGGGGTTTTATGGCCTTAAGTGGCCTCTTAATTGATGGCGGGCGCTGCTCTAACACTTGTGCACGCCTGCCGACCTGAAGATTGCGTGTGTGCAAGAGGACGTGAGGATGCTCATCCGACGTCTTCTCACGCTATTTTACACCTGATTGGGTCAGGCGCCCATCCGCCCACGAGGTGTAAAATTCTGCTCCATAAACATTTAACCAATGTTTAAAGTTGCCGGTAGCTTTTCCTGCATGTTCCACAATAGTTGCATCCTTGCATTCACTGGACCCTTTTGGAACGTAGGTCACGTGAGTACACACTTTAGGTGATTGGCCTTTGGATGTGATAGCCCTGTCCTGTGTGATCACTTAGCCTACCACCATCCAGCTCTATATCTACCATATTCTACTCCTCAGAACTGTTATGGCAAAACTTATGAGTATGTGAGTTACAGGGTGCCTCACTGCCTTCTATCAGTTGCTTAGATTCTGAGAGTTTCCAATCAATCCCAATTAAGGTGAGGAATGAACCTTAATAGTTTGATTACCATGTTGGATCTAATGTCTTATCATCATGCCCTATTATCTCACCAGGAATTTTCCATTCCTTATGGTCTCTTACGTATCATACCATATCCCCAGAATTAAAATCTATCTTGGACAGTCTAATATGATCCTTAGACCTCTCCTAATTTTCTCCAAGAATTTTCTTCAAGACCTCAACCTTGAAGAAAGCCCTTCTCCCTGTATTTAAAGCATTAAACATGCAAAGAATTGAACTAATTGTGGGCAGTGGGACTATTGCCCAGCACAGAAGGTAATTTGAGATTCCTCCCATAACTCAGTTGATAGGGACTATATCGTCCAACCATCTGAAACAAATTCTTTGCATGAACTACCCATGCCAGTGCAATTATCAACCTGCAGCTTGGCTGATCTTATTTTATACAGAATTTCATCTATCACCACATGATTCCTTTTACAGAGTCCATTGCTGAAAGGTCTTTCAGCTGTATTCAGGATCACAATGTTCATGTTTTCACACATGTCTCTAAACTCGTCATTAGCAAATTCCCCTCCATTAGCATTTAGAAACTTAGCTGGTGCCCCAAGTCTGGTCCCTATCCATTTTTCCATTACATTATCTGCAATCGCCCTTTTGTCCTTGCCTTGTTCCTTGTATTACTGGTTGCCATGTCTATTAAGTGTAAAATGAAAATATTTCTGTATTTGTCCCATACATTTAGAGCCATGGCAACTACTTCATTAAAGTCACATGCTGAAGGAAAGCTTACAATAGTACGGAGTGGTGTTCTCTGATTTTTGTTTGTGTGTGTCTGATCACGGGATTTGCTCAGGTAGGCATGTTGGATCCAGCAGATGAGTGAAAAGGCACTCACCTCCTGGATCTGACAACTCTTTCCTGGATGAAGCTGCCAGGTTTTCTGAGGCTGAAGAAACTTGACCAGCAAAAAGTAGAATAACAATGAGGTTTATCATATTTAAAGTGCCCATCTGTCTGCTTGGAGCAGGTTGGCTTCCCACCCTCCTTCCCATCTCAGTCAAAATCAGAAGTGCGCAAGTTTGAGGTTAGTTTGAGTCAGAAATCTGACCTTTAAGGCATTAAACCTCAGCCCCCTCCCACCCAACCTAAATCTGTACCTTTTTTCTGGTTAATATTCCCCCCATTGCCTTTGGTCCCTGCCACAAACTCCATTTCCTTGTCCTGAATCCCACCCCATTCCTTGGTCATAGACTGAACCAGGTTGTTTGCAATCATTTGGACCTATTTTACCCTGCACTGTGTTTCAAACTCTATAATCTCTCCACCGCAAAGACTACCTACTTCTACCTCCATAACCTTGCCTGTCTCCTCTTTTAGTCACTCAATCTAATATCTCCTTCTTTGGCTTGGTGTTAATTTGTGTCTGATTACACTCCTGTGATGCACTTTGGGATATTTCCCTATGTTTATATAAATGTAAGTTATTATTGTATTATATCCAACTTTCCTTGGGATAATATAAAAATGGATGCTTGGTTCAACTGGCAGCATTTTCGCGCTTGCGTCAGGAGGTTGAGAATTCAAGCCCCACCCCAGGACTTCAGCATATAATCTCTCGGCTGACATTTCAGAGAAGTACTGATGGAGGTGATGGCATCCTTTAGATGATATCTGCTGTTAAAACCATTAACCATGCATCCAAACTCAATTATTCCAATCCAGAAGCACAATTCTGTGGATGATCAAAATCATGTTGAAACGTTAACTGCTTGTCGCTCCACAGGTGCTGTCAGAGCTGCAGTGTATTTTCAACATTTTTTGTTTTTATTTCAATCATTCCAATGACTCCTTGGCTGGCTTCCCATCTTCCACCCTCCATAAACTTGAGCTCACCCAGAACTTTGGTGATATCCTAACCTGCAGCAAGTACCGCTCACCCATTGCCCTGTGCCTGCTGGCCGACATTATGCACCAGTACTTTGATATTAAAATTCTTACCCTAATGTTCAAATCCCTCCATGGCTTTGTCCCACCCATCTCCGTAACCTCCCCCAGCCCAGAACCGTCCAAGTACCCAGTGATCCTCTAACTCTTGGTTCTTCTGTATCCCCTGTAACACTCATATACATGTATTTTCTGCGTGCATAATTAGTGCTGGGTCTGACTACACAACAGTCAGCACATTTCAAAACAATTGAAGCATTTGGGGCTATTTCTGAATGAGTTAATACAGAGTTAAATATATCATATATACATTTCGAAATGTGCTGACTATTGTGTAGTCAGATCCAGCATTCATCCTACACACACAAAGATTTCACAACCAGAAAAGAGAATAATCCTGAGCTTATCTGTTTCTGGTGCTGTTGTTGAGAGCAGAATGTTGTCTAGAACAATGAAACATCTGACTCTTCTTTGAATGCTGCCATTGGATCTTTAGCATGCATTGAATCAGCAGAACAGCAAAGATATATGGATATATACATGTGTATTATATTCATATATTTGATATATATATTTATCCATACTTCTTTAATGTAGGTGGTCAGAAGAGTGGTAAATAATGCCTTTCCATATTTAATTTTACATCATTAAGAGGGAACTGCAAAAAACACCGTGCAGGCATCTGAGCTCCAATGTGACACTTGCTCTCCTTTTGTCTGTATAACCTGTCAGTGTACTCTGCATTTGCACGTCATCTATTGGACAAACTTTTTTTCCACTGAATTGATAATAAAGATATTCTTTCTGGAAAGAAAAATTGCATTCATTTTTACCATGCTCCAAAACATTTATTTTAGAACACGCATATGCAAGGAGTTTGTGTAATCAGCAGGGTTAGAGATCAGAGCGATGCCTTAAATGCACAGAATAATCTGACCTTCTGGCTCATGTCACCAATCTTTCACCATTCTTAAAGGTCATGTGGAAAGTGGGATAGAATTGTTCTGGTTACTACATGTAGTCATATCGTAAATATGTTCTAAAAGAGCATTCTTACAATATCGCTACACATAGCAGCCAAAGCAATCTTTCCCCATGTGTGAAAACTTGTTTTTACATGATCCTTTAGAAAACCTTATGGTTGCAAACAAAAGCTATTTCAATATGAAAGGCCTAAATCCTTACACTTTAGTACAGAACTGAAGAAACTTCAGTGTAAGATAATGCAAGCTGCAAAATAAAGATTGGGCACATACTTTTCAGTTTTGATGCACTCTGAAAGCAAAAACTTGTCTTTCTTATAAGCTATTTGCTTTGGTTGGGCTGATGTGATGAGACTCACTTAGTATGGCTCTTTGGGAACAAGTGTAAGTTTGAAAGTCAAAACAAGTTCAGGCAGCAGGCCTTGGGCAGTCCTTGCAGGAAATGAATTCAGCCTAACAATATGTCAATCAAATCTTGAATAAAGTGGATTCTCGAAAGCTGCAGGAAACACCTTTGGATCTCGATAGATGACAAATGTAACCCCTTTGGCCCCATTAACACACAATTTTGCTGATGTGGTAAAATCATTTTTTGTGCATTTTTTTTCACAAATAACCAACAGAGCATCTATATTTTAGAACAGCAGACTTATAGTAAAATGTAGAGAAGTTGACCTTGAGAGATCAGTAGAAACTTTCAAAACACAACAGATGAGCACAAACAAAAAACCAACATTTAATTTCCAAGTCTAAATTGATCTGAAGATGTATTTAATTTTACACATGAAATGTTGTGTGATGCATTTTTAAGAAAGCCCATTAAAGTCAAATCTAACGTTAGATGTTATTTGTATAATTCATTAAAAAATTACTTAATGTTTTTAGTTCAGGTTTTATTGACAACTGCTCTGCTGTCTTTGCGTTGCTCAACACTTTTTAATCTTGCTGCCTTAAGAAAATGCATTTCATCATGTGAAACCAGCCTGACTGCACTGAAAGATTTCAGTCAGCCATCAATTTCACATTCCTTGAGGAGTGATATTCTGAAGCCTGCCTGTAACATCTTATTGATTTTTGTCAATGTTTGTTTTATATTTTTAAAAACTGTTAAGGAAAACTGCACATCATCTGAAATAAAGAAGGAAGCAACATTAGTTGCATTCCTATTAACCTTTACAGTAGTGACCATTTGCACCTTTAGCTGTAAGGTAGCAAGAATTAACTATTTTGCAATCACTAATTATGCAGTTTGTTGGCAGTAATCGGAGGATCAGTTGCACAACAGCACCAGATCTTGTTGTACAACTGCAAATCATGAGAAGCCTATTGATATGTAAGGATTCCAAACCACGTGTATCAGTTTTTACCATAATAACTCGGGATTTGAAACTATTGGTGTTCCTGACCCATTTTGTAGCACTGCCCCTTGTTTAAAAGTATTTTTATTTGCCTTCCCTTTCTAAGTTCCTCTTTCTCATTGGAACCATCTCCAATGTATCAGCACCTTTGCAATACATCCCTACACAATAAATCTATATAAATATATAAAGATGTAAATATGACATTTGTATTTCTCCATGGAATGGAGCGAACAATTGACAAAATCTGGAGGTTACAACTTACAAACATAATCAAATTGGACAATTAATCACAGAAGAATTTTCATGGACAGCAAACAAGAAAAAAAAATCCCACTGATTACTCTTCACTTCTTAATCATTTCTCAGCGAAATAAAAATTGGGACATACACATAGGATTAAGGCAGAAGCTGAAATAAATTTAATACAGAGAACTCTGTAAAATCAAGAAATCTAATATGTTTCCATAATTTTCTCTAATTCAGACATAGATTTTCAGCAGATTGAACGTAGGATACTATTTTACAGAAATTAAAACTGATCGCTGCGCTCCTCCAATTCTGACCTTTTGCAGATTCACGATTTTAATCATTCCACCCCTAGTACCTGTGCCTTCACCTGCCTAGGCCCTCAGCTCTGGAATTCCCTCCCTAAACCTCTCCTCCTCGCTATTTCTCTCCCCTCCTCTGAGCCGCTCCTTAAAAAAGGTTTTGTATTGTCTTTCACCGAGCTTTTGGTTATCTGCCCTCATGTTTCCTGATGTGGTTCAGTATCAAATTTTGTCTCATAACGCTCTTGTGAAGTGCCTTGGTCATTTTGCTACATTAGGAGTGCTATATAATTGCAAGATGCTGTTGTTGTTACTGTTGCACATGATAGAATGCCTGCCATATCTGAAAGATAGAAAGGATAAAATATCATGGCACCTTATTGTTATTGGTATGAACTTGGTCTACCAGATCTCTTACTAAAACAAGCTTAATCATGGCAAAAGCTCCATAGAATCACAGAATCACACAGTGCGGAAGAGGCCCTTCGGCCCATCTAGTCTGCACTGACACGTGAGAAACACCTGACCTACCTAACCAATCCGATTTACCAGCACTTGGCCCATAGCCTTGAATGTTATGACATGCCAAGTGCTCATCCATGTACTTTTTAAAGGAATTGAGGCAACCCGCCTCCACCACCCTCCCAGGCAGTGCATTCCAGACCGTCACCACCCTCTGGGTAAAAAGGTTTTTCCTCACATTCCCCTAAACCTCCTGCCCCTCACCTTGAACTAATGTCCCCTCATGACTGACCCTTCAACTAAGGGGAACAGCTGCTCCCTATCCACCCTGTCCAAGACCCTCATAATCTTGTACACCTCGATCAGGTAGCCCCTCAATCTTCTCTGCTCCTACAAAAACAACCCAAGTCTATCCAACCTCTCTTCATAACTTAAACGTTTCATCCTAGGCAACATCATGGTGAATCCCCTCTGCATCCCCTCCAGTGCAATCACATCCTTCCTATAATGTGGCAACCAGAACTGCACACAGTACTCCAGCTGTGGCCTCACCAAGGTTCTATACAACTCCAAAAGGACCTCCCTAATTTTGTAATCTATGCCTCGATTGATATAGGCAAGAGTCCCAAATGTCTTTTTCACCACCCCACTAACATACCCCTCCACCTTCAGAGATCTATGGACACACACGCCAAGGTCCCTTTGTTCCTTAGAACTTCATAGTGCCATGCCATTCATTAAATACTTCCTTGTCAAATTACTCTTTCCAAAGTGTATCACCTCACACTTTTCAGGGTTAAATTCCATCTGCCACTTATCTGCCCATTTGACCATCCTGTCTATATCTTCCTGTAGCCCACTGTTAACCACCTGGCCAATCTTTGTGTCATCCGCAAGCTTACTAATCCTACCCCCCACCTAGTCATCTACGTCATTTATATAAATGACAAATAATTGGGGACCCAGCACAGATGCCTGTGGTATGCCACCATATACTGGCTCCCAGTCACTTAAGCATCCTTCTGTCATCACCCTCTGTCTCCTACAACTAAGCCAATTTTGAATCCACCTTATCAAATTACCCTGTATCCCATGTGCATGTGCCTTCTTTATATGTTTCCCATGTCAAAGGCTTTGCTGAAATCCATATAAATTACATCAACTGCACTACCCTCATCTACACACCTGGTCATCTCAAAAAATTCAATCAAATTTGTTAGGCATGACGTCCCTCTGACAAAGCCATGCAATCTCTGATCAAGCCTTGCCTCTTCAAGTGGAGATAGATTCTCTCCTTCAGAGTTTTCTCCAATAATTTCCCTATCATTGACGTGAGACCCACTGGCCTGTAGTTTCCTGGCTTATCACTACAACCCTTCTTAAATAGCAGAACCACATTAGCTGTTCTCCAGTCCTCTGGCATCTCCCCTGTGGCCAGAGAGGAATTAAAAATTTGGGTCAGAGCCTCTGCGATCTCCTCCATTACCTCCCTCAGCAGTTTGGGATACAAATCATCCGTACCCGAAGATATGCCCACTTTTAAGCCTGCCAACACCTCCAATGCCTTGTCACTCCCTATATCAATTTACTTAAGAACCTCGCAGTCTCTCCCCCGAGTTCTATACCTTCATTCTCATTCTCTTGGTTGAAGACGGATGTGAAGTATTCATTCAACACTCTAGAGATGTCATTTGGCTTCACCCATAGATTGTCCCCCTTGGTTCCTTATGGGCCCTACTCTTTCCCTGGTTATCCTCTTCTCATTGATATACTTATAGAATATCTTGGGATTTTCCCTACTTTCCCATGATAGTGATTGAAAGAATGCAAGCCTCAAAAGACCAATAATTATACATTCTCATAGAAACTGCTCTCAAAAATATTTCTTCATGATAATTTCTGAGCATATATACCAGATTTAACCTGGGTTTCCTAAACATAAAAAATGGTTTTGCAGTTCTATTCAACACTTGCTCTCTCTGGCACTCCTCCTCTAATCCTAAGGAGAAAAGGGTAAGTTTTAAAAATAAATATCAGATGAATCTTCAGCTGCTGTTTAGCAGTTGTAATTTATCTCTATCTGCAAAACATTATTGCAACACATCCTGAGTATTGGGTGTATTCCTTAGAGCAAGTAAATTTCAAAAGAAACTTTAAAAAGTTGAGTCATCAACTAATGGAGCTTCTTGCATCAAGGCATTAAGAGGGAGGCAAATGAACAATCATAAGTTCTAGTGATATAAATGAAATGCATCATTAAAAACTGAAAGCTGAGTTAACTATTATCCTGCTGGTTTATGAACTAATATTGTAAGCCTTCTTTGTATAATATTACAAACGCAAGGCTTTATAAGATGGTTATGTTTTAAACTGACTCCCTTAATTCAAGATAAAATGGAATAGTGGTGAGGGGTATGTGACTTCCTATTAGTTCAAGCCAATGACAAATCCTTGTAATTTGATTGCCATAGGGGCAGGATGAGCAGGTCAAGCCCTATTGAAACTCATGTGCCAGCTTTCACACCTGAACTCAAAGGCAGAAGCACCTGTCCTTGCTTTGTGCAGACTTCCAGACTCTCATCAGTCAGACTCGGGGACCCTGTAGACAGAGAGAGAGATGCTGCTAGGTGTAGATGTAAGAACCTATTGCTATGAGAACAGAATTCTGGTGAGAATGTATTCCCCATTTGAAGAGATGGACCTTGTGGAGATTTAAAGCTTGAAGTCACCAGATGGTGCCTTCCCTTGGAAGTCCATTTGGTTATACTAAGGAAGATTGAGTAAAGAGACTTTTAAAAGGACTCTTAAAGATTTGCTCTAGTGTAGCAGGGAGAAGAGAACCTGTTGAAACACAGGGCGGGGTTTTAGACTTTAAAAACCACATTTCTGTTGAGAGTGTGGCATAATTTATAAACATGGTATGGGGTGATCGATCATGTTAAGGAACAAATAAGGAATAAAAGCAAAATACTGCGGATGCTGGAAATCTGAAACAACAACAAAAATAGCTGGAAAAACTCAGCAGGTCTGACAGCATCTGCGGAGAGGAATACAGTTAATGTTTCGAGTCCATATGACTCTTCATCAGAACTAAGGAAATATAGAAATGAGGTGAAATATAAGCTGGTTGAGGGGCGTGGGACAGGTGGAGTTGGATAGAGGGCCAGTGATAGGTGAAGGCAAAGAAGAGATTGCCAAAGATGTCATAGACAAAAGGACAAAGGGGTGTTGATGGTGGTGATATTAACTAAGGAATGTGCTAATGGTGACATTGAGGGTAGAAAGCAGGATGAACAAGTGACGGAGTGGGGTGGGGGGAAGGGATTGAAATAGGCTAAAAGGTGGAGGTAAAACAATGGATGGAAATAAATTTAAAAATAATGGAAATAGGTGGGAAAAGAAAAATATATCATAAAAATATAAATTTTTGGAAAAAGGGGGATTGGAAAGGAAGTGGGAACGGAGGAGAGAGTTCATGATCTGAAGTTGTTGAACTCAATGTTAAGTCCGGAAGGCTGTAAAGTGCCTAGTCAGAAGATGAGGTGCTGTTCCTCCAATTTGCGTTGAGCTTCAGTGGAACATTGCAGCAGGCCAAGGACGGACATGTGGGTATGAGAGCAGGGTGGAGTGTTGAAATGGCAAGCGACAGGGAGGTCTGGGTCATGCTTGCGGACAGACCAAAGGTATTCCGCAAAGCGGTTACCCAGTCTGCGTTTGGTGTCTCCAATGTAGAGGAGATTGCATTGGGAGCAGCGAATGCAGTAGACTAAATTGAGGGAAGTGCAAGTGAAGTGCTGCTTCACTTGCAAGGAGTGTTTGGGTCCTTGGATGGTGAGGAGGGGGGAAGTAAAGGGGCAGGTGTTGCACCTTCTGCAGTTGCATGGGAATGTGCTGTGGGAAGGGGTTGAGGTGTAGGGGGTGATGGAGGAGTGGACTAAGGTGTCCCGGAGGGAACGATCCCTGTGGAATGCCGCCAGGGAGAACCAGTCCCCCACATTCACACTTGCGTGTTCTGGCCTGATGAATTGCCAGGTCATGATCTTTGCTTTGGTCTGTGGACTCCTTTGAGTGAGCTCACTCTGGGAACTGAGAGTCCACTGAAGGAACAAGAGTGACGAAAGAGAAGACTTGAAGCCTTCGCTTGGATGTCCTCTGGTGGCCCGAAGCCTGGAGGGCCCCGGCCTGATAAGGGCCACCTGCTCAGGGGCAGAAGCACCCTCAACGGCCTGAGAAGCTGGAGTGGATGGGGTCACAGGCATAGGGCACTGTGAGTGGCTGTGCACCCTTGGAGTGCCCTGAGAGGAGGCCCCATGGTGTCCAGCTGATGCTCATCCTCCCTGTGGGTGTCCAAGGGCCGCATCCTGACTCCTGCAGGAATGGTGCACGAGGAGGGAGGTCAAGTTGCCTCGTCTCCATGTTGCCTACATCTTGATGGTGCCCACCAGGGTGTGTGGCCATGGGGTGCAGGGCTGAGCACAAACCCAGTAAGGCCTGCTGGACCAAGGTCTCCACGGTTGTCACCGGCCTTCTCATGGTGACATAGAGGCACTCGCATGTCGGAGCAACGACATCAGACAGAACGCGGACGGATTCCTCTATTGTTCATTCTAATCTGCTGAGTGACCATCGAATCCTGGCCTGATGTTCCACCCGCCACCTGTCGTTGCATCTCCAGCATTGAGTTGGTGGCCGCTTCCCGAGGTTCATCATCTGACTCAGACTGAGCAGGTGGTTGGCCTCCAGTAGCCCTCCAAGCGCTGGAGACCTGAGCTGCCCCAACCTCCGACTGCTATGGGGACGTGTCAATGAGGTGTTCTCCAGAAAGTGAGCCCGCGCCTGATCTGCATCTGTGCCTCACCAACGTGTGTGCCTCTGAGCTGATGAGGGGTACGTGTGAGTGCCATGACGGTTCTTCTGAAGCTTCATCCTCAGATGATGTCCTGGGGCTCACACTGGTGGTGCTGGACTGGCTTGGGGGCCTCGATCTGCTGGGGCCTAGAAAATAGAAAATAGAATTTCAGTTAATGAGCCTGAGCTTATCTAAGACTGCATGTGGCTCTCTGTGAATGTCAGGATTTGATTTGGTGATGGAGCTGTGATCCATTCTAGGTTGCTGAGAGAGGCTGATCTTTACCCTCCTTGCAATCCTTGCCCTCCCCAGCCAGCTTGGCTGCAGCCTCCTTAAATTCACTGAGGGCAAGGATGTCGGCTGTCCCTCCCCTGGTCTGCGCTCTCTCGCTCCTGTTGTGGGTAAGCTATGAAACAAAGGCATGTGATGAGAAGTGATGGAGCAGAGGTTGGGTGAGACGCATGTCCCTTGTGTTTGGTGAACCTTCTCCAGAAGGACCAGAGGATCGAGTGTGAGCAACATGACAGATAGGATGATGGTGATGTGAAAGTCTCGGTGAGAGGAGTGTTGATATGCGTCTTGTGCTAATGGTTGTGTGAGATTCCTGAAGGGAGCAGCCATTTGAGTGCATGATGCCATGATGAGAGCTTGATGTTGGAGGGAGTTGAAAGATGACTTACCTTGGCAGAGTGGATGAGATCATTCATCCTCTTCCTCCACTGGATGGCATTTTAGGCGCAGTTGCCAGCCATGCTGACCTGCTCCGTGACAGCCTCCCAGGCCAGAGAGATGAGGCTGCTGCACTTCCTGCAGCCATCCCTGGGATAGAGCACTTGCCTGTGCACCTGCACCCCTCTAATCAAGGCCTGGAGGGCCAGCTGGATGGAGCGGGGTGCTGCCTTCTTCTTGAGCCCCTCGGCCTTCTTCTTCTGGCTGCCAGACATCTCTGGTGGGCTGGAGAATGTGAGATTATGTGCTGGACTGGCTTTTAAATATGGCCTTCGGATCCACCAGCTGACAATGGGTGGATGAATCAACTCCTGACCTGCCAGGTGATATGGACTGATACACGCCTTTGTATAATTAATAACCGTCAAGCACAGAATCAGGTGCAAGTTTCCGCCATTCCAGCCAGTGAGGTGGGCGCTGCCGAAACAGCCTGAAACCACACTTAGGCTCTTTAATGGAAAATTCCACCCTTGATGTTTGTCTTCACAGAGGAAAATACTAAAAACTTCCCAAAAATAATGGAGAATTAAGGGACTAGTGTAAATGAGGAACTGCAAGATATTAATATTAGTTAAATAATAGTACTCGAGAAATTAATGGTACTTAAAGTAGATAAATCCACTGGACCTGATGATCTACATCACAGAATGTTGAAAGAGGTGGCAGCAGAAATAATGGATGCATCTTTCAAAATCCTATAGACTCTGGAATGGTTCCTGTGTAATGGAAGGAAGGAGAGAGAAAAAGGGGAACTACAGACCTGTTAACCTGGCATTAGTAGTAGGGAAGGTGCTAGAATATGTTAATAAAGGATGTGATAACAGGACATTTAGAAAATAATGGCAGGAGTCAATATGGATTTATGAAAGGAAAATCATGTTTAACAAATCTGTTGGAGTTTTTAAACATGTAACTAGCTGAATAGATAAGAGGGGACTGGTGGATGTGGTATATTTAGAAAGCTTTTGATAAGGTCTCACACAAGATGATAGTAAACAAAATTACAACACATGGGATTGGGGGTAACATACTGGTATGGATTGAGAGCTGGTTAATGGACAGAAAACCAGGGAGTAGGAATAAATAGGTCATTTTCAGGTTGGCAGGCTGTCACTATTGGGGTACCACAAGGATCAGTGCTTGAGTCCCAGCTATTCACAATCTATATCAATGATATGAATGTGGGGACTAATGGTCATATTTCCAAGTTTGCAGATGATACAAAACTAGTTGTGAGTTGTGAGGATGATGCTTCAAGAGGATTTGGAGAGGCTAAGTGGGTGGGCAAAAACTCGGCAGATAGAATATGGAGAAAAGTGAGGTTATCCGCTGTGGTAGGAAAATTAGAAATACAGAGTATTTCTTAAACGGTAAGAGGCTGGGAAGTATTGAGCTTCAAAGCGACTTGGGTGTCCTTGTTCATGAGTCACTAAAAGCTAATGAGTCACAGCAAGCAATTAAGAAAGCAAATGCTATTGTAATGGAGCTAAGACCTCACACTATATTTTTATGACATATACATATATATATATGTATTAACATGGCTACTTCCAAAAAATTTTAAAAACTAGATAAAGAATTTAAAAGGGCTGAAGCTATGTATGCCTATAATCCTGGACAGTGAGAGCTACTCTAACAGTATCGAATAAATTCACACCTCGTTATCTCTGAAGAGATGCTAATGACCCTATGGACTGCACAGACCCAAATTCAAAGGGAATAATACAAAGGCCATCTACATTTCATAAGCCAGGCCTGGCCAATGGAGACTATTACTTTGCTAGGACAAAGGACCCTTTAACTTTCCTTTCAAATTCTTAATAGTTGAACATTAACAACCTGAAGAATCCAGACAAAGGAATATATATCATTTGTCAAAGCCAAAGTAGATAGGTGGGAGTTATATGGCATGACTCTCCCCAGCTGGAGTAACCTGTAACACTGTACGGCTGTACTGTCAATCAGTCTGCCATTTTCCATCTAGCAATCAGCAGCTTAGAAAAATGGCTCTGTCCATGTTTGAAGGCTACCCCACCCCCACCCTTCCCTTCCCCCTTGCCCCCCAGATCTACACTGTTTCTACTTGAACTTCTGAATTTTTGTATCAGTGCCAACAAGAGTGATTCATCTCTATGTGCCTATCCCATTGTGAAAGTCATCTCTACTAGAAAAGTGAATTATCCAGCATCAGTCTTCAACCTGCCTGCCTCTGTGAGAGAATTAACTACTGAACTTTGATTCTGGACTCTGGACCTGCATGAAACAATAAATCTTTACTCTGTGGCCTTTGCCCTGTAATCCTTTCTTTCTCTATCCCTCCTTTCTTGTATAAATATACTGGGGTCTACGTAGTGACACCACTCTCTCGTGTTTTGAATGTGAATAAACCAACCCTCTGAGTTTACCCTATCTCGAGTATGTTGTGGGGTTATTACTAAAAATTCGATCACACCAAAACTGAGGGGTTGGGAAATACACCACTGCTTATAAAGGGGGAAATCAAAATCAAAATACCTTTCTGTTTATGGATGGGTGGTGAGAGGAGAAATCAGGGCTGTATAACTTAAACTCTCTCCTGTCTGTAACAGAAATTGGGAGCTCAAGTCTGGGAAAACCCATTTGAATTTGTCTAGAGTCCGATTTAAGAGATGAGCCAAACCTGATAAAAGAGCTAATTGGAAGCCAATAGGGGAAAACTTGTGATTGGAAAGAATTTTAAAACACAAGTAACTTACCACAGCAAATTCTTTTTTGCTAACACTATGGCCAGAATTTTCAGGTCAGCACGTGGGGCCAGGCCAGACATGCCAATGGATAAAATGACACGCAATGATGTCGGGCGTATGTCCTGACGTCACGGCACGCCATTGCGATATTTTGGAAGGCGGGCGCTATGAGTTCCGAGGCGTGCCTGCCATTAATTAATGGGTCAGTTAAGGCCCTTGAGCAGTAATTGACAATGATTTTTCACAGCCCGTGTGATTTTCAGTGCATCGCATGGACACAGTGGGCAGGCAGGTAGGCCACATTTTTAAAAACCTCATCCATGGGCAAGATGAGAAGGGTGAGTGGGCTTGCAAATGTGAGTAGTTATAACTTTAGTTTTTACACTTATTGCTACTTGCTTGTGTGAACAGGACAACTTCAATTCTCTTCAGAGCTGCATTGGCAGAAAGAACAGGCTTCAGTTGAGGACTCTGGAGGAATCATAACACTTGAGGCCTTGCAGGTATCGGACAGCCTTCCCTTACACTGGGAATGGGGATTGTGGTCTCCACTGGAGGCACCTCCTCCTCTGAGGAAGAGAGGTCTAGAAGGGGGAGAAGGCCAGGAGTCCATATTCAGCCTCCATGGGAGCCACCTATGGGACGGCAGGCGCAGACACAAGGGATGCAGGGCCAACAGGAAGTGCAAGGCAGAAGGGGCCGCAGAAGACGCCACTATCTGCTGCCAGTGTTTACAGGTGGTGATGCAGCTACCTCAATATGTCTGAGGTGCAGTGCCAAAGGAGGCTCCATCTCTCAAGGGAGACAGTCAACTATATCTGTCAGATGATCGGCTCTGAGATCAGCTCCAATTGTGTGGGTGAACATACCATGCCAGTGGCATTGAAGGTCATGGTTGCCCTCAACTTCTATGCCTCAGGCTCTTTCCAGGGGTCGGTGAGTGATCTTTGTGGTGTCTCCCAGTCAGCTGTCCACAGTTGTGTCAAGCTGGTGACAGACACTCTGTTCGGGCGTGCATTGACTTTATTCACTACTGCTCAGATGAGGCTAGTCAGGCAGAGTGAGCCAGAGGCTTTGCAGCGATTGCTGAGTTCCTCCCACATCAAGGGTGCAATCAATTGCATACATGCGGCCATCAAGGCACCAATGGGTGAGCCAGGAGCCTTCCTCAATGGGAAGGGATTCCACTCCAAGAACGTGCAGAAGATGTATGACCATAGAATGCAGATTCTACAAGTCTGTGCAAGGTACCCAGGCAGCTCCCATGATGCCTACATCCTGAGACACTCCCAAGTGCCGGGGCTCTTCAGTGCTCCAGCCCAGCTGGATGGATGGCTGCTGGGTGACATGGGCTATCCCCTCAAAAGGTGACTCATGCCACCCCTCCGCCATCCAAGAACAGAGGCCGAGCAGCGGTAGAACAGGAGCCACGGCTCCACAGGTGATGTGGTGGAGAGAACCATCAGTCTTCTCAAGATGTGCTTCTGATGCCTGGACCATTCAGGTGGTGCCCTCCAGTACCGCTCCAGATCGTGTGTCACTAATAGTGGTTGCATGCTGTGCTTTCCATAATCTGGTGCTGAAAGGGCAATGGAGGAAGAAGATGTAGACACAGATACTCTGGCTGCAGACGATGAGCCTTTTAGTGAGTCCGAGGATGAGCACGCACGGAGAACCCTGAGGGATAGACGCCATCCTGGGTAACTCCAGGGAGGCAGGGACACCTGGGAGGCTTTGATCCAACACTCCTTCAGCTAGCCTTCCAAAGCTGAACCACCAACACATGCCAGGACTGCAGGTTCCCAATACCTGAGAGCAACATTTGCCTGATCAGGAACATTAACTATGTGCCATGTCAATAAATCTCAATGACAAACAAGTCACTCATAACATCATGGGTTCCCGTATACCTGCGGATCTAATGAAACACCCAGAGGTGTGCTGAGAACCAAAACATTTAACGATTGCCAACTTGCATACAGAAATTAAAGTCCATTAAAAGATGTTGAACAGCACACTACTTAAAAACAACTGAAACGGGGGTGGTGGGGGGGGTGGGGGGGCGGTGGTGGTGGGCGGTGGGGGGTGGTGGTGGGGGGGTGCGGGGGCAAAAGAAAACCATCAATGATAAGTCCGTGTTATGCTTAAGGTGACTTATGTTTATGTTTGTGGGTGCTATGCCTAGGTTCTCCCCCCTTGCTGGCACCGGCATTTGAGACAGTCTGCTCAATCTGCTGTCCTGTTGACCTTGATGATCTTGGCGGGTATCCTCTGACCCGTGGAGTCTGTGCTGGCCCCGACTAGGAGGGAGCAGCCAGTGGCACAGCTGGCATCTCCCCAGTCGCTGCAGCCTAAACAGATGACACGGTCACTGGCAGAGGGGCAGAGGTGCTGCAGCCATCATCTGGAGCACTCTGAGAGGAGCCCGCAGAGACGAAAGGCAGCTTGTGCACCAACGTGAGGTCGCTTCAGACATCTCTGCTCACCATTGATGGATGGGCACTGAGCTGGGATACTGGGTGCTCAATCCATCTCCCACACTGACACTGACCACCTGAGGTCAACGCCACTGTGAGGGCTTGCAGGTCCGAGCACATCCCCAGGAAGCCCTGATTATTCTCCTGGAGGAAGCTGTCCATAAGAGTCACCACTCTCTTCATGGAGGAGGCATTGCACTTGGCTAGGAGGGTCATTGCATTGCTCATGCTCTGCATGGATTCCTCCATCACGGAGACCATGGCACGCATTCCCTCATGTATCTCCGCCAGATCCTCTCACACACCCTGCAGGACTTCCAGCATCTGCAGCCTCAGGAAGGACTCCAGAGGCATATCATCAGCCACCAACTGAGCATTCATCCCTGCAGTTAAAATGATCCATAACAGCCCAACAGGCTACAGCATTGTAGCCCTACCTTGTATGGATGCAGGAGGGGCCCCTTTCAGAAAGCCATTTTCCTATCATCTGGGCCCAGGAAGGCTGGCCCAAGTTCAGGAGCCAACTGCTCGCCTGTTGCCAGTCCAAAGTATCTAGCAACAAAAGCTGGTACTCTTCAGTTGTGCTAGCACCAGTGTCGGACCCTGAACCGGAAGCCCCAAAAGTGGCCAAAGTCCCTTTAAAACACCCCAACCTTCTGACAATCAGCCCAACCACAGTCCTGGGTCTAAACAGTTGAGTCCACAGGTCACCAAAGTAGACAGGCAGGAGCTAAGCCGGACAAGAGCAGCTCAGCTTTATGACCAAATGACCTGGCACTCACAGAGTGCGATACCCAGCATTCCCTTGCAGATAGACCAGAGCAGCTTGACCATCACTCGTCCCCTGAGTGCTAACCATACTGTAAAGCCCCTAGACCCTTTTGAGGATACTTAATGAGGAGTTGGACAGGCAAAGTCCTGAAAACAAGGCTTTGCTTATGCCTGGCCCCCCAACAGAGGAAAGCTCAAAATAACCCTGAATAAACTTCCGCAACAGATGAATTTTGAATCTTTCCGAGTCACCTAAAGCTCCACATCCCTGGACCGGACAATGTCCTTGCTGATGTACTGACCCAGGTTTAAACCTCAACAAGAAAATACAGCAGGGAACTGCCATTGCCCCTGTGTGTTTGATGTGCCAGCGTGAATGAGAGAATGCATGTATACTTCTTCACATCATATTCTTCCTTCATAAGACCACATAAAAGAAATGAAATAGAATTCAATTTTTCTTTGAGGCAGCAAGGGATGTAATGGAGCTAAGACCTCGCACTATATTTTTAATGAAATATATAAACATCAACGTGGCTGCTTCCTAAAATTTTGAAAACTGGACAAAGACTTTAAAAAGGCTGCAGCTATGTCCCCCTCTGACCCTGAACAATGAGTGCTCGTCTAGAAGTATCAAAGAAATTTGCACCTTGTTATCTTAGAAGTGTTGCTAATGACCCTGTGGACTTCACAGACCTGAATTCAAAGGGAATTATACAAGAGCCATCTACATTTCATAAGCCAAGCTCGGCCAATGGAGACTACTAGTCTGCTATGACAAAAGACCCTGCAACTTTCCTTTCAAAATATTAATGATTGAACATTAACAATCTGAAGAATCCAGACAAAGGGATGTGCATCCTTTGTCAAAGCCAAAGTGCCAAAGTGAGTGGGCTGGAGTCATATGACATGACTGTATCTGGAAGAACCTGTAACACTATCTTACTATACTGCCAATCAATCTGTCATTTTCCATTTAGCAAGCAGCACCTCAGAAAAAGGGTTCTGTCCAGGTTTGAATACCTGTACTTCACCACTGCCACCAACCCCCCCACGCACCCCCACCCCCCCACCACCCACCCACCCAACAACCACCACCCCCCCAGCCCACCACCACCAATCTACACTGTTTCTGCTGGAACTTCTGAATTTCAGATCCAGCGCCTACAAGACTAATTCATCTCTACTTTCCTATCCCATCATGGAAGTCATCTCTACTGGAAAAATGAATTTTCCAGCATCAGTCTTCAACCTGCTGATCTGTGTGAAAGAATACACCATTGGACTTTGATTCTTGACTCTGGACTCACGTGTAACAATAAGTCTTTGCTCTGTGGTCTTTGCCCTGTAACTCTTCCTTTCTCTATCCCTCTTATAATCTGTGAATGCACTGGGGGCTACATAGCGACATCCCCCTCCTGTGTTTTGAGTGTAGCGAATATACTAGCCTTCTGAGTTCACCCTGTCTCAAGTATGCTGTGGGGTTATTAATAAAAATTGGATTGAACCAAAACTGAGGGGCGGGGAAATACACCACCGTTTTTAAAATCAAAACACCTTTCTGTTTATGGATGGGTAGTGACAGGAGAAATCAGGGTTGTTTAAGTTAAACCCCTTCTTATCCATACCAGTATGTTGGTCTTTATTACAGGAGGATTTGAGTATGGGAGTAAAAATACCCTACTGCAATTATATGGAGCATGGTGAGACTACCTGGAGTATTATGTGCAGTTTTGGTCTCTTTACCTAAGGAAAATATTTTTGCTGTAGAGGGAGTGCAACAAAGGTTAATTAAATTAATTCCTGGGATGGAGGGATTGTCTTATGAGGAAAGATTAAATAGACTGGGCCTTTATTCTCTGGACTTTAGAAGAATGAGAAGTGATTTCTTTCAAACATATGAAATTCTTACAGGGCTCAACAGGGTAAATGCAGGAAGGATGTTTCCCTTGGCTGGGTGGGGAGGGTCTAGAACCAGGGTACACAGTCTCAGAATGTGGGGCAGGTAATTTAGGACTGAGATGAGGAGGAATTTCTTCACTCAGAGGGTGGTGAATATTTGGAATTCTTAGCCCCAGAAGCCTGTGGAGGCTCAGTTATTGAGTATGTTCATGACTGAGATTAATAGATTTCTACATATTAAAAACATCAAGGGATATAGGAATAGTGCAAGAAAATGATGTTGAAGTAGAAGATCAGCCATGATATCATTGAATGGGAAAGTGGGCTCAAAAGGCTGAATGGCTGACTCCTGGTCCTATTTTTTATGTTCTTAATAAATGCAAAGAGTCGTAGAGCCATAGAGATCATAGAGGTCTACAGCACAGAAAAAGGCCCATTGCACTTGCGCCGGTCAAACAGTACCTAACTATTCTAATCCCATTTTCCAGCACTAATAGCACTAATACATAGTTTGAGATACAAATACGTGGTTTAGTTTTTCTTGCAATATTAATATTATTGCCTGTTTACTTTGAGAAACACAAAGCCAATCCAGAGTTATTCATTTTCTAAGAAAATCTGACAGTCCATTTTGAGTGTAAAACAAATAGGGATCAAAATGTATAGTAGACTGATAAACCCTTGGTACTAAATCAGTAGGTAGGCTATTATGGTTTTATCTACTAGATTTTAATTGCCTAATGTATCTTCTAGTAGTTCAGTGCACTGTAAAGTGTGGCACTGAGCCACATAGACCAGTATGGCGCTCAGTTCAATTCCAGATGTGTGCTGAAGGAGAGAACTTCAGCTGTTTAGTGACCCCCAACTGGAAAGTGTATCAGTGCTGAGGTGAGGATAGAATGAGATTCAGCTATGATACCTCTGTTTCCCAATCAAAAGCTTGTCAACATTTACTCTCTGGGTTCATACGTGGGGAATGATTGCTTAAGTGACATACCGGAGGACTTCTGGTGTCAATGGCAATGTATCAAAGTGTTAATCAGCTGGCTTTATAAGATAATTGCTTTTGGTTGCTGCACAGGGGAAAAACAGAAAAATATGTTTTTAATTACATGAAGATGGATAGAATTTTGCATCTGAAGTAATTTATCATATGAAACCTTCAGTCATCATTATCACCTTAATTACAGTCTTCTCAATCATCTGTTATTCTGTATTTCCTGTGATATATCTCCACAACTCAACATAATGGCTGAAGTATCTAAGGATATGCTGGAAGATATGGGTGTCTGTTTAATATTCAGATGGTAAATATTATGCTGAAACAATCTTCAAGTAATAAACACGATTAAACTTAAGGGTCAAAGCTAAACATAGGGAAGATAATGTAAAACAAAAACAGAATTACCTGGAAAAACTCAGCAGGTCTGGCAGCATCGGCGGAGAAGAAAAAAGTTGACGTTTCGAGTCCTCATGACCCTTCGACAGAACTTGAGTTCGAGTCCAAGAAAGAGTTGAAATATAAGCTGGTTTAAGGTGTGTGTGTGGGGGGCGGAGAGAGAGAGAGAGAGAGAGAAGTGGAGGGGGGTGGTGTGGTTGTAGGGACAAACAAGCAGTGATAGAAGCAGATCATCAAAAGATGTCAACAACAATAGAACAAAAGAACACATAGGTGTTAAAGTTGGTGATATTATCTAAACGAATGTGCTAATTAAGAATGGATGGTAGGGCACTCAAGGTATAGCTCTAGTGGGGGTGGAGGGAGCATAAAAGATTTTAAAATATTTAAAAATAATGGAAATAGGTGGGAAAAGAAAAATCTATATAATTTATTGGAAAAAAAAGGAAGGGGGAAACAGAAAGGGGGTGGGGATGGAGGAGGGAGCTCAAGACCTAAAGTTGTTGAATTCAATATTCAGTTCGGAAGGTTGTAAAGTGCCTAGTCGGAAGATGAGGTGTTGTTCCTCCAGTTTGCGTTGGGCTTCACTGGAACAATGCAGCAAGCCAAGGACAGACATGTGGGCAAGAGAGCAGGGTGGAGTGTTAAAATGGCAAGCGACAGGGAGGTTTGGGTCATTCTTGCGGACAGACCGCAGGTGTTCTGCAAAGCGGTCGCCCAGTTTACGTTTGGTCTCTCCAATGTAGAGGAGACCACATTGGGAGCAATGATTGCAGTAGACTAAGTTGGGGGAAATGCAAGTGAAATGCTGCTTCACTTGAAAGGAGTGTTTGGGTCCTTGGACGGTGAGGAGAGAGGAAGTGAAGGGGCAGGTGTTGCATCTTTTGCGTGGGCATGGGGTGGTGCCATAGGAGGGGGTTGAGGAGTAGGGGGTGATGGAGGAGTGGACCAGGGTGTCCCGGAGGGAGCGATCCCTACGGAATGCCGATAGGGGGGGTGAAGTGAAGATGTGTTTGGTGGTGGCATCATGCTGGAGTTGGCGGAAATGGCGGAGGATGATCCTTTGAATGCGGAGGCTGGTGGGGTGATAAGTGAGGACAAGGGGGACCCTATCATATTTCTGGGTGGGAGGAGAAGGTGTGAGGGCGGATGTGCGGGAGATGGGCCGGACACGGTTGAGGGCCCTGTCAACGACCATGGGTGGAAAACCTCGGTTAAGGAAGAAGGAGGACATGTCAGAGGAACTGTTTTTGAAGGTAGCATCATCGGAACAGATGCGACAGAGGCGAAGGAACTGAGAGAATGGGATGGAGTCCTTACAGGAAGCGGGGTGTGAGGAGCTGTAGTCGAGGTAGCTGTGGGAGTCAGTGGGTTTGTAATGGATATTGGTGGACAGTCTATCACCAGAGATTGAGACAGAGGTCAATGAAGGGAAGGGAAGTGTCAGAGATGGACCACGTGAAAATGATGGAGGAGTGGAGATTGGAAGCAAAATTAATAAATTTTTCCAAGTCCCGATGAGAGCATGAAACAGCACCGAAGTAATCATCGATGTACCGGAGAAAGAGTTGTGGAAGGGGGCCGGAGTAGGACTGCAACAAGGAATGTTCCACATACCCCATAAAGAGACAGGCATAGCTGGGGCCCATGCGGGTACCCATAGCCACACCTTTTATTTGGAGGAAGTGAGAGGAGTAGAAGGAGAAATTGTTCAGCGTGAGAACAAGTTCAGCCAGACGGAGGAGGGTAGTGGTGGATGGGGATTGTTCGGGCCTCTGTTCGAGGAAGAAGCTAAGAGCCCTCAGACCATCCTGGTCGGGGATGAAGGTGTAGAGGGATTGGACGTCCATGGTGAAGAGGAAGCGGTTGGGGCCAGGGAACTGGAAATTGTTGATGTGACGTAAGGTATCAGAGGAATCACGAATGTAGGTGGGAAGGGACTGGACAAGGGGAGACAGAAGGGAGTCAAGATAACGAGAAATGAGTTCTGTGGGGCAGGAGCAAGCTGAGACGATCGGTCTACCGGGGCAGTTCTGTTTGTGGATTTTGGGTAGGAGATAGAAGCGGGCCGTCCGAGGTTGGGCGACTATCAGGTTGGAAGCTGTGGGAGGAAGATCTCCAAAGGAGATGAGGTCAGTGACAGTCCTGGAAACAATGGCTTGATGTTCAGTGGTGGGGTCATGGTCCAGGGAGAGGTAGGAGGAAGTGTCTGCGAGTTGACGCTCAGCCTCCGCGAGGTAGAGGTCAGTGCGCCAGACAACAACAGCACCACCCTTGTCAGCGGGTTTGATGACAATGTCAGGATTGGACCTGAGAGAATGGAGTGCAGTAAGTTCAGAGAGAGACAGGTTAGAATGGGTGAGAGGAGCAGAGAAATTGAGACAACTAATGTCGCGCCGACAGTTCTCAATGAAAAGATCAAAAGAAGGTAAGAATCCAGAGGGAGGGGTCCAGGTGGAGGGAGAATATTGGAGATGGGTAAGAGGATCCGTTGAACTGGAAGAGGACTCCTGCCCAAAGAGGTGAGCCCGGAGACAAAGACGGCGGAAGAAGAGTTCAGCTTCATGCCGAGCCCGAAATTCATTGAGGTGAGGGCGTAAGGGTATGAAACTAAGTCCTTTGCTGAGTACTGAACATTCAGCATCGGAGAGGGGAAGGTCAGGGGGTATAGTGAATACACGGCTGGGGCTGGGATTGGAAGATGGGGTGGGAACGGAGGGACAGGCAGGGGTGGAGGGTCCTAGATGGGTGTTGGTGTCGAGTTGTTGGAAGATAATGTAGTTGTCTTAAACTCTTCCCACAAATTCTATTCCCTTGCCTTCGATTCCATTTTCCTAACTGGCCACCACCTCAATCTTGAAGCTGACTGTTTTCAACCTTAGCATCTTATTTGATCTTGAAAGGAATTTTTGAGCCCATACTGCCTCTTTCAAAATGACTGCCTACTTTCAGTCTGGAACGTGACTTCCGACTTAGCCCATCTGCTGCCAAAATGCTCATCTGTGTCTTTGTTACATCCAGCCTTGACTAATCCAAATCCCTTTTGAGCAGCCTCCCATCCTCCAGCCTCTGTAAGCTTTTCCTAATCCAAAACTCCAATGCTGTTTTCTATTCTGCACCATTCTGCTCACCCATCACCACTGTAGTATTAATACCAGTAGTAATCAAATAATACGATGAAGATGAAGAGAATGAACATGAATTGTATGCTACCCTGCTATTGGAACTATAATAGTATAATTGAGTCACTGCACAGTATTATCAAATTGTATTTTTAGGAGGGCGCATTAACATTTTGGGGCTGAAGGTTCAGTGTAGATGCTGAGAACATTGCTGTTTTGGGACCAAGATGGTTTTTGAATTTAGCTGGGAAAGAGAAAAGTTAAAAAGCTTGCCTTAAAAAGTGGTCTGTCTGGGTTATGTTGCCCTTTGTAAGGCTTTGAGATGCTTTAAACTTTGCGATCTAATTATGAATTGGCACATTCTTGCAATCTGCAGTGGAGCATGTATGTAGTTATGGGGTGTCTATGCAGGAAAAAGAAAGGGTTCAAGAGTCCTGGTAGTTCCAGAATGCAAACAGTGAATCTCAGGAAGGATGTAATTTGAAAAGCATCTGCAGCGTATGATATTTAGTATATCTGGATTTGGCCTCTACACTCTTTTGAATGTGGCACTGCATTAATTCCTCTCTCTCCATTCCTCTTTGCTATCTGAAAACCTGAGTCTAATTTGCTCTGATGTCTTGGTTCCTGTGCTCAACCATGGGTTGTAGGGCAGATCAGACACCAGAACATGATTCCTCAGAGTGTGTCAACCAATGGCGGGATATGAGGCTGAGAAAGTGGAACTGTTTATCAGGTTTGGGAAGCTTCAGGCTTATTAAATGTATTTTTAGTTCCTAGTATACCTATAGGAACCTGGAGATGTAGCTCAGGACTTCTGGGTTAGAATGCTGATTGGCAGCATCTGAAACTTATTTCTGGCCAGTAGAGGCTGGGAGGTGACGGAAAGGGAAACGTATATTTTTGTCAAGTTATTGAGTTGTGCAGTTTTTATAAACTCTATGAATGTAGTAAATCCATGACCAATGGAACAAATTGGTAGCAATCGTTGATTTCTGTGGAGAAGTCCTATGTAAAGGACATGACTTCCATTTTAGAATAGTTAAGTTTGTATCTGGAGAGGAGATTAACTTCCGTGATCTTTTGGAAAAATGTTATTAAGTGAGGTGCAGAGATTAGTTAGGTAAAGTGGAAGGTCATCAGTTGACAATGTTGTTTTGTGTCTGATGCTCCAACATCTACCTGAACTCGCCCTGTGCTTTCAGCCAGAGGCTTTGTGGCTATTGCAAAGAGGAGCATAAAAGAAATACTTGTCTGGTGCTTTGTTGAGCAAGGGATGCAGCATTCTGTAATCGTTAGTGCATTAGAGACTGGAGTATAGGATTCAAGTCTATTTACTGACTGTGATAACATTTTTCTGCATATAGTGAGAAGGAATTCTCACTTCACCTTGTTGAGTGAAGGTATCAGCACAGGGTTCTTGTTGCTGTTGCAGTGCAGAGGCATCTAAATGAGATGCCTGATTTTGTGGCCTATTTAGCAGACCTATGTAAAACCCAATTGCTAATACAGATCAAATCACAGCTGACTATAGCGAACCTGATAGCCAGTACTTTGTAGTCAGTATTACAATATTGCAGTATCACAGAAGCTTTACAGTGCAGAGAGAGAGGCCATTCAGCCCATCGAGTCTGCACTGGTTCTCTGAAAGAGCATTCCACCTAGTCCCACTCCCCTGCCTCATCCCCGTAACCTGCACCTTCTCTCTTTTCAGTATAGCAATCCAATTCCCTTTAGAATATCCACCACCCTTGCAGGAAGTTTCTTCCGGACTCCAACGACCCTCTGGGTGAAAAAAAATTTCCTCATATCAGTTCAACTCCTTTTGCCAATTATTTTTAATCTGTGCCCACTAGTTCTTGATGTTCTCTTGAGTGGGAACAATTTCTCACTATTTACCCTGTCAATACCCCTTAGGATCTTGAATATCTCTATCAAGTCTCCTCTCAGCCTTCCTTTCTCCAAAGAAAACAGTCCCAGCTTCTCCAATCTACTCTCATAGCTCCAGTTCTTCATCCCAGGAATCATTCTTGTGAATCTCCTCTGCACTCTCTCCAATGCCTTTATTGAGCTGAAGTTGGAGCCTACAGTATACCCAAAAGCTGGGGTTTTACATTTTCATGTACTTGTGTGGTTTGGGCCATCTTCATATTTTCTGTGAAGAAGGATTTTGACTAGAGGGCTGTACATTTTAGGAGCAAAGCCTTGTAGAGCTTATGTGAGCAATCATTGAGTCTGGAGCTTTGGAGTCAAGTCCCAGTGCAGTACCGAGGAGTGTGTTCCAGATGAAGCATTAAACCAAGGCCCCCTCTGCCCTCTTGGAGATGTAAAAAATCCCACGTAAGGCTTTGAAGAAGAGCAGGGGAGTTATCCCCAGCATTGTGGCCAATATTTATCCCTCAATCAAAAAAATAAGGAACAGATTATCTAGTCATTGTCACATTGCTATTTGTAGGAGCTTGCTGTGTGCTGTGTTTCCTACATTCCAATAGTGACTACACTTCAAAAGTACTTCATTTACTGTAAAGAGCCTTGTAACATACAGTGATTGTGAAAGGCACTATAGAAATGTAATTTTTTTTCAGGAATGGGGCCTTTGTTTTGTCAATTCGATTTTTTGGCTCAGGCTGGGGGGGTCAGTGACTCTATTTTGCCCTTGGAGAGATGGGCAGATTAGTGAGGCAGTGTTATTTTCCAACACCCCTTTGGGGACAAAGAACAAAGTAATTATACACAATTTGGATGTTATATATCTGTCATCAATGGGATCAGTTAGCTCCATTGGCTAGATGGCTAGAGTGTGGTGCAGAATAAGGACAACAGAACATGTTCACTCCCTTTACCGGTTGAGGTAGTTCTTGGGCCTGTTTTCTTGCCTTGCCCTATGGCTTGAGCCATGATTAGATCACACATAGAAAGACATCTGTGATAAGTTAGACTGGATTGTACTCTGGATTATCTCAGATCCAGGGACTTATTCAATGTAGATACCTTATGACCAAACACACGCACCCTTCCTCCAACCTGTTCTCCCCCACCAACCCCCCTCTCCCCCAGCATGCATACATCTCTAGCAACAGGATCTGATAACTAGAATGGGTATGCTGAATAGGACAGAAAGTATCTGGAAGCACAATTTGCATTCACACCTTCTCAACATTTTGGCAAAATCTCAGCATGCCATGCCAACTTGCACCACTCCTACCCTTCTGCTGTAGAGTGTGTTATGGACAGAAGGGGGATTAATTTAAACAGCCCTGATTTCTCCACTCATTACCCCTCCATAAACAGAAAGGTGGGTGTTTTTGATTTTAAATTTCCTCCTTTATAAGTGGTGGCATTTTCCCCAACCCTTCAGTTTTGGAATTATCTAATCCTCTATTAATAACCCCACAGCAAACTCGAGATAAGGTCGGTTTATTTTACACACACACAAAACACGGGAAGGGGTTTCGCAACATCCACCCCTTTTGCATTCATACAATTAAAGAGGGATAAGGGAAAGAAAGGGGTTTGGGAAGAAGACCATGGTAAAAATAACAATTATGGGGTAGAAATTTGTGCTTGACCTTCTTGAGCGTAAAATGAAGCACGATGACATCAGGATAGTGTCCCAATGTCATTGTGCACTCTCACAATATTTTGGTTGACAAGTGGGTGGGTGCAGGAGTCAGCAGTGCACCTGCTATTCAAGTTATAATTGAATGAAATTTTTCACTGTCTGTCCAACCTTACGTTTGGTTGGCAGGCGAAAAGGCCAAGCGGCCTTTGGATTTTTTTAGGAAACCCCGAAACCCCGTCCATGGGTGGGATGAGGTTTCCAACAGCAATTAAAAATTAAATAAAAATTTTAAAATTTCATTTATAACATGTCCCTGATCATGTGACAGAGTCACACGAGGGGACATGTTCTTAACATTGCTAAGATTTTTATTTTCAATCTTAAAAATCTTCAATTCCTTGAGGCAGTTCTGTGCCTCAGGGAGCTTTCATTGCACTCGTGCAAATGCGCGAACTTCCACGCTCACCCCTCACCCTCCCCCACCCCCCCCCACCCGCCAGCATGCGTTTCACACTGGCTGGCCAAGTGTGAAATCGATGTCGGGGCCCGATCGGCGGTCAGTTTCATGGTCACTCACGGGCCTGCCTACTGTGCTTGCTTGACAAGGGGAAAATTCTGCGCATGGTTTCACATGAGTCCAGAGTTCCAAATCAATGTCCAATGGAGGTTCCCTCAGGTGGCTTTGTCTGGCAGAATTCCTGATCTTGGTTCTAGGAACTTGGTTGCAGGTTGAGTCCATTGTGGATGCAACAAAGTATTCTTATATTCTAGGAATTAGTTCACTCTGTAGGTGAAATCCAGGATTCTTTCTGGAAATCAGGCTTGGAAAGTGATGGAGGTCAGAGAGGCAGGCTCCTAGCCTGGAGCCCAATTTTCTCTTTTGAGGTTAAACCACAACTAAGATAAAATTCAGAAGCTGTCTAAAGGAATTCAAACAACTCAAGTGTCAGTAATGTGGCAGGGTGGTTCCGGGTCGCGCTATTCAGCTAACAAGGACCCTTGTCACAACCCATTGTGTTTTGAGCAGGTAACTGTAGAACCATTATCACAATGGTGGGAGATGAGGATCCCAGTAGCTCTGCCTTTGTCCAGCACTGGCTGGTGCAGATGCCTCATCTACTAGCCTTTTGTGTTGACTTGGCTGGAATGTTTATACAATGCAAAAAGTGTTACGTTCCAGGAATTTATGAGTTGGACTTTGTCCCTGTTTAAACTGCTCAGAAACTTCCAAGACTATGATCATATGGTCAGCTGCAGTCATCTTATCAGTTCAGCCATTTGTCCATTTTTAAAAAAGTAATAAGTTTATAAAGTAGTCAGGATGATATAGATATATATATTTTCCTTCCTGTCTTGTGATCATGGCAGGTACATAAAACATAATTAATAGAACACAACCTTTTAGCTTTTAAATCTTAAGATTGTGGTGGTCTTTGTCTTTAATTTCTTCACCAAGAGAGTGGTTGGAATGTGGAATTTACTACCACATGGACTAGTTGAGGCAAATAGAATACAGCAGATGTATTTAAATGTATTTAGCTAAGTACATGAAGGTGAAAAGAATAGGACGATATGCTAATAGTGTTAGATGAAATAGGGTGAGAAGGCTTGTGTGGGGCATAAGCACTGTCACAGACCAGCTAGAAGGAATGGTCTGTTTCTGTTCTGTTCTGTAAATCCTAAGTAATTCTATGTAATAGATTATTATCTTAAGATTATTAGATTCTTAAGATTAAAGAATATTATCATAATTATTATCTTAATATTATAAGCATGCAAAACATACCCAATGATACTATGGCAGGGACTACTTAATGTCACCTGCAAATTATATGAAATGAATATTGTACAAGAGAGAAACCATACAAGAAAAAGCCCCTTGAAAATTGAAATAGTTGTAAAATAGCATTTTTTAGCATAGAGATCAATATATATCATAAACAACTGCAAATGTGCAAGAGAAATTTGTTAAAACCATTAAAAAATAATTTTCTTAGAAGTGCTGGATGTTCCAGTTTTAGAATTAGAATATATTGGATACTTGCACGTAGCAATGATTCACCAACAGGATGACAACTTGTTATGCAACAGGCCTTAAGCAAACATGAATTCATGCGTTATCATATTGCACAATTCACTACAACTTCCTTTGCCAAACTTTAAGACTTGTTAAACATTGTACAAACAAACACTGGAAGCAATGAGAAGGTTGCCAAGGATTTTCTTTGCTACAAATCATGGAATTGTAGCTCGTATTCCTGCCCCGAATTCTTCACAGATGTTTGCAGCTCAGCTGATTAAGTGGGGTGAGAAGTTAAAACACTTCTTTCAATTTGAGATCCAGCTTTAAATCCAGCTGAAGCCGATTGAATGACTATACTCTCTCCCTGATGGCTGTTAGGCACCACTTCTCAAACTATTTTCCAATGTGACCTCATGTTAACACTTGAAATTTAACATGACTCCAGATGTCAACAAAAACAAAACAGCAATGAAGCAGCATAGTAACGTTCAGTATATAATTTGTTAGAGACATGGGAGAGATGATAAGGATGGCTCCTTTTTCTCCACCTCTCGACCAACCGAGGACAGTGCCTTATAAAAAAAATATTTTAACCCCTGAGTGCTGTAATTGTCAGGAATAGATAAAGGATACGTTTTCTCGTAAATTTTCAAAGAAAGATAAACATATGTTATTCAATACCCAAATATGTATGTGGCTACATCCACTACTTATGCAGATCCAGACACACTCAAGATTGTAGTTACAGAAGTAGCATGCATTTAGGTCTTAGGATTTCAACTGTTAACTGTTACACTTGCTTTTCCCCGGGCTGAAGACTTGAAATAATGCAGACCTATAATCCTTACTGCCCATTGAAGGAGAGAATCAGGAGGTTTAAGAAAATGGATTTGCTATTGTTTTATGTCTGCAGTAGCAGATTTCTCTTGTTCCACTCCAATCAAGGTTTTTAAAGCAAAGCTCTGTAGCAAAGCCTGGGTGCAGTTCTTTAGGTAGAAGGGTCAAGGCCAACATGAATCTCTGCCTACTGGTGTTCCTCAGGCAGCATCTTTCTCCTTCGCTGGTCTAGATGTTTCTGCCCTATCTGCTCCAAATATATGCATTATTAAATCTCCTTATCAGAAACCTAGTTTCAGTCATGTGACCAAAGTGCCTCTTTCCATTGTCCCCCTGAATAGTTTCTGATGGCTAGGCATTGTCAAGCAATGGAGCCTGAGTACCACCCGTCCACATGCCATCTTAATAAAATAAAGCTTCACGTCCATTCTCTGAATTTCCACTTTGAAGCCTGCAGCCGCATTGTGAAACCAGTATTTTTAATTAGTTGGAGAAGTGCAGCCATTAACCACCGGACGGGTCATTTGCATTTTAATTGCTTCTCAAAGATATATCCAGACAGGTCATTTGCATGTTAGTAACTTTGTTAAGACTAGTCCAAATATGAAGACTAACTCAGGGGGTCTCGTAGTTCCATATGTGTTGGTAAGAAAGAAAAGGTGACCTCTCAGCTCCATTTTTTTTTACAGGAAAGTGTCCATTTCAGGTTTATATTTCGTAATTCCATATTTATGGCTTATAAGTTCAAATTGCATGAGTGTTACAAATTATTAAAGTTTTCATATTATAAATCAACATATAGCAATACATCATATAAATATGAAAACTTGTGTTTTTGAAATACTTTGTAACAATGTTATTATTTTATGCACTCACCAATCCATTATTTCATCTGAGCCACTCTAGCTCCTGGACCTTGGTCAGGAAGCGGTGGAAGCACAGGGTAAGTGTCTTGAGATAGTTAATGTTGGAACCCAGGTTGTTCTGCAATGCAAGTTCTAAGTCTGAGTTTAGACCGGCAGCAGCTTAGCAGCAGCGGCATCACCACCGGGTACGTGGTCAGGGCTGGGCTTTGAGACTCAGTGAAGGAACCCATGGACTGGAGAAAGAGACTGAGAGACGAGTAGGGCAAGGGCGGGGCAAGACGCAGCCTGGGCCTAACTGCTGGTGTGGGGCACAGTCTTGGAGGAGAAGGAGCTTTCAATCCTACCTGTTGTTTCTGTGACCCCAATTAGGGTTGCAACCTAGAGTTTGGGAACTGCTGCTGAAAGGACTCAAAACAAAATGAATTTGAGCATGTCCTAATCCTGGCTGTAGTGGGTATGGCTTCCAAGTACAAAACCTGTTCTAAATTAATAAAATGAGAGAGTTTATTAGGATAGCTAGTGTGGAAAGATTCGTACTGGTAGAATCTGAGATTGGAGTTAGGACTTATTTTGAGGGCAAAGAAAATAATTCCTTCTCTGTCTATCTGAACCATGCATATGACCTGTTGAATTCCAATTACTGTTTGCTTACCTACTATCTGTTGTAGCTCAGTGTTATTCATTTAATTATAATATTGTATATAACATTTAATCACTGCTGCTAATTAGAAAAATAACTGAAACTGTATAAGAATTATCTAGAGAATTACTTAGACTTGCATATTTACAAATATGCATGATAATCAGCAAAAAATTAAAAGCAACAAATAATAAAGAAAAAGAAAAATCCCTGCAAATTCTGGAAATATGAAACTAAGGACAGATTTTTTTTGTGGCCTGTGGTGACAGAAGGGTGGGATGGGCTGGGAAAATAGTCGGAATCTTGCTGAGGCATCGGAGATCTCACCTACTGGCTAGAGAGAGAGAGAGACCTGTAGTGCCTGTTTGGGAGTGGTGAAGCCAGTGGTGGGCCTTCCCCTGCAACCAAGACCCCAGGGGCGAAATTCCTGCTTGGCGGGAGCTGCCAGCCAATCAGAGGCTGGCAGCTCTTGGGCGCAGCAGTGCCACTGAGGAGGCTGTGGTGCTGCCGGAAGGGTACCTTTCTGAAACCTCAAGATTGTAGAGCAAACCAACCACAGGTAAGTAATGTGGGGTGGGATTTTGTAGGGTGGGGGTAGAGGGGTCAGAAACAAGGGCATTGGGGTGACTTTCAGTGGGCCCGCCCTTCCTGATGTCCAGTCCCTCGAACAAAAGCACTGATTGGCAGGGGGAGGGGGGTGGTAAGGTTGACCATGGGCCGTCCCACCTAGAACATTAATTCTGGTATAGGTAGAAAGGTGGCGGGGTTCTGGTGCGTCACCAGCCCACCTAATTACGTGCCCTTTCCCACCTCCAAGCTCGCCACTGATGGCAGCAGAAGATTCTGCCCATGTATTTTCATAATGAATTTGCACATGCTATGCTTGAGGAGGAATGTGCAGATTTTACCATTCATTCATATGGAAGATCTCTGTCAACTGGGCCACTTGTTTCCAGTACTCTACCTATTAATAAGGGTTTAACTGACCTCTTGCTTTGTATCTTTACAATGTGTTAATGATTTAGCAAAAGCTCTGATTCAGTATTTTCATTGATGTTTTAATCTGTTTAGCACCTGCAGGATCACAGGCTGTTAGGAAGCTCTGTACTACTGACAGGCAATTTTGTGCAGCTATCTGATGCATTATAGCTGCTGATCAATACTAGGCTGATATGTGGATGGAATCTCAAACAAAATTAAGAACAAACTGAAACTCACTGCAGTAGCTAAAATAATCTGCTTTTTATATTTAATGATTTTTATGCATGTCAACGTCTAATAAAATAACTTATCAAAATTACACTTTCAACGCAAATTACATAATATGCAACAATTCAATTTTAATTTGCCGTGATAGAGTGGAACATGTCAATATTCTAACAAAAAAATCACATAAGATTAATTGAGCTCTCAGCTCCCTGTGATACAACTTGAATCTCATCCTTTATATCAGGAATCATGCCAAGTTAATGAAACATTGTTTATTTATGAATAAAACTGAAACATTTGGATACACTATAACGCCCAATCAATAGAAGGAAAAGTCACACTTCAATGATCATAACCCCAACTGCTCCAGTCAATAACCCTTGGAGATGCCACATTCTTTTCACTATATGATAAACTCCTTTAATATGATCAAGCCATAGTAGGTACATATTCATTTATTATAAAACCTAAGGGGCTTTATATTGTAGCTGTTTTATTATCAAAGCAAGGATTGTAAAACAGTTAAACTGAAGCACAAATACTCTGAATAATATATACCTCCTTTATAAGAATCTAGCAAAGCACAATAAATCCTAATTGAATCAGTCAGCAATATCTCCCAACATCCACAATGTTTTATAAGTTTGATTGGTGGAAGACAGGGAGATTTAGTTTTCAAATGCTGGTATTAGAATTCTGGAAAAAGAAGTATTGATGACGCTGAAGGCTTACTGATATACCCTGCTCATGAATTCACGCCTCCCACCTAATAAGGTCCACTCAATTTTGTAATTATTTTTCTCACCGACTGTTTTCACATTTTTCCACATCAAAGACCATCTTCACAGCCTCTGCTACTTCTGCCCTTAAACCACCTTTAAGAATTGTATGGCATTTGTCTATTTTCCCCCCACATTTCCCAGTGCAAAGTGCTTAGAATATCTCCCCAATGAGGTGACTGGAGATCAGCAGGGCACTGCTTGAGGACTCGTAGTTGTTTACCCAAATCAAATTCTATTGCTGTGGTATAGTGCATCGAGTTCTGCATTAAAATAAAAACCTTTTTAGATTTTACTTTTCCTCATCTGTGTACATGCCAGATGTATATTGGAAGAAAACTTTTTTTTAATGCCTTTCAGCCACAGAAAGGTTGGTGTAATTATATTTGTTTCTAATTTTAGGTGAATGATAATGGAAAGGAATAGAACATGTTTCCCTCAGAGGCAATGGACAGAATATACTGCTAAGGCTAGTTTTATATCAATGTGCTACATTGCAGCTCCCTTATGATTTCTTTGAACTTTAACCTTAAATTCAAAACATCCCTTCTGTATTTGTATGATATTTCAATTATTAGTGAGGCCTGAAAGGACACTGTTAGAGTGTGCCTGTTCATTTCCCTGTATAAAATTGCATTTGAAATTGAAGTCTCATGTTGTGTCTTTCTGTTATGATATAGTCAATATAAAAGCAGATGTGGAGCTATGGTGACATCAAGGTTCCAATCAATATTTAAACTTGCCAATTGTTTTTCTTAGACATCCCACAATTACTGCATCTCTCCATTCACTCAACCCTTCTGGAATCTATGTCACCCATGTGCCTACTCTGGGCAATTGACCTTTGGCTGTGATAGCTCTGTCTTGTGTGTCATGATTACTCACATTACTGCTATTCAGCCCCAGGACTTCACCACATAACACATGAGCATTTGAGGTATAAGATGTCTCATCTACTTGCCTGATTTGAATTAGTTTTACAAAGCGTCTTTTTCAATTACAGCTGAACAGCAAGTTGATTTTGTATTCATGCTAGTTAGGTTGTTTTGACATGCATATTGGTCAGTTGTGGGCTGTATATTTGTATTCTGTGCCAGAGCAAAAATAAGTACGTATCGGATTTTCCAGTGGAATCTCAAATAGCAGACTAGACATTATGGACTAGGATTCTTTCCACTTGGCCACAGCTATCTCTGCAAACCAATAGATAATGCAGCACTAGCTGAATAGCTAGTTGCCTAGGTGCCAAGCTGTGTCCAAGCTCTCTGAATTTGGTTAAGTGGGGTCAGAATACAGAAGGGATGTTCCCTCACAGGAAAGTATGCACTGCATAATAGAAAATATACAAGTGTAGATGTTATACTCCAGAAGGCCATTTGATGAAGAATGGAACCGGAGCCAAAAGTTAAACACTTTCATAGGAATTTACACATTACAAACATGTGCCCCAAACAATCACAGCTTCTTTTTGTCTATGTCCACTTATAGAGGCAGAAGTAAATCACCAGCTAATGTCCATCACCTGTCTATAACTCAACACAATTAATATACAATTAACATATTCCCTTCTCTCTTTTTAAATAAAAATAGAGTTTATATATACAACCAAAATTATAATACAAATTCAATCAAAACCCCCCATTATAAACCTTGTACGAAGTATTATATTGCCTTTCCTCTACGGCCCCCGACATTTCTTTGTGCATGCATTCCTTTTTGTAAAATGGTTAGACAGTTGATGACTTGCATCTGCCACTTTAATTTTAAAGATTTCCTTTCTCTCAAGCATTTGTTTCAAGGCAACAAGATTAATCCATTACCTTTTCTCAATAACATTTTTCATAGAGTGTACATTATCACATCTTGTGTATATATATATATATATATATATCATTCAGTGGATATACTATCTTTAGTATGCCCATTGTATTGAATCTCACTTAAAATTTTTGACAAATTTTCAACTCATATCCACTGTCTCCCCAAGAGCCACTTTTAACAATCCTTTTTATTTTCTTGGCTTCCCAATCTAAAGGATATTCCTGTTCTTATGCAGAAAAATATTGTGAAACCACCTGCACCAAAATACCCACCAGGAAGATTGATATGTGAAGCTTCACAAAAAATGACTAATTTCATGTTCTTTGAGTAACCTAAGGATAGGAACTTAAGTATGCATTTCTCTAGATTTATTTTTTCCATGTTTATTCTGCCTTAAAGCATTCTTGACCTTAAGGTGTTTCATCATAGTACTTAACTCCAACACATCAATACTACCATCTGGTATAGTCTGAATGCCCAACCAGTTCAAATGACCAATCAAAATTTGCAACTGCTCTCTCTTTTCTTTAGTATAATATCCCTTTTCTGTGATGACCTGGAACAATTAACCGGGATGGGAGTTTTTAAAAATTCATTCATGGATGTGGGCACCACTGGCTAGGCCAGCATTTATTGCCCATCCCTAATTGTCCTTGAGAAGATGGTGGTGAGCTGCCTTCTTGAATTGCTGCAGTCAATGTGCTGTAGGTACACCCACAGTGTGTTTAGGAAGGGAGTTCCAGGATTTTGACCCAGCGGCAATGAAGGAACCACAATGTATTTCCAAGTCAGGATGGTGTGTGGCTTAGAGGACAACTTCCAGGAGGTGGCGTTTCCATGCACCTGCTACCCTTGTCCTTCTTAGATGGTAATAGTCGTGAGTTTGGAAAGTGCTGTCGAAGGAGCCTTGGTGAGTTTGTGCATTAACACACTCTGAATGGGATGATTGATTTAAATTAATTCCAAGTGTGCTCTTAATACCTAAACCAATATATTTAAAAAGCTCAGAAAGCTGACACCCAATTTTAAATTCTACTCTAATCTTATTAATAACACATTTCACAAATTTCAGAGCGCCACCTCATAAGAAATCATCAATCTGCATTAAGAAGATGTCTGAAAGTTTTCCTTTATGATAAAACAATGGAAGATATGCTTTTAGTGAACAGAACCTATTTTCAGCAAAACAGATCTCACTGAATAATGCTATACCCTGGAATCATAATTCAGACCATAGACACATTTCTTTAATTTCCATAGAATCACAGGATCACAGAATATTACAAGGAAGAAAAAGGCCATTTGAGCAATTGTGTCTGCACCAGCTCTCTGAATGAGCTATTTAAACACTAGTACTGATCTAGGATCCCCAAATTGATATCCACTTCATTCTTCCACTGGCCATATTCAGACTCTGGCCATATTGGAGGGTAATCAGACCATAAACATTTACAATAGCTTTCTGCCATTTTGGACATTGGCCACTAGGATTCTAAATTTTTTGTCTGGAAATTCTTTTACTTAGTTTTCAGTCTTCACCTTTAGGCAACCAACTTCTGTGACCATAATATACACCAGGGGCAGAAATTTTTGCTCAGCAGGCGGGCACGAGCCTGACCTGCTCGAGTGTGAAACGACACATGTTGACATTGGCCCAACGTGCCAAAGTCAATGCGCAGTCGCGTGATAGTTCAGTCGGCAGGTGCGCGCCAGAGCCGGCAGCATGCCCACCGACAATTAAAAGGCTTGTTAAGGCCATTATGTAATCAATTAACTTAAGTTTTTCACTGTCCGTCCAACCTAACGGTTGGCGGGCAGGTGAAAAGGCAAAGCGGCCTTTGCATTTTTTTGGAAATCTCATCCATGGGCAGGAAGAGGTTTCCAAACGCAAATAAAAATAAATTAAAAACTTTAATTTTTCATTAATAACATGTCCCTGGTCATGTCACAGAGTCACATGAGGGGACATGTTTCATTACATTTTTATTCTTTTAAATTATTTTTTTCATATCTCTTCATCTCCATGAAGTTCGCGCTCAGCCTGCTCACCCCCTCCCCCTCTGCACAGGCAGTGCTTAGCGCTGCCACTCATGTTTCACACTGGGCGGGCTTTAATTTGCCTGCTAGCGTGAAATCGCGGTTTGTTGCCGATTGCGGGCGGCAGTCAGCTTCCTGACTGCCCCCACCCGCTCCTGCCAAGCTTGCCCGCCAAGAATAAAATCCTGCCCCAGAAATCTAGTTGGTGAAGGATAGAAATGAAGCCAAATTTTACACAATTTTATATGCATTTACTTACAGAATTACATGTTATGAATATGTACCTCCTAATGCAACAACCACAGTTTCAGTCTGTGTCTATAGTGGCACAAGTGAATCCCCCGATAATGCCTATCATCTGCCAATAATTAAACACAATAGCAGTGGATGTCTCAGTAGCCTTTACAGTAACTCATACTGAGTTGATGGATTTCCAACTGTGTTGGATATCTAGCTAACTAAAGAAAAAGATCCTAGTTTACCAAGGTATATCCATTCCTTGAAAGACAGTGTTCTTGCGATTGGCTTGGTTTCTCTGAAATTTGGACACCAAAGCTGAAAACTGAAGAAAGTAGAATACTGTGTCTTACTCCTGACATTTTCATAAAGCCTAGCCTTCTTTCATTAGAACTGTGGTGTGATTTAATGTCAGTTTCCATTCCACACATTGGTTTTAGTAATGCATTCACATTGCATTAAAATCATTACACTGTGCAAATATGACCAAATGGTTGAAGTGGTACCTTGGAAAATACTGAGTTTCAAGCATTCACATTTAAATCAAAGTAATTTAATGTTAAAGCCATTGATTAGCTGCTATCCATTAACTGGAGGCTGATTGAGTTTGATGGTACTTTATTTGCTTTATAAAGTAATATTTTGCACACAGGATATATTTTAGTTTTCCCAAGAGGTAGCCAATAGCTGTTGTTTCACTGCATTAGAGTTTTTTTGAGAACAACACCTACTACTGATGGAAAAATCAAGAATGTTACTTTGCACTTAAAGAATCCACAGCATGTCTTCATGGTCTCACACCAATTTGATAACAATATCACTCTAAGGAAGTCCAAGCATTTTATTACCTTTGCATTCTATGCAGCAAAGCATCATTATGTGGAATTATAGTTGACCTGACAGAGAGTAACAATGATGGATGGTGGAAGCTGCTGGCCAAGGAGATATGATGGAACAAGACCATGTTCTCAGCAGCTAAATTCATGATGCCATTGACTATAATCAATTTTCTTAAGGGCACCTCTGTCACATGCTTGTAGTTAATACATTGCATAAAAGGACAATGACCACACATGTGTATACTATAATTTTCTATTGAGGGGATAAATACTAATCTTGGGGGATGTTGCCATGAAAGATTAAGCCACACTGTAGAAAAAGTGATATCACTTTGAAGATTATAGGGATAGAGCAAAAGGGGAACAGTAAACATAAGGACGAAGAAGATGAATTATACAGATACAGGTAAGTTGCTCCTATGGATAGTCCACACAGCTACAACGGCCTCAATGGCCTCTTCCTGTGCTGTAACAATTCTGTAATTCTGTGATATTGACTTTGGACCTTTTCATTCACAGAAGCATAAGTAAAATGTTATTTTGTACTTTATAATATCACCCTGTCCTAATATATAGCTGCAATGCGGTTCAATAGGGAAAGCTTTCTTCATTCTCCAAACAAAGATGTATTTTTAGGAATCCTGCATGTGATTTTGTTTAATTTCTTAGCTAACAACATATACTAGTACAAAAACAGAATTACCTGGAAAAACTCAGCAGGTCTGGCAGCATCGGCGGAGAAGAAAAGAGTTGACATTTCGAGTCCTCATGACCCTTCGACAGAACTAGTAGCCTGAGACTGATTGTCACAGGGTGTTGGACAGGTCACAGAGGCTGCTGCAAGCAAGCAGATAGTGAGCTTTGCTGCAGAGCTTCAAGGACTCACTAAGTTATCAACACTGTTTTAACAATTGAATTGATTGGTATCCAAGATTCTCACACCTTTGCAGAGCAGAAGCATTACAACAGTTCAATTGCAGATAAAAGGCTGATCCACTGTCTGTGTCATAAAATAGGGACCAAAGACAAAACCTGTTACAGCCAGCGCTCAGCAAGTCTTATGGATTTGAGTGACGGGTGGATAAACCTGAACCGGATTACTTACTGACATTAGGGATTATGACAGTGGCAGAGCTCAAGACAACATTATAGGAATTCAATGGTAGTAAATAGTAAATTGCCCCCAGCGCTACTGCTGTAGATTGAACTGTCAGAAATAGTAATTCGTGGAAGGAAAAGTAGCAGTGTCTTGGCAAATCATTTTTTTTTGTTTGTGAAGGCCGATAAACAAGAAGACTTGCACATCAAATTTGTCACAATGGCATCAAATGTGTGTTTGATGTGTTAATGTGTTTTGATACAAGTTATGGCACCATAATGTGCAAATTTGTTAAAAATCATGAAGATGGCTATATCCTATTTTTTTTTAAGCAAAACACATTTTCCCACCTATTGCTGGCATTTGGGTTGAAGAGGAGGTTTGTTGATTTGGTTCCAGGCCTCTGCCAATCATTTAGTCTGTCTGCTCAATACACAATGCTTGGGTAACAAAAGTCAATGTGCACCCAGGCCTCTGCCAATGGTATCCTACTGCCATTTACGAGAGGTCACATGAGAATGGTTTCAGGACCTTGTGCCTGATTCTCTTCCTGCATGATAAGCTCTGGCAGTTGGGCTCAGTTTGTAGCATTCTTGCCACTCAGTTGTCAATTTAAACCTCATTCCAAGATTTAAGCACACAATCTAATCTGACACTCTATTGCAATGCTGAAGGCATGCTGCATTGTTGGAGGTACTTCCCTGATGAAATGCTACACTTTTCGTAATTCAGATAGATGTTAAAGGTACAGTGGCACCATTTTGAAGGAGAAGTTTTCCCAGTGTTCTCTTTAATAATCTCCAGCAGCTAATTCTATTAAAGCAAAAACAAATCTTAAAGCTATTTGTGGGACCTTGCTATAAATAGATTCTGGGCCTGTAGAACAGTCACTATTTTTCAACATAGCTGATATGATCTTATCGTGATAATGTGCAATATAAATAGAAAACTTCCCCCATGCCCACCTCTGAGATCACAAGCCAGAAGTGTGAATAAGGCAGAGAAACCCATGTTGTGCCATTCTGTTCCCCTGCAGATTACCATCCACTGCCCCAACTTCAGCTGATGAATCCGTGCTCCTCCATGTTGAGCACCAGTTGGAGGAAGCACTGAGGGTGGAAAGGGCTCAGCATGTACTCTGGGTGGGGGACTTCAATGTCTGTCACCAAGAGTGGCTTGATAGCACCACTACTGACTGAGCTGGCTAAGTCCTAAATGACATAGCTGCCAGACAGGGTCTATGGCAGGTGGTGAGGAAAAAACCTACTTGACCTCACAAATTTATCTGTTGCAGATGCACCTGTCCATGACAGTATCTGTAGGAGTGACCACCGCACAGTCCTTGTGGAAACAGGGTCTCGTTTTCACAATGAGAATATCCTCCATCGTGTTGTAAGGCACTACCACCGCTTTGAATGGGATACATTTCAAACAGATCTAGCAACTCAAAACTGGGCATCCATGAGGCGTTGTTGGCCATCAGCAGCAGCAGAATTGTACTCGAACACAATCTGTAACCTCATGGTCCAACATATCCTCACTCTACCATTACCATCAAGCTGGGGGATCAATCCTGGTTCAATGAAGAGTGCAAAAGGGCATGCCAGGAGCAGCACCAGGCATACCTAAAAATGAGGTGTCAACCTGGTGAAGCTACAACACAAGACTACCAAACAGCAGAAGTAGCATGTAATAGACAGAGGTAAATGATTCTGCAATCAACTGATCAGATCTAAGCTCTACTGTCCTTCCACATCCAGTCTTGCATGACATGTGGACAATTAAACAACTCATTGGAAGAGGATGGTCCACAGATATCCTCATTCTCAATGATGAGGGAGGCCAGCATATTAGCGCAAAAGGCAAGGCTGAAGCATTTGCAACCATCTTCAGCCAGAAGTACTTAGTAGATATCCATTCCTGCCTCCTCCTGAGGTCCCCAGCATCACAAATGCCAGTCTTGAGCCATTTTGATTCACTCCACATGATATCTGGAAATGGCTGAAGACACTGGATACTGCAAAGGGCATGGACCCTGACAACATTCCAGCAATACTCCAGAATTAGATATGCCCTTAGCCAAGCTGTTCCAGTCAAGTTACAACACTGGCATTTACTTGGCAATGTGGAAAGTTGCCCAGGTATGTCCTGACCACAAAAAGCAGGACAAACACAACCTGACCAATTAATGTCCCATCAGTCTACTCTCAGTCATCAGCAATGTGATGGAAGGAGTCATTGACAATGCTATCAAACGGCACTTGCTCAGCAACAATCTGCTCTGTGATTATATGGTTCTGTCTTGGCACATCATAACATTTAAGGCTATGGGCCAAGTGCTGGTAAATGGGATTAGATAGGTAGGTCAGGTGTTTTTCACATGTTGGCGCAGACTCGATGGGCCAAAGGGCCTCTTCTGCACTCTGTGATTCTGTGATTCTGCCCACTGATGCTCAGTTTGTGGTCCACCAGAGCTCATTACAGCCTTGGTCCAAACATGGACAAAAGACCTGAACTCAAGGGATGAGGTGAGCGTGACTGTCCTTGACATCAAGACAGCATTTGACTGAGTGTGATATCAAAGAGTCCTAGCAAAACTGGAGTCAATGTGAATCAGGGGCAATATCTACTCTGGTTGGAGTCATACTTAGCACAAAGGAAATGGCTAGATTTTCTGTTATTGGAGATGGTCATTGCCTGGCACTTGTGTGATGCAAATGTTACTTGCCACTTATCAGCCCAAGCCTGAATGTTGTCCAGGTGTTGCTGCATATGGACATCACAGAATCACACAGTTCTTATGGTGCAGAAGAAGGCCATTTAACCCATCGTGTCCGCATTTAAATTTTTTTTTCTTCATTCACAGGATGTGGGTTTCACTGGCCGGGCTAGCATTTATTGCCCATCCCTTTGGGAAGGTGGTGGTGAGCTGCCTTCTTGAACTGCTGCAGTCCATGTGGTATATATACACCCACAGTGTTGCTAGGAAGGGAGTTCCAGGATTTTGACCCAGCAACAGTGAAGGCAATATATTTCCAAGTCAGGATGGTGAGTGATTTGGAGGGGAACTTCCAGGTGGTGGTGTTCCCACCTATCTGCTGCCTTTGTCCTTCTAGATGGTAATGATCGTGGGTTTGGAAGGTGCTGTCAAAGGAGCCTTGGTGAATTCCTGCATTGCATCTTGTAGATGGAAACACTGCTGCTCCTGTGCATCGGTGGTGGAGGGAGTGAATGTTTGTGGATGTGGTGCCAATCAAGCAGGCTGCTTTCTCCTGAATGGTGTCAAGCTTCTTTAGTGTCATCCAGGCAAGTGGGGAGTATTCCATCACACTCTTGACTTGTGCCTTGTAGATGGTGAGTAGACTTTGGGGAGTCAGGAGGTGAGTTACACGTCGCAGGATTCCTAGCCTCTGACCTGCTCTTATAGCCACAGGATTTATATGGCTAATCCAGTTCAGTTTCTGGTCAATGGTAACCCCAGGATGTTGATAGTGGGGGATTCAGTGATGGTAATGCCATTGAACATCAAGGGGCAATAGTTGGATTCTCTCTTGTTGGAGATGGTCATTGCCTGACACTTGTGTCGCGTGAATGTTACTTTCCACTTGTCAGCCTAACCTGGATATTGTCCAGGTCTTGCTGCATTTGAACATGGACTGCTTCAGTATCTAAGGAATCATGAATGGTCCCGACCACTGTGCAATCATCAGCAAACATCCCCACTTCTGACCTTAGGATGGAAGGAAAGTCATTGGTGAAGCAGCTGAAGATGGTTGGGCTGAGGACACTAACCTGAGGAACTCCTGCAGTGATGTCCTGGAGTTGAGATGACTGACCTCCAACAACCACAACCATCTTCCTTTGTGCTAGGTATGAGTGCAATCAGCAAAGAATTTTCTCCCTCATTCCCATTGACTTCAATTTTGCCAGGGCTCCTTGATGCCACACTCTGTCAAACGTGGTCTTGATGTCAAGGGCAGTCACTCTCACCTCTACTCGGGAGTTCAGTTCTTTTATTCATGATTGAACTAAGGCTGTAATGAGTTCAGGAGCTGAGTGGCACTGGCGGAACCCAAACTGGACATCAGTGAGCAGGTTATCGCTAAGCAAGTGCCGCTTGATAGCACTGCTGATGACCCCTTCCATTACTTTACTGATTGGCTCCCCATAAGCAATTCACCTTTTGCCATTCCCCACCTTCTCCTGGTAATACAATGCATTCTTCCTTTTCAGGTAATAGTCTGATTCCCTTTGTAATGCTTCAATTTAACCTGCCTGCACCACACTCACGGGCAGTGCATTGGAAACTTCAACCACTCGTTGCACAATAACATTTTTTCCTTTATCACTTTTGCTTCTTTTATTAATTACTTTTAATCTGTGCTTTCTCATTCTCAATCCTTTCAAGAGTGGGGGCAGTTTCTCCTTATTTACACTGTCCAGAGGCCTCATAATTTTAAATCCTGATATTAATTTATTAATTGACTTTAAATTCCATCAGTTGCCACAGTGGGATTTGAACCCATGTCCCCAAAGCATTAGGCTGGGCCTCTGAATTACTACTTGTTTAGTGATATTACCACTATGCTGCCATCTCCTTTAGTCTTGGATGTCAATCATCTCAGCTCCAGGATATTACTGCAGGAGTTCTTCAGGGTAATGTCCTCAGCCCAACCATCCTCAGCTGTTTCATCAATGACTTTTTGTCCAACATAAGGTCAGAAGAGGAGATGTTTGTTGATAATTGCACATATTTGCAACTCCTTAGATGCTGAAGCAGTCCATGTCCATATCCAACATGGACAACATTCAGGCTTGGGCTGATAAGTGACAGCTAATATTCATGCCTTACGCAGGCAATGACCACCTCAAATAAAAAAGCATCTAACCATCTCCTTTGACATCAATGGTATTACCATAGTTGAATCCATCGACCACCATAAACACACTGGGAGCTACCACTGACCAGAAACTTAACTCGATATACCATATAAATAGTGTGGCTACAAGGGCAGGTCAGGGGCTGGGAATTCTTCAGTGAGTAACTCACCTCCTGATTCCCCAAAACCAGTCCACAAGGCACAAGTCAAGAGTAGAATGAAATGCTTGTTTTTGATGAGTGCATCTTTAACAACACTCAAGAAGCTCGATACCATCCAGGACAAAGCAGTCCACTTGATTGGTACCCCACCCACTACCTTAAACATTCATTTTCTCCATCACAGGTGCACAGTGGCAGCAGTGTGTAACAAGTACAAGATACACTGCAACTCGCCAAGCCTCCTTCGACAGCGGCTTCCGAACCTACAGCTTCTACCGCCTAGAAGGAGGGACAGCAGATGTATATGAACACTACCACCTGCATGTCCTCTTCCAAGTTACAGAGAATTCTGACTTGGAAATAATCACTGTTCCTTCATTACCGCTGGGTCAAAATCCTGGAACTCCCTTCCTAACAGCACTGTGGGTGTTCTTACACCTGTGGACTGTAGCGGTTAAAGAGGTGGATCACCACCACCTTCTCAAGGGCAATTAGAGATGAACAGTAAATGCTGTACTTGCCAGCTGTGCTCACATCCCATGAACAAATTTAAAATTATGTGTCAGCTAATTCCAATTCATGCAGAGCAATCTCCCATGAACAACGTGACCAAATAACCTGTTTTTTTTAGTGATGTTGATTGAGGGAGTAAATATTGACCAGGAATAGCTCCCTGCTCTTCTTAAAAATAGTACCATGGGTTCTTTTACATCCACCTGAGAGAGGAGGAGGAGACTCTGTTTAACATCTCATCTGGTAAACAGCACCACTGACCTTGCAGATCTCCTTTAGTGCTGCACTGAAATGTCAGTCTTGACTTTTATGTTCAAGACCGGGGTTTCCCGCTCCCACCTATGGTGGGCGTTATGGCAGACAGGAGCGGAAAATTTCGCGAGACAAAAAAAAATATCAGTTTCACATTGGCGGGAAAGCAGATTGCGATTGTCCGCTCCAGACTTCAATGCCGGCGTGTTTCCTGTTGCACCACATTGGGAATGTTATTTTTATACTGGATTTTTTGGATATCATGAATACTCATTATAAGGGCTTCTCGCTGGAATCACCTAATGAGATTGACGTGTTTCACAACCGAATATAAGTGACGTGCATCTGGCAAACTTGCACTTCGCCCGATTTGTTCACCATCTTGCATTGCACAGCACCTGCAGCACCTCGGCACACTTCGCTGGCACCACCACATCACTTTCAGAGTGGTTTCACAGGCATGGTTTTGCCTGTAAGACCACAGCAGTAAGGTGGGGTGGCTTGTAATGTTCTGCAGGGCATGGGCTCGAGTGGGAGGTGTGGAAAACTGAACAGAGGTAAGGGGAGGAGCTTCAGGGCAAGGGTTCAACTGTGTGGGTGGAGGGAAATGTGGCAAAGATTGCATGACTTGGGGGGTGCGGGTGGAAACGTCCTCCAGGCCAGAATGGGGAAGAGCCTCTTACAGAGGGACATAAGCAAGTTGGGGCCAGAATGGGAGGATGGCAGAGTGAAGAAGCGCTGCAGTTTACATTGCTGACTTTGCAAAGGCTGTCCTTGTCCCAGTCTAGGGAGGGGGAGGGCATTCAGCCCAGTGTCAGTCATTGTCGTGAAAATATAATAATTTTCATAATATTATTGAATTTATTGTAAAGGTAGGTCAATAGTGGGGTTTGGATTAATTTCTCTGTGTGTAGGTGTGTGTGTGGATTTCCCTTGAATTACAGACAGTTGGTCTGGGTGCTTTGATATATCAAATGGGAAACTAAGTTTGAAATGCTAAATTTGTAAACACGGCTAAAGTTTTAGAATGTGAGGTGTGAAGAACATTTGCCTTCTCGGATACACCAGAGTAGTGAATTTCCACAAGATGTGTTACAACTAGCTAACAGAGGGTAAACCAAACAGTGTGTTTATTTTTCCCAAAGATTACTGATAATATGAGTGCTATGAAAGATTTATATTATGGAAAAAGCAAAGTTGCAAAGACATATTGGGACAATGGAATTTAAAATTATTAATAATTAGAAAGAGAGAAACCTGTACAAAGGAGATGAGGTTCTGTGTAAGAAGAAGGCATAACTGTGAAAAGCCCCGAGCCTCTCTGCACCAAACTGCTGTCTCCAGGAACCGAAGCTAAGAGAATTCATTTTAAATATCACTGTCTAGGGTGTTCTGTCCTTTGCCTGGGTCTGTTGAAATTTATGTTGTTTTACTGTCGCCTTAATGGAAGTGTAACCAAGAGTTAGATTAATTAGGGGAGCTTAGAGTTATCATAGTAGTAATTTCTAGACCTAGGTATGTGTTTAAAATCTTTTCTTCTATTTAAAAATGTTTAATTTAGTTTTGTTAAAATCCTCTAAGACACAGTGGTTTTATTACTACTGAATTCAAGGCATGCAGCTTGAAACAAAAATATAAATTGCAAAAACAGTTGTGGCAGCTGTTTCAAGTTTCCCTTTGGAATTTGAGAAGATCTTTGAGAAGCATTTACCATCTGCTATGTTATAACAGTCATGCCCGACATGTTGTGTGCAGGCTGTGATCGTATCATCAGGCACATCATTCCGTGGTTTTCTGGCATAATACTGGGCCACAGATGGCACACTCATGGTCAGGTTAGGCCTCTGCAGCCTATAGATGGAGAAAGGTAGTGTAGGGGAATTGAAAGGTCTCGTGGTAGGGGTTTATATGTTTCACTGTGCAATAGCCCTTAAGATGGGGAGGGGTAATGTCTATGTGGGGCACAGGCATATTCACTTTAAATGATTCCGGGGGTAATACAAGGATATCCACCACAATCACAATGGGATCAACGATTGGATGGGGAGTCTTGAGCGTTATTGGAGGCAGGGAAACCTGAACATTATTTTTTAAAATTCATTAATGGGATGTGAGTGTTGATGGCCAGGCCAGCATTTATTGGCCATTGCTAATTGCCTTTGAGAAGCTGATGATATGCTGCCTTCTTGAACCGCTGCAGTCTATGTGGAGTAGGTACACCCACAGTGTTGTTAGGGAGTTCCAGGATTTTGACCCAGTGACAGTGAAGGATCAGTGATATATTTCCAAGTCAGGATGGTGAGAAGGTTGGAGGGGAACTTCCAGGTGATGGTGTTCCCATGCATCTGCTGCCTTTGTCCTTCTAGATGATAGCGGTCGTGGGTTTGGAAGGTGTTGTCTAAGGAACCTTGGTAAGTTCCTGCAGTGCATCTTGTAGATGGTACACACTGTTGCTACTGCGAATCGTGGAGGAGTGAATGTTTGTGGATGGGGTGTCAATCAAGCAGGCAGCTTTGTCCTGGATGTTATCAAGCTTCTTGAGTGTTGTAGGAGCTGTAGTCATCCAGACAAGTGGAGAGTCTTCCATCACACTCCTGACATGTGCCTTGTAGATAGTGGACAGGCTTTGGGGAGTCAGGACGTGAGTTACTTGCCGCAGTATTCCTGGCCTCTGACTTGCTCAGTTTCTGGTCAATGGTGACCCCCCAGGATGTTGTTAGTGCAGGATTCAGTGATGGTAATGTCACTGAATGTCATGGGGTGGTGACCAATTTGATTGAATTTTTTGAAGAGGTGACCAGCTGTGTAGATGAGGCAATACATTTGACATAGTCTACTTGGACTTCGGCAAAGCTTTTGATAAGGTCCCGCATGGGAGACTGACAACGAAGGTGAGAGCCCATGGGATCCAAGGCAATTTGGTAAAATGGGTTTAGAATTGGCTGAGTGGCAGGAAGCAGAGGATGATGTTCGAGGGGTGTTTTTGTGACTGGATGCCTGTGTCCAGTGAGGTTCCACAGGGATTGGTGTTGGATCCCTGGCTGTTTGTGGTATAAATAAACAATTTTGAATTATAAATGAATGTAGGAATGTTGATCAGTAAGTTTGTGGATGACACAAAAATTGGTTGGGTGGCAAATACTGAGGAGGATAGCCTTAGATTACAGGAGGATATAGATGGGCAGGTCAGATGGGCTGATCAGTGGCAAATGGAGTTTAATCTGGACAAGTGTAAGGTGATGCACTTGGACAGGACAAACAAGGCATGATGAATGGTAGGACCCTGGGAAGTACTGAGGATCAGTGGGACCTTGGTGTGCATGTCCACCGGTCCATGAAGGTAGCGGGACAGGTAGATAAGGTGGTTAAGAAGGCATATGGGATACTTGAGATAAAAACAAAAAAACTGCGGATGCTGGAAATCCAAAACAAAAACAGAATTACTGGAAAAACTCAGCAGATCTGGCAGCATCGGCGGAGAAGAAAAGAGTTGACGTTTCGAGTCCTCATGACCCTTCGACAGAACTTGAGTTCGAGTCCAAGAAAGAGTTGAAATATAAGCTGGTTTAAGGTGTGTGTGTGTGTGGGGTGGGGGGGGGGGGGGGGGGAGGGGGGGGGGGGGGGGGGTGGAGGGGGTGGGGGGGTGCGGAGAGAGAGAGAAGTGGACGGGGTGGTGTGGTTGTAGGGACAAACAAGCAGTGATAGAAGCAGATCATCAAAAGATGTCAACAACAATAGAACAAAAGAACACATAGGTGTTAAAGTTTGTGATATTACTTAATGAATGTGCTAATTAAGAATGGATGGTAGGGCACTCAAGGTATAGCTCTAGTGGGGGTGGGGAGAGTATAAAAGATTTTAAAATATTTAAAAATAATGGATATAGGTGGGAAAAGAAAAATCTATATAATTTATTGGAAAAAAAAGGAAGGGGGAAACAGAAAGGGGGTGGGGATGGGGGAGGGAGCTCAAGACCTAAAGTTGTTGAATTCAATATTCAGTCCGGAAGGCTGTAAAGTGCCTAGTCGGAAGATGAGGTGTTGTTCCTCCAGTTTGCGTTGGGCTTCACTGGAACAATGCAGCAAGCCAAGGACAGACATGTGGGCAAGAGAGCAGGGTGGAGTGTTAAAATGGCAAGCGACAGAGAGGTTTGAGTCATTCTTGCGGACAGACCGCAGGTGTTCTGCAAAGCGGTCGCCCAGTTTACATTTGGTCTCTCCAATGTAGAGGAGACCACATTGGGAGCAACGAATGCAGTAGACTAAGTTGGGGGAAATGCAAGTGAAATGCTGCTTTACTTGAAAGGAGTGTTTGGGCCCTTGGACAGTGAGGAGAGAGGAAGTGAAGGGGCAGGTGTTGCATCTTTTGCGTGGGCATGGGGTGGTGCCATAGGAGGGGGTTGAGGAGTAGGGGGTGATGGAGGAGTGGACCAGGGTGTCCCGGAGGGAGCGATCCCTACGGAATGCCGATAGAGGGGGTGAAGGGAAGATGTGTTTGGTGGTGGCATCATGCTGGAGTTGGCGGAAATGGCGGAGGATGATCCTTTGAATGCGGAGGCTGGTGAGGTGATAAGTGAGGACAAGGGGGACCCTATCATGTTTCTGGGAGGGAGGAGAAGGCGTGAGGGCGGATGCGCGGGAGATGGGCCGGACACGGTTGAGGGCCCTGTCAACGACCGTGGGTGGAAAACCTCGGTTAAGGAAGAAGGAGAACATGTCAGAGGAACTGTTTTTGAAGGTAGCATCATCGGAACAGATGCGACGGAGGCGAAGGAACTGAGAGAATGGGATGGAGTCCTTACAGGAAGCGGGGTGTGAGGAGCTGTAGTCGAGGTAGCTGTGGGAGTCGGTGGGTTTGTAATGGATATTGGTGGACAGTCTATCACCAGAGATTGAGACAGAGAGGTCAAGGAAGGGAAGGGAAGTGTCAGAGATGGACCACGTGAAAATGATGGAGGGGTGGAGACTGGAAGCAAAATGAATAAATTTTTCTAAGTCCCAACGAGAGCATGAAGCGGCACCGAAGTAATCATCGATGTACCGGAGAAAGAGTTGTGGAAGGGGGCCGGAGTAGGACTGGAACAAGGAATGTTCCACATACCCCATAAAGAGACAGGCATAGCTGGGGCCCATGCGGGTACCCATAGCCACACCTTTTATTTGGAGGAAGTGAGAGGAGTTGAAAACTCTTTGCTGATTGCACTCATACCTAGCACAAAGGAAGATGGTTGTGGTTGTTGGAGGTCAGTCATCTCAACTCCAGGACATCACTGCAGGAGTTCCTCAGGTTAGTGTCCTCAGCCCAACCATCTTCAGCTGCTTCACCAATGACTTTCCTTCCATCATAAGGTCAGAAGTGGGGATGTTTGCTGATGATTGCACAGTGGTCGGGACCATTCATGATTCCTTAGATACTGAAGCAGTCCAAGTTCAAATGCAGCAAGACCTGGACAATATCCAGGTTAGGCTGACAAGTGGAAAGTAACATTCACGCGACACAAGTGTCAGGCAATGACCATCTCCAACAAGAGAGAATCCAACTATTGCCCCTTGATGTTCAATGGCATTACCATCACTGAATCCCCCACTATCAACATCCTGGGGTTACCATTGACCAGAAACTGAACTGGATTAGCCATATAAATCCTGTGGCTATAAGAGCAGGTCAGAGGCTAGGAATCCTGCGACGTGTAACTCACCTCCTGACTCCCCAAAGTCTACTCACCATCTACAAGGCACAAGTCAAGAGTGTGATGGAATACTCCCCACTTGCCTGGATGACACTAAAGAAGCTTGACACCATTCAGGAGAAAGCAGCCTGCTTGATTGGCACCACATCCACAAACATTCACTCCCTCCACCACCGATGCACAGGAGCAGCAGTGTTTCCATCTACAAGATGCAATGCAGGAATTCACCAAGGCTCCTTTGACAGCACCTTCCAAACCCACGATCATTACCATCTAGAAGGACAAAGGCAGCAGATAGGTGGGAACACCACCACCTGGAAGTTCCCCTCCAAATCACTCACCATCCTGACTTGGAAATATATTGCCTTCACTGTTGCTGGGTCAAAATCCTGGAACTCCCTTCCTAGCAACACTGTGGGTGTATATATACCACATGGACTGCAGCAGTTCAAGAAGGCAGCTCACCACCACCTTCCCAAAGGGATGGGCAATAAATGCTAGCCCGGCCAGTGAAACCCACATCCTGTGAATGAAGAAAAAAAAATTTAAATGCGGACACGATGGGTTAAATGGCCTTCTTCTGCACCATAAGAACTGTGTGATTCTGTGATGTCCATATGCAGCAACACCTGGACAACATTCAGGCTTGGGCTGATAAGTGGCAAGTAACATTTGCATCACACAAGTGCCAGGCAATGACCATCTCCAATAACAGAAAATCTAGCCATTTCCTTTGTGCTAAGTATGACTCCAACCAGAGTAGATATTGCCCCTGATTCACATTGACTCCAGTTTTGCTAGGACTCTTTGATATCACACTCAGTCAAATGCTGTCTTGATGTCAAGGACAGTCACGCTCACCTCATCCCTTGAGTTCAGGTCTTTTGTCCATGTTTGGACCAAGGCTGTAATGAGCTCTGGTGGACCACAAACTGAGCATCAGTGGGCAGAATCACAGAATCACAGAGTGCAGAAGAGGCCCTTTGGCCCATCGAGTCTGCGCCAACATGTGAAAAACACCTGACCTACCTATCTAATCCCATTTACCAGCACTTGGCCCATAGCCTTAAATGTTATGATGTGCCAAGACAGAACCATATAATCACAGAGCAGATTGTTGCTGAGCAAGTGCCGTTTGATAGCATTGTCAATGACTCCTTCCATCACATTGCTGATGACTGAGAGTAGACTGATGGGACATTAATTGGTCAGGTTGTGTTTGTCCTGCTTTTTGTGGTCAGGACATACCTGGGCAACTTTCCACATTGCCAAGTAAATGCCAGTGTTGTAACTTGACTGGAACAGCTTGGCTAAGGGCATATCTAATTCTGGAGTATTGCTGGAATGTTGTCAGGGTCCATGCCCTTTGCAGTATCCAGTGTCTTCAGCCATTTCCAGATATCATGTGGAGTGAATCAAAATGGCTCAAGACTGGCATTTGTGATGCTGGGGACCTCAGGAGGAGGCAGGAATGGATATCTACTAAGTACTTCTGGCTGAAGATGGTTGCAAATGCTTCAGCCTTGCCTTTTGCGCTAATATGCTGGCCTCCCTCATCATTGAGAATGAGGATATCTGTGGACCATCCTCTTCCAATGAGTTGTTTAATTGTCCACATGTCATGCAAGACTGGATGTGGAAGGACAGTAGAGCTTAGATCTGATCAGTTGATTGCAGAATCATTTACCTCTGTCTATTACATGCTACTTCTGCTGTTTGGTAGTCTTGTGTTGTAGCTTCACCAGGTTGACACCTCATTTTTAGGTATGCCTGGTGCTGCTCCTGGCATGCCCTTTTGCACTCTTCATTGAACCAGGATTGATCCCCCAGCTTGATGGTAATGGTAGAGTGAGGATATGTTGGACCATGAGGTTACAGATTGTGTTCGAGTACAATTCTGCTGCTGCTGATGGCCAACAACGCCTCATGGATGCCCAGTTTTGAGTTGCTAGATCTGTTTGAAATGTATCCCATTCAAAGCGGTGGTAGTGCCTTACAACACGATGGAGGATATTCTCATTGTGAAAACGAGACCCTGTTTCCACAAGGACTGTGCGGTGGTCACTCCTACAGATACTGTCATGGACAGGTGCATCTGCAACAGATAAATTTGTGAGGTCAAGTAGGTTTTTTCCTCACCACCTGCCATAGACCCTGTCTGGCAGCTATGTCATTTAGGACTTAGCCAGCTCAGTCAGTAGTGGTGCTATCAAGCCACTCTTGGTGACAGACATTGAAGTCCCCCACCCAGAGTACATGCTGAGCCCTTTCCACCCTCAGTGCTTCCTCCAACTGGTGCTCAACATGGAGGAGCACGGATTCATCAGCTGAAGTTGGGGCAGTGGATGGTAATCTGCAGGGGAACAGAATGGCACAACATGGGTTTCTCTGCCTTATTCACACTTCTGGCTTGTGATCTCAGAGGTGGGCATGGGGGAAGTTTTCTATTTATATTGCACATTATCACGATAAGATCATATCAGCTATGTTGAAAAATAGTGACTGTTCTACAGGCCCAGAATCTATTTATAGCAAGGTCCCACAAATAGCTTTAAGATTTGTTTTTGCTTTAATAGAATTAGCTGCTGGAGATTATTAAAGAGAACACTGGGAAAACTTCTCCTTCAAAATGGTGCCACTGTACCTTTAACATCTATCTGAATTACTAAAAGTGTAGCATTTCATCAGGGAAGTACCTCCAACAATGCAGCATGCCTTCAGCATTGCAATAGAGTGTCAGATTAGATTGTGTGCTTAAATCTTGGAATGAGGTTTAAATTGACAACTGAGTGGCAAGAATGCTACAAACTGAGCCCAACTGCCAGAGCTTATCATGCAGGAAGAGAATCAGGCACAAGGTCCTGAAACCATTCTCATGTGACCTCTCGTAAATGGCAGTAGGATACCATTGGCAGAGGCCTGGGTGCACATTGACTTTTGTTAACCAAGCATTGTGTATTGAGCAGACAGACTAAATGATTGGCAGAGGCCTGGAACCAAATCAACAAACCTCCTCTTCAACCCAAATGACAGCAATAGGTGGGAAAATGTGTTTTGCTTGGACACCCTGGTCCACTCCTCCATCACCCCCTACTCCTCAACCCCCTCCTATGGCACCACCCCATGCCCACGCAAAAGATGCAACACCTGCCCCTTCACTTCCTCTCTCCTCACTGTCCAAGGGCCCAAACACTCTTTTCAAGTGAAGCAGCATTTCACTTGCATTTCCCCCAACTTAGTCTACTGCATTCGTTGCTCCCAATGTGGTCTTCTCTACATTGGAGAGACCAAACGTAAACTGGGCGACCGCTTTGCAGAACTCCTGCGGTCTGTCCGCAAGAATGACCCAAACTTCTCTGTCGCTTGCCATTTTAACACTCCACCCTGCTCTCTTGCCCACATGTCTGTCCTTGGCTTGCTGCATTGTTCCAGTGAAGCCCAACGCAAACTGGAGGAACAACACCTCATCTTCCGACTAGGCACTTTACAGCCTTCCGGACTGAATATTGAATTCAACAACTTTAGGTCTTGAGCTCCCTCCCCCATCCCCACCCCCTTTCTGTTTCCCCCTTCCTTTTTTTTCCAATAAATTATATAGATTTTTCTTTTCCCACCTATTTCCATTATTTTCAAATATTTTAAAATCTTTTATGCTCTCCCCACCCCCACTAGAGCTATACCTTGAGTGCCCCACCATCCATTCTTAATTAGCACATTCGTTTAGATAATATCACCAACTTTAACACCTATGTGTTCTTTTGTTCTATTGTTGTTGACATCTCTTGATGATCTGCTTCTATCACTGCTTGTTTGTCCCTACAACCACACCACTCCCCTCCCACTTCTCTCTCTCCGCCCCCCCCCACACACCTTAAACCAGCTTATATTTCAACTCTTTCTTGGACTCGAACTCAAGTTCTGTCGAAGGGTCATGAGGACTCGAAACGTCAACTCTTTTCTTCTCCACCGATGCTGCCAGACCTGCTGAGTTTTTCCAGATAATTCTGTTTTTGTATATGGGATACTTGCCTTTATTAGCCGAGGCATGGAATATAAGAGCAGGGAGGTTATGCTGGAACTGCATAAAACACTGGTTAGGCCACAGCTAGAGTATTGCTTGCAGTTCTGGAATCCGCATTATAGGAAGGATGTGATTGCACTAGAGAGAGTGCAGATGAGATTTACCATGATGTTGCCTGGGCTGGAGAGTTTTAGTTATGAGGCGAGATTGGATAGACTTGGGTTATTTTCCTTGGAGCAGAGGAGGGGGGAATATAATTGAAGTGTTAAAATGAGGGGCATAGATAGGGTAGAGAGGAAGGAACCTTTTCCCTTGGTGGAGGGATCAATAACCAGGGGGCATAGATTTAAGTTAAGGGGCAGGAGGTTTAGAGAGGATGTGAGGAAGAATCTTTTCACCCAGAGGGCAGTGGGAATCTGGAACTCACTGCCTGAAAAGGTGGTAGAGGCAGAAACCCTCTTAACATTTAAGGAGTATTTGGATGTGCACTTGCGATGCCATGGCATACAAGGCTATGGGCCTTGTGCTGGAAAATGGGATTAGAATAGTCAGGTACTTGTTTTACTGGCGCAGACTCGATGGGCTGAAGGGCCTTTTTCTGTGTTGTAGTCTCTATGACTCTATGACTCTTGTTGGCGGTGGTCATTGCCTTGTCAGCCCAAGCCTGGGTATTGTCCAGGTCTTGCTGCATTTGGACATGGACTGCTTCAGTATCTGAGGAGCCATGAATGGTGCTGAACATTATACAATCATCAGCGAAAAGCCCCACTTCTGACCTTACGATGGAAGGAAAGTCATTGATGAAGCAGCTGAAGATGGTTGGGCCGAGGAACTCCTGCAGTGATGTCCTGGAATTGATATGACCATGCCCATCTCCCTTTGTGCTAGGTATGACTAACCAGCAGAGAGTTTTGCCCTGATTCCAATTGACTCCAGTTTTGCTAGGGCACCTTGATATCATACTCGGTCAAATGCTATTTTGATGTCAAGAGCAGTCACTCTCAGTTAACCTCTGGAGTTCAACTCTTTGGTCCATGTTTGAACTATTAGGTCAGGAGCTGAGTGGCCCTGGCAGAACCCAATCTGGGCGTCAGTGAGCTGGTTATTTCTAAGCATGTGTAGTTTGATAGCACTGTTGATGACCCCTTCCATTACTTTACTGATGACTGAGAGTAGACTGATGGAGTGGTAATTGGCCGGGTTGGGTTTGTCCTGCTTTTTGTATACAGGACATACCTGGGCAAATTTCCACATTGCCGTGTGTATGCCAGTGTTGTAGCTGTACTGGAACAGCTTGACTAGGGGTACGGTAAGCTCTGGAGTGCAAGTCTTCAGTACTACTGCTGGAATGTTGTCAGGGCCAATAGCCTTCGCAGTATCCAGTGCCTTCAGCCACTTCTTGATATCATGTGGAGTGAATCGAATTGGCTGAATACTGGCATTTGTGATGCTGTGGACCTCCGGAAGAGGCAGAAATGGATCATCCACTTGGCACTTCTGGCAGAAGATTGTTGCAATGCCTTCAGCCTTTATCTTTTGCACTAATGTGTTTGCCTTCCCCATCATTGAGAATGAGGATATTTGTGGGGCCTCCACCTTCAGTGAATTGTGCACCATCATTCACGACTGGATCTGGCAGGACTGCAGAGCTTAGATATGATTCATTGGTTGTGGAATCACTTAGTTCTGTCTATCATTTGCTGCTTATGCTGTTTGGCATGCAAATGGTCTTGTGTTGTAGCTTCACCAGGTTGACACCTCATTTTTAGGTACATCTGGTGCTGCCCCTGGCATGCCCTCCTTCACTCTTCGTTGAACCAGGGTTGATCCCCTGGCTTGGTGGTAATGGTAGAGTGGAGATATGCCATGCCATGAAGTTTGTGGTTTTGCTGCTGCTGATGGCCCACAGTGCCTCATGGATGCCTTGCTTTGAGTTGATGGACCTGTTCAAAATCTATACCATTTAGCAGGGTGCGGTAGACCACCAAGATGGAAGGAATCTTCACTGTGAAAACAGGACTTCGTCTCTACAAGGACTATATGGTTGTCACTCCTACCTATACAGATGCATCGGCAGCAGGCAGGTTGGTGAGAATGAGGTCAAGTTTTCCCTCTTGTTGGTTCTCTCACCATCTGTCGCAGACCCAATCTAGCAGCTATGTCCTTTGGGACTCGGCCAGCTCGGTCTGTAGTGGTGCTACAGAGCCATTCTTGGTGATGGACATTGAAGTCCCCCACCTGGAGTACATTCTGCACCCTTGCCACCCTCAGCGCTTTCTCCAAGTGCTGTTCAACCAATGCTGTTACACCTGATTGACAACAACACAGCTCATCATAGAAAGGAGGCATATACAAGAGATGTGAAATGAGTCTAATTTTACTTACATTGGTGAAAATTATATACAACTGGTAAACACCCTTGCCACCATTGTGCTCCTAATATTTATTAATTTTTCTAACCCTGCTGCTAAGTCTTGGTGCATCCCCGAAATACACAGCAGAGGTGGTGGCAGCCGGCTGACTGCTTTGCGCCATTGTCTGTGATGACTTTGGGGGGGTGTATCCTCTGGAGGTTCGAGACTAAGAGGCTGCATTGCGTCTCCTGATGTGGACAGGTGCATCTTCTTGGCCTGTGGAGCTGGAGCTGATGGGGTCACAGGAAGGGTGGATTGGGATCAGCTGGACACTGGGTGGATGCTGCTGAAGTGTCCAGCTGTTAGTCCTCATAACTATGGGTGCCCAAGGGCCCCTGGCTGCCTCCTTGATGAGAAGGGGCAGCTTGAGTGATGGAAGCCACCAATGCCTACAGCAATGAAGTGCAGCTCCTGGCATACTGCAGGACCTATGTCCTGGACCAAGGTCTTTGTGGCGGCTGCCATCCTGCCATTGTTGACCTTGGTGTGTTGGCATGCTAGTGCTATCACCTCAGACTGAACTCAGATGAATGTCTCCATCATAGGTTGAAATTTGAGGTATGCAACCGACAAACTTTCCTGATATCCCTGTGATTGTCGCTGCAGCTTCACCATCTGAGTTAGGACCGAGTCCGCAGGCTCACCATCTGACTCGGATTCAGCAGAATCCTGGCCTCCAGCATTCCTCCGAATGGCAGCTACCTTGGATGTCCCTGCCTCCGCCTGCTATAGACAAGATTCCATGCTATCCTCACTGGATTGAACTAGCTCTCACCGAAGTGTGTGCTTCTGCACTGGTGGAGGGTGTGGGTGAGTGCTTTGATGGGTCTCCTATGGTGCTATCCTCTGGTTCCTCATCCAAGCTGTCCTGGAGATGAGGGCCTGGCCTCTTGAACCCCTTGGACACTTTCCAGACGTGCCTATGAAAGAAATTAGAGATAGAGATAGAGAGTCCGTTGCAGGCAACTTGAAGACATGACAATGGACATGACAATGTCTAAGCTGGTGCAGTGTCCTCACTTGGGTGTGCGCTGCCGAGCTCACTATCGCCACAGGCACAGCCCGGGTCCTCTCCAGCCAGAGCAATGGCATACTCCTCATAGGGTGTGAGGGCCTTAATTTCTGCAGCTCTACCTGCACCCCCCCACCATCAACTCCTCATAACCCGGTTTGGGATACCTCCCTCCTTTTGTGTGCCAGGTTTTCCTGCATAAAGACAAATGGAGAGTGTGAGCAGGACACATGCCAAGGCAGAATATAAGGATGCCTGCCTTGTATGGATGGTGAGTGGAGCCATGCATGGGGTGAGGAAGTGAGCCACACAGGTAATGAGCCCAGGTGGAAATGTGAAGGTGTGTGTGAGAGAGTGAGTGGTGATGTCCCTTGAGCTGGCAGTGTGTGGGACGTCTGTGATGTGTTATCTTGTGAATGCCTGATGGGTTTGTGAGTTTGTGAGTTGAGAGTGACGAGGCGGTTGACTTATCAAGGTAGAATGGATGAGATTATTCACCCTCTTCCTGCACTAGATGGCTGACCTCCAATTAGTGCTGAGCGCCAATGCCATTGCCTCCCAATCCTGAGTGGTGAGATTGGTGGATCTCTTCTGGCCATGATGGGGGTAGAGGACAACCTGGTGGGCCTCAAATGCGCCCAGCGGATGGCCGAGCAAGGTGTCACTAAATTTTAGCTCATCATGTTTCTTTTCTTTGGGAGCCATGTCCTCCATGGAAAGGTCCTGGGCTGCAGACATTGAGAAAGCTGTACATAGGTGTGGTTTAAATATGGAACCCGGAGCAATGATCTGCTGAGGTGATGGCGGGCGAATCAGAAGCTGCCGACGATCCAATGTGTTTCCTGCTAATGTATAATTAATGGGGCAGGAAGCAGACAATAGTGTGCGAAAAACCGCCATTGTGCCTGGTGGGAAAAATGCCACTTTGCATGCCTGCCACTGCACTTAGTACACGGAGGAAAAAATCCTGCCCCAAGTCTCTGGACTGGGACTTGAGCCCCAGTTTTCAGACTTAGAGGGAAGCGTATTACCACTGAGCATTGGCTGACCAACCCTGGCACAACTGCGAGGAAAGCTAATAGAATATTATAGTTTATTGCGAGGTGAATTAAATACAAAACTAGTGATGTTATGCTTCAGTTATACAGGGCAGTGGTGAGACCACATCTGGAGTACTGTCTACAGTATTGGTTTCCTTATTTAGATGCATTGGAAGCAGTTCAGAGAAGGTTTACTAGACTAATACCTGGAATGGGTGGGTTGTAGACTCATAGACGTTTACAGCACAGAAGAAGGCCATTCGGCCCATCGTGTGTGCGCCAGTCAACAAAGATCTGACTATACTAATCCCATTTCCAGCGCTTGGCCCATAGCCCTGGAGAGTAAGGCAGAGGGCAGTGAACGTCTGGAATTCTCTACCCCAGGGAGTTGTGGAGGCTAGATCACTGAAAGTATTTAAAGAGGAAGTAGATAGATTTTTGAAATATTGGGGAGTTGAGGGTTATGAGGAGCTGGCATGAAAGAGGAGTTGAGGCCTGGGGAAGATCAGCTATAATCTTATTGAATGGAGGTCAGACTCGAGGGGCTGAATTGTCTACTCCTGCTCCTATTTTTTATGCTCTTACGTTCTCATGAAACTTTTTCACCCACATGGGTGGTGGGAGTCTGGAACTCACTGCCTGAAAGGGTGGTTGAGTCAGAAACTCTCATAACATTTAAGAAGTATTTAGACATTTCTTAACTGTATTGCTCAGCTGTAACAATGTCTGATTTAAACCACTTGGCCAATCAAATGAGACATGGAAGAGATACCCATCAAGCACCTACCTGTTTTCCTATGATGTCACACTTCGGCTCTAACAGGTGTAAACCGGTCCTCCTCTCGCACTCTCTTCTAGATGCTGCTAACTTCTAGTCCCAGGGTCTTCCTCTGTCACACTCCTCTCCTCACTTCTTTTCAACTCCCCTCTTAGCCTTCCACCTCTTACCTTAAATCTATGCCCCCTGGTTATTGACCCCTCTACTAATGGAAAAAGTGCCTTCCTATCTGCCCTATCTATGCCCCTCATAATCTTATACACCTCTATCAGCCCCCCTCTCAACCTTCGCTGCTCCAAGAAAAATAACCCAGCCTATCCAATCTTTCCGCATAGTTCAGACACTCCAGCCCAGGCAGCATCCTGGTAAATCTCCTCTGCACCCTCTCCAGTGCTATCACATCCTTCCTGTAATGTGGTGACCAGAACTGCATGCATTACTCCAGCTTAACCTCCCTACTGTTGAATTCTATGCCTCGGTTAATAAAGGCAAGTATCCCATATGCCTTCTTAACCACCTTACCTACCTGCCCTGCTACCTTCAGGGATCTGTGGATATGCACACCAAGGTCCCTCTGATCTTCAGTACTTTCCAGGGTCCCTACCATTCATAGTGTAATCCTTGCCTTATTAGCCCTCCCCAAGTGCATTACCTCACACTTTTCTGGGATGAGTTCCATTTGCCGCTGCTTTGCCCACCTGACCAGTCCATCGATATCCTCCTGCAGTTTATGGCTATCCTCCCCACTATTTACCACCCTACTAATTTTCGTGTCATTGGTGAACTTCTTGATCATACCCCCTACATTTAAGTCCTAATCATTTATGTACACCACAAAGAGCAAGGGCCCCAGCAGTGAGCCCTGTAGAACCCCATTGGAAACAGACTTCCAGTCACAGAAACATCCCTCTACCATCACCCTCTGTTTCCTGCCTCTCAGCCAATTTTGGATCCAATGTGCCACTTTGCCTTGGATCCCATGGGCTCTTACTTTCTTGACCAGTCTGCCATGAGGGACTTTATCAAAGCCTTGCTAAAGTCCATGCAGACCACATCAAATGCACTACCCTCAGCAACACTCCCGGTTATCTCCTCAAAAAATGTGATCAAATTTGTCAAACACAACCTTCCCTTAACAAATCCATGCTGACTGTCCATGATTAATCCGTGTCTTTCCAAGTGCAGATATATTCTGTCCCTAAGAATTCTTTCCAGTAACTTCCCCACCATGGAGGTTAGACTGACTGGCCTGTAATTTCCTGGTCTATTCCTTCCTCCCTTTTTCTATAATGGGACAATGTTAGCAGTCCTCCAGTCCTCTGACACCTCGCCTATGGCCAGAGACGATTTGAAAATTACTGAGAGGGCCCCTGATATCTCTTCCCTTGCCTCCCTCAACAGCCTGAGATAAAGCCAGGTCTGTGGACTTATCCACGTTTAAGGACACTAAACCTGCTAGTTCCTCCTCTCTCTCTAAGTTCATTTCCTCTAATATTTCTCAGTCCTTCACCTGTTGTCTATACCTGCGTCATCCTGTTCCATTGTGAAGACCAATGCAAAGTGTTCATTGAGGGCTGTTCTCCCGTCCCCCGGTTCACACACAGATTACCTCCATGGTCCCTAATTGGCCCTACTCTTTCCCTAGTCATTCTCTTGTTCTTTATATATTAAAAAACCCCTTTGGGTTTTCCTTTATTCTACCCACCAATGTTTTCTCATACACTCTCTTAACTTTCCTAATTTCCTTTTTAAGTTCACCACTATACTTTTTATACTCCTCGAGGGCCTCTGCCTTATTGAGCCCTCGGTATCTACCAAAAGCTTGCCTTAGAACCATAGAACCATAGAACATAGAACATACAACTACAGCACAGAAAAACAGGCCATTCGGCCCTTCTAGTCTGTGCCAAAATATTATTCCGCAAGTCCCATTGACCTGCACCCAGTCCATAACCCTCCAGACCTCTCCCATCCATGTATCCAATTTATTCTTAAAACTTAAGAGTGAGCCTGCATTTACCACGTCAGATGGCAGCTCGTTCCACACTCCCACCACTCTCTGAGTGAAGAAGTGCCTTCTTTTCTTAATCCTTACCTTTAAGTCCCCTGACATCCAGGGTTCTCCGTACTTGGTCCCCCACTTTGTCTTTAAAGGAACATATTTGCCCTGTACTCTCGCTATTTCCTCCTTGAATGCCTCCCACTGTTTTGACACAATTTTATCTGCAAGTAGCTGCTCCCAGTCGACTTGGGCCAAGTTGTATCTCACCTCAGTAAAATTAGCCTTTCCCCAGTTTAGAACTTCCATTCCCAGACCAACATTATCCTTTTCCCTAACTATCCTAAATCTAACTAAGTTATAAGCAAAATACTGCTGATGCTGGAAATCTGAAACAAAAACAAAAATAGCTTGAAAAACTCAGCAGGTCTGACGGCATCTGTGGAGAGGAACACAGTTAATGTTTGGAGTCTGTAGGACTCTTCATCAGAACTAAAGAAATATGGGAATGAGGTGAAATATAAGCTGTTTGGGGGGGTTGTGGGGGGGGACAGGTAGAGCTGGATAGAGGGCCAGTGATAGGTGACGGCAAAGAAGAAATTGCCAAAGATGTTATAGACAAAAAGACAAAGGGGTGTCGATGGTAGTGATATTAGCTAAGGAATGTGCCAATGGTGACATTAAGGTTAGAAAGCAGGTCAAACAAGTGGCAGATGGCCCTAGTGGGGGTGGGGTGGGGGGAAGGGATTGAAATGGACTAAAAGGTGGAGATAAAACGACAGAATTAAGAATAGGTGGGAAAAGAAAAATATATTTTAAAAATATAAATTATGGCAAAAGGGGGATTGGAAAGTGGGTGGGGATGGAGGAGAGAGTTCATGATCTGAAGTTATTGAACTCAATGTTAAGTCCAGAAGGCTGCAAAGTGCCTAATCGGAAGATGAGGTGCTGTTCCTCCAGTTTGCATTGAGTTTCACTGGCACATTGCAGCAGGCCAAGGATGGACATGTAGGCATGAGAGCAGGGTGGTGTGTTGAAATGGCAAGTGACAGGGAGGTCTGGGTAATGCTTGCGGACAGACCGAAGGTGTTTCGCAAAGCGGTTGCCCAGTCTCCGTTTGGTCTCTCCAATGTAGAGGAAACCACATTGGGAGCAGTGAATGCAGTAGATCAAATTGAGGGAGGTGCAAGTGAAATGCTGCTTCACTTGAAAGGAGTGTTTGGGTCCTTGGATGTGAGGAGGGGGGAAGTAAAGGGGCAGGTGTAACACTTTCTGCAGTTACATGGAAAGGTGCTGTGGGAGGGGGTTGAGGTATAGGGGGTGATGGAGCAGTGGACCAAGGTGTCCCAGAGGGAATGATTCCTGCGGAATGCCAACATGGGGGGGGGGTGGGCGGGGTGGGGGGGGTGGGGTTGGTGAACGGAAGATGTGTTTGATGGTGGCATCGTGCTGGAGTTGGCGTAAATGGCGGAGGATGATCCTTTGAATGTGGAGGCTGGTGGGCTGATAAGTGAGGACAAGGGGGGCCCTATCATGTTTCTGGGAGGGAGAGGAAGGTGTGAGGGTGGATGTGTGGGAGATTGGCCGGACAAGATTGAGGGCCCTGTCAACCACCGTGGGTGGAAAACCTTGGTTAAAGAAGAAGGAAGACATGTCAGAGGAACTGTTTTGGAAAGTGGCATCATCAGAACAGGTGCGATCGAGGCGAAGGAACTGAGAGAATGGGATGGAGTCCTTACAGGAAGCGGGCTGTGAGGAGCTGTAGTTGAGGTAGCTGTGGCAGTCGGTAGGCTTGTAATGAATATTGGTGGACACTATCTCCAAAATACTCCTCTACTGATATGCCTTCCACCTGCTTGGGCTCCTTTCCTAATATTAGGTCCAGAACTGTCCCCTCCGTAGTTCTGTTTTCTATGTACTGGCTAAAGAAGTTCTCCTGGATGCAACTTAAGAATTTTGCTCCCTCCCTATCTTACACACTAAAATCTATCCCAGTTAATATTTGGATAGTTAAAATCCCATATTATTACTGCCTTATATTCCTTACACTTCTCTAAAATTTGATTACATATTTGATCCTCTATCTCTCCCTGAATGTTTGGGGGCCTATGGTAAACACCCAACAGCATGTTTGCCCCTTTTGTGTTTTTTACTTCTACCCATATGGCCTGTTTGATGATCCTTCCAAGATATTTTCACTCCTCAATGCTATAATTGATTCCTTGATCAATATTTTGAGCCCCCTCCTCTTCTATACCCCTCTCTGTCTCATCTGAATACCCTATAAGCAGGAATGTTGAGCTGCCAATCCTGCTCTTTTAGCCAAATCTCGGTCATAGCTATGATAACATACTCCCATGTGCCTAGCTGTGCCCTCAGCTTGTCTGTCTTATTTCTCAGGCTGTTTGCATTAAAATATATTCAATTTAGCCTTGCTAAACTCACTTCTTCCTTATCTAGCCTATGTTTCCTCTGCCTTCCAGACTCACTTAACAGTGTTTTAACCTCTAATTCCATCTCAGCTTCTCTCTCCGCTGAATTACTTTTCAGGATCCAAACCCCCTGTCAATTTAGTTTAAATCTGCCCCAACAGCATTAGCAAATCTCCCCGCAAGGATTTTGGTTCTATTCCTGTTCAGATGTAACCGTCCAACTTGTACAGGTCTCACCTCCCCAGAAACGGCCCCAGTGCTCCAGGAATCTAAAGTTCTCCCTCCTGCACCATCTCCCCAGCCATGCGTTCATCTGCTCTATCCTACCTATACTCATGACTGCGTGGCACCGGGAGTAATCCAGAGATTACTACCTTTGAAGTCCTGTTTTTAATTTCCTACCTAAGTCCTTAAGGTCTGCTTACAAGACCTCATTTCTCTTTCTTCCTATGTCATTGATCCCAACATGGACCACGACCTCTGGCTGTTCACCCTCCCCCTTCAAAATGCCCTGCAGCCGTTCCGTGACATCCTTGACCCTGGTACCCAGGAGGCAACATACGATCCTGGAGTCACGTCTACGGCCGCGGAAGCGCATGTCAACCCCCTTCACTAACAAATCCCCTCCCACTATTGCCCTTCCACACTTCTTCCTCCCACCCTGAGCAGCTGGACCACCCACAGTGCCATGGCCTTGGCTCTGTTTAGCCTCCACAGAGGAACCGTCACTCTCACCGTTTTCCAAGGCCGAAAAACGGTTTGCGAGCGAGATGCTTTCAGGGGATTCTCTCACTACCTGCCTGGTCCCCTTCTTCTGTCTGGTGGTCCCCATTCCCTCTCTGCTTGCACTTCCTTGAGGTGCGGGGTGACCATGTCCTGAAACAAGCTACCCACGAACCCCTCCGCCTCGTGAATGCAGCATAGTGCCCCCAGCTGCCGCTCAAGCTCCAAAACCTGGAGCTCAAGTTGCTCCAGTTGGAGGCATCTCCTGCACACATGGTCATCCAGACGATCAGGAGCATCTAAGATTTCCCACAAAGTGCAGGATGTACAAATCATGGGACTGAGCCCCCCCAGACATATCTTAACTACATAGAATATGGACCCTTGCTTTTATTTTACCCTTACTCTTACTTGAGCATGGACTAGATGCTAAATCCTTAAGATAGACTAGATCCTCTAGCTGCTGCTGGCTGCCTGTCCCAGGGTCCTCCTCTCACACTCTCCTCTAGCTGCTGCTGACTGCCTGTCCCAGGGTTCTTCTCTTGCACTCTCCTCTAGCTACTGCTGACTGCCTGTCCCAGGGTCCTCCTCTCACACTCTCCTCTAGCTGCTGCTGACTGCCTGTCCCAGGGTCCTCCTCTCGCACTCTCCTCTAGCTGCTGCTGACTGCCTGTCCCAGGGTTCTTCTCTTGCACTCTCCTCTAGCTACTGCTGACTGCCTGTCCCAGGGTCCTCCTCTCGTGCTCTCCTCTAGCTGCTGCTGACTGCCTGTCCCAGGGTCCTCCTCTCACACTCTCCTCTAGGTGGGCTGATTGCCTGGCTCAGGCTCCTCCTCTCACACTCTCCCCATTCCCCTTGTCTTATGAGGAAAGATTGGGCAGGCTTGGCTTGTATCTGATGGAATTTAGAGGGTAAGAAGTTACTTTATTGAAAGATATATGATCCTGAGGGGTCTTGACGGGTTAGTTGTGGAAAGGATGTTTCCTCTTGTGGGAAAATCTAGAACTAGGAGTCACTGTTTAAAAATAAGGGGTTGTCTAATTACATCAGAGATGAGGAGAATTTTTGTTTCTCTCAGTTGTGAGGGCTGTGAGTCTTTGGAACTCTCTTCCTCAAAAGTTAGTGGAAGCAGAGTCTTTAAATATTTTAAGGCAGAGGCGGATAGATTCTTGATAAGCAAGGGGGTGAAAGGTTCTTGGGGGTAGGCAGGAATGTGGTGTTGAGGTTACAATCAGATCAGCCATGATCTTATTGAACGGCAGAGTAGGATCAAGGGGCCTAATGGCCTAATCCTGCTCCTAATTTGCATGTTTATATGCTGAAAAACTACACAATAGCTTCAATGAAGAGGGCTAAATTGGGTGCATTTCATATAATTGATGGATTTAAAAAAAATGAAGAACAGGCCAAACTGGAAGTTAGAATGCATAGGTAGGGAAGGACAGTAATTAAATCGCTGCCACTGACTGAAAAAGTTTGAGATACATTACTTAAATGTTAATATAGATTAGGAAAAATTTCCCATCTTCTGAAGACTGAGGATTGTTCATGATTATAAATGTAAACAAATTAAATTAGAGAGTAAGCTAAACAAATTACTAAAGGGCAAACAAGATACTGGCAGATCATTCGAAGAAACATCTTTTAAAAGAATTTGTGGCAGATCATATACATTTTCAAGAAACAAAGCCTTGTAAGTCAGTCATGTGCCACTGTTAAATGATCAAAAATAATTGTTAAAACACTTAACCTTTCCTCCACTTAAGCAGATGATGGCAGGCATATTGCACTCCCAAAGGCAGATGGCACAGCATAATATGGAAGATGAAAACCTTCTGTTTCTAACAGCTTCCAGGACCATCACCAAGAGTGCAACCATGGAGGTTTAGGAAAAAAGGGATTCTTTTCATTGGTACATACCTATGGTACAAAATGCAGAGTGAAGTTTCAACATTGCCTGAGCATTGCTTTCTTGGACCCCTAGCAGCAGTATAAAAGGACTTAAATGCTACAGCTGTAGTTTCTTGGCATCCTATGCATGTGTTCCCACACCTGCAGGTGTCAAGAATATTTCCTCTCAAGGACCATCATTAAAAATTCAAAACAATGATTCCTATAAATGTCCTTAATGTACCTGCCTTAGAATTTAATATGTTCACCCTCAGTAATTTAGGAAGCAATTTATCCGCTCCACACTGTCACACACATAGTAGAAAACTTTACATATTGCTCTGGGAGAAAAAAAAGCAACTGATACTAATGGTAAACTTCTCAGTAGGAGGTTTAGTTGAGAATTCAATGTTAGCTTTCAGCAATAATGAGTGACCTTTGGCAGGCAAATTTGATTGAAAAGAATCCAAGGTTTACATACCCTTTCAGCAAGGTCAACATAATCAACCATTTTGAGTTTGTAAAAGGTCAAAATTTATGCAAAAGCAAGTAATGTAAAATGCTGTAGTTTCCAGAAAAACTATTGTAACATTCTGGAAATATTCCAAATGATTCTTGGTCCAACTAAAATTTCAAAGGAAGCTGCTGCAAATTATTCATACAGCCTTAATATTGTTTTAATCTTATTTTTGTACAAAATGCATTCTTACAATGGTTTCCATTATTCATCCACAGGATGTGGGCTTCGCTGGCTGGGCCAGCATTTATTGCCCATCCCTGGTTGCCCTAGAGAAGGTGGTGGTGAGCTGCCTTTTTGAACCGCTGGAATCCATGTGGTGTAAGTACACCCACAGTGCTGTTAGGAAGGGAGTTCCAAGATTTTGACCCAGTGACAGCGAAGGAATGGTGATATATTTCCAAATTAGGGTGGTGAATGACTTAAGAACATAAGAAATAGGAACAGGAGTAGGCCATTCAGCCCCTCAAGCCTGCCCCACCATTCAATAAGATTATGGCTGATCTGTCCCAGGTTTCAACTCTTCTTTTGTGCCAGCTCCTCATAGCCCTCAACTCCCCGATATTTCAAAAATCTATCTACCTCCTCTTTAAATACTTTCAGTGATCTAGCCTCCACAACTCCCTGGGATAGAGAATTCCAGAGATTTACTATCCTCTGAGAGAAGAAATTCCTTTGCATCTCAGTTTTAAATGAGTGTCCCCTTATTCTGTAACTATGTCCCCTCGTTTAAGATTCCCCCATTAGTGGAAAATCTTCTCAACATCTACCCTGAATGGCCTACTGTATGAATAATTTGCAGCAGCTTCCTTTGAAATTTTAGTTGGACCAAGAATCATTTGGAATATTTCCAGAATGATACAATAGTTTTCCTGGAAACTACAGTATTTTAAATTACTTGCTTTTGCATAAATTTTGCCCATTTACAAACTCAAAATGGTTGATCATGTTGGCCTAGCTGAAAGGTTATGTTAACCTCCGAATCTTGTGCGTTTCAATAAGATCACCCCTCATTCTTCTGAAGTTTAATGAATAAAGCCCAACCTGTTTAGCTGTTCCTGAGAAGTCAACTGCTTCATCCCAGGAATCAGTCTAGTGAATCTCCAATGCCAGTATATCCTTTGTTAAATATGGGGACCAAAACTGTACGCAGTACTCCAGGTGTGGCCTCACCAACACCCTGTACAGTTGTAACAAGACTTCCCTATTTTTAAACTCCCAACCCCGAGCAACACAGGCCAAAATTCCATTTGTCTTCTTAATTACTTGCTGAACCTGCATGCTAACCTTTCGTGTTTCATGCACAAGACCACCCAGATCCCTCTGTGCTGCACTTTTTTGGAGTCACTGTCCATTTAAATAATAGCCTGCCTTTCGATTCTTCTTACCAAGGAGCATGATCTCCCACTTTCCCACATGAAACTCCATCTGCCAAGTTTTTGCCGACTCACTTAACCTATCTATGTCCCCTTGCAGATTCCTTGGGTGGAATTTTCCCAGAATTGCACTAAGTGCGGTAGTGGTCGGGTAAAATGGAGTCTTACCGTCTGATGAAAATGATAGTTTTTCACGCCGTATCTTCCCGAGCCTGCCGTATTATTTATTCACTACTGCAAAACACGCAGTTTCCAAGGCGAGCGGGGTCTCATTCACCCGCCTGCCATCACCCTGCTGTTGCTTCACGCCGGCTGCCATCTTTAAAAAGCAGCTGCCAGCAAAGCACTCATCGGCACCAGCTCACCACCGCTGCCTGGGAGACATTGCCAGCAAAGGAAAAAAGACTGCAGCTCTCATTTCACCGATGGATCTGTCGAGTGATTGCTGGATACCATGGAGGCCCACTGGGATGTGCTCTACCCCCGCTCTGGCCACAGGATGGGCAGCAAAGTCACCAATCCGGCTTGGGAGGTGGTGGCAGTGGTGGTCAGCATAAACACCCTGCAGAGGAGGACAGTCACCTACTGCCGCAAAAGGATGAATAATCTCCATTCCACCAGGGTATGTCACTCTTTTCATCACTACTAACTCACACACTCACAAACTCATCACACACCTACAGGGCCCTCACTCACTGCCAGTGCCATCATTGTCCTCATCTTGTCCATGGGGCCACTCACCACCCACACAGGACAGGCATACTTATCATCTAGCCTGGCAGGCGTCCTACTGCACTCTCCCCATCTCTATCCATGCAGGACAAACTGGCTCACAACAGGAGGGAAAGGATGCAGACAGGTGGAGGGATGCCGGAGATCAAAGTTCTGACAGAATTCGAAAAGAGCCATCCAGCTGGCAGGCGAGGATCTGGACCAGTCCTGTGCTGACGGTATAGTCGACGCTGCTCTATCAAGTGAGGATCTAGCAGTGCAACATCCATCAGACAACCATGCCATGAGTGATGTGTCCTGTTTCACAGGCCACTGCCATGCACTAATTATCTCCCCTTGCTTTCGCAGGCACAATTGAGAGAGTCCATGACCAAGGGCGTCCAATCAAGCCCGAAGAAACCTCTGAAGAGGAATCTGAAGGCACCCTCCATGAAGACCCATTATGGCGCTCACCCACACCCTTCACCAGTGCAGAGCCATACACCTTGGTGATACCTAGCTTTAGAGTAGCCTAGGGATCACAATCTGGTGAGCACATCGCACTTTCTGATCTGGTGGCAGGTGAAGGCAGAGATTCCCAGGTTTCTGGCACTCAGGGGACTGCTGGAGGCCAGAACGTTGCTGAGTCTGAGTCAGATGATGAGCCTCTGGACATGGTCATATCACAGTTGCTGGAGCTGCAAAGGCAAGCTAAGGAACATAAGGAAGGGATGTCCTCTGCACTCCTCAGATTGAAAGGCATGATGGAGGAGTCTGTCCGTCTTCAGGATGAGGTGATGGCACCTGCATTGCAATGCACCAAGGTCAATACTGGTGGGATGGCAGCCGCCATGGAGACCTTGGTCTCGGATGTCACTCCTGCACTGCTGCGTGGGATTAACTCCATCGCTGATGCCATAGTTGGCCTCCAACAGTGTGCACGTGAGAGGGGTCCTGGGCAGCTTGATCTCACTCCAGTTATCCCTCTGCTCACGGAGTCTTGCCAGGGGCCCTCGGGGATGGAGAATCAGCAAGTGCATGCTCCGGGGCCAACCAACCGGGTGACTCTGGGAGTGACCGGCCCATCTGACTCCCCTCGTCCTGTGACCTCCACAGATCCAGCTTCACAGGCCGAGGAGGGTGCTACTGCCACACAGCAGGACCCCAGAAGTAGGCTGGGGCCCTCCAAGTCTTGGCCCTCCGGAGGACACCCACCAAGGTCATCTCGGACAGGGCATCGTAGTCAGCAGGCTGTCTCCATCTCTGCTGTGGATCTCTGGGGAGCACAAACCCATAGCGTCAGGGTTAGGAAAGTTAAGTAAAAGTAGTTGCACAGCCGGCCATGGATGTTGATCACGATGTACATACTGTTCACTATTGTCAATAAACTCCAAAGAATGTTCCTCTGCCTGTGGCTCCTTGTTCTGATGAGCACCTTTAAGCTGAGGCTGAGCACTTTTCCCCAACGAGCCAACCCTGCAGCCTCTGTGGACCCTGGAAGACTGCAGGGATCTGCGAGCAACTCAGGATGTTGTCGTTGTGCACACTCCCTGGTAACCGTATGCACAGGATGCTCTTCTGGTGGTCGCATACCATCTGCATGTTCAGTGAATGGAAGCCCTTGCGGTTGATGAAGTCCATCAAGTGTAGCGACGGAGACCTGAGTGCCACACGAGTGCAGTCAATCATACCCTGCACCTGTGGGAATCCTAAGATCAGGGTGAATCCAATGGCCCTTGCATCCTGGCTGTCCCGGTCAGGGGTGAAATGCACAAGGTTGTGTACCATGGAGAAGATGGCATCCGTAACCTCATGGATGCATTTGTGGGTGGTGAATTGTGAAATCCCACAGAGGTTACCTGTGGAGCCCTGAAAGGAACCACTGGCATAGAAACTGAGTACCATGGTCACCTTCACAGCCACTGGCTGTGGATGCCTCCCATGTCCCCTTGGCGCCAAGTCCTGAAGTTAGTGGCCGATGTGAGCCACCTACTCCCTAGACATGCGCAGTTGTCAGTGACACTGGCTCTTGGTCATCTGCAGGAATGGCAGGCGGCATCTATAGATCCTGGGTGTCGCTAGGCACCGACCATCCATGGCTCACTGTCGCTCCTTGGCAGCATGCGCCAGAGCCCCTGCTGCCCCTTCTTCATGAGGTTGTTGTCCTGCCTTTGCACAGCCAGGAACTTCAGTCTCTCCCTCCTCCATCTTCTACGGTCTCTGTAGGCCATCAGGCACACAGCTAGGTCTCCAGGATCCAGTGACTGCTACATGGCCAGTGTTGGTGAGGAGATTGTACAATGTGTGCAGTCCAACTACTCCACGGTTCAATAAAGTGGTGGCGGACTCGAAATCTGTGCCGGGGAGGGTTGGGGGGATTGGTTGGGGGGGTAAGGTATGGAGTGCTTGGTGGCCCTTTGGTGCCTCTGCCTTTCTTGCATGCGTACAGGCAGGCTAGGAACTTGCCACAATCATATCACTGTGGCTGCGCCTGATCTGTCTCAGTGTGCAGGCACGGTCAGCTTATACAGGTGTCCCTATTGTGTGGCCGCTTCCCTCACTTACCCTGTCCCCCCACCTCGATTGCGGGATGCAGTGTTAGGGCAGCACTTGACCTCAACCCCGCGACCCAGCCGACAACAGTCATCTTCCGAGGCTGGCCAGCACTTCTCCCCAGACACCCCCCCCACAACAGTCGCCTTCAGGGCCAGGTATCAGTTGCCCCTGCCCCCGGTGTCCCTGAGGCTTGTAAACAATGGGTGAGCTGTGGAGAAGGCTGCTACTCACTCACCTCAGTGCCCCCATACTGAAGGCTGCCAAGTGCACATCTCCTGCGTGCTGTTGTGAAACACATCGGCGTGCTGTCCCGTCGACGTGGACGGACAATACGGTGGGGTTCTAAGAGCCTGGAGGGATGGGCTTTTAATTATATATTAATGTATTACAATTAGGTACTCACCAACTGAAGGCAGGAAATGCCACCCCTGCTGGCAGGCTGAGCGGATGATTGCTACCCTGTCTTCACGCCATCGTGAAGCAGGCTGCGCCACATTTTCCATGCAGGTCGGAAAATTCCGCCCCTTATGTCCTCATCACAACATAGTCCCCTCACCTATTTTTGTATCTTCAGAAAATTTGGATACTTTACACTCTGCCCCGTCCCCCAATATAGATAGTAAATATTTGAGGCCCTAGGACTGATCCTTGTGGCACTCCACTAGTTATGTCTTTCCATCCTGAAAAAGACCCATTAATCCCAACTTTCCGTCTTCTGCATGTTAACCATTCCTCAATCCATGCCAATACATTACCCCCAATACCGTGAGCTCCTATCACGTGCAATGACCTTTTATGCGGCACCTTATCGAATGCCTTCTGGAAATCCAAATACACTACATCTACCAGTTCCCCTTTATCAACTCTGCTTGTTATATCTTCAAAGAACTCTAGCAAATTTGTCAAACTTGATTTCCCTTTCACAAAACCATGTTGACTCTGTTTGATTGTGTTAAGCTTTTCTAAATGTCCTGCTATTTCTTCCTTAATAATGAACTCTAGCATTTTCCCTATGGCAGATGTTAGGCTGACTGGTCTATAGTTTCCTGCTTTGTGTCTCCATCCCTTCTCGAACAGGGACTTCACATTAGCGGTTTTCCAATCCGCTGGGACCCTCCCGGATTCCAGTAAGTTCTGGAATATTTCAACTAATGCCTCCACTATCTCTGCAGCCACTTCCTTTAAAACCCTTGGATACAGGCCATCAGGTCCTGGTGACTTGTCTGCCTTTAGTCCCATTAGTTTGTCAAATACTTTGTCCTTCATGATAGAGACTGTTACAAGATCTTTCCTCCCATTAGCTATTTGCTTATCTGATATCTTTGGGATGTTTATAGTGTCGTTCACCATGAAGACCAATGCATAATATTGGTTTAAATTATCTGCCATTTCCTCGTCTCCCGTTATCATTTCTCCAGTCGCATCCTCCAAGGGCCCACGCTCACTTTAGCCACTCTCTTTTTATACACCTACAGAAGCTTTTGCTGTTTGTTTTTATATTTCTTGCTAATTTACTTTCATAATCAATTTTCTCCCTCTTTATTAGCTTTTTAGTCATCTTCTGCTGGGCCCTAAAAACTTCCCAATCCTCTGACCTATCACTAGTTTCGCCGCTTTGTATGCCTTAGTTTGTGATTGGATGTTCTCCTTGACCGCCTTCGTTAACCACGGGTGGTTCATCCTTCTCATTGAGTCCTTCTTTTTGACCTGGATAAATTTTTGCTGAGCTTTAAGAAATATCTGCTTAAATGTCTGCCACTGCTCATCCACTCTCCTTCCCCTTAGTCTATTTACCCAGCCCACTTTAGACAAATCTTCCTTCATACCTTTCTAATTGTCCTTATTTAAGTTGAGGACACTGGTTTGAGACTTGAGTTGCTTGTCCACAAGCTGAATTCAAAATTCTACCATGTTGTGATTGCCAACCCCTAGAGGATCCTTAACTACGAGATCTCTTATTAATCCTACCTCATTACACATTACTAGACATAAAATAGTCTGTTCCTGGGTAGATTCTGAAATGTATTGCTCTAAGAAGCAATCCCTGATGCACTCTACAAATTCGTCTTCCATGTTACCCCTGCTAATCTGATTTGTCCAGTCAATATGCAGATTAAAATCACCCATGACAATTGTAGCACCCTTCTTACATGCCTCCATAATTTCCTGATTTATACTTTCTCTTACAGTGTGGCAACTCTTCGGGGGCCTATAGACAACTCCCACCCGTGACTTCTCTTTGCTATTCCTTATTTCCACCCATCATGATCTAATGCACCTATATCTCTACTCACTACCACACTGATGATCTTCCTTTATTAGCAAATATTGAAATTGAGTTCCAAGTCTTGGACACCCTGCAACCACGTCTCTGTAATAGCTATCAAGTTATATTCATTTATTTCTATTTGTGCTGTCAACTCATCTATCTTTAAATGCTGCGTGCATTCAGATAAAGAGCCTTAAGCTTTGACTTTTTACCATTATTACTCATTCTGGTTCTAACTCCTGCTGCACTCTTCTGCTTATATTTTCTGCCCCTTCCTGTCACACTTTGATTATTGTTTGTCTCTTCACTACCCTGCACCTCTGCTCTCTTGTTTCCTTTTGATTTTTTAAACATCCCTTCAGTTGAACCCTCCCCCCAACTAATTAGTTTAAAGTCCTATCTACAACCCTATTTGTACAATTAGCCAGGACACTGGTCCCAGCATGGTTCAAATGAAGCCCGTCCCAACAGAATAGCTGTCTCCTTCCCCAGTACTGGTTCCAGTGCCCCATGAATCGGAACCCATTTCTTCCACGCCAATCTTTGAGCCACGCATGTACCTCTCTAATCTTATTTGCCCTATGCCAATTTACACGTGGCTCAGGTAGCAATCCCGAGATTATTACCTTTGTGGTTCTGCTTATTAATTTAGCCCCGAGCTGCTCGAAGTCCCTCAGCAGGATCTCTTTCCTAGTCCTACCTAAGTCATTGGTGCTCATGCGGTCCACGACAACTGGATCCTTCCCCTCCCACTCCAAGTTCCTTTCCAGCCAGAAGAGCTGTCCTTAACTTTGGCACCAGGTAGGCAACACAGCCTTCAGGACTCTGTCTTTGCTGCACAGAACAGCATCTATTCCTCCAACTATGCTTTCCCCTATTACTACTACATTTCTCTTTTCACCCCCCCCCACTTGAATGGTGCTCTGTACCAGGCTGCTGTGGTCAGTTCACTCATCATCCCTGGAGTTTGGGACCTTGTCCACAACGGGAACAAGAACCTTGCACTTAGTGGACAAGGGCACTGGCTGAGGCCCCTCCGAAGCTAAATTTTGGATCCCCATGCCTGCCTCACTCGCAGTCACAGCCTCCTGTCCCTGCAGTTTGTGCCCTCGTCCACTTGGTGGGGAACTTCCTGGTGGTGGTGTTCCCACCTATCTACTGCTCTTGTCCTTCTAGATGGTAGTGGTCGTGGGTTTGGAATGTGCTGTCTAAGGACCCTTGGTGAATTCCTGCAGTGCATCTTGTAGATGGCACACATTGCTGCTACTGTGCGTCGGTGGTGGAGAGAGTGAATGTTTGTGGATGTGTTGTCACTCAAGCAGGCTAATATGTCTGGACGCTGTCAAGCTTCTTAAGTGAATTAGGAGCTGCACTCATCCAGGCAAGTGGGGAGTGTTCCATCGCACTCCTGACTTGTGCATTGTAGATGGTGGACAGACTTTGTGAAGTCCGGAGGTGAATTACTTGTCACACGATTCCTAGCCAATGATCTACTTTGTAGCCGCAGCATTTATATGGCTATTCAAGTTCAGTTTCTGGTCAATGGTAACCCCCAGGATGTTGATAGTGGGGCATTCAGTGATGGTAATGCCATTGAACTTCAAGGGATGATGGTTAGATTCTCTCTTGTTGGAGATGGTCATTGCCTGACACTTGTGTGGCATGAATGTTACTTGTCACATTCCAGTCCAAGCCTGGATATTGTCCAGGTCATGCTGCATTTGGACATGGATGTCTGAAGAATAGTCACATCTACATATAACTATATATACTTATATAGATATATCTGAAGAAGTGTCACATTTTCAGCAGGTCCTGGTTACAAATGTACTAAAAATCAGGAAGATAAACAGTATATTGAGGACATTATTTACTTTAGTCACTTCAATAACTAAACATTCCCAATCCCAACACTGAGATCTGGACCCTTTTTTCAACATCTTGGATGTACAAATGGATGTACAACAGAATGAAACGAGGGCTTGAACTATTTCCTTCTCCCCTCTCTAAAATCTCCTTCAATCTTCCTTTTTTAGCTGCAGATGTTTTGAGGAGAAAGTCTTGCTGTTGATGGGAATAATTTAGCCCACAGTGCCCTGCATTGGAGCAACACTGCCTGCAAATTAAAATTGACAAACTTATCAAGTTGTAATAACATTTTAAATAAAGAACATTTTGCTTCTCAAATCTTTATTCAGTAGATATAAACCTGTATTTTATCAAGAAGCATTGAAATAGCAAAAATAATACTCTGATGTATCTTCTTAAGCTTCTTCACACTCCTACAGACAGGAATTATTGGGACCCCTGGGGAAGGACAAGTGAAGTCATATTTTACATGATTTTCAGATGTTATTTATTTATATCTGGTATAGCCCAAGAATTTTGATTTTCACTTTCTTTAGCTAGTTAATGTTTGAACGCAATAATTCCTCTTTAATCGGTTCTTTTACTAAAATATAAAACATCCACTCCTCAAAACACAATTTATGCGGGTAATGGTGACTCGTTGAGATCAAGTGAGCCTGAACATAGGCTATCCGGCTAGAATGTAGATACTATGCTGCCTTCACTGAAAAAGATTGCTTGAATATGATAATAATTGTTTAAAGAAATTTACTTACACTCACAGAAAATTGACTAATGGTTTGTGATTTCAAAGATTAAATTATTTTTATTTTATAAAATTAGAAATGTAAATGAAGTCATTTTATTGGTGTTATACAGTTTAAATTGTAGATATTTTGAGAATAGGAAAGGGCATCTTACATTCATAGTGGTTAAATAAAATCACCTGAGGTATTTACTCTTCTGTTGCCTGGGCTGACTACTTCATGGATAATTTCATTCCTCTGAATGAGACATTTATATTAACAACAGCAATCAGTTTGTTTCTTTTAGATTTCCTCTTGGGTCTCATAAAATATTAATAATATTAACATTACTATTATTGTTCCACTCAAACAAGCATTGCGCTATTACCTACTGTGGCGTTATGAATTTTAACATCAAATTTATAGGAAATAACATTAATAGGTAACAGAATGAAAAATACGTTATTGCAATGATCACTTTTTTTTTACTCAGAATTCGTACAAAACGAACAGGCACCTCAAGCAGTTTTTTCACTTGACAAGCTTTCACGTTTTGAATGCAGTTCTATGATTCAACATTTCATCTGTGTGCAGTAAACAACAGCTTGCTAGAATGTGACAAAACGAAAGGGCATTTTATTATTCATCATGAACAATTCTTTTCCAGGTGTATCAATCATTATATACCACTGTTCAATCCAGTTGAGGTCATGCTGTCGTTAGCTGCAAGAAGTCATATGAACATTGGTTGAAATTTCCTCCCCCTCATAGTAAATGGGGAAAATCCCTTCTGTTATCTTTCAGCTTCAGGAACTGATTGTGATCCAAGCATAATATCTTTGGATCAGCAAATTGAGTTTGGTTATTTGTTTTCTATATGATATAACTAATGTAAGATTCTTGGTTATCCAGTATTCATTTATGCATTTATGTATAATTTGAAAAATATACAAAACAAACGTGCATTTATATAGCTCTTTTAATGAAGTAAAATATCCCAAGGCACTTCACAGGGGCATTATCTATCAAATTTTGATGCTGAGCCACATAAGGAAATAAAAGAACAGATGAACAAAAGCTTGGTCAAATAGGTAGAATTCAAGAAATGCCTTAAGATGGGAGAGATAGAGAGGCTGGTATATATAGGTACTGAACCGCATTGAAGATATGACCACCAATGGCAGAAAAATGGAAGTCAAGGAAGCACCATAGGCTGGAAATGAAGGAGTGCAGAGACTTTGGATGAATTATAGGGCTGCATGAAAATTATAAATTCGAAGGGTTGTAGGACTGGAGAGCCACTGTAGCTCAGTGAAAACAGGGAGACGGTACCTCTTCCAAGGATGTTGCATGTACATAACTGGCCATAATTGAATTTGCATTAGGTTAATACTCAATGGGTAAATGCCAACTTGCCTCAGTTGGTAACACTTTTACCCCTAAATCAGAAAGTTTTGGGTTTAAGCCCACGGCAAACTTGAACAGTTTATCTCTTCTTCTGTTGCCTTTGCCTCTGCACCCACCTCTTTGGCCAGCAGCTTTCCCCCCAACACCCTTTTACTGTCTTGAGTAATCCCCCTCCACCTAATACTCTCCCTCTGGCCTCTTACCCTCTGTAGGTATTTTCATTGAGAACTGCTGCTGTGACATTGGGCATCTCAATTTCTCTGCTCCCCTGACTCACTCTAAAGAGTCTCCCTCTCAACCAGCTGCATTCCGCTCTCTTAGGTCCAATCCCAACATTGTTATCAAACCTGCTCTCAAGGATGGTGTAGAGGCCGAATGCTAATTCTCCAACACTTCCTCATACCTGCCTTAGACTATGATCCCATGAACAAACATCAAGCCATCATCCCAATCATTGACTGACCTCACCTCCATGGGCTCCAAGCACATATACCCCAAACAGAACTGCCCTGGTAGACTTATCACTTCAGCTCCTTCAACAGCACCTTCCAAACCCACAACCACTACCATCTAGAAGGACAAGGGCAGCAGATAGATGGGAACGTCACCACCTGGAAGTTCCCCTCCAAGTCACTCACCATCCTGACTTGGAAATATATCACCATTCCTTCACTGTCATTGTGTCAAAATCCTGGAACTCCCTTCCTAACAGCGCTTTGGGTGTACCATGGACTGCAGCAGTTCAAGAAGGCAGCTTACCACCATCTTCTCAAGGGCAACTAGGAATGGGCAATAAATGCTGGCCCAACCAGCAAAGCCCACATTCTGGGAATGAATAGAAAAAAAGCCTGCTTCTGCCCCACTGAACTGACCTCTTCCTATCACGGCTCTATTTTTCTCTCCCTTTGTCGAGTCTCTTTCCACCTACATCTGTGATTCTTCTGTTGCTCTCTGTCACTTTAACAGTTTCCAGTTTCCAGGCGCTAACCATCTCCTCTTGGATGCCCAGTCTATCTACACTTTCATCCCCCCACCAAGAAGGTCTGAGAGCTCTCCACATCTTCCTTGAATGGAGTTTGGACCATTCCATCATCCACCACCACTCTCCTTTGCCTGGCTGAACTTGGTCTCACATTGAACAACTTGTCTTTTAACTTGACTCACTTCCTCCAAATTAAAGGTGTTGCTATAGGTCCCAGCTATGCTTCCTTTTCTGTGGGATATGTGGAACATTGTTTGTTCCAGTCTCCTCAGGCCTCCTTCCTCACCTCTTTTTCTGGTGAATTAATGACACCATTTTGCACTCCTGCTCTGAACTGGAAAATGTCATTAACTTTTCTTCCAATTTTTACCCTACTCTCACCTTCATCTCTAACACTTCTTCCCCCTTTCTCAACTTCTCTATCTCCATTTCTGGAGATAGGACATCAACCACTATTCATTATGAGCCCACTGACTTCCACAGCTATCTCGACTCCCTCACATCCAACTTCCTTTAAGGATTCCATTCCATTCTCCTAGTTTCTCTGGATGGAATTTTCCGTACCTTTGTTCAAAAAGGGAGCGAGGGATAGACCGAATAATTTCAGGCCACTCAGTCTGACTTTGTTAGTGGACAAATTACTGTAATCAATTCTGAGGGATAGGATGAACTACCACTTAGAAAGGCATGGATTAATCAAGGACAGTCAGCATGATTTGTTAAGGGAAGGTCGTGTCTAATTAATTTGATTGAATCTTTTGAGCAAGTAACAAGGAGGATTGATGAAGGTAGTGTAGTTGATGTAATCTACATGGATTTTAGCAAGGTTTTCAGCAAAGTCCCATGAGGCAGAATGATTAAAAAAAAAGCCCATGGGACCCAAGGGAATGTAGCAAGCTGGATACAAAATGGGCTCAGTGGCAGGAAACAAAGGGTAATTGTTGATGGATGTTTTTGTGATGGGGTTCTGCAGGGCTCAGTATTAGGTCTCCTGCTTTTTGTAGTACAAATTAATGATTTGGATGTAAATGTAGGGGAAAGATCAAGAAGTTTGCAGATGACAAAAAATTGGCCGCCTGGTTGATAGCGAGGGTGATTGCTGTAGATTGCAGGAAGACACCAATAGTCTGGCCAGGTGGGCAGGAAAGTGGCAAATGGAATTCAGCTCAGAGAAGTGTGAGGTGGTGCTTTTGGGGAGGTGAAACAATGCAAAGGATTACACGATAAGTGGGAGGATACTGAGAGGTGTAGATGAAGTGAGGGACTTGGTGTTAATGTCTACCTGTCCCTGAAGGTAGTAGGACAGGTTGATAAAGTTGTTAAGAAGGCGTATAGAATCCTTTCCTTTATTAGCCAACGCATAGAATATAAGAGCACGGAGGTTATGCTGGAACTAAACAAAACATTATTTAGCCACAACTCAAGTACTGTGTGCAGTTCTGGTCACCTCATTACAGAAAGGATGTGATTGCTTTAGAGAGGGTACAGAGGAGATTAATGAGGATGTTGCCAGGACTGGAAAATTGCAGCTATGAGGAAAGATTAGATAGGCTGCGGTTGTTCTCCTTTGAACAGAGGGGAAATTTGATTGAGATGTACAAAATTGTGAGGGACCTGGATAGAGTGGATGGGAAGGGCCTATTTACTTTTGCAGAGATATGAGTGACTAAGGGGCATAGAATTAGAGTGATTGGTAGAAAGATTAGAGGGGAGATGAGAAAAATTGTTTATGCCCAGAGGGTTATAGGGGTCTGGAACTCACTGCCTGAAAGAGTAGTAGTGGCAGAAACCGTCCATTCATTAAAAAGGTGTCAGGATGTGTACCTCAGATGCTGTAACCTGCAGGGCTACGGACCGAATGCTGGAAAGTGGGATTAAGCTGGGTGGCTTGTTTCTCAGCTTGATTCTATGGCTGGGATTTTCTGTTTCCATTCACGGTGGGCATCATGGCGGGCAGAAGCAGAAAATCTCGCGAGAAGGCTAAAAATCGGTTTTACGTCATTATAAAACCAGTTTGCAATTGTGCACTCCAGCCATCGATGGCGGGCCGCGCACAGAAGTTGGGAAGGTCATTTCAATATATTTGCATCTCATTGTAAGGACTCCTCACCGAAATCACCCCCCACCCCCCCACCTTGCTGAATCATCAGGGCACTATGTGTTTCACAACGGGATATAAGGGACGTGCACCTGGCGACCTGCACTTCGCTTGTGACTTCGAGATTCGTTAGCCAACCTTGCATCGTGCAGCGCTTGCGATAATCAGTGCCAGGCTTTGCAGGCAGCACCACATCCATTTCAGGGTGGTGTCACTGGCAAGTTTCTATCTACCAGACCAGCAGAGAGGAGCAGGGGTGACTTTCAATGGGCTGCAGGGCTAGGGCTGCACTGTGGAAGTGGGGGAACTGGCCTCAGGCAGGAGAAGGGGCTGCAGGGCTAGGGCTGTACTGAGGGGTACGAGTGAGGAAGGTTGCACTCAGACACATGACTTGGGGGAAGGTGCATCTTCAGTGCCAGAATGGGGAAAGAGCATGTTACAGAATGACATAAGCCACTTGGGGCCAAAATGGGAGGTGCACTGGATGAAGAAGTGATTCAGTTTACATTGTTGAGCTTGCAAAGACTTTTCCCAGTCCAGGGAGGGGGAGGGCATGTCAGTCCAGTCTCAGTCATGCCCAGCAATGTGCAGGGCATGGTCATAGCATCACACGCCTCGGTCCAGGGGGTTTCTGGCATCATAATGGGCCACAGATGGCACGCTCAGTCAGGGGAGGAATCTGCAGCCTACAGATGGAGAAAAGGCATTTTGGGGATATCTGAGGGCATGTGTGTTGGGGATTGGGTATATGTTTAACTGTGCAAGCAGCCTCAAGAGGACTGAGGTTCAAATGGGGCATAGGCGTATCCACCTCAAAATATTCAGGGGCTAATAAATGGATATGCAGCAGAAACACAATAAGATCAAGGAATAGAGGAGAACATTAAGCTCCTCTGCGATGACGTGAGTGGTCTCCATGGTCACACAGGGAAGCTCCATGCTGGTCTGGCATTGAGACCTCAGCACCACCATCTTCCAGCCTGCAGGATTGGTGCAGTACAAAATTAAACTGAGGAGAAGCTCTTCTGGTGAGGGTTCTGCAGCTGGTTTGGAAGGCAGGTGCAAGCACTGGGGGTGCCGATTAAACGGGCACTGAACTGAACTGTGCATTCCCAAATGAGAACAGAAGTACAGCTGAGACATGTATTGCGTGCAATTCTGGTCACCACGTTACAGGAAAGACGTAATAGCTCTGGAGAGAGTGCAGAGGAGGTTTACAAGAATGTTGCCAGGGTTAGAAAAGTGTACCTACGAGGAGAGATTGTATAGGCTGGGGTTATTTTCCTTAGAACAAAGAAGGCTGAGAGGTGACTTGATTGATACAAAATTATGAGGAGAATATATAGTCAGAGTGGACAGGATAAAATTGTTTCCCTTGGTGGAGAATTCTAGAATCAGGGGACATAGATTCAAGATAAGTGGCAGAAGGTGTAGGGGGGACATGAGGAAGAACTTTTTTAAGTAGAGGGTAGCGGGTGTCTGGAATTCACTGCCCAAGTTGGTGGTCGAGGCAGAAACTCTAAACTCTTTTAAAAAGTACCTGGATCTGCACCTAAAGTGCTGTAAGCTGCAGGACTATGGGCCGGGTGCAGGAAGGTGGGATTAGAAAGGGCACCTGGGTGTCCACGGGCTGGCATGGATGAGATGGGCCGAATGGCCTCCTTCTGTGCTGTAGCTTTTCTATGGTACCAACGTTCTATGTTAGGAGCCTTTCTATGACAATGCAGGGAATCAGGAAAATGAAACAATCTTGCGCATTCATGCGAGATTAATCCCACAAAGTGGCATTAATCGATCTCCTTGTTTTAAACTCTTGTTCGCAGTGTGAAAATTCCCCAGAGCAATAACAAACTCCAGAACAATTGGGTGACTGGACAAGCTTCAGAAGCATATTAGAATCATGGCACTGGACACAGAGAAACCTCAGGCTCTCCTCAAATAATCTAATTTCCTGACTAAACATTTACCCTCATGTTTATTCCAAAGAATGTAGCATTAGAATGCAGTGAATGAGGATCCCAGTGCCTGGGCTGAAAGCAGCACATCCAAGTGCTTGGCCAAAGCAATGTCATAGCAGTCGGTCATGTTGGGGGTCTGGTAAGGGGTGGGGGGGGCGGTGGGGGCGTGGTGGGGGTGGTGGGGAGCACCATTGCCATCATTTCAGGAGCTAATAGTTTCCAACATGGGAACAAGCCCTTGAACCCACATTCACTGATGAGTCATTGACAGAAGGAACCTTAGGAGATTAATGCTGACTCCTGTCTGTTTCTCATTGATGCTGCAGAGAGGAGACCATCAGTGAGATGGAGCCTGGATTTATTGTTGCCTGCATTATCTCATACAGGCAGGAGAAAAGAAGGAGAAGATTGCGACAGAGGTGCCTGGACCTCCAAAGGGGGGAGCAAAAATTTTGAGACCAAGGGGCAGCAAAGCCCCCTGCAGACGCAGGGGATGAGGCTTACAGAGACGTTATGCATAGGCGGCTTGCAAGACCAAGGATGTACAGAACTCACATGTCTTCTCTGCAGATGAGTGAGACCAGTGTTGCTGATTCCTTCGCATTTCCAAGGATCTGGTGACTCACATTTGCCACATTCTTTAGGAATTGGCACTATGGGGACTGGGAGGGCATCCATTGCCAGTGACTCTGAAAGCAACAGCTGCACTCAACATCTACAACAGTGGCTCCTTCCAGGGCTCCACTGGGGGCCTCTGTGGGCTTTCTCAAATGTCCACCCATAAATGCATTCATGAGGTCACAGATGCCCCATTTGCCAAGGCCCAAAATCACATCAACTTCGACAGAGACCAAGCAAGCCAGGACGCCAGAGCACTGGGCTTTGCTGAGATTTCTGGATTCCCACAGGTGCAGGGTGCTATTGACTGCACATATGTGGCTATAAAAGCTCCCTGGCAATAGGCACTCCAGTATGTAAACAGGAAAAGTTACCAATTGTTCAATGTATAGCTAGTCTGCAACCATAAGAAACTTATCATACAGGTTTGTGCCAGACACCCAGGAAGCGTCCACAACACATACACCTTGAGTAGATCACAGACCTCAAACATCTTTGAGAGGCCACAAATGATCCAGGGCTGGGTCCTCGTTGACAAGGATATAGCTGATGATGCCATGCCGTGGCCTCAGACTCCTGCAGAGTGAAGATACGATGAGGCTCATGCTGCTACCCAAACATTGATGGTGCACGTCATAGGGATGTTAAAGATGCAATTCCGATGCTTGGACAGATCTGGCGGAGCACTCAAATACAGCCTCCAGAGGGTCTCATAGATCATTGTGGCTTGCTGCGTGCTGCACAACCTAGTGCTGCAAAGCAGGAGGAATTGCCAGATGCCGGCATGGAGGAGCTGCATATCTCTGCTGATGGCTTTGAAGGGGATGAGGGCGTTGAGTTGGAGGGAGCTGAGGTTGCAGGGGAAGAGGCCATAGTATGGGCGAGATGAGGCAGGCATGTGTGTGAGGCCCTCATAGCCATCAGTTGCAGTGAGTACCTTCTTGGACAAGTGCCCTCCATCGTGGGCCAACATTAAACCAGCATTGATATTCCTCTCATTTTAACCATGCACTTCAATATGAGAGTGGATAGTTACACATGAGGTTCATATTGTCCTGATCCTTAGAAGGATGAAGAAGCCTCAGGAACATGTGTCCTTGCTGAGATGAGTTGCTAACTGGAGAAGGGGATCCGGCATCAGTTGTCAGAAGGTGCTGCCTCTTCAAGCATTTCTCCAGTATTCCAGTCACAGTGGCAGCGACAAGAGCCAGGAGCTGTTCCACTGTCCTCAGTGGGCTCGTAGCTGTGTGCCTTCATTGTGACAAAACTCCTCAAGCAGATCAATCTCCAACAACAGGACAACACATTCTGTGTAACATCGATGGTGAAACTGAGAGGTGACACTTGCTCCAAGGCAGTTGAGGATGTTCTGCAGGTGTGCATCTAATCAGAGATGACAGTCCCTTGTGTCACCTTCTTCCCCATCACATTATATCTGGCACTCTCAGTTAGGGATGCCGACCTGCTTTTATCCTCACATTACTATGCATGTGCACCACCCGAGGATGACAATGTTCAAGCACTTGCGTGACAGACATTAAAATGCCTCCTCTTTAAAACACACTTTGTGCCCTCAGGGCCAGCCCTGGTCTTTGCGAACTCCAAAATTCTCATAAACCATGAAGCTCTCAAGGTCATGAGTCATTGCTAATAAAGAGAAGACTTCAGCTTCAGTTTGTCCTCGCTCCTATCCCACTGTTCTCCTCAACACTGTCTCGAACTACGATGTGCCCCTCCAGAGAATGTTCAAAGGCTCTGTTGACCTCCAAATATCACCATTTGCAAATAGCATTGCACAGCTCAGCAAGTGTTTAAGTGACGGGGCGCACACGCTGCATGCCAACATTGTGATGAGAGCCATGTGCCTGCAATCCAGACAATTACAGTTTGAGAAACGTCCTAGGTTGTAGGTTTAAGCGCCAGGGCAATAATATGGCTGAGAGGGGCAGCGCTTCAGCACATGGTGCACGTCTCAAGATCTCACAAGGCCACCCCTCACACAACCTTCCATCCTTCTTTAAATATATTTCTCCTTTTTTAACCTGTTAATCCCATTGTTTCAACTTGTCTTTAGAAATTACTTTTTCCAGAATGTAACAGTCTTTCATGTTATCATTATGGCCGGCACATTTGGGAAAAATCAACTTAATAACCTTGCTTTATTTATCTTGCCAGCTGTAAAAATCTTATCATGTCCCTTTGAAAATCGAATGCCTTTCTCACTTATCTAAAAATGCAGATTTCATTCACACCATATTTGTTGACCTCACCCTAGCTTTACTCATCTCCAATTCAAAAGCCCGTTTTACACTTTACTTCTCTGATAATTTAAACCTTGCAATCTAATCGTCTCTAGTTTAATTAAATTAGCCACATACACAGAACCACAAACACACACACACACACACACACACACACACACAAGCCTGTTTTACAGTATCCAACAATAATATTAGGAAAATTACAGGCCCATGATAGCAACATCTGTGATAAGTGGGGGAGGCACCATGGTATCACACCTGATTGACAGCAACACAGCTCATTATATAAAGGAGACACACACAAGAAGAGATGTGAAATGGGTACGATGCCATTTACATTTGTGAACATTATATACATGTTGTGAATACCCACGCCACCATATCCTCCTAAACCTTTTTAACTTTCCTAACCCCACCGCTACATCCTGGTGCTTCCCTGAGAGCTGAGATATAGGAACATAGGAACAGGAGTAGACCATTCAGCCCCTTGAGCCTGCTCTACCATTTAACTAGATCATGGCTGACCTTCTATCTCAACACCATCTTCCCGCAATATCCCTGTATTCCTTGATGTCATTAATATCTAGAAATCTATCGATCTCAGCCTTGAACAGATGCAATGACTGAGCCTCCATATCCCTCAGGGCTAGAGAATTACAAAGATTCACCACCCTCTGACTGAAGAAATCCCTCTTCATCTCTGCCCTAAATGGCCTACTTCTTATTCTGAGGAGATAAGGGGAAACATAAGAGGAACTTTGTACACTTCAATGAGATCACTACTCATTCTTGTAAACTCTAGAGAATACAAGCCCAGCCTCTCATTGATGTACTGATTGGAGGGCCTTGCCTGCTTTGGGTGTCCGCTGTGGGGCAGGTGTACCCTCCTCAGCCTGTGGAGCTAGAAGTAATGGGGTCACAGGAAGAGGGGATTGGAATTGGCCAGACAGTCCCTATGGGTGGCTGAGGGCCGTGGCTGCTGGCGCTGGAGCAGAAGGGGCAACAGAAGTGAGACCTAGGAGCCCCGCCCCCATCTCATACAGCCACTGATTCATGCCACCAAGGACGACAGCGATGGAATGCTGCTCCTGCAGCAGTGCAGGACTGATGTCCTGGACCAGGGTCTCCATGGTGGCCACCATTCTACCAGTGTTGACCTCAGTGTGTTGGCATGCTGGCACTATCGCCTCAGACTGAAGGTGGACAAACTCCTCCATCATCCATTGCAATCTGAGGAATGCAGCTGGTGCTTCCTGATGCTCCCGTGATTGTTGCTGCAGCTCCAGCAACTGATATAGGATCGAGTCCAGAGGCTCGTCACCTGACTCGGACTTAGCAGAATCGTGGCTTGCAGCAGTCCTCTCAGTGCTGGTGACCATGGTTGTCCCTGCCCCCGTCTGCTGTGGACTAGAATGTATGCTGTGCTCACCAGATTGTGACCCCGAGGCTGAACTAGAACTGAGCTCCACTGAGGCGTGTGTCGCTGTGATGCTGGGGGATGTGGGTGAGTGCTGTTATGGGTCTTCTATGGTGCTTTCCTCTGGTTTCTCATCTGTGGTGTCATCAGGGTTGGTACTGAGGGCCTGGCTTGTGGATGCCCTTGGGTGCTTTCCAGAGGTGCATATGAAACACAATTAGTGCATGGCAAATGTCTCTAAAAGAGAACAATGCACTCACAGTATGGTTGTCTGAGGGATGAGCTGGTGCAGGATCCTCACTTGGGTTTGAACTGCCCACCTCACTGTCAGCGCAGGTACACCCCATGTCTTCTCCGGGCAGCTCGATGGCTCGATTTTTGTAGGGAGTGAGGATCTTGATTTCGGCTGTTCCACCCCTGGCCTGAGACCTCTCCCTTTGATTGTGTGTGAGCTTGTCCTGCAGAAAGACAGCTGGAGAGTGTGAGCAGGACGCATGCCAGGGCAGATGATAAGGATGCCTGCCATCTGTGGGTGGTGAGTGCAGCCATGGATGGGTTGAGGGCACAAACTGCAGAGGGCATGAGTCCAGATCGAGATGTGAGGGTGTGTGTGAGAGAGTGAGTGGCGATGTCCCTTGAACTGACAGCGTGTGAGATACCAGTGAATGTGTGATGAGCTGGTGAGTGTGTGAGTTGAGAGTGGTGAGATGGCTGATGCAACCTGGTGACACAGATGAGACCATTGATCCTCTTTCTGCACTGGTGGCTGACCTCCTCTATGCAACAATGGCCGGAATGGTGAGGTTGGTGGCCCTCCTCTGGCCGTCACGGGGACAGAGCACATCGTGACGGGCCTTGACTGCGTCCAGCAGGCATTCCAGGGAGGCATCACTGAATTTTGGAGCAGCATGTTTCCCTTTGGGAGGCATGTCTTCTGTGGATGAGTCCTGGGCTGCAGACAATAAAAATGCTGTACACGGGTACTCTTTAAATATGGCGCCTGGAGTGGGGAAGCGGTGAGCTCACGGCGGTGCAGGTGAATTCAGAGGCTGCCCACCCGCGGTCTGCTGTGTTTCCCATGTGTGCATAATTAATGCAGCGGGAAATGGATGATACGACGCAAAAGCCTGCCATTGCGGCCAGCAGGTAGAACACCGTTTCTCGCACCTGCTGCCGCACTTAATGCAATGAGGGGGAAATCCAGGCCTATGATTTTAAGTGCTGCGGGAAAATCAGCATGATTCCCGCTGGGTGGCGGAGTGAGTTTTCGCGGAAGATTATCCGCTTTTCAGCTCATTAACTATGCATCAGCGAGGAACCTGTCAAGCCTCGTGGTAGGGTGGGCAGTGTGATTCGTCTGCCCCACCATTACCTCATGGGGTCAAAGGTCCTAGCACTATGTTTAAGTGACAGCCTCACACACACAGTGATTCACTGCAGCCCAGACGTGGGATGAACATCTGCAATACCATGGCGACTAAACACAACAAACCCTCTGCTCCATGGGTCAGTGAGGCTTCCCTGGAAAAACTCGTCCAGGCCGTCCAGGAATGGCAGGAGGTCCTTTCCTCAGGATGGGAACAGGAGGTCCTCCCAGCTGACCATGCTGCCTGGGAGGAGGTTGTCAGAGGGATCAGCGCGCATGGGTCACAAAAACGAAGCACTCTGCAGTGCAGGAAAAGGATGAATGATTTGATCCACTCTGCCAGGATAAGTGAATCTTCCCCTCGCTCCAAACTCAAACTCTCATAAGGACATCAGGCAATCTAAGGATTAGGCTCCACTGGGATGTCACGCATTACGAGCAGAAGGGACATCAGCACTGATTGTCTGTCAGCAGCTTTAACATCATCATCTCATGTCAGGTCCTGCACAAACAGCGTCCTTATCACCAGCTGGGAGGGCTCAGCACAGACAGCAGGCATGTACGCTTCTGAACTGCTCTTTCATCGTAATGCTCACTATCAATCCATTTCTTTTTAGGCAGGACAAGATAGCCCAACACAAAAGAGGGAGATCCAAGACTGGATGGGGGATCCCAGAGTTGAAGACCCTCTCCCAGTACAAGGAACAGGCCACTGGGTGTGCTGGTGAGGACAAAGATCACTCTTGCGTGGAGGCGAGATTAGACTTCCACAACAAGCCTGTGAGAATGCATCCAATATATCTTGGCCACTTGCAGACAATGACAGTGAGTGACATATGGTGTAAGAGCCTGGCTAATCAATCACTAGTTATCTCTCTTCTCTGTTCCAGCTCCAGGTGTAGGAAGAATTCGAGTAAGTGCCTCAGCCCCAGCCCCCTGACTGATGAGGATGCTGAGGAACCACTGGATGAAGTTTCTTCACTGAATTCACCTGCAGCCTCCACCAGCACAGATACACACACATTGATGGGTCCTGGTTCTAAGGTAGGCTTGGGGTCACTATCTGGTGAACAGCTCTCCAAGACATGTCTGCAGCAAGCTGAGGTCCCTGACAGCCAAGGTCTCTGACAGTTGGAGGACTGCTGGAGACTGGGACCCTGCAGAGTCTGAGTCCAATGATGACCCTCTGCAATCAGCCCTAAGGCAAATGTTGGAGATGCAAAAACAGACAGGAGAACATCAGGCAGAGCTGTCAGTGGCCGTCAAAAGACTGGAATAAAGGATGGAGGAGTCCGTCCACGTCCGATCTGATGCCGTGGCTTCGACTAGTGAGCACATCGAAGTCTCAATGGGAAGGGTGGTGGCCACCTTGGAGACCCAAGTCCAGCAGAACATATAGTTTCTGCCAGATTTGTGCTCAGACTTGCACTCCATTGCTCTAGCCAGTGGTTAGGTGAGAGGGGGCCTGGGCACTTTGACCTCCCTCGAGGTGCGACTTCTCCTCAAGGATTCAGGGAGAGGTCCTTAGGCAACCAAAGGGAGGAGGAGACTCCCTGAGCTAGACTCCCCGAGGCCATCCACCCAGAAACCTCCGAGGGTGTCCTGCTGCTCCAAATCCCCTCTGCCTGTGATCCCATCAACTCCAGCAGGTCAGGCCGAGGAGTATGCACCTGCCCTGGAGCAGGAAAGTCTTCGCAGTCCGAGGCTCTCCAGGCCGCAGCCCGCCAGAGGACGCCTCCCAAAGCCTTCTCAGACAACAGGGCTCAGCAGTCAGTAGGCTGCCTCCATCTCTGCTGCGGATGTCGGGGCTGCACCAAGACATAGTGGTAGGGTAAGAAAAATTAAGAAGTCCTGAAAGTGCAATGGTGCATGGGTGTTTTATCACTGTCTATACTTTTCACCTTTGTAACTATATTTTGCTTTTATCCCTCAAAGTCTCAAGGACTGAGTGGCTCATTGAGATGATGCAATGTCCTGCGTTCATTCAAGGGTAACAAATGCCACCCTCCAACAATTATCTCCCTCTTGACTCTCAGTTTCATTCAATCTCAGTCAATCTCATCACAGTGAATCGCCTTTAGTTTCACATCAGCGACATGAACAAAGCACTTCCTATATGAAAATGATGGTTGGACAATGCACATGTAAGCCTTGTATCTGATGATCACCTTATGTGATCTCTTAGGAATTTTTCTTGAAAGGTTAACGATTATCCTGATGCTATCACTCTGAAGTCTTTGTGCATGTTCTAAGGATTCATCACAATCCACGTTGGAGTCTTTTCACACAAGTGCTTTTTGCAACGACCTTCATTTTATGACTGTGAGATTTTGGTTAAAGTATCAATTATCATCAAGCACCATGGCCTTTCATGCTTCCCTGAAACATTATTTCATTTAGGTTTTCAAGGCTGCCATACATGACAATGAGTGGTGGAAGTTGTTTCCACTCAGTGACATTTGAAATGTCTGCTGGATGGGAATGAGTGTGTCATGTTCAAGGTGTGTGATCATCCAGATGCTGCTGGCTAAGGACATTTGAAGATATTGCTTTGCTCCTGAATGGTGTCTAGCACTGCTTGACCGAATTCCTATGTTGAGTTTCAGAACACCAAGTGATATGGATTTCATTACATGACTGTGCACTCAGTGTCTTTGGGTTCATAGCAAATATTGAACTTGGTAATATGGGCAATATGGAGGACTGCAATGGTATGAAAGTGATGCTCCAGCACATGTCCTGAATGCTCAGCAGTATCTATGAAGGGACTAAGTTGTCATTGAATACTATGCCAAAACAGAGCGGGCCACATCTCTCCCAAATGCCAAGGCAATGCAGGACATAAACTTGGCAGGCTTTTGATGAATGCAGGATAATGAGTGTTTGTCAATAATCACACAATGGTCCTGCTGAAGCACCCTCTGTGAATACATAATTTGCAGGTTTGCATCCATGCTGCCGTGTTACAGATCACTGCCCTGATGTCTGATGGCATCCTGGGGCTCCATATCAAGATGCGGCCTCTGCATTATTGATGCATTTGGAGACTTGGTGCTATCTGGATGTATCTCTGTCTTCAGATGGTCAAGCGATAACAATTGATGGATGTTTTCCCCCTTAGAACCTAGCTAAGCTGCTATCACACTGGCAGGAGTACTTTGATGTGTGCAGTAGTGTTTATACCTCTTGAAAGCTGTCATGGCCAGTGACATTTTTGCACCATAGTTGAAAAGACTACACTATGTGTAGATGTCTCAGAGTGAGAGCTCGTGGAGTGCTTATCCCACAACAGGACATCTCCCTAGGGTACTGCGGTTTCCAAGGATGACCCTATCATTAAGGTTGAAGATGACTTACGCTTCCTCTGTTCTCATTTTGAGATTATGACCTTTAGTGAGATGGTGAAGATGACAATGAAGATCTTATTACCTCCCCTGCTTCTGTCCAGCAGTCATGGCTCTTGATTGTTTGATCCTCCTTCTTGTTTTACAGGTCTCTGTCTAGGAGCAGATGGCCAATCAAGCCAACTCAAATGTAGCCCCAAAACCTAATGGATTGTTGCATGAATGCGCACCATTAGTAAAAGAGCAATATTCCTTCAATGGGCATTTGACCCACAGGAAAAGTACTCAGCTGAGCCTTCTTCCCCATGTCTTGCACAGATAATTAATGGGGTGGCCCTTCAATTGTCCACAATAGTAGTCGGGAACTCTTCCCACATGCCTTGAGATCCCTCCCTTATTGTTGTTCCAAACTTGTGTTTCCAACTGCGTCATTACTGTGTAAAGGCAAAAATGGTGCTCCTAAAGTTTGTGACTATGACCAACACTTTCCAACTTCCTCCTGTCACCCAGCAACTTCCTCCCATCCTCCTCCACAGTCATCGCCTTCAAATCCCCGTTCCCACCGTTACTATTCAGCCTTCCCCGTTACACTTGACCCCGTCATGGTGCTTGTGGCTATCCCTGTTCGCCCCCCTGTTCCCTTTAATGTTGATGTCCCCATGCCCTTTGTTGATCTGACCCCCTCCTCATCTCAAGGCCACCTGCACCCTTACTTTCAGAGACCCACCCCACAAGATCATACAACACCTCCCATGACTTTATAATTGCCGACCTACCAAATCCAGAAGCCTCCCATGAATGTAACTGTGCCCTCTGCTTCCCAGTACTATGACCCCAATCCTTGGGGCCAAATGCCTTAGTTGACTGACCATGCCCTGCACACCATTCTGTGCACAACTGTCAGTGCCCAGAGAGACCGTACCCCACCCGAGACTGGAACGAAGACATGCATGCCATGCAGAACCTTCTAGCATGGCCCACAAAGCCCCAGGGTAATCTGTTGTATCTCTCTCCAGCACCATAGTCTCAGCCCCAGGACCGTCTCTGACTTCTCCTTGGACAATCTATTGGAATACCAAGTGTCCGATTGGCTTTTAATTGCATCGTGGTGCCCAAGAATGGCCATAGTGGGGTTGCCATTGGTCTCTAGCTGGTCAATAGGCTCGCCGTCACTGCCATTAAGTTCAGCTCCCTGTTGCTATTATGTTACCAAATCCTGGTGATACATCAGCCTTGACATTGGTGACCTACATTGGCTCCTCACTCTCCCTTGCCTCAAATTTAAAATTGCTAATCCTCCCCTTAAATCATTCTATCTTCCTCCAGCAACCACTATCCTCCTCTCCAAACTCTCTGTTCTTCAATCTCTGGACTGTTTACACCCCTGCCTCATCATTGGTGTCCATCCTTTCAGTCGCCATGGTTTAATGTTTGGGGTTCCTTTCCTGAACCATTTCACCTCTCAACTTCGCCCTTCATTTTTATGCCCCTCGACATAAACATCTGATCTCCCTGTCCCAATAATTCCTTCTTTGGCTCACTGTCCACTTTCATTCTCTTACACCTCTCAGTGCTTTGGGACATTATCTACATTTAAGAAACTCTATAATACAGGTTGTTGTCCTGTAAATTGGATGTGAAGGCTTGAACTGCAATGAAGTGAACTGAGGTTCCCTGCTCCTGTTTGGAGTGTCACACTTTTTCATTTCCATGTCAGGTTGAGTCATGATCTTGAATTTTTGCTGCATTTGCATAATAACTGTAGTGCTGATATGGAGCGACATTAATTCACACCAATACTACAGTTGTAATGAAAATGCGCTTTTGTAAGATATAAATATTCTTTGTTAATACACCAGATATGAGACTCTCCAATAAAGGCAGTAAATTTATAAAATTGTGGAAAGATGTAAAAGTATTTTTAATAAGAAACTGAACGCCTGGAGAGTACAAAACAAAATAGATGCGCTCATTAATGCAGGTAAAAATAAAAACAATTAACACTAGAAATCTAAAATAAAACCATATCATGCCAGTATATACATATGACCCCCTGCTGATTTGCTTCTGACAAAGATAATTAATGTTTCAGACATGACCACGCCTCTCTACATAATATTAAGCACTTTTGAAGTCACGATGATGAACTGGTTCATGTCTGCGTTTCTCACATTGAATGCAACGTGCAGAAAGCTAAAAATGTTTCCTTAAGTTGTAAGAAATAACTTGCCAACTTCGAACAAACTTTTGTTTTTACCACTAACTTGGGGGATGGGGGTGGGTTGGGGAGGGTTTTGCTGCTTGCTGTGAAAAAGTAAATGGACGAGCCAAAAGCACTTTAGAAATTTCACTACAATAATGAATAGAGGGAATCTTTTACATGGATACATTTCCTGATGGAGCACTGCTAAATGACCACTGACACCACAGTGTGACACCAGCAGATATTAAGAATTGAAGCACGCAGGTCTGCACATTATCTTTCATCCATTAAATTCTGTTAGACGTCTGCACCAGAATTCTCAACATGTACTGTCATCACACAACATAAAATTCACCCAATACTCCACTCATTGGCATATTTAAAAGATCTGCCATTGCAAAGAAACTATTGCTCGAAACTCCCCTTAGAAATTGAAAAACAAGGTGTAAATCACAAACGAGGTATCTGATATTATAACCCTCACACATTCTTTGCTTATGGGATGTGGGCATCACTGTCTAGGACAGCATTTATTGCCCACCCCTAACTGCCCTTGTTCAGAGGGCATTGAAGAGTCAGATGCATTGCTGTGGGCCTGGGAGTCACAACCAGGTAAGGATGGCAGATTTCCTTCCCTTAAGGACGTTAGTGAACCAGATGAGTTTCTTACAACAGAGATAAAAACAAAAAAACTGCGGATGCTGGAAATCCAAAACAAAAACAGAATTACCTGGAAAAACTCAGCAGGTCTGGCAGCATCGGCGGAGAAGAAAAGAGTTGACGTTTCGAGTCCTCATGACCCTTCGACAGAACTTGAGTTCGAGTCCAGGAAAGAGCTGAAATATAAGCTGGTTTAAGGTGTGTGTGTGGGGGGCGGAGAGATAGAGAGACAGAGAGGTGGAGGGGGTTGGTGTGGTTGTAGCGACAAACAAGCAGTGATAGAAGCAGATCATCAAAAGATGTCAACAACAATAGTACAATAGAACACATAGGTGTTAAAGTTAAAGTTGGTGATATTATCTAAACGAATGTGCTAATTAAGAATGGATGGTAGGGCACTCAAGGTATAGCTCTAGTGGGTTTTTTTTTTATTTTATATAATGGAAATAGGTGGGAAAAGGAAAATCTTTATAATTTATTGGGAAAAAAAAAGAAGGGGGAAACAGAAAGGGGGTGGGGATGGGGGAGGGGACTCACGACCTAAAGTTGTTGAATTCAATATTCAGTCCGGAAGGCTGTAAAGTCCCTAGTCGGAAGATGAGGTGTTGTTCCTCCAGTTTGCGTTGGGCTTCACTGGAACAATGCAGCAAGCCAAGGACAGACATGTGGGCAAGAGAGCAGGGTGGAGTGTTAAAATGGCAAGCGACTGGGAGGTTTGGGTCATTCTTGCGGACAGACCGCAGGTGTTCTGCAAAGCGGTCGCCCAGTTTACGTTTGGTCTCTCCAATGTAGAGGAGACCACATTGGGAGCAACGAATGCAGTAGACTAAGTTGGGGGAAATGCAAGTGAAATGCTGCTTCACTTGAAAGGAGTGTTTGGGTCCTTGGACGGTGAGGAGAGAGGAAGTGAAGGGGCAGGTGTTGCATCTTTTGCGTGGGCAAGGGGTTGTGCCATAGGAGGGGGTTGAGGAGTAGGGGGTGATGGAGGAGTGGACCAGGGTGTCCCGGAGGGAGCGACCCCTACGGAATGCCGATAAGGGGGGTGAAGGGAAGATGTGTTTGGTAGTGGCATCATGCTGGAGTTGGCGGAAATGGCGGAGGATGATCCTTTGAATGCGGAGGCTGGTGGGGTGATAAGTGAGGACAAGGGGGACCCTATCATGTTTCTGGGAGGGAGGAGAAGGAGTGAGGGCGGATGCGCGGGAGATGGGCCGGACACGGTTGAGGGCCCTGTCAACGACCGTGGGTGGAAAACCTCGGTTAAGGAAGAAGGAGGACATGTCAGAGGAACTGTTTTTGAATGTAGCATCATCGGAACAGATGCGACGGAGGCGAAGGAACTGAGAGAATGGGATGGAGTCCTTACAGGAAGTGGGGTGTGAGGAGCTGTAGTCGAGATAGCTGTGGGTGTCGGTGGGTTTGTAATGGATATTGGTGGACAGTCTATCACCAGAGATTGAGACAGAGAGGTCAAGGAAGGGAAGGGAAGTGTCAGAGATGGACCACGTGAAAATGATGGAGGGGTGGAGATTGGAAGCAAAATTAATAAATTTTTCCAAGTCCTGACGAGAGCATGAAGCAGCACCGAAATAATCATCGATGTACCGGAGAAAGAGTTGTGGAAGGGGGCCGGAGTAGGACTGCAACAAGGAATGTTCCACATACCCCATAAAGAGACAGGCATAGCTGGGGCCCATGCGGGTACCCATAGCCACAACTTTTATTTGGAGGAAGTGAGAGGAGTTGAAGGAGAAATTGTTCAGCATGAGAACAAGTTCAGCCAGACGGAGGAGAGTAGTGGTGGATGGGGATTGTTCGGGCCTCTGTTCGAGGAAGAAGCTAAGGGCCCTCAGACCATCCTGGTGGGGGATGGAGGTGTAGAGGGATTGGACGTCCATGGTGAAGAGGAAGCGGTAGGGGCCAGGGAACTGGAAATTGTTGATGTGACGTAAGGTGTCAGAGGAATCACGGATGTAGGTGGGAAGGGACTGGACAAGGGGAGAGAGAAGGGAGTCAAGATAACGAGAAATGAGTTCTGTGGGGCAGGAGCAAGCTGAGACGATCGGTCTACCGGGGCAGTTCTGTTTGTGGATTTTGGGTAGGAGATAGAAGCGGGCCGTCCGAGGTTGGGCAACTATCAGGTTGGAAGCTGTGGGAGGGAGATCCCCAGAGGAGATGAGGTCAGTGACAGTCCTGGAAACAATGGCTTGATGTTCAGTGGTGGGGTCATGGTCCAGGGAGAGGTAGGAGGAAGTGTCTGCGAGTTGACGCTCAGCCTCCGCGTGGTAGAGGTCAGTGCGCCAGACAACAACAGCACCACCCTTGTCAGCGGGTTTGATGACAATGTCAGGGTTGGACCTGAGAGAATGGAGTGCAGTAAGTTCAGAGAGAGACAGGTTAGAATGGGTGAGAGGAGCAGAGAAATTGAGACGACTAATGTCGCGCCGACAGTTCTCAATGAAAAGATCGAGAGAAGGTAAGAATCCAGAGGGAGGGGTCCAGGTGGAGGGAGAATATTGAAGATGGGTAAAAGGATCCGTTGAACTGGGAGAGGACTCCTGCCCAAAGAAGTGAGCCCGGAGACGAAGACGGCGGAAGAAGAGTTCAGTATCATGCCGAGCCCGAAATTCATTGAGGTGAGGGCGTAAGGGTATGAAACTAAGTCCTTTGCTGAGCACTGAACGTTCAGCATCGGAGAGGGGAAGGTCAGGGGGTATAGTGAATACACGGCTGGGGTTGGGATTGGAAGATGGGGTGGGGACGGAGGGACAGGCAGGGGTGGTGGGTCCTAGAGGGGTGTTGGTGTCGATGAGTTGTTGGAGCTTGCGTTCCTTAGCACTTGAGAGAAAGAGAAAAAGCCTTCCAGACTGAATATTGAATTCAACAACTTTAGGTCGTGAGTCCCCTCCCCCATCCCCACCCCCTTTCTGTTTCCCCCTTCTTTTTTTTTTCCCAATAAATTATAAAGATTTTCCTTTTCCCACCTATTTCCATTATATAAAATAAAAAAAAACCCACTAGAGCTATACCTTGAGTGCCCTACCATCCATTCTTAATTAGCACATTCGTTTAGATAATATCACCAACTTTAACTTTAACACCTATGTGTTCTATTGTACTATTGTTGTCCAGCATGATGCCACTACCAAACACATCTTCCCTTCACCCCCCTTATCGGCATTCCGTAGGGATCGCTCCCTCCGGGACACCCTGGTCCACTCCTCCATCACCCCCTACTCCTCAACCCCCTCCTATGGCACAACCCCTTGCCCACGCAAAAGATGCAACACCTGCCCCTTCACTTCCTCTCTCCTCACCGTCCAAGGACCCAAACACTCCTTTCAAGTGAAGCAGCATTTCACTTGCATTTCCCCCAACTTAGTCTACTGCATTCGTTGCTCCCAATGTGGTCTCCTCTACATTGGAGAGACCAAACGTAAACTGGGCGACCGCTTTGCAGAACACCTGCGGTCTGTCCGCAAGAATGACCCAAACCTCCCTGTCGCTTGCCATTTTAACACTCCACCCTGCTCTCTTGCCCACATGTCTGTCCTTGGCTTGCTGCATTGTTCCAGTGAAGCCCAACGCAAACTGGAGGAACAACACCTCATCTTCCGACTAGGGACTTTACAGCCTTCCGGACTGAATATTGAATTCAACAACTTTAGGTCGTGAGTCCCCTCCCCCATCCCCACCCCCTTTCTGTTACCCCCTTTTTTTTTTTTTTTCCCAATAAATTATAAAGATTTTCCTTTTCCCACCTATTTCCATTATATAAAATATAAAAAAAAAAAAAAAAAACCCACTAGAGCTATACCTTGAGTGCCCTACCATCCATTCTTAATTAGCACATTCGTTTAGATAATATCACCAACTTTAACTTTAACACCTATGTGTTCTATTGTACTATTGTTGTTGACATCTTTTGATGATCTGCTTCTATCACTGCTTGTTTGTCGCTACAACCACACCAACCCCCTCCACCTCTCTGTCTCTCTATCTCTCCGCCCCCCACACACACACCTTAAACCAGCTTATATTTCAGCTCTTTCCTGGACTCGAACTCAAGTTCTGTCGAAGGGTCATGAGGACTCGAAACGTCAACTCTTTTCTTCTCCGCCGATGCTGCCAGACCTGCTGAGTTTTTCCAGGTAATTCTGTTTTTGTTTTTTCATCTTTTGATGATCTGCTTCTATCACTGCTTGTTTGTCGCTACAACCACACCAACCCCCTCCACCTCTCTGTCTCTCTATCTCTCCGCCCCCCACACACACACCTTAAACCAGCTTATATTTCAGCTCTTTCCTGGACTCGAACTCAAGTTCTGTCGAAGGGTCATGAGGACTCGAAACGTCAACTCTTTTCTTCTCCGCCAATGCTGCCAGACCTGCTGAGTTTTTCCAGGTAATTCTGTTTTTGTTTTGAGTTTCTTACAACAGTTGGCAATGGTTTCATAGCCATCATCAGACTTTTAATTCCAGATTTTTATTGAATTCAAATTTCACCATCGGCCATTGTAGGATTCAAACCCAGGTCCCCAGAGCACTATCCCTGGGTCTCTGGATGAATAGTCTAGTGACAATACTGCTATGCCATGCCTCCCCCTCAGGGCAAGAAAGCCTAGAGAATAGTGGCCTAGCAGAGCCCTGAGCATTGGGTAAGGCGCAGCTGGTGGCTTGACTGAGCCGGATATCTGCATCTTACTTGTATCCATTCACCTCAGCAAGTATGTAGTATTCTTCACAAGTTTAGGTTGTACTCTCAGGATTTCCATCTCCTACTGTCCAGCTTCTCAGTGTCATGCTGACTCATGTCACTTTTCACTTTCCTCCACGTATTTTTCAACAGAAGTGCTCCTGCAGGAGACGCCTCTCCTTCCAACTCACCAGCATGGGCTAGATAATGAGTTAGCGATGTCTGCATTTGGTGAAACAACCAGCACCAGAAAGTAGCAGCATATACTTGTAGCATGAGCAAGCTAGGAGAGAGCTCATCAGAGGGCAAAATTCACTCCTGGCTCCACTGAGCAAGGTAGAAATAAACACTCCAGGGAAGAGAAAAGCTCATTGTCTTTTAAAAGGTATAGAATAATCTGAGAAGGACTTTCAGCACTATGACTGAAAATATGGAGGGTTGTGCTTCCAGCCAGTGTGGTTTCACTGTGCAATGTGACCACGTTCTACAATCTAGCCATGGAGAATGTGGTCACCTCCAGGGCTTCTGGAGCTGGGTTTTCACAGAGGTAGCTTTGGTGGAAGAACAATGGCTGCCTTGCAGATTCTGGGATCCAGTGTTGAGAGACTGCTGTCCCATCTTGGACTGACTGGTGGACCAAACAAGATAGGGGCTTCCATCTTCTGTAGCTTGCTGTCCAGGAACTTGGTAATAATCCTTTGGTCAAATGATAAGCCCCAGTCCCCATGTCATCTGCTTCTTCATCAACCTCCTCAACCAACTCTGGGCTTTGTGCCCTCAAGCCAGCTGGACCAGTCCGTCCCGAGGTTAAGCAATCTGTGGTCAGATCTTTGCAGACTTGGGCACTGACAAATCACTGATCAATAGCAGCCGGAGTGTCCAAACTTAAGGAAAAACAGCCTTCCAGCAGCTCTCTTGAAGCCACTAGAGGAGCATTTCAAAGGAGTAGGGAATCTTATTAGGAGAAGGCGCCACAGATTGACATTTGGGTTAGAAATAAATATAAAGCATTTATTATATTTACCATTAACTGAATCACCTTTATTACATTTGACATAGAGTTTGCAGTGTGGCTTAACAGCAGCCTATGACTCTGAATTGTCGATATGTCACTGCCATAGAAGTTGCCTGAATGGCTTGAAAGTTCTTTCATGCATCCATCATCTCAAAAATTCAATGCATCTACCAATGGGGCACCACGGCTGCAGTGTGTAGCACCACAACAACTTGCCAAGGCTTCTTCCAAAGCACCTTCCAGGTTATGATCTCTTATGATCTCTGTCACTTCGAAGTATAAGGGCACCATGGGAATACCACCAGCTGAAGTTTCCTTTCAAGTCATGCACCATTTTGACTTGGAAATATTTTATTGACCTTCATCATTGCTGAGTCAAAATCTTGGAACTCTCTACCTAACAGCATTGTGGGTGTACCTACATCACATGGACTGCAGTGGCTCAGGGAGGCATCTCATTGCCACTTTCTCAAGGGAAATTAATGATAAAATAGATGCTGGCTTTGTCAGTGACGCCCACACCCCATGAATGAATAAGACAAAGCAATTGTTAATATAATTTGCTTGTGACATGGCTTTGATATTCAGCTATTAAAATAGTGTGCATGTCTGTCTATTTGTAGATTATTACTTAATACCTGCAAAGTTAATGGATTTATAATTCTGCGTGTTTCTGTATCATTCAGTCTGGTGAACAATCATTAAGATCAGCAAAGCTGTCCATAAGTGACTTTGTTTATGAGTTTAGTTTTAACTTATTCTCAAACAGTTTCAGTACTTATTGGTTGCCAAAGGCTTTTCTTTGTCGCCTCCATTAACTAATAATCTCATTGTTGAAACTTGGTTACTTGATGAGTTAGTTGCTTTTGTTGGCCAATTTCAATAGCGGAAGAAGACACAAAAAGTGATAAGCTGAAGTAAGACAGAGGAACGGGGAATCAAGGAGGCAAACACCCTACAGGAAACTGAACTACGAACCAATAATTTTAAGATGAACAGGTAAGAGATGGCCACAGGGTAGGGGGCCAGGAAGCTGGAGACTGACACAGTAAGATATCATGCAACTTCCAGCCATCGACTAGTGACAGCCAAATATAGGCAAATACTTGACTAATTTCTTGACATCACAAAATAACATTTTCATCTGTCATTAGCTTTTGGTACTTAATCAAGTATTTGCCTATATATTAGCAACTCACAACTGGGCATCCATGAGGCACTGTGGGCCATCAGCAGCAGGAAAATTGTCTGCAACTGCAACCTGTAATCTTGTAGCCCAGTATATCCCCCACTCTACCATTACCATCAAGCCAAGGAATCAACCCTGGTTCAATGAAGAGTGCAGGAGGGCATGCCAGGAATAGCACAAGGCATACCTAAAAATGAGGTGTCAACCTGGTGAAGCCACAACACAGGACTACTTGCATTCCCAATAGTGGAAGCAGCATGTGATAGAGCTAAGTGATCCCACAAAAATGAATCAAACCTAAGCTCTGCAGTCTTGCCACTCGAGTCGTGATAGGTGGTGGTCAGTTAAACAACTCACAGAAGGAGGAGACTCCACAAGTATCCTCATCCTCAGTAATGGGGGAGCACAACACATCAATGCAAAAGACAAGGGTAAAACATTTGCAGCCATCTTCAGCCAGAAGTGTGGAGTGGATGATCCATTTTGACTTCCTCCTGAGGTTCTCAACATCACAGATGCCAGTCTTCAGCCAATTTGATTCACTCCAGGTGATATCAAGAAACAGCTGAAAGCATGGGATACTGCAAAGGCTATGGGCCCTGACAACATTGCAGCAATAATATTGAAGACTTGTGCCCCAGAACTAGCCCCTGCACCTCCCCCTGAGCCAAGCTGGTCCACTACAACTACACCACTGGCATATACCCAGCAATGTGGAAAATTGCCCAGGTATGTCCTGTCCATAAAATGTAGGACAAATCCAACCCAATTAATTATTGCCCCATCAGTCTACTCTCGATCATCAGCAAAATGATGGAAAGTGTCACCGACAGTGCTATCAAACAGCACTTACTCAGCAATAACCTGCTCACTGATGGTCAGTTGAGAATCTGCCAGGATCAATCAGCTCCTGACCTCATTACAGTCTTAATCCAAACATGGATAAAAAAGCTAAACTCAAGAGATGAGGTTAGAGTGAATTCCCTTGACACCAAGGCAGAATTTGACCGAGTGTGGCATCAAGGAGCCCTAGGAAAACTAGAGCCAATAGGAATCAGGGGAAAACTCTTTGCTGGTTGAAGTCAAATCAAACACAAAAGAAGATGTTTGTGGTTGTTGGTGGTCAATCACCTCAGTCCCGGGACATTGCTGCAGGAGTTCCTCAGGGTAGTGCCCTAGGCCTAAATATCTTCAGCTTTCTCATCAATGACCCTCCCTCCATTATAAGGTCACTGATGATTGCACAATGTTCAGCACCATTTGCGATCCTCAGATACTCAGATACTGAAGCAGACCGTGCCCATATGCAACAAGGCCTGGGAAATATTCAGACTTGGGCTGATAAGTGGCAAGTAACATTTGCAACACACAAGTGCCAGGCAATGACCATCTCCAACAAGAGAGAACATAACCATCACCCCTTGACAATCAATGGCATTACCACCGCTGAATCCCCCCCCTATCAACATCCTGGGGTGTATCAATGACCAGAAACTGAACTGGACTAGCCATATAAATACTGTGGCTACAAGAGCAGGTCAAAGGCTGGGAATTCTGCAGAGAGTAACTCACTTCCTGACTCCCTTGTTCTCTCTTGTTGGAGATGGTCATTGCCTGGCACTTGTGTGTTGCAAATGTTACTTGCCACTTATCAGCCCAAGTCTGAATATTTCCCAGGCCTTGTTGCATATGGGCACGGTCTGCTTCAGTATCTGAGTATCTGAGGATCGCAAATGGTGCTGAACATTGTGCAATCATCAGTGACCTTATAATGGAGGGAGGGTCATTGATGAGAAAGCTGAAGATATTTAGGCCTAGGGCACTACCCTGAGGAACTTCCTGCCCAGCAACTACAAGGCAAAAACCAGGTGTGTGCTGGAATACTCTCCATTTGCCTAGATGAGTGTGACTCCAACAACACTCAAAGAAGCTCGACACCATCCAGGACAAAGCAACCTGCTTAATTTTGCTTAATTTTACCATCTCTACCTAAGAACTCACTTAGAACTGGCTGGAGAGTGGCTGCAATGCCTGTTGTGGTGCAGCATGGTGAGTAGCCACGAGACTGTGCAACCGACTGAGTTGAATTCCTGGCCCGTTCATTTTTAAATCACCCTCCACCACCCATAGCAGTGCTGAATGCTAAAGTGTAATTGAGGGAAAACAGTTCATGGCATGCATTCCTATCATTTGTGTCTAATTATTTGCCCATGCTACTTCCAGCAGAGATAGTCCCTTTTAAATTTCAGTTCAATTCTGCTGAAGTAATGTTAGGCAGATGGTGGAGCTCAAACAGATAATCTTGTTTCCGGAATCCAAACATATGTAGTTATTACCATTTTAAAAAAAGAATCAATTATTTGCTATTCTGTCACACAGAGAGAAGTAGTTATGTGACAGTTACCTTTCATTAAATGTTAAGGCTATGTTCTTCTCCTCAGATGGAAAATTCCCAGATTATAGAAAGTTTGCTGTTCAAATTAGCAGCACTCAACTTGAATGTGTAGCTGTAATGTCTTTACAAATTCAGTTAGATTGAATTCTCATGCACATACCTGCACACTCATACATGCACAAGTACACTATAAAATTGCATTATATTGCATGGATTTACTTAGAATTTACAGCACAGGAACAGGTCATTTAGTTCAACAGATCTATGCTGGCTTTTGCTTGACATAGCCTCCTCCTTGTTGACTTAATATAGCCCTATCAGTTATACGATGGGCCGAATCTTCCAAATAGTGGCAATCGCTATAGGGTTGCCACTTGGCTCCTATTTAATTACCATGCACCGGAGCTCCAGGTTTTCCACGTGGACTTCCGAAACGGGCCTCCTGAGAAATCTGCTCCTGGAGTCCTTCCCTCGTAGTGCAGGAGTGTTGGGGGAAACCAAACCACACCTCATTTTTACAGCACTAGCTGCTGTATTCTGGTAAGTTCAAATGTCCCAAAGCCACTTTGACAAACTAGGAGAGAAGTTAAGTGTGTAAGGTAAATGGGTGAGGGGGTAGGATGACAGGTGGGTGGGTCAGGGATTAGGTTAGGTCAGGGGTCGGGGGTGTTAGGCAGGTGCAGGTAGCTGAGGGAGATAGGTGTGTTAGGAGAGTAGTCATGGGATGGGACAGTAATGGAGGGGTATGGGAGTTAGTTAGGAATAGGGTGATAGTTGAGTTGGGCAGTCGAGAGTACAGTCGGGGAGTGGGCAGTAGTCAGGGGTTAGTCATGGGGTGGGTGCTAGTTGAGGGTATAGTTGGGGGATTGAGGGTAGCCGGGTGACCGGGAGGATAGTTGGGTGGCCGGGGGGTGGGGGGGTGGTGGGGGGTGTTAGTTGGGGGATCAGGAGAATCGGAGGATCATTGGGGGTAATTTGTGGGTGCGGGGATGGTTGAGTTGGAGGTAGACAGGGGATCAAGAGAGTTAGTTGGGGTTGCCGGGGTGGTAGCTGGGGATCTAGTGAGGAGTTGGGGGCTCAGCAGTAACACAAGAATTAGAACTTGTTTTAAACCTTCTAACTTTTCCTGGATAACTATTCTGCTATGTAAGTAAGTATCCATCCAAAGTCTTTGACTTTAATTCAGAGTTTCTGAGGATTCCAGATGCAGGGAATTGCCCAATGGAAGTTGAAACTTCCTGGATAATTCCCGCAGAGTTCTTGCTTTGGGATTTCAAGGGGGTCCCCAGAGTATCTTTGGGGGTGCCTCTGGGGTATGACCATTTGGAGGCCGGAAGACCTGGGCCAATATATACTTCATTAAGATATTATGAAAACATACAGAGCAGGGAGTAACCCACCAGTGTATCTTTATTGCTGTCATTGGCTTTGTCAGTGAATATATTTGTATTATATTCTTACTATATTGTCTTAGAATGTGGGAAAATATCTTTGGAGAGTGCCTGAATTACTTGCCATGTTGAAGGAGGGTGGGAAAGATGCTGTGGCAGGGACTAATTAGGCAATAAATAAGATTGAAAAGGTTGTATCCGTTGTATGGAAATACATTACTTATGGAAGACTAAAAGAATGAATGTATGAGTGAAGTGTTTGCCCAATGCAGGATGTCAGACAGCACAACTAGCATAAAGAGAGAGACACTGGGTAAGGCTTTACTTGGGCAACATCTTACAGATGGGAGAGAATAAAGTTTATTTACTGAGCCACAGTGATTTCATGCAAATGGGTGCTTGTGGTAATTAAGATAACAAAAAATGTGGCTGATCAATCCAAATATGACTAGTAATCTGAAATAAGGATATGGAACTGAAGCAGGAAGTGGGATTGTCAAATTCTATTGCTAAGTTATTAATTAGTCAAACAATGTTTTGAAGTGTCAGCTCAATTAAATAAATCAGCAATGAGCAAGAAAAATCATTATGAACTAAAGTAGGCATTCCTCCATTTCCCCTCAGAACAGAAGTTTTACTCCCCACTTAACCATATGATCTGAAATGTGCCCAACACTACAAAATGTGATTGTGATTTAGAGTGAAATGTCTTTTTGATGTTCCATGTTGAAATGCATATATCTTGTAACAAATAACCACACCCTATATAACAATGGCCACTTGCACAGTTTAAGATCCAAAGCAGCTTGTACACCAGATTAAAACCCGACCCCACCCACCCACCTCTCCTGCCACAAAAGGGGTAGGCATTTTGGCACAGATTTTCACTCCTGGGTCGAGTGCGCAGAGACAGGAGAGTTCTCGAATCTGCAAACTCCACCTTTAAAAATGGTAGCATGCAGTTCTGACTTTCGTTCCGGGGGTGGGGGGCAGGCTGTATTAAAAGTCAGGCTTGCTGCCCCTGAAACGAGCACTGAGGCTGCTGGGTGTGGAGGTAGGCTGGGTGGAAGGCCTGCCTCTGTGCTCCAGCACTTTGTTGAATTCAATTAAAAAAAAGTTAAAACAAATAACAGCCCTCACTCCCTCACCCATCCACCCCTCATAACCTAACTATGCCAACCTATGCCACCTACTGCCTCCCACCCACCCCCTGTCACTCATATCCCCATGCTAACAAATGCTCCTCAACCCAATCCCATGGCCTGTCATAGCCCCCATGCCAACCCATGCCCCTCTATCCAACCCCATGATCCCCTCATATCCCTTATGCCCCTCACATCCCCATGGTCCTTTGTAGCCCCTATGCCAACTTAATGCCAACTCATGCTAATCCATGCCCCCCACCCACCACCATTTCCCCTTGCCCCCTCTATGCCAACCACCATAGTACCCGCCATGGGCAAACCTCAGGGAAATACTGACATTTAAATTATGTATCTATTGATGATGTCACTAATGTAAACAAACCTATGCTCTCATTGATTAAAAAACCATCAATATGTAGCAATTCCTTCAATTAATCTCTTATAAAACAAACATTTTATTCTATCACTACTTGGAGCTGTCAATCAAACTGTTCACTTAACAGGCACCCCACTGTGATAATGTTAATTTGTGAAATTAGTAATTGCAGCACAAATCCTATAATGATAACCCTTAGGCTTATGTCAACGGGCAGAATGAAAGATCAAGCACTGATTTTTTTGAACTCCAGTCTGTTTTTAAATTTAAGGCCTGGCAGAGTTACATCTATTGAAAGCTTTGACAGTTCCAATGCGTTTTGACAGTTCTTTGACAGCTTGGCAGTTCTTTGACAGTTTGACAACTCTTTGACAATTTAGCAGCTCTTTGAATGCTTTGACAGTTCCAAAGAGTTTATGCACTTTTTACACGCAAACATGTTTATTTTTAACAATCTCAAAGGGTGTATTACCTCTCCCAAAGGTTGTCTCACCTCTTCCAAAGTTGTACCGGCACCATATCCAAAGGGATACCTTACCTCTCCAAAGAGGTACCGCTGACTAACCAAATGAATGCACTAAGTTCAGACAAGCTCTTACTTGGTCTAATTTGTACCTGCTGGGTTTCACAGTCTTGGCCTACCAAGATTCCACTTCAGTGGAGGTAGCTGATGAGTTAAGTGGCTAGCTGCCTCCATAAAACGCATGTGCAAGAACCCTTGACCCCAGTCCCACCCCCTGGGAAATAGGAAATGCCATATCCAGGGCGGGTTTTAGGATTTTTGGTCAGAGCCTCTCTGTCATGGCGACCATATGGACCTTTATCTAAATTATTTAAAATTGAAGTGCACCGGATTAAATTACCTTGAAAATTCAAAACAGGCAGTATCAGTAATTAAATATATTATACTTGACTTTGCATTTTGCAGTGCAGCCATGGATGAGTGGAAGAGATAATCCTTTTGCCACAGTTCCTTAATCTTCATATGTATTAGGGATAATTCTCTTTACTCTTTTTAGAATCAGATTTTCAGTTGGAAAGATATTACATTTTGGTTTCATTTACCTTAGACTGGTTATTTCTATTCATTATAAGAACGATTTGTATGAACACCTTCTGAGCACTGGCTTGAGAAGATTGTTGTTAAGTCAATGCGTGAGGAATACTGAATATTGTTTCAAGTTACTGTAAGCCATTGAAATTGCTAACGTTTTTACTTCAAACATAAGATCAACAGAAGCAATTACTTAGAAATAATTCTGTCAAATCTTGCAATAGGCAGTTACAAGTGTTCTGACATTTTGCAGTTAATTCTGTGGACAGGATAAGCAGCTGTTGTATTAGACACTCAAGATCTGACCTCGCCACTGCAAAATTGTGATTTTACAAATAGAGCAATGCTGAGCATAGAATGGAAAGCCAAAAATAGATGATTGCATTATACTAGTGGATTTATGACATTAGTTGTGGTAAATCAGAAGATTTAATTTTTAAATTATAAATTACTCTTTGCCCCGCTCCCAAATAGCACCAAAAATGAGTGGAAAAGAAAGGAAGGATTGTATCTACATAGAGCCTTTCATGACCTTATAATGTCCCAACATGCCAACTGAGTAGATTTGAAAAGCAGTTATTGTGAAGTTGGAAACGTGGAAGTCAAAGTGCCCACAAACAGCAATAAGTTAATGGCCAGATAATCCATTGCTTGATATTAGAGGAGTAAATATTAGCCAAAACAATGTTGAGGTGGTATTTTATAATGGCAGAGGAATCAAGACAGGAGGTGGGGGCGGAACTGGAGAGAGAGAGTGCAGGTTATAAAGTGGGGGTATAGCAGAGGTTTTAAAAGTGTCCATAGTGCGGGTTTTCATTCAGCTATTTTTGGCGACTAAACTCAAATTAGGGCAATGAATGTTCCTATTGAAATTCTGCTTTATTTGTGTTATTTGGAAGAGAAGAAGGAGGATCATGATGATGCCAAACATGTCATTACACCAGAGGGGAACTTAATGCCATGCAGTCAGTGTGGAGGCTTCTAATTTTGGTGCAATTGCTGGCATAACCAAACAAGCTACGACATGCAGACACTGCTGCTGAGTGGTGCCATTTATGTTAAAGGCTCCCTTTTGCCATGGAGCCTGAGATGCTTGCCTCAAGAACTGGAGACCATCTACAGTGAATGGTATCATCCTCTTTTAGCACACATTGCTCCCACAAGATCTCCAGGGCCCCATCAGTTGCTACTTCCATAGCTTGCTATTGACCTTTCTTCTAGTTGTATTGCTTCTGTGATTATGTTAGCAATGAGCCTCCAACAGCACACAGTTTTCCACCCATAAGTGAATACTCTTCCAACGAGTTGCATTCCTGATGTCTGCTGCTTGCCCACAGTGTGTTGCTGAGGCTTAATCTGGAAACTAACAATTAGGCGTGTTCCTTTTTTTAATTCATTCATGGGATGTGAGTGTTGCTGGCAAGGCCACCATTTATTGCCCGCCCCCTAATAGCTCTTGAAAAATACTCTTGCCTTCTTGGACTGCTGCAGTGCATGTTGTTACAACTGAGATGGGAGGAGTGCATGAGCTATCAAGCCCACCACTCCGCAGACCATATCATTAATTTAAATGTTTAATTTTCTTACTGAAATGGCCAACTGTATACCTATTCTTCTAATATCCAGGAGAAAAGAGACTCTAACCAGGGTTCTTTCAAAAAACTCAGAATGATTAATATATTTCAAAACAAAACTTTTTAAACTTCTTTAAAACTTTAGGTGGTCTCCAGTTGCAAGTACTGGTTAACACACAATTGTAATCGGGAGGTATAGCTATGTATCTCTTCCTGAAGAATTCACCCAGCACATACACAGACAAGCAAATAGAGTCTCCTTGCAGCAATGGGCTTTGAAGAATGGGCATTATAAAATAAAGGATAAAGTCCACAGGGTCTCGAAGTTGTCGACCTGGACTTCCCTCATGTGAAAACAGGTCATTGGACCCGGTGAATGCCTGGAAGTTCTCACCAACTGGTCTCAGCTTTGCAGGTCCAAATGCAGACTAGTTACACTCAGATGACGGTTTTCTGGCTACAGGTGGGTAGCCACATACAATTTTAGACAAGGTGTAGAGAGGGGGAGCCAATTAGGGTAACCTTCCTTCCTCAGCTTATTCCCCAACAGGACTGCCTTCAAAACAAGCAGGTTCACAACTTAAGTTTTTTTCCCTATTATCTATGTTATTTCCAGCAAATTACCAACCTTCCTGTACAGTTTTTTTTCTCCATCAATTAAATAATCGCTGTTCAAAGCAACCAAATCTTCCTCAAGTACCATAAAGGTCAGGTGATTTTTGGAAGAGACCTACTTGCTGACAATTCCAAGGTGGATTTATGACCTTCTTTAAAAAAAAAATCCCAGTTTAGCATCCACATGCCCAGATCATGCCATTGTCCTTCCATTTTGTAAAATAAAAATTCAGTCTTGAGAGATATGATTCTAACAATGTGGTTCACTTGACTCCATTCATGGGATGAAGGGCTTATCTTATGAAGAAAGTTTGAACAGGATGAGCCTATACCCATTGGAGTTTTGAAGAATGACTGATGATCTTATTGAAACATATAAGATCCTGAGGGGACTTGACATGATAGATACCATAGATGTTTCCACTCATGGGGGAGGCTAGCTAGAGGACACAGTTTAAGAATAAGTGGTCTCTTTTCTAAGACTGAGATGAGAAGAAATCTTTTCTCTCAGAGGATAGTTATTATATGAAATTCTCTTCCCCAGAAAGCAGTGGAGGCTGGGTCAGTGAATTTATTCAAGGCAGAGTCAGTCAGATTTTTGATAGACAAGGGAGTCAAGGTTTATAGGGGGGCAGACAGGAAACTGGAGTTGAAATCACAACCAGACCAAGCATAATCTTATTGACTGGCAGAGCAGTCTCAACGGGACGAATGGCCTGCTCCTACTCCTAAGTCCTATGTTCCTATGTTGTGTAGGTACATCTGTGCTGTTAGGGAGATAAGTTTTGACAGAGACTCTACGTTAATTTTAAGGATTTGCTGCTTATAATGTCCAGCGTTTTATACCATGAAACATAGTTGGGGCAAACAATTTGTTGTAATGCAATATTTTACAAGATATCCTGTGACCTTCACCTCAGACCTCAACAGTCCTACTTACCAATGCAAATTTTAGTGAACAGTTGCTCTCTAACCACCTCCTTTGCTTTAAATTTGCGTGCCCTTCATCTGCTCAGTTCTCAGTTGAATCAGCCAATGAAGTGTGATTTTCAAGGTATGCAACTGCAGTGTAACTGATAGGAAAAGTTTTTAAAGTACCGATTGTTTATTGTCAATGGACAGAATTCGACTCATTTACCTTTGCAGCCATTTTTCACATTTCTGAACATTTTAGAGCTTGATCCTTAACCATGATGATCTAACTAACATGAAGAAAGTCATTACAATATCATTTTTATTTCAAAGCAAAATTGTAACAAAATTGAGCAGAAAATGGATGGTGGGAGACATGGATAAGATTTATTTCCCATGAGCGGATGGCTCTGATAACTCAAGCAATGAGAGTGAATTATAGTTAGTGCAATGCGTAGAATATTATTCATATTCTATAGATATTCATCATGTAGCCTTGTTAGTACTACCTATTAAAGCAAGATGTAAATACTAATTTGAGATACATCTTGGGTGGATCATAGAATGGTTCTAAATAAATCACTGTGAATCAGATCTTTCTCCTCAGGGTGCCATCTGATCCCTATTATAACAGAAGCTGCATGAAATGCGAACATTGACAGCAGGTCAGACAATTCTCATTAGCCGCTCAGTAATTATTAGATGTTGGAGTTTACTTAATTCTTTTAAGAAAATTATTTGATCATTATTATCATCATTGAATTAATATTCACTTCATCAATTCATTAACATGGCAGCTGAGTTACATTTGTCAACCAAATCAAACTTGGGAGAGCTTCCCACAGACTAGTCAAGTGTTAGAACCATATCTGCAAGGTATATTTTTTTTAAAAATTTGGAAGGATGTTGCATTATTTTGACACATGGAAGCTGACCTGGACTCTTTTTTTAAAAAGGTTATAAGTTCATCTTAGACTGGAGCAAGCATGCTTTTTCCAAGAAATCAGCTAAATGACCAGCATGGCAATTGTGTTGGAGATCTATTTGTCGAAATGAATCACAATCATTTTAACTGATGGGAAAAAAAAATCTTTTCAGATTTTACTGGCAATCACCTGATGGAAGAACTTTATGTCTTGAACTTGTTGTTTTGAACTCAGTTAGGAATAAACTAAGAAGGGGAAATGTTGCCCATCTCGCACTCCCCCTGCCTTGCTTAAAATACCATGTGGTTATTAGTATCCATCTAGAAATCCTCATCGCAGAGGAACTTGTTTGCATTTGGAAACCCGAGAGGCTGAGATGAGAAGGATTGATCTGGCTCTGTTTTCCTCCACATTGGAGCTCCATTGGTGAGAACCTCCAGATATCTACTGGGACTAGCAACCTGTCCTCACAGGAGCGCCAGATCGATAGATTCAAAACCCTGTGAACTTTATCCTTTTTATAAAATTTTTTCAACTGCCCATATATTTATACTTCCAGGTTACAAATTGTATGTTAACCAATTCTTGCAGCTTGTTTTAAAACAGAAGTTTCATTTTACAATAGATCAATCACTCTGAGTTTATTGAAAGAACCCTGATTAAAGTCTCTTTTATTCTGAGTCTAACAGCAGCGAAGTAATTGGCCATTTTGGTAAGTGAATTGAACATCCACACTAATGGTGTGACCTGTGGAATAGTGGGGCTAGATAAACTGTGTGTTCCTTCCTTCCCAGTCATAGCAGAAGCAACAGCTTAACATAGTCAAACTCGCCAAATCATACCATACAACTAATGTCCCATCACCATCACCATTGTGTTGTGTGCCATTATCACCATATTAAATGAATAGATTCAGTACAGATCCAACAGTTCAAAAGTGGAATTTCATGAGGCACTGTAAGCCTTCAACAGCAGCAGAATAGTATTCAAACACAATCAGTAACCTCATGGCCTGTCATATCCCTCACCCCACCATTACCATCAAGCCAGGAGATCAACCCTGGATTAATGAAGAGTGCAGGAGGGCATGCCAGGAGCAGCACCAGGCATACCTAAAAATGAGGTGTCAACCTGCTGAAGCTACAGCACAGGACTACATGTATGATATTCAGCGGAAGCAGCATGTGATAGAGCTAAGCGATTCAACAACCAATGGATCAGAACTAAGTTCTACAGTCCTGCCACATCCATTCTTGAATGGTGGTGAATAATTAAGCAACTAACTGGAGGAAGAGGCTTCACTAACATCCCCATTATCAATGATGGTGGAGCCCAGCACATCATTGCAAAAGACAAGGCCAAATCATTTGCAACCATTTTTAACTAGAAGTGCCGAGTATATGATCCATCTCTGCCTCTTGAGGTCTCCAGCATCACAGATGCCAGCTGTCAGCCAATTCAATTTACTCCAATTGATATCAAGAAATGGCTGAAGGTGCTGGGAACATCAAAGGCCGTAGGCCCTGACAATATTCTGGCAAGTACAAACTTGTGCGCTAGAACTAGCCGTCCCTCTAGCCCAGTTATTCCAGTACAGCTACAACCCTGCCATCTGCGTAATAATGTGGAAAATTGACCAGGTAATTCTGTCTACAATAAAAAGCAGGATAAATCCAACCTGGCCAATTACCGCTCCATATGTCTACTATCAATCATCAGCAACAGGATGGAAGGAGTTGACAGTGCCTGCATGGTCAACAGTGGCACTACAGATCCACTCTTGGCGATGGACAAGCAATACCTACACAGCAATAACCTGCTCACTGATGCTCAGTTTGGGTTGTGCCAGAGGAGTTTGGCTTCTGATCTCATTACAGCCTTGGTCCAAACCTCAAGAGGTGAAGTGACAGTGATTGCCCTTGAGATCAAGGCAACATTTGAGCGAGTGTGGCATCAAGGAGGCTCAATGAAATTTGAAGTCAACGAGAATCGGGGGGAAAACCCCACTGGTTGGGGCCAAACCTAGCACAAAGGAAGGTAGTTGTGGTTGTTGGCGGCCAATCATCTCATCCCCAAGATGTTGCTGCAGGCTTTCTTCAGGGTAGTGCCCTAGGCCCAATCATATTTGGCTGCTTCATCAATAACCTTCCAAAATAAGGTCAGGAGTGGGGATGGGGGTGTTTGCTGAAGATTGCACAGTGTTCAGTACCATTTGCAACTCCTCACATACGGCAGCAGTCCATGTCCAACTGCAGTAGCTTGGACTGATAAGTCGCAAGCAACATTCTTTTTTTATTTGTTTGTGGGACATGGTCATCGCTGGCTAGACCAGCATTTATTGCCCATCACTAATTTCCCTTGAGAAGGTGGTGGTAAGTTGCCTTCTTGAACTGCTTGTTGTAGGAGCATCCAAAGTGGTGTTAGTAAGGGAGTCCCAAGATTTTGACCCAGCGACAGCGGAGGAACTGAGACATGGGGAAGAATTTTCGGGTTGGCGAGCGGGGGCAGGGCCTGCTCACCGACACATAAAATGACGCGTGGTGACATCAGGCAGATGTCCCAGTGTCACCATGCGTCATTTAGATTTTCAGTTCGCTGGACACGCAACTGTCAAAGGCCCATTAAGGCCTGTTAAAAACTAATTGAACTAACAAAATGAGCTGCCCACCCAACCTTAAGGTTGGCGGCAGGCGAAGGGTCCGTGGGCAGGATGAGGTTTCATGAAGTGATTAAAAATTTTTTAAAAAATTAATTGACATGTCCCAACTCATGTGACACTGTCACATGAGGGGACATCTTTAAAAACTTTTTAATTTCTTTATTTAGATGTTTAAAACTTAAACTAGTCTCCCTGAGGGACCTCCGTGCCTCAAGGATATTTCTGTGCTCTTCCGCGCGCATGTACAAAAGAGCACAGGCCCCGACTCAGGGAATCCCCCCGCTCAGGGAGCGCTCAGCGCTTCCGGGTGTATGTCACGCTGGGTGGGCCTTAATTGGCCCACCCACGTAAAATGGCAGTGCAGACCCGATTGGGGCTGCCGATTGGGTTCGTGCCCACCCCCGCACAACCCCCACAATGGGGGGAAAATTCTGCCCATTGTTTCAAGTCAGGATGGTAAGTGACTTGGAATTGAACTTGCAGGTCATGGTGTTCCTATGTATCTGCTGCTCTTGTCCTACGTGACAGAGGTCATGGGATCGAAAGCTGCTGCTGAAGGAGCCTTGGTGAGTTGCTGCAATGCGCCTTGTAGATGGTGCACTCTGCTGCTATTGTGCATTGATGGTGGAGGAATTGAATATTTAAGATGTTGGATGGGGTACCAGTCAAGTGGGTAGTTTTATCCTGGATGGTGTCGAGCTTTTTGAGTGTTGTTGGAGGATTTGTACGTTGTTGATGGTGGACAGGCTTTGGGGAGTTAGGAGGTGAACCGTCCTCTGCAGAATTCCCAGCCCCTGACCTGACCTAGTAGCCACAGTATTTATATGGTGTTATGACAGAGCAGTTGATAAAGATGAGTTATTTAAAAATCCCAGAGGGAAACTTTAAACAACTGTCCTAACCTATATTTTAAGTGGTATGTTTGGTGGCAGCTCTAAATTCAGGAATCAGACCGCCAGTTCTTGAGAGTTTTTTATATCAAACTACATGAGACATTTATTAATTTACACAAGTTAAATATATGCACATGGCTACAAATTACTACTATCATAACTTTTAACAAATTCCCAAACTAATCTCCATTAAGGCAACAGCAACCCATAGACTTTAAGCAGACACCAGGCAAAGCATTTTCACTCTACAAGTTCAAAATGAGGTTCTTTTTACTTTGGTTCTTTTGCAGACACAGTGGTAGGCTTACAGGCTTTGATCTTACATTGCCTCTGCCCTGCACAAATGAAACTGCCAGCACATCTCACTGAATGTAAATTCTCACTGTATCACCAGCCCGTTTGAACACCACCTCTTCTAACAATAAAGCCCCTTTCATAACATCAATTTTATTAGTAATATAAACATTGCTTGATCTCTACTAGCTAGGGGCCAGATTTCACCCCCTTCTTGAATGCTTTATTCAACAAACTGCAAATGCACTCTACCTCTCATACATCTCAAAGCTGGTATACATCAAAGCACCCAGACTAACTGGCTTTAGTCCAATTAAGACACGCCCACAGACTAAACCTCTATTAAAAAAAAGAATTTCCAATAATATACATTAATAGCTTCACGACAATGGTTGGCCTAGTTCAGTTTTTGTCAATGGTAACCCCCAGGAGGCTGACAGTACAGGATTCAGTGATGGTAATGCCATTGAATGTCAAGGGGAGATAGTTAGATTATCTCTTGTTGGAGATGTTCATTGCCTGGCACTTGTGTGGCATGAATGTTACTTGCCACTTATCAGCACAAGCCTGAATGTTGTCCAAGTCTTGCTGCATATGGACATGGAGTGCTTCCACGTCTGAGGAGTCATGAATGGTGCTGAACATTGTGCAATCATCAGTGAACATCCCCACTTCTGACCTTATGATGGAAGATCATTGATGAAACAGATGAAGATGGCTGGACCTAGGACACTACCCTGAGGAACTCCTGTAGTGATATCCCGGGACAGAGATGATTGACCTGCAACATCCACAACCATCTTCCTTTGTGCTAAGTACGACTCCAACCAGTGGAGAGTTTTCCCCTCAATTCCCCTTGACTACAGTTTGGCTAGGGCTCCTTGATGCCACACTTGGTCAAATGCTGCCTGGATGTCAAGGGTAGTCACTCTCACCTCACCTCTTGATTTCAGCTCTTTTGTCCATGTACCAAGGCTGTAATGAGGTCAGGAGCTGAGTGGTCCTGACAGAATCCCACTTGAGTATCAGTGAGCAGGTTATTGCTAAGCAAGTGCTGCTGATGACCCCTTCCATCACTTTGCTGATGATTGAGAGTACACTGTGGAGTGGTAATTGCTGGGTTGGATTTGTCCTGCTTTTTGTGGACAGGACATTCCTGGATAATTTTCCACATTGCTGGTGGCATGCCAGTGTTGTAGCTTTACAGGAACAGCTTGGCTAGGGGTGTGGATAATTCTGGAGCACAAGTCTTCAGTACTGTTGCTGGAATGTTGTCAAAGCAGGACACATAGATTTTGCAGTATACTGTGCTTCAGCCATTTCTTGACATCACGTGGAGTGAATTGAATTGGCTGAAGAATGGCAATTGTAATACTGGGGACCTCGGAATGCGGCCAAGATGGATCATCCACTCAGCACTTCTGGCTGAAGATGCATGGTTGCAAATGCTTCAGCCTTGTCTTTTGCACTGATATGCTGAGCTCCTCCATCCTTGAAGATGGGGATAATTGGGATTCTGTCAGGACCAATCAGCTCCTGACCTCCTCCAGTTAGTTGTCATCCACCACCTTTCATGACTGGATGTGGCAGGACTGTAGACCTTAGATCTGATCCGTTGGTTGTGGGATCGCTTTGCTCTGCCTAATGGATGCTGCTTCCACTGTTCGGCATGTTAGTAGAGATTGTAGCTTCACCAGGTTGATACCTCATTTTTAGATATGCCTGGTGCTGTTGCTGGCATGTTCTCCTGCACTCTTTATTCACACCACAAAATTGCCAGGCAGTAGCCACCTGCAATAAGACAGAATTCAACCATGTCCCCTTGACATTCAATGGCATTACCATTGTTGAATCCACCACACTCAACACCTTGGGGTTACCATTGACTAGAAACATACTGGAGCAGCCATATAAACACTACGGCTACAAGGGCAGGTCAGAGGCTGGGAACTTTGAGTTGAGGAAGTCACCTCTTGACCACCCAAAGCATTTTCACCATCCACAAGACACAAGTCTGGAGTGTGATGGAATGCTTTCCACTTGCCTGGATGAGTGCAGCTTCATCAATGCTCAAGAAGCTCAGCACCATCCAAGACAAAGCAGCTTGCTTGATTGGCACCCCATCCACCACCTGGAACATTCACTCTCTCCACTAATGATGCACAGCGGCAGCAGTGTGTACATCTACACGATGCATTACAGCAACTTACCAAGCCTGCTTCCTTTGGACATTCCTAACTTGCAGCATCTACCATCTAGAAGGACAAGGGCAGCAGAAGCATGGGAACACCTCCACCTACAAGCTCCTATTTAAGTTACTCACCATTCTGATGTGGAACTATATTACTGCTCTTTGGATGTAGCTGGGCCAAAACCCTGGAAGTCCCCTCTGAACTGTACTGTGTGTGTGCGTACACTACATGAACTGCAACGGTTCAAGGAGGCGGCTCACCAACACCTTCTCACAGACAATTGGGGATGGGCAATAAATGCTGTCCTTGCCGGTGACGCTCACATTAATTAGGGGAATTAAAACAAAAATATTTCTTGGAATGTTATGGGTTGATTTGATCAAAGTTTTCCAGGATATTAAGGGCAACAGATAGGGTAGATTGAGAGAAGCTATTTCTTTTTGTAGGGTGAGTCTAGATCTAGCGGGCATTGACACAAATTTAGTGCCAGACCTTTCAGGAGTGAAATTAGGAAATAATTCTTCATGCAAAGGTTGGTAGAAATTTGGAACTCTATTCCATAGAGTGGCTGTTGATGCTGGATCAATTGCTAATTTAAAAACTGAGATTGATGGCTTTTTGTTAGCCACGGGTGTTAAGGAATATTGGGCAAAGCCAGGTAACTTTTTTGTTTGTATGACTGGGGAAACAGTTATAGTTTGATGTCGAGGTTATCAATCCAGATAATGGAGGAAGGACACAGGTCAGCCATGAGTTCATTAAGTTGTGGGACAGGCTCGAGGCACTAAATGTTCTACTCCTGTTTCTATGTTCCTATAATAATCAGCGATTGCACCATTACTTTCATCTAGGCTTCTGTCAGCTACCATTTAGAATATGGATTCTGAGCTAACTATAAACTGGGACGTGCCCAGATGCGATCTTAATGTAAACAGTAATATTGACTTTCTGTTACGGAAAATGTTCCATCACAGTGATTTTTTCCCTACTTGCATTGTTATTTATGCAATGTTTTTATTGGCAATAAAATGTTTACCACTCCATTATGTAACGGTACTGCTATTGTCGTGCAACTGATTGTGATTCCTCACATTATTTATGCTGGCTGGTGATATCAAAGGCACATATTCGGGGCAGTGCCAAATGCATTTGAAGTAGTATAATAGCTTTAATTATTTCATTTCGATGAAACTGGTGGAATAAAGACATGTCTACACTTGGCACTGATAGTAAGAATGCACTGAAAAATATGAAAGTGGAGACACACAGGTTATGTTAATGATAATGGTAGAGACAATTGTAATCAAAACATGCTTTATTCTTGGAGCCCATGAGAAAGACAAGGAGGGTCGAGGAACATGAGTAGTCTATTTAGCTTCGACTGTTTGCGAGCTTGGTGTCCTACTGGACCCTGAGTTCAGCTTCCAACCCCTATCTTCAACAGCACCAAGATCACAATTGCTTTAGATTCAAGGTTGTTATGGAAAGAGACAAGGAAGGGCCAGAAATCAAAGTTCTAAATTGGGGGAAGGCCGGTTTTAATAAGCTCAGATATGATTTGGCCAGAGCAGTGGGACTCATTCAAGAAGGAAATAGGGAGAGTACAGGGCCAACATATTCCAGTAAAGACAAAGGGTGGGACCAACAAATCCAGGGAACCCTGCATATTGAGGGATATACAGAATTGGATAAAGAGAAAAAGGGAGGTTTATGGCAGATACCGAAGGCTCAAAACAGTGGAAGCCCTAGAGGAGTATAGAATGTGTAGGGGGGAAACTTAAAAAGGAAATTAGGAGAGCGAAAAGGGAGCATGAAAAAACATTGGCAGGTAAAATAAAGGAAAATCCAAAGTTATTTTACAAGTACATTAAGAGTAAGAGGTAACTAGGGGAAGAGTAAGGCTCGTTAAGAACCAAAGAGGTAATTTGGGTGTGGAGCTGGAAGATATAGGTAGGGTTCTAAATGAATACTTTGTGTCAGTGTTCACAAGTGCGAGGGATGATGTGGGTATGGAAATCAGGCAGAAGGACTATGATATAATTAAAGAAATTAGCATAGAAAAGGAGGAGGTTCTAAGTGGCATGGCAGGCTTAAAAGTAGATAAATCTCCAGGCCTGGATGAAATGTATCCCAGACTGTTGAGTGAGGCAAGGGAGGAGATAGCAGGGGCGCTGGCAATAATTTTCAATACCTCTCTGGCCACAGGAGAGGTACCAGAGGACTGGAGGGCAGCCAATGTGATACTGTTATTCAAAAAGGGAGGAAGGAATAAAGCAGGGAACTACAGGCCAGTCAGTCTAACCTCAGTGGTGGGGAAAATATTGGAAGCAATTCTGAGGGATAGAATTAATCTACACTTGGAGAGGCAGGGATTAATCAAGGACAGTCAGCATGGTTTTGTTAAGGGGAGGTCATGTCTGACCAATTGATTGAATTTTTCGAAGAGGTGACTAGGTGTGTAGATGAGGGCAATGCATTTGACGGAGCCTACTTGGACTTCAGGAAGGCTTTTGATAAGGTCCCGCATTGGAGACTGATAACAAAAGTAAGGGCCCATGGGATCCAAGGCAATTTGGCAAATTGGATCCAGAATTGGCTGATTAGCAGGAAGCAGAGGGCAATGGTCGAGGGGTGTTTTTGTGATTGGATGCCTATGTCCAGTGGGTTCCACAGGGATCATTGTTGGGTCCCTTACTGTTTGTGGTATATATAAATGATTTAGACTTGAATGTAGGACAGCTGATCAGTAAGTCCGCGGATGACACAAAAATTGGTGGGGTGGTAAATAGTGAGGAGAAGAGCCTTAGATTACAGAAGGATATAGGTGGGCTGGTCAGATGGGTTGATCGGTGGCAAATGGAGTTTAATCCGGATAAGTGTGAGGTGATGCACTTGGGCAGGATAAACAAGGCATGGGAATACATGATGAATGGTAGGACCCTGGGAAGTACCGAGGATCAGAGGGACCTTGGTGTGCAAGCTAAGGTAGTGGGACAGATAGATAAGGTGATTAAGAAGGCATGTGGGATACTTGCCTTTATTAGCTGAGGCATAGAATATAAGAGCAGGAAGGTTATGCTGGAACTGTATAAAACACTGGTTAGGCCACAGCTAGAGTATTGCATGCAGTTCTGGAATCCATATTATAGGAAGGATATGATTGCACTAGAGAGAGTGCAGAGGAGATTTACTAGGATATTGCCTGGGCTGGAGAGTTTTAGCTATGAGGAGAGATTGGATAGACTGGGGTTATTTTCCCTGGAGCAGAGGAGATTGAGAGGGGACATGATTGAGGTATATAAAATTATGAGGGGCATAGATAGGATAGAGAGGAAGGAACCTTTCCCCTTAGTGGAAGGATCAATAGCCAGGGGGCATAGATTTAAGATAAGGGGCAGGAAGTTTAGAGGGAATGTGAGGAAGAATCCTTTCACCCAGAGGGTGGTGGGAATCTGGAACTCACTGCCTGAAAGGGTGGTAGAGGCAGAAACCCTCATAATATTTAAGAAGTGTTTGGATGTTCACGTGTGATGCCATGGCATCAAGGCTATGAGCCTACTGCTGGAAAATGGGATTAGAATAGTTAGGTGCTTGTTTGGCCAGTGCAGACTCAATGGACCGATGGGCCTTTTTCTGTTCTGTAGACTCTATGACTCTATGGATTTATCACCTACTTCCTGATAACCTACCCCAGTCTCAGCCCATCTGCTGATGAAACCCTCATTCATGCTTTTGTTACCTTCAGCTTTCACTCCATAAAACTCTCCTAGCCAACCTTCCACCTTCCACCCTTCAGAAGCTTGAACTCATCCAAACCTCTGCTACCCCTGTCCTAATTCGCAACAAGCCTCATTCACCCATCATCCGTTTCTTACTGACCACATTGGCTCCTGGTCCAGCAATGCCTCAAATGTAAATCCCTTCCTGGCCTCACCACTTCTGATATATCTAGTTGTGTTTAGCCTTATACTCCAAGAACTCTGTGTCATTTCAATTCTGGCTTTGTGCATCTGATTCCCTTCAATCCGTGCAATTTGTCTAACTACTAAGTTGCCGAATTTCCTCCCTAAACCTCTCTGCCTCGCTACCTCTGTCTTCTCCTTTCAGAGGCCTCCAGACCAGTCATTGCATCCAGTGTGCATGCTTTGTTCAGTGGCCTTCACATCTTGTGGGATTTCATGGAGAGAGTCATGGAAACCAGCTTCTGAGAGTGTTGAGATGTCATCTTTTAGGCCCTGCAGGGCCTAAATGTTAGCAACAGGTCTGCGCTACCTCTGAAAAGTGAGCTTTCAAATTCAGGACCCAGTTCTCTTCCCCAAAAAGCAGTGGAGCCTAGGCCTTTAAATTTATTCAAGGCTGACTTTGATAGATTTCTGTTAGGCAAGGGAGTCAACGGTTATGGAGGGCAGACAGGAAAGTGGAGTTGAGACCACAACCAGGTCAGCCATGGTCTTATTGAATGGTGGAGCAGGCCACAGGGCCAAATAGTTTACTCCTACTCCTATGCTCCCTCTGAGCTTGACACTGCTGACATCCCTGGTCTTTCATTAGTACCTGGAAAGAATTTCAGGAATAGGTTTGTGAATAGCTCAGAGAGATGCTGGGGAAAGTACTAAAGAGGAAAGTACTATATTTTGTGCTCATGTCCTGGACTGAGACTGGGCTCAAAGGCAAAAGTGTTACCACTCAGCTAAGTGCATGAGATGTGGGTATGATGGTAATTTTAGTCAAAGATTTGCTTGAAAAATGCTGGATAGATTTCCTTTCATCCATATGTCCAAATAGGAAGTTTTTGGGGCAGGAGAAAGTAATTTGAACCAACACAGCTGTGCTTATTGGCTCATTTCACCCTTAATTTTTCATCATATCCCTTTCTCCAGAAACATAGAAAATTGCCTCTTCCACCCAATTTCGTGATTTGTTTTGTTTGGGAAATGACTCCTCTAAAATTCACCTAGAATGTAACTTCCAACAGAAAATAACCCTTTTCTTTTAAAAATCAATTAGCTTCTCAAATCTCAAAAAGTGAAAGGAGGACATCAATAACTGGTACTTGTAGTAAATGTTCAGTAAGAAATTTATACTATTCTCTGTTCTAAGCCTTCTAATATTTTAGTGCTTTCTCTGTGCACTTTGATTCTCACACCCCATGTTGGACACTTCTCATGGTGGAAAGGGAATTACACCTGCAACTATGTTGTTGGTTTAACTCAATATGAACTCTAGTCCATTTCCCTAGTTTGGGCTTCTCTGGCATTGTGGGCAGACTTCTTATAGAACCATGTTAAGGAAGAAGAGGTCATTATTGGGCCCTCTTTGTCCATACAGTTAGGGGGGTTACTGCCATTGCCTCAGGATCTGCTACTGCTTTCTTCTAGTGGTCCCTGGGGCTGACAGAGATAGTAGCGGGAAATAGCGAAATGAGCCGTCTTTACGAGCCATGCCTTCTCTTTTGGTATTTACAGCTGGTGAGTGGAAAAGCACCAGCTAGTTATTGTCCGGCTGTGGGGATGTGAAGAGGAAAGTGAGCCTGGGGTAGGAATATAATGGAAGGTCTCACTGCCCGATTTTAGCCACAATTTATAACTGCTTTCTTATCTGACTTTGGGTGGGATAATGGAGCAAAGTTCAGTCCTTCATCCCGGGTAATTATACTCTTTCAACAACTTGTTATTCATTTCTAATCTGTCTTCAGGAATGAAGCTCCAAGTCTGTAGTTTACTAGTGCTTTTAATGGCTTTGTTATGTTTAGATTTGACTATATCAATTAAGCTCATTATGTGACTTCTCAAATGCTCAGTCCCTGTTTTATTGCACTCAGCAGATGCTCAGGTTCAGATCACACAGTTGATTCCACAGATCATATGGTTCTATGCCTTGAGAGCTCAAGTATACAGAAAACAATGAGGATAAAAACATTTGCTTCTGCCCTACCCTTTATGCCTTGACATTCTTTCATTCTCAGATCTGTCAGATTGGCTTAAAAATTTGAATAATTAAAGATTAACACCTCTCACTTTAATTTGCTGGCAGATTGAGGAGGCTAAAAATCCATACAGGATACGCCTCAAAAAATCCTCAGTGTACAGAACGAGCAGAATGGTCAATGCTACTGGTATAAATCTTGAACAGTTACAAGTAGAGTATAATTCCTCATGTTCCAATTGCATGTAAAAATAAAATGTAAAATATCCTTTAAATTCAAACCAAAATGTTTTCATCTTGTTCTCTTTCTTTCACAAATATATTGAATTCTCTATAAAGGTCTGAAGAAAGTAGGCACAAATATAAATGGGATTCATATGTTCTAGAAGCATATTTCTGGAATTCAATTTCCTTTTCCACTTCAGTGTAAACGTTGCACTTTTGTAATAACTTGCAGGCTATGTTCTCATCCTATTCATTACAGTCTCCTGTGGTTTTTAAGGCTGTCACTTCAGTGCAGTACTGAGGTGCTGCTGCACCATCGGAAATTCCATCGTTTGGATGAGATATTAAACTGCCCTGTCAGGTGGATGCAAAAGATCCCATGTTACTATTGTGAAGAGGAGTAGGGGAGTTATCCTTGGTAACTCACATATCCCTCAATCAACGTTGTTAAAACAGATCATCTGGTCGACTGTCACACTGTTATTGTGAGAGCTTGCTGCAAGCACATGGGTTGCCATGATTCTTGCATTAGAACAGTGACTTTGGGACGCCCTGTGGTCTTAAAAGGCACTATCTAACTGCAGGTCTTTGTTTTTTCTTAATTTTTTTGGCTTTATCAGATTCAAATCAAAGATTTTTTTTCCTTTTTTTTGGTTTTTGGTAAATCAAAGTTGAATTTAATCATTTTTGTGTGCATTCACATTATCTTGAAATGCAGTTAAGTAAGATGAGGGGTCGTTGCCCAATTGTGTTCATACATTAATCAAGTTATCATAGGGGCAGATATTGCTAGCTGTTGCCTAACAGAATGGAGGAAAAATCAAAAGACAGTCCTCATGGGGCATATTTCTTTGCCTCCTTAGGATCGGGCTCATAGGAATGCTGGTGGAGGCCTGGGAACCGATTGGCTCATCTCTCTTTTGGAGATGGTGTGTGGCTGAGAAGACGAGAAAATATTTTGAAAAGTGAGTTTCACCTAAAGAAAGGGTCAAACACAATTCGAGTTAAACTTTGTTCACTGGCACGCTGCTCAGTGTACCTTCAATTATTTCTGCTCAGCTTGTTGTAGCAACCTCACAGTTCAAACACAGCAAAGCAATTCATCTGTATTTTAGCACTTGAGCTTTCACCTTCAACATCTAACTCGCTGCCTTACTCTGTACTCTGAGCTATAAAAATCAATTTAGTCACAGCAGCTACAGTGGGAGCCGTGAACTAACAGACCAGTAATCAGCACTGTTGCCAGCATGAATTCAGATTTCCTTCCTTATATCAGAGGACAGGGTGTAAGCAAGTACAGTTTAACATTCCCTATACAAGCTTATACTCATCTTCTGGATCGCCCTGCTTACTGCAGAAATGGTGAGTAAAATCAAGAAGAAGAGAAGAAAGGATGGAGCTGAGGAAGAGACAGATACATTGCCACACTGCTGCAGCTATGTAGACTTGGCTGAATATAGTCAATTATAATGATGATCAAAACAGATGCTTTAGTAAAAATCTAAACAACTTCATAATCTGATGAAGCAGGGTAAAAACTGAAGGGTATATTTTCTCTGTCTGCCAATTTTAATAGGAAAGCTGGCCTGTTCATGAAGCAGAATACCTTTCTATGTGCTCTCAATTGCTCTTCTGGCACAATTAGTAAGTGGCGGGAAATGTGACCCCTCCTCCAGGTTGTAACCTTTTCTATGTTATTCTGAGGTTATGGGTATGCCCAATGCTAAGCGGAATTTCATTCATTAAAATAATCCACTCAGTATGTGAACCTGACTATGTGATGTCCATATTTTCCACGTATGGAGAAAAACCATGGGGTTTTCCCATATTTATACCTAGGTCATTTTGATTAGGTAATATATAGGCAGAATTTTTAAATACTTTATGGTGAGTTTTTGTACTGCTGACCTTAGCCAAGTGGACAATATTCATGACTGAACCCTGATTGTGAGTTAATGGGCCCCCTTTACTGGACCTATATCAAAATACTTTGCCTTAACATGCATCTAGTGCTTAAGCGGCTTCTTCTGCATAATCCACATTTTCCCTCCAAGAGAGGAACCTAAAGTGAATGGTTAAAGAATTATGTAAAGTCTGCTGCATCGATACAGGCCAACTGGTCTACACAGCCTTTATGCTTGACAAGAGTGTCCTCCCACCCTCTGCATCTAACCCTTTCAGTACATCCTTCTATTCCTTTCTCCCTAAAGTACTTTTTTAGTTTCTCCTCAAATGTATCTATGCCACTTACTTCAACTATCCCTTGATGTGGTGTGCTCTTTCCACACTTTGGTAAAGAGGTTCCTCCTGAGTTCCCTATTGGATTTATTAGTGACCATCTTTTACTTATGAAATCAAATTTTGGACTTTCCCATAGATGGAAATGTTTCCCCTATATCTGCTTTATCAACCCCATCCCCCTCCCACCCAGCCTTCTCTTACCTAGAGAAATGAGCTGCAAAGTGTTCAGACTTTGCTGATAAGTATGTTTCCTCAGTTCTAGTTTCATGTTTGTGAATCTTTGTGCACATTATCCAGTGTCATGTATAATATGGAGACCAGAACTGTGCAAGTGTAGTCTAATTAAGGTTTGATCCAAGTTTAACCTTAATTCTTGGCTTTTCGATTCTATCCCTCTACACTGAACCCCAGTGCTGATTTGCCTTTTTATAGCCTTATTAACCTGTGTTGCTACTTTTAGTGATTGCGTATCACTCTACCTCATTTAGACTCATTATCCAAGCAGTATGTGGCCTTTCTATTGTTCCTGCAAATTGCATCACCTCACTCTTACCCATATTGAAATTCATTTGCCAATTACACACCCATTCTCTAAATTTTAATAAAGCCCTCTTGTATTTTGTTTCATTCTTCCTTTGTGTTAGTACGTCTCAAATTTGGTGTAATCTACAAGTTTTGAAATTGTGCTCCCAATTTCCAAGTCTAAATCATTAATGTAAATTGCGAACAACAATAGGCCCAGTGCCAATCCCATTGGAACACCACTTTCCACCTTTTGCCAGTCTGAGTGGCTATTTTAGCGCCAACTCTCTGTTTTCTGTTTTGTAGCCAGCTTGCTATTTATTCTGTTAACTGTCCCCTGACTACATATATTTTGGTCCTAGCCACAAGTCCAATAATATGCTACTTCACTGAAAGTTTTTGAAAATACAAATATATTACATCTACAATACCCTTGTCTACTTTTTGTTACTTCTTCAATGTACGTGAAGCAAGATCTTTTTCTTAAAAACTGTACTGGCTACTCTTGATTATATTTTCAATTTCTAGATATTTTGCACCTGCATCTGTGAGCTAGGATACCATTATCTTTCCTACCACTGATGTTAAGCTAACTGGTCTACATTTCCTTGGACTTGTACTACCTCCCTTTTTAAATAAGATGGGAAGGCGCTAGAGCAGTGGTAATGTCACTAGACAAGCAATCCATTGGCCTAGGTTAATGCTCAGAGGACACTGGTTCAAATTCCACCACGGCAGTTGTAGACTGTCATAAGAACCCATAAGACCATAAGACATAGGAGCAGAAATTAGGTTATTCGGCCCATCGAGTCTGCTCCGCCATTCAATCATGGCCTATAAGTTTCTCAACCCCATTCTCCCGCCTTCTCCCTGTAACCTTTGATCCCCTTACCAATCAAGAACCTATCCATCTCGGTCTTAAATACACTCAGTGACCTGGCCTCCACAGCCCTCTGTGGCAATGAATTCCATAGATCCACCACTCTTTGGCTAAAGAAGTTTCTCCTCATCTCTGTTCTAAAAGGTATTCCCTTTACTCTGAGGCTGTGCCCTCGGGTCCTAGTCTCTCCTACTAATGGAAACATCTTCCCCATGTCCACTCTATCCAGGCCTTTCAGTATTCTGTAAGTTTCATTCAGATCCCCCTCATCTTTAGACCCAGAGTCCTCAAAAATTTTCATATGTTAAGCCTTTCATTCCTGGGATTGTTCTCGTGAACCTCCTCTTGACCCTCTCCAGGGCCAGCACATCCTTCCTGAGATACGGGGCCCAAAATTGCTCACAATATTCTAAATGTGGTCTGACCAAAGCCTTATAAAGCCTCAGCAGCATATCCCTGCTTTTATATTCTAGTCCTCTCAAAATAAATGCCAACATTGCATTTGTTCCTAACTACCGACTCAACCTGCAAGTTAACCTTAAGAGAATCCTGGACTAGGACTCCCAAGTCCCTTTGCACTTCAACATCTGGTTCACTAATGCCCTTTAGGGAAGAAAATCTGCAGGCCTACATGTGACTTCAGATCCACAACAATGCCCTCGGAGATGGCCTATGAAGCAGCTCAGTTGCATTAAACTGCTACGGAAAAGTCAAAAAGGAATGAAACCGGATGGACCACCCAACATCGATCCATATGTACTCGAAACCACAATGGCAAACCCAGCCCTGTAGACTCTGCAAAGTCCTCCTTACTAACATTTGGGGGCTTGTGCTAAAACTGGGAGAGCTGTCCCACAGACTAGTCAAGCAACAGCTTAATATAGTCATACTTACAGAATCATACCTTACAGAAAATGTCTCAGACACCACCATCACCATCCCTAGGTATGTCCTTTCACATTGATACCCAGAGGTGGTGGCAGAGCAGTGGTATACAATCTGAAAGGAGTTACCCTGGGAATCATTATCACTACACTAGAAGCACAAGGACAAAAGATGCATGGGAACACCACCACCTGCAAGTTACCCTCCAAGCTACCCACCTACCTGACTTGGAATTATATAGCTGTTCCTTCGTTGTCTCTAGGTCAAAATCCCTCCTTGACAACACTGTGGGTGTTTCTGCACCACATGGGCAAGAATGCAGCTCACCACCTGCTGTCCTTGTCCTTCTAGGTGGTAGAGATTACAGCTCACCTCTTTCTCAAGGGCAATTAGGGATGGGCAATAAACACTGCCATAGCCAGCGATGCCCACATCCCATGAAAGGACATATAACGAAAGAAACTAATAGTCTGTCAGCCTGGCACTACTTTTTTATTGAATTTCTATATAATTAATAGTTGTGGTGGATCATAGCCTAGCCCCTTTTTGAGGCAATCCCCGGTCAGGCTTAACTTTCAGCTATTCCAATTATAGGTTGGGAAACACAGATCATAAGGATGCTAAATGGGTTTGAATGACTGATCAATTTCTCCCTAAATGAAATGGGCCCTTTATGAGTATTACTGTCACCTAGAGGGCCTCTTTAAAAAGTTTCAGCCAAATTATAAAATCATGGATTTTATTTGTGTCCAGGTATAACTCCTCAGTAATGTGCCCCTACACCAAAGAGGGTACAGAGTTGGGTTCACAAGTTAGTGATAAGACAATGTGAGACAATATAAATTATAAACCATATTGATGCTCATTAAAGAATCACACACAATTCACAGTCAGGTGAAAACAATCAATCATGTTTATTAGTTTCTAGGAAAGGAGAAAAATATTTCTAGTAGAGAACCCTGTTTTTATTTCAATAAAATATTAGAACTAGGATATCCATCAATTATTAAAGTAGTATTTACCTTAATCACCAAGTGAAGATTACAGAGCTAGCGACTCTGTCCCAGTTAAGGAAAGAATTTTATTCGCTGAGCTCTGGCATCTTTACTGTGAGAGATGTTCAAGTGAGTTAAGCGAATGTGAAAATCTGATGCATGTTCTCACTACTTATAGTGTATTTTGGGCTGTATAACTAATTTCTTATGTATTGGTGCATTATCTTATTTGTAATTAGTTTCAACCCCTTTATGTTCCAAAAATGGTTTTGATCAGTTTATTCCTAAGTAGGTCTTTGATTCCAAGGAAATTTATATAATTGTTAAATTCCATATAAGGCTTGGCCTTTATTGATTCTAGGGGAGCCAAGCTGCATGGACTCATCGTGGTCAATTTTTCATTAGTCATGGTTCTGTGTTTTAAGATTATAATATTATAATGTCGCTCTTAGGTTGGGCTAGTTTGTAAAAATTCCAGTTGATTGCGGTCTAGGATTATCAGCAATAACTCACCTTATCAAATGCTACACTGTGCTGGCTTTCGTGACAGTTTTCAACAAAAATGTGTTACTCTGAAACTTTGGGAATCAGGGATTTTCTTATTGCTGTTTGGAAAGACAAGTCTCTACATGCAGGAACCTGAGGTCAGACATTGTGAACTGAATGTACCTCTCTTTTTGAAAAAATAAACCCTTTTAAATTATTTAAGCTCTTATTTATAGGAAAATATTTAAAAAAATTATTATAACTGCTCATTATGTCTGGATTTCTTTACATGGATTCCTTCACATACTGACTCTGCTATTTCTGCCCCAAATTATTTTAACTAAGACTGATACTATTCTAATTGCTGCTGCACCAATTTGACTTGAGGGAAACATTGGGGTCTAGAAATTTCTAGCACCTCCTGGTGGGAAATCATAATAGCCACCCTACCCTGGATATTTCAGGTCAAAAGGTTTTGCAACTGTACAGGACCTCATTCCTTTCTTTCTTTCCCTAGGCTTTTCTTTTTGGTCTTTTTGACCCCTCTTTTTATCCCCTCTCCACTCCCATGACTGTAGTTGGACATAGTGCTAACTGGTTACCATGGTAAGTGATGTGCTGCTTCTGTGGAACTAACAGGTAGCATGTAATTTACTGTACTTGAAAAGAAGAGCTTGCTTAACCAAGACATTTTTAAAAAATGATGGAAATGTGAAATGAAAACAGAAAACATTGCAAATACATCAGGACTCAAATAAAACCTGATACGTTGCTCCCTGTTGCAGATGCTAACTGATCCTCCATGCCCTTCCATTATTTCATGTTTTTATTGGTTTGCTTAACTAAATTGTCTATTTTTAAAGATAAACTAATTGTAGCTATCAGAACAAATATATCTTGCATACCATCCAAATCTTCGGGGGCAAGGAGAACTGGCAAGTGTAAAAGCAAAATGTGATACTGACATATCCTGTGAACAAGAATGAACCACTTAACCACCTAGTAAAGGACATATGCAGGAGGGTATTTGGTGTGGTGGTGATGTGGAAGCGGTGTTGGAGTCAGTACAGGGCTTAGCATAAGATTAGTAGTAATGAAACCAAGAGAGTCAAACAAAATAAATGCACAAACAGACACACCTGAGCATAAAGATAGCCATATATTGCCGTAAGTATATATTCCTATTTATTATAGAATCAAATGTTAAAATTTATCTTTAAACTTAGCCAATATACTATTATGCAACAAAGAGGCAAATACAATACTGGCTAAGGTTGAGGTAAAATCCAGATATGGGTTGGTTTACTTTGGATCAAATAAAATAGTTGAACCTAACCAAAGGGTGCTTTATGATCCTTGCTGTCAAATGGAGCAACCTGTATTGTGCTTGTACGAGTTTCTCTGACAGTCCTGCATATTCACTGTTAGCTAGATTATCCAATTTCTTTGTGAAAGGCAATTCAGTGGATAATCAGCAGCAGACTCCCCAAGTTAGTTTTTGGTAGGTGTGAAGTGGCATCTTCTCTTTACTGCAAGCATGATGGATTATATTATGTTATGGGATTCATCAGGACCACAAGCAGGACTCTCAGAAGTTGTCTGAAGGAAGATAGATGATATGAATGTCCTGGTGTTCCTCTCCATTTGTTACCACCTTACACCAAATGCAATTTGCACTCTTGTTTGTCTACATTCTAATCTAAAGATAATACACTTGAGCCATCCATACTATGACTGCTTTTATTGCACGTCTCTCTGCCTTAGACAAATTTGTTTAAGGTCGCAGTCTATCCCTCAGCTTCAAATCAGCATTATTCCTTTTTCTTAGTACTACATGTTTTGTTTTAGATTCTGAACTTTTAATTTAACAATTGTTTGGTACATTCTGGGAAAAAATACATTGCTTGATACATCTTAACTGGCAATTATCACACAGAAGAACAACCACCAGGCATTAAATTGCTGGTATTAATCATTTGGATGAAGAAGGTAGTTGTATTGAGTCATTTCACAAAAAACATGTTAGCTCAGCATGCAAATTAAATTTCTTGAAAACCAGTTTGTATGACCTTGATGTTATCAGAGAGAAAAAAGTTACATCACTATTTATTCAGTGTATTTATTCAGTGGATAACTGTGGAAGTCTGCTTGGATAGAACAGAAATGTAATATTGTCTATGCTAATTATAATTAAAGTTTACTCATCATAAACATATAGAATGTATTTCCTTTACACTATCTACTCTAATTAAATGTATGAATCAAAATTTCCCCTCCCATATTTTCAATAGATAATCATTTTGTTAGGCATTTTGTTAGGCAAGCACAGAAGACCAATTTACTTCTCCATGTACAGACAACATATGCTTAACCAAAATAAACAACATCCTTTCAAATCCCCTTCACATCATGCATTGTTTCTCAAGATTGAGAAATTCCTTCCCCCTCATAAGATTATGATTGAATTTCGAGTGGTGACGCAAAACAAATAGTATTGGATTGGGTGCCAGGCATACATGGCGTGAGATATTCAGTTTCATTGCAGTCATTACCTTCATGTCCTTGTACAACCTGTAGCTTTTTAAAACCAACTTTTGTCATCACTAAACCACTATTTCTTGTTTTATTTCACATTCAGATTATTTATTTTTAACTTTGGGTGGTCTCTCACACTGTAGGTCTTTTAGGCTGTCAGCTCAATTTTTCATGACTGAAGTAATTAGATTACTGTTCAATTATTACTCAATTGTAGTATCAATTTCTTTGAAGCCCCAAGAGTACCACATATGTGAATATTGGGGGTGTTCATAGAACTTTAATGTAATACTATGGAATGTCAAGTTGATGATTTGACCATGTTGACCATAATTTTTGTGTGGTGGTGGGTTCAGTGTATTCTTGGAGTTCCTTGTCAGTCTACAAAAGGGGCAGAGCTTCCCATAGATTATCTACTACAGATTTATAACCTCACCTATATTTAAAGCTAATGGTTGGAAAATCAAACTCTCGAGGAAAGACAGCTTAGATTTTCCACCCATTGTGAAACCGGTGCAAACCTTTAACATAGTGGGATTTCAGCCAGAAATGGGTCCTGGCTCGAATTTATTTTCCACAGATTGAGTCATAATTTGCTGTGGCATGGCATCAATCTGCCATCAGTTCAACTTGTCATTGCCTGTTTATGTTTTTATATGTTTCACACAGCAAGTTGCTGAAAGTGTGAGATGACAACATTGCAGTGGAGGAAACAGGGACCAGACGGCAATTAGGGATGGGCAATAAATTCTGACATTGCCAGCACCACCAACACCCCTTGACATGATCGACTAAAAATGAAATGAATGAGACTTTATACTTGTAATAATTAATTTTCAGTGCCAGGTAGGTTGATTGGCAGTAGCACTTACCATGTTGATAAAAGGGTACTTAGGCTGAAATGGAATAAGATTTAACTTCTTGTGACAAATTTAGATCATATCTACTGTACAAGTAAAGGAGCTTCACACCATTCCTTGCATTCCAGTGGTGAGACAGACAGTAAGCTGCTGTTTTTACAAAGCTAATGGTGAAATGGCTCATCTTGGACAGCAACTTTTGGATTTCAACGATTAATGGTGCAGCTGCAGTCATCTGAAGCATTAATGCATTAATAATGGAAAGTACAATTAAGCTCACTGTTATTTTGATAGCACTTTATGGACCTTTATTAGTGGGCTCCAAAATTCTTTATTGGAGTGAGAATATTGTTGTCAATGTCTTATTAATTACATTGTTAAACAGGTGATGGGTATTTGTACATCTATAAATGGGGATAGATGGGACACTGGGGGTGTTAGAGTAGTGTTGACTGTGAGCTAAGTCAAGAAACTGTCTCCAGCAAAGAAAGCAGCTGCGTTTTCGTTTTAAATTCATCAACTGACATGGATCCTGATGACCTTGGTGGCAGAGAATGGTTAGCCTAAACGTGAAAATTGGAAACTAAGATACCTTTACAGACGGAAGATTGTTATTGGAATTACTTTTGAGAAGAATGGCTGAAACAAAGTGTAAAGCTTCAGGGTACGATTTTCCAACATTGTTCTGTGAAGCTGAAACTTATGACCAATGGAAGAATGAAGTGGATATATGGACACAAATTACATTCTTACCATAAAAAGAACAAGGGATGGCCTTGGCATTTTTGCTTCCCACCAAAAACAGGATCAGGTGCAAAGCATTTTCTGAGCTAGAGGCTCACTAATTGGACACTGAGGAAGGTTTGGATAAACTCTTATAATTTATGGACAAAATTTATAGGAAAGATGACCTTTTTAATGCACCTGAGGCATGGTCAGATTTTGATAAGTTTAGAAGAATGGATGGTTAGCCCATAGAAGAATATATAATTGAATTTAACAGGTTATATGACAAATTGCAGAAATTCGATTTGGAAATCCTGAATTGAATGCTTGCCTTCCAACTGCTGATAGGCTCCTGGTCTTGACTGGAGTTAGAATTTTTTTCTAAGAGATACAATTTTGGAACAAATGTCTGAAGCTTTAAAAAAATTTCATTTCCAACCACTTTCCTGGCAGCAATGGAACATTCAGCTGTAACGCAGATGATGGAGGATTCAATGCTGGCAGCATTTCGAAACCGTTTAGATATGGAGTGCAAGCATCAATACAAAACAAGAACAACAAACAAAGGAAATGAGGAGACCCATTTGGTAGCTCTAACAGACAACAGGAATTGGGTAACTATGGCAGGAGAACTAAACTCAGGAATAACCGAGGAATGGTAAACAGGTGCTTCAGATGTGACTCGAAATATCATGTGATGAGTTGTCCGAAACAGAATGACAGAGGTTTTGAAATGACACATGACAAGGAAGGGTCAGAAGGGGAAGATGATGATACTGAGCAGCCAGGAGGTATTGTACTGGTCACCAGAATATTTAATCCGGTGACGGGTATTCTAGTGGTGGACTCATTCAATTGTGCTATATTAGGTAGTGGGTGTACGTCCACAGTATGTGGAGTGGATTGATTAAAGTGCTATCTGAATTCTCTAAATAGTAAAGACTGAAGTATGGTTAAGGAACATGAAAGTTCTACTTCCTTCAGGTTCATGGATGATAACACATTAAAATCACTAAAGAGAATGATAATTCCATGTACAATAGCCAGGGTAAACCGTTTCACCAGCACTGATGTAATATCCAGTGAAATACCCTTACTATTGAGTAAGCCGTGTATGAAAAAGGCTCAAACAAAATTAGATATGGAACACAATAGGAAATTTTAGGAAATCTGTAGATTTAGAGTTTACATAATCGGGGCATTATTGTATCTCCCTAACAAGACCTAACATTTCAAATCATGTTGTTAAAGGAGTATTGACAACATCAGGGGGTAGGAATTTAAAGGAAAAAAGGGAAACTGTTTTCAAGCTATATCAGCATTTTGCCAACCATCTGGTCATAGGTTAAAAATCCTACTAAAGGATGCAGGGGTAATGGATGATGAATATACAAACTTATAGAAGAGATCAGTGAGAAATGTGATATATGTAAAAAATAGGACACCATCACAGCCTATAGTGAATCTCCATTAGCAAGAAACTTTAATGAAGTTGTAGCAATGGGCTGGAAGGTATGGGATTTGGACAAAAACATTTTTCTCTAGCACCTAATAGACATGACAACTAGATTTAGCTCCTCAACAGTAATATATAGTAAAGAAAAAAAAGTAATTGTGGACAAGATAATGGAATAATGGATAGGAACTGGACTGGGAGCACCAGTTAAACTCCTAACTGACAATGGGGGAGAATTTGCCAATGATGAATTTAAAACTATGTGCGAAAATATGAACATTGTGGTGATGAGCACAGCGGTAGAAAGTCCCTTTAGTAATTGGATTGTGAAAGAAACCGCACAGTAATTGATGAGATGCTTCATATAATCTTAGCTGACCAATGAGTTGTAAGCTGACATCTGCCCTGGCGTGGGCAGTCCATGCGAAGAATTCACTTCAAATGGTTGTGGGGGGCCACAGTCCCTATCAATTAGTTTATGCGAGAAACCCAAAAATACCTTTGGTGATGTGGGATCATCCACCAACCTTGGAAGGGACAACATTTAGTTCAACTTTATCTGAGCACTTGAATGCCCTGCCTGCAGGGAGAAAGGCATTTATCAAGGCGAAGGTTCAGAGAAAATTTGGCGAGCCTTACAGCACTGCATAAGACCATCAGAAATACAGTTTAATCCAGAAGACATGATATATCACAAAAGAGAAGGGGAGGAAGAATGGAAAGGATTTGGTAAGGTTATATGCAGTGATAGGAAAACAGTAATTTTACAACATGGGAATCAAACTGTTAGGGTACATTCCCCGGGGCTAATTGGCACTGATTTTATATTTACAGAATTTGAATAGGCAATAGAAAGTGAAGAGGCATCATACAGTTCACATATGCATATGTTGACAATTACGAGGACCAGATTATGGCAGATAAAGAGACGACAGAATGTGAACAAAGTGATACTGAAACACAGGGTAAGGCTATTTATCCCAAAGGACAACTACCCAAAGTTGGCACTCCAGTAACATATATATCAGTAGGAGCCAGCAAATGGAGGGATGCCACCATTATAGGAAGAACTAGAAAAGTCACTGGTAAATACAAACTTTTACAATACAAACATTGGCTGAATGTGCAAGATGAGGGACAGGAGGTAAGACTCATGGATTGGCAAAATGAGGTAGAGATGTGGAAGGCCAGAAAGAGTTCTGAAAGTGGACCAAAAAGTCGTCACGGCCCTAGGAAAAGATCACAGACTTGCTAAAGTGACTCTGGTCATAGGAGGGAGAGATTGTGTAGCAGGAATCCAGACAGAAAGAAGAGGGAGAGTAGAAGTTATAGTTGACAAGAATAAGGACCATAGAACAGGCTAGGAATGCCACAAGAAGCAGAAGCCCTTATGGTTGAGATGTTTTAGTGGCTACAAACAAGTTAGAAGATAAACTGATAAAGGATGCCAAACAAAAATAATTAGAAAGAATTTAAAGTACACACTGAAATACCAGATGGGGATAGCTAGTCTTATCATACAGGTTGATATGCACAGAAAAGATATCTCCTGATGGCACATATAAGGCTAAAGCTAGCCAAGTAGTTTGGGGTTTTGAAGAGAGACGTGGTAATAAAGATGTCAGGGTGGACTCCCTTACTGCAGGAAAAGTGAGTTTGAAGATTTTCTTAGCTCTTTTAGCAATATTTTCCTAGGAATGTAAATCGATTGATATAAAAGCTGCATTTTTACAGGGTGAGAAATTTCAGAGGGAAGTGTTTTTGAAACCCCCTAAAGAAGCTGGCGATATAGAAGGGAGACTAGAAATTGAACAAATGTATTCATGTGTTGGATGATGTGTAGAAGGGCATGGTATTTCTCAGTTATGTCCGCCCTGTTGAAAATGGGTTGTATTCGACTAAAGGCAAGCCCAGAAATGTTCTAGATAACATGCTTCTTTATAATGCATGTTGATTATTTTCTGTGGGGAGATTCTGCTGAATTTGAGCAATGGGTGATGGATAAAATAAAGCAGGAATTTAAGTCTGGAAGTCAGGCTGCGGAGGCCTTAGAATATACAGGGTTAGACATTAAACAGAATAAATCGTGAGCGACCTTAAATCAACAATCTTATTTAGAAATGTTAATTGCATCCCAATAAATCGGGCCAAGTCCTCACAAAAAGAGGATCCTGCATCCAAGGAAGGACTAGACCAATTAAAAAGTTTGATTGGACAGTTGAACTGGTTGTGCACTCAGACTAGACCTGATGCTAGTTAGGATGTATTGGAACTGACTACTATAATGAAGCTTGTTACTGTTCAGCAAGTGCTCAAAGTGGATACAGCATTAAAGAAATTAAATTCACAGAAATACACATTTACGTTTCCAGCCTTGTGTAATCCAGAAGATATGAGGTTAGTTATTTTTAGCGATGCTTCACATGCCAATCTTCCAGATGGGTATTCCAGCACAGCAGGGTTTCTCATTTTCTTGGTGGGAAAGAATAATAAATGTTGTCCACTGGCCTGGGAAGTGAAGAAAATAAAAAGGGTAGTTAAAAGCACCTTAGCTGCTGAAACACTGGCGTTAGTAGAAAACAATCTATCTAATACACTGAAGGAAATCCTATACAAAGGGCAATCTGAGAAAGGTTTGTCCATAGAATGCTATGTGGGTAACCACTTTCTTTGGGGCAATGCCCATTTGATCAAGGGTGTCACAGAAAAAGGGCTGAGGATTGACATTGCTAGCATAAAGGAAACGTTGGAAAGATGAGAGATTTCCAAAATAAAATTGATGGATGCAAGTCACCAATTATCAGATTGCTTTATGAAGAGAGGTGCTCTTCCAAGATATTATTAGATGTATTGGAAGAGGGGCGCCTTGTGTTATAAAGAGGATATGGAAAACCGATTTGTAATTAGTTGTACATGGTAAAAAAAAATGTTTTTGTTCAAAGAAGGAGAAATCTAGAAGGGCAAGGTCAGCAGATAGATGGGAACACCACCAACTGGAAGTTTCTCTCCAAGTCACTTAACATCCTGACTTGGAAATAGATTGCCGTTTCTTCACTGTTGCTGGGTCAAAATCCTGGAGCTTCCTTCCTAACAGCACTGTGGGTATACCTTCACCACATGGGCTGCAGTGCTTCAAGATGGCAGCTCAAGGGTAACAAGGGATGGGCAATAAATGCTGACCCAGCCAGCGAAGCCCACATCCCATGAATGAATAAAGAAAAAAAGGGATATATTAATGGTTGGTTGTAAGACATACAAGACGGAAAAAAATCCATATAATTTTGTTTGTTTTCAATTAGTTTGGAAGATTTTTCAATTTAACAGAAAAGAGGGGAATCTGTCAATGTCTTAATTCAGTTGTTAAAGTTTAATGGAAATTATATTATTAAGGTTTAATGGCAATTACATTGTCAAATTAAACAGATGATGGGTATTTATATACCTATAAATGGGGATAGCTGGGACAGTGGGGTTTGGAGTACTGTTTTGACTATGAATTAAGTCAATAAACTCTGTCCAGCAAAGAAAGCAGCTCTGTCTTAGTTTTAACTTCACAAATTGGTGTGGATCCAGTGAACAATTGTATCTTAATAGCCAATTCCACTAGGAAATTTGAAGAATGTAAAAATGAGTTGAGGGCTGATTAAATGGCTCCATGGACCATTTTCTATCATTTCCCAACTTTATTCAGCCAGTGTTAAGTTTCTCCATTTATGTTTCAATTTAAAAATAGAACCTTTTCTAAACCTTCACAAGTTCTTCCACATTCCCACATTGCAATATTTTAGCTGGTTTTCGGCAAGCATAATATTTTAAAACAACTCTTTGCAACAATCCATATTGAGAAAAAAAAGTTATTTAAACACTTCATTTATTAGAAAACCTTAGGAAATGGCTTGAATAAATAAATGCATGTTTCGAACAAAACACAGTGATTCAGGCTGACAGAGCTATAATTATCTGTACTAAAGATTACTGTTATTAGCAAAAGCTACTTTTCTGAGTGTTGGAAATTGTAAACCAGTTTATAACAGTAATAATAAAGGTATTACTTTATGCATAGTTGATAAGCTATTGATTTGTAATACCTTACCACTTATGGAACTAGAATGAAATACTGCACCATGTATTAACAAAGATAGCCCTGCGATTATATTTTTAATACTGGATCTAAAATTGTGTTGTAAATGCAAATCAATTCAATCTATCCAGGATCCATTTTTATTTTTATTCTGCTGATTGAAATATGTCATCTTGGCTCATTTGATAGGATGCTTGTCTCTGCGTCAGAAAGTTGTGGGTTCACTGCATACTTCAGAGATTGAGCTCAGAGGGATGTGGGGCTGGAGAAGATTACAGAGCTAGAGAGGAGTGAGACCATGGAAGGATTTGAAAACAAGGATGAGAATTTTAAAATCAAGATGTTGCTTGGCTGGGGGCCAGTGTAAGTCAGTGGGCTCAGGGGTGATAGGTGAATGGGACTTGCTGTGCGTTGATATCAGTAGCAGAGTTTAGGACGACCTCATGTTTAGGGTAGAATGAGGGAGACCAACCAGGATTGCACTGGACTAGTCATGTCTGGAGGTAATGAAGGCATGAATGAGGGATTGAGCTTGAGACTGTTCTGCTATTAAATTCGATCATGGTTGTAATATAATGTGAGACATAGAAGATGGAAAAATCCATATAATTTTGTTTGTTTTCAATTAGTTTGGAAGATTTTTCAATTTAAAAGAAAAGAGGGGAATCTGTCAATGTCTTATTAATTCAATTGTTAAAGTTTAATGGAAATTATATTGTTAAGGTTTAATGGCAATTATATTTTCAAATTAAACAGATGACCGGTATTTATACACCTATAAAGTCTGAAGATCAACTCCACTGATGCTCTATATCCATTAATATTTTGTTAGAACTTGACGTTAGCTAGAGCTCTGAAGAAAGGAATAGATAATTTTCTGATTTAATTGGGAATTGGGGAGCATGAACTTTGTACCTTGGCAGAAAACAAATTAATTTGGCCTGAGCTGCTCTTGTATATGGAACAGAGTGCCTGACAGAGAGCCCTCTTGCACCTGAAGCACAGACGGATTTTGGTCTTTGTGTATACTCTGTGCCAGTGTAGAGATTTGTGTTGGGTCTGCACTGTGGCAATAAGAGCTAGTAGCTTCACAACTTGCACAAAGTGCATGCTGAAAGGGTGTCAGGAATGTGCTGGAGATTATATTACTTTGTATCATTGGTACAATGACATTATGGTGAGCTGGGAAAAGCACAGAATTGCCTGTACATCAACTGCTGAAAACTCTTAAAGGTGTACACATTGCTTTTGTATCTGGATTTGTTGAGCTTGTTACTTGCTCTTACTTCTGTCAGTTTATTTCTTCTTCTTTCTGAGAGTCTTGGAATTTTTGTTAACCTCTGTTTGATGTGGAGTCAAGCAGCCATTGATTTACGTTTGTTTGGGAACTTGCCTTCTCCACCCCAAAAGTTCCAGTCAACACACTTGTCCTAAGCAACTTCTAAAGACATTTGTTACGAAGCCATGCTTTACATCAAAAATGACTTTGTGTATTTACTGGCTGAAAGCCACTGCTGACAGTTTAAAAAGACTGAAGCAACATTCCAGTGACTTGAAACTGCAGTTTCTAAGGTGGCTGAACATTTGCATCATTGTAATTTACAAATTCCAAAGTCATTAAGTGGAGCCAGCCTGTCTGGGAAAACCCCATCAGAGACAATTATCCTGGAAAAATATGAATGCACTACACTGCACCACCAAACACATTCACAGAGCATCAAGACAGCACCTAGGTGGGGAACAAGCATTAGATATAATCCTTCAGACAAAGGATTTTGGCTGAGAATGGAATTTACCCAGCCATAATCCAATCAAGTTGAAACTATGCCCTTGGAAGTGACATACCATGACCATATTTAGGTAACTGGGCAGTTGATGAGAGAAAGTATAATGTGACAAGCCAGCTAGTTCTCTTTTGTGTTAAAAAGAAACTGTTTTTCTCCAGGCTACAGATCAGAACAGAAGAAACAGAGAGAAAAAGACCCCCGGGTGGACACTCTCTCCCTGTCTCTCCGCCCATCTTGCAAGTTTGAGCCCGGTCTACTATTTGACCAGAGTTTCTTTGAAAATCAGCACAGCAAGTGGTATCTTCAGACACACACACACACACACACCAGAGAAAAAAAGATAAATCGCCCATCAACATATTTCAATAGTCTTGATGCTGGATCCAGAACAACCACTGAGATCCTGAAACATCCAAGTCATCAGACAAAACCCGTATACCTTTAACTTTTATTGAACGTTAAAAAGACTACTTAATTTATCCTCCAAAACTCTGTAACTTACTGGTTTGTGTATGTGAACCTTGAGTGTGCATGAGCATGAAAATCGGAGTGTTTTATTATTTTTTTATTTAGACCGAATTTAAGTACCATAATTACTATTGTCTTTCCTTTATTAAAAAACTCAAGAAAACCCGTCTGTGTGTGTCTTCTATAGTCACAGCACTTAAACAGCTCAACACTCACTGAATTGTCAAGCATGTCCTTTAAAAACATTATGCAGTCAAATGAGGAGTAGGAAAAGAGGGGAACCATTCTACTTCTTCTTACCTGATCAACATTTAGAACTTCAGGGCCCTTTCTCAAGCTAGACGATGAGAAGGAAATGAAGGAGCCGGAGGATAGGACTTAGGAGCAGGAGTAGGCCATTCGGCCCTTTGAGCCTGAGCTGCCAGTTGATAAGATTGCAGTTTCAACTCCTCTTTTCTGCCTGCCCCACGTAACTCTTTACTCCCTTGTTTATCTAAAATCTGTCTAACTCTGTCTTGAAAGAAATTTCGTGACCCAGTCTCCACTACTTTCTGGGGAAGAGAATTCCACAGACTGACAACACTCTGAGAGAAAAACTTATCCTCATCTCTGACTTAAAAGGGATACCTCTTTTTTAAACTATATCCTCTAGTTCTAGACTGCCCCACAAGAGAGAACATCCTCCTGTATCCACCCTATCAAGTCTTGTGAGAAATGGATGTTTCTAAAAATATTTTTGGGGGTTATTGTGTTATTTTGTGGAAAAGGCTGTGTGTGTGTGTGTGTGTGTGTTTGTGGGTGTGTGTCTATGTGTTTCTCTGGAGATAGCACCTGCTGTGTTGATTTAATTAAGCTGAGCAGAGATTAATAGGAGCCACATTGTCTGGGGAGGTTAAAACATGAAAATGATAGAGGTAAAATAGAAAATGCTGGAAAAACTCAGCAGGTCTAGCAGCATCTGTAGAGTGAGAAACAGAGTTAATGTTTCGAGTCCGTATGACCTAGAGGTCATGCGGACTTGAAACATTAACTCTGTTTTTCTCTCTCCACAGCTGTTGCTAGACCTGCTGAGTTTTTCCAGCATTTTCTGTTTTTGTTTCAGATTTCCAGCGTCCACTGCATTTTGCTATTATAAAAGGATAGAGGTGTTAGGTTTGAGATACAAGTAAATAGGTTAGGTTTAACATTTGCACTTTTAGATAAGTTGAGAATTTGTCTGAATATCAAAGGGAGACAGAGGTGAAAATAAACATGTTTGCATCTTGCAGGAGTTCCATAGGTAAACAATAAGTGGGGACATTATATTTTATTGACCCGAAAGCAAAGACAATATTTATAATTTTTAAAAATCCCAAGTGTTACTGGACCTCTTACTGCTGAAATCAGTGCATCTTCTTGTTTTCAGAATACTAAAAAAAGGGGTTTGGCCCAGAAGCCAAGTTTCCCTCTGGGATTTGGTTTGCAAAGCAATTAACACTGGCTGTGGTCATAACAGTCTGCACAGGATTTTATTCATTTCAATAAGGTCACCTCCTCTTCTTCTGAACTCCAATGGGTATAGGCTCAACCTGTTCAATCTTTCTTCATAAGATAAGCCCTTCACCCCAGGAATGAAATGAGTGAACCTTCTCTGAACTATTTCTAACACATTCATGTCTTTTTTCAAATAAGTAGACCAAAACTGTACAGAATACTCCAGGTGTAGCCTCACTGAAGTCCTCTACGGCCACAGTAAAACATTTCTACTTTTATATGCCGTTCCCCGGGCAATAAATGACAACATTCCATTTGCCTACACAATCACTTGCTGTACCTGTATGCTAACCTTTTGTGTTTCATATGTCAGGACATCCAGATCCCTCTGTACTACAGAATTCTGCAACCTTTCTCCATTTAAATAACATACTGCTTTTCTATTCTTCCTGCCAAAGTGGACAAATTCACACCTTCCCACATTATACTCCATCTGCCAATATTTTCCCCACTCACTTGACCTATCTATATCCCTTTTCTGACTCTTTACCTCCCACTGACAACTCATGTTCCTACTTATTTTTGTGTCATCAGCAAATTTAGTTACCATACTTCAGTTCCCTCATCCAAATTATTGATATAGATTGTAAATAGTTGAGGCCCTAACACTGATCCCTGTGGCACTCTACTAGTTACAGCTTGCCAGCCTGTGAATGACCCATTTATGTCTACTGTCTGCTTCCTCTTAGCTAACTAATCCTCCGTCCATGCTAACATGTTTCCCCCCACACCATGAGCTATTATTTTGTGTAGCAACCTTTGATGTGGTAGCTTATCAAATACCTTTGGAAATCTAAGAACACCACATCTACAGGTTCCCCTTTATTCACATTGCTTGTTACTTCCTCAAAGGACTCCAATAAATTAGTTAAACATGATTTCCCTTTCACTAGACAATGTAGATTCTGCCTGATCCCATTATGAATTTCTAAGTATCCTGCAATAACTTTCTTAATAATAGATTCAAGTAATTACACCATGACAGATGGGTTAAGTGGTCTGTGGTTTCCTGTTTTCTATCTGTCTCCTTTCTTAAATAAAGGTGTCATATTAACTATTTTCCAATCTACTGGGACCCTCCCAGAACCTAAGGAATTTTGAAAGATCATAACCAATGCCCCTGCTATTTCTGTGGCCACTTTTTTTGTGACCCTGGGATGCAGGCCATCAGGCCCCAGGGAATTGTCAGTCTTTAGGTCTAATAGTTTTTCCAGTATCTTTTCTCAGGTGATGGTAATTATTTTAAGACCCCCATCCCTTTCAGCTCTTGATTTTCAACTATCTTTGGGAAATGTTCTAAATCTTCTACAGTGAAGACAGGCATAAAATACCTATTCAAAGCTTCTGCCATTTCCTTGTTTTCTATCATTAATTCCCCAGACTCACTCTCGAGAAGACCAACACTCACTTTAGTTACTCAATTTATTTTTATGAAAGCTGGGTCTGAACAAGAGGCATAGCACATGGACTTGCCACCATGACTTGAGCTCATTTTTATTGACAAAGCTGAATCCAAATCTACTTCACTTCAAAAATCATGGCAATCTGCAGAACGACTCCTGGTTCAGTTCCTACTGGATTAAGCACTGAAATGTAACTACCCTGCAGCTCCCATCACTCAGCAGCCAGTCATATATTGCAGCATGAAGGGCAATGGCCTTCTAAAGAAATGCAAACATTTATATCCCAGCCCATTTCAATACTGGCCAACTCAGATCCCAGGATGAAACCTGGCTTGGTAGATGCTAACTTTTTTTTTGAGAAACCATAGAGGCCTGTTACTGAACACATTCACATGAGTCTGCCAGTGTACTTTTAACACAAAGAATAAAACATTTATTAAAAAAGAAAGATGAACAATATTACACGTGCACCCCGAAGCACAGAGCGCTCCCTATGCGGGCAGGGGGAGCAGGCTGGGTCAGGGCCAAGCCAGATTTCACTCTGAGATCTGATTTGGTTAGTATTAATATGAGCTGGGATATTAATGTTTGCATTTCTTTAGTGGGCCATTGCCCTTCACGCTGCAATATATGACTGGCTGCCGAGCTGCAGGGTAGTTACATTTCAGTGCTCAATCCAGTGGGAACTGAACCAGGAATCATTCTGCAGATTGCCATGATTTTTGAAGTGAAGTAGGTTTGGATTCAGCTTTGTCAATAAAAATGAACACGTTACTACTCAAGTCGCATACAGACGAAAGAGCGCAGGAATCTGCTTGAGGCACAAAGCTGCCTCAGGGAGATTAGTCTGATTTTTAAAAAATTAAATAAAGAAAGAAAAACATTTTAAGACATGTCCCCTCATGTGACAGTATCACATAAGCTGGGACATGTCTATGAATTTTAATGAAAAACTTTATTTGAATTATAAATCATTCATGAAACCTCATCCCGCCCGTGGATGAGGTTTCATGATCAATGAGAAGGCCGCCTGGTCTCTTCGCCTGCCCGCCAACCTTAAGGTTGGATGGGCAGTTATGTTAAGTATTTTAATTGATAGTTAAATGGCCTTAATAGGCCTTTGACAGTTCGATGGGCGCGCAGCCGACTCTGGTGCGTGTCCGCCGAATTGAAAGTCAGAATGACGCGTGTTGATGTCAGGACGCATGCCTGACCTCATCGCGCATCAGTTTAATGTCGGCAAGCGGGGCCCACCCCCACATACTCACCTGAAGATTCTGACCATGAGTTCTCTAAACTTAGTACACCAGCAGTCTTGCAGGATTTCTTACTAGAGCTCAGAACTTCTGCCTTCACTCTCTAGTAGACACACACTGGCTGAACTGCCCTTCTGTCTTTCTCTGTGTCTCTGCGTGTTCCTGGGCCCCTGTCCCTAGGCAACAGCACAGCTTTTCTACTTTCTGTGTGTTTTTCAAATACATTCAATCCTAACCCCTTTGAAATGTATGTAATCATTTCAAGGGTTGTAATACCTCAATAAAAACACATGTATACAAACATGGCCTCCAGACTTCCCAGCACCCAGCTTACAAAAAACTCTGAATGAAACCAGAACCATGTTTCACCTTTCTTAACACAGAAATACAAATATAAATTAAAGTTGAAGATATACCTTGTTCCTAACACATTCCCAAGGGAAAAAATGAATAGGTACCTTTCAGAGGCATTTTCATTTTCTATTATAATATCCTCTTATCATTATCTCTAATTCACATATGCAGATTTTATTCTAGCAGTAGCAATGTGTTTGCATCAAATATATAAGGACTTTTCCATAAAAATAATATTCTATACAAGTCCATTTTGATCACAAAACTCTTGTTCCTCCTTATTTGCTCTTGATAAAGCATCTGCTATGATATTGTCTTTTCCCACTACAGGAATGATTTTTAGATTGTATGGTTGTAGCATTAAACTGCCACAAAATAGCCTCAGAACCTTGGTATGAAACTTTGTTAAAAAGATTGGAGGATTATTATAGGTGAGCTCCAGCTACTGTGACTCGACTCAATAGTGTCATTTTCCATTATGAACTTAGCCTCTTCCCTCATGTGAACTAACTTCTCTGGACTGAGTCTGTAAAGATGCTGCTTTATGGGTGATGCATCCCCTACGTTAATCATGTATGGCCAAAGATGTTTTCCCTGGCCTAGTCACACAAATCTATTTATGTGTTTGTAATAGCTTTCACAGGTCACCTCAATGGTTTTCTGGAAGGTAGCATAATATTACATCTAAATTTTTAAGCACCTCCATGCTATCCAATCTGATTACTGGATGGTCAACTTTAGAATTTAGAATTCTCGAATCACTGATATTTTTATTTCACTTCCTACTTCTTTTACTACTGTAAACGCACTCCTCTCCTGATTATCTTCCCTGTCATAATGTCACTTTAACATATTAACGTGACACATTCGCTGATTTCCTTCTGTCAGGAGTGCTCGCTGTATAATTTACATCATTGAGTCTCTTTTTGATTTGATAAAGATCAGTGAGCCTCACTTTTAATGGTTCACCAGAGACAGTGACAAAATTTCAAGCTTTGGCATTTTTATCTGCCCTGACTTTCATTGTTTGTTGAGCAATTTTCAAGTGCTCTTTGGTCAACTCACATGCTTTGGTGAATTGTTCCTGGAAATATGACATGTAGGTTAAAAGTGTAGTTTCTGAGCTTTGGTTTATAAATTTGTCTTTAATTAATTTAAAGGGTCCTTTCATCTCCTGCCCATGTATCAATTCAAAAGGGCTAAATCCTGTGGACTCCTTAGATGTATCCCTAATGCCAAACAGTAAAAATGGAATTCATTTATCCCAATCTTTAGGACATTCATGACAATAGGGTTTAATCATGGTCTTTAAAGTTTGATCTCATCTTTCTAATACTCCTTGTGATTGTGGATGATAAGCTGAAGATTTAAATTGTTTTATTCCCAAACTATTCATTATTTCTTTGACTATTTGTGACATAAAATTTGAGCCTTAATCTATCTCACTAGATGCTCCATATCTTGTAAAAAAATTGAACTACCTTTTCCATTACTATTTTTGCCATAACTTTCTCCAAAGGCACTGCCTTAGGAAATCTTGTTGAAACATCCATAACTGATAAAAGATACTGATTCCCACTTATTGGGCAGAATATTGAGCTCCGTGGGCAGGCACGCGCCCGACCCAGCTGAGTGTAAAATGACATAGGGTGAGCATCCCGATGTCATTGTGTAGTCCCGCGATATTGCGTTCAGTGGGCACGCACTGGAGTTGGCAGCGCACCTGCCAACAATTAGAAGGCCTATTAAGACCATTAAAAAGGTAATTAAATTCAAATTTACGCTGCCCATCCAACCTTATGGTTGGCGGGCAGGCATAAAGACCAAGCGGCCCTTGCACTTTTTAGGAAACCCCACCCTCAGGCAGGATGAGGTTTCCTAAAGTAAATAAAAATAATACAAAAATTTTACACTTGAATTAAAATCATATGACGGAGTCACATGAGTGGATTTGTTTTATGACATTTTTATTTTCTTCTTTAGTTTTTTTTTAAAGAGCGCTTCATCTCCCTGAAGCAGCTGTGTGCCTCAGGGAGATTGAAGCACTCTTTCGCACGCATGCACAAAGTTTGCACTAGGCCCACTTGACCTCCTCCCCCCGCCCGCATAGACAGCACTCAGTACTGCCACTTGCGTTCCACACTGGGCAGGCCTTAATTGGCCTGCCTGCGTAAAATCGCGGCGTGGTGCCGATCGTGGGCGGCGTTTGGCTTCGTGGCTTCCTGCGCCCGCCAAGTACCCCGGCCAAGGTCAAAATTCTGCCCCTGGTTTTAGGTAGGGGTCCTACACATTTTATTAAGACCCTGCTCAACAAATCTTCAAAAGCTGGTATCGGAATTAAGGGTACAGGATTAATTGATAAGTGGAGTTCCCCCACTATCTGACATGTATGACACGTCTGGCAGAATTTAACCACGTCTTTATGGAATCCTGGCCAATAAAAACATTTCAGTATTTTAGCCTGTGTTTTCCTAATCCCTAAGTGACCTGCCATTGGAATTTCGTGAGCCACTCATAAAATTTCATCACGATACCCAGATGGAGCTATCACCTGATGAACTATTGCCCATTTCTCATTGGCTGGTATTTGAGGTGGTCTGCATTTCCCCGTTAACACTGTGCCTTTTAAATAATAATACTTGGATACTGGTCCGATTCAGTCTCTGAGTAGGATGTTTGATACAGCTCTCTCAACTCAAAATCAGCCTGTTGCATTTCTACTAAAGAAGATGGGCTAAATATGTCAGCCTCATTCTCTTTACTTTCCTCCTTTTTTACTTAAGGTTTCAAAAATGCTGTCAGATAACTGAATTTCTACATCATCTCCCTTTCAAAAGATTCTGCCTCTTGCTGTCTAATTTTATGGGCCTGAGATCTAATCATAACAGTCAGGTGACAATTAGCTCAGTTGGCTGGACAGCTGGTTTGTGATGCCAAAAGTGTGGGTTCAATCCCTTTGTAGGCTGACGTTTTCCATGAAGGCCTTGCCTTCTCACCCTCACCCCTTGCCTGAGGTGTGGTAATCCTCAGGTTAAACTCACCACCAGTTGTTGCTCTCTGATGGGGGAACAGACTATGGTAACAGTCCAGGATGTTCCTCCTGTAGCACCTCAGCTTCTTTCAGTTCTGCTGGTTGTACCTCAGTGGGCTAATTTTTTGAGCCAGCCAGGCCATTCCCCAAAATAAAATCAATTCCTTCTTTAGGGATTTGATGTACCGCTTTAACTGTAACTTCTCCACTTACTAAGTCACTCTTTAACACAACTCTGTATAATGGGATCCATTTATAACCTCTGTGAATATCTCCAATTAATATTTTTTTTCTTTATTCGCCCCACTGGAAAACAAATGATCTCATCAGCCAGCATTAGTGACTGACTTGCTCCAGTGTCTCTTAATATTTTTATTGGTTTTACCCCCTTGATTAGAGGAATAAGGGATTACTTCTCGTCTATAAACAAAATCTTTAAACCTTTACGTAATTTGTTTACTTATTTTGTTGGAGAAGAAATGGGAAGACATCTCCCTTCGAGATAAAATATCCAGAACCCCCATAGCCTGACACTCTTTAGCAGTAATCGTAGGAGAATTTTCTTGACTATCCTGAACCACATTCTCCTTCCTAGTAGGTTCTGATGGAACACGTTTCACCTGTGCTACTGCTATGGTTTTAATACCCATTTCCTTTTCTGGTCCAATCTTTTCTGAGGATTCCTTAAGCGTTCCTACCACTGCAATAGACCACCCATTTAATTTCCAGCCAATAGATTTAGTATGTCCAGTCTTAGTGCATGGAAGCATATTATTTTAATTACATCACTTTTAGGTTCTAGCCTATTTCCTTCATTATTTTGTAGTCCTTCTTTTTGTTCCCTAGAACTGGTATCTTTTCCACTCTCAGATTTTCTATTCCTCCAATTTCCTTGTTGATTCCCATATGACCATTTCCCCACCTGTGGCTGTGTGAGATATCATAGGTATCAGCCAAAATTGCCTCTTCTCAGATCTTTGATACTTGGTACTCATCTAAATAAGTCTTAATGGTTACTGGAATTTTGGAATTCTTCCATAACCATGATTTCCCTCAGGTTCCCAATGTTTTTTTCTGACATCAGTGATCGAAACCCATAACATTTCTTTTCCTCTTGCAAATTCTACAGATGTCTGATTAGGTGTCTTTCTTATGGGACAAGCTCATAAGCTTTGAGTTTGTCTCTTTTAACCACTTCATAGTCTGCATATTGCTCTTCTGATGGACTAGTGTACACATTTAGAGCTGTACCTATCAGGACACTTTGTAACATTAAGGTCCACTTCATTAAGTGGTCTTTTGGCCACTTCAACTTTACAGCTATTTTTTCAAATGAGGTGAAATATCTTTCAACTCCATGTTCTGCAAATTTAGGCACTAAACGAAGATTGTTAGTTAAATCAAGTTCCTCATTGGTATCAGAATCCCCCTCTGAACTACTATCTCATCTTTCTTCCTTTATTTTGAGCTTTTCTTTAGCCAAGTCACCTTGTCTGATTTCTTTCTGTCTTTGAAACTCAAGCTCAAGCTTTCACATTTGCATATCTTTTTCTTCTGCAAGTTTTTCCAGCCCTCTTTCTCGTTCCTCCATCTCAAGTTGCTTCATTTGCAACTGAACCTTACTTAACTCTAGTTGTGATACATAAATTTTAGGTTTCTCTCCTTATAATTCCAAATGCTGGGTTATTACTTTAATCATATCATCCTTACAAAATCCTGCTTTAATCTCTACCTTCAATTTACCTGTTAACTCTCTCAGTTTAGACTTAGTCAAGGATTTCAAATAATCTACTGTCACATCTTCTACTCCCAGGAAAGACTTAGCAACAGTCAAAGCCATTTTTGAGTTCCAACCTGTGTAATATTCTTCACAGCAAATCCTGCTCCTATGCCCAACACCTCCGTACTTGGTTCTTTAAGGATTCACAGATCCCACCAAAATGCAAGGATTTTTAATCCTGCAAGAGCCCCGGCTTTGTTACAAGCCCAGCTGATGTTAATACTGGACAAGCCAAACCCCAGAATGAAATCGGCTTGATAGATCCTAACTTTGATTTTTTAAGAAACCGTGAAGGTCAGTTACTGAACACATTCCCACGAGACTTCAGTGGACATGAAGAATAAAACATTTACTAAACAGGAAAATGAACTAGGCAAAGAGGTTGGAAAGATTTCAGTACAAAAAAACAGAAAATGATTCAAACTCACACTATTCCTTTTATCCCAGCAATATCCTTACAGGCACAGAACCACAGTGAAGATTTACCACTATCTCAATGCCACATCTTCTTGCTTGGGCTGGCTCAGCTGCAAACAGTTTTCTTCCAGCGGATTTCTGAGCCATCACTAAATGCTTTTCCCTCAGCTCGTGTCTGTCCCTGAGACAACAAAAAAAAACTCCACAATCTAAACATCCTATTACTTTGACTTCAGAGCAAACGCATGAGTTCCCTAAACTCAGTTCCCCAACAGTCTTGCAGGATTTCTTACTAGAGAGCTTAGAACTTCTGCCTTCGCACTCTGGTAGACATGCAGTGACTGAACTTTCCTTCTGCATTTCTCTGTGTCTCTGTGTATCCCTCCACACCTGTCACTATACAACAGCACAGATTTTCTACTTTATAGCCTGAACTTTTCCCTCTTCAGGTGCGCACGATCGGTGGGGCATGGGAGCAGTCCGGAAATGGGCCCCTGACTGTGATCAGCCCCTGACCACAATTTTACGCTAGCTGGCCAATTAACGGCTAGCCAGCGTGGAATGTGCGATGAAAAGCTCTGCGCTGCTGGGGAGGGGGGTGCGGAACTAGGGTGGGCAATGACGTCACCGCGGGCGCTGGCGAGTGCTTGGAGAGAGCTCGCTGAAGGTAGAAGCTTCCTCAGGGAACTGCAGACCTGCAAATAGTAAAATAAAGCCCAAAAGGCTGCAAAAAATGCCCATGCAGCACAATCAAGCACCTGAAAGCATAACGTCATAAAAATGCTGTCCCCAAATATTTATTTTTATTTTATCTCCTAGTGGAGATTTCATCTGCCCTTAGATAAGGTTTCAGCAGAAATGTAAAGGCCGTCTGGCCGATTCATCCGTCCGCCAAACGTAAGGTATTCAATTGCCTACTTAATTGTCGGCGGGTGTGCTTCCGAATGCCACATACACCCGCCAAGTGAAGTATTGCGCAATGACGTCGGGATGCGCGCCCACCCGCAGAACGTAAAATTCTGCCTTATGTTCGTTTTCTGAATTCACTAAACTACTAACCCCTTTGTAACCTATCTCTTCACTTCAAGGGTTGTAAAACATCATTAAAAACGCATGTATACAAACAGGGCCTCCAGACTTCCCGGCACCCGCCTCACAAAGTAACGCTAAGTGAAACTAGGACCATATCTCACCTTTCTTAACACACAAATACAAATATAAATGAAACTTTAAATTATGCATTGTTCCTAACAATTTGTAAGCCTGAAGTAAATGCAAGTTCAGTTTTAAGGTGCTGCACCTGCACTTTTAAAATTCTGCACTGGAAATGTTTCCTCCCCCTGTCCCCCAGCTTGAACCTTGCCATGTGAAATCACTGGCTCCTTTTTCCTCAACTCACATAAAGTGAGTTGCGAGCACAGCAACAAAAGGCTATGAGGGAATAAGCAAAATATAGAGAGCTACTTTAGTGGGCTGGTTAGTCAGAGTACTCCTGTGCTGGGAGTGCAGTTTCAAGTTCTAAGAGCCCTGTACGTAAGTGCACATTTATTGTCCATTCCTGTTGCTCTGCAAGTTTGTGCGATGGTGGTGCTCTCATTATGGTGCGACGAAGAAAATTCCAGAATTTTGTCTCCATGAGTATGTGCCGTATGGGTCCAAGCCAGGATGGTATGCGACTTGAAGGGGAACTTGGAGCTGACGGTATTGCTTGTGTTGAAATAAGCCTGGTGAGTTGCTGAAATGCACCCTGTAGATAACACATGCTGCAAGCCTAAGCATGCCATTGCTGGAGCAAGTGGATACTTAGTTTAGTGGAGGAGGCAGCAAGTTGGTAATCTGTTTTGTCCTGGATTGTTTTGAGCTTCTTATTCAGGTTAGTGGTGATATTCCACTTTGACTTGATGGTGGATAGGCATTAATGGGCCAGGCATTGAGTTGCTCATTACAAAGAGCTCAGCTTCTGCTCTTGTTGCCATGCAGCTGCTTCTACTAAGCTTCTGATCCATGGTGATCCCCTCCAAGAGTTTAGAGGTAGGGGAACTCAGAAATGATGATGCCTTTGAAGGTATAAAGAGGTGGTGGACCTTTTCTTGCTATAGATGGTGATTACCTTGTAATAATATGGTGCAGATATTTCCTGCCATTTGTCAGCCCAAGCTTGGGTGTTGTCTAGATCATGTAGGCTGTTTCAATGTTGAGGAGGCTGTTCAAGAACTGAGCCTGTTATGTCACCAGCAAACAACCCTTCTGTAAACATTGTGACAGAGGAAAAGACATTAGAAGCTGAATATTGAATATTCTTAGAAACTCCAGCAGCGATGTCCTGTGGCAACAAAGTGGCCCCTGACAGCTATAACCATCTTATTATGTACTGGGTTTGACTCCAGTTATTGGAACATGTTCCCATTGAATTTTATTGACTTTAGTTTTGATAGGACATCCTGGTGCCATATATGGTCAAATGCTGCATTGATGCTGAGGCCAATTACTCTCATTTCTCGTAATTTTCTGCTTTGTACGATATAAGGTTTAAAGATCAGACTGTGGCTTTCTGAATAGACTCTATATTAACCCATTGATCTTTCATTGATTCTTTTATTTCCAAGCTATGATGAAGCCATTTTCTTAGGCTCAAAGCACCTATGAAACCCTGTAACTGGACAAGATTTTAAATCATCAGCAATTTTGCATTGGGGATCGGACTGAGATTGCATATAACTAATTCTTCCTTTATGTTTTTAACATGGACTTAGAGGATAAATAGGCTTAGTACGCTGCAGATGGTTCAGCACTTCAGTGATGCCTGATTGGAATGTCACTCAAATTTTCAAAGGTCTCTGAAGTTTAGACTCAGATAAACAATTAGTAAACAGAATTGACAGACAGTACACATGGTTACCAATCTAGACTGGAAGTACAATCATTAGTGAAATGTCCTGGACTGGAACAAGTACATTTGTACCAACACTTTCAATTATGCTTACAATGAAGTTAAGTAAAAGGCTGTGGACGTTCATGAATAATCAATACTATTGCAACAACGATAATGCTGATAACTTACTATACATTTGACAAAGTCCTTTTATGATGGAGTAAACTGTACCAGTTCAGTGTCTAATATGCAAATCAAAGACACTGATTTGAACTGGATCATCCGCAATTGCGTGAAAACTTTGGACAGTCAATAGCTAAGAATTACATCTTGACATGTTTTCTCAGCGTAATACAGCTTTAATAAATAACTGCTTCTGTTAAATACAGTGAATCAAATGATCCAGAGATTAATGCTTACATACTTTAATTGATATTTTGGTTCAGTTGATTGCAGTTTTGCTTCTGAGTCATGGGTCTTGGGTTACACTTCTTTACAGAATTCAGCATAACTCCTAGACTGACACTTCAGTGAGGGAATGTCACACTGAGATGCCACCGTTTGGTTGAGGCATTGGACTGAGGCCCCTTCTACTTGCTGTGCTGGACTTAAAATATCCTATGACACCATGTGAAAAAAAGTTGGGAATTCTCCAAGAGGTCAATATTCCTCCATCAACAAATTGATGGATAGTGATTCATCATATGTGACCTGGCTGTGCACAAATTGACTGCTGTGCTTATCCACATAACAATAGTGATTGTATTTCAGAAGCAATGCATTAGCATTCAGCAACATTCTGAGGTGATGCAAAGGCATGATTTTTATGGGATCAAATTGAATTCTTCATCTATTTCATTAACAACACTAAAGACAGCTAATTCTTTAATAACCCCTTAAAAATATCAAAGTGTATATACAACCTCTGCTGAGATAGGTGGCTCTGGAACTTTTGAAACTCAACCAGGCATTCATAATGGCCAAATCCTTCCAGCTTACTGAAATGGAGCCTATTGAAATTACAAAAATAAGTGGCTAAGTTGTTATTAACCTATATCAGATGGCTTGTCAATAAAAACAATCCAGGAGCAGTTGCGTGCTTTTATTTTTGTGATGGCGGCTGAATGTTTTTCATGTTAAAGGGAGCCTGGTCATTTTAATCACTTCAGATTATTGCACTAGATATCCCACTCACTGCAATAAAAACACATCTAACCTACAGTACAGCATTTAACTGTTGAAACTAAAAGAACATTTTTAAAATTTGTATTTCAAAGCCTGTCAATGAAAGAATTCCAGGAGCAGCTGACTGTTTTTATTTTGCCTCCCCACTTAGGACTGGGGTGCCTGAAATGGTTCATGACTCCTCTGAGAGGCCGTGAACATTCCATTTCTAATCACCGAAAGGAGCCGACCTCACTAAAATTGCAGCAGGGTTTAAACTGCCCACCCCCGGCAATGAAGCTGGCAAGGACAGGAGTGCTGCATTAGCCTGTCCCAGTGAAGATTATTGGAAATGGGAATGGGAACAGGAATCGTTGAATCAGATCCTCCTTCCATTTTTAAAGGGTTCCTGAGTTGGCCTAGCTCAGTGGAAATACGGGCTCTTTGTCTCTCTTAAAGGGCTTTTTAAAAAGTACTTCAAGCAGTGTGAGTGGCCAGCATTTGTTGTCCATCACTAATTGACTTTGAGATGGTGATTTTGCACTGCCTTCTTGAAACATGTGGTGTAGGTACTGTCAAGAAGATATAATACTGTTTATAATGTTATTGGAAATTATTTTAAAATAGAGTTTAGTGGTGTCTGTGTCGATGTCTGTGTATGTCTTAACCAGGTTAAAGCCAGCTGATCTGGAGGCTTTGATATATAGAGGAGAATTAGGTTTGAAATGTTAATTAGATAAACATGGGGAAGTTTAGAAACATAGGTACCAAGGGAGCAATTTGCATTTTTAAATAAACCATTCAGAAGAATGGGTGAAATATTATACCTAGCCAGAAGAAGCCAAATAATGTGTTTGCTTTTCTCAAAGCATACTAATAAAATTAGTATTATGAAAGGGTCTTATTATTAGAAGTGGTAAAGTTCAAAAAACATAGTGATACAATGAAAATTTTCATTCAAAGAGGAAAAAATGTATAAAGGAAGAGAAGGCTGTTGGTAAAGAGGAAGAGGGATTCTAAGATCTAAAGCCTCCAGCCTGTAGGCCCCAAGCCGCTGTCTGCAAGGACCCAGAGCTGAAAGAAACTCATTTTGAATTCGACTGTCCAAGGTGTGCTTTGCCAGGGGTCTGTTTAAATCTATGTGTTTTACTGTTGCCTTAACAGAGGTGTAACCAGGAGTCAGATTAATTAGGGGACTTTTGTAGTTATTATAGTAGTAATTTTGTAGACATATACATGCACTTACAATCTTTTTTGTATTAATAAATGTTTAGTTTTATAAAAACCTCAGTGGTCTTATTACTACTGAATTCAAAGCCTGTGTCTCGAAACATACAAATTGCAAGATAGGTTATGACAGTTGTTTCAAGTTTCCCTCTGGGATTTGAACAACTCAGCATTTACCATCGGCGGTGTCATAACAACTGGGGGATCTTTGCAGAATACATTTGGAATGCACAGACCGTTGGCTCCAATGGCAACCTGGCAACCTGCTTAAAAGAGGGCCTGGCAGCCTTTTGTAGGCTGCTGACAGTGGTCAATTCAAGGGCACGCCAAAGGGGTTCGGCTGAGCAGGCCAGGCTGGAGGGAAGGGCAGAGGAGCAGGCCAGGCTGCAGGGTTTACCACAGGAGCAGGGCAGCCTGAAGGATAGGCCAGCAGGGGGCCAATGCGCCCTTCACTTTTCAGATGAATGCCTTGCTGCCCTCCTCGAGGAGGTGGCAGCACAGCGGGAGGTGTTGGTCCCCCAGGATGGGAGGAGGAGGCACCCCCACATGACCAAATGTGCCTGGGAGGAGGTGGTGAGCTCCCGTGATGTAGTGCAGTGCACCTGGATACAGTGTCGCAAGCGCTTCAACAATTTGTTGCGTTCTGGCAGGGTGAGTACCATGTTGGCATTGGGCATTTAACCCAGCAGGTAGCCTTAGCCTTTGAGGCGCCCCCACCCCAAGTCTTACTGTCGTGACTGCATTGAATCATGTTGGGCATTTTTCCTTTGCTGGGTGGGCAAGCAGATAGTGCCCATGCATAGATCAGCCTGAGTGGTTCATGAGGAGATGAGTTCTCCCCCGCACCATGTGTTGCTTTTAGTCGCACATGACTAGCCTGGGGGTAACATGAAGGAGATGCAGCGAGGCGCATACTGAGAACTCCAGTACATGTCCTATTCAGGGTGATGAGATGGTGGAAGGGGAGCCTCAAGGTGTCGTGGCAAAGAACCATCTGCTGCCCTCGACACTGCATGTAGTTGCGCCTCCTTGCTATGGGAGCAAAGACTGTGTGGTTCCTAAAATGATGTACGCAGCATGTGTCCAAGGTGTTGCTGGGCGGGGGGGGTGGTGGTTTGTTGGGAGCAGGCATACTAGCTTTGTCTGACTGATCAGCAGTAGCGGGGAGAGGAGGCACTGGAGACCTGATATGGGCCACTGTGGTTGGGGTGCGGCATACGAGTGCAGAGTCCATTTGCACATTTCCATAATGAGTGGTGTTCTCTCATTCTCAGGAGAAGAATGCTTATAGTGCCTCGGAGTGTACGAGGACTGGAGGCAGCCAGGCATACCTCCTCACCTTAAGCAGATTCAAGCAGGAGGCACTTGAGCTGGAAAGGCGGCATGCACCCAGGTACAATGGTGAGGCTGGGGTGGCATGGCCAGGTATTTGAGGCCAACAGTGAGATCCGCTATGTCCTCCCAACATCCATAGCACTGATGATTGTTTAATTTGTTATTGTTGCAACATTGCTCGGTCACGGAGTGATAGAGTCAGAGGTGTGGAGCACAGAAAAAGGCCCTTCAGCCCTTTGAGGATGCGTAGGTCAAACACTTTCCTAACTATTCTAATCGCAGTTTCCAGCACTAGGTCCATAGGCTTGTATGCCATGGCATCACAAGTGCACATCCAAATACTTATTACCTGTGATGAGGGTTTCTGTCTCTACCACCCTTTCAGGCAGTGAGTTCCAGATTTCCAACATTCTCTGTGTGCAAAAGTTGCTCATCACATCCCCTGTGAATCTCCTGCCCCTTACCTTAAATCCATGCCCTCTGGTTATTGATCCCTCCACCAAGGGGAAAATTTCCTTTCTGTTGACCCTATCTACGCCCCTCATAAGTTTAAACACCTCAATCATGTCCCCCCTCAATCTCCTCTGCTCCAGGGGAAATAACCTCAGTCTCTGCAATCTCTCCTCATAAGTGAAACCCTCCAGCCCAGGCAATATTCTGATAAATGCCCTCTCTACTCTCTCCACTACAATCACATCCCTCCCATAAAGCGCATTTCAGAACTGCACGCAGTACTGTAGCTGTGGCCTAAGCAGCATTTTCTACAGTTCGTACATTATCTCCCTGCTCCTATATTCTATGCCTCGGCTAATAAAGGCAAGTATGCCATATGCCTTCTTAAACACCTTATGTACCTGTCCCGCTACCTTAAGGGACCAGTCGAAATGCACACCCACGTCCCTCTGATCCTCGTTACTTCCCAGGGTACTACCATTCGTCGTGTATTCCTGTGCCTTGTTTGTCCTTCCCAAGTGCATCACCTCACACTTATCCACATTACATTCCATTCGACATTCCTCAGCCCATCTGACCAGCCCGTCTATATCCGCCTGTAATATAAGGCTATCCTCCTCACTATTTGCCACCCCACCAAAATTCGTGTCAATTGGTTCTAAAAGGTTGAGCGCATAATGAGCCAGGGGGAAAGGGATGAAGTGTGTCAGTGTGTACACACTAACTGATCCACTGCCCTTGTTCCTTTCAGCATCAGCGGGGAGGAGGAGCAGCAAAGGCCCCCTCTCACACCTGAGGGTCCTCAAATCTTACCAGCGTCACACCATTTCTGCCAGGCAGGCACCAGTGCAGATACTAGCACCTCGGTGGGCATTGGAACATTGGCTAGTGTCCCGGGGCATAGTGGAGAGGGCACTTCACATTCGCTGGAGGAGCTGGCAGAGACCGAGGGTGCCTGCAGGGGACCAGGCACATGCGCAGTTGGTGCCTGATGATGTGCCTCTGGAGTCGTCCGCGACGCAGCAGCTGCAGGAAATGTGGCCAGGTGTGCGGGAGCATCTGGTGGAGATACATGAGGCTATGCTTGGCTTGGTGTCTGTAGTGGACGAGTCTACTTGGATGCTCGCCGAAGCTATGAACCACATGCCCAAATGCCATGCATCCTCCATGGAAAGAGTGGTGACTCTCATGGAGCGGCTCCTCCAGGAGACCTGTCAGGGCTTCCTAGGGATGCGCTCAAATCAGCAAGTCCTCACATCGGCATTGACCTCAGCTGGTCAATGCCAGTGTGGGAGATTGTTTGGGCATCATGCTTTCCAGATCGTTTCCCATCCATCCACGGTGACCAGGGAGGTCCGAAGCGACCTCATGTTGGCACAGTAGCTGCCTATCATCTCTGCGTCTCCTCTCATGGCCCTCCAGATGAGGGCACCAGCTCCTCCGCCCCTCTCCCAGTGACTGTATCATCTGATGAGGCTGCGACGACAGGGGAGATGCCAGCTGTGGAACTGGCAGCTCCCTCCCAAGTGGGGCCAGCATAGGCTCCATGGGCCAGGGAACGACCACCAAGATCATCGAGGCCAACAGGACAGCAGAGCCAGCAGGCTGTCTCAGATGCCACTCCAAGCGATGGGGCAGAACCAAGACATAGCACCCGGAAACAGAAACGTAAGGCACATTAGATGCACCACGGGGTTCTCACTGGTGCTTTTGTGTTGGCCCGAGATTAGGTCCTTAGGATTTTTTTTTTGCTTGATTACAGTATTGTTTAATAATTGGCAGAACTTATGATTTGAAAATTAAAATTCAGATGTGTAACCATGGCTGAGGGTGGCTCGTTGATGGCCACATGTGTACAGCCTATTGCACCCTGGATGCGGGGGAAGCCAGCAATAGTCACGAAGCCTTTTGCTCACTGTGTCTGGCTTGCCTGGTCCCAGCGGAAGTGGATGAAGATCAATGCCCGTCTGAACAGAGCGTTGGTAACCTGCTTGATACAAGTGTGGACAGCTGATTGGGAGACACTGCAAAGATCACCCACCGAGCCCTGGAAGGAGCCAGAGGCATAGAAGTTAAGGGCAGCTGTGACCTTCAGAGCCACTGACATGGGGTGTCCACCCATACAGTTAAAGGAGATCTCAGGGCCAATCACCTGACAGATACAGTTGATTGTCTCCCTTGAGAGTCAAAACCCCCTTTGGCACTGCACCTCAGAAATATTGAGGTAACTGCTTCGCTGCCTGTGTACCCTGGCAGCAGGCTAGTGGTGTCTTCTGTGGCCCCTTCCACCTTGGACTACCTCTTGACCCTGCGCCCCTTGTGCCTGCGCCTGTCCTCTCAAAGATCGCTCCCCTGGAGGCTGAATGTGCACTCCCGACCTTTTTCCCCTTCTAGATCTCCCTTCCTCCTCAGAGGAGCTGCCTCCAGTGGACAGATCAGATCCCATACCCGGGCTAAGGAGAGGCTTCCTGAAAGCTACAGGCCTGCAAAAGGTTCCTGACTTCAGAATGCTGACCTGAAGGTTAAAAGTCCAGAAAAAGCTGCTGGAATTCATTCTGAGCTGCTGCAGACCACACAGGCCAAGTTTAAAATGCTTTCTCCAATAAATGCTCCACAAAGCAGATTGACGACACCACTGAGCCCTCTTATCCCGCCCGTGGATGAGGTTGAAAGAAAGGTCTCTTACCCGCCTGCCCATTGCGACCGTACGCTGACCCGAAGATTGCATGGGCGCCTAAAAATTGGCGTCGATTGAAGACTAAAGGGCCTTAACCGGCCTGTTAATTTATGGTGGGCCCGCGCCAGACTTCATCGCGTGCCCACCCAGCGAAATATCATGATGGCGTGTGGTGATGTTGGGACACTCTCCCGACGTCACCATGCGTCATTTTACCCCTGGATCCCTGGATATGCGGCACCACCCCCCCACCCCACCCCGCCCCCCGCATGGCAAACTGAAAATTCTGCCCTTGAGCTAGAGGCAGCAGAAAACGAAAGGGCAGGAAGAGAAAGAGAAAGGGTATTTCAAAGGGAGCAAGCAGAAAGGCAGGAGGAAGAAGGGAAGCTGGAACTGGAATCCCAGGCAAGAGAGAAGGATAAAGAAACAGAGGCAAGGGAAAGAGAGAAGGAAACAGAAAGGGCATACCAGCTTCAAAGACTGGAATTTAAAAAAAATCAGACCTCAGATTCTGAGGAAAGTTCTGATGATGAGAAAAACCTTTAACCTAAAACCCAGTGGGGTGAAGTTTAAATTTGTGCAAGCTCTTCCAAAGTTTGAGGAAAAAGATGTTGAAGCATTCTTTACTTTATTTGAGAAGATAGCTAAACAGGTGAAATGGCCACAGGAGAACTGGACATTGTTGCTGCAATCCAGGTTGGTGGGTAGAGCACATGAGGTATATGCTTTGCTGTCAGAAGAAATGTTGGTGAATTACAATGTGGTTAAAAAAAGCTATTTTGAGTGCATATGAGTTGGCTCCTGAGACATACAAATATGAGAAAACAGCCTGGGCAGACTTATATTAAGTTTGAGAGTGTAAAACAAAATAATTTTAACAGGTGGATACGGGCATTAAAAATAGAGTCAAGATATGCGCAAAAGAGCGCAGGCCCTGACTCTCCCTCCTCCCCCCGCCTGCATAAGTAGTGCTGAGTGCTACCGAATGCATATTACACTGGGCGGGTCTTAATTGGCCCCATGTGTACAGCGTGGAGTAGGACCTTGATGTTGTGGGAAAGTGATATTTGTTGTTCAGAGGGAGCATTGCAGGAACAGGTGCTAATAAGTGGGGTTCATGGAGATGCTAAACCTATTCCATTGTGGAAGGTAAATTTAAAGAGTAAGAGGAAAACTGGTGAAGTGACTGTTGGGGTGGTGGAAAAATTGCCCATTTCAGGGGTTCAATTTATTCTGGGTAATGATATAGCTGGATCACAGATGTGGGTGATGCCTATGGTAGTTGAGCAGCCTGTTGAAATGTTTTCAACAGAGGTGTTGAAATGGAGCATCTTGGATTGTTTCCAGATTGTGTGATGAGATCACAGGCTTACAGGTTGAAACAAGAAAAACAAGAAGAACAAGCAGTTCAAAGGCAGGAAGAAGGCATTGAAACCTAATGAGCAGGCACTGTGTTTGAGAACATTGTTCAGAAAGACACACCAAAGGACAAATCAGCTGAAGTATTTAACTCAAGCCAGTTAATTGAGTTGCAGCAACAGGGTTTGCAATTAAAACAGTTATATCAGACATCTTACTCAGAAACAGAGGCAAAATGTGTTCCAGAATGTTATTACCTTAAGGGTGATATTTTAATAAAAAAGTGGAGGCCAGGTCATTTCTCAGCAAATGAAAGTTGGAGGGAGGTACTTCAGATTATTATCCCAGTTGGGTAGATAAATGAAATTCTGAGGATTGCTCTTGAAATTGCAATGGGGGGACTTTTAAGAATTAGGAAAACACAGGCAAAAATACAGAAATATTTTTATTGGCCTGGTTTGCATAGGAATGTAGTCAAATTCTGTAGAAAATGTCACACATGTCAGGTGATAGGGAAACTCCAAGCAGTGATTAAGCCGGCAGCTTTAATCCCAATTCCAGCATTTGAAGAACCTTTTACTCGGGTCATGATTGATTGGGTATGACCCCTCCCTAAGACTAAAAGTGGAAATTATTACTTACTGTTAATAATGGATGTGTCTACCAGATTTCCTGAAACAATACTTTTGAGAAATATTACAACCAAGAAGGGAAGAGTTAACTGTGGAAGAGTTAACTAAATTTGGAAGAGTTAACTGTGGAAGAGTTAACTCAAATTTTTTTTTACAAGATATGGTTTATCTAAGGAAATGCAATCAGATCAGAGCTCAAATTTCATGTCACAGCTGTTTAAGGAAGTAGCAAACAGTTTGGGGATAAAACAGTTTAAGTGAATAGCTTACCATCCAGACTCACAAGGGGCTTTAGAAAGATGGCATCAAACTCTAAAAAATATTGTGAGAGCATACTGTCAGGATTATCCACAGGATTGGGATAGGGAATTCCATTCTTGTTATTTTCTATTAGGGACGGTCCTAATGCATGGTTTTAGCCCTTTTGAACTAGTTTACGGTCATGAAGTGAGGGGACCACTGAAATTGATTCACGAGAAATTACTGGGTCAAAATTGAGAAACTACTCTTCTGGATACATATCACGCTTCAGAAAGAGATAAGACAGAGCATGTGAACTGGCTAGGGAACAGTTAAAGATACCGCAGCAAATGAAAGCAGACAGGAAGGCTACAGCTCAGAATTTTGTTGCTGGAGAGAAAGTGCTAGTTCTGTTGCCGGTATGGGGTGACTCATTAAAGGCAAGGTTTAGTGGGCCCTACAGGATTGAAAAGAATTTGAGTGAAGTAAATTATTTAATAAATACTCCAGATGGAAGAAAGAAGCAGAGGGTGTGTCATGTAAATATGTTTAAAAAGTACTTTGACAGGGAAGAAGACCAAAAGGAGCTGTTACTGGTTGTAGATAATGAGACAGAGGTAGAAATGCAAGGTTCTGAAATTGGTTTTCTTCTAATCAAATTGGATAATGAGGGGATACTTGAAAACTTAGGACAGAATTTTACGTTGGGTGTGCGGGTGCGTGCCCGACACGCTCGAGCGTAACATGACACGCGATGATGTTGGGCGTGTGTCCCAATGTCACCGTGCACCCTCATGATATTTCGTTAGGCGGGTGTGTGATGAACACGGAGGTGTGCCTGCCACTGATTAACAGGCCAGTTAAGGTCCTTGAGACACCAATTGTCTGTGATTTTACGCAGCCCGTGTGATTCCCAGGGCATCGCATGGGCGCAACGGGCAGGCTGGTAGGCCACATTTTCAAAAACCCATCCACAGGCAAGATAAGGGGGGTTTGCTAATGCGAGTTGTTTGTACTTTGGCTTATAAATTGCTGCTGCTTGCTTGTGTGAACATGAAATCTTCATTTCGCTTCACAGCTGCTTTGACAGAAATAACAGGCTTCAGTTCAGGACTCAGGAATCATACTACTTGGGTCCTTCCAAGTATCAGACAGCCTTCCCTTACCCTGGGAATGATGATTGTGGTCTCTGCTGGAGGCACCTCTTCTGAGGAGGAAGAGAGGGCCAGTAGGGGGAGGAGGCCAGGTGTCCCTATTCATCCTCCAGGAGAGTGACCTGTGGGAAAACAGGTGCAGGCACAAGGGCCAACAGGAAGTGCAAGGCGGAAGGGGCTGCAGAAGGTGTCACTATCCTGGTTTAGGGTTTACAGGCAGCAATGCAGCCACCTCAATATGTCTGAGATGCAATTCCGAAGGAGGCTCCACCTCTCAAGGGAGACAGTGACCTCCATCTGTCAGATGATTGGCCCTGAGATCAGCTCCAACTGTGTGGGAGACCCCATGCCAATGGCTCTGAAGGTCACAGTGGCCCTCAACTTCTTTGCCCCCAGCTCTTTCCAGGGCTCGGTCGGTGATCTTTGTGTAGTCTCCCAATCAGCTGCCTACAAATTGTGTCAAGCTGGTGACAGGTGCTCTGTTCAGGCGTGCATTGACTTTCATTCACTGCCACATGGTCAAGGCGAGCCAGGCTGAGCGAGCCAGAGGCTTTACAGCGATTGCTGGGTTCCCCTGTTCCCAGGGTGCAATTGACTACAAACATGTGGTCATCAAGGCGCCAGTGGGTGAGCCAGGTGTCTTCGTCAACAGGAAGGGATTCCACTCCATGAACGTGCAGACAATGTGTGACCATAGGATGCAGATTCTGCACTTCTGTACAAGGTACCCAGCAGATTCTATGATGCTTACATCCTCAGACACTCCCAGGTGCCGAGGCTCTTCAGTGCTCCAGCCTGGCCGGATGGATGGCTACTGGGTGACAAGGGCTATCCCCTCAAAAGGTGGCTCATGTCGCCTCTCTGCCATCCAAGAACAGAGGCCGAGCAGGGGTACAATAGGAGCCACGCCTCCACAAGGGCAGTAGTAGAGAGAAACATAGGTCTTCTCAAGACGCACTTCCGATACCTGGACCATTCATGGATCACTGCAATACCCCCCAGATCACGTGTCACTGATAATGGTTGCGTGCTGCGCTCTCCACAATCTGGCACTGGAAAGCGGGGGCGCAATGGAGGAAGAAGATATTGTTGCAGCTGCTCTGGCAACAGATGATGAGTCCAGTTGTGAGCTGAGGACGAGCACGGTCAGGAGAACGGGGAGATAGATGCTAACCTGGGCAACCTCCAGGAAGGCAGGGATACCTGGAATGCTTTGATCCATTGCTCCTTCAGCTAGTCTACCAAATAAGAACCACCACCACATGCCAGGGCTGCAGGCTCCATACTTGATACCTGACAAGAACATTTGCTTGGTGAACAACATACACTATGTGCCATTTCAATAAAGCTCAATGACTAACAGGTCACTCATAACCTGATGGGTTACCCTGCACCTGCAGAACCAATGAAGGCTTGTTGAACAGAAACACATTTAATGTTGAGATAGCCTGTTCAATCTGCTGCCCTGTTGGCCTCGATGACTTTGGTGGGCATCCTCTGGCCTGTGGAGCCTGTGCTGGCCTAACCTGGGAGGGAGCGGCCAGTGCCACGACTGGCATCTCCCCAGGCGCCGCAGCCTCATCGGATGTTACGGTCACTGGCAGAGGGGCGGAGGAACAGCTGCCATCATCCATGTGAAAGGAGCCCGCACAGACAACAAGCAGCTTGTGTGCCAATGTGAGTTCGCTTTGGACCTCCTTGCTCATTATTGATGGATGGGCACATGGCTGTGATACTGGGTGCCCAATCCATCTCCCACATTGACAGCGGCCACCTGAAGTCATTGCTGGAGTGAGGATTTGCAGGTCCCAGCGCATCCCCAGGAGCCCTTGATTCAGCTCCTGGAGGAGCCTCTCCATGAGAGTCACCACTCTCTCCGTGGAGGAGGCAGTGCACTCGGCCGTGAGGGTCATTGCATTGCTCACGCTCCACAAGGACTCCTCCATCACTGAGACCATGGCACGCATTCCCTCATGTATCTTCGCCAGATCCTCCCGCACACCTGCTGGACTTCCGCACCTGCTGCCTCAGGGACAATTCCAGAGGCCCATCATCAGTCACCAACTGAGCATGTTCCTGGTTCCCAGCAGTCGTCTGACTGCCGGCTCCCTGGGCATTCTCTGCCTCCGCCTGCACCTCAAGCGAGCATGAAGTGCCCTCACTGATGTGCACCAAGATACTAGCCACCGATGTAATGCCCACCGAGGTGCTGGTATCTACGCTGGTGGCTGCTTGGCTGTGAGGGCGTGATGCAGGTGCATTTCGAACGTTGCTGCCCTCTGGGGTCGGTTGTGGGCCTTCAGGCTCCTCACCCCGATGGGCTGCTGGTGATCCTGAAAGGAAGAACAACAACATGTCATTAGATGAAGTTATTACACTGTTACTGTGCATGCTGGCACCCGGATAAGGGTGCCCTCATCTTTCCATTATCAATGGGAATTCCATGTTCGAGGCTCACATCAATATAGAGACGTCAGTGGAATGGTTGCTATTACAGACATTCTGACCTCAGTGCACTGCATTCTTACCTCCTTGTGGCACTCCAACCTCACCATGGCCGGTTGACCTAGGCGCATGGTGCCTCTCCAGCTCCAGCACCCTCGGCTCATATCAAGTTAAGATTAGTAGGTTGGCGGTCCTCCGCTAGTCTGCAACCTCTTGGCATTGTTATGGCATGTCTTCTTCTGAAAGGACAGGGGAGCATTGATTAGTCCACCCTGTATCTGCATTGCCATTGCAGCCTGGTCCACCCCACCTGAGGAACACCTTGCAGGGTTCAGCCGATTCGTGATCCTAGGGCCACAAGACACTCATTCCAAGCAGCCAGTGCTCATCCCCTTGCCCAGATGCTGCCTCATTGATATTTGCTGCTCACACTCTAAGACCTCTGAGGTCCAAGGGAGAGGGGGAAGCAGCTCCTAACTGCTGTGCTAATTTACCCATGCCAACATGTACTCACCCTTCCCAATCACAGGAGATCATTGAACCACTTACAGCACTGCACCCTTGTGCGCCTCACCACATCATGGGAGCTCACCATGGATGTCACTTCCTCCCAGGCATTTTTGGTGAGATCGGGGGGGACTCCTCCTCCCGTCCCTGGGGACAAGGTTCTCTCTCCATGCTGCCACCTCCTCCAGGAAGGCAGCGAGACACTCACCAGAAAACACAGGGCCGACTGCCCTGCTGACCTACCTTCCCGTCTGCCGCGTTCAGCACTGAGGTGCTCCATGCCGAGGTTCCTCCGAGCCTATGGCAGTCTTCGCATGGCTGCTGCTGCTGCTTGAGAATTGGCTGCCAGGTCGCCATTGGACCTGATGGGCATTGAGCTCCTGACCCTGCCTGCCCCTCCTCGCTGTCACTGCTGTCGCGTCTTACACTGGGTGGACCTTAATTGGCCTGCCCGCGTAAAATCATGGTGTGGATCCGATCGAGGGTGGCAGTCAGCTTCCCTACCACCCCCACCTGCTCCCGCCAAGCCCGCACGCTGACTGTAAAATTCTGGCCTTAAATGTAATATTGAGTTATCTTCCAAAAAGCGTCAAAGTCACACAAATCTATTTGTGGGAATAATTGTGAAAGACAGATTTGATGTGTGACATACATGATGTGTCTGTGGAAGTTTCACCTTCGATAAGACAACATCATTATAGATTAAATCTGGCAAATTTATCACAAGTACAGAGAGAAATTGGCTTCATGCTTCAAAATGATATTGAGTCTAGTCTAGTTGCAGTAACTGGAGTTTGCCTATTGTGCTGTATTTATTGTTATGTTAATGCATGCCTCTGGTAATGTAATAGTGTAAGTATATGGATAAGTATAGCAGATAGTGTAAGATAGGTTAATAAAAATGAAGCTGCCTTTTAGAATTATGACAGTTCATTTTTTGATGGGGGGGGTGTCAAGAAGATATAATAATGTCTATAGTGTTATTGGAAATTATTTTAAAAAAGAGCTTAGTGGTGTCTGTGTCTATGTGTGTGTATACCTTAATTGGATTAAAGACAGCTGGACTAGAGGCTTTGATGTATAGAAGAGAAATAGGTTTGAAATGTTAATTAGATAAACATGGGGAGATTTAGAAACGTAGGTGTGAAGGGGGTAATTTGCATTTTTAAATAAACCTTTCAAAAGAATGGGTGAAATATTATACCTAACCAGAAGAAGCTAAACAATATGCCTACTATTTTCAAAGCTTACTAATAAAATTGGTATTATGAAAAGGTCTTATTATTAGAGAGGTCAAGTTCAAAAGCGATACAATGAAAATTTCAAAGAAGAGAATATGCATAAAGGAAGAGAAAGCAGTTGGTAAAGAGGAAAAGGGATTCTAAGTTCTAAAGCCTCCAGCCTGTAGGCCCCAAGCCACTGTTTGGAAGGACCCAGAGCTGAAAGAAACTCATTTTGAATACGACTGTCCGAAGTGTGATTTACCAGGGGTCTGTTTAAATCTATGTGTTTTACTGTTGCTTTAATGGAGGTGTAACTAGGAGTCAGATTAATTTGGGGATTTTTTGCAGCTGTTATAATAGCAATTTTGTAGACATATGTATGTGCTTACAGTATTTCTTGTATTAATAAATGTTTAATTTAGTTTTATAATAACCTCTTGAGGCCCGGTGGTCTTATTACTGCTGAATTCAAAGCCTGCATCTCGAAACATACAAATTGCAAGATAGGTTATGACAGTTGTTTCAAGTTTCCCTCTGGGATTTGAACAACTCAGCGTTTACCATCGGCTGTGTCATAATAGGTGCACGCTCAATTCTGTTAAGAATGAGCTTCCAGGATTTTGACTTAGCAGTAGTGATGAAGAAGTAATATATTTCCAAGTCAGGATGGTGTGTGACTTCGATGGTGGACTTGCAGGTGGTTTCCATGCGTCTGCTGCCCTTGTTCTTCTTGGTGGTAGAGGTCACAGGGTTGGAAGGTGCTGTTGAAGGAAGGTGGCTTGGTGAATTGCTGCAGTGCATCTTGTAGCAGGTACACACTGCTGCCACTATGCACACTGGTGGAGGGAATGAATATTTAATGTGGAGGTTGGGGTGCATTGTACTGGATGGTGTTGAGCTTCTTGAGTGTTGTTGGAGCTGCATTCAATCAGGCAAGTGGAGAATATTCCATCATACTCCTGACTTGTGCCTTGTAGATGGATGACAAGCTTTGAGGAGTCAGAAGGTGAGTTACTTGCTGCAGAATTCCAAGCCCCTGTCTTGCTCTTGAGGTATTTTAATAGCTGGTCCATTCAGTTTCTGGTCAATGATAACCCCCTCCCAGAATGTTGATAGTGGGTGAATCCATGATAGTAATGTCATTGAATGTCAAGGAAGATGGTTAAATTGTCTCTTGTTGGAGGTGGTCATTGCCTGGCACTCATGTGGAGTGAATGTTACTTGCCACTCATCAGCTCAAGCTTGAGTGTTATCCAGGTCTTTCTACGGGCAGGCACAGAAGGCTTCGATATAAGAAGATGCGAATAGATGCAATTATTAGAGAATACCCCTACTTCTCATCTTATGATGGTGGCAAGATCATTGATGAAGCAGCTGAAGATGTTTGGGCCTAGGACACTACCCTGAGGAACTCCTGTAACAATGTCCTGGGCTGAGATGATTGATCAACAACTACAAGTGTCTTCCTTTGTTCCAGGTATGACTCCAACCAGCAGAGAGTTTTCCCTCTGATTCACAGTGACTTCAATTATGTTAGGGTTTCTTGATGCCACACTCAGGCAAATACAGCCTTGATGCCAAGAGCTGTCACTCTCACTACCCTTCTTGAATTCAGCTCTTTTGTCCACATTTGGACAACTTGGGCTATTATGATTCACAGCGCACTGTGAGGAAAACAGGTCTTGTTTGGGGGCATTAGCTCACTGGACTCTGGGCCAACCAGCCAGAATTGGACCAGTGTGGCAGAGGTGGGCTGATTTGTGTCAGCAAAAAGTTGACCAAAATGCTGACTCTCAGTATCAAATACTGACAGGTGGCATGTAATCAATGGAGCAACAAGGGAGCTTCATCTAACAGATAGCTCACATATGAAATAAGTGTTAAAATTATTTTGAGCGGTTTGTAATTAGATTTGATGTGGGTTTAGAAACTGAATTAAAACCTCACAGCTCATTACTGTCACTTTATTCACTGAATGCATTTATTATCAATTTTGTCATGTTCTGATAGTCAGCTTGCAGGGAAAAACAATACAGCCATTACTTCTTAAGAAAAAAGTATTTGCAAAAAACACAAAAAGTCAAATCTTGATTGTGAGGCACAGCAGCTTTGCTGCTATTCGCTTATACACAGAGGGTGGCTTCTCCTTTCTGAACACATAGGTGGGACCTGACATGAAATCATTGGGAAAGAGATCCTCAGCAGCACTGAGGCCTTGTGTCAACGCTGCCAGCACTCGAGAAACCTCAGAAGGATGAATTTGTCTTCCCAGCTGTCAAATACCTTGATGAGTCAGGGCAGGACCAACATCCTTGGTGGACAAGTTAATGGAACTCCATACACAAATGAAATTCCATGTGTACACTCAAAAACGTTCAAGGGTGATTCCAAGCCTGAAGTAAAATATTGATTTTCAGTAGCAAACCTTGACATATTGACAAACTTGTTGAAATGCCAATGGTCAGCGTGGCATACGTGTCTGTCAATGACCTTCTCATGTCCTGTATTAAAAGAAGGAAAGAGAGGAGAGAAAGAAAGACAGACAGACTTGCAAATATACAATGCCTTTCATGACTTCAGGACATCCCGACATGCTTTCCAGCCAGTGAAGTACTTGTGAAATTTAGGGCAGAATCTTGTGAAGCTCCCAGGTGTGGGAAATGAGGCGGGCGGGGGCACTTAATTGTGCAGGAGGCCAGAGGTCAGCTTCCCGACGGCAGGATGAAACTGCAGAACTAAGTTGGAGGAGAATTGACGGCAGATCGAGCCTCCCGACGACAAGCACTGGGAACCTCTTTTTAATACATTTTCATGTCATACACACTCATTAAAAGGCAACCTCAGCAGAATGAAGTGTATCTCTTTCATTAAGTAATGAGTGAATGAGAAACACATGCCTACAGATTCACGGCTGCTTAAACATGGCGTGCAGCAGGTGAGGTGGTCTTTCTGGTCGATTTGGAGTGAGTAGGAGCTGCTTTTTCTTCAATGGGAAGCTTTGTCCCAACTATTGAAGAGGAGGCAGTGATTACAGAGGTTAGGTGGTGGCAGTCAAATGGGAACAAGACATGGCTGATTGAGGGAGGGAGGGAGGGTGGGAGGGAGAGAGGTTTCAGCCCTGCAAAGTCCCATGGTGTACAGAGAGCCGAATCTGGACCATACAGGGAAGGGCAGTGTCGAAAGATGGTCAAGCATGATTGTGGGGAGATCAAAGGTTATACTGGGAAGGTTAATGGTGAAGTCCTGAGTGTCAAGGTGACAGGATGATAGAAGGAGGGCCACGGATAGTGGATGGCAGGTCGAGGGTGACAGGGGGGTTGGGGGGGTCAGTTCCATTGTGTAGAGGGTAGCTCAAGGGTCAACGATAGCTGTTCAATGGTGATGGGGGTGGTCGAAGGTCACTGAAGGCAGGCAAAGGTGATGGAGTGAGGGCCAACGGTGATGGCAGGAAGGTCAAAGGTAATTGAGGGAGGATGCAGCGTGATGGCTTTCAGTTCCAGGGTCACTGTGCAAGTGTCCACAGACATAGCTGCATCAACAAGAAGAGTTCTCGGCAGTGCACCTCAGGAATGGAGTTGACCACAGCAGTGTGGGTGGAGATCAGCATGTGTTTGATGCTAAGTATAGGACTCCCCATTTGTCAAAAGTGCTCAGGGAAGAAGGGAAGGCGTTCTGCTGCAGCTCTGGGAAATAGAACCACCCACTATTCTGAGACAGCCTGGAAGAGAAAGTGCAGGGAGGCATCACTGAACCATGGGGCCATTCTCTGTCTGTGCTCGGACATTTGCCACTTTTACTCCAAGGATCAACAGGCGGAGAGGAGGCGGCAACAGTTGCAGTTCCCAAAGCCCCATCTCAAACAATGAAATTAATGTTGCTGCCTTGCAGGGAATGAATGCCTATTCAGTTACCCCTTTAAAAATGGTGACCGGACCTTTCCCCCCATGGGCGCGACTTCCTCTCTGCTTCCGCTACATGACTCATCATGCTTCTTGTGCATGAATACTTAATTGGCCGGCCGCTGCTTGGTCACACATGGCCATCCATCCTGCCTATGGTCGAAAGTGCCATCTGCTTCCGGTCCAGCCATCGACAACCTCACTGCCACCAGAAGTTTCCACGCGTGGTCACTTTTGTAATGCCTGCATTCATGGTAGCATCAAATGTGCACATATACTGGACACCTGGTCATGGGATATATCTGTCTGACATTCCACTTGTTACAATTTAATTTGAGAAATATCTAGTAGTCAAATAGAACTCTATTTAGTCAAAAGCAAAATTTTGTCAATGCTGGACATCTGAAATAAAAACAGAAAATGCTGGAAGCACTCAGCAGGCCAGGTAGCATCTTTGCAGATAGAAACAGAGTTAGTGCCTCAGGTTGATGATATTCATTAGAATGTAACGGTATATAATCCTACATTCTGAGGCTTCAGTAGATGGATTTTCCTTGTTGTCAACATTGACCCTTTATGTGAAAGCATAATTTTCTAAAATTGATAGCAAATAATGTCCCACATGATGACATGGCAAGGACTCTGCCATTGCACACATTGTTTATAGATCTCTTATTAATTGTAAAAATGTTACCTACATCATAAAATCATTGAAGTTATAGCATAAAAGGAGACTGTTCAGTCCATTGCACCCATGTCAGAGCTAGCTGTTCAACTGGGCACGATCTACTCTATTGATAATTCAATATCCTTTTCACATATACTTTTATTTTCCTTCCTATCAAATACTTATCCAATTCCCTTTTCAATTATATATAGGGCCATAACATCCAAGCTCCCAGCATTGAATTTGGGGGGATCCTCAAAGATGCACTGGGAACCACTCTTGGAACTTCAAAGGTCAGGGTTTGCATGGTAATTGTCCAGAGCTGCAAACTTCCTCTGGGCAATTGTGCTGCTCTTGGAACTATCTGAAAATCCGATTCAAATTGCAAACTTCGGATGGTTCCGTCTGTGTTACGTAAATAGTTACTCAGAAAATGTTAGAGGAATTAAAGCCTTTTCTAACTTCTGGTTAACTATTGAAAAGACACAGACTGGCCCCTCTCATGGGACTCCCCCCCACACCATTAATTCCCCCAGGGGTCTTCACTCAACCTCTGGCACCACGCCTCCCACACTGTATTCCCCATCCACCGACTCCCCATGGGATTCCCTCCGACCTGACCTGACATGATCCAGCCCACCCACCAGAGGCCTGAACTCCCTGAACTGACCTGACCCCTCAACATCCCCCACCTACCCCCCGCAGTACCGACACTGCTCCCTCCACAGACATTACCCCAACCGATCTCCCCCTTCCTGCTGTCCTGAACACCCCTACCTGACCCGTCCGGACACCCACCTCCCCCCCACCCCTGCAGGCCAACCTCCCTCCTGATCCGACCGAACATGCCTCCTGACCTCTGACACCACCCCTCCAATGTTGGATCCCGCCTCCAAGGTACGACACCCCATTTTGATGTCGCCTGACTGCGTCGGAAGGTAGGATGAGACAGGCACAGAAGAAATTTAGAGTAAGTATTTATGCTGGGAGTGGCTATCCGATGCTGATTGCCACTCTGAGCAAGTTATGATCCATTGTCTCTGTCTCAAAGGCCCGATGCAATAAAGCATTTCTGTTTCTGCTAATGAAATGATGTCTTCTAATTTTCCCCTCCCAATGATAATCTTGCTCCTGTTACTCATTGTCATATTTTTGTTTTTTTAATTATGTATTTTTTGGATTTGGCAATAATGCTAAGCAGAATTCGTAAGCCCCTACGATTCAGCATTCGTCATGTACTGCTTAATAAATCCTGCAGAATTTCAGGGTATCTCTCTTGCGCTATCTAGACTGCCTGTCAGCTGTCAGTGTAAATCTGTGAGGGGAAGTGCTTGCCTCTTGAGATGTTAATCACAAAGCATTCTAGCCATTGGAGGTGCTGATCTCAGAAATAGTGGTTAATCAAGAGTCACTTCCCCAGAAAAAATAAATGAACTGTAACATGCTTAGATAGGAGATGGTTAAATGACTGAAGTGATATTAATGTAAGACAATAAGAAATACGATGAGAGAAAGTAAATACATTTATAAGATGGAGATGGAAATGATGGTGATGGGGTGAGGCAGTTAGAAATAGAAAATGGAAAAAATTGTGAAGAGGACTAGGGCCAAGCAAACCAAGAGCCAGGGAGAAGAAAATAGCCAATTGACAGCAAGGATATAAGCTACCCTGCCAGTAAAGGTGTCTCAGGGAAAGAGAAGGAGCAGGGGAGAGTTAGTGCTTGGGATTTGGACCCTCCAGCTAAATCTGAAAGGTTAACTAATCTGTTCTCTTCACATGATCTGTTGTGTTTCTCCAGCATTTCCTGTTTTTGGTTCAGATTTCCAGTATCTTTAATTATCTTTATTTTTGTTTATTCTGAGTTCTTCTTACTACTGCAACCAAATTTGATCCCATTTCCAGCGTAGACATGGCTGCCAGCTTCTTCCAGCCAAGTGGGACATTCCCGAACTGTTGTAGGTTGTTGGATACTGTTGGTAGATCTTAATGAAGTCTTTGTAGTCGGTCAACTCTATGTATTTATTAACTACAGTAGCTATGCACATCTATACAGTAAAGGGTTCAAGCTAGGAACTATCTCCATGCTTGTTTGTGCACGCAGCTCTGTCAAACACAAGGCTGACCCTTAGGTGTGGGTCATGTGTTCTCTTACATCACTGTGTGGGTGGTACTGTACTCAGTTCCACGTTAATCTTATATGCGCCAAACCTTTATACCAAACTAACCATCAGTCCACATCATTAAACGAGAATGCATTGCTTGCCATAGGCATGGATTTCATTTCATTTCATAACAAAAATTAGCCAATGGCAAGAAAATCTTGTACTCCTATCATATGTCAAGTTCCTTACAAGTGCAGGGCATATTTGAATGTATTCATGTGGCCTTTTGTGTCCCATTTTGAGTATAATATTGATCAAAGAGCTGTCATTCAATGAATGCACAACTGAGTCATGCACGTTAAAGCTTATTAACATGGCAGCTCCAATGATTTCTTCATCTTGTGGCAGTCAATTATTGCTTTATTCTAGCCTTATTCCAAGAATGTCTTTTCAGGGATCTGACCTGCATCTTAGCTCAGCATTTCTGTGCATTACCCAAGGTCAAGAGCTCGGGAGAGATACAGTGCTGCCCATGCAACTACCAAGGTATTTGAAGAACAGAGCTTCAACATCTTGAAATCATGAGGGGGATTATGGTATTATAGCTCTGCTAAGATCTTGAAGATTATTATGACTTACTTGTCCTGTTCTTCTTTGCACTTTAAAGGAGCCTTCTCAGGTTTGATGGCATCAGTTGTACCTGGAAATTGTCTGAGCACCTTATTTTTATTTGAGTTGTATCACCCGACTCTATATCTACTTGCACAGTTGTATAATCCAGGGAGGGTAACAAAAGCTATAGGTACACATATAACATTGTAGCTTTTGATTTGTGTCAGAGCTATCTAAACTATTTCAGTACAGCTATGACACCAACATCCTTCTGACAACATGGAAAATTGTCCAGGTATATCCTATTCAACAAAAAAAGTTAGACAATTTTAACCTGGTCAGCCACTGACCTATCAGCATCCTTCTATTTGTCAGCAAAATGACAGAAGAATCAATCAATATCACAGTCAAGTAACACCGACTCGACTAATCTGCTCACCAATGCTGTTTGTGCTCTGCCAGAATATCTTGGCTTTTGACCTTATCTTGGCCTTGATCCTGACTTAGACATAACTAATGAATGCCAGAGGAGAGGTGAAAGTCGCTGACCTCAACAGTAAGGGAGCATTTGACTGAACACAGAATCAAAAAGCCCTAGCAAAACTGAGGTCAATGGGAAAATTCTCTAGGGTGTGCGGGGAGGGTGGGGGGTGGGGGGGCGTGGTGGGGTGGGGTGCGGGGGGGGTGCTGAATTCTATGTTGCTTAGCAGTGGGTGGAAGTGGCTGGATCGCTTACTCTGCTCCTGCCTTGAAAGACTCCTGATAATGTGTCTTTCGTCCAATTGGCGGCTACCCCCAGTGGGACGCTGGTAAACAGCAGCAGGAAATGATGGGCAGCGTGCCCAACTGGCAATGGAAGGTGGACATCCAGGGTCAAAAGGGCCAGGCCTTGAACCAGAAATTGGTCATTGCCACCCATTTAAAGGCACCCCTGGCACCAGACTGTAGCACCTTAAAACACAAATCATGCTCTGGAGGCTTTTAAGTCCTTTGAAGAATTGCAGCAGCTAAGAGTTTGGTTTTACATATGGCTTGACTTATGTGCCATCAGTGAATCATTCAGGACCCTTGCCCGGGAGGAAAGGACATTTGAATATAGCTTACCCATTCTCCTTATGAATAGCAAGTGTCTGTGAAAGGGCACAAATTCAACCCTTTATCTCCCCTTGTCTCTCCATAGGTGGAGGAGGGAATGGAGCCACCAGCTGCTGAGAGATCTTGAATGTCTCCACAGTTTGATTATGACTCCCTGCAAGTTCTCCTCCAGGTTGTGCGTGATAGCAGGAGTTCCCTGTGCAAGAAGATGGGAAGAGGAGACCTCCCTGGTAGACAAAACTAGCTTGGATGGAGGTGGCAGTGGAGGCCATCAGCCATGGTGCCATCCAGAGCACGTGGCTGAAGTGCTGGGAAAGGCTCAATGAGCTTTTTAGGATCTTCTGGGGTGAGTTTCTAAACATTTCAAAGGTGGACATAGATGGAAGGATGTCTGGGTATGAAGTGGCTCAAATATAGGGTTGCCTACTGTATTACCCAAGTGTGGAAGGTATCATGATGCAGGCATGCCACTCTGCATGGCAATGTGGGTTTGGGGTGGGTGGGCAGGGGATGGTAATGTAGTACCTTATAGCTGGCAAGAAACATTGAGAAATGTTGGCCTTTGTCACAATACATGTTGACCACACATTTGAAGGCATGTCCTTGCTCATTTCCAGGAGAAGAAGGCACACATTGACAGGGGAGGGACCAGAAGCGGAGGTAGTCAGCCCATCCTGGCCATCCTCACCCCACTATAGGAGGAGGTCCTGGAGCTAGAGACCCATCATTGGAGCTGATCTATTGGCTGAGGCGAGGTTGGAGGAAGACCCCGGTGCTTCTGGGGAATGGGGGCAACTGTTTTGGAAACTGGGGATTGTATCAAGAAGGTGGGATTGATGGATTTTGTCTGTGGAGGCTTGCACAATTCGGGGAGGAAAGTCTCTCTGAATGTGGAAGAGTCTAAGGTTCAAACACTGCCTGCCATCTCCTAATAGTGCCAGTGTATGTTCTGAGGAAGCTAGTCTCTCTGAACTCACCTCAAATATTGATGATGATGCCCTGCATACTCCTTGTTTTTGTTTCCCCCCCCACAGGCCAAACATTGGCAGCAGCTAGCACAAGCTCAAGTAACCTCTGAGGAGGAGGATGAAGCCTCAGAGGATGCAATGTCACATTCTCGCTCTGCACACAGCAGCAGTGCAGCTATATGCACCTTAATGGGTATGTGCGGTCTGGCTGTAGGGGATCCATAGTCTGGTGAGAGCGCATCACAGTTGCAAGACCAACTGTTGGAGACTGAGATAGAGCAGGCCTCTGGCACTTGGAGGAGTGTTGGAGACAACACAGATGCTGAGCTGCAGTCTGATAATGAGCATCCTGCTTCAAATATCAGGTGGCAGATGCTGGACGTGCAGAGTGAAGTGTGTGGAGCTGTGGCAAAAATTCCAGAGGGGTTGCACACACTGGTACAGATAGTGGAAGAGTCCATGGGCCATGAGGACTGCGATCACCAACTTGGCAGAACGCATAGCTTCCTCCATGGAGAGATTGGTGACTGTTGTTATGACTGATGCAATTGGTAAAGCGGAGTTATTTAAAAATCCCAGAGGGAAACTTTAAACAACTGTCATAACCTATAATTTTAAGTGTTATGTTTGAGATGCGACTCTAAATTCAGGAATCAGACCACTAGTTCTCGAGGTTTTACATTAAACTAAATGAAACATTTTATTAATTTATACAGATTAAAATATATGCACATGGCTATCATAACTTTTAACAAATTCCCAAACTAATCTCCATTAAGGCAACAGCAACCCATAGACTTAACCAAACACCAGGCAAAGCATTTTCATCTTACAAATTCAAAATGAGGTTCTTTTCACTTTTGTTCCTGTGGAGCCAGTTGGAGGCTTACAGCTGCCTTTTGATCTCACATTGCTTCTGCTCTGCACACCTAAAATGGTTGTCTTGCTATACCTACCACTGCCCATTGAATATTAATTCTCATTGCATCAACAACCTCTAAACTAAACCTTTCTAACAATGAAACCCCTTTCACAGTACGAATTTTATTAGTAATGTAAACATGTTGCTTGGTAGCTGCTAGATAGGTATCTGTTTTCACCCTACTTCTTGAATGCTCTATTCAAAAAATGCAAATGCACGCCATTTCTCTTACATATCAAAGCTAGTACACATCAAAGCACCCAGACTAGCTAGTTTTAATCCAATTAAGACACACCCACAGACTAAACCTTTATTTTAAAAGAAAAATATTTTCCAAGATTTTATATACATTAATAATGTCATGGAGGGTCAAGCCCAGCAGTTCACTGATGGGATCCTGGGTATGTGTGCTGACCTGCATTCCACTCGATTGCCTCTGAGCTCTGGGATCCAGAGCCAGAGCAAGAGGGGGCAAGGAACCTGGAGTCACATCCAGGTCCTGGTCTCAGGAAAACAGGGAGGGCTGAATGGACTTCACAGTGGCAGATGAACAGCTGCAGCCGCCACCAAGGAGGTACCTCTCAGGGTGCTCCTGATGGGTACTGGCTCTCCTCCATCCCTCAGCCATTTGCTGAAATGCCTCTGAGTGCCATAGTGACAGGTGACCTCATGGCACTGTGCAGGGGACTCCCACCACACCAGTGCCCTCATGGCCTCGGGTGACCAGAGGATGCCCGCCAAGGTCATCGCAGGCAAAGGGGCAGAATGGTCAATAGTGACAAGGGTGGAGCACCACGTTGTAGCAACTGGAAAAGATTTAAGAAAACACTTCATTAGTTACACGTTGGAGGTTCACATTGTGATTTATGTGATATATCACATGTATGATTTTGGCTTAATGCTGTTTATGTATATTATTAAATGAGTGTTCTGCGAACATGGTGGTCTGGCTGCACTGGTGCATTATTTCTGTGTGATGTGTTGTGATGGTTTGGAATTGGATGGACTCGATTGTGCTAAGGGAATTTATGTTCATGTGGGTCCCTCTGCACGGCATTATTTGTTGACTCAACAGCCCTTAGCAGATGTGGCCCCAGTGTTCATGAGAGGGATGAGGAGGTGGCATGGGTTAAGAAGATGTTGTTGTGTTGCAAACATACTGGTAATGGAGTCTTCTCATAATTAGTGCATCTTTTTTCTCCCTGGCATCCAGGCCCTCCTGCAGACCAGCACACATGACTGGCTCATTCTCCTCCTCACCAGAGTTGTCATCAGAGGATTGGGCTTTCTCCATGAAATCGTTCTCTGCCAGGGCTTCCCCTCTCTGAAGGACCAGGTTATGCGGCACACAGCATACCACGACTATTAGTGACATGCTTCCAGGAGCATATTGCAGAGCACCACCTGCTCGGCTCAGACAATAGAATCACATTTTGAGCAGACCATGAAACCATTGTCGATTGTTGTAAAAATGCACCTGGTTCACTAACGCCCTTTGGGGAAAGAAATCTGCCATCCTTACCTGGTGACTCCAGACCCACAGCAATGTGGTTGACTCTTAAATGCCCTCTGAACAAGGGGAATTAGGGATGAGCAATGAATGCTGGCCTAGCCAGAGATGCCCACATCCCATGAAAGAATTAAAAAAAAAAAATGCCTGAAAAGGGCATCAGTCACTACTTTGGTGCAGTGATAGGCTTTAATAAATAGATATAAAATCAGAAATAATATTTTTATGTGATGTGATTACTTATAGTCATTAGATAAGTAACAGAGTGAAAATGCAAATTTGTAAACAGTGTCGGGGTGAGGGAGGCAGGAGAACACTGTCGGGGGGTGAGGGAGGCAGGAGAACACTGTCGGGGGGTGAGGGAGGCAGGAGAACACTGTCGGGGGGTGAGGGAGGCAGGAGAACACTGTCGGGGGGTGAGGGAGGCAGGAGAACACTGTCGGGGGGTGAAGGAGGCAGGAGCACACTGTCGGGGGGTGAAGGAGGCAGGAGAACACTGTCAAGGGGTGAGGGAGGCAGCAGAACACTGTCGGGTGGCGAGGAAGGCAAGGGAACACTGTTGGGGGGGGCGGGAAAGGCTGGGGAACACTGTCGAGTGGCAAGGGAGGGAGGGGAACACTATTGGGGGGATGAGGGAGGCAGCAGAACACTAACGGGGGGGTAAGGGAGGCAAGAAAACACTGTCTAGTGGCAAGGGAGGCAGGAGAACACTGTCGGGTGGTGAGGGAGGCAGGAGAACACTGTCGGGTGGTGAGGGAGGCAGGAGAGCACTGTCGGGTGGTGAGGGAGGCAGGAGAACACTGTTGGGGGTGAGGGAGGCAACAGAACACTGTTGGCTGGCGAGGGAGACAGGAGAACACTGTCGGAGGGTGTGCGGGAGGCAGGAGAACATTGTTGGGGGGCTGAGGGGGGACAGGAGAACATTGTTGGGGGGCTGAGGGGGGACAGGAGAACATTGTTGGGGGGCTGAGGGTGGCAGGAGAACATTGTTGGGGGGCTGAGGGGGACAGGAGAACATTGTTGGGGGGCTGAGGGAGGCAGGAGAACACTGTCGGGTGTGTGACGAAGGCAGGAGAACACTGTCGGGTGTGTGACGAAGGCAGGAGAACACTGTTGGGGGTGTAATGGAGACAGGAGAACATTGTTGGGGGCGTTGAGGGGGGCAGGAGAACATTGTTGCGGGGCTGAGAGAGGCAGGAGAACACTGTCGGGGGGCGAGGAAGGCAGGGGAACACTGTCGGGTGGGTGACCGAGGGAACAGAACACAGTCGGGTGGCGAGGGAGGCAGGCGAACACTGTCAGAGGGTGTGGGCGAGGCAGGAGAACATTGTTGGGGGGCTGAGGGAGGCAGGAGAACACTGTCGGATGTGTGATGGAGACAGGAGAACACTGTTGGGGGTGTAATGGAGACAGGAGAACACTGTCGAGGGTGTAATGGAGACAGGAGAACACTGTTGGGGGTGTGATGGAGACAGGAGAACATTGTTGCGGGTGTAATGGAGACAGGAGAACACTGTCGGGGGGTGTGGGGGAGACAGGAGAACACTGTTGGGGGTGTGATGGAGACAGGAGAACACTGTCGGGGGGTGTGGGGGAGACAGAAGAACACTGTTGGGGGTGTAATGGAGACAGGAGAACACTGTCGGGGGTGTGATGGAGACAGGAGAACACTGTTGGGGGTGTGATGGAGACAGGAGAACACTGTCGGGGGGTGTGAGGGAGACAGGAGAACACTGTTGGGGGTGTGGGGGAGACAGGAGAACATTGTTGGGGGTGTGATGGAGCAGGAGAACACTGTCGGGGGGTGTGGGGGAGATAGGAGAACACTGTCGGGGGGTGTGATGGAGACAGGAGAACACTGTCGGAGGGTGTGGGTGAGACAGGAGAACACTGTCGGGGGGTGTGGGGGAGACAGGAGAACACTGTCGGGGGTGTGATGGAGACAGGAGAACACTGTTGGGGATGTGATGGAGACAGGAGAACACTGTTGGGGGGTGTGGGGGAGACAGGAGAACACTGTCGGGGGGTGTGGGGGAGACAGGAGCACACTGTCAGGGGGTGTGATGGAGACAGGAGAACACTGTCGGAGGGTGTGGGTGAGACAGGAGAACACTGTCGGGGGGTGTGGGGGAGACAGGAGAACACTGTTGGGGGTGTGATGGAGACAGGAGAACACTGTCGGGGGGTGTGGGGGAGACAGGAGAACACTGTCGGGGGTGTGGGGGAGACAGGAGAACACTGTCGGGGGTGTGGGGGAGACAGGAGAACACTGTTGGGGGGTGTGGGTGAGACAGGAGAACACTGTTGGGGGTGTGATGGAGACAGGAGAACACTGTCGGGGGTGTGGGGGAGACAGGAGAACACTGTTGGGGGGTGTGGGTGAGACAGGAGAACACTGTCGGGGGGTGTGGGGGAGACAGGAGAACACTGTTGGGGGTGTGATGGAGACAGGAGAACACTGTCGGGGGGTGTGGGGGAGACAGGAGAACACTGTCGGGGGTGTGGGGGAGACAGGAGAACACTGTTGGGGGGTGTGGGAGAGACAGGAGAACACTGTCGGGGGGTGTGGGGGAGACAGGAGAACACTGTTGGGGGTGTGATGGAGACAGGAGAACACGGTCGGGGGTGTGGGGGAGACAGGAGAACACTGTCGGGGGTGTGGGGTAGACAGGAGAACACTGTCGGGGGTGTGGGGGAGACAGGACAACACTGTCGGGGGTGTGGGGTAGACAGGAGAACACTGTCGGGGGTGTGGGGGAGACAGGAGAACACTGTCGGGGGGTGTGGGGGAGAGAGGAGAACACTGTCGGGGGTGTGGGGGAGACAGGAGAACACTGTCGGGGGGTGTGGGGGAGACAGGAGAACACTGTCGGGGGTGATGAGGGAGGCAGATGAACCATGCTTGGTGTGAAGGAAGGAGAACACTGTCAGGGGGCGAGGGAAAGAAGAGAACACTGTCGGGGGTTGGGGGGGTGGGGTGGAGAGGGGGTGAGTGAGGGGGTATTTGCCTTGTCAGTGGGGTGAGGCTATGCAATTTTGGATGTTGACAGCTCCAGGCAATCTTAAACCCACTCGTTTTTCCCTCAGTCTTGGCATGTTCATTTAAAGAATTGCAGTTGGATTTGATTCAGAATTGCTGGCCACGGGATACTTCATAATTGTAAATACTGAAAATCACATTTTCTACTGTGAAACTTGGAAATAACAAAATTACCGCATAATTTGGGATATTTAAACTCATACTTCCCAGAATACAGGAGCTGGAGCTGTAAAAAGCGGTCATGGCTTGGTCTCTCCTGCAGTGCGCTGAGGTCTGCCTGGTTTTCTATGACGGAGGCTTCGGGGAACAGCCAGCATTGGAAGTCTGGCATTAAAATGTGCTGGCAAGTAAGTGTGTATTTTTTCCTGTGATTAGTGTTGGTCGGAAATGTTCCGACATTAATCATAAGATTTAGGCCAATGGACCTATGTTCTCTGGAGTTCAGAAGAATGTGAGGTATTTTCATGGAGATGTAAAAAAATTCTTAGAGCATTTGATAGTGTGGATGCTGAGAGGCTGTTTCCCTGGCAAGAGAGTCTAAAACTAGGGATCATTATCACAGGGGAGGGAGTCATCCATTAAGGGCTGAGATGAGAAGAAATTTCTTTTCTCCGGGGGTTCTGTCTCTCTGGAATTTTATATCCCAGAGGACTGTGGATGCTCAAGCATTAAGTACATTCAAGACAGAGATCCACAGATTTTTGGATCTTGAGGAATTAAGGAATATGGGTAGGTGGGAAAGTAGAGTTGAGGTAGAAGATCAGTGGTGATCTTATTGAACAGTGAAGGAGGGTCGAGGGGCCAAATATTTTCTTATATCCTTAACACTATCATGATTAATTAAACATTACTGATGCATGTTAGTGCATCATTACACAGTAGAAATGAGCATTAGCATTATTATCAGTTTACACAAATTAGAATTATTTAAACCATATTTTTAAAGTGGAAAAAAAGAACTGTTAATGTTTACAACTGTTTTATATGCATACTAAGCATATCTAGATAGAGCACAGTATTGGGCAACCTTAGCACGAATATATGCATTCATAAGAAAGTATCAGAGGAGTCTTGTATTGACAGAAATCTCTGATATTTGTGTGGAACTGAAATGAGATATGGAGGGGAAAAATACTGTACCTAAAAGATTTAAATGATAAGCTCAGCTAATGAAACTTAAAGATAAATAAGTTTCAACAAGAAGTATGCACACAACATGGAGCTGAGTTCTTATAAAGAAAGACTTGCATCCATATAACTCCTTATCACACTGGAAAAACTCAGCAGATCTGGCAGCATTGGCGGAGAAGAAAAGAGTTGACGTTTCGAGTCCTCATGACCCTTCAACAGAACTGAGTGAATATTGGGAGAGCGGTGAAATATAAGCTGGATTAAAGTTGTGGAGGGGTGGCGGGGGGGGGGGGGTGCGGTGGGGGTGAGGGGAGAGAAGTGGGGTGGGGGGACAAGCAAGCAGTGGTAGGAGCAGATAATCAAAGGTGTCACAGACAAAGGAACAAAGAGGTGTTGAAGGTGGTGATATTATCTAAATGAATGTGCTAATTAAGAATGGATGGCAGGACACTCAAAGTTCAGCTCTAGTGGGGGTGGGGTAGAAAGACTAGCAGGGCATACAAGATTTAAAAATAATGGAAATAGGTGGGAAAAGAAACATCTATATAAATTATTGGAAAAAAACAAAAGGAAAGGGGAAGAAACGGAAAAGGGGTGGGGATGGAGGAGGGAGTTCAAGATCTAAAGGTGTTGAATTCAATATTCAGTCCGCAAGGCTGTAAAGTGCCTAGTCGGAAGATGAGGTGCTGTTCCTCCAGTTTGTGTTGGGCTTCACTGGAACAATGCAGCAAGCCAAGGACAGACATGTGGGCAAGAGAGCAGGGTGGAGTGTTAAAATGGCAAGCGACAGGGAGGTTTGGATCTTTCTTGCGGATAGACCGCAGGTGTTCTGCAAAGTGGTGCTCTCTTGTCCACATGTCTGTCCTTGGCTTGCTGCTTGTCCCTACAACCACACCACCCCCCGCCCCCCCCCCCCCCCACCTCCCCCCCCACCCCACCACCTTAAACCAGCTTATATTTCACTCCTCTCCTAATATTCACTCAGTTCTGTTGAAGGGTCATGAGGACTCGAAATGTCAACCCTTTTCTTCTCCGCTGATGCTGCCAGACCTGTTGAGTTTTTCCAGGTAATTCTGTTTTTGTTTTGGATTTCCAGCATCCGCAGTTTTTTCTTTTTATCCTTATCACACTTCTCAGAAACATCTTACATAATGAATTATATTTAAATATAATGACTAGTTGTTATAGAGTTGATTTTCTAGGCAACTCTTCTTGGTGGACACAGTTAATTTTATTTATAAGACAGCAGCAGCAACTACATATGTGCATCAAACTCTATAACTAAAGAAGAAGTCTCCCAAAGAGGTTCTCCGTGCTGCTAACTCATTGTTTACACAGATCATGTGTTCTTGCAATACAAGATCATTCTTGAAGCTACAGCCATATGTTTCTCAAAACTATAATTATTACATTCCTCTCCCTTTAACTTTTCAGTACATTTTGCACTTACAAGGATATTTATCTCATGACATTACTATATTTACACAGGTCATGAAATTACAAGTTCAGTCTTTCAGGTGGTTTCCTGATCCTTGTGGAACATTGTAGCTCCACAACTTCCGATTCTTTTGCAGGAACCACATTCTTTGTGCATTAACATCAGGTACCTCAGTAGACACAAGCAGTTCAATGTCTTCCACTCCAACAGAGACATTGGGCATGTCTATCCTTGGTTGAGCAACTTCAACAGGAACCACAGGTTCAGCAATGGTTACAGGTGGAACATCAATTTGTTGGTGCAACCCCTTCATCTTAAATGATCCACATGCTTACGGGTGATCCGGTCCTCCACTTCCACATGGTACGACAATGGTCCGGTCATACAGCTTACTTTGCCAGGTGATCACTTCGGTCCTTCACCGAAATTTCTTACATATACTGCTTCTCCAACAGTAAATTGTCACTCACGACTATGCAAATCATGAGGCACTTTTTGGTTCCCTTGACTTTTCTCCACCTTCCCCTCCAAATTGGCAAGTATCAGGCTTAATCTTGTTTGAAGATGGCGGCTCATCAGTAATTCTGCAGGTATCGCTCCTGTTGTAGTGTGGGGGGGCGGGGGGGTGGTGGTGGGGGTGGGGGGGGTTGTTCTTTAGTGAAATAGGAAAGTTCCAATGATTCACCTGTTAACTTTTTCTTTCCCGCCTTAAAAGTTTGTACTGATCTTTCCACCAGTCCATCAGATGACAGGCGGCACGATGCAGTCTTCATGTGGTTGATATCATTGAGGCTGACAAACCGTTGAAACTCAGTGCTTGTAAAAGCAGTACCATTATCAGAAACGATTACCTCTGGCAATCCATGGATGGTGAAGCTTTGGTGCAGTTTTTCTATAGTAGCACCTGGTGTTGGTGGCTTTACTCATAAATGTCTAATCATTTGGAATGAGCATCTATAATCAGTAGAAACATGGTTCCAAGGAAAGGACTGATGTAACTTACGTGCAATCTCACCCAGGGGTTTACCAGGCCACTCCCATGGGTGTAATGGGGCTGCCACCAGCAACTTTTGTAGCTGTTGACATTGCACACAGTGTTTTACCACCTTTTCAATATTGCTGTTCATCCACAGCCACCAAAGATAGCTTTGCGCTATCATCTTCATTCGTGAGATTCCTGGATGGGCACTGTGTAGCTCTACTAAGATGGACGCCTTCCTTGTGAAGGAACTACTACTCGTGCACCCCATAATAGAATGCTATCTTGACTGCTCATGTCATGTCTTCAGTTGAAAAATGGCTACAATTTATCAGAGACTGGTTCCTGGGACCAACCATGTAACACTTGGTCTCTCACTCGAGAAATGCCTGGATCACATTTCATCCAGTTTCTTATCTGCCTGGCACAGACTGATGAGGGATCCAGGAAGTTCACCACTAATACGAGCACTTGGGGAACTGGGACATGGTCATTGTTTTCTTGCAAAGGAAGGCAATTTAGGGCATCAGCATTTGATATATGAATCCCTGGTCTATGCACAAAAGTGTATTCATATGCCACCAAAATTAGGGCCCATCTTTGTGTTCGTGCAGAAGCTATGGAGTCATACCTAGCACAAAGGAAGATGGTTGTGGTTGTTGGAGGTCAATCATCACGGTTCCAGGACATCACTGCAGGAGTTCCTCAGGGTAGTGTCCTCAGCCCAACCATATTCAGCTGTTTCACCAATGACCTTCCTTCCATCATAAGGTCAGAAGTGGAGATGTTTGCTGATGATTGCACAATGTTCAGCACTATTCGCAACTCCTCAGATACTGAAGCAGTCCATGGCCAAATACAGAAAGACCTGGACAATATTCAGGCTTGGGCTGACAAGTGGCAAGTAACATTTGCCTAACACAAGTGTCAGGCAATGATTATCTCTGACAAGAGAGAATCTAACCATCGCCCCTTGATGTTCAATTGCATTACCATCACTGAATCCCCCACTATCAACATCTTGAGAGTTACCATTGACCAGAAACTGAACTGGACTAGATAAAGAAATAAAATGGCAAAAGGAGCAGGTCAGAGGCTAGGAATTGTGCCTCACCTCCTGACTCCCCAGAGCCTGTCCACCATCTACAAGGCACAAGTCAGGAGTGTGATGAAATACTCTCCGCTTGTCTGGGAGGAGTGTCACTCCCACAACACTCAAGAAGCTTGACACCGTACAGGAAAAAGCTGTCCACTTGATTGGCACTGCATCTACAAATGACGAACAGTGGCAGCAGTGTGTACCATCTACAAGATGCGCTGCAGGAACTCACCAAGGCTCCTTAGACAGCACCTTCCAAACCAACGACCACTTGCCTATCTAGTGCCAGGGTCAAGGATGTCACAGGATGGCTGCAGGGCATTCTGAAGAGGGAAGGCGAACAGTCAGAGGTCATGGTTCCCATTGGTACCAACAACATAGGTAGAAAGAGGGATGAGGCTCTGCAGAAAGAATTTAGGGAGTTGGTAGCAGATTAAAAAGCAGGACCTCAAAGGTTGTAATCTCTGGATTTCTCCCTGTGCCACTGCTAGTAAGTAAAGGAATAGGAGGTTAGAGAGGATGAATGCATGGCTGAAGAGATGGTGCAGGAGGGAAGGCTTTAGTTTCCTGGATCACTGGGTCTGTTCCTGGAAAAGATACGACCTGCACAAGTCGGATGGATTGCACCTGAAATAGAACGGGACCAACGTTCTTGCAGGGTGGTTTGCTAGTGCTGTTGGCGGGGTGGTTTAAACTAATTTGGCAGGGGGCTGGGATAGAGAGTCAAGGTACAGTAAGGGGTGATGCACAGCCAAATGTGGAAGAGAAACTAAGTCAGTCTGGAAGGCAGAGCAAATACAGACCGGTTAAGGCACAAGGGAATAATGCAAGGCTGGGTTGCATTGATTTTAATGCAAGGAGTCTTACAAGTAAGGCAGATGAATTGAGAGTGTTGATTAACATGGGAATATGATATTGTTGCTATCACAGAGACATGGTTGAGGGAAGGACAGGACTGGCATCTCAATATTCCAGGGTATAGAACCTTCAGGCATGACAGGAGGGGGTGGGTGTGTAAAAAAGGAGGTGGCATTGCACTTTTGATCAAGGATCAAGAATTGCAGTAAGGAGGGATGGTATCTTAGAGTGTTCGTCAAATGAGTCTATATGGGTAGAACTTAAAAACAAAAAGGGGGCAATCACTTTGCTGGGAGTGTACTATAGGCCTCCAATCAGTCAGGGGGAGATAGAGGAGCAAATATGTAGGCAAGAAGGCAGCTCACCACCACCTTCTCAAGGGCAACTAGGGATGGGCAATAAATGCTGGCCCAGCCAGTGAAGCCCACATCCTGTGAATGAATAAAAAAAAGTGTAAAAATAATAGGTTAATAATAGTAGGTGATTTCAACATCCCCAACATTAACAGGGATAGTCTTAGTGTAAAAGGCTTAGAGGGAGAATGGAACTCTTACAGTGTATCCAGGAGAGCTTTTTGAGCCAGCACAGAGAAAGTCCTACAAGAGAAGGGACGATACTGGACCTAATCTTAGGGAATGAAGCTAGGCAATTGATAGAAGTGTCAGTGGGGGAGCATTTCAGGGATAGTGACCATAGCTCTGTAAGATTTAAGGTAGTTATGGAAAAGGACAAAGGTGGACTGGAAATAAAGGCTCTGAGTTGGGGGAAAGCAGATTTCAATATGATATGGCAGGATTTGGCCAAGTGCTGGAAAATGGGATTAGAATAGATATGTGCTTGATGACCAGCATGGACATGATGGGCCGAAGGGCCTGTTTCTGTGCTGTATAACTCTATGACTCTGTATGGCTCTACTGTCTAGATGAACAAGGGCAGCAGAAAGATGGGAACACCACGACCTGGATGTTCGTCCCCAAGTCACTTACCATCCTGACTTGGAAATATACTGCTGTTTCTCCACTGTTGCTGGGTCAAAATCCTGGAACTCCCTTCTACAGCACTGTGGGTGCACCTATGCCACATGGACTGCAGCGGTTCAAGAAGGTAGCTCACTACCACTTTCTCAAGGGCAACTAGGGATGGACAATAAATGCTGGCCCAGCCAGCGAAGCCCACATCCTGTGAATGAATAAAAAAAATAGACCCAAAAGTGGTTTGTGGTCTGATGCTATCATGAAATGTCGCCCATGCATGTATTGGTGGAATTCTTTTACATCAAAAATAATCGACAGACCTCCCTTTTCGATCCGAGAATATCCTTTTTCAGCTGTGGAAAGTATTCTTGATACATAGTCTGTTGGCTACTCCATTTTGTGAGATAGTACCGCTGCCATTCATAGGTGGATGCATCAAGGTTAGCACCAATTCCTTTGTTTGGTCATAATGCACTAACAAATTTGAAGAGTGCAAGAGCTGTTTTACTTTCATGACAGCTTCCTTTTGGGGTGACTCCCAAACCCAATGCTGGTTTTCCTTTAGCATTGAATGTAGAGCGGCTAGAATTGTTGATAAGTTTGATAGAAATCGGCCATAGTAATTTAGCATCCCTAAAAATGATTTAAGATCAGAGATGTTCTTAGGTGCAGGTGCCTTTCTAATTGCTTTAACCTTCTCTTCAACAGGGTGTAACTTTTGGACATCTGCCCGGTGGCCCAAATAAATGACTTATTTTGCCTGAAAAGTGCATTTTTCCTTCTTTAGGTGCATTCCTGCTTCTAAAAATCATTTCAGGACTTCCTCTAGATTAGCCAAGTGTACCTTTTCTGTGAATCCAGTTATCAGTACATGGTCCCAGGAGACAACAACTTGAAGTAATCCTTGTAGCAAGCTCGCTATCATCCTCTGAAAAATGGCACAGGCCGAGGAAACACCAAAGGGCGTTGTATATATTGATATAACCCTTTGTGGGTGTTTAGGGTCACAAATTCTCCGGAGGCATCATCCAGCTCCAGTTGCCGATATGTCAAGTTTTGTATATGTTATCCCTCTTCCTAGTTTGACATAGAGGTCTTCAGTTTTGGGAATAGGGTACCTGTCCAGATTGGCTGCTCTGTTGACCGTTAGTTTATAGTCCCCACAGATCCGGACGATCTGGACTGGTTTAAGGACACAGACAATTGGTGTTGCCCACTCTGAGAACTGAACTGCTTTTATGACACCCAGCCTCTCTAGCCAATTCAGCTCAGTGTCAACCTTCCCTCAGGGCATATGGCACTGGACTGGTCTTGCTCTGAAGAAGCGAGGGGTTGCTTCTGTCGGCCTTAGATTTTTCCCAGTTCATCTTTGATGATGGTGTCATTTGTTTTAGCAGCTCTGGCAGTCCCCTTGCTCATAACTGGAATATTTCGGACCAGTTTAAGCTAACCTCTTTTAACCAGTCATGACCTAGAAGGCTTGGTCCTTCACCTTCTACCACCATCACTGGCAGCTGTGCCGTTGGTGTATATAATGAACAGTTACTCTGGTGATACCTATAACCTGGATTTCTTTGCCTGTGTATGGTTTCAACTTGGCAGGTGTTTGTTCCAAATTTTATTGTTGATCACCTTTATTTAAATATCTGAAAGTGAATTCTCCTATTACAGTGGTAGGAGCAACAGTGTCTACTTCCATTTTTAAGGGTTTACATTTCATTTGCACTGTGAGAATAATTCGTTCTGTCTTCCCAAGGTTCATGTTGAATAATGAATAAACGTCAGAATTGGTTGTTTTTGCCTCCTCTACACTATAGACTTCATTGGACTTCGATTGTTGCCTGGAAGCCTGTTTAAATCTTGCTTTGCAATGTTTCAATATGTGTCCACTTCTGTGACAAAAATAGCACTCTACCTTTTTAAATTGCCAATCATCAGGGGAATGGTTGTTTCTACGTCGGTAAAAATTAGTTTTCGACTTTGCTGCTAAGCTGTTTGCTCTCAGTTTTCGGTTAGTGGGGTCTGTTTCCTGCTTTGTGGTGGAGTCCCGGCTTTTGGTGCCATTTTTGGCTGACTGTTCCTGCTCAACTAGAAGGACGGTGCCATTTTGCACCCCTTGAATCACTTGTGAATCGCTCATAGCGCTTTCCATCGCAAACGCTATTTCTAACACTTTCTTAAAATCAAGATTCACTTCAGCCAGCAATCTTTGCTGAATAGCATCCTGCTGCATGCTACATATCAAACGATCCCTGAGCATGTCATTCAGGATTTCACTGAAATCACAATATTCCGTTAGTTGTTTTAATTTTGCCACATAGGTAGCAATGGTCTCCTCTGGGGCTCTATTCCATGAATTGAACCTGAACCTCTGCATTGTGACTGAGGGCTTGGGTTGAAAATGTCCCTTAATGAGGTTGACTATTTCACTGAATGTCTTCGAATCTGGAGCACTGGGGGCCATCAAGCTTTGAATTAAACTGTAGATCTTGCTCCCACAAATGCTCAGGAGAATCGCTCTCCTCTTTTCCTCCCCTGTGATTTCGTTGGCTTGAAAGAAGAACGCAAGACGTTCTATATATTGAGACCAGTCACCTGTGGCTGGTTCAAAGGGATCAATTCTGCCAAACTGTGGCACCTCGGATGACTATATCTTCCTTTCTTTTTAATTAACTTAGATACTCACAATCGCTGGATGAAGGACAGTACCAGGTCTGATTGATCCTCATCAACAGTCTGTTATAGAGTTGATTTTCCAGGCAACTTTTCTTGGTGGACACATTTAACTTTATTTACAAGGTAGCAGCAGCAACCACATGTCTGCATCAAACTCTATAACTAAAGAAGAACTCTCCCGCAGAGGTTCCCTGTGCTGCTAACTCATTGGTTTACACAGATCATATGATCTTACAAAACAGGCTTATCCTTAAAGCTACACTCCAACATTTCTCAAAACTATAATTACAATACTAGTGTTCTGTAGGTCATTATGGCATTCATTTTGAGTTCAGCAAAGTTCATAAAGAAGAAATCAAATGAATGAGCTGTTAATTAGTTTTTGGTGATGCAATTTCACAGAATCACAGAAGCACACAGTGCAGAAGAGGCCCTTCAGCCCATTGAGTCTACACTGACATGTGAGAAACACCTGACCTAAATTGCTAATCTCATTTACCAGCACTTTGGCTCATAGCCTTGAATGTTATGTGCCACGTGCTCATCTAGATACTTTTTAAAGGATGTGAGGCAACCCACCTCCACCACCCTCACAAGCAGTGCATTCCAGACCGTCACCACCCTCTAGGTAAAAAAGGTTTTCCTCACATCCCCCCTAAACCTCCTGCCCCTCACCTTAAACTTATGTCCTCTTTTGACTGATCCTTCAACTAAGGGGAATAGCTGCTCCCTATCCACTCTGTCCATGCCCCTCATAATCTTGTACACCTTGATCAGGTCACCCCTGAGCCTTCTCTGCTCCAACGAAAACAACCCAAGTCTATCCAACTTCTCTTCATAACTTAAATGTTTCATCCCAGGCAACAACATCCTGGTGAATCTCCTCTGCATCCCCTCCAGTGCAATCACATCCTTCCTATAATGTGGCGACCAGAACTGCACACAGTACTCCAGTTGTGGCCTCACCAAGTTTCTATACAACTCCAACATGACCTCCCTACTTTTGTAATCTATGCCTTGATTGATAAAGGCAAGTTTGATGAAGTAATGTTGGCCAGGACACGAGGAGAACTCCTGGCTTCTTGCTAAAAAGTGCCATGGGGTCCTTATATCCATATGAACCAACATCTCATCCAAATGACAGCAATAGTGCGGCACCACTTCAGTATTCACTGGAGTGGCAGATGGAAATGTGTGTTAAATCCTCAACTGGGGCTTGAGCTCACAACCTTTGAACACAGTGCCACCAACTGAGACAATCTGACAATGTCTGCAGGTGCACCCACTCTTGGCCAGTGTCCCACATTCTATCCTCCATAAACCTGAAGTCATCAAAAGCTCTGCTGTTCGTGTCCTTACTTGCACCAAGACCCTTCCAAAGATGCAGCTTCCACGTCTTCTCATAACTGAAGCCCTTCATCCCTGGTAACACCCTGGAAAACTTCCACTCTACCCTTTGTGTTATTGAAGTTCAAGCTATCCATGCACTTGTGTTTTGTCTATGATAATACTATTGTGGAAGACAGAGAATAAGTAATCAAATTACTTATTTGGAATACAAGAATGGAGGACATGGATAACGGACCGATAATCCCCATTCCTTCTGCCATATTCTCTCTCGAAGCCTAATGGAAGGGCAAACGGAAGGGCCACAGTTATTGCAGGCCCCATAAAGGGCTGGAGATGCCATCCATCCTTTGTGTTGACTGTAATGTTGAAGGCTTAACCATGAGCTACCCTCTCTGTTTGAATCATGCTGCAGGATCTCCTACATCCACCTGAAAATATAGGATCTCAGTTTCTAATCTGGGTGTAACAACTTCCCTTGGAGTTGCCAACCCTCCAGGATTATCCTGGAGTCTCCAGGCATCAAGGATCAATCTCTTTGATGCCACCGCAAGTAACCAAGGTGAAAAATGATAGCGGCATTAAATAAGAATTGTACATTTTTGCATTTTCTCTGAACACTCTCATTAATTAGTTAGAAAAGTATTGAAGATGAGAAGAAGTCTCTTTGAAGTGTCAGGATGATTGGAGCAGATCAGTGAGATTTGCACTGAAGAGGAATTTTTCAGATTTCACCCCCACTCCCCAACAACCTCCCCAACCTGAATCCTCCATGGGTTTTTAATCTGTTTCCTTTTCTCTTTCCCAGGAGACAAGGAAGGATTGTTTTAATTGCGGAACATGGGGATATTACAACGGCAAAGCTGGATTAAAAAGACATTTTTTCCCTTTCTGACATCTTTCCTATCCTCGTATTCCATTAAACCTTTAGGAATACCTCCAACAGCAGCTGGCAAAGCTAACTGAAATGTCAGTTTAGATTATATACTCAAGGCCTGGAGTCAGGTTGAGTGGCACAGTTTATGCCTCACACTAAGGATGTTCTCGTCCAACGTTAAGCTGCATGGACATGCGACTGTGCAGCAGCCTGACAGGTACAGCTCAGGCCCTGTTCTGGGGTAATAAACAAGTGTGCGTGACTGGGAAAAAAAATTTAAAGGAATCACTCATTTAAAAAAATGCCCCAGGCACACCAACTAAATTCCTAGGGAAATATTGCTGTTGCCTGATCTAAGTTAACATAAAAACATACAAAGAATTTATTCATGAATCCACTGCCCATATCAAACAAGAGGTCTTTCCCCATTGTCGGCTGACAGTGGACTTTCTAAGGTTTGCAGAGTGAAAACATACTTGCGATTGCTCAGGCAGGGACATTTATGTAACTCTTACTACATTACATATCTTCCTGAGAGAGTGGTGTTGCATTTTCTGCTGGAATATTTAAATGATGAACTCTCAGGCCTTGTCAGCAATTTTGTTATAACTTCAGGGTGAGTTTATGTTCTTTCTGTGTTGTTCTACTTTATAGAATATGGAATGTTGTTGATTCTCCTTCGAGAATGATAATCATGTTTTGCAAACGCCAAAGCAACAATTTTTATTTCTAATTGACACCTTAGCAAAATAGTGTTTAGCAATACCTGGGTTACTCCCAGTGCCACGTGCTAGCAAGCTTAGAAATAGGAGGATAGCGGAGATGAATATGTGGCTCAAGAGTTGGTGCAGGAGGGAGGGTTTTAGATTCCTGGATCACTGGGACTGTTGCTGAGGAAGGTGGGACCTGTACAAGCGGGACGGTCTACAGCTGAACCAGAGAGGGACTAACATCCTTGCGGGCCGGTTTGCTAGTGCTCTTGGGAGGATTTTAAACCAATTCAGCAGGGGGAGGGCACACAGAATGTTAGCAGAATAGGGACACATCATAATACGGTAAAACAACCAAGTCAGAGGGAGTACAGCTGCATTAAGTTTCAAGGGAGTATGGCAAGGCTGGATGGCCTGCACTTTAATGCCAGGGGTATTATAGGCAAAATGGATAAGTTAAGGGTGAGGATTGACATGTGGAATTGTGATATAGTAGCCATCACTGAGACATGGCTGAAGGAGGGGCAGGATTGGCAGCTCAACATTCCGGGATATAGAATCTTCAGTCGAGACAGGGGAGGGGGTAAAGGAGGAGGAGGCATTGCATTATTAGTTAAGGAGTCAGTTACTGCAGCAAGGAGAGATGATATCTTGGAGGGGGCATTAAATGAAGCTTTGTGGGTAGAGCTTAGGAATAAAAAAGGGGCAGCCACATTGTTGGGTGTTTATTATAGACCCCCAGATAGTCAGCGGGAAATTGAGGAGCAAATATGTGCACAATTTGTGGAGGTGTGTAAAAACAATAACAATAGGGTAATTATATTAGGTGATTTCAACTTTCTTAAAATTAATTGGGATAGACATAGTGTTAAGGCCTTGGATGGAGTGGATTTCTTGAAATCTATACAGAAGAACTGTTAAGGTCAATATGTAAAGGGTACAACAAGGGACGGCCCAGTGCTGGACCTAATTCTGGGGGATGAGCTGGACAGGTGGCTGAGGTGGTGACGGGGGAGCATTTTAGTGATAGCGACCACAACGTGGTACAATTTAAGCTTGTTATGGACAAAGAAATAGACAAGTTGCAAAAAAACGTTTTGGATTGGGGGAGAGCAGATTTTAGGGAAATAAGGCAGGATCTGGCCAAGGTAGACTGGGAACAGCTACTTGTGCGGAAATCTACAGAGGAGCAATGGGGGGTGTTCAAAAAGGAAATGGGGAGGGTACAGGCTCAACATGTTCCCTCTAGGGTGATAGGAAGGAGTAACAAACACAGAGAACCATGGATGACCAGGGATAATCAGGATACAATGAGAAGGAAAAGAGAGGCTTTTAGCAGGTACAAGGGAAACAAATCAGCGAGGCATTAGTGGAGTACAGAAAGTGCATGGTGGAGCTTAAGAAAGCAATTAGGAGAGCATAGAGCGGATATGAGAAAGCTCTGGCTGGTAAAAGTAGGGAAAATCCCAAGATATTCTATAAATATATCAATGGGAAGAGGATAACTAGGGAAAGAGTAGGGCCCATTAGGGACCAAAGGGACAATCTATGGGTAGAGGACATGGGTAGAGTGTTGAACAAATACTTCTCATCCGTCTTCACCCAAGAGAATGAGGATGAAGGTATTGAACTTGAGGAGAGAGACTGTGAATTTCTTGAGCAAATTGATATAGGGAGTGACCAAGTAATGGAGGTGTTGGCAGGCTTAAAAGTGGACAAATATCCAGGTCCGGATGATTTGTGTCCCAGACTGCTGAGGGAGGCAAGGGACGAGACAGCAGGCGCTCTGACCCAAATTTTTAATCCCTCTCTGGCCATGGGGGAGGTGCTATTTAAGAAGGATTGTAGAGATAAGCCAGGGAACTACAGGCCAGTCAGTCTCACGTCAGTGGTAGGGAAACTATTGGAGAAATTTCTGAAGGAGAGTATCTATCTCCACTTGGAGAGGCAAGGTTTGATCAGGGATAGTCAGCATGGCTTTGTCAGAGGGAGGTCATGCCAAACAAGTTTGATTGAATTTTTTGAGGAGGTGACCAGGTGTGTAGATGATGGTAGTGCAGCTGATGTAGTTTTTATGGATTTCAGCAAAGCCTTTGACAAGGTCCCACATGGGAGACTTATAAAGAAGGCAAATGCACATGTATACAGGGTAATTTGATAATGTGGATTCAAAATTAGCTTAGTTGTAGGAGACAGAGTTTGATGACAGAGGAAGCTTTAGTAACTAGAAGCCAGTGTCCAGTGGTGTACCACAGGCATCTGTGCTGGGTCCCCTATTATTCGTCATTTATATAAACGACATAGATGACTATGTGGGGAGTAGGATTAGTAAGTTTGCGAATGACACAAAGATTGGTCGGGTAGTTAACAGTGAGGTTCATTGTCTTGGGCTACAGGAAGATATAGACGGGTTGGTCAAATGGGCAGATAAGTGGCAAATGGAACTTAACCCTGAAAAGTGTGAGGTGATACACTTTGGAAGGAGTAAATTGACAAGGAAGTATTCAATGAACGGCATGGCACTAGGAAGTTCTGAGGAATAAAGGGACCTTAGCGTATGTGTCCATAGATCTCTGAAGGCGGAGGGGCATGTTAATGGGGTGGTGAAAAAGGCATATGTGACTCTTGCCTTTATCAATTGAGGCATAGATTACAAAAGTAGGGAGGTCATGTTGTTGTTGTATAGAACCTTGGTGAGACCACAGCTGGAGCATTGTGTGCAGTTCTGGTCACCACATTATAGGAAGGATGTGATGGCACCGTACTGGAGGGGTTGCAGAGGAGATTCACCAGGATGTTGCCTGGGATGAAACATTTAAGATAAAATGAGAGGTTAGGTAGACCTGGGTTGTTTTCGTTGGAGCAGAGAAGACTGAGAGGCGACATGATCGAGGTGTACATGATTATGAGGGGCATGGACAGGGTTATTAGGGAGCAGCTGTTCCCCTTAATTGAAGGGTCAGTCACGAGGGGACACAAGTTCAAGGTGAGGGGCAGGAGGTTTAGGAGGGATGTGAGGAAAACCTTTTTTAGTCAGAGGGTGGTGACGGTCTGGAATGTGCTGCCTGGGAGGGTGGTGGAGACGGGTTGCCTCACATCCTTTAAAGAGCACCTGGATGAGCATTTGGCACGTCATAACATTCAAGGCTATGGGCCAAGTGCTGGTAAATGGGATTAGGTAGGTGCAGACTCGATGGGCTGAAGGGCCTCTTCTGCATTGTGTGATTCCGTGATTCTGTGAACATAAAGCAGGTGTTTGATCTTCCAAACTCGTAACCTTTACTGACTGGCAGAACAAGCGCAGCAGGCACATGGGGGCACAACCACTTGCAATTTCCACACACCCCCATCACCCCACAAACCAAATATCGGGCAGGGTCTAGTGAGGCTCCCGGGCGTGGGGAACAGGGCAGGGGCACTGAATTGTGTGGGAGGCCAAATGTCAGCTTTCTGATGGCAGGATGAAATATAGAATTAAGTTGGCATTTGATTGAGGATGAATTGAGCTTTCCACAACAAGAGTTGGGAACCTCTTTTTAATACATTTTCATGTCATACATACTCATTAAAAGGCAACCTCATCAGAATGGATCCCAGTTCCAAGGTCAATATGCAAGTGTCCACAGACACGGTTGCGTCAACAAGAAGAGATCTCTGTCGTGAATCTCAAGCATGGATATGACCACAGTGGGATGGCGGGAGACCAGCATGTAGTTGATGCTAAATATAGAGCTCCCCATTTGTTAAAAGTGCTCAGGACAGGAGGGAGGGCCGTCTGCTGCCACCTCTTGGAGCCAGGATCCCCCGCTGTTCCTGGACAGCCTGGAGGAGAACATGCAGAGAGGCATTGCTGATCTGTGGTGCCACTCTTTGTCTGCGCTCTGACATTTACCATTTTTGTATGGAGTGGCAGCAGCTACAGGCATCAACAGGTGGGGAAGCGGGGGTAGTGGTTGGGGGTTGGGGGGGGCGGGGGGGGTGGGGGGGTGCATCAACTCCAGGCTCCGGGGAGAAACAGACAGGGGATGGCAGCAGTTGCAGATCCCAAAACCTCCTCTCAGACAGCAAGGCTGATGCTGCTGGCTTGCAGGGAATGAATGCCTGTCTGGATGTTCTTTTACTATAGTGCCCGGATCTTTTACCCTGTGAGGCAATGGTGGGAGCACTGAATTCCTGTCTGTCCCGCTGCGTGATTCGCCATGCTCCTGGCGCATGAATACCCAATTGTCTGGCTGCCATGTGATTCGAGTGGAAGTGCCGTCCCGACTTCGCAACTGGAAGATTCTACCCATTATTCCCACTTTGCACTATATTGCGGTTCCATCATTGTCACTGGGTCAAAATCCTAGAAACCCCTACCTAACAGCACAGTGGGTGTACCTATACCACATGGACTGCTGTCCTTCAAAAATATGACTCAACATCGTCTTCCCAAGGGAAATTAGGGATGGACATAAAAGCTGGCCCTGCTGCTGAGGCTACAACCTTTGAAAGAATGAAACAATCCGCTAAAAACTTATTTATAAATGCTTTATAATGAATAGCTAAGCCTCTACTTTGTTGAACTTATTATTCCATGTTATCCCTTTATAGTCACTAATGCACATCAACTGCATAAGTCAGTTGGGTCATTTGCAAATACATTAGAATTGTATAATATTAATTAACATCTGCTTCAATGGTTTGAATTACTGCCAACAGCGATCTAGTGGAGCCAAACATGAGAAATTATCATTTCAGTGTAAACTGAATGAAGTTTGTACCAGAAATCACTTCAAAGTATCCTTCAGAACTTAGGAATGGAAGTCAGCCATTCAGCCCCTCAAACATATTCCGCCATTCAATTAGATCATGGCTAACCTGTACCTTAACTCCATTTACTTGCCCTTGTTCCATATCTCTTCATATCCTTACTGGACAAAAATCTACCAGTCACAGTTTAGAAATTTTCAACCTCAACAGCTTTTTGAGGGAGAGAGCTCCAGCTTCCCACTGCCCTTTATCTGAAGAAGTGCTTCTTAACATCACTGCTGAATGACCTAGCTTTAATTTTAAGGTAATGCCTCCTTGTTCTGTACTCCCCTACCAGAGGAAACAGTTTCTCTCTATCTACCCCATCAAATCCTTCACTTTAAACATCTCATTTATATCACACCTTAATTTTCTATAGTCAAAGGAATGCATGCCTGGTCTATGCAACCTATCTTATAAGTTAATGCTTTTAGCTCTAGTGTTATTCTGGTGAATATACACTGCATTGCCACCTGGACCAATATATCCTTCCTGAGATGCAGTGTTTTATAGTAATTTCTGTACTTTGATCCCTAATTCTCTCTGTCTTTCCACAGTTCCTCACCTTGCATTGTGCTTGATTGTTTAAAAATTCCTCCCAAAGCACTTAGCATAACTACTGGCCCATCAGAAACCTACTTGAAATGCAGAGATCATCTCAGTATTCTTTCATTTTTTAATGCTTCATTAAAGTGAAAATGATGCAAGTTAATGGTTAGCAATAATTCAATAAATGATCTGTAATCTTCTATTCTGTTTATATCATATGCTTTAAGTAAACAGAACAAGTTACATGCATTACTCAATCCATGGCAATCTCCATGCATCTTTCTCAGCTATAAATGGACAACCACTAAGGTTAAACCCTTCTTCCTGACCCCTAGCAGCAGTGTTGCCTCCTGATCAACCATCCTGTTAAAGCAAATGTGGTTGACTCTTAAATGTCCTCTGGCATGGTCAAGCAAGCAATTCAGTTGCATCAAACCCGGTGTAACTAGGGTTGAGCAATCAATCAATAAATGCTGGCCTTTCCAGTGACGCCCACATCCTGCGAATGAATGAATATCCAGTCTAGTGAGTCAGCCAATAATTTGCAAAATTTATCAAGATCATTGGGAAGGAATTAGAATATAAAGCAACCTATGGGTCTGAAATTTCTGTTAGTGAAATCATTGTACTACTAAACTACCCCAATCTGAATTTTAACAACTTAAGGAGTACCTAATAATGTAATTTGGGAACTATTTTGTGTAAAAAAAAAATTGATACTATTCACTGGATTGATGTTATGAAGCTGAATACAGAATTATTTAAAATAAGTTGTAAGGTAAGTTTCCATAATATTCTTGAAATTTCAGAATTGGCCATTCCCCTCATTAAAAAGTCCAATTCTGTGATTTCTTTCCCACACAGGCCCATACAAGGTAGAGACAACCTGACCATTATGTTAAGAAAGAGTTAGGCACTGACTAGGATCTCTGCAGTCCTTAGGTACAATTTCATTAAATTCCTATGATGTGTCCTTGAAAAATGGATCAGAGCCAAATCTTTGAACTAACATTCATTGTACAAGCTGAGGGATTAGTTGACTGAAGACTGGCATTGCATATTATCTAATGTATGGGAGAATCATGCAGCTACTATATGCAATACGATTAAGGCTGTCATTAACACTAAAGATGACCTAACAAGGTGCTAAAATGTTCTAAGGGGAAAGTGATCACTAGTTTTCTAGTGGGCCTGAATAGAAAATAAGGTTTTAAATTCCAGTAGTTTTTCTCCAAGTGCTATGTAAAGTTAATGAAGGTAGTGATGTACCACTGCACCTGAACTTTGATAAAATAATCATTAATTTCGGTCTTGTGAGGGTTTCACTATCAACAGCTGTGACTTGGAACAGTTTGATAATTTTCAACTTTACAGAACGTGAAAGGCTGATATTATCTGTCTTCCGAAGTGACATTAGAAATATTGGAACTTCGATGCATTCACTGGAAAGAGAGGAAAACAGAAATATTTTGGATTTCTATAAAACCTGGTACATCTTTGGAACATTCCAAAGTGCTTCATAATCATTGAAGAACGGTTACTGCTCATTTGTAGGCAGAAATGGCAGCCAATTTACACACAGTAGGACCCCATTAACAGCAATGGTAATGCTTGAGGGAGGAATGTTGACCAGGACATATGGAGGGCTTCTCACTTATCCTTTGAAAAGTTGCCATATGATCATTCTTTTAAAGAGATAGATGGAAACTCAGGTTAATATTGTTTTTAGGGTGTTGGTTATAGTTTGATAGGTCTGAAGAAGTCTTCATAGTCATACATAGGTTAAATGTAAATCTTTATTGACTCTTGGATCTAATTATAAATATACAGTAAAGTGTACAAGCTAGGAGCTATCTCCATGCTTGCTGGTACACAAGACTCTGTCCAACACTAGGCTGACACTGGATGTGGGTCATATGCTGTCTTACATCACTGTGTGAGCATTACTGTACTCGGTCCTACATTAACCATATATGTGCCATACCCTTATACTATAAGTATCTCATCGGAAAAGTGGCACCTCTGGCAATGCAGTACTCCTTCAGGAGAGCACTGAAGTGTTAGCCTTGAATGCTCACATCCTGAAATGGAGTTTGCATCCAGAACTCTCTGGTTCACAGGTGTGGTGCCACTGTTGACCAAGCCAAAACTTAAAGAGATTTATTTCTTGCCTGGGGCACCCTTTCTGAAATTACTTTGCTCATAAAGCCATGTTTTGGGCCATAGGACATAAGGCTTGCCTATGAAAGTGGATGTTTTTCTTTAAATGCAAGGAAAGGATATTTGAACTGAGGATGTTCCGTAATAATTTATCTCCCATTGAGCTTTTTATCTTGATTGCATGGTTTTGGGTTACTGAGGCAAACACTGAGATTATAGAGCTTTAACTGCTTTGTAACAGATGATGTATGTTAATTATTATAGCATAACCAATGCAAGTTAGGCAGCATTTGTGGAGACAAAAACAGAGTAATTGGCCTGGATATTAGGAGGGATGTTATATAGGTGGAGTGGAAGGGGGGAGTGGGTGGAGTTTTGGTTGGGAGATCTGGAATCCGGTTTTTCCTGCATACCGTTGACTGAGTGTGCATCTTTTGTCTTATATTAGTTTCTCTCCTGGAAGCTTACCTGGTTACCAGGCTTAGTTACCCCAGGGAGGATCCCGGAGAAGGCAATAGGAGCGAGTAGGTCTGATCCATGACTAGTGGGGGGGGGTTCAATTCTAGGGTGCCCAATCCCCAATCAGACGTCCCCAGGGTGATCCTGACCTGTCAGGGGGAGTAGCAGCGTTCATTCCCTGTCTCCAGCTTGGGAGGAGGGGGTGGGGATGGGCAAAAATCTGGGCTGGTTCTGATTCCAGATCCTGGAAAATGTCCAGCTCCCAATTCAGGGTTGTATGATTGCCAACCTTGGGGATGTTTGTATGGGGAGGAGGGAGCTTGGGGTCCCAAGGCCGGTAAACCCAGCAGGCTACAGTTAAATCTATAAAACAAGCTGAATCAAAGGCTGCCAGCTGCAATAAAATATTTAAATTGCCAACCTGCCTTCTGGGAAACCTCAGGTTTCAAGTTTAAAAACATTTTAATATTTGACCTAACCCCAGCTCATTCATTTTTGGATGTTAAAATTCACCCCAATATTTCAGGTCAATGATTTTTGATCAGGAAGTTGGTTTTAATCTTGCTTCTGTTTAATTAACATTATTAATAAACTTTATTCATAATTCGAAACAAAGTGCTATCAGTGTATGCTTACCATCAACTGAAGTGACCAACAGTATATTGTGTGCAGTCTATATCTCATTGATAAAAAGTTTTATTGTTCCTGCAGTCTACTTTTCCATTTTCATGCCAATGGAAATAGGTTTCTTGTGATGAACCAGTGTAAAAATAATTGGGAAATAGCCTGATTGTCAGCAGCTAAAATTAAGCAAATAGCATCTACAGACCAAGAATTAGAGTCAGTCATCTTGGCTTTATATCCTGGAACTCTCTCCCTAAACTACATAGCCTTGCTACCTCTCTGCTCTCTTCTAAATCTTACCTCTCGGTATCTTTGGTCACCCATCCTAACTCTTGGGGTAGAATTTTACGCTTTGTGTATGGGTGCGCGCCCAACCCGATCGGGTATAAAACCGCATGAGATGACATCGTGTGAGTGTCCCAACGTCATCCCACATGCGAGCAATCTTCAGGTTGGCGGATGCGCACAGGTGTCAGAGCCGCATCCGCCACCAATTAAAAGGCCACTTAAGGCCACTAAAAAGGCAATTGTTTGCGAATTAACGTTGCCCGTGCGATTTTGCGCTCATCGCACAGGTAAAATGGTCAGGCGTTTTTGCAAAACTTCATCCAAGGGCGGGATAAAAAGGGTCAGCAGCATTGCCAGTGTGAGTAGTGAGGAGTTTAGGAGATAGTTTGCTGCTGGTTGCTCATTTGAACTTGACAGCTTCATCTCTGTTCTGAGCTTCATTCTTAGCGTTTCCAGGCTTCGTTTCAGAATTCATTGGTGTCTCCAAGGCCCCAGGAGGATTTTGACCATGTGGATTCTTCCAGGTATCAGACAACCTTTTGTAACCCTGGTAATGGGGATTGCGGTCTCCGCTGGCGGCACCTCCTCTGAGGAGGAAGAGAGGGGCTGAAGGGAGAGGAGGCCAGGTGCCCCAGTGCAGCTTCCAGGGGAGCGGCCTGTTGGAGAAGAGGTGCAGGGCCAACAGGTGGTCCAAGGCGGAAGGGGCCACAGAAGATGCCACTACCCTGCTGCCAGGGTTTACAGGTAGCAGTGCAGCTACCTCAATATCCGAAGTCCAATGCTGAAGGAGGCTTTGCCTCACCAGGGAGACTGTGACCTCCATTTGTCAGATGATTGGGCCTGAGATCACTTTCCACTGTGTGGGTGGACACTTCATGCCAGTGGCTCTGAAGGTCACAGTGGCCCTCAGCTTATATGCCTCCGGCTCTTTTCAGGGGTCAGTGGGGGATCTGTGTGGAGTGTCCCAATCAGCTGTCCACAGCTGCGTCAAGCTGGTGACAGAAGCTCTGTTCAGGCAGTAATGACATTTATTCATTTCTGTATGGATGAGGCCAGCCAGGCTGAGCGAGCTAGAGGGTTTGCAGTGATTGCTGGGATCCCCCCTCATCCAGGGTGCAATCAATTTCACACATGTGGCCATCAAGGCGTCAATGGGTCAGTCGGGTGCCTTCGTCAACAGGAAGGGATTCCACTCGATGAATGTCCAGATAGTGTGTGACCACAGGATGCAGATTCTGCAAATCTGTGCAAGGTACCCAGGCAGCTTCCATGACGCTTACATCCTGAGACACTCCCAGGTGTCGAGGCTCTTCAGTGCTCCAGCCCGGATGGATGGATGGCCGCTGTGTGACAAGGGATCTCCATTGAAATGGTGGCTTATGATGCCTCTCTGCACCCAAGAACAGAGGCAGTTAGGAGTCATGCCTCCACAAAGGTGGTGATAGAAAGAAGCATAGGTCTTCTGAAGGCGCACTTCTGATGCCTGAACCATTCGGGGGAGCACTACAATACCATCCCCCCCGCAAGAGCGGGTCATTAATAGTGTTTGCATGCTGCGCTCTCCACAATCTGGCACTGGCAACAGGGGACCCACTGGAAGAAGAGGATCTTGAGGCAGCTCCAAAGGCCACAGAGGATGAACCCAGTTGTGAGGCGGATGACGAGCATGGTGAGGAGAACGCTGAGGGCATTGAGGCAGACCTCTGTATCCTTCAGGGAGGCAGAGACATCAGGGATGCCTTGATCCAACACTCCTTCAGCTAGGCTGCCAAAGATCTGCTTCCACACCATACAAGGGCTGCCGCCTCCATCCTGGATGTCTGAAATGTCCATTTCATTTGAACCTAAAGTCCACTCAGTGCCTGTGCAATAAAGTTTCGAGCCGCTCACGTCCAGCATTAGATACTGCCATGCCTTGCACCAAAAGAAAGGTGAAGCTTACTCAGATCATTAAGACAAAAGCAAAATTTATATAATTTTGACACTCACAACAAATGAACATTACCATACCTGGCGTTAATGCCAACACCAGCAAACATATAAACAAAACATGGCAGAACAGAAGATCATCCGTAAACAGTCCCTCTTGTGCTTATGGTGCCTTAAACTTATGTTTGTGTGTGCTATGTCTTGGTGCCATCTCCCCCCCACTACCACCACACACACACACACACACACACACACACCCCCACCCCCGGCCCCCACTCGCTGGCAGTGGCATTGTAGACAGACTGCTGACTGTGCTGTGTTGTTGGCTTTGATGACCTTGGTGGTCATCCTCTGGCCAGTGGAGCTTGGGAGAGAGCGGCCAGTGCTATGGCTAGCATCTCCCCAGTCATCGCAGCCTCATCAGATGCCACGGTCATTAGCAGGGGGGTGGAGGAGCTGCTGCTGTCATCCAGAGAGCCCTGAGAGGAGCCCACAGAGATGACAAGCAGCTCATGCATCAATGTAAGGTTGTTCTGGACCTCCCCGCTCACCATTGATGGATGGGCACCCTAGCTGAGATACTGGGTGCCTCATCCATACCCCATACTGGCACTGACCACTTGAGGTCATTGCCTTGTGTGGGCTTGCAGGTCCGAGCACATCCCCAGGAACACCTGATTCTGTCCCAGGAGCTGCCTCTCCATGAGAATCGTCACTCCCTCTATGGAGGAGGCAGTGCACTCAGTGGTGAGGGTCAACGCAGTGCTCATGCTCCGTGTGGACTCCTGCACAACAGGGACCATGGCAAGCAAAGCCTCATGGATCTCCGCCAGATCGTCCCACACATCCCATTGGACATCCAGCACCTTCTGCCTAATGGACAACTCCAGAGGCTCATCATCAGCATTTGACTCAGCATCATCCTGGTCTCCACTAGTCCTCTGACTGCTGGCGTCCTGGGCACTCTGTTTCCACCTGCTTCTCAAGTGAGTGTGGAGTGCCCTCAGTGCTGTGCTCCGACATTCTAGTCAATAACCTAATACCCACCGCAGGTGCCTGGTTCAGAAAGTGGATGTGACCCAGGTGCATGTGAAGACTGGCAGTCCTCTTGCGACAAGGGTGGCTCTTTGGGATCTTGCATACGAGTGTGTGCTGGTGAATCTAAGGGAGAACAATAGCATGTCATTAGTTTAAGTCATGACAATGTCACTGTGCATGCCAGGCACCCTGGTGAGACAATGGAGATCTGCTTCATGGTGCCATTGTCTTTGAATGATCAATGGGGACTCCAGTTTTGAGGCTCCCATTAATGATGAGACTACACTAGAATTTTGCACAATCTGAAGCTCTCACCTCTGTGCACTACACTCTTACCTTCATCAGTGACCCCTGCCTCTCCGTGACCAGCTGACCGAGGTGGTTGGCTGCTCTCTAGCTCCGAAGTGTCCAGTTCAAACCTCGTCATAATTAGGAGGTTTGGGGGGGTCTCTGCCTCTCCCTGACTTCTCTATGTTGTTATGGCTCCTCTGCTCCTGAAAGGACAGAGGAGCATTGATTAGTCCACAGTCTACCTGCTGCGCCATTGCAGCCTGGCCAACATCACCTGAGGAGCACTTTGCAGAGCACATCCGAGTCGTGGCCCTCGAGCCACAAGGCACTCAGTCCAACAGCTAGGGCTCAACCACCTGGCCAGCTCTTAACACTTTGCCACACTGATCCATGCCATCACGGTACTCACTCTTGCCGAGTGCAACAAGTGGTTGCACCTTTTGCGGGTTGTTGTACCCATGCGCATCTCATGATGTCGTGGCTGCTGCCCTTGGCTGCCACCTCCTCCCAAGCCTTTGTTGGTCTGATATGGTGGCTTCCTCCTTCCATCCCTGGGAACGAGGGTTTCGCGCCTGACTCCCACCTCCTCTGCAAGGACCCCGAGGCACTCGTCCGAGAAACGTCGCACCCCCCCCCCCCCCCCCCCCCCCCCACCCCACCCCTCCCACCCCCAGACCTGCCCTCCTGCCTGACGTCTCCAGCCGCTGTTGAGGCCATTGCTCCAGTCTCCAGGCCACATAAAGATTCTCCCCCGGCAGCCTTCAGGGAGCTGCCTCTGCCGGTTTTAAACCTCCTGCTGGGTCGCCATTGGATCTGGCACCCGACAGGTCCCCGCCTCCGTCCGGCCCTTCCCGACCATTCAGAAGGTGCGTTTCATGCTGGGCGGACCTTAATTGGCCAGCTCGAGTGAAATCGCGGCTGGGGGGGCCGATGGCGGGCGAGGGCCTGTTTCCCGACTGCTCCTGGGTCTGTCGCTCGTGCACGCCCACCTAGGGAAAAATTCAGGCTTTCGCAGCTCAGTGTCCTTTCTCAGTCCTTTGGGACCTTTTGTTCTTCTAAAAGCATTGCATAATTAAAAGTGATCAAACTTGTACAGAGCTCTGTTCTAAAGAATGCAGTTAAAATCTGAGCCAAGCACAAAACAGTGTAAACAGGGTTCTGGCTGGCTTCTACCTGAATTGTGAAACACGTGGCCAGATCGGGTAAATATAGAGGGGGTTAAATTGGATAGTCCCTGAAAATGGGTGCAAAGGTTGTGATGCACAATTGCCCTGCCTCCATTCAGCATAATGCAGGCAGCAAGATATCTTCATGTTGCCTGCTCATTGAAGTGATTTCTGGGTGCAACCAGCACTGCTCATTGGCTCCATGCATCAGTAGTGGGCTCACTATTACTATTGGTTAGCACAGTTTAGAGCTAGCCTGCACCTCTTAAAGGGAAGGTGAATTGAGGCTGCTGGCAGTGCTGAGATCATGGGGAAAGTGTTGTGCAGCAATCAATAATGGCTGATCAAGGAGGAGGATGAGCACTAAGGTTTTCTGATGCTGCACTGTAGGTCTTGGTGGAAAGGATGGGAGATGTCCTGTATCTGCAGGAGGCATGAGGTACATGATGAGAAGGCAATGGGAGCTGATAGCTATGGAAGTCAATGCCAGGAGGGCCTGATGCAGCGCTGCAAGAAGTTTAATGACTGAATATGAGTGATCAAAGTCAATTAATGCATGTGCAAATGGCATATCCTATTAACTACACTACTATCTTTAGCACTGCTCAATTCACCACTTTCCCACTATCCTCCTTCCCATCAAAATGTACTATCAATCGCGGCACATACCTAACTTACATGTGCTTCACTTCATCTTCACCCATTTAGCAATGTCACAAGAATCACAACCACATCTCACAAGTTGCACAAACCACCAGCCTATTCAACCGTGAAAGCCACACCACCCAAACATATTGCACAACGCTCATTGATGCTCTTCCACCTGCCTTGCAGGAGAAGGTGGTGTAAGACTGGAGGCATCAAGAACCAACCAGAGGGGGAGGGGATGCCTTCATATACTAACCCCATGGAAGACTTGCTGCTGACCATTGTGGGAAAGACCACAGCTGAGATAATGGCCATTAATGGGGCTGAATACATTGAAGATGACAGTATCCTCAAACCTAATCATTCTTATCACATCCCAATTCCCTTTATGCCCCAATCTCTTCTGATTTACAAGAAGCAAATGGTTTAAGCACATGCTTCTTTCTTTATCTTCTCCCCTCAGCACAACCCAGCCCTTGTTCCCTTCTCCTTTCAGATCCCCAAGAACTGTGACCAGCCCAAGAAGTGGTGAAAGAGAAAGAATATCGTGGTGATGAAGACATGCCATCACTTGATTTCGAACTTACAGCCACCAGCTCAAATAGGACATCTATTAGAGACTAGCATAGAGGCAGGATTTGCACATGGTGAGACACTGGTTACTTGTGCTGCAACCTGGGCAGGGTACAATGACAAGGATAGGTGCCAGCTTGCTGCAGGGCGAGGCTCAAAACAAGTTCTGTTGCAGAGGTCACAAATGAGGACTTTGACGGGCCAGGCTACAGAAGAAGGATAATTGGAGCTGGTGGTTTGTGCAACATGTGAAATGTGGTTGTGACACTTGTGACATTGCTAAATGGGTGAAGGTGAAATGAAGCACATGTAAATTAGTTATGTGCCCTGATTGATAGCACATTTTGATGGGAAGGGGGATGGTGAGAATGTGGTGAATTGAGCAAAATGCCTGGTGCATTAGGAAGCCTGTCAAAAAGATAGTATTTAACGTCAAGCATCATGGGGGAGTCTGACACTGACTTGGCATTGGAATTTGCATGGAGCTTGGAGACCATCCTCTTTGGAATGGAATTGGTGGCCAACTCCATCGACACATTTGTGAAACCAACGACGATGCAATGTCTGATGGTTGATGCCTCAGCTTTCGTAGTAGCACAAGCAGCAACCACCAGAAGTGTGAATGTTGCAGTGGGAGTGTGGACTCCTGCCATGATGGCTGTGGATATCAGTGTTGAAAGGGGCTTGCAGGGTGTCACAGAAGTTTGACAATCTGTCCCCCAACAGATTGTTAAGATTTCGGGGGTGCCACCCAAGGGAGTGCCTGTGGTTCTGTGGTGCAGGAACCGCTCTCCGGTTGACAGCATTCATCCACCTACCATTGCCGCTCCATAAATGCCTATGCTGTTGCCTGTCATCCAGCCAGCTGAGACCGCTGCTGGCCATGCTGAGCTGGTGCAGTCTTAACTCAAATCTTCTAGGTCCAAAGCTGCCCAAAGCTACCCCCTATCCAATCTCCTCCACTGAAAGACAATGTGCTTCTACTAGCCATGCTGCAGCCCCTGGATTAGCAGTGCGAAGGAGCACTAAGCCAGGCAAAGGCATATGGATGACAAGCACTAAGAGAATGCAAATTGGCACAATTTGATTTATAAACTTGAATGAAATGTGTATTTGGTGTTGGCTTTTATTTTTGCATTGTAACATTCAGTGACAGGTGGAAGGTGGGGCTGCTGGTGCGTGGAGGACTGAGGTTGCAGTTATTAGTACCCAATTTTGTTCTTCATGTACAACCTGGGCAGAAAGAGGCTCCTCCTCTTCCTCCTCCTCCCCCCTGTGCTTTCTGTTCCTCAACTTTATGCCTGATAGCTGGTGTCAAGGCTGTTCTCTCATAATGGCAAGGTTGGCAGCATGCAGCAGACCACCACAAATCTTGACACTCATTCAACTGAGTACTACATGCAGTCCAGTGCAGGGCTCCTTCAAAGCAATTCACACAGAGGAATAATTGCTTCAGCTCATCAATGGTATGCTCTTTCATATTTTGTGTGGCAGCATGGCTCTCAAACTGAGCACATTGTGTCCGTTCTGAATCAGAGCCAAAAGCCATGTTATCAGTGGAGAGCCCTTGTCATTGTGTAGCCTCCCTTTTGTTTAGTGTGGCTGAAATGCAGCGGACTAGTGCTGAATCAGTGGGTCATGGCTTCTGCCAGAACAACAGACATTGACCTGCATGATGCGCTGCTTATTGGTCACACACAGCTGTATTTTGAGGGAGTGGAATCCCATTTGGCTCTGGTACGTGGCAGAGTTGACATATGGTGCTGCGGAACAGTGTGTATGCAGTCAATGGCATCCCACATCATTGCAGCCCTTGCAAACACTAGTGCTCGCTTTACCTGCTTATTTCTGGCAAGAGGAAATGAAATGATCTCTCCTTTCATAGACAATCACAGCAACCTCTCTTATACAACAGTGCATGTTGCCTCTTATACAATAGTGCAATATTGCTGATATCTCCAGTGCCTGTCTGGAAGGAGCCAGATGCATAAAGGTTAATGGCCACTGTCAGCTTCGAAACCACTGGCAATGTGGTCCTTGCCCTGCTCTGGGGTTCAGTTGTGGCTACAGGTGTTGGCAGATTTCAAAGATGACTTCTTTAGTGAAGCACAACTATGTCAAACATTGATTGTTGTTGAGGTTCAGGAAAGAGAATTACTTCCTGAGCAGTTTGGGCAGATGTGTGTCCTGCTGCAAGCCCTTCTCCCACTCCTCCTCCTCCTCCCTCTTCCAGCAGATTGTCCTGCTCTGTGTGACCTCTATCATTTTTCCTGGTTGATTCCAAGAGGAATGACTGTTAGGGCACCCATGTCTTGAAGCAACTGGTTTAGGCAGAAGTTTGAAGTGAGCACAAGGTAATTCAGCATCTGCCATACCGCTCCCTGTGGAATTTTGAAACTTGAGATAACTATAAAAGCACTAAAAACAAATAACATTATAATAACGGCCAGAATAAATAAACCAACAACCAACCTGTAAGTAGCTGATAATCCCTTAAACTGACACTGGTGGGAAATAAATGCTACTTAAATGCATCTTCAGCTTTGCAAGGTTTGGAGAGGACATTGGCTGGAACATGTTGTTCCAAAATGGCAGCTTTGGTGGCAAATTAGTGTTATATATTTAATGATGGCATGATCTGCCTACTCTGCATGCTTTTGGTGGACAATAAGCATGTGTTGTTGATGCCAATCTGAAAACCTAATCTCATAGTGTCCAAATAAACAGGAGCTACCGTATTCAATTTCGCCCCTAGTGAATTGTAGCTGTAAGCGCACCATAAATCAGTGGCGCCACACGCTGTTCGCAATGGTCTGCTTTCTCATTAAATAGTTGGTCGGTAACATAAGTTTGGAAATACCAGTCATAGTTACTGGGAGGTGGAAGTGAGACTTAAAGTCTGAATTTAATCAGTATTTGGCTTGGAAAGCAAACTGGGAAGGCGTTTGATGTATTGCAGCATTGGCATTTTACCGTAGCAAGCTGGAATCTTGTTGCTTAGGATATTGTGATTGCTTCAAATATTTGTGCCATATAGTTTGGCGAGGTCCAGCAAACATACCTCAGGTACTCTATTATTACGCTTACTATTTTCCATTATCCAGTTCAATACTCTGAAAAGAATACATTGGTCATGTTCCAAATAAACTGCTTTTTACCAAACTCTGGTTTGTTACCTTTCATCCTTGATGTTTCAATCAGTTTCTGTAATTAGCTTAGTACAGTTGACAGCCCCAGGCTTCCAGTTAGCTGTTCATTGCCAATATCCTTAGCCTCAATTATTAAGTAGTCTCTCTACCAGTGATTGGAATCCTGTAATTTTGAGACTGACGCGTCCTGTCTGAAGTAGTCATTGCATTAAGTGGAAGAGTTCTGTTGCAAGAGTCTGAGTTATGAACAAATCTTTAGGGTTAAATGAATTGCCTACCAACCCGTTCAAAGCATTGTCGGACAATCATTAAAGAAGTTCTTTCAGAGATACCCAGTTGATAGAGCAAAACGGCTGCCTTGGATTTATGAGTCAGATGTAAATGTACCTAATCAGCCACAAGGGAGTCTTAAGGTATCTGGGGAAATCAGGCGTTTAGCAGCCACAGTACATAACAGTATCAGCTTTCAGTTTTCAGGTCTACAGTGATGTCGAGCACAAAGAAAGAGAGGCCCCCGGAAAGGCCACATGAGTGGGTCTTTTATGAGTAAGAAACCAAAGCTGTGGAAATTATTTATTTTTGGTGCACCTTCGGTGTAGTGCTGCTCAGCTGGACTATTTTGTTCTCTGTCAGCTCTTGTACAGCACGTGGATTTGATTTCAAAATAGTGAAATCAGTATTTGATTGATTGTCTGTTAAGTCTAACACCTATGTTAAGTTGCAAAAGAGAATAATGACAATAAACCAGCATGTTACCCAAAAAGGGGGTTATGGGCACTGTTATTAAAAGTTTCAAGAAACTGAGGTGTGAACATCTTGAAAGTAGTTAAAAAGCTGATGCGATGTATATGCATGATTACTTGTGATATATGTAGATATGAAAAGGTGCATTGTTAATGAAGAAAACAACCTCGTTGAAATACACTTTTAAGTTTCAATAAATATTTTCTTTTCCACATTAGATATATTAAAGCAAAGTATTTAGACATGGCCACACAGAAACTATTGCAAACTTGCCTCCAGTGACGCGCTCTGGTATAAAAATAAGAATATTGGACCGCCAAGAAATTCTGGGCAAGCCAGTTCATGCTTAACTATGGCTTAATATACCTAGCATTTTGTCTGTGAAGTGCATTTTGTGAAAATAGTCATTTTGGTTTATTTATTATTGAGCAAAAATTCATGTTCACTTGAAATACCGAGTTACAGTTGCTTTTAATTCTCATCTTGAGGCTTTAGAGGGGAGAAATTTCCAATAAATGTTAAGTATGAGCTCTTTAGCAATGCTTCAGAGAAATGAAACTACAGATCCCGAATCCCTTATTCGGCGTTCCAAAGGACCCGAAAGCCTTATTTATTCCATGTCAGGACTAATGCCATGGAAGCTGGATTGGCCCACCTCTCATCATCCCTTCCCTGGGGCAGAGGAATCAGCCCGGCTTTAAGTTTAATGAATCATCCTATCTCCACTGCCCCTCTCAACCCAAAATCCGGAAAATCCATAAATCGGGCACCTGTCCAGCCCCGGGCTTCCTGGATACAGGGTCCGGTACGTGTACTCACCTTTATGAGAAAAAAAACACAGGTTTGATTGTTACCTAATGTTAAAAAGATGGAGAGAGATAAAAAGAGAAACAAAAGTATTGGAAGTCTGAAATATAAACAGAAAACACATGTTGGATTATTATGTTACCATTTTGGTGGTGTATATTTACATAATTCATTAAAGGTGGCAGAACAGGTACAGAGAGCTGTTTCTAAAGCATACAGTATCCTAGGCTTCATTAATAGGGGCATAGAGTATAAGAGCAGGGAGGTTTTGATGAGCTTATATGAGAAACTAGTTAGACCTTAGCTGGAGTATTGTGTACAGCTCCGGGTGCCACACTATAGGAAGAATGTATACGTATTAGAGAGAGTGCAGAAGAGGTTTTTGAGAATGGTTCCAGGGATGAGACACGAGGTATGAAGAAAGATTGGAGAAGTTGGGATTATTTTCCTTTGGAGAGGAGAAGGCTAAGAGGAGACTTGATGAAAGTCTTCAAAATCATGAGGGGTCTGCAAGTGCATAAAAACCTTATTGTTCTAACAATGAAGGCTGGGTGTTGGATCCTAGTTACCAGTTTATAGGATCCAGTTCGCTTGCTGGTTGTAAAGGGTGGCTGATTTGGTACTAATGCTAGAGTTGAGTAGCAGACACTTCACAGCTACTCCCCCAACCCCCCTGACTACCAGCCCACCTCTGACTACCATCCTGACCCCTAGACTACTTCCCACCCCCTCGGCTATTCCCCAACTGACAACTCGAACCCCCGACTGTTCACCCGACCCCCCGCTGCTGACCACCCGACCCCCCCCACCCCACCAGCTAACCAACTGACACCGTCCCCCATCTACGTTTCCGCGATCCTGTACCACCCCCTTCCCCCAACCTATGCTACTCACTTACCCTAAACACTTGCCTCCTCCCTGGCTTCTGAAAGTGGCTGGACCTTTAAACCTACCTGCCTAATGGCAGCTAGTGCCATAAGAAAGTGGGCTTGTTTTCCTTTCCCCTGACTGCTGATCTCGACATAAAGCCCCAAGAACCCACTGCACTACATTTTTCCCACCTGACATGAGTCTTTACCTATGAGGTAGATGCTGCCAAGGCCATGGTAACAGAGGAGGAAACTCTAGAAGGGTTTAACATTGATAAGGAGGAGATATTGGATAAGCTGTTGGTACTTAAAGTTGATAAGGCACCTGGATCGGATGAGATGAATATTGAAGGAATTGAGAGTGGAAATTGCAGAGGCACTGGCAATAATCTTTTAATATTCCCTAGATTCGGGGGAAGTGCCAGAGGACTGGAGAATTGTAAACATTACGCCCTTGTTCAAAAAAGGTTGTAAAGACCTGCCCTGCAATTACAGACCAGTCAGTTTAACTTCGGTGGTGGAGAAGCTTCTAGAAATAATTATTCGGGATAGAATTAATAGTCACATGGAAAAATGTGCGTTGATTTGGAAGAGTTAGCATGGATTTGTTAAAGGAAAATTATGTCTAACTAATTTGCTGGAGTTTTTTGAGTGGTATCAGAGATGGTTGATGAGGGAAAGGCCACTGATGTGGTATATATGGACTTCCAAAAGTCGTTCAATACAGTGCCACACAACAGACTTGTGAGGAAAGTTATAGGTCATGGAATAAAAGGGACAGTAGCAACATGGATACAAAATTGGCTGAGGGATAGGAAACAGAGAGTAATGGTTAATGGGTATTTTTCAGGCTGGAAGAAGGTTTGTAGTGGAGTTCCCCAGGGGTTGGTATTGGGACCCTCGCTTTTCCTGATATATATAAATGATCTAGACCTTGATGTGCAGGGGACAATTTCAAAGTTTGCGGATGACACAAAACTTGGGAGAAATGTAAACTGTGAGGAGGACAGTGCAGAACTTTAAAAGGACATTGACACATTTGTGGAGTGGGCAGGTAGGTGGCAGATGAAGTTCAGTACAGAGAGATGTGAGGTGATGCACTTTGGTACAAAGAGCATGGAGAAACAGTATAAAATAAAGGATACTATTCTGAAGGGCGTGCAGGAGCAGAGAGACATGGGTGTATATTTACATAAGTCATTAAAGGTGACAGAACAGGTACAGAGAGCTGTTTCTAAAGCATACAGTATTCTAGGCTTCATTAATAGGGGCACAGAGTATAAGAGCAGGGAGGTTTTGATGATCTTATATGAGAAACTGGTTAGACCTTAGCTGGAGTATTGTGTACAGCTCTGGGTGCCACACTATAGGAAGAATGTGAATGTATTGGAGAGAGTGCAGAAGAGGTTTATGAGAATGGTTCCAGAGATGAGGCACTTGGGGTATGAGGAAAGATTGGAGGAGTTGGGATTATTTTCCTTAGAGAGGAGAAGGCTAAGAGGGTACTTGATGGAAGTTTTCAAATTCATGGGGGGTCTGGACAGAGTGGATAGGGAGAAACTCTCCCCACTCGTAAATGGATTGACAGCCAGAGAGCACAGTTTTAAAGTGTTTTTCAAAAGAAGCAAATACAAGGTGAGAAAAAGGTTTATCCCACAGTGAGTAGTTAGGGTTTGGAATGCATTACCTGGAAGCATGGTGGAGGCAGGCTCAATTAAGACATTCAAGAGGGCATTGGATGATTATTTAAACTGAAACAATGTGCAGGATTATGGGGAAAAGGCAGGAAATTGGCACGAAGTTCAAATGCTCAGAGAACTGGTGCAGACACGATGGGTCAAATGGCTTCCTTCTGCACCATAATAATTCTGTGATTCTGTGATGAAGGTTGGGTGAGAAAGGTACAGCTTCATGTCAGTGTAAGTAAATAGGAGTGGAGGGGTGGAGTGGCAATCCGACTGTGATTCTGGCTCCACATTTGTATGAATATCAAACGAAAGTGCAACGCAGTTGATTTTATTCTTATCCCTATGGACAGCTGTAATGGTGCCATTTAGTTTAGCACAATATTTTCTTTGCACATTCTCGCCTCCCCATTTAAACATCCACTGCTGCCACTCGACCTGATTATTATGCAATGTGATGCATTTGTCTCACATTCACCCTCACAGAATGTACTGTATTTATTGGGTGAATACCTGATCTTCACTCACTCACAGGTTATTTTTTGGTTCTCATAGGAGAAGAGGGCACAAAACACAAGGAAAAGGGAGAGGGCTGGAGGTGGGTTGTGACACGGTGTGCAGCTCACAGATGCAGAGGAGGGTGCGATGACAGTAAGTAGCGTATCTGTGTCCTTCTCGATTGGAGATGGAAAGATAGGGAACACCGAAACAGCTATGAAAGAATTACAAATATCTCTAACCTACACACTGACTTAACATTATTAACAAATGAACTATGCAAAGACTGCGTATGGTGATTGTCAAGATTGTTACCTTGCTACGACTAATTCATATCCCTTTCTTAAGTCTTCCAGGATCTCCACACGAATGGAAATGGTAGTGTAGTGGGAATGCTACTGAAATATTAATCCAGATGCCTGGGCTATTTATCTGGAGACACGAGTTCATATTACCGCCATGGCAGTTGGTAGAACTTGAATTCAGCTAATTAATAAATCTGGAATAAAAAGGTAGTAACAGTGATGATGAAACTATTGGATTGCATAAAAACCCATAGGGTTCATTTCCCCCTCTAGGTAAGGAAATCTGCCATCTTACCCAATCTGGCCTACGTGTCACTTGAGACCTCACAGCAATGAGGTTGACTCTTAACTGCCCTCTGAAATGGCCTAGCAAGACATTCAGTTGTATCAATCTGCTACAGGAAAGTCAAAAAAAGAATAAAACCAGACTGAAGGGAGTTCAGCACTCTGGGTGTATCTACACCTCATGGACTGCATAGGTTTAAGAAGGCAGCGCACCACCATCTTCTCAAAGACAACTGTGGATGGGGAACTAGTGCTGGCCTTGCCAGTGAGGCTCACATCCCATGAACTAATTAAAAAAAAACATGTATAGCAAGAGACACTGGAGATGTACTGGCGAACCTTCAGGGGACCCCCCATTCCTTCTGAGGCTTCACTGATGCAGGATGTACAGCCATGCTCCTCTGCACATACTCAACCTTCAGTGGGTTCAATTAGAGAGTTACTGATAGCAGGGACAGCTGTAGTGAGTTTCCCTCAGGGGCTCAATCCTTTCCAAACTCTGCTCAACGGGGCACAGATTCTAAACCTCAGGGGCTACTGTTGAGAATGATAATTCTAGAAGTATATCAGCAATTTAGCAAAGTCCTGACAGATGTGCCATGCACACACTACAGTACCAGAGAGAATGGAGAATCCAATTTGAGTATGACTAGGAATTGTGAGAATGTCTGTCACAGAGATAGTGGCCACCCCATGGAACTTCAAGCACAGCTGTCAAATTAGTCTATGGAGGCCATGAAACAGCTGTGCAGACTTTGGATGTCAACCTGTCTTCCACCTTAAACAGGAAGACAGATATCTTATCTGTGACTTTATAATGTGTTACTGATTTTCATCAAACAGGTATGCAGCAGTGTGTTAGGATAAGGCGCTGGCCCAGGAGGGGACGATGGAGAAAGGAGACATGGAAGCGGCAACTCCACTCAAATTGCTTCCATTCCTCACCTGTTCTGCACCCCCACCTATCTCACCACCCTCCAACTCAGCCAGTTCTTGCCATGCTACGTTTTCTCCTGATGGCCAAGTCCTCTCCTGTTCAGGTGTAACTGTAGCAGTCCTTGACTGGGCATCAAGGGCTCTGAAACCCAAAAGGTATAGGCCAAAAGCACCTCAGAAGTTAGGCCAAGGACCTGAGCAGTCTACCTTGACCTCTGTTCAAACTACACAGGGAAACACTGATCGTCTCAAACCTTCAGAGGTGTTAACCTGCAACATGAGTTGTGGGATCAACATAAACACCACCTCTTATTTGGAAAGGACTTCAAACTTGTGAAAGTCTCATTGAGAGACAGCCATGTTTTCTATCTGCCTTTTAGAAAATCAGCACAAGCTGTTTGCAGGCAGTTCCACCAAAAACCATCACTCCATCAGTTGAGCCAGTCTGTGACTCAGACTCAGAAAAGCTATGAGACATCAGAGCACGAGTCCTGTTCCAGTTAAGGTTCAGCTGAGGACCAACATTCTCGACTACAAAAAACCTCAAAGCCCACTTTCCTGAGCGAAGAACCGACTATGAATCCAACCTCAGTGATCTGAAAACTGTAGAAGAGTCATATGGACTCGAAACGTTAACTCTGTTTTTCTCTCCACAGATGCTGTTAGACCTGCTGAGTTTTTCCAGCATTTTCTGTTTTTGGTTCAGATTTCTAGCATCTGCAGTATTTTGCTTTTATATTATGGTATCGACTTGCTGGTGTAATCCCCTTGGTAGCTTCACAAGGCATCCTATACTTGTGTCTTTTCTGAACCTTAATCCATCCAGTATCTTCATTAATATTAATCCAATATCCTTATTACCTTGGCTTCTTACAGCTGTTTTTCCAATGTCAAGAGAACATTGGTTCTGACTGTGCTTGTCACCAGCTTCAGCATCTTACTGTGCACTCTTGAGGTCTGTTGCAAGCCGGGCCATTTTACTTACCCAAGATAATTCAAATCCTGACTAACACTATTCACCCGCCTTCAAAAATCCTCTTCTTTATGCCCACCTTTGTAAGTTCCTTTACCTTGCTCTCTAAGGTCAAATCCTTTTCTTTTATTGATAAAAAAGTTTTTGCATTGCTTCACAACTCTTTGGAGATCCCATTTCCTATTTTTTACCCCTGCATTGCAGGCTTCTTTTTCCGCAATCATAAAGAAGTTGGTGGATGACTGTAATGCTTGTGGTTATGCTGGCTGCAAAAACATGTTTCAGTCAATGAGCGTGCGAGTGGTGGAAATATTATTGAACTTCATTATCTGATAAATAATCTACATCATTGATAGGTTGCCTTGACAGCTGCAAGATGTATGATACATCAATGCAGATGGAATTATGATAATGTTTGAAAGCCTAAAGGATTCCCAAACAATAAACATACATCTAAAAGCAAAGTGCAGCTGCTTTAGCTCATCTGCTGCTTGAGCCCTCATCCATGCCTTTGTTAGCTCCAGACTTAACTATTACAATGGCTGAGGTTGTATATCAGCTGCTCATTGATGGGGTCCCATGTTCTACACTCTATAAGCCTGAGGCCATCCAAAACTCTGCTACAGGTGTCCTAACTTGCTAAAAATCCTGGAAAAACTCCTTTCCAAAGAAGGGTCATATTGGGCATGAAACATTAACTCTGTTTCCCTCTCCACAGAAGCTGCCAGACCTGCTGAGTTTTCCAGCATTTTCAGTTTGTATTTCAGATTTCCAGCATCCAGTTTTATTGCGCTAAATTCTGCTCATGCATCACCCCTGTGTTCGCTGACCTATACTGGCTTCCAGTTAAGTAGTACCTTGATTTTAAAATTCTCATCCTTGTTTAGAAACTCTTCCATAGCCTTGCACCTCCCCATCTCTGTAATCATCTCCACTCTCACAACGCTCCAAAATATCTGTGCTCCCCTAATTCTGGCCCCTTAAGCATATCCAAGCTTAATTACACCACCATTGGTTGCCGTGCCTTCAGTTGCCTATGTCCTAAGCTCTGTAATCATCTCCTTACACCTCTGTACCTCACTTTCCTCCCTTGAGCCACACCCTAAAATCTACCAATTTGACCAAGATTTTGGTCATCTGCCCTAACATTCCTTTATGTGACTAAGTGTCATATTTTGTTTTATAATGCTCCTGTGAAGTGTCTTAGATGTTTTATTAAGTTGTTATGTTCTATAAAAGCGTTATATAACATATCCCAAGGCACTTCAAAGGGGCACTTTAAGGGGTGGCTTCAAGGAGGAAAGATATATCCGGCACACCGGATCTACAGGACATGATAAGCTTCCTTGGTATTTGTAGGATCTGCCAGTCAGCAATGAACACATTTCCAAGATGTGTGACTGATGACTTGTTTGTCAAGGCTACTAATTGCATCAACTTTGCCTGTGATGACGCCAGTCAGAATGAGCGGGCGCTCGGATTTGCAGCTCCTGCTGCCTTCCCACCAATGCAGGGCATCACTGGCTGCAGACAACTGGCAATTAAGGCACCCATAGATCGCCCAGGAGGGTTTGCCAACTACAACGTCTTCCATTTCATCAATGTGCACCTGCGCCTTTATGCAGGTGTGTGCAAGATTCCCCAGCAGCTGTAATGATGCTCCCGGCCTGTGGCAGCCTGCCATCCCAAATGTCTTCACACCTGGCAGCAGAGTCACCAGCTGGCTGCTCAGGGACCAGGGATACCCACTTAAAACATGGATGATGTTATGGTCATGTGAGGAGGGGTAAAATATATAGGACTCCCCTGTCCTACCACGTCATAACAGGTTTCTTGAAGGATTTAGAAGGATAAAGGTATTTTACTCAATGGACGGGATGTTACGCTGATCTGGTGGCGCGATTGGACCTGATTGGACGTGAAATCGCGCAAGATGATGTCGGGCGAGATTCCCAACATCATCCCGCACTTGCGCGATATTTCAGTTGGCGCAAAAGCCAGAAGCGTGCCCACTAACAATTAAGAAACCAATCAAAGTTATTAAAGGTGCAATTGGCTCTGATTTTTCGTGGTCTGTCCAACTCTATGGTTGGCGGACGGGCGAATTGGCCAGGCGGGCTTTGCATTTTTCATGAAGCCTCATCCAAGAATGGGATAAGGTTTCTGTTATTAAACGAAAGGAAAATAAAAATCTATGGACAGCATTTTTATCATGTATATGTTCAGGTGACTGATTGTGATGCTTGGACATTTCTTTCCTGATCTTAAAAAATTTATTTAATGCTTCTCAGGTCTTCAGCTCCCTGAGGCAGCTCTTTGCCTTCAGGGAGATTTCTGTCAGTGCTCGCCTGTCCCTGCGCTGACCCTGTCCCTCCCCGCCCTGCCCCAGAAGCACTGAGTTTCTCAGCGCACGCTTCACACTGACTGGCCGTTAATTGGCCGATCCCGGACCCTCTGATCACCCAATGTTTGTGTTTAACCATTTATGTAATGATTGCAAAGAAACAAGTCTGACAAGCTTTCTTTAGGTTTAAATCAAAAAGAGGTTAGTTTTTATTGAGTTAAAAACTCACCCAGGTCAAGATAGCAAAATACTTAAAAGGGTAAACCCACACTTCTCGAACTTTCACGTCGAACATTCGCACATATACAAGCATGCAAAATTTGGAAGTTATACTGTAGGTAGTTACTTTCTTAACCAAATTCATGTTCAATGCTGAAAGGTAAAGAAATTGAGAGTTCACTGTTTACAAGTCCTTGGCTGCAGCAGATTTTTCACAATGATCTTGAAGTTCCAGGAGTGGAGTTGAAGTACGTGTAAAACTGCAATTGCCACAGGCAATTTCATTTAAATGCGTAATCTGTCTTTTCCAAAAAGTCAATGAGTTTTGCACCTGAGGTTCTTTTTGATGGAAGATTCACTATCTCTGTGTTGGATTTTTAAACTGTAAGAGATAGGGTCTTAAATTGGGAGAGGAGAGAAGGCAGCTGCTTACTGCTCCATTGGCAGCTTTTCCAGGCCACTCAACACTGTTTGCAGCTTGCATGCCCTATTGCAAAGATTTTAAACTGGTTAATTCAGTCACATGACCTCTCTCTCCCCATAATTGTTTCAGAAGGTGTTTGTTTACCTGATGTCTGAACCTATGGTGCTTTTCTTTCATGGATGGGGCCGGGGGGTGGGGGGGGGGGGCGGTGGGATGGGGGTGCGCGGTGCGGGTGGAGGAAGTTGGGAGTGTTTGTGTTTGGGGGTGGGAAGGTGGGGATGTGAGTTGATTCTGTAATATCCCAGCCATTAACCCCCTGAGTGAGTCATTATCCATCTTAATGAGATAGTGAATAATATAACTATCGTTCTTGCAGACTTTCTGTCTCTGCTGGAGAGATAGTCTTATAGAAATATAAATGTAAGTCCACTAGATTTCAGTAAATCCCTTTGAAGTGGTTCTTGACATTCTTAGGTGTGAAATTCCAGTGAAGGATGTCATGGCATGTCAGAACTTTCCAGAAACTGGTCACTGGCAATACCAAATATCAGATGGCTTGTGGCAGCCATCTTTAGTTAGCATCTTTTCTTGTCTTTAAAAATTACTTTTTAAACAGTTCAGTATATGTTTGGTCAACTGGTGAAATTACAGATTAATATCACTCATGCACAAGTCACATTGAATCCCATACGGCCACCAGCTGTGTCATCAAATATTTGAAGTTATCATTATGAACATGATCATGTTTCACTCACAGTTGACATCAAGTTAACATGACTGAGTGTTGAATGCCATGTGGCTATCTGATATTTAATTCTGTCACCAGGTAGCTGGAGCTCCCTCACCTCCCTTTATTCATTTGGGCAGGCCTTCAAACCCTATAGATCCCCAGTGCATCCTCTTCTGCAGTATTCATTGTAAGATGGCTGGAACACCACACTCCATGGTGTTCTGTGGTTCCTTCTCCTGCAAGGAAGGAAGGGAGAGACCTATGAGTGAGAGTAATAGAATGTGTACACCTGATGCTTGGAGACCATTTGTTAAGCACATCTATAAGGGAAAGGCATGACATCACAGAAGGATGAGGGTGAGTTCCCATGGTGCTTCGATAATTAGGGATTGAGGAAATGCATAGACAGATGTGGATGGGCTTACTTGCAAGTTCAGTGATGAGTGATGTGCTGCAAATGGTTTGAGAAGGAAGAGTGAGGGGGTTAGGGTGATAAACAAATGTGGATATAGGTGAATGTGCCAGTGTTTCCACATTTCCTGCCCTGATTAGATCTTTAAATTGTATTGGATCCAGGAGTGTGGCACAATACTGCTGCTTACTGGCCTCTTCTATCACTCCAACCAAGTCTTTCTTTCCTCAGCAGGCTTCTTCCTCTTATTGTTAGAAAGGGAATCACCCTACAAGTCCTCTCAGACACCAGCAGCACACCCCGGGAAGCATCAGTGAAGCGAGGCCTTTGACTATCTAGCTTCTGTTTCTGACTTTCGTTCTCTCTTCTGCCCAACTTTAACTGCCTCAACTTGCATGTTTACTTTTTTCCTTTAAAATCAGATCACATCACACAGGTCAGCGTTATGTCTGCTGCTGCTCATTGGATGGAAAACCACAAGTGGCTATATTGTGTGACATGGTGCCAAATTTATGTCTGACAAAGCTGCTGTGAAGCACCATAGGATTTTCTTTTACTGTGTTAAAGGTTCTGTGTAGATGCATATTGTTGTTGATGATGTTGATGTCACGGCCCTTAGCTCCAAAATTAAATCACCATTCATTTTAGGCCTTCCAAAGTTGCTTCGTTGAATGGAACAGCTTTGACTTGAGGTATTGCTACAGCCCATTGATCCCTCTTTTTTTGTAACTTTGAAGTTGACCAGAAACTCTTATTAACAGCTGCTGCTGCCAGATGACCAACACTTGACCGGAGTACATTTCCTATGCATCATACACTGACTGACAGGAATGTCAAAAATTTCTCTTAATGAGCTGATCTTGCATTATGGCGCCAATCAGTTTGCTGCACTTATGTTGGCACAGTGGTACCATACTTGAGCACAGTAGAAACCTGAAGAAATACGTTAAATGAAACAAATGATTGTTGCACTTTAATTATTATTGTTTATGCATTTCAGCAGACCAGTGAGGCAGGAAGCAGTTCTTGGCATAAGCATTAGACCTGCAGATGAACTGTAGCTTTTCTGATGAATAATAATCTTGTGAAAAATCAGACCATAAAAGGCTGGTCCCTAGTGAAGTGATGTCTAACATGCAGCAAAGGGAATTGATTTAGACATGACTGCAATGAAGAATATAAGGAAGTGTTCACGTTTTATAGTTTTCATAATGTCTTAATGGCTTAACAGATTTCATAATGCTGTTATTTTTTATGAAAAGCTGTTGACTGAAGAAAATTGCAAGGGGGGGGGGGAGATTTTAATTCAGGCAGGGGTTAAAAGCAAAACCACATAGTTCCTTAAGCTCACCTATCAGATTACTCTTCAGTACAGATATAACAAGGCAAAAGATTGTGCAACACAGTGAAGCTAAGGATCGCCAATAGTTAAGAATACTATATCTTTATTTACACCCTGTTTAAGGTTAGGACACTATCTCTAAATGCTCATAAGCAATACAATGTCATCATTAAATGAGCTTAAATTCCAAACAAATTTGCTTTTCTGGTTGACTTTGCATAATCAGCTGTCGTTTATCTTGCTGAAACTAATGCAAAGCTGAAATTGATGGCAAAAAATAGCTTAATAAAATTTTAACTGCAGAAATACTAAGCAGCCAAATCATTGTAAGTGTTGGTTCTGCTCTTCCAAATATTACTTACTTCAATAGATCACTTCCCCCACCCTGCCTCCCTCCACCTGCCACATCCCAGTCAGGGGATACACTGTTGTAAAGGGGGAGGGAGGTGCTGGTTTGTGGAATTGGAGGAGGGATTCAAATCTCCATGAAAGGAATTGGGAAGGAAGTTTATGAGATATTGCCCAAAAGATCGGGAACAAAGCATTATTTGATTGTTTCTAGCACAATAGATGAAGATGTATGGCACACTTCAGATGTTATGTCTTGTTGCATGCACATTTCTGTATCACATATTTCAAAGTTAATTGGAGGAGACATCCACCCAGGGCTGTGAGTTTCTGCCATGGGTCTACATGTGATTGAAGGCTGATTCTTGACCCACACACCTTTGAGCACATGGGGCAGGATGTCCCCTGAGGTAGTGGGATCTGGGAAATGCAGGATTTGATCCCTTTTCTTTCCTTCTCTGCTGCTGCTTTGCCTCATCATTAGGACATTGAGACTTAAAGTGTGGGGCAGCTTGATGGACAATTTGTCCCCATTATAAACAATTGGTAGCAAGTTCCTCCCAGTCATTAATATCAATGCTGCCGTGCTTCAAGGAGAGCTTAAGAGTGTCTTTGAAGTGTTTTATTAGTCCTTCCTGGAATGTTGGCCATTTCAGAATTGAGAAAGCAGGAGCTAGCTAGCCAGGGGACAAAAACAGAAAATGCTGGAAAAACTCAGTATGTCTAAGAGTATCTGTTGAGAGAAAGACAGTGGTAACGTTTTGAGTCCGTATGACTCTTCTTCAGAGGTAAAGAGAAGTAAAAATGTGATGAAATGTATACTGTTTAGAGGGGGGGTGGGGGGTGGGGGGTGGGTGTGGGTGGAGCAGGTGAAGCTGGATAGAAGGCCAACAATAGCTGGAGGCAAAGGAGAGATTGCCAGAGATGTCATGGACAAAAAGACAAAGTGTGTTAATGATAGTGGTACTGGCTAAAGGAGGTGTTGATAGTGGCATTAAGGCCAGAAAGCAGAATGTGATAACAGCAGGACAAGGGTAAGCACTCTGGGCAGAACAACATGAACAAGTGACAGATGGCCCTTGTGGGGGTGGGGTGGGTGGAGGGGATAGTGGTGGGAAAAAAGATTGAAAAAAGGATAAAAGCTGGGGATAAAACAATGAATAAAAATGAAAATAAATAAAAATCAAAATAAGTGGATCAAAAATGAAAATGAAAAAATTAAAATTAAAAATGAAAATGAATATTGAAAAAAGGGGATAACAAAGGGGGTGAGGATGGAGGAGAGAGTTCATGATCTGAAGGTGTTGATCTCAATGTTAAGTCCGGAAGGCTGTAAAGTGCCTAATTGGAAGATGAGCTGCTGTTCCTCCAGTTTTTGTTGGGCTTGACAGGAACATTGCAACAGGCCAAGGATGGACATGTGGGCTTGAGAGCAGGATAGGGTGTTGAAGTGGCAAGCGACAGGGAGGTCTGGGTCATGCTTGCGGACAGACAAAAGGTGTTCCGCAAAGCGGTCACCCAGTCTGCATTTGGTCTCTCCAATGTAGAAGAGACCGCATTGGGAGAGACAGTTTTTGGCCATCCGGACACAGTGTCCAGTCCACGGATTTGACTTTTCAGGAGTTTTGCCTGAATGCTTGTGGTCCTGGCTTCAAGATGGATACTACTGTTTGTTTGACAGTCCTCCCATTGTACCCAGAGGATGCTGGTGGAGGCATTGCTGATGGAATCTTTCCAATGGCTCTTTTGTGTTGCTGATACACAATAAATATATTTGGAGGGAGAAGGTGGCATTTTCAATTTATACAAAAACTTTCAAGGAACTTTAAAGATCAAGGTTTATATTCACACACAGGCAAAGCCTTGGCTTTGAATTCAATGTTTATTTGCTGGCCTAGCCAGTGATGCCCCATCTCATGAACAAATGAAACAAAAATATATCATTAAACTTAGTAGCTTTAAAACAAAAGACAGCCGCATTTTCTCAAAGGCAGTTGGGGCTGGGCAACAAATGTTGGCCTTGCCAACGATGCCCATATCCCATGAAAGAATTAAGAAGTAAATCAGCAGCATGACACACTAGCTCTGACAATCTGAAGTTGATCTTTCCTGATACTGCTACAGCTTTTCGGGAATGGTGAGAAGCTAGGCTAGAATCCAGTTACACAGGGTGGTGACTCTATATCAGGGTTTCATAATAGTCTGTTGAGAAAGAATCAGTCTGGGATTTCACAATCGTCAGGCTGAGCGGGAAATTAAGATATCATAGGTCAGTTTTCCTGGCTGGAAGCTGACTCAAAAGGAGATAAAAGTTTTAAAAAATGAATATTCCCAATAGGAACACTGTTTTAGTTGTATTGTGTTGTTTTGGGAAGTACATTAGGAAATGTTTTTCAGCTTAAAAGTACGCTGCTTTTGTTCAGTCAAAACAGTGATCACTTTATGGAAAGTGACAAGAATCAATCAAAGGTGAAGGTACTCCTCTGGAAGATGGCCAACCTTGTTGAGCTGAAATGGAATCTGGCCCACGTGAATTGGAATAAAAGCTCAGCAGTAGAACAGCAAAGAAAATCATTAAGCTTTGTAGCTTTAAAGCAATAGATAGCCACATTTTCTCAAGGGCAATTGGGGCTGGGCAAGAGTGAGAAAAAACATTTCCACACAACGAGTGGTTCGGGTCAGGAATGCACTGCCTGGAAGTGTGGTGGAGGCAGATTCAACTGAGGCATTCAAGAAAGCAATAGATGATTATTTGAATAGAAACAATGTGCAGGGGTATGGGGAAAAGGCAAGGAAATGGCACTAGGTCATAATGCTCACTTGGATAGCCAGTGCTGACACAATGGGCCGAATAGCTTCCTTCTGCACCGTTAAAATTATGTGATTTTGTGATAAATGGGCAATGGCAGACCTTTAAGGAGGAGAGAGCTTAGGTACAGGCCACACATGTTCCTTTGAGGGTGAAACAAAGGGCATCCCTGGCTGACTAAAGATACAGGCTTCAAAATTTGGACCTTTAGCACTGATGGTCATGTCTCTATGGGAGCCAGTTGAGGTAAAGATAGCTGAGGATCTGGTCCCGCCCATTTCTGTCACAACCCTTGCTGATCGCCATATAGTGAAGGGTGATAGCATTGACATCCCATGCGTGTGTCAGAAGTATGCAAAGTGGGCAGATTGTGACATTCGTCAACATTTAATGCTGTCTGCTGCCGAACCTGTCATTTTGGAACTTGCCAATCCTGTTTAAGCCCTCTGTTAAACATGCACAGCTGAACATGTGTTTAACAGCATGAGGGGCCACCCTACCAGCACTATTTAAAACCATCAACCATCCAACTTACAGGCGAGGTATTTTTGACTATTTTCTTGCTGCTGTAACCTTAGTGTTTGTACGGTGTTGTTAGAGGTGTTGTGAGAAGCTGTTTAAGTCAGAGGAAAGTGATGCTGGACATTTGGAAGGAGTTGCATGCTTCTGTTAGGCCACACCACTTTCTCCCAGTCATGGGAGGGATATAGTTGCAGTTCACCTTGGGCTGTAATATCAGAAGGAGATGGAGCGAGGCAAGGAGAAGACAAGCTACTTGGGGAGGGAAGAGGAGGAGAAGAGGTATAAGAAGGAGGTCAAACCCATCTAGGGTCCTCAGGAAGCACTTGTCCTATCTCAGCTCAGCCAGGAGCAACATGCACAGTGGCTGCTCTTCGCCAAGGAAACAGGCACAGAACTGTGCCATTTCTTACAACTAGACTTGCTGTCACAGGGCAGGACAAGAACAGTGTTGCCTGTTGCCCTCAAGGTGACCATGATCCTAAGCCAGCAGATCTTTACTGACTGAAACAGGTGATTTCTCCAACAGATTGCTGTTTGCCTCCATCACTACATCCAGGAGGTCACAGAGGCTCAGTGCACCAGGAGAGGAGATTCATTAGCTTCTTTCTAAGCAGAGAGAAACAGGATGGTTGGGCTTCCCATGCTGCAGCAAGCCATCAATTGCATGCACGCGATCTTGCAGATGCTGCCTCTCAACAGGGAGATGTACTGAACAATCACTCGATGTGTAGCTGATATGTGACCATACCCAGAACATCAAGCTGGCAAATGCTGCTATCCTGGCAGCAGTCATGCTGCTTTCTTCCTTTGCCAGTCTGCACTTCCAACCATCTTTGAGATACCTTTTTGATTTACAGATGGCTATCCAGTAATAAGGGCAATCTGTTATACACACAGGGCCCGGAGAGGGGAGGGTGCAGGTGGTGCCAAACACTGGGGGCCTGGTGTTTGGAGGCGACCGGGCGCGGTGTTTCTATTAGTTTCTCATTGTCTATGCTGAGCAGCCAGAGCTGCAGGCCTGAAAGACTGACTGAAAAAAAAAGATCTGTCAGGCTAAGAGTTAAGTGTCAATCTGCTGCTGCTACTGCTTCTGACCTTCAGGCAGCTTAGTGATTCTGATCTTTGTTTGAAAAGCCCTCCGAGAAACCACGAAACCACCCGAAGGTGAGAAGCGGCAGCGGCAACTGAGAGTGTTCCTCTTGAAAAATGGTCAGTCAAATCACTGTAATTTTGGAACCAATTGGATGCCATGTGGGAGGTTTGAAGGAGGGGTGGAGGGAAGATTTGGGCGGTTGGGGGAAGTTAGGAGGGGAGGTTGGAGGGAAAGTTGGAGGCATTGGGGGAAAGTTTGGAGGGGGTTTCGTGGGCAATTTGGGGGGAAGGTTGGAAGTGGGCTTTGGGGAATGTTGGAGAATGGGTTGGGGGTAGGTTGGACGGTAGGGGAAATGTTGGAGCGGGGTTTGGGGGGATGTTTGGAGGGGGCTTGGGGAAGGTTGGAGGAGGTTGGATTGATTGTTGGGGAGTTGGGGTAGGGGGGAGGTTGGAGGGGGGTTGGAGGGAGGTTGGAGGGGGTCAGAGAGGGTTGGAGAGTCTAGGGAGGCTTGGGGGGAGGTCAGAGGGGGTTGGAGTGAGGCTGGAGTGCAGACTGGGGGGAGGTTGGAAGGGGATTTGGGGAGGTTAGCTACAGATTTGAACTGTTTTTGTAAATGTAGTGATTTATTTGTAGTCGCTTTTCTAACATCAGTTGATTGCTCTGTGATCAGCATTGGAGCTCCAATTTCACCATTGCTACAGTCACTCTGCCTACTCATGCAAGTGTAATGAAAGAAAGACAAAACCTACATCTATGCAGCAGTTTTCATAATGTCCCAAATCGCTTTACAGCCAATTAAGTACTTTTGAGTTATAGTCACTGCTGTAATGTGGGCAATGTTATCAAATGGCAGAGCAGGCTCAAGGGGCTGAATGGCCCTCTTCTGCTCCTAATGCGTATGTTTGTATGTCATTCTGGAATGGATGAGATGAGCTGGGGTAGATGGCCTTTGTCAGCCATAATTATCTTGCGAACAGTGGGTGGAATGATAGCTGGAGTTCTGTTTATTTTGTTTCTAATGAAAGTTTACTGTGAGAAGGTTTTGTGGGGTGAGATTTCCAGGACAGGAGTGCGTAATCCGCTCATAGTGAATCAGTAACCTGTTTTAACCTGCACACGATTCTCAAGAGTCTTTTCCATAGACCTCAGGCTTGTCTCTTTGTCTACTTACCTATTATCCCAATCTATCCTGGTGCTTTTTATGAGTTTTTTGAGGTATTGAAATGTTGTGATAAAGTTGTGTTGCATAGTAGATATTGAAAATATATTTAGTGAGAAGCAGCAATCATCAGAGTCTTCAGACATGCTGATCATGAAACAGATACAATTATGAACCATTCTGTCTTTGTTCTCTGGCCTCTTAAAAGTTCTGTTGCACACACGCACACACCTGAGATCCCAGAATGAGGAAAAGCATTAGGGCCCATGATTTCTCGCCCTGGCCCTGTATACATTTGGTAAAGCGATGCGTCCGCCCTCCCTCCATAACTCCACCAGAAACGGTCAAAGCTCCTACAGTAACAACCCATGCTGCAATGAGGAACTTTGCGGAGCAGACCATCAGTGTCCTGAAGCAACTCCGGTGCCTCCTGTACCAGCAGCAAAAACATTTTGCACATTCTTTAAGAGCTTTGGGCTCTTCTTCAAGGTCTTCCAAGGTTGCCCAGCCCAGCCACTTCCTGTATCTGCTGCAGCAGTAATACACCTTGCCTTTATAAGAGGTGCAATAGTGCAGGTCATCTTTAAGTGTTGTTGACCTTGCACAAACTTGGGCCCCCGTGCTGAGGTGTGCAGCCACTCAGCAGCACCTTCAGCACTGGGCTGCATGCACAACAATAGGACTGAGTAAGCACCACAAAGTTTGTGTGCTGTCTGCATCATTTCAATCAGGCGCAGGATAATACGAATCAATTAGCCTGGTTTTGTGGGCTTTCCAATTTAGCCCCCATAGAAAATAAAATGAAACAGAAAGAGGCTTATGCCAAATATCAGGTTCATAGTATAGTAAAGAATCAAGCAGAACACATAAAGTTCAGGGAAAAACTTAAAAAGAAAATACGAGAGGCAAAGAGAAAAGATTATTGGGAACATTAAAGGGAGCATTGAAATTTTTTAATAAACACACGAATAGTAAAAGGATAATCAAACAAAAGGTGGGGTTGATCAGAGAGCTTGATGACAGAGGACAGGGGTGATAATACCTTCCTTGTGCCTTCACAAAACATGGAAGAAGCGACTAATGTCACAGTAAAGGTGGAAGAGAAATCAGATAGGAGAAAAAATAGATAAAGAGGAGCTGGTTGAATTTGTGTGCAGTGAGCTCATAGGAACTTGGTTCTGAACAAATTCTTGTCACCTCAGCTAGTTGCCACATATCTTTTGTGAGATCCTGGGTGTGAACTTATTGTTCCAATTGTAAACTTAGTATTTCTGTACCTGCATTTTTATCGGGTATCTTGATCATCTCTTGCAGTTTTAAGAGTTGCTGTCTAGTTTCCTAGAGAGTAAAATGGGTAAGGGTAGGTAAATTGGTATGCGTTAGTATGCACATGTGCTCTGCTGGTGATTGACTAGTTGAACTTAAAGGTGTCACTCTCAGATATAACATTGCAATGTGTAGATCTTGCTTGGCCTGTCTACATTTGGGAATCAGGGATTTCAATGTGCCAATCATTTGTTCAGTGAGGCTGTTAGATCTAGGGTAATGAGGAGAAGAAGTATTGTGATTGATATTCTACGTCTCACACAAATCCTGAAATGGCTTACCAATAAATTGTGGACTGTTATCCATTATGATCTCTCTAGGCACGCCAAATAAACTGTAAATAGTACCTAGAGTGTACGTGACAGTTGTGCTTGATATATTGTGTAATTGTTGAATAATGGCTTATTTGGTAAAGTAGTCAACAATGATGATGAAGTCAGTGTCATGGACATGAAAGAGGTCAGATGCAAATTTGGACCAAAGGTGGGAAGGAACTTCATGTGGAATGAATGGTTCTTTGTGCTGATTTGGCATATTCTCTTGACATGCCTCACATTTCTTGTCAATGACTTCAATGTCATTGCTCATACCCAGCCAGTATACTGTCTCTCTTCTTGACCAATCTATGCCCATGTGTGAGTGATGAAGTTGTTGAAGAATATCAGATCGCAAAGACTCTGGTATGATGACCTGCCTGCCTTTAAAAATAACTCCTTGGGAGATGCCTAGTTTTTTCTGAAAGGCCAAAATGGTCTTACATGATGAATTGAATAAGGCCATCCTTCAATGATGGTTTTTCACAGTTTCTGTAGTGCAGAATCTTTTGTTGTTTCTTCGTGTAGTGGTTTTTGCCAAATCGTCTCCCGTGGCTTGTGGTCAGTCTCTACCACAAATAGGTAGGTATGAAAATGCATGATTCCAAACACTAAAGTCTCCCACTCGATGTTAGGGCACTTGGATTGCATTACAGACAGAGATTTTGAAGCAAATACAATCAGTTTGCCTTTTTGTAATATGCATGCTCCCAGATCTTTCTGCGAGGCATCTACCTCCAGTGTAATTGGCTGCCTAGGATTGTAAAATTGCAATGTTGATGCTTCTGATAATGATTGTTTCAGAGCTTCAAAGAGGTATTGGTGGTCTTCGTGCCACAGGAAAGGCACATTCTTTCTCAACAATTCCCTTAGTTATGAAGATTCCTGAGCAAAATTGGGAATTTATGGAGACAAGAAATTAAAGATACCTCGACTGCTTCAAAAGCCATTCTTATCTTAAGGTGTTGGCATGGCCTTCATATCCTCTATTTTATTTGGATCAGGATACATACCAGCATTGGACTAAATGGAACTGAAGAAATTGATCTATTACACGTTGATGTCGCATTTCAAACTGTTGAACACCAATCCTTCATTATGTGCCTCTTGCATCAAGAAATGCAGATTATGGTCATGTTCTTGCTTTGTTCTTCCTACAACAGCTATGTCATCTGTGATACAAATGCATCCTGTACAGTGCATGCAATGTGGCTCATGTGAGCTTGAAAGGGATCCTGGCTAACAGCCTGAAAGGAAGTCATTGAAAGCAATATGGTCTGAATGAGGTAGGAAATGTAGCAAGCTCTTGGGACTTCTCCATGACTTGTACTAACCAGTAACCATGCTTGGCATCAAGCTTCGAGAAGTGTTTTGTCCCTGCAAATCTTGTATTTAATTCTTCTAATGTGGGTGTTTTGTAATAACAATGTTTCAAAGCTCCATTTAAATATCTTGGGTTGAGGCATATTCTGAATAATCCGTCCTTTATGACATATGTGATTGAGCTTCACCAATTTGTGTGCTCTTATCTCTTCTACTCTTCTTGTATGTGGATGCTGCAAATACATGGTGGATCAATTGATGGACTTGTATTCTCCTGCAAGTGTAATGTTGCAGCTCCCTTGAAACTGCCAATTTTGTCGAAACATTCTGGATATTTTGATGTTGGTTCATGAACTGAGGTGATAGGAGTAGTTTCAGAGGTTGATCTGTCTTGTGATGACTGACTGATTCCATGGAATTTTACTGGCGGGAGGTCACAAAATGCTTGTAGACCTGCATTCACTGGGTCTTTAGTTTCCATGATGTAGAACATCTGTGACACACAAGAGATTTGATTGTACTTGCATTCTAGGGCTATAGATCCTTCACATGGAATTAGTGAACTGTTGTACACTGAAAGTTTCATAACAATAGATTTCACCCTGGCCTTTTACATCTGTGGATATATGTCTTTTAGAATTCGCAGAGGTAGTATGTTGGCACTTGCACTTGTGTCAATTTTGGTCAACAACGAATAGTTACCAAGTTTCACAGGACAGATAATTCGAATCTTGGCAAACACTTTGGATGGTGTGGTGGCATCTATGTTTTTCATGAGATTAGCAGTGTGAAAAATGCTCATTGCTCTTCATCTTGTTGTGTGCATCATCATCATTTTCTGGTTTTTCAATCACCTCATGTATATGTTTCTGACAGGATACCGGATGGTCACCCTTATTGCTTGAAAGTACCCATTGTGTATGATCTGCTTGGATCAGTGTGTGGCTCTTTGTAACCACATCAACTTTTGCTCTTATGCACTATCATTACCAATGGCCCTTTCTGCCACATGCCTTGCACAATTGATGAAATGCTGGACATTTCCTTGGTGCATGTAGAAGACCACAACTTCCGTATTTCTTGCTAGGTTTGGGTGTTTTAGTGAGTGCATCAACAATTGGGATTATACTTAGGACCAGTACCTTTGTCAACTTGCAAGGGTCAATTTGTACTTATGTCCATCCTTGTGTAGCTCTTTGATGTTATATGTTTTGGGCTTGTCTAACAGATCTTTCTGGAATGCTTCCATGGGAGTGTTTGCGATCATCAATTCTGTCTGCTAGCTCTACATTTGAAAAATCACAGTATGTACCCTTTTCTCTGCATCTGCTGATGAAGTGGTCTGTGGATTCCTAGGCTATTGTTGAAATAACATGACTCTAGTCGATGATGACCGAAGTTTAACCTGATTCTGAACCATTCTTCCAAAGTAGCCCATATCTTTTGGGGATTCTTTAGCTCTTCTTCTGTTAATTCTGACATGAACATCCTGTGTAGACCTTCATTTCTAATTGCTGGGGGAATTTTTATGGCTTGCTTGCCTGATTCAGACAATCTCAATCAAGAAACCATAGCTCTGTATGCTGTTGAAACTTTTTGAATTTGGGTAGTAGGTCAACTGCATCCCAATTCAAACTCCAGAATTTTGTGGACATTTTGACAATATCCCTTTGACCTTGCTTCTCATGTAGTACCTGGGATGGTTGTCGCTGTAGCTGTTTTCATGCACTTTTCCAAAGCTCCACTCATGAAGATAAGTTGTGGTGGGAAATACATCACAGAGTAATGGCGCCTTTGCTTTTTATTGAATTTATTGTTCAGCAACTTCCGCAACCACCTGTTTTATTGCAACCTTATCTGGCCTGGTTTTTATGATGGTATTTTTCATTTTTTTTGTTTGACTTTCCCTTGCTCACTATCAATCCGGCCCACATCCTGGTCACTCGCCTTTCCCAGCTGAGCTAACCCGGTGCTGGTCCTCTTGAAGCACTGTCCTACTCACCACGAGGGATCTATCTGCTTACCAGCCCTTTCCTTGAGCACTAACTTGGCGCTGTTTTTTCAAATCTTTTCTTCGCATTCACAATACTATGTTTTCAATGCTCTCCAATGCTACAACTTCGCTGTGGTCTGACCAAAACGTCAAGAATCTTCTCATGGCATGTAGCATGAACTAAGGCTGCTCACCATGTCGTACCTATCCTTAATCTTGCTTCCACCAATCTGACCAACGTGGGTCACCATGTTGTGTTATTGTAATGATATAGTACCTTGGGCTTATTTACTGTACAAGTCACCAATCGTTCATACATGATCGAGTAAACACATTGTGGGTTCATTTATTAAGACTAGGCACATGAGAACAGTTGTACATAGGCATAAAGCTTAAAGACCAACCCTTCTAGTGATGTCATGCTGATAGCCTTTAAAGATGTATTACAATAGTTCTCGTTAGAACAGAGAAGGCTAAGGTCAGATTGAATAGAGGTGTTTGAAATGTTGAGGGGGTTGATAAAGTACATCGGGAAAAAATGTTTTAATTCACAGGAGGAATGAGATCTAGAGGACATAAATTTAATGTAATTTGCAAAAGAATCAGAGGGGAGATGAGTAGGATTTTACTATGCATCAAGCTTTTATGATTTGGAATACATTGCCTGGTAAGGTGGTAGAAGTAGATCCAATAGCAACTGTTAATAGTAATAGTAAAAAAAAATGCGAGTGGATGGGAAAGAGCAAGGGAGCGTGACTAATAGAAAACTCTTTCAACAGGCTGGCACAAGCACAATGAGCTTCTTTTTTAAAGTTCATTCATGGGATATTGGCATCACTGGCTAGGTCAGCATTTATTGCCCACCCCTAATTGGCCTTCCTCAGAGTGCACCTCATTGCTGTGGGTTTGGAGTCACATGTAGGCCAGACCAGGTGAGGAAAGCAGATTTTCTTTCCTAAAGGACATTAGTGAAGCAGGTGGGTTTTTACAACAATCATTTCATAGCCATCATTACACTTTTATTTCCTGTTTTTTTTACTGAATTCAAATTTCACTATCTGTTATGGTGGGATTTGAACCTAGAGCATTATACTAGGCCTTGGGGCTATGACTCCAGTGACAATACCACTACACCACCACCTCCCCCAGTGTGTTGTGTGATTTTATGATTGTATGATATGTAACCTGCAAAATAAACCAATTTTAAAACATTTTTCATGGACCTCTTCTTACCAGAGTGTTCGCCTGTTCCACCTATCGACTGTTGGAAGAAGTGAACAAAGGAGCATGTGTGTAATTATGATATACAATTTGTATGTCAAGATATGGTGCTGTATTCTTAAATGCCCCCAGTTATGCTTTCATGTGGGTAAATGCCAGATAATATGAGTTAGGTGTGGAACATAAAATGTGCGAGGTCCACTTAGGGGAGGAATCTGTGCCTCTGAATCCTTGAGAATATCTTCGGCAGACACAAAATTGGTACTCATTCAATAAGAAATTATCCAGGACATGTGAAAAAAAACCAAATGGAGTCAGGAAAATCTATGAATAAAATAAAGGATAAGCAGTCATAATCAAGCTGCTTTAATTATTTTAAAAAGTTATTTTACCTGTCGTCTTTCTTTCTACAGTAAGATGAACACTTAATACTGGCAATAAAGTTTGAAATATAATGAAGACATACAAATTAGAACATGTACAACAAAATTATTAAACCTACCCAGAGGATAGCATTTATCTCCAACAATGTTTTCCACTGGAGGACTGTGCATGTGGGCAAAGCCTGAATCGGGAACTTATATGGAAGAAACTTCACATGTTTTACTGGAGTTTTTTTTTAATGATTGATAATAATCTGGGCGTTTAGAAACATACCAAGACTTGAAAGCCCTACCCTCTTCCTAAACATGAAAAATCTACTGAGGATTGATGCCAATTCATTTTGATAGCTGCTAAAGTATTCAAAATGTTTTTTTCTTGTGTGTAAGACATTACAATAAGTTAAAGTGCAAACACTTCACCATTTCCTGAGGTAATGTTGAAAGCTTGACATTTATTTCCTGCACACCAGCTGATCTCATTCAATTGCAGTGGACAAATAAAATAAAAGCTGAAAAAGAGCGATGAAATTAAAGGCAACCAAATAAAAAGAGACAAAATAAATTATAGTTATTCCTAAAATTATTTCCTTGGTTTTCAATAATTTTACATTGGAGATGGCAAGGCTAATGACTAGCAACTAGCTGTTCAGAGGCCTCATGTTTGGCCATAAGCTCTGCAGATGGACAGTTTTGCTATAAATCATGAAAGTGTCCTGGACAGGTTATTTTGACCAAAAGATGCAAAAAGCGCTCAATGGATGCTTTGCCAGTAAGAAACACCCATTCAGATTTAGCACACAATTTACATGAACTAAGTGATGAACGTGTCTGAGGGTATCAACCGGAAAACTGCAGGTTTAGCATTCAAATGTTGATGTGCAATTTTTGTGGAGCGGTATAATGTGAGTTCTTCGCATTCACTTCTGCTGGCTGACACCAAGCAGCAGTTTTCAGGGATAGAAGGAAAGGGCATCCAGGTTCTCGACTGCAGCACTGGAGGTCCTCTTGGAGAAGGTCCAGAGAGGAGGGATGTCCTGTATTGCAGTGGGGAAAAGGAGTCCACCTCATCCTCCTGTCTCTCCCTCCTGCAGCAGCTAGTACTGCTCTGCCTGGCTTCATATTCTCCTCCCATTCTCCATCTGGCCCAAAGGGGGACACCAAGCAAGATGTCCATGACCAAGCACTCCCAATCTCCTGGAGGCTCCTGCAAGTAACCCTGTTGGTAATCAGAGATGGCAGTGGGAAGTCATCAAGTGGGATGGGGAGCTGTAGTTGGGGCGGTTGGTGTGGGGATTGTCAACTGGGAGTAGGGGGTGGAGATCAGCATTCGGGAGGAATAACGGGTGGGTGACTCTAATAAGGAGCTCCAATTGGCAATTAAGAGGAGGCAGAGGCCACAATTGGGAAGGCTGGGGGGGTTGGGGTGGGGCAGCTGATGGGCATGCAGGAGGGCAATTGTTCCATTGAGGGGGTCAGAGGGAGTACTTGTGCTCCTGCTGGCCTATAAGGGGTCCTGAAAGAGCAATTGGGAAACCTGTCCAGCAACAATTAATTTCAAATTGGGCTCCCAAATGCACTGTAGAATGTGGATAAGTGTCCTGTATCTCGATGGCGTGACACTTGGATGCCCTACTCACTGGCAGGTGTATATGTGTGCCATTTTGGTGTTGGGCTTTCACTTTTTAACAACACCTCCTTTACTCAGCATTCCCCCCCAAACATCTCCATCCATTGTGGGGTGAGGGATAATATTGAGGTCCTTATATTGCTGAACCGAGTTGAGTAGTGAATCTTTACCACTGTTCTTGGTTTGCTGGAATATATCATGTGCTTCCATATAATCTGCTGAAAGTGGAAGAATACAGACTCTATCAGACAATGGAACCAGCTTTAATCTAGCCAGAATTTCATTGAGCATTTAACAAAAAGTATCAATTATACTAAAACAGTATGGGGCTGATTTTCCTGTTCTCTGTTCATCATGAGCCTAGGCCCAATTCACACTGGGTACAGGTTCATTCCTTGGCAGTGCCTTGCACCTAGAAATGGGTGAAAATTTCCATCGTCTGAGAGGCAGCAGAGACAGCAATGATTGTTGCCTTTCAGGTTATCTGGCTGCTCGAAGACCTCCAGTGATAATCCCTACGCCGCTTACCCTGAAGGTAAAAAGGACATTTTTTTTTGGTATTACGATCTTTTCTGCTTGATCTTCCCAGATTTTCTGATAGGAGAGGGAATGGGTGCAGATCCCAAAGCCTACTTCTTCCCTGTCTCTTTGGACCATGAGAGAAGGAAAATGAGGTAGGAAGGCCAGTTAGGCTCACTAGCTTGAATCAAGCAAGCACATTGCTCCTACCCTCCTCAACTGCCCTCCCCCACCCCACCACAGGGGATTGTGGAAATAAGTGAGCAACACAAAGAGTGGAGACCTGGATATTGATGACAGGGCCGTGTGTGCATTATCAAGAGCCTGAAGCAAAAAAGTCAAAATGATAAATAGCTCTTATGGTGTGTTCTGTCAAAAAAACTAAGTCATGTTAAGATACTGACTGAAAAAGCTCATGAAGTTATTTATCCTGCTGAATATTGCACCTGTGACTTTCTTTGTACATCCCTGCGCAGCAGGTTTTCTGACACTGCAAGTTGTTCCCAGCCAAGGATGAGCCTGATGGTTAAAAAACTGAGGGCCACACTGATGTTTATAGCTACTGGCAGTGTTGTAATATTACATGGTTTTCAGAGGTTTTGATGATGGTGCAGATTTGTCACAGCCACCCTGTCAAACGCCTTAGACATATTTCATAGAAACATAGAAACTAGGAGCAGGAGTAGGCCATTCAGCCCTTTGAGCCTGCTCCGCCATTCATTATGATCACAACTGATCATCCAACTCAATAGCCTGCTCCCGCTTTCTCTCATATCCTTTGATCCCTTTCGCCTCAAGCGTTATATCTAACTCCTTCTTGAAAACATACAATGTTTTGGTCTCAACTACTTTCTGTGATAACGAATTCCACAGGCTCACCACTCTCTGGGTGAAGAAATTTCTCCTCATCTCAGTCCTAAATGGTCTACCCCGTATCCTCAGACTGTGACCCCTGGTTCTGGACTCCCCCACCATCGGGAACATCCTTCCTGCATCTACCCTGTCTAGTCCTGTTAGAATTTTATGGGTTTCTATGAGATCCCCCCTCATTCTTCTGAACTCCAGCGAATATAATCCTAACCGACTCAATCTCTCCTCATATGTCAGTCCCGCCATCCCAGGAATCAGTTGAGTAAACCTTCGCTGCACTCCCTCTATAGCAAGTACATTCTTCCTCAGATAAGGAGACCAAAACTGCACACAATATTCCAGGTGTGATCTCACCAAGGCCCTGTACAGATGCAGCAAGACATCCCTGTTCCTGTACTTGAATCTTCTGGCTATGAAGGCCAACACACCATTTGCCTTCTTTATCGCCTGCTGCTCCTGCATGCTTACCTTCAGCGACTGGTGTACAAGGACACCCAGGTCTCATTGCACATTCCCCTCTCTCAATTTATAGCCATTCAGATAATAATCTGCCTTCCTGTTTTTGCTACCAAAGTGGATAACCTCACATTTATCCACATTATACTGCATCTGCCATGTATTTGCCCACTCAATCAGCTTGTCCAAGTCACACTGAAGCATCTCTGCATCCTCCTCACAGCTCACCCTCCCACCCAGCTTTGTGTCATCTGCAAATTTGGAGATATTACATTTAATTCCCTCATCTAAATCATTAATATATATTGTGAATAACTGGGGTCCCAGCACCGATCCCTGCGGTACCCCACTAGTCACTGCCTGCCATTCGGAAAAAGACCTGTTTATTCCTACTCTTTGTTTCCTGCCTACCAACCAGTTTTCTATTCATCTCAATACACTACCCCCAACCCCAGGCGCTTTAATTTTACACACTAATCTCTTATGTGGGACTTTGTCGAAAGACTTCTGAAAGTCCAAATAAACCACATCCACTGGCTCCCCCTCATCAACTCTACTAGTTATATCCACGAAAAATTCCATTAGATTTGTCAAGCATGATTTCCCTTTCATAAATCCATGCTGACTCTGTCAGATTCTGCCACTGTTTTCCATGTGCTCGACTGTTAAATCTTTTATAATGGACTCTAGAATTTTCCCCACTACCGACGTCAGGCTGACTGGTCTATAATTTCCTGTTTCCTCACTACCTTCCTATTTAAATAGTGGGGTTACATTAGCTACCCTCTAATCTGTAGGAACTGTTCCAGAGCCTATAGAATCTCAGAAGATAACCACCAATGCATTCACTATTTCTAGGGCCACTTCCTTAAATACTCTGGGATGTTGATTATCAGGCCCCAGGGATTTATCGGCCTTCAATCCCATCAATTTTCCCAACACCATTTCCCTACAAATACTGATTTCTTTCAGTTCCTCCCTCTCACTAAACTCTGTGTCCCCCAACATTTCTGGTATGTTATTTGTGTCCTCCTTTGTGAAGACAGAACCAAAGTATGTATTTAGTTGGCCAGCCATTTCTTTGTTCCCCATTATAAATTCCCATGTTTCCGAATGCAAGAGACCTACATTTGTCTTCACCAATCTTTTTCTCTTCACATACCTATAGAAACCTTTACAGTCAGTTTTCATGTTCCCTGTAAGCTTACTCTTGTACTTTATTTTCCCCTTCTTAATCAATCTCTTGGTCCTCCTTTGCTGAATTCTAAACTGCTGCCAATCCTCAGGTCTGTTGTTTTTTCTGGCCATTTTGTATGCCTCTTCCTTGGATCTAATACTATCTCTAATTTCCCTTGTAAGCCATGGTTTGGCCATCTTTCCTGTTTTATTTTTTCATCCTGTCAGTACCAGCTTTCGATCCCTGATGTGGAAGAACCACTGGGGGTGGTTTTCACCTTGGCCATGGGTGGAAAACTACACCACATGGACTGCAAGGCAGCTCATCACCACCTTCTCAAGGGCAATTGGGGAAGGGCAATAAATGCTGGCCTAGCCAGTGACACCCACATCCCATGAATGAATGAAAAAAAATGCTGATGGATGTGTATTGCCTGCCCTTTGCATTATTTCCTGTTCCTTTGGTCTTTGCCCCAAAGTGAAAATTACTCAGTGGAGTGGAGGGCCTTGATGGAATGCTGCTGCCTGTCAACTGGCAGCCATGTTGTTGGTCCTCCTCTCCAATGCTTCGGGGAGTACTAACTGCATTCCCCATGGTGATCACAACACAAGAATCTAGAAGGAAAATTCAATTCATAGAAGCATTTAAGGGGAAGTTGAGGGAGAAATGAATAGAAGGATATGTTGATAGGGTTATAAGAAATAGGTATTGGAAGAAGCTTGCGTGCAGTATAAACAGCGGCACAGACCAATTGGATGGAATATTTTTTTTTCTCCACTTAACTTCTATATAATTTCATGTAATCTACTTATCTTTGAATAGACTGCAGCTTGTTCTTTGCAGCCTCTAACTTAATGTGTATTCTTCAAGGGTGAGAACATGTGGTTACTGCAGCAAGATTGGGAAATCTTCCACACCGTGTAATTTTGCTCACATTGTAAAAATCAGGGGGTGGTTGTAGGGCTGGAGGCTGTTCCACAAAAAGGGAGAAAGCATAGCCAAGGAGAGATTTAAACGCCAGGATGAGAATTTTAGATTTGAGTCATTGTAGCACCAGAAACCATCATAGGGCGGTATCGTCCCAGATTTGCGCTATAGTTTGCAGATTTGCAGGAAAAACGACATTTTATCCTTCAGCCATAATGGCAGCTTCTCATGTTGTGTCATCCCACACCATCCGCATTAATTATGCACTCCCAGGAAATATGCCATTTCAATGGTGGGTGGGCTCTCATTGGTCCGCCATGCCATCCCCTCACTGCTTCATCACACCAGGCGCCATATTTAAAGTGCAGCTGCGTGCACACCTCTCAGTGCTCCCAGCACGGGGCTGCTGCATAGAACACAAGATGGTACTGAAAGGCAAAAAGGCTGCACCCCCCCGGATTAGTGGCGCATCCCTCAAGTACCTTTTGGATGCTGTGGAGGCCCTCCATGATGTCCTCTACTCCTGCTTTGGCCATAGGGAGGGCAGATGCATCACCAATCCAACATGGGAGGCTGTGGCAATGGTGGTCAGCGCCAACGCTGTGCAAAAGAGGGCAGTCACCCAAAGCTGCATGAGGATGAATGATCTCCTCCATTCCACCAGCGTAAGTCACTCTTCTCATCACTCTCAACTCACACACGCACAAACCCATCACACATCCACAAGGCCCTCACTGCCAGTTCAAGGGACATTCCATTCACAGTCTCACATACACGTTCATTGCCCTCATCCCATCCATGGGACCACTTACCACCCACATATGCCAGGCTAACTTATTATCTGGCCTGGCAGGTATCCTGCTTACATTCTCCGTATCTCTATTTATGCAGGGCAAGTTGGCACACAACAAGAGGAAGAGGTTTTAGGGCGGGGGAGGAATGCCTGAAATCAAGGTCCTCATGAACCTTGAAAACAGAGCCATCCAGCTAGCCGACGACAATCTGGACTGGTCCTGTGCTGATGGTGAGGTCGACGGTGCCCTACCAAGTGAGGACCCAGTGGTGCAACATCCATCAGGCAACCATGCTGTGAGTGATATGTCCTGTTTCACAGGCCACTGCCATGCACTAATTATCTCACCTTGCTTTCACAGACACATCTGCCAAACAGCCAATGGACTCCATGATCCAGGGCCTCCAATCAAACCCCGATGGAAGCTCAGGAGAGGAATCTGTGGAAACCCTTGCTGAAGTCCCATCACAGCGCTCACCCACACCCTCCGCAGAGACACACACCTCGGTGGGACCTAGCTTTAGAGTTGCCTCGGGATCACAATCTGGTGAGCACATCACGCTGTCTGATCCACATCAGGTGGAGGCAGGGGCTTCCCAGGTTCCTTGCACTCAGAGGATTGCTGGAGGACAGAAATTTGTGGTGTCCAAGTCAGATGACAAGCCTCTGGACGCGCTCATGTCTCTATTGCTGGAACAGCAAAGGCAAGCTCGGGAACATAAGGAAGGGATGTCAGCTGCACTTCTCAGATTGCAAGGCACAATGGAGGAGTCTGTCCACCTTCAGGCTGAGGTGATAGCGCCGGCATACCAATGCACCAATGTCAACAATGGAAGGATGGCGGCCGTCATGGAGACCTTGGTCCAGGACCTCGCTCCTGCACTGTTGCACAGGCTGAATTCCATTGCCAGTGCCATAGTTGGCCTCCAACAGTGTGAACGCAAGAAGGTGTGGGCAGCCCAATCTCACTCCAGCTACCCCTTCTCCTCAAGGAGTTGGCCAGGGGCCCTCGGGGACTCATAGGGAGGAGGATCAGCAGGTGTACCCCCTGGGGCCATCCATCCAGGTGACTCTGTCTGGCCCATCTGAATCCCCTCTTCCTGTGGCCTCAGCAACTCCAGCTCCATGGGCCGAATAGGGTACCACTGTCATACAGGAGGATCCCGAAAGCAGGCCAGGACCATCCAGGTCTCAGCCCTCCAGAGGACGCCTGCCATGGTCATCACAGTCAAGGCTAGCAGTCAGCAGGTTGCCTCCACCTACACTGTGTATGTCCGGGGAACTCCAAGACATAGCATTAGGGTAAGGAAAGTTAAGAAGATGTAGTCACGCAACTTGGGCATAGGTATTAATCACTTGTACATAATGTTCACTATTGTAAATAAACTCCCAAGAATGTCTCCCTGCCTGTGGCTCCTTATTCTGATGAGCAGTGTTCATGTCATTCAGATGTGAAACCTTTCTGCAGAAGATAAAGGCAGGTGTCTCAGTCCAAGGCCTCTTCCGTGTGCTTTGTGCAGCCTTCAGACCAAAATGATAGTTTCGCCTCACGATCCCTGGATACATTACTGATGCCTGCACCTCAACGGTGCTTGTCATTGCGGCCAGGATGTTGTGGGCAGGCGAAACAGAGTTCTGTCATTCTCTCTGTATGCTCTCAGCACATTTAAGGTGGGGCTGGCCTCGGACATACAGGAGTCAGACATTCACAGAGGCAATGTGAAGATCTATGGACTGTCCTCATTGCATCTCGTTATCATCCTCCTGCAATCAAGTGACTATTAGAGCCTCCATTGCATCTCCATGACAGGAGCATTATCACAGGGGGTATGTGCACTGCCATAAGCCAGACTGGAGTCAAAAGTTCATAGATGCAATGTGAGGATCTATGGTGCCTCCTCACTGCATGTCGTCATCATCCTCCACAAAGCTAGCAGCTGTGAAGGCCTCCTGAGTGCCCCTGCCTCGCCTGGCCAGTGTGAGGGCCTCATCGCCATCATCGTCACCTTCAAGGACCTCCTCACCCTCATCCCCATTGACATCCTCCTCATCGGAGGAGACGTGCAGCTCCCCCATCTCTTCCTCAGCCAGCTCCTCTCCCTGTTGCAGCGCCAGGTTGTGAAGGGTGCAGCAGGCGACGACGATGTGTGGCACCCTCTGTGGACTGTATTACATGTCTCCACCAGACCAGTCCAGGCACCGGAGCCTAATTTTCAGCATTCTAATGGTCTGCTCCACCAAGTTGCAAGTTGCAGTATGAACCCCATTATACCTTCGCTCTGCTGCAGTCTGAGGCTGCCACGCGGATGTCATTAGCCACGTCCTTTGCGGGTAGCCCCTGTCCCTGAGGAGCCATCTCTGCAGCTTCTGTGGAGCCTGGAAGATGTCAGGGATCTGTGACCGACTGAAAATGAGGGAGTCGTGGACCCTCCCTGGAAACCATGTGCAGGCCTGCAGGATGCATTTGTGGTGGTCCCACACCAGCTGCACATTCAGCAAATGGAAGCCCTTGCGGTTGACATCAGGGGAGGCGATGGCGTAGTGATATTGTCGCTGGATTGGTAATCTAGAAACCTAGAGTAATGCCCTGGGGACCCGGGCCACAGCAGCTGATGGAATTTGAGTTCAATAAAAATCTGGAATTAAAAATCTAATGATGACCATGAAACCATCATTGTAAAAACCCATCTGGTTCAATAAGGTCCTTTTTTTTATTCATTCGTGGGATGTGGGCATCGCTGGCTCAGCCAGCATTTATTGCCCATCCCCAACTGCCCTTCTTCAGATGGCATTTAAGAGTCAACCACATTGCTGTGGATCTGGAGTTCAGGTGAGGTAAGGGTGGCAGATTTCCTTCCCAAATGGACATTAGTGAACCAGATGGGATTTTATAATGATCGGCAATGGTTTCACGGTCATCATTAGACTTTTAATTCCAGGTTCCAGATTCCCAGAGCATTACCCCTGGGTCTCTAGATTGCCAGTCCAGCGACAATACCGCTACTACACCACCACCTCCCCCTTCCCTTTAGGGAAGGAAATCTGCTGTCCTTATCTGGTCTGCCCGACATGTGACTCCAGACCCACAGCAATGTTGTTGACTCTTAAATGCCCTGTGAAATGGCCCAGCAAGTCTCAGTTATATCAAACCTTTACAAAATCTTAATAAAGGAATGAAATTGGACGGACCACCCGGTATCAACCTAGGCACTGGAAATTACAATGCCATACTTAGCCTGTCGACACTGTGAAGTCCTTCTTACAAACCTCTGGGGCCTAGTGCCAAAATTGGGAGGGCTATCTCACATCCTTAAGGAATCATATCTTATGGATAATGTCCTGGACACCGCCATCACCATCCCTGGGTACGTCCCATCCCACCTACAGGATAGACCCATCGGAAGTGGCAGCACAGTGGTAATACAATCAGGAGGAAGTTGCCTTGGGAGTCCTCAACATTGACTCCAGGCCCCATGAATCTTATAGCGTCTGGTCAAACATGGGCAAGGAAACCTCCTGCTGACTACCACCTACTGCCCTCCCTCAGCTGAAGAATCAGTGCTCCTCCATGTTGAACGCCACTTGGAGGAAGCACTAAGGGTGGCAGGGCACAGAATATGCTCTGGGTGGAGGACTTCAATCTCTATCACCAAGAGTAGCACCACTGCTGACTGAGATGGCCGAGTCCAAAAGGACTTAGCTTCTAGACTGGGTCTGCAGCAGATGGTGGGGGAACCAACAAGAGGGAAAAACGTACTTGACCTCATCATCACCAACCTACCTGTCGCAGATGCACCTGTTCAAGACAGCATCGATAGGAGTGACCACCACACAGTCATTCTGAAGACTTCACATTGAGGATATCCTCTATCGTGTTGTGTGGCACTACCATCATGCTAAATGGGATAGGTTTCCAACAGGACTAGCAATTCAAGACTGGGCATTCATGAGGCGCTGTGGGCCATCACCAACAGGAGAAATGAACTGGAACACAATCTGTAATTGCATGGCCTGGCAGATCCCCCACTCTACCATTACCATCAAGCCAGGGGATCAAGCTGGTTCAATAAAGAGTGCATGGGGGTATACCAGGAGCAGCACCAGGCACACCTAAAAATGAGGTGTCAACCTGGTAAAGCTATGATGCAGGACTACTTGTGTGCCAAATAGCATTAGCAGCAAGTAGTAGACAGAGTTAAGCGATCCCACAACCAGTGGATCAGATCTAAGCTCTGCAGTCCTGCTACATCCAGTCGTGAATGGTGGGGGACAATCAAACAACTCGAGGGAGGAGGAGGTTCCACAAATATCCCCACCCTCAATGATGGAGAAGCCTAGCACATCAGTGCAAAAGATAAGGCTGAAGGATTTGCTACAATCTTCAGCCAGAAGTGCTGAGTGGATGACCCATCTCAGTCTCCTCCGCAGGTCCCCAGCATTACAGGTGCCAATCTTCAGTCAATTCAGTTCACTCCATGTGATATCAAGAAACAGCTGAAGGCACTGGATAGTGCAAATCTGTTCCAGTACGGCTACAATACTGGCATCTGCCCGGCTATGTGGAAACCTGCCCAGGTATGTTCTATACACAAAAAGCAGGACAAATCCAACCCGGCCAATTACCGCCCCATCAGTCCACTCTCGATCATTAGTAAAGTAATGGAAGGGGTCATCAACAGTGCTATCAAGCAGCACTTGCTTAGCAATAACCTGTTCACTGATGCCCAGTTTGGGTTCTGCCAGGGCCACTCAGCTCCTGACCTCATTACAGCCTTGGTTCAAACATGGACAAAAGAACTGAGCTCCTGAGGTGAGGTGAGAGTAACTGCCCTTGGCATCATGGCCACATTTGACCGAGTGTGGCGTCAAGGAGCCCTAACCAACTTGGAGTTACTGGGAATCAGGAGGAAAACTTTCCACTAGTTGGACTCATACTTTGCACAAAGGAAAATGGTTGTGTTTGTTGGAGGTGAATCATCTCAGCTCCAGGACATCACTGCAGGAGTTCCTCAGGGCAGTGTCCTAGGTCCAACTATCTTCAGCTGCTTCATCAATGATTTCCTTCCATCATAGGGTCAGAAGTGAGGATGTTCGCTGATGATTGCACAATGTTCAGCACCATTCACGACGACTCAGATACTGAAGCAGTCCACGTCCAAATGCAGCAAGACCTGGACAATATGCAGGCTTGGGCTGACAAGTGGCAAGTAACATTTGTGCCACACAAGTGCCAGGCAATGACCATCTCCAATTATCACCCCTTGATGCTCAATGGCATTACCATCACTGAATCCCCCACTATCAACATCCTGGGGGTTACCATTGGCCAGAAACCGAACTGGACTATAAATACTGTGTCTATAAGAGCAGGTCAGAGGCTAGGAATCATGCGATGGGTAACTAATCTCCTGACTCCCCAAAGCCTGTCTACTATCTACAAGGCACAAGTCAGGAGTGTGATGGAATGCTCCCCACTTGCCAGAATGAGTGCAGCTCCCACAACACTCATGAGGCTTGACACTGTCCAGGGTAAAGCAGCCTACTTGATTGGCACCACATCCACAAACATTCACTCCCTCCACCACTGACGCAGAATAGCAGCAGTGTGTACCATCTACAAGGTGCACTGCAGAAATTCACAAAGGCTCCTTAGACAGCACCTTCCAAACGCACAACCACTGCCATCTAGAAGGACAAGGGCAGCAGATAGATGGGAACACCGCCACCTGCAAGTTCCCCTCCAAGTCACTCACCATCCCGACTTGAAAATATACCTCCGTTCCTTCAGCGTTGCTGGGTCAAAATCCTGGAACTCTCTCACTAACAGTACCATGTGTTTTCCTACACCACATGGACTGCAGCGGTTCAAGAAGGCAGCTCGTCACCACCTTCCCAAGGACCATTAGAGAAGGGCCATAAATGCTGGCCCAGCCAGGGACGCCCACATGCTGTGAATAAATAAAAAATAACCCGTGTTCCCCTCAAATTGCAGCTCACCAAGTGCTTTATATATGCTGCTGTGAAACACACTGGTGGACAATCCAGCGGTGGGCGTGGGGGGTGGGTTAGGTGGGGATCATTCCAACAGGCTGGCCTTATAATGATATGCAGATGTATTACAATGAGGTTCCCAACAACTGATGGTGCACAACGTGGCCCGCCATCAACATGCTGAGCAGATGATCGCAAACTGGTTCCACGACGTCGTGAAACCGATTTCTGGCCTTCTTGCCATATTGTCCACTCATGTTGCTGAGCACGCTCAACGCCAGAGGGAATGGAAGATTCCGCCTATAGGATAGGCAGGACAGAAATGGCCAACAAGTGGGAGTTGATGTGGAACAAGATAAGACCAACAGGGGTTTGTTGAGCTGAAATTTATGGTTGTTTAAAGATCAGAGGTTGGTCACGAATCAAAGTAATAAAGTTATTTTTGACATCCTCCAAGGGAAATAAAAATCATTTTCAATATGGTGTATGGACTTAATGCAATGGTTCCTAATGTGTTGTTTCACTTTATAAATTAGTCTGGTGTAGTTTGATGAATAATTGCACACTTTATTAACAATTTACAGTTGGAAAACACATTTGAGTATATGAAAATTACTCTTCAAAGTTCACTGAAATTTTTTGGATCCAACATACCCAGGGTAATTAACAAAAATATTTTCTGTTTTCTCCCCTGCTCATGCTACAAAACTTAACTAAAATTCAGACTGTAGTAGGCTGAAACTCACTTGAAAATTCAGAAGGTGAAGTATCCAGTGCAGGTTAGCAGAAAAATCAGTGGTTATGCCTCATTGATAGCTGTTGGCCTTTGGCGGATGCCTTCTCTCTGATTAAGCAACCTGCTTATTCTACGCCCCCCCCCCCACACCCCAATCCATTAATCAATATGAAAACGAGTGCCATGCACAGAGAAGACATATCGTATTCATAACTTTAAAGTATATAATTTTCTGGAACTGTCTTTTATTTTTAGAAAATGTACACTAACAAGACTGTTGAGATGGCTGTGAAGGGTTGGGTTACTTTTGCAATTCCTGCAAAGGATTAACTTATGCCCGAAAATGCCTCTGGAAAGTTCTCAGATGCAATTGAGTTTGTCAGATGCCAAGGCAGCATGCTTACCAGCGCCATGGAGGAGATCTAGCAAACAACGATTGCCAGATGTGTCAGAGCCATGAGGATGGAATATCAAAGATTGCCTTTGTAGCTGGTAGGTTGAGGGGTTACCAATGATTCTTCCATTATGTATCAATCACCCTGGCTTCAACCCATTATGTGGACTATGGAAGGCACTGGAAGTTTCAATCATGTGACTGAAACTAGCTTCTGACACTAAATATTTTATTATTCTAAGAACCAGAGATAAAATAGTCAGTCAGCCAACACAGCCCACCAACTACAAGACATCAGCAGCAGAAAAGGCGGTAGACTCATGCCTTTTAAAAACTGGAGACTGTTACATCTAAAAATTCTCCCAGCCTGATTCCTATTCCAAGCCTACCCTTAAAGAAAATTGATCTCCTGGTAAGAAGAAACTATAAGTGACTAACTTTGTGATCTGCTGAACATTCATATCTTCAGGGGAATCATACAATAATCCCCCATATATGACTACAGTTATTAAAACCAGCTAAACCACCTTTTTGGAGTGAAAATGCTGCCCTTTTCAGGTCCACAAAGACTGCTTTTCCTACTATGAGCCAAACATGTGAACTATGAACTATTAAGATAAAAGCAAAATAATGCGGATGCTGGAAATCTAAAACAAAAACAAAAATTCCTGGAAAAACTCAGCAGGTCTGACAGCATCCATCTCCGCAGATGCTGTCAGACCTGCTGAGTTTTTCCAGGTGTTTTTGTTTTTGAACTATGAACTATTCTCTTGTTTACAACTTGTAAAAGTGCACTATTCTCTTTAACTGCATTTTTCTCATGTGTGTCTGTGTGTGTGTGCATGTGTGTGCATGTATGAGTAACATAGCATTTAGAAATTCAGGGTAAATACATGATCCTCTTTACTTTATACCCACAAAAGCTTGCTGCTGTTACTTAAATTGACCACACACACTAGGAAACACACACATCTTTCTTTCCAAAACCCCACTGATTACAGACAGTTGGGGAAAGGGTACAAGGGATTCAATTGTCTTCCAACCCTGTCCTTAACAGAATCAAAAATATTTGCTCTGATACAGTTAAATGATTTCCAAATGGTCAGTTTAATTTTATGTGCCTTCCCCATCCTCCATAAAAAAACTTAAACCTCAAACCTTAAAGGCGAAAGAGTCTCAAAACAATTAAAGAAAGAGGTAATTGATTGCTCCCTATTCTTTCTCCTCCTGAGGTCATCTGAAAGCATATTCAGTGTCAAACATGATTGACAGTTATGCTTCAGGCGCTCGACTGTACTTCAGCTAAAATCTGCAATCAATATTAAAAATGTTCAAAATGATCTGCATAAACCAATCATTAGATTAAGGTTGGGCAACTGGGAATTCCTGCTACAATTGATTTATGCTGTTGAAAATAATATATTTTTGCACAGTGCACCCTTAAGGCTTGAATAATTCATGAATTCACCATTTTACGATTTTTATGTCTCCAATTTCAAAATGGCAATGCTATAACAGGTACGTTATATTTCTTAAAGAGCGTGGCTCCAAAAGTGCTTTGGCTGGGGTGACAGTGGGCCAGGCACCAGTCTATGCTGGCACTTTCCTATTCAAAATGGCAGTTGACGATATGAGGTTAAGAACTTCATTATTTGTTTATATTTTATTTCACCATGAAGTGTGACGCCCCAGAATTATACTTGAGGTTTGCTTCCAAATTGCTTGAATATCCATTTTTTGTGTCTCGGAGCCCTTTTAAGCTGGAATTCTCTTTTAATAATGGGATTGATGCTTTATGTGGTGAAGTGTGAATGACCCAGAAATATTGAATTTGTTTAAGCTGACGGCAAAGGCCTTAGGTTAAAGGAATGAAGACAAATGATTTATTATTGGACTGTTGTTTGTCATGCATCAGTTCAATATAGACAGATGATGTCATTCATAATAAATGCTGAATGCCAGGCCAGGGTTAAATAATTTGAGAAAACCATATGTTTACTATAGAATAAGGTGGCCTGTCAATAGGCGCAATTTACATTTTTACTTTTACCTTTCCTATCACTCTATCCCCTAGAAGACTGCAACTTGTGCAGGTATATTGTTTCATGACTGGCAATGCTCCTTTGGCACCTTACTCAAATGTCCAGTGTGGCCCTGGGCAGAGCTGGTGAAATGTTCACTCAATGGCACAGTACCAGACCTGATCCTTCAGAAACTCTTAAACATTTATAGATGGCCATTGTACTGAAGGATTCACTGAAATGCTTTGAAAGAGTTACACTGAAATCATAAGGGAAGTCAATTGGAAAAATATTTTTGGCATATGAAAAGACCAATTTGCAACTAATAGTTTATCATTTTAAAGAAAAACGTAAAAGCCAGTGGAAAAAAGGTTATTCGATCCGTAAAACCTATTCCTTACAGAGACCATATAAAATCCACCTGTAATAAATATAGAATTTCCTACAATAATATTTTTTACATTATAACAGTGGCTACACTTCAAATGTACTTTACCATTGGCTGTAAAGTGCTTTGGGACATCTTGAGGTCAGGAAAGACACTATATAAACGAGGCTCTTTTTTAATATAATGGACTCTACCTGACTAAATTAATCTCTTGAGAAAGGGTTCTATAAATATTTTCTCAGCTTCCTCTCATTAAGATTAATCAAGTAAAATTATAGCGTAGTCATCTAATAATGCATCCTACATTATATGCCAAGAACAGAAGTTTGATTTGGTACGACATTTCAGTGATACCTCCCACAATATTGTGAAGTTTTCTACTTAAGAGTTTATTTCATATATCTGCAATTCTATAAGAAAGGTAATTCTTTCCAAACTTAACCTTGCTTGAAGCTTGTTAATTATGTATTCATATCTTCAGCACAATGGGGAATACCCTGTTGGGAACAAATAAAATAATGAAAACACATTTTGCATAATATAACCTGGCTCTTCAATAATTCATGAATTCACCATCTTATGATTTTCTTGTCTCTGAATGCAAATGAGAATTGACATAATGGTTAAAGTATATGTTTCAGTGAATGTTGTGCCAATAATTCTCTGGCTGGGATGGCATCATGCCAACTGCCCTCCTTGTACTGGGACTTTTATATCCAAAATGGAAGAAATGCCAAATTAAATTTTAAAAATTGAATGATATATTTAAACTTCGCTGCACAGCAAAGCGTAAACCATTATTTATATTCTGAGTTAAATAACCTTTTGGAATCTATGTAATCAATTCTCATCGTTTTAAGAACTTGAATTTTGAATAGTCAGTGCTGGGTGGACTGGATGAATAAAATATATATCAATTGAGCCCAATCCTTCAGAGATTGTGAATCACTCTTTAGGGCTTAGAAGTATTTTACATCTCAGAATTATTGTTGATTTTCTCTGAAACGCTCACCAAAATATCCTTTTCACACTCCGACCCTTACATGCTTTGAACTGACCATAATTTCTAAACGAGGCTTCATCAACTTGGATTATTTAATGTCAAAATAATTTGTTTTTGCTTATAGTTACAGCATTTTTTTGTACATAATGAGCCTTATTCATAACAATGTTACCTTAGTTGGCTGCTTCAGTTAAGGGTTCACAAATCCATCTCATTTTCTACCTGTACTAATAGATAACCAGTTGCCATGTGCGTACTTTATATCTTCAACTCCTGATGAAGGAATATCCATTGGCAAAGGGTAGAAAGGGAAAAAAATATCAAAGGTGATTATTAAACTTGCAGATCAGAACTAAATATAAAAATTTAGCTGTGCAGTATCTGCAATGTCACAGTGAGCAGAATTTTGCCCTTGTCGGGCGGGCTCGGTGGGGACTGGAGGGGGCAGTCGGGAAGCTCGTGATCAGGGCCGGACTGCAATTTCACACTAGCGGGGCAAGTTATTAATGAGATGTAATATTTTTTATTTTACTTTTATTTGTTGTTGGAAACCTCAAACCGTCAACGGGTGAGGTTTCCTAAAAAGGGCCAAGGCCGCTTGGCCGTCTCGCTTGCCTGCCAACCGTGTGAGAGGAAAAAGGGGGAAAGGTTCAATTAGGCCCCTTAGCCGGTGCAGGAATCATGATGCGTGGTTACCCTGCAGCTCGTTGAATTGGAGCATGCAACATGCAAACTTTGTGTTGCCTGCTCATCAACATGACTGCTCTGTACAGCCCAGCATGAAACGTGCTCATGAATCAACATGCTACACACTCAGCAGGCTCAGGCAAGGAGGCTCAAATGTGTGCGTATGTAGCTAGCCTGCACCCCTTAAAGACATCATACCCCTTTTAAAGGGGAGGTGCTTACAGCTACAGGAGCTGGTGGAACAGTCTCAGAAAATCTTGGATGGAAGGAAGATGCAAGAGGGAGGTTCTCTGATGAGGCCTTATTGTCCAGGAGGCCGGGAGGATGAAAGAGGTCATAATTCTGCAGGGGCACTGAGGGCCTACAAGGCTCCCAAGGAATGGAACCAGATGGCCAGGGAGGTGAATTCCTGGCCCTGAAGACCTGGCTGCAGTGATGGAAAGAGTAAAATAATCTCACTTAAGTGGGCAAAGGTCAGAAAATGCAATTTCAAATGAAATCTCCCACACACCACACTTCCAAGTCTTCATGCAGTTCAATGCATCAAAGCCACATTGCTCACCTATCAGTAATCAGGATTCTTGCTTAACCTTCAGATTTTCACCTCACCATCTCACACACACACCAACGTTGTCAGTCTCAAATCCGCCTCTCATACACGCAGCTATTCGGCCATAGCAGGCACATCATTCAAATACATTGCAGCACATTTACTAACTTTCTTCACTCTCTCAGGACAAGATCACACCTAACTTTATGCAGCAGCAGTGAACCAGTGGGAGATAGGCGTGCCTGCATCTCCTACACCTTTTGGGGTTCCATTATGGAGTTGGCTGTGACTGAGGCTGCTGCATCTGGCATCTCGGGGAACATTTGGGATTGCAGTATGCTCCTCTCTTATGTCCCTTCTCAAATCCCACTTCAATCTCATCCTTCTATCTCAGGTGAAGTGCAAGCTGCAGATGATGGGCCAAATCTTCCAGTCTGTGTATCATCGAAGACCAAATGTGTGACTGACATGTACATCGAGACCCTGGTGGAAGCCCTGATGAGTGGTCCTATGTGGGAATTGCCCGGGAAGTTTAAACTTCTGATGGGCAATTCCCCTGCTCCCTGAGTTTCTGAGTAAAGAGTCAGAGACTTCAGACAGCTCCGCGGTACTTACCTGAATAGTTATGCAGGAAATATAAGACAGATTAAAACCTAGTCTGACTCTTAGGTGACTGCACAACTGGCCCTCCAGTCATCTGCACTGACCCCCTGACTACCCTGACCACCTGACTAGCCCCCAACCCAACTACCCTCCTGACCTGACCCGGCTACCCCAGACCCTCTGACTATCTCCGCGACCTGACTACCCTCCCGACCCGGCACAACCCTTCTGAACCAACCAGGCTATCCCCTGACCCCTGACTCTCCCCCGACGTGACCTGACCCAGCTCAACCTGACTACTCCCCTGATCCCCCTCGACTACCACCCTGACCACCCAAGTACCCTCCCATCTGACCCAACTACCCTCAGATCCGATTATTCCCTCAACCGCCCGACTACCCTCCAACACAACCTGGCCCTCTCGCCCTGACCCTACTAGCTTCCCAACTGACTTCCCCTTCTGATCCAACCCAACTACCCTCCTGACCTGACCTGACTACCCTCCAACCTGACTACTATCTAACCTGACGTGACTACCTCCCAACCTGATGTGACTATCGTCCCAACCACCGGACTACCCTACAACCTAACCTGACTATCCTCTCAAACTGACCCAACTACCTTCCTGACCCAACCCAACTTCCCCCCAACCCGATTCAACCCAACCTGACTACCCTCCCAACCTGATCTGACTATCCGCCTGACCACCTGACTACCCCCCCAAGCTGAACACCCACTCACCCACTTACTCCCTACCCATCCTAGCTCCCTACTCACTTACCCATCTAACCCACCTACCCACCTTACCAACCTTTCGCCTACCTATTTACCCACCTCACCAAACTAATCGCCTCATCCCTACCCACCTATCCTCCTCACTCGCCTTCCTACCCCCTTTCCCATCTACCTACCTCACTCACTTACCCACCTCATCCACCTCACCCACATATTCACTACCCACCCTTGCCCCGACCCACATCACCCACCTATCCCCTACCCACCTCACCCACCTACCCATTTTGCTGACTAACCCACCAACCCACTCTCTAACATTCATATTGGATATTTAAACTTACCATATGGCAGCTAATGCAAGTTTATGAATCTTTTCATTCAGCTCAGCTTTTCCATCTTCCCGTGGCTTGCGCTTCAGTGTCAGATTTACATTTTCCAATCTCATTTTCACTTTTCTTTTTCTGTCTGCAGCAGAACTGTGTTCTTGTCTATCATTTTTGATTCACTGTTGGCCAGGTCTGTCTCCAGCAAAGTCTTAACTTGTTTCAGTACTGTAATTGCACAATTCATGGCTTCATTATCCACTCACAGTTTGGAAAGTTCTACAGCTTTTCCTTTTAATGCCTCCTCTTTTCCATTCAACTGTTTCTTCAGCTCCTCAGTCTGTTTCTTGTAGCTTTCGGTTTCCTCCTGGAATATAGAACATTGCTGAGTCTTCTCTGCCAACTAGTTCTTCAGTTTGTTCAGAGAGACGTTAAATTAGTTTTCCTCCTCTTTGTAGTCTTCCAGAGGAATAAACTTTGTCCTAAGGAATTCTTGTTGTGTGTGAAGATCTATTAAAAGATTTTCCTTTCCTTTGTGAAGCTCGCTTGGTTCATCTTGAGATTCCCAGTAATTCAGCAAAGTCTCCTTGAGTTTCTCCTGCTGTGCTTCCATTCTGCTGCTTAAGACAGTCTTCATTTCTTCATGTTGCTGAATGGTTAGGCATTCTTTTTGCATTTGATCTTGAAAGACAATCAATTGTTCTTTCAACTGTTTATTTTCTCGTTGACCTCTTGCCAACTCACTCTGGGCTTCAGTGCATCATTTAATTGTTACTGATAGTTCCAACACAGTTTTTTCAGAAGCAATGTTCAATGTCCTTTTAAGCTCCTCATGTCATTCTATGGCTACATATTAATTCTTCAAAGAGTCTTTCAGGGTTTCAATTTCTTAGTGTGCCTTTTCTGTCTGCTGTTTTGCCTGGCTGTGCATCTAGTTGAATTTTTCCAACTTCTTTGATTTGCCAACTGCGGAATTGAGGGTCATTATCTCCTCTTGGTACCTTTGTTTTGTCTCTGAAATTTGTTTGTTCAGAACTCAAACGGCTTGGTTGATTGAAGACTTCAGTTTATCATGCATTTTCAAAGGTATATGCTCAGCTTGAATCTTGCGCTTCAAATCTTCCAGTTCTCTCTGATGCAAACATTTTCCTGTAGAACTGTTTCATTTGCTTTCTGCACATTTTGCTTCTTTTGATTTACCTCAGATAGCTTTCCTTCATGCATAGCTGTCTGTTTATTCTGCACTGCACTGTGTCCCTCGTTCTGGGGTCGTTTGACTCCGTCTCTCTGGGGTTTTCTGTCACCCTGAATTTGGAGTCTTTTGTAGCTCTCCTGCTGGGGTCTTTTGTTGATCTTGGCTCCTTAATTGGGAGTTGCCATGTCTCTGGGGCCTCTTGTTGATCTCGGCACTTTATTGGGATTTACCCTCTCTCTGTGTTCACTTCTTGCTCTTGATGAGATTGCCTTCTCTCTGGGGTCTCTTGTTGTCCTTGGCTGAGTTTCCCCCTCTCTGGGATCTCTGAACTAAATGAAAAGTTTCATAAGCTTGCAAAAGGGTTCGAAAATAAAGCAGCAAATAAATGTTTGGCTAAAATTGTGAAACAAGTGTAAATGAAGATTCCATTTGTGAAACAGCTATGTCCAGCCAGAACATGGTGGACATCACAGAAAAAGAAAATCCAAGTCCACTCTGGGAATGAACGGAGTGCACATTCCCTTTGGAAGGAATGGGATAAACCCAAATTGTCCAACAAAAGCAGATGAGTTGTTAAAAAAGAGAAATGCAACTCGGCGGAGTGCAAAAAGCGAATCAAATGGAGATAGTCAAGTACCAGAAACACGAAGTACTACTAGCATTCCTCCAAACATGGCAGACCAAGATGTGGAAGAATTATTAAGCCTCAAGACAGTCTGAATTCATCAAGCCAGAGACTTGAGTTGGAGGGCGTGGGGGGAGGGGGGGAGCGGTGGTGGAAGGAGTGGGGGTAGAGAAGGGTTAGAAGATTGTATTAAAATAGTTATACTCCATTGGAAGGCAAGGTTTTCTTTTTCTTGTAGTTACAGCTTTAAATCCCGTTCTTAGGTGCACATCTCTCTGGTTTGGCTTCAGCTGGTTTTAGGTTTTAATACCTTGGGATACTGTTCTGGGTTCATGCATTTAGCTGTCACCTTTCATATCACCACAGATCACCATGTCAGATTATGGTACTATCTTTGATGTGATATCTTGAAGAAGCTGCCACTGCTGCCAACTGTTAGGGGGAAGAAAGTATGTAAGAATTTATGGTAAGGGAGAATTTATTGAAAAGGAATGAATTACTTAAAATCTCCAGGCAACCAGGGCTACCAAGCACATTAACAGCTAAAGGTTACCAGATGAACCTTGCACAGCCTTAGGACCTGTAAGCAACAAAAAGGCTTTGGGAAATGGACTGGCGTCAGAGGATGGCAATAACATAGATTAAGTGTACTCTTCAACAGATAGGGGAAGGACAGATGGTCCCAGCTTAGATAGGAGGGAATGTCTCTGCCTGGGTGAAAATAGGGACATACGATGCATGTACCTATTACTAGAGATGCCTGTTTAATGTAAACGTATATGCTGACGAGATCAGAATCTGGAAACTGTTCTTGTACATGGCCAATAATGTATAAATATGCTGAACACTTGCAATTTAGCAGAGTGCTGTCTCAAGCTGCATTGGGATGGTTCTCTCCTTGCAATTGCTCGAAAAAATGATCGTGACCTGTACCTGAGACTCCTGTGGTCCGTTTGTCAAAGTGACCACAACACAACCATATTGTATTATGGTGCATGGTGTGTGTCTCAATGATGAGACCTTGAGACTTGTATATTTACACATAAACCATTTATTGTTAACCATTAACTATTTACAGATCCCAGGTTACTGTCTTGCATGATGCTGTTACCTCCATGCAAGCCAGTTCCAGAGTTCTCTCTAGAAAATTCTTTCAGTTTATTACCATGTGACTTTATACATCATACCGGGGGTGGTGCTATTCTCCAGACCCACATTAACCCTTGGTCTGCCCATTACCTTTACATTACAATGGCATGCAGGCACATAAAGCATCATACAACAGCTACCATGGCTGCTGATACCAGTGCTGAAAGCCTCTCACAAGTCCAAAAATCTGTGCTCCAATCTGTTCCAGGCTTTCATAGAACCAAGACCAAGGTGCTATAGAGCTAGTTGAATTATGTGGCCAATGAATCATTCACTTTGATATACAGAGTAGCTATGTCAATATCTTTCTGGATGCTAACAGGATACAAAATGACAAAGAAGTAGTCAAAGGCTTACTTCGCTAAATAAACATTCTGTTTTGCTGGGCATTGGTTTAATGGTGGGGACATAGAAGATCTGCATCTGCTGTTTGCCTGATGTATCTACTTAACTGTAGTTGCATACCTTTCTGCATCTTAACCGTGTCTTAGTGAAACTGGTAAGAGGAGATCGCTTTCCCTTCAGTTAGGCCCTCCACAATGAACCCTTCACATTGATCTGCTAGGTATCCCTCCCAAATGATTCGATATTCTCTTTTGCCAACTCCCTGTCATTTGAGATGTTCGTAATCCCTTGCGTAGCTATTGCAGAGTTGACTAGATGGCTCCTTCGTAGAGATTAGGATAACATTATTCACTTCAGAACAGAAGATGCTGGAGGGGCCATGGAAAGAATAATGCATTTTAAGCACAGTAGAATAATACAAATTATTCATGTGTGTTGCTGGCTTGACATTCTGATTAGGTTGATTAAGTGAGGTGTTATATAAAGTATTTTTCACCTATTTGTTAAGGAGATTGTTTAAAAAAATTTGACCTTAGATTATGCTCTTAATAATAGCATCTAAAATATGTGTCTGAAATTCCTGCTATTTTAATGCAAGTGAATCATTATTCTGTGGTGCTTAAAAGGCCACTGCATTTTAATACTTACCAGACAGCTTGGTCTCAGGGAAAGAACTATCTCACTATTGTGTTAGATAGAGCTCACTGGAGTGGAGTGTCTCATGGTCTGCCCCTTTTGTTAGATGTATTCCTGCACCCGTCAACATAATTTTTTTTGGCTCGAAATGCAAGCTGGCGAGGTCATCGGGGATCTTAGTGAATGGCAGGGTGAACAGTATATCTCCTTAACCAATGAGTTTTAAGGATGAGAAAGAACAGAGGAACAGTGGTAAAGGAACCGGGGTCAGAGTCAAAGCTAATCAAATCAAAGAGGTAAAGTAAGATCGGATTAAGAGAGACAGAAAAGGAGACAGAACAAAAAAGGAAGGAAGAAACTGACATTTAAAAAATCTCTAAATCCTCCAGTTCACTATGTACGGGATGAAATTGAACAGTTCAAATTGTTCCCTTTTCTATGCCAGAGAGGTTGACTGGCATTGCACTAAAAATGATTACGCTGTTAAAAAGGTATTTATATTTTTACATTTCAGCCCTTAATTTTTTTTACTGGGTAATTAACGTGTAAATCCTGCATGTTCTTAAAAATAATGGGAATGCTAAGGTCAAGATGCTATTTGTAAATCAACTAGCTATATTTGGAGATTCACAACTAATGACACATCTCCTAATCCACTGGACTTTTATGGACCAATTTTGCATTAATGGTGCTGTTAACATGTTATAATTTTTCAGAAAAATCTGGCTCAAATTTGTTGTTTGTTTGAGGCATATGAACATGCTACTTGAGGAAGGACTCCTGCCCAGTTTAGGAAATGTCATTCTTTTCTTCCTCCCCATCGCAATAAATGAATGGGTGATCTCCTAGAAAAATAGTTTTGTTCACCCTGCTCATTTCTTTCCCTATATTTGCTTTAGATTTCCTGCTCCATTTTCATTCCGCAATTAGGATTGTCATGGATGTTTCCTGTTGTGGGTGAGTCCAGAACAAGGGGGTACTGTGTTAAAATTCGGTGTCGCCCTGTTAGGACAGAGATGAGGAGAATTTTTTTCTCTCAGAGGGTTGTGCGTCTTTGGAATTCTCTGCCTCAGAAGGCGGTGGAGGAAGGGTCATTGAATATTTTTAAGGCAGAGGTAGATAGATTCTTGTTAGACAAGGGAGTCAAACATTATTGGGGGTAGATGGGATTGTGGAATTAGAAGCACAAGCAGATCAGCCATAATCTTATTGAATGATGGAACAGGCTTGAGGGGCTGAATGGCCCACTTCTGTTCCTATTTCCTATATTCTAATGACAGAATTTGTGTTTACTTATTGTCCATGATGAAAGTGATTTGTATGTGTGTCTATTCTTACCCTCAGTGTGAGTGACCCAATTTAAATAATCCCAGCAACAAGCCATTTTGTGAGTTTTAAAATAAAGAAGGTTATTTATTATCCAACACTTGCCTTTGAGGTTAAAAAACATGATGTCTTATGTGTACTATTGTTCGAAGGAAGATTATATACAGATGAAGGAAAAAAATACAATTACAATTTGGGATTATTTCAGTCTCTTTTGTGTCAGGCATGTAGGTTCTTAGATAAGTTGATGCTTTGGCTGGAGCAATGGTCTTGAAAAGCAGATGATCCTCAGTAAGCTGTGAGGTTTCTTGTAGTTGAATTTCCAGGAAGTTCGGTCTCAGGTGAACTTGAATTTGGAACACATTGGAGGGAGCCCTTCTTCCACTTTCAAGTTATGGCTGCTTCTAACCTTGGTGACTTAGTTGACTGCAGCTGATTTGATAGCTTCCTGCTGGTGTCTCTATCTCCACAGAGCTGATTCTTGCTATTTAAAAGCAGGCAAAAAACATGGCTGCCTCACCCATGTGGCCTGTTACGAGTCCAAGGTCCTTTTCCAAATAAGTGTGTGTAAGGTCAATACACATCCTGTGTTGTGGCTTTTCACCCTTTGAAAGTTTGATACAGTCAAGTTCTTCATGATTGGGCGAGGGGCCTTCACCATAGAATGAAAGGTTGATGGTATCCACTTCGCATTCATCTAACACCCATTGAGTTTCGATGTCTCTTTGTCCCTGGTGAAACATGGATTTAAACTTGGTTATGGTTTGGTCCAGCCTTAAACAATGAGAAGTGTGAAACTCACAAGCGGGAGTGAAATTCTTTCACACGGGTCCGCAGTTAAGCAGGTATTGGTCGCAGACTGTACTGTCTACAATTCAAATGACACAAGTCACATGGTATGCTGCAGCCAAATTAACATCTTTTGAGTTCAGTTTTTGAAAAATATGGTTTTAAAACTTGTAATATCTTCTTGTCTGTACTGGGCATTGCAAGGATGTTTGTAGTGCAACCTCTCTACTGTAACAATTCCTTTATTATCTTTAGGAAAGGGGTGAAATATAAGCCAGTTTAAGGGGGTGGGGGGGGGGTTGTTAGGACAAGCAGTCAGTAATAGGTGAAGATAACCAAAAGATGTCACAGACAAAAGAACAAAGAGCTGTTGAAGGTGCTTTCTACCCTTAATTAGCACATTCCTTTAGATAATATCACCACCTTCAACACCTCTTTGTTCTTTTGTCTGTGACATCTTTTGGTTATCTTCACCTATTACTGACTGCTTGTCCTAACAACCCCCACCCCCGCCCCCCTTAAACCAGCTAACATTTCACCCCTTTCCTATTTTTACTTAGTTCTATTGAAGGGTCATGAGAACTCGAAACGTCAACTGTGCTCTTCTCTGCCGATGCTGCCAGACCTGCTGAGATTTTCCAGGTATTTCTGTTTCTGTTTTTGTTTTGGATTTCCAGCATCCACAGTTTTTTGCTTTTATCCCTTTATTATCTTTGATCTCTAACCATGTTGACTGTATCTAAATCATTTTGTTTAGCACATCATGCATTCCCTCTGTCAACAATACTCAAGCTGCCTCCTTTCCTATCTATGACCACCCTAACAAATATCATAACCTGTCATATTTATTTGTCACTTCTAACCACTAACTAGCCAAGTTTCTGTTGAGATTGTCAAATCTATATCTTACTGTGATATTTTAATTGCTTCTAATTCCCTAGGTTTATTTCCTACATTCTGAGCATTTTCATTAGCATAATCTTCCTGACACCACGTCTTTAGCTACATATTGAGATCTCTAATCTTCCTTATCCTTTGCTATACTAGGATATGACTTGGGAAAAAAGCTGGAGATTAACTTTGAAGACCTGATTCTAAACCTATTCCCTAACCTTTTAAACATTTTGCAGGATTTGAGACCTTTTCTATAGATTTGGTTTCCATATTGACCACAATAACTAGCTGTCCTCCCCATCCTTCCATAATCTTTTGCAGTCTTTCCAAAGTATCATTTACCGAGCAGCTGGGAGGCCACAAAGGATCTGGCACTCTCCGTTTGGATGACAAAAGATAGTGTCTGTCCACTAACGTCAAGTGTCCTATTACTGCATTCATAACTGTCTCTATCCCCTGGCCCGAATCACCTCAGTTTTTTTGGTGCCAATGTTGAGAGTCCTGAGCTTCCCCATAGGTGCCAATGCTTCAAATTTGTTTGGGAAGACATGCTTTTCTGGCTCCTTCTGCTTTGTCTTGCTCCTCCTCACTTTCCCTGATCCGTGGAGAGTCACTGCACTGAGAGACAGGGAGCCGGCAGAAGAGGTGGGGGGGGGGGGGGGGGGGGGGGGGGAAGGGGGGGCATGGGGGAGGTAGCAATGAAATTGGGGTAAAGACCAGGAACATAAAACTTTTAGGGCTTAGGATGAATTTGGTGCTGTTCAGTGATTTTCCTTTATCATTTACAGTTCCTTAGATCTCAGTCGGGTAACCTTTGAAATTATTTTTCCAGGAACCTTGCCCACTCTCTCTGCTGTGTTAGATTGATTCCAGCTGCATTTCAAATTTTGAGATGGTGAACTCAAGTAATCTCAATTGGAATTACAATCCACAGGAACGACTGAAGAAATTATCAGCTGCTACACAAAACTCTCAAATCTCTGCATCACTGTACCTTTCTATCCCAGCATTCTTATTATAAATGCGAGTTAACTGCTTATTCCCCTTCCCCAGTCTTACCATCCTGCATTGTTCTATATTAAAGAACAGTTTGTAATTGTCAGCTTGTTCCCCAACTTATTCCAATCCATAGATAAAAACAAAAAAACTGCGGATGCTGGAAATCCAAAACAAAAACAGAATTACCTGGAAAAACTCAGCAGGTCTGGCAGCATCAGCGGAGAAGAAAAGAGTTGACGTTTCGAGTCCTCATGGCCCTTCTGTGGGTCATGAGGACTCGAAACGTCAACTCTTTTCTTCTCCATCGATGCTACCAGACCTGCTGAGTTTTTCCAGGTAATTCTGTTTTTGTTTTATTCCAATCCATCTCTGTTTGATCTTCTTATTCCTTGTTATTTGTAGCTTATCATTATTGTATCACTGTAAAAATGTAGTGAGCCTTGCTTTTATCTTCATTTCCCAACTGTTTATATACAATATAAACAATCATGCTCCTAGCACTTACCATGAGGCACTGTGCTAATCACATTCTGATGCAGCTCCGGGTACCTTGGATTGAGCCAAGTATTGATCCACTCTGCAGGATCCCTATGTTCCATCCCTGACCAATCAGCTGTGGATTGTGACAGTTGGTATTGTGTCAAAATCTTGGCTAAAATCCAAAAAAAGCTGCTGGAATCTTCATCTTGCCCTTTGCCCACTTCTATTGCCACACTCATTGTCATCTGTTCGTATACATAGTGCCTTGTTGAGATGGTAGATTTGAGAAAATCCAGCTAATTTCTGAGTTTGTGATATTTATTTAAAGCTGCAGTATTCTTGCTTGAATGCATTTACTGACACATTTTAAAATGTGGTCATGTCCCAAGTAAACAAATCACACCTGAGCTGCTGTGCAGCTTGTCAAATGAGGGCGTTTTAATTCAGCTGTCTGACATAAGTACCCTTTTATTCCCCAAGGACAGAGCTTTTAGCTCGGTGTGCGGGCATGAGCCCGACCCGCTCGAGCGTGAAATAGTGCAATGGCGTCGGGCGAGCGTCCCAAAGCCGTTGCACACTCGTGCGATATTTCAGTCGGAGGGCGCTAGCCAGAGCCAGCAGCACGCCTGCTGACGGTAAGAGGCCTATTAAGGCCATTAACGTAGTGATCGATGGTGACTTTTCATTGCCCATCCAACATTACAGTTGGCGGGCGGGCGAATCGGCCAGGCGACCTTTGCCTTTTTGAGGAAACCTCATGCAAGGGCAGGGTGAGGTTTCCGATATTAATTAAAAAAAGAGATAAAAATGTGTGGGCAGAATTTACCTCAGTCATATCAGTTCAAGTGACTGATCCTGATGTGTGGACATTTTCTTCGGCATTTGAAAATTTTTATTTATGTCTTTTGAATTCTACAGTTCCCCAAGGCAGCCTTCAGTCTTTCAGGGAGTTTTCTGTCAGCGCTCCCCTACGCCCGTGCTGACTTCAGCGCTCACCCTCCTCCTGCCCCCATTGAGTATTTCAGCGCCTTTCGGGCTCGCAGTCAGGGGCTGATCGTGGGCAGCGCTCCGTTTCCTGGCCGTTCTAGGGCCCGCCGACCACGCCCGCATGCCAAACCCAAAATCCTGTCCCAAGTCTTTCTGAAAAATTCTAAAGCAGTGTGATGTGCTCAATTCAAAAGGGAGCTCTGGTTGACAATTTTTTGCGTTGGATGTTAAATTACAAGTTTCATTCCTGAGGAATTGCTCTAGTTTTGTATTACTAATTGTAAACGTTGAGCGATCATATTGCATCTATGGCTGGATCATCATTCAGTTGCATTTTGGAGAAAGCTTACAAAATGACTGGACTTCTCTTCGGGATTAATCAGTTGCATAGAAGCAATCAGAGAGTCATAAAAAATGTAAAATGGAGATTCCATGATGAGACCATCATTTAACCTGCCATGCACTAAATTGTTTTTCCTGCTTTCCAAATCCCTTATCCTTGTGTTAATGATGGGCCATTTCTCTCTACTTTTTCAAAAAACGGCTGAAATAAATTCTTCATGACAACTGCGTTCATGTGATTTTATGATGTGCTCTTTCTACATTGCAGCAGTGGCCAGGATTTTCCATGCCTGCCAGCATCGGGCGTGTTCGGTTGTGTGAGTGGACAATGGGGCGCTATCGGTTACATGATGGCTTGAAACCAGTTTGCAATCATCCGCTCGGCCTGCTGATGGTGGGCTGTGTTTCCCACCATTGGACATTGGGAACCTCATTGTAAAACATCTGTGTATCATTATAAGGTCAGCCTGCTGGATTCATCCCCCACTGCTGGATCGTCCGCCCAGGTTGGCGTGAAAACACGCCGACGTGTTTCACAACTGCACATAAGTGTCGTGCACCTGGTGGGGTACACTTCACACGGGACTTCGAGGTTTTTTTTACCTACCTTGCTTCGGTCAGCATTCGCAGTCATCACAGACAGCACCATATCGCTTTTAGAGGGCCTCACAGGTAGGTCTCTAACCATCAGGTCAGCCATATGTGGGTGGCTTTTCAATGGCTGCAGGGCAAGGTCTTGCTTGGGGAAGGGGGAGAAGTGGCCTCAGGAAAGGGAAGAGGCTGCAGGATGAGAGCTGTACTGGGGAAGGAGGGTAACCCAACGTATGTGGTCGGGGGGAGGGGGCACATGTTGATCTGTACAAGTGACCTCAAGATGGTGATGCCTGTGGAGTCAGTCTTCAGAGGAGATTAGGCCAGATGGAAGTGAGGGCATGTGTGTGAGAATGGGTGGTGATGTCCCTTGAGCTGGCAGTGAGTGAGATGCCAGTGAATGTGTGATGGGCTTGAGTGTGTGAGTTTAGAGTGATGAGATGGTTGCCATATCCTGGCTGCATGGATGAGATCACTCACCCTCTATCTGCATTGGATGGCCAAACTCTTCTGTGCATTGTTAACACTGACCACCACTGCCATCGCTTACCAAGCAGGAGAGGTAATGTAGCTGCCCCTCCTGCGGTCAGAACAAGGGTAGAGGGCATCACAGTGGGTCTCCATGGCTCGAGGACTGCAGTCTTCTTGCTTTTCAGGACCATGTCTTCTTTGCTGCAGTCCTGTGCTGGAAGCATTGAGCCCGGCTGCACTTTAAATGTGGTGCCTGGTATGATGTAGTGGCGAGGTGATGGAGTGGCAGGTGAATGAGGGCACACACACCTTGGAAATGGCATGTTTCCCAGAAATGCAGAGGTAATATGGTGGGTTTGGGATGATATGGTTTGACAACCTACCATCGCGGCCGACAGGTAAACCATCGTTTTACCCACCATCTACTCTACTTAGTGCAAATCTGGGACGATGCCGCCCAGTGACAACACTTCAAAAGTACTTCATTGGTCGTAAAGCACTTTGATGTCTGGTGATTGTGAAAAGTGCTATGTAAATGCAAGCCTCTCTTTCCTGAGAATGTGGTTTGGTTAGTGGTATTAGAGGAACTACCAGTCAATCATGACATGTCAATACTGCTGAATTATTAAAACAAAATTAAAAATTTAATGAGCCACTTAATGGATATAGTTAATTAATGTGGCTATTATGTATTCAATATCCGTGAAAATCAGCTCAAGAAAAATTGCAAAAATGTGAACTAAAGTGACAACCTGGCTGTAAATGTTACTACTGGAATGCAGGAATGTGAAGGAGTTTTGGTTGTAGGCAATGGTTCTGATTCTAAGGGGGCAGTGCTAATTTGTCACTGATAAAGAATCAAATAGAATGATACTGAGATGTAGAGAAACAGATTCTTAGTTGGAATTTGGTGACAAGGTGTCATCAATTTAAAATTGTCACTAAAAGCATGAGTGAGAGGTTAGGACAGATTTTAGGCAGCAAATATCTTGCTACAGGGATTGGTTGGGACAGACATCATTGCATCTTTTAAGAGACAATTTGACAAAGACTTGAAGCAGAAGATGTTCCACAACTATTGGAAGAGTAGAGCAATTTGCTCCATCTTGGATTGTTCTAACCAAGAGCCAGCACAGATATAATTCTATGATTTCATGGCTCTAAGATTGTGCTTACAAATCATTCCTATAATGTATGGCAATTTTCTTGTAAACAGAGGACAATTGTAATTAAAAAGCTTTAAAAAATTGACTACAATAGTGATTCTATTGGTTCTCAAAAGTAAAAGCTCTGAAAATAGATTCATAAATTCTTAATGGATTTGCTTCAAATTCCCCTCTGCTATTTTAGTGGAAGCATTGCCTATAATTCATTTACTTTACATGTTTAAGCACTTCTGTTGAAATAGCAGTGAAAAAAATCACTCCAATGCATTACGATTTACACACTTGTATTTTGCACCATTGGGTGGTATTTAATGGGATCTGTAGGCGCAGGAGACATGGTGGCCAGAGGTTCTTAATTACATGGGAGCTGAGATCTTGGTTTTCCGATGTCACATTGAGTTTGTGTGATAAAGAGGGCACTGTGTGAACATCAGAGCGGTCAACACACTGCCAAGTTGCAGGAACTTGACCATTCCTTTGCAATCCATGAATACTCATTAATTGGGAAGCATGCCAAATTTAGTCCTGTACCTTCAAGATTAAGTCAGTGGCACATGGGAAACTCATGTCTCCTGTTTCCCTATAACTTCAAAGTGACGTGCACCAGACGAGGCTGCTCAATCTTTGGATCTGAGGTGTGGTTTTCTCTCTGTCTAACTTAGCAGCCCAGGGAGCATTACTGGGGGAAGATAGCAGAAAGGACGAGGTGGGTTGGAATTTCTGTTGCTCCAGTCCTCAACTGCTGCAGCGGTTGGGCTGGCAAGAGGGTGGGGCTTGTGATCAGCTGCTCAGCTGCTCAAGTGGCAGCGAGGAAGGGCGGAGGGGGTGTCTGAAAGGAGACAGGCTCCAGCCTAGAGGGTGAAGTCCATCGTTGAAGTGGTCTTGTCCTGTGTGTCCCAGAGAGACAGCTGCACCACATTTGGCAGGTCAACAGTCATGAATGGGACCTTGAGTTTAAAGGGCAGGTCCAGCTGCAGGGAGAGGGCGAGGGAGGAAGGGCACAGGTCAATGATCTCTGAGGGAGGGCCAAGGGAAAGTGAAGGTAGGTGAGGGTGATGGTTGGATGCTCCAAGATGAATGGATGTAGGAGTAGGGTAATGTTGGAAAGGTCAAGAGAGATGGGAGGAAGCTCAAGGCTAACAGAGAGAGCGTGATGGTAAATGGGCTTCAGCTGCAGGCTCTTAGTGTTAGTGTCCATCGTCATGGCTGCTAAGAAACTTCTACCTGCTGGAGATCAGGTGCTGCTGCGAAACTTTAACCCTGCAGGAGATCAGATTGTTGTGGATTGGAAGGACTTCTGGGTGTGGTTCATGGGGGAGGTTATGCATTTCCATTGGTCAACTGCAGCTGTTCTAGGGACGAAAGCCATCACATTCCCTGCCTTCTTCACACAGTTCGCTTTGTTGATCTGCAATGGGTCTCTTTGCATTTTTGCCAATGCAAGCCTGGGCCGCACAATAACATAGGTCACGAGGCCATCAGTCAGCACCAACTGATAGGGAGGGAGGTCAGGAGGAACACATCAGTGACATCTTCATCATGGAGCAGCATTAGCATGTCAGTGCATGTTCAGAATGCACACCAGCTACCTCCAGATGTCAGAGAGGCAACATCAGAGATGGCCAAGGCTTTCTTGGGAAGCGGCTACTGACCTGTGTGCAGCCCTAAAACAAGAGCTACTGCCCCATGGCTTTGGAGGGAACACCATGCCAATTGCCTTAAAGGTAACTGAAGCCCTAAACTTCTATGCCAGCAGCTCATTTCAGGGTTCCATGGTAGACACATGTGGCATTTTCCAGGTGCATAAGGGAGGTGACAAATGATCTGTTCAAAGGGCCAGCAAATTCATCAAATTCTCAACAGGCTGCTAGGCCTAGAGCAGTTGGCTTTGGGGCCATTGTGTGGTTCCCACAGGTACTGGGTGTAATCGGCTGCACATACATGGCTATTAGCTCTCCCTGGGAACAGTCAGTTGCACTTGTAAATTGGAAGGGGTTTCACTGCCTTAATGGCCAAGTTATCTGTGACCACCAGAAAGGAATTATGCAGGCGTATGCTTGTTTCCGAGGGAACTCTCATGATGCTTACATCTTAAGGAACTCCCAGTGACCACAGCTAATTGAGGCCCCTGCCCAAGTGCAGGGTTGGGTCATGGATGACAAGGGCTATCCTCATAGAATGTGACTAATGGTACCAAAGCCCTGCGGAGGACTGTGTTACAGAGCTGCACACTGCTCAACAAGGGCAGGCATAGAGCAGAACATATGATTGCTCAGTTTCCGATGCACTGACTGTTCCAGTAGAGCTTTGCCATATGTGCAACAGAGGGTGTCCAGGATTGTCATCGTCTGTTGCTCCTTGCACAAGGTGGCATTGCAAAAGGGAGAAGAATTGTCAATCAAGGACACGGAAAAGCTGCTAATCTCCTCATTCAAGGATGACAGGAAGAAACATGAGGAGGAGAACAAAGATCCCACGGCATGTCTCCCAGATGCCAGGGCCATGCAAAGGCATGCCAGGGCTGCCAGAGCCAACCTCATCTTCAATCATTTTACCCACGAGTGATGCACCTACCTGACCATCATTTCCTCATCTGCAAACCTTTGCCTGCTCTGATTGTGCACCTGCCTCTGCCTGCCTCCATCCAGAACCACCTCACTACACACACCCACTACTCACCAGAAGATCTAGGGGAGTGGACCATTCTCACAAGGGATGAAAAGAGATGACTGGCTCCGAGGATACTGGCTTTTCACTGGCACTCAAGTTGATGAAGCCATCATGAGCCATCTCTCAGCTCCCTGCCCACATTGCATGATCAGAACATCACTTCTCACTATTATCACTGACCTCAGCCAATCCACTTGGCAAGTCATTTTTGGGGAGACCAGCAGATGCTGCCTGCGCAGCCCTGTCGCATTGCCTTGAGAAAACAAATCATGCCAGATGTATTACCATTCAATAAAGACTGATCTCGAACACACCGACATATTGGATGGAATTTTTAGTGCCTGCTGGTGTCCTGCGTGCTCAGCAGCATGAGTGGACATTATAGGGAGCGGGCCAAAGATCAGTTTCACAATGTCGGGAAACCAATATGCAATCGCCCACTCAGCCCATTGTTGGCGGGCCATGCTTCCCACCATCAAATGTCGGGAACCTCATTGTAATACATTGGCATATCATTATAAGGCCAGCCCGCCGGAATCATCCCTCACACTGGATCGTCCACCCATGTCGGCGTGATTGCATGCCGACATGTTTCACATCAGCGTATACTGACAGTTAACTGCCAAGCCTTGTTTGAAATTTAAACCAGGCAGCTTGATCCTGATTGGTCAAGGCATTGATCTGAGGAATGAGTCAGCAAGTGGCTGTCACTTATTTTGTTTAGCTGAAAAAGGCACAATGTGTGTACATATTTTTTCTGTCTGCAAAGAACAGGGCCCTGTGTATTAATATATGTAGATTCCAGTACATGCAAATGCACCACGTTGTGAACCCAACTGACAAACTTAAATTAAACCAAGCAGGCTGCTTTGTCCTGGATGGTGTCAAGCTTCTTGAATGCTGTTGAAGCTCCATTCATCCAGGCAAGTGGAGAGTATTCCATCACACTCCTGACTTGTGCCTTGTAGATAGTGGACAGGCTTTGGGGAGTCAGGACGTGAGTTGCTCACCACAAGGTTCCTAGCCCCTGACCCACTTTTGTAGCCAATGTATTCATATAGCTAGTCCGGTTCAGTTTCTGGTCAATGGTAACCCTAAGATGCTGATAGTGGGGGACTCGGTGATGGTAATGCCAATGAATGTCAAAGAGTGATAGTTAGATTCTCTCTTGTTGGAGATGGTCATTGCCCAGCACTTGTGTGGCACAAATGTTACTTGCCTGAGTATTGTTCAGATCTTGTTGCATTTGGACATTGACTGCTTCAGTATCCAAGGAGTCGCGAATGGTGCTGAATAGTGTGAAATCATCAGTGAACATCCCCACTTCTGACCTTATGATGGAAGGAAGGTCATTGATGAAGCAACTGAAGATGGTTGGGTTTAAGACACTACCCTAAAGAAATCATGCAATGATGTCCTGGAACTGAGATGACTGACCCCCAACATCCACAACCATCTTCCTTTTTGCGAGGTAAGATGGAGAGTTTTTCCCATGATTCCCATTGATTCTAGGTTTGCTAGGGCTCCTTGATGCTCACTCAGTCAAATGCTGCCTTGATGTCAAGGGTAGTCACTCTCACCTCGCCTCTGGAGTTCAGTTGTTTTGTCCATGTTTGAGCCAAGGCTGTAATGAGGTCAGAAGTGGTGCACCACCCTAGGGTGGTGGTGTATGTCAGTTTCACTTCTGACCTCTGAGCGGTCTGAATTGCTCCCACTCCCTGGGTTCTAGACCTTGGATTTATTTGGGGGTAGTGACAAGAAAAAAACTGAGTTTGTTGAAGTTACAAATGAACCTTTAGCATTAGGATTACAGTGAGATTATACAGACTTACAAAGTACACTTAGTTAAGAATGGGAAACACATGGCACAACGAGGGAAAATCATGCTATTAATCCCCTTACTCTTGTCCCACCCCCAAAACCTAACTAAATTGGACTAGGAGAGGTCAGGGATCATGCTCACTAACCCAGGGTTCCTTGACGGTTCGAAATCCAGCCAGGTAAGCCAGTTGCAGTTTTGGGGTACGCTCTTTGTGTCCTCTGGGGCCTGCCGTCCCCCACGTGGTCCTGGTCTGTGGAATCTGCGAACGTTCTTAAGTTGGGTGGAGGGCGTGGTTGTGGGTGGTTGATCTTCGTGGAGGGCTGCGGTTGTAGCCTTGTTGTCTTCAGTTGAGCCTGCCACCCCGTGCCCCTCGCCGTGATGTTGCCTGCGGGCCTGCAAACCTCCATATCTTCTTGCTTAAACTCGGCTCAGCTCCCTGCTTAAACTGCTCACTGCTCTGTGTCAGCTTTCAAAATTGCTCACTTCAGTGTCCGCCCAAAAACCTGCTCACTTCAGATCTCCTGGCTCAGTTATACTGTTTTTTTCGAATTTCTTAACTCAATCCAAATCAAGGTTAGTTCTTTGTTTGATTTTGGTGGGCTCCCCCGGGTGATTGTTGTCCCGTTATTTTTAATGGGCTCGCATGATGTTTATCATTGTCTTCTTGCCCCCGTAACTAGTCTTGAGCTGAAAGCCATTGTATGTGTGAAGTATTGATGGGTTCGCATAATTACATTGATTGTGCCTTCCTGCCTTAGTAGTTAGTAGCAATTATTTATGCAAGATTTTGAGGGGCTTTAGTTTCATGTAACATGAAGTCTTTCTCTGGTTTGATTGTTTTAAAGAGAAGAATGTGTATTCTGTCTCCTCTCGTTGTCTGGTTTCAGGCAAAAAAACCCCACACTGCACTCAACAAGCCCGGGCTTGTGCAGCCCTAGGCCTTCATGGGCCCAGCCTCCTGTCTGCAGGGTTTTACACTTAACTCAGCAGTTTAAAAGTCCAAAAGTCATATCCTTGTTGATGATATGAAAAATATGGGAATTTTGAGAAACCTTCAGAAGATGAGTGGTTCTGGCAGAACCCAAACGGCACATCAGTGAGCAAGTTATTTCTAAGCAAGTGCTGCTTGATAATCCTGTTGATGACCCCTTCCATCACTTTACTGATGATCGAGAGTAGACTGATCAGTTGGTAATTGGCTGGCTTGGATTTGTCCTGTTTTTTGTGTACAGGACGTACCTGGGCAATTTTCTCCATTGCTGGGTAGATGCCAGTGTTGTAGCTGTACTGGAACAGCTTGGCTAGATCTGGAGCACAACTCTTCAGCACTGTTACCGGAATATTGTCAGGGCCCATTGTCTTTGCATTATCTGATGCCTTTAGCCATTCCTAGATATTACATGGAGTGAATCGAATTGGCTGAAGACTGGAGACCTCTGGAGGAGGCCGAGACGGATCATGCACTCGACACTTCTGGCTGAAGATTATTGCGAATTCTTCAGCCTTATCTTTTGCACTTATGTTCTGGGTTCCTCCATCATTGAAGGTGGGGATATTTGTGGAGCCTCCTCCTCCAGTGATTTGTTTAATTGTCCACCACCATTCATGACTGCATGTGACAGGACTGCAGAACTTAGATCTGATCCAATGATTGTGGAATTACTTAGCTCTGTCTATCGCTTGCTGTTTATGCTGTTTGCCATGCATGTGGTCCTGTGTTGTAGCTTCACCAGGTGGACACCTCATATTTAGATATACCTGGTGCTGCTCCTGGCATGCCCTCCTGCACACTTCATTGAACCAGGGTTGATTTCCTGGCTTGGTGGTAGTGGTATAGTGGGAGATATGCCATGCCATGAGGTTATAGGTTGTGGTTGATCAATTCTGCTGCTGCTGATGGCCCACAACGCCTCCTGGATGCCCAGTCTTGAGTTGCTAGATCTGTTCGAAATCTATCCCATTTAGCACGGTGGTAGTGCCACACAACATGGCAGAGGGTATCCTCAATTTTAAAGCGGGACTTATCTCCACAACGATTGTGCGGTGGACACCCCTACAGAAACTCTCATGGACAGGTGCATCTGCTGCAGGCAGGTTGGTGAGGATGGGGTGAAGTATATTTTTCCCTTTTGTTGGTTCCCTCACCACCTGACACAGACTCAGTGGTGGTGTTACCAGCCACTCTTGGTGATGGACATTGAAGTTCCCCACCCTGAGTATATTTTGCGCCCTTTTCACCCTCAGTGCTTCCTCCAAGTGGTGTTCAACATAGAGTAGCACTGATTCATCAGCTGAGGAGAGGGTGTGCTTCGTGGTAATCAGCAGGAGGCTTCCTTGTCTATGTTTGACCTGATGCCATGAGACTTCATGGTGTCTGGGATATGATCTGTAAAGTATGATTCCATGAGTATGACTATATTAGACTGTTGCTTGACTAGCCTGTGAGATAGCTCTCCCAATTTTGCCACAAGCCCCAGACGTCAGTAAGGAGGTCTTTGTAGAGTCAACATGGCTGGATTTGCTGTTGTCATTTCTGTTTCCCACGTCAATACCGGATGATCCATCTGGTTTCTTTCCTTTTTATTGACATTTTAGCAGTTCATTACAACTGAATTGCTTGTTGGGCCAATTTAGAGGGCATTAAAGAGTCAACCAAGTTACTGTGGATCTGGAGTCACATGTAGGCCAGACCAGGTATGGACAGCAGATTTTCTTCCCTAAAGGATATCAGTGAACCAGATGGGTTTTTGCGATAACCGGCAATGATTTAATGGTCATCATTACGCTTCTAATTGCAGATTTTTACTGAATTCATAGTTCACCATTTGCCGTGTTGGGATTGGAACCTAGGTCCCCAGAGCATTAACCTGGGTGAAAGGAGGGGCGGGGGCTGTCTCCTTCCTAGTCCTTGTATCAATTGGAGCACCCCCCACCACCACAGTTTTCCCTCCCCGCATATACCCTCCCACCTTGTTCAACATGCCCCGGGCCCCCCATGCCAGGGCCTGCCAATCCAGCTATGCTGAGACCCTGAATTTACTTGGAGATGGACGGAGGTCCCACCTTACACTAAGTAAAGGGTCATCACCCAAAAAATGAAAATGTGGTGAGTCGGCCAACTGGAGGAGGTCTTGCTCCCAAAATTTGCACTGGGGCGCGGGGAACCCACCCTCAGTCTATAATGCAGCTCAATGTCAAACCTAAGTAGCGTGAGGCTGCCTCATCAGGTTGTTGGGGGGGGGGGGGGTGCGTGGGGGGCGGGGGTGGGGCTGGTAGGTGGTGGGATAGGGCCTGATTCTGGTGTTCTTCATTTAGTGCCACTGTGAAGTGTAATCCTCTTGCTAAAATGGCAGCATTAATGTGATTTGGCGTGAACTCTAAATAGCCCAAATTTCCTTTCATGTTTAGTGGTCGTATATATCTTGATAATGAAATACAATTAAGGGCCTTACAGAAGTAGTGACAAAATGATTATTTCATTAAGGTTTGCCTCTTCCTGAGCTTGAGCATGAACAGTATTGCACATTCTTACTGGAAAATCTATTTATCCTCAAATATCACAGTTTCAATGGTATGCAAAGAATTCTTTGATGCTTTTCGAGGGTTGACATTCATTCAATCCTTCCAGCTAATGCTTCATGTGAATTTTGACAAATTGTGCAGGGCAAAGCTAACCTTTGTCAGAAAAAAACCTTTGGTGGTGCTTACAGCTCTTTTGACAATCAGCATTCCAGAGTTACCCCATTAACTACTTTCATGGGGCTGATGAAAATAACTCAAGAATTTGGTATTTTAATGTAGTCCAAAGAGCCATTAACACAAAGTAAAGATACAATGGACTTGTACTGTGTTAGCGTTATTAATATCTGCGTTAGTATTAGCATTGCTTATTATCTGGCTTGAAAAATATACTTTTGTGCAGGTATAGATTTTACTGCATTGATAAAATAGGAAGGTCAAGATGGATCAAGGAGGCCCAAGTTAGTGAAATGATTAATTGATATGGGATGCTAGTGGTGAGAAGAGAACAGTTCCCAATTTCTAGTTTATTGAAGATTTGTGTTTAAAGCCTAATGTTTTGGTGTCACCTGTAGTAACAGGAGCACAAAAATAAAAGCAAAAAACTGCGGATGCTGGAAATCCAAAACAAAAACAAAAATACCTGGAAAAACTCAGCAGGTCTGGCAGCATCTGCGGAGAGGAGCACAGTTAATGTTTTGAGTCCGTATGACTCTTCAGCAGAACTGATGACAGTTCTGTTCTTCTGTTCAAGAATCATACGGACTCGAAACGTTACCTGTGCTCCTCTCCGCAGATGCTGCCAGACCTGCTGAGTCTTTCCAGGTATTTTTGTTTTTGTAACAGGAGTACATGTTGACTCTGGTCTTCTTCATGTCAGCTTGAGGCTCTCAACTTCTTTCACTGTGCCTGAATGTGGCCTGTCATGATACAATTGTAGGTAGGCTCATTTTTATATTTTTTAAGCAGTTAATAAGCTATTTAAATAATATCAGTTAATATGCTAAGATATGAGTAATTTGGGAAATGATACATGGTAAGTGGTGTGAGGCAAACTAACCCCCAAAACCAGGATCGGATATGGAGCATGGGTCAGGTAAGGGTGGGCTGAGGAGATTGACTGCTATGACTAATTAACAACTCCATTATCATGGAAGCATTTGATTAATTTAAGTGTGAGGTCATACAATTTAAGAGGAAACACGGTGAGTGAGCCTATATGCTTAATGGAAGAGCACTGAAGGGTGTGGATGAACAATGAGACCTATCTATCTGAATATGTGGCAACCTTCCATCTGGTAAGATGGTGGTTTGGGCCATGGTGGTCAATTCTGTGCTAAGCATCATCTGGGTTTGCTCAGGAGCCCCACTCTGGCATGGCCTGAGATGGCAGGAGGGTATGACAGAGACAGAATCAGGCATATATAAAATGAGATGTCAACCTGGTGAAGCTACAATACAGCACTACTCGCATGCCAAACAGCAGAATCAGCTTGTGACAGACAGAGCAAAGTAGTTCCACAACCAATGGATCAGATCTAAGCTCTGCAGTCCTGCCACATCCAGCCATAAACCTGGTCTAAATGTTCTTACCTCTATTCTTGGTATCAATGGCACACGACAATTTGGATATTGTTCTACCAAATGTGGTGCACCTTTATTAAACCTCTCAGCAACAGTACATATTCATGATAATACTGGTTGCTTCGTTGCCCCGTGAGCCAGAGTCCGTCTTGGTGGTCAATCTGCCGACGAGCCCTCCATGCACGACTTCTGAGCGACTGACCAAATCACTCTAACCCACGACAGCAATGATGTCTTTGTGTGTTCTTCTTTACTGTTTTTGGCTCTGGTCTTTTGCCATATAAGGTAATATCTGGTTTTCAGTTATGTCACTGTCACTTCCCAATACAAGTCAATAGGTTCACAGTTACTCCTCCACATATCTCCTGTTTAGACCCCCTTTGAAGCTCACACTTGAGGTACCATAGCCAACTTGACTCTGCTTTGTTATCTCTAACACTGTTATTAATCTCCAAAGCTGGGAGAAGGATGCATGTTTATTATCCCTTAATGGAACAAAAAGGGGGCTGTCTTTGTCACAGTTCGAGGCAAGCACTCCTGCACAGTTTTTAATCTGTTTTGCAGAACTTGCTAATTCTAGAAAGATTGTGACTTGGCTGAATTGCCCATCATGCATTCCTCCATGACCATATTACATGGTTGTTAGAATGACTCTGGTCTTGAGTTTCTCCTTTCACCTTGATGTTCCATGTTACCACCACGAGACAGACTTCACACACAGGGCTACACCACAACTGGTCTACATTTATTAATATGAAAGAAATAAATCAATAGTTACATGGCTAAATAGTGATTGTATGTTGAAAAGATAAATAATAAATTGGCTTACATAAGTGACCTTCAGCACTGCCCTCTGAAATGGCCTAGCAAGTCACTCGGTTCGAAGGCAATTAGGGATGGGCAACAAATGCTGGCTTTGCAGTAATGCCCATAACTCATGAAAGAATTTAAAAAAGCAGGTGTAGGCCTTTCAGCCCGTTGAACCATGGCTGATCTGATTAAGGTCTTAACTCCACATTCCTGTCTGTCCCCCATTAACCCTCGATTCCCCTGTTGATTAAAAATCTGTCTAACCACAGCTCCAACAACACTCAAGACATTTGACACCATCCAGGACAAAGCTGCCCACTTGATTGGCACACCAACCACAAACATTAACTCCCTCCACCACCGACGCACAGTGGCAGCAGTGTGTGCCATCTACAAGATACACTGCAGCAAATCACCAAGGCTCCTTAAAAAGAAACTTTTAAACCCATGACCATCTAGAAGGACACAGCAGAAACATAGGAATACCACCACCTGGAAGATCCCCTCCAAGCCACTCACCATCCTGATTTGGAAATACATCACTGCTCCTTCATTGTCACTGGATCAAAATCCTGGAACTCCCTTCCTAACAGCACTGTGGGTGTACTTACACCACATGGACTGCAGCGGTTCAAGAAGGAAGCTCACCACCACCTTCTCAAGGGAAATTAGGGATGGGTAATAAATGCTAGCCCAGCCAGTGATGCCCACATCCCATGAATGAATAAAAATAAAAATCACCTCCATCACCTTGAGCTCTTATCTCGTGTAGTGAAAGCCCACTAACAGAAAATGATATGACTGCATAATTAAACTGTTATTGGTAATGTCGCCTTTGGGAAGAAAGTTGGACAGGACACCAGGAGAACTCTCTGTTCTCTTTCAAATAATGCCATTGGATCATTCTTGACCACTGGAATAGGCGAATAGGACCACAATTTAATTGTACTTAACGCTAACAAACTGCTGTAAAATATTCTTAATTGATTTCGAGGTTTCAGCCTCAACTGTTATGACGGGAAGCTGGCTGAAAATAAAAACACTTTCACATTAATGAACAAATAATGTCCCTGGTTTGCATATTGTTAATAAAAAACAAATGTACGTTACTGTGAGAAATGGGGCAAAACGTTATGCCTCGCGGATGCTCACCTGATCAGACCGGGGGTAAAATAGCATGAGAGGATGTTGATGAGCGTCCTGATGTCATTCCGCATGTGAGCAATCTTCAGGTCGGCGGGCGTGCGCGGGTGTTGGAGCCATGCCCGACATCAAGTAAAAGGCCACTTAAGGCCATTAAGAAGGCAATTGATTCCGATTTTACATTGCCCATTTGGTTTCATGCTCGTTGCATGGGCAAAACGGGCAGGCTGGCAGCCCGGATTTTGCAAAGCCTCATCCAAGGGTGGGATAAAAAGGGTCAGCAGCATCGCCAGTTTGAGTAGTGAGGAGCTTAGGAGATAGTTTTCTGCTGGTTGTTTATTTGAACTTGGCGGCTTCACCTCTGTTCCGAGCTTCATTCTTAGCATTTCTAGGCTTCGTTTCAGGGCTCATTGGTGTCTCCAAGGCCCCGGGAGGATTTTGACCATGTGGACCCTTCCAGGTATCAGACAGCCTTTTGTAACCCTGATAATGGGGATTGTGGAGTCCACTGGAGGCACCTCCTCTGAGGATGAAGAGAGCGGCAGAAGGGAGAGGAGGCCAGGTGCCCCAGTGCAGCTTCCAGGGGAGTGGCCTATGGGAGAAGAGAGGTGCAGGCACAAGGGGCGCAGGGCCAGCAGGTATTCCAAAGTGGATGGGGCCGCAGAAGACGCCACTATCCTGCTGTCAGGGTTTACAGGCAGCGATGCAACTACCTCAATATGTCCGAGGTGCAATGTCGAAGGAGGCTTCGCCTCTCCAGGGAGACTGTGTCCTCCGTTTGTCATATGATTGGGTCTGAAATCACCTCCAACTGTGTGGGTGGAAACATCATGCCAGTGACCATGAAGGTCACAGTGGCCCTCAACCTCATTGCCTCTGGCTCTTTCCAGGGGTCAATGGGGGATCTTTGTGGAGTGTCCCAATTGACTGTCCACAGTTGCATCAAGCTGGTGACAGAAGCTTCAGGTGGTAATGACATTTATTCATTTCTGCACAGACAAGGCCAGCCAGGCTGAGCGAGCCAGAGAGTTTTCAGCAATTGCTGGCTTCCCCTGCGTCCAGGGTGCAATCGACTGCACACATGTGGCCATCAAGACGCCAGCGGGTCAGCCGGGTGCCTTCATCAACAGGAAGGGATTCCACTCCATGAATGTCCAGATAGTGTGTGACCACAGGATGCAGATTCTGCAAGTCTGTGCAAGGTACCCAGGCAGCTCCCATGACGCTTATATCCTGAGACGCTCCCAGGTGCCGAGGCAATTCAGTGCTCCAGCCCAACTGGATGGATGGGTGACAAGGGCTAACCGTTGAAGCGGTGGCTCATGACACCTCTCCGCCACCCAAGAACAGAGGCAGAGCAGCGTTACAATATGAGTTATGCCTCCACAAGGGCAGTGGTGGAGAGGACAATAAATCTTCTCAAAAGGCGCTTCCGATGACTGGACCATTCAAGGGGAGCACTACTTAGCCCCTGGAGTAGGTGTCACTGATAGTGGTTGCATTCTGCGCTTTCCACAATCTGGCACTGGCAAGGGGGACCCACTGGAGTAAGAGGATGCTGATGCAGCTCCACAGGCCACAGAGGATGAGTCTAGCAGTGAATCAGAAGAGGAGAATTGTGAGGAGAATGCTGAGGGCATGGAGGCAGATCTCTGTATCCTTCAGGGAGGCAGGGACACCTGGGACACTTTGATCTAACGGTCTTTCAGCTAGGCTGCCAAAGATCTGCTTCCACCTCATGTCAGGTCTGCCACCTCCATCGCGGATGTCTGAAATGACATTTGATCCCAAAATCTATTCAGTTCCTGTGCAATAAAGTTTAGAACCGCACATGTCCAGCATTACATACTGGCATACCCTGCACCAATAAAATCAAAAGGTGAAGTATACTCCGGCCATTATGATAAAAACAAAATTTATGTCATTTTCACAATCCAAATAAATTAACATTACCTTCCTGGTCTGCCTTCCCAGGGCAGTAAATATAAATTAAACATTACAAAACAGAAAATTGCCCGTGAACAGTCCTTGTGCTCATGATGCCTTAAACTTATGCTCACGAGTGCTTTGTCTTGATGACCACCCTGCTCCAGCCCTTTGCTGGCAGTGGCAATGGAGACAGACTGCTGGCTCTGCTGTCTTGCTGGCCTTGATGACCTTGGCAGTTGTCCGCTGGTCAATTGAGCCTGTACTAGCCCCGCCTGGGAGGAAATTTCCAGTGCCACAGCTGGCATCTCCCCAGTAATCGCGACTTCAGCAGATGCCACAGTCACCGGCAAAGGGGCGGAGGAGCTGCTACCATCATCCAGAGAGCCCTGAGAGGAGCCTGCTGAGATGACAGGTTGCTCTGGACTTCCCTGCTTGCTATTGATGGATGGGCACCTAGCTGGGATACGGGGTGCCTTATCCATCTCCCACACTGGCACTGACCTCCTGGGGTCTTTGCCTGTGTGAGGGTTTGCAGGTCCAAGCGTAACTCCGGGAACCCCTGATTCTATCCCTGGAGCTGCCTCTCTATGAGAGTTGCCACTGTCTCAATGGAGGAGGTAGTGCACTCTGCCTTAAGGGACAATGCAGTGCTTATGCTCCACATGGACTCCTCCACAACAGAGACCATGGCAAGCAGGCCCTTGAGGATCTCTGCTATATCCTCCCGCACATCCCGCTGGGCATATGGAACCTAATGGATCACTGCCTTCGACTCAGCATCGTCCTGGTCTCCAGCAGTCCTCCGACTGCTGGCGCCCTAGGCACTCTCTGCCTCCGCCTGCTCCTCAAGTGAGTGTGAAGTGCCCTCACTGCTGTGCTCCGACATTCTAGCTGAAAAGCTAACGTTCACCAAGGTACTGGTATCTGCGCTGGTGCCTGGTTCAGAGACCGGGTGTCACACAGGTGTAGTTGGTGGTCCTCTGGCATCAAGGGTAGCCCTTCTGGGTCCTGCCAATGAGTGCATGCTGACGAATCTAAGGGAGAACAAGGACATGTCATTAGTTTAAGTCATCACATTGTCACTGTGCATGCCAGGCACCCTGGTGAGACAATGGAGAAATGTATCATCGTCTTTCAATGATCAATTGGGATTCCAGCTTTGCAGCTCCCATCAATAAAGAGACTACATGAGAATGTTTGCACCATCTAAAACTCTCACCTCTTACCTCTACCTGACACCCCAGCCTCTCTAGCTCCAAGGCATCCTGCTCAAATCTTGTAAGGATTAGGAGGTTTGGGGGGCCTCTGCATGTCCGTGACCTCTCAATGTTGTTATGGCTCGCTTCTCCTGAAAGGACAGAGGAGCATTGATTAGCCAACTCTCTACTTGCAGCACCAATGCAGCCTGGCCAACCCCACCTTGCAGAGTACATCCGAGGTGTGGCCCTTGAGCTGCAAGGCACTCAGTCCAAGCAGCTAGGGCTCACTCCCTTGGCCAGCTCCAGCATCATTGACAGTTGGCCCTCAGACTCTAACGCCCTGAGCTCCAAGGGGAATGGACAGACGTTAACACTTCACTGCACTGATCCATGCCAGTACGGTGCTCACCCTTCCCCAGCACAGCAGGTCATTGAACCTTTTGCGGCACTGCACCCATGTGTGCCACACAACGTCTTGGCTGCTGACCTGGCCTGGAAGCTTTTTCCTAACTTTTTTTGTCAGGTGTGGTGTCTCCTTCTTCCATCTCTGGGGACGAGGGTGTTCCTCCTGACAACCTCCTCCTCCATTAGGACCGTGAGTCATTCATCTGAAAACTGGGAGGCCGAGTGTCCATCCGACCTGCCCTCCTGCCTGGCGTCTCCAGCTGCACTTGAGGCCATAGCTTCGGTCTCCAGCATGCAGAAGATATGTTCTTCCCTGGCAACCTTCAAGGAGCTGCCTGTGCCATTTTTAAACCGCCCACTGGGTGACCATTGGACCCGGCGCCCGACAGGCCCCTGCCCCCGCCTGGTCCTTTCTGACCATTGGGAAGACACGTTTCGCACTAGGCAGGCTTTAATTGGCCAGCCAGTGTGAAATCGCGGTCAGGGCAGATCGCGGGTGGAGGCCCGTTTCCTGACCCATTAATCGCATGTGCCCATCAAGGGTAAAATTCAGGCCATGATGTGTATGTTAGAATTTATGGTACTTCATCTTTGGCAAAACATTGGCGCAATATCTGAGATTTTGAGATATGAGGCACTTCTGACTGAATCTTCTTGTTAAGAGTGTACCATAGGGCTTGCTGAATAGATGAGTACAACCCTATTAACTCCTTATCAAAACAATCCTAATCCTAAACCATAACATATTTACAGATAGATTATTTAAAATTTGTGAAAATGAGTACATTATTGATTCCATTAATTATGTCAATCCATTCGATAATCTATTTTAAACAGTGTGATTTTAACCTAATTTGCTAATAGAGGCATGACTAATCCATAATTTTAAAACACAGTCTGTAATTGGTTTGGAATCTTCTGGAATTAGCTTTATTTTAAAAATAAGGGCATTAGCAGGTGGCTAAGATGGCAGCTGAATGTCAGATGACTTATGCAATTTCTGTCTCAAGTCTCTGGAAAGTTCCAAATTGAATAACCATGGGTGGGGCCTTCCCCTTGAATGGACACGCCAAGATGAAACCATACTGTGGGATTTACCCCTGTTTTAGTTTGTGGATTACTGAAAATCAAAACCCATAGACCCTGAGACTCCCTGGTTCCAAGCTTGATACACAACAAAAGAAAGCTGCAGAAACTAGTTTATCATAAGTGGGTGTGACAGACACCCCATCTATTCTCCATTGCATAGCAATGGCTTCTAGATTTAAGCCATTATGAGTGGACAATAGAGGTATTTTATCAGATGGTCACTTGATTGAAACTGTCTTCACATAACAGATCCATTATCCTAAGAACCAAGGAGTAACTAATCTATCCGCAGAGAACACAAGAAACAGCAGCTGCAGAAAAAAGCAGTAACACCTAAATCTTTTAATACTGAAGATGGCTACATCTTAAAGTCTCCCAGCCATTCCATTTCGAAGCCTATCCGAAACTTGACCTCCTGGTAAGAAATCCACAAGGAACAAACTTAGTGATCTGCTGAAAAAGCCATCTCTTCAAGGGAATCCTGCAACAACGTTGATATATGACTTCAGCTATTGAAACCACCTAGGCTACCTTTTAGAAGTGAAGAGGCTTGTAATGATTGCTTTTTCCTAATACAAGCCAAATAAGTGTCTTACGGACTGTCCCTTTGCTGGTAAACCAGTAAAAGTGCACTATCTTCTTGAACTGTATCTTTTTGTCTGTCTGTATGTATGTGTGTGTGTGTGTGTGTGTGTGTGTGTGTGTGTGTGTGTGTGTGTGTGTTTGTACACATGTGCATGAGTGAGTGACATAGCATTTAGACTTTCAGGGGAATGTGTGAATAAATAACCCTCTTTATTTAAACTCACAAAATCTTGCTGTTGATTGTCAAAAATGACCACATAATACTCGGGGAGTTGAGAAACACACACACCTTCTTCTCTAAGAACACTCTGATTATGTACAGTAAGGGAAAGACAACAACTATTTCAATTCTCTCCCATTCTTGCCTGTAACAGTTAAAAACAAGAATAAGATGTTGTACCTAAACAAAGTCTTCTAATTGCAAATGTTTCAGTTCAGAATTGGAATTTAACAACATGCAATGATGTCCAACTGGTCCATAATTTTCCTTCAGTCACACTTTTCTGCCAGAATGACCTCCTTACCTTCCATTTTGTAGTAATCAATTTGATATAGTTACAGAACCTCATTTTGGCAATATGAATGTGATGCTCGAACTGTAACTCCAGATTGAAAACGTTCATCTTCTTCAGAAACTAAACATGAACTCTAAATCATAATGAATGTAAATGTTAAGCCATAGATATATGAAATCTTGTATCCTCTGGTTCCTCTCTCGGGACTCAGCCAGAAACCATTTTCATGTTACTTAGCTTCATATCAAACGTTGTATTGTGAAATACAAATTAATAAAGCAGCAGCAGATAAAACAACACAATACAGTAGCTTGGCAATAGATTTGGGCTTACTCAACCAAATCAGCTAATGCATATTTTTTTACCATTCTTCTAGATTGCATGTCAATATATGTAATAAAGCATTTACTCTTTATTGCAAGACAAACCCTAAATGGTAGGGACAGTCTGCATAAAGGTACCTAATAGCAAGGGCAGATTGAGTGGCAGCACCATCCCAAATAGAAGAGAAAGACAGAGGGAAGATATCAGTTCTAACTACTGAGAATGTCTTAAACTGCTGAAAACAGTGAGGATGTTTTTTTAAAAAATTCATTTACGGGATGAGGGTGCCCCTGGCTAGGCTAGCATTTGTTGCCCACCCCTAATTGCCCTTGAGAAGGTGGTGGTGGTGAGCTGCCTTCTTCAATAGCTTTAGTCCCTGTGGTGTAGGTACACCCATAGTGCTGTTAGCAAGGGAGATCCAAGATTATGATCCAGTGACAGTGAGGGAACGACGATATATTTCCAAGTCAGGATGGTGAGTGACTTGGAGGGGAATTTCCAGGTTGTGGTGTTCTCACATGTCTGCTGCCCTCGTCCTCCTAGATGGTAGAGGTCATGGGTTTGGAATGTGCTGCCTAAGACTCTTGATGAATTCCTGCAGTGCATCTTCTAGATGGTACACACTGTTTGTCGGTGGTGGAGGGAGTGAATGTTTGTGGAAGGGGTGTCAATCAAACGGGCTACTTTGTCCTGCATGGTATCAAGCTTCTTGAGTGTTGTGGGAGCTGCACTCATTCAGGCAAGTGCGGAATATTCCATCACACTCCGGACTTGTGCCTTGTAGATGGTAAACAGGCTTCAGGGAGTCAGGAGGTGAGTAACTCGCCACAGGATTCCCAGCTTCTGACCTGCTCTTGTAGCCACAGTATTTATATGGCTACTCCTGTTCAATTTCTGTTCAATGGTAACCCCCAGGATGTTGATAGTGGGCGGTTCAGTGATGGTAATGCCATTGAATGACAAGGGCCGATGGTTAGATTCTTTCTTGTTGGATATGGTCATTGCCTGGCACTTGTGTGGTGTGAATATTACTTGCCACTTGTCAGCCAAGCCTTGATATTATCCAGGTCTTGTTGCATTTGGACATGGACTCTTTGAGTATCTGAGGATTCACAAATGGTGCTGAACATTGTGCAATCATCAGCTAACATCCCCCCCTCTGACCTTATGATGGAAGGAAGGTCATTGATGAAGCAGCTGAAGATGATTGGGTCCTAGGACACTACCCTGAGGAACTCCTGCAGTGATGCCCTGGAACTGAGATGATTGACTCCAAAAACTACAACCATCTTCCTTTGTGCTAGGTATGACTCCAACTAGTGGAGAGTTTTTCCCCTGATTCCTATTGACTCCAGTTTTGCTAGGGCTCCTTGATGTCACACTCAGTCAAATGCTGCCTTGATGTCAAGGGCAGTCACTCTCACCTCACCTTTGGGGTTCACCTCCTGTTTTGTCTGTGTTTGAAGCAAGGCTCTAATGAGGTCAGAAGCTGAATGACCCCAAACTGAGCGTCAGTGGCGCTTGCTAAGCAAGTGCCACTTGTTAGCGCTGTTGATGACCCCTTCCATCATTTTACTGATGATGGAGAGTAGACTGATGGGGCGGTAATTGGCTGGGTTGGATTTGGAATTATCTGGGTAATTTTCCACATTGCCAGGTAGATGCTAGTGTTGTAGCTGCACTGGAGCAGCTTGGCTTGGGACGCAGCAAGTTCTGGAGCACAAGTAGTATTGCTGGAATATTGTCAGGGCCCATAGACCTTGCAGTATCCAATGCCTTCAGCCATTTGTCGATATCACGTGGAGTGAATTGAATTGGCTGAAGACTGGCATCTGTGGTGATGGGGACCTCTGGAGGATTGTCGCTTATTTGAGAGGCTGAGGATGGAGAGGAGGATAGCTTAGAGAGAAACTAGCGATGGAGTTGTAGGGATGATAGGTCTTTAAAGGAGCAGTGAGAGAGATATTATTAGTGGAGAAGATGCCAGAAGGTGGAAAGATCAAGGTGTGATTTGAGCCACATCTCCACTCCCCAGTCAGGGTGGCTTTGTTAAGAACAAAGTGTTACCACCTGTGAATTAGGTTTTGGTTAAAACTATGATGTCAATGTGAATGTTCCCAATAAGGTTATAGATGGCTGGGCTATATTCACAAGTGAATGGACATTTTGGCAGGAAGTGTGGAAAGGTGAGGATACTACTGGCAGTGTCCAAAGGGGCAATGGTAGGTGAGGTAGAAGAAATTGGAAGAAGATTTTTGAGATGTGTTCGATTAGCAGAAAGGTTGGCAAGAAAAGAAGATGGGGTTTCTAATTGCAAGAGGCAATGGTGACTGACTCAATTGTTCCTTGGCAAAATGCTGAGAAAAGCACGGAGCATGGCTCTGGGCTTATCTAGCAAGGATTGATGCTTAACACAGAACAGGCGAGTAGGAATGCAGATGATTCACGATGGGTGGCATGATTGGCTAACAGGAGGAGGAGAGATGGCAGAAAGGATTGGGAGGTTGCCAAGAGACAAAAAAAACAGTAGACATAAAGAGATCAAGACCACAGTTGCAATCAAAATGCATATTGTATAGGAATTTAGGTTACATTGGCATGGCAGGAATTCAGAAAAATGATACAAGAGTCCAAAGTCAATGCCTGAATAGAAAAGTATTACCTTGGTGAAAACGCATTAAAGGACAAACTAAGTGAATCAGAAATCACAAGGTACATCAAACCATGGATTTCAATGCTACCCAAATAGGAATTACCTGTAGTTAGAACTGTACTATATATGGAATTAGAAGGAAGGTTATAAAATCTGTTAAGTTGAGAGGAGGACCTGACCATGACAAAAATCTTTGACTGGTTCGAACATTGTCTCTCTTAGAACACTATCATGAGAGTATAATGTTCACATTTAACTTTCTATCTGACTGCAAACTTGAAGTGTGCCACTGGAGATATTTGTATCTGATTCGGGTCCACTAGGTTTCATAGTAAGGGTCAATCTTTACTTGATGTATTGATTTGTTGGAATTAGGTGAAATCTCAAGGTACTCACTAGCTAATGATATCATTTGTAATCTGTAAGGTGTAGGACAAGCCATGTCAGCTTGTGAAAGGAAAAATAAAATGTGGTAATTTGATCATTTATTTGTATTTGTTTGTGACCACTTGCAAATTCAGAGACCAAATGGAGACTAGGATTTTGCATTGGTTGGAGCAAAATTCCTTATTACTGTCTCCAATGGCAAATAATCATGCACATCCCATAATATACTGGAATTCTTTCTGGTAAAATGGAAATGAATAGCTAACATAATCCGAGAAAACAAGGTGTATTTGTTTGGAGTGTTTTAAAAGAAATGAAAACTCAATTCCAATTCAATATGGGGACATCTGCCCATTCTGAATTTGGTGTCCCTTTGATGGTTCAGTTGTCTGTGTTTTGGCAATAACATGCAGTTCAGCTTGGCACAGCACCTTGTTGCAAACCATACAAATGTGAGCCTTTGTGGTGATGAAGCATTCTGCCAAGGAAAGATGCTATTTTACAATTAGAGATTGAACTTTGTAGTTGGTGGATGGTCATATTAAAATGAACCATTTGAAATTCCATCACCATCTGTAATCTGTGCTGCCAGAATGCCCAAGTATGAACATTTAAAGGCAAAGTAGGAGCCAAATCTGCTCTGAATAGTGTGGCACACTGATGAATTAATTGACTTGAAAAATGGCCAGCAATGGTTCTACTCCTGGATCTCCTTTCAAATTTGTTTCACATGAAAAAAGGTAATAGTGCTATGGCGCACAAAAGTTTGAAACTAAACAAAGAGTGTACACACAGCTTTTCTAAGGAAAGAAGGAAGAAAGTGGAGAGAGACAGTTTGAAATAAGTCCAATTATAGTCTTCAACAACCAACCCTTTGTTGCAGAGGCAGGTGTATTACCACTGAATCAAGCACCATTTAGTTCACTACTTGACCTCTATCAGGGTGTAGTAACTAGATGTATTGTTCCTCCTTCCTGTCTTGTTTCTTGTTTCGATGATGCACACAGGCTGTCGACATTGTAGCTAAGCTAACTTTATTGATAACACACTTTCCTAACAGGAACATATATCTGCAATACCTGTACTCTATCAAGACAGGCTCCAACATGTGTTATCTGGCCTTCGACTCCCAGGTCAGCTGACCCCGTATGTAGTACAGAGTACTGTATAGTATCTAATACTGGAGTCCACAACCACAATCAACTATTATTATGACATTTCCTTTTTTTAAAAACAAACTTTTATATAACTCAAGTACATAAAATCTCTTATCTATTCTTTCTCACTTTGTTTTGATCAGTCTGTTTTGTCTTTTACTCATCTCTGTGGTTTTTTCACAATTCTTCCATTGGATGTTCCAAATGGTGACAGAGGTGATTTTGAAGGACAAGCTCTCTGTCACTATCACCCCTTGGATAGTTTTCAGGACTCTCAGTAAATTGCAACAAAAAGAACCACTTCAACTCTCTAGTGTTCCCAGAGAGGCCCTGGCAGAACATTGGAGTGGACTTGTTCACATTTGACAACAGTGAGTACCTACTAGCGATAGGTTATTACTCAAAGTTTTTTGAGTCTGTGCTGCTGAGAAATGATAGTAAGAGCTTCACTGTAATAAATCATTTAAAATCAATTTGTGCTCACCACATACCTGAAGAGCTCATCTCAGATAACAGTCCATAATTCTCAGGCACTGAGTTTTGCAAATTTGCACAGGACTGGGAGTTTTGCCACACTACATCAAGTCCCAAATTTCCACAATCCAACGGAATGGTTGAACGTACCATGCAGACCTTAAAACACCTGTTATAGAAGGCAAAGGCAGATGGAAGAGACCCCTACCTGGCTCTGCTGGATTTCAGGAACACTCCATTAGAGGGCATTGGATCCTCTCCAGCACAACTCCTGATGGGGAGAAGACTAAGAACTAAGCTCCCAACTGCGCCCCAACTGCTACTTCCACAGCCAGTGAGCTACAGCGTGAAGGACCTCCTCAAACTGAGACAGCAGAAAGCAGAAACAGAAGCAGTACTGTGATCGATGCGCCTGACTTTTGCCTGACCTGAACATGGAATAGAGAGTGAGGATTCAGCATGAAGGGATCTGGAATCTTGCTGTAGTCACAGGAATCACAGGAGAATCAAGGTCTTACATCGTGCAGACTCCAAACGGACAACAGTACAGGAGAAACCAGAAATTTTTACAGAAATCAAATGAAACACAACCCTGCTCTGAACCAGGAAGTGTCACTGAAGATCAAAAACCAGTGTGAGATCAGCTTCTCTGAAAAGCCGTTTCCTCAGAGAGTCATTTGTGATCCCGCAAATTATTCTATCTCGGATGAGTGATTCTTCAAGCTCTCCAAATTCACACAATTAAGCTCATTTTCTCAGCTCAGTTACAGACTGCCTAACGTTATCACTGCCTAATGTTATCACTGCCTAATGTCATCACTGCCTTGTGTGCACATAAAAAAATTGGTTTCTTTCATACGTAATGTTTTTCTTGGGGCTGCAGTAGGCTCCGAATTTTTCCATTATTTCTTTCAAGTCATTTCATTTCTTATTACTTTCAAACATGAATGTGTTATAGACTTCTAGGGCTTTTCCCCCAGCTAGGTGAAGAAAGATGGAAGACTGTACCTGAGGGTCTTTTTTCCAGCCCGTCACCATGAGGTACAACTTGAATCGCTGCCGGAAGCTCCTCCAGTTTTGGTGAGGTTGCCCTCCACACTGAGCTCTGTTGGTGGTTTCAGAATCTCCATTGTTGTGTTTAGTTTACTTCTGACACCATGGTCTTGTTTCTTCTTTCAATGATGCACACAGGCCTTTGACATTGTAGCTAAGCTAACTATATTGATAACACATTTTCCTAGCATGAACATATTTCTACAGTATTTGTGCTCTATCAAGACAGGCTTCAAGATGTGCTATCTTACCTTCAAGCCCCAGGTCAGGTGACCCCATATGTAGTACACAGCACCGTATAGTATCTAATACTGGAGTCCACTACCACAATCAACTATTATCATGATGCCTCATGTCAATCACTCATCATGGAAGCTTCAACCAATAGCTTAACGCGAGGGTAATCTTGTGGGCAGGCCTTCTGACAGAGAGATTGCATCTTGTGAGCAAGCACCTCTACAAGTCTAGCCTTTTCTTCACCAAACCTGCTGTTCCATCAAGTTATTACATTTGGTGACGAGGATAAAACCTTCTGCTGCATACTTCACCCTGGTTGATGTGAGTGAAATGAAATTGAACAATACTTACCACTGCCACATGCCACTGTTTGGAAGGATCGATTCATACGATGCTAACATTGAAGACTGTGTTAAGTATGTCAAGCGACTCAGGTTCTATTTCATTGCGAATGAGATTAATGATGAAGAAAAATGTAAAGCTATCCTGCCGAGTGCATGTGGAAGCACAACATATAACCCGATTTGATACCTGACTTCCTGGAACATGCCCAGTTCTAAGTCATACGTAGAGTTAGTAGAACTCGTGAAATTGCATTTTCAGTCCAAACCATCTGTGATCATGCAGGGCTTCAAGTTTAATGCGAGAGTTTGTTCGCCGGGAGAGTTAATTGCTAGCTTTATGGTGAATCTGGAACAGTTAACCCAAAACTGTGAGTTGATATGCTACGCGACAGACTTGTTGCAGGGTCAAGAACGGTGCCATACAGCGCCGCTTGTTAGCCAAATCCAACATCGATTTCAAGCGTGAAACTTTCTCAAACTTTGTCTCGCTATGGAAAGTGCCACAAAAGACTCACAGGCTTTGTAGCATGAGAATAATGGCGCTGTACTCCATGTTGGGCGGGAACCTGCCACTGAGCATGGCACGAAAAACAGAACAGCAGATTTTAAACATGCTTCTATGCCCACTACAAGAAGACTTAGGAGCCTAATGGTAACATGTAAAATACGCATTTGCTACAGATGTGGAGGAAATCATGGAGCAGACATTTGTAGATTCAAAGAGGCAGAATGCAATTTTTGCCACAGGAAAGGACACCTGGTTAGGCAGTGCAGAAAAAGGATAGGCAACAGCAAAACAACAAATAAGTCTGACTGAGCTAATTGATTCAGCAAAGACTGAGGCTGCTACTACTGATGTATACTCTCTGTATCATGTGACTGCTGTTAAACCTGAGCCCTTTACAGTGACAGCACAAGTGAATGGCAAGCGACTGCAGATGTAGATGCAGATACCAGTGCTTCAACTACTGTTGTTGCGAAGCACACGTTCAAGTACCTCAGTGAAGGCAGTCAGCCATTGACATTGGAGCGGATGTCTGTCAAGCTGAGAACTTATAGTGGAAAATCCATTTAGGTCAAAGGCATTGCTGCTGTTCGAGTCTGCTACAAACAACAGACAGTCCAACTGCCTGTGTCATAAAGGGGGAGGGGCCCAGTTTTTTGTATCGAGATTGGCTGCAGAAAATAAAACTTGACTGATCAGAAATATTCCATTTGAAGTCTGATAGAATTTCGGAGCTATTGAAGAAATATGACACTTTTTCAAGATGAATTGGGAAAACTGAAGGGCATGGAAGCTAAAATGAATATTGATCCTCAGGCAACACCACATTTCTTCAAGGCTAGACCAGTGCCTTACTCATGAAAAGAAAAATTGTGAAGATTGGAAAATGTGGGAATAATTCAGCCTGTCCAGTTTTCTGAGTGGGCCTCACCCATAGGCCCAGTTGTCAAGCCAGACAAGACAATATGTATATACGGTGATTACAAGCTGACAGTCAACAAAGCAGCAAAGTTAGACAAATACCACATTCCTAGAATCAATAACTTGTATGCCAAGTTGGCAGGAGGCAAGTCGTATACAAAACCAGACATGAGTCATGCTTATCAACAATTGGAATTGAATAGCGCATCAAGAGAATATGTGATAATTAATACCCATAAAACCCTCTACCAGTACACCCAATTGCCTTTTGGAGTTTCATTAGCATGTGCTTTTTTTCAGCGAACCATGAAGAGTCTTCTGCAGGGACTTCCACGTGTGGTTGTGTACTTAGATGACTTTCCCATCACTGGACTGACCGAAGTTGAACGTTTAGCCAACCTTGAGGAAGTGCTGAGAAGAGTTATGGAAGCAGGTGTGCATTTGAAGAGAAAAAAATGCACAATTCAAGCATCGGAGATAACCTACCTGGGTCACAGTGTGGACGTTATGGGGTTGCACCCTGTTGAAGACAGGTAATTAGAGATGCACCATCACCCTCTAATGTGACAGAGCTTAAATCTTTCCTAGGTATGATAAATTACTACAGCCATTTTTATACCAATCTATTCACTGTACTGGCACCAATACATTTGTTGCTGAGGAAGAACAACCGCTGGTCATGGGATTCACAGCAAGAGGAAGCCTTTGTAACAGCAAAGAAACTGCTTCATTCATCATACTTGCTAGGACATTATGACCCATCTAAAGAGCTAGTGTTGACATGTGATGCTCCTCCTTATGGTGTAGAAGCTGTTCTATCTCATTGAATGGGGACAGATTAGAAAGAGCCATTGTCTACGTTTCAAGAACACTTTCCAAAGCTGAAAAGGGCTACTCTCAGTTGCAAAAAGAACGTTTGTTGATTATATTTGGTGTCAAGAGGTTTCACCAATACCTACTGGGTGACAGTTTACAAATGTGTCTGACCATAAGCCACTGTCACGTTTGTTCAGTGAAGACAAAGCTATTCCACCTATTGCTTCAGTGAGAATCCAACGTTGGGCTTTGACGCTATCAGCTTACAAATACACGTTCACATGCAGATGCACTTAGCCATTTTCCATTATCGGGTAGTCTTGTCAATACACCCATTCCACAAGAGTTAGTGTTATTGTTAAATTTCTTGGATTCATGACCTGTATGTGCCAAACAGATCAAGAATTGGACGAACAGAGACTTGACTTGCAATCACCAGAGGCTGTACAAATGCTTGCTGATTTTTCTGACATTTTTAAAATTGTCAATGTAAGAAACTTAAAGGTGGAGGAAGTGTAGTAATTAGATGCATTGTCCCTCCCCCCATCAATCACTCATCACGTGATGTGTTTACAAGGGCTTCGACCAATAAGCTTGTTGGTGGGTAATCCTATGGACTGGGCATCCGACAGAGAGATCGCATCTACTGTGCAAGCAGCTCTACATGTCTCCTAAATAAAGTTTAGCCTTTTCTTTACCAAACCTGCTGCTCCATCAAGTCATTACACAGGGGCTTTTATTTTTTATATCTGCAGATCAGACAGCATGCGTATAGTAAAGACAACTGAGCCACAATGTAGCCAATGCTTGTGGTGGACTTTTAGCAACAGTATGAATGTGTCCTATTGTTTTCTATCTACAACTGATTTGATTCTTTCATCCTAGAATATATCTCAAATTTCCTGAAGTTGGAGAGGGTGAATGTGGCAGTTGTGCTGGAAGAGGACAGAACATAACCTGGGTTCCACTTCCACTGGGATTTTGCCATATTTTGATCCAACTTTGAAGTTGTGGTCAAGTTTTTGCCAACCTCCCATATCAAAGAGCTAGCCGAAGGAAGGTGCTTGGTTTCCTTTACATACTTCAAAGACCATATCAGAACTGGAATCAAAATCAGCCTGGCTTAAGTCCCAGTGAAGCCTTAAAGGCCACAAATCTTCAATTAGTAAGGTCATTAATCTTTCAGGAGATTGATTACTTTCCCTAGTTGGGGGCGGTCCTAATGGGGCCAATACTTTCTTTACCTACTTGCGCCTCTGGAAGACCTGGCTTTGCTTTGGAAGAATGGATTAGCTGGGGTCAGGACCGCAGCTGCTATTGCCTCCTTGCAGTTATCAGTGGCTATACAAATAACCCTATCCCTGGAATTTGGGAAGGGGTTTCCAACCTCAGGGAAAGATTGGGGAGATTTTGTACTGCCCCATTAGTGAAGCCCCAGGAATTTTCAGGCCAAAGGCTGTATTACCAGTATGTAGCCTTCATTGATGTCACATTGGTTTTACAGGCAAAAAACAGGTGCTTAAGTATCCAATATGTCAGACTGCATGTGTGCACATTCCACATCCGAAATGTGCCACCCATCATATTGGTGGAGGCTGAAGCATAGGCATCCAGTGGTCCTGCCTAAAAGAGGTGTTGGCCACTTTGTAAATGTAAATAGGGGGGGCTTAATGGCTGCATTCAGGGTAGCCCAATTTCAGGAAGGGTCCCTGAAACATCTGTTAGGTTCATATTGCCAAGACACTCTACTGGCGATTAATGTAGTTGGAAAGAGGGGCAATGCTTGTTCAATTAGGGACATCAAAATTGACTCAGCCTCTACGGCTACTTTTTACAAATACTGGTGACACATAATTTGGGACAGTAATAACATCATTTATTAGGGTTCATGCAGAACTAATATAAAAGTTAATACAATAATTACCTATTGCTGGAGCTAAAGATTCCTTTCTGGTGAAAGGCCATCGACCTGAAATGTTGACTCTGTGTCTCTTTTCATCAGTGTTTCCCAGTCCGCCGACTATTTCCAGCATTTCCTGTTTTTATTTCAGACTTCCCGCATCCACAGTATTTTGCTCTGGCATCAGTATTGGGAGGTCAATGAAGCTGGCAAGACTCCATTTATTGCCCATCCCTGATATCCCTTAGAAGGCTGTGCTGTGCCTTCTTCTTAGCAAATGTTTCTGCAACTGGCATGTTGGACCTCCTCAGAGGGCACTAAGAACCAATCACATGGTGTGGATACTGCGTTGTCTGATGTGGGGAGAGTTGCTTTGCCTGAACATCATTATTGAAGCAGATGGTTTTTTTACAATCAAAGCAAAAAGCTTTTATGATTATTTTCTGTGGTGCTATCCCTCAAGTTATTAGTTTTATTAAACCCAATATTTCATGGTGTGGTTTGAATTCATGGCCTAGTGGGTAAATGGTCCTGCACTGATCATAACCACTATCAATTATATAGAACATAAAGGTTGCATATATATATCTGATATGTTGGTGCTACTGCTGTTGACTTATGTGGTGTACCTTTTATTGGACCTCATTTCTTATGCAAATGAACAAATATTTTTGTTTTATTGTAGTATTATTTATTTTCGGTGTTATTTAGATTTTAAGATGGTCTTTTAACAGCCCATCTGGTGCACTAAATTTTAAGAGGAGCTGTAAAAGCACATTTTTCAAATTTTCCACCAGAGAGCTTACTGTTCAGGCAGCTGGCTTGACTGGGCAGGTAGACGAGAACATTTGTGGCACCCTTCCCGAGTGCTTGAACATTAAGTAAGTACGAGCAGGAAAACAGAGGTAAAACATTATTGGCCCTCTTGGAGCATGATGGGTCCTTGTGGGAGTAGGGATAGCCTCAGGCACTGTTCCAAAGCTCTCCGCTTTCATCCCATTCCAACATCTTTTATATCAGGACTACCTTGGGCCTTTGGATGCCAGAACTCCTTACGAAACCCTCCTTGAGTTATATAACTGGAGCCTAAAGCACGTATTGCACACTGATGGTAGCATCAAAATTAACAGAAAACCCGCAAAGAACACAAAATTTATTTAGGAGACATGTAGAGCTGCTTGCACGGTAGATGCGATCTCTCCATCGGAGGCCCAGTCCCCAGGATTGCTAAAGCTCCCAAAAGAGACTTGAGATACTGGGACAATTGCAAATGGGTCAGAGAGGGCTAAGAGGAGATTTAATGAAGGTTGTTAAAAAATTATGCAGAATCTTGATAGAATTAATAGAGAAAGAATATAGCCTCTATTTGGGAAGTCAGTCACCAATTTAAACTTAATGCTAAGAGAGTGAAGCGAGAGGTTGGGAGGAATTAACTGAGTGCTGTTGAAGAGCAGAATGGTTCACGACAGGGAATGGTTAAGATGGGCACTTTTATTTGAAGGGAAAATTGCAATAATACATGAAGCAAAGGTACAAGATTATGAGGAAAATGTCAAGTTTTGCATTGCTCTAAGAAATAAATTTTGGGATGAATGGCCTCCTTCTGGGCTGTAAACCTATGTATTTCAATAGTGCTGAGGCACCTTGTCGGGATAGAATATCAAGTCCAATTTTTTTCCCTTTTTTCATGGGATGTGGACATCACTGATGATGTTCATCTCTAATTGCCATTTAGAAGGTGGTGGTGAGAAGTTTTTTGAACCACTGCATTCTATATGGCATCAGTGCATCCTACTGTGCTGTTAGGGAGGTAATTCCAGGCTTTTGACCCAGCAACAGTGAAATAATGCAACATATTTCCAAGCCAGTATGATGTGTGATGTGGAGCGGACCATACAAACATATGAATTAGAGCAGGAGTAGGTCATTCGGCCCTTCGAGCTTGTTCAGCTATTCAATAAGATCATGGATGATCTGATTGTGGTCTCAACTCCACATTCCACTTACCCCTGATAACCTATGACTCCCTTATTAGTCAAGGATCTATCTATCTCTGTCTTAAAAATATGCAATGGGAAAGACAGTTCCAAAGGCTCATGGCTGTCTGGGAGAAAAAAAAATCTTTGCATCTTTTAAATGGGAGGTCCCTTATTTTTAAACTGTGTCCCCTAGTTCCAGTCTCTCCCACAAGATGAAACTTCCTTTCAGCATTCACCATGTCAAGTTCTCTCAGGATCTTACATGTTCCAATAAGGTCACCTCTCAATCTTCTAAACTACAATGGATACAGGCCCATCCTCTCCAACATTTCTTCATAAAACCGCACCCCCCCCAACCAACCCCACACCGGATATGTGTTGAGTGAACCTTCCCTGAACTGCTTCTAACACATTTATATCCTTTCTTAAATAAGGAGACCAAAACTATACACATTACTTCAGATATGGTCTCACCAATGCCTTGTACAAGTGTAAGAAAACATCTCGACTTGCATATTCCATTCCCCATGCAATTCCATTTGCCTTCCTAATCACTTGCTGTACCTGCGTGCTAAGTTTTTGCAATTCAGGAACGAGGACACCCAGATCCCTCTGTACCTCAGAGTTCTCCATTCTCTCTCTATTTAAATAATATGCTGCTTTTCTATTCTTCCTTCCAAGGTGGGCGAATTCACATTTTCCCACATTATACCCCATCTGCCAAATTTTTGCCCACTCACTTAGCCTAAGTCCCTTTGCAGACTCCTTACGTCAGCTTCAACCTTACTTTCCTACCTATCTCGGTGTAATCAGCAAACTTAGCAACCGTACAATTGGCCCCTTCAATCAAGTCATTAATATAAATTGTAAATAGTTGAGGCCCCTGTACTGATCCCTTTCGCACTCCACTCGTCTCATCTTGCCAACCTGAAAATGACCAAATAATGCCTACTCACTGTTTCTCTCTCCTGTTAGCTAACCAAGCCTCTATACATGCGAATGTTTTACCCCTATACTATGAGCTCTTGCGTAGTAACCTTTAATGATTTGTTAAATGCCTCCTGGAAATCTAAGTACAGCACATCCACAGGTTCCCTTTATCCATCTTACTTGTTAACTTCCTTAAAGAACTCCAATAAATTAGTCAAAAATGATTTCCCTTTCACAAAACCATATTGACTCTGTTGATTGTATTGAGATTTTCTAGGTGCCTGGCTATAACCCCCTTAATAATACATTCCAGCAATTTACCCATGACAGATGTTAAGCTAACTGGCCTATCGTTGCCTGTTTTCTGTCTCTATCCTTTCTTCAATAGAGTAGTCATATTCACTATTTTCTAATGTGATTGGACCTTTCCAGAATCTAGGGAATTTTGGAAAATTAAAACCAATGCATCTACTATCTCAGCGGTCACTTCTTTTAAGATTCTGGAATGAAGTCCACCAGAGCTTGGGGGCATGTCAGCTTTTAGTTCTAATAATTTCCTTAGTACCCTTTCCCTGGGGATTGTAATTGTTTTAAGTTCCTCCCTCCCTTTCACTTCCTGCTTCACAATTATTTGTGGATTGTTATTTGTAGCCTCTACAGTGAAGAGAGCTCAAAATGTCTGTTCAATTCATCTGCTATTTCCTTATTTTCCATTATTAATTCCCTATTCTCACTCTCTAGAGGGCCAACATCTTCTTTTCCTTATAAATGCGTTTAGAAACTTACTGTTTTTATATTTCTAGCAATCTTTCTCTCGCACTCTATATTAATCTTTTAGTCATTCTTTGCTGTTCTATGTATTGCATCTAATCTTCAAAATTGCCACTCATCTTGGGGGAATTATATGTTTTTTTTTCAATTTGATGCTATCTTTAACTTCCTTAGTTAGCACAGATGGCGTGTCCTTTCCTTGGAGTCTTTCCTTCTCATTGGAATGTTTTCTTCTGAGTATTTTGAAATATCGCCATAAATATCTGCCACTGCATCTTTACCAACCTATCCCTTAACCTAATTTTCCAGTTCACTTTAGCCTGCTCTGTCTTCATGCCCTCATAATTGCCCTTATTTAAGTTTAAAACGCTAGTCTTAGATCCACTCCTTTCGCCCTCAAATTGAATATGAAATTGAATCATATTTGATCACTGGACACCTTCACTGTGAGGTCATTAATTAATCCTGTCTCATTGCACCTTATCAGCTCCAATATAGCCTACTTTCTGTTTGGTGTTAAAACATGTTGCTCTAAGAAACTGTCTCAAAAACACTCTCTGAACTCATCATCCAGATTAGGTTTGCCAATCTGATTTGTCCATTCTATATGTAGATTAAAATCACCCATAATTATCACCATACCTTTCTCACAAATCCTCATTAATTCTTCCTGTATGCCTTGCCCTACAATGTGGTTACTGTTAGGAGGCCTATAAACCATTCCTACAAGTGATTTCTTATCTTTATAATTTATCATCTGTGCCCAAACTAATTCTACATCTTGATCTCCAGAACTAAGTTCATCTCCCTCTATTGCACCAATATCATTGTTAATTAACAGAGCTACCCTTACACCTTTTCTAGCTTCTTGTCCTTCCTAAGTATCATGTACCCTTGAATACTCAGGTCTCAGCCTTGGTTATCCTGCAGCCATGTCTCTGTAATAGCTATCAGATCATGCATATTTATTTCTATTTAATTCTATTTATTCCTGATCCCAGGAATGAAAGGCTTAACGTATGAGGAACGTTTGAGGATTCTGGGTCTATACTTGATGGAGTTTAGAAAGATGAGGGGAGATCTGATTGAAACTTACAGAATACTGAAAGGCCCGGATAGAGTGGATGTGGGGAAGATGTTTCCATTAGTAGGAGAGACTAGGACCCGAGGCCACAACCTCAGAGTAAAGGGAAGACCTTTTAGAACAGAGATGAGGAGAAACTTCTTTAGTCAGAGAGTGGTGAATCTATGGAATTCATTGCCACAGAAGGCTGTGGAGGCCAGGTCATTGAGTATATTTAAGACCGAGATAGATAAGGTCTTGATTGGTAAGGGGATCAAAGGTTACAGGGAGAAGGCGGGAGAATGGGGTTGAGAAACTTATCAGCCATGATTGAATGGCGGAGCAGACTCGATGGGCCGATTGGCCTAATTTCTGCTCCTATATCTTACGGTCTTATTTCCCTTGTCAACTCATCTGTTTTGTCATGACTGCTACCTGCATTCAGATTTAAAACCTTTAGTTCTGTCTTTTTACTATTTTTGTAACTTCTAACCTTATCTGCTGGAGCACTCTTAGGCTTGTATACGCTGTCCCTTGTAGATGGTACACACTGCTGCTGCTATGCAATGATGGTGGAGGGAGTGAATGTTTAAGATAGTGGATGGTTTGCCGATCAAACAGATTGCTTTGCCCTGGATGGTGTCAAACTTCTTGAGTGTTGTTTGAGTTGTACTCACCCAGGCATGTGGGGAATATTCCATCACACTCCTGACTTGTGCTTTATAGGCTTTGAAGAGTCAGGATGTGAGTTACTCACTGCAGAATTCCCAGCCTCTGACCTGCTTTTGCAGCCACCGTGTTTATATGGCTGGTCCAGTTAAGTTTCTGATCATTGGTGACCCCAGGATGTCGATGCTGGGGATGCAGGGGGGTTGAGGGTGGGGGGGTGGGGGGGTGGGGGGGTGCGGTGGTGGTGGTGGTTGGGTGGTGGGAGGTGGCTGGGGTATGGGGGTGGGGGAAATCAGTGACAATAATACTCTAGTTCCAGTTGTGCCAACATTGACCTGGAGGTCTTGATGGTAATGATGTGAATCTGTGATGGACTATCGCCCCACACTTTGATGAGCACAAAATAAAGATGATTTTGTCAGACAACAATTTCATGTTACAACGTTACCATTCTTGTTGCATCTAATTGTCAATTTTTAATCTAATTCTAAACATGTCAAAATAGAAATGAGGGTTAATCAGAAGTGATAGTAATTCCAGTGACAGTGTAACCTTCTTGGACTATTTCTACAGGAAATTTAATAGTGGTGTAACATTAGGCTCCCGTCAAGCATGAAAGTGAGAAAATTGATGTTGGAGAAAATTTAAATTTAAGTGCAATTAAAATCCAAATGCAGTGAGAAACTTTATAATGAAGTACTATGATTACAATATGTGTATAAAAACCATTTGACAAAAGAAGCAGAGCAAAATTTGCATGTTAACGTTACTTTCAGGCTGCTATTAATTAATGATAATACTGTGTAAGATTAAATTTTAGTGATTGCACATTATGGCTTTCAACTGAGATGTTAAAAAAATAACCAACCAACAAATCCCATCACACATACTTTAATATTTAATCAGTCACCAACAGAGTATTTCTGTTAACGGTAAGTAGGTCATGTAGATTTGCACTGCAGAATTCCTGCAACTTATTTAATTTCTACTATTGGTGGAGACTTCAGAAGTAGCATTGATGCAGCAATATAGGAGCCTCAAAAATGGTTCCATTACATAGATTTTTTTTACAAAGTAAACTACAAAGAAAGGTAACTCAGGATGCAGGATTTTTTACTCGGCCTGCAGGTGTGCACCCGACACGCCCAAGCGTGAAATAGTATGCTATATTTCGGTCAGCCAGTGCATGCGAGAGTCAGCAGCTTGTCCACCGACAATTAAAAGGCCGATTAAGGCCATTAATGTCGCCAGTCCAATGTTACGTCGGCGGGTGGGTGAATCGGCCGGACGGTCTTTGGAATTTTGAGGAAACCTCATCCAAGAGTGGGATGAGGTTTCTGATGTTAATTTAAAAAAAATGTTTGAGCAGAATTTTTTTACCATCAATACATTTAGGTGAGTGATTCTTTGGCTGGAAATTTATTTCGGAATTTCATAATCTTTATTTCTCGATTTAAAATTCTTCAGATCCCTGACGCAGGTCTCTGCCTTCAGGAAGCTTTCATTGTGTGCAGGCGTGCACCCTGCACCATTAATTGGTCAGCCAGAGTGAAATCACAGTCGGGGGCTGATTGTGGGCGGTGGCCTGTCTCCTGGCTGCTCCTGGGCCCACCCACCGCGCTGGCCTGACGAGCCGAGAATCCTGACCATGAAATTTAAAACTGAACACAATTGTGTCAGAAGCCAGTGGTGTTCAATGCATACAATTATATTTATTTTTCATGTAGATTATTTTGTCTCTTTTAATGCTTCTGAGCTTGCTAACATGTTCATGAACAAGACTGTGGAGCCTTTCCAATGTTGGTAAAGTTGAAAGAAAGATGTCAATTCATATGGTGATCTTAATGAAGCTAAAGCATCCCACAGCGTCATACAGGCAGCAAAGTACTTTTGAAGTGTAGTCACTTGTAATCATGTTGTAGGGAACTGTAGCAGCTAACTAGCAGACAGCAAGATGATAATGACAGATTGCCTTTTTTTTATTCGCTTATGGGATGTGGGCATTGTTGGCTAGGCTGGTATTTATTTTCCATCCCTAATTTGTCTTGAGAAGGTGGTTATCAGCTGCCTTCTTGATCTGTTGCAGCCCATGTGGTATAGGTACACCCATAGCGCTGCTGGCGAGGGAGTTCCAGGAATTTGACCCAGCGACAGTGAAAGAACGGTGATATATTTCCAAGTCAGGATGGTGAGTGGCTTGGAGGGGAACTTCCAAGCGGTGGTTCCAATCTATCTGCTGCCATTGTCCTTCTAGATGGTAGTGGTTGTGGATTTGGAAGGTGCTGCCTTAGGAGCCTTGGTGAGTTTCTGCTGTGCATCTTGTTGATGGTACACACTGCTGCCACTGTGCATTGGTGGTGGACGGAGTGAATGTTTGTGGATAGGGTGCCAATCAAGTGCTTGCTTTATCCTGGGTGGTGTCAAGCTTCTTGAGTGTTGTTGGAGCTGCGCATTCATCCAGGAAAGTGGGAAGTATTCCATCACACTCCTGACTTGTGCCTTATAGGTGATGGACAGGCTATGGGGACAGGAGATGAGTCACTCATCATAGGATTCCTAACCTCTGACCTGGTCTTGTAGCCACAGTATTTATATGGCCAGTCCAATTCAGGTTCTTGTCAATGCTAGCCCCCAAGATGTTGATAGTGGGAGATTCAGTGATGGTAATGCCATTGAATGTCAAGGGCTGATGGTCTCTTGTTGAAAATGGTCATTGCCTGGCACTTGTGTGGCATGAATGTTACTTGCCACTTGTTAGCTCAAGCCTGAATATTGTCCAGGTCTTGTTTCATTTGGTCATGGATTGCTGAACATTGTGTAATCATCCCCACTTCTGACCTTATGATACAAGGAAGGTCATTGATGAAGTAGCTGAAGGTTGTAGGGTCTTAGGACACTACCCTGAGGAACTTCTGCAGTGATGTCCTGGGGCTGAGATGATTGATCTCCAACAACCACAACCATTTTCCTTTGTGCTAGGTATGAATCCAACCAGTGGAGGGATTTGCCCCTGATTCCCCTTGACCCCTGTTTTGCTAGGGCTCCTTGATGCCACACTCGGTCAAGGGCAGTCACTCTCACTCACATAATTGTGGTTATATTAATTGAATGAGAAATATTGACCAGGGCACCACTCTTTCTTTCAGGGCAGTGCATTAGGATCCTTTACATCCTGCTGAGGGGGCAGAGAGGCCTTGGTTTAACACCTCATTCTTAAAGATGGCACCTTTTACAATGTAACATTGAAATGTCAGCCTAGATTTTGTGCTCAAGTGTCTGGAGAAAGACTTGAAGTCACAGTCCTCTGACTCAGAAGCAAGATTGTTACCACTGAGCTACAGAAGATATTAACCTTCACTAAAGGACACGCCATCATCATCAAGTTGCTTATAGTTTGAAAGTCCTGAGCTACCAGTCAAAATGATTCATGCTAATTTAAACAGAATGCAATGCCCCTGTATTATAAATTTTGGCTCCCCAAGACATTTTCTGTGTAAAGAAATATTAAATTAATTGACACAGTGGCATATGTGCCAATTTTGAACTCACAATTTTAATCTAGAGATTTACATTGCTAATACATAGAAAGATGAAACTTCTGTTTCCTTCCTTCATACAAAACAGGGTAACTTTTAAATGGAAAACTGACTGAATAACTATAGTTTCTTAGCTTTTGCAAATGTACAGAAGGAATAGAGGAAGAAGGAAGTGCTCTGTTAAAGGTAGAAGTTTTAGCACATATTACATGATGGGTAGTTGGATTGACATGCACTATTTGACTGTGGATGGCAGCTTGAAGGTCCTTTGTCATCAGAACAGCTTGTAGGCAGCTAATTGCTGTCATCAAATTCTGAATTATGAAAATTGTGTAGTATTGTGCAATAATATTGATCAAGTAACAGGCCTAGAAAGGCAACATTCTAATTAGATCTTTGTGACAATGCGCACACAGAAATACACATATTAATATGCATAGAAACAGCCACATACAGAGCAAACACACAAACACAGACATATACATACGTACTCACACACATATTCTTATTGATTTCCCCTTCTTTTCTCTTTTTCCCCTCTTTTGTGCTTTTATATACAGAAACAATGTAAGCCACTTATTAGCACTCATTCGTTCATGGATAAATAAACTGCCATAAGCAGCTGTCTAATATATTCTGTGTAGGTTGGCAGATTGGAAAATGGGAGTAGGATTCATGAAGAAAGCAGATTAGAACTGTTGTGCTCAATTTTTAATCAAGCTGATTACAGTGGATCTTGATGTAGCCAGGACCTGCCTGTTTAAATAAAGTCCTGTGATTGTGAATGGAGTACATGTTGCATGCAACACCAGATGGTTACTTTTTAACGTGGGGGAACCAGGCAACATCAGGAGATTCTTTAATGATATTAAAATAAAGCAAAGCACTAGGAAGGGGCTATAATGATAAAAAGATTAAAGTAGTGGTTTACTGACTTGGCAGTGCCAATAGGGAATCTCATCCATTGGCAACACAAATTGGAAATAGATGGCATGGTTTTGTGATCATTTAAATTAATGTGTACTTTTCACTCTCTGCTGTGTACTATCGGCAGATGAGGCGCTTTGTCAGAGGCACATATTTGGAAAATTACCCAATAAAAATCTGTGCTCCAGGTTGCAATGGAAGTGGATAATGAGATGTAGATGAAGAGTAAAGATTAAAAGATTTGCCTGTTTAAACCAATGTCAACATCTGTCTCAAATAGTTGATTTAACACGAGTACAATAGACATTGATTTTGATTTTCAGGTTTTGTCCCGTATATGCAAATATCTACAATATGCACATCTGCTGTAAATGGAACTGACAGTTTATATGTGTACGCATATACAACAGGGTACAGAAAGAAAGAGGAAGGAAAAGGATGGGAATAAAACTCTTACTCAGATGGATAGTATGTGACAGTTTAAAGAAAACGTGGTCAAGACATAATTAAAATACTTAAGAGATTCTAAGGGTCATTGGCTACTCCTATGCTCCCAGTAGGTATGTTGTAAGGCGGAATGTGCAGGTCAGAGATAGGGCTACTATGCCATGTCTCCAATTGTCCCTCTGAGTACAGGTTGTGGAATCATCCCCAAATAATTAAATTGGACACACTCTAAGAAAGGGTTTAAATTTATATAGTAACCTTCATGTATTCAGAATGCCTCAAAGTTTGTCATCGCCAATGGAGTTCATTTGAAGTGCAGTTAATGCTGTACTACTTCAAGAGGAAGGGAGGATAAACCATATAATTAAACATCAGTCAGCTTAACTTCTGTAATGGACAAATTATTGGAAAGAATTCTGAGTGGAGATATTAATCATCATCTAGAAAGGCTCAGATTTATTACAGTCAACATGGATTTGTTAAGGGAAAGCTATAGCTGACTAACTTGATTGAATTTTTGAGGAGGTAACAAGAAACGTCAATGAGAGTAGCATACTTGACGTAACCTATATGGATTTTAATAAGACTATTGACATGCTTCCTGACAGGCGACTGGTCAGACAAGCAAAAGTCTATGGGATCCATGGTAAATAAGATCGAAAATTGGCTCAGGCAACAGATGGTATTAGTTGTCAGTTGTTTTTGTGACTGGAAGGTGGTGCTCTGCAGAGCTCAATACTGGGTCCCTTGCTGTTCGTGGTATATATCAATGATTTAGGCTTAAATGTAGGGGGTATGGTTAAGAAGTTTGCAGATGATACAAAAATTGGGCATGTGGTTGATAGTGAGGAAGAAAGCTATAGATTGCAGGAAAGAATCAATAGACTGTTCAGCTGGGCAGAAAAGTGGCAAATGGAATTCAATCCAGGTGCATTAGGGAAAATAAATCAGACAATGGAGTGGGCAATAAATGGTAGGCTTGGAATTTAAGAGTAGGGAGATTAGTTAATTAGGCAACAGATAGAGTAGTGAATACAGTTCTGGTCGTCACATTACAGGAAGGATGTGATTACACTAAAGAGGGTACAAAGGAGATTTATGACAATATTGTCAAGAAATGGAAAATTTTAGCTATGAGGAATGATTGGATAGGCTGTGTTTTTTCTTTGGAACAAAGGAAGCTGAAGGGATATTTAATTGAAGTGTACTAAATAATGAAGGGCCTAGAAAGAATGGATAGGAAGGACCTATCTCCTTTAGCAGAGAGGTGTGAATAGGTTTAAAATAATTGGTCAGAGGATTGGAGTGTAGTTAAAAGGAAATAGTTTCACCCAGAAAGATGTGAGGATCTGGAACTCATTGCATGAAAGGGTGGTTGAGGCAGAAACCCTCATCACATGAAAAAAATATTTGGATATGCATTTGATGTGCTGTCACCTACTGGACTATGGACCAAGAGATAGAAAATGGGATGAGGCTGAATGACACTTTTTCACTGATACAATGGACCGAATGACCTCTTTCTGTGCCATAAATTTCTACGATTTTATGATAGGTAGAAGTAATGTTACAGCCATAAAAAGCACAGGTGAGAGCACACCTGGAATACTATAAGCACTTCTGAGCACCACACATCAGGAGGGATATATTGATCTTAGGCGGAGTGCAACTTAGATTTACCAGAATGATATATAGACTCCAGGGGTTGAATTACAAGGAGATATTACACAAACTAGTGTTGTACTCAGCGTTCCCTCTCAGTTGTGCGTGTGTGTGCGTGTGTTCACAGCAACCAGGAAAGTGCTCTGCAATGAATGGTGGAGCAGGCTCGAGGGGTCGAATAGCCTACTTATGCTCCTGTTTTTTATGTGCAGGGAACAAACTGGCCTAGCACAAGCAGCAGTCCCATTAAAATGCACGCATTTGAGATTGCATGGTAATCTTAAAGGGACCGCACAGCACAACAAACAAGCCACGCACATCAAACGGAAATTAGATGGAAAATTAGTTTTATTCTTTTGAATTTAGAAGCGTTAAACAGTGATTTAATCAAAATTTTCAAAGTATTAAGGAGGCTGATAGGGTAACTGTAGGGAAATTATTTTCGCTGACTGCGAAGTCTAGGACTAGAGTGCATAGCCTCAAAATTGGAGCAAGGCTTTTCAGGAGTGAGGTGAGGAAACACTTCTACATACAAAGAGTGGCTGAAGTTTGGAAGACTCTTTACACAAATGGAAATTGATGCAAGGCCAATCGTTAATTTTAAATTGGAGATTGATAGATTTTTGTTAAACAAAGTTATTAAGGGATATAGAGCAAAAGCAGATTTATGGAGTTAGGTTAAAGATCAGCCATAATCTCACTGAATGGCAGAACATGCTCAAGGAGCTAAATGGCCATTGCATGTTCCCAGGTTCCTATATGCTTATACACTAAATAAAACCATAATTATGAAATTCTTCCCCCTTTAACTCGGCTACACATATTATATTTACAAGTACATATTTTTCAAGACAACACAATATTTACACTGGGTAAGGAATTTACAGGCTCAGTCTTTCAGGTGGTTTCCTGGTACGTGTGGAATGTTGCAGCTCCACGACTTCAGATTCTTTGTCAGGAACCTCCGTTTCCAGAGTTGCCTGAACACCAGGTGCTTCGGTGGGCACTTACAGATCTGTATCCTCAACTCCTATGGGAACCTCAGACATGTGAGTCCTGGCTTCAGTATCCTCAACAGGAAATGCAGACCTAGTCATGGTCACTGGTGGGACCAAATCTAGGTGATTTGAATCTTTCTTCTTTAAATGGTCCACACATTTATGAATGACCTAGCCTTCCACCTCCACATGGTAAGATAGAGGTCCAGTCAATGCACTTATTTCTTCCGGTAACCACTTCGGTCCTTTACTGAAGCTCTTCATGTATACTGTCTCTTCCGTGATAAATTTCCCCTCGCAACTATGCAAGTCATGTCTAGTTTTCTGGCTTCCCTGACTCCTTTTCACATTCCTCTCTAAATTCTGCACTATTAATCTCAATCTCACCCTGTGACTGCGTTTCAACAATAACTCCGCAGGTGTGACAACTACTGTTGTATGAGGGGGTAGTCCTGTAATGAAAAAGAAAGCATGCTAGTTTGGTTGCTACGGAATTGCCAGTTAACCTTTTCATTCCTGCCTTGAATGTTTGAACCGCCATTTCGGCCAGTCCATTTGAGGAAGGGTGGTACGGTGCAGTTTTCACATGAGCGATACCGTTGAGGTTGATAAATCATTGAAATTCGGCACTCGTAAATGCCGTGCCATTATCAGAAACGATTCCTTCTGGTAGTCTGTGAATGGCAAAGCTCTGAAGTAGTTTCTCAATTGTAGCGCTTGACGTTGGTGACTTCACCTCATATACGTGCAACACAATGAGCGGAAACATTGTTCCCAGGAAAGGTCCAACGTAGCCAATGTGTAACTGCACCCAAGATCTACCTGGCTGCTCCCATGGGTGTAATGGAGCTGTCACTGGCAACTTTTTCAGTTGCTGACATTGCACACAATGCTTTACTAAACTCTCTAATTTGCCATTTATCCCAGGCAACATAGGTAGCTGTGTGCTATGGTCTTCATTTGGAAAATTCCTGGATGGGCACTGTGTGGGTTAATTAAAAGTGGCTCCCTTCCCTTTGGAGGAACTATCACTCATGCTCCCCACAATAAAGTGACATCCTGGTTGGTTATTTCATGTCTCCTGTTGAAGTACGGTTTTATTTTGTTGGGTACGGGCTCCTGTGAGCAACCATATAGCACTTGTTCTCATACTTGATATAGGACTGAATCCCGAGTTGTCCAGTCTCTGCTCTGCCAAGCACATACCCGGTGAGGACTCTAAGAAATTTAACAGCAAAATAAGTTCCTGAGGAACTCGGACATGTTCATAATTTTCTTGTTAAGGCGAACAACTAAGGGTGTTGGTGTTTGTGATTTGATTGCCAGGCCTATGTACGAAAGTGTATTCATATACTGCCAAAATGAAAGCCCATTGTATTCCTGCTGAGGCTATGGGTGGTATAGCCTTGTCCTCACTAAACAATCCTAGCAATAGGTTGTGATCTGAAACAATTGTAAAATGATGGCTGTGTGATGACTGGTGAAATTTCTTGACACCAAAGATGATGGACAGACCTTTTTCTATCTGTGAGTATCCCTTTTCCGCTGTGGTGACATTCTTGATACATAACCTATTGGCCATTCCATGCCATCATCCATCCAATGAGAGAGCACTGCTCTCACTCCATAGGGAGATGTGTCACATGTCAGCACCAATTCTTTTGTCTGGTCATAATGCATTAGACAAATGCAAGAATTGCTTCACCTTTATGAAAGCTTCTTTCTGGGGTACCTCCCAAGACCAACATTGGTTCCTTTTGAGCAGAGAATGCAGGGGTCCAGTTCTGTAGACAAATTGGGTGACAGCCACCCATAATAGTTGATCATTCCTAGGAATGATTTGAGCTCTGAGGTGTTCTTTGGTGCAGTTGCCTCTCTTATGACTCTCACTTTCTCCTCTTCTGGGTGGGGGCCCTGTGAATCTACCCAGTGACCCAAATAGATTACCTCCCTTGCGTGGAATGTCACTTTTTTTTTAAATGTACTCCAGCTTGCAAGAAACGTTTTAAGACTCCTTCTAATTTTCCCAAATGCTCTTTTTCACTGGATCCGGCCACCAATACATCATCTAAATGGACTACAAACTGGGGCATTCCCAGCTATAAGTTTTCTATTGTTCTCTGAAAGATGGCACAAGCAGAGGAGACACTGTAAGGCAATCGTGTATATTGGTACAACTCTTTGTGGGTATTAATTATGACAAATTCCCAGGAGGCATTACCCAACTGTAGTTGTTGATAAACATGACTCATATCAAGCTTTGTGTACATTGTCCCTCCTGCCAGCTTGGCATACAGGTCTTCAGTTTTTCAGTCTGTCTAGTTTAGCTACTGTATTAACCATCAGTTTGCAGTCACCACAAATTCAGACACTTTGGTCAGGTTTAAGGATGGGGACTATGGGTGCTGCCCATTCTGAGAACCGAACAGGTGGTACAACGCCTAGCTTCTCTAGTCTGTTAAGTCCAATGTCGACTTTTTCTTACAGGGCATATGGCACCGGTCTCACCTTCATGAAGTGAGGGGTTGCTTCCAGATCCACATGAATCTTGGCCTGCAGGCACTGGATTTTTCTCTGTTCATCTTTAAAGATGGTGGCGTACTTTCTAAGTAGCTCTGGTAGCCCACTTGCTCTCAACTGGAAAATTTCAGCCCATTCTAACTTAATCTCCTTTAACCAATATCGCCCCAGGAGGCTTGGCCCTTCATCTGCTACCACCCATCAAGGGTAGCTTTGCCAATTGGCTTCCATAAAGGACAGTTACTCTGCTTATGCCTTTTACTTGAATCTCTTCACCCATGTATGTTTTTAGCTTGGCGTCTGTTTCTTCTAAACTTAAGTGATGTTTACTATTATTCAAATATCCGAAAGTGTATTCCCCAATTACTGTAGTGGAAGCTCCCATGCCCACTTCCATTTTAACACGTTTGCTATTTACTTTCACTGTGACAAATATTGGTCCTGTCTTTCCAACTTTCAGATTAAACAATGAGTAAATGTCTGAAACAAAAACAGAAAATGCTGGAAAAACTCAGCAGGTCTAGCAGCATCTATGGGGAGAGAAACGGAGTTAACATTTCGAGTCCATAGGACCCTTCTTCAGAGAGGTCAATTAAGTCAAATTTTACTCTTCTAAATTCCACTCGATACAAGCTTAACCTGTCCAGCCTTTCCTCATAAGACAACCTCCCCATTCCTGGTATTAGTCTAGTAAACCTTCTCTGAACTGCTTCTAACACATTTACATCTTTCTTTAAATAAGAAGAGCACTACTGTACACAATACTCCAGATGTGGTCTCACCAATGCCCTGTACAACTGAAGCATAACCTCCCTACTTTTGTAATCAATTCCCCTCACAATAAATGAAAACATTCTATTAGCTTTCTTAATTACCTGCTGTACCTGCATACTAACCTTTTGTGATTCATGCGCTAGGACACCCAGATCCCTCTGAATCTTCCAGCTCCTCAATCTCCCACCATTTAGATAGTAAGTTTCTTTTTTTATTCGTCCTGCCAAAATGAACAATTTCACATTTGCCAACATTTGCCAGATCTTTGCTCACTCACATAACCTATCTACGTCACTTTGTAGTCGCTGTACGTCCTCTTCACAATTTACTTTCCTACCTACATTTGTGTCATCAGCAAATTTAGTAACCATCCCTTCGGTCCCTTCATCCAAGTCAGTTATATAAATTGTAAAATGTTGAGGCCCCAGCACTGATCCCTGTGGCACACCACTCGTCACATCCTGCCAACCAAAAAAAAGACCCATTTATGCCAACTCTCTGCTTCCTGTTAGCTAACCAATCTTCTATCCATACCAATATGTTACCGTCTACACCATGAGCTTTTACTTTCTGCAACAACCTTTGATGTGACACTTTATCAAATGCCTTCTGGAAATCTAAATACAGTACACCCACCAGTTCCCCTTTAGTCACAGCACATGTGACTCCTTCAAAGAACTCCAATAAATTGTTAAAAATGATTTCCCTTTTACAAAACCATGTTGCTTGAGAGATGGAACCTGAATCAGCCAGTCAAGTAGGTCAGTGTGAACCCATGTTATACAACTTGGACACAAAATTGGGCTCTGTAGTGCTGCTGTTATTAAATCAATGGCAAGTCTCAAAACAAGGAAAAGGTGCCATCTGCACCCGGTGTAGTGTCCCATGCTGGGAAGGGTGCTAGTGCAGGTGTGCCATGCATGTGCTGGAAGTTGTGCTCTCATGACATCAAACAATCATCCCAGCTGATTTGACATTAGTTTCAGGAACATCATCTGCACAATCTCAGTGAATGCTTGTGCTGGCCACATGTTCATCAGCATGAGGTCTCACACACTAATGTTACTTAATTGGTCAGACACCAATTTGCAGGTAAGGTGCTTTTTCTTATTCAATCTTAGGATATGAACATCACTCACAAGGTCAGTATTTATTGACCATTCCTAATTATTCTCAAGAAAATGGTGATGAATACAAATAAGTTACTTGGGATAGAATCCCTGATTTAAACACTTGCATTGTTTTGGGTGAGGACCTTACTGAAAGGAAAAATTAACATTCAGGTTTCTAGGGAAACTAAAGCTAAAATTGAAACTGAAACTGAAACAAAAATGGGAACTTTAAGTCTCCACAAGATTGAAGCTGGTTGAGAAAAGATGCAGAGCCATCTGAGTTCAGAGCCATCCGTGTAGCACAGGCAGGCTGAAGAATAAGAAGGTTGGATCTAGGAGTTCAGACAAAGGAAAAATAAGGTTATTGATGCTGCTTCAACTACTTTAAAGGAATTGACTGACCAGATTCAGCCAGTGCATAGGGTGGTATCCATGCCATTAAGACTTGTGAAGAGAGCTCAGGTGATTCTGCAAATTGCACCATTTTTCTGAAGACTGTGACTGTGAAACTTGTGTTGATTGGGAGCAGCTGATGGATGAGAATCAGTGGCTAATTCCTTGAAGAAAAGGAACTGGAATTTTACCTGAGGAAGTTGAGAGCTTTGAAGGACTTTGCACTGAAATTAGTGCCATGTATGCTGAGTAGATTGCATAGTATATCCATGAGATCTATCTTTGTTTTATCTGCTATTTAATGTATAATTTACAGTTTATTTTGGCTGTAATTTGCCACCTAATTCATGTTTAGTCAATATTGATTTTGGTTTGATTGTTAAAGTTAAAGTTATAAAAAGTGAAGTCTTTTATTTTGTTGGGGTTGTTCAGTAAATTTGATTTGTTGGTCCCCACAGGGATCATGACATTCTTGCAAGGTCATTTTTTCTATTCATTGGATGTGGGCATCAATAGGCATTTATTGCCTATCCCTAATTCCCTGTTCAGAAGGCATTTAAGAGTCAACCACATTGCTGCAGGTCTGGAGTCACAAAAAGGCCAGGAAGGCAGGTTTCTTTTGGTTCTTTCTGATCTGTTTTTACAACAATTGACAATGATTTCATGGTTATCATTAGACTTTTAATTCCAGATTTTTATTGAATTCAAATTCCAAGATCTGCTGTGGCAGGATTTGAACCGAGGGCATTACCCTAGGTCTCTGGATTACTAGTCCAGCAACAATATCACCACACCATCACCTCTCAATTTCAAAGAGCACTTTAAGAGACAGCCACATTGTTCACCTGGAGTCACATGTAGGCCAGACGACTTATTTCCCTAAAAGGCTTGAGAAACCAGATGGGTTTATCCATTGACTTCACAATCACCATTATTAATGCCAGCTTTTAATCCCAAATTTATTTTACTAAATTTAAATTCCCTAGCTCCTATCTCAGGATTAGTCAAAGCCCTCTGGATTACAAATTCAGTAACATAACTGTTATGCTATGCTTGACTTACTGTTGTTTATGCTGAGTTTGTGGAAGTACTTTAGTGTATTTTTAGAGGTGTTTTAGTTAGCTGCTTCTTAAAGACAGGGAGGATGTGGGATTTGGTGACAGAGATACGGAGGCTGTGGTTGTAGTGCCTCTTGGTCTGCAACATAACTATGAAATGGAGCAAGAGCTGCAGAAAGGCAAAGTACTATGAAGAGAGAGGAAGAGGAGACTCACCAGTGAAGGCTAAACCAACCAAGGGTTTTTTGGGAGCACCATGCCTACCTTCACCTATTAAGGGGAGGTGTTGGCGTAGTGGTATAGTTGCTGACCCAGGGTAATGCTCTGGGTACCTGGGTTTGAATCCCACCATGGCAGATGGTGGAATTTGAATCCAATATAAACCTGGAATTAAAAGTCTGATGATGACTATGAAATGATTGTTGTAAAAACCCATCTGGTTCACTTTCCCTTTAGGGAAGGAAATCTGCTGTCCTTATCTGGTCTGGCCTACATGTGACTCCAGAGCCACAGCAATGTGGTTGACTCTTAAATGCCCTTGGAATTAGGAATGGGCAATAAATGCTGGCCTGGCCAGCAACACCCACACCTCATGAATGAATAAAAAAAACCTGCAGCAGCATTACCTGAGGCAAGTCAGGTCCAACAAGGAGGTGGTCACCGTGACTGGAACCTTGTCTAGGGTGAGGCCAGCCCTGCTATTGGCTGTCATGGTCACAACGGCATGGAATGTCTGGGTCTTTCTAGATGGGAGTGGATGACATCTTGATTATATCTCAGTTCGCCATCCATTGGTGTGTTCAGGAGGCCTTCTCTCTCAGCAGAGACAAGCAGGTCACATGGTTTTGTCAGGAAAGCGCAATTCACTATGGTCCATTGATTGCACACACATGACTTTGCAGGCCTCCATGAGAATGGGGAGAGGTACAGGAATCGTAAGGGCTATCATCCTTTAATTGTGCAGTTTATGGACACTCCCAGCATATCACATTGGTGAATGCCTGCCATCCATTCATCCTATGCCAGTCAGCCATAACCACTGTCTTTGAGTCTCCATGGAGAACCACAAGCTGGCTGCTTGGGGACAAAGATTGCTCGCTGTGCACATGGCTATCAAGCTCCCCTTTGCCAGCTGACCATGTGCGGACATCAGCCACATACTGAGAGCCATGGAGCCACAAGGAAGTTTGTGAAGCAGACAATTGGCCTGATCAAGCAATCGTTCTGCTGGTTTGAAAGTTCAATGGGGAGCCTTTTACTTCAAGTTGGAGTAGGTTTTGAAGCTCTGCTGCATCCTAATGTGGGTAGATGTTGGCACAGTTGGAATGTCACTGGGCTAGTAATGCAAAGGTCCAGGCTAGTGCTCTGGGACATGGGTTCAAATCCTGCCATAGCAGTTGGTGGAATTTAAATTTAGTTAATACATCTTGAATATAACGCTAGTATAAAACTAATATTAAGTGTTGCAAAAACCCATCTGGTTCACCAATCCCCTATCTCTTAACCATCCTTACCTGGTCTGTCCTACATGTGACTTCAAACTTCAGATCTGAAATGGCCTCACAAGCCACTTGGTTCAAGGGAAATTAGGGATGGGCAACAAATGCTGGCCTTGCAAGTGACACCCACACCCCATGAAGGAATAAAGAGAAAAAACATTGCCTCCATAGGGGAGCAACCTCTAGGAATCTGGAGGCCACCTCAGGGGGATAAGAAAGAGGAGGAGGCAGGGGCTATCCATCCTAGATCCCTTTGCTCTGATCAGGCTGTCAGAGATCGCATTCTTAAATGCCATTTTCACAGAATCACACAGTGCAGAAGAGACCCTTTGGCCCATCGAGTCTGCACCAACACTTGAGAAACACCTGACCTACCTACCTAATCCCATTTACCAGCACTTGGCCCAGAGCTTTAAATGTTATGACATGCCAAGTGCTCATCCAGGTACTTTTTAAAGTACCCGCCTCCACCACCCTCCCAGGCAGCGCATTCCAGACCGTCACCACCCTCTGGGTAAAAAAGTTTTTCCTCAAATCCCCCCTAAACATCCTGCCCCTCACCTTGAACTTGTGTCCCCTCGTGATTGACCCTTCAGCTAAGGGGAACAGCTGCTCCCTATCCAGCCTGTCCATGCCCCTCACAATCTTGTATACCTCGATCAGGTCGCCCCTCAATCTTCTCTGCTCCAACAAAAACAATCCAAATCTATCCAATCTTGCTTCATAACTTAAATGTTTCATCCCAGGCAACATCCTGGTGAATCTCCTTTGCACCCTCTCCAGTGCAATCACATCCTTCCTATAATGTGGTGACCAGAACTGCATGCAGTACTCCAGCTGTGGCCTCACCAAGGTTCTATATAACTCCAACATGACCTCCCTACTTTAGTAATCTATGCCTCGGTGATAAAGGCAAGTGTCCCATCTGCTTTTCTCACCACCCTTCTAACGTGCACCTCCGCCTTCAGAGATCTATGGACACACACACCAAGGTTCCTTTGTTCCTCAGAACTTCCTAGTGTCACGCTGTTCATTGAATACTTCCTTGTCAAATTACTCCTTCTAAAGTGTATCACCTCACACTCTTCAGGGTTAAATTCCATCTGTCACTTATCTGCCCATTTGACCATCCCATCTATATCTTCCTGTAGCCCAAGACACTCAACCTCACTGTTAACCACCCGGCCAATCTTTGTGTCATCCGCAAACTTACTAATCCTACCCCCCACATAGTCATCTATGTTGTTTATATAAATGATAAATAATAGGGGATCTTGTGGTACGCCACTGGACATGGGTTTCCAGTTACTAAACCAGCCTTCTGTCATCACCCTCTGTCTCATACAACTAAGCCAATTTTGCATCCACCATATCAATTTATCCTGTATCCCATGTGCATTTGCTTTCTTTATAAGTCTCCCATGTGGGACCTTGTCAAAGGCTTTGCTGAAATCCATATAAACTACATCAACTGCACTACCCTCATGTACACACCTGGTCACCTCCTCAAAAAATTCAATCAAATTTGTTAGACATGACCTCCCTCTGACAAAGCCATGCTGATTATCCCTGATCAAGCCTTGCCTCTCCAAGTGGAGATAGATTCTCTCCTTCAGAATTTTCTACAATAGTTTCCCTACCACTGACATGAGACTCATTGGCCTATACTTCCCTGGCTTATCTCTGCAACCCTTCTTAAATAGCGAAACCACATTAGCTGCTCTCCAATCCTCTGGCACCTCTCCCATGGCCAGAGAGGAATTAAAAATTTGAGTCAGAGCCCCTGCGATCTCCTCCCTTGCCTCCCTCAGCAGTCTGGGACACAAATCATCCAGACATGGAGATTTGTCCACTTTTAAGCCTGCCAACACCTACAAAACTTGTCACTCCCCATATAAATTTGCTCAAGAACCTTGCAGTCACCCTCCCCGAGTTCCATGCCTTCATCCTCATTCTCCTGGGTGAAGAAGGATGTGAAGTATTCGTTCAACACTCTACCCATGTCCTCTGGCTCCACCCATAGATTGCCCCTTTGGTCCCTAATGGGCCCTACTCTTTCCCTAGTTATCCTCTTCCCATTGATATTCTTATAGAATATCTTGAGATTTTCCCTACCTTTACCAGCCAGAGCTTTCTCATATCCCCTCTTTGCTCTCCTAATTGCTTTCTTAAGCTCCACCATGCACTTTCTGTACTCCACTAATGCCACCACTAACTTGCTTCCCTTGTACCTGCTAAAAACCTCTCTTTTCCTTCTCATCGTATCCTGAATATTTCCGGTCATCCATGGTTCTCTGGGTATGTTACTTCTTCCTATCACCCTAGAGGGAACATGTTGAGCCTGTACCCTCCCCATTTCCTTTTTGAACACCCCCCACTGCTCTTCTGCACATTCCCCCACAAATAGCTGTTCCCAGTCTACCTTGGCCAGAACCTGCCTTATTTTACTAAAATCCGCTCTTCCCCAATCCAAAATATTTTTTTGCAACTTGTCTATTTCTTTATCCATAACAAGCTTAAATTGTACCATGTTGTGGTCGCTATCACTAAAATGCTCCCCCACCACCATCTCAGCCACCTGTCCGGCTTCATTCCCCAGGATTAGGTCCAGCGCTGCACCGTCCCTTGTTGGACCCTCTACATATTGATCCAAAATGTTCTCCTGTACACATTTCAAGAAATCTACTCCATCCAAGCCCTTAACACTATATCTATCTCAAGTAATGTTGGGAAAGTTGAAATCACCTAATATAATTACTCCATTGTTATTGTTTTTACACACCTCCAACAATTGTGCACATGTTTGCTCCTCAATTTTCTGCTGACTATGTGGGGGTCTATAATAAACACCTAACAATGTAGCTGCCCCTTTTTTGTTCCTAAGCTCTACTACAAAGATTCATTTGATGCCCTCTCCAATGTATCATCTCTCCTTGCTGCAGTAACTGACCCCTTAACTAATAATGCAATGCCTCCTCCTCTTTTTCCCCTCCCCTGTCTTGCCTGAAGATTCTATATCCCGAATGTTGAGCTGCCAATCCTGCCCCTCCCTCAACCACTACTATGATGGCTACTATGTCACAATTACACATGTCAATCCTCTCCCTTAACTCATCCGTTTTACCTGGCATTAAAGTGGAGGCCATCTAGCCTTGCCCTACTCCCTTGAAACTTAATGTAGCTGTACTCTCTCTGAATTGATTGTTTTACTGTATTATGATGTGTCCCTATTCTGCTAACATTCTGTGTCCCCTCCCCCTGCCGAATTGGTTTAAACCCCTCCCAACAGCACTAGCAAACACGCCCACAAGGATGTTAGTCCCGCTCTGGTTCAGCTGTAGACCGTCCCGCTTGTACAGGTCCCACCTTCCTCAGAAATGGTCCCAGTCATCTAGGAATCTAAAACCCTCCCTCCTGAACCAATTCTTAAGCCACATTTTCATCTGTGCTATTCTCCTATTTCTGTGCTTGCTAGCATATGGCACTGGGAGTAATCCAGAGATTACAACACAGGAGGTCCTGCTTTTCAGTTTACTGCCTAATTCCCTGAATTCTTCATGCAAGACCTCATCCCTCTTTCTAACTCTGTCATCGTTTCCAACATGTAGCATGACCTCTGCCTTATCACTCTCCCCCTTCAGGATGCCCTGCAGCCATTCAGTGACATCCCGGACCCTGGCACCAGGGAGGCAACACACTATCCTGGAGTCATGTTGACGGCCACAATAGCACCTATCTGTTTCTTTGACTATAGAATCCCCTATTACTATTGCTCTTCCTCGCTTCCTCTCCTCCTGTACAGACAGGCTGCTTGTGGTGCCAGAAGCTTGGCTCTGTCTGCACTCCCTGGAGGAACCAGTGCCCTCATCAAAATGGAATACCGATTTGCAAGCAGGACCCCAGGGGACTCCTGAACTACCTGCCTGCTTCTCTTGGACTGCCTGGTGGTCATCCATTCCCTTCCTTCCTCAAGTCCCTTCAGCTGTGGTATGACCACCTCTCTAAACATGCTGTCCATGATGGTTTCAGACTCGCGAATACTCCAGTGTCCCCAGCCACTGTTCCAGCTCTGAAACCCGAGATTCCAGGAACTGCAGCTGGACACACTTCCTGCACACGTGCTGGTCCTGGGCAGTGCAAATGTTCCTGGCTTCCCACATGGAGCACACCATGGCTTTGAGCTCTCCTGCCATGATTTTCCCCTTTAAATTAAACCTTTTAAATCACTTACTCTAGGCCTTTCTTTCCTGCTCCTCGTTACTACAGAATATACAAACTATAAAGCACAAAAAAGACCTTAAACTATATGCTATAAAAGTAGTAAATACTTACCCAAACTTACCCACTACTTACTAGTCATTTCTCTCCCTTGTAGCCTCTCCTGCTGCAGCAGGACAAGACCACTCTCTGAAGACTTAAGAAGTTGGATAGCAAAGTAAAAATGCAAAGAGCACTTCTTCCCCTCTGCACCGAATTCCCACTGTCACAAAATTGTCAATACCCACACTCACTCTGACCGTGTCTCACTCAGGATGAAGTCTCTCTCCTGCTCGTGGGCAAGCTCACTGATCAATAAAACTGCAGTAAAACATGGTCCATCATTCCCACTGTCACATGCACCTGTGACACCCAATCACAGTCGCCCCCTTGGCCAGCATCCAACAATAGAGGATACCTAAAAAAATCTTTCCCATTAACATATTTATCCAATAACACAAAGTGGCAGTGGTAGGAGAGTGAATGCTGTCATTTTGAGAGAGGGATGCAGATCTGCTCCACAGTGCCCCTGTTATTCCTGGGGGCAGTGACTCTGCAACCTAATGATCTGTTGGAGGACAGATTTCTAGACTGTTGTGAGAGCCTGAATGTCCTTTCAAGCACTGAGCTCCATGGCCATGATATCAGCAGCCCAAGCCTTCATACAGCAAGCAGAGGTCTCATGATCTCCCTCCGAGCTTCTACTGCAGCACTCAGGTATTGGGTGGCCTCTGCCCATGCTGTAGTGGAAACTGAGACAGTGGCATCATGGGTAGATCTGCTGATGCTGTCATGGGATTGGCCACCTCTTTCACAGCAGAAAGAATGTGCTCCAGGCTCTAGGTGAAGCCTCGTACTATGTTGGAATCCACTATACTCCTTAACAGTGTCAATAATCTATCTGCAGGCCTGCCAATGCACCACACATCTTAGTGTGCACTAGCATCAGTGTTCTCCTGTACGCTGCACCATCAAAGAGCTTATCTGGGTCCTCTTCAACAGAACTCATGTGTGACCTTGCCCTCTGGGAAGGTGGCACAAAAAGTACCCTTTCACCCTGGCCTGATTGGAACCCTCTCATGCTCTGTGACTCGCCAAATGGAGATCGTCACTCTCTAAAGTTTGCATAATGTAGAATTTGAATTGACAGCTGTGAGTATCTCAAAGTGATGGTGCTTCCTCATCACCGGTGTGTGGTTTCACTCCCTCCTCTTCTTGGGTCTGCTGTGGCTGGCCATGCGGCAGATCTTGTGCATTTGAAATCATGCGAGTAGAAGGGGAGGGTTAGTGAGGGAGGAGATGGAATGGAAAGCAAGGAGTCCATGTTCACGTTATCTTCAGCTTTCATATCATGCCGGATAGCAGGATGGGGATGAGGAGGGAGTTGAGAAGGGGCATGAGGCAGTAACATGTCACTTGGGTGGTCTTGTTGACACCAGATGCTACAGGTTTTGCTGTAGCTAGCCCCATGATGTGGAACACCATCTCCTCTGTCAGGCTCTTTCTCACCCTCAACCTGCTACGTGGCCAGAAACAAAAGCTGCATTGATGTGACCATGGACCTCTTACTTTCCACACCACACCCTTCCCTCACCCCAATCATCCTTTTCTGCTTGATGCTTTCAGACATCCCTTTCCAGACTGCCTTGCTGGACACTATCTGGACCAGGTTTTTTTTCAAATTCATCCACAGGATGTGAGCTTTGTTGGCTGGGCCAGCATTTATTGCCCATTCCTAGTTTCCCTTGAGAAGGTGGTGGTGAGCTGCCTTCTTAAAACGCTGCAGTCCATGTGGTGTAGGTACACCCACAGTGCTGTTTGGAAGGGAGTTCCAGGAGTTTGACCCAGCGACAGTGAAGGAATGGCGATACATTTCCAAGTCAGGATGCTGTGTGGCTTGGAGGAGGACTTCAAGGTGCTGTTTCTATCTACCTATTGCCCTTGTCCTTCTAGATGGTAGTGGACGTGGGTTTGGAAAGTGCTGCCTAAGGAGCCTTGGTGAGTTTCTGCAGTGCATCTGGTAGATGGTACACACTGCTGCCACCATGCATCAGTGATGGAGGGAGTGAATGTTTGTGGGTGTGGTGCCAGTCAAGTGGGCTGCTTTGTCCTGGATGGTGTCAAGCTTCTTGAGTGTTCCTGGAGCTGCACTCATTCCATCACACTCCTGACTTGGCCCTTGTAGATGGTGGACAGGCGTTGGGGACTCAGGTGGTGAGTTACCTGCTGCAGGATTCCCAGCCTCTGACCTGCTCTTGTAGCCACATATTTATATGGCTAGTGCAGTTCAGCTTCTGGTCAATGGTAAACCCTAGGATGTTGATAGTGGAGGATTCAGCGATGGTAATGCCTTTGAACAACAAGGAGCGATAGTTAGATTCTTTCTTGTCGGAGATGGTTGTTGCCTGGCACTTGAATGGCATGAATGTTACTTGGCACTTGTCAGCCCAAGTCTGGATATTGTCCAGGTCTTGTTTCATTTGGACACAGACGGCTTTAGTATTGAAGAGCTGTGAATAGTGCTGAACATGCATAGTCTCACTTCTGACCTTATGGTGGAAGGAAGGTCATTGATGAAGCAGCTGAAGATGGTTGGGCCGCGGACATTACTTTGAGGAACTCCTGCAATGATGTCCTGGAGCTGTGATAACTGATCTCCAACAAACTCAACCATCTTCCTTTGTTCTAGGTATGGCTCCAACTTGCAGAGAGTTTTCCACCTGATTCCCATTGACTCCAGTTTTGCTCAGGCTCCTTGATGCCGCCCATACTCCTATGATGCATCGTGCTGGGCTGAGCGCTGTACTCAATCCAATGAGAAGGCACCATGAAAATTGCATGTCCCCTGCTGCCTGCCTCCAATGTAACAGGCTCAGGAGGTTGGGAATTCTGCCCCCCTCTCCCCCCACCCTCCTGCACTTATTTCTAGCCCCTACTCTCTTACTTTTTCTTTCCTACATAGTAAAAGAATGGCAGGCTACAAAATATATTGAAAGTGAATTAATTTAAAATTTTGAGGAAAGCAAGCTTCAACAACTTATTGATACCAGTATCCATCCAGGACCCTCCACCCCTTCCCATCCCTTTGACCCCATCCCTTCTTCTAACTACAGCCCTTGCCGTATATTCACCATATCCTCTGAACTTCTGCTCTCTGATGTTGAACGTTCAGTACTCAGCAAATGATTCGCCCTTAAGCCCTCACCTCAATGAATTTCAGGCTCGGCATGATGCTGAACTCTTCTTCCACCGCCTTCGTCTCCGTGCTCACTCCTTTGGGCAGGAGTCCTCCCCCGGCTCAATGGAACCTTTCGCCTACCGCCACTATTATCCCTCCACTTGGACCCCTCCCTCTCGCCTCTTACCTGTTCTTGATCTTTTCATTGAGAACTGTTGGCATGACAACAGCCATTTCAATTTCTCTGCTCCTCTCACCCACTCTAACATGAACTTGCTGCACGCTGTTCTCTTAAGTCTAACACTGAACTTATCAAACTTGCCAACGAGGATGGTTCTGTTGTTGTCTGGTGCACTGACCTTTACCTCGCAGAGGCTGAGTGTCAACAGATACTTCCTCTTACCTCTCCCTGGACCATGACCCCATCACCAAACATCAAGCCATTGTTTCCAGGATTGTCACTGACCTCATCTTCTCTGGGGATCTTGCCTCCACAGTTTCCAACCTCACAGTCTCCCAAATCCAGATAGCCCACTTCTACCTCTTCCCCAAAATCCACAAACAGGACTGTCCTGGTAGACCCATCGTGTCTGCCTTTCCCTGCCTCTCAGAACTCATTTCTTCCTATCTTGACTCCATTCTCTCTCCCCTTGTTCAGTCTCTTCCCACCTACAGTTCAGTCTTTTCCCAACTATATCCGCGATTCATCTGATGCCCTACGTCAGATCAACAATTTCCAGTTTCCTGACCGTAACCTCCTCCTCTTCACCATGAATGTCTAATCCTTCTACACTGCCATTCCCCACCAAAATGGTCTGAGGGCTCTCTGCTTCTTCTGTGAACAGAAGCCCGAACAATCCCCATCCATCACCATTCTCCTCCATCTGGTTGAACTTGTCCTGTCATTGAACAATTTCTCCTTAAACTTGCCTCACTTCCTCCATATAAAAGGTGTGGTTATGGGTACCCACATAGGTCCCAGTTATGCCTGTCTCCTTATGGGGTATGTGGAACATTCTTTGTTCCAGTCCTACTCAGGCTCCCTCCTGCAACTCTTTTTTTGGTACATCGATGACTGTTTCGGTGCTGCTTCATGCTCTTGTCTGGATCTGGAAAAATTTATTAATTTTGTTTCCAATTTCCACCTGTCTATCACCTTCACATGGTCCATCTCTGACACTTCCCTTCCCTTCCTTAACCTCTCTGACTCAATTTCTGGCCACCAGTATTCATTACAAGCCCACTGACTCCCACAGCTACCTCGACTACAGCTCCTCACACCCCGCTTCCTGTAAGGACTCCATCCCATTCTCTCAGTTCCTTCACCTCCGTCGCAACAGTTCCGATGATGCCACTTTCCAAAATGGTGCATCTGACATATCTGCCTTCTTCCTTAATGAGGTTTCCCACCCACTGTGGTTGACAGGGCACTCAACCGTGTCCGACCCATCTCCCGCACCTCTGCCCTCACACCTTTCTCTCCCTCCCAGAACCATGATAGGGTCCCCCTTGTCCTGCTTTTCACCCCACCAGCCTCTGCATTCAAAGAATCATCCTCCACCTTTTCCACCAATTCCAACATGATGCCACCACCAAACACATCTTCCCCTCATTCCTGTCAGCATTCCTTAGGGACTGTTCTCTCCAGGAGACCCTGGTCCACTCCTTCGCCCCTCCCAACACCTCATTCCCTTCCCATACCACCTTTCCATGCAATCGCGGAAGGTGCAACACTTGCCCCTTTACCTCCTCCCTCCTCACTGTCCAAGGGCCCAAATACTCCCTTCAGGTGAAGCAGGGTTTCACATGCACTTCCTTCAATTTGGTCTACTGCATTTGCTGCTCCCAATGCAGTCTCCACTACACAGGGGAGACCAAAATGCAAACTCCCCTCCTGCAACTCTTTTTTTGGTACATCAACGACTGTTTTGGTGCTGCTTTATGCTCCTGTCTGCATCTGGAAAAATGTATTAATTTTGTTTCCAATTTCCACCTCTCTATAACCTTCACATGGTCCATCTCTGACACTTCCCTTCCCTTCCTTAACCTCCATTTCTGGCCACCTTCGATCTGTCCGCAAGCATGACCCAGACCTTCCTGTCGCTTGCCATTTCAACACATCACCCTGCTCTCATGCTTACATGACCATCTTTGGCCTGCTGCAATGTTCCAGTGAAGGCCAGTGCAAGCTGGAGGAACAGCACCTCATCTTCTGACTAGTCACTTTACAGCCTTCTGGACTTAACATTGAGTTCAACAACTTCAGATCATGAACTCCCGCCTCTATCTTCACTCCTTTTTTAATCCCTAATTTTTAAAATAAATATATATTTATTTTTTATTCACTTAGTTTCATTTTTATTCATTTATTCATTGTTTTATTCCCTCTTTTTATCCCCTTTTCATCCTTTTTTCCCCCAACCACCGCCCCCTCCCCCCACCCCACCTCCAAAAGGGCCATTTGTTACTTGTTTCATGTTGTTCTTTCACACAGTATTTATCCTTGTTCTGCTATTAACAAATTCTGCTTTTTTTTACCTTAATGCCACTATCAGTACCTCCTTTAGCCCTTACCACTACCATTAAACTCACCTTTGTCTTTTTGTCCATGGCATCTTTTTCAATCCTTCCTTTGTCCCCATCTCTTGCTAGCCTTCTATTCAGCTTCCAACCCCATTAAACAGTGTAAACTTCACCACGTTTCTACTTCTGTTTAGCTCCAAAGAAGGGTCATACAGACTCAGAATGTTAACTCTGTTTCTCTCTCCACAAATTATGTCAAAACTGCTGAGGTTTTCCAGCATTTTATGTTTTTATGTCAGATTTCCAGCATCTGCAGTATTTTGCTTTTATATCATATTAAAACGTTCATTGTTTACTACCACATATTCCCCTTCTATTTCAGAAACTTGTCAGTCCAGTCTATTCTCCTTGTTCCCCTATTGGGTTTATTAGTAACTATATCGTATTTATGACTGCATATTTTTGATTTTGCCATATGTGGAACCAATCGTTCCACATTTACAGTGTCTCATCCACTCAGAATTTTAAAGGCATCTATCATTAGCTCTAAGATTTCTCTTGTCTTGAGGAAAAGGCGCCAATCTGTTCAATCATTGCTTTTTTTTGTTCCTTCACGTGGGATATGAGTGTTGCTGGCTAGGCCAACATTTATTGCCCATCTCTAATTGCCCTTGAGAAGGCGGTGCTGAGCTTCCTTCTTGAATCACTGCAGTCCGTGTGGTGTAGGTACACCCACGGTGCTGTTAGGGAGGCAGTTCCAGGATTTTGACCCAGTGACAGTGAAGGAATGGCGATATATTTCTAAATCAGGATTGTGTGTGATTTGGAGCAGAACTTACAGATGGTGGTGTTCTGCATGCATCTGCTGACCTTGTCCTTCACTGACTTCAGTTTTCTTGGAGCTCCTTGATGCCACATTCGGTCAAATGCTGCCTTGATGTCAAGGGCAGTCACTCTCACCTCACCCCTTGCGTGGAACTCTTTTGCCCATGTTTGGACCAAGGCTGTAATGAGGTCAGGAGCTGAGTGGCCCTGGCAGATCAGCATTTTCCTCTGGGATTATAAACTGTCAATACCAACCAGCCAGATTATTTGGAATGTGGAACTGAAATTCATCAGAGCCCATTCTTGCTTATGCACCAATTTGGAGCCGAAAAGATTTTAAAATGAGCTCATGGCTCATGCAAGTTTCAGTCAAAGGTGTATGTGTTTTATTTTGTTCCCTAAAGAAACTTTATCTGGCAAAGAAACTGCTGACCTGAAACTTTTCAGAGCCTGTGTTTCTCAAAGGAACCTTTTGGCGTATGTTCAATTGCCTGTGAAGGTTGATCGCAACCACCCTTTCTGGCAATAGCAAGGCGGTTCCTGGGAGAATTGCATTTTCTGCCTTTCGGTGAGAATTCCTTTCAAATAAATCATGTCAGGGGGTTGGAAAGACAGTTGGAAGGTGGGGTCGGGATCATGGAGGATTTTGCTAAAATTCCTGTAAATTGGCATACAGTACATAAAATTAGAGACATGAATTCGTGGCGCAAAGGCTGGTGTGGGAGAAGTGGGTTCCAGTTTGTTGGGCACTGACACCGGTACTGGGGAAAGTGGGGGCTGTTCCTTTGGAATAGTCTACACCTGAACCATGCTGAGACCAGTGTTCTAATGAGCCGCATAACTAGGGAAGTAGAGAGGGTTTGAAACAAAATAATGGAGGCAAGGGATAAAACTTGGGAAGATGTGGTAAATCAAAAAGTCGAGAAAAGGTAAGAGAGGAAGTTAGTAATGTGGGAAATGATAAACAGCCCATGACAGGAAGGGACAGAGAGAACAGGGAGTACAAATCTAAGAGTAAGTCAGCAGATAAGACTAGAGGACACAAAAATAATAAAAGGACAAAACTAAAGGCTCTGTAACTGAATTCACATAGCATTCAAATGAAAACAGATGAACTGAGAATGCAAATATAAATAAATAAGTACGATCTGATATCCATTGCAGAGAAATGGCTGAAGGATGGCATAGATTGGGACATGGATATTGAAGAGTACATGACATTTAGGAAGGACAGAAAGCTCGGAAAAGGTGGAGGGGTGTTAACGAATTATGGTATTAGCACATCAGAGAGGGGTTACCTAAATTCAGGAAACCAGGATATAGAAATGGTTTGAGTGGAGATGAGAAATTATAAAAGCAAGAAGTCATTTGTGGGGGTGTTTTACAACCACCCCCCCCCCCACCAACAGTAACCGTACAGTCAGATGGGGTATGAAAAAAAGAAATCGTGGGAGCTTGTCAGAAAAGTACAGCGATAATCATGGGGGATTATAATCTACATATAGACGAGGAAAATCAGATGGACAAAGGTAACCTAGATGAGGAATTCATAGAATGTTTTTGGGATAGTTTCTTAGAACAGTACGCTCTGGCACCAACCAGAAAGTGGGCTATACTAGGCCCAGTAGTGTGCAATAAGATAGGATGACCTCATAGTGAAGGCACCCCTTCAGTTTGAGGGGGCCGATGAGTGGGTCCAAGACTAGTATTTTAAATTTAAATAAGGGCAATTATGAAAGCATGAAAGCACAGCTAGCTAAAGTGAACTGGCAAATTAGGTTAAGCAATAGGTCATTAGAGACGCAGTGGTGGACATTTAAGGGAATATTTCAGAATACACAGAATTGATACATTCAAATGAGAAAGAAAAAATCCAAGAGGATCACCCCCCCATCGGTGGTTAACTAAAAAAATTAAAAATAGCGTCAAATTTAAAGAAAAATCATATAATTGCGCAAAGATTGGTGGCAGGTCAGAAGTTTGGACAGAATATAGAAAAACATCAATGAATGACCATTTATACAGACTCAAAAACTTAATGCTGTTTCTCTCTCCACAGATGCTGTCAGACCTGCTGAGTTTTTCCAGCATTTTCTGTTTTTATTTCAGATTTCCAGCATTCGCAGTACTTTGCTTTTATTTTGTATAAGAATGACTAACAGATTGATAAGGAAGGAAAAATCAGAGTACGATAGAAAGCTAGCTAGAAATATAAAGACAGGTAGTAAGAGTTTCTGTAGATATTTAAAAATAAAAGAGCCAAGAAAGTGAATGTTGGGTCTATAGGAAGTGAGTCTGGGGAAATAATAATGGAAAATAAGGAGATGGCAGATGAATTGAAAGGGTATTTTGCACTGGTCTTCACTATAGAGGATACAAGTAACACCCCAGAAATAGTTATAAATCAGGAAATGGAAGGAAGGGATGAACTCTGGAAAATTACAATCACCAGGGTAGTGGTACTAAGAAAACTGTTGGAACTGTGGGCTGACATGTCCCTGGGTCCTGATGAACTTCATCCTAGGGTCTTGAAAGGAGTGGCTCATGAAATAGTTGATGCATTGTTTTTAATTTTCCAAAATTCCCTTGATTTGGGGAAGGTTCCATTAGTTTGGAAAATAGTGAGTGTAATTTCTTCATTCACAAAGGGAGGGAGGCAGAAAGCAGGAAGCTACAGGCCAGTTAGCTTAATATCTGTCTTGGGAAAATGTAAGAAGCTATTATTAAAGGTGTTACAGCAGGGCAGTTGGAAAAATTCAGGTTAATCAGGCAGAGTCAACATGGTTTTGTGAACGGAAATTGTATTTAACCAATATATTGGAGTTCTTTGAAGAAGTAACATGTGCTGTGGATAAAGGGGAACCAGTGCATGTTCTTTACATGGATTTTCAGAAGTTATTTGATAAGGTGCCACATCAAAGGTTATTATGAAAAATAAAAGGATGTAAAGGGTAACGTGTTGGCATGTTATGAGATTGGTGAGCTAACAGGAAACAGAGAGGAGACATAAATGGGTCTTATTCTGGTTGGCAAGATGTAACAAGCGATGTGCCACAACGTTCAGTGCTGGGCCCTCAACTTTTTAAAATTTCTATAAATGACTTGGATGAAGGGAAGGTATCGTTGCTAAATTTGTTGATGACACAAAGATTGGTAGGATAGTAAGATATGAAGAGATCACAAGGAGGACACAAAGAGATATAGATAGGTTAAGTGAGTGGGCAAAGACCTGGCAAATGGAGTATAATGTGGGAAAGTGTGAAATTGTCCATTTTGGAAGGAAAAATAAAAAAGGAGCAGATTATCTAAATGGTGAGAGATTGCAGATCTCTGAGATGCAGAGGGATCTGGTTGTCTTCGTGCATGAATCTCAAAAAGCTAGTATGCAGGTACAGCAAGCAATTAGGAAAGCTAATAGAATGTTATATTTTATTGTGAGGGGAATTGAATACAAAAGTAGGGAGGTTATTCTTCAGCTGTACAGGGCATTGGTGAGACCACATCTGGGGTACTGTGTACGGTATTGGAGTCCTTTATAAGGAAGGATGTAAGTGCATTGGAAGGAGTTCAGAGAAGGCTTACTAAACTAATACCTGGATTATGAGGAATGGTTGGACAGGCTAGGCTTGTATCCACTGGAGTTTAGAAGAGTAAGAGATGACTTGATTGAAGCACCTAAGATCCTGAGGGGTCTTAACATGGGCGGTATGGAGAGGATGTTTCCTCTTGTCGGAGAATCTAATAGTAGGGGCCACTATTTAGAAATAAAGGATTGCCCATTTAGGACAGAGAATATTTTTCTCTCAGTGGGCGGAGAGTCTTTGGAACTCTTCCTCAAAAGGTGGTGGAAGCAGAGGGTGGAATCGTCCAGTCCTGTTGGTGACTGGCATCATGGCAGGTGTGAGGTGGGAAGAATTCGGTGTGAAGGGCAGAAATCCATTTCACGCTGGCGTGAAATCACAGCGGGATCATCCAATAGTGTCTGCCATGGCAAACAACGATCCTGCTGGAGGCTGGTGTGAACACAATTTGCATCCCGCTAATAAGATGCAAAGTAAGGCCTGGAATCATCACCCCACGCCCGATTTACCATTACACTGTCAGAAAAACATCTGGACAAGCGTGATGTGCAACAGTTGGGACGTACCTTTAGGGCCTTGCTTAGATTGTGAACATCCAAGGAGGTGATAATGCTGGAACCCTACAGCTACTGAGCCCTGGAGAAACATGTGCATTGCATGCTGGGGGGATCCTCATGCATGTGGCTCTGCCATGAAGTGGCTCTTGGAAGGTGAGAGGTCTCCGTTGATGCTTCAGACATCATGGTCTTCACCATGGGGTCGCACCATCTTCCATGGTCACCGTTGATGCTTCGGGTCTGCTTCAGAATATCATGGTCTTGGCCATGGGCTATTATAGATGATCGGTGAAGTGGGAGGAGAGAAAGACCTAGGTGTGATTGGGAGAGGAAGGTGTACTGGGGTGGGGGTGAGATTGGAGGTTGGGGGGGAATGAAGTTGTTCGGGGTGGTATAAGGTTGTTGGGTGTGACGAAGGTGTTGGCTGTTGAGGTTGGTGGGGGTGGGTGGCGAAGGCATCGGGGAGAGATGGAGAACGGGGAAAGGGTCTAAAGGGGGATGATGCTACAAGTGGGGAGATAGGTGTTAGGTGGGGAGGAATGTGTAAGAGAAGAAGTTTGGGTGAGGGGAAGGTGTTTAGAGGGAGGAGGGAGTTCGAAGGGTGGAAGGTGTCCAGGGAAAGGAAAGCGTTCAGAGAGGGGAAGATGTCTGGGGGGGAGGAGGGAGTAAGGGTGGAGGAGGGAGTTAGGGAGGGGGATGTCCAGGTGAATATGCAAGGCCTGTAAATGAAGCTGAAAGGCAACATGACACTTTACACACTATTCAGTGAAAATGAATAATGTTGAATAATGTGTAATGTTGAATAATGAAACGCTCCTCCTGTGGGCCAGCTACTTCCTCTGCGGTGACAGAGGACAAGGTTGAGGGGGTCACAGGCAAAGGGGACTTGGAGGGAGAGGACAGCCTTTGTGATTTCCTGAGTGAATGACCTAAGGGTGTCCAGCTGCTGATTCTCCTTTCTTCGGGTGTCCCAATGCCCCGGCCTGACTCCTTGAGGGGAAGAAAACCTGGAGAGATGTTGAGATGCTCCATTTCCCTCTTCTGTTGTCACCGCAGGAACTCATCCATGGCTACCATGATAGAGTGCTGGTCTGCGTGCATCTCTGTGCTCTGCTGGACCAGAGTCACCTTGGCATCACCATCCTTTCCATAGAAACCAGGGCACCACTTCAGAGAGCAGGCAGGCGCACTCCTCCAACATGCGTGATACTCTGTTAAGGGCTTCCAAAAGGTCTGCGTGATGTTCCCTTGCCTTCTTCTGACTCTCCAGGATGAGTTGGAAGGCCAATCCAGAGGCTCATCATCCGACTCGGACCTCACAGATCCCTCTTCTCCAGCAGTCTTTTGAGCTCGGCTGAACCTGCCTCCCCCTGCTTCAGACACGTGTCCATGCAGTGACTACCAGATTGTAAACCTTAGCCTGCTCTAGATCTAGGTCCCCCTGAGGTGTGTGCCTCTGTGCTGGTGCAGGGAGTGGGTAAGCGCTGTGACGGGTCTTCCAGGCTCCTTATTTCCAGTTCTTCAATGGAGGAAGTGTCCTCTTGGTTGGAGTTAGGACGTAGACAGAGCTGAGGGACTGGCTGTCTGAGGTCATTGGTCGCTTGTCAGAACTCATGTGAACCAAAGTAGAGATAAGTAGTGCATGGCAGCAGAGTCAAAAACAGGACACAGAGCACTCACAGTTACGTTGAGAGCGGGATGATGTGGTGCAGGATCCTCACATGGGTGTTTACCATTGACCTCACTGTCGCCGTGGGCATGGTTCACGTCCTCACCAATCAGTGCAATGGCACACTCCTCAGAGTGAGTGAGGGACCTAATGTGGGCCACTCCACCCCCAGTCTGGGACCTCTCCCTTTTGTTGTGAGCCAGCTTCTCCTGCATGAAAGAAGATGGAAAGTGTGTGAGCAGGATGGAAGGCACTGTGTGGAATGTTTGTGTGGTGAGCGGAGCCATGGACGGGATGAGCTCGAGAGGACATGAGCCTAATGGAGATGTGAGGGTGTATGTGAGAGTTATTGACATTATTCCTTGAGGTGTCCTTGAGGCCCCTGTTGATGTGTGATGGGTTTGTGAGTGTGTGAGTTGAGAGTGACAAGGTGTTTGACTTACCCTGGTGAATGGATGAGAGCCTTCATCCTCTTCCTGCACTGAATGGCTGACCTCCCCTGTGCTCCATGGCGCTGACTACTGCTGCCACCACCTCCCAGGCAGATTGGTGGCTCTGGTGGATCTCCTGTGGCCAGAGCCGGGGTAGATGTCATTGCAGTGGCCTTCCACTTCATCCTGCAGGCACCCCAAAGATGTGTCATTAAATTTTGGGACTGCCACCTCCCTGGCTTTTGGGGGTATCTATCACCTGGAGCAGTCATGGTCTGTAGACATGAAGTAGGCTGTACTCTGGTGCGTTAAATATGGCCCCTGGAGAGAGGAAGCACTGGAAGTCATGGTGTGGCGGGCAATCCAAGCCTGCCCACTAGCGATCTGGCGTGTTTCCTGTGAATGCATAATTAATGAGGTGGGATGTGCTGGGGAGGGGATGACACGACCTAAAAATCCGCCATTGCAGCCGGTGGATAAACCGTCTTTTTTCAAGCCCGCTACTGCACTTAGTGCAAATCTTGGACAATTCTGCCCAGAGTCTTTGAACGTTTTTAAGGCAGAGACAGATAGATTCTTGATAAGCAAGTGGGTTAAAAGTTATTGGGGGTAGGCGAGAATGTGGAGTTAAGGTTACAATCAGATCAGCCATGATCTTATTGAATGGCGGACTGGTCTCAAAGGGCCAAGTGGCCTACTCGTGCTCCTAATTCATATGTTTGGAAAATACAGGGACATTCTCATATTTTGGATTCCAATGACAATCAACTATATTGCATTGCATACCTCTGGTCTCCCACTCTATGTTCCAGAGTTTGGTTATATTTTGTAACCTTGAAAGATGCTTTCAGTTTATTTTTACTTTCATGGTGCTAGCCCCATTGTTACTGTGCAGTTGTCAGGGCAACAGCCCATATCATTTTTATTAAAGTGGGTAATACTGACAGGAAAATATGAGGAGTGATAGTGAAACTTAATCAGGTTTAAGAGATGGTAAATCTTAGAACTGGAGGTTGTCAATTGTTATGATCCCAGCCAATGTTACTACTGGACAAGTCAAGTCCCTAGGTGGAACCTGGCTTGATAAATCCCAACTTTTATTTCTTTTGTTTAGAAATGTGGAGGGCGGTTACTGAATAGAGTCACAGGAACCTGCTGATAAATGTTTTATTCTTTTGTTAAAAGTTTATTGAACAAGACAAAAATGAACTATATTACACTACTGCTTCGCCCACAACCATACCTTTACAGACATATACAGATTCATAAGGATAACACAAGTTACAAAAGCTATCTTATACTCTAATGTTCACAGTAAGTATACTGTCCATGTAAACCAATAGGCAATCTGTGGTTGGACATACTATGCTCCAAGATCAAACGACAGATGCCACCCAAAGCAGATGTTATGGATCTCTCATCAACTCTCCCAGATGCTCATCACACTGTGAGCCTACTGGTCTCACAAAAGCTCTGTCTTTCACACTAGGGTTTCTAATCTCCACTCTTGAAGAATTCGCCTTGGGAGTTTTCTCCCGAACAATGCTTTCACATGGAATCTTTAACAAGGGTCTACTGGTGGTACCTTGACGGTAACTAGGTGGTATTTGCCAGGCTGACTAAATTCACAGGGAAAACTTGGCCACGCTATCACAACGGTTTAGCAATTTGTATTTATTATGAGAAGGCTTGTGCACTGAATTCAGAAGTAATGAGTTTACCAGCACCTTTAGAGATTTTAAAAATTAAATTAAAACACTCATTAACAAAAGAGAAGAATTAAACACATACACAAGATTACAGTTACACTATTATTTAATATTATAATAAATCTCAAAATTCCTAAAAAACCTGACATCCAACTGCACAACCCCTTTAAGGCAACATTCTAAAATAGATTTTAAATTTAGCTAGGCAATCCTGCAAGGCACCCACTTGACAGTGGAATTTCAAAGGCTTTTAACACAATTTTGGTTACTGGAACAGCAGACTTCTGCAAAGTGGTTAGAGGTTGTTTACCCAAGTCTGTTTCACACGGTGTATCTTTTAGATCTTACACAGCCTCATGTGACATTGCCTTCCACCCTTCTTTAAATATATTTCTTCCTCTTTAATCTGTAAATCCCATTGTTCCAACATGCCTTTGAAATTTACTTTTCCCACAATATAACAATCTTTCATATTACCACTACAGTCGGCACTTTTGGGGAAAATCAATGTAATAATGTCGCCCTATTTATTCTCTCACTGTAAAACTTTCTCATGTTTCTTTGAAACTCCAGCAACCTTTCCCCTTATCTAAAAGTGTAAATTTCATTCGCACCCTATCTACTGACTTTACCCTAGCTCACTCATTAGCATTTCAAATACCCGTTTTACACCTAACTCTTTTGATAATTTCAACCTTGCAGTCTATCCAACTCTAATTCAATTAAATCAGCCACACACACACATGCTTACCTTATAATATCCCACAATGCTATTATGAATGTTATGCTAGTTTTGTGACAACCTGCAGGGTTTCAACCTCTCCTTCTGATTGTCCTTTCTCCTGGATCTCTACCTGCATTCAGGCTTTGCCTTTCATGCACCCTCTCAAGTGTTCAGTTGTGCAAATCAGGCCACCACTGTTTCAAAGGCTGTAGTAAGGAGTCACCAACCTTTAGCTGTCTCCTCGGATCTTCTGGCTCCTGGCAAGCCCACTTTGTTCCATCTTTGCTCCCTTAAGCTCTGATTCTTAACTTGGAGCCTTTTCCTCTGCTCCTCACTCTTAACTTCATTTAACAGGAACTTTTTTCAGATTCCTGTTCTTTTCCTTTGACTAGAAGGCCTCTCACTTCTTGGTTTTGGTACCTTTCTTCTTTGTTCTGAGGCTTTTTTGTTTTCACCCTGAGACATCCATATACCAACTGAACTAAAACTGCTTTCTGTTTCTCCCTGCCTCCCTGTGGGTCTCTCTCTCTGGACTCCCATTGCTAAGCAACAATGGAGTTTTTTCTATCTTGTGCTTGTTTTAACTTCCCTAAGCTACTAACTCTGCTTTGTAACCCAGCTCTTCACTTTAAGACTTGTAAAACCTCATTAAAAAGGCAAGCATACAAGCAGGGCTTAGAGACTTCTCGGCCAGTACACAGAACCTCTAAAATGAAACCAAATCCAGGATTCACCTTTCTTAACACACAAAAATAAAAAATATAAATTAAACTTAAAGCTATAGCTTATTCCTAACACCTACAAATGCAAATCTAAATTACTTAAAACTACCTTTAGTTCCCAACACATTCAATACCAAATTTAGCTCGCTACTTATGTGCAGTCAGCACACAGTGATTTCAACACTCTCTGATTCTGCAGCTTTGTTTCAGTCTGACCAAAATGTTGGCAGTCACATCTCATGCCATGTAACACGATCTAAGGCTGTTCACTCTGTCATACCTGAACTTAATCTTGCTGCCACACTTGCTTACCACCCTTGAACACCATGTCGTGTTTTTTATAATGATATAAAGGCACCAATCACTCATAAGGGATTGTGTAAACGGATTATGGGTTCATTTATTTAAATTAGGCACATAAGAACATACATACATACATGGATAGAAACACAAGAACACAAGAAATGGGAGGAGTAGACCATATGGCCTGTGAGCCTGCTCCACTGTTTAATATGATCACAGTTGATCTTCACGGGCTTCAACTCCATTTTCCCACGCACTCCCCATATCCCTTAATTACCTGAGGGACCAAAAGTATGCCTATCCCAGCCTTAAATGTGTTCAACATTGGAGCATCCACAATCCTCTGGGGTAGAGAGTCCTAAAGCTTCACAGCCCTTTTGAGTGAAGTAATTACTCCTCATCTTAGTCCTAAATGATTGGCGACTTAACCTGAGACTGTGTCTCCATGATTTAGATTCCCTGACCAGCGGAAACAATCTCTCAGCGTCTAACCTGTCAAGACCCCTCAGAATTTTGTAGGTTTCAATGAGATCGCATTGTATTCTTCTAAACTCCAGAGAATATAAGTCCAATATACTTTGATTCTCATCATAGGACAGACCCTCATCCCAGGGACCAACTGAGTGAACTTTTGCTGTACCACCTCCAATGCAAGTATATCCTTTCTTAAATGTGGAGACCAACACTGCACATAGTATTCCAGGTGTGGTCTCACCAAAACCCTATACAATGGTAGCAAGATTTCTTTATTCTTGTATTGCAATCCCCTTGCAATAAAAGGCCAACAAGCCATTTGCCTTCCTAATTGCTTGCTGTACCTGCATTCTAACTTTTTGCAATCATTGTGCAAGCACACCCAAGTCTCTCTGATCATCAAAACTTAAGTGTCTCTCAACTTTTAAAAATATTCTGCTTTTTTATTCTTATGACCAAATTGAATAACTTCACACTTCCCCACATTATACTCCATCTGCCATCTTGTTGCTCACTCACTTAACCTGTCTATGTCTCTTTGCAGCATCTTTGTGTCCTCTCCATAGCTTAGCTTCCCACCTAACTTGGTATCATCAGGAAACTTAGATACATTACTGCCTGTCGCTTCGTCTAAATCATTAATATAGATGGTAAAAAGCTATGGGCCCAGCACTGATCCTGACAGCACTCCACTGTTCACTGCCTGCCAACTTGAAAATGCCCCATTTATGCCCATTCTCTGCTTTCGATCCATTACCCAATCACTAAAATACTATCCCCCAACTCCATCAGCCCTTATCTTGCCTGTGAACCTTTTGTGTGGCACCTTATCAAATGCTTTTTGGAAATCCACGTATACTACATCGACTGGCTTTCTTTTATCTACCCTACTGATTGCATCCTCAAAACACTCTAATATCTTGTTAAACAGGATTTCCCCTTAGTAGAAGCTTAAAGACATCAGCAGCAGAGCTGCATGTGCTGAGTTCTGCCCTCAGGCCAAAGTGAAACTGAAACTGGATCACATGACACTCTTCCCCTCTAGTGATGCATGCTGCTACCCCTTAAAGATGTATTACAACAGCCCTGTGATCTTTGGCTGGGAGACCATCCCCAGGTATCTGCTGGGGCTTAATCTGGAGGCCGAGAGGGAAATCCCAGTTGGCCTCCTTTAACTGGCCTCAAGTGACTCTTAATGAGTTTGATAGGCTACCTGCCAATTGCGGGCAGGTAACTCTGCCGCCCACCTGATCCTGGTTCCACAAAAATAGCTCGGAGGAGGGACGGAGACAGATAATCAGCATGCTGGCTACTGGGGCTATTTTTAGCAGTGAAATGGAGGTTTCAATCCCAACGATAGGATCCATAGAAAGCTTAACTGAAGCCGTTACGTGTAATTTAATTTTGTCTAAAATATCTCCAAACTTTCTAGTAGAAATGACTTTAGCTTGAAAACCTTCCAAAAGGCTGGAAAATGCATCAAATAAAATTTCAGGGCCTGAATCTTGTGTTCCGAGGTTGGGCACGCGCCCGACCCAAAAGCACCTAAAATTACGCAAAAAGATGTCAGATGTGTGTCCCAACCACATCGCGCATGCCTGCAATATTGAAGTTGGCAGGCATGCATGGGAGTCACAGCAGCACCCGTTGACAGTTAAAGGTCCAACTAAGGTCATTAAAAAGCCTATTGACTGCGATTTTACATTGCCCGTGCCATTTTTAGCTCATCACATGGGCAAAACGGGAAGGCGGAATTTGTGTTTTAATCATTTCCTCATCCAAGGACGGAATGAAGTCCCTGTTAGGATATAAAATAAAGATTAATATCTGGGGACAGCATTTTTAATGAGGTATACTTTCAGGTGCTTGATTGTGCTGCATGGACATTTTTTGGAGCATTTTTTTGTGCTTTATTTTATTATTTGGAGGTCTGCAGCTCCCTGGGGCAGCTGTCTACCTTCGGGGAGCTCAGTGGGAGTGCCCACTAACACCCGCAGTGACGTCGGTGCCTGCCCTCTTCCCGCCCCCACCGGCAATGCCCCCACTGGCAATACACCCACCGGCAATTACCCACCGGCAATGCTGAGCCTTACTCAGGGCGCGTTTCGCCCTGGCTGTTGCTAATTGGCCAGCTAGTGTGGAATCGAGGTCGGGGGCCGATCACGGTCAGGGGCTCGTTTCCCTTCTGCTCCTGGCCCTGGGCGCAAAATTCAGGCCCATGGTTCAAAACACTCCCAGAGGGCTGGGACCGTTCCCAAACCCTGACTGAAAAGAAACTGTATGCTTTTAGCAGTCACCTCACCCTGCAATAATTTATAAATTTACCACTGTTGCAAATAGCGTTATTTTAGATTTCAAACACTTTAGGTTTTTGCCTACAATAGATGTGACAGAGGGCTAGACATGCAAACAACTTAGGTTTATGACAGGTCTATGCTATACTTCAGTTTTAGCCCAGCCCCTGGTCTTCACATGGCAGTGAAGCTGGGTCTGAAATTCCACAGAGCTTTTCGTGCTGACTTGTTATAACTCTGGTCAGATCAGCAGAACACTCTGGCGTAGACACCTTAACATCAGAAAAGCGGAATTTCAGATGGAAACTGGGAGAAAGCCCCTATTGAATTTTACGGTTGTTATCTTTAGTTTCCCAACTGTCATCTTTTTTGAAGGGGACTGTACAGCTTTGTTTTTTTTTAAGCTTGGTCTTCACTTATGCTAGTTTTCTAGGCACAAGCATCAGAAATACAGCTGCTCCTTTTAAGGAGCAAGGAATGACGAGAGCAGGACTACCTGAGTCCCATAAGTATTATGTAGCATAATAGTACTCAACTGCCTCTCCCGTAACTGGCCATCAATAGGGTTAATATTGACTTTGTGCCATTGTGTATAATGGGTGACATCAATTATACTGCCCATTGTGTGTCTCTCTGGATTTTCTGAAAATCAGGAAAGATATATAATGGTTGGATGACTTGGTATCACCTACTTTATACTATCGCCCAAAATCAGAATTAACACTGTTGTACCTAGGAGAAGCTCTAGAATAGGGAAAAGAAAGCATGTTGTTCTGCCCAGTACAGGCATGAATATATTACAAATTTTAAAGCTATATCATTAAAAGGTGGACACCAAAAGCTGTTTAAGATGGCTATAGCATATCATATGAGTTTCAGGGCAGACAGTCCTGAAACTCAAGCAAATACCTAATTAAATAAAGACAATCATACAGAAAGGACCATAACATGCCAGCCAACTTATCTTTCTGCTTCACCGTGGACAATAGAGACATCAAAACTCAATGGTTGTTAGCCGAATATGAAATGAATCTCATTGACCTTTCATTGTATTGTGCCGGCTCCTGCTTCCAAACACAATGACCTTGGCTGTGTCAAACACTCGGTGTGAAATGCAACACACAGGATGTTTGCCTGCCTAACTCACCACCTTACTTGGAAAAGGACTTTGGTCTTGTAACAGATCATATTGATAAGGCAGCCATGTTTGTTACCTGCTTTTAAAAATAACAGCAGAAGCTGTTCTTGGGGGGAAAACAACATCTGAAAACCAGCTGCAAAAGACAACCATGGAGTCAAGGTAAAACAGCTATACCTTGAAAGCGGGAGAAAGAGTCTCTCCCCCAACCTGTTCCAACTTCAAGTACACCTGAAAGCCAACCTTCTGGTAATTTGATTTCCAGAATCCTCACAGCTTATTTAGAATCCTCCGTTTTCACAAGACCTGCACTCCAGCTGAAGCAGTAATTCATCGAAAAAACTACAGGCCTACTATGAAAGAGACTGGAATAATTATAGACTTTAACCATCTTGTTTTTCTTCTTCTTCATCTGTATCTTATCTTTGTGCAAGTGATAGCATGTGTGAGATGTTGCATTTTAAGCCTTGGAGGCATGTGTGTGATAATAAGCAATCTTTATTTTTAAAATCACAAAGACTTTCTGCTGCTGGAATCATTTATATTGGGACAAATCACTCTCAGAGTAAGAAAATACACAAACCTCACACATAAAAACACTGATCATGGACAGCAATAAAACACATAAACTCTGTCCATGCGTAGATATCTGGGGAATCTGTTGTTGAGGATGTTTAGGGAAGTTGACTGGAGGAAGTCACAAAGGAATTTGGGTGTCATTGACTGCACCTTGATTTTTGGGAAAGCTAATAGGTACATAAACTGGATATGGAAAGGATGTTTCCTCTTGTGGGAGAATCTAGAACGAGGGGCCACTATTTAAAAATAAGGGGTCACCCATTTAAGACATAGATGAGGAGAAATTCGTTTTCTCAGAAGGTCTTGAATCTTTGAAACTCTCTTCCTCAAAAGGTGGTGAAAGTAGAGTCTTTAAATACTTTTAAGGCAGAGGTGGATATGTACTTGATAAGCAAGAAAGTGAAAGTTTATCAGGGGTAGGTGGGAATATGGAGCTGAGGCCACAATCAGATTAGCCATGACCTTATTGAATGCTGGAGCAGGCTTGAGGGGCCGAGTGGCCTACTCCTGCTCCTAATTCATATGTTTGTATTTTCGTATGTTCATGTGCCTTACCTCAATGTCGCACTGCTCTTGTGGGATACTTGAATTTATTTCTCTGCTCTCCTATAATGTACGTCAATCATCTGATGAATAAATTTCCATACTGAAATTTGGCTGATATAATCCACTTGTGCAGGGCTGCCTGTAATGACCTGGCTTCAAAGTCACAGACAAAGCATTGCAGACAGACAACCTCTGCTGCAGTTCTTCATACTATAGATGGCACATTCTACCTCTTGATCTTGGTGAAGTGGGTTCTTCAAGTACACATCTCCTCATTATTAGATCTTTTAGTGTTTAATACCTGGTGGTGCACATCTATCTTAAATGCTGTCTGATTAGATGCAGATACTTACTTAGATTATCTGGCCATTATCATTTTGGCGCTTGGGGCAGTGGCAAATTGGATGCTGCGTTTCTCCATTTCACAACATCAATTACACTTCAAAGTACTTACTTGGCAGTAAAGTACTTTGGGATGACTAGGGTCATGAAAGGTGCTATATAAATACAACTCTTTCTTTCTCTCACTCTTTTCCTCCAGCCTACCTTGTTTTACTTCCTCCATGATAATGGAGAGTTACCATATACACATAAGGATTGCTATCCCTATTCTTGAGAAGCCCTCACAGTGGAAAGTTGATACTGGGGGGAGGACATTGTTACCAAAATGTCTCACAGGAACATAGGAACTTAGGACTTAGGTAAAATCATGGTCGATCTGATTGTGGTTTCAACTCCACTTTCCTGTATGCACCCTGCTCTGCCAATAACCCTTGACTCCCTTGGTAAGAAAACATCTAACTCAGCCTTGAATAAATTTGATGACCCAGCCCCCATTGCTTTCTGGGGAAGAGGATTCTATAGTCTAACCATCATCCGAGAGAAAACTCATCTCAGTTTTAAAAGGGAGACTTCTTATTTTTAAACTGCGTCCCCTAGTTCTAGTCTCCCCCACAAGGCAAAACATCTTCCTGGTATCCATCCTGTAAAGTCCCCTATGTTTCAATAAGATCACTTCTCATTCTTCAACCTGTTTAACCTTTCTTCATAAGATAAGCCCTTCATCCCAGGAATGAGTTGAATGCGCCTTCCCTGAACTGCTTCTAATGCAATTATATCCTTTTCTCCAGATATAGAGGCCAAAACTGTACACAGTAATCTAGATGTGGTCTCACCAAAGCCCTGCACAGCTGCAGTAAAATGTTCCTACATTTAGAATCCATTCCCCTTGCCACAAATGACAACATTCCATTTCCCTTCCTAATCACTTGCTTTACCTGCATACTAACTTTATGTGATTCATGTAGCAGGACACCCAGGTCCCTTTGTACCACCAAATGCTCTAATCTCTCTTTATTTAAATAGTAGACTTCTTTTCTATTCTTCCTGTCAAAGTGAACAAATTCACATTTTCCCACATTATACTCCATCTGCCAAATTTTTGTCCACTCACTTAACCTGTTGACATCCTTTGCAGACTGTCTACCTGCTCTTGACAACTTATTTTCCTACTTATCTTGGTGTCATTAGCAAATTTAGTTACATTGCGTTCAGTCCTTTTACCCAAGTCATTGATTTGGATTGTAAATAGTTGAGGCCTCACCATTGAGCTCTGTAGCACTCCACTAGTTATAGTTTGCCAACCTGAAAAAAACAATTTAGCCCTACTCTGAATCTTCTGTTAGCTAACCAATCCTTTATCTATGCTAATATATTACTCCCTACACCATGAGCTCTTACCATGTTTAATAACATTTGATGTGGCACCTTATCAAATGCCTTTTGGAAATCCAAGTATATAGCATTTACAAATTCCCCTTGATCCACCTTGCTTGTTGCTTCCTTAAAAATCTCTAATAAATCAGTTAAATATCATTTCCTTTTACAAAACCATGTTGACCCTGCCTGATCCAATTTTGATTTTCTAAGTATCCAGCTATAACGTCTTACTAATGGATTCCAACAATTTCCCTAATGACAGATGTTGGGCTAACTGTCCTATAGTTTTCTGCTTTCTATCTCCCCTCTTTCCAAATAAAGATGTTTGCTATTGCATTGCTATTTTCCAGCCTGCTGGGACCCTTACAGAATCTAAGGAATTTTGGATGATTATAACTAATGTCTCTACTACAGCCAATTTTTTTAAGACCCTAGGAAACAAGCTATCTGGTCCTGGAGACTTGTCAGTGTTTAGATCTAATAGTTCTCCCAACAACTTGTCCCCGGTGATGGTGATTGTTTTAAGTTCCTTCCTCCCCCTAACTTCTGATTTTCATGACCAGAATTTTTCCCGCATCGGGCAGGCTCGGCGAGAGTGGGCGGATGGGGTCGCGAAGCCAAACGCCGCCCGCGATCAGCTCCGTGCTGCCATTTTATGCGGATGGGCTAATCCAGGCCCGCTCAGTGTAAGACACGAGCAGTAGCGCTGCTGCCCATGTGGGAAGGGGGAGGAGGGAGAGTCAGGGCCAGCGCTCTTTTGCGCATGAGTACGAAGCAGTTTGTAAAAAAACAATTTTGCAGGCATTAAGAATTTAATGAAACTTGTCCCCTCGTGTGACTGTATCATATGAGATGGGACATGTTTTTGTTTTTCATCTAAAATTTTTATTTCAATAACAAAAGCTTTAGGAAAACTCATCCCGCTCGTGGGCGAGGTTTTCCAAAAACGTGAAGGCCGCTTGGCCTTTTTGCCTGCCAGCCAATCTTAAGGCTGGATGGGCAGTGTAAACAATCACATTAATTAATTCATTAATGGCCCTAATAGGCCTATTGGTTATCGGTGGGTGCATAGCCAACCCTGGCGCGAGACAGTGTGATGATGTTGGGATGCACGCCCGATGTTATCGCCCATCATTTCACGCGCCGACGTGTCGGTCCCTTCCCTGCATGCCGACTGAAAGATCCTGGCTCGTGTATCTTTGAGATGTTGGCAGTGAAGACAGATAAAAACTCTGTTCAATGCCTCTGTTACGTCATTGTTTTCCATTTTCAATCCTGCAGATGCGCTCTCTAGAGGACCAACGCTATCTTTAGTTATCTTTCTCCTATTTAAGTTCTCTAAGTGGTTTTACACACACTTGCAGCCAATCAGAAACATGTCCACAGCTGTTTCAGTTGAGTCTCATAAGAACACAGGGAATAGGAGCTGGAGCAGACCACAGGGCCCATTGAGCCTGCTCTGCTATTTAGTACGATCACTGCTGATCTTGGGATTCAGCTCCATTTTCCTACCCATTCCACATATCCCTTAATTCTCTGAATGACCAAAAATCTGTCTATCCCAGCCTTAAATGTATTCAATGGCAGAGCATCCACAACCATCTGGAGTAGAGAATTTCAAAGACTCACATTCCTTTGAGTGAAGTAATTTCCCCTCATCTCAGACTTAATTGATGGCCCCTTATCCTGAGACTGTGCCCTCATGTTTCATGTTTCCAGACCAGTGGAAACAATCTCTCAGCGTCCGCTCTATTAAGCGACTTCAGAATTTTGTAGAATACAATGAGGTCACCTCTCATTCTTCTAAACTCCAGAGAATATAAGACCAATCTACTTAGCATCTCCTCATAGGACAAACCCCTCATCCCAGGTACCAAAACAATTGCTTCAAGATGTTGTTCTCAGTAATTATTTCTAGAAGTTTTAGCCATTTTCAGGCTCAAAGATGACTTAGTGTCAATTTTAACCTCATCGGCCGAGTAGAAATGGGGCCACAGGCCATTAAAATAGATTCATTTGGCCCTTTGCCCCTTTCCTGCTAACTATCACTTTAACCTCTGAATTTATTTAGGCTGTCAGATGCAGTTGGGTGCCTCATGAACACAATTATTTGATTCTGTATAAGCTCTTACAGCTTCTCATTGGTCCCATTTTTGTTTTATCACTTTGAGCTACATGATGAACATAGCAGCAGTGGCTATCCCAGCAACCAGAGCAAGCGGCAGTGAATCAGAGGTTGGGGGTGGCGTTGGAGGTGGGTGGGAGGAGGGGTTGCTATTCATAGAAGGCCTTATCCAGCCCACAGGGTCTATAGCCTAACAGTCAGTTCACTGAATGGCAGAGCAGGCTCCTACTCCTTGTGTTCTTGTGCTCTTGTGATACCCAGCTGAAACAGCTGTCGACATCTTTCTGATCGCGTCAGTGCTATTCTATGTGAACCCATCGGGGTGACTGGTAATTCTGCCTTTGCCTAGTAGCTGATGCAGGGCCATTACGGAATCAGGAGGTGAGCCAGTCATTACAGAGCATCCAGCCTCTGACCTGTTGTAGCTATAGTGTTGAAATGACTGATTTAGTTAAATTTCTGTTCAATGGTAACCCCAAAAATGTTAATGTTATGCGTGCCGATTCTGGGTATTGCCCATGTCCTATTGCAGGGTGACATTGGCTGGTCCAATATAACAGGAGTTGAGAATGGAATGGAATAATGTACTTTCAGCAGGGAACAGCCTGAGTCTTGACATGATGACATCGCAAAGCAATTGATGGAACAGCTGTAGTTGATTGGACCATGGGTGCTGAGTATCTGTGACAGTGACGTCCAGGAAATGTGGTGATTAACTAATAACAAACATGACTGTCTTCCTTTATAATCAAAATGGAAAATGGTGGAAATACCAGAGGAGGAGATCAAGTGCTTCCAGAGGGTGAATGAGGGATAGGTTGCATCCAGAAAAGGGAACCATTCATCTCCAGAGCAAGAGAGAGGAGAGGCAACTGGATGTACAAAGAGAGATGGGCTATTAAAACCAAAGAGAGAAGGATGTATTTGCATCCAAACAGAGAAAGAGAAGGGCAGATACCACTTTCATCAGAGCTTCCTTTGTGTTAGGTTATAACTCTAGCCAATAAAGGAATTTTGCTCTTGAACCTCATTGATCTCAATTTTGAGAGGGCTCATTAGTGCTATACTTGGGCTGAATACTACTTCTCTGTCAGACACAGCAGCTTTCATCTCTCCTTTGGCATTCAGTTCTTGTGCCTATTACTGGATCAAGAATGTGATGGGGTTAATGATAATTGCTTCTGGCCAAGTCTGAATAGAGTAGGGGAGCAGATTTTGGTGAGTAGGTGCCACTTGATTACAACAGTGATACTTCAAAAGTACTTAATTGACTTTGAATCACTTTGGAATGTTCTGGGGTTGTGAAACATGTTAGAAAGACTGCAGGTTCTTTTCTTATTTTGCCAATTTTATGTCTTCAACATTTGGATTTCCCATCAGGGAAATTAATTATTCATGTTATTTTAAAAAGAATGCAATTCAATGTATTACCACTGTGCTAAATGGATTAGGTTCAGAACAGATCTAGCAAGTCAAAACTCCTTGAGGCTCCATGAGGCACTTTGGGTCATCTGGCATATCCCTTACTGTTACCATAATATCAAACCAGTAGATCAACCCTGGTTCAAGGAAGAGCATAGGAGACCATGCCAGGAACAGCAGCAGGTATATCTAAAAATGAAGTGAAGCGGATATGAGCGTCGCTGGCTAGGCCAGCATTTGTTGCCCATTCCTAATTTCCTTTGAAAAGGTGGTGATCTGCCTTCTTGAACTGTGCAGCCTGTGCACTTTTAAGGCATGAGTTCTAGGATGACAATGAAAGAATGGTGATAATGTTCCAAGTCAGGATGGTGTGTGGCTTGGAGGGGAACTTGCAGGTGGTGGTGTTCCCATGCATCTGCTGCCCTTGTCCTTCTAGTTGGTAGAAGTTGTGGGTTTTTTTAAGGTGCTTTTGAAGGAGCCTTGTTTAGTTGCTCTTGTGCATCTTATAGATGGTACATACTGCTGCCACTATGCATCAGTGATTGAGGGAGTGAATCTTTAAGATGATGGATGGGGTGCCAATAGAGTGGCCTGCTTTGGTCCAAATATGGACAGAAGAGCTGAACTCAAGGGATGAGGTGAGATTGTCTGCCCTTGACATCAAGGCAGCATTTAACCAAATGTGGCATCAAGGGGCCTAGCAAAATTGAAGTCACTGAGAATCAGGGGGTAACCTCTCCAGCTGGTTGGGGTCATACCTAGTACAAAGGAAGATGGTTGTAGTTGTTGGATATCAAATTATCTCAGTCCTAGGACATCACTGCAGGAGATCCTCAGGATAGTGTCCTAGGCCCAACCATCTTCAGCTGCTAGCTGCTTCAACAATGACCACTTTCAACGCCCTAGCGGGTTACCATTGACCAGAAACTTAATGGCACAAGCCATGTAAATACTGTGGCTACAGGAGCATGTCTAAGGCTGTGTACTCTGTGGTGAGTAACTCACTTCCTGACTTCTGAAAGCCTGTCCACCATTCAATGTGATGGAATATTCTCCATTTACCTGTATGAATGCAGCTCCAACAACACTCAAGAAACTTGACACTGTCCAGGCCAAATCAGCCTGTTTGATCAGTACCCCATCTTCTGCATTAAACATTCACTCCCTCCACCACTGATGCACAGCAGCAGCAGTGTGTACCATCTACAGGATGCTCTGCAGCAACTCACCAAGGCTCCTTCATCAGCACCTTACAAATCCGCCACCTCTACCAACTAGAAGGCCAAAGGCAGCAGTTGCATTGAAATGCCACCACCTACAAATTCCCCTCTAAACTGCATACCATCCTGACTTGGAACTATATCAGCATTCCTTCACTGGCACTCAGTCAAAATCCTGGAACTCCCTTTCTAACAGCACAGTAGGTACCTATACCACATACGTTGCAGTGGTTCGAGAAAGCAGCTTGCCACCACATTCTCAAGGGCAATTAGTGATGAGCAACAAACTTGGCAGCAATTCTCACATCCCATGAAGGAATAAAAATATGAAATATTCAGTTCTGGGCACTGCGCCTCAGGAAGGATATATTGACTTTCGAGGCAGTACAGTACAGATTCACCAGAATGATGCTGGACTGGAAAGCTTAAATGAAAAGGATAAGTTGCAAGAATAGGGTTGCATTCCCTTAAATATAGATGATTAATAGGTGATTTAATTGAAGTGTTTAAGCTGATTAGAGAATAGATATAAACTATTTCCTCTGATGGAAGAGTCCAGAACAGGGGAGGTGGTGGGGGTGGGGGGGTAACCTAACTATTAGAACTAGGTTATTCAATGATCATATCAGGAAACATGTCTTTATACAAAGTGTAGTAGCAATCTGGAACTCTCTCTTTCCCTAAAAAGCTGTTGAGGCTAGGCATCAATTAAAAATTTCAAAACTGAAATGATAGATCTTTGCTTCGGCAAGTGTATTAGGCAAGTGTACTAATAGTTATGGGATGAGTGCAGATCAATGGAGTTAAGAAGTAGTCAGCCATGACCTAATTGAATAGAGCAGACTTGGGAGACTTTATAGACCTTTTCTGTTCCTGCATGCCTATGAAGAACAATTGTATATCTCTATTGCTTGAGTTACAAAATACATAACTACTTATTTTCACATTGGAATGTAAAACAGGCTGCCAATGAGCTCTTACCCATTTTGCCCCACTGGCCAAGATGAATCTTGCATTTTGGCATATTGCACATTTTGAAGTCTGTTATAATGAAATTAGATTTGGGGGGAGGATTTCCATAGAGTTGTCCTACTCTCCCCTCGTAACAATATCAGAAAGTTAGTTGAAGACCTGGAGAAAGTGTATTAGCAGACATTTTAAGTGACCAAGAGTACCCTATTCCCCCAGAGTTTAACATTGAATGATAGAAGCATTTGCTGATGATTGATCTGAGTATGACCAGTAGTAATCAAGTTGTTGAAAGTGTGGTACTGATGGATCTATGGAAAAGTTCTGTCCAAAGACAGAATTTATGGTTTACTGAAATCACTAAATGTATTCAAAGATTCATTGTTTGCCTGTCACCACCAATCATATCTGAGCAGTATGCTTTGAAGTATTTCTGGAGTCACTTATAATTTCCAATCATGACTCAGTAATACTGGCATTCAGTCTTGTAAGTGACTGTTCAACAACATCATGGAGAATGGATAATCAGTGTACTAACTTAATCCTTATGGAATAGCAGGATTATTTGATCTCAGTTCAAACTTATATTAATAGATGATGATGTAAAAACATCCTATAAATATAAAGAGTAAGAAATAGATGAGTTTATTCATACCAACACAAGCTCTGTGATGTCCTTCACAACCCTATCTGAAACACTGAAAAATCAAAACACAACATTATTGGTCATGTTTTCTGAAGAACAAGGGATAGCTTTTTGAAACCTAAAGATCTAGTACCTAAGATGTGGGCTTGGAATATGCGAGGACAAGTTCTGTGATTATTAAATAAAACTGAATGATCATCTGACTATGCAACCAGTTATCTCTGCTTTGCAAGTCATGATGATGAAACTGGCTAAAACTCAGATTGCTCATAAACAAATTTGCATATTTTTATAATTCTAGTCAAAGCAAATGGTTGAACGGGATCAAAATGTGTCAAAAAGTAAGGAATGATTTAAGTTAAGGTCTTTGTAACTAATAGACATGAATGCTTTGTCACCATAAATGCAATTAAATATTATTTCCAAAGCTTTAATTTATTTTTGGTGTTATTTTGAAAACTATGTTATTGGTGTTTCTAAAAATCAAAATATTGTGGATGCTTGAAATCCGAAAAAATAAGCAGCAAATACTGGAAATACCCTGCTGGTCAGGTGACAACTGTGGAGAGAGGAATAGACACCAATCTGAAATGTGGGCCTGGATTTTGCGATGGTGATGATGGCAAAACTGTTAGTGTTCATAACAACTTTGAGAGTCGGCACGCGCACAGATTAATGTGGAAATCCAAAGACTGCGGTCAGTGAGTCTATGTTCCTTCTGAAGGTGCATTGCTGAAGCATCCCCAGATTGCAATCAATGGAAAAGTTATAAATTGATGAGAACTTCCATTCTTCACTGGCCCTGAAAAGCGAATTTTGTGTTTGTGAAATATCAAATTTCTCCATTACAAGAAGAATTTCAGATATTGTTAAAACAATTATTTTTAATGTTTGTTTCTATTAACATCTTAGCTTTTATCCAAATTCAATCCTAATCATTTCTTTTTCTATCTGAAAGTTTAAGCATCTTATGATCCCTGGAGAGACTAATAACCTTTTAAAAGAGATAAATTTCTCAAGAGACCAATGGAAATAAAGCAATGGACAAGATTTCATTATTTTTAGACTTTTGCGGTAACAGAGAAACTAAAATGAACTAGATAAAACACTAATTAACCAGCATCAAACTAAAGAAATGGTAAGTTTTGCACTAAATAATTAACAAAACCAAAATGCATCTTATGAAATGCTTTTACTTTATGCCATGCTTCTAAAAGATATGTAGCATTAGAGGAACATTTACTAAGTCACTCCCAGTGGATGTTCATCTTTCTCCACCATACCTAGTTGAAACGTCTGATGTCCTTCAACAATTGTTCCACTCTACCTGAGTTTTCCCAGATACGATTATCAGTAAGACACACCTCAATGAATGCCTGCTCCCTCAAGTCATAACAGTCCTAACAATCCAGAATTCTCGACATTCCTGTAGCCCATACCTATAAATGGTTTAGCTGGCTCATTATTTCTGTTTTGCTCCCTACATATGCTGGGTGAGTATTTCCAGCATTTTCTGCATATGTTACTGATATTTTATTGGGCCATAATCCTGGAACTCCATACCTAACAAGATTGTGGGAGCACCGTCAACGCATGGACTGCAGCTGTTTAAGAAGGTATACCACCACCTTTTCAAGGGCAACTTGGGATGGGCAGTAAATCCTGGCCTTGCTAGTGACGCCCACATCCAAAGAATGAATTAAAAAGAACACAGTATTGTAATAAATCATAGCAGGCTTTTAAAAAATGTAATCTTTATGCCCTTGTAATTTACCCAGTCAGCAAGAGATCCCTGATATGTGCTTGAACTAAAAATTTATTTTTCTGGTGTCAGAAACTGACAAAGATAACGAATGGGCTAATCTCAAACTGAATGGTACAAAAATTGATTATTCACCTTCAGAAAAGGTATCAGAAAATGATGGTTTCCCAAATGCGTTTTACGAACGCTTTTCTTTAAACAACTTGCTTATCAGAAATTGATGTTTTCTATGCTATGGTAGGAAGTCTTGGTTATGCAACAGCGGAAGAAATAGTTTTGCTGAAAAGCATTCACTGTGATTGCACTGTAGCATGATATGTAAAGTATCTCAGTGTGATGACAGATGTGAAATAATGAAATTCCAGTATTTTATCCTGAATATTTAAAAAGGAAAGGTTAAATCCACTTAAAAAGGCTTCAGTCAGCTGTTTTTCCAATTAATGCTTGTTGGAGCTCTAAATGACTGCGAGGCAGGCAGTATCGATGTGGATGTGTTCTCCACCAACTTCTCAGATGGCCACTAGTACATTTTTAAAAATTCTTTTCCAAGGTGTGGGCATCACTGGATGGGCCAGCATTTGCTGCCCATCCCTAACTGACCTTGAGAAGGTGTTGGTGAGCCATCTTCATGAACCTCTGCAGTCCATCTGGTGTAGGTACTCCCACAGTGCTGTTCAGGAAGGAGTTCCAGGGTTTTGACCCAGAGACAGTGAAGGAATGGTGAAATAGTTCCAAGTCAGGATAATGTGTGGCTTGGAGGGGAATTTGCAGGTGGTGGTGTTCCCATGCATCTGCTGCCCTTGTCTTTCGAGGTTGTGGCTTTGGAAGGTGTTATCGAAGGAGCCTTGGTGAGTTGCTGCAGTGCATCTTCTAGATGGTACACAGTACTGCCATTGTGCATCAGTGATGGAGGGATTGAATGTTTAAGGTGGTGGATGGGGTGCTAATCAAATGGGTTGCTTTGTCCTGGATGGTCTTGAGTGCTGAATAAAGATGGTTAACATGGATATGTTATTTACATCTTACCATTGCGACGTATCCTCCAATCGTTTAAAAAACCAAAGGCGGAGGCGGGCGCCCTTGGCGGGCGCCTGCGATCAGCAGACCTGGGAATGGCCGGGTAATGGATCACCGAATGCAATCGGCCCCCGACTGTGATTTCACATCGGCTGGCCAATTAATGGCCAGCCAGCATGAAACATGCCATGAGAAAGGCTCAGCACTGTTGGTGGGGGTGGGAAGAGGGCAGGTGCTGGTGTCATCGCGGGTGCTGGAGAGGGCTTCCATTGAGCTTCCTGAAAGCAGACAGCTGCCCCAGGGAGCTGCAGACCTTCAAATAATGAAATAAAGGTTTAAAAAGCTGCTAAAAAAATTTCCATGCATCACATGCAAGCACCTGAAAGCATACCTCATAGAAATACTATCCCCAGATATTTATTTATATTTTATTTCCTAATGGACATTTTATCCCACCCTCAGATGAGGATTGATGAAAAATGTCAAAAGCCACCTGGCCGATTTGCCTGTCCGCCAACTGTAAGATTGGATGGGCCATGAAAAATCGCAGTCAACTGCACCGTTAATGGGCTTAGTTGCCCTCTTAATTGTTGGAGGGCATGCTTCCAACTTTTATGTGAGTCCGCCATGTGAAATATCACATGAGCGTGTGATGATGTCGGGACGCTCACCCGACATCATCTTGTACTGTTTCATGCCCAATCGAGGTGTAAAATTCTGCCCCTAGTTTTTTTGTGTTTTATGATGACATCCGTTGGTCATCTCGTTAACATGGGCAGGCAGGCATGAAAGTCACTTCATGAGCATCTCTGGTACCTGTCTATCCAATGCCTACATACATTCCATCGCTGCTCCTGTGAACAAGGCAACCAATCTGGGTTTTTTTTCCTAAAATGAATTTTTTTATTCTTTGGGTATCTAAGATGATTGGGGCATTCATTGTGCCTCCACCACAAGGTGGAAAATATCGCCGTCTGACCAATGTATGCACATTGAAACTATATAGTTTTATGTGGATAAAATAATCTACAAAAGAAATATGACATGACAAGGTTTAGAGAATACAGTACTTAGAAAATAATATAGTTAATGAGGTACTTTTGAAGTATGGTCACAGTTTTAGTCTAGGAAACGTGCACAACAAGGGCACACAAATAAAGAGTAAGCTATTGAATGAATTAAACAAAGTGACTGCCTTTACCATCAAACATAGTTTACTTATTTGCATAGTTACTTTCCTAAAGATAAGTTAACTAGTTTTACCCTTGGGCGCCTGCGATCGGCGGGCCCAGGGGCAGTCAGGAAACAGGCCGCTGAGTGATCGGCCCCTGACCGCGATTTCACGGCTGATGTGATTGATTGAAAGTTATGTGTCAGTCATGACACCAGAGAAAAGTCCTCTATTCTCTTTGAGATAGTGCCATTGGATCTTCTACATTTACCTGACACAAGGCTTTGGTCTAGCATCACGTCTGAAAGATAGCAACTCTGCAAACGCACAGCTCTATCAGTACAGCAGTGGAATGTCAGCCTAGATTTTTGTGCTCGGGTCTCTAGAGTGGAACACGAACACATAGCCACCTAACTCAGTAACAGTTGACACGAAGCTGGAATCAGTGTTTAGCTCGAAGTGTACCTGGCCTGGACCCTATCTGCGGACCTCACATGCCCTTCTGCATTGTAACACTGTGTTACAACTTTATACTTGTTTAGATAGTACATGATAGTAATGACGTAGTAACACAGAAAGATTTTAGGGGCTCTTGCCATAAATGAAATGCTGTGTGCCGAAAATTACTATCACATTCCTGCTGTCACTGTGACAACCTTAATCTTCCCCCAGGCCTAAATCTGGGCAGGTGACTGTCAGCCTGAGCTAGACGGTCAGCCCATTTAATACGGAGATTGTGGAGCTATGATGTACATTGATATCCTAGGATTGCCGTTTTAGAATAGTGTTTGATAGAGTGTGTGTTCTACAGTATAAGCTGGTGTTCCACCTGAAGAGAATCCCTCAGATAAGTTTTAGGTGAAGAGAATAGAAGGACTCCTCAATGCTCCACAAAACTAGCCAAGGCTGTCCTAGCTGGCAAGATGCCTTGGTGCACTTATTAAAGAGACCCGGCCTTTAAAATGACCTGAACTTCCCAAAGTCTGCACTGGGAGAAAATCTATCCTAGGGAGCATAATAATTATAATACCTAGAGAGTGGACAGAAGGAACTGAGGTGCAACTCCTGGAGAATGTCAGGGCCATGACATTAACAATCCATTATAAAGAGTGTAAGAGCTGCTGTCAAATGTTTGACTGAAACATGAAGCAATTCCACAGGTGCGCCATGTCATCTTCCATTATGTTATGAACTTTCAGTCAATACTTTTAAAATTGGACACAAACAGGTTATTAAAATGGCTGCTGCAAATCATGAGATCTTTGGGAATTTTGAACTCCATGCAGTCCTGAGTCTCAAGCAAATACTTAATCAAATATGGACATTCACAGTCATCCAGGGAATTCACACATCCCTTTGTTTAAGGATTGAAGTCGGCTGCACGCCCAAACTGTCAACGGCCTATTAAGGCCATTTAAAAACTAATTAAAAGGATTAACAGAGCTGCCCGTCCAACCTTAAGGTTGGCGGGCAGGTAAAGAGCCCAGGCGGCCTTCGCATTTATCATAAAACCTCATCCATGGGTGGGAAGAGGTTTCATGAAGGATTTATAAATCAAATACATTTTTAAATTAAAAATTCATTGACATGTCCCAGCTTATGTGACACCGTCACATGAGGGGACATGTCTGAATTTTTTCTTTATTTTAATTTTTCATAATGAAATTAAACTCCCTAAGGTAGCTCCATGCCTCAGGGAGATTTCTACGCTCTTTTGCATGCATGCGCGAAAGTGCTCAGGCCCCAACTCAGCCTCCTTTCCCCACCTGCACAGGGAGCGCTCAGTGTTTCTGGGTACACGTCATGCTGCCCCCCCCTCCCCCCTCCTCCTCCGATGGGGAGAAAATTCTCCCCCTAGAATTTTTACTACAACAACCTTGCAGCTTACTATAAATCCTTCACTTTGGAAGATCTTTACGCAACTTTAAAGCATCAGATTATCTAAGAAACTACAGGCTTGCCATGAAAGAGGCTGAGATAATTGTAAATAGTAACTGTATTGTTTTACCTTCATCTGTATCGAATCTTTATGTGTGTAAGAAGAGTGAGTCAGGCATCACATTGAAAAATTATCACACACTTATTTAATCTTTATTTTAAAATTTACAAAAAGCTTGCTGCTGGAATTATTTAAATAGCACACTTACTTTGAGGGTAAGAACACACACATTCCTTACATACAAACATACTGACTATGGGCAGGAAAAAAAGAAACACATAAATCCTGTCCATAACAACTAGGAATTTTTAATTCCCACAAATCATGTTATTGAAGATATATGGAAGACTGTTTCATCAAAAAATCCCATCACTTATTCTGCTGTGTAAGAGATAAATTTTAAAGTTTTAAGGAGAGACAACCTAATTTCCTTGTTGACAGGTTCTATTTTTTAAGCATAATCTTTCTGGCTTGTTCTGTCTTACTTCCTTTGTTTATTATTCTATCTAAATGAATCTATTTGTTTAGCGCTGTACACATTGGTCTGGCAGTGTGGTTGTTTCCACCTTTGGAAGAAGGCAGGAGAATGTGGTGGAATATCCACTTATACCACCATTAAGGAGTAATTGTTCACCCTTTGGCATGCAATACCAATAAGAGGATATATGAGCGCAGAGGCTTTGATTCCCAGGAGAGTAACACTTCTTTTGTTATGAGCAAAAGCGATAGAGGGTTGGGAGAAAGTCTGAAGTGTATCAATAATATCATATCCTGAGCTATGTTATCAAAATTGTTGCTATTAACCAAGAGTAATTACAGCAGATAATACTACAACAGCAGCAGCTCCTTAATCCCAGGCACACAGAACTGAATTAACTTCGCTGGGAACAAAATAACTTTCAAATGTTTATACAGCACATCTGTTCTGCTGACAAGATAGAACAGCCACAGATCGTTCAAACTGAAGACACTGACTACTAGGAAACACGACCTCAACAATCTAATTTAAAAACTATTAGCCTGACACTCATTAAAGGAGTCCTGCTATTAGCCACATTGTACATTCACAGTACAAACTGTGCAGCAACCATAATACTGTGCAGTTTAAATTTTCCAATTGGCCAGATGTCTGACAGAAAGTGTGCAAGAAGATCACAAAATACCAATGGGCGAGGAAGGGCATTAAACCGCCTTAATGTACCAATCCAGGAAGGCCCTAAAATCCTTCCATTGCTGCATCTAATTGTTTCTTAAATGAACATAGGAATTTTGCTTCCATCACTATATTGTTAAGTCCATTTAAAGTACATGTTTATCACTCTGTGTGAAGAAAACTTCCTGATACAAATCTTGGAAGTCTCATAACATATGAGGAGGGTAGCAATAGACTTCACAAGAACATAGACAGACTGATGGAATGGATGGACAAGTGGCAGATAAATTTAATGCAGAGAAGTGTGAAATGATACTTTTAGGTAGGAAGAATGAGGTGAGGCAATACAAAATAAAATGTACAATTCTAAAGGGGGCTCAGGAGTAGAGGGGCCTGGGGGTATACGTACCTAAGTCATTGAAGGTGGCAGGGCAGGTTGAGAGAGCAGTGAATAAAGCATACAGGATCCTGGGCTTTATAAATAGGGGCAAAGAGTACAAAAGTAAAGGAAGTTATGATCAACCTGTACAAAACACTGTTTTGGCCTTGACCAGGATATTGTGTTCAGTTCTAGGCACTACATTTTAGGAAGGATGTGAAGGCATTAGAGATGGTGCAGGGAAGATTCATGAGAATGATTCCAGAGATGAGGAACTTCAGTTACATAGACAGATTGGAGAAACTGGGGCTCTTCTCATTGGAGAAGAACAGGTTGAGACGAGATTTGATAGAGGCGTTCAAAATGATGAGGGGTCTGGACAAGAGTAGATGGAGAAAACAAACTGTTCCCATTGGTGGCAGGATTGAGAACCAGAGGACACTGATATAAGGTGATTGACAAATGAAGCAACGGCAACATGAGGAAAAGCTTTTTTCAAGCAGTGAGTGGCTAGAATCTGCAATGCACTGCCTGAGAGTGTGGTGCAGGCAGATTCAATCATGACTTTCAAAAGATTATCTGAAAGGAAAAAAAAAGCAGGGCCTCAGTTTAATATAAAAGTAGTATTCTGGATTTACTTTCCCATTCCCTTCACTAGCTTTTATATCTCAACTCAGGTTCTTCCATTTAAGGCCGAAGACTACAGGGTTCTCCAATCTTTCTTCATAACTAAAATCCTTAATATTAGGCTTCAGCCTTGAGAAAGGCTACAATTATTCTTGATTTACAAAATCTTCTTTAGTTGCCAGCTCATTGTCAAGGCTTACCCCTGACTAATGGATGCTTCGGCAAGGAGTCAAATGTTACCTGTTGAATCACAGTAGAGGTGAGTCAACAAGGAGGGAAGAAGAGAAAATTTCAGAATAAAAGTACATAAAACCTCCTGTAATACATCTGATTAATTGCTATTTATTTATCTTAGGATACCAGTAAACTGGAATAAGTCTGATGCTGCTTTGTTTCTTGCTTTGCATAAACATAAAGATCTGTCAGCTATCATTGTTATATACGTAGGTTTTAAAATTAAACTGTTGCTTGGATGCTGTGGATACCTGTAGCACAAAGATCTGACTTCAGCTAATTTATATAATTTTGTAGCTCTCCTGGCAGAAGTGCAAAGAAGAGGAAGCAAATTATGATAACCCACAACTGAGAATAGATAAAAACAATGACAAGAGAATGCTCAATGTATTATGTAATGTTTACATCAATGCTTTATTTAAGCAAATTCCTATTGTACAGTTTTGTGCAACTATTTTCTTGATTTCAGCATTCCATAACTAAACAAATGGAGACTTGCTTTGGGATTCTCACTGATTTTAAAGTAAATGTACCTATGGACGTGTACATGTCTTAATTCCATTCACTCTCATAAAAATTTCAATGGGTGATCTGAGTAGCAAGATAGGCTGCTAATTAGGATAACATAGATTCAGCCTTGAGGACAGAAAATGCAATTATTTACATGAGGAGCTTTTGTAATATTTGGTACATGCCATTGAAACAATAGTGCAAGAGGTCGAGATAAAATTAACTATTCCCCAATTTCAAGAAGGATGATAAAAATACATTGGGCCAAGTCTTCCAGGGAGTGGCAGTCACTGTTGGATTGCAACACTGCTCCTATTTTCTTACCCAATGCCGAAGCTCCACATTTTTGCCCCAGAATTCCGAATTGGGCCTCTTCAGAATTGCAGAGCATTCCTGTTCTGGGAGTCCTTCCTGGTAGTGCTGGAGCATTGGGGGAATCCAATGCCTCCTTTTTCTATGGCAATAGTTTCCATATTCTGTTAAGTCTCATTCACTAACGCAGTGAAAAGTTTTGGGACATTTAAATAGCTCTTCAGTGTGTTAGTGAATGAATGTGAGTGAGGTATGTGGGTAATGTGGGTAGGGTGGCAGGATGGGTAGGGTGGCAGGGTGGTGAGGTTGGGTCAGGTTGGGTCGGGGGCAGTTGGAGGGTTTGGGGTTGTCAGAGGGTTGGGTGGAGTCAGAGGTTTGGGGGGGGAGTTGGAGACTTTTTCGGAAGGTCCTGGGGAGCTGTGGAATTGCCCACGAGAAGTTGAAACTTCCAGGGCAATTCCCATGGAGTTCTTGGGGGTCCCCTAGCACATCTTCTGGGATACATCTGCTCTCTGATCATCCGGAGACCGGAAGAACTGAGCCGTTATATTAAAAATTAATATAAAATGTTTAAAAGTTTCCATTTTGGGGGCATGTTAATTTGGGGTGGGCTGGGGTGAAATGAGAAATATTCCTTTGACTCCTTCAGTGATCAAATGTAGTCCAGAATACCACTCTGGTTTTGTTTACTTACTTACTTCTGTTACGTGGATAAATTAACAAATTTGGGACTGCTTTCCTTGGAGGGAGAAGGCTGAGAAGGGATTTGATGGAGGTATTCGAAATCATGAGGGTTCTGGACAGACCAGATAGGGAAAAACTGTTGCCACTCAGGAGAGGATCTAGAACAAGAGGGCACAAATTTAAGGTCATTGGCAAAAGAAGCAATGGCAACATGAGGAGAGACTTCTTCATGCAGTGAGTGGTTGGGACTTGGAATGCGTTGCCTGAGAGTATGTAGAGGCAGTTTCAATCAAGGTATTCAAGAGGAAATTGTATTGTTATTTGAAAAGGAAGAATGTGCATCCTTATGGGGAGAAGGTGTGGGAATGGCACAAGGTGAATTGCTCACTCAGAGAGCTGGTGCATACATGGTGGGCCAAATGGCCGCCTTCTGTTCTGTAACAATTTGCTGATTCTGTGGTCTTGATTAATACCAAACAGCATCGACCTCTGGTACGAAGTGATGTTACCTTAACTAGAACAGCTAGAATTAAGCAAATCAGCATTCACCACATGAGCTGACAATCTGTCCCATTAGTCCACTATTCCTTAGGAAGAGAACTACCACATGAGATTCAACCTCGGTTCTTGCCTAATGTTGTGTATGTGCTGTGTATGTATGTTTACAATTTTATATCTCATCTCTCTCTTTGTTTCTGTTAATTGAAGTTCTTGTGCACGTCTCTTTCTTACAATCTCATTTCCTTTTTCGCTCTGAAGAAATAATTTCTGCATCTCTTAAGACCACTTTTGCAGCCTGAGTTCAGGCTTGAATGCTTATCTGTTTATACAAAGTCAGCCAGCAGTGTCGTGAGTTAACTGCTCGCAATTTGTAGGGTCAGATCACTTGCATAATTATTCTTAGCTGCCTGTGCAGTCTTGGCATTGTGCAGCGAGCTGCACTCATTGGAAGGATCAGAAAAATCACTGGTTAGATGAAATTTAAACAGAAGAGGGCAATTAACGATAAACAGTAATTTGGAGGGAAGCAAAGATTTATAAAACCTTTGCAAAGGCTTATAACATATTTCAACTCTTTGGCTTGCTTTGCTACAGCTGAAGCAAAAGAAGAAAAATAGAATTTTAGCAAAGAAAGTGAAATTAAAGAAACATTTAACATGTTATCAGACAATAACTGAGGTGTGAAGCAAGCAAACCCTGGCCCATGATTGGCAATTTATGACACTAAAATGCCATTATGGTTCGATAATATAGGGTGAGAGGATACTTGTGTGGGGCATTAAGCACCAGCATAGGATAGTTGGACTGAATGGCCTGTTTCTATGCTGTAATTTCTCTATTATTTCAAAGGCAGAGATGTTGATGCATGAGATATTGTGGTATGAGAAGACCTGTCCTGTTTGACATCCAGAGCACCCTTCCCACAGTGTTGCAGTATACCATCCTGGTGAGTGCTGGTGGCCAGACTGAACACTATTATTATTTTGTAGGACCTAAAGGAACGTGGCCAGGTAAGAACCAAATGCCACCAGATTGCTTGCCAAAAAATGTTACTTGCCACTTGCCCAACTACCAGGCCTTGGGAAGTTGAGGCCAGGTTATGGGTTGGTGAGGTGGGGGGTGGTGAGGAGGAGTCAGGAGAGACAGACTAAGGACAGTGATTGCAGGGGTAGAGGGGAGGTAAAACGCAGGCTAGGTGCCTGCATGTTAGTGTGGCAAGGAGGGGAAAATGGAGCTCAGGAATGGGAGAAAGTGAGATCAGGGGCTGGGTTGGGGCCAGGATTGGCAACGATTTGGGTGGACCAATGGCAATGGTGGGGGTGGGGGAATCAGCAATGAGTGCACAGGGGATATCAGTTTTGATGAGTTCTTTTAATGTGGGGTTAGGAGGAGCACTCCCAAATTTCTGGCATGTGATTTTGGTAGATAAGGCTCTATGCTAATAGCATGGATTCATGAAATCTTCCCTGGCATGTGAGAAGATGACAAGTTAACAACACAGCCATGATCTGGAGAAAGGTGGAGTGAAGGAGATGCACCTAAGTAGTTGTGGTGTGGTCTATGGTACTAGACATTTGGTTAATGACATGTCAGAGCAATACACCTCAGATGCAGAAGACCTCTCTTGATGATTCCTTTTCATTTGCTTCTCTTGCTCAAGCTCTTTGCAGGCAATAGAATTCCAGAGGGCTGCCCATGGCATCACTTCAAAATGAGGTTTAAGCTCCCGGTAACATTATGAAAGTTAATATAGACGATCGAGCCAGGTTGCATTCCAAATGTGTTGCCTTTCAACCTGTTCCACGTTTACTGTTGGAAATCTGGAGAGTGGGGTGGTGGGTTTGGGGTGTGGAAGGAGAGACAGACTGGAAGCTGAGAGTTGTTATAATGGATGTCAGGGGTGGGATTAGGCAAGACTTGGAAACAATAGCGATGCTGGGTGGCTAGGATCAGAATCGTAGCTGAACCTGATCCTGTCTTCACAGATACATTTTCCAGAATTAATCGTTGTTGTTTGAAATGAGGAAGAACACACGGAATATATCAAAATCTTGAAGTTAGTGAGATGGTCAGACAGGAGCTCACAAAATGGGGTGAGTGCAATGCTAAGTTTTGGCATTGTAACTGTCAGCCTGGTTATGATGTTTATAAGATGGAAATGCAAGGGTAAGGTGGGAGGCAAAAGCATTTTCATTACTGTTTCATTTTCCAGCTGTACATTGCCAATTGTAATACATTGACCATTAATATTTTTACAACTTGAGAATCCCATATTATTTTCTCACCTGAAATAAATCATAGTTTAAGCTTTAGTTATGTCATGGTAGTTTAAAATGGTTTAGCATTTTTTCCCCAGCCTCAAATGAATGCAATTATCAGTTGGGTTGGACCACAGATGGTAAAAGCCCATTGAAATCTGTTTCATGAAATAGGCTTGTTTTCATGCTGAATTTTTCAGGCAATCTCAGTTTTTTCAACAGCCAGGAACAAAATGTGCTGAGAGCTTCACTGTGATAGCATCTGGGGAACAGTTTGAACTGCAGCAGATTGAACTTTCTGTAATTTTCATGTGTTCCAATATGATTTTTCAGCTTTCAAAATTTAGTAGGACAAGTGCAATAGCTGGGGTTTAGATTACAAATCAAATGAGTTTGCATTGTGGCTGTAAAACCTGCCTCATGTGCAGTACTTTGTAAAGCCCTGGCCGCCAAATTATTAGAAGAATAGAGTTGCATAGAGGTAGCAGATGATTCCAGGATCAAAAGTTTGAGTTATAAGGAACATTTAGGGGAGTTGGACTTGTTTGCTTTTTGAAGATAAGGCTTGGAAGTGATCTAATGGATATGTTTTAGAACATAAACAGAACAGAATTGGTCCCAGAAAATTCCTGATTACGAATGGCTCTAACTGAACTGTTGGATTACAATAGCAGGGGCAGATTACCATTGTTTTATTTGGAGATACAATCTATGACTGGCCCTTCTTGGGACAATAGCTGCCGGAGACAAAAAATACACTTAAATTCTACGTAATTTGAAGGGCAAAGGCTTGAGAGAGTCATGTTTTCTGGCTTTTTAGTCTAGTTTCCTGGAGACACTGCATTGGAGCTTTCAAGACCATTTGATTTGGCATCCACTAGCCATCTTGAACCTACTCCCAGTACTGGCTCTCAGGTTGGACCCAGATGCAGCACCAGATTAGGTAACAGAAAAGTGTTTCTTGGCACCAAGGGAAAGCACAAGGATTTGAAGTAGATTTGATTACTTAGTGTTGAACAAATATGAGATTTCACTTTGATTTATCTCTGTTGCTTGAAGAGAAGCAGTTCTGGTTTCAATGAGGTGATATTTGTTGATTGTGAGGTTAGGGATCAGAAAGTCAGACGTTTAGGTAGAAAAAGCTTGGATTGACAAAAGTGCTGGAGAGATGTAGTGATGGACAGTTTCAAAGCGTACTGCTTGAATCAAGTGTGAAACTATGATTAATTATCCACCTATTTCCCCTGCAAATGTCAAGGAAGAACCTTCCGATAAGTGACCTCCGTCAAATTATATTCCAGGTTCCTCAGCATACTCCACGTCCAGTGTTCATCAGCCCCTAGTTTTATATTTCCCCAATCCATTCTGTATTGTGAAGTTGTGAAAGACACAGCAAGTAATCACAATATGATTGTCCTGCTTAGGAGGACACTGAAGTGTCTCTCAAATTATATTAAGGGGAGCTTAATTTTCAACCTCAGTAGTAGACTCAATGTCCACTCCACCCAAAGCAAAAATTTTATCCAAATGAAAATATGGCATAGGCCTGGCATAAACTGTGCCTGAAAATTTGAATTTCAAGATAGAGGGGAGACCAGTCGTGCTCTTTCAGTTGATCGTGAGCTTTCAGCCCTTGGTTACTTAATACAACTTTGAAGTCATGGAGGTGTATTTACTGCTTGTGGGAGCATAAGCACGTATGATTTTGCAGGGAGTCAGATTATGTTATAAAAGTTGTGTGGTAATCTGAGGAGTAATACACCTTTAAGAGACTGTGAGCAGATTGGCCACGTGACTACAAGACCCAATAGCTGTGTAGAGGGCTACCATGTAAATGTTAGTCTAGAGTAGCATACATGTTAATGTTCTGCTGTTTGTGTAAATAAATAGTATGCGCTTCATTTCACATCGGTCTCTGCATCTGCAGTATATTGTAATCGACTCGCCTGCCAACAGATAAGTATGCAACTGGTTCCTGAGCAAAGCGGAGCCATAGTAAAACATAGCAAGTTGCATATTTCTCAATTTGAAAGAAGTGACCATGGACCAGATTTTACTGTAGCAGGGCATCTAACAGTACCAGCTATCCATTCGACTATCTTCACTAGACTTGTCATCGCATCCTTCAGCACAAAACATTTAGTCCACAAAGTTGTTGAAGCTGAGTATGTAGAAGTGAGGCATCTGGGACCTGAGTGAACAGGGCAACCACCAGGGTATCTCTTTCACCGATGAGATTTGGGGATTGGGGGATAAACATCTGAAGGACTGGCAGGAGGGTGAATTAAAGGGGATAAATTTAAAAGTTAAATCAGATACAGAAAGAGAAATAAAGAGAGCAAGGCAGATTGGATTAAGAATGAGAGAAACAAAGAGACCAAAATGAAAGGAAGGTAAAAAAAAACAATTTAAATTTTAAAAATCTCTTGTAAAAAGAAATGAGAGTCCATGCTTGTAATAGTTTATTTTTGGTGCCAAAAAGATTGCTAATAATTAGTAATCATCGCATTGTTGAAAGGGTGCTTACAAATATAATTACTAGCTCTAAATGTATGCAATGGGTTTAGTTTATATCTATCGCGTAAATATAGCATTTGAAAAATGCTGCAAGCAACAAAATGCCATTTTCAGGAAGCTAACAGCAGAGTGGATCATTTTGGACAGCAACTTTTGGAAATTCGTATTTAACTTCTTATCTGCTTTACAGTTTATACATCAGCAACAATGTTATTTTGACACTAAAATCTGGGCCATTAAGGTGAGGTCCTATTAATCATTTTGAATTGAGTAATACTAGGAGCTGGGCATGAGTTTGAATGATTGCTGAAAATCCTGTCACTTTCAAAGGAGTGTGGAATGCCCTGGAAGCATTTCCTTGAAACAAGCTGCATCAAAATTTGTCATAATTTAGACAAAAAGATTAAACTCTCATTCTTTGTTTTGAAAAGTTTAATTGTTACAAGGGAGATCAGTTTTCACTGCCTCTACATTGTATTGTGTTAGTGATATAACTGTACAATGTATAGAATAGAGATCATTGGGTGAAATTTAGCCCAGGCAACAAGGGTCTCACCCCATCTCCCAGCTAGAGAGCCGACGAGGCCTGTGCCACCTCCTTTGGGAAAGCCCCACCATATTAAGTACCAGTCAGGCACTTAAGTGGCCAGTGGTGGGCCTTCCCTGGATCAAGGACACAGTGGGCAGGCTCCCTTACCCCGAGAGCTGCCAGGCCCTCAGAGGCCAGAAGCTGCTCATTGCCAGCAGAATCAGCGGGACTGGTGGCAGCTGCTGGCAATGCACCCACCAGAATTCCAGGATCAGTGAGAGACATAGGCCACAGGTGAGTAAAGGAAGGATGGGGGTCGTGGGGAGGGGTTGTTGGCTGAGGGAGGGAAGGAAGTTGGAAGAAAGGACAAAGGGGGTTGCCTCTCCAAGTGCCTTCTCTATCCTGGTTTTGGATCCCTTGCTGACAGCCAGAGATGCCTGCTCATGGAAGCACGCAAGCAAACCTTGACAGGGTCTTGTGTGGATCTCTGCATGGCGAATCCCTCGCGTGCCACTGGCTGAACACTAGTAGCAGTAGGATGAGGCCCTTAAATCAGCATTAATTTTCCATTTAAGGGCCTCACTTGGTGTCAGTGCAGTAAAACCGTCCATGAGCCTTCCCACCCCGGCCTTAATCAGGGTAGACGTGGGAAGGTGATGGACGCCTACCTGGCACCGGCCCGCCTGATTAAATGCAGCCCAGCCTCCAAACTCGTCTTGAGGGAGGGGATTAAAACTGCTCATTGTCTTTCAGGCATAGCTGGCTTGAACCACTTCTATTGTCAGTGTCTAACTTGTATGTGTTTGTAAGAAGTGTGGCGAAAATAATTCGTCACTGAACCGTAAAGAATACACCAAGCGCGATGGGAATAACTGACTATATACAGTATAGTTAGGTTAACTACAATGACTTCCATTTATATAATCCCCTTAACATATAAAATATCTAAAGGTACTTCACAGAAGCGTGACATAAAAATGAATGGTGAGCCAAAGAATGAGTTATTAAGAGGTGTGAATGAAAGCTCAGTCAAAGTTTCAAGTTAGGTCTTAAAAGAGGAGACAGTTCGAAATGTAGAAGTGTTTAGGGAGAGAATTAAAAAGCAATTGCCATGTGCTAAAGACATGACAGCTGACAGTGTTCAAAGGGAGGAGGGGATACACAAGATCAAGAGTCAAAAGAACAGAAAGTTTAGGGGTGATGTAAGGCTGGGGGAGATTACCGAGATAGGGAGGCTTGAGGCCATAAAGTGGTTTAGACATTAAGGGGGTGGGATTTTCTGGCCCTACTTGCTGCTGAGATCGCCTGGTCCCGCTGAAAGTCAATGGACTTTAGGCTGGGCCATCGAATCTCCCGCGGTGGGTCCCACCACGACCGGAAAATCTTGGCCTAGGGCGTGGATTTTAAATTTGAGAGTATTGTTGGACCAGGGGAGACATAAATATTAGTGAGGACTGGAGGTGAACAGGACCTGGTGCAAGATAAGTAGCAGGGCTTTGGCCGAGTTGAAGTTTCCAGAAATGGTGGGGCAATGGCAACCAGGAAGACACTCTCGGTGATAAATCATGAAAGCAATTGTCATAAGACAAAAAGGCCAAAATTCTCAATGAAATTACTTAGGTTGGAAATTACAGGAAAATGGTAACCATTTGAAATTGTTAGCTGGCAAGTGCATGAAAAGAGTGATAACGGTGAAGAACATAGAGTGAAAAACGCCCGCTGTCTCATCAAGCTGCTGCTTCTGCAGACCATGCACATTTCTACCCTGTAGTGGTCTGTAACACACTAGTTTAGTCTCTCCAAAGAATACTTTCCACAAATATTCCTTAATTCCCAGTGGCGACCATTGTAACTGCAGTACACTTATCCATCCCTAAATCTTCATTATTCATCCCCAATGTTCTCAATGTCCTCAGTTGATGCTGTCCTTTGCTAGCTCTAGCAGCATAGGAATCATCATGCCTTTGGAGCATTTTAATCTTATTAGTCTATAATTATTTATGTAACCTTCAGTACCAATTCTAAGTCGGGTAAGATGTGCTCTGATCATGAAAACAAGGAGAATATTTGTTATGCCTACTTTCTCCTATGATATAAAAGCATTCTAGAAAATGAGAGTTAATTTTAGCAAAATTATAACGTCAGAAGAAATCTTCCTGCTAGGTTTAATGACAGCACACAGTGATCAGATAAAAGCTTCCTCCCAGACATTTTACAAAGGAATTGGTTGGCATAGCTGTGGTGAGAAACTGCAAGATGAAGGTGACCTGCACAAGGCTAAAAGCGGCAGTTAAAGACAATATATATACCTTATCAAATTTATATAAATCATGGGTAAAAGCTAAACATACACGTTTTGAGCTTCAGATGCTGTTTTCTCGTCAATACAACAATGTACTTAGATATCTATTTTTCCAATCTACATTTCGGTGTTAAGATTTTTAGTACTTCAATAAGTAGATTATTTACGTCTGTGCACACTTGGCTCATTATAAAACACCAATATTCCAATGACAAGTTTATATAGCTGTTAGTATTATAAATGTGGGCATAGGAATTTATAATGGTAACATAATAAGGACAGAAAATATATCTTTAAAATGGGGACTAAATTACAACTGGATACTCAGGTTCACTTATTCCCTGACCCCTAATCTCACTTCACCTGAAGACTTGGTCTTGATTCCCTATATGCACTGCTGCTGGAGAATAACTAATTTATTATTAAAATCATTATACCTGTCATAACTTCTACTGAAAAGGACTAAGCAAATACTTCAGAGGTTTTGGCACTGTCTGGGCCACCTGTGATTTTAATTTAAAATTGTGCTGTGGTGCAAAGAATGTCATTGAACCATGAATTTCACATTTCAATTATCCCATTCCTACCGAAAGCGGGCAGCTCAATACTGCCAGAATTCTGGCAGTTAAAATGGTGGGGATGGAAATGTTGCAGGAATACAGCACTTCCATCTGGCTGCAATTTAAGCCCTCCCTACCCACACCCGTTCCATCAGAGTGGACTGGTTTAAAACCTGGATTCTTGTGTGCTGTCCATGGAGGAAGAGTCAACATGTGTGCAGAGGAGGGTTCCATTCCCTTTGCATTTATTTTGAAGACCAAAAACATCTTCTGGTTCTGCTTCCCAGCCCACTAAACTTGAGTGAGTTGACTTGCTCCATCACCTCTGTCAGGAGGCTTGCACTGCTGCCTTTGCAGGATGATGTCTATCTGTCCCTGAAAGAACCATCCTCCTTTGCTACATTTCCTGCAACAGCTCTTCATCACTGAAATGAGTTGGGTTTACCTAAATTGCTCCTCGCAGCTATTCTTCCAGAAGGTAAATTGTGATTCGTCCTGAAGAAAGGGGCTCTCACCCTTAAGGTCAAAAAGTATTCCCTAAATACTACTGCTGGCTCAATTTAGTGACTGTTAGCTGTTCAGCTTATAGACCTGATGTGCTGTACATAGTTTCCATGTGCAGAAAGCCTAGGAAATAAAGTGATGGTATTTATATTGCAACATTGGAAAATGCTCACTTTGTGCTACCAACATAATGCATCCATGTCAATCCCTGTGATCGCAAAATGGGGCTTGTTTAGAAAGAATGCATTGGAAACTGGGTGAAGGGTTGGGGAGAAAGACAGAAAATAAATTGGGAAAATGAGGAAGCAAGTAAGATAAAGAAAAGAGAGGAGGAAAATTGAGAACAATAATGCAATACGGATTGTTTAGAATTAGCTACTCTATTGTAGTATGTAATAATATTGATTGATAACATTCAGTGTCAGATTACTTGCTTTAAGCCAATTCAGGTTCACTGCAAGCCACAAAAGGGTTATGTATAATGTAGATTGAACTGAGCTATCACATCAGCTCTGCAAATTTCCAAAGGACAAATAACAAGGTCAAATTATTTTCTAGTTTTCGGAAGCAGAAGAAAGAAATGTCCTGTTTTGTGAGCATGAACAGTCCTTCTATTTGCTGTGCAATTAAAGAATGGCCTGAATCGCCCATGGAACAGGAATCATCATTGGATTGTCACTCTACTCAAACTCTTCTACACCTCGGCACTGCTCCACATTTCTTGCTGGGTCTTCCTAGCATGGCTTCTTCAGAGATGAGGAGTGCAATGTCCCTCCAAGAACTCCATCAGAGCGCTGTAGTGTCAGGAGTGGGGATGGGGTGGGGGGGAGGGGGGGGCGGCGACATGGGCAGGGTGGTGGTGGGATTGAAGACAAGACACACATTCTTCTTAAGGCACTAGATGCCATACGGTAAGTTTGAATGTCCGGTTTGAATGTTAGTGGATGGGCGAATGGATGAATGTTGGTGAATGGGTGAGTGGATGAATGAGTGAATGGGTAGAGTGGTAATGTGGGTGAGGTGACAGGTGGGGCTAGTCGTGTTGGGTCAGGAGGGATAGTCAGGTTAGGTCTGGGGGTTAGTCAGCTGGTGGGGGTAGTTGGCTCTGGTTGGAGGGTAGTGTGGTCGGAAGGGGTAGTCAGGTGGTCGCGGGGGTGGAAGTTGGGTTGGGCCAAGGGTAGTCATGGGGTCAGGAGTATAGATGTTGGGATCAGTGTGTGAGTGATTCGGGGGTCAGTTCTATAGTGTCCTAGGAGTTAGAATTGGATTTTTCTGTCTAACATTTCCTGGGTAATTAGTTATTCAGGTAAGGCCCACAGAACTGTTAGAAATCTCCACCCCTAATCAGATTCAGAAAGGAAGGTCCCAGGGAGCAGAAAAATTGCCCATCTAACATTCAAACTCCTGGCATGCTGACCTCCGTGGGGTCCCGACGTGTACCTTGGGTCATACGGTCTCCAACTGTTGTAATATGGGTTCTTTAGATGTTTCGAGATCTTTAGATTTCTGTATTTAAACATGAATTATTTATTGTTAGTTTTAACTATTTACAGATCCCAGGTTACCGTCATGCATGGTGCTGTTACCTCCATGCAGGCTGGTTCCAGAGAGTGTTCTCAATTTATTACCATGTAGCTTTATGCATCATTCCGTGGGCAGTACTATTCTCAAGTCCCAAGTTAACCCTTGCTCTGCCGAGCACCTTTACATTCTGGCATGCAGGCACATACAACATCCCCCTTCTCCAAAGAAAACTTTCCTCCATCCTGACAGAGTATAACAATACAATCTTTATTGGCTATACCTTCTCCCCCAGCTCAAGTCTCTGATTTTATAAATTTAAATGGTCTTGAGGCTTGACAGTTCTTACACAACTTGGTCTGTCATGTGTGGAGGAATGGTAGCAGTACTCTGTTTCAGGTATTTGACTATCTCCATTTGATTCACTTTTTGCGCTCTTTTGATGTGTGTTTCTCTTTATTAACAACTCATCTGCTTTTCTCAGAGACTGTGGGTTTGTCCCGTTCTTACCGAGGGGGATGTGCACTCCGTTCATTCCTAGAGTGGACTCAAATTTTCTTTTTCTGTGATGTGCACCATGCTCTTGTTGGGTATAGATTTTTCACAGATGCAACCTTCATTTTCACTTGTTAGGCTGAAATTGTGAAACATTTGTTTACTGTTTTATTTTCAAATCATTTTGCAAGCTTATGAATCCTTTCATTCAGCTCAGCTTTTCCTTCTAGTGCTTTGCACTTCAGGTTTGGGATTTACATTTTGTGATCCTGTTTCTGACTTTTCCTTCTCTGTCTGCAACAGAACGTGTCCTTGATTTTGGTTTCACTATTAGCCAGGTCAATCTCGTGCAAAGTCTTAACTTGGTTCAGTTCTATAAATTATGCTACTCATGGTTTCATTATCTACTCGCAGTTTGGAAAGTTCTACAGTTTTTCCTTTCAATGCCTCTTTTCCATTGGACTGCTTCTTCAGCTCCTCAGTCTGTTTCTTGTAGCTTTTGGCTTCCTCCTGTAATATAAAACTTTGCTGAGTCTTCTCCACCAATTGGTTCTTCAGTTTGTTCAGAGCGACTTTAAATTTATTTTCCTTCCCTTCGTAACTTGCCAGTGAAATAAACTTTGACCTAAGGAATTCTTGTTGTGTGTGAACATCTTTCAAACCATTTGCCTTTTCTTTGTAAAGCTCAGTTGTTTCATTTTGAGCTTTCCTATAATTCAATGAAGTCTCTTTGAATTTCTTCTGCTGTGCTTCCATTCTGTTGTTGAAGACAGTCTTCATATCATGTTGTTGAATGGTGATGCATTCTTTTTGCATTTGAACTAGAAGGACACTTAACTGTTCATTTGCTTGTTGACCTTTTGCCAGCTCACTCTGGGCTTCAGTGCATTGTTTCATTGCTACTGATAGTTCCAACAGCTTTTTCTGAAGCAATATTCAACATCCTCTGTAGCTCTTCATGTCTTTCCATGGCTACAGATTGATTCTTCAAAGAGTTTTCTATGGTTGCAATGTCTTTGTGTGCCTTTTCTGTCTGCTGTTTTGCTTGGCTGTACATATGGCTGAGTTTTCCCATCTTCTGCTTTGAATCGCCAACTGTGGAATTGAGGGCCATTATCTCCTTCTGGTAATTTATGTCATCTCTGAAATGTGTTTTTTCAGATTTCAAACAGCTTGGTTCATTGAAGACATCAGTTTATCATGCATTTTCAAAGGTATATACTCAGCTTGAATCTTACACTTCAAATCTTCCAGTTCAGCTCCGATGCAAACATTTTCCTGTAGATCAGCTTCATTTACTTTTTGCATATTTTGCTTCTTTTGAGTTACCTCAGGTAATTTTCCTTCATTCATAGCCACATGCTTACTTTGCACTGCCACCTGTCTCTCTTACTCTGGGGACTTTATTTTAAATTCATTCATGGGATGTAGGCTTCACTGGCTAGGCCAGCATTTATTGCCCATCCCCACTGCCCCTAGGGAAGGTGTTGGTGAGCTGTTTTCTTGAACAATTGCAGTCCATGCAGTATAGATATACCCAAAGTGCTGTTAGGAAGAGATTTCCAAAATTTTGACCCAGTGATATTGAAGGAATGGCGATATATTTCCAAATCAGAATGGTGAGTGGCTTGGAGGGGAACTTCCAGGTGGTGGTGTTACCATCTATCTACTGCCCTAGGTTCTGGGTGATAGAGTTTGTGGGTTTGGAAGGTGCTGAATAAGGAACATTGGTGAATTCATACAGTGTATCTTGTGGATGGTGCACACTGCTTCCACTGTGCGTTGATGGTGGACGGAGTGAATGTTTGTGGATATGGTGCCAATCAAGCTGGCTGCTTTGTCCTGGATGGTGTCAAGCTTCTTGAGTGTTATGGGAGCTGCAATCATCCAGGCAAGTGGGGTATATTCCATCATATTCCTGATTTGTGCCTTGTAGATGGTGGACAGGCTTTGGGGAGTGAGGAAGTGAGTTACTTATCACAGGATTCCTAGCCTCTGACCTGCTCTTGTAGCTACAGTTATGACTGGTCCAGTTCAGTTTCTGATCAATGGTAAACCCTTGGATGTTGATAGTGGGTGATTCAGTGATTGAGTGTCAAGGGCGATGGTTAGATTCTCTCTTGTTGGAGATGGTCATTGCTGGACACTTGTGTGGTGCAAATGTTACTTGCCACTTGTCAGCTCAAGGCTGGATATTGTCCAGGTCTTGCTGCATTTGGACATGGACTACTTCAGTATCTGAGGAGTTGTGAATGGTGCTGAACATTGCACAGTGACATTATGATGAAAGGAAGGCCATTGATGAAGCAACTGAAGATGGTTGGGTCCTAGGACACTACCCTGAGGAACTCCTGCAGTGATGTCCTGGATCTGAGATGACTGACCAACAACCACAACTATCTTCCTTTGTGCAAGATATGACTCCAGCAGTGGAGAATTCTCCTCCCTCTACCCCCACCCCCACCCAGATTACCATTGACTCTGGTTTTGCTAGGACTCCTTGATGCCACAGGTAAATGTGTCCTTGATGTCAAGGGCAGTCAATCTCACCTCACCTCGAGAGTTCAGCTCTTTTGTCCATGTTTGCACCAAGGCTGTAATGAGGTCAGGAGATGTATGGCCCTGGCAGAACCCAAACTGGACGTCAGTGAGCAGGTTATTGCTAAGCAAGTGCCTTCCATTACTTTACGGATGATCGAGAGCAGACTGATAGGGCTGTAATTGGCCGGGTTGTCGTGCCTTTTTGTGTACAAGACATACCTGGGCAATTTTCCACATAGCTAGGTAGATGCCAGTGTTGTAGCTGTACTGGAACCCTCTCTCTGGATTTTTCTGTTGCCCTCCCTCTGGGGTCTTTTTTTTTGTTCTCAGTCAGGAGTTGCCCTCCCATCTGCCATGGTTGGATTAGAACCCGGGTCCTCAGAGCATTACCTTGGGTATCTGGAGTCCAGTGACAATACCACAATGCTACTGCCTCTCGGAGTTGCCCTCTCTCTGGCGTATCTTGTTGCCCTCATGCTAGATCGGGGTGTGCTAGGACTCCTTCTGAGGCTTGCGCCCTCTGCAACTTGGAGTTTAAAATATCTGTCAAAGCTTTTTAAATATCTTGCCAAATGTTGCCGAGTATTGATTTATACATTTGCTGGTGCATTAGTCCATAGCCAATGAACCAAAGATGAATAAAAACTTATCAATTTGTATTTCTCCTGATTCCCTATTTAATCTTGTAGTTCTTCTGTAAACTAAAAATTGCCTTCTCCAAGACTCCCACTCTTGGGTCTGGTGTAGACCCTTCCATAGCACAAATGCATCTGGCTCTTCTAGTTTTCTGTCCATGGCTGGTTTTCCCTTTTGTAGTTACTGCTTTAAATGTCGTTACAACTGTAAAAGCAGGCAATGCAGTAAGCTCTTTTTCCTATCCGATTGTTTTTGCAGCTACTGGTTTCTCTCTGTACGTTTCCTGCACTTTTCACAATTTTGGTGCAACTCTCCAGCATCGTGGGCCTTCCTTCTTCCAAACTGTTTGAAACTTTTAAGGTAGGAGAATTTCTTTTCTGGGTGATTCTCTTTTTTTTTTCACTCCATAATAGCTTTTTGAACAATCCGCCCTGTGGGAGTTTTGGCAGGCTCGTGGTCCAATTGGGGCCCTTTTTTAAAATTTAAAGTGACAGCACTTTGTTCTTAAAATCTACAGGTCTCTTTTTTTAAACTCTGCAGATTCTGCTTAACCCTTTGACTCTGCCAGACAATTTTTACAGATTTGCTTTTTTTTAAGCTTTGTTTTCTACTTACAGATCTCTTTAAGCTGCCCTCTGCACGCTGAGCCCGTGGATCTGCCACCTATTCTAAAATGTAAGTACATCTACTTTTTTGTATTTTTCTCGCCATCTCATGAACTGTGTCATGCGGGTTCTTGCAATTTTTGTATTTTTGCTCACCCAACTTTTGATCTGACCAGGTTTTATTTTCATTTTACTCTGCATCACTTGGAGGTCTTGCAATAAACTTCCACTCACTCTGGTGGGTTCCTCAACTTATAAGCCTGTACTGAAGCTTCTGCAATTGTTTCTCTAAGTTTTTTTCTTAGGTGCATGTCCCTCTAGTTCAGCCTTTTTTAGTTTTTCATACCTTGGGATGGTGTTCTGGGTTCCTGCATAGCTGCCATCTTTCAAATCACTCCGGATTGCCATGTTGGATTATGGTACTGTCTCTGATGTGATATCTTGTAGAAGCGACCACCATTGCCAACCATGTTATACTATGCTGATAGCATTGATATCCCACCACTGCCAACCATGTTGGCCAGAATTTTTACCTTGATGGGCAGGCGGGCTCTACCAGCTTGACGGCAGGCAGGCAGCCAAACTCCGCCGCCGAAACGGGGCCTGCTGCCATTTTGAGTGGGTGGGCCAATTAAGGCCTGCCCAGCGGCCTGCCTGACAGGAAGCGCATCCCCATCCATCAAAGTGCGCTCTTTCATAAAGAACGCACATCTCCCTGAGACTAAGTGCTGTCTCAGGGAGATTACTGACAATATAAAAATATTTAAAAATATAAAAATATTAAAATTATTAACATGTCCCACTCATGTGACAATGTCACACAAAATGGGACATGTTAATAAGAAACACATAAACTTTAATTAAGTTTTCAAAAATGGACATGAAACCTCATCCCGCGGTGGATGTGGTTTCATGTATTATCAGAAGCCCACTAGGGCTCTTGGCCTGCTCACCAACCTTAAAGTTGGCCAGGCAGGGCATTTAACAAGCTTAATTATCCTGTCAATGGCCTTAATTGGCCATTGACAGGTCGGCGGGCGGACAGCCAGGGGTTCCTCCCGACGTCATCCTGCAACATTTTCCCATTGGCGAGCGGGCCCCGCTCCCAAATCGCCGATGGGAAAGTTCTGCCCTTGTCATTAGGGTTCTTTAGATGTCTCAATGATGCAATCTTGAGACTTACAAGCTTAACCATTAACATTTACTGTCAGTCTTTAATTATTACAGATCTCAGGTTACTGTAATACATGGTACTGTCACCTCCATGCACGCCAGTTCCAGAGCTTTCTCTCGAGATTGTTTTCTCAGTCCATTACCATGTGACTCTATACATAATACCATGGGCAATGCTTTTCTCCAGTCAACCCTTGGCCTGCCAAGCACCTTTGCATTACAAAGGCATATAGGTACATACGGCATCATACAACACCAACCGTCCAGAGACTGAAAGATCTGGGTCAGGGTGGAATCTTGTGTCACTCCTCCTCCCCACTGTGGCAATTTTTAATGATGATTCTTAATGAGCCTAAGACAAAAATGCTGTTAGTTAAACTAGGGCTGGAGTAAGAGAGAATCACAAAATATAACCAACAACTGTTTCAATTAAAATTCTAACTCACCCTAGATAAGCATTGCATAATACAAGTTCTCAATAATCTTTTTGACCTCAACCAGTCTGGATGCGCACTTGTTCATCCCTTGCTACAGAATTTTGTTCCAATACAAATGAGTCTACGCAAAGTAGAAATTTAATCCTGATCATTTGTTACTCCAATAATACTTGGAGTGCTGTCACTGTCATTTCTGTTACCTTGGTCTTTTTCCTTTGTGACTGTTTAAGGTGATCTATCCTATTTCCTACCCAGTGCTCCTTCTATGTGCTACCCTACTGGGAAAAGTAGTGAGGTGACCCGCTACTGAATATCTTTGCGTATTCCAGGATGGCGGTGGTTCTTAACCTCCATCAAGTGAGTCATGAATTGAACTATGGCAGTTACCTGGGGAATCTCTCTGTATTTGATTGGGGTGACTGACTCACATGTACATTTTCTACCCTATCTGAATGTTGGTGGTCTGGATTTTCGCTGAGTCGTGGTGACTCTATGCTTTATCCAAATGGTGTCAGGACCAGTGGATCCAGAAGTCCTGCCCTCATTTCCAACAGGTCCTATTTTTGCCTGTAGGGGAAATGGCGTGGATGTAATTCACACGAGGAAAACTTAAACCCAGCCAGGCAATTTGAATTCAATGCTGAATTCACATAGACCCCATTTTTGCTGGAGTGAGGTCCATTTCTTGCAGTATTTGAGTTATGATTTTTAAGAATGGACATGAATGCTTGTAAAAATTGGATGAAGTCTGTGGAACTGCCAGGCTGTCAAGTTACTTAAATCCACTCCTCTTTAAATTTTGAAAAATGAAGCCTGCTGTGCCTTTGAGTTGAAAAAAAAATGATCCTTGTAGTTTCAAGAGCTGTTTATTGACATAACCATAAGGGTATCATTATAGTAATATTACTACTGGACTGCTTCCACAATCTATTATCAGTGGGTGCTGTAAATTCGCAATTTGATTGACAGCTCCAAGAGGGTATTAAGGGATTACCTGCCTTTGATGTGTGACTATGAATGTAATTTTTGTTTTTATAAAGGATTAAGTACCTGAGGGGATTTAAATATTAATGGGCATTTATCAAAAAGAGTGTTTTTTTAATATAGTGAAGTCTGCAGTAGATGCTTAGAACTTTATTTTATTTCATCTCAACACAGCCCTTCAGGTCTGCCCATAGTGGATACTGGGGAGATGGCATGGAGGGTGTAAGGGTGAAGGGTGGTAGTGATGGACCATGGGTTGACATGCAATGGCACTAAGTTGGCATGGGGCTTTAAAAGGCCATGGGGATGAGTGGGGGGGCATGTGGTGATATGAGTTGGTACTAAGTTGGCATAGAGTCTATAAGGGGTGAGTGGGGGCATAGGTTGGCATGGATGATGAGGGGTCATAGGGGTGAGGGGAATAGTTTGGTATGAGCTGGCATGGATGGGCATGTGAAGTTGGTGAGGTTTAAGGGCTAGAGGGCTTATTATTCAACCACACAACTAGGATTAAGCACCAGAGAACCGAGGTGGGCCTTTTAGCCAGCTAGCTTTAGCATTCCGCAACCCCTGTGGCTGTATCTGAACTGTTCCTGTGTGCAGCGGGCCTAACTCCTGCAAGCAGCCGCACCCCTCCGACCTCCCCGGGAATAAAGACCCTGTTATTCAGGGCACCTTTCCCTGAGACGTGTGCAGCAAGCTGGGAAATTCCCCAACTTTCCACAACCGCCACAGGAGCAAATATCCAGGCCTTTTGCCATCCAGGAATCTGGCCTTTCAGATTTCATTCTTCACAGTTCATTTTCTGATTTAAAATTGAGGGAGGTTATGCTTTCAGCATCTTCATTTGATAATCCATGTATTTGCAATTGGTATGATATGAATGTATGATATGAATATGAATTATATGAATTGGCACTCATTTTTTTTATTTCTGAGAAATTTTCCAAAATTCCTTTACTATTCATTTCTTGTTCCCTTTTATTTTAATTTTGTTTTTACTGTTGTGGGACAATTTTTAAAAAATCAATTCTGAAGTTTATTTCTTCATTCTTTCTCATGTTTTCAATAATTGGCCTTTTTTATTTTAAAATGAAGCTTGATTGTCTACCCACAGCATGTGATTCAGCAATCCACATAGTAGCAAATGGAATTTAATTTTCATTGCACATCTCATGTACAATTTGGCATACATTTTGCTATTTTGTTGGCTGAAAGATGTGAACAGAGAGATCTGGGACATCAAATAATAATACTCTCTAAATACCGGTGTAGGTAGATAAAGCCATAAGAATAGAAGCAGCATGTATTAGAGCAAAGAGGTCATGACAAATTTGCATAAGGCAATGGGTGGTCCATAGAGGACTATAATAGAAATAATTGTAAATGATTAACATGGATTCACAAGGATGCTGCCAGAGATGCAAAATTATTGTCACAAGGAAATCTTAAAGTACTGTGATTGTTGCCAATTCAATAGAGAAGGCTAAATTCTGATTTAAGTAGAGTTTCTTATAAGCTAGTAGGATTCTTCTGTCCTTGTTCCTAATATAAGTTATACCTTGAATGTTAACCCGTGGACCATAAAAGCATTTTGCCCTGCCTGCTGGCAGCTTCTCCTTGAAAAAGTTTTACACTTCCTTCCAGCAAAGCAAAGTGGTCACTTCTGAAAAAGCTGGGGTAATGTTGGAAAATAAAACAGTCAGACAGTGATGCCAACTATGAAAAACATTTGCCTGTCTATATGCCTACCACTTCCAATAGCATTGTTGTATACCTCCAATCATGACTCCCGAGGCAGATTCTGAATTGTGTTTGGTGCCACTTTTGGAATGCCTTTGATTATTGGTGTCAAGCTGCCAGATGCCTGAAAACATACTTGGCAATGTTTCCTTTTGCTGGAGCCATTTTAATTCAAAAGGTCCTCTTTTGAAATCCTGCAACGGTATGATCAAAAGTGTTTGATTTATTGGTTTATTATTACAGGCTGTTCAGATCAGTGGTTACTATAAACTTAAGACTCTTTCTAGCTAATGAAGTACTTTCGAAGTTTTGTTGCTGTTGTAATGTAGAAAACATGGCAGCCAATTTATACAGAGCAAGGCCCAACAAACAGCAATGTGATAACAGCTAGATAATCCTATTTATTGTGTTAGTTGAAGGACATGATCCTTGGAAAAACCATTCTGGCTGCCACTGTGCCAAAAATGAGACCAGAAGCATGTTTATAGTGTCTTCTGATAAATAATTGAAAACTTCTGACCTAGTATTATTTTTGATGTATATGTACTCTATGGTAACCTTGACTCATGAAGAAGACTACCAAGCGGACATTGACGTTGCAAGACACAGGACAAACAGATAATCTACAGCAGTGAGTGAGTAGTCTATCCTCAATGTTAGTGCTAGAATTCAGATATCCAGGCAGTGAAAGATGAAATATTGGCACCTTGCCTTTATACATCTACAAACTTTATTTTGCAGAGACGGACATTGCTTAATCATGCACATTCAACCGATAACCCCTCTTTTAGGTTGCTGAGCAGAGGCGATTCTCCAATTAATACTCATCACCTGAATACAATTAACACCCAATTGATATACAATTCACAGCTGGTATCTTTAAATTTCAGAAATCACACTGGATGTTTCCTTAGGTACCCCAGGTCAGAAAGTTATGCCGTGAGAAATATTTATTGTTGAGTTTGTTGTGAAGATATGTTATATAAAATGTTAACCCATGTCATCGACTGAACCTTTTTGAAAAGCACACTATTCCTAAGTAAAGGACACTGGCTTACAGCAGTTACTATGTTACATTTGCAAAGGACACAACTTGCTTTTATGGAGACACCAAGTCTATGAAATGCTGAGAGACGTCATGTGATTCAGCTGTTAGGTGAAAAGGTACTGGATTTAGAATAGTCAGAGTGACTGCCACAGATGCAACAGCCTTACCCAATCTCTGTTCTGAAACCTCTCTCAAAGCTGAACTGTTTGTGATTGAACTCCTCCTCCCCCCCCCAACACCACCGAAGACCTCATTGCTGCAAATGGAGAATTCTGAGCCAATATCACTCTGCAATGAAAAACCCCAGGAACCAACAGCTACTGTGGAACAGACCTTTCTGCTTTACAAGCACCTGGACAATCTGTGGATGATATTTTTTCTGACTTTTTTGTGACTTGGCTAAGTTTTTCATATCTGGTACTCTGCAGAGTTTTACTTTTATTCTTTGGAATGGGCCGGGGGTTGCAGCACGGGTAAATTGTGTGTCTGTTGCTTTTGCATGAATGGACAGTTGGACATATTTGCACATTTTAAACCTTTTGATAATTTCTACATCTTTACCCGAGTGAGACTTAGCAATAAAACAAACTCTTTACTTATTATCTTAAAGAACCTTGCTGGCTTATTTCTTGCACTGCGTTACACAGTTAAATATATGTTAAATTTGGCAGTATCACCTTTTTAAATTCAACTCAGGAGTGAGACAAAGAGAAGAGTCAGTTCACCCTGTTAACCTGGTCGTAACAAGGGACAGGAATTTCCATTTCCTGGGTTGGGGTGATGGGAGGGGTGGTGGGGTGTACTTGGGAGAAGGAGTCATACCCAGGGGGTGGAGTGCAGGCAGTTGTACCTGGTGGGGTGATTGATGGGGCAGGGCAGGGTTCCAACCCGGGGTGGGGGGAGGTCATACCTTGGAGATAACCCAGAAGATGTGCTGGGGGAACCCTGGAAGTTGCCATGCAAGGACTGCAATGGCCAGGAAGTCAAAATTCAGATGGGAAATTACCATGCCCCTGAAACCATCCGATACTCCGGCTTTCTTAACAAAACAGTCACCCAAGAAAGGTTAGATGTACTAAAACCACCTCTTACTCCTGGGTAACTATAGTACTGACCCCAAGACTACCTTCCCAGCCCCTAACTACCCTCTCAAAGCTCCAACTACTCCCCTTTCCCCAACTGAGCACCCAGTTCTCCTGACCCATCTTTCCAGCTGATTGACCAACCGACTCTTGCCCCAACCCATCCTACCTACCTCCCTCCCTGACCCAATATAGCCCCCCTCCTCACCCTAAGAAATCTATCCCACTTCCCCCCTTAGCAATCTAAGCCCCTGACCCAATCCATCCCCGAACGAATCTGACCCCGCTCCCAACCCAATACATCCTACCTCTCCCCTGACCCAATACATCCTACCTCTCCCCTGACCCAATCCACCCCCTAACCCAATCCACACACCTCTCTGATCCAACCCACTGACCCATGACCCCAATCCACCCCCCTGACGCAATCCATCATCTCTCAACCCAATGAATTGTCCCCCAAACCAATCCATCACCCGTTACCCACCAAACCCCACCCCCCCTCCCCGAAACACCCCTCCCACTGATCCACCACCTGCATCCCAATCCCTGCATCCTGATTTACCTCCCCTTGGTTCACCCCCCCACCACAATCCACACCCCCAATCCACTGTAGGGCATAGCTTCACTACCCCCCTCCGCCCCCACCAATGATGCTGCTACACTGTATTTTTCTCTCCCGGCCTGAGTGGGAAGGTTGGGCGAGAAATGTGCAGTCCTGACTGAGGTAGGTAAAAAGGAGCGGAGTGACAATCTAACTGAGCACCACTCCTCGGAAGTTCTGGTGTCAGTTGTTTTCTTTTCCTTCATATATTTGTGTTATAGAGACATTTAGAAATTCATGGGAATATAGCATATTGTGTCGGCTTTTCTTTTTTAAATATCACTACTGATTAAGCCATTAATTTTTACAACTTGTTTTTTTTTTGTTTATTCCAAAGTAACTAGCATTGGACCCTATTTGAAACTATAGGATTGAACAACGAGAGTGACCAAATCCATTAAAGTGATTTTAACTGTGTTCCACAGTTCAATTACTTTGGTCCGTGCCAATTAAATTGAACACTAATGGAACTATTGATGTCCTTTGAAACTGACATTTTGACAAAGGTCAAAGTAATGTCATCACACAGACCAGCTAATTAATCTAACTCTTCACTGTAATAAAATTGAAATCCTCATTTTCTTTTGTGTGCTCCTCCCTCTGTATACTTTAAAGATCCAGTGATTCTATTTTTTGTTTTAATTTTGAATGATGTATCAAAATTATCCTCACTTTTTTGTTTAAAAAAAATCGATTTGATTTCGATACAACACTGTTGTATTTCCTTTCTGGGAAATCTTTGGAATCGTCAAACAATCATTTGAGTATGACTAGAGCCCCAGATGACTGGCTGGCATCAATGTGTGACCTATTCTTATCAATATGGCTGGGTGACAACTTTAAAAATAAATAAGTGTAGCAAATTACCATAATTCTTAGTTACTTAATAGAATCAGAGCCTATATTGCACCTTTAAATGAGATAACTAAATTGATTCACTCTAATTACATGATTTTGTCTAAATGACCCATCCACCCAACCCATCAGTTTTAATGCTTTCGCACATTTGACCCTTTTATGGTTAATTGGGTCTGGTGCATTCAATCCTTAAAGTTCAATGTTTCTGATACATTGTGGGATAAGGTGTTATAGATCAGAAGCAAATGTTTGGGGTCAGTGTCACACTCTGACATGGATGAATCAATTGTATGGACTCTTGGTGTTATTCCTGTTAAGTTTAAATTAAAAAATACAGCTTGATGAGACGCAAATTAAACTTGGTGATTTCATTTGCCTAGAAACAATTGTACAAGATTATTGTGATTAAAGCAAACTATTGAATATTTCATTGCATCTTGAACATACACGTTTTTGATGAACAGTTATTTTTGAGAATTATGATGCTTATCCCGGAATTTAATTAAGTTGTTTGATTTCTTAACCTGAGTCAATTAGTAGCAACTAGATGCTGTATAAGTCTGATTTATGTATTATCCTCTTTGACTGAAATGCCAATTTCAATAACCAAGAACCAAAAATAATTCAAGAACATGATGAATTCTGACTGCTTACAACACTGAGCAGCTCGCATGTGTGTCCTGGGAGGGGACCAACAGTGGTGCTAGTTGCAGGAATGCTCAATTTGGCAGCAGCCTGTGGTATTTTTGTGGAGCCAGGAGCAGCATTTCTTGGAAGTGGGTGGGACATTTTTTGTCTACTTTCTTTAAGGATCACTGGTTAGGATGCTCAAGACTTATACCAACTAGGTGAAGCTGGTTTGGCACAATCTCCCCATTTGTACAGAAATTTTGTATTGAGGTCCTACAGCCAACTATTGATCTCCGGCTGGCAAACCCAAGGCACACAGTTCCTGTTTCAGGAAGGTGCCCATGATATCTACAGGGTTTCCAATGCTGAAGGACATCGCAGCCCAAAATTTATTCATCCATATTTCCTTCTGGTCTGAAAAAAATGGCAAACAAAGTTGATTTTCTGCTCCAAAAGCTTGAGAGCTTTATTTCTTCCAAAAGCCCATGTGTATGTTTCCAGAATAAGGAGCAAATTACCTGCCCATCTCTCTGCTACATTCACCAGAGGTCACATCAATATCCTTCCTTTGCCCTCCTTCCTGAATACTGTGTAATTGCAATGGCATTATCGATTAAACTTAATTCTAATCAAGATGTGTAGTTCTGCATATTTATCCAGTCAGATTATTCACAATAACTTGAAAATGGGACAACAGAATTGCAAAATCAATTCAAAGAGTAAATAGCAGGATGCCAGGTGCATAACAATGAATAATATGCATTTTGACAATGCTTAATATAAAATGTTGACTCTTGAATATTTTGTTCTTATGCCTTTGATTAACTCTGTAAACTGTAGAACCCTATAGCACATAAGGAGTCCATAATGCCTGTGCTGGTTCTTTGAAAGAGCCCTCCAATTCTTCCCACTCCCCTGCTCTTTCCCCATAGGCCTGTAATTTTTATTCTTTCTCGTATATATCTAATTCTTTTTTGAAAGATACCATTTCATCAGCTTCCACCACCCTGACTGGCATTGCATTACAGATCATAACTCAATGTTTGAAAAATATTCTCATCTCCCTTCTGATTCTAAGTGTCTGTTATTGATCCTCCTGCCAGTAGAAGCAGGTAAACTATACAAACTCCTCATTATTTTGAATATCTTTATGAAATCTCCCCATACCTACTCTGCTATAAGGGGAGCAATCACAGCACCTCTAGTCTTTCCACATAACTGAAGTCTCTCCTCCCAGGTAAATTTGGTAAATCTTCTCCACACAAGGCCTTGATATCCTTCCTGGAGCATGGTGCTCAGAATTGGATACAATACTCCAGCTGAGGCAAAACCAGTGCTCAAGAGACATTTAATAGAACATCCTTGCTATTTATAAAGCCAACAATCCCACAAACATTTATAACTACCTTATCAACTTGTCCTGACATGTTCAAAGATTAGTATATGTGAATTCTCATGTGCCCTATTTCAAATTTAGTTTTTATTGCCAAATTCTTCATTTGATCAAATATTTATATAGATGACTAGTTGGCTCAATTTCACATGGTGCTAAGTTTGATACAGTGGCATCTTAATGATAGAAAGATCTCTGTCTGAGGTAATATATAAGGATCATCTCAGGCTGTGATTTACGTTCTGATGCCAATTAAAGATTGGAACAATGACAATGAGCAAGATTATTCAGCAAAGTATCAAAGCAATAAGTTGACTTGTATACTATGAAAAAGAAGAAGCCACATGTCAAAGTATTTCGTTAAAGGAGAAGAAAGAACTACTTGCATTTATACAGCATCTTTCATGACCTCAGGACTTCTGAAAATGCTTTATGGCCAATGAGGTACTTCTGAAGTGTAGTCTGTTGTAGGAACCATGTCAAACACGGGTGCTGTTTATGCTAAGTATATACTTAGTGCCCCGATTTATCACTTGATTCTAGAATCCTGATGAGTTTTCTTTCTTCAATGCAAATGGAAAAAGCAACAATTTTCCGAAGTATAACAGGAAAACCTCCCGGTTGTTACAGATCTGTTGTGATACCACCATCATTTTATTATAACTTCATCTCATATAAATTAGTTCTGTTTAATTGTGGCATGCAGTATGTCACAGAAAGTCAGATTTTTTGTTAGTAATCAATGCCTGTTGTTTATAATTGCCATCATACATCACCATTTTCCTGCCAACAACATGACCCTATTCTCAGTTGCTGTTACTGTATCATGATGGTATCATGTAGAAAGCTGACAATTCAAAAACAGCCAAGATTACAACAGATAGTTACACTGAAAGTGGAAGTGGGTGTAAGCAGATAACTTAAAATGCAAATATACCAAGAGGAAGGCTGTGTCAAAAATTGTAGAGATTTAAGGCTATACGTATTGATGCTAAGTCTGATTGTAAATTTGTCTATAAAATGATTGCTATAATCCCTATAGTGACATGGAAACACTCCTTCCCAACTTCCTTTCAGAATGCATTGTAAAGGATTAGTTGTACAACTGTTACTTTGGAGGGTGACAAATAGGCTGGTGCCCAAGCCAAAAAATGGAGAGTTGGCTAGTGTGTTAACTTGCTTGCCCTGGTAGGTCATTGAATGTTTTGTCTGCAGTCCATGCTTGTGAGAATTGATACTCAGTGTCAGTGCCACGTCCCTCCACATGGAAAATGTGACTTTTCTAGTCCTAACCATTGTTCCGTCCCTTATCTCAAAACTGCCTTGACTAACATGGCTATAAAGATACGTCACAAATCTTAACATCCCGTGTTTCAGCAGACAACTAAACCACAGTGTTTGCTAAAACTGTTCCCTGAAATATAAAATGTCCAGGGAACGAGCAACATTTAACCTTTTCATTCAGTAAAACAAGACCAAAAATTTTAATCATATGAGATGAAACCAAGACCAAATCCTAATCCTTTGTATACATACCAGTGTATCTTACACTATGGACAGTCAGCATCATCCAGGAGGGTCTGCTTCAAACAAAGCATGGCATCTTTCCCAATGTGGCATGCTCTCACCCCTTGGTTGGTTACTAGCTGCTCCTTCTTGAAGGGTGACACAAAAACCAGTCACTGGCCATCCACGAAGGAATACACTAGATATGGTTTTAGAGGAATTTAATGTGAGATGCCATGTGCTGCAGTAGCTCATCAATGTCTTCATTAAGGACCTGGTCCAGAGTGTAGAAGGACGGAGCTTGGATGGCACAACAGATGTTGTCAGCATAGATGAACTTGTGGGACATGGTTGTTGGCAGGTCATTTGTATATATGCTGAACAGGGTCGGGGCTAGGACTGAGCCCTGTGGTTGTCCACTGGCCTGTCATCTCCATGTACTTCTCTCTTGCCCAAGATGGATTCTGAATCATCTGTTGCAAAGGAGTATTTCAACAACTATCCCAACTGATGTTTATGGTATCTTAATTTTATTATCAAGGTTAAGGATACACAGGTGAAAGGCATTGATTGATAATATACCTTGAGCACATATACAAGAAGACTAAAAACAAAAAACTGCGGATGCTGGGAATCCAAAACAAAAACAGAAATACCTGGAAAAACTCAGCAGGTCTGGCAGCATCGGCGGAGAAGAACAAGGTTGACGTTTCGAGTCTTCATGACCCTTCAGCAGAACTAAGTAAAAATAGGAGAAATTCACCCCTCTCCTATTTTTACTTAGTTCTGTTGAAGGGTCATGAGGACTCGAAACATCAACCTTGTTCTTTTCTGCCGATGCTGCCAGACCTGCTGAGTTTTTCCAAGTATTTCTGTCTTTGTTTTATACAAGAAGACTGCTTGGACACCGGTTGTTGGTTAGGGCCGGGGCGGGGTGGTGGGGGGTTGGGTGCGGGGTGTGGGGGTGGGAACTTAGACATATGCAATGTTTGCATTTTGTAGATAAATCTAGTGTCAAGTAAAAAGACATGGTTTTCTACTTCACCGTCCATCTTCTGAATAAATTAACAGCTGGCACCCAAGTGAGTTAGCTAATCACTGTCAGAGCTGATTTTTAAATGCTGCACTCTAATTACCATGTACCCTAGCACATTACACTCATTTGGTCAGTTTTACACCAATTACTATTCTATTAGATATGCTAATCAGCTGATCCAGGACATTATAGTGAAAAGTGCCTCTCTAGACCATTGACAGAGGCACATTTCCTTTTCCATTGATATTGAAGCAATGCACTGCATGAAAATTAGAAAGCAAATATTTTGAACAAACCAAGGGACTGATTTTTAATATAGTAAAGTTGGAAAAAGATTAGAGTTATTTCAGGTTCATCTGGAAAGCTTGATTTATCCAGCTTTGAATTCTGTAATATAAATCAGACTCAGTAAAGTTAAAGGAATAGACATTACTTACCAACAAATGTACATCATTATTATAATTTAGCACTAGACCACTTCTGTGCTCAGATACAATGACATATTAAAAACTATTTACTGTTATTTAAGTGGTACAGACATGATAGTATCACTATTATTATAATCATCAGAACAGCAGTGCTTTAGTTGAAGATCACTACAACATTAACATTAACAGAATGGAATTGTATGCTTCCTGTCCAAGTCTATATCATTGATTAAAAATAAGATCTTATCATCCTTATAGTTCAGTGGCAGTTTAGTCTCAAAGCAATCAGTTTTGATCCTGCTTCAGATCCAAGTTCTTAGCAGTTTGCCCTCAATCCTATTCTCTCTTGTCTTATCAGCAGATTTTTCCCTTGCTACTGTATATCTTATACATAGGAACTTGATCCATAAGTGAATTAATTTTGTTTTTTATGAACCTTTCCTTAAATATTTTATGATCCTAGTCATTTTTCATATTCAGATTTTCTCCTTGGCTTTCATGTGCTTCTTTAATTTCAATATTCAATTAAGGCATTAATTCTATCTTCAGTAGTGCATCAACAAGGTGAAAAGTCAACTACTAAACAAGTCAACCCCAGCTTCAATGCAAAATAGAGCAGAATATCTTCCTTAAATATTTCAAGGTTATTTCCTTCAAGCCATCTGACTGTCAATCATTTCTTTATCAATTTTCCCATCTATCACAACATTTCTCCATGGTTTATTAACTGCCAACAAACTTTGGCTCTGATATTTTGACTTCTACTGACTCTAGCACTCTTCATAGTATTCTAAAAGCATCAGCATGCAAGAAGGGTTTTCCCCAGCATGGCAGTGATGATGCTAACTCTACATCGGACCTATTTATTATAAACCCATTTTATTGCAATTTCCCTGTAAACTTAAATATATTTTTTCCTTCAAATGTTTATCAAATTCTTTCTGGAGTGCCATGATTGTCTCAGTTCAATTGCTAATAGTAGCAATTTATCCCTTACCCTGAGCTTTTGCATGAAAAATAATCTTGTAAAATTTCATTTTGTACTTTTAGAACTAATCCCAACTTTATGCTTCCTCATTACTGATTATCTTTGATCCTTAATTATGTCACTTCAGGATGTCCATCTGTTGTTAAGATTCCTATCCAGTGATTAACTCAATGCATGTGTATCACTTTCAGAAATTGTTAACCATTAGACTCAGGCTCTTCAGGATCCCAGTTCCTTTAAATTACAATTTACAATTTATCCCCATTTTGCCCTATTCACTTGGGCTTTTTTTTGTACCATTGACAGTAAATGGGCAAACAATCTAGCTTTATTTTTCTCCAGCTACACTTAATGAGCCATGCAAGTGGCATTTCTCTAATTTCTCACTATAATTTCAGCAAAGGATCAGAACTCCTGCTGAAATTCCAGGTGCATTGGCTTTCCATGCCAAAGTTGATCATGAACTTCTTCCTGATAACATAAACTTGAGCCCTTGGAATTTCTGGGGGAATACTTCTAGTCAGCCAAGACCAGCTTTATCAGCATGAAGGCAGTGTTAACATCAAAGCAATGGAACCTGAATCTTAGGAAAAGAGCGCTGAGGTGCTACATTTTGTCATCTATATTATATGCCTTGGAGACATGAACAGTGAACAGAGAGGCTATTGATAAGCTGGATGCATTTGGACATATAGGAGGATGTTGCACATATCCTGCACAGACGGAAAGACTAATGAGGAGGTGTTGAAAATGGCTGGTGAAAAGAAGAAATTAGTGCATAACATCAGAGAGAAAAAGATAAAATATTTTGGTCACATCATTAGAGCAGACAGTAGACGGAGACAATTATTGGAAAGAAAGATTGAAGGAAAACGTGGGAAAGTAAAGCAGAGAAGAAAATGCATGATGGATATAATGGACTGGATGTAGTTGACCTGTGTGGAATGTAGAAGAGCAGCGCAGGACACGCAGAAGTGGAGATCCATGAAGTCAGCCATGTGGGAAGAAGATGATACCAATAATCACCCACCATCACTTCAGTGGAAGATCAATGGAAACCCTGGAGAAGGGGCAGAAACAGCCTGCAATGCCACTCCTTTAAGTTTCCCACCCAAGTTGCAATGGGAGTATGGAACTGTACATGGAAATTGTATCCTTAAGTCTTTGAAGTTGCCTATTTTCAACCCATTCATTTGAGGTGAGGTGAGAGTCACCCTCCTTGACAGCAAGGCAGCATTTGACCAAGTGTGACATCAAGGAGCCCTAGCAAAACTGGAGTTAATGGGAAACAGGTAGAAAACTCTCCACTGGTTGGATTCGTACCTAGCATAAAGTAAGATGGTTGTGGTTGTTGGAGGTCAATCATCACAGTCCCAGGACATTGTTGCAGAAGTTCCTCAGGTCCTAGGCCCAACCATCTTCAGTTATTTCCTTTTCTCCAAGGTTAGAAGTGGGGATGTTTGCTGATGATTGCACAATGTTCAGCACCACTCATCAGCCCTCAAATACTAAAGCAGTCTGGGTCCATATGCAGTAAGACCTGGAGAACATTCAGGCTTGGGCTGATAAATGACAAGTAACATTCGTGTCACACAAGTGCCAGGCAATAACCATCTCCAACAAGAGAGTATCTAACCATTTCCCCTTGACATTCAATGGTATCACTGAATCCCCCTCTGTCCACATACTGGGGGTTACCATTGACCAGAAACTGAACTGGACCAGCCATATAAATACTGTGGCTACAAGAGCAGGTCAGAAGCCTGGAACTCTGCAGCAACTAACTCGACTCCTGATTCCCCAGATCCTGTCCAGCATCTGTGAGGCACAAATCAGGAGTACGATGGAATACTCTCCACTAGCCTGGATGAGAGCAGCTCCAACAACACTCATGAATTTTGACACCATCCAGGATAAAGAAGCCCATTTGATTGGCACCACATCCACCAACTTAAACATTCACTCCATCCACCACTGACACACAGTAGCAGCAGTGTATATCATCTACAAGATGCACTGCAGCAATTCACCAAGGATCCTCGACAGCACCCTTCAAACCCATGTCCTCTACCACCTCAAAGGACAAGGCAGCAGATGCATGGGAACAACATTGCCTGCAAGTTCCCCTCCAAGCCACCATCCTGACTTGGAACTATATTGCCATTTCTTCACTGTCGCTGGATCAAAATCTTGGAACTCCCAAACTGCACTGTCGATGTCCCTACACCACATGGCCTTTGGCAGCTCACCACCACCTTCTCAATGGCAATTAGGGATGGTCAATAAATACTGGCCTAGTCAGCGATACCCATACTCTGTAGAAGAATGAAACAAACCACGGTAGTGATTTAAAGATTAAAGCAGGATGAAATTCCCTTCAAGAAAATTAGCAAGTATTGAATTCACTGGTTGTGATTGAAAATGGCCTAGAGTCAGGATGGAGCTGGGGAACAGGCACCCTGTTGGACAGGGCTAATGTTCAGCCCTGCCTACCTCTGAACCCGGCCCTCCGGGCTGAAAACGAGCCCTACATCATATCACTTCTAAGAACGTTTATTTTCACCTTCTGCTACTACTCACACTTCTGTCATTCCAGGCTAAATTCGTTCCATGTCCTTTATGCCAAGTTCTTACCCATAAATTCCAACTGGTTTGAAATTCAGTTCCCCATATGGTGTCCCACATTAAGTCTTCATTGCCCTTTCCTCACTAATTCAAATACCGGGTCCCTTTCCCCCAACTACATCAAACTTGAATGTCCTTGGAGATTTCCAAATCATCCATTATACCATCAGTATAAGAACGAGAGAAAACTTTTGAGCAATGTAGTAAATAATCAGCAGTCTCTGCCGATCTTTCACCAGTTATGGTAGGCACTCTGAAGAACCCTTCTGGAAATGCTAGCCAATTGAATTTGAAACACTAATTCACATCTTTAACTTTCCAAATGGCCTGTCTAAACCTCGAGCCTTGCATTTCCTCCGTGACCTTTTTGTTCCCTTATTCTGCCCATCCACACTTCCTCCAGCCCACCCCGGCTTTACTTTCTGACAACCCGGGCAGGACTTTTGGGCTCAACTGGGGCCAGGAACGGAAGTGGGCGGGTGCTAAAAATGGTGTTGCTGGCCTAGGTGCCAAATCTCCATCCTTCCCCCATGCCATTTTCCCAGAGGAGGTTATGGGGGTTGTGGAGCGGCAGGGGGCTATGTGCTCGCAAATGGATTTTCCTGTTGGCCTCCAGGCTCCCGCACGAAGTGGCACCAGTTTAGCTGCCTGGAAGCAGGTTGTAGACCTCGCAGGCCCCTCAAGCTGCAAACAGTTACTGCAGATGTGGTTGCTGTGGGCCACACGTGTCCACCAGCTCCCACCTGCTACAGCAGCCACACATTATGTGGCCCACCATCTTTACGGTGTTTTATTTAACAAATTAGGTTTAGAAATATCGCCTAAAGATTATCTGTAGTTATATCAAGTGATTTAATGGGCAGAATTTCACAGTTGGCGTGTCGGAGACGGGCCCGACCTGCATGTGCGTAAAATGACGAGGGATGACATCGGGCGTGCGTCCCGACATCACCGCGTGCCATCGCAATATTTCGGATGCCCTGCGCTATGAGTTCTGAGGCGCACCCGCCATTAATTGACCGGCCAGTTAAGGCCCTTGAGGCAGCAATTAACATCAATTTTGCGCAGCCTGTGTGATTTTCAGGGCGTTGCACCGGCGCAACGGGCAGGCCACATATTTAAAAACCTCATCCACAGGCGAGATAAGAGGGGTGATTGGGCCCGCTAATGTGATTTGTTAGAACTTTAGTTTATTACTTACTGCTACTTGCTTGTGTGAACAGGACAACTTCATTTTGCTTCAGAGCTGCTTTGACAGAAATAACAGGCTTCAGTTTAGGACTCTGGAGGAATCATAACACTTGGGGCCTTCCAGGTATCGGACAGCCTTCCCTTACTCTGGGAATGGGGGTTGTGATCTTCACTGGAGGCACCTCCTCTGAGGAGGAAGGGAGGGCCAGAAGGGGGAGGAGGGCAGGAGTCCATATTCAACCTCCAGGATAGCCACCTGTGGGAGGACAGGCACAGGCACAGGCACAGGCACAAAGGGTTCAGTGACAACAGGAAGTACAAGGTGGAAGGGGCCGCAGAAGATGCCACTATCCTGCTGCCAGGGTTTATAGGCAGCGATGCAGCTACCTCAATATGTCTAAGGTGCAATCCTGAAGGAGACTCCACCTCTCAAGGGAGACCGTGACCTCCGTCTGTCAGGTGATTGGCCCTGAGATCAGCTCCAACTGTGAGGGTGGACACCCCATGCCAGTGACTCTGAAGGTCACGTTGGCCCTCAACTCCTTTGCCTCCGGCTCTTTCCAAGAGTCGGTGGGTGATCTTTGTGGAGTCTCCTAATCAACTGTTCACAATTGTGTCAAGCTGGTGACAGGCACTCTGTTCAGGTGTGCATTGACTTTTATTCACTACCGGACAAGGTGAGCCAGGCAGAGCAAGCCAGAAGCTTTGCAGCGATTGCTGGCTTCCCCCGCACCTAGGGTGCAGTCGACTGCACACATGTGGCCATCAAGGCGCCAGCGGGTGAGCCAGGAGCCTTCATTAACAGGAAGGGATTTCACTCCTTAACCGTGCAGATAGTGTGCGACCATAGGATGTTGATTCTGCAAATCTGTGCAAGGTACGCAGGCAGCTGCCATGACGCTTATATTCTGAGACACTCCCAAGTGCCGAGGCTCTTCAGTGCTCCAGCCTGGCTGGATGGTTGGCTGCTGGATGACAAGGGCTATCCTCTCAAAAGTTGGCTTATGCTGCCCCTCCACCATCCAAGAACAGAGGCCAAGCAGCGGTACAATAGGAGCCAGACCTCCACTAGGGCTGTGGTAGAGAGAACCATCGGTCTTCTCAAGATGCATTTCCAATGCCTGGACCGTTCAGAGGGCGCACTGCAATACCCCCCAGATTGTATGTCACTGATAGTGGTTGGCACTGGAAAAGAGAGTCGCAGTGGAGGAAGAAGATGTTGATGCAGATGCTCTGGCTGCAGACGATGAATCCGGTAGTAAGTCCGAGGATGAGCATGCACGGAGAACGCTGAGGGATAGACGCCAACCTGGGCAACCTCCAGGGAAGCAGGGACACCCAGGAGGTTTTGATCCAATGATCCTTCAGCTAGCCTACCAAAGATGAACCACCGACACATGCCAGAGCTGCAGGCCCCATACTTGATACCTGAGAACAACATTTCCTTGGTCAACAACATGAACTATGTGCCATTTCAATAAAACTCAATGACAAACAAATCATAACATAACTCGTAACATCATGGGTCCCCTTCCACCTGCAGAACTGCTGAAGCACCCAAAGGTTGAGAACCAACACATTTAATACTTTGCAGCTTGGCTTAGAGAAATCAAACTAAATGAAAAGGTGTTCAACATCACACCAACTTAACAGGTAACTTAAAAGAGGGGCAAAAGAAAACCACGAGTGATAAGCCCATGTTTTGCTTTAAGGTGCTTTACGTTTACGTTTGTGGGTGCAACGTTTAGGTGCTCCAGCATTGCCGACAGACTGCTCACCGTGCTGTCCTGTTGGCCTTGCTGACCTTGGCGGGCATCCTCTGGCCCTGCCAGAGAGGGAGCAGCCAGTGGCACGGCTGGCATCTCCCCAGTTGCTGCAGCCTCATCGGATGCCGCGGTCACTGGCATAGGGGTGGAGGAGATGCTGCCCTCATGCAGAGCACCCTGAGAGGTGCCCACAGCGATGACAAGCAGCTCGTGCGCCAACGTCAGATTGCTTTGGACCTCCCTGCTCACCATTGATGGATAGTCACCCAGCTGGTATACTGGGTGCCCAATCCATCTCCCACACTGACACTGACCACCTGAAGTCATTGCTGCTGTGAGGGTTTGCAGGTCTGAGCGCATCCCCAGGAAGCCCTGATTGAGCTCATGGAGGAGGCTCTCCATGAGAGTCGCCACTCTCTCCATGGATGAGGCATTGTGCTCGGCCATGAGAGTCATTGCATTGCTCATGCTCCACAAGAACCTCTCCACGGAGACCATGGCATGCATGCCCTCATGTATCTCCACCAGACCCTCCCGCACACCCTGCTGGACTTTCAGTATCTGCTGCCTCAGGGATGGCTCCAGAGGCATATCATCAGCCACCAACCAAGCATGTTTCTGGTCCCACCATTCCTCCGGCTGCCAGGACCCTGGGTACTCTCTGCCTCTGCCTGCATCTCAAGCGAGTGTGAAGTTGCCTCACTGCTGTGCACTGAGATACTAGCCGACGATCTTATTCCCACTAAGGTGCTGGTATCTGCGCTGGTGCCTGCCTGGCTGAGAGGGTGTGACACTGGTGCGTTCATATCACCTGTGTCCTCAGGGGTCAGCGGCAGTCCCTCAGGCTCCTGAGATCGGGTGTGCTCTGGTGAGGCTGAAAGGAAGAACAAGGATATTTGATTAGTTGAAGTAGTTACACTGTTAAAGTGTAAGTCTGGTACCCAGATCAGAGTCTTTCCATTATCAATGGGGATCCCATGTTGGAGGCTGAAATCAATATACAGTCAACAGTGGAATGTTTGCACTGACAGGCTTTCTGAACTGTGTGCACGGCACTCTTACCTCCCTGTGGCACCCTGCGGCTGGTTGACCTTGATGTACAGTGCCCCTCCAGCTCCAGTGCTTCCTGCTCGTATCTGGTGAGGATCAGGTGGGACTGCCCTCTGCCAGTCCGCAGCCTCTCAGTATTATTGTGTGCTGTCTTCTCCTGAAAGCAGAGAAGAGCATTGATTAGTCCACCCTGTACCTTCATTGCCATTGCAGCCTTGCCACTCCCACTTGAGGAAAACGTTGCATTGCTCATCCAATTCGTGACCCTGGAGCTGCAATACACTCATTCCAAGCAGCCAGGACTCGCCCACTTGCCCAGGTGCTGCCTCCATGACATTTGACACTCACACTCTAAGACCTTCCAAACCCATGACCACTCCCACCTTGAAGGACAAGGGCAGCAGATAGATGGGAACACCACCACCTGGATGTTCCCCTCCAAGTCACACAACACCCTGACTTGGAAATGTTTCGCCGTTCCTTCACTGTCACTGGGTCCAATTCCTGGAACTTGCCCCCTAACAGCACTGTGGGTGTTCCTGCACCACATGGACTGCAGTGGTTCAAGAAGGTAGCTCACCACCACCTTCTCATGGGCAACTAGGGATGGGCAATAAATGCTGGCCCAGCCAGCGAAGCCCACATCCTGTGAATGAATGAATAAAAAAACAAAATTCCAAGACCATCTTGTGCATGATTGGTATGTTTATGTTGAAGAAAAGAGGAACATCGCAGGGTGGCAGCACAATTTTTGAAGATCTGACTGAGCAGGAAACTAGCCTTAACCCCTTCACATCCAACAGAAAAAATGAGTTGGTGTGAAAGTGAGACAACTATCAAGACTCGCTGTGTGTAAAGATTCTGCAGCTTTGTAGGGATTCTACACATGCTGTGTCTTGGTTCTTGAATTGCACCTTGTCCCAGCCAGCAGGCATTGGGTCCCTGTCAGATTGTTCAGATTTGGGAGAGCTTAATTAGTAAAAGTCTAACTGTTGTGAAGTTTAAACAGGGACAGGAATTAAACAGCAGACTGCAGGTAGTCTCACTTTAAGTAGACCACCATAGACTAGAGAATTCATTACTTCTAAAGCTACATAAAGTATATAAAAATACTGCAGACTGGGCTGGGAAGAAGAATGTATCCATTAACGGCTCCTAACTGCAAGAAGGAGTCTGTATAAAGCTTTTTTTTTTCACTGTTTGCTTTCATTTTTGAAGTTTGTAACCATTTTCCTGCCCAAAGTCACTGCTTCATGGGTGGAGCTTAGAGTTAAGCCCAGGAAAAATAAGAAAGAGGCCAACAGCACCATCATTGCAACCATGCAGCAATCTATGATCAGCTAACACAATGGCTAACAAAGGCACTGCAATCCAGAGCTAAATTAACTCTAAAAGAGGAGGAGGAAACTTGCATAGCTGTCAAAAGCCTCCAGATTGTATTAGAAATCCTGTAAAAAGCTAAAAGATGACCATAAAATTTCCAACACACAATTGAAAGGCTACGGGTCTCTCATTTGAATTCATTTTTTTTCAAAGAACATGTCAACATGTGTTTTCTGGACCTCCACAGACTGAACTGTCAGGACTGTCCGAAGGCCATCTGAAAAGTCCGAACAAAATATGGTGAGCACTCAAAAATTACGTGTGAAGCTCAACTTCAGACTACACTGTCTGGAATTCAAATCTTTTAGGTAACAACTGACAGAGGCCATTGATCAATCCATAAGTAGATGCAGAGAAAAGGGACATGATTGCAGCTTTACAGTGGTTGAGCCAGCCAACAAAATAATCAAGCTCATGATAGATTCCACCCGAATGGAAATGATCCAAAACAACATCTTGTTCAACCCAAAGGTAACACCATTGAAGTGGTACTAAAACGTGGGTGCAAGTGAGAAGCCATACTAATGGGTAAACAGAGTCTACAGGTAATGTGTAATTTGTCCACCATTGGCACGATAGTCAATGCAATCAATCCTACTAAGCAATGCGGTGGTGCAGCCTCATACATACACCAAGAATCTGCCTAGCTTTCAAAGATACATTCAAAGCATGTCACCCCAGAGGACATTGGAAGCACCAACGTAGTGACATGTCAGTAAGACATGAAATAAATTATGTTATGTAAATCAAACTTTATCCCATTTTTCTTATTTAAAAAATAACTTTTGCTGAATGAATAGATGGCTGCCACAAGTCACCTGATGTCTTTAATTGTAAGGTGACTACTAAGGCATTTTATGGATTGCACTGGAGACATGCCCTGACATGTTGCTCATGGAAGCTCACACCTGGGACTGTAAGGACCCTAAAAAGGAACTATTGAAAGGAAATGGATTATATTTGTATCCTTGCAGAATCCTTGGGTTTACCAAGACAATAGTACCAGGAACAGGGTCATTAATATGAATAATGACTCTTTCAGAAGCTATTGACTGGGACATTATAAGCCATAAAACAAAAGCCAGGCACATACACCAGATAAACATCCCTTTATGCAATCATGGTAGAGGAAGGAGGTCACATGACTTGAGTGACCATTTTGAAATCTCTTTATACAGTTGAGAACTCAGGAGCAGGGGGGATTTGTTTCCAACCTGCCAACATCTGATGGCAGTACTTCAAGCTGACCAAGCAGCCTGCAACAAGCCCTCCTCAAAACCTATTTATCTGGAAGCCACTGGCCACCTGCTAAGCAGACCAAGTCTCTGAATGTCAATCTCATCTCACTGTGACACCATCATCTTAAAGGAATTCTGCACTTCTGGCTTTAGCCAGGGATCTGCCTGAATTGGAACTTCCCCATGAGGGAAACCCCTCTGGATTTGGACTTTTTGGACTCAGGAAATCAGGGGAACAGATACCTATTTCTGTGGTTCTATTTTTTTTTACTGTTCAGTTATTTAAAAGCTGTAAAATCCCCTCTTCTCTGTCCCACTTACTGTATATGTGAATGTGTGTGCGTATGTGTGAAGTTACAATCATCTTCGGGTTTGAGTGTGTGAATAAATTAAAGTTCCAATTTAATCCTAAGCGATAAAAACAAAAAAACTGCGGATGCTGGAAATCCAAAACAAAAACAGAACTATCTGGAAAAACTCAGCAGGTCTGGCAGCATCGGCGGAGAAGAAAAGAGTTGACGTTTCGAAACGTCAACTCTTTTCTTCTCCACCGATGCTGCCAGACCTGCTGAGTTTTTCCAGGTAGTTCTGTTTTTGTTTTTAATCCTAAGCGAGTTTGCTGTGAGTTACTTTAAAAATTGACTACACAAATCAAAAGTTTTTGGAATAAGTGCCACAGCCTAATTTTAAAACAAAAAACACGCCTGCTTACAGGCAGATGGTGAGAGAACAAAGGAGTTCAGTTTTGCCTCACTCTCCTGTCCATAACAGTAGAGAGAAAAGTCCAGAACAAGTGGTTCAATATCATGAGAAGCCACAGCCAGAAGCCAGACAGGCAAGGCATTCCAATGAACCAAGAGTGTGGGCCAAACAGAGTCAAGACAAGACCCATGATGAGGATGACTGGGTCATTGCCACACAAAGTGAATTGACATTTAGTATGGTGAACATCAAAGAATGTATTGGCACAATGATACCAAGAGAACCCTTTGTGACTATTTAGATTATATCCCATAGATGAAGAGTCAGCGTACCCTGTATGGTGCAGATGCAAACATCCTCCCAGTTCACACACTGAAATGTATGTAATTACAGAAGTGGCAAGTGATAATTTGATCAACCAATGCCAAACTCACTGCATACACTCAAGTGTCATTACAAAAACTGACCATGGTCACCCCAGAAATTTTATATTGTGGGCACCACAGATCAGTGGTTGCAGGCCTACCGGCTTGCAAAAATTTGTCCTTGGTCACCATCCATGGTATCGTCAAGACAATGATGAGGACCACAGACCACAAGGAGAATCATCGGAAACCTGTGCTTGAAGATCACCTAACTCTACAACGCAGATTATCAGCCAACAGGCAACACAGCACTATTTGAACCTGCACCTGCAAATTTCACGTTGTGGAACCATAGAACCATAGAACACTACAGCACAGAAAACAGGCCATTTGGCCCTTCTAGTCTGACTGAAATATTATTCCGCTAGTCCCGTTGACCTGCACCTAGTCCATAACCCTCTAGACCTCTCCCAACCATGTATCTATCTAATTTATTCTTAAAACTTAAGAGTGAGCCTGCATTTACCACATCAGATGGTAGCTCATTCCACACTCTCACCACTCTTTGAGTGAAGAAGTTCCTGCTAATGTTCCCCCTAAAGCTTTCCCCTTTCACCCTAAAGCCATGTCCTCTCATGTTTATTTCTCCTAATCTAAGTGGAAAAAGCCTACTCGCATTTACTCTGTCTATACCCCTCATAATTTTGTAAACTTCTATCATATCTCCCCTCATTCTTCTATGCTCCAAGGAATAAAGTCCTAACCTGTTTAATCTTTCCCTGTAACTCAACTCCTTAAGACCCAGCAACATCCTAGTAAATCTTCTCTGCACTCTCTCAATCTTACTGATATCCTTCCTGTAGTTAGTCAACTAGAACTGCACACAATACTCCAAAGTTGGCCTCACCAGTGTCTTATACAACCTCACCATAACATCCCAACTCCTATACTCAATACTTTGATTTATGAAAGCCAGTATGCCAAAAGCTTTCTTTACAACCTTGTCTACCTGTGACGCCACTTTCAGGGAACTATGTATCTGAACTCCCAGATCCCTTTGTTCCTCCACATTCCTCAGTGTCCTACCATTTACTGTGTATGTCCTCCCTTGGTTTGACCTTCCAAAATGTAACACCTCACACTTTTCCGCATTAAATTCCAACTGTCATTTTCTGGCCCATTTTTCCAGTTGGTCCAGATCTCTCTGCAAGCTTTGAAAGCCTTCCTCACTGTCCACAACACCTCTAATCTAAGTGTCATCAGCAAACTTGCTGATCCAATTCACCACATTATCATCCAAATATAGACAACAAACAACAATGGTCCCAGCACAGATCCCTGAGGCACACCACTAGTCACAGACCTCCAGTCTGAGAAGCAATCATCCACTACCACTCTCTGTCATCTCCCACACAGCCAATTTTGAATCCAGTTTACAACCTCTCCATGGATACCAAGTGTCTGAACCTTCTGAACTAACCTCCCATGTGGGTCTTTGTCAAAGGCCTTACTAAAGTCCATGTAGACAACATCCACAGACTTTCCTTCATCTACTTTCTTGGTAACCTCCTTGAAAAACTCTATAAGGTTCATTAAACACGACCTACCAAGCACAAAGCCATGCTGACTATCCTTAATCAGCCCTTGGCTGTCCAAATAATTATATATCCGATCTCTCAGAACACCTTCTAATAATTTACCTACTACTGATGTCAGGCTCACTGGCCTGTAATTACCTGATTTACTTTTGGAGCCTTTTTTAAACAACGGAACAACATGAGCTAGCCTCCAATCCTCCAGCACCTCACCCGTGGCTAAGGACATTTTAAATATTTCTGCCAGGGCCTCTGCAATTTCTACACTAGTCTCCCTCAAGGTCCGAGGGAATATCATGTCAGGCCCGGGGGATTTATCTATCTTTGTTCGCTGTAAGGCAGCAAGCACCTCCTCCTCTTTAATCTCTATATGTTCCATGAAACTACTGCTTGTTTCCCTTCCTCTCTTATACACCATGCCAGTTTCCTGAGTAAATACTGATGTAAAAAAACTGTTTAAGATCTCCCCCATCTCGTGAGGCTCCACACATAGACGACTACTCTGATCTTCAAGGGGACCAATAGTGTCCCTTACTATCCTTTTATTCTTATTATTTGGCAGATAAACCTCGCCAGTGATCATTTGTCGATACTCCCAGGAGTACATTATGCATTACTCGAAATCAGAGGAAGATGAAAGATGCCCATGACAGGCATGCAGGTAACGAAATACCCAAGCTAACATCGAACAGCAAGTTTGAGTACAATACCCAAATGATGGCAACTGGAATCTAGCAGAAATAGAGTCATGGAGTCATAGAGTTTTACAACATGGACAGAGGCCCTTCAGCCCATCTGCGTCAGTCATCAAGCCCCTATCTATTCTAATTCTATTTTCCAGCACTTGACCTATCGCCTTGTATGCTATGGCATTTCAAGTATTCATCTAAATACTTCTTAAATGTTGTGAGGGTTCCCACCTCTACCACCCTTTCAGGCAGTGAGTTCCATATATACCCCACCATCTGGGTGAAAAAACAATTCCTCAAATCCCCTGTAAACCTCCTGCCCTTACCTTAAATCTATGCCCCCTGGTTATTGACCCCTCCACTAAGAGGAAATGTTTCTTCCTATCTACCCTATCTATGCCCCTCATAATTTTGTACACCTCAATCAGGTTCCCCTGTCAGCCTTCTCTGCTCTAAGGAAAACAACTCCAGCCTATCAAGCCTCTCTTCATCTCTGAAACGCTCCAGCCCAGGCAACATTCTGGTGAATCTTCTCTGCACTCTCTCCAGTGCTGTCACATCCTTTCTATAATGTGGCAACCAAAACTGCACACAGTATTAGAGATGTTGCCTAACTAACACTTTATGCAGCTCCATCATAATCTCCTTGCTCTTATATTCAGTGCCTTGGCTAATAAAGGCAAGTATCCTTATGCCTACTTAACCACCTTAACCACCTTATCTACCTGTCCTGTTGCCTTGGACATGCACACCAAGATCCCTCTGGTCCTCTGTACTTCCTGTGGTCCTACCATTCATTGTGTACTCCCGTGCCTTGTTAGTCCTCCCAAAATGCATCACCTCACACTTTTCAAGATTAAATTGCATTTCCAACTTCTTTACCCATCTAACCAGACTGTCTATATCATCCTGAAGTCCAAGGCTTTCCTCCTCACTATTTACCACACCATCAATTTTCATGTTATCTGTGAACTTACTGATCATACTTCCAACATTCATGTCTAGCTCGGGACCCTTCACCAAACCCTGCACTATGCCACTGGACACAGGCTCCCAGTCACAAAAACAACCTTCGACCATCACCCTCTGCCTCCTGCCACTAAGCCAATTTTGGATCAATTTGCCAAATTGCCATGGATCCCATGGGCTCTTACCTTCTTGACCAGTCTCCCATGTGAGATCTTATCCAAAGCCTTACTGAAGTCCATGCAGAATACATCAACTGCACTACCTTCATCTACATACCTAGTCACCTCCTAAAAATATTCAATCAAATTTGTTAGACATGATCTCCCCCTGACAAAGCCATGCTGACTATCCTTGATTAATCCTTGCCCCTCCAAGTGGAGATTAATCCTGTCCCTCAGAATTAAAAAAAAAAAATCACTACCAATGATGTTAGACTCACTGGCCTATTGTTCCCTGGTTTATCCCTACCACCCTTTTTGAATAATGGTGCCACATGAGCTGTCCTCCAGTCCTCTGGCACCTCTCCTGTGGCCAGGGAGGATTTGAAAATTAATGTCAGGGCCCCTGCAATCTCCTTCCTTGCCTGCCACAGCAGCCTGGGATACATCTCATCTGGGCCTGGCGATTTATCCACTTTTAAGCTCGCTAACACTGCTAATACCTCCTCCCTCTCAATGCCAATTTGTTCAAATCATCAGCATATGCCTCAAACCAAGATCATATTAAGTATGAACACCAAATGGCATGACAGTGCAATGAAACAGGTGTCAAATCAGAACAATATGACAACTAGACACACCGAGTAATCCTATTGTGACTAGAACATAGTGTAAATTGCAACACAAACAAAGCATCCCAAACCAGCATCCTGAAAACATACAGCAGCCTCCTGCAAAGATCAGCGTTACTAAAGCTGCTCAGATAAGAAAACGCCAATATGTTTCAGAGACTTGTAAATTTATTCCTCTGTGTCAAAGCATATTTAGACACAAGGTTATTTTGTTTTGCTGTCGTGCAAACAGTTTGATTCTTTAAAGGTAAAGCTATAGTAAGTGTGGGGTGTTGTGATACTATGACATACACATTTAAGAGGACATAACTTAAACTGCCATCAGTCATTACCAGCTTCACAGGATGTGATGTATTAGTTTCATGACTTGTAGCCAATCTGTAAACAGCAGTGGTTGAGGTCAGTCAGGCCTCACAGTGAACATTAACTGTACATAGCCTTATCTTCAAATAAATAATCCACATTACTGTTTCATCAGTCTTTGTGATTGGCACTTTTACGTTGAAGAAAAGAAGAATGTAACTGCAGGAAGAATAGAAAAGCAAAATATTACTTTAATGGAGGGAGACAGCAGAAAGCTGTGATACAGAGGGATTTGGGTGTCCTTGTACATGAATCACAAAAAGTCAGCATGCAGGTACAAGAAGTAATTAGGAAGACAAGCAGAATGTTGGCCTTTATTGCAAGGTGGTTAGAGTATAAAAGTAGGGAAGTCTTGCTACATCTGTACACAGCATTGAAACCACACTAGAGTACTGTGTACAGTTTTGGTCACCTTACTTAAGGAAGAACATACTTACATTGGAAGAAGTTCAGAGAAGGTTCACTGGGCTGATTCTAGGCATAAGGGAATTGTCTTATGAGGAAAGATGGAACAGGTTGGGCCTATACTCATTGGAGTTAGAAAAATGAGGGGTGATTTTGTTGAAACATTTAAATTTCTGAGCGGGCTTGACAAGGTAGATGCTGAGAGAATCTTTCCTCTCGTGGAGGAATCTAGAACCGGGGGCATAGTTTAAAAATAAGGGGGCTCCTATTTTAGACTAAGATGAGGAGGAATTTCTTCCCTCAGAGGTTTGCTAGTCTTTGGAATTTTCTTCCCCAACAAGCAGTGGAGGCTAGGCCACTGAATATATCCAAGGCTGAGTTAGATGTATTTTTGATCGACAAGGGGTTCAAGAGTTATGGGGGACAGGCAGGAAAGTGGAGTCAAAGCCACAATGGTCTTATTGAATGGCAGAACAGGCTCAAGGTTCGGTTGAAGGGTCATGAGGACTTGAAACATCAACTGTGCTCTTCTCTACCAATGCTGCCAGACCTGCTGAGTTTTTCCAGGTATTTCTGTTTTTGCTTTTGTTTTGGATTTCCAGCATCCACAGTTATTTGCTTTTACCTCAAGGTGCTGAATGGCCTACTCCTAAACCTGTTCCTTATGTTCTTGTGTAATCTTTTTTGACATTAAAAACAATGTAGGAATTATTTTGGGGAAAGGGTAAAAACAGGTGCTAAGTCAGCGTTGTTCCAATAAAACATGCCTGTTTAAATGTCTGGATTTAGCCTGCACTCTTGGGAGGTTAATTGCTGATTAACATGATTTAAACATGTCAAGAGGCACTAAAATAGAGACATGTAGGTCTAGCATTCAAATGCCAATTAGTATTAACTAATTTTCCTGATATTTATAGTCTCCATTCATGCACTTCCACTAGAAGTCTGAAGTGCATTAGCTGACGGTGAAACTGAAGGGGCAGGATAACAGCACTCCTCAGGGTATCTCACAGGTTCACAGAGGTGGCACTGAATGTTCTGGTGTAGAAGTTCCAGTGGAGGAGGGATATCCTATATCCTCAGAGGGTGAAAGAGCCATAGACGTAAGAAATGCCAGATGTTAGAGGGATTCACTGAGGTGGTCACAGCCAAAAACACTGACCCCAGGACATGGCTCCAGTATCACAAAAAATGTAATGATTTTTCATGAATGGTCAAGGGAAGATCCCATCTCAAACAAAACACTCAATAACTGCACCATCACCACCAGCATCACCTCAACACATTGCATCCACCATCGATTAGACATTAGACACTGACATTCACCCGACTCACAATATTACATCCTTCACAGGACTTACTCAGACAAATCACATAGCTCTTCAACAGATGAGGCCACACACACAGGTTGAATACAGATAAAGATGGTGCACTTTCACAGATTACAGTTAATTCAGTCTCTGATTTATGATTCCCAGTCCCCTACATGGCAGGCCTCTTGTCTCTTGAATAGATTCAATGATGTAAAGTTGAAGTGGAGTTTTGTAAGTCAAAGGGCTCACAGCAGGCTGTGGGGTTTCTTGTAGCCTAGGTTGGTTCTCAGATCTAGGAGGTTGGTTCTCAGGTGAACTTTGAAACTGGAACAGGTTAAGTACTTTGGTTGCCCGATGATTTACAGCTAGTTACTGAGTCTGGTTTTCAGGCTGGCTTGATGATTGATGGTTCCGAAGGAAGTATTGGATCATGGGGTATGAAGGTTCAGACCCTGAAAAAAGTTTTGATCAGATGAAAAATTCACCTTGCCCCCGACAGAACGAGGAAGAGAAGGATGATGATGAAGGAAATACTGTCAATCGATACCACTGGCACCTCACGTAACTTAGAGGTTAGGATAGATCAGTGGTGTATACCCAGCACTAGTGGGCAATGGCCACTAGTAGAAGGGTAGAAGGGCCATCGTAGATTGAATGCTAGTTTTAATGTGCAGGAGTCAAATAAGGAACTCGTATGATCAAGCCTCAGAAGGATGATAGTGGGTTTGACAAGCGAAATGCTTGGTGCAATGGTGAGATCTTATGGTCATGGCTAGGGGAATGGAATAGACCATCACTAACTCTGTCTTGTGCTTTGATGCAGAACCTCAAACCCAACTTGTCCAGCAACAAGGAGAGGCTGGTTAATTCCATCCAGCAACTTACGGAGCTCAATATCATGCAGCATCTGATGACGCAGATTGCAGCTACTATTGCAGCCATAGCAGCTTCCATGGAATGCCAAACAGTAGAATACCAAAGTACTGTCGTGGAAGCTCAGGCGCCTGCCATGGTGACTCTAGACTCCTCAGCTGAAAGGGGCTTTCAGAGTGTCTCCAATACCCATGGATCTGTTCTCCAGCGGATCACTGGGTTGACTAAACAGACACACTGGGGTAGTGGTGTGGATGTCATGGAGAAAGAGACTACTGGCCTCTTCCTGGGATGCAGCATTCCTGCTCCTTCTGCCACCACATGATCACTGCCCATGCAGCTGTCTGGTTGCTCAAGCTTATGCTGAGAAGGAGAAGTTTTAAGCATTTGCCTTCTGCAGATTTTCAGTAGTCATCCATCTTGCATGTTGCTGCTACTTGGGATGCACTATGTAGAAACACCAGAGTAAGTATGAGTGCTTATAAGTCACTAAAGTAAGTACCTGTATGACTAGTTTAATAGTTGTGAGACAAAAACAAAAACAGAATTACCTGGAAAAACTCAGCAGGTCTGGCAGCATCGGCGGAGAAGAAAAGAGTTGACGTTTCGAGTCCTCATGACCCTTTGACAGAACTTGAGTTCGAGTCCAAGAAAGAGTTGAAATATAAGCTCGTTTAAGGTGTGTGTGTGGGGGGCGGAGAGAGAGAGAGAGAGAGAAGTGAAGTGGGGGTGTGGTTGTAGGGACAAACAAGCAGTGATAGAAGCAGATCATCAAAAGATGTCAACAACAATAGAACAAAAGAACACATAGGTGTTAAAGTTAAAGTTGGTGATATTATCTAAACAAATGTGCTAATTAAGAATGGATGGTAGGGCACTCAAGGTATAGCTCTAGTGGGGGTGGGGAGAGCATAAAAGATTTTTAAAAATTTTTTAAAAAATAATGGAAATAGGTGGGAAAAGGAAAATCTATATAATTTATTGGAAAAAAAAAGGAAGGGGGAAACAGAAAGGGGGTGGGGATGGGGGAGGGAGCTCATGACCTAAAGTTGTTGAATTCAATATTCAGTCCGGAAGGCTGTAAAGTGCCTAGTCAGAAGATGAGGTGTTGTTCCTCCAGTTTGCGTTGGGCTTCACTGGAACAATGCAGCAGGCCAAGGACAGACATGTGGGCAAGAGAGCAGGGTGGAGTGTTAAAATGGCAAGCGACAGGGAGGTTTGGGTCATTCTTGTGGACAGACCGCAGGTGTTCCGCAAAGCGGTCGCCCAGTTTACGTTTGGTCTCTCCAATGTAGAGGAGAGCACATTGGGAGCAACGAATGCAGTAGACTAAGTTGGGGGAAATGCAAGTGAAATGCTGCTTCACTTGAAAGGAGTGTTTGGGTCCTTGGACGGTGAGGAGAGAGGAAGTGAAGGGGCGGGTGTTGCATCTTTTGCGTGGACATGGGGTGGTGCCATAGGAGGGGGTTGAGGAGTAGGGGGTGATGGAGGAGTGGACCAGGGTGTCCCGGAGGGACGATCCCTATGGAATGCCCATAGGGGGGATGAAGGGAAGATGTGTTTGGTGGTGGCATCATGCTGGAGTTGGCGGAAATGGCGGAGGATGATCCTTTGAATGCGGAGGCTGGTGGGGTGATAAGTGAGGACAAGGGGGACTCTATCATGTTTCTGGGAGGGAGGAGAAGGCGTGAGGGCGGATGCGCGGGAGATGGGCCGGACACGGTTGAGGGCCCTGTCAACGACCGTGGGTGGAAAACCTCGGTTAAGGAAGAAGGAGGACATGTCAGAGGAATTGTTTTTGAAGGTAGCATCATCGGAACAGATGCGACGGAGGCGAAGGAGCTGAGAGAATGGGATGGAGTCCTTACAGGAAGCGGGGTGTGAGGAGCTGTAGTCGAGATAGCTGTGGGAGTCGGTGGGTTTGTGATGGATATTGGTGGACAGTCTATCACCAGAGATTGAGACAGAGAGGTCAAGGAAGGGAAGGGAAGTGTCAGAGATGGACCACGTGAAAATGATGGAGGGGTGGAGATTGGAAGCAAAATTAATAAATTTTTCCAAGTCCCGACGAGAGCATGAAGCGGCACCGAAGTAATCATCGATGTACCGGAGAAAGAGTTGTGGAAGGGGGCCGGAGTAGGACTGCAACAAGGAATGTTCCACATACCCCATAAAGAGACAGGCATAGCTGGGGCCCATGCGGGTACCCATAGCCACACCTTTTATTTGGAGGAAGTGAGAGGAGTTGAAGGAGAAATTGTTCAGCGTGAGAACAAGTTCAGCCAGATGGAGGAGAGTAGTGGTGGATGGGGATTGTTCGGGCCTCTGTTCGAGGAAGAAGCTAAGGGCCCTCAGAGCATCCTGGTGGGGGATGGAGGTGTAGAGGGATTGGACGTCCATGGTGAAGAGGAAGCGGTTGGGGCCAGGGAACTGGAAATTGTTGATGTGATGTAAGGTGTCAGAGGAATCACGGATGTAGGTGAGAAGGGACTGGACAAGGGGAGAGAGAAGGGAGTCAAGATAACAAGGAATGAGTTCTGTGGGGCAGGAACAAGCTGAGACGATCGGTCTACCGGGGCAGTTCTGTTTGTGGATTTTGGGTAGGAGATAGAAGCGGGCCGTCCAAAGTTGGGCGACTATCAGGTTGGAAGCTGTCACAATTTCCAGTTCCCTGGCCCCAACCGCTTCCTCTTCACCATGGACGTCCAATCCATCTACACCTCCATCCCCCACCAGGATGGTCTGAGGGCCCTTAGCTTCTTCCTCGAACAGAGGCCCGAACAATCCCCATCCACTCCTCTCACTTCCTCCAAATAAAAGGTGTGGCTATGGGTACCCGCAAGGGCCCCAGCTATTCCTGTCTCTTTATGGGGTATGTGGAACATTCCTTGTTCCAGTCCTACTCCGGCCCCCTTCCACAACTCTTTCTCCGGTACATCGATGATTACTTCGGTGCCGCTTCATGCTCTTGTCGGGACTTGGAAAAATTTATTAATTTTGCTTCCAATCTCCAATCCTCCATCATTTTCACGTGGTCCATCTCTGACACTTCCCTTCCCTTCCTTGATCTCTCTGTCTCAATCTCTGGTGATAGACTGTCCACCAATATCCATCACAAACCCACCGACTCCCACAGCTATCTCGACTACAGTTCCTCACACCCCGCTTCCTGTAAGGACTCCATCCCATTCTCTCAGCTCCTTCGCCTCCGTCACATCTGTTCCGATGATGCTACCTTCAAAAACAGTTCCTCTGACATGTCCTCCTTCTTTCTTAACCGAGGTTTTCCACCCACGGTCGTTGACAGGGCCCTCAACCGTGTCCGGCCCATCTCCCGCGCATCCGCCCTCACGCCTTCTCCTCCCTCCCAGAAACATGATAGAGTCCCCCTTGTCCTCACTTATCACCCCACCAGCCTCCGCATTCAAAGGATCATCCTCCGCCATTTCCGCCAACTCCAGCATGATGCCACCACCAAACACATCTTCCCTTCATCCCCCCTATGGGCATTCCGTAGGGATCGCTCCCTCCGGGACACCCTGGTCCACTCCTCCATCACCCCCTACTCCTCAACCCCCTCCTATGGCATCACCCCAAGCCCTCGCAAAAGATGCAACACCTGCCCCTTCACTTCCTCTCTCCTCACCGTCCGAGGACCCAAACACTCCTTTCAAGTGAAGCAGCATTTCACTTGCATTTCCCCCAACTTAGTCTACTGCATTCGTTGCTCCCAATGTGGTCTCCTTTACACTGGAGAGACCAAACGTAAACTGGGCGACCGCTTTGCAGAACACCTGCGGTCTGTCCACAAGAATGACCCAGACCTCCCTGTCGCTTGCCATTTTAACACTCCACCCTGCTCTCTTGCCCACGTCTGTCCTTGGCTTGCTGCATTGTTCCAGTGAAGCCCAATGCAAATTGGAGGAACAACACCTCATCTTCCGACTAGGCACTTTACAGCCTTCCGGACTGAATATTGAATTCAACAACTTTAGGTCATGAGCTCCCTCCCCCATCCCCACCCCCTTTCTGTTTCCCCCTTCCTTTTTTTTTCCAATAAATTATGTAGATTTTCCTTTTCCCACCTATTTCCATTATTTTTAAAAAAAAATTTTAAAAATCTTTTATGCTCTCCCCACCCCCACTAGAGCTATACCTTGAGTGCCCTACCATCCATTCTTAATTAGCACATTTGTTTAGATAATATCACCAACTTTAACTTTAACACCTATGTGTTCTTTTGTTCTATTGTTGTTGACATCTTTTGATGATCTGCTTCTATCGCTGCTTGTTTGTCCCTACAACCACACCCCCACTCCACTTCTCTCTCTCTCTCTCTCTCCGCCCCCCACACACACACCTTAAACGAGCTTATATTTCAACTCTTTCTTGGACTCGAACTCAAGTTCTGTCGAAGGGTCATGAGGACTTGAAACGTCAACTCTTTTCTTCTCCGCCGATGCTGCCAGACCTGCTGAGTTTTTCCAGGTAATTCTGTTTTTGTTTTTGTTTTGGATTTCCAGCATCTGCAGTTTTTTTGTTTTTATTAATAGTTGTGAGTGCTGCTTGTTACTGTGACATTTTAATGGTTTGCTTTTTGTACAGAATGATTGTGGTAATTGGGTAGTGCTAGAATTCGTGGTCTTTCTAACTGTATAATGGTCTTTTTTTATTGTGTTCTTCATGGAGAAGGGGTTGAAAGGATTGAGTGCAAGTGGTGGACTTCTTGGTGTAACCTGAATCCTGGAAGGTAAGGCATGTGGCATCAGTTCTCTGAAGTCTGATGGTGGAGGACATCTCTCAGAAGCAGTCTTTAGTTAGAAGATAACGACTGCCCCTCTAGATTGCAGGCTGTCTTCCTAGGACCCGCTGATGCTCCCCTCTTCCTCCTTGTCTTCCTCACCTCCTCCTCCAACTCTTGGCTCCTGAACTTGACTCTCTGGCACAATTGCTGGTCTTTCATAATCACCAGATTTTGGAGCATGCAACAGGTCAGTACAAATCTGGTGATCTTTTCTTGGCAGAGTATTGTTGCGCACCTCCTGACCGCTCAAAGTATCTAAACCTCTGCTTGAGAGTCCCAAAGGTCTGCTCCATGATATTCCTAGTAGCAGAATGGTCCTTATCATGTTAGTGCTCAGCTGGTGCCTGGGGTTTCTCAGGGGAGAACTGAATCAGGGTATCAGAGGTTATCCCTTGTCGCCTAGCAGCCAGCAATGCAAATTGGGTTGGGGCACAAAGATCTGCGGAAGAGATGACTATCTCATTATCAAAACATCATGACAGTTCCCTGAACATGAAGCATTTACCTGCACCGACGTACTCCCAGTGGTTGCACACAAGTTACACGATTCCTTCCTGTTCCTGAGCACCTCCATGTTTAAATGAGGGTCTGGGCTTGCATGGTCATTTCTATGCAAGTCACTGGTTTCCTGAACCATGGGGTATTTCACAATTTTAATGAGGAGCTCAGTTGAAATCAACAACTGCAGAAATGAATCTCTGAAATCACGCCCATGTGCCCTTGCCTATTTTCCAAATATACTGTGGACTTCATGGGGGAAGGGGTAGATTATTCTGAATGTTTTTTGTTGCCAGAAGTAGGTGCTCGGGCCAAAACAAACAATTGATAAATGATAACCGCTACACTTAAACATAATAACCAAGTGCTTGTAAGTTAATTGAATGATAATTAGCAATTAATTATGAGAAAACAGTATTATTACTTTGAATGATAGGACTATGATATGTAATTGCGTAAGGCAGCAACAACAACTTGCATTTACTAAAGGGGTTATTTCCCTTGCTGTAATGTCCGTCATCTAGGTGCTGAAGAGCCTTTGAGGAGGCCAAGGTGGTGTCTTGAGTTGCATTGCCAGGTTACCCCATCTTTAGCACATGAAGAGTTACCAATTAAATTGGACCCTAAGGCCCATTAAAGAAGCTGCATGAATTTTTGCTGGCTAGCACTGCAATTAACAACTTTTCCTAACCATAGCTGGTTGAACAGGTGTAAAGGAGTCATTGGTGAGGATTGCAAGCACTGCCTTGAGCGAAACTCAGCTTTCACTGTTCACTTGCTGATTGAGATTGCCCAGCTATACTTGGATTATGCTAGGGGAACCCCCCTGGAGGAGAAATGGCAGGAGGTCTTCTCTGACAATATGGAATGATAAGGCATTCCTCAGAGCATATTGAGCTGCAGAGACTTCCCTTATGTAGAAGTGCATAGTGTAGTTGGGTTTAATTTAATTGGTAATCAGAGGCTTAACCATCCTTAGAATGGCCATTTCTCATGTCCTAAAGATGGGGTAACCTGGCAATGCAGCTCAAAGCACCACCTTGGCCTCCTCGAAGGCTCTTTTGCACCTTAACAACGGACACTAAATGCAAGCTCTTGCCTTACACAATAATTATCGTTCAATAAACTTACAAGCACTTGTTTATTAGTGTTTAAATGTAGCTGTTATCATTTATCAGTTGTTTGTTTTGGCCCTAAAACCTACTTCTGGCAACAAAAAACATTCAGAATAATCTACCCCTTGCCCCATGAAGTCCACACTATATTTGGAAGATAGGCAAGGATGCATGGGAGTGATTTCACTGATCACACTTTGAGATTCATTTCTGTGGTCAATGATTTCAATGAACTCTTCATTAAGATTACCACATCGCAATCATCATGTATGATAACTGTTATAACTGTTATACTGGACATAAAAAGCCCAGGGCAAGGGGAACTGCAGCTTTTACCATTGAAGCTAATTTCCATTAGCTGCTGATTGTAAGATTATGTGATGCACATTTAATGTATCCCATACCAGAAAGTATTTGCATTTTATACTTTCTTAGCTTAAAAGGAAGATTTAATTGTAACTGTTCCATTCTTTGATCCTATTTTCTTGTGAAGATCATCCACACTCTCGTTGGCTTTAAGCCGGGGCATTGGCGTCAATTCCTCATAAACAACATCTTTATGTTTCCTGCTCAAGGTGTTAGATACAACGGTGCTTTCTCTGCCCAGAGGTAGGATACAGTGATGTTGGCTCCTGACAAAGCTTGCACTGAATTGTAATGCACATACTTCTCAGTAGTTTTCACTTTGAAAGAAACATGTTTAAGCAACACTTTATATTATTAACGGCCTTTGAGTCACATCCCGTGGGCATTTACTAAGGAATGTAAATGGCCATTTGAGACAAGTTCTCAAATGTTATATCACAGAAAAGAAATAGACAGAAATAATGAGTGATTAGTGATAGATTACAATTAAAGTACAGTGGTTGGTGCTTGGGAGTATGTGCTGATATAATGTAGGAATGGAGTTTCTACAGTAATTGTAAGATGCAGAAGTGCCTGGAATTTCTTCTTTGTTTGCTGCCTCTTTGATTGGGCGATTCCAAGGGACAAATGAAATGCTATTGCAATATCCGCAGTCACTTACCACTATCATCATTATCTTACATGAGAATTTCAGTGCCAAGTTCTGTTCACGCTGTTCCCTATTTCCAGAAGTAGAGCTTTCATTTTAATGAGTTGGCCATCACAGACTGTGGGTTCAACTTCTCCATCTGTCACAGGTTGAAAGGAGTTACTCCCCAAGAATAACCATGGCCTCTTCCTCATGCTGGGTTAATTGCCTGATCTATGGCAGATCTCCACCTGCAATCTTCCCCTGTCCAGTGCTGTGTGCCAACTTCTCCTGCAAGAAGAATTGCATAAATCTGAAAATAACAGCAGTGTTCTTAGGTTTTTATCTCCAGTAACAGTCAGCATTGGAAGTTTGTAGTGAAAGGTTTGATGCATTCAGCCATTTGAGCATGGGAGAGAACAGCTTCCAAGGACAAAGTCGGATAAGAAGATATGAGAGAATGTTAAGCAGAGAAACTGACTGCTGCATGCCGAGCAACCCCAGGGGTGTTAACCCAGAGGATGATACTAGGTGATTGATCTAAACGTTGCTCAAAGATATGGGTTTTAAGGGGCTTGAAGATGGAAAAGGAGATGAAGATGTGGAGCTGTTTAAGTGGGAAATTTCAGAGTGTGGGTCATAAGACATGGGCCATCAATATAGGGTGCAGGATGGGGGTGCAGAAGAGGCTAGAGCCAGAGGAATAGAGGTTTCAAGGACTGGGATTTGCCACACTGGAGCAGGTTAACAAAATAGGGAGGGGAAAGGCCATTGAAGGATTTAAACATGGGATGAGAATTTCAATTTGAAACCTTGGAGGCCAGGAGGCAATGCAGGTCAATAAAGAAGGGGTTGATGGGCAAGGAGGATTGAAGCAGGATAGGATAATAGCAGCAAAGTTTTTAATGAGGTGAAGTTTATGGAGACTGGAAAGTTTGGAATAGTCAAAGTAAAATAAAAGGCATGGTTGAGGGTTTCAGCAGTAGATGGGCTGCAATTCTAACCCTTGATCCATATTCCTTGATACTCCTAACAAACAAAACATCTATCAAACTTGAAAACGGACACAACATCCATTGTCTTTTGGGGGAGAGCACTCCAGATTTCCACTAACCTTTGTTGAAAAAATTCTTCCTGATTTCACCCTTAAATTATCTGGCTCTAAAAATGGGGACGGTAGTATTGTGATAATGTTATTAGACAAGTAAGCCAGAAACCTGGACTAATGCATTGGAGACATGAGTTCAAATCCCACCATTGCAGCAGAAGGAATTTACATTTAATCAATATATCTGGAATAAAATGCTAGTCTCATTTGATCATGAAACAGCAAGATTGTCATAAAAACCCATCTGGTTCACTCTTCCCCTTCAGTTCAGGAAACCTGCTGCTCTCACCTGGTCTGGCCTACATGTGACTCCAGACCCACATCAAAATAGTTGACTATTAACTGCCATCTGAAATGGCCAAGCAATCCACTTGGGAGTAAGCAACTCTCCACCACCCGCTCAAGGGCAATTTAGGGATGGGCAATAAATGATGCCTTTGCCAGCAGCACTCACATCCCAAGAATGATTAAACAAATAGGTTTATGTCATCTTGTTCTGGAATTCACCTCTTTCTTGGATCCTATCATTTTAAACACCCTGAACAGGTTGCCTCTCTATTTTCTAAACTTCAGGGAAAACAAGCTAAATTGATGCAACCTGTCCTTGTACTTTAATCCAATCACAAACATGAATCTTAAACTTAAACAAGCCAATTACATATTAATGAGGGGAGAGCTGGCTAAGGTTGATTGGGTAAATTGACTAAAAGGTATGGCGTAAATATACAGTGGGAAACAGCTAAAGAAACAATTCAAAATGTTCAACTAAAATTGAGAAACAAAAACTCGGCAAGAAAGATCTATCCATGGATTATTAAGGAAATTAAAGGCAGTATTAGATGAAAAGAAGAGGCTTATATTGTTGCAAAGAATAGTAGTAAGATTGAGGATTGGGAGTGTTTTAGAAATCAGAAAAAGGCCAACATAAAGGCGATAAAAAGGGGAAAAATAAAATGAGAGTAAGCTATCCAAGAATATAAAAACGGATTGTGAGAGCTTTTACAAGTATATAAAAAGGAAAAGAGTAGCTAAAGTAGTAAACATTGGTCTCTTAAAAGCAGAGACAGGAGAAATTATCACAGGAAATGGCCAACTGGCATATGCAATATATTGTAGGATCTGAGCATTTTGTTATATTACCTTTTCTGTTGTCCTCTCTGTTGGGGGGCAGTTGTAAATTAAGTTAGTTCAATAATGGCATTCCTGCAGCTCAGCATGTGTTAGTCTTACTCTGTGCAATACACAATGGCAGAGACATTGAACTGTGAAGACACAAGTTACATATCAGAAATAGATAATAACCGAGGGGCTAATATGAGTGAGGAAATTAAGGTAATTAATATGAGCAGAGAGGAAGTACTGGAGAAACTCAAGGGATTACAATCTGACAAATCCCCAGGACCTGATGGCCTACATCCTAGTGTTCTAAAAGAGAAAGCCGCAGAGAAGTTGACACGCTAGCTATGATTTTCCAAAATCGCTAGATTCTGGAATGGTCCCAGCAGATTGGAAGTTAGCAAATGTAACACCACCATTCAAGAAAGGAGAGAGAGAAAATAGAGAACTACCAGCCAGTTAGCCTAATATCAGACATAAGGAAAGTGCTAGAATCTATTATTAAAGAAATCTTAACAATACACTTAGAAAAGCATAATATGATTAGAACAAGTCAACATGGTTTTATGAAAGGGACATCCTGTTTGAAAAATTCATTAGAGATTTTTGAGGATTAACTAGTAGGGTAGATAAAGGAGAACAAGTAGATGTAGTATAATTGGATTTCCTAAAAGCATTCAATGAGATGCCAATCAAAAGTTTACGAGGCAAGGTAAGGGCTCATGTTGTTCATATTGACATATTAGCACGGATAAAAGATTGGTTAACAGACAATGGGGATGAATGAGATATTTTCAAATTGGCAGGCTGTGGCTAATGATGTGCTGCAAGGATCAGTGCTGGGGCCTCAGCAATTTCAATCTATGTTAATAATTTAGATGAAGATGCAGAGAATTATGCATCTAAATTTGCTGATGATACAAAGCTAGGGAGGAATGTAAGCTATGAGGCTGCAAAGAGATATAGACAGGTTAATTGAATGAGCAACAAGGTGGCAGATGGGGAAATATGAAGTTATTCACTTTGCTTGTAATAGAAAAACAAGATATTTTTTAAAAGGTGTGAAACATATAAATGTTGATGTTCAGAGAGACTTGGGCGCACTCAAACAAGGAACACAAATTAACATACAGGTAGAGCAATCAATGAGGAAAGCAAATGGCATCACTGGATTTTATTGCAAGGGGGTTGGAGCACAAGAATAAAGAAGTTTTGCTACAGTTGTATGGGGCTTTGGTGAGACCATACCTGGAATATTGTGCGGAATTTTGGTCTCCATATTTAAGGAAGGATTTAATTGCATCGAAGGCGGTACAGCGAAGATTCACTACTTTGGACTCTGGGATGAGAGGGTTGTCCTATGATGAGCAGCTAGGTAAATTGGATCTATATTCTCTGGAATTTAGAAGAATGAGAGGTGATCTCATTGAAACAGGCAAGATTATGAAGGGCCTAGACAGGGTAGGAACTGAGATGTTGTTTCCCCTTGCTGGGGAATCTAGAATATAGGGGCACAGTTTCAGGATGAGGGGCTGATCATTCAGGACTGAGATGAGGAGAAATTTCTTCACTGTAAGGGTTGTGAATATTTGGAAATCTCTGATCCAGAGGATTGTGTTTGTGTCATCATTGAATATATTTAAGGCTAAGATGGATAGATTTTTGGTCTCTCAGGGAATGAAGGGGTATGGGGAACAGACAGGAAAGTGGAATTGAAGCCCAATATTGGCTAGGATCATACTTAATGGTGGAACAGACTCAATGGGCCATATGGTCTTCTCATGTTCCTTTCTCTTTATGCTATTGTGTGCTTTAAGTTTTTATATCATTCTGGTAAATCTGCACTCTGCCTTCTCAAATCAAAACGTCTTTTCTGAGGTGCAGTATCCAGACATAGGTTCCTAACATCATCTGAGCCTGAAGGCAGTCACATGTGATTAAAGTTTACACTTTTATTTTGAGTATAATTAATATTACCGTACTCCTGATGAGGTTTGAGCAAAGCTCTGCAGAACTGAAGAACAGCTTCCTCCCTTTTGTACTCCAGCTCCTTTTGGATAAAGTTCTAAAATTCCATTAGATTTTTGAATACTCTTTACCTGTCCTCTCACTTTTGGTGATTTGTTCACATCGACAGGCAAATCTCTTTGCTCTTTCACAATTTCTAGTTTCTATCTATTGAAAAAAATCTAATTTGTTGGTTGGCATTCAAGCTGGCAGGTGATCATTAAAGTGAACCACTGAAGGTGGTAAGTGTTTAAAACATACTTTGTTGAATGTGGATCCAGGAGAAGCAGAAATATATGCCTTTGTTGTTTTTTTTTAAGAGGTCTCCCAGGCCATTTGATTTTGACTTTTCCTTGCATTTGTAGAAACCTTTTTATTTAGCTTGATAATGTATCTTAGCTTAACTTTGGTTGCTTAACTACACAAGTGGAGCTTTTGCCTTCTAGGGGTATGTACCTAAAGCTTTTGTATTGTACCAAATACTTCTTTGAAAATGAATAATTTGCACTGTTAGCCATACTTCAGCTGACAGCTAATTGGCAACTTAAGGATTGCCATATAAGGGTTTCACTCTGTTACAGGTAGTATTAGTATATTTTTAATGTGTGGCTGTCCAGACTGGTAAACAGGAATAACTAGAAATACTGAGGAAAAATGATAATGAAGAGAAGTTTGACCAATATATCACTTTTGCACAGCCATGGCAATCCAATGGTAAGAGACATGCAAAACATCTTTGCTTGTGTTCTTGCTTCAACTGATCTTTGTTTCAATGAAAATAATGTTTGCACTCAAACTGGAGAATATGTGGCTCTGTGTGTCTGAAATAAACCTTTGAAGTCTGTCCAAAATGTAGTTTTTAAAGAGCAGTTTCAGTTTACTGAGGTTATTTCCACTGTTTTATCATCATTCCTAGTATGTTGCCATAGTACTCTACACAATGTTGTAAGTTTGCATAATACTATAGTTGCTGTAATAGGCTAGGTAAGATTTAACTAACTGAAAATCAGTATACATTTCATTCTCTTACAAATCAACTAGCAGTCTGCTTGATGAATGAAGGTCTGTATTTATTATCAGAATGGCATTCCTAAAATCCTGTTGTTTGCTTCTAGGTGCCATATGCAACATAACACCATTGCTTTCCAATACAGTATTACAGTGAAGTTATTACTTTTCTCTGCTGATAGCTGTGTTAATGCTTTTCTGAGAGGCTATGGCTGAGCTATGTGCTGTTTCAGTACAAGAATTTTTTCTTACTAAGCTTCTTAGAGCTATTGAAAATCATGACAAAATAAATTGATCAAAATTATATAAAGCCTGTCCTTATATATGGACATAAGGCATAAATGATTATAAATATCCATATTTTAAATCCACATTGTACCCCAACCTTATTAACCTGAGAAAGTGATATTGGGCCTTCTCCTTGAACTATTGTAGTCCTTGTGGTAACAGTGCTTCCATGACGGTGATACATGGGGAATAGAAGGATATTGTGTCGGATTTTGCTGCACTAATAACAGGACTGTTGTATGTGCTCAACATGATTACAGGGTAAAATGACAGCAACTTCTGGCACCCACAATTTTTAAAATTTCATTCCTTGGATGTGAGCATTGCTGGCTAGACCAGCATTCATTGCCCATCCCTATTTGCCCTTGAGAAGGTGGGCGTGAACGGCCTTCTTGAACCACTGCTGTCTATGTGGTGTAAGTACACCCATGATGCTGTCGGGGGGCAGTTCCAGGATTTTGACCCAGTGACAGCGAAGGAATGGGGATGTATTTCCAAGTTAGGAAGGCGTGTGACTTGGAGGGGACTTTACAGGTGGTGGTGTTTCCATGCATCTGCTGCCCTTGTCCTTCTAGGTGGTAGTGGTCGTGGGTTTGGAAGATGCTGTCTAAGGAACCTTGATGAGTTCCTGCAGTGCATCTTGTAGATGGTATACACTGCTGCTACCGTGCATCGTTGGTGGAGGGAGTGAATGTTTGTGGATGGGGTGCCAATTAAGTGGTCTGCTTTGTCATAGATGGTGCTGAGCTCCTTGTGTTTTGTTGGAACTGCACTCATCCAGGCAAGTAGAAAGTATTCCATCACACTCCTGACTTGTGCCTTGTAGGTGGTGGACAGGCTTCAAGGAACCAGGAGGTGAGTTACTTGCTGCTGGATTCCTAGCCTCTGATCTTCTCTTGGAGCCACAGGATTTAAATGGCTAGTCCAGTTCAGTTTCTGGTCAATAGAAACCCTCAAGATTTTGATAGTGTTGGATTTAGCGGTGGTAATGCCATTGAACATCAAGGGGCGATTGTTGTGTTCTCTCTTGTAGGAGATGGCCATTGCCTGGCACTTGCATGGTGTGAATGTTACTTGCCACTTGTCAGCCCAAGCCTGTTTATTGTCTGGGTCTTGCTGCATTTGGACATGGACTGCTTCAGCATCTGCTGAGTCACAGATGGTGCTGAACATTGTGCAATCATCAGTGGACATCCCTATTTCTGACCTTATGATGGAAGGAAGATAACTGACGAAACAGCTGAAAATGGTTGGGCCTAGGACACTAACCTGAAGGACTGCTGCACTGATGTCCTGGAGCTGCGATGATTGACCTCAAACAAGCACAACCATTTTGTGCTAGGTATGACTCCAACAAGCCATTTCCCCCTGGTTCCAATTGACTTCAATTTTGCTCGGGCTTCTTGAAGCCACACTCAGTCAAATGCTGCCTTGATGTCACCTCACCCCAGGGGTTCCGTTCTTTTGTCCAGGTTTGAACCAAGGTTGTAATGAGGTCAAGAGCTGAGTGATCCTGTCAGAACCCAAACTGAGCATCAGTGAGCAGGTTTTTGCTAAGCATGTACCACTTGATAGCATTGCTGATGACCCCTTCCATCACTTTACTGATGATTGAGAGTAGACTGGTGGGGTGGTAATTGGTTGGATTTGATTTGTCCTGCTTTTTGTGTACAGGAGATATCTGGGCAATTTTTCATATTGCCAGGTAGAAGCCAGTATTGTAGCCGTACTGGAACAGCTTGGCTCAGGGTACAGCACGTTCTGGAGCACAAGTCTTCAGTATTATTGCTGGAATATTGTCAGGGTCCATAGCCTTTTCAGTATCCAGTGCCTTCAGTCATATTCTTCATATCACTTAGAGGGACTTGAATTGGCTGAAGATTGGCATCTGTTTGCTGGGGACTGCTGGAGGAGGCTGAGATGGACCATCCACTCAGCACTTCTGGCTGAAGATTGATGCAAATGCTTCAGCCTTATCTTTTGCACTGATGTGCTGGGCTCCCCTATCATTGACGATATGGGTATTTGTGGAGCCTCCTCCACCAGTGAGTTGTTTAATTGTCCATCACCATTCATGACTGGATGTGGCATGACTGCAGAGCTTGGATCTGATCCGTTAGCTGTGGGATCACTTAACTCTGTCTATCACATGCTGCTTACGTTGTTTGGCACACAAATGGTCCTGAGTTATAGCTTCACCAGGTAAACACCTCATTTTTAGGTATGCCTGGTGCTGCTCCTGGCATGCACTTTTGCATTCTTCATTGAACCAGGGTTGATCCCCTAGTTTGGTGGTAATGGTAGAGTGAGGGATATGCCAGGCCATGAGATTACAAATTGTGGTTGAGTACAATCTGCTGCTGCTGATGGTCCACAGCGCCTCATGGATGCCCAGTCTTGAGTTCCTGGATCTGTTCAAAATCTATCCCAGTTAGCAAGGTGGTTGTATGATACAACACAATGGAGGGTATCCTCAATGTGAAAATGGGACTTGGTCTCCACAAAGACTGTGCGAAGGCCACTCCTGCTGATACTGTCATGGACAGATGCATCTGCAGTAGGCAGATTGTTCAGGATGAGATGATGTATGTTTTCCCCTCTTGTTGGTTCCCTCATCACCTGCCACAGACCCGGTTTAGCAGCTATGTCCTTTAGGACTCGGTCACTGGTAGTGCTACTGAGACACCTTAGGTGATGGACAATGAAGTCCCTCATCCAGAGTAGATTCTGTGCCCTTGCCACACTCAGTGCTTCCTCAGGAGGTGTTCAACATGGAGGAGCACTGATCAATTAACTGAGGGGCAGGGCAGTACATGGTAGTCAGCAGGAGGTTTCTTTGCCCATGGTTGACTTGATGCAATGAGATTTTAAAGAATCTGGAGTCAATGTTGAGGACTCCAATGGCAACTCCCTCCTGACCATATGCCACTGTGCTGCCACCTCTGCTGGGACAGGACATACCCAGGGATGGTAATGGTGGTATAAGAAATGATCCCGTGAGTATGATTATGTCAGGCTGCTGCTTGGCTAGTCTGTGGGACTGCTCTCCTAATTTTGGCACAAGCTCCCAGATGTTAGTAAGGAGGTCTTTGCAGGGTTGGGTTCAACATTGTCGTTTTTGATGCCTAAGTTGATGCTGGGTGGTCTGTCCAGTTTCATTCCTTATAGACTTCCTAGTGGTACAACTGACTGGCTTGCTTGGCCATTTCAGAATCAACTGTGTCGCGGGCCTGCAGTCACATATAGACCAGACTAGTTAAGGACAGCAGATTTCCTTCTCTATTAGCGAACCAGAATGATGTTTTATGACAATCAACAATGTTTTCATGGTCATCATTAGACTTTTAATCCCAGATTTTTAAATGATTGGTGCCATGGTGGGATTTGAACCTGAGCATTACCCTGATGCTCTAGATTTCTAGTCCAGTGACAATACCATGATGCCACCACCTCCCCTTTAATGTGCGGTTAAATGCAGAAATCTGTCCTTCTACGGTTTGTGCTGTTGCAGTCTTCAGTGATGGAATCTGCACACTATAATGTTGTGAATTTAGGATAAGTAACTATTTGTCCTGTACTAAAGGTAGATGAAAAAGTTAGGGTTCATGCAATTAAGTGTAATGAGTTTTTAACAGAGTAATACGTGATAAGGCAGAGGATGCCGGTATGTCTTCCAGCAGGAGTTCCAACAGAAAGATAATGAAAATTTGAGATGGATTATGTCATTAGAGAATAAGTGATTTAGAAATAAAGAGACTATGCATAACATGTTATTTTTAAAAAATTGTATTTGTATTATTCAAAGTACCAGAATCATAAAAATTGAATCAATGATGTATATTGCATTGTAAATGTTAATTTTTTCAATAACATTAGTACTGAAGGATGTGTAATTGCTCTTGGCTATTCATGTATTCCATGCCTAATTCATAAAAGCTGCTCGAGGGAGACTGGGGTGGATGAGGGAAAAATAAAATATTGGTGAAAGGGGGGAACAACAGATTACATTGATCATAGAGTATAGTTGCATGACCAACTTATCCATTAGGACACTGGCTTGCAGGGTTATTTGCAGCTGAGTCAGAAGCCCAACGCCCACAGAACTCTTCCTTATAGGCTCAAATTAATTAATCATGGTGCGTAATAAACTACGCAGTCCATAAGTTCAATAAAATATAGAGGACATATGCGTAGCGGACAAATCACGTGATTTGGCCCCTCTCAGCCAGGACAAAATAAACTGATCCATCTGGCAAATTACAGGAATTTCACTTTTCTTTGGTTGGTCTTTGGCTGGGTGAATAACAAGCTCTCATTTATTGGCCATCCTTTGTTGCCTTAACAACTGAATGGGTGACTAGAACACTTCAAAAAATATTGATGATTAGTGTGGAACTAGAATTGCTTGTAGGACAGACCGGTTTGAGCTGGCAGGTTCCAGATGGTCATTACTAACCAGTAGGGTGGTTGGAATAATCTGGCATCTTTCCTGGTTTTTTTTTTGGTGGCGGTACAGAAATAGGCAGATTTTTTGAGTTCAATGTCATAACTTGTCATAGTGGAATTTGAGCTGTGGACAATGGGTTGCTATACCTGTACCATAGCTGTTGCACTACTGTACTTGTTATGATCATATACATCTTCACAATTCGGCTTGGACAGTGGCATGTGTTGTGAATCTAAACACTTCTCAGTCACGTCTGGCATCTGAGATTGGAAGCAGCCAAGGCTAAATTCTCTTTGTACTGACTCCAGTAACTCTGTATGGAATGAAGATACCCAAGCTGTTATGTTTTACTGTAGAGTCGCTTTGCTTGGGAAATGGTTACACACTTTCTGACTGCAGGTGAGTTGATTACAATATACTGCAATCACAGAGACCAATATGAAATGAAGCACATACTATTTATTTACACATACAACAGAGCACTAACATGATGTGTGCTTCTCCAACCAGACCGTACTCTAGACTAACATTAACATGGTAACCTGCGCTACACAGCTTTTGGGTCTTACAGTCATGTGGTTAATCTGCTCACATTTTCTTAAAGGTGTATTACACCTCAGATTACCACATCCCTCCCCCTTTACTTGAAAGCACATTTTACAATATATTAACTATTTACAAAAATTAACTACTTACAAATTCAGTCTCTCAGGAGGCTTTTTCAAATGTGTTGACTGTCGTAGTTCTTCAACTTTGGATGGTTCATCTGAGGCCTCCCTCTCAGGAGTTATCTATCCACTAGGATCCCCAATAAGTTTGGCTCTTCAACTCTCTCAGGTTCACTGGATCCTACAGGTACTTGCAAAGCTGGAGGAGTTCCTTCTACCTGTGGTGTAGACTCCAACAGGGATGTTTGACACACCTTTTCATATGGACCTGTTTCCTCTTTTCTGAGGTGATCTACACGTCTCCTGATTATCCTACATTCAACTGATATATGGTAGGAAAGGGGTCCTGTCACTGTGCTGACTTCACCTGATAGCCATCTGGGCCCATCTCCAAAGTTCTTTGCAAAAACTGCTTCTCCTACAGTGAAGTTTTTTTCACAACTGTAGTAATTGTGTTCGTTATTCTGAACCTCCTAACTTCTCTCTACCCACCCCCCCTAAATTTGCTCTTATGAGGCTCAAGCGTGTTCTGAGATATCTCTTCACTAATAACTCTGCGGGGCAAGACTGGTGATCATATGTGGCGTAGTCCTATAGCTGAGCAGGAAGCATTCAATATAACGTGACCAGTCAATGGTGGTCTAATCAAACAGTCCAATGCGGCCAAATTGTGGCATACTGGAATGAGATAACTTTGACGACTATGGTGAGGGTTTACAATTGTAATGTGCTTACAATTGGCCTGTAAGACATGGCTGATTCACTTCAGTTGAGTTTTCGCGGCTTTCCTTGGTGTCGTTGACTGGTTGTGTTTTGTCTCATCGCCAGTTGTTATGTTCTACTATGGGGTTGCTTTGCTCGTGAACTGATTGGACGCTTATCTGTCAGCAGGTGAGTCGATTACAATATACTGCATAAGCAAACACCAATATGAAATGAAGCACATGTTATTTATTTACACAAACAACAGAGCATTAACATGATGTATGCTTCTCCAACCAGACCCTACTCTCGACTAGCATTAACATGGTAGCCTGCGCTACACAGCTATTGGGTCTTACAGTCACGTGGTCAATCTGCTCACATTCCCTTAAAAGTGTAATATACCTTAGATTACCTCACAGGCCCAATCCAGTTGTTGGTGGGACATGCATTCACAATTAATTTCTCTAGCTGCATACGAACATTCGAGCAGGAGTAGATCACTCAGCCCCTCATGCCTGCTCTGCCATTCAATAAGATCATGGCTGATCTGATTGTAACCTCCCACTTACCCCCGATAACCTTTCACCCCCTTGTTAATCAAGAACCTATCTAGCTCTGCCTTAAAAATATTCAAAGATTCTGCTTCCACTGCCTTTTGAGGAAGAAAGTTCCAAAGAATCATGACCTTCTGGGAGAAAAGAATTCTCCTCATCACTGTCTTAAATGGACAACCCCTTATTTTTAAACTGTTACCCCTTATTCTAGATTTTCCCACAAGAGGAAACATCCTCTCCACATCCACTCTGTCAAGACCCCTCAGGACCTTAAAGGTTTTGATCAAGTCACCTCTTACTCTCCTAATCTCCAGTGGATACAAGCCTAACCTGTCCAACCTTTCCTCATAGGACAACCCGCCCATTCCTGGTATTAGTCTAGTAAACCTTCTCTGAACTGTTTCTAATGCATCTACGTCTTTCCTTAAATGAGACCGATACTGTACACAGTACTCCAGATGTGGTCTCACCAGTGCCCTGAATAACTGAAGCATAATCTCCCTACTTTTGTACTCAATTCCCCTCACAATAAGTGATATTCTATTAGCTTTCCTAATTATTTGCTGTACCTGCATACTAACCTTCTGTGATTCATGGGCTAGCACACCCAGATCCCTCTGACTCTCAGAGTTCTGCAATCTCTCACCATTTAGATAATATGCTTATTTATATGGTGATGAGAAAACATGATTCTTTTCATCAGTTGAGTGATATGTGGAAACTTAGCACCAAATCCATCTCTAAATTAACTACTAGGACATGGGCCGGGAATTTCTGGCCCCGTTGTGGTGGGACCCACCACAGAAGATTCAGCAGCCCAGCCAAAATTCCACTGACTTTTGGCGGGATCAGATGATCTTGGGGGTTGGGGCCAGAAAATCCTGCCCATAGTTTATGCTTATCCAGTATGGAATGTAGGTTGGCTGTTTATAGGGACATAGGGACACAGCTGACTTAATTAAATTCATAGAGCTTACGTTCATGTTCATAATAGTGAAGCCAAAGTATATAAAGGCATAGTGGCAGTATTTGACCAGCTAAAAGCACTTCCTGCTGCTTGCTCAATTAAACAACACTACTCATTAGGGTAGTGGTGTGCAGGTGCAGCAAGTAGTTAAGAAGGCAAATGGTATGCTGACCTTCATTGCAAGAGGACTTGAGTACAGGAGCAAGCACGTCTTACTGCAGCTGTACAGGGCTTTGGTGAGGCCACACCTGGAGTATTGTACTTTCCTTACCTAAGAAGGATTATAGTTGCCATGGATGGAATGCAACAAATGTTCACCAGACTGATTCCTGGAATGGCAGGATTGTCATGTGAGAAGAGATTGGATCAATTGGGCCTGTATTCACTGGAGTTTAGAAGAATGAAAGAGTACCTCACTAAAATGTATAAAATTCTGACAGGGCTGGGCAGACTAGATGCAGGGATGATGTTTCCTCTGGCTGGGGGGATCAAGAACAAGGCGTCGCAGTCTTAGGATACGGGGGAGGCCATTTAGGATTGAGATGAGGAGATATCGCTTCACTCAGAGGGTGGTGAGCCTGTGGAATTCTCTACCACAGAGGGCTGTGGAAGGTAAGTCGCTGAATATATTTAAGAAGGAAATAGAGGGATTCCTGTGCTCTAAAGGCATCAAGGGATATGGGGAGAGAGCAGGAGTATGGCATTGAAATAGAGGATCAGCCATGATCATATTGAATGGCGAAGCAGGCTATGAGTTTTACATCATGGAAAGAGGTCCTTCAGCCCATCGTGTCCACGCCGGTCATCAAGCCCCTCTCTACTCTAATCCCATTTTCCAGTACTTGGCCTGTAGCCTTGTATGCTATGGTGTTTCAAGTGTTCATCTAAATTCTTCATAAATGTTGTGAGGGTTCCCGCTTCTGCCACCATTTCAGGTTCCAGATATCCCCAACCTCTAAATGAAAAAATCTTTCCTCAAATCCTCCCTAAACCTCCTGCCCTTTACCTTAAATCTATGCCCCTTGGTTATTGACCACTCCACTAAGGGGAAAGGGTTCCTTCCTATCTACCTTATCTCTGCCCTTCATAATTTTGTACACCTCAATCAGGTCCCCCTCAGTCTTCTAGCTCAAAGGAAAACAATCCAAGTCTATCCAGTCTCTCATCATAGCTGAAACAGTCCAGCCCAGGCAACATCCTGCTGAATCTCCTCTGCACCCTCTCCAGTGCAATCACATCCTTCCTATAGTGTGGTGACCAGAACTGCATGCAGTACCCCAGATATGGCATAACTAACTCTTTATACAGTTCCATCATAACCTTCCTGCTCTTGTACTCAGTGCCTCGACTAATTAAGGCAAGTATCCCATATGTCTTCTTAACCACCTTATCTACCTGTCCTGCTGCCTTCAAGGATCTATGGACATGCACACCAATGTCATCGTGTACTCCTTGTCTTGTTAGTCCTCCCAAAATGCATCACCTCACACTTTTCAGGATTAATTTCCATTTGTCACTGTTCTGCCCATCTTACCAGCCCATCTATATCATCCTGTATCTAAGGCTTTCTTTCTCGCTATTTACCACACCACCAATTTTCATGTAACCTGCGAATTTACTGATCATACGTCCTATATTCACATATAAATCATTAATGTACAATACAAACAGCAAGGGACCCACCACCAAACCCTGCGATATGCCACTGGACACAGGCTTCCAGTCATAAAAATAACCTTTGACCATCACCCTCTGCCTCCTGCACTAAACAAATTTTGGATCCAATTTGCCAAATTGCCATGGATCCCATGGGCTCTTACCTTCCTGACCAGTCTCCCATGAGAGACCTTGTCAAAAGCCTTACTGAAGTCCATGTAGACTGCATCAACTGCACAACCCTCATCTACACAGCTAGTCACTTCCTCGAAAAATTAAATCAAATTTGTTAGACATGATCACCCCCGACAAAGCCATGCTGACTATCCTTGATTAATCCTTGCCTCTCCAAGTGGAGATTAATTGTCCCTCAGAATTTTTTTTCCAAATTTTCATTACCAAAGATGTTAGACTCACTGGCCTATGGTCTTCTGGTTTATCCCAGCACCCTTTTTGAATAATGGTACCACATGAGCTGTCCTCCAGTCCTCTGGCAGCTCTCCTGTGGCCAGAGAGGATTTGAAAATTAATGTTGGGGCCCTGCAATCTTCTTCCTTGCCTCCCACAGTGGCCAGGGATACATCTCATCTGGGCCTGGGAATTTATCCACTCTTAAGCCTGCTAAAACCACTAATACTTAATCTCGCTCAAGGCTAATTTGTTCAAGTATATCACAGTCCCTCTCACTGATTTCTATCCCTATATTGTCCTTCTCTGTAGTGAATACAGATGCAAAGTACTCCTTTAAGACATCACCTACGTCTTCAGGCTCCTCTCACAGATTGCCACTTTGGTCCCTAATGGGCCCTGGTTATCCTCTTGCCCCTAATATACTTATAAAATGCCTTTAGATTTTCCTTTATTTTACCCACAAGTGTTTTTTCTCACCCCTTCTTCGCTCTCTAGATTTCTTTTTTTAAGTAACCCCCTGCATTTTCTATACTCCTGTAGGACTTTTGCTGTTTTCAGCCCTCAGCATCTACCATAAGCATCCCTTTGTTCCCTTATCCAATCCTGTATATTCCTTGACATCCAGGGTTCTCTGGACTTGTTGGTCCCACCCTTCACTTAATTTATGGGAACATGTTGACCCTAACTCTCATTGTTTCCTTTTTGAATAACTCCCACTGATCTGATGTAGATTTTCCTATGAGTAGTTGCTCCCTGTCCACTTTGGCTAGATCCTATCTTATCATATTAAAAGTGGCCTGAGTGAGTCTGAGTGAGGTAATATTAACACCTCACCTCGAAGGACCAAATGACCTACTCCTGCTCCTATTTTCTACGTTTCTATGTTTCCAAGATCAACTGAAACAGCGTGGAAGAAATCCCTGACACTAGTGTTAATATTACCTTTCCAAACATCATGATTGAGTCAGGCTAGCTGGGCAATCATTATCAATGTCTTGGAATGATATGTGACTAACATGGCTTGGCTATTGGATTAGTGACTCCATTATAAAGAGTGGATTTATTTCTAATCTGTCATTGTGAAATGTACATCTACTCCAGAGTGATCTTTGTTACTTTCCTCCCCATCATATTCATTAGATAACTGGCAATATCAGTGTCAAGTGGGCATCAACTTAAAATTGCCATGAATGAATGAGGCGAGAGATTAAGAGAAATTTCCTTGTGCAGATTAGTGTCAGAACATGGAATGCTCGGGCATAGGGAATGGCAGAAAGCATTGCATATTTTAAAGAAACAATAGATGAATATTTGAAACAGCAGATGACGCAGCGTTTTAGGGAGTGAGCAGGACAGAGGGAGTAGCTTTGGATTGCTCTAGTATGGGGTACACAGACATGATGGTCTGAATGAAAGCAGAAAATATAGGAAGCACTCAGTAATTCTGGCAGTATCTATGGAGAGAGAAACAGAGTTAACGTTTCAGGTATCAAAACAGAAAGTGCTGGAAATACTCAACAGGTCTGGCAATATCTTTGGAGAGAGAAACAGAGTTAATGTTTTGAGTCGAATATGATTTTTCTTCAGAACTGAAAGGTAGAAATCTGATGGGTTTTATGCCATTTCAAGGAGGGAGGGAAGGACAAACAAAAAGGAAAGCCTAGTATTGGGTAGAGGCCAGGAGAGATTAAATGACAAAGATGTCATGGAATAAAAGGCAAAGGGAGTGATACTGGTTGTAGTCAAGAAACAAAGCATTTGTCCAGAGTGAGTGTGAATAGCAGAATAATGAGCAGCTCTGTCCAAAAGCAAAAACATGAAAATCAAGATTCAGACTCGCACATGACAAAACAATCAAAATGGGAGACAAAATTCATGATTTGAAATTGTTGAATGCAATGCCCAATCTGGAAGTCTGTAAAGTGCCTAATCAGAAGATGAGGGGCTGTTCCTCCAGCTTGTGTTGAGCTTCATTGGAACACTGCAATAGGTCGAGGATGATAATGTAAATGTGAGAGCAAGGCAGTGAATTAAAATGGCAAACAACCGGAGGGTCAGGATCACGCTTGCTGACTGAGGAAAGGTGTTCTGCAAAGTGCTCACCCAATTTGCGTTGTTCTCCCCAGAGTAGAGGAGACTGCGCTGTGAGCAGTGAATACAGTGGACTAACTTAAAAGAAGTACAAATACATCACTACATCACCTGGAAGAAGTGTTTGGGGCCTTGGACAGTGAGCAGAGAGGAAACTAAAGGGCACATGTTACACCTTCTGCAATTGCATAGGAAGGTGATGAAATGGTGGTGTGCTTGAGGAGTGGCCCATGGTGCTGTGGAGGGAACAGTCCCTTCGGAATGCTGACGGGGAGGGGAGGGAAAGATTTGTTTGATGGTGGCCTCATGCTAGAAGTGGCAGAAATAGTGGAGAATAATTGTTTGAATATGAAGGCTGGTGGTGTGGAAAGTGAGGACAAGGGGGACAAGGAGGACAATGCAGTTCTGAGAGGGAGGGGAAGGGATGGGAGCAGAAGTATGGGAAATTGGTCGGATGTGGTTGAGAGCCCTGTCAACCACATTTTTATATGTGATCATCGATAGCTTTCAATGGAAATTTTAACTGGGAGCAGGGTTTGAGCAGGTGAAAAGGCAGAACAAGCAACAAACACGTCCAACCTTGCCAGCACGAGGACTAAGTGAATTTAATTCCCAGGAATAATCCACATTTCACTAGTCAGCTGCCCAGTGGGCAATAGTGGAAATTGAGGAGGTAGGAGGCCACTGGCTGCAGGGAGGGTCTGATGGGTGGGAGCAGGGAGTCCAGGACTTGAATGCAAAAATCGAGGCTGACAGTCCATTGCAATGCTGATGGAGTTCAGCACTGTTGGAGGTGTCATCTTTTGTATTAGACATTAAATTGAGGACCTGTATACCCTCTCAGGTGAATGTGAAAGATCCCAAGGCATTATTTCAAAGAAGAGTAAGGGAGTTCTGCGTGGTGTCCTGGCCAATACTTATCCTTCAATTAACATCATAATATCAGATTATCTTGTCTTTAATCACAATGTTATTGTGGGATCTTGTGCACAAATTGGCTGCTGTGTTTCCTACAACAATGATTGCACTTCAAGAGTACTTAATTTGTTGTAAAGCACTTTGTGATGCCCTATTGTTGTGAAAGGCACTCTATAAATGCAAGTCTGTCTTTTCTTTTAGTTACAAAGTGACTTTCTCTTGTCATCGCCTGGAGAGAAAGCTATAGTGGCTTTCTCTATCAGAGCAAAGTGACAATTGTTGTTTCTGCGAGGTGGATAGGGTTAAAATCACTCCTTTCTGAAAGTCAAAGGTTATGTATCACTAAAGCCAGGGTCAGAATAAATAAAAAGATAAAAGTGCTTACTCCATCCTATTTGACTCCTTGTACAGTATACCGAATTGACTTTAAATTAGATTGCTCTTGATGATTCTGTGGCAGCAGAAACAATACTGTTATGCATTTAATGTGAGGCTGTCCAATGATTAATGGTTTATGAATAATTTATATGCTCTTTTACAAGGAGACTTGAGAACTGCATTCAGTTCTCCCCAGTGCTGCCTGTAGCAAGAGGCTGCTCTCTTTCATCAAGTTCTTTACACAAGATTGGGTTTGTACTTCCTTGTTTCATAAAGAGTTTAAAATCTGTTATTCTATTGGAAGTCACAACCTGCAATTATGTTGCACAACTAGCGACTCAAGAAATCAATGCTTTTGAGCATAATGGGAAGTTGGAGAGCCATAATATGACACAGGGGAGTCTGTGAAGATTAGCTCAAGATAGATTAGAAAGAGAGGCATATCTTTTGGTGTGCAAACTATCTCCCTTCCCCCACCCACTCCACTCGCTGCATTTTCTAATACTGCATGCTTGTTTACCATCTTTCTACATCTTAACAAAACTCGCTGTTCATTTATTAAGAGATGATTGTATTTTCTTTTGTTGACATTTTAAAAATATTTTCATCTTCTCCTTTTGGGTTTCTTCACGCTGCAGATCATCACGGCTGAGGCCAAGTGCTTAGCCATTAGCATTGTCACTAACATTTTTCAAAGACACGCATACCATTGATGCCTTGGGGATCAGTTCTTCGAAATAAAACTCGATGTGTTAAGACTGTTATAGTCTGTCAGTTAATGGTTAAATAGGTGAAATATTTTAGTTCTACACACTTGTAGAGGCACACATTAACACACAAACAAATACATATTTGGACATACATATAGACACATAGTAACCTTTCATTGAACAAGTTATTGTTGTATGTTGGTTAGTCTAGCTTCAGAATGATTACTGGAATGTTGGTATGTTCAAGCAGCAACTGGTTTATCTTACACAACTGAACAATGTGCTGCTATCCCATGACTAGGTGCTACACCGCTGAAGCCATGAACACTCTCCTCCTCTCCTAATCATGTGTTCCCTTACATCATCAATATGTGTGGTGCTATTTACATGGTCACACAGATTAACTCTTACAAACCCTGTTACTACATCTTCCCCCAAGATTTCATCCATATTTTGTACATTCATATTTACATACTACATCTTCCCCCAAGTCTCTGATATCACAGATTCAATCTGTCAGGAGGCTTCACAATTCTCCTTGATTGTGTTCTTGTTAGACTTGGAAGATCGGTAGTCTCCTTTTGAACTCCTTTTTCTTGACTTGGATGGTATTCATTGAAAGTTGGAGTATCTGGTTCTTTATTAATTTCTAACTCAATGTCCGGTTCTTCTAAATGTATGACTGATTGTCATCTTTGGTGAGTAGAAATAAGATTCCTCCAGTTTCTACATATGGTACCTTCTGAAGTACATACTAAATAAGATCTCTGTTCATTGTCATCTCTCTGGACTATTGCTCCTTCTTCTCCTTTGTCTGATTTCTGGATCGGGACTTGACCTATCTCTTTCTCTCTTTACTGTTATAGTTTTCTGGATCACATTTCCCTCTATATATGATTTTGCAGGTTTATCCCTCTACATTTGGCTTGCTCCTTATCCTTGCTTTTTGAGTTTGCTCTTTCCTGTGTTTTTTTCTGTCCTTCATTATTTCGGGAGCAATGACTACTTGCGTTCTCTCATTCTTGAACTCCCAGATGCTCCTAGGCTTTTAGTCCTGGAAAAATTTCTTTGGGTAGGATGGGAAGCTGTGAGGAATCCACCTGATTGATGCCTTAATTTCTCTCAAAATCCAACAGACCTGGTTTATCAATGAGTTCACTTTTTTCCCACGTAGAAAAGGCAAACATTGTCTGGCTTGGTTTTAAACTTCTTTGACAGCTAGTATCCTTGATAACCATTTTTGGTGGATGGATAAGTGCAGATTTACTTTCTGGGAGGTTGGATGAATGTGGTATTTGAACAGAGCATTTGATCACCAGATTTTCATCTTCCATCTCGAAGTAATACTGTAGAGTGATGAGAGATTGCTCTCATTCTCATGTTTTTTCTGGTCTAATATTTTTATTGTGAGTGAGTGGAATTCCCCCCTCTTGGACATCCTCCTACAAAACGGCTGGACTATCAATCTCTGTGAAGAGGGTCAAAGGGTCAGTGCTGAAGTCGCATTCCCGATTTTCATTGCAATTGGATAGTTTCAGGGATTCATTGCTGAAGTCAACCTTGGGTTCTTGCTGATTGACTTCTTCTACTTGTGTGATAAGATTGAGGTCCATCCAAGCTCTTCTACTTAAAAGAGAGAATTCCTGATTCTGTAGAACATGCAATGCTTCCAATATCTGCTTTTCTTTGTACTGGAGTGTTGCCTGCAACTCTTCCTTGACTTTTAACTTGATCCCTTCTGGGCCATATAGCTGGGTTTCTGTTGGCTGCAGGCAATACGTTGGTTACCAGGGTTAAACCATTACTAGTTACGCAGTAACTGGTTTAAAGTTTCTCTTCTGGTGGAAATTTTTCAACTTCATTAATTGCCTTATGCATGAAGAGGTTTTCTTTGAAACTTACGAAGTTGGAGGTTTTACTTTGGCACATCTTTCCTAAATGGCCAGTTCTTCTGCGGAGAAAGCATTTTGCAATGTCTGCAGGACACTGTTCACACCTGTGGGTCTTTTTGGCACCACAGTACTGGCAGGGTTTTATGGAGTCTAGTACTTTGTCTCCAAATTGTATCTTCTTTTCATTTACATTCCTGTACTTAAGGACCTGTATGGTTATTGGAGGTTTCCTGAGCCAAGGTTTTTCTTCACCTCTCAGTATTGCCTTGCTCTGTTTGTCTCACCAGCTGTATTTAATTTTCTAAGGTGAGGTCTTCCTTAGCTTGCAATAAATCTGATAGGGATTCATCACACGAATATACGAGCATATGAACAAGGAGCAGGAATAGGCCTTTTGGCCCCTTGAGCCTGATCCGCCATTTAATAAGATGATGCCTGATCTGATAGTAACCTGCCTAACCCCAATAACCTATCACCCCCTTGCTTACCAAGAATCTAACCACCTCTGCCTTAAAAATATTCAAAAACTCTCTTCCTGAAAAGGCAGCGGAAGCAGAGTTCCAAAGACTCACGACCCTCTGAGAGAAAAAATGTTTGCCTCATGTCCATTTTAAATGGGTGACCCTTTATTTTTAAACAGTGACCCCCTAGTTCTAGATTCTCCCACGAGAGGAAACATCCTGTCCACATCCATCCTGTCGAGACCGCTTAGGATCTTATATGTTTCAATCAAGGTACCTCTAACTCTTCTAAGCTCCAGCAGATACAAGCCTAACCTGTGCAACCTTTCCTCATAAGACAACCTGGCCATTCAGGTATTAATCTAGTACACCTTCTCTGAACTGTTTCCGACGCATTTACATCCTTCCTTAAATAAAGTGACCAGTACTGTACACGGTATTCCAGATGTAGTCTCACTAGTGCTCTGTTTAACTGAAGCATAACCTCCCTACTTTTGTATTCAATTCCCTGGCAATAAATGATAACATTCTATGAGCTTTCCTAAATACTTGTACCCACATACCAACCTTTTGTGATTCATACACTAAGATGCCCAGATCTCTCTGCATTTCAGAGCTCTGCAGTCTCTCAATATTTAGGTAAAATGTTTCTCTTTTATTCTTCCAGCCAAAATGGACAATTTCAAATTTTACCCACATTATACTCCATTTTCCAGTTCTTTGTCCACTCACTTAACCTATCTATATCTTTTTGTAGCCTCCCTATGTCCTCTTCACAACTCACTTTCCTACCTATCTTAGCGTTATCAGCAAATTTGGCAGCCATCCCCTCCATCGCTTCACCCAAATCATTTATATAAATTGTAAAGAGTTGAGGTCCCAGCACTGATCCCTGTGGCACATCACTCATTACATCTTGCCAACCTGAAAAAGACCCATTGATGCCTAGTCTCTGCTTCCTGTGAGCCAGTCAATCTTCTATCCATGTCAACATGTTACCACCTATACAATGACCTTTTATTTTCTGCAATGACCTTTGATATGGCACTTTATCAAATGCCTTCTGGAAATCTAAGTACAGTACATCCACCAGTTCCCCTTTATCCACAGCACACGTTGCTTCCTCAAAGAACTCCATGATTTCCCTTTCACAAAATCATGTTGAATCTGCCTGATTACCTTGAATTTATCAAAGTGCTCTCCAATAGCTTCTTTAAAAATGGTCTCTAACATTTTCCCTATGACAGATGTTAAGATAACTGGTTTGTAGTTTCCTGCTTTCTGTCCCCCTCCCTTTTTGAATAATGGAGTTATGTTTGCTATCTTCCATTCTAATGGAACCTTCCCCGAATCTAGGGAGTTCTGCAAAACTAAAACCAATGCATCAACTATCTCATTAGCCACTTCTTTTAAGACCCTAGGATGGAGTCCATCAGGAACCGGGCACTTGTCAGCCTGCAGCTCCAACAATTTACTCAGTACCACTTCTCTGGTGATTGTAATTTTCTTGAGTTCATCCCTCCATTCCATTTCCTGATTTATTGTTGTTTCTGGAATGTTACTTGCATCCTCTATAGTGAAGACTTATGCAAAATATATGTTCAATTCATCTGCCTTTTCCTTGTTTTCCTTTATCAATTCTCCAGATTCACTTTCTATAGGACCAATGCTCACTTTGTTAACTTGTTTCTTTAAAAAATATTTATAGAAACTTTTACTAGCTTTCTCTTGTACTCTAATTTTTCCCTCCTTATTAATTTCTTGCTCATCCTTTGCTGTTCCTTACACTCTGTCCAATCTTCTGATCTTACAACTATCTGTGTACAATTTTATGCTTTTTCTTTAAGTTTGAAACTATCTTTAACCTTTTTAGTTAACCATGGATGGTATGTCTATCCCTTGGACTTTTTCTTACTCATTGAAATGTATCTATTCTGTGTATTCTGAAATACCCCTTAAATGTTTGCCACTGCATCTCTGTTAACCTATCCCTTAACCTAATTTGCCAATTCACTTTAGCCAGCTCTGCTTTCAAGTCCTGATAATTGCCCTTATTTAAGTTTAAAAACACAGTTTCAGAACTATTCCTTTCTCCCTCAAACTGAATGTAAAATTTAATCATATTATGGCTGCTGCTTCCTAGGGGTGTCTTCTCTATGAGAACATTCATTAATCCCACCTAGTTGCATAATACCAGGTCTAGTATAGCCTACTCTCTGGCTGCTCTCTCTCATTGGTAACAACGAATACAATGCATCTCGTATTAATTCTGTTTATGGGTCTCCATATTCGCATCCTTCAACCAGCCTGTAAAAGTAATTAATAAAAGCATCTAATGGTTCAACTGGTTTCTGGACCCTTTTGTTGAATTTGGCCCCTTCTAGAATCTTAGTTCCCCTCAAGAAAGAGTTATCGAAGGCTTTTAAGATTTCATCAATTTATCAGAGATCTCATTGCTACCCTGTCTTGTAATAACATCATCTGCTACTGGTCCTATGGAGTAACGTGTTGACCTGTTCAGCTTCAGGCTTCATGTCCAATACTGAAGCAAATTGGAACCTCAGGGATCTTTTTCTCCAAAGTGCCCTGCTTGGAGTTTGATTAAAAACAAGAAATGCTGAAAGAACTTAGCAGTCTGGCAGCATCTTTGGGGAGAGAAACAGAGATAATGTTTTGAGTCCGTATTACTCTTCTTCTGAGCTGAAGATAAGTAGAAATATGATTGATTTTATATCACTTAAGAGGGGGTGGAGCAGATGGAGCAAGATAGAAGGTTAGGGATAGGTGGGAGCTAAGGAGAGATTGCTTTCACCATTGGAGTTTTATTAGGTTCTTCCATGTGTCCAAACCTTTCGGGTAGCATAAATGTAGGATCCTTAGTTTTTCTGAGCTCTTAGGTGGCTTACCCAAAGTTTTAAATTTTCCTTCTGGTAATTGAAGCTATCCCGCACTGTTCAGCCTCCCTCCCAGACCCACTGCGATCATCGTCTCTCTCTGGGGGATCTCTTAGCTGGAATTTATATTTATTTCTTGAATGCTGCAAAGCTGCTAAAAATACTGCTTTGCTTTAAGTTATTTCAATAATCTCTTCACTCTTTTCCCTGGAGCACTGCGGTTACCGCATGTGATGGCATCGACCTCAGACTTGGACTGCTGGGAGTTCTGTAACCCGCCCTTGCTAGGGATCTGGTTTTCCCAGTGCTGCCTGCCCAATGCATCATTAAAATCAAATTTTACTCTTTTTAAGGGTTGCCTACCAGTTCTATGATCTTTACTTTGTTCACCGACGCGAAGCCTACCATTGCTGACTCGGGATTTTCTTTGCAGACCACCAAGCGCTGTGGTGCAGCCTGAATGACTTTAAAAGTTGCTTTTCTGATTCTTCCTACCTCCATTTTGTCTATGGAGCAACTTTGGAGTTCTCCTCCTGTGTCTTATAGAGTTCTGAAGTTTTGGTGCCATTTTTACAGATCTGACATTTAATCTTCTCTCATGTTGAATTTTCAATGTTTTGGGGCCCATCACCATTGTCACCATGTTGTATGTTGGCTTGTCTAGTTTTGAAATGATTACTGAGACGGTATGTTCAAACAACAACTGGCTCATTATATACAACTGAACTATGTACATCTACCCATGACTAGGTGTTACACTGCTGAAGCCATGGACATTATCTCGCTCCTCTCCTAGTCATGGGTTCGCTTACATCATCATTATGGGAGGTGCTATTTACACAGACCCACACATTAACCCTTACAAACCCTAACACTACACTTATATAACACCTCTAATGCAATGACACATTCCTAGGTGCCTCACAGCAGCAATAGAAAACAAAGTATGGCACCAAGCCACATAATGAGATAATAGGTCAAATGACCAAAAATTTGGTCAAAGGGGTAGGATTTGAGGAGTGTCTTAAAGTGAGGGAGAGAGACGGGGAGGTGTAGGGAGGGAATGGAGCTTGGGGCTGAGGCAATTGAAGGCACAGCCACCATTATTGGAGCAAATATAATTAGGAATGTACAAGAGGCCAGAATAAGAGGAACAAAGATATACCTCATAGGATTGTGGGACTAGAGGACGTTACACAAATTGATATAGAAAAAGGGGATGAAAATTTTAAAGTCAAGACGTTGCTTGCCCGGGAGCCAATGTAAGTCAGCGAGCACAGGGTTGATAGGGGAATGGTACTTGCTGTGAGTTAGACATCGGCACTTGCGTTTTGGATGACTTCAATTTTACACAGGGTAGAATGTGGGAGACCAGCCAGGAGTGCATTGGAATAGTTGAGTCTCAAGGTAACAAAAGCATGAATGAGGGTTTCAGCAGCTATCAAGTGATTTTATGCAGGTGGAACTAGGCAGCCTTAGTGATGGCACAAATGAGGTTGTAATCTCATCTCAGGATCAAGTGACATCAAGGTTGCAAACAGACTGGCTTAATCTCAGACTGTTGCCAAGGAGATGGACTCGGTAGCTAGGGAAAGGAGTTTGGAAAAGGAACTGAAAACAATGGCTTCAATCTTCCCAGTATTTAACTGCAGGAAAATTCTGCTCATCCGGTAGTGGATGTCCGATAAACAGTCTGATACTTTAACAACAGAGAATTGAGAGAGGTTGTGGTGAGGTAGAGCTGGGCATCACCAATTTGCATGTGTGGTCACTGAGGGACAGCATGGTGATAAGAAATGAGTCAGCTAAGGATTAATCCTTGGGGACACCAGAGGTAACGGTGCAGGAACAGGAAGAGATGCCTTTGCTAGTGACTCTCTGGCTATGACTAGATAAATAAGAATAGAACAATGTGAGAGCGGTTCTACCCAGCTGGGTGACAGTGGAGAGGCTTTGGAGGATGATAGTGTGGTTAATGATGTCAAAGGCTGCAGGCATGTCAGGAAGGATGAGGAGGGAAAATTGACCTTTGGCACTGTCACATACAATGTTATTTGTGACTTCAATAAAAGCTGTTTTGGTACTGTAGCAGCTTCAGAAAGCTGATTGGAGGGTTTCAAATGTGGAACTCCAGGAAAGATGGCCGCAGATTTGGCAGGTGCCGACACGTGAACGGACTTTGTAGAGGAAAGGGAGGTTGGAAGTGGGACTGCAGTTTGCAAGGATAGTGGGTCAAAGGTTAGTTTTTTGAAGCGAGGAGTGATGATGGTAGATTTAAAGGAGACAACACCTGAATGGCAAAAAATAGTGCTCCACAGTAGGGCACGAACCCAGGACCCCAAGATTAAGAATAAAAACAGAAAATGCTGGAAAAGCCCAGCAGGTCTGACAGCACCTGTGGAGAGAGAAACAGAGTTAATGTTTCGACACATACATGGTGGAGGTGGGGTGGGGTGGGGTGGTGGTGGTGGGGGTGACTTAATAAGATGGGATACAGAATTTGATTTTCTGATCATGGATAGAGATACAGAAATAAAGTCAATGGCGGTTTGCAGCGTGTCGAGCATTATGCCAGCCTGTGGTTGGTTCCTACTTGTAATATATTTGCATGCCATGAACACTAATTAACTTGAAACATGACTTGAAAAGTCCTACCCTGGGGATAAAGTTAACGGCACACGGGAATCTTGTGGCAACTGGCTCATCATCATTTAAAGGTGGCATTGTACAGTTGTGAATGAGGTAAGCAGTTGTCCATGTTGAACTCTTGCACAAGGTATTGGGTGTTGAAAAGTTGGTGTTCGGGTGCAGGGAGTTACAGTGATGGGAAGGGAGGGTGGGCAGAGAGTGGTGTGGTGGAGGTGTAGGCTTAGCGGCCTGGGTGGAGTGGTCCCTTAAGGAGGGGAGGTGGCAGCGGTTTAAGGCAGGGATTAAAAGGTGGATGAAAGGCCTAAAGGGCAGTGTTCATGCTGTCAATGTAGGGGTCCTGGAGTCAAATTGAGGGTGCTGGGTGGCAGAGTGAACAATCATAAAGGGGGGAGTTGCATTCAGTATGAGGGCAGATCCTGATTCAAGGTTCGGTATTGAAAGGTCTCATGGGAGTGGACAAAAGTATCGAGGGGGAAAACAGGATGGTTCTGGGTCAGAGTGGGCATTGGGATGATCATGGATGTGGGCACAGAGGAAGGTAGATGGAATGTGCAGGGAAATGGTAGTAGGGTCCAGGGTAATGGAGGGGGTGCAAATGTAACAGAGGAGAGAGGAAAGGTTATGTTGGTGGGTGATGGGCGATGGGGGCAAACATGAGAGTTACAGGAGGAGGGAAGAAGGTACAGGAACAGGTCTCAAAGGTCACGCTTACCATATGTTTAGGGTCTCGCCTCAAACATAGCTTTTCTGAATGTAAGCACAATTGAAGTGGGAGGAGGATAGTTTTGGGTAGGTGGAGTTCATATTGTATATAATTGGCCAATTGAAGGGACTCCATAATCATTAGTTAAATGAATGAGAACCATGGACGAGCAAACATTTACAAGGATGCCTAATCTTGTCACAAAGTGCAGTTATTGCGATAACCATGGGTCTCATTTACTTCAGATTTCTGCAATTTCTGGAGCAGGAGGAGAGATTACAGAAGGAGGGCTCCTGCTGTCCAACAAAAGAGGCCTCAAGGCCAACAGCAGGAACACTAGACGGGAGGCTGGTCTGGAGTCAGACATCCAGGGAGGGCATTGGCGAAGATGGGCATTGGCGCGTCAATGCATCTAAAGGACAAGAACAAACTACCTCCAGATGTCAGAGAAAAAATGCCAGAGATGCCTGCAGATGTCCCGGGAAATGGTCACCTAGATATGTTGGATTGTTCATCAATAAGTGCAGCCATGTGGATTTGGTGGGAACCAAATGCCAGTGGCCCTCAAGGTTATAGCAGCGCTGAATTTCTAATCCAGCGGTGGCTTCCAGGGTGTGACGGTTGAAATGTGTGGCATCTCACAAGCCGCCACACATATATGTATAAAGGGGGTTACCAATGCCCTACTTAGCCGTGCAACTGATTAATCTACTTCATCACTGATGAAGACAGCCAGGCTGCAAGGTCAGCCGTATTCAACATTATCACTGGGTTTCCTCAAGTGCAAGACGCCATTGACTGCACTCATGTGGCCAAAAAACCTCCCTGGGAACAGCCAGCTGCATTTGTAAATCATAAAGGGTTTTACTCCATGAATGTACAACTGGTGTGTGACTGCAGCAGAAGCAGAAGATAATGCAGGCCTGTACTTGTTTCCCAGGGGGCCATCACAATGCATACATCTTTCACAATTCATGGCTCCTGGAGCTTTTTGATGGATCCTCGGTGACAAGATCTACCCACTGGGAACATGGCTGATGACACCAGTGAGGCATCCCCAGAGTCAGGCAGAGGAGCTGGACAATCGAGCTCATGCATCCGCCAGAGTCATCATCACACCACCACTGGGCTTCTTAAAATGTGCTTCCGCTGCCTTGACCATTCTGGAGGAGCTCTGCAATATGTACCCCAGAGGATGTCATGAACTGTCATTGTCTGCTGTGCAGTGAATAGACGCCACTGGTTGTCATTGACTCATTCCTCAGGGCAATGCCTTGACCAATCAGGGTCAAGCTGCCTGGTTTAAATTTCAAACAATGCTTGACAGTTAACTGCATTCTGCTTGGCAATGCCACTTGCCAAGCAATCAGAACTCTCTTCATATACAGTATAAATTGTTGTCTTCCCCTTACATTGGTGTTCTTTCAAGTGTCCAGGTGAGTTTTTTTTATTCATTCATGGGATGTGGGCATCGCTGGCTAAGCCAGTATTTATTGCCCATCCTTAATTGGCCTTCAGAGGGCATTTAAGAGTCAACCACATTGCTGTGGGTCTGGAGTCACATGTAGGCCAGACCAAGTAAGGGCAGCAGATTTCCTTCCCTAAAGGACATTAGTGAACCAGATGAGTTTTTACAACAATCGGCAATGGTCTCATGGTCATCTTCAGGCTTTTAATTCCAGATAGTTATTGAATTCAAATTTCACCATCTGCTGTGGTAGGATTTGAACCCCAGAGCATTACCCTGGGTAAGAAGATGGGGGCAGTAGTCCCACTCTGAATCAACTAAGGCTGCATCCAGATCCATGGAGCATTACCCTGGGTCTCTGGAATACTAGTCAGTTACAATGCCACTCTGCCACCACCTCCCCCGTGCTAGACAAAAAGCTTAGACATGTCTCCTTTTTCAGCAATACTCAAGTTCTGTGCTACCAAATGACTAATTCTCAATGATTACAAACGAATACAGAAAACAAATATCATGCATATTTTAACAAGAGAGATAGACAGGAAAAAAATCACTCGTGCCACCTTAGTGCTCATACTTTTTGCAATTTTCTTTTCTATGTCTAGGTGCAACCCCAACATCAGCAGCTGAGGTGGAGGCAATCTAGTCAGTGTCATGCCCCCTTGCCTTTAATAACCATGGCTGGAGGCTTGGGGCCTTGAGGGCTCCTGCCACTCGGGGTCTCCTGCACTGGTGCAGGGGCTCTCCACTCTGCCTCGCTTGCAGGAGTTGTTGGAATCAATGGTGTAGGGGATGAGGAGACACTACTAACCCTGTGGCTGCCCTGATAGGAAGGTCCTGGATAGCTGGCGTGCAGTCCTCCTCCATCTGGGTGTGCAGTGGCACCTCCCTGTATCCCTGAGGGGAAGGAGCTCCTGGAGGAGGTCCAGGGGCCTCATTCCCCTCTTGCCTAGCCACAGCTGCACTGAGCCCATGGCTAGAGTGATGGAATGCACTTGGATTGAATGCTGGTCCTGGCTCTCCATGGTGGTTGTCATGCTCTCCATGCATGAAGCTATAAGCTCAAATACAGTGCAAAGGCCCCAGCAATCTCCATTGCCTCCTCCTTGGCTGCTGTGAGGAGCCTAAGGTCTGGAACTCCTCAAATGCTGAGGCATGGTAGAACTCATGGTGTGCATGGACTCCTCCATACCCCACGCAAAGCTGCGCATAATCCCTGGCATCTCCAGCATATCCAGCAGGGCTTCTTGTGGCTGCGACTAGAGGCCCATAATCAATGTGGGGCTCAGTAGGAGCCTGATCTCCATCAGTCCTCCGATCGTCTGGAGCCACAGCTGTCACAACCTTCCTCAATCCCTGTGACATGTTTGTGGTGTGCTCACCAGATTTACTCCATGTGACCCTCTCCATGGACCATGTGGGTGTAATTGTGCTGGTGGAGATGGATGATGAGGCAGATGATAACGCCTCCTCTGGGACACTGGTTTCTTTATCCCCAGAGGTGCAGTCTTCTAGCTCCTCCTTTGGCTGCGGCCTGCTCCTTGGATGGTGATGACCCGTAGTGATGAAACAAAAATAATCACATTAAGAGTCATCACAGTTTGAGCACTTCATGTTTTATCACATCCATCCTGTTTGCCCATATGCCAGCACCAGGACAGTTGCCTTGTCCTCCTTACGCCTGCGACTGACCACGTTCCCTCTTCTCCAGCGATCTCCATTGCTTCGTCTTCAGCTGCTGTGAGGAGCCTAAGGTCTAGAACTCCTCCTCCTGTGCATCTCTCCCCCTAGCATTATGTGTCTGTTGTCCAGCGTGCCTAATTGCAAAGTTAGTGACATGTCAAGTGCCACCTAACCCTTTTGTCTGAATGCATCCTCATCATACATGTGGGCCTGTCATTCACACATTGCGTCCAAGTGCACACAAAAGCCAAACTTCCACGTACTTTAATCCACGTATCAATTGCCATATGGCACTAATGCTGATCACGCATCTGGCAAAGCTGCCCACTTGCATATTTACATTATTGCTGATAACCGAGAGACTCCTTTGGAAGATGCAACATCCTTTTATTATTTTCTTTGATTGGTACTTCCATACTTTCCAATAGATTCTCACTTCATTCTGATCAGTTAATACAATATTTTACTGATAACATCTGCTTTTTGTCATCTTTCTATACAGATTTTCATATATTGCATGCTTAATGTATTGCCTCTTGTCACTTCTGACTATGAAAGGATATGCAAATGTATTGGATTAAAGATTTTATCCTGGCAGAATGGAGCAAGTCGTTGACGTGTTTCCTGCACTGGACCCAGTTTCGGCACATAACCCTATGGTTGCTCACCTTGTCTGCCATCTCCATCCAGGCCTTGGTCTGGCAGGAGGGCCTTTTGATGCCATCTTCAGGAAAGAGCACTTCCTGCCTTTCCCTGACAGCCTGGAGGAGAACGTGCAGGGAGGCATTGCTGAACCGTGGGGCTGGTCTGACTCGGAGGTCACACATCTCTCCCAGCGAATATGGCACGAATTTTTGGACATTAACATTTTTGTTAAATATTGTTAGCAATGTTTTCAAAAATAGGTTTGTGCCAATTTTTCACAGCATGTTTGTAAATTGTAGTAAACATTTCATAGGATCAAACTTGATAACGTATTCACTATTAAGACACCATTAAGTGCCATTGCCCCTGCTGAGGCTCATTTGAGGAGAATGGTATTTAGCAGCTGTTAGAATTGCAGTTTTTCAGGGTGGAGGAATACAATAGCAAATGAAATGATTGTCATTGTATATTGAATGAGTTAAAAACATCACAAGCTACCACCAGTTAACAATTAGAAATGATGAACTTAAGAGTAATTGGTGAACACCTGTGCAAAGAAATCAACACAGCCAAGTTTTTTTCAGTTAAATCTTTTATTTTTCTGATCCCACCTCCCCATTCGCACTTGTCAACTTTCCCATCTTCTGCATATGTGGCATACAGTCATGCCCCATATTGCTCACACGTTGTTGAAATGCAATTTGCTGAGTTACTATTTTAATTGCATTATGTCATCCTTGGCGCGTCAATATTTGGGTGGGGGAGAGTTGGCAGATAAACTCATTTTCATTTTCAGTGTTCTAAATAAAGAGCAGCATTGTTAACATTTATTAATGTAAAGCTACAGTTACAAAGATAGATTGGTAAACAAAACAAAGTTGGGTTTCAGGGAACTGACCTTAGATAAAATATCCTTCCACGAAGGGACAGTCACAAGTTGTTGGAAGAGGGAAGTTGCAAGCGAAGTAAAATAATCATGGATGAATAAAACTAACTTTAATTGAGATCATCCTTTTATTATTTTCTTTGATTGGTACTTCCATACTTTCCAATAGATTCTCACTTTATTCTGATCAGTTAATACAATAATTTTACTGATAACATATGCTTTCTGTCATCTTTCTATACAGATTTTCATATATTGCATGCTTAATGTATTGCCTCTTGTCACTTCTGACTATGAAAGGATATGCAAATGTATTGGATTAAATATTTTATCAAACCTTTTGCTTATTTTGGTGCTCAATTTTGCTAAAGATAGAGATCTCCAAATTTTGGAAAGAAACCATGTACACATGAAAACTGGTGGCCTGCAGACCACATGATTATCCATTTTACAAGTATTTGATCTTTTGTGAATAAAACTGCCATAATATCACATAGCAAAATAAATTCAGTGATGCAACTCTGTGTTCTAATGTTGTAATTGATAAAAGACTTATATTTTAATTCAGTTTTGAAAGAGCACATTTTGTTGCCATAAGGACAATGTTAAGCTAAAGCATATTTTATCATCAGAGCCTAGGTTTTGTGAAAATAGCAAATGTGGGCTTCAGCTTGCTCAACATGCAAGCTCAGCTACAGGTGGGATGTGTCAAATATCAGCTGCGCAAATATCAGATGCAAAACCCAGGATCAAAATCCTGGAACTCACTTGCCAACAGCACTGTGGATGTACCTGAACCAGATGACTTGCAGTGGCTCAAGAAGCTCACCACCACCTCCTCAAGGGAAATTAGTGATGGGCCTTGCCAGCGATGCTCACATCCCGTAAAATGATTTTAAAAAATATTGTATTAATTGTGGCCAAATTTTTTCTGTTTGTGCGGGCCACATAGAGTTGATATGAGGAACACTGATGATGGTTTGCACTTGAGGCAACTGTGCTGCCCAGTCAACACTCTGTGCTTTGTCTAGCTGATGCCTCACAGAATCACAGTGCAGAAGAGGCCCTTCGGCCCATCGAGTCTGCACCGACGTGTGAGAAACACCTGACCTACCTAACTAACCCCATTCACCAGCACTTGGCCCATAGCCTTGAATGTTATGAAGTGCCAAGTGCTCAACCAGGTACTTTTAAAGGATGTGAGGCAACCCGCCTCCACCACCCTCCCAGGCAGTGCAGTCCAGACCGTCACCACCCTCTGGGTAAAAAAGTTTTTCCTCACATCAGCCCTAAATCTCCTGCCCCTCATCTTGAACTTATGCCCCCTTGTGACTGACCCTTCAACTAAGGGGAACAGCTGCTCCCTATCCACCCTGTCCATGCCCCTCATAATCTTGTACACCTCGATCAGATCACTCCTCAATCTTCTCTGCTTGAAAACAACCCAAGTCTATCCAACCACTCTTCATAACTTAAATGTTTCATCCCAGGCCACATCCTGGTGAATCTCCTATGCACCCCCTCCAGTTCAATCACATCTTTCCTATAATGTGGCAACCAGAACTGCACATAGCACTCCAGATGTGGCCTCACCAAGTTCTATACAACTCCAACATGACCTCCCTACACAAGGAGTGAAAGTTGAAGGTGTTATCCTTTGCAAGAATGGTATTTTCCACTTGCTTCATTTAGGTATACATTGCAAACAGCCTGATGTGAAAGTCATTTCCCAAGGTAGTTTGGGAAGATTTAGCAGCATGAATGTTTCGTTAATCTCCATTTATACTGGAAATGTTGCTCCTGTTTCAGATATTTTCTGCAGGCCATCCTTCTGTGGTTGGTGCAGCTTTGTGATAACCTATCTTATGAAGTGTAAGCCAAGAAGACAGAACTCTACAGATATATCCCAGTACATTTGAGGCAGTCGAATCATGTGTGTCCCAGGGTTGTGTTGGTTGCAGACAGAATGCCACCAGTGTCATTGCACCTAAATTGTTATCCCCTCATGACTGGGTCATTCTCATGCAGTACGATGATAACTCCCAAAGAATTTCCAGTCTTCATCACTTTGTGTGATGCAATCTAAAACTCAGCAGCAGTGAAAAAAATGAAGGGAAGTATTAGAGATGGTCAAAATGGAAGACAATACCCGGCAAAACCAGCTAATACATGAAGTGAATTGGAGAAAAATGTAACTGCAAATTCAAAAGAAAAATTGTTACAGTGTCTCAATCGTAATCTCCCTTTAAAAAGATTACTTGTGCTAGCTCTAGTTCCAGGACTTCCATTTTTTATGGACAGGGTCTTGTTTGAAATTGTGAAATCTAGTTTGGGCCTTCAGCATTTGTGAGCATCTTTGGAATAGTATATTTGCTATTACACACAGTTCTAATTATGCTCTTGAATGCTGATTACAGGGCCTCATTGTGCCCTCTGAAGTTCTGTCACAAAATGTACCGTCTTCTGATTTTATGCCCCGTGCTCGCTACCAGTGAGGCTTCAGTCTGCCTTTGGAACCTTGCAAGATTTACCCGTATGTGTGACCACTTTCTGAATGAAGAGGCACAATTATAACGTCGTGAGTTTATTATCCAATCCATTTTGGAACTGCCTCTTTCAGATATGTCCAAGTACACTTGAGGCAGTCAATACCTGAGTGTCCCAGTGTTGTGCTGGTTGCAGAATGTCAGCAGTATCATTGCACGTAGATTGTTATCCCCTCATGACTTAGTCATTCCATGCAGTAAAATGGAAACACCCAAAGAATTTCCAGTCCTCAAAAAACTTGTATACCATGTGATGTGATGTAATGATCCAGCAAGCAGCAACTATACCGAAGATAAATACATGTCTCAAGATAACTGCTGATGGCTAAAGGATTTGAAAAATTTGCATGAGACAATCACAGAGCAAGCCTAAATCTTTTCACATGCATCCTCGCACAACTTTGGTTCAGGTGATGGTTAACTCTACGTTTGAACAGCGTAACAGAAGAGGCCAAAGGTCAAATGATAACAATGACTAAGAGAGAGTCCCTTAGTCAGAAGCAGTATTACACAAAGCTTTACATATTTGATTGCCCAGTCCAGAAAGCCAGCATGGAAGGCATGGAATAACATTTCTCATGCCTCTCATCCTATGTTTGGAGTTCTACATCTGTCTGTTTTCTAAACTCTTATGGTGCTAATGCATAAGAGCATGAACACATGGCTTCTAAGACATTGTGCTTTGCATTAACTCATCTATCTGGAATTAAGGTACAGTAACCTGGAATTTAGTCTGTGTATTGTTATTTTATAACACACACTGGTATCCTGTATCGAATTCCTCTCTATGTTAATGGAGGCATTAACCAGTTTATGCAGTTTAAGTGTTGTTCAAGGCTCTGTTAAAACAATATAATACAAATACATTGAGGTCCATGCAGTAACATTAGCAACACTTCATACAAAGTTAATATTCTTGAGAAAACCAATCATTGTTTCTCTCAAACAAGAAAACAGGTTAAAAGGTTTCACATTGTTCAGATTAAACAATTAACTTTATCATAAAAACAAAAAAAACTGCGGATGCTGGAAATCCAAAACAAAAACAGAATTACCTGGAAAAACTCAGCAGGTCTGGCAGCATCGGCGGAGAAGAAAAGAGTTGACGTTTCGAGTCCTCATGACCCTTCGACAGAACTAAGTTCTGTCGAAGGGTCATGAGGACTCGAAACGTCAACTCTTTTCTTCTCCGCCGATGCTGCCAGACCTGCTGAGTTTTTCCAATTAACTTTATCGCTGCTTTCATTCTGTTTGTAGCAGTAAAATTATTAGTTTTCCAAGGAAGTCAACTTGTATGAAGGTTAGGTCTTCATATTGTACAAAACACTCTTTTGCTAATCCTCTGCAGCTTGATTTATTTTTCCTGTTACATCTTTCTAGCTTGGACAGCAGCTTAACTAAGTACTGTGCCTGACATGTAAGCCTGTTGCCAGTTATTGATCTTGAAGTTGGCTGTGCTGTATCAGCTCTCTAAGCTGCCTTGATACCATGAAACCAACAACTGTTTGTTGACCTATCCTTCCCAGCATAATTTTTTTCCCTTTTCTTTATTAAATTGCTAAAATTAAAATGGTGATGGCATCTACATTTACAGGAAAAGAGCCATTTTCTACCAACCAACAAAAGTTACTCTGTTTTAACTCTAAAACTGCTACAGTGCAGGGTAAAGGACATGAAATAAATTTTATTTCAACCTTTTTTGTTCCCATTTGATGCAAATGAAATAATGCGACCTCGAAATGTGAAAAAAAAAATTTGTTTCAGAGCGTGGTCTTGTTTTTACCCTTAAGGAATGCACAAAGGCAAGGTCTAAAGCATTCAACTCTTGTTTAATTGAATTTCTCTTCATAAAGTGGCATTAGATTGTATGCAGTATGAAACTAGAAAGATCACATTTTAAAACCCATCAGTTTGCATCATAGAATATTCATCTGTGAGCTAGGAAACAATTCTGTCTGATGTGTACAGGGTGTACTTTAGCCTCTGACTTTGTCATGTCATGTTAAGGCTTTTCAATTCTAGCTGATGATACCAGGATTATAATTGTTTTGGATTCCAGGAACGTGCCAGATTTAATAATATTCCTTAAGAATGATTTATGAGTGTCCACAAAATTGTTGATGATAGATGACAGAACAGGTTCAATGATTACTTGAAGGTCAATTAGCTGTAGTGTTAAATAAACACACATCATATGGTCAGAATGCTGCTATTTTCAATATTGTCACCTCTAATTCCTCCAAAAGGGTTCTCTTCAATCTGAAGTCGTATATTGATATATGATGAAGGTTTAACTTTTGCTGGTATGTCAATGAGCTTTTTAATTGCTTGCAATAATGATGCTGAGAGAAAATGAAGCTTTTAGGACTATGGGTGGAATTAAATCTGAATAATTAGTTTTCGTTCATTAAGAACATTTTAAAACCATAAAATACATAACAGTATTCTATATGTGCTTTAATTTACCTCTTGGATGTGGTGACACAGAAAGGAAGAGAGAATAATTTCCTCTCACGTTTACATTGCTAATGAAATATTAGCGTTCCTGATATATTTTTAGTCCCAAAATTAATTCACAGGTCTGCTGTCACAATATGACATTAATGCAATGAGATTATTGATTTAATATAAATTCACTATTATACTGGTACTTCAGCATCACAACACTAATACTGTAAATACACTCTTAATTGCATTTTTAAAAAATGAGCTCTGGATCATTCAGTACTAGCCCAACATCAGAAATGCTTTCAATCTAGAAATAGTACTTTACAATATTTATGTTAAACTATGCTGAAATTTCTCTGCTATCTAAATGGATTTTAAAATGACAATTAGAATAAATGTTGGACAGGAGATCATTGCATTAATGTGTTAAGGATTTTTACATATTAAGTAGTTGGGGGGAGGGTTTTGGAGAGGGGATGTAGGCTTACAAAGCAAAATGATATGGCAGCATTGCAGGGCAGCTACTTAGGTAATGATACCCAGAACGACAGGGTGTACAAACATTAAAAAAAAGCAGCAATAAGAGTCAAAGGGGAAAAAAGTTGGTAAAAAAGCGAAATTAATAGCTCTTTATTTAATTGCATGTAGTGTGTGGAACAACATAAATAAATAGATATAGACAGGTTAAGTCAGTGGGTAAAAACTTGGCAGATGGTATATAGTGTGGGGAAATGTGAGGTTATGCACTTTGGCAGGAAGAATAGAGGAGCTGAATATTATTTAAATGGAAAGAGACTGCAGAAAGCTGCAGCACAGAGGGATTTGGGCGTCCTTGTGCATGAATCACCAAAAGCTAGCATACAAGTTCAGCAGGTAATAGGGAAGGCAAATGGAATGTTAACCTTTATTTCAAAGGGAATGGAGTATGAAAATAGGGAAGTCTTGCTAAAACTATACAACGCACTAGCTAGGCTACACCTAGAATATTGTGAACAGTTTTGGTCCCCTTATCTAAGGAAAGATATACTGGCATTGGAGGCAACCCAGAGAAGGTTCACTAGGTTAATCCCGGCTATAGAAGGGATTTTCTTATGAGCAGAGGTTGAGTAGGTTGGGCCTGTACTCCTTGGAGGTTAGAAGAATAGGAGGCGACCTTATTAACACATATAAGATTCTTAGGGCACTTGAAAGGGTAGATGCTGACAGGTTGCTTCCCTTTGTGTGAGAGTCTTGGACCAGAGGGCATAATCTCAGAGTAAGATGTAGCCTATTTAGGATAGAGATGAGGAGGAATTTCTTCTCTCAGAGGGTAGTCAATCTGTGGAAATCTTTACCGCAGAGGGCAGTAGAGGCTGGGTCGTTAAGTATATTCAAGGCTGAGATAGACAGATTTTTAAGGGAATCAAGGGTTATGGGGAAAATGGCAGGAAAGTGGAGTTGAGGATTATCAAATCAGCCATGATCTCATTGAATGGCAGAGCAGATTCGATGGGCCGAATGGCCTACTTCTGCTCCTATATCTTATGGTCAGACTTATCACAGGCAATGATTTCTAGGTTTTAGTCTTTAAACACTTGAAAAAGAATGTGGAGTAGGAATTCCAAAGGGGAACAGAAGAACATAAGAAATAGGAGCTGGAGCAGGTTATTTGGCCCTTTGAGCCTGCTCTGCCATTCAATAAAATCATAACTGACCGTTTACTTCAGCTCCACCTTCCTGCACAATCTCCATATCCCATAATCCTCTTAGAACCCAAAAATCTACCAACCTTTATCTTAAATATGCACAACAATTGAGCAGCACAACCCTCCTGGTAGAGAATTCCAAAGATTTATAACCCTTTGAGTAAAGAAATTTCTCCTCACCTATATGGTCCAAAATGATCGACTCTCCCATTCTGAAACTGTGACCCCATGTTCACATTTTGCCCAGCCAGGGGAAACTTTCTCTCAACATCTACCCTAACAAACCCCTTTGGAATTTTATAGCTTTCAATTAGATCATCTCTCATTCTTCTAAATTCCAGGTAATATTGGCCTAGTCTACTCAATCTCTCCTCATAGGACAATCCCTTCATTCCAGAAATCAATCTAGTGAACCTTTATTGCGCTCCTCCAGGGTAAGTATTTTTGCTTAGGTAAAGAGACCAATGCTGCACACAGTAATCCAGGTATGGCCTCACCAGTGCCTAATTGTAGTCAGATTTCTTGACTCTTAAACCCTCATCTCTTCGTAACAAAAGCTAACATACCATTTGTCTTCCTAATTGCTTGCTGTACCTGTATGTTAGCTTTCTGCACAAGGACACTCAGCTCCCTCTGAATGCAAACATTTTTAAGTGTTCCACTAATTCAAAAAATATTCTGCTTTTTCACTTACCCTATCAAAGTGGATAGATTCATACTTTGCCACATTCCATTTTTCATGTTCCTGCACTCACCTTTGCGGCCTCTTTGTGCCCTCCTCACTGTTTACTTTCCCATCTAATTTTTTAACATCAGCAAACTTGGATACATTCCACTCAGTCCCCTCTTCTAAGTTATTAATATAGGCTGTAAATAACTGAGGCCCAAGTACTGATCTTTGCGATATCTGACTAGTTATAACCTGCCAACCAGAAAATATCCCATTTATTCTACTCTCTGTTTTCTGTCCATTAACCAATCTACAATCCAAGCTAATATGTTACCCACAATCCCATAGTCCTAATTTTGTGTAATAACCTCTTGGGTCTCACCTTATCGAATGCTTTTTGAAAATCAAAATGCACTTCATCCATTGGCTCCCTTTTATCCATCCTGAAAAAATGCTCAGATTTGCCAAAGACAATTTCCTTTTCATAAATGCATGTTAATTCTGCTTAGTCATATTATGATACTTTTAAATGCCCTGTTACCACTCCTGATTTCCCATTATGTCTTTATATTACCCCAATCTGGGTATATGAATGCCACTGGCAAGGCCAGCACTTATTACCCATCCTTAGCTGCACTTGAGAAGGTCATTGTGAACCACTTTCTTGAACCACTGCAGCCCATGTGGTGAAGGGACTCCCTTAGTGCTGTTAGGGAGGGAGTTCCAGGAAGTTGCCACCATCTCAGGCTTCACTCCCTTTTAGATAAGCCCCACAGCTTCCCTCTGTGCATCTCAGCATTCTCCAAATTCTCATTGAAGCACTCAATGCTGGTTCATTATGAGCAGCAATCCCATTTGTCTTATCCTACTCCCTCATTGACCTTCTCACCCAGTGTGCCTGCTGGAGGCGAGTGTTGCCAGCCCCCTTCCTGTCCAATTCACTCCTCCCACTGCTAACCCTGTGAACTTTGCCAGTGCATCAGCTCTCACTGCCCCTCTATACATCTCCTTTGTGAATGTCTGCTCACTTGTGGACAAGGCCCTTGCAATCCATGAATTTATTGAGGAAGATGATATCAACACTATGGCCTTAATGGAAACTGGCTGAAGGGTGATGACACACACCTTCCCCTAAATGAAGCTTCTCCCCGCTCAGCCCGGGCTCTACTTTCCACACTTGCTCCATTAAGATGGTGGCGGTGTTGGTCTTATCACCAAGGACAGCTTGGTCTTCCTGTCTGCTCTCTGGCACTTTCTCCTGCTTTGAGCATCACACCTGTTCCACCCTCTCAACTCTCACTCAAAATCATCATTCTGTACTGTGCTCACAATTACGATAATATTTTCTCATTGAGATATCTTCACTGTTTTCCTCCCTTAGCTGGTGCACTGAATTATTTCTCATCCAATTTTAACCTCCACCTTATCTCATCATGCTCTCTCTCCTCTGAGTTCATCTCCCTCTTACCTTCCTTGAATCTCTCTCTTGATGGAAACTTGCCAACCCATATACACATCCACCCTCCATGGTGTCAATCACAGAAAGGGCTATGTCTGATCACTTCCTTGTACCACTCACTACCCACATCTCACTTCCATTCCCCTAACCTACCTACTTCCTATATCTGCACTTGGGAAAAAAACAATACTCCAATTCATTTACAAATGTACTTTCAAAATCCCAACTGTTTAGCCTTTAGCCCTCCGAACACCACAACATTTCTGCAGCTAATGATTTGCTCAACTGCAGCCTCTCCTCCACCTTTGATGCCCTAATCGCCAATAAAACCATTATGGTCAATTACCCTGAGCATTCCCCCTGGTGTGGCCCTAATCTCTGCTCCCTTAAGTTCAAATGAAGCAGGCTTGAAAAAATATGGCAAACAACTGGTTTAGCCATTCACTGCCAGACTGGCTGGACTCAAATCACTATCAGATCCTGCCCTCGTCTGCTAAAATTACTCACTATTCGGGGATCATCTTGGAATGTAAAGATAACTCTGGCTTCTTTTCTGTACTACAAACCGTCTTTTTAAACCCCCCTCCCATCACCTTCAACCTCGCCTCCGAAAATAAGCGCGAGGAGCTCATGGACCTCTTTGTCACTTTGTCAGATCGAGACAATCCGATCAGCTACCTCTGCCACGTCCCAGCCAATCATCCTAGTTACCTGCCTGCCCTACCTCTGAACTCGTATCTTTCTCTTTTTTCTCTCCCATTCCCTTCATGTCTTCTACGAGCTCATCTTGTTGCACCCTCTATTCCCTCGGCCCTATTTTCACTAAACAGCTTACCAGCCTATTTCCCCTCCCAGCTTCCATGTAGATATTGGCAATGATTCCTTCTCTTAAGATGGTGTCCCTCTTTCCTTTAAATCTGCCGTTAATACCCCTCTCCTCTATCCTTGTGAATATCACCCCTTCTCCAGCCTCCCTTTCACTTTAAGAAACAATTAAAATGGTGTTATTTGGACAAATAACATAAAACAACAATTCCGTTCTTCAGTTTTCCTTTATGTTGGTTCCCAGCTTCTCAGAAAGATGTGGGCAGGACTGCATAATTTACGTTAGTTGAAAGCAAAATAACTATCACTGAATCTTCCCTTGGAATACTTTTGTATTCCTTGCCTAAATGTTGCAAATTGCTGCTGTAATGAGGATATTTGAGATGCAGAACCTATCGCCGCTGCACTTTAAGTCGTGTACATGGAGGTGCATGGAAATTCAGGTAATCACTTCTTTAATAAAAGCAGAGAATGCTGCATGTACAATACGATGCAGTCAGCATGAGCATAGAAAAAAGGAGCCATTTTTAGTGCGGAGCCCTTCATCAATATGGAGTTCTGATGAATACCCCTGGCTGAAAGGAAAATTATCTGCCTTTTCTTTTTACATATGTTGGCTAATATTCGGTAGATCCTGTTCTCAGTTCAGATTTTGACCATTTCAGTTTATTAAAAAATTCCTGTTTCATTAACCACGTTTTTCATAAGATAAATCTCCATCAAATATAGTTCTGGCAAAGAATACATATACCTTACAAAGAACATTTTGCTCTCTGACATTGCACACTAAATATTTCATGCTTGCTGCAAAGAACATTTTGTCCGGAGATGTGACTTGTTTCATTTTAATTTTTTTAATTTTCAGGACCTTCCTACAAAAATTCGACAGTGCTCAAGGTACATTACGGAGCTTAATTCTTGGAAATTGAACTTAAAGAAATATTTTGTAAGCAATACAGATAACATGCACTCAAATTTTTTTTTGTTGCTGTCTTTCATCTCTGTGAGCATAAACTCAGATCCAAAGCAATAAAAAAAAAAAAATTCCCTCAACTCTCACTGACAATTGTTCACAGTTAAAAGGAAACCAGCTTGTTACAGTTTCAACCCAGTTCACAGATGTTACACCAGAGAGCATGTTATTCAGAGGCTGCAGTTCAGGCTTATTCACAAATGAAATTTTACAAACATCTCTGCAAAATTGATGATCTGGAGCCTACTTGACCTAATGCGTAATCCTGCCATTTAATACAATAACAGTTCTAACTAAAAAAAAATAGTGGAATTAATTCAATCTAAATGCAGCCGATGGAATGTTTACATTAACTTATTCAGAATGAGAATGGAGACTGAAGAGAAATAGATTTGAATACTCTTTATTAACTTCTAAAATTTCAACGTTAGTGCTGCATGTTTAAATTGATTTGCCGCAGTCGGCAATGTATTTTAAGTATTCCTCTCTGACCCCTACGAAGAAATAGTCTGTTCTCAGTCTGTCAGCTTCTAAGCAACACTCATTATTGATTGAAGCAAGCCTTATTCAGCAATTAGCATTGTTCACAACCACAGACTAAGAAAAAGCTACATGTTCATGGGGTCGCATAGGAATGATTTATCTTCTCAGAAGTTTAGGCTATAGCTAAATTGCATTAATATTTTTAGTTATTTCCTACGTTGCTTCTCAAATACGATGGATGTGGTCACTTATTAACTAGGATAATTAGACCTCCATTTTGTTCAATTTCCTTCTAACTCGACATTTTTTTAAAAGAAAATTAAAATTGCTTTTTCTTACAATTTTTGCGTTGCCTTTTTGGGATTTTATTCTGAACAGATTACCTGGTCACTATCACACTGCTATTTGTGGCAAATTGACTTCCACATTTCCGACATTACAAGTGACTAATCTTCAAAAGTACTTCATTAGCTGTAAAGCAGTCTGGGGTGTCTCGAGGCCTTGAAAGGTGCCATATGGATGCTAGCCTTTCTTTCTGTGTACTGTGTATCACAGGCCATGGTAATGACAGAGATGGCAATGAGGATGCTTGAGGTGTCAGCAGTGGCTCAGTGGGAGCTCCCTTTCCTCTAAGGCAGAAGGCTGTGAATTCAAGTCCCACTCTGGAGGCTTGAGCACAAAATCTCCGCTGACACTTCAGTGCAGTACTTATGTGACAGTGCTGCACTATCGGATATGCTACATTTCAGGTGAGATATTAAACCGAGGCCTTGCCTACCCTCTAAGGTGATATAAAAGAGCCCACAGCTTTTCTTTGAAGATGGGCAGGGCAGTCCTGCTTATTCTCCCAAGACATTAACCCGATGGCTATAGGCATCTCCTGCAGCTGAGGCCCAACCATAGTCATCTTACTGCTCACCAAAGGAAGAAACATACAGTGGTCTTAGTATAAAAAAAATCTTTGAAAAGCCAACATCTGTGCTGGGCACCATGTGAGGAGGTCACCCTGCTGTGATGTTTGCTAGAAAAAATACCTATGCAATGAATGTTACCAGTCAGAATTGATTTCTCCTTGACATAAGGAAAGGCAAATTGGCTGCCATGTTTTCCTACATTACAACAGCAACTATACTTCAAAATAACTTCACTGGCTGTAATGCAACAGGGGGCAAACCGAGAACTTGAAAGATGCTGTATAAGTGCAAATCTTTCATCCCTTAGATATTTCTCTTGTGTGAAATGTATCTGACCATTTCCCTAGATGACCTCTTGCTTAAATGTTGCAAATTGCTCCTGTATTGAGTAGTTATGAGATACAAAACCTATCAAAAATATCACGCAAATAACCCTAGCTTTTGGGCCTAATGATTATACCTTAGGGTTGATTTTCGTCTAATTTGTGCTACTATTTTTGCTTGTAAACCGAATGGTAGAGGTATTTTTTTATTTATTCATTCATGGGACGTGGGCATCACTGGATAGGCTAGCATAGAGGCAGCAGTTCAAGAAGGCGGCTCACCATCACCTTCTCAAGGGCAATTAGGGATGGACAATAAATGCTGGCTTAGCCAGCATGCCAACATCCTGTGAACGAATAAGTAAACAGACGCTTTGTGTGAAAGAGTATTTCAAAATAGATTGGCTCTAATTTTAAGGTTATACCTTTTGTTTTGGATTCCCCCACTGGAGAAAATAGCTGCTCTGTATCTACTCTGTCAAATTCCTTGACTCAGGGGAACACAAGCCTAGTTTGTGTAACCTGCCATCATACTTTAACCCTTTCGGCCCCAGCATCATTTGGGTGCATCCATGTTGTACTCTTGTCAAGGCCAACACATCTTCCCAGAGGTTCAGCGCCCAAAATTGAACACTGTACACCAGATGGGATCAGGCCAGGGTTTCGTACAATGAAAACATAATTTCCTCACTTTCAAATCCCAACTCTGGTGCAATAAAGGCCAATACTCCATTCGCCTTTTCAATTACATTTTTGTATCTGGTCACTGGCTTTTTGTGATCTGGGCATTTGGACACCCAAATCCCTTTTCTCCTCCCCTGCTCATTGTGTCTGACTAATAAGATAATATTCTGATTTGTCCTTCTCCCATTGAATGACCTCACACTGCATAAAATTACTTTGCTTCCTAATATGGTGTTATTTGGAAACTTGGATCCCAGGATGCTTCACAGAGGCATTGTAAAACAAAATATGACACAAAGCCACCTAAGAAGATATTAGGGTAAATGACCAAAAGCTTGGTCAAGGAGGTAGGTTTTAAGGAGTGTTTCAAAGGAAGAAAGTGAGGAAGAAAGGGTGGTGAGAAGTGTAGAGAAGGAATTCCAAAGTGTAGGGTTTAGGCAGCTGAAGGCACAGCCACCATTAGTGGAGCAGTTAAAATCAGCGATGCTCATTAGGTCAGAATTGGAGGAGTGCATATATGTCACAGCATTGTAGTGCTGGAGGAGATTATGGAAATAGGGAGGGATTAGGCCAAGGATGGGTTTGAAAACAAGGATGAGAATTTTAAAATTATTGCTTAGCTGGGAACCAGTGTAGGTCAAGGAGCACGGTGGTGATGGGTCAATATGATTTGGTGTGAGTTAGGGCACAGGCAGTACAGTTTTGGGTGGCCTCAAGTTTACGAAGGATAGCATGTGGGAGGCTGGCCCGTGTAGTCATGTCTAGAGATACACGGTAATGGACGAAGGTGTCAACAGCAGATGAGCTGATGCAGGGGCGGAGTCATGTGATGTTATGGATGTGGAAATTGGTGGTATTAGTGATGATACAGATATGTGGTTGGAAGCTCATCTCAGAGTCAAATATGGCACCAAGGTTGTGAACGTTCTGGTTCAGCCTCTAAGTGTCAGGGAGAAGATTGAGGTTGGTGGAGAGGGAGTGGAGTTTGTGGCGGGGACTGAAGACAATGGCATCAGACTTCCCAAGAAGTAAATGGAAGAAATTTCTGCACATACAGTACTGAACGTCGGATAAGCAGTCTGATAATTTAAAAACAGTGGAGGGGTTGAGAGAGGCGATGATGAGGTGAAGCTGGGCTTTGTCAGTGCACATGTAAGAGCTGATATTGTGTTTTCAGATAATCTCCCTGAGGGGCAGCATGTATATGAGAAATAGAAGGGGGCCAAGGATAGATCCTTGGGGACTCCAGGGGTTACTGTGTGGGAATGCGAAGAAAAACCATTGATAGCAGTTCTTTGACTATGATTAGGTGAGAATGGAACCAGGCGAGTGCAGTTCCACCCAGCTAGACAACGATGGACAGCATTGGAGGAGAATGCTGTGATCAGCCATGTCAAAGGCTGCAGACAGATTGAGAAGGATGAGGGGGGGAGATTTTAGCTTGGTCATGGTCACATAGGATCTGACGTGTGACTTAAATAATTGTCATTAACAAAATAAAAGAAATCAAGTAAATATATAAGACTACAATTACTTACTACAATAACAACTCCTAAAAATCCTAATTAACTGAATCCCAGTTACACACCACCTTGAAGGCAACAATCCAAAATAGATTTTAGATTTAAAAATAAAACCAGCAAGTTAACACAGTACCCACTTGACAGTAGAATTCTAAATGGCTTTCTCCAACTTCAGTTACGAGGTATAACAAACTTATACACAAATGGCTGGAGGCTTCTTGAAGATGGTTTCACACACTCCTATTAGATATAACATGGACCTCGTCTCACATAGGCTTTCATTCTCCTTTATATATGTTTCTCTCACTTTAGTATATAAGTTCCATTGTTGCATATGTCATTAGAATGGTATCTTTCCCATAGTATGAAAACATTCATGTTGCCAATATTATCAGTAACCTTTGGGAAAAATAAACACACTCCTTAGCCTTGCTTATCTGGCTAGTTGTAAACAGACTTATATCCCTTTGAAATCCCAACAATCCCTTCAGTTATCCAAAAATGCAAATTCCCTACACACCTTACATGCTAAGCCAGTATCCATGTTTATTCATTAGCATTTCAAACACATTTCTACACCTAGCTTCTTTTGATAATTCTAAGCTTGCAGTCCTGACTCCAAATGTAATTAAATCACATAGACAGAAGCATCTACACTCACACCTGTAAACCTACTTTACAACAAACCAGAAAAATATTATGAAAATTATTATACTTTCATAACAGTGGACACATTGATGATGCCTCTGGTCAGCTGGCCTCCTCTCTCTTCTTCTCCTCTCTTCCTCATCTGAGGTAGGAAGAGCCTCCACCTGACATAACAATCCCCATTTTTAAACAATTATATTGCTGAGGTACAGTCTTAATGGTGCTATGGCCAGTCTGTAAATGGCTCTTTAAGGACAGAAGGCCCCTTACCTCAGAAAAAAAGAGCAATATGGTTCACAGAGCAATCAGGAAAGTCCAGACTTACCCAAGAAATACTTACTCCCACCTCCACACACTTTGCTCCATCTTCAGCCTTATATTCCACGCTGGATTTAGAAAGTCCTAATTATGAGTTCCCCGTCTGCCCGTTCAGCTCTTGCACTGACCGTTAAGACACACGGGCTGCTTAAAATATAAGTGTGCTGCCTTTTTAATTGGATGAATTGCCCCTTTAATTGACCTCGGGTGGGCTGCTGACATTCAGCCAACCCCACCCACTGAAATATTGTAATGTGGCGTGATGACGTCGGGAACCCCTCCCCAGGTCATCACACTCCAGTTCATGGCACATTGGGATTACTGTGCATCCGCACTGGCGACGTTAAATTCTGTCCTTCGATTTATGTAATTCATTATCATGTCACATTTCAAAGACAAACATGGCAGCCATTTCTTCACACTGCACTATCCCTTAAACTGTGATGAGACGTTTGACCAATTAAGCTGTGCTCGATGGTTTTGGCTGCTCTTCTTCGGATAGTGTCATGTGACCTTTAACATCCAGTTGAACAGGTGCTTCACTTGGATGGCAGCACTTCAATAATGCGAGACTTTCTATCAGCCAAGATTGTGCCCTCAAATTAGGGTACTGGGATAAAAGTCACAACTTGTCAACCTATCAACTATAGAACAGAAACTGAACTGGACCAGCCACATAAATACTATGGCTACAAGAGCATGTCAAAGGCTAGGAATTCTGTGGCGAGTAACTCACCTGCTGATTCCCCAAAGCTTGTTGACCATCTACAACACACAAGAGTACTCTCCACTTGCTTGGATGAGTGCACTCATCCAACACTCAGGAAGCTCAAAACCATTGGCACCCCATCCACCACCTTAAACATTCCCTTCCTCCACCGCTGACACACAGTGGCAGTAGTGTGTACTATCAGCAAGATGCACTGCAGGAACTCACCAAGGCTCATTCAACAGCACCTTCCAAACCCACAACCTCTACCACATCAAAGGACAAGGGCAGCAGATGCATGGGAACAATACTACTTGGAAGTTCCCCTCTAAGCCACATACCATCCTTACTTGGAACTATATTACCATTTCTTCACTGTCGTTGGATCAAAATCCTGGAACTCTCTCCCTAACAGCACTGTTGGTGTACCTACTGCCTTTAGGATATTTTACATTCAGCTGAGAGGACAGAAAGGGCCTCATTTAAACACCTCATCAAAGAATCAGGATCTTCAGCACTCCTCTGCTCTGTTAATGCAGAATACACAGTTAAGGCTCTGAATTTGGCCTGCAAACTTTTGATGCCAAAGGCAAGAGTAGACCACTACTGAGACCAGTCAGAGCATTCTTGAATGCATGTTAAAAGCGTTGTAGGGTGGCCACGTTGTACTATTAATGATAGAGCTGATCTGCAGACACTTCTTGGGTGGAAACATTAAGTTTATTTACAATATAGGCAGCAGCAACTACATGTGTGCTTTCAACTCCAACTCTATCTCCACACTGACTGTTGAGGTAGCCCATGCTACTCTCCTATTGGTTACTACAGATCATGTGATCTCTCCTAATAAGTATTATTCTTAAAAGTACATTACACACTAAATAAAGCCATAATGACTACAAAAAGCCATCGAGGTAGGCTGCTGCAAAGGATCAGCCCAGAACTGAATGTATTTTGGGTTTGTTTCTGAAATTGCAGCTCGATTGGATTGACGTTTCGGCGCTATTCCCCTAATATTGGTGTCCCCGGCGCAAAAGATTGCGGGATTTTTAGCGCAAACTACCTTCAGCGCAAATTGAGTTTCTGCGATGTTTTGCTCTAGTTTTAAAAACTTCGCACTAGAAGTAGACCCACCAATAAAACTGACCATGTCCCTCAAGGTGAATTAATCACCATTGGGAGTATTTTCTAATTGTGCATTGATTTTTAAAGTAGTAAAAAATAGTGAATGCATATGGATACAGGAATCATAAGTATTTTAAAAAACGATTTTAGTGATTTTCATAAGGCTTGTGTTACAAGGTTTTTTTTTACATCATGCAGGCCACCTGCTCAAATTTTATTGTTTATTGAACCTTGGCTAATACATTTGGATTTCAAAGCATGTTGTTTTTAAGGTGCAACATAGCTATAAGTAATGATATTCTAACATGGTCTTCCTTATTCTAATACCTGTCTCATGCATTGCTTTCTGGTAAGTATCTGCTCTGAAATTACACTTTGACATACTAGCAGGGAGATGTTTAATGTGGTTGGTTGAAATTCCTCTCTCCACTTTTTTAGTGGAGCTATTAATCCAGTTGAGATATGTTAAGTGTTTGGATGCCGGCACGTCACGGTATGATTTTAGGTTAACGGTATTTGAGAAAAGGCTCAAAAACCTGGCTGCTAGGAGGAAAAACACCCAAATTAACAGAATAAACTAGCACCATTGCAATATCTGCCATGGCTCAGTGTGGTAGTGTGCTAACCTCTGAGTTTCTGGGTTTGAACAAATAATCCAGGTTTACACTCCAGTGCAGTATGGAGGTAGTGCTGCACTGTTGAAGGTACTGTCTTTCAGATGTGATGTTAAACTGAGGACCTGTCTTCCCTCTCAACTGAACGTAAAACATTCTAGGGCAGAAGAGAAGGTGAATTCTTCCTGGTGTCTTGGCCAATATTTACCTACATTACAACAGTGACTGCACTTCAAAAATACTTCATTGGTTATAAAGCACTTTAGGGCTGAGTTTGTGAATGTTACTCTATAAACGCAATTCCTCCCTATCTTTCAAAATGGCCCATTAGGTATGGGGGAGGGGTATTGGAGGCCATATTTTGAAAAAAAAAGTGTAGTAATCCTGATTCAGGAACAAAGCAGATTGAATCAAGAGAAATTAGGAGGTACAGCTTGTGCCTATGCAGCAGAAGATACATGATCCAGCAGCCTCGTTTGTGTAAGAGGAACAACTTTTCTAGACCCTGTGCTAGGAGGTCCTCTTGGAGCTGGGGCAATATCAGAGCCAAAACTGCAGGGAAACTCCCAGGCACAGCAGAAGCATCTGCAGCGCAGCCATCGGTCAATGCCAAGCAAATCAGGTATTTGTTTGGATGCCACAGGGACAATCAGCCCCTGGATCAGCATTGCCAATGCCACATCAGTAATTATACCTATTGCCTGCAGAATCAGCAGGATCTTGCATTCCATATTGCAAAGCCTGACAATGCAAAACACCAGGAAGACAGAGCAAGTGGCTAATTCTTAAATCCTCATTTACTATGATTTCTACTTGCTGAATAACCTTACAAATTCAGAAAGACAAAAATATGGAGGGTGACTTTAGTTTTGTATACATGCTTATTGTCATGATTTTGCTTCATAAGCCTTTGTATTTTTTTCCCTGTCACCAGTTGACTGGGATGACAAATTTTTCATGTTTTCAGTGGACTTGTGTCTATGAGGATGACATCGACTTGGCATGCAAAAAGTGAGAGCATTAATATTTCTCCTACCTGCTGTGCAGAACCTTGCTCACAGCAGAGAATAATGAGATGAAGAAAATGAGAAGAAGCTGAATTGTGGTAATGGTACATACTCCTTGAACGGTGCATGAACCCACTGGAATGCTGCATCTTGACTATCATTTTAATGAGCACCATTTATATACTGCAGCATGCAATAATTGTTTACAGCTTTTTTTAAGCGACTTGCATGTGCTTTGAAAAATTCAATAACAAGAGAATTCATTTTGCCTAGTTTCTGCAAACATGATGGATGATTTTTACATTGAGCCATCTGTAAAGATTTTAAGATGCTGGGTGCATATGTTTTTATTGTAGAGGTAGAAAAAAAATCAATTTTCATGATTAAAATAGATCATAAATTCAAGTCCACTGCACTCCCAAGAAGCAATAGAAAAACAAGGCACAGATACACTTACATTATCATTGCAGAGTAAAGAATAAACAAGTAATGTTCACAAGAATTTAAACAAATGGTGCTGTACCCACTGTTAAAGATATGAAAGCCCTTTTCATAAAATACCCAGCAGTTTAGGTACTTTAAAAATATTTTGCTGCTTTGACATATAGGTATATGAGCTGAAAGGAAACATTCATTAAAGCTGCTCTAAGCAGTAGACCTATCGGCCACTGTGCTAAATGTCTTTATGGTTATTTGTAGTGTAGCAGTGGATTTAAAGACAAAGTCAAATGAAAGGCTACAAAAAGACAAACATTAATCTGTTAAGGTTAAGATCAAGCTGAACAATGCAAGGAACATTTGATGGATTCACAGGCATTAAACACACGAAGATCAGCTCCAAGTTAAAGATCTTTCAAAATGTTAAGACAAACCATGTAATTTAAAACTGCAATGCCTGCATTTTTAATTCTTTCATGGCATGTGGGCATCACTGGCAAGGCCAGCAATTGTTGCCCATCCCTAAACACCCTTGAACCGAGTGGCTAACTAGGCCATTTCAGGGACGTTGCCATGGGTCTGGAGTCACATGGAGGCCAGACTAAGTAAGGACAGCAGATTTCCTTTCCTTAAAGGATATTAGTGAACCAGATGGGCTTTTATGACAATCAACAATAACTTCATGGTTACTATTCCTGAGACTAGCTTTTAATTCCAGCTTTGATTAATTGAATTTAAGTTCCACCAGCTGCCCCCAGAATATTAACCTGAGTTTTTGAATTAGTAGCCCAGAGAAATTGCCACCATACCACCATCCCCCCCTTGCTTTTTCCAAAGAAACCGAGGCACAGAATCAAAACGCAAATTACAGACACTATCCAAGCACAAAAAAGTCGGAGCACAGGTGTGAATGTTAGTTTTTTTTTCAGTACAGCATGTTAATCGATTGCAAGTAATTTGTATTAATGCTATAAATGTAACAATAGCTGATTTTCATGGCCAAAACTGACACAGTTATAGATATCTGTACTCGTAGCTCTACATTTAAGAGAATAATTTACTCTGTAGGCATTGAAGTTTGACATGTGTTGTTCCCACTCATGTTTAATACTCAAATTATACAGGCTATGAGTTCCAAACAGTTTAAACATAAGCAGGATATTTGTATTGAAAAACAAGTTCAAAAAAAAAATTGCGTGTTTGGGGGGAAGGAGAGGGCTCCTCAGCTGTACAGTTAAGTACCCATAAATTTGTCATGACCGGCAATGCCATATCTGCTTACATTGCTTGGGAGACTCAGCAATTCCACATGCAATGTTCTGTTGCACTCTTGGCTTCTCCTACATACTCATTTCTGTCACTACTCTGTTTCTCATACAGCAGAATGATGATATGCTTCCAGAAATATTTACAAACCGTTTACTATGCAACATTGCTTCTATATTTTGCAGGACATGATACTAAGTTGCTATTTCAGAAGAGAACTGATATCATCATGAAGTTCCGTTGTAATGTGAATTAACTTTCATCTTGCAAAATGCTTAAAATAAACATATATTTTGTGTTAACTCGCAACTTGATCCAAGAGCTGAAACAAGAGCTTCCTTAAACCAACTTAATGACATAATGCTGCTGTCCCAATATGACCTGAGAGACAGCCACTGTCTCTCCATATGTATCTTCATCAACCACACTGCCAAAATATTTGATAGATAGACTGGTGGTAATGGCTTGACACTGACATCATTGAAGATCTTTAGCAATGCAATTATCTTCTTCAAAAGTGTTTGACAAACATTTTAGGTGCAAAGCTTTTTGGGGCCATGAGTCATTTCCATCATGATAATGTTAGATGGAGATGATGCAATGATGTGTTCCAACTTGTGCAATTTACAACTTACCATTCTGCCAATAAGTTAAAAATGACATATGTTCTCCAATAATGTGTTTACAATCAAACAAGGAAAGCTTATTGAACTTGTCAAACTCTTCTTCACAAAAATGGTGACCTTTTAAATTATACGGATATAGACTGGCTTGTATTCATACCAACAGAAGAGTCTGTGTGACGCACTTACACTTTATATGAGTATCTTCTTTATTTGTTTTATTTCAGAAGCGCATATAACATGTAGCTGCAGAAGTGTGTGATCTGAGTGGATGATCCATCTCGGCCTCCCCCTGATGCCAGTCCTCAGCTAATTCGATTCACCCCTCACAATAGGCACTGGATGCTGCAAAGACTATGGGGCCTCACAACATTCCAGTAATAGTGCTGAAGACTTGTGCTCCAGAACGATCCGCACCCTTAGCCAAGTTGATCCAGTACAGCTACAATACTGGCATCTACCTGGCAATGTGGAAAATTGCCCAGGAATATCCATAAACCGCAGGACAAATCCAACCCGGCCAATTACTGCCCCATCAGCCTCCTCGCAATCATCAACAAAGTTATGGAAGAGGTAAACAGTGTTATCAAGTGGCACTAGTTCAGCAATAACTTATATGCAGTTTGGGTTCCACCACGGCCACTCAGCTCCTGACCTCAGTAGAACTTTGGTCCAAACATGGACAAAAGAGCTGAACTCTGAAGTCAATGGGAATCCAGGGGAAAACTCTCCACTACTTGGGGTCATACCTAGCACAAAGGATGATGGTTGTGATTGTTGGCAGCTGGCTTGTTGGTCTAGGGGTACGATTCTCATTTAGGGGCCTTCATTGTGTGAGTATGCGAGAGGTCCCAGGTTCAATTCCCGGACGAGCCCTGCTAACATTTTGGGGAAGGCAGTGGTGAAGTGGTAATGTCACTGGATAAGTATTCCAGAGGCCCAGGCTAATGCTTCAAGGTCATGGGCCAAATGCTGATAAATGGGATTAGGAAGGTAAGTCAGTTGTTTCTCACGTGCTGGTACAGACTCAATGGGCTGAAGGGCCTCTTCTGCTCTGTGATTCTGGTGGTCAATAATCTCAGTCCCTGGACATCACTGTAGGAGTTCCTCAGGGTAGTGTCCTCGGCCCAACCATCATCAGCTAATTCATCAATGACCTTCCTTCCATCATAAGGTCAGGAGTGGGGAAGTTCGCTGATGATTTCACACTGTTCAGTTTCATTCATGATTCCTCAGATACTGAAATAGTCTATGTTCATATGCAGTAGGACCTGGACAACATTCAGGATTGGGCTGATAAGTGGCAAGTCACATTAGTGCCACACAAAATGCAAAGACCAACTCCAACAAGAGAGAATTTAATAATCTCTCCCTGACATTCAATGGCATTACCATTGCTGAATCCCCGACTATCAACATTCTGGGGTTACCATTGACCAGAAACTGAACTGGACTAGCCGTATAAATATTGTGGCTACAAGAGCAGGTCAGAATCTGGGAATTCTGTGGCACGTAACTCAACTCCTGACTCCCCTACAGGGACGAAGTCAGGAGTGTGATGGATTATTCTCCACTTGTCTGGACAAGTGCAGCTCCAACAGTGCTCAAGAGGCTCGACACCACCCAGAACAAAGCAGCCTGCTTCATTGGTACCCCACCTTAAACTTCACTCCATCTCTTACCAAATTCAATTCTACCAGCTTCACAAAATTTGAGGCAGTTGCAATCCATGCCAAAGTGTCACAGGAACTGAAATAACAAGGAGCAGGTGGTATAATTGAGTGAATTGACTGATTATTGTGGAAACCAAACCTAGTCCTTGAACTGTGCAAAGCTGGCAAACCTAGACCATGGCTGGAATTCTCCAGCCCCATTGGCGTCAGGCATCTTGGCAAGTGGGGAGACAATATGACGAGAAGGCCAAAAATTGGTTTTACACTATCGTGAAATCCGTATAAAATGACGCGCGGTGATGCCGGGTGGAACTCTGCCCCATTTAAATTTTCAGGTAGTCGGGGGCTCAGCAAAATTAGCTGTGCACTTGTCGACCTGTCAATGGCCAATTGAGGCCGTTGACAGAGTCATGAAACTAATTAATGGACCTGCCCGTCCAAGCTTAAGGTTGGAGGGCAGGCCAGGAGCCCTGGCGAGAATTATAAAAAGCATGAAACCTCATCCATGGGCAGGAGGAGGTTTCATGTAGGTTTTAAAAAATTTAATTAAAGTTTTTAAAAAAAATTGTGGACATGTCCCCACTCACTTGAGGGGACATGTCGGGGAATTTTTTTTTTCTATTTTTAATATTTTTGACAGTAGAGGCGATCTCCTGAGGCAACATTGAGCCTCTTGGGTTTAGGGAGCTCCCCCCGCCCACACAGGGAGCACATATTGCTTCCATGTGGACGTCACACTGGGTGGGCCTTAATTGGCCCGTCCACGTAAAATGGCGGCGTGCCTCCGATTGGAGGGCACCGATTGGAGGTGCGCCTCCGCGTGCCTGCACTTCAACTTCCCCCCCAACCAGGGGAAAACCCTGCCCCAGTTTGCGATCTTCTGCTCCACCTGTCACTGGCGGGCGCCACACACTGGAAACGTCATTTTAGTACACTTGTATCTCATTATAAGCCTTGCTCGCCAGAATTATTCCCCCATATCAAATTTACTGTCCACTTCAGAACACTTCACGACCGCATTTACAAGGTGTGCAACTGGCGAGCTGAACTTCAAGGGAACTGAGAGGTGAGTGCGCGCAACCATTGCAGTGCCCATGAACACTGCTCATAGGATATCAAGGAAAAGGTGCCACGCATTTGTTGGGGAGACAGGCAAGTCACTTTTTCCTGGCTGGCTTTCAGTGTGGTGCCAGGACAAGGGCTCCAGTGTGGGTCAGACTGGGGTTGGGGAGGGGAGGAGGTGTTAGTGCGGGTAGTGGGGGGCAAGGTAGCACAGACAGACTAAAGGTAATACTAAAGCACATGCCGGGGGAAGGGCTGGGGGATGTGGCCACGAACTTGGAAAGGTTTGTGAAAAGTGAACATTCTTCTGTAACTGAGACCGTTCATCTGCAGCTCCACTGACAGGCTTGGAGTGGGGCCTCTTAAGCTTTTCTGCCCAAGTGACACAAAAGCACGAAATTGCCACCAAATGCTCCAGAATTTTTCACCCCTTGGGCACAGACTGCAAATTAATGTGCATTTTAGGGAGCAGCAGAGCAATTGGCCAACTGGGTAAGTTGTACACTTCCCTTGCGAAAGGCAGTCATGGTGCAGTCACTGTTGGGGGCACTCACAGCCCCTTGCAATGTCTTTATTAAGGTGTGGACCAATATCCAGCATGGTTCAAGCTAACAGCGCAGCCTTGCAGCATGTGTTAGGATAATGTCTGTGCCTGACAGCATGCAGTCCAATGGCCAAAGCTACCGCCAATCGGTCAAGTGGAATGGAGGTGGGTGAGGTTTCAGACAACCAATGAATGCACTGCATACTGGCCATCCAAGTGGTGGCCAGCACTCTCCTGCATGCGTGAAAGGGCCTTCATACTTAACCCAGAGAGGTTCTTAGGATCCTATGCTAACCCACGTGTCTCTCTTTGATCCTCCAGGAGGAGTACATCAGGATCATGGAGCCTGGTGATGTAGTGATATGCCTCATGGCTTACAGAGACCAGAGAAGAAGAAGAAAAGAGCCGCGGAGGGGCCTGGCTCAGCAAAGAGAGGAGCACCTCCCCCAAGGTGAAGGGGCATCAGGGTCTGCTGTGCACGCAGCTGAAGATCCACAGGGAACCATCATGTGTAGGCGCCTCGCTAGACTCATGGTCTATAGATGGTGCCTGTCATCCCTCAAGGTGACTGAGAAGCAGTGAGACCAAAGACTGTGCATGTCTAGGGAACTAGTCGGCCACATATGCCACCTGCTGCAGGATTTGGCTCCACGGGGACATGGAAGGCATCCACTGCCAGTGGCCATGAAAGTGACCATGTTGCTCAATTTTTACACCAGTGGGTCCTTCCAGGGTGCTACAGATGACCTGTGGGGGAATCTTGCAAGCCTCCAGGCACAAGTGCATTCAGGAGGTCTTGGACGTCATCTTCGCGAAGGCACAGAAATTTGGGCATTTCGCCCAGAATCAGGAAAGCCAGGAAGCAAGAGCGCTGGGATTTGTGCAGATCTCAGGTTTTCCACAGATGCAGGTTGCCATGGACTGCACCCACATGGCGCTTGTACCTCCGTGGCAACAAGAAGTCAACTACATCAACCATAAGGGCTTCCACTCGCTGAATGTTCAGCTGGTGTGCAACCACCAAAAAGGCAACCTGCAGGTCTGCGTGCGATTCCCAAGGAGCATTCATGACTCCTACACCCTCAGCAGGTCTCAAATCCCTATCACCTTCCAGGGTCCAGAGAGGCTGCAGGGTTAGCTCCTTGGGTACAAGGGCTAATTGCAGAATGGCTGGTGACACCCATGTGGCAGCCTCAGACTGCAGCAGAGTGACGGTACAATGAGGCTCATGCTGCAAACTGGGCTTTGGTGGAGCAAACGTCAGGCATTTTGAAAATGAGGTTCCAGTGCCTCGATAGGTCCAGTGGAATATAGTCCCCACAGGGTATCACTATTATCATCACTTGTTGCATGTTCCACAACCTGGTGCTGCAAAAGAGGGAGCACCTATCAGAGGAGGGGATGGAGGAGCTACACGTATCCTCCGATCAAGAGGATGTCAAAGTGGATGACAATGATGCGGTCCTCCAAAGCGAGGATGCTGGCGATGAGGCCATCACACTGGCCAGTCGAGGCAGGAATGCTCAGGAGGCCCTTATAGCCGCAAGATTCCTGGAGGATGATAACGAGTGAGGACAGTCCTGACATCCTCACCTTGCGTTTGTGAGCATTTGTCTCCTGTGTGGTTAATGGCAGTGCACATACCCTCAGTGCTCAGGCTCATGTCATGGAGATGCAGCAGAGGCCCTAATAGTCGCTAGATTCCAGGAGGATGATGATGACATGCACTGAGGTTATTCCGTAGATCTTCACAATGTGAATGTCTGACTCCTGCCTGCCTGAGGGTAGTTTGCTTGCGGTCTGTGATTAGGGCCATATCATGAAGATGCTGCTGTGAAATTGTAAATGTACCTGATTCTTTGTCAGCCTTCAGCACCTGACCCCTGCAGGATCACAATATCACTGGTTACAGATGCTGAAGAGGTGTGGTGCCAGCCCCACATTAAAGTGCTGAGAGCACATAGAAAAAGTGATGCAACTCCGTGATGCCTGCCCATGACATTTTGGCAGCAATGACAAGCACCATCGATGTGCAGGTCTCAGTAATGTGACCAGGGAGTGTGAAGCCGGACCATCACTTTGGTCTGAAGGTTACACAATGCACAGGGAGGAGCCCTGGACTGAGCCACCTGCCTTTATTTTGAGCAGGAACCAAGTTGTCACACCTGAGTGACATGAACACTGCTCATCAGAATAAGGAGCCATAGACAAGGAAATATTCTTGCAAATTTATTGACAATAGTGAATATTAAGTCCAAATGATCAACACCCATGCCCAGGCTGTGCAACTACATTTACCTAACTTCCCTAACCCTGCCGCTATGTCTTGGTGCTCCCCCGACATCCACAGTGTAGGTGGAGGCAGCCAGCATTGCCTGGAGGTCCCAGCCTGCTTTTCGGATCCTGCTATGTGGAGTGGAACCCTGCCTGGCCTGTGGGGCCAGATCTGCTGGGCTCATAGGAAGCGGGGGTTCAGATGGACTGGACACTCCCGGTGTCACCTGGATGGATGGCCCTGGGGGGTGCACTTGCTGATCCTCCTCCCTATGGGTGCCCAAGGGTCCCTTCCTGACTTCCTGAGGAAGAAGGGGAAGCTAGAGTGAAATCGAGCTGCTCGCACCCCTCTCGTGTTGACATGGTTGGAGCCGACAATGGCGTCGGTGCAGGAACTCAGCCTATGCAACAGTGCGGGACCGATGTCCTGGACCAAGGTCTCCATGGCGGCCGCCATCCTACCAGTGTTGACCTCGGTCCATTGGCGCTATCACCTCAGACTGAAGGAGGACGGACTCATCTCTTGTGCCTTGCTGCAATCTGAGGAGTGCAGTGGACATCCCTTCCTGATGTTCCCGAGCTTGCCTTTGTAGGTCCAGCAGCTGAGACATGACCGAATCTAGAGGCTAGTCATCTGACTCGAAATCAGCAGATGTCTGGCCTCCAGCAGTCCTCCAAGTGCTAGAAACCTGAGAAATACCTGCTGCCACCTACTGTAGATCAGACAGTGTGATGTGCTCACCAGATTATGACTCCAAGGCTATTCTGGAACCAGATCCACATGCTGATGGAGGGTGTGGGTGAGTGCTGTGATGGGTCTTCAGTGAGGGTGTCATCAGGTTTTGCTTTTGAGGTGTCTTTGGGGTTGAGTCGAGGACCTGGGTTGTGGACCTTCTTCAGCTTCTTCTCAGATGTGCCTGCCAAAGCAAGGAGAGATAATTGGTGCATGGTAAGGGACCGTGGAATAGGGGAACTGACTCACAGCATGGTTGTCTGATGGATGTTGCACTGCTGGATCCTGACTTGGTTGAGCACCGCCGACCTCACCGTCAGCCCAGGAATGGTCCAGATCATCGCCAGACAGCTGGATGGCTCTGTTTTCAAAATCTGTGAGGATTTTGATGACGGGGATTCCTCTATCAGTCTGCAACATCTCCCTTTTGTTGTGTGCCAGCTTGTCCTGCATGAATACAGATGGAGAGAGTGTAAGCAGGATGCTTGTCAGGCTAGATGATAAAGATACCTGGCATGTGTGAGAGTGGCGATTGGACGGGATGAGGAGACAATCCACAGGGCAGATGAAGGTCTGTTTGAGAGAATGAATGGTGATGTCCCTTGAACTGGCAGTGACTGAGATCTCTGTGTGAGTTGAGAATGATGAGAAGAGTGATTTACCCTGGCAGAGCGGAGGAGACCATTCATCCTCTTTCAGGTGGTGTCCTCTTATGCAGGTCATTGGCGCTGAACACTGCTACCACCACCATACTAGATTGGTGACCTTGCCAGCTGGCTTTCGCCTGGAGCAGGGATAGAGGACTTCATGGTGGGCCTTCTCTGCATCCAATAGGCACTTGGGGGAGGCATCGCTAAATTTTGGAGCAACATGTTTCCTTCCTTTGGCAGCCATGACTTTGCAGCAGCTTCCTATCTGTAAGAGAGAGCTAGCTCAGTGCAGGAGTGCCCTTTAAATATGGAACCCAGAATTCTGAAGGTGTGAGGTGATGGTGGTGTGGGTGGCTGTCCTGCCAGCGATCTGGCATGTTTCCCAGGAATGCATTATTAATGAGGTGTGCACGCAGGGAATGGGATGATACGGCATGAAAACCCACCACTGTGGCCCACCGGCTGTCACATATTGTGCAAATCTGTGACGATTCTGCCTTATGTGTCCACCTTAAGGCAGTCAATAAAGCAATCATTCCAGAAAAGTATACGCTTCCTATAATCCAAGGACTATTAGCATCATTTCATGCCTCCACAGCCTTCACAAAGCTCAACTTGTGACAGAGCTATCTCCAGATACCTAGTAGAGCAAAGCTGATATCTTACAACTTTTGTTTCTCATGCAGGTGTGTTTCATTACCGCAGAATGCCCTATGGACTAAGTTCAACACTTAGCGCATTCTAGAAGATAGTTTCTTCGAGCTGGTTTTTCGGGACCGGAAATATTTGTGCATTTTTAAGCCATCACCACTATCCTATGAGAATGTGAAAGCAAAAGCAGAAGAACTCACAAAGCAACAATGTAACACAAAAATGCACTTCAGCAAGAAAACAGGCAAAAGGGAAACACAATTTGAAGTTCAAGATTGGGTGTGCTTACATCAAATGATCAAATCATGACCACAAACTTGCAACAACTCTATCAGGGCCAAGGTAGATCAAGTGGTTGTTCAGTACTAACTGTCCAACCAACTGTTGGACAACAATACAATGTGGAACGCAAGGCCCTTGATAGTAAGCAGACCAGGATAATTTGAGGACTGTGATAATGAGGATACATTTCCTTTTCTGGTGAGTGACCATGTTGTTGTTCTCCCAGCTCATTGAGCTGATCACGCAGAACCACTACCTCAAGTTCCTAGATTTTAGTACCATCATCAACAGCCTTCACACCTCAAAGACTGTTTCTGTACTTAGAAAAAAACAGATTTGCTGAACTCAGAAAAATGACTTGATGTACGTATGTTTGTTATTTACAATGGTTTAATTTAAAATAAGATCCTTTAGTTTTACAAGGTTAAAAATATGTAGTATTAAATTGATCAGTTGTTCAGCATTTGATTATGTATGCATATTAGTTGTTCCATGTGCCACTAGTCAAGCTTGGGTGAAGTTACAGAGAAACAAAAACTGAACTAAAAGCAAGCAGCTATAAACATGAGAGAGCAGACATTTTAAAAGCATTGTAAATAAAGCTCCTGTTTAGATATAGAAACTGGTGTCATCTCTGCATATCTCCAAAGCATAAGACACAACAATAACCTTTCATCAGAACTGTAAAATATTCAAGATTTAGAAGGCTGTAAGCATGTACAGAGTGGAGGAAGGTACAAAAGGAAAGGTTTGTGATGGGCAATTGGATTATTTCCTGCAGGGTTATGTTGGTGAACTATTAACAGTAGTGGAAGGCAGGAGAAATTAAATGAAAAAAGTGGTGCTGGTGCAAGGGAAAAGGGGGCAATATAGGACAAATAAAGCAACAAAGGATGCATCTAACAGGAGCTACAAATGGTTACAGCAGAGCCATTACCAACAGCTGATGTCTGAAAAAATGGGAGGAGTGGTTATGATCTGAAATTATTTTCCAGTTCAAATGAAAAGTCATTGACCTATGTTTCTTTCTTTACAGGAGCTTCCTGGCCTACTTAAGTATTTCCAGCAATTTCTGTTTTCATTTCAGATTTCCAGCATTTCATTTTTGTACGGCATATAGAATAGAAAAGTTTATGAGTTGAACCAGAAGATCGAAAATGACACACTTGAGTAGGGCAGAGAAAAAGAAATTAGATTTTGTGCTTCTTGTAAACAATTGTTGCTGTTAATAATGCAACAACGTACTCCTGAAGGAGATATTCCAGTTGGACTCACTGAAACAATACCTCTTCACGCAGTTTACCTCAGACTTGATCTACAAGCATCCATTAATATTGATAATATTGTTATGGACTACAGCACAATGGTTATTTAAGACATGATAGTCCTTTTGTAAAACTGCTTGTGGAACTGTCTAATTGGATGGCTCATTCTTCTTAAAGTACTATAAGAAGTTCCTGTTGTACAAGTTGCAAACTCTTATGGCCAATGGAATGAATGCTGATCATTACTGCAACAAGCTGGTGATGACTGGTAGTAATTTGTGTTCCTCCAAACAGCATTCACTTAACAAGAACTAGCAGTTCCAATTCATTCACATTTTGCTTCACATTTTCAGTTTAAATTCTTTTTAAGGACCTTCATCATTTTGCATATTTGCTAATAAAAGGAACAACATAAGGCCAATCAAAAACTTCATAACTTCTAAATGATTATTTTGATCTTAAACACTCTTCCTATTTTTCTACAATGTGTGATACATTCTCCCGGCCTCGTGAGGAAGTAGACGGTGTGAACCTACAGCAAGACATCTATAATTGGGAAGTAGTGGAATTGAACTTGCATCCCATCACTCCCATATATAAAAACAAAAAACTGCGGATGCTGGAAATCCAAAACAAAAACAGAATTACCTGGAAAAACTCAGCAGGTCTGGCAACATCGGCGGAGAAGAAAAGAGTTGACGTTTCGAGTCCTCATGATCCTTCAACAGACCCTTCCAGGTAATTCTGTTTTTGTTTCCCATCACTCCCATTCCTACTTGCAGAATAATTACATTTTAGATCTTGTTTGGAATATTATTATTGGGAGTTCTATGCTGAACTCCCTGTTTCGTAACCCTAATAGATGCTTTCTACGTTTTTGTTCTTGAAGGTTTTTTTGCAAAACAAATGTAGTTAGGTTAACAAACCCGGTTTAAGTGAAACATTGACTTGAAAATTTTTTTTCTTGTTCTCAGATCCATCTATGGCCTTGCCCTCCTCCCTATCTCTGTCGCCTCCTATAGTCCAACAACCTTCAGGATATTTGCATTTCTCCAATTCTGACCTCTTGCTCATCCCTATTTTAATTACTCCATCATTGGCTGTGATGCCTTCAGCTACCTAGGCTTTAATGTCTGGAACGAAAACAAAAATACCTGTAAAAACTCAGCATCTGCGGAGAGGGATACAGTTGAGGTTTCGAGTCCATATGACCCTTCATCAGAACTAAGACATATAGAAATGTGATTAAAATCTGGTAGAAGTGGGTGGGCATGGAAAGCTCGATAGGGGGCCAGTGATAAGTGGAGGCCAAGAAGAGACTGCCAAAGATGTCATAGACAAAAGGACAAAGGCGTGTTGATGGTGGTGATATTATCTAAAGGATGTGCTAATAGGGACTTTAAGGGAAGCGAGCTAGTGGTAGATGGCCCTAGTGTGGGTGGGGTGGGGGGAAAGGATTGAAATGGACTAAAAGGGGAAGATGAAACAATAGGTCAAAATAAATTTAAAAATAGGAGGGAAAAGAAAAAAATATAGTGTAAAAAAATTATAAATTATTGGAAAAAGGGGGATCGGAAAGGGGGTGGGGATGGAGAGAGAGTTCATGATCTGAAATTTTTGAACTCAATATTAAGTCTGGAAGACTGCAAAGTGCCTAGTCGGAAGATGAGGTGCTGTTCCTCCATTTTGCATTAAGCTTCACTGGAACATTGCAGCAGGCCAAGGACAGACATGTGGGCATGAGAGCAGGGTGGAGTGTTGAAATGGCAAGCGACAAGGAGGTCTGGGTCATGCTTGCGGACAGACCGAGGGTGTTCCGCAAAGTGGTCACTCTGTCTGTTGGTCTCTCCAATGTAGAGGAAACCGCATTGGGTGCAGCGAATGCAGTAGACTAAATTGAGGGAAGTGCAAGTGAAGTGCTGCTTCAATTGAACGGAGTGTTTGGGCCCTTGGACGGTGAGGAGGGGGAAGTAAAGGAGGAAGTAAAGTAATGTCTGGAACTTTCTCTCAAAACCTCTCTGCCTCTCTATCCCTCTCTCTCTCTCTCCTTTAAGATGTGCCTTGAAATCTATTTTTTTGACCAAGCTTTTGGTCACCTGTCCTAATATATGGCTTAGCATCAAACCTTGATAATGTTCCTGTGAAGTACTGCATTAAAGGTGCTATATAAATCCAAGTTCTTGCTGTTATGTTTGTCCAGTCATTGTATACTTGACTTGCAAATATTATAAAATATCTTATCTCAGAAATAATCCTGAACTGATTAAAGCTCACATTCAGTTCATCAATTTGACTTTATGCTACTTACAAATAGGTCCATATAAAATTTCCATTAGAGACATATCACTGAGATAAGCCTTCCCTGCCGAGATTTGGCACTTACCACATCTAGTGTTAAAAAACAAAAATGTGCAAACTGCACTACAGACGTACAAGTTGCAAACTTAACATCTGCTGCTATGTTGACTCTCATACCACCACTTGATCTGAGTTCTTGAAGATGCAAAATTCTCTACTGAGGTGACAACATTTTTTTCAATTTAACTGGGGCATGAACACAACCCAACTTTGTGTAGCCACTGCGAGTTTTCTAAAGCGAATGGATGCTTTTTTGTTTCAATAATGCTCCTTCGCACCAGCCTGTGCAAGTGCTGCTTGCATAAATGTATGTATACAATGTCTATGAACATCTTATACAGCATGCTTCCGGTCCAGACTGATATATATATTTTCTGTAAACTCAATTTTTGAACTAATTGAAGATTGTAAAAATTAACCTTTTTTGTAAAAAAAAAGGACACTCTGCGGTGCAAATCAGACAGCACCTTCATCAAGTTAAAAGCAAAAAACTGCGGATGCTGGAAATCCAAAACAAAAACAAAAATACCTGGGAAAACTCAGCAGGTCTGGCAGTGGATAGGAGCATAGTTAACGTTTCGAGTCTGAATGACCCTTCAACAGAACTAAGCAAAAATAGAAGAGAGGTGAAATATAAGCTGGTTTAAGGGTGGTGGCGGGGGGGGGGTGGGGGGTGGGCGTGGGGGGGGGGTGGGGGGGGCGGTGGGACAAGAAGAGCTGCATTGAGGGCCAGTGATAGGTGGAGATAGCCAAAATATGTCACAGACAAAAGGACAAAGAGGTGTTGAAGGTGGTGATATTATCTAAAGGAATGTGCTAATTAAGAGTAGAAAGCAGGATGAGCAAGGTACAGATAGCCCTAGTGGGGTGGGGTTGGGGGAAGGGATCGAAATAGGCTAAAAGGTAGAGACAAAACAATGGATGGAAATACACTAAAAAATAATGGAAGTAGATGGGAAAAGAAAAATCTATATAAATTATTGGAAAAAACAAAAAGGAGGGGGAAAATCGGAAAGAGGGTGGGGATGGAGGAGACAGTTCATGATCTAAAGTTATTGAACTCAATATTCAGTCCAGAAGGCTGTAAAGTGCATAGTCAGAAGATGACGTGCTGTTCATCCAGTTTGTGTTGAGCTTCACTGGAACAATGCAGCAAGCCAAAGATGGACATGTGGGCATGAAAGCAGGGTGGAGTGTTGAAATGGCAAGTCACAGGGAGGTCTGGGTAATACTTGCGGACAGACTGGAGGTGTTCTGCAAAGCGGTCACCCAGTCTGCCTTTGGTCTCTCCTATGTACAGGAAACCATATTGGGAGCAACGAATGCAATAGGCTATGCAGGGAATGCAGGGAAGTGCAAGTGAAATGCTGCTTCACTTGAGGAGTGTTTGGGCCCTTGGACGATGAGGAGAGGGGAAGGAAATGGGCAAATGTTGCACCTTCTGCGGTTGCATGGGAAGGTGCCATGGGAGGGGGTTGAGGTTTAGGGGGTGATGGAGGAGTGGACCAGGGTGTCCCAGAGGGAATGATCCCTGTGGAATGCCGCCAAGGGGGCTGAAGGGAAGATGTGTTTGGTGGTGGCATCATGCTGGAGTTGGTGGAAATGGCGGAGGATGATCCTTTGAATGCGGAGGCTGGTGGGGTGATAAGTGAGGACAAGAGAGACCCTATCCTGTTTCTGGGAGGGAGAAGAAGGTGTGAGGGCAGATGCGCGGGAGATGGGCTGGACACGGTTGAGGGCCCTGTCAACCACCGTGGGTGGAAAACCTCAGTTAAGGAAGAAGGAGGACATGTCAGAGGAACTGATACGATGGACCTTCAATGAGACCAGGTAAGTTAATATTTTGGCCAAAACTTTCTGCCTCGGTTGCAATCGGTAATCCAGGTGTAAATTTATGTACAAGTAGAATCATAGAATGGTTGCAGTACAAAAGCTCCTTCAGCTCGTCGTGCCTATGTTGGCTTTCTTTAGGAGCAACTTACCTAGCCCCACAGCCCACCTTTTCCTCATTGCTCTGCGAATATTTTCTCTCCATATATTATCAAATTTTCTTTTGAAGGCCTCAGTTGAATTTGCCTCCACCACACTCTCTGCCAGTGCATTCCCAGATCCTAACCATTCACTGTATAAGAAGGTTTTTCCTCATCTCACCTTTGCTTCTTTTGCCAATCACCTTAAATTGGTGTCATCTGCTTCTGGATCCTTCCACCAATGGGAACAGTTTGTCCCTACCTACTCTGTCCAGACCCCTCAATTTTGAACACTGTTATCAAATCTCACCTTAATCTTGTCCCACAAGGAGAACAATCCCATCTTCTCTAAACATAACTTTCCATGAATCTTTTCTGCATCCTCGCTAATGCCCTCACATCCTTCTAAACTGTGGTGCCTAGAATTGGACACAATACTCCAGTTGAGGCCAAACTAGTGTTTTAACCAGGTTTATCATAACTTCCTTGCTTTTGTACTCCATGCCCCTATTTATAAAGCCCGGATCTCATATGCTTTATTAACCATTTTCTCCACCTGCCCTGCCATTTTCAATGATTTGTGTGCATAAACTCGCCAGCTCTCTGTGCTCTAGGCCTCCTTTCTAATTATCCCCTTTGGCTTACATTGTTTTTCCTCATTCTTTATCAAAATGAATCTCTTCATATTTCTCTGCATTAAATTTCATCTGTCACTGGTCTGCCCTTTCCACCGGCCTGTCTATATCCTTTTGAAGTTTAACACTATCGTAGGAACATAGGACCTTTTAGGAGCAGGAGTACCATTCAACCCTCCGAGGCTGCTCCACTTTTCAATAAGGTCATGGCTGATCTGATTGTGGTCTCAGTTCCACTTTCTTGTCTGTCCCCCATAACTGTTGACTCCCTTGCCTAATAGAAACCAGTCTAACACAGCCTTGAATAAATTTAAAGACCCAACCTCCACTACCTTCTGGGGAAGAGAATTCCACACTCCAATAACTTCTTAGAAAAAAAATCTCATCTCTGTCTTAAAAGGGAGACCTTTTATTCTTAAACTATGTCCCCAAGTTCTAGTTTTCCCCACAAGAGAAAACATCTTCCCGGTATCCACCTTATCCAGTCCCCTCAATATCTCGTATGTTTCAGTAAGATCATCTTTTATTCTTTTAAACTCTAACTGGGTATAGGATAATCCTCCCCACAGTTTACAATACTTCCAAATTTGGTGTCATCCACAAATTTTGTAGTTGTACCCTGCACATCCAAGTTTAGGTCATTAATGTATATCAAGAAAAAAAGTGGTCCGAACACCAACCTCTGGGGAACCCCACTATAAACTTCCTACAGTCCGAAAAGCAACTGTTCACCGCTACTCTTTGTTTCCAGTCACTCAGTCAATTTCTTTCCATGCTTCTATTTTCTTTTTTATTCCATGAGTTCTAAACTTGGTCATAAGCCTGCTATTTGGTACTTTATCAAATGCATTTTGGAAGTCCATGTACACCACATTAACTGCATTACCTTCATTCGCTCTCTCTGTCACCTCATCAGAAAACTCAATCTGGTTAGTTGAACTTGATTTGCCTTTAACAAATCCATGTTGGCTTTCCAAACCTTTAAATGTGTCAGGACCGGTTTACAAAGCAATTAACAAAATGAATGGATTATAGATTTTATAAATGGAGGCATTAAGTACAACATCCAAAGTGTTATGATAAATTTCAATAAAACATTAGTTCAGACCCAGCTGGAGTACTGTGCCCAGTTTTGGCCACCACACCTTAGAATTGGTATGAAGGCCTTGGAGACGGTACATGAAAGATTTACTAGAATGTTTCCAATAATGGGGGATTACAGTTACATCCATACTCTGAAAAAGCAGAGAAGACTAAGGAGAAATGAATCAAAAAGCAGAATACTGCAGATGCAGGCAATTTAATCTAACCATCTGCCCTTGACAGTCAATGGTATTACCATCACTGAATCCCACACTATCAGCATCCTGAGGGTTACCATTGACCAGAAACTGAACTGGACCAGCATTATAAATACTGTGGCAACAAGAGCAAATCAGAGGCTGGAGATTCTGCAGCATGTAACTCACCTCTTGTCTCCCCAAAGCCAGTCAACCATCTACAAGGCACAAGTCTACAGGGCACAGGAACGTGATGGAATACTCTCCACTTGCCTGGATGAGTGCAGCTCCAACAGTACTCAAGAAACTTGACACCATCCAGGACAAAGCAGCCCACTTGACTGGTACTCCATCCACCACTTTAAACATTCACTCCCTCCACCACTGACACACCATGACAGTAGTGTATACCATCTACAAGATGCACTGCAGCAAGTCAAAAAGGCTCCTTCAACAGCATCTTCCCAACTTGTGACTTCTACTTCTACTTCTAGAAGGACAAGGGCAGCAGAAGCAAGGGAACACCACCACCTGCAAGTTCCCCTCCAAGTCACTCACCATCCTGACTTGGAAATATATCACTGTTCCTTCACTGTCACTGGGTCAAAATCCTGGAATTCCCTTCCTAACAGCACTGTGGGTGTACCTACAACATATGGGCTGCAGCAGTTCAAGAAGGCAGCTCATCACTGCCTTCTCAAGAAATTAGGTTTGGGCAATAAACGCTGCCCTAGGCAGTGACATGCATATCCCATGACCAAATCAAAAATCTGAAATAAAAGCAGAAAATGCTGGAAATACTCAGTAGGTCAGGCAGCATCAGTGGAGAGAGAAATAGAGTTAATGTTTAAGATCAATGAACTTTCATCAATACTGGGAAAAGTTAGAAACGTAATAGGTTTTGAGCAAGGGGTGGGCAGGACAAGAACAAAAGCAGGGTCTTTGATAGGGTGGAAACAGGAGAGATTGAATGACAGAAGAGTTAGTTTTACAGAGGCAAAGTGAATGGTAATGGGGCAAGGAAAGAAACAAAGAAACAAAATACATCTCTAGAGAAGGTCTGCTACCGTCTGAAAATGGAAATAAGAGAAAAACAGAAACATGCAAAGGAAACAAAATAGGGGGACAGAGTTTATTGTCTGAAATTTTTGAACTCAATTTTGGTCCAGAAAGCTGTAAAATGCCTGATTGAACAGTGATGTGCTGTTCCTCAAACTTATGTTGAGCTTCACTGGAACAATGTGGCAGGCCAAGGACAGAGATGTCAGCTTGAGAGCAACGTGAACAATGATCATTATGTCATAAGATTTAGGTTAACTTTGGAAGAACACAAGGAACAATCCAGAGCAAAAATAATCAATTAGACAAGGAGTGACTTCAGTAGGATGAGGGATGATTGGGTCCAGACAAACTGGAATCAAAGATTGGCTGGCAAAGCTGTAACAGAAAAATGGTCTGCCTTTAAAGAGGAATTAGTTTCGGTATAATCGAGATAGATCTCCATGAGGGGAAAGTTAGCACAAACAAATCCAATGCTTTCTGCATGATGAAGGCGAAATAGAGTAAGCTAAAGTAGAAAAGGCAGGCATATGACAGATGTCAGTCTGCAATGTAGCATGTTTTTGTCCTGCATTCTTTCCAGATTTATCTTCAAGTGTAGCTTCTGTTGTCAAGCTCAGCCTTTGTATTCTACAATTTACCCATTTATAGTTGCATTTCACTGATTAGTTTTGTGCCTATGTCGCTTTGTTGGCCACCATAGTGCAAACGAGGCTGAAGGCTGCCACCATTATTTATTTGTGTGTGTGAGTGTGTGTGTGTATTGATTTGTGTGGTCTGACTGAATGTTATAATACTATAATCACTATTATACCCAGTGGTGCCACTACTTCTACTCCCTGAATAGGGTACATAGAATTACAGAGAATATACAGCACAGCAATAGACCATTTGGAACAACTACTCTATGCTGGTATTTATATTCAACATGAGTCTCTTCACCATCTATCTTTTTATTCCCTTTTCTCTCAAGTACTTATCTAGCTTCCCTTTGAAAGCATCTCAACTATTTGCTTCAACCACTTCATGTGGTAGTGAGTTCTATTATCCAACCAGTCTCTGAGCAAAGAGATTATTTTCCTATTGGATTTATTTGACACTGTTTAGCCTTTATGGTCCCTAGTTTTGGATTATTCCAGAAATGAGTACATTTTCTTCATATTCACTCTGCCCAAACCAATCTCACTATCATCATTACCATCTGCAATTCCTTAAGTCAAGGATGATTCTTCCTTGTGGATGTCTGGGGTTGAAGTGAGATGTCAGCATTGACTGTGAGTTCACTGATGGCTTATGATCCCTCTCTTAGCCTTGCAGGGTCTTGCACAATGAGACATTGGTTGTAGGGTGGTAGAGGTGATGACAGACAGTTGGATTTTTGTTCAGATTTTTAAAAGTTCTTTCATGGTTTGTGGGCATTTCTGGCAAGGCCCACATTTATTGCCCATCTCTAATTGCCCATGAAAAGGTGGTGGTGACATGCCTTCTTGAACCACTGCAGTCCTTGTGTTGTAGGAACTCTCACAGTGCTGCCAGGGAGGGAGTTCCAGGATTTAGACCCAGTGACAGTGAAGGAACAGCGATATAGTTCCATTTCAGGACGGTGTGTGGCTTGGAGGGGAACTTTTCAGGTGGTGCTTTTCCCATGCATCTGCTGCCCATGTTCTAGGTGGGTGGAGGTCATGGGTTTGGAAGGTGCTATTGAATGGGCCTTGGTGAGTTGCTTCAGTGAATTGCGTATATGGTCCACACTGCTGCTACTGTCTGTCAGTACAAAGCATTCTTAACTTTAAAGACCTCTCTCGGTTTAGTCTAAGTCTTCTCCTTGTTAGGAAATAGAGATAGTTTAAGTAAGTTATATGAATCTTTGTGGGTGAGTAGGAATGAGTTTTAGCTTTAAAGTTTAAGATTGATTTGTATTTCTGTATCTGTGTGCTAAAAAGGTCAAATGAAGTTTTAGTTTTACCTTAGAAAGGTGCTTACTTTTCTAATGAAGAGTTTTACAATTCCTAAAGAGAAAGTAAAAATACAAGGGTAGAAGAATCAGACTGTTGCCTAGCAACAGGGGCCCAGAGAGGCAGGTCCCTCCTACAGACATACACAGAGAAGAAGAGAAACAACAGTTTTGTTTTAGAAGCTGTTTGAGTTTAGTTGGTTTGAAGGCAGCTCTGAAGCAGAAGCAGTCTTAAAGGAGGCAGATAGAAAGGCTTAAGCTAAGGAAAACCCCACAAATCCAGGAGAATGGAAGAAGAGAAAGTCCAATGGTGACGTTCTAGTCAAAGGAAGGACAGGAACCTGGGAAAAAGGTCCTGTTAAGTGAAGTTAAAATGGAGGGGCAGTGGGAAAGTTTACAAGCTTCAGATTTAAAGAGACAAAATCTTCAAAAAGCGGATTTAAAGTGAGAACTGCTTGCAAGTGACAAGAAGGTCCAAAGAGGCAGCTGATGGTCTGTAACTCTTTGCTATGGGCATGTAAAGCAGTGGTGTACTGTTGACGGCTGAGTTGGTGAGACAGTGAGTGTGGAAGACAACTTGAATGCTTGTGGTGACCCAGGGAAGAGGAACATCAAAAGGAGAGTTCAAAACCCTGGAGGTGAACCCTTGCAGAAGTTCTCTGAGAGAAAGTGTTGGTTTGGGAGAAGATTCCAAGGTGAGGTCTTAGAGAGTGGAGATTGGAAACCCTCGAGTGAAACTGAATTTAGTGAGACTGGTTAGTTCACAGTATGACAAGTGTCTAGGGGGAGTTGAGGAGAGACCCATAGCACCTGGTTGAGATGGCATCTGTCACTTGAGCTAGAGTGTGGCGCGTGTGACCACAGGGTGCCATAGATTTACACGGACTGTGTGCTTACTGTGTACATTAGAGTATAAGATAGCTTTTGTAACTTGTGTTATCTTTACAAATCTGTATACATCTGTAAAGGTATAGTTGTGGGTGAAGGAGTATTGTAATATAATTCATCTTTTCTTGCTAAATAAATGTTTTATTCTTTTATTCATTAGCTGAGCCCTGTGCCTCTGTCAAGTAGCTACTCTCCACGTATCTAAATAAACAAATTAAAAATTAGGGTCTACCAAGCTGGGTTCCACTCTGGGATCAGGCTTGTCCAGGGGTAACCTCAGCTGGCATCGTAACATCCTTTATAAAAAGGCCCAAGCTGTTCATTCCCAACAGCTATAATTTCCAACTTGCAAGAACCAAATCCACTATCGTGGGCTTCATGCTGTGTCTGTCAAATGCGTGAGCTGTTGAATAACAATAATATATAATAATTTATCCTATCTTTAATTTTTTCATAATCTCAGTAATTAAGTTACAGGACTCAATTTGCAAGTGAAAACAGATCCCGACTGTGTGCACTTTGATCTTTTGTTGCATATGTGTTGCTTTTGATCAAAAGGTAGAGCCTCTGAAAAGATCCTTTGGTGAGATCATACAGTCCAGCATTTCTTAACAAAAGAAATGGGAAGTGTTCCAGTTTTTGCATGCTGCCAACCAACTCAATGGTTTCATCTCACATCTTGCTCAAACCTTGAGCTCTGCCCTGATTCCTTCTTAGCCTTTTCTGTTCTTGTTCATAGACAGCCTTCTCAATTGTCTGTCAGTCATCACAGCCTTTCACTAGTTTCCACTCTCCCTCTTCCTATGCTTATACCTGGAGGAAGAATTTAAAGGAAAACATGGATAAACAAGAGTTTGAAAAATTAGGTGCGTTAACAGCAAAATAATGCTCAGCTAGGATTTTAGCCAAGGTTCGTGGCTGGCCATGGTGTGAGTGAAATTTAAATCCAACTTAAGATGAGATGTGGAGAAAATACTTCACTCAAAGGGATGTGAATCTTTGAAATTCACTGCCCCAGCAGTTTATGGATGCTCCATTGTTGGATACATTTAAGGCTGGGATGGAAAGATTTTTGGTCTCTTGGAGAATCGAGGGATATGGGGAATGGGCTGGAAAGTGGAGTTGAAGCCCAAGATCAGGCATGATCGTATTGAATGGCAGAGCAGTCTTGATGGGCCGTGTGGTCTGCTCCTGCTCCTATGTCTTATGTCCTTGTGTTCTAAGATCCGGTTTGTTATATTAGCGGTTTTGACATCAATGGTGCTGATGCCATCATGGTTACAAAAGCTTCTGCAACAAATTACTAATATTGAATAATATCATAAAGTTGAATTAGAAGCACCTCTGCTATCACAAAATATTTCACAGCACTCTCAGACTATTTCTTCACACAAAGTGTGGTGACAATCTCAAATTCTAACCTTCAAAAAGTTGTGAAGGCTAGGTCAATAGATAAACTCAAAGCGGAAACTGACAGCTTTTGCCAGGCAGGGGTATTGGGAGTTGCGGAACCAAAGCAAGTAGATGAGATAAGGTACAGCTCATCCATGAGTGCACCCCCCGCGCATGCACAAAATTCAGCGCTCGTGTTCCTCCCGCCCCCACCCTGGCAGTACTGAGGCTCTCAGCTCGCGTTTCCCGCTGGTTGGCTAGTTAATGGCCAGTTAATGGCCAGTGTGAAATTGCAGTCAGGGCCCGATCACGGGCGCCAGACCATCTCGCGGCAGCTCCCAGGCTTGCCCACCGTGCCCGCCCGATGAGGGGAAACCCTCCCCATGGATAGAAAACCTGCTAGCAATAATTGTGTGAACCTTTCTGCCCAAGACCCCTCTCTATACTCTGTGCCTGGATCAGGCAGAGAACAGGAGCGTGCCTGCCCTCCAATCCCTTCCTGCTGGTGAGAGCCATTTTAAGACCTTCATTTACTTTCTGTAGCTCACTGGTTCTGGGACGGCAGGAAATCAGCTAAGCCCCATGTACAGGAGGTCAACAGCCGGATTATGGGAGGTGAGGGGAAGCTATCCAGCGATGGCCTTGGATAAGATATCAACAATTTAGGGGGGTTTTTGGGCCCAGGAGCAGTACTCCTCACCTTTTGGCCCTACCCAAAGAAATGAAATTTTCTGGACCATCTTCTAGTGGTTCCTTTAAATACTGCAGGCACAAGTAGGCAGCACATCTTCTGCCCATTTGAAGCTTGAAAGTGCCATTCTTAAGTCCTTCATATAATCACAATTTGTACAATACAAGTAGCCTCCTGCCTCAATCAGTGGCCTGAATTTTGCGCTTGTTGGGTGCGCTTGATCGGCGGGCCTGGGAGCAGACAGGAAACCGTCCCCCGACCACGGTCGGCCTCCGACCTCGATTCCACACTGGCTGGCCAGCCAGCATGAAACGCGCCCGGAGAAAGGCTCAGCACTATTGATGGGGGCGGGAAGGGGGCGAGTTCCAATGCCACCACGGGTGCTGGTGAGCACTTCCACTGAGCTCCCTGAAGGCAGACAGCTGCCCCAGGGATATGCAGACCTTCAAATAATAAAAGAAAGCACAAAAAATGTCCATGCAGCACAATCAAGCACCTCATAAAAAAAAAAACAGTCCCCAGATATTCCTTTTTATTAGAGATTTCATCCCGCCCTTGGATGGGGTTTCATCAAAGATGTAAAGCCTGCCTGGCCGACTGGCCCATCTGCCAACCATAAAGTTGGACGGGCCATGAAAAATTGCTTACAACTGAGCCATTAATGAGCTTAATTGCCAGCTTAATTATCGATGGGAGTTCTTCCGACCTTTGTGCCTGCCCGCCGAGTGAAATATTGCCTGAGTGTGCGATGATGTCATGACACTCGCTGGATGTCATCTCATGCGCTTTTATGCCCATTCGGATTGGGCGAGCGCCCGCCTGTGGGACGTAAAATTCGGACCAGCATACTTAACGCAGGGACATACCCAAGATGGAGGCACCTGGATTGGTAGAGTTACCGCATTGGTAAGTGACTCACTGCTATTAATGGGCTGCTGCTGCATTTACAAAAACAACAACAACTTATATATATCACCTTTAACGTACTGAAACATCCCAAGACCCCTCACAGGACATGGGCCCACATAAGGACTGCGCCAGGCGGAGGGAGTTAAAACCCATTCTGTGGTCTTATACCCCAAGTGCAATAATAGGAGAACCTACACGAATGGATTCAATGCCCCAATGCTTTGAATGGCTGGAAAGAGATAAGGACAAATAGATTGAGATTTTCTCATTGCTGTGTTGACAGATATTAAAGTGACAAAAAGGTGTGGAAAAAGTAGGCTAGTGGAAAGGCATGATAAGGTGCAAAACATAACCACAAATGCTGAAAACCTGAAATAAGCAAAACATGTTAGAATGATATAGTAGACCTGCCTTCACCAGGAAAGAAAACAGGTCCAAATCCCACCCCTCATCACCACCACATCAGAATTGTGTTCTGGCATAGGCACTGCACTCACAATGTCAACCTCTGCTACCTCCTCCTTGGAGTCAGTGCACCAGTCTCCAAGAGAATATGCAAGATAGTGGATGTCTGACATGAATATTCAGAGAATGCTGCAGTGTGCCCAGAAAATATTCCATTCTTAGCCATATTAACAATCTGTAGAATGCATTTGACTTCCACATCCAAGTAAGGAACAGCTAAAGATGCAAACAGTTATGAAATAAAAGACAGCTGCCATAAAAGGAAGCACTATGCTAAAACACTATGGACATACCTGCATTATCCACTGTATGGTTCAATAAAGATTCGATTAACTGAACATTTAATGAGCCTTGTTTGTTCTGTTAGTATGAAACACACAACAGTATTCGTGGAGAAATGAATTTGAAATTGGTCACCATGGGAAAGGTTTTGAGGGGAGTTGTAATCTGATAAATTGGGTGGGTTTGCGAGTGGGTGGCAGGTTAACAGAGTTGAATTTGCCAATCTGCTGTCTTTTGCCTTTTACTTGAGTACAATCTGCAGTGTATGGGAACCCCAGTGGGACAGGTATGTTGGCTAGTTACAATATAAACTGTTAATTATCGGTTTCTTTAATCCTGAATTCTGACTTTAACTGTGCATGCATGGATTTCTCAAGCGGTATAGTTTTTGTACTTATGTGTAGTTTCCTTACAAATTTGCTCTTCTACATTTTTCCCATCAGTTGGTGGCACATAGAATACACTCAGTAGTGTAATGGTACCTCTATTGTTTCTGAACGCTTACCAAATAGATACAGTCCTTGACCACTCCAGGACATCCTCTCCCTCCAGTACTGTAATACACCTTAATCAATACTGCTACCTCTCCTCCTGTCTTTGCTTCCCAATCTTTCCTGAACATCTTGTATCCAGGAAAATCTAGTACCGAGTCCTGCCCTTTTTTGGACCATGTCGCTGTTATTGCCACAACATCATATTTCTACGTGGCTTTCTGGCTTTGCAGCTCACTAACCTTACTTACCATAGTTTCTGCATTTATATACATGCACTTTAGACCTTATTGCATTACCTGTTACTCTGACCTAACCTTTTACCTTAATATTTCTTTCTTGAGTGCACTCTGCTTCTCACAATCCTTTTTGTGCCTTACTTATCCTTTCTAATAGTACATCCTGGCTTTCATCTCTCTATCAGTTTAATTTAAACCTCCCCCACAGCACTATCAAACATTGATTGGTCCCTGTTCTGTTTAGGTGTAACTAATCTGCCTCTATAGGTCCCATCTCCTTTGGTAATTTAATTTCATAGTTCCGCTTTGCTTTCCTAATTATTTTCCTTTGACTTATTTCCCAATCTCTTTGTAATCTCTCTTATCATGCACTCCTCTGTTGTCTATGTGCTTAACATATGTCTCTTACCTAACCCTCAATTGTTGCCTTATATCTTCATTCAATCCATGGAGTTCAACTAGAGTTTAGTTTGTTCTTGCGTTTAGTGGCATATATTTTTCCAGCATTCTGTTGAACACCATTTTGAATGTTTCCCCTTGTTGTTCCACCATATTGTTTGCCAACACTGATAGCCATTTTATTTCCCAAGTTCTATTCTCAGCCACTCAAAATCAGCTATTTTTTTTCCCAATCTATTAGCTTGGCATTCATGTTATTTATGCTCTTCTCTATCATCATCTTAAAACAAATTGTATTATGGTTGCTATTGCCCAGATTGAGTCACAGGCTCATTAATAGTACACAAGGAGTCCAGGTGGCCCCTTGGGGCCATGTTGGATCCTCGTGGAGCAATCCAGTCAGTCTCACTTCCCCACTCAATCTCCATAGTCCTGCAAGATTATTTCCTTCAAATGCCCATCCAATTTCCTTTTGAAATCATTGACTGTTTCTGCCACCACCACCCTTGTGGGCAATCAGTTCCAGGTCATTACCACTCACTGCATGAAAAAGTTCTTCCTCACATTTCCCCCTGTATCTTTTGTCAGAAATCTTAAATCTGTGTCCTTTTGTCTTTGTGCGATCAGCTAATTGGAAAAGATTTTCCTTGTCTACCTTATCTAAGTCTGTTATAGTCTTGTACACCTTTATCAAATCTCCCCTCAATCTCCTTTGCTCCAAGGAGAACAACCCCAGCCTTTCCATCCTAACCTTGTAACTAAAACCCTATCCCTGGAACCACTCTGGTAAAAGCAAGATATTGTGGATGCTGGAAATCTGAAGTAAAAACCAGAAAATGCTGAAAAAAAACTCAGCAGGCCTGGTAGCATCTGTGGAGAGAGAGTTAATGTTTCAAGCTCTGGAATCATACGGACTTGAAACTTTAACTCTGTTTTCCTCGCCACAGATGCTGCCAGACCTGCTGAGTTTTTCCAGCATTTTCTGCTTTTATTCCACTCTGGTAAATCTTTTCTGTACTTTACCTTCATTTCTTATATCTGCTCTATTCATTTCCAATTATCAGATCCAATAGCAAACCTTCCACTGGACTTTTTATTTATTGTGTTAGAAAGGAGTCCTGTACACATTTTTTATAATTTATATAAATGAATTGGTTGAAGGGACAGATGGTTTGGTTGCTAAATTTGCTGATGACACAAAAATCGGTAGGAAAGTATATTGTGATGAGTACGTAAGGAGGCTACAAAGTGATGTAGATAGGCTAAGTGAGTGGGCAAAGACCTGGTAAATGGAGTATAATGTGGGAAAACATGAAATTTTCCATTTTGGCAGGAAGAATAAAAAAGAAGCATGTTATCTAAATGGTGAGAAATTGCGGAGCTCTGAGATGCAGACGGATCTGGGTGTCCTAGCACATGAATCATAAAAGGCTAGTATGCAGGTATAGCAAATAATGAGGAAAGCTAATAGAATGTTATCATTTATTGTGAGGGGAATTGAACACAAAAGTAGGAAAGTTATGCTTCAGTTGTACAGGGCACTGGTGAGACCACATCTGGAGTATTGTGTACAGTATTGGTCTCCTTATTCAAGGAAATGATGTAAATGCATTAGAAGCAGTTCAGAGATGGTTTACTAGACTAATACCAGGAGTGGGCAGGTTGTCTTATGAGGAAAGGTTGGACAGCTTAGGCTTGTATCCACTGGAGATTAGAAGAGTAAGAGGTGACTTGATCGAAACCTTTAAGATCCTGAGGGGCCTTGACAGAGTGGATGTGGAGAGGATGTGTCCTCTTGTGGGAAAATCTAAAACTAGGGGGCACAGTTTAAAAATAAGGGATTGCTCATTTAAGACAGAGCTGAGGAGAATTTTTTTTTCTCAGAGGGTTGTGAATCTTTGGAATTTTCTTCCTCAAAAGGCAGTGGGAGCAGGGTCTTTAAATATTTTTATGGCAAAACTAGAAGTCTTCATTCAGTGATGATTTGAACCTACAGCAATTGTTTAACTATTTAAGCAATAAATTTAACACAGTACTTGTACTTTCTGAATCCTAGCTTAAACTACTGCCAGCTTAGAGAAGAAAAAGAAACCATGAAACTAACCCACCAATCATCCAGCTGCTTAGTTAACTAATGCTCTTAGACCTCAGGTCTCAGGTTTCACTTTCTCCTGCTCCTTCAGTTGGACCACTCCTTGTTCTGTCAAAGACCAGAACAGCATCTCTTCTTTCGATCACTGGGCCAAATTCCCTCACTTATCAAATTCCCTATGTTGAGTAAGTACTCACTTAAAGCAGTACTCTGTTAAGCTGGACCTCACATTACCTATACCTTTGGCACCAATATAGATGATGTCCTCTGACTGTTAACTCCCCCCCTTGGTGTGCTCTGCATCCATTCAGTGACATGCTTAACCCTGGCACCTGGGAGATAGCATATCATCCTTGATTCACATTTGTGACTGCAGAAATGATGGATAGTTCCCCTAACTATAGGTTGTCCTGTTACTATTCCTTATCCAATCTTCCACCTGCCCACTCTACAGCTGGAACAATCTGTGGTGCCATTGGCTTGGCTATGGCTGCTCCCCCACAGTTGAAACTTCACTGTCATTTGTATTCAGAACTAAATACTGGTTGGGGAGAAAGATGCACTCGGACAACCCGTGCACTATCTACCTGGCCCTCCTTGATGACCTGGCAGTAATCCATTCCCTCTCTTGCCTGTTTACAGAATTAGAGCAGACTGCTGCTGAATACTATTGTTGCAATCCCAAACAAGGGTTACTTGAGAAAGAAAAGACTCCACGGTCACGGATACCATGCTAGGTGTCTCCGTGGTGGAGATGAACTGGAGGAGAGATGCCATGGTTTTGCAACAGACCAGGAAACCTGAAGGAGCACCTTCAGAAGGAATTGGGAGCAGATGGACAAGGATGTCAATTTCTGCCATCTGGATTGAGAACCTGGTAACATAGAAACATAGAAAATAAGAGCAGGAGTGGGCCATTCAGCCCTTCGAGCCTGCTCTGCCATTCATTATGGTCATGGCTGATCATCCAACTCAATAGCCTGCTCCCGCTTTGTCCCCAGATCCTTTGATCCCTTTCACCCCAAGAGCTATATCTAATTCCTTCTTGAAAACATACAATGTTTTGGCCTCAACTACTTTCTGTGTAACGAATTCCACAGGCTCATCGCTGTCTGGGTGAAGAAATTTCTCCTCATCTCAGTCCTAAATGGTCTGTCCCGTATCCTCAGATTGTGACCCGTGGTTCTGGACTCCCCCACCATCGGGAACATCTTTCCTGCATCTACCCTGTCTAGTCCTGTTAGAACTTTATAGGTTTCTATGAGATCCACCTTCATTCTTCATTCGTCAGAGCTAATATCTTTCCTCACTATTGCGTTAATTTCCTCTTTAGCCAGCAATGCAACTTCATCGCTTTTTCCTTTTGCGTGTCCTTCCTAAATACTGAATACCCCTGGGTGTTCAGTTCCCATCGCAGCCATGTCTCTGTAATCTTGACTATATCATACCTGTTTACATCTATTTGCGCGGTTAATTCATCCATTTTATTGCGAATGCTCCTCGTGTTAAGGCACAAAGCCTTAAGGGTTGTCTTTTTAACATTACTTGTCCCGTTCCCACTATTTTTCACTGAGGCCCTGTTTGATTCTTGCCCTTGATTTTTCTGCCTATCACTTTTCTTATTCCCCTTTCTATCTTTTGTTCTTGTCCTTGGTAGCAGTGCCACAAGAAGTCTAATGACCTCATTTGGGTGGTCAAGATCAGTGAATGCATTTACACATTACATTTCCCACGCACCACACCACTAAACTCTCACACTGCTCAATGCACCACACTCCTATTGCTCACCTCTGGCACTCAGCACTCATGCATATCATCCAGATACTCCACCTCACCCTCACCTCACCCTCATGAGCCTACCAATGCTGTGAGCTACACACCCACCTTTGTCTGCCTCTACATATCTCTGGCTATTCAGTTATGGCAGACCCATTACCCCAAAAAAGTACAAGAAAATCACTGACATTCTCTCCTCTCTCTTGCAGGATAAGGTGGCACACAATAGAACAGAACAGAACAATGGGGGTCAAGAACACTTGCATCTCCTGAGCCATACAGAGGAGATAGCTCTCGACACAATGGAGCCAGTTGTGACAGAGCCTGTGGCATCACGCTTCACTGAATAAATCGAGGGTGATGATATATTCCTCTTTTGTGCCCCTTTTCAAATCCAACCTCCCCATGCTAACCTGATTTTCTGCTTTCAGACACCCAAAAACCCATTTGCAGCAGGGCCAAGAAGAGGACAGAGACAAATAACACATCAATAATGGAGAGACCCCATCACTTGACATGACACTCAGAGTCACCAACTCAGGCAGTAGCCCTTGTACATACCATAAAGGCTAGTATAGACCTGGAATCAGTATGAGGAAAGCCACTAGGCATGAATGGGCTGCAGCTAGCCTAGAATAATGGGTGAATTGTGTGCCAGCTCCTTGGAGGCCAAGGTCACAGATGAGTTCTGTTATCAGATACTCGGTCAAGGACTTTGCTGGAACGGCATACAGGAGAGTGCTGATGGACATACACACCAAGATATTGGATGCATTGGCTGGCCTACTAGATAGACTCCTGCCACTGAAAAGAGTACGGAGGAGTCTGCCTCCAACCTGGCAGAGGGCATGGCGCAGAACGTGCCCACTCCCTAGTCTGTGCTTCATCTCCCTGTCATATTGCAAACTCAGAGGCACTGCAACTGCAGCTCCCATACCTGCTGCAAACTTCGTTATGGATCAGTCACCCATTTCTCTGCCATCGCTGTGAGGATGCAGCAACAATCCAAATCCAGAAACTCATCACAACATCTCCAAAAGCACTGCAGAGTGCTTTTAGAAAATTTGCAATAGCAGAGGTTCTTCAAAAATCACCTTATTTGCAAGTTGGGTGCCTGCCTCTTTAGTAATGTTAGTGCAGAGCCCAACTTGCAGCTGAATGCTTGACCCTTTGTGAGTGATGAGCAAATTTGTTGAATGGGCTTACATGGTCCAAATGGCAATCACATTACCAGCTGGGCTGTTTGACCTCATGATAGAACGCATTCAGTTACGAACATAAGAAATAGGAGCAGAAGTAGGCCATTCGGCACCTCAAGCCTTACATAAGAACATAAGAAATAGGAACAGGAGTAGGCCATTTGGCCCCTCAAGCCGGCCCCGCCATTCAATAGGATCATGGCTGACCTGCCCCAAGCCTCAATTCCTCTTTCGTGCCAGCACCTCATAGCCTTCAACTCCCTACTATTTCAAAAACCTATCTACCTCCTCGTTAAATAATTTTAGTGATCAAGCCTCCACAACTCTCTGGGATAGAGAATTCCAGACATTCACTACCCACTGAGAAAAGAAATTCCTTCGCATCTCAGGTTTAAATAAGTGTCAACTTATTCTGTAACTATGTCCCCTAGTTTGAGATCCCCCACTAGTGGAAACATCTTCTCAACATGAACCCTGTCAAGCCCCCTCAGAATCAAGAAGATCACCCTCATTCTTCTAAACTCTAATGAATAAAGGCCTGACTTATATAGATGTTCTTGGTAAGTCAACCCTTTCATCCCAGGAACAATCTAGTGAATCTCTTTTGAACTGCCTCCAATGCCAGTATATCCTTTGTTAAATATGGGGACCAAAACTGTACACAGTACTCCAGGTGCAGCCTCACTATACAGTTGTAATGAGACTTCCCTATTTTTAAACTCCAACCTTCTTGCAATACAGGCCAAAATTCCATTTGCCTTCTTACTTACTTGCTGCACTTGCATGCTAACTGTTTGTATTTCATGCATAAGAACACCCAGATCCCTTTGTGCTGCACGTTTTTGGAGTCTCTCTCCATTTAAAAAACAGTCTGCCTTTTGATTCTTCCTACCAAAGTGTATGACCTCACATTTTCCTACCAATAAACTCCATCTGCCAAGTTTTCACCCATTCACTCAACCTATCTATATCCCCTTGCAGATTCCTTATGTCCTCATCACAACATGCCCTCCCACCTATTTTTATATCGTCAGCAAATTTTACACTCTGCCCCCTCCTCCAGGTCATTAATATAGATAGTAAATAATTGAGGCCCTAGGACTGATCTTTGTGGCACTCCACTAATTACATCTTTCCAACCTGAAAAAGACGCATTAATCCTGACTCTCTGTCTTCTGTGTGTTAACCAATCCTCAATCCATGCTAATACATTACCCCCAATACTGTGAGTTCCTACTTTGTGTGATAACCTTTTATGTGGCACCTTATCAAATGCCTTCTGGAAATTCAAACACACTACATCTACTCTGCTTATTATATCCTTAAAGAACTCTAGAAAATTTGTCAAACATGATTTCCCTTTCACAAAACCATGTTGACTCTGTTTGATTGCATTAAGCTTTTCTAAATGTCCTGCTATTTCTTCCTTAAAAATGGACTCTAGCATTTTCCCAACAACAGGTGTTAGGTTGACTGGTCTATAGTTTCCTGCTTTTTGTCTCCCTCCCTTCCTGAACAGTGGCGCTACAGTAGCAATTTTCCAATCCACTGGGACCCTCCCGTTATCCAATGAGTTCTGGAATATTTTGACCAATGCCTCCACTATCTTCCTTTAAAACATTTGGATGCAGGTCATCATGTCCTGGCGACTTGTCTGCCTTTGGTCCTATTAGTTTGTCAAATACTTTGTCCCTCGTGATAGAGACTGTTACAAGATCTTTCCTCCCATTAGCTCCTTGCTTATCTGATATCTTCGGGATGTTTATAGTGTCCTCCACTATGAAGACCAATGCAAAATATTGGTTAAGTTATCTGCCATTTCCCTTGCATCCTCCAAGGGTCCCTTGCTTACTTTAGCCACTGTCTTTCTTTTTATAAGCCCGTAGAAGCTCTTGCTGTTTGTTTTAATATTTCTTGTCAATTTACTTGCAGAATCAATTTTCTCCCTCTTTATTAGCTTTTTAGTCATATGCTGCTGGTTCCTAAAAGATTCCCAATCCGCTAGCGTACCACTAGTTTTTGCTGCTTTGTATGCCTTAGTTTTTGATTGGATACTGTCCCTGACCACCTTTGTTATCATCCTTCTCATCAAGTCCTCCTTTTTGACTGGGATAAATTTTTGCTGAGTGTTATGAAATATCTGCTTAAATGTCTGCCACTGCTCATCTACTGACCTTTCCCTTAGTCTATTTTCCCAGCCCGCCTTAGAGAGCTCTTTCTTTGTACCTCTGTAATTGCCCTCATTTAAGTTGAGAACATGGATTTGAGACCCGGGCTGCTAACCCTCAAACTGAAATTGAAATTCTACGATGTTGTACCCCTAGAGGATCCTTACCTACCATATCTCTTATTAATCCCACCTCATAACACATTACTAGATTTAAAATAGCCTGTTCCTGGGTAGGTTATGCAACGTGTTACTCAAAGAAACAATCCCTGATGCACTCTACAAACTCGTCTTCCATGTTATCCCTGCTAATCTGATTTGTCCAGTCAATATGCAGATTAAAATCACCTGTGACAACTGTAGTACCCTTCTTACACGCCTTCATGATTTCCCAATTTATACTTTGCCCTACAGTGAGGCAACTTTTTGGGGCCTATAGACGACTCCGACCCATGACTTCGTCCCCTTGCTATTCCTTATTTCCACTGGAACTGATTCCATATCACCATCTATTGCACCTACGTCACGACTCACCATCGCACTGATACCTTCCTTTACTAACAAAGCTATCCCACCTCCTTTTCCCTTTTGCCCATTTTTCTGTAATGTTGAATATCCTTGAATATTGAGTTCCCAGTCTTGGACACCCTGCAACCACGTCCCTGTCATACTCATTTATTTCTATTTGTGCCGTCAACTCATCTATCGTGTTACAAATGCTGCGTGCATTCAGATAAAGAGCCTTAAGCTTTGGCTTTTTATTATTATTGCTCATTCTGGTTCTGATTTCTGCTGCACTCTTCTGCTAAAATTTTCTGCCCCTTCCTGTCACACTTTGATTATCGTTCATCTCTTCACTATCCTGCACCTCTGCCCTCTCGTTTCTTTTTGATTTTTAAACTTCCCTTCAATTGAACCCTCCCCCTCACTAATTAGTTTAAAGTCCTATCTACAACCCTATTTGTACAATTCGCCAGGACACTGGTCCCAGCATTGTTCAAATTAAGCCCGTCCCAATGGAACAGCTCTCTCCTTCCCCAGCACTGGTGCCAGTGCCCCATGAATCAGAACCCATTTCTCCCATACTAATCTTTTAGCCAAGCATTTACCTCTCTAATCTTATTTACCCTATGCCAATTTGCATGTGGCTCAGGCAGTAATCCAGAGATTATTACCTCTGTGGTTCTGCTTTTTAACTTAGCTCCGAGCTGCTTGTAGTCCCTCAGAAGAATGTCTTTCCTAGTCCTACCTATGCCGTTGATACCTACGTGGACCACGACAACTGGATCCTTCCCCTCCCACTCCAAGTTCCTCTTCAGCCCAGAACAGATGTCGTTAACCTTGGTACCAGGTAGGCAACACAGCCTTCAAGACTCTCTGTTTTTGCTGCAGACAATTGTATCTGTTTCCCTAACTATGCTATCCCCTATTGCTACTACATTTCTCTTTTCTCCCCCCACTTGAATCCACTCTGTTCCATGGCGCTGTGGTCAGTTCACTCATCCTACCGGCAGTCTGTGCCCTCATCCACACTGGGAGCAAGTACCTCATACCTATTGGACAAAGACACTGGCTAAGGCTCCCCCAAAGATTCGTAGTCACTCACTCGTAGTCACACTGTCCTGTCCCTGACTATGGTCCAAATTTGATGTAATCAATCTAAGGGGTGTGACTGCCTCCTGAAACACAGTGATCAGCTATCTCTCCCCACTCCCTGATGTGTCGCAGTGTCCGCACCTCGGATTCCAGTTCATCAACTCTGAGCCGACATTCCTCCAGCAGCCAACACTTGCTGCTAATGTGGTCACCATGGATCGCTCCGGCACATACTATACCTGCGACACATCACCTGCCCAGCCATCTCTATTCTATTTAATTAATTAATTTGGATGTTAAATGTTTGAAAAGCGAATGTCTGTACTGTACTTTTCAGCTGTAATCACGTCTCCTGATTTAAACCACCTAGCCAATCAAAAGAGACACGGAAAACCTACCTGTTTTCCTTTGATGTCAAACTTCAGCTTTGACAGGCAGGAACAGGTCCTCCTCTCTCACTCTCCTTCTCCACCATTCAATAAGATCATGGCTGATCTGTTTGCGTTTTGAGGTCCAAATTTCCATCTACCCCCCGACAACGTTTGATTCCCTTGTCTAACAAGAACCTATCTACCTTAGCCTTAAAAATATTCAGTGAGACCGCCTCCACCGCCTTCTGAGGCAGAGAGTTCCAAAGTTGCACAACACTCTGAGAGAAGAAAAATCTCCTCATCTGAGTTCTAAAAGGGCGACCTCAAATTTTAAAACAGTGCCCCCTTGTTCTGAACTCACTCACATGAAGAAACATCCATTCCACATCCTCCTTGTCAAGACCATTCAGGATCTTATATACTTCAATCAAATCACCCCTCACTCTTCTAAACTCCAGTGGAAACAAGCCCAGCTTGTCCAACCTATCTCCATAAGACAATCAATTCATTCCAAGTATCAATCTAGTAAACCTCCTCTGAACCATCTTCAAAGCATTTACATCCTTCCTTAAATAAGGAGACCAAAACTGCTCACAATATTTGTGATGTGGTCTCAACAATTCCCTGTACAACTGAAGCATAACATCCTTACTTTTATGTTCAATTCTTTTTGTAATTAAGGAAAGCATTCCATTAATCTTTTTGATTACATGCTGTACCTGCACACTAACTTTTTGTCACACATGTGCTAGAACACCTAGATCCCCTGCAGCTCAGAATTCTGCAACCATTCTCCATTTAAGTAATACTCTGCTTTTTTATTGTTCCTACCAAAGTGAATACCTTCATATTTTCCCACATTCTACTCCATCTACCAGATTTTTGCCCACTCAATCAATTTATCTATATCCATCTGCAAACTCTTATATTTTCTTCAGGAGATACTTTACTACCTACCTTTGTGTCATCTGAAAATTTAGCTATCATGTCTTCACGCCCCTTATCTAAGTCATCGATGTGAATTATAAAAAGTTGAGGCCCCAGCACAGACCCCTGCGGGAATAGTTAGGTACTCATTTGACTGGCGCAGATTTGATGGGCTGAAAGGCCTTTTTCTGTGCTGTAGACCTCTATGGCTCTATTACTTCACTCATCACATCCTGTGAATCAGATATAGGCCCATTTATGCACACTCTCTGCTTTCTGCCAGCCAGCCAATCTTCTATCCATGCTAATATCTTACCCCCTACACTATGAGCTTTTATTTTCTGCAATAACCTTTGACATGGCATCTTAGCAAATGCTTTCTGGAAATCCAAGTACAGAACATCTACAGGCTCCCCTCTATCCACAGCACAAGTCACTCCTTCAAACAAGTCTAATAACTTGGTTAAACATGATTTCCCTTTCATAAAACCATGCTAACTCTTCCCGATCACCTTGAACTTTTCTAAGTGCCCAACTATAATGCCTTTAAAATCAACTCTAACACCTTCCCCACGGCAGATGTCAAACTAACTGGCCTATACTTTTCTGTTTTCTGCCCCCTTCCCTCTGGAATAGCGGGGTTTTATTTGCTACTTTCCAGTCTGATGGAACCTTTCCAGAATCTAGGGGATTTTGGAAAATTAACACTAATGCATCCATTACTTCATTAGTCATCTTTTTTAAGACCCCAGGATGAAGTCCATCAGGACCCGGAGACTTGTCAGACCACAGCTCCATCAGTTTGCTCAGTACCGCTTCCCTAGTGATTGTAATTTCACCAAGTTCCCCTCTCCCTTCCACCTCCTGATTTACAGCTATTACTGGAATGTTTTTGTATCCTCTATAGTGAAGACAGAAGCAAAATATTTGTTCATTTCATCTGACATTTCCTTATTATCTACTATTAACTCCCCATTCTCACTCTCAATAGGGTCAACTTTATATACTATTTTCTTGTTTAAATATCTGTAGAAACTCTTGCTATCCATTTTTACATTTCTAACTGGCTTCCTCCCATATTCTAATTTCTTTCAAAACAAAAATAAAAATACCTGGAAAAACTCAGCAGATCTGACAGCATCTGTGGAGAGGAACACAGTTAACATTTCGAGTGTGTATGACTCTTCAACAGAACTAAGGAAAAATAGAAAAGAGGTGAAATATAAGCTGGTTTAAGGGGGGCTGGGGCAGGTAGAGCTGGATAGAGGGCCAGTGATAGGTGGAGATTGCCAAAAGATGTCATAAAGAAAAGGACAAAGAGGTGTTGAAGGTGGTGATATTATCTAAGGAATGTGCTAATAGGTAACATTAAGGGTAGAAAGCAAGACGAGCAAGGTACATATAGCCCTAGTGGGGGTAGGGTGGGGAGAAGGGATCGAAACAGGCTGAAAGGTAGAGATAAAACAATGGATGGAAATACATTTTAAAATAATGGAAATGGGTGGGAAAAGAAAAATCTATATAAATTATTGGAAAAAAGGGGGATCAGAAAGAGGGTGGGGATGGAGGACAGAGTTCATGATCTAAAATTGTTGAACTCAATATTCAGTCCAGAAGGCTGTAAAGTGCCTAGTCGGAAGATGAGGTGCTGTTCCTCCAGTTTGCGTTGAGCTTCACTGGAACATTGCAGCAGGCCAAGGACGGACATGTGGGCATGAGAGCAGGGTAGTGTGTTGAAATGGCAAGCGATGGGGAGGTCTGGGTCATGCTTGCGGACAGACCGAAGGTGTTCTGCAAAGTGGTCACCCAGTCTGCGTTTGGTCTCTCCTATGTAGAGGAAACCGCATTGGGAGCAGCAAATGCAGTAGACTAAATTGAGGGACGTGCAAGTGAAATGCTGCTTCACTTGAAAGGAATGTTTGGGCCCTTGGGCGGTGAGGAGAGGGGAAGTAAAGGGGCAGGTGTTGCACATTCTGCAGTTGCATGGGAAGGTGCTGTGGGAGGGGGTTGAGGTGTAGGGGGTGATGGAGGAGTGGACCAGGGTGTCCCAGAGGGAATGATCCCTGCAAAATGCTGATAGGGGGGTGAAGGGAAGATGTGTTTGGTGATGGCATCATGCTGGAGTTGCCGGAAATGGCGGAGGATGATCCTTTGAATGCGGAGGCTGGTGGGGTGATAAGTGAGGACAAGGGGAAACCTATCATGGTTCTGGGAGGGAGAGGAAGGTGTGAGGGCAGATGTGCGGGAGATGGGCCGGACACGGTTGATGGCCCTGTCAACCACCATTGGTGGAAAACCTTGGTTAAGGAAGAAGGAAGACATGTCGGAGGAACTGTTTATGAAAGTGGCATCATCAGAACAGATGCGATGGAGACGAAGGAACTGAGAGAATGGGATGGAGTCCTTACAGGAAGCGGGGTGTGAGGAGCTGTAGTCAAGCTAGCTGTGGGAGTCGGTAGGCTGGTAAAGAATATTGGTGGACAGTCTATCACCAGAAATTGAGACAGAGAGGTCAAGGAAGGGAAGGGAAGTGTCAGAGATGGACCATGTGAAAATGATGGAGGGGTTGAAATTGGAAGCAAAATTAATAAATTTTTCCAGGTCCAGACAAGAGCATGAAGCAGCACCGAAGCAATCATCGATGTACTGGAGGAAGAGTTGTAGGAGGGGGCCGGAGTAGGACTGGAAAAAGGAATGTTTCACCTATCCCATAAAAAGACAGGCATAGCTGGGGCCCATGCGGGTACCCGTAGCCACACCTTTTATTTGGAGGAAGATTTATTCTAATTTATTTCTCCTGATTAACCTCTGCCATTCTTTATATTCTGACCAATTATCTGACCTGCCACTCATCTCTGCGCAGTTACAAGCTTTTTCTCTAAGTTTGATGATTTTCCTAACTTCTTTATTCAGGGATGATGGGTCGTCCCTTTAGATTTTTTCTTTGTAGTGGGAATATACTTATTCAGAATACTCTGAAATATCCCTTTAAATGTCTGCCACTGCTTCTCTATTGATCTATCCCCTAGCCTAGTATCCCAGTTCACTTAAGCTAGCTCAGCTTTCACGCCCATATTTACATTTAAAATTCTTGTCTTAGACCCATTCTTCTCCCTTTTAAACTGGGTGTAAAATTCAATCATATTGTGGTTGCTGCTACCTAGGCGTGCCTTTACTCTGAGGTCATTAATTAATCCTGTCATGTTACACAATACCAAATCTAATATAGCCTGCTTTCTGGTTGGTTCCAGAATGTGCTGCTGTAATAAATTATCTTGAAAGAATTCTATGAACTCCTTATCCAGGCTACTACAGTCAACCTGATTTTTCCAGTTTCTAAGGAGATTAAATTCACCCATGATTATTGCTGTACCTTTATCACAAGCACCCAATATTTCTTCTTGTGCACTTTGTCCTACATTGTGGTTACTGTTAGGGAGCCTGTAGACTACTCCAACTAGTGACTTCTTTCCCCTACTATTCCTCATTTCCACCCAAACCAATTCTACATCCTGATCAACTGAGCCAAGGTCATCTCTTACTATTGCATAAATGCCATCCTTTATTAACAGTGTCATTCCTGCACCTTCACTTAGCTTCCTATTCTTCTTGGAGGTCATATACCCCTCAGTATTCAGGACCCAATCCTTGTCATCTTGCAGCCAGGTCTCCATAATTGCTATTAGATCACATTTATTTACTTCAATGTGTGGCATCAATTCAGTTACTTTATTATGAATGCAACACAGGTTCACACTCCTGACCTCTAGGTCCCCTTCCCCAAACACTCCTGTCCCTGACCACTGATCAAATCAGAAGACCCTATCCTAAGTAGCGTGACTGCCTCTGGTACAAAGCATCCAGGTAACTTTGCCCCTCCCTGGTGTGTTGCAGGGTCTGCAGCTCAGCCTCCAGCTCAATGACTCTGAGCTGAAGTTCCTCGAGCCACAAACATTTACTGCAGACGTGTTTGCCCTGGATCATAATGTTATCCAGGAGCACCCACATGCTGCAGCCTTGACACATCACCTGTCCAATGATCCTTAATGTTTTAAATAATTGCTTAATTATATTAATCACTTATTCATGTTACTTTTTTATATATTTTATTAACGTCACCACAAATTTGTGTACTACTTTAAACCTTAGGGATTGAATAGAGCTTACCTAATTCCCACATACCAAACAACTAGCTCTGTTTCCTGTAGTAGAGCAAGAACCAATTCCTACAGGTGGGAAAGACAGAAAAATTAAACAAACACCTCCTTCCCCCATTTCACCAAACTCCCTGCCCACCAAACTTAAGTTTCCACTCTGTTACTTTAACTGCACTCCATTTGCCAAAGCTAATTATCTACTCAGCCCCTACAGCTGAGAGTGAGTTTACCCTTTCTAAACTGCAAGAAAGAAAGAACTTAGCCTGCTTACATGATCATTTCCAGTTACTGCTAATTACAGACTAGATTAGATTTTAAGAGCAAAACTTAAGAACAAAATTAACACTTAAAACTCCCTCTCTCACCCAACTCCAAGCCTTCACTCAGTTACCTCAACTGCGCTCTGTTGCTTTTGGTGCTTGCCTTTCACAAGATAGTTCATCACTTGGGCAAGCCAGGGCAGTTAGCAATGCAGCGTGCACTCCCTGGAGGGCAAGCAGCTTCAGTAATACCACCTCCAGTACCCAGCATGTATGGCACTGATCTGGGGTGCTGGGGAGTGATGAGCAAGTGGTTATAAGTGGAGTGCTTTGATCAGAGTTCCCTCTTCCATGTTCCCTTTTTCCATCTTCCTTCTCATGATCCACCTATCTTTTCCTGCTGAGCATGTCAGTGAGGTACTTAATGGCCAAGGCGAGGTTTTCCTTAATCCTGCTTAAGGCAGCATTCTAGGTCTGTAGGCCGCTGCTACATCTGATGCTCCATGCAAATGGACACTCTTTCCATGGACATAAATGCCAAGACTTGAGACATCATGGTACACATGCTAGAGACAGACATCACCAGTCTCCATCCAATTGTGTACAGTGCTACTTAAAAGGCTGACGTCAGCTCACAATTTTTTGTCCCTGCTCCAGAATTGTCCTCAGTTGACAGTTCCCAAGGTTCAGCACCTGTGTTTAACTGAATATAACATGCAGGGTCCTGTGTCCTCTGACAGGAACTCTTCACTGCTGCACTTGCCTCCCCCTTCTACCCTTGTTTAGTTGTGATGTTTGAGATGCCATGTGACAACTCAACTACCTGCTTCAGTGGTCCCACTGAGATGTTCATATCTGAATTGTTGGATAGCGCACAAGAGTCCTGTTTCAGTGCATCCTCAGCATGAGATACCTGCTTTGAGGAGTCTTTATCTTCCTTCCTCACTTTCTCCTGATGGCCACTTGAAGGAATGGTAGGAAATGGAAGACATGAATTGGAACTGATAAGGTAATGCTATATCATCATTCTGCACTTAGTAATTTTTCAATGCCTGCTGACATGAAGTCAACATGAGAGTATGTTGGATGTCTTATGGATATCTAATATTTCCTTCTGTGGCTGGGAGACTCTCATCTGTCCATCTCCAATGCCCATGCAAACCAAGATCCAGCTTATCGCCTGCACCACCTCCTCTGCAATTGTCAAAGTGGAGTTGATGGGAAGGCCACCTCCAGTTCTCTGCCTCTCCCTGATGACCTGTGCTCTCTTCTTCTGCAAGAAGAGAAAGACCTATGAGTCTGAGCTGTGGAATGTTTTGGGAGGATAGAAGGACAACCTGTGGAGGGTTCCTTTGAGTGATAGGTGTGGCATTACATTAAGATGAGGGTGAATGGTAGCAGTGACTGGTCAGATGAAGATGGGAGGCAGTTCCTGGACAGAGAGAGAGCAAGATGTATTATTTTGAGGAGTGAAATGCAGAAGTCATAGGAGGCCAGAGTGAGAGGGCTTGGGATTGTCGTATATAGGTGAATGTGCCATGACACTCACCTTTCCTACTCTGATTATCTCATTGTACCTCTTCCAGTACTCTCTCCAGAAGCATGACAGGACACTCCTGCTCACCTCCTCTACCACTTCCAATCATGCCTTTTTATTTTCGGAGATAGGCTTCTCTCTCCTATTAGCATGGAACAAAATCTCCCTGCGTGCTCTTATAGTATCATGTCCAGCAACAGTGTGGTGCAACCATATTTTGTTGTGTCTCCAATTCCACAGATTCTGGCTCTGTCTGAAGATCTCTATTATGCTTCAATCCTGATCTCTGTATGATACTTTTAAATGCTTCATCAAACCAATTGTCTCCAATTGGTGGGAAAATGTGGAAGCCAGATGCAAATGCAAAAGCTGCATTAAAAAGCCATTGACAAGCATGCTGCTGAAACTTCTGGATTCCAACACACTGAATGGGTCAGGTAGTTAAAATTCACCTCCCAGTTGCTAAAACTCTTCTCCTGAGACTGCGGTCCACTTGATTCATAAGGCTGCACCTCTGCATCTGGTTACTGGCACAATTCTAGCTCTCCAGCTGCTCTGAGCAGAACCCCACTGCTTACGGGCTTTCCTTTGCCCAGCTGTCAGCTTCGCGGAGCAGACAATGTCACTTCAGCTTCATTGGGCTTCTTGAGACCCCAACTCCCAGCTTCATGAAGCCAATGACTGCTGTTCACTTCAGCTTCACTGGCTGATAATTGCCCTGGGCTTCTCTTAACTCCAAACGCCTCAGCAGCATGAACTTCTGCTGCTTCTTCCGTCCCTGGACTCGTTTGAGCAACCACTGCTCACCACGGGCTGCTGTCCCCTCAGCGGAACAGAGCTAACAGCAGGAGTTCAGCTGTATGGAGCCAAACTTCCTTTTTTCTGCTCCCTTTGGGCTGCTGTTCAGTCTGCCCTGTGAACTGATCGACGTGACCTGTTAATATCCCCCAACAAGGTTCTGCCCTGCCCTGGTCTAATGTATGGTCTAATGTATCAACCCTTGGTACATTCTGTACCTTAAATTTTATAATCTCCAGTCAACCAAAGGTCACTACCACAGCTAACTTATAAAAGCACACAGAAAAAAATCCAAAATCTAGATTTCCTCACAGAATCCCTTTTGCCATATGAAGCAGGGAGAGGGATGTGTGTATTAAAGCAAGATGGGACGATTGAAGAATGTTTCTTTCTTCAGACGAGGTGGTGGTAGTTGATGCAGATCTGATGGGGCGGAATTTCAATTTGGCTGGCTTTCAGGCCTGAAATAAGATGTATGCTGAGAGGATATGCCAGGGTCAAAAGGCCTGACGTTGACCTGAAATTCTGGTGCAGTGTCTCCACAACATTGCCAGGCAGGCACCAGTCAGGCAATGGATGGTTGGACAAGGACGCAGTTGGGAAGGCTGCTGCTTTTGCAGCAGCTCTCAGGTAAGTCCTGGGAGCTAATCGAGAAGGGACAAGAGAACTGCTGCAGTGCTCCTTTTCCTTCTGAATTAATTTTATGTCAGATGTTTTTTTAAAAAATCATTAAATCTGGTGATGGTGTATTGGTCTGGAAGACAATTGCTCAATACAGCTTTGGAGCTATTTATCAAGAAATAACTGAATTTTCATATTTCTGTGGCAGCCATTGTGGAACTTTTTCAGCTCTAAATTCAGAATGAAGAATATAACACAGACAATTGCCCTTGTCTTACTCTCAAATACTACCATACTAAATGTTCCCATAATCTGCTTCTCTTGCTAAGAGGCCTATTAACAACTACACGTAAAATCGGCTGTAGTCATTAACTTCAGAACTGGTTCATTCAGATCTGTTGGATCTAATGACAATGAACTCAGAAGAGTTGAATTAGGATTTTGATAAGAAGCTTAGTTTTAATAATATTAAGGTACAGGTTCAAAAACAGGATATGGGCCCTTGTACTAATTTTATACACAAGCACAAATATGCATTTATTTAAAGCAGTTTAGATTTAGGTTAAAAATATCAAGCAATTGTATGGATTAAAATCTTGTACATTAAAGCCAGAAATAAAAAGCAAGGGAGCTGAATTTTCCGCTGCTTGGTGATGGGTGGGAGGGCAACCTGGAAGAGTGGGCGGATTGCCGACCCCTGCCCCAGCCTTTGAAAGTAGCCCAATAATGTGTCTTTCTTCCAATTAGCGAATGCCCAGCAGGAAGAGGCTAACTACCTCAAGGAACAGTGGGCAGCACGTCTAATCAGCAGTGAAAGGCAGGATACCCGGACGCAGAAGGGGCAGGCCGTGAACTGGAAGTAGGTCACAGCCACTCATTTAGAGGCGGCCCTGGAATGGGCCTGTGGCAACTGCACCACAAATCAGGCTTTGGAGGTGGAAGCTTTCTCCCGCCTTTTGAACTATTGCTAAGTGGTAAGAGCTTTTTTTAAATGTGGATGACTATTGTGCTAGTAACGAATCATTCAACACCCTTGCCAGGGAGGAAAGGACATTTGAATCCACCTGACCCATTCCCCTTATGAATGGCAAGCGCGTATGATAAGGCTCGAATTCAGCCCTTTAACTCTCTTTGCCTCTCCACAAATGGATGATAAAATGGACCACCAGCTGGTCCAGACCCAGGACAGCCCCATGGTTTAGTGATGAATCTTTGTGAGGCTGTGTGAAATAGGCTGGAGGTTCTGGTGGGAGGTAGCAGTAGAGGTCATCAGACGTGGGGTCATTTAGAGAACCTGGCTGCAGTGCCAGAAAATAACCCTCTTGAGATCTGCCAGGGTGAGGGTCTAACCATTTCAGAGATGGACCTAATTAAAAGGATGTGAGGGTGTGAAGTGGCTTGAATGTAGTGTTGCCTACTATATTGCCCAAGTGTAGAAAATTGCATGGCAACGGGGGTTGGGGGAGGTTTGAACAGCAACACCTTTTAGCTGGCTAGGAGTATTGAGAAATGGTGTTTGCCAACAAAGTAAATGTTGGCCATATATTTGAAGGCATGATTGTAGCACAGTGTACTCATTACAATGTTGTTTTGCATGTCCAGGAGAAGAGGGCATACAATGAGAGGGAAAGGACCAAGACTGGAGGTAGTTGTTGTGATATGAGGTACTTGTACCTTTAAGGAAGCAAATCTTGTACTGCTGTCACTACCGGCTCAATAGGATTTGATGTATTAGTTCCATGACTTGAAGTCAGTCTACAGGCAGCAGAAGCCACAGTGAGATGCACTATACATAGACTCACAGTTAACTCTATTTCTATATGGTCTTATCTTCAAATAAAGAACCTACACTATTGTTTCATCAATCCTTTTTGTGTGATTGGTTCCATTTATATTGAAGAGAAGAGCATAATATGGTGGCAGCATGGTCTTTGAATATTTTACTGGAAACTATACAAGGCTCAAACCTTCACATGCAGCTTAAGAAAAGAACTGGCATGAAGGTGAAGCAACTATCAAGTCACATCATGCATAAGTGATTCTGCAGCTATGTAGAAACCCTACACTGTGTACCTTCATTCTGAGACATTGTTGTACCTTGCAGCCAGCAGTTATGATGTTCCTGTATGATGGTTTACAGTTAGGAGAGCTTAAATAGTATATGTCTACTTGCCCCAAAATTTAAGTAGGAGCAGATATTAAATAGCTGATTCTAGAAAGTCTAACTTTAAGCAGAAATCATAGTCAGGGAAGACTCTGTTACTGCTGCTTATTGTCCTTACAGGGGGTCAGGGAAAGTTAAAATACTGCAGACTGGGCTGGGAAGAAATATCCATCTAGTAACAATTCTTAACAGCCAGAAGAGGCCTATAAAAAAGCTTTTATCACTGTTTTATTTTACTTTTGAAGTCTGCAGTTCCTATTTGTGCCTGAACTCACTGTTTTGTAGGCCAAGAAAAATGAGAAAGAGATCCACAGTCTTACCATGGCAGTCAAGCAACAACCTATGAACACAGCTAAGGCAGTGGCCACTAAAGGCACTGCAATACTGAGCTAAATTAACTTTTGAAGTGTTGTCAAAACAGCCTGAATAGCTGTCAATAGTTCCAGATGGCATTAAAAACCCTGCAAAAAGATAAAAGGTTTTCCAACATAATTTCCAATACACAATTGGAAGGCAGTGAACTTCCTACCTGAGTTTACCTTGCTGTGCAAACGCACAGCGCTAAGTTTTCTGAACCTCAAACAGATAAACAAACCATTAAAATTAAAACAGCTATGGGTAATGAAGGCCTCTACAGGCTGAACATGTTGTTATGAGACAACCTTTTGGTACAGCTGAGTTATTTAAAAATCCCAGAGGAAATCTTTAAACAACTGCCATAACCTATATTTTTAAGTGCTTTGTTTGAGATGCAACTCTAAATTCAGGAATCAGGCCAACAGTTCTCGAGAGGTTTTATATTAAACTAACTGAAACATTTTATTAATTTACTCAAGTTAAATATATACACACTGCTACAAATTACTACTATCACAACTTTTAACAAGTTCCCAAACTAATCTCCATTAAGGCAATAGCAACCCATAGACATAACCAGACACCAGGCAAAGCATTTTCACCTTACAAATTCAAAATGAGGTTCCCTTCACTTTGGTTCCTGTGGAGACAGTTGTAGGCTTACAGCTACTTTGATCCCCTGCTCTGCACACACAAAACTGCTGAAGCTATACCTAGCACAGCTCATTGAATGTAAATTTTCATTGTATCACCAGCCTATTCTAACAATAAAACTCCTTCATTGTACCAATTTTATTAGTAATATAAACATATTGCTTGGTCTCTTCAAAAAATGCAATGCACTCTATCTCTCTTACATCTCAAAACTAGTACACATCAAAGCACCCAGACTAGCTGGCTTTAATCCAATTAAGACACACCCACAGACAAAACTTAGTTTTTAAAAGGAAAATATTTTCCAATTGCATTATATACATTAATAGCTTCATGACACATGTCAGGTCTGTCTGAAAAACATCTTAAAAATCCAGGTAAAATATGGTCAACTCTTGGAGATCAATTATGAATGAAGCTCAGCTTCTGAGTCACTGCCTGAAATTCATGTTTTTTAGGCAACAACCAACAGAGATCATTGACCAATTCATAAGTAGGTGCAAAGACAAGTGGTGTGATTGTGACTTCATTGCACCGGAGCTAGCCGAAAGAATAGTTGAGCTTGTGATAACATCTAGCCTGAGACACATGTTGCAAAAAGACATCTTGGACTAACCCAAAAGTTACACAGTGGAAGCACTACTACAAAGCAGACTCAAGGATGAGGCTACACTCATGGGTAGACAGAGTCTACAGGCTATTTGTCCACCAATGCACGAAAACTTAGTAAGCAATGTGGGTGGTGTGGTCTCATACATTCACTCAGAAATTTCCCAGTTTTTAACATTTCATTAAAAACAGGAAATGCTGAAAAAACTCAGCAGGTCTAGCATCACCTGTGGAGAGAGAAACAGAGTTAATGTTTCGAGTCTGCATGACTCTTCTTCAGAGCTAACGAACCTCATGTGATTGGTATGTTTATATCGAAGAGAAGAACATAATAGTGGTTAGCCCAATCTGGCCATCCTCACCCCGCTAGAAGAGGCGCTTCTGGAGCTTGAGGCCCATTGGCTGAGCCATTGGCTGAGGCGAGATTGGAGGAAGGCCCCAGGGTAATCAGATTTTGGGCATATAGCTCTCTCCTTCAAAATGTTAAGGTGGGTTGGGGCAACTGTATTGGAAACTGGAGAGGGTGTTAGGAATGTGGCATTGATGGCTTTTGATTGTGGAGGCTTGTACAATTCAGGGGTGCTGGTGTTTCTGACTTTGGAAGGTTACAACGTTCAAACAATGCCTACCATCTCCTAATGGTATCAGTGTGTGTTCTGAGAAAGCTAATCTTTCTGAACTCACCTCAAATGATAATGATGCTGCTAGTCCCCATTTAGGCTAGTGTTTATTATTTTCACTTCACCCAGAGATAAGGTGAGAAGGGGACCCAGCGCCAGGAGTCACATCCAAGTCCTGGTCCCTTTCAGGGAAGTAGGGAAGGCCAAATGGACCTCATGTTGGTAGATGAGCAGTTGCTGCCATCATTGAGGGGCACCTTTCAGGGTACTTCTGCTGGAAACAGCCTCAGCTTCACCCACTGTCATTGACACAAATGCCTCCAAATGCTGTGGCAACAGTTGAGTCTCCTGCCACTGTGCAGGAGACTTCAACCATGACAGGGTCTCATAGCATCAGGTGACCAGCGGATGCTTGCCAAGGTCATTGTAGGAAAAAGGGCAAAAGGGTCAGCAGCCTGTTTTCAGCATAGCTGGCAGTGAGGGAGGAGCACAATGCCATATCACCCCGGAAAGAATGAAAATATCATATTAAACACATGAAAGTTCACACTGGTGTTTCTCATTTTCAGTTTTTTGATTAATGCTATTCAATTAGGCTATTAAATGAGATGTCTTTGTAGTTGGCATTCCGACTGCACTGATGCCTTATCTCTGTGTGATATGATGGTTTTGAATTAGATGGACTTGATGGTGTTAAGAGAGTCTGTGTTCATATGGGTCCCTTAGCACAGCAGTATTTGTTGACTTGACATAGTAGATGCAGCTCCGGTCTCCATGAGAGGGACGCAAGACAAGAAGAGCTAAGATGGTGTTGTTGCATTGCAGACGCATCGTTAATTGAATGTTTTCATAATTAATGCATCTCTTGTCTACCTGGCATCCAGAGCCCCCCACAGACTAGCATGTACACCTGGTTCACTCTCCTCTTCATTAGAGTTGTCATCAGAGGATGGGACTGTATCCAGGAGATCGCTCTCTGCCAGGGCTCCCTCTCACTATAGGGAGACAATCTCAAAGGAGCATATTGCAGAGATTCACCTAATCAGTCCAGATAATGGATCTCCATTTTGAGCCGACCAATGGGTCCTTGTGGATGAGAGGCCTCATTGTATCGCTGCTTAGCCTCCATCCATTGGTTTTATACCGGTGTCATCAGCCATCTTCTAAGAGTATATTCTGTATCCCCCAACATCTAGCCTGTTTATCCATCTCCAGGGTTCATAGAAACATAGAAACTAGGAGTATGAGTAGGCCATTTGGCCCTTTGAGCCTGCTCTGCCATTCAATATGGTCATGGCTGATCCTCTATCTCAATGCCATATTCCCGCTTTCTCTCCATACCTCTTGATGCCCCAATATCCAAAAAAAATCAATTTATTTCTTGAATATACTCAATGACCTGGCCTCCACAGCCTTCTGTGGTAAAGAGGTTGACCGCCCTCTGAGTGTAGAAAATTTTCCTCATCTTAGTCCTAAATGGCTTGCACTATATCCTGGTTCTAGACTCCTCAACCAGGGGAATCATCCTCCCTGCATCTAGTCTCTCTAACCCTGTTAGAATTTTATATGTTTCAATCAGATCCCTCTAATTCTTATAAACTCTTGTGAATACAGACCTAGTCGAGCCAATTGCTCCTCATACGACAGTCCTGCCATCCCCGTATCAGCCTAGTGAACCTTCGCTATACTCCCTCTATGAGAAGCATATCCTTTCTTAGGTAGGGAGACCAAAACTGCATGCAATATTCCAGGTGTGGTCTCACCTAGGCCTTGTATAAGACATCCTTACTTCTGAACACAAATCCTCTTGCAATGAAGACCAACATACCATTTGCCTTCCTAATTGCTCACTGCACCTGCCTGTTTACTTTCACTGACTGTTGTACAAGGACACCCAGATCCGTTTGTACATCCGTTCCAGCATTGATCTTCTGGGTAGGCCTTGGAGCATTATCTGAGTGCATTTTAATTGCATTGGGCCTCACATACAGAAGTGACACAGAGCTCCCACTAGTTCCCCACGATGCTCTTTCCCTTCCACTTCAAAGAAATCGACCAGTACTTGATCCCATGGTTTTCTTGTGTTTGAACGTGGAATGAAAGGAACCTTGGCTGAATCATTTCTCATTCTGAGACACACTTCACAACTTTTCACCAACACTTTAAATATCTCTACCTACCTTTGGATAAGAAAAAAATTGCTTCTTGTTACTGCTTTCATATGGACTATCCTGGTTTGCTTTTGATGACTTTGTCCTCACAATTTGTCTCTAAACCTCAGTGGGATAATGACTGTTAAATCCCATAGGAGACAGCCTTGATCTACACTCAGTTCATTTCTATGTGTAAAACACTCCTGCAATTTCTCATCATCACACTTTATAGGCCAACCACTCATGGCTAAATGAGCACTTTACTGAGCAGCGCTTCCTTCTGAGTTTCTTCACTAATTTCTCTAGCAGACACTGGCATGTCATTCATGTAAAGTCATTCACAGGTAACTTAGTGGCCAGAAATGAATCAGTCTTCACAGGAAATCTCAAAAGAATGTCCGCATTTGAATGATCTGCTGACTTGTGATATTTAATATTATACTGATTGCTAATTAGTCTTTTGGTCCTTCTTGATCACAGACCATCCTTAACACTACCTTAATGTCAGATGTACTATAACTGATCCCCACTCTAAATAACTTGGCCCAATTTAATCATATTTTCTTCTGCCAATTCCTTCCCATCTGGGAGACTTTGTTCTCTTCTACTGTTACCAATGGCAAATGATAGGGTGCACCATAACACTAACTTCACCTAACACTGGAATACTGTTATTGGAATAACTGGTCAGTTTCACACCAGCTTTGTGTAAGAGAATGTGGCTTATCTCCTTCTGAGATAACAGACATGGCTGGAGCTGTATGAATGATGAAAGTAAGTTGTGAATCTCAGACTTTCATTTCTACTGTGGGCACTGGAATTATATCTTCATCCTTTTTACTCTCATCTTCCATGTGCAGTTTTTCTTGCTCTCTGGCTGAGCGCAATTCTTGATCTTCTTGCTCAATCTCTATTTTCATCTTTATCATATGTGCATTCAAGGATGTCCAGACTCCTACGTGGCTTTAGATCTATCATAACATTGACCGGGTGCATGGCTGTGACCTTCAGCTTTACCACAATCTGGAGCATTACTGGTTCCTCTACTCCTGCCTGTTGTCTGGATATGGCTGACATTCCCACAGACATACCACTTTGACAGTAAACGGGGGCATTTAAAATGGTTGGTGGCTACCATGGCAATGGCTACACCCAAATTTCTGTCTCTCAGACTGTGAGCTTGGCTGCAGTGGCCAGGATCCTACTGAAATCTGGTGGAGGTCCCCTGCAATGATCTCTTTCTGACATTTCCATGGCTGTAGCTTCACCACAGGCCTCCATGTACATCAACTTACTGCCTTGGCTCAAAAACTTGGCATTGATTTTATTGTTCTTTATGCCTCCTATGAATGTGTCTCTGAGGCTGATTTTTAAATTCATACCAGACCCACAATGACAAAAGAGTTTCTTTAGTTCGAGAATGCAATCTGCATCAGTTTCACTTGGCAACTGCTTCCCTTCACAGAATGCAACCATCAGTGCAATTTCACTCTTGGTTGTGCCACAATATAAGTCCATAATCTCATTAATTTCAGAATAGTCCATAGTGCTGTGGTCTCACAGACATTACTGGTTAAAAATATATCAAAAGCATGTGTCCCCATCATGCTGATGGGAACATTTATTTTATTCTCATTTCCTTTCTACCGAATATGAAACCTTCATTCGTAATTATGCGAATCTTTCAAATCGCTTGACCTTCCTCAAAATCAATTTTAGGAGTTGAGTTCCAAAAATGCGACACAATGCTCTTCAGTCCTTAATATTTCAAATGAAATACAAAAAAGGAATTCCATCCTAGCCTTGTTGTCAGCTTTCTGTACTGTATTGCACTGGGTAGACTAACATGTAGGGCTGGATTTTGCAGCCCTCCACGGCCCCTACACTGGGTCCCCCACCACCGGCATGTTTAAAGATGGTGAGTATCTTAAAATAAAGTGTGTGGCCTTTCCACTGCCTACCACCCACCCCTGAAACTACGCAGGCTACTGCTGGGCAAGAAGTGACTGTACCACCATTAGGGGCTCCCCTGTGCCCATCAGAGGCAGCCACCACCACTACCCCCCCACCACCCCAGCACTTCAAGATTAGACCTCCCCCTTCAACCGTTCCTCCCTTGGCCTCTCTAACATGGCCCTCCATCCCCCTCAACCATCTTGCTCGGGTCTCCCAGCCAGGCTCATCCAAAATACTGAATTTACTTCTGTGTCCAGGCTCTATGATTCCTCTTCTTCAGATCCTGGCTGTAGTCTGAACAATGGCCGCCACCCAATCCTGGTGCTGATTGGACTACAGAACTGCCAGCCAATCAGAGGGGCTTGCATCTCTCCAGGGCAGGACTTCCTCCCAGATGGGAGGCGGAAGTCTCAGTCTGATTCAATGAAGGCAGCTGGCAGTGTGATATGGCTGCAGGGCAGCCAGCTTCTGAGCTGGTGGGCTCCATGACCAACTTTTTGGTCAAGGGGTCAGGGAATACACCTCCCCATAAAATCCACCCCATGGACTCATAGCAGGTAGCAATTATTGAACTAGCTTTACTTACACTTCCCCAACAGGGAGGGCAGCAGAGAGGGCAATAAAATAAAATGCTCATCTCCTGTAACATACGATAATGACAGGCAACCTGCCTCTCCTGCGGTGAGGGGGAGGGGGCCAGGGGGTGTGGGGGGAGAGTACTGGGGAGGCCTGAGGAAGGTGCGTAAAGTGGCCTGAAACAATCCAGTTAAACCTGAAGGTTGGCCGATTAGAGCCTGTGCTGGCATTTTTGCCAGTTTTAATCCCCCTCCACCTTCACCCAAACCCTTGCACCCCTTCAGGTTAAAATTCCCCTCACTACCTCTGCTAAAATCGTTCACAAAGAAAGACTGCATAAACACATTAAGCATTTGTCTGTGGATATTGGATTCCTGGGCCTTAATGCACCAGGATGTTAAGAATACTTCCCTTATTGCATTGAATTTCCTGTGATGCTTGCACTATCTGTCCATTGTGATATATCTTTAAAAATGATCAAAAATGCTGAGTGTCATAAACTCTACAGCAAAGCACAGAACCAGCAAAACATTGAGTTATTAATTCTTCATGAACATTTTCATACACAATTGATTGCACTTCAGTCGATATCTGATGTGAAAATATTTAATTTATGGCCGAATATAAGTTAAATAATAAAGCTTAATTGTATCTACTGCATATTAAATACTGTAAATTCCATATAAACAACTCTCCAGTAAAACTTGCTGGGTTGCATTTGCTCGGAGGTTGCTTTTGATCTCCCACTGTAACTTTTGACTCTGTAGGAAAGGTATAAACAGCTCTTTATCAAGGGTTTCACCAAAGTTATAGCAGTAGAATGCCCGGGGAGACATAGCCACTGTAGAATTTTTTACTGCCAGCTGACATAAAACAGCGCGAAAGATTGAAAGCATTAGGAAATGGGGCTGATTGACACAGCAATAACTTAAGCCAGTCAATTAGAAGGCCTCAGTCCAAATACCAGTGCTGGCTGTTGTTTGCACTCCACAGTTGTCTAAGGCAGGAATGTACGAGTTAAGGCTTGTGGGGCCTATAAGGCCATCAAGCCCTGGAAATCCAGAACTCAAAGTTTCTGCTTTGTCAGTCTGAATGTTTGTTCCTAGTACTGTTGCCTCATTAGTTAATAATTTCTAAATTAGATAACAAAATTGGTTCATTTGAACAAATTAAGAAATGTACAAATTAATATAAATGCGGATTAAATCTTTATATGTGGCTCCATGGTATGGACCTATGTAATCCAGAAGGAAAACAAAAGAATAAAAACCCCTTCCTTTGCTAATCTGGGATGTTACCTGAGAAAGATGAGGAACGCTGACAAAACGAGATAGAGTACAGACTATTCCACAGAAACCATGAGGTTGCATTGATATGAATATGGAAATATCTACAGTTTGAATATATATAAGAAATAGGAACAAGAGCAGACCATTCGGTCTCTTGATCCTGCTCCACCATTCAACAAGATCATGGCTGATCTTCTTGTGTTTCGATTTCCACATTCCCATCTAACCCCGATAACCTTTGATTGCCTTGCCTAACAAGAATCTATCTACCTCTACCTTAAAAATATTCAATGACCCCGCCTCCATCACCTTCCAGAAAATTCCAAAGTCGCACAACCCTCTGCTTTTTTGTTCTTCCTGCCAAAGTGAACAACTTCACGTTTTCCCACATTAAACTCCATTTGCCAGATCTTGGACAACTCACTCAATCTATCTATATTCATCTGCAACCTCCTCATGTCCTCTTCACAACATACTTTCCGACCTATCTTTGTGTCATCTGCAAATTTAGCTATCATGTCTTCACTCCCCTCAACTAAGTCATTGATGTAAATCATTTGAGCAGAATGCGAACAGAAAATGAGAACATTTTTAATACTGCACTCTAAAGAACAGTGAAGGGTAAACCACTGCTGAGAGTCACTTTGAGTAACTACAAACGTGCATCAGGAAAGACAAATAAAATCAAAACACTGCCGATGCAGGAAATCTGAAATAAAAACAGAAAATGCTGGTAAAGCTCAGCAGGCCTGGTAGCATCTGTGGAGAGAGAAACAGAGTTCACATTTTGTACTGAGTTCCGAAGAAGAGTCATTTGGAATTGAAATATTAATCCTGTTGCTCTTTTCTCAGAACCTGCCAGACCTGCTGAATTTTTCCAGCATTTTCTGTTTTTATGTCAGAAAAGACAACTTGTTTGCTGAGTTTTGACGTTATTATAATTGCCGACAATAGAAGTTAGTGTGCCGGATTTCTGATACAGCAGGAAGAGTGTGACATAATGGGTTGGTGGTGTTGCACCAAGAATGGGAGCGGGTAACTTTGTTCCACTGATACAGTATGAGGGGACAGGACTAGGGGCTCAGGACATAAAAGCTATGACATGGAGAAAGAAGCAAGCTCCATTGCGTGCAAACTGCAGCCCCAGCTGCTGGGCAGCCACCTTCCATCAGCAACTGAGCTAAGGTGCATGAACGTTTTACTTGCTTACCTGGGCATGGGACACTAGCTGGAAAGATAGACACCGCAATGCATAAAGGAGAATACATATGAATATACAAATTAGTAGCAGAAGTAGGTCAATCAGCCCCTTGAGCCTGCTCTGCCATTCAATGTGATTGTGGCTGATCTTACTGTGGCCTCAACTTCACATTCCTGCCTAGCCCCTGGTAACCTTTGACTCCCTTGTTAGCCAAGGATCTATCCATTCCTGTCTTAAAAATATTCATTGACCTGCCTCTAGCACTCTCTGGGGACAAGAGTTCCACATATTCACAACCTTCTGAGAGGAAAACATTTTCCTCATCTCTGATTTAATTGGGAGACCTTTTATTTTTAAACTGTGTCCCATGGTTCTAGTCTCTCCTAAAAGGGGAGATATCCTTTCAGCATCCAGGAGGGATATAGCTGAAGTCCAGGTTGTTACCAAGGTGCATCAGACTGCTTGCGAAAAGTGGGGCTCCAAGGTTTTGGAAGCGAGTTTCTAGGTAAGGTTGTGACCACTTTTTAAGGTATTAAGTGAATTTCTTTTCAGAGTGTATGGCAGGATAAGTGAGGAACTGACATAGTGAACTGGATTCTAGGGCAGAATTTTCCTGTTGGCATGTGGGGGCAGGCCCCGCATGTCCGCGCATAAAATGACACGCAGTGATGTCAGGCAAGTGTCCCGATGCCACCGTGCGCCATCATGGTATTTAGCTGGGCAGGCACGCGATGATGTCCAACACGTGCCCGCCATTACTTAATGGGCCACTTAAGGCCCTTGACTCATCAATTGGTGCCGATTTTTTGGTGCCCATGCAATCTTCGGGTCAGCACACGGGTGCAATGGGAAGGTGGGTAGGACACATTTGTATTAACCTCATCCACGGGTGTGATAAGAGGGCTCAGTGGGGTCGCGAGCGTGCACAGTTAAGTATTTATTTTTGAAAGTTTTTGAAACTTGCCTGTGTGATCTGCAGTGCTTCAAAGCACATACCAGCTGCTTTCTCCGGACTCTGAGCCTTCAGGTCAGCACTCTGCAGTGACTAATCTTTTCTGGGCCTGCAGGTTTCTGGAAGCCTTCCCTTAGACTAGGTATGGGAGCTGATCTGTTCATTGGAGGCAGCTCCTCTGGGGAGGAAGGGAGGGCCAGAAGGAGGAGGAGGCCAGGAGTGCACATTCAGCCTCCAGGGGAGCCACCTTTGGGAGGACAGGCGCAGGCACAAGGGCCACAGTGCCATGAGGTCGTTCAAGGCAAAAGGGGCCACAGAAGATACCACTATCCTGCTGCCAGGGTATACAGGTGGCGAAGCAACAACCTCAATATATCTCAGGTGCAATGTTGAAGGAGGCTCCGTCTGTCAAGGGAGACAGTCAACTATATCTATCAGATGATAGGCCCTGAGATCTCCGCTAACTGTGTGGGCAGACACCCCATGCCAGTGGCTCTGAAGGTCACAGCTGCCCTCAACTTCTATGCCTCTGGCTCCTTCCAGGGCTCGGTGGGTGATCTTTGTGGTGGCTCTCAATCAGCAGCCCACACTTGTGTAAAGCAGGTTACAGATGCTCTGTGCAGGCGTATATTGACCTTCATTTACTACTGTTGGGACCAGGCAAGCCAGACATAGGGAGCCAGAGGCTTCACAATGATTACTGGCTTCCCCCGCGTCCAGAGTGCAATAGACTGTTCACATGTGGCCATCAAGGCGCCAGCAGGTGAACCCAGTGCCTTCGTCAACAGGAAGGGCTTCCACTCCATAAATGTGCAGATAGTGTGTGATCACAGGATGCTGATTCTACAAGTCTGTGCAAGGTACCCAGGCAGCTCCCACGACACCTACAGCCTCAGACACTCCCAGGTGCCGAGCTCTTCAGTGCTCCAGTCCGGCTGGATGGATGGCTGCTGGGTGACAAGGGCTATCCCCTCAGAAGATGGCTCATGACACCTCTCTGCTATTCAAGAACAGAAGCTGAGCAGCGGTACAATAGGAGCCATGGCACCACAAGGGCTGTGGTGGAGAGAACCATCGATCTTCTCAAGATGCGCTTCTGATGCCTGGACTGCTCAGGGGGCGCACTCCTGTACCCTCCAGATCATGTGCTGGTGATAGTGGTTGCATGCTGCACTCTCCACAATCTTGCGGTGGAAAGTGGGGACACAGTGAACAATGAAGACATCGACGCAGTGGCTGCAGCTGCACACGATGAGTCCAGCAGTGAGTTCGATGATGAGCACGCACAGAGAAATGCTGAGGGGGTAGACGTTGACCCGGGCATACTCCAGGAAGGTAGGGACACCCAGGAGGCTTTAATCCACGAACCTTCAGATAGCACAACACAGATGGACCACCAGGGCAAGCCTGGGCTGTAGGCTCCATACTTGACACCTAAGTGCAAAATCTGCCAGGTTAGGAACAGTCACTAAGGGCCTTGTTAATAAAGCTGAATGTCCAACAAAGCACTTATTACAGTTTTGGAAACCATACACATGCAGAAGAAAAGAGGCACCCTCAGCCATGGTGACACATCTGAATTTAACATGTCAAGCAAACCAACTTATTCCAAAAAAAAGACAATTGTGTTATAAATCAAACAAATCATAAGGACCTCACCTCGGACCAACACAAAAGCACCAGTGAAAAACCCATAATGTGCCTAAGGTGCCTTATGTTTTTGCTTCCGGTTGCTACATCTTGATGTTGCCCCATTGCTCAGAGTGGCGTCTGAGACAGCCTGCTGACTCTGCTGCCCTGTTGGCCTCGATGACCTTGGAGGTCGTCCTCTGGCCCGTGTAGCCAGTGCTGGCCCTGCCTGGGAGGGAGCTACCAGTTCCACAGCTGGCATCTCCCCAGTTGTTACAGCCTCACCAGATGCTACGGTCACTGGGAGAGGGGCGGAGGAGCTGCTGCCCTGATCCAGAACACCCTGAGAGGAACCCGCAGAGATGACAAGCAGCTGCTGCACCAACATGAGGTTGCTTCAGACCTCCTTGGTCACCATGGATGGATGGGCAACAAGCTGGGAAAGTTGATGCCCAGACTATCTCCCACACTGGTACTGACCAGCTGAGGTCAATGCCAATGTGAGTGCTTGCTGGTCAGAGCGCATCCTCAGGAAGCCCTTACAGGTCTCCTGGAGTAGCTTCTCCACGAGAGTTGCCACTGTCTCCATCGAGGAAGCATGATTCTCGGACAGCGGCTCATTGCCTCGGCGATTGTCCACGTTGACTCCTCCACCACGGAGACCAAGCCAAGCATAGCCTCATGTATCTCCCCCAGATGCTCCTGCACACCCGGCCGCATTTCCTGCACCTGCTGCATCGCAGATGATTCCAGAGGCACATCATCAGGCACCGACTGAGCATGTGCCTGGTTCCCTGCAGTCTTTCGACTGCTAGTGCCATGGGCACTCTCTGTCTCTGCCAGCTCCTCCAGCAACTGTGAAGTGCTCTCGCCGCTGTGCCCTGGGACACTAGCCGATGTTCGAATTCCCACCGAGGTGCTAGTATCTGTGCTGGTGCCTGCCTTGCAGAAATGGTGTGACGCTGGTGAGATTTCAGGCCTCTCAGGTGTGAGAGGGGGAATCTGCTGCTCCTCCTCCCGGCCCTGCTCTGATGATGCTGAAAGGGAGAACAAGGTCAGTGGATCAGTTAATGTGGAGACAATGTCAAAGTGTATCCCTGTCATCTGGATCATTCTTTGCTCATCCTTCCATAACCAATGGTCAAGCCATGTTGCAAAATTAAATCAATTAACATTCAGCACTGCTATGGCTGTTGGGAGAACAATGCTGACCCCACTGTTGGGCATAAATACTTGACCGTGTCACCCCAGCCTCACCGACACCAGTGGACCTCTCCAGATCCAGGGCCTCCTGCTTGAAGTGGCTAAGAACGGTGATCTGCATTTGGCTGCCGCCAGTCCTCACACATTCTGCCATGTTATGAGCATTCTTCTTCTGAAAATAAGAGACAGGATTAATTAGCACTAATTGTACCTGGACTCTCTTCGCGGATGGCCCACCCCATCCAGAGTGGGACATATCAGGGCTCCAGTGCCTCCTTACCCTGCTGCTGTCGAACACTCACACAAAGATGCTAGGCCTGCTCCTTACCCATCCCACCCCACCCCCCCATGGACACATGCTGCCTACATCACATTAGGCATCATACAGTATATTCTTCCATAGCAAGGAGGCGCAAGCACATGGAGTGCAGGGCGCAGCAGATGGTTCATTGCCATGCCACCTTGAAGCTCCCCTCCCAGCATGTCATCGCCCTGACTTGGACATGTCCTGGAGTTCAAGGACTGCGCCTAGATGCTGCTCCTCCAGGCTGCCCCTAAATCAGTCACATGGGGCCCAGTATAACACATGCTGCGGGGGCAAAACACATCTCTTCATCATCCTCTCAGGGTGACCTCAGCATGGGCAATATCTGCTGGCCAACCCAGCGAAGGACACATGCTGTCGATGATTCAATGCAGTCACTACACTCAGACTTGGGGGCGGGGGTGGGGTGGCGGCATTGGGGGTAAGGTGACCTGCTGGGTTACATGACCAATACCAACATTGTCCTCACCCTGCTAGAGCGCAACAAGTCATTGAAGTGCTTGCGACACTGGACCCAGGTGCACCGCACAACGTCATGAGAGTTCACCACCTATGCCACCTCCCCCCATGCATGTTTCATCATATGGGGGGGGCCTCCTCCTCCCGTCCTGGGGAACCAATACCTCCCGCCGTGCTGCCATCTCCTTGAGGAGGGCAGCAAGGCAGTCATCCAAGAAACCTTCCTTAAATAAGGCGACCAATATTGTACACAGCACTCCAGATGTGGTCTCACTAAAGGTCTGTATAACTGAAGCATAACCTCCCTACTTTTGTATTCAATTCCCCTCACAATAAATGATAACATTCCATTAGCTTTCCCAATTACTTGCTGAACCTGCATATTGGCCTTTTGCGATTCATGCACTTAGACACCCAGATCTCTCTGCTTTTTAGAGCTCTGCAATCTCTCCCCATTTAGGTAATATGCCTCTCTTTTATTCTTCCTGCCAAAATAGACAATTTCACATTTTCTCACAGTATACTCCATTTGCCAGATCTTTGCCCACTCACTTAACCTATCTATATCTTTTTGTAGCCTCCTATGTCCACTTCACAAATTACTTTGCTACCTATCTGTGTGTCATCAGCAATCTTGGCAACCATCCCATCCATCCCTTCACCCAAGTCATTTATATAAATTGTAAACAGTTGAGATCTCAGCACTGATCCCTGTGGCACACCACTCATTACATCTTGTCAACCTGAAAAAGACCCTTTTATGCCAACTCTCTGTTTCCTGTTAGCCAGCCAATCTTCTATCCATGCCAACATGTTACCACCTATACCATGAGCTTTTATTTTCTGCAAGAACCTTTGATGTGGCACTTTATCGAATGCCTTCTGGAATCTAAATACAGTAATCCACAGGTTCCCCTTTATCCAGAGCACATGTTACTTCTTCAAAGAACTCTGATAAGTTGGTTAAACATGATTTCCCTTTCACAAAACCATGCTGACTCTGCCTGATTACCTTGAACTTATCCAAGTGCCCTGCTGGAGCTTCTTTAATAATAGCTTCTAACATTTTTCCTAGATGTTAAGCTAACTGGCCTGTAGTTTCCTGCTTTCTGTCTCCCTCCCTTTTTGAATAATGGAGTTACGTTTGCTTTACAACATGCCAGCAATTTCAGCTCTGTAAACTTGCTGCCTGGGTGGAAACCAACACATCTTCTTGCATTAAAACTCTCCCAGTATTTCAGGGATTGTTTCCTTTCCTGGCAAGTGACTGGGGAGAAAATTGAACTTAGGAGAGAACATTTGGTGCAATATAATAAGTAAGTAAAAACACAATAGCAAACAATCAGAAGAACAACTTCACCTACATTTATAAAGCCCCTTTAATGTAGTAAAACTACTCCAAAGATGTTTTACAGGATCAAACAAAATTTGACACTGAGCCACATGAGGAGGTATTAAGGCAAATGACCAAAAACCTGGTGAAAGAGGTAGGTTTTAAATAAAGTCTTAAAAGAGGAAAGTGGCAGAAAGGCGAAGCGGTTTAGGGAAGGAATTTCAGAGCTTAGAGACAATTCAAAAAATGGAGAACTGACAGATAATTATGGCACAAATGAACGTCACAATGTGGGTGACAGTTGCAGTCACAGTGCAGAGAATGCTGATGAGAAACAAAAGAAATTCTATTGTAGAGGTTTGAATGAATGTGGCCTTTGAACTAAAGGTTTTTGCTAAGGTTCTTTTGCAGCAAGTAGAGTAACAGTGTAACACTGCTGTAATCTACCTCCAGGGGATAACTGTATTGTTTTTTGGCTCTTTATTTTGTTCTTATTTGTCTTCATAACAATCACCATTACTGCCTGCACACAGAATCAATCCTGTAGATATTACATGATGAAGTTACTATGCCTTACCTTATGTGTTGCAAGGTAGCCTTGAAGAGCACTGTCCTGCTTTCTCAAATTAATCTGAAATTTGTCATAAGTTTTAGACACAGTAATGGTTCAATATTATTGAATGCGCCAGCGTAAATGTCGGTCTTTATTGAACAAGTATCGAACCCAATACAGAAGTGAGGCCCAAAGGCACTGGCAATGTTTCCTGAAAGATTTTTTCTATTTTAGATAGAAAAGCGAGCTCTGGGCTAAATGAAATTGTTGAGCAGAAATGGTAATCAAAAGGACAACAGAGCAGGAAGAGTGATTGCTGTATGTTTGTAGAAAGCAGCCTTGCCATCAGAGAGGGGGTGGGGGGAGGGCGGAATCAATGGCTATAAATTGAACACTAAAACAAAGTAACAACATAAAATGGAAGTTTGGAAGAAGGAAGAAATTACTGTTGCAGCCAAATTTGACTCACTTTGCTTAAACATCAGGAATATATCTTTAACAATTTGTTTGGTTCCTGTTCACGATTATCTGTGCTTTATTGTCTTTGAGTTGTTACCTGAGGTTGGAAGTAAAGTCTAACAAAGGGGAGATTGAAAACTCCATTCAGTTCTCATGTAGGATTTTTGTGATGTGCCCTGATTGAATCAATATGAACTTTGGTTACTATTGTTTGTATTTTTTCTTTCCTCGCTAACTTGAGTGAGAAAAGTGTATGTTTTAGCTGAATTCTGCATTTGGAATTCAACAATAATTGCAGGTTACATGCAAAAATGCTCAAGTCTTTCAAGAACAGCAAACCCGGTCTCTAACAATTTATTGCGCACCATGCCACAGGAGATCCATTAAATGAAAATCAACGTTGCTCAGAAAATTTGTGATCTCGTTGTTCACTGTGAAGTAGAACAGCTTCCAAAGCACATCTAGCATTGATAAAATATCTTTCAGTTCAACGATATTGAGAAGGAAGATGGAAAATCGCAATAACGATGAGCAAGAAAATTGACTATTATTACTTGCCTTTCAAAACTGTGTCGTTATTTGTGAGTATAACTTGTCCCCATAATGCACAATATAGAGGCTAATTTTGATAGCCCTTGGTAAAGGGCGTGCAGGTCGTGTTGAGGAATTAATCTGCACCCGTTTCTTCTGATGCAGGCAGCATGATAACTCTGCCCTGCGTGCTAATTAACATGATTTTAGCATGCAACCAACGCTAATCATACTGTCGAGTGAAATCAGCAGAAGCCCCACAATGCACTACTTAAAGCCAGCCTGCACCTTTGAAGGGGGAGGTAGGTGCGTTGTGACTGGAACAGATACTGGAGGTCAACGTGGAATGTGGAAAATATATAATAATGTCAGAACATGGGAGAGAATGGGTTCCAAGTTTCCCTGTCACTGTACTGGGGGCCTTGGTTGAGGAGGTGCAGAGGAGAAGTGATCTGTTTTATCAACAGGAGCCAGGAGGCCCTCACCACAAACTTTCAGAAGGCAGTAGGAGCAGATAGCCATGGGAGTCAATGCCAGGACTCAATCCCCAAGGATGTGGATGCAGATTTATGACATGTAAGCACCGCTTGCTGCCATGTAAGACTGCTACCACCATAGCTGTGGATACTAATGTTCAAAGGGCTTGCAGATGGCCACAGCAGTGCAGCAACCTGTCTTCCAACAGATTATTTAGATTGCTGTGCCACTGCCCTGGGGGAGTGACAGTGGCTCCGTGGAACACAAAACTTGTTGACCTCTCTCATGATGTCAACTTTCATCCTTCCACTTCTGCCATTCTGTCAGTGCCTTTGCTGTTGCCTGTCAGCCAGCCAACCCAGATACTGCCACCTATCCTCTATGGTGCAGTCCAAAGCTTTCCAAGCCCAGAACTGCTTGAGGTCAACCTAAATGACCATTTGTAGTCTCCACCACTGAAAGTCAGCAGCCTAAATTCCACCAGCCATGCTACAGATGCTGGGGTAACAGTGGAGGAGCACAAGGACAGACAAAGGCACGTGGAAGACAAGCACTAGGGGAATGCACAAGAGTGATTAGTTAATGCTTAATAACCATTGGATGGGGAGGTGATGGTGTAGTGGTATTGTCACTGGCCTAGTAATCCAGAGATCCAGGATCATTCTCTGGGGATCTAGATTCAAATCCTGCCATGGCAGGTGGTGGAATTTGAATCCAATAAAAATCTGGAATTAAAAGTCTAATTGATGGCCATGAAATGGCTGTTGAAAAAACCCATCTGATTCACTAATGCCCTTTAGGGAAGGAAATTGCCATCCTTATCTGGTCTACATGTGACTCCAGACCCATAGCAATGTGGTTGACTCTTAAATGCCCTGCCAACTAGGGATGGGTAATAAATGCTGGCCTGGCCAACAATGCTCACATACAATGAATATAAAAAAAATATTGGCACACATTGATTGATAAATTTAGTTAGGAATTTCTTTTTGTGGTAACATTTATTTTTGCTTTCTGGTATTAGAGAGAATGAAATTTTGTCATCTCTCTTTGAATACAGAGCTCCAGTGAGCTCCTTTACACAACAGTGGATGGCAGTGTGAAAAGTTGCAAACATCTCCAACTCCAGTCTGGATCCAGCCAGACACACAAAAGATCATGGCTACAGCCACCTTTACCCATAATATCATCCTTGCCCTGCTTTGAGGTTGAAATTGTGGTGGCAGATTTCAATGAGGATGTCCTTACTGATATGCAGATGGCTCAACTATTGTTACTTGCTGAGTCTCAGGTCGGAGAATTGCTCCCCAAACACCATGGACAAATATGGCCTCCTGCTAAGAGCTCTTCTCCCCTCCTTCTCTTCCCTTTTCTGACAGTTTTCCTCACTCTTTATGTGCTGTGCTTATTTCCCTGTTCTTAATGTTTTCTAAGGGGAATGCCTACTAGTGATCCTTGCCTGGGAGAAACTGCTTTAGCACAGAAGCTTTGAAGTGAGCTACAATGCTAGTTCCTGTAGACTTTAGTAATTTTAAAGAACTGCCAATATGGAAATCACCCAGTAACCAAGCTGAAAATAGTTGGTGATCCCTTTATGTAGCATGGGTGGGGATGTTCTTCCATGTGGCTGAATTATGTTAAGAAACGGCATTAGCTGGAAATTTGAGGCCCAAAATGGCAGCATCAAATCAGATTACACACTGATTGACGTCATAATCTTCCTACTCTACATATTTCTGGTTGACACTCGCTGCACATGCTAACATGGCACGCAGACACCATTTTGGACCCCTCAGGCTACTCACAGGCAACTAGGGATGGGTTATAAATGCTGGCCTGGCCAGCAATGCCCACATGCTATGGAGTGACCTCGTGAGCTATTCAGTTGTACTCTAATTTGAAGAAGATAGCCCATCACTACCATTCCAAGGCATCTAGAGATAGGCAGTATATGCTTCACATTCCAAGATCAATCAAGGAAATAAAAATACTTGAGATCAATTAGAGCTCTTAAGGTGTTTAGGGACATCCAGACATAATTTTTTGTGGCAAGACTTCTTTCTGCCACAAACGTACACTCCTGACCTTGGTCAACATCCTGGCCTTGGGGTCATTATTATATTTTCTGCAGGCTCCTTCACCACTGCCAGGGAGTTTGCACAGAATGGGGTAGAATTATGCTCAAGATTGCCTGTGAAACTTTTCTTTTTAAAAACATTTAAATTCCTGATACAGCTATGCAATTGATTGTAGACTGATGGATTGCACTAGTTTCTAAGACTAAAAAATTCAGCAGGCATCCAGAATTGCTGTAGCACTAATGATGAGGTATATGCAGGGTGTATTTCCTGATTTGCATTCTTTTGCTATATGTTCACCCATATATTAGGAGGTTTCATGCATATCAACAGGTCTTGCCTACAGGAACCCAGGAGAATGTAAAAATGCATAGAACACATCCCCTGATCTAATTTCTGCCAAACCACTTAGGCTGAGAAATTGGTGGAAGAAGGTCACGGAATCATGATCCCTGTGGTCTGAGCTCAGTAAGGCCTAAACTTCCATCCTCTCTACCACCGGTGTATTGTGGCACTATCTGCCCGATGCATTGTCTCAGCTTCTTTGGTAGAAGCCATAACCTCCACTATCTAGATGGACGAGGGTAGCACATGCATGCGAATACCTTAATCTTCAAATTCCCCCATGTCAGTCATCATCTTCCATCAGCACTGGGGCAAAATTATGGAACTTCCTGGCTAACTGCATTGTGGAAGCACCTACACTGCACAGATAGCAGAGGTTTGAGAAGGCCCACTATCACCTTGGACAATAAATGTCAACCTTTCCAGCCATGTCCGTATCCTGAGAATCCAAAAGAAAACTAGAAGTTATTGCTTATGTCTAGGAAGTTTTCACACGGATGAACAATGACTAGATTTTTGTTATCACTTTCAAAAGTGTGAGTCTGGATCTGAGTCTAGATTTTTTGAACGATACTATCTTAATGATGATATTAATCTATTTTAATTGAATGCATTGAGGCCAACATTAAAATAAAGCTGATATAAATTCTGGCCACTTGAGTTTGACCAGAAGGTAGTTCATACTTTTGGTTGATGCCATGGATGAGGAATTTGTAATTATAAGAAAGCATTTGAGATGTGAAGATTATTTCCAATGGAGCAGGGAGGAATAAGAGTAGATTTAATAAAAGATTTTCAAAAAATTGTAAAGCGTTTTGCTAGTGAATAGGGAAAGACTATTTTTTCTGACTGGGTCCTCAATATTGAAGGACTATCAATTTAAAATTGCTTTTATTGAATGAGGATGCTGCTCAAGAGTAATTTCTTTATACAGAAGACTGTTAAATAATTGACGTCACTGTCAGGGGGATTGGTTAAAGCAGAGAACATTATATCTTTTAAGGGAAAATAGTCAAACATTTAAAGCAGTGGAGACACAGGGCAAAGGAAGGTATCGGGTTGGTGCAGACATGATGAGCAGAATTTTACCGCCTTAAGTTTTCATCACCGGTTGGACTATTTCTGGATCCTGACCCCGATTGCTTTTGAGGTCCATTCGTCTGTGTGATCTTCCTGCAGGTGGTGAATTAAGAGGCTGCCTCCTGAGCTACATCCAATTAGAGATAGGAGGTAAGCTGTACAGGCAGGCAGGCCAATTGTAATGCCTGAGAATCTACTCAGCTGGCATCCCCAGTAGGTGCTACTAATGTAGGAGGCAGACCACGAGGGATACCTCAATAATGAGGTGCCCTCTGCAGACTGCAAAAAAAAAATTAAATAAACTGTGGCCACAGCTGGCAGGCTATCATTGTGGAAGGGAAGCTCTTCCACAGAATGGCCTGTGGCCTTCTGGCATCCACAGCTTGAAGGGGAATTAAAGGCGGCCACCACCATCCCACCACCATGAGGCCTTTTCCAGTCACCTGTTGGGCTTTGGCCTCAGCAAGGGGGTGGTCCACTACCAGGAAGATCCTGATGCCATCACCAATTTGCACCTAAGAGGGCATTTAACTGCTGCTTTTTTGCAGCCTGCTTCTGCTCCGCTCACCCTGCCTCCAGCAATGCCTTCACAGGTGTGATGCATGGGGGACCTGTCCCAACATGAGATTTTCTAAACTTTCTTTCCACCTCCATAGCTGCCTTCACGTGGCAGATAGAAATCCACCTGATGAATCAATGACCTCTTTCTGCGCTGCAAAATTCTATGGTTCCATGTGGAGGATTATCTTTAGATTGGAAATTATTAGCTTTCATTCAGATTTCATGTTTTTTAATGTGAGATAAAACATAGATTTTCAAGCATTGACACAATTTATATTAGTGGTTGTTTGCAACCAATTTTCCAAGGCCAACATATTAACATTGGGGGTGATTTTCAACTATTGCTCACCTGTTTCCCGCCTGAAAAACAATGTCCTGTAGAGGAAAATGAGGTCAGAACCTTAGGGGTTAGAATTGCATCTCAGACAGTGGCGCATAAAGGGCAATTTTGGATTGGCTACTGTTATTTGTAACACCTGGTATTTAATCCCGTTGACTGCCATGGAACTGAATAGCAGGCACTGTATAGAACAGTTGTCTGATTCAATATTGCTCATCTTTCACCATTGCCCGAGACAAATATCTCCCCCTTGATACCCAAAGCCCACCTGATTCAATCTTCAGGCAGCAGCATGTGTGAGAGACCATTTAAGTCGCTGGTTGTAGGGCCCCTATTACATCTCCATGTACAAATACATGGAGCGTGTGCTATAAAACGTTTTAGTAGGATGAAGGGATTTTTAGGTTGGCTGATGAAGTAGAGAATCTGTAAGTCCAATTGCACTAATTTGAATTTGTGCCTCAGGCAACCAACTCATTTTCAGTGCAACCTCCAATCTGTCTCCATTTGTGGAACCTTTCTGCTCCTGTGTCATTCTACTGAAAGAATTATTTTTCTTTTCATTAATTTCCTCACCCATTTGTACTCGCTGGAGTACAGCTCGTGATTGCCATTTAGCATTTCACCCAAGGGGTCACAATATAGTGGGGGTGAGGGATCAAGTGAGGGAAGATGTGATACATTAAAGAGACAGAACAGGGCAAGAGAGCAAGGTAGCAAGGTAGCAATAAGGGAATTGATAATCTGTGTGGAAGGGACAGATCATGCAAAGTTAAGAGTGCACCAGCAGATAAGGCGAGAGGTTGTGAAAATAATGAAAAGACAGAATTAAAGGCACTCTATCCGAATGCACACAGCATTCACAAAAAGATAGATGAATTGAAGGCACAAATGAAAAGAAACAGTTATGATCTAATTGTCATTATGGAGATGTGGCTGCAGGGTGACCGAAGCTGGGAACTGAATGTTCAAGGGTTTTCAACATTTAGGAAGGATAGGCAAAAAAGAAAAGGAGGTGGGATAGCACTGTTAATAAAGGACGAGATTACTACATTAGTGAGACAGGATCTTAGATTGGATGATCAAGATGTAGATTCAGTTTGGGTGGAGCGAAGAAGCAACAAGAGGCAGAAAACATTGGTAGGAGTTATTTATAGGCCACCAATCAGTAGTGGTAATGTAGAGCATCATATAAATCAAGAAATTAGAGGTGCATGTAACAAGGATACTACAGTAATCATGGGGCACTTCAATCTACATATAAACTGGGTAAATATAATTAGCACTTAAACTGTGGAGGATGAATGCCTGGAATGTATACAAGATGGTTTTCTAGAACATTACGTTGAGGAACCAATTAGAGAATGGGCTATTTTATATGTATTGTTATACAATGAGAAAAGACTTATAAATAATCTTGTTGAGTTGGAGCCTCGAGGGAAGAGTGACCATGCAGTTCATCTGAAACTAGGATCTTAAATCTAAACAATGAAATTACAAAGGTATGAAGGGCAAATTGGCTGTGGTAGATTGGGAAACTACATTGAAAGGTATGACAATATACAGGCAATGGCTAGCATTCAAAAAATTAATACATAGTTTACAACAAATGCACATTCTTTTGAGACACAAAACCCAGCAGGAGAGGTGATCAAGCTATTGCCAACAAGAGAAGTTAAGCTTTGTATTAGGTCAAAGGAAGAGGCTAATAAAGATGTCAAAAAAGTAGTAAGCCTGAGAATTGGATGTAACTTATAATTGAGCAAAGGAAGACTAAGAAACTGATAAAGAAAGAGAAAATAGAATATGAATGAGAAATATAAAAACAGGCTATTAAAAACTTCAATAGGTATGTAAAAAGGAACAGATTAGCAAGGACAATTGTGGGTCCATGACAGCCAAATACAGGAGAATTGATAATGGGGAATAAGGAAATGGCAGAGAAACAAAGCAAATTCTTTGGCTGGAATTTTCTGCCCCCGTTGGTGTCGGGCATCATGGCAGGTGTGAGCAGGCGATATGACAAGAAGACCAAAAATTGGCTTTACACGTCGGCAGATAAACACATCTGGACAAGTGTGACATGCAGAAGTGTGGACTTGCCATTAGGGCCTAACTCATGTTGTGGACATTTGAGGAGCAGAAGATGCTGGAGCCCTACAGCTACCAGACCCTGGAGAAACGTATGCATCACATGTTGGATGGATTCTCACGGACATGGCTCTACCAAAAAGCAGTTCACAGAAGGTGGGAGGTCTCCGTTGATATCTGGGGTCTGTTTTGAGACATCATGGTCTTGATGATTGGCGACTGGGGGGAGGGGAAGATCTAGGTTTTACTGGGAGAGAAAGATGTACTGGGTGGGGTGAGGTCGGGAGGGGGGCAACAAATGTGGGGGGGTAAAGGTTGGGGGTGGGGAGGGGGGAGGAGAGTGTAATGGAGGAGAATGCAGCAACTGGGGTGCCAAATGTAATGGGGAGGAAGGTGTAAGGGAAGGAGCTCAGAAGGGGGAAGGAGTCCAGGGGGAGGAAGGAGTCCATGGGAAGGAAGTAGTAAGGGTGGAGGAGGGAGTAAGGGTAGAGGAGGAATTAAGAGGTGGTGTTGTCCAGGTGAACATGCAAGGCAGGGCTCTGTGGAGTTAATGACTGTCTCCTGGGGAGCGAATTGTGGGTGGGCATGGTAGGAGAGAATGGTGAGAATGAGAGGAGGCAGAGTGAGCTGGAAGGATGGGAGGCTGAGGGTGTGGTGGCCATTGTAAAAGGGGTGGTGAGGATGGTTGGTCGGGACTCGGAGGCAGATGCAAATTCTGGGGGTGGAAAGGACAAGGTCAGGGAGGTCAATGTGGATGGGAGTGGGATTCTCAGGAAGGTAGGGAGCGTGAACATTCACCTGGACATCCTGGAAAAGAAAGGGTTTGGGCTAGTAGGTGATGGTGGGGAAGTGGAAGGTGATGCCAGAGGGGTCAACAGTGTTGGGAGAAAGGACATGGGTGACTGGGGGAAGAGAAAGAATGGGAGGAGCTAAGAAAAAACTTAATGACTACCATGGCTGGGCTGTTGAAATCGAAAGTGGCCGGAGCCTCATGTTGACGGGAATAGGTGCTGCATGGGAGTGAGATCAGTGGGTGGGCTGAGATCCAGGTCAGCTCATATGGACAACTGAAAAAGAACCCCAGCAGGCAGCATTGAAAATGCTTGGCACATTGAGATGAGTATGATAGATAAAGGTTCCATGTGCATTGGTGAGTGGCTCTGAAAGGCCCTGCAAACATAGACTTCTCCCTCCAGAATCACTCATGGTCCAGCTGCATGCAGCTGAACTGCTAGTGGGGCTGGGGGCTGGGAGGGGAGGAGGGATGCAGAGAAAGGACTTGCGAAGCCTGCAAGTGAAGCTGGAACACACCATTGCACGTTATTCAGTGAAAGTGAATATATTTTCGGATTATAAAGTGACAAAATGTGACTACCTGTGCAACCACACGTGATCAGAAATTTTTAACTTTTCTAGGCCTACCACTTCTGATCCAACAGAGGGCGCTGGTGAAAAGTGACTGAAGCATTCTGGGAGAAGTCAGCGCAGTCACCATGACTCAGGAGGGAATCGAGGAGAAGGATTCTTGCACTCAACATTTGAAAAAGAGCGTGGATCTTGAAGGTAGGTCAGTTGAAAAAAAGCGCGGAAATTGAAAATAAAAGGAGGGGAAGCTGAAGAGGAGCGGCCAGCCTGTGAGCGGCCAGTGTGTGCGTGGCCCAGTGAAGGAGTGGAGCTTTGAGGCTTTGGCTCGAGAGGCTTTGGTGAGCAGAGGCTGAGGACGAGCTTGCTCCCAGTGGGGTAGGGCCGGGTAAAGCCCTTTAAGTAAATTAGGAGTAGGTAATGGAAGCAGCAGTTGGGGCAGTTGAGTGCTCCGAATGCAGCATGTGGGAAGTCATGGACTGCACAATTGTCCCTGATGACTACACCAGCAAAAGGTGCATCCACCTGTAGCTCCTGAGAAGCCGAGTTAGGGAACTGGAGCTGGAGCTGGATGAACTTCGGATCATACGTGAGGCAGAGGCATTAATAGACAGGAGTTTCAGGAAGACAGTCACCCCTAAAAGTCAGGAGGCACGCAGCTGGGTGAATGTCAGGAGAGGGAAGGGGAATAGACAGAAAGAGCAGAGCACCCCTGTGGCCGTTCCCATCAACAATAGGTTTACTGTTTTGGATACTGTTGGTGGGGATGACCTACCAGGAACAAATTATAGTGGTCGCATCTCTGTCACCGAGGCTGGACTCTCAGCTCAGAAAGGAGGGAGGGAAAAGAGGAGAGCAGTAGTGATAGGGGATTTGATAGTTAGGGGGACAGATAGGAGGTTCTGTGGGAGAGATTGAGAATCCCGGATGGTCTGTTGCCTCCCTGGTGCCAGGGTCCGCGATATCTCGGATCGAGTTCTCAGTATTCTCAGGAGGGAGGGTGAGCAGCCAGATGTTGTGGTCCATGTAGGAACCAATGACGTGGATAGGAAGGAGGAGGAGGTCCTGCAAAGAGAGTTTAGAGAGTTAGGTGCTAAGTTGAAGGACAGGACCTCCAGGGTTATGATCTCAGGAGTGCTACCCGTGCCACGTGCTAGTGAGGCTAGAAATAGGCGGATAATGCAGCTAAATACGTGTCTAAAGAGATGGTGCAGGAGGGAGGGCTTCATGTTTCTTGACAATTGGGCTGTTCCATGGAAGGTGGGACCTGGTCCGACGGGACGGTTTGCATCTGAACTGGACGGGGACTAAGATCCTTGCGGGTAGGTTTGCTAGTGCTGCTCTGGGACGTTTAAATTAGATTTGCAGGGGGAGGGGAACCAGAGTGTTAGAGCAGATAGTGAGGTGGAGAAGGATAAAGGTCAAGCGAGGAATGCATGTATAGACAGAAATCAAGGGTCCGTACGTGATAGAAATGTTCTCAGGTGTATCTATTTCAATGCAAGGAGTATTGTTGGAAAGGCAGATGAGCTTAGGGCGTGGATTGGCAGGTGGGATTACGACATTATTGCTATTAGTGAAACTTGGTTGCAGGAGGGGCAGGACTGGCAGCTCAATGTCCCGGGGTTCTGTTGTTTCAGACGTGTCGAGGAGGAGGGATGAAAGGGGGAGGAGTGGCTTTACTAGTCAGGGAAAATATCACAGCTGTGCGTAAGCAGGACAGCCCGGAGGGCTCGTCTACAAAGGCCATATGGGTGGAGCTGAGGAATGGGAAAGGTGTGACCACACTAATAGGGTTGTATTATAGACCGCCCAATAGTCAGAGAGAATTGGAGGAGCAAATCTGTAGAGAGATAGCGGACCAATGTAAGAAACAGAAAGTTGTGATAGTAGGAGATTTTAACTTTCCACATATAGACTGGGATTCCCATACTGTAAAAGGGCTGGATGGCTTGGAGTTTGTCAAATGTGTTCAGGAAAGTTTTATAAATAAATATATAAAGGTACCAATGAGAGAGGATGCAATACTTGATCTCCTATTAGGGAACCAGACAGATCAGGTGACAGAAGTATGTGTAGGCAAACATTTTGGGTCCAGTGACCACAATGTCATTAGTTTTAAGCTAATTATGGATAAGGATAGGTCTGCTCCTCGAGTTGAGATTCGAAATTGGAGAAAGGCCAATTTTGTGGAAATGAGAAAGGATCTAGGAAGAGTGGATTGGCATAACTTGTTTTCTGGCAAGGATGTGTTCAGTAAGTGGAAGGCATTCAAAGGCGAATTTTTGAGAGTGCAAAGTTTGCATGTTCCTGTCAGGATTAAAGGCAAAGTTAACAGGCATAGGGAACCTTGGTTTTCAAGACATGAGGTTGCTTTGGCAGATAATGTGAAGGTAAACCCTAAGGGTTTCTACAAGTATATTAAGAGTAAAAGGAGAGTAAGGGACACAGTTGGTCCCCTTGAAGATCAGAGTGGTCGTCTATGTGTGGAGCCTCACGAGATGGGGTAGATCTTAAACAATTTTTTTGCATCAGTATTTACTCAGGAAACTGGCATAGTGTATAAGGAAGGAAGGGAAACAAGCAGTAGTTTCATGGAACATATAGAGATTAAAGAGGAGGAGGTGCTTGCTGCCTTACAGCGAACAAAGATATATAAATCCCCCGGGCCTAACATGATATTCCCTTGGACCTTGAGGCAGACTAGTGTAGAAATTGCAGAGGCCCTGGCAGAAATATTTAAAATGTCCTAAGCCACGGGTGAGGAGCTGGAGGATTGGAGCCTAGCTCATGTTGTTCCATTGTTTAAAAAAGGCTCCAAAAGTAAACCAGGTAATTACAGGCCAGTGAGCCTGACGTCAGTAGTAGGTAAATTATTGGAAGGTGTTCTGAGAGATCGGATATATAATTATTTGGACAGCCAAGGGCTGATTAAGGATAGTCAGCGTAGCTTTGTGTGTAGTAGGTCGTGTTTAATGAACCTTGTAGAGTTTTTCGAGGAGGTTACCAAGAAAGTAGATGAAGGAAAGGCTGTGAATGTTGTCTACATGGACTTTAGTAAGGCCTTTGACAAGGTCCCATATGGGAGGTTAGTTCAGAAGGTTCAGACACTTGGTATCCATGAAGAGGTTGTAAACTGGATTCGAAATTGGCTGTGGGAGAAGACAGAGAGTGGTAGTGGATGATTGCTTCTCAGACTGGAGGTCTGTGACAAGTGGTGTGCCTCAGGGATCTGTGCTGGGACCATTGTTGTTTGTTGTCTATATCAATGATTTGGATGATAATGTGGTGAATTGGATCAGCAAGTTTGCTGATGACACTAAGATTAGAGGTGTTGTGGACAGTGAGGAAGGCTTTCAAAGCTTGCAGAGAGATCTGGACCAACTGGAAAAATGGGCTAGAAAATGGCAGATGGAATTTAATGCGGAAAAGTGTGAGGTGTTATATTTTGGAAGGTCAAACCAAGGTAGGATATACACAGTAAATGGTAGGACACTGAGGAGTGCGGAGGAACAAAGGGATCTGGGAGTTCAGATACATAGTTCCCTGAAAGTGGCGTCACAGGTATACAAGGTTGTAAAGAAAGCTTTTGGCATACTGGCCTTCATAAATCAAAGTATTGAGTATAGGAGTTGGGATGTTATGGTGAGGTTGTATAAGACATTGGTGAGGCCAACTTTGGAGTATTGTGTGCAGTTCCGGTCGCCTAACTACAGGAAGGATATGAGTAAGATTGAGAGAGTGCAGAGAAGATTTACTAGGATGTTGCCGGGTCTTAAGGAGTTGAGTTACAGGGAAAGATTAAACAGGTTAGGAGTTTATTCCTTGGAGCATAGAAGAATGAGGGGAGATATGATAGAAGTTTACAAAATTATGAGGGGTATAGACAGAGTAAATGCGAGTAGGCTCTTTCCACTTAGATTAGGAGAAATGAACACGAGACGACATGGCTTTCGGGTGAAAGGGGAAAGGTTTAGGGGGGAACATTAGGGGGAACTTCTTCACTCAAAGAGTGGTGAGAGTGTGGAATGAGCTACCATCTGACGTGGTAAATGCAGGCTCACTCTTAATTTTTAAGAATAAATTAGATAGATACATGGATGGGAGAGGTCTGGAGAGTTATGGACTAGGTGCAGGTCAATGGGACTAGCGGAATAATATTTTGGCACAGACTAGAAGGGCCGAATGGCCTGTTTTCTGTGCTGTAGTGTTCTATGGTTCTATGGTTCTTGTAGGTGCTGCCCTGACATCTGCAGCAGGGGTGGAGACATCCTGTGCAAAAGTTGGCCCTGTTGCCACTGATGAATTTGGTGTGTGTCCTCTGGAGACCTGAGGTCCTGAGGGCCTGGGCTTGCTTTGGCTGTCCTCCTCTGTGCCAACTGCTCCCTCTGCTGTGACAGATGATGTGGTTGAAGAAGTCACAGGCAAAGGGGACTTGGAGGGAGAGGACAGCTTCTGATATTCCTGAGTAGATGATGCAGGCATGCCCAGCTGCTGCTCCTCCTCCCTTGAGGGGAAGGAGCACCTGAAGGGACATCGAGGTTTGCCACTGCAGGAACTCACCCATGGCTAGTGCGATGGAGTGCAGGTCTGCACGCATCTCTGCATTCTGCTGGGCCAGGGTCTCCATGGTGTCTGCCATCCTTCCCATGGAGACCTCCATACAGGTACATGTGGGCATCATGTCATCAGAGAGCAGTCGGACGCACTCCTTCAACTTGCCTGCCACTTTGTTGATAACTTCCGACAACTCTGCGTGATTTTTCCCTGCCTTCTCCATGATGAGTTGGAAGGCCGAATCCAGAGGCTCGTCATCTGACTTGGACCTCGTGGATGCCTCTTCCCTAACAGTTCTTCGAGTGTTGGTGATCTCATTGAAACATCCAAAGATTTTTACAGGGTTTGACAGAGTAGAGATGAGGTGAGAGTGACTGCCCTTGATATCAATGCCACATTTGACAGAGTGTGGCGTCAATCAGCACTAGCAAAACTGGAGTCAAAGAGGATCGGGGGAAAACTCTCTGCAGGTTGGGTCATGCCTAACCATCAAAGTAAGATGGTTGTGGTTGTTGGAGGTCAGTCATCCCAGTTCCAGGACATCACCACAAGAGTTCCTCAGGGTGGTGTCCTTGACCCAACCATCTTCAGCTGCTTTACCAATGATCTTCCTTCCATCGTAATGTCATAAGTGGGGATGTTCGCTGATGATTGCATGATGTTCAGCACCATTCATGACTCCTCAGATACTAAAGCAGTCCATATCCAAATGTAGCAAGACCTGGACAATATCCAGGCTTGAGCTTACAAGTGGCAAGTAACATTTGTGCCACACAAGTGTCAGGCAATGACCATCTCCAACAAGAGAGAATCCAACCTTCGCTCCTTGATGTTCAATGGCATTACCTTCACTGAATCCCCCGTGATCAACATGCTGAGGGTTACCATTGACCAGAAACTGAACTAGAATAGCCATGTAAATACTGTGGCCACAAGAGCAGGTCAGAGGCTAGCAATTGTGCGATGAATAACCTACCTCCTGACTCTTCAAAGCCTGTCCACCATTTTCAAGGCACAAGTCAGGAGTGTGATGGAATACCCCCCATTTGCCTGAATGAGTGCAGCTCTCACAAAACTCAAGAAGCTTGACACCATCCAGGACAAAGCAGCCTGCTTGGTTGGCACAGTATCCACAAACATTCACTCCCTCCACCACCGATGCACAGTAGTAGCAGCATGTACCATCTACAAGATACACTGCAGGAATTCACCAAGGCTCCTTCAACAGCACCTTTTAGACCCACGACAACAACCATCTAGAAGGACAAGGGCAGCAGATGGAGGGGAACACCACCACCTGGAAGTTTCCCTTGAAGTCACTCACCATTCTGACTTGGAAATATATTGCCGTTCCTTCACTGTCGTTGGTTCAAAATCCTGGAACTCCCTTCCTAACAGCACTGTGGGTGTACCTACACCACCTGGACTGCAGTGGTTCAAGAAGGCAGCTCACCACCACCTTCTCAAGGGCAACTGGGGTGAGCAACAAATGCTGGTGCAGCCAGCAAAGCCCACGGCCCGTGGTTGAATAAAAAAAAAAGATGCAGCAAGGGTGTTTCCCTTGGCAATGGGGCTTAGGGGTGGGGGAGTGGGGTGATATCATGAAGTCTAGAAATCAGAGGGCACATCTCAGAAATAGAGGTAGGCAATTTAGGACTGAGATGAGGAGGTGTTTCTTCACTCAGAGGGTGGCGAATCCTTGAAATTGTCTATCCCAGATGGCTGTGGAGACTCAGTCAGTGAGTATATTCAAGACAGAGATCGATAAATTTCTAGATATTAATGATATCGAGATGTTGGGATAGTGCAGGAAAATGGCTTTGAGGTAGAAGCCATGATCTAGTCAAATGGCGGAGCAGGCTTGCGGGCTGAGTGGCCTACTCCCGCTCCTATTTTCCATTTTGCTATGATTCCTATTATTCATACATCACTGTTCTCAGTGAATATTGGTATTTAAGCATCCAATGCTCATATATGCAAACCTTTAGCAGATGATGCCACGTAGCAATCAGAAGCAGGAGCTCTACTGCTGTCCCAGTGGGTATTAGTTAACTCAGCATGATATCAGAGATTGAGTCTGGGGCTTCCCAGCATGGTACTACTCAAGTGTGTAGCGGATAAACTCCTGGAGACATTGGGGGAGTTTGTCAACTACCTTCTTAATACTTTTGTGGATGATAATTAGCTCAACTGTCTCCCCTCCACTCCTATTTATGCAATATTTGATGTCTGCCAGCTCTTCCTTTAATGCCAACCAATCTCGGAGCATGCCGCAGGTGGCACTATTGACAATCCTTGCCAATGAGTGCATGGAGGAGGAGGGAATACCCTCATGGTTTCTATCTGCTCTTCCTTCCCTATCATAAAATTTTACAAAAATATTTGGCCAGGTTCGTAGCAATATGTCTAACCTTTAAAAGATATATTTTTCTCCAGCTGTCAGATGGCATCCTAAGGACAGATGGCTGTGGATAGAGGGGGTGAGATATTAGTAGCTTTAACAGAATGCTGCCATGTATTACCAGAGCATCACATACATTCTTCGACTTCTCTCAATTTGAATTGCTATAATTCATTGTATGTTTAGAGTTTGGAGGCATTTCTGAAAGATTTGATAATATGCTATATAAATGCAAGCTTCTTTATCATCAGTTACATATTGAGTGAGTTCAGTGACTTGCCGCAATGTCTCTAAAAGCTGTGTTTATTGACATGTACCAAAAAAAATGCTATAACTCATCTCCCCACTGCTAACCATTTCTCCATTGTATAATCACATTGGCCTGATTGAAATTACCGAGTGTTTTTACCCATGGTTTCTTGAAGTGGTGTGCAATAGTCTGATAAAGAGTGTTCAGTTGACAGAAAAAAGCTTGTGTATGAGATCTATAGACATGAAATAATTACACCAGAACAAGGCAATCATTCTAATCTAAATTAGTTTTCTGACATCTTCTTATAACATTGATAGTGTTCATTCCATTTTAATGGGTATTTTATTATGTGCCTGATCTTTTGCTTATCTTGTTTATCATCACTTATATACTGCCAGTTTCCTCCTCATTAAAGTACAGTTAGTATTTCCTATTTCCTATCTCCTGTGATATTTTGGCTTCAGTTTTGCATATGATTTGGATTCAATGCCTTTCAAATATGGAAGTAAGCATCATTAACATGCAATAGCATCTGTTATTCATGTTTAAAACTCAGATTGTTTTTCCAATTTTTTTCTACATTTTTCTCACATCAATATGAATTTCTCAAGTCCAATGCATTTTACTTAAATGCACTAATGATATAAAAAGGAAAAAAATATTTACTGTTATATGGGAGGTTTTCAAAGAAAAAACAAATTGCTAATCGTATATGTTCCATTATGTTAAGTAATAATTACCTGGTAGGGAGCTAACAATTATGGCATGGATCTTCTCTTGTCCTGAGAGGAGCTAGGTTAGCTACTCCAGGCCTGATAGAGGGCCTACAAAAGCCTACCAGAGGGAGTCTGGCAGGAGCCTCGTTGCTGCCATTTTGTAATAATCATGGTTTTGTTTAGTGTGTAATGTATCTTTAAGAATAGTACTTGTTAGAAATTATGTGTAGTAACCAATAGGAGAATAACACAGGCTACTTCAGCAGTCAGTGTAGAGTTAGAGTTGGAGTTGAAAGCACACGTGTCGTTGCTGCTATGTTGTAAATAAACTTAATGTTTCCATCCAAGAAGTGTCTGCAGATCAACTCTATTATTAATAGTACAACTTGGCCACCTTACAACAAACTGGCGATGAGGATAAAACAGGATTGAACAGAAGAAATCAAGTTAGGAAGAAATCAGCACTATATCTTGCCCAGTGATTGTAAGTAGAATTGAAGAAGTTATCCTCACTCAAAATGCTACAACTTGGAAGAATTGATCCTTTTGAATCAGCCACAGATGATTGGTCTCAATACATAGAAAGCCTCACGTTCTTTTATCAAGCGAATGAGATTACAGGACAAAAGAATAGGTGAGCGACCCTCTTCTGTACTTGTGGGAGCAAAAGCTATGGTTTGATTTGAAGTTTGATGGCACCCAATCTCCCAGATTCAAAGAGTTTTGATGAATTGGTGGACCTCGTGAAGGGTCACTTTCAACCCAAGCCCTCAGTCATGATGCAGAGGTTCATGTTTGATTCACGAAATAGAGCCCCAGGTGAGACAATTGCTTGCTATTTGGTAAATTTGAAGCAGCTAACAGAACATTGTGAGTTTGGTACGACTCTTAATGACATGCTCAGAGATTGTTTAATGTGTGGTGTGAAAGAGCACTCTATTCAGAAAAGGTTATTGTTGAAGTGAATCTGGATTTCAAGAAGGCGCGAGAAATAGCGCTGGCCATGGAAAGTACAGTAAGAGTTTCAAAAGCAATACATGGTGCACAAAATGGCAACATCCTCTACATTAGGCAGGAAACCTCAGCCGAAAGCGAGACTCTGTCGAGAAGAGGGAAACAGCCCCCACTAGCTGAAGAAAAAAGTAAAATAAATTAGCAGTGAAATCGAAGAATAATTTTAATAGAGGTGGAAACAATCAGTCTTTTAGTGATTGGCAGTTTAAAAAAATCAAATGCTACTATTGTCACAGAAATGGGCATATAATGAGGCAGTGCAAGAAAAGATTCAAGCAGACTTGTGAACAAAAGAAGAAGCCCAATGAAATCTACAATGTGGAAGAGCCTGAAACAACAAATTCTGACATTTACTCATTGTTTAATCTGAAAGTTGGAAAGACAGAACCAATATTTGTCACAACGAAAGTAAATGGCAAACCTGTTAAAATGGAAGTAGGCACAGGAGCTTCCACTACAGTAATTGAGGAACATGCTTACAGATATTTCAATAATGGTGAACATCAGTTAAGCTGGGAGTGATCAGTGGCCAAGTTAAAAGCTTACGCAGGCTTGGCCTAAATAGCCAAGTGGTTATGGTACTGGGTTTGTAACCCCAAGATCAAGAGTTCAAATCTCACAATGGCAAACTACGAAACAATGTAACTTCATCTGAAACAGATGGAAACATGTTTGTACTCGAAAGAGTTAAAAGCTTATACAGGTGAAGACATGCAAATAAAAGGCATAAGCAGAGTAACTGTCCATTATGGCAAAGCTACCAGTGTTAGTATGCACAGGCAGAGGACCAAGCCTTCTAGGGTGAAATTGGCTAAGGGAATGCAACCTTGATTGGCTACTGAGATTCCAGCTGGAAGCATCCCTGTTTTGATAAAGGAGTGTGTAAGGAAACAATAACCTGAACAAATGCAGGCTGTCTTAAGCCAAAACCTGGAAGAACAGCAGAAGAAACTCAAAGAGATCCTGCTTGATGACAGAATTCGAGACGAGGTGAGCAACCTTCACAAGGAAAAAGAAAACCTGTTGAAAGACCTTCACACATTACAAGATTCCCTCAGGTCAAAGTTTGTACCTCTGGAAAAGTATGAAGAGAAACAGAAAGAATTCAGCGCTCCTCTGAATAAACTGAAGAATGAGTTGGCAGAGAAGACATAACAATGCTCAATTTTTCTTGAGGCAGCAAACAAAAACAAAAAAGAAACGTAAGAGCTGAAGAATCAGCTAAATGAAGCCAAAAAGGCTTTGGAAGCTAAAGTTGCAGAACTTCCCAAGAAGCAGACAGATAATGAAATTTTGGGAGACTCAGCCGCTGAGCTCAGACAAGTTGAGCTTGCATCTGAAAGTCTGGCCAATAGTGAAGTCAAAAAGAAGGCTGAGATTAAAGTCTGCGCTAGAAAGAAGACACATAGAAAGAAGATACAGAAATATTAATGGGGCCTTAATTCTGGCAGCATACGAATACACTTTTGTGCATAGGCCTGGCATTCAAATCGCAAATGGCGACGCCCTTAATCATTTGCCTTTACAAGAAAATTATGATCACGTCCAGTTCCACAGGAACTTCCTTTACTGTTAAATCTTTTAGATTCCTTGCTAGTATGTGCTCGACAGATCAGAGACTGGACAAGTCGGGACCCAGTCCTACCTCAAGTACGAGAACAAGTGCTACATGGTTGGTCTCAGGAGCCCGTATCTGAGAAATAAAACCGTACTTCAACAGACGACATGAAATAACCAGCCAGGATGGCATCCTATTGTTGTAATTCCTCCAAAGGGAATGGGGCCACATTTAATTGAACTACACAGTGCCCATCCAGGAATATCCCGAATGAAGACCATAACCCCAGCTATTTATGGTGGCCTGGGATGCATGGCAAAATTAGAGAGTTTAGTAAAGTATTGTGTGCAATGTCAGCAACTACAAAAGTTGCCAGTGACAGTCCCATTACACCCATGGGAGTGGCCAGGTAGGCCCTGGGTACGGTTACACATTGACTACGTTGGACCTTTTCAGGAACAATGTTTCTGCTCATTGTCGATGCCCATTCAAAATGGTTGGACGTATATGAGGTGAAGTCACCAATGTCGGGCACTACAATTGAGAAATTATGCCAGAGTTTTGCCATTCACAGACTATCAGAAGTAGTAATTCCCAATAACGGCACAGCATTTATGAGTGCTGGGTTTCAACAGTTTATCAGCCTCAACGGTATCCATCATGAAAATTGCACCGTACCACCCTTCCTCGAACGGACTGGCCGAAAGGGCGGTTCAAATGTGCAAGGCAGGCATGAAAAAGCCTCCTTGGCAACTAAGCTAGCACACTTTCTTTTTCATTAGAGGACTACCCCTCACACAACAACAGGTGTCACACCTGCAAAGTTATTGTTGAAACACTGTCTCAGGACAAAATTGAGCTTAATAATGCTGAATTTTGGAAGTTGGAAAGGAGTCAGGGAAGCAATAAAACTAGACATGCTGGCATAGTCACAAGAGGAAATTTACCGTGGGAGAACCAGTATACATGAAAAACTTTGGAGATAGACCAAAGTGTTACCGGGTGAAATAAGCGTGGTGACTTGACCTCTATCTTACCATGTGGAGGTGGCAGGCCAGATCATCTGTAATCATGTGGAACATTTAAAGAAGAGAGAGGCAAATCACCAAGATTTGGTTTCACCAGTGATCATGACTGGGTCTGCCTTTCCTATTGAGGATACTCAATCCAGGACTCACATGTCTGATGTTCCATTGAGAGTTGAGGATACAGAACAGCTTGTGCCCACTGAAGCACCTGATGTTCAGGCAACTCCAGAAAAGGAGGTTCCTGACAAAGAATCTGAAGTTGTGGAGCTGCGACGTTCCACACGTACCAGGGAGCCAGCTGAAAGACTGAACTTGTAAATTCCTTACCCAGTGTAAAAATTTTGTTGTCTTGAAAAATGTATACTTGTAAATATAATATGTATAGCTGATTTAAAGGGGGAGGAATGTAGTAATTATGGTTTTGTTCAGTGTGTAATGTACTTCTAAGAATAATACTTGTCAGAAAAGATCACATGATCTATAGTAACCAATAGGAGAGTAGCGAGGGCTACCTCAGCAGTCAGTGTAGAGTTAGAATTGGAGTTGAAAGCACATGTGTAATTGCTGCTGAGTATGTTGTAAATAAACTTAGTGTTTCCACCCAAGGAGTGTCTGCAGATCAGCTCTATCATTAATAGTACAACTCGGCCACCCTACAACACATTTTTTAATTAATAAACTCAAGGCTTGTAAAACAGCACTGAGGCCTATGCAACTGATCTCTCTGTTATTCGTTATATAGAACATTGGCCATTTAAATATTAAAAGGCCACCAAGCTGCTCATAGTGAAGGTAGAATTTTAGGATGAACTTGTGTATCTTGTAACTGTTGCTATTATGATGCATGAATGCTCTAAATAGCATATTTTAGGTCATATTTGCATAATTCACCCGCTCGGAAATGGAAGCCACCATTGTAAGTCACCACAGTTTTCATAGGAAGCTGGACACCATAAAAAATGGCAGGGACTTGGTGGAACAACCTCCTGACGCATTTCCCATCAGCACCTCCAGAAATTTATGGAATGAAGGACAGGAGATTCAGGATCATAAATTAATCTTGGGTTTCTGATAATGCTGGCAAGTCATTTAACTTTCAAATTGTGCATTACTGACTTGTAAAGAACCCTTTCCCACACCACCCCTTTTTTCTGATTTTTTTCTTGAAGGCATTAACTCCTCGCTGGGACGTAATGTAAGCATTAAATCGTGAGGCACGTTGGTTGGCATTTAATGGGGGCCTTGTCCACCAGCTGGAGAGGCGGTAAGAACCCTGCATTACCCACCACATTAAGTGTTCATCAGGTGCTTAACTGGGCAGTGGTGGTCCTTCCCAGGAATCAGGGACCCCAGGGGGCAGAAGACCCACTGACTGAGAACTAATAGTCAATCCGAGGTCACAAGCTCTTCCCTGTTCAACAGTGCCACCAGAGAGATGGTGGCTGCTGTCACTTGAGGCCCATGATCACCTGAAAATCCTTGTAAACCTGTGTTGTATTATTCTGTCTTTCCATTCAGAAATGACATCTAACATTGTCCTGCTCAGCAATAAAATGCCTGCTTTGAAGCTGCAATTTGCATTCCTTTGAAATGGTATGTATGGCCATTACATTCCATGTTTTAAAGAGGCCCTTAAGTGAGCATTATTTGCCCACTTAAGGACCTCAATTAGTGGTGGGGCAGCAAGGCTGTCCATGGGCCTTCCCACCACGGACTTCATCAAGGGCGAGGCAGAAAGGCGACTGGGTGTCCAGCTGCTACCCTTCTGCCCGATTAAATGCTTTCCCTTCCACCAAACTCACTGTAGTGGAGGGCATTAAATTCTGCGCATATAGGGCAGACTATGTCCTCACCCAATAACCACTACCAAGGACAATTACAGCTTGGCAATAAATGCTGGCCTTGCCAGCGACACCTACAATCTCAGAAATGAATAGGAAAAAGGTACACTGATTCAGAAATTGCTGGACAGCAATTTGAAGATTGAAGTTCAATCTATTCTTCCCTGCTGATCCATGGGTGCTCTGATCAATTGTTGCACCTCAAATGATGCTTTCAGCTAAGATCATCTGATTTATTGTAGACAGTGAATGAAACCAGGAATTTCCTAGCTTGCATGCCCCAGGTAATCAGGGCAGAAATTAGTTATGGAGGAAGTGAAACTAATATTCGTTATTAGCAAACCAGTGTCCAATAACATTCATATGTTGTCCTTGTACTGACCTCTTCCCATACCTGCTGCAAGCAACCGCTCTTACTAATTTGCAATATATCTCAATCCAATAAATGTTGATTTCAAGGAGGTTCTTAAAGCTCTTAAAAACATGGAATGCAATGGCTGCACATACACTATTTCAGAGCAATGTAAACTGCAGTTTCAAAGCAGACGTTTCACAATGCTGAGCTGGACAATTTTAGGTGTCATTTCTGAATGCAACACAGGTCTTACAAGGATTTTTAGGAGAAAACTTAATTCAACAGCTTTTAATATTTCTAATCTTGTTTTTATGTGGCTTACATTAAAACCAACATTAACAGAAACCATACATGTGAAAGTGGGATGCATTAAAAACTTGTGCCAGGACGGTCTTAAATTTGCCAACCAGAATGTATTGGACTGAGCTTGTTAATTGAGAGGGAAATGTATTTATTTCATATTTTGCAAGATGTTATTTCTTAAATGAATTAAAAAAAAACACAAATGGACGTTAAATAAATTACAAGATACACACAAACTCTTTGTACAAAATCTGTTTGGGGATAATTTAAGCAACTGTTTTGAAGGACTCTGTCAGTTGGCAGTGAAGAGTTTTAAATTTACTGGCATGAAAACACATAAATTTTGTACCAAGCTGTTAACTGTTAACCACACAGGTTCCACAGTATTGCCTCCTTTTCCATTTTCCACAAGCAATCATTATTATCTTTCTTTCACGCTTGTCATACCAGGATTCCAAATCATTTGATTAGTTTAGGTATTTGTTACATCTTAATCTACTTTAAGAGGCAGATGTGTGCTAGAGACACCATGAACATCATTTGAAAGTACAGTTCAGTTTGAGCTTAATGGGCTCACTTGACACTGTCTTGACAATGCAGCTTTGGCAATAATGTTAGCTCAACATTTGCAGTGCACCAGTGCTAAGCCAGCAGTATAATCTACCTAACTCAGCCCTTCACTGGAGGAAGTGAAAGCAGCACCAAGAGGAGGTCTCATTTCCTTTCGTTTCACACCCAGTAATAGTCCGACTTCTGAAGAGGCAAAATTAAATTGTTTGATTTCAGACTGTGTTTCATACGTTGCAACCTAAAAATTATTGTCAACAATGTGAGTCAATATAATGCCTCCCTCCATGACATTAGATTAATTCCTGTGTTACAAATAGCAGATGGAGGAAAGCTGCGTGTATCCATTTAGTGTTGTCTACTTTCTGCACCAGCATGAATTTTTGCCCTTGTGACAACGAAAAAAATATTAATAGAACTCACATATTAAGCACAAATGTATTCCTACATCATTAACCCTATATGAGGCTGAATAGCAAAAGAACCCGAGGCAACATGAGGACATTTTCTTTACACCGTGAGAGATTAGGATCTGGAATGCACTGCCTGAGAGTAGGTGGCTGCAGATTCAATCAAGGCATTCAAGAGAGAATTATACAGTTAACCGAAGAGAAAAATCTTTCAGGGCTATGGGATAAAGGCCAGGGTGTAGGACTAGCTGGGTTGGTCTTGCAGAAAGCCAGCATGGAGATGATAGGATGAATGGCCTTTATCTGTGCTCTAATCATTCTACGATTCTATATGATAAAAGCATGGTTTTAAAAAACCAAAAGCCTTGCCCTAGAATTTCATTTCTTTCTTTGTTCATGGTATATATACAGCACTGGCAAAGCCAGCATTTATTGCCCTTGCTACCTGTCCTTGAGAAGGTGGTAGGGAGTACCTTCCTGAGCTGCTGCAGTCCTTGTAGTGTAGACACACCCACAGTGCTGTTCAGGAGGAAGTTCCAGGATTTTGACCCTGTGGAAGTGTAGGAAATAAGATATAGTTCCAATATAGGATGGTGTGTGACTTAGAAGGGAACTTCCAGGTGGTGGTGTTCCCATGCATCTCCAGGTGGTAAAAGTTGTGGGTTTGGAAGGTACTGTGGAAGTTGGCTCGTTTGTATGATGCGCTACTGTCACTTGGTGGTGGAGGCAGTGAATGTTAAAGTGGTTGATGGGGTGCCAATCAAGCCAGCTGCTTTGACTTGGATCGCTTTGAACTACATCTTTTCCTGAATCAGTTCAGTTTTAAAATGAGGCAGGTAATATTCTTTGGCAACAAAATGAGGTGCTTTTTGGCCCCCTCTGTGACTTGCGCCCTAAGTAACCTCCTTTAAATAAATTATAACGAGGGCTCAAGGTGTTGCAGGTTTTCTCACAAATCACTTGAGTTAAGTTAGCCTGCGAGTGATATGGCGGAGCTGCAACAGGTGAAAGCAACGTTTTTCCGGGAGCAATTTCTGTAGCTGGAAATGACTTTTGCAGCAATACATTTTGGCGTTCCACATACACGGATCTAGCCTCTCACTGCTTCAGTGACACCACGAGGAGTTTTCACACCCCTGAGGACTGGTTTCCCAAACTGCATGGCCAAGCCCTTATCTGCCGCAATTAAGAAGGAACAACACAGCGTTGAGCAAAAGACAGTCAGCTGACAGTTAAGAAACATGGGCCTCATCTGTTTCTACCCTCCCTCCATTGAATGCAGGTCTTATGAGGCATGTGTATAAGAAAAGTGTGCTTCATCAGGATAGAAAAGCTTTGCCACCTACTGCATTTGGACTTGTAGCCAGTATCAACTGTCTGCACTGCTCTCTTACTGGCTATGAGGGTGACAACTGCACTTCAGCCTTTATGGCACAGGCTGATTTCAGCTCGCCACTGACCTCAAAGTTAGCTTCGCTGAGTGATCTAGCAATCTCTATGGCAAGAACTACAACTCTAGCTCAGTGCAGTGTTATTATACCTGATTGCAGCATTCTTTATTGGACATTCCCAACGTGGAGCTGTAGTGATCTCATGCAGCTGCCCAAGCAGCCAATCATGTCAAAGGATTTTCATAGGATACCCAACTAGGAAACAAAAATCAGTAAAATAAAATCGCTTTTAGAAAAATTACATGGAGCAAATTAGAGATTGGAACATGTGGCCTAGCAAACCACTCAGTTGTAACAAACTGCGACAAAATCACAAAAAAAGGAATGAAACCGGATGGACCACCCGGCATCAACCTAGGCACCGGAAACAACAACGGCAATCTCAGCCCCGTCGACCCTGCAAAGCACTCCTTACTAACATCTGGGGGCTAGTGCCAAAATTCGGAGAGCTGTCTTACACTCTGGTCAGGCATCAGCCTGATATAGTCATCCTCATGGAATAATACCCTATAGATCATGTCCCATACACCACCATCACCATCCCTGGGTATACCCTGTCCCACCGGCAGGGCAGATCCAGCAGAGGTGGTGACACAGTGATATACAGTCGGGAGGGAGTTGCCCTGGGAGTCCTCAACATCAGCTCCGGACTCCATGAAGTCTCATGGCATTAGGTCAAACATGGGCAAGGAAACCTCCTGCTGATTACTACATACTACCCTCCCTCAGCTGATGAATCAGTGCTCCTCCATGTTGAACACCAATTCGAGGAAGCACTGAGGGTGGCAAGGGCGCAGGATGTACTCTGGGTGGGGGACTTCAATGTCCATCGCTAAGAGTGGCTCGGTAGTGCCACTACTGATTGAGCTGGTTTGAGTCCGAAATGACATAACTGCTAGACTGGATCTGTGGCAGGTGGTAAGGGAACCAACAAGGGGGAAAAACATACTTGACCTCATCTTCACCAACCTGCCTGTTGCAGAAGCATCTGTCCATGACAGTATCGGTAGGAGTGACCACATTTTGTAGGAGTCATTATGGAGACAAATTCACACTTTCACATTGAGGATACCCTCCATCGTGTTGTATGGCACTACCACCATGCTAAATGGGATAGATTTTGAACAGGTCTAGCAACTCAAGACTGGGTATCCATGAGACGCTGTGGGCCATCAGAGGCATTAGAATTGTACTCGAACACAATCTGTAACCTCATGGCCTGGCATATCCCCCACACTAGAATTGTCATCAAGTCAGGGGTTCAACCCTGGTTCAATGAAGAGTGCTGGAGGACATGCCAGGAGCAGCACCAGGCATACCTAAAATTGGTGAAGCTATAACACAGGACTATTTGCATGCCAAATGGCATAAGCAGCAAATGATAGACAGAGGTAAGCGATTTCACAACCAACGAACAGATCACATCTAAGCTCTGCAGTCCTGCCACATCCAGCCGTGAATGGTGGTGATGATGGTGGACAATTAAACAATGCACTGGGGAGGAGGAGGCTCCACAAATATCCCCACCTTCAATGATGGAGGAGGCCAGCAGATCAGTACAAAAGAGAAGGCTGAAGCATTTACTACATACTTCAGTCAGAAAGGCCGAGTGGATGATCCATTTCGGCCTCCTCTGGAGATTCCCAGCATCACAGGTGCCAGTCTTCAGTCAAGTCGATTCACTCCACATGATATCAAGAAATGGCTGAAGGCGCTGGATACTGCAATGGCTATGGGGTCTAACAATATTCTGGCAATAGTACTGAAGACTTGTGCTCCAGAACTTGCTGTGCCCCTAGCCAAGCTGTTCCAGTACAGCTATAACACTGGCATCTACCCGGCTATGTGGAAAATTGCCCAGGTATTTCCTGTACACAAAAAGCAGGACAAATCCAACCCGGCCAATTACCACCCCATGAGTCTACTCTCGATCATCAGTAAAGTATTGGAAGGGGTCATCAACAGTGCTATCAAGCAGCACTCGCTTAGCAGCAACCTGCTCACTGATGCCCAGTTTGGTTTCCGCCAGGGACACCCAGCTCCTGATCTAATTACAGGCTTGGATCAAACATGAACAAAAGAGCTGAACTCCCGAGGTGAGGTGAGAGTGACTGCCCTTGACATCAAGGCCACATTTGACTGAGTGTGGCATTAAAGAACCCCAGCAAAACTGGAGTCAATGGGAATCATACCTAGCACAAAGGAAGATAGTCATGGTTATTGGAGGTCAGTCATCTCAGCTCCAGGACATCACCTCAGGAGTTCCTCAGGGTTGTGTACTTGGTCCAACCATCTTCAGCTGCTTCATTAATGACCTTCCTTCCATTATATGGTCAGAAGTGGGGCTGTTCGCTGTGATTGCATGATGTTCAGCACCATTCGCGACTCCTCAGATACTAAAGCAGTCCATGTCCAAATGCAGCAAGATCTTGACAATATCCAGGCTTGGGCTGACAAGTGGCAAGTAACATTCACGCCACACAAGAGTCAGGCAATGATCACCTCCAACAAGAGAGAATCCATCCATTGCCCCTTGATCTTCAATGGCATTACCATCACTGAATCCCCCACTATCAACATCCTGGGGGTTACCATTGATCAGAAACTGAACTGGACCAGCCATATAAATAAAGCGACTACAAGAGCAGGTCAGAGGCTAGGAATCATGAGACGAGTAACACACATCCTGACTCCCCAAATCCTGCCCACCATCTAGAAGTCACAAGTCACACACTGACCTGGATGAGTGCAGCTCCCACAACACTGAAGATGCTTGACACCATCCTAGACAAGGCAGCCCACTTGATTGGCATCACATCCACAAACGTTCACTCCTTCCACCACCGACGCACAGTAGCAGTAGTATGTACCATCTACAAGATGCACTTCAAGACTCCTGAGACAGCACCTTCCAAACCCACGACCACTACCATCTAGAAGGACAAGGGCAGCAGATAGATGGGAACACCACCTGGAAGTTCCCCTCTAAGTCACTCACCATCCTGACTTAGAAATATATCACCTTTCCTTCACTGTCGCTGGGTCAAAATCCTGGAACTCCCTAACAGCACTGTGGGTCTACCTACACCACATGGATGCAGTGGTTCAAGAAGGCAGCTCACCGCCACCTTCACAAAGGCAACTAGGGATGAGCAAAACAATGCTGGCCCAGCCACCGAAGCCCACATTCCATGAATCAATAAAAAAAATATATAAATATATATATATGGGGAGGAGGTAGAAGCTAAAATATTCTGAAAAAACTGTTTAATTTATTTAAAAAATTTGGATTCAAAGATTTACGAATTAATCATTTAATAGAATTCTACAAATATAAAATGATCTTTTCAGGGCTAGTTCCATTGCTCATCAACTTATATTAATCATGTCACTGTTAAAAACCACCTCATCGAACAAGTTGCAACTTTTTATGGGCTTGTTAGAATGATTCGTGAGTGGGAAAGTTGAATTTCAATGATTGTTGGCTCTGCAGAAGTGAGGGGTGGGGGTGCACAGCCCATCCTGCGGTGGAGCACTGGGTGAGAACTGGGCAACATCTTCAGGATTTCTGCGCTATATCCCCACATGCCCAATGTCCTGAAGTTGTGTTCTGTTTTGGAGGAGTAATTATGGCAAATGCTGCAGTTCACTGTCAACACCCTCCTCAAAACCTGGGCCATTATATCCACTTCTGAAAAATAAAAGGACAAAACTAAAGGCTCTGTATCTAAACGCAAGTAGAATTTGAAACAAAACAGATGAGCTGATAGCACAAATAGAAATAAATAAGTACAATCTGATGGCCATTACAGAGGCATGGCTACAGGCTGACATAGATTGGGATCTGAATATTGAAGGGTACGTGACATTTAAGAAAGACAGGAAGTTAGGAAAAGGTGGAGGAGTGGCTCTGTTAATCAATGATGGTATTAGCATGTTAGAGAAGGATGGCCTAAATTCAGGAAACCCGGATGTAGAAGCAGTTTGGGTTGAGATGAGGAATGAAAAAGGCAAGAATTCACTTGTGGAAGTGGTATATAGACCCCCTAATTGTAACTACATGGTAGGACAGAGTATAAAAGAAGAGACAAAGGAAGCTTGCCAGAAAGGTACAGCAATAATCATGGGGGATTATAATCTACAAATAGATGGAAAAATCAGATGGGCAAAGGTAGAGTAATTCTAGGGGTTCATAGAATATTTTTGGGATAGTTTCTTAGAAAAGCATGAACTGGAGCCAACCAGAGAGCAGGCTATACTAGTCCTAGTGTTGAGCACTGAGGTAGGATTAATTGATAGCCTCATAGCGTAGCAGCAATCATAATATGATTGAATTTTACATTCATTTTGAGAGAGAAACAAGTGTGTCTATAACTTGCATTTTCAATTTAAATAGAGCAATTATGAGGGCATGAAAGCAGAGCTGGCTAAAGTGAACTGGCAAATGAGGTTAAGGGATATGTCAATAGAAGTTCAGTAGCAGACATTTAAAGGGATATTTCAAAATACACTGAATAGATAATAGGAAAGAAAAATTCCAAGGGGAGGGCCCACCATCAGTAGCTAACTAAAAAAACGTTAAAGACAGTAACAAACTTAAAGAAAAAGCATATAACACAAAGATGGGCAGCAGGTCAGAAGATTGGAAAGAATATAAAGAACAGCAAAGAATGACAGAAAGATTAATAAGGAGGGAAACATTAGAGAGAAAACTAACTGGTAATATAAAGATGGATAGTAAGAGTTTCTATATTAAACAAGAAAAGAGCTAACAAAATAAGCATTGGTCCTTTAGAAAATGCATTTGGAGAACTGATAGTGGAAAGTAGGGAGATGGTGGATGATTTAAACAGATACTTTGCTTTGGTCTTCACTATAGAGGACACAAGTAATATCCCGGAAATATCTGTAAATAAGGAAATGGAAGGGAGGGAGGAACTCGTGAAAATTACAATCACCAGGGAAATGGTATTAGGCAAATTGTTGTGGCTGTGAGCTGACAAATCCCCAGGTTCAGATGGACTTCACTCTAAGGTCTTGAAAGAAGTGGCTAGTGAGATAGTTGATGCATTCATTTAATTTTCCAAAATTCCCTAGATTCGGAGAAGGTTCCATTAGATTGGAAAGTAGCAAATGTAACTCCTTTATTAAAAAAGGTAAGGAGACAGAAAGCTAGAAACTACAGGCCAATTAGCCTAACATCTGCCATAGGGAAAATGTTGGAAGCTGTTATTAAAGATGTTATAGCAGTGAAAAATTCCAGGCAATCAGGCAGAACCAACATGGTTTTGTGAAAGGGAAATTATTTTTAACAATTTATTGGAGTTCTTTGAATGAGTCACATGTGCTATGGATAAAGGGGAACTGCTGGATGTGCTATACTTAGATTTCTAGAAGGCATTTGATGAAGTGCCACATCAAAGGTTATTGCAGAAAATAAAAGCTTATGATGTAGGAGGTAACATATTGGCATATACAGAAGATTGGCTAGCTAACAGGAAACAGAGAGCTGGCATAAATGGGTCTTTTTCAGGCTGACAAGGCGTAATGAGAGGTGTGCCACAGGGATCAGTGCTGGGACCTCAACTGTTTCTAATTTATATAAATGACTTGGGTGTAGGGATGGATGGGATGGTTGCCAAATTTGCTAATGCAACATAGATAGGTAGGAAAGTAATTTGTGAAATGGACATAAGAGGCTACAAAAAGATACAGATAGGCTAAGTGAGTGGGCAAAGATTGGGCAGATGAAGTATAATGTGGGAAAATATGAAATTGCCATTTTGGCAGGAAGAATAAAAAAGAAGCATGTTATCTAACTGGTGAGAAATTGCAGAGATCTGTGATTCGGAGTGATCTGGGTGTCCTAAATCATGAATCACAAAAGGTTCATATTGCAGGTACAACAGTAATTAGGAAAGCTAATAGAATGTTAGCATTTATTGTGAGGGGAATTGATTACAAAAGTAGGGAGGTTATGTTTCAGTTGTACAGGGCATCGGTGAGACCACATTTGGAGTATTGTGTACAGTACTGGTCTCCTTATTTAAAGAAAGATCTAAGATAGAAGTAGTTCAGAGAAGGTTTACTAGACTAATACCAAGAATGGGCAGGTTGTCTTATGAGGGAAGGTTGGACATGTTAGGCTTGTATCCACTGGAATTTAGATGAGTAAGAGGTGACTTAACTGAAACCTTTAAGATCCTGAGGGGTCTTGACAGGGTGGATATGGAAAGAATGTTTCCTCTTGTGGGAGAATCTAGCACTAAGGGGTTACTGTCTAATTATAAGGGGTCACTAATTTAAGACAAAGTTGAGGAGAATTTTTTTCTCTCAGAGGGTTGTGAGTCTTTGGAACTCTTTCTGAAAAGAAGGTGGAAGCAGGATCTTTGAATATTTTTAAGACAGAGCTAGATAGATTTTTGATTAACAGGGGGTAAAAGATTATTGGGAAAGATTATTGGGGGTAGGTAGGAATGTGGGATCGAGGTTACGTTTAGATCAGCCATGATCTTATTGAATGGCGGAGCAGACTTGAGGGGCTGAGTGGCCTACTCCTGATCCTAATTCGTATGTGTGTTCATATGTAAATAAAATGTTTTTTCAAAAAACAGTATCCCTATCAATGATTTTCCCTGAATACCAGTTCAAACTGGGCCATTCACATCTAAACTGTCAATTTCCAATTCCAAGTTGTCAGTTCCTTCCTTGAAATGTTCGAGAAGGCCAATGGCTGGAGTGCAATGGATGTCAGTCAAATGGATTTTACGAAAATGTTTGAGAAGATACCACATAAAGGGCCGGTTAGCAAAATAGTAGCTCATGGATTGGAGGGTCAGTGTCAGTGAAGGTCCTTGAGAGGTTGTAGAGGAGATTCTCAAGAATGGTTCATGGCTTGGGGTATTTTATCTACAAGGTTAGGTTGGAGAAGATGGGGTTTGTTCTCCTTCGATCAAAGGAGATTGAGGGTAGGTTTGATGGATGTGTGCAAGATTGTGACAGGTTTGGATAAGGCATTCAAGGTGAACCTGTTCCCATTAGTTGATGGTGCAAGAACTAGGGAAGACAGATGTAAGGTTTTGGGCAAGAGATACGGGAGGATGTGATGAAGAACTTTTTTATGCAGTGAGTGGCAATGACCTGGAACTCACTGCCTTTGAAGGTGACAAAAGCAGAGATGATCAATGATTTTGAAAGGTAATTGGATGGGCGTTTGAAGGAAATAAACATAGAGGGCCAAGGGATTTGAGTAGGACAATGGGTCTGACTGATTTGCTCTATAGAGAGTTGGCTTGGACTCAATGAGAGAATAGATTCCTTCTTTGCCATCAGTGACTCAATGGGCAGAATTTTTCACTCAGTGGGTGGGCATACGCCTGACCCGCTCGAGTGTGAAATAAAGCGCATTGATGTCGGCTCAGCGTCCTGACATCAACGCGCACTCTCGTGATATTTGGCTCAGCAGGCGCGCGAGGGAGATGGAGGCGTGGCCACCATTAATTAAGTGGCCAGTTAAGGCCCTTGACACACCAATTGTCTCCAAGTTTATGTAGCCTGTGCAATTTTTCGGTCGTTACATGGGCAAAACGGGCAGACAGGCAAACCACAATTTGCAAAAGCTCATCCACGGGTGGGATAAGAAGAGTCAGCAGCATTGTCAATGTGAGCAGTGAGGAGTTTTGGAGATCGTGTGCTGCTGGTTGCTTATGTGGACTGGACAGCTTCATCTCACTTCACTTCATTCTCATCATATCTTGGCTTCATTTCAGGACTCATTGTTGTCTTCCAGGCCACCGGAGCATTCAGACTGTGTGCGCTCTTCCAGGCATCAGGCTGCTGGTAATGGGGACTGTGTTCTCTGCTGGAGGCATCTCCTCTGAGGAGAAAAGGGGGGGCAGAAGGGAGAGGTGGCCAGGTGTCCCAGTGCAGCTTCCAGGCGAGCAACCTGTAGGAGGAGATGCGCAGGCACAAGGGGCGCAGGGCCAGGTGGAAGTCTGAGATGAAAGGAGCCCCAGAAGATGCCACTATGCTGCTGCCAGGGTTTACAGGCGACGATGCAGCTACCTCAGTATGTCCAAGGTGCAATGCTGAAGGAGGCTCCGTCTCTTAAGGGAGACAGTGACCTCCATTTATCAGGGGATTGGTCCTGAGATCAGCTCTGACTGTGTGGGTGGACAGCCCATGCCAACGGCTCTGAAGGCCACAGTGGCCCTCAACTTCTATGCCTCCGGCTCTTTCCAGGACTCAGTGGGGGAACTGTGTGGAGTCTCCCAATCAGCTGTCCACAGTTGTGTCAAACTTGTGACAGAAGCTCTGTTCAGACATGCATTGACTTTCATTCATTTTCACATGGACGAGGCCAGCCTGACAGCCAGAGGCTTCGCTGCGATTGCTGGGATGCTCTGCATCCAGGGTGCAATAGACTGTACACATATGGCCATCAAGGCGCCGGTGGATGAGCTGGGTGCCTTCATCAACAGGAAGAGATTCCACTCCATGAATGTGCAGATAGTGGCATGATCACAAGATGCAGATTCTGCAAGTCTGTGCAAGGTATGCAGGCAGCTGCCATGATGCTTACACCCTGAGACATCCTCAGTTGCCATGGATCTTCAGTGCTCCAGCCCAGCTGGATGGATAGCTGCTGGGTGACAAGGTCTATCCCCTGAAAAGGTGGCTCATGACGCCTCCCCGCCACCCAAGAGCAGAGGCAGAGAAGTATTACAATATGAGTCATGCCTTCACACGGGCGGTGATAGAGAGAACCATTGGTCTTCTAAAAATGCGCTTCCGATGCCTGGACTCCTCAGGGGGCGCACTGCAATACCCCCCAGAGTGGGTGTCACTGATATTGGTTGCATGCTGCGCTTTGCACAGTCTGGCACTGGCAAGGGGGGACCCAGTGGAGGAAGAAGATGTTGATGTAGCTGCACAGGTCACAGAGGATGAGCCTAGTAGCGAGTCCGAGGACAAGCACGGTGAGGAGAACGCTGAGGGCATGGATGCTGACCTGGGTAACCTCCAGGGAGACAGAGACACCTGGGACACTCCTTCAGCTAGCCTACCAAATAAGAACTACCACCACATGCCAGAGCTGCAGGCTCCTTGCTCTATCCCTGGGTGACCATTTCCTTGGCCGCCAACATACACTCTGTGGGTGTGAAATAAAGTTTCAGGAGACACAAGTCCATCATTACATAATGGCCTACAGAACAAGTGAACACACAGAGGCCAATAGCACAAAATAAAACCTCATTTAATTTTGCATGTGACACATTGCTGAACTAAACATTAACCGGTTTATCACACCATTAAAAAAGTTAAAGCAAAACAGGGAAACAAAATATCATCCACAACAAGCCCATCTTGTGCTTAAGTTGCTTTACATTTACGTTTGTGGGTGTTACGTCCAGTTGCTCCCCCCTCACTGGCAGTGACATCGGAGACAGCCTGATGTCTCTGCTTTCTCGTTGGGCCTTGATGACTTTGGCGGTCACCCTCTTGTCCGTGGAACCTGTGATGGCTCCGCCTGGGAGGGAGTGTCCAATGCCACAGCTGGCATCTCCCCAGTCATCGGAACCTCATCAGGTGCCACGGCCACTTGCAGAGGGGCGGAGGAGCTGCTGCCATCATCTGGAGCGCCCTGAGAGGAACCCACCGAGATGGTTTGTGCATCAACGTGAGGTCGCCTTGGACGTCCCTGCTCACCATTGATGGACTGACACCTAGCTGGGATTCTGGGTATCCAATCCATCTCCCACACGGACACTGACCATCTGAGGTCATTGCCAGTGTGAGGGCTTGCAGGTCCGATTGCATCCCCAAGAACCCCTGATTGTGTCCCTGGAGAAGCCTGTCCATGAGAATCGCTACTCTCTCCATGGAGGAGGCATTGCTCTCGGCCATGAGGGTCAACACAGTGGTCATGCTCCACGTGGACTCCTCCCAAACAGAGACCATGGCAAGCATTCTCTCATGTATCTCCGCCAGATCCTCCCGCACACTCTGCTGGACTTTCAGCATCTGTTGCTTAATGGACGGCTCCAGAGGCCCATCATCAGCCATCGACTGAGCATTGCCCTGGTCTACAGCAGTCCTCCAACTGTCGGTGCCCTGGGCACTCTCTGCCTCTGCCTGCACCTCAAGTGAGCATGAAGTGCCCTCACCAATGTACACTGATACTAGATGACGATCTTATGCTGGTATCTGTGCTGGTGCCTGCTCGACAGAGAGGGTGTGACACAGGTGCGTGGGGAGCATGGTGGTCCTCTGGGGTCAGGAGTGGGCCTTCACGGTCCTCAGTGCGAACATCTGCTTGTGAACCTAAATAGTAGAAGAACGACATGTCATTATTTTAAGTCAACACACTGTCACTGTGCATGCCAGGCACCCTGGTGAGACAACGGAGATCTGCATCATGGTGCCCTTGGCTTTTGATTATCAATGGGGACTTCAGGTTCGAGGCTCACATCAATATAGAGGCTACAATAGAATGTTTGCAATACCTGATATTCTCACCCCTGTGCACTGCACTCATACCTTCATCTGACACTCCAACCTCACCATAGCCGGTTAACTGAGGTGCATGCTGTCTCTCGAGCTCCAGGGCCTCCTGCTCATAGCATGTGAGGATGAGGAGGTTTGGGGGCCCTCTGCCAGCCTGTGGCCTCTCAATATTATTATGGGATGTCTTATCCTGAAAGTATAGAGGAGCATTGATTATTCCACCCTGTACTTGCATATCCATTGCAGACTGGCCAACCCCACCTGAGGAACACCTCGCAGGGCACATCCGATTCGTGACCTCGAGCCGCAAGACACTCAGTCCATGCAGCCAGGGCTCACCCCCTTGGCCAACTCCGGTGTCATTGACAGTTGCCACTCACACTCTAACACATCTGAGTTCTACAGGAGTATGGCCAGCTATTGGCTGCTCTCCACGCTGACCCATGCCAACATGGTACTCACCCTTCCCGATCGCAGCAGATCATTGAAGCACTTCTGACACTGCAGCCATGTGCGTCTCACCAAGGCGCGGCTGCTCACCCAGGATGCCGCCCCCTCCCAGGCCTTCATGGTGAGGTGCGGTGGCCTCCTCCTCCTGTCTCTGGAGTCCCTTCTGGCAGCCACCTCCTCCAGGGGGGCTGCGAGGCACTCGTCGGAGAAACGCGGGGCCGAATGCCCTGCTGATCTCCCCTCCCGCCTGCCGTGTCCAACCGCACCGGAATCCATAGAGACGTACAGGAGACGTCCTTCCATGGCAGCCTTCCAGGGGCCGCTTTTGAATCAGCCGCCGGGGTCGCCATTGGACCCGGCACACATCATGTCCCCTCCCCCTCCCCCCCGGTCACCCCTTCTCGGAGCATCCCCAGCTACCTTTCACTCTGGGCAGGCCTTAATTGGCTCACCAGTGTGAAATCGCCTTCCGGATCCAATCGTGGATAGTGGTCAGCCTCCCAACTGCCCCCGCTCTGCCCTGCCTGCCCCCGCCGATCCTGTCCGCCAAGGGTAAAATTCTGCCCTATGAAAGAAATTTAATGTGACTTCAGCCCACATGCAGGAGAACTGGTGGGAAACTTGAGTCAACTCTCCGAGTGGTGTCCGACACCATTTAAGTGCAATAAGGCACGTAAGTGCAACGTTGGGTCTCCCACAGAATTAAGTCCCCAGTAGGGCGGAAATCTCCAGGAGCTGCCTGAATACCAGAGGCTGGCAGGTATCTATTACAGGCAGAGCCACCAGAAGCATTGGCTGCTGCCAGTAATGCTCTGGGGCCTTCGCCAGGGATCGTCGCTGGCGACCCGGAGACAGGTGAGTGTGGATGGTTTGGGAGTCACGGGTAAGGGGCTGCCAGAGAGTGGTCGGATGCAAGTCCAAGGGAGTGGCTTAGAGTGGGCATCTGCCTTTTCCTGTGCTGGTCCTTTGATCAGGCTCTAAGTGCCCTTGAAAATAAAAACCCCCTCAGGAGACTGAGGGAAACCCCCAACAGGGTTTGCTGGGCTGCCTTCAGGAGACGCAGGAGACTTGCACAAATTAGGGTGAATCCCTGAGCCACCATTAAATCTCAGTGGATACAAGGATAACATCCTTTTGTGGCTCAGTAATGAGCTTAATTAGCCAATGGGCACATTCCCTGCATTGTCTCATTCCCACTGCTGACGGAATGGGGGTCAGTTTTCCTGCTAGCAGAAGTGGGTCTCAGAGCCTCCCATCTAGTACGCTCCGGTGAGTTCCATTAAGTGGTGGCCTACGCTCTATGTGTAATATAGAAGACCTTCTAGCATACATTAACAATATCAGAGCAGCTGTTTTGTGTTACCCGGTGTGCCTCCTTTAGCATTGAAAATGCCGAACACAGTGCAACTCACAGAAGCAATAAGTACCACGAGTGCTTATAGTGAATTTTCAATGAATGAGTTGACAGAATTTAATATAATCTATATAATACATGTAAAAGAACCAATACCATGAAACATAAATGACCACTGTTATCCCAAGGTTACTGACAATACAGAATTATAGAACAATGTTCTTATTCAGTTTGCAGTTTTGTACATAGCCCTGTTCCAGCATCCCTAACCGATCCTGCACCGTAATCATTAGTTTTCTGTAATATCTAGATTGTTCATTTTTTTAATTCTCTGAATTCTGTTGCCTCAGTACTTTCCCTGCTATTTACCTACCTCTCTCCTATCCTTTATGCCATCAAGGAGAATCTGGTGGATAATCTCCCCACACAAGAAAATTTCATTTTTTCACATCCGGGAGCTCTTCACAACAGCTGGTGCCATTAACATGAAGATGCAGGCATCTTATACATCAGACGGTGCTGTTATAGGAACTTGCAACTAAGCCACTTGTCATCTGCTTCAGTGCAGCAATTCACCTTGCTACAAACAGCGACTGCTATCACATATAAAAAAAATCAGTGTCTCCTGAAGTCAATACTGATCGTAGATGATGCTACACAGACTTGTGTTATTAGTAGAGTCAGTTAGAGCTTGGCCCCAATTTATTGGTAGAAATGATATTGAAAATTGCTGACTAACTTACATTTCACTGTTACACCTCTAATCATTGCACTAACAGTTTCCTAATCAGGTTAGTATTATGCAATGCCACTGCTGATTGCAGGTCAGAAGCTTTGAATCGGTATTTTGCGTCCTTCTTTTATAATATGACAAAATAAATGTGATTGCCGGTTTTAAACCCACAACTACTCATGATAAAGAATATATTGAGCCTTTATCTCTGCAAACCTGAGGAATTATTTGGTAGGCTTCCAATACTGGGATTATTTCAATGTAATGCAAGAAATACTGACAATAATATTGTCAAAAATCTTGTACCTCTTTCTGTTGAAGTATTAACAAAGAAGATGGAAATATTTCAATAAAAATTGATAAATTTGAATAAAACTTTAACATTAGAGATTAATGCTGTATAATTTGCATATGTTGCATTTCAATTTGATTAGTATATAAATCATGATTTAATATAAATAGTCTCATCTACATTGAGAAGAATTCACAGAGTAAATGGTGATCATTAACAATTGCAATGAAGGGATGGAACAGATGAAAGGTGTGATTGGTTCTAATCCAATTTGAATAGAAAATTTAAGTCCTCCATTTATGAATACAGGTTTGGTGCCAAAATACGAAATATTGAGAAAAAAAGGTGCTAGACCTGCAACTGAGGCATGTAGGATCTTTACTTTGCAATGATGTTTACTAGATTTATTCTTACCCAGTTTTGGGTGTGGATTTTATACACTTGATACTAAATGGTCAATGCTGTGTCAAAGTACATTTGTATGATTTTAATTATTACTACAGCAGAAACGAACTGATGGTAAATTTTGCTGTCCAATCAAAGGCAAGCTCACATCGTGTGATTATTGATTGCTTGATCTTTGTGAGTGAATCCAGCAATGCTACAAAATAATGGATAAAAAGTGAATGCAAAATGAACCTTGGGGAGGCTGGATCATTCTTAAAAGTATGAATGCATACAGATGATAACAAAACTATTAGGATTCAGGCCAAAGAAGGAGAGAAGAAGAGAGCAGCTCTGGTGAACCTGAAGATTCTATTGAGCCTGTCATTTTAAAGACAACCACACATTTCAAACTTGTCATCAGTCACTATAAGGAAAATTACACATTGTCAGTTAAAGCTAAGTACTTCAGTTCCTATCTATCTCAAACATTTCTTCATATACCCAATACAGTGCTCCTCCATAACCCTTATAAAAATGTGTTCAGATTTTATTTTCATTTGTGAGTGCAGCAAGCATTGACAGTTGCACGCCGCTAGTTGCCATTTGTAATCCTTGTGGAAAAGGTTGAAATGTTTAAGGTTTCTGAAACTGCCCTTATGATATTTAATGAAGCAAAGCCCAGCACCCCGCCAGCTGAGACTGCTTCATGAATCTCCCTAGAAAAAGTGAGCAAAGGTTCACTTTTGCCACCTGTAAGGGGGAAAAAATACATCAGGAGACATGTTTGTAAATTGAGTGAGTCCAGTATTGCTCTTTCCTTAATCGCCATCGCTCCCATAACCTTCTGCTGTGGTTTTCAGCCAGAATTGGCTTTTTAAAAGCTGAATTCTCACATTGATGCACCAGAGCATTATACTTCCATTTTACATATCACCACCCCATTGGATATGAAAATGAGCTGTTCCAGGAAAATCTGATGTAACTACCTTGCCAGATCATCACTGGGCACATCTCTTTTTCCATTGGTGTGTAAATCAGGGCACATACCACAACAGTGTTCATTGGCCATGCATCAATATCAAAGTCTTAATCTTGCACAGTTTGTGTGAAATAAGTGCACAGTCTCCTTTATTATAATTAGCTCATCAGTACAAATAAGCTATCTCACTTACTTTTCAAGAAGGCTTTGTGGCACAGCAGGTAGTGCCCCTGCTTCTGAATCAGATGCTCTGGGTTCAAGTCCCACCCCAGGGTACTTGATACCAAGGCAGGGGTGTTTGCAATGTAGTCCGCCAGGTTGATATCAACCTGCAAACCCTTCCAACACATGTCAATGGCAGGTGATAAGAGCAGGAGGGATACCTGGTCAGCAATCGGATGGAAAGGAACTTGGAGCTTCTACCATTGCTCCAGGCTGCACCATGCACCTAAAGCAACTTGCCACAGTAACTTGGACTCCCTGAATGATCTGTAACATATCACCATTTGTTTCTGCTTCTTTAGCACTTGCCCCAGATACAACCTGAGTGCCTGTAGCATGAGAAGTGGTGGGCAGTTTCTGTGCTAAGAAGGCCCATTAAACTCAGGTGGCTTTATTCTCATGGAAGATTGCTTCAAAGAGGGAGCTGCTGCTGGATACTTTGGTGAGGCCCCTGCCTCAGCAGCTTGGTGCCACCTCCTGCTTGGTTCTCTAAGCTGCAGGCTGAATTCCTGCCATGTTCTTCTGTCCTGAGAAATGGTAGCATTGTGCTGTGGATATTGATGTGAGGTAATTTATAGAAATTCTAGTATTTCTAGATGGAACTACCTTTCCATGTACCTAAATACTTTCAGCACCACTGACTTGCAGGCAGGCCCCAAAATTACACCATGAGATTCGAGCGCTCAAACACTTAGCAAATTAATTCAAAATTCCTCTTTTTCTGCTGTTTTGGTGCAAGTGTTAACCTGTTTATTTTCAGGGGATGAATACCTCGGTTTATACAGCAAAAAAAAGGAGCTCTGCACAAGTTTAAGTTTAAGCATTAATATCCCACAGTGTAATTTTAAGGCCCTAGTCTGTTTCACATCTGACAGATGCTTTCATGTTGCATTGTTGAACCTAAGAAATTTGGGGCAGAATCCTCCGGTTCCGCCAACAGTGGGAATCTTGGTGAGTGGGGAGAGGGGTGGGGGGCACTTAACTTGATGTGAGACCAAAAATCAGTTTCCCGACAGTTGGATGAACTTTAGCAATTAAGTCTTTGAGGCTTCAAAGGCAGGTTAAAGTTGGGTCGAGCTTCTCGACGACCAATGTCAGGAAGCCCTTTTACATTTATTAGCAAGTCATACACGCTCATTAAAAGGCCACCTCTTCGGGATTAAGTTCCCCCTCCAAATTAAGTTCCCCACCAGCAAGAAATTAGATCTTTCACTTTTATGACTGCATTTAAGTGCACCTGGTGAGGTATACTTCTTCCATGATTAGCGGTGAGTTGCCACTGCGTTGTCCTCTTTGGGGAGCATCTGTAAGTGCCAGCTTATGCTTAAGGCCAGTTGGCGGCAGTGCAAGTTGACTAAGGAAGGGAGAAAGAGTTAGCTGGGAAGATTGGAACAGTGGCCAGGCATAGGTGGAAGGGATAATGCAAGACGTCCGAGTGCCCCTTAAGATCTAAGACAGGATCAGCTGTCTCGACCCCAGTGGAAATTATTGCCACTTCCGTGCCCGCCACTGAACTTAGACTCTGGAACGGAAGATTCTAGCCTTGATGTCTGAAATGTATAGAACCACAGTGCAGTTGTGAATTCAAATTATTTTTTGAGAATAAACTTAGCAATTTTAGCATTCTCCTGAGAATATTGTACTCCTTGGCCTCTTTTAGATTCCTTGTGCTGTGAGGATGTTTCAAATTTACATTAAGCTCTGTGGATTCTTTTCTGTATAGCGGGTTATTTATTTTTAGTTCACAACCCGATCAGGCCCCTGTGTATCTCAGAGTTAGTTTTCACTTGTTATGTTCTCTGACTAATAAATGCTGTGACCTTTGAAACTGTAGCAGGAATGAGAAAAATCATTATCCATTGTCGGAAATATTGTCACCTGGGTCACATCTTGCACAGCCAGAGGACAGGTAAAAGACTTGTTCTCATGTTTAGTCCAATACCGCACTCAAACTGGTTTGTAAGGTAGGAGCCAAAATTTTACAGAGCCTTTGGGGAAGGGCTGGGAGAGACAAGGCTGGCAAAATGGCACGAGAAGGCATTGGCTGTCTGCCTACCCACTTCCTGCCACATTGCCATTTTTCCAGTGGTGGGTAAAGTGGCAACCTGCTTGCCCACCCAGAGCTCAACTGAGCCATTTAAGTGACCAATTAAGGGCTATTTTCCACCTCCACTGGCATTTTACCAGTGTGGGTGGAGGAGGTTTACAGCTGTCTGGGGACACTGCCAGGTAAACCCTGGTGGCTTCCCAGTACGCTTAGGGTGGGTGGCATTCTTTCTGGCCACCGACAATGGAGGCTTTGAGGAAATGGCACTACTTGCCCTCAGTGACCTCAATCCTGTGTGACTGGTCACAGTGTCCCCCCTAGACCCCATTTGCCTGACTTTCAGGGTGCATGACCATTGATGCTCCCTGCTCCTCCAGGTGCAGCCCAACAGTGGCCACTGCTAACATTGGTGCTGCTAAGGTCAGTGAGCTGCTGGCCCTCTAATTGGACAGCAACCCTGGTGACAACCGCTTAATTGGCTGCCCCCCTACCCTCCCCAACACCCTGCCATCAATCCTGATGGCAGAGCCCCTGCCATCTTCAAATAACTCTGGTCAATATATCTGTCAGTCTTCCCAATTCATTGCATGGAAATATCTGGTTTTAATGTCAAATGGGCATCCCTTTGATTTCAAGATCCTGGGCAATGAAAATGCAAGGAATTGAAGTTCAAGATGGACGATTTTTCCAAATGATTATTTAAATGATGCTGTTTGAAGCAGGCATCTCCAAATCTGCTGTCCCACCCATCCAAAAAGCTATATCCTCTGATGGTTGGTATTAAAATGAAGGGAGCTCTTGCAGTATGCAACTTCCACCCATCTTTTTTACTGATGGCCGTCTGATTTAGAGATCTACAATATATAAATGACTGACGGTGCAAAATCCATCCTATTATGAAGGGAACAATCGCATTACAGTTGTGTCTCATTGCTCCATGTCATGGTGCAATGTGGCCCAAACACAGGACAACATTAAAAATAACCTAAACGAAAACTCAGCAGGTCTGGCAGCATCAAAGGAGAAGAACAAAGTTGACGTTTTGAGTCCTCATGACCCTTCAACAGAACTGAGTAAAATTAGGAGAGGGGTGACTTTTCTCATGCTATACCTGATAAGAATAGAATAGGTTCAAACCAAATGTCCATTTGACATCGCACTTTGTTTTTCTCTTTAATTCAATGGAGTGAGATGGCTGTCTGACCTGAAACTATTCCATTCCTACTGCTCGGGGTTGGTTAAAATTGGGGCTAAAATATTCAGAACTTTGTGCCTAGCCCCCACCTCCACTTCAGCAAGGGCTTGATTTGAGTTTAGCTAGTGAGTCGTGGAGCCACATGCCTCTTTTGAGTTAGTTGCTCTCAGCCGGGGAGGTGGAAATGGTGGTAAAACTTTGGCCTTAACCTCCTGGCTCAGAGAGGGAAAAATCGGCAAAGTTCTTACTCCAGATTGCTCTCCAGCAAACCCTGAGGAACTTACATGTATGGATGAGAGATTAAGGTAGTATCAGGCTCCCCCTGTGGTCAAATAGACTAATGACATCCACTGTCCTGACTTGCAGTGAAGAATGTTTTTTTTATTCTTTCACAGGGTGTGGGCATTACTGGCAAGGCCAGTATTTATTATCCATCCCTAATTGCCCTTCACCACCTTCTTGAACTGCTGCAGCCCATGTGGTGTAGTTACACCCACAGTGCTGGTAGGAAGGGAGTTCTAGGATTTTGACCCAGTGACAGTGAAGGAACGGCAATATATTTCCAAGTCAGGATGGTGAGTGACTTGGAGGGGAGCTTTCAGGTGGTGGCATTCCCATGCAACTACTGCCCTTGCCCTTCGAGGTGAGGAAGGTCACAGGACTACTTGCTGGGCCACGAGATTACAGATTATGGTTGAATACAATTCTGCTGTTGCTGATGACCCACAGTTTCTCATGAATGACCAGTTTTGCTTTGCTAGATCTGTTCTAATTCCATTCCATTTAGCATGGTTTTATAGTGCCACATAACACAATGAAGTAGTAGGACTTTGGCTCCACAAGGATTGTGCGGTGATCACTCCTGCCAATGCTGTCATGTACAGACGCATCTGTGATGGGTAGATTGGTTAGGACAAGGACAAGTAGATTTTTCCCTCCTATTGGCTCCCTCACCACCTGCTGCAGACCCAGTCTAGCAGCTATGTCCTTCATGGCTCATTCAGTAGTGGTGCTACTGAGCCATTCTTGGCAAAAGGCATTGAAGTCAGCCACCCAAGTACATTCTGTGCCCTTGCCACCCCAGTGCTTCTTTCAAATGGTGTTCAACATGTAATATTTATTCATCAGCTGAAGGAAGGTGGTAGGTGGTATTCAGCAGGAGGTTTCCTTACCCATGTTTGACCTGAGGCTTCATGCGGTCCAGAGTTAATGCTGAGGACTCTCAGGGCATCACCCTCCTGGCTGTATACCACTGTGCACCGCCTCTGGTATATCTGTCCTGTCCATGGGACAGGACATATCCAGGAATGATGGTAGTATTGTCTGGGACATTGTAAGATATGATTCGGTGCATATAACTATGTCAGGCTATAGCTTGACTACTCTGTGAGATAGCTCTCCCAATTTTGGCACAAGATTCCGAATGTTAGTCAGGAGAACTTGTAAGGTTGGCAGAGCTGAGTGTGCCATTGCAGATTTCCAGTGCCTAGGTTGATTCCAGCTGGTCCATTTGGTTTTGCTCCTTTTTGACTTTTCTGTAGCAGTTTGTTACAACTGTGTGGCTTGCTAGGCCATTTCAGAGGGCATTTAAGAGTCAACCACATTGCTGTCAGACTGATAAGGAGCAGATTTCCTTCCCTTAAGGGGGTGAGTGAACCAGGTGGATTTTTAACGACTATCCACAATAGTTTCATGATCACCATTACTGAGATAAGCTTTAATTCCAGATTTATTAGTTAATTGAATTTAAATTCCCAAGAATTTAGCCAGACATTAAGATAGGTAGAAAAGTAAGTCGTCAAGAGGAGATGGAAAGTCTGCAAAGGGATATAGACAGGTTAAGCAAGTGGGAAAATATTTAGCAGATGGAATATAACATGGGAAGATGTGAACTTGTCCACTTTGGCAAGAGGAATAGAAAAGCATTATACTATTTGAATGAAGAGAAATTGCAGAATTCTGAGATACAGGAGGTTCTGGGTGTCCAAGTACATGAATCACTAAATTTAGTTTGCAGGTAAAGCAAGTGATTAGGAAGGCAAATGGAATGTTTGGTGTTTATTGCAAGAGGAATGGAATATAAAAGTAGAGAACTTTCATTGCAGCTGCACTGGGCTTTGGTGAGACCACACCTGGAGTACTGTGTGCAGTTTTGCTCTCATTTGGAAGTAGTTCAGAGAAGGTTCACTTGACTCATTCCTGGGATAAAGGGCTTATCTTATGAAGAAAGGTTGCACAGGTTGGGTTACTGGAGCTCAGAAGAATGAGAGGAGATCTTATGGAAACAGATAAGATCCTGGGAGGACTTTGATAGGGGTAGATACCAGGGTGAGGTTTCCATTTGGGGACTCAGTTTAAGAATAAGAAACGGGATGAGGAGAATTTAGCATTCTATTTCCAAGAAAGTAGTAGAGGCTGGGTCATTGAATTTATTCAAGGCAGAGTTAGACAGATTTTTGACAAGCAAGAGAGGTAGACCAGAAAGTGGACTTGAGATCACAACCAGATCAGCCATGATCTTACTCAGTGGAATAAGCTTGAAGGGCCAAATGGCCTACTCCTGCTGCAAAGTCCTACCTTCCCCAGCTGCTGTGGTGGGGTTTAAACCCATGTCCCCAGAACTTAGCTTGGGACCCTGGTGACTAGTCCATTGATATTAACAATATGCTACCATCTCTTAGTGTGAGAGCAGAAGGCATCAGCTGCACTGGGAATTGCTATCTAGGGAGCAGTCAATACCTCAAGGAAAGAATGAATGAAACTACAATGAAAGATAAATAAAATCAAGGTAGTCTTCTGGTCGAGTATAGTGTATTATTTTGATGGCTGATAAACCTGCACAAGTATACAAACAAATAGCACTTTAGTTTGAAATGGCTTCCTGTCATTTAGTTGCTTTATGAGACTTATTTAAAATAAATCTGGTGAATGCCTTGACAGCTTTTGCACACAGATATCATTTTCACTTATAGGGTTTTTATTATAAAAATAACCTGGCAAGAACAGTTTATATTTGTACATTACTTTTAAAATAATGAAACGTCCCAAGGCACTTCAGGCAAAATTTGACACCAAGCCATGTGAGGAGATATAAGGATGGGTGTGTAAAAGCTTGATCAAAAAGGTAGCTTTTAAGAAGCAATGTAAAGGGGGAGTGTGACCTAGATAGAGAGAGACAGAGAGGCAGAACAATACAAAACTGAAGAGGAAAAGAGATTACTTGAGACTTCCTTGTACTGCAGTTGTGTTAAGATAGGCACCTGGAGCAATGATTCAAGTTTTCATTTTCTAATGCTATTGCTTGTTAAAACAATATTGGTCCAAAAGAATATTCAATGGCATTAATTATGGATGAAATCATGCAAAATTTAAGTCACAATTTTCAAGAAGCAGTTGTTATAATTTTAAAGCAAATGGTTCTTGAGGTAAGGTCAAGCTAATATCAGCTGTGGCTTAGTTGGTAGCACTCCTCTGAATTTAAAATGTTCTGGGTTAAAGTTCCACTCCAGGCCTTGAGTGCAAAGATCAAACAAACACTATGGAGTGCTGAGGTTTGGGTTGCCAACTGTGATTACATGTATTCCTGGAGTTTTCATCATATGACTTGCTGCAGTCATTAGCCGCTAACACTTCCATCCTTGTGCGCCACTGCCTTCCTACATCAACTGGAAAGCAAAAAGGCTCCTTACCCAATTGGATGATGCTTAACTGACAAAAAAACAGCCTTTTATCCCATTTTCAATATTTTTATAACTGGAAAGAGAATTGTTCAAATAAAATGACAAAAAGCCCAATCTTTTTGAATGCCCTTATGATTTTTTCTCCAGGGTTGCACACAGCAGTGTCCTGAAGATTGATATTCAATTCCTGGAGATTCCAGGCCAGTCCTGGAGGGTTGGCAATCCTACCAGGGGTGCTGTCTTTCGGATGAGTCATTAAACCAAGGCCCTCTCTGACTGCAAGGGTGGATGCAAAAGATCCCTGGACTACAGTAAATCCCCATTTTAAGTTAACCCATGTCAAGAAGATATAATAATGTCTATAATGTTATTGGAAATTATTTTTAAACACAGTTTAATAGTGTCTGTGCCCACGTGTGTGTGTCTTAATTAGTTAAAGCCAGCTGGTCTAAAGCCTTTGAAGTATAGAAGAGAAGTAGGTTTGAAATGTTAATTAAATAATCATAGGGAAATAGAAGGTAAGGTGTAAAGGGTGCAATTTGCAATTTTAAATAGGCCATTCAAAAGAGCGGGTGAAATATTACACATAACCAGGTGAAGCTCAGAAGCAATGGATGAGATTTTCCACACCCGTCGGCTATCGCAAACTTCTGGTCCTGCCACAAGTCAATGGACTCCTGGCTAGGGTGCCGCCTCGCCCACGTGGGTCCCACCTACAATGGGGCTGGAAAACCCAGGCCAATGTGGTTATTTTTTTAAAAGGTTACTAGTAAAGTGGGTATTATGAAAGGGTTTTATTGTTAGAAGATTTAAAGATTTAAAAAAAAAACCTAATGACAATGAGAATTTGCATTCAAAGACAAAAATATGTATAAAGGGAGCTAAGGTTGTTGGTAAAAGGAGGAGGGATTCTAAGATCCAAAGCCTCCAGCCTGGAAGCCTCAGGTCTGTCTGCAAAGACCCAGAGCTGAAAGAAACTAATTTTGAATGCAACTATCCAGTATGTGCTTTGCCATATGTTTGTTTAAATCTATGAGTTTTACAGTTGCCTTAAAGGAGGAGGTGGGGGTGAAACTGAGCATGTTATGACACAGAAGTTGGTAAAGGCTGAGTTGTTTAAATCCCAGAGGGAAACTTGAACAACTGTCATAACCTATATTTTCAATCGCTTTGTTTGAGATGTAGCTTTGAATTCAAGCCTCAAGAAGTTATTTTAGATAAAATTAAATTAAATATTTATTAATTTAACAAGAAATTAAACACATATACATGTCTACAAATTACTACCATAATAACTTTTAAACAAATCCCCAAATTAATCACTCCCAGGTAAATCTTCACCAAGGCAACAATAATCCATAGACTTTAAACAGATATCAGGCGAAGCACATTTGACCCTACAAATTCAAAATGAGGTCCTTTGCAACTTGATTCCTTTGCAGACAGTTGTAGGCTTACAGGCTGGTTAGATCATAAATGCCTCTGACGTATACACAATATCTCCTTTCTGTTTATACCTAGCTTCTCCTTTGAATGTAAATGTTCTACTGTATTACTAGGTCTTTTACTTTTACCTCTCCTAACAATAATCCTTTCATTCGACCAATTTTATTAGTAATATAAACACATCGCTTGGTGGCTCCCAGCCGGGTGCGAGATTTTACTTCCACTCTTGAATGATTTATTCAACAAATGCAAATGTACACTTTACCTTCTCCTCCCTAGGTTTATCTAATTAACATCTCAAAACTATTATACATCAAAACACCCAGGCTAGCTGGTTTTAATCCAATTATGACACACATAGACACAGATCCTACTACAAGTCCAATTTAAAATAATTTCCAATAACATTATAGACATTAATATTTCTTCATGACACAGTCAGATTAATTAGTGGAGTTTTGTAGTTATTATAGTAGTAAGATTGTAGACATATGTATGTGCTTACCATCTTTCTTGTATTAATAAATGTTTAATTTGATTTTATAAAAAAACCTCTTGAAACTCGGTGGCCTTATCACTACTGAGTTCAAAGCCTGGATCTCAAAACATACAAATTGCAAAAATGACAGTTGTTTCAAATTTCCCTCTGGGATTTGAACAGCTCAGCCTTTTCCATTGGCTGTGTCATAATACCCATTTTAAGTCAGTTTTAACCTTTAATGTCAGTCAGTTAATAGGGCCTGTATTAGCGTTTAATGTCAGGAGTTTTGTTTTAGTGTCGTTTTATGCCAGGTTTGACATAGGATCATGTGACCCAATTGGTGCCATTTCGGAGTGGCCCATCCTGCTCGCTGACCCTCCTGGTCACTGCCGACCCTCCTGGTTGCTGCCGACGTTCTTTCAGTCGCCGACCTGCTCCAGCTTGTAGTTACCTCTGCAAACTGAAGTTGCTATTTCTGCCTCTCACTACTCAACTCACAAGCCCTCGTTTACAGCAATGGTTCAGGAGAGAGAAGCAGTGAACCAGGGGTCAGCAAGAGGGAGGTTCAGCGAGCATGATCGGTGGTGAATGGAAGGGTCGGGGAGCAGGAGAAGCGACAAGCCTGAAAGGCAGTGTGTCGAAGATAAGTAGAACGTGTCAGCATATTTCTTTTACTTTTCAACTTATTTTATTTTAAAAGTTATTTCATTTATGAATATAGGAATTTAGCAATCTAAAGTATTCCAACATACAGGGTAAAATGCTTTAATGCTTTAATCCTGATGAGAAAGGTCCTACAGATTCTAACTGCAGTTTTTACTTTGCTTGTTGTTATGACCACATGAGGAGGGCTGAAATGACTCCCCTATTCTTCCACACCAGGTTTGACTGTAACAGGGTTTGCATGAGAATTTAGAGAGGATGTGCTTTGCCAATTCTGTAAGAGTCCCACTATTTATGCTTTGAGGTTGTAAAGAATATTCAGGTAGGTTTTCTTAGGTTAAACAAATAACAAGTTCATTGAAATTATTTCCCAAGCTAAAAAAACACAACCACCATTCCTAAAACGCAACCACCATTCATATGGTCACGCACATTTGTACGGACACACACACACACACACACAAAGTACAGATGGTAGAGTAAGAGGATAGGATTATGAGATATTTACAGTTCATGAAAGTTAAAACAAAGGGCTATACGGTTAGCTGTTCCTTCACTGGTCTCAATGCGCTGTTTCTGTGTTACAGCCTTTTCGTTCAGCTGTACTCCTGGGTATAGTTGTATAGAGCAGATTTCCATGTTTATTTCTGGAAAGATCTCGGGTTGCAGTCGGTTTTTCTTCTCAGGATGGTTACTTTGCAAACCAGGCTGAGCATGTCCAAGAGAAAGAGAGAGCACACAGCTCCAATCAGCCTGTTCAGTAGAGCATTGTCTGTTTTTCTCCCTCCCCTGCCTGGTAAAGGTTCCTCAAAGTATTTTGCTAGTTGTATATTACAGAGAAATTCTGTCAGTTCATGTCTGCTGCAGTTATTGTTTCAGAAAAGGTAATTGCATTTTGATGTCTCACCTCAGAAACATTTGTAAGTCTCAGGATGGTGTGAGTTGACAGGAGATGGAGTTTTTCATACTTCCCAGGTGATTGAGTGTCTGTCTTTATCCCACTTGGTGGAATGCGAGATTGTGTGTATTGCAACAATTTTCCCATTGTCTGTATAGGCTCCCAAGTTTTTAAAATACATCCAGAAAAAAAAAAATAGAAATTTTATCCTTGAAAAGCACATTCTCGTTACATGGTATTGGGAAAATCTGATTTGCTAAGGGCAGGATTTTCAGTTCAGTGGGCGCACACGATTGGCGGGCCCGGGAGCAGCTGGGGAACGGACCGCTGACTGCGATTGGCCCCAGACCACAATCTCGCACTGGATGGCCAATTAACAGCCAGCCAGCAGGAAAGGCACACTGACATGCCCAGCACTGCTGGGGTGGGGGCAGGAGGAGGGCAGGCGCTGACATAAGCGTGGGCGTGGGCAAGCGCTGAATGAAAGCTCCCTGAAGGCGGAGAGCTATCTCAGGGAGCTGAAGAATTTAAAAGCAACGAATAAAGATTTTAAAATGCATAAAAGGATATCCATGCACCAGAATCAGTCACCTGAAAATATAGATGATGAAAGTTCTGTTCAAAGGTCCTTATTTTTTTAAGTTAATATTGGAAACCTCATCCCGTCCTTGGATGAGCTTTTAAAAAAATGCTAAGTACACCTGGCCGATTCGCCCTTTCGCCAACATTAAGGTTGGATGGACCACGAAAAATCAGAGAAAATTACAGCTTTAATGGCCTTAATAGACCTCTTAATTGTTGGTGGGTGTGCTTTCGAATTTTGTGCGTGCCCGTCAACTGAAATATCGTGAGCGTGGGATGATGTCAGGACGCTCTACCCGACGTCATCATGTGTTATCTTACGCTCAAGTGGGTCGGGTGCGCGCTAATACGCCGAGCTAAAAATTCTGCCCTAAGTGTTGTTTCATTTAAAGTTGCACTTTTTAGGAATGCAACTACAATGTTAAGTGAAGGATTATTAAACTCTGAAAAAGAGTTGTAGAGTTATCTCTGGTGTCCTGTTAATGTTTATCCCTTAGTCAACATCACTAAAACAATCAACACCACTAAAACAGCCCCAGATAACATCATCCTGAACAATGGAGGAAGTCAGTTAGGAGAGCAAGACCCTGATCATTATCACATTGCTGCTTGTTGGAGTTTGCCATGTGCATCTGCTGCATTATCTACGTTACAACATACACTTCAAGAAGTATTTTATTGACTGTAAAGGGTTTAAAGATGTCTGGTGGTTGTGAAAAGCACTATATAAAAGCAAGTATTCCTTAATTTTCTAATGGAAAGGAGAATTTAATGCCAAAATCATTCATGGACATTCAGAAACATTGCAGAACAATTGGAACAGCAAATATTTAATCAAAATGATAGGCAGTTTAGAGATCAAAAATTAGAAGAACCTATTAGAGTGCTCTTTAGTATGGACATCTTATGATCACACTGACTTGAGGACCTGGTCTCTACTCTGATCTCAGATCAGTGATTTCTACCAGAGTTATTAATCTGGTGAGGAACAGTGAGATTTGACTGACATTGGGTACGGGAGTCAAAGTGCATTACCAGTTCCAACTAAGACCAGGCATTTTCAGCATGATCTTTATTTACTTCACAGTAGGTTCCTAAACTTCATTTGAGGCTTACTTGTTGCTGAATCATTTCAGCTGGCACTGTTTTGCAGTAACCTATACTAAAACCTACTTGAAATAATGTCACTGTAATGACCTCTGCAAGAATAGCATTGCCAATGTTTGTATTTATTGCATAGTCGTAGCAGACAGTTGACAAATAGAGCTCTGACGTTCCTTGTAGCAGAGCTTGTGGGGACACCTCTACTGCATCCAGGATAATTACTTCAATATAATGGCAGGGCACTGCATATGCCACTTAGGGTGGAATTTTCTCCTCTAGCCTGCGGCGGGCTTTGTGGTGGGTGGGAGTAGAAAATTTAGAGAGAGGCCAGGAATCAGAAACCCGCCAGCAGGAAAACAGTTTGGAGTTTTCCCCTCATCACTTTCATGGTGGGCTGATGCTGGGTCGGATTTCCCGCTGGTCCATGTCGGGAGCGCCATTTTCCTGCAATACCCTGTCGTGGAAGCCCATTAAAAATGCCACTCACCGGAACCACGTAGCCCCTCCCAATCCCTCACCTTTTCAGTGGGAAATTAGATTGGTCTGAAACACGTTTGGATACAAATAGCGCGCAACTGTTGGACCTCACTTCGCTCCTGACTTTGAGATGAGTCCAACATTTAAAACTTACCTGCAGCAGCGCCGCTCCAGGGTCTCAACAAAGCCAGTGAGATGCCACTATGGTGGGAGTGCGTCCATTGTCCGGGATGGTGTTATCTGGGGGCTCAGGCAGGGCAACAAACCAGACAGAGACCAGCATTGCGACTGGGGGCGGGGGAAGGTGTAAAGAGACATGGGGTATAAATGGGCAATGCCACACCCATCTGCACTCGTCAAGTGAGGTGGTGGATCGTATTTATCATGTTCTGCCGGAGGATCGAACGCCCCATGGGCTGGGAGGACATCCCCTGCCAGTGGCCCTGAAGGTCACCGGCGCACTCAATTTTTTTGCCTGCGGATTGTTCCAGGGATCCACAGGGGACCTATGCAGCATCTCACAGTCCTCAGCACAAATGAATCAAAGCTCATCATTATGTGAACTTCACACTCGTTGAAGCTAGCCAGGCTGCTAGATTTTTAGGGGTTTGCAGATACCTCAGGCTTCCCTAGATCACAGGGTGCAATCGATTGCATCCATGTGGCATTAAGAGCTCCATGGCACTAGACCCTGATGTCTATTCACAGGAAAGGCTTTCACTCTATCAACGTTCAACTGGTGTGAGATCATCACATTTAGGCCAGGTATCCTGGGAGTTCCCATAACTCATACATACTGAGTGACTTCCAGATACCTCACATATTCAAAGGACCTCAGTGAATATAGTGTTGGCTGCTTGGGGCCTCTGCAGTACTCCCAGAGAGGGTGTCCTGCATCATCATTGTGTGTTGCCCCTTCACAACTTAGTGCTTCAAAGGGGGGGATTCCTTACCAGAGGGAGACATGGAAGAGGCTGAGAGCGCTTCAGACAATGAACAGCAGAATGGGCAGGAACATAAATTGGGAGACGAGGGTCTGATTTCATGTGAGGATGCCCTCAAAGAAACATGATATGGAAGATGTGCCCGTGACACATTGACAATTGCATGACTCCAGGATGATTAAGGTACCGGCAACAGGTCATATCCACATTTCTCTGTCCCTTACTGCCATGCCTGTGGACTGAAAGGCCTGTAAAAGCAGTGAAATTGAGAGCAATCTCAGCATTCGGCCTTGCACCTTCAAACCCCATGATTAACTCGGCCCCAATCCTTGGAAAGGTTGGCGCAATACCTTCTATTGGTGCACCCTGGGAAGTGGTAGATGCCACAACAGCACAGAAGCTGCATCAAAAGACTTGATACAGTGGTTGCCACCTTTATGAGAAGCTTTTTGCTGCGCGCCATGGTTGGAGAGAGCATCATGGTTGCAGGCCTTGTGCTTTAGCACTACCAACGAAGACAGCCTCCTCCATTGGAAAGACAATTACTGCTACCCCTCCAAGGCTAATGAGGACACTCAACTCCATCCTGTCTTGTAAGGAGTATTGTTGCTAGCACATTTTGCAGACATTTCAGTCAAGAATTTCATACATCTCCCTGATATAACGCAAGGGTAGAATAAGTATCACAAGTCAGCTACACATCACATGAACGTGAGTCTTACAAAGAAAGGTGAATGCTGAGTGGGAACATGGCTTACCCTCGCAATAAGAGGGTACATAGATGCCTACTCAAGATGCTTTCAAATGACTACACCGTTCTGATGAACAGCAGCTGTATTTACAAAGGTACATGATTTACAATGATTGAACACCCATATCCAGAAGTGATTTCAGAGCTTTTTAATTTTTTCAATACTACCACAATATCTTGGTGCACCCCTGACATCCGCAGCAGAGGTGGAGGCTGCCTGCTAACTGGTATGCCCTGTTGTTTTTGATGACTTTGACAGCTGTCCTCTCCAGTGTCAGGAGCTGGAGGGCCATGGTCTGCTTTGGGTGTCCTGGGACAGGTACACTCCCTTGGCCTGTTTAGCTGGAGGCGATGGGTTCATAGGCAGAGGGGATTGAGATCAGCTGAACACGCGATGAGTCACCTGAGTGGATGGCCCTGCAGTCTCCAGCTGCTGGTCTTCCTCCACGTGGGTGCCCGAGGGCCCCTGCCTGACTCCTTGAGGACAAGGAGCACCTGGAGGGAGGTCAAGGTGCCCCGTCCCCTCTTGCCTAGCCACTGATGAGTCCCACCAATGCCTTTAGGGATGGAGTGCAGGCCTGAGTGCAAATCCGGCAGGATATGCTGGACAAAGGTCTTCAAGGTGATTGCCACCCTTCACATGGTGACCTTGAGGTGCTTGAATATTGGATTCACAACCTCAGACAGAACAAGGATGGGCTTCTCCATCCTTTGCTCTAGTCTGCTGATTTGTAATTCTGCCTGATTTTCCGCCGCTTATCGTTGCATTTCCAGCATGTTTGACATGGTTGTTTCCAGAGGTTCATCATCAGACTCAGACTCAGTGGGTGCCTGTTATCCAGCAGCCCTCCGAATGCCAGAGATCTGGGTTACGAACATATGAACAAGGAGCAGGAGTAGGCCATTCGGCCCCTTGAGCCCACTCCGCCATTTAATATGATCACGGCTGACTTGACAGTGACCTCAAATCAGCATCTTGCCTAACCCCGATAACCTATCACCCCCTTGCTTACCAAGAATCTATCCACCTCTGCCTTAAAAATAATCAAAGACTCTGCTTCCACCGCCTTTTCAGGAAGAGAGTTCCAAAGACTCAAGTCCTTCTGAGAGAAAAAAATTTGTCTCATCTCCATTTTAAATGGGCGACCCCTTATTTTAAAACAGTGACCACTAGTTCTAGATTCTCCCATCCACCCATCTCCACATCCACCCTGTAAAGATCCCTCAGGATCTCATATGTTTCAATCAAATTGTCTCTTAATCTTCTAAACTCCAGTGGACACAGGTCCAGCCTGTCCAACCTTTCCTCATAAGATAACTCACCCATTCAGGTATTAGCCTGGTAAATCTTCTCTGAACTGCTTCCAACACATTTACATCCTTCCTTAAATAAGGTGAACAATACTCGGTATGCCAGATGTGGTCTCACTAGTGCTCTGTGTGATGGAGGCATAACCTCCATACCTTTATATTTAATTCCCCTTGCAATAAATGATAGCATTCTACTAGGTTTTCTAACTACTTACTGTACCTGCATACTAACCTTTTGTGATTCATGCATGAAGACACCCAGATCCCTCTGCATCTCAGAGCTCCGCAATCTCTCATCATTTAGCTATAATGCTTCTCTTTTACTTTTCCTGACAAAGTGGACATTTTCACATTTGCCCACATTATACTCCATTTGTCAGGTCTTTGTCGACTTACCTAACCTATGTATATCTTTTTGTAGCCTCCTTTTGTCCTCTTCACAACTTACTTTCCTATCTATGTGTGTCAGCAGCAAATTTAGCGACCGTCCCATCCATCCCTTCACCTAAGTCATTTATATAAATTGTGAACAGTTGAGGTTCCAGCACTGATCCCTGTGGAACACTACTCATTACATCCTACCAACCTGAAAAAGACCCATTTATGCTTACTCCCTGCTTCCTGTTAGCCAGCTGGTCTTCTATCCAGTTCAATATGTTACCTCCTATACCATCAGCTTTTATTTTCTGCAATAACCTTTGATGTGGCACTTTATCAAATGTCTTCTGGAAATCTAAGTACAGTACATCCATTGGTTCCCCTTTATCCACAGCGCTTGTTTCTTCCTCAAAGAACTCCAATAAGGTTGTCACTGCCCCCGACTGCTGTAGAGACGTATCAGTGATGTATTCCCCAGAATGTGATCCTGAGCCTACTCTATAACTAGGAACCATTAGGATGTGTGTTTCTGAGGGGGTGGAGGGTACAGGTGAATACACTGATGGGTCTTCTTCAAGTGGGTCCTCAGCTTCCTCATCTGATGTGGCATGGGGACTGAGACTTATGTTGGGTCTCAATGTGTGTCTGGACCTGCTGGTGCCTGTAAGAGAACAGGTAGATTTAGTTCAGGATAAGACTGAATACAACATTGCAAGTCACTCACTGGGAATGTCAGGATGTGATCAACTCATGGAGGGCTCATCTGTACTAGCTGGCTGGGAGATCACGCCTTCCCGACAGGAGCGGCCCCTGTCCTCCTCTGCCAACACGGCAGCGTCTTCCTCAAATTTCATGAGTTGCACGATATCTGCCTCCAGTCTAGGATCTCTCCCTCTTGTTGTGTGCAAATTTGGCCTGGATGAAGACAAGTAGTGGAACATGATGAGAAGAGATGGAGAAGAGGATGAGAAGCAAGCATTGTACACTGAGCCCTCCCCAGTAAGGGGTGAGGATGGAGTTTGTGCAGCATGATAGATGAGATGCTAGGGATGGTAAAGTGCCTGTGAGACCATCAGTGGTGATGTGTCCCCCACTAATATTGTGTGAGAACCCTGAGTAGTGCAACCCTTTGAGTGCATGATGCCATTATAAGTGTGTGAGGTTGGAGTAAGGAGAAGGTTGACTTAGAAAACAGAAAATGCTGAAAAAACTCAGCAGGTCTGGCAGCATCTGTGGGGATAGAAACAGATTGACATTTCAGCTCCGTATGGCTCTTCTCCAGAGCTAAAGAGAGGTAGAATTGTGAAGGATTTTATACTGTTTCAAAGCAGGTGGAGTAGGTGGAGCACTTTAGAAGGGCAGGGATAGATGGGAGTTAAGGAGAAATTTGACAAAGATGTCAGGAACGCAGGATAAAGGGAGTGTTAACAGCAGTGTTAAAGACTAACAAGGTGCTGATAGTGCTGTGAAAGCAAAACATAAGAACAAGTGACAGATGGGGAGTGAGGGAAGATGTGTTTGATGGTGGCATCATGCTGGAGTTGGCAGAAATGGCAGAGAATGACTTACCCTGTGGAGAGGATGAGATCACTCATCCTCTTCCTACACTGCATTGTGTTCCTAGGGCAGTTTCCCAATGTGCTGACCACCCTTGCAATGGCCTCCCAGGCTGGTGAGGTGAGATTGTTGGGCTTCCTGGAGCCATCCCTGGGGCAGAGAATATCCCTGTGTTGCGGCAAACCATTTATGAGCACATCCAGGGAGTCATTGTTGAACTTCAGAGCAGCTCTCTCCTTTGACACAATTGGGCAGAAGAGAGTGAGGATGGTGTTGAAACATGGGACCTGGATCTTCGAGGCCATTAGGTGATGGCAAGGCAGTTGAATCAGTTCCCGACCGGCCACATAATTCAAAGAGAAACTCGCCTATGCATAATTAATGAGCAAAGGATTGTGAAATCAGCGGCGAATTCCCACCATGCAGCCAAGCGGGAAACAGGCCGTGAAACCCGCCCGCCAATGCACTTAGTCTCTGGAAGGCGAAAGTCCACCCTTAGGGTTAATCAGGAGGATAATCATTGAGTTGTGATACCTCATGGGACCCAAGCTGTGAACCCTGCCTATCCCAAATACATCTCTGAATTTTAAAGTGGCTGTAATTTTTTAAGGTTCGGAGCATTTGCATCCTGGTGGAGAGACCTGACAGAAGTGAACCATTCCTCACTTCATCACTCCATCTAGAGCATCACTGAAGCTCTGGAAGGCATGAACCTGAACATTTAAGCATTGGCAATGAGCCTCAACTACAGAAATACAGACAGGGCAATGCTAAAGATGCAAGGTACCTTAGCCTTTCAGTGACAATCAGACCATGGGAGGTACAGAATAGAAAAGGATATCATTCAGTCAATGCACAGGTAGTTTATGAGGTCAACTTGAAAATGTTCCATTTTAATCCCAGGCACTCTGGAACCTTTCATGACTTTTGTTCTACAGTAGTCTAACATGCACAGGCAGCAAGCTGCATGGGGTTCCTAGGATATTCTGATTGCTTGCTAGAAATTTGACTGATACCAAAGAAAGAACATTAGTGCTAAAAAGAGGTCCACACCAAAACCAGGACACATATTTAATACATTGGGCTGTATTTACTGGAGGAAAAAGGGGTCTGGCCCGTCGGCTGGAGAGCCGGCAAGAGACCCACATCACCTCCTTTCAGGAAACCCCACCGCATTAAGTGCCTCAGGCACTTAACTGGACAACGGCTGACCTGTCCCAGGATCAAGGACCCTCAACAGTGTCCGGCCCATCTCCCGCGCATCTGCCCTCACGCCTTCTCCTCCCTCCCAGAAACATGATAGGGTCCCCCTTGTCCTCACTTATCACCCCACCAGCCTCTGCATTCAAAGGATCATCCTCTGCCATTTCCGCCAACTCCAGCATGATGCCACCACCAAACACATCTTCCCTTTACCCCCCTGTCAGCATTCCGTAGGGATCGTTCCCTCCGGGACACCCTGGTCCCCTCCTCCATCACCCCCTACTCCTCAACCCCCTCCTATGGCACCACCCCATGCCCACGCAAAAGATGTAACACCTGCCCCTTCACTTCCTCTCTCCTCACCGTCCAAGGGTCCAAACACTCCTTTCAAGTAAAGCAGCATTTCACTTGCATTTCCCCCAACTTAGTCTACTGCATTCGTTGCTCCCAATGTGCTCTCCTCTACATTGGAGAGACCAAACGTAAACTGGGCGACCACTTTGCAGAACACCTGTGGTCTGTCCGCAAGGATGACCCAAACCTTCCTGTCGCTTGCCATTTTAACACTCCACCCTGCTCCCATGCCCACATGTCTGTCCTTGGCTTGCTGCATTGTTCCAGTGAAGCCCAACGCAAACTGGAGGAACAACACCTCATCTTCCGACTAGGCACTTTACAGCCTTCTGGACTGAATATTGAATTCAACAACTTTAGGTCTTGAGCTCCCTCCTCCATCCCCACCCCCTTTCTGTTTCTTCCCCCTTCCTTTTGATTTTTCCAATAAATTATATAGATTTTTCTTTTCACGCCTATTTCCATTATTTTTAAATATTTTTAAATCTTTTATGCTCCCTCCACCCCCACTAGAGCTATACCTTGAGTACCCTACCATCCATTCTTAATTAGCACATTCGTTTAGATAATATCACCAACTTCAACACTTATGTGTTCTTTTGTTCTGTTGCCTGTGACATCTTTTGATGATCTGCTCCTATCACTGCTTGTTTGTCCCTACAACCACACCACCCCCCTCCTGCTCTCAGCAAGCCCACCCCTCCCCGATGCCTGGCTCTCTTGATCAGGTGAAGGATTCCCCTGGGAAGCTGCAAGCAAACCAGATAGGGTTTGCTTTTTGAGCTCCACGCATGGTGAGTTCTCCACCCGCATTAATTGCCCACTTAAGGGTCTTAATTGGCGGTGGGGTGGGAGGGCCATCCACAAGCCTTCCCACCTGAACATACCAGGATACAGGTGGAAGGCGGCAGGGTTCCCACCTCCACCCTCCCTCCCAATTAAAAGCCTCCCTGCCACTAAATGCACCTTAGGAAAGGACATTAAGTTCTGCCCATCATCACGATTATTTGATGGACACGAGGAAGTATATTCACAGAAGCTGTGTAAGGAAGTGATAGGAGTTATCTGCTTGATACTATTTATTTTGAGCAGGGTATCAAAATGCAAATCAGCATTAGCTTCCAATCTTGAGGAGGATGAAGAGGGACAAAAGGATAGCAGGCAGCCAGCAGTGGCAGCAGGTTATTGTCACATTCTTCAGCTGATCTTCAAAGTTAGCTTTGTAGCTGGGAACAGCAATGACTGCCTCTTCTGCTGTTCCCTGTGGTGATAATGATCTACTCTAGCTTACATGAATATGTTCCTTGTTTAGAGCTGATTACTGGGTGTTATCTTACAATAAGCCAAGGGTCTGTTCACTTAGGGATGGCATTGATGTCTCCTGACTGCTTCCAAGAGAGGCTAACCATTCTGCTGTTTGTAAGCTGTTTAATCTGTCTCTTTCATGAGCTCACAAAAAAGACTTGCTTTATATAGCACGTTTCCCAGCCTCAGGATATCCCAAAGTGCTTTTCAGCCAACCAAATATATGGGTACCCGCATGGGCCCCAGCTATGCCTGTCTCTTTATGGGGTATGTGGAACATTCCTTGTTGCAGTCGTACTCCGGCCCCCTTCCACAACTCTTTCTCCGGTACATCAATGATTACTTCGGTGCCGCTTCATGCTCTCGTCAGGACTTGGAAAAATTTATTAATTTTGCTTCCAATCTCCACCCCTCCATCATTTTCACGTGGTCCATCTCTGACACTTCCCTTCCCTTCCTTGACCTCTCTGTCTCAATCTCTGGTGATAGACTGTCCACCAATATCCATTACAAACCCACCGACTCCCACAGCTATCTCGACTACAGCTCCTCACACCCCGCTTCCTGTAAGGACTCCATCCCATTCTCTCAGTTCCTTCGCCTCCGTCGCATCTGTTCCGATGATGCTACATTCAAAAACAGTTCCTCTGACATGTCCTCCTTCTTCCTTAACCGAGGTTTTCCACCCACGGTCGTTGACAGGGCCCTCAACCGTGTCCGGCCCATCTCCCGCGCATCCGCCCTCACGCCTTCTCCTCCCTCCCAGAAACATGATAGGGTCCCCTTTGTCCTCACTTATCACCCCACCAGCCTCCGCATTCAAAGGATCATCCTCCGCCATTTCCGCCAACTCCAGCATGATGCCACCACCAAACACATCTTCCCTTCACCCCCCTTATCGGCATTCCGTAGGGATCGCTCCCTCTGGGACACCCTGGTCCACTCCTCCATCACCCCCTACTCCTCAACCCCCTCCTATGGCACCACCCCATGCCCACGCAAAAGATGCAACACCTGCCCCTTCACTTCCTCTCTCCTCACCGTCCAAGGACCCAAACACTCCTTTCAAGTGAAGCAGCATTTCACTTGCATTTCCCCCAACTTAGTCTACTGCATTCGTTGCTCCCAATGTGGTCTCCTCTACATTGGAGAGACCAAACGTAAACTGGGCGACCGCTTTGCAGAACACCTGCGGTCTGTCCGCAAGAATGACCCAAACCTCCCTGTCGCTTGCCATTTCAACACTCCACCCTGCTCTCTTGCCCACATGTCTGTCCTTGGCTTGCTGCATTGTTCCAGTGAAGCCCAACGCAAACTGGAGGAACAACACCTCATCTTCCGACTAGGGACTTTACAGCCTTCCGGACTGAATATTGAATTCAACAACTTTAGGTCGTAAGCTCCCTCCCCCATCCCCACCCCCTTTCTGTTTCCCCCTTCCCTTTTTTTTCCAATAAATTATAAAGATTTTCCTTTTCCCACCTATTTCCATTATATAAAAAAAACCCCCACTAGAGCTATACCTTGAGTGCCCTACCATCCATTCTTAATTAGCACATTCGTTTAGATAATATCACCAACTTTAATTTTAACACCTATGTGTTCTATTGTACTATTGTCGTTGACATCTTTTGATGATCTGCTTCTATCACTGCTTGTTTGTCCCTACAACCACACCCCCCCCCCCTCCACCTCTTTGTCTCTCTATCTCTCCGCCCCACACACACACACCTTAAACCAGCTTATATTTCAACTCTTTCTTGGACTCGAACGCAAGTTCTGTCGAAGGGTCATGAGGACTCGAAACGTCAACTCTTTTCTTCTCCGCCGATGCTGCCAGTCCTGCTGAGTTTTTCCAGGTAATTCTGTTCTTGTTTCAAATACATTTTAAGGTGTATTTACTGTTGTTGTGTAGGAAACTCGGCAGCCAATTTCTGCACCGTAAGATACCTCAATCAGCAAAATGATAGTGGCCAGAATATATATTTTATTCATGACGATGGAAGGATGAATATTGGTTAGGACATGAATGAGACCTTTTCAATAGTGGCACAGACTCTTTTACGCCCGCCTGAGAGGGCAGACAGTGCCTTAATTTAGCATCTCATCTATAATATGACACCACTGGCGAAGCAGCTCCTCCTCATTACTGCATTAAAGTGGCAGCCTAGGTTTTATGCTGAAGTCTATAGAAGGGGATTTGAACCCGCAACCATCTGACTCAGAGGCAACAGTGTTCCACCGAGTCACAGCTGAAACATCAGGCAGGTAGGACTTCATGAATGATGCACTCAATGTGAAGTCTCACTCTGTGCTCACTTCATAAGCTGCTTGTGTCTTCACAGAAGTGTTCCCCTCCAAGCCATGTGCCATCCTGACTTGGAAATATATCGCTGTTCCTTCACTGTCACTGGATCAAGACCCTGGAACTCCCTCTCTAATAGCACTGTGAGTGTACCTACACCACAGAGATTGCAGCAGTTCAAGAAGGCAGCTCACCACCACCTTCTCAAGAGCAATTAGAAATTGGGCAATAAATACTGGCCCAGCAAACGAAACCCACGTCCCATGAATGAACAGAAAAAGATATTTCTCGGCCTTTATGTGCTCCCTGTCCCCAGTGTGTAAGTAACCACAGTCACTGCCAAATTTGAAACAATTTGGGAGCTGCCACATGGATCTGTTGTCTCAATGTGGGGACGCGGTGGCATAGTGGTATTGTTACTGACTAGAGGTCATAGTGAGGCAGGCTGGGAAGAGTTTTCTGCAGTCAGTTCTTGTTGAAAATAACAAGAGTGACATCACAAGACAGCTCGAGAGAGCGGCGGAGAGATCAGAACCAGCACGAGTGGGGGAAGCTTCAACGAATGACGTCAGCACAAAGGTGAGAGCTGATCGGTGAGTATTGGGTAAGTGTTTTTCTCCAGTTTTTCTCCAGTTTAAAATAGATCAAGCTAAGGAAAGGTAAGAGTTCTAGTTTTTATTTAAAGGACATAAATAATTAAACATTTTTCACTGTAGTTAACTTAAAGTAAGGGGTTTTTTTCAACTAAAGGCATGACAGGGTAGCTCAGTCCCGTGTTATGTACAGTCTGCAACATGTGGGAAGCCCTAGACGCTCATTGCGCTCTGACCGACCATGTGTGCAGGAAATGCCACCAGCTGCAGCATCTTGAGCTTGGAGCTTTGGGGGTTGAGTGGCAGCTAGAGGCACTGAGGTGCATCCACGAGGCTGAGAGTTTCATGGGTAGCACGTTTTTAGACATGGTCACCTCACAGCTTATGGAAGTACAGACAGAAAGGGAATGGGTGACCATCAGACAGAAGAAAGGTGTCAGACAAGTTGTCAGGAAATCCCTAGGGCGCATCTTGCTCGAGAACGGTTTTTATATCTTGGAAAACGGTGAGAGTGACGGCTCCTCTGGGGAGTGCAGCCACGCTCATAGCACTGTGAGTGGCTCAGCTGCACAGCAGAGGAGAAAAAAGAGGAGGAGGGCAATAATAACTAGAACTAGCCTCAATAGTAAGGGGAACAGACAGGAGTTTGTGTGGCCATAGACGTGACTCCAGGATGGTATGTTGCCTCCCTGGTGCCAGGGTCAAGGATTGCACTGAACGTCTGCAGGGAGTTCTAAAGGGAGAGAGCAAACAGACAGAGTTTGTGGTGCATGTTCGTACCAACAATATAGGTAGAAAGAGGGATGAGGTCCTGCAAGAAGAATTTAGGGAGCTAGGAAGCAGATTGAAAAACAGGACCTCAAAAGGTATTAACCTCTGGATTACTTCCAGTGCCACGCACTAGTGAGTATAGAGATAGGAGGTTGGTCCAGATGAATGAATGTAATAGCACTGGAGAGAGTGCAGGGGAGGTTTTCAAGAATGTTGCCAGGGTTAGAAAAGTGTAGCTATGAGGAGAGATTGGATAGGTTGGGGTTATTTTCCTTCGAACAAAGAAGGCTGAGAAGTGACTTGATTGAGGTGTAGAAAATTATGAGGGGAATGGACAGAGTGGACAGGATAAAATTGTTTCCCTTGGTAGAGAGTTCCAGAATCAGGGGACACAGATTCAAGATAAGTGGCAGAAGGTGTAGGGGGGATATGAGGAAGAACTTTATTACGCAGAGGGTAGTGGGTGTCTGGAATTCACTGCCCAAGTTGGTGGTAGAGGCAGAAACTCTAAACTCTTTTAAAAAGTACCTGGGTCTGCACCTTAAGTGCTATAAGCTGCAGGGCAATGGGACGGGTGCAGGAAGTTGGGATTAGAAAGAGCACCTGGGTGTCCTCGGGCTGGCATGGACAAGATAGGCTGAATAGCCTCTTTCTGTGCTGTAACTTTTCTATGGTTCTATGGTTCTATGGAATGCGTGGCTGGAGAGATGGTGCAGGAGGGAGGGCTTTAGATTCTGGGACATTGTGACCGTTTCTGGGGGCGGTGGGACCTATACAAGGTGGACAGGTTGCGCCTGAACCGGAATAGGACCAACATCCTTGAGGGAAGCTCTGCTAGTCCTGTTTAAACAAACTTGGCAGGGGGATGGGATCCTGAGAGGAGATTCAGCAGGGGGAGATGCACAGCCAAAATTAGAAGAGAGAGCAAGTGAGTCTGGAAGGCATAGAAACTTTGGGCCAGTTAAGGCACCAGGGAGCTTGGCAAGGTCGGATGGTTTTTATTTTAATGCAAGGAGTCTGACGAATGAGGCAGATGAGTTGAGGGCACAAATTAACACATGGAAGTATGATGTCATTGCTGTCACAGAGACATTGTTGAGAGAGGGGCAGGATTAGCAGCTCAATATTCCAGGAGATAGGGTCTTCAGGCGAGACAGGGAAGGAAGTAAAAGAGGAAGAGTTATTGCAATATTGATCAAGGAATCAACTATAGCAGTAAGGAGGGATGACATCTTAGAATACTCCTGAAATGAAGCCATATGGGTAGAACCGAAAAACAAAAATGGAGCAATCACATTGCTGGGAGTGTACTATAGGCCCCCAACCAGCCAGGGAGTAATAAAAGAGCAGATATGTAAGCAAATTTCAGAGAAGTGTAAAAATAATGGAGTAGTAATAGTGGAGGATTTCAAATTCCCCAACATTAACTGGGTTAGTCATAGTGTGATAGGTTTAGGGGGAACAGAATTCTTCAAATGCATCCAGGAGAGCTTTTTAAGCAGGTACATAGAAAGTCCTATAAAAGAGGGGGCTGTCCTGGATTTTAGGGAATGAAGCTGGGGAAGTGGCAGAGGTATCAATGGGGGAACATTTTTTAGATAGTGATCATAATTCCATTAGATTCAAGGTTGTTATGGAAAAGGACAAGGATGGGCCGGAAATGAGAGTTCTAAATTGGGGCAAGGCCGATTTTAATAAGATCAGATATGATTTGGCCAGAGTGGACTGGGAGCAGTTACTTTTAGATGAATCTGCATCAGAGCAGTGGGGCTCATTCAAGAGGGAAATAGGGAGAGTAGGGCCAACATATTCCAGTAAAGATAAAGGATGGGACCAACAAATCCAGGGAAACCCTGCATGTTGAGGGATATACAGGATTGGATAAAGAGAAAAAAAGGAGGCTCATGGCAGATACCGAGGGCTCAAAACAGCGGAAGCCTTAGAGGAGTATAGAATGTGTAGGGGGGAATGTAAAAAGGAAATTAGGAGAGCAAAAAGGGGGCATGGGAAAACATTGGCAGGTAAAATAAAGGAAAATCCAAAGTTATTTTACAAGTATATTAAAGAGTAAGAGGATAATTAGGGAAAAGAGTAGGGCCCATTAAGGACCATAGTGGTAATTTGTGTGTGGAACCAGAAGAGATAGGTAGGGTTCTTAATGAATACTTTGTGTCAGTGTTCCCAAGTGAGAGGGACAACATGGGTATGGAAATCAGGCAGAGGGACTATGGATATAATTAAAGAAATTAGCATAGAAAGAGAAGCCGTTCTAAGCAGTCTGGCAGGCTTAAAAGTAGATAAATCTCCTGGCCCAGATGAAATGTATCCCAGGCTGTTGATTGAGGGAAGAGAGGAGATAGCAGGGACACTGGTAATAATTTTCAATACCTCTCTGGCCACAGTAGAGGTGCCAGAAAACTGGAGGACGGCCAATATGGTACTGTTATTCAAGAAGGGAGGAAGGGATAAACAAGGAACTACAGGCCTGTCAGTCATAACTCAGTGGCGGGGAAACTATTGGAAGCAATTCTGAGGGATAGAATTAATCTCCACTTGGAGAGACAGGGGTTAATCAAGGACAGTCAGCATGGTTTTGTTAAGGGGAGGTCATGTCTGACCAATTTGATTGAATTTTTCAAAGAGGTGACCAGGTGTGTAGATGAGGGCAAAGCATTTGATGTATTCTACTTGGAGTTCAGCAAGGCTTTTGATATGGTCCCACAAAGGAGACCGATAACGAAGGTAAGAGCCCATGGGATCCAAGGCAATTTAGCAAATTGGATCCAGAATTGGCTGAGTGGCAGGAAGCAGAGGGTGATGGTCGAGGGATGTTTTTGTGTCTGGGGTTCCACGGGGATTGGTGTTGGGTCTCTTGCTGTTTGTGGTATATATAAATGACTTAGACTTGAATGTAGGAGAGTTGTTCAGTAAGTTCGCGCATGGCACAAAAATTGGTGGGGTGGAAAATAGTGAGGAGGATAGTGTTAGATTACAGGAGGATATAAACGGGCTGGTCAGATGGGCTGATCAGTGGCAAATGGAATTTAATCCGGATAAGTGTGAGGTGGTGCACTTGGGCAAGACAAACAAGGCACGGGAATACACGATGAATGATAGGACCCTGGGAAGTACTGAGCATCAGAGGGACCTTGGCGTGCATGTCCACCAGTCCCTTAAGGTAGTGGGACAGGTAGATAAGGTGGTTAAGAAGGCAAATGGGATACTTGCCTTTATTACCCGAGGCATAGAATATAAGAGCAGGGAGGTTATGCTGGAACTGTATAAAACGCTGGTTAGGCTCCAGCCAGAGTATTGCATGCAGTTCCGGAATCTGCATTATAAGAAGGATGCAACTGCACTAGAGAGAGTGCAGAGGTGATTATCCAGGATGTTGCCTGGGCTGGAGAGTTTTAGTTATGAGGAGAGATTGGATAGACTGAGGTTATTTTCCCTGGAGCAGAGGAGATTGAGGGGGGGGACATGGTTAAGGTGTATAAAATTATGAGGGGCATAGATAGGGTAGACAGGAAGGAACCTTTCCCCTTGGTGGAGGGATCAATATCCAGGGAGCAAAGATTTAAGGTAAGGGGCAAGAGGTTTAGAGGGGATACGAGGAAGAATTTTTTCACCCAGAGGGTGGTGGGAATCTGGAACTCACTCCTGAAAGGGTGGTAGAGGCAGAAACCCTCATAACATTTAAGAAGTATTTGGATGTGCACTTGCGATGCCATGGCATACAAGGCTATGGGCCTAGTGCTGGAAAATGGGATTAGAATAGTTAGGTACTTGTTTGACTAGCACAGACTCGATAGGTTGAAGGGCCTTTTTCTGTGCTGTAGACCTCTATTTCTATGACTATGAGTCCCAGGGTAATGCTCCACGGACCCAGGCTCAAATCCCACCAAGGCAGAGGGTGAAATTTAAGTTCAATAAGTACCTGGAATTAAAAGTCTGATAATGACCATGAAACCATTATCAATTTTTGTAAAAACCCATCTAGCACTCTAATCTGCCTTCCTTACGTGGTCTGGTCTACATGTGACTCCAGACCCACAATAATGTGTTTGACTCTTAAATACCCTCTGAACAAGGGCAGTTAGGGATGGGCAATAAATGCTAACTGAGCCAGCGATGCCTACATCCCATGAATGAATTTAAAAAAAAAAGTCCTGAAGGTAATGTTTCAAAATGTCCAGTAAGGATTTTGCAAAGTTTTCTGAAGCAATAGCTTGAAGGAAATGGCTGCACAGGAATTTGGCCAACAGAAATGAGATCTTGACAATAAGAATGTGGCCTGTGCACAGGCAATGTTCAGTCAACCAGAAGCTCAATATTTGGACTGTGGCTGGACCTATGCCTTCAGGTCTTCTGCTCCACAAAAATAATTTAAAGCTGAACCTCTTGGGATCTCTTCAGCGGCATCACGTTCAATGAAAATGTTCAAAGGGTGCAAGACACACTCCCCAACCTGCTATGTTCTAAAATGGCAATCAGCAACCCTATCATAAAACCCTGACACACCTTTTCCAAAGGCGTTCAGTGGCCCAGATATAGGCCCCTGTAAAAGCAGCAGTGGGCAGAATGATTTCAGACCAGTAGCACCTTGTTAACATTGATTTCAGCAGATCAAAATCAACCAGAGAGAAAACTGAGTGATAAGAACAGTTAAAATACAGAAAAACAGGCCAGGTGTGAATCAGCATGAAACTGAAGTTGGAATGTGAAATTCAAGCAACTATTCAAACTGGTAGATAGTAACCACTTCCCAGTAATATTATGATATATTTATTCTTCCAATGGGATGTAAATATTGCTGGCAAGATATATTTCCAGATCAACATGGACTTGGAGGGGAACATGCAGGTGGTGGTATTCTCATATGTCTGCTGCCCTTGTCCTTCTAAGTAGAGGTTGCTGGCTTGGAAGGTGCTGTCAAAGGACACTCAGTGAGTTGTTGCAGTGCATCTTATAGATGGTAGAGACTGCAGCCGTGGGGGTGTACCTGTCTCAGCGTGTGTGAGAGAGCCTGTGTGCTAATCTATGTCCTCATTACCAATTTGGCAGCCAGAGGAAACAATCCTTCACTAGTTTCCCTCTCAAACCCTTCTCTAATTTAGAACAGTAATACAGTTACTTATGTCAGTCTCAATCACTCAAAATATGATATTTGTTTGTATAGCATCTGTGATTTGCCAGGATATAAAAGATGAACACAGATACTTAACCTGAAATCCTTTAAAACATCTTTTTTATACAGCTAACAATGATTAAGCTAAAAAAATGGCAATTTCATATTTTCCCATAATAATATTGTCAGATTTGAAAGGCTACCAAAATGTGTAAAGCATTGCTGAAGTAACCTGATGTGACCCACGAAGAGGTGCCATTGTATCATGTGTACATCTATTTTTATTCATGGTCTACATTGCATCCTGTATGAATTTTTCAAGCCTGACTTTCTTATACATCAAAAGTCAGCAGGCATGGAGTACTTCTAACCCCTGTAGCTAAGATGTGATGAATTAATATTATTTGTAGCACTGTGTTAAGTTTTATGATTTTAGTTAGGTGCATAAGAGGCACAAAAACAAACAAGTGGGTCAAACAATATGAGAAAGCTGCTGTAATCCTTAATAGTATTTCAAAACTGAACCTGTCCCAGCAGCATAAACACAAGCCTTTGCCTCACCCTACCTCCCAAATCTAAAGACCTGATTCATATGTGGCCTTTTTCTGCATTTGAATTGATCTTCCAGCTCAAATCAAAATTTAGCTAAATACATTTAAAAATTAAAAGGCTCGGGACTGAAAGCCCACAGTGTGGAGAGGCACATTTTGGCATAATTGCCGAGTTGTTTCTTCCTTCGTCCTCTAGTACTGACCCTTTCAAAATTTCTGGGTCCAAAAGTGATTCCTTTATTTCCATGCTGCTTATAGACACCTGTATCACTGGGGATACATCTAGGGCATGTACCATGCCTCAGAGGTCAATGGAACATTTGACAGGCCAGCAATGAAAAGATGGATGCTAGCCTCCCTACATCATGAAAAGAGAGCAACAGCACCTCCATTTGTCATCTTTGCAATTCAGCTACATTTAAATAATCTCTCTCTTGCAAGATCCTATAGGATCTCCATTGTAAGGCCACAGCCTTTGCAAGCAACCTTCAGAAGTGGAAGGTATTTGGGGAGAGGTTGGTGGTGGTGGTTGTGGGAGAAATTGTCATATGTTTCAAGGTATCTGTCAATTTCACCTGGATGGGATTTAGGCATTGTTTATGTTAAAATGTTGCTATGAGGATAATTTTGGACCACAAAATTCCAAAGAATGAAAAATGGCCTAATAAATCACTGGGACAAGAATGTACCTGGAATTTGCCCACCAGTAGCCTCCAATACTGTTTCCACTGAGTTTGTGGGATAGTGGGTGGCACCTGGTTTGTATGGAGCAAGTGGTCGCATGCACCACTATGGGTCCATCTCCAGCTGTTCATTGACGCACTAAAAGCTGACTTCTGTCCCTTCTTGCTTATTTTCTCTCTAGCATTTTTTCCATGCCACGCACTCCTCTATTGAAGTTGATGTATCATGATGCAATTATGTTTGCCAGTATACCAGGCATACCCATGCCAGCTAGATGCCAACAAACGTCTGGGCTCCGGGAACTCTAATATTGGAGTGTCTGGCCTTATGTTGATGACCTTTTAAAAGGTGGATGGGAGCTATGCCTGAACAAGTCTATTCTTGAAACTAGGTTCTCGCTGTTTGAGTGACATCTCACTAAATTTGTGTCACAATTTGTAAGGCCAGGCGCTTTCCTCATTTTAATCTGATTTTTTAAAAAAATATAATGGGGTGAATTTTAAAAGCAACAAGGCCTTTAATTAATACCAAATTTTCATCTTTGATAACTAGAAAATGTGTGTATACTTTAATTGCTGACAAAAACGGAATAGAAAAAGAGAGACAGAGAAAGAGTGACAGATAAAGAAAGCATTAGATAGAGAGAGTGAAAGAAACATAAATGCAAACATTTCCATCCAGGATCCTCCTGTGCCAAACAGCAGAAGCAGCAGGCAAATGACAGAGCTAAGCGATCCCACAGCCAATGAATCAGATCAAAGGTCTGCAGTCCTGTAACCTTTTCTTATTTTTTCATGGGATGTGGGCATCACTGGCAAAGCCAACAACATTGCCCATCCCTAATTACCCTTGAGAAAGTTGTGGTGTTATATTGTTATATTATTCGTAAAGAGGTAGGAAATAATTGTTGTGTGAATATACATCCCAGGGTGATACATTCCCTGCTGCACTGCTGCCATGTGTCAGGTAGCAATGCATCATTCTTTCCGTCTACCACCAGCCAGATGAAGAACAGCAATAAATACACTTGATGAAGCTCCAGCATTTTGAGTCTAAAGTGATTATTTCTAACTTATGGGAACCGGGAGAAAAAAAAATGGTGAGCTGCCTTCTTGAACCGTTGCAGTCTATCTAGCGCAGGTACACCCACAGTGCTGTTAACAAGGGAGCTCCAGGATTTTGACCCAGTGACAGTGAAGCAACAGCAATACATTTCCAAGCCAGGATGGTGAGTGGCTTGGCAAGGAACTTGCAGGTGGTGGTGGCCTTCCATTTTCCTTCTAAGTGGTAGGAATTGCAGGTTTGGAAGGAGCTATCGAAGGACCTTAGTAAGGTGCTGCAGCTTCTTGTATATAGTACACACTGCTGCCACTCTGTGTCGACGGTAGGGGGAGTGAATGTTTAAGGGCCATTGCTGTTCCCTCACCATTGTTGGATTAAAATCTTGGAACTCTCATCCTAACAGCACTTTAGGTGTACCTGCACCAGATGGACAGCAGCAGTTTAAGCAGGCTGCTCACCACCACCTTCTCAAAGTACTTAGGGATGGGCAACAAATGTTGGTCTTACCAGTGATGCTCATACCTCATGAAAGAATAAAAAAAGGAACCAGTCCCAAAGACAAAACATAAGGTTTGCAGATATCTTAGTTACAAGCCAATGTTTCCAGACTTGTAATGCTCCCAACCTCACCCAGTGCCATCTAGCCTGTGCCCGCTCTTCCCTCAATACTGACAGACACCAGGAATCACCAATAAGCTAACCTCCATATTGTACGTTCTTTCTCTGTCAAAGGCCAGATTTTTCCTTCCACAGTTCTCTAAGTACCCATCTGCAGTGATATTGGATCAATGGATCCCTTCTATGCTGTCAAATCCTGGCACAGCTGCCCAGTTCTGCCAAAACCCAGGACAATTCCTCCAGGCTATCAAAAAGTGGGTTTACCACCAATACATTTAAACTCCAAATGGATGTTTGTGATATTTATGGAAAGATTTTGATTTTTATCTTGGATGGCTACTGCTATCTCCCTGCCAAACTTTTAAGGTTTTGGCTGCTATTCTCAGACCCAGAACCGTGTGGTTGCCAATGCATATGTCAATATATTCTTTATTGATGGAGGTTGAGCATGAACTGCAAGAATTGTATTATAGGACAGGTATGTCCCATCATACTGTGCATGGGGCAATGAAATCTATTTGATGGTACATTGCAGTTAGTATACATGCCCTGTGTGAGGTTAAGCTTCAGAAAAGAAATTTTAGTGGAAGGTTAGGGCCAAAATTCCAGTCAGCTCTGATATATTTCCATGCCTTATCATAATTTTTCTACAGAAAGGTCTTGAAGGAAGGGTTATTTTTCAAAGCTCAGGCTTAGCATTTCCTTGAAATTACTTACACCACTGTTGCACCATAAAAAATGTTTTGCACCCACCCAAGACATCGAGAGAAGGTACACACAAACTTCCTCAGCATGGTCTTCTCCATTTCTATTTATGCAAGCATTGCTATAAGCAGCTGAACCATCAGGAAATGACTGTAAAACTTTTAAATACTGATGAACTGTACCGCCTGCAGCAGGTAAAAGAGAAACAGTGTTCTTTTCTCTTTTACTTAACCCTATAATTTGCATGTCCTACCAATAACTTTGATTAATTTGTACAGAATTACGACTCAAGTACCAGAGGGCATGGAGGACACAAAGCCAGAGGAAAAGCAAACAGAAATTAATTAGTTTGGACCTCAGAAGTTTCCCTAGATGACATTGAAGCCAGGTCAAACAGGCTTCTGGACATAGTAACAACCATGTGGCTGGTGGGGAAGTCCTTAGTCCCCACTGTGAGAGAAGAAAAGGTGCACAGTAGTAAGGTTACTGACTGAACACCTGCACTGTCAGCCTGGCACTTCTGTGAAACACTTTACAGCTACAAACAGCCACCCCTTTCTCTGTCTCCTGAGTTCGAAAGGGGTGATGCTCATCTATTCCATTAAAATATTACAATGTGAATGTTTTTTTTTAGTTGCCACAGCTTTTTTATTCTTAGATATGTAACCAACTCCCTTGCAGACAGAAAGCAATGAATCTGGCTCTCTCCCTTGGGGCAATTGCTACCCTCTGTAGTGTAATGGGTTAATAGAATAGTTATGTTAATGAGTGATGTAGGCATCAGCAGTAATGTGCTAGAGACTATTTACAGAAGGTAATGCAGGCAGCACTCAAGAGAGATGTGCCTACTTTGTAGCCCACAATGTATACAGTGTACATAGTGTAAATGAACTAGTTTGAAATAACTACTTTAGCAAGGCATGGTAGAAGTGGTGGTGACACTAACCTAACCTTCAACAGAACATCCACAGCCTGCAACTGGAACGAACTGACATAGGAATGACAATCTATAAGCGTATCTAAGCAGGAGGCCAACAGGAAAGGGCAGCGATGGCGGTACTCGACAAGCAGTTGCTGCCCCTTTTCTGCCTGTTTGAAAGTCTCCAGATCCTGCACAGAGGCCAACGTTGGAAGACGTGGTGCGAGAACTTCTTGAGATACAGAGCAGCATCGGGTCTCCTTAACAAAGAGGAGAATCACAAGATTAGTTCATTCTTCCAAGCTTTACAGACAGGGGGTCTGCAGGCTTCAAATCTGATTTAAAAGCCTTTGATATGTTTTTTACTCCGAAATGGAACCTCATTGCTGGGTGAATGTTGTTCAACCAGAGATCCCACAAGCCAGAGGAATTCGTCATATCGTTCCTTAGTGACCCATTCAAGTTGCTAGTTGTTGCGAACATGGGGCCTTGAAAGACAATTGCACACTCGATCAACCACTTCATGATGCTAGCCAGGCCGAACTAAGGAAGCAAAATTGGACTGTCCCCCACCTACGTATCGAGGCGACAGAGATTTCCATTCACTGTTAGGCCCAATGGCAGCTGCCCCGCCTACTCTAAAACCTGCTAAACTGGCCAAAAAGCCGGGGTGCCTGTTTAAGTCTATGGGTTATTGTTACCTTGGTTAAGATTTACTGAGGAGTGACCAATTTGGGGATTTGTTTAAAATTTATTATGGTAGTAATTTGTAGACATGTGTATGTGTTGAAACTTGTTGTTAAATTAATAAATGTTTAACAATTTATATAAAAAACTTCTGGAAGCTTGATGGTTTAATTTCTGAATTCAGAGCTGCAGCTGAAACATACCAAATGAAAATATAGGTTATAACTGTTGTTTAAAGTTTCTCTCTGGGATTTTAAATAACTCAGCATTTACCAACTGCTGGGTCATAACAGACCACAGTCACATTTTACCACAAGGGGCGACAGATCACAGAGACCCTCTATACTCTGTGTAATCAAAGTATCTTTTTACTCAGCAGAAATGTATGCATACAACTGGGCATCCTACAAAACATGTATGAAGTCCTTCAACCAGGCACCAGGACTGAATTCCACCAAAAGTTCCCACGGCTCTTTCAGGGGCTCAGCAAGCTTAAGAAATGAATGCCATATTACACTGTTTCCAGATGTTATGCTGGTGTGCCTATTTACCCCCAGGAGGATACCTGCTCAACTGCTGAAAGTCAAAGAGGAACTTGACCACATGCTGCACAGAGGTGTCATATCACCTGTCACGGAACCAGCCCAATGGTTTCCAGGGCTGGTAACAGCTCCTTAGCTGAATGGTCAGCTCAGGCTCTGTGTTGACCTCACGCAGTTAAACAAAGCAGTCCAGAGGGAAATCCACTCAATAATGTCAGTGGATGGCAGCCTGGCAAACATGATGCTAATAATGGGTTTTGCCAGGTACCCTCGACCAAGGGTCCAGGCTACTAACAGCCTTCATTTTGCCCTTTGGATACTTTTGTTTTAACTACCTTCTCTTCAGCTTCTCATCAGCTCTGGAGATATTCCAATGCACCATGCACCATATCTTAGAAGGAGTCATTTGCCATTGCCATTTGCTATTGTCATTCTTCTGTACTTGAATGAGAACAGCACCAAGGCCTGTTGAGGATGCATCAGCAGCCCTCCGCTTTGGGCAATGTTGGTTCATAATGTGCCAACACATCTGAAGAAACCAATCTTTTTTTGGATGTATTGAAATGCATTGATTTGTTCAATGCCCAGAACCACTGTTAGCCCAGTTTTAAAAGATCCCCAGGATCAAATTCAAGACAGCCCTACCTGCTTAACAGTCACAATGAAATAGTCCATGAGAGTGGTGAAGACACCACAAAGAGTTAGCCTCTGACTAGTGGATTTGGAGAAGGAGATGGTAGAGCTGTTACATGTTGGTTGTGACTGACTAAGGAATAGTAACAGAGACATAGATATGTTTGAGCAATAACAGGTTTAGTGCAAACACACAACTATTTATAGATATGTATTACTGGATGATACTCAGTCTAAGATATGAGTGTTCTGCTTCTCGACTCTTAGTCATGTGACTCCCTCTTACATCATCCTGTGGTAGGTAATGTTTCTCCAGTCACACACATTAACCCTTTCAGCCCTGAATATCCTAACACTACAAAGCCAAAGCAATGTAAATAATTTAAACTAAATGCGAAATAAATAGTTAAAAATAGTTAACTTATTCATTAAAGAAGTTGATGAGATACTTTGGGGGAGGGGTAGTTAATGGGTTAATAGAATGGTTATAGTAATGAGTGAAGTTGACCATTTGCTAGAGACTCTGAAAAGAAGGTAGAGCAGTGTGCACTCAGGAGAGATGTGCCTACTTTGTAGCTCATAATGTAAATAAACCAGCTTGTGGTAACTACCTGTGTAAGGCTACAGTCTCCCTTGATAAGCTACACCATGCCACCAGTATATGAAACACTCTCCTTCCATTGTGGTTAATGATCCTGTCCATACGTCTTCCAAAGCAGTAGAGCAAATATCTAACGGTGCCTATTCTAGAACGCACACTTGTATTGGACAGAGACATCACTAGCATCTTTCAGGGACAATTCCACTGCCTTCACTGGTTTGGAGGGAGTCTGCAATATAAAACTGGCAGGGTATCAAACAATGTCCTAGTCTGATGTGTTCTGCATAATTTTGCCCTGTAGAAAAGTCTTCCAACCAATATCACTGCGGAGGAATTCAAAGCAAAAATGGGACTATGTCAATTGCAGGAAGAGCAGCAAAAGCTGCAGGAAGGGAAAGAAGAGTAGGTATAAGCAGGAGAGAGGCATTAAATAAAGAGGAACATCTCAATTATGGCATTACAGTAAACCTAATATCTTCCCTTTTCAGAAGCACAGATGCCTGGAATAGACTCACTGATACTGTCCTGCCACTCACCATATAATTGATGTATTAGGATGGACAACAATGCACAGCCTTGCCTCATTTCTCTGTTGAGAGAGATGGATTTACTAAGTCTCCTATTTGCCCTAACACAGTTCTTGGAATACTCACGCCAGATAAGATCTAAAATTGACATTGTAGTGCCATGGCCTTAGAGGCATCATTATGAATGCTGCACAAGACAACAGGCTGAAAATTGTTCATAACTTGATGAAAGCAATCCCATGTTTTGCTGTCTTGCATAAAACCACAACCAAGCCTTCCACATTGCTTATGGGAAAAACATTTTAATTACTCCATTAACACCCAAAGCAGTTAAAATGCATGACCTGAGAACTAGAAGTACGGTCTTAGGAGCTACTCATATACCTAAAATCGGAATTGGGATTCAAATGGTAAAGAGCTGTCATGTCTAGCAAAATGGAAGAACAATTGGGCTGACAGTCAAATCTTGTTCTTATGTCGCAGAGACCAGCGTTGTCAGTCTATTGTTTACAATACTTCCCAATATTTTGATTAATCAAGACCCTTCCAATTTAAAATACTTATTATTTTTACTCTTCTCCTCTCAAGGCACTAACTCATGTGGGGAATATGATTTCATGGGGTATGACCAGTACGTTCTACATGTGTGAATAATTGCTATTTTTAAAAGAAGATTATTTCTTTGGTGCCATGCCAAGAGAGACTACATATCACTATGAAAGCATTTTGGAGCAAGTTTGAATTATTAGTCAAATTCCCATCAATTGTCTTAAACAGCTAACCTGATAACAATATTAGACATTTTAAAAATATATTGGTTAGTGTCTTCAGTAAAAGAAACTAGGGAGCAAAAATTACTTTTATAGGCAGCTTGCTGCAGGGTCAGAAGAACAACAGAGGTTGAGAGACAGGAGACTGCTAGCCTAGGAATGGTGTAAGAGAAGCTGGCAAGAGGTGCATAGTTCACAGGAGAAATGAAGGCACACAGAGACAAGAATAGATGCAGGGAACATACAGTAAGGGCAATGAGAGAGGAGATCAAATTGTGCAGCAGAGAGCAATTTTTCAAAATTGGTTAAGGTTGCTGCGGAAGGCATGAACTCAATGGTACAAAATAATTCCACTGGAAATGCAGCTCCCATGGAATTGAAGAATTTAAGGTGAACTTAACATCAAGTTTTGTACAAGAATTTATCCTCAATGCATCACACTCTGTCAAAACTGGATAGACCCACATGAGATTTGTCTTTCAGTGACACTTTTATTTCCTCTGGTTGCAATAACTTTGAAGCCATTCAGTACTGCACCTTTTTTTTGGCTTTCCAAAGGGAAAATTTACACTGCTGATTCCACCAGCACCACTCGCACTAAAGTAATGATGTGAGCTGGGTCTAAATGGTTGCAATGCCTCCTTGCATTGAGAGACACAAATACACTTGTGCACTCATGCAAATACGCTAACTATGATTTATTGCCCTGTTGCTGCTGGAACATTTCTAATGATTGAGAAGTGATAATATGACAGAGAAAAAATGGAAAGAGAACTTCTAGCATGGCCACATTTTTTTCTAGAAAGGAAGAGTTAATGAAGGGTAGGCTTCGTTTTGACTTAAGTCTTTGTTTCTGGCTGTGCAAGTATGCAAAATGAACGTAATAATGGGCCGTAACTTGCATTGGAAAGTGCTGGCTTGCATGAATTAGAAGAAATAAATACATATTTACCTCTCCTTGGAAATTACGCTGACAAGTCCGATTGCCGCAGCTGCTCGGGGCAGCATCGAAAGACTCCTCGCAGGCCCCAGCGAAGTGCAGCTCTGGCAGATTCAACAGGGTCAGGCCCCCCTTTTTTTCTACAGTGCTAGCTGCCGTAAAGCAGGTAAGTTTAAAGTGCCAGCAAAATTGACAGGCCCGGGAGAAGGTAAGTGTCTAAGGTAAGTGGATAGGATTTGGGGGGGTGGGGTGGAGATCGGAGGGCGGGAGATTTAGAATGGTGGGTAGGGGAGGGGGTTGGGGGTCAGACGAGTGGGGGTGGGGGGGGATTGGGGAGGGGGTTTGGGTCAGAGGGTTGGGGATCAGATCTGGAGTGGTGGAGGGATTGGAGGTCAGCGGGTTGGGGAGGGGGTCGGAGGTCCAGTGGGGTTAGAGGTCAGGGGTGTGGAGGGAGTCCCATTGGTTGGGGGGGGGGTCAGGGGGGGCAGACCTGTGTGGATGGTCGGTGGTATGAGGGTTCAGAGGCTGGGAATGTGGGAGGAGTCCCAAGGAAGGGGAATCCTGTAGAGATGGGTTGGACCTGTGGAAGGTGTCCCGTGGGACAGTTGGGGTGGGGTGTTGGGGGAGTCCTGCTGGGGGGGGGTCAAGATATGTGGGGGGAGTTCCTTGTGGGGGGGAGTCAGGTGCTGTGGGACGGGGGTGTCCCATGGGGGGGTCATGGGTGTAGGGGGAGTCCCATGGTGGGGTCATGGGTGTAGGGGGAGTCCCATGGGGGAGGTCAAGTGGTGTGGGGGGAGTCCTATGGGGCAATACGGGACATCCGGGGGGAGTCCTGTGGGGAGGTTGGGGTGTGGGGGAATCCCATGTTGGGGGTTAGGGTGTACGGGAGTCCCGTATGGAGGGTTCGGTGGTGTCGGGGGTCAGTGGTTGGGGATGGGGGTGAGGGGGCAGGGAGGAGTCCCACGGGGTCAGTCTAGGTGTTTACAATAGTTACCCAAGAGTTAAAAGAGATTTTAATTCTTCTAATTATTTCTGAGTAACTATTGGTGCAATCCTGGTGGAACCATCTGATGTTTGTGATTTAAACCGCATTTTCGGATTGTTTCCAGAGTTAGGGCAATTGTCCAGAGGAAGTGTGCCTTTCTGGGCAATTGCCATGCAAACTCTTACTTGGGAACTTCCGAGAGGGATTCCCCAGCACATCTTTGGGATACCTCCAAAATCTAATGTTGGGGAGCTCGGAGGCCGTGGCTCAATGTTTTAGAAGCAGGCTCCCTTAAACCAATGCTGCAGTTGTCCACTCCCCAACTGTGTTTCCATTGTTCATTTGTCTTACATTATAGTTTGCATAATTAGATCAGGCAGTTTTCTTATTCATATATGCCTGAGGGAGAACTTAAATGAGAGAAATCTTTGAATGATTCTCTCTCCCTCCAACTTGAATGGAGGAGTAGGAGATGAAAGACAGAGAGAGGAGCAGGAGTGAGTGAGAGAGTAAAATGAGGAGAAAAGAAGTGGAAAGTAAGGGGCAGGAGGAAATGGATAGGAGAAGAGGGAAAGGATGAAATTGGAGAAAAGAAAAATGGGATGGAGGGAAAAGGGTTGAAGAGGAAGGCAGCAAAGGGAGGGAAAGAGGATAAGCGAGAGGTTAGGGGAAGGGAAGAGAAAGGAAGAAAGAGAGGTGGTGAGGATGGAATAAGGAGGAAGCAGGAAAGGAGGGGAATATAGGAAATAATAAATAGGGAAGGGTTGAGATGGAGATGAGGATGGTTGGGAGAAGAAGGGAAGGGACAGAGGCAGGGGAAGGGAGGGGAGGACGGGTAGGAGAGTGAAGGTGATGGTCTTTCAAAGTGAAAGGGTTATTGTAAATTTTTTCCTCTTCCTCCTCCCTACTCATTCTCTCCATTTCTCACTTTCCTCCTCTGCCTGCTCTCCCTACCCATTTCTTCCCTTGTCGCCTCTATTCTGATCTTCACTTCCTCTGCTCCAGTCTACTCAACTTTCTACCTTCGGTATGACCTCTCTCCTGTTCCTCTCCTTCTTCTTTCTCTCATTTCTTTCCCATTCTCCCTCCCCTACTCCCCCATCGCCTTCCTTTTCTCTCATTTACTTCCAGCTTTTCTTCTCCCCTACCCTCTCCTTGATCTCTCCCCTCTGTCTCCCTTCTGAGTCCACCCTGATGCACCCCTTCCATTAAAAGCTTGCTAAACTGTTTTCCATTACAAATATGGATGTAGGAATTCATAACAAAAAAAGTGAGCTGAACATGCCAACATCAAATTAAATGGTACAGACAAGGAGTGTGTATAGACAGTAGATTCTAGATGTATTATTCAAATCTATGATCTTTGATGTACTGAAAAAAGATTTATTTTTTGAATTCCATGAATGCAGAGGGGTAGAGTTTTGTCTTTTGCTGCAATCGGAAACGTGCATACAAACTGTGTTTGAAATGGAGCTGGTTAGGTTACAGTGCAAGTTCTGATAATGTTCAATGCATAATCTCAAAGTTAAAGTCTTTAATGAATATAGATATAATTGAGCAGTGTCATTAAACAGAATTATATTTTCTTCTTTCCATTAAAAAGTATTCCTTGATACTTTTATATTAGGGTGGTAGTTTGGTACAATTTTATTAATGCAGCTGAAAATATTTTATTAATGTAAAAAAGTAAGCACTTTTAGTAAGGCTATCCAGTCTTCCAATCCCTTAAGTAAAATGATTTAAAAATCACTAAACAGGTCTTCAGTAAATGCTTCATTTTTGTATAGTTTAATTGGCATACTCTAGAAAATTTCTTTGTAAATTAAATTTTCCTTTGTGATCTGTAAATATTGGAAAAACCATATCTTCACAAACTGGATTTTTCTTTAAAAAATTGGAAGAACATTGCTTTATTTGGACACTTGGATTGTTTTCACAAAAGGTCATAAGTTCACCTTTGAACTAGGAGCAACAATGCCTTTTCCTAATCAGCACTAGCTAGTGTGGTGGTGGTGCAAGGGCGCGGGGTGGTGGGGAGATTAGTGTGCTTGTTTGCATTGCAATTACTTTAATAACTGGAAAAAAAAACTGGTTTAAAGACAGAAAGCTAGTGAGTTACTGGAAATTACATGACAGGGATGAGCTTTAAGTTTTGGACTTGCGTTTTTGACTTCAGTTGGGACAGAACTGAGAAAATAAAAGCTGCCCAGCTCACCTTTTTGCCTTGCCTTGTCTGAAACAAAGTGATGGTTAGCATCCACCAAAGAATCCTCAGCTCAATGGAGCTTATCTGGTTTTGGAAACCAGAGAGGCTGAGACAAGACGGATTGACCTGGCTATATTGGACAGAATCGTCCCATATTTGCGCTAAGTGAGGTAGTGGGCAGGTAAAATGATGTGTTACCCATTGGCCACAATGGCAGTTTTCACGTTGTATTATCCTAAACCCGTTGTATTACTTATGTATTCCTGGGAAACAAGTCATTTCCATGGTGGGCTCTCATTCACCCACCACGCCACCATCTCACTGCTTTATTGCACTGTGCACCATATTTAAAGTCCAGCTGTGTGCACACATATCAGTTCTTCCAGCTCACAACTACTGCAGGGAAGATGTCCACAAAAGGCAAAAAGACTGCAGTCCCCAAGTTTAGTGACACATTACTGGAATGCCATTTGGATGTCATGGTGGCCCGCCGTCATGTATTTTACCTCTGCTCTGGCCACAGGATGGGCAGTGGCATCACCAATCTAGCATGGCAGGAGGTGGCAGCAGTGCCCAGTGCCAATGCTGCACAGAAGAGCTTGGCCATCCAAGGCAGGCAGGGGATGAATTATATCATTTGTGCAGTCAAGGTATGGCAACCATTTCACCTCTAAACTCACACACTCAAGCCCATCACGCATTCACTGGCATCTCACTCACTGTCAGCTCAAGTGACATCACCACCAATTCTCTAACACATATCCTCACATGTCTATCTGGCCTCATTGTCTCTGGAGACTGCCTCCTAAGCCCTCACCATCTAGAGGCCAATTGCACAGATCAACATGTGCCCGCACACACAACCTGGGATACCCTTCTTCCCCAGTACAGCTCTCATCATGCAGCCCCTTCCCTTGCCTGAGGCCACTTCTCCCCCTTCCCCAAGCAAGACCTTGCCCTTCAGCCATTGAAAAGCCATCCACATATAGCTGATCTGGTAGTTAGAGACCTACCCGTGGGCCCCCCTAAAAGTGATGCAGTGCTATCTGTGAAGCCTAGCGTGGATGACTGCCAGTATTGACCGAAAGTCGGAGCGAAGTGCAGCCAGCAAGATGCATGTTGATTATGTGTTGTTGTGAAACATGTCGGCGTCTTTTCCTGCTGATGTGGGTGGATGTTTAGCGGGGTGGGGGGCAATGGGTCTGATGGGCTGGCCTTATAATGATATGCTGATGTATTATAATGAGGTTCCTGATGTCCGATGGCAGGAAATGCGGCTCACCATCAATGGTCTGAGCAGATGATCCGCAAACTGGTTTCACGCCAATTGTGTCATATTGTCTGCTCATGCCACTGAACATTACCCATGGACAATCCCAGCCATTATCTGCCACACCGAAGCTCCATTGGTGAGAACCTCCAGACATCTACCGGGACCAGCAGCCCATCTTCACAAGAGAGAGTTTGTTTGTTTCTGTGTGCAGGCATGCATGCTGGGTATTTTTAAAATGGATAGACAATTATACTTCCAGAGTACAATTATGTGTTAACCAGTTCTTGCAACTTGTTTTAACAAAAGTTTTGTTTTGTAATAAATCAATTACTCTGAGTTTACTGAAAGAAGCCTGGTTAAAGTTTCTTTTATTCTGGGCCTAAGAGTAGTTAATGTAAATAATTGGCCATTTTGGTGAGTGAATTAAACTTTTGAATTAATGTTGTGACCTGCGACGTAGTGGAATTAGATAAACTAGCTCCTCCCATCCTGGTCGTAACATAAATTTTAAAATATGCCTACTAATGGCTCCGTGCCTAAGAAAATGAACATATTTTGAAGAACCTTCCTAAACCAGTGTGATCAGCAGAATCTTACATTGTCAACTTGGAGGTGTGGCCATAATCATGGGTAGGGCCTGATCCAGGCAAAATGAATCTTAAGTCAGTGTAAAAAAGCACGATAAACCTAAACATAAGTGTTTCTTGACATAATTCATTTGCATTTAAAATTGCCCAGTCTCCTGTGCTGGTTCAGCTGATATTGTCCAAATTGGTCTGTTGACACTAGCACAAACAAGCAGAAACTCTGCCCTGGAGCGTTTTCGAAGTAAACTGCTGTGTTTGTGAATTACTCTGGTGAAGTAATGATATAAAAAATTACAAAAAATAAACGTGTCGTGGAAAGTAAAATGCAAACCGTAATTAATATAATGACACTCACTAATATATAGCTCATAATTACTGGACCACAAAGGGTAAGAAAGTCATCACTGAACTTATGTCAATTGATCCAATTTGTTCAACTTGGTATAGAAGCAATAGCTTGAACATGCCTGTCTAATTTAGACTCTCAGGGCTAATAGGACAATTATGGAAACAGAGAATTTGAAATATTCATTTGGATACATTTCAGGCAAATCAAATCTATTTTTGAATAATGATTTGTTAGCCAAAGTTTTAATTGGTATTTATTAGAAGTGGGAGGAAAGCCTTAGGAATTCTAAAGTGGTAACAAATCTCAGAATTATATTAATTCCTTTGGTCAAACTAGGTAAATCCCACAAAAGACATTCTGATAAATAGAACCATAGAAAAGTTAAAGTGCAAAAAGAGGACATTCAGCCCATCATGTCCACATCAGCCAAAAAGAGAAAAAAGAAATTAGCCGCTCATTTTTATCTCACTTTCCAACACCTGGTCCATAGCCTTGCAGGTCACAGCACTTCAGTTGCGGATCCATTGCTTTTTAAATGAGTTGAACGTTTCAGGCTCAACCACTAACTTAGGCAGTGAATTCTAGATGCCCACCACCATCTGGGTGACAAAGTCTTCCCTCACATTCCCTCTAATCCTTCTACCAATCACCTTAACTCTATGACCCTGGTAACTGACTGCTCATCTAGGGTAAACAAGTCTTCCCTGTCTCCCCTACCTAGGCCCCTTATAATTTTGACCTCAATTAGGTCACCCCATAGCCTTCTCTATTCTATGGAAAACAACCTTAGCCTTTCCAATCTCTCCTCATAGCTGCAATTTTCAAGCCTTGGAAAAATTCTTGTGAATCTCCTCTGCATTCTCTCCAGAGCACTTATGCCTTTCCTGTAATGTGGTGACCACACTATACACAAAATTCCAGCTAACCAGCATTTTATACAGTTCCATCATTATATCCTTGCTTTTGTATTCAATACTTTGCCCAATGAAGCATTCTATATTCTTTCTTGACCACCTTGTCTACCTGTCCTGCCACCTTCAAGAGGCTGTGGACATGCACTCCAAGGTTTCTGTGGTAATTATGATTTTATTCAGTGTGTAATATACCTTTAAGAAAAATGCTTGTTAAGGAAGATCATATGATCATTAGTACCTAATAGGAGAGTAGTGCAGGCTACCTCAGTAGTTAGTAAGTAGTGTAGAGATAGAGGTTGAAGTGAAAGCACACATGTAATTGATACTGAGCACCTTTGTAAATAAACATAAAAGTTTCCACCTAAAAAGTGTCAGCTGATTAACTCTATCAATGCTACCAACTCAGTTACTACTCACAACAGCCTCTCACTTGCTCAACTCCTCTTAATTGCTTCCTGTTTATTGAATATTCCCTTGCTTTGTTTGCCCTCCTCAAATGCATTACCTCCCACTTTTCCAGATTGAATTCCATTTGCCACTTCTCCACACACTCAACCAAACCAAACCATTGATATAATTCTGGAGTCGACAGCTATCCTCTTCACTATCAACTACACTGCCAATTTTTGTGTCATCTGCAAATTTCCCAATCGAACCCCCCGCATATAAGACTAAGTCATTAATATATACAACAAACAGCAAGGGCACCAAGACTGAGCCCTGCGGAGCACCACTGGAAACCATTTTCCATTCTCATAAGCATCCATCGACCATTATCCTTTGTTTTCTGTCACTGAGTAATTTTAGATCTAACCTGCCACCTTCCCTATATCCAATGAGGTCTTACTCTCCTGACCAATTGGAGCAGGTGGTACTCATCCAAACTAATAATAGCCTGGTTCTTTAAAAAATATGTTACAAGCTATTAATTTTGCTAATCAGATAAAAATATATTTATATTTTAATTCATTTATGGGATGTGGGTGTTGCTGGCTAGGCCAGCATTTATTGCCCATCCCTAATTGTCCTTGAGAAGGTGGTGGTGAGCTGCCTTCTTGAACCGCTGCAGTCCATGTGGTAATAAATACATTTTAAATGATGTTCAGATGAGAAGGTAATGTAACCAGATTATTAACACCAGAAAATTGTCAACCCAGAAGATATGAAGCCCCCCCCCCCGCAGAAGCTAAACTACAGTTTAAAGAAAGTGAACCTTTCAAATATTAGACAGCCTGTGAAAGAGATTAACACAGAAGCATAAGCAACTTGTGCAAAGAACGTAGAATCTGATCTTATAGTTTTTTTCTTTGGTGTTAGTCTCAATTTACATTGTGCTAAATGCATGAAATTAAACCAACATTTATATCAGTCAGAAAGCTGGTTAGCATGGATTGGAGCTGGTATGTTGATTCAGTTTCTGGGTATGATGGGTGTATTTTGTATGTTGGTATATTCTCTGGGTATGATGGGACATTTTGTAGCAAGAAACCCATGTTAAATTTTTTAAGGGTTTGAAAACTCTTTTTGGAGGTCAGAATTTGCATTATAGCATAAAACACAGTAAGATGTAAAGAAAATCTTCGAGCATCAGGCTTTTGTGTAAAAAGAGAATGCATTTGGAGCAAAATACTGCAGCTGTCTTGGAGAGAAGAGGGTGGTGGTGGTGGAACAATTATTAAACTTAACTGTGCTGTAGATGGCCATGACTTGACTGTCACTGTGCGATCCTATTTATGTTGCTACCATCAGGACAAATGATCTGCTGCAATAGAAAAGAAAAATGCTTTTAATGTTGTATTAGCACTGACACTGATAAAAAATAAAACATAAAATCCTTGCTATTTTGTATCCAAGAAATCTTCATGTAAAGGTTATGAAGTAACACAAATCTCCAGATATTTTTAAAAGTCATGTGGGTTTAAGCATCTTTCCTGATCACCCAGTGAAAGGCAACGTAAGTATGAACTATAAACTATAAACTGAGTTTCTGCGATAATCAGTTTGATGTACCATAAAATCACCTTCCTGAAGAGTTACATTAGGCAGAATTTTCTGCTCCCGCCAGCGTTGGGAATTGTGGTGGACCAAGGCACTAACTTTGGCGTCAATAGAAAAGTCTGTTTCTCGCCGGTGGGAAATTAGATTGGAATTTTGTTCTCCAAACTTTGAGGTGGGTTGAGTTTCCCACTGAGTTATGCTGGGAACCACATTTGCATCTCATGAATGCTCATTAAAAGGCCAACTTGCTGGAATTAAATTCCCCTCCAAATTAAGTGCTTCACCAGTGGATAATTAGAACAGCTTATTTCATGACTGTATATTAGTGGCATGCACCTGGCAAACTTCACTTCATCCATGACTTAGAGGTCAGTTTGAAACTATAACTGTGAACATTCAGGGGCCTAAGTTGTCTAAGCTAACAAGCTGCGCTAAAGCAGCGCACAGGAGGCAGGACCAGCAGGGAGGGGTGAGATGGAGGCAGGACTGGGCAGGAGGGGGGGACATGAGGAGGGAGGGGTGGGATGGAGGCAGGACTGGGGGCCTGGAATCACGAGATGAAATGGAGTGAGAAGGAGGCAAGACTGCAGGGTTACCTGAGAGGGGAAGGGTGAGACGGAGGCAGAACTGGGGGGGGTGGGGGGTGCATGAGAGGAGAAGGGTGAGTTGGAGACAGAACTAGGGGGTGGTCAAGGAACAGAGTGGAAGAGTGAAAGACTGTCCAGGGACAAAGACTGTCCATGGAAGAGTCAGAGACTGTCCTGGGGCTGAGGCCAGGCTGTCGGCAGCATGTTTCAGAGATTGACCTGTGGCTGTATGGGCCATGTTAGAGGGCTCTATGTGGCTAGCATGTATTGGGCCTGGTCTTGGCTAGGGGAAGTCATCTCTGGGCAGTGATTGTCATGCACAGCACAGTGTGCACTTAAGGAATTTGGTCCTGAGGGGTTAGAGACATGGTGCAATGAGGCAGAGGGTGCATCTGGGTCCTGTATGTCAGTAGCTGAAAAGTCACAGGGAAGTATTAGATCCCATTAGCATGATCCTGAAAAGTAAGTGCATATATGGCAATGTGAAGGGAAGGGTTAGGTTGAGAAACGGCATGGGTACATCAACATTAAAGGGTTCAGGGGGAGAACAGGAACATGCACATGAATAATGATGGAACGGCAGGAATGGGAATTAGGAGGCGATGACTATAGAGGAGGATGGGAGGAACATGGTGGGTGATTAGAAGAGATTGGAAGATGGCTCCACTTACAAAAGTTAAGAGCGCCATGTTTGAAATCACTGAGGAATGACACAGTTTGACAAACAAGCTTGAAAAAAATCAATAGTGGAGGTATCTCTGGGTATGTGGGAGGAGTTCAGCAGAATAATTCTGGGCCGATTGAAGGGACACCCTGTAAATATCCTGCTGTAACCATGGAGAGCATGGTACAGTGGAGTGTGGGGCTCAAGAGCCTAATATACAATGAATGAGCTTTGCTCCTTTATTAATGATGCATATTTAGGCAAGAATCCATTAAGTATACGTGCTTTGGTGCATTTGGTCTTAATTGGCATCTGATCCTTACAGAACGATGTGAAAAGGGATATAAGGTCAAACAATCAAAGGTCATGGCTGCTGCACAGAAGCAAAATGAATCCTACAAGCCTCAGTGTTCCCAGTGTACTGGTCATGGAATTCAGGGAACCACATGTACCATCATGAAATAATTGCAAGGACTGGGTAATGATAGTTATTATCTAGGCTACTGGAGGACAACCAACAATAGCTTGACTGAGGACTATAGCACATGGGTCTATTGAGCCTAGTTAAGATCCTAATTAAGATGTTGTGAATGCACAGTCATTTATGAGGCGGATGCTCAGTCATCTGTTGTCCTTCAGGATGTTATCATCCTACAAGAGGTGGCCTGGGGATAGCATGTACAGACTGAAGGCAGGTCAAAAGCTAGAGATTGGATTCCTGCCTTGGATATGTAGGGAGACCATTCAAAGGAAACTACCACAGATTGCTCAATTGTAACTATGAGCAGATATAAGGAGGAATGGAGAGAATTCAGGCTGCAGGCAATGCTGCCTTGTTGGTAGCTATGATTAGAATGAGGAGAAGGAACTGCCACTGATTGGTGCAGGTCTGGGAAGACCACCGCTCAGAGGAAAAAGTGCCAGCAGGACCCCAGGAAGTCCCAGATGCTCTTGAGGAGGGGAAAAATCCACAAAGCTGTTTGGCATGGCCAAGGTTCTACAGAAGACATAGCTCATGCAGGGAGATGAGCGAAAGACAGTGCCACAGGCATCTTCGCTTGTCTAGGGATGTGGTAGCACACGTTTGTCACCTTCTCCTTGAGGAATTCAAGACTCAAGGACTTGGAGGGCATCCCGTGCTGGTTGCTTTGAAGGTTACTGTCACACTGAACCTTTTTAGCAGCTTATCCTTCCAGGCTCCACTGGGGACCTTTGAAGACTTGCACAATCTGTGACACACAACTGCATAAGGGAGGTGATAGATGCCCTTTTCAATAAAGCTTAACGCTATGTGCAGTTCCACATTGATGATGCAAACCAGGCTGCCAGAGCTCTGGATTCGCTGCAATCTCAGGTTTCTCGCAAGTGTAGGGAAACAACAACTGCGCGCATGTGGCCTTGGCATTAGCCAGTGAGTTTCATAAATAGAAAAGTTTTCACTTTCTGGATATTGACATATTTGTGATCACAGAAGGCAGATCCAGCATGTTTCTGGTGGGTACCCACTCACGACTCTTACATTCTGAGTGCCTCGCAGGTGCCACAGACCTTTGAGGGATCTCGGCGCTTAGAGAGTTGCCTCCTTGGTGACAAGGGGTACCCCCAGAAGACATGGTTAATGACCTCTGTTCGTCGGTCACTGAGTGCATTTGAGGGGATATTTAATGCAGTAAATTCTGCCACAAGGTCCTTAACAGGACAAATTATTGGCCCCCTGAAGATGCATTTCTGATGTTTGTGGGCCAGATGGGGCTCGCCAATATTTATCACAGAGTGTCCTGCATTACTGCTGTTTGCTCCACTCTGCACAACCTTGTGCTGTAAAGGGAGGATGTGCTGTCAGAGGTAGCCATTGAGGAACTACACATCTCATTGGTCGAGAAGGACTTGGAAGGGGTTGATTCTCAAGAGGGCGAGGATTCAGACAGGCCGCATGAGGATGCCATTACATGGGCATGACATGACAGACATGCCCATGACAACTTCATAGCTACATTATTCCAGGAAGAATAAGGTGAAGACAAGTTCTCACGATCAAAGTTTTCTTCAGCCTTTGATGCAGGGAACACAACAACATCTTCATTCTCAGCATGAACAACTCAGGAAGTGTCAGAAATCTCACAATGATCATGGGAGTAGCATAAGTCATCATCTAATGTCCTAACAATAGGATCATCTTTGGAAGGCATAATAGTCTTGGCAACATGTGGTTGCTGTGAAATGTGATTAGCACTCCATTAACATGCCTCCTTAAGCAGCTCCACACAGTGCAGTCCTTTCAGCCATGGCGTCACCAAGTCAGTGATCATGGTAGCTTTCAAGCAGCTGAAACATCAATGCACATGTGGGTGCATTCATGTCTGAATGACACCAGCTTAGTAAGGCAGCCCAAACAAAAAAATATAAGTCAATGGTATGTGCTTGTCCATCCCAAGAGGAAGCAGCATCCAGAGAACAGCATATCTCCAATTGCCAGCTCTCATTGATGGATAATGTGGAGGCATCATCTTGCTATGGACCCTCAAGTGGCCTTCACAGATTAGGATGCAGTGACCTGTAAGCTTATATCAAAGCTGAGAGGTTTGTTTGCATTGTGCTCACAGAGAGTGCCTCACCAGAACAATGGTTTGATGAGTACCAAACACTCAGGATCCTGCATTTATCAAAAGTCTGACAAGTTTCTGTCCTGGATGAACTTGGCATTAGGGAGAAACGTGGCCCAGTCAGTATTGACACAGCAGCCAATGACAACTTCTTCCCTTCAGAGACGCTGCTGAGGACTTAGGAAATGTGTGAAAGAATAGCTTATGGAGCATGACAATCCTCGACATTGTCCAACTCACAAAGGCCAATCCTTTCTATATACCCTAAATCAATGAGGTCCATGTCGACTTGTATGCTGTGTCTTTACCCAAGGATCATATAAAGCACAACTAGGCAGCCATCCAAGAGCAATGTAAGATCTTCACTGGTAAGGAGATGGTTTCATCAAGATGAGCACACACCTCTGACACCATACACTCTAATCTTACTTATAGACATTTATAATGTTCACAGTTGATCCTTACTTCCCTTGTTCAGTGTCTTCATGGAGAGAATAGGAACTAAGAATGGAATGATGTTCAGCCTTAAATGTTGAGACGATAACAAGCTGCAGGGGGGCATGAAAGCCTATGGTGCTTGAGGACAAACACTACTTTTTTCCAAAAACTCATTTTCATAAAATTAGTGCCATTGCAAAGTACACTTTGGGGAAACAATTATCACATTTGTTGCGACAAATGCTTGTGCCATCCATAAACAACAGACATCAATGTGACAGCGGCAGGGTAATCACTAACCTTGATGAGCAATTGAAGGGGCACCTGGATGGAGCTTGAGGCGCCCCGTTCCCCTCTTACCTAGCCACTGCTGGAACACACCCATGGCTTGAGTGATGGTGTGTAGGTCCAAGCACAATTCCGGCAGAAACTGCTAGACCCTTCCAATGGAGACTTTAATGCATCAGAGAGATTGCGGCCAGTGTCCTCCATCCTTCATTCCAGTCTGCTGATGGTCCTCTGACAACTCTACCTGATGTTCCCCTACCTGCCTCTGCATCTCCAACATATCTCTTAGGGCTGATTCCAGGGGCTCGTCATCAGACTCAGTCTCAGCACGGAATTGGTCTCCAGCAGTGCTCTGAGTGTCGGAGACCTCAGATAACTCAGCCTCCATCAGCTCTGGACCCGTGTTGGTGAGGTGATCATCAGATTGAGCACCTGAACCTACTCTAGAACTAGGTCCCATCGAGGTGGAGGGTGCAACTGAATGCAGTGGCAGTCCTTCATCAGATGTTAGGTCTGCTTCCTGATCAGAGGTGGTCAAGGGGCTAGAGCTAAGTCACCTGGAGGAGGAAGTCTTCCCCTTTTCTTGCTGGTACCTGGAATAGAAAGAAGAAAGAATTAGTGTTTGATGAGGCAGGCTTCTACATTATATATCAATCACAGTCATTGTTTGCATGTTTTCGATGTACACGAGTGCACCTTTACTGGCTTGTTCTGGTAGGCCAATCCAACCTGACATACAGGAAGAATCCCTATCCTCTCCAGCCAGCTCTGCCACCTGTTCCTTAAACAGGGAGAATGTCCTCAACTCCGGTCTTGGCACTCTCCCTTTTGTTATGTAAGCTCTTGTCCTGCTTAAAGACAGCTGGATTGACTGTGAGTACTATGGATGAAAGACCAGTTCAAAAGCATTCATGCCTTTTGTTCTGCTGACCACTCTCCAGTAAAGGATTATGCACTGTTTGTGTAGGATCTTACACACTAGCGATCTTAAAGTGGCTGGCAGATATTCAGTTCTAATGTTCCATCTGCTGTTTTTTTTTATATTCATTCGTGTGATTTTTTAAAATTCATTTATAGGATGTGGGCGTTGCTGGCTGGGCCAGCATTTATTGTCCACCTTTAATTACCCTTGAGAAGGTGGTGGTGAGCTGCTTTCTTGAACTGCTGCAGTCCCTGTAGTTTTACTCACCATGCCGTTAGGGAGGGAGTTCCAGGATTTTGGCCCAGGAACAGTGAAGGAGCAGTGATATATTTCCAAGTCAGGATGGTGAGTGCTTTGGAGGGGAGCTTCCAGGAGGTGATGTTCCCATGTATCTTCTGCCCTTATCCTTCTAGATGTTAGAGGTTGTGGGTTTGGAAGGTGCTGCCTAAGTAGCCTTGATGAGTTCCTGCAGTGCATCTTGTAGATGGTACACACTGCTGCCATTGTTTGTCGGTGGTGGAGGGAGTGAATGTTTGTGAAAGGGGTGCCAATCAAGTGGGCTACCTTGTCCTGGATGGTGTCAAGCTTCTTGAGTGTTGTTGAGCTGCACTCATGCAGGCAAGTGGAGAGTATTCCATCATACTCCTGACTTTTGCCTTGTAGATGGTGGATAGGCTTTGGGGAGTCAGGAGGTGAGTTACTCGCTGCAGGATTCCTGGCCTCTAACCGACTCTTGTAGCCACAGTATTCATATGGCTAGATGGTAGAGGTCACCGGTTGGGAAAATGCTGTCGAAAGAGCCTTGATTAGTTGTTGCACTGCACCTTATATATGGCACACACTGCTGTCACTGCGCATCGGTGGTGGAGGGAGTCATATTTAAGGTGGTCGATGGGATGCTGACCAAGCAGACTGCTTTGCCTTGGGTTGTGTCAAGCTTCTTCAGCGTTGTTGGAGTTGCACTCTTGCGGGCAGGGGTTGAATTTTCCATCACACTCCTGACTTGTGCCTTGCAGATGCTGGACAGACTTTGGGGAGTCAGGGGGTGAGTTACTCGCCACAGATTTCCCAGCCTCTGACCTGCTTTTGTAGCCACAGTATTTATATGGCTAGTCCAGTTCAGTTTCAGGTCAATGGTAACCCCCAGAATGTTGATCGTGGGGGATTTAGTGATGGTAATACCATTGAATGTCAAGGGGAGATGGTTAGATTCTCTCTTGTTGGAGATGGTGGTGTATGGCATCCCTGTGGGCTTTAATCCTTAATAATGCCTGATGCTCATATGAGAATGTAAGTTTGGAGTGAGTAGAAGTTCCACTTACAAAAACAGAATTACCCGGAAAAACTCAGCAGGTCTGGCAGCATCGGCGGAGAAGAAAAGAGTTGACATTGAATCCTCATGACCCTTCGACAGAACTTGAGTTCGAGTCATCCTCAATTCCGAGGGACTGCCTAAGGTAGAAAAGAAGATAAAAACAAAAAAACTGCGGATGCTGGAAATCCAAAACAAAAACAGAATTACCTGGAAAAACTCAGCAGGTCTGGCAGCATCGGCGGAGAAGAAAAGAGTTGACGTTTCGAGTCCTCATGACCCTTCGACAGAACTTGAGTCCGAGTCCAAGAAAGAGTTGAAATATAAGCTGGTTTAAGGTGTTTTGGGGGGAGGGGCGGGGGGGGGTGGGGGCGGGGCGGAGAGAGAGAGAGAGAAGTGGGGGGGGTTGGTGTGGTTGTAGGGACAAACAAGCAGTGATAGAAGCAGATCATCAAAAGATGTCAACAACAATAGAACAAAAGAACACATAGGTGTTAAAGTTAGTGATATTATCTAAATGAATGTGCTAATTAAGAATAGATGGTAGGGCACTCTAGTGGGGGTGGGGAAAGCATAAAAGATTTTAAAATATTTAAAAATAATGGAAATAGGTGGGAAAAGAAAAATCTATATAATTTATTGGAAAAAAACAAAAGGAAGGGGGAAACAGAAAGGGGGTGGGGATGGGGGAGGGAGCTCAAGACCTAAAGTTGTTGAATTCAATATTCAGTCTGGAAGGCTGTAAAGTGCCTAGTCAGAAGATGAGGTGTTGTTCCTCCAGTTTGCGTTGGGCTTCACTGGAACAATGCAGCAAGCCAAGGACAGACATGTGGGCAAGACAGCAGGGTGGAGTGTTAAAATGGCAAGTGACAGGGAGGTTTGGGTCATTCTTGCGGACAGACCGCAGGTGTTCTGCAAAGCGGTCGCCCAGTTTACGTTTGGTCTCTCCAATGTGGAGGAGACCTCAATGAAGTTCCACTTACCCTAGCAGAGCAGAGCAGATCATTCTCTTTTGGCATTGCAGGGCAGTCCTTTTTTATTTTCCACAAGTGCTAACATCTCCAGCAACCTCCTCCCAGGCCAGTGTGGTCAGATGGGAGGATCTCCTGCTCTCGTCCTGAGGACAGAATATCCCTGCCTTTCCTGGATAGTCTGGATGAAAATCCCCCAGGGAGTCTATGCTGAAATGTGGTGCTGGCAGTTTAAAAGTTCTTAGAGCCATGGATTCCGTATCTGAAAGAACACCTGGGCTGCAGTATGCGAATGTCTGTAAGGGCACTGTTTAAATATGGTGCCAGAACCTTTGACCCCATGAGGTAGCAGCAGAGTGGACAAGTGCCTGCCTACCTAACCATGAGATTCACTGAGCTCCTCGCTGATGCATAATTACTGAGCTGAAAAGTGGAAGATCGCGTGAGTCTATCTGACACGACGCCCAGTGGAAATAATGCCAACTTTTCCACCCACCATCGCACTTAGTCTCCAGAATGGAAAATTCCTTTCATAGACTAGGATTTGAAATTAAATCAGATTAATAATCCTCATGATACTAGGAGTAAACAAATGATATACTTAAGGATCCATTTTGGGCTGCAGGGCCCACGCAGACTTAGCTTTCACATGCACAAAAATTAGAAACGATGAACCTGTTAGACCTTCCACAGTCAGCCCTATTTCCATATTGATGCTGTGGATTGACCCTAATGCTGTGGGCCAAAGTGAGTGAGCAGAATTTAAGGAGATGTAGCCACTTAAATGTTGGTGGCTACATGTGAAACAGCATTTTACTCGGTTGTGCATTATTCCTAAAATGGTCAATGCTTCATTTAAATATGATAATACATTTTGAAATATGTTAATAGCACCAAGCATAACTTCCCACCTGTTCAGTGATTCTGACTCTTCCTGCCCATCTGGAGGTGGCAGCTGCTCTTCCAGCCCACAAAAAGAATGGTAGATGCATTAGAAGTGAAATATGTCTGTGGATCACCACAGTCACTGATATCAGTTATTTTTTATAGACAACGAAAGCTATTTTTAGTGTTTTATTGCCTGACAGTAAAAGTTAAATTTACCCCAATGTGTCAGATAACACAGCTTCAACTCTAAATAATTGGGCTACCACTAATTTTACAGATATGTATTATTTCATATAGATCTGCTTGGTTGTACTAAGTCACATCAGCTTCTTCAATATTTACAACATAAGTCACTGATCAATGTAGCATAATGGTAACAATTCCATAGAGTTACTCTTTGTCTATCTGAGCAAATACTGCTTAACAGTTGATACTAAAGGGTGCAGGGGTATAGTTCAGTTTTTTTGCTATTTTGGTAAAATGCCCTAGTTTTACTTATTGCGTCTATAGATAGCTTTGTCTGAGGTTAGGAACTCAACATGAGGGAGATGCCAACCATGAAGCAAAACTGCATGGCTCTTGTGTTTAGAACTATGGAAGTTTACAATGCAGAAGGCGGCCATTTGGCCCATCGTGCCTATTCTAGCTCTTTTCTGGAGTAACTTAAAACTATTCCAAATGCCATGCTCTGTTGACCTACCCCTTACTTTACACGGCTTCAAGTTTGCAATGTGGCAATTTCAGAAAGCTAGTGACCATTCTTAATTTGTTAATTAGACAGGGAATGGTGCCAGAATTCAACCATAGGCAAAATACAACACACCTGATTATGTTCTCACCCAGTGTCAACATATTTGCACTGTTCATATTACGGCAGAGTCATAAGTCAGTGTGTTACCACTATTGTCCTGACTGACAGCAACTTACTAAGCAGTGACTGGGGATTAAACTCAAGACCTTTCTTGCTTCCATATCTCAATAATTTATCCATGGCTGTAAACAACATCAGCACAGATGAAACTGCCAAATATTAGTGACATGCCAAAAAAATTGTTTCAACTTCATTTTTATGAGATACTAATGCTAGAACAATCCAGAATTTGCAGGCCTTTATCTTTAATTACTGACTCACCCGGGATTATGCTTAAGAGAAAGATAGTTAGGCTGGGAAATATTTTGGCGCTGTTCTCACTCCACTAAAGTTATTTTGTTGTAGCTCAGCAGAAGCCTTGTTTATTGCCACAAATAGGATTTTTGCCACAGCTCCAGTGAAGTAACGGCAATGGAGTCTGATTAACTTCAAGAAATGTCCTGCCTTTAATGTCAGACATTAATATCTGTGACATGAAGGTTTAGTTTTAGCTCAAAGACACTACACTAGCTACTGAGCATTAATTATCAGTTGAGTCTAATAGCCAGTTAGATTTCATGTGGTTTGAATCACTCAAGTGATTCACACAATGTGGAAACTGTCAGGCTGTTTCATCTGCAATTCCTTTTTCTGTATGAACTGTCTAAGGAATATATTCCATAATCAGGATCCTGACTCCTGTTCAATGATTCTGGGATTGAGTTTCAACCTTTGGGCACAATCAGTAACCCTGACACAAATCGCACACAAAGTTGACCAATTTTCTGAATGGAGTTTGTGGTTCAGGTTTTTGCTCAAACTCATTTGCATAATTACAAATGTAAAATTTTCAATAAACTAGCACTATTGGGGATCATTTTAGGACATAATTATTTTTTCCCAGCATTAAAAAAAAAATCCCTGATATATTTAAGAATATATGCAGTTTTTTTTATTATTATAGCTGAAACTGGGCTTGTCACAAAAAAAGCATTTTAAACAGTGTTTTGTTCACTAATTGTAGCCTGACCTTAAATAACTGAAAATTACAAATTATCAATTTGATTGGTGAACAACAGTCAGCTTCTTAGTAAATCATTTTTTTCAATATTTAAACACTTCTAATTCATGTCCTTGCACCTAAAAAAATGGTTAATTTTGAGAGTCTGCTTGAAACTGACGCAATTGCCACAGAATCGCCATGGTGATTAATTTGAGCAGGGGCATGACCAGATTTCTAGGTGTGGTCAGCTCCCATTGGATGTTTATTAAACCAACACAAATGATTGCAGGGGCTTGATTTATGTCGGACATAACTTGCGCTCGACATTCCTCAAATAGTTTGCCAATTTTGGGAAAATAGCATTGTGCAACCTAATGGAAACTCTTCAGCTGTGTTGTTATTGTTTTTACATATCCAGTAACCTGCTGCTACTAATTGTTTCATGACTAACTTCTGTGATTAGTTTTATCTGGATCATGATGGTGTGGCATGCATCATGTTGGAGTGGACAGGGAGAAAGCAGAAGGCAACCCACGATGAACCTTAAGGACCATTAGTAATTCGGTGACATGCTATCCTGCCCATGGTGTAAGGGCACAGATTTTGGTTTCTAGCTAAAGAGAAGCTTTAGCTCTTGAATCTCTTTAGTTTTGAAGAAGAATGAAATGCACTTGTCATGTTGACTCTTGTTTCTTTCTCCACAGATGCTGTCAGACCTACTGGCAGGATTTTACATTCCCGCTGAAGTCAATGGAGTTTAGAATGGCTTGCCGTATCTTAGGGGCCTGTCCCTGCCCTGATGGGGCCATAGAATTCCGCCCCTTGAGTTTTTCCAGCCTTTTCTGTTTTTATTATGGTGAATTGCTTTGTTTGCCAGTTCAATAGGCCTGGAAAGAAAGCCTCAACACCTATGTGTTAGGTCAAATATTAAACTAGTGGAAGACAAATTCAAGATTATTTCAAGTCGAGGGAAGGATTTGAGATGTGATGGAAATTTCTCCTCATCAGGTTAGGTGCAGCCTAAAATGAGTGAATTAAAATAAGTTTAATCCCCTGTTAAAAATGATAAATCAGGTGCAACATTCAATGAATTTCTCCTGAACTACAGGCACCAAAACCGATTTTCAACTGATAATGATTCTCTCCCTTGAAGACACTTAACAGGAATCCTGTATCCAAGTTTTGGGTCTTATCTTACTTATTTAACCGAGGATTCGTCTTGAACATGGACAACTAAACAATCTAATGTTTAGATGTATAATGGGGTTATGTTAGAGGCATGAAGTTAGTGTGTAATGAATATAGAAAGAAAGAACTTATATTTATATAGTGCCTTTTACGAGAACAGGGCATTTAAAGGCATTTTGCAGGCAATTAAATACCTTTGAGGCGTTGTTGCTGCATATCACGTGACAGTCTCATAAATGAAACAAATTTTAAATGTTTCTCTTTAGAGGTGCTTTAATGTAACTGCATTAACATAACTCCATATTCAGAATAGCGGAGGAGACCTCCTCACCGTGGATAATGGAACTTAACAGAAAATAGAGAGTACTCAAGTTCAGGCCTGATAAGTATATAATAATCCTCTGAGCTTGCAAATGAAGACAAATATAATGCAAATAACATAAAAATAATCCTTCTGTGCACTGAGGTGACAGAAGGCTTTCTCCTGAAACCATTCTGGTGGATAATCATGAAGGCGGATAGATCAAAATGTTTTCCTGTAATTCTGCCTCAGTGAGCTTCGTTTTCTTCCCTGCATCTGTTTTATTTTTAACTTATAGTTCATTAACCAGAAATATATAATGGGAATAACAGTTTTGGCAAAAAAGTGAAAATTGTTGAATCGATTTTATTTTGAAAACATGAATGTACTTGGGGAATTGCAATCATTTTTAGTTAGTTGCCATTTGCTTGTTCACTGTATCAAGCCAGTTTTGATAATTAAATTTCCACTTCACAAAGATAAGTCTATGTTCACTGTGTGATGAACAATTGTAAAAGTGTTTTCTACAGATTTGCTGGAGGGAATTTTCTTCCTGTTATTGAAATGCTTCCAATTGTAGTTGGACTGAACTAAATAAGTTAAATCAGCTTTCACCCAGAATTTACTTGGAATTCAAAACAATTATTTTTATGGTCATTAATTGTGTGAAGACGACAATTTTCTTATGTATACAACGAGTACAATGTTTGGAAGGTAACTTTATTAATTAAGTACTATTTGACAAATCAGTTCTTTGTACATCTTTTCATTTCGAAGAGATGTCATCTTCCTATGTCTTTTATAAATTAAATTTGGCACTGATTAGCATGAAAAACTCATATCAAGGGGTTACTTTAACCCAACTCAACTGGTGGGAAACAAATAGGATTGGATCTTGACCTGTTTTACATCTACCTGATTTTGCCTTCAATGAAAGTTCAGGAGGGTGTAAAATCAGCAGGGGAATAGATCCTGCCACTTATCCATTTGGTGTATTAGGTTAACATTGTCACTTAAGTTACTTCAACGTCTATTACACCTCTGGGTTAAAAGCAATTTCAACATTAAAGGTGTCACCTTAGGACACATAGGCTGGAATTTTCCACCCCTGTTGGTGGCAGGCGTCATGGCGGATGGGTGGGGGACAAGATGGCGGGTTGGCCTAAAATCTGTTTTATGCTGTTGTGAAACCAATTTGTGAATGTCGGCTCCGCCCGTGAATGGCGTGTCGACTTTCCCACCGTCCAACATCGGGAACGTAATTTCAATACTTTAGCTTCTCATTATAAGCCCTGCTGGAATCATCCCCCACTGTCAAATTTACTGCCCACATTGGCGGCAAAACACACTGGCCCGGAACAAGTCTGGACAAGTGTGGCGTACAGATGTCGGGCCTTACCGTTAGGGCCTTGCTCACATCGCGGACATCTGAGGAGCAGAAGGTGCTGGAGCTCTACAGCTACCGGACCCTTGAGGAAGACGTGCATTGTATGCTGGGTGGATTCTCATGGCTCCACCACGAAGCAGCTCACAGAAGTTGGGAGGTCTCGGTTAATGTCTGGGGTCTGCTTTGGGACATCATGGTCTTGGCCATGGGCTGCTACGGATGATCGGTGAGATGGGGAAGAGGAAGGTACAGCTGTGAGGGGGAGAGGAAGGTATACTGGGTGGGTGGAAGGGGGGAATGGGGTGAATGAAGGTGTCAGGGGGTGATGTTGGGAGGGGGAGAACAAAGGTGTTGATGTGCAGTTGGGAGGAGGGGATGGAGCACAGGGAAGGAGGGTGTAATGGAGGAGAATGCGGCATTGGGGAGGCAGGTGTAAGGGGGCGAGAAAGATGTAAGGGAAAGAGTTCAGGGGGAGGAGTTAAGGGGTGGAAGGACTTTGGGGGTAGAGGAGGGAGTAAGGGTGGAGGGGATATTAAGGAGGGGGAAATGTCCAGGTGAACATGCAAGGGAGAATTCTGTGGAGTCAATGATTGCCTCCTGGGAAGTGAACTGAGGGTGGGCGTGGTAGGAGGGAATAGTGAGTATGAGAGGGGCAGAGTGAGCCGAAAGGGTGGGGGGCTGAGGGTCTGATGGTAATGGTAGAACAGTTGGTGAGGGTGGTTGGTAGATATCCGGAGGCAGACACAGACCCTGGGGGTGGAAAGGAGGAGGCTGGGGAGGTCAATGCGGACGGGGGTGGGATTTTCAAGTAGGTAGCGGGCGTGCATGTTCACCTGGGCAGCCTGGAAAGGAAAGGGTTCGGTTTGGTAGGTGACAGTGGGGAGATGGAAGGTGATGCCAGGTGGGTCAATAGTGATGGAGGAAAGGACATGGGTGACTGGGAGAGGGGAGAGGATGGGGGAGCTGAGAAGAAACTGAATGACTACCATGGCTGTCAAAATCAAAATTGAGCAGAGCCTCGTGTTGGACGGGCACAGGTGCTGCATGGGAGTGAGATCAGTGGGTGAGCGGAGATGCAGGTCAGCTCAGATGGACAACTGGAAGAGAACCCCAGAAGGCAGCACTGAAATGCTTGGGACAGTGAGATGAGTGTGATGGAGGAAGGCTGCATGTGTGTGGGAGAGTATTTGCACAAGTCTCTAAAAGGCGCTGACACACATACGCTTCTCCCTCCAGAATCGCTCGTGGTCTGGCTGTGGCAGCTGAACTGTTGGAGGGAGGGGGTGTGGGGTCATGCAGGAGGAGGACTTGCAAAGCCTGTAAATGAAGATGAAATTCACTGTTACACATTATTCACTGAGAGTGAATATATTTTCACATTATAAAGTGATAAAATGTGTTCACCTGTGCAACCACTTGCGATCGGAAATTCTTAACTTTCCTAGACCCATAACTCCTTCTCGGTGCTGCCCTGACATCCACACCAGGGTGGAGGCAGCCTGCACAATAGTTGGCCTTGTTGCCTCTGATGACTTCAGCATGCATGCTCTGGAGATGTGAGGCCTTGAGGGCCCCAGTTTGCTTTGGCTATCCTCCAGTGGTACAGCTGCTCCCTCTGCAGTGACAGAGGATGAGGTTGAGGGGATCACAGGCAAAGGGGATGTGGAGGGAGCGGACAAGCTCTGAGACTCCTCAGTGGGTGACCCAAGGGTGTCCAGCTGCTGCTCCTCCTCCCTTTGGGTGCCCAAGGGCCATGGCCTGTCTCCTCAAGGGGAATGAGCAACTGGAGTGATGTTGAGGTGCCCCGTTTCCCTCTCGCATTGCCACTGCAGGAACTCTCGGGTGGCTCCAGTGATGGAGTGCAGGTCTGCGCACATCTCCATGTTCTGCTGGACCAGTGTCTCCATGGCATCCGCCATCCTCCCCATGGAGACCTCCACATGCACCCATGTGGGCTCCACTTCATCAGAGAGCAGGCAGACACACTCCAACAATCGTGTGCCACTCTATTGAGAGCTTCCAAAAGTTTTGCTTGATGTTTCCCTGCCTTCTGCTGACTCCCCATGATGAGTTGGAAGGCCGAATCCAGGGGCTCGTCATCTGACCCGGAACTCACAAATGCCTCTTCCCCAGCAGTCCTCTGTGTGCCAGGAGCTCAGCTGAGCCTGCCTCCTCCTGCTGCATAGCTGTGTCCGTGTGGTGAACCTAAGCCTGCTCTACATCTAGGTCTCACCGGCGTGTGTGTCTCTGTGCTGGTGGAGGGCATGGGTAAGTGCTGTGATGGGTCTTCTAGGCTGCTTATTTCCAGCTCTTCAATGGAGGAGGTGTTCTCTTGGCTGGAGGTGAGGACACAAATGGAGCTGAGGGACTGGCTAGCTGAGGGTATCATTTGTTTGGCAGAGCTACCTGTGAACCAAAGTAGAGATAAGTGCTGCCTGCAACTGAGTCAAAACCAGGAGGGAGAGCACTCACAGCTGCATTGAGAGAGGGATGATGTGCTGCATGTGGGTGTTTGTCACTGACCTCACAGCCACAGTAGGCACAGTCCGCATCTTCACCAATCAGCAACATGGTATGCCCCTCAAATTGAGTGAGGTTTCTAATGTGGGCCACTCAACCCTGGTCTGGGACCTCTCCCTGATGTTGTGAGCCGGCTTCTTCTGTATGAAAACAGATGGATAGAGTGTGAACAGGTCGCAAGGCACTGCGTGGAATGTTTGTGTGGTGAGTGAAGCCATGGATGGGATGAGGATGCAAGCTCCAGAGGATATGAGCCTGATGGAGATGTGAGGGTGTGTGTGAGAGTTATTGGCATCATCCCTTGCAGTGTGAGATCCATGCAGATGTGTGATGGATTTGTGAGTGCATGGGTTGAGAGTCATGAGGTGGTTGACTTACCTGGCGGAATGGATGAGAGCATTCATCCTCTTTCTGCACTGACCGGTTGACCTACTCTGATTTGGTGGCGCTGACCACCACTGCCACCTCCTCCCATGCTGGACTAGTGACTCTGGTGGACGTCCTGTGGCCAGAGCCGGGGGGGCAGAGGATATTGTGGTGGCCTTCCACTGCGTCCAACAGGTGCCCCAGAGAGGCGTCCCTAAATTTGGGGGATGCCGTTTTCTTTACTTTTGGGGCCATCTGTCACAAGGAGAAGTCCTGGTCTGAAGTCATGAAGTAGGCAATGCGCTCTGGTGCGCTTTAAATATGCCGCCTAGGACAAGGAAGCGCTGAGGTCATGATGTGGCGGGCAAATCCGAGCCCACCTGCCAGCGATCCGGTGTGTTTCCCATGAATGCATAATTAATGAGGCAGAACACACCAGGAATGGGGCGATATCATGCCAAACGCCACCATTGCGGCTGGTGGATAAAACATCCTTCTTCCCTGCCCTCTACCACACTTTGTGCAAACCTGGGACGATTCTGCCCACAGTAACTGATATTTCACACAAACAGAAACACCAAATTGCATTTATGTTGCATCTTTAACTTAATAAAAGATTAGAAGGCGCTTCAGAGGAGCTTTATAAAACAAAATTAGCCACCAAGCCTTATAAGGAAATATCATGGCAGATGATCAAAAGCTTTGTCAAAGAGATAGGTTTTAAGGAGCATCTTAAAAGAAAATATGGAAGCGGGGCAAAGAGGTTTAGGGAGGAAATTCTAGCACTTAGAGCATGGTGGCTGAAGGCAGGGTCATCAATGGTGGAGCAATTAAAGTCAAAAATCCTCAAGAGGCCAGAATTAGGAAAGCACAGATATCTTGGAGGGTTGTGGGGCTGGAACCTCTGCAGGAATAGATAGGGGTGAGGCTGTGGAGTGTTTTGAAAACCAGGATAAGAATTTTACCATCAAGGCCTTGCTTGACCAGGAACTAATCAATACATCTTGGATGGAATTTTACGGCCCTGATGAAGTCAATGGACTTTTGAATGGCTCATCACATTTTATGGCCCCAGTCCCACTGTGATGATGCCATAAAATTCAACCCATTATGTTTTTTGTATTCTTTTCCATGGGATGTGGGCATCGCTGGCAAGGCCAGTATTTGTTGTCCGTCCCTAATTGCCCTTGAACTGAATGGGTTCCTAGGCCATTTCAGAGGACAGTTAAGAGTCAACCACATTGTTTTGGGTCTGGAGTCACATGCAGGCCAGACCAGCAGACACCCTTCTCTAAAGAACATTAGTGAGCCAGGCTGATTTTTATAACAATTGACAATAGATTCACGTCACCATTACTGAGACTAGCTTTCAGTTCCAGATTTTATTAATTGAGGTTAAATTCCACCAGCTGCCATGGTGGGATTTGAACCCTTGCCCCCAGAGGATTAGCCTGGGCCTCTAGATTACTAGCCCAGTGACATTACCCCACAGCACCAGCTGTCATTTGTTTTATATATATATGTTATATGGTTCAAATTAATTATCCTAAAAGGGTATCCAGATGCAGGGGCAGCCAAAGGAGCTGAGAATAGGCTTGCCTTTTTATTTTGGAGGAATAGCTTGGACGAAAGGAGAAATAGGCTCAAAAATGTGAGTGCCCTTTTTGATGTCAGAGTCTATCATACTCTTCATCCTTGAAAGCTGTTCTTCAACAACAGCTAGAAAGCACTTAGAATGCTGGTCAGTCCCACAGCTACAGATCACTGAAGCATCCAGCTGCCATTTCAGCCTCCATTTCTCAGCACTCAAAACTTTCACATAGCTTTCAGTGCTATGCACTTCCAACTTCTCCCAGTTTTATTTAATTTGTTCTGGTTTGTTATTTAATGCACATCTGCCTTATTTAATTTCTGCTGCCACTTTTAGTATTGCATGCCATACGTCTTGTCTGAAGCAAGATGTAAGACAGGTAATTTTTAAAAAAATTCTTTCATGGGATGCAGGCATCGCTGTCGCTGGCAAGGCCAGAATTTGTTACCCATCCCTTACTGCCCTTGAGAGCAGTTCAAAGTCAAACACATTGATGTGGGTCTGGAGTCACATAAAGGCCAGACCATGTAAGGATGGTAGATTCCCTTCCCTTAAGGGCATTCGTGAACCAAATAGGTTTTTCTTTGCAACAATTGATAATAGTTTCAGGGTCACAATTAAAAAGACTAACTTTCTATTCCAGAGACTTTTTTCATTAGTTAATTGAATGTAGTTTCCACCTGCTGCTATGGTGGGATTTGATCCCTTGTACCCACAGCATTAGCCTGTGCCTCTGGGTTACTAGTTCAGTGACATTAGCACAAATCCCTCCATGCCGCATATATTATGGACTAGAAATTGCAATCACAGAATCATAGAATTTTAACGAGACAGAAGGAGGCCATTCGGCCCATCATGTCTGCACCAGCTCTGCAAATGAGCATTATGACCTTGTGCCATTGCCCTGCCTTTTCCCCATACCCCTGAACATTGTTTCTATTCAAATAATCATCTATTGCCCTCTCGAATGCCTCAATTGAACCTGCCTCCACCCCAATTCCAGGCAGTGCATTCCTGACCCGAATCACTCGTGTGAAAACGTTTTTTCTCACGTCACATTTGCTTCTTTTGCAAATCACGTTAAATCTGTGCCCTCTCGTTCTTGATCCTTTTACAAGCGGGAGCAACTTCTCCCTTTCTACTCTGTCCAGACCCCTCATGATTTTGAACATCTCTGAACAATAACTGATAATAGATGAATGTGAAACACTTTCATGCAATTTCAGTAGAAGTGTAAACCCTTTTTACAACAGTGATTCCTAGGCATACATCTGGTACGCTTCTCTTCCGGGGCTGTGCAAAACCTGATGGATAATATTGAAAAATGAGTTTGTTATGCCGTGAGAGGAAGCAGGATTTCCCTATTGGTCCCAAATTTCATCTAAAGCCTGTAACGGGAATCTTTTGCTACACTGACATAAGCTGGTGGTGGCTAATGTAATTCTGTTTGTATTGTTGGTGTTTCCACAGGTATTGTCTCTACTGATTTTTACTAACATACTTCAGTTGTTTTCTGCCCCACAATCAACTGGAGTTGAAATAACAGCAGCCCATCAAATGCTGCACAGCTTACAGAATGAGAAACATTGCCAATGTTTGTTTGTATTTAGTACTTAGACATAGAAGCTGAAAGGCAGCACAGACTGTATAGCACCTGACAGCTCTTGCAATCAGACACCCACGGGAGCAAGTCTACTGCCTAAGGATCAACTACTTAGATTTGCCTGCAGAGCACAGTATTCAATTTTAGTGCTTACCCAGGGATATTATTATTAAGTTTTACCATCCGAGCTAGAAAGTAATCTACTGTGAATACTGTGACTCCTAACATGACAACTACCTCATGTTCTTAGCAGCTATGGGGATTTGGCAGGACTAAGTTATTCCTTGATGCTTTAATGCTTTCACAAGAACACGAGAACCACTATTGTGCGACACTGGGTACCATTGACCAACTGGTGACAGATACTCTGGAAAAAATGTGGCTTGAAGCTTGGATGGTGTTGGATGATCTGTGCTTCCTGCTGCCTCTTAAAAAGGATGAAAGAGGTTGAGAGTGAAAGGTTTATGGAGGGAATTACAGAGCTTATGGTGAGGTAGCTGGATGCACAATTGCCAATGGCAGATCTACTGGAAACAGTGAATAAAATGGATTTCCCTGCAGCAAATGGAAACCACTAAACGCTAGACTAACGAGGTGGGATGGATCTCAGTGTACCCCTCACCTTATTTTACCAGGTCTCCAGTTGGTAGAGATCTAAATACACTAACAGCCATTGAGAACGGGCCTTCCAGGTTGCACCCAGCCCATTAGCTTGGAGAATCTACGATCAGACTGCCAGTCATTTCTGACTTCCGTTCAGCCAAGTTCTTTTCCTTCGATCTATCAGTGAGGGGCTATCACTGGGGCTATTTATTAAACAGCAGCCAGAAGGCAGTTGGCAACTATTACCATTGCAGGTAGGCCTGCCACAGTAATGCACTTTCGTTCAGTGTTTTCGGGCACAAACCTGAATTTCTGAATTTAGAAAATTGCCATGCAAAGTGGTTGATAATCATGGAACACATCTTCGTACACCTCCAGTCTGAGTGTAAGCTGGGGAGAGTGCATGTGTCGGATGTTCCACCTGAAGAAAGCTGAGGACAGTTGTACAGGACAGAAAGCTCCTTCAGGCTATTGTTTAAAAGAATAGCCCCTGTGATACTCATTGATGGATGTGCAGGTGAAAGCATTCTAACCCTCCCTGGGCACAATCACACAATGAAAGAGGCAGGAATTTGAGATAATGGGCAGAATTTTAACTGCCAAGGGGGAATGGGTTCCCATGTGAGTGGTGGTTAAAACCCTGAGAAGCGGCATTGGATTGGAAACCCGACATGATACTGCCCTTTTCCAGGTTTAACCCAGGCAGATTTGCAGGAAAGCAGGAAACCCCCATGGAGTATTTCAAATATTTAAATTCCCAATTAACTCTGGATTTAACCTAGAATTCTGACTTTAACAGTCAATGCATGGGTTACCCTAGCTGTGTGGAATTTCCCAGGGCCAGCCAGGCAAGAAGAGAACGGGAAGTGCTACTTCAGTGAAAGTGATAGGCTGGGAATCCTTGAAAGACTGAAACTGAATTGCTGCAACTGTGCCTGGGTGAGACTGGCTTCACAGCAGTTCTCCTTGGAGTGTGCTTTCATTGCTTCACAGGTGATTTCCAACTTCTTGGAAGACTGTTCACCAGTCTTGCATGCCCCTTTGATCTGTACTTCCCAGCGTTCAGTTTCTGCCAATGTATGGCAGCAGCTTATGCAGCTTTATCTTGGACTTCTGATGAGAAACGTTAGGAGCAGCACCAGCAACACCAGTGGCAGCAGCAGGAGGAGCAGCAGCAACACCAGCAGCAGCAGGAGGAGCAGCAACACCACCAGCAGGAGGAACAGCAGCAACACCAGCGGGAGGAACAGCAGCAACACCAGCAGGAGAAGGAGGAGGAGCAGCAGCAACACCAGCAGCAGCAGCAGGAGGAGGAGCAGCAGCAACACCAGCAGGAGGAACACCAGCAACACCAGCAGGAGAAGCAGGAGGAACAGCAGCAACACAAGCAGGAGTAGCAGCAACATCAGCAGCAGCAGCACCAACAGGAGAAGCAGGAGGAACAGCAGCAACACAAGCAGGAGTAGCAGCAACATCAGCAGCAGCAGCACCAGTAGCAGCAGGAGCACCAGCCAACATCAGCAGGAGGAGCAGCAGCAACACAAGCAGGAGCACCAGCCAACATCAGCAGGAGGAGCAGCAGCAACACAAGCAGGAGCACCAGCCAACATCAGCAGGAGGAGCAGCAGCAACACAAGCAGGAGCACCAGCCAACATCAGCAGGAGGAGCAGCAGCCTTTTCCTCAGGCATATGCTACTCCACAGGACAGAGAGGATGCAGCTGGAAGAAAGCGAGATACCTAATGCAGGATCCGCAGGTAGATGATTAGCTCTCTTCACATGTGTGAGCACCAATGCCTCAGGAGGCTCAGGACTTCATGCAGATCATTGCTGATATCTGCAGTCTCCTGAAACATGACCTACTCTCCAGTGGACCAGATGGGCAAGGATTGCCAGTGGTCAACAAGGTGCTTTCACTGGAGAGACCTCTCCCTTCTTCCTGGGTTCTCTACCTTTTCCTGCAGTTCTGCACAGTCTTCTCCTGCAGGAAGAGAAAGCAGAGATTTGTGAATGTGAGAAATTGATTGTGTGGAGATGAAAGGAGGACATTTGTGGCAGGCGCTTGTGTATACACAAACAGTCACATGGGTATGAGTGATACAAAGATGAGGATTAGTATGCTGTTCAGGTCGTGAGGAAGTGCCTTGAGGGAGAGAAATGGGTGGAGTGTGTTATACAGGAGAATGCTGGGCAAGAGAGAGTGTGGAGCTTGGGAGATGAACATGTTATGCTACTCATCTTTCCTGTTTCCCTTGAACCTCTTGGGGCACTGTAACCACAATCATGATCCTCATATCCTCTGCCACTCCCATCCACGCCAAATGTACTTGGTTTGAGAAAGCAGTCTCTTCCTCCTATCCTAAAGAAACAGCACCTCACCTCAGTCACTCAGATCCTGTGGCAGGACCTTTAGGTAGCAGTGAGAAACCTGTGGGTGGGGGTTGGGGTCAACCTTCCCCATTCCTGAGGCTACTGAATGTTCAGGAATCAATGTACAGTTCAGCCATTCTGCACCTTATCTTGGCCCTATAATTGGAAAGCTTTCCTTTGACAGATGTAGCGCATCATCACACCCATCCTCTGTCGTTGATCGGGAAACCAGGAACCAGGATGCAAATGAAATGACTGAGTTAAAGAACAATAGCAAAGCCCATTTCAGTTACAAGTGGGTTTCCCTCCTGCTATTGGTCCCTCTGCTGTGCGTGGGTCTGTTATGTTAAGATTCCGCTCAATGTATTTGAGTCACTTTTGTCTTTTGCTTTACCTCAGGAAATAGACTGTGTACTACAGGAAAGCCTATTTTTGTGTATGTCTCTGATCCAAGAATCACCTGGTCTGCCAGCATTTCTTCAAGAGTAGATGCCATTGTTACTGAAGTATGTTTCCTTTAACGGGGTGGCTGTTATAGTGCCTCCAATATTTTTCATTTTGCATCCACAGCAACACTTCGCACAATTACCAGGGCTTTAAAGCCACTTACTGTGTACCAAACAGCCTGAGTTTGTGCAAAAATATAAAATAGGTGATCGCAAATCAGCAGCCTGACTTATACCCTCCCGATTTATATTTCCATTGACTTCAAACCAGGAGAGATATAAAATAGCCCACTGATTTGTTACCACGGTTTTACAATATCACACAAAGTCAGGGTATATCCCTCTCTTGTGTGTTATATGCATATTTGGTTGCTAATGTGAGTTACATATGGCCCGTCAGAGGTTATGACCTGAATCATCGTTGTGCTTGTGGCGGCTAATGATTTACTTTATTAGTAACATTGCCAACAATATGTCAAATGTGGGGAAACTTGTAGCTTTTAAAATGGGCCTGCTTTTTTTTTAAGTTGCCAGCTCTTTGCAGCCCCACATCTGCATATGTGCTGACATCAGCAATTCAGTGAACTGATCAGTACATCAATGATTGTCAGATCAGGGAGGGCCCTTCTCCCCAAATACCATTCCCCCTGAGTTCTTTGTCTTTTCTCCCTTCTGTTCCCAGTACTAATGTGGCCTCCGTGGACCGTAGGCCACCATTGCCCCAGAAAATCCAGCCCGCTATCTCTGCAGCCACTGTCTTTAAAATCCTAGGATGTAGGCCATCAGTTCCAGGGAATTAATCAGCTTTGAGTTCCATGAATTTCTCCAGTACTATATCCGTATTGATACTCATTTCTCGAAGTTTATCGTCTTGCTATATAAGCTACGTTTCGAGTGAGGACTTACAACCAGATTATAAGCTATGTTCCTCTTCTGTTCCTCTAGTTGGAAGAAAGCGAATGTATCCCTGCTATTCAAGAAACGATGCAGCGAGAAAACAGCAACTAACCAGTTAGCCAGACATCAGTCATATGGAAAGTGCTAGAAGTTATTGTGATGGACACGATAATGGAGTGCTTAGAAAATCATAATTTGACTGGGCAGAGCCAACATTGGTTAATGAAAGTGAAATTGTCCTGACAAATCTGTTGTTGTTTTGAAGTTGTAGCTAGCAAGGTAATTAAAGGGAACCCCATGAATGCAATACATTTAGAGATTCAAAAAGCATTTGTCAAGGTGCTACACAAGACAATATTATACATAATTAGGATTTATGTGCAGAGGTCAATTTTTCATGAATTACAGGAGTCGATATTTGGTTTCAACGTACTTAAGGTAGACACTGGGCAGGGTTCCAGTCCCCAGGGGCTGCATTTAATTTTTACTGGTGAGCTGCCAGCAGTAATTGCATTTGGAAGGGCAGGTAATCAGGTGAGCCTATCACTTGCCAAAGAGAGATTGCCATCTTAGAGAGGCAGTATCATTTTTTTGGTGGTGTGTGGAAAGCAGATTCCTGGAGCAGCAGGTGCAATGTCAGTGGTCAGGACACCCCTGTTTTTGAATACCGCCATGGATGGATTAACAACTAATTGCTGCTGAACAATTCAGGCCCAGGATGGAGCCGTTGTTACCTAGAGATGGCAGATGGGTGTTAGATAAAGTAAAGCAGCAGTCACTGAGAGAAATTATGGTGTAATGAACTGTGAAATCAGTTCCATCTGAATTCTGTTCCCTCCCACACAATTTCTTGATGGGTCTGAAGCCAGAGGTAAAGTCTCCAGTTTGAAACAGCCAGGAGCTTCCTGAGTAGCTCATGAATAGCTTCATAGCTGTTAATGCAACCAAAATAATGTCATTAGGATAGTGATGTGTTTGTTTTTCCTTACATGACCTCATTACAATATCGGCAGTAGCTGGAGTTGGGCTTTTTTTGGAATGGCATACAGGTAAAGAGCTCAGAAACTGAGACCAGACTCTGTAACAAATCATTTCTTGTGCAGCAAGAAATTTGTTGATCACAAGAGGCACTCTATATCTGAACGTGGAGATTACAGTAGGGATTTTAATGGCCCATGTTGTATGTTTAATATCTCAGGTTTATACAGAAATGACACAAGTTTCTATGTGTGCAGGAACTTTATTTACAGTGCTTTATGCAATGCTTTAAAATGTCTACACCAAACTTTGGTCTCCAGCCATTTCTACACTTATCCTTGAGTTCACGTCCTTAATCAACCAAGTACAGTGATCGTCAATTGTAAACAGACTCACATAATCAAACACAGAGCAATTGAACATTACAGGCAGCATATTGTTTCAGTAATCTCCCTCATGATGATGCATGAAGCTTACAGTAACACATTGTTAAGATGCATTGTTAAGGCAACATCACAAAAAGAAGCTGAGCTCACCCTGAGAGGGTGGTGAAGAGATGGGTTCTGCCCCCGCAGCATGTGGTATACTGAGTCATTACTGCTTTGGGGGCAACCTGGAGGAACTGCACCTAGGCACAGTGCTGGAACTTCAGAACATGTCAAAGTCAGGGTGGTGACATGCTGGGAGGGGAGCTTCAAGGTGGCATGGCACTGATCGATCTGCTGCCCTCTGTGCTCCATGTGCTTGCGCCTCCTTGCTATGGAAGGTTAGGCAGTGTGGTGCCTAAAGTGATGTAGGCAGCATTTGGCCAAGGGGATGGTGTGGGGGTCAGGCCTAGCATATTTGTGTGTGTGTTCGGCAGCTGCGGGGTGAGGAGACACTGGAGCCCTGCAATGTCCCACTCTGGTTGGGGTGGGCCGTCAGTGAAGAGATTCCAGGTACAAGTCACACTAATCAATGCTCTTCTCTCCTTTTCAGGAGAAGAATGCTCATAATGCCACAGAGCGGGTGAGGACTGGTGGTAGGCTGGCGCATTTGGTTATTCTCAGCTGCTTCAAGCAGGAGGCCCTAGATTTGGTGAGGTGCCATGCACCCAGGTCCACCGATGTCAGTGAGGCTGGGGTGCCACAGGCAGGTAGGTTTGCCCGGCAGTGAGGTTACCATTGTTCTCCCAACACTCATGGCAGTGCTGAATGTTCAGTGATTGCAGTTTGCAACATGGTTTGACCATTGCTTATGGGAGGATGACTGCATAATGATCCAGGGGACAGAGATGCACATTGACATTGTCTCCACGTTAGCTGATCCAATGTCCTCATTCTTCCTTTCAGCATCAGTGGAGCAGGGCCGGGAGGAGGAGCAGCAGGGGCCCCTTCTCACACCTGAGGGCCCTGAAGTCATGGACTCACCTGCGTCACACCATCTCTGCCACGCAGGCACCAACACAGATACTAGCACTTGGAATTAGAACAACGGCTAGTGTACCGGGACACAGTGGTGAGGGCACTTCAAGCCACTGGAGGAGCTGACAGAGACAGAGAGTGCTCATGGTGCTAGCAGTCAGAGGACTGCAGGGGACCAAGCACATGCTCAGTAGTTGCCTGATGATGTGCATCTGGAGTCGTCCGCAACACAGCAATTGCAGGAAATGCGGCCGGGTGTGCAGGAGAATCTGGGGGAGATACATGAGGCTATGCTTGGCTTGGCCTCTGTGGTGGAGGAGTCTACACGGACTATCGCCAAAGTAATGAGCCTCATATCTGAATGCCATGCGTCCTCCATGGAGAGAGTGGCAACTCACGTGGAGAGGCTACTCCAGGAGACCAATCAGGGCTTCCTGGGGATGCGCTCTGATCAGCAAGCCCTCACATCGGCATTAACCTCAGCTGGTCAGTGGCAGTGTGGGATATGGTCCGGACACCACGTTTCCCAGCTCAGTGCCCATCTATCCACAGTGAACAGGGGGGTCCGAAGCGACTTCATGTTGGTGAAGCAGCTGCCCTGTCATCCCTGTGGACTCCTCTCAGGGCACTATGAATGAGGGCAGCAGCTCCTCCACCCTTCTCCCAGTGACCATTGCATCCGGTGAGGCTACGACGATTGAGGAGATGCCAGCTGTGGAACTGGCAGCTCCCTCCCAGGCAGGGCCAGCACATGCTCCACGGGCCAGAGGACAACCGCCAGGGTCATCGAGGCCAACAGGACAGCAGAGTCAGCAGGCTGTCTCAGATGCCACTCCCAGCAGGGAGGCAGCACCAATACGTAGCACCCGGAAACATAAACATAAGGCACCTTAGGCACACATGGGTTTATCACTGGTGCTTTTGTGTTGGCCCGCAATGAGGTCTTTATGAGTTGGTGTGATTTTTAACACCTTTGTCATTTTGTTTTCTTAAGTTCCTTTGGCTGTCGTGTTAAATTCAGACATGTCACCATGGCTGAGGGTGTCTCTTTTCTTCTGCAGGTGGATGGTTACGGATGGATCATCTGTAAACATGTGGATTATTTAAGGAAGAGAAAGACAAGTCACCAAGATTTGGTTTCATCAGTGATCATGACTGGGTCTAGTTTCCTGTTGAGAATACTCAACCCAGGACTGACCAGCCTGATGCTCTTGTAAGATTTGAAATACAGAACTGTAAGTGCCCACTGAAGCATCTGATGTTCAGGCAACTCTGGAAAAGGAAGTTCCTGAGAAAGAACTTGAAGTTGTGGAGCTGCAACGTTCCATAACTGAAAGACTGAACTTGTAAATTCCTTACCCAGCGTAAATATGATGTTGTCTTGCAAAATATGTACAAGTAAATATATGTATTGCTGAGTTAAAGGGGGAGGAATGTTATAGTTATGTTTTATTTAGTGTGCAATATACCTTTAAGAATAATACTTGTTAGGCAAGATCACATGATAGGAGAGTGGTGCGGGCTACCCCAGCGGTCAGTGCGGAGATAGAGTTGGAGTTGAAAGCACAAGTGTAGCTGCTGCTAAGCATATTGTAAATAAACTTAAAGTTTCCACCCAAGAAATGTCTGCAGATCAACTCTATCATTAATAGCACAACTCGGCCACCATACAATGCTCACCTGCTCCCAAGATCTGTCCAGGTGAAGTAGCATGGACTATTTCAGTTACCTTAGTTTACATAGCACTGGTGGTGTTTTTCTTTAGAAGATAGGCCTTCAACCTCAGCAGGACCATTTGTAGTTGGACCGCCGAAAATCCTTCTTTGAAGTGAACTGATCAAAATGCTAGCCAGGCTGCAGCCGTTGAATAGCACTGCTCCTTTAAGAGATGACAAACAGCCGTTTAAGAGGTGCTGGTGTCAGATATTAAGCTCCATAAGCCTAGTATGCAACCAACACATCACACGAGGTGTGCTGGCGCAGTTGTAATACAGTTGTAATATGGTGTTAGGCTAACCCAGTATATCAGCATCGGGTCTGTTTTCTATATCAAAGGTAAGTGCAGCCCTGGTACCTCAGAATGGGAATCATACCATCAGCTCAGTAGCGTTAAAACCAATGATAATCTGTGTTCCAACTATTCTTTCACATATAAAATGATAATAGTTGCTGAGCATAAGTTCAATGGGCTGTCCCTTTCTGTACAGTTATCTAGAATTGTGAAATTTTATTTTACAAGATAACACAGACTAGTTCAATGCTTTGAATACTTATTATACAACAAATAGCCTGTGGATTGAAACTATAAGATTGTTTACAAGACCTCTCATATTGCTTTTTTTGTTAAACCATAGTGCACAGCTCAGTGATTTATACTGAACAGCATTTACAGTTTCTCTTTACAGGTTCAGTATTTATAAATTATGCACTGTGTTCTCATGTTTTTATATTACAGCCTTGTAAAGCTGATCACTTTTCTTAGTATTGTAACGCATGCTTCATAGCGCCAGCTGGCATATTATTCAGTGTTTCTTTGTGTGCTGAAGTTCATTAAAGAGGCATTTTCAATATGGAGCTATTTTCACAGTGAGGGACAATATGATATTTTACTGATACTCAGGGAATCAAGGGATATGGGGAGTGGGCAGCAAAGTGGAGTTGAGGCAGAAGATCAGCCATGATCTTATTGATTGGCAGAGCAGGCATGAGAAACATTGGTCCATTCCTGCAACAACACAAATGTAAAACGAAAATACTACAGATGGAAATCTGAAGTAAAAGGAGAAAATGTTGGAAATGTTTAACAGGTCAGGCAACATCAGTGGAGAAACAGAGTTAACATTTCATGTCTTTAACCTTTCATCAGAACTGGGCACAGTTAGAAATTGAATAGGTTTTGAGTGAGTGAAAAGGGGAGAACAAAAAGGGAAGCCCTGTGATAGGGTGGAAGGCAGGAGAGATTAAAGGACAAAAGGTTTTATGGTGCAAGGCCAAAGGGGGTGTTAATGGAATAAATAAAGAAACAGAAATTACACCTAGAGGAGGAGTGAATGGTAGGATCCTGAATATCTGCAATCTGAAAGCAAAATAAAGGAAATAAAAGAGGAAAGAGAAAAAATAAACAAATCAACAAGGAAAAACAAAACAAAATGGGGGCAGAAGTTACAATCTAAAATTGTTGAACTCAATGTTGAGTCCAGAAAGCTGTAAGGTGCCCAATGAAAGATGAGGTGCTGTCCTTCGAGCTTGCATTAAGCTTCGTTGGAACACCGCAGGAGGCCGAGGACAGAGAGGTCAGAGTGGGAGCAAGGCAGATAATTAAAATGACAGGAGACTGGAAGATCAAGGTCATGCCTGTGGACTGAAAGGAGGTGTTCTGCAAAACAGTCACCCAATCTGCATTTGGTTTCCCTAATGTACAGGATACTACTAAGTGAGCAACAAATACAGTATGCTAAATTAAAAGAAGTACAAGTATATCCTGGTTTGACTTGGAAGGTGTGTTTGGGCCCTTGGATGGTAAGAAGGAAGGAGATAAAGGATCAGGTGCTGCATTTCCTGGGCTTGTATGAAAAGGTGCCATAGGAAAGGATGGGGTATTGGGGATGACTGAGGAATAGACCAATGTGTCACAGAGGGAACAATCTATTTGCAATGCTGAAAGGGGAATGGGAGTGAAGATGTGCTTGGAGGTGGCATCACACTGGAGATGGCAAAAATAGTGTAGGATAATTACAGAGGCTGCTGGGGTGGAAGGTGAGGAGAGCAGAAACCATATCATGGTTCTAAGAGGAAGGGGAGGTGGGGTTGGTGAGAGCAGAAGTGCATGAAATAGAATGGACATCGTTGAAGGCTCCATCAACCAATATATAAGGTTGCATCATCGGGACGGATGCAATGGTGACAGAGAAACAGAAAGAATAGAATGGAGTCCTTACAGGAGGCGGGGTGTGAGGAAATTCAGTCAATATTGGCTAATAGCCTATTCCACAGCCAAAGAAGTCCAGAAAGGGGAAGGAAGAATCAGAGATGGATCATGGAAAGCCAAGAGAAGAGTGGAGACAGGGAGTAAAATCAATGAAATTTTCCACCTTTTAGTTGGCAGAAGTGAGTGAAGTTGAAGGCGGAGTTATTCAATATGGGAACAAGTTCAGCTGGGTGGGGGAGGGTGATGGTGGATGGAGACTGATTGGGCCTTTATTCAAGGAAGAAGTGGAGAGCCCTGAAAACCATTGTGATGGGGGATAGAGGTGTAGAGGGATTGAAGGCCCATGATGAAAAGGAGACAGTTAGGGCCAGGAAACTGAAAACTGTTTAAGTAATGGAGGGCATTGGAAGAGTCATGCACGTAGATGGAAAAAGACTGGATAAGGGGAGGAAAATTTAGGGCTGGGGACTATGAGGTTGGAGGTTATGTAGGGAAAATCTGCAGAGGAGTTGAGGTCAGTGACAGTCCCAAAAACAATGGCCCAATATTCAATCATGGGGTCATATTTCACAGGGAGATAAGAGGAAGTTTCAGATAGCTGACATTCAGCCTCTTCTAGGTACAGGTCGATGTGCCAGACAACAACAGCACCATCCTTAACATCAGGTTTGATAACAATGTTTGGGTTAGACCTGAGAAAACAGAGTGCTGCGAGTTCAACGAGAGACAGGTTAGAGTGGGTGAGGGGAGCAGAGAAATTGAGACGGCTAATGGCACACTGGCAGTTCTCAGTGTAAGAGCCTGAAGAGGGTAAGAGGCCAGGGGGTGGGGGATCCAGGTGGGGGGAGAATACTGGGGATGGGTCAGCTGTGTGGGAGAAGACTCCTGACCAACGATGTGGGCATGAAGGTGAAAGTGATGGTAAAAGAGCTCATATTGTGCTAAGCTTGAAACTCATTGAGATGGGGGTGTAAGGAGATGTAGCGGAGGCCTTTGATAAGGATAGATCGTTCATGGTCAGAGAGGGGAAGATCGGAAGGTATAGTGAATACATGGCATGGCATAAAATAGATTTTCTCCTCCTATTTCTTATGTTCTTGTGTTCTTATGCACAGGATACTAATTAGTGACTTTACATATGGTGATTATGAGATTAAGATTTTATCCAATACATTTTACATCACACTATCTTTTATGACCTGGCCAAAGCCAAAATATATAATTTGAAGACATGGGTATTTAAAATGGAAGATTTGAAAGAACCCATATTATTGTTTTGCTTTACTCCTGTTTATCTCTTCATTAACACTTCCCCTTGTTAAAACAGTGCCACAACACTTTTTTAAAATCTCTGGTTATGTTATCTCTTTTTTTTCTTGTTTTGACACTTCAATTGCCTTGATTTCTTTACTGTTATCATTCAATTTATATGCACAAGCTGAATCAGAAGGAAGTTGTCAGAAAATCCTATACATAATGTAAGGTATGAAAATAAACAGAAAACCTTTAGCAAATGAAGAATTCTGTTTAATTGTACACAATATTAATATGGCCACATTCTGGGAGAAATTCCCTAAAAATTGCCTTCAATGTACTCTCACAGATGGTCAGTAGTCAGACTGAATGCTAGAAAAGGAAAGGGATAATTAAACCATGAAGGCTTACATTAATAAAACATACTTCACCAGTGATAGGGAACAAGCCACCCAAACCACAGGTCCACAGACAGCTTGTTAAGTGGGTGTTAAAGATTTCCTGCCATATCTGGGCCAATGTGAGATTCTTTTCTCAGCAAAGCCTTGAGAAGCTAAGGCATGAGTGAGTGACCTGGCATGGAAGGCTGCCAATGCTTCAATAATTTGCAGATCATCAAGGGCACTAACTGGGCTGTGGTGAATTCCTAATACATGGCATTTAGATTGGTCAATAGAACTGAGGAGATTTCTTGGGATCTGAAGGATATATAGCCTTTACAGGACATGATGTAGGAGTTCTTTATCTGGTGTATGTAGAAAGATAGTTTTCTCAAATCAATGTGCAACTTTGATAGAGGAAGACAAAGATTACAGTGTTAAGATCAGAAAGCGATATGAGCCAGGTATGCTTGAATATACACGTTTCCCCAAGAAGAAATAAGGGTTAGATTTAAATCAGCTAGTCTCAGGAGAGCTATCAATGTGAAAGGTGAAATTGCCCAGGAGCAGAGGATACAGGAAAAATTTCTTAGCCTCTCTACAAATTGAGGTTCATCAACTTGCTGTCACACAAGGCTAACACCATCCTAGAGGTAGGCAAAGGATTTCATTCATTCTAGCTTGCAGTGTGTTCTGGAAACTTTGTTAATTCCTAACATACAAGGGACAAAATTGGACAGCCCCTTAAACAGGGATTACCATGTGTGATTAACCTGCACCCATTGCTTCAGATGCATGCGAAGTTCATGCTACCTGATCTTGGCATGCAGCCCATTGCTAAATATGCTGTTAAGTGTCAGTGACCTCTCTCGCACAAGTCTGGTCAACATATTGCGCAATGTCGCAACTATCTTCGGCACCAGCCTGGAAGGAGCCAGACATATAATAGTCTGCCACCATGGTCACTTTCACAACCAATGGCAATCTCAGCAGGGGAAGAGGGAAGAGGAGAAGGGGCAGAATGGCTCTCAGCATCCCTGCAGTGGAAACCATATCCATCCAGCTTGTTCAGGGAGCAATTGTCCTAATAGCGAGGAACAACTAGTGTGATACCTAAGCTTCAGTAAGGAGACCCTGACTGAAACCTGACACCCACTGCACCATGACTTCAACTTCAGAGCAGAACTAGGACCCTACATTTCATTTGGTGTTGCCAGAGAGGAGCTGGGAGAGTGAGTGTGAGACTTTTGCTAGGATTGTCAGTGTCCCTGTGGTGAAGGATGCCGTTGACTGCAGACACGTTTTGTAGCTGGAAGTCAACTCTACCTTACCACAGAACTGAATGGCATCCCACTCCCACAACATCCAACTGGTGAAGGGTTCTCAAAATTCCCACATTTTTCATATCATCAACAAGGATATGACTTTTGGACTTTTATGGCAGAGGACCCAACTACTGAGTTAACTGTAGATCCCTGCAGACAGGAGGCAGCCCATGAAGGCCTGGGACTGGACATGCCCGGGCTTCTTGAGTGCGGTGTGGATTGTTGTCTGTAACCAGACAATGAGAGGAGACAGAATACGCATTCTTCCCTTTAAAACAATCAACCCAGAGAAAGACATCATCTTACACGAAACTAAAGCCCATCAAAATCTTGCCAATCAATGCAATTATGCGAACCCATCAATACTCCACATATACAATGGCTTTCAGTTCAAGACTAGTTATGGAACAGGAAGAGAAAGATAAGCATCATGCGAGCCCATTAAAAACAACGAGATAACAATCACCTGTGGAAGCCCACCAAAATCAAATAAAGAACTAACCTTGATTTGGTTAAAAACAAAAAACTGTGTATGCTAGAAATCCAAAACAAACAGAATTACCTGGAAAAGCTCAGGAGGTCTGGCAGCATCGGCCGAGAAGCAAAGAGTTGACATTTTGAGTCCTCATGACCCTTCAGCAGAACTGAGTAATATCAGGAGAGGGGTGAAATATAAGCTGGTTCAAGGTGGGGTGTGGGTGGGTAGGGGGAGAGAAGTGGGGGGTGAGGGGGTGTTGTAGGGACAAGCAAGCAGTGATAGGAGCAGATAAACAAAACATGTCATAGACAAAAGAACAAAGAGGTATTGAAGGTGGTGATATTATCTAAACGAATGTGCTAATTAAGAATGGATGGCAGGGCACTCAAGGTACAGCTCTAATGGGGGTGGGGTGGAAAGACTAACAGAGCATAAAAGGTATGGATTTAAAAACAATGGAAATAGGTGGGAAAAGAAAAATCTATATAAATTATTGGAAAAAACAAAAGGAAGGAGGAAGATACGGAAAGGGGGTGGGGATGGAGGAGAGAGTTCAAGATCTAAAGTTGTTGAATTCAATATTCAGTCCGGAAGGCTGTAAAATGCCTAGTCGGAAGATGAGGTGCTGTTCCTCCAGTTTGCGTTGGGCTTCATGGGAGCAATGCAGCAGGCCAAGGACGGACATGTGGGCAAGAGAGCAGGGTGGAGTGTTAAAATGGCAACCGACAGGGAGTTTTGGGTCTTTCTTGTGGACAGACCACAGGTGTTCTGCAAAGCGGTCGCTCAGTTTGCATTTGGTCTCTCCAATGTAGAGGAGACCGCATTGGGAACAACGAATGCAGTAGACTAAGTTGGGGGAAATGCAAGTGAAATGCTGCTTCACTTGAAAGGAGTGTTTGGGCCCTGGAGAGTGAGGAGAGAGGAAGTGAAGGGGCAGGTGTTGCATCTTTTGCGTGGGCATGGGGAGGTGCCATAGGTGGGGGTTGAGGAGTAGGGGGTGATGGAGGAGTGGATCAGGGTGTCCCGGAGGGAACGATCCCTACCGAATTCCGCCAGTAGGGGGTGAAGGGAAGATGTGTTTGTTGGTGGCATCATGCTGGAGTTGGCGGAAATGGCGGAGGATGATCCTTTGAATGCAGAGGCTGGTGGGGTGATAAGTGAGGACAAGGGGGACCCTATCATGTTTCTGGGAGGGAGGAGAAGGCGTGAGGGCGGATGCGCGGGAGCTGGGCCGGACACGGTTGAGGGCCCTGTCAACTACCGTGGGTGGAAAACCTCGGTTAAGGAAGAAGGAGGACATGTCAGAGGAACTGTTTTTGAAGGTAGCATCATCAGAACAGATGCGACAGAGGCGAAGGAACTGAAAGAATGGGATGGAGTCCTTACAGGAAGCGGGGTGTGTGGAGCTGTAGTTGAGGTAGCTATGGGAGTCGGTAGGCTTGTAATGGATATTGGTGGACAGTCTATCACCAGAAATTGAGACAGAGAGGTCAAGGAAGCGAAGGGAAGTGTCAGAGATGGACCATGTAAAAATGATGGAGGGTTGGAGATTGGAAGCAAAATTAATAAATTTTTCCCATTCTCTCAGTTCCTTTGCCTCCGTCGCATCCGTTCTGATGATGCTACCTGCAACTGCAACTGCAGCCCTCCATGAAGATCGACCACCCACAACTGCGCCCTCCACCCAACTGAAGAACCTTCACAGATTCCACAGACCAGGACCACATGGGGATGGCAGGTCCCAGAGGACACAAAGAGTGTACCTTAAAACTGCAACTGGCTTACCTGGCTGGATTTCGAACTGTCAAGGAACCCTGGTTGGTGAGCGTAATCCCTGACCTCTCCTAGTTCAATTTAGTTAGGTTTTGGGGGTGGGACAAGGGTAAGGGGATTAGTAGCTTGATTTTCGCTCGTTATGCCGTGTGTTCCCCATTCTTAACTAAGTGTACTTTGTAGGTCTGTATTATCTCAGTGTAATCCTAATGTTATATGTCCATTTGTGACTTCAGTGAAGCCAGTTTCTTTGTCCTTGCACCAAAACCAGTTGTCTGCTGCACTTTGTCACAACTCCCAAATAACTCCAAGGTCTAGAACCCAGGGAGTGGGACCGATTCGAACCGCTCAGAAGTCAGAGGTGAAGCTGACACACACCACCGCCCCCTACACTGGTGTGTGACCATGCAGGTCAATGCCCTATATCCTGGCACCCATTTTATGCCATCATTCTGTACCCGCCCAGTGTGCCAGCTGCATTTGGGACACCATGGCAAATGAAAGATTTGCTATTAGACAAGAAGAGCTATCCTCCAGCGACATGGCTGATGACTCCATTGCACAGTCCTCGCACATATGCAGACAATAAAGCCATGCTGTCACAGGAAAAGTGATAGAGCAGACCATTGTCATACTGAAAGAATGCTTGCACTGCCTGAATTGATCTGAAGGAACCCTGCAGTGCTTGGCAGAGAGCATGTAGTTTGCTGCATGCTGAAGAGCCATGCTATCTTGAGGAGACAGCCCTTGCCACTAGCTGTACATCGAACAGCCAGCTCAGGAGCAAGAACAAGAGGAGGAGAAGAAGCAAAAGGGGAATGAAGATGATGAGGATAAGGAAGAAAGAATTTCAGTCCAGTTCTGCCAGAGTTCTCTGTAAAAATCGCATCCATGTGCAATAACAGTAACTGCAACCTCAATTCCCCATTCACCAACAATCCTGCAGCATGGGGGAGGCGATGGCTAGTGGTATTGTCACTGGACAATAGAGGCCCTGGGGACCTGGGTTCAAATCCTGCCATAGCAGATGGTGGAATTTGAATAAAATAAAAATCTGGTATTAAAAGTCTAATGATGACCACAAAACCATTGCTGATTGTTGTAAAAACCCATCTGTCCATTAATTCCCTTTGAGGAAGGAAACTACCTGGTCTCCAGAATTACAGCCTGCTGAACAAGGGAAATCAGGGGTGGGCAATAGATGCTGGCCTAGCCAGCGATGCGCATGTCCCATGAATGAATTTTAAAAAATCTTTATCTCCCTACTGTCACTGATCATCATAGCGTCCACTTGACCAGAATGTAAAAATAAAAGGCAGCACAAAATAAACATTTCAAACCAAATTTAGTTCAACTAATCACTCTTGTGCATTTCCTTAGTGCCTGTCTTCTGTGTGCCTTAGCTTGTCTTAGTGCTTTTACATGGTGCTACCCCAATGGTGGAAGGCTGCTGACCGTCAGTGGAGGAGACAGTGGATGGACTTGGAAAATGTCCTCGATCAGCTTTGAGTTTCGAAGATCCGACTGCATAATGTATTATTTCGGTTTGAGCAGCAGCAGTTCAGGCTGGTTGACAGACAGGCAACAGCATTGGCATGACAGAACTGGGAGGGTTGGGAGCATGAATGCTCTCTTCCTGAGTGGAGAGCTGGTTTTTCCTCTGTGCAGCCAATGCTATTTCTGCAGGGTGGTTGCTGTTAGAGGGACATGCGGTGACACCATACAAGCTACTTTGAACTCTGCAATCCACAGATATGATGGCAGCAGTCTGAGATTGCGTGATGTCAGGCTGAGCTTTCACTGCAGCACTCAGATTTCTGGTGAAAGTTGCTTGTGCTGTAATAGGTACTGACATTTTATGCCATCAGACGCTGCATCATGGTTGGGTCCACATGTATGTGAATGGAGTTGGCCACCATGTCCATATGAAGGATAAGTGCAAAACCCAATGCCAAGTTAGTGCTGGACCATGCTCCTAGACACTGACCACAGGCCTTCTGGCAGTCTTCCCAATGCACCAAGCATTTTTTTATGCATACGCTTCTTCAGGCTGCCCATCAAAGTACTCATTTGGGTCCACTGCAGCAGAATCTGCGTGTGACCTCACCCTCCAACAAGCTGGCACCCATGCTATCATTGCCCCTAGCCCTACTGCAGACCAGTCATGCCCTGGTTCTCACCTCGTGCAGATGTGCCCCGATGCTATCCTGTAAATCATGCACAATGTCAATAGCTGGTGGCTATAACTGGGAAATTGAGTGATTATGTATCTTCATCAACACTCATGTAGTCCCTTCACTGCCTGGCCAGGTTGCACTTCTTACCTATCTGAAAGAAGAAAGGTATAAAGCTAGGATTGTGGTGCAAGGAGGCAGGGGAAGGAAGAGATGGATGTTTACACCAATTGCAGCTTGTAAGTCAAAAGACTGTAAAGGATGAGGGGGAGGTGTGATGGGGAGGAGGAGGATTAGGTATGAGGATGCCAGCATCTTCAATTACTTCATTGCCTTCACTAGCCATGTCATCAGCAATGGGCTTCTCAATATTGGACAACACCATCACTTCCATGAGGGTTCAAACATAAATAATCAACCATAGCCCACAAAGGACCATAGGCATCTCTCTCCATTAGACACAGACATTTGCTTTAGGGGCACCACTCCACAAGCATGAGGCAAGGTGAGGAGGAATGCCCCCATGAACTACCACAGCCAGTACAGGGATCGAACCTACACCATTAGCACATTCTGCATCACACGCAAGCCAGCTAGCCAACTGAACTAACCAATCTCCCCCATGTTAGGCCATACATGCCTCTCCTTGCCTATTTTATAATTGTAGCTTGTACATTTTAAAATATTGAATTTAAACTTTGAAGAGCAAGCGTAGAACCAATTAATGTGTTTATCTACAATTGCTAACAATCATTTTAACTGTGCCATGAATTCATTTAACATAAATGGGTAGGGTAGGGTAAGACTAGGCAGGTAGTTATAGTTGGAGAAACAGATTTTGAAATTAATTGGATGGAAAATGAAGAGCCAGTTGAGATTTGAGAATGTGTTATTATAGAATAAAAGATGTTGGAATCTGTGCAGTCTGCAACTGGGGGGCTAAAAGGGAAATGTTGAAGAATCAAATTTGAAGATCAAAAAAATGAAGATGAAAGACACGTGCTTTAAGAACACAATCCCTTGTGTTGTTTCCACAATTCAGTTTGATCATGGTTGCTCTGTATTTGTTTGCCTTTGTTCCATAATCATTGATGCCCTTAACTAATAAAAATCTATTAATCTCTGTTTTGAAAGCTACAATAGACACAGCATTTTTGGGGGAGCAAAGTTCTAAATTTCTACTATGTTTTTTTTTCATTCCGCTGCTGATTGCCCAGGCTCTAACTTTAAGATTATACTCCCTTTTTCTGGATTTCCCCAGAAGAAATCAATTCTTTTTATTTGCCCAATCGAATCCTTTTTAACATTTAATCACCTCAATTACATAACCCTCAATCATCTATACGCAAGGGAATACAAGCAAAGTTCATGCGGTTTGTCCTTACAATTTAACTTTTTAAAGCCCCTGTATCATTCTTGCGATTTCGAGACGCACCCCCCTCCAAAGCAAATATACCCTTCCTGAGATCAGGTATCTAGAGCTGAACGCAGTACTCCTGATGGATTCAGACCAAGGCACTGAAAGCATAATTTCCTTCCTGTTTTATTTCAGCCCAAAAAGCTGACATTCCTTTAATTGTTTTTTTTTTTGCTTCTCCACAGTTCCTAACTTCTCACCATTTAAAAAATGTTCTTGTTCTGTTTATCTTTGGTCAAAAGTAGATGACCTTGTACTTCTCCACATAGAACTCCATCTGCTACAGTTCCACTCACTTAACCAATCAATGTCTCTTTGTCATTTCCTAACATCATCTTTACTAGTTATTGTGCCTCCAAACTTAGTGTTACATAAAGTGAATGAATCAACACAGCGCCACTTTCTGTGATGTATCCAGCCTGGCAGCCCAGCTGAGAACTGTTAAAACTTAGAAGAAAGATAGCTGGTAGATTCAAGTGCTCTCCTTAACTGGTACTTGAACTCCCTCAAAGATTTGAACAGTATTTTGTCCTTTGTATTACTTGAGCATTATGAAATATTATTTGTTTTGTTGATAATTTTCATTATCATCTTCTGATACCTGACCTAGGAAGATTATAGCTTAGAGAAACATGATTCAAAATGCCTGTAACACTATTTTTATGATTAAGTAGTATTAGTCTCACAAAGAGAAAAGATAGTGCAATGTTAGTTTGATTCTTGTGTGAACTGAAACTCCTTGGCCCAGATTTTGCTGCTTTAATATCAGTGAGTGAATGTCACTAGCCTTTATTAATATGCATATCAGCTTGCAACTTGTGGCAAGGAAGAGATACCCTGTGAATTGCAAATAAATGATACATTTATATGGTGCCTTTCACAGCCTCAAGAACATCACAAAGCACTTTACAGTCAGTGAAGTAGTTATTGAAGTATAATCACTGTTGTAATGTAGGAAATGCGGTAGCCAATTTTCACACAGCAAGCTCCCAAAAACAACAATGTGCTAATGACCAGATAACCTACCTTCTAATAATGTTGATTACAGGATAAATATTGGTTAGAACACTCAAGATAACTTCCCTGCTTCTTTTTAAAATACTCTGTCACACCATGGGATGTTTTGCGCCTATTTAAAAGAGCAGACAATGTCTAGGTTTAACATCTCATCTGTAAGATATCACCACAAGTTGGTGACAGATTTGTGGCAGCTCCTCCATTTCATTCACGCAAACAGAATAACTTCTAGTGGTTTTTATGGTGTTGCATTTGAGCATTAATTACCAATTAAATTTGCCACAGAAAGCTAAGTCTAGTTATTAAAAGTGTAAGCACTCTTTAAACTATGTGATAATTTTTATTAATTACCAATCAACCTGTTAGCCAGAAAGTGTACAATTAAAAATGTAGCATCTCATCCACTTAGGTTGTTGGAAATTTAAAAGCTGTAAAAATTAAAATGTAGTTATTTTCTTTCTTTTCCTTTGTCTCTTCCGGACTGAATATTGAGTTCAACAATTTTAGATCATGAACTCTCTCCTCCATCCACACCCCCTTTCCGATTTTCCCCCTCCTTTTTGTTTTTTCCAAAAATTTATATAGATTTTACTTTTCCCACCTACTTCCATTAGTTTTAAGTGTATTTCCATCCATTGTTTTATCTCTACCTTTTAGCCTATTTCAATCCCTTCCCCCCACCCCACCCCCACCAGGGCTATCTGTACCTTGCTCATCCTGCTTTCTACCCTTAATTAGCACATTCCTTTAAATAATATCACCACCTTCAACACCTCTTTGTCCTTTTGTCTGTGACATATTTTGGTTATCGCCACCTATCACTGACCCTCAATCCAGCTCTTCTTGTCCCACCGCCCCCCCCCCCCAACCTTAAACCAGCTTATATTTCACCTCTCTTCTATTTTTACTTAGTTCTGTTGAAGGGTCATTCGGACTCGAAATGTTAACTGTGTTCCTATCCATAGATGCTGCCAGACCTGCTGAGTTTTTCCAGGTATTTTTGTTTTTGTCAAAGATCCCCACTTGGAAATATGTTGTTGTTCCTTCACTGTAGCTGGGTCAAAATCTTGGAACTCCCATCCTACACCACATGGAGTGCAACGGCTCAAGAAGGCAGCTCATCACCACCTCCTCAAGGGCAACTAGGGATGTGCCCAGCCAGCGAAGCCCATATATTTGAACGCATAAAAAAAACAAACCAATGCAAGCTTTTTAAACAGACCATCTTAGCACCCAGCAGTCTGTGCTGCTGCCACCTCTGAACACTTTCTTGGGGTGGCAGGCCTGACTTCCATTTGCAACTCCACACCACACCCCCAGCCCCGGATCGAAAATCCTGTCTTTGTGGGCACCTTCTCCTGAGGTGGGTGAGCCGAGCCGGAGTTGAGCCAAGCAATTTCCTGACTCCCACTACCCATCTCGAAGATGAAAGTCTGGCCCATTAACTCTATTTCTCTCTCCAAAGATGCTGCCTCAGTATTTCCAGAATTTTCTATTTTTATTTCACGCATCACGCTTTAATCAGTGGAATATGGGTTATCATTATAAAACTGGTGCTGGTAGAATCTATAAATAATTGTGGGATGGTAGTTAGCTTATATGTACATTCTTAAGTCTCTTGCTTTTTTGCTTGAGTTTGGACGTTGGATTGGGTCCAGAAAAGTTTCACAAAAATGATTCCAGAGGTGCAAAACTTCAGTTCAGACAGATTGGAGAGCTTGGAACTGTTTTCCTTGAAGAAGGGATGGCTGAGAGGAGATTTGATAGAAGTATTCAAAATCATGAGGCAGCTGGAGAGCAACTTGACTTGTCTTTCATCCGTCCTCATTCCAAGGGTGGGCCGCACTATGAACACTCTTTGTCCAGTGATATGTATTCTCCGCTGCCCTCACTGCCTGCCCAGTAGAGGCCAGTCTATGTTCTGATACTCGTTTGCTCACTTGGTCATCCATGACTCACGTGATATCCGTCTGAGTTCTTTCATTTCAAATGCTCTCATTCGCGTCCCCTCACTCTTCTTGTTGGTCCAGCTTTCACAGCCATACATTCTCACCGGCCACATAAGAGCTTACAAGAAGACTTGTCATTGTAATTGGGATGTTGTGGCTACTCCATACTCTTTTAAGTGAGTTCACCACGTTATGACCCTTGTTATAAAACTGGTGTAGGTAGACTCTATAGCCAGAATTTTCCCGTTGGCGTTTTGGGGGTGGGGCCCGCTCGCCGACAGGAAAATGTCGCGGGATGACTTCAGGAAGAACCTCCGATGTCATCCCGGTCCCTTTAAATTTTTAGGAAGGCGGGTGGATAGCGAAATCAGCTGTCTGCCTGCCATTGACAGGCTCATTAAGATAATTAAAGACTTGCCCGTCCAATCTTAAGGTTGGCAGGCAGGCCAGGAGCCCCAGCGGGCTTCTGATAATACATGAAACCTCATCCACTGGCGGGATGAGGTTTCATGTCCGTTTTTAAAAAGTTTAATAAAGGTTATGTCGTTTTTTATTTACATGTCCCATCTCGTGTGACATTGTCACATGAGGGGGAATGTTAATAATATTTTTATATTTCTATTTTTTAAGTTTTTCAGACTGTCACTGATCTCCCTGAGACAGCACTTAGTCTTAGGGAGCAGTGTACTCTTTTGCGCGCATGCATGAAAGACCTCACTTTGACAGCTGGGGATTCCCTTCCCGCCCCTGTAAAGGAAGTGCATAGCACTTCCATTTGGGAAGGCCACTGGGCGGGCCTTAATTGGCCCGCCCTCTCAAAATGGCAGCAGTCCCTGCTTCAGCGGCGGGGGTCGGCTGTCCGCCCGCTGCCGAGCTGGTGGGGCCCACACGTGCACCAAGGGCAAAATTCTGCCCTATAAATAATTGTGGGATGGTAGTTAGCTTATATATACATTCTTAAGCGTCTTACTTTTTTGCTTGAGTTTGGGTGTCGGAGAGAGTCCAGAAAAGATTCACGAAAATGATTCCAGAGTTGCGAAATTTCAGTTCAGACAGATTGGAGAGGTTGGGGCTGTTTTCCTTGAAGAAGAGAAGGTTGAGAGGAAATTTGATTGGGGTATTCAAAATCATGGAGAGGCTGGAGAGCACCGAATTTCTTTGGTGGACTCTGCATCTTCCATGATGAGTGACCCAAGATAGCAGAAGGTATCAACCTGTTCAAGCTGAACTCCATTAATCAGAATGTTGTAGGTCTTTCCACCCTCACCTTTATCTTGTTGACATTAATCAGGAGACTGTATTTCTGGATAACTTGTTCAAGATGATCCACCAACCCCTGTATCTCCTCCAATGAGTTAGTGAGCAGAATAGTGAGATCAGTGCATTGAAGATTCGAAACTCTTCACCTACCAATCAGTATTCTGGACATAGTAGATAAGGAAAAACAGTTCCCGTTGGCAGAAGGATCAAGAACAAGAAGGTGCAGGTAATTCGCAAAAGAAGCAATTGAGAAATGGGAAAAATTATTTCATGCAGGACTATGGGGAGAAGGCCAGGAAGTGGCACTAAGTAAATTGCTCCTTCAGAGAGACAGCAGAGATACAACAGGCTGAATGGCGTCCTTCTGCGATTCTGGGTAACGTTCCGATAAACAATTACTTTTACAAATATTTTTCTAATTAGCCAACTTAAAATGCAACCTAAAAAGGATAGGATTTAAATTAACAACTAAAATTGATTTTAATGAATCTCAGGCAAGCCCTTTAAGTGGCAACTTAGCTGAAGTGTGAAAAAGGCATGGATACAGGTCATTGTGATTGTTAGTTTCCTCTCCTTCCCAGTGAATTGATGGTCCCAATATTCACTCAGGGCCACGGACAGAACGGAAGGGTGGGTGAGGGGTGTGAGTGTGAGTGAGGGAGAGGGAAAGGTTTCTGTACGGAAAACCCTGGATGAGTTTCCAGAAGCTCTGGTGAAATTAACAACAAGATGGTTTTTAATGGTTTTCTGCAGCTTTCTGGCCTGTTTAACAGGCTGGCTGGGGATTGGAGAGGAGGGAGACAGAATGGGAGAAATTAGAGGGAGGAGATCCCCAATAGTGGCGGGAACAAGTGGGTGCATTGCAAGAGGCCGTGATCAGTCATACAGCTTGGGGGTAGTTTGTGGAGTTTGAGGAAATAGCTCATGGGTGGTCAGGTGTTAAGCTTAGAGATTGGGAGCAGATTGTGGTGTTTGAGGGTAGGTTGTGATAGTCAAGGATAGATTGTGGAGATAGTGGTGGCAAAAGAGGATCATGGAGTTCAGGAGTATATTATGTTCAGGGGTAGATCATGCAGGTTGTAGACAGATTGTGGAGTTTGAGGTTGGGATTAAGTCATGGAGGCTTTCTCGAATTTATTAATTCATGGGATGTGGACATCGATTGTAAAGGCCAGCATTTGTTGCCCATCCCTACTTGCCTTCCAATTGACTGGCTTGCTAGGCCATTTCAGAGTCGAGTGAAAGGTTAACCATGTTACTGTGGGTCTGGAGTCACAGGTGGGCCAGATCTGGTAAGGACAGTGGATTTCTTTCCCTGAAGAATATTCGTGAACCAGATAGGTTTTTACATAATCAATGAGAGCTTCACGGTCACCATTTCTGAAGCCAGCTTTCAATTCCAGACTTCTTCTATTACTGATTGAATTTGGGATTTGAACCCACATTCTCCAGAGCATTAGTCTGAGCCTCTGGATTACTAATCCACTGATAGATTGAGGAGGTTGGGGTAGATTGTGGAGGCCAGAGGAGGATTGTGGAGATCGGAAGTGGATCATAGAGGTCTGGGTGGATTGTGGAGGTTGGGAGTTGATCGTGAAGGTCAGGAGAGGATTGTGAAGATCAGGGGTAGATTGTGATTATTGGGATTGATTGTGGAGGTCGGGGGTGGGGGGGGCGCGGGGGTGTAGATCCTGGTGGTCAGCGGTAGATTGTGGAGGTTAGGGTTAGGATTGTGGAGCTCAGCGGGGTGTGCCAGATGTTGAAGGTGTGTGAGAGGTGAAGGCTCGAGGGCTCTACTTATTTTTATTATAACTGGGATGAAGTCCCAAAGCACCGAGGTGGACCTTTTAAACAGCCCAGCTCAACAGCTGGCAGCCTCTGTGGCTGCCTCTGAATTCGTTCCAGAGGCAGTGGGCCTGACTTCTGTTAAAACCTACTCCAATGAACACACATCCCACCTTTGCTGGCTCTATCCACAGATACTAAAGTCTGCTCTCCCTGCAGGACTAAAGTCTGCTCTCCCTGCTGGGACTAAAGCCTGCTCTCACTGCAGGAATGAAGCCTTCTCTCTCTGCTGGGAATAAAGTCTGCTGGGATTAATGCTTGCTGTCTCTGCAGGATTAAAGTTTGCTCTCTCTGCAGGACTAAAGCCTGCTCTCTGCTGGGATTAATGTTTGTTGTCTTTGCAGGATTAAAGTTTGCTCTCTTTGCTGGGACTAAAGTCTGCTCCCTCTGCTGGACTAAAATTTGCTGTCTCTGCTGGGTCTAAATTCTGCTCTCTCTTCTGGGACTAAAGTCTGCTCTATCTGCTGAGCTTAATGACTGTTGTCTCTGCAGGATTAAAGTCTGCTCTCTCTGCTGGACCAAAGGCAAGCCGAGCCAAGAAATTCCCTAACTTCTGCTACCCACCTCATCAATGAAAATCTAGCCAGTTAACTCTATTCACCTCTCCATAGAGGCTGCCTCAGTGTTTTCAGCATTTTCTATTTTTATTTTACACTCCATGGCTAATCGAATTAAAATATAATTTGTTCACATACAACATTCACTTTTTAGGGCCATAGGATCTGTGAAAAATTGTGCAATTGTGCGTGGGGGGAATGCTCCTGCTCCTTCTGCTTCACAAACACTGATCTGAGCATAATTACTTTTTTCACATCCTTTCGTCTGAGGGCTTTCCTGAGCCCCGCAAAACCTGGTTGACAATAGTTGAAAATCATGTAATTTTAGAGGCACACAGCCTCCCAGAAAAAGATTTAAATAATTGACCCTCCTCCTGTCCCTGCCCATCAACCTGCCTCTGTTAAAACCAGAACGGGACAAGGTAGAGGTTTGGGTTTGAAACTTTTACTGATTACTTTTAATGATTACTTCACACACATCACAAACCTATTCCCTCTTAAAATTATCCTCAATATTTTTGTAATGAGCAGCCATAGGAAAATGGTGCCACCATTTTGATTAATGGTCATTACAAATGAGACAGAAACCTAAATTTTCTGTTGGTGCCCACTGAACCTTTTTATGAAAATTGGTTGGAAATGGGAAAGGAGGTAGAAAAAATTTGGCACTTGCCATGTTTTGTTTATTCATTTCCAGTGGTCAGGGGAAATATGCAAGTATTTGAGGGCGGGAGCATTTTACACAATATTTTTCACCATTATTCCACACAAGATGTTGCACCTACATCACTTTTATGTGAAGTGGCATTCCTGTGTTGCTGGACAGTATTAAATATAATAACAATCATTTGCATTCACTTAGTGCCTTTAATGAAGGAAAACATTCCAAGGATGACACTGGAACAGAAAAATTAGTTATTGGGAAAGATCGAACATATTGAGGCCTTTCTCTTTAGGAAATAGAAGACGTAAAGGTGGTGTGATAGAAATCTCAAAATTTTGAATGGGTTAAGTTAAAATGGAGACTTTTTATTCATTCACAGGGTGTAGGCTTCGCTGTCTGCAATAGCATTTATTGCCCATTCCTAATTGCCCTTGAGAAGGTGGTGGTGAGCTGCCTTCTCAAACAGCTGCAGTCCATGTGGTGTAGATACGCCCACATTGCTGTTAGGAAGGGAATTCCAGGATTTTGACCCAGCGACAGTGAAGGAACGGTGACATATTTCCAAGTCAGGATGGTGAGTGGTTTGGAGGGGAACTTCCAGGTGGTGGCATTCCCATCCATCTGCTGCCCTTGTCCTTCTAGATGGTAGTGGTCGTGGGTTTGGAAGGTGCTGTCAAAGGAACCTTGGTGATCGTGCAGGGAACAGGAGGTACTGGTAGCTCGTGGGGGACCTGGAAGTCAGTAGCTTCTAACCCAACCACTGCATTTGCATCCTGACTTTAGGTTTCTTCAGCCAGTTAGCACAAGCGGGCATGATGACAAATCCCGAGTCAATTTCAGCTGCACTATTTAAAGGGGCACTTCAACAACAACTTTTGATGGGATTGTGGAGATGGGGCAATAAAAGTAGTACTGTCTTTATGGGGGACTGGATTATACACTGAGGGCAGGCTCCCCACATCCCAGTGTAAATGCTGGGGAGAGCCTGCCTCTGCTTGCTTGCTTGACCTGCTTTAAATTTTCAGGCCCAGTCCTTTAATTAGCATGAGCCAGGACTTCCGTCTATCTCCAGGAGGAAGCCAATCGGGGCCCAGCAGCTCTACAGCATGCCAGGATTGGTGGCCACTGCCAGTATTGCAGGAGACCCAGGAGGAAGAGGAACCATGGATGTCTCCAAACCCAGGGAGGTCAGGGATCTCACCAGGGCTGGATTGACAAGCCCAGGCAAGGGGAGTAGAGGGCATGTTGGACACGGCAGGTTGGGGAGAGGGTGGACATACAGAGGCAAAACTTTGGGGGTGGATTATGATTGGCACTAGGGGCCCAGGAAGGAGGCACCCCTCCCCCCTTTCACTGCCCAGCAGCCCACAAGGTTAAACCTGCCAGGCTACACTTTGGGCACAGGCCTCTCCCACCGCCTGTTATATCAGAGTGGTGACAAGATGAGGCCCTTAATTGCTCACTTAAGCTCCTCATTTGGACCACAGGCGATGGACACCCTACGCCTCCCACACCACGCATAAAATTGTGGTGGGAGCAGGGGCAAGAGATGGCACGTGTCCTAATTTACAGGTCCACCCACCTGTTCTCCCACCTGCGGGTGGCCCATAAACTTCATTCTGGTGTTCCATCGCGCCAAGTATGTGTTTTGCCTCACTGATGCCTTCCTGGATTTAATGCTGCAGTCTGTAAGTGACTACAGGCAGCTACACTTCCCTACCAACAGGCAAAAGAAACTGAAATTGGGAAGGCATGGCTGGAGATTGCCCAGGAGGTAAGCAGCAAGATTGTGGTGCCACACTCCTTGGTACAGTGCCCAAAGATGTTTAACAACCTAATCACTGGCACATTCAACTACATCATATCGTGTGTATCATCCCAGCCCCCTCACTCTACTTTCTCAGACCTGCTCCTACACATTACTATTCACATCAACTTAGCTTGCAGGTGCACTTATCCCTTTCTGCCTATGCACTTCCTCACATCCCCACTTAGCCACTCACCACTGACACTCACCCTCATCCTTATGTAAATTCATGCATTTTCCTTGTAGGTGCCCTCAACAAGTGCTTGCTAACCATCTATTAAACACATTCCCATTACTCTCACTCATAGGTCTCGTCTTTTGTTCTTTGCAGAAGAGAGTGCAGAAGACATGAGAACACATGGAGAGGCAGAGAACTGGAGGTGGTCCTCTGGCAACCTTGATACTTACATCTGCAAAGGTGGCAGCTCTGGTAATCAGCAGGTTTCAGATATGCCTCGTTATCGCGTAATGGTCAATGGATATTTTTCGGGCTAGTGGAAGGTTTGTAGCAGAGTTCCCCAGGGGCCAGCACTGGGACCCTTGTTTTTCCTGATATATATTAATGATCTAGATCTTGGTGTGCAGGGGACAATTTCAAAGTTTGCGGATGATACAAAGCTTGGGTGTGTTATAAACTGTGAGGAGGATGGTGTGGAACTTCAAGAGGACATAGATAAGTTGGTGGAGTGGGCAGATAGGTGGCAGAAGAAGTTCAATGTGGAGATGTGTGAGGTGATGCATTTTGGAAGGAAGAACATGGTCAGATAATATAAAATACGTGGTGACATTTTGAAGAGGTTACAGGAGCAGAAAGACTTGGGCGTATATGTGCATAGATCATTGAAGGTGGCAGGAGAGGTGGAGAGAGCAGTTACTAAAGCATATAGTATCCTGGCTTTATTAATAGGGGCATAAAGTACAAGAGCAGAGAGGTTATACTGAATTTATATAAGACACTCATTAAACCTCAGCTGGAATATTGTGTACAGTTCTGGGCACCACAATATAGGAAGGATGTCAACACATTGGAGAGAGTGCAGAAGAGATTTACCAGAATAGTTCCAGGGATGAGAAAATTCAGCTATGAGGATAGATTGGGAAGGTTGGAACAGTTCTCCGTGGAGAGAAATAGGCTAAGAGGAGATTTGATAGCGATGTTCAAAATCACGAAGGAGCTGGACAGAGTAGATAGGGAGAAACTGTTCCCACTTGTAAAAGGATCAAGAATGAGAGGGCATGTGATTTGCTTAAGAAGCAAATGTGCTGTGAGAAAAAACTTTTTCACACAATGAGTGGTTCGGGTCTGGAATGCACTACCTGGAAGTGTGGTGGAGGCAGGTTCAATCAAGGCATTCAAGAGGGTATTAGATGATTATTTGAATCAAAACAATCTGCAAGGGTAGGGGAAAAGGCAGGGCAATGGCACTAGGTCATAATATTCATTTGACAGCTGGTGCAGACACGATAGGCCGAATGGCCTCCTTTCTGTGCTCGGTAAAATTCTGTGATTCTGTGAGCAGGGATGGGAAAATGGAGACCTCCAGTCTACCTGATAACAGAATTAAATAACACATAACCACATGGCATACAATACTTAATGTCAGTAGTCAGTGAAATATGGTCATGTACGTAATGCTCACTTAAACATTTTTACCTTGATAGTTCTAATTTATGTCTTTGATTCCCCACAGAGCTATCAAGAATCTCCAGCTGGTAGTGCAGGAATGATGGCTCCTCAGAAGAGGCCACTCTGTAGGCGCACTGTCACATGACTCCTTTCCCTCCTCTTTCATTCCTCTACTTACCCTCTGCTTTCCCTTCCCTCATTCCCTTTCCAGTTTACTTTCCCTCCTCACCCCTTCCATACTCTCTATTCTCCATTCTACTTCACCCCTTTCCGCAACATTCCTACTCCTGTCCTGCTCTTCTCTCTGCTCCACCATCACTCTGCCCTTCATCCTTCATTCCTCTTTCCATTCCTTCTCTCCATTCTCTCCTCTACCACTCTCAACCGTTCCATCTACTTCACTCGTCCCATCCCTGTTGACTCTCTCCTACTGTTGTCTTTCTTTCCTCTTCTCCCTTCTCTCTACTCCCTTCCAGCACTCTTTCCCTCTCCCTCACCTCTTCTGCCTTCTTTACCTCTTTTTGTCTCCTCCTCAACTCCCCATCCTTCTCCCTGGATTCACATACCTCCATGTCAACCAGCCTTGCTGGACCTGAATAGTAGGGTTGGTCTTGATTCTCCAAGTGCACAAATGAACAATGAAATCTCATGGGACAAAGTGAAATATTGCACCTTGATGTCCACTTTAACCTTTCCTGGGAAAATGTTAAATTACTAATTCAGCATTTCTGTTTTCTGCTTATTGTCCCATAAATGCGTGTCACTCGCATTATTGAGCACTAAAGATAAAATTTACATTATTATCTTTGGCACAATGAAACTCCTTTGAAAGTCATCATTTGAAAAATGCTTCAGTGCAGCACTGAGGGAATTCTGCACTGTTAGAGGTGCCATCCTTCAGTTAGGATGTTCAACTTAGCCACTGTCTGGCCTCTCAGATGATGTATAAGACTACACATCGAGATTGGCTGTGGAGCACTTTCAAATATCCTGAGGTCATGAAAAGCAATATATAAATACCAATTCTTTCTTTCTTTTTCATTCTTAGGATCCAGTGAGGAAGATGATTTCCATTTAAAAAAAACGGAATTGATCTTTAGAGATCTTACCTATTATGTTGTCTGGCTGCTCACAAAGACATTCCTGCCATAAAGAGACCAGTTACCCATCGTTAGTTTGAAATGTTCCTTGTGTTATGGTATGGCAGGTAGCAATTGCCGACCTGACCCAATCCCAAAGGGACACTTGGCCAAGCTATCACAATGATTTGCAATTTGTATTTTTGTTATGAGAGGGTATGTGCACTGAAGTCAGAAGTAACAATTCCACTACCATTTTTGGAGATTTTAATATTCAATTAAGACATTTATTAACAAAAGAAAATAAAACTTAAATACACAAGATTACAATCGCACAGTTAAATTTAGTCTTACAACATTTCCCAAAAGATTTCTACCTAGCTAGGCTCCCAAATAAACAGTCTAACTAGATTCTCAATCTATAAAACATCCAGTAATATTACCACAAGACATCCGCTGTTGCTATAAAGGAGATATTACACAGCTTCTCTCTCCTTCTCACAACAATGGAAATTCAAGGCTTTTAACAAACTCTTGCTTTCTAGAACAAGCAAGCACTTCTCTGGGATGGCTAGAATGTGATACCTCACAGTACACTCTTCACGATGTCACATGGCCAGCCCCATACAGCTTTCAATCTTTCCTTAAATATATTTTCTCCCTTTTGATCCTTAAAACCATTGTTCTAAACTTTCTTTGAAACGCGAACTCTTGCAAATATAAAATCTTTCATGTTTCCATCTTGTCTTTGCTTTTGGGCCAATAAAACATGATATCCCCACTGCTTGTTTACTTATGAACTCCTGCAAGATGCAACCATTTTCCTTGTAACCTTGTAATTTTCCTTTGAAATTCAACCTCTCGACTTACCTACAAATGCAAATGCTAGCTCATCCATTTTCATTTCAAAATGCCTTCTTTTACATCTAACCCATTTGATGATTTAACCCTTGCAGCCTGACTGTTAAGTGGCATGGTAGCACAGTGGTTAGTGCTGCTGCCTCACAGCTCCAGGAGCCTGGGTTCAATTCTGACCTTGGGTGTCTGTCTGTGTGGAGTTTGCTTATTCTCCCCATCTCTGTGTGGGTTTCCTCTCATTGTCCAAAGGTGTACTGGTTAGGTGGATTGGCTGTGTTAAATTACCCCTTAGTGTGTTTCCTAAGATGGCCTACCTAGTTTCATTGCCTGTTGGGATAGCCTCTGACTCCCTGCAACCCTAAATTGGATAATGCAGTTCTGGAAAGGTGAGTGAGAGTCTGGCTGTCTTCAGTTTAATTAAATTAGTCACACACACACACAGCCCCCACAAGCCTGCTTCAGTATCCCACAGTAATATTAGAAAAAAATGATATTTCCTTTACATTTATTACTGCAGGTGTCATATTTTATGGCCATGGCAGACATTCAATTTTTAATGTTGCTCAAATTCTTCCAGAGAAAAGATTGCCAGCACTTCTTTTACTTCCTTTCTTTGCCTATCCAATACATTAGTCAACATTATAACATTGCACTCTCAGGCTCCACATAAACTAGAAATTGTTTTTTTTCACTTTTTAATTAAATGAAAGACATGTATGAAATTGAAGTTATGTCATCGATAAATGAAGGAAACCAGTCAGAGGCTGGAAGCTCTCCAGAACTTAAGGACAAGAGGTATGAAATGTTGGGATTGGGATTTGTGTAAGAGTTTAGGTGCCAAGCTGACAGGCCCAGGTGAGGGGGATGAAATGGTTGAGGAGCTGGGATTTGAGAGGCCATGGTGGGCCGTGGGGGTGCGGTGGGTGAGCAACTTGGGGAGGGGCATAAAACTTTGTGAGGGCCTTCTGATGGGCCCAGGGAGCCCATTAAGGAGGGACCACCTCCCCACCCTACCACCAGTAGCCCACGCAAGAAATCTGCCAATATAGCCGCTTGGCATGGGCCTCTCCCACAGCCATTTATATCCCAGCAGGATGAGGGAATTAATTACCCATTTATGGGCCTCAATAGACCCACTCGTAGGCAGGCTACCCATCATCACCTTTGCCGCTGGTATAATTGTGGTGGGGGCAGGAGCAGCTGGGCGGGCAGGCAGGCCATCTACTGGATGTGGGAGCTTCTGGACATCAATGTGATCCAGGCCAAACACATCTGCAGTAGTGTTTGTGGCTGAAGGAACTTCAGCACTGAATTATTGAGCTGGAGGCCAAGCTGCAGCACCTCAGGGAGGGGAACGTTACCTGGATATTTAAATCCAGGAGGCAGTCACACTCCTTAGGATAGGGCCTATTGATTTTGTCAGTCATCAGGGACGGGAGGGTATGACTGCAAGTAAGGCAGGTAAGGGGACACAGAGGGCAGGAATGCAGGAGCCTGCACCCTTGCAATTGTCCAACAGCTTTGAGGTTTTTTCAGCCTGTTTGGATGAGAGTGGGGCCTGCAGGATGAGCTGACTGGCAATGGCACCATGGTACATGAAGCCATTCAATTGGGGGGAGTTACAAGAAATGTAGTGGTAGTAGGGGACAGTATAGTCAGAGGGATTGACACCATTCTCCGCAGCAAAAAGCGTGAGTCCAGACGGCTGTGTTGCCTGGCCAGTGCCAGGGTTCAGGGCATCTGCTTGGGGCTGGAGAGGAACTTGCAGTAGGAGGGGTAGGACCCAGTCATCGTGGTCCATGTTGGTACCAATGCTGGAGGTGGCTGCCAAGAGGGATACCCTTGTCCCCAGAGATGGGAGGAGGAGGCCACTGCCCCTCACAAGGACAGCATGGGAGGAGGTGGCAGCCCTGGTGAGCAGCTATGATGAGGTGTGGTGCACCTGGGTGCAGAGCTGTAGGAGGTTTAATGACCTGCTGCTCTAAGGAAGGGTGAGTACCATGTTGGCATGGATCAATCTGTTGAAGTATTTTGGGCCGGCCATCCCTTCTCTGTGGAGCTGAGGGATGTTAGAACCTGAGTGCCAACTGTCAATGCTGTCGGAGCTGGCCAAGGGGGTGAGCCCTGGTTGCTTTGACTGAGTGCATTGTGGCTACGAGGACCATGACTCAGATGTGCCATGCAAGGTGTTCGTCAGACGGGGTTGGCCAGGCTGCAATGGCGCTGCAGGTAGAGAGTGGACAAATTAATGCTCCTCTGTCATTTCAGGAGAAAACAACCCATAACAATATTGAGAGGTCGCAGACTGGTGGAGTACCTCCTCATGTGCTCATCCTCTCCAGATATGAGCAGGAAGTCTTGGAGCTCAAGAGGTGCTATGCACCTCAGTCAACCAGCCACAGAGAGACTGGGGTGTCAGACTAAGATAAGAGTGCTGTGCACTGAGTTGAGAGTTTCGGATGGTGCAATCATTCTTGTGTAGTCTCATCATTGATGGGATCCTTTAGACTGGATTCCCCATTGATCATTGAAAGACGCACCTTGATACGTATCTCTGTTGTCTCACCAGGGTACCTGGCGTGCACAGTGACATTGTGATGACTTTAACTAATGACATGTCCTTGTTCTCCCTTAGATCTGCCACCAAGCAGCCAATGTCAGGGCCTCCAGGAGCTGCCCCTGAGACCAGAGCACCACCAGTCTCCAGAAGTACCTGCGTCACACCCACTCTGTGAACCAGACACCAGCACAGATACCAGCGCCTTGGAGGGCATTAAATCAGCAGCTAGTATCTTGGTGCACATTGGTGAGGGAAAGTCACACTCACTTGAGCTGCAGACTGAGGCAGAGACTGCCCTGGGCACCAGCATTCGAAGGACTGCTGGTGACCAGGACAATGCTCAGTTGATGGCTGATGATAAGCCTCTGGAGTTGTCTATTAGGCAGCAGATGCTGGATGTCCAGTGGGGTGTGCAAGAGGATCTGGCCGGAAATCCATGAGGGTATATGTGCCATGGTGTCTGTTGTAGGAGAGTCCCTGCAGAGCAGGAGCACCGCATTGACCCTCATGGCCGAGCGGACTGCCTCCACCATTGAAAGAGTGGTGATTCTCATGGAGAGGCAGCTCCAGGAATAGAATCAGGGGCTCCTGGGGTTGGGCTTGGACCTGCAAGCTCTCACATCGGCACTGACCTCAGCTGGTCAGTGTCAGCGTGGGAGATGGATGAGGCACCAATATCCCAGCTAGCTGCCCATCCATCAATAGCGAGCAGGGAGGTTCAGTGCAATCTCACATTGGCATCCAAGCTGCCTGTTGGCTCTTCAGGCTCCTCTCAGGGCACTCTGGATGACAGCAGTGGCCCTTTTGCCAGTGACAGTGGCATCTGATGAGGCTGCCGGGACTGGGGAGATGCCAGCCATGACACTGGCCGCTCTCTCCCAGGCTGGGCCAACATAGGCTCCGCTGGCCAGATGACGACTGCCAAGGTCATCAAGGCCAACAGGACACAAGAGTCAGCACTCTGTTTCCAATGCAAGTGCCAGTGATGGGGGTGCGCCTAGACGTAGCACCCGTAAACGTAAGTTTAAAGCACCATAAACACAAGAGGGACTGGTCACGGGTGATCTTTTGTTCACCTATTTCTTTTTCCTATTTTTAAGGGTGTGACCATCAACACCTGATATTGCTCTGTTCATAATCTGTGAGTGCCAACATTATATTACATTTGCTTTTGTGCTATTGGCCTGAGTATGCTTCATTTGTTTTATAGGGGCAGGGTACGCCAGTATGTAATGCTGGACTTGGGTGGTTCAAAACCTTATTGCACAGGCACTGAGTGTACTTAGGGGTAAAGGAAAGGGTCATTTCTGAGATCCATGATGGTGGCGGCAGCCCTGGCTTAAGGTGGTAGCACTTAATTACAACGCTGAAGGAGCGTTGGATCAAGGCATTCCTGGTGTCCCTGCCTCCCTGGAGGTTACTGAGGTCTGATTGCATAACCTCAGCGTCCTCCTCACTATGCTCTTCTTCTGACTCTTCTAATTCATTATCTGTGACCTGTGGAGCTGCGTCAAGATCCTTTTCCTCCAGTGTCGCCTCGCTAGCGCCAGATTGTGGAGAGCACAGCATGCAACCACTATGAGTGACATCCTCCCCGGGGAGTATTGTCGTGCTACTCTTGAACAATCCAGGCATCTGAAGCACATCTTGAGAAGACCTATGGGTCTCTCTACCACCACCCTTGTGGAGGCGTGGTTCCTATTGTACCACTGCTCGCCTCTGTTCTTGGGTGGCGGAGAGGCATCATGAGCCACTTTTTCAAGGGATAGCCCTGGTCACCCAGCAGCCATCCATCCAGCCAGGCTGGAGCACTGTAGAGCCTTGGCATCAGGGAGTGTCTGAGGATGCATGTGTCATGGGAGCTGCCAGGTAAGGAAACCCAGACTTGGAAAGCCTGCATCCTATGATCACACACTATCTGCACCTTCATGGAGTGGAAGCCCTTCCTGTTAAAGAAGGCACCCGGCTGACCTGCTGGCGCCTTGATGGCCACATGTGTGCAGTCGGTGGCACCCTGGATGCGGGGGAACCCAGCAATCGCTGCAAAACCTCTGGCTTGCTCAGCCTGGCTGGCCTCGTCTGTACAGAAATGAAGGAGAGTCAATACCAGCCTGAATAGAGCTCCTGTTACCAACTTGATGCAACTGCGGACAGCTGATTGGGAGACTCCACACAGATCCCCCACTGAGCCCTGGAAAGAGCCGAAGGCATAGAAGGAGAAAGAGCCGGAGGCCACTGTGATTTTCAGTGCCACTGGCATGGGGTGTCAACCCACACAGTTGGAGCTGGTCTCAGGTTCGATCATCAGACAAATGGAGGTCACGGTCTCCCTTGAGAGGCGGAGCCTCCTTTAGCATTGCACTTCGGGCATATTGAGGTAGCTGCATCGCCACCTGTAAACCTTGGCAGCAGGATAGTGCCATCTTCTGCAGCCCCTTCCACCTTGGATTACCAGCTGGCCCTACGCCCCTTGTGCCTGTACCCCTCTTCCCACAGATCCTTCCCCTGGAAGTTGCATTGGGACACCTAGCCTCCTCCCTCTTCTTGCTCAGAGGAGGTGCCTCTAGTGGAGACCACAATTCCCATTACCAGGGTAACAGAAAGCTGTCTGATACCTGGAAGGATCCACACAGCCCGAATCCTCAGGGGGCCTTGGAGACACCAATGAGACCTGAAACGAAGCCTGAAAATGCTAAGAATGAAGCTCAGAACAGAGATGAAGCTGCCAAGTACTGATAAGCTCCCAGCAGCAAACTATCTCCGAAACTCCTCGCTACTCACACTGGCAATCCTGCTGACCCTTCTTATCCCACCCATGGATGAGGTTTTGCAAATTGTGAGCTGCCCATCTGCCCGTTTTGCCCATGCAATGAGTGAAAAATCACACGGACAACATTAAATCGGCTTCATTTGGGTTCTTAAGGGCTTTAACTGGCCTCGTAATTAATGACGGGCATGGCTCTGACACCCCTGCACGCCATGCTGACCGAAATATTAGGCGACTGCATGATGACGTCTCGATGATCACCCATGTCATCACACGTCATTTTATGCTCGTTTGGGTTGGGCATTCGTCGGGTGTGTGGCTGCCTGACGAACAGAAAATTCTGCTCATGAAGCTTGGCACCATCCAGGACAACACACCCCACTTGATTGGCATTCCCATCCACCACCATAAACATTCATTCATTCCAACACCAGTGCACAGTGATGGCAGTGTTTACCATACTCAAGATGCACTGCAGCAATTGACCAAGCAAGGCTCTTTTGACAGCACCTTCCAAACCTGCAGCCTCTACCACCTAGAAGGACAAGGGCTGCAGATGCATGGGAACACCTATCTGCAGGTTCCTTCCTTAATCACATACTATTTAGAGTTGGAATTATAATGCTGCTCCTTCACTGTTGCTCGGTCAAAATCCTGGAACTCCCTTGCTAATAACGCCATGGGTGTAGTGATGTGCAATAAATGCTGCCCTTGCCAGCAATGCTACTACCCCAAAAATGAGTAAAAACCTGTCCTGGACTTACCATTCACAACCACGTAGTTGTGACCTACTTTTCTAATGGCTTGGCACACCTAAAAGTATTGATCAGGATTAATTTCTCCTTTCCATTAAGTCGTTTGCTTAATGAACCCATTAATGTGAAGGCAGCTGCTAAACATCCTTTTTCAGAACTCCCAGAACATTGTGTAAAATACATTAGGACTATGCAAGGGATTACCTGCTTGCTGTTCTGAAGGCTGCATGTATTTTAATGCTGCAAAATTACTGGGGGAAGGTGCAAATGGTTGTGGGAAAGAATGGCTCTATTTAGTAATGATAACTTGGAGGTCTGGCTGTAAAAGACAGCTCTATCTGGAGAAGAACGCCACCTTTCAATTAACTTTACTGCAGCAGCAACATCTGTGGATGTGCTGGTTATGGCAATGCTCCATGATTTTCTAATATGAACTGAAAGGAGGGGAGGATCCCTGTCGTTACCTGAAACTTCACAGCCTACCCACCAGGGCTGCGTGGTCCAACTGCTATGTCACCCATCATATCTCAAGCACAGCCACCTGACTGAAAGCCCCTGAAGCCGAGATTCAGCAGGGAGGAATTTACAAGCGGTGCCATCTGTTTCAAGAAAATCTACTGACAATGCACACGCGGGTGTGGCAGTGCCAGCAACAGTCAAAGTGACAATGATACTCAATTTCAACTGGGCATTGCCGGTTTAAAGGACGTCACTAGTATCAGCCGGATTTCTGTTCCTAGGTGCTTTGCTTGAGAAGAATTAGGGCCAAACCTGGCTGAATTAAGGAAATCATTGGGAAAGTTAAGGTGCCAGACACAGTTCAATGGTAATTTTCTTGCCTTTGAGTTCAAAGGTCATGGGCTCAAGTCACATGCCAGATAATCCAAGCTGACACAGTTGAAGGTTCTGTTTCTCTGAAGAGATTTTAATCTGAGGTCCCTTCTGCCCTCTTAGATAGACAAAGATCCCATGGCACTATTTTGAAATTAGCAGGGGAGTTGTCCCAATTGTCCTGCACAATACTTACCCCTCAACTAACATCACTAAAACTGATTACCTGCCCATTATCACGTTGTTATTTTTGGGAGTTCACTATGTGCGGATTGGTTGTCACATTATCCTACATAACAATATTGACTATACCTCAAAGATATTTTATTTAAACTGTGCAGTACTTGAGAATGTCTTGAGGTTGTGAAGGCTACTACATAAATGTCGATCATTTTTTTTGAAAGCCAGACAGAACATTTTCATTTTGTTGGCACAGCTGGCACAGATGCCAGGATTAATTGGATTGTTCTTTGAAAGACCCTGTAGAGATTTGATTGCTGAATGGCCTCCCTTGGTGCTATGCTATTCTATGAATATAAATTTTAGGAGGTCTTCTAGCGGGTTAATCTGAGGTGGGATAACATGAAACTTTCCCATATTCTGGAGTTTTGAGATTTTGCACGTTGATGGTAAGCACTCACTTCATTTATTGAGTGGATGCAACATATAGGGGAAGGAAAGGAGGTTTAGCTGTGGTGTCCAGCTGCAGCATATGAAACTGCTGTGCCACCCCCATTGACATAAGAACTTAAGGCCATTTGCCCCCTCAAGCTCGCTTCGCCATTCAATAGGATCATGGCTGATCTGATCGTGGCTTCAACTCTACTTTCCTGGCTGCACCCCATAATCTTTGACTCGCTTGTAGAGCAAAACACTTTCTAAATTAGGCTTGATTATATTTAATTACCAGCCTCCACTTCTCTCCTGGGTAGAGAACTCCAAATATTAATGCCTATCTGAAGGAAGAAATTCCTCTGCAACTTCATCTGGGAGACACATTATTTTAAAATTGTGCACCTTAGTTTTAGATTCCCCCATAAGGGAAAACATCTTCTCACCACCTACCCTGTCAAGCCACCTCAGAAGCTTATATGTTTCAATAAGATCAGTTCTCATTCTTCCAAACTCCAATGAGTAAAATCACAACCTGCCCAACATTTCCTCATAAGACAATCCCTTCACCCCAGGAATCAGCCTCGTGAACCTTCTCTGAACTGCCTACAATGCAAGTATATTCTTCCTTAAATAAGGAGAACAAAATTGTACACAGTATTTTAGTTGTGGTCTCACCAATGCCCTCTACAGTTGCAGCAAGACTTCCCCACTTTTATACTCCATCCCCTTTGCAATAAATGCCAATATTCCATTTGCCCCTCTAATTGCTCGCTGTGCCTACACACTAACGTTTTGTGACTTATGTACAAAGATTTCTGTATTGCAACATTCTGTAATCTCTCTCCATTTAAGTAATATTTTGATTTCTGTTCTTCTTACCAATGCGGATCACCTCAGATTTTCCCACATTATACTCCATTTGCCAATATTTTGTCCACTCACTTATGTTACAACAAGGTGAGGAGGAGTGAGCTGGCTCCCCTTTTATTCAGCCCCCTTGGTTGGTCGCACAAAGGTTTTAAAAATTCTTTTCCCCATAGATAGCTTTTCCAATCCAAATGTATTTACTTTTCAACAAGGATCCAAATCAAACCAGGTTTTCTTGAATCAAAAAAAGAGTAAGTTTATTGGTTACTAAAACCAGAGAAAAAAGTAATAAAAGATGCAACGACACACACAGATATTAGAAGTAACAAGTTTAAATCTAAATAAAAGTTTTTTAAAAAATGAGTAATTCCTTTGCTTGTCCATGAGGTGAGGTAAGAGTGACTGCCCTTGACATCAAGGCAGATTTGACTGAGTGTTGCTTCATGGATCCCGAACAAAACTGGAGTCAGTGGGAATTAGGGGAAAACTCCACCTGTTGGAGTCATACCTCGCACAAAGGAGGATGGTTGTGGTTGTTGGAGGTCAATCACCTCAGTTCCAGGGCATCACTACAGGAGTTCCTAGGCCCAAACATCTTCAGCTGCTTCATCACTGACCTAGGAATCCTGCGGCGAGCAACTCGCCTCCTGACTCCCCAAAGCCTGTCCACCATCTACAAGGCACAAGTCAGGGGTGTAATGGAATACTCACCACTTGCCAGGATGACTGCAGCTCCAACAACACTCAAGAAGCTTGACACCATCCAGGACAAAGTACCTCGCTTGATTGGCACCCTATTCACAAACATTTAATCCCTCCGCCACCAACACACAATGGCAGCAGTGTGTACCATCTACAAGATGCAATGCAGAAACTCACTCCTGAGACAACGCCTTCCAAACCCACAACCACTACCATCTAGAAGGACAAGAGTAGCAGACATTTGGGAAAACCACCACATGGAAGTTCCCCTCCAAGCACTCACCATCTTGGAAATATATTGCTGTTCCTTCACTGTGGCTGGGTCAAAATCATGGAAGTCCCTCCATAAAAGCACTGTGGGTGCACCTAAACCACATGGACTGCAGTGGTTCAGGAAGGAAGCTCACCACCACCTTCTCAAGGGCAATTAAGAAAGGGCAATAAATGCTGGCCTAGCCAGCAATGCTCACATCCAATGAATGAATAAAAAGGTGGAGATTATGGAATGCTGTGGCCATTGAAATTAGGTGGTTTCAGTAAAATTCTGGAGTTGACTTTGTTCCAGTCTGTACTTTGTTGAAGACATCCTTTTTGGCTTCCAGGGAGACGAGAGAGAGAGAGAGAGAGAGACCCTTCTTGCTCTTTTTCAGTGGAGTTCTTAGATAATTCTTCCTGCTTGGCCTCTGTTTTTGGTGGAGCCAGTTCTTAAACTCATTTCTGTATATTTCCGGAAGGGAATCTAATTAGCATGTCTTGTGTCCAGTGTTGTAGTAATCCCAGTTTTTTCTTTTTCATCTCAGAAAGCTTTTGACACATTTAGAGACATAAATCAACAGGAAATACGGTTATTTCATCATTTTAAATGTCTGGTAGGGTACAAATGTCTGGGTAGCAAGTCCCATTGTCTTCACAGAATTACAGTAATTAAAAGTCCGGCACTTTGCTTTTTTAATACCTTCCTTTCAGGAATTCCTGTTTTCACTGGTCCTTCACACCATCCCCCACGCCTTCCCACTCACAAGGGGTGAAATTTCATGCGACATCTGAGAGCAGTTCTGTAGTGCAATCCATATAGGGACCTTCTGGAGAAGCAGTCACTTACGATACCAGACATGTGGTGGCTGCTGGCATCCATCTTTGGTCAGTGTCTGTACTTGTATTTTTATTTAAAAACAGGTCTCCTTTAAAGAGTTCAGTATGCCTGTGGTTAGCAGGTGATGCTGTAGGTAGATCTCAGTCTTTATGTCCGTCGTCATGAAACAACTTATCTATATTCCTTCGCAGACTGTTTGTGTCCTCTTCCCAACTTGCATCAGCAAATTTGGCTACAGTACAGTTGGTGCATTCATCCAACTTATTATTATAGATAGTGAAATGTTCCAATGGTCAATTACAAGAGGACATAGATCTTAGGTGATTGGCAAAATAAACACTTCACAGCTGCTTTATTGACTACAAAACTACATTGACTATAAACTGCATGGTTGACTACAGAAGCTTGAAATGCTTCTGCTGTCACTTGAGACTAGGTTTTGGAATATAATCGACTGCTCTGTGATCAATTGCTTTTTTCAGGGAAACAGACATTTCGAATTTTAAATCCCTGTCCTCGAGTTCCTGAGCAATACTGATGTAGCCAACTCTGGTAGACTTTTGTTAGGTGGGGTTATTATGAGATATGGTGAATAAATGCCATCAGGTACAGATCAGTCATGATCTAACTTTGCTGCGGAATAGTTCAAGTGGCTGAATGACCCAGTCCTGGTCCTATATCTATATGGGCATGGCAAAAATAGTGGCTAAGTTAATGGCAGAAATGGGGAATGTGAAGATGGGAGTAAGCTGTCTTTGTGATGGAGAGGAGATGAAAGCTGTGGCTCAACTTAGGGCTGAACAGGAAGCCTAAGTTGCAAGTGGCTGGCTAAGCATGCAACATTGCTGGAAAAGGGATTGGAAATGGAAGAAATGAGGAAGAGAAAACTACTATAACTGCTATATTATTTTTCACATTGAGTGAAAACTTCTCGACAGTAATATCATTTTGAACACACCAATTATCCTTTAATAAAGGCACAATCAAGCAGTGGCTGTAGAATGTATAAGAGTGATCAACTAATTTTTTCCATAATGGTTTCCATTGAAAATTACACATTAACTAATATGCATATGAAATTAATACATTCAGAAACAATGTAAATAAAAATTCCAGGGAGATGCAATTAATAATTTGTCAACATAAAAATGATTTAATAAAACCCATTGAAAAGGACATTTTCACAAAGTGCAGATTTCTGTTCAGATTTTTCAGTTTCAGTTTCACAAATTAGCTCACAGACATAATTCATATTTTGGCTTCAGGCATTCCAGCTACAGGTGTTCGCTGTCTCCAGTTCCTCTTGGCTGTTGACTATTATTTCTGTATTATCCAATCTGACAGTAATCCTTATTTTTTTCTATCCTTATAAGAGGTATTTGTTACCCAGCCCTAATTGCCCTTGAGAAGGTGGTGGTGAGCCGCCTTCTTGAACCACTGCAGTCCATCTGGTCAAGTTATTAAAGCTTGCTCAAATTTTGCTTGACTTGTATATATCCAAATGAGAGTATGGTGTTCATTACCAGCCTATTCTTGTCACTAAATTTTAATTAGTTGCTTCCGCTTTTCTTTTACTGCTGAGAAATGATCTTTCCTGGTGACGTTTCAATCCTCTAGCACTCATAAAGGCAAACAGTGCCACGCACTGTTGCTAAATGAGGCTGTATAAACTCCAGTAGAAGTAAAATAGCCCTTAGCACACCAAAAGGGGCTGAAGGCACTGAACCACGAGTAATCTCATTATCCAGAACATATCTGTAAAGCCACTGAATGCCAGGGAGCCACAGAATTGAATGAAAATACAAGTTCATTCCAATCTCCAAAGCCCTGAGGATTTGCTTTCAAGAAGCAATTTGTGTTGGATAGTCAAACTTCACAGTAGCATTTCTACATTTCTTCAGGTTATTGAATATGAAAAGTAATGCTAAGCAATGATTTAATGTAAAAGAAGGCACTGAGTGGCACCACCACTCAAGAACCATTACATGAGCCTAGAGGATGTGGTGATTGATTTTTCAGTTAAGAGCCACTGAGTGCTGGCAGAACTGAGACTTCAATGGCATACGCCTGCACACACTTTGCTTCTTCTCCAGCCTCTAACCTTTCACCAGAGTTCTGATGACCCCAATCATTGACCTAGGTGCCAGCATAATGCTTATACAGCCTCTGGCTGCAGGGCTAGTAACCAATGCATCAAGAGAATACATCGAGGCAATGATCTCCCTATTGTGCCACAACCCAACATTCCCACGACATACATAAAGACAAAGCTAGTGTCCTATATTTACCAGTCAGAACAGACATGCTGGAGCTGGCTAGCATGGAAAATGTAACAGGTAAAAATAGAACCTCTTCCTGTTGTTCCCCATTCACTGCAAACCTCCATCGTCATAGTGACATGAGGACTGACTGCTGCATTAAGAGGCTGTCATATTTTTGGTGATGCAAGCTGTCTGAGTTCAAGGCCATTGAGAGTTCAATTCTTGGCTTTGGATGTCTCTGTTTATGTTGAAAACTGTAGTGATTAGATTAGTTGTCCCTCCCTCCTGTCAATCAACCATAGGTCAATGTTATGGGAGGTGCTTCCGCTAGAGAGATGGTGACAAGTGTGTAAGCATCGTAATGTGTCCTCAATAAAAGTTAAGTTTATCTGCACTAAGCCTGCTCCTCCCTCAAGTTTTACAAAAATTTTGTAATGGGAACAAAATAGAAAGCAAGAAGGGCAAGGAAAAAATAAGTACTCAAGTTAAGGATGAAGGAGCGAGGGGCCTGATGAAAGACAGATGCCCACAGGACAGGCTCGAGTTGGTAAAAGAGTAGGTGAGATGAAATAAAGAACATTCAGTTCATAGGTGAGTGAAATGCTGAGGGGAGGAGTTGGGCTACATGTGGTTGTCAAAATAGTTTCAACAACACCATGAAGGATTAATAAATCATACAGTATGTGCTATAACCTTCTTCCTCCTCAACACACTTACACTCACTCATATCTGTGTCCAGTCAGTTTTATACCAAAGGTGAACCATGGAAAGGATTTTCACCTCGTAGGGCGGGTGGGCCTGGGAGTGGCCATGCAATGGTCCACCTGCGATTGGGACCCGACTGCCTTTTCATGCAGACTGGCCAATTAATGGCCAGGCAGTGTGAATCATGTGCTGAAACACTCAGCGCTGCCTGTGTGGGTGGGGATTGGGGTGGAGGAGGGAAAGCATGGAAGTCAGTGCATATGTGCGCACACCTCCTTCCACAGGGAGTCAAAGCTCCCTGAAGGCACAGAGCTGCCTCAGGGAACTGAAGTTTGCGAACATTAAAAATAAAGATTTTAAAATTAAGGTGAACATGTCCCCACCCATGTGACTCTGTCACATGAGTAGGGACATGTTAAAATGAGATTTAAAAAATTTATTTTATTTTTAGTTAACATCGGAAACCTCAACCCGTCTGTGGATGCCAACTGAAATATTGCGTGAGTGCGCGATGACGCTGGGACGCTTGCCTGACGTTATTACGTGCTAATTCACGCTTGTCCGCCCCTGCTTGCTGAACTGAAAATCCAGCCCCATGTTTTATTCCTCTCAGGGTTATTTGCTGCAACTTTGCAAATTCCATCATTGCCATTTTCCTTAAAGTATAAATGAGTTCTGTAAAAAAATTGATGTACGAAGTGTGACAAGAACATATGTACGAACATATGAGATAGGAGCAGAAGTAGGCCATTCAGCCCCCTCGAGCCTGCTCTGCCATTCAATAAGATCATGGCTGATCTGTTTGCATTTTGAATTCCATATTCCCTTCTAGCCCTGGTAACCTTTGATTCCCTTGCCTAACAAGAATCTATCTACCTCAGCCTTAAAAATATTTAATGACCCCGCCTCCACTGCTTTCAGAGGCAGAGAGCTCCAAAGTCACACAACCCTCAGAGAAAAATATTCTCCTCATCTCTGTTCCCTAATTTTAAAACAGTGCCCCCCACTTCTGGACTCACCCAGCAGAGAAAACATCCTTTTCATGTCCACCTTGTCAATACCATTCAGAATCCTATATTCTTCAATCAAGTCACCTCTCACTCTTCTAAATTCCAGAGAAAACAAGCCCAGTCTGTCAAACCTTTCCTCATAAGACAACCCGCTCATTCCAGGTATCAATCTGGTAAGCCTCCTCTGAACCAGCCCTAGTGAAACATAAAAAATAGGAGCTGGAGTAGGCCATTCAGCCCTTTGAGCCTGTTCTGCCATTCATCGTGATCATGGCTGATTATCCAACTCAATGGCCTGCTCCTGCTTTCTCCCCATATCCTTTGATCCCTTTCACCCCAAGAGCTATATCTAACTCCTTCTTGAAAAGATATAATGTTTTGGCCTCAACTATTTTCTGTGGTAATGAATTCCACAGGCTCACCACTCACTGGATGAAGAACTTTCTCCTCATCTAAGTCCTAAATGGTCTACCCCATATCCTCAGACTGTGACCCCTCTTTTTTGACTCCCACACCATTGGGAACATTGTTCCTACATCTACTCTGTCTAGCGCTGTTAGAATTTTATAGGTTTCCATGAGATCTCCCCTCATTCTTCTGAACTCCAGCGAATATAATCCTAACCGACTCAATCTCTCCTCATATGTCAGTCCCGCCATCCCAGGAATCAGTCTGGTAAACCTTCGCTGCATTCCCTCTATAGCAAGAACATCCTTCCATAAATAAGGACACAAAAACGGCACCTACTATTTGAGGTGTGGTCTCACCAATGCACTGTATAACTGAAGCATAACATCCTTATTTTATGTTCAATTCCACTCATAATAATCATTCCATTAGCCTCCTTAATTACTTGCTGTACCTGTCTACTAACGTTTTGTGACTCATGCACCAGAAGACCTAGATCACTCTGCACCTCGGAATTCTGCAGCCGTTTTCTGTTGAAGTAATACTCTACAATGTTATTCTTCCTGCTAAAGTGAACAACTTCACATTTTCCAATATTATACTCTATCTGCCAGATTTGTGCCCACTCACTCGATTGATATCTGCCTGCAAACTCCTTATTTCCTCTTCTCAACATACTTTCCTACCAATGTTCATGTCATCTGCAAATTTAGCTACCATGCCTTCACTCCCCTCACCTAAGTCATTGATATAAATTGTAAAAAGTTGAGGCCCCAGTACAGACCCCTGTGGGACTCCACTCATCACATCCTGCCAATCAGAAAAAGATCCATTTATGCACACTCTCTGTTTTCTGCCAGCCAATCTTCTATCCATGCTAATATTTTACACCCTACACCATGAGCTTTTATTTTGCGCAATAACCTTTGATGTGGCACTTTATCAAATGTCTTCTGGAAATCCAAGTACATCTAAGTCTACAGGCTCCCTTTATACACAGCGCATGTTACTCCATTAAAGAACTCCAATAAATTGGTTCAATATGTTTTCCCTTTCACAAAGTCATGCTGACTCTTCCAAATTATCTGGAGTTTTTCTAAGTGCCCAGCTATAATGATTGATTCTAACACCTTCCCCATGACAGACGTCAAGCTAACTGGCCTATAGGTCCTGTTTTCTGCCTCCCTCCCTTCTCGAATAGAGGGGTTATATTTGCTACTTTCCAGTCTGATGGAAACTTTTCAGAATCTAGCAAATTTTGAAAAATTAACACCAACACATCTACCACCTCAAAAGCCACCTCTTTTAAGACCCTAGGATGAAGGTTATCAGGACCAGGAGACTTGTCAGCCCGCAGCTCCATCAGTTAGCTCAGTACCGCTTCCCTAGTGATTGTAATTTCACTAAGTTTGCCTCTCCTTTCCGGCTCCCGATTTACTGGAACTTTTTTGTATCCTCTATAGTGAAGACAAAAGCAAAATATTTGTTCATTTCATCTGCCATTTCCTTATTATCTACTATTAATTCCCTATTCTCAATCTCTAGAGGACCAACACTCACTTTATTCACTCTTTTCCTTTTTAAATACTTGTAGGCACTCTTGCTATCCATTTTTACATTTCTAGATAGCTTCCTCTCATACTCTAATTTCTATCTCTTGATTAACCTTCTAGTCAATCTCTGCCATTCTTTATATTCTGACCAATCATTTGACCTGTCATTCATCTTTGAGCAGTTATATGATTTTTCCTTAAGTTTGATGCTTTCTACAACTTCTTCATTACATTTCTACTATAAGGAAACATTTTGAGTGTTCTGAAATATCCCCTTAAATATCTGCCACTGCTTCTCTAATAATCTATTCCCAAGCCTAGTATTCCAGTCAGCTAGCTCAGTTTTCATGCCCACATAGTTGCCCTTATTTAAGTTTAAAATACTAGTCTTAGACCCACTCTTCTCCATTTCAAACTGGATGTAATATTCAATCATATTGTGGTCGCTGCCACTGAGGGGTGCCTTCACTCTGATGACCAAAGTGTGACAAAAAGTAAAGGCTGGAATTTATGGAGACTGCTGGAGTGGGATCAGAGATTTGCACGGGAAGCTGCTCGTTAGAACCCCAACAGTGGGAAAATGGAATTTAAACAAAATTAATTGATTAAACAAAACTGGCATGAGTCTCCTGCACTTTCAAAAACCCATCCACTGAATAATGGAAACTTAAGTGTGGCTTACCTGACTCACTGGGAAAGCTTTTTTGACTTGAAGGAGAGTGAGTCACATGGAGCGGTTTTGCCTTTGGAGATTTTTTCCCTGTGTCCAAACGTGATAACCTGACACTCCGAGGGGTGGAGTCTGAGGTAGAAAGTGACTAAGCATGAACTGTTGGTTCCAAAAGTTAAAAGGGCAGCACATAGCCTAGGAACAGAAGGGCCACTCATTAAAGTGACATTACATATCTGAGTATCTGGGGGGAGGACACTTCAGTGGTTGCCTTCAAAGAAAGGGAGAGGGTCTTGCAGAATGAGAATCATTCACTCTATACCCCTTCAGCCTTGGGCGCTAGAGGCACCAACACTGCACAGATATCAGTGCAGGCAGCCCAGCAACAGCAATAGGAGGGAGCACAATGCCAAATGGCTAGGCAGCAACACAGTGGCATCTGCAGGCCCCTGGCGCATCCAAAAGTTTACAGGGTCAGGATAACATACCTACAAATGTCAGATAGGCAGTGCCTGAAGAGACAACACTTCTCCAGGGACACTGTCACGTGACCTTCCACCCTAATGCAGGATCATCTGCATATGCAGGGATATGGTGGGCATGCTATGCCACTGGCTTGAAGATTACCACAGCTCTTATCTTTTATGTGACCAGTTCCTCCAGGGGTGTACAGTTGACATCTGTGGCATCTCCCAAGCAGTCACTAACCAATGCATCAAGGTGGTGACAAATACACTGTATAAGAGGGCTGGAGAATTTAGAAGATTCCGTTCAGATGAGGACAGCCTGGTGGAGAGAGCAATGGGATTCGCAGCCATGCTGGCTTCCTGTATGTTCAAAGTGTAATGGAGGACTGCACCCATGTTGCCATCAAAACACCATCTGAGCAGCCATTCACATTTATTAACTGAAAGGGATTCTATTCCCTCAGTGTGCAGTTAATCTGTGATCACAAGAAGTGAATCATGCAGGTGTGTGCTCAGTACCCAGGCAGTAGCCAAGATGGCTATCTACGTCGACACATGCAAGTGCTGTACTTGTTTGTACCAAGGCCACAAATCTAGAGATGGAAATGAGGTGACATGGCTAGTGATGCTCATCAGAAACCCTTGCAGTGAGGCAGAGGAGAGGTTCAATGCCAGTCACAGCACAACAAGAAAAACTGTAGAACAAATCATTGGTCTGCTGAAGATGAGTTTACGCTGTCTCGATCGTTCTGGGGGTGCTCTCCAGTACAACCCCAGTGAAGATGTCAGAGATGGTCATTGTGTGCTGTGCGCTGAACAACATTGCCATACAGAGGGGTGACAACATCAGATTGGAGGAAGAAGAGGGGGCAGAAGCCTCATCTGATGAGGACGATGGAGAAGTAGGGAGTGACATGAAAAGGGGCCCACATTTGTGGACTGCCACTGATGTAAGACCCATGGAAGCTAGCACAGGCAAGGCAAGGAACCACCTCATATTGACCCTTTGCCAATCAACTAGTCACCATTAGGTAACATAAAATCAATAGCTTTCCCCATTTTTTTTATGAATGGCACATATTGTTGCATGCAAGCACTCACAACATTTTTACCTGGCCATCACACAGGGGCTTGCATCTCAATCTGTGGGCAAGCAGCCAGCATCCCTTAAATACATAATATTAAATATCATACATCTTTGAGGGGAAAACATCATGAGGCCCTCATAAGAAAAAAAAAACACACTCTGAATAAAGCACAGCATTATACTTGACATCAAAACTTCTTCCTTAATATAATAAGATATACATCAGGGTCAGGTTTTTACTCCCCACCCCCCCACCCACCCCACCCCTATGGGGATGTGCACATCTGGTGGGATCAGGCTGCTGCTCTCTCTGCCCGTTGCCTTTAATGACCATGCCGGGCACCCTTTGGCAGTCCCAGGCCTGGATGGGCCAAAGCATAAGGCCAGACTTTGTGGTTCTCTGTGACCACTGCAACTGGAGGAGTTTGGACCACTGGTAGAGGATCTGGGGAGCTCCTGAAAGCGCTCAAAGTGCTTTGAGAAGAACCCCCAAGCCTATCAGGCTTCATCTCTTGATGGAACATGGCACCACCTTACTTCCCATTGACTGAGGTGTGCCTCAGTTGCCCTCTCGTTGCCCATTGCTGTGGTGAGCTCATGACACCAGCAATGATCTGCTGGGTCATGCTAACACCAGGCATCCACTGTGTGGTCTCCTGGGCCTGTCTCTCCAAGTTTGTCACCACCATCTCCATGAAAGGAGAAACGCACTCGCCTACCTGAGACATGGCAGAGGTCATATAGTGGAAGGACTCCTCTATCTCCCGCATATTCCTGCTCAAAGCCTCAGGCAGCTCCATCAGATTCTGCCCTGTCTGCCTCTGACACTCCAACAGGTTGAGTGCAGCCCTCACCTGAGATCCTTCAGCAGCTGGGGATGCAGCAGGGGGCTGCCCTCCACCAGCCCTCCGAATGCCAGTGGCTTCACTTCTTACTGCCTCCCTCATCTGCATCAGTGTGACTGTGCGGTGCACAACAGATTATGGACCCCCGGCCACCACACAATTGACTCCCCCCGCCCCACCCTCACTGAGGTGTCTGTATCTGTGCTGGTGCTGGGTTCAAGGGGCAGATGTGATGCTGCACCCTCAGAGACATCAGGAATGTCATCCACTGAGGACAAGTCAAGTGGAATGCATGAAGACTTGGTCACAACTCTCTGTGGCAGCCGGCTCTGAAAATGAAGCATATAAACAATTACTGATGTTAAGGGACACCACCATTCAAGGGTTTAGCAGCTGCTGCGGTAGCCAGAGATGATGGAGGTAAGCGCAATTCCACCTCAATCTCCACACACACCAATCCAAGCTGAGCAGCATATAAGGACTGACTGCCCTGTTCTCATGCTAGTCCCAAGGCTTCCAGCTTTGTATCTGTCAGTGGATGAGTTCTTGGATCTCTCCCTTGTATGGTTGGCCCTTTCTTCTGGCAAGCGAAAGGGGAGAGAAAGTGAGGTTTCCAGTGATGCTGAGGAAAGTCCCTTACTGCCAGGTTGGCCCCAGTCCCATGAAGTGTCAGGGTGCCCAGCTGTCCTTCCAATCCTCATGCTCTCAGGAAATCTGGGTAAAATGCCAAGGAAGATGCAGATTCTAATGATGCACACACATGCAGCCTGTGCAACTATGGAGGCCTGTGAGGGGGAACACTTGATACTTCAAAGCCCATTCTAATCCTTTACCATTCAATCCCTACTTTTCCTACCCACCTTTCCTCCATCTCTTGACAGTATGAAACTCAAACTCACCATTCTACCTCGCTCCCATTCCGAAGAAGAGTCACATTGGACTTGAAATGTTAACTCTGTTTCTCTCTCCATAGATGCTGCCAGGCCTGCTGAATTTTTGCCAGGATTTTCTGCTTTTATTTCACCATTGTAGGTGCAGAAGACATCATTTGTCTATTTTTGACTCTGGACCCAGTTTGGGGCCCACAGCCACTCACCTCCCTGGTAGCTTGAGTTCAGACTGCGTTAGTCATTGCTGATGGCCTTATGCAGCCATCAGCTGGAAATGGAATCTCTCGGCATTCCCGAAAGATCCGGAGGAGGTTGTGCAGTGAGCTCTTGCTTTACCATGGGCCGCTTTGCTGGGTGGATTGTGACATCTCCGAACACAGCTGAACCCATTGATGACACATCTGAACTTTTATGAAGATGGAGTTTTCTTCTACCTGGTCCCTCAGAAGTTGTCTGTTGCGATATTCACACATCTGACAATGCTGGCCAATTCAATTGCTGTCCTCCCTCAGAAAGACTGCACGCACAATTTCAGCTTTAAAATATGGCGACTTCTCCTGCACTCGGACCAGGTGACACGGGTCTCCCAACATCAGAGCCACCCCCGCCATGTGATCTGACTGCGAGCCCGTGTCACACGTATTCATCCGCATGCAGTCACGTGACTGGGTTCAGGCAGCTGCATCGTTCCCCTGCCAGATTCCCAACTTCTTCAGGGTCCTCCCCCCCGATGGCACATTGTTGGTAGGACAAAATTCAGCCTTAAGTGTGCTAATTATGGGAAATGCATGATATAATTTTTTCGGAGTATTAAGAGGACATCCTGGATAAATGAATTAGTGATTTGATCTGTTGATGTTGCAATTATGAGGTTCCATAACATTGTTACATTTTGGCACTATGTCCTTAACTTAGGATAAAATGAAGAAGTCATCTGACCTAAGATAAAGGCAAAATACTGCGGATACTGGAAATCTGAAACAAGAACAAAAACAAAATATGCTGGAAAACTCAGCAGGTCCAGCATTTTTTGGTTTTTATTTGGGTCATCTGACCTGTTCTGAGCTCTGCCTGACAACAAGTCTGGGTGATGTGGCTGTTAAAGATTAAAGGGAGGCCCGTGTTGTTTGCTGGAAAGAAGGCAAAATGTGTCCACACTTGGAGATAATGGCAAGAGTATCTGTGTTTACAGTGGTTAGACTGCTAGTCTCCAAAGCCCCAGGAAGATGTTGAAATGTCAGGTTTTAAACACTTATGCTTTAAACTGACCATTTACTTCTGAGATTAAAAATAAATTGGGGTCTCAAGGACTGCTAATCAGTATTTCTACCTGAATACATGGTCCATTTGATTCACATTGCCTTGGTGATAGAGTTGAAAGAGGAAGGGTTTTTAAGAAATCCCTGAAACTCACAAACACAGGAAGTCTGGCAGGATCTGAGAGGAAGAGAGCAGCTAGAGGCCGAAAGTCTGTATGGTTCACCTTGCAGGTATGTAAGTGGGAGTTCACAGTTAGATTGAAAGCACCAAATTTGTGAGGATTCGAAATGAGACAGCAAGATTTATTTAGCTTGTGCTAGGGAGGAAATCTCTAGGAAAAACCCTCACCATGAAAGGTAGTTCTGGGGTTATAAGTTGAGAAGCTGGGAAAGTAAAGGAATAGAAGTAAACACCCGGGAGCTGAGAAACATTTTGGACTGGATCTGGGGAAATCAAGTGACTACTTAAGGGACAGTGTAAAGTATACCTGTGAAGTGGATTTTTTTAGTTGTGTTAAAACTAAAATGGGGAAGTTCTGTTCTGTAGTTTAAAGTATAAGCTGCCTACAAAAATAGTGTTTAGTTAATAGTCTGTTTGCTGCAATTAAAGTCTTAAAACATGAAATCTTGTGTTATCCTTTCAGCTATCAACTGGAAGGTGAATTTTTTTTTAGGTTATCGGTCCATACCGGGATAGTAACATGGTACTGACATCAGAAGGAGCCTTGTTCCAGAGTAGGAATGGTTATTACAGGTATAAATGAGGCTACAATAGAAGAATCAAATAAGTTGAAATAATAAAGTTATAACATAATCAGTTAAAGACAGATATAATCTGCTATCATCCATAAGATTTCAAGGTGACCAATCTCGAATGGCCTTGAATTAACATGTGGCACAGTCTCACATTCTAAAATTAAGCTTTTTGCCTTCCTTAGTCATATTAAAGACAGACCCTGGTTCCAACTATTTTTGTTTCCCAAGAGGGCTCCAATTATTTGTTTCTCACCAGTAGCCATCTGTTGCATTACTTCATCTGAGATAACACCTAGTACCTAACTTCACAAGCCTCCCTAGAGCCGTCCTTTAAAATTTAGGATAACACAAATTAATGAATGCCTACCCAAAGCTCCAAGTACGGGCTTAACTTGATATGGTTTCAATCTTTAGGTTCCTAATTAAACTACAATGTTTATAGGGAAAAGCTTATTCTAAAAGTAAAGTTTTATTCCAAATTGGAAGCTTGCAAAAGCATTCAGCTTAAGTATCATTGTATTGTTCATGGGGAATTTCTATTTTTTCCCATATGTCCATCCCAACCTCATTCTACAATACTGACCAATGTTATAAACCACCTCCCATCATGCATGTTTCCCAGCTGTAAAATGTTCCCCATTTTAAAGTCAGTGTTATGGTGTTTCAAAAGCGATTTTTCAATCTTATGTTTCTTTTAAACAAAAGAAATAAACCAAGAAAAAGTTTCCTTTACTTTTGGTCTGTCTTAATCTCCAATAGTCCTGGTCATCCAGCATGGCTTTATCTAATGTCCACATCTTTTTAGCAGCCCATTCCTTTCTGGAGCCCTTTGATCTTCCAGTTTAAATTCCGTTTGACCAATGCTACACTTCATGATACAGAAAAAGAAAATCATAATACCAACCACAGAAAGCAACAATGCAGCACTTTACCAATAAATCATGAACTTAAAAGGCTGTCCAGGTCTCGTTTTACTATTATCTACCTCTGCATAATTCTTGCTATGCATTATTTCCCCTGGCACTTAATTGTTCCAATTTGTTAACTCAAAGGAAACTAACCCTGAATTTTAGAAAACCAGATTCTACATCTCTCCTTATAATGTCAATCCCTCTAATAGGTACCAATGTGTTTAACCTGAATGGTTCATTAAAAATATTGGTTTCTCTATAGAACATGCCAGTGCCTTGATTAAAAAGTGCTCTCACTCTCCAAGGCCACATTAGCTATTTCATGTTGAGCTGTTGTCAAATAACTGGACATGCTTGAGACCTGCTCATCAATGCACCTTCACTAAGCACTTCCACATGCTTTTGCCTCAGAGGCAATATATCACCTTGACGCACACATCAGTAACCCAATTTCAAGCCATAATGCAACATCAGATACAAGCTATTCTTAGGTTTTTTGAGTTATTTTATCAAAACATCAAGAGTGTCTGGAGTCTGGGTCTGGAGTTTCATGCTGCTACTATGCAATAGCAACATGAGTGGTATTTGTCACTAACAGGATTCTGCCGTCAAGCCAAAAAGACATTCTTCCTATCACACAAATGTGTAATGCGATATATGAATGTCAGTACCGGTGTGATGCTAGGTATGCAGGCGTAAATTCCAAAGACTAGTGGATCATATCAAACAGCATGTCCCTTCATAACCAGCTAGCCCATGCTTGCAAGACTCAAAAACACAATGCCCAACATTAGATGTACTTCTGCAATTGGATAACATTTGCAAAACAATCCTGAGTGTTCTAAGAATTACACTGACAGCCCGGTTAAGACTATCAATTGGGCTCCCAGCGTGACGAACTTATGCGTGCCAGAAATTACATGTGTTAATACACAGAGCCCTGTTCTTTGCAGACAGAACGAACATGTACACACATTTCGTCTTTTTCAACCAAACAAAATAGGCAACAGCCATGCTCTGATTCATTCCTCAGGGCAATGCCTTGACCAATCAGAGTCAACCAGCCTGGTTTGAATTAAAATAAAGCTTGGCAGTCATCAGTTAACTGGTGCATTCTCCATGGTAACGTCTCTACCATTCCTAGTCAACTTGCCAACCAATCAGTGCTCTCTTCTCATGAAGTATAAATTGTTGCTCCCTTTACATTTGGTATTCTTGCAAATGTCCTGATGAGTGCAAAATGAGAAGCTTCAAAATGTCTCTTTTCATAGCGATACTGAAGTTCCATTTGGTTGTATAATTTTCCTGTTTCAATATTATATCCTCAATCACTTCCTCTCATTTAATTTTACATATTATTGTTGCTCCTGCACACTTGTGCTCAGATCCCTTATAGGAATACAAGACTTAGGAGCAGGCATGGGCTATTCAGCCCTTCGAGCTTATTCCCCTGTCTAGTAAGATCATGGCTGACCTGGTTGTGGTCTCAACTTCAATTTGCCGTCTTTGCAGACAAATTGCCTATACAGGTCACATGTAGCCCTCTACATCTCCCCCTGGCAATGTATCCTTCTATTCCTTTCTCCCTCATGTGATTATCCAACTTTTCCTTAAATGCAGATATGCCATTTACCGCAACCATTCCATGTGATGGTGAGTTCCACATCTCACCACTCCCTGGGTACAAAAGTTTCTCCTGAATTCCTTATTGGATTTATTGGTGACTATCTTGTATTTATGGTGCTAGTTCTGGTCTCACTGCCATGCACCGGCCCCAAACTAAACTTCCTTACCTGCTCTTCCAGGCATAGGAACATGGGATCATAAGAGCAGGAGTAGGTCATTCAGACCATCGATCCTGCTCTGCCATTCTATATGATCATGGCTGACCATCTACTTCAATGCCTTCTTTCCCACAGCATCCCCATATCCCTTTATGTCATTGGTATTTAGAAACCTGTCAATCTCTGCTTTAAACATACTCAATGACTGAACTTCCATAGCCCTCTGGGAAAGAGAAGCCCAAAGATTCACAACCTTCTGAGTAAAAGAAATTCTCCTCACCTCAGTCCTAAGTGGCTTCCCTGTTATTTTGAAATTGTGTCCCCTAGTTCTAGACTCCCCAACCAGGGGAAACATCTTACCTGCATCTACCCTGTCTATCCCTTATGTATTTTGTAGATTCAATGAGTTCATCTCTCAATCTTTGCAACTGTAGAGAATACAGGCCCAGTTTCCCAATCTCTCTTCATAAGGCAGTCCTGCCATCCTGGGAACATGTCTGGTGGACATTCATTGCACTCCCGCTTTGGCAATAATATCCTCCCTAAGGTAAGGGGACCAAAACTGCACACAATACTCCAGGTGCAGTTTAACCATGGTTCTATACAATTGAAGCAAGTCTTTGCTACTCCTGTACACAAATCCTCTTGCAATAATGGTTAACATTCCATTAGCCTTCTTAATTGCTTGCTGCACCTGCATTTAGCTTTCAGTGACTTATTGACAGGGACACCCAGGCCCTTCGTACATCTACACTTTCTAATCTCTTATCATTTAAGAAACACTTTGCACATCTATTCCTACTACCAATGTGGGTAACCTCACATCTATCCGCATTATATTCCATCTGTCATGTTCTTGCCTACTTATTAAGTCTGTCCAAATCCCCTCGAAGACATTGTGCATCTTCCTCGAACTTGGAAATATTACATTTGGTCTCCACTTCCAAATCATTGATATATAGAACAAAGAACAAAGAACAAAGAAAAGTACATCACAGGAACAGGCCCTTCGGCCCTTCAAGCCTGCACTGATCATATTGCCCGTCAACTAAAACATTTTGCACTTCCGGGGTCCCTATCCTCTATTCCCATCCTATTCATGTATTTGTCAAGCTGCCTCTTAAACACCACTATCGTACCTGCTTCCCTCACCTGCTCTGGCAGCGAATTCCAGACACTCACTACCCTCTGCACAAAAAACTTGCCCTGCACATCTCCTTTATAGTTTTCTCCTCTCACCTTACATCTATGTCCCCTAGTAATTGACTCTTCCACCCTGGGAAAAAGCTTCTGACTATCTACTCTGTCCATGCCACTCATAATTTTGTAAATTTCTATCAAGTCGAATATTGTGAACAGCTGGGGCCCAAGTACTGATCCTTGAGGTACCCCACTAATCACAGCCTGCCAACCTGAGAATGACCCATTATTCTTACTCTTTGCTTTTTTCCCTGTTAACAAATCCTTAATACATGCCAGTATTTTACCTCCTGTCTCATGTGCTTCTCTACCTCAGGCTCTAAAATGTGCACAGTGCCAATATCACAGGTGGCAGCTGCAATTGTAAGATTGAGTAATGGTGTTTCCGCATCTTCAATGTCTTGTTATTCTTCCTCCACTGACTGGGAAGGCTCCAGTTCTTCAGTATCTGAAATGAAATAGGACAAAGGATGGGTTGTGGTGATGAGAAAGGAGAAACTAAGAAGTGTGTGCTTATGCTGTCTATAGTTTCTAAGTCAGAAGAGATTGGGGAATGAGTTATAAATAGGATGGAAAAATGAGGATTAGGCATGCAGCTGCCCTCATTATCAATTACTTCAGCCCCACATGGCCATATCATCATTGATACCCCTTCCCATGATGGTCAGCACTGTTTTCTTCATTGGGGTTAAAATATACAGGCACTTGTCATCCTCCAGTTCTTCAATGCTTCTTGCTGTTTTGCACCACTTTCTCATGTAAGGAAGAGAAATGTTTGTCAATGAGTTTCCTGTAATATGTTTGAGTGATGTGGTTGATGCAGTAGAATAGCCGCCAGTGAATGTAAGTTGTAAATATTTGCCTTATGACAGCACTAAGTGTGTCAGGATGTGGTAAAGTACATAATTTTTATATTTGGGTACTGATTGACAGATTGTTGGTACGTTGTGATGGGGTGCAAATGACCTGACTGATCTGACTGTAACCTCAACTCCACATTCCCTCCTGCCGCCCGATAACCTTTCACCGCCTTGCTTATCAAGAATCTACCTCACCGGCCTTAAAAACATTCAAAGACTCTGCTTGCAACGTCTTTTGAGAATGAGAGTTCTAAAGCTTCATGACCCTCTAAGATGAGGATATTGCTACAATTGATAGGATATCTCATTTGAAAATTAATTCATTCACTTTGACAATTTGTATGAGGTTGTTAAACTTTTGCCTATACTATATCCATGTTTTTGACCACTACTCCTGTCATGAACCTCCAGTGTTACTTCTTCCTATTGCTTCCTGAGCATCTGTCTGGAGGGCCTCCTGCCCTCCTGTGGACATAGGTCAACCATACATATTACTACAATTTCATTAAGATATCCGGTGCAGTGTCTCCGAATCTTGGTACATGCTATGTTGCATATTCAGCCTTTACTCTAAGTATCACAGCACAGATTCAGTTTTCAAATGCACCTCCTCTTTAAGTGGTGCCAGCTGTCTGTAAGTAATGCTAACCCTTTGCAATATTGAGCTGAGGCTTGCAGCCGATGAATAGTACAGGTAGCACTGGCTTTATGTAACAATAATGTAAGGTAGCAAGGCAGTACATAGTCACCATGCTACCTGCAACATTAATCCTATGGTCCTTACTCATGTTTTCAGGGGTTAGCCAATATCCCCCCTGCAGAAGCAACTGAATTTCCAAAATATTCAACAAGAGTATTCATGTCCTTTGAGACTCAACACAACTCCTAACACACCAGTGACACTAAAACACTCAGCATTATCTCCTAATCCACTTCAAAGCATTAAACATTTAAGAACTCAAATAATGCAAATTTTTGATATATGTGTCTCATGTCTGGAATTATAGACCTCCAGATAATTCACATAGGACATTGTATTGCACAGTATTTACAGCACTCAAATAGACTATTTGTTAAAGTAGATTCATGCCAAGTACTTAGGGTCCACTCAAGCTTCCTCCCATCATTCTTCACCTAACCCAATCAACATATCCTTCTAGTTCATCAGATGTAACTAGCTTCCTCTTTAAATACAATCATGCTTATCACCACAATTGTTCCTTGTGGTAACATATAAACATACTTACATGTGAATTAGGAGCAGGAGTAGGCCACTCGGCCCCTCGAGCCTGCTCTGCCATTCGATAAGATCATGACTGATCTGATTGTAACCTCAACTCCACATTCCCGCCTACACCCCGCCCCCGATAACCTTTCATCACATCGTTAATCAAGAATCTATCTATGTCTGTCTTAAAAATATTCAAAGACTCCCGTTGCACCACCTTTTGAGAAAGAGAGTTCCAAAGATTCATAACCCTCTGAAAGAAAAAATTCTCCTCATCTCAGTCTTAAATGAGCGACCCCTTATTTTTAAACAGTGACCCTTGTTCTAGATTCTGCCACAAGAGGAAACATCCTCTCCACACCCAACCTGTCAAGGCACCTTAGGGTCTTATATGTTTCAATCAAGTCACCTTTCACTCTTCTAAACCCCGGCGGATACAAGCCTAGCCTGTCCAACCTTTCCTCATAAGACAACCCTCCCATTCCAGGTATTATCTAGTAAACCTTCTCTGAACTGCTTCCAACACATTTCCACCCTTCCTTAAGAGATCAATACTGTACACAGCACTCCAGATGTGATCTCACCAATGCCCTGTATAAATGGCGCATAACTTCCCTGCTTTTGTGTTTAGCTCCTCTCGCAATAAATGATAGCATTCTATTAGCTTTCCTGAATTTTTGCTGATCCTGCATACTAACCTTTTGCGATTCATGGACTAGGACACCGAGACAAGAATTCCACATTTTAACCACGTTTCTTCTGAATAACCAATTGGATTTATCAGTGATTATCTTATACTTCTGGCCGCTAGTTAAGTCTCACCACATGCAGATCCTGCCTCGAACCTATCTTCTAAAATGTATGCAGTTTCAATATATGTGGGTGAGAAATCATGTTATGGTGCTCTGCTTCTTCTTGGTTGTAAAGACTTGATGGAGCAGACAGGTTCCAACAAGAAACAGCTAAACTTTATTACAGAGAGCTTTTCAGGTGCTGCACACTCGATCAGGACTCTTGTCAGCAAGCAGCCCCCCACCAAAACCAGATTGTCTGCACTTAGGGCTCACTGGTTGGAGCCTTAACGTGACCCTTGATAGACAGCAGGAGGAGCTATAACCTCAATTACCACATTTCAGCCCTCTTTAGTTTTTTACAGTTTCAATTAACAGAGTAACATTTGAATATCCAATAACATATACACATATATACAATTTCAGGTGCTTAAGGTCGAGTCACTGAGGTGCTCTCCTTGTATTGCTAGAGCAATGTAACTCTAACGCTTGGGGTTCCTCAACAGGATCAACAGGATCTGGAAATGCAGCATGAGACACATCCTCAGAATATGCTGCAGTTCTGGGTTTGTCAACCCTACAGAGACACTACTCTAGGTCGATCAGTCACCTCAGGAATTGACGGTTCGATGTTAATCACAGGTGGAATAGTTGGCTGTTGGAATGTCTCTCTGGCATGAATATGATCCAAGTGCTTACGGACGATTCTATCTCCCACTTGTATTTGGAAAGATAATAGACCAGTCTCTGAGACAATGGTTCTAAGAACCCAAAAGTGTCCACTGCCGAGGTCATTTTTGGTGCCTGAAATGTGCACTTTTCCTTCTTTAACTGTACACCAGCTTCCATGAACCTCCTTAGCACCTGCTCAAGGTTGGTCAAGTGTTCAGTCTCGGTTAACCCTGTGATGAGGACATCATCTAGATATACAATTACGTATGGAAGTCCTTGCAAAAGGTTCTCCATTGTTCTCTGGAAGATAGCGCATACCAACAAGACCCCAATGGGTATATTGATAGAGACCCTTGTGCGTGTTAATGGTTACATATTCCTTTGGTGTGCTATTGAGCTTTAGTTGCTGGTAAGCGTGGCTCATATCCAATTGTGTATAGGACATTCTTCCAGCAAGTTTGGCATATAAGTCATCTATCCTTGGGATAGGGTACTTGTCTAGTTTTGCATCCTTATTTGTGGTCAATTTATAGTCTCCACAGATGTGTATAGTGAGGCCGGGCTTAACCAGTGGAACTATGGGTGCAGCCCATTTTGACAGTTAACCAGGTTAGATGATGCCCATAAAAACAAAAAAAACTGCGGATGCTGGAAATCCAAAACAAAAACAAAATGCGAAGGGTCATGAGGACTCGAAACGTCAACTCTTTTCTTCTCCGCCGATGCTGCCAGACCTGCTGAGTTTTTCCAGGTAATTCTGTTTTTGTTTTAGATGATGCCCAGCTTTTCTAACCAGCAAAGCTCTTCATCAACCTTTTCTTTCCATGTATAAAGCACAGGTCTTGCCTTAAAGAAGTGAGGTGTCACTTGTGGCTCCACATGTACCTTAGCCTGCATGCCTTTTAACTTGCCTTGTTCATCCTTAAAAACCATGTTGTATTTTCTTAGAAGTTCTCGAAATCCATCTGATTTGAGGTGAGATATCCCAGGCCAGTCGAGCTTGATCTTTTTTAGCCAGTCTTGGCCTTAAAAACTGGGTCCTTCTCCTTTCACAATTATTACAGGTGGCTGGGCTGTCTGTTGCTTGTAAAAATCTGGTACTTTGTTGATACCATTTACCTGAATGGATTCTCCCATGTATTTTCTTAATTTAGTGGTTGTTCACTCCAGGTTTATTGGCTGTCTACTTTCATTAAGGTGCCTGAAAGTGTGCTCACCCACCATTGTATTTGAGGCACTAGTATCCACCTCCATTATTAGTGACTTCTCATTAACTTGGATTGTCAGTGATAGGTTTGGTTTTCACAGCAGTTATGTTATGCAGGGAATGGTGTCGGCAGCTTCAACCTCTGCTGTATTCTTTAATTCGATCAGGTTAGTTTGCTGTTTTGTGCCTGCTTCAGCTTTGCCCACCATTACCTTACCATGTGACCTTTCTTATGGCATTAATGACATTCTGCCTCCTTGAATTTACAGGTGTCCGCTCCGTGGTCACCTCCACATCTATAGCAACTTAATCTTGGAGTTGCTGCTGAAGCATTGCAATTCTACTAGGCTTTTTCATGTTTCTCACAGCAGACATTGCATCTTGTTTCGATGCTGTGGGTCTGGTTTTCACACCATGCTTGGCAGTAGGTTCCCGCCCAATATGAAGAACGGCGCCATTTTCCATGTGTTGCAAAGCCTGCGAGTCTCTCGCAGCACTTTTCATGGCAAGGGAGGTTTCTAGGATGAGCTTAAAGTCAATCTTGACCTTGGTGAGTAAACAGTGCTGTTTGGCATCGTCTTGAACTCCACAAACTAAGCGGTCCTGCAGCATATCATCTGATGTGTCCCCGAAGTTGCAATGTTGTTAACTGGTTGAGGTTCCTACATGGGTTGCAATAGACTCTCCCGGGGCCCTAACTCTGAAATTAAATTTAAAAGGCTGCATTATTACAGATGGCTTCACCTGGGAGTGTGTTTTCACAAGGTCCACTAGTTCATTGTAGGACTGAGAATTGGGCACGCTCAGCACCGTCAGGTTGCGAATGAGATTGTACGTCTTACTGCCACATACACTCAAGAGGATGGCTTTCTGCTTTTCCTCCACAGTAATTTTGTTTGCTATGAAACAAAATCCGAGGCACTCTACCTACTGGCTCCAGTCTTCCATAGTCGCATCACAAGGATCGAATCTGCCGAAGAGTGACATAACTGGTGAGTAGTCTTCTTTCTTTTTCTTAAAATTCGATGTACTCACAGCAACAGGGCGGGGTACAGAGTCAGAGCTAATTTTACCCTTGTCGCCAGATGCAATGACTTGACAGAGCAGGCAGGCTTCAACAAGAAACTGCTAAACTTTATTACAGAGAGCTTTTCAGGTGCTACGTGCTTGATCAGGACTCTCGTCAGGAAGCCCCACCCCCTGGATTGTCCACGCTTAGTGGGGAATGGTTGGAGCCTCAACAGAACATCACGTGACCCCTGATAGACAGAGGAAGGGGCTATACCCTCAGTTACCACATGGGTGTTCCTGACCAGGTCGACCTCTTGGATACCCAAAAGGAAAAAGTGGGGAGGGGTTGTGCAGTGGAATGTGAGAAGGAGGATTAGGTATGAAAATACAGGCTTCTTCAATGGTTTCAGCCTCACCAATAGCCACAGTCTCAGCAATTGTCAACCCAATAATGGCCAGTCAGGTCTCCTCCACAGATAGGGACATGCAAGTGTGCCTGTCCTCCATTGAACTTCCTCTGCCTCCTGTTGTACACCACTTTGTTCTGCAAAGGAGAGGAAAGTGTGTTAGTTAGTCTGGTTTGTCTGTTTGTTGTGGGAGTTCTGGTTGAATGGCTGGCAGCGTGTGGAAGCTATGAGATGTGGGCGTTAATGCTAATTGTGTGAGGGCAAGGTGAAGAATATGTTTGGGATGAGGTCTAATTGATAGAGATTGTTTTTAAGTGAGTGATGGGGGTGATTTGAGAAGTAGTTGAGGCCACTGGTGCAGTTGGTGGGATATGGCATTCGAGGATTTGTACACTGACTTTGACTACTCATGTGAGGTCATTGAACTTGTGGAGCTACATCCAGGTCCTCAGAGATTGACTCCAGGCATTGATCTCCATTGTTATCTGCTCCCACTGCTTTTTGACCATGTGTGGAGGGCCCCCTTCCCCCCAGACCCCTACCATGCAGAAATAGGATACCTCTCTTGCTTCCCACCTCCTCTACCAAGACCTCGGGTGCTGAGTCTGGAAACTCGCAACCTCTGTTGTGCTATTTCTTACTCTTTCCAGATAGATTTTTTTCGATCATGATGCCCAGCACCTACTCCAACCACATGGCATCTCCCCGTTAATACATGCAGGTTGGCTTTAAACAGTGTAGGCTAGATTTAAGTGTTGCAGACTAACTTTTTGCAATGAAAGCCTCTCACGATATTGGCCTACTGCTGAGGTATCCAGCCAAGAACAGCATGGTTAGCACTGGTTGGATGCAGAAATCATTCAAATGAACAAGCAACACTGAGTTGGTGTGTTCCCTGCATTGTGATCAACAGATGTAGGTTAATCATGCTTTCTGACCCCCGCACGTGTTTTTGGAGGCTTTGCAGCTTTGTGTGCTAATTGTCTTTATTTTAAACATACAAACACATGAATTAGGAGCTGGCTACTCGGTCCCTCAAGACTGCTCCCCATTTAATAAGATCATGGCTGATCTGATTGTAACCTCAACTCCATGTTCCCGCCTGCCCCTCTATAATTTATAACCCCCTTACTTATCAAGAATCTATCTACCCCTGCCTTAAAACGGTCAAAGACTCTGCTTCCACTGCCTTTTGAGGAAGAGAGTTCCAAAGACTTACAACCCTCTGAGAGAAAAAAATTCTCCTCATCTCTGTCTTAAACGGGCGACCTCTTATTTTTAAACAGTGACCATAGTTCTAGATTCTCATACAAGAGGAAACGTCTCTCCACATTCACCCTGTCAAGATCCCTCAGGATCTTATTTGTTTCAATCAAATTGCCTCTTATTCTTCTAAACTCCTGCGGATACAAGCTTAGCCTGTCCAACCTTTCCTCATAAGACAACCCACCCACTCCAGGTATTAGTTTAGTAAACCATCTCTGAATTGCTTCCAATGCATTTACGTCCTTCTTTAAATAAGAAGACCAACGCTGTACATAGTACTCCAGATGTGGTCTCACCAATGCCCTGTATAACTAAAGCATAATCTCCCTACTTTTGTATTCAGTTCCCCTCTCAATAAATTATAACATTCTACTAGCTTTCTTAATTACTTGCTGTACCTGGATACTAACCTTTTGACGATTCGTACACTAGGACACCCAGATCCCTCTGCATCTCAGAGCTCTGCAATCTCTCACTATTTAGATAATATGCTTCTTTGTTCTTAAACGGCAAAAAGCAATAATGGTTTTCAGTTGTAATTCAATTAAAATAAGTGCTTTTGAGAAGTTCAGATTGATTTACAGCCAGGCACCATTCCTTGTAATTCTTTGAAGTTTCATCTTCTTGTTTCTGTTCAAAATAACACGTGGGCCAGGATTTTATGGCCCCACCCACCCCCCAGGATATTATGGTCCCGCCGAACTGAATGGAGATTTAAATAACTAGCTGCATCCGCCGGGGGTGGGAAACAGGCCTCGGTGAGGCCATAAAATCCTGGCCCTGGTGTTTTTTTCTCAGTTGTATGAGTCACTGAGGCTGAAATAAATCCACAACAGTGTCTTTAATTTGAAGTATAAAAAAGCAAAATCTTTCTCCAAATCTCCACTTTCTGGTGGCACAATCTTAAACTGAAAGGAATATACTCAACAAGCTGCCTTAGAAGTACTGCTTGTGCCTCCTCATCTGGTTAGCTGTGTCGATGTTTGCTCTTTTGTTCATTGTTTCTCTGTGGTTTTTTTGCTGCTCTCTCAGTTTGGCCTTTGTTGCAGCTCTCTCCTGTTGTCCTTGCTCTGCCCTTTATGCATAGGAAAGACAATTGTTAAATTATCGTTTCACTTGCAAGCCGCTCCTGTAACTTGTAAGTTATAGAGTGAATAGTTGCAAGTGGTAAGAATGAGGGCTGTTGTTTCCGAGCGGACTGCAGAAAGTAAGAGGAGCTGTGGGCAGTACAAGATGAAGTGTTGCTTCAGGATGTGCAGAAGGAGCACATGAGAGGGTTTTCCTAATTAGGCTGCTTCATGCAGTTTGGACTGCAAGCAGAAGGTTCTTTTTTGCAGTCTCTTCCATTACTTGCTGATACACTTTGTTTACTCCTCCTTGTTGCCATGGTAAGTTAGTTCCTTTGGGCGGCAGAGGGCATTCAGGCAACAACTTCTCTGTAGTCTGACCTACCCCGTCATTCTGGCCATGTACCCAGTGGTGGGGGAGGCTGCGGAAGTTCAAAACCTTGGAAGGCAGATAGTCATAAGGAGAATCCTGACTTCCTTAAAGTTCCAAAGAGCTGAAAAGGCAAAAAAAAGATTCAAACTGTTCAGTGGAAGAGTTTTTTCTGCATTTAGTAAAAGTATGGTCAGTGCCAAACCTGAACCACTTCCATCTTTATCAGAGCACTTTGACCAGAAGAATGCCTGTTTTCTAAAAGGCTCCTTTTGCTCAGGTCCGAATTAATACAATTATGGGAAATGCAACCTTACCCTATTTTTTGCATTCATTTAAATATTTACACCAGGAAATGATTCCACATTTGCACATCTGGAATAAAATTAAACTGACACAAAAATTGACGTTGTAACAAAGAGAACACTTCCAAATACTCGTCCAGTGCCCACAAAAATAAAAAGCAAAATACCGAGGATGCTGGAAATCTGAAATAAAAATGGAAAATGTTAGGATTACTCAGAAGGCTGGGCAGTATCTGTGGAAAGGGAAACAAAACTCCGATGAAAGGCCATTGACCTGAAATGTTGGCTTGGATCTTCCAATAGGAATGGTAGTGAACATTCAGATGTTTGCTGCTGTTGAACATTGGGACCCAGAGAAATTCTTAATATGAGCACATGCACAGTACAGTTCCACGTCAAATTTAAACTTCCAATGGGTAGGGATATGCTGCCCTGTGGATGCCTCAGACACCGCTTTGAATTTACCATTCCATTGGAGATTTGGGCTAGATGCCCTGAAATAGCCCATAAATTTATGACAAAATGGCTGAGAACGTTTATTGTAGACATGGGATCATGATACGAGTGGTTTTGAAGCTGAACAATATCGACAAGGGACTGGCAGAATTGCAGAATTTCTAAAGGCAAGCTCAACTAATTTAAATGTTGAAGTTCATCTTTAAATTATATGTAACATTTTATAATGGCTCATTTGATAGATATAACTTTTTTTGACACATTATAACCATTCTGACTTGGAAATACATCACTGTTCCTTCACTATCGCTGGGTGAAAATCCTGGAACTCCCTCCCTAACAGCACTGTGGGTGTACCTACACCACATGGACGGCAGCAGTTCAAGAAGACAGCTGACCACCACCTTCTCAAGGGCAACTAGGGATGGGCAATAAATGCTGGTCTACCAGTGACGCCCACATCCCTTAAATGAATTTTAAAAGATGTGGCTTTTTAGTGTTTTCAGTATGAGTCCTAGGTAATACAAGTGTGCAGCATGATAAAATTCACTTTAAAATACCCCTCTGTGACTCCTTTAAAATTATGTTTGCAAGCATATGACATTTGTAGGCTGACTTCAAAATAACTTAGACTATGGATGGAACATATGTGTGGTGATGTGGGTCCTGCCTGCCGGTTGAAGCTGGTGGGAACTCCTTGTCGCCTTTCTATGTGTGGCCTCGTGCTGATCAGAAGAATCAATTACCCACGCCGAAGAGTGTATAGAGAGATGATTTTATTCGATGTGATGTCAAAGAAGCTGCATGTCAAGCGAATATGCTTCAGTAATGATGATGTTCTTCCAAGGTAATCAGGCACTTACCTGGGCGGTTTTGGGCCTCTCACTGAATTAAGCCCTGAGGAGGGCAGAAATACTATCGCCAAGAGCTGCTGGCCAACCAGAGGCTGGCAGTTCTGCATTACCAGCAGTACTGGGAACGGTGGTCATTGGTAGTATTGTACTGGGGCCTATCCAGAGGATTGGCAATGGATCCTCTGGGGACAGGCATGTCGGGCGAGATGGGGTTCTTAGGGTTTGAGGCGCTGGCTGGGGGAGTGGAACTGGGAGTTGATAGCAAGGGCAGGGGTTGACTTACTGCAGCCCGCTCCTTCTCGATACCAGGTTCCTTGATTGGGTGCAAAGCACCTTTGAATGAGAAACGCTCCCTGGAAGGCTGCAGGCAAAATGGACTGGGTTCACTGTTGGCCTCCCAAGGCGGCGAGTCTCCCAGCTACTGCTGGTTGACTACTTAAGTGCCTCAATTGGCTTCCAGGTGGGAAGGCCGCCTGCAAGCCTCCCTACCCTGGGCTTAATTTGAGGGAAGGAGAAAGGTAACGGGGTCTCCTCCCCCTCTTTCCTCCCACCTGATCACATCCCCACCTCCAAACTCACCTCCGGGGGGCAGTGGGGGGAGCATTAAAATCCACCCTATCTTGCTAACAGGCCTTCAACACATCTCTCGAAGATTAAAACATAGAAGAAAACACATTTCTCTTTCTAGCCTTCGATTTTGGCATGCAAAAGTGGGGACCGAGAATGAAGAATCAGGCCTCATACCTGTTTGCTGATCAGAAGAATCAATTACCCACCCCTAAGAGTGTATAGAGAGAGGATGTCATTCAATGTGATGTCAGGAGACTAGCTTCAGTAAGCAGCCAACCAGCTGCCTCTGTGATGTTCTGTGTTGTGAGATGATGACATGCACCTTTATGGGAGCATATCTTAAACTATTGTCAATTATTATCACATCAGCAGGAAGTGATGTATTAGACCCATGACTTGTAGGCAATTTGTAAGCAGCAGGATGAGGAGTAAGGTGGCTGCCAGTATTTTCTTTATATAATCTTACCTTCAAATAAAGAATGCACACTATTCTTTCACTAATCATTGTGTATGATTGATACATTTACATTGAAGAAAAGAATGTGGCACTCTGTGGGAGGACCTGAAGCCAATTTCCAGATGTTGCACTGCCTTATCGGTGGCAAGGAAAGTAACCGCTGAGTTTTTACTCATGCGAATCATTTCAGTCAGGCACTGTTGACGTATGTAACATGTCTCAGAGCACTGCAAGGGCTTGCATTCATCAAGTTACTATGGCTACCTTCCGCAGGGCTTCTGATTTCATTGAATTTAACATATCCATAGCAAAAGCGAGGGAGCAGTATATCACACTTCATAGGATCATTGGCTTCCCAAAAGCGCTCAGGGCTATTGATGGAACACATAATCCATTGAAGGCATCAAACCATGAGCCTGTTTCATATATCAACAGGAAGGGGTTGCATTCTTTGAATGTAATGATTGTTTGTGATGCTGAACTACAGATCCTGATGTTGTGTATTGCACGAGGGACTACACATGTTCAACCTCAGGCAGCAATTTTTAGCCAACTTTATTTACACCTCCCCAACAGAGAGAGCAGCAGAGGGATCAATATAACAAAATACTCAACTATTACAATATATCACAACTGGTGTGATTCTCATGATGCCTTCATCCTCAGGAACTCACTTTTGCACCAGACCATTGCCTCAAAGATCAGGGTGGCTATTAGACAACGGGGCTTATCCGCTGAAAATGTGGCTGATGACATCCTATTGCAGGATCAGCAATGCAGCACTGGAAAATTAAAACCGTGCACATGTGTCAACTTGTCAGATGGCAGTGAGGACAATTAGGTGCTGGAATGAGGTTTCTGATGCCTGGACAGGTCAGGGGGCATTTTACAGTATTTTCCTGTAAAAGATTTGAAGATTGTAGTGGCCTGTTGTGCATTGCACTACTGTGCTCTTCAAGAAAGACTGAGCCTTCATCCCGATGCCGAGATAGTGCCAGAAGTGGATTATGGAGGAGAACAACATGGATTTTGAAGCAGACATACCTCATAGAGCACGTTTGTAAACCTCGGCTGCAGCTGTCAGGGTGGCTAAAGGTCAGCTGGCCATTGACAATAACTAAATCCCTCTCCCTCCCACCACAAGCCAGACAACAAAAGTGTTTTTTCAAAGTGAAATGAGTGTCTTTATTTTATGATTAAAATCTTGTTGAAAAAAAACTTGAGGGAGTTGGTGCAAAACGTTTGTAACAAAATTGTGTGGATTTACTATGTTTTAAAATATCAAACTTTTTGTAACTGTTGATTTCTTGCATATTAATAAAATTGTTTTGGACAATTTACAATCACGACAGTCAATATGTAGCAGGAGCAACAGAGCTGAATTGAACTCAAACAGTACACGGGTAATGATAATTATAAATTTAACTATCAATAAATAGCACAACACAATAATAAGCAGTATAGGGTGCACAAAGAGACAGGTGACCATGTCGGAGTGAGATGGAGACCTGAGTGAGTAGCGAATTAGGTTTGCGTGGGAATTCGGTGCATGAGGGAATGAGGTGTAAAATACATAGGAATTATTCTAAGTAAATTAAGCGAGTAATTAAATTAAGTTAACTAAAACATAAGTAACAATGGCAGGACAGGTGTTATGTGGAATGTGGGAGCTTTTGGACACCATGGCGATCCTTGACAAACACGTCTGCAGGAGGTGTAACCAGCTAGAGGAAATCCGGATCAGGATTATTGATCTGGAAGCTGAACTACAGACATAGCGCAACAGAAGGGAGGGGGAGAAATACCTGGACACTTTGTTCCAGAAGATGGTCACGCCTCTTAGAATAGGGTCATCTGTTTTGGTCAGCAGTGAGGGAGAGGAGGACGTGACCATGAATGAGGCAGTAATGGGACCGAGCAGAGAGTAGTGGAGGACCCTCAGACTTTACAAGTGTTAAACAGGTTTGTGGTGCTCACAACATGTGTGGATGAAAGTGAGGTCTGCAAGGTGGATGAGCAGGCTGACCAAGGCACCATAGTACAGGAAGATGTTCAAGCTGGGGAAGCAAATAGTAATGTAGTGGTAGTAGGAGATAGTATAGTGAGGAGGATTGACACTGTTCACTGCAGCAAAGAGCGCAAGTCTAGGTGGCAGTGTTGCCTGCCCAGTGCCAGGGTTTAGAACACCTGCTCAGGGCTAGAGAGGAACTTGCTGTGGGAGGCAGAGGATCCAGTCCTCATGGTCCATGTAGGTACCAACAATATAGGCAGGACAATGAAGGAGGTTTTGCATAGTCAGTATGAGAACCTAGGTACCAAATTAAGAAGCAAAACCAAGGATGGCACTGGTGCAATAGTTAGAGATGATCTTGGTTCAGGAGATGAGGATGTAGAATCGGTTTGGGTGGAGATGAGGAATAGTAGCGGAAAGAAGTCACTAGTGGGAGTGGTCCACAGGACCCCAAACAGGAAGCACAATTTAGGGCAAAGTATACAAGAAGAAATATTGGGTGCTTATGATAAAGGGACAGCAATAATCATGGGTGATTTTAATCTACATATAAATGGGAAAAATCAGATTGGCAGTAGTAGCCGGGATGGGAAGTTGATAGAATGCTTTTGAGATAGTTTCTTAGAGCAGCACATTCTGGAACCAACCAGGGAGCAGGTTATATTTGACTTGGTATTGTGTAATGTGACAAGATTAATTATTGACCTCATAGTGAAGATCCCCTAGGTAGCAGTAACCGCAACACAATTGAATTTTACATGCAGTTTGAACGGGAGAAGAGTGGGTCTAAGACTAGTATTTTAAACTTAAAAAGGACAACTATGTGGGCATGAAAGCTGAGCTAGCTGAAGTGAACTAGGATACAAGGCTAGGAGGTAGATCAATAGAGAAGCTGTGGCAGACATTTAAGGGGATATTTCAGAATACTCAGAATAAGTATATTCCTACTATAAAGAAAAATTCTAAGGGGAGGACCCACCATCTGTGGTTAACTAAAGAAGTTAGGGAAAGTATCAAACTTATGAAAAACGTATATAACTGCTCAAAGATGAATTGGTCAGAATATAAAGAACAGCAGAGAATGACTAAAAAGGTTCATCAGGAGAAAGAAATTAGAGCATGAGAGGAAGCTAGCTAGAAATGTAAAAATGGATAGCAAGAGCTACCAAAGGTATTTAAAAAGGAAAAAAGTAGAGTGTTATTCCTCTACAGATTGACAGTGGGGAGTTAATGGTAGATAATAAGGAAATGGTGGATGAAATGAGCAAATATTTTGCTCCTGTCTTCACTATAGAGGACACAAAAAATTCCAGTAATAACTGTAAATCAGGAGGTGGAAAGGAGAGGGGAACTTGGTGAAATTACAATCACTAGGGAAGCGGTACTAAGCAAACTGATGGAACTGTGGTCTGACAAGTCTCTGGGTCCTGATGGACCTCATCCTAGGGTCTTAAAAGAGGTGGCTAATGAGGTAGTAGCTGCATTGGTATTAATTTTCCCAAAATTGTCTAGAATCTGGAAAGGTTCCATCAGATGGAAAGAAGCAAATATCACCCCTCTATTCAAGAATGGATAAGAGGCCGAAAACAGGAAACTATAGGCCAGTTAGCTTGATGTCTGTCATGGTGAAGGTATTAGAATCGCTCATTAAGGAAGTTATAACTGGGAACTTAGAGAAACTCAAGGTAATTGGGAAGTGTCAGCATGGTTTTGTGAAAGGGAAATCATATTTAACCAATTTATTGGAGTCCTTTGAAGGAGTAACATGCACTGTGGATAAAGGAGAGCCTGTAGGCATGCTGTGCTTGGATTTCCAGGAGACATTTGATAAGGTGCAACATAAAATGCTATTGCAGAAAATAAAAGCTCTGGTGTAGGGTGTAACATGTTAGCATGGATAGAAGCTTGGCTGCCTGGCATAAAACAGAGAGTCCCATAAATAAATGGGTCTTTTTCTGATTGGCAGGATGTAATGAACGGAGTCCCACAGAGATCTGTACTGGGTCCTCAACCTTTTACAATTTTTATCAATGACTGAGATGAGGGGAGTGAAGGGATGATAGCTAAATTTGCAGATGACCCAAAGATAGATAGTATGTTGTGAAGAGGAAATAAGGGGCTTGCAGATATAGATAGGTTGAGTGAGTGGGCAAAGATATTGCAGATGAAATATAATGTAGCAAAATGTGAAGTTGTTCACTTAGACAGGAAGAATAAAAAAGCAGAGTATTACTTAAACAGAGAATGGCTGCAAAATTCTGTGTAGAGGGATCTAGGTGTTCTAGTGCATGAGTCACATAAAGTTAGTATGTAGGTACAGCAAATAATTAAGAAGGCTAATGTAATGTTTATTATGAGAGGAATTGAACATAAAAGTAAGGGTGTTATGCAAGACATTGGTGAGCCCACACCTTGAATATTGTGTATAGTTTTGGTCACCTTATTTAAGCAAGGATGTAAATGCATTGAAGGCAGTTCAGAGGAGGTTTACTAGATAGATATCTGAAATGAGCAGGTTGCCTTATGAGGAAAGGTTGGACAGACAATGCTTATTTCCACTGGAGTTTATAAGAGTGAGAGTGACTTGATTGAAGTATATAAGTTCCTGAACACAATTACAAGGTGGACGTGGAAAGGATTTTTCCACTTGTGGGTGAGTCCGGAACAAAGGGGCACTGTTTTAATATTAGGGGTCGCCCTTTTAGGACAGAGATGAGGAGAAATCTTTCCTCTCAGAGGGTTGTGCGTCTTTGGAACTCTCTGCCTCGGAAGGAGGTGGAGGTGGCGTCATTGAATATTTTCAAAGTAGATAGATTCCTGTTAGGCAAGGGAATCAAAGTTTATCGGAGGTAGATGGGAATGTGGAATTCAAAACACAAACAGGTCGGCCATGATCTTATTGAATGGCGGAGCAGACTTGAGGGGCTGAATCGCCTACTTCTGCTCCAATTTTGTATGTTTGTTTGTTCATATAAGCAACAGAGCTGCACTGAATTCAAATGGTGTACAAGTAAATATAATTATAATTGTATTTCTTAATAAATAACACAACACGAAACAAAAAAAAAACCCACAGAAGAATCACCCTGCCATCTGTGCCTGTAGACAGTTGCCACAAGGCAGGGGCAGGCGGGAAGTGATGGGTAGGGAGGGAGGGAAGGAGGGACCTCATTCCTTCCATGCCTTCCTTATATTCATGACCTGACCTCTCCTGTGCCAGAGGCATGCCCAGTTGCAGCTAACTCGGTACAAGTGCAGCTGCTGACTAGAAGCTGCAGCCACTGCAGTGTTAGCTTGTGGTTTGTGGACATGCACGGTTTCTCCTCTTGAATCCATAGCTGCCACACCAGACACTGGTACACGTACCTGGTGTCTGTCTGGTGCGAGATGCAGCAATCAGATTCAAGGGAGGCTGCCTCATTGAAGGATTTGAGTGAATAGGGCCAGCTGCTGGCTCAGGCTCATGTTAAGATCCTTTAACTCCTGTTGGATCAAATTAAAAATGCCTAATTGTCTGTCACTTTCCGCATGCAGGGTGCCATGCTCTCGTTCCAAGAGCGCCTTTTCCTGTTCCTCTAAGTTCTCAGCATGGGTCTGATGAGCCCGTGTGTTAGTGAAGATTACGGAGCTTGCACTGGCAAAGTCACAGGTCTCTCACCACCCGGCATTTCAGACTGCATTGGCACACTTTCTTCTGCTGAAGCCCATGGCATCAGCTTCACGTTTGACTTGCTCAAAGTGAGAGGGGTTAAGAGATGGAGATCATCACAGTCCACCCGTTCTTCAATAACCTGGAGGATTAAGGTGAAACACCCCAACACCCCAAGTTGTTGAATATCTTATGGCACTGTTCTGCCATACCTGGCGCGCTACTATTCACAAAAATTGCTTTTGCACTACTTCCTTCCAGGCTAAGGTACTGACCTTGCTGGGCGCCCACTATTTTGCATTACCAATGATGCAATGGTGTCTCGCTTCTGCCTCAGGGAACAGAATGTTAAAACCTTCATTCTTGAAATTATGGCAGCTTTTCTTTTCATTAACCTTCTATGCTGCCATCTTCTATCAACAATTAAATTATTCCTTTTAACTAGGCTGAACATACAATACTGTAAAATGCACTTTACCTTTTCTTACATCACAGGTGTTTTTTTAATTCAATTCAAGAATTTTCAAAATTTACTTAAGTTAAATTAAAGGTGTGCAATTATACAAGCACATAAAAGCAATTAAAAGTTTTTAATATATTTAAAATTGGTAAAAAAAAATAAATGATTACGAATTTTAAGAAAACACTGAGGTCTGAATTTTCACTCCCAGGTCGGGAGCGCAGAGTCAGGACATTTCCTGGCTCCGCAAACCTGACCCAGGAGAAAGAGCCATGGAAATTGAGATTTCTGCTCCAGGCTGGCAGGTTTCTCTGGGAATTGGGCTGGGGTCCCCAGAATGAGTGCAGAGGCTGCCAGGTGTGGAGGCGAGCTGGGTAGAAGGGCTGTCTCAGTGCACCAGCAGTTTTAAAATGCTTTTTAAAAAACCTTTCACACAAAAAAAATCCCCTCCACCAAACCCCCATGGCCCCCCCAAAGCCCCCATGCCAACCTATGTCCCTCTACCCACCCCCATGGCCCCTCACACACTCCATGCCAATCTAGAGCCCTCTACCTACTCACCATAATCACCCAGGCCCTTCATACCAAACTATGGTCATCTACCCATCCCGATGGCCTTTTATAACCCTTATGCCAACTTAGTGTCAACCCATGCCCATCACCAATCAGCCTTTTCCCTTACACATACCATGCCAACTCAACCAATATCCACCATAGACAGACCACAGGAGGCATGCTGAGGTGAAATAAAACAAAGTTCAACGTGTCTATTGCAGACTTTTTTAAAAATCAGTTTGTCATAAAAAAACATTCACTACATTTACATTCCTTTACCTACATAATTTAGGGTCAGAACAAACATTGTACTTAAGTACTTGATCCCTTATAAAAACAACCACGGGAATTCATAGTCCTGTTTCAAAGAGTCCAGAACCACTTGGAGCTGGTAATCAAACTGTAAAATGGAACACACCCCACCATGATAATGGAAGGTGACAGTTTTGACAGTGCCTCTTGACAGCCATCTTGACAGTTCCAATGAGTTTATCCACTTTTTATGTACACTGATGCTTACTTTTAACAATCTCAAAGGGCACCTTACCTCTCTCAAAGGTGTCAAGGGACCACATCCAAAGGGTACCTACCTCTCCAAAAAGGTACCCCATTTTTTTCAAACGACTTTACAAAGTTTAGACTGGCTCTTACCTGGTCTAATCTGCACATGTCATGTTTCACACTCCTGGCTAATGAGAATCAAACATGACTGGAGACATACTGTTTTATATGAGCAGCTGCCTCTGCAAAAAGTGTATGAGCAAATCCTGACCTGGGCCTGTTCCCGCCCCTGCAAAAATGTTGGGCACTATGTTCAGGGGCGAAACTTCCAGATTTTGGTCTCTTCCACCATTTTTGAAATGACATCACCACCAAGTCACGCACCATCCTGACTTGATCTATATTGTCTTTCCTTCACAGTCACTGGGTCAAATTCCTGGAATTCCCTCCTGTCATGACAGCGGACCATAGCTCGAATTACTTATGGACATATTGAACTTGTAGGATTTGTTTTTTTTGAAAAGGACATACAAGCAAAAGCTGGCTGAGACTGTAAAGTAACCATTTGCTGGAAAATTCCTATGTGAATTATACTTGATCAACTAGTCCAGAGAACAGAAAGTTGCACCCAAAACGGTGCCACGGCCTACTTCTGACAGAGACACCTCAAAGGAAAAGATGCAGTGCAAAAACTGAACTGTAATCTCCTGTGGTTGCAGAGCTAATGAAGGCGGATTATCGTCTCAGCAGAAACCATCTCCTGTGACTTACATCCCAGATTGTGGACATGATGTGAGTTGAAAAGAAAGCAAATCTGGATGAAAGACATGTTTGTTTGTTCCCTTTCAGGAATACACAAGAAAAGGGGTTAAAAAGCCAACTGCAACCCTAGTTCTATGTATTAGTTTTGATGTTCTAGGCTTGGTTTGCAAGGGTGTGATGTGAAAGTCACAACTGAAGAACATCAACTAGGCATCCCTGCGCTTACAGGTAAAAAAAAGTCCTCTCTCTCTAACTGCTGGAGGCAAGCCACAAGTCAGCAAAGCCACAGTCAAAAAGGAAATAGGACAACCTTTCAGCTAAACTGCATAACTAAGAATGTTCAAACCCACTGCTCAACTGCCAAAATCAACTCTACCAGAATCACCTAACTTAACTTCCATAACATTTCACCATATACCCCTCACAGGCAAGCCAAAGACTGATTTGTAAATTTTTTTAACCTTTATTTCTGGACTCACTTCTCATTTCTAATCTGTGTGTATCTGTGTTGCACTTTTATTATTTTTTCTTGCATTTTAGTAACTCTTTCTTTGACTCAAGGAAGCCTGGTTAAATTGGCACCTTTTAAAACATAAAAACATTTGGACTGGGAAAAAGTATCCACGAGAGAAGGGATCCTTTTTAAATTAACCTTATTGCGACCAATCGATGGAGGCTGAATAAAGATGGGGAGCCAATTCACCCCTCCTTAACAATTTGGGGGAACTTCATCTGGGATCATACCAAATTGGGGGAACCTCGCCTGGGGAGTACTGTGTGTGTACTTACACCACATGGACTGCAATGGTTCAAAAAGACAGCTCATCACTGCCTACTCAAGTGTAATGAGGGATGGGCAACAAATGTTGGCCTAGCCAGTAACACCTACATCCTCAGAAAGAAATAAGGAAAAGTTACGAACTCATCAGGTGGGAATCATGGCCATAAATTCATATCTGATAACTCCCTGGTATACCATGCTAATGGCCAATGCATTTTACCAACATTCCATTCTTGGAACAGCATAACATAGAAGGAGGCCATTCGATCCATCAGTAGGTTACTAATGCCGAGAAGTTACTGTTGATGATATTACTAGATGAGCAATGAATACATTTTTGCTATTTCTCCATGGCTGATCTATCAGAGATGCTAACCTGTATACTTTGGATAGTCAAACAAAAGATCCCCAACTGTGGCTTCTAGGCTTTGACCATAAATGTCTTTGGGCAAATTTACGATGGGGTTTCTATCAATCTCCAAATGTAACATCAGAGGAAACCCTGGAGAAGCAGGATAAACAACAGAAATTCTAGGTGTTTAATTCAACCAGGCCTGAACGAATAATTTTGACTATTAAACTTAAATCATTTTTTAAAATGTATGTCACTAGAATTTTTTTTACGTTTAGTTGATTTAATTCAACAATATTAAATATTAATCTACTGTGAAAGGATAGAATTCAAAATGAGGTATGGAGGTTATTGCATATATTTTCTAAAATGTAATTCTATTCCATTATTGATAAATTGAAGAAAAGGGATCATTTTGTTAGGGTTTAGCACTGCAAGCATTTTCCCAGATCTATAAATACATGTATTTAAAACCTTTCATGCAAAATCGAACACATTTAAAAATGTTTACAATGGCTACTTTGGGCCAAATCTCCCATGGCGTGTTTGGTGGTGGAAGGACATTTAATTGGGTGGGAGGGTGGTGGATGGGGACCCGGCTATCTTCTTGCCTCCATCCCAATTAAGTCTATGAAGGGAAGGCCCAAGGCCGGCATTCCCAATGTGCAACAAATTGAGACCATTAAGTGGGCATTAACTGGGCATTCATTAATTTGTACAATTGCTCTTATTAGAAGAATGAGGGGTGATCTTATTGAAACGTACAAGATGCTGAGGGGGATTGACAGGGTAGATGTTGAGAAGGCGTTTCCACTAGTGGGGGAATCTCGAACTAGGGGACATAGTTAGAGAATAAAGGGACAATCATTTAAAACTGAGATGCAAAGGAATTTCTTCTCTCAGAGGATAGTGAATGTCTGGAATTCTCTACTCCAGAGGGTTGTGGAGGCTAGATCATTCAATGTATTTAAAGAGGAGGTAGATAGAGTTTTGAAATATTGGGGCTATGAGGAGCTGGCACAAAAGAGGAGTTGATGCCTGGGGCAGATAAGCCATGATCTTATTGAGTGGCAGAGCAGGCTTGAGGGGCTGTATGGCCTACTCCTGCTCCTATTTCTTATGTTCTTATGAAACATTAGTGAAAATCCTGGAATACCATACAATGCAACAGAGGTGAACTTGTTCTGTTACTATAATGTGGTGATCCTATTCATAAGCCTATTTTCAAGGCTATTTCTGAATCTTCAGTTGTAAATTGAATGTTCAGCTCTTTGGGACAATGTGCCAACTTTTTGGAGCCTTGCTTCAATATTTGTGAGCTTTTAGCTTGATTTCTGTGGATACAGGGATTGGGGAGAGCTGGGGTACAAGGACTTTGTATGGGACTTTGTATGCGGTGGGTGATTTTACTGTTGCAATGGATCCAAGGCATCAGTGCTGGCGGGTACTGCTAGATCTGCAATGGGCTCAATTTTATAGCTCCCCAGAGGTGGGTTGGCAGGTGGTGGGGTTGGGGGGGGGGCGTATTAATTTGGGCACCATGCTTTGGGCACTATCCCCGCTGCCTACCTACCCACCCAGCCACAACATGACCAGTGGCAGAGAGGCGTTGGAAGGCCTGTGCGCCCGTCAGCAAATTCATGCCCTTAATGGCCACTTAAGTGACTCATCGCCTCATCACCAGGATTTTTCCCTCAATGATAGGAAGCCAGCACCATGTATCCAGCCCGCCATGTTTCACTGTGCAAGCTGTTGGCCCATCAAAGTGTGAGGTTGATTCCTTTAAGGACCTCCTGTGCCCATCAGTGAACCTCCCCAATGTTTTTTCCACCTCCATGTTACGCCTTATCCCCTGTATTGCACACACCAGCCCCCTACCCCTCTTGTCCTCCCCTTTACAAGGCCCTGTTGGCCCGACGCTGGCAAGACCCCACATTTACGTCACCGTCCGGCACCTTGGCAGCTTGCTCGCATCTGGGACTTGCTGCAGTTTCAGCAGCGGCCACTGCTCCCAGCGGTGCTGCTGGGACCAGACAGCTGCCAGCATGTGATTGGCCAGCTGCTCTCAAAGGTTGGTCGTCCTCCCCAATGAGAGCGGAAGACCTGCCTCAAGCCAACTAATGGCCATTGAATGGCTGCGGGGCAAGCCAGCAAAACGGGGCTGGTTTAACCTTTGCACTTCTGCTGGTGGGGCTGAGACACCACCCTCTCATAAAATCCAGCCCAATATATGCAGAAAAGAAAGAAATGGGGACATGTAAGGATTTAGGGATCTGCTGATGTGTGACAGCCTGGTGTGTGCGCGTCTGTGTGTGCGTATGTATGTATGTGGGTGGGTGTCTGTGTGTGTGTGTGTGTGTGTGTCTGTGTGCGTGGATGTGTGTGTGTGCATTTGTTTTTATGCGTGTGTGTGTTTGCATCTGTGTGTGTGTGTGTATGTATCTGTGGTGGTGTGTGGGTGTTTGTGTGTGTGTTTGTGTGTGTGTGGGTGGGTGTGTGCGGATGGATGTGTGTGTGTGTTTGCATCTGTGTGTGTGTGTGTGTGTATGTATTTGTGGTGGTGTGTGGGTGTTTGTGTGTGTGTTTGTGTGTGTGTGGGTGGGTGTGTGTGGATGGATGTGTGTGTGTGTGTGTGTTTGTATGCGTGTGTGTGTTTGCATGTGTGTGTGTGTGTGGGTGGGTGTGTGTGGATGGATGTGTGTGTGTATGCATTTGTTTGTATGCATGTGTGTGTTTGCATGTGTGTGTGTGTGTGTTTGTGTGTGTGTGTGTTTGCATATCTGTGTGTGTGTTTGTTTGTGTGTGCGTGTGCGGGTCGATGTGTGTGTGTGCGTTTGTTTGTATGCGTGTTTGTGTGTGTGTGGGTGGGTGTGCGGATGGATGTGTGTGTGTGTGTGCGCGTTTGTTTGTATGCGTGTGTGTGTGTTTGTGTGTGTGGGTGTAGGTGTGTTTGTTTGTGGGTGTGGGTGTGTTTGTGTGGGTGTGTAATTGAAGGGGTGAGTAGAAGAGACCCTCCTTTGTGATTGAGTTCTGTGAATGACAAAAGAGGGGAAAGCTATGAAGGAAGTGCAATGCAATGCAGCAGATATCGAACGCTATTGGAAACATGGATAGCTGGCAGGTAGAGGGTAGAAATGATGAGGGTTGCTGGAGAAAGGAATGAACAGCCACATTGGATGGAATTTCCCCAGGCCAGGGAATGCTCAGGGGAGGGGGAAGGGGCGGGAAAATTGCAGAAAATACAATTGTATTTTCCAAATGTGATCCTTTCTCCTTTTGCCTTTCTCAGGAGTGCAGTATGGAACTCCCGTGGCTGAGGCTGAAAGCCAATTGAAGTAATTAAGAAGGTAATTAGGAGTTATTTTGCATACGGATTCCCTCTTTCTCAATAGCACAGGAGTTATAAGCTATATCTGCAATCCATCAAGTTGAAGCAGGAGACTGCACAGTGGGAAGAACTTCCTCATGAAATTGACAAGCTTGGAAGACCTTGATCAGTTACACTGAAGAGCTCCAGCCATAGCCAGGTGAGAGGCTGCTGGTCAAAGCACTCCTTTCATCAGAGGGTGCTTTCACTGGTTGACAGGGGTTTGCCAATTGTTTGAAAGATACTTCACCAGTCTAGCACTTCACCCACCCTCATTTGCACTTCCCTGTTGCCAGCCTTCAACATGGCATGAGTACAGCTTCTACAGATCAACTGTCCTCTTCGACTCAGGATCAAAGGCAGGGGTCTCACCACTGCGAACTACTCCAGCAGCATCACCAGCCACCTTCTCCTCAGCCAAATGCCTCTCCACAGGGCAGATGGGATGGCCACTGAGATGCAGGTGGCAGGAAATGAGACCATCAGCACAGGCTATCAAGCAGAGGGTCAACTCTTGTGACACGTCTAGGAGCCATAGCCTCAGGAGGCTGCAACTCTCATGGCAGGCCATTGCTGACATCTGCCTCCTCATAAAACAAGACTGCCTTCCCAAAGGATCAGGTGGGCATGCTTTACCCATGGACCATAAGGTGCCTGTCACTGGAGGCTCAACCCCCACCCCCCCTCCCTCCCCCACACCTCATTTCTCCCTCTCACCAAACTGTGTGTTCTTTTCTGCAAGGAGTGAAAGCAGAGAGGTGAGTGGTGGTAATGGCTTTGTGTGCAGAGGAGGGAAGGACACCACTTGTGGAGGGTGACTGTGTGAGAAGGCAGTAGGATGAGGGTAATTTTATTGAAACATATAAGATCCTATTGGCAGTGTTAGCACTCAGATGGGGAGGTGAGGTGCCTGGAGAGAGAGGAGCTGCAAAGCGTGTTGTTCTGAGGAGTGTTGTGCAGGTAAATGCTGGGCAAGTCAGAGTCGGGGGCTTGGCACCTGAAAGTGTTATGCCACTCGCCTATCTTGCCCTCTTGAGGTTCTGGATCCTCGTTGAACTATGTCCAGATTGGTGGGAACACACTAATGCTGATCACTTCTCTATCCATGCCAGCTTGGTTGAAGAGTCTGGCCTCCTTCTGTCCTTGGGAGAGCTCCCCTCACTGCAGACACTCAGCAGGACATGCAGCTAAGAGCAGGAGGCCTGGAGAAGGGGAAATCTTCCAGGTCTCCTTTCCAATCCTATGGGCGATGCAGCCTAAATAATCCAAGTGATGGTGAGATTTCCTGAAACATGCTGGGTCTCTTCAAACAGAAATCTGCCAATAAAATGGCCACAAAATAAGACATAGGAGCAGGGGAAGGCCATTTGGCCCTTCGAGTCTGTTCTGAAATTCAATAAGATCATGGTTGATCTGGTTGTGGCCTCAACTCCACTTTTCTGCCTGCCCTCATAACCCTTGAATCCCTGTCTATCACAAATCTATCTAATTCAGCCTTAAATAAATTCCATCACCCAACCTCCACTGCTTTCTCCCCACAAGAGGAAACATCCTTTCTACATCCACTCTGCCAAGTCCCCTCAGGATCTTATATATGTCAATAAGATCACCTCTCATTCTTCTAAACCCCATTAGGTAAAGGCCCAACCTGTTAAACTTTTCTTCAAAAGATAAGCCCTTTATCCCAGGAATCAGTCGAGTGAACTTTTTCCAAACTGCTTCTATTACATCAATTTTCAAATAAGGAGACCAGAACTGTATATTGTACTTCAGATGTGGTCTCACCAAGGCTCTGTACAGCTGCAATAATACTTCCCCACTTTTATATTCCATTCCACTTTCAATAAATGCCAACATTCCTTTTGTCTTCCTAATCACACACTTTACCTGCATCTACATTTCTGTGATTAATATATCAGGACAACCAGATCCCTCTATACCATTGGATTCTGCAATCTCTCTCCATTCAAAGATTCTTCCTGACAAAGTGGAGAAGTTTACATTCTCCCACATTATAAACCAACTACCAAATTTTTGCCTATTCACTTAACCTATCTATATCCCTTCGTAGACTGTTTACATCCTATTGGCAACTTACTTTCTCACCTATTTTGGTGTCATCAGCAAATTTAGCTGCCTTGCATTCAGTCCCTTCATCCACGTCATTATTATAGGTAAATCGTTGATGCCCCAGTACTGATTGCTGTTACACTTCACTAGTTACAGCCTGCCAAACCAAAAAAAATCAATTTATCCCTGCTCTCTGCTTCCTCTTAGCTCACCAATCCTTTATTCACACTAATATGTTACCCCTACACCATGAACCCTTATTTTGTGTACTTTTTATCAAATGCATTTTGGAAATCCTAGTATATCACATCTACCTTTATCTACCTTGCTTGTTACTTCCTCAAAGAACTCAAATAAATTAGTTACACATGATTTCCCTTTGACACAACCATGCTAACTCTGCCTGATCCCATTATGATTTTCTCAGTATCCTGCTGTATCCTCTTTTTTAAATTCTTTCATGGGAATGCAGGCATCACTGGCTAGGCCAGCATTTATTCTCCATCCCTAATTGCCCTTGAGAAGTTGATAGTGAGCTACCTTCTTAAACCACTGCAGTCCCTATGGTGTAAGTACACTCATGGTGCTGTTAGGAAGGAAAATGGCCCTTAATAATAGGTTCTAGCAATTTCCTTATGATAGATGGCAGGCTAACTGGTCTATAAGTTCCTGCTTTCTGTCTACCTCCTTTCTTGAATAAAGTTGTTACATTTGCTATTTTCCAATCCGCTGGGGCTCTTCAAGTATCTCAGGAATTTTGAAAGATTAACCAATGCTTCTACTATCTCTGTAGTCACTTTGTTAAAACCCTAGGATGCAGGCCATTTGGTCCTGTGGAGTTGTCAGCCTTTAGATCTAATAGTTTTCTCAGTATCTTTTTCCTTGGTAATGGTGATTATTTTAAGATCCCCTCTCCCTTTCACCTCTTGATTTTCAAGTATCTTTGGGAAGTTTTCTAAGTCTTCTACAGTGAAGACAGACACAAAATATCTATTCAATAACTCCACCATTTAATTATTTTTCATTATTAGTTCCCCAGGCTCTCTCTCTAGAGGACCAATAGTTGCTTTTGTTACTCTTTTCCTATTTAAATACTTAGAGAAACTCTTACTATCTGTTTTTATATTTCTAGCTGGCTTTTTCTCATACTCCAATATCTCCCTCTTTACGTTTGTATTTATTTTTGCTGGTTCATAAAATATGTCCAATCTTTTGATCTATCACTAATCTTCACAGATTTGTGAAATGTTTCTTTCACTTTTATAATATCTTTAACGTCCTTATTTAGCCATGGATGATGATCATTCTCAAAGAGTCTTCCTTTCTCACTGGGATAACTCTTTGCTGAGAGTTATTAAATATCTCCTTAAAAGATTGCCTCTGCATTCCCACTGCCCTACCTTTTAATCTAGTTTCCCAGATCACTTTAGCCAAATCTGCCTTCTTACCTTGATAATTACCTTTATTTAGGATTAAAACACTAGTCTTGGACCCACACTTCTCATCTTCAAGCTGAATGTAAAATTTTACCATGTTATGATCATTGTCACCTAAAGGCTCCTTCACTATAAAGTTGATCCAGTCTCAACACACATTACTAAGTCTAGAATAGCCTGCTGCCTGGTTGATGCGAGAACACACTGCTCAAAGAACTTTTCCTGAATACAGTCTATGGGCAGAATTTTCCCCCCTTCAGTGGGGAAGTTGATGGGCGGGCATGTGCAGGTGCACTTCCAATCGGTGCCCCCAATCGGAGACGCAGTGCCATTTTACGTGGGTGTGACATCTGCACAGAAGCACTATACGCTCCCTATGCGGGTGGGGGGGAAATCCCAAAATTAAGAGTGCATTCTTTTGCGCATGCACACAAAAGAGTGCACTCATCTCCCTGAGGCTAAGTGCAGCCTCAGGATCGACTCTACTTTTAAAAATATTAAAAATAGAAAAAGAAACTTCCCTTACATGTCACCCCATGTGACAATGTCATTTGAATTGGGACATGTTCATAATTTTCAAAAAAACTTTATTAAAATTTTTAAAACCCTACATGAAACCTCATCCCACCTGTGGGTAAGGTTTCATGTTTTTTCTACTTCCGCTGGGGCTCCTGGCCTGCCCGCCAACCTTAAGGTTGGATGGGCAGGTCCACTAATGACTTTACTTGATCTGTCAATGGCTTCAATTGGCCATCGACAGATCTGCGGATGCGCAGCTGATTTTGCTGCGCCCCTGCCTTCCTGAAAATTTAAATGGAGCGGGGTGACATTTGGAGTTCCACCTGACTTCATCCCGCGTCATTTTACACGTCGGCAAGTAGGCCCCACCCCCACTCTCCAATGGTAAAATCCTGCCCTATGAATTCATTTTCCAGGCTACCTTTGCCAATGTGATTTACCCAGTCACTCATGATTATTTCAGTACCTTTCTTACAAACGTCATTATTTCCTCCTGTAAACTCTGTCCTACAGTGTAACTACTGTTAGGGGGCCTATAAACTATTCCAACAAGTGACCTCTTACCTTTCACATTTCTTAACTCTACCCAAACTGATTGTAAATCTTGATCATCTCTCACCACTATATTAAAGTTATCTTTAAGTAACAGAGCTACCCAACACCTTTTTCTAGCTTTCTGCCTTTCCAAGTATTCATGTTCCAGCCTTGGCCACCTTGCAACCCTGTCTCTGTAATAGCTATTGGGTCATATCTATTTATTTTCATCTGAGGAAGACAATTAATCCATTTTGTTATGAATACTGTGCACATTCAGATACAGAATCTTTAATTCTGTCTTTTTTTTAAACAATTTTTGCAATCTCTGGCCTTATGTGCTGGTGCACTCTTTAAGTTTGTACGCTCTTTCCCTTCCTTCCATACTCTGGTTACCATTACCCAAATTGCTAGCCTGCTGTATTACTTTGTCGTTTTCTTTTAGTTTGCTCTCCCCCAACCCCTCCCCTCCCCCCTCACACGATCCTTTCCCGTACTATTTAGTTTAAATCTCTCTACTACCTGGTTTCTGGTGACTCACTAGGATACTGGTCCCAGTACAGTTCAGGTGAGGACAATCCCAACGGCACAGCCCCCACTTTCCCCAGTACTGGCGTCAGTGCCCATGAATTGAAATCCATTTCTGCCACATCTGTCTTTGAACCATGCATTCATCTCTCTGATTTTATTTACCCTATGCCAATTTGCTCATGGCTCAGGTAATAATCCAGATATGAGGTTCTTCTTTTTAATTTTGTCTCTAACTGCTCACAATCCCTAAACTGAACCCTTTTCCTAGTCCTGTCTATGTCATTGGTACCCACGTTGACCACAACAACTGGATCCTCCTCCTCCCACTGCAAGTTCTTTTCCAGCCCCAAGCAGATGTCCGAACCCTGGCACTGGGCAGGCTGTTTCACTAGAAATTAAGGAGGGAAGGTTTATCAACTATGTCTACAGGTCAATGAAATGACTGAAATGGATATGGATTGATATATCCAATTGCTGATATAAATATAAAATAAAACATACTTACCCCACAATTCCATTCCTCACATTTGTACTGAAAAGTTACAGTTCCATGTCCGGGTTATGCATATCAGGCTTCAAAATAGTAGAACATTGTTATTATCCTCTTCTGTATTGTATATCTTCAGGACATTAGAATTTGTCGGCAGAATGAAATTTGCATAATTTTTCCCGATGGATTTCTTTTGCAGCTGTTAAATAGATAAAATATAGGCTTGGTAAGGGATAATGATTACACTTACATAAGATGTTCTAATCTTTTATTACAGAAAACAACATGACTTTGTTGGTACTAAAACATTTTATCTCTCATCCCATTGTTTTCTCCCTTTCAACAACATGAAGAATTAAAGTTGGCTGTGGCCAAAATGAATTCAGCACAGTCCAAATGTTTCTCATGTAAATGTCAATCATTTCACAGCTGTTGCTTTTCTACCTGCTTCCCCAATTTAATCTCCTTAGCCCCTGTTTTATTTCCTTATTTCTTTATCCCTTCACTCTTTGACCATGACCCTGCACTTCTAAGATTCCCAATGGCTCTTTGCTTTCTCTCCCAGGTGATATTTGTGTTGATGAGATAGTCAGAGATAGAGATAACACATCTAAACCCATTCCTCTGCTGATCTAAGGTTTGCATTTCCAAAAAGATCAAGACGAAGAAAGGAATCTTTCTGATTTTCACTATTCTTCAGCCCTAGATGCAGAGTTGAATGAAAACAAGCCAAAGCAGTATACATAATTAATGATGGGGACATTCCTGCTTTCAAGACAAATATTGTCTGCATAGAGTGAATTAAATTACATTCAATGATGACTGCCCATATCGTCTCAAATTGCTGCAGTTCTGAGAAATGGATAAACATTTATTTAATTTGGCCTGTCATGAAAATATATAATTCTCATAATATTATCATGATTTATTGTAAAGGTAGGTTAATAGTGGGGTGTAGATAGTTCTTCTGTGTGTCCGTGTGTGTGTGCGTGGGATTTAATTGCAGACTGCTGGTCTAAAGGTATTGAGTCATCAAAAAGAAGCTAGGTTTGAAATGCTAAATATATATAAACATGGCTGAAGTTTTAGAATGTGAGGTGGAAGGAGAATTTGCATTTATTTATGTATTTATAGATAAATTAAAGTAATTTAAATTTCAAAGAGATGGTAGGATGTTACATCTAGCCAGAAGAAACTAAGCCAAACAGTGTGTTTATTTTTCCTCAACGATTATTGATAATATGAGCACCATGAAAAGATTAATAAAATGAGAAAGGTAAAGTCCCAAAGACACATTGGAACAATGGAATTTGCATTAAAAGGGAGAAACATGTATAAAGGAAATAAGGTTAAGTGTCAGAAAGAGGGAAGGCATTCTAAGTCTAACACAAGTGTGAAAAGCCTCCAGCCTCTGTGCATCAAGTTGCTGTCTACAGGAACCAAAGCTGAGAAAAAAACACTTTGAATTTTGCTGTCCAGGGTCTTGTGTAACTTTGTCAGGATCTGTTTAAATCTATTTATTTTTACTGTTACCCTACCAGAGGTGTAACTGGGAGCCAGATTAATTAGGGATTTTAGGAGTTATTATAGGAGTAATTTGTAAACCTATATATGGGTTTGACCTCTTTTCTTCTATTAATAACTGTTTCATTTAGTTTTTTAAAAAGCTCTGAAGTTGTGGCAGATTTATTATTTTTGAATTTAGGACACACATCTCGAAATAAAATACAAATTGCAAAACAGTTGTGACCGTGTGATCAATTTCTCTCGTGGATTTGATCTGCCTGGCGCATATCATCCGCCACGTCATAACAGGGCTATGAGTACAGAACTGGAAGGCATGAATATAAAGTTAACAAACTTCAAATAAGATTTAAAGTATTTTTCTGAGGCACTGTATGGAGTAGGGCTACTCTGTTTCAATCCCTGTTTCATACCACTGTTGAACACAGATGTTGGGCAGAAAATTGTTAAACTCCGGACAATTGAAAAGGCGAGATCTGTTTACAAGAGTGACCATTGATACTGAACCTGTGGAATAGATCATTAGAAATAGGAGCAGGAGTAGGCCAAATGGCCCCTTGAACCTGCCTGAATTTGCTTGACCATTCAATACCCAATCTTCATAGTTACCTTTATTGCAAGTATTGGATAAGAGTAAGGAAGTCATGCTGCAATTACATTGAGTTTTGGTGAGATGACACCTGGAGTAATATTTACAGTTATGGTCTCCTTACCTAAGGAAGGATATATTTTTTTGGAAGGGGCGCAATAAATATAGGATCATAGGAACACAAGTCGGGCATATAGCCCCTCAAGCTTGTTCAGTGATTCAATGAGATCATGGGCAGAATTTTCTGGCTGACCGGAGTGATGGTGAAGCGGGAGTGGGTGCGGGCATGTATGGACACGATTGCCACCTGCGACGCTGCCATTTTACATGAGTGGGCCAATTAAGGCCTGCCCAGAGTGAATCGTGGCTTCCAAGGGCGGCAGGAGTGGGCGGCGGCAGTGGGACTACAATGACCACCGGGTCCAATGGCGGCCCAGCGGCCTCGTTTAAAAAGCTGCTGAAGCCTTTCAAAGGCTGTGAATCACGGCCAGTGGAAGGAACTCCCCAGAGCGTTACTGGTGAGCAGGCCAGGCAGGAGGGTAAGGCAGGGGGGCACTGTGCCCCTCGTTTTTTGGATGATTGCCTTGCTGCCCTCCTTGAGGAGGTGGCAGCACAGTGCGGGGTCCTGGTACCCCAGGACAGGGGGAGGAGGCCCGACCAAACGTGCCTGGGAGGAGGTGGCAGAGGTGGTGAGCTCCCATGATGTGATGCGGTGCACCTGGATCCAGTGTCGCAAACGCTTCCATGACCTGTTGTGCTCAGGAAGGTTGAGTACCATATTGGCATTGGTCACTTAACCCAGCAGGTAGGCTTTCCCCCCGCCACCCCCCCAAGTCTGAGTGTAGTGACTGCATTGAATCATTGACGGCATGTCTCCTTCGCTGGGTGGGCCAGCAGATATTGCCCATGCCGAGGTCACCCTGAGAGGGTGGTGAACAGATGGGTTCTGCCCCCGCAGCATGTGTTACACTGAGACCGGCATTCCTCTTTTGGGGGCAACCTGGAGGAGCTGCACCTAGGCGCAGTGCTGGAACTCCAGGACATGTCAAAGTCAGGGTGATGACATGCTGGGAGGGGAGCTTCAAGGTGGCATGGCACTGATCGATCTGCTGCCCTCTGTGCTCCATGTGCTTGCGCCTCCTTGCTATGGAAGGTTAGACCGTGTGGTGCCAAATGTGATGTAGGCATCATTTGGCTAAGGGGATGGTGGGGGGGGGTGGTGGGAATGGGGGAGGCAGGCCAAGCATCTTTGTGTGAGTATTCAGCAACAGCAGGGTGGGGAGACACTGAAGCCCTGCAATGTCTTACTCTGGTTGAGGTGAGCCGACCGTGAAGAGAGTCCAGGTACAAGTAGCATTAATCAATGCTCTTCTCTCCGTTTCAGGAGAAGAATGCTCATAATGCCATTGAGGTGTGAGGAATGGCGGAGGACCAGCCCAGTTGGTCATTCTCAGCTGCTTCGAGCAGGAGGCCCTAGAATTGGAGAGGCGCCATGCGCACAGGACCACCGGTGTTGCTGAGGCTGGGGTGTCATGGGCAGGTATGTTTGCCCAGCAGTGAGGTCACCATTGTTCTCCCAACAGCCATGGCAGTGCTGAATGTTCAGTGATTGAAGTTTGCAACACGGCTTGACCATTGCTTATGGAAGGATGACCGCTTAATGATCTGGGGGACAGGGATGCACATTGACATTGTCTCCACGTTAACTAATCAAATGTCCTTGTTCTTCCTTTCAGCATCAGCAGAGCAGGGCTGGGAGGAGGAGCAGCAGAGGCCCCCTCTTATACCTGAGGGCCCTGAAGTCTCACCAGCATCACACCCTCTCTGCCAGGCAGGCACCAGCGCAGATATTAGCAGCTCGGTGGGAATTAGAACATTGGCTAATGTCCCAGCGGTGAGGGCACTTCACAGTTGCTGAAGGAGCTGGCAGATACAGAGAGTGCCCATGGCACCAGCAGTTAGGGGGCTGCAGGGGACCAGGCACATGCTCAGTCAGTGCCTGATGATGTGCCTTTGGAGTTGTCCGCAATGCGGCTGGGTGTGCGGGAGCATCTGGTGGAGATACATGAGGCTATGCTTGGCTTGGTGTCCTTGGTGGAGGAGTCTATGTGGACTATTGCCGAAGCAATGAGTCTTATGGCTGAGTGCCATGCATCCTCCATGGAGATAGTGGTGACTCTCATGGAGAGGCTACTCCAGGAGACCTATCTGGGCTTCCTGGGGATGCGCTCGGAGCAGCAAGCCCTCACATCGGCATTAACCTCAACTGATCAGTGCCAATGCGGGAGAGGTCTTTGTGAGTTGGTGTGATTTTTAACACCTTTGTCATTTTGTTCCATTAAGTTTCTTTGGTTGTGATATTAAATTCAGACATGTCACCACTTCCCTTCTGCAGGTAAATGGTTTCCAATAATGTAATGAGTGTTTTGTGGGACATTCAGCTTCATTAACAAGGACCTTAGTTATTATTTCTAACCAGGCAGATTTTGCACTTAGTTATCAAGTATGGAGGCTACAGCCCAGGCTTGTCCTGGAGGTCCATATGTGGTGTGCTAGCTGAAGGTTCATTGGACCAAAGCTTCCCAGGTGACCCTGCCTCCCTGGAGTATGCCCGGGTCAGTGTCTGCCCCCTCAGCATTTCCCTGTGCATGCTTATCTTTGGACCCACTGCTGGAGTCATTGTGTGCAGCCGCAGCCACTGTGTCTACATCTTCACCATCCACAGCATCCCCCATTTTCAGCACAAGTTTGCGTAGAGAGCGCTGCATGCAACCACTATCAGCGACACACGATCTGGGGGGTACTGTAGTGCGCCCCCTGTGTGGCCCAGGCATTGGAAGCGCATCTTGAGAAGGCCAATGGCTCTCTCCACCACAGCCCTTGTGGAGCTGTGGCTTCTATTGTACCACTGCTCAGCTTCTGTTCTTGGATGGCAGAGAGGCGTCATGAGCCACCTTCTGAGGGAATAGACCTTGTCACCCAGCAGCCATCCATCCAGCTGGGCTGGAACACTGAAGAGCCCCGGGACATGGGAGTCACTGAGGATGTAGATGTCGTGGGAGCTGCCTGGGGACCTTGCACAGACTTGTAGAATCTGCATCCTGTGATCACACACTATCTGCACGTTCATGGAGTGGAAGCCCTTCCTGATGATGAAGGCACCGGGCTCACCTGCTGGCACCTTGATGGCTACATGTGCACAGTCTATTGCACCCTGGCGCGGGGGAAGCCAGCAATGGCCACAAAGCCTCTGGCTCACTGTGTCTGGCTTGCCTGGTCCCAACGGTAGTGGATGAAGGTCAATGCACGACTGAACAGAGCATCTGAAACCTGCTTGACACAAGTGTGGACAGCTGATTGGGAGGCACCAAAAAGATCACCACTGACCACTGGAAGAAGCCAGAGGCATAGAAATTGAGGGCAGCTGTGACCTTTAGAGCCACAGGCATGGGGCGTCCACCCACACAGTTCTCGGGGATCAATCATCTGACAGATATAGTTGACTGTCTCCCTTGAGAGATGGAGCAACCTTCGACACTGCACCTCAGACATATTGAGGTAGCTGCTTTGCCGCCTGTGTACCCTGGCAGCAGGATAGTGGTGTCTTCTGTGCCCCCTTCTGCCTTGGACTACCTCTTGGCCCTGCACCACTTGTGCCTGTGCCTGTCCTCCCCAAGGTGTCTCCCCTGGAGGCTGAATGTGCACACCTGGCCTCCTCCTCTTCTCGCCCTCCCTTCCATCTCAGAAGAGGTGCCTCCATTGGAGAGTTCAGCTCCCATTCCCAGGTTAGAGAAGGCTTCTTGAAACATGCAGGCCCAAAAAAGATTCCTCAATGCAGTGTGCTGTCTTGAAGGCTGTGAGTCCAGACCAAGCAGCTGGTATGCATTTTGAAGTATTGCAGATCACACAGGCAAGTTTCAGTAACCTTGAAACATCAATATTTGACAGAGCACACTCGCGACCCCACTGAGCCCTCTTATCCCGCCCGTTGATGAGGTTTATACAAATGTGACCTATCCTCCTGCCCGTTGCGCCCGTGTGACAACCCAAAGATTGCATGGGCGCTGAAAAATTGCCACCGATTGGCGCCTCAAGGGCTGTAAGTGGCTGGTTAATTAGTGGTGGGCGCGCATCGGAGATCAATGCGTGCCTGCCCAACGAAATAAGGTGATGGAACTGCGCTTCACTTTACGCACGTGCTTGCGGGGCCCGCCCCTGCACTCCAGCAGGAAAATTCCACCCCACGTCTGCACTGTGAGATGAGAAATAATTTCTTCACTCAGAGGTTTGTGAATTTTTGGAATTCTCTATCCCAGAGGGCTGTGGACGCTCAGTCAATGAATCTATTCAAGCCTGACATTGATAGATTTTTGGGCAGCAAGGGAATCACAGGATACTGGGATACGGTGGGAAAGGGAAGTTGATGTAGAAGTTTAGCCATAATCTTATTGAGTGGAGAGCAGGTTTGCGAGACAGCATGACCTACTCCTCCGTTATTTCTTATTTTCTTATGTTATCTATTCCATTTTCCCACATTATCCCCATATTGTTGGTTCCCTTGGTGTCCAAAAGATGGCCACAGCTATCTGTAGTAGAGAATTCCAAAGATTCACGATCCTCTGAGTGAAGAAATTTCCCCTTATCTCAGTCCTAAATGGCCGACCTCTTATCCTGAGACTAAGATGCCCAAATCTAGACTCCATCCAGGGGAAACAGCTTCACAGTATTGAACTTGTCTAGCCCTCAAAGAATTCTATACATTTCAATGAGGTCACCTCTCAAGCTTTTAATTCCAGAAAATATAGGCCCATTCCACTCAAGCTCTCCTCATAGGATAACCCCATCATCTAATGTAAAAAAAGGAATCACATCAATACTTTGGGACACATATCCCAAAATTACATTTTCTTCAAATCAAGAAGTCTTTTCTAATACCTGTTCTCCACTTACCTTTCTTTTCCTGGCTTACTTTGATGTAAAGTTCTGCTATAACATGTAATAGTTTTTCAACCTCAAGGAAGATCCCAATGAAGAGGAGTGTGACAAGAAAAACACTTTAAAGTGAATTCCAAGGTACCTTGGGCAAGAATGATGTCTATGGACGAGGAGATAATTAGTCAGCTGTAAATGAAAACACCGCAAATGCTCCTAAAGCAATGCTTGTTGTTTTTAGTGTAATGAGGAGGTGATGTAATACCATCCTTCAAGAAGAAAAGTATTATTTAGACATGTTGCTTGACGCCACTTCAAGACTTCCTGTTCCACAGGGCAACACCCCTAACTGTTTTAATAATGCAGTAATGATAGGGATTTTCTGTTTTTGTTGTAACTTGAGACTTTTTTAAAGTATTTTTTTGTGCTGTCAATTATAAATTTGGCAATTGAGACTAAGTAACTAACCTAAAGCTGCAAATTTAAAGGGAAAGCAGTGGCATAGTGGTATTGTCACTAGATTGCTAATCTAGAGACCTAGGTTAATGTTCTGGGGGACCTGGGTTCAAATCCCATGATGGTAGAATTTGAATATTTGACTCAACAAAAATCTGGAAAATGAGGACACTGAAACTATTGGCAATTGTAGTAAAAACACACATGGTTCACTAATGTTCTTTATGGAAGGAAACTTGCTGGCTGACTGACATGTGACTCCAGACCCACAGCAATGTGGTTTCCCTCTGAACAAGGGCAATTAGGGATGGGCAATAAATGCTAACCAGTGTCGTCTACAACCTGTAAATGAGTATTTAAAAAAGTCTGAAAGCCTGCTGTTGAATTAGTGTTTCAACTCTCTTCTCCAGAAGAAGTGGGCTGTGGTTCCCTGGGCAGAGTAGAGCACTGTTGTAATATGATATCACTATAGAAGGGAAATGTGTCATGTGAGCAAGCCTCAGTTTCACTTTTGCTTTGGGCAGAGCACAGACATACAGTTCTGATGTCTTCAAGCTTCATACTTATGTATAACTGTTCTCAGGCGCCTCATCTTAATAAATGAATGCAGAATGTGTTTGCCCAATTCCTTATGAGTGATTGGTGCCTAGTGTCTTATACAGTAAATAATCCCAAGATATTATATCATTATAACAACACAACATGGTGACCAGTGGTGGTAAAACAGGTGGCAGCAAGATTAAGTACAAGTACAAGATGCTGAACAGCCTTAGATCATGCTACATGGCATGAGAAGGCTCATGATGTTTTGGTCAGACTGCAACAAAGTCACAGCATCAGAGAGTGTTGAGAACTCAGCATCATGACTGTGAAGTAAAGCTTTGTGAGACACAGCGCAGAGATAGTGCTCAAATAAAGAGCTGGTAAGCAAATGGATCCCTCGTGGTGAGATTGCAGTGCATAGCCTGTCAGTTCTGTGAGTGGGGACAGTGCATCGAGAGGACCAGCACCAGATTAGCTCAGTTGGGAAAGGTGAATGACCAGAGTGTGGGCTGAATTGACAGTGAGCGAGTGAAAGTCAAACGAAAAATAAAGTCATAAAAATCAGGCCAGAGAAGATTGCGATTATAATGGGTGGCTGTGGAAGTTGCTGAATAATTAATTGAATAAAAAGAAAGACCCCATTACTCTCTGGTGCGTTCCCACCAGAACTCATCTTTGTGGGCGGAGCTTTGGAAAAGTGTGCGAAAGCAGCTACGGCAACATTCATCTCAGGTACTACAGAAGGAAGTTAGGTCAAAGGGATATTGTCAGAATGTCCACAAATTTCCCAGTTTGAATTGGGATGCAGCTGACCTACTATCCAAATTCAAAATGTTTAAACAGTGTTCAGAGCAATGGTTTCTTGATTCAAGTGTGAATGAATCAGACAAACAAACCATAAAAATTCACCTAGCAATTGGGATTGAAGGTCTACACGGGCTGAACATGTCAGGATTAACAGAGAAAGAGCTAGTGGATCCCCAAAAGATATGGACTGCATTGGAAGATTGGATCAAAATCAGGTTAAATTTCTCATCTTATACCCATAACTCTAGCCGATGAATAGGGTTCATTGGTTCTAGAAAGTGTACAGTGGGTCAATGGGCATGGAAGTGCCAAAGCTTGGCATAGGGGGTATGAAGGGCCATAGGGGGTGGGTGGAAGGGAAGAGCTTGACATAGGGGGCATGAATGGGGCTTGGGGAGTGTTTAGAGGGTGAAGTGGGTCTGAAGGGTGAGGATTGGAGGGCCTATGTTTTTTTTGCACTGGGACAAAGTTCCATATCACCAAGGCGTGCCTTTAAGCACCCCACCTCTGCACCTGTGGCTGCCTCTGAACTTCTGCCCAGGTCAACAGGCCTGACTGCAGCCCACACCCGGCCCCCAGCAGTGAAAATCCCATTTTTGTGGGCACGTTCTCCCGAGGCGGGTGGGCTGAATCGGGAATTTTCCCGACTTTCCCTGCCCACCTTCGGGATGAAAAGCTAGGTCCAGGATCTGAACTTAGAAAGTTTACCTCTGTGCCTTAATATAAGTCACATTTGCTAATGTGGGAGTCAGATAGTTAATTTTTAACATTAGGGCTGGCTTTAGCTTGCTTTGACCAGCAGGAACCAGCAGTGGCAGTGGTGTCCCAAAACTCATGTTAACTCATTCCTACTTCATTCCTCCTTATTGGTATATTCTTCCGGGCCTTCACTAGTATTAGCGTAGGTAAGCATCTGAAGCGGGTTAGCCTCTGAAGCAGAAGAGGGTGTCACTTAAGTATGAAAATCAATCCTATAATATCAGAAAGACACTTGCACCATTGCCTTCGAAAAAGTGGAAATAACACACAATGCTGGACCCATTCAGTTACTTTACAGTTCATCTGACTGGATTTCTTGACAGTTTTTTCAATTATTAGCTTTTCTGCTTCAAAGCCTTCAAGAAAGTTGGCGGGGGTGTGAAGTGGTGGTGGGGGTGTTGCACTGTATTCAAGATGGGAGTTATCCTGACCAAAATACACCGTTGGGAAAGTGGAGGAAGGATAGTAGCAGCGGCTTGGGCCTTTGGGTAAAATGCATAGGAGATGGAAATCGCACAAGAGTTCTTACCCTATCCATGAGATCAATGGCCCAGTGGCAATTGCCTCCAGTTTTCTAGAGAACAGTGAATCAGAGGCTGTTCTGCCAGAGGCTGTGCCTTCTCATACAGCAGGACCTGCAGCCCACTCTCTTGGCTGGTTATGCTTTGCCTGTGGCAGTAAAGGTAACAATGTCTCTTAATCTTTCCACCTCAGGCTTTTCCTGGCTGTCATATTAGTCAGTCTGTAGTCTGCACTTGCATCATCAGGTCACTGACACCATTCCCCCCCGCCCCCACCACCCCCACCACCACTTCTGCTCTATCCTCACTGACGGGCTCATTTTCAGCAATTGATTGCCCAACATATAAGGAAATCTACTGATTTCCCTTCCCCCAAACCTTACCTGCCCATGACCCACTAAAACAGCTAGTTCTCAACAATATTTTTATCAGATCTATTTTTATCATATCACTATTGATATACATCACACCTGATATTGTTGGCTCTGGAGCTCAGAACTATGATGCAGACAAAGTCAAAAGCTTTAATAGCTGAAAGAAGAGCCATAACATTTTTATATAGACCTGATTTTCCTCAATGTCCTTTGCACCATCGTTTCACCATTTTTCATCAGTTGAGGGAATTACGCACAGATTTTCTGGATAAGTTAACTTGCATATGAAAGAAGAGTACAGTTTAAGCTTACGTTATTCTAATATGCTAAATGGAAGTTTCATCAATTTCTTCTAAGTTAATTAGTTATTTCTTCACACTAGGGAGATCTTAAATATGCTTCTTGCTTTCCTTTTTATCATAATACATATTTAGTTTTAGTTGGTATCTGGATGCTACATGCAGCTGGAAGGTCAACCTAACCTGGGGTCACCCTGCCTGACCACTGTATTGTCTATTGTTGGTTAATACATCAAAGTATAGACAGAGGTATGGTCTAGTTTAGCACTGTACCTTTGTACTCAGGTTAACAAGATTACAGGAAAATAGAGCTGTTGTTAGCATGATTTAATATCTGGTTTACTCAAGTTCTTCTTAATGAGCATTGCAGGATGCATTGTGCTGCCTGGCAGGACAGCAGCATAATGTTATTTCACTACCTACTAAAATAATTTTATTAACTTTATTTCTTACTTACACCCCGAAATGAAAACGCATCAGCGATTCTGTTCTTTGATGAGTTTGGTTTGGCTCAAATCAAACAAAGTATCAGAAGATGGTTTTGTCAGTCCTTCATTTGAGGCAGCTTCGCAGAGAATTACAACAAATATTTTCAATGAAGAAAGTAAAAATGAAAAGGGATAGGAAAAGTTATCATGACCTATCTGTTTGAAGGGCCATTTCAACCTGCTGATCTGATAAAAAGGGCTCCCAGTTTTTAAATTAATGCAAATAAAATTCCATTTGAGATGCAGTTCAATACTTCCAGGAATCACAGAGCGTATGACAAATCAAATATGAAGAAGTAGTATAGCTGCAATTGTTATTTTCTCATAGAAGTTAGAAAGATCCTTTGGCAACAAATCTGAAAAAGTATTTGTACTGAAGAAAAGCACAGTAAGTATGTGCCTGCTTAACATTTATATAGTGACCTACTTTTCTTTCTGATTATCGGCTTCAATTTGTGACATGAGCTATTCTATTGCAGCATCTATGTGCTGTAAATCAAGGGTAGTTGTTGCCTTGCTTCAGTACCAGGGGCTGTATACATAAATCAAGCACACGCCTGTGGGCAGTCTTAAGTTAGGACTTGTTTTCTGAAGGCTTTCTCATTGAATTTATGTTGAATATACATGGCATGCAGCAAACAGATCTTAACTCTTTACCCTAATAAAATGCACTAATCTTATAATTGCAGTCTGCAATCAATACTGTCAATATATTCATAAACGAGATTATCATGTAGCATCATTGATTACACAGTTGTATCCACTGGAGCGCTAAATGGAACACTACATGGTGGAATACAGGTAGTTTTTTTGATACTTTTGAGGAAAGGGAAAATAGACAAGCTATCTTGCTATACTTTGAATTGGCGCTGGAATACAAAGGGGAGACAATTATGGACAAAAATAAACTAACAACAACATTAAGAAGTTTTTTTTTACAGTTAGCAAGACAGCACAGTCAGCTTGACATAGACCTTATACAGTAAATGACAATTATCTCTTTATTTGAGATTTTGCAAACAATAGATTTAGAGGATTAATTGTCTTGGGCAGTTCTCCAGCTCATTCACCACAACTTCTTTGGAAGAGTGGCTGTAACCCTGGAAAAACAATGTAAAATCTATTCAATCACAAAATTAACAGTGAGAGAGTTATGCAAACAAAGAAAGCACTTTGATACTTTGTCACTGGTCCCTTTGTGGACTTTCTTAGATCGACAAATGTGGCTGAATTTTTACTTAACTGACCAGCTAGGAGTGGTTGTAGTTGGTGGTGTCTGAAAGTCAGGATTCCTCTGCACACTGGAGAATTTTGTACATGACAACACCAATGAGTTCCATGCTCAAAGGCCAAACCTAATTGCTTCCCCTCAGGTGGGGAGCCAATCAGTGAAGGCCGCAGTACATGCCGGGGTTGGGCAGCCAAATTGGTGCGGAAAAGGGGTCAATCGTGTTGGGATGAAACAAAGGCAAAGAAGTTTGATTATTTTGTAAAGAGATCCCCAAAGCAAGAAGGTGCCAATGATTCATTTACCAACAAAGGACAATTGATGAACTCAATACTGACCCTTGACCTATAAGGACAAGAACATAGTATGAAGCCTGGATTGAACATTGGATTTGTAGGGGAGCCATGTGCTATTTATATGGATGCTGTACCTGTTCAAAATAACCCTGGCTACTGCATTATCAACATGCTTTCGAGTGTTGATTTGGTCAGACATCCTTAATTGTTTACAGTATGATTCAGTCAGATTCATACATAAGCTGTGTAGAAGCTAGAAGTGGAAGTCAATTGTCAGCCTTTGTTCACTTTGCTGTAACTCTACACTCTTTGTGCTGTCAGCAATCCAATTGCCTTATCAATAAAAGCAAAATACTGTGGATGCTGGAAATCTGAAACAAAAACAAAAAATGCTGGATAGACTCAGCCGGCCTGACAGCATCTGTGGAGAGAGAAACAGAGTTGATGTTTCAAGTCTGTATGACCTTTCTTCAGAGCTTTGGAGGGGAACAAGGGTTGATCGAGTCGGTTGCCGGCGGTGATCCCTGGAGAGGCTTGGTGGGGTCAGGGTAACAGAAGGCTCCTGGAGAGATCGGAGACCTTGGAGGAAGACTGTTATGGGTGGGGGGAGTTCCTAATTAGGGAGGCTTCTCAGATAGGCACCTAGATCAAGGAGAGTAGGTGTGAAGCTACTCACCTCCTGTATCTTCCTAGTCTTTGCCTTGATGTAGCTGTTGGCTTTCCCAAAGGTTCACAAAGGGACTGGAAAGAGATATAGGCAGGTTAAGTGAGTGGCACTAAGTTTGCAGATAGAATATAATGTGAGAAAATGTGATGTTATTCACTTTTTTAACAAGAATAGAAAAGTGGAATCTTTTTTATTAAAACCTTTAAATGATGATGTTCAGAGAGACTGAGTGGTACTCATAACAGGAACGTAGAAAGTTAGCATGCAGGTTCAACAAGCAATTAAGAGGACAAATGGCATATTAACTTTTATTGTAAAGGGGCTGGAGTACAAGAACGAGAACTCCAGGGCTTTGATGAGACCACACCTAGAATACCATGTTCAGTTTTGGTCTCCAAATCAATATGCTTGCCTTGAAGGCAGCAAGTGAAATTTCACTCGATTAATTCCTGGGTGAGAGCATTGTCCTATGATGAGAGGCTGACTAAACTGAGCTCTTAATCTTAGAAGAACCTTTAATCTTTATCTTAATCTTTAGAAGAACAAGCAGTTACCTAATTGAAACGTATAAGATTCCAAAGGGGTTTGAAAGGATAGTTACTGAGAGATTATTTCCCCTGGTTGGGGAATCTAGAACACGGGGACACAGCCTCAGGATATGTGGATGATCATTTACAACTTAGATGAGGAGAAAATTTCTTCCCTGAGAGTTGAGAATCTTTGGCATTCTCTACCCCAGTGTTGTGAATGCTCCATCATTGACTATGGGCAGCATTTAAGGTGGGCAGCGGAGGGCCCGATCTCTCCACAAAAAACTGGCAGGCCGCTGACTTGAACTCTGGGAGCCCCAATGGAAGAAATTACCTTCCTGGTAGTGGGGACCCTGCTGCTGGGGCTCCTGGCTCCACTGGGGACATTAAATCACGGAACCTACTAATGTGCGCCCTGACATCCTGCTCCTAAGGGAGGCTGAATAATCAGAAACTGGCAGCTCTCCAATGCCAGCAGCACCATCGGGAATGGTGGCCACTGTCATTATTGCACTGGAGCCTATGCAGAGGATCACCGATGGATCCTCTGGAGTCGGTAGTGGGGCAATATGGTGGTCCAAGGGAAGGGGGGTACCCATAGGAAGTGAAGAGGGGGATCAATAATAAGGCCAAAGAAGTGGCTTATAGAGTCATAGAGTTTTACAGCATGGAACGAGACCCTTTGGCCCATCATGTCCATGCCGGTCATCAAGCCCCTATCTACTCTAATCCCATTTTCCAGCACTTGGCCTGTAGCCTTGTATGCTATGGCATTTGAAGTGTTCACCTAAATACTTCTTAAATGTTATGAGTGTTCCCGCCTCTACTACCCTTTCAGGCAGTGAGTTCCAGATACACCCCACCCTCTGGGTGAAAAAATTCCTCAAATCCCCTCTAAACCTCCTGCCCTTACCTTAAATCTATGCCTCCTGGTTACTGATCCCTCCACTAAGTGGAAAAGTTTCTTCCTATCTACCCTATCTATGCCCCTCTTAATTTTGCGCACCTTAATCAGGTCCACCCTCAGCCTTCTCTGCTCTAAGGAAAACAACCCTGGCCTATCTACTCTCTCCATATAGCCCAAGCAACATCCTGGTGAATCTCTTGAAGAAGTTCTGTTCGTCTCTGCGACAAGATTTCCGTATCTCTCTTTTGCCTTGTTCACCTTCATTGCTTTCCATTTCTCTCCTGGTGTTTGACAAGGTGTTTACTAAAACCCGCTTTCACAGCCATATATATCTCCTTTCTCAGTGACTGTCTCCGTCTCCGAATTACCCAATGTGAATTTCAACTGAAATTCCACCCCTCATGTTTCGAACCCACCCAGGATTACAGGTATTTCCGGGACATAAAACGTTTCTCGGACGGCTGTTCCCATCGCATCCTGAGATCCACACTCAGTGCCATGCGCCGCCATATGAACACACTCGACCCCTCCCTCCAGCAGCACCGCTGTACCCTTTTTCAAAGCTGCGCGTGCCCCCAGTTTCATTTTACTCTTCGTCTCATCTGACGCCTCAACAAGAAACTTTTTCTCTTTCTCTCAAGTGCTAAGGAACGCAAGCTCCAACAACTCATTGACACCAACACCCATCTAGGACTCTCCTCCCCTGCCTATCCCTCCGTCCCCGCCCCATCTTCCAATCCCAGCCCCAGCCGTGTATTCACTATATTCCCTGACCTTCCCCTCTCCGATGCTGAACGTTCAGTGCTCAGCAAAGGACTTAGTTTCATAAGCTTACGCCCTTACCTCAATGAATTTCGGGCTCGGCACGATGCTGAACTCTTCTTCCACCGTCTTCGTCTCCGGGCTCACTTCTTTGGGCAGGAGTCCTCTCCCCGTTCAACGGATCCTTTCACCCACCTCCAATATTCTCCCTCCACCTGAACCCCTCCCTCTGGATTCTTACCTTCTCTTGATCTGTTCATTGGGAACTGTGGGCGCGACATTAGACGTCTCAATTTCTCTGCTTCTCTCACCCACTCTAATCTCTCACTCTCTGAACTTACTGCACTCCATTCTCTCAGGTCCAACCCTGACATCGTCATCAAACCCGCTGACAAGGGTGGTGCTGTTGTTGTCTGGCGCACTGACCTCTACCTCGCGGAGGCTGAGCGTCAACTCACAGACACTTCCTCCTACCCCTCCCTGGACCATGACCCCACCACTGAACATCAAGCCATTGTTTCCAGGACTGTCACTGGCCTCATCTCCACAGCTTCCAACCTGATAGTCGCCCAACCTCGGACGGCCCGCTTCTACCTCCTACCCAAAATCCACAAACAGAACTGTCCCGGTAGACCGATCATCTCAGCTTGATCCTGCCCCACAGAGCTCATTTCTCGTTATCTTGACTCCCTTCTCTCTCCCCTTGTCCAGTCCCTTCACACCTACATCCGTGATTCCTCTGACACCTTACGTCACATCAACAATTTCCAGTTCCCTGGCCCCAACCGCTTCCTCTTCACCATGGACGTCCAATCCCTCTACACCTCCATCCCCCACCAGGATGGTCTGTGGGCCCTTAACTTCTTCCTCGAACAGAGGCCCGAACAATCCCCATCCACCACTACTCTCCTCCCTCTGGCTGAACTTGAACTCACACTGAACAATTTCTCCTTCCAGTCCTCTCACTTCCTCCAAATAAAAGGTGTGGCTATGGGTACCCGCATGGGCCCCAACTATGCCTGTCTCTTTATGGGGTATGTGGAACATTCCTTGTTCCAGTCCTACTCTGGCCCCCTTCCACAACTCTTTCTCCGGTACATCGATGATTACTTCGGTGCTGCTTCATGTTCTCGTCGGGACTTGGAAAAAGTTATTAATTTTGCTTCCAATCTCCACCCCTCCATCAGTTTCATGTGGTCCATCTCTGACAATTCCCTTCCCTTCCTTGACCTCGCTGTCTCAATCTCTGGTGATAGACTGTCCACCAATATCCATTACAAGCCTACCGACTCCCACAGCTACCTTGACTACAGCTCCTCACACGCTGCTTCCTGTAAGGACTCCATCCCATTCTCTCAGTTCCTTCGCCTCCGTCGCATTTGTTCCGATGATACTACCTTCAAAAGCAGTTCCTCTGACATGTCCTCCTTCTTCCTTAACCGAGGTTTTCCACCCACGGTCGTTGACTGGGCCCTGAACCGTGTCCGGCCCATCTCCTGCGCATCCGCCCTCACGCCTTCTCCTCCCTCCCAGAAACATGATAGGGTTCCCCTTGTCCTCACTTATCACCCCACCAGCCTCCGCATTCAAAGGATCATCCTCCGCCATTTCCGCCAACTCCAGCATGATGCCACTACCAAATACATCTTCCCTTCACCCCCCCCGTTGGCATTCCATCTGGGACACCCTGGTCCACTCGTCCATCACCCCCTACTCCTCAACCCCCACTTATGGCACCACTCCATGCCCACGCGAAAGATGTAACACCTGCCCCTTCACTTCCTCTCTCCTCATCGTCCAAGGGCCCAAACACTCCTTTCAAGTGAAGCAACATTTCACTTGCATTTCCCCCAACTTAGTCTACTGCATTCGTTGCTCCCAATGCGGTCTCCTCTACATTGGAGAGACCAAACGTAAACTGGGCGACCGCTTTGCAGAATACCTGTGGTCTGTCCACAAGAATGACCCAAACCTCCCTGTCGCTTGCCATTTCAACACTGCACCCTGCTCTCTTGCCCACATGATTGTCCTTGGCTTGCTGCATTGTTCCAGTGAAGCCCAATGCAAACTGGAGGAACAACACCTCATCTTCCAACTAGGCACTTTACAGCCTTCCGGACTGAATACCGAATTCAACAACTTTAGGTCTTGAGCTCCGTCCTCCATCCCCACCCCCTTTCTGTTTCTTCCCCCTTCCTTTTTTTTTCCAATAAATTATATAGATTTTCTTTTTCCCACCTATTTCCATTATTTTTAAATATTTTTAAATCTTTTATGCTCCCCCCACCCCTACTAGAGCTATACCTTGAGTGCCCTACCATCCATTCTTAATTAGCACATTCGTTTAGATATATATCACCAACTTCAACACCTATGTGTTCTTTTGTTCTGTTGTCTGTGACATCTTTTGATGATCTACTTCTATCACTGCTTGCTTGTCCCTACAACCACAACACCCCCTCCACTTCTCTCCCCCTACCCAACCCACACACACCCCCACCTCCCCCCCCACACACACACACACACACACCTTAAACCAGCTTATATTTCACCCCTTCCTTGGATTCACCTAGTTCTGTCGAAGGGTCATGAGGACTCAAAACGTCAACTCTTTTCTTCTCCGCCGAAGCTGCCAGACCTGCTGAGTTTTTCCAGGTAATTCTGTTTTTGTTTTGGATTTCCAGCATCCGCAGTTTTTTGTTTTTATCTCTTCTGCACCCTCTCTAGTGCAATCACATCCTTCCTGCAATGTGGCAACCAAAACTGCACACATTACTCCAGCTGTGGCTTAACTAGCATTTTATACTGCTCCATCATAACCTCCCTGCTCTTGTATTCAATGCCTCGACTAATAAAGGCAAGTACCCCATATGCCTTCAGAATCTCCTGTCCTGCTACCTTCAAGGATCTATGGACATGCACACAAAGGTCCCTCTGATCCTCTGTACTTCCTGTGGTCCTACCATTCATTGTGTACTCCCTTGCCTTGTTAGTCCTCCCAAAATGTATAACCTCACACTTTTCCGGATTAAATTCCTTTTGCCACTGATCTGCTCATCTGACCAGCCCATCTATATCGTCCTGCCTCCCCTTTCAAATGCCAGGTCCCTTGATTAGGCCCCGTGTCCCTGAGAATGAGGGGCACCCACCCCCAAGAAGGCCAGCGGCAAACCCATCAAGGTCTGTGGTGCAGCCTTCCCAGGTGGCAGGTCCGCTGCCCGACTGTGGTAGAATTCTAACGGCAATGGAATGAAGCCCTCAAGGGTCTTTGAGCCTTCCTGCCATGGATTTAATCAGATGGAGGCATGAAAGGCTGCAGGATCTCCATCTTGCATCCTCCCACCCGATAACATGAAACTGCCCCGCCTCTGAACTCGCCTCTGGGGGAAGGGAAGGGGAGAGGGGCATTAAATTCCACCCTCTGTTTTCAGGTTGAAGTAGGACTTCATCTCAAGGAAAGGAGTGTGGGCAGGATTGGAGTTCAACCAGAAGATCAGCCACGATCGTATTGAATTGCAGAGAAGGCTGGTCTACTCCTGTTCCTATCTTCTGTGAACTTGAGGAAGTCTTCTACATTAAAGGTGGGCGGAAATTGCTGCTTCCAACAGCATCGAGAATTATGGAGGGTGGAGGCACTAAATTTGGCATGAATAAAAATATCAGTTTCCCGCCAGTGGAAAAATAGTTTGGAATTTTGTTCTCCCGACTTTCAAGGTGGGTGGAAGACAGGTCAAGTTTCCCACTGAGAAATGTCGGGAGCTAAATTTGCATTCATTTGAATCTACAAATGCCCATTGAAAGGCCAAACTGCAGGAGTTATGTCCCTTTCCAAATTAAGTGCCCCACTGGCGGATAATTAGAACGGCCTGTTTCCTGACTGTATATAAATGGTGCCAACCTGGCAAGCTTCACTTCATTTATGACTTGGATGTCAATAGATGCTGCTTTCCCCTTTCTTTAATAACGTAACTGCTATGTGTCAGGTGCCTATAGCACAAACTGCACCAAGGCTGGGCGGGGGTTGCATGGCCAGCAGGCAGGAGTGAGACAGAGGCAGGGCTAGTGGGCCAAAGAACAGAGGGGAAGTGTGAGATAGATGCAGGACTCGGTGTGGGTGGGTGGGGTGGGTGGTGGAAGACGACGAGAGGGGAGGGTGAGACAGAGACATGATGGGGAGGGAAGATGAGAAGGAAAGATGAGATGGAGGCAGGACTGTGGGGGGAAAAAAGAGAAGGAAGGGGAATGTGGAGGCAGGACTAGGGGTGGGAAATGAACAGAAGGGAAGAATGAATGACTGCCTGGTGCTAAAAGTTTAAAGAATGTGAAAGGGAATGTACAGAGGTTGACCTGGGGCTGAGGCCCTGCTGTCAGGGGCATATTTTAGATGCTGTCCTGGCCTGCACAGGCCATTTTAGAGTGGTCTGCTTGGCACACATGTCTTGATCCCCAGTGATGGGTGGGGGAAGACCTCTGGGTGGTAATGGTTATGCATATAACAGTGTGTAGGGTGTGGTCTGTTAACTAAGGCATTTGGTCCTGGGGATTAGAGTCATGTTATTGGGAGACAGAGTAATGTTCAGGGGAGGCATTTGGATCCTCTATGTCAGTAGCTGAAAAGTCATGGGGGGTATTGGATGGTCTCATGATGGGGTAGGGGGAGGTCTTTTAAAGTAAGGGTGCATGTGGCCTTGAGAAGGGGAGGAGTCAGATTGATAAAGTGCATGGGGACATCAACATTGAAGGGATCGGGGTGAAGAACAGGAATATCAACATGTACAATGATCCCATCAGGATAAGAGGGGGAGGCTGGATAGTTACAGGAGGAATGGAAGTTAGGAGGTGATGACTATAGGGGAGGGTGGGAGGAGCGGATAATAGGGTTAGGTTGGAAGCCTGCTGCACTCATGAATCTAGGAAGCACCATGTTTGCCCTCAGTGATCAATGACACAGTTGGAAAAACAAGCTTGAGAAAAACAATATGGGAGGGGTCTCAAGGTATGTAGGAGGAGTTTAGCACAACTATTTCGGGCCGATTGAAGGGGCACTCTATTACCATGGAGAGCAAGGCTCAGCTGAGTTTTGAACTCAAGGGTTTAATGCACAATGAATGAGCTTTGCTCCTTTACTAATGGTGCACTTTCAGGCAAGAATCCATTAAGTTTTGGTGCTTCAGTGCAGTTGGTCTTAATGACAATCTGATCCTCACAGACTCATGTGAGAAGAGAAGGAGGATCAAACAATCAAGGGCCATGGTTGCTGCACAGAAGCTAAATGGACCCTACAAACCTCAACGTTCCTAGTGTGCTGGTCATGGCATAGGAGGCACCGTGCTTACAGTCATGACGTAAGTACAAGGATGGGGTATTGTCTAGACTACTGGAGACAAGCTGACAATAGCCTGACTAAGGTTATAGCAAATGGGTCTATTAAGCCTATTGAAGACCCTAGTTGTGAATGCGCAATCATGTCTGAAGGGGATGCTCAGCCACCTGTGGACCTCCAGGATGTTATTAGGTTGTAGAGGGTGGCCTGGGGATGCCATGTCTCGACTGAGGGTAGGTCAAGGGCTTGAGACAGGATTCCTGCCTTGTATATGGAAGAAGACCATTCAAGGGGAAATAGCAATGATTGCTCAATTGTATTCGTTCACAGATACAAGGAGAAATGGAGAATACAGGCTGCAGGCAGCACTGCCTGGTTGAGAGCTATGATTAGAATGAGGAGACGAAGGGCCTGCTGCTAATTGGCACAGCTCTTGGAAGACCATTGGCCTGATCAGCAGGAGGCAGCAGGGCCCCAGGAAGTCCCAGATACAGACAAGGAGGGGTAAAATCCATGAAGATGTTTGGCGCAACAAAAAGCCTATGGAAGATGCAGCTCATACAAGAAGATGGGTGAATGACAGTGTCGCAGGCACCTTCACTTGTCTAGGGATCTGGTAGCTAATTTTTGTCACCTTCTCCATGACCATGAGGAACTCGTAGCACAAGGGCTTGAGGGAAACCCACGCCAGTTGCTTTGCACGTAACCAACCGTACTGAACATTTTTGCACGTTGGCCCTTCCAGGGTTCCACTGGGGACCTTTGCGGAATCTCATAGTTGACGATACACAAATGCATAATGGAGGTGACAGTTGCCCTTTTCAGTAAGCTCACCATTGTGCCCAGTTCTGCATGAATCATACAAGCCAGGCTCCCAGAGCTGTTGGGTTCACTGCAATCTCAGTTTTTCTGCAAGAGCAGGACACCATTGACTGCACACACAAAGCTCCCTGGCAGCAGCCTGCAAGACTCAAAGAGGAAAGAATTTCACTCTCTCAATGTCCAGCTAATTTGTGATCACAGAAAGCAGGTCCTGCATGTTTGTGAGAGGTACCCAGGATGCTCTCAAAAGCCTTACATCTTGACTCACTCGCAATTCCCATAGATTTTTGAGGGACATCAGTGCTCAGATGGTTGGCACCTTGTTGACAAAGGATATCCACAGAAGACATGGCTAATGACAGCTGTTCATCATCCACAGAGTGCATTTGAGGAGAGATACAATGCAGCACTTTCTGCCACGAGGTCCTTAAAAGAGCCTCCTGAAGATGAATTTCAATATTTGGACTGGCCAGGTGGGGCTGTCCAATACTCACAACAAAGAGTGTCCTGCATCATCATTGTTTGCTTTGCTCTGTATAAACTTGTGCTCCATAGGTGGGGATGTGTTGCCTGAGGGAGAAATTGAGGAACTAGTTGTCTCCTGAGAAGAGAAGGATGTTAAAGAGCAAAGAGGGCAAAGATTCAGATGAGCCACATGAGGATGCCATTGCATGGGCACAATGCTGCAGACATGCCTGTGACAACCTTATAGCTACAAGATTCCAGGAGAATTAGGGTGAATATAAATTACCACCATTGAATTTTCCTTCACCCATCAAAGCATGGGATGCACCAAAACCTTCATTCGCAGCTTGAACATCTCAGGAAAGATCAGAAATCTCACAATGATCACAGAAATGGTTACCTTATTCACTAACGATGGAGTCAGCCTTGGACAGCATAGTAGCCTTGACAACATGTGGCCACTGTGGAATGTAGCAAACATCCTTAAGCAAATCCACACAGAATAGAGTGTCATCAAGCAGCTGAAAAGCCAATTCACACATGGATGCACTCATGTCAATTTGACACCATCTTAGTAAGACACACAACATTCTTCAATGTTTTGCGCTTGGACGTCTCAAGAAGGAGCAGCATCAGGAGAACTCCACTTCTCCCACTGCCAGCTCTCATCACCACGTAATGCTGAGGCATCATCTTGCTGCTAGTCCCCAATCGCCCTTCGCACATCAGGACGCAGTGACCTTTAACATTACATCATGCACCCAAAGCTGCAAGGTTTGTCTGCAATGTCCTTACAGAAAGTGCCTCACCAGGACAATGGTTTGATGAGTACCACTCAGGACCCTGCATTCATCGAAAGTCTGACAAGTTTCTGCCCTGGATGAACTTTGCATTGGGGTGAAAAGTGGTCCAGTTGGTATTGGCACAGCAGTCAATGACAACTTCTACTTTTCATAGACCCTGCTGAGGACTTAGGAAGTTTACAAAAGCATCTCTTTCAGAGTATGACAGTCCTCAACATTGTCCAGCTCACAAAGGCCCTTATGCCCTTGTTCAATGAGTGAACTGTCATGCAATGAATTCCATATTGAGTTGCGTGCTGTGTCTTTGCACAAGGATCATGTAAAGCACCTCTAAGCAGCCATCCAGGAGAAATGTAAGATCCTCACAGGCAAGGAGACGGCTTCATCAAGATGAGCACATGCCTCTGATGCCACTCGCTTTAAACCCATTTGTAGATATTTGTAATATTCCCGATTGATCCTTCAGTGTCATGCATGGGGAGAGTGAGAACTAAGAATGGAATGACATTCAGCCTTAAACGTGAAGATGATCTGCAGAGAGGCATGGAAACCTATGGGATTCGAAGCTTGATATTACTTTTTGCATTAACTCAGGTTCATAAATTAAACACCATTGCAAACCACACATTGGAGAAACTGTTGTAACATTAGTTGCAACGAATGCTTGTGCCATCCACAAAGAACCAACATCAGTGCAACAGCAGCAGGATAATCACTAACCTTTATGAGTACAACTCTGGAGTTCAAATAATGTCTGCCTGAGATTTAAGGCTGACAGATGTATTGGCCAGTCATCAGTGTTATAGATGATGTGCCTTTCCTGGTGTTGCAGATGTGGAAGTAAAGGCTACTCACTGCGGTGAGATTCTGTGAGAGTTAAGATAACTGAAGATCCAGATGGGAGTTCATTGGCGGGGGGGATACATTTTGGCCCCTTAAATGAATGCGGGACGTTGAACCACATTGATTATCAATTGAATCCATGAGACTTGGAGAAGGATTAATGCAATACATATTTACAGAAATGAAAAGTCAAAACAATGAGTGATCACCCATACCACCAGTGTGCATTCAAAACTTCTTAATTTTTCCTATCCTACCGCTACATCTAGGTGCAGCCCTGACACCTGCAGTAGAGGTGGAGGCATCCTGCTGACTGCTATGCCCTGTTTCTGAGATGACTTTGGCAGGTGTCCTCTTAAGGGCCCTGGTCTTCGAAAGTTGTCCTGATCTAGTACAGGTGCACCCTCCTTGGCCTGACCTGCTGGAGTTGATGGGGTCACCGGCAGAGGGGAGTTGGAGAGACAGGGCACCCTTGGAGTGTTCTGGGTGGATTTTCCCAGGGTGCCTGGCTGGTGCTCCTCCTCCCTTTGGGTGCTCCGATGGCCTCTCCTTGACTCCTTGAGGAGAAAGGACGCCTAGATGGAGGTGGAGGTGCACAGTCCCCTTCTCACTTAGCCATGACTGCAATGCACCTATGGTTAGAGAAACTGCTGGATCTGGGTCACCAAGGCAGACACTGCCCTTCCAATGGAGGCTTCGATGTGCCCATAAGCTGGAATCATGTCATCAGACAGAACATGGACGGACTCCTCCATCGTTCCAGTCTGCTGACACCTTCTTACAATTCTCGACCGATGTTCCCCTGCCTGTCCTTGCATCTCCAACATGTCTGTTAGGGCCGATTCCAGAGGCTCGGCATCAGACTCGGTCTCAGCAGAGGCCTGGTCTCTAGTAGTCCTCTGAGTGTCTGAAACCTCGGCTGTCACAGCCTCCGCCAGCTGAAGACCCGTGTCGGTGAGGTGCTCAGCAGATTGAGAACCCAAATCTACTCTAGAACTAAGTGTCACCGAGGTGCGTGTATCTGCGGTGGTGGAGGGTGCAGGTGAATGTAATGGCAGTTTGTCATCTGACACTGCGTCTGCTTCCTCCTCAGATGTGGTCTGGGGGCTGGAGCTGCCTTCTTCGAGGAAGTGCTCTCCCTTTTCTTGCTGGTACCTGGAATAGCACAAAGAGAAAGTTAGTAATTGACGAGACAAGCTGATACATTAAAGATCACTCACAGTCATTGGCCGCAAGTTGTTAATGTGTACTGAACACACCCTCACTGGCTTGTTGGGGGAGGCAGTCTCACCTTCCACGCAGGACCGAACTGCATCCTCATCAGCCAGCTCTGTGGCCTGTTTCTCAAACCTTGACGGGGTCCGCAACTCTGGGGTTCTCCTGCTGGTCATGGCTGTCTCCTTTTTGTTACGTGAGATCTTGTCCTGCATAAAGGCAGATGGATTGAATGTGAGCACTACGAGGCATGCACGCCTATTGTGTCTGCTGAGCCCACCCCTGTAAGGCATTACAACACTGTTAGTGCAGGAATTTGCATGAGATGATGAGCTTAAAGTGGGTGTAACACATTCAGTGCTGAAGTCCCATCTGCTTGTCGTGTGTGACATCCTAGAGGACTCTCACGCTTAGACTGCCTGATGCCCTAATGAGATTGAGAGTTTGTAGTGAGTAGAAATTTCACTCACCCCAGCAGAGCAGAACAGATCATTCATGTGTTTGCAGCACCTCAGGGTGGTCCTTTTCTGTGTGCCACAGGTCCTAACCTCCCCAGCAACCTCCTCCAAGGCTGATGTGGTCGGGTGGGAGGACCTCCTGCTCCCATCGCTTGGAAAGAGGACTTCTCACCTTTCCTGGCGGGGAGTCCTGGAGGAGAATCCCCAGGGAGACTTTGCTGAGCCATGGTGCAGAGGGTTTGCTTCTCTTCAGGGCCATTGCTTTCCTCTCCACAACAGCACCTGGCTTGCAGTGAGTGAATGGCTGTCCAGGTGCCATTTAAGAATTGCGCCAGGGCCTTCACCCCCATGAGGTAACGGTGGAGGATGGAAATCCCTGCCCACCCTGCCACAAGATTAGCCAAACTCCTCCCTGATGCATCATTAATGAGCTAAAAAGCATAAGATTGGGTGTGTTCAGCTGTCCTGCCGCCCAGAAGGGTTGATGCTGACTTTCCTGCCCACCACTGGACTTAATCTCCAGAATGGAAACTTCTGCCCGTTATTGTTGAATGATCTTTTCAACTCATAAAGTACGGTATGCATATAAAGTAGGAGGGGTTGGATACCGTTATGGTCAGTCATTCTCAATAGACTTATAATCTGCTGTTTCTCGTAATGAAGTTGACACACCATTTCCTTATCCATTGTAAAAACTATTTGTATCTGCATCAGTAATTTAGTGAGAGATGGCATGACAGATGGAGAGTTGGTTGTTCTTTCGAGGTAATATCACCAGCAGCGGTGTGGGATGTTACTTTTGAAAGAAGGAACTTGCACTTTTACTGAGCAGAGTGGGAATCCCACATAATGGCCAGAATTTTCCCGTCGGCGATTTGGGGGCGGGGCCCGTTCGCCGACGGAGAATGACGCAGGATGACATCGGGAGGAACCCCCGACGTCATCCCGCCTCATTTAAATATTGAAACAGGTGGGCGGACAGCAAAATCAGCTGTCCACCCGCCGATATGTCAGTGGCCAATTGAGGCCATTGACAGGATAATTAACCCAATTAAAGGCCCTGCCTGTCCAACCTTAAGGCTGGCGGGCAGTAAAAAAACATGAAACCTCATCCACTGGCAGGATGAGGTTCTATACCCTTTTTAAAAATCTTTATTAAACTTTATGTCATATTTATTAACATGTCCCATCTCGTGTGACATTGTCACGTGAGGGGGACATATTAATAATTTTTGTTTTTATTTTTGAGGTTTTTTAAACTGTCACCAATCTCCTTGAGACAGCACTTAGTCTCAGGGAGCAGTGCGCTCTTTCGTGCACATGCGTGAAAGAGCGCATTCTGATAGTTGGGGAATCCCCCCCTGCCCGACAGGAAGTGCATTGCGCTTCCCGCCGGACATCACGCTGGGCGGGCCAATTAAGGCGGGGGTGGGGCCCGCCCGCCCATCGAGGGCTAGATTCTGCCCAATGTTGGCAACATTGTGGCCACAGGATCTTTTGCATCTACCTTAGAGGGCAGACATCTGAATGACAGCACTTCAGACAATACAGCACTCCTCTGTTACCACGCTGGAGTGTTAAGCCTAGATTTGGGGCTCAAGTGCCTGGACTAGGATTTGAACCCACACTCATCTGACGGAAAGAGAAAGAGTGGGATTATCTGGCTGTGGTGGGCTCCACCATGACGGGGCTGGAAAATCCCAGCCTAAGATACTGGCATTGAGCCATGACTGACATAGGCCTGAATTATTCAGTCGGCGTGCAGGGGCGGGCCCAACACGTAAATTGATGCGCGATGACATCGGGCGTGCATCCCAACGTCATCACGGTATCTCGCGACGTTTCATTCGGCGGACGCGCGGCGGAGTCGGCTGTGCACCCGCCGATAAGTGATGGGCCTATTAAGGCCATTAACTAATTAACAAATGTAATTCTTTATGCTGCCTGTCCAACCTTAAGGTTGGCGGACAGGCGAAAAGGCCAAGTGGACTTCACGATTTTGAGGAAACCTCAACCACAAGCAAGATGAGGTTTCCTAAAGCTTTTATTAAAAAAATAAAAAAATTTCCCTGAAATATAAAAACATGCCCCATCTTTTGTGATACAGTCGCATGAGGGGACACGTTTAATTAAATTTTTAATCCTTTTATTTATTTTTTTTAACAATCGCTTCAATCTCCCTGAGGCAGCTCCATGCCTGAGGGAGACTGAAGTGCTCTTTCGTGCCTAGGCACAAAGGAGCGCTGGCCCTGACTTTCCCTCCTCCCCCTCCCGCACAGGTAGCGCTGAGCGCTACTGCCTTAATTAGCCCGCCCGTGTAAAATGGCGGCGTGGTTCCGATCGCAGGCAGAGGTCAGCTCCGCGACTGCCCTAGCCCGCTCCCACCGAGCCCGCCCGCCAGCTGAAAGATTCGGGCCATAAAGTTTGGTTTTTTGCAACGCTTCTTACTTCTGCTATTTATATGTGAATTATTCTCTATGGGCATGATTTTTTAAACTTATGAATTATTATTCCACCCAGAATTAAACTATTATTTATGTCCTGTGCTTCTCAGTTGCTGCAGTGTGAGACATGTGTCTTCTTTCTATCCATATATTACTTTCAAGTATTGCATGCAGATTGTAATTAATCTCAGAATATTAGAACTCAGGGAATAATAATAATATATTAAACTGAATTCAGTTTAATTAGATTTCATTTTGTAGAGGAACAAATTTTTCTATATCAGACAGTAATAAAATGTCACCTATAAAATGTTGTACTCGCAGGCAGTGCCTGCCCACTTGCAATTATCTTTGTTTTTCTACAGTTAGCATCCTGGAGCATAAAGGGAATCAGAACTTGGCATTCCAGTCGATTTGCACTCTTACCTTAAATGTGAGGAGATTTTGCAAAGAAATTCAGTCATGTTAAATTGCACAAAATCACAAAATCTTTAGATAAGCAACCTTTAAATTGACACTCTGGTTGAAATTATTTGGCATGATTCACCAGGACCAGTATAAGGTAGATGGCCTATTGGAAAATAATTTTCAAATAAATCACCCACAGTATCCAAGGTTCCGTCGAAAGAGGTTTCAGAAAAATGTTGTACAATTCTGTGCTCAGCCTCCAATTACTAACTTATAACTACAATACATACAATATTTCAGTGAGCTTGCACATGAGCAGGGGAGCGATCTCATCTTGAGTGAGACACAGCCAGAGTGATTGTGGGTATTGGCAATTTGATGCACAGTGTGAATTCGGTACAGAGGGGAAGATGTGCTCTTTGCATTTTTTCTTTGCTATCCAACTTCTTAAATCTTCAGAGAATGGTCTTGCCCTGCTGCAGCAGGAGAGGCTACAAGGGAGAGAAATGACTAGTAAGTAGTCGGTAAAGTCGGGTAAGTATTTACTATTTTTACCGCTTATAGTTTAAAGTATTTTTTGTGGTTTATAGTTTATATATTCTGTAGTAATGAGGATCAGGAAAGAAGGGCCCTAGAGTAATTGATTTAAAAGGTTTAATTTAAAGGGATAAGTCATGGTGTGCTCCTCATGCTCCATGTGGGAAGCCGGGAACATTTCCAATACCCGGGACCAGCATGTGTGCAGGAAGTGTGTTCAGCTGCAGCTCCTGGAAGCTCGGGTTGAGCTGGGATGGCGGCTGGGGGCACTGTGAAGCATCCGCAAGTCTGAGAGCATCGTGGATAGCACTTTTAGAGAGGTGGTCACACCACAGGTGAAGGGACTCGAGGAAGGAAGGGAATGGGTGACCACCAGGCAGTTCAAGAGAAACAGGCAAGTAGTTCTGGAGTCCCCTGGGGTCCTGCTCGCAAATCGATATTCCATTTTGGAGGCTGATGAGGGTGCTGGTTCCTCCAGGGAGTGCAGACAGAGCCAAGCTTCTGGCACCACAAGCAGCGTGTATGTGGTAGAGGAGGAAGAGAGGAAGAGCAATATTAATAGGGGATTCTATAGTTAGGGGAACAGATAGGTGCTACTGTGGCCATCAATGTGACTCCAAGATGATGTGTTGCCTCCCTGGTGCCAGGGTCCGGGATGTCACTGAACGGCTGCAGAGCATCCTGAAGGGGGAGAGTGATAAGGCAGAAGTCATGGTACATGCTGGTACCAATGACATAGGTAGAAAGAGGGATGAGGTCTTGCATCAAGAATTCAGGAAGTTAGGCAGTAGACTGAAAAGTAGGAGCTCTTGGGTTGTAACCTCTGGATTACTCCCAGTTCCACGTGCTAGCAAGCACAGAAATAGGAGAATAGTGCAGATGAATACGTGGTTTAAGAGTTGGTGCAGGAGAGAGGCTTTTAGATTCTTGGATCACTGGGACTGTTTCTGGGGAAGGTGGGACCTGTACAAGTGGGACGGTCTACATCTGAACCAGAGCAGGACTAATATCCTTGTGGGGGGGGTTTCTAGTACTGTTGGGAGGAGTTTAAACTAATTCAGCAGGGGAAGGGATATAGAATGTTAGCAGAATAGGGACACATCATAATACAGTAAAACAATCAAGTCAGAGGGAATACAGTTGCATTAAGTTTCAAGGGAGGAATGCTAGGCTGGGTGGCCTCTACTTTAACACCAGGAGTATTACAGGTAAAATGGATGAGTTAAGGGTGAGGATTGACACGTAGAATTATGATATAGTAGCTATCACAGAGACGCGGTTGAGGGAGGAGCAGGATTGGCAGCTCAACGTTCCAGGATATAGAATCTACCAGCGAGACAGGGGAGGGGACTAAAGAGGAGGAGGCATTGTATTATTAGTTAAGTAGTCAGTTACTGAGTAAGGAGAGATGATATCTAGGAGGGGCCATCGAATGAAGCTTTGTGGGTAGAGCTTAGGAATAAAAAAGGGACAGCCACATTGTTAGGTGTTTATTATAGACCCCCAGATAGTCAGCAGGAAATTGAGGAGCAAACATGTGCACATTTCACAGAGGTGTGTAAAAACAGTAACAATGGGGTAATTTTGTTAGGTGATTTCAACTTTCCCAACATTAATTGGGATAGACATAGTGTTAACGGCTCGGATGGAGTGAAATTTCTTGAAATGTGTACAGGAGAACTTTTTAGATCAATATGTAGAGGGTCCAACAAGGGATGGTGTTGGACCTAATTCTGGGGAATGAAGCTGGACAGGTGGCTGAGGTAGTGGTGGTGAAGCATTTTAGTGATAGTGACCACAACATGGTACAATTTAAGCTTGTTATGGACAAAGAGATAGACAAGTTGCAGAAAAATGTTTTGGATTGGGGGAGAGCAGATTTCAGTAAAATAAGGCAGGATCTGGCCAAGATAGACTGGGAACAGCTACTCGTGGGGAAATCTACAGAAGAGCAGTGGGGGGGTATTCAAAAAGGAAATGGGGAGGGTACAGGCACAATATGTTCCCTCTAGGATGATAGGAAGGAGTAACAAGTTCAGAGAATGATGGATGATCAGAGATATTCAGGATACGATGAGAAGGAAAGGAAAGGCTTTTTGCAGGTACAAGGGGAGCAAATCAGCAAAGGCATTAGTGGAATACAGAAAGTGCACGGTGGAGCTTAAGAAAGCAATTAGGAGAGCAAAGAGAGGATATGAGAAAGCTCTGGCTGGTAAAATTAGGGAAAATCCCAAGATATTCTATAAGTATATCAATGGGAAGAGGATAACCAGGGAAAGAGTAGGGCCCATAAGGGACCAAGGGGGCAATCTATGGGTGGAGCCAGAGGACATGGGTAGAGTTTGAATGAATATTTCTCATCTGTCTTCACCCAAGAGAATGAGGATGAAGGTATGGAACTTGGGGAGAGAGACTGTGAAGTTCTTGAGCAAATTGATATAGGGAGTGCCAAGGTATTGGCAGGCTTAAAAGTGGACAAATGTCCAGGTCTGGATGATTTGAGTCCCAGGCTGCTGAGGGAGGCAAGGGAGGAGATTGCAGGGGCTCTGACCCAAATTTTTAATTCCTGTCTGGCCACAGGGGAGGTGCCAGAGGACTGGAGAACAGTGGTTCCGCTATTTAAGAAGGGTTGTAGAGATAAGCCAGGGAACTACAGACCAGTGAGTCTCACTTCAGTGGTAGGGAAACTATTGGAGAAAATTCAGAAGGAGAGAATCTATCTCCACTTGGAGAGCCAGGGTTTGATCAGAGATAGTCAGCATGGCTTTTTCAGAGGGAGATTATGCCTAACAAATTTGATTGAATTTTTTGAGGAGATGACCAGGTGTGTAGAGGAGGGTAGTGTAGTTGATGTAGTTTATATGGATTTCAGCAAAGCCTTTGACAAGGTCCCACATGGGAGACTTATAAAGAAGGGAAATGCACATGGGATACAAGGTAATTTGATAAGGTAGATTCAAAATTGGCTTAGTTGTAGGAGACAGAGGGTGATGACAGAAGGCTGCTTTAGTGATTGGAAGCCAGTGTCCAGTGGCGTACCACAGGGATCTGTGTTGGCTCCCCTATTATTTGTCATTTATATAAACGACATAGATGACTATGTGCGAGGTAGAATTAGTAAGTTTGCGGATGACACTAAGATTGGCCAGGTAGTTAACAGTGAGGTTGAGTGTCTTGGGCTACAGGAAGATATAGAAGGCATGGTCAAATGGGCAGATAAGTGGCAGATGGAATTTAACCCTGAAAAGTGTGAGGTGATACACTTTGGAAGGAGCATTTTGGCAAGGAAGTATTCAATGAACGGCATAACTTTAGGAAGTTCTGAGGAACAAAGGGACCTTGGTGTCTGTGTCCATAGATCTCTGAACGTGGAGGGGCATGTTAGTGGGCTCAGACTATGAGGGGCATGGACCGGGTGGATAGGGAGCAGCTGTTCCCCTTAGTTGAAGGGTCCGTCATGAGGGTACACAAGTTCAAGGTGAGGAGCAGGAGGTTTAGGGTGGGATGTGAGGAAAATCTTTTTTACCCAGAGGGTGGTGACGGTCTGGAATGCACTGCCTGGGAGGGTGGTGGAGGCGGGTTGTCTCACATCCTTTTAAAAGTTCCTGGATGACCACTTGGCACGTCATAACATTAAAGGCTATGGGCCAAGTGCTGGTAAATGGGATTAGGTAGGTAGGCCAGGTGTTTCTCAGGTGTCGGTGCAGACTCGATGGACAGCCAAAGGGCCTCTTCTGCACTGTGATTCTGTGAATACAATGCAGCACCCTCTTCTCTTGCAGCATAAATTGTTGTTCCCTTTGATATTTGGTATTCTTGTGATTCTGTTCTGATAAGTACAAGATGAAAAGCTTCAACAGCATGTCGCTTTTTCCAACAATTCATATCTTACAGCACAGTAATGAATCTGTTTATTTCCATGATAAGTTGAATGATAATGCTGTTTTGTAAGGATAGGAGTATTATAGTATGTTATATATAATGTATTATTCTGCAGGTGATGTAGTTACTTTCAAGCCTACAATGGTTAAGTGCCTTGGGATGTTTTACTACCTTAAATATACTTTAATTGCTCTTCCAGTTGCAGGAATGACCCTGGCTTTCTTTTCCATTTAAGTTTGATTGGGAATATCAGTCAGAGGTTACATATATCCGCCTTCCCAATTTGCCAGGGCACTGTACAGATGCAGCATAACCAAACTCTGAAGAGTCACACAGACTCAAAATGTTAACTCTGTTCCAATCTCCACAGATACTGCCTAACCTGCTGGGTTTTCCCAGCATTTTCTGTTTTTATTTCAGATTTCCAGCATCTGCAGTAATTTGTTTTTATTATGCAACACAACCAAACTAGTCCAACCCTCAAAGTACCCATTGGTAGGCCTTTGGTAGGTCATTGCAGAGTTTGGTTGTATCCACCCTGTGACAGGTCTTTGTACTTGAAAACAGAATTGGAGAAATATTGGAGTAAGGGAGGTGACGGCAAGGAGCATCGGTGCAACTACAGCCTGGTAGGCTTGAAGCTGTGGGTTGAGTCTTCGGTCTTTGGTTGCTTTTGGAGAACAGAAGCCTGTTTTACAGCTGGCCTGAATTTCCTTCCCATTAATCCCTGCTGAAGTTGAATTTCACCCAAAAGGGTGGGGCTGTGGTGGCAAATGGGAAAAGGGTGAGCAAATTCTTGAGTTTAAAATTCTAATGCTTGTTTTCAAATCCTCCACGGCCTTGCCCTTCCCTATCTCTGTAATCTCCTCCATTCTCACAACCCTCTGAGCTATCTGTGCTCCTCTAATTCTGGTCCCTTGTGCATTCCCAATCATAATTGCTCCACCATTGGTGATCATGCCCCTAGTTGTCTCGGCCCCAAGTTGTGGAATTCCTTCCCTACACCTCTCTACCTTTATATAAAAGCAAAAAACTGCAGATGCTGGAAATCCAAAACAAAAACAAAAATACCTGGAAAAACTCAGCAGGTCTGGCAGCATCTGCGGAGAGGAACACAGTTAACGTTTCGAGTCCGCATGACTCTTCAACAGAAATAAGGAAAAATAGAAAAGGGGTGAAATATAAACAGGTTTAAGGGGGGCGTTGGGACAAGAAGAGCTGGATAGTGGGCCAGTGATAGGTAGAGATAACCAAAATATGTCACAGACAAAAGGACAAAGAGGTGTTGAATGTGGTGATATTATCTGAGGAATGTGTAATTAAGAGTAGAAAGCAGGACAAGCAAGGTACAGATAGCCCTAGTAGGGGTGGAGTGGGGTGAAGGAATCAAAAAAAGGCTAAAAGGTAGAGGTAAAACAATGGATGGAAATATATTTAAAAATAATGGAAATAGGTGAGAAAAGAAAAATCTATATAAATTATTAGAAAAAAACAAAAAGGAGGGGGAATATCGGAAAGGGGCTGGGGATGGAGGAGAGAGTTCATGATCTAAAATTGTTGAACTCAATATTCAGCCCGGAAGGCTGTAAAGTGCCTAGTCGTAAGATGAGGTGCTGTTCCTCCAGTTCGTGTTGAGCTTCACTGGAACAATGCAGCAGGCCAAGGACAGACATGAGGGCAAGAGAGCAGGGTGGAGTGTTGAAATGGCAAGTGACAGGGAGGTCTGGGTAATGCTTGCGGACAGATCAAAGGTGTTCTGCAAAGCGGTCACCCAGTCTGCGTTTGGTCTCTCCAATGTAGAGGAAATCGCATTGGGAGTGGTAGATGCAGTAGATTAAGTTGAGGGAAGTGCAAGTGAAATGCTGCTTCACTTGAAATGAGTGTTGGGGCCCTTGGATGGTGAGGAGAGGGTAAGTGAAGGGGCAGGTGTTGCATCTTCTGCAGTTGCATGAGCAGGTGCTGTGGAAGGGGGGTTGAAGTGTAGGGGGTGATTGAGGAGTGAACCAGGGTGTCACGGAGGGAATGATCCCTAAGGAATGCTGCCGGGGGGGTGAAGGTGAAGATGTGTTTGGTGGTGGCATCATGCTGGAATTGGCAGAAATGGCGGAGTATGATCTTTTGAATGTGGAGGCTGGTGGGGTAATATGTGAGGACAAGGGGGACCCTAACATGTTTCTGGGAGGGAGAAGAAGGTGTGAGGGCGGATGCGCGGAAGATGGGACGGGCACAGTTGAGGGCCCTGTCAACCACCGTGGGTGGAAAACCTCGGTTAAGGAAGAAGGAGGACATGTCAGAGTTACTGTTTTTGAAAGTGGCATCATCAGAACAGATGCGACGGAGGCGAAGGAACTGAGACAATTCTTAAAATATTTTTTTTCCCAATAATTTATATAGATTTTTATTTTCCCACCTATTTCCATTATTTTTAAATGTATTTCCATCCATTGTTTTATCTCTACCTTTTAGCCTGTTTCAATTCCTTCACCCCACCCCAATCCCCACTAGGGCTATCTGTACCTTGCTTGTCCTGCTTTCTACCCTTAATTAGCACATTCTTTAGATAATATCACACCTTCAACACCTCTTTGTCCTTTTGTCTGTGACATCTTTTGGTTATCTCCACCTATCACTGGCCCTCTATCCAGCTCTACTTCTCCCACCCTCCCCTTAATCCAGTTTATATTTCACCTCTCTTCTATTTTTACTTAGTTCTGTTGAAGGGTCATTTGGACTCGAAACGTTAACTGTGCTCCTCTCCGCAGATGCTGCCAGACCTGCTGAGTTTTTCCAGGTATTTTTGCTTTTGCATCTGCAGTTTTTTGCTTTTATTTTATTTTTAATTCTTAAAATCTGCCTCTTTGACTGAGGCTTTTAGTCACCTGAACTAATGTCTACTTGTGCCTTGGAGTCATACTTTGTTTTATAATGCTCCTGTGAAGCACCTTGGGATGGTTCATTATGTTAAAGGCACTATATTCATGTAAATTGGTGTTGTAGCCATCAATTTACCTGTGTTTTCTTGAGCTGCACAATATAGTATTACTCATTAAAAATTGTATGTGACTATGAGTGGAGATTAAACAGTAATTAATATAAAAAGAACTTACATAAATAGCTAGACCCCCTGTAGCTTTTATCTTCATTATTTAACAATTGTTTGTCACACCTCTCTGTTGAGCCTTGCTGTCAAGGTTGTTATAAGCTAAATTCATCCAACCAACTTTTAAAAATAGGTCATGTTATCCTTTCATGCTTTGGAGATGCTAAGGGTGTTTTTCAAATTCTAGTTGACCATTCCTAGCTTGAAAATCAGGTGGTCATCAGTTTAAAATTGGGGTCTGGGGGGTCAACATCTTGGCTCCTGCATTAAAGGCCATGGGTGCTCCTGATGCAATATTTAGGCAGACCTATAAATGGGAGAGCAGCACGCTTTGAGCAGGAGAATATTTAAACATAATGAAAATTATGGTCCCATTCTGATTGTGGGACACCTATTGCAAACTTTGTGCATAGTTGGGCAGGGCAATTGTCACATTCGATCTGCTCACCTAACAAGAGGTGAGTGATCTAACCAGAGAGACCAATGGCTCACTATTTATAAAAGATCCAAGATATTTTTTGTGAAGGAATGTTGCATGGTCAGGAGAAGCACTTATGCTCGACCTCCTCCGGGATTATTTCTGCCACTCCTCACAACCGTCAGGCCTGTTGTGCTAGAAGCAAACTAATTTCCCACCCTTCCAAAACTGGCAAACTGCAGTGGAGTAAAAAGTTGGCGCCCACAGATCAAATGCTGAAGCATTCACATTTAAGGCCTGGGTCTCCCAATGTTGGCTTTAGGTTGGGAGGTGCAGCAGTTGCACTGACTTTGTGCCTATTTCAGTGCAAAATCCAAAACCTCCCCTTTTCCAATATTAATGGCGAAGGATGGGGACAAACCCTGTGGAATTTTAGGCCGTAGGCACATTCTGCCCCTTTTTAGCACCACCAGCATTGTAAACTACAATTAATACTTATGACTGGTTATGAAGCACTAAGTTGAAGCAATGCAAATGCATTTCATGTGTTAACTTACTATTAGCATAAACTTAACAGCTGGTTGATCCAAAAAATGGCATCCATGGTGAATGAGCTCATTTGGCTCCAAAAGTGCTTTAAGACCTGTCGATTCAAAAATAGACCTGCATATTTTCCCAGTGGAATTTAAGCTGTCAAAAAAGACAAAGATTCAGCTGCGAGTGAATGCTTTCCTTGCTGCAATGAAAGCTTAATGCTGAATTGAAGACAGTCACTTTCCTAAGTGTCAAAAGGAAGAGTTCGTTGTGCTCTAATTATTTAAAAGAAATTTGAAGATTTATCCACACAATGACGGTACTGTTCAATGTTTGTCAAACACATTCAGCCTTCACATGTGTTCAGAGGAAAATGCAGGGAAAACAAATAAAAGTAAGTACGTTGCACATTTCACAAAAAAAGGGTAGAGTTTCCACAGAGGTTCCCCGGTCTCCCATGAATATCGTGGACATTTCCGAGAAGTGGGGCTGGATTTTTCACTTGGGTTCTGAACCCCGATGATGGGATCAAATGCGGATGCTGATCCTGCTCCTGACACAACTTTTGCACGATTGGCCAATTAATGGCCAAAGGGTGTGCTCACTGTCCAACTAAGGATGGTGGATGGGATTCTGATGCTAGAGAGCTAATGGGAAGCCATTGTAAGTCTATTGCAGGTGTTTAACTTCCAAATCCATGAGTCTGCACTCATTCAGTATTAATTTGTTCTTTTGAGACTTTAACCATTCAGGCAACAGGAGACAATCTTATGTAACTCAGGAAACTCTTATTAAGCAACAAAAGTAATACTTAACAAAGGGCTTGACAGCGACTTTACTGGCTTAATAAGTTTTTGCTTCCCGATTCAGCCCAGAGCGCAAGGCAACACCTGCTGGTCTTCTCTCTCTCTCTCTCTCTCACTCTCTCTTTTCAGTTCTGTGGTCTTCCACTTCCAGCTGGAAAACAGTCTTCAGTTCAGTCTTCAAATTCCAGCACGCACCTGGTAGCTCAAAGTTGGTGCTTTTTAACTCTTTCCGAACCGCAACCCATGTATATGATCAGTGATGTTCCTGAATTCTGATTGGCTCAGGCAGTGCATGATCTATCCCTGATTGGTTTAGGTGGTGCATGTTAGTTTCTGATTGGTTTCTCGAAGGTGATGGTCATCTATTTACGTCATTTCCTGTTGACTCTTGACTGGCCCTCTAATGTATCAATTATTTGTGAGACCATTGCTCTCATTGAAGCTTTTCTGTTATTTCATTTAATTTTATGACTTTCTACTGAGATAATGGGGGCTTTACGGTAGTTTGCAGTGTCTGCTTAATTGAGATAAGGGAGTGTGTGATGTCTAGCTCCAAAAATTAACACTTGGACTCATCATTCCAAACGCCTCATTGAAGTGTATATATCAATATTGTATGTCCTGTAGAACTCTCGTTATGGAAGGTGCCGATCAATATGTTTTGGCTATGGGATGAGCTTTGCTATTATATGTCTTTGTAGTCTCTGCCTGTGCTTGGTACAAGTCAATTAAAAATAGTAAAACAGTACAGAGTGGTGCATAGCCTTACAGAAATTATAAAATTGCAGAAATGATACAAAGTCTATAAAAATACACATAAAATCAGTGCATAGAGATGACTGGTGTGTTAAAGCTGAAATAACAGGATACAGGTACAAGAGACGGGATAATACATTACATGTTTATAAGTAATAAAGGTCAAAAGAGCTCCATTGTTCAAAAACATGATTACAGAATTTAACTCTGAGCTTACGGAACTAAAAATGGTTCCACATTGTGAAGGAAAGTGACTGCTTTTTCTCTTAAAATATTACAAGTTGAAACTATGCCTATTTAGGATATAAGGTGAATGTTTGACACTTGTTTTCTTTACACAGTAGGCCATTCTGAGTCAATAGGTATGAGGACCACTGATAAGTATTAATTGCTAGGGAGTAGGATGGTCCCAGGCCAGGGCTGTTCAACCTTGATGGCAGCACTGCCTTGGCACCATGTGGTTTTTCTCACTTTCCAGTGTGGATGTGGTTGCTAACTAAGACCGAGTCATGCGATTTACTCGCATCCTACAGTGACTACAATTAAGCAGAAAGTCATATTGGGTTAATTGATTAGTATACTTTGATTACTTGACCATTACACATAACTAAATTGCAAACTAATTAACCTAAACTTTTCTACTCTACCCAATAATGAAAAATCTGCAGCCTGCAAATGCACGTGTGTGTGTGTGAGAGAGAGGGAGAGAGAGAGGGTGGGCACCTCAAGATGGTAGAGCCTTCTCAGCACCTTTAAAATAAGAAGTAAAAATGGCCACAGCTGTAGACCACCTTCGAAAAGGGGGAAGCCCTCCATTGGGTGGGCTGTAGCAGCAGCAGTGGCCAATTTTCATAATTGATAGTGAGAGGGTTTTACCCCAGAGCAATGCCCCTGCCGCCCAACCACCCCTCCCCCACAACCCCAGCTGCTGAAAGACTGCCTCCTTTCTCTAGCCATGTTCCAGCCACTGCAGGGACCCCCATCGAAGTTACAGCAGGATGTTTGGAGAACTCCTGAGGACATTACTGGCAAATACCTGCACACTGTATTATCGTATATTTCTTGAAGTGATTATGTTCAGCTCTGCTTAAGTTGAATGTTGTACCTGGATTCCCATGCCATTTTCAGTATTTATTTTTGTGCATAATCTTTATATTTTGGGCAGCAAAATGGGTTGAAGCTGATTGTGCCAACTTTAGGTCTTCAAAATTTGTCTCCTTCCCTCCTTACCCACAACCCCCTCCCACCACCCACTCCACTCCCCCACGCGCCCCCCCCAACCCCCAGCCAACCCTGAGTATCCTCACATCGCAGCCTGGACATACTCTTAGAACAATAGAGTGTTTACAGTACAGAAGGAGGCCATTCGGCCCATTGTGCTTGTCTTGGTTCTCTGAAGGAGTAATGTAACTAGTGCCATTCCCCTGCCATTTCCCTGTAGCCTTGCAAATCCTTCCTTTGCAGATGATAATCCAATTTTCTCTTAATGCTGCAATTGAACTGCCTCCACTATACTCCCAGGCAGCGTATTCCAGATCCTAACCACTCAATGGACTGAATAATACACTTCAAAAAATTGGGCGTGATGGTGTCAGGTCAAGTTCCTGATGTCTTCACACCAGTTCCAGATAACGTGGTTGGGGGAAGGCAGGGCTAAAAATTGGGATCCCACTTGCATTATTCAAATGTCATTAAAGTGGGTATTTAATCTCATTAACCAGGCAATTGACTGGAATAATATGTAGTGTGTACACTTCTGTAGTGTGTACTCTTCGAAATGTAGGGAGCTCAAAAGGACTTATGCAACCCTTTGTATATATAGGCAAGAGACTGAGCTAACTGTAGATATCTGAAACACAATGCAAGAGGAGGCTCAAGCTCTCAAGAGCCACAGTCACATACCTTTGTGCTACGCTGGCAGGGGAGATTTTGTCCAACTGCATCTAACTCCATCAGGGCCATTGTTGTCCACCTGATGTCTGTAGCTGTCAAGGTCATTGTTGTGCTCAACTTCTTTGTGTCAGGGTCCTTTCAGGCAGCACATGGAAAGGGCAGAAAATTGCATCTTTTTCACAGTGGACGACCTAACTCAGAAGATTTGCAGAGATTGCATGTTTCTCCAGGGCACAGGGAGCCATTGACTGTACGCATGTTGCCATAATGGTTTCTGCTGGACATTGCATGTTTATTAACAAGAAGGGCTTCCACCCGTGCGTCCACCTGCTCTGTGATCATCATCGACGAATGATGTAGGTATGCACCAGGACCCTGGGCAGCAGCCACGACTCCTTTATTCTGTATAACTCAGAGATGCCAGAGCTATTCAGTGGCCCTGATAACCTGGATGGATGGCTTCTGCATGATAATGATTAACTTTTGAAGAGATGGCATATGATGCCAGTGATGGAATGCAGAAAAGAGGAGATAGAATGACAGCCACGGAAGCTTTAGAGCCATTGTTGAACAGACCATAAAGCTATTGAAAATGAGGTTCACATGCCTTGACAGATCAGGAGGGCCATTGCAGTACGCTCCACCACGTTTGTCTTTCACGGTCGTGGTTTGCTGCGCCTTCCTTAACCTTGTTATTCAGAGAGGGGATGCCCTTGAGGGAAAAGGGATGGCAGATAGGGACCATTCATCTGAGGATGAGAGTGAGGATGAGGTGAGGGAATGTGGTGATCAGGTGGAAAGCCCTGGACATGATAGCATGGATGGCTGTGTTTCAAGAGGTGCCTTGATAAGGCAAAGGTTTCAACAGTTTCCGAAGTCCCGGCCTAAGAGATGTGCGCAAGGCATGTGTCCAAACGTCATTCTATGTGGAATGTGAGATTCATGTCACCATCCTGTCAACACACTTACCCTGTCCAGTTATTGGCACTCGATGCATCCTTCCCTGTCTCAAACTATTAAAGTTATTGCCTATCTCCCTAAAGAAGTTCAGAAGCCATAGCAGATTAAAAAAAAAACTTCTGCATGAGGGTCAATGAGGTCAGGGTTTACTTACATAATAATTATGAGACTTAACATTAACAGCTTAAGGAATGCACTCATGTGACCCACTTGGAGGGTACTGTGGAGTTTTTTTGATGTGTTTCCTAATGCTTCGGCGCAGTGCTCTCCCCTTCACTTGCAGCTGCACTGGAGACAGGCTGCTGATCTGCTACCTCCCTTACCCCGGATGACTTTGGCAGGCGTCCTCTGTGCGGTTGATGCCTTGAGCAGCCTGCCGTGTTAGAAGATGCCTGCTGTGTGACAGGAGGGTCTTCTGTCACCGCAGCACTGGATGAGGACTTGTCATTGGCGGATATACGGAGGAGACGCTGCCCCCATCAAAAGTGCCCTGAGATGTGCTTCCAGATGGAGGCAGCTGCTGCTCATCCTCTGCCACTAGGTCTGGTTGGTCCCCTCTGCCTTCCTGTGAGGTCCCAGGAGCTGGCTCGGTGCCCAGGCTCCCAGTCCCCCAGTCCCCCGCCACCCTGATTATGGGCCCCTGAGCTCAGAGACAGCAATGTTGTGCAGTTTGGAGCACATAGCCATGATTGCCTCTGCAATATGCTCGGTTTACCCCTCCAGAGCAGTTACCAGACTAACCATTGCAGAAGCTTGGCACTTTGAAGAGTTGGTGATCACAATACACATGGCCTGGATGGACACTTCCACAGTCCGGGCCAGAGCACGCAACTCCTCTGGTATGCACCAAATCTCCATGGTTGTCACACTGGATATCTAGCATCTGCCACCTTACGGATGACTCCAGAGGCTCACCATCCGACTCTGGATCACCTTGGGCACTCCTCCAACTTCCTGCTCCACCACACACTGCGGCAGCTGCACGTGCAAGTGTGAAGTGGCCTCACCAGATTCCACCTGCCCTTGTCCCAATGCACTAATCCCTGCCAGCGTGCCAGTATCTGAGCTAGCACTTGTGCCAGAGACAGAATGTGACAGTGCTTCCTCCAAGGGTCCTTACTCATCCCTGGAAGGAAATGGCAGCTCTGCAATGATATTCAGGTCAGCAGAAAAGGCTTCACCTGCACCAGAGAGACAGAAAAAAGGATGTTAGCCATTTTCAAAAGTCTTTCTACTGCTATGCAAGGTCACAGTGTTCAGCAACTTAGCAGTCATGCGCACCATTAGATATGCATTCACTATACACACTTGCAGCAAAGTTCAAAGCTTTTGACAATGAAGCTTCACTGGGTTTTAGTCTTGGGCTATTGTTTATGTCTTTCATTCAATCCTGCCAGACATCAATCCATCTCCCACTTCCCCTTTCCCCTTTCTCCTGCTTTCAGCCATTTGTAATCTCGCCAGACCCATTGCTTCCTCCAATCTTGCCTCTGGAGGCCTCAGAGATCAAGAACCTCATCTTTGAATGGTGCCAGGATAACCAGGTCTGGAACAGCCCCTCTAGTCTGGCCTCTCTCCTAGGCATTATGGACACACTTCTGAAAATTGGTGTTACATTGCATTCGCTGATTCTATTAGGCTATTTCATGTTTCCCCACGCACGCATGATCGCAAAAATGCTTTGCAGCCCAGATGCTGTCCACTTTCCTCATCTGCCCAGGATCCCAGCCCTGCACCCTCCAACTGAACCAAAGTGAAAAATGCACAATGCCTTTTCTGCTGCATGTACCTCCTGACAAACACACATGCCCTCAGTATTCGTTTGGGCTATTCTGAAGCTTTGTGGCACAAAAACCCATAAACTGAGTACATATTCATCCTGGCCAACCTCAGGAGGTCATTGAGCCTCTTCTGGCATTGCATGTGAGCCTCACCAGCCCAAGGCTGCTGACCTCCATTGCAACCCCCTTCCAAGTAGCACGTCTTACAGAAGGTGGTCTCCTCTTCCCATCTGCTGACATTTGTAGTCCAGCCGGGAGGAGGGCATGTCAAACCTAGGGGCTGCTTTTGTCCTTCTCCCCTGCCTCTCCCCTCACCCCCTTACCTCAGACATCTCTGGAGGGAAACATGCAATAAATAGACAACTCCTCTATGCTAAGATCAGGAAAAGTTGTTAATGTTCAAGTTGAATTGCACCTGCGATCAGTGGCAAACCATAGACATTTCAAAGAAAGCTTCAACAGATGCAAGATTATATTAAAGGTTTGCAAATGTCTCCAGGTCACAAATGCTGAAGTCCTGTGCCATTGGAACAAAATTGTTGGGTCATCTGGGTCATTTGCCCCATACCAAGTGGCTCTTTAAATGACTGGCCATGACCTCATTCTGAGTTATGGCCAACAACCTCTGATGCCAGACATCCTGCCCTCCTGGACTTGTTGGGCAGATTCCTCACTCCCTTTGGCTTTCAGCCTGCCCTCTCTTCCCACTTTATTCGACTTGTAAGGATGGCGAGTCTAGAAGTCGGAAGGCCGCCCATTTTCGGGGGTGGATCCCAGCCATCAGGCCGGAGCGTATTATTCAGCCCACTGTGTAAAAGACAGTTTTCCTCATGTCTCCATTGCTTCTCTTGCCACTTACTTTCAATCTGAGCCTTCCCGTTCTCTATCCTTCCACCAATGGGAACAGTTTCTCACTATCTACTCTGCCCAGGCACTTCATGATTATGAATGCTGCTATCAAATCTTTCAACCTTCTCTTCCCCAAGAAAACAGTCCTAATATCTCCAATTTATCTATGTAGCTGAAGTTCTTCCCTGAAGCCATTCTGTGAATCTTTTCTGACTCTCTTTATTGCCTTCACATCTTTTCTAAAGTGTGGTGCCCAAAACCAGATGCAATACTCCAATTGAGGTAGTACTAATGTTTTATACAGGTTTTAATATAACTTTCTTGCTTTTGTACTCAATGCCTCAATTCATAAGGCACAGGATCCCATATGCTTTATGAACTTCTCCCTCAACCTGCCCTGCCACCTTCAATGATTTATGCACATATGTACTCAGGTCCCTCTGCTCCTGCACTCTCTTTACAATTGTCCCCTTTATCTTATGTTGTCTTGCATGTTTTTACCACCAAAATTAATCACTTCCGACTTCTCTGCATGAAATATTATCTGCCACTTGACCCCCCATTCCACCAGTTTGCCTTTGTCATCTTGAATTATATCGCTATCCTCTCGGTTCACAATATCTCCAAGTTTTGGTTTGCCTCCAAATTTTGAAACTGTGCCCTGTACACCAATGTTTGGGTAATGAGGTAGAGCAGAGGTCCTAACACCAAGCCCCGGGGAGCTCCAATTTAACCCTTCCTGAAGTCTGAAAAACAACCGTTAGCTATTACTCTCTGTTTCCTGTCATTCAACCAATTTCATATTACTATCCCTTTTATTCTTTGAGCTCTAACTTTGCTCACAATTCAGTAGTGCAGCATTTTATCAAATGCCTTTTGGAAGTCCATGGGCACAAAATCTACCCTCATCAACCTTTTCTGTTACCTCATTAAAAAACTCTAGCAAGTTGGTTAAAAATGATATGCCCCGTAACAAATCCATGCTGGCTTTCCTTTTTTGAACAAGGGTGCAGCATTTGATATTCTTCAAAGCTCTGAGCTTAAGGAAGATTAGAAAATTATGACCAGTGCCTTTGTAATTTCCACTCTCATTCCCCTCATCATCCTTGGATGCATCTTATCTGATCCTAGTACTTTATCAAATTTAAGTACAGACAGCCCATCAAATAATTCCTCCTTCTCAATTTTAAATCCTTCAAATATCTGAACTATCCCTTCTTTCACCATGACCTGTGCAACATCTTCTACCTTGGTGAAGGCAAGTGCAAAGTATTCAGTTAATGCATCAGCCATTACCCCTGCTTCCATGTGTAAAACTCCTTTCTGATCCCAAAGCAGGCCCACCCCTTTTATCATCTTCTACTATTTATATGCCTAAGAATTTTGGATCCTCTTTTATGTTAGCTGCCAGTCTCTTCTCATAATCTCTCTTTGCTTCTTTCATTTGCTTTATCAATTACTTTCTATATTCACAGAAAATGCTGGAAAAACTCTGTAGGTCTGGCAGCATTTTTGGAGCGAGAAACAGAGTTAGCATTTCGGGTCCAAAATGGCTCTTCTGCGGAACTTCAGATTGAACTCAAAATGTTAACTCTGCTTCTCTCTCCACAGATGCTGCCAGACTTGCTGAGTTTTTCCAGCATTTTCTGTTTTAATTTCAGGTTTCCAGCATCCACAGCATTTTGCCTTTACCTTCTATATTCAGCCTGATTGTCGGTTGTTTTCTATACCTGAACCATGACCTCTACCACCAGGAAGGACAAGAGTAGCAGATGCATGGGAACACCACCATCTGCATCCTCTCAAGCAGCACTGTGGGTGTACCTACACCAAATGGACTGCAGCAGTTCAAGAAAGTGGCTCACCACTACCTTCTCAAGGGCAGTTAGGGGTGGGCAATAAAAATGCTGGCCTAGCCAGCGATGCCCACATCCCATGAAATAATTGCAAAAACACATCTGTCATAAGCACACTTTTTTTCTTAATTTTAATTTCTATCTCTCTTTTTATCCAACTTTCCCCTTCATGGGAATATACCCTGACTGTGCCTCAACCATTCTTCTTTAAAGGTAGCCCATTGTTTCAGTTACATTCTTGCCTGCCAACATTTGGGTTCTAACCCAGGTATGTTGGAATCATTCTTACCCCATTGAAGCTGGCTTCCCCCAGATAATTATTCTTATTCTGGGTTGTCCCTTGTCCTTTTCCATAGCCAATGTAAATCTCATTGTACAATAATTTGGGCTGTCACCTAAATGTTTTCCTGTTGACACTTGATCCACCTCATTCCCAAGAACCAGTTCTAGCAATGCCTCCTTCCTCAGTGGGCTGGAAACAGACTGCTGTCGAATATTCTTCTGAACATCTTTTAGGAATTCTTGTCCCTCTCTGCTCTTTACACTGCTACTTTCATGTCATGTGTGCTCTCCCCTTGAATCATCATCTGCTGCTGCTTCACCCTGAGCTTTTTTTTTGGTCAGTTTTGGTGTACCATTGCCTTCTACTCCCGACAGCAGGGCAAACAGACAGGTTCCAAGCCTACCTCAGCCAAAGTGGGAATCAAACCCTTGCTGTTGCCGTTATTCTGAAACACATGCTAGCCATCTAAGCAACTGCTCCCACACCACTACCTATACTCCCAGCCTATATTCAAATAATTAAAGCCTGCCATTATAACTCTACTATAATTCTTGCAACTCTCTGTAATTTCCTTGCAAATTTATTCCCACTTCCCCTACATAATTTTACCATTTGCATGACCCGAACAGATGCCAAAATGGGCCTATTTCTTAACATTATTGAAATATGTATTTTTATGCTGATGGAGACTCATAATCATTGCAAACATGAAAGTAAACAAAAACATAGGGGTGGATTTTCCCCTCGTCAGGCGGGCGGGCTCGGAAGCAGCCGGGAAAATGAACGGCTGCCTGGGATCGGGCCCTGACCACCATTTCACACTGGCTGGCCAATTAACGGCCAGCCAGCGTGAATCACGCACTGAAACGCTCAGCGCTGCCGGGGAGGAGTGGGGGGCTCGGGAGTTGGGGGGGTGGTGGGGGGAGGCGGTGAGGTGGGGGGGGGTGGGGGGGCGTGGGTGGTGTGTGGGAGGACGACGAGCATGTAAGTCAGCACATAGGCGCGAGTGCGCTCAGTGAAAGCCTCCTGAAGGCACGGAGCTGCCTCAGGGAGCTGAAGATCTCTAACATTAAAAATAAAGATTTTAATATTAAACTGAACGTTTCCTACCGTGTGACTCTGCCACATGAGCAGGGACATGTTAAAAATGAGATTTTAAAAAAAGTTTATTTTATTTTTAATTAACATCGGAAACCTCGTCCCACCCATGGATGAGGTTTCCTCAAAAATCCAAAGGCCACTTGGCCTTTTCGCCTCCCCGCCAAGTGTAAGATTGGATGGGCAGGAAAAAATTAACTTTAATTAATTTATTAATGGGCTTAACAGCCATCTTCATTGTCAGCGGACAGGCTGCTGACTCCTGCGTGTGCCCGCTGACCGAAACGTCATGCGAGAACGTGACTATGTCAGGACGCTCGCCCGAAATCATCGCGCTCTATTTCACCCTCATGCAGGTTCAGCACGCATCCACATGCCCAGCTGAAAATCCAGCCCATAGATTATTTAACCACCAATAAAATAAAGATGACTGCTGTACAGTTACAACATATTAAAATGTGGGGATCTTTCTTTACACAGTGTTTTTTTTTTCTGTATTAGTGGGTTATCCCTCTTATGACACACATTTTTAATTCAATGTCAGGATGTGGGTGTCACTAGAAAGGCTGGCATTTATTGCTCATTCCGAATTGCACTTGATGATGTCTTCTTCTTGAATTGATGCAATCCATGTGGTGAAGGTATTCCGACTGTGCTGTTAAGTAAGGAGTTCTAGGATTTTGATCCCACGGCGATGAAGGAATGGCGATATACGTCCAACTTGGGACGCTGTGCGACTTTCACGGCAACTTGGAGGTGGCAGTGTTCCAGTTGGGGAAAGTATCCATCTGAATCAAAGAGCTTGAAACTGATCAATAAAGTCTTATAACTGTGCTAAACAATCAATTATATCAGGAATTAATGGACCGTTGTATTGGATGAATTTCAAACTCCACTCCCCTGCTTGAGTTAATCATTGGCTTTCAATTAGCTGAGAGGTGATCAAACATGGATTTCAGCATTGTAGCCTTGCCCCGGAACATTGTCAAACAGATTCAAACGTACTAGCAAAGAGTTTATTCTGACTTGTTTTAATTACTATTTTGTTTATCTGCATATATTATGTATATCATCAGTATAGTGCTCTGAGAATCATAAGTACCAAGATTGTTATCTCTCCTACTTGCCAAATATCTGGAGGAAGGACAAGATTTTCTTTTCAAATAAAACATTCTTTTTCCTTTTAAAATATGTCAGATATTTTAAAAACACCTTTGAAGGAAATGTTAGAAATATGTAGGGCAGGATCTTCCCCCCAATGGGGGGATTGTGTGGGAGTCGATGCGAGTGGGCAGGTTCCCGATCAGCGCCCCCGGTTGGGAGGGTGCTGCCGTTTTACGTGGATGGGCCAATTAAGGCCCGCCCAGCATGACATCCGCCAGGAAGCACGATGCGCTCCCTGTGTGGGTGGGGGGATTTCCCCAGCTGGGGGTGCATACGTGCAAAAGAGCACACAGATCTCCCTGAGGCTAAGTGCTGCCTCAGGGAGATCGGCTCAGGTTTGAAAGTTCCAATAAAGAAGGGTAAAAGAATTACTGACATGTCCACTCATGTGCCGCTGTCACATGAGCTGGGACATGTCAATTTCTTTCATTTCAACATTTCATGTACATTTTAAATCACTCATGAAACCTCATCCTGCCTGCCTGTCTCAAGTTTATGAAAACTGGTCTAGTCCAGCCCGTTGATGGACTGGGGAGGTATTTACACGAGAGTTTCCTGTGTCAGCTTAATTGTATACCAATTCGAGGAGTCAGTGTTAATCCTATGTAAAATAGGTGTAATCTGATTAGAGTTCAATCTTTAAAACTTTAGTTCTGACTGAACACAGTAACAGCAGGCTAGGCAGAAAAACATGGAACAGTGTTTGCCCCAGTCACCTGACTCAGCTAAGGTTATTCAATGTCTCAATAACATCTTCTGTAATTTTTCATGAAAGCCTATTGCAAAAGCAGCTGGCACTTTCCAGTTTGCCAGACAATAGGGACTGGCACAAGGGCAGATAAAAAGATCCCACAATTTCACAGATTCTAATCTGTTTAAAGAAATTGATAGCTGGTGACCCAGACTGTTGCATGACAGCAAACTTTTAGAAGTGTTACTCATGGATGGATGTGGCACGGGCATTGGGTGCCAATTTTTTCACCATAGTATTGCAAAGTAGTGCCACAAGAATTTCAATGAGCTTTGCAGGGCAGGCAAGATAACATGCCACCCGCCTTCTCTTTTCTTCCTTGGTCACCTTTTTTACCAGCACACCCTTCACTCTCTCAGAGCAATATTTATACTACTACCCCTTCAAAATTCATGCTGGCTTAAGTAGGGCTTTGCCAGGTGCAGCATGGTTACCCAGCTTCCGTAACATTAATTACTTACATAAGCAACCCTAAAACCCCTTCCTCAACTTTAACAAGTTGCTAACCCTACACCTTTTATTTTAGCTCTTACGCACCATTTGGCCGCCCTCTTCTCTAGTCCTCTTAATTCCAAATGTGTATTACTCACCCATTCTTAGCTTCTGCCCTCCATTTTTGCAAATCCAGAACAACACTGTGGGACATAGGAAATAAAGGAAGATGATGATGAGGAGGAAGAGCAGCACAAGTGAGGACTGAAGCTATGCAATTTGACCATGGCAGCAGCAGCAACAGAGCCCAGAGCAGCACAGGAGTGCACTCAAAAGTGGATTGTCAATTAACAAAAATCAAGGGATGGTGTGATGACTTCATGTAGGTAATTGGTTGGTAAGTATGGCAGTTTTATTTTTGCTCTTTAAGCTAGGAAGGTGAGTAAAACTCAGAGCTAGGAATCTGTGACTCATTAATACTTCATTAAATTAATAAACTGGATAAACTAATTAATTTATAGGACTAACATAAATGACTGAGCAAGTAGACAGTTTATATAGATATGATAAGGCAAGTGGTGTGCTGTAGCTGTAGTATGTGTGAGTTTCTGGAGAACACCACTCCTTGGCGATCAGGCCAGCTCAAGCACCTGCAGCTCGAGCAACCTCAGCTCAGATTTAAAAACAAAAAAACTGCGGATGCTGGTTTGTTGGGCTAGAACCTGAGCTAGAGACATTGTGGGGATTGAGGGAGGCGGAGAGTTATCTGGAAACTTTGTTCCAGGAGGCAGTCATACCCTGTGGATTAAGTAGGCTGTTAGATATGGTCAGTGATCAGGCGCAGGAGGATGCAACTGTGAGTCAGACAGGATCCAGATGTCGTGATGGAGGAGGCTCAGCCCCTGTCTTTGTCCAACAGCTATGAGGTTCTTTCTGCCTCTGTGGATAAGAACAAGAACAGGATGGACCATGTGACCATGGAACTATCATTCAGGAGGCCATTCAAGTAGAGGGTTATACAGAAATGGTGATTTGGTATGGGACAGTACACCCAGCAGATACTATTCCCTCCAGCCATGACAGGGGGTTCCAAAGATTATGCTGCCTGCCCAGTTCCAGGCTTGGAAACAACTCCTTGTGGCTGGAGAAAAACTTTGAGTGTGGGCAGTGGGTGGGGGAAGGATCAGTTGTCATGGTCCATGGCCACTATCATCTAGAAGGGCAAGGGCAGCAGATAGATAGGAACACCACCACCTGGAAGTTCCCCTCCAAGTCACTCACCATCCTGACCTGGAAATATATTGCAGTTCCTTCACTGTTGCTGGGTCAAAATCCTGGAACTCCCTTGCTAAAAGCACTGTGGGGTACCTCTATCACATGGACTACAGCGGTTCAAGAAGACAGCTCACTACCACCTTCTCAACGGCACCTAGGGATGGGCAATAAATGCTGGCCTAGTCAGCGATGCCTAAATCCTGTAATTGAATAAAAAATAGAAACTGCATAATTAGAAAAAAATTGGTTTAGATTTCCTTGCCATTACAGAGACATGGTTGTAGGGTGAACAAGGTTGGAAAATAAACATTCTAATGTACATAACATTTCAAAAAGGAAGTGTTACAGACAGGAGGGGGATTAACTTAAACAGCACTAATTTCTCCTCTCACCACCTGTCCATAAACATAAAAGTGTTTTTGATTTGTTTCCCTCTTTATAAATGGTAGTATATTTCCCAACTCCTTGGATTTTGTGCGATCTAATTTTCTATTAATAAAACCCCCAGAAAATTTGAGATAGGATGAAGTCAAAGGGTTAGTTTATTTGTAGATATTCTAAACACAAAAGGAGGGTCACAACATTGCCTTCACACTCAGGCAGTAAAGAGATGGAATAGAGAAAAGAAAGATTTACAGTGCAGAGTCCACAAGGAAACGAAACATTGTTTCACATGGGTTCTGGGGTCCAGGACCAAAGTCCAATGAGGTATTCCTTCATGGAGGTTGGCAGGTTGAAAACCAATGCTGTATAATTCACTTTTCTGCTAGTGTTGCCTTCACACAATGAGATAGGTATGAATTAATAAATCAGTCTTGTTGCTGATGGTACAGCATTTCTAGCAGAAGCAGTGTAGATGGGGCCAGGTGTTCAACCTGGGCACAGCTCCTTTCCTGTGTCCTGGTGAACAGCAGGCTGAGCTTTTCAGTTCAGCAAGGCAATAGTACTGGTTCCACTAGCCAGGGGCCCATGTCACATGACTCAAACCTCTCCACACTGTCTTCGACAAGGGATGTATATTCCTCTTCTGGGTCCCTGAGATTGTTAAGTGTCTCAAACATTAAGAATGGAAAGGAAGATTACAGGGCCCTTTGTCTTAGCAGGCAAGCAGACTCCTGTTGGCCAGCCTGGGTTATGACATGCAGATGGCCTTGGTATAGCTCTCCTTGAGTTTGGCATATATCTCCATACATTTTATAAAAAAATATACAGGATGAGTCTTAGTACCTCACAACATGCATAAGGAAAAGGAGGAGAAGTAGCCCTGATAATAAGGATGACATAATGATAGTAGTAAGAAAAGATCTTGACTCAGAAGATCAGGAAGTAGAAACAGTATAGCTGAAGATTAAGAATTTCATAAACTGCTGTTAAGAGTAGTTTATAGGCCTCCTAACAGTCATTCTACCATCAACAAAGCAGTAAGCAAGAAATAGTTAGATTTTGTATCAAAGGCAATGTAATGTTCATAGGGGACTTTAATATTCATATAGATTGAACAAATCAAATTAACAAAGGTAGTCTCGAAGATAAGCTTGTAGAATAATTCATGACAGTTTCCTAGAACAATATATTGTGAAACCAAGTAGGGGCAAAGTTATTTTAGATCTGATATTGTGTAACGGGGTGAGTTTCATTATTAATCTCATAATAAAACATTCTCCGGGAAAGGCGATCTTAATACAATTAAATTCGGTATTAAGTTCCAGTCCAAAACAAGAATTTTAAACATAAACAAGGCCAATTACTGTTGGGTAAATAGACTAGCAAGTATTGCAATAAATAGTGAGAAAGATTTAAAGAAATTATTGAAAATTTTCAAAAACTCAACTTTCCATTAAAAAACAAAAACTCAGTGAGATATATCCAGCTGTGTTTACTAAGGAAGAGGGTTCATGTCACTGCTCCATTTCAAAGGTGAATTTGAGCGCAGCTGTGACATGTAAACATTTCCTTACATGTCTTAATGGGCTCCATCCTGCAAGAAAATCACAAGATGTGCAAGAACTATAGATTGATGACATTGGGAGACTTTCATTACCCAAATATCAGAGAATCAGGCAACCATTACAGCACAGAAGAAGGACATTCAGCCAATTGTGTCTATGCTGGCTCTCCAAAGGAGCAATTCAAGTACTTCACATCCCCATCCTCTCCCCACGACCCTGCACATACCTCCTTTCAGATGTTTAGAAATGTAGAAGACTTGAGTAAAAGGTAAGAAGGGAGGGCAATTTAGGCAATGTGCTTAGAAGAATTTCAATGACCAGGATATAAACAGTCCAACTAGAAAGGAGGCATTCCTGGATCTGGTGTTGGGGAATGAGGTGGGACAAGTAGGCCAAATGGACCAAGTGAAGGGGGAGGGCAACACTTGGGCAAGAGTGATCATCATATCATAATGGAGAAGAGCAAAGCTCAATCTAAAATAGAATGTCTAAATTAAAAGAGCACTAATTTAACTGGGATGAAAATGGATCTAGTAAAATGGACCGAAGACTGTAAGATAAAAGTATAACAGAACAATGGTGATCTTTAAGGAAGAGATGCTTCAAATATAGGCTAGAAATATTCCAACAAGGGTGAAAGTTAAGGGAACCAAAGCCAGAACTCCTTGGATGATAAGAGAGAAACAGAATATGATGAAACAAAAAAAAAGGGCATATGATGCAGATCAGTTGAATTCTTCAAATGAGGGTCAGATCAAATGCAATAGGTTGAGAGGATAAGTGAAGAGGAAAATAAGACTGGCAAAAAGACAATATGAGAATAGAATGGCAGTTAACATAAAAAGGAACCCAAAAATCTTCTAAGAGCATGTAAATAGTAAATGGCTAGTGAAAACTGGAGCGGGTCCTGCTAGGTACAAAGAGGATTAATAGCTTGGAGATGCAGGGCAAGTCTAGAATACTTAATGAGTACTTTGTATTGGTGTTTACAAAGGAAGAGAAATTGACAAAATACCAGTACCAGTGCAGATAATAGAGGTAATGGATGGAGTGAAATTTAAGAGGCAGGAGGTACTGGAAAGGCTGCCTATGTTTAGAGTTGATGGGTGGAATTTTCCCAGAATTGCACTAAGTGTGCTGGCGGACAGGTAAATTGGATTCCTATCTACTGACGAAAATGGCGGCTTTTTATGCCATATTGTCCCGAGCCCACCGCATTATTTATTCACTCCCGCGAAACACGCTGTTTCCATGACGAGCAATCTCTCATTCCCCCGCTTGCCATCGTCCTGCTGTTGCATCAGGCCGGCCGCCATCTTTAAAAGGCAATCGCCAGCAAAGCGCTCATCGCCACCAGATCACCACTGCTGCCTGGGAGACATGGCCAGCAAAGAAAAAAAGACCGCAGGTCCGCGCTTCAATGATGAGTCCCTCAAGCTGGACGCCGTGGAGGTTGTGCTCTACCCCAGCTCTGGCCGCGGAACGGGCAGCAAAATCACCAACCCGGCTTGGGAGGTGGTGACAGCGGTGGTCAGCGTGAACACGCTGCAGAGGAGGACAGACACCCAGTGCTGCAAAAGGATCAATGATCTCTTCCGTTCCACCAGGGCAAGCGACTCCTTTCATCACTACCAACTCACACACTCACAAACACATCACACATCTGCCGGGCCCTCACTCACTGCCAGTGCAAGGGACATCACCATTCGTTCTTTCACACACACCGTCATTGTCCTCATCCTATACATGGGACCACTCACCATCCACACAGGCCAGGCATACTTATCGTCTGATCTGACAGGTGACCTGATACACTCTCCCCATCTCTATCCATGTAGGACAAACTGGCTCACAACAGGAGGGAAAGGTTGCAGACAGGTGGAGGGATGCCTGAGATCAAAGTTCTGACAGAATTCGAAAACAGAGGCATCCTGCTGGCAGGCAAGGATCTGGACCGGTCTTGTGCTGACAGTGAGGTCGGCACTGCTCTACCAAGTGAGGATCCAGCCATGTAACATCCATCAGGCAACCATGCCGTGAGTGGTGTCCTCTTTCACAGGCCAGTGCCATGCACTAATTATCTCCCCTTGCTTTAGCAGGCTTATCTGCCAAAAAGCCAGCAGAGTCCATGACCAACAGCCTTCAGTTAAGCTCCAAAGAAACCTCTGAAGAGGAATCTGAAGCCACCCTCCCTGAAGTCCCATCACAGTGCTAGCCCACACCCTTCACCTGCACAGAGACACACACCTTGGTGGGACCTAGCTCTAGAGTAGCCTCAGGATCACAATCTGGTGTGCACATTGCTCTTTCTGATCCACAGCAGGGGCAGTCACACAGGGCCAGGAAAGGTGCCCTTGCAGTTGATGAAGTCCACCAAGTGTAGTGACAGAGGCCTGAGTGCCACACGAGTGCAGTCAATCACCTCCTGCACCTGTGGGAATCCCGAGATCAGGGCAACTCCAATGGCCCTTGCATCCTGGCTGTCCCACTTCCGGGCAAATGCACAAAATTCCGTGCCATGGAGAAGATGGCATCCATGACCTGATGGATGCATTTGTGGGTGCCAGATGGTGAAATCTCACAGAGGTTACTTGTGGAGCTTTGAAAGGAGTCACTGGCATAGAAACTGAGTGTCGCAGTCACTTTCACAGCCACTGCCAGTGGATGCCCTCCATGTCCCCTTGGCACCAAGTCCTGCAGTAAGTGGCAGATGTGAACCACCAGCTCCCTAGACATGCGCAGTTGTAGGCGACACTGGTTATCAGTCATCTGCAGGAATGGCAGGTGGCATCCATAGACCCTGGGTGTCACCAAGCACCCACCAGCCACGACTCGCTGCTGCCCCTGGGCAGCATGTGCAGGAGCCCCTGCTGCCCCTTCTTCATGAGGTTGCTGCTCCTACTTTTGCACAGCCAAGAACCTCAGTCTCTCTCTCTTCTGTCTTCGAAGGTCTCTGTAGGCCATCAGGCATACAGCTAGGTCTCCAGGATCCATGATCCTGATGTGGTCCTCCTGCAGCATGAAAGAGAGAGAGAGTGGTGGTTATCATGGGTGTACTTAGCACCTTTCCTGGCCCTGTGTGACCACCACTTAATGCTTCCCGGAGAGTACGGGCCACCCCTTGGATGGCCAGAGATGAGTGCACTGCATGGCTGCCCTGTCAACATGCAACATGGGGGACACTTGTCCAAACCAGGATGCTGAGATTGCAAGGGGCTGTGAGCACCTCCAGCAGTGACCACTACATGGTCAGCATTGGTGAGGAGATTATACACCATGTGGCTAGCACCCTCCTTTGAAGATCAGATAGATCAGCTCTGAAGAAGAGGCTTACAGACTTGAAACATTAATTGCGTTTCTCTCTCCACAGAGAGAGCGGGGAGGCAATGGCATAGTGGTATTGTCGCTGGAATGGTAATCCAGAGACCCAGGGTAATGCTCTGGGGACCTGGGTTTGAATCCCACCACAGCAGATGGTGGAATTGGAATTCAATAAAAAAAACCTGGAATTAAAAGCCTGATGATGATCATGAAACCATTGTTGATTGTTATAAAAATACATCTGGTTCACTAATGCCCTTCCCTGGGTATACCCTGTCCCACCAGTAGGCAGACCCAGCAGAGGTGGTGGCACAGTGGTGTACAGACGGGAGGGGGTTGCCCTGGGAGTCCTCAACATCGACTCCAGACCCCATGAAGTCTCATGGCATTAGGTCAAACATGGGCAAGGAAACCTCCTGCTGATTACCACCTACCGCCCTCCATCAGCTGATGAATCCGTTCTCCTCCATGTTGAACATCACTTCAGGGTGGCAAGGGTGCAGAATATGGGGGACTTCAATATTCATCACCAAGAGTGGCTCGGTAGCACCACTACTGACCGAGGTGGCTGAGTCCTAAAGGACATAGCTGCTAGACTGGGTCTGCAGCAGGTGGTAAGGGAACCAACAAGAGGGAAAACCATACTTAACCTGATCTTCACACACGGATGCGTCTATCCATGACAGTATCGGTAGGAGTGACCATCGCACAGTTATTGTGGAGACAAGGTTCTGCCTTCACATTGAGGATACCCTCTATTGTGTTGCGTGGCACTACCACTGTGCTAAAAGGGATAGATTTTGAACAGATTTAGCAACTCAAGACTGGGCATCCATGAGGCTCTGTGGGCAGCAGCAGAATTGTACTCAAACACAATCTGTAACCTCATGGCCCAGCATATCCCCCATTCTACCATTACCATCAAGCCAAGGGATCAGTGAAGAATGCAGGAGGGCTAAGCGATCCTACAACCAACGGATCAGATCTAAGCTCTGCAGTTCTGCAACATCCAGTCGTGAATGGTGGTGGACAATTAAACAACTCATTGGAGGAGGAGGCTCCAGATATCCCCATCCTCAATAATGGAAGAGCCCAGCACGGCAGTACAAAAGATAAGGCTGAAGCATTCGCAACAATCTTGAGCTAGAAGTGCTGAGTGGATGATCCATCTCTGCTCCCCCCCCTCCGGAGGTCGCTAGCATCACAGATGCCAGACCTGCTGAGTTTTTCCAGGTAATTCTGTTTTTGTTTTAGTCAATTTGATTCGCTACACATGATACCAAGAAACAGCTGAAGGCACTGGTTACTGCAAAGGCTATGGGCCCTGACAATATTCCGGCAATAGTACCGAAGCCTTGTGCTCCAGAACTTGCCGCGCCCCTGGTCAAGCTGTTCCAGTACAGCTACAACACTTGCATCTACCCGGCTATGTGGAAAATTGCCTAGATATGTCCTGTACACAAAAAGCAGGACAAATCCAACCTGGTCAATTACTGCCCCATCAGTCTACTCTCAATCATCAGTAAAGCAATGGAAGGGGTCATCAACAGTGCTATCAAGCGGCACTTGCTTAGCAATAACCTGCTCACTGATACCCAGTTTGAGTTCCGCCAGCCACTCAGCTCACACCTCATTTCAGCCTTGGTTCAAGTAATGGATCAATGACCTTCCTTCCATCATAAAGTCAGAAGTGGGGATTCGCAGATGATTGCACAATGTTCAGCACCATTTGCAACTCCTCAGATAGCAGTCCATGTCCAAATGCAGCAAGACCTGGACAATATCCAGGCTTGGGATGACAAGTGGCAAGTAAAATCCGTGCCACACAACTGTCAGGCAATGACTATCTCCAAAATAAGAGAATCCAACCATTGTCCCTTGATGTTCAATGGCATTATCATTGCTGAATCCCCCACTATCAACATCCTGGGGGTTACCATTGATCAGAACTTGAACCACACTAGCCATATAAACACTGTGGCTACAAGAGCAGGTCAGGGGCTAGGAATCCTGTGACAAGTAACTCACCTCCTGACTCCCCAAGGCCTGTCCACTGTCTACAAGGCACAAGTCAGGAATGTGATGGAATACTCCCCACTTGCCTGGATGAGTGCAGCTCCGACAACACTGAAGCAACTGGAAACCATCCAGGACAAAGCAGTCCACTTGATTGGCAGCACATCCACAAACATTCACTCCCTGCACCACCGACGCACAGTAGCAGCAGTGTGTACCATCTACAAGATGCACTGCAGGAATTCACCAAGGCTCCTTAGACAGCACCTACCAAACCCACGACCACTACCATCTCGAAGGACAAGAGCAGCAGATACATGGGAACACTGTCACCTGGAAGTTCCCCTCCAAGTCATTCACCATCCTGACTTGGAAATATATTGCTGTTCCTTCACTGTCGCTGGGTCAAAATCCTGGAACTCCCTTCCTTAATAGCACTGTGGATGTACCTACACCACATGGACTGCAGCTGTTCAAGAAGGCAGCTCATCACCACCTTCTCCAGGGCAACTAAGGATGGGCAATAAATGCTGGCCCAGTCAATGAAGCCCACATTCTGTGAATGAATAAAAAAAAACAGCTGCTACCAGACCTGAGGAGTTTTTCCAGCATTTTCTGTTTCTATTTCAAATTGTCGGGTCTGGAGGGCTTGCATCCTGGATTGCTAAAGGAAATGAATGTGAATATATTGGAAGGGCTTGCCATCATCTTCCAATGTTCTGTAGAAACAGGGCAGGTATCAAAGAATTGGAGAATGGCAAACGCGACATCCTTATTCAAGAAAAGATGCAAGGACAGTACTTGTACTGATAGACCAGTTAATTTAACATCAGTTGTGAGTCATTAAGGTTTTAGAAACAATAATCAGGGAAATTATGAAGAGAGTCTTGGAGAGGTTTGAGTTAATTAAGGATAGCCAGCATGGATTTTTAAAAGGTAGATTTTGCTTGCCTAACCTAATTGAATTTCTTTGATGAAGTAACGGAGGAGACTGATGAAGGGAGTGTCTTGATTTTGTCTATATGGGTTTCAAGAAAGCGTTTGACAAAGGACCATGTAAAAGGCTGGTTAACAAAATTGTGTTCATGGAATAGGAGAGTCAGTGTCAGCTTGGATAAAATATTGGCCGAAAGACAGACACAAAACAGCAAGTCATAGTGAATGGCTATTTTTCAGACTGGAGGATGGTAGGCAGTGATGTTCCCAAGGGGCAATGCTAAGATCATTGTTTTTTTCAGTATCTAAAAAAATTACTCAGACATAGGAATACAATTGAGAGTAAACTTTCAAAATTTGCCAATAAGACCAAACTTGGAGGAGTGACAAACAGTGAGAATGATGCAAAGCAACTGCAATGGGCCATAGATCAACTAGCAGAAAGGGCAGACCAATGGCAGGTGGAATTTAATAGAGAGAAATATGAGGAGATACATTTTGTCAGAAGGGAGAGGCAATATGAACTTAATGGCACGATTCTAATGAGAGAGCACAGACAGAGGGACCAGGGGATGCATTGCATAGACCTTTGAAGGTTCTAGGACATAGTGAGAGTTGTTAGAAAAGTATATGTGATCCTGTCTTTATGAATAGTGGTATTGAGTACAAAAGCAGAGATGTTATGCTGAACCTTTATAAAGCTCTGGTTAGGCCACAACTAGAGAATTGCGAACTGTTCTGGTCTCCACACTTTAGGAAAGATGCAAGGGTCCTTGAGAGGATACAGAGGAGATTTATCAGAATGGATCCAGGGATGGGGGATTTTAGTTACAAGGTTAGTTTGGAAAGGCTGAGGTACAATTATCTGATGGAACAAGGACTAGGGTACACAAATAATAAGAACATAAAAACCTAAGAAATAAGAGCAGGAGTAGGCCAGTTGGCCCCTCAAGCCTACCGCAACATTCAATAAAATCATGGCCGATCTGCCCCAGGCTTCAACTCCTATTTCGTGCCAGTTCCTCATAGCCCTCAACTCCCAGATTTTTAAAAAAATTATCTACCTCCTCTTTAAATACTTTCAATGATCTAGCCTTCACAACTCTCTGGGGTACAGAATTCTAGACATCTACTACCATCTGAGAGAAGAAATTTCTTCGCATCTCAGTTTTAAATGAGTGTCCCCTTATTCTGTAACTATGTCCCCTAGTTTGAGATTTCCCCACTAGTGGAAACATCTTCTTAACATCTACCCTGTCAAGCCCCCACAGAATCTTGTACGTTTCAATAAGATTACCCATCATTCTTCTAAATGCTAATGAATGTAAGGTTTTTGGGCAAGGGATGCAGGGGCGGATGTGAGCAAGAACTTTATTTTGCAGTGAACGGTAATGACCTGGAACTTGCTGCCCATGACCATGGTGGAAACAATCAATGATTTCAAAAGGAAATTGAATGGGCACCAGCATGAAATAAACTTGCAGGGCTCCACAGAGAGCGCAGAAGAATGAGGCAAACTGGTTTGCTCTACAAAGAGCTAACATGGCCCCACTGAGCCAGATGGTCTCCTTCTGTGCCAGAAATGACACAATTACTCTAGAACATTCTCAGCGGATTGGAAATTAACAAATATAACACCATTATTCAAGAAAGGAGGGAGGTAAAAAAATGGAACTTAGGTCAGTTAGCCTGACATCAGTCATCAAGAAAATGCTGGAATGCATTACTTTCTGAAGTTTTACTATGCTTAGGAAATCATAGTATGACCAGACAAAGGCAACATAGTTTTACAAAATGGAAGTCATGTTTGATAAATTTATTAAAGCTTTTTTGATGCAAAGTAGATAAAGCGGAACCAATAGATGTAGTATACTTGGATTCCAAAAGGTGTGTGATAAAGTGCCACATGAAAGATTGTTACACAAGAGGAGGGCTCATGGATTTAGGGGTAATATACTAGCATGAATGGAAGATTGGTCAACAGACACAGGTGTTTTCAAGTTGACCGGCAGAGTGCCGCAAGGATCAGTGCTGCAGCCTCAGCTATTTACAATCTGTATTCATGACTTAGACAAAGAGACTGAGAGTAATGGATCCAAATTTGCTGATGATACATAAGGTATAAGAAGGTCACAAAGAGATTGCTAAAACCTATAGACAAAGTGACTGGCAACAATGTGGCAGATGGAGTATAATGCAGGGAAACCATAGGTTATTTACTTTGGTGGGAAAAATAGAAAAGCAGAACATTTTTTTTAAAGTGGGGAAACTTTTAAATGCTAATGTTCAGAGAGGCTTGAGTGTACTTAAAAAAGGAACACAGAAAGTTAGCATGTCAGCACAGCAAGCAATTAGGAAGGCAAATGACATGTTGGCCTTCATGTAAAAGGATTGGAGTCGAAGAATAAATACATCTTGCTACAATTACATAGGTCTTTGGTGAGACCACACCTGGAGCACATTATGTAGTTATGGTATCCATATTTAAGGAAGACATATGGCATGCAGTGGAGGTGGGACAACGAAGGTTCACTAGCTTGATTCCTGGGATGAGATGGTTGTCCTATGATGAAAGACTGAGTTAATTGAGCTTATATTCTCTGAAGCTGAGAAGAATTAGAGGTGATGTCACTGAAACATATAAGATCATGGTTTGAAAAAGGCTTGAAAGGGTAGATATTGAAAAGTTGTCTCCGGATTGGGTGGGGGATAGTGGGTGGGGAATGCAGGTGGGCAGGTGGGAGTGCTACTGTCTCAGGATAAGAGGTATCATTTAGGACTGAGAAGAGGAAAAATTTCTTCACTCAAAGGATTACGAATCTTTGGAATGCTCTACTCCAGAGGACCAAGGTGATCCATCATTGAATATATTTAAGGCTAAGATAGAAAGAGTTTTGGTGAATCAGGAAATTGAGGGATATGGGGAATAGGTGGAAAAGTGGAATAGTACATATCCATAAGGGGTCTGGAACATCCCTACAGGTAGATGTGAAGCATTCTGTAAAACTGCGAGAATCTTTTATTTTTGTGTAAGCACTTCTCCAGTTTAGTGTTTCTCAGCCTCAGAATATACTGTTTGCTTCATACTATATTCATTATTAAAACTGCTAAAAGTGGCAGAAGATCTACCATAATCTTACTGAATGGCAGAGCAAGCTCGACGGGTTATGTGGTCTACTGCTGTTCCTGTTTCTTTTGTTCTAATGCTCTTCCATTCTTAACTTGCTGTGAACAAGGATAATAATGAAGAGGAAGATATAAGCAGGCTGAAGACTATTTGTCCTGTGGAGGCCTCCTGCCATGTGTTCCTCTCCCTCAAAGCCTTTCAATTCACCCTCTGCATCACTTTCTTTATCATTCTCAGGCATCAACTCAGATACTTTCACCTAGGGATAATTAAATAGTATCAATGAGAAAATTGACAGGGCATGGATGATGTAAGTATAAAATGTTAAAAAAAAACTTCCCCTGACCTTTAGGGGATTAAAACCCTACCTGACCTGGACTCCCAAATGGGCATCATTTCCACTTCTATCAGCCAACCACATCTGGTGATACCAGGTATATCTGTGACAAATGGGTTGGAGGTGAAGAGAAGCTATGGCTAGGGAGTCAGCACTGATTCTTCCATCTATAGCTGTGTTGTGGTGTTATAACTGGTTTAGAAAGGGGTGTTGGAAGTGAGGGGAGGTCCGTAGCCAATCCCAGTTCTATGCTCCCTAACTGTCTGGGGTGGCAAATGTACAAGCTTGCATAATTGCGACTGCATATTTCTCAACAATATTTAGTTTTCAGGTACTGAGAAGAGAAAAGAGTCCACTTCATTAGAACAATCATCCTTCATCTAGGAAATGTATTAAATTGACTGATGGTCTCTCAGAGAATGAGTCCCTTAAATAGCCAAAATCCTTCTCCTAAAGTACTTGGTCCTATTTGACATTGGAACTCACTGACTTGTATATCAATGGCAGGTCTGGACCAACCCTACATGTAGGTGTGAAGCATTCTGTAAAACTGCAAGAATCTTTTATTCTTGTGTAACCACTTCTCCTGTTTAGTGTTTCCCAGCCTCAAAATATACTGATTGCTTCATACTATATTTATTATTAAAACTGCAAAAAAAATGTCACTTATAAACATGAAATCTTGAAAGATTACAAAGTGAAAATCTGCGCCATGCAGTTTTCTTGTGCAGGTGGCCATCAAACAGATTTGCTGGCAGTTGCAAAGTCATTAACAGAAATAGCAGATCTATTTTGTTTAGCGTTGTGGTGAACTCGAACCATCTGTCATCCATGACCTGCAACCATTTATTACTAGCTACTGCAGACCAATACAGTGTATCGTACTTAACTACAATCACAGTATAAAATGAAGTGGCCTTTTACCAAGCATTGAAGCAAAATTAGTGTGTTCATTATGTCTCTATGCCATACTTCATTGAGCATACAATTGGAAGCCTCTGGGTTTTTGCTGTCACACAATTGAGAAATAACTAGACCACCAGTTACTGAGGATGTTATGCTGTGTGTTTAGTCTCTCTTTTTTTTCAAATGAAATGAATGCTGTAATAATGTATGCTGTAAGCGATTATTGTTTTGTCCTGGTCATTTTGTTTTATTGATGCGAATCTTCCAAATTTACGCAGGAAGCTTCAGTCTATCATTTTGATAAAATGTAATTTTGTTCATGAAAACAGAACTAGATACAATTTAATGGTGTAAGTATTTGACACATGATTCTTAACACTATTTAAGTAGATATAAAATATTGCTATTAATAAGATTCTGCTTGTTACAATTCATTTGGTAATAGCTTTTTCCATACTTAAAGCTACACCTACAATAATTATATAAAAACCATTGTCACTTGACAGTATGGAAATTAGCGTGAATGATGTTATCACATGAATGTTTGAGGTATTTGTATCAAATTCCATTCTTTGCTACTTTAATGGAGACATTAACCTGTTCATTTTTAATGGATTATATACACATTGAAATAGAGAGAAATTTGATGTGAATACGAATGTGTTTTGTATGATAACATTGCTCCCAGTCATTTCTCGGCTAATGTTACACTCATAAAATGCATTAATAATGATTTGTTACATCGTAAATTTGATTAAATGTGGATGCTTGTATTCACTTTATTGTGATTGTATTCTTTGTTTATGATGTGAGTTATGGTAAGCAGATTATTCCATATAATATTTTCTTTATTAATATCTGTTAGTGATTAAGTGCTTTCTATGCAGTAGGTCCTTGGAGCAGTTAAATTCAGATTCTTTACTTTCTATGATTTTTAATTTCTTTGCTTGCATTTGTTTACATATTATAAGTCTAAGTGGCTTCAAATACAATAATTTTGGGGCCTTGAAGCATTAATTTATCTCTCAAAAAAAATCTCCTCCGATGTCTCTCTCTGTCTCACACACACACACACACACACACACACACACACAGAGCCACAATATTGTGGCTATTTTTTGTGCAGGGTTGTAAATGTTGAGTTTTTGACCACATAATCTCCTGCACACAAAAAATATTTACTTCCACCTCAGTAAAGTTGCCTACCTTAGCCCATCCCACAGGAAGTCCTTTCCTCCTTCTGCTTATCCTACCAAATGCAATCCTTGTAAACCACTGAAGTTGTCCCTTGGGTGCTGGGAATATTTTTGCTGGATGTAGATGTAACACAGTTGATATCAATCTTTTCTGATTATATTAAAATGGTAAGAAGGATGCAGGAGACTAGCCGGAGATTGAGGGGAGGTCGGACAGCAGTTTTTAAGATTATAGAATTGTTTGGTAGGATAGACACAAAGAAAATGTTTTCACATTTTGGACAAGATCAGAATTACTGACCATAAGTATAAGATAGTCACTTAATATACCCAATAAGGAATTCAGGATAAACTTCTTTACCCACAGGGTGGTTAGAATGGAGAGCTCGCTACATGGAGCAGTTGAGGCGACTAACATAGATGCATTTAAGAGGAAGCTAGATAAGTATACGAGGGAGAAATTAATTAAAGGATATAGTAATAGGGTTGGTTGAAGAAGAGTGGTGGGAGGCTTTTGTGGAGCATAAACACTGGTATGGATTTGTCAGCCAAATGGCCTGTGTCGGTGTCTTACATACTTTGTAATATTACACCAGGATATTAATTCATTGGGAGAATTGGCAGATTCAGTTTAATACAGAAACGTGTGAAATGATGCAAGAATATGAAAATATGCCCTAATTAATTTCTCAATGTAGTGGAGGAGCAAGTGGATCCAGGTGTACAGATAAATAAATCTTTAAAAGTAGTTGGACATATTGAAAACATCCTTAAGCAACCAAACTGAATTTTGGATTTTATTTTGAAAAGGATCAAATATAAGTACAAAGAGATCGTAGAAAATGTTGCTTATAGACCACATCTGGTACATTCCCAATGAACAAGGGAAAAGTATAATGCAGATTTATCAGGATGAGGGCAGGGAGGTGGCATATAAATTACAAAGAAAAGGTCGATCAAACTGAGCTGCATTCTCTGAAATTGGAAAGATTGAGGTGGAATTTATTGGAATTGTTCCAAGGGATAAAAGTAACAGAGGACGTAAACATAAATGAAAAGCCATGGTCTCAAGAAATACTCCAGAAATATAAAAGGGAAGCAATAGAAACCTTTTAATGCAAAGCATTATTGGAATGTGAAATACTTTGTTACAAATAGTGATCAATGTTACATTGATTGTGGTGTTCTGAAAGGTACTGGCTAGTTACTTAAGGAACAGTGTAGAAGGAGGAGACATAGAAAAATCTGGAAGCTGGGTCCATATAAAATCAGCCTGAAGAAAAGCTTAAATTTGTGCAGCTACAGATGATTGAATAATTTGATGCTGTGCTAAAATTACTATGTTTCCAATACATTAGGCTGGGCATGTTCTGTTCCACTAGCAGAACTGAGACACCAGAGGTGACAACACAATGGTATACGGTCAGGAGAGAGTAGCCCTGGGAATCCTAAACATTGATTCCAGGCCCCTGTGAAGTCTCAAACATGGGCAATGAAAACTTCTGCTGATCCCCATCCTGGAATTAATTGAATTGACTGAAGTCTGGCTTCTATGATGCTGGGGACCTCAGGAGGAGGCTGAGATGGATTATCTGGTTGGCAATTCTGGCAGAAGGTGATTGCAAATGCTTCAGCCTTGTCTTTTGCACTGATGTGGTGAGCTCTTTCTTCACTGAGGATGTTAATTGTATAAATTGAAATTAAGTACATACAGCTGAAGGGCTTTGATTGGATGGTTACTTGAGTACATATGAAGAGATACTTACTCATGTGAAGTCAGGAGATATATACCTATAATGTTAACTCTGCAAATAAGTCTACCCCAAGTAAAGAGTGGCTTTGGATTCTTTCTTCACCAACTGGCTATCAAGAGTGTAACAGAGGATATGGATATTTGTGGAGTTCCTCCTCCAGTGAGTTGTTTAATTGTCCACCACCATTCACGACTGGATGTGCCAGGATGACAGAGCTTTGATCTGATTCATTGGTTGTGGGATTGCTTAGATCTATCAATGGCATACTATTTCTACTGTTTAGCATGCATCAATGACCTTCTCTCTAATATAAGGTCAAAAGTGAGGATGTTCACTGATGATTGCAGTGTTTGGTTCCATTTGAAATTACTCAATTAATTAAGCAGTCCATGCATGCATGGAGAAAAACCTGGACAATATTCGGACTTGGGCTGATAAGTAGCAAGTAGAAATTGTGCCATGCAAAGTTCCAGGCAATGCCCATCTTCAATGTGAAAGACTAACAACTTCCCTTGACAATCAGTGGCATTACCATCACTGAATCTCCCATCATTAACAAGTTGGGGTGGCCATTGACCAAAGATTTTTTACTGGATAAGCTACCTGAGTACTGTGGCTACACGTGTAGGACAGATGTTGGGCATTCTGCAATGGGTGACTCACCTCCTGATTCCCCAAAGCTTAATCATCATCTCCAGGTACAAGTTAGGAATATGACAGAATGCTCTTCACTTGCCTGGATGAGTGCAGGTCCAGCAACACTCAAGAAGTTTGACACCATCTAACAAAAAGCCACACACTTGATCGGCACCTGATCCACTACTTTAAACATTCACTCTCTCCAGCAATGGTGCAGCATGGCAGCAATGTGTACAATCTACAAGATGCACTCTGGCAACTTGCCAAGATTTCTTTCAACAACACTTTGCAATCCAACAACCCCTACAACTAGAAGAAGAAGGACAGCATGCGCACAGGGACATCATTATCCCCAACTTCCACTCTGAGTGCAAACTTGGAAATATATCATTGTTCTTTCATCATCACTTGATCAATATCCTGGAAATGCTTGTCAAACAGCACTTTCAAAGTACCTGGACATCAGTGGTTTAACAAAGCAGCTCACTACCATTTTCACAAGGGCAGTTAGGGATGGGCAATAAATGCTAGCCTTGCCAGTGACCACCCACATGTCATGAATAAATTAAAAAAAGATAATACTTACTTCAAGGTTTTGACCAGTAGTCAGCATTAAACCTTATTTCTACAGCATAATTAATACTCCATCAAAGCTTTTTTTATAACAAGACCTTTATTGGAGTTATAGAATAAGGTCTGTTTTTGCCATTCTATTTGCCTTCCTTCCTTGCATATTCTGAACAGCAGCACATTCCTAAACAAAACTTGTATAATTGATCCATTACCTTAGTTAAGGCTGGTGCTGATTTTGTGTCTTGCTCTACAGCTTCATCGCTCCACCACTTTGTAAACATGACCCTAAAATCCAAATTACAGCTCCTTTAAGACACTTGGCACAAACTCCTCTACACCCAGCATTGTCTCATTTACTTTATCTTCCTGCAGCACAAATTGGCGCTCACAGCCTGCCAAAGGAAGGACGCTGGAAAAGGTGTCTCGAGCCTGTTGAAAGAAATATTTTTCTCATAGGAGATGTCAAGGTCAGCAGCATCTTTCTTTTGCCAGATTGGTGACTGAGAAAACTGGCATCCATGTGAAACGCCACAACGACATGACCTTCCATTCTTTTTCGGTCTTCTTTACCCCAAGTGCCTAAGTCTCATCCTTTCTTTGCATCTACAAGTTATTTTTCCCTCCTCACAGATGATACTGATCGTGATGAGAATGACCAGTATTGAAACCAGGACACCATCACTCTGCAACTGTGTGGTCTTGCGTTTTCTTCCTCTGCTCTAGGCATTGCCCCTTCTTCCTCTGCTCCACCTGTCAGTGAGGATGTAATGCTGGATGATTCAAAGAGCACAAAGGACTCTGGGAGGGGGTGAGGAAGTGCCACCTTACCTTTCCAGCAGAAACTGAAAAGAATGCTGCCAATGGCTTCAGAGTTGTGGGGCCCAGAACTCATGGGTGCTTGGTTCCAAAGAAGGATAATTTCAGTCGCTAAGATCACTTGTCCAGGATGTGTAACATCCAGGTTGTGACCCTCAATTCTACAGCAGTTTTTTGTGACAGCATCACTGAAGCTTTCTTTTTGTTGCAAGATGTACCATGTGACAGCTTCACTGGAGTCTGAAGCTGAACCCCAGCTAGGAAGTGGCCAGAAACTAGTTGGGAACTCCACATCCAGGAAAACCCCAACTCTGAGTGATAGGTCTGAAAATCCCCCACTGGGCTAGCACTGTGAGATACAGTCAGAAGCAAATGCAGGCAGGTGGAGTGAAAAATTCAAAACTGCAGCTTCAAAAAGCATTTCAAATCTATAGAAATCAGACTATTCAGGCTCTTCAGGTGACAGCCTGCTAATCTCACCATCACTCAGCCTGAGTGCATTCACAGTATAAACCCAAGAAACCTAGGGCAGCCAAACTCTGTCCAGCATTCTGATATACACAACTGAGGCCAGCAGGGATTCAGCAGACAGCTCATTGTTGTATATTTTATGTATCTCAGAGCAATGCAGAGATGACACGTTTCTAAGCCTGCAACAGGTTTATTGACAAGTTTTTTAATATCTTGCTGCAATCACGAAATATCTGCAGTCAGGCTTACAGCTCAGCTTCTAGTAGCTTCTGGGGTGTTTGTCTACTTACCTCTGAATCCACACCCAGGCTTAACCAATCAAACATAATCAGTTACCACATAATAAAACACAGAACAATTGCACCATTAAACACTAAAAGCATGAAGATCAAAAGTGCCAGGAAACTCAGGAAGTATTTTAAAGATGCATTGTGGGTAGAAAAGGCTGCCATACTATTTTTGCAATTTGTATGTTTTGAGATACGGGCTTTGCATTCAGTTATAATAAGACCACTGAGTCTCAAGAGGTTTTTATAAAACTAAATTAAACATTTATTAATTCAAAGATTGTAAGCACATATATATGTCTACATATTACTATGATAATAACTTCTAAAAAAAATCCCTTAATTAATACGATTCTCAGTTAGACCTCCGTTAAGGCAATAGTAAAACACATAGGATTAAACAGACTCCTGGCAAAGCATACTCTGGGCAGTCAAATTCAAAATTAGTTTCTTTCAGCTCTGGGTCCTTGCAAACAGCGGTTTGAATCTTACAGGCTGGAGGCTTTAGATCTTAGCATTCCTCTTCTGTTACCAACAGCCTTCTCTTCCTTCATACATATTTTCCTCTTTCAATGCAAATCCTCATTGTATCACTAGGTTTTTTGAATTTTATCTCTTCTAACAATAAAACCCCTTTCATAACACCAATTTTATTAGTAATGTTTGGATAAAGTAAACACATTGTTAGGTTTCTTCTGGCAAATGTAATATTTCACCCATTCTTTTGAATGGTTTATTTAAAAATGCAAATTGCCCCCTTTTCACTTCACCTTGTAACTTCCCTATGTTTACCTAATTATCATTTCAAACCTGCTTCTCTTTTATACATCAAAGCCTCTAAACCAGCTGGCTTTAATCACACACACATACACGCACAGACACAGGCACCACTAGAACTCTATTTTAAAATAAATTTCCAATAACATTATAAACGTTATATTTTCTTGGCAATTTAAAACTGCTAACCTCAGAAAACTGGTTAACTGACTTTAGCAGGCAACAGTGGACATCATCGGCATGCTGAACCATAACTATAATCAGCCTTAGGCACATCAAAATTATCTACATGCAATACATTTCTGTAGACATGAGGATTTATATATGGATATATAAGGATTTACCAGAAATTATTCCAGTTGTATGTGAGTGCTGACCTCATAGCTTACAAATGACTTAGGGGGTAAATGGGAAATTCTTAAATATGGCCACGGGAATCATGATGCATGATTAACACATGCTCATTGATTGCAGTTCAGGCAATGTTTCGAAGTAAAGCCACAGGATACATGGTAAATTGGACCCCATAGCTCCTCTTTGCGGTTTCTTTTCACATTCATTAGCATTAGTGAAAAATCAGTACAGGGTTTAAAATGGTTTTCCACTGAGGGCCTGAACTGAAAACGTTAAACCGAATTTTCCTTTTTCAGAAGTTGATGAATCTGTTGTAGTATTTTGAGCAGCCTTTGAGTTTTGTGCCGTTATATATTCAGTTTGCGTAAAAATATGCAAAATAATTACTGCTTGTTTTCTCTCAGTCTGGTTTACTCTCAATTGCGAATGAATTTCCACGGAATACTGGAGTCAAATAGCATCAATAAGTGTATCATAATACAACAGTCAAGCTGCAGTGAGATACAGTTCGCATATATAAAATACATAAAGTTTGGTCCAGCTTCATGAGGTGAAATATTGAAACAAATGGCTGGAATGTCACAGGCAGTGTAACTGTGGTTTTCTAGTACGCTGTCTGGTGTGTACATTGCCCACCAGAAATTTTCATTGCTGATGTCAACTACACCTTGAAATTGTAGCCCAGCTTTTTAATACACTCCAAACAGCTTGCCATTTTGAGTAAACGATACCATAAGCAGTGGGAAATACTAGTGTGGTGGTTATATAACTAGAGCAGTAACCCAGAGAACGTGAAGTCAATTCCCACCGTGGCACTTTGAGAAATTGAGCTCGGTTTAAAACAGTTTGCAAAAAAGAAAAACTTAGGGCTGGATTTTGCAATCCTGTTTTGGGACAGCATGGAGTGGGAAATAGAAAAAAATGGCCACTGAGTGGTGATGGCAGAAGAGCCTCTGATTCTGGCTATTTGCAGGGGCTGGGTCAGGAATCCTACACGCTTCTGTTTCGAAGTTGCCAGCAATATTCGAGAAGAGGGCATTTCAGAAATTCTGCAATTTGCAACCTGAGAATGTAAATAACATGGGGTGATGTCAGGACGCACGCCCGATGTCATCCTGCATCATTTTACGCGTCAGTGAGTGGGCCCCACCCCCGCTCACCAAACAGAAGATTCTGCCCCATATCTTTCCGATATTGTGGTGCCCAGAACTACATGCAGTACTCCAGCTGTGGCCTAATTAGTGTTTAATACAGTTCCACCAAAACGTCACCCCAGCACTTATATTCCATACCTCAGCTAATAAGTATCCCGTATACCTTCTTGACCTCAATATCTACCTGTCCAATTACCTTCAAGGACCTGTGTACATGCACTCCAAGGTTCATTTGTTCCTCTACACAACTCCGTATCCTTAAGTCAGTTTTGAGGTTTGTTGGTAGGAAAGTCAATTCCTGTGACTTGAAAACAATGTCCACACATGCACTGAATTACACTGGGAACTGATCTGGACCAACCTCATAAATACAGTGGCTACAAAAGCAGGTCAGACACTGGGAATTCTACAGAGAATAACTCACTCCTGACTCCCCAAAACCTGTCCATCATTACAAGGCACAAGTCAGGAGTGTGATGGAATACTCTCCACTTGCCTGGATGAGTGCAGGTCCAACAACACTCATGAAGCCCGACACCATTCAGGACAAAGCAGCCCGCATGATTGGCACCCCATCCACTACCTTCAATATGCACTCCCTCCAACACCGATACACAGTGGTAGAAGTGTGTATCACCTACAAGATACATTGCAGTAACTCACTAAGACTCTTCCGACAGTACCATCCAAGCCCATGACCACTACCACCTTGAAGTACAAGGGAAGCAGAAGCATGGGAACACCACCACTTGCATGTTCCCCTCCAAGGCACACACCATCCTGACTTGGAACCATATCACTGTTCCTTCACTGTTAGTGGGTCAAAATCTTTGGACTACCTCCCTAACAGTACTGTGAATGTGCTTACACCACAGGGACTGCAGCAGTTCAAGAAGACAGCTCACCACTATCACCTTCTCAAGAGAGAAGGACAATAAAAATGCCAGCCAACAATACCCATGTTCATTAAATAATAAAAGAGAACTTTACCACTAGGGACCAATAGATAACTGGCAGGAGTCATAACCCGAATTGTCCTTTCCCTAATCCAAGAAGAGAAAGTCTTTTGTGGGGCCCATTATCACTGTTCAATCTAACATCAACAGATTCATCAGAGATTGAACTTGGAACTTTTCTGGTTTAGTTCACTGTGTGACCCTGGTGAGCCAATAGAGGAGTCCAAATTTATTTTTAGACTATCAATTTTTTCTTCAAAAATGATAGATTAATATGTATCCAGACAAATGTTCTCTTTATTTGACCATTCTCATTAACTTTAATAAATTAATTGGTGTGCACCAAATTAAACTTTGCCTATGCTGAACTAATTGGAGGTTCTCTGGCACCATGGGGATTTTCCAAAGTCTGTTCCCAGATACTTTGCTTAGATGAACACATTAGGTTTGATAATTGAAGCTGCCATAGGGCCGCTACCAATTCTGCTACAGAAGTATTGGCTGCACTTGTGCTTGAATGACCTAGCCTCTCCTTATTAATGTGACAGCAGTTCATTTACATAACTTGATAGTATTTCAGGAGCATAACATATGAGGCCTGCTAAGAAAGAGACTGAAATATTTCCAGATTGTTATCATTTTTTTCATTCATCTGTATCTAATTTCTGTGTGCATTATAGTGTGTGAGAGACATTGCATTTTAAACATTTGGGACAAGCGTGTCATAGTAAATAATGTCCTTTATTTTTAAATTCACAAAAGCTTGCTGCTGAAAATGGTTAAATTGGAACAAAACACCCTGAGGGTAGAAAAATACTGTCACCTCACACATGCAAACATTTTTACCACGGATAATAGTAAAAAAGAAAAATTCTGTCCATGACACATGCCACTATTATCCTACTAACTGACAAACATTTCAGTTAAATTTCATAGCTGACAAGTGTCACTACCTTAGGTGTCTTCCTGAGTGGAACAATGATTCTTTCCCCTCGTCAGCTTTGCTTGTATGAATGACAGGTGCTGTAACTCGCTTGTGGAAATAATTGTTCTCTTTCATGAGAACCAGCCAACTGTATTATAGAAGAGAGTAGGATGCTCCCTTCACCTGTGCCAAGGAGATGTCTGTCAAAAGTACTACAGTATCTAGGGAACTGAAATATTCTTGCTTTCATAGGTAGATAGATGAAATAAATTGCCTCCACCTAAATAAACAGATAAGTAAACATTTCTATTAAGCAAGTAGAAGATGAACATATAAAAATATTTTAGTATATATGTAACCAAAAACAGCATTTTTCCTTCTACAACTCTGTATTGCATTGTTTCCAATTTCCAACTGTCTAGCCTTTGGCCCTCCATGAGATGTCCGCACCCACTGATCTATTCAATCACACCCTTATTCAGGCAGGCAATAATCATCTCCAATAAGGGATTCTAACCATCTCATCTTGATATTCAATGGGATCACTCTCACTGAATCCCCCACTAGCAAAAGTCTAGGGGTCACATTTGGCCAGAAACTTACATCTGTGGGGAGATGGTGACATAGCGGTATTGTCACTAGACTAGTAATCCTGAGGTCCAGGCTAATGCTCAGAGGTGTGTTCCAAAGAAAAGGCATATTGGACTCAAAACATTAATTCTGTTTCTCTTTCCACAGATGATGCCAGACTTGCTGAGTTTTTCCAGCACTTTCTGTTTTTATTATTAATCCTCTGGGGGCATGGGTTCAAATCCCACCATGGCAGCTGGTGGAATTTCAACTCAATTAATAAATCTGGAATATAAAGCTTGTCTCAGTAATGGTAATCATGACAACTATCATCAATTCTGGAAAAAAAAACCCGTCTGGTTTTCTTTAGGGACAGAAATCTGCTGTCCTTATCTGGTCTTGCATACATGTTATTCCAGACCCACAATAATGTGGTTGACTCTTAACTCCCCTCTGAAATGGTCTAGTAAGCCATTCAGTTCAATGGCAATTAGGGATGGGTAGCAAATGTTGACATTACCAATGATGCTCATATCTCATACAAAAAGAATAAAGAAAAAAAGACATATAAATACTGTGATTGAGAGCTAAGGTCAGAAGCTGGGTATTTTGTGATGAATAACTGTCCACCACCTACATAAAGGCATAAGTCAGGAGTGTGATGGAATACTCCCCATTTTCTTGGATGAGTGCAGCTCCCACAACACTGAAAAAGCTTGACATCATCCAAGGCAAAACATGCCACTTGATGGTTGGCCCTAGTACTCACACCCTGTGGAACTCCAGCAATGTCTTGTGGATGAGAAGATTGGCCTCCAACAATTGCATCCATCTTCCCTTGTGATAGGTATGACTGCTACCAGTGGAGAGTTTTTCTGCTGTTCTCATTGACTTCAATTTTGCTCGGGCTCTTGATGCCACACTTGGTAAAGTGTTGCTTTGGTGTCAAGGTGAGTAAAAGACTTGCCTTCTCCCCTCCAAATTATAATTTAAGGAGGTACTTTGGACATAACATTATCCCAGTTGAACATGGTTCTACCCCAAATTCTGGCCTTCCACCCAGTCGAATGTTTCTTTCTGCCCTCCCCCACATGAAATATCAAATGGAGTACTCTTGGGGGCATCATCTTTCAGTTGTACATAACTGCTGCTGACAAGGCTGCCCTGGAGCTTCTGAAGTAGTGTGTTGGTACCAGCAAAAAGGCTAAACATAAAGGAGGTTTCCAACTAGAATTCTTGCCATATAGCTCTTTCAATCTCTGCCCGAGATTCCAACAGTAAGTGGAGATCTTCCCCAATGAAAGTAGAGAAGGTGCTGATTCCCATGGATCCCTCTCAAGATTGTCCAACTGAACCCATTCCTTTGAAGAGTACAAATCTTGGTAACTTGACATTCTCAACACCTGCTGAAGTGGAAAATCTCTTACAGGAACTTTGCTACATAGAGGTTTAGGAACTTTCATCAGAGCTAACCCTACTTTGCTCTCAGAACTTCACCAGCAGTGTGGCAGAAGCACTATTTGGGAAGCAGCTACAAAGAAATTTCCTGCCATAAAGTACTCAAATTAAGTCTGCATTGTTCTTTCTGAGATAAGATGTTGTGAGGAATTGGCAGTGTTGGGTTTGTGAGTTATTATGTGCTCAAGGACACTAACACCATGTGGATTAGGATATGGTATATTCTCTAACACAAGGCAGTTCCTGAAAAACAGGAACTAGCTTCTACCTCACCTCAGTAAGGCAATGATAGATTGCAAGATACCGCAACCTAACAATGGATAATCTTAAGGATGCCCCTAAATCACTTGTCAACTGAATCCTGGAAACTGAATGTAGGGACCACCATCTGCACCTCCCATTAGCCTGTTTACTTGAAGGATGTTGACTAAAACAAAGGATATTATCCAGCATGTATGCTCAACATGCTTCCTCCTGGTTCAGCTCTTTTATTGGAGCCACACAGTTGGATGTTTAGATTCGTTGCATACATTCCAGCACCTCTCAATGTAAAGGTGTGGCTGCTGTAACTCTTTCAAGTACAAACACGTTTCCATCTGTTCCTATTCAGAGGAAGTTACATTGTTTCATAGTTTGCCATTGTGAGATTTGAACTCCTGATTTTGGGGTTACAAGCCCAGTACCATAACCACTTGGCTATTTAGGCCAAGCCCAGTGTGGCTGCTGTAACTCTTTCGAGTACAAACCCATTTCCATCTGTTTCAGATGAAGTTAAATTGTTTTATCGTTTGCCATTGTGAGATTTGAACTCTTAATCTTGGGGTTACAAACCCAGTACCATAACCACTTGGCTATTTAGGCCAAGCCTTAAATAATGCCCTTGTTGTAACTCTTTTGAGTACAAACCCGTTTCCATCTGTTTCAGATGAAGTTATATTGTTTCATAGTTTGCCATTGTGAGATTTGAACTCTTGATCTTGGGGTTACAAACCCAGTACCATAACCACTTGGCTATTTAGGCCAAGCCCAGTGTGGCTGCTGTAACTCTTTTAAGTACAAACATGTTTCCATCTGTTCCTATTCAGATGAAGTTACATTGTTTCATAGTTTGCCAGTGTGAGATTTGAACTCTTGATTTTGGGGTTGCAAGCCCAGTACCATAACCACTTGGCTATTTAGGCCAAGCCTTTGTGAGATTTGAACTCTTGATCTTGGGGTTACAAATCCAATACCATAACCACTTGGCTATTTAGGCCAAGCCATGTGGCTGCTGTAACTCTTTTGAGTACAAACACGTTTCCATCTGTTCCAGATGAAGTTACATTGTTTCATAGTTTACCAGTGTGAGATTTGAACTCTTGATCTTGGGGTTACAAACCCAGTACCATAACCACTTGGCTATTTAGGTCAAGCCGTGTGGCTGCTGTAACTCTTTTGAGTACAAACCCGTTTCCATCTGTTCCTATTCAGATGAAGTTACATTGTTTCATAGTTTGCCATTGTGAGATCTGAACTCTTGATAATCTTTTAAATTGTTTCATTGTGAGATTGCCATTGTGAGATTTGAACTCTTGATCTTGGGGCTACAAACCCAGTACCATAACCACTTCAAAAACAGAATTACCTGGAAAAACTCAGCAGGTCTGGCAGCATCGGCGGAGAAGAAAAGAGTTGACGTTTCGAGTCCTCATGACCCTTCGACAGAACTTGCGTTCGAGTCCAAGAAAGAGTTGAAAAATCAATTTTTTTTTTAAAAAAGAAGGTAGAGGTCAGTGCGCCAGACAACAACAGCACCACCCTTGTCAGCGGGTTTGATGACAATGTCAGGGTTGGACCTGAGAGAATGGAGTGCAGTAAGTTCAGAGAGAGACAGGTTAGAATGGGTGAGAGGAGCAGAGAAATTGAGACGACTAATGTCGCGCCGACAGTTCTCATTGAAAAGATCGAGAGAAGGTAAGAATCCAGACGGAGGGGTCCAGGTGGAGGGAGAATATTGGAGATGGGTAAAAGGATCCGTTGAACTGGGAGAGGACTCCTGCCCAAAGAAGTGAGCCCGGAGACGAAGATGGCGGAAGAAGACTTCAGTATCATGCCGAGCCCGAAATTCATTGAGGTGAGGGCGTAAGGGTATGAAACTAAGTCCTTTGCTGAGCACTGAACGTTCAGCATCGGAGAGGGGAAGGTCAGGGAATATAGTGAATACACGGCTGGGGTTGGGATTGGAAGAAAGGGTGGGGACGGAGGAACAGGCAGGGGTGGGGGGTCCTAGATGGGTGTTGGTGTCGATGAGTTGTTGTAGCTTGCGTTCCTTAGCACTTGAGAGAAAGAGAAAAAGTTTCTTGTTGAGGCGTCGGATGAGCCGAAGGATAAAATGAAACTGGGGGCACGCGCAGCTTTGATAAAGGGTACGGCGGTGCTGCTGGAGGGAGGGGTCGAGTGTGTTCATATGGCGGCGCATGGCACTGAATGTGGATTTCAGAATGTGACGGGAACAGCAGTCCGAGAAACGTTTTATGTCCCGGAGATACCTGTAATCCTGGGTGGGTTCGAAACATGAGGGGTGGAATTTCAGTTGAAATCCACGTGGGGTAAGTCGGAGACGGAGACAGTCACTGAGAAAGGAGATATGGCTGTGAAAGCGGGTTTTAGTAAACACCTTGTCAAACACTAGGAGGGAAATGGAAAGCAAAGAAGGTGAGCAAGACAACAGAGAGATACGGAAATCTTGTCGCAGAGAGGAACAGAACTTCTTCAAGGAGGTAGGCATTTCTTGAAGAGCAGTGGCAGTCAATTAAACACAGAGATAAAAACAAAAAAACTGCGGATGCTGGAAATCCAAAACAAAAACAGAATTACCTGGAAAAACTCAGCAGGTCTGGCAGCATCGGCGGAGAAGAAAAGAGTTGACGTTTCGAGTCCTCATGACCCTTCGACAGAACTTGCGTTCGAGTCCAAGAAAGAGTTGAAAAAAGAGTTGAAAAATGACAACTTGGCTATTTAGGCCAAGCCCAGTGTGGCTGCTGTAACTCTTTCGAGTATAAGCCCATTTCCATCTGTTTCAGATGAAGTTACATTGTTTCATAGTTTGCCATTTGAGATTTGAGATTTGAACTCTTGATAATCTTTTAAATGAAAACCAAATCAACAAAATTGGGATAAATCAGGCACAGCCCCTAATTCAGGTCAGATGTAAAACCAAGGACAAGGTTTAAAGGAACCTTACAAACTTTAAATCAAAATGTGATTAAAGGGGTCAACAAAACACCCCAGTCCCCGCGGTGCCCACCGAGCACGGAAGGCCTCGAGAGTGTCAGCAGACACCGTGTGCTCCCTCTCCAGGGACATCCGGCAGCGAACGTAGCCGCGGAAGAGGGACAAACAATTGGGCACGACTCCCCCGTCGATTGCCCGCTGCCTGGACCTGTTAATGGCCAACTTGGCCAGGCCCAGGAGCAGGTTCACGAGGAGGTCCTCCTCCTTCCCGACCCCCTTCCGCACCGGGTGCCCATAGATCAGGAGCGTGGGGCTGAAGTGCAAACAAAACATCAATAAAAGGTTTTTCAAGTAACTAAAAAGGGAGTGCAACCTACAACACCCTATGTATACATGGTCCACGGACTCCACAAGACCGCAAAAAGGGCACGTGTCCTGAGAGTCCGTGAACCTATGCATCCTCTTATTATAGGGGACTGCTGCATGCAACACCCTCCAACCCAGGTCCCCGATAGAAAGGGGGAGGACACCTCCGTAGAGGGCCTCCCATCGGGGGCCTCCGCCGCCGGACGGCAACAAGGCACGCCAGGGCGTGTCCGGGCGACGGACAAGGGCGAGAAAATGGAAGGTGTGCAGCAGCAGTCCGTACAAAAAGCCCCTCTTTGCCGTGCCAAAAGGCATGGAGGGCATGTCCCCGAGGCGGCTCATATTGCGGGGCACCAGCACCCGAGGGAGGGTTCAGGGCTTGGGGCCAATGTGGAATTCTGTCCGAACAGGGGAACGTTCAGATGGAAGACCACCGCGCACCTGGGCCACCTCAAGACCCAAAATAACGTCGGGTCCGAGCACGACCGTTCTCAGGTCTTGGATGGCATCGGCTTCGACCTGGACACTCACAGACGCGCATCGTGCCAACTCCTGCGGGAGCATCCAGCCCAGTCCTCCGCCACCCAGCACGTCCCCAATCCTGGTCACCCCTGCGGCCACAGCCCCCCTCTCCGCCAACCACTGAAAAGGACAGAGGGGCAGTAAAGTGAGTGGCAATGCAGTCAGATGAGATTGCTGTAACTCTTTTGAGTACAAACCCATTTCCATCTGTTTCAGATGAAGTTACATTGTTTCATAGCTTGCCATTGTGAGATGTGAACTCTTGATACTCTTTTGAGTAAACCTGTTTCCATCTGTTTCAGATGAAGTTACATTGTTTGCCATTGTGAGATTTGAACTCTTGATCTTGGGGTTACAAACCCAGTACCATAACCACCTGGCTATTTAGGCCAAGCCCAGTGTGGCTGCTGTAGATTGTTGTTGCAGATGCTGGGAGCATGTAACTCTTTTGAGTACAAACACATTTCCATCTGTTTTAGATGAAGTTACATTGTTTCATAGTTTGTCATTGTGAGATTTGAACTCTTGATCTCGGGGTTACAAACCCTGTACCATAACCACTTGGCCATTTAGGCCGTGTGGCTGCTATAGTGTAAGGATGATAGTTCTCCCCTTAATTGGGATGGAGGTTTCAATTTGACTGTTTTACCTCCTACTCAAGGATTTAAGATAAATAATCTACTAGGCTGGGGGATATGGCTCAGGATAGTCAAGAGATTATTCCCTGAATATTGATATAATAAGATAGGTTATTGGAGGTTATAGTGGAGAGAAGTATTCCCTTACTCCTGCAGCAAAAAAATAAACAAATTAGTATTTTGAGAGGGGCAATTCAGTCATTGATGGTGGATGATGATATGATTTGTCTTCCAGATGGTTTGATGAAAGAAAAAGTATTAATAGGGGATTTTCCTGGGTTTTATGAACCTATTCCCTTGAGTAAAGCTAATTTACAAAGTGAGTTAGTAAACAAAATTGTTACTTTTTAAATTCATTTACAGGGTGTTGATGTTGCTGGCTAGGCCAGCATTTATTGCCCATTCCAAGTGCCCTTGAGAAGGTGGTGGTGAGCTGCATCCTTGAACTGCTGCATTTCAGGTAGTCTAGGTACACCCACAGTGCTGCTAAGGAGAGAGTTCCAGGATTTTGACCCAGCTACAGTGAAGGAACGACAATATATTTCCAAGTCAGGATGACTTGGAGGGGAACTTCCAGGTGGTGGTGTTCCTATGCCCTTGTTCTTCTATATGGTAGCAGTCATGAGTTTGGAAGGTGCTGCCTAAGGAGCCTTGGTGAATTCCTGCAGTGCATCTTATAGATGGTACACACTGCTGCCACAGTTTGTTGGTGGTGAAGGGAGTGAATGTTTGTGGAAGGCATGCCAATCAAGCAGGCTGCATTGTCCTGAATGGTGTCAGGCTTCTTGAGTGCTGTTAGAGCTGCACTCATCCAGGCAAGTGGAGAGTATTCCATCACACTCCTGACTTGTGCCTTGTAGATGGTAGACATGCTTTGGGGAGTCAGAAGCTGAGTTACACACCACAAGATTCCTAACCTCTGACTTGTTTCGGTATGTGTGCTATGTAATGTGAAGTTTGTGGTGTGTTCAACCACAGTTTGACTCACAATGCATGTTTACCTCATGTTAATTCTGGATGTTAGAGTGTAAAATAGATAGTGTCGACTGTTTGCTTTGTTAACTCGCCAAAATAAAAATTTCTTCTGTTCGTTTAAATCATTGCAATCTATTGGGTTTATTCTATTAATTGGTCACTGGGATTTCTGATTCCATCTTCTTTGCAACAAAATTTACTGGCCCTTAACCGGATCGTAACAAAATTCGGGATCTGGTCTGAGATCATAACAATGTTTAATGACAAACTGTCCAAAATGCTTCTATAATGCCTCCTCTCCTACATCCACATCAGTCAATTTCAGTGTCTCAGGATAATTGATTGCAGCCATTAATAATCACTGAAGCCGACACATGATGTGAAATTCAAAGAAATGTAACAGAAGAAATAAGTGAAAAATTACAATATTGATTCATTATCAGTAACTGCAGACTTTAGTTCAGTAAATGCTTCAATTACTGCACCTGCTATTTATATGCATTCAGTCATCAAAGTGTTATGTATAAGCATTTCATACTTTTGCTTCAGTATGATTTTGATTATTTTTTGCTTATCAGAAATGCTGGGCGGACAAGCAGCAATTGCATTCAATAGAACAACATTAAAAATGGTCTATGAATTATTAACTTTGGTTAGCATTGCCTTTGAATTTTAAAATGTATGAAGAATGGACAGCCAAAATGAAAAGCATTAATCTCAGGTTTTTGCAAATGTACCACTAATCAATGCAGTACAGTACAAATCTTTTATAGTGCATAAAAAGGATTTTTTTCTTATTCACTACAGGATATTTACTGGCAGTGTGATTAAAAATCTCATTACTAACACATGTCAGACCGGTGATTTATCATTTAAAAAGAGCATTGCAGCAACTTACAACTACTAGGTCTGCAGAGAGGAGTGGCATTGTTACATTTGTTTTCAATATTTAGCCTGCAGAGGATTTCTCCTCCAAAAACAGGTACCAATTAATCTTAATTGTTGTAAGACATGTAGTAATAACTATAGTAGCTTTTATCAATTTCATACTCATTGTTCTATGCTGAGAGCCGTTGACATAATTTGCTCCATCGTTTTTCAGCTGCACACATAAAAGGATGGATAAAATACAAAACATAATGATGTACAACACCTGGTGAGCAGCAATCAGAAGTTAATGATCGTATATTTACATATTCTAAAGTTTAAAAGATATCTTATTGTACAAACAAAAGATTAAAATTGAATTAAATCTGAGGTGCCCCTTTGTTGACCTTTTACTTAGCAATCCTGTTCAAAGCTATTTGCCAGTGCAAAGTACCTCTCAGCTGACTAAAAGGCTGTTCAACTGAAACAAGCTGTGCTTACTTTAGAATAAAAGCAAGAGGAAGTCATTTGGCTCTTGAGCCTGTTCTGTCATTCAATAAGACCATGACAGATTTTCTCCTCACCACTCTTCCTATTCTATACCTGATTCACTTAGTGAGTGGAATCGTCCCAGATTTGTGCTAAGTGGGTGGGGAAAATGATGTTTTACCTGTTGGCCATAATGGCATCTTCTCATGTTGTATTGTCCAAAACCTGCTGCATTAATTATGCATTCCTGGGAAACATGCCGATGGCAAGCAGTGTCTCATTCGCCCACAGCACCATCACCTCACTACATCATCACACCGGATGCCACATTTAAAATGCAGCCTAGGACAGTTGTGCAGAAGACAAATGGCCTCAAAAGGCAAAAAGACTGCAGCTCCCTGGTTTAGTGATGTGTCCCTTGATCACCTTTTGGATGCTGTGGAGGCCTGCCATGATGGCCTCTACCCCCACGCTCTGGGCGCAGGAGGTGCAGCAGCATCACCAATCCAGCATGGGATGTGGTGGCAGCGGTGGTCAGCGCTAAAGTCCTGTAAAAGAGGACAGCCACACAGTGCCACAAAGGATGAATGGTCTCATCCGTTCCGCCAGGGTAAGTCACTCTTCTCATTACCGTCAACTCACACACTCACAAACCCATCACACATCCACAGGGATCTCACACCTCAAGGGACAACACCACTAACTCTCACACACACCCTCACATCTCCATCAGACTCATATACTCTGGAGCTTGCCTCCTCATCCTGTCCATAGCTCTGCACACCACATAAACATTCCAGGCAGTGCCATGTGTCCTGCTCACACTCTCTCCATCTGTTTCCATGCAGGAGAAGCTGACTGACATCAGCAGGGAGAGGTCCCAGACTGGGGACGGACTGGCCCACATTAGGCCCCTCACTCACTTTGAGGAGGGTGCCATCACGCTGACTGGTGAGGACATGGATCCTGCCTTTGGTGATGATGAGGTTGGTGGCGAACACCTACATGAGGATCCTACACCACATCGTCCCTCTCCCAAAGCAAATGTGAGTGCTCTCTCTCCTGCTTTTGACTGTGCTGACATGCACTAATTATCTCTACTTTGATTCACAGGGAGCACTGCCAAGTGACTGACACCCTCAGACAGCCAGTCCCCCAACTCCATCCAGGTCCTCATCTCTAGCCAAGAGGACACCTCCTCCATTAAAGAGCTGGAAATAAGCAGCTGGAAGACACATCACAGCACTTACCCACAGCCTGCACCAGCACAGAGATACACACCTCAGTGGGACCTAGATCTAGGGCAGTCTCAGGTTCATAATCTGGTGGTCACCGCACTGGCATGTGTCAGCAGCAGGAGGAGGCAGGTTCAGCTGAGCTCCCAGCACTGCTGGGAAGAGGCATCTGTGAGGACCCAGTCAGATTCGAACCTCTGGATTTGGCCTTCCAACTCATCCTAGAGAGTTGGCAGAAGGCAGGGGGACATTATGCAGAGCTGTTGGAAGCCCTCAACAGAGTGGCTCGTGAGTCGGAGGAATGTGTCCGCCTGCTGTCTGATGAAGTGGTGCTGATATGCGCGCAATTGGAGGTTACCATGGAAAAGGTGGCGGATGCCATGGAGATCCTGGTCCAACAGAACGCAGATATGTGCACAGTTCTGCACTCCATTGCAGGAGCCAATCCTAAACCTTTCTCTCCCACCCCCCCACTACCCCCCCCCGGATATCTTGCTCTCCCAAACATAGCTGGACCTTCCTCTCCACCCCCTTGACCATCATCTGTTGTGAACAGACCCTCAACAGTGACTTTCCAACTCCTGTGAGCTGCCTCACGGCAGAGCCATGTCCTTGAGAATCCACCCAGCATGTCATGGATGTTACTCCAGTGTGCCATTGCTGTTGGGCTCCAGCGTCTTCTGCTCCTTGTATGTCCGCAATGTGAGCAAGGCCCTGGCGGTAAGTCTCGACTTCTGCATGTCACACTTGTCAAGACGTGTTCTATACTGGTATGCAATCACACCAATGTGGGCGGATGATTCAGAGTGGGGGGGCGGGGTTGGGGGGGGGTGTGCAATGATTCGGATGGGCTGGCGGTAGGAAATGCGGCCTGCCATCAACGGGCTGAGTGGATGATCACAAAATGGTTTCACGACATTGTAAATCTGATTTCTGGCCTTCTCACCACATTATCTGCTCATGCGGCCGAGCGCGCCCAACGCCAGCAGGCACAGAAAATTCCACCCAGTGTCCCAAAGAATTGGAACATATTTAATGATCGGATGAATACACAGTAACTCTCAGTGCATTCCCTTCCTTATCACATTTTCCTGAACAAATCAGCAATGTTACCTTTACGAAACATGTTGCAATCGTTCTCCACTAGAAATGATACATGATGCAATAATTAGACCCTACATATGCATGTTTGGTAAGTTATTCATTTTGTTTTTCCTTGTAACTCAAAAAAAAATTTCATTACTGTCTCCTGAGGTTTTGTCATGTTACACAGCCTGTTACCTCGACATAGGAGTGATCCTTCATCTGTATAACGTCGCAGTTCACTGGCCATCTCAAGTACCCAGGAAAACCTGATCCCTTCTCACCTAAATTCCAAACGTAAAGGCATGACTGGACTGTGATCAGGAATCCTATTTGATAGTAATACTCACTGCGCAAGGATGTGAGCCAATTGGAACACCTTCATCATCATTCTGCTGAGAATGGCCACCTCAGGACAGACCAGACATCTGGAACAAAATTGTTTTGCATTTGGAAAATTATGGGTTAATCAATGAACATCACCATACATTGAGTTCTTTGATGAAATAATAGGGTCATTTTGGGGGCAGGGTGTGAGATGAGGATAGTGTTGTTGATGTAATGCATGGACTTTCAAAAAGCGTTTGACAACATACCACATAATAGACTTATTAACAAGATTAGAACCTATGCAATTAAAGGGACAGTGACAGTATGGCAATAAAATTGTCTAATAAGGGATAGAGCAAGGCTGTTTATCAGACTGGGAGAAAGTATAAAGTGGTTGCTATTAGGACTACAGCTCTTTTTGATATATATTACTGACATGGACTAGGTTATACAGGGCATAATTTCAAAGCTTGCAGGTGACATGAAACTCAGAAATGTAGTAAACAAGTGTAACAGACTTCAGGAGACCATAAAAAGCAGAAAATGCTGGCAATGCTCAGCAGGTCAAGCAGCAGCCGTGGAGAGAGAGAAACAAGAGTTAATGGAATTCTCCCAAAATGAACCTAAGTGCAGCGACAGGAGGATTCAGCAGCGCCCAGCCCGTGTCTGTAATGGCGGCAACTCACGCCCAATTCTGTGTTTGGAGCCTCACTGATCATGCAGAGTAACGTTTTGCACCGAATCAACTGGTAGGTTGGGAGCTGATTCGTCTGCCCGCCATCAGCTGGTGGGTTAATAGGTCCGGGCGCCATATTTAAACGCCAGTCCAACAATCTCAATCTCTCCAGCCCACCAGAGATGTCGGCAACCCATTAGAGACAGGCCAAGAGCCTCAGGATGAGGTCTGCACTCTGCTTCCCCCACTAGGCCCTCCCAGCCTTGGTCAGAGGGGTGCAGGAACAACGGCACATGCTCTACCCCGTGAATGGCTGCAGGAAGCACAGCAGCCTCACTTTTCGGGCCAGGGGCACGATAGCAGAGCAGGTCAGCGTGGCTGACACCCGCACCCGAAATGCCACCCATTGCAGGAAGAGGATGAATGATCTCATCTGCTCCATCGGCGTAAGTCATCCTTCAATATCAGACTCTCATCATGGCATCATGCACTCAAACAGCTACTCTCTTCAGGGATCTCACACAACCATGAGCGGGGGTACATATCAATACTGATTCTCTCACCGAGACTTTCACATCACCACCATCCCATCTATCATATTGCTCACACTCCATTTTCTGGCCCTTCCACACACAGGGGACATGCGTCTCACCCAACCTCTGCTCGTTGACATCTTTTGATGAGCTGCTTCTATCACTGCTTGTTTGTCCCTATAACCACACCCCCGCCCCCCCGCTCCACCTCTTTGTCTCTCTATCTCTCCGCCCCCCCACACACACACCTTAAACCAGCTTATATTTCAACTCTTTCTTGGACACGAACGCAAGTTCTGTCGAAGGGTCATGAGGACTCGAAACGTCAACTCTTTTCTTCTCCGCCGATGCTGCCAGACCTGCTGAGTTTTTCCAGGTAATTCTGTTTTTGTTCTGCTCCATCCCTTCTCATCACATGCCTTTCTTTCTTCTTCATACAGGCCTAGCTGGAGCACAACCAGCGTGAGAGAGCGCAGTCCGGGGGGAGGGTCGTCCGACGTCCTTGCCCTCAGTGAGTTTGAGGATCACTCCTGTGGGGAAAGGGAGATCGGCCTCCACAACCAAGCTAGTATGGATCACATCTCCATCACCTCATCAAATCCTGATAATCACAGAGAGCCACATGCAGGTTTATCTTGCTCATGCTCATTAACTGAAATTATATTTTCTATTTTCTTGGCACCAGCAGATCGAGGGGCCCAAGCCAGTCCAGCACCACCAGTATGAGCCCCTGGACCTCAACCGAGGATAAAGCTCCAGGAGAACCGTCGTGACACTCACACGCACCCTCCAGCAGCTCAGAGACACACACCTCGGTAGGGCATAGCTGTAGTCTCACTTTCTGGGGAACACCTCACTGAGATGTCCCCTCAGCGGTTGGAGGCAGGAACAGTCCAGCTCTCCAGCACTCGAAGGGTTGCTGGAGTGCAGCCACCTGCTCGGCCCAAGTCAGATGATGAGCCTTTGGAAGCAGCCGCCAAACCTATGCTGGAGATGCAATGACAGGCGGCGGAACATCAGGCAGAGGCCCAACAGTCACCCAACAGACAAGAGCGAACAATGGAACAATCCATCCCTATTCTATCTGATATCATGGCTCCAACATGCGAGCACCTCAAGGTCAGCATTGGAAGACTGGCTACCATGATGGAGACCTTGGTCCAGCAGGTCTTGCCAGATTTGCCCTCGGCCCTCAACTCCATGACCACACACCCTGGTGGGCACCATCAAGAAGTAGGCGACATGATGACGAGGCACTTCGACTTCCATCCAGGTGCACCATCTCCTGCAGGTGTCAGGGCAGGGCCCTCGGGCACCCAGAGGATGGATGAACATAAGCCAGTCAGCCCAGGGGCCTCCTCTCAGGGCACTCCAATGGTGTGAAGCCACTTACAGCCCCCTGTGCCTGTGACACCATCCACCCCAGCCTCTCAGGCCGCCAAGGGCACTTCTGCACCTGAGCAGGTGACCCTTATCAGGCTGATGCCCTCCCAGCCATGGCCACCAGAGGACGTCCGCCAAGGTCACCACAGCAGACTGCCTCCATCTCTGCAGTTGATGTTGGGGCTGCACCCAGGCGTAGTGCTAGAGTTAGGAAAGTTAAGAAAAATTGATGTCACGAGTGCGCTGGACTTGTAACTAAATTCCACTTTTATGAATACATTTGATGATCATGTGAACGTTCCTGCCAACTGAAGGCATTGTGCTTTTGTACTTTGGAATCCTCTTCTTTTGAGATTTAGCTTTCTTCCCGCTCAGTGATAGTGTCCCACTGTGAGATTCACATTCCTGTGATGTCAACCTCAGTTGAATTAGTCTCCGCACCCCTGTGTGATGTCAGGGAGATGTGTTTAAATCTTTATTGGAAGTGTGTGATGTTAAGCGTTTCTCACCCTCCTTCCTCAAGGAATGCAAGAATGCCATTGAGTGAACACAGCTCATCAGCACTGATAATCCAGCAATATGTGCATCTCCTCAGTGCTGGTGGCAGAAGAAAAGACATGCAAGGAGGAGAAGGTCCCTAGGCATGTAAACATCTCAGTCACAGCAGTGTTTGCATCATTAGATGGCGGCGAAGGCTTCAAGTCTTCTTTCACATTGATCGTTTTCCTAAGTGGACTCTCAGTTCCCAGAGTGAGCTCACTCACAGGGCCCCACGGACCAAAGCAAAGATCATGGCCTGGCGATTCATGAGGCAAGTGCAAGTGCAGGACTCATTCCCACTACAAGTGGCTGGACATCCCCTGAGTTAAAGCAGATGGCATTGAGGGGTAGGAGAGATGTGGTTATATTCCCTTACTTAATTTTGCTCTTCCTGGAACCTGTCAGCAATTAATGTATTACAGGCACATTTCCCACATTTTCCTTCCTCCATGGTGTGGTTATACTTATACGACCCTCAGCAGCCTCCTGAGGCTCCTGGGCCTCTGGATCTTCATCCCCCAATGAGCTCTCAATCTCCTCCTGGTCACCCTCTGGCATGGCTTCACCTCTTTGCATAGCCAGATTGTGAATGACACAACACACACTGCGAGGATGTGGGAAACCCTATCAGGAGCGTATTGGAGTGAGTCACCTGAGTGGTCCAAGCATCTGAAATGCACCTTCAGAAGCCCTATGGTCTGCACTATAAGGGAGCATGTGGAGCTGTGAACAGTGTTGTACCTCACCTTGGAATGACTCTGTGGGCAACGCACCTGTGTCATCAACCAGAGATTTAGCGGGTACCCCTTATACCCAAGCAGCCATCCCTGCAGACGTAATAGCCCCTCGGAGTTACCTGGGAGTGACTCAGGGTGCAGGAGTCATGGCAACTCCCAGGGTAAAGTGCGGTATGTGCTTCCAGTGATCACACACCAGTTGCACGTTGATGGAATGATAGCCCTTGCGGTTTATGAACATTAGGGGCTGCTGCTATGGTGTCCGTATAGCCACACTGGTGCAGTCTACTGCACCCTGCAGTCTTGGGAAGCCTGAGATGGCGGCGAAGCCGGTGACTCTCTCAGCCTAGCTATTTTTATCCCGAGCAAACCTGACGTAATAATGGGCCTTCCTGTAAAGAGCATCTGTGACCTCCTTTATGCATCGTTGTGTTGTGACTAGAGAGATGCTGCACAGGCCGCCTGTTGATGCTTGGAAAGAACCGGAGGCCATAAAATTGAGTGCAGCGGTCACCTTCAAAGCCACTGGCAGGAGAAACCCTCCACGTGGCCTCAGGTCTTCACGAAGAATGTGTTATATGTGTTGTACCAGATCACAAGGCAAGCACAGACATGCACAGCATTGTCTCTCACTTATTTATAAATAGGAGACTCTTGGACGATAAACTCTAGATCTGGTGAGTCACCCCTGTTGTCTGGGTCTCTCTTCCTGACCCTCCTGTTCATGTTGTGGCTCCGTTTGACCATGTCCCTCCTGCTGGAGCTGTGCACGGAGTCATCTTTTCCTCCTTCACCTCCTCCATTGCATTAGGGTCTTGATTATAGCAGCATTGAACCTGGATCCATATCTGCTTTTGCCTTCCCTCTGAAAGGAAACATTGAAGACATTAATGATTCAAGGGGCAAGAAAGTGAAACTCAGAGGATGACACGTTTGGAAACTGTAAGGGTCCAGTGTTTTTCCTTCCCCTCCTGCCTGGTGGCTGATGCTGCCTTGTCCCTGAGACACTGGCACACGCATCGAGGTGACCAAGATGGCATCCCAGATATGTAACATCTTGAGCTCTGTATGGGATGCTAAAGTTTAATTGATATGTCTGACTCAACCTAGCTCTGTGCTCCAATCTCTTGTGGCATATTAATGACCAATCAGTTGCTCATGGTTAATGAATGGATGCCCTTTGGCCTACTAGGAGTTTCACATCTGGGGAACACGTGACAGGCCTTCATTGATGGAATGCCATATATGATACAGCTGTGCCTCCTTCACTATTGCCTGCATTCATAAACTCTACATTCCTATGTTACTCTTGAGATGCAGCGACTGTGATGTGTAACCACTGAGTTCTGAGTAGCCCTTTAACAGTGCTAATGAAGCCATTGGCTTCAAGTGGCTTTCATCACAAGGAGGTCTTGATCCTTTCTTTCAAAGCAGATTTCTGCTCACTTCGGTGGCAACAAGAGATTAGAGAGTAACACCAGAAGGCCCCCCACTCCATGTTCACCCATCCTCCTGACTGCCATTCCATAACCTTCCTTCCCCCTGCCCCCCTCGTGTTAGCCTTCCCCCCTGACTGCCATTCCACAGCCTTCCCTCCCGGTTACCCACCTCGTGTTTGTCAGCCCGACCCATCACCTCACAGCCCATCCAGAGCGATAGTCTCTGAAAGTGGAGGTCTGCATGAGTACCACAGCACAGTGGTGTTCCTTGGGACAGTGAAAGCAAAGAGAAGGAGCAGTCCAACCCTAGAGCCTCAGCAGAGTGGTGTTCAGCACAACATGACCGGCGCAGCGCTATGGCGGGAATGTTCCACTCATCTCGGAGTTCCAGTGAGCTGAGGTCCGACTTGTGCACGCCCACCCCTTTTCAAATGGGTTTGAGGCCGACGTAAATCCCCCTGGCGTTACGGAAGATTGGAAGGCTTGGTGAGATTCCAGCGAGCAGCTGTTTTAATGAGCATTCGTGACATGCTAATGAATGCAAATGGAATTCGCCCCACTAGTCAGCAGGATAACTGACCCGCCATGGACACACCATCGGGAGAATCGCAACCTGTTTTTACAAGGCAGGTTTCCGGTTTTTGGCCTCCGACTGGATTCTCGGCCCCCGCCCACCATGAAACCTGCCACAGGCGGGATGGGAGAATTTTGTCCAACGTTTCAGGTCAATGGCCTTTCATTATCCAATACTTCCTGTTTATCTATTGATATTCAACATCCGTACTATTTCCCTTTAGTTCAGGAGGACAGAAACGGACTGGTGAAACAGGCTGACACACGGCAAATAAAATTTAGCATGGAAATGTGAGAAGCGATACATTTTGATAGGGAGAAGGAGTGGCAATATTACCTTTTAAAGGATTTCAGAATCAGGAAGAACTGTGGAAATTTGAAGATGGCGGGACAAATTGTGAAGTTTGGTTTTATTAATAAAAGGTGTAAAGCACAAAAACAAGAAAGCAATGCCAAACCTTAACATTGCAATGATTAGGCCTCGGCACAAGTATTGCGTTCAGTTCTGGGCACCACGTTTTAGGGAGGATATAAAGGCCATAGGAAGGGTGCAGAGAATGTTTAGTAGAGTGGGACCAGAGGTGAGGAAATTCAGGTATGTGGAGAGATTGCAGAAGCTGTGTGGTTCTTCTCACAGCAAAGAGTTGGAGAAGATTTGATAGAGATATTAAAAAAAGGACGAATAGCTTTGTAAATAGGGGGGGAAAGAACTGTTTACAGTGGCAGAATACTCAGATTTAAAGTGATTGGCACAAGAACCAGAGGTGACTTGAGGAGACTTTTGTTAACTCAGTGAGCTGTTTTGATCTAGAAGGTACTGTCTGGAAAGGTTGTGGAAGCATATTCGAGAAGTAATTTTCAAAAGGGAATGGGATAAATAGTTGAAGGGGAAAAAAATTACAGGGCTATAGGGAAAGAGCAGGGACGTAAGACTAATTTGATACCACGACTAAAATGCTGGTAGTGGTTTGTTGAGCTGAGTTGTCTCCTGTGCTGTATCATTCTATGATCCCATATCAAACATAGACATTCTAAGTGTATATGATTCAATACCATCACACAACTTTCATTTCAAATACAGCGACAGAGAAAACCCAATGACTACAGACTAGTTAAGTCTAACTTCTGTGGTAGAGAGGATTTTTGAAACTTGAGTTGAAGATGAAAGTGTTCTTTCCTCCTTGTTAAAGGATCCTAAAACGTTCCAGATAAATTCCTGGTTTTAGTTTAACAACAAAAGCAGTAAATTATCAATTAGAAAGAAGAAAAAACTAATGCACAGAATTAATGTTGGTGGTAGGCTGAAAAATTTAAGATATGGATTAAATCCTCTGTCATTACAGAAAATTGGGGCAAATTATCTTCAAAACGTATGTGATGAGTAACATGTTGTTCCTTAATATGATGGCAAGTCTCTGATATCCTGAATTATATATTGCGCTATAATAGCTGGAGGATTTCAGATCCTTAAAATACTGGTGTTAACACATCAAAGACACCTGCAAAGACCATCCAATGGTAGGCCTAGGCCTAGGGAAAGATAAAATGCTAATGGAATTGCTGTAATAAAATGAAAGCATCAAACCCTCAATTCTGTTCCTCACGGATCAATTGTCTGCCTTTAGGACAGGCATGTTGGCCTTTCAATGCAGACAAACTTGATAGATTAGCAAAGGTATCTCCAGCATTATTAATACTCTGAGCAAAGACTACAGACGAGACCTCATTATAACCTGGTGTTCTCATAAAAATTGATTCTATATAGAGAGCAAATTTTAAATTATGGGAATCTGTGATCGGCCAGCTGAGAAAGACACTTTCACTTCCCAATTAAGGATCTCGGAAAGCACTTCAGTCTTGATTTCAGCTCATCATGAAAGTGGAAGAAAATTGGAGAAAGACATGTCTCCTTTACCAAGAAAACATTCTAATTGAAATAAAAGAACTGTGAGCTGTCATGTAAGTGGGTTAGCTAAAATAGAACAACAGTATATAGACCATTTCAGTCATATTTAAAGGATTGAGGAACTTATCTATGGTTAAAAAGCCCTTCAGGGAAAATATGGCCTAATTTATCAAGCATATTATTGAGAAATATGTGAAACCATTTTATGCTCAAAGAAAAATCAGATATTCATGAACAGACCAGATGGAGCTTTGAAAGTACAGATTAGTATGTTACTTTAATTCCTTTACAGAAAACCCTTGGAACCCTTTTTAAGTGCCAATTTGGCTTTGTTAATCATCACAAGATCTTGAAGGGTGAAGTGAGAGGAATACCTCTCAGGTAATAGCTCTCACGGCCAGGATTTCTAGGATGGCGGGGTTTCCTTTCCTGCCATCTGAAGAGTTGACAGCTGATGCATCATGATTGATACTTGCTGCCCCACAGCCATTTAACGCTCCAACGAGCGTTAATTGACTGGATGGGACTTCTGCTCCTGAATGGGTTAGAAATCCCTCCTCAATCTGATTGGCCGGTAGCTCCCTATTCCCAGCAGTGCCAGAAGCCGCATTGGATAGGACTGAGACTGCAAGCAGTCCCCAGAGCCAAAGTCCTGGGAGTCCAGGACCAGCTAAGTGTGGAGGTCTCTGGGTGGGGAGGGAAAGTGAGGCCCAATAGATTGGGTAGTTGGGGAGGGGGGGTAGCAGGGGAGGGTGGTGGTGGACAGGCCAGAGAGGCAGAGAGCACCCACAGGGGCCAGATCTTTTGGTGGGGGGAAGGGGACGTGCATCCGATGCGTTTCCCCACCTTTGCAACCTGAAGTCTGAGCAGGGTCACTTTACAGGCTTCCCCCCTGCACCTTTTCTACCTCCACCAGCCTGAAAATTGAGGAGGCAGGAATCAGACCTTGTGTGGTCATTAATTGGCCACTTAAGGGCCTCAATTTAGGGGCAAGGGTGGGTGGGCCAGCCTAGGCCTTGCCCGTCCCACAAAATAATGTTTTGCTTTGACAAATCTATTCACCTGTTCCAGTGTGGCAAGCAAAATTGTGGAGTGTTTGGGGCATAGGCAGGAACCTGGTGCGATGGCCATCTGATGAATTTTACAGGCCTGATGCTGGCAAACCAACCAGCAGGGGAACATAAAATTCTGCCTCGTTTTTTTTTTGGATCCCTTTAATGGCTGCTCAGTTTTTGATATAAGATATTGGATCGGCAAATCTATTTACTGACTTGACCATAGTATGGTACAGCATTAATCAACTGTGACTGTGCCAGGCTTTGAAAGACTATCCAGTTCACCCTACTCCCTTGCCCTTTCTCCATAGCCTTAAAAGATTTTCCTGCTTCAAGTATTTATCCAAAAAGTTTCAACTGAATCTTCTTTAACCTCCTTTCAGGAAATGAAATTCTAGACCATAATAGTTCAGTGCAGAAAATACATTGTCCTCATCTCACCTCTGTTTTGTTTTCCAAATACTGTACATTGGTGTCCTTTGGTTACTAACGCACTATAATGCAAAATAATGTTTTGCTTTGACAAATCTATTCCCCTGTTCAAGCAAAAGATCTAACCAAAGTCTGACCAAAAGATTTTAGTCCCTCTTTACCAATATCACTCTATAACCAGCTGTTAGTTCTCCCTTTCTGTAGAGACATTCTAAACCAGACATGTTTAGATCTGGAATGGTTCAACAACACTGCTTTGTCATGTTAAGCGCGTACAGCCAAGACTGACGGGATTAATGTTCATGTGTTTGTGTGTGTGTGTGTGTATGTATGTATTGCTGTGCAATTGGGTAAAAGTTTACCAGAAAAAAAAATATTCATAATCCAACACTGAATTGCAGTGCCACTCAGATCCGCACAGAGGCAGCTGATGCAGAAAAAAGAAATATCACACTGATCCAACAGTGGGATGCTGTTCTAAGCTAACACTGAATCGGCAGAGAGAGGTTTATGTTGTGCCTTGCCAACTCTATGTGAAAGTTGGGTATGCTTTGTGCTGACCTCCCTCTTCATGTACCATGCCTTAAGAGGGCATTGGCAACCATGGACTTCCATGTTAATCTTGCTCTGGAGGCATGGCGTCTTTGTTGGTGGTACATTCATGCAGATCGTGAGGCTCTTTAGAAAGATGGCTCTTTGTCTTCCTTGATCTCTTTTACCATAAAATTTTTGCATCAGCGTCAGACTTATCCCAAATCATGACTTATTAATTACCTGCCCAAGAAATTCCAACAGTCTCTTCCTGATCTGGTCAACAAAGCTCTTTTGGTCTCAGATTTTGCTAGCACCTCTGTATTGTTAGTGTGGCTTGTCCAAGATATCTTCATTGTTCACCTCAAAAACCAAAACTCTACAACTTCAATTCTCTGCTTTGCTTTGCTAATCACCCAACATTTGCTTTAGTATTTCAAAATTGGTGTGGTGTGGCATTCCAGGATTCTCAGTTTTGTTTTCCTGGCTAATTTTTTTGAGTTGTTCATAATCTTTTTCGTTTTTTGAAGTGCATTTTTGGCTATTCCAATCCTTTGTCTTATTCTTGTGCTGATACCAGATGCTAAAGGGGGAAGTGGCATACTCAGCAAACAGACTTAGAACAAGAATCAATGTTAAACATTTCAGCTTTTAAAGTACATGCTTCAGTAGCTGTGCTTACACTTGACTTGTAAGATTGTGTATTGAAGCTTTTTATGTGTCTCAATGCTTCTTTCTGCACTGTACATAACAAAACAAAACAGTCATGCAAATCCAAAAAAAAGAGTATCAAAGTATAAGAAACACTGCTCTCAATGTTTTGGACAACAGTCGCTAGTAATGATTCTAGTTTTTGTCATTTTCAGCCACTGTTCTAATGAAGCACAAATGGAACAGCACCTCAACTTTCGATCCAGCAATTTACAGCCTTCCAGGCTCAATGTTGAGTTCAACAATTCCAGAACACAACCACTGCTCCCATTTTTTTTCAGCCAGCAGTTGTTTATGTTGATTCTGCTTTTGTCATTTTTAGTTCCTCTAGACTTCTGTAGTTATCACATTAGCAGTCTCATTTGTCTTGTCTTATCCCTTTCGTTATTTAATCTCTCCTGTTGATTGGCCTCCTCCTAAAAGTGGGGCCATCGGATGCACTGAACCGTGCAGGATCAGGACTCTGAAATGATCCCAAAATCAAGTTCCTGATGTCTTCAAGAAAATTCAGCACATTAACTCTCTTTCTCCACAGATGCTGCATAACCTGCTGAGTATAAGATAAAAAAGAAATGTGGGACCAAGCCTTATGGCACAGACTTTCATGGAAGTTCATTACTGACATTTGCAGCCTTGTATGGAACAAGACTTCTTTCTGAGTGGACCAGGTAAGCATGCATTGTCAATGGAAGTAAAGACCACTGCAGCCCTGAATGTCTTAACCTTAGGCACCTACCAGGGATCTGCAGGTGATATAATTAGAATCTCAAAACTTGCTGTGCATAAGTGCATCTCCCAGGTGACTATTTCCATGTTTACCAGGGCCATGACTTCACTATTGTTCAGGCCAGTCAGAATGAGAGGGCCTTTTGATTTGCTTCACTGGCTGGATTCCCACAAGTCCAGAGGAGTCATAGGTTGCACACACCTCACACTCAAAACTTATCTCATAATATTCATTAATCAAAAGGAATACAACTCCAGGTACTATGGAAGATCATCATGTATGCTTATGCAAGATACCCAGGATACTGTCATAATGCACTAACTTCATTCTGCACTAACCCAGCCACTGTTGCACAGGAAAGATACAACCAAAGCCACTAGAGCACAATAGTGGTCCTTGAGTAAGTTATTGGGATGCTGCACTGAATGCAGTTTGGGTCACTTTTCCTAAGGAGGCATTGGAGTCAGTTCAGAGAAGGTTCACTAGGCCAATTCCTGGAATGAGGGATTTGTCTTATGAGGAAAGGTTAATCGGATTGGGCCTATATTGGTTGGGAGTTTAGAAAAATGAGACGTGATCTTATTGAAACATATAAGCTTCTGAGGGGGCTTGACAGAGTAGACGCATCCCCACAGTCAACGATCCATCTCTTTCCCTGACACTCATTCTTCTACTCTTGTCATATCATTTTCCTCAAGGCTGAAGGCCATTTGGCAGGCAACAGGCACAATAGGGATGACTAGAAAATGAGGTTTGAAATAAAATCTATGCTGCAAAAACATTGACAATAAAGGCAACAATTTAACAAACTTATAAACATGCAAATAATTTCCCTGGTGGAACTATAAAGTCTTTCTTCGTTCTGTTAAAAGGCCATTGACCAGAAATGTTAACTCTGTTTCTCTGTCTACAAACACTGTCAGGTCTGCTGAATATTTACAGCATTTTTTGTTCTTTGTATTTCTTATTTTAGATTTCCAGCATTAAAAGCAGTTTGCTTCTGTATTAAAATGGTCTCTCAACTGCTGCCTCTGTCTCAAACACCTGCTTGTGATGCACCATTCACCATGTGCCAACCTGTAGTGCTCAATGGTTTAATTGATCCTTGTTTGATTATGTTCGTCTATTGATTGATCTATGTTCTCTGTACTTGATTGCTTAAGCCTGGGTGTAGCCTCAGAGGGTAAAAGTGAACAGAAGCTTCCAGAAAGACCTGAGAAGCCAGAGCTATGAATATGAGTATAGAAACCTTGTTATTTCTGAGATATTTTAAAGTACTATAACTAAACCTGTTGTAGACTTAAACCTAGTGTCATCCCTGTATTGCTCTGATGTAAATCATATATATAAAATATACAACAAACTGATGAATACGCAACACACAACCAGCATAGAGTTCTGAGTGTGACAAATGGAATACGTTGAGAAAACCGATTGACAATATTTATGGAGAGTGATTGTAAGGGTTGGTGCATTAGTGGTTGTTATCAAATAGGGATATGAGGAGATGAATTGAGAGAGAGGAGTGAATGGAACTGCGAGGGATGTTACCTGAGGAGCACTGGGCACGAGAAGACTGGGGAAGTCAGAGTGAAAGGATTGGTACTCAGATGTGACATGCCACTCACCTCTCCTGCCCCGATGAGATAATTGAACCACTTGCGGCACTGTATCCATGACTGAGGGTCAACACCACTGCTATTCACCTTTCTAGCCACTTCCAGCCATGCCTGCTTGGGTTTGGAAGGCAGACTTCATCCTCCCATCCTCTGGGGACACAAGTTCTTTGCAGGGCCTTATAGTCCACAGCATGATCTCCAAGGATATCTCAGATAACTGGGAGAAAGCCTTCTTTCAGTAAGACTCTATCACAGGTTATTTTCTCTCATTTGCCATGATTAGATCATGGTTGGGAATTCCTCTCTCAGCCAGGATCCCGTTGTCGAAATGATTATGTCTAGTGGTTCGTCTCCAGCCAGGTGATTACTGAGGTGATTGGATGTTTTGCTAATGGGATATGAGATGACCCCTATTCATACTCTTTCAAGGCAATTCTTCCTGATGAGGCTTGACAGACCTGTTATCTTATTTTCAATGGTTTTGGAATATAGACAGCACAGTGATGCAAATGTGCAGCCATCTTTCAAGACAATGGTATTTAAAAAAATATCAATCTGAGGTTTCCAACCAGAAAATTCAAAACTCATTTTTGATATAAAGCATGGATTCACAACATAGCCTTCAGTCCTATTAATATCTCCGGCACTTTCTTTTCACCAATATTCATTACTTTAAGTTTCCCATTCTTATGATGCATCTGGTTCCCCATTATTTCTGATATTTTCCGTGTCTTCTGCTGTGAAGACAGACAGAAAGTATTTAACATTTTGCCATTTCTTTATTCCTTAATATAATCACTGCAGGCTCAGCCTCTAAGGCAGATCTTCCCAAACTGCTTCCCCATGTGACTCCATTTTAATGCTTCTGGCTTCATGTGATCCCAATGTCATCAGATCTTGTTTATAAATGTAATAAAATCCTGAATATTAATGTATAAGGGCCCTGGTTATTTATACAATAGGTTCCTGATTGTTGATGCAATTGGCACCAGACTCATTAATACAATAGTATCTTGATTATTAATGTGGTAGTAGGACTGTGGTCATGTAGTAGGACCCTGATCATGTAATAGGGCTCTGATCATTAATTTGATGGGAACTTGATTTTTAATGTAATAGGACTCTGAACATTGGCGCAAAAGAATGCTCATTATTGATGCGATAAGATTCTGCTTGTTAATGTAATTGAATCATGATTATAAATGCAATATGATCCTTATTATTGGTGAAAGATGATCACGATTATTGAAGAAATAGGTTTTTATACAAAAAAATCCGAATACCTACCTTTTCATAGGCTCTTTTCGCAGCAGCAATCAGGCCTCTGAGAGCAGTCTATTAGGCCACACCCACCAACAAAAAATATGAGGATTTAAAGAGATTTTGCAGCAATTAGCACTCTGTCTGAGCTCCACAGCAGCCATTGCTGCCTCAGAACACATGACTCCAAAATCACGTCTTGTGACCCCACTAAGCAGAAAACTGGATGCTGGAAATCTGAAATAAAAACAGAAAATACTGGAAATACTCAGAAACTGAACAGATGAAAGTCCATCGACCTGAAACGTTGGCTCTGCTTTTCTCTCCCTCCTCTCTGGATGCCACCGGACCTGCTGCATGTTTCCCGTATTTTCTGTTTCTATTCCAAACTTATGCACTTTGTGATGTTCTCAGTTCTGCCATCACCCTGTGCCAACCACTCTTCCAGCAATTGCTGCTTTGCAGCATTTACCTTCTCCAGTTCTGATGAAAAACCATTGTCCTGAGATATTAACTCTGCTTCATTTTCTGCAAATGCTGCCTGACCTGCTGAGTATTCTCAGCATTTTCTGTTCTTATTATCGAGTATACTAATTTAACATCTGAAAGTTTCAATAAATAAATATGTTTCTACCTTACCTCCCATAGAGAAAGGCTGTGTCTTAGTTACTCGTTTATTACTTGTAGGTGATATTTTCAGTAAACTCTGTCCAATCATAACTCAAATTTAAGAACAGACTCCACATGATCGATATTTCTATTTTGGATGTATTAATTAATTGGCTTTGTGTCATTGTGGTGTTTCACACTGCAAACCAAGTTATAGCTAATCTTAAACACAATGTGAACTCCAATCCACCAGATTTGGAGTTATGCATTATCAGTATTTATTATTCTGGCCTTCGTTCACTTCCAATTCCATCTGTCTTCTTGTTGCAGCCATTATTTCGAAACAACTATGGCTATTGTTCCCCTGAACCTTCCTCTTATAGTTATATGAAAATACAAACAAATGAATTAGGAGCAGGAATAGGCCATTCAGCCCTTCGAGCCTGCTCCGCCATTCAATAAGATCACAGCTGATTAATTTTAACCTCATATTCCTGCCTACCCCAATAGCCTTTCACCTCCTTGCTTATCAGGAATCTATCTACCTCTGCTTTAAAGATACTTAAGGACTCTGCCTCAACCACCTTTGAGGAAGAGAATTCCAAAGTCTCACGATGGGGAGGCAGTGCCATAGTGGTATAGTCACTGGACTGCTATTTCAGAGACCCAGGTAATGCTCTGGGGACCTGGGTTTGAATCCCACCACAGCAGATGGTGAAATTTGAATTCAATAAAAATCTGCAGTTAAAAGTCTGATGATGACTGTGAAACCATTATCAATTGTTGTAAAAACTCATCTGCTTCACTAACGTCCTTTAGAGAGGGAAACCTGCTGGCCTACATCTAACTCCAGACCCACAGCAATGTGGTTGACTCTTAAAATGCCCTCTGAACAAGGGCAATAAATGCTGGCGTAGCCAGTGATGCCCACATCCCATGAATGAATAAAATAAAACCCCCATAGAAAATGTTTTTCCTCATTTTTGTCCTAAATGGGTGACCCCTTATTTTGAAACAGTGACCCCCAGTTCTAGCTTCTCCCACAAGAGGAAATATCCTTTCTATACTCACCCTGTCAAATGCCCTCAGGTATTATATGTTTCAATCAAGTCACCTCTTACTCTTCTAACCTCCAGTGGATACAAGTCTAGCCTGTCTAGCCTCTCCTCACAAGATAAGCCGCCCATTCCAGTTGTTAATCTAGTAAGCCTTCTCTGAACTGCTTTTAATGCATTTACATATTTCCTTTAATAAGGAGACCAATCCTGTACACAGTACTCCAGCTGTGGTCTCACCAGTGCCCTGTATAACTGAAGCATAACCTCCTTCTTGTATTCACCACCCTTCAATAAATGATAACATTCTATTAACTTCACTAATTACTTGCTGCACCTGCATACTGACCTTTTGTGATTCATGCACTAGGACACCCAGATCCTTCTGCATCTCAGAGCTGTGCAATCTCTCACCATTTAGAAAATATGCCTCTTTTTTTGTTTGTCCTTCTCAGCTTCAATTACCTATTTTCTTTTCAGTCTTGGTATCATCATGCAATAGGACATGTGTCACTTCATCTAGAGTTATAAACTTAAAGTTTACAATTACAATTGTCAGTGGAAAATTTAGGCTTGAGTGCCAACAACTAGTTAACTTGTTAACTTCAGACGGAGTTTGACCATGATAGTCCATACCCATTCTTCACTGACTATATCAGGAAAGGTATCCTCAGCTGTTTTTTTTTTCCTTCTTTCCATTTGGAAACACTGAAGGCATTTGGGATCGAATGAGTCAGTGAAAATCATGATTGATTCAGGGAAAATGTTCTTTACTGATCAGGTTTTAATAATCAGAGTTTATGCAAAATTCAAAAAAAAACTACGACTTGCATTTTATAAATTGCCTTTCCTGACCTCAGGACATCTGAAAGTGTCTTTACAGCAAATGAAGTCCTTTTGAAGTGTTGAAGTGTCTGAAATGTGGCAGCCAATTTGCACACAGTGAACTCCCACAAACAGCAATATGATAATGATCAGATAATCTGTTCTAATGATGTTGATTGAGGCATAAATATTGGATGATTCCCTGTTCTTCAGAATATTACCATGGGATCTTGTGAATTCTCCTTGGAGAAGAGACTGGGTCTTGGTTTAACATCTCATCCAAAAGACAGAGCATCTGATAGTGCAGCACACCCTCAGTACTGTACTGCAGTGTAAGCCTCCAGGCAGGATTTTCCCTCAGTCAGGGGCAAAGTTGAATTGCAGGTGCACACAGGCAGGCCTCCAATCGGTGCCCTCCGATGGAGGGCTTGGCGCCATTTTACATGGGCAGGCCAATTAAGGCCCATCCAGCGTGACATCCATACGGAAGTGCTATGCACTCCCTGTGCAGGCGGGAGGGAATCCCTAAACCCGAGAGTGCGCTCTTTCACGCATGCGCACAAAAGAGCACACTCATCTCCCTGAGATTAAGTGCTGCCTCAGGGAGATCAGCTGTTCTGTCAAAAATATTAAAAATAGAAAAAAAAATCCTGACATGACCCCTCATGTGGATGAGGTTTCATGCTTTTTCTAATTCCCGCCGGGGCTCCTGGCCTGCCCGCCAATCTTAAGGTTGGACGGGCAGGTCCATTATTTATTTCAATGACTCTGTCAATGGCCTCAGTTGGCCATTGGCAGGTCGACGGGCGCACAGCTGAGTTTGCTGCGCCCCCGCCTACCTGAAAATTTATATGGGGCGCAGTGACATTGAGAGTTCTGCCCGATGTCACTGCGCATCATTTTACGGGTCAGCAAGCAGGCCCCATCCCCTGCTCACCAACGAGAAAATCCTGCCCTTGATTTTTCATGTGGGGTTTGAACACACAGCCTTTTGGCTTTAAACTTAAGAGCACTATTAACTGAGCCATGACTGGCATCTATTGAGAAATGTAACAAATCTAGAACTAACAGGGATCAATAGTATGCTGAGGAGCTTCCACAATTGGAGGCCCTTCCCATTGTGCAACTCGAGCAATTCGGCATCACTCTAGTTGCTGAGCATCTGTTCCCAATGGATGCTGAAGGGAATACACGGTTTAAAAAACAAGTTTTGCTTGCATGGTCTTTGCCCTTTGGCAGGATCATCCAGTTTGTTTTCTGATTTGCTTTTTCAGACTCAAAGAGCCAGTGTGCATCACTCCTGCTGTCATCATCTCCCGGTCCCATTGGGATAAAAAATGTAAGTGTTTATTGGAATGCCAGCAGCCTTTCATTAGTGCTGGTACCCAAAGATTCAGGTCCTAGACCCCTTTTCACTCCCAGAGTATCATGTGCAGAATAAATGTAATGCTATGCAGAGTCAGCTCATTTATGCAGAGGAGGATGTAACACTTCCAAAGCAATAGTCTCAGCAAAGCAGTGTTGAGACTGCAAGACAAGTCCTATAGTCACTGGGCTTGTAAAGAAATTACAAGCAAATCTATATTTTAGCATGACAAAACTGGCAATTCCCACTTGAGTTCCTTATTGAGCAGGTCACAACAAGCTTCAGTTAGCAACAAGTGTACAATGCTTAAAGATCTATAAGATGTTTGTGAGAACATATCAGTAGAAATTAAAATCAGATTTTTACTGTATGATATTACAACACCAAAGTGTCAAGTCAAAGTGCTTCCAAATGATTTTCTTGTGCTACAAAGCACTAATTTACGTCAATTTCTGTTCAAGTTGAAAATCTGGTATTGTTACAAGTAAAATGTGTCAAAGTTAATCACAATGTGCCATAAGCATGTTCAGTCATGACCCAGTAGTGACTTATTTGTCACTCATGAATTATCCAATTAGCCTTGCTCATGGAGATGTCTAGCTTGTCATCTCTGACAAAGACAAATTCTGTCTTTATTTTTCATGTTTCCATTCCAAGTCACCCATGGAGTTAGAATATTTTTTTTAAATATCAGCCTATCAATCCTCATGTTAAAAAATTCAGACAGATTTATTAAGTGTTTGAGCATTCCTTGAGGAATTCTATGAGTGACTAATTCGATAAATCACAGTTATATGTGAATTAAGAATTTTGGGCTGATTACTTCTCGATCTTTTTTAAATCATTGGACAGTGAAAAGTATGAACGCGATTTTTGAAAGCAACTATTCTATTTATGTAAAAAAGTTTAGTGAAGAATAAATGTTGTTTTAAATTTGATGCTGGCAGACACTTAATGGAGCCACATTTTTGACCCACGAAGACCCTAGGGCTAAACAGTGCACACACACTGTCAACTGTGATCTAGGGTTTTAATGCTGCAAGTGAATCTGACCAAACCACTGATAAGCCCAGGAATCTTTGTTTAGTTGTGCCATTTGGGTTTATCAGTTATACAAAAATCATACGCCACAGTTGACAGTTGTGTGCTCCATTCACCCTTGAGGTTTTCTGTGGGTCAAAAGTACACAACCATTAAATCTCTCTGGCATCAAAACATATCACAATACTTATTCATCTCCAAGTATATCTACACTAATAGATTTCTTTAAAACAAAGAACAGCTTATTCACATTAATTTGTTTTACTAGTCCTTGGGAAAGTGCAATAAAACAATCAATTCAAAGGTCTTATGCCAAGAAAAGGTTATCATTTGGCATTAGAATGACCAAACTGATTCAATTTTAATACCCAGGACACATACATTTCAGAAATTAAAGATTATATAAACACTATGTTAATTGTTAGGAGAACAAAATTTCATTGCAGGTTTCTGACTTGGATGTGATGGTTTTCCCACACACCTGCTGGTCTCAATGTTCTCAATGGTGATGGTTAGGGGTTTTAGAAGTGTTGTAAAGAACTTAGAGGGCAGAAATTTCCCCCCGTTGCTGTGGTGGCCCTTTAAAATGGTACACACTATAGTCAATATGGAACATTGCCCAGGTATGTCCTGTCCACAAAAGGCAGGACAAATCCAATCTGGCCAATTATCATCCCAGTCTCCTCTTGATCATGAGCAAAGTGATGGAAGGTGTAATCAACAGTGCATACCGAGCACAAAGGAAGAGAGTTGTCGTTGTGGAAGGCCAATCATCTCAGCTCCAGGACAGCTGTACAGGTGTTCCTCAGGATAGCGACCTAGACCCAACCATTTTCAGCTGCTTCATCAATGAATTTCCCTGCATCATAAGGTTAGAAGTGGGGATGTTCACTGATGATTGCACAATTTTCAGCACCATTCACTAATTCTCAGATACCAAATAGGTCCTTGTACATATGCAGCAAGGGCTGGACAACATTCTGGCTTGGGCTGATAAGCCGCAAGTAGCGTTCACACCGTACAAGTACCAGACAATGGCCCTGTCCCACAAGAGAGAATCTGACCATCTCCCCTTGTTATGATCTCCATTGAAATGGATAACTTTTAAAAAAAGGAAATTTGAACTTCCAGTTAAAGGATAAAAAGGACAAAATGTCATGGTTTAAGACTTTTACTCTAACACCAGGCAAAAAACACTATTGACTAAACATTATTTTTGTAGCTAACTTATGCTTTGAACCATAGAAGAGAGTTTTTCCCTTTATACCTTTAAAACAACAGAAAAATCCACTTCACAGTTATATCTTACACTGTCCTCTCAGATGGAGATAAATGGTTCCAATGCTATGGCTCTTTCTGAAAAAGGCCAGGGAAGTTCTATTAGTGTCCTGGTCAACACTACCAAAATGAGGCAAACTTGTTATTCACTGCTCTTTATGGGACTTTGCTGTGTGAAAATTGTTTGCCACATTTGTCTACAAAACAACAGCAGCTATTCTTTAAAAATATTTTATTAGAAGAGTGAAACATCCTGAGTCCATTAGAAAGTGCTGCATAAGTATAAATTATTTTTTTTCTTTCACATGGGATGTTCAGATTTATAGACTAGAGCATTGAATTTCAAGGCATGGAAGTGATGCTGAATTTGTACAAGCTATTGGTTAGGCCACAGTTGGATTATTATGTGAAGCTCTGTCTGGATATCAAATATGCTCAAAAGTACTTGGAGCAATTGTAAGAGTAGAGCAGAAATTCAATAGAATGATACCAATAAAGAACTGCAGGTAATGAAGAAAAGCTCAAGAAGCAATTTTTCCTCTTGAAACAGGGATACATGCATACTTATGAAAGGTTTTGGAAAAGTAAGCAGTGAAAATTGCTTTCATGAGCTGATGTACAACCGTGTGGCCTGCTAGACTGTTTAAGAGTCAACCACATTGTGGTGGGTCTGGATCACGTGCAGGCCAGACCAGGTAAGGACAGCAGATTTCCTTCCCTAAAGGACATTAGTGACCTAGATGGATCTTCACAACAATTGACAATGGTCTCATGGTCATCATTAGACTTTTAATTCAAGATTTTTAATAAATTCAAATTCCACCATCTGCCATGTTGGGATTCAAACCCAGGTTCCCAGAGCATTACCCTGGGTCCCTGGATGACTAGGCCAGTGGCAAAAACACAAAGCTACCACCTCCTCCATGTCACTAAAAGATGTTGGAAAAAGTTTTTCTTTGTCAGCAGACCACCTGGTCATTGCAGCAGGATTCCCATGACATATTTAGGGATGGGCCTTACCAATGTCACTAAGGGAAGCTACAGCTGGAATCTGAGTGCCTATAGATGGTCTATTTGCTTCAGCTGTCTGGATATTCGGCAGCCTGCTGCCCAGCCTTTGAGCCAAAGAGTATGTTGGGGGCATGTGGAGGGGGCTCATGGTCTGGATGGGGTAGATTGGAAGATTTCGAGTGGCAGAGGCCTGAACTGGCTAGGTGGAGCATGAAGAAGGAAGAGGAATTTGTATTCCCTTCTCCAGGGTGGTCAGCTAGTAGTGGTCGGAGTATGCTTGGTGCTCCCTCTAGCCAGTTCAGTCCAGAAGTTACAATTGTGTCCTTATTGCTTTGTAAGACCCCTGATTTCTGTTTTCAATAGGCCTACCTCCTGACTCTGGAGCTGCTCTGGCCTCTCAGCTGTATGTCCTGGTGAACAATGTCAGAGCCACAGCAATGGCAGTAATGGGACGGAAGGTCATTGCTCACTATTTTCTGGGCACCATCATCCTATTTCCAGTGGGTGGAAGCACTAAAAATTCAGCCCTGAACGTTCTGTGGCAAGTGACAGAGACTGCAATAAGATTTAAAATAGATAAGTATTTGAAAAGGAGAAACATAAAAATATCTCTAGAAAAGACAGAGAAAAAGGAATGGAGAAGACAGGCACAATGGGCACAAGACTCTCCTGCTCAGCAATAATTCTTCTGATTCTATGATTCATAGGTCAAGCTTAAGAACTATCATCCTATAAAGAAATCAGTTGTGTTTATTTACAAATTATAGCTCCTTTGAGCTAATTATAGTCTTTAGGAAGATTTAGTTTAGTCAGATGTCTGCGTGGGACTGAATTTGAATCAAGTTGAAGCAAAACTATTCATTTCATAAGAACATTGCATTTTTCCTTATCCTGTTTAGAACACAGCTTCAGCAGCACAAGCTTTTACTTGCTGATCATTTACTCCCCTACCAAATGAATGATAGAATTACCTCATCAACTAGGTTTTATTAGGAGAATTTTATGGGGCCAATTAAGGCCCACCCAGCATGATGCGCACCTGGAAGCGCTGAGTGCTCCCTGTGCGGGTGGGGGGAGGAGGGTGGGTCGGGGCCTGCGTTCTTTCACACATGACTGCAGAAGAGTGCAGAAGTCTCCCTGAGGCACGGAGCTGCTTCAGGGAGATTACTTTGTGTATGAAAAATTGAAATAAAGGAAAAAAAAATTCAGACATGTCCCCTCATGTGACAGTGTCACATGAGCTAGGACATGTCAATGAATTTTAATAAACATTTTTATTACATTTATAAACCCTTCATGAAACCTCACCCCGCCTGTGGATGAGGTTCCATGAAAAATGCAAAGGCCGCCTGGGCTCTTTGCCTGCCTCCCGACCTTAAGGTTGGACGGGCAGCTCTGCGTATGGGGTGGTTGTGTGTGTCAGCTTCACCTCTGACTTCTGAGCGGTCTGAATCGCCTCCACTCCCTGGGTTCTATACCTTGAACTTATTTGGGGGTTGTGACAAAGTGCAGCAGACAACTGGTTTTGGTGCAAGAAAAAAACTGGGTTTATTGAAGTCACAAATGAACTTATAATACTAGGATTACACTGAGATTATACAGACCTACCTAGTTAAGAATGGGGAACACAAAGCATAACGAGAGCAAATCAGGCTACTAATCCCCTTATCCTTGTCCCACTCCCAAAACCTAACTAAATTGAACTAGGAGAGGTCAGGGATCATGCTCACCAACCAGGGTTCTTTGACAGTTCGAAATCCAGTCAGTTAAGCCGATTGCAGTTTTGGGGTACGCTCTTTGTGTCCTCTGGGACCTGCCATCTCCACGATGTCCTGGTCTGTGGAATCTGCAAAGGTTCTTCAGTTGGGTGGAGGTCGTGGTTGTGCGTGCGTCCCAGCGTCATTTCGATATTTCATTCGGCGGGCGTGTGCCAGAGGCAGCTGCGCACCCATCAAACTATCAATGGCCAATTAAACACACTATCAAAGTCATTAAAAAAAATTTAAAGTTGTTAACAACGCTGCCTGTCCATCCTTAAGGCTGGCGGGCAGGCAAAGAGCCCAAGTGGCCTTTGCATTTTTCAGGAAACCCCATCCATGGGCAGGATGAGGTTTATGGAAGCTTTTATAAAATAAATAAATAAATGAATTTTCTTAACTTCAAAAACATGTCCCAGCTCAAGTGACACTGTTACATGAGGGGACATGTTTAAATAAATTTTTACTTTATTTATTAAAAATTTTTGTCACCCATTCAATCTCCCTGAAGCAGCTCCGTGCCTCAGGGAGACCTCTGTGCACGGCCTTAATTGGCCCGCCCACGCAAAATGGCGGTGCACATCCAATTGCGGGTGGCGATCGGCTCCGTGCCCACCCCTGCCCACTCCCGCCCAGCCCGCGCACCATAGAAAATATTCTCCCCTATATTTACAATTATCTATTCATGCACTCAGCCCCCTGTAGTAATTATAGCTTTGATAAACATAGGACTGCAGCTTTAAGATTAATTCTGTTGTAAGATCACATGATCTGTGCAAACCAATCAGTTGGCCTTGTGGGGAATTTCTAGGAGGGAGTTCTTCTTTCGTTATAGAGTTTGATGTACATATGTAGTTGCTGCTGCTACCTTGCAAATAAAGTTCAGTGTTTCCACCAAGAAAAGTTACATGGAAAATCAACTTTATAACGCCCTCCCAAATAACATAGGAGATACAATGAATATCCAGTGAACATCATTCATTTCATGCTACATGGTGGTGATTCAAGAAAAAGGCCCGACACCTTCACATGGTAACTAGGAATGGGCAAAAAATTGTGGCCTTGTCTGAAAAGTCCAAATTTGGAGAATGAATATAAAAAAAACTTACCATATTCTCTGGTCCGGCTTTGTGACTCCCAGCCTGTCACCTTGTTGGCCTGATCCTCGTACACAGTTTTCATTTACAGGGAGTTTTGACAAATGAAGAGGGAGGCTTATATTGTGAAATATGGTGAGGCCTGGCCCCGTAATAGTACAAGGGTGAACCTGTCCCAAGACCATCCACAAACCCAACTGCAAAGCTGGAACTTTAGTGCTCGCATGGAAAAATGGGTTTTGGCACATACTGTATTAGATTTACTTCACTTGGCAGTTACAGATGGTTCCATATCTTCCTTAGTATATCCAGCGAGCCAAAAGAATTTCAGTACAAATCAGAAACATGGAACATAGAAACTAGGAACAGGAGTAGGCCATTTGTCTCTTTGAGCCTGCTCCGCCATTCAATATGATTATGGCTGATCCTCTATCTCAACATCATATTCCTGCTTTCTCAACTGTATATACAAGAACAGCACTGACAACCAGCTATGTGCATATTGAAAGAGGGCTACTAGCAGTAGTATTTTCCTTTAACAATATCCCATCAACAGTGTACTTATGTTAGAAAAGTGACTGTATAGACAGATAGCTACAAGGACTGCAACACATCAAGGGCAACTAAAATGGGCAATAAATAAGGTATTGCCAATGCCATACACTCCTCAAAAATAAAATGAAATTTTGGTAATAATTCCTTTAGAGAAGGAAATCTGCCATCCTTCTTTACCTGGTCTGGCCTACATGTAACTCCACACCCACAGCAATGTGGTTGATCCTTAACTGCCCTCTGAAATGGCCTAGGGAGCCATTCAGTTCAAGGGCAATTAGGGATGGGCTGACCTTGCCAGTGACACCCATATCCCATGGAAGAATATACAAAAAAAATAAAGAAATTACTGTTTAATACTCCAATATAGCTACTAATGATGCTGATGTAGTTTGAGACATTCAGAGTATCTGAAATAGCAAAATTAATACAGCCTGTTGCGATCTTAATTGTATTTACCCAATAATTGTAAGGAAAAGTACAAGGAGAATAAGAGGTAGATAATGTGATTGAAGATCTTCCTATTGCGGAGCCACAAATACTGGATGATAAGTCACATTGTGAAGGACATAGTAGGGGAAAGATTGAATATTAGTGTTTGCAGCATGCAAACTGTGTGCTTCCTGCTCATTGAAATGATTGCAGTGTGCAGCAAAGCACTAAACATGTTGTTAAGTGCACACCTCAGCAGGAGGCCCAACTAGGGTTGCCAACTTCAATTAAATGTATTCCTGGAGGTTCCATCACTTTACTTTCCCCCACACTCCATCCATTAGTCAGCCAACACATCCGCCCTTGTGATATACTAACTTTCTATGCCAACTGGAAAGCAAAAGGATTCATTAACCAATTGAATGATGCTTGACTGTCAGCCATTTTCCCCATTTTCAAAATTTTTTATATCCGCTAAAGAGAAATATTCAAAGAAAATGAAAAAAAAAACATCTTTTTTAATGTCCCCATGATTTTTCTCCAGGACTGCACACAGCAGTGGAGATTGGTGTTCAATCCCTGGAGACTCCAGGCCAATCCTGGAGGGTTGTCAACCCTAAGCCCAAATTCATGCAAGACTAGCACCACTTCAAGCTGGGCTGCACTGCTTAAAGCTATCCTCCATCTCTTAAAGGGGATGTGCATTCTGGAGCAGGTATTGTAGGTGGCTGTGGCTGCCACTCAAATGAGGAGGTGTGAATGGCAGAAACATGAATAGGTGCTGAACAAAAGAGGAAACAAAATGGGGCTGTGATTGTGGTCTGAAATTGTTGAATTCAATGTTGAGTCTGGAAGGCTGCAAAATTGATCTTGCTGCATCACAGATGTGACCAGGTCAATATTCACATGAAACAATACATCAACCCAAAAGGGCTTTTGCAAGACAAGTGAACCCTTTGGCAGCAGCCAGAACTTCACCGTGCTTGATGATTGAACTCATTTACAGTGTGGTAAAACTTAATGAAGTTATAAGTTAGAATACACTTAGATGTCTGTTGATGAATGATTGACCAGTAGAGTCCATTTTGTTTCAGTCAGTCTTGCACTAAGCTTCCTATAATCTGACTGTATCAATTCTAATGCAGGTCTCATCTGCCAAGTTAATATAGCTTTATCAGATGTTGACTGTTCATTTTTTAATGTGTTCTGTTTTAATTTCAGACATTCAGCACTCACATTTAATTATTTTTTATTTGTACAATTAATAATACCTTACTTGATTGTTTCCCGTTACTGAGCAGTTTGCTCCCTGGTAGTATCTGGGCAGCACTTAACATTATGGAACACACCACTGCTACCAAACAGAACCAGAATCACATTTGAATCAGCCTGAAAATACCTCTAGAATAGTCGATCTCCTTCCTCAAAATAATGTGGTGTTATAACATTTTTAATAAGTAAGTGAGGAATAAAACCCCAATCATGGCATTTAGCAATTAATTGTTGTCACTGCACCCTAATATTTAACAAGTAGAAAATTACAATAAACAAAGTGTCAATTGTTACTGAACTAACTTAAAAGTTACCTTTCAACAGCTGACATAATATTGATGCTTGCTTTAAATAATCCTTGCACGACCCAAGGGCTACATCTGCCACTAGAGAATAATGGTTCTTTAGAGCAGCTCATGCATAAATTCACTTAATGCTTCGCCTGTCCTTCAGGTATAGTCACTTGTCATAACACAGCTAGAGGAGACTTAACTCTTTGAGCACTAGAGTGGCTTTTCAGCTTCACATTCAAACATTCTAAAAAAGATTGAATCGGCCACTTTATTCAGATTTGTCATAAAACTAGGAAGATAAAAATGAATGTTGCAGGTTCTCTTGTCTTTGTTGTGCACACTAAGCTATGCATTTCGTAGAAGTACATTAGAAAGATCCATTAATAAACCAGATGAATCAACAGTGAAATGTGCATTGAATTTCTTATTGCCCAGCTGAACAAATCATCATTTTAGTCAGTCGGCATATACACATTTCTTTTCACCTGTTTATTTCCACTGCATCTGCTTCAAATTTTGTTGTCTAAGTTTTGACCATAATTGGATGTGTTGATGCAAGTATTAAAAATAAGCACTTCTGTGTACTTTAATTTAGTTTTTATTATTGGGATTGAGATAACAGGCACCTCAGAAGAGATAACAGAAGAAACTGCAAAATGGTTGTGAGACTGGCCTTGTTATATAGTGCAGGAACTTGGACAACATCAAGAGAGAGGAACAATGACTGGATAGTAATGAGATGTAGACATTGAGAACGATGTGTGGAGCAACGAGAAAGGACACAATCAGGAATCTGCACATCAGGGGGTCAATGAAGATTATGAGAGCATCGGAGAAAGTAGCCGAGGAGGGATTGAAATGCTAGGATCATCTGTTGTGGAGGGAGAGGAAATGTCGTGATGGAGATGGGACTGGCAGGAAGAAGGAGAAGAGGAAAGCCTAAGACCAAATGAAAAGATGCAGCAGCAAGAGACTTAAATACAGTGGGATTGGAAGAGAAATGGGAAGAGATGGAGAAGGGTGGTCAGCCAGCGTTGAGGTGACCCAGAGGTAAAATGGGAGAAGCTGAAGAAGAAGAAAGAAAAAGAGGTAACAGAGGCACACTGTTCAAATTTTGACTTTATGAGTTGTGATGGAATTTGGATCTTGGTTTGTAATATAACCATCTGTGCCTGGTACTCTGCATGCTGCTTTTGTTTTAAGTCTGCAAGTGATGAGAACACAGGTTAATTTGGGCTTCAGGTTTCAATGTGACTTTAATTACAGTGCTTTGAAGCCAAAGATAATTTTTAGAATACCATTGAAATAAAATGAAAACAGATCTTGATCCGTGCTCACTTATTTTTCTAAAATGAAGCACAAAGTGCTGTGTTTCATTACATCACATAACTTTGGGGGGGGGGCTGAGGCAGGGAAGGTGGGGCAGTTTAGTGACCTTGCCCACCAGAGTACGTATCAGACACTGCCAACTGTTTTCTAACAATGTAAATAATGTTCTGAGAATTCTGTGTTGGACACCCCAAAATTTCCGATATGCGCTCCTGCCACACAACGCTCCTGCTGGCTAGTCAGAAAATTAACCTTGAACTAAAAAGTATGAAAATAACTCCTCGTAGATACTACAGCTTTCTTGTCACATCGCTGTGAATTTACATTTCACATCTCACATTAGGCTATGTTAGATAGATGCATTATGACATTGCAAAAGAATATATTCATAAAATAAATATATCAGACTAAAGCAAAAACAGATATTAAAAGCAAAACAGGAATAGTCCATTCAGCCCATCGAGTCCATGTTAGCCATGCTAGCGTATGAGTAAGCAAGGAGGGCATTAACAACCTAAAGTGACATTACCAATTGAAAGAATTCCGCTACTCATACAGCAGGGGTCATAGAGACAGACCCCCAGCAACCTTAACTGATTTAAAAAAATCAAAACTGCAACAGTGAGCAGAATTTTGCCTCCCAAATAATACTCGCAATGGACACTACTGCTGCTTTAATCATAGCTTCAGTGTTTGTTGAAAGCCAGTGAATTGGTTCAAGAATAAAGGTTGCATTGAATGTGGTAAATGGGAGCTTAAACTTAAACTTGATCACTTGGATCACCTGCAGTAGCAGCTGATGCACCGGATCAACTACAGCTTTCAGGTGGAAAGCTATCATAGATTCCACGAGGGAATTCAAAAAAGGAAATCTGTTGCTATTGAGAAATTTGCTTATTAAATTGTACCTATGAAGATAGTCAATAATTAGAGGATCAGATAAATGTGACAAGATAATCAGATATAGTTTGATAGCGCACCGAAACACATCTACATTTTATACACCGACTGATCCCACCATTCAGGTTTAGGTTTTGGGCTGAATTAAATAAACAAACTGGTCGACAGTAGCATTTTTTTTTCAAACAGTAATCCAATTAAAGCATGGTAGCTAGCTGCTGCTGACACTGTACAGCTGTTACTCCGTCTAATCCTAAAACACTAGAGGTAAATCGCGCAGCTACTTAGGGCTGGATTTTTATCCTTGAGGCGAGTAATGGGAGTTCGGAAAATTACCGGCTCAGCCCACCTACCTCGGGAGAAAGTGCCAACAAGGATGGGATTTTTATTGGTGGGGTGGGGGTTGGGGTGGTGGGTGGAGCCAGTGTGGGCTGGAGTCAGGCCAACTGACCCAGGAAAAAGTTTGGAGGTAACCACAGGTCTGCCTATTGCGGAGGCATGCTGTTCAAAAGGCCTGCCTCAGTGCTGTGGGACTTTGGCTCAGTTAAAATGAAAATAGAAAAACCCTTTAGGCTTAACCCTTCACCCCCACATAGTCTCCATGTCTCATCCGTGCCACCTCATGCACCCTATCCAACCTCTTTGGCCCCTTACACCCCCCCATGGCAAGCTATACCCTTTAAATATCCCATATGGCCCCTCATAGCTCCAATGCCAAGCTACAGTGTCAGCAGTTTCAACAAGGTTATGGACTTCTGGTTACTCAGCCAAGCCTCATTATGTATTCTTGGCTGAGAGCCCAGATGTCCATTAGAGTACTAAAAAAACCAAGCCACAGCGGAAACATTGCTTGATCGACAGCTATGCTGTCAATTTCACAAACTTATTTACACAAGATGAAGAGGTTTCAAATGCTAGCAGTTTCTGCTATTGATAATTTATAGGCCCTGGATGGATGATACTTTTATTGGACTGTAGTAAAAAGGAGCTTATTTTAAGGCAGTGGAAAGTTAGCAATGAATAATTTTTAAAGTTTTTTTTAAACATCCTACAGTCACTATAGATTCCATTGCTTCTGTATTTTTTTTGGGTGAATAGCCATGGAAGTGCCATAGCTTGGCATTGGGCATGATGGGCCATTGGGGATCTTTGGGGGCACTACTTGGCCTAGGGGGCATAAGGAGGACCTTTTGAACTTATCTTTCAAAAGGGCCCTTCATGCAGACCTATGAGGTGCCATGAAATATGACTCTTTGAAATGCTGGCCCGACTCCTTGAAAGTTGTGGAGAACCAGGACATGCCTATCCTCACAATGGAGCCGAGCAGATCAAGAGTGCAGTGTACGAGCTTTTGACCCGAGCCAAACCACATCCTTAAAAGGCACTCCTGAAAATTGAAAAACCCTGGAATGGGCTCAGGAATCCCAGAATCAGGTCAGGCTAACATTTTCAAAGGGCACCCGAGTCATCCAGACTCAGTAAAATGCACCCCTTAGAGTCAGCAAAACAACCCAGGAAAGACTAATCCATCAGAAGCAGCTTCCATCATTTTGATTATATCCTTCAGAAAGAAAATTGGTAAATAAGGGAAATTATAGGCACAAATGTAGATTGATAGGATCAAACGTTCCACAAGGAATAATGGTTTCTCTACTGCTGGGATGAAGGAGGTGCTGCTCTCCAGGGAAAGAAAGACTTGCATTTAGATGGTGCCTTTCATGTCCTCAGGACCTCCTGAAGTGTTTTGAACTATAGACTCAGTTGACAATAGGCAAGGTTTGAAAAGGAAATTGTGAGGGATCTAGAATTTTGCTTGATTGCCTATGAAGTTCAGGAAGTACTGGTGTAGAACTTGCCCTTGGGATTGGACAGAGAAGCTTCAGGGTATGTTAGACAATGTCAACAATGTTCACAGATGCAACTCATTGAATACTGGAAGACCTATGCCTGATAGTTAGACTGCTGAAGGACTTTTTATCTATGTGCCGTTCAGATGATAGTTCAGTGACCTCCCACAGTAAAAGTCATTACCCTGCTGCTCACACTGTATCAATATGTTATCTGCCACTTGAGAAATGTCAATGCTGTAACTATAATTGAAGTATGGCAAATTCATTTTAAAGAATGCAAGTTTCTCAAAGAATTGTGGTTTTCAACCATTTGCGATCCAATGAGACAATTTTGCTTGCCATACTAAACGTCCTCTCAGAAACCATATTAATAGGGATGGCAAAGTAAATATTTGACTCGCTTTCTTTCTAAATATTACTAGCAATTATCTGTAAACATTCAAAAGGAAAGAGATCACTATACTCATGTAAATTTGCTAGGAAATTTCTATTCCGCTTTGTGAAGGACCTTGGTGTTACCTATCAGATTGCAAAGTTATTGCTTTTTTGATACTGCTGACTCCTTTTTACCCATTTGACAGTATTTATTGATGCCATGGAAGCTGCCAGGGTGCCAATAACTGAAGTGGATTGCCATCACCCATTCTCTGGCTCGAGAAGCCATACATGCGACTGTACCAGCATAGCTTGTTCATCTCAAACCAGTCCTGTGTATCTTCTACAGAAAAACAATTATTGAACAGAGTCAAGTAATATTAGCATTAAAGTAAAGGCACCAAGCGAAAAAGCAGGTCTTTCACGATTTACCCCATTGTGGGTGACCCTTGGGTCATTTTATTGTAAAGACATTTCGGCGAAGTTTCGCCCTGTTCCCAAAAGTACGTAAATGAAGAAAAATTCCTCCCAATTTTAAATGCTGTAATTTGCATTCCCGAGCAGCTGCTTTCTCAGGAATGGTTATGAAATGTCATGCTCCACACAGCATTTAATTATCTCCATCTATATATATCATTCCAACCTTTAATCCAAGTTCTCATTCTTTACCTTTGAATTTAAATTGGTTGAAGTAGCGTCTTTCAACAATGAATGAAGCAATTCCAACATTCATTTTGACAATAGACTGAACAGTCCCCTGGACTATCTGAGTTTCTGAAGCTGATAACATTTGTATGATTAGCATGATATAGCTCGTGGCAGCAGAGTACCATTTTGATTCCAAGCATTATGTGTGAGTTATTTAACCACTAGGATAAATTCAACTACAGCTTCCATCCCCCACACCAAACCCGCTACCAGCCCCTGCCAGAGCAGGCCCTGACTAATATATAATATGATTCCCAAAAAGTGTGTTTGTGTGTAAAATGCTAAGGGGTGATTTGGTTCTTGTTATCAACGAAGCCAGTTAGGGTGACTACTGGTCCCAAATCCTTTGACTAAATTGGTGGATAATGTGTGACTGCACTCCAGGGACATCCAGGATGTAATATTCAGAGGAACCCTTTCCAGAAATCCTATGCATTGGGAAACTGTGAACAGTGAATTTTTCCATGCCCAAGAGTGGACCCACAAGTGGGTCCTTCAATCTGCTTGTCATTTTTTGAAGCGGGAAAGAAAGATAAAGAGAAAAGGTGAAAATGTGAACAGAAGTTGAGGAGCAACCGCAGGCAATGGAAGATTACCTGGTAATCTGACACAGTACAAAAATACAGAGAGTTGGATTCATACTGGCTGCAAAACAGGCATGCTGCCAAGAAATAGCTCAAATCACTTGTGTGGCACATACTTTCTCGAATACAAGCTAGTATCCAGTATTGCCATGGAAGGTTCCAAAAGATAGGGACACCCAATGGAGAATCTCATATCTGCTGCTCGTCAGGATGCTCTGTCAAGGTACATCACAGCAGAAGAGAAAGGCAAGGAATCAGAGAGCATGCACTTCAGAGTGTACAAGAAATTCCTTTACTAATTAAATTGCATGCAATTAATGTCCAAGAGAAGGCTCATGCCATAAATCAGTGATTCTCAAAAGAGGTTTTAAAACCTTGTATTGATGAGTATCCTTGTATAAATAGGAGATTCTTCAATGCATCTCACAAACTCAGGACAGAGTGTGAATTTTAGTTTCTGAGCAGCATAGGCCATAGGATCAATTGTAGTGGCAGGTCATCTAGTTGGCCAATGTAACTGAGAACAATAGTCCTTTCCTAACAGCACTGTGATTGCACCTATGCCACTTGGACTCCAGCAATTCAAGAAGGGGCACAACACCATCTTCTCAAGAGAAATTGGACATGAGTAACAAATGCTGGCCTAGCCAGCAACACTCACATCCCGTGAACAAATAAAAAAAAACTTCACTGCTCTGATTCTGGTTACCTTTGCAGCAAGCACAACATCAGTTTGGTAAGTGCCTTCCTCAATATATTGAAGCTGATTTTATAGTTCGTCTTGCCCAACTCAATATCCCAGTCAAGTTTAATTACATGCAACTTGTTTCTGTTCAATCAAATGTGCTCAGCACAAAATATAAACATTTATATCCTCATTTGATTCATTTGTTTCATGAAACTTTGAAATATTTTAACTAAATGTAATATTGAGGATTTAAATGATCTTTTCAAATACACAACAAATTATCACAGACATATATTGCACTTTTTAAAAAAGTCATGAATAGGATGTAGGTGTCGCTGGCTAGGTCAGCCTTTATTACCCATCCCTTGACAAGGTGGTGGTGAGCTGTCTTGAATCGGTACACCCTTTGTGCTGTCAGTGAGGGAGTTCCAGGATTTTGACCCAGTAACAGTGAAAGAACGGTGATATATTTCCAAGTCAGGATGGTGAGTGGCTTTGAGGGGAACTTCCAGGTGGTGGTGTTCTCGTGTGTCTGCTCCCTTGCCCTTCTAGATGGTAGTGGCCGTGGGTTTGGAAGATGCTGTTTAAGGAGGCTTTGGGAGTTCTTGCGTCTTGTAGATAGTACACCCTGCTGCCACTCTGCATTGGTGGTGGAGGGAGTGAATGTTTGTGGATGGGGTGTCAATCAAGCGGGCCGCTTTATCCTGGATGGTGTCAAGCTTCTTGAGTGTTGTGGAGCTGCACTCATCCAGGCAAGTGGAGAGTATTCCAACACAGTCCTGATTTGTGCCTTGTAGATTATGACATTTATCAACAAAAATATAGTTCAAAAGACCTATCTATAGACAAAACAATGGCCAAGATCTTTGCTTCAAGTATAATCGATGATGCTAATGCATAAGATGCTCAAAATTGTGCTTGTCTTCAAAAGTGAATTTTCGGTCAAATTTCTCTTCAAACTGATTTGCATGTAATTGAACTATTGCTGAAAAAAGAGACATGTTGAAGCTTTTCATCTTGCACTTATCAGGACACTTTGCAAGAATGCCAATATAAGGGAAAACAACAATTTATACTGTATGTGAAGAGTGTGCTGATTGGTTGGCAAGTGGACTCTGATTGGTAGAGGTGTTGTCATGGAGGATACAGCAGTGATTGTGACTGACAGTTCACTGGCACGCATTGACTGAAATCTAAACCAAGCTGCTTGACCTGATTGATCAAGGCATTTCGCTGAGGAAGAGTCAGCGAATGGCTGTCACTTTGTTTTGCTGAAACAGGCGCAATGTGTGTACATGTTCTTTATGTCTGCACGTAACATGTAACAAATTTCTAACCATGTTGTCTCAGAAAGCGAAAAGCTTGTTTTTGTGCATGGTTTCAATTTTGGTGTGCTTTTATCCCAAATCAAATGGGAAGATGCATTTGCTGAGCTCGAACTCCTCTACTCCCAAACCGTCACAAACTAGCATCCACTGAATCCTTGAAAGCGAGCCTAGCTGATCTAGTGCACATGTATTGTGGGATTCCGAACCAACGTGTTTGACTATCACATGTAACGCAAACGTCTTACGGCATTGTGAATCCTCAAGACCAATCCAGTCATACATATCAGTAAAAGGGATGGGAATAGTTATCCTTAACAAGCATGACTATACCAACAAAATGCACCCAATTCTTAATGACAGGTCCAAATCCGTATCCATTGGTCCTGCTGCTCAACATGACTAGATAGCCTTGCTCGAAAGTAAGCTAAAAAAAATGATTGCTGGACCTGTGTAAGAGGGCTGAGCTACCACGTAACATATATGACAGGGTTCGTCCTCACAGTTCTCTACATCCGCTTATGTGTGGGCTGCCCAATACACACATCCCTTTATACCCTATCTTATCCATGACTAGTTTTGCACAACATGAATTGGCCAGATGGTTAGGTGAATTGTTACAATCAGTTTTGATCAAGTTTTCCAGATACATGGTGAAGAATTCTTGCACATTTGTGAAGGCCATACCGGACTTGCAAATCGATAGCAATGCTGTGCCCATGTGCTCATTTGACATTGCTAGCCTATTCACCAATCTTCCACTGAAGGAAGCCATAGATACTTGCACTGCATCATTATATCATGGCCATCTCTTCCTGCCACCATTGCGTGAATCAGTATTCATTGAACTTATGAAATTGGTAATTCGCACAGTTGAGTTCAGCTTTAACGACACCGTGTGTGCCCAAATAGATGGAGTTGCCATGGGGATCCCCTCTAGGCCCAACTCTCGCAAACTTTTTTGTTGGGTTCCATGAAAAACGTGTCTTCGAGGGAATGACACCTAACCTCTTACCCCTCATGTATGTCTGATAAATGGATGATACATTTGTTATATTTAAATCTGCAGCTGTAATAATTTCCTTACATGTCTCAATGGGCTCCATCCTACACACAAATTCACCTTTGAAATGGAGCAGTCAAGTGAACTCTCTTTCCTAGACGTACAAGTTGAGAAATCTGCCAGAGGGTTCTCTACTGCAGTCTACCTCAAGCCTATGTTCACAGGTCAGTATATGTGTTCGGATTCTTACTGTTCCACGTGCTATAAGATTGGCCTTATTGGCAACTGCATAAATAGGGTCCAAGCCAAATTTTCCCAATGCAAACATTATGCTGAAATAGAGTGTATCAAAGGCGTCGTGCAGGATAATGGCTACCCTGATCAGATCATTTTGCTCTGTAAATCGTGCAAATTCATGAACGGTCCCTGAAAAGTGTCCAGTCTACCTCAGATTACCCTGGAAGGGCAAGGTATCTCAAAAATCTGAGCATCAGGTGAAGCTAGCTGTTTCACAATGCTACAATGCAATAGCAACATGAGTGGTATCTGCCACTAACAGGATACTGCCGTCAAGCCAAAAAGACATTCTGCCTATCAACAAATGAGTAATGTGGTATATGAATTTCAGTGCCAGTGTGATGCTGGGTTTGTAGGTCGTACATCCTAAAGACTGACAGATCTTATCAAACAGTATGTCCCAGCTGCTGTTTGCAATGGGCAAGGTACAGATCATACCCAACCAACCTGTGCCTGCAAAACTCAAAATACAGTGTCCAACATTAGATATGATACCACAATTGGACAACATTTACTAAATAATCTTCATTGTGATCAGAATTACACTGACAACCAAATAAAGATTGTCATTTGAGTTCACAGTGTGGCACATTTGTGTGTACTGGAAGCTATAAATATTAATACACAGGGCCCTGTTCTTTGCAGACAGGAGGAACATGTACACACATTGTGCCTGTTTCAACTAAACAAAATAAGGGACAGCCATTCGCTGACTCATTCCTCAGGCCAATGCATTGACCAATCAGGGTCAATCTACCTGGTTTAAATTTCAGATAATGCTTGGCAGTTAAATATCAGTCACCATTACTGTTGAATTCTCTCTGACAAAGCCTCTAACAATCAGAGACCATTTGTCAATCAATTAGCGCTCACTTCACATATAGTATAAATTGGTGTATTCTCCTTATATTGGTATTCTTGTGGTGTCCTGATGAGTGCAAGACAAAAAGCTTCAACATGTCTCTTTTTTCAGCAATGCTCAAGTTCTGTACTACCAAACAACTATTTATATAACTGAACATAAATCTTCCCTGAACCAACATAATCAGGCAGCCTTTTATAAAGTTTTTTTTTAATGTCCTTGATATATTTAGGAGTGATAATCTGGCACAGTTCATTAATACATCTGATTTTTAAAAAAATTATTCAGAGGATGTGGGTGACGCTGGCAATGTTAGCATTTATTGCCCATCCCTAACTACCCTTGAGAGGGTGGCGGTGAAGCCCCTTCCTGAATACAACTCAGTGATGTGCTAGACCAGTTCAGAGGGCAGTTAAGAGCCAGCCACATTGTCATAGGTCTGGAGTCATGTATAGTTAAAGCTGGGTAATAATGGCAGATTTCCTTCCCTAAATGACATTGGTGATCAAGGTAGATTTTTATAACAATGGAGTAGTTTCATGGTCACCATTACTATTTAGTCCAGCCATATTGAATTCAAATTTCTCTGCTGCAGTGGGATTTGAACTGATGTTACTGAATCATTAGTCCAGCTGGATTACTAACAAAAACAGAAAATGTTGGAAAAACTCAACAGGTCTAGCAGCATCTGTGGAGAGAGAAACAGCGTTAACTTTTCCAGTTTGTATGACCCTTCTTCAGAACTGGATTACTAGTCTGGTAACATAATCACTACGCTACTGTCCCCTTTATCTGTTTATCAGAAAAATAAACATTTTTAATCAGTATGTCTAATCCACATCTGTGAGTATATTGATCTTAAATAATTGAAAATGACTTTTAAAGAAAAACTATAGAGAACTGTTTACAATTTTCATTGATGCATAGTAGATATTTTCTTTGTAAATTAAAAAAAATTAAATTTAAATTTAAAAAAGCTTTTAATAGATGCCTATTGGTGCCATTGCACTAAAAGAACAGTTTAATTTTAAGAGTCTGCTTGAAGCCCTGCAAACTGGTTTGAATAGTGGAAAATTGCCATGGTGATTCATTTTATGTGGGGGTGGGGCCAGTCTTGTTGGGAGGGCTGCCTTCCAAAGAGGTAATTTTCATACCGGCGCAAAAGATCACGGAAACATGATTTTGGAAGAAATTTACAAGGATATTTCTTGCTCTTTTGTGCTGTTTTGGCCAATTGCAGGCAAATTGTGTGGAACAGACCAATGCAAGCTAGTGGAACTTCTATTCCAGAATGCATTATTGAAATTCTCACACTGCATGTCCTCAGCATGTTTATGTCATTGTTCTTCCCATAAAGAATTACAAAGTCAGGAGATAGGATCCCTCTTAACGTTTTATATTGATAGATATGAGGAATAACTGAACGTAAAGATTTGAAATTTGACAGCATATTATACCCAGGTTAGATTTGGAATATTCCACTTTGAGCAACCCATTAAAACCATGCAATCTAATCCCTGGACCATTAACTGTTTTATACAAGCAGGCAATGTCATTTTAATACATTAGGGCAAAAATTTGTTGACAAAAAATTTTGTGGAGTCAATGGGAATCCTGCCTGCTGGTTGGAGAGCAAGTAAGAAATCCACATTGCCTCCTTTGCGGAAGGCCCACTGAACCACAAACAGTGGAGGGGCTGGCGGTGGGCTTTTCCCTGGGATCAGGACTTCGAGGGCAGAGGTCCCACCTACCAAGAGTCACTAGGCAATCAGAAGCTGGAAGCTCTTTGGTTCAGCAGTGCCACAGTGGAGCAGTGGCTGCTGTATGAGGCCCGGGATCAAGGGTGACCCGGGTCACAGGTAAGTCATGGTGGGAAGGGTTTCATGGGATGGCGGTTGTAGGGGCAGTGGGGGTGATGGTGTAGCAGGGGTTCAGCAGCAGAGCAGGGGGTTGGCTGTCAGCAGCACCCCTCTCTTCCCAATACAGGGTCCCTTGATCAGGCGCTGAGCGCCTTTGAAGGAGGAACCCCCTCCCCCAGCAGGCGCAAAGCAGATCACACTGATTTACTAGTCACGCATGCCAAATGCTGATAGACCCATCAGCAGCTGGGTTAATACCAGAGAAGAGGCCCTTAACTGGTCATTAATCAGCTGCTTAAGGGTCTCAATTGGCAACAGAGTGGGACAGTCAACCACAGCCCTTCCCGCCTTGGGCATAATTGAGGTGGAGGTGGGAAGATAGCAGAGTGCTCATCTGCCATGTTCCCGCTTGATTAAATGCCTTCCCCACTTCCAAACATGCCACTAGATAGGGCAAGGGATTCCACCCAATGTTTCTGGACACACAAGGGCAGCAATTTAGTTCCAATGGTTGAAGGAACTGGTAGACCCCAAGTGAGTCTATGTTGGCCTTTGGCCCTCATCTAATTAACTTGGACTAACTGTTGACCACCTGTCACATCTCTGCAGGCAGCTGCCTTTCTGCAGTATTGAAATTTGGGCTACCTACCTTTTTGCCGGTGGCCTCAGGTGAAGTGTCAGAGAGGAGAAAATGGTGGGATGGGGTGGGAATCACGGCCATCAATGCTGTCAGAATGGTGTGCATCAAAATTTTTAGATTTTTAATATTTTCACTGAGGCCTCTTGCTAGGTCAAATATATGCCAACAAAACTGAATGGAGCAGGTCCTGTGCAGGCTAGCCCAATTTCTCAAAGGGTTCATAAAGGAGGCTTTAGGCCCCTCATCAGAAACTGCAAGGGACCTAATGCCTGTGTCTTGAGGCTATTCCAGATGCCTGAAAAATGCCATGACCCAAATTCAGGTCAGATATCTCTTAGTCACCTTTGGGGTTCAGGACATTGTCTCCCAAAATTGGTGCTCATTGTGCCTGTTTGATGCCGTGGCAATGGCACAATAAGTTACACTTCCCACCTCATAAATTCAATTCCTTCAGTTTGAATATATTAATTGAACTACTAAGATACTCTACACTTCCTTCAAGCTATCACAATCCTTTTCCCTTTCCCTTTCATAGCCATTGCAATCTAATTCCATAATAGCTGCAAAAAAATGATTTAATTTGTGAAACTTTTGGTGATGTTAACTCTGATTAATTCATTACAGAACAATAAGCCATGCTGTTTTTGGAATAGCATTCTGAAATCATTTCCTCATAAAATACAATAAAAAACCACCTTGACTGTCAAATAATATCTCAACCAACCTCGTACATTATTAAATTTAACAGACCACCATGCAGAGATCAACCAAGGCTAACCTTAAAATAAGATTTCACTTTTTTTTTATCAGAAGTATGCATGTTACCACCATCTCCAGGGAATTAACCAGTGATGGAAATCGTGACAATTTTGCTGTTGTTCTTGAAGTAAATCAAATATTCCTTGTTAAAAATAATGAGGAAAACCTTCATTTGAAAACAAAAGTCAAATAGATAAAAGCAAAGGATTTATTTTGGTTTGGCCAAAGCAGTAAAATCTGTGCAGTGCCAGATTTAAGATTTATATCCTTACAGTATTAAAATATATATGGTTCCCCTATTCTCCAGTTGTCTTAAATTCATACAAGACAATCCTTATCACTCATCCCTTTTATTTAGCTTAAATCCCTCCATTCTTCTGGTATTTCATATGCAGCACAGGTTCTCCACCCAGTCGTGCAGGAATACTCGTCAGCGTGTTGTGATTGTCTCCATTCCATATAAGAGGGAATGGACGGCAACGAGTATCCTTCTTAATCCCTATATGAACACCTTTGCCTATTTGGCTGCTTGTTTGAATCATTTGTCACTGTTGGGATTCATTAAGCTCAGTGGCCTGGTTATTCTGAATTACCCCAGAGGGCAGCGGAGGCTGGGTTTGAATATATTCAAGGCTGAGTTATACAGATTTTTAATCTTCAAGGAATTCAAGGGTTATGGGGAGCAGGCAGGTAAGTGGATAAAGCCACAATCAGATCAGCAATGATCTTATTGAATGGTGGAGCAGGCTCGTGGGGCCGAATACTCCTGCTTCTTTGTTATATTCTTTTGAATTCAAAATCAGGTTCCTAGCAGCAAGAAGGAGATATTATTCAGCCACTGATGTCACCAGCATGTCCGTTCCCTACATAAAAACATTAACTAACAACACCTTACTCTTTATCTTCCATTCTGTGAAGTATAACAAGCACTGTCTTTCTTATATGTATGTATTGATGTACAATGTCACAGTATTTATTGCCTCATGCTACGCAAGTGAAATAGTGCTCAGCCACAAGCAGAGTGTGATCCAAAAATACCTGATCCATGATGCAAGTCATAATTTGTGCTTTAATGGCTATTATAATCAAGCAATAAGGGTAAAAGACAAATTTTATGGATGAAATTATCTTTAAGTGGGTGATGTGATTTGCATTAGATTGTAATTATATGAATTAGAAATTAGATTAGCAGGCTCCAGTAATAACACAGTGAACATTTTCTTAATTGAATGGAGTAACTGGAAAATATGCTGTGCACACTAATTAACTAAATGAGTCAATTAGTCACAGAGCTGATGAGAAAGAGACTGAGCTAGAAGTTGCTCTGTTGTATAGACATGCAAACGTTAAAGATGTCTAAGAAAAAGCTTACAGTAAAAGATATGCAGACAACATTGCATTTATTGTCACACTCATTTTTATGTGATTGCACATTTTAGTTCATTGGCAAGATGGTCATTAATTGTAATTGCTAATCTAAGTCATGGAAACATAAAAAAATTTGATGAATGATTAAAGACCACCTGCCCCATTAAGATCATTCCTTCCAATAAACTACAAATAATTAGCAATGCCATCAAGGAGGGATAAATGGATTTGTAAAGTGGGAGAAGATATCTGGCTAAATACAAATAGCTGGTTAAATTAATTAAGCAACTATATCTCACAAGTTGTAGCTTTATTAAAGCCAACCAAATTAACAACATGAGGGTTAAAATAAAACACAGCCTCTAAGTTAGGATCACTGCAAAACCAAAGACAAAATTTAAAGGGAACTACAACATCAAACCAAAATGTGATTAAGAGGGTCGATAAAGCACCCCAACACCCCTGGTGCCCACTGGGCACGGACGGTCTCGACGGTGCTGGCAGACACCGCGTGCTCCCTCTCCAGAGACACCCGGCTGCGAACGTAGCCACAGAGGAGAGGCAAACAGTCGGGTGGGACGAATCTCACAAGTTGTATGTGCACAGATTTTGGAATCTTGTTGATGCAAACTGTCTTTTTCCAAAGTTCGCAAGTTGTAGTAGATGTGTACAATGGCACCATGAGAGTTCAGCTGTGGAGGGAAAGGAATGACTTACTCATATAGACCTGGGAGGTCCCAAGCTCAATCTCTACCTATGCTAACTTACCTGACCTCAGCAAAGTTAGAGATGCTACTAGTGAGGCCTCAGTCACCTGGATAAAAAAATAAAAATTCAAATTGTGTGTTGCCACTGTTGGTTGAAGATATCATCTTGTGATGTTGTTCCTTGCTTGAGTAGACTGTTACACTTGCATATGAACATAGTTACTTGTGCAAGCTGTTGGTGGATGTTGCGCCTGTGGAACCATGCTGTGGAGTCAACCCCTACAGGAGAAAAACTAAGGAAAAGAGAATCATGACAGAGGATAAAGTTTTTTTCAAGAAAAAGTTCTTACAACTCTCTCACTATCAGTGACAAACACATTTATAACTGTGATTTGTTGATGAAAATTAATATAAACTAAGAAGAGTGTCACATTCAATATTGGGAATTCGTAGCTGACTTAGAATGAAGGGTTATTCACGATTCCTCCTCTGTTATTTAAGTCTATTATTTAATGAATTATGTATCCACTGGGGAAGTGGTCTGGGTGCTCACAACCACATGTGCCAGTACAGTATTCACCTATTGCAATAACAAAACTTAATAATGGAATTGGGTTAGTGTTTGCTAGAGTTAAGGTAGCTTATTGCCTGTTTGATATCTGTGTATATATGAGGACAGATATTTCGGATGGTGGGTCTTTTCTGCTAATCAAGGCAGCCCCACAGCCATCTAACACTCTGAGGAAGTCCCACCGCTGAGATCTGCCAGTCAACCTGATTGGCCAGCAGCAGCAGTGGCCAGGACTGGGACTACAAGCAGTCTCCAGATTCAGAGTCCCGACAGTATTTGACGAAGGTCACAGGAGTCTTTCCGGGTCGCTTCTTTTTAAGTTGGCCTACCGGAATAAGTGCCTTTCAGGAACTTAGTTGGCCAGCGGTGGACCATCCCTGGGATCAAGGACCCGGGGTGGAGGTCAAGGCTATCAATGGGCCTTCCTGCCTTGGGCTTAATTTTGGTGGAGACAGGGAGGTGGTGGGGTGTCCGCTGCCACCCTCCTGCCCAATTAAATACCCTTCCTGCCTGCAAACTCACCTCGGGGAGGGCTTTAAATTCTGCCCCTGGAGCCCAGGACCAGGTAAGTGCAGGGGGTTCTCACAGTGATGAGGGAAGGTGAGGCCCATGCTGGGAGGCTGGGGAATGTTGTGCTACACCTTTAAGAGGTGTGGTTGTGCTTCCAATATACAGCAGTGTAAGAAATGTGATGTAACATATATTATGACTTTTGTCAGCTGGCAGTCTGAGATGAGATCTGTATAGCGCAGACTGGTGTGTAAATGGCAGAACCATCCTTGAATAAAGAATCCACGTCATTGTGCTACAGATCTTGTCTTGCGTGAACAGTGCTTTTTTGTGCATAGCGGTAGCTTTCACAAAGGTTAACAGAACACAACAGGGAGAGAGGGGTGGATGGAGCACCCGCAGGGTGAAGACTTTGATTGAGGGGTGGGGGGTGGGGGACAATGTTGGTGTGCTGCCCGAAGTGGAAGGGGGGCCCTTGGGGGATGTTCCACCCCTTCCCTCATGAATTATGAGCAGGGTGACCTGTTGGGCTTCCCCACTGCCCTGAACCCATCCCACCAAGCTGCAAAATTGAGCTTGGGTGTGAAGTGACCCTTAACTGGCTTAAGGGGTTTCACTGGGGCGAGGATGGCTAGGCCCCCATGGGCCCCACATAAAATTGTGGATAGGTTGGGGGTGGGAGGGCTGTGGGAAGGCCACCCAGGGAATTTTATGGGCCTCACCACTTGCAAATCCACCAGCGGGATCCATAAATATCTGCTGTTTAGTCTCCAGCTTTCTACTAAGTACCCAATGAGTTGGCATATTTGACAATTAAGTTTATCAAACACAACTTTTGAAGGAAAGGAGGAATTCAATAATTTAAATACCTAGATGATTTCCTATGGCATTGCACGCAGGGATGTGGGTGTACTTAGTAGCACTTCAGGATGCACAGGTGTAATTCAGTTAACACTTTAAAATCATAAATTCTGTCTTTTTAAAATTAATTCTTTATTATTTATAGCTGAAAAGCAGATGGCACCACAATTTGGGGAGCAAAGAAATTGAGTTGGTTGAATAACTCTTCCTCTGCACTTCAAGCAGAGCAGCTAAGACAAAACTGATGTGCTACAGCACCACCTCTAATTGGAAGGCAGAATTTCAATCTTAATATAGACAGTTTTCATTACAAATGTGAGTATAGAAATTTACAATGGAACTGTTGACAAGAAGTGTACACACTATAATTTTTTTTTTAAATTTCCAAGTCACTCTCCCATTGCTTGAGTATGGTAAGGTGGAGAATTCGGTCTTAAGCCTGTCTCTACTGTCTTTGTGTTGCTTCTTTCTCTGTCTTTCCTCTTATTCTGCCTCTCATTTTGTCTTCTCTTGTGAATCTCTTTTTTTTTATAAAATCCTTTTTCCTGTCAGATTCAAGTTCCTGGGCGGTGTAGTGAGGAAAGGAATCATCAGTGTGCGTTTGGAGGCTACATTGAATGTGTGGCCTTTGGTGGTTCCCTTTCCATTCCCTCCAACCACCCTTGTTTCCACTTTATCCTCACTCCCATTTTGTTCCATTACCCTCTCTATCACTCCTTTACTTCTGTTTGTTGTCTAACTGACCCCCTGAATTCATTTATCCTCCATTTGCCCATTCCTGCACTGTCTATTTATTCCCTCCCAGTCCTATTCACATTCTTAAGGACATAGGAAAGGTCTGAGATTCCTCATCTTCAGCCAGTTTCTCGCCTCCTCTCTCCCTCCTACTTTTTGGTCTGTGCTATGAATGCTGGTTGTCTTTTAGTTCCCAGATCTTGTTAATAATCACATTTAAGTTTTTTAAGATCAGAAACTCTTTATGTTTAATTTTGCCATGCTATCTGGTTCAAAAGATGAAACGGATTCAACTGGTTCTGTGCACATCACTTAAGTCTCGAGTGCAGCTGTGAAATGTGGCTCCCTGGAACACTTACATATAGTTCCTAGCTACTTACAGATATTTACAGATAATAAAACAATATATAACAGTCTGTATCCCTAAACAAGATTCTGATCATTTTTAAAAATTCAACTCTAAGGAAGTCAAGATATGTGGGGATCGGGTGAAGATTACTATGATTTTATTAAATGGATGGGCAGGTTTGAGGGGCCATGTGGTCTGAACCTGCTACTATTTCTTATTACCTCCCTTCAAAATTTAACTGACATTTGTTTTAAAATTTGAAGAAAGTTGCAAATAAATGTATTTTTTCTTCCCCTCCCACTCCAACTCTCTTTCTCTTTCTCTCTCTCATCCCTTTTACCTCTGACCTTAGGTTCTCTCTCTCTCTTCCCTCCCTGATGTGCCTGTCTTTTTCCACTTTCTAAAGATTATGGAATATAGAATAAAACCAGTGTGCAATCACACTGCAATCTCTTCTACCCATCACTTACACACAAAAGGCATACACAAGTTTGATCTGAGTAAAACCTTTGGAATATTCTTGGAAGCTCAACATTGCTGACTGGTACTGAGACATTTTGGGAAATAAGATGCTCAGAGGCATCATCCAAATTCATCTCACAGCATCACTGTTCCGAGCAAAAATATTAACGACAAGCACAAGCTTTTGGCAGTGTTTGAACTTTAATGATGGCATAATAAGACACAAAAAACAATATGGTTGATAAGTTTAATCATTTTATTGTGAAATATTTTCTTTATTTTTAAAACTTAGGTTAAATCCTTATTGTGGATTTAGAAATATCAGCTGCAGAGGAAAAATGAATTTAAAACATTTTCAATGCACTGTAAGGACCCAGTAGTCAGATTGCACAGGATGATGAGTTAAGCATCGATGAACCGAGAGACAACAGGAAACCAAGAGGCAAAGGCAGAAAGTGCAGATCCAGATACAAGATTTTTAACATATTACAGGAAGCTTGACATTTTATAATCATTTGAAAAGTGGCAGGTAGCCAATTATCTGCAAATTAATTTCATTCAGGATTCTATTAAGGCTCCATTTCCAAGCCAACTTGGTTTCCCGGTTGGCAATGTGGGCGGCCCACATCCAGGATGGGGTTAGGGTAGGAAGACGGGGAATGGGCCTAGCACAATTCCTTACATGATGGAATCCCCCCCACACCCACAATGACGGCCAAGTCACAGCTGCAGCTGCTGGTCATCCCCTGAAGGGGTTAACCCTCCAGGATCATGCCTCGGCAACTGTGGTCATTATAAAAATCAAAAAACTTAGCTATCCTTTTCCCTCAATGTCCCCAACCTCAGAGTTGCAACTCCCACCTCAGCTCTTTGGACTAGCAATCTCACAGTGCTGGATGGCCTCCCATTGGTCCTTCAGTATCAGGAACCCTCCCACAATCCTTGATTGGGTGGCGAATGCATTCCCAGGCCTTTAATTGGCTCACCATTTCAAAATAATAGTGGGCGTGTCTATAACACTCCATGTTGGTTGGGAACCTGGAACGAGCCTCCAAGACCAGTGAATGAAAATTCAGCTTAGTGATTTAGTAATATAAGTAGTCTCCCTTTAATTGCTTTCAGGAGCCGATACCACACGCAACACTTAAATTAATTCAAGCTGGAACTGGAATATTTCTATTGACATTTTTCGTTTTTTTATTCATTCCTGGGATATGAACATCACTGGCAAGGCGATTACATATGGTTGAACACGAGCAGGTGGTTGGTGAACTGCTGCAATCCATGTGTTTGTAGGTACACCCACAGTGCGGTTAGGAAGGGAGTTCCAGGATTTTGACCCAGCGACAGTGAAGGATGGTGTGTGACTAGGAGGGGAACCTGCAGATGGCAGTATTCCCATGCACCTGCTTCTCTTGTTCTTCTAGGTGGTAGATGTTATGGGTTTGTAAGAAACTTTGGAAGAAGCTTTGGAGAGTTGCTCTAGGTGCATCTTTTAGATGGTATACACTGCACACAGAGTGCACCAGTGATGGAGGGACTGAATGTTTAAGGTGCTGGATGGGATGTCAATCAAGCGGACTGCTTTATCCTGGATGCTGTCAAGCTTCTTGAGTGTTGATAGAGCTGCACACATTCAGGCGAGTGGAGAGTGTTTATGTTGGTTGTGTGTTGCCATGGAATGATTGCAGAGACATAGAAATGTCTTAGCAATAACTGGTTTATTGGAGGAATATAACTATGTCCAGATATACAAAACCACAGGTGTTACTCAGTCTAAGCCATTAGCTTTCTCCTTCTCGGCTCCTAGTCGTCATTCTCTCTTACATCATCATGTGGGCGGCACTGGTTCTCCAGTAACATACATTAACCCTTTCAGTCCTGAACACCCTAATATCACATTTCCCCCCCGCTCGTCAACGGGAAAATTTTTCTCCATGGTCCTTTGGCAGACAAGACTGTTACTGTTGCCCCTGTATCCAGTTTGAAATTAATGATATGTCCCTGTACACTGATTTCCAGAATGTGTATCTGTGATCTTTGTCCTCACGTTGGAAAAACTGTTGTTCCTCTTCTTGCTGAGATTCCTTAATTTCATGAATGGCCTTGTGTGCGAAGATTCTCTCATCTAGAGTGTACCTAGGGGTTTGAATTCTGCACATCTTTACAAAGTGTTCAAACCATTTACAATGAAAACATTCTGCAGTGCTTCTAGGACACTGTTGGTGCCCGTGGGTTTTTTTGGCGACACAGTGCTGGCATGATTTAATGGTATCTTGACGTTTTGTTCCATAAAGCATCAATTTCCCTGGAGTGTCTTTGACATTGTTTTGTTTAATAAGTTGTACCATCATTGAGGGTTTTCTGAACCACGGTTTCTCTTCTCCTCTGTGTATGGCTCTGTTTTGTTTACAGATTCAGTTTGCCTCACCAACTGTATTGCTGAAAAAAGAAACATGTCTCAGCTTTTTGTCTTGCGCTCATTAGGACATAGAAACATAGAAACTAGGAGCAGGAGTAGGCCATTTAGCCCTTTGAGCCTGCTCTGCCATTCATTATGATCATGGCTGATCATCCAACTCAATAGCCCCTCCCGCTTTCTCCCCATATCCCTTGATCCCTTTCACCCCAAGAGCTGTATCTAACTCCTCCTTGAAAACATACAATGTTTTGGCCTCAACTACTTTCTGTAGTAGCGAATTCCACAGGCTCACCACTCTCTGGGTGAAGAAATGTCTCCTCATCTCAGTCCTAAATGGTCTGCCCTGTATCCTCACACTGTAACTCCTGGTTTTGGACTCCCCCACCATCGGGAACATCATTCCTGCATCTATCCTGTCTAGTCCAGTTAGAATTTTATAGGTTTGTATGACATCCCCCCTCATTCTTCTGAACTCCAGCGAATATAATCCTAACAGACTCAATCTCTCCTCATATATCAGTCCCGCCATCCCAGGAATCAGTCGGGTAAACCTTCACTGCACTCCCTCTACAGCAAGAACATCCTTCCTCAGATAAGAAGACCAAAACTGTACACAATATTCCAGGTGTGGTCTCACCAAGGCAGCAAAACATCCCTGCTCCTGTACTCGAATCCTCTGGCTATGAAGGCCAACATACAGTTTGCCTTCTTTACCGCCTGCTGCACCTGCATGCTTACCTTCAGCGACAGGTGTATGAAGACACCCAGGTCTTATTGCACATTCCCCTCTCTCAATTTATAGCCATTCAGATAATAATCTGCCTTCCTGTTTTTGCTATCAAAGTGGATAACCTCACATTTATCCACATTATACTGCATCTGCCATGCATTTGCCCACTCAGCTTGTCCAAATCACACTGAAGCATCTCTGCATCCTCCTCACAGCCCACCCTCCCACATAGTTTTGTGTCATCTGCAAATTTGGAGATATTACATTTAGTTCCTTCATCTAAATAATTAATATATATTGTGAATAACTGGGGTCCCAGCACCAATCCCTGCAGTACCCCACTAGTCACTGCCTGCCATTCAGAAAAAGACCTGTTTATTCATACTCATTGTTTCCTATCTGTCAACCAGCTTTCTATCCATCTCAATACACAACCCCCAATCCCATGCGCTTTAATTTTACATGCTAATCTCTTATGTGCGACTTTGTTGAAAGCATTCTGAAAGTCCAAATAAATCACATCTACTGGCTCCCCCCTCATCAACTTTACTAGTTACATCCTCGAAAAATTCCAGTAGATTTGTAAAGTATGATTTCCCTTTTGTAAATCCATGCTGACTCTGTCCGATTCTGCCATTGTTTAAGAAGTGTTCAGCTATTAAATCTTTTATAACGGATGCTAGAATTTTCTCCACTACCGACGTCAGGCTGACTGGTTTATAATTCCCTGTTTTCTCTCTACCTCACTTTTTAAATAGTGGGGTTACATTAGCCACCCTCCAATCTGTAGGAACTGTTCCAGAGCCTATAGAATCTTGGAAGATGACCACCAATGCATCCACTATTTCTAGGGCCACTTGCTTAAGTACTCTGGGATGTAGGTTATCAGACCCTGGGGATTTATCGGCCTTCAATGCCACCAATTTCCCCAACACCATTTCGCTACTAACACTAATTTCTTTCAGTTCCTCCTTCTCACTAAACCCTGTGTTCCCCAACATTTCTGGTGTGTTATTTGTGTCCTCCTTTGTGAAGACAGAACCAAAGTATGTATTTAGTTGGTCAGCCAGTTCTTTGTTCCCCATTATAAATTCCCATGTTTCTGACTGTAAAGGGCCTATATTTGTCTTCACCAATCTTTTTCTCTTCACATACCCATAGAAACGTTTACAGTCAGCATTTATGTTCCCCGCAAGCTTAATCTCGTACTCTATTTTCCCCTTCTTAATCAATCCCTCAGTCCTCCTTTGCTGAGTTCTAAACTGCTCCCAATCCTCAGGTCTGTTGTTTTTTTCTGACCAATTTGTATGCCTCTTCTTGGATCTAATACTATCTCTAATTTCCCTTGTAAGCCATGGTTTGGCCACCTTTCCTGTTTTACTTTTGTGCCAAACAGGGAATAAGCAATTGTTGCAGTTCATCCATGTGCTCTTTGAATGTTTGCCATTGCCTATCCACTGTCATCCCTTTAAGTAACATTTCCCAATCCATCATAGCCAACTCGCGCCTCATACCATCATAGTTTCCTTTATTAAGATTCAGGACCCTAGTCTCAGAATCAACTAAGTCACTCTCCATCCTGATGAAGAATTCTACCATATTATGTTCGCTCATTCTCAAGGGGCCTCGCACAACTAGTTTTCCAATTATTCCTTTGTCATTGCACAATACCCAGTCTAAGATGGCCTGTTCTCTAGTTGGTTCTTCAATATATAGGTCCAGAAAACCATCCCGTATACACTCCAGGACTTCCTTCTGTACGGTATTATTACTAATTTGATTTGCCTAATCTATATGCAGATTAAAGTCACCCATAATTGCAGATGTTCCTTTATTGCATGCATCTCTAATTTCCTGTTTAATGCCATTCCCAACATCACCACTACAGTTTGGGGGTCTATATACAATGCCCACTAACGTTTTTTGCCCTTTATTATTTCTCAGTTCTACCCATACTGATTCCACATCGTCGGAGCGAATATCTTTCCTCACTATTGTGTTAATTTCCCCTTTCACCAGCAATGCAACTCCACCACCTTTTCCTTTTTGTCTGTCCTTCCTAAATACTGAATACCCCTGGATGTTCAGTTCCCATCCCTGGTCACCCTGCAGCCATGTCTCTATAATCCCGACTATATCATACCTGTTTACATCAATTGGCACGGTTAATTCATCTACTTAATTGCGAATGCTCCTCGTGTTAAGGCACAAAGCCTTAATTCTTGTCTTTTTACTATTATTTGTCCCATTCCCACTATTTTTCACTGAGGGTCTGTTTGATTCTTGCCCTTGATTTCTCTGTCTATCATTTTTCTTTTTCCCCTTTCTGTCTTTTATTCTTGTCCTTGATTCCCCTTCCTCTGACTCCTTGCATAGGTTCCCATCCGCCTGCCATTTTAATTTAAACCTTCCCCAACCACTCTAGCAAATTTTCCCCTAGGACATCAGTCCTGGTCCTGCCCAGGGTCCAGTTTCTACTGGTCCCACCTCCCCCAGAACCGGTTCCAATGCCCCAGGAATCTGAAACCTTCCCCCTCACACCATCTCTTCAGCCATGTATTAATCCAATATATCCTGCTAGTTCTACTCTGACTAGCACGTTGCACTGTTAGTAATCCTGAGATCACTACTTTGAGGTCCTACTTTTCAACTTACTTCCTAACTCCCTATATTCTGCTTTTAGGACCTCATCCCTTTTTTTACCTATGTCGTTTGTACCAATGTGTACCATGACCACTGGCTGTTCACCCTCCCCCTTCAGAATGTCCTCTAGCCGCTCTGAGACATCCTTGATCCTAGCACCAGGGAGGCAACATACCATCCTGGAGTCTCGTTTGTGGCCACAGAAACACCTATGTATTCCCCTTACAATTGAATCCCCTATAACTATTGCATTCCCACACTTTTTACTTCTCCCCTGTGCAGCAGAGCCAACCATGGTACAATGAATTTGGCTGTTGATGCTTCCCCTGAGAGGCCATTCCCCTCAACAGTATCCAAAGCGGTATATCTGTTTTGCAGGGACTAGCCACAGGAGATTCTTGCACTGCCTGCCTAGCCCTCTTGCTCCGCCTGGTGGTCACCCATTCCCTTTCTGCCTGTGGACTCTTAGCCTGTGAGGTGACCACCTCTCTATACATGCTATCCATGATACTCCCCACCTCGTGGATGCTCCACAGTGTCCCCAGCTGCCGCTCCAGCTCCGAAACCCGGCCTTCCAAGAGCTGCAGTTGGAGACACTTCCCACACACGTGCTAGCCCCAGGCACTGGAAATGTTCCTGTTTTCCCACATAGAGCAGGAGGAGCACACCATGGCTTTGAGCTCTCCTGCCATGACTTACCTCTTTAAATTAAATTAAATCTTTTGGAAGATACTTAATATCAAATAATATCAATTACTCTAGGGCTCTTCTTCCCTGTTCCTCGTTGTTACAGAACAGAGCTCTTATAAACAATGAACCACAAAATCAGACCTTAAAAACTATAAGCGATAAAAGTAGAAAATACTTACCCGACCGTACTCACGGCACTCAAAGGATCATCTCATTCCCTCTTCCCTAAACTCTCTCAGGCACCAAACTCTAACTTAAGCATTCTACTACAGCCCAAAGCAACACTCCAGTTCAGACAAAGTCAGCATTATAAGATGGCCTGTTCTAATACTCTCTGAATCTAGCATCTGAAAACCTGTTTAAGCCAGTTATCTAGCTGAGTAGTTGTAGCTGCAAGCAGAGCCTGTATAAACCCTTTTTTAAAGCTGGCCTAAAACTCACCTTCTTCCAACGCAAACAGCAACTTTTAGTTAATTAATAAATTAAAGAAAGATTAGACTTTAGATAGAAATTAACTCTTAAACTCCCTCAGTCACCAAACTCCAACTTAAGCACTCTACTGCAGCCCAAAGCAGCACTCCAGTGAGGACACTTTCAAGATTACAAATATAAGGGGAAGACAACAATTTATATGATTTGTGAAGAGAGTGCTGATTGGTTAGCAAGTGGCATTGCCATGGAGAACCCACCACTGATGGTGACTGACAGTTAACTGCCAAGCATTGTTTGAAATTTAAACCAGGCAGCTTGACTCCGACTGGTCAAGACGTTACTCTGAGGAATGAGTCACTTATTTTGTTTATCTGTTACAGGCGCAATATGTGCGTATTTTCTTTCTGTCTGCAAAGAACAGCGCCCTGTGTATTAATATAAGTAGCTTCCAATACATGCCACACTGCGAGTCCGAGTGACAATCTTAAATTGGTTGTCAGTGTAATTCTTAGCACACTGAGGATCATTCAGCAAATTCTGTCCAATCGTAGAATCACATTTAATGTTGGACACTGTTTTGAGTTTTGCAAGCACAGGCTGGTTGGGTATGGTCTGTACCTTGCCCGTTGCAAACAATATGCTGTTTGATACAAGCTGCCAGTCTTTAGGACGTATAGCCTACATACCTACCATTACACTGGCACCAAAATTCATATACCACATTGCTCATGTGTGTGATAGGCAGAATGTCTTTTTGGCTTGACACCAGCATCCTATGAATGGCGAATGCCACTCATGTTGCTATTGGTATTGCTTTTGGTATTCTTGCCAGTGTCCTGACAAGTGCAAGATGAAAAGCTTAAACATGTCTCTCTTTTCAGCAAGTTCTGTACTACCAAATGACTAACTGTCTCGCTTTCTCTAAAATTAAGTTAGAAGGACAAGGGCAGCAGATAGATGGGAATACCACCCACCTAGAAGCTCCCCTCCAAGTCACTCACCATCCTGACTTGGAAATATAATGCCATTCCTTCACTGTCACTGGGTCAAAATCCTGGAACTCCCTTCCTAACAGCACTGTGGGTGTACCTACACCACATGGATTGCAGCGGTTCAAGAAGGCAGCTCACCACCACCTTCTTAAGGGCAAGTAGGGATAGGCAATAAATGCTGGCCCAGTCAGTGAAGCCTATATGCCATGAATGAATTTTAAAAAAGTCCTCTTTGGATTGCATTAGGTCAGAAAGGGTGTCATTGGTTACCCTGACTATGATGCGGTCTCGTATAAGCCCAGTTTTGAGATCACCATATTCATAACCTTCAGCCAATCAATACAAGTGATTGATAAATGCATCTATTTGCTCAACTGATTTCTGGACTCTTTTGTTAAACTTTGCTCTTTCTAATATCGTATTACTCCATAAATTAAAATAATTATCAAAGGCTTTTAAGATGTCTTTGAATTTGCCTGCTGTTTCATTAATGTCTTATCTTGCTGTAACATTGTCAGCAATTGCTCCAATGGAGTACAATAATGTATTGATTTGTTCAGGTTCAGATTTATTGTTCAATTTAGATGCAATTCTGAATCTTAAAAATCTTTCCCTCCATGGTGCATAATTCTGTGGTTCATCTGGCCCTGTTATATGTCCAAATCAGCCTGGTAAGGGGAATTTGGAATTTGGAGGTTTGCCTTGATTTTTTAAAATTTTGTTGAGTAATGGAATTTTACCACGCTGATCAGCCTTTCACTGGCACCCTCTGTGGTAGCTGACTCTTTCCGGTAAATTGTTCCTAAACTTCACAGAATTTTTAAACTAATACTGGAAGTCGTTATTAAGCTCTGGTCACTGCTTTCCTCCCACTAGGGAATTGTGTTTGAGCAGCTGATTTCTTTTTCTACTTGCTGCTTCACGGCCACTATGTGTAATGGTGCTGGACCTCAAACCCAGGCTGTGGGGCATATCAAAACCCGCGCTCACTAAAAATGCTTTCCCAGTGCCCAGTGCTGCCTGCTTACTGCACCGTTAATTTGAAGATTTTGAAGGCTTGTTCACCCTTCCTTGATTGTCACCAGGCTCTTTGACTCTGGGCCGAGATTTTTCATAGTAAGTTGAACAGTTGATTTTTTTTCTGCCTTTCTCTCTGCCTCCATGACTTCGATGGATCCTTTTGAGATTTTTAACTGTCTTACCAAAGTCTTCATTTTTGGTGCCTTTTTTCAGGTCAGGCTTGCAATTTTTTTTAAAAAATTGATTTTTTTGAGATTTCAGGGTCCTTCACAGTTGCCACCATGTTGCATTTTGGTTGTGGCTAAGGGATGATTACAGAGACATAGATATGTATGAACAGTAACTGGCATATTGGTTGAACATAACTAGGTTGAACATAACTATGCCCAGATATACAGGTGTTATTCATTCTAAGCTATGCATTTCTCCTTCTTTGTTCTTAGTCATGTGTTTCTCTCTTACATCGTCATGTGGGTGGTACTGATTCTCCAGTTCCACACATTAACCCTTTCAGCCCTGATCACCCTAATGCTTTGGAGAGCATTCCATCACATTCTGAACTTGTAGATGGAAAGGCTTTGTAGAGTCAGGAGGAAAGTTCCTTGGTGTGGAATTCGCAGCCTCTGACCTGCTCTTGTAGTCAGAATTTTTATATGGTTCATCCAGTTAACTTTCCGGAACCTCTGGACGATAAGGTGGGATATTCAGAAATAATAATGCAGTTGAATGTCAAGGGGCCCTGGTTCGATTCTCCTTTGTTGGAAATGGTCATTGCCTGTGTGGCACATATTTTACTTGTTATTTATCAGCCCAAGCCTGAATGTTATCCAGGTCTTGCTGCATGTGGACCTGGACTGCTTCAGTCTTTCAGGGGTTGAGAATGAAACGGAAAACCATGCTAGTGCATATCTCCACTTCTGACCTCATTGATGGAGGGAAATCAATGATGAAGCAGCTGTAGTTGGCTGGACCCAGTACACTACTCTGAGGAACTCCTCCAGTGATGCTTTGGGAATGAGATGATTAATCTCCACCTATCACAGCCATCTTCCTTTGTGCTAGCATGACTTGAACCGCTGGAGAATTTTCGCCCTGATTGTCATTGACTTCATTTGATAGAGCAACTTGATATCATGCTTTGTCAAATGCTGCCTTGACATTAAGGGTAGTGACTCTCTCCTCACCTCTGGAATTCAGATTTTTCATCCATTTTTGGGGAAAGGCTCTATTGAGTCTTGAACAGAACCCAAAGTGAACATTGGTGAATAGGTTATTGCTGTGTAAGTGCCATTTGGTAGTACTATCAATAACACCTTCCTTCACTTTGCTAATGATTGAAAGTGGACTAATAGGGTTCTACATTGTTGGGTAGATGCCGATGCTGTAGCAGTATTGGAACAGTTTGGCTAGGGACAATGTTAGTTCTGCAGCACAAATCTTCAGCATTACAGCTGAAATATTACCAGGGCCCATAGGCTTTACTGTACTCAGTCTTTACTTGGTATCACATGGAGTGAATTGAATTGGCTGAACACAGGCTTTTGGGATGCAGGGGAAGTCAGGAGGAAGACATGATGGATCATCTACTCTGGCTGAAGACGGTTGTGAATCTTTCAGCCTTGTCTTTTGCACTCACTTGCTCAGTTTTGTCACTGTTCAGGATGAGGATGGTCATGGAGCCTCCTCCTCCCATTAGTTGTTTAATTTCCCACCACCATTCACGATTGGATGTGACAGGACTTTATTCTGATCCTTTGCTTGTGGAATTGTTTAGCATGTTACTTCCACTGTTTAACATGCAGCTTCTGTGTTGTAGCTTCATCAAGTTGGCATCTTATTTTTATGTAGAGAGCATGCTCTCCTACACTCCTCATTGGATCAGGGTTGGTCTACTGGTTTGATGCTAATGTGGTTACAGATTGTGGTAAATATAATTCTGCAGCTGCTGATTATCCATAGTGCCTCATGGATGCTCAGTTTTGAGCAATTAGATCTGTTCTGAGTCTATCCCATTTAGCATGATAAGAGTGTTACACAATGTGATGGAGGGTGTGCTCAGTACAGAGCTGGGCCTTCATCTCCACAAGGCATGTGCAGTATTCACTCCTACTAATACTGTCAATGAGGGGTATATTAATGAGGATGAGGCCAAGTAAGTTTTCTTCCTCGAGTTTGTTCCCCCTGTTTGGACAGTCCCAGTCTGGCAGATATGTCCTTCATGACTTGGCCAGCTCACTCAATTGTGCCACTACTGAGACACTCTTGGCAATGGACATTGCAGTCCCCCATGCAGACTTTCTGGGAACATTCTGTGCTCTTGCAGCCCTCAATGCTTCTTCCAAATGATGTGCAATCTAGAGGATTACTGATCGATTAGTTTAGGGAAGGTGATAGGTGGTAATCAGCAGGTTCCCTTGCCTAGGTTTGACATGATTCCATAAGACTTCAATGTGGAGGACTGCCAGGGCTATTCGCTGCCAAATGTGGGAAAATATGAAATTGTCCATTTGGCAGGAAGATGAGAAGCATATTATTTAAATGGTGAGAAATTGCAGAGCTCTGAGGTGCAGAGGGATCTGAGTGTCCTAGCACATGAATCACAAAAGGCTAGTATGCAAGTACAAGAAGTAATTAGGAAAGCTAATAGAATGTTTTAATTTATTGTGAGGGGAATTGAATACAAAAGTGGGGAGGTTATGCTTTAGTTGTACAGGGCACGAGTAAGACCACATCTGGATTATTGTATAACAATATTGGTCACCTTACGTAAGGAAGGATGTAAATGCGTTGGAAGCAGTTCCGAGAATGTTTACTAGACTAATACCTGAATGGGTAGGTTGTCTTATGAGGAAAGGTTGGACAAACTAGACTTGATTCACTAGAGTTTTGAAGAGTAAGAGGCGACTTGACTGAAACATATAAGATCCTGAGGGGTCTTGACAGGTGGATGTGGAGAGGATGTTTCCTCTAGTGGGAGAATCTAGAACTAGGGGTCCGTAGTAATCTGATATTAATACGCTTTTAGGATAAGTGTTGTGATATAAGGTCGCATGATCTTAATACTCAATAGCAGAGTAGTGTGGGCTACCTCTTTGGAAGAGTCTTTAGTTAGACACTGAAGAGTGAAGACCGAGTTTTGAGTTGTGAGCGCACAAATGTAGCTGCTGAGTTTAGTTTGTAAATAAACAGCATGGGCAGAATTTTGCCCTTGATGGGCGGGTGGGCTCCACTGGCTGGCGGCGGAAGGGCAGCTGATCTCTGCTGCCGAAACGGGCCCCACCGTCATTTTAAGTGGGCGGGCCAAATAAGACCCGCCCAGCGGGCTGCCTGACAGGAAGCACTATGCATTTCCTGTGCAGGGGAGAGGAATTCCCCAACTGTCAGAGTGCGCTCTTTCACGCATGCGCATGAAAGAGCGCACATCTCCCTGAGGCTAAGTGCTGCCTCAGGGAGAGCGCTGAAAGTTTTTGAAAGTGTAAAAATAGAAAAATAAAAAAATTATTAACACGTCCCCCTCATGTCACAATGTAGCACAAGATGGGACATGTTAATAAATATCACAAACACTTTATTAAAGGTTTTTAAAACCGACATGAAACCTCATCCCGCCATTGGATGAGGTTTCATGTTTTTTCAGAAGCCCGCTGGGGCTCCTGGCCTGCCCGCCAGCCTTAAGGTTGGATGGGCAGGGCCTTTAATTGATTTAACTACCCTGTCAATGGCCTCAATTAACCATTGACAGGTTGGCAGGCGGACAGCTGATGGCGCTGTCCCCCCAGCTTCCTGAATATTTAAATGGGGCGGGATGATGTCGGGGGTTCCCCCGCTGTCATCTGCGTCATTTTTGCGTCAGCAAGTGGGTCCCGCCCCCAACTCGCCGACGGAAAAATTCTGCCCCATGTGTTTATTCTAACAACGATCTACTGATGTTCTCTGTCTCTATACCAACTCGGTCACCCCAAATCAAGCATTCTTTAGCCCCAACACACCAAGGGCACTGGATCCAACAGGGTCACTGCTTAAAAATAAGGGTCGCCCATTTAAAACAGAGATGAGGTGATTTTTTTCACTCAGAGTGTCATGAGTCTTTGGAACTCTCTTCCCGAAAAGGTGGTGGAAGCAGAGTCTTTGAATATTTTTAAGGCAGAGGTGGATATACTCTTGGAAAGCAGAGGGGTGATAGGTTATTGGCAGTAGGCGGGATGCAGATTTCAGGTTACTATCAGGTCAGCCATGATCTTATTAAATAGTGGAGCAGGCTCGAGGTACTGAATGGCTCCTTGTTTGTGTGTTTGTATGGGACTGGTGCCCACTGCTGGGGATGCAAGCAGTCCACAGCATCAAAGTGCAGGGGGTTGGTGGTGTCTGATCTCAAAAGGGGGTCAGCAATGGAGATGTCTCCTCCCCCTCCCCACTCTCCCACCTGAGGCCTGAGCAGGCTTACTTGCTGGGCTTCTCCCATTGGCCTCAAAATTGAGGTTAGATAGGAATCGGCTCTTATGTAGTGTGGATTTTTATGTTAAAGTAAGTGATGATCCAGCTTCACACTCACTGGACACATTAGTGATTCCTGCACCTCGGTGGTGCTAGTCATCGCTGCCAGAATGTCGTGGGCAGGTGTCACAAAGTTCCTTCATTCTCTGTGTGCTCTCAGCACCTCTGGGGTGGGGCTGGCCCCCATATTTCAGCATCTGTGACCAGTGACGCTGTGTTCCTGAAGGGGACAGGTGCTGAAGGCAGGCAAAGGATCAGATGCATTTAAAGTTTCACAGCTGCGTCTCCATGATATGACCCTGAATACAGAGTGAAAGTGAGCTGCCCTCAACCAGATAGGAGGCAGGCATTCACAGGGGCAATTGTGAAGACTTATGTAGTGTCTTCACTGCATGTCGTCACCATCTTACTGAAATCTAGAGACTATTAGGGCCTCTGCTGCATCTCCATGACATGAGCCTGAGCACTGAGGGTATGTGCGCTGGCATCAGCCAGACAATAGTCAAGTATTCACAGTTGCAAGATGAGACTATCAGGACTGTCCTCATTGCATCTCATCATCCTCCACGAATCTTGCGGCTATGAGGGCCTCCTGAGTGTGTCTGCCTTGCCTGGCCTCATCGCTGGCAGCCTCACCTTCAAGGGTCTTACCACTGTTATCCCCTTCGACTCCCCCTCATCAGAGGAGACATGCAGCTCCTCCATCTCCTTCTCAGCCAGATCCTTCGCCTTTGCAGTGCCAGGTCGCGGAGTGTGCGGCAAGCGACAATGATGTGCGACACCTTCTGGGGACTGTATTGCACCACTTCATCAGACCTGTTGAGGCACCAAAACCTCATTTTCAAAATGCCTATCGTTTGCTTCACCAAAGTCCGGGTCGCAGCATGAGTCCTGTTATACAGTCTGAGGCCGCAGCACGGGCATCATCAGACATGTCCTCTGTGGGTAGCCCTTGTCCCAGAGGAGCCAACCCTGTAGCCTCTCTGAACCATGGAAGATGTCAGGGATATGAGACCGGCTAAGGATGTAGGAGTTGTGGATGGTCCCTGGGAATCGTGCGCAGAACTGCAGGATGTGTTAGTGGTGGTTGCGTACCAGCTGAGCATTCATCGAGTGGAAGCCCTTGTGGTTGACATTATTGATTGCTTGTTGCCATGGAGATCTAAGTACCACGTGAGTGCAGTCGATTGCGTCCTGCGCCTGTGGAAAACCTGAACTCTTGCTTCCTGGCTTTCCTGATCCTGGCGAAATGCACAAAGTTCTGTGCCTTCATGAAGATGGCTTCCATGACCTCCTGGATACACGTGCCTGGAGGCTTGCGAGATCCTGCACAGTTCACCTGCAGAGTCCTGGAAAGAGCCACTGGCATTAAAATTGAGTGGTATGGTCACTTTCATGGCCACTGACAGAGGATGCCCTCCATGTCCCTGTGGCACCAAATCCTGCAGCAGCTGGCATATGTGGCCGACCAGTTCCCTAGACATGCGCAGTCTTTGGCAACACTAGTTCTCAGTCATCTTTAGGAATGACAGACACTGTCTATAGACCCTGAGTCTAGTGAGGCACCTATGAGTGACAGCTCACTGTGGATCTTCAGCTGCATGTGTAGCAGGTCCTGCTGGCCTTCATCTTGAGGGAGGTGCTCCCCCTTTTGCTGAACCATGCCCTCCGACACTCTCTCCTTTTTCTTCTCTGGTCTCTGTAAGCCATGAGGCATATCGCTACATCACCAGGCTCCATGATCCTGATGTTCTCCTCCTGCAGGATCAAAGAGAGAGACGTGTGGGTTAGCATAGGTTTACTAAAGAACCCCTCTTGGTTCAGTCTGAAGGCCCATTCATGCACGCAGGAGAGTGATGGCCACCACTTAGATAGCCAGTGTGTAGTGTGCTCATTGGCTGTCCGAAACCCCATCCACCTGCCCCCTACTCCACTTGACCGACTGGCAGCTGTTTTTCCCACCGGACTGCTTGCTTTGCTCTCAGCATACTCGCAGGCATTCTCCTGACCCGCCCTGCAAAACTGCACTATTCGCTTGAACCATAATAGATACTGGTCCACACCTTAATAAAAACATTGCAAGGGGCTTTGAGGACCTCCACCAGTGACTGCACCATGGCCACCTTTCGCAAGGGGATGGTACAACTTACCCAGTTGGCCAATTGCTCTGCTGCCCCCTAAAACTCACATTAATTTGCAGTCTGCATCCGAGGGGTGAAAAGTTTTGGAACATTTGGTGGCGCTTTCATGTTTTTGCATTGCTTAAGTGGACGGTAAAGCTTCAGAGGCCCGACTCCAAGCATGTCAATGGAGCTGCAGCTGAACAGTCTCAGCTGTGGAAGAATGTTCACTTTTGACCAGCTTTTCCAAGTGCGTGGCCATATCCCTTCCATAAAACGGCACCAGCTACAATGTAATGCCGCTTCAATTAACATGCTTGGATTTTGGTACTCGGGTGTAATTTTTTGCAAACCATGCAAAAATGTATCAGAAATGACGATGAAAGAATTGATCTAAGGGACAACAAACTAGTTTGACAACACTATTGCCCCTGATAGCTTTATTTCATACAATGTGATAAAACATGTAGACAGTGGCAGTAAAAATTGTTGAAATGTGGATAAACTACAGCAGATGTGTGTCACAAGGGAGACAAGTTGGACACAAATGATATACTACAGGCCCTGAAGTATTACATCTTTGCAACTCTAGCCAACCTGGAAGCTATTATGTTTTATGCGTCTTGTGCATTAAAATTAGAAAACTGCTCTTATGAATCTAATTTTATCGTACGGCTGCCATAAATAATTCTTGATTTTTTGGGTTTATTTTGCCATATAGTATGCGTGTTACAGCTGAAGGAGTTATTCCTACAGTATAAAACAACAAACTGCAAAGCTGGAAGTCTGAAACAAATACAAAAGACATGGTCTATTTTGATTGCCTTCGCCTGGTGTTAATGAGATGCTAATGGCTTCAAAATGGGTGTCGGTGACCTGAGCAATCTGTTAATAACAATGATGCAGCCAGCTCCATTTTAAAAGAGGTCGACCTCCAGTGTCTGACATGTATATCTGATTCAGGCAATGGACCCCATATGGAAATTGAGGTCTTGTGACCTGATGAAGGAACCCCAGCTGCCATTTTAGATCAGAAGGATTGGTGCCTGCACAGTTCACAATCCAACCCATTCTATGCCAGACAAAAAAAAAGGCCCTTTTAAAAATAATTGTTCAATTATTTTTGTGCACTGCAGAGGAGTAGGAAGGCTGGCATAAAGATGATCTGGAATGGTGGGCAATCCGTTGAGTTGGTGAAGACCTGAGCATTTGAGGGCACATGAGTGACCTCCATGTCCACGTGCAGTGCTTCCCTGATTTGAAAATCATCAGGGCTCCCAGTAGAGTTGTGGGATGAGGTCAGAAGTGGGGATGTTCACTGATGATTGCACAATATTCAGCACCAATCATGATTCCCAGGATATTGAAGCAGTCCATATCCAAATGCAACAAGCGACCTGGACAATATCCAGATTTGGGCTGACAAGTGGCAAGTAACCTTTGTCCCACACAAGTGCCAGGCAATGACAATCTCCAACAAAAGAGAATCTAACCATTGCCCCTTGATATTCAATAGCATTACCATCACTGAATCCCCCACTATCCTGGGGGTTATTGACCAGAAATGGAATGGACTAGCCATATAAATACTGTGGCTACAAGAACAGATCATAGGCTAGGAATCATGCGATGCATAAGTCACATCCTGACTCCCCAACGCCTATCTACCATCTACATGGCACAAGTCCAGAGTGTGATAAAATACTTTTCACTTGACTGGATGAGTGCAGCTCCACCAACACTCAAAAGCTTGACACCATCCAAGACAAAACAATCTACTTGATTGGTATCCCTTCCACAAGTATTCAGTCCCTCCACCACCGATACAGAGTGGCAACAGAGTGTGCCATCTACAAGATGCACTGCAGGAACTCACCAAGGCTCCTTAGACATCACCTTCCAAACTCACGACCGCTACCATCCGGAAGGACAAGGGTTGCAGACACATGGGAACACCACCACCTGGAAGTTCCCCTCCAAGCTGCCCACCGTCACCGCTCCTTCACTGTCGCTGAGCCAAAATCCTGGAACTCCCTTCCTAAAAACTGTGGGAGTACCTAAGCCACATAGACTGCAATGGTTCAAGAAGGCAACTCACCACCACCTTCTCAAGGGCAATTAGGGTTGGGCAATAAATACTGGCCTAACCCTACATCCCATAAATGAACATATGAGAATTGTAATACCTGTCATTCAAATTGGTCAGAAGAATTATGGAGGTTGTTTGGGTGCCTACATTTTGAGGCATCCTCTATCCAACTTTTTAAACTTAACAATGTCTTCATCAGCTGGGCAGCTATTGTGGAGGGAGAACCTGTGGCTAGAACAGTTGTCAGGGACCTGGGACTCAAAGCCTGTCATAGGCTGGCTCCTTGGCCTGCTACCAGGAGGCAACCTCCAGGCAGCTGGCTGAGTCCCCGATGCTGCAGGGGTGCTGAGAAGTTGAATGGGGTATTCCATCAGGCCTCTGACAATATGTCTTAAGTGGCCTTTAATTATGGTTAATTAGCTGCTCGGCACTTGTGGATGGGTAACCCTGCTACCCACCACCCCTCATTATCTGGGAAAATATCTCTCGGAGTGGGATGGGCCTGTGAAACTGGCCTACTGGCTCACAGCATGAATTTTTCCACCTGCCCACCTCTACAATTGCCCCCATTGGGGCCTAAAATCCAGGCCGTAAATTTCAGTCTTCTGTCCTTTGGTGTTTAGCTCTAGTTCTTTTAGGGGTTTATGCAGTAAAAATAAGTTATATGTCTTGTCAAAAGGTGATTTGGACAGGTTGAGTGAGTGGGCAAATACATGGCAGATGCAGTATAACTTTTTTAAGTGTGAAGTTATTGACTTTGTTTGGTAAAACAGAATAGCAGAGTATTACTTAAATGGTGATACATTGGGAAATGTTGATGTACAAAGGGACCCGGGTGTCCTTGTATACCAGTCACAGAAAGCAAGCATGCAGGTGCAGCAAGCAATTAAGAAGGCAAATGGTATGTTGGCCTTCATTGCGAGAGGACTTGAATACAGGAGCAAATATATCTTACTACAGCTGTATAGGGCCTTGGTGAGACCACACCAAGTGAGTATTGTGTACAGTTTTGGTCTCCTTACCTGAGAAAGGATATACTTGCTATGGGGGGAGTGCAGCAGAGGTTCACCAGGCTGATTCCTGGGATGGCAGGATTGTCATATGATGAGAGATTGGGCCGACTAGGCCTGTATTCACTGGAGTTTAGAAGAATGAGAGGGGATCTCATTGAATCGTATAAAAATCTGAAAGGGCTGGACAGACTGGATGCAGGGGTGATGTTTCCTCTGGCTGGAGGGTCTAGAACAAGGGGTCATAATCTTAGGATACAGGGTAGGCTATTTAGGATTGAGATGAAGGGAAACCTCTCCACTCAAAGGGTTGTGAGCCTGTGGAATTCTCTACCATGGAGGGCTGAATATATTTAAGAATGAAATAGATAGATGTCTAGACTCTAAAGGCATCAAGAGATATGGGGAGAGAGCAGGAGTATGGTGTTGAGATAGAGGATCAGTTATGGTCATATTGAATGGTGGAGCAGGCTTGAATTACCTACTCCTGCTTCTATTTTGTATGTTTCTATGTCTTTGTACAATCAGAAAGCGTATTCTTCAATAGAAAGAGGAACTGGTTGTAGAAGTTTTGATTGTACACTTATGCCAACCAGATATAGGCAAATGAAGTGTATCACCTATGAGTACAAGTTCCCCTGAAATTAAAGCAGATGATGTTTAAGCCAAGGAAGTGGTTCTACATTGGTGATCTTAAAGTAGATGAGTTGCCTGTACATGTCTCCCAGATGCTGGTAATTCAACCAAATAATTCTAAACATGCCTAAGTCCCAATTTTGGGTACATTGTCTATTTTGTAGGAACATAGGACTCAGGAACAGGAGTAGGACCTTCATCCTTTCGAGGTTGGTCTGCCATTCGATAAGATCAATGACCGATCTGATTGTGATTTCAACTCCACCTTCCTGTCTATTCCGAATAACCTTTGATTCCTTTATCTATCAAAAATCTCTCTAACTCAACCTTGAATAAATTCAGTGACCCAGCCTCTATTGCTTTCTGGGGAAGAGAATTCCATGGCCTAACTCTAATCGAAAAAGGAGACCTCTTATTTCTGAAATGTGTTCCTTAATTCTAGTCTCTCTCACAAAAAGAAATACCCACCCGATAGCCACCCTATCAAGTCTCTTCAGGATCTTATATGTTTCAATAAGATCACCTCTCATTCTTCTAAACATCAATGGGCACAGGCACAACCTGTTCAACTATTCTTCATAAGATAATCCCTTTATCCCAGGCATAAGTTAAGTGAACCTTGTCTGAACTGCTTCTAACACAAATATATCCCTATCAAATAGGGAGGCCAAAAATTCACACAGTACTCCAGATATGGTCTTACCAAGGCCCTGTACAGCTACAGTAAAACTTCCCTACTTTTATATTCCATTCCCCTTCAATAAATGACAACACTCCATTTGTCTTCCTAATTACTTGCTGTGCCTGCATACTAATTTTTTGTGATTAACGACACCCGGATCGTTCTGTATCACTTAGTTCTGCAATCTCTCTCTATTCAGGTCCTAAACCTAGCCTATAGAAATGTCTGCCCTAGTGTTCTAGTTTCAATGCCGTCCGCTACATAAACAATTGTTACTTCGTAGCTTTGTTGTCTGCATTCTTAGCATCATACTGCTCGGAAGGAAGCCAATTGGCCCATCATGCCTGTGAAACAGCTATCCAAATAGGTCCATTCCCCTTCTTTTTCCCTTTAGGCCCACATATTCTTTGTTTTTCCAGTATAAATCTGATTCCCTGTTGAAAGTTATTATCAAAACCATTACTAGAACCACTTCAGTCATAGTATTTCAGGACATCATAACATGCTACATTTTTAAAAAAATCTCACCTTCCTTTTTGTCAATGATCTTAAATCTGTAGCACACAGTAGCTAGATCACTTGGCTACTAACCCTCCTGACATTGGAAATAGTTTCTCCTTATCAAAGCTCTTCTTCTTTGAAGGGTTAATTGACTCTGTACCTTGTGCGTGTGGCTTCTGATGCAAAATTGCTGGAGTAAATGGTAATATAAGGCAAACTGATTGATGTAAGACAGTTCAGCAAGCCAAATTTAGGCATTAATTACTTCTTAGATATAAACTGATTAGTAAATGCCAAACAGATTCCTCTGTGGGAGTTAAGGTGAAGGGTTAAGGATTTGCCTTGCTCTTGATAAATATTCTTGTCAGCTTATCGATTACACTCTTCTTACAACACAGAGCTCAAGATCTCACTTATGGACTCAATAGAGATATTCAGCAGGCTGGTTATCAGATCTGTGTTTGTCTTCCCAACATAGAACAGGCTGCACCATCAGCAGTAATTACTGTATGCAGATTAAAGGAAGTACCTGTAACTTGCTGTCCAACATACTTAAATCTTATTTGTCTCCAGCTATGTTTTATATTATGTGTAAAAGTATTTTTTAATATGTAGATAAGTTAATATTATTACAATCAGGAAATTAGATTAACATTGGAAAGGCAAAAAGTTTTTAACAAATTCTTTTAAAAAAAATCTGGGGCTAAATTTACATGCCAATGACTTGCTGGTTCCCCAACTCCATCTTGTCCAGAGCTGGGATGGGAGTGGGGGTAGTACAGTGGAGCTACCCACCCACAAGTAACCGATAACCAATTCAGTTTATTAAAAGCATATTAAAGGCCTATTGTCAGAGGCCGTCTGGAATTTTCCAGTCAGCCTCCAAATCCTCGGAGGTTCTGGGGAACAGTGTAGCTGCCTACAGGTAGGCTCCCAGTGACAGACTGGGGAAACTTCAGGCAGGCTTAGCGACCCTCCCTGCTGCCTGGGTGCAGATGCAGCTACAGGCTGCCCTGTGAAGGGGCTCAGCCTCCATAATTGTGGCCTGGCTGTTGACGCCATTTTTAAAAATAAAACTAAAAATGTTGGAGAGAGGGCACTTTCCTCTCAAGGCACTCAGTCTTTCACTTACCTGAAAAAGTAGCCTTCTTTGGTGCTGGTGAGCCTCCTTTTGTCCCTGCAACTTCTAGAACCCACACACCATCCTTAATCGGGCAGTAAACCTGCCCTCTGGCTCTTAATTAGCCAAGTCAGGGAAAGTCACTGTGTTCCTTACACAGTGCGGGTATCTGACCATTACAGTAAAGTTCCAAAGCCCAGGAGGAATATCGTGCCCTTGGTCTTATTATATATTACATTCATCCTATCTCATTGCCACAAGCTGCCCTTATCAATATAACATTCCTGCTCAAGAATTAAGCGCAGCTGCACATGCAGCGTTTCACATGAATTGTACAGAAAAGATTCAAGTAGCCTAAACACGTTAGAAAACAATGGAAAATGCACAACAGTTGACTCCCAACTGCACAATGCTATCCGGCACTCCACCCGTTGAATGAACTGCTTCTGAAGCACTTGCATTATAACTGACATCACCACATATTACTTGAGACTCTCCTGATTTCTTTCCTGATTGTGGGAGTGGACCTCGGAGAAGGTAGTCAGAGGAGTTTGAGTGTATTGGGAGCTTGCCTGATTTTAATGACCTTGGGATCAATGTCCTAAGCTCTTATTGTGGAAATCATGTGGACAGCGGACTGAGCCGGCTGCGAACCCCGTGATATTGTCGGCATGAGGAACAGGCGTTTTTAACTTCCAGAAAGGCTGGTGCATATCCAAGGGGCAGCTGCTTGTTATTTGTAACCTTTCATTCAGTGTAACAACCTCAACCTTCATTCCCAGGATGCCATTTGCACCACTCCTCTTTCCCACCAGCTTCCTTTTCACTTTCTTCCAGGGCCTTCAAGACCATGGGGAACCTACAAAAGAATAAACTTCAGAAGAAGACTAAATTCTGAAGCTGCATTGGCAGGTACACCAGCCCTTCTAGGCACCAGCTCATACATTGGGACTCTGTGTTGGCTAGGTAGTGAGCTACAAGGTCTGTTATCAGTGAAATACCCAGCACTAGCAGCTACTGCTGGTAGGATCAGCCAAAGGGCCAGAGGGTGAGGGCCTCACACAGTTCTGCTGAGGCCAATAGAAATGAGGACTTCAAGGGGACCAGCCATGAGAGGAAAACTGCTGGCATCACACAGATGACTCTAGGAGGTATTAGAAGACGTAACGAGGAAATTCAGCACTCGAGCTGTGAAAGAGTATATTGCTTCAGTAGTACCACCTCACATCACCGCTCTGCAGACACTAGGCTCCACAATTGAGAGATTCAGGGAATTGATTGGATGTAAAACTTTAATGGTGGTTGCCTTCAGCAATCTTGGTTGGGTTTTTCCATTCTGAGCACAAGCTCAGGTGGAGGCAGGAATCAGGCGTGTTTCCCAACACAGAGCCGGTGGGAGTTTGCACCAAATTAATTATGCAGTTGGGAGTTCCTCAATGTATTATGAGGTGGGGTGGGCTGGATGATACGCACCCTGCCATCATTTCTGGGCTCGATATTTACAAGGTCACATCAACTTCTTTGTTGTGAACCCAATGTAGAAGGAGGAGATAGCCTGGTGATCCCAAGGAGCTCTGGCCCCCAGGGTCAGTGATGCTTCCCTTAATGTCCTCTTCAGTGCAGTGCAGACCAGGAGGGGTGTCCTGTACCCCGAGAATTGAAGGAGGAGGCTGAGCCATGTGACCAACCCTACATGGGAGAAAGTCGCTAGGTTGGCAGTGCCAGGGCCTCCACCAGGGGACTGCCCTGAAGTGCTGGAAATGGATGAATGACCTCATCTGCACTGCCAGGGTATGTGAAACCTCAACTGCTCACACTCACCTCACTTAATGGTAGAGGGAACATGAGCCTTAGTGGCAAGGGCACCATCTGAGCATTAAAGAGCTACTCAATGTGATAAGGTGATGCCTCATAGCCCCACTGCACTCCATCTGGTCTGCAGGTGGAGAGGCCAAAGCGGGCCCCTTCCACACAGAGTTCAGATGCTGTCTGAGCAGGGGGCAGGGGGCAGGGGGAAAGGGAATAGGCAAATAGGCATTGAGGGCACCAGCAAGTATCACTAATGACATGCCTCTGTGAGCCTTATTCTTCTATCTGCATGGGCTCACTGCACCTTGACCTCCCGCCTCCTTGAGGAGTCAGGCAGGGGCTCTCAGGCACCCAAAGGGAAGAGGAACGGCCATTGGGCACCCCTGGGAACACTACTTAGGACTCTAAACGTGACTGGCCCTTCCGAATCCCCCTTGCCTGTGACTACTTCAGCCTTGTCTTCTGTGATTGCAGAGGGAGCAGCTGCCTCACAGCAGGACAGCCAAAGTAAACCGGGGCCCTCCAGGCCTCAGGGCTCCAGAGGACACCTGCCAAGGTTGTCCAAGACTGGTTAGCAGGCTGGCTCCATCCCTGTTCCAGATGCCGGGAGAGCACCTAGAAGAAGTGGTAGGTAACAAAAGATTAAGAAGTTATGATTTCACAGGTGGTTGCATGGCTGCACTATAATTGTTAATGTTCTTACACTTTTGTACGTGGGCTACGTTTGCAATTTAATGAGCTCTGATGTGGTTCAATTGTGATTCGTGCTTGTTAAGCCTGGGCACCCCCCCTGCCATCTTCAGGGTCTATGTCCCCCGGAATTATGCATGTGACCTTTGCCAGGACCCTTGCAAGCCCTGCGCAAGAAGTCTTCCATGCACACTGAGTCTTTGCCCTAAATGTACTCATTCCTCAGCATTGTCTGGGGTTCCCCTTCAGTTGTCCAGCTGAGCTGACCTGCCACTCCACCAACACCCGATGACCCAACTTCCACACAGCTCTCCACCTCGAGGCTCTAGTTAGTTGCAAGCGGCCATGATGTGTGTGACTTTACATATAGTCCAACACTTTCCAACCTCGCCCCATGACCCACAATCTCTCCCACATAACCAGTGACCCTCCTGGTGTGACCTTTGATCTACACACAGTAACCAACCCCCCATCTCCCTCCACCCGTTCAGGTGAACGTCCACATCACCTGCCTTCCCGAGGAGTCCACCCCATGACAACAGACATGTTCCCCCCCATCATCCTGCCAGCCACTGGAATCTGGTTTTACTTTCGTGTCCCCTCCAACATACCTCAGCATCCCTTCATGCATCATAGCAGGACTCTCACGCTCCCACCTCAATGGCTCTCATTTCTCCCTTTTAACACTCACCATCCCTTCCTTTCAACAATTCCCTCAGTATGTCCCCCAGTAATCATCTGTTGACACTGCAGATCCCTCCCTCTGAGCCCCTTTCCCCTCTTCCCCACCATACCCATTACACCTGCAAACCCGCACTGCCCCTGCACACACACTACCATGGCCCTTCCCACGCTCCTGCCCCATAAACCACCTCGCATTTTCCACAACCCCACAGCATCTCTCTTTTCCCCCTACTACCCCCAACCACCTGCTCCCCTCTAGACCTTCGCACCCACTCCATCTCTTCATTCCTCTTCTCCCTGTCTAATCCACCCACCCCAGCACAGACCACTGCTGCGCAACAGTAGCTCAGGCAGCCAACCACCTACAGAGTGAAGATCCACATACTGGATTCTCCTGCAGAGTGAAGATCCATATCCTGGAAGCTGGCGGGAATGGTGCCTCACCATGACAGGTGGGAGTGCACATTTCTGTTGTCATTTCACACTGGCGAGTAGCTGGTTTTTGAGCTCCCGCCATATTTCTCGGCACCCCCCCCCCCCCCCACCCCACCACCCGCATCTGCCATTAAACCCGCCCCTGTTGGGACTGGAAAATCCTGGAGTTTGCCTGCTGTGGATCAGTGGAAGTGATGGGGCGCAGCCCCAAGGGATTGGCAGCCTCTGCGCTCATCCTTTCACCCTCCTGCACAGCCAACCAACTGCACAAAACGTACCTGGTTAGCAGCCTGGAACAGTGAGGAGGAAAATATTGATGCTGGTCCACAGTGATCGGGGTGTTCTTCTTCACGAGGATATTAACGAATTTGTGAGTGTGAGCCACTACAGACACCTCTCAGGCACATTATCATCTGGATAAGTAACTACTGAGGGCTGGCAACAGGATGTCTGACTACAATTTCCTCTGGATTAATATGTGGCATGAGGAACATGTGGCACAAAGATGTGAGCAATAAATAAAAATCAGAAAAGGACATATCAGCTCGGAAATCACCCGGCCATTTTGATGGTGATGGAGATTCAAGAAGATTGAACTTTTATTTAACATATGGAGGAAGAAAATGTTAAATGGTTCACTCACTTGAAGTTATCCCTTTTTAATATGTTGAAGCTGAATATGTTTCCAAATATGAAAGAAAGAGCCTAAAGTAGATGTGTTAATGAGGGATCAACCAGAAAAGGCTAGGAATCACATATGTTTCAACCACATTTGTAATACTACAGCTCTGAGTAATAAAGTGGATTCCATCCAAATCAGTATAATTGCCCTTGGCAATAGAATCTCCACTGTGGTGAAATATTGTTTTCTGAATATTTCACCTCGTGTAATTACTTTCCCAATTAGATTCTGAGTGTGCAAGTGGTGCAGAATAAAGTTGTGCAATTAGACAAAGGGCTCTGTATTCCTCATTGCACATCCTTTATTTCCATACTCTTTATTTTAGTGTCAAGCTGAGTTTAATTAATTAGCGTTAATATGTCACGTAATACAGTATTGAGATAGTAATTGAAGACTCTTTACTTGAATTAAAATATCATTCAGGAGATCGTTTTGTTAATTGGGCCGAAAGCTTTCAAGTGCTCCGGATTTCCTTTAATTTTTTTTTAACTGATGAAAATGTATGGGGCAGAATTTTCCCACTGGCGTGAAGTGGGGGGCGGGCTCCACACGTCCACACGTAAAATGACGCTCGGCAATGTCAGGCGAACGTCCCGACATCACTGTGCGCCATCGCGATATTTCACTGGGCAGGCACGATGATGTCCGACACATACCCACCATTAATTAATCGACCACTTAAGGCCCTTGGCACATCAATCGACAGCGATTTTTCAGCGCCTGTGCAATCTTCGGGTCGACGCCCGGGTGCAACGGGCAGGCAGGTAGGACACATTTGTGTTAACCTCATCCACGGGAGGGCTAAGAGGGCTCACTGGGGTCACAAGTGTGCACTGTCGAGTATTTATTTTTGAAAGTTTTTGAAACTTGCCTGTGTGATCCGCAATACTTCAAAACGCATACTAGCTGCTGCTTTGTCTGGCCTTTTAACCTTCAGGTCAGCGCTCTGCAGTGAGGAATCTTTTCTGGGCCTGCAGGTTTCAGGAAGCCTTCCCTTAGCCTGGGAATGGGAGCTGAACTGTCCACTGGAGGCACCTCCTCTGAGGAGGGAGGGTGAGAAGGGGGAAGAGGCCAGGAATGCACATTCAGCCTCCAGGGGAGCCATCTTTGGGAGGACAGGTGCAGGCACAAGAGGCACAGGGCCAAGAGGTAGTCCAAGGTGGAAGGGACCGCAGAAGACACCATTATCCTGCTGCCAGGGTTTACAGGCAGTGAAGCAGCCACCTCAATACGGTGCAATGCTGAAGGAGGCTCTGTCTTTCAAAGGAGACAGTCAACTATATCTGTCAGATGATAGGGCCTGAGATCTCCGCTAACTGTGTGGGTGGACACACCATGCCCTGGCTCTGAAGGTCACAGCTGCCCTCAACTTCTATGCCTCCGACTCTTTCCAGGGGTGGGTGGGTGATATTTGCGGTGTCTCCCAATCCTCTGTCCACACTTGTGTCAAACAGGTTACAGATGCTCTGTTCAGGTGGGCATTGACCTTCATCCACTACCATTGGGACCAGGTAAGCCAGACACAGTGAACCAGAGGCTTCGCAGCCATTGCTGGCTTCCCCCGTGTCCAGGGTGCAATAGTTTGTACATGTGTGGCCATCAAGGCACCAGCAGGTGAGCCCGGTGCCTTCGTCAACAGGAAGGGCTTCCACTCCATGACCATGCAGATAGTGTGTGATCACAGGATGCAGATTCTACAAGTCTGTGTAAGGTACCCAGGCAGCTCCCACGACATCTACGTCCTCAGACACTTTCAGGTGCTGGGGCTCTTCAGTGCTCCAGCCCGGCTGGATGGATGGCTGCTGGATGACAAAGGCTATCCCCTCAGAAGATGGCCCATGACGCTTCTCCACCATCCAAGAACAGGAGCTGAGCAGCGGAACAATAGGAGCCACAGCTCCACAAGGGCTGTGGTGGAGAAAACCATTGGTCTTCTCCAGATACACTTCTAATGCCTGGACCGCTCAGGGGGTGCACTCCAGTACCCACCAGATCGTGTGTCGGTGATAGTGGTTGCATGCTGCGCTCTCCACAATCTTGCGCTGGAAAGGGGGGACAATGGGACTGTGGACAATGAAGACGTCGATGCAGTGGTTGCAGCTGCACACGATGAGTCCAGCAGTGAGTCCGAGGATGAGCATGCACAGGAAATGCTGAGGGGGTAGACGCTGACCCGGGCATACTCCAGGGAGGTAGGGACACCCAGGCGGCTTTAATCCAATGAACCTTCAGCTAGCACACCACAGATGGACCACCAGGACAAGACTGGGCTGTAGGCTTGATACTCGACACCTAAGTGCAAAATCTGCCAGGTTAGGAACAGTCACTAAGGGCCTTGTTAATAAAGCTGAATATCCAACAAAGCACTCATTACAATTTTGGAAACCATCCACATGCAGAAGAAAAGAGGCACCCTCAGCCATGGTGACACATCTGAATTTATTATGTCAAGCAAACCAACTTATTCCAAAAAAAAGACAATTGTGTTATAAATCAAAACAAATCATAAGGACCTCACCTCGGGCCAACACAAAAGCACCAGTGATAAACCCATGGTGTGCCTAAGGTGCCTTATGTTTCCATTTCTGGGTGCTACATCTTGGTGCTGCTCCATCGCTCGGAGTGGCATCTGAGACAGCCTGCTGACTCTGCTGTCCTGTTGGCCTCGATGACCTTGGTGGTTGTCCTCTGGCCCGTGAAGCCAGTACTGGACCCATCTGGGAGTGAGCTGCCAGTTCCACAGCTGGCATCTCCCCAGTTGTCGCAGCCTCACGGTCACTGGGAGAGGGGCAGAGGAGCTGCTGCCCTCATCCGGAGTGCCGTGAGTGGTGCCTGCAGAGATGCCAGGCAGCTGCTGCGCCGACGCATGGTCACTTCGGACCTCCTTGCTCACTATGGATGGATGGGCACCGAGCTGGGAAAGTTGATGCCCAGACTATCTCCCTCACTGGCACTGATCAGCTGAGGTCAATGCCTATGTGAGGACTTGCTGGTCAAAACGCATCCCCAGGAAGCCCTGACGGTTCTCCTGGAGTAGCTTCTCCACGAGGGCAGCCACTGTCTCCATGGAGGACGCATTGGGCTCAGACTTGTGGCTCATTGCTTCGGCGATTGTTCACGTAGGCTCCTCCGCCACAGAGACCAAGCCAAGCATAGCCTCATGTATCTTCCCCAGATGCTCCCACACACCCGGCCGCATTTCCGGCACCTGCAGCATCGCGGACAACTCCAGAGGCACATCATCAGGCACCGACTGAGCATGGTCTCCTGCAGTCCTCTGACTCTCTGTCTCTGCCAGCTCCTCCAACTACTGTGAAATGCCCTCACCACAGTGCCCCAGGACACTAGCCGATATTCGAATTCCCACTGAGATGCTAGTATCTGTGCTGGTGCCTGTCTGGCAGAGATGATGTGACGCTGGTGAGACTTCAGGACTTTCAACCGGGATGGGGAGGGGCTGCAGTGGGGCAGGGGGTGGCAGCAGGGCAGGAGGAGGGGTGGGGGGAGTGGTGGTTGGGGGTGCAGCAGGGGGGAAAGCCTACCTGCTGGGTTAAGTGACCAATGCCAAATGGTCCTCACCCTTCCTGAGTGCAACAGGTTGTTGAAGCGCTTGCGACACTGGATCCAGGTGCACCGCACCACGTCACAGGAGCTCACCACCTCCGCCACCTCCTCACATGCATGTTTGGTCATGTGGGCGGGGGGGTGGGGGGTGCCTCCTCCTCCCATCCTGGGGAACCAGCACTTCCTGCTGTGCTGCCATCTTCTCGAGGAGGGCAGCAAGGCAGTCTTCCGAAAAATGAGGGGCATTCTGGCACCCCCCCCCTACCCTCCGGCCTGGCCTGTCCCACTGCCCTACCATCCAGCCTGGCCTGCTCTGCTGGCCTACCCTCCGGACTGGCCTGTTCACCAGAAGCACTCTAGTGAGCCCTTCCACTTGCCATTGTGAGCAGCCTTGCAAAGGCTGCCAGCGCTTCACATAAACAGGCCGCCCGGTCGCCATTGGACCTGGCGGACAGTGCACTCCTGCCACTGCCCGCCCACTCCCACTATCCTCGGGAGTCACGCATTACACTGGCCGGCCTTAATTGGCCCGCCCGTGTAAAATGGCAGCACGGGCCCAATTGCGGGCAGCGATTGGGCCCACGCCTGCTCCCGCTCCGCCCTCCCCCCACCACCAGAAAATTCAGCCCATGGCTTTGGTTCATGTATGCTGTAGGGATGCAACTGTGTTAATCTTCAGCAGAAGGGTATTGAATTCTGTTCTCTGCATTAATGAAAATCTGGACTTTATATTGACGTATATCACAGGTCCTTCATTGCCATTCAGAAAAAATCCATCCTAAACAGCACTCTGGCCGCACCCTCACCACACAGGTTGCAGCAGTTCTGCAAGAAAGCTCAGCACAGCCTTCTCAGGGCAACAAGCTTTGTCAGTAATGTTCACATCCCGAGAATGAATAAAACTTAACAAGGTGATAAAAGTTGCAGTACAGAAACCGGTTATTATCCCTACTGGGCTGGGTCATGATTTTTGCTCCATAAAAACAAATAGTGCTAACCATATTTACCATTGTGTTCTCATGTACCTCTGTTCACTTTTCTTTCATTGATTAACCCCATCTGATCTTAATGGTTGAAGTACTTTCTGGATCAACCATGAACCCACTCAATGAATTCCATGGCATTACTACTTTGTATGTAAAGAAATTTCTTCTGCTGCCTTATTTTAAATCACTTACGTTTAATCTTGTATCTATGGCCCCTCATTCTAGACCCTACAAATAATGGGAACAGTCTGTTTCCATCCACATTGTCCCATCCTTTCGTTATTTCAACACTTCCATCGTATCATTCAGTAGTCTGCATCATTATAATAATATGAGAAAAGCCATTATATTCCAAAGCTTTCTCCACACGCCTTTCTCCTCATTCCAGGAAGCGTCCTGATGAACTTGTGTTGCACCATCTCTCTAAAGACTCACTGTAATCCCCATAGTTTGGACACCAATAACGCACACAGTACTTCATTGGCTGTAAAGCATTTTGGGATGTCCTGAGGTCATGATGGATGCTATATAAATGCAAGTTCCTTCCTTAACTCTGGTGCTTTAAGTTTTTATATATATATATATATATATACACATGTATAAAATGTTCCCGACCTCTTGAGATACAACCAATCCTTCCATTCACTTTCTTAAAGCCCTCACCACCTGAGATCCTGTGAATCAGTACCCCCAGGTCCCTTTGCTCTTCCACAGCATTGAAACCACTTCCATTCAGATGATTATTGAGGTGTTTTTTTAACATCTCCAAATTGTGATTTTTGCAGGTTTTTTTATTTGTTAATTAAATGTGGACAATATTGGCAAAGCCAGCATTTATTGCCCAAACTTAACTGCCCTTGAGAAGGTGGTGGTGTACCATCTTCTTGAACCACTGTAGTCTACTTGGTGTAGATACAGCCACGGTGCTGTTAGGAAAGGATTTGCTGGAGTTTGATCCAGTGACAGCACAGGTCAAGATGGTGTGTAACTTAGAGGGGAACTTGCAGGCAGTGGTGTTCCGATGTGTCTGCTAACTGACTTTCAATATTTTCCTCTTACACTATTTTTTTCAAATAATGTATACTTATTATTATGCATATTGAAATGGAGCACATTTTCACTCTTAAGTAGGCATGGCAGGTGAGAAAGTTATTCTGGATTCCCATGAGCATGATTATCATTATGTGGTATTCTGCTAATGTTCGTGTAAGCCATCAGAGTTGTCTGGTAGAAGATGACTTATGATATTACCAGTGCAAAGTGAATTACTTCAGTTTGCTAAATGATAAGTAAAATAAAATTTTAAATGTAAATCTTGAACTGTAATACATCATAGGACGATTAAGGGCCTTTCAGGCAGCCGATTTATAACATGAGATAAAACATATTATTAGGGGAAAAGTGAAACCAGCATCAATTACTATTGATGTGATGAAGTGCAGTTGCCTCTAAAATAGTGAAAAATTATTTAATTTTATGCAATTTATAAGCACAACTCTTTTATCATTGCAACAGTATGGATGTGAATGGATCTTTTAGATGCACATACACGATTCTGCTTTTGGCATGTATTGAGGTGCACTGCTGAGCTTCTTTCTGTATTTATTCATATCTGTACAAGCAAGTGCTCCTTGCTAACATTTAAATTAAGTAAATGTGACAGAAGTATACTTTATACAGCAGTTTTTGTCAGCAGTTAAACTGGGGTGATTTCCCCATTAGCAATACATTGCCAATAAAGCTGATGGTCTCAGAGAATGGAAGAAAGAATTTGAACGTGCACTTTCACTGGCTCAGGACAACCCAGAGCACTTTTCAGCCAATGAAGTGCTTTTACAGTGTAGTCGCTGTTGTAATATAGAACACATGGCTGCCAATATGCACGCATCAAGGCCACACAGGCAGCAACAGGATACTGGGACAGGATAACAGAAGAACTCATTTTTTAGCAATGGTGTTTTAAGGATAAGTACAGTGGGAAAATGCATTCAAAATATTCCTGATCCTGTGCAAGTGCAAGTCCTGTTGTACATTTATATTGTATACTTAAGGATTCATTTTATACACATACTTCATCTTGTCAAAATCTCTATTATAGCTTGTGGAGGAACTCAAATCCTGAGCCTTTTTTGGTCCCATGAGTATGGCTATAATGTTTGACTATATATTGTATGATTCACATTATAATTATGTAATGAGCCACTAACATTGGACTGAATGACACAATGAACTCCCAGGAATGTTTTGCCTTGAGCTCCAATCGTTTAAGTATTTTAAAATAATAAATCAGATGCTTCTTCCAGCTGAAAGATAAACAATTTCTTACTTTATGGCAGATATTACTGCTCATTTTTTGCAGTTATGAGTAAATTGGGAACACAGTGCCAATAATAGATATGTACAAAAATTATGCACTTTACAAATTAAGAGCTGGTTTGCTTGCATTTAGATTTCACAATGTGTTGTCAGAAGCTAAGCATAAAGGCCTTAATAACTTGATTAACTCAGCAGTGAAAATCTGCCCTTGATGACTTTAACTATGACTTTATCATAATTTTTGTTGATGCTGCCATTTTGTATGTGTTCATTTTATCGCTGTTTGTTAGTACTTCATCTTTTAATGTCTGAAACAGTAAATTATATATAATTCCTGGTCACTAGCAATTATCTTGTGTGAAGGCATCGATAATGGTATTTCTCCAAATTTTGCATTAAGAATAATAGTGAGAATATTGGTGCTGCGTGTCATTAAAGAATAAATTGGCCAGCAACTTTTAGTACCCAAGCTTGCTCAGTTCAACATGGAAATGAGAAAGTTGCCATCTGATTTTTCCCCATTCCTCCAAACTTTGCTACGCCAGTCTGTTACCAAGAGACTCAGCATTTAAACGTGTGAAGGGTGTGAAGTGCTGTACTTACCCAAAAGATACATGTTAAACATGCCAGCGGAAGTTGGGGCTTGTCCATTCAAGCATATATATTTTTTAAATTCTGCGCTAAGTCTTTATTATGGGCAATCAACTTCTCTGCCACTGAAAATTAACTTTTATAAGTATGGACTCTCATTCCTTCAAATTTTACTGTTAGAAATTTTAAAAAAATACCTTTTTCTTTCCATCTCTTACGTTTTTCTTTCAATCGACCTTTACGTCCCTCTATAATTTACTTTCACTGCATGATTTGTAAATGAATTAACTATCCTAAATTATACTTCCTGGTTTAGAATCTGTGTGCCTCTATAAGGATTCTTCAGGCTGATTGGTTGAGGAGGTGCGCTATAGCTTACCCTCTTCACGAAAGTCCCAGATCTTTTACAAAAGGTTATGCACTGGTTTGACTGTTTGATCAATTGGCAGGAACTAACATTGTTGTGTAAGTGTTTTGTGGGGAGGTTTGGGCAGGGGTGTGTGGGTGCGTGGGTGCGTGGTGCGGGTGGAGTGAGCGGCAGGCAACAAAAAATAATTTCTAATCTAACTTGATGAAGTAGGGCTGGAATATAGCTCGTGTGGAACACAAGCATCAGCACAAGCACCAGCACAGGCCAGGTGGCCTGAAAGGCCAGATTCTGTGCTCTAAATTTTATATTTTATATACCATTCAATGATTTCTTCTTTTGCTCCTCTGAGGCAACCTGTCGTGCCTGGCATCCCTCCATTGCTCCACTTCTTCTTCCAACCTTTTTCTGATGCCAGCATCATGTGCCTCATTGGAAATTGTGTCATGTGAGTGGACATTGAGTGTAATTCATTCACAGCCATATTAATGCTCCATTAAATCCCATTTGTACTCAAGTTATAAAGCATAATGGAGCCAAAAATTAGGACCACTGCTTCTGTTCCTATCTCCCCCTTGTATGATTCTGCTGGAGTTCCTCATGATTGAGCTTTAATAAGTCTTTATTACTCATAACAAGCATTTTTTCCCCTTGGTAACATTATGGACATAATTTAAAGTAAGAGCAAGACTCAGAGCAGTAATAAAGACAGAGAGAAGTGTACTGCTGTTTTCCCCTGATCTTGCTCGTATGGTGAGCAGCACCATTAGTAATTGGCCCTTGGGCCTCAGTGAAATAATCCAGGCAAGGTGCCAATGCCTGTCATGTCTTCAAAGCGGATCACCACTCTCGTGCTCTCTGATTTCAGTCTATACACCTCACCAGCAGATTACCAAGCTTGCTCCTCGAGGTTACACCGTTAGGTAAATATTTCTCTAAAAAGAAGCTACCTTTTTTGTGCAGCCTCCAGTGTTCCCATTGAGGGCCTCTCATCAGGCTGCATAGAGATCACATAATCCCAAGCGTAGCACAACTATGATGTGTGCTCTGCTCATGTGAAATAAATTTCTGAAATGAGTCCTAAAACAGGCAATAGGTATCAAGGAACTTAACTTGTGCCATTAGGCTATGTCTCTGCAGCTCTTGTTCAACATGTTGTCAATACAGGAGGTTGGCCTCCTAAACTATATTCCTCTCCCCCATCCCATTTTGTACCCCAAAATTAGTTGCAATAAGCTCTAATTTTACAGATCCTCCCCCTAACCATCTCTCAATCAACAGCATTAGCTGACTTAACAAAGAGCTCAGTGAATATACAGTGGTGTACAGTCGAGAGGGAGTTGCCCTGGGAGTCCTCAACATCGATTCCAGATCCCATGATGTCTCATGGCATCAGGTCAAACATGGGTGGGGAAACCTCCTGCTGATTACCACGTACCACTCTCCCTCAGCCGATGAATCAGTGTTCCTCCATTTTGAACACCACTTGGAGGAAGCACTAAGGGTAGCAAGGGTGCAGAATGTACTCTGGGTGGGGGACTTCAATGTCGATCACCAAGGGTGGCTCGGTAGCACCACTACAGACCGAGTGGCCAAGTCCCAAAGGACATAGCTGCTAGGCTGGGTCTGCGGCAAGTGCACTTGCTTGGCAATAACCTGCTCACTGATGCCCAGTTTGGGTTCTGCCAGGGCCGCTCAGCTCCTGACCTCATTACAGCCTTAGTTCAAACATGGACAAAAGAGCTGAATTCCCAAGGTGAGGTGAGAGTGATTGCCCTAGACATCAAGGCAGCATTTAACCGAATGTGGCATCAAGGTGCCCTAGCAAAATGGAGTCAATGGGAATCGGGGGAAAACTCTCCATTGGTTGGAGTCATACCTAGCACAAAAGAACATGGTTGTGGTTGTTGGAGGCCAGTCATCTCAGCTCCAAGACGTCACTGCTGGAGTTCCTCAGGGCTGTGTCCTAGGCCCAACCATCTTCAGCTGCTTTGTCAATGACCTTCTTTCCATCATAAGGTCAGAAGTGGGGATGTTCGCTGATGATTGAACAATGTTCAGCACCATTTGCGACTCCTCAGATACTGAAGCAGTCCATGTCCAAATGACCTGGACAAGATCCAGGCTTGGACTGAAAAGTGGCAATTAACATTCACATCAGGCAATGACCATCTCCAACAAGAGAGAATCCAACCATCGCCCCTTGATGTTAAATGGTATTACCATCACTGAATCCCCAACTATCAACATCCTGAGGGCTACCGTTGACCAAAAACTATGGCTACAAGAGCAGGTCAGAGGCTAGGAATCGTGTGATGAGTAACTCACCTCCTGATTCCCAAAGCCTTTCCACCATCCACAAGGCACAAGTCAGGAGAGTGATGGAATACTCCCCACTTGCCTGGATGAATGCAGCTCCCAAAACACTCAAGAAGCTTGATACCGCCTAGGACAAAGCAGCCTGCTTGATTAGCACTACATCCACAAATATTCATTACCTCCAACACCAACACACAGTAGCAGCAGTGTGTACCATCTATATGATGTACTGCAGGAATTCACCAAGGGTCCTTCGACAGCACCTTCCATTTAGAAGGACAAGGGCAACACATAGATGGGAACACCACCGCCTGGAAGTTCCCCTCCAAGTCACTACCATCCTGATTTGGAAATATATTACTGTTCCTTCACTGTCACTGGGTCAAAATCCTGGCACTCCCTCCCTAACAGCACTGTGGGTGTACCTACACCACTGCAGCAGTTCTAGAAGGCAGCTCACCACCACCTTCTCAGGGGCAACTAGGGATGTGCAATAAATGCTGGCCTAGCCAGCGAAGCCTGCATCCCGTAAATGAATTTAAAAAAACTCAGTGAATAAAATCCATTACTTGGGAGCCTATTTTTGTGGTATCACACTCCACTGTTAAGGAAGCAGAGGCAGTATCTGAAATGTTTTTAATGCTAATAAGTCTTTGTTACATTTCTTTTATTACTTGTATATTAAGCATAATTTAAACCAGGAATAGCAAGGTGTTATCAGAATGTAACATTTGCATGAAGAAAAGAAATTAATTTATAGACAAATGTCCCAAAATGTATACAGAACTTATGACTTCGTCAATTTCAATTTGAAACTAACAGCAACATATTATATCACTGTCTTGGGATCATTTATCATTTGTTCCTCTATCCTGTAAGGCTGTATTATTAATTTTAAAGATTAATAACACCTTTAACTTTGACTGTCGATGAGTCTTGTGAGAAATTAGTTTTGCACCTCACAAATATTGTGCTACCAATAATGGTTCGGCCTCTTCCTGCTGAAATCTATTCTATATCCCCAGCTCAACAATTTACATAGAATTACATAGATTGAAAAGCACAAAATAGGCTGTTTGGCACAATTGGGCTTCACAAAGGTTTCCTCCCACTGACTGGTGGCTGCTCAGCAAACTTTGTTGGATCTTAGATGAGAATTTTGCATAATATTCTGGCATTTTAACAATAGTTTGGCTGTGTGCTTCATGACAATGATTTCGGTATAAAGTTGCAGGGGAGGATTTTAAATTTCCAGGGTGGCGATGTGAGGGTTAGTAAGTCATTTTAATTCTGAAACTAGACCCTAATCCAACCCACCTTGAACTGCCTATTGCCAGTTTAATAGGGGCTGGGTGAGTAACATGCTTTCAAGAGGTGGGTCAGTCAATTAAATAAAATGACCTGGATTTGGCAGTCAGTTGCAAAAGCAATGGTGCTTTCGAATGATTTTGAAGAAAGAATAATTAGGGACAAAATTCATCGTCACATGTGGGTTAGTTAAGGGGAGCCAGCATGGATTTCTTAAAGGAACATTGTGTGTGACGATCTTGCTGTGGTTTTTTTGAAGAGGTGACAGAGACGGTTGTTGAGGGTAAGGCTGATGATATGGTGTACATGCTGGAAGCATGCACAGAAATCATTGGATGTAACGCCGCACAACAGGCTTGTGAACAAAGTTATAGCTCATGAAATAAAAGGAAAAGTAGTAACATAGGCACAAGATTGTCTGAGTGACAGGAAACAGAATGGAGATTAATGGATGTTTTACAGGCTGGAGGAAGGTTTGTAGTGAAATTCCCCAGGGGTCAATGTTGGGATCCTTGCTTTTTCTGATATATATATTAATGAGCTAGACCTTGGCGTAAGGGCACAATTTCAAAATTTGCAGATTCTACAAAACTAGGAAGCACTGTGATCTGTGAGGAGGGTAGTGTAGAACTTCAAAAGGACATAGACAAGTTGGTGGAATGGGTGGTCAGGTGGCAGATGAAGTTCAATGCAGAGAAATTTGAAGTGATTAATTTTGGTATGAAGAACATGGAGAGACAGTATAAAATAAAGGGTGCGACTCTAATGAGGGTGCAGAAGCAGAGGGACCTGGGTATGTACGTTCATAAGTCATTGAAGGTGACAGGACAGGTTGAGAGGGTGGTTAATAAGGTATACGGTATCCTAGGCTTTATAAAAAGGTGCATTGAGTACAAGAGCAAAGAGGTTATGTTTAACTTTTATAGGACACTGGTTCAGCCTCAGCTGGAGTATTGTGTCCAGTCCTGGGTGCCACATTTTAGGAAGGATGTGAAGGCATTGGAAGGATTGCAGAAAAGATTCACTAGAGTGGTTCCAGGGATGAGGAACTTCAGTTATGAAGATAGATTGGAAAAGTTGGGACTGTTTTCCTTGGAGAAGGGAAGGCTGAGAGGAGATTTAATGGAGGTATTCAAAATCATGAGGGGCCTGGATTGAGTGGAAAGGGAGGAAGCATTCCCCTTCTGAAAGAATTGAGAACAAGAGGGCACAGATTTAAAGTAATTTGCAAAAGAAGCAAAAGCTTTTTCACACTGCGAGTGTTTAAGGTCTGGGATACAGTCCCTAAGAATGTGGTGGAGACAGGTTTAATTCAAGCATTAATAATGGAATTAGACTGTTATGTGAAGAGGAAGAATTAGCAGGTTATGGGGAGAAAGTGGGAGGATGGCACTAAGTGAACTGCTTATTCAGACAGCTGCTGTAGACACAATGGGCTGAATGGCGTCCTTCTGCACTGTAACAGTTCTGTGATTCTGTGAAAGCCGCCCACTGAGATCTAGCGATCACTGCAGTGTGGATTTCTTCTTTCCCGAGTCAGTTGGAATCTCATACCAAGTCAAAAGGATTTCTAGGCACCCAGGATTAGTGATATCTTCAACAGGGCAAGCTGCCAATCACATTCAAGTATTCTAATAGACAGCATACCAGGAAAGAAACGCCATTGAATCGCTTCATTTTTAATTTTTAAATTTTACAGATAGCAAAATAAGTGACTGGCTCTTACACACATCTGATTTAGTTAGGAGCTAAATATCATTAGCAAGACTTAAAAAGTTATTTTAAAAATATGTGGAATTTCTCTTCATAATGGTGACATTTGACATTCCACCAATAGAAAATTACCCTTTCAAGGACAGTTCAGGTGTTTAGAGGTAACGATGAACTCAGTATACCATTAAAAACCCAGTTAATCCTCATTCAACAAACTTTTTCAAGGGTTTGTACAGTGAAACTAAGAGGATATGAGTGGAAGTTGTTGTCAATTTAATGATTTCCCATTGATTGGAGTCTGGGAGGGCCTCAACAGTGAACTCTCCAGAGAAGTGTAGAATCACTGACAGCAATTTCTGAATTGCAGTGTTTAACTACAATTGTGTGAACTCTAGAAGTTGCTGTCAGTTCAGAAGAGCAATGATGGCAAATTCTGATAGCCTAGCTGTTATTACTACCAAAATCCAGGCTAATGATGAAGCTGAGTGTGTCAGATTTTAGCAGACCTTTAGATTTAACAGCTGCGGGCCGAATTTCCCAGAAGCTGAGGGGAGGGGAGAATTTTCACATCTAGCCCAATAAGTGCTTTATCAGCACAGCTTGTAATCATTTTCTCTCCCATCCTCGACCTGAGGCTGACCCTCTCCACAATCTCTTCCTTTGCAATCTCCCCCCCACCCCACAACCAACTCCCCCACCCTACCTGTACAATATCCCATCACTGCCACCTGCTGCTGTGATCATTACCTCCATTCTCTTCGATCTCTGGCTACATCCTTCTAGCACAGGCCTTCCCATCCACCAACTGACCTCCCAATTGGACTAGCTGCATGTTGGGAAACTGAGAGAATGAAAAATTGATATGCGGACCTGCCATAAATACTCCTCACGTTTTCAGCTTTCCAAACTGCCAGCGAGTATCCCATGCATCTTGATCCACTTCCTTGCTGTAGTTATTGTGACCATTGTATTAGTAAAGAGCATCATTCAATGTAACCGTTAACAAAATATCACTTGTGAGCAAACCTCTGCACATGCATTTAAACCTTATTAAGCAAGCTATATAATTGCAACGTCTTGTTATATCTGCAAAAACTCTGGTTTGCTCAAATAAAGAGTCATTGCAACTCACAGCTGCTAGCTCTCCCTGCTCAAAAGCAGATATCAGGGTCAAGCCAGTACCTGCTGTATAAGGACAGCATAAACATTCTTTGTGATTCTTTATGAAATAAATGTGCTATTGTGGTGACAGCAGACTATTGAACTGACCTCTCATCTCCCACATGCATGGCTGGTATTAGGTTTGCATTAGTTTCAGCTTTCTAGCACTTTATAGCCTAAATCTGCCAACTAGATTGAGTCATCCTAGTGACCTTAACCCAGGTGCTTTTTGAATAAATTGCAGCCCTGAAAAGTACATGCTATTTTAGTTATTCCCTTTCAAATATTGGAGGCAGAATTTTCCGGTTGACAGGTGGGAGACGGGCGGGCCCCAGCATGTCGACGTGTAAAATGAAGCGCAGTGATGTCAGGCGAGCGTCCCGATGTCACCGTGCACCATCACGATACTTTGGTGGGCGGGCGCGGAACAATCTCCGTTGCGTGCCCACCATTAACTAACAGGTCACTGAAGGCCCTTGAGGCTCCAATTGACGGGGATTTTGCGGCACCCGTGCGATCTTCAGCTCGTCGCACGGGCGCAATGGGCAGGAGGGTAGCAGAAATCTGTATTAACCTCATCCACGAGCAGGACAAGAGGGCCCAGTGGGGTCACGATTCTACAGATTTAAAAGTCATTGTATAAAAGTTACTGACAGTTGCCTGTGTGAGCTGGAAACCTTTAAAACGCATAGCAGCTGCTTGGACTGGACTCATAGCCTCCAGGTCAACACTTTACAGTGAGGATTTATTTTGAGGCCTGTAGGTTTCAGGAAGCCTCCCTGAGCCTGGGACTGGGAGGTGATCTCTCCACTGGAGGCACCTCCTCTGAGGAGGAAGTGAGGGCTAGAAGGGGAAGGAGGCCAGGAGTGCACATTCAGCCTCCAGGGGAGCCAAATTTGGGAGGAGAGGCGCAGGCACAATGGGTGCAGGGCTAAAAGGCTGTCCAAGGTGGAAGGGACCGCAGAAGACGCCACTATCCTGTTGCCAGGGTATACAGGCAGTGAAGCAGCTACCTCAATATGTCCGAGTTGCAATGCCAAAGGAGGCTCCGCCTGTCAAGGGAGACAATCAACACTATCTGTCAGATGAGATCTCCGCAAACTATGCGGGTGGATACCCCATGCCTGTGGCTCTAAAGGTCACAGCTGCCCTCAACTTTTAAGCCTCCGGCTCTTTCCAGGGGTCAGTGGGTGATCTTTGCGGTGTCTCCCAATCAGCTGGCCACACTTGTGTCAAGCAGGTCACAAATGCTCTGTTCAGGCAGGCATTGACCTTCATCCACTACTGCTGGGACCAGCCAAGCCAAACAGAGTGAGCCAGAGGCTTCACAGCAATTGCTGACTTCCCCCGCGTCCAGGGTGGAACGTGCAGATAGTGTGATCACAGGATGCAGATGCTGCAAGTCTGTGCAAAGTACCCAGGCAGCTCCCACGACACCTACATCCTCAGACACTCACAGGTTCCAGGGCTCTTCAGTGCTCCAGCCCAGCTGGATGGATGGCTGCTGGGTGACAAGGGCTATCCCCTCAGAAGGTAGCTCATGACACCTCTCCGCCATCCAAGAACAGAAGCTGAGCAGCGGTACAATAGAAGTCACGCCTCCACAAGGGCTGTGGTGGAGAGAACCATTGGTCTTCTCAAAATGCACTTCCGATGCCTGGACCATTCAGGGGGCGCACTCCAGTACCCCGCAGATCAAGTGTCACTGATAATGGTTGCATGCTGCGCTCTCCACAATCTTGCGCTGCAAAGGAGGAAACTGTGGATGAAGAAGATGTAGACGGAGTGGCCATGGCTGAATGCAATGAGTCCAGCAGTGAGTCCGAGGATGAGCACGCACAGGGAAATGCTGAGGGGGTAGACGCTGACCCAGGCATACTCCAGGGAGGCAGGGATACCCTGGACACTCTAATCCAAGGAACCTTCAGCTAGCATAGCACATATGGACCTCCAACACAAGCCTGGGCTGCAGCCTCCATACTGGAGACATTGGTGCAAAATCTGTCAGGATAGGAGCATTGACAATGGGCCCAGTCAATAAATGTCAATGACATACAAATCACTCATAACATCTCAGCAATCCATCCACCTGCCCAAGAAAAGAGGCAGCCCCATCCATGTTAGACGATCTTAATTTAATGCTTTCACAAAAGTCTTTTAACATAACACAAGTAAAATGGTAACAAAAACAGAATTACCTGGAAAAATTCAGCAGGTCTGGCAGCATCGGCGGAGAAGAAAAGAGTTGACGTTTCGAGTCCTCATGACCCTTCGACAGAACTTGAGTTCGAGTCCAAGAAAGAGTTGAAATATAAGCTGGTTTAAGGTGTGTGTGTGGGGGGCGGAGAGAGAGAGAGAGAGGTGGAGTGGAGGTGTGGTTGTAGGGACAAACAAGCAGTGATAGAAGCAGATCATCAAAGGATGTCAACAACAATAATACAAAAGAACACAAAGGTGTTAAATTTAAAGTTGGTGATATTATCTAAACGAATGTGCTAATTAAGAATGGATGGTAGGGCACTCAAGGTATAGCTCTAGTGGGGGTGGGGAGAGCATAAAAGATGTAAAACTCTCCGCCCCCACACACACACCTTAAACCAGCTTATATTTCAACTCTTTCTTGGACTCGAACTCAAGTTCTGTCGAAGGGTCGTGAGGACTCAAAACGTCAACTCTTTTCTTCTCCGCCGATGCTGCCAGACCTGCTGAGTTTTTCCAGGTAATTCTGTTTTTGTTACCATTTTACTTGTGTTATTTTTTTTTTACATCTTTTATGCTCTCCCCACCCCCACTAGAGCTATACCTTGAGTGCCCTACCATCCATTCTTAATTAGCACATTTGTTTAGATAATATCACCAACTTTAACTTTAACACCTATGTGTTCTTTTGTATTATTGTGTTGACATCCTTTGATGATCTGCTTCTATCACTGCTTGTTTGTCCCTACAACCACACCCCCACTCCACCTCTCTCTCTCTCTCTCTCTCTCTCCGCCCCCCCACACACACACCTTAAACCAGCTTATATTTCAACTCTTTCTTGGACTCGAACTCAAGTTCTGTCGAAGGGTCATGAGGACTCGAAACGTCAACTCTTTTCTTCTCCGCCGATGCTGCCAGACCTGCTGAGTTTTTCCAGGTAATTCTGTTTTTGTTTTTGTTTTGGATTTCCAGCATCCGCAGTTTTTTTGTTTTTATACAAGTAAAATGGTGTTGCATTGCAAACACAATCAGAAGGAACTCATGGGGGGCCAACAAAAACCACCAGTGATGAACCTGGGGCGTGCCTAAGGTGCCTTAATTTTACGTTTGCGAGTGCTACGTCTTTGTGCTGCCCCATTGCTTGGTGTGGCATCTGAGACAGCCTGCTCTCTCTGCTGTCCTGTTGGCCTCCATGACCTTGGCGGGCATCCTCTGGCCCGTGGAGCCTGTGCTGGCCCCGCCTGGGAGGGAGCTGCCTGTTCACAGCTGGCATCTCCCCAGTCGTCGCAGCCTCATTGGGTGCCGCGCTCACTGGTAGAGGGGTGGAAGAGCTGCCGTCCTCATCTGGAGCACCCTGAGAGGCGCCAGCAGAGATGACAGGCAGCTGCTCCGCTGATGTGAGGTTGCTTCGGCCTCCCTGCTCACTGTAGATGGGTGGGCACCGAGGTGGGATACCTGGTGGCCAAACTACCGCCCACACAGGCACTGCCCACCTGAGGTCAATGCCGCTATGAGGGATTGCAGGTCTGAGCCCAACCCCAGGAACTCATGATCCTGTCCCTGGAACTGCCTCTCCATGAGAGTCGCCAGTCTCTCCATGGGGGAAGTTTGGCGCTCATCCATGAGGCTCAATGCATTGGCTATGGCCCGCGTAGACTCCTCCACCGCTGACACCAAGCCAAGCACAGCCTCATGTATCTCCACCAGATGGTGCTGCACACCCGGCCGCATCTCATGAGTTGGCTGCATTGTCGACGACTCTAGAGGCTCATCATCAGCTACAGACTGAGCATGTGCCTGGGCCCCTGCAGTCCTCCAACTGCTGGCACCATGGGCACTCTCTGTCTCTGCCAGCTCCTCCAGCGACTGTGAAGTGCCCTCATCGCTGTGCCCAGGACACTGGCCGTAGATCTTATGCCCACTGAGGTACCAGTATCTGCGCTGCCTGGCAGAGATGGTGTGACTCTTGTGATGTTGGAACTTCGTGGCCTTGAGGTGTCAGAGGTGCTGCTCCGGGTCCCGGCCCTGCACTGCTGATGCTGAAAGGGAGAGTAAGGAAATGCGATCAGTTAGCGTGCGGACAATGTCAATTTTACATGCCTGTCCCCTGGATCATCATGTGCTCATCATCCCACACACAATGGGCAAACCGTGTTGGTGACGTCACTCACTCAACAATCAGCACTGCCATGGCTGTTGGGAGACTACTGGTGAGGTGAATGCTGGCCACTCATACCAACCTGTGGAACCTCAGCCTCTCTGGCTCTGATGCACCTGGGCACATGGCGCCTCTCCAGGTCGAGGGCCTCCTGCTTGAAATGGTAAGCAGCACTACCTAGGCTGGTCCACCACCAGTCCTCACCCGCTCGGCAGTGTTGTAAGATTCCTTCTCCTGGAAATGAGAAAAGAGCATTGATAAGTGAAACTTGTACCGTGAATCTCCTCGTGGCCGGCCCACCCTGAGCCCAGTTGGCCATTGCAGGGGTCCAATGCATCCTTACCTCGCTGCTGCCGAACACTCACACAAATATGCCAGGTGTGTCCTCCCCACCGCTTGGCCACATGCTGCCTTCATCACACTTGGGAACACACAGTTTAACCTGCCGTAGTGAGGAGGCACAATGACGTGGAGCACAGAGGGCAGCAGATCGATCTGTGCCATGCCGCCATGAAGACCCCCTCCCACCATGTCATCACCCTGACTTCGACATGTCCTGGAGTTCGAGCACTGCGCCTGGGTGCAGATCCTCCAGGTTGACCCCCACAACCTTCATGTGGGTCTCAGTCCACCACATGCTACAGGTGCAGAACCCATCTCATCACCACCCGCTCAGGCTGACCAAAGCATAGGGAATATCTGCTAGCCAGCCCAGCTAAGGACACATGCCTTCAATGACTCATTGGATTCAGACCAGCCAGATATGGGTGGGGCACTGGGGAGGGGGTGGGGGGAGAAGCTTGCATGATGGGCAAAGTGAATGATGCTAATACCCTACACACACTTCCCGTGCGCAGCAGGTCATTGAAGCGCTTGCGGCACTGGATCCGTGTGCGCCGCACCACATCGTAGGAGCTCACGACCTCCGCTACCTCCTCCCACTCACGCTTGGCCAAGTTGGGGGGAGCCTCCTCCTCCCGTCCTGGGGGATGAGCACCTCCCACCGGGCTGCCACTTCCTCAAGGATGGCACTCGTCCAAAAACTGGGGCGCACATTGACCACCCGCCCTACCCTCCTGCATGGCCAGCCTGGATCTGCATTAGTCCCGACCTCTGGCCATGTACAGCAGCCTTGGAGTGGCTGCAGCTTGCCCTTTAAACAGGCCGCCGGGTCGCAATTAGACCCGGCGGCGATTGTCGATCTGCCACCACCCGCCCATTCCCGCTCTCCCCGAGAGCCGCGAAACACGGTGGGCGGGCCTTAATTGGCGCCCGCCTGCACCCGCTCCGCCCCCTCCGCCAGACGGAAATTCTGCTCTGAGTGTAATTTTGAGTCCAACATAGCGTCAATTTGCAATGGTAATGGTTTCAGCAGATGAAAGCAATTGTTTTTTTTGTACGGAAATTTTTAATAGAAAAATTAGGTGCAAATATAAATATCATGCATACATATGAATAGGAATGAGCAGCAGGTTCAGAAGGTGCTTTGAACGACTTGTCCATTTCGTCCCCATGGTTTAGTGCTGCTGTGGTATTTTTTTTCATTTATGTTCCTGATATCTTTTTTTTTGCCCTTGTCATTTAATAAGTGAGGATATTTCATTTCCCAACATTTATTTCCTGTGTCAGCTTTACTGATGTCAAAACCTGATTCAAGCTCATCATTCAGGATTGCTCCCAAGCTTCTCCTTGCTGACATCACCATTCATAAATAGCTGATTATCATCAGTTCATTTTGATTTCTCTGCTGAAATGTATGAGAGAGAAGACAGAGATGTGCTCTTCTCTTTAGCTCTAAAAGAGCCATTATATTATCTTTGACTGTGTTTTTAAAGAACTTAATTAAAATGGAATTTGAAATGCCGGTGAGGGCGATGCCGCTTTGTGTATTGTGCTCCCGAAACGTGTGTCAGTCTTCCGATGTGTCAGCAGCACACGGCTATTTTCAAAACAAGGGTGGATGGGGTGGGGTCTCAATGACCTGCTCGCCTTCAATTAACTAGTGATTAAGCTCTTTGAAGAGTTTGTTAACAGCTCGGAGTGGACAAGCAGTAAATTTTTCAAAGCGGTGAGCGTGAAGAGCAAAAGGTCTGGTGCATGTTAGTGTACAATAGTCAGGGGCGCTGCAGGGAGCTATAAAGTTATGCACCTGCCAATCTAAAATGTTGTTTTAAAAAAAGGGGTAATTCAAACTGACGTGCCCAAGCGCTAGCACAAAGTTTCTATCACTCGAGCAGAGCAGAACAAGTAATTGTGAGTAATGGTTTGGTCACTTGTATGCACCATGAGGCAGTTGACCCCCTGCTCTCCAGCTCTATTCCACAAGGCAACAGCAAGCCCTGTCTTGGCTGCCATTTGACTTTGAAGGTTGCACTCCAGAGCTAGTTGTCACCCGCAGACAGTGCCCACTAATTAGGCACCAAGCTCATCTCCAGCCCAATTAGGGGCAGAGTCTTCCCCTCCTGCCATTGGCGGGAATCATGGCCAATGGGACGGAAGGTGTGGCGCAAGTCCAAAAGTCAGTTTCCCAACCTTGGAAAATCAGGTCAGAATCATGTTCTCAACTTTAATGATGGGTTAATGGCAGGTCAACATTCCTGCTGAAGATCCTGGGGAACCCATTTTGCATCTCATGAATGCTCGTTTCCAGGCCTGTAGACTGGAATCTTTGGCCCTGTCAAATCTTCAGCCCCACCAGTGGGAATTTACACCATTCAGTAATCCAACTTAACAAACATGGTCTGCACCCAACAAGGGAGAAGTATAGGACTTATCGGTCAGTCGACGCTGCCTGCACCATTGGTGAAGATTTCAGGAAATGGTACACAACTGGGGGCAGGGGGAGTTGAAATCACAAAGAGAAGGGGGGGTCTGAAGGCTCAAAAGGAGGGGGGGTGGTGAAGGCACTAAGAGAAGGGAGGATGAAGGCACTGAGAGAGGGGGGTTTTGAAGGCATCAGATGGGTGGGGTGAGCAGGGAAGGTGGGGGTGTGAGCAGGGAAGAGGGGCATGTTTTACAGAGAGGCATCAGTGGAGTCAGTAGCGGAGTCCTGGAAGAGAACTGAGGGTATTGATGGAATGAAGGGATGGTGACAATGAGAAGGGGAAATGGCATGTGGTAGGGTGGGAGGGTTAGGGTGGGAAGGTTAGGGTATGGGTATGGCGAGTGCAGTTCTCATTGGGAGGGGGAGAAACACAGCCAAAATTAGAAGAGAGGGCAAGTGAGTCTGGAAGGCATAGAAATTATAGACCAGTTAAGGCACAAGGGAACTTGGCAAGGTTGGATGGTGTTTATTTTAATGCAAGGAGTCTGACAAATAAATCAGATGAGTCGAGGGCACAAATTAACACGTGGAAGTATGATGTAATTGTTGTCCCAGAGACATGGTTGAGAGAGGGGCAGGATTGGCAGCTCCATATTCCAGGACATGGGGTCTTCAGGCAGGATAGGAAAGGAGGTAAAAGAGGAGGGGGTATTGCAATATTGGTCAAGGAATCAATTACAGCAGTAAGAAGGGATGACATCTTTGAAGGCTCCTCAAATTAAGCTATATGGGTCGAACTTAAAAACAAAAAAGGAGCAATCACATTGCTGGGAGTGCACTATATGCCCCAAAACAGTCAGAGAGAAATAGAAGAGCAGATAGGTAGGCAAATTTCAGAGAAGTGTAAAAATAATAGGTTAGTAATAGTGGGGGATTTCAACTTCCCCAACATTAACTGGGTTAGTCATAGTGTGATAGGTTTAGAGGGAGTGGAATTCTTAAAATGCATCCAGGAGAGCTTTTTAAACCAGTACGTAGAAGGTCGTACAAAAGAGAGGGTGGTTCTGGACTTAATTTTAGGGAATGAAGCCAGGCAATTGGTAGTGGTATCAGTGGGGGAGCATTTTGCAGATAGTGATCATAACTCCATTAGATTCAAGATTGTTATGGAAAAGAACAAGAATGGGCCAGAAACCAGAGTTCTATATTGGGGAAGGCCGATTTGAATAAGATCAGATCTGATTTGGCCAGAGTGGACTGGGAGCAGCTACTTTTAGGTAAGCCTGCGTTAGAGCAGTGGGACTCATTCAAGAAGGAAATAGGGAGAGTACAGGGCCAACATATTCCAGTAAAGACAAAGGGTGAGACCAACAAATCCAGGCAACCCTGGATGTTGACAGATATACAGGATTGGAGAAAGAGAAAAAGGGAGGCTTATACACGTACCAAGGGCTCAAAATAGCGGAAGCCCTAGAGGAGTATAGAATGTGTAGGGGGGAACTTTAAAAGGAAATTAGGAGAGCAAAAAGGGGGCATGAAAAAACATTGGCAGGTAAATAAAGGGAAATCCAAAGTTATGTTACAAGTACATTAAGAGTAAGAGGATAACTAGGGAAAGAGTAGGGCCCATTAAGGACCATAGTGGGAATTTGTGTGCTGAGCCGGAAGACGTAGGTAGGGTTCTAAATGAATACTTTCTGTCATTGTTCACAAGTGAGAGTGATGACGCGGATATGGAAATCAGGCAGAAGGACTGTGATATAATTGAAGAAATTAGCATAGAAAGGGAGAAGGTTCTAAGTGGTCTGGTAGGCTTAAAAGTAGATAAATCTCCAGGCCCAGATGAAATGTATCCCAGGCTGGTGAGTGAGGCAAGGGAGGAGATAGCAGGGGTGCTGGCAATAATTTTCAATACCTGTCTGGCCACAGAAGAGGTGCCAGAGGACTGGAGGACAGCCAATGTGGTACCATTATTCAAGAAAGGAGGACAGGACCATAGTGGGAATTTGTGTGCTGAGCCGGAAGACGTAGGTAGGGTTCTAAATGAATACTTTCTGTCATTGTTCACAAGTGAGAGTGATGACGCGGATATGGAAATCAGGCAGAAGGACTGTGATATAATTGAAGAAATTAGCATAGAAAGGGAGACTACAGACCAGTCAGTTTAACCTCAGTGGTGGGGAAACTATTGGAAGCAATCCTGAGGGGCAGAATTAATAAAGGACAATCAGCATGCTTTTGTTAAGGGGAGGTTATGCCTGACCAATCTGAGTAAATTTTTCAAAGATGTGACCAGGTGAGTAGATGAGGGCCATGCATTTGATATAGTTTACTTGGATTTCAGCAAGGCTTTTGATAAGGTCCTGCATGGAAGACTGATAACGAAGGTAAGAGCCCATGGGATCCAAGGCAATTTGGCAAATTGGATCCAGAATTCGCTGAGTGGCAGGAAGCAGAGGGTGATGGTCGAGGGGTGTTTTTGTGACTGGATGCCTGTGTCCAGTGGGGTTCCACAAGGATCAGTGTTGGGTCCCTTGCTGTTTGTGGTATATATAAACGATTTAGACTTGAATGTGGGAGGGTTGATCAGTAAGTTCACAGATGACATGAAAATTGGTAGGGTGGTATATATTGAGGAGGACAGCCTTAGATTACAGGAGGATATAGACAGGCCGGCCAGATTGTCTGATCAGTGGCAAATGGAATTTAATCTGGATAAGTGTGAGGTGATGCACTTGGGTAGGACAAACAAGGCACGGGAATATATGATGAATGGTAGGACACTGGGAAGTACCGAGGATCAGAGGGACCTTGGCATGCATGTCCACCGGTCCCTTAAGGTAGCAGGACAGGTAGATAAGGTGGTTAAGAAGGCATATGGGATACTTGCCTTTATTAGCCGAGGCAAAGAGTATCAGAGCAGGGAGGTTATGCTAGAACTGTGTAAAGCGCTGGTTAGGCCACAGCTAGAGTATTGCGTGCAGTTCTGGGATCTGCATTATAGGGAGGATGTGATTGCACTAGAGAGAGTGCAGAGGAGATTTACCAGGATGTTGCCTGGGCTGGTGAGTTTTAGATATGAGGAGAGATTGGATGGACTGGGGTTATTTTCCCTGAGGCAGAGGAGAGTGAGGGGGGACATGACTGAAGTGTATAAAATTATGAGGGGCATAGATAAGGTAGACAGGAAGGAACTTTTCCGCTTGGTGGAGCGATCAATAACCAGGGGGCATAGATTTAAGGTAAGGGGCAGGAGGTTTAGACGGGAGCTGAGGAAGGATATTTTCACCCAGAGGGTGGTAGGAATCTGGAACTCACTGCCTGAAAGGGTGATAGAGGCAGATACCCTCAAAACATTTTAGAAGTATTTGGATGTGCATTTGTGGTACCATGACATACAAGGCTATGGGCCTAGTGCTGGAAAATGGGATTAGAATAGTTAGGTATTTGTTTGACTGGCGTAGACTCGATGGGCCGAAGGGCCTTTCTCCATGCTGTAGAGCTCTATGACTCTATGACTCTGTGACTCTCGCACTATTTCACTTGCTTCCACTGCCCTCGAGACTCTATATAGAGACATTGTCTTGTCATAATAGAAAGACCAACCACATGAGCCCTTGCAAGGCAGATCCATTCCCTCGGGAGGATGGAGATTTGCAGTTACCAGTTGGCTACCATTTACCGGCAATCCCCTTGTTGGCACCCAACTCCCTTCCTTCATCCCTAACTCTGCCTTGTGTTGCATTAGCAAATCAAATGCAGCACAAGGTCAGAATCTGGAAATGATTTGGGCATCAGGTTCCTGACACCAGATGAAAAATTCAGCCCATTGGGTCTATTTCCACAGAATACCACCCAGCCATAAAGTATCTGCAGTTATACTCACTTAGTTAGCCTCGCCGAGCTAAACTGGCAAGTCACCAGAAGAAATGCAATGACGGGTTTTAAGCCTTTTTTTTAAAACCCTCCTTACTCTAGGTTTCTCAATGTCCATATTATTCCAATGGCAAATTCTGGGTCTCCATGGCCTCAGGGATATCTTCATTAGCCCTGAGATCAGGGTAAGTTTGCAGCAATGAACTTAGGAAAATACGTAGCAAATTGTATTTCTTACTTCAGCTGCTGTAATGATCCTGACATCCAGTACATGTTATTTCCCATCTCTGAAAAGCAGCAGAGCATCACACCCTCACAGCTTGTTACAGGCACTAACTATACAGAAACCTGGGTTTTAAGAACAGAGACAGTGAACAAATGCTAGGCAGCTATTGCAACCTTTTCTAAATTACTGGTTAGGCTTTAACTGGAGTAGTTTTGTCCAGTTCTGAGCATTGCATTTTAGAAATGGTGTCAAGGTCTTGGAGAGGGTGCAAAGGAGATTTATAAAGGCTGAGGGACTTTAGTTACATGGAGAGACTAGAGAATGTGGGAAAGATGGGATTTTTAAATGCAGCATTTTGTTACGATCTGGAAGGCACTATTTGATAGGGCAGTGAAAGCACATTCAATGGCAACTTTCAACAGGGAATCATACGTATACATGAAAAGGAAAATATGCAGGGCTAAGAGGACAGAATAAGGAGTGGGATCACTTGAATATCTCTTTCAAAGAGCAGGCATCCATACAATGGACAGAATAGCCTCATGCTGGGCAGTATGATTTTAACAAGCAAATTCATTTAACAATAGATAAATAAGCAAATAAATAAAAACAATATAGCGCATTTATTTACAATAGAAATTATGTTATCCAGCTTCTTGAATGAAAAACACCTTAAGACCATAAGAGCATAACATAAGATATAGGAGCAGGAGTAGGTCATTCGGCCCCTCAAGCCTGCTCTGCTCTGCCCCAGGCCTCAACACTTCTTTTATGCCAGTTCCTCATAGCCCTCAAATCCCAGATGTTTAAAAAATCTATCTACCTCCTCTTTAAATACTTTCAATGATCTAGCCTCCACAACTCTCTGGGCTAGAGAATTCCAGACATTCTCTGCCCTCTGAGAAAAGAAATTTCTTCGCATCTCAGTTTTAAATGAATGTCTCCATATTTTGTAACTATGTCCTCTAGTTCGAGATTCCCCTTCTAATGGAAACATCTTCTCAACATCTACCCTGTCAAGCCCCATCAGAATCTTATACGTTTCAATAAGGTCACCCTCATTCTTCTAAACTAATGAATAAAGGCCTAACCTGTTTAGCTGTCCATGATAAGTCAACCCCTTCATCTCAGGAATCAGCCTAGTGAATCTCTTTTGATGTGCCTCCAATGCCAGTATATCCTTTCTTAAATATTGGGACCACAACTGTACACAGTACTCCAGGTGTGGCCTCACCGACACCCTGTACAGCTGGAACAAGACTTCCTTATTTTTAAACTCCAACCCCCCCCCAGAAATACAGGCCAAAATTACATTTGCCTCCTTAATTACTTGCTGCACCTGCATGTTAACTTTGTGTTTCATGCACAAGAACAGCCAGATCCCTCTGTGCTGCACTTTTTGGAGTCTCTCTCTATTCAAATAATAGTCTGCCTTTTGGTTCTTCCTACACTTTCCTACATTAAACTCCATCTGCCACTCAACCTATCTATATCCCCTTTCAGATTCCTTATGTCCTCATCACAACATGCCTTCCCATCTATTTTTGTATCGTCAGCAAATTTGGATACCTTACACTCTGCCCCCTCCTCCAAGTCATTAATATAACTGGTAAATAATTGAAGCCCTAGGATTGATCCTTGCGGCACTCCATTAGTTGTAACTTGAAAAAGACCCATTACAGAATCACAGAATCACAGAATCACAGATTGCAGAAGAGGCCCTTCGGCCCATCGAGTCTGCGCCGACATGTGAGAAACACCTGACCTACCTACCTAATTCCATTTACCAGCACTTGATCCATAGCCTTGAATGTTATGACATGCCAAGTGCTCATCCAGGTACTTTTTAAAGGATGTGAGGCAACCCGTCTCCACCATCCCCCTAGGTAGCGCATTCTAGATCGTCACCACCCTCTGGGTAAAAAAGCTTTTCCTCACTTCCCCCCCTAAACCTCCTGCCCCTCACCTTGAAATGATGTCCCCCTTGTGACTGACCCTTCAACTAAGGGGAACAGCTGCTCCCTATCCACCATGTCCATACCCCTCATAATCTTGTACACCTTGATCAGATCGCCCCTCAGTCTTCTCTGCTCCAACAAAAACAACCCAAGTCTATCCAATCTCTCGTCATAACTTAAATGTTTCATCTCAGGCAACATCCTGGTGAATCTCCTCTGCACCCCCTCCAGTGCAATCACATCCTTCCTATAATGTGGTGACCAGAAATGCACACAGTACTCCAGCTGTGGCCTCACCAAGGTTCTACACAACTCCAACATGACGTCCCTACTTTTGTAATCTATGCCTCGATTGATAAAGGCAAGTGTCCCAAATGCTTTTTTCACCACCCCACTAACATGCCACTTGGCCTTCAGAGATCTATGGACACACATGCCAAGGTCCCTTTGTTCCTCAGAACTTCCTAGTGCCATGCCGTTCGTTGAATACTTCCTTGTCAAATTACTCCTTCCAAAGTGTATCACCTCACACTTTTCAGGGTTAAATTCCATCTGCCACTTATCTGCCAATTTGACCAACCCGTCTATATTTTCCTGTAGCCCAAGACATTCAACCTCACCGTTAACCACCCGGCCAATCTTTGTGTCATCCGCAAACTTACTAATCCTACCTCTACATAGTCATCTATGTTGTTTATATAAATGACGAATAATAGGGGACCCAGCATAGATCCTTGTGGTACGTCACTGGACACTGGCTTCCAGTCACTAAAGCACCCTTCTGTCATCACCCTCTGTCTCCTACAATTAAGCCAATTTTGAATCCACCTTATCAAATTATGCTGTATCCCATGTGCATTCACCTTCTTTATAAGTCTCCCATGTGGGACCTTGTCAAAGGCTTTGCTGAAATCCCGAAATTAATCCCAACTTTCTGTCTTCTGGTGTTAACCAATCCTCAATCCATACTAATACATTACCACCAATACCGTGAGCTTCTACCTTGTGCAATAACCTTTTATTTAATGCCTTCTGGAAATCCAAATACACTACATCTACCAGTACCCCTTTATCAACTCTGCTTGTTATACCCTCAAAGAGCTCTAGCAAATTTGTCAAACATGATTTCCCTTTCACAAAGCCATGCTGACTCTGTTTGATTACATTAGGCCTTTCTAAATGTCCTGCTATTTCTTCCTTAATAATGGACTCCAGCATTGTTCATCTTGATGATTATTGATTTAGAATTGACATTTTAGAAAAACAGTGAGCTTTTTTCTTATATTTCTGACTAGGCTGAACTGGTCTGACCTAATGCTTAAAGTTTCCAAAAGGATTCCAAAAGTTTCCATCAGTAATAGACATTACTGAACTAATCACACAGCATTATTTATGTCTGAATTATGTGACTTGGTCCCTATATGAAGCCTACAGCCTTGGAGGCCCATGAGTAAATTTCACAATTGTAACGGATTAGGTTTGGGAGCAATGAACTTACTTGCATTCGCCTTTTAAACATCTCATGTATTATGATTAGATTTGGAGGGCCAGTTCTTTCATTACTAAATCCATGGCCATTTTATGCTAACTAGCATTGTACCTTACCAGCTTGCAAATTATTGTACCAGTGGCTAATGGGAGAACAGTGCAGAAACATAAGGCAGAATTTTTGCCCCCCATATGGGGGTGAGAATGAACGTGGGTGAGCATATGATTTTGTACCAACGGCTGCCATGCAGGTTTTCTGGTACCACCTTGCCTCCAGACTGAACATCAGGAGCATGGCAGCTGTCTTGAGGTGGCTGACTGGTGGACCAGCTCTCCAGGATGCCCTTGAATCTGCCCTGCTCATCTGCCCTGCCTCCCTATAGGCTCTCCAGATTTGAAAATTCCCTCTACATCAGTAGTTGGGTGGCAAGCTGTCCTCCAGCCACTAATTGACCAATTAAGCCGGGTGGCTGCCCCCAACACAATGTAGAGTCAGGACCTCCATTTGACCCCTATGTCAGGGTCTTGACTCAAAGCACAAAATCCTGCCCCTGATTTCAGCATCAGATGGCCCACTCTGCGCTAGCCTACCACAGCTATCTCTATAGCCTCAATCACCCTGTACTCATATGCTGTAGAGCTTCCTTTGGTAAAAAAGAACTGAACCTATTGAAGCCCTCATCTCCTGATTGTAGTGTGATTCCCCTGACTCCTTGACTGTTGAGAGAATAGAGGGAAGGGAAAAACAAACTCAATGAAACAAAAACGACAAGGTCAAAGAGAAATGACATTAGAACAGGGAGACTCAGTAAAATTCAACTATTTTTTTAAAGAAGGCCTCAGGGAAAAACAGGAAAGAACAGTTTACAACAGTAAAAGAACAGGAAAGTAATTAAGAATGAATAATATTGTTTTCTTTTCTCCTTCCAGCTTTCTCCTTAGAGCAGAGCAGGCTATGAGGAGATTTGATTGAAGTGTTTAATACCATGAAATATTTAGATAGTGTCAACAGAGAAAAACTGCTTTCAATGGCTAATAGGTTGATAACCTAAGGTTAGGGTTAGATTTAATGTGATTGGCAAAAGAACCAGAGGTGACATGAGGGAAAAAAAACTATTTTTATTTGTTTTAAATAGTAACCTTCAAAGGAGAATTAGTTAGCTGCTTGAAGGAGAAAAAAAATTGCAGCGATATGGTCAAAGACAGGGGCTAACCGAATTGCTGTTTGAAAAAGTCAGCAGAGATTCGATGGGTTGAATGACCTCTTTCTGTAATTCTAACATAATAATGTAAGAATAGTGCCACAGTGATGGGCTGAAAAAGGAGAGAGAGGGAAAGAGAAAATAAATAAAGTAAAAAATACTTTATTTTATGTAGGATGTAGGGAATAAAGTTAAAGACCAGGCTCTTACACATACATTGGTCAGGAAGAGAGGGACTAGGATCCCTGCACCGTTTCCGACTACATGGATCTCAACAGTATACAAAGTGGCTCTAAGGAGGTCCAGGCAAATACAGTAAATACCCTTTGAAAGAAAAAAAAATCCATCTCACAAGGCAACACTTTTCTCCCCTTGCATCTCTGATCACTCGACTAAGGACATCAGATCTTGTTTTTAAGAGATTTACTCCAACCTCCTGAGCCAGTACAACAGAACCGGTGAGTGCTAATCTAGAGCACTGGTAAGCATGTGCATGCGCACTAAATTAACTACCTACTCAGTGCAGCAACCCACTACTGATCAGGAGAGGCACTAAGCCCACACCAATAGGAACTTCTCACTGATCCCAACATCCTAACTGAATACAGTACAACCTGCGGTGCTCCCAATAGAAGTGGTGATACACTCCTGTCTCAGGCAGTCAGAATACGCTGTGACTTCCTAAACAATGCATGGGAACATATACAATCATAAAATGTGTATGAATAGTACACCTGACTGTACAAGTGCTTCATAAATTTTCTATATCAATAAACCATAACCAAACAAAGATATAAAATGTGTGAATATATATACTACATATATTTCGCTAAATATATACCTGGATGTGCTCCCATAGGTAAAATAGCTCATTAAACATGAATTAGAACTCAATTTAAAAACAGAGAACTGAGAGACAGCCACCAAGATAATATTAGACAAAAATATTTCATTTTGTCACATAGAAGTCTTGGAGATATATATCACATGTTCAGCTTTGGTTGACATGTCATCTATAGCCCCATTAATTTCAGCGTATGAGTGCGTATTTATCTCATTATTTATTCAAAAATGTACTAACATTTCCATACCTGTCCTCTACATACCGAGCTCGGCTGATTTATCAGATTTAAGCTGTTTGTACATTTATTCAAATCAACAGACTGTCAGTTTTATGTGATGTCTTTGGATATGTTTCCTGTCAATGGGAGTCAAGATTGTTGGTCTGGCGGTGACCGCCAGTGAGGGTCAGATCTGGTCACAGTAGCCACTGGAAGTCAAATTATTGTGGAAAATGTAGTTGCATCCATTGCAGCCCAAATCTGAAGATGATTATTTTTTAGATTAGGCAACTAACACCTTCAGCGCTTGAGATTTTGCTTTATGACTAAATGCTGCTAGATTGGATTTGGGAAACCAGTGTTTTTTTTCCATTCTCTCTATACAGGTTTTCAGCTTTTCTTTTTAATCATAGTTGACTTGATTAAAAACATTCATAGTTTCATAACGAATGATTTTTATAATCTTTTTGTCAATTGCCTTTCGGCCCTTTATGTATAACGGCATTCATGACCTTAGGATGACTCATAGTACTTTACAGCCAATGTAGTACTTTACAAGGGTAGTCACTATCGTGGTGTAGGGGCAAACGGCACGCTCCCATTGCATGTTCCCACTAACAGCAATGACTGGATATTCACAGAACAGCATCGTGCCCCATTTTCATTTACCCAGTCCTTCTCTCCTGTTTACTCTCACCCATCTTTTAATGTGATCTTATACATTGTTATGACTGATGCAGTTGGTAAAGCGGAGTTATTTAAAAATCCCAAAGGGAATCTTTAAACAACTGTCATAACCTATGATTTTAAGTGTTATGTTTGAGATGCAACTCTAAATTCAGGAATCAGACCATCAGTTCTCGAGGCTTTACCTTAAACTAAAGGAAAATTTTATTAAATTACACAGATTAAAATAGATGCACACATGGCTACAAATTACTACTATCATAACTTTTAAAAAATTCCCAACCTAATTTCCAATAAGGTAACGGCAACCCATAGGATTAACCAAACACCAAGCAAAGCATTTTTACCTTACGACTTCAAAATGAGGTTCTTTCATTTTGGTTGCTGTGGAGCCAGCTGGAGGCTGACAGCTGCCTTTTGATCTTACATTACTTCTGCCCTGCACACCCAAAAACTGCTGAAGTTATACCTACCACACTGATTGAATTCAAATTCTCATTGTCTCACCAGCCTCTTTGAACTTCATCTTTTAACAATGAAACCCCTTTAAAATACCAATTTTATTAGTAATATAAACACATGGCTTGGTAGCTGCTAGATAGACATCAAGTTTTCACTCCATTTCTTGAATGCTCGATTCAAAAAATGCAAATGCATGCTATCTCTCTTCCATATCAAAACTAGTACCCATCAAAGCACCCAGACTAGCTGGCTTTATTCCAATTAAGACACACCCAGACTAAACTTCTATTTTAAAAGAAAAATATTTTCCAAAATATTATATGTACATTAATAGCTTCATGGCATATGTGGAAAATAATATCCTTAGTTTGTGATCTGGCTAGCTGCAATACCTAAAGGAAATTGTTTCCCAAGTGTTGAATGAGATCGCTATTGCTGGTTATATATGAATAGCCTTATTCAGAATAACTGAAGGGATTGAGAGTGTTTGAAACATAGATATGTGTGTGTGTGTGAAAAGAAAATAGTGAGGGACAATCTTTTAAAAGTGAGGGTGTGGGAAATGATCAAAGAGATAGCATTCCCTTGGAAATTTTGCATTGGAGCTGTTTACAGAATCACAGAATTGTAACAGCTGGAAGGAGGCCATTCAGCCCATCGTGTCTGCACCAACTCTCCAAATAAGTAATACACCTGGCGCTGTTCCCCTGCCTTCTCCCTGTAACCCTGCACATTCTTCCTTTACAGAGAACATTCCAATTCCATTTCGAATGCCTTGATTGAGGCTGCCTCCACTAGAGTCTCAGGCAGTGCATTCCAGACCTTAAATCACTTGCTGCAAGTTGAAGGTTTTCCTCATGTCACTTTTGCTTTTGCCAAATACTTTAAATCTGTGCTCTCTCATTCTTGAGATCCTTCCACCAATGGGAATAATTTCTCCATATCTGCTCTATGCAGATCCCTCGTTATTTTGAATATCTCTATCAAGTCTCCTCTCAGCCTTTCTCCTCTCCAAGGAAAACAATCCCAACTTCTCCGATCTATCTTCATAAGTGAAGTTCCTCATCCCTGGAACCATTCTCGTGAATCTTTTCTGCACCCTCTCCAATGCCTTCACATTCTTCACAGTGTTTGATATTGTTATTGCAGTATCATTTCTATTGCCATGCATTTTTTTTTTATTTATCAGATTGAAGAGTGTTTACGTACAAAAAGTACATAATATCCATGCTGCAAAATTCTACATGACCCAGACCCATCAACAATGTAGCTGGTTTTGTGAACTTGTCATTCTATAATATTAGATGGGACCAAGCTCGCCTTTTGTACATGTATTTTATCTTTGCCATATAAGTTAAAAACTAGGAAAGGGTCATCTTGGGTCCAGGAACCCTGAAGTGGCCAACAAGCGCCAACTCACCTGGACAGCTCCGAATGTTCATTGACCCTGATCCTTGGAGAAATTAATTTTTTTTTTTGTGAAACTAACCTCAATCACAGCAGCAACAATGAAAGATTAATTGCAGATCTTGGTCCTATATGGGCACACTTATGTTGCTGTCAGACTGCAGTAAAATCCCTTCCTCTTTCAGCTAAGGCAGACACCCTCGTTGATACTGTGACTGGTGAGGCATCTACCTGTCTGTGATATACAAATGCACCTGACCTTGAGATTTGGGATGGGACAGGAAATTTCCCTCTAAAAGACCACCACTATAATTTTCATCCTTGAAGTATTTAAGAGGGAGCCTCAGCATCACTGTCTTATTTAAAAATCAGACATTAAGAACTCTGCAACTGCCTTTTCTCTCTTTCCTGAAATTCTACATACTTTTGTTTAAAGGAATTGGAAAGATATTTTAAAAAGAAAAATTGAAAGGTATGAGGAAAGGGCAGGGTAATGGAACCATGCAGACAGTACTTTCTGAGAACCAGTACAGATATGAAGGGCTGAATGACCTTCATGACTGCTGTACGATTCTATGATTCTGTAAGCCAACTAGCATGGATTGTATCAATTGCAAACTGATGATGAAGCTGAATAAAGATCAGTTTATAGTCAATAATCTATAATGATTGGGCTATTTTGCTGGTTCACTAACTCCTTGGGGTAATGTTAATTTTGTGAGATAATGTCAATTGGCTGACAGCAGATCGATATCCCATTTTACATTGTTTCCAGTTCTTATTTCAATGAAAGACGATGGAACTAAAATTGGAAGGAAATGTACAACAGACTGCTCACTCGGTATCACCCTGTTTTACACTTTGACACAAACTGTCCTGAAACAAACACATTTTACAAAGCTCCAGGAGCAGACAGGAAAGACTCAAAATAAATTACTTCTGATGTTTTTTTTCAGAGGCACCAGCCCTGAGGCTTCTTCAACATCACAGAAGGAAGCAAAAACAAAGATTTTAAGTCTTTACAAATCCATTCTCTTATGAAGAAAAATATAAAAATTGTAATGCTTGGACTTTAAAAAGAATAATTTTCTGGACTTACAATGGAATGTAATGAAGAATTGATGACATATGATCCTCCTGTGCTAGAAGGAAGAAAAGTCTCAATGTAAAGAAAATACTGAATTTATAACCAGTAAACTAAATTAGTCTCCACTTCTCACACAGGTATAAGATATGTGAGTTCAATATGTGTAGTGGCAATTCCTGGGACAAAGGCAACTCTATTCGGATAGGAAGTGCAAAATCCAGAACAAACCACCTGTTCACTGTTCCTCATTTGAGCTTGAATCGGTGCCGCTCCATAGAGTCCGTGAGTGCCAAACAGATACATTGGTCGGAATTCTCTCATCCTGCCCATGACTGGTTTCGTGGCAGGTGGGAACAGAGACTCCAGCGGGAGGCAATAAATCAGAAAGCCACCACTGTAAAAACGGGTCGCAATTCTCCCGGCAGTGTGTTCGTGATGGGTCGGTTATCCCGCCGACTGGTGGTGCGAATGCTATTTGCATTCATTAGCATATCATGAATGCTCATTAAAAAAGCTGCTCACTGGAATCTTGCTAGGCTTTCCAATCTTCTGTCACTCCAGCGGGAGTCAATGACAAACCCGCTTGAAGATGGGTGGGCGTGGACAAGTTGGACCTCAGTTCACTGGTAACTTCGAGGTGAGTGGAACATACCCGCCATAGCTCTGCGCCGGTCGTGTTGCGATGAGCACCACCCTGCTGGGGCTGTAGGGCTGGACTGCTCTCTTTGCTTTCATTGTCCTGAGGGGCACCATGTGCTGTGGTACTCATGCAGAGCCCCACTTTCAGATGCTAGCACTTCAACCGGGGATGGTGTGTGAGGTGAAGGGTTGGGCTGAAAAGCACGAGGGGGTGTCAATAGAGAGGGAAGGCTGTGGAATTGCAGCCAAGGGGAAGTACAAACATGAGGGGGGCAACAGGGAGGCAAGGCTGTGGAATGGCAGTCAGCGGGAAGGACAAACACAAGCAGGGCCTTTCCAGGGCCACCCTCTAACCTCTTGTTGCCACCAGAGTGAGCAGGAGGCTGCTTAGAAAGAAAGGAGGAAGACCTCCTTGCAATGAAAGCCATCTAAAATCAATGGCTTTATTAGCACCGCTAAAGGGCTACTCAGAACTCAGTGGTTTCACACAGTCGCTGCATCTCAAGTGTAACACATAGGAATGTAGAATTTGGGAATGTGGGCAATAGTGATGGAGACACAGGCGTATCATATCTGGCACTCAAACAATGAAGACCTGTCACGTGTTTACCAGATGTGACACTCCTAACAGGCCAAAGGGCACCCATTCATTGACCATGAGCCGCTGGTTGGTCATTAATATGCCACATCAGAGATGGGAGCACAGAACAAGATTGATGCCAGAGAAGACTTGAAGACTTCGCTGCCATTTAATGATGCCAACACTGCTCCAACTAAGATATGGACATGCCTAGGGTTCTTGTCCTCCCTTTTCTTCTGCCATTACCACTGAGGAGACACACATGCTGCTAAATTATTAATGCTGATGAGCTGCCCTCGCTCAATGGTGTTCTTTGAACAAGAAGGGTGAGAAACGCTTAGATCACACACTTCCATTAGTGATTTAAACACATCTTCCTGACATAATACAAAGGGTGCGGATACTGGTTCAACTGATGTTGACATCACAGGAATGTGAATCTCACAGTGAGACACTATCACTGAGTGAGAGGAACGTTAAACCTCAAAATAAGAGGACTCCAAAGTACAAAATCACAATGCCTTCAGTTGACAACAACATTCACGTAAACACCAAACGTATTCACAAAATTGCAACTTAGTTACATGTCTAGCACACCCATGACACAAAAGTGACTTTTCTTAACTTTCCTAACTCTACCGCTACATCTGGGTGCAGCCCCGCCATCGCAGCAGAGGTGGAGGCAGTCTGCTGACTGCTACGTCCTGATGTCTGTGGTGACCTTGGCAGACGTCCTCTGGTGCCCGAGGCCTGAAGAGTCCTGGCCTGATAAGGGTCACCTGCAGTGTACGCATGCGCGGGGGCGCGCTCCGTGAAAGCTCTCTGAAGGCACAAGAGCTGCCTCAGGGAGCTGAAGATTTTTAACATGAAAAATAACGATTTCAAAAAAAGGGGAAAAAACGTCCCTACATATGACTCTGTCACATGAACAGGGACATGAGAAAAATGAGTTTTTAAATTTTTTATTGTGTTTTTAGTCACAGTTGGAAACTTCATCTCGCCCATGAATGAGGTTTCACAAAAAATGCAAAGGCCGTCTGGCCTATTCACCCGCCTGCCGATTCAATTTAATTAAGTGACTAATGGGCTTAATAGCCTTCTTAATTGTCGGTGGGCGCACTGCCGACTCTCGCATTGCCAACAGAAATATTGCACGAGTGCATGGTGATGTTAGGACACTTGCCTGATGTCATTGCGTACTTTTTCACATTCATGCATGTCGGGCATGCACCCACACCCCGAGCTGAAAATCCTGCCCATAAGCTCGTTATCATTTCCTAAGCTTGCTATTTTGGTGGCATTACCTGAGGAGACAATGCTCACCAGGATACTGGAAAGCGTCCTGTATAATAATTTGCTCTCCACCAGTGCACAAGCTATCAGGAAATTAAAATTAGAGTCCATTCCAGTTGCTTTGATAAATGGTTTTATTTTTAGAAACCAGTGCTATAGTTCATGTGAATTGTAGTTTACTAAGCAATCTCCTTTCAACATGTATTTATGCTTAGGCTCATTTTATATTTAATTTTTAAAAATCCAAGTTTTTATTAAAGTGTAAAATACCAGTAGAATAAATGCATGCATAACAACCACATTTAAAAAAATGTAATTAAACATTACTCATAACGCCCATAATTTCAGACTTGGCAGGCAACATAAATCAGAAAGATTTAGCAAACATATTCCAGTCTTCAGAACACCATATTCTCACTTGTACGTCAACAGCTAGTAAGAATAGATTGGTTTTTATTCATGGAGAACTGTTGCACTGTTACAGTCTAATGGGTGGGTTATTCATGAGCAATTCTATCAATTTTAAGTACATCTTGTGAGTATGTCCAAACTCGGATTACCATATTACACAGATGACAGAGCAGAGATTGCATGTAAAGTAATGATGGGAATGTAAAACAAAAAGAGACTTGCATTTATATAGCAACTTTCATGATCTCACTGGTCTTAAAGTACTTTACAGCAAATGAAGTACTTTATTTTTGAAGTATACACACAGTTGTGATGTAGAAAATGTGCCAGGCAATTTGCTGACAGCAATATAATAAGGTGCAGGTAATCGATTCTTGTCATTATGTTTGAGGGGCAGATTTTGGACAGGACACAAGGGATAACTCTCCTGCTCTTCAAAATAGTGCCAAGGGATCTTTTTTAGGAATCAGAAGGTGTAATCTTACTGGCTTTGAAATCATTCTCCCAATTGTCCATCTGCCGCTGCCGGGTGAGAAGCTATCGCTGGTATGACCCAACTCTGGTAAGATCGTCTGGAGGTGACAATGCATTGGGCTGCTGGTCTGATGCCCTCATCTTCAAATTTGCTCCTGGTCCCACGTTCAAACTTGCCTCAGTGGGACTAGGAAGATTCCATCGAGTCTCAGTTTAATGTCTCAACGGAAAGACAGCACTGCTGACTGTGCAGAACTCCTTAACGACTGCACTGGAGTGTCAGCCTAAAGTTTTGTGCTTAATTCTCTGGATTGTGACTTGAACCAATAAGCTCCTGACTCAGTGTGAGTGCTACAAACTGAGCCACAACTGACACTCCTGTAATGTGAAAACTGGTAAATTATTGGTTCAGAGCTTGGAAATAGAAGGTATAGTCATAAAAGGAATCAATAGTTATAAATAGATATAGATCTCTTCAATGAAGAGCTCCATGTGTTTGACTATAATAAATATGCTGAAATAATACAGGGCAATGGGTTGCACTTGTAACACATGTCCATTCAATATTATTGATGACAGCTAGGTTCTTTATTCATTGTCTATTGTTTTTGTCTGTTGTCTGGGCAATTAAAGAAAAACTTAAATTAAAATAAAAAAACTTCAAGAAAACTGTAAGCAATCCAACCCTATTGCCATGACACAATCAGCCAAATATTTTGCAAGCGCTGCCTTCACATTAATCTGGGGTCCCATCACAGGAGTGTAAAGTGAGTGAGTAGCATCTCTGTGACAGTTTAGAAGATGAAACTTTCAGATATGACTTCAAAAAGTAACATTTTTATCAGCCTTGTCACCCCATCCCAACAAGGGTACTGAGGGAGAGCAATAGAGATTTAAAGGGTACCTCAGTGAGAAATAGTAACATAGTTTTAAGGCAATTCCTAAGTCTCGCAATTACTACTTTAGAAATATTGCAAGACCATTGTGAAATGTAGCAGTATTCTTGTTTCACCATTCTTCAAAAATCCCAAGAGCAAATTTGAAGTAAGATTATTGAGTAGATATTAATTTATTTCGATTGATTCAGAAAAGCAAGAGACAGTCATGAGTCTTTCTGCTTCTGAACAATTTTTGATAAATTCTAACATAAAAATGAAACAGGGAACCAACTGGGCATGCAGTGGGAAATAAAATCCTGAGGTCTATGCCTGTCTTTTAATGTATTTTTTGATTGGCATTGATGTATTAAACAAACAGCTCCTATTGGTGCTTGTTCAAGCGGCACATTAAAAGGACACAGAGCAGGTGGACTTAAGCTGGGTCAGTGCTCCTAGTGCCTGAGCTGTCATTTTGATTTGAAACCTGACTGCGTGCAAAATAAACTGGGATTTGTTGCCATAACTGTAGGGTTACACAACAAATAGATTTTACTTGAAAATAAAGTAAACACAAAATTTGCCCAAGGTCCAGACATATATTACCAAGACCAAAGTGCTTAATTTTTTGTTAAACAAAATTGATTAATCATGAAGTAATGGTTCTTTACCCACCAGAGAAGAATGTAATGCAGAATGGTGCATCCTGAATTATGGCTCAAAGCAACATTTGTGGTGATTTTGCTATGATGAAAACTATGTCCAAAAATGGAATCCTTACCAGGGTGTCAGCCAACTGCAATTATACTTAAGGTAACCTTTGGGCTACATTATTAATATCAATGTAGACACTACTGGCGGGATTTTCTGCACCCACCTGCCGCTGGGATGTTCCGGTCCCGCTGCAAGTCAATGGACTTCTGGCTAGGGCATCGCCTCGCCCACGGCAGGTCCCACCGGAAAATCCCGGCCCTTATATCCAGCTTTTGTCAGTAGGAATCTCACAACCACTGTGCAACTAGATTTAATAAGGCTAATTAATTTTAATTTTAAGCAGAATGAAGTAGAAAAAAAAAGTCTACTGTAATGTAGGACAGGATTTTCTGGCCTACACCAGCGAACATTGTCACCAGCAGGACAGGAAAATTTGGAGACCCATTAAATGTCAATGGCTGCCCAAATTTTCCTCTCCTGCCCTTGAAGATGCCCGCTGGTGTTGGTGCCGGCAAATCCCACCTGTAGCATCCAGTCTCAATTCACCACATCGTTGCCTATAAAGTAATTTTCTATCAACTAATTCCTTAATTTCATGACAGGCAAACCTAAGTATATGTGGTTGTGAAACCAATATTTTCTTTTCAAATGGTGCTGTAGCAACCAGATCAGCAGGGGTGGGTGAACTGACTCCTCTCTTTGTCCCACTTCCGAGTTGATTATAACAGAGTTTGAATTTAAAAAGGAGGTGATATTGCCAATTTAATACACATTCAACATTGTATAGCTCAGTGCAAGAAATAAGCCAACCAGTTTCCTTAAGTTAACAAGTAAAGAGTAAAAGGCAAAATACTACAGATGCTGGAAATCTGAAACAAAAAAAGTGCTGGAAAAACTCAGCAGGTCTGACAGCATCTGTGGAAGGAAAGACAATGTTAACGTTTCGAGTCCATATGATTCTTCTTCAGAGCTAAGGGGAAGTAGAAATGTGGTGACATATGTATTGTTTAAAGGGGGTGGAACAGGTGAAGCTGGATAGAAGGCCAACAATAGGTGCAGTCAAAGGAGAGATTGACAAAGATGTCATAAACAAAAGGTCAAAGGCATGTTAATAGTGGTGGTACTGGCTAAAGGAGGTGCTAATGATGACATTAAGAGAATGTGATAATGGCAAGACCAGGGTAAGCACCCTGGAAACTGACAGATGGCCCTAGTGGGGGTGGGGTGGGGACAGTGGCGGGAAAAAGATTGAGAAGGCTAAAAGCTGGGGATAAAAAAATGGATAAAAATAGAAATGCATCTTTAAAATAGTGAAAATTAGTGCGGGGTGGGTAAATAAGTAAAAGGGGTGGGGATGTAGGAGAGAGTTCATGGTCTAAAGTTGTTGAACTCAATGTTAGGTCCGGATGGCTGTAAAGTGCCTAATCGGAAGATGAGGTGCTGTTCCTCCAGTTTGCATTGAACTTCACTGGAACATTTGCAGCAGGCCAAGGACGGACATGTGGGCATGAGACCAGGGTGGTATGTTGAAATGGCAAGCGACAGGGAGGTCTGGGTAATGCTTGCAGACAGACACAAGATGTTCCACAATGTGGTCACCCAGTCTGCGTTTGGTCTCTCCAATGTAGAGGAAACCCCATTGGGAGCAGCGAATGAAGTAGACCAAATTGAGGGAAGTGCAAGTGAAATGCTGCTTCACTTAAAAGGAGTGTTTGGGCCCTTGGACGGTGAGGAGGAGGAAGTAAAGGGGCAGGTGTTGCACCTTCTGTGATTGCATGGGAAGGCACCATGGGAGGGAGTTGATGTGTTGAGGGTGATGGAGGAATGGACTAGAGTGTCACAGAGGGAATGGTCCCTATGGAATGCTGACAGGGGAGATGAAAGGAAGAAGTGTTTGAGTTGGAGTTGGCAGAAATGGCAGAGAATGATCCTTGGAATGCAGAGGCTGTTGGGGTGAAAAGTGAGGACAAGGGGGCCCCAATCATGGTTCTGGGAGGGAGAGGAAGGTGTGACAGCAGAGGCGCAGGAGATGGGTTGGACACGGTTGAGGGCCCTGTCAACCACCGTGGGTGGAAAACCTCACTTAAGGAAGAAGGGAAACATGTCAGCAGATCTGTTTTTGGAAAGTGGCATCATCAGAACAGATGCGACGGAGGTGAATGAACTGAGAGAATGGGATGGAGTCCTTACAGGAAGCATGGTGTGAGGAGCTGCAGTCGAGGTAGCTGTGAGAGTTGGTGGGCTTGTAATGAATATCGGTGGACAGACTATCTCCAGAAATTGAGACAGAGAGGTCAAGGAAGGGAGTGGAAGTGTCAGTGATGGACCATATGAAGATGCTGGAGGGGTGGAAATTGGATGCAAAATTGATCAATTTATCCAGGTTCAGACGAGAGCATTAAGCGGCACCGAAACAGTCATCGATAAAAGAGTTGTGGGAGGGGGCCTGAGTAGTTCCAGGGAGCAGAGTCGGAAGGCGGAGTTCCAGGGAGGTGAGTATAACAACCTTACCTCAGGGATTCGTGGCCTAGTACAAGGGAGCAGAGTCGGAGGGTGGAGTTCCAGAGAGGTGAGTATAACAACCTTACCTTGGGGATTCGTGGACCTCGGGGCTTAAAGAAAAAAATAATTAAAAGTTGGCGTCACGGTATATCTGTGACCTGATTGGGTGGTAGAGAATCTACACTGAATTTGAAACTAAAACATTGTAAAACTAATTGAACCAAATAAATTAATCACTTAATTAATAAGTAGAGGGTACCGAGACCAGAATCAAAGGGTTACTGCTCTTAGAATTTAGCATTTATAGTAGAAATTTAGCCCAAGGGGATGTCAAGGAGTCAATAAGCAGTTTATTAGATTTAAATTAATTTATTAAATAGCTCTAGAAATGGCAGTTGCTGGGGTGAAGTGCTTCACCTGTGGGATGTGGGAAATCTGTGATGCTTCAAGTGTCCAGGACAACTACATCTGCAGGAAGTATACCCAACTGCAGCTCCTCACAGACCGCATGGATTGGTTGGAGCAGCAATTGGGTGCACTTAGGAGCATTCAGGTGGTGGAAAGCATCATTGATAGGAGTTTTGGAGATGTGGTCACAACCAAGATACAGACAGACAGATGGGTGACCACTAGAAGGGGCAGCCAGTCAGTGCAGAAATCCCCTGTGGCTGTCCTCCTCTCTAACAGGTATACCATTTTGGATACTGTTGGGGGCGATGGCCTATCAGGGGAAAACAACAGCATTAGCCTGAGCAGTGGCACCATGGCTGTCTCTGTTGTTCAGCAGGGGGTGGTCAAAGCACAGAAGAGCAATTGTCATAGGGGACTCTATAGTCAGGGGCCCAGATAGGCGCTTCTGTGGTCGTGAAAGAGACACCAGGATGGTATGTTGCCTCACTGGTGCCAGAGTCCAGGATGTCTCTGATCATGTATGGGACATTCTGAAGGGGGAGGAAGAACAGCCAGAGGTCGTGGTACACATCAGTACTAACGACATAGGCAGGAAGAGTGACGAGGTCCTGCAGCAGTAGTTTAGAGAGTTAGGCAGAAAGTTAAAATACAGGACCTCCAGGGTTGTAATCTCAGGATTACTCCCTGTGCCACGTGCCAGTGAGGCTAGAAATAGGAAGATAGTGCAGCTGAACAGATGGTGTGGGAGGGAGGGTTTCCGATATCTCGATCGGTGGGATCACTTCCCGGGCAGTTGGGACCTGTACAAGAAGGACAGGTTGCATCTAAACTGGAGGGGCACCAATATCCTGGGTGCAAGATTTGCTAGTGTCACTCGGGAGGGTTTAAACTAGTATGGCAGGGAGGTGGGAACCAGAGCAATAGGTCAGCAGGTGAAATAAATGACTGGGAACCAGTGAATATGGTCAGTAGGACTAAGAGGAAGGGCAGGCAGGGAGAAATTACTGAACACAGTGGGACTGGGGCTCTGAAATGCATTTGTTTCAATGCGAGAAGTATAACAGGCAAGGCAGATGAGCTTAGATCTTGGATTAGTACTTGGGACTATGATGTTATTGCTATTAACTATCAACCAAGAGACTTGGTTGAAGGATGGACAGGATTGGCAGATAAACGTTTCAGGATTTAGATGTTTTAGGCAGGATAGAGAGGGATGTAGAAGAGGTGGGGGAGTTGCACTGCTGGTTAAGGGGAATATCACAGCTGTACGACAGGAGCACACCTCGGTGGGCTCATGCAGCGAGGCAATATGGGTAGAGCTCTGGAATAGGATGGGTGCAGTCACAATGTTGAGGGTTTACTATAGGCCTCCCAATTGCCGAAGGGAGATTGAGGAACAGTTATGTAGGAGGATTTTTGAAAGATGTAAAAGCAATAGGTTTGTTGTAGTGGGTGATTTTAACTTTCCCTATATTGACTGGGAATCACTTAGTGTTAGGGGTTTGGATGATGCAGAATTCGTAAGGTACATCCAAGAGGGCTTCCTGAGACAATATGTAGATAGTCCAACTAGGGAAGGGGCAATACTGGACCTGGTATTAGGGAATGAACCTGGCCAGGTGGTCTAAGTTTCAATAGGAGAGCATTTCGGGAAAAGTGACCATAATTCAGTAAATTTCAAGGTGCTGGTGTATTAGGATAACAGGAGTCATCAGGTTAAGGTGCTTAATTGGGGGAAGGCTAATTATAACAATATTAGGCAGGAACTGAGGAATCTAGACTGGAGGCAGATGTTTGAGGGCAAATCAACAACTGACATGTGTGGGGCTTTCAAACGTCAGTTGATAAGAACTCAGGACCAGCATGTTCCTGCTAGGATGAAGGATAAGCATGGCAAGTTTCAGGAACCTTGGATAACGAAGGATATTGTGGGATTAGTCAAAAAGAAAAGGGAAGCATTTGTAAGGGCTAGAAGGCTGGGAACAGATGAAGCCTGTGGACAATACAAGGAAAGTAGGAACAAACTTAAGCAAGGAGTCAGGAGGGCTAAAAAGGGTCATGAAAAGTCACTGGCATCCAGGATTAAGGAAAATCCCAAGGCCTTTTATACATAACTAAAAACCAAGAGGGTAGCCAGAGAAAGGGTAGGCCCACCCAGGGACAGAGGTGGGAATCTGTGTATGGAGGCAGAAGAAATGGGAGAGATACAAAAGGAATACTTCTCATTAGTATTCACCAAAGAAAGGAGCCATTAATTTGTCTAGGGAAGAGTGTGTAGATAGCCTGGATCATGTTGAGATCAAAAAAGAGGAGATGTTAGGCATATTGAAGAATATTAAGGTGGATAGGTCCCCAGGGCCAGATGGGATCTACCCCAGAGTACTGAGGGAGGCAAAGGAGGAGATTGCTGGGGCCTTGACAGAAATCTTTGCATCCTCACTGGCTACGGGTGAGGTCCCAGAGGACTGGAGAATGGCCAATGTTGTTCCATTGTTTAAGAAGGGTAGCAGGGATAATCCAGGAAATTACAGGCTGGTGAGCCTTACGTCAGTGGTAGGGAAATTATTGGAGAAGATTCTTTGTGACAGGATTTACTACCATTTGGAAGCAAATGGGCGTATTAGTGAGAAGCAGGATGGTTTTGTGAAAGGGAGGTCATGTCTCACTAACTTGATCGAGTTTTTCGAGGAAGTGACAAAGATGATGGACAATGGAAGGGCAGTGGATGTTATACACATGGATTTCAGTAAGGTCTTTGACAAGGTCCCTCATGGCAGACTGGTACAGAAGGTAAAGTCGCATGGGATCAGAGGTGAGCTGGAAAGATGGATACAGAATTGGCTTGGTAATAGAAAACAGAGGGTAGCAGTGGAAGGGTGCTTTTCTGAATGGAGAGCTGTGACTGGTAGAGTTCCGCAGGGATCAGTGCTGGGACCTTTGCTGTTTGTAGTATACATAAATGATTAGGAGGAAAATGTAACTGGGTTAATTAGTAAGTTTGCAGACAACACTAAGATTGGAGGAGTTGCAGATAGTGAAGAGGATTGTCAAAGGATACAACGGGATAGAGATCGGTTGGAGACTTGGGCGGAGAAATGGCAGATGGAGTTTAATCTGGACAAATGCGAGGTAATGCATTTTCAAAGGTCTAATACAGGCAGGAATTATACAGTAAATGGCAGAACCCTTAAGTGCATTGAAGGGCAGAGGGATCTGGGTGTACAGGTCCACAGGTCACTGAAAGTGGCAACACAGGTGGATAAGGTAGTGAGGAAGGCATATGGCATGCTTGCCTTCATTGGCAGGGGTATTGACTATAAAAGCTGGGAAGTCATGCTGCAGCTGTATAGAACCTTGGTTAGGCCACACTTGGAATATTGCATGCAATTCTGGTCCCCACATTACCAGAAAGATATGGAGGTGAGGGGAAAGGATGCAGAGGATGTTTATCAGGATGCTGTCTGTTCTGGAGGTTATTAGCTATGGGGCGAGGTTGGAGAAACTCGGATTGTTCTCACTAGAGCGACAGAGATTGAGGGGCAACTTGATAGAAGTTTACAAAATTATGAGTGACATGGAAAGAGTAGATAGTCAGAAGCTTTTTCCCAGGGTGGAAGAGTCAATTACTAGGGGACATAGATTTAAGGTGAGAGGAGAAATCTATAGAGGAGATGTGCGGGGCAAGTTTTTTACGCAGAGGGTAGTGAGTGTCTGGAATTTGCTGCCGGAGGAGGTGGTGGAAGCAGGTACGACAGTGGTGTTTAAGAGGCAGCTTGACAAATAGATGAATAGGATGGGAATAGAGGGATACGGACCCCGGAAGTGCAAAATGTTTTGGTTGATGGGCAATATGATCGGCGCAAGCTTGGAGGGCTGAAGGGCCTGTTCCTGTGCTGTACTTTTCTTTGTTCTTTGTTGGAACAAGGAATGTTTCCCATACCCCATAAAGAGACAGGCATAACTGGGACCCATACGGTTACCGTAGCTATACTTTTTATTTGGGGGAAGTGAGACAGTTTAAGGAGTAATTGTTCAGTGAGAGAACAACTGCAGCCTGACGGATGAGAGTGGTGGTAGATGAGGATTGTTCGGGCCTCTGTTCCAACGGAGAGGCGGAGAGCCCTCAGACCATCCTGGTGGGGGATGGAACTGTAGAGGGATTGGACGTCCATGGTGAAGAGGAGGTGGTTGGGGCCAGGGAACTGGAAATTGTTGACTTCATCAGAGGAATCACAGATGTAGGTGGGAAGTGACTAGACAAAGGGAGAGAAAAAAAATTCAAGAAAGGGGGAAATGAGTTCCGTGGGGCAGGAACAGGCTGACATGATTGGTCTACCTGTACTGTCCTGTTTGTGGATTTTGGGGAGGAGGTAGAAGCAGGCTGTCCGAAGTTGGGAAACTATGAGATTAGAAGCTGTGGAGGGAAGATCTCCAAAGGAGATGAGATCAGTAACTGTCCTGGAAACAAAGGCTTGATTTTCGACGATGGGGTCATGGTCCAGGAGGAAGTAGGAGGAAGTGTCTGAGAGTTGGCACTCAGGGTAGAGGTAGAGGTCAGTGCACCAGACAACAACAGCACCACCCTTGTTGGCAGGCTTGATAGCAAAGTGAGGGTTGGTCCTGAGAGAATGGAGTGCAGCAAGTTCAGAAGGAGACAGGTTGAAGTGGCTGAAAGGAATAGAGAAATTGAGATGGCTGACGTCACGCTGACAGTTCTCAATGAAAAGATCAAGAGCAGGTAAGAGGCCAGAGGAGGGGCCCAGGTGGAGGGAAAATATTGGAGTTAGCTTTATTGATAAAACTCACTCAGGTAAAGATGCAGAAATTATTAACAAAATATTTAAAATGTATAAATATGCCCAATGACCCACTTATGCAAAAACAACACACATAGACAATTCCCCCAAACATGGGAAAAAGAAGTAAATCTGCGGAGTATCATATATTAAAAAACTTGGCCAAGTAACAAGTAAAGTCAGAAAAAAACCATCATTCACGGATTGTCCAGATGCTTGTTTACAGCTAAAGGGTCTTTTCCACAGTAGTTGCTGTTTCTTGAGGTTTCTCACTGGACACAGTGGTGTCGGTTCAGAATTCTTCTTTAAGAACTTTGGTTTGTAGCAATGAGGCCTTCTGGGGTGTTTTCAAATCACAGACAACTCAAATTTGATGAGAGGAGCTTCAGAAGAAAGATGGAGTAAGGCTATTGCCCATCTGGCAGTGTCTCTCTAACTATTCTAAATCCAGTATTTTTAACTCCAAGAGCTGGATCATGTGGCCTCTCTCTGAGATGTCCATAGACTCTGTCTCTCCATAAAAGCAGCGTGTGTCCTTTGCAAATGCAACATAGTTGCTGCTGTAAGTCAGTGTCCTTTGCTTAAGAAAAGAATTCTTTTCAAAAAAGTTCAGTATAAATATATGTCCAGCCATTGACATTATGAATTAATATTTTATATATCACATCTTCATAACAGTACTATAAATCATTTTAGATCCAAAGAAATTAGGAGTGAAAGAAACCTTAGAATAGAAGATAAACCTCACACAAGAGGTTTATTTCCTTAATTTCAATGTCCATTTTATGTTGAAGCACTTCCTTATGACCTAACCACATTAACAATGTATTAATAAATTAGAAAATATAAATAAAGATTTCCACACAAAATATGCAATTGTTGTCTTTCACACTGCTTCTGATTTTTATTTAAATGTCTTGTTTTCTCAGGAAGCATGCTTCTCACCAAAAACATTCAATAAAATTAATCAGGAGTGGGAAGAGAAAGCTGAACAAGTGGATCCCACAAGTTCTTGGATGAATTGTTTTCTGAGAGCTCTGGCAATGAAGGGAGCTGGCAGACAATGCTGCACATGATTTTTTTTAATGCTGCTGTTCTTCCTCTTCCTTCTCTCCACTTCTTCCTGCGCAAGTGGTGGTGAGGGCTGTTCCCCCTTGATGGGAACATTACGCAGCATGCATTTGACAGCAATGGGCAGCAGTGGACTTGCTGCAGAGCTCTGCAAGAATGAACCAGGCAGTGATCCATTGTTTGAGTAAGTTGACGGTCTTCTCAATCAGACTTCTGGAGACAGCATGGAATTGTAGCTCAGTTCCATCCCTATGAGCCATGTCTGGAGGACATACTTCTTGTTGCCAAATGTCGATCTGACTGGAGTAGAGCAGGGACAGACAACTAGCACCAGGCGAAGACATCATGGCTGCTGCCAGGGACCTGGACACAAACCCGGATTATGTGTTGCCTGTGTTCACAAATGAGCTGCATGCTGAGGGAGTGGCATCCTTTTCTGTCAAGGACAATGCCAGACTGGTTTTGGGGAGCGTGTAGAGCTGCAGGCGCAACCTATGACCCATTGGACCCTGGAAAAGCCTGAATGCTTGCATAGGCTAGTCAAGCAACAGCCTGACATAGTCATCCTCATGGAATCATACCTTACAGATAATGTCCCAGACACCATGATCACCATTCCTGGATATGCCCTGTCCCACCGGCAAGACAGACTCAGTAGAGGTGGTGGCACAGTGCTATACAGTTGGGAGGGAGTTGCCCTGGGAGTCCTCAACATCAGCATGAAGTCTCATGGCATCAGGTCAAACATGGGCAAGGAAACCTCGTGCTAATTACCATGTACCACTCTCCCACGGCTGATGAATCAGTGCTCCTCCATGTTGAACACCACTTGGAGGAAGCACTGAGGGTAGCAAGGCCGCAGAATGTACTCTGGATGGGGGATTCAATGTCCATCATCAAGAGTGGCTTGGTAGCCCCACTACTGACTGATCTGGCTGAGTCCTAATAGCTGCTAGATTGGGTCTGCGGCAGGAAGCAAGGGAACTAACAAGAGGGAAAAACATACTAGAAGTCATCCTTACCAATGTGCTTGCCGCAGATGTATCTGTCAATGACAGTATTGGTGGGAATGACCACCGCACAGTTGTTGTGGAGACCAAGTCCTACCTTCACATTGAGAATACCCTCCATTGTGTTGTGTGTCACTGCCACCATGCTAAATGGGATAGATTTCAATCAGATATAGCAACTCAAGACTGGGCATTATGAGGCACTGTGAGCCATCAGCAGCAGCAGAATTGTACTTGAACACAATCTGTAACCTCATGTCCTGGCATATTCCTCACTCTATCATTACCATCAAGCCAGTGGATCAACCTGGTTCAATGAAGAGTGCTGGAGGGCATGCCAGGAGCAGCACCAGGCATACCTAAAAATGAGGTGTGAACTTGGTGAAACTACTTGCATGTCAAATAGCATGAGCAGCAAGTGATAGACGGGGCTAAGCAATCCCACAACCAATGGATCAGATCTAAGATCTGCAGTCCTGCCAAGTCCAGTAGTGAACAGTGGTGGATAATTAAACAACTTACTTGAGGAAGAGGCTCCACAAATATCCTCATCCTCAATGATTGAGGAGCCCAGCACATCAGTGCAAAAGATAAGGCTGAAGCATATGCTACAATTTTCAGCCAGAAGTGCTGAGTAGATGATCCATCTCGGCCTCCTCTGGAGATCCCCAGCATCACAGATGCCAGTCTTCACCAATTCGATTCACTCCACATGATATCAAGAACAACAGAAGGCACTGGATACTGCAAAGGCTATGGGCCCTGACAATATTCCAGCATTAGTACTGAAGACTTGTGCTCCAAAACTTGCCGCGCCTCTAGCCAAGCTGTTCTTGTACAGCTACAACACTTGCATCTACCAGGCCATGTGGAAAATTGCCCAGATATGTCCTGTACTCAAAAAGCAGACAAATACAACCTGGTCAATTACTACCCCATCAGTCTACTCCCACTCATCAATAAAGTATTGGAAGGGGTCATCAATAGTGTTATCAAGCAGCATTTGCCTAGCAATAACCTGCTCTGTAGTGCCCAGTTTGGCTTCTGCCAAGGCCATTCAGCTCTTGACCTCATTACAGCCTTGGTTCAAACATGGACAAATGAGCTGAACTCCCAAGGTGAGATGAGAGTGACTGCCCTTGACATCATGGCCACATTTTACCAAGTGTGGCACCAAGGAGCCCGAGCAAAACTGGAGTCAATGGCAATCAGTGGGAAAGCTCTCCACTGGTTGGAGTCATACCTAGCACCAAGGAAGATGTCTGTGGTTGTTGGAGATCAGTCATCTCAGCTCCAGGACATCACTGCAGGAGTTCCTCAGGGCAGTGTCCGCGGTCTGACCATTTTCAGCTGCTTCATCAATGACCTTCCTTCCATCATAATGTCAGAAGTGTGGATGGTCGCTGATGTTTGCACAATGTTCAGCACCATTCGTGACTCCTCAGATACTCAAGCTGTCCATGTCCAAATGTAGCAAGACCTGGACAATATCCAGGATTGGGCTGACAAGTGGCAAGTAACATTTGTGTCACACAAGTGTCAGGCGATGACCATCTCCAACAAGAGAGAATCCAACCATCGCTTCTTGGGGCAGGATCTTCCCCCATTCGGGAGGGCTTGTGCAGGAGCGGGCATGAGCGGGCGGGTTCCCGATCAGGGGCCGCTGCTATTTTACATTATTAAAAGATGAAAGGCCGCCAATTAAGGCCCGCCCAATGTGACGTACGCCAAGAAGTGCTATGCGCTCCCGGTGCGGGCGGTGAGTGATTCCCTGAACCAGGAGAGCGCTCTTTCGCGCATGAGATTTCATGTTTTTTCTGAAGGCTGCCTCGGTTCCTTGCCTGCCCACAACCAGAAGGTTGGATGGGCAGGTCCATTAAGTGTTTTAAGGACCTCACTAATGGCCTTAAGGGGCTGTTGACAGGTCGGCGGGCGTGCAGCTGACTTGGCTGCGGCCCGCAGCCCTAAAAATCTAAATGACACGTGGTGACGTAATTTTATGCATCGGCGAAGGCCCCCCCCACCCCCCCAGCTTTGCCCCGAAGGGAGAATACTGCCCTTGATGTTCAATGCCATTACCATCACTGAATCCCTCACTATCAACATCCTGGCGGTTACCATTGACCAGAAACTGAACTGGACTAGCCATATAAATACTGTGGCTACAAGAGCAGTCCAGAGGCTAGGGATCCTGCAAAGAGTAACTCACCTCCTGACTCCCCAATGCCTGTCCACCATCCACAAGGCACAAGTCAGGAGTGTGATGGAATACTCCCCACTTGACTGGATGAGTGCAGCTCCCACAACACTCAAGAAGCTTGACACCATCCAAGACAAAGTAGCCCACTTGATTGGCACCAAATCCACAAACATTCATTCCCTCCACCACTGATGCACTGTAGCAGCAATGTGTACCACCTACAAGAAGCACTGCAGGAATTCACCAAGCCTCCTTCAACAGCACATTCCAAACCCACAAACACTACCATCTAGAAGGACAAGGGTAGCAGATAGATGAGAACACCACCACCTGGAAGTTTCCCTCCAAGCCATTCACCATCCTGACCTGGAAATGTATTGTTGTTTCTTCACTGTTGCTGGGTCAAAATCCTGGAATTCCCTTCCTAACAGCACAGTGGGTGTACCTATACCACATGGACTGCAGCAATTCAAGAAGGCAGCTCACCACCACTTTCTCAAGGGCAACTAGGGATGGGCAATAAATGCTGGCCCAGCCAGCGAAGCCCACACCCTTTGAATGAATTTTAAAAAAAGACAAGTGATCTCTTGTCCTGCATTGAAGGGGCTTGGGGTAAGAGATGTGAAAGTTTCTTCTGGAGTACAGAGGGTTGGTCACATCCCTGGTGCAGCTCTGTAATGCAAACTGGGAGATACTGACCAATGTCTCATTTTGCAACGTGAATGATCCTGAGGCATATATGCTAAGGGCTGCAGAGACCATGACAGACAGGTGCATTGTTGTTCATATCCAGGTTTGGAGTTTCAGGTGTGACTGCCCCAGGTGACAGCATTCCATTACAATCTCCTTGTTGAACTGTAGACATCTCTACACCACTTGTTGGTCAGATTGATATAGGAAAGAAGTGCTCACTGAAGATCTGCGGTAGGAATGTCTTCCTTCATAGTGCCCTCCTCCTCCCTCTTCTCTCATCTCCTCCTTCTCATTCTCTTTTTCTTTGCTGTTTGCCTCCCTCCCACCTCCTCTTGCAGCCCCAGAGGCAGACCTAACACAACATAAATGAAGAAAATGAATATTTCCAAGAGGGTCAAGCAACCAGCAACACCAAAAAGGTTGTTCCCAAAACCCGCAGGTCAATTGTGAGAAGAGAAAATAATCAGAACAAAACCCCAAAATTTTACCAATAACTGAATAGGCTAAACCAGTAATGAACCTATATGGAGGAGGGTGGTGGTGGCAGAGGTTGACCCTTTTAAACAGCACTATTGGCAAATTGCTAGGTCTTTTTATCTTTTGAGTCCAAGATCTGGTGCAATTCCAAAAAATGATCCTACAACCAGCATTGTACACTGTTCAACATATTGGATCTTTAGTATTAAGTTGAAAGTGGGGAGCAGAGCAGAAAAGTTTAGTTTTCTAAATTTTAAAGAATTCCAAAGACAGAGACAGAGATTCTGAGAGACAGAGATTTAATTTCTAAGATTTGAGATGAAGGGGGAAAGTGACATGGTGAGAGACAAAAGGAGAAAGACACAAATATGGATAAAGACAAATAGTTTCTTTCCTCATCTTAATTTAATATATATATTTTAAATGAAATTGCATTTTGTAACCAAAGTGAAAACATAGCAAAAGAGAGTAAATGTTGGTAGGAGGCGATAGTGGGGAAAGGAAGAAGAGAAAGAAACGGGCGAGTGAATGAGAGATAGAGAGAAGAGTTTTAAGAGACAATGAAGGGTTTAATAAATAAAGAACATGAGGATGAAATGATTGCTCTGTGTTGCTTCAGTGAGACATGTGAGCCAATTAGAATTTTTTATCCAATCAACATTTCTCACACATTATGCATAATTTTTGCTCTGAAGATCCCTTGTTCTTGCCCCTACAAACATTTCTTATAACTACCAATAATTTTTGTAGGTATATGCCCCAATTAGCTCACTGTCGGCTAGATGGCCAACTTATGGTTCAGAATAAAGTTAACAGCATGGGATTTGATCCCGTTCTGGCTGAGGTAGATTTGGGATCTGCATCCTTATTTTTTATTTCTTTCACAGATGTGGGCATCACTGGCTAGGCCAACATTTATTGCCCATCCCTAATTACCCTTTAGCAAGTGGTGATGATCTGTCTTTTTGAACCACTGCAGTCCACGTGTTGTGGGTACATCCACAGTGCTGTTAGGAAGGGAGTTCCAGGATTTTGCCCTAGCGACAGTGAAGAAACAATATATTTCCAATTCCGGATGGTCTGTGACTTGGAGGGGAATTTGCAGGTGGTTGTGTTCCCATGCACCTGCTGCCCTTGTCCTCTTGGTGGTAGAGATCGCATGCTGGGAAGGTGCTGTCGAAGGAGCCGTGGTGAGTTTCTGCAGTGCATCTTGCAGATGGTACACACTGCTGCTATTATGCATCGGTGATGGAGGGAGTAAATGTTTGTGGACGGGGTGCCAATCAAGCAGGTTGCTTTGCCCTGGATGGTGTCAAGCTTCTTGAGTGTTTTGGAGCTGCACTCATCCAGGCAAGTGGAAAGTATTCCAGCATACTCCTGACTTGTACCTTGTTGATGGTGGACAGGCTTTGGGGAGTCAGGAGGTGAGTTACTTGCCGCAGTAACGCAGGTCTAAGCCTCTGACCTGCTCTTGTCATATGGCTAGTGCAGGTCAGTTTCTAGTCAATGGTTAACCCCAGGATGTTGATTTTGGGGGATTCAGCGATGGTAATACAAAAAAAAGACATATTGTCGAAGTTTTTCACCTTGTGCTCAGCAGGACATTTCTCATGATATGTCCTGATGAGTGGGAGACAAAAAGCTTTGACAAGATGTGTCTTTTTCAGCAATATTCAAATCCTGTACTATCAAATAGTGCCATTGACAATAGTGCCATTGGATGTCAAGGGGAGATGGTTGGATTCGCTCTTGTTAGAGATAGTCATTGCCTAGCGAATGTATTATTTGAAACTTGTCAGCTCAAGCCTGAATTTTGCCCAGGTCTTACTGCATACTGGCATGGACTGCTTCAGTACCTGCTGAGTTGCAGATGGTGCTAAACATTGTGCAATCATCAGTAAACACCCCCACTTCTGACCTTATGGAGGGAAGGCCATTGATGAAGTAGCTGAAGATGGTTGGGCCTAGGACACTGCTTTGAGGAACTCCTGCATTGATGTCCTGGGTCTGAGATGATTGATCTCCTAACAACCACAACCACCATTCTTTGTGATAGGTATGACTCCGACCAGCAGAATGTTTCCCTTCTGATTCCCATTGACTTCAGTTTTGCTAGGGCTCTTTGATATCACACTCACTCAAATGCTGCCTTGAGGTCAAGGGCAGTCACTCTCACCTTATCACTTGAATTCAGCTCTTTTGTCCATGTTTGAACCAAGGCTGTAATGAGGTCAGGAGCTGAGTAGCTCTGGCGGAACACAAACCGAGCATCAGTGAGCAGGTTATTTCTGAGTAAGTGCCGCTTGACAGCACTGACAATGACCCCTTCCATCACTTTGCTCCTTAGCAAAATCATGGCATAAGCCATGGTTTAGCAACCCTCGAATAATCAAGAATGCTACCTGAAGAAGCTGAAAATATGTAACAGATGCAATTCTTTTCAAGCAAATCGATGACATGTTGTAATCATATTCGATGATACAAACTGTTTCGCTGAAAAATAACGAAAAATAGTTTGTGAAGCTATATATGAGTTCACAAGAAAATGATTTAGAGTTTGGAATTTTAAGATAAGAAATGTAAAAATTATATCAAGTTCCTAGGACTATTAACAAGTGATATCAGTATAAAGCATAATTCAATTATGGGAGCATATACTGTATTCCGCTAACTCTAGCTTCTTCAGCAACACCCATTTTCCTTCACCCCTCCATTGGTAGCCAAGTCTTCAGTCGTCTAGACCTAAACTCTAAATTCCCTTCTGAAACCTCTCCATCTCTCTCTCTCTCCTTCTTTAAGGTGTCCCTTAAAAACTATATCTTTGACCTAACTTTTGGTCAGTTGTCCTAATTTCTCCTTATGTAGCTTGGTGCGAATTTTTGTCTGATAAATGCTCCTGTGAAGTAACTTGGGAAGGTTTACTGTGTTTAAGGTGCTACATAAATACAAGCTGCTGTTGTTGTTGTTGCGGTAAAAGCCAGGATTTTCAGACAAATTGGGAATTCAACTGCTCTGAAGTTCCTGTATGGGCACAGTAGCCTCAACAAAACCCCAATCGTAAGATACACTAAAATTATAATTGTCTAATTTAATACACCAATCGAATTAAAATATGCCCAAACATAAAAATGGGTATAAATGAACTTCAGTAAGTGTAAACAATCAGGGGCCAAGGAATTCACTGAAATTGCACAATATATTCCTTTTTAAGTATGAAAATTAAAGTCAAGCTCATTCAATAATAATTCATGCACATTAGGCACACATGATTAGCAAACTGCAATTGGGGAAGCTTTTCAATTTCAACATGACTTCTATTGTTCCATGAAAAGCATTAAAAAAAAGACCAAAAAACCATAGACCATAAGACATAGGAGCAGAAATTAAGCCATTCGGCCCATCGAGTCTGCTCCACTATTCAATCATGGCTGATAAGTTTCTCAACCTCACTCTCCTGCCTTCTCCCCGTAACCTTTGATCCCCTTACCAATCAAGAACCTATCTATCTCGGTCTTAAATACACTCAATGACCTGGCCTCCACAGCCTTCTGTGGCAATGAATTCCATAGATTCACCACTCTCTGGCTAAAGAAGTTTCTCCTCATCTCTGTTCTAAAAGGTCTTCCCTTTACTCTGAGGCTGTGCCCTCGGGTCCAATCTCTCCTACTAATGGAAACATCTTCCCCACGTCCACTCTATCCAGGCCTTTCAGTATTCTGTAAGTTTCAATCAGATCCCCCCTCATCTTTCTAAACTCCATCTAGTATAGACCCAGAGTCCTCAAACGTTCCTCGTATGTTAAGCCTTTCATTCCTGGGATCGTTCTCGTAAACCTCCTCTGGACCCTCACCAGGGCCAGAACATCCTTCCTGAGATACCGGGTCCAAAATTGCTCACGATATTCTAAATGTGGTCTGACCAGAGCCTTATAAAGCCTCAGCAGCATATCCCTGCTTTTAGTGGCAATGTTGCATTTCCCTTCCTAACTACCGACTCAACCTGCAAGTTAAGCTTAAGAGAATCCTGGACTAGGACTCCTAAGTCCCATTGCACTTGAGATTTCTGAATTCTCTACCCATTTAGAAAATAGTCTATGCCTCTATTCTTCCTACCAAAGTGCATGACCTCACACTTACCCATGTTATATTCCATCTGCTACTTCTCTGCCCATTCTCCCAACCTGTCCAAATCCTTCTGCAGCCTCCCCGCCTCCTCAATACTACCTGTCCCACCTATCTTTGTATCATCTGCAAACTTAGCCAGGATGCCCTCAGTTCCTTCATCTAGATCATTAATGTATAAAGTGAAAAGTTGTGGTCCCAACACTGACCCCTGTGGAACTCCACTAGTCACCGGCTGCCATCCTGAGAAGGACCCCCTTATCCCCACTCTCTGCCTCCTGCCAGACAGCCAATCTTCTATCCGTGCTAGTACCTTGCCTCTAACACAATGGGCTCTTATCTTACTGAGCAGCCTCCTATGCGGCACCTTGTCAAAGGCCTTCTGGAAGTCCAAGTAGATAACATCCATTGGCTCTCCTTTGTCTAACCTACTCGTTCCCTCCTCAAAGAATTCAAACAGATTTGTCAGGCGTGACCTCCCCTTGATGAAACCATGCTGAATTTGCCCTATTTTACCATGCACTTCCAAGTATTCTGAAATCTCATCCTTAATAATGGACTCTAAAATCTTACCAAAACAACTGAGGTCAGGCTAATTGGCCTGTAATTTCCCGTCTTTTGCCTCACTCCCTTCTTAAACAGGGAGGTTACAGTAGCGATATTCCAGTCCTCTGGGACCCTCCCTGACTTGAGTGTTTCCTGAAAGATCACCACTAACGCCTCCACTATCTCTTCAGCTATCTCCTTCAGAACTCTGGGGTGTAATCCATCTGGCCCAGGTGATTTATCTCCCTTCAGACTTTTCAGTTTTCCTAGCACCTTCTCGTTGGTAATGGCCACCATACTCAGCCCAGCCCCCCGACTCTCTTGAACTTTGGGAATATTACTCGTGTCTTCCAACTTGAAGACTGACACAAAGTACCTATCAGTTCCTCCATCATTTCTTTGTTCCCCAGTACTACTTCTCCAGCATCATTTTCCAATGGCCCAGTGTCCACTTTTGCCTCTCTCTTACACTTTATATATCTAAAAAAAAAACTCTTGCTATCTTCTTTTTTATATTACTATCTAGTTTACCCTCATGTTTAATCTTCTCCCTCCTTACTTCTTTTTTAGTTATCCTCTGTTGGTCTTTGTAGGTTTCCCAATCCCCTGGTTTCCCACTGCTCTTCACCGCATTGTATGCTTTCTCTTTAGCTTTTATGCTGTCCCTGACTTCCCTTGTCAGCCATGGTTGCCTCGTTCTCCCTTGAGTATTCTTCTTCCGAGGGATGAATTTTTGCTGTGTCTCCCAAATTTCCCCCAGAAACTCCTGCCATTGCTGTTCCACTGTCTTTCCTGCTAGGCTCATCTCCCAGTCAATTCTGGCCAGCTCCTCCTTCATGCCTCTGTAGTTGCCTTTATTCAACTGTAATACTGTTACATCTGATTCCAGCTTTTTCCTCTCAAATTGCAAGGTAAATTCTATCATATTATGGTCACTTTCTCCTAAGGGTTCCTTCAGCTTAAGCTTCCTAATCAAATCTGCCTCATTACATATCATTAAATCTAGAATTACCTGTTCCCTAGTGGGCTCCACCACAAGCTGCTCCAAAAAGCCATCTCATGGACATTCCGCAAATTCCTTTTCTTGGGATCCACAACCAACCTGATTTTCCCAGTCTACCTGCATATTGAAATCCCCCATGATCTCTGTAACCTTGCCTTTCTTACATGCCTTTTCTATCTCATGGTTTATCTTCTGTCCCACATCCTGACTACTGTTCGGAGGCCTGTACCTAACTCCCATTATGTTTTTTTTTACCTTTGCGGTTCCTCAGCTCTACCCACACAGAGTCTACATCATCTGACCCTATGTCATTTCTTGCTATCGATTTAATTTCCTTTCTTACTAACAAAGCAACACCACCCCCTCTGCCAACCTGCCTATCTTTTCGATAGGATGTTTATCCTTGGATATTTAGCTCCCAGTCCTGATCCCCTTGCAGCCATGTCTCCGTGATGCCCACCACATCATTCCTGCCAATTTCAATCTGCGCCACAAGCTCATTTACCTTATTTCGTATAGTGCGTACATTCAGATTCAACACCTTCAGTCCTGTATTTCCCATCCCCTTTCTCATTGTCATCCCTTTATCTGATGTGCTTGAAGTTAGATTCCTAGCCTTTTCCAAACGCTCTGTCCTATTTTGTGTTCTGGGGACTTCAATAGCCTCTCCTGGGCTCTCCTTTCTTTTCAGTTTTTTCATTAATTTCCATGAAGTTGAATCCACCCCCCCCCACACGCTAACCTGCTGCTTTGTTTCCCATTAGTCATACTTTTTGGAGATTTACCCTCCCACCCCCACCCCCCCACTTTCTAGTTTAAAGTTCTGTTGACCACTCTATTTATCCTTTTCGCTAGAACATTGGTCCCAGATCGGTTCAGGTGGAGACCATCCCAACGGTACAGATCCCTCCTGTTCCAATACTGATGCCAGTGCCCCATGAAATGGAACCCCTCTTTCCCGCACCACTCCTTTAGCCACGTGTTTACTTCTCTTATTCTCGTGTCCCTATGCCAAATTGCACGTGGCTCAGGTAGTAATCCAGAGATTATGCCCCTTGAGGACCTGTTCTTTAATTTAGTTCCTAGTTCCTGATAATCCCCAAACAGGTCCTCTTTCCTAGTCTTACCTATGTTATTTGTCCCAACGTGGACCACAACAACTGGACCCTCCCCGTCCCTCTCCAATTTCCTTTCAAGCCGGTCAGAGATGTCCCTCAGCCTGGCACCGGGCAGGCAACAAACCATGTGGGACTCTCGATCCTGCTTACAAAGGATGCTATCAATTCCCCTAATTATAGAATCCCCTACAACTACCACTTGTCTTTTTGTTCCCCCCTCTTGAATGGCCTCCTGTGCCACGGTACCATGGTCAGCTGGCTCATCCTCCCTACAGCCCTGTTCCTCATCCACACAGGGAGCAAGTACCTCATACCTGTTGGTCAAGAGCTGAGGCTCCTCTGTTCCTGAACACAGGATCCCTCTACCTGCCTCACTTGCAGTCACATCCTGCTGACCCTGACCACTGACTGAACTTGAGGTACTTAATTTACCAGGTGTGACCGCCTCCTGAAACAAACCGTCCAGGTAACGCTCCCCCTCCCGGATGTGCCGCAGCGTCCAGAGCTCGGACTCCAGCTCATCACTTCTGAGCAGGAGTTGCTCCAGCAATCAACACTTGCTGCAGATGTGGTCACTGCGGCTCGCAATGGGATCTGCCAGCTCCTGCATCATACAGCTATAGCACATCACCTGCCCAGTCAGCTTGACTTAGATAATTAATTTATTAATTAGCTTTGCAATGTTATTTTTCAAATTTGGTGCCGATTTCCTACCAAACAATCAGGTCACAGCTTTCCTGTGATGTCACTTTTTCAGTTTTGGCTTCAGTTACTCTGTGCCCTGAGGTCACCGCTCCGGTGCTCCTCCCTCCGAGTCTGCTCCCTGATACAAGGCTGCAAATCCCCGAGGTAAGCTAGATTTATACTCACTGCTCCGTTGCTCCTCCCTCCGAGTCTGCTCCCAGGATTTACTCACCAATCAGCTGCTTTTTCTTTAAAATGCACTTTCAGAAGAGTGTCCCTCTCAGGTCTGGTGCACTCCTGAAGGCACTGCCTCTTCCTCTTTTTTTTTAGGTTTGAGGAGGAGGGAAGGTTGGAAACACTACAGCAATGTAATGTTTGGGGTATTCCGTTCTTTGGCAGTGTGTCCTACTCAATTCCCTCCTGACTTGCGGTGCCTGTGGTGACTTCTCCCAGAATGCTTCAGTCACTTCTTACCAGCAATCTCTGTTGGATGCTCTTCCTCCTGTTGAGGGCAAGAGTCCTTTTCCTCGATTCCCTCCTGAGTTGCGGTGGCTGTGGTGACTTCTCACTGGCACCCTCTGTTGGATGCTCTTCCTCCTGTTGAGTGCAAGAATCCTTCTCCTCAATTCCATTCTTTAACAGTTGGTTCTCCTCAATTCCCTCCTGAGTTACGGTGTCTGTGGTGATTTCTCCCAGAATGCTTCAGTCACTTTTCACCAGCACCCTCTGTTGGATGCTCTTCCTCCTGTTGAGTGCAAGGTTACTTCTCCTTGATTCCCTCCTGAGTCACGGTGGCTGTGGTGACTTCTCCCAGAATGCTTCAGTCACTTTTCACCAGCACCCTCTGTTGGATGCTCTTCCTCCTGTTGGGTGCAAGATTCCCTCTCCTCAGTTCCTTCCTGTTTCATGGTGGCTGCGGTGACTTTTCCCAGAATACTTCAGTCACTTCTCACCAGCGCCCTCTCTTGGATCAGAAACAGAAAATGGAGTGAATTTTTTAATGAAGATGAATTAAAAAGATATACATTCAAAATAATTAAAATAAAACCAGACTAATGACTTTGTTTTTTGCTAAATCTGGTCATAATTTTCACAATTTTAAGAGAGCCTTTCAACAATTGGAATTGAAAGTAACTTGCATTTAAAACTTGAATGTTGATAATAGTTTTACGATGGAGATACATCTGGCCGGAGGGATTGGCGGATCAAGGTACATTGTGGTTATGCACATAGCTTACTTGAGTCCAAAATCCCACAGTGTTTTAAACCAATGTCATGCTGGCCCCTGAGTGGAAATATGGAGGAAACTCCAGGCCATAGTCACTTACTGGACCTATGCTTGAGATATTAACTGAAGAAGTGTTCACTGGAAGGAAAAGGACAGTGCTAAGTCATTGCATTCTGGAGCTAGGACTGGCAAAATACATGTAAACTGTTCTGTGAATCTACAAAGCACGTGACTGTACTTGTTCAAATTTTTCTTGAAAGAATGATCGGTAGTTGCTTAAGGGAGTTCCTGCACAACTCTGACAAGCTTACCGATAATGGTTCTTTGACAAGGAATAAAAAGACATTTTATTTGAAGGCTGCTTCAGAGCATTTCTACTCAATCAACTAGATTATATAATGATTGCTGTGACATTTAGGCTGAGAACCAGAGAGGCTGACGGTTGCCAATTCCCAACAAAAGTCATTTTTATAAGATTTTACTCGGTTTCTTGTCATGTTGCTCATGATCAGTCTGAAGGTATGCTGCTTTATAATGGCAGGAACAGTATATTAGTAAATGCCCAATATACTAATCTGCTGCTCAGCAAGAGCTGTCGGTCACACATGTCTAACTGCTGCAAACATCTTAAGTCAGTGATAGATTATTTCCTCTTAGATATGTCCTGCGGTTTCCTTTGTAAATTGGTTGGTAGTTGGAAATCTCTAGTTACTCTTCAAGATCAGAAAAAAACAATAGGCAATGATTGGCTTTCATTCTCATTTAATAAAGACTGTTTTGTATCCATTGCAAAATATAACGGCTCAAATCTTCCAGCCTCTGGATCATCGGAAACCAAATAGACCACTCAAGGTGTGCGTCAGGAGTTGGCGGAAGTGCTGACATGCTGACCTCCATGGTAATTACCTGGGAAGTTTCAGCTCCTGATGTTCAATTCCCCTGCTCCCTGGGACCCTCCATGAATGTCTTTGACTCTAAGTTAGAATCAGAGACTTTGGACAGTTCCGATTTACCTGATTAGTTACCCAGGAAATGTTAGACTGAAAAAAATTCGGTCCAATTCCTGGGTAATTACAGAACCTATCCCCTCAATCAGTCACACTGACCTCCTGACTACTCCCCCTGAACTCCCAACGACACCATCCCAGCCACCCAACTATACCCCCAACCCTCTGATTAGTCCCCAACCCCCTGACTTCGCCCCAGCCAGACCACTGACTACATCCCTGGCTCCCTGACTAACCCACTGACTCTCCCACTACCCCATCCAATCCAACATGACTACCCTTCCTAACCACGCTACCCACCCCGACCACCTGACTATCCTCCACCGCCTGACTATCCCCCAACCCAACCTGACTATCTCTCGAACTAATCCAATTACCATTGAACCACCTAACCACTGATCAACCTGCCACCTCACCCAACTGCTGCCCTATTCATTTGCCACCTCACCTGCCTGCCACATCACCACCTGCCACCATACCCAACTGCCACCCTGCCCACCTGCCACACTACCTAACATTTACCTCACCTACCTGCCACCATTTACACCTGCCACCTCTCCCATCTATCACCCTACCCACCTACCACCTCAATCTACCTGCCATCCGATCCACCTGTCACCCTACCTATCTGCCACCTCACCCACATGCCACCTGATCCACCTGCAAATTCATCCATCTACCACCCTCCCTACCCACCACCTCAAACTACCTGCCACCCTACCCACCTACCACTTCACCCACCTGCCACCCTTACCATGCATTAACATTCATCCATTCATCCCTTCATTAATGTTCACATTGGGCACTTAAACTTACCATACAGCAGGTAGTGCCATAAAAAGGGTACTTGGCCTATCTTCCCTCATCCTCGCCCCCGTACCATGCCTCACCTCCCCACCAACACCACGCCCCCCCACACACAGCCACCACCCCCCCCCACCGCACCCCACCCCCCCCCCCCCCCCCCCCCCCCCCCCCCCCCAACCACCACACCCCTCCTACACCCCCCAACTCTACAGTGCTGCAATGGAGCTATTGGAGTGATGCTTTGCTTGGCATTTCTGGAAAAGCCAGTTTTGGAAGACCCTGTTAGAAATGCGGAGTGGCATTGAGGCAGAAGAAAGTTTGAGTGGAGCAGTAATCCAATGATGAATGCCGCTCCTCAGAAGGGCCTATAGCTTGATCTGTAAAATCTAAAGTGTGACGGATTCAAAACATGTATATATAAGTAGGTCTTGTGTTGATCATTGTAAGTTAGAGGATAGACTATTTAGTACCATGTATTATTAGTACCATGCATTAAGTCCACTAGTATTAGTACTTTAATTACAGATTATTATAGGAATCTTATTGACATATATAGAGTTGATTAAAACAAAAACAAAAATACATGGAAAAACTCAGCAGGTCTGACAGCTTCTGCGGAGAGGAACACAGTTAACATTTCGAGTCCGTATGACTCTTCAACAGTTCTGAGTTTTCTGCTGAGTTTTTCCAGGTATTTTTGTTTTTGTTTTGGATTTCCAGCATCCGCAGTTTTTTGCTTTTATCTTAAAGTTGATAATGTCCACATAGAGGTTTTGATAGGGTAGATGCTGGGAGGATGTTTCCAATTGTGGGAGAGACTAGCACCAGTGGACACAGTTTAAAAATGAGAGGTCTACAGTTTAAAATGGAGATGAGGAGATTTTTTTATTCTCTCAAAGGGAGTTATCATTCCCAGAAAGCAGTGGATGCTAGGTCATTGAATTTATTTAAGGCAGAGTTAGTCAGATATTTGATAGGCAGGGGTGTCAAGGGTTATGGGAGGCAAAATGGAGTCGAGACTACAACCAGATCAGCTATGACCTTATTGAACGGCAGATAAGGCGCGAAGGGCTGAATGGCCTACTCCTGCTCCTAAATCCTATGTTCCGATGTACATGTTAAAAATTTATTTGAATGGGATCTGAGCATTATTGGCAAAACTAGCATTAAATGGCCATCCCTGAAAACATTGTGGTGAGCTGCCTTCTTGAACCACTTCAGTCCATCTAGTATAGGAACAACCACAGTGCTAGTTCTAGGATTTAGACCAGTGATGTTGAAGGCCTGGAGATATGGTTCCAAGTCAAGACATTGTTTGGAACTTGCAGGTGATGCTATTCTCATGCCTCTGCTTTCCTTGTCCTTCGAGGTGGTAGAGGTCGTGGGTTTGGAAGGTGCTATCAAAGGAGTCTTGGCATGTTGCTGCAGTGCATTTTAAATATAGTATGTGCTGGAAATTGTAAGGCAATGACTTTGAAGGTTTCTCCAGCTATATAGTTAATGTTTTTTTTTACATTTTATAAAGCCCAAGATAAAGAGGAAAATGGTAGAAAAGATGTTCCAGCTTGATTGGAGATGGCAGGTAGATTGTATGAATAGCATATTGAAGCAGTGGAGAGTCGGCAGGGGAGATGTTTAAGTAGTGGGGCACTAGTTTGGATTTGGGTGTGATGCCATCACAACTTGCATTTATATGATGCATTTAAATTGTAAAATGTATTAAGGAGCATCATGGGATTGTCATTAAACAAATTTGACATGGGGCCACGTAAGGACATATTAGGACAGCTAGGTATTCAGGAATATCTTAAAGGATGTGAGAAAAGTAGAGAGTGGGAAAGGCTTAGGGAAGGAATTCCAGAATTTAGAACCTAGGTTCTTGAGCCCATGGTTGGTAATGATGGAGCAATGAAAATCAGGGATATGCAAGAGACCAGAGTTGGAAGAGAGCAGAGATCTTGATGAGTTGTAGGGTTGGAGGAGGTTATAGAGATAGGATGGGGTGAGAATTTTTAAATCGAGGCTTTCTAGCCCAAGAGCCAATGTAGATCAGCGAACACATTGTATCATTGTATATTGCCCCCAAGCATCTTGACAACAGTTACTCTCGAATGTGATGATATGTTTATATTTTTTTAATATGTTATGTATATATTCTGTGTAGGTAAGGGAAGCTGTCTGTATGTTTCCATGGTTAATCAAAGGAGAGGTTTTTGAAGTCAAATTGTCTGCCGAGTCTAAGGGATAAAAGAGTGACGTTGTTGTCTCTTTGCATTTGTAATGAGGCCTTATGGTGGGTTTCAATTTACAAGTATACAGAATAAATTTGAAATTTCATTTGGGTTAAGTGTTGACATTGATGTGTAGTTATTGTATTTCAAAAGAGGTTCAAAGGTACAAAGGAACATTAACATCTTATGGGAGATTTGTGAGTAAACGAGCAGACATTTTAAATTTTATTGATCCAAAGTAGAGGTAACACAGGAGCATAAAAGGTTCTAATACAAAAATAAAAATACCTGGAAAAACTCAGCAGGTCTGACAGCATCTGCGAAGAGGAGCACAGTTAACGTTTCAAGTCCGTATGACTCTTCAACAGAACTAAGGAAAAATAGAAGAGAGGTGAAATATAAGCTGGTTTAAAGGAGGGTGGGACAAGTAGAGCTGGATAGAGGGCCAGTGATAGGTGGAGATAGCCAAAAGATGTCATAGACAAAAGGATAAAGAGGTTTTGAAGGTGGTGGTATTATCTAAGGAATGTGCTAATTAAGGGTAGAAAGCAGGATGAGCAAGGTGCAGATAGCCCTAGTGTGGGTGGGGTGATGGGAAGGGATCAAAATAGGCTAAAAGGTAGAGGTAAAACAATGGATGGAAATACATTTAAAAATAATGGAAATAGGTGGGAAAAGAAAAATCTATATAAATTATTGGAAAAAAAGGGGGATCGGTAAAGGGGTGGGGTTGGAGGAGAGAGCTCATGATCTTAAATTGTTGAACTCAATATTCAGTCTGGAAGGCTGTAAAGTTCCTAGTCGGAAGATGAGGTGCTCTTCCTCCAGTTTGCGTTGAGTTTCACTGGAACATTGCAGCAGGCCAAGGACAGAAATGCGGGCATGAGACCAGGGTGGAGTGTTGAAATGGCAAGTGACAGGGAGGTCTGGGTAATGCTTGCAGACAGACCGAAGGTGTTCCACAAAGTGGTCACCCAGTCTGCGTTTGGTCTCTCCAATGTAGAGGAAACCCCATTGGGAGCAGCGAGTGCAGTAGAATTAGTTGAGGGAAGTGCAAGTGAAATACTGCTTCACTTGAAAGGAGTGTTTGGGCCTTTGGACATTGAGGAGAGGGGAAGTAAATGGGCAGGTGTTGCACCTTCTGCGGTTGCATGGGAAGGTGCCATGGGAGTGGGTTGAGGTGTAGGGGGTGTTGGAGGAGTGGACCAGGGTGTCCCGGAGGGAATGATCCCTGCAAAATGCTGTGAGGGGGGTGAAGGGAAGATGTGTTTGGTGGTGGCATCATGCTGGAGTTGGCGGAAATGGTGGAGGATGACCCTTTGAATGCAGAGGCTGGTGGGGTGATAAGTGAGGACAAGAGGGACCCTAACATGATTCTGGGAGGGAGAGGAAGGTGTGAGGGCGGATGCGCGGGAGATGGGCCGGACAAGATTGAGGGCCCTGTCAACCACCTTGGGTGGAAAATCTCGGTTAAGGAAGAAGGAAGGCATGTCAGAGAAACTGTTTTTGAAAATGGCATCATCAGAACAGATGTGACAGAGGTGAAGGAACTGAGAGAATGGGATGGAGTCCTTACAGGAAGTGGGGTGTGAGGAGCTGTAGTTGAGGTAGCTGTGGGAGTCGGTAGGCTTGTAATGGATATTGGTGGACAGTCTATCACCAGAAATTGAGACAGAGAGGTCAAGGAAGGGAAGGGAAATGTCAGAGATGGACCATATGAAAATGATGGAGGGTGGAAATTGGATGCAAAATTAATAAATTTTTCCAGGTCCAGGCGAGAGCATGAAGCAGCACCGAAACAATCATCGATGTACCGGAGAAAGAGTTGTGGGAAGAGCTGGAGTAGGACTGGAACAAGGAATGTTCCACATACCCCATAAAGAGACAGGTATAACTGGGGCCAATGCGGGTACCCATAGCCACACATTTTATTTGGAAGAAGTGAGAGGAGTTTAAGGCGAAATTGTTCAGTGAGAGAACAAGATCAGCCAGACGGAGGAGAGTAGTGGTGGATGGGGATTATTCAGGCCTCTGTTCGAGGAAGAAGTGGAGAGCCATCAGACCATCCCAGTGGGGGATGGAGGTGTAGAGGGATTGGATGTCCATGGTGAATAGGAGGTGGTTGGGGCCAGGGAACTAGAAACTGTTGATATGATGTAGGGTGTCAGAGGAATCACGGATGTAGGTGGGAAGGGACTGGGGAACCTAAGTTTAAAGGAATTTTTGAAGACAATGGAGAATGAAGATGAAAGAGGAAAAAAGTATTTACGAGAACAGGTTTTCAGCTGGAGTGAGTTATTGTGGGGAATGTCTCACTGAAGGCTTGCTCCTTTGTTTTTGGCTGTGAAAGATTTTTAACTGAACAAAGCAACTCAGTCTTAGGCCAGGAGAATATTTATCCGGTGAAACAGTTTGTTTTGAATCTGCATTTGGAAAACCACATTAGCATGTTTTGGTTCTGGGATGTCATGGATTGTACTCCTGGTTGCAGTCAAGGGTAATTTCTTGATTTGGGTAATATTTCCTGAATTTTACAGATCTATAAGGATCTATAAGGAACGTTGCCAAACAAATTGTCTCATTGTGTACCTTTGGTAAAACATTTTTGGGCGTTATTTTGTAAGATCCTTTCTAACTGTGTATCTTTTATCTTGTATGTTTAAGTTTTATCTTTTCTTTTAATAAATATATTTTAGTTCTTCGAACATTAAAAGTTATCACTGAAGTTTTATGCTTTTGAGTCCAGTAGGTAAAAATCCTCGTTTCTACATTATAGAAAAAATACAGATTATGATCAGCTGAGGCAGATTTCAATCTGAGATCTGGCTAGCTCAGCATTACCATCAGCTGTGGTTGTAACACATAAAAAGCAGCTGCTTGACTGAGATGCCAGAGGCACTAGGGAGCAGTACTTTAGTGTAGATATGAGCCCAGAGAAAAGGAGGAGAGAAAATTGTCATATGATGTTACTTTTCAGGAAGCGGATTATATGCATACAAACACCAAAAGCTCTTGGAAACAATTTCAGCTGTGCTTCAATTGGTAGCACTCTTACTTCTGATTTGGAGTGTTTTGGTTTCGAGCCTCAACCCAAAGACATTAGCATAAAAATCTCGGCCGAAGCTACAGTACAGTACTGAGGGAGTGCTCACTATTATAAGTGCTGCCTTTCGATGAGACTTTTTAAAAATTCATTCACGGGATGTGGGCTTCAGCAGCATTTATTGCCCATCCGTAGTTGCCCTTGAGAAGGTGGTGGTGAGCTGCCTTCTTGAACCACTGCAGTCAATATGGTGTAGGTACACCCACAGTGCTGTTTGGAAGGGGGTTCCACGATTTTGACCCAGCGACAGTGAAGGAACAGTGGTATATTTCCAAGACAGGGTGGTGAGTGACTTGGAGGGGAACTTCTAGGTGATGGTGTTCCCATCTGTCTGCTGCCCTTGTCCTTCTAGATGGTAGTGGTTGTGGGTTTGGAAGGTGCTGTCGAAGGAGCCATGGCGAATTCCTGCAGGAATGAGACACTAATGAGGCTCTGTCTGCCCTCCCAGGTGAACATAAAAGATCCCATGGCACTATTTGAAGAAAAGTGGAGTTGCCATTCATTTACTGGCTTATATTTATCCCTCATTCAACATAATTAAAAACAGATTATCTGGTCACAATAAATTTATGTTTGTAGGAGTTTCCTTTGTTCACATTGGCTGCCGTGTTTTCTATATTACAACATTGCCTATACTTTGAAAGTGTTTAATTGGTTTTAAAACACTTTGGAATATCCTCAGGTCATGAGAGGTACAATGTAAATGCATATCATTTTTATCAACTTAATATTTTTAATGTACTTTTTAGAAATTTGAGATCCATAATGAACTTTCACTAATGGGTTTAGATTGACTTTGCGTAAAGATATGACTATATTCATTGTTAATAATGGATGCATTAATATTTAACGCAGTAATATTAATTTTAATTAATTATTCAGTTTTGAAATGTATGCTTCAAATCTAATGTAAAAAATAGAAATGATTGGCTTGTTTCCTGTCAGGAAGCAGTTCAATGCTTTTCAGAGGAAGTCATGTATTGTTGAATTTGGTCAAAGTTAATGTTGAAATCATGTGAACTCAGGACTTTTGGCTCTAAGTGTAACATAGAAATAATAATGAAGATAATACAAATAGAACTGATTTATCCAAAACGTGGTATGAGAAAGGCAACATAGAACCAGAACAAATCCTCCACAAGAGGTTGTCTATGCTTTTCCATGAACTGGCCAATAAATATCTGGCTCAATTCTATTGCTCCCAATTTTGTTATCTTCAGATCCCCGGTGTATTCCATAGACTTGCATCCTTGATAGTTATACATTCAAACCGAGAAACCCCGCATGGATATGTTTCCACTTACTGAGCCAAACTCATCTATATAATGCAGATGTAAGTGAATGTTTTTTGACTGATAGATATGTATAGTTGATGGAAGGTGAAACATTTGTGTCCACATTTGTACTGAGCTCCCAAACACTTTGTTGGCATGAGTAATAGCTGAAAATGTTGCCAACAGTTTGTTTGCATTTCTGAAGAAATGGACAAAACTAATAACCACTTACAGCAGTCTACCCATCAACCCCTGCTTTTTGGTGGACAGTCCCAATTGGCCAATATTAGGCAAAGAAGCTAATGATGCTTGATGTGAACTTGTGGCAATTAAATCGAAAGTTATTGTGACTCGAATGTGTAGATTTTATGAACCTGTGCTCACAGCACTGATATGTTCTCCTTCAATATAAACACACCAAACATACGTAAAGATTAGTGAAAGAATAATGTGTGTTACATATTTAAAAATAAGACTATATACAGATATAATGTTCACTAGGAGCCAAGTACAGTATCCCTGACTTCTATCACTGCTGCCTAGGAGTAATTGTGCCGATGTCGTATTGATTGAAAGTAGTTTAAGATATGCTCCTTTAAAGGTGCATGCACATTATATCAGAACATACAGTAATGTGGTGGTTATGTCACTGAACAAAGAACAAAGAAAAGTACAGCACAGGAACAGGCCTTTCGACCCTCCAAGCCAGTGCCGATCATATTGCCCGTCAACTAAAACATTTTGCACTTCCGGGGTCCGTATCCCTCTATTCCCATCCTATTCATGTATTTGTCAAGCTGCCTCTTACACTATCGTACCTGCTTCCACCACCTCCTCTGGCAGCGAATTCCAGACACTCACTACCCTCTGTGTAAAAAACTTGCCCCACACATCTCCTCTATAATTTTCTCCTCTTACCTTAAATCTATGTCCCCTAGTAATTGACTCTTCCACCCTGGGAAAAAGCTTCTGACTATCTACTCTGTCCATGCCACTCATAATTTTGTAAACTTCTATCAAGTCGCCCCTCAATCTCCGTCGGTCTAGTGAGAACAATCTGAGTTTCTCCAATCTCTCCTCATAGCTAATAACCTCCAGACCAGGCAGCATCCTGGTAAACTTCCTCTGCACCCTCTCCAACGCCTCCATATCCTTCTGGTAATGTGGTGACCAGAATTCCACGCAATATTCCAAATGTGGCCTAACCAAGGTTCTATACAGCTGCAGCATAACTTCCCAGCTTTTATACTCAATAGCCCTGCCAATGAAGGCAAGCGTGCCATATGCCTTCTGGACTACCTTATCCACCTGCGTTGCCGCTTTCAGTGACCTGTGGACCTGTACACCCAGATCCCTCTGCCCGTCAATGCACTTAAGGGTTCTGCTATTTACTGTATAATTTCTGACTGTATTAGACCGTCCAAAATGCATTACCTCGCATTTGTCCAGATTAAACTTCACCTGCCATTTCTCCTCCCAAGTCTCCAACCGATCTATATCCCGTTGTATCCTTTGACAATCCTCTTCACTATCTGCAACTCCTCCAACCTTAGTGCTGTCAGCAAATTTACTAATTAACCCAGTTACATTTTCCTCCTAATCATTTATGTATAATACAAACAGCAAAGGTCCCAGCACTGATCCCTGCTGAACTCCACTAATCATAGCTCTCCATTCAGAAAAACACCCTTCCACTACTACCCTCTGTCTTCTATGGCCAAGCCAATTCTGTATCCATCTTGCCAGCTCACCTCTGATCCTGTGCAACTTTACCTCCTGTCTGCCTTGTCAAAGGCCTTACTGAAATCCATGTATATAACATCCAGTGCCCTTCCATCGTCGATCATCTCACTTCCTCGAAAAACACGATCAAGTTAGTGAGACACAACCTCCCCATCACAAAACCATGCTGCTTCTCACTAATATGCCCATTTATTTCCAAATGGTAGGAACTCCTGCCACAAAGAATCTTCTCCAATAATTTCCCTACCACTGACGTAACGGTCACCGGCCTGTAATTTCCTGGATTATCCCTGCTACCCTTCTTAAACAATGGAACAACATTGACCATTCTCCAGTCCTCTGGGACCCCATCCGTAGCCAGTGAGGATACAAAGATTTCTGTCAAGGCCCCATCAATCTCTTCCCCTGCCTCCCTCAGTACTCTGGGGTAGATCCCATCTGGCCCTGGGGACTTAACCACCTTAATATTCTTCAAGGTGCCTAACACCTCCTCTTTTTTGATCTCAACATGATCCAAACTATCTACGCACTCTTCCATAGACAAATCGACGGCTAAGTCCTTCTCTTTGGTTAATACTGATGAGAAGTATTCATTTCGTATCTCTCCCATTTCATCTGGCTCCACACATAGATTCCCACCTTTGTCCCTCGGTGGGCCTACTGTTTCCCTGGTAACCCTCTTGCTTTTTACATATGTATAAAAGGCCTTGGGATTTTCCTTAATCCTGGTTGCCAGTGACTTTTCATGACCCTTTTTAGCCCTCCTGACTCCTTGCTTAAGTTTCTTCCTACTTTCTTTGTATTCTCCACGGGCTTCAACTGTTCCCAGCTTTCTAGCCCTTACGGATGCTTCCCTTTTCTTTTTGACTAATCTCACAATATCTTTTGTTATCCAAGGTTCCTGAAACTTGCCATGCTTATCCTTCATCCTTGCAGGAGCATGCTGGTCCTGAATTCTTATCAACTGATGTTTTAAAGCCCCACACATGTCAGTTGTTGATTTGCCCTCAAACATCCGCCTCCAGTCTAGATTCCTTAGTTCCTGCCTACTATTGTTAAAATTAGCCTTCCTCCAATTAAGCACCTTAACCTGAGGACTCCTGTTATCCTTATCCACCAGTACCTTGAAATTTACTAAATTATGGTCACTTTTCCCGAAATGCTCTCCTATTGCACTTCGACCACCTGGCCAGATTCATTCCCTAATACCAGGTCCAGTATTGCCCCTTCCCTAGTTGGACTATCTACATATTGTCTCAGGAAGCCCTCCTCGATGCACCTTACAAATTCTGCACCATCCAAACCCCTAGCACTAAGTGATTTGCCAGTCAATATAGGGAAAGTTAAAATCACCCACCACAACAAACCTATTGCTTTTACATCTTTCAAAAATCTGCCTACATAACTGTTCCTCAATCTTCCTCCGGCAATTGGAGGGCCTATAGTAAGCCCCCAACATTGTGACTGCACCCATCCTATTCCAGAGCTCTACCCATATTGCCTCGCTGCATGAGCCCACCGAGGTGTGCTCCTGTCATACAGCTGTGATATTCCCCTTAACCAGCAGTGCAACTTCCCCACCTCTTCTACATCCCTCTCCATCCTGCCTGAAACATCTAAATCCTGAAACGTTTATCTAGCAATCCTGTCCATCCTTCAACCAAGTCTCTGTAATAGCAATAACATCATAGTCCCAAGTACTAATCCAAGCTCTAAGCTCATCTGCCTTGCCTGTTAAACTTCTCACATTGAAACAAATGCATTTCAGAGCCCCAGTCCCACTGTGTTCAGTAATTTCTCCCTGCCTGCCCTTCCTCTTAGTCCTACTGACCATATTCACTGGTTCCCAGTCATTTATTTCACCTGCTGACCTATGGCTCTGGTTCCCACCTCCCTGCCATACTAGTTTAAACCCTCCCGAATGACACTAGCAAATCTTGCACCCAGGATATTGGTGCCCCTCCAGTTTAGATGCAACCCGTCCTTGTTGTACACGTCCCACCTGCCCGGGAAGAGATCCCACTGATCCAGATATGGGAAGCCCTCCCTCCTACACCACCTGTTCAGCCACATGTTCAGCTACACTATCTTCCTATTTCTAGCCTCACTGGCACGTGGCACAGGAGTAATTCTGAGATTACAACCCTAGAGCTCCTGTATTTTAACTTTCTGCCTAATTTCCACTACAGGACCTTGTCACTCTTCCTGCCTATGTTGTTAGTACCAATGTGTATCACGACCTCTGGCTGTTCTCCCTCCCCCTTCAGAATGTCCCATACCCGATCAGAGACATCCTGGACCCTGGCACCAGGAGGTAACATACCATTCTGGTGTCTCTTTCATGACCACAGAAGCACCTATCTGAGCCCCTGACTATAGAGTCCCCTATGACAATTGCTCTTCTGTGCTTTGACCGCGCCTGCTGAACAACAGAGACAGCCGTGGTGCCACTGCTCTGGCTACAGCTGTTGTTTTCCCCTGATGGGCCATCCACCCCAACAGTATCAAAACAGTATCAAACAGGTATACCTGTTAGAGAGGGGGACAGCCACAGGGGATTTCTGCACTGACTGGCTGCCCCTTCTAGCGGTCTGTACCTGGGGTGTGACCATGTCTCCAAAACTCCTGTCAATGACACTTTCCGCCACCTGAATGCTCCTAAGTGCATCCAACTGCTGCTCCAACCGATCCATGTGGTCTGTGAGGAGCTGCAATTGGGTACACTTCCTGCAGATGTAGTTGTCCGGGACACTTGAAGCATCACAGATTTCCCACAGCCCACAGGTGAAGCACTTCACCTCAGCAACTGTCATTTCTAGAACTATTTAATAAATTAATTTAAATCTAATAACTGCTTATTGATTCCTTATTAACTATACGTCCCCTTGGGCTAAATTTCTACTATAAATGCTAAATTCTAAGAACAGTAATCCCTTGATTCTGGTATGCTCTACTTAATAATTAAGTGATTAATTTTTTTGGTTTAATTAGCTTAACAATGTTTTAGTTTCAAATTCGGTGTAGATTCTCTACCAGCCAATCAGGTCACAGATTTACCGTGACGCCACTTTTAATTTTTTTTTAAGACCTGAAGTCTGCGAATCCCCGAGGTAAGGTTTTTATCCTCACCTCTCTGGAACTCCACCCTCCAACTCTGCTCCCTGGAACTAGGCCATGAATCCCCGAGATAAGGTTTTTACACTCACCTCTCTGGAACTCTGCCCTCCGACTCTGGTCCCTGGAACTAGGCCGCAAATCCCTGAGGTAAGGTTTTTATACTCAACTCTCTGGAACTCCGCCCTCCGACTCTGGTCCCTGGAACTAGGCCGCGAATCCCCGAGGTAAGGTTTTTATACTCACCTCTCTGGAACTCCACCCTCCAACTCTGCTCCCTGGAACTAGGCCGCGAATCCCCGAGATAAGGTTTTTATACTCACCTCCCTGGAACTCCACCCTGCGACTCTCCTCCCTGGAACTCACTGGATGAGTAATCTGGAGGCCTAGACTGATATTCCAGAGAACTTGCATTCAAATCTGAACATCTGAATTTTTAAAGAATCTGGAACCAAAAAGCTGGTATCAATACAATTGACTATGACTCTGTCAGATTGTCGTAAATTCCCTATTGCTTCATTAGGGAAGTACTTCTGCAGCCCTTACCTTTTCTGATTTACATGTGATTCTATCCCTACCCCATTGTGGTCTGGTGAATATCTAGTTCATGGTTCATGTTGATATTTTAGAGGTAATGTTTAGTTCAAGGAAGATTAAAGTTTAATGGGATAAATACAACAAATGCAGATTGGAGTCTATTATCCTTAAAATGTTGTGGCTATGTTGACTTAATGGTTTAACAGAAGGAAAATTAAGAGCCTTAAAACAGCAGGTAGGCTTACTAAGCTGGAGAGCTGGAGATGTGGTGTATACACTGCTTGCAAAAGAAGTGCAATTCAGAAAGATGTTTTGTTTTGGGAGTTAGAGCTAAATCAGTTTAAAAGCATTCATGAACCCTGAAAGGCTACGTCATCTGGTTTCAATTTACCTGAGTGTTCTACAGCAGGGGAAAAGGCTGGACACCAAATGCGTGTTGCTGTTGGTAGGATCCAGGCAGTTTGGGCTCAGAGGAGGCCTGGATGCCACTCAGTGCAGTTGAGAGTTGCAGTTTGGACCTTGGGTGGTTTGCAGCTCACAGAGAAGTCCTAAGAGCTGTTAGCAAGCTCCAGGCTGTTAAATCCAATATCGGTATATTGAGGAAAGAAGGAATGTGAAGCTGGTCTGTACCTTAAGACTGATTTTAATCCAAACTTGCAGAGTAAAGTCACAGAGTCCCCCAATTCCCCCCAAGAATCCACTCTGAATACCTTTATATACTCTTGTATTGAAGTCTTAACAGTTCCCTGGTTGGGGACAACCACTCTTAATTATCAGCTTAGAGCATGAATTCTATTGCAGCACAATTTCAACATTAACACAGACAGAGAAGTTCTGAGTAGCTGGGAAAGAGGGGGGAAATCACCGGTTCTGAGCAGTTAGGGCTCAGAGAAGCCCCGGGAGACATTTATAACTTGGTGTGGCTGGAAGACTAGAGTTCAGAGAAACCCAGGGGCAATATCAACTTAGTGAAGCTAGCAGCCTGCAAAATAGTTGGAAGTGTGCCAGTAATTAGAGGTGGACTGTAGACTTGTGAATCCCATGGAATACAGTCTCATGTGATGTGAACAGTCATTGAGGCAACACAAGTCAGAGGCTTTCAAGAGAGTTCAGAGACTAAATCTTAGAAATTGAAGAGTTGAAATCCCTCATGAGGGAGACAGAATCTTAATGAGAGATTGCACCTCATAGCAGTCACTGTGACTTTTAGGTCTGTTGCTGGGAAATCCATGGGATCTGTCTTGATCCCATCTGCCATTTAATGTACTGTGTGGTGTGTTTGCCCACAATTTACCTGTTAATTCATATTTACCTCATGTTAACTCTGAATGTTAGGCTACAAAATGGATATTGTAAATTGGTTCACTTTTCTCACTTTGTGTTGTAAAGTTTATTTTGTTTGTTTAAAACTATGGAATCTTGTAGTTTCAGTCCCCTAGTGGGTAACTAGGATTTATAAATTTGTCTACTTCAAACAAAAATTTACTATTCCCTAACTGGATTGTAACATAAATTGGGAGCTCGTCCAGGATTTCAAACTCACAGACAAATATGGGAGCTGGGACATGTGGAGGTTAAGGCTGGTAAGATTCTCACAGTGAATTTTGCTATATGTTGAAAAGCAAAATGGCTTTGTCAGTTGCTAAGACTTTTCTGGAGATGGAAGATTTATCCCTGAGTGATTTGCAAGAATTAACCAAAGTTGGGTTTATCACATTAGCAGAAAAGTTGAAACTAGAGTTAAAAGTAGGGGCTAAGAAAGCAGACATATTTGAGGTAAAAGAAGAAAACCGTGACATAGGTATAATGCAGCTTGAGTTAGCTAGAATTCAGTTACAGGTGAAGCAGTTTAAGATTGAAAGAGGGAACGAAAAGTAAAAACTTGAAATTGAGAAAGAGAACTGTGGAAGCTAAGTTCATCAGAGAGTGAAGTTAGAAAGGGAAGAAAGAGATAAGGTAAGAGACAGAGTGCTTTAGGAGGCAAAGAAATCAGACAGTATGGCTAAAGGAAATCTTAGGTTATTGGGTGAAAGGGTGTCTAGTAGTTAGGATGAAGAGCCGAGTCCCACTCCAAGCTTTGATACAACAAAGAATCTTTGTTTACTGCCTAAATTCACTGATGACGGAGTTGAGAGATATTTTATTTCATTTGAAAAGGTGGCTATAAAGCTAAAATGACCAAAGGACACATGGACTTTCATTTTGCGGAATGTTTGGTTTGGGATAGCTATGGATGTATATTTTAGCGTTTTGGCAGAACAATCCTCAGATTAGGAGACCATTAAAACTGTCATACTTAATGCTTAGCAGCTTGTTCTTGAAGCATATCAGTTGAAATTTTGGACTTTAAATAAAAGACCAGATGAAATGTTCCTAGAATTTGCTAAGGAGAAGTTGGTGGTAGTTTTTTGGGCATTGAAACTTGAACAGAATTCTGACAACATGAGAGAGCTAAAGATAATGAAAGAATTTCGAAATAGCATCCAAATAGCTATCAGACCTGGAAGACTGCAAGATTTCTAATGTAAGGGAAGTGGCGGTTCTGGGAAATGGGTATGATATATTACTTAAGCAACTTGGAGGCAGTAGATATCCATTTGCAAACCCGCAGGGAAGCTGGAGGAATAGAAAAGAGTCTAGTTTTAGGGATAATGCAGAAAATGTTCCAGTCAATGAAAATGATAGTATGGAGGTTATAAGTGATGTAAAGAAATCAGTATGCTTTAATACAGGACATTAAAAGCAAATTGTTGGAAGTGGAATGATAAACCAATGGCAGTAATGGGGGCATTTAGGGAGTCTCCAGGAAAGGTTGTACCAGAAAAGGAAATGGATGTTCAGTCAATGGCACTGCTGCAAGTGACACAAATTTCCACAGGGTAAGCTGTACCAGAAAGTGAAGGTTGTAAGAAACCCATATACCTTGGGAATAGATAGGGATGCAAAGGATTTTAACGGATTTATATTTGAAGGGGAAGTCACTATGTTTTTATCCAAAGAAGAGCCTAGAAAGATTGTTATCCTAAGAGATACTGGTTTGGCTAAAGTTTATTGTTAGAAAACAATTTGGACCTTTCTTCAGAAAGTTTGCTGAATCAGAATGTATTAACATTCTGACACGTCGGTGTGTTTTCCCGCCAATGTGGGTGGACGATCCAGCAGGAGGGGATGAGTCCAATGGGCGGAATCATCCCAGATATATACTAAGTGTGGTAGCGGGTGGGAAAAATTATGTTTAACCTATCGGCCACAATGGCAGCTTTTCATGCTGTATCATCACAAACCCACCGCATTAATTATGCATTCACGGATACATGCCATTTCAATGGCGGGCAGACTCCAATTCACCTGATGCTCTGTCACCTCGTCACTTCATGATGCCAGGAACCACATTTAAAATGTAGCTGCGCTCAGAGCTTCCAGCCCAGGACGGCAGCCATGAAGATATGGCCTCAAAAAGGAGGAAGACTGCAGCCCTCGAGTGCCTTTTGGATGCCATGGAGGCCTGCTGTGTGTCCTCTACCCCTGCTCTGGCTGCATGATGGGCAGCTACATTACCATTCTGGCTTAGTCAGTACCAATGCTACAGAAGAGGTTGGCCATCCAATGCAGGTAGAGGATGAATGATCCCGTCTGTGCAGCCAGGGTATGACAACCATCTCATCACTTTAAACTCACACACTCAGGCCCATCACACATTCACTGGCATCTCACTCACTGCCAGCTCAAGGGATGTCACCACCCATTCTCATACACATGCTCTCACATGTCCAACTGGCCTCACCTCCTCTGGAGACTGCCTCCTCAGCCCTCACCACCCTGAGGCCACTTGCACAAATCAACATGTGCCCCCACACACCCTGGGATACCCTTCTTCCCCAGTACAGCTCTCATCCTGCAGCCTCTTCACTGGCCAGAGGCCACTTATCCTCCTTCCTCAAGCAAAACCTTGCCCTGCAGCCGTTGAAAAGCCATTTGGCTGATCTGGTATGTAGAGACCTGCCTTTGACCCTTCCTAAAAGTGATGATGTGCTGTTGGTGAAGCCTAGCACCGATGACTGCGAGTGCTGATCAAAGCAAAGTAGGCAAACAAACCTTGAAGTCTCGAGCAAATTGCAGCCTGCCAAGTTCACGCCTTTTATATGCTATTGTGAAACGCGTCAGTGTGTTTTCCCGCCAATGTGAGTGAACGATCCAGCAGGAGGGGATGAGTCCGATGGGCTGGTCTTATAATGATATGCAGATATATTACAATGAGGTTCCCGATGCCCAATGGCAGGAAATGCAACCCGTCATCAGTGGGATGGGCGGATGATTGCAAACTGATTTCACAACGTCGTGAAAATGATTTTTGGTCTTCTCGCCATATTGTCCACTCATGCCATCGAACACGCGCAACACCAGCGGGCACAGAAAATCCTGGCCATAGTATTGATGGGAAGAGATTATTTTATATTAATTCATGGGATGTGGGTGTCGCTGGCTAGGCCAGCATTTATTGTCCATCCCTAATTGCCCTTGAGAAGGTGAACCACTGCAGTCCATGTACACCCACAGTTCTGTTAGGGGGGTAGTTTCAGGATTTTAACCTAGCAGCAGTGAAGGAACAGCAATATATTTCCAAGTCAGGATGGTGAATGGCTTGGAGGGGAACTTCCAGGTGGTGATGCTCCCATGCAGCTACTGCCTTTGTCTTTCTAGATGGTGTCGGTCTGTGCAATAGTTACCCAGAAGTTAGAAGAGGTTTTAATTCTTGTAACTTTTTCTGGGTAATTATTGGTGTAACCCAGTTGGAACCATCTAAAGTTTGCAATTTAAATTGCATTTTCAGATGGTTTCCACTGCGGGCAATTGCCCAGGGAAAGTTTACATTTCTGGGCAATTGCCATGTAAACCTTACCTGGGAATTTCTGAATGAGATTCCCCAGCGCATTTTTGAGGCACTCCCCCAGTCAGACGCTGGGGGGCTCTGAAATTACAGCCCACTTTCTTGAGTGGTGGCAGCTACTGCGCAGCTTAATGTACAGATCGGGTGTATTTCTTAACTTGTTTTAGTATTGTATTTGTGTATTGCTGAAAAAAGAGACATGCTATCAAAGATTTTGTCTTGCTCTCATCAGGATAGCTCCCAAGAATGTTCAAGCAGTAACTGGGGAATAACAATTTATTCTGTATAAGAAGAAAGTGTTGATTGGTTGGCAAGTTGCTTCTGATTGATGGAAGCGTTGCCTTGGTAAATGCAGCATGCAACAGTTAACTGCCCAGCTTTTTCCAAATTCAAAATGAGCAGGTCAACTCTGAATTTTTTTATTATTCATTCATGGGATTTGGGCTTCGCTGGCTGGCCAGCATTTATTGCCCATCCGTGGTTGCCCTTGAGAAGGTGGTGGCAAACTGCCTTCTTGAACCACTGCAGTCTATGTGGTGTGGGTACACCCACAGTGCTGTTGGGAAGCGGGTTCCATGATTTTGACCCAGTGACAGTGAAGGAACGGCGATATATTTCCAAGTCAGGATGGTGAGTGACTTGGAGGGAAACTTCCAGGTGGTAGTGTTCCTATCTATCTACTGCCCTTGTCCTTCTAGGTGGTAGTGTTCATGGGTTTGGAAGGTGCTGTCTAGGCAGCCTTGGTGAATTCCTGCAGCGCATTTTGTAGATGGCACAAACTGCTGTTACTGTGCATCGGTGGTGGAGGGTGGTGGTGGTGAATGTTTGTGGATGTGGTGCCAATCAAGCGGACTGCTTTGTCCTGGATGGTGTATAGCTTCTTCAGTGTTGTGGGAGCTGCACTTATCCAGGAAAGTGGGGAGTAATCCTTCACACTCCTGACTTGCGCCTTGTTGATGGTGGATAGGCTTTGGGAGTCAGAAGGTGAGTTACTTGTCGCAAGATTCCTAGCCTCTGACCTGCTCTTGAAGTCACAGTTTTTATATGACTAGCTCTGTTCAGTTTCTGGTCAATGGTAACCCCCAGGATGTTGATAGTGGGTGACTGAGTGATGGTAATGCCATTGAACATCAAAGGGCAATAGTTGGATTCTCTCTTGTTGGAGATGGTCATTGCCTGACTTGTGTGGCGTGAATATTACTTGCCACTGGTCAGCCCGAGCCTGGATATTGTCCAGGTCTTGCTGCATTTGGACATGGACTGCTTCAGTATCTGAGGAGTCGCAGATCGTGCTGAACATTGTGCAATCACCAGCAAACATTCCCCACTTCTGACCTTATGGTGGAAAGATGGTCATTGATGAAGCAGTTAAAGATGGTTGGGCCAAGGACATTACTCTGAGGAATTCCTGCAGTGATGCCTTGGAGCTGAGATGGCTGACCTCCAACAACGACAACCATCTTCCTTTGTGCTGGGTATGATTCCAACAAAGGCCTGTGTGTGAATATATGTAGCTTCTAGCATGCATAAGTGAGCCACACTGCGAGCCCCACTGGCAATCTTAAATTGGTTTTCAGTGTAATTCTTCACACAGTCAGGATTGTTTGGTAGTATATCTCTTTTCTCAGCAGTACTCAAGTTCTGTACTTACAAACAATTATTGTATTCATACAAAGATACTCAACCATAATGTAAATTATACATCACATTTATGACACTTGACCAAAAATGTGCCATTCAAGTTGCAGAAGCTGTAGGAAGGTAACGAGGTTTGAGGGCTAATTTGAACAAATTCATTGGAACCTATGAAATGATAGGCAGTGCAGGCAACATATAGTCTCTTAACTGCACCTTAGTGAGCAAATTGTATCTCACTTTAGAGGCATGCCAGTTCCTAGAATTAAGTGCTGCATGAACACCACATCCCAAATAGGTCCCAAAACTTCCTTCCTTCCTTCATTTTCTTCAGCTCTTGCTCCTCCAATATATGCTGCACGCTGGCACTTGTTGCTGCACCTTATGCTGCAATGAGTAATGGCCCAGCTCACTATCTGCTGCTCTGTCCTCCACTTGACTTTTGCAGCTAGCTTCTGCAGTTTGAATGTGATGCACAGTTCACATTGTAGCTGAGTAACTTTGTGCAAATACAAATAATAACTATTCAACAAATCAAAAAATACAGTTTAAAAATATCGCAGTAGGGATACAACACAAGCTGCACTTTTATAGTTTCATTAATGTAGAAGAGCATCCCAAAATACTTCAGAGAAGAGAAATTGAAAAAAAAACACAGGCCTTGAGTCATAGGAGGGATGACCACACGCTTGGTCAAAAAGTTGGGGAGAAGACAGTGAGGGTTCACATGAGGATGGATATAGGACCCCTTGGATTTTGGCAAATGACAGTTGTAGGGGGAGTGGGGGGGGTGGTGGTCAGAGGGCAATGCAGATCAGCAGAAGCAGGGTTAATGGGTGAATGTGAATTGATAAATTGGTGAATTGGCTGTGTCAGAAGGTTGTGGACTGAAGTTTAAATTCAAAAAGGGCAAGTCAACTCTGATTGGTTGAGGCATTGCTATGGGAAATGCATGAGGGAACAGTTGTTCCCCGGTGCTTTTGTTTAATTAACAAAGGCGCAATGTCTGGACATTTTTTTTCTGTTTGCAGAGGACAGGGCCCTGCATATGAATATGTATAGCTTCTAGCAGGCATAAATGAGCCACATTGCGATGATCCTGCAGGATAAAGGCTACACAATCAGCTCACGCTTGCTGTATATCACGCAAACTCATGAATGTGTCTGAGGCCACCAACTTGGCCCTGAATCATAGGATCATGGAATGTTTACAGACGGAAAGAGGCCATTTGCCTGTCATGCCTGTGCTGGCTCTCTGACGCAGCAACTCACCTACTCCCCTGTCTTTTCACTGTAGCCCTGTAATATTTTCCTTTTCAGATAGTGATCTAATTCCTTTTTGAAAGCCTCGGTCGATCATGCCTCCACTACACTCTCAGACAGTGCATTTCAGATCCTAACCACTTGCTGCATGAGAAAGATTTTCTTCATTTCTCCATTGTTTCTTTTATCAATTACCTTAAATCTATGCCATCTGATTATCAATTCTTTCACCAATAGGAAGATTTTCCCCATATCAACACTGTCCAGATTCCTCATGATTTTGAATACCTCTATCAAATCTCCTATCAACTGTCTCTTCTCTTAAGAGCACAGTCCAAACTTCTCCAATTTATCTACATAATTGAATTTCCTCATTCCAGAGTGCTCAGTCTACCTCAAATTACCTTGGAAGAGTAAGGTGTCTCAAAAAAATTAAGCAATAGGTAAAGCTAGCTGTTTCACACTGCTGCTAAGCAGTAGCAACATAAGTGATATTCGCCACTAAAAGGGTGCTGCTGTCAAGCCAAAAAGACTTTCTGCCTAGCACGCAGACAAGGAATGTGGGATATGTGTTTCAATGCCCTTTGTGCCTCATAGATCTCCCAGTTCTGTAGCTGAGTGGCCGCCTCTTTTTAGCTTCCTCATGTGGCAGGTGGGTCAACCTATCATTGACAAAATGTTGACAGCATGTAAACTGGATCTTTAGTTATGGAAATTGGCTGCCTACCTACTTGGAGCAGGCAGCTTGTCACTTCCGGTCCTGCCATCAGTAAACTGCCCTCATTGTGGGAATGTGTCACGGAGTCAATCCTAGCTGGCTCCCCACGATTTTACCAGAGCCTCCCACCTTCGAGCCTGGCTTCTGGGTGCTGGTAAGATTCAGGTTAATTATTGGACAGGCATGCAAAGAAATCTCAGGGTGCACTGATTATACCTCATCATTTCATTTAAATGTATGATTGGGCTTATCAGAGTCCCAAAGGGTCAGAGGAGCCAAATTGTGGCGACCATTTTTGCGAGCTGAATTTTGGCAATGTGTCTCATTTTATCTGCCAGGTCACCTGAAGACTGCTCGTATATGGAAAACCTAGGCTCGTAATCCAAAATATATTCTGATACTCAAACATAGTGGTCAATTTATTCATACTCGCTTTCATTGCTCGATATCAGCTTTTCTTCAGGTGAGACTGACAGGAGACACCATGTCTGTGAATTATAACTTGCTCGCGTTCTTCTGCAAAATCGCCTTCATCTCCACTCAAAATTTACATTTCACCCAGCTAGTCTGGCTCCTTGTACATGATTTATATTGATTAAACTCTGTAGAGTTAATTCAGTGTTGAGTGGTTTAGCTTCATCCTCCCAGGTGTGTTTTGAGTGGCTCTTCAGCTGAACATTAGTAATAATGTAATAGTAATAAGTTCTTCCTAAAAAGTGCAATCATGAAAACACTCTTAAGACCCATGAGGAGAAAATCCATTCTCTGTGCCCTTAGAATAGCTTTATTTCCCCAGCTCTGTTATTTTTCTACTTGGCAGCGAGTCAACACAACTCCATCTGAGTTAAAAGAACACACCCTACAATTGCCTTGAACCTGAATGAAGGAAAATTATTTATACGACAAACATGCAAATCTTCTGTGATATCTGAGAGAAAGGAAACTGAACATCACTGACATTAGCTGGTGAAAGCAATATCTACCTGAGACTCTCAAGATTTTTTTTCATTCATTCATAGGTTGTGGCTGGCTAGGCCAACGTCTATTGCCCATCCCTAGTTGCCTTTGAGAATGTGGTGGTGAGCTGCCTACTTGAACCACGGCAGCCCATGTAGCGTAGGCACATCCACAGTACTGTTCGGAAGGGATTTTGACCCAGCAACATTGAGGGAACTATGATATATTTCCAAGTCAGGATGTTGTGTGGCTTGGAGGGGCATTTCCAGATGGTGGTGTTCCTATAGATGTTAGCCGTTGTGGGTTTGGAAGGTGCTGTCTAAGGAGCCTTGGTGAGTTCCTGCAGTGCATCTTGTCAATAGTAAACACTGGTACCACTGTGTGTCAGTGGCGGAGGAAGTGAAGCTTTGTGGATGGGGTGCGAATCAAGCAGGCTGCTTTGTTCTGGACAAAGGTGACTAATGGTTTGGCAGTTTTATGCTAGAAATACCATAAATCTGTTAATAAGTACTGTAACTATGGAGTCTTTGTCAAAAAGATTTAGTTTCGACAAGGTCCTTCAGAACGAATATTTCCTTGGTGAGAGCAGGAAATGTTGCATGAATTATTAATATGTTGAGTAAAAAGAAAATTTAGGCTTTTTGCCAGGCAATGCAAAATCTCTACTACAGAATTTTCAATTAGTAGCAGAACAATTAATGTAGCTTTCAGGGAACACTAATGAGATTACAGATATTTTAAAATTTTCATACAATGTGCTTTTATGTATATGCTTATAAATAGGCCTTCAGTTTAGCTTTTGGTTGACCGGAATTAAATTGTTCAGCTGTCTGAGGTGAAATGTATGTTTTGCCTTGAATCTCATACAAAATTGAACTAATGTCAAGTGTTATATATCCAGGTGTAACAAGGCATTTTAATATTTTGACCCCTCTTCTCAATTGTTCTTACTGTTTGGATCAATATGTAATGTTTTATTTTTGCCCACTTTATTTCATGTGGTCATGAAGCTTTTGAAGGTACAGAGAACTGGGTTCATCGTGTACCAATGTATTTTAATCTACTTCCAAAGCCATTTTTTTAAAAATAGATCAATGCATTTCATAGGTTGAAATAAATATGTGCGCTGAAACTAACACCGTGACATTTTTTTCACTGCAGGGCAGAAATGGTTCCGAAAATTCTTCAGAGGTTCCGATCACTGTGTTGCTTTTTTGTTGTTAACTTTTTCCTTGGGTTACTTTGATTATCAGTAGGCTCGGAAGTCTGTTTATTGTGAACTTGAAAGTCTGAAGAGGTTGAGAGTACTGACCTTATAATTAGCTGGATATTTGTCCTTCCAACTTCAGTTGAGGACCAACACAAGACCTTCCTACCAAGACTTTCACCACCTTATAAGAATCAATAGGTATTTTCTCTTACTGAGTGCCACTTAGGTGAGCAAATGTGCTTTGAAGTTTTTAAAGCAGCAATTAAAAAGAATAATCTGAGTTGTTGTTATTAAAACATTTTAGAAAGTGTGCTGATAATGGTCGGCCTTAGAAAAACAACAACTTGCATTTATACCAAATCTTTAACATAGTAAAATGCCCCAAGGCAGTCAACAAGAGCATTATCAATAAAAACTTTGACACATAGATATTTCTCAAGTGAAAAGCGATAAATTCCATAAATTGGAGTTTTAATCAGAAGCTCCAGGCTATTGTTGAGTTCTTCCCCAAAGAGCTGCTTTATGTATTTGAAAAGATAATAATGAATACCAACAAATGAATCTGACATCGTATGCTACTAGTTTTGTAACAAGATGGTTTGAACTGTATCTAATTCCTGGGTAGAGCTGCAAATAACCAAGGCTGATTTAGACCTTTGGTCTGCAGGGAGTCCCACCATCATTAAATTATTCATCCTTGGTACCAGCGAATGCACTAATGTATTTTGTATGTATATGTCAGTATGAATTCGAAGTCCTACAATGCAATCTGAGTAAGGAACATATTGCTTGCAGATTTTGTTTTGGGCTGCTACCACGATATGTGCTGCTGCCATGGTTTGGCTTGGTGCCCTTTACTTGCATGGTCTTCTGTCCTGATGAGGTTTCACTTACTTTAGGAGTGACTTGTAGATAGTCAGCATTTAGTTTTTTTTTCTGAAAACTATTGATTTACATTATTTACACCCAAGACCTTTTGGTAAGTACATTGATCTCTGGACACAGACTGATCTGTATCTTGTCCTCTTGGAGTCTGTTGGCCATCTGAACCCGATGTCACGCATATATCAGCATGAATGTCATTGTGTAATTAATATAACCATTAACCCTTTACAGATTTCAGCCATGTAATGATGCCTAAGGGATTGCACATCCTCTTTAACATCTCTGCTTTTAATCGCTCCAACAGTGGCGGCAGTACCTTCAGCTGCCTAGGCACTAACAGATGGGATCGAAGTAGGATCTACATATAGCGAGACACTGGGCATGAGTGGCCTGCAGCCAGGCCAGGGTCAAAGATGGTACAGGTGCCAGCTTAGCGGAGGGAGAAGTTATGCACAGGTTCTGCTGCAGAGGACTCAGATGAGCACTCTGCTGAGCAGCTTTCAGAACAAGGTTGACGGACATGCACAGCAAAGTGCTTGATGCATTGACAAGCCTGCCAGAATGTCTGCAATCGATGTCTAAGTGCATGGAGGATTCCAGCACCAAGTTGGGACAGGGCTTGGAACTTATCCTTTCCAGCAGTAGCCAGCTCCATTCTTACACATGTGGACTCACCCATCTGTTATCGTGGTTTCATCCTGGGATCTACTAGCTTCTTACTCTAGAAAAGATCTTGCTGGAGGCAAAGGCCTTTTGTTGGAAACACATTTATTTACATATTAACTATTTACAATGGTTAAACAAGACAAAGACATAGCTGGAGCTACTTGCTAAGTTACCTCTCAGTCATCTCCGCTCAGTGAGTGACATCACTGTAACGTAGCATCTTACGAACATGCTCAGTAGCTATTACTACAGTTAACTCTTTACTCTACAACTCATAATGCCAATGTCTCATCTCCCATTGCAACATAAGCAGCAGCCGCCCAATGTTTCAGTGCTGAAGTGAAAGCTCAAACTGCTGTCATCCTGGCTGTGGATTACAGTGTGCAAATGGTGTCACAGCAGCCCAGCAATTTGTCCTCCAGCATCTTACTCGGATTACTGCGGTACCACCCTGTAAGAGTGGTAGTGGCCCCAAGGTGCATAAATTTGCAGCTGTTAGTTGACTGCTGTCAGATATTGGTTATTATCTTTCATGATTTTCTGTGGATGGTCACACCCAAGCTGGACCTTGAGGAAGTAGAATCCCATTCAATGCTGGTATAGGGCAACTCTGGCATTACAAAGCAATGTGTGTACAATCAGTTGCATCCTGCTGGATGATCTTGCTGGAGGCAAAGGCCTTTTGTTGGAAACACTTTTATTTACATATTAACCATTTACAATGGTTAAACAAGACAAAGACATAGCTGGAGCTACTCGCTAAGTCTGAAGTCCTCATAACTCCGTATGGCCACTCCACCTACTTCTCTCTGGCAAGAAAGAGAATATGATGTAGTGAGTTCTCTCTTAATAGAGAGCTTCAGTTACCTCCCTTTTGCAATAAAGAATGACATTCTGTCAGATACTGCAGACATCTCCGGCTCTATCCTGGAAGGAGTCAGGTGCATGAAAGTTCACTGCCATGGTCATCTTCAATTGACAATGCTGTCCATGCCTTGTTCTGAGGTTGCAGTTTTGGTGCAGTAAAGGGGCAGATTTCAGTGAATTGTCCTCACTGAAGTCCAGTTGTTAATCTCATTGTTACCGGTGTAGTTCAGCCAAAAGGATTGCTCCAGAAAACCATGGGCTAACACGGCCTCCTGCTGAGAGCCCTTCCCCCTCTCCTCCTCCTCCCTCTTCCAGCAGATTGTCCTAGTCTGAGTGATCTCTGTTCATTCTCCAAATCATGCTGTATTCCAAGGGGAATGCTTATTACTGCTCCTATGTCTGGGAGAGACTCATTTGTGCAGAAACCTTGAAATCAGCACAAAGTCCTTCAGCACCAGCCACACCATTTCCTGTAGGCATTTACAACTTTTAAAACTTTAGGAAGCATCAAAATACTTACAGAATCAGAGAAGCAGGTAGAAAAAGAATCAACCAGCAACTAACCTGTCATAGTTGATGATTCCTTTAAATAGCAGGGGCCAGGGTGGGGTGCAGGTTGGGGCCAAAGAGCCTTCCTGCTGCTGAATGCACGTTCAGCTGTATGAGATTAAGAGAGGGCATTAGCTGCAGGGATCGATTCCAAAAACTGGTGGCATAATAATAATGTCAGGATCTGCTTGCTCTGCATACCTCTGGCAGCCAATCATTGTGAGCATGAGTTCAAACCCTCACTAATATGGCACCAAGCATAATTCGCTCAAAAGTGTGCATGCACCATAGATGTCATTTGGGAGTGCTAAAAGAATTCAATAAAGCGGATGCAAATGATCCCAATTTCTTGCCTGCAATGTTCAGTAAATGAGCTCAAATCTCAGTCAGATGAGCCCCTGCTATGAAGCATTACTTTGACAGTCTCATTGACTATGCTATAATTATTCAAATGCATTGCATTCAGAGCTGCAAATAAGTTGAATTCAGTGAAATACAAAGGTGGAGTAGTGTCCTGTAGATAGTGTCAGTCAGTACTCTGATGAAAGTGAAACCTAAGAGCAAATTCTTCACATGCCTAATTACATCCTGTACCTTTGCTAAGGCCTTTAGTGTTTTCAGAGGGAAAGATTTGCCAGCAACATTCTGAAACTTGCAAAAACCATCTCGCTGATCGGATTAGATTTAAACATGGACTGGAGCACTGGGGGTGGGGACTGGGTTGGAAATGTACAGTTAGTATTTAGCAAAGCTTGCATCTGGCTAAAATTCTCCTGTGCCAGTATTAAAAGGACCTACTGTGGAATATTTAAAGTTTGCAATTGCAGCATTTTTAACATCTGAATTTGAAGAATGGTGTTGGTGGACCAGAGACTGTCAGACATCTTTTCCAGCAGCCTAGTGTGGAAAGATGCCATGGTAAGAGTGAAAACATTTTTCTAAAAAGCTTTAATTGTGGTGTTAAAGTTTTTTCTTGGGTTGTATCTTTTGACAAACAAATCATACAAGAAGGAACTCATGAGGGGCTGACACCTACAGCTATTTTCACCTCACTAAAACAGTGTCTCACTCAAGTTGTGAGCTATTATTATTAGTACGGCCACACTTGCCGAAAGTGGGCTACTGGGTAGACGGCTGATAGCACCAAGGGTAACTTAGGTATTGCCCTGCATTATTACACTTTGGAAAATTCCCACCTGTAGTATTAGCAATGATTAAAGGTCACTTGCACCATACAGCTCCCTAATCTCGACCTCTGAATCATTGCCATCAGCCATTTTAACCTCACCCGAATTAATATCTTACCAGTTAATCTCCTCAAACCCGGACTACTTGTCAACTTTCATAGCACTCCGACCTTCAATGATCCACAAAATCAACCAGCTTTTAATTGTGTAGCCACCAATTCTACTTTCACGGTATCCTTTAAGAGAAAATGGGGGGTGCTTTAACCCTAAGGACAGGTTCAGGGAAGGATTATTAGGGGGGGGTGAGGAAATAAGAGGGGGGATTAAAAATTGAAAAAAAAAGACAAATTTGACTGAAACGTGCCCATTTTCAGTTTTAAAATGGCGGTGTGTAGGTGGCAGGTGACTAACCCACTCTCCAGAAGCATGTCTGTCCCAAAAATATGTTAATGGCACTCATTACTTCAAATGTAACCACTGCTTCACATTTAAATCCTGGGGGCTGGGTTTTCCCAGCCTTAGAAAACCAGCCCAACTAATGAAGGCAGGTCAGAACAGCTGGGTGCAGCTGGAAAAGAAGTAAGAGTGGCAACAAGCAAGGCAGTAAATGAGCCTGAGATTCAAACCCCTTTGATAGGTTGACACCTCCTGTATCCCCTGTGACTGGGCACCCAATATCCTCTTCCCAACTCACCTCCCCGATCTTTGATAGCTATCTCCACCCTCTTCTCACCATATCTGACGTTTCCCAGTCGCTAAATCCCCCACTTCAAACCCGCAGCCCCCCACCCCTCACTCCCTTCCTGACTCGCAATTATGGCGGTCAATAAATATTGTAATCTCCATAAAGCACAATTTCACTGCAGACTTCATAATTTAACGTTGCCGGTCTATAAGTGTATCCCATCACCCTTGTTTTGACACTGTGGACATTAAAGTTCAATTTGTTACTGGCTTTGCCCTGTGGTGCTGACAACTGCTCATTGCCCCAGGTTATGACTAATAGGAATGTTGAACAAAATGGGTGATATGTGCCATCAGCACCAGCACTAATCTCTGCGGAAAGAGCAGTTGAAGGGAGGACCTGGAGGCAGTAACCACCACCTGGAAGAGCGGGTGAAAAGCCAACCCAGAGGCAATAAACACCAATCAGAGTTACTATCCAATCCAGTTCAGTCCGTGGCTTCAGAGCAGAGTGGCTGTGTTCTGAGAGAAGTCAAAGTGTGACATCAAAGAAAAACAGGTAAGCAATTGATTGGGGAATATTTTGCTTGTTTATGTGTAAAACTCATGTAACTTATTAGCAATTATAAGGTTCCATTAGTTGTAGTAAGCTTTACCAGCAGTAGTTATTAGGAGTAGCAGTGTTTGTTAATTATAAATTAATAAAGAATAAATGAATTACTACATAATAAAGATGGCTGAGCAGGGGATGTGTTGCGACTGCAGAATGTGGGATTTCAAGGCCAAAGGGATGACCCAGGGCAAACACGTCGGCAGTGTATTCGGCCGGAGGTACTTTGGCTCACAGTTATTGAGCTGGAGGTCGAGCTGCAAACATTGTGATGCACCAGGGAGGGGGAAAGTTACCTGGACACTTTGTACCAAGAAGCTATCACACCCATTAGTAAAGGGTCTTCTGATTTGGTCAGTTGTCAGGGACAGGAGGGTGAGTGAGGCAGGTATGGCGACCCAGAAGGTAAAAGTGGAGGAGGCCCAGCCTTTATGATTGCCCAACAGATTCAAGGTTCTTGTAGCCTGTATGGATGAAAGCGGTGACTGCAGAGTGGATGAGCAAACTGATCATGGCACCATGGCACAGAAAGCCATTCAAGAGGGACAGAGTTAATAGGAATGTAGTGGTAGTTGGATACAGTATATTCAGGGTGATAGACATAGTTGGATAGTTCTATGCAGCCAAGATCAGGAGTACAGGCAGCTGTGTTGCCTACCCGGTTCCAGGGTTCAGGACATCTGCTCTGGGCTGGAGAGGAACTTGCAGTTGGAGGGGAAAGATCCAGTGGCTGTGGTCAATGTAGGTACCAATGACATAAGTGAAGCTAGGGAAGAGGTTTTGCTGAGGGAGTATGAGCAGCTAGGGCCTAAATTAAAAATCAGGACCTCAAAGATAATAATCCCTGGATTACTACCTGAGTTACAAGCAATTTGGCATAAGGAGTCAAATGTGTGGCTCAAAGATTGGTATGGGAGAAATGGGTTTTGATACATAGGGTGCTGGCACCAGTACTGGGGAAAGTGGGAGCTGTGCCATCGGGACGGTCTTCACCTGAAGTATGCTGGCACGCGTGTTCTGGTGAGTAATCTAACTATGGCTGCAGAGAGGGCTTTAACCTAAATATTGGGACAAGGGTTCAGGTTTGGGCTGATGTGATAAATTAAATAGAGAAGATCAGGCAAAAGCACAAGGTAGGAATAAAAGAAATTACGATCAGAGTGTGGAGAAGGGACAGAGTGTACAAACCTAAGAATGCACCAGAAGATAAGACTAGAGGTTACAAAAAGATAAAAGTATGGAACTAAAGGCTCTGTATCTGAATGCATGTGGCAATCATAACAAAACAGATGGATTGACAGCACAAATGGAAATAAATATATAAGATCTGATAGCCATTACAGAGACATAGCTGCAGGATGACAAAGACTGGGATCTGAATGTTCAAGGGTAAATGACATTTAGAAAGGACAGGAAGCTAGGAAAAGGTGGAGGGGTAGCTCTGTTAATTAAAGATGACATTGGTTAAATAGACAGAGATGAGCTTAGTTCTGGAGATAAAGATGTAGAATCAGTTTGAGTAGAGATGAGAAACAGTAAAGATAAGAAGTCACTTGTGGGAGTGGTTTATAGGCCCCCCAACAGTAACCACACTGTAATATGGGGTATTGTTAGGAAATGGATATCGTTTAAGTAAGTTAGATGTGTATTTGGGTATGTTAAAAATAAAGTATATCTTTAATGTTTAAATTTGATTTGTGTTTCTGTATTTGTGTGTTAAGAAAATGAGAAGTTGAGTTTTAGTTTAACTTCATAAGGTGCCTGCATTTCTAATGAGTTTTATAACTCTTGAGGAGAACTTAAAACAAACACAAGAGTAGAAAGAACTGTGCTATCGCCTAGCAACAAAAGTCCAAAGAGTGGACCTACCCACATCCACATACACAGAGACAGAGAGAAGAAATCAGTTTGAGTTCAGTTGGAAGAAAGAGCCAGAACAGGCAGGATATGAAAAGGGACAGATAGCAAGTCCCAAACTAAAGTTGAAGACAGCTGCCAAGAGAGGATTGACAGGGGAGGAAATTGCAGAAGCAGGTTTCAGGAACTAAGGAATAATGTCCCCAAATCCAGCAGAGTGGAACCGGAAAGTTCCCAAGAGGATATCCTAGTCAAAGGAAGAACGGGAATTCGGAAAATGTCCTGTTCTGTGCAAGTAACAGTAATTAATAGAGAGGAGGGCTTCAAGCTTCAAGCTTGAAGAGAAGAAAAGCTACAAGAAATAGACTTAAAGCAAAAATGGCTTATGGGAAGCCAGGAGATCCAAGGAGACAGCTGAATGCCTGTAACTCTTTGCTATGGGCATGTGAAGCAGTGGTGTATTATTGATGGCTGATTTGGTGAAAGAGAGCGCATGGAGAAAAGCTTGAATGCACATGGTGACCCAGGAAAAGGAACATCGGAAGGAGAGTTCAAAACCCTGGAGGTAGACCCTTATGGAAAGCGTTGGTTTGGGAGAAGATTCCAAAGCAAGTCCTTGGAGAGTGGAAATTGGAAACCCTTGTGTGAAAGACGGAACTCAGTGAGACTGGTTGGCTCATGGTGTGACAAGCGTCTTGGGGGAGTTGAGGAGAGACCCATAGCATCTGTTTGGAGTGGTATCTGTTATTTGGTTTCAGAGTGTGGTGTGTCTGACCACAGGCCGCCTATTGACTTACATGGACTGTGTACTTACTGTGAACGTTAGAGTATAAGATAGATCTTGTAACTTGTGTTATCCTTTCAAATCCATATATATCAATAAAGGTATGGTTGTGGGTGAAGGAGCATTGTAATATAGTTCATCCTTTCTTGTTTAATAAATGTTTTATTCTTGTGTTAAATGTTCATCAGCTGACTCCTGTGACTCTGTTCAATAGCCACTCTCCACATATCTAAACAAAAATAAATAAAAGTTAGGATCTATCAGCTGGGTTCCACCCTGGATCAGGTTTATTTCCTAGTGGGATCATAGCAGTATATAGGAAGAAATAATGGCGGCTTGTGAGAAATGTATGGCAATAATCATGAGTGATCTACATATAGATTGGACAAATCAGACTGGAGAAGTAGCCTGGATAATAAGTTCACAGAGTGTTTTTTGGGACAGTTTTTTGTAGCAGCATCTTTCAGCACCAACTTGAGTGTATGCAATGGGACAGGATTAATTAATGAACTCATAGTGAAGGTGTCTCTAGGTAGCAGTGATCATAATATAATTGAATTTCACATTCAGTTTGAGGGAGTGAGGAGTGGATCTAAGACTAGTGTTGTAAACTTAGATAAGAGAAACTATGAAGACAGAGCTGACTAAAGTGAACTGGAAAATTAGGTTAAGGGATAAGTCAGTAGAGATGCAGTGGCAGACATTTAAGGAGATATTTCAGAATACTCAGAAAAGCTACATTCCAATGAGAAAGAAAGATTCTAAGGAAAGGACACACCATCCATGACTAACTAAAGAAGTTAAAGGTGGTCTCAAATTGAAAGAAAATGTGTATAATTCCACCAAGATGAGTGACAGGTCAGAAGATTAGACAAAATATAAAGGACATCAAAAAATGACCAATGGATTCATAAGGAGGGAGAAATTCAAGTGCAAGAGAAAGCTAGCTAGTAATATAAAAACAGACAGTAAGAGTTTCTGCAGGTATTTAAATGAAAAGAGTAAATAAAGTGAGTGCTGGCCCTCTAGACAATGAGAATGGGGAATTAATAATGGAAAATAAGGAAATGGTGGATTAATGGAACAGATATTTTGTGACTTGTCTCCCATATAGAAGATAGAAATAACATCCCAGAAATAATTGTGATTCAGAAGATGAAAGGGAGGGAGGATCTTAAAACAATTAAAATCACCAGGGAAAGGGTACTGAGAAAATTATGAGAGCTAAAGGCTGACAAGTCTCCAGGTCCTGATGGACTTTATCCTCGGTCGTAAAAGAGGTAGCTGCTAAGATAGTTGCTGCTGAGATAGTTGCTGCTGAGATAGTAAATGCATTGGTTTTAATTTTCCAAAATTCTCTAGATTCCGGAAAGGTCCCATCAGATTGGAAAATAGTGAATATAACTCCTCTATTGAAAAAAGGAGAGAAGCAGAAAGCAGGAAACTACATGCCAGTTAGCTTAACATCTGTCGTAAGGAAATTGCTGAAATGTATTATGAAGGAGGTTAAAGAGGGGCCCTTAGAAAATCTCATTGTAATCAAGCAGAGTCAACATAGTTATGCGAAAGGGAAATCATGTTTGACTAATCTATTGGAATTCTTTGAGGAAGTAACAAGCAACATGGATAAAGAGGAACTTGTGGATGTGCTATGCTTAGATTTCCAGAAGGATTTGACAAGGTGTCACATCAAAGGTTACTACGCAAAATAAGAGCTCAGGCTGTAGGGGGTAACATATTCGCTTGAATAGAGGATTGGTTAGCTAACAGGAGGCAGAGAATAGGGATAAATGGGTCTTTTTTGGGTTGGCAAGATGTGATGAGTGGAGTACCACAAGGATCAATGCTGAGGCCTCAACTATGCAATTTATTTCAATGATTTTGATGAAGAGACCAAATGTATGTTGCTAATTTTGCTGATGGCATAAAGATAGCTAGGAAAGTAAGTTATAAAGAGGACAGAAGGAGTCTGCGAAGTTGAATGAGTGGGCAAAAATTTGGCAGATGAAGTATATTGTTGGAAAATGTGAACCTGTCCACTTGAAATAGAAAAGCAGCATATTATTTAAGTGGAGAGAGATTGCAGAACTCTGAGGTACAGAGGGATCTGGGTGTCTTGGTATATGAATCACAAAAAGTTAGTATGCAGGTACAGCAAGTGATTAGGATTGCAAATGGATTGTTGTTTATTGCAACGGGAATGGTATATAGAAGTAGGGATGTTTTGCTACAGTTGTATAAAGCATAAGTGAGACCACATCAGATGTACTGTGTACAATTTTGGTCTCCTTATTTAAGAAAGGATATAAATGCATTAGCAGCAGTTCAGAGAAGGTTCACTCCACTGATACCTGGGAGTGATTATTTTGGGGATACCTAGGGTGGGGTGGGGGTGGTTGGGCAGGCTGGGCCTGTATCCATTGAAGTTTAGAAGGCTGGGAGTTGATCTTATTGAAACATACAAGATCCTGAGGAGAATTGAAAGGGTGAATGCTGAAAGGATGTTTCCCATTGTGGGAGAGACTAGAACTAGGGGGATAAAAACAAAAAAACTGCGGATGCTGGAAATCCAAAACAAAAACAGAATTACCTGGAAAAACTCAGCAGGTCTGGCAGCATCGGCGGAGAAGAAAAGAGTTGACGTTTCGAGTCCTCATGACCCTTCGACAGAACTTGCGTTCGAGTGAACTCGAACTCAAGTTCTGTCGAAGGGTCATGAGGACTCGAAACGTCAACTCTTTTCTTCTCCGCCGATGCTGCCAGACCCGCTGAGTTTTTCCAGGTAATTCTGTTTTTGTTTTAGAACTAGGGGAATACAGTTTACAAATAAAGGGTCTCCTAAGTAATACAGAGATGAGAAGAATTTTTTTCTCTCAGAGGGTCCTGAATCTTTGGAGCTCTCTTCTCCAGAGAGCGGTGGAGGCAGGATCAATAAATATTTTTAAGGCAGAGTTAGATAGGTTCTTGACTAACAAGGGAATCAAAGGTTAAAAGTAGATGGAATGTGGAATTGAGGCCACAATCAGATCAGCCGTGGTCTTCTTGAATAGCGGGACAGGCTCAAGGGGCTGAATGGCCTACACCTGCTCCTGATTCATGTCTTCGTATGCATGTTGTCAAAGCTTATATTCCATGAGTTTAACAGCATTTTGTATCCTACCTCTACACAGTGACATGGCAAAGAATGTAGTGTGAAAGAGATTTAATTTTAAGGCTGTTATTCATGTCAATATATTAAGAAAACTAAACCAGCTTCATATTAAGTTCACAGGTTTGTACAGAACTGTTGCTATAAATCATTCGAATTGACTGGGACTGTAGAATAAAAAGTCTTTACCTCCCATTCAAAAAAGCAGCCAAACAATTTGCATCTTTTAATGGCTGTTAATTCAATTCTACTTGACAAACATAACAAAATGCTTATAGTCAATGTATAAATTTCAAATTATGCCTTAATATTCAATGAGATTCTTTTCAGAGAGAACAGGTTTCCAATTTCTGTAACACTACAGTCTGTTGTGATCTCTATGTATTTCAATAACAGAAGTTGCCTTCTCCAGTTCCAACAACCTAATCTCCCAATGGTTTCCTCCTCATCTGCCACAGTTCAATACATCAGGGGAAATCTGTTGCCACCTAGTGGAAAATGTGGTTCATGTTAAACTCCACCATTTCATTAAGATCTGCTAAAGCGATTGTTTCAATGGGACCTCCAAATGAAATATTTTGTAATGAATGTATAAATTGATTTATTTGAAGAAATGAAGGAATGGATGTTCCTTGCAGGCTTCTGAGTCAGGATTAAACGGGAGCCAGAAGCCAGCACTGTGTGGCAAACAGTCACTCATTGTGTCCGGAGTGTCAGCTCACTGTCCAATTAAGGATGGTGAGCAGGCCCTTGAAACTGGGAGACCAGTTAGAAGCCTGCCAGTTTGAAAACAGTTGCAAGAATTCCAAGATGCCATGGTAGGTAAGTGAGGGAAAGGGTGTTTCAAAATGGAGGGAACTCTCCCCAACTTTTTCAAAGTTTAAATAAAAGAATGGCCTTTGCAGCCAGGCCAGCACTGTTGGGGTGGGGGGGGGGGGGGGGTGGTGTGGCCGGGGGCAGGGGTGTGCTGTGGGTGGGGGAGAGATGTTGGGGGGGTGGAGTGTATGTGGTAACCGCATGGACTCTGTGTCTACCTGGAGTGTTGGTTTCCTGCTCCGATGCTGGGAGGATGTCTCCAGGCAGCTAAACTGACCTCACTGCCTCTGTGAACTTAGAGGCTGACTGGAAAATCCAAGTCGGCCTCCTTCAGTTGGCCTTAAGTGGCTCTTGGTAACCTTAATCAACTACTCACTATGTATGGGAAGATAGCCCTGCCACTCCCAAACCCCAACCCACCTCTGCCACACCCCCAACCCCCACCCCCCCACGCCACCCTGCCCCTAGAAGATAACCTGGAAGCAGGGTGGAACTGGGGAACTGGCACACAGGCTGGCAGTAATGTTCTTAGTGCCTGTGCAGCCTTTGTTCCCAGTGAGGACTCAAAATCCAGCCCAAAAGCACGTGAAGTGGATTAACTGTTAATATACAGTTTAACATTGTTCTTCATAGAGCATTAGCCGGTGAAGAAGGGCAGCTGCAGTTGTCCATACTGGAAAGAAAAATAAACTCATTATGTGAAGTAATTTTAAATGTTTTATTGATGTGGTGAGGAACAATATAAAAGCAATTGTTTCTCATATACTTATTTTTCTCAACCTGTCTTTAACACTGCACTTGCAAAATCTTTGATAGTTATCTTTGATGAGTACCTGACTAATTATGATATAACTCCCATTCTGTAGCATTCCAGCTTGTGGCTCATGTTAACGAGGCCCTGACACCAAGTTCAACAGGACCTCCCCACCCTCGCTTTTCCTGGGTTCTTCAGATGTTTTGCCCACCCCAACCCCTCCTGCACTGTTCCCATAAATGTTGAGGCCATTGTACCTGATAAAGATTCAGTAGACAGTTCAGATTAGGCCCGATTAAAACGTTTTGGAGAATCCTAACATTTAATCACTTGTTTCTACTACCTTTCTGTGACTAATTGGTAGTATTTGTCTTCAACAATAAATAATAGTAATACTTTAGTGTTTCTGCCCATAACTTCCAAGCTCCATGCAATCCCTACCCCTCAATCTGCTGGAGTCCCCACATAAGTAATTGCCTGGGAATTTCAAACTCCTGTTAGACAATTGCCATGCAATGGGAATCATGTGAAACTCTGATATAAATCACAAACTTCTTATGGTTCTGAATGCCTTACAGTAATAGTTATCCAGAAAAAGTTAGGAGGATTCTAAATAACTTTAGTATTGATGCACCCAGACCCTCAATGGGATTCCGCTCACCCTACAGACTTGCCCTCCCCACCCCCCAGCTACCCACCTCCTCCCTGACACCCTCCCCAACCCCGAACATTCTCTCCAACCCCAACCACTCTCTCACCCCCTACCACCGACCGTCCAACCCACCTCACTGATCAACAGCCCTGACCACCTTAAATCCCACTGACCAGCCCCACAGACCACCCAAACCCTGCCCACTAACCACTTGACTCACCCCCCAACTGACCAGGTGAAGCCACCCACTGACCTCCTGGAACCCCCAAATCACCATCACCCATTCACCACCACTCCACTGACCACCCAACACCCCCCCCCATTGACTAACGCCACTCCCCAACCCCTCCACTGACCACCCCTCCACTGACCACCTGACCACCTCCCTCATCCACGCACCCCCCCCCCCCCCGCCCCCTCCCCAGTGACCAACCCCTACCCCTGACCCACTCTATCTCCTCCCATCCTACCCACTTACCTTACATGCTTTCCTTCTCCCTGGCTTCTCAAAATGGCTGGACCTTTAAATCTATCTGCTTTACAGCAACAAATGCCTTACCTCATCTAATTGAAAACAAAATGGAAAAATCCTAATTCAACGACAGAAGTTGAAAATTAAAAATAATACCCCTTGGAAGTAAACATACCAAAATGAAAGGCCAGGAAGGCAATCAATTGTGACCGTCTAATTCTGGCACTGAGGTAACTTACTCATACCATGACTTTGATTTCCACCCTCACCCCCACCCCCCAACCCCACCCCCTTAAAACAGCCATGCAATCACCTGGGAGAGGCAATCACCTGGGAGAGGCCAACAAAACAGAGATTAAAAAGTTTAGTCCAATTTAGGGAGGTCTTGTGGCACAGCGGCAGGGTCTCTAGCTCTGGGTTCAAGGCCCACTTCAGGACTTGATGGCCATGGAAGGCAAGTACATAATATGGCCAAGCAGGTTGATTACCAGCCTGTAAATTCTTCCAGTATGCCAGATGGTTGATGGTAAAGAGCAGGGGGCAATGGCAAACCGCTGCAGTACCTTGCCAAGCATAATCATAGGCCAATCCAATGGAAGTCCATGGTTGCCTATCTGAGGCAGGGTACCTGAAGGACGAGGAGAAGTCCAATTTAAGAAACAAGTCCAAGGTAATTCCTTTCTGAACCACATTTCCCCTCTCTACTGTGGACAATCAAAATACATTCTAGGAGATCATAGCGACTGGGAGATACATTCTCCACTTATCGTCTACACATAGTTATAAAAATTTTGCCCTTGAATTGCTAATCGGATTGATTTCTGTAAGTGCATATAAACGGTGATTTAATGGTAGTTTCTCATCTAGAGGAAATCCTTCAAAACTCACTAACTATTAATTTCCAATGTTAACTAGGACGGATCATCATGACTGAAATGTCTGAGTTACAAAATGGAGTAACTGACGAATGTGGCTGTGCATTGTAATGTCAGCTTGAGGCCGCACAGCTTCTGTAGATGGACGTAAAGGCAAATCCATTCAAAAACAAGAGCCAAGTTAAGTAAATTTGATAATTATTTTAAATGGTCCACAAGGTACTTTTTTAAAAAATGCTGGAATGTGGGACACATGTTTGAACTTGTGCACTTAATTGTTGACTCGTGGATGTGAAGCTACTAAATGGATGCTCAGCTTAAAGAAAGAGAGACAGCGGACTGAATTTCCAGGGAGTCCAGAATGGAGGTGGGTATGGGATGAAAACTCCGGTCCTGGCTGGCCTGCTGATTCCCTGACACTATCCTGGCAGGTTTCACCAGGGCAGGGGGAGGTCATCTCCAAGATCCCACCCGACGTATTAACCAAGGCAATTAGGATTGTTAAAAAGCTCATTGAGAGGTTGTTGAAGAGCATGTTCACTATTTGAGAGTGGTGCATGGGATGCACATGCTGTTTGGAGCAGATCCGGTGAATAGAAGTGGACACACGGAGCGGGGTCAGTCATGACTGCCTCAGGAAGTTGGATGAACCACGTGAAAGGGTGAACGACGCTGAGGACAACTCAGCCATTGGTGCACACATGCCACCGGGTCAGCAGAAGTTGTGGAGAGAGTGGTGAGTAAGTGCTCGGACAGTGCATGGGGTTATCATTATGCTAGAATTGCAGAGCCATAACATGAAGGGGCGAGGCTGCCAAACATAACTGAACACCCACCCAAGCACAAGGAGCGCAGCATTTGACAATGAGGGCATGATTTCAGGCCAAGTGGTGATGAGAAGCAACATCCTCCTCAGGATGGGCAGAGCTGCGGGCATCAGGAGGGCAGAGGAGAGGGATGAGGGGCAGGAAGGACATGGAGGCCTTACCCTGAGCACATGATCTACCACCAATGACAGAGCTACTTTGAGATGACTGTGAACTAGTGCCGCAGGAGGATGCACCTCTTCAGGCAGATGGTCATAGAAATCTGTACCCTCGTTGCACCGCTTGCCATGCCCTGTCTGTAGCCATCAAAGTCACTGTGGCCTTGAACTTCTTTGCTTCTGGCTTCTTTCAAAAATCAGCTGTGTACATTAGTGGCATCTTGCAAATAGCTGCACACCATGGCATCAAGTAGGCCACTGATGCCCTCTTCACCAGAGCTGGATATCCAATCACAGACAGGTGTAGACTCACAGCACATAGGGCAGTGGGCTTCACCCCAATTGCTGGATTACCCCAGCTACAGTGCATCATCAGTTACACCCATTTGCCCATCAAGGCCTTCAGCAATGGGCCAATCAACTTCATTAACTTCATCAGTTTCCACTCCCTCAATGTTCAACTGAGACCACAACAAGGGGTTCCTCCAGGTGTGTGCTTGCTTTCCTAACAACTATCATGACCCCTTCATTCTTTTCCATTCTAGGCTGCTGCAGTTCTTCACTCTACCCCTCAAACCCTGTGGATGGATTTGAGGAGACAAGGGATATTCATTGAAGAGACGGTCACTCATCTCTCTATGAGAATCTGAGACAGGCGATACAATGGAAACCATCTACTCACTAGGCCAAACAATGAGCAGGACATTGGGCTTCTGAAGATATGGTTCTGGTGCATGGAGCAGTTTGGTGGCATCCTGCACTACATTTCCTCAAGGGTTTCATGTATTGTGGTGGTCTGCTTCACTCTCCAGAAAATGACCCGCCAAAGAGATGTGGACCTTGCAGAGAGGGAAGTGCTGGAAGGATACATCACTCTTCATGGACCCTTGCTTCTCTTCATCATTTCACCATTTTTCCTTGTACCATTGTAAATAAAAGGACACTAACACATCTGGCTTCATGTGTTACTTGATTCTCCAAAAGACAAAAAGTGAAAGTTTACAAGTGAAAATGAGCCCAGTGACTCTGCCCGGTACAGGACGTGGCCTTCGATTTTGGTCACTCCCATGCAGTGCTCTTTTTGTGGCCTTGTGGGGGGGTGGAGGCAGGTTGGTCACTGGTTTTGGGCTGCAGCTGAGATACACGTGGCCGTTTCCTCATCATGAAAGTCTCCATGGGGTTATCTGATGTCCACTTCCTGACCCCAGAATGAAAATCCTGCTGAGACTTTTTTCCCATTTGGCTTTTGTTATGTCGCTCATAGTAAGTAGTCAAAGGATGTGATAGGAGCCTCCCTTCTGAGGTGTGAGGTCTGGAAAATGATCTGGGGGGTTGGGCAGAATTGGGAAAAGATTCTTTCTATATCTCAATTATATAATTATGGCAATAAGAATAAAATTGAAGCTAATTATGTTTCTGAGGCCTATTTGTTTTTTTTTTAAATGTGGAACTTGAATGAATGTAAAAATTAACAATTAAATTTGTAATAAATTGCTCTCAATTCATTAACAAGTCAAGCACCAGGCTTAGAAATGCATATATTTAACTCATTTCATTAAACTAACTAATTGCATATTGGATTTTAATTGATTAATGGAATTATGTGCCCTTGTGCCAAGCATCTCATCAAAAAGCAATTTACAATAACATTCTGACTCTGGTTGAGAACAGCAGTTACCACAATTTCCTTGTTCTTTTTTTTAAACGGGATAACTTGATACCTCTTCAGCTTGCAAAACAGTTTAAAATAAAAACAGAAAATACTGGAAATACCCAGCAGGTCAGGCAGAATCTGTGGAGTGAGAAAAGGAATTAATGTTTCATATCAATGACACATAAGATCAATACTGATGTGTATAAAAAATATTTTTAATAAAGTGTAAAGATTGGGGATACTAGAATAATTAATTAATAAATTGACTAAAATACAATAACGATGGCAGGAAGGGTGATGTTGCTGCTGCAGCATGTGGGTGCTGGTGGACACCAAGGTGATCCAGAGTGAACACACCTGTACCAAATGTTTGCAGTTCGAGGAACTTCGGATCCGAGTTGAGGAGCTGGAGTTCAAGCTGCAGATGTTGTGCCACATCAGGGAGGGGGAAAGTTACCTGGACACTTTTCTCCAGGAGGTGGCCTCACCCCTCAGATTAGGTAATTCAAATTTGGTCTGTGATCAGGGACAGGAAGGTGTGACTGCAGGTAAAGCAGATTTGGGGACCCAGGGGGTAGCGTTCAAGGAGCCTCAGCCCCTGCAACTATCCAACATTTACAAGGTTCATGCAAGCCGTATGGATAAAAGTGAGGACTGCAGGGAGGATGAGTGAACTGACCACGGCACAGTGGTACAGGTAGCCATTCAAGTTGGGGGAGGAAATGGGAACGTAGGGGACAGTGTTATTAGGGGGATAGATTCTGTTCTCTGCAGCCATGAGCGTGAGTCCCAAAGGCTGTGTTGCCTGCTCGGTGCCAGGGTTAAGGACATCTCCTCAGGGCTGGAGAGGAGCTTGGAGTGGGAGGGAAGGGATCCGGTTGTCGCCTTCCATGTTGGTACCAATGACATTGATAGGACTAGAAAGCAAGTTCTGCTGAAAGAATTTGAACAGTGCAGAGCAAAATTAAAAAGCAGAACCTCGAAGGTAATCATCTCAGGATTGCCACGTAAGTCACGGGGCAAACTGGCATAGGGTAAATAAAGTTAAGGAGTTAAGTTCATGGCTCAGCATTTGGTGTGGGGGGAACGGGTTTCAGTCCTTGGGGCGCTGGCACTGGAGTAGAAGGGAGCTGTTCTGGTGGGACGGGCTTCACTTGAACCATGCTGGGACCAATGTCCTGCCAAACCGAATAACTAAGGCTGTAGAGAGGGCTTTAAACTAAATTCGGGGGGCGGTTTCTGCAAAAGGGGATACGTAGCCTTACAAAGCAAAAGGACATGGCAGCCTTGCAGGGCAGCAATTTAGGTAATGATACCCAGAGTGTGACAGGAAGGGACAGAGAGTACAAACATAAAAAAAAACAACAGCAAATAGAGGAATAGAGTCAAAAAGGGAAAAAAATGGTAATAAGTGCAAAACTAATAGTTCTTTACTTAAATGCGTGCAGTATTCGGAACAAACTAAATCAATTAACTGCACAAGTGGACGTTAATGGGTATGATATTTTAACGATTTTGGATACGTGGTTACAAGGAGATCAAAGCTGGGAACTACATATTCAAGGGTATGCGACTTTCCAAAAGGACAGGCAGGAAAGAAAGGGTGGTGGGGTAGCTTTGTTAGTATGAGATGGAATAAGTATGGTAGCAAGAAATGATCTTGGATCGAGGTTGCTTGGAGGTCAGAAATAACAAGGGGAAGAAGACATTGGTTGGAGTAGTTTATGGGCCCGCTGACAGTAGCTATACGGTAGGGCAGAGAATAAATCAGGAGATAATGAGGGCATGTAAAAAAGGCAGCGCATTAATCATGGCTGACTTTAATCTTTATGTAGATTTGGAAAATCAAATTGGCAGAGGCAGACATGAGCAAGAATTCATAAAGTGCATTTGGGACAGTTTCTTAGAGCAATATATTGTGAATCCAACCAGGGATCAGGCTATTTTGGATCTGGTAATGTATAATGAGGCCGGTTTAATAAATGATCTCAGAGTAAAGGATCCCCTAGGAATCAGTGACCATAACATGGTAGAATTTCGCATTCAGTTTGAGAGTGAGAAACTTGGGTCAGAAACAACTGTGCTAAACTTAAATAAGGGGTTTCAGGTAACTATAGGCCGATTAGCTTAACATCTGTCATTGGGAAAACGTTGGAGCCCATTATAAAGGATGTAATAGCAGACGATTTAGAAATACATAATCTAATCAAGCTGAGTCAGCATGACTTCATGAAGGGGATATCATGCCTAACAAATTGATTAGAATTCTTTGTGGAGATAAAAAGCAGGATAAATAAAGGGACACCAATAGATGTAATATATTTGGATTTCCAAAAGGAGTTCGATAAGACTACTTAATAAGATAAAAACCCTCGGTGTTGGGGGTAGTATATTGGCATGGATAGAGGATTGGCTAACTATTAGAAGACAGAGAGTTGGGATAAGGATGGCATTTTCGGGATGGAAACCTGTAACTAGTGGAGTGCCACAGGGATCAGTGCTGGGGCTTCAGTTATTTACAATATATACAATGACTTAGATAAGGGAAGTGAATGTACTATTTCCAAGTTTGCAGATGACACAAGGTGGGTAGGCAGGTGATGACGATGATACAAGGAGTCTACGGAGGGATATAGACAAGTTAAGTGAGTGGGCAAAAATTCGGCAGATGGAATATAATGTGGGAAAATGTGAGGTTATGCACTTTGGCAAGAAGAGTAGAGGAGCTGAACATTATTTAAATGTAGAAAGACCACAGAAATGTTGGCCTTTATTTCAAAGGGCATGGGGTATGAAAATAGGAAAGTCTTGCTAAAACTATACAAGGCACTAGTTAGACCACACCTAGAATACTGTGAGTAGTTTTGGTCCCCTTATCTAAGCAAAGATATACTGGCATTGGAGGCAGTCCAGAGAAGGTTCACTAGGCTGATCCCGGGTATGGAGGTATTTTCTTAAGAGGAGAGGTCTGTACTCATTGGAGTTTAGAAGACTGAGAGGTGACCTTATTGAAACATTTAAGATTCTTAGGGGGCTTGACAGGGTAGATGCTGAGAGGTTGTTTCCCCTTGTGGGAGCTTCTATGACCAGAGGGCAGAATCTCAGAGTAATGGGGCACCCATTTAAAATAGAGATGAGGAGGAATTTCTTCTCTGAGAGAGTAGTTGACCAGTGGAATTCTTTACTGCAGAGGGCTGTAGAGGCTGGGTTGTTAAGTATATTCAAGGCTGGGATAGACAGATTTTTAATCAGTAAGGGAATCAAGGGTTATGGGGAAAAGGCAGGAAAGTGGAGTTGAGGATTATCAGATCAGCCATGATCTCATTGAATGGCGGAGCAGACTCGATGGGCCAAATGGTCTACTTCTGCTCCTATGACTTATGGTCTTATAGAAGAAATTAGGGATAAAGGAAAAACAAGTAAAACTTGGGAAATGACTGGTATTGGCCTGAACTGGTTTTATATACCTTAAAATGGAACTCCAGTTAGGGCCAGTACCAGTCATTTCCCAAGTTTCAGTGTTTTTTTTTTTGCTTATGGGATGTTATTAAGCAAGGCAGAGAAAGTGGGAAGGGGAGGGAAAGAACAAAGGGTAGGATTGTGATAGGGAATAATGTGAGAGAGATTAACTGTCAACAGGGATGAGGGTGCAAGCCAAAAGGAAGGGATAGTAGGTTAAGTAAAGAAACAGAAGATGTGTCCAGAAGCCTATTGGCTTTGAAGTTTTAATGAAAGGAAGTCTTTACTGAGTGTTCATGCATCTGGTGAGTGAGGAACTTTCAAGGATTAATTTCTATCTAAATTTTTGATATTTTTTCTCTTTAATTTAGCAATTAACTAAAAATTACTCCCTAAATTAAGAGAAGTAAAGTTTTATTCCAGCCTTAACACAGTGTATACAAGCTTTCCGAGAGAAGCTGCAGCTAGTTAATTAGGTATGTAGCCCAAACTGGTTTTCAGAAGCTTGAATGTTTTTTTCAGAAAGTATAAAAACAGGCCTTCCTCAGAACTGCTTCGAGTGCAGAGTATAAAGTGGGAGTTTGGTGATTGAGGGAGCTCAGTGTAGAGGGGAAGGAGGTGCTCCTTTCTTTTTCTACTTTTTTTTTTAGCCTCCAGCCTCTTACTTTGGTACAGGGGAGGAAGCTGATTGGTGAGTAACTGAAAAATTATTCTACTTATTCTAATTGTAATAAATAGTTTTTAAAGTTATGGCACGGTAGGTCAGCTTGGCTGAATGGAATGTACATCCTGCGGTATGTGGGAAGTCGTGAACGTACCATGTGTCCTAGACGAACACATCTGTAGGAACTCTCACTGGCTGCAGCAGCTTGAGCTCCAGGCTTTGGAACTCAAGCAGTGGCTGGAGTTACTTCTGTGCACCTATGGGGCTGAGAGCTACATGGATGGCATGTTTAGGGAGGTGGTCACACCATAGGCTAGGAGCATGCAGGCAGAGTAGGAATGGGTGACCGCCAGGCAGTCTAAAATCTCCAGGCAAGTAGTGCAAGAGTCCACTGAGTTTATTTGGCTTGCTAATTGGTTTCCCATTTTGGATGCTGGTGAGGGTGATGACTCCTCAGGGGAGTGCAGCCAGAGCCAAGTCTGAGGCACCATCGGTGGCTCAGCTGCACAGGAGGAGAGAAAGAAGACTGGGAGAGCAATAGTGACAGTGGATTTGATAGGGAATCAGACAGGCATTTGTGCGGCTATAAACATGACTCCAGGATGGTGTGTTACCTCCCTGTACCAGGGTCAAGGATGTCACAAGTGACTGTAAGACATCCTTCAGGGGGAGCGTGAACAGCCAGAGGTCGTGGACCACATTGGTATCGACAACATAGGTAGGTGTAGGGATGAGGCCCTGAAAGCAGATTTTAAGGAAATTAAAAAGCAGAACCTCAAGAGTGGTAATCTCAGGATTACTCCCAGTGCCACATGCTAGTGACCATAGGAACAGAAGGATTTATCAATTGAGTATGTAGCTGGAGAACTGATGTAAGAGGGAGGGCATCAGATTTCTGAGGCATTGGGACTGGTTCTGGAGCAGTTGGTACCTGCACAAGGTGGACGTTTTACAACTTAACAGGGCCGAGACTGATATCCTTGCAGGAAGATTTGCTAATGCTGCTGCGGAGGGTTTGAACGAGCTTGTCGGCGGGGTGGGAACCTGAGGGTTAGCTCAAATTGGAAGGATGTTAAAACTGGTAACAAGAATTTGAAAAGTAGCAAGCGCAACTAGCAGGCAGGCGAAACAAAGGCGAGCATAAATTCAGCTTAAAATGCAGAATAATGTCAAAAAGACAAAGTTAAGGGCACTCTACCTGAATGCACACAGCATTCGCACCAAGGTAGATAATTTAAAGGCACAAATAGATTTAAATGGCTATGATCTAATTGCCATTACAAAACCATGGCTACAGGCTGACCAAGACTGGGAACCGAAAAAAAAAAAGGACTGTAAAGGCTTCCATGGGCACACAAAAGAAAATGTTTGGCTAAGACGAATGCGGATCCATTACAAACAGAATCAGGAGAACTTACACTGGCGAATAGAGAAATAGCAGAGAGGCTAAATGATGGGCAGGATTTTTGGACTGTTGGACAAGCGTGGTGGGTGGACCCGGGAGCAGCCAGGAAATGGTCCACCACCCGTAATCGGCCCCCAACCACGAATTCACGCTGGCCAATTAAAAATTATATGGATGCGGAGACTAAACGTAATGTTTCCAAGTTCGCGGCTGACACAAAGCTAGATGAGAATGTGTGTTGTGAGGAAGATGCAAAGTGGCTTCAAGGGATTTGGACAGACTTAGTGAGTGGGCAAGAGTATGGCAGATGGAATATAAAGTGGAAAAATCTGAGGTTATCCACTTCGGTCGAAGGAACAGATGTGCAGAGTATTTCTTAAATGGTAAGAGATTAGAAAGTGTCGATGTACAAAAGGATCTGGGTGTCCTCGCCTATAAGTCGATGAAAGCTAACATGCAGTGCAGCAAACAATTAGGAAGATTAATGGTTTGTTAGCTTTTATCGCAAGAGGATTTGAGTACAGGAGCAGTAAAGACTTGCTTCAATTTTATAGAGCCTTGGTTAGACTGCACCTGGAGTACAGTGTGCAGTTTTGGTCCCCTTACCTTAGGAAGGATATTATTGCCATAGTGGGAGTGCAACAAAGGTTCACAAGACTGGTTTCCAGGATGCCGATACTGGTCCTGTGAAGAGAGATTGAGGAAACTGGGCCTGTATTCTCTAGAGTTTCGAAGAATGAGAGGTGATCTCATTGAAACCTACAAAATACATAAAGGAATAGACAGGGTGGATGCAGGTAAGATGTGTTCCCTGGGTTGGGGAGTCTAGAACCAGGGGAAACAATTTCAAAATAAGGGGGAAGCCACTTAGGACTGAGATGAGGAGAATTGTTTTTTTAGTGGGTTGTTCATTTTTGGAATTCTCTGCCCCAGAGGGTTGCGGAAGCTATGTTTAAAGCAAAGATTGACAGATTTTTAGATGCCAATGGCATTAAAGGATATAGAGATAGTGTGGGGGAGAAGGCATTGAAGTGAAAGGTCAGCCATGATCGTATAGAATGGCAGAGCAGGCTCGATGGGCTGAATGACTTGAGTCCAGAAAGTTGCAAAGTGCCTAATCAAAATATGAGGTACTGTTCCTGGAGTTTACATTGAGTGTAGTTGAGGGGTATAGGAGGCTGAGGATAGGGAGGTCAGCGTGGCAGTGAAGCGGAGAATGAAAATGATGGGTGACCAGTAGCTCTGGGGTCATGCTTGCAGACTGAATGAAGGGGCAAATCTGCATTGTGAGCAATGTGTATGGTATAATAAATTGGAAAAAATATACGTAAATTGGTGTTTTCAAAAATGTTTGGCACCTTGAACAGTGAGAAGGGAGCAGGTAACAAACACAGCGTAAGCTATTTGATGAAATGTAAAACTGTTCTTGGGGCCACTGAAGCTCCTGAGTGGTGTTGCAGTGCCCTCTAATGGTAAGACGGCAGCTGACAGCCCAAGTATTTATGTTAAAAGTTGCTGCTGAGTATATTGGAAATAACCTTAATGTTTCCACCCAAGAAGTGTCTGCAGATCAACTCTATCACTAGTAGTACAACTTGGCCACCCTACAACATCTACACAGAGTGAGGGCAATGGAGGAGAGCATGACTGAAACTCCTTACTGCGCAGAGGTAGGAGCAGCAGCCTCAGGAAGAAGGCTGGGGCTCCCACACAGGCTGCCGAAGAGCCACAGTGAGCCATCGCTGGTCAGCGTCTAGTGACACCAGGGTCGACAGCGGCTGCCTTTCATTCCTGCAGATGTCCGAGAACCAGCCGAAGACTTCACATGTCTAGGGAACTGGTCACTCACATCTGCCAGCTACTACAGGATTTGGCGCCACATGGAGGGCACCACTGCCAGTGGTCTTGAAAGTGACTGTGAAGCTCAATTTCTATGCCAGGAGCTCCTTTCAGAGCTCCACAGGTGATCTCTGTGGGATCTCACATGCCTCCACCCACAAATGCATCCATGAAGTCCTGGATGCAATCTTTGCCAGGGCACACAATTTTGTGCATTTTACCTGGGACCAGGACAGCCAGGATGCAAGAGTGATTGGATTTGCCCAGATCTTGAGTTTCCCACAGGTACAGGGGTGATCGACTGCACTCACGTGACACTCAGATCTCCATCACAACAAACGGTGGACTACACTAACCACAAGGAATTCCATTCGCTGAATGTGCAGTTGGTATGCAGCCACCAGAAACGCATCCTGCAGGTGTGCACACAGCTTCCAGGCACTGTGCATGACTTTCTCAGTCGGCCACAGATCCTTTGAGTCTTCCAGAGCCCACGGGGGTTGCAGGGTTGGCTCCTTGGGGACAAGGGCTACCTGCAGAGGCAATGGCTGATGATACCCGTGTGGCAGATTCAGACTGAAGCAGAGTGACGGTATAATGAGGCTCATGCAGCAACTCATGACTTGGTGGAGCAGACCATCGAGATCCTGCAGATGAGATTCTGGTGCCTGGACTGGTCTGGTGGAGCCCTGCAATACAGTCCGCAAAGGGTGTTGCTCATCGTTGTTGTCTGCTGCGCCCTTTACAACCTGGCACTCCAATGGGGAGCGGAGCTGGCTGAGGAGGAGATGGAGGAGCTGGAGGTCTCCTCCTTTGAAGAGGACACCAATAGGGATGAAGGTGAGGAGGTCCTCGGAGGCAAGGACGATGGGGATGAGGCCCTTGCGCTGGCTAGACGAGGCAGACGCGCTCGGGATGCCTTCCCAGCTGCTAGATTTGTGGAGGATGATGGCAACATGCAGTGAGATGACCCCATAGATCCTCACGTTGCATCTGTGAATGTTTGCCTCCAGTCTGGCTTTCTGCGGCGCAAATACCCTCTGAGAATGCTCCTTTCATGGAGACATAGTGGAGAACCCAATAGTCACTCGATTGCAGGAGGATGATGACAGCATGCAGTGAGCTCACTCCATACATCTTCACACAGCCACTGAGAATGTCTGAGCCCTGTCTGGCCGAGGGCAGCTTGCTTGAACTCTGTGATCAGGGTCACATCATAGAGACGCAGCCATGAAACTTTAGAAGCACCTGATCCTTTGTCCGCCTTCAGCACCTGAGCCCTTCAGGAGCACAGTGTCACTGGTCACAGATGCTGAAGAGATGGGAGCCAGCCCCACATTAAAGGTGCTGAGAGCACACAGAGAGAATGAAAGAACTCTGTGGTGTCTGCCCACTACATTCTAGTAGTAATGACAAGCACCATTGAGGTGCAGGTATCAGTAAAGTTTCCAAGGCAGAGTGAGGCTGGACCATCACTTTGGTCTGAAGGCTGCACAGAGCACTGGGAGGAGGCCCCGGACTGAGACCACTGGCTTTTATCTTGTACAGAAAGGTTTCACATCTGAGTGACAAGAACACTGCTCATAAGAGCAAAGAGCCATAGGCAGGGAGACATTCTTGGGAGGTTATTGACAATAGTAAGCTGTATGTACAAATGATAAACACGTGTGCCCAGGCTGTGCAACTAACTCTTCTTAGCCCTGCTGCTATGTCTTGGTGGTCCCCGGACATTCACAGCGGAGGTGGAGGCAGCCTGCTGACTGCAACACCCTGTCTGCGATAACCTTGGTGGGCGTCCTCTGGTGGGCCTGCTGGTCCTACATTCCAGGTTAAAACTAGGCCTCTTGTTGTAGAACCTATTAATTTACTCATTTTGCCAAACATTGTGTAACAACTGATGAATAAATAAGAAAATAATTGGCTCCTGTTTCAAGATCTGAGGTAAAGTTTTTGGACGGTTTCTCGCTGGATAGCAGGAGGGGAGCTGGGGGCCGGCAAAATAGTGGAAGCTGCACCAGGGCTGATCTCACTGCCGGGCAAGGTTGCCACGGAGGTGAGCAGCCAGTTTGCATAATTAAGGTCCGAATTAGGGGTCAGTTTGTGAACCTGCTGCGTGGGAAGGCCACCAGCTTCACGGAGGTCCAGGCTAATGCCCTGGGGCCGAGGGTTCAAATCCCACCGAGGCAGCTGGCGCAATATAAATTCAAATAAATAATAAATCTGGAATTGAAAACTTGGCTTAGTAATGGTGAGCATGAAACCATCAGCGATTGTTCTAAAACCCATCGGGTATTCCAATGTCTTTTAGGGGAAGGAAATCCGCTGTCCTTACCTGGCCTGGCCTATATGTGACTCCAGATCCACAGCAACGCGGTTGGCTCTTACCTACCCTCTTAAATGACCTAACAAGCCAGTTGTATCAAAGTGCTACAGAAAAAACGAAATACCAGGTGGACTGCGGCGGTTCAAGAAGGTTGCTCACCATTACTTTCTCAAGGGCAATTGGGGACGGGCAACAAATACTGACCTTGCCAGCAACATTCACCCATCCAAGCTCCATAGTCCAAAAGGGGGGAGGGGGTGGGGTGGGGGGGGTGGGGGGGGTGGTGGTGGGGGTGGGGGTGCTGCGGGCTAGACAGGCAGCCCCTGTGGCCCAAACGATCCCTCTTTCGAGGGGCTTGTTCTCTTGCCTCTCAGCGCCCTGAATGTTTTATTATTAATTTACCTAGCTGGGGGTTCTCCCAGGTCTCTGAGCTGCTTCATCCCGGGTCTACCTCCACCGGTGAGGCTACTGAGGATTCAGAGCTACTGGCACTCTGTGTCGGCCGGCAGCATCAGGAGCCTGTCCACCATTCATAATTGGGTGGTGAGCCCAGAGGTGGCCAATTAGGATGCAGCCTATGGTAAAATCACCGAGCCAGCCCCGCAGCTGAATAAGTGTGGGCTGCGAACCCCCGTTGGAACCTGACATCGATGCCCTGGAACCCATGGCAATGTTCAGCTCGGTCTGTGCACAATCCATATTTGGATAGAAAATTTTGACTCAGCGCAATGCTTCACAGAATGAAGCAACGGCTGCACTCAAAAGCTGGTATCGATCCATGGTTCACCACCCATCATGCGTGTGTGGGGCAAGGCCAGAGAAAAATGGCAGCTGCATGTCTCTGAATAGGCCAGACTTTCTGACCCATCATCTTGTGAAAAAACATAGGCCTGAATTTTACCCTTGGTGAGCATGCGTGATTGGCGGGGCCAGGACTTGTCAGGAAATAGGCCCCCAACCACAATCGGCCCACGACTACGATTTCAAGCTGGCTGTTCAATTAATGCCCACCCAGCGTGAAACGCATCCTCGCGGTGGTCCGGAAGGGCTGGGTGGAGGCAGGAGCCTGCCGGGCATCGAGTCCAATGGTGACCTGGGAGTTTAAAAACAGCAAAGGAAGCTCCTTGAAGGCTGCCAGGGAAGAACATATCTTCTGTGTTCTGGAGACCGAAGCTATGGCCTCATCTCTGGCTGGTGATGTCAGGTGGGAGGGCAAGTCGGGTGGGCGTTCAGCCTCCCGGTTTTCGGATGAGTGCCTCGCGGTCCTCCTGAAGGAGGTGGCTGCCAGGAGGGACACCCTCGCCCTCAGAGATGGAAGGAGGAGGCCATCGCACCTGACAAAAAAAGGATGGGCAGAGGTGGCAGCCCAGGTCAGCAGCCACAACGTTGTGTAGCGCACATGGGTGAAGTGCCACAAAAGCTTCAAAAACTGCGCTCGGCAAGGGTGAGTACCGTGTTGACATGGATCAGTACAGTGATGTGTTAAGGACTGGCCATTCCCCCGTGGAGCTCAGGGGTATTAGAGTCTGAGCGCCAACTGTCAATGACACCGGAGTTGGCTAAGGGGGTGAGCCATGGTTGCTTGCCCTGATTGCCTTGCAGCTTGAGGGCCACGACTCGCATGTGCCTTGCAAGGTGCTCCACAGGTGGGGTTAGCTAGGCTGCAATGGCACTGTAGGTAGAGTGTGGACTAATCAATGCTCCTCTGTCCTTTCAGGAGAAGATGACCCATAACTACATTGAGAGGTCACGGATAGGCAGAGGCGCCCCCAAACCTCCTAATCCTGACAAGGTTTGAGCAGGAGGCCTAGGAGCTGGAGAGGTGCCATGCACCTCATTCAGCTGGTTGTGGAGAGGCTGGGGTGCCAGACAAAAGTAAGAGTGCAGTGCACAGAGGTGAGAGTTTTGGATGGTGCAAACATTCTTGTGTAGTCTCTTCATGGATGGGAGGCTCAAAACCGGAGTCCCCATTGATCATTGAAAGACGATGGCACCATAATGCAGATCTCCACTGTCTCACCAGAGTGCCTGGCATGCATAGTGGCAGTGTGATGATGTAAACTAATGACCTGTCATTGTTCTCCCTTAGAATCAGCAGCAGGACCCCGAAGAGCCACCCCTGATCCCAGAAAGCCGTCGGGCTTCACCTGCAACTGCGACACGCTCGCTCTCTGAACCAGACACCAGCGCAAATACCAGCACCTCGGTGGGCGTTAGATCTTCATCTGGAACATAGGAGCACACTTGGGCCATTACAACAAAAGCAAAATTTATGTAATTTTAACAACCAAAATAAATTAATATTACCATCTCTGGTGCTCATTTCCACACCAGTAAACATAAACAAAACATAAGGTCATCCGTGAACAGTCCCTCTTCTGTTCATGGTATCTTAAACGTACACTTAACGAGTGCTACGTCTTGGTGCCCAGCCCCCCCCCTACCCTGCCCCTCGCATAGGTGAGGGCACTTCACACTCATTTGAGGAGCAGGTGGAGGCAGACAGTGACCAGGGTGCCAGCAGTTGGAGGACTGCTGGAGACCAGGACAATGCTGAGTCAAAGGCAGATGATGAGCCTCTGAAGTCATCCATTGGGCAGCGGATGCTGGATGTCCAGTGGGATGTGTGGGAGGATCTGGCAGAGATCCACGAGGGTATGTGTGCCATGGTCTCTTTTGTGGCTGAGTCCATGCAGAGCATAAGCACTGCATTGACCCTCCTTGCTGAGTGCAATGCCTGCTCCATTGAGAAAGTGGTGACTCTCATGGAGAGGCAGCTCTAGGAAAAGAATCAGGGGTTCTTGGGGCGGCACTCGGACCTGCAAGCCCTCACACAGGCAATGACCTCAACTGGTCAGTGCCAGTGTGAGAGATGCATGAGGCACCCAGTATCCCAGCTAGGTGCCCGTCCATCAGTGGTGAGCAGGGAGGTCCAGGGTAACATCACGTTGGCGCACAAGCTGCTTGTCCTCTCTGCATGCTCCTCTCAGGGCACTGTCGATGACGGCAGCAGCTCCCCTGCCCCTCTGCCAGTGACCGTGGCATCTGATGAGGCTGCGATGACTGGGGAGATGCCAGCCATGCTGGGAGGGAGCAGCCAGTGGCATGGCTGGCATCAATGGCACAGGCTTCAATAGCCAGAGGACGACCGCCAAAGACATCAAGGCCAACAAGACACCAGAGTCATCAGGCTGCCTCCAATGCCTCTGGCAGCGAGGGGCAGGGTAGAGGGGGGGGGGCTGGGCACCAAGACGTAGCACTCGTTAAGTGTACGTTTAAGATACCATGAACAGAAGAGGGACTGTTCACGGATGACCTTATGTTTTGTTTATGTTTACTGGTGTGGAAATGAGCACCAGAGATGGTAATATTAATTTATTTTGGTTGTTAAAATTACATAAATTTTGCTTTTGTTGTAATGGCCCAAGTATGCTTCACCTTATTTTTCTTGGTGCAGGGGACGCCAGTATGTAATGCTGGACGTGAGTGGCTCTGAACTTTATTGCGCAGGCACTTGAGTGAACTTTGGGTTCAAATGAAAGCGTCATTTCAGATATCCTGGATGGATCCAATAACTTCCCACAGCTGATGTTAGGCTGCCCGACAAGTAGTTTCCTGGTTTATCCCTCTCCCCTTTCTTGAATAGTGATGTAACATTAGCAAGACTTGAGTCCTCCGGCACAACTCATGTAATCAATCAGTATTGAATTATTGTGACCAATACATCACCTATTTCTACCATTGCTCCTTTCAGCAACTAGGATACATTCCATTGGGATCAGGTGACTTATCAATTTTTAGTAACGATAATCTTTCTAATATGTCTTCTCTATCTATTACTATCCTGTGCATACTTCCCTCTCCTTTTTTTTTTACTGTAACCTTGGCAAAATCTGCTTCCTTTGTGAAGACGTGCAAAGTATTCATATAATCCTCTGGTCCTCCTGTCCGTCTCGATTCGACCTTTTCTCTTTCAGCTCTTAATGGGTCCAGCTTGCCCACTAGCTAACTGCTTGCGCTTTATATGTTTGTAAAATGTCTTAAGGTACAATTTAATGTCCTAACCTCTTCTGATAACCTGTCTTTATCTCCTACATTGACTTTCGTAATTCTTTCTTGTGCTTCCCGTAATTATTCTAGTTATTCATTGAATTTTGCTCCAGAGATTTGTCATAGGTCTCCATTTTCTCTTTTGTTTTAACTTTATTATTTCTTTTGCCACTCGGGGTTTAATGGTTTGGATGCTGTACCTTTTCCCTTGAAAGGATTGTGCCTAGTTGAGTTGAGTTATTTGCATTGAGTTATTTCTCTCCCGAATGCCTACCATTGCTCTGTTACTGCTTCATCCTGCATTCAGCTTTCCAAACTACCTGCGCTAGGTCCCTTCTAAGGTCATTGAAATTAAATCTCTCACAGTTGAACATATTTATCTTTGATACTTTCTGGTCAATAAAACCTACCGTTTACTGTTAAGCCTGGGAAACTTGGCCGAAATGGGTAATATAAAAGATGTGTAAAAATGGAGGTGCACAACCTCCTTAAAAGCTTTTACCACCCAATCCGTCTCCAGAGAGTGTATTGGCAGCCCATTGTTTGCTCCCCAGCTCACAGTCCCTCTTCCATTAAAATCCGAAGTGGTTGGGTTGTGCTGGAAACTTTTAAAATTTTAACTTCTTATCCAAGCCAAACCTTGCACCTACCTATAATGCACCTGAAATGCCTTGGGATGAATTGTTAGGTTAAACCTCCATATAAATATAAGCTGTTGTTGAAATCAGTAGAGAAAAGTGATCAAAGGGTTGGAAGGTGGTACGATCCCAGCTGCTGTTCACACTGGACAAGTCAAACCCCGGACTGAAATCTGGCTTGATAGATCCTAACTTTTTTTAGAAACTGTGGAGGAAAGTTACTGAACAAATTCACAGGAGTCTGCTGATGAAGTTTTAATACAAAGATTTATTTGAACAAGAAAAATTAACTATATTACACCAGACAAAAAGGTTGGAAAGATCTCAATACAAACACATGAAGACAATTCAAATTCCCACTATTCCTTTCCCCCAGCAATATCTTCACAGACACACAAACTGGTGAACAATTAACACTAGATTGACACAGTGGCTTCTTGCATGGTGCTGGTACAGTTGCAAATGGTTTTCTTCTGCTGGATTCCTAAGCATTCACCGGATGCTTCCCACCTAACTCGTATCGCTCTCAGAGACAACCAAACCAGTACTCTAAACTCATTGTTTCTTCACCTGCAGAGCAAACAAATTAGTTCCCTAAACTCAGTCTTCCAGTAGCTCCCCCGCTAAGCTAATCACTTTACTGAGTCCCAGAACTAATTATTCTATTAATTATCATCCCACTAGCTTTGCAGTTTTTCTTCTCAGAGAGCTTTAAGTCCCTGTCTTCTCACTCTTATGCACATTCAACCCCAACCTCATTATGCACCAGCAACCCCACCCCCTCTCCCTCACCTTGCATCTTTTCTGCGTCTGTGTCACTGGATCACTGTCGCTAGGCAACAGTAAAGATTTTCTACATTTTTATCAGAATCACTGAACTTTCCCAACCCCTTTCAACACATCTCTTTAATTTCAGAGGCTATAAGATCTCATTAAAAAAATGTATATACAAACAAACCCAAAAGACCTGAAACCTTTTGGTCACAAGTCTATCCAGATTCCCAGGCACCCTGAGATACCAAGCCCATCAGGATTTTCTGGTGGGCCCAAGATTAGGCAAAGCAATTGGACCATTCAGTTTAAATACCATGGGATCATGTTTTTAAAATTTTACTTCAGTAACCATTTCTCTGGGCCATTCCTGGGACACGGCCAGAAACTGGTGAGTTAAAATATTTGACAGGAAGCTATAAGGAAGCACTTCATCCAAAGAGTAGTAAAGATCTGGAACTCTCACCTCCAAAAGGTTGTTGAGGCTAGGTCAATTGAAAATTCCAAAATTGAGATTGATAGATTTTAGTTAGGGGACAAGGAACCAAGGTGGGTGAATAAAGTTAAGATAGAGATCAGCCATAATCTATTGTAATTGTAGGATAGGCTCGAGGAGGTAAATGGCCTGTTTCTGCTCCTGTGTTCTTTCAAGAATTTGAACCTTACATTATCTCATCTTTCTCATCAACCTTCCTTGCCTTACTCCGTCAAGAGTGACATGATGAGGCTGGCTGTCATGCATTTATATTTGAGTTGAGGGGATACAAGAGAGAATGAGTGAAGACCAGAAGACCAGGGCAGAGGAGGCCAAAGCTTTCCTTGCAGAGCTCTCTTGCTCCTCTTAGCATTTTTGGGCCCTAGTGCCCTCAACTGCCAGTTGGGCCTGGTGGGAAAGCCTCAACACGTTCCCCTGCAGAGGCCTCTGGTTCAAATGGCAGTCAGGCACTGCTAATAAAACCGAAACCCAATTTGCATATTTAAAAGACGACCCTGGCAACTTCTGGTGACTTCTTCTGATGAGCTGGGAAGCACAGGTTCGTATTGGAACCCACGGGGAGGTAGCAGCTTTGGTGTGGGTAAATCCCATGGGCCATTTTAAACACCCACTGAAGATGGTGCAGCACCCAACAAAGTTCCTCTGGCCAGCCAGGCTCCCACTCCTGGATAATAAGTGATCCAAGCCAATAAATGCAGTCCTTGTATTTCAAAGTCAGCAAGCTTTGTGTGGCACCCTTCAAATGAAATATTCAAAGGTGCTTTACATAGTCAGTGATGAATGCTGGCCAGGAAGAAGAAGAATAGGGAAGGTACCTGAAGAAATTCATTGTGTGGACACTTCTGAAGCCACAAGGAAAAGTGACAAGGTGAAAATGTTTCACAAGGAATCAAGTGGGGAGGTTTTGGGCGGGGTTGGGGGGCGGTGGTGAAAGTTTAACCTCTTGTCACCGTCAATTCTTTTGTCAACCACTTTAAAACAATGTTCCCTGGTTCTCAATCCGTTCTCCAATGGGAACAGTTTTTCTCTATCTACTCTAATTTTGAATACCTCTATCAAACCTCCTCTTAACCTTCTCACCTCCAAGGAGAACAGCCCCAGCTTCTCCAATCTATTCACATAACTGAATTACCTCAGCCCTGGAACTATTCCCATGAATCTTTACTGCACCCTCTCTAATGCTTTCATATGTTTCTGACTGGTTGCAATGCTCCATTTGAGGCCGAACCAATACTTTCCATAGAACTATCATTACCTCCTTGTTTTTGTACTCTCTGCCTCTATTTATAAAACTCGGGATCCTGCATGATTTAACAATTGCTCTTTCAACTTTCTCTGCCAGTTCAAGGATAAAATCCCAAACTCTGTGCCCTCACAGAAGGATGATGTAACCATCTGAAAAACAAAGGTTAATTGGTTTAAATGGAGGAAAAAAATCATTGGGCGGAATTTTCCGCTTCCGGCAGTGATGGGAATCACGGCGGGCAGGAGCACTAACGTTGGTGTGATTGAAAAAGTCAGTTCCCCGCCAGTGGAAAATCAGTTTGGAATTTTGCTCTCCTGACTTTGATGGCGGGTTAAAGGTGGATCAAGTTTCCTGCTAAGCTATGTCAGGAACCACATTCGCACTTATTTGATGAATCTCATAAATGCTCATTAAAAGACCAACTTACCGGAATTATGCTCCCCTCCAAATTAAATGCCCCCCCCCCCCCAAGAGGATGATTAGAATGGTCTGTTTTACGGCTGCATAAATGTGGCGCGCACCTGGCGAGCTTCACTTCATCAGCAGACACTGCTTTTGCCTTTCTTTAACACTGTAACTGCAAAATATCAGGTGAACTGTAGCACAAGCTGCATCAAGGCATGAGCAGTGGGGAAGGTGACACGGTGGTAGGACTTGGGGTGTGGGGTGGAAACATGAGAAGGGAGGGGTGAGGCGGAGATAGAGCTGGGGAAGTTACACAAGGCGGGAAGGCTGAGACAGAGGCAGGATTAAGCAATGGTCAAGGGACAGATGGAAAGAGTGAAAGACTGTCCGGGGCAAAAGTTAAAAGATTGTCCCTGGAAGATAGAAAGGCTGTCCATGTCCACTGTCTACAGTATTGGGCGCATATTTCAGAGATTGTCCTGGGACTGAGGCCACGCTATTGAGGACATATTTCAGAGGCTGTCCTGGGGCTGTACAAGTCACGTTAGAGGGCTCTGCATGATACCCATTTTTTGGTCCCTGGGCGTGGGCAAGGGAAAGCCTCCCTGGGGAGTGAGGGTCATGCACAGAAGGGTGTGTAGGGCATGGTCAGTCACCTAAAGGAATTTGGTCCTGGGGGTTAGAGTCATGTTATTGGGAGACAGAGGGCACAGTAACAGGAGAGGCAACTGGACCCTATAAGTCAGTAGCTGAAAACTATTGAAGGGGGGGGGGGGGGGTGGATATTGGTCATGAGGGGGTCCCAAAAAGTAAATATACATGAGGCCTCAAGAAAGGAGGGGTCAAACTGGCAAAGGGCACAGGGAGATCAAAATTGAAGGGTTCAGAGGGAAAAGAGGAATATTGGAATGAACAGTGATGGGGTCAAGCATAGCCGGGGGAAGCTAGATAGGAGACATGGGAATTAGGTGGTGGTGACTATGGAGGAGGATGGGAGGAACTTGGTGGATGATCATGGGAGGTTGGAAGCTGGTCCCACTGCACAAAATGAAGGATGCAGTTGAAAAAATGAGCTTGGAAAAATCAGTTGGGGAGGTGTGTCAGGGAGCGTGGGAGGAGTTCAGCAGAACAATTCTGGGCCAATTGATGGGGCACCCTGTAAATTTCCTGCTCAAACCATGTAGAGCATGGTACAGTGGAGTGTGGGACTCAAGAGCCTAATATACAATGAATGAGCTTTGCTTTTTGACTAATGGTGTACATTCAGGCAAGATTCCATTAAGTTTAGGTGCTGCAGTACATTTGGTCATAATTGGCATCTGATCCTTATAAAGCCATGTGAAAAGGGAGGAAGGATCAAACAATCTAGGGCCACAGCAGCTGCATGAAGCAAAATGGGCCCTACAAGCCTCAATGTTCTCAGTGTACTGGTCATGGCATTCAAGGCACCATGCTCCATGCTTACTGTCAGGGCATAAGTGCAAGGATTGGATAGCGATAGTTATTGTCTAGGTTACTGGAGGAGAACTGATAATAACACATGGGTCTTTTACCCTAATTAAGAGCCTTGTTGTGAATGCAGTCACGTTGGAGGGGGCTGCTCACCGCTCCTCATCTTCCAGGAAGTTATCCTGTAAGGGGTGGCCTGGGAATGCCATGTACAGACTGAAGGCAGACAAGGGCTAGGGAATGGATTCCTGCCTTGTATATGAAAAGAGGCATGGAAGCCTATGGTGAAGTTTGATGCATGAAGTTTGATATTACTTTTTCCAAAAGCTTACTATCATGAAATGAAGGCCATTGCAAAGTACAATTTGGAGAAATGATTATAATGTTAGTTGCGATTAATACTTGTGCCATTCACAAACCACAGACATCAGTGCGACAACAGCAGGATGATCACTACCAATGATGGGCAATTCTCCTGAGACCAAATAATCTCTGCCTGAGATTTAAAGGTTTCAGGTGTATTGTCCAGCCATTATTGTCACATATGATGTTGCTGATGTTGCAGATGCGGAACTAAAAGCTACTCACTATAATGAGATTGTGTGAGAATTAATGCAACTGAAAACCCAGATGGGAGTTCACCGGGGAGATTGGGGGGTGGGATAAGGGGAGGGTGCATATTTGACCCTTGAATGAATGCAGAAGCTTGAATCGCATAGATTAACCATTGAATTCATGAGACTTGGAGGTGGGTTAATGCAAAATATATTTACTGAACTGAGAAGTATATGCAATGAGTGAACACCCATGCCACCAGTGTGCATTAAAACTTGTTAATTTTTCTAACCCTACCACTATGTTTAGCTACAGCAGAGGTGGAGGGAGTTTGTTGACTGCTATGCCCTTTTGACTGAGGTGACTTTGGTGGGTGTCCTCTACTGGAGGCCTTAAGACTCCTGGCCTGAAAAGGGTCCCCAGCTCTGGGACAGGTGCACCTTCCTTGGCCTGACCTGCTGTAGACAATGGGGTCACTGGCAGAGGGGAGTTGGAGCAGCAGGGCACTCTTGGAATTTCCAGCAGAGTGACCCTGGGGTGCCTGCCTGGCGCTGCTCCTCCCATTGGCACCCGATGGCCTCCCTGACTCCATGAGGAGAAGGGGTGCCTATAGGGAGGCTGAGATGACCTGTCCTCATCTTGCCTAACCACTGCTGGAACCATTGCTAGAGCAATGGTGTACAGGTCCGAGAGCAAACCCGGCAGAAAATGCTGGACCTGGGTCTCCAAGATAACCATTACCCTTCGAATGGTGGCTTCGATGTGCTCACATGCCAGAGATGTCATCAGACAGAACATGGATGGACTCCTCCATCGTTCCTTCCAATCTGCTGACAGGCTCTACCTGATGTTTCCCTGCCTGTCTATGCATCTACAACATGTTTCTTAGGGCCAATTCCAGAGACATATCATCAGACTGGGACTCAGCAAGGGCCTGGTCTCCAGCAGTCCTCCGAATGTCAAAGATGTCGGCAGTTCCTGCCTCCGCCAGTTGTGGATCTGTGTCAGTGAGGTGATCACCAGGTTGTGAACCCGAGCCTACTCTAGAACTAGGTCCCACTGAGGTGCATGTATTTGCACTGATGGGGGCTGCAGGTGAACGCAGTAACAGTTTTTAATCAGAGATGGGTCTGCTTCCTCATCTGAGGTAGTCTGGGGGCTGGGGCTGAGTCATCTGGAATAGGACATCCTTTCCCTTTTCTTGCTGGTACTCGGAATAGAAAGAAGAGGGAATTAGTAATTGGCTAGACAGGCTCCTGCATTATAGGTGCTATGACCGGGATGGAAGGTGTGTGCAGTTGACTAGCCTCACTATTCCACAGCTTGTACCATTGGGTTAAAGGCTTAATTTACTTTCCAAAATGGCCAATTGTTTACCTTCGCTACTGCTGCCCAGAATAAAAAAGACCTTAACCAGGGTTCTTTCAATAAATAGCAAACCTATTAGTTTATTATAAAACCAGTCTTGTCAAATAGAATGGCAAAGCTTATCAACATACAATATAGGATAGGACTTTATACCAATTATTTTTTGAGATACACCAAGTTTCACACACACACATACAAAAATAAAAATGAAATAAAAATAGAAACGGAGGAATTTGTTCAGAGGTTAAATGTCAATGGTTCAAAGGCAAAGGATAGACAGAAATGATTTGTGAAACAATCAATGACTCTGGCATTGCTTTCCAGCATGTGGAATATCTCAAGAGCAGCTGATATTCAATACCAGCTGTGGACTGGCTCTGGGCTGCAAAAAGGCTGCTGTCTTCCGTCTCAAACAGTTGGTCCTTATCTTCTCAAAAACAAAACCAAAACCTATTTTTAAAACACAGTCTTCCAGGCGTAGCGTTTCTCCAGAACCAAAAAGGCCATGTGACTCCCTTAGTATACAGTCTACCTAGGCTAAGAGGATTGTTTTTTTCAACTGCTTAATTACCCTGTCTTGTAAAAGGATGCTTTTTTCCAGGAGTATCAATCAGAGTCCTGCATTAATCTTTTAAGGGACAGTGGGCAGAATTGTCCCACATTTGCACTAATTGCGGTAGTGGGCGGGAAAATAATCGATTTAACCGCCAGCCACAATGCTGGGTTTCCGCGCTATATTGTTCCTTTCCAGCCTCATTAATTATTCACACACGGGGAGCATGCCATTTCGCTGGCAGGTTTTTCTCTGATTCACCCGCCAGGCTGTCATCTTGCCACTTCTTCACGCAGCGCGCCATATTTGAACCGCAGTCTAGCCCAGGACTGCTACACAGAAGACATAACCCCAAAAGGCAAGAAGATTGCAGCCCCCCGATTCAGTGACGTGTCCCTGGAATGCTGTGGAGGCCCTCCATGATGTCTCCTATCCCCACTCTGGCTGCAGGAGGGGCACCAACATCAACAATCCGCTTGGGAGGCAGTGGCAGTGGTGGTCAGAACGAATGCCGCCCACAAGAGGTCGGCCATCCAGTGCAGAAACAGGATGAACGATCTCATCCGTGCCGCCAGGGTAAGTCAACCATCTTATCACTTTAAACTTACACACTCACAAACCTATCACACATTCACTGGCATCTCACTCACTGCCAGCTCATGGGACATCCCCACTCACTCTCTCACACACATCCTCACATCCCCACCTGGCCTGATCTCTTCTGGAGACCACCCCCTCTTCCTGTCCATGGCTTCACTCAGCACACACACACACACACACGCACACCTGGCATCCTTCTCATTTGGCTAGGCATGCACCTTTTTCACACTCTCTCCACCTGTCTTTATGCAGGACAAGATCACGCACAATAAAAGGGAGAGGTCCCAGGCCAGGGATGGAGTGACGAACATCAAGGTACACACTCCCTTCGAAGATCATGCGTTACAGCTGGCCGTAGAGGATTGGTCATTCCTGCAGCAATGGTGAGGTCAGTATCAAACAACCAATTGAGGATCATGCATCTGATCATCCCCCTAGCAACTCAGTTGTGAGTCTGCTCTTCTGTGTACTGCAGTGGCCATGCACTAATAATCACCACTTTCTTTCATGAGCACATCTGCCACTTTGCCCTCAGGCAATCTGGGCTCTGACTCCAGCACCGACAGCACCTAAGGGCTGCACTCCCGAAGACCCATCACTGTGCTCAGCCACACCCTCCACCAGTGCAGCGACACACACCTTGGCGGGATCTACATGTACAGCAGGCTCGGGTTCACTAACTGGTGAACACAGCACACAGTCTGTTCCACAGCAGGTGGAGGCAGGGACACCTGAGGTCACCAGCACTTGGAGAGCTGCTGGAGGCAAGGGATCTGCTGATTCCAAATCAGATGATGAGCTTTTGGACTCAGTCCTAAGTCAGTTGTTGGAGCTGCAGTGACAATCATGGGAGCAGCAGGAAGGGACGACAGCTGCACTCCTCAGCTCGCAAGGCATGATGGAGGAGTCTGTCTGCCTTCAGTCTGAGGTGATCACACCATCATGCCAACACACTGAGGTCAACATTGGCAGGATGGCACCCATTTGGAGACCTTGGTCCAGGATATTTGTCCTGCACTGCTGCATGGACTGAACTCCATTGCTGATGCCATAGTTGGCCTCCAACAATATCAGCGTGAGACAGGTGCAGGGCATCTCTCTTCAGCTTCCACTTCTCAAGGACTCAGCCAGGAGCCATCGGCGACCCATTGTGAGGAGACCAGCAGCTCGACAGCCCTGGGCCATTCATCCAGGTGACTCTGGGAATGTCCAGCTGATCCAAAACCCCTCTTCCTGTGACCCATCAGCTCCAGCTCCACAGGCACCTGCCCCATGGCAGGAGACCCAAACCAGCCCAGCTTCAGCCCTCCAGAGGACACCCGCCAAGGTCATCACAGACCTTGGCAGTCAGCAGGCTGCCTCCACCTCTGCTGTGGATGTCGGGAGAGCATCAAGACATAGCGGCAGGGTTAGGAAGGTTAAGAAAACATAGTTTCACCATGTGGGCATGGATGTTAATTACTTGTACATAATGTTGACTATTATAAATAAACTTCCAACAATGTCACCCTGTGTATGGCTCCTTGTTATGATGAGCAGTGCTTGTGTCAGCCTGAAGTGGAAGCTTGGTTCCTACACAAGATAAAGGCAGGTGTCTGAGTCCAGGGCCTCCTCCCTCTGCTTTGTGTAACCTCCCCAGCACACTGATGGTGCGCCTTCACAGTCACTGAGTACATCAGTCATGCCTGCACCTCATGCCTTAATTGGCAGCAGCTTTCCCCCACTGGACTGCATGCTGTGCTCTCAGCTCAGGCACAGGCATTCTCATAACCCATACTGCAAGGCTGCACTGTTAGCTTGAACCAAGAGTGGGGACTGGTCCAAACCTGAATGATGACATTGCAAGGGTCTGTGAGCATCTCCACCACTGACTGCTCCATGGCCAGATTTTGCAAAGGGATTGTACAACATGCCCAGTCATCCAATTATTCAGCAGCCCCCTAAAATGCTCAATATTTTTCAGACTGCCCCGGAAGGGTGAAAGGTTCAGGAGCATTTGGTGGCAATTTCATGCCTCAGCATTGCTTGAGTGGGCAGGTGAGCTAGAGGCCTGACTCCAAGCATGTCAATATGGCTGTGCCCGAACTCTTTCCACTGTGGAAGAATACTCACTTCATACAAAGTTTCCCTAATGGGTGGCTGCATCCCTTCCACCTCCGCATGTGCTTGCGCAATACCAACAGACTGTGCTGCCTTCCTCCCCACCCCCTCACCCCAACTCCAGGGCAGCCCTTGCCCTAGCACTGCACTGTGAGCCAGCCTATGCCCTCACCTGAATGCGTGATGCCTCTTCCTCGAACTCAGACAGGCAGCCCTCGCAAGCGCCAGGCAACATTAGTGTGCACTCACCTCCAAGTTCCCCTCAAAGTTCAGCTTGCCAGGTGCACGCCTTTTAAACACTGTTGTGAATCACGTTGTTCTAAAGTCACACTAACGTGGGAGGTAAATTCTATGTGGGGGATGATTCTGGTGGGCAGGCAAGACGATGTGATGCAAATGCATTGAAATTATGTTTCCCACATTGGATGGCAGGAAAGGCAGCCTTGCCTTGACAAGTGGAGAGGACGATGGCTAACGGGTTTCATGATGTCGTGAAACCGATTTTTGGCCTTCCCGTCATATTGTACCCCCACACTCGCCATGTCGCCCACTGCCAACAGGCCGGACGATTCTGCTCAGTGTCTTTTAAATATAATTTCTTCTACAATGTCCGTAGTCCTTGAAGATAAACCATCTACTGTGATGAAAGTGTTCATGACATTTCCCAACTTGGAGAAAAGAAATGCCATATATACATGTGTTTCAATAGAAAGTGTAATAAAACATAAACAAAAATACTAAAACACACATTCTCTTTCATTCACTTTTTATACAAGGCTAATACAGTAACTCTTTGTATCATTTTGGCCTTTGGCAAATTTAAGGCAAAGTTAAATTCTAGACAAAGCATCAGCAATTACATTGTTTTTCTCACAATGTGGACAATCTTTAACTGATAAGGTTGTAATAATAAACTCCATCAAAATAGTCTGGCATTCTGGTTTTTAAACTTGCCCACAAAGGCTAAGGGGTTATGATCAGTCTATACCAGTGTCTCCCTGTATGCATGTCAAAATGTTTAAGAGCTAATAGCAAGCCTGGGGTTTCCTTCTCCAGTGTAGAGTATCTTTTTTGGTGTCAATTCAGATTTTTGGAAAACTATCCCATTGGCCTTTCTATGTTTAATTCATCTTATTGTAACAGGACTGCACCTATCCCCAGGTCACTGGCATCAATTGCTACCATGAAGGGTTAGTGAAATTTGGAGCAGTCAACACTGGTTCATTGATCAAAATTGCTTTTAGCCTTTCAAAAGATGTTCGCCACTCTCCCATTCACAATACCTTGGCTTTCTTTTGTAACAAGTCCATCAGTGAAGCAGCTATAGTACTGAAATTTGGTACAAATTTTTGGTAAAACTCACACATCCCCCAAAGCCTCATGATCCCCCATTTAGTATTAAGGGCAGGGAAGTCCACCAACGCCTGCACTTTCACTGTTCTTGGCAACACTTGGCCTTGGCCTATGATATGCCCTAGATAAGTTACTCATGCTTTCATGAATTCACTTTTGGCGAGGTTTATTACCAAATCAACTGACTGTAGTTTTTTCAGGGCTTCTAGTTGGTTCAGGTGCTGTATCCAAGTGTCATTATATATTAGCATATCATCAAGATAAACTACGCAGTTAGGAACAGCAGCCACCATTTGGTTCATTAGCCTCTGAAAAGTTGCTGGGGCAATTTTTTAATCCCGAATGGCATCACTCAGCATTGGAAAAGACCGTCTGGCCTGATAAAGGCTGATTTTTTTAGCCCGAGGTGTTAAAGGAACCTGCCAATATCCTTTTAACAGATCTATTTTGGAAAGAAACATGGCACTGCCAACTCTGTCAATAGTCTTCCAAGTGAGGAATTGGGTAGCAATCTGCTTTTGTCACTGCATTGATCTTTCTTTGTCCATACAAAATCTAGTCAAACCATCTGGATAAGGCATGAGCACAACAGGAGAACTCCAGCTGCTTTGGCTGAGTTCATTGAGGTGATTTCCTAACATATACTAGATCTCTGCTTTCACCTGAGCTTGTTTCCCTGGCCCTAAGCAATAAGGATGCTGTTTAAAAGGAGAGAATTCTCCTACATCCACATCACATATGGCTAAGGTTGTACATCCTGATTTGGCCCTACAGATCTCTTTAAATTCTTAAGTAACCTCACGAGATTCTCTCGTCCTGTCTCTAGGTAGGAAAATATGGTGTCTAAGTCTCCTTTTGACTCACTCCCACTGTCTCTTCCATCCTCTGCTGTGCTTACTACTTGACATACCTGTCCCTTCTTATCCTCCTTATCCTCCTCTGCACGGTGGTATTGTTTCAATATATTGTTATGACACAGCCAAAACTTTTTCCTATGATCTGGATCCTACCCAATAATTTACTTTACCAACCCTCCTAAATAGCTAGTATGGACCACTGAACCATGCTTTCAGAGGTCCCACTGTGAAGGCAATAACACTAACACTTCATCCCCTGGTTGTAATGTTCGAGTCATAGCTTGCTTATCATCCCGTTTCTTCATCTTTGTTTGGGAAACTTAAAGATGTCCTTGAGCCATTTTGCAGGCTCCTATGAGCCGTTCCTGGAACATGGACACATGATCTAACATAGAGGATTCGTCCTCCTGCCCGAAAACTTTTCTTTAACTTCAGAGGACCTCTTATGTCATATCCATAAATTAATTCAAAAGGGCAAAAACCAGTAGATTAATTCGGTGAATCCATCTCATAGCCTGATGTTTGCTATTTGGTCCCAATATAAGCTCAGGATAAATTTCACATCTTTACTGTCAGTGTCACATTTCAGCAGCACGTCTACTAACTTCTGGCAATAAACATGATCAAATGCTTTTACACAGTCTGTGAAGTACATGAAAATGTTCCTGCTGTTTACTTCTAGATATTTGTTGAAGATTGTTCTTAGGTTAAATAGTTCCACTCTTGTTCCTATTCCAGGTCTATATCCAGACTGTGTTTCACCAATTTCTATTTCTAATGTGTTATTTCTTTCTGTTAGGATTTTCAAGATCACTTTAATGAAATTACAATTAAGCTTATAATTCAAAATGAATGCACTCCATTGCTTTAGGTTCCTTAGGTAACAACAAATAATGAATATCTCAAGTCACTTGGAGTGCATATATATATGTGTATATATGGTATATATTTAATCTCAAATTTCTTATATTACTTCTAATTTTGTTTCTCCAAGGGCTTTTAGATGCTCTGTTGTTACTTCATCTATACCTGGAGCTTTCCCTGTATTCATCAATTTCAAAGCATTCTTTACCTCTGATATCATTGTGTTTGGTCCTTCATTTGCCTCAATATCTTGAGGACTCCCTTCATTTGGTTCATCATACAATTCACTTGTATATTTTGACTATCTTAATGTTACTGCATCCCCTTCAAACAATATTTTACCAACTTTGTCTTTTATGCATCCATTATCTGTTGCTATCTCTTTCTATCTGTCGAAGTTTTCACCTTCTGGTGTCTAACTCCAATTTAATGATTTCTTTCCAGCTCCAATACTTCACACACGTTCCATTACACCAGTTCTCTTTAGCCTGCCTATGTGCATTCTTTATTTTTTTTCAATTTCATCGTGCTTTCCTTTAATTTCCTTTCCTCTTTCTATCATTGTTGCTAGTATCTCATCTATCGTCAACTCCTTGCCTCTTTTTCTTTTCCGTTTTGATAATATTTACTTTGCAGCATGTTGTATACCCTCTTTAATGTTTTTCCATTTGCTTTCTATTTCTTCTTCTGTTTCTTCAATCCTGAAACATTCATACTATTTTTTTTACTATAAGAGCGAATGCTTGTCTAATGTTCTCATCCTTCAACATGTCAAGATCTAAATAGTTGCACATCATTTTCTTTTCTTAGTATTTTCAGTTTCAACTTTATTTTTGCCACAAAGAGACAATGATCTGAATTTATATCCACATTGGGATAAGTATGAATGTTCTTTGTACTGGGCAGAATTTTCCCAAATTTGCACTAAGTCTGGTAGTGGGCGGGTAAAACGGCGTGCTGTCCGCTGATGGCGATGGCGGGTTTTCATGCTGCATCATCCCGAGCCTGCCACATTACTAAAACAATCCTGGGAAATAAGACGTTTCGATGGCGAGCAGGCTTTCATTTGCCCTCCCACCATCACCCCACAGTTGCATCACGCCGGGCGCCATGTTTGATGGCCAGCTGCAAGCACAGTGCTCATTGCTTCCAGCTTACCACTGCTGCCCGGGAGATATAGACCTCAAAGGCAAGAAGACTGCATTCCCCCGGTTTAATGGCGGGTCCTTCGAGAGACTGCTGGAAGCCGTGGAGACCTGCTGGGATGTCCTGTGCCCCTGCCTTGGCCACAGGATAGGCAGCAATGTGACCAATCTGGCTTGGGAGACGATGGCAGTGCTGGTCAACGCCAATGCCCTTCAGAAGAGGACAGCCACCCAGTGCCATAAGAGGATGAATGATCTCCTCCGTTCCGCCAGGTTAGGTCACTATTTTCATCAATCTCAACCCACACATTCACAAACTCATCGCGCATCCACACAATGAGGGAGAGGTCACAGACTGGTGGTGGAATGGCCAAAATCAAGGTCCTCACGGACCGGTCCTATGCTGACCGTGAGGTTGGCGCTGCTCTACCAAGTGAGGGTCCAGCAGTGCAACCATGCCATGAGTGATATGTCCTCTTTCACAGGCCACTGCCATGCACTAATTATGTCTCCATGCTTTCAGGCACATCTGCCAAACAGCGAACAGATCCATGACCCAGGGCCTTCAGTCAAGCCCCGAAGAGGAATCTGGAGCCATCCTCCCTGAAGTCCCATTACAGTGCTCACCCACACCTCCACAAGCATAGAGACACACACTTTGGTGGGACCTAGCTTTAGAGTAGCCTCAGGATCACAACCTGATGAGCATATCACACTGTCTGATCCACTGCAGGCAGAGCCAGGGACTTCTCAGGTGTCCAGCACTCGGACGATTGCTGGAGGCCAGAAATTTGCTGAGTCCTAGTCAGATGGCCAGCCTCTGGACTCGCCATGTCACACTTGCTGGAGCTGCAAAAGCAAGCTCAAGGAAGGGATGTCTGCTGCACTCCTCAGATTGCAAGGCATGATGAAGGAGTCCATCCGCCTTCAGACTGAGGTGATAGTGCCCGCATGCCAAAGCACCAAGGTCAACACTAGTAGGATGATGGCCACCATGGAGACCTTGGTCCAGGACTTCACTCCTGCACTGCCATGCGGGCTCAACTCCATTGCTAATGCCATAATTTGCCTCCAACACTGTGTATGCGAGAGGGGTGCTGGGCAGCTCAATCTCACTCCGCTACCCCTTCTCCTCATGGAGTCAGCCTCGGGCCTCCTGGCACCCATAGTGAGGAGAATCCGCTGGTGCACCCTCTGGGTCCATCCATCCAGGTGACTCTGAAAGTGTCCAGCCCATCCAACTCCCCTCTTCCCATGACTTTAGCAGCTTCAGCTCCACAGGTCAAGGAGGGCACCAATGCCACACAGCAGGATCCTGAAAGCAGGCCGTGGTCCTCCAAAGGACGCTCATCAAAGCCACCACAGACTGAGCATTGCAGTTAGAAGGCTGCCTCCAACTCCACTGTGGACGTCCAGGGAGCACCAAGACATAGCGGCAGCGTTAGGATAGTTAAAGAGAATTAGTTGCACAGGCATTAATCACTTGTACACAGTGTTCACTATTGTCAATAAACACCCAAGAATGTCTCCCTGCCTTTGGCTTCTTGTTCTGATGAGCAGTGGTGTTGTCACTCAGATGTGAAACCTTCCTGCACAAGATAAAGTCAGGTGTCTCACCCCAGGGCCTCTTCCCTGTGCTCTGTGCAGCCTTCAGGCCAAAGTGATGGGCCAGCCTCACACTCTCTGGAAACATTACTGATGCCTGCACCTTGGTGGTGCTGGTCATTGCTGCCAGAATGTAGTGGGCAGGTGCCACAGAGTTCTCTCATTCTCTGGATGTGCTCTCAGCACCTTTAAGGAGAGGCTAGTCCCCATCTCATCGGCCAGCATCTGTGTCCACTGATGCTGTCCACCAGCTCCTGAAGTGCTCAAGTGCTGAGGGTGGACAACTCATCAGATGCTTCTAAAGTTTCTTGGCTGTGTCTTTATGATAAGACACTGATCATGAAGCGCAAGGAAGTTGCCCTCAGCCAGACAGGAGTCAGACATTCTCAGAGGCTATGTGAAGATTTATGAAGTGTCCTCACTGCATGTCGTCATCACCCTCCTGAAATCTAGCGACTATTTAGGCTTCAACCGCCTCTCCATGACAGGAGCATTCTCACAGTGGGTTTTCACTCTGCCCTAAGCCAGACTGGAGTTAAACATTCACAACTGCAATGTGAGGTACTATGGGGTCACCTCACTGCATGTCATCATCATCCTCCACAAATCTACCAGCTGTGAGGGCTACCCAAGCATGCTTGCCTCGTCTAGCCAGTGCAAGGGCCTCATCCCCTTCATCGTTGCCTCCAAGGACCTCCTCAGCCTCATCCCCTTTGATGTCTCCCTCATCGGAGGAGGCGTGCAGCTCCTCCATCTCCTCCTCAACCTGCTTGCCTCCCTGTTGAAGTGCCAGGTTGTAAAGGGAGCAGCAGATGATGACGAAGAGTGACTCCCTTTGTGGACTATATTGTAGGGCTCCACCACACCGGTCCACGCACCGGAACATCATCTTCAGCGTCCTGATGATCTGCTCCACCAAGTTGCAAGCTGCTGCATCAGCCTCATTATATTGTCGCTCTGCTGCAGTGTGAGGCCGCCGCACTGGTGTAATCAGCCATGGCCTCTGTGGATAGCCGTTGCTCCCAAGGAGCCATCCCTGCAGCTTCTGTGGATTCTGGAAGACTCCAGGGATCCGCGACCAACTGAGGATGTAGGCATCATGCACGGTCCCTAGAAACTGTGCGCAGACCTGCAGGATGCATTTCTGGTGGTCGCACACCACCTGCACATTCAGCGAACGGAAGCCCTTACAGTTGATGTAGTCCACCGTGTGTTGTGATGGAGATCTGAGCGCCACAAGAGTGCAGTGAATCGCACCCTGCACCTGCAGGAAACGTGAGATCTGGGCAAATTCAATCGCTTTTCCATCCTGGCAGTTCTGGTCCCGGGCGAAATGCACAAAGTTGTCTATCCTCGCAAAGGTGGCATCTGTGACCTCATGGCTGCATTTGTGGGGGGAGGATTGAGAGATTCCACAAAGGCCACCTGTGGTGCCCTGAAAGGAGCCACTGACAAAGAAATTGAGCGCCATGGTCCCTTTCAGAGCCATTCACAGTGGATGCCCTCCATGTCCCCCTGGCGCCAAGTTCTGCAGTAACTTGCAGATGTAAGCGGCTAGTTTCCTAGACATGCACAGTCTTTGGCGACACTGGTTCTCAGTCATCTGTAGGAATAAAAGAAGCGTCCATAAACCCTGGGTGTTGCTAAGCACCAGCCTGCGATGGCTCGTGGTGGTTCTTGGGTGGCGTGTGCTCCTTCTTCCTGAGGTTTGTGCTTTTGCCTCTGCACAGCCAGGGGCCTCAGTCGCTCTCTCCTCCATCTTCTTCATGCTCTATAGGCCGTCAGGTATATAGCTGGTTCACCAAGCTCCATGATCCTGAACTACTCCTCCTGCAGGATGAAAGAGAGAGAAACGTGGTTAGCATGGGTGCCCTGATAAAGTGTGACAGCCGTTAATGATTCCCATGGGGGAGACTGGTCCAAATCGGGATGCTGACATTGCAAGGGGCTGTGAGAGCCTCCAGCAGCGACTGCTCCATGGCCAGCTTTAGCGAGGAGATTGTACAACGTGTGCAGTCCAGCTGCTCTGCGGTCCACTAAAGTACTCATGAATTTGCAGTCTGTGCTGAGAGTGAGCGGGGAGGGGGAAGGGGGTTGGGAGGAGATCTGGAGACCTTGGTGGCACTTTGATGCCTCTGTGTTGCTTGAGTGGGCAGACAAGCTAGCAGCCCGACCTCATTCATATCAACGTGGCTGCGCCTGAACTGTCTCAGTCGCAGAGGAATGGTCACTTTCTATAGGTTTCTTGAATGTGTGGCTGCTTCCCTCGCCCATCCTACTCCCCCACCCCGAATGCTCATGCGCTATATTCAACAGCAGGGCTGCCCTTGCGCCATCCCCCCCCACCATCAGTCGCCTCAAAGGCAGGGCTGCTCTTAACCACCACCTACCCCGCTACCAGTCTCCTCAACAATAAGGCTACATTTGTTCCCCCCCCTCCCAACAAGTTGCCCCAAAGGCAAGGCTGCACTTACCCCCATTCCCCCTGACCCTCAAAAGTCGCCTCAGAGGCAGGGTTGCACCAGCCCCCCACTCCCCTTCATGCTCAAAAGCCGCCTGCAAGGCAGAGCGGCACTTATCCCTGAACCCCCAGCACCCCTGAAGCCCACAAAGCAACAGGCGACCCTGGCAAGCTCTGCAGAACGTTCCTGTGCCCTCACCTTCAGTTCACCCAAAGTGAAGGCCGCCAAGTGCACGTTGCTTCTGTGCTGTTGTGAAACATGTCGCCGTGCTTTACCGCTGATGTGGACAGATGATCCAGCGGAGGTGCAAGAGCCTGGCGGGATGGCCTGACAGTGATATGCTGATGTATTACAATGAGGTTCCCGAAGACCGATGGCAGGAAACATGGCTCACCATCGGCAGGCTGAACGGACAATCGCGACCTGCCTTCCTGCCATCGTGAAACTGATCGTGCCATGTTGTCTGCTCATGCCACCTATCAAGCCCTCTGCCAGCGGGCACGGAAAATTCCGCCCACTGTTTCTAAAACATTGTTGATCTTAATAATGGTGAAAAGGGAACTATTATCGGTTGTCATAAAAACTCACCTGGTTAACTGATGTCATTTAGGGAAGGAAATCTGCTGTCCTTACCCACTTTGGCCTACATGTGATTCCAGATCCACAGCAATGTGGTTGACTCTGAACTGTTCTCTGAAATGGTCTAGCAAGGCACTCAGTTCAAGGGCAATTGGGGTTGGGCAACAAATATTGGCCTTGCATTCTAATTCAAGGAATAAAAAAATGTCTAAAAGTTATAAGAATTCTCTGTTGCAAACTATTGTTGAGGCAGTCTCTATAGACTGTGTTGAAAGCAAATTTTATAGCTGTTTGGAAAATAGGAATATTAAAAGATAGGGTGTGTGTAGAAGACTGGTGTTAAACCACGGGGCTCAAGGATTAGACATTGACACAGTGCTGAAAAACAGATTGACCTCTTTCTGCCCTGTAATATTCTAAGATGAGGCAGAAACAGTTAAAAGTGCAAGGATCACAGAGAAACCATTTACTACCTTCCAAAGAGAATTACCACCTGGAACTGAATTATCTCTGGGTTTTACTGAAAAGCGAAGATCTGTCCTCAGCAGACAAATTCTACTTAATCTAAGAGAGAGATTGAAGTGAATTAAAATCTCAATTTGTAATTTCACTTGCATTACTAGTAGCTTTGAAGATGACAGTAGCTATTAATCTCTGTACTGCATTGTCCTTCCAATAACTTTAAGGGATTATACACGGTCATTCGTAGTACAAATTATATTGCATATAACAGCTTCTGACTACATAGAATCATTGTCCTTGAATTCCCTGAGCTGAGCACTGTACTATAGATTTCAGTGAATTCATTTCTATTTCAATATAGTAACATTAAACTCAGCAACGTTTTTATGCTTTTATTACATTTCCAAAGTTATGGGTGCTTTTAACTGAGGATGTATTAAGTATTGAACTCCCAGCAATACAATTGTATAACTAAATAGGAAAGGATTTAATTAACGATTATCTAAGTGATAATTGGTGGAGAGGTATAATGATAAAGAATCATTAATTATGTCTCAGCAACTTTATTTAGAAAGCTTGAGACAGACAAAGGAATTCAGGGTTAGATTGTGATTGACAAAGGCTAAGGCATCATTGGGTAATTGATTCTACCATTGTCATACCTATAATGCTGGAAAGTGTAGATCACAGAATCGTAAAAGCACAGAAGGAGGCCATTCAGCCTATTGTGCCTGCACCAACTCTCCAAATGCACATTATGAACTAGTGCCATTGCCTGACTTTTCCCCATACCTCTACACCTTGTTTCTATTCAAATAATCATCTAATGCCCTTTTGAATGCTTCAATTTAACTTGCCTCCACCATACTTCCAGGCAGTGCATCCCAGGCCTGAATCACTTGCTATGTGAAAAGGCTTTTCTCACGTCACATTTGCTTCTTTTGCAAATCACTTTAAATCTGTGCCCTCTCATTCTTGATCCTTTTATGAGTGGGCACAGCTTTTCCTCATCCACTCTGTCCAGCCCCTCATGATTTTGAAAACTTCTATCAAGCCTCCTCTTAGCCTTCTCCTCTCCAAGGAAAACAGTCCCAACTTCTCCAACCTATCCTCATAGCTGAAGTTTCTCATCCCTGGGACTATCCCTGTAAACCTCTTCTGCACTGCGTCCAATGTATTCACATCCTTCCTATAGTATGGTGCCCAGAGCTGTACAAAATATTCCAGCTAAGGTCTAACAAGGGTCTTATATAAATTGAGCATAACTCCCTGCTCTTGTACACTGTGCCCCTATTAATAAGGCCCAGAATACAATATGCTTCATTAACTGCCACCTGTCCTGCCACCTTCAATGATCTATGCACATAGACACCCAAATCTTTTTGGTCCCGCACCCCCTTCAAAATTCCACCCCTTATTTTATATTGTCTCTCCATGTTCTTCCTACCAAAATGCATCAACTCACACTTGTCCACATTGAACTTCATCTGCCCCCTATCCGCCCACTTCACCAACATGTCTATGTCCTCTTGAAGTTCCACACCGTCCTCCTCACATTTTACAATACTCCCAAGCTTCATATCATCCACAAATTTTGAAATTGACCCCTATACACCAAGATCTAGATCATTAATATATGTCAGGAAAAGCAAAGGTCCCAAAATCGACCCCTGGGGAACTCCACTACAAACCTTTCTCCAGCCTGATAAAAATCCATTAACCATTTATTTCTGCTTCCTACTTTTCAGCCAATTTTGTATCCAGGTTGCTACTGCCCCTTTTATTCCATGAGCAATAACTTTTCTGACAAGTCTGTTGTGTGGCACTGTGTCAAACGCCTTTTCAAATTCCATGTACACCATGTCAACAGCATTACCCTCATCGACCTTTTCTGTTACCTCTTCAAAAAACTCCAGCAAGTTAGTTAAACATGATTTTCTCTTTAGAAATCCATGCCTGCTCTTCCTTATCAAGCCATATTTTTCCATGTGACTGCTAATTATATCCTGAATAATTGTTTCTAGAATCTTTCCCACCACTGAAGTTAAACTGACTGGTCTGTAATTGCTGAGCTTATCCTTACAACTTTTATTGAACAAGGGCATAATGTTTGCAATTCTCCAGTCCTCTGGCACCACCCCTGAGTCTAGGGAAGACTGAAAGATTACAGGCAGTGCCCCTACAATTTCTACTCTCACTTCCTTAAATATCCTTGGATGCCACTCATCCAGTCTCAGTGCCTTGTCAACTTTAAGTACCGACAGTCTATTCGATACTTCCTCCTTATAAATTTTGAACCCTTTTAGTGACAGTTTCCCCGTCTGTCACCATGGCCTGGGTAGCATCTACCTCCTTAGTAAAGACGGATGTAAAGTATTCATTTAACACCTCAGCCATGGCCCCTCTGTCCATGTTTAAATTCCCTTTTAAGTCCCTAATCAGCCCTACTCTTCCTTTTACTATTTATATTTTATAGATCTAACCTTGTACAATTATCAAACATGCCTTAGGAATTGTTATTTATATTTGTCATTTTTCAACAAGACTTTTAAGTATGGCACAGGAACCCAAAATCCTAGTGGTGTACTGTAGATTACAGAAAAATCCATTCTCCATGATATTTAATGGTATTTCTGTGAGGGGAATCACCTGCTAAGAAACGGGAATGGAAACATCTTTTAACTCCAAATAATCCTTCTCTCAGATGATGTAATTTTTTGGAATTCCAACTTTAAGATACAGAAGTTCAGACACGATGTTAGAATTTAATACACTCCCCTGTGGAAACCTTCCCATCTCCATCCCGATTAAGCCTATGGTGGGAAAGTCCATGGATGGCCTTCCAGTTGAGGCCCTTAAGTGGTAAATTAATGCCCACTTAAGGGCCAGATCCCACTGTTCGTGGTATTTGACGAATGGTAGGCAGGGGGGCTTGCCATTCAGGGAGCACAACAAGCAAACCTGCGCAATGTTTATTGTGGGCTCCTAGTGGGCTCCCACCTTCAAAAACATTCAGTGCTTGATTGAGGGACCTGGCATCAGTAAGGGGGGAACCGCTGAGAGCCATTCCCACTGTTGCTGCAGACCATCGCCATCCCTCAAGGCCCCCACCCCGTGACCCTATCCCACCATCATTCATCTGTCACCTGGGATCCAGCAATGATACTAGGCTTCGGGTGAGTATTGTACTGGCAGCAGCCACTGCCTGACCACTGGTGCTGCAGTTCAATCAATGAAAGCCTCTGATTAACCAGCAGCTCTCGGTGGGAGGGGCTTCTGCCACCCAGGTTCTTGATCCTGGACAAGGCCTGTCACTGTCCAGTTAAGTATCTGAGTGGCACATCTTCCCTAAAAGAGCACCTCCCAAGTAGCTGCTATAGTGTAGCTATGATAGTCTCCCCTTAATTGGTATAGAGGGGTCTCACTAGACTCTGCACCTTTCTACTCGGGGATTTAAGGTAAATACTACTTTAAATATTGGTGGATATCTTAAATATCACTCTGAAATATTATTTAAACTTAAGACTTGGATTCTCTAGTAGAAACAAGATTATACTTTCTTTTCCTAGAACTATCAATGTTGCGATTCCCATCAAATATGAATCGCACGTTGGGTTTTTAAATTAACTTTTATATAATTTAGAAAATATATTGTCTCATATAGTCTTCTGTATCCAAACTTGAAAGACCATCTCCATACACTCTTCAGTGAAGAAGTACATTGTTGAGGACAGATGCCCGGACCCTTAATAATATCCTGGTTGTTAAAAAGGCTAGCTGGAGGACAGTAATATTCTCTGGAGGTTCCTTTCTTTCAGGAGGAGTTAGATCCATTCTTCAGACCCATTTAGGTATCTGTGAGGCCTGTTTTTCTCAACGCTAAGTAAAAGTGATCATCTGAGGAATGCACCTGATCTGGAATAGTCCCAAAAAGTGGCTAGGATTATAATCCACTTCATGTGAACTCTTTTGCCTATAAAATAATGAATATTGCACCACTGTTTAAGACTTATCCCCTGTGCATAAGTAAACAATTAAATTTTGAATTCATCAGTATCGCTGTCTCTTATTTGAAAAGCAGCATTTTTATGCCATCCTTCTTTTTAACATAGCTGAGTGATGATTGACAAATCAAGCTTGCATTCAAGTGAATTCCCAAATATTTCATATTAAACATATCTTCTATTTGAGTTCCATTAATCTCCATACCATATTTGTTATAATCTAGGGATGTTTTGGTCTGAGGTGACAATAGTTTTCTCTCCATTCAATGAGAGGTTTCTCCTAACAGTTTTCTATCAGTGGATAATTTAGCTTATGCAAAGCACCCATATCATGATCAAAATGCCCCTGTCAGTAGGCCTTTCCTTTGCTTTTCTGTTATTTTGGGTCCATTTTGCTTATTATCATTTTTTTGACTTGGATAAGTGTGAAAGCCCGTATCGATACCTGTACTCTCACTTAAGTGCATTCAGGGATATTTTGTGAGCCAACTGGTATTACCAAATTTTTATTAGCAAAAATTGTAATATTTGGAGCTTTACGGTTTATTCCCATGTCATGTTTTACCTGTGTTGCTCTTCTTTTTAGCGGTAGTTTAAAACATTTATTCTATTACATTAAAACAAATGAAATTTACAGCACAGAAGGAAGCCATTTGTCCCATCAAGTCTATGCTAGCCCAATCCCATGTTCCAGCTCTTGGTCCTTGCCCTGTAGGTTAAGGTACTTCAAGTGCATATCCAAGTATATATTAAATGATGAAGGTTTCTGTTTCTATGGCAGTTTATTTCCAACTCCCTGGATGGATAACATTCTCCTCAGCTACCTCCAATACTTCTGTCAATTATTTTAAACCTGGTTATTAACCTCTCTGCTCACAGAAACAGATCCTTCCTAACCACTCTAACTAGGCTCCTTCCTCACAATTTTAGACACCTCAGTTAAATCTCTTCTCAGCACCCCCTCTGTTCCAAAGAAAACAATACCAGCCTATCCAAACTCTGACGGTGACCAGAATTGGATGCATTATTCTAACTGAGGCTTAACTAGTGTTTTATACGGTTACAACATGAACTCCCTTATATTCTATATACCAGTTAATAAAGAAAGGTATCTTGAATGTCTTCATAACCACATACTTTCAATGATATGTGAACATGGACTTTAAGGTCCTTGTGTTCCTCTGCACTTCTACCATTTATTGTGTATTGTCCTTCCTTAGGTGTGCTTCCCAAATGCATTAACTCATTTCTCAGGATTGAATTATATTTGCTACTTCTCTGTCCATTTGACTAGTCCATTGATATCTTCCTCCAGTCTACAGCTTTCTTCCTGACAACAAGCACAGAGTCAAATTTTATATCATCTGCAAGCTTCTTAATTGTGCCCCCTACAACTAAACCTAAATCATTGATACATACCATGAAAAACAAGGACCCTAGCAGTGAGCCCTGTGGAACCTCACTAGAAACAGCGCCCCAGGCACAAAATGACCATTACCCTTTTCCTCCTGCCACTGAGTCAATTTTGTATCCAAATTGTCACTTTCCCTTGGGATCCCATTGGCCTTTACTTTTCTGATCACCTTGTTGGGCCTCGTCAAATGCCTTGCTAAAAGCTATTAGACTACATCAAATGTGATAATCTCATCAATTTGTTACCTCCTGAAAAAAGTCAATGAAGCTAACAAGACATGACCTTCATTTAAAAAATCCATTCTGACTCTCCTTGACTGGCTTTCCCAACAATGATTTATACTGTTCCTCAGAATTTTTTTCAATGATTTGCTCACCAATGAGGCTAGGCTGATTGGCGTATAATTATTCAATCTAACTCTTCCTCCCTTTTCAAACAACTATACAATATTATCAGTCTTCCGGTCCTCTAGCATCATGTCCATAGCCAGAGAGGATTGGAAAATGATGGTCTGAGCCTCTTCTACTTATTCCCTTGCTTCCCTTAGTTGCCTAAGGAAAGTTGTACACAGTCCCTGGAAACCATGTGCAGACCTGTGGTGGTCGTGCGCCACCTGAACATTCAGCAAGTGGAAGTGCTTGCAGTTGACATAGTCGACTGCTTGTTGCCACCATGATCTGAGTGCTGGAGTGCAGTTGATGGCACCCTGCACCTGTGGGAAAACTGAGATCTGGGCAAATTCCAGTGCTCTTGCTTCCTGACTTTCCTAATCCTGGACAAAATTAACAAAATTGTGTGCCTTTGCAAAGATGGCGTCTGTGACCTCATGGATACGTTTGTGTATGGAGGCTTGTGATATCCCACAAATGTCATCTCAGAGGTCACCTGAAAGGAGCCACTGGTGTAAACATTGAACACTACGGTCACTTTCACAGCCACTGGCAGTGGATGCCCTCCATGTCCCTGTGGCGCCAAATCCTGCAACAGGTGGCAGGTGTGACTGACCAGTTCCCTGAACAAGTAGAGTCTTCAGCGACACTGGTCCTCAGTCATCTGCAGGAATGACGTGCAGTCTATAGACCCTGGGTCCAGTTAGGCGCTGAACAGCGACGGCCCGCTGTGGCTCTTTAGCAGTGTGCACAGAGGCCCCAGCCACCCCTCATTCCTGAGGTTGCTGTTCCTCCCTCTGCCCAGCAAGGTGCCTCCATCACTCTCTTCTTCTTTGTCTCCACTCTCTGTAAACCATGAGGCATACAGCTAAAACAGAATTACCTGGAAAAACTCAGCAGGTCTGGCAGCATCGGCGGAGAAGAAAAGAGTTGACGTTTCGAGTCCTCATGACCCTTCGACAGAACTTGAGTTCGAGTCCAAGAAAGAGTTGAAATATAAGCTGGTTTAAGGTGTGTGTGGGGGGGGAGGGGGAGAGAGAGAGAGAGAAGTGGAGGGGGTTGGTGTGGTTGTAGGGACAAACAAGCAGTGATAGAAGCAGATCATCGAAAGATGTCACCAACAACAGCTAGATCACTAGGCTCCATGCTCCTGATGTATTCCTCCTTTAGGATGAAAGAGAGACACACATGGGTTAGCTTGGTTGAACTAAGAACCTCTATTGGTTAAGTCTGAAGGCCCCTTAATGCATCCCAGAAAGTGTTGGCCACCATAAGATCATAAGACGTAAAATGTAGGAGCAGAATTAAGCCATTCAGTCCATTGAGTCTGCTTCGCCATTCAATGAGATCATGGCTGATCTGATAATCCTCAACTCCACTTCCCTGCGTTTTCCCATAACCCTTGATTCCCTTACTAATTAAAAATCTGTCCATCTCAGCCTTGAATATACTTAACGACACAACCTCTACAGCCCTCTGCAGTAAAGAATTCCACAGATTCACTACCCTCTGAGAAAAGAAATTCCTCCTAATTTCTGTCTTAAATGGATGATCCCTTACTCTGAGATTATGCCATCTGGTCCTAGGCTCTCCGGCAAGGGGAAACAACCTCTCAGCATCAGTTCTATCAAGCCCCCTAAGAATCTTACATGTTTCAATAAGGTCACCTCTCAATCTCTCCTCATAATAAAATCCCTCTATACCCAGGATGAACCTAGTGAACCTTCTCTGTACTGCCTTCAATGCCAGTATATCTTTCCTTAGATAGGGGGACTAAAACTGTTCACAGTATTCTAGGTGTGGCCTAACTAGTGCCTTGCTTAGTTTTAGCAAGACTTCAATACTTTTATATTCTATTCCCTTTGAAATAGAAGCCAACATTCCATTTGCCTTACATATTACCTGCCGAACTTGTACACTATCTTTTTGTGATTAATGCACGAGGACCCCCAAATCCCTCTGTGCTGCAGCTTTCTGCAGTCTTTCCCCATGTAAATAATATTCAGCTCCTCTATTCTTCCTGCCAAAGTGCATAACCTCACATTTTCCCATGTTATTTTCCATCTGCCAAGGTTTTTCCCACTCATTTAACCTGTCTATATCCCTCTGTAGAGTCTTTGCATCACCCTCATCACTGGCCTTCCCATCTATTTTTGTGCCATCCACAAACTTGGTAATAGTACATTCACTTCCCTCATCCAAGTCATTAATTAATTTTGCAAATAATTGTGGCCCCAGCACTGATCCCTAGTTACAGTTTGCCATCCTGAAAATGCCCCCTTATCCCAACTCTCTGTCTTCTATTAGTTATCCAATCCTCTATCCATGCTAATATACTACCCTCGATTCCATGGACTCTTAGGAAACTACGATGGTACGAGACACGAGTTTGTTATGATGAATTGGAAAGTGTTACTTAAAGGGATGACGGTGGATAGGCAATGGCAAATGTTCAAAGAGCGCATGGGTGAACTGCAACAATTGTTTATTCCTGTCTGGCACAAAAGTAAAACAGGAAAGGTGGTCAAATCATGGCCTACAAGGGAAATTAGAGATAGTATTAGATCCAAGGTAGAGGCATACAAATTGGCCAGGAAAAACAACAAACCTGAGGATTGGGAGCACTTTAGAATTCAGCAAAGGAGGACCAAGGGATTGATTAAGAAGGGGAAAATAGAGTATGAGAGTAAGTTTGCGGGGAACATAAAAACTGACTATAAAAGTTTCTATAGGTATGTGGAGAGAAAAAGATTGATGAAGACAAATAAATGTCCCTTACAGTCAGAAACAGGGGAATTTATAATGGTTCTGTCTTCACAAAGGTGGACACAAATAACACCAGAAATGTTGGGGAACACAGGCTTTAATGAGAGTGAGGAGCTGAAAGAAATCAGTATTAGTAGGGAAATGGTGTTGGAGAAATTGATGGGATTGAGGGCCGATAAATCCCCACAGCCTGATAATCTACATCTCAGAGTACTTAAGGAAGTGGCCTAAGAAATAATGGATGCATTGGTGGTCATCTTCCGAGATTCTATAGACTCTGGAAAAGTTCCTACTGATTGGAGGGTAGCTAATGTAAGGCCACTATTTAAAAAGGAAGGTAGTGAGGAAACAGGGAATTATAGACCAGTCAGCCTGACGTCGGTAGTGGGGAAAATTCCAGAGTCCATTATAAAATATTTAATAGCTGAGCACTTGGAAAACAGTGACAAAATGGGACAGAGTCAGCATAGATTTACAAAAGGGAAATCATGCTTGACATATCTACTGGAATTTTTCGAGGATATAACTAATAGAGTTGATGAGGGGAGCCAGTGGATGTGGTTTATTTGGACGTTCAGAAAGCTTTCGACAAAGTTCCACATAAGAGATTGGCATGTAAAATTAAATCTCATGAGATTGGGGGTAGTGCATTGAGATGGATAGAAAACTGGTTGGCAAACAGGAATCAAAGAGTTGGAATAAACTAGTCTTTTTCTGAATGGCAGGCAGTGACTAGTGGGGTACCGCAGGGATCGGTGCTGGGACCCCAGTTATTCACAATATATATTTATGATTTAGATGAGGGACTTAAATGTAATATCTCCAAATTTGCAGATGACACAAAGCTGGGTGGGAGGATGAGCTGTGAGGAGGATGCAGAGATACTTCAATGTGATTTGAACAAGCTGAGCGAGTGGGCAAATGCATGGCAGATGCAGTATAATGTGGATAAATGTGAGGTTATCCATTTTAGTAGCAAAACCAGGAAGGCAGATTATTATCTGAATGGCTATAAATTGAGAGAGGGGAATGTGCAACAAGACCTGGGTGTCTTTGTACACCAATACTGAAGGTAAGCATGCAGGTGCAGCAGGCAATAAAGAAGGCAAATGGTGTGTTGGCCTTCATAGCCAGAGGATTCGAGTACAGGAACAGGGATGCCTTGCTGCAATTATAGAGGGCCTTGGTGAGACCACACTTGGAATATCGTGTGCAGCTTTTGTCTCCTTATCTGAGGAAGGATGTACTTGCTATAGAGAGAGTGCAGTGAAGGTTTACCAGACTGATTCCTGGGATGGCGGGACTGACATATGAGGAGAGATTGAGTCGATTAGGATTATATTCGCTAGAGTTCAGAAGAATGAGGGTGGATCTCATAGAAACCTATAAAATTCTAACAGGACTAAACAGGGTAGATGCAGGAAGGATGTTCCCGATGCTGGGGGAGTCCAGAGTCAGGGGTCACAGTCTGAGGATACGGGATAGATCATTTAGGACTGAGATGAGGAGAAATTTCTTCACCCAGAAGTGGTGAGCCTGTGGAATTCGCTAACACAGAATGTAGTTGAGGCCAAAACATTGTATGTTTTCAAGAAGGAGTTAGATATAGCTCTTGGGGCGAAGGGGATCAAGGGATATGGGGAGAAAATGGGAGCAGGCTGTTGAGTTGGATGATCAGCCATGATCATAATGAATGGCGGAGCAGGCTCGAAGGGCTGAATGGCCTACTCCTGCTCCTATTTTCTATGTTTCTATGTTTACCTTATTAATTAACCTTATGCACGGTACCTTATCAAACTCTTTTTGGAAATCCAAATATATTACATCTACTGGTTCCCCTTTATCTATTCTGCTTGTTACCTCTTCAAAGGATTCTAATAAATTTGTCAGGCATGATTTCCCCTTCATGAAGCCATGCTGGTCTGCTTGATTATATGATACATTTCTAAACACTCTGCTATTACATCTTTTATAATAGACTCTAGCATTTTCCCAATGATGGATATTAAGCTAACTGGCCTATAGTTAACTGCTTTCTGCCTCCCTCCCTTTTTGAATAAGGGTGTTACATTGGTTTTTTCCAATCCTCTGCAACTTATCCAGGATTTAAGGATTATTGGAAGATTAATACCAGTGTATCCAATATAATTACTTCCTTTGATACCCTAGGATGCAACCAATCAGGTCCGGGGACTTATTGGCCTTTAGCTCCTTTAGCTTCCCTAGTACTTTTTCTCTAGTGATAGTTATTGTATTTATTTCCTCCCCCTCTTTTGCCACTTGATTGTTGAGTATTTTTGGAATGCTATTAGTGTCTTCTACCATGAAGATTGATGCAAAGTATCTATTCAACTCCTCTGCCAAATCCTGGTTCCCCATTATTATTGCCCCAGCCTCATTCTCTAAGGGGCCTATGTTCAATTTGGCCTCTGTCTTCCTTTTTATATATTTAAGAAGGTCTTATTGTCTGTTTTTATATTACTTGTTAATTTACCATCAAATTTTATTTTCTCCCTCTTTATTAATTTTTCGGTCATCTTTTGTTGCTTTTTAAACCTTTCCCAATCTTCTGGTTTGCCACTAATCTTTGACGTGTTGTATGTTTTTCTTTCAATTTGATACTATCCTTAACTTCCTTGGCTAACCATGGTTGGTTTATCCCCCTCCTTGAATTCTTCTTCCTCACTGGGATAAATGTTTGTTGTGAGTCATGAACTATTTTCTTAAATTTCTGCCATTCTTCATCAACCCTCTTTTCTGCTAAATTCCTTTCCCAGTCCACTCCAGCCAACTCTGCCCTCATTTCTTTGTAATTACCCTTATTTAAGTTTAGCACTGTTGTTTTTCACTCTCAAACTAAATGCTAAGTTCTACCATGTTATGGTCACTGTTTCTTAGGGGATCTTCTACTCTGAGATCATTTATTCAACCTGTCTCCGTACACATTACCAGATCCAAAATAGGCTGATCCCTGGTTGGATCCATGATGTATTGTTCTAGGAAACTGACCTGAATACACCCTATGAATTCTTGCTCATGGCTACCTCTGCCAATTTGATTTTCCCAATCTTCATGCTGATTAAAGTTACCCATTATTAATGTCCTGCCTTTTTTACATGCCCTCATTATCTCTTGATTTATTCTCTGTCCTACAGTATGGTTATTATTAGGGGGCCTAAGGACTACTCCCTCAGTGTCTACTTCCTTCTTGTTACTCCTTACCTGCACCCATATGGATTCCACATCTCCAATCCAAGATCATTTCTTGCTATCGGACTTATTCTATTGCATAATAACAAAGTTACCTCACCTCCCTTTCCTTCCTGCCTGTCCTTTCGAAAAGTCACACACCCCTGAATGTTTAGTTTCCAGGTTTGATCTCCTTGTAACCATATCTCCGTAATGGCTATAAGATCATACCCATTAACTTCTATTTGTGCTATTAATTCATTTATTTTGTTCCGAATACTACTTGTATTTAAGTAAAGAGCAATTCATTTTGCCTTTTACCATTTTTCCCCCTTTAATCCTATTTGTTGCTGTTTTTTAATGTTTTAACACTCTGTCCCTTCCTGTCATACTCTGGGTATCATTACATAAATAGCTGCCTTGCAATGCTGCCATATCCTTTTTCTTTGTAAGCCTTCATATTTCCTCTCCCCCCAACTCAATTTAGTTTATAGCCCTCTCTACAGCCCTAGTTATTTGATTCGCCAGGGCACTGGTCCCAGCAGAGTTCAAGTGAAGTCTGCCTCACTGGAACAGCTCCCTTCTACCCCAGTACTGGTGCCAGTGCCCCATGAACTGAAACCCATTCCCCCCATGCCAATCTTTGAGTCACGTATTTAACTCCTTGATTTTATTTACCCTACGTTAATTTTGCCGATGGATCAGGTAGTAATCCCGAGGTTAGTATCTTGGAGGTTCTGCTTTCTAATTTAGCTCCTAACTCTTCAAATTCTTTCAACAGAACCTCCTTTGTAGTCCTTTCAATGTTGTTGGTACCAATGTGTGCGATGACAACTGGATCCCTCTCCTCCTAGTCCAAGTTCCTCTCCAGCCCTGAGGAGATATCCTTAACCCTGGCACCAGGCAGGCAACGCAGCCTTCGGGACACACTCACGGCTGCAGAGAACAGTATCTATCCCCCTAATTATATTGTCCCCTTCCACTACTACGTTTCTATTTCCTCCCCCACTTGAATATCTCCGAGTACCATGATGCCATGGTCAGTTCGCTCAACCTCCCTGCAGTTCCCGCCCTCGCTCACACAGAACCTTGTAACTGTTGGACAATTGCAGGGGCTGAGGCTCCTCCAGGGTTACCCCTGGGTCCACATACCTGCTTTACCTGCAGTCACACCCTCCAATCCCTGATCACAGGCCAAATTGGAATTACCTAATCTGAGGGGTGTGACCATCTCCCGGAGCAAAGTGTCCAGGTAACTTTCCCCCTCCCTGATGTGGCGCAATGTCGGCAGCCCGGACTCTAGCTCTTTAACTCAGATCCAAAGTTCCTCAAGCTGCAAGCTCTTACTACAGATGTGTTCGCTCTGGATCACCTTGGTATCCAGCAGCTCCCAAATGCTGCAGCAGCAACACATCATCCATCCTGCCATCATTATCGTATTTTATTTAATTTATTAATTAATTATTCTAGCATCCCTGCTGTTTACACTTGAACTATCCTGCGCTCTTTACACTTCATTGTAATTAATTTGTTTTACGCCTGTATCGATCTTATACTTAACAAACTATTTTTAAGAAAAAGAGAGAAAAAAAGACTAGAGACCTAAACACAAACTAAAGGCCTTACCTTTACTTTAAAGACTGGAAGTACTTACCAATCCTACTTATCAATCAGCTGCTTTCCCTGCACTTGTGGTCCATGATGTCACTCCGCTGCTGGTCTCGCTGAAGTCTCCCTGCTCTTTGTATTCTTCTTAAAATGAAGTCTCCCGGCTCTCCGCACTCTTTTTTAATTGAACTGTCCCCGCTCCTTTTTAAATAAAGTCTCCCCGCTCTCTACACTCTTTTAAAAATAACACTTGGAAGGCCAGAGCTTTGTGTGCTACATGGCATTGGGCTTCATGGTGGGGGTAAGTGGACAATATGACAGGAAGGCCAAACATTAGTTTTACAACGTTGTGAAAGCAGTTTGCAATCATCCACTCCGCCTGTCAATGGCGGACCGTGTTTCCTGCTGCTGCACATCGGGAACATCATTTTAATACATCTGCCCCACCTCCGCCCCACTCCACCTGACCGATTGGCAGCAGCTTTGCCCATTGAACTGTATGCTGTGCTCTCAGCCCTGGCACAGGCATTCTGCTAACCTGCAGTGCAAGGTTGTACTGTTAGTTTGAACTACAGAGTGGGGGTGACTGGTCGAAACCTGAATGATGACATTGCAAGGGGTTGTGAGCGCCTCCACCAGTGACTGTCCATGGCTACCTTTCACAAGGAGATTGTACAACGTGCCCAGTTATCCAATTGTGCTACAGTCCACTAAAACGCTCACTAGGTTGCAATCTGTGCCTAAGGGGCGAAAAGTTCTGGAGCATTTGGTGGCACTTTTATACCTCTGTGTTGAGCTGAGTGGGCATATACACTGGCGACCCGACTCAAAGCATGTCAATGTGGCTGCGCCTGAACTGTCTCAGCTGTGGGGGAATGGTCACTTTATAGAAGGTTTCTCAAATGTATGGTCACTTCCCTCCCCCCACCCCTGCACATGCTTGTGCATTGCCATCAACCGCAATGCAGCCCTTGCCCTCTCCAATTCACCTCAGCCATTGGGCGTCCTTGCCCCAGCTGTCAGCCAGCCGGGAAAACGTGACTTGCCTGTGGCCTCACCAGAATGCGCGGCACCTCAACCTTGAGGTCCAACAGGCGACCTTCGCGAGCACTGTGCAAAGTTACTGTGCACTCAGCTCTGAGTTCCCGTCAAAGTGCAGCTGATCAGGTGCATGCCTTACAAGTTCTGTTGTGAAATACATCAGCGTGATTGCACGCCAACATGCCCAGATGATCCAGGGTGGGGGGGGATGATACTGGTGAGCAGGGCTTATTATGATATGCAGATGTATTAAAATGATGTTCCCGATGTGCAGCAGCAGGAAACACGGCCCGCCATTGACAGGCGGAGTGGATGATTGCAAACTGCTTTCACAACGTTGTAAAACTAATGTTTGGCCTTCCTGTCATATTGTCCACTTACCCCCACCATGAAGCCCAATGCCAACAGGCACAGAAAATTCTGCCCTCAGCAAATCAAAAACTGGACATGTTATCTTTCCTAATATGGGAGTTGAAGTCAATATTAGCAGCCCTATTCCTTTACTGGCTGACATCAATTAACTTATCACAGATCAGCAATTGACCCTGATACACTGTTAATTTGCATAGATCAGCTACTCGTTAAGGGGAATGCCATTTGGTTTAATCTCTACCATTTAAAGGGGATGTTACAAAATAATTTAAATTACCTTACTTAATATGGCAATTACCTTAAATCTTTGTCCTCTGGTTACCAACCTTTCCACCACAGGAAATGTTTTCTCCTTATCTATTTTTTCATGATTTGTAGCATCTCTATTAAATCTCGCCTTAACTTTTACTGCTCTAGGAAGAAAATTTCTTAGCTTCTCCAGTCTCTCCACATAGTTGGTGTTCTGCATTGCTGGTATCATTCTAGTAAATTTCCCTCCACCCGCTCTGAGGCTTGACGTCCTTCCCAAAGTGTAGTGCCCCAATTTAGACCTAACCAGTTATTTATAAAGGTTTAGCGTGACATCTTTATGTTTGTACTCTATGCCTTTGTAATGCCAAACATCTCTTATGCTTTATTAACAGCCTTCACAACTTGTCCTCCCACCTTTAAAGCTGTGCATACATCCCCACCTCTCCTCTTCCTAAACAACCCTTAAAATGGCACTATTTAGTTTCCCTGGCCTCTCCTCATCTTTCCTACCAAAATGCATCACTGCACACTTCTCCGCATTATGTTTCATCTGTCCATGTTTCTGCTCATTTCATCCCCACAAGTCTATTACTTTATTCCTGACTGTTTACTATGTTTTTCAAAATGAATAATTTGCATGGCAATGGGGATAATGCAGGGGAATGGAACTAATTGGACAACTCTTTCAAAGAGCTGACACAGTTTTGATGGGCCAAATAGTGTCCTTTTGTGCCGTGTGATTCTATGCTGAATTTCTGGAGCTATCAGACCTTCATAATTCACAGATCTGAGACAGCATTTGCAGTTCACTCTGACAAAACCATATTCATGCAGTTTACAGCAATGATGTGCCATTCTGACTTCCTTTAAGTGCACAGACAAGATGCTTTACCCAGTAATATCTTTTAGGTATTTTTGACCTGAGACCACTGAGTAAAATGCGATATTTGCATGGTCACACTTTAAAAACCTCTCCTGATTTTCAATTCTGTTAACTTCAGTGCTTTCATTATCCTCTAATATCAAAATTACCCACTTTAACCCTTAAGAGGATTTGTGAAATTTGAGCCTTGCATTCAGTAAATTAAATATGAAAATCCAGTCAGAATTCTTAGCTGACTCATTAATTATCAAGTATAAAAGGGTCAACTATCATCTCTGGTTCCATAATAAAGAGGCACATGCTGAGCGTCTCACAGTGACAACTAATTGAGGTGCACATTAAATAGGAGCTCTGGATGTGGCCTAGAAAGTAGCACACATGACATAAAGTAGCAGTCGGATGTCAATCACACTGAGTGGCTCCTGTACAGAAATATCAAGGGAGGAGGGGAATAAGGATTAAGAAAAGCTGAATTCAGAAGCGTTGGAAACATTCATCTGTTTTAATCTGAAGTGTCATTGATAGCAGTTTCATTCTGTTTGTAAAGGGTGAAAGCATGCATATGCATTCAGAACTCACAATCCAACTGTTCACAACATAATTCATCATAGGCATTTCACTGTCAAATCAATGGTTAGAAGTTAATAACAGAACATTAAACTGGTTGACATTTACACAAGTATCATGATCTTAATTAATGTAATTTACATATGCATTTATAATTGAGTTACTGATAAGCAGCTGTAATGTTTAATTAAATTTCCAACAGGAAATTACGATGCAAGATTTGTTTGTCACTGCTAGTTTGTTGCAATAAATCTCTGAAGTATTCTTCTGAATTAAAACGTAAAATAAATGCTTTTCATTGTTAATTTGTCTAACTTCACTCAGTGTATGCCTCCTACAGTGCATGTGCGTGTGTGAACACAGCTTAATAGCAAAGCTACTGAAATCAATATAGTAGTTACTGCCTTCATCTACAAAGCGATTTTATAGCACGTCCATTCCTTTTGGTTTATATTGTGCCTGCTAGTTTATTCACTAAGTAATTAAAATCCTATCTATTAATACCACAAACATAGATATTTCCACTCTACCCTGTTCGTATATCTGGAAGAAAGGGACCAAGGCATGAAGTCCACGTCACTAAGATGACAATCTTGCCTTATCCCAGGGGTATGATCTCAGCAGGTTTCGAAGTGTTGAAAATGCATTTACTTTTCTAATTTATTTCAGAATACCCTGCTTTTAAATAAACCCAAGATAACGGAAGATAACTGGTTGTTACTAAATGCATGTAATAAGCTTGAAATTGACAGACCACTAGAAACAAACCAATTGAAAAGAAAATACTGCAGCTATAATTAAGTAGATCATGCTGCAATTGGTTTAAAAAAGACAAGGGGTGGAAGATTCTCTTTCCATTGCCTTCAAGGGGCGCTAATGGGCAAAAGCGGGCACAAAATGGGGTTGATTGCTTTACCATCCCATTAATGCAGCTGGCTTGCTTTTGAAAGGGATCACGTGGCTGGTGTCCAAGATGCCCGCCTGTTTCAGGTAATTGGCCCTTTGTAATAGGGCAATCAACGTGTTATGACATAAATTGTCCCCCAATTTTTCTTTTTGACTGTGGTATGCTGTACAGGTTTCAGCTGGTTCCCAGAATTGATGGAACTGAAGGGAGCTGCCCAAGGAAAGTGTCAAATTATTTTTGTGGATCTTGAAGAAACAATTTAGTTGCTTAATTTACTGACCAACAATAGCAGCCTGAAAAAGGCTGAGGGACAGATATTCAGGAGTTAGAATTACTCTGGAGCCATTTAAAAATGTTGGGTAGGACCCAATTTCAGGATTCTTGCCCCTATTTCCTGCACCCCTAATTCATACTGGTGTGGGATAGGGCAGCAGGTGGTGAGCCCTCACCCTGCATTCCCAACCTGGCCGGCTCCATTGTGGGGTTTGGTATCTCCTAGCATGGAGTTGGGCCAGTTTCTTCGTGATTCGTGGTTGACGGCCCTTCAGGGGAGTTGTGAAGCCTAGTCTGAATTCGGGAACTTTTTGGAAGGTAAGTTCATGCTGCTTCCATGCCCCCATGCTGCATCCATTTCAACTCAGTGCCAACTCATGACCCCTTATATCCTCTATGCCAATTCATGCCAACTCATGGCAACCCACTTACTCACCACCCGCCCCCCACCCCCCCTCCACCCCTGCCGCCTCATTGCCCCTTATAGCCCCCCTGTAAACTTAATACTAACTCATGGTCAAAGAGGTAGATTATGTGGTGGGAAAGCTAATCTCAATTGCTCTTTCTGACTGTGCTGTAATTATCACTAGCAGTTGTCAGTCAGAACAAAGATGGCAGAGTTCACCATTGGCAAAAACAAATGTAACATCAAGCAGGAGACACAAAATCAGAATTGTTCAAAAATAATCCCATAGCATTATAAAACCACAGGAATGAAAGGATTGAAAAGCGCCATTCAGCCATTCACTTCACTCTGTGATCTGTGAAAGAGAATCTCAAACTTCCTTGACAAATAATAGCCTGAGGGCAGATTGAAATGTGGTTACTTGTAAGAAGCCTTCCGCAATGATAAATATTAACAAATAGACTAAAGACTTCATTCTGATAGCCAAGATTTTTTTTTACATTACATGAAGTAAGATTATAATAATTACACGATAACTGAAAACTGTCAAGTGGAATATGGTTCTGTAAAAATTATGAAGTACAAGAATTGAATATCTGGACTAGGTCAATTTTGAAAATGGATATAAATCTACAACTGTGTGGTAGTGTGATCTGAGTTAACAACTGACAACAAGATTCCAGTCTTGGTTGTCCCACTGAGGAAGGTGATATTTCCCTCTACGAAGAAGGGGAAATTGGTAAGTAAATCACCCCTGACTATTTGTATGTACCCTGTCAGCTTGTTGCAGAAAGACTTTGGCAGAAAGCTAGAGTATAAATCACTTGCCGACCTTCTCAATGTGGCATTTGGCATTGAAGACAAAAGCACAGTAAAAACGTGAGCACAGTTTTTTCTAAGTGAAGGCAAATAAATATTCAATGACTTCTAATGTTTGTGATTCTCTAAAATATAGTCTCACATTTCTGTATTTGTAATCAACAAACCACTCATTCTCAGCAGTACGCAGAACTGTGCCTGCTCAATGACATTCAATGCAGCACAGGATCCAAACACCTGCTACACATATTAATCTTTCATAGAGAGCGCCAGTGTGCCAGCAGCATGCATCTGGCATGCCGAAATAATCAGTTCTCCCTGGTAGCAAACGCGTGCCAGTAGTCCCTCAGCACTTAAGCTTTGTTTACACGGATGAAGTTGATTCCCACCACATGGCTCCACTTACCTTCCCTTCAGGAACAAGCAATGCTTCATTTACACTGCCAGAGATCTAGCCCGGAAGTGCACTATTGTTGCTACGTCACATTGCAGTTCTGACATTCATTGCACCATTCTGGCATGCTTTGTTTTTAAAGCTATTTGCTTAAATTTATATAGTATTTAGATGTGCATAGAACATTGGAAGAGTCATACTCTATGCATTTTTGTTCAACAGTGAACAGAAAAAGCCAAGAAAATACTAAATTCTCCCCCAAATTTACTTTTCCTTATATTTGTTCTCCCTTGAAAGGCTGATGGTACTGACTCTAATTGAGGTACAGATAAACATTACCCCAAATCCTCTCCCCAAACCTTGCCAAAGTGGATATTCTTCATGCATAGATCTAGAACAGGGGTGGGCAAGCTACACCCAGCCTCTGGGGGCCTTTCATCTGGCCCTCGAGCTGCATTATTGCATTATAGCAATTATTTGGGTGCGTGCATTGAGAATTGGAGACTTTGAGAGGAGAAGGAAATTAGATTATCTGATTTAATCTGTGTAGAATTGAATGATCTTTGAGGAATGACCACAGCAAGTGATCCAAAGGAATGAGCAGTGACCAGAGCCAGCTTTTTGTGAGCTAGAAACAGAACACAACTGCCTTGTGAGAGGAGAAGAGTGCACATGGATTAACACTGAGAATAGTTTAAGATTTACAACATGAATATCCCTCTCATTGTCTCCTGAGTACTGGATCAGGTTTGACTGAAGAGTTTTAAAGTGCCAGTGAGCATAGCATAGATAGGTTATTTACCAGTTATGGAGCCCATGAAATATTTGAACTGAGCTGGTAACATGTATTTATGATGTTCTATTAAAATATTTTACAGTAGATGTTTAATTGTTAGTAAGTGATCTGTTTCTCATCTATAATTGCTAAAATGAAAGTTTACAATTGTTTTAAAGTTTTATTTTGGTTTAACAGAATTTTACAGCGGTTGTCAAGTAACCAGTTTTACAGTTTTAATAATGGCATAATAATACCAATGGCTTAGATTTGATTTGGGTAAACCTGTATTATACTCATTAGTATGTTAATATGTGTCTTTTTTTCTTACGTGTGGAAGGGTTTGTCAAACAATAAATACCATAACAAATTTTAGTAGTAGCTGTTAATGCAATTAATTTTATGTTTACAGCCCTCAACAGCTCACCAAAACTTGCTAAATGTCCCTCCAGCCCAAATAATTGCCTACACCTGATCTAGACAGAAAGTATGGATAGGCTATTGAACAGTGGAGGGAGGAGACTATCGTGATTGAACTTGATCTTGTTATTATTTACTGTCCACAATGTGCGTTTTCCATCCCAACTGAGGAAGACCTGGGAAGAGCAGTTCTCCAAAAGTCTTTGGAAATGGGAATTGTGTGATGAGGACAGAGGTTGGAAAATGCAACTCCCTTTCAAGCAATCCAGTTTCCTTTACTTTGCTTCTGTGTATATTTCTAAGGGTATCTCTTGTCAGAAAAGATTTCTGGTGCAAAGGAAAACATAAGCTAGAGATATGGACAATGTTCCTTTAACATTTAGTTGCTGTGCACAACCAGCTTTTACTGCGTCTCTTGAATTTTTTGAGCAGCAAAGCTGTGCATCCATGAGCTCGCACAGCTTATAGACTACAGTGGATATGGCTTGCTGTAGCTGCTTTATGACCGCAGACATGTTTTTGACATTGGGTTGAATTTTCCCCTCCTGACGCTGAACAAACTCATGTTGGGAGAACCAAACTGGAGCTGTGTAGGTTAGCTATTTAAATGCCTGCCACAAATACAATTTTGCCTTAGGTTGCTATTTTAGTGGGGGCAGGAGGTTTCCTGAAGGCTGTGCAAAGCCGGGTCAGGTAAGTAAGTTCAGGGGTCTTGGAGGAAGCGTACTGTAGAGTCAGGAAGCATTGTGGGAGGTAAGTTTAAAAGCTGTTGCCAACTTCAATTGCCATAGTTAGATGCTGTTTGAAAAGTTAAATGAATAATTAAATGCAGTGATTGATTATAGGGCTCCTTCCTTAAAGGTATGAGACCATTAAATTAGCCAGCACTGTGCAATGGTTCAAGTGCATTAGAGTACTTTATCCAATGGATAAAGCCCTCTTTTGTATTTAACAGAATGGAGGATCAGATATTAATCCATGTAGGGGGCCCTGTGGTTTGATTTTCATATTGATTTAATGTCCAGATATATGCTGAGCCTTTGAAGCACTCTTCTGTATCCACCAGGTACCGAAACGATGAGCCATATAATAACACTGGCAAGCCTTTGAAAAGCTCATGAAGTTAAAAGCAAATCAGCCTTTCAAAATTCGCTTAGAAAAAAGAAAACTGACCTTACAAGTTCATAAAACTGTCAACCAAGTACAGCCATTCATGCTTCCATTAAAAAAAAACCTTAATCCACTTAACATCTCCTAGGGTTGGATTTTATGGGGTGCCATGGTTCCTGCACCCCTGGCTAAAATGCCAGTGAGGGGGCCGCCAATGGAAAGAATGGCTGCCCTGCTGTCATTTAATGGCCAATTGGCCATTCATAGGCTGGAGGCATGATTTCTGCCCCTCAGGAACAGGAAGTCCTATCTCAGTGAACTGCCAGCCAAAGAAACTACTGGTAGCTCTGTTGTCCCAGCAATGCCAGGCAGGAGTGGCAGCCGCTGCTAGGACAACAGGCAATCCCTAGTGGAGATCGTTGTTGGAGCAAGACACCAAGGTAAGTGGTGGGGGGAGGGAGGGAATTTGCTGGCGCCTGTATGCCAGGCACCAGTAAGGGAGCAAGAGAGTGAGTGGGGTGGGTGGGGGGCAAGCTTCAAAATCCAGACGCCATTGGCCAAGAGCATCTCAGCAGTTGGAGGAGGGACCTGAACAGCTTGCCTCTACAACACAGGTTGCACCATGTAGAGGTGCCAGGAAGCAAAAGTGTAAGAATTTGGAACTGGACAAGGGTATGTGCATGGGCATGTTAGACAATATTAGATTGGTAAGGTTCTGTTTCATATTTGAGCCATGTAAATATTATTTCTTTCCACCACTTTCGTCTTGTCCATTTTTTGGTTGCTGCCTGGCAAGTGGCCGTTTCATTGATGATAAATGGGAAAACATGAATTGAAACTGAGCAATGGGGACCCATAAAATAGATGCTCAGTTGTTTGCAGGACTGCCTTGTGTTGGAGGAATGAGGCGGGGGAGGGGGGCACGCGAGAAGGGAGAATGGGGAAAGTAGCTTTTGCATGTGGCTGTCAGATGTGGGGATTGGTGAAACCAAAGTGAATCCCGCAATACTGAGGGCATCTTGGACATCCGGGGAAGCCATGTGATGCACTGCTGATATATTAGCCACATCTTCCTCCTCCTCTTCCTTGGAATAGGGCCTGTACTCTGTGCTGTGTGCCTCCTTCCACAGGTCCAAACTCTGTTACTGAAAACTGGATACCATGAGCATTCTGGAGACCCTGGCTGGTGTGTACTTGAAGGATCCATCTAGGCACCTACAGTACACCTTCAGCATGTCAATGGCTTGCTGAACAGCACATCTGGTGGTTTTATGGCTTTCTTTGTATTCTCCTGGGCCTCATTGATTGAGTTCAGCACATTTTAAGTGGGCATCCCTTGTCTACATGTAACCAGCTGGTAAGTCTGCTTCAAGGTGTGAAGAGATTAAGGAGGGTGGACTGCTGCAGGATGAAAGCACAATGGCAGTTGCCCTGCAATCTTGTGCCCAACTTGCATAACAAATGTTTTTTGGATGCGCATTAGCCGTATAGTGATGGAATAGAAACCTTTGTGATTGACAAACACACCGAGTGATCTGGAGCTACCTTAATTGCCATATACATGAACTCAATGACACCTGGCACCTGTGGGAAGCCAGCCAGACTACAAACCCAAGTGCCTGCTCCTTTTTAGTGGCATGTTTGAGGGCAAACCTGGTGTCATTAACTGTCCTGACAAACACGCTATTGCACACCTGTCTTACATATTTTCGGGCTTCCGACTGTGAAATCCTGCAAATGTCTCTGGCAAAGCCTTGGAAGGATCCGGAGGCAAAGAGATTGAGGATGTGAGTGACTTTGACAGCCAGTGGTGAATCTTGTTTCAGCAGGACGCAAATGTCTGCCCCCATCTGAAATGACAACCCCGATCTTCTTAAGTCACGTTGAGGAAGCTTATCCTTTGCCTGTAGGCCATGTTTGGTGGGCATGGTCTCCTGCAAGGTTCAGGAAAAATTTCTTCACTCAGAGGATGGTGAACCTATGGAATTCTCTACCACAGGAGGCTGTGGAGGCCAAATCACTGAATATATTTAAGAAGGAAATAGATTTCTGGACTCTAAAGGGGTATGGGGAGAGACCAGGAAGACATTCTTGAGATAGAGGATCAGCCATGATCATATTGAATGGCGGAGTAGGCTCGAAGGGCTGAATGACCTACTCCTGCTCCTATTTTGTATGTTTCTATGTTCACTCTTGTGCTCCTGCTGCTGGTGCTTCTGTAGATGCTGATGATAATCTTGCTTCTCATCTGAATTTCAAAGTAAAACAGGCGGCACCCTAGCTGATCCGACAGATCAGAGTTCTGAAGTGGACATCGGATGCACAAACTTCCAATGCTGTCAAAGTAACCTCTCAGCACAAGTACGATGAACAAAGCCTTTCCAATACGCAGGTAAGAAAGTAGCTGTGAAGTTTCATGCTTAATATCATAATTCCATTTTATGTCTTCAGCCCTGTCAGCTGCCAGCATGCCCTCACCTTGCTTTCATTGGCAAATTACAGGAAGCCAGGGAAACCCATGAACCCACAGTTAAATTCCAAAAGTCCTGTTGATATCAGTGTAATTGAATGATTAACATATTGAAATTGACAATCAGCCTCTCCGGTGGGGATTGCTTGCACGCAGCCTAACGTGCTGCAGTTAAGTGTAGAAGTCAATGAGTTGGAGTAGGTTTTCTGATGCATTGTCGAGTTCCCTGGTTTTAACTACTTGCTCCCAAAACTCATGCCCTTCTGCACATTAAAATGCAGCCCCATGTTTTCATTCTGTTATTTTTGGGTATGATCCCTGTTTTGAAATTTGGTATTAATGTTTTGTTTTGATAATATTGATTCAACTGTACCTATCCTAATAAAAGACATATTTTGTTCTTTAAAGCAGGTAAATGAGCATAGCCTCAGTCCTGCTAATGGTACCAGGAGAGGGTCAGAGATGTTGAGCCAGTTTGGTCTTGTGAATGCAGAATGCACTTCCAACCTGATAATTGCACGTTCATAATGTGTGATGTTTTAAGTTATAAATCAGCATGATGTACCTGAGATTAAATTCTCGATGAAAAGAGAAACTTGATCCCTGTATTGGTGTTCCCACAGCATTTGAAATAGCTGTGACCCTCCAGGAGAAATTATTTTTAGTTCTAAGAGTACAGTTATAGTAGACTCCACTTTGCCAAAAAATTGGCCAAATAAAATGCCAAAAATCCAAACATTCCTGCGGGATAGGCATTGTTCCAGGTTCTGCTAAGAAATTCATCATTTGCTTTTAAGCACTCAATTCCCATTCAGTAATTCCCAAATTCAGCACTGCTCCTAACTGCACTTTATAGTTTCTTTCTCCCAACAATAAAAGTGATAGAATGTGAAGCATAGCAGCAGCTGAAGTTATGGTTAGCCTATGCCCTACTGCACTGCCAGTCTAACTTCTTGTCTCTATGTCTCACAAGGGCCATATTGATTGCTGCTTTGTTAGCTTTCCTGGGGCAGTGGCAATCTATCTTTGAGGATGCTGTTGAGCTTTCTTTAATCTACGCTTTTTGTCACCAAATAATAATATCAGGAGGCTATGACAGAGCTGGCCCGGTTTGGATTGGCCAAGCTCCATTTTCAAACCAAGCAAATGGGAGAGGGTGGCACCATGTGATAGGATAAAGGAGAAACAGAAATCATGGCACAAGCCAGGAAAGCTTTTCTTTAACCATGTAGGAAAAGTTCTGTTGTGTGACTAATTCATTCTCAATGATTGTTTTATTAAATAGGAAATAACTATTTGATCATCAATCATCATCTATGTCTTTCTCTTGCATGACAGGACATAAGGAAAAAGTCACAGCACGTACCATACATCAGTTATTGTTGAGCAGCGGAGCCAAACAAAGTGTCGGACCACAGAATATTCTTTTTTTTTTATTGATAATATCCTTCGAATGACCTGAAAAAATAATATTGTCATGTAGTTAAATCTGCTGAAAAATTGCTTCCATAGTCCTATCCTTAAATAGTAATCTCTCGATTGTTGCACTTACAAATTAAACGACAATAGAGGTCGTTGCTTGGTGGTTTCTAAATTTATGCACTTGATCTATATTGGCCTTAAAGCTTTTAATCTACTCCAGCTCCAACCTTACGGCAATGAATAAAATGTAATTATATTTGTTAATAAGAACATTTGATGGGAAATTTATCACATTTGACTAAAAGTTATACCCTTCATTTCTCAAGATTTAGTTGAGGACATTGCTTTGTATTATCTGTCACATGATTTCCCTGTAATACATTCAGTCTCAACTTGAGAAGCAGTAATATCCTAAATTTTGATTAATCATCGGAGTCACAACTCACAAACTAGCTGGTTTCCAAAATCTAAAGATTTACTTGCAGTCTAATTGGATAACATTAGAAAGCAATAAAGCACCTCATGCACAACAGCACTTAGAATGGTTCTTAAAAAAAAAAAATCACTTCTGCATGTGAAGCATGGATGGAAATACATATTTTTTAATAAGTGGTACAGTGGGGGCCAGATGCTGTTGTTTAAGAGAAAATGATTCAATGTGAACATATTGGGTTCTAAAAGTGAAATATTCATCAACATTTTTGATCAGTTATATTATTTAAAGTTTTGGGTTACACGTTAGTTTCAGTTGAATCTGTGAGCACTAAAAGTGCTTGAGAATATTAATCACATCTAGAATACAGAATTGCACCGCAAGGGAGATAAGGGGACAAATACGGTGAGCTTAAGGACATGTGACTGTACTAAAATAAGTTAACAGTTAAGCTTATAAGGACATAACCACAGAAAGTTCAATTAGCTCCATATTTTACTAATAAATAAAGGTTGTGAATCTTCAAAATTCTCTATCGGAGCGTGCAATGAATGCTTATTTATTGAATATTTTTAAATTAGAGATCAACAGATTTTCGGATACTAAAGGAGTTAAGTGATATGGAGATCATGTGGGGAAATAGATAGCTGAGGCAGAAGATCAGAATAATCTTATTGGAAGATGTTGCAGACCCACAGGTCAAATGGTCTGCTCCTGCTCCTGTTTCTTGCGTTTTTCTGTACATCCCACAACCTAACCAACATAGCATGCCCAAATACCCAAAATCTGAATCATTTATATTTTTACCACAACCCAGTGATTTACTTCCATTTCCTTGAGACATTACTTGTGTAGAATGTATGAGCCTGTGCTTTTAAACAATGGCAGTGAGTATAGTGCAGGAAGATACAATGCCATTCAGGCAGACTGCATATCTCATTATTGGAGCACAAATGTAGTGGTGGAGGGAGAAGCAGGTGGGAAAATCATCCCTCTCTGTGTGCATGATTTCATCTTCCATGCTCTGTGACAAGCTTCTTGCCATCATGGTGGCCTATGCATGACTAGTCATCTGCCCTTTGAGGCTGGAGCCACAGCATTAAAGGGATGGGTTTAAAATGATCAACACTTTTAAACTGATGTAATCTTTGATCTTTCACTATTGAGGGACAGGAGTGTGTCTGATCCTTGGTGATACTGCAGTAAGAGAGAGAGCATTTGTGTCTTCATGTGCTCTTTGCCAACAAGAATGTGGTGGATGTGGGTGGGGAGCTGTGGTATAGGGGAATTGTAAAATGGAAGATACAAATCTAATCTATAATTGTTTAGTTGCACCCCTGTGCCTGTGTTTCCTGCCAGTCCTGTGGTGGGATGTGTGTCATTGTCGTTGGTTGTCCCTCAATTCCAGAATGGGGCCCTACTCAGGGTTATGATGGATAGTCATGAGACTGAGTAGGCTGATTTTCAACCCACCAATCTTTTGGCACATGGACAAAATGTCCCACGAGGTAGTGGAATCCAAAGTGCAGGATTGGCTTCCTTTTCTTTCCTCTTCTCCTGCCACTCTGCCTCATCATTAAGGCGATTGGACTCAAAGTGTGATGCAGATTGATGGGCAAGTTGCCGCCACTCTGAGCTATTGGTAAAAACTCCACTCAGTGATTAAGGTCAATGCTGCCATGCTTCAAGGAGAACTTCAGAGTGTCTTTGAAACATTTTCTTAGTCATCCCTGGAACATTGTCCATTTGAGAGTTGAGGGAGCAAGATCTGGTGGGGGTGGTGGGGGGGCGGTATTTTCAGCTATACAGGGACAATGGCCAATCTTTCAAAGTTGATTTTGCAGTGGTTTTGTCTGAATGCTTGTGGGCCTGGCTTTAAGAAGGACACCAGTGGTTGTTCTACAATCCTCCTATCGAATCTGGAGGCAATGCTGATGGAATTTCTCTAGCACTCTTGTGTGCTGCTGATACACAGTCTAGGGGAGGAATTTTACGCCATTGGGAGTTTACGGTCTCGCCAAAGCCAATGGAGTTTAAATGGCTTGGCCGCATTTTATGGCCTCGTTCCCACTGCGACGGGGCTGTAAAGTTCTGGCCCAGGTCTTGCTGAGGTCCAGGAGAGTGGTGATGGTAACTGCTCTATATATTAAGATTTTTGTCAACTTGGGTAGGTCGTTAGGTCAAACACTCACGGTAGTTTGTAGAAGACTGAATTGGCACTGTTAGTCCGGTGCTGGCTCTCCTCATCAATTTTGGCCTTTGAGAGAGGTGACTACCAATGTATGAGTGTGCTGTGTGTATAGGATCCTGGTTCAGTCAATCAGCCACTCAATTTAGATTTTACAGGCTTCTATATCGTAAGTAATGAGGACAAAATTCGGCTGGGCTTCCGAAAGTATTCCAAAGGAGCACAATAGGCCTGAAGTCCCATGGAGTGGCACTCAGAGTCGGATTGCCGCTCTGCTCCTGGTTTCTTACCTGGAAATCCAGCTGATTCTTTCCCACCCGACCTTCTGATGCAGGCGAGTGAGAGCTGCATAGGGCGGGGCGCTCCTGAGGCCTTCACCTGAGGGCTGCCGAGTCAGCGGTAAGGAAGCTCATCCTCCCCCCACCATAAAGCAGGTAAGTTTAAAGGTCCAGCCACTTTCAGAAGCTATGGAGAAGGTAGCCTTGAAAGGTAAGTGGGTAGGATTGGTGGGGATGGTTAGGATGATTGGGTGGTCGGGGAGTGGGGGTGTGGGAGGGGTAGGGGGGGTCAGATGGCCAGTGGGTCGGAGGGGGATGGGTGATGGGCCAGGTGGTTGGGGGGGATGGTCAGTGGGGGTGTCAGTACTATAGTTACCCAGGAGTTAAAAGTGGATTTAATTCATCTAACTTTTCCTGGGTAACTATTACTGTAAGACTGTTGGAACCATCCAAGGTTGGCGATTTAAATTGTACTTTTGGATGGTTCCCATTGCAGAGAAGTTGCTCAACAGAAGTTTGAACTTCCTGGGCAATTGCCACGCAATCCTTACCTGACGACATCTGGGGGTGTCCCCCAGCGCAACTTTGGGGTACCCCCCCAGTTACAATGCCCTGGAGCCTGGAGGTTATGGTCCACCAACACAAGAGATAGAAGCAGGAGTTGACCATATGACCCATTGAACCTGCTCCACCATTCAATATGACCATGGCTGATGCGCTTCACTTCCACTTTCCTGTTGGCTTACCACATCCCTTGATTCCATGAGAGACCAATAATCTGTCTATTTTTGCATTAAATATAGTCAATGAGACCTCATCCTCAACCCTCAGGGGTAGAGAATTCCAAAGATTCACAACTCTTTGAGTGAAGTAATTTTTCCTCTTCTCAGACCTAACCCAGGGGAAAAAACAGGTTGGACCAGTACTTTATTTCCCAGTTTTTACTGGTATTCCACTTTACGGTATACAACACCAGTTCAGACCAGTATTCTTATTTCCCAGTTTTTACCGTTTTTCATCCTGAGAAACGATCGGCCCCTTATCCTGAGACTGCGCTTTAGACTCCCCGACCAGCGGAAATGATCTCTCAGTGTTCACCCTGTCAAGCCCATTCAGAATCCTGTATGTTTCAAGGAGATCACCTCTCAGTCTTCTAAACTCCAAAGAACATAGGCCAAATTTAATCAGCCTTTCATCATAGGACAGCCCTCCCATCCCAGGGACCAATCAAGTGAACCTTTACTGGACTGTCTTCATGTGGGGGAAAAAAATAAATGCAGACTCAGAAAGTTAGCATGCAGGTGCAGCAAGCAATTACAAAGGGAAATGGACTTCTTTATTCCTGTTCTACAATGCCCTTGCAACAAAGGCCAACATGTCATTTGTCTTGCTAACTGCTTGCCATAGCTGCATGCTAACTTTCCGAGTCCCTTTGAACATCAATATAACAGAAAAAGACAGTGTGCCAGAGTTCTCACTTGACAGCATCACCAGGCAAGATCCCTTAGTAATTGCAAGGTCATGGCTTATGGGGAAGCAAGGGTGAAATTAGTTTTGGACAACAATATAAAAAAGGGTGATGGTAAACTGACAGCATGTTTTACATCCTGCCTGACTTTCTCTTCCATTGAATTTCATGCCCCTGGTGTGATCAGTTTTTTTTTGAAAATATATACAGCAACAACAACAACTTATAATGATATAGCCCCTTTAATGTCTTGAAATATATAAAGGTTCTTCACAGGAGCATTATGCAGCAAAATTAGACACTGAGAGATACTGGGGCAGTTGCAAAAAGCTTGAGCAAAAGAGGTAAGCTTTAAGGATCATCTTAAAGGAGGAAAGAGAGATAGTGAGGCAGAGAGGAATAGGAGGGGAATTTCAGAACTTATGTCCTTGGCAGCTGAAGGAACAGCTACCAGTGTCAGAGCAACTAAAATCATGAAGGCACGAGAGGTCAGGATTAGAGGACCACAGATATCTTTGAGGTTTGTGGGGCTGGAGGGGATTACATAGATAGGGAGGGGCGAGGCAATAGAAGGATTTGAAAACAAGGGTGAGAATTTTTAAATTGAGGTATTGCTTGACCAGGAGGTCTCTGGGGTTCAAATTTAAGGAGGGTAGAATGTGGGAGACCAGCCAGGAGTGTGTTGGGATAGTCCAATCTACAGGTAACAAAGGCATGGGTGAGGAGCTCAACATCAGATGAGCTGAGACAGGGCAAAGTTGTGCAATGCTATAGAGGTGGACAGAGATGGTTTTAGTGATGGCATGGATATGTGGCCCAAGATTCATCTCCGGGTCAAATATGATTTGAGTAATATTGAAATATTCAAAGTGCAAATCATGAAGAGAAATAGACTGAACTGAATGCAAGAAAACAAAAGCAAAACACTGTGAATGCTGGAAATCTGAAATAACGACAGAATATCCTGAAAATACTCAGCAAGTCAAGCAGCATTTGTGGAGAGAGAAACAATTAAAATTTCAGGTCACTGACCTTTCATCAGAACTTCTAATACAAGGAACTGTACTACTGTGTGTTGTTCATCCCATAGCAGTGCAATATGATCAAATAGAACTCTCATCTAAAGTGTCTGTAGCACAGTTCTGCATAGCTGTAGACCCGAGATAATTTTGCTTGCTTAACTAATTGCTGAATCTGGCTCACGGCAATGACGTTTTGGCAGTGGATACTTTAAAGTGAATGTGTAATTAAACCTAATATATTATTTTGAAGGTGTCCAATAGATTTTGTATCTCACGTGGAAAAGGATCAATACCAATAACAATTATAAGCTTTATAAGAGTATTATGTTTTGGGACTGTATCTTTAAATTGGCAGTAAATGAAAGGCATCATGTGACCTATTCTGACAGTAAGCATGCGTGGTTTGATTGTTAGCGAGCAAAGGAAGGCTTAAATTGTTTTACTGAGAAGGAGGTGCAAGGCATTAACACTTGGAGACACTGACACCAGTCTCTAAATTTACAATGAGTAGACTTTGATTCCTCCAAAGTACCAGAAGGTACTGTAGGCATTGAGTTGTAAGAAGCCATGCTGTAAACAGTCCATTCTCTTCTAAGATAAAAGGAAGCTGGGATCAAGGATAGCTAATTAGCATTTCTACCTAGATACTAGGTTAATGTGTTTCACTTTGCCATGAGGAAAAGAGTGTGGAGGAAGCCATTTTTGAGCTCAGGTTACAGGCTTCCCTACGAATCAATCAATATCACAGACAGACAACAGTTCTATATGGTCAGAAGATAGAAAAGGGTTGATTAACTTTGTGAGTTACCGCAGCCAGGCTTAGGAGGGAGACAGTCGCTAGTTGAAGAGGCACACCCTGCAACCACCTAAGGACTCTGGGATGACAGAGGGAAGAAGAATTACTAGAACAGCCTTGACTGCTGTTGGTGTATTTAAGGAACTCTCCAGAAACTGAGGAAAGTACCTGGGGATGGTCACTCCAAGTTACCACTTGACAAAATGAAGATACGGATCGTTTAGCTGATCACTGGAAGTTCAAATCCCCTTTTTAAAGTTATCGGTCTCTACAGAGATCAAAACTTGCCGCACAAGTTCATAGAGACTGGCAATGAGTTTTTGTCTGCTCACGTACAATAAGATATATGTTTCCATTCACTTTTCTGTGAATGATACAGAAATAAGATTCCTTATGGAGGGTGTTGGAGGAGTTTTTTTGATGGTTTAATTCCAATTGCCATAAATTTAAAAAGTAGAATTGGATTCCTTGCCCTCTGTGCAAGAAGTACCACAGCAGAACTTCTGGATCCCGATCTTTGTTCATTTGCCGAGGGCAGGACTCATTATGAGTGCAGGGCAGTATTCCCCACAAGATGTTTGCCAACAAGAGGCATCCATCACTACCAAGGAACAAGGTATGAATGTAATAAAAAGGGCCAAGATCAGAAAAAAGAAAGGTTAAAGATCCAGAGAGGAAGGAGCAGAGTTCTCTACTGGACCTTTTATTTCTCCAAAATGGGTGTTGAGCAGACTTTCTGCTGGTGCTCCACGTTTGCTGTCATCTTTCTACTAATGGCCCTTTAAGTTTTATGTGCCAGCAGAAGAAAGCAACAGAGCAGTATACTTCTAATACTATAACTGAGATTGGCTGCCACCTACTTTATAAGGCTCATTCATTCGTAGTGTTTAGGACTGCCAGGGATCAAAAAGTTAAAATAGAAATGAAAGCACCAATGACAACAGACACTGGGATGACAACACTGAAACAGCCCTCGTCAAATTAACAAATTGTAATCACTGACACTGTGGTGTATAATCCTTCCTCGTTCTTCTCAACCTCTTTCAGCCTTTGGCACAGTTGACCATACCATCCTCCTTTATCCAGCTATGTAAGACTGTCCTCACCTGGTTCCAGTCTTAGTATCCAGTCATACACAGAGGTGTTTTCTCTTCCTGCTCCCATATTGTTATACATGGACTCCCCCTAGGATGTATTCTGGGCCCCATCCTACTTCTCATTTACATGTTGGCTTTGATGATATCAGCTTCCACATATATGTTGACAAGAATCAGCACTACTTCCTTACCACCATTAACAACCTCTCAACTGCCTCTGTGTTATTCACCGTTTGTCTGGCATCCAGTCTTGCATGCGCCACCATTTCCTCTAATGAAACATTATAATACCAAAACTATTGTCACCTCTCCCTTTCGACCAATTTCCTCCTCTCTGACAAAGTGTCATTGGCCTAAAGCTTTAACTTTCATTCTCTTTGCACAGATGGCACCAGATCTGCTGAATAATTCCAACATTTCCCGTTTTATTTCAGATTTACAAAATCCACAATATTTTGGTCTTGTGCGATTGCTCTAAGTTTGTTTTAAGTGCCCTGAAATAGTTCCTTCAGAACTTGGTAGGTGAATTCCATCTTCTATTGGAATTGCAAAGGAATGGTACATAGAATTACATACATGGAATTTACAGCACAATGATAGGCCATTTGGCCCAGTTGGTCTATGCTGGTGCTTATTGTCCACATAAGCCCCCTCCAAGTCCACTTCATCTAACCCTGTTAGCACATCCTTCTGTTCCTTTCTCCCTCCTGCACTTGTATCGCTTCCCCTTAAATCCATATCTGCTCATCACCCCAGCTACCCTCTGTGGTAGCACATTCCACATTCTAAATACTCTAATGTTCAAAGAAGTTTCTTCTGAATTCCTTATTGGAATTATGAGTGACTGTCTTATTTTTATGACCTAGTTTCAGAGTCCGCCATAACTGGACATATTTCTTCCAAGCATACCATGACAAACTCCTTCATAATTTTAAAGGCGAATATTTGGTTGCCCTTCAGTCTTCTCTTTTCTATTGAATCCAATATTCAGTACTGTTCAGTCTTCCATGATAATTACAATGACCAGAATCCTTCCACCTTAGTCCCTGTTGGAACAATGGGACCATTTCTGGGTTGGAAACCTAGCTCCCCAATTTTTGTGCTTCATGGCTGCTCTTTCCCAGAGTGAGCTAATTATCAGGTTGTCTCTGGGTTTCTTAAACAATTAGTGTGGGCAGGCCGGATGTTGTGACTAATGCCCTAATGAAGGGTCCCTATCTAAAGGGATCCTGGCAATGGCACCAGCGAGTGCTGGAATTAAAGGAAGGAAAGCATGGATGGAAGATATGGAAAGGCTGCACCCTGGTTCATGGACTCATCCCCCATGGGCACGATTTAAACACTGAGGACATGGAGAGAAGTCCTCTTGCCTGATGATGACAGCAGAAGGCCAGCTAAGCTCACCAAGCAAGCAGGAGTTCAAGTGATTCAGGCAGTGAGCAGCAGGAGAGTGGTGCTGAGGATCTAGATCCAATGCTGTGAAAGGTTCAATATCTTCATGAGGTCACACTGCTGTCATTCACATAGGAACATAAGAAATATGAGTAGGGGTAGGCCAATTGGTCCATCAAGCCTGCTCCACTATTCAAACAGATCATGGCTGATCATCTACCTCTACACCATTTTCCCCAACTATCCCACATCCTTTGATGTCATTGGTATTCAGAACTCAGATTTCTGTCTTGAACATGCTCAATGATTGAGCTTCCACAGCCCGCTGGGGTGGAGAATGCCAAAGATTCGCCACCCTCTGAGTGTAGAAATTCCTCCTCATCTCAGTCCTAAATAGCCTGCCCCTTATTCTGAGACTGTGTCCCCTGGTTTTAGACTCACCAGTCAAGGGAAACATCCTATCAACCCTGTCACGCCCTGTAAGAATTTTGTAAGTTTCAATGAGATCACCTCTCACCTTGAAACTTTAGATAATACGGGCCCAGTTCCCTCAATCTCTCTTCACAGGACAATCCCACCATCCCATGGATTTATCTGGTGAACCTTCATTGCACTCCCTCTATGGAAAGTACATCCTTTGTTAGATAAGGGGACCAAAACTGTACACTCTAGGTGGGGTCTTACCAGGTTCTATACAATTGCAGGAAGACATCTTTACTCCTGTACTCAAGACCCCTTGTGATGAAGGCCAACATACCTTTCACCTTCCTAATTGCTTACTGCACCTGCATTCCAGCTTTTAGTAACCCATGAACAAGGGCACCCCAGCTCCCTTTGGACAACAACACTTCCAACCTCTCACCATTTAAAAAAATATCTTGCCTTGCTGTTTTTTCCACCAAAGTGTATAATTTCATATTTATTCACATTATATTCCATCTGCTATGTTCTTGCCCATTCACTTAGCCTACCCAAACCGCTCTGAAGCCTCCTTGCAGCCTCCTCACAACTCACATTCCCACCTAGTTTTGTGTCATTCCTTTCTCTCCAGCCTCCTCCTCAAATCTCCATCTCAATAAGCATCACACTCAGCCGCACTACTGCCCTCTCTCTCTCTCTCATTGCTCAAAGTAACCTTCTCAAATGATGGTCCTCCATCCTCACCATTCGGTTAACTCCTCACCAGCCTAACTTTTTGCATTGCAGGCGAAGAGAGCCCACAAATGCAGGGAGAGGAAGAGAACCAGGGTGAAAGTGCAGCCATGGCTACCCTGTCCTCTATGGAGGAGGAAGCCCTGGAGATTGGCAGGTTAGCATCAGTAAAGGCTGTTGCCAGTGGCGTGATGGGGGCGGCTGCAAGCCTTGGTGACAGTGTTAGCTACCACATTACCACTCAGTACCTAACTGTCAATCAGGTTCAATCAGTATTTTTCACACCCCCTGGGAATGGGCTGTCAGGCTGGGGGCAGGGGGTTCATGTAAAATCAGGTGGATCGTTGGCAATGCCTCTGCTTGGGCTAATTGAAGCCCTTAAGTGGTCATATAGCTACTAAGGAACTCTTCCTGCCACCACCACGGGCATTTTAGAGGTGGGGGAGGGGGTGCATGCCTAGTGGCAACTGCTATGTAAACCTTGATGGCCTGCTGGAAGGCACAGGGGTGTTTCTTCATGATTGGGCATCCTGTGCCCCATGGAGGTGCCTCCATAGGCAAGGTCCTCCACCACTTGTAGCCCATCCATTGGCCTCCAAATCATACCCCTCCACCCCTCCTTACAGGGCTGTCTCCGGCGAGCCACCCAATCACCTTCCTCTCTAGCCTCCATCACTGGCTCTGGTCCAAGTCTGGCTGCAGAGCCAGCAGTAGCCACCACTCTGGGAGGCACTGCGAGACTGAAGAGTTGTCAGCTCTCTGATTGGCTGGCAGCTCTTGAAAGCAGGACATCCTGCCTCCAAGGAGTGGAAGCCATGACATCAGGCAACTAATTTCGTGAGCCAAGTAAAATAGGGTCATGGCTTCCAGAGTCTGGTGTGGCAGGCTCACCCCCAACTTTTCCAGCCAATGAGCCAGGCTACCATTCCACATTAAATCCCAGTCAATGCCACAAATGGATGGTCTGGTTGATGCTCACTTAGAACTCTATTTCACTTATGTTCAACACTAACTCATGTCTTTCACCTCCCACAGGTGAATTGCTGGAGCCAGCACAGGAGATGAGGGAGGAGGCAGTGGAGTCCTCAGTGCAAATAGGTACACCTCAATACACATAGTGAGGAGCCTATCAGATGTGGGCAGGAGCAGGTACTGGAGACAGGGGCAGCAGAGGAGAGTCCGTGTCTAAGAGTAGAGGACACTTCAAACTCTGCTCAGTTGGGCTCAGATGCTGGGTCTTGGGGGTTACACACTAAATGGGTACTTCTGGAGCAGCAACAGGAAATGTGTACGCACCTGTCAGAATCTCAGAGGCAGTGTGCACCCTTACACATAGCAGTCCATCGCTAGCCTGAAGGCTGTGATGTCTCAGGCATTTGCAATCTGCAACCCACAACTTCATCAACTAGATCACTGATACCTAGTTTGTGAGGGCTTCCAATTATAATAACTTTGAGACAGATGAGTGAAACCCAGAGGGCCATTGGCTTTGCTTCTGTTGTGGGATTGAAGAACATTGTCAAATGAACACCTTCATTGAAAGAATGGCTAACCTCATGGAGAGTCAGATGCAGCAGGCCAACCAAAACATGCTAGCATACACTAGAGGCCTGCACACCTTGGCTATAACTTTTCACAGAATTGATCAAAGGATCAGCCTGGTGACTAAATATCACACTCACATGCAGCCAAATGTTGCCTATTTTAGTAGTTTGGCAATCCTACTTATTATGGATGAATAAGCCATATAAAGTAGTTTGCAGACAGTCCTCATTGTGGTATTAGAAGTGTGCTTGGTGCACCCTTGCATTACTCTCTTGCAGTGGGCACATACCAGCTGCACATTAAAGGAAAGGGTTACCTTCTAATTGGCAACTAAGCCAGGCTCTTCAGATGCCAGTTTCATTGCCATAGGTTTAGTCTACAACCCCCTGAGCTTGTTGAAATCCCACAACAGAAGCAAAGCCAATTGCCCTCTGAGTTTCACTCATCTGTCTCAAAGTTACAAGAGTTGGAAGCCCTCACAAATTAAGTATTGGCGACCTGGCTGATGAAGTTGTGGGTTGCAGATTGTAAGATCCTACATATGTCAGCAGCTGAGTCCTGGAAGGATCTGGACACAAAGGTACTGATGACTGTAGTGACCTTGGCAGCTGCAGGCAATGGTGGTCACCTGCTCCTTTTGGGGAGAGAACTTCTTCCAAGAGGTTGCAGAGGTCTGTGACTACTTGGTGCGAGAGCCTGAACCTTCAGAGTACTGCTGTTCAGAGAGGTTGAGCAAGCAGATCTTTATCTTATAGACCCTATGCCGAGGGTGTTGCCTCCTTCGAGGTACAGCCCCGTGTCCAAATCTTCTTTCCTAGACTGCTGCATGTGGCCATGAGAAAGAAGCAGCAGCTACTGGAGTTGCTGCCCCTGTCTCTGTGACTGCTGAGCTGGAATACAATGCAACTCCTCCTCAGATGTCCAAGCAGCTTCAGAATATGTAGACTCCATTTCACAGGGATATCCCATAGGCAATAAGTTGAGGTCATCCTTAGTGGTATCCAAAGCACTCACTGTACGTTGCACAAAGTTGTTGTCCCCAACAAAATCAGCGAGTTTTGGCTGAAGGGACTGCTCCTACAAACCTTCACTGTGGCTGACAACAAACTTGCCAGTATCATCATTTATACTGCTTTTCTTAGGTCAGTTTCAGTCTCCAATGATTCCCAGCTTGCCTTCTCCAAACTGGCAAATTGTAGACACAGCATGTGATCCACATCTGGAATACTGTGTACAGTTTTGGTCTCCTTATTTGGAAAAGGATATATTTGCATTAGAAGCAGCTTGGGGAAGGTTCACACGTCTCATTTCTGGGATGAAGAAAGGTTGAACAGGATGTGCCTATACTGATTGGGAATTTAGAAGAATGAGAGTTGATCTTATTGAAACATATAAGATTCTGAGAGGACTGGATAGCGTGGATACCAGGAGGATGTTTCCCCTTGTAGGCGAGACTAAAACAAGGGGACACAGTTTAAGAATAACCCTTTTAAGATGGAGATGAGGAAAAATTATTCTCTCAAAGGGTCATTAGAATTTGGAATTCTCTTCCCCAGAAAGCAGTGGGGGCTGAGTCATTGAATTTATTCAAGGCTGAGTTAGACAGGTTTTTGATAGACAAGGGAGTCAAGGGGAATGGGGTGGGGGGGGGGTGCGGGCAGACAGGAAAGTGGAGTTGAGACCACATCCAGACCTGCCAAGATCTTATCAAATGGCGGAGCAGACTCAAAGGGCTAAATGGCCTAAGCCTGCTTTTAGGTCCTATGTTCCTAAGTGACCCATGTGCTGCTGGGAAAGAGCAGGCATAAAAAGGCTCTTAATTTCCTTTTAAGCTATCCCAATTGATTTGCTGCTAGATGCATGCAAGTCACAGGGAAAGACAGGATCATGTTGGGATCCAGCACTTAAGCCTTTCTTCACAACTTTCCCAGCCTGCTTGCCCTCGAACCCACCTCCAATAGGCTGGGAAAATTCTGACCAACCTCTCAGTTCTGGTGTCATCCTTTTAAATATTGTCTGCACCTTCTCCAGTGCTTCTAGATGCTTTTGAATCCTTACGCCAATTCACTAAACCTGTTGTCTATTCAGAAAGTTAAGTGACGCTGCACACTTGCTCATGATATTACTTAGTATCTGGTTCAGTGTTTGGCTTCAACTTGGAACTAGCTTTGAGCTTCGGAGTGTGCTAGGAATGACAGATACCAATAGCATGTAGCCTCTATTATGAAAAACATAGTTAACTTCTGTGTTAATTATTTCATTAAAAAAAACACATATTTTCATCTCTACAGTGTTTGTGGCAAGTCCAGAAAGCTTTGACTGCAAACTGATAACTCCTGATTGCTGAAGGCTTTGTGAATTGCTGGCACTACAGAAACTGTACTCCAAATGTTTGCAGAAAGGATCAAAGATTTTTCCAGTCATTTGAACGCACTTGCTCGCTTTGAGGTTCTGAAGAAATCCAAGCTCATCAAAGAATTGGAGAAGTTGAGGAAAGACATATTGCAAAGCACAGTAGTTTTGAAAATAAGGCATAAGACCATTAAAGGGCAATTTAAATGCTGCCGTTAACTTTGACAATTGTCAATTCAGATGCATCTTTAACATTAGTTTAATTTTACTGGTCCATGTGGCAGATGGCAATATTTTTGTTTTTTTTTTGATAATGTGACCTTAAAATATATAGGGGCTGGAAGTATGCAGGCATTCCATTGGTCTCTTACCTTAACTCTAGTGGAAGCCTGCAGAACCTCCAGGGAAACAACACAAAAGGCTGTTTTTGGCTGTTAACGTTATTTTCTTGGGATTTCTGCCGGCCTCCCATTGAAGTTGTAGAAATTTCTCTAAGCTCTAGTTTTATTGCCATTCCCTATGAGGGATAAGTGGGTTCAGGGGTCAATCCCTGAGCGGGGAAATCCTATTGTTAAGTAAGGCTTGCTATTTTCAATAGTCCTCCACTGTCTCAGCCCATGAATTGAAAATGGGCAGCTTTTCAAAGACAATGGGTGTAAAATGTAATCTTGTAAGGTATCTCTCTTCATTGCTTTCCTCCCCTTTAAGAACAATATAGGAATGCCACACCATCAGAGCAACACTATAAATCATGTTGCTTTTCATGCCATTGAGAACCCATGTTCAATCATGAACCACAGCCGCTGTGGGAGGCAACATTAATTCAGGAGTAACAGTGTTAATGGATGGGTGCATACACACGTTCCTCCAATATAGCATTATCTTTCAGATTGCATTGTTTAGTTTTTTTTAATAATGTCAAATAAACAAGGGTCATAGTTATTTCCAGTCATAGTGTGGGCAGCTGTTGCATTTTGAATGCAGTAAAAGGGTCATTACATTGTGGAAGCTTTTTATGGATACAGAGAAAGCTAAGCTTATAATTACTATTTAACATTATTATTACTATTTAACATTATTTATAAGGCTAGCAGGCTAACTCCTGCAAATTAACAGAGAACCTTTATGCAGTGTTCATGGTTTTGTGCTAACATTAGGACGGTGACTGGTTAAAGGCCAGGCAACAATTTTTTTTCTCTTCCCAGTTTCTGACCTTTTTGATTACAAATATTGTGTAAAGCTGTTTGCTTAAAACTCAAAGTAAGGTCAAAAGGTAATGTCTGAACATAATGCAACTGATGATTGCTGTTTGCTTAGAATATCATTGAATAAGAAAAATTCGGCAGTTTGTAATCACCCTTACACAACGGTTGCTTGGTGGGCCCAGGGACAGATGGGGGAGGTGCTGAAGCGAGCACATCTAGGAGGAGATTGGCCAAGCTTGCTGTCAGGACCTTCCTGCTCAAGGGAGGGTTGCCAGAGGTGAAAACGAGCCAATCATGGGCTGTTGCTATCGGAATACGCCAATCCGCAAATGCGTACATGAGAAGGCGGGAAGCAGAGACGTTTTTGAGCACAGTGTTCATTAAGCTCGAGGCTATGGATGCAGCCAGACAAGGAAGGCGGATAGCTTGGTTGGCTATCAGAACCAAGAATGGACAGGGACGGATCGACCAACCGATCCTGTATGTTTCTTGGGGAAACTGAGCAACTGAAGCACAGAGATAAAAACAAAAAACTGCGGATGCTGGATATCCAAAACAAAAACAGAATTACCTGGAAAAACTCAGCAGGTCTGGCAGCATCGGCGGAGAAGAAAAGAGTTGACGTTTCGAATCCTCATGACCCTTCAACAGAACTGAAGTCCTCGAGTTTCACGTCATTGATACCCAGAGTAGACCTCTGAACCCAAGCACCTCTGAACCTCAGCCTACAATAGGTATATATTTCAAATATTGCCAGTCAGCAAGAACTTCACTTGAATAATTTGAACAACTCAGTCAAAATTGTGTGACTGGGCATAAGGCAGAATGTGGAATACTGAGGGTATTGAGGCAAACACAATGAACAGCATTCTATCATACTTCAGAATTGTTTTTTGCAAGGGGCACAATGAGACATTTGATTTTGTATTTGGGAAACAGCAGATTATTTATGTTCTACTATTAATCAAGGAACAGGGAACAGGAACAGAAAATATGGTACTTGGGGCACTGCTCTATAGTAGAATCTGGGGAAGAGGGGATTGGCTTGAGCACCTGTAACACTGTGCAATGGTGTGCAATTACTGCTTAGGTACAATTTTCCAAATTGTCATTGGACTATGAGTTCCTAAAGGGCTTTGTTCATATTTAAATATTTACTCCATATTTAAATTATGGCTAGTGAAAAAAGGAAAATGCAGCAGATGCAGGAAATATGAAATAAACAAAAAATGCTGGAAATACCCAGCAGGTTTGGGAGCATTTGTAGAGAGAAAAATAGTGATTGTTTCAGGTCAATTACCTTTCATCAGGCGCTGTATTATATCTTCTTCACAATATAGGGAAGGCCTTTTAAAGTGTCCTTTGCTTTGTCGGGCTATATATCATCCAAAACTCTGCTGTTTGTACTCTAATTCACACCAAACCCTATTTACCCATCGTCCCTGTGCTCGCTGATCTACGTTAGTTCCGGTTAAGCAGCACCTCGATTTTAAAAGTCTCACCCTTATTTTCAAAGCTCACCATCGCCTCACCTCTCCCTATCTCTGTAACTTCCCTCAGCTCTATAACCCACCAAGATTTCTGTGATCCTCCAATTCTGGCCTCCTATCCACACCACAATTTTAATCATAACCATTGGAAGCCTTGCCTTCAGTTGCCTAGGCCCTAAGCTCTGGAATTCCACTCCCCAAACCTTTCCACCTCTCTACCTCTCTTTCCTCTTTTAAGACACTCCTTAAAACCTCCCTTTCTGACCAAGTTTTCAGTCATCTGCCCCAATAATAATTATGTGGTTTGGTGTTAGATTTTGTTTCTTATTGTTTCTCAAAAGCGTCTTGGGACATTTCCTGTACAAATAAGAGTAGTTGTTGATGCTGATAATGGTCCCATGAAGCACCTTTGGGTGTTTTGCTATGTTATAGTGCTATATAAATGTAAGTTGCTGTACTGTAGCATTTAGCCAAAATTCTGGTGCACCGATGTAAGTATGAACTCACTTAAGTTATTTTGCGAATATTTATACAAAAAGATGAAACAGAAACATAAGCCACCGTATAAAATAACTTCTTATTATAATTTCATAAAAGTCTCTTCCAAGGAATAAAAATTAATTCACATCTAAGAATTTATATCTCTATTGCTATCTGACACTTGTGACCACGACTGACCTTTCAACAAACCTGCCACTCTCCAGTTTCTAAACAGCAGATCATCTGTTTCTGAATCTTCCGATTTGTATTTTGTACATGCCTCATTCAAAGGAGGATACCCTCCCCTCTCACTGGGAGCAATGCCATAAAAGACTAACTAATATATTTTAACATAGGAGCCGGAGTAGGCCATGCAGCCCCTCAAGCCTGTTTCAGCATTTATTATGATCACGGTTGATCTGATTTTAGCTTCAACTCTAATTTCCTGCTTGTTCCCCATAATCCTTGACTCCCTTATAGCTTAATAATGTATCTATCTCGACCTTAAGTATATTCAATGACTCATCCTTCACAGCTCTCTGGGATAGAGAATTCAAAAGATTCATAACCCTCTGAGAGAAGAAATTCCTCCCTATCTCCATCATAAATAGGTGATCCTTTATTCTGATACTATGCCTCTTTCTACATTTCCCTACAAGGGAAACATCCTTTCAACATCTACCTTTTCAAGTCTCCCCAGTATCTTACGTGCTTCTGTAAGATCACTTGTCTTTCTTCTAAACTCCATTAAATATAGGCCCAACCAGCTCAACCTTTCCTCACAGGACAACCCCTTCATCCCAGAAATCAACCTGTGATCCTTCACTGAACTGTCTTCAACCAAGTGTTTGCAAAGTGTACCAGACTTTACGCAGTGCTCTAGGTGTGGTTTCACTCACAACCTATACAGTTGTGGCAAGACTTCCTTCTTTTTATATTCCATTCCCCTTTCAATAGGCCAACTTTCTATTGCCTTCCCAATTACTTGCTGTATCTGCATGTTAATTTTTTGTATTACATGTACAAGGGCACCCAGATCCCTCTGTACTGTAGCATTCTGTAGTGTCTTTCCATTTAAATAGCATTTTGATTTCTACTCTTCCTACCAAAGTGGATAATCTCACATTTTCCCACGTTATACTCCATCTGCCAATTTTCTGCCAACTCACTTCAATTATCTATATCCCTTTGCAGCCTCTTTGTGTCCTCCTCACAACTTGCTTTGCTGCCTATATTTGTATTATCAGCAAACTTGGCTACAATGTTCTCAGACCCTTCAGCCAAGTAATTAATAAATACATTGTAAATAATTGAAGCCTCAGCACACAACATGACCTCCCTTTCCCATGGCACCTTTCTTTGCAAGTGCAGTAACTGTAACACATGCCCTTTTACTTCCTCTCTCCTCACTTTTCCAGGCCCCAAAAACTCAATTCAGGTAAAACTGTGATTTACATTTACTTCTTTCAATATTGTATACTGTATTCACTGCTCAAAATGCTATCTGTTCTGTACTGCAGAGACTAATCGCAGATTGGGTGCTGCATTGAGGAACACCTCTGTTCAGTCTGCAAGCATGACCCCAAACTTTCAGTTGCCTGTCATTTTAATTCTCCACCTTCCTCTCACTGGCTTCTCTGTCTTCAGCATTCTGAATGTTCTATTGAAGTTCACTGTAAACTTGAGGAACAGCAACTCATCATTTGATTAGGCATTTTGCAGCCTTCTGGACTCAACATTAAGTTCAACAATTTCAGATCATAAACTCTGTTTCCCCATTGTGTTTCTTTTTACTTTGCAGGTTTTGGTTCATTTTTCTCTTGTTTTTGTTTTTGAATGGCAGCTGGTCATCATTCTACCATTCATACCTCCTCTAGACACATATTTTGTTCCTTCACTTGTTGCATTACCACTCCCTTTGGCCTTGCACCACCAACTCATGTGTCATTCAATCTCTCCTGTCTCTCATTCTTTTTCCACCTTCTCTCCTTTCACTTGCTTCAAACTTATTACGTCTCTAATTTTTCCCAGTTCAGGTGAAAGGCCATCAACCTGAAACATTGCCTCTGTTTCTCTCTCGGCAGATGCTGCCTGACTTGTTGAGTACCTCCAGCATTTCCTGTTCTTATTCCTCTTCCCCTCCAATGGGCTGAGCCCTCTGTGAAATGTACTTTGGTCATTTGGTTCCACAGCTCAAAATCAATGTAAGTGACAATTAAATTATTAAATGTGTTGACTCATAAGGAAGTGTTGTTTGTAAAATTTGGAGAAAGTCACACAAGCTTTTATTTTTTGACTATAATCTATGTTATTTCTGACCTGTGCAGGCTTGATGTGGACAATGGATTCCTGAAATGGGTAAACATTCCAATTCCCATTAGATAATTCCAGTTGTAACAAAAGCTACAATTAAAATATATGCAAAAAAGCTTTAATAAGCTGGTGTGATGAGCACAACAATTTGTGAAATCTATAGTACTGTTATTGTGCGGCTTTAAATTGGGATAGAACTAGGAGGGAATGGAGTACACACAGTGCTTGAGGAATACTTACATGGTTGTACAAAGTCCCAGGCATCAGGTGCAATAAACCACCTCAGCATTTCTCATGGCGCTCATTGTTGAACCTTATGAAAGCAATGGCCTGGTATTATTGTCTGTTGCTAATGTTGTGTGTGGTTCCAATTGCATATTTTTATTTTCCAATGCACATAAGGCTGCTGAAAGAATATTGGCCCCAATAATGCAATCACAGCAGTAGTGTGGGAATCTTGCCTGTCAGTGCTCTCCAGGATCCCCCCCCACCCTGGCCTCAATGTGGCGAGTCCCTGTCGACACCCAGGCCTGCCCTCTCTGACAAGGTCGACTGGGATTTCCCAGCTTAGTGAAAACCTCAGCATATCCGCGCCCAATAAGTGGCTCTGCTGGAGTTACCACAGTGGCCCTGCTGATTGGCTGAGGAATTTCAGCCCTTTGACTTTGAAATACTCCTTGTAAAGTTAAGTATTGACTTTAATACCAAACTTCTTATTCTAATTTGATGTTGTATTTGCCCTGCTGTAGAATACAGTTAAAAAAAAATCTCTTGAAGAAAAATAGTAGTGGTGAATCTAAAAAAATTGATTCACAGAAAGAGGGTGCTGATGAGTCATGCATGCCCTGCAGCTCATGACAACCCAGCACAAAAACTAAACAGAACTGAGATTTATTAACACTTATTATCACCATAGCTTGCTGCGATATTTCATATATCCACTCACATGAATGCATTCTTTATTTAAGTAATCAAACCTTTATTTTATAATTGTGAGCCCTAACATGGCGTGAATGGCCTAGAGATTTGATTGCACTGTGCCCATTTTTCAGGCATGAAACAGGCAGTTAAGGGCCCAAAATGATGGGCAACAAATGCTCATCTGCCCCGCGCTGGCCATCTTGTGGATCAGCTCCTCTACAGGTGTCCAGGGTGAGTATTGGAATGATTTAGGAGGCTCTTATTCATATAAGTGTCCAATGCAGTTTGGAGGGCACCTTTATGAAATGGACCCATGCTAGTGCCTAACTTGCTACATGATAAACTCACCCAACAACTAATTGCACTAACAACCAGCCAGGATCCATCAGGAATGTGGTTTAAATAATTCATCACTCCATATTATTAGTTGCTGTTTTGACCTTAGGCCACAAGTTAACCTCTGAAATAAATTCCTCTTTGGCTGTTTTTTTTTGTGTCCCACCAATGAATTCTGAGTTCTGGGAACAACTTTATGCTAGTATTGGGCTGTCTTACAAAGAATTTACTTCAGTTATAGGTGCTCTGGAAGGTCTACCTTTGGGCTGGTGCTGGAAGGACAGTAACAAAGAAGACAGGAGGAACTGGTTATGGGGGTTGGGGGGGCACTGTGCAGGGATGTCATGCCCACAGCAGGTTTTCAGAGAGAACCTCTCCAACCCCTGTTTCACTGAGGAGCAATGTTTGGTGAGGTGTCTGGTCTTCACCAAGGGGATTGTATCAGTTCCTGCAGCAGGCTAATGCATCATTGCCTGTGGCTGTCAAGGTCAAGTCCTTTACTCCACAGGATCATTGCTGGCTGCAGCAAATGACATTAATAGCATTGCCCAATTTGTTGTGCACTGCACCAGCAGGGGATGATTGAGGGTTGATATTCAATCGTTCTGGGCAGAATCATCCCAGATTTGCACAAAGTGTGGTAGCATGCGGGTAAACAGCAATGGCAACTTTGCATGCCGTATCGTCCCAAACCCAATGCATTAATTATGCATTACCAGGGAACACGTCATTTCCATAAGCGGGCAGGCCCTCATTCGCCCACCACACCCTCACTTCACCACTTCATCATGTTAGACGGCATATTTAAGGTCCAGAAGCGCACACATCTCAGTGCTTCCAGCCCAGGACTACTGCAGGGCAGGTATCCACAAAAGGCAAAAAGCCTGCAGCCTCCAGGTTTAATGACGCATCACTGGAATGCATCTTGGATGCCGTGGAGGCCCGCTGCAATGTCCTTTACCCATGCTCTGGCCACAGGATGGGCAGCGCAGTGACCAGCCAGGCTTGGGAGGCAGTGGCAACAGTGGTCAGTGCCTTCAAGACATCCAGTGCCGCAAGAGGATGAATGATCTCCTCCGTTCTGCCAGGGTAAGTTACTTTTCTCATCACTCTCAACTCACACACTCACAAACCCATCGCACACACTCAAGGCCCTCACTCACTGCCGGATCACTCTCTCACACTCACCTTCATTGTCCTCATCCCATCCATGCGACCACTCACCACCCATGCAAGCCAGGTATACTTATCATCTGGCCTGACAGACATACTGCTTACACCCATTCCATCTCTATTCAAGCTGGCACAGAGCAAGAGAGGGAGGTCACAGACCGGCGGAGGAATGCTTGAAATCAAGGTCCTCATGGACTTTGCAAACAGAGGATCTGGACCGGTTCTGTGCTGACGGTGACGTCAGTGCTGCTCTACCATGTGAGGATCCAGCTGTGCAACATCCATCAGACAACCATGCCATACACTAATTACCTCCCCTTGCTTCCGCCAGAACATCTGGGAAATAGCCGATGGAGTCCACACCCCAGGGCCTCCAATCAAGCCCTGAAGAAACCTCTGAAGAGGAATCTGAAGACATCCTCCTTGAAGCTTCATCACAATGCTCACCCACATCCTCCACCAGCACAGAGACACACATCTCAATGGGACCCAGCTTTACCATAGCCTTGGGATCACAATCTGGTGAGCACATCGCACTTTCTGACCCAAGCAGATGGCGGCAGGGACTTCCCAGGCCCCCGGCACTCAGAGGACTGCTGGAGGCCAGAGATTTGTTGAGCCTGAGTCAGATGACAAGCCTTTGGACTCAGTCATGTCACAGTTGCTGGAGCTGCAAAGGGAAGCTCGGGAACATCGGGAAGGGATGTCCGCTGCACTCCTCATATTGCAAGGCATGATGGAGGTGTCCATCCGCCTTCAGGTAGAGGTGATAGCACCGGCATGCCAATGCACCGAGATCAACACTGGTAGGATGGCAGCCGCCATGGAGACCTTGGTCCAGGACGTCACTCCTGCACTGCTACACGGGCTCAACCCCATCACTGACACCATTGTTGGCCTCCAAATATCTGTACCCGAGAGGGGTGCAGGGCAGCTCAATCTCACTCCAACTACCCCTGCTCCTCACGGAGTCAGCCAGGGGCCCTTGGGCACCTATAGAGAGGAAGATCAGCAAGTGTAACCCCTCGGACCATCCATCCAGTCACCTCCGGGATTGTCTGGCCCACCCGAATCCCCTCTTCCTGTGACCTCAGCAGCTCCAGCTCCACAGGCCAAGGAGGGTGCCACTGCCACACATCAGGACCCCAAGAGCAGGCCAGGGCCCTCCAGGTCTCAGCCCTCCAGAGGAACCCGCCAAGGTCACCACAGGCAGGGCGTAACAGTTAGCAGGCTGCCTCCACCTCTGCTGTGGATGGCCAGCCAGCAGCAAGACATAGCGGCAGGTTTAGGAAAGTTAAAAAGATGTAGTTGCACAGCCTGGGCATGAGTGTTAATCACTTGTACATACTGTTCAGTATTGTCAATAAACTCCTAAGAATGTCTTCCTGCCTATGGCTCCTTGCTCTGATGAGCAGTGTTCGTGTCACTCAGATGTGAAACCTTCCTTCACAAGACAAAGGCAGGTGTCTCAGTCCAGGGCCTCTTCCCTGTGCTTAGCGCAGCCTTCGGACCAAATGACAATCCTTCCTCATGCTCACTGGACGCATTACTGACGCCTCGATGGTGCTCGTCATTGCTGCCAGAATGCTGTAGGCAGTTCCATTATTCTCTCTGTGTGCTCTCAGCATCTTTAAGGTGGGGTTGGCCCCCATCTCTTCAGCATCTGTGATCAGTGATGCTGTGCCCCTGAAGGGGTCAGGTGCTGAAAGCAGGCAAAGTATCAGATGCTTTTAAAGTTTCACGGCTGCGTATCTGATCACAGAATGCGAACGAGCTGCCCTCAGACATACAGGAGTCAAACATTCTCAGAGGCTATGTGAAGATCTATGGAGTGTCCTCACTGAATGTCATCATCATCCTCCTGCAATCGAGCGACTATTCGGGCCTCCACTGTGTCACCATGACAGGAGTATTCTCACAGAGGGTATTGATGTTGCCATAAGTCAGACTGGAGTCAAATGTTTATAGATGCAATGTGAGGATCATTGGTATCTCTTCACTGCATGTCGTCATCATCCTCCACAAATCTAGCAACTATGAGGGCCTCGTGAGCATGCCTGCCTCGTCTGGCCAGTGTGAGGGCCTCATCCTCATTATCATCACCTTTGAGGGTCTCCTCACCCTTCAGCATCCTCTTCATTTGAGGAGACCTCTAGCTCCTCCATCTCCTCCTCAGCCAGCTCCTCCCCCTGTTGCAGTGCCAGGTTGTAAAGGGCACAACAGGCTACGATGATGCGAGACACCCTCTGTGGACTATATTGCAGGGCTCCACCAGGCTGGTCCAGGCACCAGAACCTCACTTTCAGCTTCCCAATGGTCTGCTCCACCAAGTTGTGAGTTGCATCATGAGCCTCATTATACTGTTGCTCTGCTGCAGTCTGAGGCTGCCGCATGGATATCATCAGCTCCATCCTCTGCGGGTAGCCCTTGTCTCTGAGGAGCCATCCCTGCAGATTCTGTGGACGCTGGAAGACTTCAGGGATCTGTGATCGACTGAGAACGTAGGAGTCATGCACACTCCCTAGGAACTGTGCACAGACCTGCAGGATGCGTTTGTGGTGATCGCACACCAGGTGCACATTCAGTGAATGGAATCCCTTCCAGTTGACATAGTTGACCACGTGTTGCGACGGAAACCTGAGCACCATGTGAGTGCAGTTGTTGGCACCCTGAACCTGTAAGAAACCTGAGACCTTGGCAAATCCAATTGCTCTTGCATCCTGGCTCTCCTGATCCCAGGCGAAATGCACAAAATTGTGTGTCCTCATGAAGATGGCATCCGAGACCTCATGGATGCATTTGTGGGTGGAGGCTTGTGATATCCCAAGAGTCACCTATGGAGCCCTGAAAGGAGCCACTGGAGTAAAAATTGAGTGTCATGGTCACTTTCACAGCCACTGGCAGTGGATGCCCTTCATGTCCTCGTGGCGCCAAATCCTGCAGTAGCTGGCAGATGTGAGCAACCAGTTCCATAGACGTGTGCAATCTTCAGCGACACTGGTTCTCAGTCATTTGCAGGAATGAAAGATGACGGCTATAGACTCTGGTTCTAGCTTGGCACCGACCAGTGAAGGTTCACTGTGGCTCTTCGATGGCGTGTGTGGGAGTCCCAGCTGCCCTTCCTTCCTGATGGTGCTAGTCCACCTTCTGCACAGCCAGGCACCTCAGTCGCTCTCTTCTCCATCATCTCCCCTCTCTGTAAGTCACGAGGCATACAACGAGTTCACCAGGCTCCATGCTCCTGATGTATCCCTCCTGCAGGATGAAAGATAGGGATGCGTGGGTTAGCTTGGGTGTACTAAAAATCTGTCTTGGTTAAGTCTGAAGGCTCATTAACGCAACACAGAAAATGCTGGCCACCACTTGGATGGCCAGAGTTTAGTGCACTGCATGTGTGCCCGAAACCCCACCCACCTCCGCCCCACTCCACCTGACCGATTGGTGGAAGCTTTTCCCATTGGACTGCATGCTGTGCACTCAGCTCAGGCACAGGCATTCCCTGAACCTGCACTACACGGCTGCACTGTTAGCTTGAACCATGGAGGACATTTGTCCAAACCGGGTTTATGACATTGCAAGGGGCTGTGAGCACCTCCACCAGTGACTGCTCCACAGCCAGCTTCCGCAAAGAGATTGTACAACGTGCCCAGTCGTCCAACTGTTCTGCAGTCCACTAAAATGCTCAATACATTGCAGTCTGAGCCCATGGGGTGAAAAGCCCTGGAGCACTTGGTGGCACTTTGATGCCTCTGTGTTGCTTGAGTGGACAGAGAAGCTAGTCACCCAACTCCAATCATATCAATGTGGCTGTGCCTGAACTGTCTCAGTTGCAGAGGAATGGTCACTTTATACAAGGTTTCCCTAATGCGCTTCTCACCCCTTCACTCTCCATGTGCTTATGCGCTACCATCAAATACAGGGCAGCCTTTGCCTCCCTGCCCCCTCCACCCAACCCCCGCCAAATCGCCTCAACCGCTGGGCAGCCTTTGCCACCGAATACCCCCAACACCATGGGGCACAGGAAATCCCAGCCTCTGCCTTGATTATGTTTGCTTACTATTGATGCTCACTGTTCTTGATTAGTTAAGCTTGGGTGTGGACTTAGAGATAAGCACTGTAAACAAAGCTAGAAACTAGTTACTAGAAACATGAGAGATCTGTAAGTATGGATCGGAAATTTTAAAGCACTGTGAGTAAAACCTGTTTCACACACAGACACTCGTCTCTTTACTGCACAGCTCCAAATGCAAACAAGACTGAAGGAGAAAAGTTTAAATTTACCAGCTGCAACACCTTTTTGTTCTTCACTGGGAGATCCAAGCATGCGGTGGGATCGATGGATTTCATGGTTCATGACCTATTTCCTCACTACGAGGATGGATAATCTGGATGTAGCAGCGATCCACAAGAAGGCGATACTCATATATTGTCTCAAAGCAGAAGGTCAGCGAATATTTGAGTAGCTCACAGAAGACACACTTGAAGTGGTGATAAGTGCTCTCGAAAAATACTTCAAGCCAAAAAAATGTGTGATGATTGAATAATATACATTCTGCCAGAGATGCCAAGGAAATGGTGGGCCCTTTAACAATATGTGGCAGCATTGCAGCAATTGGCTTCTACATATAAAGTTGACACACTAACCAATGAACTAATTTGTGACCAATTAATTGAAAATACTTCAAATCCATAGCAAAAGATGTCAATTCCACATTAGCAGCAACTCACCAAGGCTCCTTTGACAGAACCTTCTAAACCTGTGACATCTACCACCTAGAAGGACAAGGAGAGCAGATAAATGGGAATGTCTCCACCTGCGAGTTCCCCTCCAAGCCACAAACCATCCTGATTTGGAACTATTTCGCCATTCCAACACTGTCGCTGAGTCAGGATCCTGGAACTCCTTTCCAGCACCATTGTGGGTGTATCTACACCACATGGACTGCAACAGTTCAAGAAGGTGGCTCACCACCACCTTTTCCAGCGCAATCAGGGATGGACAACAAATGCTTGCCTAGCCAATGATGCCCACATCCCATGAGAGAATAACAAAAAAATTAGGGAATGTCTCCTCACGAAGGATGATGATTTAAGCTTGGGAAAAGACATGACCTTGGCCAGTCAAAATTTAATCTGCCATAATAGATTCAAAACTCATGCCTAATGTGGAACCACTTTGCAAGGTATGTAGGCCAACAGGACTTTGTCAGTTTGACACTTGGAGGATACCCTTCCTGAGATTGAGGATGCCATCATAAATGGTAAAGCAGCAGGCTCCCTCCCAGAAACATGATAGGGTCCCCCTTGTCCTCACTTATCACCCCACCAGCCTCCGCATTCAAAGGATCATCCTTCTCCATTTCCGCCAACTCCAGCATGATGACACCACCAAACACATCTTCCCTTCACCCCCACCCCGGCAGCATTCCGTAGGGATCATTCCCTCCGGGACACCCTGGTCCACTCCTCCATCACCCCCTACTCCTCAACCCCCACCTATGGCACCTCCCCATGCCCACGCAAAAGATGCAACACCTGCCCCTTCCCACTTCCTCTCTCCTCACCGTCCAAGGACCTAAACACGCCTTCCAAGTGAAGCAGCATTTCACTTGCATTTCCCCCAACTTAGTCTACTGCATTCATTGCTCCCAGTGTGGTCTCCTCTACATTGGAGAGACCAAACATAAACTGGGCAACTGCTTTGCAGAATACCTGCGGTCTGTCCGCAAGAAAGACCCAAACCTCCCTGTCGCTTGCCATTTTAACACTCCACCCTGCTCTCTTGTCCACATGTCTGTCCTTTGCTTGCTGCATTGTTCCAGTGAAGCCCAGCGCAAACTGGAGGAACAGCACCTCATCTTTCGACTAGGCACTTTACAGCTTTCCGGACTGAATATTGAATTCAACAACTGTGGATCTTGAACTCCCTCCTCCATTCCCACCCCCTTTCCATTTCTTTCCCCTTCCTTTTGTTTTTTCCAATAACTTATATAGATTTTTCTTTTCCCACCTATTTCCATTATTTTTAAATCTTTTATGCCCTGTTGGTCTTTCCACCCCACCCCCACTAGAGCTGTACCTTGAGTGCCCTACCATCCATTCTTAATTAGCACATTCGTTTAGGTAATATCACCACCTTCAAAACCTCTTTGTTCCTTTGTCTGTGACATCTTTTGATTATCTGCTCCTATCATTGCTTGCTTATCCCTACAACCACACCACCACCCCCCCTTCTCTCCCCCCACCACTCCCCCACCTTAAACCAGCTTATATTTCACCCCTCTCCTAATATTCACCCTGTTGAAGGGTCATGAGGACTCGAAACATCAACTCTTTTCTTCTCCACCGATGCTGCCAGACCTGCTGAGTTTTTCCAGGTAATTCTGTTTTTGTTCAGGCCATTTTAAGGAATGCTTAGCTGAAATCCTGGGCATCTCAGTGTCACTTCTCATCAATGTTGGTGCAAAAGTATTTCTTTTAAGTGACAAACTCTGCCACTGGTATTTTTCACAACTTTCTCTCACTTCTATGACAACTTAGCTTCACTTTCAAAGTTCTGTACTTTTACAAAAGGTTTTGCTTTCCACATAGTCCTCAATAATGTTATTGTGGTACAGTAGTTGTGAGCAAAGCCATATATGGGTAGCTAGTGGCACCATGCTGCATAAGTGCAGGGTACTGACAGAAGGCAAGGGGGGGAAGCATACCATGAGTTGTGCTGATGTGTTAAGTATCTCTTATTGACTGGTCAAAGTGATTATGATAGAGATCGGGGAACAGATCATTTTTCTACACTCCTTGATGGCCACAGCAAAAAGAGATGTAAATTAAGAGGATAGGAAGTAATTAATCAGGATATTAGGAAAGTCAAATGTTGCAGTTTATATATTTCACGGATGCATATCATCCATGAAAAGGATCACAATGTGCTTTACAACAACAACTTAAATTTATATAATATCCTTTATGGTAGGAATGACTGAAGGAGCTTCAGAGGTGCATTATCAGACAAAATTTGACACTCCAGCCACATAAAGAGATATTCGGACAGATGGCAAAAATATTGGTCAAAGAGGTAAGCTTTTAGGGAGGCTTAAAGGAAGAGAGAGAGGTTGAGAGGTGGAATGGTTTAGAGAGGGGATTCCAGGGCTTAGGGCACAGGCAGATGGATTCAGCAGGACTTAACGGGAACCCATTCTTCCCTGGTTCCCTGACCACAAAATAGCCTCCCAGCTCCTGAATTAACATTGTGGCCCGCATTTTCGAGGTGAGATCTCTAAAATTATATTTAGAAATTTACTCAACAAACTTTAATTGAATTAAATGACCCCCACACACTTAAATATAGATGACTTTACCAGTTAATTTCTGGGGCCAGTTAAAATCATTTTCCTATGACTAAAAGCTATGGGGAAATCACAACACCATTATCACACATTAGATTAAGGAAAAGGGGAAAGAATATTTATCACAATTCAATCTGGGTGGACGTGTCTATGTAATGGATACAGTTCACTGCAGAAAAATATGCCTGGACTATTTTTCAGCCGTGAAATCCTGAAGGACGGCAATCCTAACTGATAAAATACAAGGCTTCCTTCTGTATAAAAGAAAAACATTTTCAACTGTCTTCGCTGACAAAGTTCTAAAGGAGGACTTGAATTATGATTTGTACTCTATACGTCTATTTTGGCCTAAGTCGATTACAATGGAATGATTAAAAAAACTCACTGTGCCATCATTGCAGGGCAGTACATTATATGTGTAATAACAGCTTAAGGAAGCAATCCATCATTGCTGTCCTTGAAAGAGAAAAGTTGATCTATTTCTTTGGTCATCATTTACAACATATTAGATGACAAATAATTGTACATTCATCAATAACAATAGATTAAACCTGAAATGATTTATTGCTATTCCTCTGCTGCTCTGATAAAGTGCTAGGTTGTTCAGCCACTGACAAGGTCTGTATTTAATTTGCTCTGGTCTCTTAGCAGAAATAATAGACAGAGAGGAAATCACCTGAAACAAGGTAGAACAAGGTTGTCGACAGGTGATTTGTGGGCCTGCTCTTCATGATTAGTGAAGCAGAGTTAGCAGTCACTCACCCACTCAAGCTTGATGAACCATTAAATCAAACAGACCCCACCAGCACATACGCTATCGGTCTTTCTCTGTTTGAAGTGAATGGCAGGGTGAGGTATGCAGTCTGCCTCTATGATACAATATGATTTTTTTCTTTCCTCAAACCACAGCAGAAAAATAACCTGACATTTTGTGTTGAAATTGCTGACATTCTGTTAATAAAGGCACTCTCTTTCAAGTTTATTGTATTATAGGATTGCTACAATGCTTCTTTAAAGAATATAGGGGGTAATATTGACTGAAAACAATACTCAACAGGAAAAACCTCCAAGGCTAAGGGCTAAGGGAAAATGGCAGTGGAGTGGAACTAATTGGTAACTCTTTCAAAGAGACTTGATGGGCCAAATGGTCTTTTCTGTGCTAAATGGTTCTATGAATATTACCCTATTTACACATAGTTTAATCAATAATCATATAAATTAGTAGTTGTACAGTTTTACTATTGAATTAAAGGAAAATTATAAATAATTCATGTGTACACTAAAGTGAAGTTTACAGACTTTTAGGTATGCATATCAGCTGAGTTTAAAATTGCAAATCTGGAAAAATTTGCAAAGACCAGAATTAGCATTAAAAGGCAACCATTTAATTATAATATTGATACATGTAGGAGTAACTGCATATTCTAAGTTAATAATCACTACGAATGTAAAAGACCTAAGATGAAAAGGAAACATTTTTTTTACGAGTAAAAACAAAGTATTACTTATGGCAATTCTTTAAAAGAAGCTGATGCAGAAGGGTGATCATGTGTTGAAACATTTTTGCCACTTTTACTAATGTTAACCAGTCACAAGGGGGACCTGCTTGAAGTAACCAAACAAATCACTCTGAACCAATCTTTCTGGATAAATTTGTTTAGCCATCTTAGGTCAAGGATAGGGTGATGTTCTCTGGATTGTTCTAGGATTACAAATGGTTGAAATGGTGTTTTCAAAACTGGGAGCTGAATGGGTTTAATAATATAAAGAGAGAAGGGAAAATTATTTCAAATGAGGGAAACAAAGAAGAAGAGATGGGGGTAGCAGAATATTACACTTGATTCTATAGAAAAATGAATCCAGCTCAAACTTATGAGATGAATTTCTAAATTAATCTATTTGCCAGTCTCAATGCTTAGCCAAATAGAGCAAAGCCCACAGTACAAAACTAATGATATTTATCTTTCTTTTTATACTGATTCTGTATTTACAGAGAACTCCATTTAACCTCTTTCAAAATTATCTGTTCTCCTTTCCCCTCTTTTTGTCAAAAATACCACATATGCTAATCCATAGCAGAGAGTAGGAGCTCAGGCCTTAACTGCCACATGAATCTGCAACTTATCTCTAGTGGACCACAATGTGGTCTAGTGACTTGCTTTGCTTCATTTGTTATCACTTCCATTAAACACAAGTAGTTGAGAACATGAGCTCACCGTGTAGCAGAGATTATGGCAGAAACTAAAACAGAAAATGCAAGAAATACTCAGCAGGCCTTGCAGCTTCTGTGGACAGTTGAACAGAGTCAATGTTTCACGTCAATGACCTTTCATTAGAACTGGAAAAAGGTGCATGCTACACCTGCCACATTGCTAACCGTTTTTTTCAGTTCTGATGAAAGATCATTAACCTAAAACGTTAACTCTCTTTCGCTCTCCAAAGATGCTGTCAGACCTGCTAAGTATTTCCAAAATGCTCTGTTTTTATTTCAGAATTCCAGCATCTGCAGTGTTATATTTTTGTATGGTGCAAACTACATTGCCCATAAGAGGGTTTGTGATGCACTTCCAGTACAGCTATGGAATCAGAATGGGAACAGTAAATTCCTGGCAGATGGACAATTAAGAAAGACTTGCATTCAACAATTCACAAACTCAAGATACCCCAAAGCACCTTTAAGCCGATTAATTACTTTTGAAGTGTAGTCACTGTTGTACTATAGGAAATGCAGCAACAAATTTACAAAAAGCAAGGTCCCACAAACAGCAAAGTGATAATGACCAGGTAATCTGTTTTGAAGCGCTGAGGGATAAATATTGACCAGGACACCAGTGACAACTCTGCTAATATTCTTTAAAATAGTGCCACAGGAGCCTTTAAATGCACTTCAGAGGGCAGACAGGGCCTCAGTCTAACAACCCATCCAACAGACAGAACCTTAAAACAATGCCACACTCCCTGATTACTGTACTGGAATGCCAGCCTAGACTTTGTGCTCACATCCCTGGAGTGGGATTTTAATTCACAATCTTCTGTTCCATAGGTGAGGGTGCACCACTGAGCCAGGTGACTTATTTTGGAAAGTTGTGGATGCAATCCCACAATTTATCAAGCTGTGGCAAAATGTTTTTGTGCTCTAAGATATTATAGCAGCACAGTACCTTAAATAATTTTAATTGCTTTCTTATGAAAATCTTGTTTTCATGTGAACACTTTTTCTTATCCTGCGTAGTTCTGGAAACGGATGCTTATTTAGGATTGGAAAAGTCTACACTCTGCATCTCAAAAAAACTTCTTTGTTATTTGCAACACATTTCTTTTATGCTCTGGTCAACTATCTATAATGAGGTCTTATGGTGCAATGTGTATATTACTGCTGTCTCTGGGCCAAAAGCTCCACTCAAATCCCACTCCAGGACTTGTTGGCCACAGAAGGAGTTTTCATGATGTGGCCAAGCAGGTTGATAATCGATCTGCTAGATCTTTCCAATACACCCATGGTAGGTGCTAAGAGTGGGAGAGATTCCCAATCATCCGTTACTGTCAAAATGTCAATTTATGGCAGAAATCCCTCATGAAAAAAGCATGAGGAGGATTATATCCTACTCTGGATGAGTACAACCAAAGAAGTATGTATAAAGAGAATTTCACTGCATTTGTTGAAACGTGAAGGTTGCCTTTTGTAGTTCTGAGCGAAGCCTGGTGATATCAGGCATTGCTGCTGTGTGTCACCACAACTGCCAAGTTGCTTTTACTGTCACAGAACTTCAGTGAAAGAAAGTTTAATTCTGAAACTCTGTCGACCATCACCTCAGTAAGCATCCCAAAAATTCATTATTCCACATTTCCCTTTCACGGACTCAGTATTCAATCCACTTTTAAAATTTTTCTTCTGTCTAAAGACTGGTCCCTAGCTAGCTCCTCTACTTTATCGTGGCTAATTAAAGAAAACATTCCATGATTGTCTATTTTCCCTCATGCATGACAACCTATTATTCTTTTTAATACCTGATTAGGGCATTATTAACATTACATTTAGATTGATTTGCCAAGGCCTTTTTATAAAACACCACTTGTTTTGATTTAACAGTCACAGGGTTTCTTCACTCCCTAACTATTAGTTACATTAATTCCCAATGTGCAAGCTGCCTGCATTAAAAATTCAATTTTGATCAGGATGTTGAAAGGTTATAAACTGGAAACCACAGGTGACACCATTCTGTTGAACGTTTTGACTCCCTTTTATTGTGGGCAGTCATGGGAAGACATCTTGCAGCATAATTTGTCAAGAATGATAAATCTATTCCATCATTCTTGCCAACAGCAGATCCTTTGCATTATGAAACACTATAAATCTTAGCTTTAGACAAAAGCAAGCCTTTGATAGCAGCACTGGTAAATGTACAATGACAAACTACGTTTACATTGTGTTTACAATGTATGTGTATTTAATATGGTATAAAACAGCTGTAGTTACAGTCTGCTGAAGACATAAAAGGCTATACATTGTGCAGCCTCAAAGGACACCAGTACATAAGGGAACTGTCTTGTTTGTCATTTTACATTCTGAATTCTGCAAACACAAAATGTTTACTGACTTTTTTTCCTCTCCCTAGATGCTGGGTCAAAGTTTTGATGTTCTTTGAATAGATTATTAGTCACCAACAATGAAAATATGCTTTGCAAGTGCCTTTCCCCCTAAAAAAACTTGACAAACATTTTTCTTTGTTCCTCAAGCATTAGGACATTAGAAATTAATTTATGTAGAAGTATATCCTTGGATCAGAAAGAAAACACTGTTTGGTTGTTTATGCATGATGGCACCATGACAAAAACAATGTAGGGATGTTTCTCTGTAGAAACTAAGATTATACCCTTATGGTGAGGCAATCCAGTTTTGCAGTGTTAAAGAAAAAACATGCAAAAGTTTGATAACAATGTTGTAGGGTACCTGTCTTCTCCCCACCACCTTACTTATATCTGGAATTCTTAGGGCTTTCCATCATGAGTGGTCCAGGGCCAGTGTATGCAATATACATGGACCAATGATTCACAATTAAATTAAGCAGAAATAGAAATTTCTAACCACTCCAATTCATTTTCCTTTAGTTTGTTCATTTGGGTACTCAGATTTGGGGCCGCAGATGCAACCAAAAGGTTTAGTCTGCAGCAGGCATTGTAGCTGCTGAAGGCTTCTCATGCCTGCTACAGTGGCTAATTTTCCCCTCTACTTCCAAACACTTTACCCACTCAGAGGCTGAACCAGCATAGGGTGTGCAACCGGACTATGGTGGTGACCTGGCCAATCAAATTAAGGTGTCTTCACAGTTGCAGGACACTTTCACATTCACAATGCCTGTCATGTAGACAGGAGTAGGCCAGTCAAACCTTCGAGTCTAGTGCTTAGAGACAAGGTTTCTGAAAAAAAATGGCCCCAGAAGAATCAGCCTTCATACATTAAATATAAGGGATGAAGAATAATTCATATTTGTTTTTAGTCCATTGAATAATTACCTAAAATATCATGAGGATGGAATGCTGGTCTCAGCTACACATAAGTACAATGTTAACTTTTGTTTAAGAAAACTTCAAGATACTTTATAAGGGGAGAGGCAGACTTGAAGTAGAAAAGGAAGGAATTGGGAAGGCATGAGCCAAACAGAATGCAAAGAGAAGAATTTTTAGGAGGTGTTTGAAAGCAGTAGGAACACCGGAAAGAGATTGAGGAAGAATTTTAGAAGACAGAAGCATTGAGACTGAAGATTTGCTTCTGATGATGGAATGGAAAATGCAAAGAATAAACACTGAACATGGATCAGGAGAACACTGGGTTGTGGGATGGAACATAAAACTGAAAAAGATTACTTAAAGGGGGAAGAGAAATTTTAATGAGTGAGGATAAAGATTTTGAAATTTCTTTGCAGGGCACAAGAAAGAATGGGAAGTTATTGGCAAGGATATGGATGGATGTATGTACTCTATGTGAAAGATGACTTGGGCTGGAGAGTTCAGCGCTAGTTATAGTTTATGAAGGATGGAGATGAGAAGGTAGTTTGAAGAATCAATTCTTGAGGTAATAAAGGTATGGAAGGGTTTCAACAACTGCAGGAGAAAGCTACTCTGTAAAGAATAAAAATGAATAAGAAATCCCAGATGTTGATGACACAAATGTATTTTTAAAATGTATTCCTGTGATCTGGATTAAGTGCAAGTTCCTCTTGCATCAATGTTGCTCTATGAAGGTATTAGTGATTCTTCTCATTAAACTGCTGCAGTCCTTGATAGTATTCCCACAACCATGTCAGGTGGGGAATTTAAAAATGTTGGCCCAATGGCTATGAAGGTTATTTCTGGGCATCAGTTGTTCTACTTTTTCTTTATAGTTAATAACATCAGAAAATTGCAGGTATCATAATACTTTAATCACCACTTTTCATAAAGTGCCAATTATTTATACAGAATAACAAAACGTCAAACCAAAGGTGTTTGGGGCTGTCAATATGAAATATTCCAACAATAACTTGTATTTATATAGTGCCTTGATGTAATAATCCTATTTTTAATCCGAGGGTGACACCTTATCACTCTTAGTTAACGAATCTCACTTTTTTGAACACTCCGTTACCATTTTCTTGTCTTGGTTTTCAACAGATTCCTCCAAGTTGACCTAATCTCAAGCTCCACAAAATGAAACAGCAAAACAGATGAGCCTCTGGCCATGTATCCCCACCATTACTGCTTATTTCCACCTTCATAACATCGCCTGACTCTGCTCCTACCGCAGCTCATCTACTGCTGGCAACTCATCCATGCCTTTGTTACCTCTAGAATTAACTATTCCAATGCACACCTGGCTGGCCTCTGGAAGCATGGGACCATCCAATGCTCAGCTGCCTGTGTCCTTAGCTGCACTAAGCCCTATTCTACCTTCACCCCTGTGCTCACTAACCTGTACTGCCTCTATTTTAAAATTCTCATCCTTGCTTTCAAATCCTCCCATGGCCTCAGCCCTCCCTATCTCTGTAATCTTCTCCAGCCTGCTACTCTAATTCTGCCATCTTGAGTATTTCCAATTTTATTTTTTCCACAATTGGTCCTAAAGCTCTATACCTCTTTCCTCCTTTAAGATGTTTCTACCTCTTTAACCAAGCTTTGACCAATCTGCCCTAGCATCACCTTATGAGGCTTAGTGTCAAATTTTCTCTACAATGCTGCAGTGAACCACCTTAGGACGTTTTATTACAGCAAAGGCACTATATAAATACAAGTTATTGTTGGAATATTTCATATGGAGAGCCCCAAACTCCTTGGGTTTGTTGTCAAAGTATGAGATACACCCTTTTAAATAGTTTCAAAGCATTCTTTCTTGATTGTCCCTAAAATGGCAAAACCGATTTGCAAATGTATAACCCAGTATAAAATAAATAATTCTAAAATGAATCTAAGTTGAGAATTCATAATATTTCATTGTGTGCTTTCTGATGCCATCTGTTCATCTCGGAAGACGATAGACTGTGCCCAGGGTTCTGGATTGAACATTGTCTGTTGTGGCTGGAGAGGCCGATTCGTGAGTGGCAGTCCCTGCCATAGCTGGCACAGATGAATAGCGTTAGGCCAAGGTCATGTGCTGATTTTTCTTTCCAGTAGGCTCTCCTTTCCGCCATCTGGTCAGTTATTTTGTCCTCTGCTTTTTCCATATTATTTCTGCACCTTAATATTTGTGTTCATTTTTTGGTGCTTTCTCGGTGCTCAATGTAAAGCAACATATAGCGAGGGGCCTCCTTATCCAAAGGTTTCAGATATGTAAGTTTTGAGATATACTGTTGTTTTGAAACATAGGACTTGATTATACACTACCCTGCTGGTGGGCTTAAAGGAGGGTAGGATCCAGCAGGCTGGAGTCAGGCAGGGCTGCCCTCTCTCCCCCTCTCTCCCCTGTCCTGTTTGTGTGTTGCATAGAACCCTTTGCTCAGTCCATCAGGAAGGATCCGGGCATAAGAGGAGTGACGATCCCAGGCAGTGGAGGCACTCAGGTCAAAGCCTCCCTGTACATGGACGATGTTGCCGTCTTCTGCTCGGATCCGCTGGGCCCACACCCACCCTCCCACCGATGCCCCCACCACAATTAAACAGGGATGGGGAAGCTATCAAGTGACCCACCTGGGCCTATTGAGGTCCTTAAGTGGTCCATTAGTGGCCACTTAAGGATCTCATTCTTCCGCCACCAGTATTACACCTACATGGGAAGGTTGGGATGGTGGGGAACCCATGCCTTTTAGGAAGGTCTGGCTGGTGTCAGGCAAGGGACAAGGCAACCTTCTTTGCAGGCCTCCTGGGCTTACCAGCAGCACTCCCCCAAGGTCATCATCCCCACCCTTTCACCCCTGGCCTCTTGAATCCAGTATCCCCCCACCACCCCCCCACCACTCTCCTCAGCCACCTTGCTTCCACCCTCACCACAGCCTGCCAACCTGGCTCCACTGAGATCACAGACTGACCTGTCAGTCAGCTAGGACTCCATTAGCATGGTAGCCGCTCCACTGGACCTCCTGGGAATTCTCAAACTGTCGGCCATCCAATTGGCTGGCAGCTAAGGCAGGATATCCTCCCAAGAAAAGAGCGGAAGTCCTGCCTCCCACAATTTAATGCTGCTCCCAGTGTTAAATGGCTGTGGGCCAACTGTTGGGATTGTGGGTAGGTTACCTCCTGACCTTTTAGCAGTTGGTTAGGGGACAATAGTGCCCTGCTGAATCCAGCCCATAGTGTAAGATAATACTCTTCTATAATTCATGTTGAAAATTAAATACCATTGTAAATAAATTTAATCTAGCAATAATTCCATGACAGACTGCAACGATAAATATCATTTGACTTATACTGTTGTTTGTGGATTTTTATTTCGCTTTGTTTAAAAGCAATATAATTTGTGCACTGATACATTTTTGAAATTGATTCCTAAAGTATATTTAAAATTTTAAAGTAGGTGAAAACATATTGGAAAGAATAAAATATATAAGTAACGTTATTGAACAACAGATTAATTGTTGTTTTTGGCTATCTTTTCTGAAGGCAAATCTGCAATTAGCTGTGAGCATTATTCTGATACATGCTATTAAATAATGGTGTCAGTAAAATGATATTGTTAATAATTTACTGAGGTTTGGCTATCACAGTTCATTGTTTATTCATTAAAAGTGTGTTAGTATATAAAAACTCTTTGCTGATCCAGTATCCACTGTTGATCACATCTATCAGAGGAGCATGTCTGTAATTAACAGAGCTGTGTCAGTAATGTATCTGCTGTTGTTAAAGGCTACAGCGTGTAGATGTAAGTAATGTGGCCAGTAAATATAATTCACTCCAGAGTGACACTTGCCCCCATCTCTGTGATGTCACCAAAGAGCCCTTAACAACAGCTGTTAGAATAACAGATGGAATCGCACAAACCACAGACAGATGGCACTGTGTACCACTGACAGATAGTATTAAATTCAGCTGTGAAATCACACAGGTAGTAACAACCCCTTCTGCAGCCCGTCCATTAATCTCAGGAACCGTTTATTTAAGGCTTTCTGGAATCACATCACCCCTATCTGTTGCTGGCATAGCGCGGATTATAAAGACACAAACTCCTTGCACCACTTAAAATGAATAGCTGAAGTAAACATTCGCAGACATTGAATTGGACGATTTGACTCAACCTACCTCCAGGTGCCATAAAACAGCTACAGCTATTTGTCTTCTAAGCCAAATAAAATGTTATTAATAAAAAGCTGAAAGTGCGTAAAATATTAAAACTTCTGAGGATAAAGCGATGCAGCCTTAAAGCTGTTTTTTTCCCTAAGTTGAAGGACTCGGCGGACCTTTGAAAATGGTGGCTGGGACCCGGACGTGGAAGTCCATCACCGTCACTGATGGACTCTTTGCTCAAATCAACTTCCCCACAGGTGTGACATCACAGCCACAGAGGACAACAGGCTTCACCTCCATAGACATATTCCCACAAGTTCCGGGAGTGGTAGACTCTACCCACGTCACCATAAGGGCACCAATTCAGCAGCCAGAGAGATTTGGGAACAGAAAATCATTCTGCTCCATCAACGTGCATGTTGTGTGTGAGCACAATAAGGCCTTCCTGCATGTATCTGCATGTTTCCCTCTCAGCTGCCATGACTCTTTCATTCTGAGGCATTCACGCCTGCCACAACCTTTCCAACCCAGCCCAGGTTTATGGTTGGCTTCTGCGGGACAAAGGTTACCTGTCAAGGAGGTGGCTGCTTATTCCCTTGAGGTGACTGCAGGCTAGGCCCCAACATCGCTACAACTGCCACTTGCAGACAAGGACCATCATTGAGCAGGCTATTGGCTTGTTGAAAATGCAGCTCCAATTCCTTGACCACTCGGGAGGGGCATCCCGTACTCACCTGCAAATGTGTCGAGGATGGTGGTCATTTACTGCCTGTTCCATAATATTGGCACAGCAGAGGCTGGGGAAAGAGTTACATCATTGGAGGAAGAGGGTGAGGAGGAGCCCACCAACTCTGATGGAGATGGCACTGAGGAGGAGGGTGACAATGGAACACATACTGAGGGGCAGGCCCGGGTACCCATGGCCGGGTCTGGTAGGATGCCATTACATCCAGGGATCTCTTAATACAGAGGCAATTCACCTAAGCAGTTTTAAGGGTTTCACTGCACATCCAGCAGCAAGTCCCTGGCAAGCTGTTGCTGTGACTGCCACATTCATATTGCCCACATTCACATTGGCACCACACATCTGCCAGGAAATGACCATTCGCAACAAGAGAGAATGCCAATAGCAACTCAGTATCACCATCATGGCTGAATCCCGCACCATCAGCGCCCTTCGTTCACCATTTTCCACAGTTTGTCTGTGAGATGCCCTTTAAAAGCTGGGTCCACAATTGTATGTTAGAGGCGAGCAAATAGCTGGAGACAACTTCACCTTTGTCTAGCTAAAGTCTTTCCAGCATGTCAAAAGTGCATGTGTGCAGTACAAGTTGAGGCTCAACACCTGTAGCTATGAGTGTAGGCCAACAGAAATGCAGGGATTGGACACTGTGCAGGAAAAGGCCACGCGTCTGCTCAGCATACCATTCACTTGCTTCACAGTCTCCAACCACAACCGGTGGACAATGACATCAGTGTGGGGAATCTACAACATGCTGTGCTGCAACTCACTGAGGTTCCTTGTTAACCCGTGGTCTCCACCACCTAGAAGGACAAATTGTATGGGAATTTTCTCACACGCAAGCTTCATTCAAACGTACATAACATCCTGACCTGTGGAGCAGCCACTGTGCTGTCACTGTGGAACACTCGAGGTACGTCTCACTGCCTTCCATATCACATTCAGGGTGGAAATACACCAGATGAACTGCATATCAATAAATCAGATCATCACAACGTCCTCAAATAGACCTATGATGGACCTAATGCTGGAATGGCACGCTACATCTACACCCCTAGGGAGACTAATACCTTCTCTCGAAAGAATAAAAATAAACACCCTTCACCCTTATTCCCATCACTAAGATTAGGATTAAAGGCTGCATCTCCATTACTACTCATAAGAGCTTTGTCACAGCAGAGTTTATGTGTTTATTGTTTTAGTATGTCAGGTTAGTGTGTTTCTTTACCCTCAAAGTGGTTTGCCCAATTTACCTGATTCCAACAGCAAGCTTTTTTGTGAACTTAGAAATAAAAAAAGATTACTTATTAGCACTCACTTACTCTGGAGGTTCAAATGCAATGTATACACACTAACACACACACACACACACACACGAAGTAGATGCAAATGAAGAAAAAAAAGCAATATGATTAAAATCTGGAATTATTTCAGTTTTTTCCATAGCAGGCCTGTAGATTCTTGGATGAATAGTTGTTTTGTAGTACAGAACTTAAGTATTGCTGAAAAAAGAGACTTTTTTGCCGAAGCTTTTTGTCTTGCACTTATCAGGCCAATTTTCAAGAATACCAAATGTAAATGGAACAACAATTCATACTACACGAGAAGTCTCTTTCTTGGATGAATTGATGCTTTAGCTGGAGTGAAGGTTTTGTAAAAGCAGAGGATTCTCAGTAAGCTGCTAAGAGGTCAGCTCTCACACTGTGGGGAGAACTTTTCTCCAGCTTTCAAGGTATAGCTGTTTTACCCTAGCTGCGTAGTTGTCTTGCAGCTGGTGTGATGGTTAAAATGGTTTTTTTGAATGGTATCTATGTCAGAACAGCTTCAGCTGTTGTACTTTAAAAACAGGTAACAAACATGGCTGATTTATCTATGTGACCTGTTACAAATTCAACGTCTTTTTCGAAATAGGGTAGTGTGTTAGACCAATAAACATCCTGTGCTGTGGCTTTTCACACCCTAAGTGTTTGAGATAGCCACTGTCTTTGGGTGGAAGCATCCAGTCCCATTGGCATTTGGTGTCATGGCGGGCAGGATGATGGAATGTGGTGGGAAGGCTAACAATTGGTTTTACATCATCGTAAAACCTGTTTGCGATTGTCTGCTCCACCCCTTTATGGGGAAGGGGGATATCCGAGGGTGTGTGTGGGGCACACGTTGATCTGTGCAAGTGGCCCCAAGATGGTGAGGGCTGAGGAGACAGTCTCCAGAGGAGATGAGGCCACATGGAGATGTGGGGTGTGTGTGAGAGAGTAAGTGGTGATGTCCCTTGAGCTGGCAGTGAGTGAGATGCCAGTGAATGTATGATGGGCTTATGAATGTGCGAGTTTAGAGTGATGAGATGGTTGCCTTATCCTGGTGGCACTGATGAGGTCGTTTATCCTCTTTCTGCACTGGATGGCCAAACTCTTCTGTGCAATGTTGGCACTGACCATCACTGCCACTGCCTCCCAAGCCAGAGTGGTGAGATTGCTGGACCTCCTGCAGCCAGAGCAAGGGTGAAAGACACCATGAGTGGCCCCCAAAAGGCATTCCAGTGACAGGTCACTGAACTCTCATTGGCTTTCACTGGAACATTCCTGGGCTGAAAGCACTGAGAACTATGCGTGTGGCTGCAGTTTGGATATGGCACCCAGAGTGAGGAAACAGTGATGTAATGGTGTTACATTCAGAGGCCACCTGCCAGTGAGACAGTGTGTTTCCTGTGGCTGCATAATTAATGAGGTGGAAAGCAGACGATATGGTGTGAAAACCCACCATTGCAGTTGGTGAGTAAAAAGTAGCTTTTCCCACCCACTAGCGCGCTTAGAGCAAATCTGGGATGATTCCACCCTTTGTGTTTGGGATGAGGAGCCTGCACAATACAATGAAAAGTCAATGAGATCTTTTCATATGTGGCTAACATTGAGTTTTGAGATCACCACTGTCCCTGGCGAAACAGAAATATGAATCGGCTGATATATCATAGTCCTGTTTGTTGATAGTTCATCCTTAACAAAGGGTTAGGTGAACTTCACAAGTGGTAGTGATTGTTCTATGTAATTAGGTATTTGTGTGAGTTTCAGTTCTGTCTGGAGCTAATACCCCCAAAGTCACATGATATGCTGCGAGCCATCTTAAAAGCTGTCATGTCCATTTTAAAATCCAGCTTTAAAATTTGTAATATCTTCATGCCTGTACTGGGCAAGACAGCCTCCTGCTTTTTGCCTACCCGGTAATTCTAGTTATTAATCTACAGTGACAGATCACCACATCCACTATAGAAAGTACATTGTGTATTTACAATATGCATGAAAGCAACTGTTAACAATGCGATAATAAATGACACCACCGCGAACCCATCAGTGATTGCTGTGGCGCCCTGCTCCTGTGGACACATGGTGCTCCCTGTGTTGCCTTGTGGGACGTGGATGCAGGCTGCTCACCTCTTTAACTGTTTGGCATTGGGGAGCATGGTGACCGGTCTCGTTGCTCAGTAACCCATTGGTGATGTACCTGAGGCTGCAACCTCTGCATTTCTGCAGGGACAGCATTTGCCAGGGACATGTACCGTAGATGATGCCTCTGGAGGAAGGACCATGGAAGCAGTGGAAAATGAAGGGGCCAAAATGTTGTCACCCTCCTCACCAACTGCCACAGCCCTGGTTGGCATTGAGGCTGGTTAGATGGGGCTGGCTGCTACGTCGCAGCAGGTGTCCCTTCCAGCCTCCGTTGTGCCAACAAAGTGAAAGTGCTGTCATGGACACGCAGCTCTTCTTGTACTCTAGGGAGATCAGCACCCATACTCTGAACAAAAATATGCACACAATGTGATGCTGCTTGTGGCCCCCAATGAGATTGGCCATTCTCTCATGAATGGACCCCATGTGACCAAGCTTCCAAAACATGGTCAAGCACATTACCATGATGGACTCCTCCAGTCAAAGCGTGTGAGCTCTCATGGCCTGAGGGAACTCTGTCAGGTGTCCACACATCTACGGCTGCACCTGCTGCTGCACCAAGCACTGTGCCCTTCAGGTGATCCCAGAAGCCCTACCTCATTGCTTACTGATGCATCATTGTGACGATCCTCACTCCTCTGAGAGAGACTGTGTACAGGTGTCTCTGACTCAGACACTACCTCCTGCCCTCTGGTATGGTGCCCTTCACCTCATGCCACCGATTCTAAATGCGCTAGATCCCTGCGATGTGCTGATGGACTGTGGGCTGGCCAGATTGACAGTGCTTCCTTGGTCATCTCTTCCACCTCCTCATGTCCAAGGAATGAGCTGGCCTGGGGGTGAGGTTTGGGCAAGCACCAATAGGATCGGTGTGAAACACAAAAGGAGGTAATTTTATTAAGTCCTGGACATTTTGAGAGCAAGCACGCAAATTGACCAGTGGCTTCAACCATATTTGATGAACTCTTATCATGCAACCCACCCTTTGCACTCCCCCACATACCAACTTTCCAATCTGTTTAGTGCACTAACAATATCACCTTCACTATTGACACCATGAACAAAAGTGGCTCTAACACTGCCTTTGGTACCTGCTATGGATGATTCACCATCTCCAATAATGAGCTCACAGAGCACCCTCACATCCTCAATTGAGTGAATCACCCTTAGCTGTGCTGACCCACCCATAGTGTGGGCCACCGATCTTGTGTTGTGAGCCCTCTTCTCCTGCAAGTAGAAAATACAGAGTGATCTAAGCTCATTTTATCCTGCATTCAGGGCCGAAGCTCATTAATGTGACAGTGAATCACATGTCACCCCATAACTCCTTGGACTTACATCAGTGCCTTGGCCATTCATGTGTCCATGTTATAGGAATGGTATTTGCCAAGTGTGCCACAGCTGGTGCAGAATTCAGCTGTCATCTATCAAAGGGACTTCTGTGCTTCTGCCAAACGACTCACCTTGCTGGAGCCCAGCTGGTCATGAAACCACTTGCAGCATTTGGTCCACGAACAGTGGTATTCCCTTGCTACGCTCACCATAGCTGCTATCTCCTGCCAAACCCACTTCATTACACTAAGACCATTTTGCCTTTCTCTGGGATAGAGAATATCCCTCCTGCGTCACACCTCTTGGACCAGAATTTCAAGATCCTGGTCACAGAGCCAGGGCCCTCCACCAGAATCACAAAGTCCTGGTCACAGAGCCGGGGCCCCGCCCTCCTACACTTTCTGAGCCTGTCCTCCTCTGCGACATTCTGGCATGACAGTGAAGAAAGCACACAGGCAAGTAAGGTTTCTCACTTCATTCAGCACAACACATAACCTGTGTCCGTTCACATGCAGGAACATCATTATCTATTTATGCACAGACTGATGTTACTGGGGGGACAGCATGAATGCTGGGTGGCCTGACATTCATTCTTGTCACCCCAACATGCACATGCTGGCCTGCTGTCTCTGAGTCACACTCGTCTGCAATAACAGAGTGCTACTACGAGGGTGACGGGCAAGGCACATTTGAATGCCCAGATCCTGATAGATGGTTAGTAAAGGATAAGTGGGAGGGCAAAGGTTCAGCATGTGACATCTAACAATCAGCCCCTGAGGCATTATGATGAGTGTTGGGACTCGCTGAAGCTACCAAGATGCATGTATCTCCATGGTTATGAGTTGTGAAGTTTTGCTAGCATTAAATTCCTGCTGTGTGATTCTTCATTAGACAAGGTCAAGAGGCAGCATTAAATCTACCGTTTCCTATGGAAGGCCCACGATGTGTCAACTCTTCCAGTGTAACTAACCTGTTGGCCAACAATTACAGTGCTCACTCACTGACTGCTGAAAGATGTCTCTTCTCATGAACCAGCAATACTACAACAGTAGGAACTGCATCCAGGGAGGCACCTTATATAGAGCCCAAGAATAGCCAGTCCTCCTTCTCATCAGAGCTTGCCTTTGCCTCTGATTTGCTTCCAGGCTTGGTGGGCCTGATTCTATCCCACCCCTGCTCCTACCACGGAGCAAAAATCACACATTTCGGAGCACTTTATACCAAAGCGGTCCGGCAAGTTGGGAAATTTCTCAACTCAAGCTACCCACCTTGATAGTGAAAATCCAGCCCAAAGTCACTATTTAATTGAGGAAATTGCATTAGGAATTGCTTGTCCTCGGTCCTACTATGCTCCTTGACCAATACCCTTTAAAAAGTCAACCAGCTATAAAGAATTCTGATAAGTTTTAACATCCATTACTGTTTGTATCTTAGATTGTTTTGTTTGAATAGTTTTAAATAAATGTTCAGTGCTCATGACAGCGTTAGAGAAACTGAGTGTAAGCAGTACAAAGGAGCATCAAAAGTAGATAAATGATAAGTGAACATATACGGAGGATTTACCAGGATAGGGATTGGCTTGGCATGAGGCAAAACAGAGGGCTAAAACAACTCCAGCATATAGTAACAATTTCAATGATCATGTGCCTTGGAGTTCACTGCTGCTTTTGGATAATGAATTTGTCATTCTGTTTATGAAACAGCTTTAAGCTAATGTACATGAAACAGTTATCAGAAGCACATATATTGTGTTTATGTATCAGATATTTTACAGCACTGTGATAGCCAGTCATTGCATTTTAAAATTATTTGTTCTTGAGCTGCGAGTGACTTTGGCAGGGCCTCAATTATGGTCCACTCTCAGCTGTCCTGCAAATGTGGTGTGAGATTTCTCATTGAACCACTGTAGTTCTTGTTCCCAAGATGGTATTAGGTCAGGGATTTCAAAATTCTGACCCAACAGTGTTTAAGGCTTGGTGATATATGTCCAGATCAATAGGTTTGCACCTTGATGGGGAACTTGGAGGTGATGATGTTCCCATAACATTGTCTAGAATTGGATAAAATGTATAGCAAAAGAAAAGGTCATTTGGCCCAGCAGCTTTTAACGTAGTTGGTAGTGGAGATCACAGGGGAGAGAGGTGCTGTCAAAGTTATCTTGGTGAGTTATTGTGGTGCATTGTGTACATTATACATATTGCAACCACAGTTCTTTTTGTTTCTACAAACTAAAGCCATCTAATTTTCATCTAAACAAAGTGGGAACAGCAAAGAAAACTAATGCCTCTAACAGGTCAGCTAAAAGGATAATGGAAAAGAGGATCATAGGCAATTGCGGAGGTAATGGGAATAAACATTTCATTTATGCCAAGAGTTAGAGAAGTGGAGGGATCTGACCAGCAGCATGTAAATGAGGTCCGTTATTTAAAATACTCTGTGTCTCTAACTTGGACAGGTAAATGAGTTTATCATTCAGCCCCACTCTTTGTCCACTGAAACCTTCTCAGGGTCACAATCATTACAATCAATCCCATAGTTTATTTTATAAACCCATGCTTCAACTTTTTAATTGAACCGGTCTATTTCTGTCTTGCTGCTGTGTATTTGGGTATTGCAGTTCTTTGAATACTTGGAATCTGCTGTTGCTGTGAATGTTTCTGGCTATTTAAATGGATTGAGTCTGATGTTTTTACTGACACTCTTAACCATGTCAAGATGTTATGCTTTGGTTCCATGCAGCAGCTAATTGGCCTGGAGTTTCTGCTGGGTACCCAGTGCAATTCACCCAAAACCTGCCAAACCAAAACCAAAGATCGAGGAATTTCAAATGAAAGTTGCATCCAGCGCAAATTGATATTCTGCAATCTTGTTCAAAACGTGATCACACCGGTAGCTGGCCATTTCTGCAAAACCAGCAATGCCTCAGCTTGATGAGTTTCTGCTAATTGCAACCTTTTGTGGGCCTTCAAAGAGGCTATGTAAAGTATACTTTTATTTAGGCACAAGGAGTGTCATAGACATGTTTTATTTCTTTAATTTACTAAGAAACTGACTGTTGCATTCCAATATATCTAGTAAGCATCCCTGCATATTTTATAAAGTAATTTTCAGCTTTTTAAATTCAGTTTACTCACATGTGATGGACTAAATACTCTGATTAAAAATGTTTTTTTGTGTAATAAACCCATTTTTACTGTATTAATTGTACCGTACCAGGTTACCATTCTATAACATGGTAAGGTATGTAAGCTCAATGCTGCACCATGTAACCACTGAGTGGTCAAAACTTCACATTTATGAAGTGTCTATTGAAATAGAATCTGTTATAGTGAAATAATGGGGGACTTCAATTATCCAAATATAGACTGGGATATGAATAGTACCAATGGACAAGAGAGGTGAGATTGCCTGGAATACATTCAAGATAATTTTCTGCAGCAGTATGTTTCCTGCCCAACAAGAGGACATGCACTTTTGTACCTGGTTCTGAGGAAGGATTTGGCCCTAATGGATCAAATATCAATGGGAAAGCCTTGAGGGGACAGTGACCTTGTATCATAAGGTTTAGGTTAATCATGGAAAAGGACAGGGAACAATCCAGATCAGGGATATTTAATTGGGGGAAAGTCAACTTTGATGGGATGCAAATCCATCTGAGTCAAGTGAGTTGGAATCAAATGTTGGCAGAAAAGACTGTGGTTGAACAGTGAGCCACCTTCAAAGACAAAGTATTGCAGACAATGTCAAGGTATATTCCCTTGAAGGGAAAAGATAGGACAAATAAATCCAGAGCACCCTGAATGATGAGAGAGATAGAGGTAAAGATGAAAAGGAAGAAGTGCACGTATGACAGATGTCAGGTAGAAAATACAATGGAGAATCAGGCTGAATATAGAAGGACCAGAGGGAAGTGAAGAAACTAATAAGAAAAGCAAGGAGAGAGCATGAAAAGAGGCTGGCAGCGAACATAAAAGGGAATCCCAAGGTCTTCTATAAGCATATAAATAATACAAGGGTGGTAAAAGAAAGAGTTGGGTCGATTAGGGACAAAAAAGAGGACATGTGTGTGGAGGCTGGAGAAATAGTGCAAGTGTTGAACGAGTAGTTTGCATCTGTCTTTACAAAGGAAGAAGATCCTACCCAGACCAGGTGAGAGAGAAGGTAACTGGTACACTAGAAGAGCTTACAATTGAGAGGGAAAAGGTTTTGGAAAGGCAATCTTTACATAAAATGGATAAGGTACCAGGGCCAGATGAGATGCATCCAATGGTACCGAGGGAAGTGAGAGAGGAAATTTCAGAGGCACTAGTGATAATCTTTGAGTCTTCCTTAGACACAGGAGAGGTGCCAGAGGACTGGAGAATTGTTAATGTTACCCCCTTGTTCAAAAAGACATGAAAGGATAAAGCTGGCAACTACAGACCAGTCAGTTGATCTCAGTGATAGAGAAACCTCTGGAAACTATAATACAGGATAAAATCAATAGTCACTCAAACAAGTGCAGGATAAATAAGGAAAGCCAGGATGGATTCATTAGGGGAAGATCATGTCTAACTAATTTGCTGAAATTTTTTGAGGTTGTAACAGAGAAGGTTGATAAACGAAACACTGTTGATGTGGTGTACGTGGATTTTCAAAAGGCATTTGATACAGTGCCACACAACAGACTTGGGAGCAAAATTCTAGGTCATGGAATAAAAGGGAAAGTAGGCACATGGATAAAAAATTGGCCGTGTGACAGGAAACATAGAGTAGGGATAAATGATTGTTTTTCAGATTGGAGGAAGGTTTGTAGTAGAGTTCCTCAGGGGTCACTCTTGGGACCCTTGCTCTTCCTGATATATATTAATGACCTAGACTTTGGTGTTCAGGGTAATTTGCAGATAATACGAAGATTTGAAATGCTGTCAGCTATGATGGGGATAGTCTTGAACTTCACCAACATGCCTATGTCCTTTTGGATTGGGCAGGCAAGTGGGAGATGAAGTTCAATACAGAAAAGTGTGAGGTGATTCATTTTGGCAGGGAAAGTATGGTGAGACAGTATAAAATAGTGATAGCCTCTAAAGGAGGTGCAGGAGCAAAGGGCCTCGGTGTGTAAGTACATAAGTCATTGAAGATGGCAGGGCATGTTGACAGAGCAGTTAGTAAAGCATATTGTACCTTAGGCTTTATCAATAGTGGCACTGAGTACAAGAGTAAAAGGGTCATGATAAACTTGTATATGATGCTAGTTAGGCCTCATCTGGAGTACTGCATCCAGTTCTGGGTGTCATACTTGAGGAAGGATGTGAAGGCATTGGCGAGAGTGCAGAGGATATTCACAAGAATGATTTCAGGGCTAAAGAACTGTAGCTATGAAGATAGTTTGGAGAGGTTGCAACTCTTTTCCTTGGAGAAAAGAAGGCTGAGAGGAGACTTGATAGAGGTATTCAAGATCCTGAGGGGTATGGACAGGGTAAATAGTGAGAAACTGTTCCCATGCAAGACTACATCAAGCACTAAATGGCACAGATTCAAAATAATTGAGAAAAGGAGTAAACATGATGTGAGGAAAATCTTTTTCACCCAGAGGTGGTTGGAGTCTGGAACAAACTTCCTGAAGGGGTGGTGGAGGCAGGTTCCAAAGGGAATTGGATTACTACCTGAAAAGAGAGAACGTGCAAGGTTAAGAGGATAAGGCGGGGAGTGGGACTAGGTGGAATGATCCTTCAGAGCGCCAGTGCAGACCTGATGGGCTGAATGGCCTCCTTCTGTACTATAAAGATACTGCGATACTGTGAAATTTGGATCCTGGACACAAGCTGCGTTTACAGTGAACACTGACTTCTACACTGATCCTAACATCTCCTCAATCAGGTAGAACTGATACTGTAATACGTATTGCAGGGCCTCTATCTTTTAATGTTTCTAATAGTGAACTTCTCATTAAAAACATATAGCTAGTGCAAAATGTAATTGCAAAATGTGATTTGAACTGAAATTGGGTGCTACGATGGTTTCAGATGTAACCTAGATGGATGGGTGGAAAATCCTCTTTCTCTATTGTCTATACACATGTCATTTGAAATATGATTTAGCTGTGTCATTTCACATCCAAGTATGAGATCACAGCTCAAAACCATCCATAATTTGGAACAAATTGGCAATCTCATTCAGAGTATGCAAGAATTTCTGGTATGAAATTAAAATGTTTCTCTAATGCTGTAGGAGATATTCTTCCAATAATGGAGGAGAAAGCTGACCGAGTTTCTCTTAAATTCACGATGCTATCTTCAATATAGTTACTTGTTGCTATCATTAAGCAATAAACAACCATTCTGGAAGATCTAAATGTGCATTAAGTATGCTGTCCATCTCAAATCTAAAAAGAATACATTAAATATAAATTAAAAAGCACAAATATATCAATGCCATTTTTTGCGACACTTTTTCTTATGCTGCATCTCCATAATAGTAATATGAAACATGTACTGTGCAAAAGGAAACATTGGGCAGAATTTTGCCGTCAGTGAGCAGGGGGCGGGGCCCGCTTCTCCGGTGGGGATCGGCTCCCCGCCCGCCAAAGATTGGGTTGGGCTCATCCGCCCGACAGGCAGAAAATTCTGCCCATTATATACAAGTTAGAGATAGTTCATGTGGAAGCTACATGCTGTTTATTCAGAAGACATAGATGTGCAGAACATATATCGCACATTTACCCTACCTAACAAGCGCTGCCTGTGTCATTATCGACCAAGTTAACACATTTCTTAAGTATCTCCCACTCAGCTATGGCGGTGAGGCCACTCACCCATTTAGAGTATACAAGAATCATAAATGAAACACACAGCGCAAGTATTGTCATCTTCAATTTCAAATAATATTTTCTTGTGAATGAATTGCAAGTCTGTAACCTGATACAGGAGTTCAGCTGAAATCATAAGCCATGAGCTGGAAGCTTTCCTATCATCTAAACCCTGACTACAGGTTACAGCCTTTGACTAGTCCCCAAAATGTCTGTTATTTTATAATAACGCATACTGTTTTCATTTCAAATTTTTGTTAACTAAATTTAATATGTACTGTCAGTCAGCAGCATGGTGTTCTTGGGATCGTGTGATTCATTGAACAAGGCAAATGTAATATATTTTTTCTATTATTTTACAATCTTTTGTATTGTTATTCCTGAATATCATAGTAATTCATGATTAACAACATAAAAGAAAGGGGAGACTTGCATTTATATAGGGCCGTTCACAACCTTAGGATATCCCCTCGACTCTTTTTCCAGCCAATGAAGTATTTTTGAAGTGCGTTCACTGTTATAATTTTGGAAAGATGGCAGCTAATTTGAGTACAATATGGTCCCATAAACAATGATGTGAGAACAACCAGATAACCTGTCTTAGTGATGCTATTTGAGGATAAATGTTGACAAAGACATCTGAGAGAACTCCCTGCTTTTCTTTGAAGTAGTATCATGGATACTTTTATGTCGACCTGAGAGGGCAAACCGGGCCTTAAACCTTGCGTGATGTTGTTATGTCTTATGTTATGGCTGCGGAGCGGAATGGCGTGGAGCAAGTCGGCTTCCCGCCAACTTTGCTTCGGTGGGGGTGGGGGAGTTGGAGTCCGGCCTCCTGTAATATGCAGCCCAGCATCTCTGGCAGAGCAGCACTCCCCCAATACTACATGAAGTGCCTGTCTGGATTTTATGCTCAAGTCTCTGGAGTGGGATTCACAACCTTGTGACTCAGAGAAAAGGGTGTTACCATTGAGCCATGGCAGACACCTAAGATAGCTGTTTCTTACCTTGCTCAGTTATTCATCGCAAGGACTTCTAGGTATAGAGAACACCCTCCACAGATAGTTGTTATTCAGATCTATATTTTATACGTCATTGAATCAATTGTCTTGAAATTGTTAATTCCTTTGACAATATCTGGCACCATTCACTTTTAAGTAATATTCTTGCATCACTCTGTTGCATTTGCTGGCTTGCCTTCCAATTCTTTTTCCATTCAATAAGGAGCATGTCAGGGCTCTTCCCTCCGCGCTTTCATATCAATAAGCTCCTCAAGTCATATTCTAGCTCTTTCTGACTTTTGCTGCTGACTATACTTCAAATTCCCTAATTCTGACCATTCAATTTTACATTCTTCAACCTACTTCAGCTTTCATATATTCAGTGCTAACAAGCCCTAGACCTCCTGCGGTGTCATGACTGACTGAATAATGTTTCTTTATCACCTCCATCCCTTTCAGTGAAAAATGTGTGTTTTTTTTCAATAATTCAAAGGTCCAGAGATTAATTTTCAAGACATCGCCCGGACCCTGACCTCGGAACCATTTCTGGATCCCGATCGCACACAGGTCAGAAGTGCATTGGCAGTTGAAATATTCCAGGAGGTGACCAAGTATGAGGCCTCCTCTACATTCGCTGCCCAATTAAGGATGGCAGGCAAGTTCCTGAGGCAGCAGGTCCAATAAGACGGTCTGCAGCAATGGACCAATGGCATCCCCACTGGCAGAGGTCAGTGTTGCTGAAGTAAAAGTGTGCGGGGGCCTCAAAATGGATGTGCCCTCGGGAGCCTTATTAATATGTGAAAATGTGGAGGATCCACAGCTCATTGGCCATGTGCGTGGAAGGAATGCCCCTCCACAGGAAGGCTATGGCCATCGCACTTTTGCAGCCCTCTCACGGGTCCCATGAGTTAATGTCCTGAAAGCCCTACGATGTACCGCTGAAAGGCAACCTCCAAGCTGCCACTGGCCTCCCAACTCAGCTGGGGAAATTCGGCAAGATCCTCAACTTTGGATCATTAACTGAGCTTATATCCTGCCTGTTGCTACTAGGCAGGTGATTGTCCTTCCTGAGAAGCCACCTCCAGAAAAATCATGGGGAGGCAGCAACATTTCGAATAACTGGCACTTCGAGCCACAGTGTGATTTTGCTGATTTGCCCACCAATTTCTAACCTACCAATTTCTTCATATTCATGACAATTTTAGCCTCCAAAAGTCTCTTTTGATAGCTACATCCTCAGTCTATCGGCACCTGTCAATCTTCCTGAGTATCTTTGCTGACCTTATACGTAACTTTAATATCTCTACAATTATTACTATCTCAGATCAAGACCTTTTCCGTTCTACAGCAACTCTGAATATACAGCTCAAATCTAAGAATTTTCATCACAGAGGTCAGAATAAGTAGTGAGGAATTTTCCCAATGTTGTGTTCCTGCCTGCGTCCTAGCATTGCCAGCAGGTAGGAGGTTCATCTCCAGGAGGGCGGGACTGGAGACAGAGCAGCCAATGCCGAGGCGGCCAGGTTAAAAGGTCCACCTCCATTCACAGAGACCTCAGCCCAGTTGTTCAAATCAGTGTAAAGCCTCCCTCATCCTCATCCCTCCATCTCCTCATCTCCTCTACCAGCTATCACCACTACCACCCCATACTGACATTGGAGGCAGTCCAGAGAAGGTTCACCAGGTTGATCACAGGGATGGAGGGATTTTCTTATGAGGAGGTTGAGTCAGTTGGGCCTGAACTCAATGGAGTTTAGAAGAATGAGAGGCAACTTTATTGAAACATATAAGATTCTTAGGAGGCTTGACAGGGTATATGCTGAGAGGCTGTATCCCCTTGTGGGAGAGTCTAGGACCAGAGGGCATAATCTCAGAGTAAGGGGACGCCCATTTAAAACAGATATGAGGTGGTATTTCTTCTCTCAGAGGGTAGTCAATCTGTGGAATTCTTTACTGCAGAGGGCTGTAGATGCTGGGTTGTTAAGTAAGTTCAAGGTTAGATAGACAGATTTTTAATCAGTAAGGGAATCAATGGTTATGGGGAAAAGGCAGGAAAGTGGAGTTGAGGATTATCAGATCAGCCATGACCTCATTGAATGCCAGAGCAGACTCGATGGGCCAAATGGCCTACTTTTGCTCTATGACTTATGGTCTTCACCTCCCCTCACCCCATAATCATCTACCCTCTTCCTCCCCCTTCAACCCCACTCATCCCCATCATCCCCATCCCCTTCACCCCCTCACACATCCTGCCCCGTAACCCACTCACCCAGTATCCACTTTATAAAAAGAACTCACAAACTCTATTATAACATTTGGAAGTCATTCAATCTAACAACAACAAAAAATCAGTTGGAAATACACTTAAAAATGCACTTAGAACCCATTTTCCTCTTTAGAGGCTTATAAACCTGTCAAAATATGCAAATTAAATTTTCAAAGGACAGCTGTGCTCAGGAACTCCACAGTACAGAATCCATTAGTGCATTTGAAGGCAGCAAAAAACTCATACATTTGTCAAAGCATTCAAACAACCAAACAGATGGCTGAGCTTTTCTGCAAAGAATGAATGACAGCAATATGCAGAGTTTGAACAATTAGCTTTGGATATCACACTGGGTTAACCTTTCAATATTGAACAGTGCAGAATAATACTTAATTTGGTGGATAAACTATTCTAATGCATCTGAAAAAGTTTCCACTTTTACAATGCTGTTCTGCTGTTTCTTCACTTGACGGCTTGGCAACTGTCAGAAGTAACAATCTGGCAATGACATTCACTTACCTTTTCCAATCGCATGACTGTCATAACTCATTTTAGTAAACACAGATATAACTTAGACTACAGCATCTTATGATGAACTGCAATGAAGGCATAATAATTTTTATTCACTTTTTCTACTTATTTCACCTCCCACTCCCGGTTCACACCTACATTTACCAGGTGTGATTTAGGGAGGTTTCCAAAACACAGGCGCCTCACTGAAAATTGCAGAGGTTCTAAAATGTCCATCTCTAGAGTGGTGCTGGTAACTTTTAAACAGTAACATCTGGGGTACCCTTTCCCACTCTGTTGAAAATAGCCAGAACTTGAGATGGAGGCAGGACTTCCACCTTTGTTGCTCAGCAGTTTTTCTTTCTAATTTCCAACTCCATGCGTTCCCGAAACAGGACGTCAAAATCCTGCCCTAGGGCTGAACTTCCACCCAGTCAGTTGTCGGGGGGGGTGGGGGGGTTCTGCGGGGGCAAGCGAGTGTGAACCTGATTGGTGTCCCCGATCGGGTGCATGCCAACATTTTATGTAGGCGGGCCTTAATTGGCCAGCCCAGCATGACACACACCCGGAAGCGCTGTGCACTCCCAGTGTGGGCAGGAGGGGGAATTCCCTGTGCCGGGGCATGCGTATGAGAGAACACAGAAATTTCTGTGAGGGACAGAGGTGCCTCAGGGAGATTAGTTTAAGTTCTGAAAAATTTAATGAAGAAAAAAAAACATTTTAAGGACATGTCCCCTCATGTGAAACTGTCACATGAGTTGGGACATGCCCATTAATTTTTTCAAATTTTTTTATTTAATTAATAAACACTTCATGAAACCTCATCCCGCCCGTGGATGAGGTTTCATGAAAAATGTGAAGGCTGCCTGGGCTCTTCGTCTGCCTGCCAACCTTAAGGCTGGATGGGCAGCTTTCTTAACAACTTTAATTACTTTCTTAATGGCCTTACTAGGTTTTTGACATTTCAGTGGGTGCGCAGCTGAACTGACAATCTAAGTGATGTGCGGTGACGTCGAGACACATGCCCGACATCACCATGCTTCATTTTACGTGTCAGCGAGTAGGCCCCGCCCTCGCTCGCTGGCCGGAAAATTCTGCCCCTTGTCTTGCATTTGGCACAATATCTGAGAGGGTTTTCTAGCATCTTGCTCACACGCTTCTTTAGAATATAAGAAATTGCTTGTTGACTGATTGTAGATCACTTTCCACCTTTCACCCTCAACCCTTCTCTGCCCTATAAGGAGCATTCTTGTTTACCTCTCAGTTGTCATTACTATTATGGTCAAAGACCATTCGGAAATTCACCTCTATATACTCCACCGTCCGCTGTCTCTCAATCTCACTTTCCAGAACCTCAAAATCTTGTAACTTCTTACTGCTTTAGCACTCCAGGTAGCTTAAAAGCCTTCCCAAGGTTTGCCCCACCATCCTCCTCCCCTCTGCTACCCACATTGGTGGCCAGGCTGCTTTCTGTTTTACTTTAAATTTAACACAGTTGAGGAGAGCGCTCCTCCATTTTGGGGTGCCTCTCTCTCTCACTTATTCACCATGGAATCCTGGCTGGAGTGCCTCCTATTGGCCAGCATCCTTAATTGGATGTCCCGACCACTTCTGGCCTCTAATTGATCAATTCAGGGTAAATCACAGATGAGTGACTGTTCAGCATACAGTGCAGGCTTTTGACTCCCCATTTGAACTTGATGGAGTCCCAAACCCCACAGAAAAAATCCTGCCTTTCATGTCACTTAATCACCTCTTTTCTGACTTACCTTGTCATTCTTACTTTTCAATAATGGCGCTGTTCTTTATTTTATTCTTTTCTGGGTTGTGGGTGTCACTGGCAAGGCCAGCATTTCTTACCCATCCCTAATTGCCTTTGAACTGAGGGGCTTGCTAGTGGGTCTGGAGTCACATGTAGGCCAAAGCGAGTAAGGTGGCAGATTTCCTTCCCTGAAGGGCATTAATGAACCAGGTGGGTTTTCACGATTATTGATGATAGCTCATGGTTACCTTTACTGAGACTAACTTTATATTCCAGATTTTTTAATTGAATTCATTTGAACCCATGCCCCCAGGTCATTAGCCTGGGCCCCTCTGGATTACTAGTCCAGTGACATCACCGCTATGGCCCCATCGCCCCAGTGTTCTGCTGCATAGAATTTAGTACTTCACCCTGGGTTTACAGTTTTAAAAATGTATGTTTCATGCCTAGTCACTTCATCCAAGGCTATGTTATTGATCGCTGAGCTTTTTCTTCTCAGCCATTATTTAATTATTACTGTAACTCTTCCCCTTTGAGTCTGGGGGAAAAAAAAGCTATTATTTTTCGTGATCTCTTGCTACACAGTGTAATTCTTGAACAAAAAAAAAACATCACGGTAACACATCTTGCAGCTCTTGAGCATTTAATAGATTGTATACGGTATTCTAGCTGTATAATTGCTTACACAGTGATATGCTCTAGTAATGTTCTGATGAATTACATGATTACAGATAAAACGAACAATTTTACTTGTGCTCAAATTAATAACAGCAGTGTGATTTGACAAGTGCACTTGCAGCATTCCCCATCTCATCACTTCAGATGATAAATATTCAGGCAGTTTCCATTTCCAGCTAAGAATGCGAGTGGGCTTGGAGAAGTTTAGTAGTGTTAATATGGAAAAGGGAAATGTATTAATCTTTGCCACCTAGATGAACAAAGAAAAGCAATGCTGAACTATTTATTTTGCAGTTTACTGCTAACGAGACAGTTTATTTTCCGGGATTCAGTCTAGTATTCTGTAATTTATTGCGAAGAAGATGAAAAATAATGCAGACAAATGATGAAGTGTCAGGGGCCGACAGTCTTAAATGAACCTATTATGGTCTAAGAGAAAGCATAAAATCTGCAGCTCATTATGACTATGTTCTAGTTGTCAGTTAAGTGAAAAGGCCTGTGATGATTTCTAGTTTTATTTGTCACTCTGATTATTAAAGCTGTCTTCTTGGTGGCAAGAAAATGAATTGAAGACTTTATGCTGCAGTCAATCTGTACTGAAACATTGCAGACCCAGCTTCAGCAAGCCCACTGCAGGACAGCTGAAGTACTATAATCTGAGACTTCTGATTTTCTAGTAAATATCAAGCTGAACAGATGAAATCAATGCAATGTTTGAATTAATTGAATGTAACTGCAAATATTTCAAACAAATTATCAACAACTCACACTTAGTTGCAAAAAAATGTCATAAAGTATAATGGTTACAGAGGTTATACTTAGAAAATGAACAGTGTATCTGTCACAAAATTGTAGTTGCATGCTAGGGATATTAATTTAATAGAACTTGCATGAGAGTGGTGGTCTTTTAAAGAAAGCAAATCTTTTTAATCGATCTATATGCACATATAGAATATAAGATCATTTGTTTTTACTCGCTGACCATTGAATAAAAGTCATGCACCAGCAGTTATTTCATGTATGACTCACAGCCGAGCAATGATATTGCTCAGCCACACACAATCCTCCTTGCTACTAGTCTCTTTGCACACAAACTATTATAGATATTTCTGCTCGGCATTTTTACATAGGGCATCATGCTAAAATCAGTAGTTCAATGTTGTTACTTTTCGCTGAAAGTGAGTTTTGGTTCATTGTACTACAGTAAAAGCCAACCTTTTGTCATTATTTAGCACAGCTTAAATACCGGTAAATTTTAAGATCTACAGGACAGTGATTATTGCTGTCCCCCATACCTCAGGGGCACTCGAAATACACCTGACAACAAATTGTGGCTGACCATTTTTCAGGCTTTCCTGTCAGCTGCCTAAAACAGCCATTAGGTCCTTTACGTATGCAAATGAAGGCTAACACCTGTTTTAGGACCACACGTCTAAATTGGATGGTGCTGAAAGGAGCAAACCCTGGACATGTCCAGCACAGTATTCTTCACCAGCCATTATGGCTAAGCAATGACCAAAGCTCTACAATCCCCTTGACATTTCATTTCACCCTGAGGAGTGTGATGGGATGGCTGGTTGGGGGCAATGGATACTCCCTGCAGACTTGGCTGATAACATTCATACACAACCCCATTATGCCCAAGCAGCACAGATAAAATTGAGACCAGCTGAGCGCAGCTAGGGTCTTTATATAGCATGCAAATAATGTTGAAGAGGAAAAGACCAGCTGGACCATTTAAATATCCTATGTAGCTGCAATGTCATATGCTTCACATCAAAAGACTCCTTATCCCCTAGGTGCCATCTAATCTCTTGGAAGAAGCAAAAGTAAAATCAAAAATCTAACAAGGCCAATGGGTGAAAAAAAATTGGAAATTCTTCTCCAAACCCGCTATGTGATAAAAACTATTCTAGAAGATCACACTGACCGTAACTTATATCATTTCATACATACCTTTTAGATGGTGCAATCGCTGCCTCATCCACGAATCAATTCAGTTCTAGCTTGAGGACATACAATGAATCAGCATTCACTTCATCGCCTGTAACTTGTTCCATATGTATGGTCTCTGAAGACAAGCGCTATCTAACATATAACCTATTTCTTCTCGTGTGTAATTTATACACATGACCCCAGTCCTCCTTAACCTATCTAATGATAATTTGTCAGCATGCATGAAATCGATTCTTTTTATTATTTAATAGACATTGATCAAATTTCCCTAGAGTTTGCCCTTCTCTAAACCATGTAGACCAACCTCTTTAAGCCTATCTGGGTAGCTAAGATTATTTGAAACTGGGAATCATTCCCATGGCCTCTGAACCTTTTCCAAAGCCCAATATTTCCCACCATGTGAAGGTTTCAATAATGCATATTGTTTTGTCAATGGCATTTAACAAAGATCTTGTACAAGAACAAAATGCTATGTTTTGTTTGTAAGTAATACCCCTGTGATTGTAGCCCGGTACCCTATTTGGTTAAACAACAGTTTCATGGCATTGGTCATGAACCTTTAAAGGGTTATGGGCTATGTATGATATTACGATTCTTTCCTTTCACCACAGGCTTCAGATTTGTTCGCTGTAAGCTGCAAGCATGCTCAGTATTGGTCCTACCTACATCATAACACTGCACTTCTCTTAGTTTAAATTTCTTTTGTCAAACTTGGACCCATTCCCCCAACACACTGAAGTCTGTTGCTGAGACATCTCCAGATCCTAATACGTGCACAAATCTTTGCATCATCTGCAAACTCCCTTATCTAGGTCACTAATATAGACAATAAAGAACAAAGGCCCTAAACTTAATCCCTATGAGACATCACTGCTAACCAGTCTCCAAGCGTATTTAAGGGTTGATAACATAATTCTTTATAACTGTAGCAAATTTCCACTAATTCTAAAGATTCTATCTATTGTAAGCTACCTTATTAAATGATTTCTGAAAATGCAGGTAGACAGTATCTACTGGGCTGCTTTTATCCACAAATCTGCTTGCTCCATGAAAAAAAAATTAATTAAAATTATTAGGACATGACCCCCTTTTCAGAAGTCGTTTTAGGTGATATTGCTGAGACCTTCCCTGCCCAGGCGATCGTGTAGAGCATTTCTCATAATCCTTTCAAGTATTTTACCTATAACTGAAGTTAAACTAATAGGCCTCTAATTCCCCAGTGCTGCCTTTTACCCCTTTTTGGAAATTCAAACTTTACAGGCACCTTTTCAGCCTGAGGGAACAGTCCCTGACTCTACCAAGTTGTTAAAAAAACGGGCAAGTAGCTTGCATTTCATTGCCTCATCTCATTAAGGGTGAATGGCATTGGGCTGGCAGCACAATCTACTTTAAGGTTCCCTATTCTGAAAAGATTATCCTCTCATCTATCTTACGATTTGCAATTTTACAGTCAACAGTGCATCTTCCTGCAGAGCATCATCTTCCAGATTAAAGATTGATGTGAGCTAACCATTTTAATACCTGTCATATCCTGGACTGCATTCAGATTTGTCCCTGAGAATTCTGCAGTGCCCCACCACAATCTTTAACAATTCTCTGAATCTTAAGATAGATGAAAAAGAAAAGCTTATACCACTTCTACTGTAATTGTTTAATCCTTTTCTCCAATAAGCTAATAGCTTAGTTCTAATAGCAACTTTTGTTTAATTTAGGTACGTGGGGTATATATCTGTGCTTTCTCAAGAATTACAGGAGTCGCTTTCCACTGCCTACACTTGCCATTAATGAAGTGAGAGTGGCCTCAATATAGGGTTGGTAGTGTTACCATTTTAGTAACATTGGCAATGTGGCTGCCTGCATGTTGAAAAAGACCTTCCAATTGTTTCCAAGGCACCTGCCTGTTTCAGGTGACCCTCCCATTTTACTAAGGAAATTGAGGTCCTATGATATAAATAGGACACCAATCATCATTTTAGGCCGAAAGCAAAGGCCCTCTAAAAGCAAATGTCAAGTTACTTCTGCTGAGTGCTCCTCGAGATCCACAAAAATAGCCTGGGCCAGTGCTGCTGGGGACTCCTGACCCCCATGATCATGGCTCCATGTCACAACTTACTGCGCTCTCCACTGCCTCCGCCTGCTCCTGTGGCCCCATTCGGGTGAGTTGCATCAAGAAGCCTGTTTAACACCACACAGCCCGCCTGCCAGATTTAAACAAGGTCAGGGTCTCAAAATTGTAGGGTTCTCTTAGCTGACAGGATGTAGTCAACAAACCTTCCACAGTTGCTCAATAAGATACGGAATCAACAAACGTAACCTTGCTTGAAGAGGTGTGTCCTCGATTTAAGCAGAGTCGGAAAATGTGCTGTAAAAAGTGGGGGTCATGTGGGCAGGCTAGAGATTCTGCAAGTAATTAGGATGGCAACCCACCCTACAAATCTTAATGAGATCCTGAAGCGAGGACAACTTGAATATCATACTAACAATGCCATAGGGACATGATGCCTGCCTCATCCAATCTCTGATTGTGTCCATGAGTTCAAATCGGGCCTACTGATTCTCAACAGTTTATTTGACTTTGAAGCTGGGTGCAATCTTGTTTTCACACGCTACTTGCTAACATCCATTCCCCTAGAAATCATCACTTTTCCCTTTCACATGCTGGGCTGCAAAAGCCAATTGCAACATTCCATGCTCCCTAGCCACAATCATCTAACTCAGCTGTAGTAATTGTGGTTTTATCTTGTTGTAAAGTACCTTTAAGAATAATACTTGTTAGGCAAAATCACATGCTCTGTAGTAACCTAGGAGAGTGCCATGGGCTACCTCAGCAGTCAATGTAGAGTTAGAGTTGGAGTTGAAAGTAAATGTGTAGTTGCTGCGGAGTATATTGTAAACAGACCCAAGAAGTGTCTGCAGCTCAACTTAATCACCAATAGTACAGCTCGGCCTCCCTACAATAAGCTGGTGATGATGATAAAACAGGATTCAACAGAAGAAATCAAGTTAGAAAAAAATTGGCACTGTGCCTTACCCGGCGATTGCATGTAACAAGCTCCGTTAGAATTGAAGAAGTTTTCCTCTCTCAGAATGCCACTGTTTGGGAGAATTGATCCTTTTGAACCAGCCACAGACAATTGGTCTCAATACATAGAGCACCTCATGTTCCTTTTTCAAGCAAATGAGGTTACAGGCGAAGAGAAGAGGTGATCCTCTTGAGTACTTGTGGGAGCAAAACGTACAGTTGATTTGAAGTTTGATGGCACCAGTGCCCCAGATTTGAGGAATTTAGATGAATTGGTGGACCTCATGAAGGGTCATTTCCAACCCAAGCCATCTCAGTCATGGTGCAGAGGTTCAGGTGTAATTCGCTAAATAGAGCCAATTTCATGCTACGTGGCAAATGTGAAGCAACTAATGGAACATTGTGAGTTCGGTACGACTCTGAACGACATGCTCAGAGATCGTTTAGCGTACGGTGTGGAAGAGGACACTATTCAGAAAAGATAATTGTTCAAAGTGAATCTGGGTTTCAAGAAGGCGCTGGCCATGGAAAGTGCAGTAAAAGATTCAAAAGCAATACAGGGTGTGCAAAATGGTGTCATCCTCCACATCGGGCAGGTAACCTCAACTGAAAGAGGTGCATAAAAGCGAGACTCCGCCGAGTCGTGGGAAACAACCCCCACTAGCTGAAGATTAAAGAAAAAGGATTTAGCAGCAAAATTGAAGAATAATTTTAATAGAGGTGGAAACAATCAGTCTTTTAGCAATGAGCAGTTTAAAAAATCGAATGCTACTATTGTCACAGAAATGGACATATGATGAGGCAGTGCAAGGAAAGACTGAAGCAAGCTTGTAAACAGAAGAAGAAGCCCAATGAAATCTACGATGTAGAAGAGCCTGAAACAACAAATTCTTACAATTTCTCGTTGTTTAACCTGAAAGTTGGAAAGACAGAAAAAAATATTTGCCACAGTGAAAGTAAATGGCAAACCTGTTAGAATGGAAGTGGACATGGGGGAATTCCATTACAGTAATTAGGGAACATACCTTTAGATATTTGAATAATGTTGAACATCAACTAAGTTTAGAAGAAACAGCTGCCAAGCTAAAAGCCTAAAAGGGTAAAGACATTCAAGTAAAAGGCATAAGTAGGGTAACTGTCCATTATGGAAGCCAATTGACAAAGCTATTCTTGATGGTGGTAGCAGGTGAAGGGCCAAGCCTCCTGGAGCGATATTGGTGAAAGGAAATTAAGATAGAATGGGCTGAAATTTTTCAGTTGGGAGCAAGTGGGCTACCAGAGCTACTTAGAAAGTACGCCACCGTCTTTAAGGACGGACTGGGGAAAATCCAGGATCTGCAGGCTTAGATTCATGTAGATTTGGCAGCAATCCCTTGCTTCATGAAGGCAAGACCAGTGCCATATGCCCTGTGGGAAAAAGTAGACATTGAGCTGAACAGGCTAGAGAAGCTGAGCGTTATACAACCTGTTCAGTTCTCAGAATGGGCAGCATCCATAGTCCCTGTCCTTAAACCCGACCAAAGCATCCGAATTTGAGGAGACTACAAACTAATGGTTAATAAAGTAGCCAAAATGGGCAGGTAGCCCATTCTAAAAATCAAAGCCCTGAATGCCAAGCTGGCAGGAGGGACAACATACACAAAGCTTGACATGAGTCATGCTTAGCTACAGCTAGAGTTGGATAATGCCTCCCAGGAATTTGTCACGATTAATACTCACAAAGGGTTGTACCAAAATACACAATTGCCTTTCGGTGTCTCCTCAGGTGGTGCCATCTTTCAGAGAACAATGGAAGTTTACTGCAGGGACTGCTCCAGGTTGTAGTCTATTTAGACGATGTACTGGTGACAGGATTCACTGAAAAAGAACATTTGGCAAACTTAGAAGAAGTCTTAAAACGTTTCTTGCAGGTTGGAGTGCATTTTTAAAAAGTGCACGTTCCAAGCGAGGGAGGTAACCTATTTGGGTCACCGGGTAGATCCACAGGGCCTCCACTTGGTTGAGAAGAAAGTGAGAGCCATAAGAGAGGCACCTGCGCCAAAGAACGCCTCAGAGCTCAAATCATTCCTAGGAAGAACAACTATTATGGGCGGTTCTTACCCAATTTTTCCATAGTGCTGGCCCCTCTGCATTCTCTACTCAAAAAGAACTAATGTTGGTCTTGGGAGGTGCCCAGAAAGAAGCTTTCATAGAGGTGAAACAATTGTTGCACTCATCCAATCTATTAGTGCATTATGACCAGGTGAAAGGGTTGGTGCTGACATGTGACACATCTCCCCACAGAGTGGGAGCAGTGCTCCCACATCAGATGGACGATGGCACGGAATGACCAATAGGTTACGTATCAAGAATGCTCACCACAGCAGAAAAGGGATATTCGCAGATAGAAAAGAAGGCCTGTCCATCATCTTTGGTATCAAGAAATTTCACCAGAACGCATATGGCCACCACGTTACAATCATTTCAGACCACAAACCATTGCTAAGATTGTTTAGTGAGGACAAGGCTATACCACCCATAGCCTCAGCAAAAATACAATGATTGGCCTTAATTCTGGCAGTATATGAATACGCTTTTGTACATAGGTCTGGCAAACAAATCACAAACGTCGATGCCCTTAGTCATTTGTCTTTAAAAGAAAAGGATGAGCATGTCTCAGTTCCACAGGAATTTGTTTTACTTTAAAATTTCTCAGATTCCTCACCGGTATGCGTTCGACAGATCAGAAACTGGACAAGGTGGGACTCAATCCTATTTCAAGTACGAGAACAAGTGCTACATGGTGGTCACAGGAGCCCATATCTGACTAAGTGAAACCTTCAACAGGAGACGTGAAATAACCAGCCAGGATGGCATCTTATTGTGGGGAGCATGAGTGATAGTTCCTCCAAATGGAAGGGAGTCACTTTTAATTGAACTACACAGTGCCCATTCAGGAATTTCCTGAAAGAAGACCATAGCACGCAACTATTTATGGTGGCCTGGGATGGATGGTGAAATAGAGAGTATCATAAGTACTGTGTGCAATGTTAGCAACTGCAAAAGTTGCCAGCAACAGCTCCATTACACCCATGTGAGTGGCCAGGTAGACCTTGGTTGCGGTTAAACATTGACTACGTTGGAATACAATGCCCATTCAAAATGGTTGGACGTATATGAGGTAAAGTCACCAATGTCAGGTGCTGCAATTGAGAAACCACGCCAGAGTTTTGCCATTCACAGACTACCGCTAGTAGTCATTGCCAATAATGGCACGGCACTTACAACTGCTGAGTTTCAACGGTTTGTCAGCCTCAACTGTATCTCTCATGTAAAAACTGCACCGTATCACCCTTCCTCAAACGGACTGGTCGAAAGGGCGGTTCAAACGTTCAAGACAGGCATGAAAAAGCTAACTGGTGATTCCTCGGCAACCAAGCTAGCACACTTTATTTTTCATTACAGGAATACCCCTCACACAACAACAGGTGTCACACCTGTGGAGCTATTGTGGAAACATTGTCTCAGGAGAAGATTGAGCTTAATAATGCTGAATTTAGAGGGGAAGATGGAAAGGAGTCAGGAAAGCTAGAAAACCAGTCACAACTGGCACAGTCGCAAGGGGAAATTTACCATGGGAGAGCCCGGAAACATGAAAAGTTTCGGGGAAGGACCAAAGTGGGTACCGGATGAACTAAGTGTGGTGACTGGACCTCTATCTTGCCATGTGGAGGTTGAAGAGCTGATAATCCATAAACATGTGGATTATTTAAGGAGGAGAGAGACAAATCATCCTGTTGAGGATACTCAACCCAGGGCTAACATGTTTGATGTTCCTGTAAGAGCTGAGGATACAGAACTGTAAGTGCCCACAGAAACACCTGATGTTCAGGCAACTCCGAGAAAGGAGATTCCTGACAAAGGATCTGAAATTGTGGAGCTGCGACATTGCAGCTCTCTGCCTCAGGGAGATTTGCAAGTGTGTACTCATGCACATGTGTGAAGTTCGCGCCCACCCAACTCGTCCACCCACACAGGCAGCGCTGCTGCTCGTGTTTCATGCTGGGCGAGCCTTAATTAGCTTTCTGGCCTCGATCGCGGGTGCTAGATGGCTTCCTGACTGCCCTTGCCCACCCCCGCCGAGCCTGCCCGGCAAGGGCAAGATTCTGCTCTATGTTAACTTGAAAAATATGTATTTGTAACTATATGTATAGCTGATTTAAAGGGGGAGGAATGTAGTAATTATGGTTTTATTTAGTTGTAATGTACCTTTGAGAATAATACTTGTTAGGCAAGATCACATGATCTGTCGTAACCAATAGGAGAGTAGTGCGGGCAACCTCAGCAGTGTAGAGTTAGAGTTGGAGTTGGAGTTGAAAGCACACTTGCAGAGTATATTGTAAATAAACTTTAAGTTTCCACCCAAGAAGTGTCTGCAGATGAACTCTATCACTAATAGTGCAACTCAGCCAGCTTGCCATTTGAAACTAGATCTGGATGGTTCAGTACCATGCTAAGGATTGTATTTATCAACTTCGTAAGCAGGGAGATTCCCATTCCACGCTTGTGGAAGGATTATCCGACAAACTCCAATCACATATTATTTTGCTGATGTTGCCATTAGTTATATCTGAACCTTGATGGAATGATGCTAAGCTATTCGTGAGCTCGGGCACAATCATCATTCACGAAATACACTGGGCATTTCACTATTTTGTATTGTTTACTCTTCAATTAGAAAATTATCGATAATTGTAGTTATATTAATGTTACCCTTTGATGAAAGGTCTAATAACGCATAATAGCCATGTGGGATGTGACATAAGCATGAAAATGAATAGCATATGGAATAAATGTACAATGTGAACATTCTCAAGAGAAATTACTTATGAGATTCAGTAATCAAAAGTGATACCTAGCTTTGTATGATATTTATATCAATAACAAATGATTATTTATCAGGAATTACCTTAACTGGAGTTTGACTACATTTTAACAACTAGGAAGGTGGGTACAAAGACTATTTATCATCTAAAGGCAATTCATGTCACTGAAATGAGGCTAATGGAATGTTGATTCTAATCATGTACAAATGTGATCATATTTATCTTTTCCAAATGTCTTCTTTATGAAGCTTTATTTGGGACTCTTTGCCAGGTTAAGTTGAACTCTTGGCCGAGTTCTGTTGGAAATATGATTCATTCCACACTCTCGACTCCAAGATGAATATGGTTGGAGGTGAACTCTATGGCTAAGTGAATCAGCTGCAGTTAAGTGGTTTGATTTTGTCACGTTAGAGTCAGAGCCAGCCCATCAAACTTGGAATTCACAAATAAAGCCTTTAATCCCAAATGCCCACTCCAATTATGATCTAAAATTACACTACATTAATACAGAAACATTGAGGTTTTCTGAGCTAGACCTGAACTATCATGCCAGACCTTTTTATCTGAGGCTGCAGTTATACTAACAGTTTCACATTAATGCAAAGACGAAAGCAGACCTCAGGAAAAAATTGAGTGCATGAAAGCAGTGAAGCCTGAGCCTTCCTCCAAGAGGCTGCTGACATGAATTTGAATTTGCAAAGTGTAGCCTTACTCCAGTCAAGAATAAGCAAAATACAGACTTAGAAATTAGATAATGGATAAAAGCAAAGAACAGCAGATGCTGGAAATCCAAAACAGGAACAGAAACACCTGGAAAAACTCAGCAGGTCTGGCAGCATCGGCGGAGAAGAGCGCAGTTGACGTTTCGAGTCCTCATGACCCTTATTGGGAAGAAGGGTCATGAGGACTCGAAACGACAACTGTGCTCTTCTCCGCCGATGTTGCCAGACCTGCTGAGTTTTTCCAATTAGATAATGGACCTTTGTGTCACCATCTGATGAAATTCGAAAATTACAACATTCAGGCTAAACGTAATGGAAACATGAATGCACTGTATGTGAAAAATATTTTTCAACATGAACTGAAAATAATTTATCTAATGGGTTGGCCAAATTCTTTGATGCTCTGAAAAACACTGATTGTGTTGGTTGTGGCCAAACAATATAAAAGAAATAATTCACATTTATATAACACCTTTCACATTCCCGTAACATTCCAAGCTTCTTCACAGTTAATGAGAAGGAGGAAAAGAAAGATTTGCATTTACATAACACTTTTCATGACCACCAGATGTCTTAAAGTGATTTGCAGCCAATGAAATGCTTTTGAAGTGCAGTCACTGCTGTAATGTAGGAAATGTGGCAACCAATATGTGCATAACAAACTCCCACAAACAGCAATGTGAAAATGGCCAGATAGTATGTCTTCCTGATGTTGGCTGCAGAATAAATGTTGGCCAGAGCACTGGGGTAACTTTCCTGCTCTTGTTCAAAATTATGCAATTGGATCTTTTAAATCCACCCGAACAGGCAAATGTGGACCTTGGTTAACGTCTCATCAAAAACAATGGCACCTCCACCAGTGCAGCTGTCCCACAATACTGCACTAGAGTGTCAGCCTTGATTTTTTTGTGCTCAAGCCCTGGAGCACTTTGAAGTGCAAATACTAATATTAGCAAATACACAGCCAATTTACACACAAGGTCTCACAAACAGCAATGAGATGAATGACCAGATGATCTGTTGATGGGGAGATTGATATTGTTCAGATGCCCGGAAGAACTCACCTGCTCTCCTTCAGTTGGCACCATAGGATCTTTTACATCCACCAGTTCGGGCAAACTCTCGATTTAGTATCTCATCTGAAAGATGCTACTGCTAATGTTATGGCACTTCCTTGGTGCTGCACTAAAGTGTTAGCTTTAACTATGTACTCAAGTCCACAGTGTGGGACTTGAATCCAAAGGCCTTTAGATTTGAAAATGCTACTCACCATGACCCGCTATTTTTTAACGCATGAAGGGAACTTGGGTCAGATGGTCCTGGCATCTCCTGTGCCTTATTAACCATCTTCCATTTTACCCAGAGAGCAATAGAGGTGCAAACCATAGAAACCCGCAGCTGCTGTGCCATTGCCTCTCACTCTGACACACGCAAATGAGGCCAGAGCTGGGGAAGTGTTGCACAAATGGGGAAAGGCTCAAAAAGCACAAGGAAAGTCAGGGTCAGTGGGTTATAAAAGTGAAATGTGCAAACTTAACTCAACTTTCAAGGTTCCGAAAATTCCCTGCGCCAATCATGTGCCAGTAAGGTGCTGAAAAAGGTGAGGAAATTCAGCCCTGATTTAATCTAACATCAAGCTATGAATATTTGAGTTTATGAGAGAAAACAAGGAGGATGAATGTTATTTGAAAAAGAAATTGAGCCATCGAGGTAGTTCTGTTTCTGCTTTTATTGTTTTAAAATCCTCTGATTGTAACTTTGCCTTTGTTTTCCTCAGCCAACGAATAAACATGACACCAAATGTGATGGCTGAAGTGTAACAAAGAGATGTGACGGGTGTGGAATACACACAATGGCTGGATTCAAATTTTCCCCGCTGGTGGGTTTGAAGGCGGGGTTCACGTTAAATCTAGCGGGTACTGTGCCTTTCACCTAACCACCCATGCCTGCTTCTATCCAAATCTTTCCACCGGCGGGGTGTCCCAGCGATTGGCCAATTGAGGCCTTTTAAGTGGGCAATTAATGCCTATTTAAATCCACTATACACAGCAAGGTGGCTTCAAAATGTACCAGGTTGATAGTAGATAACTGAGCGCCAAAAAAAATCCATAAAATTACTCCTCTCCCATAACAATGGTGGAGTAGATTTCATGCGCTGATCGGTCATACCCCTGACCGCACCGTGCCTGAATGAATAGTTAGAATAAAATAGACAGGTGTCCAAGCCAACATTGACAAGCTAGCGTGCCACGAGTTAGGGTGTAAAGAGGGGAGAGAGGAAATGTGGCATTTGCCAACTGTTGAGCCTCAGTGCCAACAGCTCCCACTGAAGAACCTGTGGGGAATGGAGAATGGACTTATTTTTAAGAAGGCGCTACACCTTTACAGATTTAGTGGGTCTCACATCCACCATATGGCACTGCTGCTTGCAATTCACCAGTACGTTGAAGCACCAGAGGTGGAACAAGTTGGGATTTAATGAGATTGCATTAGCTTTGCCAATCTTGCCTCTTTCCGTGATATTAGATGTAAAGTGTGTGCACACAGAAACAATCCTGTTTCCATCTTCTCTCCCAGGAAACCTTGGTGCAGATGCTATGAGGCAGTAGCCTGGTGTTAATGGGTCCGAACCCAATTTTCAATCTCACCTGCTCTCGTTGCAACATAGTGAAGGAAATTTGGCACCACGGGGGCAGGATGTTCCATTCATCGGGCAGGGGTGGCGGACGAGCCCGGCAACAGCTGTGAAATGGGCTGCCGCTCACGATTGGGCTCCGACTGCGATTTCACGCTGTCTGGCCAATTAACGGCCAACCAGCCAGCGTGAAACGTGCACTAAGAGCCTCAGCGCTGCTGAGGTGGGGGTGGGAGAAGTGCGAGCGCTGAAGTGTGCGCATGCACGAGGGAGCTCGCACTGAAAGCTCCCTGAAGGCACAAAGCTGCCTCAGGGAGCTGAAGAATTTTAAATACAAAAATAAACATTTTACAAATGACATAAACGTATCCCTACATGTGACTGAGTCACATAAAGACAGACATGTAAAAATTGACATTAAAGAAATGTTATTGCTTTTTCGGTAACCATTGGAAACCTCATCTCACCCGTGGATAAGGTTTTGTAAAAAATGCAAAGGCCACTTGGCCTATTCGCCCACTCGCCAGCCAAACGGTTGGGCAGGTAGTGAAAAATACAAATTAACTAATTGCTTAAGGGACTTAATAGGCCTCTTAATTGTAGGCGGGTGCGCTGCTGCTTCTCGCGTGCGCCTGCTGACCGAAAGATTGCAAAAGTGCGCCATGACATCGGGACACTCACCCAACGTCATTGTGTACTATTTCACTCCCATTCAGGATGGGTGCGCGCCCACCTGCGAGGTGAAAAATTCTGCCCATAGCGTTTATCAGTAATGAGAAAAGTGTGGATGGATTTTGAAGTTAGAAACACTTTGGGAGGAGAAACGGTACTTAATTCTGTAGTTTGCTCTGTATTTATAACAAAAGCAACTTGCACTTAAATGTTATCTTTAACATAGCAAAGTGGTCTAAGGTTCTTCACAGGAGCATCATTTGACACTGAGCCACTTGAGGAGAAACTAGAACATGTAAGGGGCAGGTTTGAGGAGCATCTTAAAGGAGATGAAGAGGAAAGATGAAGAGGTTTACGGAGGAAATAGCTTAACATTAGCTGAAGCCATGGCTGCCAATGGTGGAGTGATTATAAAATTGGGGACGTGCAAGAAGATAAAACTGAGAGGAATGCAGAGATCCCAGATGATCATAGAGCTGGAGACAGTTACAGATATAGGGAAGGGTGAAGCTCTGGCAGGGGGGGGGGGGTGGCGGGGGGGGTGTTCTGTAAACAAGGAAGAGAATTTCAAGAATGAGATGTTGCCAGACTGGGAACCAATGTAGGTCAGTGAGCATAGGGATGATGGCTGAACGGGACTTAGCAGGAGTCGATTATAAGCAGCGGAGATTTGGATGATTAGCTTATGGAAGGTACAGCAGACAGTGAACTATTTGAACAAAAATCTTCCACACGAATTAACAACTGCATTCTGGCCATCCCCTGTGTAGTGTTCAATTATTCTGTGTTTTATTATGTGTGCCTGGTACCTGTTCTCTGCCTGTGGTTAGTTAAACCTGCGTGTGGTGACTGAGAAAGAGAAAAGAACTTTAGAAAAGCAGCTGGAAGCATGACATTTTAAAGCATTGAATAAAATTCCTATTCAGACATATCACCTGGAGTGTATCATCTTTACATATCTCCGAGACATAAAACACAACACCCAGTGATGTCAGACCCCAGGAACCTCCTTGGTGCTGCCAGACCCAGAGAACCCTGATTTCCATTAGCACATAGATCCTTCATCAACTACCCTTCAGCTCCAAACTACTGACAAGCTCCAGGAATCTTCCATTGTAGGAAAGTTCATTTTCTGATCATTTCACTAAACTCCAGGATCCCCCTGGCCAGTGCTACAAAACCACAAGACCTCTCTTTCTCCTCACCATGGCCGAATATTAGAAATCCTAGGAGCACAAAGCAGTTCACTCAAATCCTAAGACCTCCCAATTAGAGTCATTAAACTCCAGAATTCACCTGCTCTGTCAAACCTCATGTTGTCCCTTTATGGGGCTCTAAAATCCCATAACTCGTCTCCATGTGACTGACTCTCAGCTGCATCTGGTGAACTCTAGGAAACCCTCACCAAACCCAGTGACACCAAACTCCAGGATTCCTAGTCCAGTTCAGTCAACTTAAAGCAATGTCCCCTATAATATTGTGTATTTCTTGAAGTAACATCCCTCTACTGTTATAAAATCCTATGAGTTACAATGATAAATGCCACATGAGGTCTACTAATATACTGCAAACAATATTGTCAAATTTAACAAGACTGCACTCCCTGAATAGAGCCTTGCTAAATGGGCATATTGATGTCAGCTATTTAGGAACATCGGATTAAAGGTCCCCCGCCAGTGGTTTTGAAGTGTAAGGCATGCAAAATCAAACGGGTGGCCTGGCTGCTACCAACATGCCTACCTCTACCTCCACCACAATTAAAGAGGGAAGGGGAGAGTCATTGGATGGCCTGGCTTACCCTTCGGTCTTTTCAGGCCCTTAAGTGGCCAATTAATGGACTGCAGATCCCTGTTGAATCCGGCCCATAGGATCAAAAGTAGGGCATTCAGCCCCTGGAGAGTACTTCTCTAGGGACCAAACTCAAAATGTGAGTCGCTGCTGCTTGGGATTAGCAATCTATGCAATTGCGTCTCCCACCCCTGCAATTTACCTTGCTGGTTGTCACACAGGCCCAATCACGAGCTCTTGTTTTGGCAAGCAGCAGCAGGATGCCTATTTGACGCCTCGTAGTCAATTGCATGACAAAGCAGCTGCATGCTTCTACCGGTATAATGTTTAAGCTGTAAAATTTTAAGTCAGGGATTCAGAATTTAGACAGATTTTGAAAATGCTCTGCACAAATTAACAATGTGTTATTAACAGGTAGGAAATATCTTACACTTACTATGAGAACCAAATATGGCATGGGATTTTATGTGTCTTTTGAATTTATTTCATTACAGTCAGTTGGCAAGCCTAAACATCTTATCAATGAGGATGCTATGTGTGGAACCAATGGCAAATGATTGAAATAGTGGTAGTTGAATCTACATGTAGAGGAGCTCTGGAAAGAGCAAGAGTTCACCACACTGATCAAATAAATAGAAGACCAAGAATCGCCTGCTGTCGATATCTCTAGAGTCTTACTCGGCACTTCTGATTATGACAATTTGAGATAGTCTAGTCAGGTATGAGTGGAGCCATTGGGCAGCTACATTGTTAAAATGATAACCCCTGAGACAGAGTGCTGCTTAATTTACAGAACCTAAGATATTTTCCTTTACCCTTAAAGTGCCTTCTAGCACCTAGCATCCCTTGCATTGATAAAGACACAGAAACAATAACTTCTGCTTTGGCTTAGTTCAAACACAACTCCTCGGAGGTGTGGGGTAATGGCTGAAATTAGTGTATTGCAACAACAGTGTATTGTTGACATCACTAATTTATTTTTTTTAATTCAATTGTGTCCTAAAACAAACTTTCAAAAATAAACACACGTATAAATATGAGATTATCATGCTGTGAGAAAATGGTTGTCGAGAGTGAGTCATGCTTACTAAGACATCACATTAAAAATGTGTTACAATGCTATACAATGACTAATTAAGAAGCTAATGCCCTGAGATAATAAAACAAATGGCAATAACTTTACCCTCTTTGGTACAAAATCAAAACTTGCAATAAAATTGAGATGCAGTACAAGGACCTAACATTCAGAGGTCTTCAAGTTCTAATTTGTGTGAGAAACAATCATGAAAGCACTAAAAGGGAAATCTATACTAGGTTTACACTGAACTGAGGGCTTATGATAAACTGCCATAGATTTGTAACAAAAAAAACCTTGCATAGACACTATGGGGCATTAGTTAGTTGGCAATTATAAACTACCGGTCATTACTCCTATTTGGTAATCAGCAGAGTAAGTTATTTATTTTCCTGTCCTGTGACACCTACTATACTATCTCTTTAATTCTGAAAGCTTCCCTTCAAGCCACTTCAAGGACAGCATCCCTGTCTAAGCTCCTACAATGACATATGGGATATATTCTGTCATCTGATGGATAACACATGGGCCTCAGCACTTAATCCCCCTCATACTAATGGCTGCATTATCATCCAGATTTATGAGAATGTCAAAATCAAGACCCCATTTCCATTCATGTTTTCATACTTCAACTGCAGAGAAGATGCAGCCATCTCATTAATTCTAATTATCACGGTTCATCTTCACAGCAGTTTTACACCCAGGAACCTTTCAGTGCAAATTAACAGTCCAAAAATGTATTAATTAATGTTTGCAGCATTTAATTTCTGGTGAGTGTTGTTTCGAAGCAGCTGCCATTCCAGGCCACTGCCACTGAATTCTTGCCAAACAAGTGCAGATGTAATTTTGTTATCTCTTGCTTAGTCATTTACACAAATTAATTTTAACAATTAGCCTTCTACCGGTCCGCCATGAATCATGCCAGACTGAAAGGATTGTAAGTACTTGCTGACAGACCTGAATCAGTTAAAACAAATGTGCAAACTTTTCTACAATGCAGTGCACACTTGCAGCTCCATAACCTGTTATCGATGTAGTGAAGTCCTGTGTTAAAAGTTCAACAGACTATCCATTTTCCAGGAAATTGTGTTTCTTCAAACTCTGGATTGATACCACTGCATGTTGCTTTATATTGTAGAATTAAAATACTTCTGAAATAAACTATAGGAACATTAAAAAGCTGTGGAGTTTTGTAAAAATTATGCTCCAGGACTTAAATAATGTGAGCAGTTTCCTTTAAAATATTGCAGTGTCGTTTGAAAATGTTACAGGTTTTAAATTAGATGTAGTCCAAAACCAAGCGTATGGAGTTTATAGACTCCTTCATCTCAAAGGAAGAAAATTAACTGTGGGCAACCTCATTAAAATATTTTTGCCTCCTTTTTTCTCTTCCCCTTTTCCATGTTCCTGTCCAAGTTTTCCCTCTCCTAGTCCCAATTCCATATTCATATGTCCTCTCCAGCAGCCCCTTCCCATCTCTCAACAGGTTCCAATCTTCTAGGAAGTCCCCTTCCTGCTCCCTCAATGCCCTCCTCATCCTATTCCTGATTACTCTTCTTACCCCATTACTCACTATCATCATAAAATGACACACTATATAGGGCATGTCTGTAAAGCCATTGGCATCATCCCTTTCCAAAAAAATCTTACCCTGGATCTCTCTGTCCTCTGCCATGTCAAAACTCCTGTTCTTCTCCAAAGTTCTTGAATGCATCACCCACCAGCTTCTTGCTCACCCGTCAGTGATGTTTTTTTTAATCCTTACAATGCAATTTCAGTTTTTCCTGTGATACTGAGGTGACTCTGATCAGAGCCACCAGTGGCTTGTATTATCCCTACTTGACCTCTCTGTAACATTTAACATTCTTGACTACTGTATACTTCTTCACCACATCTCTAGTTCAATTCCAAAAGGCCATCTTTGCATGGTTCCATGACAGTAATGGCCTCTTCCAGCTTCAGCATGTCCACCTCTGGTTTATCTGGTCTAAGCTTGGTGCCTTCCCTTTGCTTATTTACCTATTGCCACTAAAAAAGGGGCTAAATTTCCTACAAATAGTTTGTTCCTGGGTGCTACTGACAGGGAATAGAGTGAGGCATATGATACACCAGATCATGTTCTCTTACATTACCTGAGGATTTCAGGATTTCTTTAAAGTGCTGCTTCAATTAAAGTGATCCGTCTGCTTCAATTTCCTCTTCCCTCAACACCTGAAGAAACTGGCTGTGGACCTACTGCTTGGGACCCCTCAGCTTAGAGTGTCTGAGGGAAATGAGTGACAAGGTTAAATAACTATAGCTTGAAAATAGAATAATTCTCTCCCACTCTGTTCCCTCTTCCAGTTCACCTGAGGGCTGACCTCCTGGTAATTCAACTACAAGATGCCTCACAGCTTACTGAGAATCCTCTGCTTTACAAGACCTCCACTCCAGCCAAAACATTAATTCATCTAAGAAACTACAGGCCTGCTATGAATGGGACTGGAATAATTACTACTTGCACTCAAATTGTTCTTTTTCTCATTTGTATCTAATCTTTGTAAGTATGGCGGTGTGTGTGTGAGAAGTCGCGTTTAAACCTCTAGACATGTGTGTGATAATAGTTAATCTTTAATTTTAAATTCACACTAGCTTTCTGCTGGAAATTATTTAAATTGGGACAAACCATTCTGAGGGTAAAAAACACATTAACTTCACACATAAAAACAATGATCAAGGACAATTAAAAAAAAAACATATAAATTCTGTCCATGACATTTATCTCTCCTAATTCTTTTGCTACAACTCAGCATTAGTCTTTTCCTATGAGGGACTCAAAATGATATGGATAAGAAAAAGGCAAGTTGTTGCATGATAAGAAGTAAGGTGGGATGTTTCAAGTTTGAAGCACTGAGAGACTGGGATACATCATAGGTCAGCAAGGACATGAGTGGTGGGTGAGCAGAGCCTCTGGGAGTCCGGAGGTGTCAAAGGGATGGATGAACAGCTCAGGGTCAAATAGGATACTGAGATTCTAAATGGCCTCGTTCAACTTGAGACAGTGGCCAGGGAGAGGGATGGAATCGATTGCGAGGGATTAGAGTTTGTCAAAGGGGCTGAAGAATTGTTTGGATGTTGCCAATGTTTCATTTGCGAAAATTGTGGTTCATCCAGATGTGGATGACGAACAAGCGGTCTGATAACACAAAAACAATAGAGCAGTTGGGGGAAATGGTTGTAAGTTTGAGTCGGGTATCATCAGTTTATATGTAGAACATACAAACATTTGAATTAGGAGTGGGAGTCAGCCATTTAGCCCCTCAAGCCTGTTCCATCATTCAATAAGATTGTGGCTGATCTGATTGTGGCCTCAACTCCACATTCCTGCCTACTCCCAATATCCTTTGACTGCTTTATTAGTCAAGGATTTATCCACCTTGAATAAAAATATTCAATGACCCTGTCTCTACTGCTCTCTGGGGAAGAGAATTGCAAATAGTCACGACCCTCTGGGAGAGAAAAAAAATCCTCATCTCTGTCTTATGTGGGAGACCCCATAGTTTTAAACTGTGTCCCTTGATCTAGTCTCCCCCACAAGGGGAAACATCGTTCAGCTTCCACCTTGTTAAGGCCCTTCAGGATCTTATATGCTTTAATAAGATCACCTCTCATTCTTCTAAACTCCAATGGATACAGGCCCAGCCTATCCAACCTATTCTCATAAGATAACCCACCACTGCCCCCCGCCCCCCAACCCACCCAGGTATCACTCAAGTGAACCTTATATGAACTGCTTCTAAGGCATTTATACCCTTTCTTAAATAAGGAGACCAAAGCTGTATACATTATTCCAAATATGGTCTGACCAATGCCCTGAACCTGACATCATAGCCTGAATTTTAATTTACCTGGCCAGCCAGAATCAGGGAACTCAGAAGTCAGGATTCTACCAACTGCACTACCCCGACCTTCGCTCACCCGACTAACGCCGCATACCATGGACTTTAAACTCATGGGGCTGGAGCGAGTGATCACAAGGGTGCTGCCATTTCAAGGGTGCTAATGATTCAGGGTCCCTAAGGTAGGAGGAGAGTGGAGGCCTGAGAGGGTGTTTGGAGACCCGGTGGATTGGGTGCCCTGGGTTGGGGGAATGGTGGGGGTAGTTTGGTGCATCAGTCTCCTGGGAAGGTAGTTAGAGGCCTAGGAGGGATGAGATTCGGTGGTTGGGATGGGGGGGGCCAAGGATAGTGGTGATTGGAGGTATGGGTAACGAGGTAGAATGGGGTCCAGGAGAGGTCAGAAGCCTGGGAGGTGGAGGGGGAGGGGCTAGGGTGAGAAATCATGGGTCACGGTGGTTCTCCGGTTCCCGGGCCCTCGGGTGTGTCAGTGCAGCAGAAATTTTAAGAGGCCAGAGAGAAAGACTGAATGGTTCACAATTGTATCTGTTTCATGATCAGCAAATCTGAAGACTCTGCTGCTGATTGCTGCTTCACACAGCAATTTATTTTCAATATCTACTCTGCAACATAACTTTATCACAATATTTCAATACTCCAAAAGCTCATAAAAAGCACCAAGATAGATTGGGATAATAGGTAAGTAGACAAAAGGAGAAGATTGAAGTCTGCGGAAAAGACTCTTGAGAATCATGTGCAAGATAAAACAGGTTACTGATTCACTATGAGTGGATTATGCACTCCTGTCCTGGCAATCTCACCCCACAAAGCCCGCTCACAGTAAACATTCATTAGAAACAAAATAAACAGAACTCCAGCTTTCATTCCTCCCTCTGTTCGCAAGATAATGGATGACAAAGGCCACCTACCCCAGCTCATCTCATCCGTTCCAGAATGATACATACATATTAGGAGCAGAAGAAGGCCATTCAGCCCCTTGAGCCTGCTCTGCCATTTGATAACATTGCCCACATTATACCAGTGACTATAACTCAGAAGTATTTAATTGGTTGTAAAGCGATTTGGCACATCATGAAAACTGCTGTATAAATGTAAGTTTTGTCTTTCTTTCATTACACTTGCATGAGTAGGCAGAGTGACTGTAGCAATGGTGAAATTGGAGGCCCAGTGCTGATTCTCGAAGGATAATTAGTCACAGAGCAATCAACTGATGTTAGGAAAGTGGCTACAAATAAATCACTGCATTTACAAAACAATTCAAATCTGTAGCCAATCAATACTCCCTCCAACCTCTCCCACAAAAACCCCTCTAAACAGCCAACCTCCTCCAACACCCCCACTCCAACCCACCCCAACTGCCCTCAAACCCCTCCAACTTACCCCAGCTTCCCTCCAACCTATGCCCCAAACCCCCAACCTTCCCCCAACTCCCCCTTCAACCAGCCCCCATCCGCCTTCCAACCTTCTTCTAACCCCCCTTCCAATCTCCCCCAAACCTTCCCCCCAACATTCACCTCAACCTCCTCAGTCTTTCCCCAAAGTTCCCAATTCCCTCTCCAACCTTCCCCCCAAACCCATCTCCAACATTCCCCCAACCCTTCTCCAACATTCTCCCCAACTCCCTCCCCAACCTCCCCCAAAACTCCCCACCAACCTTCCCCAAACCACACCCCTCCCCAAATCCTCCACACAGCATCCATTTGGTTGCAATTTTTTTTTATTATTCATGCACGGCGTGTGGGCTTTAGTGGCTGGGCCAGCATTTATTGCCTATCCCTGGTTGCCCTTGAGATGGTGATGGTGAGCTGTCTTCTTGAACCACTGGTGGACACACTTTGGAGAGTCAGGAGGTGAGTTACTCATCACAGGATCCCTAGCCACTGACCTGCTCTTGTAGCCATGGTATTTATATGGCTAATCCAGTTCAGTTTCTGGTCAATGGTAACCCCCGGGATGTTGATAGTGGAGGATTTGGTGATGGTAATGCCATTGAACATCAAGGGGCGATGGTTAGATTCTCTCTTGTTGGAGATATTCATTGCCCGGCACTTGTGTGGCATGAATGTTATTTACCACTTGTCAACCTAAGCTTTGATATTGTCTCGGTCTTGCTTCATTTGTACATGGACTGCTTACAGGGATTTGACTGACCATTTTTCAAGCCCAAACACTCTCAGTTGCTGCTGCTATTTCACACCTTTGGGTAGGTTCCTGGTGTCTGGGCGGGCTTTTCAAAGAAAAAATCGGAATTGCAAAGCTGCCCGAAGTTTGGTAGCCCCAGTGAGTGAAGTTGACCTGACACTGACAGGCCGGCTTAAAAATTGTCAGAGCTCTCAGCCTGACAAATTCATTTGTTTAAGCTGGTCTTTCAGGTCTGCAGCCCTGGTTATTCAGCATGGACAATGAGAAACTGTTTGAATTACCAATCCCAGGCCGCCCCTCCCCCCCACCCCACCCCCAGACCCTGGCTCCCAAATGTTTGATACCACCTGCAGCCCCCTCTCCTGGGCTCTGGGTTGGATCGGGTGGTGGGGGGGGGGTGGTGGTGGGGGTGCATGGTGGATCAGAGGCCCGTGGTGGGGAAGGGTTAGAGGCCTGTGAAAGGGATCAGAGGCCTCGTGTGAGCCTAAGGGAGAAGTCGGAGGCCTGGGAGAGGTGGGTAGAGGTTGGAAGATTTGGCAGTGGAAATTTGGGGGAATGATGTACCTGATCGCAGGGGAGGAGGGGCAGGGGGATAGTGGTGGGGTTACTAAATCAGGCAGCATGGATCCAGAAGCTAGGTGTAAAGGAACTCACCCCTTGGATCTGACAACTAATGCCTATGTAGCTGTCAGGTTTCCTGAGTCTTGGGAAACATGTTTGTCCACAGTTAATTTCCAAAAATAGAATAACAATGAGGCTCACAGTCTCACAATGCCCCAGAACTTCCATTCCTCAGGAGCTTCATACCCCGGAGGTACCCCAGAAGATGCACTGGGGGACTACCCGGAAGTCCTCAGGCAAAGACTGCACAGGAATTTCCCAGGAAGTTGAAACTTCTGTTGGAAATTATCCTGCACCGGGAACCATCTGATACTCCGATTTAAATTGGAGACTTCAGGACTCTCTTAGCAAAATAGTTACCCAGGAAAAGATTAAAATCAATCCTCGCTCCTGGGTAACCATGGTACTGACCTACCCCCCCCCCCCCACCCCCACGCCGGACCCTCCATTGGACCCCCAACTACTCCCTGACCACCCGACTACCCCCATACCCCAACTGCCCCCCCAACCCTCAACTCTCCCTGACAGCCCAACTCCACCCTGACCCCTCTTCACTCCCACCCCTGACCCCCCTCAACATACCCTTCCGACTACCCCATCCCCGACTATAACTTCGGCTACCCCCGACCCCTTGACTACCATCCACCACCCTATCCCCACTATCTGACTACCTTACAAATATCCCTCCCCAACTAGCACTCGCACTCCCCAACACCGACGCACCCCCCACAGCCGACCTCCCCTGATCAACCAAACCCCGCCGAACCCTACCTGATCATATGACCCCCAACCCCCACCAAAATCCCCAGCCCATCTCACACTCTTACCTTACACTCTTACCTTCTCCCTTGTCAAAATGGCTGGACCTTTAAACTTACCAGCTATATCGCAGTTAGTGCCATAAAAACAGGGAGTGGCTTCACTTCCCCCGACGCTGTTGCCCTTGCCCTGCATAGAAGGGACTCTGGAGCTGTTGCACTGCATATTTCTCACCAGGCCCAGGTCAGAAGTCTGGGCAGGAAATGTGCAACTCTGTGCCGTTCAAGTAAGTAAGATTGCCACGCCACAGGGTTTCTGGGCCAATGAATCCAGTTCCAGCCATTGTTCTTGGAGCAGATTGGTTGGCCAGCCATCATCTCGCCTCCAAGAAGTCAGAAGTGGGCAAGTTGGAGCCTGGTTTGCATTGGGATTCTGATTTTCAAGGCTCTAACCCCCAATTCAACCCAAACCCACCCACATTTTAATTGTTTAAGTTCTCCCCCATGTCTTTGGATGTGTCACTGAAAACCACACCTTCCAAACCCACAACTTCTATCATCTAGAAGGACAAGGGCAGCAGACACATGGGAACCCACCACCTGCAAGTTCCTCTCCAAGCCGCACACCATCCTGACTTTGAACTATGTCACCGTTCCTTCACTGTCACTAGGCTAAAATCCTGGGCCAGGATTTTATGGTCCCTCCCATCTGGTGGAATGTTACGGCCCCGCCTCACTGAATGGAGATTTAATTGGCTCATTGCATCTGCCAGGGGAAAACACGCCACAGTGGGGCTGTAAAATCCTGGCCCTGGAACTCCTTTCCTAACAGCATTGTGCGTGTATCTACACCAAATGAACTCTAGCAGTTCAAGAAATTGGCTTACTGCCACCTGTCTGAGGGTAATTAGGGATGGGCACCAAAACTGACCTTCCCAGCAATGCTTAAATACCAAGAAAGAATAACAACATAGGAGGGGCCAAGTGCATTCAGTCCCTATCATAATAACTCTCCCCAAACTCATCCATCATGTTGGAGGAGTGTCATAAAGAACAGAAATGCAAATTGTCCTTTAAAGGAAGTGACCAGCTGATTTGATAATGCCTTGTGCTTGTAACTAATTAATAACACAAATCTGATACTTCATTATACACTAAATAAGAAACCGTTGGTAATGTGGGATGATACTGGCAAATAGCCATTATCCTTTTCAGCTAGAGTGCTGATTATCAGGTCCCTTCCTTCAGAGAATTCAAATCTTCCTCACCGAACTCTGGACCACCATTGGTTAAAATAATACTTTTTCACTCTTTTTCTGAAGTTTCACTAGTACTCACTAACTGCAGAAGTGTTTCTAACAATGCCACTTCATTTCTATCACCATGGTTACAGTGTCTCTCCCCCTTCATCCATGACCTGATTGACATGAATATATCAACAGTTTGTGCTCCTCAATGCTACAAGGTTATAAACAGAATTTTAAGTATCTGGACCTCTCTATAACACAGATTAGGACATGCGGTACACAAGGAGAAGCTGACTTCAAAAATCAAATTATCTCTCTGATGAGATAAACTAGCCTCATTAAGTATAGTTGAACTGAATCTACAATCCCCTTCAATAGCACTCTGCAAACTCTTCCTGTCATTTCATCCATAACCTTCTTACCAAACTGAAAATCTAACTATTCCAAATCCAATAATAGATACCTTAAAAACAATGTACTTGACTGAACAACATTTATTGCCTTTTATCTAAAATCACTTGTAATACAAATGCTTAGTATATTTGTGCTTTAACGCTGATATTGCTTCCAAACCTGCAACTTCTACTACCTAAAAAGACAAGGGCTGCAGACACATGGAAACACCACCACCTGCAAGTTCCCCATCAAACCACACACCATCCTAGCTTGGAACCATATTGCCATTCCTTCACTGTCGCTGAGTCAAAATCCTGGAACTCTTTTCCTAGCAGCGCTGTACATAACCAAATGAACTGCAGCAGTTCAAGAAGGTGGCTCACCATCCCCTTCTCGAGGGCAGTTAGGGATGGGATTTCACCCTATATAGATGGTTTCTTTCTGGTTCTCCTTTGATTTTTTTTGTATTCACTTCAGCCAAGTCTCCTGCTTCTATTAATTCTGCTTTCATTCTCCAGTCTCAGACCTAGACTTCTTCTTTGCTTCTACCATATTAGATTAATTCCTCCCAACTCCTCTATTTACCCTTTCCACAAGGACATTGAAAAAAATAACATATTATAAAGTGTCTTTCATGATCTGAGGACATCTGAAAGCAATTCACAAGTAATGAAATTACTTTCAAAGTATAGTTACTTGCCAAATTGGGAAACGTGGCCATTATGTATCCATTTTTACTTTTGTATTTCCTCTTTTTTTTCCCTTTCTGAATTTCTTCCCTATTCTTCTGAAAACACATGGGCATCTGACATATTTTATTACCTAGTCCAATAACCAATATTTGTGAACCTGGAAAATCAGTGGCAGCCAATTGCCTGAGGGTTAAAATGAAGATTAGCCCTGTTCTCATTCAACATCCACAAACACTCATTTTCCAAGAAGAATCATTTGATAACAATCAGAACCTAAGAGTTTTCCCCTCCTCGACTAATTATAGTGCTCTTGTACCACCATTCTTGACATAACTAATTCCACACTGACTGGAACACCATCTGTATTTTTGAGAAAGACAAGATAGATTTGAAAATTCAGAATGATGTATAGAAGCTACTACAATTACTCAAACTGCAAATGATGTAGGATGGGACAAATCCTCTTTCCACAGGCAGTAATGATGGATTGTTGAGCAAATCAGGTGAAGACATTTCTGCAAAGAAGAAAAGAAAAGAAAAGATCCAAATAAAATTTCACATAAGAGGAACTTAGGCATAAGTGCTGAAGCGCAAAACAGAGAAAATACTGGACACTAATCAGGCACAAAACACCATCATGTCATAAAAAAGCATTTCAATAATCATCAGTCAACTGTAGCATGATTATTTTATTACTGTTTAATGTTTGTGCCATAGCTGTTTTTATATAGGCACACACAAAAAAAAAATAGCTGATATGCGCAAGCAGTTTTAAGAACTGTGGTCTTATAGCGCAATGATTGCACAATACTTCAATAGACATTATTATTTATGATGTTTTTATGGGCATTTCTGAGCAATAAGCTCACCAGTGAGGACAGGAATTACAACGTTCCATGTTTCCAACTGTGCTACCATCACAGATCAACAAACACTGGTCCTAAGAGACAGTGAGAGAAAGCACCAGATTCACTCAAAATGGCAGGAACAATGTAAATTATATTACAGTAATATCGCAGGGCTGGTTTTCACTGCACATAAGGGATATTATCATTTTGAAATATTATAAACCCAAGAAGTTCCATTCTTCATTTACACTTGCAACTACTTTAGAACACACACAAACTGGTAAAGCTCATTTTGTCCTATAAATATGTATAACATAAACATATATATATATATATTTATATATTTATATTTACATATACATAATATATATGTTGCAAGTGAAAGTTATTTTCAAAACAGCTCACAGGGGACAGATGCACCAGAATTGCAAACAAATGCCTTTGAAGGTTTGGAAGTAACATTTATGCTTTCTTTTTGTCAATGGTTTGGGAAAATAATACCTTTTTGGGATTGTAAATAGATCACAGCTGTCAGCGTGTCATGTCCTACATATATACTGGAAATGCAAGCCACAAATGCATTTGTCATGTTATAACAGTTCCTAAGAGCTGAGCTCTCAGTTTCTTAACTTTCCATTATTTCTGTGTGGGCTGAACACTGTGAAGTCAGAAGAATTGTAGGCAGTAACTGAAAATGACTTTATAGATTTTAAGAAATCAAAATTAAAGTAGAGGTATTTGAATACCACCAGCATGAGGACATCAGTGGCCTTTTAAACATATTGTTTTGTCATTAAAAAAGGCTCGCATTTATATAGCACCTTTTACAGCCTCAGGACATCTCAAAGCATTTTATAGTCAATGAATACTTTTAAGGATTAAGTTACTGTTTTAGCATAGAGAAAAGCAGTAGCCAATTCATGCACAGTAAAGTTCCACAAATGGTGTTACACAGGCGAGGTTCCCCAAAGTTGTTGATCAAGGTGAGACCCCTCAACTTGACACAGTCTGGCGGGGACAACCCCAAATTGTTATGCCCTGGGTGAGGAGGGATGAACTAAATCCCTGTCTTTATTTTGCAGCCTCCAACCCCCACTGGACCTCTGTTGGTTGCAACAAGATTTAATCTAAAAACGAATCCTTTTGCGGATACTTTTTTCACAGACCAGACCCAATCGTTCTGGTTTTGAAGGAACCAATTTGATAAGACCTTCTTGAGTTAAAGTTAAGAGTAAGTTTATTAACTACTAAAGGCAAGAAAGGACAAAACACATGCATATGCGGTCATCGAGGCTAAAAGTAAGAATTTAGCAAGTAAATGAACATATATATGCATATTAAAAAAAGGTGTACAGAACAGTCCGTGACTTGTAGGGAGTAAGTGACTGAGCGTTGCAGCTGTTGGGATTAACGATTCCCGTAGAATTGACTCTGGGAATTTTGCAGGATCTCAGAAGCCCAGATGTAAGTTAGAGCCAAGATAAAATGATTGGGTGCCTAGACCATTATTTCCATGCTTTGGCCAAGCATGAGCATTGGAATGTTTACAAACTGATAGGTGTCAGAGTTTAGGAAGCCAGAGAATTTGAGACAAAAGCAAAAAATGCTGGAAAAACTCATCCAGCATGACACCACCATCAAACACATCTTCTCTTCACCCCTGCTGTCAGCATTTCATAGGGACTGTTCCCTCCAGGACACCCTGATCCACTGCTCCATCACCCCCAACACCTCAGCCTCCTCCCATGGCGCCTTTCCATGCAATCGCAGAAGTTGCAACACCTGCCTCTTTAGTTCCCCCCTCCTCACCATCCAGAGGCCCAAACATTCCTTTCAAGTGAAGCAGCACTTCACTTGCACTTCCCTCAATTTGGTCTACTGCATTCACTTCTCCCAATGCGGGTTCCTCTACATTGGAGGGACCAAACGCAGACTGGGTGACTGCAAGCATGACCCAGACCTTCCTGTTGCTTGCCATTTCAATACACAATCCTGCTCTCATGCCTACATGTCTGTCCTTGGCCTGCTGCAATGTTCTAGTGAAGCTCAACACAAACTAGAGGAACAGCACCTCATCTTCCAATTAGGCACTTTACAGCCTTCCGGACTTAACATTGAGTTCAACAACTTCAGACTATGAACTCTCTCCTCCATCCCCACCCCTTTTTGATCCCCTTTTTTCCATATTCATTTGTATTTTTAGATCTTTATTTTTTTCCACTTATTTTAATTATTATTATTTTTAAAAATTTATTTCCATTTTTATTCATTGTTTTAACCCCAGCTTTTGGCCTATTTTCGATCTTTTTTCCCACCACCCTCCCCTCCCCCCACCCCACCCCCACTGGGGCCATCTGTCACTTTCCAGAGTGCTTACCCTGCTCTGGCCATTATCATATTCTGCTTTCTACTCTTACTGTCACCATTAGCACCTCCTTTAGCCAGTACCACCACCATTAACAACCCTTTGACCTTTTGTTTATGACATCTTTAACAATCTTTTCCTTGCCTCCACCTATCGCTGGCCTTCTATCCAGCTTCACCTGCTCCGCCCCTCTTAAACAGTATAAATTTCACCGCATTTTGCCACCTTTAGCTCTGAAGAAGAGTCATGTGGACTCGAAATGTTAACTCTGTCTTTCTCTCCACAGATACTGTCAGACGTGCTGAGTTTATCCAGCATTTTTGATTTTGTTTCAGATTTCCAGCATCCGCAGCATTTTGCCTTTATCAAAGAATTTGAGAGTTTGACCAAGCTTAGATGGTTAGGGGGTCGGAAGCAAATTCACAAATCTGTCTGGGCCTTGCTCACAGGATTTCTTGATGAGATGATACTGATCTCCCATTATGCCCCATTGTATCTACCGTAAGGAGCAATTAGTTTCGGATGTCTTTAGAAGTACCTTGTCTAGCAAGGTAGATGAATAGTCAGTTTTGAGGTTCCAGCACTGTTGAAATTGGTAGAGAGGGAGAGAGATCAGGATACCTGCAAAATGGCAATTTGCAGGGGTACTGTGTGTGGCTGTTACTTCTGAGTCAAACTTCCATCACTTACCCACCAACAGACAGACACTGGAGTAGCTTTTCAGCTAATGTTTAACCCTTTCTTTGTACATTCCAAGTGGGAAGCAAATTCACAAATCTGTCTCGGCATTTCTCACATGATTTCTTGATGAGGTGATACTGATTGCCCATTATGTGTCATTGTCTCTATCGGAGGGAGCAATTAGTTTTGGATGTCTTTAGAAGTACCTTGTCTGGCAACAGGGTGGGGCTCTATTACCTCTTAGGGAGTCACCCTGCAGTATTCCAGCCAATGACTTGTGTGCATTTTTAAAAACTCAGGTCTTATTTTTAAAGTCCAATATTTCTGTATGCAATTCAGTGTTTTTCCTTTATTATCATGACGATGGCAGTGAGATAAATGGCCAGATAATCTATTTTTCTTTTTATTGTTGCATGAAGAATATATTGGCTATGATATTGAGACAATTCTCCTGCTCGTCTTTAAAAAGCGACATGGGATCTATTATCTCCATCTAAGAGCGCAGAGGTGTTAGATATCGGCGTGTGTGAGTCAATTAACCCTTTAAACCCTTATTCTCAAGTTTTGAAATGATTTGGAATGACATCCCTTATTGTTATGGTGCAGTGGTTATATTTTATTCAATATAAGTAAGAATTAACACATGCTAATTTCTGACCAATAGCATCAAAGCGTAACAGCATTACCATTACATCCTGGGTAGAAGCACAATCTCCACAGTCATGCTCCAGTTAATGTTGCACCAGTCAGTGCAACACATAATACCTGTAGTCTGTTCACAGAATCTCCTCTTGTATTTTCTATACACAACAAATCCATTGAGACTGATTTAACCCAATCATTGCATTACTATTATTTGAATTGTCCAATTCCAAATGATATAATTGAACCATCGTCCCACCTCCCCCCAACCCCCCATCACACCCCCCACCCCCACCCCCACCCCTCCCCACCCCCACCTAAGCCAGGTCAAACTCGTAAATTCTCTGGCTTGCTAAACTCTGACACCTATCAGTTTGTAAGCAATCCAATGCTTGTGCTTGGCCAAAGCATGGAAATAATGGTCTTGGCATCCAATTATTTTGTCTCAACTCTAACTTACATCTGGGCTTCTGAGATCCTGCAAAGTTCCCATGCAGCAAGCTGCCTGTTTTCACACTTAGCTGGATTTCTGCTGAAATTTACTTTTTGACCATTTGGTTCCTTTTATACCTTTCAGGCCAATAAAACATTTGTCTAATGAAAGCCTAAACTACAGATTCCCATCACGTCACCTTTCAACTGTCTGTACCCAGAATGTATCACAAACAGGATTAAAAATATAGTTCGGCATAAGCCTCATCATATCATAACTAATGAAACTTCTAATTTTACAATGAGTCAGTCATAGTACTTCAGCTAGTTTTGTTAATCAGCAAGAAAATCTGATGTTCGAATTACCCAGGGTTTTTACAATTGGCCCTGGTGTTATTGGAAAGGCAGAATATCAAACATTAGCACTTCCTTGGTATTACACTAAATGTGAGTTTAGATTATGTGGTCAAATCACTGGAGTGGAGCTTTGTTACTTGACTTTCTGGTTTAGAGGTAAAATTGATCCCACTGAGCCAATGCTGACCTATATCTAAATTTTAGCTGGTATGTCAAAACCCATGATAGGTATACAACCTTTCAATTGATTGGATAAATTACTCCATGGTAATGATTTTACTGCAGTTTGGCTCAGCGGGTCTCAGAAAGTCGTGGTTTTATGTTTCACGCCAGGATTTGAGCACATAATCTAGGTTGAAGTCTCAGTGAGGCACAAAGAAGTGGGTCATTGTAATTTTGAGCGATGTTGTAAAATGAATAATGTCAAATTGGTCACTGATTGTACACCCTGTTTGACTTTCCCTTCCATTATCTATTTTGCTCCATCACCCAATATTAAAATTGCCCCTTGTTGGTGTCATATTGATGAAGGTCCCATCTTTCAGACAAGATCTTAAGTGCAGAATTACTTGCATGCTCAGGTGGATATAAAAGATCCTATGCTGCTAATCAAAGGGCAAAATTATTTGATGGCCTGACCAACATTTGTCCCTTAATCCACAATGCCAAAAGCAATTCAATTTGTCATTCAACTTATTTAGCATTTTTGAACATAACATTGCTCAAACATGGCTGCCACACTTGCTTACATAACAGTGATCAAAAATGACTTATTACAGGTGAATTATTTTAAGCCATCCTGAAGATATAATGCAACTGTATAAATGTAGATTCTTCCTCATTTGTTGATTTTGTTCATGTTAAATAATCTAGCTTTTGTAAAGTGGACGTTACTCTTCAAAAGCTTTCTGAAGAAACACTAAGCTGAATTCTGATGCAAATTTAACCTATCATTTTCTGCATTATTTTCTTCTTTATTTCCTACATTACAGTAGCAACTTTATTTCAAAAAGTACCTCATTAGCTGTAAAGCACTTTGGGATGTCCAGTAGTTATGAAAGGTGCTATATAAATGCAAGTTTCTCTTTCTTTGTTTTCTGATTGACTCAAAAAGATAAGCGATAAACACTTTCCCAAGTTCCTGATTGTTTCTTTTTTAACTGCACACTGGGAAGCTGATGAAGATCTCCTTTTCCATTTTCTCTCACGCATCCCCTCCTCTAGCCATTTACATCTCTACAACGAAGCAATTAACCCCCCACTCTATGCCTTCAGACGAACATTGTCTAGATTAGATAAAGTTAAGTGCAAATCACTTTGTGTTGGAGCTCCATAAAATGACAAATAATATAATGCTAATTGGTAATTGGCTATATGAAGAAAATTAAGGACACTTTAACAGGAGCTTTATAAGGAAACAAGGCAGAATGTGGTGTATATTTAAAAATGTACTCTCTTGTTTTTCGGCAGTGAATTCTCATATTTATACAATGTCCAACACTAGTTAAACAGATTTTTAAAAATGCATTCATTTAATCTAATATAGAAAAGCAAGATTCAGAGTTCTTTGTTAAATTAAAAAGAACATCTTCACTTTTGTGGAATATTTCATTAATCACAGTTACAATCACAGGTCTTTCAGCAAATATGGTGCATGGAATTTGAAAGCTGTTTTGCTGATATTAGTTTTTCAAACTGCTATCATCAAACAGTATGGTCTTACCAAAAAGCTTTTGTTTAAAGTGTCAACATTGTGAGTTACAGTGCCCAAACCTGAACTACAACATGTTTAGCAAATCTTTCAAGTTGCTCTATTCCGGCATTTGAATTATTGATTTGTATGGCAGCAGTGGTGCATATGATACTTTTATTATACATAGCCAATTCATAAAAAATCCATCAATATTATGTGTTTATGTGGTGAGGTTTTGTGTTGACAGATTAAATTGGTTTTTGCCTTTAATAATTAATCCTGGAAACATATTATTATGGTGTTACACTACTTCTCTTCCAGTAATTAAAAGGACAGGCTTAAACATCCAGTTATAATCATCTCAGATGACATAATAAGAAGGGGATAATTGGATTATGATATTTCAATAGTCTCTATTTATCTATAATATATTTTTTCATTTAATAAAACATTTTTCATAAATCCTACACATATATTTTGTACTGAACTATGAACTCAAAACAATCGTTGCCTTTTGTTAAAAAAAAACTAAGCACTGAAGGAATCTTGTAACATTAATTTTCCAATTAGGAAACTTACTGACATTTGAAAGGTATGGTCAGATTCCATGCACTTGGCTAAAGGGATAGTTTACATAAAATGAAAACTGATTTTATGAGGTGTGAAAAGACAATAAAATAACTGACGGAAATCTTGAAAAAAATACCTATTCGACGAAAAGTGATCTTAGCCATTAAAACTTTATTAGCGGTGGCAAATTGAAATAAAGTGAAAAAGTACTTTCAAACAAGGCTACACAAGTCACTTCATATTAATTTTATTCTGTTTAGCAATCTATGGAACAGTCTTACTTGCACAATTATCCAGAGTGTGTTAAACTTTTGCAGTTATTTTCATAATTTTAGGGTGCATTTCCATTACAAGTTTAATATTGTGGGAAGTGGTTTCCATTTCACGCTGATGTTAAGTTTACAGGATAGATCTGAGTCAGTGGAATGAAACTCTACCAAGGCAAAAGTCTCACACTTGTTTGGTTTGTTAGTACAAGGAGTCTAACTTCATTTTGCTGATCAGTTTGATTGACAAAGTACTCAATGGTTTCATGAAATGTCTAATACTTTTTAAACTTCTATTTAATCATATGGCGAATAAAAATATTCCCCCTATTTCATCTCCAAAAATTTAAATTTATAACTACTGGGAGCATGTTCTGCACATGAATATACCCAGGCATTTGCAAAGAAGTCCCAGGATGCAAAGAACATGAATGGGATTCTGATGAAAAGTTGCCAACTGCAAACTTTGGGCTGGATTTTACGGCCTCCCAGGAACAGGTTGATATGCAGGTGGGCACGGAAAATGCCAGGGGCACTGTGCCCACTGCCAGCTTGCCTGCCCTTGCCCCAGCTGTAATTTTACCAGCGGTAGGGGAGCCATCAGGAGACCCAACTCCCTGTGGGCCAATGGAGGCCCTTACATGGCCAATCAATCTTCAGTTAAGGACCTCATTCCATCACCATTGGGATTTAACCAGCATTGGGAGAGACCAAGTGTCCAACCCAACAGCTTTCGCTGCATGGGCTGTTTGTGGGAAACAGGGATTTGCTCATCCTTAGCGGCCCTTGAGCCGAACAAGGCCCCCCAATATCTTGCACACCCCCCCATGCCTTGCCTCTCCTCCCTGCCCTGGTCACCCTGGCTCCTAATCCCCTTGCCCAGGCCTGCCAACCTAGCCACGATGAGAACAACCCCCACTTATCCCTGCTCCCACAACTCATCTTTAATCTGGCTCCATGGGTCCTTGCTATTGGGGACTCGATACAGTCTAGGCAGTGGTCAGTCCCCAGATGGGGGACGAAGTCCTGCCTTACACCAATTAATGGCATGACAGCCAGAACAGGCACGGTCCTCCCCACTTGACCTTTTCGTCAGTGGTGGGGATGGGGAGGGTGCAAGGACCCTGGCAAACCTAAAAATTCAGCCCATTAATTCTGTTTTTCTCTCTGCCGAACCTGTTGAATATTTTCAGCATTTGCTATTTTTATTTCAGATTTCCAGCATCCACTTCACTTTTGTAATGCAGGATTCTGCATGATGAAGCCTGAACTGCAACAATCAGTCTCACCCCAATACCTTAATCTTTCAGTGAGAATGATACCAGACTTTAATATGTATCCTAACTGTTGGTGCCAACCATACGTTAACCACTGGGAAAAAAGCAAATGACTGTCACACTGGTTGCCCTGAGGCAGGTTGCTTGTGGTAAACATCCATTCATCAAACAGAGAAATTATGGCCAGGGCAACTATTTTCACATGACATAGCTTTTGGAACTTTGGGAGTAAGATTCTATAATTCCATCTGTTTATAATAAAGTCTGCTGTTTTATGGTAACTGAAACATCAAAATTTGTTTTACTACATGAGATTACTGGATGCTCCAGTTTTTTTATTGGTGTACTGGGGATTATACTCTGCAATTCCATCCATTTTCTGTGGAAACTGCTGATCAATGATGTGATTTTGGTTGATTTGCCAGTAAAATGTTTGTGGTATAATAGAAAGTTGAATATATGGCCCCAAAACAGCTCATGAGAACTCCCAGCATCAACATTTGCCAGCAAGACGATAAACTGTGAACCAAGTTTCTCAGATAAGTTTGTGGAGGGAAAGTCTCCACTTCTCTTCCAAGAACATTGTGGGAAGCGGGCAGGCACAAAGGTGGGAATGCGGAATGTAGACATTTTCACTCCACTGATTGCCATTGGGAGTTTACTAATTTTAATCCTGGAAAGATAGTTTTTTTTTTATTTATTCCCAGGATGTGGGCTTCGCTGGCTGGGCCAGCATTTATTGCCCATCCCTAGTTGCCCTTCGGAAGGTGGTGATGAGCTGCCTTCTTGAACCACTGCAGTTCATGTGGTGAGATACTCCCACAGTACTGTTGGTACAGCCACAGTTCTGTTAGGGAGGGAGTTCCAGGATTTTGACCCAACGACAGTGAAGGAACAGCGATATATTTCCAAGTCACAATGGTGAGTGACTTGGAGTGGAACTTCCAGGTTGTTCCCATCCATCTGCTGCCCTTGTCCTTCTAAATGGCAGTAGTCATGGGTTTAGAAGGTGCTGTCAAAGGAACCTTGGTGAATTCCTGCAGTGCACCTTGTAGATGGTACACACTGCTGCTACTATGCGTCGGTGGTGGAGGGAGTGAATGTTTGTGGATATGGTGCCAATCAAGTGGGCTTCTTTGTCCTGGATGGTGTCAAGTTTCTTCAATGTTGTGGGAGCTGCACTCATCCAGGCAAGTGGGGAGTATCCCATCACACTCCTGACTTGTGCCTTGTAGACGATGGACAGGTTTTAGGGAGTCAGGAGGTGGGTTACTCATCGCATGATTACTAGTCTCTGACTTGCTCTTGTAGCCACAGTATTTATATGGCTAGTCCAGTTCAGTTTCTGGTCAATGGTAACCCCAGGATCTTGATGGTGGGGTATCCAATGATGGTAATGCCACTGATCATCAAGGGCCGATGGTTGGATTCTCTCTTGTTGGAGATGGTCATTCCCTGACACTTGTTTGGCATGAATGTTACTTGTCACTTGTCAGCCCAAGCCTGGATATTGTCCAAGTCTTGCTGCATTTGGACATGGACTGCTTCAGTATCTGAGGAGTTGCGAATGGTGCTGAACATCGTGCAATCATCAGTGAACATCCCCACTTCTGACCTTATGATGGCAGGAAGGTCATTGATGAAGCAGCTGAAGATGGTTGGGCCGAAGACACTACTCTGAGGAACTTCTGCGGTGATGTCCTGGGGCTGAGAAGACTGACCTCCAACAACCACAACCATCTTCCTTTGTTCTAGGTGTGATTCCAGTCAGTGGAGAGTTTTCCCCCTGATTCCCATTGACTCCAGTTTTGCTAGGGCTCCTTGATGCCACACTCTGTCAAATGCGGCCTTGATGTCAAAGGCAGTCAATCTGACCTCACCAGTTGAGAGTTATCATTGTCTAATCAACATATGTTCAATTGCAAGCAATATGGGTAGTATATTGCATTTAAATAGAAGTTAAGATTAAGCATAACACATTAGTTATGCAGCAAAAACCAATACAAGCAGCGAGTGCCAGATTAGGTCAGGCAGGATGACTGACATGTGTGACTGGCTCTTTCTTTCTTCTTCTTCCTTCCTCTTCTTGGTGCCCTAAGCCTTCTCAACTGCTCAAACCACTCAGGAATGTTGGACCGGAGTCTTCCTTGAGACTTCTTTTTCACCAAACCTTCCCAAAGTACGCTTTTTCAGTGGGACGCCTGGATGGAATTATTGCCCAGGCTTTTTCACCCTTTGATGATTTAGTTTATTTCAAAATACCCTTTGTCTGAACCTTGGGCAGGAGTTCCCGGTCGGTGTGCGGGGGGGGTGGCGGGACCCACACACTAATGTGTAAAATGATGCGGGATGACATCAGGCAGGTGGGATGAGGTTTCATGTAGGTTTTTTAAAAATGTAATAAAAGTTTAACTATAAGTGATGGACATGTCCCAACTCATGTGACAGTGTCACGTCAGGGGACATGTCAGGGAAATTTCATTTTTCTATTTAAAACATTTTTGAATTTGGCGCCAATCTCTCTGAGGCAGCACTTAGCCTCAGGGAGATGAGCGTGCTCTTTCGTGCGCATGCGTGAAAGGCGCACACTCGATTTTGGGATCCCCACCACCACCCGCATAGGGACCGCATAGCGCTTCCATGCGCACATCATGCTAGGCGGGCCCTAATTGGGGCACCGATCGGAGGTGTACCTGCACACGCCCACTCCTGAATTTCCCCCCGATGGGGGGGAGAATTCTGCCCATATAGCTAATTTTGAACAGGGTTCCTGTTGGTGTAGTTAAGCTTACAATAAGGTTTGGTCTCTTTGTAGGGAGTGTTTGGGGGTATCTGTAGCTTTCTTATGAAGGTCATCCAGCAACACCCATCTCAGCACTCCTCCACGAGACTTGACATCTTCAATGGGAGGAGAACCCCCAGATGTATGCCAAGCTTGGAAAGGCACTTAAATTGCAGATCAACTCCCATCACCAAGAACTTTAGCTCAGATGAAATACAATCCAAATGCAGACAACTGATAATCACTGCTTAGCACAGAACAACGTGGCAATGGGGCTTGGGGAGATGGAGGAGCAGTGATGGTGATGTGGGAGGGTAGAATTGCAAAACACTCTAGTCTTATGGCTAGATTATTGTGAGATTGTTTTGCAGAATGTTGGTACTGACACTGAATAGGCAGCATTTATCTGACAAAAAAGCCACCAGTTGTGATAAAGGAAGATTCATTGTTTAAAAGTCACAAAGGTTAAAGTCACATTCATGTTTTCAACTGCTTTTCTCTACCAGGCTCATGGTGAGGGTAAATTTTAACAGTTGCACTTTCTGTCTTTCCAAATAGAAAGCAGACTGACTAATTTTTCAGAGGTTGTTAATACTAGTCTTAGTTCACGCTTACAGGTATTTTCGGCCCCCTGAGATCAGTGCCCATAAATCCTCACAGCTTGCATACTGTTACCGGGGATGAGTGAACTGACCTTGCTTCAGTAATTTGGTTCAATTCAATTCAATTCAAACCAACCCAAGCTGATCAAGCCAGGAACTAGGAGCTGAAGCATTAAAATTGATATTTCCTATGTAGAAATGGTGGAAGGCTGTATGATTATATAAATGAAAAAAAAACCATTGCAATGCTTTGTTTTTGAGAAATCAGTTAAACAGGAATGACACATATGACCAGCCTTTTCATTTTTGCTTGCTTGCTTTTTTGTTATGTTTATTGCCGTCATGGTGGTAATCTTTCTCACTTAGTTCCTTTTTACTTTGTAATCTTTCTACTCTTACATCTTATACAATACAAAAAAGATCCCTGTTAAATAGGTTTATTAAAAAGTATTTCATTTGAAGAGCAAGCTTTATCGTTAGTTGTTAAACGAAAGTGGGGCATATTGTGAACATGCTTTCATTACATAATTGAATGTATGCTCAAATATTTGGTTTATTTAATCATTTTTACTCAGCTCTTATTGATTTATAGCAAAACAATTTTCAAAGATGACTTTATCTGTCCATATTTCACTTGGTAGCATTCAAGCTTCAGGCTGAATTTAATTAAAAGAAGATATATTAGTGATAAATAACATTGCTACTATCTGGTGGATAATGTAAAAGTGATCTTTTAATTATTTTTTAACTTGTGTTTCGTTATGAAGTATATTGGTGCCAGAAAAAAATTGTGTTATTTTAATAGATTGCTTCTGTGTTATGCCAGTCACAGCATATTTTGTATCTGACATAATTTTATTTTGGTTTTAGTACAAAAATTAGGTTATAATTAAGGAAATGTTTATGCACACTGGGTAATTTGTGAAAATCTGTTTTAAAAAGGTGGTGGCTACGTGGGCGAATACAATGATGGGAACAAATATACAGGCTGTGTCGTGCTTAACAGAGGAACATATAGGAACAAGTGTAGGCTATTCAGTCCCTCATGCTTGTTCTGTGATTCATTGAGATCAGATCTGACCTGCAACCTAACCCCATCCATCTGCCTTTGCCCCATATCCCTAATACCTTAGGATAACAAAAATCTATTCATCGCAGATTTAAAATTAGCAATTAATCTAGCAGCACTTGCCACTTGCAGATCTTGCCCAACTATAATCCTTATATTAATATAGCTTGTTAAATTATTCTAAATCATTCATGCCTTTTTTTCAAATTGATATTTTGCTGATGTTGGAAGATATTTATATCCAGGGTCGAGTTGTAGAATTCCATCATCTGTGGTCTTCTTTTAGGTTATGCACATTGATCATAAATTTCATGCATTTTGATGACATTTGCTGAGAAAACTAAAGAAATATTTTTAAAATAAATTATTTATGTTTAATGGCTCATTCATTCGTAAGGTTGAGTATTGCAGAACTTATGGAGGTGTAATGAGTTTAATTTGTCCACAACACTCACTTGCCATCCTGTTCGTGGACTGTGTCTCAAAGTACAGTTCTGAAAGTAAAGACAAGATTACTTACAAAATCTAAAGAACATGATGCCCCTTAAATAGGAAATGTGTGCTATGCCTCATGGTGCTGTACAGGGGGACTTTTTTTGTGAAATTAACCAACAAACAATTTCAGCATCCAAAGGATAAACAAAAGGCATAGCTATTTACAAGCAATTAAGTCGCAATAAAGGTAAATCTTTATGGTTCATTTTATCAGTAGCCTACAACCACTGAGAGTGCTCACCCTTATAGCAGGTTGTTGGGCCTGAAAGAAATCGTAATGTCAAAGTTGTTGACTATTGTTATTGTATGTGCTAAAAGCACCAACACTCATTGGTAAAGCTTCCACAATGTAATTGTGCATGGCAATGAAACTTCAATTACATCTTGAAGGAGCAATGCCTTACGCTATAAAGTCTTTCAAGACAAAAGACAAAGAGAGCAGAATAATGCAACATGTGCCCGCCAGTGGATGAGGTTTCATGTTTTTTCAGAAGCCCGCTGGGGCTCCTGGCCTGCCTGCCAGCCTTAAGGTTGGTTGGGCAGGGCCTTTAATTGGCTTAATTATCCTGTCAATGACCTCAATTGGCCATTGACAGGTCTGCCCGCCTTCCTGAATATTTAAATGGGGCGGGAACCCCCGACGTCATCCTGCGTCATTTTCGCGTCGGTGAGCGGGCCCTGCCCCCAGCTTGTCGACGAAAATATTCTGGCCCTGCTTTCCATGATGCCGCTGAACAGTGATCAGGAGCAGAAATCCTGATTCAAAGGCACTGAGGTCAATTTTAGGACCCCAATTGCTGTCTGTGTTGAAGCAATTTATTCACCACAGACTCATGGTCAAAACAAGATTCTTCTTGTGTCTGTTCTAAGGTGCACACCCAAAATGTCTGACCTTATTCTTTACTGCTCGGTATTCTCAGCATTTTCAGTTTTTACATTAGATTTCCAACTTTACAGCTTTTCCTTTCTATTTTCCTGGAATTTTCATCACTACCATTTTAGCACAGTGGTGCAGTGAATCAGAAGATTGTGGGTTCAAACTTCGGGCAGGGACTGAGCACATAATCTAGGCTGAAATTTCAGTGCATTCATGAGGGAGTGCTGCATTGCAAAGACCATAAGATCATAAGTTCAAACAAAATAAAATCAGGAGTACACTACTCAGCCCGTCAAGCCTGCTGTGTCATTCAGTAACCTCATGGCTGATCTGGCTGTGGCCTTAACTCCACCCTCCTCCCTGTACTGCATAATCCTTGAGTCCCTTATTGATCAAAAATCTACTCAGCCTTGAATATATTTAATGAACCAGCCACCACTTGCTCTTTATAGAAGTGAATTCCAAAGACTAACAACCCTCTTAAAGAAGAAATTCCTCCTCATCTTCATCTTAAATGGGAGAACTCTTGTTTTTAAACTATGTCCCCTAGTTCTAGATTCCCCCATGAGAGGATACATCCTCTTAGCATCTACTCTGTCAAGCCCCCTCAGAATTTTATACGTTTCAATAAGATCACCACTCATTCTTTTAAACTCCAATGAGTGTAGGCCCAACCTGTTCAACCTTTCCTGGAAACTACTTAATTCCTGGAATCAGCTGAGTGAACCTTTTCTGATCTGTTTCCAAAGCAAGTTTATCCTTGGAACACCGGAACTCTACACAATACTCTAGATGTGATCTCACTAATATCCTGTACAGCTGTAGCAAGACTTCCCTACTTTTATGCTCCATCCCCTTGCAACAAAGGCCCAACATTCCACTTGCCTTCCCAATCACTTGTTGCACCTGCATGCTGACTTTTTGTGATTCAGGTGCAAAGACACTCAAACCCTGCTGTACAACAGCATTCTGCAGTCTCTCTTCATTTAAATAATATTCTGCTTTTCTATACTTCCTGCAAAAGTGGACAACCTCACATTTTCCCACGTTGTAGTCCATTTGCCAAATTTTTGCCCACTCACTGAACCTATCTGTATCCATTTTCAGACTCTTAGACCAGGATTTTCTACGCCTAATCGTGACAGGGGTGCTCTGCGGCAAGATCGGAGAATCTGGCTCAATACCTGCCGTCGGATGTAAGGAATTTGATTTGAGTATATATGCATCTCATTATTGTGGCTACACTCCAGAATCATACCCACGTCAAACTTAAATCCCACGACGGCATGATTTTAGAACGCCGTGTTTTACAACGGCCTTTCAAAGGCGTGCACATGGTGACCTGAACTTCAAGAGGAATGCGAAGACGAGTGCACACAACTTAACACAGTGCTCGTGAGGATCCCAATGCAAGGAAGTGGCTCTGTGGATTCAGGATGTGGGGGAGGGTTACAGGCAAATCTCCGCAATGTCTTCTTTGTGGCTGGCTTGTGGTGCTGGGGCAAGGCCATCAGTGCCAAGGAGAAGGGAAACTCGGGGATAAGGTAGCAGTGCTGGAGAGAAGGGAGAGGAGGGTACTTCAGGGCAAGGACAACAGTGCAAGGGTGGGGGTCATGGCCAGCATTTATTGCCCATCCCTAGTTGCCTTTCAGAAGGTGGTGGTGAGCTGCCTTCTTGAACCACTGCAGTTCATGTGGTGTAGGTACACCCACAGTACTGTTGGTACAGCCACAGTTCTGTTAGGGAGGGAGTTCCAGGATTTTGACCCAACGACAGTGAAGGAACAGCGATATATTTCCTAGTCACAATGGTGAGTGACTTGGAGTGGAACTTCCAGGTTGTTCCCATCCATCTGCTGCCCTTGTCCTTCTAGATGGCAGTAGTCATGGGTTTAGAAGGTGCTGTCAAAGGAGCCTTGGTGAATTCCCACAGTGCATCTTGTAGATGGTACACACTGCTGCTACTGTGCTTCGGTGGTGGAGAGAGTGAATGTTTGTGGAAGTGGTGCCAATCAGGTGGGTTGCTTTGTCCTGGGTGGTGTCAAGTTTCTTCAATGTTGTGGGAGCTGCACTCATCCAGGCAAGTGGGGAGCATTCCATCACACTCCTGACTTGTGCCTTGTAGATGGTGGACAGGCTTTGGGGAGTCAGGGGATGAGTTCTTCATCGCAGGATCACTAGCCTCTGACCTGCTCTTGTAGCCACAGTACTTATGTGGCTAGGCCAGTTCAATTTCTGGTCAATGGTAACCCCAGGATGTCGATAGTGGAGGATTCAGTGATGCTAGCCATTGAATGTCAAGGGGTGATAGTTAGATTCTCTCTTGTTGGTGATGGTCATTGCCTGGCACTTGTGTGGCATGAATAACACTTGCCACTTGTCAGCCCAAGTTTGGATATTGTCCAGGTCTTGCTGCATTTGGACATGGACTGCTTGTCTATCTGAGGAGTCACGAATGGTGTTGAAAATTGTGCAATCATCAGTGAACATCCCATCTTCTGACATTATGATGGAAGAAAGGTTATTGATGAAGCAGCTGAAGATGGTTGGGCCTAGGACACTACCCTGAGGAATTCCTGTAGTGATGCCCTGGAGCTGAAATGACTGACCTCCAACAACCACAACATCTTCCTTTGTGCTAGGTATGACTCCAACCAGTGAAGAGTTTTCCCCCGATTCCCATTGACTCCAATTTTGCTAGGACTCCTTGATGTCACACTCGATCAAATGCAGCCTTGTTGTCAAGGACAGTCACTCTCACACTGCCTCTGGAGTTCCGCACTTTTGTCTATGTTTGAACCAAGGCTGTAATGAGGTCAGGAGTTGAGTGGCCCTGGCAGAACCCAAACTGGGCATCAGTGAGCAAGTTATGACAAAGCAAATGACGCTTGATAGCACTGTTGACGACCCTTTCCATTACTTTACTGATGATCGAAAGTGGACTGATGGGGCTGTAATTGGCTGGGTTGGATTTGTCCTGCTTTTTGTGTACAGGACATACCTGGGCAATTTTCCACATAGCCGGATAGATGCCAGTATTATGGAACAGATTAGCTAGCAGTGCGGCAGGTTTTGAGGCACAAGTCTTCAGTACTATTGCCGGAATATTGTCAGGGCCCATAGCCTTTGCAGTATCCAGTGCTTTCAGCCATTTCTTGATATCACATGGAGTAAATCGAATTGGCTGAAGACTAGCACCTGTGATGCTAGGGATCTCCGGAGGAGGCTGAGATGGATCATCCAATCGGAAATTCTGGCTGAAGATTGTAGCAAATGCTTTATCTTTTGCAGTGATGTGCTGGGCTCCCCCATCATTGAAGATGGGGATATTTGTGGAGCGTCCTCCCCCATGAGTTGTTTTGTTGTCCACCACCATTCACAACTGGATGTGGCAGGACTGCAGAGCTTAGATCTGATCCGTTGGTTATGGGATTGCTTAGCTCTGTCTATCCCTTGTTGCTTATGCTGGTTGGCATGCAAGTAGTCCTGTGTTATAGCTTCAGCAGGTTGACATCTCATTTTTAGATATGCCTGGTGCTGCTCCTGGCATGCCCTCCTGCATTCTTCATTGAACCAAGATTGATCCCCTGGCTTGATGGTAATGGTAGAGTGAGGAATATGCCACATATTGACATGAACATTGCTAATCATAACAAGGAGCCATAGACAAGGAGATATTCTTGGGAGTGAACTTACAATAGTCAACACTATGTACAAGTGATTAACACCCATGCCCAAATTGTGTAACTACACCTTGACTTTTCTAACCCTGCCGCTATGTCTTAGAGCATCCCTAACATCCACAATGGTGGTAGAGGCAGCCTGCTGACTGACATGCCCTGTTGTCTGTGCTGACCTTCGCGGGCATGTTCTGGAGGGCCGAGACCTGGATGGCTTTGGCCTGCTTTCGAGGTCCTGCTGTATAATGGTGTCATTCTCCTCAATCTGTGGAGCTGGAGCTGCTGGGGTCAAAGAAAGGGGGAACTCGGATGGGCTGATTACTCCCTGAGTCACCTGGATGGATGGCTCCGGGGTGTGCACCTACTGATTCTCCTCCCAATAGGTGCCCAAGGGGCCCTGGCTGACATCTTGAGAGGAGGGGGTAGCTGGAGTTTGCTCAAGATGCCTCACCCTACTCTCACATTAACAGTGATAGATGTGAGCAAGTGCCTCAGCAATGGAGTGCAGTTCCTGCAGCGATGCAGGACTGATGTCTTGGACCAAGGTCTCCACAGTGGCCGTCACCATACGACTGTTGACCTCAGTGCATTAGCATGCTGGCATTATCACCTCAGTCAAGGGGGATGGAATCCTCCATTGTCCCTTGCAATTTCAGGAGACAAGCAAACATCCCTTCCTGATGTTTCCAAGCTTGTCTGTACAGCTCCAGCAACTGAGGTATGACCAAGTCCAGAGGCTCCTTATCAGATTCAGACTCGGCAGGTTTCTGGCCTCCAGCAGCCCTCCGAATGTTGGCACCCTGAGATGTCCCTGACTCCACCTGCTGTGGGTCAGGCAGTGCGATGTGCTCACCAGATTGTGACCCTGAGACGACTTCAGAAGTAGGTCCCACCGAGGTGTGTGTCACTGTGCTGGTGGAGGGTGTGGGTGAGTGCTGTCCAACCAAGGGCGATGGTGAGAAATGACTGAAACATTCTGGGAGAAGTCACCGCAGACACCGCAACTCAGGAGGGAGTTGAGGAGGACCCACTGTCAAAGAACGGAACACTCAACAGGAGGAAGAGCATCCAACATAGAGCGCTGGTGAGGAGTGACTGAAGCATTCTGGGAGAAGTCACCGCAGACACCTGAACTCAGGAGGGAATCGAGGAGAAAGACTCTTGCACTCAAGAGGAGGAAGAGAATCCAACAGAGGGTGCTGGTGAGAAGTGACTGAAGCATTCTGGGAGAAGTCACCGCAGACACCGCAACTCAGGAGGCAATCGAGGAGGACCCACTGTCAAAGAACGGAATAGCCCTAAACATTACATTGCTTTAGTGTTTCGATCCCTCCCTCCTCCTCAAACATCAAAAAAGAAAGAGAGAGAGGAAGAGGTAGTGCCTTCAGGAGAGTGCACCAGGCCTGTGAGGGACACGCTTCTGAAAGTGGATTTTAAAGAAAAAGCAGCAGATTGGTGAGTAAATTCTGGGAGCAGACTTGGAGGGAGCAGCACCGGAGCAGTGAGTATAAAACTAGCTTACCTTGGGGATTCACGGCCTTGTCTCCAGGGAGCAGACTCGGAGGGAGGACCACCGGAGCGGTGACCTCAGGGCACAGAGTAACTGAAGCCAAAACTGAAAAAGTGACATCACAGGAAAGCTGTGACCTGATTGGCTGGTAGGAAATCTGCACCAAATTGGAAAAAAAACACTGCAAAGCTAATTAATAAATTACTTAACTAAGCTGAGATAGCTGGGCAGATGATGTGCTGTACCTGTATGATGTGGGAGCTGGCAGATCCCATTGCGAGCCACAGTGACCACATCTGCAGCAAGGTTTGGTTGCTGGAGTCCGAGCTCCGGACGCTGCGGCACATCCAGGAGTGGGAGAGTTACCTGGATGCTTTGCTTCAGGAGGCGGTCACACCCGATAGATCAAGTACCTCAAATTTGGTCAGTTGTCAGGGTCAGCAGGGTGTGACTGCAAGTGAGACAGGTAGAGAGATCCTGTGTTCAGGAACAGAGGAGCCTCAGCTCTTCACCTTGTCCAACAGGTATGAGGTACTTGTTCCCTGTGGAAGAGGAACAGGGCTGTAGGGAGGATGAGCCAGCTGACCACGGCACCGTGTCATAGGAGGCCATTCAAGATAGGGGAGCAAAAACACAAGTAGTAGTTGCAGGGGATTCTATGATTAGGGGAATTGATAGTATCCTTTGTAAGCAGGATATAGAGTCCCGCATGGTATGTTGCTTGTCTGGTGCCGGGGTGAGGGACTTCTCTGACAGGCTTGAAAGGATATTGGAGAGGGACGGGGAGGATCCAGTTGTTGTGGTCCACGTCGGGACAAATAACATAGGTAAGACGAGGAAAGAGGACCTGTTTGGAGATTATCAGGAACTAGGAACTAAATTAAAGAACAGGTCCTCAAGGGTTATAATCTCTGGATTACTACCCGAGCCACATGCAAATTGGCATAGGGACACGAGAATATGGGAAGTAAACATGTGGCTAAAGGAGTGGTGCGGTAAAGAGGGGTTCCATTTCGTGGGGCACTGGCATCAGTATTGGAACAGGAGGGATCTGGACCGTTGGGACGATCTCCACCTGAACTGATCTGGGACCAATGTTCTAGCAAAAAGGGTAAATAGGGTGGTCAACAGGACTTTAAACTAGAAAGTGGGGGGGCAGGGGGAAGGGTAAAACTCCAAGAAGTATGACTATTGGAAACAAAGCAGCAGGTTAGCGTGTGGGGGGTTGGATTCAACTTCATGGAAAATTATGAAAAAACTGAAAAGAAAGGAGAGCCCAGGAGAGGCTATTAAAGTCTCCAGAACACAAAATAGGACAGAGTGTTTGGAAAGGGCTAGGAATCTAACTTCAAGCACATCAGATAAAGGGATGACAATGAGAAAGGGGACGGGAAATACAGGACTGAAGGTGTTGTATCTGAATGCACGCAGTATACGAAATAAGGTAAATGAGCTTGTGGCGCAGATTGAAATTGGCAGGTATGATGTGGTGGGCATCACGGAGACATGGCTGCTAGGGGATCAGGACTGGGAGCTAAATATCCAAGGATTTACATCCTATCGAAAAGATAGGCAGGTTGGCAGAGGGGGTGGGGTTGCTTTGTTAGTAAGAAATGAAATTAAATCGATAGCAAGAAACGACATAGGGTCAGATGATGTAGAATCTGTGTGGGTAGGGTTGAGGAACCACAAAGATTAAAAAACCATAATGGGAGTTATGTACAAGCCTCCGAACAGTAGTCAGGATGTGGGGCACAAGATACACCAGGAGATAGAAAAGGTGTGTAAGAAAGGCAAGGTTACAGTGATCATGGGGGATTTCAATATGCAGGTAAACTGGGAAAATCAGGTTGGTAGTGGATGCCAAGAAAAGGAATTTGTGGAATCTCTACGAGATGGCTTTTTGGAGCAGCTTGTGGTGGAACCCACTAGGGAACAGGCAATCTAGATTTAGTGATGTATAATGAGGCAGATTTGTTAGGGGAGCTTAAGGTGAAGGAACCCTTAGGAGGAAGTGACCATAATAAAATAGAATTTACCCTGCAATTTGAGAGGGAAAAGCTGGAATCAGATGTAACAGTATTACAGTTGACTAAAGGCAACTACAGAGGTATGAGGGAGGAGCTGGCCAGAATTGACTGGGAGATGAGCCTAACAGGAAAGACAGTGGAACAGCAATGGCAGGAGTTTCTGGGAGTAATTTGGGAGACACAACAAAAATTCATCCCTAGGAAGAAGAAGCATACTAAAGGGAGGACGAGGCAACCATGGCTGACATGGGAAGTCAGGGACAGCATAAAAGCAAAAGAGAAAGCATACAATGCGGCGAAGAACAACGGGAAACCAGGGGATTGGGAAGCCTGCAAAGACCAACAGAGGACAACTAAAAAAGAAATAAGGAGGGAGAAGATTAAATATGAGGATAAACTAGCCAGTAATATAAAAGAAGATTGCAAGAGTCTTTTTAGATATATAAAGGGTAAGAGATAGGCAAAAGTGGACATTGGGCCGCTGGAAAATGACGCTGGAGAAGTAGTGGTCTGAACAAAGAAATGGCGGAGGAAATGAATAGGTAATTTGCATCTGTATTCATGGTGGAAAACATGAGTAACATCCCCAAAGTTCAAGAGAGTCGCGGGGGCAGAGGTGAGTATGGTGGCCATTACCAAGAGGGTGTTGGGGAAACTGAAAAGTCTGATGGTGGATAAATCACCTGGACCAGATGGATTACATCCCAGAGTTCTGAAGGAGATAGCTGAAGAGATAGTGGAGGCGTTAGTGGTGATCTTTCAGGAATCACTGGAGTCAGGGAGGGTTCCAGAGGACTGGAAAATCGCTAATGTAACTCCCCTGTCTAAGAAGGGCATGAGGCAAAAGACAGGAAATTACAGACTGTTTAGCCTGACCTCAGTCATTGGTAAGTTTTTAGAGTACATTATTAAGGATGAGATTTCAGAATACTTGGAAATGCATGGTAAAATTGGGCAAAGTCAGCATGGTTTCATCAAGGGGAGGTCATGACTGATAAATCTGTTGGAATTCTTTGAGGAGGTAATGAGTAGGTTAGACAAAGGACAGCCAATGGATGTTATCTACTTGGACTTCCAGAAGGCCTTTGACAAGGTGCCGCACAGGAGGCTGCTTAGTAAGATAAGAGCCCATCGTGTTAGAGGCAAGGTACTAGCATGGATAGAAGATTGGCTGTCTGGCAGGAGGCAGAGAGTGGGGATTAGGGGGCCCTTCTCAGGATGGCGGCCAGTGACTAGTGGAGTTCCGCAGGGGTCAATGTTGGGACCACAACTTTTCACTTTATACATTAATGATCTAGATGAAGGAATAGAGGGCATCCTGGCTAAGTTTGCAGATGATACAAAGATAGGTGGAGGGACAGGTAGCATTGAGGAGGCAGGGAGGCTGCAGAAGGATTTGGACAGGTTAGGAGAATGGGCAAAGAAGTGGCAGATGGAATACAACGTGGGGGAGTGTGAGATCATGCACTTTGGTAGGAAGAATAGAGGCATAGACTATTTTCTAAATGGGAAGGGAATTCAGAAATCTGGAGTGCAAAGGGACTTGGGAGTCCTGGTCCAGGATTCTCTTAAGGTTAACTTGTAGGTTGAGTCGGTAGTTAGGAAGGCAAATGCAATGTTGGCATTTATTTCGAGAGGACTAGAATATAAAAGCAGGAATGTGCTGCAGAGGCTTTATAAGGCTCTGGTCAGACCACATTTAGAATATTGTGAGCAATTTTGGGCCCCATATCTCAGGAAGGATGTGCTGGCCCTGGAGAGGGTCCAGAGGAGGTTCACGAGAACGATCCCAGGAATGAAAGGCTTAACATATATGGAACGTTTCAGGACTCTGGGTCGATGGAGTTTAGAAGGATAAGGGGGGATCTGATTGAAACTTACAGAATACTGAAAGGCCTGGATAGAGTGGACGTGGGGAAGATGTTTCCATTAGTAGAGAGACTAGGACCCGAGGGCACAGCCTCATAGTAAAGGGAAGACCTTTTAGAACAGAGATGAGGAGAAACTTCTTTAGCCAGAGAGTGGTGTATCTATGGAATTCATTGCCACAGAAGGCTGTGGAGGCCAGGTCATTGAGTGTATTTAAGACTGAGATAGATAGGTTCTTGATTGGTAAGGGGATCAAAGTTTATGGGGAAAAGGCAGGAGAATGGGGTTGAGAAACTTATTAGCCATGATTGTATGATGGAGCAGACTCGATGGGCCGATTGGCCTAATTTCTGCTCCTATTTCTTATGGTCTTATGGTCATGGGTCTTCAATCCCGATTTCTGCGGATTCCTCTTCCCTGGTGTACTCAGGGCTGGAGTTGAGGATTCGGCTGCTTCCCACATGTGCCTGCAAAAAAAGGAGACATAATTAGTGCATGGCAGTGGTTTATTAAACCGGAGACATTACTCACATCATGGTTGTTTGATGGATGTTGCACTGCTGGATCCTCACTCGGTTGAGCTGCCGACCTCACGGCCAGCACACAAACAATCCACATCCTCGCCAGCCAGCTCTATTTTCAAAGTCTGTCAGCAATTTGAGGTCCGGCATTCCTCCACCAGTGTGGGACCTCTCCCTTGTGTTGCATGCCAGCTTGTCCTGCATGAAGGCAGATAGGAAGAGTATAAGCGGGATGCCTGCCTGGCCAGATAAGAAGGATGCCTGGCATGGGTGGCGGGTGTTGCCATGGATGGAATGAAGACACGATCCACAGGGCAGATGAAAATCTGAGTGAGTGGGTGGTGATGTCCCTTGAGATGATAGTGAGTGAGAACTCTAGAATATGTGATGGGTTTGTGAGTGTGTGAGTTGAGAATGATGAAAAGAGTGACTTACCTTGACAGAAAGGAAGAGATCATTCATCCTCTTTTGGCACTGGGTGGCTGCTTTCTTTTGGAGTGTATTGGTGCTGATCATTGCTGTTACCACCTCTCATGCTGGATTGGTGACCATGATTGCAGGTCTTTGCCCAGGGCAGGGGGTAGGGGACATTGCGGCTGGCTTCCACTGCATCTAGTAGGTGCATATTATGACACAACCGATGGTACAGGCTGAGTTGTTCAAATCCCAGAGCAAAACTTGAAACAACTGTCATAACCTAATTTACAATTTGTATGTTTTGAGATGCAAGCTTTGAATTCAGCAGTAATAAGACCACTGAGTCTCAAGAGATCTTTATAAAGCTAAATCAAACATTTATTAATACAAGGAAGATTGTAAGCACATACATATGTCTATAAAATTACAGCTATACTAACTACAAAAATCCCCTAATTAATCTGACTCTCAGTTACACCTCCTTTAAAGCAACAGTAAAACACATAGATTTAAACAGACCCCTGGAAAAGCACACCCTGGACAGTCAAATTCAAAATGAGTTTCTTTCAGCTTTGGGTCCTTGAAGACATTGGTTTGAGGCTTACAGGCTGGAGGCTTTTGATCTTAGAATTCCTCTTCCTGTTTGACCAACAGCCTTTCTTCCTTTGAATATTTTTTCCTCTTTGAATGCAAATTCTCATTGTATCACTAGTTTTTTTTTAACCCTTCTAACAATAAAACCACTTTCATAGCACCAATTTTATTAGTAAGCTTTGGAAAAAATTAACACCTTGTTTCACTTCTTCTAGTTAGATGTGATCTTTCACCCATTCTTTTGAATGGTTTATTTAAAAACGCAAATTGCCCCCTTTTCACTTCATCTTGCAACTTACCTATATTTACCTAATTACCATTTCAAACCTACTTCTCTTCTATACATCAAAGCCTCTAAACCAGCTGGTTTTAATCCAATTAAGACACAAAAATACATAGACACAGACACCATTAAACACTATTTTAAAATAACTTCCAATAACATTATTATATCTTCCTGACAGCACACAGGGGAGGAGTCACTAAATTTGGGAGCAGCATGTTTCCTAGCTTTGGCAACCGTTAGTTCCCAGCAGCTTCCTATCCTTTGGAGAGTGCGTAGCCTTTCAATATGATGTCTGGGTTACTGAAATTCGGAGGTCATGGCGGGGAGATGAATCCAAGGCTGCCCCGCCAGTGACCCAACATAAAACCCATGCATCTGATTTCTTTTTTAACAATGTTCCACACGATATGGGGTGAAATTCCGCCATTGCCGTCAGCGGGTCAAACGTGGATTTCCCCGCCCGATCATCCACACAGCACCTCTGGCTGAAAATGGTTGCAAATGTTTCAGCCTTGTCTTTTGCACTAATGTGCTGGACTCTCCAAACATTGAACTTTGACCTGATCCTGATAGGTTGTGGGATCGCTTAGCTCCGTCTATCACATGCTGCTTCTGGTGTTTGGCTTGCAAGCAGTCATGTCTTGTAGCTTCACAAGGTTTTTAGGTATGTCTGTTGCTGCTCCTGGTGTGTGGCACTGTACTTGTCATTGAACCAGTGCTGATTCTTTAGTTTGATGGGAATGGTAGAATGAGAGATATGTCAGGCCATGAGATTACAGATTGACAATCCAGTGCTGCACTGTCAGATGAGACATTTAACTAAGACCCAGTTTGCCTTTTCAGGTGAATGTAAAAGATCCCATGGCACTAGTTTGAAGAAGAGCAGGCTAATTATCCCAGTTGTTCTAGCCGATATTTATCCCTTAATCAATATCACAAAAATAACACTATCTATTCATTTTCACACTGCTGTTTGTGGGAGCTTTCTGTGTGCAAATTTGCTTCCACATTTCCTATATTACAACAGTTACTATGCTTCAAAAGTACTTAATTGGCTGATAAGTGCTTTGGGACACCCCGGCATCATAATATGTGCTATATTATAGTATTAGTTTTTTTAAAATAAGAGTTTGGTAATCACTGCACCCTGTCCCATTTTTGACCTTCCTTGCCATTTAAGATTAAATTAAATTTGACTCTGGTTCAATGTTACTGCCTCCCTAACAGCTTCACTTTAGGTTTCCTTAAAACTGACACCAAAATATAATTCGACCCTTTCTTAAAAAATTCTCATCATTAATGTTTTTTCTCATTAGTTGCTGAAATCCTGTACTTCACCAGCTCCAAGAATTGCCTGTTCTAAGCAATGTTTAGAGGGTCAAGGAACCATTTTTCTGTTTGCGAGTATACACATTTCTATTATGCACATATAGGCAGCATGTGGCAATACTGATTTCGTAAAAAAGACACTTAATTAACAGATGTCACCTGAATTAATAGTGATTTATGTACCATGCTAATAATCTCATATGGTTGGATAATTCAAATTTTTAATTAGTAATGTTACCCCAAAAGAACCTAAAGATAGTGTGCAGTTGGTTATTAGAAAAATCATGCCTTAAAACATAGATGTATTGTTATTCTTTAACACACTCTGGGAAGAAAACAAGACAGCAACCCTTGCAGGCCTTTAGATCATGGCCCTAAGCAGAATGACTGGAGAGTAATGATCCACATGTCTATCACCATTACAGGTTTTTCACATTTGTGTTTTGCTTCTTCAGATTAGACATTTATAAAAACCACTTCTTCATCATAACCTTGTGCCCCTTTCTATAATTGTGAGCATTAATTAAGTAACCTGAAATTGTTAATCTCTCAGAAATTTGGAAGGGATCTTATTCTCCCTCTATTACAGATTACCATACCATTTAAAATGTTCCCAGTTTATGTGTTAATTGCTAATTAAGGACAAACAAACAGCCAGTCTTAATCAGTTATGACTGATTTCCTCATTCCCTCTCTGTTAAACACATCCAGCAGAGCAAAGGCAAATAAATCAGATCAAATGGAGTTACATGAAGATTTGCATCTCACCTGTCAAACTTGTTGCAGTGATTACTCTGCAGCTGATCAGTATTCATTTCTGGGCAAGGTTGGGACTTGTCACAGATTCTGGGTGGTCCCAAAGCAATTGAAATGTTATGTGGTGCATTAGTATTGTTTGAACTATTGTTTTATGTGGAGTCATGCTTTAATTTCTTAGCAGCTTTATTAATATTTGTTAATTATTAATACAAAATGTATTCTTTTTAAAAGGTTGATGTTTTATTATGCTGATCACGGTGATTTATATACATGGTCAAATGGAAGATTGCCCATTTTTGTACCGAATGTTAGCATGAATTACTCCTTAGTTAAGTGCAGTGCAGAGAGATTAAAGATGATAACATTCATTTCTATTTTTCTACAGCATTTTCTAACTCCTCCCATCCAATCCACACATTGCTCTCTAAAGCTAGGAAAAGTTGATGAACAGTTTCAAAACTGTAGACACAGCCCCAAAAGAACAAAGAATTCAAAAAGAAAGTACAATTGAAGAACCTGGCTAGGTCTCTGACCAAGGCTGTTGCTTCAAGGTGACCCAACATGTTAAGTTCTTTTTTGTCACTTTGATTTCAGGGTTTTTAGTGATATTTTTGAATCATATTCCAAAATTCAGTTTCTCATTTTGTACAAATTGAAATCCTTGCATTGTCTTTCATACACGAATGTGAGCTTTGAAGTTTGTGAAGACAGATAAAAGGTGTTTGATGTTGATGCATCTACATTAAGCAGTACTCACAACAAATTGCTCACAGTCATCTTGCAGAATGCCAACAGAAGCAGGTCACCCAGATATGATCATGTCAGATCATGGTGCTTAATGTGTTACTGATGTCATTATTAAACCATTATTTTTATAACTAAATTAACCAGGTTCCACTCTGCAGTAAACACAAAGCATTTACTTATATTTTAAATCTCTGTACACATATTAACTTATGTAAAATGCTTATTCATGAAGCCTTTGCAAGGCCTTAACATTGTGCTTTACAGTCATTTTTTTTGTCTGTGAATGAAGATGTCAGAATTTCAGAGCATTCACACATGTAATATTGCTGGAATAAGATTGCTCTGGTTTTACTCAATATCCATAACAAGAATTTAAGGCATGTGTGCCCCTCACATTAATACATTTGCCTATGTAGTCACTAAATTTTGCTGATAGTTACAATGTTACTTTGATAAGGTTCAAATTATAGACACATCAAGGACAAGTACTTAATTCACAAACTAACTCTGTACTGCACTATATTACTACAGGTTCATCGAGGTCTTGTGGTGCAGCGGGTAGTGTCCCTTCCTTTGAGCCAGGAACTCCAGGTTTGAGTCCCACTCTGGGACTTGATGGCCACGGAAGTTGTGTTCATAATGTGGTAATAAAGGTTGTTTGTCAACCTGCAAATCCTTCCAATCTGCCTTTGGCAGGTGGTAAGAGCAGGAGAGCCTCCTGCTCAGCCAAGACCATGTGATAACTACAGCGCAACAGCCTCCCCACATTAAAAGACTCCACATACAAGCTCTTGTCATGGGCTACTCTCCATGACAAGTGTCCTCCTCACTTTGAGGGACAGATGATATGTGTCATTTTTCAAAACATAGCCCCTGGGCCATTTGAGGCAACCCCTCTGGGTTTCCCCTGCCCCTTTGGCCTATCTGCCCCAGCAGCACATGCACTCCCTCACCCCACCATCATTGGGGCCTATTAGCCTGACCGTGCCAAAAAAATCCTCACCCCACATCCAGCTCTAGTGAAGAGCTCTGTTGGGGTCTAGGTCTAATCCCAGCAGTGGCCACTGCACCCGGCGCTGCTGGGACCAGAGAACCGCTGGTCATTTGACTAGCTGGCAGCTCTCAAGGGCAGGGCTTCCTCCCCAGTTAGGGGTGGAAGTCTCGCCTCAAGCCAATTTACACCCTGAAAGGCCTTAAATAGCTGCAGGGCAACCCGCTGGAGCGGAGGAGAACTCGCCCCCAACATTTATGCTGGAGAGGGCTGGGGAACTTGACACAACAGCCTGGGTTTTCACTGAGTCGGGTTGACTCAGGAGCCCTTTCATAAGGTGGTTGGGTCCCAATTACGGGATTCCTGACCCATTCTTGGGCTGTCCCATTTTTGGGAGTGTTAAAGGCTCTGGCCTGGTTCCTGTCAAAAGCCCAATCAGGCCGGCCCCAGTGTGGAGATAGTCATCTCCCACTCCTCCACAATTTTCATGGAGTCGGACCAGTCCTTTAAAGAGTCGTGGTTCATGGGCCCTTAGAGGAGTCGTGAGTCCGAGTGTGCATGAGGGGACCTTTTAAAAAGTAAGTTCAAAAGTTCCCCCTCATGCCCCTATGCCAAGTTGTGCCCCCCCACCCACCACCTATGTCCCCTCATGCCTTCTGTGTCAAGCTCTGTCCTTCCATCCATTAACCGACTGTAAATTTTCTAGGACCGAGGAGCACCACAGTTTAAAGCGGGATGTGTGAAAAAAGCATTGAAAACTTAATCCTTTGATGATTTGCCCCTATGCTTGAAAAAAAATTTGGACAAGCTAATAAAAGTGTCAATCATCCAGGCCCTTTGCAGTTTCAAAAAACACAAACTACAAATATTTGAAACAATCTGACTTATGTAAACAATCTTTGTGAAATTGACCGCAGAGATCAGAAAACTTGAGCTGTCAATCAAACAATGTTTCATCTGGAGTACAGGTGTTCTGTTATTCTAATAGGTGCCTGGGCTTTCAACCAACCTCAGTATGTGTGCCTGGCTGAGAGCCCAGACATTTATTAGAATAACAGAACAACTGTTTCCCAAAGGAAATGGGCAGAGCTTGGCATAAGGGGCATGAGGGTGGGAGCTGGAAGGGCAGAGCTTGGCATACTCCTACTCCTAATTCATTTGTTCCTATGTTTGTAAGAGGCAAGAGGGGCCTGTAAGGATGGGTGGAAGACATGAGGTGGCATGGATAGGGCATGGGGAGTGTTTGACGGCTGAAGATGGTGTGAGGGGTAAGGGCTGGAGGGCCTTTGAGCTTTTAATTTTCACTGTGACACAGTGGCAAAGTCTCACAGTACCAAGGTGGGCATTTTAAACAGCCCGCCTTCACACCCGATAATCCCCATGGCAACATCTTCCACATTTCTTCCAGGTTCGGCTAGCCTGATTTCAGCTCACGCTTGGCCCCCAGCAATGGAGATCATGCTTTGGCATGCACTTTATCCCAAGACGGGAATTTTCCCAATGCCCCCTACCCACCTCGAGGATGAAAATCCAGGCCAGTGTAAAATTCCAGCCCTGATTTTTGCAGCAGTATGGTAAAAAATATAAGACAGTGACCAGTGTGGAGCTAAGAACCACATCAGGAAATGTTATTGCAAGTTTCCAGCAGTTGTAGAAGTACCAATAGTGGTGAATATAAATGTTCAATGATGGAAGAGGTCTGCCTCTTTTAGTAGGTCAATACTTTCTCTATCTCACAGACTTGCTTTGATAAGGAGAGCAAATACAGCAGACAAGTTTTTTTCACTTATAACCTTAGAGAAGAAGGGATAAACCAGGGTCAAACCCATGGCCTGTCGTCCGGATTTGGCCCTTTGCTCAATTTAATCCAGCCTGCAGCAAGGTTTTTAAAAATTTACACCTATGACAGTTGCGCCTTCAAAATAGCATTTATCATCATCATTACAAATTTGCTTTGGATAAAAGATTCAGCTAAGTGAGTATAATAATATTTAACAATATAATACCCAAATTCAGCCATTGCATTAAAATGGCGGGTGAGTTGAATGTTTCTGTATTGTCTCTAAAAAATGCTAAATTAAGTTGATTTTTATGCGTGTGTGGCCCATGAATGATTTTGTCTATATGTGAATGGCCCGTGGTAAGAAAAGGGTGCTCCACTCCTGGGCTAAACCCTCCAATCACGGGATCATCAGAGGCTAAATGTACGACAACTGAGATGCTTACTGGGACCCTGTGGTGGTCCCAATGTGCGGACCTACTCTGAGTTGAATTCAGAGACTACAAACAGTTTTGATGTACTTATCTGAACAGTTACCCAGGGAATATTAGGCAGATTAAAACTGAGTGTAGCTCGTCTTAACTCCAGAACTGCACCCTCCCCCCGACCCCTCAGTCACCCACCTACCCTGACCACCTGGATACCCGTCCCAAACACCTGACTACCCCTCCCAACCTGAAATGACTAACACCCCCCCCCACCCCCCACTAAACTGACCACCCCCTCCCCCCACCTATCCATTCACATACCTATTCACTCAGCATTCACTAACATTCATACATTAACATTCAGACTGGACATTTAAACTTACCATATGGCAGCTAGTGCTGTAAAAAGGGGCATACCTTGCCTTCCCCAACTCTACAATGATCCGATGGAGTTTTCCGAGAAATGCTGCACTCTGTATTTCTGGGACCACCAGGTATGGAAGACCCCATTAGAAATGCAGAGCAGTGCCGAGTCGGTCAAATTTCTGGACTCAGCGGCAATCCGAAAATGATTGGTACTCTTCAAAATATCCGGGCCAAGGCTTTTCTTTCTTTGTGTCCAGCCCATAGCAAATAATATCACCAATTCCAATTCAAAGCAATAAATCCTTTCCCTATTGCCAGTTTCAACAGTTGAAAGTTCTTCACAACAATGCTGAGGGCCCATATGTTGTCACGAAGCTATGCTTTATGATGCACAATAATTTTTAATCCATCAGCTGGAAACATGAGTTGAACTTTTAAAAAATACAGACTTTTTAAAAACAGAGACTAAAGTGACTTGAAGTCGTAGCCGAGATGCCTACCTAGTTTGTATTACTGTACATTCCACCTTCCAACTCCACTGAGATGGAGACAGCATGTCTGCAAAAAAAAACCCATCAAAGACAATAGCCCCAGAGGAATGTGAATGAACAATATTTCCTATTCCATTGGCACAATGTCCAGATACTCAACTGGGTGGAGATAAACGATCAAATCTAATCACTTGAATACTTGAATCCTGGCTAAGAGGGAGAATTCCCAGCCTGTCCTAATCAATTTACAATTGGAATACATGATCATGTTTGAATTATTAATCAGCTGGAGAGGGTGGTCAAATGACATGCCAACCCTTTGTCTTTTTTAAGCAGATGTTTTCACAGCAGAACTGAGCACAAGCAGCTGAGAAGCAGACAGAGAGCCTTCCTCCCTCTCTCTCTCTCTCTTCCCAGCTTGTAAGCTTTGGGCCCTGTCTGCTAATATTGACTCTCTCCATGTACAGTAGACAATGCTTTTAAAGGAAGAACTCAACTCCACAGCTGCGCCAGAAAAACATAGGTCATAGATCTGCGGTGTTAAACCGTCTGAAAGCAGGAGACCATCGAGTTAAAGCAGCAAGACCACTGGATTCAGCCTGAAGCCAGCCGAGTCATCAAACTACAGACTGTGAATTGTTTATAACTTTTGGGGTCTCTAATTTGGTCAGCTTATCCTTTTCTAGTCTGTAATCTATATTTGTTTGTGTGTATATTCTTCAATTTCAAGCGTGTGCAAAAGTCAGTGTGTAGTTTATTACTTAGATCGGTTTAATCATAATAAAACTAACCTCTTTCTTTGTTAAACTCAAGAAAACTGCACCTATTGGTTATTTTATGATCACAGTTTGTAAACAGTTAAGTCCTCACTGAATTGGTCAACAAAACAAGGAAAGGAAAAAGATGGAAGACATTCAACCTCTCTTCACCTGGTCGTAACAATATGAAGACTTTTTCACTTGGAATTTACTTAAATCAGAACTTCACCTCATGGGGGAAGGATGGAAGCTACTTGGGTGGTGCATTCCCAGCTCGACATTGAACAGAGTGTGAGACTAAGAATTTAGTGAGTGAGGGGGTTCGGTGAAGTGGGAAGGAGGTGTTCCTTTAATTTTCACCTTCCAGTATTTGATCCTTACATTGGTATAGTAGAAGAAGTTGATTGATGGATAATAGCAGGTAAGTTATTCTACATATAATAAATAGTTTGCAAAATTAAGGTATGGCAAGGCAGCTTGGCCGAGGGGAGTGTGCCTCCTGTGGTATGTGGGAAGTCATTGATGCACAATGTGCCCTAGACAAACACATCTGCACTGTCATCAGCTGCAAAAGCTTGAGCTCCGCGTTTTGGAGCTTGAGTGGCATCTGCATCTGCGAGGCAGAAAACTATGGGGAGAATTTTCTCCCCATTGGGGGTATTGTGCAGAGGCGGACGCGGGTGGGCGCACAGCCAATTGGTGCCCCGATCAGCTGGGCATCACTATTTTATGCGGGCTGGCCAATTAAGGCCCACCCAGCGTGACGCGGGCCTGGAAGTGCTGAGCGCTCCCTGTGCAGGTGGACGGAAGCGGCTGAGTCAGGGAGAGTGGTCTTTCATGCATGCGTGCAAAAGAGTGCAGAAATCTCCCTGAGGCAGGGAGGTTAGTTTCACATATAAAACATTGAATAAAGGGAGAAAAAAAATTTAAGGACACATCCCCTCATGTGAAACTATCACAGGAGCTGGGACATATCCATTGATGTTAATAAAAATTTTCCCAACACTTTAGAAACATTCATGAAACCTCATCCCGCCCGTGGATGAGGCTCCATCAAAAATGCAAAGGCTGCCTGGGCTTTTCGCCTGCCCATCCAACCATAAAGTTGGACAGGCAGCTCTGGTCAATGATTTAATTGATTGTTAAATGGTCTTAATGGGCCTTTGACAGTTCGGTGGGCATGCAGCCAGGTCAGCTGCACACCCGCCAAACTGAAAATCTGAATGACGCATGGTGACATCACAAACGCCCAATGTCACCCCGCATCATTTTACACTCCGGGCCCACTCGCCGAGCTGAAGATTCTACCCTATGTTTAGAGAGGTGGGCACACCACAGGTTAGGACCATGCAGGCAGAGAGGGAATGGGTGACCACCCAGCAGTCTAAGAGAACCAGGCAGGTAGTGCAGGAGTCCCATGAGTCAGTCTCGCTTGCTAACTGGTTTTATATTTTGAATACTGATGAGGGTGATGGTTCCTCAGAGGAGTGCAGCATGAGCCAAGTCCCTGGCGCCAACGGTGAATCAGCTGCACTGGAGGAGAGAATGAGGAATGGAAAGGCAATAGTAATAGGAGATTCATTAGTTCGTGGAATGGACAGGCACTTCTGTGGCTGTAGGCATGATTCCAGGATGGTGTGTTGCCTCGCCGGTGCCAGGGTCAAGGATGTCACAGAGTGTCTGCAAGACATTCTTCTTGGGGTGGGTGAACAGACAGGGGTCGTGATCCATGTTGGTACCAATGACATAGGTAGGAAGAGGGATGAGGCCCTGAAAGCAGATTTAAGAGAGTTAGGAAAGAAATTAAAAAGCAGGACCTCAAAAGCAGTAATTTCAGGATTACTCCCAATGTTATATGATAGTAAGCATAGGAATAGGAGGATTGAATGGTTGACTACCTGGTTGGAGAATTGGTGTAGGAGGGAGGGCATCAGATTTCTGAGACATTGGGACTGGATCTGGGCAGTTGGGACCTGTACAAGATGGACGTGGTACACCTTAACAGAGCCAGGACTAATATCCTCGTAGGGAGATTTACTAATGTTGTTGGGGAGGGTTTAAACTAGATTCGCTGGGGTTTGGGAACCTGAGAGGAAGCTCAGATTGTAGGGTACAAAACTGGTAACAGGAAGTAGAAATGCAGTAAACAAAATTAGAAGGTGGACGAAACAAAAGCAAGCATCAAATAGGATCAGAATGCGGAATAATGTTAAAGAGACACAGTTAAGGGCACTCTATCTGAATGCATGCTTTCACAACAAGGTAGATTATTTGAAGGTGCAAATAGAAGCCAATGGGTACGAATTAATTGCGATTGCAGAGACATGGTTACAGGTTGAGCAAGACTAGGAACTGAATATTCTGAGCTATTTGTCATTTAGGAAGGGTAGGCAGAGAGGAAAAGGAGGTGGCGTAGCACTGTTAATAAGGGATGAGATCAGTAGATTAGTGAAAGAGGATCTTAGATCAAAGGATCAAGATTTAGAATCAGTTTAGGTGGAGCCAAGAAATAGCAAGGGGCAGCAAACATTGGTGGGAGTTGTTTACAGGCCACCAAACTGTAGTGATAATGTTGGATACAGTCAGGAAATTAGAGCTGCATGTGACATTGGTAATGCAGTAATAATGGGTGACTTCAGTTTATGTATAGATTGGGTAAACATAATTAATACTGATGAGGATGACTTCCTTGAGTGTGCATGAGATGGATTTCTGGGGTAGCATTTGGAAAATTTAGTATTTAATGTTACCTCTTACCTCCTGAGAAAGGGCTAATAATAACCTTGTTATATAGGAGCCAATAGGAAATTGCGACCATAATATGATAGAATTTTACATTAAGTTTGAAGTGATATAATTCATTCTGAAACTAGGGTCCTAAAGCTGAACAAAGGAATTTATGAAAGTATGAAGGGCAAGTTGGTGAATTGTGAAAGTACATTAAAAGATTTGACAATAGACAGGCAATGGCTAGTATTTGGAACAGTATTACATGGTCTACAGCAAACATACATTCCCCTAAGACACAAAAACCCACCAGGAAAGATGAATCATCTGTGGATAACTAAAGAAGCTAAAGATTACATTAGATCAAAGGAAATTGCTTATAAGGTTGCCAGAAAAAGACGTAAGCCTGAGAATTGGGAGCAATTCAGGATCCAACAAAGGATGACCAAGAAAATGATAAAGAAAGGGAAAAGGGGATATGAATGCAAGCTAGCAAGTGACATAAAGGGGGACTGTAAAAGCTTTCTTAGGTTTGTGAAAAGGATAAGATTAGCAAGGAAAAATATAGGTCCATTACAGCCAGACAGGATAACTTATAATGAAGAATAGGGAAATGATGGAGAAAATAAATGGGTAGGATGGGAAAATTCAGAGAGCGACCAGGCCACTCTCCAAATTTTCCTGTCCCTCCTGTGGAAATGCCCATCAGTGGTGGGACGGGAAAGTCTTGGCCTTTGTGTCTGTTTTCACGGAAGAAGATACAGAAAATCTCAGAAATACTAGGGAGCCAAGGGGCTAGTGAAATCGAGGAACTGAAAGAAATTAGTATTAATAAAGAGGTAGTACTAGAAAAGTTAAATGGATTAAAGGTTGATAAACCCCTTGAGCCAGATGAGCTGCATCCCAGAATTTGAAGGAGGCGGATATAGTGACAATGGATACATTGGTGATTATCTTTCAAAATTCTATAGATTCTGGAAAGGTTCCTGCAGACTGGAAAGTAGCAAATGTAAATCCACTTTTTAAGAAGGCAGGGAGAGAGAAAACTGAGAACTACAGACTTTTTTGTTTGGCATCAGCAATAGAGAAAATGCTAGACTCTATTAGAAAGCATGTGATAACTGGACACTTGGAAAATAATGATATGGTTGGGCAGGTCAACATGGATGTATGAAAGGGAAATCATGTTTGACAAACCTCTTAGAGTTTTTGAGGATGTTATTTGTAGCATAGATAAAGGAGAACCAGTGGATGTGGCGTATTTGGATTTTCAGAAGTTTCTCGATATGGTCCCATACAGGAAGTTAGTAAACATAATTAGAGCACAAGGGATTGGAGGCAATATACTGCTTTGGACTGATGATTGATTAACAGAAAGAAATAAACAGTAGGAATAAACAGGTCCTTCTCAGGATGGCAGGCTGGTACTAGTGGGATACTGCAAAGGTGAATGCTTGGGCCACATCTGTTCACAATCTATATAAATTATTTGGATGCAGGAACCCAATGTAACACTTCAATATTTTCTGATGACACAAAACTAGGTGGGGAATGTTAGTTATGAGGAGGATGCAAGGAGACTTCAAGGGATTTGGACAGGTTAAGTGAATGGGCAAGAACATGGCAGATGGAATATTGTGTGAGAAAGTGTGAAGTTATCCACTTTGTATAAAAAAAACAGAAAGGCAGTGTATTTATTAAATGGTGAGAGGTTGGGAAGCATTGATGTCCAAAGGGACCAGGTGTTCTTGTTCATGAATCACTATAAGCTGGCATGCAAGTGCAGCAAGCAGTTAGGAAGGTAAATAGTATGTTGGCCTTCATTGCAAGGGGATTTGTGTACAAGAGTAAAGATATCTTGCTGTAATTGTATAGAGCCTTAGTAAGACCACATCTGGGGTATTGTGTACAATTTTGGTCTTCTTTTCTGAGGAGTATTTGCTATAGAGGGTGTGCAATGGAGGTTCACCAGCTTAATTCCTGGGATGGTAGGATTGTCTTTTGTGGAGAGATTGAGGAAACTGGGCCTGTATCTCTAGAGTTTCGAAGAATGAGAGGTGATCTTAGGGTAGATGTGGATAGGATGTCTCCCCTGGCTGGTGAGTCTAGAACCATGGGATACAGTCTCAGAATAAGGGGCAGGCCATTTAAGACTGAGGAGGAATTTCTTCACTCAGGGTGGTGAATCTTTGGAGCTCTCGACCTCAGGGGGCTGTGGAAGCTCAGTCATTGACCGTGTTCAAGACAGAAATCAATACTAACGTCAACAATGGGTATGGGGATAGTTTGGGAAAATGGCATAAGAGGTAAATGATCAGCCATGATCCATTTTGAAGGGCAGAGCAGGCTCGATGGGCCAAATGGCCTACTCCTGTTCCTATGCCCTATATTATAATCTGAAACATTCTAGGGAAAATGAATGCAAAAAAGATAATGTAGGGGAAACTAATCCAGTCTTACATGTAAGCTGATATATATTCATGAACTGATCTACTTATTCAGTTCTGCAATTGAGGTTTGGATCCTCAGCTAGGAAATCAAGACAGTATGATCAAAATGACAGTGAAGAAAAATGCTCAGGAATGCATTGTACTTCACTGGATTCAAGGCCCAATTTTGCCAAGGAGAGAAGTCAACCTCTCCTATTATAATAAGGATTAACTTTGATGGCAGAAAAAATGGAATTTTCTTCATAATGATTTAAATAAATGTGTACTTTTGAACTACAAGAGTGGAAAGGGACAAGCTATATGCACATTTTTGTTTTTCCAATTTACAGTTCTAAATTGTGATACGTTGATGTAATTTGCTTTTAGTTCTCCACATAGACAAAGTACAGAAGTTGCAATTTGTTTAAAATGACAAGTATTCTATTGTCGTCACAGTGGGTCATAGCCCCAAATTACTTACGGACATACTGGCCTTTTAAGTAAGACGTGTTTTTTTTAAAGAAGGACATACAAGCAAAAGTTGGGTGAGACTGTAAAGTAACCACATGCTAGAAAATTCCAATGTTGATTAAACTTGACCAACTAGTCTAGAGAATGGAATGTTGCACCTAAAAAGGCTAGTTCCAGGGAGCAGAGTCGGAGAGCAGAGTTCCAGAGAGGTGAGTATAAAAACCTTACCTCGGGGATTCGCAGACCTCAGGTATTAAAAAGAAATTTTTAAGTGGCGTCATGGTAAATCTGTGACCTGATTGGCTAGTAGAGAACTTGAAACTAAAACATTGTTAAACTAATTAAACCAAATAAATTAATCACTTAATTAATAAGTAGAGGGTATCTAGACTAGAATCAGCGGTTTACTGTTCTTAGAATTTAGCATTTATAGTAGAAATCTAGCCCTAGGGAACGTCTAGTCAATAAGGAGTCAATAAGCAGTTATTAGATTTAAATTGATTTATTAAATAATTCTAGAAATGACAGTTGCTGGGGTGAAGTGCTTCACCTGTGGGATGTGGGAAATCTGTGATGCTTCAAGTGTCCCGGACAACTACATCTGCAGGAAGTGTACCCAATTGCAGCTCCTCACAGACCGCATGGATCGGTTGGAGCAGCAGTTGGATGCACTTAGGAGCATTCAGGTGGTGGAAAGCATCATTGACAGGAGTTTTGGAGACATGGTCACACCCAAGGCACAGACAGATAGATGGGTGACCGCTAGAAGGGGCAGGCAGTCAGTGAAGAAATCCCCTGTGGCTGTCCCCCTCTCTAACAGGTATACCATTTTGGATACTGTTGGGGTGGGTGGCCTATCAAGGGAAAACAACAGCAGTAGCCAGAGCAGTGGCATCATGGCTGTCTCTGTTGTTCAGCGGTGGGGGGGTGGGGGGGGTGGTGGTCAAAGCACAGAGGAGCAATTGTCATAGGGGACTCTACAGTCAGGGGCTCAGATAGGTGCTTCTGTGTTCGTGAAAGAGACACCAGGATGGTACGTTACCTCCCTGGTGCCAGGGTCCAGGATGTCTCTGATTGGGTACGGGAAATTCTGAAGAGGGAGGGAGAACAGCCAGAGGTCGTGGTACACATTGGTACGAACGACATAGGCAGGAAGAGTGACAAGGTCCTGTAGCGGGAGTTCAGGGAGTTAGGCAGAAAGTTAAAAAACAGGACCTCTAGTGATGTAATCTCAGGATTACTCCCTGTGCCACATGCCAGTGAGGCTAGAAATAGGAAGATAGTGCAGCTGAACATATGGCTGAACAGGTGGTGTAGGACGGAGGTTTTCTGATATCTGGATCAGTGGGATCTCTTCCAGGGCAGTTGGGACCTGTACAAGAAGGACAGGTTGCATCTAAACTGGAGGGGCACCAATATCCTGGCTGCTAGGTTTGCTAATGTCACTTGGGAGAATTTAAACTAGTATGGCAGAGGGGTGGGAACCAGAGCAATAGGTCAGCAGGTGAAATAAATGACTGGGAACCAGTGAATATGGCCAGTAGGACTAAGAGGAAGGGCGGGCAGGGAGAAATTACTGAACACAGTGGGACTGGTGCTCTGAAATGCATTTGTTTCAATGCAAGAAGTATAACAGGCAAGGCAGATGAGCTGAGATCTTGGATTAGTACTTGAGACTATGATACTATTGCTATTACAGATACTTGGTTGAAGGATGGACAGGATTGGCAGATAAGCGTTTCAGGATTTAGATGTTTCAGGCAGGATAGAGAGGGATGTAGAAGAGGTGGGGGAGTTGCACTGCTGGTTAAGGGGAATATCACAGCTGTACGACAGGAGGACACCTCGGTGGGCTCATGCAGCGAGGCAATGTGGGTAGAGCTCGGGAATAGGATGGGTGCTGTCACAATGTTGGGGGTTTACTATAGGCCTCCCAATTACCGGCAGGAGATTGAGGAACAGTTATGTAGGCAGATTTTGGAAAGATGTAAAAGCAATAGGGTTGTTGTGGTGGTTGATTTTAACTTCTCCTATATTGACTGGGAATCACTTAGTGCTAGGGGTTTGGATGGTGCAGAATTTGTAAGGTGCATCCAGGAAGGCTTCCTGAGACAATATGTAAATAGTCCAACTAGGGAAGGGGCAATACTGGACCTGGTATTAGGGAATGAACCCAGCCAGTTGGTCGAAATTTCAGTGGCTGAGCATTTCGGGCAAAGTGACCATAATTCAGTAAGTTTCAAGGTACTGGTGGATAAGGATAACGGGAGTCCTCGGGTTAAGGTGCTTAATTGGGGGAAGGCTAATTATAACAACATTAGGCAGGAACTAAGGAATCTAGACTGGAGGCAGATGTTTGAGGGCAAATCAACAACTGACATGTGGGGGGCTTTCAAACGTCAGTTGATAAAAATTCAGGACCGGCATGTTCCTGCTAGGATGAAGGATAAGCATGGCAAGTTTCAGGAATCTTGGATAACGAAGGATATTGTGAGATTAGTCAAAAAGAAAAGGGAAGCATTCATAAGGGCTAGAAGGCTGGGAACAGATAAAGCCCATAGAGAATACAAAGAAAGTAGGAAGAAACTTAAGCAAGGATACAGGAGGGCTAAAAGGGGTCATGAAAAGTCACTGGCAATAAGGATTAAGGAAAATCCCAAGGCCTTTTATACATATGTAAAAAGCAAGAGGGTAGCCAGGGAAAGAGTAGGCCCACTCAGGGACAGAGGTAGGAATCTGTGTGTGGAGCAAAAAGAAATGGGAGAGATACTAAATGAATACTTCTCATCAGTATTCACCAAAGAGAAGGACTTAGCGGTTGATTTGTCTAGGGAAGAGTGTGTAAATAGCCTGGATCATGTTGAGATGAAAAAAGAGATGTTAGCTGAAGAATATTAAGGTGGATAAGTCCCCAGGGCCAGATGGGATCTACCTCGGAGTACTGAGGGAGGCAAGGGAGGAGATTGCTGGGGCCTTGACAGAAATCTTTGTATCCTCACTGGCTATGGGTGAGGTCCCAGAGGACTCGAGAATGACCAATGTTGTTCCATTGTTTAAAAAGGGTAGCAGGGATAATCCAGGAAATTACAGGCCGGTGAGCTTTATGTCAGTGGTAGGGAAATTATTGGAGAAGATTCTTCGTGACAGGATTTACTACCATTTGGAAGCAAATGGGCATATTAGTGAGAAGCAGCATGGTTTTGTGAAGGGGAGGTCGTGTCTCACTAACTTGATTGAGTTTTTTGACGATTGAAGGGCAGTGGATGTGATATACATGGATTTCAGTAAGGCCTTTGACAAGGTCCCTCATGGCAGACTGGTACAGAAGGTGAAGTTGTATGGGATCAGAGGTGAGCTGGCAAGATGGATACAGAATTGACTTGGTCATAGAAGACAGAGGGTAGCAGTGGAAGGGTGTTTTCCTGAATGGAGAGCTGTGACTAGTGAAGTTTCACAGGGATCAATGCTGGGACCTTTGCTGTTTGTAGTATACATAAATGATTAGGAGGAAAATGTAACTGGGCTAATTAGTAAGTTTGCAGACGACACTAAGGTTGGAGGAGTTGCAGATAGTGTAGAGGATTGTCAAAGGATATAAAGGGATATAGATCGGCTGGAGACTTGGGCGGAGAAATGGCTGGTGGAGTTTAATCTGGACAAATGCGAGGTAATGCATTTTGGAAGGTCTAATACAGGCAGGAATTATACAGTAAATGGCAGAACCTTTAAGTGCATCAACGGGCAGAGGGATCTGGGTGTACAGGTCCACAAGTCACAGAAAGTGGCAACGCAGGTGGATAAGGTAGTCAGGAAGGCATATGGCATGCTTGCCTTCCTTGGCAGGGGTATTAGCTGGGAAGTCATGCTGCAGCTGTATAGAACCTTGGTTAGGCCACACTTGGAATACTGTGTGCAATTCTGGTCACCACATTACCAGAAGGATATGGAGACATGGAAAGGGTGCAGAGGATGTTTACCAGGATGCTGCCTGGTCTGGAGGTTATTAGCTATGAGGAAAGGTTGGAGAAACTCGGATTGTTCTCACTAAAGCGACGGAGATTGAGGGGCGACTTGATAGAAGTTCAAAAAATTATGAGTGGCATGGACAGAGTAGATAGTCAGAAGCTTTTTCTCAGGGTGGAAGAGTCAATTACTAGGGGATATAGATTTAAGGTGAGAGGAGAAAACTATAGAGGAGATGTGCAGGGCAAGTTTTTTATGCAGAGGGTAGTGAGTGTCTGGAATTCGCTGCCAAAGGAGGTGGTGGAAGCAGGTACGATAGTGGTGTTTAAGAGGCAGCTTGACAAATACATGAATAGGATGGGAATAGAGGGATACGGACCCCGGAAGTGCAAAATGTGACAGACAATATGATCGGTGCAGGCTTGGAGGGCCGAAGGGCCTGTTCCTGTGCTGTACTTTTCTTTGTTCTTTGTTTGTTCTTTGTCAAGGCCTACTTCAGACTGAGTCACTTCAAAGGAAAAGATGCAATGTAATAACTGAGCTCTAATCTCCTGTGGTTGTGGAGATAATGAAGGCTGATTACCATCTCAGCAGAAACCACCTCCTGTGAGTAATATTCCATACTGTGGACATGATGTGAGTTGAAAAGAAGGCAAACTTGGGCAAAGGATATGTTTGTTTTTTTTCCCTTCCAAGAATACACAAGAAAAGGAGATAAAAGCTAACTATAACCTAGGCCTTTATGTGCTGGTTTTGGTGTTCCAAGCCTGGTGCTAGTGGGTGCATGTTTTGGTGTTCCAGGTCTGGTGTGTGGGGGAGCACTGTGAAGGTCAGACCTGAAGAACATCAATTAGGCATCCCCGTGCTTGCAGGTAAAAATTTCTTTCTCTCTGTTTGCTGGAGGCAGGTCTTATGAGCCAGCCTTTCGGTAAAGCTGAGTTATTAAAAAATCCCAGAGGGAAACTTTAAACAATTGTCATAACCTATATTTTAAGTGGTATGTTTGAGATGCAACTGTAAATTCAGGGATTAGACCATCAGTTCTCGAGAGGTTTTATATTAAACTAAATTAAACATTTTATTAAGTTAAAGCACATTAAACACATATACATGGCTACAAATTACCACTACCCCATGCAGAAGTCCATTGATTTGTGGCGGGACCAGAAGATCGTTGGAGCGGGTAGGTGGGGAAAATCCCACCGACAGTCTTTGTGGTGAATCTGGTTTCAGATCTGGTACAATAGGTGAACTCCAGTTACTGCAGCTAGACTCAAGTATATCATTTTGAAGCATGAAATCAATTTTTTTTTGTACTTGTGATAACTTTGCTGGATCTATAAGGTTGTTACCTTATTGAAAATAACATTACAATACATACATCATGTAAAGCTAAATGCGTCTTTCCCAGCTTATTTCCACCAAAAGGTTTGTGTGACAACAATAGCTTTTCGAAATCATTTTGACACTTGCTTGGAAGGTAACTCAATATTTCATTTAAATTTTCAAGCACACCCTTGTTATCCAATTTGAATTGAGGAAAATCAACTTCAGAATCCTGTACTTCTACCTCTTTCTCATCATCCACCATCACTGATACCTCTTTTTGTTCCTCTTCCCTGTCAAAGCACTTTTTAAGCATATTTACATGACACACCCTCTGCTTCTTTCTTCTATCTGGAGTATTTATTAAATAATTTACTTCACTCAATTTCTTTTCAACCCTGTAAGGCCCACTTACCTTTAATGAATCACCGAGTACTGGTAACAAAACTAGTGCTTTCTCCCCAGAAACAAAACTGTGAATTTTAGCTTTCTTATCTGTCTTCACTTTCATCACTTGCTGTGATATATTTGAATGTTCCCTTGCTAACTCACATTCTCTGTTCAATCTTTCCCTGAAATTTTGATATGTAAACCAGGAGAGCAGTTTCTGAATTTGACCCACCGATTTCTCATGAATCAATTTCAGTGGTCCCCTTACCACATGACCATAAGCTAGTTTAAAAGGGCTAAAGCCAGTCAAAGCATCAGGAGTGTCTCTAATAGAAAATAACAAAAATGGAATTCCTGTATCCCAATCCTGTGCATAATCATGTCAGTACGCTCTTATCACAGCTTTTAAACTTTGATGCCATCTTTCCAAAGCTCCTTGTGACTCCAGATGATAAGCTGTTGACTTAAACTGTTTTATCCCCAAACTGTTCATTACTTCCTTAAACAGCTGTGACATGAAATTTGACCCCTGATCTGATTGTATTTCCTTAGGTAAAAAGTTTAATTAACTCCTCCACTATCTTCCACTTCAGGAAACCTGGCAGACACATCCATTATTGTCAATAAATACTGATTTCCACTTTTAGTCTTAAGGAGGGGTCCTACACAATCAATCGTGACCCTGGTAAGAGGTTCATCAAATGCTGGTTTTGGGATTAAAGGCACTGGCTTAATCACTGCTTGTGGTTTTCCTGTTATTTGACATGTATAATAGGTTCTACAGAATTTGACTACATCCCTATGCAATCCTGGCCAAAACAAAACCCTTTGTATCTTTTCCTGTGTTTTCCTAATTCCTAAATGTCCCCCCATTCCCCCAATAGAATTTCATGAGTAATCCTCAGAATCTCATTTCAGTACCCTAATGGGATAACAAGCTGATGCACCTCCCTCCAGATTTCATGTGCTGGGGCATAATCCGACAACCACCTTCTCATCAAAATACCTTCTTGAAGATAATAGCATACTGGAATACGTTTTGCTTCTCTTTCTGAATAAGCTTTCTTAAAAAGCTATTTTGATTGCAAATCATTTTCCTGTAATTCTACTAACCTCTTTGAGTTAAACCTTTCAGCTGTATTGTCCTGTATTCCTTCCTCTTGAACAATGCAATGCCAGTTAATTGGGTTTCAACACCCTCTTCTTGCCTTTGAACTGCCTGCTTATCTTGTTCTTCCCGATGATCTTTGATCTCGTTACAACACAATCATGAAACATTTTCCTTCTGTAACACCTCTGTTGAAAACACTTCTACAGGCTGCTCAACTATCACAGGCATCACACACATTTGTGATCCAGCTATATCATTACCCAGAAAAAATTGAATCCTTGCACTGGGCAATTTTTCCACCTTTCCAACTATAACTTAATCTGTCTTCCATTTCCTCTTTAAATTGACCTTTCACAATGGAATAGCCTAAGCATCTCCATGAACCCCACTTATTATTACCTTCTCTTACAATACTCTCTTTGAACAACAAATATCACTATCCCATAACATTAAGGATTGACTAGGCCCTGCATCTCTTAAAATTTTCACATCTTTACCTATTCCACCCTGTACACATGGGAAGGCATTACCTTCACATACAAAGTATTTAAGCATTTCTGCAACCTGCTCCTCAGAATTTTCTTGAGTAAACCGTGAACACATTCCCACTTCTTCACCTATCACTGATTCTCCCTGTTGCACCTGTACACAAACCACTAGTTTCTCCTGTGCCTGAACCTCAGAACCCACAGTACTTTTACTTTCAGAGCTTTTCAGTACCCCAAAATTTCCATCGGATTTTTCCTGCCATCTCCAACACACCTGACTTCATGTGGCCCACTTTCTTAAATGAAAACACCTCAATTTTTGAATGTCACTTCTACCTTCAGCACCTTCCTTTTTATTCTGAGAAATCACTTCCTGGAAACCTCCAGCTACTACTTCTCTTCCCTGACTACCTGCCTTCCTTTCACTTTACTTTTTTTTATCCTTTTCCAATTTGAAAGGGTGACGAAAAAAAGATTTAGCTCTTAATCATCAGCTATCTCTGCTGCTTGTCTTACAGAATCAACCCTCTGTTCCTCCACATGAGTTGTCACTACCGAAGGGATTGAATCTTTAAATTCTTCCAAAATAATTACTTCCCGAAGAGCTGCATGTTGTCTCTATTTTTAACACTCTTATCCACCGGTCAAAATTACTTTGTTTTACTCTTTCAATCTCATTATAGGTTTGCCCGGACTGTTTTCTCATATTCCTAGATTTCTGCCTGTATGCTTCAGGAACCAACTCATATGCACTCACAATAGCCTTTTTCACCACATCATAATTCACTGACATTTCTTCGATAGCCAAGCATATACCTTATGCGCCCTATCTAGCAACTTAGGCTGTAATAATAAGATTTTGTTTTCCTGCGGCCATTTCATCTGTTTAGCTAGCTTCTCAAATGAAGTAAAGAATGCTTCAATATCTTTTTCCTCAAAGTTTGGAAGAGCTTGTACAAATTTAAATATCTCCCCACTGGGTTCTACTCTGGAGATAAATCCTTCCTCACCTACTGGCATCTCTTTCATAATGGCCAACATTTTCACATGGAATTCTCTTTTTCTCTTTCCTCCTTCTTTATCTTCACAATTTCTAATTCCCTTTTAAAAGCTATTCCTGTGTCCTTTGCTTTTAATTCAAGTTTTTTCATTTACAACTGAAGTCTTATTACCTCCAGCTGTGACTCACTAGTTGTCAGGTTTCACTTCCAACTGTAGATGCTGTGCTATACTTTTAATTATATCTGATTTCCTAGCACCCTCAAGTAATTCCAATTTTAACTTATCTGCCAACTCTGTTAACTTACTTCTGGTTATTTTCTCCAACTCAATCAGAGTTATCTCTTCTACTCCCAGACAAGTCTTAGCAATTGCCAAAGCCATCTTGCAGTCTCACCACTTCTAAAATACCTCATCAACTACTGAAGTCAAAGTGCTTCTTGCACTCGTAACCTTAAGATTCACCAATTACAAACCAATCAAGGAATTAGAAATATCTTTATCCTGGCAAGAGCCCCCAGTTGTTATGAGACAGCCTTTTGGTAAAGCTAAGTTATTTAAAATCCCTGAGGGTAACTTTAAACAACTGTCGTAACCTATATTTTAAGTGATATGTTTGAGTTGCAACTGCAAATTCAGTAATCAGGCCACCAGTTCTTGAGAGGTTTTATATTAAACTAAATAAAACATTCTATTAAGTTACAGCACATTAAGTATATATACATGGCTACAAATTACTGCTATCATAACTTTTAACAAATTCCTAAACTAATCTCTATTAAGGCAGCAGCAACCCATAGACTTAACCAGACACCAGGCAAAGCATTTTTGCCTTAGGAATTCAAAATGAGGTTCCTTTCACTTTGGTTCCTGTGGAGTCAGTTGGAGGTTACATGTTACATTGTCTCTGCTCTGTACACACAAAACCTGCTGAAGTTATACCTAACATCGCTCATTGAATGTAAATTCTCATTGTATCACCAGCCTCTTCTAACAATAAAACCCCTTTCATAGTACCAATTTTATTCGTAAAATAAACATATATTGCTTGGTCTCTGCTAGCTAGGTGTCAGATTTTACCCCACATCTTTAATGCTCTATTCAAAAAATGCAAATGCACTCTACCTCTCTTGTATCTCAAAACCAATACACATCAAAGCACCCAGGCTGGCTGGTTTTAATACAGTTAAGACACACCCACAGACTAAACCTCTATTTTAAAAGAAAAATATTTTCTAATAATATTATATACATTAATGCTTCATTACAGAAATTCACAAGTCAGCAAAACCACAGTCAGAAAGGAAACAGGACAACTCTTTTCAGCTACCTGCAGAAACAAGAGCCTCCAAACCCACTGCTCAACTGCCAAAGTCAGCTTGACCAGAATCATTCAACTTAACGGCTGTAATGTTTCATCATCTACTTCTCACAAACCAGCCAAAGAGTGATTTGTTTATCTTTTTATCTTTTATTTCTGGACTCATTTATCATTTCTACTCTGTGTTTATGTATGTTGCATTTTTATTATTTTTTCTTATTCTTAGTAACTAATAAACTCACTCATTCTTTGACTCAAGAAAGCCTGGCTAAATTGGATCCTTTTAAAACATAAATATATTTGGATTGGGAAGAGATATCTATGAGGGAAGGAATCCTTTTTAAATTAACCTTGTCGCTGTCAACTGAGGGGATTGAATAAACTAGGGGAGCCAGTTCATCCCTCCTCACCCGGGAGCATAATAATTTGGGGTACCTCATCTGGAATCATAACAAATTGGGGGAACCTCCCTCGGGGACTGGTCGTAACACTTTCCTGTGCGAAATCATCCGGACTACTCTGGTATCTGCACTGCTTAAGAGGGGATTGAAAGTGCTGTTTTGATGCTAATACTGAACAACAATACTGCTGTTAGAAGCATTATCTTGCAGCTCCTAAATGATTAACAAAGACAAAGACAAGAAAAAGATGGGGAGGGACGACAACATCTGCCCTGAGGAAGAAGGATGATTGGCAACACAAAAACATTGGCACTAATTGATTAATGGTTTCTTCTCCCAAGCTGATACACTAGGGTATTTGATATTAGCAACAATGATGTCTGCCCATTACAGAAGGATTAGAAATTGCAGAGGGTCTGGTCACAATCTTCCAATCCTCCTAGAAATGGCCCAAGGACTGGATGACAGCAAATGTTATGCTCCTGTCAAGGAAGAGGGGAGGGATAAACTTGGTAATTACGGTGGTGCGGAAATTTTTAGAGCCTATCGTCTAGGGAAAAAATGAATTGGCACTTGGAAAAGTATCAGCTAATAAATAAAAGTCTGAATGCAAAAGGCAAATTGTGTTTGACTAACTTGACTGAATTATTTGATGAAGTAATAGAGAGTTTTGATGAGGGTAGTGTAGTTGAAGTTGTGTATGTGGAATTTCGAAAGAAATTTGATAAAGCACCGCAGAATAGATTTGTTAGCAAAATTAAGCCAATTGGGTTACAGAGTCAGTGACAGCAAGGAGACAAGTTTGGCAGATAAGACAGAGTGCTAGTGAATGGTAGATGGAAATATACAATTGCGCCTCTCTGAGGTTTATTATTAGGAACACTGCTCTGTTAGATATACATTAATGAAATGGACTTGGGTATACAAGGTATAATTCCAAAGTTTGCCGATACTATGAATCTCAAACATTTAGAAAACACTGATGAGGCCAGCAACATGGAAACACATGTGGCAGCTGAAACCTAGCGCAGAAAAATGTGTATTGATATACATTGATCGGCAGTATAGGAGAGGCAATATAAGGCAAATGGTACAATTTTGAAGGGGATTCAGGAACAGAGGGATGTAGGGGTGTATGTGCACAAATCTTTGAAGGTGGCTGCACAAGTAGGTAGGGCTGTTAAAAAATAAATGGGATCCTGGGCTTTATTTTTATTTTTTCCTCTTTATTCTTTCACGGCATGTGGGCATCACTGGAAAGGTCAGCATTTATTGCCCATTGCCACTTGAGCTTGCTAGACCATTTCAGGGAATGTTTAAGACTCAACCACATCACTGTGGATCTGGAGCCACATGTAGGCCACACTGGGTAAGGATGGCAGATTTCCTTCTCTAAAGGACATTATTGAACCAGATGGGTTGTTACAACAATCAGTGATAGTCGTCATGGCTTCATATGAATTGTTTTATAGGAACATAGGAGCAGGAGTAGGCTATTTGGCGCCTCGAGCCAGTTCTGCCATTCAACTAGGTCATGGCTGATCTTTTATCTCAATGCCATTTTCCCACACTATCCCCATATCACTTGATGCCCATAATACATCGAAATCTATCAATCTCTCAACAAACTCAACATACTCAATGATTGAGTCTCCACAGCCCTCTGGGGTAGAGAATTCCAAGATTCACCACACTCTTACTAAAGAAATTCCTCCTCATCTCAATCCTGAATGGCCTACTTCTTATTCGGAGACTGTGTCCCCTGGGTCAAGAGTCCCTTGACTGGGGAAATATTGTCCTTGCATCTAACTTGTCAAGCCCTATCAAAATTTTGCATGCTTCAATGAGATCACCTCCCATTCCTCTAAACTCGAGAGAATAATGGCCCAGTCTCCTTAATCTTTCCTCATAGGACAATCTCTCCATCCTAGGAATCATTCTGGTGACTCTTCGTTGTATGACCTCTATAGCAATTATATCCTTCCTTGGCTAACGAGACCAAAACTGCATACAATACTCCAGATGCAGTCTCAGAAAGGCTCTATACAACTCCATTATTCAAATCCTCTTGCAATCAAGGCAAACATACCATCCGGCTTTTTAATTGCTTGTTGTGGCTGCATGTTAGCTTTAAGTGACTTCTGAGCGAGAACAACCAGGTCCCTTTGGGCATCAACACTTCCTAGTCTCTCACCACTTAAGAAATACTCTGTATTCTTATTTTTCTCACCAAATTGGAAAACTTCACATTTTTACACATTATATTGCATCTGCCATGCTTTTGCCTACTCACATCACCTGTCTAAATATATTCCAGATTATTTAATTGAATTTTAATTCCACCAGCTGCCATGGTTGGACTTAAACCAATGACCCATAGCCATTAACCTTGGATGGCTAATAGTCCAGTGACTTTACCGCTATGCCACCATCTCCCCCAATTAATAAAGGCATTGAGACAGATTTATGCTACCAAGTCAGAAAATGTCCTGATTTGGCAGACTTACCTCAGGTTAAAGGGCCCCATGATACCTAATTTTCACTCCAGAAAGGTGGGGATGGGAGACAGTCAGGCCCATTGACCCAGAAGCAGATTGTAGGCCAAGGCGGGCTAGTTATAAGACCTGCCTCAGCTCCCCAAGACTTCTTTCCAGTTGTTTTAGCAGCTGCTGGGCCTTCTGGCCCTCAACCCTCACGACTACTTATACCCCCACCCACTCTCTATTCCTCCTCCTTTCTAACTCATGCCCCCTCCATTCCCTTCCATGACACCTCCATAGTCAGAAGATACTCGCCCATTATCTACTATGGACATTTCTTAGGAACCATGTGGAGATGCAAAAAAAACTTCTAACAGCCTAATAGAGCTCTCATTCAATCAAATATGTCAATGAAAAAGTGCTCTCATTCATGAAATCCATTCAAAGATTTTAAATCCCCTCAAGTGTTCAATCTGATATAAAAACAAACAAACTCCTGTGCAGTAACCACATCAAAATCATGTTTTAAGGGCTGGGGATTTCAAAAAAGCTTCAGATCAGTACACTTAAATAGGCCTTAGCCACCCTTCAAGAGTATTTACATGTGCTCCATAAATTTGTGACTCCCACATCATGAGTTAAAGCCCTTGGAGCAGTGAAAATAGTGTCTGAGTTCAGCACTAATTTAAAATGACCCTGCTGAGTTCAGGTTTCCCACCTGTACAAATCAAGCCCTGCCACCTCCCCACAATGGGATCTATTGGAAATGGTGGGGGGGTGGTGGGGGGCATCCAGGTACTGCTCGCCATTTTTAAAGGTGTGTGGAGTTGGCCCAACTCTGCAAAAGTCCTACCCATGGAATAAAAGCCAAGAAGTTATTCTAAACCTTTAGGAAATGTTGATTAGGCCCCAGTTGATGTAGTTGTTCAATTGTGGGCACCACAATTTAAGAAGAATGTCAAAGGCTTAGATAGGTGCAGAAGAGATTAACTAGAATGATGATAGAGATGAAGAAATTCAGTTATGTGGAGAGACTGGAGAAGCGGGGCTGTTCTCCCCATTGTAGGCTCAGAGGTGATTTGATAAAGGTGTTCAAAATCCTGAAGAGCTTTGATAGAGTAAATAAAGAGAAACTGTTTCTAATGGCAGAAGGGCTGGTAACAAAGAGGTTACAAATTTAAGGTGAGTGGCAAAAAAAACAGTGGCATCGTATAGAAAAATATTTTTACACAGCAAGTTATTATGATTTGGAATCTGCTGCCTGAAAGTCTGGTAGAAGCAGATTCAATAATAACTTTCAAGTGGAAATTGGATAAATTCTTGAAAGGAAAAAGAAAAAAAGGCTATTGGGAAAGAGCACTGGAAGGCGATTAATTGCAGAGCTCTTCCAAAGAGCTGGTACATGCATAATAGGATTCCGTCTAAACTCGTTCTCCCAGGATTAGCAGCTCACTCTCTTCCCCCGCCTTCCCTCGACTCCGATTGGCTGTTGGCTCACCCTTCCCATCCCCTCCCTACCATCCGCCAAATGCGCCCTAAAAATTAACTTAAAGGGTTTTAACCTAAAACCTAAGACGTCCTTTATAAGTAAAACAAAAGATAAATAAAAGCTCCGTTACTGGCTGGTTCTTAAAACCAGCTTCACATTGGAAGAAATGGTCTTATAGAAAGTTAAAAAAAACATGCGAAAGATAGACTTTGGCAACAACTGTTGCATGAAATTGTTTCTTACTTCACATTTGCATGTTTTCAGGTTCTGACATTTTACTACCTGACCTTGAGTTGGGTGCATTCAGGTCGAACAACAAACAGATAAAAGACTATTAGATTTTTGTGACAGATTAATCGCATTTCATGTTGCAATCCCGGTAAATTCATCTTAATCCATTCTTCTGTGAGTTACGTTGCATTTATAGTTTTATGTACATCAAAACTTACTGAATCTGCATGTACGTAGAATATATTGCACATCAGTATTTAAATGTAGTACAGGTCGAGTATCCATTATCCAAAAGCCTCAGAGCCAATCAATTTTCGGATTTCTGATAATTTTGAGTTTGGATACCAAATATAAGACTAGGCCTACTTATGTTACAATATGCTAAGTCTAGGCTAGCTATAGTCTGAAGTAAATAAGATGGCTGGAAATGTAAGAATAATACTGAATAATAAATACAGCATACCTGTAATAAGTTCCCACCTGTGGAACCACCGACGATTCTGCTCATAGGAGAGTGTTCAGAGTGTTGGCAAGGTATGTCTCGAAAGCAGACAAACAACTAAAGGTTGGGTTGGGTTGCTAAAGGTTGGGTGCGGTTGGCGAGGTTCATGTCAGCTCGAGTCAGGTACTTCCCTCGTTAAAGGTCGGGTGCAGTTGGCGAGGTTTGTGTTGGCTCTGGTCGTGTTGGCTCGAGTCAGGAACTTCCTGGACCTGGCAGAGGTGTGAGAACCAAGAAAAAATATTAGAGAGGAATACCAGGGTGCACAAAATACTGGGAGGGACAGATAGCACTGGTATAGTGAATAGTAAGTTAATAGGCTAAGTCGGGGTAAGGGAGAAAATAACAAAATCTAAATCAGGGTTACTGTGCATGTATGTGAATGCACAGAGTATAGTAAATAAGATTGGGGAGTTACAGGTGCAGATTGCCATATGGGAATATGATATTGTGGTGATAACAGAGACCAGGCTCAAGGAATGGCAGAACTGGGTGTTAAATATTCCTGGGTACAAGGTGTTCAGAAAAGATAGGAAAGGAAGGAAAGGAGGAGGTATTGGTTAAGGAGAGCATTGCAGTGCTGGAGAAAGAGGACGTCCCAGAGGGTTCAAGGATTGAATCAATTTAGCTAGAGCTAAGGAGCAAAAAAGGTGCAATTACATTGCTCGGTGTAGTCTATGGACCGCCAAATAGTGAGAAGGAAATAGAAGAACAAATCTCAGGGAAATTACAGAGCGGTGCAGGCATTATAGAGTGGTTATAATGGGAGACTTTAAGTACTTGAATATAGATGGGGACAGTGGTAGTGTAAAGGGTGGAGAGGGGCAAAAGTTCCTAGACTGTGTTCAAGAGAATTTTCTAGAGCATTCTGTGTCTAGTCCAACAAGAAAGGATGCGCTGTTGGACCTGGTTCTTGGGAATCAGGCGGGCCAAGTAGATCAAGTATCTGTGAGGGAACATTTAGGAGACAGTGATCATTGTATTGTACATTTTAGGGTGATGTTAGAAAAGGACAATAAGCAATCTAGCGTAAAAATAATTGATTGGTCAAGAGCCGACTTTGATGGGTCAAGAACAGAGCTAGGTCAGATAGACTGGAATGAAATATTAGCAGGAAAAATTATAGCTTAACAATGGGCTACCTTCAAAAAGAATTGGTTCTACCTGACAGCTGTCAGGTAGGAAATACAATTGAGAACCGAGAGGAATACAGAACGTTCAGAGGGGAGGTGAAAAATCATAATAGAGAAGCGAAGAGTGATATGAGAAAAAACTGGCAGCCAACATAAAGGGGAGTCCCAAAGTCTTCTATAGGCATATAAATAGTAAAAGGGTGGTAAAAGGAGGACTAGGGCCAAGTAGGGACCTAAAATGGAATTTACACATGGACAAAGGGGCCATGGTTGAAGTATTAAATGAATACTTTGCATCCGTCTTTACCAAGAAGGTAGATGCTATCCAGGCCATGGTGACAGACGAGGAAACTCTGTCACTAGTAGGGTTCAAAATTGATAGGAGGAAGTGTTGAATAGACTGTTAGTACTTAAAGTTGACAAGGCACCGGGACTGGGTGATATTTAAGGAAGTGAGAGTAGCTATTGCAGGGGCACTGGCCATAATCTTTCAGTCTTCCCTAGACTCAGGGGTAGTGCCAGAGGACTGAAGAATTGCCAACATTACGCCCTTGTTCAAAAAAGGTTGGAAGGATAAGCCCAGCAATTACAGACCAGTCAGTTTAACATCAGTGGTGGGCAAGATTCCAGAAACAATTATTCAGGATAGAACTAGTAGTCACATGGAAAAATATAGGTTGATAATGAAGAGCCAGCATGGGGATTTCTAAAGGGGAAATCGTGTTTAACCAGCTTGCTGGAGTTTTTTGAAGAGGTAACAGAAAAGGTCGATGAGGGTAATGCTGTTGACGTGGTGTACATGGACTTTGAAAAGGCATTTGACACAGTTCCACACAACAGACTTGTGAGAAAAGTTATTGCTCATGGAATAAAAGGGACAGTAGCAACATGGGTATAAAATTGACTGAAAAATAGGAAGCAGAGGGTAATGATCAATGGATATTTTTCAGGCAGGAGGAAGGTTTGTAGTGGAGCTCCTCAGGGGATGGTATTGAGACCCTTGCTTTCCCTGATATATATTAATTATCTAGATCTTGGTGTGTAGGGAACAATTTCAAAGTATGTGGATGATACAGAGCCTAGGAGTGTTGTAAACTGTGAGGAGGACAGTGTAAAACTTCAAAAGGACATAGACAAGTTGGTGGAGTGGGCAGATCGTGGCAGAAGGAGTTCAATGTGGAGAATTGTGAGGTGACGCATTTTGGTAGGAAGAACATGGACAGGCAATATAAAATAAGGGGTGAAATTTTGAAAAGGGTGCAGGAGCAGAAAGACCTGGGTGTATATGTGCATAGATTATTGAAGGTAGCAGGATAGGTGGAGAGAGCAGTTAATAAAGTAGATAATATCCTGGGCTTTATTAGTAGGGGCATAGAGTGCAAGAGCAAGGAGGTTATGTTGGGGTTATGTTGAGTTTATGTAAGACACTCATTAGACCTCAGCTGGAATACTGTGTTCAGTTCTGGGCACTATATTATAGGATGGATATGAACACATTGGAGAGAGTGCAGAAGAGGTTTACAAGAATGGTTCCAGGGATGGAAAACTTCAACTATGATGATAGATTGGAGAGGTTGGGACTGTCCTCCTTGGAGAGAAGAAGGCTGAGAGGAGATTTGATAGAGATATTCAAAATCATGAGGGGGCTGGACAGAGTGGATGGGGAGAAGCTGTTACCACTCGTAAAAGGATCAAGAATGAGAGGGCACAGATTTAACATGATTTGCAAAAGAAGCAAGTGCGACGTGCGAAAAACTTTTTCACACGAGTGGTTCGAGTCTGGAATGCACTGTTTGGAAGTGTGGTGGTGACATGTTCAATCAAGGCATTCAAGAGGATATTAGATGATCAGTTGAGTAGAAACAATTTTTTAAGGGTTTGGGGAAAAGGCAGGGCAATGGCACTAGCTCATAATGCTCATTTGGAGAGCCGGTGTGGACATGATGGGCCGAATGGCCTCCTTCAGTGCCATTAAGTTTCTGTGATTCCTGTGCTAAAGGTTGGGTGCAGTTGGCGAGGTTTGTGTTGACTCAGGTCGTGTTGGCTCAGGTCAGGGACTTTCCATGCTAACAGTCAATGAGGTTCCAAAAAAGTGCAGCTTTTGGATGTATTCAGTTTTTTAGATTTACGGATAAAGAATACTCGACCCGTATAATGAAAAGACAGGAAAACAGTAGAGGAACGAAAATGAGTGAGGATAAATGGTTAGATTATTACATTCAATTCCCTATGTGAGAGGGTCCAGAACAAGGGGCCATTACCTTAAAATTAGACCTTGGCTATTCAGGAGTGATATCAGGTAATGCTTTATCATGCCTCCCAAAAAAGCTGTTAATGCTAGGTCAATGTGAAATTTCAAAATCTGAGTTTAATAGATTAAAACCAAAACAGGTAAATGGAGTGACGATACAGGTAGGTTTAGACTTGAGAGGATGAGTGGTCTACTCCTGATACTATGTTCCCAGGTTTCTTCTGTTCCATGACATCCAACACTAATAAAAACATAAGGACCTTAAACTCAGAGATGAAAATGAAAATAGTTTGACATGATTAGGGATTACACTCTGGGAAAGAAGAGATCCATCAAGTAAAAATAGGAGAATAAAAACTAAGTAGGACCATCATACTGTGAGCTCCCTGAGCCAACCTCTTGAATCCACCTTTTACTGTGCTGTATGACAGTTCTTGGGGTGGTGGAAGTTGCATATACAGATACAACTTCCTCCCTCCACACAGTCGGAACCAATTTCTTTTGGAGTAAATATGATGTTTAATTCATCTCTACGTTCATTCCATAGGTTCCTAGAAGATATCAAAAAGCTAAAGGGAATTGGGGAAAAACACATTTAGCAGTGCATGTTTAAATCATGGAAATAATACAACATCCAATTAAATGATGGCTATTTGTTGCTGACATTACAGTGCACTGATTCAAGAAATATAATAAAATTTACAGAATCACAGAATCAGAGAATTTTAATGGTGCAGAAGAAACATAGAAACATAGAAACTAGGAGCAGGAGTAGGCCATTCAGCCCTTCGAGCTTGCTCAGCCATTCATCATGATCATGGCTGATCATCCAACTCAATAGCCTGCTCCCACTTTCTCCCCATATCCTTTGATCCCTTTCACCCAAAGAGCTATATCTAACTCCTTCTTGAAAACGTACAACGTTTTGGCCTCAACTACTTTCTGTGGTAGTGAATTCCACAGGCTCACCACTCTCTGGGTGAAGAAATTTCTCCTCATCTCAGTTCTAAATGATCTAACCCGTATTGTCAGACTGTGACCCCTGGTTCTGGACTCCCCCACCATCAGAAACATCCTTCCTGCATCTACCCTGTCTAGTCCTGTTAGAGTTTTATAGGTTTTTATGAGACCCCATTATTCTGAACTCCAGCGAATATAATCCTAACCGACTCAATCTCTCCTCGTTTGTCAGTCCCACCATCCCAGGAATCAGTCTGGTAAACCTTTGCTGCACTCCCTCTATAACAAGAACAGCCTTCCTCAGATAAGGAGACCAAAACTGCACACAATATGCAAGTGCGGTCTCACCAAGGCCCTGTATAATTGCAGCAAAACTTGTCCTGCCACCTTCATAGATTTATGACCCTATGCCCCCAGGTTTCTCTGTTCCTGCATACTTTGAAAATTGTACCAGTTAGTTCTTTAACTTCTCAATAAATTCTCAGGGCCTGATAATCTACATCCCAGAGCACATAAGGAAGTGGCCCTAGAAATAGTGGAATCATTGGTGGTCATCTTCCGTGATTCCAAGGACTCTGTAACAGTTCCTACAGATTGGAGGGTAGCTAATGTAACCATTTAAAAAGGGAGGTCAAGAGAAAATAAGGAATTATAAACCAGTCAGCCTGACTTCAGTAATGGGGAAAATGCTAGAGTCCATTATAAAAGATTTAATAGCTGAGCACTTGGAAAACAGTGGCAGATTCGGACAGAGTCCGCATGGATTTACGAAAGGGGAATCATGCTTGACAAATCTACTGGAATTTTTTGAGGATATATCGAGTAGAGTTGATGAGGGGGAGCCAGTGGATGTGGTTTATTTGGACTTTCAGAAGGCTCTCAATGAAGTCCCACATAAGAGGTTAACGCGTAAAATTAAAGCACATGAGATTATGCAGAGACTTGATGTGACCACACCTGGAATATTGTGTGCAGTTTTGGTCTCCTTATCTGAGGAAGGATGTTCTTACTATAGAGGGATTGCAGCAAAGGTTTACCAGACTGATTCCTGGGTTGGGGGGACTCACATATGAGGAGAGATTGAGTCGGTTAGGATTATATTTTCTTTAACTTTCCTTATTCTTCCTGCAAAAATTGAGCATTTCACGCTTCCCTGTATTAAATTTCATCTGTCAAGAAAAATAATTTTTTGAAGTTGACAAACGTTCAAGCTTCAAGACATTCGATACTCAAGAAGGTTAATCTGCTCTGCTTCATTTCAATAATGTCTGTCAATGAAGTCTGTTACTCCTCACTGTGTACTACATTTTCAGGTTAAGTATCATTTCAAATGAAGAAATTGTGCCCTGTATGAATCCACCATTTATTTCAGTTTCCAAATATGTTGTTCTCAATTTGCTGTTTTAGAGGCGTACACACAGGGTAGAATCTTCTGCTTAACATGCGGGGGGCGTACGAATGACATGGGGTGATGTCGGCCAACCATCCCGAGGTCACCGCACCACATCGCGATATTCCGCTGGGCGGGCATGCCATGAAGTTCGACGCATGCCCGCCATTGATTAACGGGCCAGTTAAGGCCCTTAATTCGTCCAACGATGGCAATTTTCAGGCACCTGTGCGATCTTCAGGTCGGCGCATGGGTGCGTCGGGCAGGTGGGTAACAGACTTTTTTGTGAACCCATGGGCAGGATAAGAGGGCTCAGTGAGGTCGTCAATCTGCTCTGTGGATTATTTATTGGAGAAAGTGTTTTAAACTTGCCTGTGTGATCTGCTGTACTTCAGAATGAATTCCAGCAACTTCCTGTGTATTTTGAACCTTGAGCTCAGCACTCTGCAGTCAGTGATCTTTATCAGGCCTGCAGATTTCCGGACACCTCACCTTAGCCTGGGTGTGGGTTCTGACATGTCCACTGGAGGCAGCTCCTCTGAGGAGGAAGGGAGGGCTAGAATGAGAAGGAGGCCAGTAGTGCACTTTCAGCCTCCAGGGTAGCCACCTTTGGGAGGACAGGTGCAGGCACAAGGGGCGCAGGATCATGAGCTAGCCCAAGGCAGAAGGGGCCGCAGAAGATGCCACTATCCTGCTGCCAGGGTATACAGGCAGTGAAGCAGCTACCTCAATATGACTGAGGTGCAGTGCCGAAGGAGGTTCCGTCTGTCAAGCGAGACAGTCAACTACATCTGCCAGATGATTGGCCCTGAGATCTCTCCTAGCTGTGTGGGCAGACACCCCATGCCAGTGGCTCTAAAGGTCACAGCTGCCCTCAACTTCTATGCCTCTGGCTCCCTCCAGGGCTCAGTGGGTGATCTTTGCGGTGTCTCCCAATCAGCTGTCCACACTCGTGTCAAGCAAGTCACAGGTGCTCTGTTCAGGCGTGCATTGACCTTCATCCACTTCCACTAGGACCAGGCAAGCCAGACACAGTGAGCCAGAGGCTTCACAGCCACTGCTGGCTTCGCCCATGTCCAGAGTGCAATAGACGGTACACATGTGGCCATCAAGGCGCCAGAAGGTGAGCCTGGTGCCTTCGTCAACAGGAATGGCTTCCACTCCATGAACGTGCAGATCGTGTGTGATCACAGGATGCAGATTCTGCAAGTCTGTGCAAGGTACCCAGGCATCTCCCATGATGCCAACATCCTCAGACACTCCCAGGTGCCGGGGCTCTTCAGTGCTCCAGCTCAGCTTGATGGCTGGTTGCTGGGTGACAAGGGCTACCCCCTCAGAAGGTGGCCCATGACGCCTCTCCGCCATCCAATATCAGAGGCTGAGCAGCGGTAGAATAGGAGCCACACCTCCACAAGGGCTGTGGTGGAGAGAACTATCAGTTTTCTTAAGATGCGCTTCCAATGCCTGGACCGCTCAGGGGTCGCACTGCAATACCCCCCAGATCATGTGTCAGTGATAGTGGTTGCATGCTGCACTCTCCACAATCTTGCACTGGAAAGGGGGGACACAGTGGACGATGAAGACGTTGACGCAGTGTCTGACCCTGCACACAATGAGTCCAGCAGTGATTCTGAGGATAAGGAAGCACAGGGAAATGCTGAGGACGTAGAAGCTGACCCGGGACTACACCAAGGAGGCAGCGACACCCGGGAGGCTTTGATCCAATGAACATTCAGCTAGCACAACACAAATGGATCAGCAGGACCAGCTTTGCCTGGCGCTTCTATACTCGGCAACTAAGTGCTAAATCTGCCAGGTCATCAGCAGGACCTAAGGGCTTTGCACATAAACTTGAATGTCCAAACAAACACTCATGACATTTATCTTAAACATACAAATGAAGAACAAAGGAGCCACCCTCAGCCATGGTAACACATCTGATTTTTATTTTAAACATCGGATGTTCTCACAAATCCAAACCAAAATGTTAAGTAAGCAGAAAAAAATTATTAGTACCTAATCTCGGGCCAACACAAAAGCACCAGTGAGAAACCCATGGTGTGCTAAGGTGCCTTATGTTTTCATTTCCGGGTGCTACGTATTGGTGCTGCCCCATTGCTGCGAGTGGCATCTGAGCCAACCTGCTGTCTCTGCTGCCCTGTTGGCCTCGATGACCTTGGCGGTCGTCCTCTGGCCCGTGGAGCCTGTGCTGACCCCATCTGAGAGGGAGCTGCCGGCTCCACAGCTGGCATCTCCTCAGCCATCACAGCCTCACTCGACGAAGCGGTCACTGGGAGATGGGCGGAGCAGCTGGTGCCCTCATCTGGAGCGCCCTGAGCGGAGCCCGCGACAGGCAGCTGCTGTGCCAATGTGAAGTCGCCTTGGACCTCCCTGATCACCGTGGATGGATGGGCACCGAGCTGGGAAGCTTGAAGCCCACACCATCTCCCACATTGGCACTGACCAGCTGTGGCCACTTGCACTGTGAGAGCTTGCAGACCCGAGTATAACCCCAGGAGGACCTGATTGTTCTCCTGGAGGTGCCTCTCCACGAGAGTCACCACTATCTCCATGGAGGAAGCATGATGCTCTGCCATGAGGCTCATTTCATCAGTAATGCTCCGCGTGGACTCCTCCAGCACAGGCACCAAGCGAAAATAGTCTCATGTATCACTCCCAGATGCTCCCGCACACCCGGCCACATTTCCTGCAGCTGCTGCGTTACGGCTGACTCCAGGGGCACATCATCAGGCACCGACTGATCCCCTGCAGTCCTCTGACTGCTGGTACCATCGGCACTCTCTCTCTCTGCCAGCTCCTTCAACGATTGTGAAGTGCCCTCTCCACTTTACCCCAGGACACTAGCCAATGTTCCAATGCCCACCGAGGTGCTCGTATCTGCACTGGTGCCTGCCTGGCAGAAATGGTGTGACATAGGTGACACTTGAGGGCCCTCAGGTGTGAGAGGGGGCATCTGCAGTTTCTCCTGTTGGCCATGCACTGATGATGCTGAAATGAACAACAAGGACAGTGGATCAGTTAGCATGCACACACTGACACACTTCATCCCTTTCCCCCTGGCTCATCATGTGCTCAACCTTCCAGAACCAATGGGCACGAACATCGGTGAGATGGCAAATAATGAGGAGGATAGCCTTACATTACAGGCAGATATAGCCGGGCTGGTCAGATTGACTGATGAATGCCAAATGGAATGTAATGCGGAGGTCATGCGCTTGGGCAGGACAAACAAGGCACAGGAATACCCGGTGAATGGTAGGACCGTGGAAAGTAAAGAGGATCAGAGGGACCTTGTTGTGCATGTCGACAGGTCCCTGAAGGTAGCGGGACAGGTACATAAGGTGTTTAAGAAGGCAAATGCCATGCTTGCCTTTATTAGCTGAGGCATAGAATGTAGGAGCAGGGAGGTCATGTTCCAAGTGCAGAAAATGTTGCCTAGGCCACAGCTCTGCGTGGAGTTGTGAAATGCGCTTCACAGGAGGGATGTGATTGGAATGGAGAGAGTACAGAGGACCTTGACCAGGATGTTGGCTGGCCTGGAGGGTTTCAGTTATGAGGAGAGATAGCATAGACTGGTGTTATTTCCCCTGGAGCAGAGGAGATTGAGGGAGGACATGATTGAGGTGTTTAAACTTATGAGGGGCATAGATAGGGCCAACAGAAAGGAACTTTTCCCCTTGGCGGAGGGATGAGTAATCAGGTGGCATAGATTTAAGGTAAGGGGCATGAGGTTGACAGGGGATGTGATAGGCAACTTTAGCACACAGAGTGTGTTGGGAATGTGGAATGCACTGCCTGAAAGGGTGGTAGATGCAGAAACCCTCATCACATGTAATAAGTATTTGGATGTGTAGTTGTGATGTTTTGGCATACAAGGCCATGGGGATAGTGCTGGGAAATGGGATAAGGTGACTTAGGAAAGTGTTTGCTGCGCCCATCCTCGAAGGACCTTTTCCTATGATCCACACCTCTGACTCTATCACTCTGTGACCGAGCAATGTTGCAACAATAACAAATTAAACAATCATCAGTGCTATGGATGTTGGGAAGACATAGCGGATCTCACTGTTGGCCTCAAATACCTGGCTGTGCCACCCCAGCCTCACCGACACCAGTGGACCTGGGTGCATGGCTCCTCTCAAGCTCCAGGGCCTCCTGCTTGAAGCAGCTTAACATTGTGAGGTGAGACTGGTCCCCTCCAGTCCATCTACGCTCACAGGCATTGTGAGCATTCTTCTCCTGAAAAACAGAGAAGACCATTCATTGCGGCTAATCGCTCATGGACTCTGCACGTGCACACCGCACCCAAACCACAGTGACCCATCTCAGGCCTCCAGTGCCTCCTCTCCCCACTACTGCTGATCAGTCATACAAAGATAGTACGTCTGCTCCCAACACCCCCCAACGGCAACCTTGGACACATTCTGTGTACATCACTTTAGGAAACATGCAGTCTTTGCTCCCATAGCAAGGAGACGCAACTATGTGCAGCGTCGAGGGCAGCAGATAGTTCTTGGCCTTGACATCTGGAGGCTCCCATTCCACCGTCTCATCACCGTGAATAGGACATGTGTTGGAGTTCTGAGTATGTGCTTAGCTGCAGCTCCTGCAGGTTGCCCCCAGACTAATCATGTGCGACTAAGAGCAACACATGGTGCGGAGGAGAACTCATCCCCTCATGAACCACTCAGGCTGATCTAAGCACTATCTGCTTGCCCACCCAACGTAGGAGAAATGCCCAATATGATTCAATGCAGTCACGATAGTAAGACTTGGGGGGAGGGGCCTCAAAGGCTAAGGCTGTCTGCTGCGTTAAATGTCCAATGCCAACATGATACTCACTCTTCCAGAGTGCAACAAATCATTGAAGTGCTTACGGCACTGGATCCAGGTGCGCTGCACCACGTCATGGGAGCTCATCAGCTCGTCCACCTCCACCCAAGCACGTTTGGTCATGTGGGGGGGCCTCCTCCTCCATCCTGGGAGACCAGCACCTCCTGCCATGCAGCCACCTCCTCAAGGAGGGCAGCATGGCATTCATCTGAAAAACGACGGGCGCATTGGCCCCCTGCTGACCTACCTTGCAGCCTGCCCTGCTCCTTGGCAGACCCTGCAGCCTGCCCTGCTCCTTGGCAGACCCTGCAGCCTGGCCTGCTCCTGTGCCCTTCCCTCCAGGACCCCCTGTGGTAGGACCTGGAAGTGGCCATTGTGAACAGCCTACAGGAGGCTGCCAGGCCTTCCTTTGAACAGACCTCTGGGTCGCCATTGGCCCTGGCGGCCTGTGCACACCCGCAGCTGCCCGCATACTCCCGCTATCCATAGTAGTCGGTAAATATGCTGGGCGGGCCTTAATTGGCATGCCCACATAAAATGGTGGCGTGGACCCGATCGCGGGTGCCGATTGGGTCCACACCCGCTCCAGCTCTGGCTACCTGACAGGCATAAAATTCTGCCCATAGTGTCCAAAGGAAAACCTAAACAATGAAAATGAAGCAATATGAACACAGATGAAATATTAATTTCCTGTGAGCAGATCCACAAGTTCATCAGGAACTGTTTGTTCCAAACATCACTATTCTTTTGATTATAATGATGAATCTGGAATAGGATGCCATATTGTTGCCAGCTATTTAAGATTAACTTCTGGCATTAAGTTGAGACTGATTATAAGCTTATGTTTTAAAAACTTTTCTTAACACATATCAATGCCATGTCTATTATGCCTTTGTGTGAGTGCAATTAAGATTTGAACAATTGATCTTGCGTATGTGCCTTTTTATATGAACATATGATTTCCACTTTTGGCTAATCTTAGCACTTGGGTTTATTAATGTATAGTTCTTTCACATTACTTTTCCATGGATTGAAAGCTTTCATCATTTTGATATTAATGTTAGTAGCTGTCTTATTTCTGAGAATGGCTGCTTAGCTCTTCTGAGGTGTTAACTTGCCTGTACACAATCAGCAACATTAAGCCAACTGTCGAGAATGTAATTCTGCTGTATGTCACAGTTACACTGGAGAAAAACTCAATTTACAGTCCCAGTTCAAATTTTTAGACACAATTGTTCAAGGAAAACTGGCTTATTTTGGTTCATTGCTGTTGACAAGATTAAGACTAGGCTCCAACATGTCTAGCAGGAGGTTACTAAGTGGATGCATACAATATCTCCGGTCTCCTGGATTGCAAAGTAGGTGTCCTTTATTTGTCACAGCATGATATGAGAATGAGGCCTTGAGGGGGCTAGGGGCGGGGGGAGGGGATGTCAGAGGCCTCATGGTAGGAAGGACTGGAGGTCTTGGGGCAGGGGGAATCAGGGCCTGATGGTGGTGGTGGGGATGTGGCAGGGGGAGAGGCGAGATTGGAAGCCTCACTGGAAAAGCCGCTTCTCAGGCAAACACTTGGATCCAAGAGGCGGGTGTGAAGACAATTACCCCCTGAATCCACCAAGCCCTCTCCTTGAGGAAGCCACTGTGTTTCATAACGCTCATGAAACCTGTCGAACACCTGTTAAATTTCAAAAGTGCAATGACAATGCGGTTAATTAGCAGTCTCATTGTCATATTTAACGTTTTAACCTAACTCCTTGGATCAGGTTTGTCAACTGCCCACCCTCCAATTAAAGCCAAAACTGGCTGGATTGGAGACAACTTTGTGTCAGGAAACAGATTTCTGAGACTTTAACCCCCCCTCCACCACCACCCCCAACCCCGCGACCTGACCCAAACCTACCCATTTTTTTAAAGTTAAAATTCGGTCCATGATTTTCAACTGGGGATTAATTAGCCTTGGCACCTCGGGTTAGCAAAAATGTCAGTCACGCTGCCTCTTCTTGACCTTTGTAGCTGATCCATTTCAGGCGATCATTGGGCGAGGACAGGATTACGATCAGGTGTGATGATCCTATGTCTCCAATACAAAGCCGATATTCACTGCTAAAGGGTTCACACATGAACATAGCCCACTTGGTCAGGCTACCAGAAGACAACCAGCGTCTGTGGAGTCATACCACAACAAGAAGCGAACATCTTCAAGAGAGAATGTGAAAAGGGAACATTGGTAAGAAAAGAGGAAATAAAATAAAATATAATGTTGAATGGCAAATGTTACCATGGTAATAGTGTTGTGCTGTTCCTGAACAGATTGCGTGGATGATATGGGACAGTCTAAGCATTATCACAGAATTGTTACAGAAGGAGGCCTTTCAGCCCATTGTGTCTGCACCAGCTCTCTGAATGAGCATTTCACCTAATGCCATTCTCCTGCCTTCTCCCCATAACCCTACCCAGTGTTTCTTTTCAAATAATCATCTAAGTCCCCTTTGAATGCCTCGATTGAACCTGCCTCCACTACATTCTCAGGAAGTGCATTCCAGACCTGAACCACTTGCTGTGTGATCAAGTTTTTTCCCATATCACTTTTGCATCTTTTGCCAATTACTTTAAATCTGTCCCCTCTCATTCTTGATCCTTCCACCAGTGGGAACAGTTAACCCCTGTCTAGTCCAGGCCCCTTATGATTTTGAATAGTTCTGTCAAATCTCCTCTTAGTCTTCTTTTCTCGAAGGAAAGGAGTCCCAACTCCTCCAATCCATCTTCATAACTGAGTTTCTTATCCCTGGAACCATTCTCCTAAATCTCTTCTGCACTCTCTCCAATTCTTTCACACGCTTCCTAAAATGCAGTGCCCAGAACTGTACACAATACTTCAGCTGAGGTCTAACTAGTTTCTTATACAAGTTCAACATAACCTCCTTGCTCTTGTACTCATGCCCCGATTTATAAAGCCTAGGATACTGTATGCTTTATTAACTGCTCTCTCAACCTGTCCTGGCACCTTTAATGACTTACACACATATATACCCAGGTCCCTATGCTCCTGCCCCCTCTTTAAAGTAGTACCCTTTATTTTATATTGTCTTATGTTCTTTCTACCAAAATGTATCACCTCACATTTCTCTGCATTGAAATTCATCTGCCACCTATTTACCCACTCCACCAAAGTGTCTATGTCCTTTTGAAGTTCTACACTGTCCTCCTCACAGTTTACAATGCTTCCAAGTTTTGCATTGTCTGCAAATTTTGAAACTGTTTTCTGTACACCAAGGTCTTGATTATTAATATATATCAGGAAAAGCAAGGGTCCCAATACCAACCCTGGTGAACTCCACTACAAACTTTCCTCCAGGCCGAAAAACATCCATTAACAATTACTCTCAGTTCCTGTCAATCAGCCAATTTTGTATCCATGCTCTGACGGTCCTTCTTATTCCATAAGCTATAATTTTTCTCATGAGTCTGTTGTGTGGTACTGTATCAAATGCCTTTTGGAAGCCCATGTACACCATCTCAACAGTATTATCCTCATCAAACCTTTCTATTACCTCATAAAAATTCCAGCAAGTTAGTTAGGCATGATTTTCATTTAAGAAATCCATGCTGGCTCTCCTTAATTAGCCTGCATTTGGCAATGTGACAATTAATTCTGTCCCAAATTATAGTTTCTACAAGTTTCCTTACAGCAAAGTTAAATTGATTGGACTGTAGTTGTTGGGCTTATCCTTACACCCTTGTTTTGAACAAGGGCATAATGTTTTTGATTCTCCAGTCCTCTGGCACCAGTCTAAGGGAGTCTAAAGAAGACTGAAAAATTATGGCCAGTGCCCCTGCAATTTCCACTCTCACTCTCCTCAGTATCCTTGGATGTAAGTCATTCGGTCCCAGTACCTTGTCAATTTTAAGTGCAGCCAGCCTATCCAATACCTCCTCCTTATCAATTTTAAACCTCAATTTCATCCTCTTTCACCATGATCTGGGTAGCATCTTCTTCCTTGGTAAAGGCAGTGATATACGTCGCCATGTTAAGGTATAATTCAGTAAGTTAAAAGAAAATTTCAGTGTCAAGGTTTTTGGCTTCAAAAGTCTCTGGCTACCCTGCTCTCTTAGGTTTGCATTGAAATATCTATTGTACCTTGTTGAGATGGGAGCCTTCCCATCCCAACCATAATCATTGTCATAAGTGGAAGGGCACCAGATGTGTTACTCCCTTCATAATGCATTCCTATGTCCTTGGGCTTTAGTAAGGTCCAGTGTAAGTTTGGCAGAGATAGTGACTAGACCAGACATATCTCCATGGCAACTGGAGGCTGGGTTTGAGGTCTGGGCCCACAATGGAATTTTTTTTAAAAGGTACATTGCCCTGCTTCCCACCTCACCCTGCACCCACCTGGCAAAGGCTGCTGTGAGGTGTAGCTGCATGTATTTTCAAGGAGAACTCCTCATGCCTCCTGGTGGACTAAATCAACTCATTTATCTGGCCTGGTTTCAATGGCAGATGCCCCAGATGTTCCTGCCAATTAATACCATCCAGAACAGCACAGCTTGTACGAACACCATAAATTTACATTGGGTTGCATATGTTCCCAGTCCTCCACCCCCCCAACCCAAGTTATTAAGCATCTTGTCTACAACTTGGGCAAGGATTTTAAAAAGATACTAGTGATTTTAAAAAATAATATTTTGCAAAAACTGGAAAAATGGGTCTCAACATTTCCTGTCATTTGTACTGAATTGATAATTGGATCAGGAACATTTAAACTTGTTCAGAGTATGTGTAGATACTAAATTATATCTGTAAATGGTAGTGTTCATGACTGCCAGAGAGTTTAATGGAATTCCCTGATTGGGTTATGATTCACATTATCATTGTTAGGCAATTACATCAGATAATAACATGAAATGGAGTTGGATTCGTGATCTGTACTGCTCATTGCATTGTAGTGCAGCTTAGATTTTATCATTCTCAATTTCCTCGGAAAAGTTCTAACATGGAGAAAGCACACAGCTAAAAAAAAAAAGCTGCCTCTGCCTCCAATTAATGCTTTTAGTCTTTGAATTGGTATTGCAGTTGTGATGGTAGTGACTGATGTGCCTGTGGAAACCATCTCTTGTAGTGGATCTCAGACATTTTAAACTAGCTGAGCCTATTTCTTTACTTTACTGTGCTATTAGGGAAATAGGGACAGGAAGGGCACCAGGTGTATTACTCCACATATAATGCATTCCTATGTCCTTGGGCTTTAGTAAGATCCAGTGTATGGTTGGCAGAGATAGTGACTAGACCAGACATATCTTCATGGCAACTGGAGGCTGGGTTTGAGGTCTGGACCCACAATGGAATTTTTTAAAAAGGTGCTTGAGCCTGCTCAATCATTTAGCTAGACCATGGCTGATCTTCCACCTCAATGCCGTCTTCCAGCACCATCTCCATATCCTTTGATGTCATTGGTATCTAGAAATCTATCGACCTCTGCTTTGAACATACTCAATGACCGAGCCTCCACAGCCCTCTGGGTAGAGAGTTCCAAAGATTCACCATCACCCTCTGACTGAAGAAATTCCTCCTCAACTCTTCTTCTGAGACCGTGTCCCCTGTTTCTAGACCCCTCAACCAAGGGAAACATTCTTCTTGCATCTACTCTGTCTAGCCCTGTAAGAATTTTGTACACTTCAATGAGATCACCCCTCATTATTCTGAACTCTAGAGAATAAAGGACAAGTCTCCTCAACATTTCCTCAAAAGACAATCCCACTGTGGTAATCTGATGTGTAATATACCTTTAAGAAGAATGTTATAATGGAAGATCACATGATCTTAGTATCCAATAACAGTAGCATGGGATACCTTAGTAGTCAGATGTAGTCTTGGAATTGGGTCTGTAATGTAGAGACAGAGATTGAGTTGTAAGCACACAAGTATAAGTGCTGATTCCTTTGTAAATAAATAGAATGTGTTTTACATAAGAACTGTCTGCTGATATACTCTGTCTATGATACCAACTCGGCTATCCCTAAACAAGCGTACAACCCAGATCCATCAGTCCAACTAAACTAAGGACCAGGATCCAACAAACTGGCAACAAGAGAAAAAACAAGAAAAAACAAAGAAGGATGCAAAAAGCAAGAAAAAGCGAGGAAGGAAATCAAGCGAACCGAAATCAGGCCATACCTCACATGGTAGTAGTAAGTTGAACTTCCATCCTAATCATGGAAGCAGTCCCCTTGAAGCATGCCACAGTTTGGAAGAATTGATCCTTTCAACCCAACTGTGGCCAACTGGTCCCATTATGTTGAACGCCTCGCGTTCTTTTTCCAGGCTAACGTCTTTGCAGAGGAGGAAAAGAGGCGAGTGATCCTCTTATCCATGTGTAGGAATAAGACCTATAGATTGATTCAAAGTTTAACTGCAGCCAATGCCCCGGATTGGAAAAGTTTTGTTGACTTAGTGAACCTTGTGAAGAGTCATTACCAGCCCAAGACCTAGGTAATGATACAAGGGTTCACATTTAATTCAAGAAATAAAGCCTCAGGGGAGACAGTTGCTTGTTATGTGGCAAATCTGGAACAGTTAACAGAATATTGCAAGTTTGCTACATCTATAAATGATATTCTTAGAGATCGATTAGTGTGTGGTATAAATGAAGATACGATTCAGAATAGATTACGGTCTGAAACGAATTTGGATTTTCAGAAGGCACTAGAAATAGCACTGGCCATGGAAAGCACAGTGAGGAACTCGAAAGCCATACAGGGAGCGGAAAATGGTGCCATCCTTCACGGGGGGTAAGGGAGACCCAGCCAAAGAGAGTGTGAAAATGCATAGCTCTGATGAGAAGTGGGAAGCAGCCATCACTTTCAGACAAATAAAAAGAAATGACTTAGCAGTGAAAACATAGAATAATGGTAACAGAGGTGGAAGCAGACCACCTTGTAATGAAAAGAAATTTAAAAACAGCAAATGTTTTTACTGTCTTCGAAAGAGACACCTCATGAGACATTGCAAGGATAGAATCAGGCAGATTTTAAATCGAAAGAAAAACCCTGTGAGATCCATAATGTAGAAGAGCCTGAAGTAACAGATTCTGATATTTATTCATTGTATAATTTAAGGGTAGGAAGAACAGAACCTATCTATAACAGTACAAGTGAATGACAGGCCTATCAGAATGAAGGTGGACACAGGAGCATCCACCATGGTAATAGGTGAGGATACACCCAATACCTGAATTATGGAGAATGTGAATTAATTTTAGAAGAAACAGATGCCAAATTGAAAACTTACATGGGAGAAGACATCAAAATCAAAGGCATAAGCAGGGTTACTTTACAGTAACTGAAGTCAATCAGTAAAAGTACCCTTGATGGTGGTAGCAGGTGAGGGGCCAAGCCTCCTTGGATGAAACTGGTTGAAAGAAATTAAATTGGAATCGACTGAGGTCTTCCAGCTGAGAGCCAGTGGGTTACCTGAGCTACTACAAAAATTCGCTTCAGTTTTCCAAAATTTGGGAAGTTCCAGGGACTTCAAGCAAAAATTCATGTGGATCCAGATGCTACCCCCCAATTTTTTAAGGCAAGATATTATGCAATGCTGGAAAAGGTAGATGCCAAATTGAACAGATTAGAGAAACTGGAAGTTATACAACCTGTGCAGTTCTCAGAATGGACAGCACCAATGGCACCTGTACTGAAACCTAGCCAAAGTATTTGAATTTGGGGAGCCTACAAACTGTCAATAAAATGGCTAAGTTGGACACCCTATAACAGGGTGTGCCAAGCTAATAGGTGGAACTGCCTACACAAAGCTTGATATATGTCATGCTTATTGCCAAGTGGAATTAGAGAAGGCCTCCCAGAAATTTGTAACAATTAATACACACAAAGGGTTGTACTAATATACCCATTTGCTTTTTGGTATATCCTCAGCTTGTGCCATATTCCAGAGAACAATGGAAAGTTTACTGCAGGGATTGCCTCACATTGTAGTTTATTTGGATGATGTTCTGGTGACAACACTCACTGAAAAGGAACATTTGGCAAACTTGGAAGAAGTTTTGAAAAGTTTTGTATAGGTGGGAGTGCATTTAAAAAAATAGTGCATGGGGAGAATTTCCTCCCCATCGGGTGGGCCGGTTGGGAGCAGGCACAGGTGGGCACGGAGCTGATCACTGCCCGCTATTGGCTGTGTGCTGCCATTCAGCATGGCTCATGCTTGGTAGTGCTCAGCACTCCCTGTGCGGGCGGGGGGCGGAGGGAGAGTCAGCTCTGTGCCTCAGGGAGATAAAGTTCACTTGTGAAGTTTGTAAAAAAGGAAAGATAAAAATTATTCAGACATGTCCCCTCATGTGACAATGTCACATGGGCTGGGGCATGTTTATGAAGTGTCAAAAAATTTTTTATTCACTTAATAAAACCATCACCGGTGAATGAGGTTTCTTGCAAAACGCGAAGGCCGCTTGGGCTTCGGACGGAAGATCGGAATGATGCAACGGTGAGGTTGGGATGCATGCCCAACATTGCTGCGCGGTGTTTTATGCATCGGTGTGCGGAGCCCACCGCTGCAAGCCGACTAGAATATTCTGCCCATGTTCTAAGCAAACGAGGTAATTTATTTAGGTCACAGGGTAGATTCACAGGGCCTCCATGCAGCTGAGGAAAAGGTGAGAGCCATTAGAGAGACACCAGTGCCAAAGAACACCTCCGAGTTCAAATCATTCTTGGGGATGATCAGTTACTATGGACGCTTCTTGCCTAATTTGTGGACAGAACTGGCACTCCTGTATTACCTACTGAAGAAAAACCATCATTGGTCTTGACAAATACCACAGAAAGAAGTTTACAGAAAGATGAAATGACTGTTACATTCATCCACCTTATTAGTGTATTTTTACCAAAGAAAAGAGTTAGTTTTGACATGTGATGCATCCCCCTATGGTGTGGGAACAGCGTTTTCCCATTGAATGGGTGATGGATCAGAATGACCTATTTGATATGTATCAAGAACACCCAACACAGCGGAGAAGGCACATTCACAGATAGAAAAAGAAGGCTTATCCATCATCTTTGGTGTCAAGAAATTTCACCAGTGTGTACACAGTCCTCATTTTACTATCATTTTGGACCACAAGCCTTTGCTAGGATTGATCAGCGAGGACAAGGCTATACCACTCATAGCCTCAAGAAGAATACAGAGATGGGCATTGATCCTGCCAGCGTATGAGTGTACTTTCATCCACAGGCCTGGAAATCAGATTGCAAACATTGATGCACTTAGTCGTTTGCCTTTGAAAGAAAACAATGAGAATGTTCCAGTTCCTCAAGATCTCATTTTATTATTGAGCTTCTTAGATTCATCACCAGTATGTGCTAGACAGATTCGAGATTGAACAAATCGAAACCCAGTCTTACCCAAATAATGAGAACAAGTTCTTCACGGTTGCTCACAGGAACAGGAATCTGACAATTGAAACTGTATTTTCACAGAAGATATGAGATAACCAGCCAGGATGGTATCTTATTGTGGGGATCTTGAGTGATCATTCTTCGGAAAGGACGAAAGCTATCATTAACAGAGCTACATAGTGCACATCCAGGTATTTCCCGAATAAGGGCCAAAGCACGCAGCTACTTATGGTGGCCTGGAATGGATGGAGAAATAGAGAGCTTAGTGGGAAGTTGTATGCAGTGTCAGCAAGTGCAGAAGTAACCCCAACAGCTTGTTACACCCTTGGGAATGGCCAAGAAGGCCATGGGTGCGACTACGTGTTGACTATGTGGACCTTTTATGGGAACAATGTTTCTCCTTGTTGTTGATGCTCACTCAAAATGGATGGACATATATAAAGCGAAGTCACCAACACCTACTGCTACAATTGACAAACAACGTCAAAGCTTCGCCATCAATGTACTACCAGATAACAGCATGACATTTACGAGTGCTGAGTTTCAACGGTTTATCAGCTTCAACGGTATCACTCATGTACCACCCTTCTTCAAATGGACTGGCCAAGAGAACAGTTCAAACATTCAAAACTGGCATGAAGAAATTAACCAGAGACTCCATAGTGACCAAGCTAGCACATTTTCTTTTCCATTATAGGGCTACCCCTCACATGACAGGTGTCACACCTGAGGAATTGTTGATGAAACAACATCTCAGAATGAGATTGAGCTTAATAATGCCAAATTTAGGGGCAAAGGTCGAAAGGAGTCAGGGAAGTTGGAAAACTGGACATGACTGACATAGCCATGACAGAAAGTTTACCATAGGAGAGACGGCATATGAGAAAAATTTTGGAGAAGTGTACAAATGGTTATCAGGTGAAATAAGTGCAGTGACTAGACTTTGTTCTTACCACGTGAAAGTGGACAATGGAGTCATATGGAGGCATATAGATCAGATAATGAGGAGAGAAACAAAGCATCAGGAGATGATTCCTCCACTGTTCACGATTGTGTCAACATCTCCTGTTAAAAGAACTCAACTGAGTACAGATGTGTCTGGAGGATCAGATGTACTTCCAAGAGTTGAGGAAACAAATTTGGAGGCAATTAAATAACCTGATCTTCAGACAACATCTGAAAAGGAGGTTCCTGACAAAGTATCTGAAGCTGTAGAGCTGAGACGTTCTACATGCATAAGGAAACTCCCAAAAAAACTGAATTTGTAAACTACTTATCTGTTTAAATAATTTGATATTTTGGGAAAAATTGTAATTATAACTAAAAAAAGGAATTTTTGAGTAAAAGGGGGAGGGATGTGGTAATTTGATGTGTAACATACCTTTAAGAAAAATGTTATAATGGAAGATCACATGATCTTAGTATCCAATAGAGAGTAGTGTGTACTACCTTAGTAGATAGTAGTCAGTAGGGTTTGAGTTGTAAGTATGCAAGTATAACTGTTGAGTTCCTTTGTAAATAAATAGAATGTGTTCTACTGTCTGCTGATCTACTCTGTCTATGGTACCAACTTGGTCAACACGAATCAAGTGTGCAAGCCAGATCCATTAGCCCAACTAAACTAAGGACCAGGATCCAAAACCCGCCATCCCAAGGATTAGTCTGGTGAGCCTTTGTTGCACTCTGTCTATGGCCAGTATATCCTTCCTTTGGTAAGGATGCCAAAACTGCACACATACTCCAGCATTGGTTTCACCAATGCTCTGTACAACAAGACTTCCTTACTCCTGTACTCAAATCCCCTTGCAATAAACGCTAATATACCATTTGTCTTCCTATTTGCTTGTTGGACCTACATTTTAGCTTTCAGTGAATTATGAACAAGAACACTCATGTCTCTCCTCACATAAGAAATACATTGCACTTACAAATAAATGTATTCAATTAAGTCTGAAAATTTCAACTTTCTGTTTTCTTATTGATTTTTGTTTTTTATTGATATACAGGATATGGGCATTGTTGACTATGCCAGCATTTATTGCCCATCCCTAATTGCCCTTGAGAAGGTGGTGGTGAGCTGCCTTCTTGAACCACTGCAGTCCATGTGGCATAGGTACACCCACAGTGCTGTTAGGAAGGGAGTTCCAGGATTTTGACCCAGCAATACTGAAGGAACGGCGATATATGTCCAGGTCGGAATGGTGAGTGGCTTGGAGGGGAATGTCCAGTTGATGCCATTCCCGTCTATCTGCTGCCCTTGTCCTTCTAGATGGTAGTGGTTATGGGTTTGGAAGGTGCTGCCTAAGGAGCCTTGGTGAGTTTCTATAGTGTATCTTATAGATGGTACACACTGCTGCCACTGATCGTCAGTGGTAGAGGGAGTGAATGTTTGTGGAAGGGGTATCAATCAAGTGGGCTGCTTTGTCCTGGATGATGTCAAGTTTCTTGAGTGTTATTGGAGCTGTGCTCATCCAGGCAAATGGAGAATATTCTTGTAGACTTGTGCCTTGTAGATGGTGGACAGGCTTTGAGGAGTCAGGAGGTAAGTTACTGGTCACAGGATTCCTAGACTCTGACCTGAGCTTGTAGCCACAGTATTTATATGGTCCATCCACTTCAGTTTCTGGTCAATGGTAACCTCAGGATATTGACAGTGGGGGATTCAGCCATGTAATATCATTGAATGTCAAGGGCCGATCATTAGATTCTCTCTTGTTGGAGATGGTCATTGCATGGCATTTGTGTGGTGCAAATGTTACTTGCCATTTGTCAGCCCAACCTGAATATTGTCCAAGTCTTCCTTCATTTGGACATGGACTGCTTCATTATCTGAGGAGTCATGAATGGTGCTGAACATTGTGCAATCATCAGTGAAGATCCCCACTTTTGACCTTATGATGGAAGGAAGTTATTGATGAAGCAGCTGACGATGGTTGGGCCTCCGAGACTACCCTGAGGAACTCCTGCAGTGATGTACTGGAAATCAGATGATTGACCTGCAACAACCACAGCCATCTTCCTTTGTGCTAGGTTTGACTCCACCCAGCAGAGAGTTTCCCCTTGATTCCCATTGATTTAAGTTTTGCTGGAGCTCCTTGATGCCACACTCAGTCAAATGCTGTCTTGATGCCAAGGGCAGTCACTCTCACCTCATCTCTGGAGTGGAGCTCTTTTGTCCATGTTTGAACCAAGGCTTTAATGAGGTCAGGAGCTGAATGATCTTGGCAGAACCCAAGCTGAGCATCAGTGAGCAGGTTATTGCTAAGCAAGTGCTGCTTGATAGCACTGTTGATGACCCCTTCTATTACTTTACTGATGATCGAGAGTAGACTGATGGGATAGTAATTGGCCAGGTTGCACTTGTTCTGCTTTTTGTGTACAGGGCATACCTGGGCAATTTCCCACATAGCCAGCCAAATGCCAATTTTGTAGCTATACTGGAACAGCTTGGCTAGAGGCATGGCAAGTTCTGAAGCACAAGTCTTCCGTACTATTGCCAATATATTGTGAGAGCCCATAGCCTTTGCAGTATCCAGTACCTTTAGCCCATTTCTAGATATCATGTGGAGTGAATCAAATTGGCTGAAGACTGGCATGTCATGCTGGGGATCTCCAGAGGAGGCAGAGATGGATCATCCACTTGGGCACATCTGGTTGAAGAATGTTGCGAATGCTTCAACCTTATCTTTAGCACTGATGTGTTGGGCTCCTCCATCACTGAGGATGGGGATATTTGTGGAGTCTTCTCCTCCAGTGAATTGTTTAATTGTCCACCACCATTCATGGCTGAATGTGGCAGACTGCCGAACTTAGATCTGATCCGTTGGTTGTGGAATCACTTACCTCTGCCTATTGCTTGCTGCGTATGCTATTTGGCATGCAAGTAGTCCTGAGTTGTAGCTTCACCAGGTTGACACCTCATTTTTCGATATGCTTGTGTGCTCCTGGCATGCCCTCCTGCACTCTTCACCGAACCAGGGTTGATCCCCTGGCTTGGTGTTAATGGTAGAGTGGGGGATATGCCGGGCCAAGAGGTTACAGATTGTTTTTGAGTACAATGCTGCTGCTGCTGATGGCCCATAGCGCCTCATGGATGCCCAGTCTTGAGCTGATAGATCTGTTCGAAATCTATACTACTTAGCACGGTTGCTGTGCCACACAACACGATGGAGGGTATGCTCAATGTGAAGATGGCATTTAATCTCCACAAGGGCTGTGAGGCTGGTCACTCCTTTCGCAAATCTCACCTCTGCAACTTCAGTTTCTGCGTTTGCCTCCAAAATCTTTCTGGGAGTGGCGGGCCCAACTCCTGCTAACACCTGCTCCCCTGGAATGATAATTAGACCACCCTGGGCACTTTCTCCGAAGTCAGGTCTGTGGAGCTGGCAATTTTTACCACTCTGCATTTCCGACTTGGGATGGAAAATATAGGCCTTAATTTCTAGGTGCTGAAAATTAAGTTTAAAAGGGGCCAAAAGAAAAGATGAAATGAGAAAAGGCCATTTGGAGCATAGATAGGAATTTTGCTGAAAAAAGAGACATTCTGTCAAAGCTTTTCATCATGCACTCATCAGGACAGGTTTGCAAGAATAAAAACAAAAAAACTGCGGTTGCTGGAAATCCAAAACAAAAACAGAATTACCTGGAAAAACTCAGCAGGTCTGGCAGCATCGGCGGAGAAGAAAAGAGTTGACGTTTCGAGTCCTCATGACCCTTCGACAGAACTTGAGTTCGAGTCCAAGAAAGAGTTGAAATATAAGCTCGTTTAAGGTGTGTGTGTGGGGGGCGGAGAGATAGAGAGAGAGAGAGGTGGGGGGGGTGTGGTTGTAGGGACAAACAAGCAGTGATAGAAGCAGATCATCAAAAGATGTCAACGACAATAGTACAATAGAACACATGGGTGTTAAAGTTAAAGTTGGTGATATTATCTAAACGAATGTGCTAATTAAGAATGGATGGTAGGGCACTCAAGGTATAGCTCTAGTGGGGTTTTTTTTATATAATGGAAATAGGTGGGAAAAGGAAAATCTTTATAATTTATTGGAAAAAAAAAGAAAGGGGGAAACAGAAAGGGGGTGGGGATGGGGGAGGGAGCTCACGACCTAAAGTTGTTGAATTCAATATTCAGTCCGGAAGGCTGTAAAGTCCCTAGTCGGAAGATGAGGTGTTGTTCCTCCAGTTTACGTTGGGCTTCACTGGAACAATACAGCAAGCCAAGGACAGACATGTGGGCAAGAGAGCAGGGTGGAGTGTTAAAATGGCAAGCGACAGGGAGGTTTGGGTCATTCTTGCGGACAGACTGCAGGTGTTCTGCAAAGCGGTCGCCCAGTTTACGTTTGGTCTCTCCAATGTAGAGGAGAGCACATTGGGAGCAACGAATGCAGTAGACTAAGTTGGGGGAAATGCAAGTGAAATGCTGCTTCACTTGAAAGGAGTGTTTGGGCCCTTGGATGGTGAGGAGAGAGGAAGTGAAGGGGCAGGTATTGCATCTTTTGCGTGGGCATGGGGTGGTGCCATAGGAGGGGGTTGAGGAGTAGGGGGTGATGGAGGAGTGGACCAGGGTGTCCCGGAGGGAGCGATCCCTACGGAATGCCGATAAGGGGGGTGAAGGGAAGATGTGTTTGGTGGTGGCATCATGCTGGAGTTGGCGGAAATGGCGGAGGATGATCCTTTGAATGCGGAGGCTGGTGGGGTGATAAGTGAGGACAAGGGGGACCCTATCATGTTTCTGGGAGGGAGGAGAAGGCGTGAGGGCGGATGCAAGGGCTGTGAGGCTGGTCACTCCTTTCGCAAATCTCACCTCTGCGATTTCAGTTTCTGCGTTTGCCTCCAAAATCTTTCTGGGAGTGGTGGGCCCAACTCCTGCTAACAGGGCCCTCAACCGTGTCCGGCCCATCTCCCGCGCATCCGCCCTCATGCCTTCTCCTCCCTTCCAGAAACATGATAGGGTCCCCCTTGTCCTCACTTATCACCCCACCAGCCTCCGCATTCAAAGGATCATCCTCCGCCATTTCCGCCAACTCCAGCATGATGCCACCACCAAACACATCTTCCCTTCACCCCCCTTATCGGCATTCCGTAGGGATCGCTCCCTCCGGGACACCCTGGTCCACTCCTCCATCACCCCCTACTCCTCAACCCCCTCCTATGGCACCACCCCATGCCCACGCAAAAGATGCAATACCTGCCCCTTCACTTCCTCTCTCCTCACCATCCAAGGGCCCAAACACTCCTTTCAAGTGAAGCAGCATTTCACTTGCATTTCCCCCAACTTAGTCTACTGCATTCGTTGCTCCCAATGTGCTCTCCTCTACATTGGAGAGACCAAACGTAAACTGGGCGACCGGTTTGCAGAACACCTGCAGTCTGTCCGCAAGAATGACCCAAACCTCCCTGTCGCTTGCCATTTTAACACTCCACCCTGCTCTCTTGCCCACATGTCTGTCCTTGGCTTGCTGCATTGCTCCAGTGAAGCCCAACGTAAACTGGAAGAACAACACCTCATCTTCCGACTAGGGACTTTACAGCCTTCCGGACTGAATATTGAATTCAACAACTTTAGGTCGTGAGCTCCCTCCCCCATCCCCACCCCCTTTCTGTTTCCCCCTTTCTTTTTTTTTCCAATAAATTATAAAGATTTTCCTTTTCCCACCTATTTCCATTATATAAAAAAAAAACCCCACTAGAGCTATACCTTGAGTGCCCTACCATCCATTCTTAATTAGCACATTCGTTTAGATAATATCACCAACTTTAACTTTAACACCCATGTGTTCTATTGTACTATTGTCGTTGACATCTTTTGATGATCTGCTTCTATCACTGCTTGTTTGTCCCTACAACCACACCCCCCCCACCTCTCTCTCTCTCTATCTCTCCGCCCCCCACACACACACCTTAAACGAGCTTATATTTCAACTCTTTCTTGGACTCGAACTCAAGTTCTGTCGAAGGGTCATGAGGACTCGAAACGTCAACTCTTTTCTTCTCCGCCGATGCTGCCAGACCTGCTGAGCTTTTCCAGGTAATTCTGTTTTTGTTTCAGGTTTGCAAGAATACTGAATCAAAAGAAAGCAACAATCGAGGCTGGATGTGCAAACATTTTACTTCAGTGGGTGCTTGATTTGTGGAACAGGTTTCCAGGGATGGTGGCATGGCTCAGAGCACTCCTTCATTAGGGTTCATGGCATATTTCGAATAAATTATTGTTGACATGTTGATTATTTTTAGAATAATAACTAACAGGTTTGATGTTTCTTATGGCTTGTTAGATTGCCTTTGAGAACCCAGAGAGGAACTTTTGGTGGAGCTATCCTGAATTGGCTAAAATATGCATTGCCCAATTATAGCCTACTCTGTACAGATGTTGGTCCCACTGCCCATTCTTTAGGCATCTCGGGTAGCCTGCTAAAACCCTCTTTGATAACTTAACAAAGGGCCTAACACCTGTCAAAAGGCCCTCTCCAGAAATTGGTTGTCCTGAGCAGAGCTAAATTCAGGCCTGTGCTGCTTGTGTTTTCAGGATCTGGTATGGCGTACCCAGTGGCCCCCATTGAAAAGGATAGTTAATAAAAATGTTCCTTGCAAATAATGTGCTACTGCATGTTTTTGAAAGATAATAATCCTCTTCCCTGCCCATAGTAATAAAAATACATATCATGCAGACATGCTAAAAGAATTAGCTGGAAGACTCCTATATTTTGGGGGATTGTCAAGCCACTTTCTCATGTGTTGATCTAACAGTAATTGTTTTAAATGATTTTTGTCCCTGTGACTGCAAAATTTTCTATAATCTTTTCTTGCAAAAATGAGTATTCAAGTATCTAACAGTAATCTGCTACATTTGACATTGATTCTTGCTATTACTAACATGTTTTCTTCAGCATAGGTTGTAACAGGCTAAAATAACTAATATATTTATTTATAAATAGTATTATGGAACATGATCATTGAAAAATATTAAAATATATACATAGCATTAGACTGGAATTAACTTTCATCAGGATGGTTTCTGATTGACTTCAACTGTTTCTGTTAAGCAGCAAATCACTTGATACACTACGGTGAATTCAGCCAGTTTCAATCTTTCATTAATTGAAATTAATGGTGACAAAAGGTTCACTCAGTTCGGCAACTCCTCAGATCTCACAGGCAGACCTTCTGATAACGCCTTGACACAGAGGTTCCCAGTCAAACACAACCATGTTCTCTATGCATAACAAATTAACAATAGAAAGCAAAGCAATGAAATTTCATATTATACCATGCCTCTAGCTGCCAATTTTTGGGTTGCTGCGTCAGTCTGCCAAAGTTACAATGGGAGACCAGGAGAATCTTGATGGAATTTCAGGGCCCAGATATCACAAATGCACTGGCGGATAGCCAGGAATACCTTGCACATCTGCATCAAACATGTACATCTACCCCAAGTCAAGCCAGTTCTTTTCATTCAAAAGAACAGAGCTGCAAATTAGATCAAAGAAACAAATTGATCCAAGCTTTTCATCAAAGATGCAATTTGATCTCTAAGCAGATGAAACAGATTGTTATTTGGCAACCAAACACAAGTGTTCATTGCATTTGTGCAGATGGTATGGCACCATAAGCACCATGAAACGTAATCCATTTATTTTGGCTATATTCTGGCTGTTAGAAATAGAGTTATGAAACTGGGGATAAACTGTAAGGTATTTTTTTTAGAACCCAGCTGTTCTGACTCAAACAACCCAGACCTATTAATAATCCCTAATTTCTGTACATAAGTTTATTCTGGACTTCAGCTTCAATTTATTCCAGATACATGCAGTATTAGATATTAGAATGGACATCATCCATGCCTATGAAACTGATTTCATCATCTTTAAATCCTATTGCACACTCTGAATTCAGGGATGTGAAAAATTGGATTCCCGCAATATATTTATTTGACTGACCTGTTAAAAGAGCTATCAACAGATTCACAATTACGAGGATTCGGAGCATCATCGACATGTGTTTATAAATTGGAGAATGATATCATGTGTAGAAACACTGGGCAGAAAAGGAATTTTGGCTTTAACAAAACTGACTTGAATAGAATGTACACTCACCGTGTATATATAGCTAAGTAGAATGGATTGCTATACTTCAGGAGGTACAATGGGTCCAAACTATGTTCAATTAATTTCCTCCCACCCAGTGATTTGTAACATGGTTTCAGTGGTTCTCAGAAAATCCATTAAACTCACTAAAGTCCTATATCCCTGCCAACAGCAAGTAAATAAAAACTCCCCAAATGCCTAATTATGATAACCAAGAATAAAGATATACTTTACAATCTCATAAAGTTGGAATTACTATGTAATATAATTGGCTTAAAAATTGGAAAATAAAATTATGGGTTTGTGCTGGAAGCTGCCTGCAGTTGCTTTGGGGAACTGTATTTTTGGCCAGTTTAGAAATGAGCTGAAGCTTATTACCAGCATTGGTAGAAAAAATGCTGCATATGTTGTCTTCAGAACATATCCCACAGAAATTGTTACTTCTGTTTATTCTGACTGGTCTCAAGCATTAAAATCAAATTTTAATAAGCAAATAAATTGCCTCTATGCATCTCAAATCACTCATTTAAAGTAACAACTACACTGAATGCTGACAGTCGCCCACTCAAGCTACTAAACTGAGTGAAATAACTGCTAAGTCACACAAATTGCCAACATAAACCAAAACTGAAAAGCACCTTCTATCACTCTTCTCTATCATCCTTCACACTGCATCACAACTGTAGCTTTTGCTGCCTTCAGATGGCTCTGCTAAGGGCCATAAAACTGACAAGGTCATGCATCTTCAGGGCATTTCTGCCTGCTTCAGGTTTCTTGCCAATTTTACTGATGCTGTAGCAAAGGTGAAAACATATAAATAAAATCAAAACATTGAGGATGCTGGAAACCCGAAACAAAAACAGAAAATGCTGTAAAAACTCAGCAGGTCTAACAGCATCAGTGGAGAGAAAGACACAGTTATGTTTCGAGTCCATATGACTCTTCTTCAGAGCAAGGTGCAACAAAGTCCGATTTCCATGACTAGCCATGGCAGGCTCCCTTTTGATGACAAAAATTGTGCCTTCCATGGGAAGTGACAGCTGACCCATGAAAATGGATTAGGGTTTTGGAGGGTTGAGAACAGTGGGAGGAAATTCAATCCTGCCTCTAGTCTTCCCCAAAGAGCCTTTAAATTCTTACCCAAATTGGTCCAGTTCAGATCACTATAAGTTCAGAAGCTTGGCTGAATGCTCATTCCAAGTCAATCTATATTATTAACAACAAATATGTATTATAGATGTCTTTATTAAATATCCTATTTGAGTGATCAAGTTGAGGTAAGGAATAATCAAGCCACAAGCAAAGATGTTTCACCTGCCTTTTTGCTAACAAAGGCTGGAGGAGCTGGCCATTTGTGGATAATTGTGGACCTTTGCCAAAGAAAATCTTTGTAGCAACTCTCTCATTTGTTGACCATAACAGCTCTAACTAGATGAAGAAAAGTTATTTCTTAAGGAACTGAGGTTAAACTAAAGCATTTTGTCTAGTTTCTGTTGGGTTGCTGTCCATCTAAATCCATCCAGAATACATAAAGGTCCCGAAATTTCTTCGAGGAGACTGGCAGAATCACCAGGAACCTGGTTATGCCAGGTCTCTGCCACTTAGAAACATAGGAACATAGGAGGAGTAGGCGTTGCACCGACCTCCACTGATTCTGCTCCACCATTCAGTACAATCATGGTTGATCGTCCACTTCAATGCCTTTTTTCCACACCACTCCCATATCCCTTTATTTCATTGGTATTTAAAAATCTGTCAATCTCTGCTATAAACATATCAATGATGGAGCTTCCATAGCCCGCTGGGGTAGAGAATTCCAAAGATTCACAACCCCCTGAGTAAAATAAATTCTCCTCATCTTGACCCTAAGTAGCTTCCTCCTTATTTTGACATTATGTCCCCGGTTCTAGATTTGCCAACCAGGGGAAACATCTTACCTGTATCTACCCTGTCTATTCCTTTAAGTATTTTGTAGGTTTCAATGAGATCATCTGGTGATTTTCATAGTGCATTTTCATAGTGTACTACGAAAACCACCAGATGATCTCATTGAAACCTCCAAAATTTTTAGGAAATGAGGAGAATTTCCTGGATCCTCTTACAGGGCAAAGTTTGGGCTGGAAACAGGGATGAGAACTCTCTAAACCAAGAGTTCTTGGTCCTGTTCCACACCCAGGGGTTGATATTTTACTTAGCTGACAGTCAGTGAGTGGGTTGGTCAGAAAGTTGTGGGGAATCTGGAATCCAGGCTTTGCTCACAGAATGTGGAGTTTTAATTCCATAGTATGTCTGTGATATCACCAAACGGTTTCCATCCTGAGGACAAGCCTGAGTGATGGACTTGGCCTCCAGCCTGGCAGGCAGTCAGTGGGGTAGGGGGAAGTGTGCCAGATCACGCTGTCTTCTCAGGCAGACACCTGGATCCAGGAGGAAGTGTAAAGGCACTTACCTCCCAAACCCACCAATTTCTGACCTCGGTGGAGCTGCCAGGATCTTGATGCTCAGGAAAACTGACTGACAGTGATTGCATTGAACAGTAGAATGACAATGAGGTTTGCAGCCTCCTTATCACACTTAAAGTTGCATCCACCTCCTTGGAGCCAGTTCATCGTCCGGTCACCTTCCAGCCTTACGTTAAAGCTGGAAATAGATGGGTTGGAGGTGGATTAGGAAACAGTTTTTTCAGTCTTTAGTTCCCAATACCTAATCTAAAGCTGTCCATGCATTTAGATTAACATTTATCTGGCATGTTAGCGAAAGCCAGTGATGTGAGGTGTGCTATCAAGGGCATGTGGGTCACACCGATGGGGGTCCAGGTCTGGAATGCACTGCTCGAAAGGGTAGTGGATGCAGACTCAATCATTGCTTTCAAAAGAGAATTGAATAAATACTTGAAGGGGAAAACAAATTACAAGAATAAGGTCAGAGCAGTGGGATCATAAGACCATAAGACGTAGGAGTAGCAATAGGACATTCGGCCCATCGAGTCTGCTCCGTCATTCAATAAGATCATGGCTGATCTGATAATCCTCAACTCAACTCAACTTTCCTGCCTTTTCCCCATAAGCCTTGATTCCCTTACAGATTAAAAATCTGTCTATCTCAGCCTTGAATATTCTTAATGACCCAGCCTCTACAGTCCTCTGCAGTAAAGAATTTCACAGATTCACTACCTCTGAGAGAAGAAATTCCTTTTCATCTCTGTCTTAAATGAGCAACTCCTTACCCTGACATTATGCCCTCTGGTCCTAGACTCTCCCACAAAGGGGGAGAGCCAAGGTCCCTAAGAATCTTATATGTTTTATTAAGGTCGCCTCTCATTCTTCTAAACTCCAATGAGTATAGGCCCAACATACTCAATATCTCCTCACAAGAAAATCCCTCCAAACCCAGGATCAATCTAGGGAATCTTTGCTTGACTGCCTCCAATGCCAATATATCTTTCCTTAGATAAGGGGACCAAAACTGTTCACAGTATTCTAGGTGTGGTCTGACGAGCGCCTTGAATAGTTTCAGCAAGGCTTCTTTATTTTTATGGGACTATATCCTTTGGAACACCTTTTGTGAAATAAAGACCAAGATTCCACTTGCCTTCCCTATTACCTGCTGAACTTATGTGTTAGCTTTCTAGGGTTCATGCACAAGGACCCCACAAATCCCACTGTCCTGCAGTTTTCTGCAGTCTTTCTCCATGTAAGTAATATGTATCTCCTCTATTCTTCAAGCCAAAATGCATAACCCCACATTTTCCCACATTGTATACCATCTGCCAAGTTTTTGCCCACTCACTTAACCTGTCTATATCCCTCTGTAGACTCTTTTTTTGTGTCATCCTCACCACTTAAATTCCCACGTGTTTTTGTGTCATCCGCAAACTTGGCAATAGTACATTCACTTCCCTCATCCAAGTCACTGGCCAGAAATTTTCACTCCGCATGCGGGCGTGTGCCTGACATGCTCGAGCGTAAAATGACGCACAATGACGTAGGGTGAGCGTCCTGACGTCATTGCGCACTCGTGTGATATCTCAGTCGGAGGGTGCGTGCAGGAATAGACAGTGCACCCGGTGACAATTAACAGGCCTATTAAGGCTTCTTAAAACTATTAAAGCGATAATTAAATGCAATTTTTCGCTGCCTGTCCAACCTTATGGTGGGCGGGTGGGCAAAATGGCCAGGCGGCCTTTGGATTTTTTATGAAACCTCATCCACGGGCAGGATGAGGTTTCCGACAGGAATTAAAAATAAGATAAAAATGTTGAAATCTTATTTATAACACGTCCCTGCTCATGTGACAGAGTCACATGAGGAGACATTTTTTTAACATTTTTAAATTCTTTGTTCATGTTTTTAAAAATCTTCGCTCCCTGAGGCAGCTCTGTGCCTTCAGGGAGCTTTCAGTGCCCACGCATGTGCGCATGCCCAAATGTCTGCGCTTGCCCTCCTCCCGCCCTCACCCTTGTGGCACTCAGCATTGTAGCGTGCGATTCACGCTGGCTGGCCGTGAATTGGACAGCCAGCATGAAATCTGAGCCTGATCGTGGGCGTTGGGCAGCTTCACGACTGCTCCCAGGCCCGCCTGCCACGCCCACCCGACGAGGTAAAAATCCCACCCATTAATATATATTGTAAATATTGTGGCCCCAGCACTGACCCTTGTGGCACTCCGCTAGTTACAGGTTGCCCCCCTTATCCTAACTCTCTGTCTTCTATTAGTTAGCTAATCCTCTATCCATGCTAATATACTACCCCCAACACAATGGTCTCTTATCTTATTAAGTAGCCTAATGTGCGGTGCCTTATCGAATGTCTTTTGAAAATCCAAATATGTTATATCTACTGCTTCCCTTTATCTATCCAGCTTGTTACCTCCTCAAAGATTTCTAATGAATTTGTCAGGCATGATTTCCCCTTCATGAAGCCATGTTGACTCTGCTTGATTATATTATTTATTTCTAAATGCGCTGCTGTTACATCCTTTATAACAGACTCTAACATTTTCCCACTGACAGATATTAAACTAACTGGCCTATAATTACCTATTTTTTGTCTCCCTCCCTTTTTGAATAAGGGCATTACATTGGCAGTTTTCCAAAGCTCTGGGAATTTTCCAATATCTGAGGATTCTTGGAAGATTACTACCAGTGCATCTACTATCTGTGTAGCTACTTCCTTTAATATCCTAGGATGCAACCCATCTGGTCCAGAGGACTTATCGGCCTTTAGTCCTATTAGTTTCCCTAGTATTTTTTTCTCTAGTAATAGTTATGGTATTTATTTCCTCCCTGGCTTTTGCGCCTTGATTATTTAGTACTTTTGGAATGCTATTAGTGTCTTGTACCATGAAGACTGATGCAAAGTATTTATTCAACTCCTGTAACATTTCCTGGTTCCCCATTATTATTTCCCCAGCCTCATTCTCTAGGGGGCTATGTTCACTTTGGCCACTCCCTTCCTTTTTATATATTTAAGGAAGATCTTACTATCCATTTTTATATTAATTACTAGTTTACCCTCAAAGTTCATTTTCTCCCTCTTTATTACATTTTTGGTCATCTTTTGTTGGTTTTTAAAACTTATCCAGTCCCCCGGCTTACCACTAACCTTTGCCACATTGTATCTTTTTTCTTTCAATTAGATACTATTCCTAACTACCTTGGTGAACCATGGTTGACTCATTTCCTTCCTAGAATCCTTCTTTTTCACTGGGATATATCTTTGTTGTGAGTCATGAACTATTTTCTTTAACACCTGCCATTGTTCATCAAAGGACTTTTTTGCTAAATGCTTTTCCCAGTCCACTCTAGCCAACCCTGCCCTCATTCCTATGTAATTACCCTTATTTAAGTTTAGCACAGTTGTTTCCAACCCAAGTTTCTCACTTAGGTGTAATTGGATGTCTTTCAAAGAGTCAACACAGGCACGATGGACCAAATGATTTCCTTCTGTGCTGTACCATTCTATGATTCTATGAAATAAGCTGTCAAATCTTCATGTTAACCAGCTTTGGAGAGGGGAGGAAATAGGTTCACACTGATCTAGATTAACAGCTGCAAGATTTAAAGATACAACAAGGAGTAAGAATGCATGGCGTACTATTAGAGATCTATGTATTCCAGCTGTAACAAATTGGGATGCAATATGATTAGTTGCTGGTCCATATGTGAGGTCAGGCATCGATTGATAGGACTAATCCCCATCCTAAAATATGAAATATGAGCAATGATAGTAGATGTAAACTTACCACAACATGCCTAAACCTAGTCATAGCAAACATGCTCGACTGAAGGAGTATATGACATTGGGTGTACACTAACAATGGCGTGGCCACCTCTTGTGCTGAACATCCAATACTTACAAGGTAGAGTTAGATCCCACTGCATGATTCAATGCTCCACTGAACACCGTGTTATGAGAATACTTAAACATATATAGTTATTAAAATGCTGTCCATAGATTTTTATGTTTCTTTCATTTAATAATGGAAACCTCACCCTGCCCGTGGATGAGGTTTCGTGAAAAATGCAAAGTCCGACTGATCGACATGCCCGTCCGCCAACTGTAACGTTGGACAGACCACGAAAACCTGGGGACAATTGCACCTTTAATTACCTTAACTGGCCTCTTAATTGTCGGTTGGTGCGCTTCCGACTTTTGCACGAGCCGGCAACCGAAATATCGTGTGAACGCGGGATGACGTTGGGATGCTCACTCAACTAAAAATTCACCCCTAAGTCACCAATAAATCTTTGAATTCACCAATAAGTCTTTAGCTCCCTCCACACTCTGTAGACATTTACAACTTGAAACAGCTATAGAAAACACCAAATACTTGTAGAATTGTAGCAACAGCCTGAGGAAATCAACCAACAACTAATGAGTAAGTAATTGATGATCCTCTGAGAAAGCACTATTGAGTGGTCCTTCTTGCAGCTGAATACATCTTTGGTGCTTTTAAGAGTGGATGCTAGCTGGAGCATTCAGCTTTAAAATGACACAGCAGATGACAAATCAGCATGGACTTCATGACCTGCCTGCTCTGCGTAGGCATTCACTGCGGTGGCTGTGCTGACACCCTCACTAATACAATATCTGGCCAAGTCTCCCCTCAATTGTGTGCATATCGCAGACGCCATTATGGAGTTATAAAGTCCAATTTCTCACTGACAGTACCTGTATATCTAAACCTGTAAACTGCCAATGTTAATGTGCACCATTTCACCCACTGACTTCTCACCTATCACATGCTCACTTTGTCATTGGAAAGATGCAACAATAAACCTTGGTTTTACCATGCATAGTTGCTGGCCACATATCTTACAGAATTCTTAGTGATACTAAATCAATCTGTTTTTTTTGTGCATTTTACTCTTTATGTCTTGCAAGGAATATCAAGGGTTACCTTATCTTTTCCTTTCGTCTGTGGGACTATATCCTTTGGAATACTTCTTCTTCCTTACCCTCAACAGATCTAGGTCTGTAATATCAGACCAAAATTCTGTCCTCCTAACAACAGCATTCTCTTGATTCAGGTTATGTGTAGCTGGATAGTTTAAGTTCACGCGTGTACTCAATTCTGCTAAAACTCAGGTGCTGTCAACCTCTTGCCCTTAGGGAATTCATTTGGCTCCCTCACATACTTATTTAAGTCTCGAATTGGTAGAAAAGGGGTCTTCAGTCCAGGTCGAGGTACAGGTGTTGTAAGGTCTGAGGCCACCACAGTTATTTCAAACCAGCTGCACAGACTTTGCTGATTCCAAGTCACTGCCTATGTTTTCTCCTCCTGAACTAAATTAACCAAATTTCTATCAGTCAGATAAATTCCCGACAGAACCCGAACGGTTGCAAGATAAATAATATGTTCCTTCAGTCTGGAATACAGGTGGTATTCTCCTAACACGGTGTCCAGTGGAGCATTGAATCATGCAGTGAGATCTAACTCTACCTTGTAAGTATTGGATGTTCGGCACAAGAGGTGGCCACGCCATTGTTAGTGTACACCCAATGTCATTTACTCCTTCAGTCGAGCATGTTTGCTATGACTAGGTTTAGGCATGTTGTGGTAAGTTTACATCTAGTATCATTGCTCACGTTTCATATTTTAGGATGGGGATTAATCCTATCAGTTGATGCCTGACCTCACATATGGACCAGCAACTGATCATATTGCACCCCAATTTGTTACAGCTGGAATACATAGATCTCTAATAGTACGCCATGCATTCTTACTCCTTGTTGTATCTTTAAATCTTGCAGCTGTTAATCTAGATCAGTGTGAACCTATTTCCTCCCCTCTCCAAAGCTGGTTAACACGAAGATTTGACAGCTTATTTCGTAAAATCATAGAATGGTACAGCACAGAAGGAAATCATTTGGTCCATCGTGCCTGTGTTGACTCTTTGAAAGACATCCAATTACACCTAAGTGAGAAACTTGGGTTGGAAACAACTGTGCTAAACTTAAATAAGGGTAACTACAAAGGAATGAGGGCAGGGTTGGCTAGAGTGGACTGGGAAAAGAGTTTAGCAGAAAAGTCCTTTGATGAACAATGGCAGGCGTTTAAGAAAATAGTTCATGACTCACAACAAAGATATATCCCAGTGAAAAAGAAGGATTCCAGGGAGGGAATGAATCAACCATAGTTAGCCAAGGAATTTAAGAATAGTATCAAATTGAAAGAAAAAACATACACCATGGCAAAGGTTAGTGGTAAGCCAGAGACTGGGAAAGTTTTAAAAACCAACAAAAGATGACCAAAAATGTAATAAAGGGGAAGAAAATGAACTTTGAGTGTAAACTAGTAAATAATATAAAAATGGATAGTAAGAGATTCCTTAAATATATAAAAAGGAAGGGAGTGGCCAAAGTGAACATAGCCCCCTAGAGAATGAGGCTGGGGAAATAATAATGGGGAACCAGGAAATGTTACAGGAGTTGAATAAATACTTTGCCTCAGTCTTCATGGTACAAGACACTAATAGCATTCCAAAAATACTAAATAATCAAGGCGCAAAAGCCAGGGAGGAAATAAATACAATGCTTGCACATATTTTTCCTGGTTTTAAAATCTTTATTTAATGCTCTTCAGGCCTTCAGGCCCCTGAGGCAGCTCTCTGCCTTCAAGGAGACTTCTGTACGCGCTCACCTGCCCCCGCACTGACATCAGTGCCCTTCCTCTTCCGGCTCCACCCCGGCCAGCCAGCGTGAAATCGCTGTCGGGAGCTAGTCGCAGTTGGCAGTCTGTTTCCCAGCTGCTCCCAAGCCCGCCAATCGTGCCCACCCACTGACCTAGAAATTCAGGCCTTAAAGTTTTCTGCAGAAACCAGTTGCTCTCAGTTATAGGTGTACTAGTAGATATTCCTCATGTAATACAGTATAAGTTGGAGTCTGAACAGAGGCTGAGCAGAGCAGGACAAGCTGCTGGAAGAGGAAGAGGATTGGGGAGAAGGGCTCTTAACAGGAGTGTTCTCCTACCTGAGCCTTCATAAGGAATGATGTATGAGAAGTCTGTGCTTTAAAAAGGAGGCCCTCACAGAAATCCACACTGAAATCTGCCACCTGCTGCAGCCACAACTGAGACCTCCATGCAGGGCTAGGACAGCATTGCTGGTGGCTGTGAAGGTTACCATGGTGATGAATTTTTATGCACCTGGCTCCTTCTAGACTGGAGCTTAGCTGTAACATCTCACAGTTGCTGTCCACTGTTACGTAAAGGGGCTCACCGAGGCTCATTGAATAATGAGAAGTAATGTCAAAACAAAAACAGAATTACCTGGAAAAACTCAGCAGGTCTGGCAGCATCGGCGGAGAAGAAAAGAGTTGACATTTCGAGTCCTCATGACCCTTCAACAGAACTGGGTGAATCCAAGGAGAGGGGTGAAATATAAGCTGGTTTGATTTCACCCTTCTCCTTGGATTCACCCAGTTCTGTTGAAGGGTCATGAGGACTCGAAACGTCAACTCTTTTCTTCTCTGCCGATGCTGCCAGACCTGCTGAGTTTTTCCAGGTAATTCTGTTTTTGTTTTGGATTTCCAGCATCCGCAGTTTTTTGTTTTTATCGAGAAGTAATGTCAGTTTGTTCCTTCAGTTGTGGTTCAGTTGGTAGCACACTTGCCTCTGAGTCAGAAGGTTATGGGTTCATATCCTGCTCCAGAGGCTTCTATAGGAAATCTTAGCTGAATTCCCAGTGTGGTACTCAGGGAATGTTGATCTGTCAGATGTGTTGCCCTCTGGATGAGATATTAAAACAAGGCCCCTTCTGCCTTCTCAGATCCCATAAAACCACAGAAACATAGAAAAGCTACAGTACAGAATTATGCCATTTAGCCTATTGTGTCTGTGCCAAGACTGAATGGCACTATTTTGAAGAGTGGTAGGGGAATTATCCCTGATGTCCTGGCCATTGGTTATCCCTCAATCACCATCACGAAACCTGGTCATTATCACATTGCTACTGGTGGGAGATGGTGTGCATAAGTTGCCTGCTACAATTCCTATATCACGACAGCGCTACAGTTCAAGAGGACTTCATCAGCTGTAGAGAACTTTGGGCTATCCAATGGTCATGAAAAGCTTCAAATAAGTGTAAAACTTTCCTTTCTCGTTCCCTTCATCCAGAGACGAGAAGGTGAAGTAAGCACATCAATTTACTAGAATTGCAGACTCCCCACTGATGAAGGATGTTATTGAGTGCACACACATTGCTTTGCAGGCACTGCATATGCCTGCGCCGATTCCTTCAACATGCAGCTGCTGTGTGGCCATAGGCAGCGAATCATGCAGTTTAATGCCTGATAGGCTTGCAATGGCCATGATGCATTCACTCTGCAGTGTTCTGCTGTGCCAGCTGCCTTTGAGCCACTGCAACAAACCAAAGTGTGACTACTGAGTGACAAGGACTGTACGCTGACGACATGTCTCATGGGACTCCCATGTGTAACTCATACACACTTGTGCAGAATGTGTACAATAAAAGACATGCTGCCATATGAAATGTGTTAGAGCAGACCTAAAGAGCATGCTAAACTAATGCTTCTGCTGCCTGAGCTGCAGTGGAGGAGATCTGCAGTGCTTAACAGTGCAATGCAAAGATTTGCGGTGATCTGCTACATGCTGTATTGCACTGCATTGCCATCATGACAGGGCAGTTCCTACCACCAGCTATATGACAAGCAGCTGAGGAGAAGGAGTATGACAAAGCAGTGGAGGAAGAAAAGGAAGAGGAGAAAGAGGAAGGGAGGAGGCTGCCAAGATAGCCTTTCTGTTGAAGGGTCATGAGGACTTGAAACGTCAACTCTTTTCTTCTCCGCCGATGCTGCCAGACCTGCTGAGTTTTTCCAGGTAATTCTGTTTTTGTCTTGCTACATGAGCTGTCCATGAAGTATTTGCCAGAGTGTGACAAATACAGAGCATTAGTGATAGAACATTTGGAGTGCTGTTTACAGTATTGGTCACATTATTTAAGGAAGGGTGTAAATACATTGGAAGCAGTTCAAAGAAGGTTTACCAGACAAATACCTGGAATGTGTGGGTTGTCTTATGAGGAAAGATTAGACAGGCTAGGTTTGTATCTGCTGGAGTTTAGAAGAGTAAGAGGCAATTTCATTGAAATATATAAGACCCTGAGGGGTCTTGGCAAGGTGGATGCAGAGAGGATGTTTCCTCTTGTGGGAGAATCTAGAACTAGGGATCACTGTTTAGAGGTAAGGAGTTGCCCATTAAAACCAGGCTTTCACCAGACGTTCTTTTGTAGATTTCCTCATCAAAATGCTCATCTGATTCTTCTGTAGGGGAAGCCAAATGAAACCTTGTCTTCTGGAGAGCTGGCATTTGTGCTTCCTTTGCCCTCTGCCCTGGCTGCAATTCACTCATGCCCATGTCTCACCATGTGCCACTAATAACCTCTAAAATATGTGCAGTGTCAGTATCAAGCAAACGCTTGCGAGTGTCAGTGCTTTGTCTTCCTCATCATTATCTTCTTTGTGCTTCTCCACAACCTGGCCAGGTTGCAATTGAGGGGTGGTAGTGCCATAGTGGTATAGTCACTGGACTGGTATTCCAGAGACCCAGGGTAATGCTCTGGGGACCTGGGTTTGAATCGCACCACGGCAGATGGTGAAATTTGAATTCATTAAAAGTCTGATGATGACCATGAAACCATTGTTGATTGTCATGAAAACCTGGTTCACTAATGTCCTTGAAGGAAGTCTGTGTCTTTATTTGGTCTGATCTACATGTGACTCTTAAAATGGGCAATAAATGCTGACCTAGCTAGCAAATCCCCACATACAATAAATAAAAAAATTCTTGGGGATCTGAAAAGGTCATGATGGGGAGGGGGGGTGGTGAAGAAAGTAAGAGGTACATGCTTACACAATCTACAGCTTGTAAATCAGAAGAGAGTGTGGAAGAAGGGGGATTAGGTGGGAGGACACCATCATCTCTGATAGTTTCCATCCCAGCCCTGACCATGGCATCAGCAATGGCCATCTCATTAATGGGTCAACATAATTACCTCGATGGGGGGGGGGGTTATGACATGCAGGTGCACATATCCCCATTTGGTTGGCACCTGCTGCTGCCAGTTGTGCACCATCCTGTCCTGCAGGAGAGAAGGAAATATATCAGTGAGTGTTGTGCAATCTGTTTGATATTGCTGTCATGGATGAATAGCTGGTAGTCTGAGTTTTGCTAAAAGTGTGAAGGTGAAGCATATGAATGTTACGTATGAGCACTGACTGATAGATATTGTTAGTAGATTAATTGTGTTGGTATGGTGTAGTGAGTATAGTTAGTAGGTGAATCGTGGGGATCTAGCAATTTGAGTATTGTCTTAGGTTAATTGTGCAGTGGGTAGGATATGACATTTGAAGGTGCATTCATTGACCTTAATCAATCATGTGAAACTCCTGGCGGCACTGCATCCAGGTCCTTGGGGTTTGACTCCTGGTGTTGATCTCCACAGTTATCTGTTCATATTGCCTTTTGACTATATATCTGAAGGGTCTCCTGGCCCCTTGCAAATACAGGACGTCTTTCCTACTTTGCACCTTCACCATCCAGGCTTCCAGTGCTGTGTTTGAGAATCTTTGGGTCCCCTCTATCCCATATTATGCCACTTTTCACCATTTCCCAAGTCAGGGTCACTTTCTGCATGACTTTCAACACAAGCTCCAGCCATAGCGGTCCTCCCCTTCAAGAGGTGCATGCTGGTTTGAAACAGTGCCGGCTAGCTTTAACTGGTGCTTGTAAGTTATGATCTTAGAGAGCTTGTGCTAATCCATGAAACCAAAGAACAACATGGTTAGTGTTGGCTGCATGCATAAATTATTCAAATGGACAGGCAGCGCAGAGTTTGTTGACAAAGTTGAACTGATGTGGCTTAATCGAGCATCATGATCCCTGTATCTATTTTCAGGGCTATCCAAATTCAGCCCCCATAGTTCTTGTGTTCACTCAAGCTGGGTTGTCAGAAGGAACTTTGTTCATTAAAGAGTTAGATTTATATTTCATCTGGTGGCTCAAATGTGGCAACAGTGCCATTCCATCCTTAGATGAAGGGGTGATGTAAATGCTTAATGGTGCAAACTGACTTATATGTGCACTAAAGTGCTAAGGGCAACACATAGGGCTTGATGAAACAGTGCCATATTTATTATCTTCTGATAAGCATGTAGTCACTCTTTAAAGTACTACATAGATGGCAAGCATACAGTGTTTTAATGGTAATCCAGGGGGTTTGGTCAGGAAGGACCAAAGGAGAGATCCATAATAGCATGTATATTTAAATTGAAGCATGACTTCACTAGGTTGCCTGAACATCCTCAGGAGAACTTAAGGACAAAAGAACATAAGAAATAGGAACTGGAATAGGTCATTTGGCTCTTCGAATCTACTCCGCCAATCAACCAAATCATGATGGATCTTCTAACTTAATTCCACTTTCTTGCACTATCCCTATATCTCTTCATACCTGGAAATCAATCACCCTCTGTCTTGAGTATACTCAATGACTGAGTATCCACAGCTCCCAGGGGTAGAGAATTCCAAAAGTTCATAACCCTTTGAGTGAAGAAATGATCAACCCCTCTTGCTGAGCCTGTGGCCCTGTGTTTTAGATTTCCTGGGCAGGTTTTCTCAGCACCTACTAATCAAGGTCCTTAACGATTTTATATGTTTAAGTTACATCACCTTTCATTCTTCTAAATTCTAGGGAATATAGGCATAGTCTACTCAATCAGTCTTCATAAAACAATGCTGTCATCCCAAGAACCAGTCTAGTGAACTTTTGTTGCACTCTATCTAGGGCAAGTATGTTTTCCCTTAGATAAAGAGACCAAAATTGCACAGAGTATTCCAAGTATGCTCTCACCAATGTCCTATACAATTGTAATAAAGCTTCTTTACTTGTATACTCCAATCACTTAGTGTGGAATTTTATGACAGCTGGGTTTTATGTTCCCGCCAAAGTCATTGGAGTTTAGAATGGCTCAACCCGTGATAAGCCATGAAATTCTAGACTTTAAAACTAAAGCTATCATAATATTTGCCTTCATAATTATGTGTCATGCTTGCCTGTTAATTTTCCGTGATTCATATAAGGACACTCAGATCCCTCTGAATGCAAAGATTTCCCAGTTTCTCCCTATTCAATATTCTGGTGTTTTTTTCTACCAAAGTGTATAACTTCACCATTTGCCACATTGTATCATATCTGCCATGTTCTTGCCCAATCACCCAACTTGTCTCTATCCCTCTGCAGCCTCTTTGCATCTTCTTCACCACTTACGTTCCCACCGAACTTTGTAACATCAGCTTTCTTGGATGCATTACACTAAATCTCCTCATCGAAGACATTAATCTATATAGTAAGAGAATGAAAAATGCACCCAGGACCACTACAAAAACTGGCACAACCTCAGTGCTGGGCCAAAGACTTCTAGTTTTGCTAGTATTGAAGTGTATTTTCAGGCCAATTAGGCCATGTAAAGTAGTTTGTACACAAGGTATGTTCAAATCTGGAAAACCAATTAGTGAAGGATAATTTTGGAGCCAATCTTTACTAAGTCTTACATTTATTTACAGAGTGAAACATTAAAAGCATACACCTACTCAACTAGACCACAATGTCAATAAATGTCTCTTTATATTTGCTCAAGTGAAACCCAATTAATGCCCATCACCTGCATACAATTAAACACAATTAATATACAATTAACAGATTATCTTCCTTCTCCTTGAATATAAAGAGTTATAATGCACAATGAAAATTTCAAAACAAAATTTTTAAAAATCCATGTGCTGTCCGAAGAATCACTTTGCTAAAGGCCCTGCCTCCAAAACCCTTAACTGTTCCTTTGTACAAGCATTCCTTTTTGTAAAACAATCAGACAGTTGGTGACTTGCATCCAACCATTTAATTTTAGAGCTTTCCTTTCTCACCAGCATTTGTTTCAAGCCACCAATTTCAATACATAACCTTTTCTCACTCAAATCTTTTGTAGACTGTACATTATCCCACAATGAACAATTAGCTATATAATATTCAATGGGTATACTAACTTTACTATGCCCATCTTGTCTTGTGGCAGCCTTCCAGCCTGTAAGACAAAGGTTTGCACTGTGGTGGTCAACTCTGTTAAACATCAAGATAAAGGCAAAATACTGAGAATGCTGGAAACCTGAACCAAAAACAAAATATGCTGGAAAAAACTCAGCAGGTCTGACAGCAAGTGTGGAGAGAAAGACGGAGTTAACGTTTCGAGTCCGTATGGCTCTTCTTCAGACTATCCTTCCTGTGTTAAACATCACCTGGTCTGACCCCTTGTATAAAGTCTCATTTAAAGTCTTTGACAAATAGAATCCCATATTCATTGCCTCCAGAAGGACCAGATTTCACAGCTAAAATACTTTTAGTGACCTATTTATTTTCTTAGTTTCCTAAGCTAAAGGACAACATTTCTCATTTTTACCCATTATGAAATTTTATCCATTATGATTATATTATGAAACACTAGTGGGCTGCATTTTCTGGTCGGTAAGCGGGGCCGGGGTCTACTCGCCAACATGTAAAATGACACAGGTTGATGTTGGGTGGAACTCCCAATGTCATTTCCATTTTCAGGTCGGCGGGCGCACAGCCGAGTCGGATATGCTCCCGCCAACCTGTCAATGGCCCATTACAGCCAGTAAAAAAGTAATTGAAGTCATTAGTGCATGTGCCCATCCAACCTTAAGGTTGGCAGGCAGGCGGGGGGCCCAGGCGGGCTTCTGAAAAAGCATGAAACCTCAACCACGGGCGGGATGAGGTTTCATGAGGGATTTTAAAATTTTAAACTGTGTTAAAATGAAAGTTATGGACATGTTCCAACGCATGTGACAGTGGCACATGAGGGGACATGGCAGTGAAACTTTTTCCTCATCTTAATTTAAAAGTTCAAGTCTGAGCCGATCTCCCTGAGGCAGCAGTTTGCCTCAGGGAGATCTGTGCATTCTTACGCCCACATGCGTGAAAGAGCGCACTCCTGGCTCAGGGAATCTCCCCCCCCCAACGCCACCAAGTCTGCATAGGGAGCGCATAGGGCTTCCTGGAGGTCGTCATGCTGGCGGGCCTTAATTGGTCCACCCACGTAAAATGGCGGCGTGCCCACCAACTGGGGGCATCGATCAGGAACCCGCCTGCCCACGCCCACTCTCACACATCCCCCAAATTGTAGGATAATGTTGCCCTTGAATGCCAATCAGAAAGATTAGCATGTGAAGCATCACTAAACATTACTACTTTTCTGGAAAAACTCAGCAGGTCTGGCAGCATCGGCGGAGAAGAAAAGAGTTGACGTTTCGAGTCCTCATGACCCTTCGACAGAACTAGGTGAATCCCAGGAAGGGTTGAAATATAAGCTGGTTTAAGGTGTGGGGGGGTGTGGTTTAGGTGGGGGGAGAGGGAGAGAAGTCCATGGTGAAGAGGAAGCAACTCACAGACACTTCCTCCTACCTCTCCCTGGACCATGACCCCACCACTGAACATCAAGCCATTGTTTCCAGGACTGTCACTGACCTCATCTCCTCTGGGGATCTTCCTCCCACAGCTTCCAACCTGATAGTCGCCCAACCTCGGACGGCCCGATTCTACCTCCTACCCAAAATCCACAAACAGAACTGTCCCGGTAGACCGATTATGTCAGCTTGCTCCTGCCCAACAGAACTCACCTCTCGTTATCTTGACTCCCTTCTCTTTCCCCTTGTCCAGTCCCTTCCCACCTACATCCGTGATTCCTCTGACACCTTACGTCACATCAACAATTTCCAGTTCCCTGGCCCCAACCGCTTCCTCTTCACCATGGACGTCCAATCCCTCTACACCTCCATCTCCCACCAGGATGGTCTGAGGGCCCTTAGCTTCTTCCTCGAACAGAGGCCCGAACAATCCCCATCCACCACTACTCTCCTCCGTCTGGCTGAACTTGTTCTCACACTGAACAATTTCTCCTTCAACTCCTCTCACTTCCTCCAAATAAAAGGTGTGGCTATGGGTACCTGCATGGGCCCCAGCTATGCCTGACTCTTTATGGGGTATGTGGAACATTCCTTGTTCCAGTCCTACTCCGGCCCCCTTCCACATCTCTTTCTCCGGTACATCGATGATTACTTAGGTGCTGCTTCGTGCTCTCATCGGGACTTGGAAAAATTTATTAATTTTGCTTCCAATTTCCACCCCTCCATCATTTTCACGTGGTCCATCTCTGACACTTCCCTTCCCTTCCTTGACCTCGCTGTCTCAATCTCTGGTGATAGACTGTCCACCTATATCCATTACAAGCCTACCTCGACTACAGCTCCTCACACCCCGCTTCCTGTAAGGACTCCATCCCATTCTCTCAGTTCCTTCACCTCCGTCGCATCTGTTCCGATGATGCTACCTTCAAAAACAGTTCCTCTGACATGTCCTCCTTCTTCCTTAACCGAGGTTTTCCACCCACGGTCGTTGACAGGGCCCTCAACCGTGTCCGGCCCATCTCCCGCACATCCGCCCTCAAGCCTTCTCCTCCCTCCCAGAAACATGATAGGGTCCCCCTTGTCCTCACTTATCACCCCACCAGCCTCCGCATTCAAAGGATCATCCTCCGCCATTTCCGCCAACTCCAGCATGATGCCACTACCAAACACATCTTCCCTTCAACCCCACTGTCAGCATTCCGTAGGGATCATTCCCTCCATGACACCCTGGTCCACTCCTCCATCACCCCCTACTCCTCAACCCCCACCTATGGCACCACCCCATGCCCCCACCTGCCCCTTCACTTCCTCTCTCCTCACCGTCCAAGGGCCCAAACACTCCTTTCAAGTGAAGCAACATTTCAGTTGCATTTCCCCCAACTTAGTCTACTGCATTCGTTGCTCCCAATGCGGTGTCCTCTACATTGGAGAGACTAAACGTAAACTGGGCGATCGCTTTGCAGAACATCTGCGTTCTGTCCGCAAGAATGACCCAAACCTCCCTGTCGCTTGCCATTTCAACACTCCACCCTGCTCTCTTGCCCACATGTCTGTCCTTGGCTTGCTGCATTGTTCCAGTGAAGCCCAACGCAAACTGGAGGAACAACACCTCATCTTCCGACTAGGCACTTTACAGCCTTCCAGACTGAATATGGAATTCAACAACTTTAGGTCTTGACCTCCTTCCTCCATCCCCACCCCCCTTCTGTTTCTTCCCCCTTCCTTTTGTTTTTTCCAATAAATTATATAGATTTTTCTTTTTCCCTCCTCCTATTTCCAATATTTTAAAATATTTTTAAATCTTTTATGCTCCCCCACCCCCACTAGAGCTATACCTTGAGTGCCCTACCATCCATTCTTAATTAGCACATTCGTTTAGATAATATCACCAACTTCGACACCTATGTGTTCTTTTGTTCTGCCGTCTGTGACATCTTTTGATGATCTCCTTCTATCACTGCTTTTGCCTACAACCACACCACCCCCCTTCACTTCTCTCCCTCTCCCCCCACCCAAAACCCCCCCTCCACCTTAAACCAGCTTATATTTCAACCCTTCCTGGGATTCACCTAGTTCTGTCGAAGGGTCATGTGGCCTCGAAACGTCAACTCTTTTCTTCTCCGCCGATGCTGCCTGACCTGCTGAGTTTTTCCAGGTAATTCTGTTTTTGTTTTGGATTTCCAGCATCCGCAGTTTTTTGTTTTTATATTTTTACTACTTTTCTTGTTCTTGGGGTCACCTAAGGATAGGAACTTAAGGACGCCTTTCTCCAGATTGAATTTTTAAAATGTTTTACTTGTCATTAAAACATTTTCAACTTTAAGGTGTAATGCCTTAGTAGTTAACTCCAACACCTCAAAACTGGCATCTTGTCTAATCTGAATGCACAACCAATTCAATTAACCAATTGCAATTTGCAATTGCTTTGTCTCTTCTTTAGATATAACATGGTGAGCTAGTCTGATTAACTGGGATGGAAATAACACTTTCTAAATAGGATTGTTGATTTAATGCTATTTCAGATCTAAATCAACATATTTAAACACCCCATAAGTCTGACTTCCAATTTAAATTCTAATCCAATCTTATCGATAACACATTTCTCAAATTGCACTGTATCACCCCATTAGAAGTCATCAACATTCATCATGACGGTGTCTGAATGTTTCCCTTTATGATACCAATAAAACATTGTGGGATCTGCTTTTAGTTGAACACAACCTATTTTTAGCAAAACAGATCTCACCAAAAAAAGCTATATCCTGGAAGCATCATGCAGGCCACAGATGCATTTGTTTAGTTTCCCTTCAGCATCTGCTGCCTCGTTGGGTGGTATCAGAAACACATCTGTCTGAACAGTATCGCCTTGCAGAAATAGGTGGCCAAAGAGTTAAAAAGATTTAAGATCACTTTTCCAGTCGTGGGAGAGTCCAGTCTAACAGTTGTATCACCCAGTCCCTCTTCAAAACCGCTTGCAACATGCCTTGCTTTAGCTTCATGTATCCCACCTGCAAGGACTTTTTCAGTACAAATCCATCTATGTGATAAGACTGGTTGCCCTTTATATGGTACGTCGGGATAAATTCCAAACTCTCTCCAACTATCTAATTCCCTTCGCTTTGCCTCTCTTATTAGTTTATCCTCGAGTGCATTGACAGCCACTAAAGTTTCAGTCATGAGGACTTATGCTTCTGGTTCTAATGTAGCCTTTATTTCAATGTGTAATCTATAAAAACTATAACCCCTGCTTGCACTCCATTGGGACTGCTGTGAGATCTCCCCCTTGCAGTATTGGTGGCTCTTTGTAATTGTTTTCTAATGCAAGATGCACTTCTAGAATCACTATCAGAACTTGCACTGCAATTTTGTACCATTTGCTCATTCACCCAATTCTGTCAATCCCTGGACTTTGTTTCTTGGCCATCATCCTGAACATACATTTAATATTTACACTTACCAGCAGATCTTCCTGCATGTCCCACGATTGTCACATCTTCTATTTATCTGACCCCCTCTGGAAATTATGTCACATGAGTGCTTACTCTAGGTAATTGGCTTGTGGATGTGATAGCTCTCCTGTGTGTCATGATCACTCACATTACCACTATCCAGCCCCTGATGTATTGTATTCCATTGCACAAAACACAAGAGCGTTTGAGATATAAGATGCCTCGTTTAGGGCTATCAACTGCTCGGAATCTAAGATTTTGCAATTAGTCCTGATTAATTGTGAGGAATGAACCTTAACAGTTTGAGTGCCATGTTTGATGTCTTACCACAAATAATTACCTTACCCTGGCCTTTTCGTTCTCTATGCCCCTTGTTTTTATAAACACCAATCTCCTGAATTGAATTCTTTCCTGAATTTTTTCTGAGAATTCAGGCTTGATGAAAGCCAGCATGCAAAACATTCGAATGTGCACAGCAGGAGAACTGTAATGTACTATAGAGGACAATTTTGGATTTTGTCCATAGACTAGGTGGTCGGGACTATAACCTTCAACCATCTGAAGTGAGTTCTTTGCATAGACTGCCCAGTCCAGAGTGGTTATCAATTTACAGCCTGGTTGATGAGCTGAAATGTTATGCAGTATTTCATCAATCACTGTATGATTCCTTTCAGGAATAATTTTGTCTATAATCATCTTTTTGTCCTTATCTTATCATAGAAGTACTAAATTTGGTTGCAAGTCTATCAAATGTAGAATTAAAATATTTCCATTTTTGTCCCATGCCTTTGGACCCATGGCAACTACCTAATTAGTTGTTTTTCCTGTAAATTCCATCCAAGTATTTTAACAGAAAATTCAAAATTTCATCAGCATCCACCTGATTGGCATTCAGCTCACAAAGTGCTTTATTTCTGATTTTATTTCAGATACGAAGTGAAAATTTCAAGGCTATACCTTGTTTCCTCTTTGGTAGGGATATAACCCATGTCTACATATCCAGCTCTTCTTCCACTGGTCATACGGTTCAGACTCTGAGACGATGAAAGGGTAATCTTGCCCCAACAATTTATACTTGCTTCGAGCCATTTCTCACAATGACTACAGGAATTGTAGGGCAGGATTTTCCCCCCATCGGGGGCGATGTTGAAGGGTGGGCGTGCACAGGCGCGCTTCCGATTGGCACCCTCGATCAAAGGTGCGCGCCATTTAACATGGGCGGGCTAATTAAGGCCCACCCAACATGACGTCTGCATGGAAGAACTATGCACTCCCTGGGCGGGCAGGGGGGAGTCCCAAAATTGAGAGTACATTCTTTCGCGCTTGCGCAAGAAAGAGCGCACTCATCTCCCTGAGGCTGCATTTAGCCTCTCGGAGATTGGCTCTAAATGTAGAAAATCTAGAAATAGAAAAATAAAATTTCCCTAACTTGTCCCCTTATGTGACACTGTCACATGAGTTGGGACATGTCCATAATTTTTACAAAAACTTTATTAAAATTTTTAAAAACCTACATGATACCTTATCCCGCCGGTGGATGAGGTTTCCTGCTTTTTCTAATTCGGGTTGGGGCTCCTGGCCTGCCCGCCAACCTTAAGGTTGGACAGGCAGGTCCTTTATTTACTTAATTGACTCTGTCAATGTCTCAATTGGCCATTAACGGGTTGGCGGGCGCGCAGCTGATTTTGCTGCGTCCCCGCCTTCCTGAAAATTTAAGTGGGGCGCAGTGACATCAGGAGTTCCGCTGGACATCACCGCCGTCATTTCATGCGTCAGCGAGCGGGCCCCACTCCCGCTCGCCGATGAGTAAAATCCTGCCCATCGTCTTCCTGAATTTCTTTTTAGCTTCCAATTTTCAACAACCGTTCTCTGCTACCATGTTTCAACCTGGGAAGGCAGTCAATGAAGGATTGTGCTGGAGCCAACCTTTGTCTTACATTTATTTACAGAGTGAAACATTACTAGCATGCACCTCCTTACTCAACCACACCACAGTGTCAATAAATGTCTCTTTATATATGCTCAAATGAAACTCCAATTAATGCCTGCCACCTGTATATAATTAAACACAATTAATATACAATTAACTGATAAACGCGGACATATATGCACTTTACTAAAAATGCAAATGTGACAGTGTGAGGAAATAAAGGGCTAATAAAGATAGTGTTGCAGTTGTAGGAGTTAGTACTCATTGAACAGATTAACTTAAAATACAAAAGCTGAATCAGCTAGAGTCTAACAGGAACATCTACCTATTTTTTTCGCTGAAAGGGGTCGCAGGAATAACAAGTCAAGAGACAAACAAAAGGATATAACAACAACAATGAGCAAGATGGGGTGGGGGAATGTGTGGTGTATGCCTTGCAGGGAGCTCTGAGTAAATATTCAGTTTGGTGCCCCTACATTCTACTAGACAATTATAGCAGGTACTACCTACATAATCTGGCATCAAACACACTCACGTACAATCATAAAGAAGCATATAATAGGTAATGAAAAATAGTTGATAAAATGGTCAGGTTCAGCTATTATTGTTGCATTTCTACCATGTGTCCATTCACTAGATTCACTCAGGACCCCTGACTGGCTTGTGGGCCAAGTGCAACTGCAGAAGTTGTCCCTGAAAACAAAGGAAAGTGTGTAAGAGCAATGAGGGGAGAGAAAGATAGAGAAACCAAGAGTGGAAGACGATGGCAGGTCTTCTTCAATTCTCTGCCCAAAGGCAGGCCCTTGGTGATTATTTGCTCAACCAGAGCAAGGTACTATTGGTAGAGCACGGAGGCAGGACACAAATCTGCCTCAGCCAGAACAGGGAATTGATCCGTGTATTAGCTGTCTAGCTATCTGAGTTAACTGGTTCCACAGTGGCAGGATAGAGGGAGGGAAATACAAAAAGAGTTAGTGCAAGATGATCAGAGCAAAATAATTAAAGACAGAAATGAGGAATAGTTTTCCTCATGTTCATGAGTAATGACATGGGAGATCAAATGGGAGCTTTTTTTTGTATGAAATCTGTTCTGTTGAAGCGTTTCTTTTCTGTGTGCCTTTAAGATGCTAATAAAAATGATGTTTATAGGATAATGACAGTAAATTAACTCAAAAGGAATTCATCTATGCAGGGTAATGGATTATCAGAGGTTGTCAGTTCAAATTCCACCCTTGCAAATAGTAAAATTGAGCTCAATAAATCTGGTAATTTGTGGAATATCACCAGAAAAAATGACCTTGGAAACTGCTGGATTTCTGTAAATACCCAACTCATTCATTAATGACCTTCAAGGATCCCCAACTGGTCTGGCCTTCATATGATTCCAGTCCCAATCTAAGTGGTTGACCCCTAATTCCCTCAGTGCTACCTTGCCTACATCACCCACATCCCAAAAACAAATGTAAATTCTAGTTTCTGGTTTGGGATTTAGCTTCACTTAAGTAAATTTTTGAAAGCTACAGTTGCTAATCAGTGGAAAAACTTTAGTAAGAGAGAGGAAAAGCAGCGGAGGAATGTTTTTTCAGGATGGAGCCTGGGCACTGAACACTGAGCCTCAATGGTAGCTGGGTACTGGAGTTTTTTTTGACAACGTGTGGTTGGTAAGTACTTGCCAACGAAGGCAAGAGGCATCCTCGCACTGACCCCACAGAGTCCAGCACAGATGGGTGTGATCCCAATATAACCACCAGGATTCTGGTCCATTATTTTGAAGATTTGCATCCTCAGAGTTTGCTAAATTCCATTTCAAACTATAGCACGCCTCTCTAGTTTTAATTTATTGCACAATATCTTAAATATTGCTTGTACCATTTACTGTCAGGAGAGGGTGCAATCTGGAATTCTTGCTTAAAATGGTTTTCTCTCAGTGAAAGTTCACCAGAATTTCTGCATAACATAAACAAGATCAGCATAACATTTCAGTCTGAGCTGTTGTTATGTGGAAATGTGTGTGTATTTTTTGTTAATAATAGGTATTATGGATGATGTCCTTCATAAGGATGGCACTTTTAATTGGTGCATGATGATGTTCTTATTGAAACATAAAAATTGTGGAGCAGTCAATAATGACACAAACTTCACCTGAAGTCGATCAATGAGAACTATAACATTGCTCTGTGCATTTATCCTAACACTTCCATAAATCAATACCGGAAAGCAAAAAAAGAACTGTTTATTTTTTCTAATATCTCATGTACTAAATGTGGAATTATGATTATGCAAAATTTCCCTTTAATTAAACATTTTTCAGCTGCTGAAACATGAAAGGAACTGTGGAAAGGAATGCACCAGCTGATGAACACTGTATATTGTCGGCATCTTTCCATGTCTTCAGAGTCTCATTTGCAATGGGCAGCATGAAATGGCTCCCCTGATGAATCAGAAGGGCTGTAATGAATTGTAAAGATCTTTATTATTGATGAACCATGAGAACTGGGGGAGCATAAGACAAGGGGACATAAGCTCAAAATCAGAGCTCGGACAACCAGATGAGAAATTAGGAAATATTTCTTCATGTAAAGGTTGGTAGAGGTGTGGAACTTTGCCGCAAAAATTAGTTTAATAATGTTATAACTGAGGTCAATAAACCTTTTACTAACTAATAGTACAAAAATATTTGGAGCCAACACAGTTGAATGGAGATAAGATACAAATCAGCTATGATCTCATTGAATTAGTGTTCTACATAAACATCAGAAGATAAAATAGATCTCACTTTAAATGTGGAATTATTTTGGTAGTGTTATTTTACTATATATATCTTTTGTTGTTTCACTTTTGTGACATTAAGAATGTTAGGCTGAAAAGCAAGCAAAAACCATGAAGATTCAATTTTATATAGATAATAAAAATGTGCAGGCTGTCCTAATGGTATAATGAATTTATGCAGTGACTAGCTAACTATGCAATTTGGAAAGGTATGATCCCCATCCTGTATGGAAACCGAACTGTGCTAAATCTGACTTTGTTACCATTGAGTTAAAGAGGAGAAAAGGCTTCCAATGTTCCTATGTTTTCTATTCAGTAACTATCTGGAAAATGTGCACATTGAGATGTTGTTTGAGGACACATGCACATCTTAAACATCCCTTTCGGTTAGTGAATCGTTCGTTGATATTCAGGGTTGGATTCACCCCCACGGTCCTTGACCGCCCCCATGATCTCTTGACTATGGGTGCCCTTTGCTGCTGGGAAAATTGAGGAGGCAATCTGGGTGGTCTGTCTATTATTGGTTCATCTGACCTCAGTACCAGTGAATGCAGCCCCAATTCCCCAACAGCAGTCCTGCACCTTAGCTGCCCTCTGTACTGATAGATTCCTTCACAGTGTTCTCTGACCACAATGCTGAAATAAAAGCTAACACAAAGCAAACATTCCAATCAACTTTTATCAATCAAAATGCAACCTATCATCCTTTATCATTCCCTCAGTGCCTGTCTTCCATGGGTCTTTCCTTGTCCTCGTGCTCCCGACAGTGCTACCCCAGTAGTTTCTGCATGATTGATAGAAGAATTTCTGTGCAAAATGGGAGGCTGCAGATGGCTGTGGAGGACAATCTTGTTCAGTTCTGCACCTTGAGGCCCCAGCTTTGGACTCCACCAGCTCAGCATAAGTGACAGGAGTCTGGGCTGGTTGGCTGAGAGGCAAAAGCAAGGACACTGCCCCAGCAGCATTGGTGGGAGGGCGACTGTTGTCATCCTGAGAGAGGAGAGCAAGTTCATGCTCCAATGAGCCAATGGCCACTTCTCTGGGGCTGCACCTCAAGATTACAGGCGTCTCTTGGAGGACAGATTATTGGACGCCAGTGAGATCTAGAAAGCATTTGAGCACTGATATCCATAGCCATGATTGCAGTTGTGCTTGGCAGGAAGCTGAGTTTGCATTCCTTTAGTCTGAGGTTCCACTGCAGCCCTCAGGCATTGCATGGCTTCTGCTTGTGCTGCAATGGAAGCTGAGGCATCAACCATGAGGTTTGCAATTATTGTGGAGTTAGCCAGCACTTGCACACTGGCAAAGATGGGCTCCAAAATCTGTACAAAGTCACGTGCAAAGTTGATGCTGGACTTTTCTATGCTTCTTGACCATAACTGCAGGCTTTCTAATAGGGCTGACAATGCACCAAGCAAATCAGCCTTTTCCCTATGCCATCTCAACTAAATATTCATCTGAGTCCTTGGCACCTTGTTTATGTCCGTGCCCTCCACACTACCATGTCCCCCTGGCCTGGTTGCCAGCCATTCTTGCCAGCTGTTTCAAACATACCTATCCAATCTCTAAGATATTGTTTAAGATATGTGTGCTGCCAGAATCTGAGGCGGTGGCTGTGAGTGAAAAAGAGCGAGAGTGTTTCTTCAGATCCATTCTCTTCTTCTTCTTCCACTTCTTGTTCCTGCATCACTGTCTGGCTAGGTTGCAGTTTTTGGGTATCTGAAAGGGGAAAGGCACAAAGGTAGGATTGTGCTGAGGGTTTAAGGAAACAATAACGGGTGCATGTTTAGACCATCTACAGCTTTTAAATCAGAAGAGATTGTGGGATCAGGGAAAGTGTCATGTGAGTTGGAGGGTGAATTATGAACACACCATCCTCAATCAGCCCAAGGACTGCCCTCGGATTCAGCCATGGGCATTCCAATGATGGCTTAAGTGCCTTCTCCTCCATTGGGATGAGGATATTCGGCTGTGCCTATCCCCCGTTGGTTATGTGCTGCTGCCTGCATTTCTGTGCCATCTTGTCCTACAAAGGAAAGAAGAGTATGTCAGTGAGGTTGGCACAATCTGTTAGGGTGATGTCATGGAAGAATAGCTGGCAGTGTCTGCAAGTTGCGAGATGATGGGTATGAAGTCTGCAGAAATGCTAAGTGTGTGAACGTGAAGTGAAGCTATTAATGTGATGTATGATTAATTTTTAATAAAGACTGTTGATGGTTGAGTGAAGAGGGGTTAGGGAATTGAGCAGTGTGTGAGACTAGTGGTTCATTTATAAGCATATGGAATTTTAAGATGCATTCATTAACCAATGAAGGCCCGCCCATTGTGACATTCGCCAGGAAGCGCTATGCGCTCCCTGTGCGGGCAGGGGGGCGTGATTCCCTCTGTCGGGAGTGCGCTCTTTAGTGCATGCGCGTGAAAGAGTGCACTAATCTCCCTGAGGATAAGTGCTACCTCAGGGTGATCGCCTCAGTATTAAAACTTTTAAGATAAATGTTTAAAAAATTTCCTTGACATGTCCCCTCATGTGACACTGTCACATGAGTTGGGATATGTCCATCACTTTTATTCAAACCTTTACTAAATATTTAAAAATCCTCATGAAAACTCAAACCACCTGTGGATGAGGTTTCATGCTTTTTCTTAAGCCTCCCAGGGCTCCTGCCCTGCTCGCCAATGCTAAGGTTAGATGGGCAGCCCTGTCAATTACCTAAATTAGTTTATTAATGGCCTCAATAGGCCGTTATCAGGTTGACGGTTGCACAACTGACTCAGCTGTGCCCCCGCCGACCTGAAAATGGAAGTGACACAGGGTTACCTCGGGAGTTCCGCTTGCCGACCGGAAGATCCTCCCCACAACATTCCCCAAAAATATTTTTAAAGTAACATCCATTCTCACAAAGGTCATTTAACTTCTTGTAGCATTGCATCCAGATCTTCACTGTTATACTGCTGGCATTGACAGTGATGGCTATCTGTTCCCACTGCCCTCTGTAGGTAGACAACCTCTCTCCTCCTGTCTCCCTCCTACACCAAGACCTCCAGTTATGTGTTGATGAACCTTGGAGAACATGCTCTGCAAAGCAACTATTTTTTAGTTTTCTTCCTGCTCAGAAATCCTTCCACATCTGCCTCCAGCACCTGCTGCAGCAAGGATGCTGTCCCCCTTTAAGAGGTGCAAGCCAGCTTTAACAAGTGCAGGTTCCTTTAAGGTGTTCTAGCTTATTGTGGTTTAGTGACCTCTGCTTAGATTTGCAGCTACAGTATTGTATCTAGTGTTTGCTGCTAATTAGATCATAGTAATGAGCAGAAAACATAAGGTTTGCATGTTGTCTGCTTTGGAAGCAATGGGCACATGTTAATCATGCATCATAATTCTTGTGCCCCATTTTTGGGCGCTATCCAATTTTATGCCCACCATATCTCATCAATTTAGGACAGTCTTTCTCCTGGTACAATATGTAGTTTAAATTTCCCAGCTCCAGTGCTCAGACAGCATGATGAGCTTATTCATGGCAAAGTACTGAACATGATGTTATCAATTTGCCAAATGTGAGGGCAGAAAATTGTGCATCAACACCATTGTCATGCCCAGTATTAGCACTTCATATTATGAACTTTCAGTCAATACTTTTAAAAATTGCACATCCAACAAACGGTTAAGAAGGCTGCTACAAATCATGCGACTTATAGCATTTGAACTATGGACAGTATCAAGTCTCCAGTGAATACCTAATTAAACATGAACATAGGTGAGTGTACCTCACAGCCATTTGAGGAATTCCCACATCTCATTTTTTAAGGATGGGCCAATGCCTAAAGACTATGGAGTTTCCAGACTACCTGTCAACATGGACAGAAATTCACCCATGTTGGGCGGGCTCAGCAGGGGCGAGCAATTGGGGCCTGGTGATCGGCGGGGGCAGGGTCGGGCGATCTGAGCCGGAAGGCAATTTCATGCTGGTGGGCCAATTAAGGCCCTCTCAGAGTGAAACACAAGTGGCTGCACTCAGCGCTGCCTGTGCAGGCCGGTGGGGGGGATGCGGTGGAGGGACTGTGAGCAGAGCAAGTGCAACCTTTGCGCATGCATTCGAGTGCATGTTTCAGAATCTCCCTGAGGCACAGAGCTGCCTCAGGGAGATGAAGAGTTATAAAAAAAATAAAGAAAATAAAAATGTCATGAAACATGTCCCCTCATGTGATTCTGTCACATGAGCAGGCACATGTTACTAATTAAATTTTAAAATTTTAATTTTATTTTTATTGGCTTTTGGAAATCCCATCCCACCAGTGGATGAGGTTTCCAATTTGGCCTTTTTGCCTGCCCACCAACAGTAAGGTTGGACAGGCAGTGAAAAATTTATTTTAATTAACTTTTTAATGGCCTTAATAGGCCTTTTAATTGTCAGTGGGCACTCTGTTGACTCCTGTGCGCGCCTGCCAACTGAAATATCTTGCAAATGCATGATGACTTTGGGGCTCTCGCTGGACATCATCCCACATCATTTTATACTCAGTTGGGTTGGGTGTGCTAAAGATTTTGCCCCATGTTTCACATTGGACAAAATGGGAGACTGAAACTCAATGGCTACTATCAACTTCCCATTGTATCACATTGGCCTCCCCCATCTAAACTAGACTGGGCGTGTCTCAGAAGTGGTAACCCAGTGGTCATGTGACTGAAACTGATTTCAGTGATTGAACCTTTATACCCCAGGGTTCAGCAAATCCATCAGAGCCATCAGTTGTCAGCCAGTCTGAGAATCAGACTTTGAAACTAGCTGCCAATCATCAAGCAGCCAAAGTATTTAACATGCTTCTGTTTCAAAGTTCGCTTGAGAAACAACCTCATAGATATTCGACTACAAGAAACCTCACAACCTGCTGAGAACCCTTTGCTTTGCAAGCCTTTCACTTCAACTTTAAATCATCAAATCCATTCAAGAGATCAAAGGCCTGCCATGTGGGAGACTGGAAATCGTAAACCAAAGAATGAATTAATTGTAATTAATTGTGGAAGTCCACTATCTTTATCTGTATCCAATCTGTGTTTGTGTGCACGTATGAGACTGATTGTGTGACATATTAATTCAGGTAAGTGTGTGCGAAGAAATAACCATCTTTATTTAAAACTCATGAAAGCTTGCTGCTGAATTATTTAATTGAAATACATCCTCCAAGTGTAAGAAAAGACACACCTCTTTCCATACAAAACATACTGATTATGATCAGGAAGAGAGTAGGTACATTCTGTCCATGACACTATTAACAGGGAGGTGCACTACTGCTTGAAGGGCATGCATGATCAGCTTAGCATGGATGGCAGTCTTCCCAGGGAACAGCAAGGGGACATGCTTGGCTGGATATGGTAGTCAGAATCAACTTCTATGTGTGTTACCTTTATGATCTGTAAATAGACACAGAGCACATGCCTTGAGGAAGCTGACATTGTAAGACATCCAATTGTACCATGCTCAACTATACCATTTACACACAAATTCATGATCTAGCTGTACGTTAAATTAGAACTTACTGATACATATGTTGGATCTCATGTTTGGTGCATTGTTCACTCTGCATGTTCTCCTCTGGTAGATCATCTAAAGACTAAATCTGTGCTTGCATCACAAATTGATGCAGGTCCATAGTTCTGGCATGACCTAAAAACACTAGATCCTTCACTTCACTGATGATCACAAGGTTCAGGTCAAAACTTCATCTCAGGCCTGGGACATTAAGACAAGTGGATACTTTTTGAAATTGGAAACCTGGAAGCCCCAATTTGGCTGAAAGATTCTGAGAACCAGTGCATGATTACAAAGATGTCTGCTCGAGAGCTTGAACTTTCACTCCCGAGGCAAACAGACAGAGTCGGGAAATCTCCACTCTGTAGGGGCTGGTGGTGTGTGTCAGCTTCACCTCTGACTGCTGAGTGGTCCGAATCACTCCCACTCCCTGGGTTCTAGACCTTGGACTTATTGGGGGGTTGTGACAAAGTGCAGCAGACAACTGGTTTTGGTGCAAGAAAAAAACTGGGTTTACTGAAGTCACAAATGAACTTATAACATTAGGATTACACTGAGATTATACAGACCTACAAAGTACACCTAGTTAAGAATGGGGAACACACGGCATAATGAGGGAAAATCACACTACTAATCCCCTTACCCTTGTCCCACCCCCAAAACCTAACTAAATTGGACTAGGACAGGTCAGGGATCATGCTCACTAACCCAGGGTTCCTTGACAGTTCAAAATCCAGCCAGGTAAGCCGGTTACAGTTTTGGGGTACGCTCTTTGTGTCCTCTGGGACCTGCTGTCCCCACGTGGTCCTGGTCTGTGGAATCTGCCAAGGTTCTTCAGTTGGATGGAGGGCGCGGTTGTGGATGGTCAATCTTCATGGAGGGCTATGGTTGGGGCTTTGTTGTCTTCGGTAGAGCCTGCCACCCCTGCCCCTTGCCGTAATGTTGCCTGCGGGCCTGCAAAGCTCCAGATCTCCTCCCTCCACTTGGCTCAGCTGCCTCTCCCTGTTTAAACTCTGTTTCAACTGCTCCAAAACTGCTCACCCTCCTGTGTCTGCTTCACCTTCATAACTGGTGGCCCAGTTATACGGTTTTTTCAAATTTCTTATCCAAATCCAAATCAAGGTTAGTTCTTTGTCTGAATTTGGTGGGATTCTTCAGGTGATTGTTGTATCGTTGTTTTTAATGGGCTTGCATGATGTTTATCGTTGTCTTCCTGCCCCCGTAACTAGTCTTGAACTGAAAGCCATAGTATGTGTGGAGTATTGATAGGTTTGCATAATTGCATTGATTGTGCCTTCCTGCCTTAGTAGTTAGTAACGATTATTTATGCAAGATGTTGATGGGCTTTAGTTTCGTGTAAGATGAGGTCTTTCTCTAGGTTGATCTTTTTAAAGGGCAGAATGCATATTCTGTCTCCTCTCATTGTCTGGTTACAGGCAACAATCCACATTATACTCAACAAGCCCAGGCAGTTCCAGTCCCAGGCCTTCATGGGCCTAGCCTCCTGTCTGCAGGGTTCTACACTTAACTCAGCAGTTGGTCCTCTACCATAAAAGTACAAAAGTCATATCCTTGTTGATGATATGGACAATGTGGGAATTTTGAGAACCCTTCAACTCTCGCAGCACCCACCTTGGGAAAAAGTGTCCCAAACAGCGGGATCTTCATTCCATGGGGTGGGTGCAGAATGGAGTCAGACTCGCTGGCCCAGGGTGCAGATTGGAGGTGGCCACAGGGGCTGCCAAGTGGCAAGATGGGCTGTTTAAAAGGCTCGCCTCAGTTCTCCGGGGCATTTCTTAAGCATGCTGCCCTCTAGCCCTCACAGCTCACAACCCCTCATGCCCTCACCCACTCCACATGCTCATATATGCCAGGTCATGCCAACTCATGCCCCCCACCCACCCCCATGCATCGTGTAGCCCCATGTCAACTTAATGCCAACTTATGCCTCCCACCCATACCCATGGCCCTTTATAGCCCCTCTGCCAACTTAGTGCAACCCATGCCAACTCATGCCACTCCCACTGCCCTTTGCCCTTACACCCTTCTTGCCAACTCACCCAGTATCCACCATGGACAGACCCCAGGAACCATGCTGAGATTAAACAATCTAGTTCTAAACATCTATTACAAACTTCACTATATAAAAAACTCTAATTCATAAAAGCCCATTCAATACATTTAAATCATCTCAAGCAATATAAAAACAGAAATTTGTATTCATCCCCAACGTCAATGACAACTAACCTTTGAGTTGTCAGCCAAACTGTGAATATCAATGTAATAATGATCCTTCTCCTGTTACCATTGCCTAAGAGGGCATTGGCAACCATAGACTTGCATTGGATTGGTCCATGATTATGCTTGACAGGGTACTGAAGTGGTTTGCTATTACCTCCTGCAGTGTGGCTTGCTAGGAAGCTCTCCTGCTTTTACACCTGCCATCAGGCATATAGGAAGGATTTACAGGCTGACAATCAACTTGTTTCACCACATTATGAATGCATCATCCATGGCCAATAAATCCTGAAGTGGGACTTGAACCTGGAGCTTCTGGCTCAGAGGTAGGGACACTATGGGGAGACGGTGGTTTAGTGGTATTGTCACTGGACTAGTAATCCAGAGACCCAGGCCAATGTTATGGGTTTAATTCAATAAAGGAAATCTGAATTAAAAGCCTAATAATGACCATGAAGCCATTGTTGATTGTCGTAAAAACCCATCTGGTTCACAAATGTCCTTTAAGGGAGGAAATCTGCCCTACTTACCTAGTTTGGCTTACATGCGACTCGCAATCCACAGCAATGTGTTTGACTCTTAAATGCTCCCTGGAATGGCCTAACACATTCAGTTCGCAAGGGAGATTAGGGATGGGCAATAAATGCTGGCCTAGCCAGTGACACCCACATCCCATGAAAGAATAGTAAAAAAAAAACTACTTTTGTACCACAAGACCTCATGATGATGATAGATTATGGAAAGCAGTCAATCATTAATAATGTTATATAATGATAGCACTTAGTAACATATTCTTCCAGCACTCAGAAACAGACAGGCAGTTTTTTTTTCAACTTTTAAAGGGCAGAAGATTTAAATAACTTGACAGTTTGACAGTTCTACATGCTTTATCTACCCTTCAAGAACATTTACATCTACTCATCTACACATACGCTGCAGGATAAGTCCCTTTCTCCAATGACAATGGGCTTGGTTTGAATTCAAATGGTCCTGCTGAGTTCAGGTTTCCTACATATGGGAGTCACATCCCAACTCCACTCCCCCTCCCCCTCCCCCACCAGATGAAAAGGGTTTCTGCCGGATATGGGGATGGGACTTCCGGATCCGGGGTCCACCGTCCACCCCCGCAAAAATCCAGGCCAATGTTTCAACCTTCTCCTGGTCCCCTGTGATCCTGCATGATCTGGAATCAAGTGGTCCATTGCCTCTCCCCTGGAGAAGCTGAGCAAAGTGGATAATGGAGTGTGAGAAACATAAGAGGGCAGAATAGGAAATCTAAGATGCAACTGTTGTAAAGATCAGCTGAACTGTGGGAAACTAGAATTATTTTTAGCCTGAAGGCTGTTGGAAGTTTGTGATAAGATTATTGCAGCTAGGACTGACTTCAGAGGAGGCCTGTTATTTTTTGTTTTAAGCCAGGCCGTGCTGGTTTTGCTTCTGACTGCATATTAGAGTGTGAGGCCATTTGCTCCTCCCCCATGCGAGAGCTTTACAGGAGCAGATACAGCTTTAACTCTGGGCATACCCTTTCATGCCATAATCATATAGGGGGAGGGTTAGAAGAGGGTAAAGGAGAGTTGGGAAGCATTTAAGCTGGCTGCATGATATTGCAAATGAAAATCAGGTGGTTCTCAGGTGGACAGGTAGTCATCAGCTCTTTAGGTTACCGCTCAGGTGCAAATTTAAAAATTATCTCCAAAGTTATGATTGCAAATTGTGTGGCACATCATGTAGTGGAAGCAGTTCAAATTGCCTTTTCAGGTGCTTTCTCTGATCTATAGATTGAAAACCTTAATGGTAAACATGTTTCAACCGCAAGGAAGTTGTATTTGATTTTCTACTTGACTTGGCATGAAACAATTCCACAATGTGATCAGGCCATGTACACCTCTGTCTTCTTGCTTTGTCAATCAATTTTTGCCAACAGCAACTTTGCAGACCCAACAAATTGCTCATCACTTTGCATTCTTTCGTTATGTAAAATGAAATATTAAAGAAAATTGCAACTAAGTATAAAACATAAACATGACCTCAAACTGACACTTTGTTCCTCAAATGAAACTAACTACCTGTTCAGGAATATCTAGGTTATTCTAGGATGATGAGAAGGATTAAAACAGAAGGTCTCAGTTAGGCGGTGGAAAGGTGTGGAGCTCCAACGATCGAATCGTTTTCAGCAAATCTTGCTCAAATATGGTTTATCCTGCAGCACGTTTTCTGAATGGTGCACCTCTGAACTGCAACTCTCAAATTCTGTACGTACAGATTCACAATGAAACAGAATATTAGAGGAGATGGTAAGCACATTCAGATGATGGGCCTGGATCAAGTGACATGATACAAATATCATGGGGGTAGTTTTAAAGCAGGGGGTATGTAAAATAAAACGAGTGGCCAGCCCACTGCCTTCCTGCCCACCCTTGACCTGTTCACCCATATTATGGCGGGCAGGTAAGGTGTCAGCCAGCCCTAAGGCCTACTGAGGTTCTTAAGCTGCCATAATACGGTAGGTGGGGGAAGATGGAAGGAAAGTGCCCATCCGGTCACTTTTCCAACGCGGGGCAGATAACAGGTAGGAAGAGGTGGTATCTCCTTTCGGGGGTCCCCTGTGCCCACAGGGGGCATCCCCCCAAAATGGTACCTTTCCTTTGTGCTTTTTCCCTTGGCCTCTTGAACCTGACCTCCCCGCCCCCACTCCCTCTCCCCCACTTGCTAGGGTCCCCGATCCCTTCCCGACCAAAAGCCCTGAACCTACCTAAGTCTGGTATCCATGCTGTCTTCTTTTTGGGACTCCCTTGTAGCCCCAGTAGGGGCCAATACTGTATTCTGCTGCTGCAGGGACTACCCAGCTGAGGGCGGGACTTCCTGCCCCTGAGGGGCTGAAGTCCCAGTCTTATTGATGCTATTGGGCAGTCCTTTTTAAAGTCAGTGAGTTGCTGACTGACTTTTCTACTGGGACCATGAGCAATATGTGCCCCTGTAGAATTCACCCAATGTAATTTGGATTGAAAAGAAGGGACTTCCAATTCAGCAAATCGGACTAGATAGTATCTTGACTTTATGTGCTTGTCTGTCACAATGAACAGGCTTTTGGTGTTGCCTGGGAGCTAGGGCAGTGAAGATAATACAAAAAAACAGTATCAGCGCTTATATGAAGTATTAGACAAGAAAAGCAATGAAATGCAGTGCCATGTCATTAAAGATCACGGGAGAAGGACCATCAGGTCCAAAGGAGGTGAGGGGTGAAAGAATACCAACACATAAGGGTAGCTTTTAAGTTCAGATATCGGCAAGCCGTAAAGTCTCCTTTGAGGGCCAACTATCTTATTACCATAGCACTGGTGAGCCCCTGGCCTGTAAGTCGACCCACAATTGAGTGGCCCAGAGGACAACCTGATCAGCAGGCAGTTAGATCAAGGCTTGGGGGTTATTGCAGAGTCATACACCACCCTGACTTGGAAATATATCACCATTCCTTCACAGTCACTGGGTCAAAATCTTGGAAATCCTTTCCTAACTGCATACTATACCACATGGACTGCAGTGGTTCAAGAAGGCAGCTCACCACCACCTTTTCAAGGGCAATTAGGGGTGGACATGAAAAGCTGGCCTTGTCAGAAATGTTCAAATCCTAAGAACAAAAGAAAAAGGGAGAGTCAGGGGCCACAGTGCCCCTAGCCAAGCTGTTCCAGTACAGCTACAACAGTAGCATCTACCAGGCTAGGTGGAGAATTGCCCAGGTATCTCCTGCCCATAAAAAGCAAGAGAAATCTGACCCAACCAATTACCACCCCATCAGTCTACTCTCAATCATAGAAACATTGAAACTAGGAGCAGAAGTAGGCCATTTGGCCCTTCGAGCCTGCTCCGCCATTCATTATGATCATGGCTGATCATCCAACTCAATAGCCTGCTCCTGCTTTCTCCCCATATCCTTTGATCCCTTTCACCCCAAGAGCTATATCTATCTCCTTCTTGAAAACATACAATTTCTTGGTCTCAGCTACTTTCTGTGGTAACAAATTCCACAGGCTCACCACTCTCTGGGTGAAAACATTTCTCCTCATCTCAGTCCTAAATGGTCTACCCCATGACATCAGACTATGATTCCTGGTTCTGGACTCCCTCATCGGGAACATCCTTCCTGCATCTACCCTGTCTAGTCCTGTTAGAATTTTATAGGTTTCTATGACATCCCCCCTCATTCTTCTGAACTACAGTAATCATCAGTAAAGTAATGGAAGGAATCATCAACAGTGCTATCAAGCAGCATTTGCTTAGCAATAACCTGCTCATTGATGTCCAGTTTGGGTTCCACAAAGGCCACTCAGCTCCTGACCTCATTACAGCCTTTGTTCAAACATGGACAAAAGAGCTGAACTCCTGAGGTGAGGTGAGAGTGACTGTCCCTGACATCAAGGCTGCATTTGATCTAGTGTGGCATCAAGGAGCCCGAGCAAAACTGGAGTCAATGGGAATCAGGGGGAAAGCTCTCCACTGATTGGAGTTATACCTAACACGAAGGAAGATGGTTGTGGTTGTTGGAGGTCAGTCATCTCAGCTCCAGGACATCATTGCAGCTGTTCCTCAAGGCAGTGTCCTAGGCCCAGCCATCTTCAGCTGCTTCACCAATGAAGTTCCTTCCATCATAAGGTCAGAAGTGGGGATGTTCGCTGATGATTGCCCAATGTTCAGCACCATTCATGCTCCTCAGATACTGGGAGCAGTCCATGTCTAATATCCAGGTTTGGGCTGACAAGTGGCAAATAACATTCACACCACAGTGTCAGGCAATGACGATCTCCACCAAAAGAGAATCCAACCATCACCCATTGATGTTCAATGGCATTACCATCACTGAATCCCCAACTGTCAACATCCTGGGGGTTACCATTAACCAGAATCTGAACTGGACTAGCCATATAAATACTGTGTCTACAAGAGCAGGTCAGGGGCTAGGAATCCTGCGATGAGTAATTCACCTCCTGACTCCTCAAAGCCTGTCCACCATCTACAAAGCGCAAGTCAGGAGTGTGATGGAATATACCCGATTTGCCTGGATGGGTGCAGCTCCCACAGCATTCAAGAAGCTTGACGCCATCCAGGACAAAGCAGCATACTTGATTTGTACCACATCCACAAACACTCACTTCCTCCACCATTGATGCACAGTAGCAGCAGCGTGTGCCATCTACAAGATGCGCTGCAGGAATTCTCCATAGACAGAACCTTCCAAACCCATGACCACAACCATCTAGATGGACAAGGACAGCAGATAAATGGGAACACCACCACCTGGAAGTTCCCCTCCAAGTCACCCACCATCCTGACTTGGAAATATATCACCATTCCTTCATTGTCACTGGGTCAAAATCCTGGAACTCCCTCCCAAACAGCACTGTGGGTGCACCTGCACCACGTGGACTGCAGTGGTTCAAGAAGGCATTTCACCTTTTCAAGGTCAACTCGGGATGGACAATAAATGCTGGTCCAGCCAGCGAAGCCCACACCCTGTGAATGAATGTTTTAAAAATTATTCTTGCAGAATGCACAATTTATAGGGCCACTTCCCTTTCACTGCCTAGCCCATCTGAGTAGAACATGCATGGTGCCACCAGTTGCCTCTCTAAATTATGTCAGAGAATCCAGGATGTTCAGTGGAAGGCTCCCAGTAAATATGGAAATGAGGCAGTAAGTGGTGCACAGCAATTTCAACTCTTCCACTGGCCTGTTTCTATTTGGGCTGGCTGAGATAAAATCAGCCCTGTAGTATCAGAAATATCATTTACACAGTTGTGCATGGACGTGCAGCCCAAGAAGCATCTTCAAACAATAAATGCAGAAAATGACATTTGAGAAACCAAGCATAAGCTCAGAAGTCATGGTTAACTCATCTCTTGTTGTTGCTACTGTTAACCTCATGGAAGTCTGTCATTAATTAACCTACACATCCAGATGTCTTGGATGTCCAGCTGGTCCTAGAAAATCACCATGAAATCAAACACTCTCTGCCAAAAGGGCAGGGAAAGTCAACATTTCCCATCTTTGTGTTTTGCGCCCTATGCGAAATATGGACCATGGTGTAGAAAACTGATCCAGAATAAATAATAGCTTCATGTTTATACTGTTTACAGTTGAATAACAGAAGCTCCTTGCTTTTGTAATTCTTTGCAATGCACGTAATTTGCATTGAGGATTTAGTGACCAGGCTTCCACTTGAATGGTTAAAAGCATTTGGTTTTATCTTTGCAGCTGGGTGGTGTTGAAGCTTTTTCACTGTTCATAAATAAGTCACATCTACAAAAATAACATTACACATCCAGTATTTTGAGAACAGCCATGGTTCCCATGGCTTTAAAATCCTTCCATGGCCTTGCCGCTCCCTATCTCTGTAACATCCTTCAGTCCTATCTGAGGTCTCTGCGCTCCTCCAATTCTGGCTTCTTTCGCATCCCCCATTTTAGTTGTTCCACTATTGGAGTCTGTGCTTTCATCTGGGCCTAATACCTTAGGCTCAGGAATTATGTCTCCAAACCTCCCCCTCTAATTCCCACTTCATTATTTAAGATGATCCTTAAAACCAATCCCATTGACCAAGCCTTTCGTCACCTGTCCATATTTTTTTCAACGCCAACTTGATAATGCTCCTTAGGATATTTTACTAGATATGGGGTGTTGCATCACTGCAAGTTGCTGTTTTGGTTATTGTTAAAAACTAATATGTTATGGAACAGAAAATCTTTTGATTAGAAGCCCATGGGCGAGATTTTCCACCTCCACCTGCTGCCGGGATCGTCCGCTCCCTCAGAAAGCCAATGGACCATTGGCTGGGCCGCCGAATCTCCCGTGGCAGATGCCTCCATGATGGGGCCTGAATATCCCAACCAGGGCAGGATTTTTAGGTCAGTGGGTGGGCATGTTCAGCAGGCCTGGGATCGGCTGGGAAATGTGGACCGCTGCCCGTGATTGGCCCCCAGCCACGATTTCACGCTGGCCGGCCAATTAACGGCCAGCCAGCATGAAGTGCACACTGAAATGCTCAGCATTTGCCGGGGTGGAGGCGGGCGCTGAATGAAAGCTCCCTGAAGGCAGAGGGCTGCCAGAGGGAGTTGAAGACTTGAAAACAGTGAAGTAAAGTTTGTAAAATCAGGAAGAAAATGTCCGAGCATCATAATCAATCACCTGAACATATACATGATAAAAAAGCTGTCCACAAATTTTGATTTTTTTTTTATTTAATAACGGGAACTTAATCCCGCCCGTGGATGAGGTTTCATGAAAAATGCAAAGTCTACCTGGCCATTTTGTCCATCTGCCAACTATAAGGTTGGACGGACCATGAAAAATCGGAGACAATTACAACTTTAGTGACCTTAGTAAGTCCCTTAATTGTCGACAGGCGTGCTTCTGACTTTTACGTGTGCCCGCCACCTGAAATATCGCGCTAGCGTGGGACACATGGGGACGCTCGCCTGACTTCATCCCGTGCGATTTTGTGTCTGATTGGGTCAGGCACACGCCCGCACATTGACCTAAAATATCTACCCCTGGTTTGCCTTTGCGGTAGTGTCCAGATATTATAAACTGGAAGTGCATTGACCTGGATTTGTTAGCGATAATGATCCAAGATCAATCTCCCCTTTAGGACGTGAAGCACAAAGAGAAATTGTATCATGTTTTCATTCATAATTTTAAGGTCATTTATTCAGGTATGCTTTGTGAAACATGTAATTTAAATAATCAAATTCTCCCTGCCAGTATTGCTGCTTTCAATTTGGTTAGATCCAAATGGTTCTCCAGTGAATCAATCCAGAATCTGTGTCACCCCAGAGCCGATCATATTGATAAGTTTAATAGGGTGAAATTATATTGAATGTTACAGCACAGAAACCGGCTCTTTGACCCAACATGTCTATGCCTGTCTATGATCCATATGAATCCCCTCCCACTGGGCTTCATCCCAGCCTATCAAAACCTTTTATTCCATTCTCCTTCATGTACAATATAGCTTCCACTTAAATGCATCTATGCAATTGATAGATTAAAGCAAAACCACCTTTATCCTGCGAATTCCATAAAGTTTGTGCTGAAAATCTGATCATTGGCTCATGTCATTTGGAATAACCTTAGATTCTTGCAAACCATCAAAGTCACTGTTAATTTTTGTGACATCCCCATTAATAGATCACCCCTGTGCACCCCTGTGATGGTAACCCGTGGAGGGGTTAACACAGAATAAGCATCAAACACGGATGCTGCCTCCAGGCAGTGAGTGAATCAGTGACATTCCTCCAGCTCATGTGTCCAGAGCCCCTGGGAGGTTTGATAATATTCTCCTTGTTCAAAATGTGAGTCATAGTTAACACTTTGAGAATATCACTTTGTTGTGGCATCTTTTCTAGTATTTGGGGCCAATTTTCTGTATAGGTATGAAGTGAGTTCCAAATGGTTAAAATGAACAAAAATGCTACCAGAATGTTAATGTATTAATAGTACTCTATTCTCTGGGAACAGATATTTGAATAATTATTTACTGATGCTGATGCTGGTTCAGATTTGAACAGGTGCATGAAGGACATGATTGGCAGGAACAAAAGCTGCATCTAGGTGAAATTTAAAGGATGCAGATTTGTAATAGGAAGTGACAAAACTAGGGTTGGAAATTTTTACATTTCTGGAAAACCTCAAAAGATATCTCAATCACTGGCAGTCTTTGTCATGACTGGAAGGAGAAAGAGCAATAGAACAGCAGACAAAGAGATGAAACTTTTTTAGCTATTGGTCTGGTGGCAAGTGGCAGAACAGCTTAGCATCACACCTCCATTTTGATGGCTGTCGGTGGAGGTGGTGACATATGAAGTGAGGAGTCTGGCCCTGTTTGCCTCTACATGTACCATCCTCAAGGGCTCCAGAAATGGAGGCAAGCTTCAGATCACAACTGACCCCTGCTGTCACTGGCTGTTCCTTCCCTTGGTGATATGTTGGCAAAAGCACCCTTACAGCATATGGTAAACCTTTGCATCTGTCCCTCTGCAGGCCAGGACCCTGTGATGATAGTTTTGCATTATCATCACCAGCTGCAATGTTGTTGGCATTCTAACGGAAGTTCATTAATTTGATTTCTGTTTCTCCCTTCACAAATGCTGTGTGACCCGCTGAGCGTTTCTAAAATGTTCCATTTTATTTCAGATATCCAGCATTTATGATGTTGTCCTTTTGTATTGGCTGTAATTATGGTTGCCAGTATCTGGACAAGTGTGGCCATAAGCTTTACTGACATACATTCTTTCATGCAGTGGCATCGAAATCATGAGCTTCTGAGTCAGAAGTTGTAGGTTTAAGTCCCATTCCAGAGACTTGACCACACTCTCACAATACTGAGGGAGTGTTGCACTATCAGAGATGTCATAGGTGGATAAAAAAAGATCCTACAGCACTATTTTGAAGAAAAGCAGAGGCATTCTGCATGATGTCCTAACCAATATTTATCCCTCAACCAGAATCACAAAAATGAAATTATCTGGTCATTTTCACATTGTGGTTTGTGGCTCCTTGTTTTGCATAAATTGACTGCCTACATTATTACAGTAACTACACTTCAAAGTTACTGAATTGGCTGTAAAGTGCTTTAGAATGTCCTGAGGATGCGGAATAAGTTATCTGAATGCATGTGTTCCTTTCTTTGTTGCAATGTTAGAGATGCTATATAAATGCAAGTTGTTGGTGGTGTTGCAATGAACCATGTAACATAACAGTTAGTAAGGCATTCAGTTACTGTGCCTGTGCTATCAAGTCTGTTGTCACAGATTTTTTTGGGAGTAAGATCCTCTGGGGCACTATGATCTTCCAAAACGAGGTATGTGCTTTTCTGTCTGAGACCTGAGTGTGCACATACAAAGAGCATGACACAACTATCTCTGGTGCAACCTGCCCAACTTGGCATCTCTCCATTTCATTGAAGACTCAAAATGAGCTATTCCCTTTGGGGAGCCCATGAGTGATACCCATAGAATTACAAAGAAAAACAGGACAATAACCTCAAACACTCATTATATAAGAAGATGTGAAAAAAGAGAAAATCAGTGCAGATATATTCTTAAAAGTTCAAAGTCAAACTTCTAATTAGGTGCTTTAGGCTTATTTGCCTACACAGATCAGCAGTGAGGTACCCAGGATGCCCACTATGTTACAATCTGCTGTTGTCCTGGTGTAATGACTGAAAATAAAGCTGGAGGTGTTATAATGCAGCTCCTGCATTACTTAAATATTACGGAGACTTTTTCAGACTAGGGCTTCTACCAACCACCCCAGTTCCTGCTAGAAACTCAAGCTGCACGGAAAATGTTTGGCAATGTTTATTTCCCATTATGGTTTGACTGCAGCTCTTGCTCAGCTATATTAGAAAATATAATTGACCCAGTGAGTTACCCATTTTGTCCCACTCTCATACCTGACAGCAAATATGCCAGACTCCTTCATCAACATCCCTGCCCTGCTCCACTGGCAGGATTTACCCAGCAGAAATGGTGTCACAATTGTATACTGACAGAACCGAGTAGCTCTGGGTATCCTCAACTTGACTCTAGACCCCATGAAGTCTCATGGCATCAGGTCAAACATGGACAAAGAAACAACTTGATGATTACCACCCATTGCCCTCCCTCAGCTGATGACTCTTCCATGCTAAATGCCACTTGCAAGCTACATGAGTGAAGCAAGGCTATAGAACGTTCTCTGGGTGGAGGTTGTGACTTCAATGTCCATCGCCGAGAGTGACTCACTTGCAACACCACCAACAGAACTAGCTGCGTCCTGAAAGACAATCTGCTAGATTAGGTCTACCTGACCTTTTCCTCACAAATCTACCTGTCGCAGATGCATCTGTCCGTGACAGTATTGGTAGGAGTAACTTCTGTAGAGTCCATGTGAAAACAAAGTCCTATTTTGACACCGAGCGTACCCTCCACTGTGTTAAAGAGTGGTACCACTGTGCTAAATAGAACATATGCAGAACAGATCTTGCAGCAGGGACCCAATCTTGGTTCAGTGTAGAGTACAGGAGAGCATACCAGGAGCAGCACCACATGTATCTAAAAACGAGATACCAGCCTGATGAAACAACACCCCAGGACTACATGTTTGTTGAATAATGGAAGCAACATACTATAGACAGAGCTTAACAACCAACACCAACAGATCAGATCAAGCTCTGCAGTCCTGCAATGTTGGGTGTAACCTTGTGCCCTCCCCCTTGTTGAGTTTGGTGGTTGGGGAGGTGGGAAAGGAGGGATGGCATTCAATCAGGTGGGAAGACGCTGCCATCTGCCCACTTCCACTTCGATTAAGTCGGTGGCAGGAAGACCCATAGATGCCTTCCCATCCCGCTGCCAACTGAGGCCCTCAAGTGGGCAATTAATGTCCAATTAAAGGCCTCATCCTGTCCTACAGCGGGAAGGTGGGCTTGCCATGTGGAAAACCTGTATGGGGTTGCTTGTGGGGGCCCTTTGGGGCACTCAGTGCCTGACTGAGGGACCCAGCATCAGAAAGGGGGGTGGGTAGGGGCACTGAGAACAACCCCCCACCACCCCTCCCGCCATCACCTATCTCTGGCTTGGGATCCAGCAACAATCCTAGATCTCAAATAGGTATCATACCTGCAGCAGTCACTTCCTTCCCATTGGCATTGCCATTCAATAGAGCTGCTGGCTTCTGACTAGCCGGGAGCTCTCAGTGGATGAGACTTCCACCCCCGGGTCTGTGATCCTGGGTAAGGCCCAGTGCTGGCCTGTCAAATGCCTGAATGGAACAAGATGCTTCAGGTTTTCCCAGAAAGAAGTGACACAGTGCTCTCACTGGCTCTCCAGGCAGCGGCTGAGAGCCCCATCAGCTCCACAAGATTGCGCTTGTGCTGACCTGAATGGTGGTGAACAAATAAACAACAGGAGGAAGAGGCCCCATGAATATTCCATCCTCAATGATAAGTGCAAACAATAAAGCTGAAGAGCCTGACACCATCGTCAACCAGACGTGCAAAGTGGATGGTCGATCTTGGCTTCTTCTTGAGGTCCCCACCATCACAGAAGTCAGTCTTCAACCAATCTAATTCACTTCACAAGTTATTAAGAAACAATGGCTCACACTGCAGCAAAGGCTATGGACCCTGACAACATTCAAGTTGTAATGCTAGAGATCTGTTTGCCAGAACTAGCCATGCCTTTCCCCAAGCAATTCCAGTACAGCCACAGTTCTGGCATCCAACTAACAAAGTTGAAAATTACCAAGGTATGCCTTTTCCACAAAAAGGTGGATAAACCTAACCCTGATAAGTATCATGTCACAAGCCTAATCTCAATCATCAGCAAAGTAATGGAAAGGGAAACCACCAATGCAATCAAGCATTCCTTACTCACCAATAACCTGCTCACTAATGCTGAGGTTCTGCTGCGACCACTCATCTCCTGGCCTCATTACAACCTTGGTCCAAACATGGACAAAAGTGCTGGGTTCCAGATTTGAGGTGAGTGTGACTACCCTTGACATTAAGGCAGCATTTAATCCAGTGTGGCATCAAGGGCCCCTCATAAAATTGAAGTCAATGGGTATCAGGAGGAAATTTCTCCACTGGCTGGAGTCATACACATCACAAAGGAAACTGGTTGCAGTTGTTGGAGGCTAAGCATCTTAGCTCCGGGATATTGCTGCAGGAGCTCCTCAGGGTAGTGTCCTAGGCCCAAACATCTCCTTCATCAATGTCCTTCCTTCCATCACAAGCTCAGAAGTGGGAATGTTCAATGATGATTGTATAATGTTCAGTTCCATTTGCAGCTCCTCAATGAAGCATTCCATGTCCTCATGCAGGAAGACCTGGACACCATTCAGGGTTGGACTGGTAAGTTGCAGGTAATATTACACTACACAAGTGCCAGCAATGATCATCTTCAACAAGGAAAGAACCTAACTACTTCCCCTTGATAGTCATTGGCATTTGCATTACCAAGTGCACCACCATCAATACCCTGGGGGTCACCATTGATCAGAAACTTAATTGGACCAGCCACATAAGTATTTTGGCTGTGAGAGCAGGTCAGAAGCTGGGAATTCTGGAGCAAGTAACTCACCTCCTGGCTCTTCACGCCTTTTCCACCATCTGCAAGATATAAGTCAAGAGTATGATATAATATTCTCAGCTTGCCTCAATGAGTGCATCTCCATCTACAATTAAGAGGCTTGATATTATTCAGGACAAGGCAATAACTTGATCAACATCCCATGCACAACCTTAAACCTTCATTCCTTCTACCACCTAGAAGATGCACTGCAGCAACTCAACAAGGTTTCTTCAATAGCACATTCCAAACCTGTGATCTCTACCAACTAGAAAATCAAGGGCATAAAACATATGGGAACATCACCACCTGCAAGTTCCACTCCTAGGCACACACCATCCTGATTTGCAAGTATAATGCCGTTCCTTTCTCATTGCTGAGGCACAATCCTGGAACTCCTTACCTAACAATACCTTGGGAGCACCTTCATCACATGAAATCTAGGTGGCTCACCCTCACCCTCATAAGACAATTAAGTGATGGGTAACAAATGCTTGCCTCGCCAGTGATGCCCACATCGTCTGAACGAATAATAAAAAAATGTTTCCTAGCCATATTGATCATATATGTGGTGCATCATTTCAAAAATCAAAATAGCTCCCCCAGTATGGAAACTATAGCTTGTGTAGCCTGCAGCATTTCGAAATCTTGCTGGATTATGCTATGATTTCACTTATAAAGTATCATTTTTCATATCAGCTTCCCTTTTGGATTCTAAACATTATTAAGTGAACCAATGCTGGAATGATTATGTTTGAGGATGCCTCAGCTCTAGTATCTGAAACTCCACCCCTAAGTTCTTCAACTTCGCCACTTCTTGCTTCACCACTAAAAGCCTCCAGAAAATATTGTCCCTAAAGTTCCTCAATGTCCAACTTGCCGTTATTACACTATTATAGCACTGCTAAGATGTTCCACTCATGGCAGATGGAGTCACGCAGGGTTTTCTTGGCTAAATTCATTTGCACATGAAGTGGTATAAGTTCTAGCATAATTGCACTCAAAAAGGCCAATGAGTAGCTTAGAAACAAAATGGGGCTAACTCTGTAAACACTGCAACCTTCATTCGAGCATGTGTGGACAGAAATACGAGCTACAAGGATTTTTTCCTTGAGACTTTTGCATTTATACACTCTGGGAGCTTGGGTAGGTGGTTGTCAAAGCTGCCAAAAAGAGTGAAGAAACTCATGTTTAGCACATTATTGCCATATTAGAAGCATAATGTACTAAATTAGAGTACCCTTAATCTGTTTTAGCACAACAAGAGTGAAAGTGCTGACGGTAATGAAGAAATGCAGAGCCAATATCTCACCGGCCAACCTTTGATTAACTTAACTCCTCACAAATGTTTGACAGCCAGTCGTCTCCTTCTCAGTGGAGTACGTTGAGGTTTCTTTCAATGGTAACTGTGCTGTACAAATGTTATTATTACAAGAATATGTTTCCTTTGCTGGAAGAGAAAATAATTTACATTGAAAATGAAAGACTATAAGCATATCATATAAAGGCAACTCCTCAACATGGGTTAATGGTAAGAGATTGATAAGGGTGTAATCCACTACCTGACATACAGGACACTGTCAAGGACGAGTTTGTTCAATCTCAGTGAAGTGCAATGAAAAATCACCCCTTGCAAGGTAAGAAAATTCTGCTCATAGCCTTTTGAGAATAAAAGAGTGACAAATAATATCAATGATTGTGAAATTTAAGGTTGTAGTGTGAACTCAAGTCTTTTCCAAAGGAGATAGAAATTATCAAAATTTGTTTTAATTAAATATCTTGAGAAATGAGAACAGTATATTCAATTTCTCTGAGCTCAATTCAAACCTAGGCCCACATGGTGATAGGAGTGTTTAGCATATGGTGACCCAGTTCAAGTTATAATGAATATTTGAAACAGTCTTTTATTTTTGAGCAGATTTCTTTAGCCATTTAACAACATTCAAAAGTAATTTATCTTGAAATTTAAGGTTTCCAGTGAATACATTCTTGCTATAAACTGAAATCACCATCTTATGTTACCAGATCAATAATATTCATCAAAGTATCAAAACAAAGCACTTATAGAAAAGGTGCACTGAGCGGAATAAAATTATTGCCTTTTAATGACTAATTAATCGGGAAAGGGCGGTGGTGGGAGGGCTCGCACTTGCATCATGAAGTTTTCTTTATTTGTGCTCCAATAAATTCTCCCTCCAAACCTTTTGCAGTTGTATAAAACTGACTTGATTATATGGTGTCAACCAGCTCTGAGACCTCACAAACTCAATTACCATATACCTTGCGGTGTTGCGTCGATGAGTTTTTTGTTTATTTCCACCCTGTAGAAACAAAGCCTTAAAACTGACATTGTTTAAAGGTCTGATAACAATTCTATAATGGTTCTGTCAGAGCTGGTTTGCCATTCATTTGGATTCTGTAAGTAGTGGATCTAAGCTACCTCTTTAAAAACTGACTCACAAATGAACACATTCCAAGTGACCAAACTGGCTCTGACAGTGATGCATGGATTTTTATATGAGTACTGAAAACTGATGGATTTGTGATCTTATAAATGCTAAGAACTAATGCACATAATTATATTGTGCATTTGAAATCTACAGCTGGGCATCTTATTACAATATCATTAAGCTAAATGCTCAAAAGATGTAACTTGTATGATTTTCTCAGTGTACTTGCCAGAGTTTCTTTTTTTTCTACTTGAATAGAAATTATCTCATATCCTGTGGAAAACAAATGATCCTCAATTATGAATTAGCACTGGGAAATCAGCCCAACTCGAACTGTCACCTCAAATATAGTAATCTATTTTAGTTTATGCATTACAGAATAGTTCAAATAATGCTGAAAATATAAAACTATGGAAGTCTTTCTTATGATCTTATGAATTAAATACCTTCTATATTATTAAAAACTTTGAATCTTTGTATGTCCATAAGATTGTAGTGAGCCTGTATTGTTTTTGATTGGTCCATACAAACTGCAAAACAACATGAACCAATCAGATTTCACATAAAGCATACCATGCTACAGGTTTGTTTTTTTAAACAATGTAACTTTTCCCTTTAGCTTTGGTTTTTTAACTATTTTTTCCTTATGTTGTGAAACCATGCGTTATGAAAAATGACTTTATGAATTAAACCACTAATTCAATTGTTAGAAAGACTAAAGTCACATTCCAGTGACTTGAAATCATAGGCAAAGATGGAATGTATAAGGTAAAATGATATAAATATGAAGCCAAGGTTATTAAATGGAGTCTACCTGCCATCAAAAACAATTACTTCTGAGGAATGTGATTGAACCACACCTCCTGTCCCCATTTGCAGGATATCCAGACTCAACTGGGTGGAGAACCAGCATTAGATGTAATCATGTTAGACAAAGGACTCTGGCTGAGAAAGGAGTTCTCTAATCTAAGAATGATCTAACCAAGTTACAACTATAATACATTAGCCCTGACCATTTTTGGGTTATTGGACTGTTGGAGAGAGAGGTCATGTAACAAGATGACCCTTTATGTGTTTAAGCACCTATTTTCTCTGCAAGCTGGGACAAGCAACTGAGGCGCTGAAGAAGCAAGATCTCTGTGTAGATCTCTCTCTTTCCTTTCATCCAACTTGCAAGTTTTGAGCCCTGTCTGCTATTTTTTGACTCATCATGTGCAACAGACAGAAATTTTAAAAAATAACCCAACGCTTAAGTTGCTATCTTCGGAAAAACAGATAAATCATCTGTCACATCTTTAAACCACCTCAACACTGACACAGAAGGGCCACTGAGTTCAGCCTGAAGCCAGCCAAACCATCAACATTCAAGAACCTAATACATCTTTATCTTTACTAGACTTTGAATTGCTTAATCTATCCTCTCGCTCTGTAATCTATTTGTGTGTGTGCACTTTGAGTGTATGTGTCTGTGTGTGTACATGCATGCATGCAAAAGCTGGAGTGTTTTCCTTATTTTATTTAGACTGAGTTAAGTACAATAAATACTTTTTCTCTTTTCATTTTGGATAAAATTTTTAGCTCAGCGGGCAGGCGCACAACCGACCCGACTGAACGTAAAATGATGCTGGGCGTGCATTCCGACGTCATTGCACACTTGCGCAATATTTCGACCAACAATTAAAAGGCCTGCTAAGGCTATTAAAAAGTTAATTAAAGGAGATTTTTCGCTGCCCGACCAACCTAACGGTCGGTGGGCAGGTGAAAAGGCCAAGCGGCCCTTGCTCTTTTTTGGAAACCTCATCCATGAATGGAATGAGGTTTCCAAAAGCAAATAAAAATCAAATAGAAGCTTAATTTTTTTTTATTAATAACATGTCCCTGCTCATGTGACAGAGTCATGTGGGGGGGGGGGGTGGGTGGGGTGGGGGGGGGGGGAATGTTTCATAACACTTATAAAATCTTTACATTTAAAAAAAATCAGTTCACCTGCCTCAGGGAGGTTATGTAGCTTGCCTGACCTCGCACTAGCCCCCCAACCCCACCCTGCCCCACCACCCACCCCCCCTCCCCCACCCGCACAGGCAGAGCTCAGCAGTGCCACTCACGTTTCATGCTGGGCGGGCCTTAATTGGCCCACCAGTGTCAAATTTCCTTCTGGACCCGATCACAGGCGGCGGTCGGCTTCCTGACCACCCCTGCCCATCCCCACTGAGCCCGACGCCAAGGATAAAATTCTTCCTGCTGAGCTTTTCCAGCATTTTCTGCTGTCATTGAAATGATTGTTTTAATCACTATATATTGATGGATGAGGAAGGTTGGCACCATTGCCTACTCTGGGGCAATGAGGGCTCTGCGTGTCTTCTATAAACAAGTAATAAGATGTCTATGCTAAGTGCTTAGATGACTTTCTCTCTATTTTTTTCACATTCTTCCTTTAAGGAAACACTTGTCCCCTGTCCAATGCTTGCACATGAAAGAGATGCCCAGATATGTTCAGTATATTGACTTGAATTCATGAAGACAGTTCTGTTCTATCCCCGTCTCAACTGTTATTCAAACATGGTTCTCTTCAAATACATGAATTTAGCCAACTCTGTTAACTCACTAAATAGAGAACTTAACAGAAACAAAGCACCACGTTCTAGGGAGCATAGGAAGAAAAACTGGTATATTTCATCTTGTTCTATTAGATATGAGCTCTGAAATTAATTTTAATCTTAAGTGTGCTGAGAAAACCTCAGCGAGAAATAACATTATTGTTGCCTGATCAACTGCACTAGAGAATGCAAGGGGTGACTGGCAGGCAAATGATGATGTTATCTATGGTCCTAACCTTTGTTTTGTTGTTTTGTGCTGTGGTAGTCTGGCAGCTACATGTCTTTCAAATATTTTCTTAACTGTTTTAGAATGTTTCGCACACCCTTTTTCCCAGCTATTTTCTAACCAACTATGCCATTGATCTTCATTAACATCATTAAGTTTTAGTTTGAAGGGAAGTCACCCATACTTTAATACTCTGACACTACTTGAACCCAGTGTTATTTCAAAAATATATTCCAGCACCATAAGGAAATTAAATTGGTAACGAAACAATGGAGAAGCTTGGAGAATATTTATTTCTGATTGGGAGAAGAAGCCTTTGAAGAAGATGTTGCTCACATCATTAACACACATGCAATTAAAGAATTATACAGGACAGAAGGAAGCCATTTGGTCTATTATGCTTGTGCCAAGCCTTTGGAAGAGCTATCCCATTAGTCTCATTCCCTTGCCTTTTCCCTTGATTCTGCAAATCCTTTCTTTTTAAGTATTCCTCCAATTCCTATTGGAACATAACTATTTAGTTGATCACCACTACCAGACAATGCATTCCAGATCATAATATAAGAACAGACCTTAATTGAGTAATAAAATATCTAACTCTACAGTAGTATAAGTTGTATTCCAAACTTTAGAAAATACAATCAGAAGGATTACACCAATATTTTGTTCAACTGGCCTACGCTGACAATCAGTCTACCAAATTTCTCTGGGCATTCTGGTAGGGTTTTTGATAAGATTTTGATTTGACAGGATAAAAAGCTAAGAAAAATATTTACAAACTAAGTGCTCTGTCATCTACCAAAGTTAAATTTCAACTTGATTTGCTGATCTCTTTCCAAATTTGTTAAGTTGAAAGAAATTAGACAAATAGTTTTCAGTCTAAAGTACCCCAGAGAAACAAGTGTGGAGATAAATTACAAACAACATTAATCACAAATTTAAAAGCCAGGTCTTTGTATCATCCTATTATCAAAATAGGAAGACAAATCTGCCTTGTGTGTCATACCAAGCTGATAAATAACAAAATGTACAGTTTAAAACAATTGATTATTTAATAAAGCATATTTATCTTCAGCCTTTCTGACCATAATTCATGATTTTTGTGCATGTCGTCCATTATAAGCATCTTTTGCACCATATCAATCAAATGATTAATCGCAAATCTTCCTACAATGTCTTAGTTTTGAAGAAGCTTTTAGTATCAAAGCATAACCCTTTTAAAGTGTCTATTGAGAAGGTTACAATTGGGATTGAATAAAAGAAGACACTCAGTGAAAAACTGCTTTTGGGTCAATGCTTCTTGTATGACTATCTAAGAAGATAAAGTATACAATGAAAAAATGCCATTCAACATATTGAAAACAGTCCTTCCATTGGACATTTTCTGCTTCCATATAGTCTCTCTATAATCCAGTACTAAAGGTTATTTTACTGAAGAAATGATAATAGAATATGCCTATTAAGCAACTGAGAAAGAGAAGGAACTTGCATTTGTACAGCACCTTGTCATATCTCTCTGGAAATTTTCATAGTACTTCCTATGCAACAGCTGTGATTTTCTGCTTCTGCGCTCAGTAGTCATAATTTTTAAAAGGCCAAACAATATGGGCAGAGGTGGAAAACGGCCATTGATACTGTGTAGGTGAAAGGGGGAGCCATTTTAGGCATAACAAGATTCCGCAAACAGCAATGATATGAATGGTCTGTTGATCCCTTTTTTAGTGAAATAGGAAATAAACCTTATTTTAGCTTCTCAAGTGCAATTAGTGATGGCAATAAATGCTGGCCTAGCTAGCGACATTCTCATCCCGTGAATGAACTATAAAAAATACATTGAGTAACAAATTTCTGATAGGTGTAAATCTATTACTCAGATCGTGAATCACATTGTGCTACATGGCTATTGTAATCAATTAAAATCCACCCAAATATGGTATTACACAAGTCCAAAATAATTAACAGCAAATGCAAGATTTTTTTTAAATTGCATTAAAAGTATATGGTTAGCTGCAAATTTGAATTAATGAAAGCATCTTGCAAAACAGCAAAAGAAAGGGAAAATGTCACATATATGAATATAAAAAATATGACATGTGAAAGGAAATGCAGTCCATTGAACCTGTCCCTTCAAACTGAATTTTGTTGTAGACACATTCACCCGACAACTGATTGAACATTCCAGAGCTGAAACAAAATGTGCAATGAAGTAAATTCTTTAAATGCACGAATATCAATATACATTTGGGAATACCTTGTATGGTACCCTTGTAGTTGTGATCAAAAAGATTTTCATATTTAATTGTAATTATGTTTCAGGTAGATTTGCATAGACTCCCACCTTAATTTCTTAGCTAAATCATCAACCACGTCATAAGCAGTCTCCATGGCACAGTGTCTCATCCAAACATATCTACAATAAAATGTAAACTCCCAGCCCGCCTCAAGCTGCTGCAGCTCACCTCTCTCTGCCGTAGCAGTCAGGATATTCACTTGATTTTAAGAGAAGATGTAGGATTTGGTGTTTTTGTTGAAATGGATCATTGCGGCTCTATAGCTGAGTAAATGTCAGTGTGCCAAGTCCAATCCCAATGGGATCTTAGACTGAGTTCCAATGCTTGGTTTGCTGATGAGGAACATTCATTAAATTAAAAATCTTAATAAATAATGTGTCACATTAGAAGAGATGGAAGATAAATAAAGTTCATTTTTAACAAACATATTCTGGGTGTTCTGGGGTTTGCAGACTGTGTTTTCTTTTTTCTATTTACTGAGAGGAAAATATTAAATATCCCTGAAGCAAAAGCAGAAAATGCTGGAAATACTCAGCAGGTCAGACAGCATTTTCAGGGAGAGAAAAACAAAGTTCATGGACTGAATTTTATCAGCTCAGTAGGGACCCTGACGTCAGGGTGAAAAGCAGATCCTGAGCACGCACTTGCTTGACAATTTTATCACAGGTAGATTCCAAACTGGCCATCTGTGTGCACCTTCCCCCCCCCGCCCCCCCAACCGACCAAACAAGGATGGCCGGCCTGTTCTGGATGCTGCTATCCAATCACAGGGCAGGCAGCTCTCAAGTCTCAGCAGCACCACCAGAGACATGGTTGCTGCCTAAGGAACATAGGAGGGTTCAGGATCAAAGGCAGGTAAGGTTTTTAAAAAAATTTCATGGAGCCTATTATCAGAGGAGAAACCCCTCCAGGGAGGTCACTGGGGCCATAGTTTCTGCCTTCTCTGCCAGCCTGCGGAGCCTTCCCCTCCCCAGGCTGCTGCTGGGAAACCACCTCCATTTAGCTGATGGCTTCCCCATGCAGTGGGAAGTCACCCTGCCATTGGCAAAATGGCCCTTATTAGGGCCTTAACATTTGTAAATTGGTGCCTGCCCCTTTGGGCCAAGCAGCCTGTCTGCTTCTAATCCTGCCGTTTGCAAAATGGCCGCTGGCGGGGCTGTGTTGGAGAGCCAATCTGACCTGATTCCCCAATTTTTTACCTATCCCCCTGCTTCCCTGCCTGCCTCCAGGGGAGCTATTAAAATTCAGCACAATGTTTCAGGTCAATGTACTAACATCAGACCTGAAATGTTAATTCTGTTTCCCTCTCCACAGATGCTGCCTGACTTGCTGAGTATTTCCAACATTTTCTGTTTTTATTTAAGGTTTCCAGCATCTGTACTGTTTTGCTTCTGTGTTACAAATCCCTGAGCTGGTCCCTGCTCGACATTTAATTAGCTTGGAGAATGTTTCTGTTGTCCGGCTGTGCTTTCACTCTGTGAACCATCACTGAAATATATTTGTACCTCTTCTCATGCAATATAAATTATTGTTTCCTTTACTGTTGGTTTATCTTGCGTGGCTATCCTGATGAGAACAAGATGAAAAGCTCCAATAGCATAAAAGCAAAAAACTGCGGATGCTGGAAATCCAAAACAAAAATAAAACTACCTGGAAAAACTGAGCAGGTCTGGCAGCATCTGCGGAGAGAAACACAGTTAACGTTTCGAGTCCGTTTGACTCTTCAACAGAAGAGTTCTGTTGAAGAGTCATACAGACTCGAAACGTTAACTGTGTTTCTCTCCACAGATGCTGCCAGACCTGCTGAGTTTTTCCAGGTAGTTTTATTTTTGTTTTAGTTCCAATAGCATATCTCTTTTTTCAGCAATACTCAAGTATCTATCTCTGCCACAGAAGCTGTGTCAATTGACTTATTCCACCACCATGGTGGGACAAGTTTATCCATAGAAAACTACATTCAGGAATAGAATCAGCCATGATATAACTCTCCAGATGCCTTGGTAGATAAATGCACTGCATTGTGTGGTACTAAGTCAGAGAGGACAGAGACTCCCAGGTTAGATCATTGTTCATTCAACTCAAAGGGAGCAGCAAAGTGCAAAAATGGGCCTTTTTTGCGATTGGGCTCTGGAGAGGAAAATAAATAGCTCAGGTTGCTACCTCTGAGAATTCTGTAATTCCCCAGACTGAAATATAAATAAACGGACATTGGTTGAGGTCAGAGCTAACTGGGACTACAATGTCTACAGATCACACAGGAACAATACTGAAGGGGAGGTGGTCTGCAGAACTTTATCCCACCAAGAATCAATGTCTCCTGAAGAAGGGAAAGAAAATTGGAGGAGAGGGGCAGGAGTAGAGAAGAGAAACAAACTATTATTTAAGCAGAATACTATACTGGCCTTGATATGATGTGCCGTTCGCATAGTGTGTAGGCTTGACCGATCATAACATAATTTTTGATCCTCATGTATTGTCTGTTGGAGCACTCATCATCATACTGAATAAGTTTATGTATTAAGAGAAACTGTGTAATTTTGGCTATACCTTCTTGTTAAGGGGATGGATTTCTTTGTCTACATTTCACATTTGACTGCACTTAAACCAAAAGTTAAATGTAGTCAGTTGCATAAAGAGTTGCTTATAAAACCTAATGAACTGTGGCACGTTGAAAGTAAAATCAATATGAAACTGTTTACATTGTACAAAAATCTTTGATCATATTTAGAAAAATGGCAAAGACTTACAAAAGAAGGTTTTACTGTGAATTTATAATGTTTTCCTTTTAGGTGGAGCCTTTTGATAAACATACAATGCGCTTACTTAACCAGTTTATAATAACTATTGTTGACATCTGAAGGTCCCATCAAAAGTTCATGCTTTGGATTCAAAAGTGAATGTTGAAATGGTAAAAGAGACATTACAGTCAGCGCAGGGAGCGGTAGTCACTGAAAGGCCGGACTGGAATAAAGCTTAAAGGCCGTGAAATCAGAGTTTCTGCTTGCTACTGTTGCCAGGTAAAATGTATTTAATTGCTTTCCCTCCGTTGCTTTGGTAAGAAGTCACTGCTCAATAAAAGTACCGTTGCTTTGTATGAATATTTTACACTAGAGGGCACTGTGTAATTGCACCATCTACAGGCCTGAGCAGTTTGCCCTTCTCCACAGTTCCTGCCATTTATATAAAATTTATGTTTAAAACCAGAAAGCTGCAATTGAGAAATGATTAATCAAGGTAATTTGGTGAAAAGTTTTCCCCTTTTTTCTCTCCCTGTCTTGTCCTTGTCTGTCAAATTTGTTCATATTTCAATAATAAGCCGTGTGAATGTAATGCATTATTTCAGCTCCTAAATCTGCAAAAACATCAGCATTTCTTCTGAAATTCCTATCAAGTGATGTATATTTATTTTGCTCAGGCCCATACAGATTCCATCAGGTCTTTTGCAATTTTATTTCAAGAGTCCTTTAATTCAGCTTAGATATTACGCAAAAAAGGAACAAATAGGGGGGAATGTTCATAGTCAGAACTTTCATTTTTAACATTATTCCGCTAAGACCAAGGCTATGATTATTGTCTTTTGTGCTCCAAAGAGATGCCATTCCCTTTTGTTGATTTATATAGGCCAAATTTAAATGTACTAAGGTTCTCATCGACACAATAGGCCTTTTAATCCACAAACACAAAGCATTTTAAACACATTTATGCACACAGTCATGCAGTAATAGTGCCAAAATAGGCCGCAATCCTTTTGCAAACCTTGCAAAAGCTATTAAGGAAATGGTAACGGCATATTTATGAATACACAGAATTGCTTTGATAACACTTTAAAAGTATGTTATGGAGTTCTGGCTCTTGATATTTTAAAATCAAAGTTGTCTAAAATTCCTGTGTACTTAACACAGCCACTGCATCTTAAAATCAGTCTATTGTAAACACATTATCTTACGTTTCATAATTCGCAATAAAATGTTTGTATAAGTAGTCAGTAGATGGCTCTGCAGCTTTGAAACTAAATACACTTTAATCCACTTTGCTTCTGAGCAGTTTTAATTTCACAGTTTCATGTTAAAGTCTAATGGCCCTAATCTTTCCTCTTTCTAATATCTTGAAATATACCGTTCTTTTAACTTTAAACTCTCTGAACATAGTGCTTGTTTTTAGATAGCTTGCAATTCTTGATTGCAACTTTGTCAGGAGCTATTCAAAGTAAATTATTTAAATATTATTTAAATTATTGTCACACAGCCCATGACTGACTCACCTTCTTTAAGCTCGTTTACGTGAGGAAATTTACTAAATGCAGATCCAGCAGCTACTTGCTTTACAACAAATATCCTTTTTGTCGAAAGTAACTTTTTGTTTAAGTGTTAAGGATTACATTTGTAAAATAAAGAGGGAGAAACAGGATTACATTCCAAATAGAATCCTTCATTGTTTATAAAATCACAAACTGCATAAAACAAAGGAGATGGCTGGAAAATTTAATATTGAAAACATTCAAGCTAACAGAACATTGAATATCATAACCTCAAAAGTGAGTTAAAACTCTTGTTGCTGTGAATGGAAATAAATCCACAGAGATTCAGATTTTCTTTAAAATATGTATTAATGCACACAGGTTGAGCCACTCCATTTTAGAATTTTTTGACATTTGTAGAATTTATTGCAATTACTTTGTTATAAAAGGCTGCTGCATTTGCATATTTTCATTTTAAATATTATATAAACCAAAATACTGTTTAACTTAACTGGAAACCACGTAGCAGTGTGAATCAAATTATTTTAGTGTGTGAGCTTTAGAATATGCCTATGTTTAGAAGATTTGCAAGAAACCATTAAAAAATGTTGAAATGTTTATGAAGTGTATCTTTCATATGTCGCACAATAGTTTAAAAAATAACTCTGACAATGTGCGTCTGTCAATATTTTGACAAAAAATATCAACATAAGAAAAACTTTAATTGCTTTTATTTCACTTAATGCTGTTTTCTATATGGGTCTTTTTAGTTTAACTGCTGTCAAGCAAAGAGTTTTGCCAAAGCCAAGAGACTGTACTGGTACTGTAGAGATGTTGGGCTGAATTTTATGCTCCGTGAAGATGGAAGGTTCCCGCTTCATGGAGCCTATTATATGGTGTGATAACGCCGAGCACAATTGCTGATGTCATCACGCAGGTTTTGTATAATACCATGCGCAGAAAGGTCAAAAAGTCAGAAACCTGCCCGCGTTATTCAAACCTTAATTTAAATGCCTATTGAGGCAGTTAACAAGCACTCTGCCTGCAATAATACAGGCTGAAGGCAATAAAGCGCCTCAAGGTCAGACTCACGTCAGGTGTGAAAGCCGTTTTTTTAAATGCAGGCTTGTAAGGGCAGGTTTTTAAACTGAAGCTGAGAGCAGAGTCTTAGCCTTGCAGTTCAGAAACCTATGGCTGCAGGGAGTGCTCATTTGACTGGGTGTTGCAGAATTTTTGGATTTTCTATCTTCCGAGGGACGCTCCTTTCATTGAGGGGAGTCTTCTGAAACCTCATTTAACATTCTCTCTGTCAACCAGGTGTCAACTCTCATACACAGATGGGGATTGTGGTCTTTGTAGGAGGCACAACCTCCAGTGAGGAGGAGAGCAGGATTAGGAGAAATAGGAAGAGGTGACGGGCGAGAGGAGTAAGGGATCTGCAGGAGACCCAGGAGGCAGTGGGTCCTCAGGATGGGGGCAGAGTAGTACCCGGTCCCAGTGGTCAAGGGGAGCCTCAAGAGTCTCTTCACAGGCGCCAAACACTTTATGCTGCACCGAGGGTGTACAGGCTACCTGCAAATGACTGAAACTCAGTGCGAAGATGATTGAGGGTCTCAAGGGGAACTGTCACATCCCTTTGTGAGGCGGCGGCTGCAGAGATTTCATCAAACTGCCTTGGGGACCAGCCGATGCCTGTCGCCCTGAATGTTACAGTGGCGCTGTAACTCCAGGCAGCATCCGGTGACCAGACAGGGATAACCCAGCCAGCTACGCACCGTTGCATCAAGGTATTTATGGATGCAATGTTCCGGAGGGCCGGCAATTACATAACTCTTACCCATGACGCCCCAAGCCAGATGGACAGGGCCTGAGGAAAGGCTACAATTGCTGGTTTCTCCAGGGTGCAGAGAGCCATCAATTGCACCCATGTAGCCCTCAAGGCTCCTGTGGGACAGTCCTGTGGGGCCATAAACAGAAAAAGATTCCACTCAAAGTGCAGCTGGTCTGCAGCCACAAACATCAGGTCATGCAGGTGTCTGTCAGACATCCAGGCAACAGCCATATGAACAAGGAGCAGGAGTAGGCCAGTCAGCCCCTTGAGCCTGCTCCTGCCATTTAATAAGGTCATGGCTGATCTGATAGTAACCTGAAATCTGCATCCCACCTACCGCCGACAACCCATCACCCCCTTGCTTACCAAGAATCTATCCACCTCTGCCTTAAAAAAAGACTCTGCTTCCACCACCATTTCAGGAAGAGAGTTCCAAAGACTCACGACCCTCTGAGTGAAAATATTTCACCTCATCACTGTTTTAAATGGGCGACTCCTTACTTTTCAAGTGACCCATGACACATATATTCTCAGGAATTTGCAAAATCTGGCTCTTTTTACTGGCTTGGATGCACTGGAGGGTTGGCTTTTAGGTGATAAGGGCTAACCTCTCAAGCGATGGCTTCTGACACCCGTGAGGGTCCCAAAATCTGAGGGAGTGAAGAGGTTTAATGAGACCAGCACCAGAGCCATCGTGGAGCAGGCAATCAGCCTTCTAAAATTGTGTTTCAGATGCCTGGACCAATCAGGAGGTGCATTGCAATACTGTCCCTCACGAGTCTCCCTGATGGATGTGGATTGCCATGTCCTCCACAACATTGTTATATGAAGAGGAGATACTTTGGAGAATGATAAGAGGCCAGAAGGGGGACCCAGTCGTTTGAGAATGATGGTGAGGATGAGGCAAGGGAAGACGGCAATACCACTGTGAATGTCTCTGGCTGCGAGGGATAGATGGTTGTGACACCAGGGATGCCTTAATACAGCAAAGGTTTGTGTAGACCCTCACAATGCACCAACTTAACAGATGTCAAGAAATCAATCCTTCCATTTCACACTCACAATGAACAGCTCCTGAAGCCCTTACATACCACAATTCTCCACACAAGAATACACATGCACTCCAGCCCTGCCTCAAATATTGAAATCCTAGCTTCACCCACAGACACTAGTTACACATTCCACAGAAATGAAGAAGAACACAAGGATAAGGAAATGTGACTTTGGAGTTTAATCACAAGGATTCACAAACAAAAGATATTACTAATGACAAATCTCACCTGTAGCCCCTATTCATGACTACTGTGAATATGGACAAAAACGTTTACATGTGCTCCGGCATGGTGCTCCCCCCTGTTGGCTGCGCTGGACAGTGGCATCTAACCTGCCAATTCCTTTGTCCTGGATGACTTCAGCTGGCGTCCGCTGCATGCCTTACGCCTTAGGTGCCGGCCACTTCAGGAGGCTCTTGCACAGATGCACATGAGTCTTCAGTCGCTGCAGCAATGGTTGAAGCCTGTGTCAATGGCTGCCGGATGGAGGAGATGCTGCATCCTTCACAAGTGCCATGACAGGAACCCACAGATGGAGATTACAACTGCCTATCCGCTGTCACTAGGACCTGTTGGTCATCCCTGCCAATTAGTGAGGTTCCAGGAGTTGGGTGGATGACCAAGCTCCAGTTCCCCTGTTGTCTTGAGTCTGAGCCCTTGAACTCAGAGCCAGGGCGATGGTCAGGAGGCCAGAGCGCATCGCAACAAATGTATCTGCAATGCGCTAGCTTTGCTGTTCCAGGACAGTCTCCAGTCTGTACATGGTGGAGGCTTGTCATTCAGAAGAATGGGTGATTGCATCGCTCATGGCCTCGATGGGCACCTCCACCTCTGATGGAGGCTGAGCTGAAGAGGCTTCTTCTGTAACAAACATAAATTATTACAGCCGGGCGCGGGGGTGCTAATCGGTTTTTACTAATCCTTGACTCACATACACCTTATCACGGCCAGAAAAGCCTCTGCAGGAACTCTGAACCCATGAACAAAGATGTGAACGCTCTGACCATGATGCTTGCCAAGGACACAGAGCGTGCAACCCCAGCACCAAAAACCATGCATTTTTCCGTCTCGCCTTTAAACCACACTGACCATCTCATCTTAGCACCCAGTGTGATACTTTTGCCATCTCATCAGAACCAGGCCTCCCTCCAGTCTCGCCGCTGCCAATACTCCTGGAACTCTCATTGTCCACAAGAGGCAGCATTTGTTCCTCAAATTGCACAAGGATCTCCAGACATGCCATTCCACCATTTGTGCGGGAGCACTCACAAGCATTCTTGGCTCGCTTCTCCTGAAAAGATTTGACATAGTCTTGACATCAACAATCTCAGCTAGTCACATGTCATGTCTCAACACCATTATCAGGCCAGGTCTGGCATCATTTGTCGGGAGAGAAGCAGTGTTAACGTTTCGAGTTCCTGTGACTCTTCTTCAGGTCTCTGAAGAGTTATCTGCACTTGAAATGTTTAGCTCTGATTATCTCTCCACAGATGATGCCAGAGCTGCTGACTTTTACCAACAGTTTCTGTTTTTATTTCAGATGTCCAGCATCTGCAGTATGGCTCAGGAGATCTGTGCACCTGTGCAAACATGCAAGTGTGGTTGAGCTGATAACCTTGGATGCTTACTGCATTCTCTTTCTATGTCTGTCTGACATTGGAAAGACTTTGCTCATACCGGTGCCATGCTCACTCTTGCCGACCTCACGAGGTCATTGAAATCTTTTATGGCACTGCGACCAGCTCCTCCTGATGGGCCTGCCATCGTAAAATTCAGCCTGTTGAAACAACAACGTATTAGTAAACTATCATGCAAGCATCTTACGTCAAGACGTAGCCAAAAATAAATATCAATAAATCTATATTTGTAGCCATAGGAAAACAGGGACAATTTTAAGGAACGTGAAGTTCCAATGCACTGCCAGAGGCATCAATTCCTTGTAAATGGACAGTAAGACGTGAGTTAAAGTAAGTTCAGTTTAAACATATTTTAAGTCAGCTGTTTTCTGCATTCATGTTAAGCAAAGTATGTTGCTGTGAAGTTTCTGAACAGAAATGAAAGATGACAACATTAGCCATGAGTGCTAAAGTAGTAATTGAGTTAAAAAAAACTCTCCCTCATGAGTGAGTGAAGTATCTTCTCATACAACATTACATTTAAATAACATCTCTTCCAATTATATGGTTAAATAGATGGAAATTTAAAATAAACTCTGCTTTAATAGTGTCCAGATAGCTCAGCCTGTGGAGCGTCAGACTTAGAGACGGTTTTATGTTGTAGGCTTATGCTTTTTAAGGAACTTGATTTGGGAAAGGTAGGGAAGGAAATAAAAGAGGAGGGGTGACTACATTATTTAGGGAGAATACTACAATGCAGGAGATAGGATCTCATGGAAGGGTCAAAACAGAATCTATTTGGTTAAAGATAAGAAACGATAGTGGAACCATTCCATTACCTGGTAGTGGGCCACCAATACTGGGGAAAGACATAGAGGAGCAAATTCATAGCAAAATTAGAGAGAGGTACAAAAACTATGACCTGAATTTTCCTGTCGGTGATTTGGGGGCGGGGCCCGCTCGCTGACAGGAAAATGACACGGGATGATGTCGGGAGGAACCCCAACATCATCCCAGTCCCTTTAAATTTTTAGGAAGATGGGCAGACAGCAAAACCAGCTGACTGTCCGCCGACCTGTCAATGGCCAATTGAGGCCATTGACAGAGTAATTAAGATAATTAAAGACCTGCCCGTCCAACCTTAAGGTTGGTGGGCAGGCCAGGAGACCCAGTGGGCTTCTGATAATACATGAAACCTCATCCACTGGCGGGATGAGGTTTCATGTCTGTTTTAAAAAAGCGTAATAAAGTTTATGTCCTTTTTATTAACATGTCCCATCTCGTGTGACATTACCACATGAGGGGGACATGTTAATGATTTTTTAATTTTTCTATTTTTAAAGTTTTTTGCACTGTCAATAATCTCCCTGAGACAGCACTTAGTCTCAGGGAGCAGTGCGCTTGCGAAAGAGTGCAGTTTGACAGCTGGGGATTCCCTTCCCCCCACCCCCGCACAGGAAGCGCATAGCACTTCCTGTCGGGCAGGCCGCTGGGCGGGCCTTAATTGGCCCACCCACTCAAATTGGCGGCGGACCCCGTTTCGGTTGTGGGGGTCGGCTGTCCACCCGCCACCGAGTCAGTGGGGCCCGCACGCCCACCAAGGGCAAAATTCAGCCCTATATAATAGTGTTACTGAGGTCTTTATTTTCCAAAAAAAGAATGAGATAGTAATGGCTTATAGGGCAGAGAGGGGGCAGTATTTCTGAAATAGGTTCAGGAGAATGTTCTTGATCAGCATGATTCCAGCCCAATGAGGAAGGAAACATTGCTGGATCTGGTTCTGGGGAAGAGGTCAGTCAGGTGGATCAAGTGTCACCAGGGGAATGTTCAGGCTATAGTGATCAAAGTTTAGGCTAGCTGTGGAAAAGGAAAAGGAACAATCTAGAGTCAAATAAAAATTTCAATGGGGTGAGAATGAATTTGTCCCAAATAGATGGGAATCAAAGATTGGCAGACAAAGTTTGTAACGGAACAATGAGTTGCCTTTAAAGAGGAAATGGTTTGGGTACAGTCGAGGTACATTCCCATGAGCTGGGCAGGTAGGGCAACCAAATCTAGCATCCTAGATGATGAAAGGCGTAGAGAGTAGATGAAACTGAAAAAGTGTCCATATGACAGATGTCAGGCTCAGAGCACAAGCGAAAACCAGACTGGATGTAAAAAGTTGAAAGGGGAAGTGGAAAAGGAAATGAGATGGAGAGAATGTGGCAGCTAACATAAAAGCGAATCCAAAAATCTTCTATAGGCATGTAAATAGTAAAAGGATAGTAAGAGGAGGAGTGGGGCAGAGGACATGGCTGAGGTAATAAATAAGTGCTTTGCATCCTCCTGTACCAAGGAAGAAGATGCTGCCAAAGTCATAGCAAAAGGAGAGATAGTTGAGATATAGAATGTGCTAAAAATTGGTGAGGAGATATTAGAAAGGCTGGATGTACTTAAAGTTGATAAGTCACCACAACCAGAGCAGACGCATCAAGGATACTGAGGGGAGTGAGGGTGGCAGTTGCAGAGACAATGGTCATAATCTTCCAATCTTTCTTAAATACAGTTGAAAACCATGTTTAATGAACTTGATTGAATATTTTGATGTGGTAAGAGCGAAAGTCAATGAGGGTAATGCTGTTGAAGTCGTGTATATGGACTCGTAAAAGACATTTGGTAAAATGTCACAAAATAGGCTTGCCAGCAAAGTTTAAACTCATGGAATAAAAGGGAAAGTGATGGCATGAATACAAAGTTGGCTGAATGCCAGGAGATAGAAAGTAGTGGTGAATGGTTTGTGCTGGATGAAGGTATACAGTGAAGTTTCCCTGGAGTCAGTACTAGGATCACTGGTTTCCTTGATCTAGATTAGCAACCTTGAGTTGGGTATGTAAAGCACAATTTCAAAATTTGCAGATGACACAAAACTTGGAAGTATTGTGAACTGTGAGGAGAATAGTGATAGGCTTCATGAAGATATGGCAGGACATGTGACAGATGAAATTTGATGATGAGTAGTGGGAGGTGATTCATATCAGTAGGAAGAATGAGGAGTGACAATATAAGCTAAAGGGAACAATTCTAAAGGGGTGCACGAACAAAGACACTTCAAGGTGTCTGTGCAGTAATCATTGAAGGTGACAGGGTAGGTTGGGAAAGTGGTTAAAAGGGCACAGGGAATTCTGGGCATTATAAATAGAAGCATAGAATACAAAAATAAGGAAGTTACTATGAACCTGACGTCCATAAAATTCAGGGGGACATTTTGCCACCCACCCATGTGTGTTAGTGATACATATTTCAATTTGATGTTGGGCCCCAGTTGCTATGACAAGATGGTGGTGGGCCTTCTAGCTTAATAGCCATTGATTTTACAATTAAATGGTCGGCCACACCACTTCCAAGTGCATTAAGAATCAAATTGAATTTATTAACCCTTTGCATTCTAACAGTAATTTTAGGCTATAAAAAGTTACATCATAAGTATAGCTTACGTGTTGCTGATGGTGGTACATCCTCTATAAGTGTTACAGTTCCAGATGAAATATCACATACAGACATTTAACAAGCTGTATTTGTCATAGATTGTTAGATTATTGTGCAATTTTGTGTCAAACTGACATCTTTTTTCAAGCAAAAAAGCTGGGCGAGTGATGTGAGACAATCTCAAGAATGTAGTCTCACAACATTTCTACTTTGTAACACCTACGGTAAAAGTGCAACCATTGTGAAGTAATCCATAAGAAAAATCATAAATCTGTAAGTAAAATGTAATTTTAGTGTTTGGGTAGGGTATCAATAATACTAAAAATGTAATGACCATCTGGATGGTGATGACTAGATTTCTGTGTATGTTCACAAGCACATATATGCAAAGTTCTGTTTGATTGACTGCAGAACGATGCACAGTTGGTAGTTAAATTAGTATGGCTGTTTTTTAGATTGTTTTAAAGCAGGTACTAACCTCAAACTGGTACCTGCAGTACCACAGAGGCATTATCCAGATCTTTGCTAAGCAGGAACTGCTATCATCAGTCTTGATTAATTACAGGGTGCTGGTCATTCAACCATCAATTTGTTGTGTATTGAGGGTTTAATGTAATTAAAATGCAACCATAGAAATTGAAATCTTGGAATTAAATATCTAAGATGAATCTGGTAAATGTTCACATAACAGCATAAATTTATAATTAGTATAATCTTTTTACAATTTTGCACTAATAGCAAGCCTAATATGGCTTTTTTTATAAACTACACTTCAAAACGTAATTACTTTAATGCGTTGATAATTTTACTATTCATGTTATTAGTTCTAAAAGTATGATGCCTTTCTGGCCTGGACTGCAGTGGTGGGCCTACATATTCCTTTATGGAGACCAATACATTTCCACTCACTGGGCTCAGTTTTCCCGAGGGCTTTAGGATACTGATATTGGCTCCAAACGTGGGTTCCAAGCTCACGTTTGAGGGGATACCCCTCCGGAGGAATCTTTTGGGCCATGGTTGTGGCCTTAACTGCCCTCGGCCTCATCATTGAGGCATGAAGCCACTGGCTCTGATGGATTTACACCCCACCCCCACCCCCAGCCTACCACATGTAGGTCCACTCCATTGAGCTGGCAACCTCCACATATGAAAGGAGCCCCTCTTCGACCAGGGGGAAAATGCCAACAGGGGCCACAAAACGGCTCCTATTTGTGGCCTTAACTATTGCAATTGGCTGTGCACCTACACATCTCCCCTTTATGTTCCCAACCCGCCTGCCTCTAAGCTTGTCACCAGAGGCTAGGGAGAATTCCACCCATCAGTTTATCGGTCATCAGCACATTGCTAGATCCCAACTAAAGAAAGGGAGTGGGAACTGTTGGCCTAGAGAGTCAACACCTTTGGGTTTGCTTCTGCTGCCTGGAAAAGAATAGACAAAAGAGTAGAATTTTCAGAAGAGACTATCAGAGCGCCCAAGAAATGTCAGAAGCATGGCTATATTTGTTGTCTCAACATCATAGAGTCATTTTTATACAATTATTATGGCACAGAGGGAGGTCATTGGCCCATCAAATTCATGCTGGGGTACATAGAGATGTTTTATACTAAAAAGCCTTTTTCTGTTCTCCATACTCCAGCTCCCAAGCATGACAGGCCTAATGTGTAAAATTGGCTTTATTCTACCTGTATAGGTATAATTTGAACAGCTGATCTAATAAAGCTTTTGCCACCTTAGGCCATCTGGTTGAGTTGAAACTCTGCAGAGGTGTGTTAAAGAAGCCCTTAGCACAGCTGCAGCATGATTAACTCTATTCTTTCATTCTGGTGTTCCCACAAATTTGCATATGAAATAAGTACCTGCCCACCATTTTTTAATGATTATTAATGAATGATGAAATAAGGGCATGTAACCCTTTAGTCAACTGATGAGGAATATATGGTGCAGAGCCTGGTTCACATGTGGGTCATGAACCCTGGCACAAGGTACTGGAAGAACTGAACTTGATCAAGATTCAATAAGAGTAGTTTTCACCATTACTGCCCTGGCAGTACAGCTGAGCAAATACACACCCATTGTAAAATCTGCCTGATGTTCATCTTACTTGAGGAGAGAAGTTGAGAGGGTTTTATTTTAATTGGTATATCTTTGCAATGTATTGATATCAAATGAGATACAATTATATTAGGCATTATATTAGGTTGTACATTGTATAGTGAAAGATATTGAACTTTTTTATACATTTTGAACTTTGTAATCTATAATCTCCAATTACTATGCAAGACATTAAACGTATAAAATGGGACAAAATGGGTCTACCATTCCCCAAATAGTAAAATTCCAAAACTGTTTAATCTACTTTGTGAAAAATGTTTAGAAGTAGTCATGCTTAAGATATTGGCCACAAGACTCATAGTTAGAAGGTTGCATATTTAATTCAAAGATTAGGAACTTAATTTCAGGCTGGAAATGATCCAGCTGTGAATGGAAAGGATGGTTCCTGAGGTTCCAAGGCAAGATGATCAAGAGGAATGAATGTTCTGTCATTTTCAAGAAAGTTATGATCATAACACCATGGAAGTGGCACCACCCGCAGCTCCAACAATCACTAGACTTTGATCAATAATAACTTCCATTACATAGGACCTTTAATGTATTAAACCTCCTATAAGTTGCTTCAGAGGAGCATTATCAAACAAAATTTGACACTAAGCCATGCAAGGGCTATTAAGTAATGTAATTTCACATTACAACTGTGGCAACACTTCAAAAGTATTTTGCTGAGGTCATAGAGGGAGCTACATAAATGCAAGTCTTTTTTTACAAAAGTTTGATCAAAGTGGTAGGCCTTAACAAGTGTCATAAAGGAGGAAAACAAGGTGCAGAATGAGGGAGGGCAGATCTACTGTGACAGGAGTGAGCTCTTCGGGAAGGTAGAGGACTTCAACACTGACGTGCAGGGGACAGAGGGTGATGGGTGAGGGTTAAAGTGTAAACGTTGGGAGGTCAAAAGTGATTCCTGGGGAGTGTCAATGGTTATGTGAGGGGAGGGTGTGGGAGACAGGTGAAAGGGGAAAAGGTATTCAACTCAATTCGGAACGTTACTCGCACCATAACTGCTCACAACTACACAAAGGTGGAAACCTTGAGATGCTACATGGGAGTTGGGTCATCAGGGTTGGACGGAGATGCAGGTCAGCTCAACTGGAAAACTGAAGGGAACCCCAGCATGCAGTACTTACAATGCTTGGACTTTGGGATAGATGAGCGTGTGAAGGGCCAAGGCTCAGTGTACGTGGGAGACTTCTTGCACTGCCTTGCAAGGGCCTTGGCAAATGCCTTTGCCTCCCTGCACATGCACGATTCTGGGGGACTTGGGGTGTCCCTCGGAAGATGTTGGAGGGGTGGAGGGCATGGGATGCGCACAAGCCTAAGGACTATCGCAAATAAACTACATCAGACATGATTAAAGTGCAAGTGAGCTATATTTACAAAAGTGTGACAAGTTTAACCATCATAATGCACCTGTGCAACCACATGTTGTGGTAATTATGGTTTTTAGGTGTAATACACCTTTAAGAAGAATACTGTAAAGGAAGATCAGATGATCCTCGTATCCAATAGGAGAGTAGCGTGAGCTGCCTCTGTAGTTAGTAGTTAGCAGTGTAGAGATAGCGTTTGAAGCGAAAGCACACGTTTAGTTGCTGCTGAGCACCTTTTGTAAATAAATGATAAGTTCCCACCTGTCTGCTGATCGACTCTATCAATAGCACCAACTCAGCCACCTCTCACAACAAACTGACAATGAGGATCCACAGGATCCAATGCATGTAAAATCAAAACTTTTTATTTTTTCATTCCCTACCACTTTTCAGCAGGGATGGAGGCAGCCTGTTGCCTTGGATGGCCTTGGAGGCCGTCCTCTGGAGTCCAGAGGCCTGGAGGGCCCTGGCTTACTTTGGCTGCCCTCCTGTGGGGAAGCTGCTCCTTCTGTGGTCACAGAGGACCAGGTTGAAGGTGTTACAGGCAAGGGGGAATTCTGAAGGGCCAGACACCCTCAGAGAGTCCTGAGTGTAGGTTCCAGGGGTGTCCAAATGCCGATCCTCCTCCTTTTGGAAGCCTGAGGACCCCTGCCTGACTCCTTGAGGGGAAGGGGTACCTGGAAGGAGGTCAAGATGCACCATCCACTCTTGCACAGCCACTTCCAGGGTTACAGCTATAGAGTGCAGGTCTGCACACATCTCTAGCAGAATCTGCTGGACCAGGTTCTTCATGGAGTCTGCCACCCTCTACATGGAGATCTCCATGTATGCACAGGTTAGCATCACTTCATCATAAAGCAGGCGTACGGGCTCTTCAACCTCTCATGCTGCTCTGTTGAGGGCATCCACCATCTCTGCCCATGTCTTGCCACCTCTTGCTGCCTCACCAGCATCTTGTGGGCGACCGATTCCAGAGGTACCTCACCTGTGCAGACGTCATAGATGCCTCTTCCCAGCAGTCCTCCAAGTACCAGTGAGCTTGACTGACTCTGTCTCCTGCTGTGGACACGTGTCCGTGCAGTGACCACCAGACTGTGAGACCCTTCCTAACCCAGATCTAATGCCCCCAAGTTGTGTGTCTCTGGGTTGGTGGAGGGTGCACTTTCTTCCTCCGCAAGGTCCTCGCTCCTCTCTGGGCTTGTATGAGTGCTGGACAGAGCTTTGTCAATATCAGGCCCAGCCCTCTTCCTCTTGGCACCTGTAAGTGAGAGAAGAGATAGTGAGTGACTGCATGAGCTGCCTCCACCATGGAGGAGCGTGTGGCCTTTAGGTTTTATGTGAAATGCATGGAACCCTGCTGGATAGAGGCTGCCCGCGGATCTCTCCATCTCAGCAGGATCTGTCCTGCCCTGCCCCTGCCAGCTCAGCTGCCTGCTCCTCAAAGTCAGTCAGTTCTTTTAACTGTGGCCAACCCCCTCCTGTCTTCTCCCTCTCTCTCCTATTGTGCCTTAAGTTATCCTGCACAAAGAGAGGAGATGGGTTTGAGAGCAATTGGGTTTCATGTTTCTTTCTTATGCTTCCAGTCTTACAAATAACCATTGGATTGTGTGCCATGTGATTGGTGCACTGCAGGTTGTCCAGAAGGGTTCTGGGGCTACACCCTCCTGAGCATTTAAACGCGCAGATATAAGGATATGGCTCACAGAGGCATGTCATTAGCAGTGTTTGCTGGCACCTCAATGCCTGATCCCCTTAATCAAACCTCCCCACCACCTTCCCCTCTCCCAGACAACATGTGAGCTCTCTGTGTGGCAGGGTCAGGGGCCCACATTGGCCTCTCCACCTGCAGACAAGATGGACTGCAGTGGGGCTATGAGGCATCACAATATCACATTGTCACTGAGGCCCATGTCCCCTGCACTGTTCAGTGAAGTGAGCGTGAGCAGTTGAGGGTTCACGTACCCTGGCAGAGTGCATGAGGTTTTTCATCTGCTTCCTGCACTGCTGGGCAGTCCTCCGGTTCACACCTTGGGCACTGACTGCCCTGGAGACTTCCTGCAACGCCGGGTTCACCTACCTGCTCAGCCTCCCCCTCCCATCCTCTGGATAGAGGACATCCCTCCTGGCCTGCACTTCGCTGAGCAGGATACATCAGGAAACCCTAGACTGCATAATTAATGAGGCGAGAGTCGCATGATGTGGCATGAAATCCCAGTGGCCTCTGCAGCAGGAAACACTCCCCATTCCCATCTCCGCCCCCGCCCCACCATGGGACTTAGTTCTGGAATGGAAAATTCTTCCAATGCCTTGGATCTCATGCGAGCAAGGCTGGGCAGCTTTCCATCAGCTCTGGTATGTAAGTGGACACCCTCTGTAGATAACTTGAAGGCATAGGACAGCAGCAAAGAGAAGGATATGCCAAAGAGGGTCAATGCCAGAATGTAACACAGTGGGACCCCACTGCAGATCTCAAAGGGTTCCGATATTACCCCGTCAGAGCTGATCTTATCCATCATGTTGTCATGGAAAGAGAAAAGCAACTTGAGCAGCTTCGGCAGGTAGCCAATTTTCCCTTGCAGCTTACATGGACCGACTCTGCTTACATGGTCAAATGCTTTGCTGTGAGATTGATGAATGCAATTATAATGGTCTCCTTTATTTACAGCATTTCTCATGCAGCTGCCGGACTGAGAAGATCATGTCAATTGTAAATCCTCCAGTTCTGAAGCTGCACTGGGATTTGGCATAGGTGTAATCTGCCAAGACCTGCAGCCTTACAAGTGGCAAACATCTTTCCCATGATGCTCAGCAGGAAGATGCCTCAATAGTTATTGCAGTTGTTGTGGTTGCCCTTGTTGATCTTTTTCCAATCTCGCTCCTTCAGGCTTAAACCTTGCTGGGCTGGCCAGTTTTCTTGGGCAGCTGCACAGCCTGGATACTGAGCAGGACCCCACCCTGGGCAATGGTGACTCCTTGTTGAGCTCCTCGTCGTTGCGGAGGGCGAGCTGCATGTGGCAGGGGATGATGCTGATCTTCTTCTTGTCCCGGGCCGCATTGCCGACCAGCTCAAGGATCTCGGCCTTAGGTACTCAAGGACAGCAGCCAGGTAGACAGGAGCTCCGGCCCTGACACGCTCGGCATAGTGACCCTTGCGCAGCGGCTGGTGGATACAGCCGACAGGGAGCTGGAGACCGGCTCTAGAAGAACAAGTTTTGGCCTTGGTGTGTCCTTTGTCAATAGTTTTAACATGACTAGACATCTTTCAGGATTAGCTTTCATTGAAGCGGTTGCCCTTGTTCTTGTACCGGGTCGTAATCATTGAATCAGGCATATCCTGGGCTACTGCCCCTCCCTCCAGTTGTGAGAGAGAAGTTTGTGCAGTAGTGCCGGTTTACTGTGTTTGATGAGTTCGGGTGGTATAATATCAGCAAAGTTCCTCCACTGTGGGTTCGATATCCAGCTCTGCTATGACAGGCAGTCTTTCTATGGTGTCTAGAGATTTCTTAGTGATAGTGTTCATCCTAAAATAGAACTGAGATTAGTGTTCTACCCATTTTTCCAGCTGTTTATTGCTGTAGGCGATGACCTCCCCTACCTTTGTTTTCAATGAAGTCATTTCCTTTGATGATGGACCTGTTGTCTCTTTGATCTCTTCATACATGCCTTTGGCATTCCTTGTGTGAAAAGACATCTGGATATTTTTGCAAAGTTGTAAGCAGTTACCACTGGTGCACCACCAGCGGCCTGTTGGATTTTACTTTGTGTGGGTCTGAGTGCATTCAGAGTCTTCTCACTCGGATTTCTATTGTAATTGATGAGAGTGGATCACTGGGCTTCAATGACAGGTTCCATCACAGTGATGTTAGACTCGAACCAGTCAGCGTTTTTCTGCTTTTGCTTTCCGTATTCTAAGAGTGCGGTGTGTACATGATGTCTCGAAGTATGTGCCGTTTCACTTCTGCACTCTTCTCTAGGAATGCCAGGCAGCACCTGTTCAATTGAATCGGGGAACTGTTGGTTTTTATCTGGGTAGGCAGTATGGCTGACATTGATATGAGAACGGCAATTCTGCTTTGAATGAAAAAGCTTCAAGGGTTGTATCCTCACCCTACTGAACACCATGGAGTGATTTGGTAGCTGTATATAATGAAAATGCTGTTCAGAGAGTTACGTCTCTTGATGATGTCAGATGCAGCTGGTGCCAATACCCTGACACATGGGTAGAATGTGGGATGGGTAAAAGAAGATATTTTTTAAATTGTGGCATACAGGAATAGAGCAGACCTTAAGTCCTTGAAAAGATCGTTGCATATTTTCTCCACTATTTAAAATGCAAGGCTAAATGATTTGGAAGAGGATCAAGTCCCACCGCCAATGTTAAAAGCAGCATATGGCGGGATCCTTGGCTGGCATTTTGCAGCTGGCATCCATTTGAGGTCCATCTCTGAGAGCTGCCAGTTATATCAGAGGATGGGCAGCGCATCATCCTCAGCAGCACCACTGGTCGCAGTGGCCATGGCTGAGGCTGCAAAAGGAAGGAGAGGGAATCTCCATGTGTGGTGCCCTCCAAGATGAGGTAAGTTTCCTTGAGGTGGCCGTGGCCCAGCAGGCTGGCCCCATGGGAGCAAGGAGGAGGGAGGTAGTGTCCTACTGTAGCACCCGTACCTTAGATGAGAGGACGCCCGTTGCTGCCCTTCCATGGGTTATCAAGTGGCCATTATGGATTACACTCCCACCGCCCGCCACTCCCCTTCCTCCCTGAAGAAGCTCGTTGGGACGCCACCCTGGATTTACTTGCCAGTCACCCCATGTAGCGATGGGCCCACCTGACATGGGCAAAATGCCATCGCAGGCTGGAAGTGGCTCTGCATCTGACCCTTAGCTTGTTCAGTTGGCTAGCCAGTGGGTGGCGGTGTGTTGTAAGGGCGGTCGAGTAGTAATAGAGTTGAACTGCAGACACTTCTAGGGTGGAAACATTAAGTTTATTTACAATATACTCAGCAGCAACTGCACGTGTGCTTTCAACTCCAACTCTATCTCTACACTGACTGCTGAGGTAGCCTGTGCTACTCTCTTATTGGTTACTACAGATCATGTGATCTTTCCTAACAAGTATTATTCTTAAAGGTACATTACAACTTAATAAAACTATAATTATTACATTCCTCCCCCTTTAACTTGGCTATACATATTATATTTACAAGTACATATTTTTCAAGATATATAATATTTACAATGGGTGAGGAATTTACAAGTTCAGTCTTTCAGCTGGCTCCATGGTACGTGTGGAATGTCACAGCTCCACAACTTCAGATTCTTTGTCAGGATCCTCCTTATCTGGAGTTGCCTGAACATCAGATGCTTTTATGGGCACTTCCAGTTCTGTATCCTCAACTCTTACAAGAACATTAGACATGTCAGTCCTGGGTTGAGTATCCTCTGCAGGAAACGCAGACATGGCCAAGATCACTGGTGGCACCAAATCTTGGTGATTTGTCTCTCTCTTCCTTAAATGGTGCACATGTTTACAGATGACCCAGCTTTCCACCTTCACTTGGTAAGATAGAGGTCCAGTCACTACACTTATTTCACCCAGAAACTACTTTGGTCCTTCCCTGTAGTTTTTCACATATACCGGCTCTCCCACAGTAAATTTCCTCTCATGACTATGCCAGTCATGTTTAATTTTCTAGCTTCCCTGACTCCTTTCCAACTTTGCCTCTAAATTTGGCATTATTAAGCTCAATATCATCCTGAGATGGCATTTCAACAATAACTCTGTAGGTGTGACACCTGTTGTTGTGTGAGGGGTAGTCCTATAATGAAAAATAAAGTGTGCTAACTTGGTTGCCAAGGAATCACCAGTTGGCTTTTTTATGCCTGTCTTGAATGTTTGAACCGCCCTTTCCGCCAGTCCATTTGAGGAAATGTGGTATGGTGCAGCTTTTACATGCATGATACCATTGAGGCTGATGAACCATTGAAACTCAGCACTTGTAAATGCTGTGCCGTTATCAGAGACAACTACTTCTGGTGGGCCATGAATGGCAAACTCTGATGTAGTTTCTCAATTGTGGCACCCGATGTTGGTGACTTCACCTCATATACGTCCAAACATTTTGAATGGGCATTGACAATGAGCAGAAACATTGTTTCCAGGAAAGGTCCAACATAGTCAATGTGTAACCGCACCCAGGGTCTACCTGGCCACTCCCATGGATATAATGGAGCTGTAACTGGCAACTTTTGCAGTTGTAGACATTGCACACAATGCTTTACCATACTCTTTATTTTGCCATCCATCCCTGGCCACCATAGATAGCTGCATGTTGTGGTCTTCATTTGGGAACTTCCTGGATGGACACTGTGTAGTTCAATTAAAAGTGGCTCCTTTCCTTTTGGAGAAGCAATCACTCATGCACCCCACAATAGAATGCCACCCAGGCTGATTATTTCATGTCTTTTGTTGAAATACTGTTTCAATTCATCAGATACGGCCTCCTGTGATCAACCATGTAGCACTTGTTCTTGTGCTTGAAAAAGGACTGGGTCCTGACTTATCCAGTCTCTGTTCTGTCGAATACATACTGGTGAGGTATCTAAGAAATTTAGTAGTAAAACAAGTTTGTGTGGAACTGGGACGTTTTCATCATTTTCTTGTAAAGGTGAACAACTAAGGGCTTTGGCGTTTGCGATTTGATTGCCAGACCTATGTATGAAAGTGTATTCATATGCAATGAGAATTAAGGACCTATTAGTACTTCTGTGTTTTCTTTCTGCATGCCTTCTTCTTCCAGACGCAGACTTTAATCTCAGCCTTCTTTTTGACTTCACTATTGACCGGACTTCTCTCTGATGCAAGCTCAACTTGTCTGAGCTCAGTCGATGAGTCTCCGAAAACTTCATTATCTATCTGCTTTTTGGGAAATTCTGCAATTTTAGCTTCCAAAGCCTCTTTGGCTTCATGTAGCTGATTCTTCATTCATCCGTCTCTTTTTTGTATTTATTTGGTGCGTCCTAGAAAATAGAGCATTGTTGTGTCTTCTCTGCCAACTCATTCTTCAGTTGGTTCAGAGAAGGGCTGAATTCTTTCTGTTTCTTTTCGTGCTTTTCCAGAGGTACAAACTTTGACTTAAGGGCATCTTGTAATGTGTGAAGGCCTTTCAACAGGTTTTCTTTTTCCCTGTGAAAGTTGCTCACCTCGTCTCAAACTCTGTCATCAAGCAGGATCGCTTCAAGTTTTTTCTACTATTCTTCCAGGTTTTGGGTTAAGGCAGCCTGCATTTCTTCAGGTTGTTGAGCCCTTGCACACTCCTTTTTCAAGACAGGAATACTTCCAGTTTCCATTTGGAATCTCAGTGCCCAATAAAGGTTGATTTCCCTTAGCCAATTTTGCCTTGGAAGGCTTGATCCTCTGCCTCTCAATACCAACACTCATGGCTTTACCGATTGGCTTCCATAATGCACAGTTACTCTGCTTATGCCTTTTACTTGAATGCCTTCACTTGTGTATGTTTTTAGTTTGGCTGCTGTTCATTCCAAGCTTAGTTGATGTTCACCATAATTCAAATACCTATGTTCCCCAATTAGTGTAGTGGAAGCTCCCATGTCCACTTCCATTTTAACAGGTTTGCTATTTACCTTCACTGTGACTAATAGCGGTTCTGTCTTTCCAACTTTCAGATTAAACACTGAGTAAATGTCAGAACTTCTTGTTTCAGGCTCTTCTACATTTAGACTTCATTAGGCTTCTTCTTTTGTTTAAAAGCTTGCTTGAATCTTTTCTTGCACTGCCTCATCATATGTCCATTGCTGTGACAATAGTAGCATTTGATTTTTTTAAACTGCCAATTGCTAAAAGACTGACTGTTTCCACCTCTATTAAAATTATTCTTCAATTTCGCTGCTAAGTTATTTTTCTTTATTCTTTGGTTAGTGGGGGCTGTTTCCCGCTTCACAGCACAGTTTCGTTTTTTTCCTCCCTTTCACTTGAGGTTTCCCACCCGATGTTGAGGACGGCACCATCTTGAACACCCTGTATTGCTTTTGAACCTCTTACTGCACTTTCCATGGCCAGCGCTATCTCTAGCGCCTTCTTGAAGTCCAGATTCTCTTCGGACAATAATCTTTACTGAATAATGTCCTCTTTCACACCACACACTAAATAATCTCTGAGCATGTCGTTCAGAGTCGTACCAAACTCACAATGTTCCGTTAACTGCTTCAAATTTCACACGTAGCATGCAATTGTCTCACCTGAGGCTCTATTTCGTGAATTAAACCTGAACACCTGCATTGTGACTGAAGGCTTATGTTGAAAGTGACCCTTCACGAGGTCCACCAATTCATCGAAATTCTTCAAATCTGGGGCACTGAACGCCATCAAACTTCAAGTCCCATACATTTTGCTCCCACAAGTACTCAAGAGGATTACTTGCCTCTTCTCTTCCCATGTAATTTTGTTCACTTGAAAAAAGAAAGTGAAGCATTCTATGTATTTAGACCAATCGTCTGTGGCTGGTTCAAAAGGATCAATTCTCCCAGATCTTGGCATTTTGAAAGAGGATAACTTCAATTCTAATAGAACTTGCTACTCACTATCACTGGGCAAGGTACAGAGCCGATTGCTTTTTAACTTGACTTCTTCTGTTCAATCCTGTTTTACCCTCATCACCAGTTTGTTGTAAGGGTGGCCAAGTTGTATTATTGTAAGAGAGTTGAACTGCAGGCATACCTTAGGTGGAATCATTAAGTTTATTTACAATATATTCAGCAGCAACTACATGTGTGCTTTCAACTTCAACTCTATCTCTACACTGTCTGCTGAGGTAGCCTGCGCTACTCTCCTATTGGTTACTCCAGATCATGTGATCTTTCCTAACAAGTATCATTCTTAAAGGTACATTACACGCTAAATAAAACCATAATTACTACACCGTGTCACTGAGGTTCCCGTAACTGGCAATACACCATGCCATCTGGAAGACGTCAGCCCCTCCTCCTGGTGTCTTCCCCCATTAGATTACCAGACCTCCTGCCTCCCAGCCCATCTCCAAAGAGCTGGGAAAATTCACCCCCCAATTTTAGTCACTTTGACATTTTAATTGCATAAAAAGTTTATGCATTAGATAGATTATGGAACTATTCCACACAATTCTTTGCCTCTGTGGAATCATTTTAAGATGGTGTAAAGCATACATGTATTAATGCTTGGTTAAATAACTAGAAGTTAGAATATAAATATTGAAACCTGCATCAGTATTGCTGTTTTTTAAACTCTGAAAGATTTATTTTGGATTGACAGCATGAATATTAATTAAATGCATTATCCATTCATGAATAATGATTGATGCTGAGACTTCCCTAAGGAATACATTTGGTGAGTTTTAACTGCTATTGGGGAATAAATAGCATGGAGTTGAGAAAGTGTGGAAAGACACACCTTTTAGAGATAATCAAGCACGTGCATTTAGTCTGGATATGGAAAGTTTTAAAATTAGCCCATTGAAACCTGAAGTGTCAGTATTAACATTGGACCATAATGATGTAAACTGTTTGTAATTATTTTAAGACATGTATAAAACACAAGGACTTATCACGGTTTATAGGAACACCAGTCAGCCATTCAGTGTCTTTGGCATGCTTTGTCAATCAACTAAATGGTGGCTGATTGCACCTCAACTCCATTTACCCTCCATTTGAACTTGCAGGACATTTGACACACACATACTCACAGGGGGTATTTTTGAAGTCAATGAAAATGAAAGCCACAAGTGTTTAGAGGTAGATAACTTGATATATTCCTTTAAACCATCACTCAAAGTCAAAATATGTCTCATTTATTATTGTATGTTAAAAAATTCACAGAATTCCATCTATTAACAGGCAAGCACGTTGGTCATACTGTCTTGGGCCATTTCAATACAGTTGTATCAAACATTACAAGGTGGCTAACTACGCATGAGTAGTTGGGTATTTATGGGTATTCATGGCTCCAGTGCAGACCTGCTCCCTTCTCTTGCTGTGCATTTGTTCCCCATCCCCTCCTCTTACCTATTGCCTTCCTCCTCTTTCCTATTCCCCCCATCTTATTCTCCCTCTTCCATGCCCTTAGCTGCTCTCTCTTCCCTCCTTGTTTCCACCTGTCACCCTCCCTTCTTTCTTTTTTCCCTTCGGTACCTCTCCTACACCCAACAGTATCTAATCGTTCTTCTGCCCTATAGCTGCTTGGATTAAATATTGCAGTTGGAGGTGGGGGGTCATTGTCCATGCTAAAAAACATGCAAGTGTGCAGTGCCTCGCTCATCCTTCCCTGTGGTTGCACCTATGTAGAGAAGTAGTTCAGGAAAAAAATTATTAGTGCATTAGTGAGAGCACTACATTGTCAAAGGTGCCGTTGATACATTAAACAAAGTCCTCATCTGCCTTTTCAGCTGGATGAGGAAGATCATGACTCGGATTTTCCTCTCAGGCTCACAAAATATGAATCGAGCCCTGTTGCTGCTTCTGAAATGCACACCTGACTCATGACTGAATTTGTTCAGGGTTTTTGCTTTCTCAAGCAAAGCTGGATTCCACGTGCAGCTTGCGACCTGCAATGCAGTGCGGGAGCCCACCTCAGCTCTCGGGGACATCGGTCCTGTTCCTAACATTGTTCTTATGCCCTCCAATCGTCACCTATTTCCCCCATTCACCCCCATCCATCCCCATGCCTCCTCCATGTCCCCATTTCCCTATGCTATTCCGTGGGCTCTCCAAACACCCTCATATCCCCCCATGCCCCACCATTCTCCCCATGTGTCCCCCATTGCCACTCGCCCAGTGTGTACAGTTCTCAGAAGCCATGGGTGTAGGTGAAAAAATGTCTGCAACAAGCGAAACAAAATCATTCAAAATCTGTCATTGATATTGCAAAACTAACTGTTGCCCAATAGAAAAAATTTGAATCCCTTAAGTCATGCAAACAAACAGCCATGTATTGAAGAACTATATCATAGACAGAATAAGTTATTGCACCTCTTAAACTGTCAATCACTCCCTCAGTAGCTGCACCAACAAAACTGAGTACGTCAGCTGCTTTTGGAACTTCATAAAGCATTCACATTGACCACAGCTTCAAAACATTAGCTTTCAGCTCCAGACCTCCCCCCACCCATATGACCATAAGACATAGGAGCAGAGGTTAGGCTATTTGGCCAATCGAGTCTGCTCTGCCATTCAATCATGGCTGATAATCTTCTCAACCCCATTCCCCTGCCTTCTCCCTGTAACCTTTGATCTCCTTACCAATCAAGAACCTATCTATCTCAGTCTTAAATACACTCAATGACCTGGTCTCCACAGCCTTCTGTGGCAATGAATTCCATAGGTGCACCACTCTCTGGCTAAAGAAATTTCTCCTCATCTCTGTTCTAAAAGGTCTTCCCTTTACTCTGAGGCTGTGCCCTCGGGTCCTAGTCTCTCCTAGTAATGGAAACATCTTCCCCAAGTCCACTCTATCCAGACCTTTCAGTATTCTGTAAGTTTCAATCAGATCCACCCCTCATCCTTCTAAACTCCATCGAGTATATACCCAGAGTCCTCAAACGTTCCTCATATGTTAAGCCTTTCATTCCTAGGATCGTTCTCGTGAACCTCCTCTGGACCCTCTCCAGGGCCAGCACATCCTTCCTGAGATACGGGGCCCAAAATTGCTCACAATATTCTAAATGTGGTCTGACCAGAGCCTTATAAAGCTTCAGCAGCACATCCCTGCTTTTATATTCTAATTCTCTCAAAATAAATGCCAACATAGCATTTGCCTTCCTAACTACCGACTCAACCTACAAGTTAACCTTAAGAGAATCCTGGACTAGGACTCCCAAGTCCCTTTGCACTCCAGATTTCTGAATTCTCTCCCCATTTAGAAAATAGTCTATGCCTCTATTCTCCCTACCAAAGTGCATGACCTCACACTTCCCCACGTTGTATTCCATCTGCCACTTCTTTGCCCATTCTCCTAACCTGTCCAAATTCTTCTGCAGCCTCCCCGCCTCCTCAATATTACCTGTCCCTCCACCTACCTTTGTGTCATCTGCAGACTTAGCCAGGATGCCCTCAGTTCCTTCATCTAGATCATTAATGTATAAAATGAAAAGTTATGGTCCCAACACTGACCCCTGCGGAACTCCACTAGTCGCTGGCCGTCATCCTGAGAAGGACCCCCTTATCCCCATTCTCTGCCTCCTGCCAGACAGCCAATCTTCTATCCATGCTAGTACCTTGCTTCTAATACCGTGGGCTCTTATCTTACTGAGCGGCACCTTGTCAAAGGCCTTCTGGAAGTCCAAGTAGATAACATCCATTGGCTCTCCTTTGTCTAACCTACTTGCTACTTCCTCAAAGAATTCTAACAGATTTGTCAGGCATGACCTCCCCTTGATGAAACCATGCTGACTTTGCCCTATTTTATCATGCACTTCCAAGTATTCTGAAATCTCATCCTTAATAATGGATTCTAAAATCTTACCAACGACCAAGGTCAGGCTAATCGGCCTGTAATTTCCCGTCTTTTGCCTCACTCCCTTCTTAAACAGGGGGGTTACATTAGCGATTTTCCAGTCCTCTGGGACCCTCCCTGACTCCAGTGATTCCTGAAAGATCACCACTAACACCTCCACTATCCCCCCAAACCTGAAAGAACAGATGGTGTGTTTTCCATTTCAAAGCCAATTGCCTATTAATTAATGGAATGGAGCTGGTGGTTAGATCTTTTTTAATGTTCAACAGCAGTGTATTTTTGTTTCAAATTACATGCTATCTGGACATTTAAACTTCAGTCCAAAACATGACAGGAGAATTTGCCAGCACATTTTTCTACAGTATTGAATGCATTGTGGCACTTTCTTCATTGGGAAAAGTGCTGTAGTGCATGCCTGTACACGCACAGTGCTGGCCGATGTAACAGTCAGCTTACCTTTGCAGGACAGAGGCCTATGATCAATCATTGCATTAAAACACATCTAAATGACAATACAGCATCAAATAGTGGCAGTTGAAGCTGTCAAAATATTTAACGCTTACCTGTCAGAATGTCCCTGGATACTCAGCAGGCAGAGGTCATGAGCTCTCCAAGGAGGTGCATTTTTGTTGGGCTTCTAAAACCTGCACCAGCACACAAAAATAGCATGAGGAAGGAAATTCAAATCTCCAGTGGTCCTCTCAATGGTGCTCCTGACCTCAGAAGAGGTGTATGTGCTTTTTCAAACCAAGGCCTTCTCAACCCGTAAAATGCCCAGACAAAAATAGATCAGGGTTTGGAAGGCGGCAGAAATATGCTTTCTTAGTCAGCACGAATCACAATTTCAGGTTTCTTGGCCCAATTCCTACCTCCACGGGGTGATGAAAATCTGACGCAACATGTCAATGGCCTGAAACCTCCGTTCTCTGGATGGTCAGACAGTGTATGTACCCAGAGGATGTCTTATGGGACCCCTTGGAATTCCAATGGAAGGACTCCACAGGAATTGCTTGGAAATTTTCAACTCCTGATGGGCAATTTCCCAGCTCCCCAAGACCCTCTGCAAAGGCCTCTAATGCTGAGTTAGACTCAGAGATTTCAGACAGTTCTGGATAATTTCCCAGGAAATATTAGACAGAAAAACCCTGTCTAACTATTGGGTAGCTATACAGCTGACCACCTGGCTCGCCACTGATACCCCTACCCCAGATTCCCCCTGAACCTCTGACCCCACTGACCATTTCACTACCCCCAACCCTCTGACCCCACCCTAAACACTGACATCCCAGAGCCTCCAACTCCCCCCGGCCCTTCAGCTCCTTCCCCCGACCCTCCAACTCCCTCCAAACCCACCTGGTCCAACCTCACCACCTTACCCACCCTGCCCCCTACCCAGTTGGCATTCTACCTACCCTACCACCCTTCCGCCCATCACGCTGCAACCTATCACCCTGCCACCGACCATTCTGCCACCCTACCCACCCTTCCACCCTGCCCACCCTACCCACATACCTTACTAATACTCATTCACTAACACACTGCAAAGCCATTTAAATGCCCCACAGCTTTTCAGTATGTCAGTAAATGAAGATTTACCAAAATACGACAGGTAATGGCGTAAAGTGTGGGTGTGGTTTGGCTTTTCCCAATGAGCCTCCAATACAGGAAATGACTCCAACAACAGGTATGCGCCACAATTCTGAAGAAGCCCAGTTCAGAAGTCTGGGCGAGAAATGTGGAGTTCCAACTTCATGCAAAAAAATAGAAGTGGATTGACGATCTGGCAGTAATTGCCACTCCTTGGAAGATTCAGCTCACTACTTCTAGTGACTATTCACTACTCCACTACTCACTAAGACTAAAAGAGCTCTCCCAGCATCCTGTCCAACAGCTGATCTATAAACAACAGCATTGAAACAGATGATCTGGTCTTTATCTCACCATGGCTTGTGATCTTGCTGTGCACAAATTGACTGCTGTTTCCCAGATTACAACAGTGACTATACTTCAATGTAAATGCAAAGAAAGGGTTTTAGGGCATCTTTATACAGCACCTTTGAAAAAGGCACCATATGAGTATAAATTGTTACAGCGCAATATGCAGAATGCTTACCTACTGTTCATTTTAACTAAAATGAAAGCATTTATTTTTGAGTGGCTTTGTTGTTTATGAGCTCTAATCAAGTACTGAATAGACTGTACATTGCTAATGTCTCTTTTAAAATGCATTATTTTAGCAAGTGTATGAATCAATATTGTTTAAATTGGAATAGATCCTTCAAAATTATGTTATATGCCATCAATTCTTTTCAAGTTCCTACTGAAATATATTTTCCTTTGAAATATCGGCAAATGAAGTCAATCACAACCTGAGGTAGCATTGAGTGTCCTCTAAGGGCGACACAGCATTTCCTGGTAAGGCATCAATTGCAAATCACATCATCATGATAACAAAGTAATAATTGGAAGCAGCAGCTTCTGCAGAGAACTAAAATAAAAGCTCTTTGAACATTGAATGGCTGTGACAAACAGTTATAAGTTACAGCACCTTTGAAAAAGGCACCATATGAGTATAAATTGTTTCAGCGCAATATGCAGAATGCTTACCTACTGTTCATTTTAACTAAAATGAAAACACTTATTTTTGAGGGGCTTTGTTGTTTATGAGCTCTAATCAAGTACTAAATAGACTGTACTTGTTAATGTCTCTTTTAAAATGCATTATTTTAGCAAGTGTACGAATCAATAAGTAACTTATTATTGAGTAACATGACTGCAAGTTTGACAATGTTACCATTTTTAATTGCTCTTCTGCTTTTGCTGTTATGAAGATCTTTTGCCTTTTCATTCCTCCTTGTTGATCCAGCAATTGGTCCTGAAGAAGAAATTGTTCTTGAGTGGGATTTCAGCTCCAAACTCTAATGGTAGGGAAATGTAGTCCCTGACAGAATCAATCTGCTTGTAAAACCTCATTTTTCCTTGTAAAATGTCAGTGTCTTTTATTAGGGTTTTACTGTACTGTTTATGTTTAAAGGGGCATCGGTAAAGCAAAAAAAAAGTCATTGAACTGCTTTGGAACTTTCTGTAGTTCATGCAATGACCACCCAAAATGGAGCAAATGAGATGAAATTAGAATTTAGTACTAGGCTCAGCAAACTTTGACCCATGTGGCAATATCGCTTCAATAAACAGAACTTAGTTAGGTTTATGCTTCTTAACTAATAGCACATCTATCTTTTTGCACTCTATAAATCTTAAGAACATTTCTATTACCGTGCAATTTGTCGAGCCAATGCTATTTATTACCCGTTTTATTCTGCTGCTTTAAGAAGTAATCTGACAGTCATTTTATTGCTTGTTCAATAAATTGTTAATTATAACATACTGATTGCTACTGACGTGATTTAAAAGCTGCATTAGTATTGTAGCATTATGTTTAAACCATTTCCAGCTACAAATTCCACTGGTAAAACGAAGCAGCTAACCCAGAACACATTCGCCATGCAGGAGCTGCTTACAGAAAAGAGACAAAGGAGTTTATTATTATTTAAGCATCATTGTTTCATGCAAGGAAATAAAAATGTCACTGTATAATTTATTGAAGCGCTTCACAGATCGTGTTTGTGACAAAAAAAAGTGGCCCTGCTGGCCTTAGCAGCAAGTCCATACTTCGGAATGTGCTGAAGAAGTCATTTATTTCAGTGAACAGTTGAACTCATTTAACCCCTTCATGACTGTAAACATAGACTTAAAGGCCGTCAGGAAGGCTTGAACCTATATTTTAGATTTCACTCCTATTTTTTAAGTTCTTTTGTTTTCACTCCCTTTCACTCATGGAGTAGGAGGAGGGAGGTGAGATATATAAGATGGTAATAATACAAAATTAAAGACTTCCAATCAGATAAACATGAGGAATGAGAGTCAAAGTCTGAGTTTATATTACAATCTTTACTACATTTTGTTACATGGTAATTGCAAATTCTCAAATATTTGATGATATTCCGATCTCCACATGCTAAAGGCTTTGTGACATAACAAAATGCATGATATCAATTGATTGGAAAGAAGTGAAGTCTTTTTTCCATGGTGAGTTCAGAATCCTTATATAAATTTTAGATATGAAAACATCAGACTTTAAAGAATTTAAAAATAAAATTCCTTATCCCCAACTTCATTCATTCAATTTAAATCCAGACCTTCAAGCTCTTTGTCTAACAATTTAGTCCATCGAAGGTGTTTGGAAGCCTGACGTATTGGTTGAACCATTTGGATTGGAACATGATGACAAAATCTAACTTCTGCTGACTGAGTGAAAGTGTTTAAATCAGATTAAGAACATAATGTAAAATTTCGTGGTGGTAAATCACGATCTGACCTGACTTTTAATTATGCACACTTTAAAATTAAACTCAGCAAAAACATTGCTATTAATCTAAAATATGCTAGTTACTTAATAGCCATGGTTTAGAACATAACTTTGTTTTATATGCACTTGTCTACAAATAAAATCACATTGCCTTATATGCTTATACCTAACCTCATATATTGTTCTCTATTTGCAATTTATAATATGATAAATTTATTATAAAGCTCCAACAACAGGCAAGGTGTAACACCAGCTTTATGCCCTGCCAATGTTGAAAGTTCCATCCAATAATTCCTATAACTTGTCATGACTTACTTTACAGTACATACGTATGTGTGTGTGCTTCAGCTCCCAAATATTTTCATGCAACATCATTTCACTGTACATATTCATCTCCAGCAAGAGAGAGTCTAATCACCTCCCTTTGACATTCCATTATATGACAACTGTGAGGGATTAAGACCTCACCCTGTATACGTTTCTTATAAAATGTGCAGAGAAATGCTCATTGCTATCTCTAAAAATCTAAAACTGGACAAAGAGCTAACATGGCTGAACATTCATCTGCCTGTGAGCCTTGAACAAAAGGAGTTACCTGGTAGTATCAGAGAAACTCACACCTCATTATCCCTGAATAACTGCCAATGATACATTATGGGCTGTACAGACCAAATTCAAAGACAGCTATACAAAGGCCATCTGCATTTCATAACCCAGGCTAGTCAACAGGAGCCTCCTTGTTTGCTAGGACAAAGGGCCCAGCAACCTTCCTTTCAATTTTTACTGGTTGAGTTATTTAACAATCTTGAGGACCCAGATAAGGGATACACAACCCTTGTCAAAGCCAGAGTGGGGAGGTGGCAGACATGTGACCGTGGACCTCTGGTTTGAAGAACCAGTAACATTACCTTGTGGAACTGCAAAGTCAGTCTGCTGTTTACCATTATATAAGCAGCCTCACGGAAATGGAACTCTGCCCAGGTTGAATTCCTGGCCCCATTTACATTGCATCTGTTGGAACTTCTGTCTCCTCGCCTACAATACTATTTCATCTCTGCATGCCTATCTCATCGTGGGAAGTCAACATCAATGGAAAGGTGAATTATATTGTATTGGTTTTCAGCCCGCCGACCTCCATGACAGTGTAAACTCAATGGGCCGAAGGGCCTCTTCTGCACTGTCTGATTCTGTGATTCTGTGACAGAATACCTCATTGGACTTCATTTCTGGACCCTGGACCCACATGAAACAATATTTCTTTTCTCTGTGGTCTCTGCACCGTAAATCTTTCTTTTCTCTATCCCACTTTTATTGTACGGGTGTAAAGGAGGCAATGTTGCAACCATCCTCTTACATTTTGAGTGTGCGTAAATAAATTAGCCCATTGAGTTCATCATATCTCAAGTGCGATGGGATTACTAATAGGAATTGAATCTTACCAAAACCGAGGGGTTGGGACATACGCCAATGCTTACAAAAGGGGAAGCAAAATAAAACACCTTTCTGTTTATGGACAGTTGATGAGAGGATAAATTAGTGCTGTTTAAATTAACCCCTCTCCTTTCTGTAACAACTGAAAGTCCATAATCAAAATCTTACGGGGAAGTGCCGCTGACCAGAAACTCATAACTCTCAGCAACATAACTGCTGTGTCTACTACAGTAGGTTAGTGGCTGTGTATTCTGTGGGGATATCTGGCCCTCTGGTTCTACAAAGCCTTTCCATCACTTACAAGGCTCAAGTTAGGAGTGTAAAGGAGTGATCCCCATTTTCCAAGATGGGTGGAGATCCAACAACAATCAAGAAGCTGGACACCATCCAGAAAAAAGTAGTCACTTGATCGACAGCCCATCCAGCACCTTGAATATCTACTTTCTGCACCATTGTGGATCAATGTGGATGCATGAGGCACTGCAGCAACTCGCACCATGCCTCTTTTAACAGCACCAACTAAACCCATGCCATCTGCTGCCTAGAAGGCCAAGGGCAGCAGATGCATTGGAACATCGTGGCCTCCAAGTTCTCCTCTAGATCCTGATTTGGAAATACATCAGCATTCCCTCATTACTGCTGGGACAAAATCCTGGAACTCGCTACCTAACAGTTCTACTGGAACAGTTCAAGAAGAACTCTGACCACCACCTTCTTATGGGCAGCTAGAGATGGGCAATAAATACTGGCCTTGCTTCTGGTACCCATATTCTGAAAATAATTATATAAAATGTGATTGCATGGTTTTGCTAGTGTTAGATTTTCTGAATGATGTACACAAGACAAATTCAAATGAATAATTTGGCAGGCTTAATTTAATACTCAGTGTACATAATATAACACTGATCACTAACAATTTTGGGTTAGGATTTATGTAATTATAGGTTATACACCCTGTTACGAGGATGCATTTCTTTGTAAACAAAAGAGATACAATTTTTAATTCGCCTTTTTCTGGCTGGGTTAATAAAAAACAATAAACTGTAACCCTATTAAGCTAATGGAGAACTGCCAGCAGCCAGAAAATACAACATGCATTCCAACTAAGTAAGTTTTATGAAAAGTGGGCATCCAAACCCCGCAAAGGATTGTGAATGGCCCAGGGCAGAATTGTCCCAGATTGGCACTAAGTGGAGTAGCAGGTGAATAAAACGACATTTAAACCATCGGCCGCACTGGCGGCTTCTCACACCGCATCATCCCAAACCCACCACATTAATTATGCATTCCCGGGAAACATGCCATTTCAATGGCAGGCAGGCAGGCTCTCATTCGCCCATTATGCCATCACCTCATTGCCTCATTATGCCGGGTGCCACATTTAACTTGCAGCTGCGTGCACACCTCCAGCCCAGGACTGCTGCAAAGAAGACATGCCTCCGAAAGGCAAAAATACTGCAGCCACCAGCCCTCCACCAACCTCCCCCCTACCCCCCAACAACCCCGCTAGGTTTAATGATGCATCCCTCAAGTGCCTTTTGGATGCAGTGGAGGCCCGCCGTGATGTCCTCTGCCCCACTCTGGCCACAGGATGGGAAGCAGCATCACCAATCCAGCATGGGAGGCTGTGGCAGCTGTGGTCAGCGCCAATGCCCTGCAAGAGAGGACAGCCACCCAGTACTGCAACAGGATGAATGGTCGCATCCATTCTGCCAGGGTAGCTCACTTTCCTCATCACTCTCAACTCACACACTCACAAACCCATTGCACATCCACAGGGATATTATACCTCAAGAGAGAACACCACTAACTCTCACACACACCCTCGAATCTCCGTCAGGCTCACATTAGGTTCTTCACTGGCTTTGAGAGGTGACCGATGAGGACAATGGACCATGCCTGGGGTGACCGTGATGTCAGTGGCGAACACCCTCATGAGGATCCTGTATCACATCATCCCTCTTTCAACACAAACTTGAGTGCTTTCTCTCTCCAGCTTTTGACTCTGTTGACATGCTCTACTTATCTCTAGTTGGTTCACAAGGAGCTCTGCCAAGAGACCGATTCCCTCAGCAGCCAATCTCTCAGCTGCATCCACATCCTCACCACCAGCCAAGAGGCCCCCTCCTCCATTGAAGACCTGAAAATAAACAGCCTAGAAGACCCATCACAGAATATACCCATACCCTCCACCAACGCAGAGATACACACCTCAATGGGACCTAGGGCTAACTAGGGTTAACAATCTGGTGGTCGCCACATGGACATGAGCATGCAGTAGGAGAAGGAAGCGTGTTCAACCAAGCTCCACAGCACTTGGAGGACTGCTGGGGAAGAGGTATCTGTGAGGTCTGAGTCAGATGACGAAAGTGTGGATTTGGCCTTCCAACTCATCCTGGAGAGTCAGCAGAAGGCGGGGAAACATCACGCAGAGCTGTTGGAAGCCCTCAACAGAGTGGCACATGAGTCAGAGGAGTGTGTCCGACTGCTCTCTGATGAAGTGGTGCCCACATGTACTTGTATGGAGATCTCCACGGGGAGGATGGTGCACATCATGGAAACCCTGGTCCAGCAGAATGCAGTGATGTGTGCATACCTGCACTTCATCGCAGAAGCCATGGGTGAGTTCCTGATGTGGTGATGCGAGAGGAAAATGGAGCGATTGATGTCCCCCCAGGTGCTCCTTCCCCTCAAGGAGTCAAGCCCCAGGCACCCGAAGGGAGGAGGAGCGGCAGCTGGACACCCCTGGGTCATCCACTCAGGAATGTCAGAGGCTGTCCTCTCCCACCACCAAATCCCCTTTGCCTGTGACCCGGTCAACCTCATACTCTTTCACCGCAGAGGTAGCAGCCGGCCCACAGGTGTTTAGCCAGAGGAAACCAGGGCCTCCAAGTCTTCGGCTCTCCAGAGGCAATAGGGCCAACCTTTGCACAGACTACCTCCACCCCTGCTGCAGATGCAACTAGAAGTCTAAGGCATTCAAAAGTTCGGAAATTCTGGTCACAGTTGGTCACATGGGCGAACACATTTTGTCACTTTACAATCTGGAAATATCTGCAATTTCACTGAATAATGTGTAATAGTCTCTTTCAACTTTATTGCCAGACTTTGTGAGCCTTCCCACCGCATGCCCTTCCCACTAGCAGTTCAGCTGCACTCAGCTGGCCCATGAGTGATTCTGGAGGGAGAAGTGTATGTGTGTGTGTGTGGCAGGGCCTTTCAGAGCCTCGTGCAAGCACTCTCCCACACACGCAGATCCTTCCCATATCACACTCATCTCAGTGTCCTGAGCATTTTGAAATCTGCTTGCTGGTATTCAATTTCAGTTGACCATCTGAGCTGACCTGCATCTCTGCTCACCCATTGAGCACACCCCCATGCAGCACCTGATCTCACCCACCACAACTCTTGTTTCACTTTCGATTTAGCCAGCATGGTGGTAATACAGTTTACCTTTCACTTCCCCATCTTTTCTCCTTCCCCCCACCAGATTTCCCCCCAACCGTAGTCCTTCCTCCCCTCACTGGATCCCCTGCCTTATTCCCCCCACTTCCTGACTCCCTCAGACACCCTTACTTTTTCACCCACCCTTAGTCTTTTCCCCTTCCTGACTCCTTTCTCTGGCCTTACTTCTTCCTACACCCTTGTTCCCTCCCCTCTCCACACCCCTTCCTCCTCCTCGGACTCCCTCCTACCCCTGGACTCCCTCTCCTCTCCATCCTCCTTCCTCCCCCAGACTCCTTCCCCCCTCTGAACACCTTCTCTTACATCTTCCACACCCCCTTACCTCCCCTGTTATCCCCTCCTCCCCTGTAGTTCCTCTACCCAACCTCCTTGCCTGACCCTTCATTTTCCCCCTCCAAACCTCACCACCCTCCAACCACCCCCGACAACTCTTCCTCTCCCAGTCGATCCTGGGCCTTCCTCTCCGAAACCCCCAGTGTAACTTCCTCTTACAGCCTCCGCTGGACTTTCCTCTCCACCCCCTCGACCATCATCCATTGAGCCGACCCTCAATGGTGACTTTCTAACTTCCGTGAGCTGCTTCGCTGCAGAGCCACGTCCATGAGAATCCACCCAGCGATGCCATGGACCTTCCTCCAGGGCCCCATTACTGTCAGGCTCAGATGCCCGCAATGTGAGCAAGGCCCTGACGATCAGTCCCGACTTCTGCATGTCACACTTGTCAGGACATGTTCTGCACTGGCGTGTTTTCCCGCCGACGTGGGTGGATGATCCAGTGTTGTGGGATGATTCTGGTGGGCTGGCCTTATAATTGATATAATGAATTATAATGATAATGACGTCCGACAGTGGGAAACCTGGCCCGCCATTGACGGGCTGAGCAGACGATCGCAAACTGGTTCCATGATGTCATGAAACCAATTTTTGACCTGCTCACGCCACTGAACATGCCCGACGCCAGCGGTCATGGAAAATTCCACCCCCCCCCCCATCTCCTGTTGGCTTTCACACCATCTTGAAACTCTTCAAATGTCTCTGAGATGGGACGTCAGAATGCAATTACCTGTTCTCCAAAACAATGCTTCCACCATCATGGTAACTGAATTCCTCTGGAAAATACAGCCAGCAGGGCTTTTAAGAATTGGTTTACCAAGGCAAAGAGAGATCAGAATGCTGTGCTGAAAAGCTGCAAGGTAGCTGTCTCTCTTTCTCTCTCTCTCTAGTATGGCACCCAGGTTTGCAAAGTAACCATCCTGAGAAGAGAAATCTAATGCAATCCGAGATCTTTTGAGAATAAAAATGCACAAGTCTGCTCAATACAACTACTCCCAGGAAGACAACTGAACAAAACGGCAGCCAAAGGTCAATTAATTGCATATTCCATTGATTGCTTACCTTCTTCACAAACTGTAAAACATCTTTAAGCCTATCCTCTAATTCCACCACCCGTACTAGTGAGAATATGGGCCCAGGAAATGTGTGTGACTTATGAATGGTGGTTGGGATTTACTGAGTTATTTGTTAATTTGGGAAGTAGGATCAAAAAACCTACCTTGTTCTTTGTTTAAACTCGAGAAACCTCTCTGGCTAATTCTTTATATCTGAAAGTGTACATGGCTGGACTCCTGCAGGTTTGGCAAAGCACACTCTTGCTAAATTCACAAAAAAATCCTATTATGGCCAGGCTTGGGGGTGGTTGAATAGGGAGTCATTTTTACATATCCTCACGGTTGTCACAACAACCTGGTTCAGTAAACACCAAGTTGTGGATTGAAATCCATAAATACCCATATGGGACATACAATTATTAGATTTCAGAAAGCATTTAGTCATTGCTAAAATAAAGAGAACAGTAAACTAGTAAGACCTGCTCCAGCCCCCCCACACCCCCACTCCCCACCAGCACCACCACCACCACACCAGTATCACCCAAAACAAACAAGATAGGCAGTAAAACTCTTCGAATATAATGCTTGAAAAATGATCATATAGGAATGCTGTAGCCTGTGGCCTCAATATTCAAGCAGCATGGGAGCCATATATTGTCTTGTACACTTGGGCAAATATAAGTTATTGCTGAAGTGAACTTACATGTATTGTCGCAGTAAGAATGTATGCTATAACAGAGCTTCTCAGTAAAAACAGATTTGCTGGTGAAGTGGTTAAAAAATACATCTATGACTGACTGTGGTTACTGTACCATTATTTAGTATTGTATTGCACTCTCTGGGAAAGTGCATCGAGTGAAAGGCATGTGAGAATACTGATAGCCTGCAGCAGCAATACATCAAAGACAAGAGGCCTATTTCCTACTGAAGTGAATTGTTTTTTGTAAGATTATAAGTAACACTGCTCTAATGGCACAGGTTTCATCACAAACCAGAGGCATGCTGTAAGCCAAAGGAATCTCATGATCAACCTTATTGCACAATAACACAGGAAAGTTCAGGACCGGAAAAGGTTCTGCAGTCTGTCTGACTTCAACAACAAATGCCTCTCCACTGTGCACATTCTCACAAAGGCCTTGTCCCATTTATAATGGCCCAAATCTTCTGATCACAATGGGAACCACTGTGTCTGACACTGACCAGACAGAAAACTACTCACTTACCTAGATATGTTTAAGGCCAGGCATCCAATGTACAAAGCAGAATAATTTCCTCAGAGCAGGAATTCATGCAGAGAGAATCAGCACAGAAGAGACACCTTTTATCAGTACTAGCTGCTATAAGGTAAGTTTAAACATCCACTGTGAATGTTGGTGAATGGGTGAGTGGATAAATGTTAGTGAATGGCTGAATAAGTGAGTGGATGGATGAATGAATGGATAGGATGGTAGGGTGGGTAGGTGGGTGAGGTAAGTGGGTGAGTGGGTAGGGTGGCAGGTGGATGAGGTGGTAGGGTGGCAGGTGGGCAAGGTGGTACGGTGGCAGCTGGGTTGGGTAGCAGGTGGGTGAACTGGGTGAGTTGGGTTTGTGGGTCGGGGTGGTCGGGTTAAGTCGGGAGAGGTTATCACTTTGGGGCCTTGTCAGGTTGGTTGGCGGGGTAGTTGGGTGGCGGGATGTAGTCAGGTTAGGTCAAGGGTGTAGTCAAGTATTGGGGATTAGTCAGATGGTGGAGGGGGTAGTCAGTTTGGGTTGGGGGAGTCGGTATCAGGGGGTTGTTGAGGGGTCGGGAAGATAGTTGGGGTTGGGGGGAGGCATGGGGGGATTTGGGAAGTCAGTGTGGGTGATTGGCGGTGAGTTGTATAGTTACCCAGGAGTTAGACTAGGATTTTTCTGTCCAAAATTTCCCGGGTAACTATCTGAGTAAGTGCCACGGAACTTTCCCAAGTTTCTGACTCTAACTCAGAGCCTTTTGAGAAGGGTCCTAGGGAACAGGGGTGCAGGGAGGTCAGCGCTTTGGCACTTCTACATTTTCCTGATGCACTTCCTGCGTCTTATGTCCAGTATCTGACGATCCGGAGGCCAATGTTAATTATACTATAAAAATATGTGCAAGAAAGTAAGATTAACTGTTCTTTTCTTTTCAAGGTGTGCCCCTGGTTTTGACACACTCACCTGATGGGAATGGGACAGGTGAGTGATTAAAATCACTAAAATCGATTTACAGTCCTGTTCTTGCTGGGAACGAGCTGGTTTCCATTTTAACTGTTGCACTGTAATATGTCAGCATGACACCCAATGGAAACAGCCTGGTACCTAATAAATATATGCAAATTGGATTCTATGACGCCAGTGGGAATGTAAATTTTGGCCTTGTACATTTAAGAAGAACTAATACATACACCAGACTAAATCCTGGGATGCACCATTTTCAATCCAATCCTGAGTTTTCAATGTGGGAACTGAGGGAATAGGAGTTGGTCTGATGTAAAAATGGAAACAGCTTGCAAGAAGAAGTGCAGAGTAGCGAAGGACCAGAAGTAGGTTGAATAGGAAACTGGCATGCACTTCGGGAGTGAGACAGGAAAAATGGAATGGTGGCAGAAGTAGCTCAGCACCTACCTGAAAATCTGCAAACATTTGATCCCAGCATAACTGTAGGAATTGACTGCATTGATCTGCTTGAGTATGTGCGACCAGGGCGAGGTCACCTCATTATGATGTCAATGGCAGATACCTGGATCAATAGGGTCAAATTTTCGTGCCTACCAGACAGGAAGACTGGAAATCCTTGAGTGAAGTGACAGCCGGTTCCTCAGGGGAGCTGTCTCTTTTACATCCATCACCCCCTTAATGAAATGCCAAAAGATGTCAGAAACACAAATGTGTAAGGGGTCTGGGCCAAGAACCAGGTGGGCACAATTTCCACCAGGCTCAGATTCAATAGTGCTGCATTCACATGGTGCACCAGATTCCCAGCCAACATCAAAGGGATTCCTAGCTTTCCTTTAAAATAGAAAAGTATGTTTGGGACTTGGAGATGTTCCATCCCAAACAAGAAACCCTAGAAACTGCCAGAGAAGTCTGGGACACAGGTATGCAACCCTTTCATGGTAGAAGTATACGAAATTGGCAAGAGATTTTTTAGCTCCAATCTTAGAAGCACAGAAACCCATAAGCTTTTTTGCACTAGGCTTTGGAGATGAAAATACAAAAGTGGAGGAAAAGAGTTGAGCAGGTGATTTTTCATGGAGAAAAAAAAGTCCCTGCAATGCCTTTTCCCTCCAAGGTGATCTTTGAATGATTGACGGACATGGCTAAGAAGAGGGACACATTGTCTTTGATTTTAATCTGCATATAGATTGGACGAATCAGATCGGCAAAGGTAGGCAGCCCAAATGATGTGTTCATAGAGTGTTTTGGGGCATTTTCTTAGAGCAGCCCTTCTAGAGCCAACCAGAGTGCAGGCTATTCTAGGCCTGGGTGTGTGTAATGAGGCAGGATTAATTAATTACCTCATAATAAAACAGCCTCTAGGTAGCAGTGATCACAATATCACTGAGTTTCACATTCAGTTTGAGGAAGAGAAGAGTGGGTCTAAGATTAGTGTTTTAAATTTAAATAAAGGCAACTACAAAGGTATGAAGATGGAACTAGCTAAGGTGACAGGGAAAATAGGTTAAGGGGTAGCTTAGTAGAAATGCAATAACAGATGTTTATGGAGATATTTCATAGCGTTCAGCAAAGATACATTCCAGTGAGAAAGAAGGACCCCAGGAGACAAATGCACCATCTGTGGGTAACTAATGAAGTTAAAGCTAGTGTCAAATTGAAAGAAAAAGCATGCAATTCTGGGATGATTAGTGGTAGTTCAGAAGTTTGGTTAGTATTTAAAACCAGCAAAGAATGTCTAAAAAAATAAGGAGGGAAAAATTAGAGTATGAGCGAAAGCTAGCTAGAAACATAAAAGCAGATAGCAAGAGTCTCTACAAGTAATTAAAAAGGAAAAGACAAACTAAAGTGAGTGTGGATCCTCAAGAGAATGAGTTTGAGGAAAAAATAATGGGAAATAAGGAAACAGCCGAAACGCTGAACAGATATTTTGTCTCTTTTCACTGTAGAAGACGCAAATGACATACCAGAAATACTTGTAAATAAAGAGATAAAAGAGGGGGAGGAATTTAAAACAATTACAATTACCCGGGAAAGTGTACTGAGAAAACTATTGGAACGAAAGAATGACAAGTCATCAGGATCTGATGGGCTCCCTCCTAAGGTCCTAAAAGAAGTAGCTGCAGATATAATAGATGCATTGGTCTTAAGTTTCCAAAATTCTCTTGATTCTGGGACGGTCCCATCAGGTTGGAAAATAGAAAATGTAACTCCTCTATTCAAGAAAGGAAGAAGACAAAAAATAGGAAACTACAGCACAGTTAGTCTAACATCCATCATACAGAAAATGTTAGAATCTATTATTAAGGAGTTTATAGCAGGGCACTTAGAAAATCTTAATTAGGCGGACTTGACATGTTTTTGTGAAAGGGAATCATGTCTGACTAATTTATTAGTGTTCTTTGAGAAGCTAACAAGTACCATGGATAAAAGGGAACCTGTGGATGTAGTGCTTAGATTTCTGAATGGCATCTAATAAGGTGTCACTGAAGGTTACTACACAAGATAAGAGCACATGTTGTAGGCGGTAACATATTAGCACAGATAGAGGATTGGTTGATTAACAGGAAGCAGAAAGTAGGGACAAATGGGTGATTTTCTGGTTGGCAAGCTGTAACCAGTGGAATGCCGAAGTGCTGGGGCCTCAACTATTTACAGTCTATATAAATGACTTGGATGAAGGGACTAACTGTGTGGTTAGTAAATGTGTGAATGACACAAAGATAGGTCAGAAAGAAAATTGTGAGGTGGACATAGAGTTTACAAAGGGATTTTGATAGGTTAAGTGAGTGGACAAAAAATTGGCAGATGGAGGTTAATGTGGGAAATGTGAACATGTCTACTTTAGCAGGAAGAATAGAAAAACAGTACATTCCTTAAATGGAGAAAGATTGCAAAACTCAATAGTACAGAGGGATCTGGGTGTCCTGGTACATGAATCACAAAAAGTTAGTATGCAGGCACAGCAAGTTATTAGGAAAGTAAATGGGGTGAAGTCTTTTATTGCAAGGGGAATGGAATATACAAGTAGGGAAGTTTTGCTACAATTTATGGAGCATTGGTGAGACCACATCTGAAGTACTGTGTACAGTTTTGGTCCCCTTACTTGAGAAAGGATATTATGGCATCTGAAGCAGTTCAGTGAAGGTTCACACCACTGATTCCTGGGATGAGGGAGTTATCTTGTGAGGAAAGATTGGACAGTTGAGCCTGTATCCATTGGAGTTTAGAAGAATAAGAGGTGATCTTTTTGAAACAAATAATGTCTTGAGGAGAATTGACAAGGTGGTTGCAGAGGGGATGTTTCCTTTTGTGGAACTAGGGGGCACAGTTTAAAAATAGGTAGTCTCCCATTTAAGACAGAGATGAGGAGATTTTTTTTTTCCCTCAGAGGACCTTTGGTCTGTAGAATTCTCTTCCCCAGAGAGCAGTGGAGGCAGGGCCATTGAATATTTTTAAGGCTGAATTGGATAGATTGTTGATTGACAAGGAACTCAAAGGGTATACGATGTAGACAAGAAAGCAGGGTTGAGGCTGCAATCAGATGAGCTATGATCTTATCAAGTGGTGGAGCAGGCTTGAGGAGCCAAATGGCCTACCTTTGCTCCTAATTCATATTTCATAAGTTCGTATGTAGAGCTCAAAAGGATTGACTCATATTTGCCAAGGAGTGTCAAGCCCAGTCATGCTATGGTGCTGCTCAAATTTGGACTTGGAAAAAAGATAAGCGCTATAACTGAGAAGTGGCAGCACTGGAGAAAGTAAATGATTTTGTGGGAAAATGGTTATTGATGGCAGATGGAGAAGAGCAGTTGAGTAGTTCACAGCTAGACATGTGGGGTTGGGTGGTAGGCTAGAAGAGTTGTGAGTTTTAATGGTAAGTGTTTTTCCACAGGTGGATTGTAAGGATATTGAGCAAAGGCAAGGGAGACAAGGAAATGGTCCGAGGTACCCTGATTTATGATATAGGTCTTGGAACGGAGAGATTACCCGGAGTGAAGAGTATAGGCAAGAGAGTATATATGAAGGGTGAGATTGAATGAGAATAGGGAAGCAAAGAAGTCATGAAGGGTGGACCAGAGAGCTTTAAATTATTGAGGATGAGCGGTTGCCCACTACAGAAGTGAATGGAGTAGATTTGTGGTGATTGGAGGGTGGCACATGATGAGGAACTAAAAAAATGGAGCCTATAAGTTACTGTTGGCAACTGAGACAGAGCCTGTTTAAAATGAACAATGAATGTTTTGTTAATTTTCAGGTTAAAACTCTAAAGATTTCTGAAAACAATATGGAGTTTCAATTGGTCTTGTTTAGTAGCACCAATAAGCGAAAGCAAATCAGCAATCAATTTTACACCTCACCCAAATTTCTTTTCGCTGGACCTCACTTTGCATGTATAAAGGGAGGCCATATTAATGTCTGAGTATTTTAAATACCCAGCAGTAGCCACCTCTTAAAACTATGCCGGTTGTCTCTTGATCAGTGCTAATGAGACAGTACTGTGACTGGCTCCATTTTGAGGCCATTCACATCAGTTGCTAGACGTCAAAGTTGACTCCTTAGTTCCAAAACCCTAAGGAGTTAGCTTCACCTACACTCATTGTGGATAAATATAACTGTGTGGAGCTAACGATGAACCTTCAACAAAAGCCTTTAAAGAGTCTACACAATTTCAGTGATCACCTTCAATTCCTTTCCATCAACAAAAATTGAGCCTTGAGGAAACATTTACGTACACCATACAGCACTCTGTCCCTCTGTAATTAAACAAGGGTATAAGCCGGTGCAGGGTATACCTCTTTCCCATCACAGTTTCAAGGGAGTTTCAATACAGTTCCTGTAGCATAAGATTTTCACACCTGTCATTTTGATGGAGTTGGTGATTTATTTGATATTAAATTGATTAATGCTGTCACTGAAGTGACTGAGGGAGAACTTTAAACATTTTCACGATTGCATCTCACAGCATCGTTTCAGGCCCACAGTCAATTTTCTTCAAAACTGTACACCCGTAAACTTTTCGTCTCATGCAATGATTTTATCAGAGTTAAATTCTGATAAAAAGGCTAAAGGAAAAGCTGAAGCCTGCCAGCCTGGGGATGGCTAGCACCAATCGCAATGTTCTCAGGTCAATAAATAAAACCTCAGTCACATGGAGCTGCACACAACTTAAGTTGACCAAGTCTCAAGTGGTCTTGTACATTTTCATGAGCATTTTTTTTCAATGGGAAAAGCAAGTTTCCAGCTGAAAAAGCACAAATTCCATGATTTAAAAAAAAAATCCAAACTTTTCTATGTCTCAACTCAGTCTGATCCAATCTGGATTAGTTCAAACTTCTGGCCTGGATTTGCGCTTATCCCTGAAGTTAAGACCACCTCTAAACGGAAAAAATGACAGTGCTGGCTCCACACTGATATGGAGCGGTCAGTGCATTTTGGAAGAAACCTCTATGGGTTACAAAATAAAATAACTTTGCATAAAACATTTATCAATCTGACATTAACAGAAGACTCACCAATTACATTCACCAGTGATTCAACAAATGGGTGTTTTACCCAAATGTGATTGCTGATTTCATTTTGATTTTGCTCTTGATGATTCCAAGCAGATGCTAAGGTTACAGGTAATATCTTAAACAAGCGGAAAGTCTGCCCCTGTGTCTGCAAAAAAAAATGTGTATAGCATCTAGGGACTACCTTCCCTGGTTTAAAGTACACACTGGAGGATCAGTACTTACACAACAGTTTGAACTGTGATTTTTGCCAACAGGTTTATGTGCCAACCCTCAAATCACCAGAGAGTAGCTAATCAACATTGCTTTCAAATGGAAAACAGATTTCTACCAGTTTAAAATGCAGGGCTTTGATTTGATAATGGACTGAAATGAACAATGACTGGTGGGGTTAATATCCAAAATCTTTTTTTCATTTGTTTGTGGGAGGAGAAGGAAATGAGAGTCTTTAGATTCCCACGTCCTTTTCTTTAACTGTGTTATTGTTTTGCTTACATTGATTGAGATGTCCTTCCAAACTCATTTGATTCAATCACTTAAAAGAGCCACCCTCTTCATCAGTTACCACAGGCTCATGTTTAGCGCTCTCAGATAACAAACCTCAGGCATTTTTACTTTGAAACCAGGAGAGCGACACTTCACTGGCTTCCCCGCACCACTCCACCATTTACATTTGAATGTCTGTGTTGCTCAGTACAAGGCTAAAAATTCAACCCCAAATACGGAGAAGGTTCACATGACCTGTGAAACTGTGGCTCTCCACTTCCAAATCTCAGTGCAGTTGCCAACAGTGACCAATGTGTTTAACACTCGCTTAAATTACAACTGTGACTCCACATCAAAACGTACTTCATTGACTATGGAGTACTTTAGGTTGCCCCATGGTTGTACAAGGCACTATAGAAATGCAAATTCTTTCTTTTATGTTAGGTAGCAGCAGCTTTTTCAGATAACATTGGGGCCCAAATGTCTTCCTTTGCTTCTTTACACCACCCTTCAAAAACTATCTCTTTGACCAAGCTTTAGTCACTCCTAATGTTGCCTCCTTTGGCTGAGTATCAATTTGTCTCTTATAACTTTCTGAAGTGCGTTGGGATAGTTTACAATATTAAAGGTGCTATGTATATTCAAGTTGTTGCTTTACTTCTACCAATCTACCACTGTAATTTGAGAGTATTTATGCTTCATCAGCCCATAAGGAAACTGATATAAGATTAGAGACTTCAAAGCCAAATCAGATTAGTCGTGCTGGTCTCCATTAGGGTGAAATTGGACTCTGCCATGGGTCAGTGCAGAGTGGAAAAGTGGGCTGAAAACATGATGATGAAGCAACTCTTTTTCAAATAATAGCAAGCTGAGGAATGGCAGGATGGGGATGTGGTCTGCATGGGGTCTGATGGGTGCCTATGATCGGACACCAGCAGGCGCAAGCCCAGCATAATTGCTGGGATCGCATCCTGCGCATTCACATTAACTTTTACGATTGTGGGCTGACTGCATGGTAGTTTTTGAGCCACATCAAAGCAATAGGAAGCTACAGGATAGCCATAGAATGAAGACACCAATCTGAGGATGCATGAGCTCTGATGAACTTCAGCTGTTGCAAAGCGGACTTTAAATATTTTGCTGGCAGTGTGCTGCTTTGTAAAATTTATTTTTAAAATTTTTAGTGTTAACAAAACCCCAGCTGTCCTGTTGGCTCTGTACTGTTGTTACTTAATTGCTATTTCTAAGTCAATGCAGAGAGCTCTACTATACTTGACCAGGGCACAATAAGCAGGCAGCATTATAACCCTAAGCTGTACAGTGGTACTGCCTTTCATGTTCCAATTTGATGGACTAGATATGTGAAATAATTGTATGTTCATTGCGCATCATGAACTCACCGTTACTTTTACCACAAGATTTAGGCCACAGTCTCAGGCAGTTCATGGGAACACAGTACCTTTTTAAAACATTTTCCTTCATGGGATGTGGGCCAGAATTTATTACCCATCCCTAATTGCCCTTGAGAAGGTGGTGGTGAAGTGCCTTCTTGAACTGCTGCAGTTCATGTGGTGTAGGTACATCTCCAGTGCTCTTAGGGAGGGAGTTCCAGGGTTTAAACTCAGTGACAGTGAAGGAATGGAAATATCGTTCCAAGTCAAGAAGGGTGGCACTTGCACTGGAACTTGCAGGTGAGGTATTCCCATGCATCTGCTGCCCTTGTCCTTGTAGGTGATAGAAGTAGAAGGTTTGGAAGGTGCTGCCTAAGGAGCCTTGGTGAGTTGTTACAGTGCATCTTGTAGATGGTGCACCCTGCTGCCGCTGTTTGTAGTGGTGAAGAGGTTGAATGTTTGTGGAAGGGGTGCCAATTAAGCGGACTGTTTTGTCCTGGATGATGTCAAGCTACTTGAGTGTGGTGGAGCTGCACTCTTCCAGGCAAGTGGAGAGTATTCCATCACACTCCTAATTTGTGCCTTGTAGATGGTGGACAGGCTTTGGGGAATCAGGAGTTGAGTTACTCTCCACAGAATTCTTAGCCTCTGACCTGCTTTTGTAGCTACAGTATTTATACTGGTCCTGGTCAGTTTCTGGCCAATGGCAGCTCCTCAGGGTGTTGATAGTGGGGGATCCAGTGATGGTAATGCCATTGAATGTCAAGGGGTAATGGTTAGATTCTCTCTTGTTGGCTATGGTCATTGCCTGGTACTTGAGTGGTGCAAATGTTATTTGCCAATTATCAGCTGAAGCCTGAATATTGTCCATGTCTTGCTGAAGATGGACAAGTACTGCTTCACTATCTGAGGTGTCACGAATGGTGCTGGACATTGTACATTCACCCATGAACATCCCACTTCTGACTTCATGATGGAGGGAAGGCCATTCATGAAGCAGCTGAAGATGGTTAGGCCTGGGACACAATCCTAAGGAACTCCTGCAGTGATGTCCCGGGACTGAGTTGATTTACCTCCAACAACCGCAATCATCTTCCTTTGCGCTAGGTATGGCTCCAGCCAGAAGAGAGTTTTCCCCCTGATTCTCATTGACTCCAGTTTTGCTAAGGCTGTTTGATGCCGCATTCACCTCTGGAGTTCAGCTCTTTTATCGATGTTTGCACCAAGGCTGTACTGAGATGGTGGGCTCCCCCATTATTATGGATGGGAATATTTGTGGAGCCTCTTCCTCCAGTGAGTTGTTTAATTGTCCACCAACATTCACGACTGGATGTGGCAGAAATGCAGAGCTTATACCTGTTCCGTTGGTTGTGGAGCTGCTTAGATCTGTCTATCCCTTGTTGCTTTCACTGTTTGGCATGCAAGTAGTCATGCGTTGTAGCTTCACCAGGCTGACACCTCATGTTTAGGTATGCCTGGTGCTGCTCCTGGCATGCCCTCCTGCACTCTTCATTGAACCAGGGTTGATCACCCGAGGTTGATGTTAATGGTAGATTGGGGGATATGCCGGGCCATGAGGTTACAGATTGTGGTTGTGCTGCTGCTCATGGCCCACAGTGCCTCATGGATACCCAGATCGGGGTTGCTGGATCTGTTGGAAATCTATCCCATTTAGAACAGTGGTAGTGCCACACTATACAATGGAGAGCATCCTCAATACAAAGATAGGACTTTGTCTTCATAAGGACTGTGTCGTGGTCACTCCTAAGAATGCTGTCAAGGACAGATGCATCTGCGACAGGTAGCTTGGTGAGGACAAGGTCCAGTAGGTTTTTCCCTCTTGTTGGTTCTGTCATCTTCTGCCAAATACCAGCCTAGCACTAGGTTCTTTAGGACTCTGCCAGCCCAATCAGTAGCGGTGCTACCGAGTCACGCTTGGTGGTGGACATTGAAATCCCCCCACCCAGAGTACATTCTGTGTACTCGTTACATGTGTTCAACATAGAGGAGTACTGATACAGTGGTTGAGGGGTGGCGGTCAGTAGTTGTCAGCAGGAGGTTTCCTTGTCCACATTTGACCTGATGCCATGAGGCTTCAGGGGGTCCAGATTGATGTTGAGGACTCCCAGGGCAACCCCTTCCTGACTATATACCACTGTGCCTCCACCTCTGGTGGGCCTGTCCTGTCAGTGTGACAGGACATACCTTGGGATAGTGATGGTGTGTCTGGGATATTGTCTGTGAAATATGATTTAGTGAGTATGACTATGCCAGGCCATTGCTTGACTAGTTTGTGGGACAGCTCTCCCAATTTTGGCACAAGCACCCAGAAGTTAGTAAGGAGGACTTTGTAGGGTTGATAGAACTGGGCTGTTGTTGTTATTTCTGGTGCTTGGGTTGAAGCTTGGTGGTCTCTCCAGTTTCATTCCTTTGGTCTTTGTAGCAGTTCAACACAACTGAGTGGCTTGCTAGGCCATTTCAGAAGGAATTTAAGAGTCAACCAAATTGCTGTGGGCCTGGAGTCACATGTAGGCCAGACCAGGTAAGGATGGCAGATTTCCTTCCCTAAAGGGTATGAGTGACCCAGATGGGTTTTTATGACAGTTGACAATGGTTTTGTGGTCAACATTAGACTAGCTTTTAATTCCAGATTTATTAATTGAATGTGAATTCCACCAGCTGCCATGCTGGGATTTGAACCTGTGTCCTCAGACCATTAGCCCAAACCTCTGGATTACTAGCCCAATAACATTACCACTACGTCACTGCCTCCCTGGAACATCACTGCCTCCCCACCTGCAACACAATAAGATTATCAGATATTGGGCTATGATTGTGGATGATACATTGGGACTAATTTTCACCCCCATTGCCTGAGTGATAATCTGGCCGAGCTGGTTGTTTGCCCTTCATAGGTTGATGTTCTTGGTCTATCTGAATTTCCTTTCATTGATTCACCATACAGGCTGTGAAGAGACAAGGTTCAGCACCATTTTGTCAAATAGCTGAATGAGACTATTCTGGAAAGCAAATGTTATTTTCTTTCATGGGCCCATTAATTTTGCTTCCCACATGTTGAATGCTCATGCCGTTGCGCAAGAGGAGCCAAGGCCCAGTCCTCTCTTCAATTTCCTTTCTTAACATTCTATTTGTTTTATCGTACATTGAATTTACATTATCACTGACAGTGAAATACTAATACTTATGGCCATTTGGGAGGCAGAGAAGTGGAGCCATTTAGAGTATAAGCGTTTCTCTGTGTATAGGTCGAGGGGTTGTAAGATAAAGGCTTGGATTTTCATCCTCGAGTCAGGTAGCTGGTGTGAGGAAAATTCTCACCTTGGCTCGTCCACTTCAGGAGAAAGGCGGGATCTTTATTGCTGAGTTCAGGCTGCAGTCAGGCCAACTGACCTGGGAAGAAGTGCGGAGGCAGCCATAGGGGCTGCCAGGTGTAAACAGCCTGCCTTTGTGCCATTGGACTTTTTCTCAATTAAAATAAAAGCACGAAGGCCCTCGAGCCCTCACCCCTCACACCCCCTCGTCCTCCAAATACTCCCCATGTCCCATCCATGTGACCTCATGCCCCCACCCACCGCTATGGCCCCTCATGCTCCCTTTGCCAAGCTCAACCCTTTTACCCAGCCCCTAAGTTCCCATGTGCTCCCTGTACCAAGATATAGCACTTCCATGCCCATTGGCTCACATTACACTTTCAAGAACCAGTGAACCCTGTAGTGTAATGTGTAAAAAATAACTTTGAAAAAAAGTGCTCCATTCATAATGTTCTCCTGTGCTTGAAGAAAATGTCTTCACTGCAAACTAATAGAAGTGTCAATCATCCATGCCCTTTAAAGCTTCAAAAAACCCCATCCAGAAACCCCTGAAACCACTGAACTTGTGTAATCAAGCATTGAGAAATTGACAGCAGAGATCAGAGAGCCTGAGCTGTCAATCAGACAACATTTCCTCTGGGGAGCAGGTATTCTGGTTCCCTAATAGATGTCTGGGCTGTCAGCCAAACATACATAATGAAGCTTGGCTGAGAGCCCAGACATCCATTAAGTTTGTTGAAACAACTGCTCTCCAGAGGAAACATGGGAGATTCGCATAAGGGGTGGATGGAAGGGCAGAGCTTGGCATGAGGACATGAGGGAACATGAGGAGGAGGATAGGGGCTGTAACTTGCCAGGGGAGGCATGAGAAAGACCTTTTGAACTTGCCTTTTATAAGGTCAACTCATGCACACTAGGGTTCACAACTCCTCTGAGGGACTGTGAACCATGACTTTAAAAACCTAGCCTGACTCCATGAAAATTGCAAAGGAGTAGGAGATGCCTATCTCCACAATGGAGCCAGTCAGGTCAGGAGTGCTGGGTGTGGGCTTTTGACAGGAACCAGCCCACACCCTTTAAAGGCACTCCCAAAAAATCAGAGAGCTCAGGAATGGAGTCAGGAATCCCATAACCAGTACCCACCCACCATTTTTAAGGGTTGCTGAGTCAATCCAACTCAGTGAAAATCCAAACCCAGTGAAGGTATGTCCCACTCATGACTTTAAACATGGACTTTATGTTCATATCAAAGTTTCTGGAGCTACTTTTTATTTAAAATGGACACTGATGAACAGCTTAGTTTGCTGCCAAGAGGTCAGGTATATTTTGCTTATTCAACAGACAATCCGAAAAGCTTCCAGAATGCTCAAATTGAGTCACCCTGGGTGGGGGAAGGGAGCCTTCTCTTGGAATAGATATATCCAGACAGCACACCTCTGTGGAATTCATGCCTACCATTGTTCGAAGCTTCCTCAAAACACAGAGACAATGAACTCCTAGACTCATTGGCCACGGAGCAGCAATCATCATTGGCACACATCCCCCTTTCATGTCATTAGCTGCTATATGGTAAGTTTAAAGGCCCAGGTAAATGTTTGTGAATGGATGATTGGCAAATGAGTGAATAGGCAAGGTGGTAGTGTGGGTAGGTGGGTGATGTAAGTGAGGAATGGGTAGAATGGGTGAGGTAAGTTGGTAGGTAGGTAGGTCAGTATAATGGTTCATAGGTAAGATGGCAGGTGGGTAAAGTGGTAGGTGGGTAGGATGGAAGATGGGTAAGGTGGCAGGTGTGTACAGTGGCAGGTGGATGAGGTGTAGGTGGGTAAGGTGGTAATTGGGTAGGTTTGAAGGTGGATAGGATGGTAGATGGTTAGGTTGGCTGGTGGGTGGGGTAGCAGGTGTGGAGGATGGCAGGTGGGTAGACTCATAGGTGGGTAGAATGATATGTGGCCAGGATGGCAGGTGAGTGATGTGACAGGTGAGTGAGGTGACAAGTGGGTGAGACAGTTGATGGGTAAGGTGGAAGATGTGTTGGTTGGTAGGTGGTTACGGTGGCAAGTGGGTAGGGTGACAGATAGGGAGGGTGCCAGCTGGGTGAGGTAGCAGGTGGCAGGGTGGCAAGTGGGTAGACTGGTAGGTGGGCAGAGTGGCAGGTGGATAGGGTTGTACATGGGTAGGATGGTAGGTAGCTAGGATGGTAGGTGGGATGGGTGGCAGGTGGGTAAGATAGCAGTTGGGTGAGATCTTTGAGGTGGGTAGGTGGGTGAGGAGGGTGAGTTGGGTAAGTGGACATGTGGGTTGGGTGTAGTCAAGTCACATCAAGGCATAGTCATAGGGTTAGCGGGGAGGCAGGGGTTAGTATGGGTGATTTGGGGGGTCGGTTCTGTAGTTATCCAAGAGTTAGACAAAGATTTTTCTAACCAACATTTCCTGGGTAACTATTCAGGTAACTACCACAGAACTGTCTGAAGATGTTTGTGGAGAGTCCCAGAGAGCAGGGAAAGTAACTGTTGGGAGTTCAAACTTCCCAGGCAATTCCCATGGATGTCAGCGCATCGAGACTTCCACAGGGTCCTGATGCGCATCTTTCATCGATTGTCTGATCTCTGACGGTCTGGAGACCGCGTCATCTGAACCTGTGTCTCCAGGTTTGCAATTCAACAAAGGAAAGCTAAAAAGACCAGTTATCCACAAGTTAAGTATGAAAAACTAGCAACTATCTTCTCTTGTACAACAATGGTCTTTTAACTTTAAACTACTCTGGGTGGACAATGATCATTGACCATGTGACTGAAACTGGCTTCTGATACTGAGATCCTTTATTATCTCAAGACCCAGAAGTGACCTGAGCAGTTTGCAGAAGAATGTGTCAAGTAGCAGCTGAAAATGGTTGTCTTAGCTTTGCCTTTTAAGAACTATGGGGCTGTAAAGTCTTTAAAAGCTTCCCAGCTTGATTCTAAAACTCCAAGTCCACCTGTAGACAAATTAGATCTCCTAATAAGAAAGTCACATGGAACTGGCATCATGATCTGCTGAGAATCCATCTCTTCAAGGAAATCCTGCAATAATTTTGATATTCGACTCCAAACATTTGAACTCATCCAAACTACAATTGGAGAGTGGGAAAAGATTTCTCTTTACCAGGACTGCACCGACAGATCTCCTCTAACAAGCTAAGCACATGAGCTGTAAACTATTCTTTGGTTTAACACTTGTAGAGTTGCGCTATCTTCCTTAATTGTATCATCTTGAGTGTGTGGTGTGTGAGTTTAAATGTTTTGGGGGTCAGTCTAATCTTCTTTAATTTTAAACCCATGAAAGTCAGCTGCTGTCTCTTTAAATTGACCACACACAAAGTGGGGATTAGAAACACAGAAATCTACCTTTCTAAAACAACCACATTGATCATGGACAGTAAGGGAAGGGAACTGGGGGTTTCCGTCTATTTCTCCTCTGCTGTCTGTACAGAATTGGGGGCTGCATTTTTTTGTTTTATTATAAAGATATAATATCTTGGGTTTACTTACTGTACAAGACACAAGGCACCAATTGTTCATAAAGGATTTGGTAAACACATTGTGGTTTCATTTATTAAGACTAGGCAGATGAGAACAATCATACATAGGTAGAAAGCTTAAATACATCCAGAGCTGTGTGTGTACTCTTCTCAAAGCAAAAGTGAAACAAAGGCTGGATCACGTGACACATTTCCCTTCTAGTGATGTCATGCTGACATTCCTTAAAGACATAGAACCATAGAAAAGTTGCAGCACAGAAAGAGGCCATTCAGCCCATCATGTCTGCACTGGCTGAATAAGAGAATTAAAAAAAAACTAGCTACCCTTTTAATCACACCTTCCAGCACCTGGTCCATAGCTTTGCAGGTTGCAGCACTTTAGGTGCAGATCCAGGTGCCTTTAAATAAGTTGAGGGTTTCTGCTGCACCACTTATCCAGGCAGCGAATTCCAAAAACCCACCACCATCTGGGTGAAGAAGCTTTTCCTCAAGTCCCTTCTAACCCTTCAAGCAATCACCTTAAATCTGTGCCCCCTGGTAATTGACCTCCCTGCTCAGGGAAACAGCGCATCCCTGTCTACTCTATCTAGCTGCCTTATAATCTTATACACCTCAATCAGGTCACCCCTCAGCCTCCTCAGTTCCAAGGAAAACACCCCCAGTCTATCCAATATTTCCTCATAGCTGCAATTTTCAAGCCCTGGCAACATTCTTGTAAATCTCCTCTGTATTCTCTCCAGAACAATTATCTCCTTCCTGTAGTGTGGCGACCAGAACTGTACACAAATTTCCAGCTGTGGCCTAACCATCTTATAACACATATGGGATATGAACCAACTGGACTGAAAAAAGAGTCGGATCTGACATTCACAGAATAAATTGAAAGCCGCAACGGAAAATTCAATGGCTGAAATTGTCTCTTTAATAAAAAGACTACAGGAGCAAGTTTCATGTATTGACACTAGAAAGTAGAATGGCTGGTTTAATGCAAAATCATTGTGGAGCAGAAGGATTAAATTAATAGCTGATCAGGTGAAAGTTAACCTGAAAAAAACAGGAACAACACCCTGAGTTACTAAAGGTGCTCTGGCCTCACCCCACATTTGGAATAGGCAGAAGATATAGAACCTGAAATGGACAAGGTTTCCTGAGGCAAAATTCACCTAGCGAAGACTGGAGTTACAGTTTCAGGCAAAAGAGAAAGAGAGAGAAAGGGAATCCCAAAAGGGAAGGGAGGAGAGAGAATTCCTGGAATGTGAGTGGGAGCAAGCCTTCCACCTAGAGAAGCTTGAGAAGTAATTACAAGCATGAAAGGATAGGGGAGCGATGGCAGATTGAAGCAACTAAGCTGAATTTGTCTTTACCTAGTGGGAGAGTCACTGCCAATTTAAATAGCCCTCGCTCTGAGATTCCCATTCTCAAATGGTCTCCAGGTTTGAAGAAGATGATATGGAAACCTTCTTCACAGCCTTTCAGAAAATAGCAGATCAGTTAAAATGGCTAGCAGAGGCTTAGAGTCTCCGAATGCAGGGTCAGCTGATAGAGAAAGCCCGTGAGGTTTATTCTATGTTGTCTGCAGATAGACTTGCAGACTACGAACAGGCAATGAGTGCTATCTTGAGAACTTATGAATTAGCGCCAGAAACATACCGCTAGAGGTTTAGGAATTCTCGTGAAAAGCCCACTCAAACCTTTCTCGTATTTGAAAGAATTAGACAGCTCGCATTTTACCAGTGGGTGCAAGCGCTCAAAATTGACTGCACATATGAAGGATTAATGGAAGTAATCCTATTAGAGGTGTTCAGAAACTGCCTCTTGTACAACCTTAAAACCCATCTGGAGGAACAAAGAGTTTCAAAAGCCAGAGAAGCCACGATCATAGCAGATGACTATGAAGGGACCCATAAACATCTAACTCAGAATAAGCCTGAGTTTAGTAACTCCTACAGGGAAGAGATAGGGTGGAGGTAGATGAAACAGAAACAAGCTCCAGAGAAAAGGAGAGTTGGACAAGAAAAGCAGACCAGTCTGCTGCTTTTAAAAGAAAGAAACTGCATGGTAAACAAACAGGAGACTACACTGTATGTTTTCAGTGTGGGATATCTAGGTATATGAAAGAAAATGTTAGAATATCAAGAAACTAAGAAGAGGCACTGTAGTCAGGACAGTGCCTGTAACCATACAGTTACATGAGTTCAACTGTAACCAGGGAGAACCAAGAAAGCTACCAGAGTTTTTTGTACAAAGGGAAAATGACTCCTTTTGTATCCCAGGCCCAAAGGAAAGAAATACCAATCCTCAAGGACACTGGCTGTCTTCAAACCCCACTTATATCAAAGGTTGCAGAGATGCAACCTGAAAGCAGAATGAATACCACAGTGTTGGTAACAATCTTCTTTATTTTTAAATCCATGAAAGTCTGCTGCCATTTCTTTGAATTGAGCACATAGCAAAAGGACCTTAGAAACACACACATTTACCTTTCAAAAACAACCAGACTGATTGTGGACAGTAAGGGATGTGAACTGGGGGCTTTCAGTTTATTTCTCCTCCCCTGTCTGGAACAATCAACTCTCCTAGCAGGAGAGTGTCATTACAGTGTGACAATTTTACATAGGTAATTTATAACATCAATTGGGCTTACAAAGTTATCATGGAAAAATCTAACAGTAATGAACACAGGAGGTGAAATGGATCCTTGATGACAGCACAAAACTAGTGACATCAAATCAGTGGTCTCTTTTACCACCTACCAGGTGTTTCTCTCCTTTGAAGTCAATGAAAAATAGAGAAGTGCAGGATTTAAATTAGGCTGTTGATTTGCTATTGCCTATTTTGCATTACCGTCAATGTAACAAAGTGTTAACTCCCAAAGATTTTTAATATAGTTTCCCACAGCAACCAATCCAACTACCACTTATAAAACTGCCCCAGTTAGTGCCAATTAAAGTATGGCATGTTTGTGTCGTTGACTCATGTCGACTGGGAATTAGATTAAAACTGTTCAAATAAACTTAACTTAGAGCATTTAAAACATGCCATAGAAATAAAATTTTTAGCCTGGATATGCTGAACTTGAACATCCGGTTCAATTTTAATTCCAGGTTTGTTTTCCGGCAGGAATTCAGACTTCAATTCAGAAACAAACCCAAGGCAAACCTGAGTATTTTACCTTCTGGACTACATTAGAATCCCACTGGCAGATTTTCCACTGAATTGGCTGACCCGACAGGGAACTTGCCCACTTCAGTTCGTCAGCCTGGGGCCTATCTAAAAGGGTATTGCAACTCATAAAGGAGGCCGGGGGTTGGGGGTGGGTGGGGGGGGGTGGGGGCGGGTGGGGGGGTGCAATGTACCCTTATGGCTTTCATTGTTTGCAAGTTGGTGGAAGAAGTAGTTCTGCAAAGGAGTAGGAGAAAGTTGCATGATTCAGAGAAACATCCCTGGAGGTGCTTCTGGAAGAGTTAAGGCCAATGAGGCAATTTCTGCTTTCCAGCAGTGTGCCAGGAGTCTTGCCAATCATGTTGTCGACCAGGCATAGAAAGGGGTTTCTGATGTCACCCTCAGGACCTGTATTCAGTGCAGAAAACACTTCAATGTCCTCCCTAGATCAATGAGTGTAAGTACTATTCTTTATTTGTGTCTCACTCTAGAACATGTGGCACATCACACAACACCCTACACCACCCGCACCCACCACAATTCCTTCATGAATCAGCACAAAGTCACTCTAGACCACCTCTCATGCTCATCACAAACACATAATCAGCTTCCCTTCATGCTTGTACCAATCTTCCATCACTTGATAACCTTTGTAAAATCCTCAACCTCTGTAAGAATTCCTCCTCACTTCACACTGCAAACACTGGTGTCCCATTTGACACCTCCTGAAACGTTTTTAAATGAAAGTCAAAATCAAAGTCCAGGTAGACATGAGTGCTCATTACTATTAGTTTTAGCATAGACTTTGGATGTTTATGTTGGTTTTATCATTAATTCAAAGGAATGGTACTACGCTAAAGGTGTGCATTTGGCTAATTTTGCCAATGTCAGCTCTTCGAAAGAGCTATCCAATAAGAATCACATCCTTGCTCTTTCTCTGTCGCCCTGGAAGTTCTTCCTCCTTCAGGTATCTATCCAATTTCCTTTTCAAAGTTATTATTGAATCTTCCCTCAGCAGCATTTAAGAAAATTCATTCTATAATTCTGTATAATAGTCACACCTCTAAGCTTTAACATGCCATAGTCCTAACAATGCCATTCATAAATTGACACAAGAGACTAATTGGTGGAGCAATGAAAATTGGAAACACGCAGGATGTCAGAATTGGAGGTGACCTTGGTGATGGAGTGGAAATGTGCTCAGACACTCATCTCAGAGTCAGGTAGGATGTCAAGGTTAGATCATGGCTGATTTGAATCTTAACTTCATCTACCTGCTTTGGTTCTGTTTCCTAGTCCTAGTAAAAACAGGAAGCTTAAAATATCATCTACGTGCTGATTGTTTTCCTTCAGCCACTCTTGCTATCTTTTCACGCCTATCTTCTGTACCCTCAGTAAGATTTGAAATCCTATTATTTGAATGCAAAAAAAGTTGCTGCATCATCCTGAAGCTATTTCCACTCCTTCTGAGGCTCATAATTATGCTAGCTCTCTAGTGTCTCATCTGCTGTCCTTCTTTAGGCTACTTCTAATGCAGTCCCATTTGACTCATGAAAACACTCATTCTCAATATTTTGGAAAGACCATTGTCACTGCTGCTGTCATTTCCACTACAACTTCCACTCTTTCAACCATTGTTACCAAAGCCCCTAAGCACTGCCACATAAAGCAACAACTGCCACTGACAGTAAGGTTCAAACCACCAGCATGTTATCCTTTGCCAAGAATAGAAGTCTCAGGATAGACTCCACTATTGAACAACATTTGTCATCTGGAATCATCTTACTATAGATCTCAATAATGAACTAAGAACAGTCTGTTGACATTATAAGGCAAGTAAGGGAGAGCAGGAAACGTGTTTAGGACAAAGCACATTAATGTGACACCTGTCGAATCTATGTTCTCTTGGGCCATGCTGAAGTGATGATGATAATGATACAGATTGGGATGATAATTATAAACATAATCAAAGTAGGCATGAAGGTTACATCAATGGTCATCAAGCACAAAGTAACATTTCTGACAGTAGTAGAAGAAATAATAACAGCAAGAGTCCTGTGGCCCAGTTTTACTGCTTTTCACTGTCTGCTTATGCACATATAAAGCCCCAAGGGCTAAAGAGAATATCATAATTACTCATGCCACAGATCCTATATGTCACAGTTATACAGAGATTATACACAGTTTCACTTGTTGTTTTGTCACTTAAACAGGATGAGCAATTTGCATCTTGATCAATAATAGACAGATTTATTCATGGACAAAGCACAGCATTTGAGGTGCAATTCTTAGTTTACACTGCGAGGGTGGGAGGTGGAGCTTTGCCCACCAGCAGTGCATGCCAGAAGAGGTTGGGCATGCTGCCCACATTCCACTCATTTATGATTACTAGGTGGAAAGTCATGAGCTGAGCATCATTGTAATACCAACGTGTGTGGCTTTTAATATGCCAGCACAAACTCAGGGACTACCACCACAAATCCATTCCTGGGGTTTGATAGTGGGTCTTAATCTGTGATGCATCAGCGAAAATATTATTGCTCTTTCTGGACTGTGAAAGTTCAGACCTGATGCCCCAGTACTGTGCCTTTTAGGTCCTTCTGCCTTCCTTCCTGTTTCTGATTCTATTTCCATTCATTCACCATTTCTAACAGTTTTATAAGTGGGAATGCTAATCATAAAGACTTGATATGAAGGAACACAGGTAATTCACTGCTAGGAATCCGTATATGTCCTTATTGCACTATGGATGCTCTACAATGCTAATTTTCATATTGTCAGATTTAAATTTCTGTTTATATTGATTTCAACAACAAATGTCAACTCACTGGAGCTGAATTTCCTGCTTTTGCTTTTCTATATACAATAGCTCAAGAGGCGTAATGGCACAGGGAACTGAGTCAAGCACTGCAATGCCATGCCTGTATCACTACTCCACATGGCATCCAGTCCCATATAGAAGCCATTGCTCAGTTGATAACATACTCACTTTTGAATCAAAATGTTGTGGGTTCAAGTCTTATCCATGACACTTATGCACAAGTATAGGCTGATGTTCCAATGCAGTGCTGAAAGAACATTGTCCTTTGATGAGATGTTAAACTGAGGCTCTATCTGTCGCCTTAGATGGATGTGAAAGATCACACAGCATGATTTTGAAGAGAAGTTCTCACTGTCAATATTTATTGTTACGGGCAGGACTGAACATTTTTCCTCTCTCCAGCTGTCCGCGAGCAGGTGCATTGAATTATTTTTAAAGTAGGCTGTGGAATGTTTTCCCAAATCTTCAGTTTGTGTGATCTAATTTACTAATGACTCGCAGTAAACTCGTGTCATGATTAGCTCAGAAGGTTAGTTTATTCATATTCAAAACTCTGGGGAGCAATGTTCACAACGTCCCATTCCACTACACACACGCAATAAGGGGAGGATAGAAAAAAAAGAAAGTTTCACAACTATGGTTAGTAATAGCAAAAAAAAAACAGAGTTGAATACTGGTTCACATGATAATCATAGCCCAATGAGAAGCTCTTTCACATAGGAACTTGAGTTCAACTGGCTGGAGATCAGAGTTTTATTGTTCTCTTTATAGTTGGTGCTGATACTGCAAGGTGAAGTTGGTACATAGGGACTGGGTCAGTACTGCAGGTGATGGTAGAAAATCTTCCAGCAGTGACAAGCTTCAAAGAGCAGGCTGTTGTTCTGCCTGAAGTTCTGGTTCTTGGTGTTCATTGGTTGGATGTTAAACAGCAGACTGAGGATTCTCAGTTTTCAAAGGAATATAGATATTTCAAAATGCTCACTCAAGCCCTGTGATTTTCTTTCACCACAATGATTTCAAAAGGGATGTTTATCCAATGTCTGGAATTGGCTTTGGTTTCAGGATAGATATTGTCCCAGCCATTAGTTTTTGAAAGAGTTACCATCCATATTGAGGGCCTTGTGTTGGGAAGCCATTGTCTAGGCAGATTCTCTGACTCTGCTAGAGGAGTAAGCTTATCAAGATGCAAATGATGCCCATTGTCTCCTCAATGGTCCCCTTTTAAAGTGGAACTGGACAGCCCCAAGGGTGAAATGAGCCTGCTAACAACTCTGCAGGCATAAGGCATTTCAGCCTGTTAGTCCCCTGGTTTCATGATTATAATGTCCTTACAATTTGGTGCGAGATTCCATGATGATGAGAGGAGGATTAATTTGTTCTTGTACCTTCTGTTGGTATATTCTAGGAAAAAGGGTCAATTCTGTGGTCATGTGACTTGTAGCAGCCATTTTTCTTTGTTCAGCAGAAAGTCCATTTTAAAAATAGCGAAGGGAATAAAGTTTCGATACATATGGTTTTGGATATATTTTCATGTCATATTGGTACATTATCCATTAACCAACAACATTAAACAAAACCAAATTATTTGACGATGCTGTTTATGGGGCCTTGCTCTGTGCAAGTTGACAGCAATTTTTCCAAATAGCAGACAGAACTTTGATTCAAATACGATCATTGGTTGTGAAGAGATTTGTTTGTCCTGAGGTTGTGAACAGCATCATATAAATGCAAGCCATTTTATTTCCATTGGGCAATAGAAATCACTCACCCAAAACAGACTGAAGCTTGCAAATAAATGTTATGACACAGCAGATGATGTGTGCCAGGTGGATCAAATCCATGAGGGAAACTGGACCACACTATCACAAAGGTTTTGCAATTTGAATTTATTTTGACGTGTCCCGTGGATTCAGAAGAACTAAGTCCACCAAGACTTCAGAGATTTTTTAGAGATCTAAATTAAGCATTTAATAACAAAAGAAAAGTTTTCCAGCACATGCATATAATCACTCCTTATGCCCCTAATTAATCTGGCTTCCAGTTACACTCACATTAAGGCAGCATTAAAAGAAATAGATTCTAAACAGATCCAGGCAAGTCAACACAATACCCTGGACAGTAGAATTCAAAGTGACTTTTCCCAGCTTCATTTTCTGAAGACAGCAGCTTAATGCAGCTTCTCTCACTTCTGTTAGATCTTACAATGCCTTCCCTGACACATAGCCCCATTCTCCTTTATACATATTTCTCCCTTTTAATATGTAAATTCCATTGCTCCCATCTATCTTTGGAACTTTACCTTTCTCATAATATAAATCTTTTCATGGTGCTAATATTGTCAGTAACCTTTGGGAAGAATAAACGCACTGCTTAGCCTAGCTTCTCTTTGAAATTCAAATTGCCCTGATTTATCTAAAAATGCAAATTCTCCTCACCTTACATTCTAAGACTTCAGCCATGTTTATGTATTTAGCATTTTAAACCTAGCTTCTTTTGATGAATCAAACCCTCCAGACCAGCTGTCTCCAGTTCAATTAAATCCCCACCCCCCCGACACACACACGCACAGATACTATCCAAACCCCACTATTAACTTACTTTCACAATAAATCACAATAATTTTATGAGATTTATTATACTTTCGTGACAATAAATGAGATTTACAGAATTGAGGCAACAATGCTTTGTAGATCCTTTATGGTGACTGAATTCAACTCCCTGCAATTGTGAACACTGGCACTACGGATGCAGAAGGAGGAAAAGTTCGTGGGGAATCCGATTCTGACCATTTCAGACACAGCCCATGCTAAACATCATGCTATCGTAGATAATAGCAAGGGGATCCCTATCGCAAGTTGCAAGTCTGCAAAGTGGATAGCAGAACAAGCTCTATTTATAGACATAACCATGCAACTTGTAGGTGAGAGAATTTTAGTTATCTGCTTGGTGCTGCAAGCTAATGTAAATGCTGTGTTGTTGTAGTTAATAGAAGTTCCTTAATTTAAAAGGGAGTGGTGCTATTCCTTTGGCAGGAGTTGTGTGCTGTGGAGAGGCTTCTGAGAAAACCACTTCTTCCCTGTCACGGGCACAATAGTTGGAGTTCCCCTTGGGCTGCATTATCAGAGGGAGATGGAGCAGAGGCAGCCTAGGAGACAAGTTGCTTGGAGAGGGAGGAGGAGGAAGGCCTTGCCCATCTAGAGTTCTCATGCAACTCAATTTTACCTGCAACTCAGCCAGTAGCAGTCTGTGCAGTGGCTGCTCTTCACCAAGGAGCTGGTCACATAATTGCAGCCTTTGAACTGGGTGAGGATAGCACTGCCAATGGCTGCACGCAGAACATCATGCTGGTGAACATCCATCTGCTTCCATGTCGGCAGTCATGATGCTTTTTTCCTGTTCCAGTCTGCAGTTGCAGCCATCTTCAAGCCACTACGTCAAACCAGAGAGTAGCTACTCACTGACAAGGCGACCTACTGTATACATAGCTAATACCTTCCTCCATAACTTGACAAGATGTAGATAGTACTCCTACAATGATAGCCATGCTGCAATGAGGAGCATCTTGGAAAAGACCATTGGTGTCCTGAAGCAATCATTCAGCTGCCTGCACCACTGCAGGCCAGCCTTCCAGTAATCCAGGATTTGTGAAGGTCTGCTGCATCTTCCACAATATGACCATCACAAGGATTCAGGCCTTTCCACTAGGGCTTCAAAGGCCAACTCTGGAGTAGAGGAGAAAAAAAAGGGGGAGACAGGTGAAGAATCTGCAGGCAGACAAGCTCACTGTGAGTATATTATAAGACTTTATATAAAGTTTACGGTATGTCAGTGCAGCTCAGCCATGTGGAATGAGCATCCTGCGGGATGTGGGAAGTCATGCAGGCACAAAGTGTCCTCGATGACTACATCTGCATGAAGTGCCATCAGCTGCAGACACTTGCGTTCAGGTTTGTGGAACTTGAGCAGCAGGTGGAGTCACTGTGGTTCATCTGCTAGGCTGAGAATTATATCGATAGCCTGTTCAGTGAGGTGGTCACACCATAGCTAAGAAGTACACAGGCAGAGGAGGAATGGGTGACCATCAGAGTATCTAAGCAAAACAGGCAGGTAGTGCAGGGATCCTCCAAGGCTATTTTGCTGTCTAACAGCTTTTCTATTTTGGATAAAAACAAAAAAAAAACTGCAGATGCTGGAAATCCAAAACAAAAACAGAATTACCTGGAAAAACTCAGCAGGTCTGGCAGCATCGGCGGAGAAGAAAAGAGTTGATGTTTCGAGTCCTCATGACCCTCCGACAGAACTTGAGTTCGAGTCCAAGAAAGAGTTGAAATACAAGCTGGTTTAAGGTGTGTGTGTGGGGGGCGGAGAGATAGAGAGAGAGAGAGAGGTGGGGGGGGTGAGGTTGTAGGGACAAACAAGCAGTGATAGAAGCAGATCATCAAAAGATGTCAACGACAATAGTACAATAGAACACATAGGTGTTAAAGTTAAAGTTGGTGATATTATCTAAACGAATGTGCTAATTAAGAATGGATGGTAGGGCACTCAAGGTATAGCTCTAGTGGGGTTTTTTTTATATAATGGAAATAGGTGGGAAAAGGAAAATCTTTATAATTTATTGGGAAGAAAAAAAAAGGGAAGGGGGAAAACAGAAAGGGGATGGGGATGGGGGACGGAGCTCACGACCTAAAGTTGTTGAATTCAATATTCAGTCCGGAAAGCTGTAAAGTCCCTAGTCGGAAGATGAGGTGTTGTTCCTCCAGTTTACGTTGGGCTTCACTGGAACAATGCAGCAAGCCAAGGACAGACATGTGGGCATGAGAGCAGGGTGGAGTGTTAAAATGACAAGCGACAGGGAGGTTTGGGTCATTCTTGCGGACAGACCGCAGGTGTTCTGCAAAGCAGTCGCCCAGTTTACGTTTGGTCTCTCCAATGTAGAGGAGACCACATTGGGAGCAACGAATGCAGTAGACTAAGTTGGGGGAAATGCAAGTGAAATGCTGCTTCACTTGAAAGGAGTGTTTGGGCCCTTGGACGGTGAGGAGAGAGGAAGTGAAGGGGCAGGTGTTGCATCTTTTGCGTGGGCATGGGGTGGTGCCATAGGAGGGGGTTGAGGAGTAGGGGGTGATGGAGGAGTGGACCAGGGTGTCCCAGAGGGAGCGATCCCTACGGAATGCCGATAAGGGGGGTGAAGGGAAGATGTGTTTGGTGGTGGCATCATGCTGGAGTTGGCGGAAATGGCGGAGGATGATCCTTTGAATGCGGAGGCTGGTGGGGTGATAAGTGAGGACAAGGGGGACCCTATCATGTTTCTGGGAGGGAGGAGAAGGCGTGAGGGCGGATGCGCGGGAGATGGGCCGGACACGGTTGAGGGCCCTGTCAACGACCGTGGGTGGAAAACCTCGGTTAAGGAAGAAGGAGGACATGTCAGAGGAACTGTTTTTGAATGTAGCATCATCGGAACAGATGCGACGGAGGCGAAGGAACTGAGAGAATGGGATGGAGTCCTTACAGGAAGCTGGGTGTGAGGAGCTGTAGTCGAGATAGCTGTGGGAGTCGGTGGGTTTGTAATGGATATTGGTGGACAGTCTATCACCAGAGATTGAGACAGAGAGGTCAAGGAAGGGAAGGGAAGTGTCAGAGATGGACCACGTGAAAATGATGGAGGGGTGGAGATTGGAAGCAAAATTAATAAATTTTTCCAAGTCCCGACGAGAGCATGAAGTGGCACCGAAGTAATCATCGATGTACCGGAGCAAGAGTTGTGGAAGGGGGCCGGAGTAGGACTGCAACAAGGAATGTTCCACATACCCCATAAAGAGACAGGCATAGCTGGGGCCCATGCGGGTACCCATAGCCACACCTTTTATTTGGAGGAAGTGAGAGGAGTTGAAGGAGAAATTGTTCAGCGTGAGAACAAGTTCAGCCAGACGGAGGAGAGTAGTGGTGGATGGGGATTGTTCGGGCCTCTGTTCGAGGAAGAAGCTAAGGGCCCTCAGACCATCCTGGTGGGGGATGGAGGTGTAGACGGATTGGACGCCCATGGTGAAGAGGAAGCGGTTGGGGCCAGGGAACTGGAAATTGTTGATGTGACGTAAGGTGTCAGAGGAATCACGGATGTAGGTGGGAAGGGACTGGACAAGGGGAGAGAGAAGTGAGTCAGCTTGCAGGAGCAAGCTGAGATGATCAGTCTACCGGGGCAGTTCTGTTTGTGGATTTTGGGTAGGAGATAGAAGCAGGCCGTCCGAGGTTGGGCGACTATCAGGTTGGAAGCTGTGGGAGGGAGATCCCCAGAGGAGATGAGGTCAGTGACAGTCCTGGAAACAATGGCTTGATGTTCAGTGGTGGGGTCATGGTCCAGGGAGAGGTAGGAGGAAGTGTCTGCGAGTTGACGCTCAGCCTCCGCGAGGTAGAGGTCAGTGCGCCAGACAACAGCACCACCCATGTCAGCGGGTTTGATGACAATGTCAGGGTTGGACCTGAGAGAATGGAGTGCAGTAAGTTCAGAGAGAGACAGGTTAGAATGGGTGAGAGGAGCAGAGAAATTGAGACGACTAATGTCGCGCCGACAGTTCTCAATGAAAAGGTCGAGAGAAGGTAAGAATCCAGAGGGAGGGGTCCAGGTGGAGGGAGAATATTGGAGATGGGTAAAAGGATCCGTTGAACTGGGAGAGGACTCCTGCCCAAAGAAGTGAGCCCGGAGACGAAGATGGCGGAAGAAGAGTTCAGTATCATGCCGAGCCCGAAATTCATTGAGGTGAGGGCGTAAGGGTATGAAACTAAGTCCTTTGCTGAGCACTGAACGTTCAGCATCGGAGAGGGGAAGGTCAGGGGGTATAGTGAATACACGGCTGGGGTTGGGATTGGAAGAAAGGGTGGGGACGGAGGGACAGGCAGGGGTGGAGGTCGTTGGTGGGTGTTGGTGTCGATGAGTTGTTGGAGCTTGCGTTCCTTAGCACTTGAGAGAAAGAGAAAAAGTTTCTTGCTAAGGCGTCGGATGAGCCGAAGGATAAAATGAAACTGGGGGCACGCGCAGCTTTGAAAAAGGGTACGGCGGTGCTGCTGGAGGGAGAGGTCGAGTGTGTTCATATGGCGGCGCATGGCACTGAGTGTGGATTTCAGAATGTGACAGGAACAGCAGTCCAAGAAACATTTTATGTCCCGGAGATACCTGTAATCCTGGGTGGGTTCGAAACATGAGGGGTGGAATTTCAGTTGAAATCCATGTGGGGTAAGTCGGAGACGGAGACAGTCACTGAGAAAGGAGATATGGCTGTGAAAGCGGGTTTTAGTAAACACCTTGTCAAACACTAGGAGGGAAATGGAAAGCAACGAAGGTGAGCAAGACAACAGAGAGTTACGGAAATCGTGTCGCAGAGAGGAACAGAACTTCTTCAAGGAGGTAGGCATTTCTTGAAGAGCAGTGGCAGTCAATTAAACACAGAGATAAAGACAAAAAAAAAACTACGGATGCTGGAAATCCAAAACAAAAACAGAATTACCTGGGAAAACTCAGCAGGTCTGGCAGCATCGGCGAAGAAGAAAAGAGTTGACGTTTTTCCAGGTAATTCTGTTTTTGTTTTCTATTTTGGATACTGGTCAGTGAGATGGTTCAGCAGAAGATCGTAGCAAGAGCCAGGTTTGTGGTACCACGGGTGGCTCAGCTGTGCAGGAGGGGCGGAGGAAGAGTGGAAGTGCTATCCTATTAGGGGATTCCACTGTTAGAGGAACAGACAGATGTTTCTGTGACTCCAGGATTTTATGTTGCCCACCTGGTGCCAGCGTCAAGCACGTCACAGAGCAGTTGCAGGACAATCTTTTGGGGGAGGGTGAGCAGCCAGAGGTTGTGGCCCACATTGGGACCAATGACAAAGGTAGGAAAATGAATGAGGTTCTGAAAACAGATTTCAGGAAGTTAGGAAGGGAATTAAAAAGCAGGACCTCAAGAGCAGGAATCTCAGAATTACTCGCAGTGCCATGTGCTAGTGAATATAAGAATAGGAAGACTGAGCAGTTCAACATATGGCTGGAGAAATGTAATAGGAGGGAGGGCTTTAGATTTCTGAGGCACTGGGATCGGTTCTGGGGCAGATGGGATCTGCTCAAGAAGGACGAGTGACACCTTAACAGGACTGGGTCTAGTGTCCTCATGGGAGGTTTACTAGTGCTGATGGGGAGGATTTAAATTAGATTGGCACATGGATGGGAACCTGAGGGAAAAGTCAGAATGCAGAGAAAAAGTACTGGCAGTGGGAAGTAGTGAAGTGTCAACCAATAATGAGGATATATTGGAGAGTAGTACCAAGATAGATAGAATACTTGGAGAGTTTGATAGAATTAGAGTAGGCAGTAAGTCATTAGATAAGGTCAGAATAAGGGGGAAAGTAAAAATGCATAAATCAGTGCTAATGTGTTTGTATAGGAATTCACAGAGTGTGGTTAATAAGATTGGTGAACTGCAGGCACAGATGAACAAATGGAATTATGATATTATTGCTATAACAGAGACCTGTCGCAAAGAAGGGCAGGACTGGGTGTTAGATATTCCTGTGTACAAGGCATTTAGGAGAGACAGGAAAGGAAGACAAGGTGTGGGGTGGTGGTGGTGGTGAGGGTTGGTGGTGGTCAAGGACGGAATCTCTCTGGCTAGAAGTAAAGAACGAAAAAGGTGCAATAACATTTATTGGTGCAGTATATAGACCACCAACTAGTGTAAGGGGATGTGGAGAAACAAATTGGCAAAGAAATTACAGAGTGGTGCAAGGATTATAGAGTAATCATTGTGGGGGACTTCAATTATCCAAATATAGACTGGGATAGGAATAGTACAAAAGTACAAGAGGGGCGAGAGTTCCTGGAATGTGTTCAAGATAATTTTCTGCAGCAGTATTTTTTCAGTCCAACGAGAGGACATGCAGTTTTGGACCTGGTTCTGGGGAATGAGTGGGCCCAAGTGGATCAAATAACAGTGGGAGAGCCTCTAGGGTACAGTGACCATTGTATCATAAGGTTTAGGTTAATCATGGAAAAGGAAAGAGAACAATCCAGAGCAGGGATAATTAATTGGGGGAAAGCCAACTTCAATTGGATGGGGATGCATCTGAGATGATTGAGTTGGATTCAAATTTTGGCAGCAAAGATGGTGGCTGAATAATGGGCCACCTTCAAAGAAATTTATTGCAGGCGATGTCAAGGTATATCCCCTGGAAAGGGAAAGGTAGTAAAAATAAATCCTGAGCACCCTGGATGATGAGAGAGATAGAGGTTAAGATGAAAAGGAAGAAACGCGTGTACGACAGATGTCAGGTAGAAAATACAATGGAGAATCAGGCTGAATATCGAAGGACCAGAGAGGAAGTGAAGAAACTAATATCAAAAGCAAGGAGAGAGCATGAAAAAAGGCTGGCAGCAAAAATAAAATGGAATCCCAAGGTCTTCTTTAAGCAAGTAAATAATAAAAGGGTAGTAAAAGAGATAGTGGGCCGATTTGGGACAAAAAAGGGGGCTTCCATGTGGAGACTGGAGAAATAGTGCAGGTGTTGACCGAGTACTTTGCATCTGTCTTTGCAAAAGAAGAAGGTGCTACCCAGGCTGAGATGAGAAATGAGGTAACTGGTATACTAGGAGAACTTACAATTGAGAGGAAGTGTTGGAAAGGCTCTCTTTACTTAAAATAGAAAAGGTACCAGGACTGAATAAGATGCATCCAAGGGTACTGAAGAAAGTGAGAGTGAATATTGCAGAGGCACTAGGTATAATCTTCCAATCTTTCTTAGGCACAGGGGAGGTGCCAGAGGATTGGAAATTACAAATGTTACATCCTTGTTAAAAAGAGGGTGCAAGGATACAGCCGGCAGCTACAGCCCAGTCAGTTTGACCTCAGTGATAGGGAAACTTCTGGAAACTATAGTACAGGATAAAATCAATAGTCACATAGACAAATGCAGGATAATTAAAGAAAGTCAGAATGGATTCATTAAGGGAAAATCATGTCTAACTAACTTGCAGGAGCTTTTTGAGGAGGTAACGGTGAAGGATGATAAGCAAAACACTATTGATGTAGTGCATATGGATTTTCAAAAGCATTTGATACAGTGCCACACAACAGACTTGTGAACAAAATTCTAGGTCATGAGATAAAAGAGAAAGTAGGTACTCGGATAAGAAATTGGCTGAGTGACAGGAAAGTAATGATAAACGGCTGTTTTTCAGATTGGAGGAAGGATTGTTGTGGAGTTCCCCAGCGGTCAATGTTGGGACCCTGGTTCTTCCTAATATATATTAATGACCTAGACTGTGGTGTGCAGGGCACGATTTCAAAATTTGCAGATGATGTGAAGATTGGAAATGTTGTCACCTGTGTTGGGGATAGCCATGAACTTCAAAAGGACATAGGAATGTCGGTGGATTAGGCAGACAAGTGGCAGATGAAGTTCAATGCAGAGAATTGTGAGGTGATTCATTTTGGCAGAAAAGATATGATGAGACAGTATATAGTATCTTAGGTTTTATTAATAGCAGCACTGAATGCAGGAGTAAGGAGATCATGTTGAACATGTATAAGACACTAGTTAGGCCTCATCTGGAGCACTGTGTCCAGTTTTGGGCACCATACTTGAGGGAGGATGTGAAGGCATTGGAGAGAGTACAGACAAAATTCACAAGAATGATTCCAGAGATAAAGGACTGTAGCTATGAAGATAGGTTGGAGAGGTTTGGATTCTTTTCCTTGGAGAAAAGAAGGCTGAGAGGAGACTTGTTAGAGGTATTCAAGATCCTGAGAGGCATGGACAGGGTAAACAGTGAGAAACTGTTCCCACTCAAGACAGCATCAAGAACTGGAGAGCACAGATTCAAAATAATTGGCAAAAGGAGTAAATGTGATGTGAGGAAAAATTTTACACTCAGAGCTTGTTTGAAGTCTGGAACAAACTTCCTGAAGTGGTGGTGGAGGCAAGTTTGATTGAGGTATTCAAAAGGGAATTGGATTGCTGCTCGAAAAGAGAGAATATGTAAGGTTATGTGGATAAGGCAGGGGAGGGAGACTAGGTGGAATGCTCTTTCAGAGAGCAAGTGCATACTCGATGGGCTGAATGCCCTTCTTCTGCACTGTAATACTGTGATACCTCAGTTCCTCTAAATGGATGCCCATATCCCTTTTTCTCAACACTTCGCCACCTTACCATCCCTCTGTTGTGGACCATCACAGTATCTTCCTTGCCACAATAAATAAAATCCATTACAAAGCAACTTTCTCACACCAACTTTATCCAACAGTTCTACTAAACCATACAATTCTCAACTATTCACCCTTGTGCATTCCCATAGTGCCTGTCTTGTGGGTGCCTTTGCCTAGCCCAGTTCTTCGATGCAGTGCTACCTGTGTGACTGCATCATGGCTCAATGGGGGAGATTGCAGATGCAGGACACCCTTGAGCTGCTCTGGGCCTTGAGGGTCTGCTTTCAGACTGTGCCACCTCAACATGGGTAGCAACAGTCTGGGCTAGCTGACTAAGAAACAGCAGCTGGGGAGCAGGGCTAGTGGTGGGACAATGGATGCTGTCATCCTGAGAAAGGACAGCAAGTTTGTGCCTGATGGAACCACAATTAGGCCCCAGGCTGGCACCTCAGCAATCCTAGTAATCTGCTGGAGCACAGGTTGCTGGATTCATGCAAACACCCACCCCCCAAGCCCCTTTGCTTATTGATGGGCAGCAGTCTGAGCCTACATGGCACCAAGCTGGACATGCATGGTGACAAGCTGAGACCTCATACCCAAAGTTGAGCTTCCACACAGCACTGAGATGTTGGGTGGCATCTGTTGGTGCAATGGAAACTGAGACACCAACTATCAGATGCTGCATCCGCAACTGGTCCGCAACTGTTCTCATAGGGTTGGCTACCACTTCCACACTGGAAAGGATGGGCTCCAAGCTCTGTGTGAAGCCTTGTGCCAAGATGGAACCAGACTCCACCATAGTCCCTGACAGTGACAAAAGATTTCTGCCAGGCCTGTCAATGCACCAAGAATTTCTGTGTGCATGGCTGTCAACCTTTTCCTGCCTGTACACTGCACCATGGAAGTCCTTATCTGTGCCCTCCGCTGAAGATCTCCTGGGGGCTGGTGCATGGGCTACCCTTTCCCTTTGGCCTGGTTGCTACCCATTCATGCTGATCCCACCTCTACGCTCTATACACAGTGCCAGTTGCTGAGTTGTAGCTGCGAGTGTCAGATCAAATGGCAGTGTTTCTTTCTCAGGGGTCTGCTGTTCCTTTAGGCTTTCATCCTCAGGCACCAATGGATGGCCAAGGGGCAAATCTTTGGCAAATGAAAGCATAAATGTACACGGGGAGGATTGCGGTGACGGAGGGTGGGGGAAGGCAAGAGGTGCATGATCAGACCATCTGCATCTTGGACATCAAAACAGATTGCAGGATGAGGATGCAGTAGAATTTGAGAAATTGCCTAAGATGGGCACACACGATCATTCTGGATGGTTTCAGTGACTCCACTTGCCATTGGCCTCAGTGATGACTGCAGCAGCAATGCCAAGCACCATGTCCTCCAAGGTGGTGAGGAAACACAGCTGTGCCTGTTCCCCGCCGATTCATTGCTGCTGCCTCATGTTAAGGATGAAATTGTCCTGCAAGAGAAGGGGCAAAGTGTTAGTGAGATTGCTGCAAGGTGTCTGGGTGTTCTGCCTGTCAAAGCTGAATAGCTGACAGCATGTGAAGTTGTGAGATATGGGTGTAAGGCTCCTTGCAGTGGTAAATGTGTGAGCTTGAGGTGGACATATGAATGTTGGGTACAAGTCCTGATGCTAGAGATTGTTGATGGGTGAGTGATAGGGTGTGGTGTATTGAGCAGTGAAGTTGCTGGTGTAGTTGCGGGGCTATGGTATTTGAAGCTGAATTCACTGATCGTGACCACTCATGTGCAGTCATTGAACCTCCTCTGTCACTGTATCCAGGTTTGTTGGGGCCAGGCTTCTGCCATTGGCCTCATTGGATATTCTCTCCCATTGTCTTAACAGTGTCTGTCTGGAGTGCTGCCTGGTTCTGTGCAACCTATGCACTAAGGTCTCCAGAATTGCTTCTGAGGCAGTAAGAGCCATCTTTCTGGCCTGCTGCTCCTTTATTCAGGCTTGCTTCGAAACGTCAACTCTATTCTTCTCTGCCGATGCTGCCAGACCTGCTGAGTTTTTCCAGGTAATTCTGTTTTTGTTTTTGTTTTGCTTCTGCTCCTAGTGTGTTTCCCAGCCAGTGCAATGAGTTGCTGCAACCAGAATGCATCTCCCCTAAAGAGATGCAGGCTGACTTTAAGAAGTGCAGGCTAGCTTTAATCGCTGCTAGTCTACATGAACTTGGGCCCCCGATGAGTGTGAAGCCACTCGGCAGTGCGTTTACCATGAAAATGAGCAGGCAGTACAAAATTTGTGTGCTGCCTACATTACTTTCAGTGGGCGCAGGTTAATCGCGCATTGTGATCCCTGTGCTTGTTATCAGGCCTTATCAAATTGTTAGCCCTTTAGCTTTTAGCACAAGCCACCCCTAATTACTGCTTATATAAATTGGCTTCTAAGGTTACACTATATGGAGGAAAGCTTAAAGCAGCACTAAGATGATTCATTCCACAGTTTTTAGATCACTTCTGGCCCGGTTTTTGACCGAAGCATGTAATGTAAATGAGTTCAACAGTTCTGCTTCTGGTCAAAGAAGGCATCAAAGAATAAACTGCTAAAGGCCAAATAAGTGGGATTAAAGTCAATCAAAAAGTATTCGATTATTAGGTTTATTGGCACATTCATGCAACATTTTACACCCTTATATTCATGCTTTCCTACATATGTTTGCTATAAAGAAACATTTTAAATATCTTTTCAAACCTTAAATTACAATGGGACATTTGATGGTAGCTGGAACAGGCTATAGTGAATGGTACAGGGGGAAATGTAATGGAGAGAGTGAGAGGCTTTGGATTTTGCAGTGAGGACCAATGACCTCTCAAGAGTAATACCACATCCCTGTGGCTATGCATTTGACTCTCTAAACACTCTGATGGTTTAGAGCATCTGTTGGTAATGTGTTTGGATTTGCTGGCAGTCGAAAGAAGCTACACCCCACCGGTACACTGGCATTTTGTTTTTAACAGAGTTTGGATTCAGATTTATGTGATCATTCCAAAAATTAGAGGGAGAATCTAAACTCTGAATGTATCCAAATGTTGATGCCAATCTACAACATTAACCACAGAGAAGGATACAAGGTTTCAGAGAGGAGTTACATCCAACTAAAACATTTATACAGATTTCCTTTTCCATATTTTACTATTTAAAAAAAACTTAAGTTGTTCAAAGAATATTTTCATTGTAAAAGAAGCATTTATCTTATTAACAGTTACATTGTGTGCCTAATGCCTACTTATTCCTGGTTGTGTATCGGGTCACCTTCCAACCTCAGTTCAATGAGCACTCAATGAAGGTAAGCATGAACTGCCCCTGTTTATTGTCACTCTGTTAGAGACTGACAATGTTGCTAGCGTTCCTTTTTTAATGGTTCTTGTTAGATGACTGGATCCATCCCAGTAACTTGACAGCTAGAATGAATGTCGCAGATGATGTTGCTGACATTGCAAATGCCGTGTAGCTAGAATATGTAGCTAGAATAATGGAAACGGTTTTGAACCTGCATTACATAGTGTTGTGTAGCTTATTCTGAGATGATTAGCCAACACCATTCTCTGTGTTTTACCTGTTGAAGATTTCTTTACTGCCCCGCAGAATAATTGAAATGCTTAGAAAAGAGCAGGGAGTTGATTTTACATGAAAACATTGGTATTAATGAGGTGATAAGGACATCAAGACGGTAGATTTAATGCCCCATTAATCCAAATGATCAGACTGCCATGTCTTTCATTGAGGCCTACCATTTGTGGGGTGGCATGGAGCCAGACTGAGTGACACTGGGTGCGCTGACAAAGTTGATGTTCCTTTACTCACTGCCTCTTCAATTTCTTGCTGTATCTGCGAACAATGAGACTTGTTAACATTTAAGAAAAAGTCCAATTAAATATTTTGATGTAGGGGTCATTTTCTGTTCATTTGCTGGCGGCAAAAATTCTTATCAAAGTGAATCAGAAAATCGTGGGCTGCGAGACCACTATTTTAATATGATGAAGACGGATGGTGTACGCCACCACCTTGAGTATGGAAAACCTAGTACAGACAATGTTATATTGTACAAAGCCTGAGTGGTAACCACCCATGGAATGAGGCAAATCAATCATTAGCAGACATGCGATCACTGCCATCAGATTTGTTTCAATTAATAATAATGGTCTTGGGACTACGACACAGTGGCTGATTGTCTGGATGTATGTACTTACTATATACAGGTGCAATCCTGTAGCTATTTCACATTTGTGATCTATGATTTCCCCTACAGATGCTTCATCTGCTAGCTCATAAAACACTTCTAATTACCATTAGAAACATAGTTTGTAGTGCACTGTAGGGAACAATTTCAGCGTTGGCATAGATAGTGCAGTTTGCTTTGTTTATACAAGATATAGCTACTGTCAAAACAGATCATTCAAAAATGGACATATTTGGTAATAATAATGAAGTTTATTTTCAGGGATGAGAACTTGTTAATGACCAACCATCAATGATGTCATGTTTTATATCTATTATCTTGAAGAATACGAGTCATCAGTTCCCAGTAATGTCCTCCGCAGACTTTTTTGTACTGCTAGGCAACATATTATGCCTTATAGGGATAATCTACTTCAGATGACACTTCAGAAGAAAGGTAACTCGAGCCTTGCTGCATTATCGAAATTGTTTTTGCTGTAATTGCATTGGATTATTACTTCTCCATGCTAGACCTTTGCATAAAACAATTGTAAATTATAGTTCTTAGAAAGGATTATAAACACCATAATGTATTATTGTAACAGAATAGCAATCTTAATTATTCATCTAGCATGGTTTATGTTTTAGGTTTGAACAAGATTTCTCCTGGATGACAGAAGGCTGAATTTTGCTTTACAGCTTCGTTTTCCTGCTGTACTGTAATGGATACCATTTGACAGCCCCATTCTGTGATTAAAGCTCATTCAGGGAAAAATTTACAAAATGGCATTAAATCAAAGTACTGAAAGTGCTAAATGGTGCCAAAGCACAAATGCATGATGTTGAACAAGCAAATGAGCCTTCCTCTGCTAAAATGTGCATTTTCATTAATTGTTTCCAACCACGTGTAACATCAGTTAACACTATCACTAGAATTCAAATCTAGCAAAATTTCAACATAATGTTTCAGCTTTATAGAATATGGCTAATTATTTATAATATAATTATCAGTTCTAAAGCATTTTGCTGCATTTTATTTACTCCTTGAAACTTTAGCGGTACGATTATTAAATAGGAAGGGAAGGCTGCACGCATCTAGTGAGTAGCTGATCCACGAGTGACAACAAGGTCTCAGGTTCAATCTATGCTGAATTAGCCATAGCTTTGGCAGTGGTAGGGGTGCTATAATTGTCTCTTGGTTTAAAAGAGGGAAATTGGCTTAGGTTCCTGCTTCTGAGTCTTAAACAATGATCGTGGCTGGAAGTGTGCATATAGGGGTTCAGGTGAGTAAAAACTGCACCTTCATCCTCCTAGTCTGCTGACATGCACTGTCAATGTTCACATATGAATGCTTATCACTTGGGCAAGGTTGCAGAGCTTGCCTGGCAACATTAGAACCTCAGAACCATATCCCAGTGAGAAATTAATACTTTCACTACAGAGGGGAAAGCACCTCTTTTTTTCAAAAAGTACAAATGGGGAGAAACAATTAATGCTACCTACAAACAACAGCAGAGAAAGAAAGAAATTTTCAGGGACTCAAAAGGCTAAATTATTAATAAAAGAGGCCCAAGAGATTCAGAGGAACAAACAGCTAAGTCATTCTTACATTAGGATCATTTTAATATAGCTAATTGATGATGCATTCATTCAATTTTCTGTAGAACTGGGCACTCTAATGCATTTGCCAGTTTTGGAATCTCGTGGGTAACTTCGGTTTTCTCAGTAGTGCTATTTAATATCCAGACGCTGTAAAATGGCCACATCAGTCAGCACTGGGCCCTAGGTGTTAAACTTCCTCTTTAGAAACACAAATGTAAATTTAAATCTGGTATTTATTGAATATTTTTATCATTCTTGTGTGTAGGAGATTTCATTTCAATTTTGTCCCAATTGGATCCCGTGCATCTCTCTTTTTTTGGCCAATTGCAAAGTTGGCAGAGGCCTGAGGGACATTCGATTGGCAACTTGTAGAAGAGCATTAGATATGCTCAAAGACTAATGAAAACCAGAATCATTTATAAACAAAGAAAATTGTATTTCTCTTAATTGATAAGTTGTTATTTTAGTTGTACAATTGTGAGGCCACTTTTAATGTTTAACATGACTTAAAGGATGACATAACTAACAAGGTCTATTGGGGTTTATAAACAGGTTTATGTAAAAATGCAGAATAAGATACAAAATGCTGTCGATGTATTTGAAAAAGGCTGTTTTAGGTGTGAATCATCACCATTCAGAATGTTAACGCTGTTGAGACTTTACACATGTTCGGTTCTATAACTAAACCACTTCAGCAAAGATGTTATAATTAAATTGTTAAAAACTGCAGTGATTTTTATGTATTACTGTTTATGCAATTTTAAATATATAATTTCAGGCCCAGAGTCATTTTGCCTTTGAAATATTGGAACCCCAGGCTTTATTCTTAAAAGCATAAAGTGGCTGCATAGAAAAAAACACCAAATTTTTCACGTCAGTCAGAACCGACTAATTTTCAGTAACGGGTTAGGGTGGATAAAGGGTTAATGTTACAAGCATTTTAGGTCTATATTAGTGAACCTGAGTGCAATGTGAACTCAACCAGGCAGAAATAAAATTAAAATAACATGTACGAGGGGATTATCTTTTCAAGTGGGCAAACTTTGACTACTTTCAGTAAAAATACGAAAGGGTTGCTGAAAGTCAATGCTGATTGATTGTCACTCGTGTCATGATTTGTAATTTTCTTGGAAGAATACCCAGGGGCCATATCTTCAGATTTACAAGGAAGCAGTTTGAACTTTAAAATCTCATGGGGAATGAGAATTACTGCAAACAATGCTGAGGAAAGGGAAAATTAAAGGTTCCTCCTAATGATCTTGTATTAGAGGCCTCTTTGGTGGTCTCAGAAAGAGGATTATAGGTTATTCTTTCTCCAACTGCAATTTATGCAGCTGCTTTTCCTATGAGTACTGGCTAAATTGATAGAAAATTCCATTCCTTTGTGCAGGGTCTATAAGCAGATATATGGAAAAAGTTTTTATCTGTCATTTTTGTCAAATATATGCTAAGTCTAGATAAACACTTTCAGTAGCACCCTGCTGTTCCTATTTATCAAAGAATGTAACATTTTCCTGCATTCTGCAGATAAATGTGTTTAGTGCTCTGAGACCGAACATCAAATAAATTTTGACCTCAGAAATAAGTGTAGGCACCACAGAAACAATAACAATATTACATTGACTGTGGGAATGAAATCAAAGCGCGCTGACTTCCTTCAGTGTGATCTTTTTACAGAAAGATTTTAGATAACTAAAAAAAAGCATATTATTAGTGGAGACATTCTTTATTGAATCATCCTTGTGTCATAGGTTGCTTTTACACTCTAAAATTTGTGAGGAGAAAATACATTATCAGCCTTTCCAATTTTGTCAAACAAACAAATGAGTCCATTTGAGGCCATTTGCATCTTGTATAAAACCTGCAGCTGAGCTTTGTGTTCAGAGGTGTAATGACCGGTTGTCACAACACGCTGGAGGTGGTCCCATGACAAAATGATCCCCTGTCACTCCTGTCGCAGGAAATGCAGTGGCAACCTGTAATTCATTCTACTCACTGATATCCTGCCTAGGTTTGTAAAATAGCACTTTGCAGGAAGTAAATCTGCTGAAGTTGTGCTTAACAATGTTTTAACAGTAATATTTGACGGAAGCGTTTTAACTGGTGCATGGGGTTAGGAAAGATTTGTCATTTGTTGGTATGTGCAAGCTTTAATCTTTATTTCGCTGGGGAAAGGTTTTGTTTTAAGATCAAAGAAACAAAATAGGTGGAAGCAATTACCCCCTTCAAAGAAATTATTCTTTTGCAGTAATGTGCAATTCTTTTAGAACTTAAATGATATACGAACAGCAAGTGATCTATAACCTATATCATTATCGTCACCAAGTAAATTAGTGAAGATGCACATATTAATAACAAAACTGAATATTTTATTTGTACTCTCCAAGGTGTTTGTGTTAGTTTAAATAAAATATCTCCTATAGCAGAGGAAATTATATTTCAATCCTGATCCTAAACAAGTTTATTTTTACAGCACCCATACAAAGCTCCCATATGCAAGAAATGCAACATGAAGTTTGCAACACAAATCCAAATTGTTGCCAGTGGAAGAATGATGAAAACTAACACTTCAGTCAGCTGTCCTACATCAACACTGCAGCCTGCAAGCCTTTGGTATTTCTGATATTTAACAGCCCCGGAAAAATCCAGAACAGCCAAAGCTATGATGCCCACCACAAACTAAGGGCGGGATTTTCTCGCCCTGCTGCAGTGGGTTCCCTCGCGGTGGACGCGGTGAGCCAGCCAAAAGTCCAGTGACTTTGGCGGGACTGGAAGGTCCTGCTGGTGGGTGGGGCTGGAAGATTCTGGCTCCCAAACCATTGACTCACCCCTCCCTCCCCTTGGTAACTGAGGATGAAACAGGCTGTTTGGAAGACTTGATATTGCACTTGACCCTGAGATGAGCTTACTATACCACATATCCATGTCATCAGGGCTTCTTTAGCTCTGAAGAGGAGCCATATGGCCATACAGTCTCGAAACGTTGACTCTGTTTCTCTCTCCACAGATGCCACCAAACTGCTGAGATTTTAACAGCCTTTTCAGTTTTTAAACCTCTGAGACATCTGGGATCTTTTAATTCTGTTTGCTTGTGCATACCCGATTTTAATCACTCCATCATTGTCAGTCGAGTCTTCAGCTGCTAAGGCCTTAAGCTCCAGAGACATCCATTAACCTCTCTGCCTCTCTACCTATCATTCCTCCTTCAAGACATTCCTTAAAAACTGCCTCTTTAACTAAGTGCCCTTGGTGTCAAGCTTTGCTTGATGATGCTCCTGTGAAGTGCCTCTGGATGTTTTACTGTGTTAAAGATGCTATATAAATGAAAGTTGTTATTGTTAATATGTAAATACTTGTTAAACAAATTGTTATTCACTGAAATCAAGGACTCTCTGTTGCTCAGAGTCACCTCCATTGCTTTGATAACTTTAGTCAGTTCATGACCTTAAGTAGGTGAACAGTGAAAGATTTAGCTTGTAAGAGCAATTTTTTCTATGATTATTTTAGATCAATGCAAGCTAGTTCTGACTATTTATCAATAGTCAGATTAAGTGCAAACAAATGGAACCATAGATTGACACCGCACAGAAGGAGACCATTCAGTCCATTGTGCCTGTGCCAAACCCAGATCAAAAGAGCTTTGAAAGAGCACTTCCCTGTTCTTCCCCATTGCCCTGTAAATTTTTCAAGTATTTATCCAATTCCTTTTTGAAACCTATTATGAATCTGCTTCCACTCCCCTTTCAGGCAATGGTGGATCAAAATGACTTGCAGCATAAAAACTAGTCCCTTGAGTTCCGTGCGATTCTTTAGCTAATTATTTTAAATTTGTGCCCTTTGGTTATTGACCCTTCTGTCACTGGAAACTATTTCTCCTTCTTTACTCGGTCAGAACCATTCAAACTTTTGAACAATGCTATCAAACCCACCTTTAACCCTCTTTGTTCTAAGGCCGGGATTTTCCGTGCCCACCGGCGTCAGGCGTGTTTGGTGGCATGAGCGGACAATACAGCGAGAAGGCCAAGGCTGGGATTTTCCGTGCCCACCGGCGTCGGGCGTGTTTGGTGGTTTGAGTGGGCAATGCAGCGAGAAAGCCAAAATTTCACAATGTCATGAAACCAGTTTGCGATCGCCCGCTCAGCCCGTCGATGGCGGGCAGTGTTCCCTGCCATCTGACATCAGGAACCTCATTGTAATACACCAGCATATCATTATAAGGCCAGCCTGCCAGACTCATCCTCGCCCTGCTAGATCATCCACCCCTGGGGGTGGAGGGAAAACATGCCAGTGCAGAACACGTCTTGACAACTGTAATGTGTAATGCTACCTCCAGGACATCTGAGGAGCAGAGGTTGCTGGAGTCCAACACCGACGGCACACTGGAGGAACATCCATGGCATGCTGGGTGGATTCTCATGGACATGGCTCTGCTGCGAAGCAGCTCACAGAAGTTGGAAAGTCATCGTTGATACTCACAACGGATGATGGTTGAGGAGGTGGGAGAGGAAGATCTAGGATCAGCTGAAAGAGGAAGCAGTGTCTGGTGGGGTGAGGTTGGGGGGAGGGAATGAAGGTGTCAGGGGGGTGAGGTGGGAGGGTGGAATAAAGATGTCGGGGGGGTGAGGTTGGGAGGAGGGAGAGGGAGTATGGGCAAAGAAGGGGGCAATGGAGCAGAAGATAACAACTAGGGAGATAAGTGTAAGCTGCATGGAAGGTGTAAGGGAAAGAGTTTGGAGAGGCGAAGAAGTGTGGAGAGTGGAGGGATTCCAGGAGGAGGAAGGAGTTAGGAGAGGGGAGAGAGTGCAGGGGGAGGAAGGAGTGCAGAGAGGGGAGGGAGTCCAGGGGGAGGAAGGAGTGAGGAGAGGGGAGAGAGTCCAGGGGGAGGAAGGAGTGTGGAGATGGGGGGATGTCCGGGAGGTAGGAAGGAGTGAGGAGATGGGTAGGGGGGGCGGGATAAGGGTGGAGGAAGAAGTAGGGGTGGAGGAAGGAGTTGGGAAGGGGAAGGAGTAAAGCTGGAGGAAGAAGTGAGAGTGGAAGAAGAGGTAAGGCTAGAGGAAGGAATCAGGAGGGGTTAAGCACTAAGCGTGACGGAAGAAGTCAGGGTGTCTGAGGGAGTCAGGAAGGGGGAGGGACTAAGCCATGGTCGGGGGGGCAGGGGGGTGGAGTTGGGGGTGTGGGAGGACTAAGGTGGGAGGAAGGGGTGAAGGGGCTTCGGGGGGGAAGGAAGGGATTCTGAGGGGGAGAAGAAGTTCCGGGGAAGGAATGGTCCTGGAAGGAAGAAGGGGTTCGGTGGGGGGGGGGGGGGGGGGGGGGGGGGGGGGGGGGGGGGGGGGGGGTAGGTGGCCCAAGTAAACAAGCAAGGAGGGCTCTGATGTGTCTGTGACTGCCTCCTGGGGACCGAACTGAGGGTAGGAGTGGTATGAGAGAATGGTGAGAATGACCGAGGGCGGAGTGAGGTGGTAGTGTGGGAGGGTGAGGGTTCGATGGTAGCGGTAGGAGGGACAGTGAGGGTGGCTGGTGGAGACTTGGAGGCAAGCCGTGGTCTCTGGGGGTGAGACGGAAGAGGTTGGGGAGGTGAATGTGGATGGGGGTGGGGTTCGGGATGGAAGGGAACATGCACATTAACCTGGACATCCCCAGAGGAAGAGGGTTGTGGCTGATAGGTCACGGAGGGGAGGTGAACAGTGATGCCAAGGGGGGTCAACTGTGACGCAGGAAGGGAAATGGGTGACTGGGCAAGGAGAAAAGATGGGGGAGCACATGAAAAACTCAATCCAGGCCATGCAGTCCAAACGGAAAGTGAAACGAGAGTCGTGGTGGGCGAGATCAGGTGCTGAATGGGAGTGTGATCAGTGGGTGGGCGGTGATGCAGATGGACAGCTTAAAGCAAACCCCAGCAGGCAGCATTGAAAAATGCTCTTGGCGTTGAGATGAGTGTGATACAGGAACAATCCGCGTGTGTGGGAGACAGTGCTTACACAAGGCTCCAAAAAGCCCTGCCACACACACACTTCTCCCTCCAGAATCACTCATTGGTCAGCTGCTCCCTCTGCAATGACAGAGGACGAGGATGAGGGGGTCACAGGCAAAGGGGACTCGGAGGGAGAGGACAGCTCCTGAGGTTCCTAAGTGGATGACCCAGGGGTGTCCAGCTGCCTCTCCTCCTCCCTTCGGGTGCTCAGCGGCCACAGCCTGACTCCTTGAGGAGAAGGAGCACCTGGATGGACATCAAAGTGTCCTGTTTCCCTCTCTTATTGCCACTGCAGGAACTCACCCATGGCTCCTGCACACAGGTCTGCACACATCTCCACATTCTGCTGGACCAGGGTCTCCATGGGGTCCACCGTCCTTCCCATGGAGGGCTCCATACACATACATGTGGGCAGCACTTCATCAGAGAGCAGGCGGACGTGTTCCTCCAATTCGTGTGCCACTCTGCTGGGGGCTTCCAACACCTCTGAGTGATGTTCTACCCTCCCACCTCACTCCCCCCCCCGACACCCACGCCATCTGCTGACTCTCCACGATGAGTTGGAAGGCCAAATCTGGAGGCTCGTCATCTGACTCAGACGTCCTAGATGCCTGATTCCCAGCAGTCCTTCGAGTGCCGGGGAGCTCGCACGAACCTGCCTCCTGCTGCTGTGGACATGTGTCCGTGCGGTGACCACCAGATTGTGAACCTGAACCTGCTCTAGATCTAGGTCCCACCGAGGGGTGTGTCTCTGCGCTGGTGGAGGTTGTGGGTAAGGTCTTCCAGGTTGCTCATTCAATGGAGGAGGTGTCCCCTTGGCTGGAGGTGAAGGCCTGGATGGAGCTGAGGGACTGGCTGGCAGTGCTCTCCGTGAACCAAAGTGGAGATAATTAGTGCATGGCCACAGAGTCAAAAGCAGGAGAGAGAGCACTCACATTTGCACTGAGAGAGGGATGGTCTGGTGCAGAATCCTTACGAGGGTGTTTGCCGCCAACCTCGCTGCTTCTCCTGCATGAAAACAGCTGGACAGAGAGCGTGCAGGAGACATGGCACTGGGTTGAATGCTTGTGTGGTGAGTGGAGCAATGGACAGAATGAGTACTTGAACTCAAGAGGATATGAGCCTGATGGAGATGTGAGGGTGTGTGGGAGAGTTAGTGGTGTTGTCCCTTGAGATGTGAGATCCATGGGGATGTGTGATGAGTTTGTGATTGTGTGAGTTGAGAGTGATGAGAAGAGTAAATTACCTTGGCAGAATGGATAAGACCATTCATTCTGTGGCGGCACTTGGTGGCTCTCCTCTTTTGCAGGGCATTGGCGTTGACCACAACTGCCACCACCTCCCAAGCTGGTTTAGTGAGGTTGCTGCCCATCCTGCGGCCAGAGTGGGGGCAGAGGACTTCATGGTGAACCTCCATTGCATCCAAAAGGCGTTCGAGGGACCCATAGTTGAACCTGGGGGCTGCAGTCTTTCTGCCTTTCAGGGCCATGTCTTCTTTGCAGTAGTCATGGGCTGAAAGCATTGAAAGGTATGCGCACGGCTGGGTTTTTAATATGACGCCCAGCATGATGAAGTGGCGAGGTGATGGCGTGGCGGGCGAATGAGAGCCCGCCCACCATGGAAATGGCATGTTTCCCAGGAATGCATAATTAATGTGGCACATTTGGGACAATACGGCGTGAAAAGCCGCCATTGTGGCCAACGGGTAAAACATCGTTTCACTCGCCCTCTACTGCACTTAATGCAAATCTGGGATGATTCCGCCTGATGTTCTACAGCAAGTTATTACACAATCCAAGCTGCTTAAAGCAAAGCTTAAATTCTCAATCAAAACACATTTTAATATCTATCCAAAGGAGTGTCTTTTGAACGGTTGGGCAATAAGTTGTACAGATGATTATAATTAGGAGCTGCTTTAATATCTCCGGAGACTCATTTATAGTTGTCGTAGATACATTAACCGTAGTTACCAACATTTACAGAATTTTGCTTGTTTCTTTGGGTGGGATTTTCCAGCCCTACTTGCTGCCGGAATCATGTGGTCCCTCCGAAAGTCAATGGACTTTTGGCTGGGCTGCCGAATTTCCCATGGCAGGTCCCACCCCCACAACGCACGGCCAGAAAATCCCGGCCTTTGTTTTTAAAGTAAATGTTAATTTGATGGATGACTCTTACCTCATAAAGGATAGATTACTGTTTCCTTCAGAACAAAGGCACAAAGATTTGCATTCCTTTTCTTTCAAATGGTTATTCTCTCCCCTAATGAGTCCAGATTCCTTGTTTTAAATGTATTAATTTTTGCGTAATGCGGATATTGAAAACTAAACATCCAAAATCCCAGTATAATTGATATGCTTGCAAATTGAAATCCGCAGCCATCTTGCCAGCATTTGTTGCAGGCTTTTACATTCTTGTTTACAGTACCTCATGTCAGCACTTTTGTTCTACTGAGCGATCCTTTAACACTTTCAATCTTTTTTCAAATTCTGTATCCTTAGACAACTTGGCCTAGAGTTTACTTAGCACCATTTTTAAGAATGCAATTCACCCAAAATCGGCCCCACCAGCACAAAAGATCGCTGCATTTGTAGCACGATTTATGCCCAGCTCAAATCAAGTTTCTGCAATCTTTTTTCCTGTAGTTTAAAAAAATGCACTTGTGTTGGAAGCAGGGCCCCACCCTTAAATCGGCCAAAGCCCCAGATCAAATTAATCACCATGGCAAGTTTCCACTTAATTGGAGCATTGGGGGTCTGGTTTGCAGGCTTGCTTTTTGGACCATGGGGAGGAATTCCTGCTCCCCCTGACCAATAAGTCGCGCTGTGGAGACAGTTACCTGATCCACCTGGCACTTCACGCTGCCCTTCAGGTTTCGGGTTTCCTGAGATCCAAGAAACTCAGGCTGCAGGTATTAAAAATCTAAGCAAGGTTAAATTGGACGCGTGCAGCCTCCTTCAAAATTTTACTCATGAATCATCACTTGACAGCAGCTGGTTGCCCACCTGGGCTCACCTCTGTTGAAAATAGAAGTGGGCAGGTTAGAGATGGAGCAGGGGGTGATTTGGTTAACTTTCTATTTTTAGGCCCCTACCAACCCTGGAGGAGAGGGTGAAATTTCCCATATCTTAGCAATTCGCACAATTTGCCCTTATCAGCTGTACCTTTTAAATTAAATTAATTATATTTTATCTTAGAAATTATGACACGGATAGACTACGTTAGTAGCTAATAATATCCACATTTTTACTTGGAAGTGCTATTTGGAACAGAACAAGCCAAAGTCCTTTTCCTAACTACCTTCAGAATGTATTATATTGATTTCATTTTAATGCTTGGTTTATTAGCCACTTGGTGGAATTAAATTATGCTGTAATTTGGATTTTGTTGCTTAACTGATTTGTGGAGGTTTTGTTCATTTTTCAAATGCAAAATTATAGAGATTTCTTTTTGTTGGGTTTTTAGCTAAGAAGCAATCTCATGCCTTTAAATCACAACATAGCAACCCGTAACTACAATGAGCATTTTACAGCACACCCTTCCAGTAAGTAGATGGTTAATTCATGGCAAAACATCTTTGAAAAATGAAAAGTAATGTCAAACTGGATGTCACCCTTATGTTTTATTGCCGATACATAAATCTTGCTGACAGATCAAGCACTTCTGATGGCTTGCCCATTTTAGATATGTTGGTGAACTCAAACAGTTGCAGAGAAATATTCTGAACATATCGTCTTCATTAGCATACTTTACCAAAAAGCAATGAAGCAAGGGGGAGAGCTAGTGGTGATGGTAATAACTGTTTGAGTAAAGCCTTTTACTTTGCAGAAAGATCACTAATGTTTTTGCCTTTGGGGTTTTTTTGTACTCCGAAGGATGAAAATGAGGAATATTTTTCAAACAGCAGGGGTAAAGTTTAGAAAATGGGTAACACATGGAGTGATGGAGATGGTGGTGCCACAGGGTGTGAAACACAAATTAAAAAAAATTCTAAAATGTAAAAACTGTAATTTCAGCATTTGCAACTAATGATTGTGTTTCATCATCACTTTTATTATAGCTTGACAAAAAAAACACAGAAAATGAAGCAGAAATATTAGTTAGATTTGTAATTCAATTCACACCCCCTCCACCACCACCCACCCACCCACCCCCCTCAACCTTCACCACCCCTGGCTAAAATAAGTAAGCTTTGGTTCATACCACATAGGATAAGGGTGCAACAGCTTATTTTTTCTTTATTCAAACACAATATTGTTCAAATGAAATAATACTGAGTACAAATGTCAGTGTACACCATGCTTTCATCATTAAAACACCAGTTCTGGAGCTCTGAGACAGTGTTGGGGTCGATTTGATGGAAGTTTTGACTTTTCACAGGAAGCCACATCAAATGTATGTGAATGTCATTGGATGTAGTGACATCATCAGTCACAGAAGATGTGAAAACTGAAGATGAAGTGACTATAAAGGTAATTCCCCGGCATCTGAGCCGAAGAGAACAAGCAGAAGTCTGAGGTTGGTCTACTTTTAGCATTAGGCCTATTAAGAACTGGTAACAACAAAAAATGAGTGTGAACATCCGCAGATTGTTGCCTTTGATGTGGTCTAGAGACAGAAGCTCAGTGTCTTGATCCAACCTGTGTATTATGCTCTTCCTTTCCTACACTGAAGTTACATGATAGGGGTCTGATTAGTTAAAAATAAGTGTATAATATAGATCTAGTTCATAGATATGACTTGATCCTGAAAATTGACTTCACAAAAAATATGAGTATTTTATTTCCTCCACCAACGCTCAGAAACAACCTTGCTGATGGCTTTAATAGGAGGTTGTGATGCTTGAATTGGGATATATATTCAGGCTCAACACTCATTTTTGTCTATGTCCTCTAGTATCAGGTATTGTAAATATTTGAACTCATTTGCCAAAATAGGAAACTGAGTCTAAAAAGGTGGTCACATTTGCAGATTATTTTTATTCCTTCACAGGATATGGGTGTCACTGGCTAGGTCAGCATGTGTTGCCTATCCCTAACTGCCCTTGAGAAGGTGGTAGTGAACTGCCTTCTTGAACTACTGCAGTTCATGTGATGCAGGCATGAAAGGTGATGACAAATAAGGCTAGGTAGAATAGTTCAAAGAGCTGGATTTCACAGCTGCAAACTGGGTGGGGCCAGATCCCACCCCCACCACCACCCCCCCCCAACCCCCCACCAAGACTTACGTAACAGATGGCATGATGACATTGGGTTGGCAGTCCAAAGTCATCTCGCCTGTCTCCGACAATACAGAAGGCAAACTGGTGCTGAAATTGAAAGCTCACCCACCGTTTTGAAAAGATCAATTAACAAGCTATTGAGCTTTGTTAAAAAGCCCAATTATAATTTGTTTGTTGCCCACTTTGTTTTCGCTTGTCACATGGGATTTGGGAGTGAGTTACGCCAGGTATGAGGAGGTAGCTCAAGGATGGATGAAAAGGCTTGCAAAAGGGACTATGGCTGCATGTAGCAGCAGAGTCTGCTGCTGAATGTGGTAGTGTTTCACTATTAGCAGACTTTATTTGTTCAGTTTTCATAGGCTGTTAGGGACAGTTAGGGAGAGATTGAGAAGGAAGGGGGCCTTTAAATTGGTGGCCAGAATTGGCTTCCGGTTCACAGTCTAACCCATCTCCCACCGGACATCTCATGCTCGATACCCGACAGGGCATAGAGCCCTGCTTCACAATGCTAATTGGCCAACATTCCTGGCAGCTGATCCCGAATTGGCTGGCTGATGCTTGATTCGATGTGCTGAAACGGTGGGGGCAGGGCAAGATAAGCACAATGCGCACATCCTATTCCACTTTCCTTACCCTTTTGCAAACTGTAAAACCCAGCCCAAGGATTCAGTTCATAAATTACAGAATAAGTTGGGCAAAATATGTAGGTGGGAGAACATTTACAGGTGGAATTTAATGGGGGAAATGTGAAGGGCTACACATAGGAAGAGAAAAAGATAAGCACCCTGATATATGTGTGCTCTGCCCAAAGGCAGGCCCTTGGCTTATTGTCTGATGATGCTTTACCCTGAGCTGTTTTCTAGGCAGTTTTTGTCAGTGGTGGTTTGCCATTGCCCTCCACTCTCAAGGGCAGGGCAAAGAGACAGATCCTAAGTCTACCACAGATGAAATGGGAATGAAGCCTGCACTGTTGGTGTTATTCCAAACCACACGCTAACCATCTAGCCAACTGACTCCCCCTCATATTCTCCGGGTGGCCTTGAACACAAAACCAAAAGTGACCTAAAAGTCTTAGAAAATGTAATGCTCAAAATGATCAACAAAGACAATAGAGTATTGAGTATAAATTACAAAAGGACAAACCATAAAGAAAGATTGAAGAGACGTTGACATATCAGCCTGGAAAGAAGGCATCTGATAGATGAATTTGTAGAGATATATTAGATGGCTATGGGAATAGTAAATCCAAAATATTACTTTAAGTTGTGAGGGTAAGACAAGGAGGGCACATGTTCAAAATTAGTAAAATATAAACTTAGGACTGGTGTGAAGAAATTCTTCACATAGGGTGATCAACGCGGGGAACAGATTTTGTGGAGGAGCTATGGAAGTAAAAATCCTAGAAGAATTAGTTGTTGCAAGTGGGAGTTTTTAGGATCATTCTAGATTGATGAAAAAAGCTGGGCCAAATAACCTCCATAATTATCCTGTGAAAACATCCAAAAAAGAAAATTAATGGTGCTTAACACATACAACGCACATGGTGCTTTTCTACGTAGGAAAAATAAACTGTCTGCATTTTTGTGTGCCGAGTTGCATTTGCGGATATGAAATGGAAAAAAAATTTGGAAGCTGATCACAATTGCACTTGAAGAAAGAAGTTGCTGGATCTTACAAATGTTAAGGCCCATCCTTCAGAAGTCACTCACCAGTCTATCTGAAACTACATCCTTTATTAAAAGATTGCACAACTGGCATAGGATACAACTGTTGTTTGAGCGTTGGAAAAGTAATGCTCAATTCAAGCTGAAGGTTAGAAGGAAAACTAATTTTTGTAAACTACCTAAGCTAATCCAAACTAGGATTGCACATGATTCTTTCGTAAACTGTACATTCATTCACTTCAGATGGGGGGAAGAAATGAAAGCATCCCATTCAGTCATAACCACAATGGCTAACGTCGCCAGTTCATTTGGCTATACCAAGTCAAGAAACAAAGAAGGGTAGATAATTAAAAATGTGACTGTGTGGTTCAGCAAACCAATGTAGGATTTTCCATTCACTAAAAAATAATTTGTGCAAAGCTCTGCAACAGAATGTAAATCAATATAACCCACCCTCTAAAATGTTTACAATCATTTTGTAGATACTCAGATTACATTTGCACAATCCTTGTGTTTTATTTAACTTGTCTCTACCAAATCAGGTCATTAACTAGTGACTAATGAATGACAGTCATTCAAAATCAAATTGATAAGCAAGATGAGGAGACAAATTGAGAGGCTCAATGGTTTAAAAAATGGTTTCAAGCAGTGTTTGGTCAAGATTTATTAAAACTAATTAATACAAATGTTAAATATAATATTTCAATGGCATGGATACAATCTAATGAAGTCTGTGATCAATAGAAATTTAAAGTCAGCTTAAAATTAAAGAGGATGTTTCTAGAAATTATCAATTCTAGAAATTCTCATTATTGATTTATAATTCAGGGAAGGTACGCTGACATTATTAGATGCTTGATCAGCAGAGGAGAATGACTATTATAACATTATCATCTTAACAACAGAGAATGACCTATTATGACATCACCCTCAAAATAGACTGACATTAGCCAAATACGTTTATTAAATGCTCACATCTCCTTTGGAAAGCTAATCAGACAGGACTTAAACAGTGACCTAAAGGGAGCTATTTAAACTGCAGAAATTGATAGGGATTGGGCTAACTGTATCCAGTCTGCTTCTGTTTTCAAATTGTTTCCATAATGACAGATAGGTTTGGTGAGGAATAGTGATACATAATCTGACCTGGGCAGCATGCTTTGTTCTGCCTGAAATAGCATTTTTGTGCTGGAATCAAAACTGTTGAAGTGATTCAAAAAAAAACTTTAGTGTGAATCTGGAGCAAAACTTAGAAGTGACTGCGTGCAAATGTTGCAAAAAAATGAGAAGCTCTTGAAAACCTTTCTTGAACATTGATTCAAATTAAAGGAGTTGGTAAAATAGACTGGAAGCAAAAGTTTACATGGAGGCAAGGAATTGTGAGAAAGCACATCAAACATTGTTGGCTTATATGAGTCACAAGTAAAATTGTAGTCTAGTCCTCAGTGGACATGAGGCCACATATCAAATTCAGCTGTCACAGCTCTGTGCGTTTATTTATTACATTTCTGCAGCAATGGCAGTGACCTAAAATGTGTGTGACCCATATACTGTAGGTCTTGAAAGTGTCACCGGATCAGCAGTGGGAGAAGGTCATTTCTCTTGAACCCCTCAAAATCATTCCTTAATGCCGAGGTCAACCAAGAAGTTACCACAATCTGTTATATAGCTGACAACTCCTACTGAGTGCAAGCTTTATTTAATGGGCATCTAACTTCTTTTAGGGGAACATATTTGTATTGATTGTATTGTAGCACTGTTAATATTTAAGGCCAGTATTCAAATAACACTGAACAGATAATGAAGAACAGTTGCTATGAATTCTGTTCAAAATTTGCAAAGTGGATCATCTTATTATCATAATTAAACTGAAGCTTACAGCTCAATGAAATATGAAAATGATTGTGCATAATGCATCAGTAGTACCAAGAGTCCAATAAAAATGACACTCTTTCATGTTCCTCTTTAACAACTCAAGGTGAGTCACAATATTGATACATTGGATTCACTATTTGAAAGAAAATTGAGTAATGGTACGAGAAAGCACTGTGCAAGCGTCATCTAATTCCTTGATTGATGTGTAGGAGATATATATCTAACTATTCCATCAAATTACATCAAACACATGTTATGCAAAAACAGAATAAATTATTTATGCAAATACACACTGGTGATTTATCAAGTACTGGAAAGGCAGAACCTGCTGTTGCATGTCAATGGGCTGATGCTGCTACCTGCCAGTTCGGAACTAACCTTCATGTAGCAATAGACCTTAGGCAATAGTGAAAGGTGATGAAAAGGAGCTGGTGGAGCTGCTTTGAAAATCCAAGTAGATCTCAAAGGCTTTCCTGATGTAATTCCTCTCAGTTAGGAGCTGATTTTAAAGCCTGTTTGAAAGACAAGCTGCTGATAGCAAAGTACTTTAAAGCCATTTGAATCCGTATTCCCTCACAATCATTTTACAGAAATATGTCATCGAAATAGGTAGATACTGTGAAATGGCAATTCCAATCCATTTCGTTTTTGAGATAGTACAATCGAAAGTTTGCTGAACTGAGCTTAACAGTGGCCACTTTATACTTCTGAACTGCTCAAGATACAATCTTTAAATTATAATACATTTGCTTTGTGCAGGGGGATAAATGGCCAGCAACTAAGTACTAGGTATATATTTTTGATCTCTGCTTATCAAATTATAAGGATGCAGTTTTATTACTGATCCCAAGCTAGTATTTATATGCTGTAACCAATAGTGAGTGAGGCGGACCTGATTCATACTGTTGATTTGACCACAGTGAAAATGGGTTCTGAACAATGCTGCTTGCTTAGCTGCAAATCTTTAATGTCTTGTGGTTAGTTTTCTGCTGTCAAAGTATGGACAGTTCTTTCATAATGTTAAAAATATTGAAAAATAAGTTTATAAAATTTCAGAATAGACAGGCTGGTCACTTTCAAAATATGGCTTTTCACTCGTATTGTGAATATCTAGTTCATGGTTCATATGTTTTAAAATATGCCTTTTAATTTCAGAATGTAATTTTTAGTTTTATAAATTAAAGTTTAACTGAAGAAAGTATGATAAATGCAACTAAAGTCAGAATAGAAGAGACAGAGCTATAAAGCAGCAGGTGGATTTACATAGCTGAAGAGCAGGAGACATGGCATCTGCCATCCTTGCAAAGAATTGCAATCCAGAGAAATGTTTTTATTTTGGAAGTTAGAGATAACTTATTTTAAAAGCATTCAGTGAATTGAGAAAGATTATAAAACCCATTTACTTCATCAGATCAAAAACGAAGTCGTAAATGAGGGATAATTAGCTTAAAAGTCAGTTTGAGGATATCCCAGAGTGAACTACATCAGCATGAAGATGGGTAAAGTTTAGGAAGGCTCTCTGGTTTCAATGTACCTGGTGTTTTCCTGGGAGTTGCAGTTTGGACCTTGTGTGGTTTGCACCCTACTGAGAGAAGTTAGCCAAACTAAATGACAGACAAATTGCATTGTAAATAGTGTAAAACACTAACTTCATCACTGACTGCCTGGAAGGTGGGTGGAACTTAATCTCAATTTGAATCTTATGAGGGAACAGAGCTGGGGGATTGCCTAGTTTGAAACTAATCAAAAATCTACAGTGTGTTTCACAGTGTATTATTGAAAAAGAAATTAAACAACAGTTTAGCTTGGAAATATTGGAAAAGCAAAGAGAAAAGGGGACTGAGACCTCCACAGCCAAGAAGGGGTAAATAAAAGTTTTACCTCTGGAGATCAGGAAAATGCTCCAAAGTACAATGACATACTTGTGGGTGGTCCCTCCAGAAGTAAATAACTTTAAGATTTACATGTCTTATATGAGAATTCTTGGTGGGGAGTAAGAATTGAGTGCATAGCATCTATACATATAAAACCATATTGCTACATTAATAGTGCTTGTTTTATTTAATTCTTTTATATACAATGAAGTTTGTTTTGTTAAAAAAGCGAAATCTTGTGGCATAGTTCTATTGGTTAATAAGAGCATGACACCAGGCTATACTACACTTGTGTACAGATCTAGAACTTGTGGGTTCAGAAATCCTTCAAACTGTTGTACCACCATAAGTGTGTCAACCTCAGTTCCTAAACCTGCCAGAGTATCTGACATCAGGGCAGGGTCATCTTTTTTAAAATCTTTCTGCTTGGTGCCCAATCTTTATGAATGCATCTTGGGTGTCTGTTGAAGCTTCAGCTAGAGGTGATATTGGTTGATTGTAAAGTGGTGGTGCTGGTAGGACATCTCCAAGAGTTTCTACTCTTGAAATGATCTCTAAGAGAGTAGAAATGTAAAAAATAAATAATCATTTTCAGAATGTCCTAGGCCATGACTCTTGTCTGGAACTTCTGCCCCTTGGATGCTGGTTTTATTCTGGGGTTGGTTTTTTTATTCATTCATAGGATGTGGCTAGGCCAGCATTTATTGTCCATTGCTAGCTGTTGAGAAGATTGTGGGGAGCTGCCTCCTTCAAACACTGCAGTCCATGTGGTGTAGGTACACCCAAAGTGCTGTTAGGGAGAGAGTCCCAGGATTTTGACCCAGTAACAGTGAAGGAAGGGTGATATATTTCCAAGTCAACATGCTGAATGGCTTGGAAGGGAACTTCCAGGTGGTGGTGCTAGACCATAAGACCATAAGAGGTAGGAGCAGAAGTAGGCCATTCAGCCCATTGAGTCTGCTCCGCCATTCAATGAGATCATAGCTGATCTGTTAATCCTCAACTCCCCTGCCTTTTTCTTGATAACCCTTCATTCCGTTACTGATTAAAAATATGCCTATCTCAAACTTGAATATACTTAATGACCCAGCCTCTACAGCCCTCTGTGATAAAGAATTCCACAGTTTCACTACCTTCTGAGAGAAGAAATTCCTCCTCATCTCTGTCTTAACTGCACAGCCCCTTCTGAGATTATGCCTTCTGGTCCTAGACTGTCCCACAGGGGGAAATGACATCTCAGCATCTATCCTGTCAAACCCCCCAAGAATCTTATGGGCAGAAGTTTGCCCTTGGCAGGGGTGTTCGGTGAGGGTGGGTGGGGGCGGTGAGGAAGCCGACTGCTGCCTGTGGTCGGCACTGCATCACGATTTTACGCCAGTGGTCAATTAAGGCCCGGCTAGCGCCGAACGCAAGCAGCAGTGCTCAGCGCTGTCTGTGCGGGCGGGGGGAGGAGGGTGAGCAGGCCTAGTGCGAACTTTACGCATGCGCATGAAAGAGCGTTTCAATCTCCCTGGGGCATGGAGCTGCTTCAGGGAGTTGGAACGTTCTTTGAAAAAACTTAATGAACAAAATAAAAATGTCATAAAACATGTCCCCTCATATGACTCTGTCACATGAGCAGGGACACATTTTTAATGCAAGTGTGAAATTTTTATTTTATTTTTATTTGCTTTAGGAAACCTCATCCCACCCGCTTGGCCTTTTTGCCTGCGTCCAAACCGTTAGGTTGGATGGGCAGCATAAATTTGACACCAAATACCTTTTCAATGGCTTTAATCGCTCTCTTAATTGTTGGCAAGCATGCTGCCGAGTCCAGCGTGCGCCCGCCAAATGAAATATTATGGGACTATGCAATGGTGTCAGGATGTTCGCCGGATGTCATCACACATCATTTTACACTCGGCCAGATTGGGCACGCATCCACCCACCAAGCTCAATATTCTGCCCTATATGTTTCAATAAGGTCACCTCTCTTTCTTCTAAACTCCAATGACTACAGGCCCAACCTACTCAACCTCTACTCATAAGAAAATCCCTCCATACCTGGGATCAACCTAGTGAACCTTTTCTGGACTGTCTCCAATGCCAGTATGTCTTTCCTTAGACCAAAACTGTTCACAGTTCAGAGTATTCCCATGTGACTGCTGCCTTGTCCTTCTAGATAGTAATGGTCGTGGGTTTGGAAGGTGCTGTTTAAGGAGCCTTGGTGAGTTCCTGCAGTGCATCTTGTAGATGATACACACTGATGCCACTATGCATTGGTGTTGGAGGGAGTGAATGTTTGTAGATAGGGTGCCAATCAAGCGGATTGCTTTGTCCTGGATGGTGTCAAGCTTCTTGAGAGTTGTGGGAGCTGCACTCATCTGGGCAAGTGGAGAGTATTCCATCACACTCCTGACTTGTGTCTTGTAGATGGTGGACAGGCTTCGGGGAGTCAGGAGGTGAACTACTCGCTGCAGGATCTCTAGCCTCTGACCTGTTCTTGTAGCCACAGCATTTATCCGGCTAGTCTAGCTCAGTTTCTGGTCAATGATAACTCCCAGGATGTTGATAAAGGTGGTTTCAGTGATGGTATGCCATTGAGCAGCAAGGTGCAATGGTTAGTTTCTCTCTTATTGGAGATGGCCACTGCCTGGCACATGTGTAGCATGAATGTTACTTGCCATTGTCAGCCCAAGTCTAGGTATTGCCCAGGTCTTGGACGTGGACTGTTTCAGTATCTGAGGAGTTGTGAATGGTGCTGTCATCGGCAAACATCTTCTGACTTTATGATGGAAGGAAGGTCAGTGATGAAGCAACTGAAGATGGTTAGGCCTAGGATCTAGACTGCTGAGCATTAAAATAATAGAATTCACAGATATTTCAATAGGAGAAGCTATTCAATCAGCCCTGTCACTTTGTATGCCATAGTCCTTCTTTGGAGAGAGTATTGCTGCTCTGCCATTGGTTCATCATCCTCACCTGTTTTCGAATGGCCTGATGTACATGGGCTTCCTCCTCCTCCTCATATTTTGCATGTTCTTCCTCCTCAGAGGCTGGAGCTCTGCCAATGGCCTCATCTTCATCTAGTTGGAGGCCACTCTGCTGAACAATGTTGTGCAGCATTCTTGAAACCCTTGCTGGGGCAGAATGGAGATTCCACTTTAGTAATCGAGACATCTGAGTCTCATCTTTAAAATGTGAATAGCCTGTTCGATTGTGCTCCTGGTGATGACATGGCTGCTATTGTAGTTGCACTCTGCCTTGAATTGTGGGTTCCTAAAGGGGGTCATTAGCCAAGTTATTAAGGGGTGGGTAGCCCTTGTCCGCTAGGAACCATCCTCGGATATGCGTAGGTGGCTGAAATAGAAGGGGGAGTTTCAAACTCCTTAGAATAAAGGAGTCATAGTGGCCCTCAAACCTGCCCCCATGAAAATGGGACATGCCGTGTTCTCTCATAGACCTTCTGATGACTCCTGATATTTTCACCACGGTGGAGAGCAGAAAATCTGGGTCATAGTCTTTCAGATGAGGTGCTCATCCGCCCCCTCAAGTAATGGATCACATGGCACTAATTCAAAGAAGGGAAAGAGAGTTATTCTTCTATCCCCCAGTCAACATCACTAGAAAACAGGTTACCTGGCCATTATCACATTGCTGTTGTAGGAGCTTGCTCTATGTAAATTGACTGCTGTGTTTTCTTCACTTCAACAGTAATTCCTTGGCTGTAAAGTGCTTTAGGAAATCCCATGGTCATGAAAGATGCTGTGTAAATACAAGTCTTTCTTTTTTTATGTCAATACATACTCAAAATCACTGCACGTTAGTGCATGAATGTCATGAAATGACAGCATAAATAACCATCGAACTTATAAGTGCCATTTTTGGTTAATCAGATTTGACAGAGATTTTAGCAAAATCAATTATGAAGGAGTACAGGTTTATTACATTGGGGATCTCATCAAAGACTCAGTCTGATGTTGATAACGCTAAAATTGAGCAATATGCTTGCATAAATTGTGAATTAATATTGTACACTGCTGCAGTTATTTATCTATTAGACTGAGTGATTTTCCAGGAATTTTTAACAACTGCCCAGGGAGCATCTCATTGTTGGTATGACATATCTATATAAAACTACAAGCATAAGTTAAGAGGTCATATACTTCAGAATATAGTTTGAAGAACTTTATGTTAGCTCTAATTTTTTCACCATAATCATAGTGCTATCATTGACATAAACTGTCAATTGCATGAATTGGAAACTGAAAAAGGTTCTTATAATATGGAAAGACAATGTTGCCTTCCTGTCTTTTCAACAGAGTTAATTCACAAGTCTATTTTAGCTCCAACACTCCTGCTACAGTTACAATGCAATCAGTTCACCAAGCTACAAATTGCATGAACTGTAAGCCAACTGAAACCCACACAATAAAAATTCAATATTTCCTTGATAAGTTACAATATTGCCATGCTATTTTGTGAAGATTGTCTATTTGGCCACTGACAGCTTGTCCTAATGCTTCTAAGGTAGCCATTGTAAAAAGTCTAGAGCTAACATGGTTTTCCACATTCTTTTTTTCATGTTAACCCTTTTGAGTGCTGGAGGAAACCTTCCTTTAATAAACTGTTCAATGTCACATGTTTGTCCATCATGTCACAGTTCCTGTGTCACATGGGAATAAATGTTATTTAATTGCTTATGGCTGAAATGCTATATCCATAAAACAGTGACAAATCATGTCTTAAGAGGTAGGGAATGTATTAATCAAACATAACGAAAGCTGAAAAATAAACATCTAATGAGTATATTTTCAAATACCTTTCAGTCATGACAATACTAAGCTAGGTGAGAATGCAAGCTGTATGGTGGACATAAAGAAGCTGCAAAGAGATGTAGACAGGTAAAGTGAGTGAGCAACAAGGTGGCAGATGGAGTATAATGTGGGGATTTGATTTTATTCATTTTAGTCATAAGAATAGGAAAGGTGAATATTTTTAAAAGGGCGAATGTTGATGTTCAGAGGGATTTGGGGTGTATGCTAACATAAAAGGTTAGCATGCAGGTACAGCAAACAATTAGGAAACCAAATAGCATCTGACCTTTATTGCAAGGTGACTGGAGTACAAGAACAAAGAAGTCCTGCTACAGTTATGCGGCACTTTGATGAGACCACACCTAGGCCAGAATTTTGACATTGGCGTGCTGGGGCAGGCCGATGCATAAAATAAGTCCCGGTGTCACCGCATATCGTTTAGATCTTTAGTTCGGTGGGCACGCACTGGAGGTGGCTGCGCGCCCGCCAAACTGTCAAAGGCCTGATGAGGCCATTTAAAAAACAATTAAAGTAATTATCAATACTGCCGGACCAACCTTAAGGTTGGTGGGCAGGCGAACAGCCCAAGTGGCCTTCACATTTTTCAGGAAACCTCATCCATGGGCGGGATGCGGTTTCGTGAAGGTTTTATTAAATAAGTAAATATTTTTTACACAATTCATAAACATGTCCCAGCTCATGTGACACTGTCACACGAGGGGACATGTGTAAGTAATTTTTATATTTCCTTATTCAAAAATTTCAAAATGTGCTTAATCTCCCTGAGGCAGCTCCATGCCTCAGGGAGATTTCTGCAGTCTTTTGTGCACACGCATGAAAGAGCAGAGGCTCCAACTCTCCCTCTTCCCCCCAGCCCACACAGGCAGCGCTGAGCGCCACTGGCCATGCATCACACTGGGTGGGCCTTAATTGGCCCACCCACATAAAATGGCAGCTCAGAGCCGATCGTGGGTGGCAACCGGCTCCGTGCCCACCCGCGCCCGCTCCCGACCGGCCTCCCCGACACAGGGGAAATTCTCCCCCTAGAGCACTGTGTGCCATTTTGGTCTCCATACTTAAGGAGAATATACTTGCATTGGTGACAGTACAGCAAAGTTTCATTAGATTGGTTCCTGGGGCGGGAGGGTTGCCCTATGATGAGAGTCTGTGTAAATTGGGGTCTGCGTTCTCTGGGGCAGAATTTTATTTTTAGCCTGTGGGCACATGCCCAACATGTATGAACGTAAAATGACGTGCGATGATGTCAGGTTTGCGTCCCAACGTCATCGCAAAGTCGCACGATATTTCTTTCATTGAGCGCGCTCCAGAGTCGGCTGCGCACCCACCGATAACTGAAAGGCCTGATGGTTGGCAGATAGGGGAAAAGGCCAAGCGGCCTTTACGTTTTTCAGGAAACCTCATTCACGAGCGGGATGGGGTTTCCTGAAGCTATTACTAATTAAATAAAAAGTTTCATTTGAACTTAAAAACATGTCCCCTTTCATGTGACACAGCCACACGAGGGGACATGTTTCATTGAATATTTCTGCTCTTTATTAACTCTTTCAAAAAGCGTTTCAATCTCAACTCCGTGCCTCAGGGAGATTGAGGTGTTCTTTCACACACATGTGCAAACTGCGCGCTAGGCCTGGCTCTCCCTCCTCCCCCCACCCCCCTCCCGCCCGCATACGCTACTGCTCACAATCCACGCAGAGCGGCCCTTAATTGGCCGGCCCGTGTGAAATGGCGGGTGGCGTTTGGCTCTGCGGCTACCTCCGCCCGCTCCCGCCGAGCCTGCCCGACGAATGGAAAACCCTGCCCCTGAAGTTTAGAAGAATAATAGCTGATCTCATTGATACATTCGAGATTACGAAGGGGCTTGACAAGATAGGTACTGAGACCTTGTCTCCCCTGGCTGGCGAATCTGGAACAAGGGGGCATAGTTTCAGGACAAGGGGCTGATCATTGAGGACTGAAATGAGGAAAAATTCCTTCACTCAAAGGGTTGTGAATCTTTGGATTTCTCTATCCCAGAGAATTGTTGATGTGCCATCACTGAATATATTCAAGGCAGAGACAGAAAGTTTCAGGGAATCAAGGGATATGGGGAGGAGGCAGGAAAGTGGAGTTGAAGCCCAAGATCAGCCCTGATCATATTAAATGGCGCAGCCGGGTCGAGGGGCTGTATGGTCTCTCCTGCTCCTATTTCTTACGTGCTTATGTTCATCGCCTAAGTTGATCCACTCAGGTGTGCACTTGCACATTGGTTGGGTGGGCTCGGCGGGAGCGGGTAGGGGTGGCCGCAGAGCTGACTGCCACCCGCAATCGGCTCTGCACCGCGATTTCAAGTGGGCGGGCCAATTGAGACTTGCCAGGCCTGGATCGCAAGCAATAGCGCTGAGCACTACCTGTGCAGGCAGGGAAAAGGGGGAGTCAGGGCCAGAGCTCTTTTGCACATGTGCATGAATGGACGCTCCAAACTCCCTGAGGCACGGAGCTGCCGCAGGGAGATTGTAGTGCTTGTTAAAAAAAATGACTAAATACATTAAAAATTTAATGAAACATGTCCCCTCATGTGACACAGTCACATAAGATGGGGCATGTTTTTATTTTTCAAAGAAAGTTTTTATTTTGTTAGTACAAGCTTTAGGAAACCTCATCCCGCTCGTGGATGAGGTTTTCTAAAAATGGAAAGGCCGCTTGGCCTTTTCGCTTGCCCGCCAACCATTAGGTTGGATGGGCAGCATAAATTTGAAGTTAATTACTTCATTAATGATCTTAATGGGCCTTTCAATTATTGGCAGGCACTCGACCGCCGAATGAAATATCACGAGACAGCGCGATGACATCAGGACACACGCCCGATGTCATCACGCATCATTTAAAGTTCTGGCATGTTGGGTGCGGGCCCACATGCCAAATGGGAAATTCTGCCCGCTAAAAAGCTTATATTTTTATAATGGTTATGTTTGCATTCAAACAAAAATGCCTCAGAGTACTTTCGCAGAGAGTAAATTGGCATTAAGAAAAAGGTATAATGAAGCGGAAAAAAGTTGAAATGAACAGGCAAAGGAAGACTACAGCTGACCAGCTGCAAAAGCAGATGGAGGCTGCGGCGGCAAGGTAGTCTCAGTCATTGTGGTTCAATACATCACCAAAATCTGACCACCAACCCGTCAAGATTGTGTGGACAATGATGATGACTCAAGTTCCCCACATTAAACAAAGTCACATGCAGGATCCCATCAGGGTCCATTCGCTAAGACACATGGCGATGGGAAATTGGCTTTGAGGATAGGGCTATAAACTTTGGAATCCTTAGTCAGGAATTTGCACATGTGGGATAGCTACATGAAGATCATTGGACACATGCATTGGGATAGAGGTGTCTTTGGGCAATAGCACCTAAGAGTGAGCAGTCTTCTTCAGGATACCCTTTGCTCACCCCAGATGAGGAGGGGGGCTAGAAAAGGTGCCTCAAATAGGCTGTCCTGCTCTCTTCTGGCTGGGGAACCACACCTTCTGGGATCACTATCTTTGTGGCCAAAGAAAGAAGACTTTAAATTTTGCTACATGGAATCTGAGAACACTCTTGGATAATCTCAAGAGTCACAGTCTGGAAAGAAAAACTTCAATCACATCACATGAGCTACCAAGACTCCAAAAGAACTAACCCTGACTTCAGGAATGTGACTATAATATAGATCTTCAAGAAGGGAGATAAGTCATGCTGTGCAAAACCTATCGAGGTATTTTCCTCTTGCCCATAGCTGGAAAAATCCTGGCACCCATTCTCTCGAATCTCCTACTTCCTGAGGCTGTGGAAATCCTCCCAGAGACACAGTGTGGCTTTAGACCTTCCTGAGGAACCTGCAACATGGCCTTCATTGCCAGATAAATCCAAGAACAACATTGGGAACTTTTCATTGCATTCATCAACCTGACCAAAATGTGTGACTCAGTAAATTGTGACGCTCTGTGGATTGTGCTCCAAAGATTTGGAAGTTCAAGGAACTTAATCATAATTCTATAATTGTTTCATGATGATATGGCTGCAATGATCTTGAGTACTTGATCTGAAACAGCGACCCTCAAAGTCCAGACCTGGGTCAAGCAAGGCTGTGTAATAGCCCCTTACTATTTAAAATCTACCAAACTGTGGCTATTCAACTCATCAAAGATCAACTGCCTCTGGTGTTAGTATTAAATACCATCTAGAAGGAAAGCTCTTTAACCTCAGTCGCCTCTGTGCCAAAGCTAAACTGATCACCACTGATCAACAGTTTACGGATAACTGCAGTGTCTTTGCCCAGTCTACATCAGATTTGCAAGCCACTCATATCTTTTAAGTTCTGCAAACTAGAAACTTGGTCTGCCTTTGAATGTTGCCAAAACAGAACTCATATATCAACCCTGGCTAGCCAAATAGTCCACCTCCCGCATATGTTAAAGGAGAGACTCTGGAATATGTTGAACACTTCCCATACCTTGGCAGCCATATTCCTCAAAAGGCCACCATTGACAAGGAGATAAAACACCAGATCAGCCTTTTACAAATATCAATAACAAGTGTTTGACAACAAACACCTCCGCAAGTCAACAAAAGTCCTAGTGTGCAGAGCAGATGTTATCACCACACTCCTGTACTGCAGTGAGACCTGGACTCTGTCTCAGTGACACATAAGAATGCTGGAGAAATCCCATAAACAATGCATCTGCTGCATCCTCTGGATTCAACGAGAGGACCATCGAAGAAATGCTCATGTCCTTTTTAAAGCTAGCTACACAAACTTTCAGGCCAAACTTCTGCAAAGTTAACTTTGATGGACTGAACATTGTGTTCAAATGGCTGAAAAGCATCTCCTATGCCAACTCGTTTTCTCAGCTCTCAACTGGCCAATATTCCAGAGGAGGGCAAAATAAAAAACAATTCAAGTGCACTCTGAAGCTCTTCTTGAAGCACAGCAGCATTGACATTAATGACTCAAAGGAGCTTGCTACTAATTGTTCAAAATGATGACAACTTATTCCCTCAAGCTGCATCAGGCTTTGAGCATGATGCCTTAATGATGAGGCAGAGCTGTGGCAGAGAAGGAATGAGAAGGAAGCAAATCCTGCACTCCAGATCCCACAACCTCATGGGACACCTTGCCCAAAGACCTGTGAGTCAAGAATCGACCTGTTCAGTCACATAAAGATCCATGGCAGAAACTCACGACCTGGGGATGTCATCCCTGAATCAAGGGACAGCCAACGATGATGGTCGAATGGGGACAACAGGATAGACCAGGAGGAGGAACTGGAGATCTTTGAAGATAGAGAGGGTTATATCAAGAAAGGGATGTAGGGATGTTCAGGTAGATACTTTCAGGGGATGGGGAAAGGTTACTAAAGTAGAATGAGCAAGACAAGAAGCAGATCATTGTTGGGAGACTGATGGAGATCAAGGAGAGAGGATGGGGCAAGCCCATGGAAGGATTTGAAGGTGATGAAAGGAATATTAAAGTTGATTCTCAAGGATATGGGGAGTGGTGACACTGGAGAATTAGGCCAGATGGAGCATGGACTGTATCAATCTGTAATGCAATAAAGACATAAAAAAGTTATAAAATATGTTTAAAAATCACTAAATATTCTTACTGCTGAAAAAAGACATGTCTAAGCTTTTTGTCTAGCGCCCATCAGGACACTCGTAAAGTTACCAATATAAGGGGGAAAACAATTTATATTTACATTGGTATTCTTGCAAGTGTCCTGATGAGTGCAAGACAAAAAGCTTAGACATGTCCCTTTTTCAGCAATACTCAAGTTCTGTATTACCAAACAACTATATTTATTCTTACCCATTTCCTGTTTGACAAACCTATTATGTTTGGAGACTTGCGAATACACAAAAAGCTTAAGCATTGAGTTCATGCAGGTTTCCAGGTGCATCATTGTCAGCTGAAAAAGCAAAACAGGAGCGCAAATAGAAGCTACCAACATATGTCATTATCCATAACATCGAGAGTTTATTTTATGATTTATCACAGGACTTGCAATGAGTAAGCCATTCCCCTCCAATTGAAGATTATTAAGAATGGAAGCCCCAAAGAAAATCATTAACATCTGTGTAATTCTATGTAAACTAGCTGGGGTTTGATCTCTCATTCAGAACATTGTAACAACAAATGAATTCTTCAACTTTTGTTGAGGTAACCCTGAAGGCTAAAAAAAAAGTGTATTCTATATATTTGCTGTCCTCCTGCAATGACAATCAACTAGCATTGTAAACAAGCTGAGCATAGATACAACTCAGGAGAATGCTGATGAGTTGGGAATAATGTAAAGTTGATCTCTAAATTTTGTAATGTATTCTAAATAGTTTTGGCAACTGTATTCTTTTTTTAAAAATGTTGATATTCAGGTGTCAAGCATAACGTTGTTCATATAAGTAGAATTTCTGAAAGAACATACCATTAATTTAAGTTTAGAAGGAGTTTCTGAATAAGTCAACATTTTTGATATTTTATTGAACATTAAGTTTTGATATAGAGATATTTTGTAAAGAAGGAGAAATGTAAATTCAAGTTAATTTTTCTGAAGTGTTATAAATTTATTGCAGCTTGATATAAAAGCCCCTATCCTCAACAGATGGACAGTAAACATAGATAACTACTTTCCAATGTTGCATACAATTGATGTGAATGTGGTATGCAAGCAAGTATCTATTTGTAATGGGTGAGAAAAGTATCGTTTGTTTGTTTACCTGAAATCATTAAAGCATTTAACTCAGCATCCCTGGAGAGAACTCTTACAAGCTTCTTTCCAAATTCTTTCAGCCAAATTTCCATACCTAAGCACCCTTACAAAATAAAACAGGCTAACATTCACTATAAGCCTGTTCCACACCATTGTATATACAACTTGCGCCTGTCATAGGTTTTCTAACACAAAATAGCCACACCTGCACATTGTACTATAAAGGAATAGAGGTGGATTCACAATGTTTCAGAATCATATGTTGTTATAATTCACCCACACTCCACACCACGAGCTTTTTAGCTCTTTCAAAGCCAACCAAATAAAAGAAATTAACAAAATGAGGGATTAACCATGAGCTTTTATGTGCATTCACGGAACTGGGAAGAAGATTGGTGAGAGGAAAATGTGTTGAGTGGATATGAGGTGATTCTGCACAAGAGTTTAAGTTGACCTGTATTTCTCGCACACTATGGCATTGGTCTAGGAATAAGTTTGAAAAAGATTCTGAAGAACAGATTCCTGGGGAGAGAATAATTAAAATGTGATTAAGCATAAATGATATCTTAAGACGCCACTTAGGGGCATCTGGGTCAATTCTAACTTGACCAAGCTACAATTAAAGAGGTGGTAATATCCTTAAAATCGAACCAATAGACTTACCAGCCCATTAATATTTGACGCTTCAACTGCCACCACTTTTAAAGTGGCCTTACCACTGAGCAGCCGAATCTTCCACCTGTTTCAGATGATAAGCCCTTTTATTATGTAGGTTGGGGTCTTGTCCTACATGAATCAAAAGGACCCCGGTTGCTATTTTAGGACAGAACTGGGCAAAGCGTACACACGTGGTGAGTTTTACGGACAGCATGGCTGAACAGCATCCTCCAAATTATTTTTAATTATTTGTGGGGCCAGGAGGTGCAGGATTGTTTTTCCATACCCACTGAGTTTTCACATCCAGCTCCCCCACCTCCTCGCTGCTATCATAGGCCCCCTCCCCCCACCTCCACCTCCACCTCCATGGCCCTAGGATTTACCTAGACATCCGTTGGGCATAACAATAATTCACCGGCTCAAAATCAGATTGGCTGCATCAGCATGCCTGTTTGGGACAAGCAGTTCAGTGGTTCTTTTTGAATGTGGTTCGGGCTCAAAATGGCCCTGACCTCCCTTTGCTGGCATGGTCTGTCAGTCAGTCACCCAACAGTTAAAACTTATTTGTGTTTGTAGTAAAAGTGAACAATTTGGTGTTGAGCCAACTGATATATCTTAAATCATAAAGGCAATAGATAAGGATGTAGTCCTTACTTGTGATCAATCTTTTCCAGAGTCCATAAGCCCCATGCAGTCTTACTGCTCTTGTAATGCAATATAGCCATGGGAATAGACAATATTCACAAATTAAAGAGACTATTTGCATTAATGTAGCTATCACATTATTAAAATGTCTTTTTGAGCATTTGTAGTTGCTGTAGTTTTCCCTCACCCACCCCGAAACAGAAATTATAAAATATTTTCCTCAGCATGTCATAATAAAACAAAAATGAGAGACTGTTTCCATGATTTTGAATGTGTGTCTAATTCTATGTTAGAATATTCAGCATTTGAAAATTGCACGTTGTGATTTTTACAGCTGTTACGCACCATAGGGTAGATGGAGAAGGTGGAAATGATTTCCTGAATGCAAAATGGTCACTATCAAATTTCATTTAGGAGAAAGAGTCTGATTTATTTTTAATGTAAAGGACTGGAATCTGGACTTTATTTTTTTGTTCATAATATAATTCCAAATTTTCAACATTTTTTTTTCTTTTACTGGCAAGGAACATCAATTCATTGAATAATTACACTAATCCAACCAAATGCATTATTTAGGATTTTTTAAAAAGAAAAAGCTAGCTCAGAACACCTGTTTCCCATCAATTTTTCATATTAACTGTGGTAATAGCTGATTTTCACTGGCTCAGAAAAAAAATGTTGGTCAAAAAAATGTCTCCCACTCCCGAAAGAAATTGCAGACATTTATTGATGCTGTACACAGCCTTTTTTGAAACAGTTAGATTAAAGTGACAGTCCCATACTAGTCACATAGCTCACTAGTGCATTAAGAAATTCACATTCTGTCATCAGAAAAACCCTGACTAAAGCTGAATTTGTGTGAAAGAGGACACAACCCCAGTGACCCCGAGCTAGCAGAGAGGTCTCTTGTGATCACTGAAGGAAAAGCAGTGAAATAGTAAAGCACATAAGCTGCCAATGTGTGCGAGAAGCCATCTCAAGAGGGTGCCATTCATTTCTCTCATGTTCCTCAATGGCTGTCAATGGTTGCACCACTCTGAACCTGAACTGCCTCTTGCCTGCGTTTCCATCTAGTTTAAAAGGCACGTATAAAACAAAATGCCGAAAAAGCATAAAAAGATGAATAATCTTTTTCAGTTTTTAAACCTTTGATTATAGAAGTAGAAATTGAACAACGAACCAGAACCATATAAAATACATTTTAATTCATTTTGAAAATTGTGTGCAATAATAATATGCATTTCTTCCATGCCACTACACACTATTACGCTTTGAAAATGAACAATCATTCATGTAGATGTTATTTGAAAGTGGAAATATGTCTTTTGAATGCTGAAAGGACATTAAGGTGTTAAATATTTATTATTAATAAGAGAACACACAGTTTCATAATTATTGTATCAATCTCATTCTCTGCATCCATGCATTTGTTACTTGTTTGACATGTCCATTATCATATTTTTCACTCAGAATTGCAACTGTTAATGACAATGTACGATGTGGAGGATTTCTTTGAGATTCTAGGTCAAATTCTGGAAATGCCCAAATACGATATGCCCTTAAAATTAATAAAAAGCCAGAGGAAAATAAGATCATGCAGAATAAAACATAAGATCATTAAATACTGTTTGATCTAATAGTTAATGAAAATATTTATTTATTTACTAATATTAATGAAAATCATTGAATCCATGTGCTTTTAATTATTATTGTTTTATTTTTATTCACTCATGGGATGTGGGCGTCGCTGGCTAGGCCAGCGTTTATTGCCCATCCCTAATTGCCCTTGAGAAGAGGGTGGTGAGCTGTCTTCTTGAACCGCTTTCTGCTGATAGGCATGGACCTGTCAATCCTATCAGCTCAGCAGCTGTACAACTTTGTACTGTCAAGGTCACACCTCTGTTTTTCATTTAGGATTTTTAAAAATATCCTATTGTTTGTTTTCAGACTTCTATATTGGAGCAGGGTGATTTCTTAAAACATTTCTACATCCATAGGTGATTTATTTTGTTTAATGGCTTAGCGAACTTTACTTTGAAGAACTGGAGAATAGATGTAGCAGCAGCATTGCTAGACATAAAATAGAGGGGGATCCATAGTTCATTCTTTATTATAGCTGTAATACTCATGTTTTGGAAATAATTAGAAAACCAATGCTAACAGCATTACTTCCTGTGCTGCACAGCTATCTCTTGCTTTTCTACTAGTTGTATCATTTTCAGCTTTCCTGAATTTTATAACTTTTTTTATCAGTATCTTGCATCTGTGTCATTGTCCGATGGCTAGGAAAGTGTTCAACTGGGCTCAGATGAATAGGAAAACAAGAAAGCAGTTTTTTGTGATTGAGACAGTCCTATTTGAAAATATGTTGTATTAAGTGTCAGCGAACTGCAATGTGTACCTGTGGTTCTGTGTTCCCCCTGCTGTTGCCCATTTAATTTTCTTTTGGATGGGTGTGTGTCGGAAGGGCAAAGCAACTGAAACAATTTGCCAAACCACACAACTTGGGAGATAAAAAAGAAACAGTGGGAGATTTTCTTGGGTATTACTCCATCATACTGAATTAGCTGAATGCAGAGAATGCCAGAAAGTTAGGCAACCTGGAGCACATGCCTCTCAAAGAACTGTTACGACAGCAGATCACAGCCCCTGAATTACTTATGGGGCTATTGACTTTCTTTAAGGAAGACATGTGTTTTAAAAAAAAAATAGATTCAAGCAAAAGCTGGCTGAGAATTAACCACTTTCTGGAAAATTGCTATGTGGATTATACTTGACACTTGGCATTCCTGGAAGGGAAGAAACAAACATGGGCAGAATTTTGCCGTCACTGAGCAGGGGGTGGGGCCTGCTCGCCGACACGTAAAATGACGCCGGGTGACACAGGGTGGAATCCCCGACATCATCCCGCCCCATTTAAATTTTCAGGAAGGCGGGGGTGCAGCAAGATCAGCTGTGGGCCCGCCAGCCTATCAATGGCCAATTGAGGCCATTGACAGGATCGTTAAAACAATTAAAGGACCTGCCCGTCCAACCTTAAGGTTAGCGGGCAGGCCAGGAGCCCCGGCGGCAAATAGAGAAAACATGAAACCTCATCCACCTTAAACCAGCTTATATTTCACCCCTCTCATTGTAAAGAAAAATCAGTTCTGTTGAAGGGTCATGAGGACTCGAAACGTCAATTCTTTTCTTCTCCGCTGATGCTGCCAGACCTGCTGAGTTCTTCCAGGTAATTCTGTTTTTGTTTTGAACCTAATACAAATACCTGGGGAATCCCACCTTACACCAATCCGAAACACAACTGTTCACCATTACTCTCTGTTTCCTTCTCTCAGCCAGCTTCATCTCTATGCTGCTATTTCCTCTATTTTCTTTCTATTCCATAGACTTCAACTTTGCTGACAAGCCTGTTATGTAGCACTCTATCAAGCACCATTGCAAAGGCCATGTTCACCACATCAACCACAAAAAGTCACCTATTATCCAATTCAAACTGAAACAGTAAAAGTCTGTCTAGACTAGGTCTAGACAGCTAAGCCCACATGGGTTTCACTGTTCAGGTCCCAACTAATAGCTAGTATTTAGATTTCCTTGCCAATGTCCAGTGTAATATTTTCTTTCTTTTTTAGTTAACCTTTAATTGTTATTTTCTTAATTCCCTCATTGATATTTCATAAAGCTATAAATTAAAATAGTTTACAAGTGTGAAAGTCTTGCTTGCAGATTCAATCACATGGTGTAATCTTAATGAACTGCCAGCCATTTTTTATATGCACCATGCAACTATCAAATTATTCCAAATCAATTTGTCACTTCTGCTGAATCTTCTTCACTTCAGAACTTTGTGAGAAGTTCTCTACAACCTAGACAGTCAATTCTGCCCCTGGAATCCAGCTTTTTTGCCCAGGTTTGAACCAAGGCTGTAATGAGGTCTGGAGCTAAGTGATCCTGGCAGAACTCAAGCTGACCATCAGTGAACAGGTTATTTCTAAGCATGTGTAGTTTGATAACACTGTTGATGATCCCTTCCATCATTTTACTGATGATCGAGAGTAGACTGATGTGGCGGTAATTGGCTGAGTTGGATTTGTCCTGCTTTTTGTGTACAGGGCATACCTGGGAAATTTTCCACGTAGCCAGGTAGATGCCAGTGTTGTAGCTGTACTGGAACAACTTGGCTAGGGGCTCGGCAAGTTCTGGAGCATAAGCCTTTGGTACTATTGCCAGAATATTGTCAGGGCTCATAGCCTTTGCAGTTTCCAGTGCCTTCAGCTGTTTCTTAATAGCATGTGGAGTGTATCAAGTTGGCTGAAGATTGGCATTTGTGATGCTGGGGATCTCCGGAGCAGGCCCAGATGGATCATGCACACAGCACTTCTGGCTGAAGATTGTTTCAAATGCTTCAACCTTATCTTTTGCACTGATGTACTCGGCTCCTCATTCATTGAGGATAGGGATATTTGTGGAGCATGCTCTTCTTGTGAGTTGTTTACTTGTCCATCAACACGGCTGGATGTGGCAGGAATGCCGAGCTTAGATCTGATCCATTCTTTGTGGAATCGCTTAGCTCTGTCTATTGCAGGCTGCTTAGCATACAAGTAGTCCTGAGTTGTAGCTTCACCAGGTTTACAACTCATTTTTATGTATGCCTGATGCTGCTCCTGGCATGTCCTCTTGCACTGTTCATTGAACCAGGGTTGATCCCCTGGCTTGCTAGTAATAGTAGAGTGGGGGATATGCCAGGCCATGAGGTTACAGATTGTGATTAAGTACAATTCTGCTGCTGCTGATGGCCCACAGCACCTCATGGATGCCCAGCCTTGAGTTGCTAGATCTTTCAAAAACCCATGCCATTTAGCATGGTGGAGGGTATCCTCAATCTGAAGACAGGTCTTTGCCTCCACAAGGACTGTGCAATGATCACTCCTAATGGTACTGTCATAGACAGATGCATCTGTGGCAGGCAGATTGGTGAGGATGAGGTCAAGTATGTTTTTCTCTCTTGTTGGTTCCCTCAAGACCTGCATCAGACCCAGTCAATCAGCTATGTCCTTTAGGACTTTGCCAGCTCAGTCAGCAGTGATGGACATTGAAGTCCCCCACCCAGAGTACATTCTGTGCCCTTGTCACCCTCAGTGCTTTCCCAAGTAGTATTCAACATGGAGGAGCACTGATTCATCAGCTGAGGGGGGATGGTACATAGTAATCAGCAGGAGGTTTCCTTGCCCATATTTGACCTGATGCTATGAGACTTCATGGGGTCCAGAGTCTATGTTGAGGACTCCCAAGGCAACTCCCTCCTGACTGTATACCACTATGCCACTACCTCTGCTGGGTCTGTCCTGCCTGGGACATTATCTATAAGGTACAATTCTGTGAGTATGACTATGTCAGGCTGTTTCTTGACCAGCCTGTGGAACAGCTCTTCAAATTTTGGCACAAGCCCCCAGATGTTAGTGAGGTGGACTTTACAGGGTTTGAGTTTGCCATTGTCATATCTGGTGCCTAAGAGTGGTCTGCCCAGTTTCGTTCCTTATTGACTTTGTAACAGTTTGACACAACTGAATGGCTTGCTAGGCCATTTCAGGGGCGTTCATGCTTTGGGTCTAGAATCACATGGTAGGCCAGGCCAGGTAAGGATGGCAGATTTTCCTCCCTAAAGGACATTAGTGAATCAGATGGATTTTTACGACAGTCGACAATGGTTTTAATTCCAGTCCACCATCTGCCATGGTGGGATTTGAACCTGGGTTCCCAGAGTATTACCTTTGGTCTCTGCATTACTAGCCCAGTGACAATATTACTGCACCACTGCCTCCCTTTACTGTGAGGAGGGTAATGATAGACTGCAAGAGGACATAAGGAGGCTGATGGACGGACATGTGGCAGATGCAATATAATGTACAAAAGAAGAACAAGAGGAGCCAATATGAAATAAAGGATACAATTCTGAAGGGAGTGCAGGAGCAGTGGGACCTGGGGGGGTGGAGTATATATGCACAAGTTATTGAAGTTAGTAGGCAGGTTGAGTAAGTGATCGATAAGGCTTTTGGACCTTGGGCTTTATAAACAGGGTATAGGGCTGGATTTTCTCTATCGAGGTGAGAAGCTCGAGTCAGGAAATTAAATGGCCGCTGCCCATCATATTTTTGTCCTGGGGAGGTGGGAGTGGGATGGAGTCAGACCCATTCCCTCCATAGGCATTTTGGAGGTGGCCATGGAGCCGGGTGAGTGCTGAATTCTGGGACTTCATCCCAGTTGTATTAAAGGATGTTAGGCCTTCTAGCCCTCACTCCTCACACTCCCTCACACCCCATCCGCTCTCCATGCCACCTTCATTCCTCCATGTCCCCATTATGCCTCCATGGCCCTTCCATGGCCACTGAACCATCCATGCCCACTCACCAGTCTATACTATAGAACCAATGAGCCATATAATAATGATGGCAAGTCTTGAAATGCACTTAAAAAACACCCATTCAGAAATCTGATTTGAAAGAGCTGCTGCTCTTACAGCCCTATAAAAGTGTCAGTCAGATGGAACCATTCTAATTTCAATAACAGAAGCTTTACCTCACTTCACACCTCTTAGTCTTGTCGAATAAACATGAAGACCTTGAAAGATAGAGTTCAAAGAAATAATGACTTATATAACTCCATAAAAATTTCAGATAAACACAGCAAATACTTCACTGCCACATGTGAAAAAGACCCCTGATGTGCTAATCCATTAGTGAATCTTGGAGCTCAGCCAAGCATTCATAACAGAGCCATCTGTGAACTGTATCAACAGAACATTTGGCCAGACATCTATTTCTTCAGATGGCCTTATAAAATTATTTTTAGGTGCATTTCAAGACTTGCCTTTGTTATTATAGGGTTCATTGATTTTATAATGCATACTGGTTGAGTGGACATGGAGGATGCACGAAGGCCATGAAAGGGGCATGGAGGGAACATGGTGGTTATGGAGGTGGTATAGGGTTGTGGGGGCATATGGAGGGCACAGAGGTGTTATGCATGCATGAAGGGGGCTTGGAGGCCATGGAAAGGGTGTGGAGGGTGCATGGCTAAGGCCTTTAAAACATTCCTTTCAAAAAGGTTCCTGAATGCAGACAATAGTTCATGAATCCTCTGAGGGACTGTGAAAAAGTAGAAAATATTTACAAGAATGGCTCTGGGGCTGAGAGATTTCAGTTAAGTAGATAAATTAGTGAAGCTGGAACTGGTTCCCTGATAGAAGAGAAGATTGAGAGGAGATTTGATAGAGGTGTTCAAAATCATGACGGGTCTGGACAGGCTGGAAAGGGAGGAACTGTTCCTGTTGGTGTAAGGGCTGAGAGTGAGAGCATACTGATTTAAGGTGATTGTAAAAGAACCAAAGGCTACGTATGGAAAAACCCTTTTTATGCAATGAGTGCCTTAGAGTGTGGTGAAGGTAGGTTCAATGGTGACTTTCAGAAGAGAATTGGATAATTATCTGAAGAGAAATGATTCGCAGTGAAAAGTTGGGGCTGTGGTACTAGCTGAGTGTCTCTTGCAGGCAGCTGGCTTTTAAAATATGAGATAAATTTAGCAATAAATACTTAAAGGTAATCAAAGACATTGATTTATCATTTCCACACAAATGTTCACAATCATGGAATTCTGGCCTGAAAATATTACTTTCTTACAAATCCAATAAGATAAAATATGAGCACTGTAAATCAGTGCCTTGATAATATATTATGTATTAAACATAAATCAACAACTTACTGGGAGAAACATAGGTGAGATTCACCAGTATACTAAGTGCTGGTGGACTCATTATTCAAGTTTGTTCAAGCTGTAAATTACTTCTGTGGGTTCTCTCTTGACTGAAGTAGCTGATGCAATATCAGCAGGGACATCCACTGGACTGGGAGTTCATGTGTTCATTGATGGTGCTTGGGAGAGCTGCTGCAGCAGTGCCACCTGTGGCCCTCCTCTGAGCATATTGGATGATGTGAGGTTAATGTAGATGGCCCCCGAAGAATGCTGAACCAAATTTCACTGCTTGCCTCTATTGGGCTGGTTGGCTGCAATATTTTCCCAAGAGAGGTGTTCTGCAATCAGCAGAAGTTTGTAAGGCTGTTTTTTAGGGTGTCCTTGTATCATTTATATTGACCACCTTGATGTTGTTTGCCCTGAGACAATTTCACATAGAAGATCTGCTTGGGGATTCTACAGACATTCATGTGGGAGAAAGGGCCTGCCCACCTAAGTTGAATTTTCAGGAGGGTTGTCTCCATGCTGTTGAGCCCAGCATGATGAAGGACCTTATTGTTTGTAATTTTGTCCTACCATTGGTGGGCATCAGATGTTTTTGATAGAAGCAATCCAGAACTTTGAAGTGGCACCTATAGTAGACCCAGACCCAGGATACGGTGCCATACAGCAGGGTGGTAAGGATAAAGGCCTGGTAGAGTTTGACTGTAGTTTTCCCTTTAATGCCATGCTGCTTCCAGACATGATCATGGAGTGGCTATAGGCAGAGCATGCTTTCTGGATGTGTGCACTGATATCTTCATCAATAGTGGCATTTCTAAAGAGCACACTACCAAGGTATGAGAATCTTTCTACAACCTTGAGACTAAAGCCACCAACAGTTACGCCTGGTAGTTCATAGCATTTGCCTGGTGCTGGCTGAAACATAACCTCGGCATTGGAGACATTAATTTGGAGACCAAGGTTTTTGGCAGCACTCGAGAATTTATTTGTCATAGTCTGGATGTTTCCTTTGTTGTGGTCAGCTAGGGCACAGTCATCTGCATACAGAAGCTCTCTGATGACTGCCTCTGTGACTTTGGTGGAGACATGTAATCTGGAGGCACTGAAGAACTTCCCTGATCGAAACCTAATGTAATGTCCTCAGGCAAGTCACTGGTCTTCAAGATTTCGGCAGGTACCCTGGGGTATAGCAAGCACAAGCACCAAGACTGGCTGGATGAATGATGAAAACATCTCCCTTCTTCTCAAACAGAAACAGTTTGCACATGCAAGTCTTCTAGCAACCCCACATTCAACAACCAAGCATCAAGCCTATAAAAATGCTAAACACAACCACCAGCATGTTTTAGGAGAATTGCAGAATGACTGGTAGAATGCAAAAGCTGATGAGCTGCAACATGGAGCTGAGAGGCATGATCTGTGTTTTTACAATTGCCAAAGACTGTATATGGCCCACTCACACAACCTATGCTCCTATCCTAATAGCTGATGGGGATGAGCTAATCACTGCAAGGCAGCTGTAATGGAATTGTGGTGTGAGCACTTCACCAAACTCCTCAACTGAGACTCTACATCAAATTGAGCCATTGCCTGAGAAAGAAAACCTTTCCCTTCCTCTTTCCATTGGTGAGGTGATAACGGTAATCAAATCAACTAAACAAGGCAAAGGCCCTGGCCCAGGCCGTATAATGGGAAGATGGTGGCATAGTGGTGGTGTTACTAGACTAGTACTCCAGTGGCCTAGGCTAAAGGCCTGGGGGCATAGGCTCAAATCCTATCATTGCAGATGGTGGAACTTAAATTCAATTAATAAATCTGGAATATAAAGCTAGTCTCAGTAATGCTGACCAGGAAACTATCATCGATTGCTGTAAAAATTCATCTGGCTCACTAACGCTCTTTAGGGAAGGAAATTGTCCATCTTCGGTCACTGTGTGACTTATAACTACCCTCTGAAATGGCCTAGTGAGCTGCCACTCAGTTCAAGGGCAATTAGGGATGGACAACAAATGCTCACATCCTATGAAAGAATAAAGAATTCCAGCAGAGGTTTGGAAGTGTAATAGTACATAGTTACAGCTGTCTTTGAGATTACCTGCGATCAGGACCTCAAGGGTGCCACCTGGAAGTGGACAAGATCCAAAAATATATGCAGCAACTACCAAGGAATAAGTCTTCTTTCGATCACAGGAAGGATCCTTACAAGGACCCCATTAAACTGTCTGCTAGACTGCCTCATAGTTGATGTTTTTCCAGAATCACAGTGTCATTTTAGGGCTGATTGCGGGACAGCCAGCATGGTATTTAAAGCAAGACAAGTACAAGAAAAGTGCAAAGAGCAACATTAGGATCTATATATACTGCTCATGGACCTAGCTAAAGTTTTTGATAGTTTGATTCAACCTGGTCTTTGGCAATTTCTCTCCAAACTAGAAGGGCCGTACAGGTTTGTCAAAATCCTGCGCTTACTGCATAATGGCATGGGTGGACGTGTTTGTACTTATGGTAAGATGTCGGATGCCTTTGTGGCAACCAGCAGCATAAATTAAGGAAGCACCTGGCTCCCCAATATATAAAAAAATGTTATCATATTTTTAGAGAGTAAATTTAACTGTGCAATTTGCAGCTAATCATCCAGACTGACATTTACCTCTTCTTCCACTATGAAAGATTAGTGTTTTCTTAGTTACATCTGAATTGCCAAATCAAATATAAGTTGTAAACTCTGGCCTTGTTCCACCAAGCCAAATCTAAAGTAAAGATTAAGGAGTGTTCACTTTTTCACCCTAATTCTCTTTGGTTGTGTGATTAACTCAAACAGTGGCACGGTTGCCAACAGACCCAATATCTAAGTATGTGCCCTGGATAGCCTACACATTTTAAGACAACAATACATTGAAGAGCCTGGCTGTTTGGTCTAAAAAAAATCACAGATGCAGATACCAAAGCCAATAATGAAAGCATAAAGGTCAAAAATGCAGGTACCACTACAGCACTCAATGTACAAAATGCTTTTGTTCCTGGCATTGCAAGATACCAACTAGATGGCTATGTTATTTTAGACATAAGTAACTGAGGATGCAGCCACAAAATTAATGTCTTTTTTGTCACCCTTGCACACTGTAAAATGATATCACATGCCTGAGTGCTTTCTCCCAGTAATGTTTTCTTTTTGAATTATTTTAAAATATGATTGATGTCTTTCTTGCTGCATGAGATTGTAAATGCTGATCAGGTTAGTTTGACTGTTAGGGTGGAGTCATGCATCCCATCAAATTGAAAAGGTGCTTGAGCGTTCGAAAGAACTGAAAGCATTTCCAGATTGTGTTATGTCGGCTTAAACTGACCTCTAAACATACGAGCAAACTTTCTTTTTAAGGCAGCAATGGGCATTATAAAAATTTGTAATTTGTCACAATGGAATCAGTTCAAAGTACAAAGAGTGAGAGACTCCTCTGTATAAACAGTAGCCAGACACTCTGGAATCTGTCATTACTAGTTTACCTCAGAAAACCTAGACTCCACTTGTTTTTCAAACATTTTTCCCATAAATAAAGCTGCTAGAGAATTCGACCCACCAATAAACATGAGTTTGGGTCATTATTTCATTCTACTTCATGCAAGAAGTGTTTCAACTTACTGACTGCAAGCACAATAAACAATTTGCATTATCTCCACTAACAACACTGAACACTTTGCTGTGATATAATTAAGTGCGGTCACTGGGTTTTTTTCCGAAAAATAAACCTATGACCAAATCCGCTTGTTCAACAGGAAATGATCCTCGGGATTTATTTTGTTCTTATGCTGGGTTTTAGCTGTTGGTCTGATAAGGACCAGGTGTGTCTCGCAGAACAAGATGTGTTTAGTCTGCTACAAAACCAAACACTGCTTTTGAAACAGAACCAGAGATACACTATAAAATTCAAAAAGAAAAGGTTATCTTTCCTCTTCTGATGAGATGCATTTGCATTCTTGGCATGTTTATTAACTCCTTCATTATCTGAGTCAGTGCAGTGTCACATGCCATTCACTACTGCAGGAAGTACTAAGAGGGACTTGAAAAGTGGGCAAACAGTTTGGCTACCTCAATGGCTTGGCAGCACTTCATTGGCATTAGCTTTTTCAGATGAACTACCTAGTTCCTTTGGCGGCAGGTGTCATGGCAGGCAGTTGGGGGTTGGGGGGGTACAATTCAGTGTGAGGGGCAGAAAGCGGTTTCATGCCCGTGCGAAAACACAGCGGGATCATCTGATGGTGTCCACCATGGCGGAACACGAATCCTGCTAGACCCCGACGTGAACCTGATTTGGAGCGTAAAGTAAGACCCAACCGGAATCGTTCCCCCACGCCCAATTTACCATTACGCCAGCGGGTAAACACAGTGACCCAGAACAAGTCTGGACAAATGAGATATGCAGAAGTTGGGACTCACATTTAGGTCCTTGCTCAAATCGCAGACATCCAAGGAGAAGAAGAATCTGGAGCCCTACAGCTACTGGACTGTGGGGGAACATATGCATTGCATGCTGGGTGGATTCTCATGGACGTGCCTCTTCCACAAAGCAGCTCACAGAAGGTGGGAGGTCTCCGTTGATGCTTTGGGTCTGCTTCGGAATATCACAGCCTTGGCCATGGACTCTTACAGATGATCGGCGAGGTGGGGCAGAGAGGAAGATTTAGGTGTGACTGGGAGAGGAAGGTGTATCAGGATGGGGGGACGAGGTTGGGAGGCGGGGGATGAAGGTGTTAGGGAGGGTGAGGTTGGGGTTGACGAAGGTATCGGGAGGCATGAGGTTTGCAGGGGGAGGACAGTGTACAAGGGGAGGAGGGTGTAACAGGAGAGAATGCAGCAATTGGGGAGGTCAGTGTAAGGAGGGATGAAGGTGTAAAGGAGGGAGTTCAGGTATGGAAGGTGTCCGGGGGGGGGCGGATGCAGTAAGGTAGGAGGAGAGAGTGAGGGGGAGAGGAGGGAGTAAGGCTGGAGGAGGGAGTAAAGGGGGGGTATGGAATGTCCTGGTGAATGTGAAAGGGAGGGATCTGTGGAGTCAATGACTGCCTTCTGGAGAGTGAACTCAGGGTGGGCATGGTAGAATGGAATGGTAAATATGAGAGGGGCAGAGGGTGCCAGTAGAAGGGGAGGGTGCAGGCCCGCCGGTAGCAGTAGAAGGGGCGAAGGTGATTGGTGGGGATTTGGAGGCAGATACGGACCCTGGGGGTGGGAAGGAGAAGATTGGGGAGGTCAACATGGATGGGGGTGGGATTATCAGGAAGGCAAGGAACATGCACATTCACATGGACATCCTGGAAGCACAAGGTTTTGGGTCGTTAGGTAATGGTGGAAGGTGGAAGATGATGCTGGAGAGTCAACAGTGATGAGGGAAATGACATGGGTGACTGGGAGAGGGGAAGGGACATGGGAGCTGATCCAAAATCTCACTACAACCATGGATGTCGAAATCAAAAGTGAGAAGAGCCCCGTGTTGGACGGGCACAGGTGCTGCATGGGAGTGCGATCAGTGAGTGGGCGGAGATGCTCAGTTGGACAACTGAAAGGGACCCCAGCAGGCAGAATTGAAAATACTCGAGACATTGAGATGAGTGTGACTGATGAAGGCTTCCCATGCGGAGAAGAGTGCTAGTACGAGGCTCCGAAAGGCACTGACACAAACATGCATGTGCGCACACACACACTTCTCCCTCCAGAATCACTTGTGGCCCGGCTTCCTGCAGCTAAACTGTTAGTTGCAGGGGGATGCAGTGGGAGGACTCACAAAGCCTGTCAATGTAGCTGAAAGACAACACTACACATTATTCAGTGAAAGTGAATATATTTTCAAATTAAAAAGTGTCAAGCTCTGTTCATCAATGCAATCACTTGTGATCAGAATTTTTAAACATTTCTAGGCCTAACACTTCTTCAGGGAGCTGCCCTGACATTCACAGCGGGGGTGGAGACAGCTGGTGCAATGGTTGGCCCTGTTGCCTCTGATGACTTCAGTGTTCATCCTCTGGAGAATTGAGGCCCTGTGGGTCCGGACTTGCTTTGGCTGCCCTCCTGTAGGCCAACTGCTCCCTCTAAGGTGACAGGGGATGATGTTCAGGAGGTCACAGGCAAAGGGGACTCGGAGGGAGTGGACTGCCTCTTAGATTCCTGAGTGGATGACCAACAGCTGCTCCTCCTCCTTTCAGGTGCCCAAAGGCCCCAGGCTGACTCCTTGAGGGGAAGAAGCACCTGGAAGGATGTCGAGGTGCCCCGGTTCCCTCTTGCATTTCCACTGCTGGAACTCATGCATGGCTACCGCGATGGTGTGCAGGTCCATACACATCTCCACGTTCTGCTACACCAGGGTCTGCATAGCATCCACCATCCTTCCCATGGAGACCTCCATGCACACACATGTGGGCACAACTTCATCAGAGAGCAAGCAATTGCCATCCTCTGACTCATTCTGTTGAGGGCTTCCAACAGCTCTGCATCATGTTCCCCCGCCTTCTGCTGACTCTCCACGATGAGTTGGAAGGCCGAAACCAGAGGCTCGTCATCTGACTCGGACCTCACAGGTGCCTTTTCCCTAGTAGCCCTTCGAATGCTAGGATGTCAGCTGAATCTGCCTCCTCCTGCTGCAGACATGTGTCCGTGTGGTGACCATTAGACTGGCCGGCAGTTCTGTAGTCCCAGCAATGCCAACAAATGCAGTGGCTAAACTGGGACTACAATCTTTCCCCAGATGCTCAATCCTGATGTCTAGAATGAGGTAACTCTGAAGGGGTCTCATGGCAGGGAGGGGAGGTGAGGCCAAATGGTGGGAGAAGATGCTGGTGTGGGGATCTTGATGAAGAAGCCAGGGCTGGAGGGAGCACCTGCAGAGGACAAACCTTGGTGGGGTTGGTGGGGGAACCTAAAGCAGAAAGGGGGCCCTTGACTGAGGCGCCCCCCACTTCTCGCCCAAGGGTCACCCTCCAGGCATCCCCCCTGCTCCTGAACTCCATCCTCTGGCCTCAAAATTGATGCCAAGCTGAAAGAAACCCATAAGCGGCCAATATTTGGCCACTTAACGGCCTCAATTGGGGCGAGGGCAGGGAGGCTGATTTAGGTCTTGCTTGTCCCCCGTAAAGTGCAAACAGATTGGGGGCGGGTGGGAGTGGGGTGGGAAGGCCACCCGCGAAATTTTACAGGCGCCCCGCCTGAAAACCCACTGGCAGGGGGCTGTAAAATCTTGTCTTTGGTGTTTCGCTGCATCATCATTCATATGTTATCTCTAATAGCAATAAATATCACCAGGAATCCAAATAGAAAACATGGCAAAGTTTCAAGCTGTACTTTAAAAAAAATAAATGGTAGGCTAATAATAAATCAAAACCAATTTAAAAAGTTTGCTTGTCTTATTTATCTCTAGAAATCTCACCCATATTAGCATCCAGTGAATGTCACACTGGGACAAAGATTAATGGCACATGTGCACCTTGGCAATGAAATGATTTCTGAGAAAACTGAACTATGTGAAAGGGTTTTATTTTGTCCCTTAATCATCCAATACTCAGATATTTCCAATTGGTTGAACTACTTTCAAACAACAATCGGTTGCCAGAGGCACTAACCTCATTCTGACTCTGTGCACGACAGTCCTTAACTGTCAAAATTCAGATCTTATCAATAAATTTCCTAGTATTTAATAAATCATATTTTATAAGGGAAAGTGCAGTAAACATTTATATTAATGCAACATGTTGCATTGTACGTTATGTGTGAATGATAATGAAGTAGGATCCAGTTTGACATCTAATGTTTAGATCATTTCCCCTACTATATAGAGTTACTTAGAATGTATAGCACAGAAAAATTTCACACAGCCAACTGGCCTATGCATAATTATGCTTCACACAAGCCTCCTACTATCAGTCGTCTTCTAACCTCGTCAGCATCATCTTCTATTATTTTATTCCTCATGTGTTTATTTGGATTCTCCCTAAGTTCATCTGTGCTATTCATCTCAACTACTCCTTCTGGTAGCGAGTTCCAGATTCTAACCACTTTCTGGGTAAAAATGATTCTCCTGAAGTTCCTATTGAATTTATTAGTGACTAGCTTAAATTTACGCCCCGGGCTTTGGTCTCCCCCACAAGTGGAAACATATTAATGATCAATTAAAAAATTATATTACAGTGCATTGCCTTCACCCTATAAGGTTATAAGGAAGTTTCATTCCAGCATCCGCAGTTTTTTTGTTTTTATCTCAGATTGTTTCATTGCTGGTTTTGCCACAGGTTTTCATAAAAAAAATATAAGAAATAGGAGCAGGATTAGGCCAATCAGCACTTGGGCCTGTTCCACCATTTAGTAAGATCATGGCTGATCTCCCACTTCAACTCTAACGTCTTGCATTATCCTCATATCCCTTAATTTCTTCAGCATCCAAAAATCTGTTCAACTCTGTCTTGAATAAGTCTAACAATTGAGCTTGGAGAATTCCAAAAGTCAACTACCCTTTGAGTGAAGAAATTTCCCTTCATCTCGGGCCTAAAAGGCTGATCTTTACTCTGAGATTGTAACCCCTAGTTTTAGATACCCCAGCCAAGCGAAACATCCTCACAGCATCTGTCCTGTCAAGCCCTTTAAGAATGTTATATGTTTTAATGCGATCACCTCTCATTCTTCTAACTCTAGGGAATGTAGGCCTAGAATATTCAATCTTTACTCATAGGACAATCCTCTCTCCTCAAGAATTAATTTAGTGAACCTTTGTTGCCGTCCCTCTAAAGACAACAAAACTGTGCACAATATTTCAGGTGTGGTCTCGCCCCTTTCAAACTTCCTCTGTAGGAGATGTACTAATTTTGAAAAGCTTCTGAGGAGCCCTTTCGAAATGCAACTACCAAAGAAAACAAGGCAATTGGTGCTAAAAGAAATATTTTAATATTATAAAGAAATAGAAATCATAAGCTACAGTCAAAAAATGCAAAAAGAACCCCTGAACTATTGAGACATTGCTCCAGCAGTGACCACAATGCATGGTGTGAGACAATATGCAACCTGATGACTCTGTTTGGACCCCCATGGCCCCTTAAGGGCATATTCAGACCCAAGAAAATACAAAACATTATTGAATCTGCATAGCTTAATCTTAATCAGTATATAAATTGTTCTACTATGCTAAAGAGGGTCAGAAATAGAAAAGGTACAACTTTCGAATTAAAATTCATCTTCATCATCATCATCATCATCATCATCATTATCATTGTTGGCCATTGTCAGAGCTCCTGTGACTGACCACCATTTTAAGGTAGGGTCCTTATCAATGGTGCTCTGTTTTGAACTGTTCATGATTACCCTTTCATTGACATGGTGTGTATTGCAGCAGCTTCATGGCCTTGGGTTGGTGAAGCCATTGGCTAATTCAGAGAATAATTAATTTACTTTATTATGCCGTTTTCCCAATAGACCCTCATTCAGGTGTTCATCTGCCTAAAACTGTTGGCACTTTAAAGAGTTGGCCAAGATAAGGAACCGTCTCTTGGCAACATTGAGCAATCATGGGTCGTGTGCTGCCATTTAATGGTAGTCAGTTTTAACACCTGATTCACATTTACAGCCCCATTATTATAAAGCTTTTTGTTATAATGTCATCACTTGTGCTTGGACCTTGGTCTAATATTAAGTTAATGTCATGTTATAAGCTGGTTTCACTAGATCACAGCTCAGTTAAGTATACATGATGGCTTTGTTTCAGAGGGCTATGTTGTAATCAGGCTAGAGTTGTATATTTATTTTCTTATGCATCAAACATTTCTGACAAACAAATACTTGATACCATAGAAGACAATGAAAATTAATAAATACTGCATCAAACATGTGTTTGTCAAATGTATGACCATAGAAAAATTGAGACTATTCTAATTTTGTAGTGTTTATGATATGACAATGAAATGATACCACGCTCGTTAAATGGGGTTTAGTATCCTCTGGTACAGCACTGGTTAATGGGTTTACATCAAATTCCTTTGTGTGCTATTTCAAAGCACCCGTTAACCTGTTTCTTCGAAACAGCGCACAGAAGGATTTTACACAAACACAGTAATCAGTGCGTGACCAGAGAAGATTAAACCCCCTTGAAGTGTACAAGGATTCTGGGGTCTGATAAAGATAATGCTGTTTATGTTTGTTTTTTTAATAGATTTTACATATAGCTGTACATTGTAAAAAAACCTGCTTAGCCCCGCATTGATGTAAACCCACATTATATTTACTTCAAAAGATCATCTCTTATACCTTCTTTGGATTAGAAGAGTGAGAAATTATCTGTTCAACAAATGAACTGGAGTGTCAGCTAGAAAAGGAGACCAACTCCGATTCAAAATCATATTGTTAACTTCCAGCTTAATTGAGATCCATTAGCTTTGACGCCAGTTTAAACCTTCACCCATACAATGACTTAACTATGATTTTCTGTACCTCTCGGAATATAGCAGTCAGCTGACTGCAGCTCTACATCTCGCCAAGCTAAAGCAAAAATAAAATCCAAGAATAAATGTCTAATTATGTTAAATTTAAAGCTGTACTTTGCAATTTGAAAAAAAATGCCTTGTAATTGGTTCTAGAACGTAGGAAATTAAATCTGTGGCATTGTGAGTGAAAGTCATCTGTGGCATAGAGCAATTGCTAAATCTAGATATTATAGATGAGAGAGGGTTAAAGTGGCATCAGAAAGCTGGCCAACAATGGAGTAAATTAACTTGCTGTGTTTATGCTGTGTGCTTAAACTCAAAACAGCTGTAAACGCTGGAACAAATCAGAATTTACAGCTGGAGTGTAAACAGGGCTTAAGATGCCTTAAACGTAGATATTAATTTTCAATGCTATCTTCTGACTTATGCTTGATACAGTACATCTGACATTTGTGCGCCATTCTGTGAATGCAGAGTGTACTTCCATGGGCATGTAAAACAGAAACAATTAAACATGATGCTCCACCTAAAGTGTTAAAAGTGATCAATTAAACAGTACATTAAAGCTAACTTTTAAATTGCCTTTTGACCTTTCGCACATGCTTACACCCAGCTCTAAACAAATGACACCTTTATCAGCAGCACCCGTTTCTCTTCCACTGCTCTTTCTTTAATTCTTTTCTTTTAGACAGTTCATAAATTGTCAAATCTACATGTCGCTTCATAAAGGTAATGTGTATAAAACAGCTGCAATTGCAAAGGAATTTTAACAAAGTGATAAAGTAATTCTCATCAGTTGATAGACTAAACAAAAGGAACCAAATGATTGGCTGAGACAGGGGGACATTAATGAATGATAGAAGCCCACAGTCCTCAAATGACCATTCTGTGCGATGGTAGCAATGAATGTTCTAGCATTTTTTTATAGAACAGCTTGAGATGATTAAAGCACTTTATTTCATGCTTAGATGGCATCTTTTTTTGCCTTATTCTAGCATAAAACATGCTGCAATGATCATTATTACCATAGTAATGAACAGAAACACAGCAGTCAGAGGTAGCTAAACAGCAGCAGAGAATCACACTGTACCAAGAATCTGTGCAGGCTCCTCACTGACCAACAAAAGGAGATAACCAGAGTAGCCCCTTGTCTGATGAGGAGAACTTTCCTTGTCCCAGTAAAGTGTGGGAAGATGCTGTTGCCAATCTCGGGAGCAGTTAGGAATGAGTTAAGGTTACAAGGTGGAAATGGCTGCTGCAGTAACTGTATGATGACATTCTAGTCAGCCTGGGATTTACCAGGGTAAACAGAGCAAGGATTAACTGGCCATTGCGTTGGATAATTTACAGAAACCAAACGAGAAGTTCCTTGGCATAATCCAGATAACATAATAGCTCCTGCTCTGTTTACAGTAGAGTTAGTGAGTTTATTATCTGGAGTGCTTCATTATATACAAAAAGATCCCAATGATGGTTCTTTAGTCAAAATAAACAGGCATAAAGTGCTCTGCACATACTGTTTTTGGTGAGTGTTTGTGCTATTTATTTAATAATTGACTGTAAACTGAGTCATAAAGTACAGAGGAGAAAAACAGCTCACTAAGGGATTTTTGAAAGATTGATAAATATTAGGGAATCTCAATTAAGCTTTACAAGAAATGCAGATATTAAAAATTTGGTCAAGAATCTAATTAGCTCTAGGTAATTAAACAGTCTCGCACAGGGTCATTAATCTTCCCTTGGACCTTTGATGTTTTTGCATACTGTCTTCTAGTCATTAATAAAATTCATGCTCATTCCCTTTGTGGTGTTTTTATCATTACACTCTTCTGCAGAGCACAGTGCAAGTGTCATTGTGTCACAAGAGCCCCTCATCCGCTAATTCGTTCTTTGCTTATTCATTTTAACCCTCTCAATACTAAAAAGAACTGTAGTCTGGGCAGGAATGTGAAGAAAGGAGCTGTAGTTTCAAAGATCTTCTTAAATGACTGTGCAGTTAATGTCGCTAATCTTATCTGGTACAGTTCCTCTGCTTCAAATACTTTAGGTCCCTTGATATTATCCTGTCTCCTTGTAATTTAGCAGGACTCAAATTACTACTCAGTTTTTATAACCCCTTGTAGAATCTGTGCATGCACAGCTTTTCACAGTGTTGTGTTGGACTGAAAGCTTGGGAATTTTTTGTCAAATACTGTTTAGTTGCATACCAATACAATTTCTGGAGAACGTTCTGAAGAGGAATTTGTTTGGGAGGGTTTCGTTGGGGAATTGTTCAACATTGTCAACATTTTCTTAACAAGTACAGAAATCATTTCTAGAGGGAAAGGATCCAAATCTGGGTTTCTCGACAATAAGCAGAAAATGTTGACAGAAAATGACACACATACAGCTCAACATGTTTCAGTGAACTGTATCGTTCAAGGGGGAGGGAATGAAGGAGGGATAAGTGTACTGTACAGACTCTAGTAAAAATTTTAAAAATGTTTAATGACTTCCCTGCCTGACAGGGTCTGTTAAAAAAATCATGCTGTGGCATCAAGCTGCTTCGAACTCACACAAGTAAGTTTTTCATAACATATCCTTGAATTTTTTTCCCTTTTATCTTGCACTTTGTCTTCCCCAATTAAGTTTATGCTTTCAAAATATTAGTTCAAAATATAATCATTTCATTTTTCCATATCTAATCTTTATGGTCCTTTTAAGAGTTCCATGTTTACTCAGTAGCTTTGAAATAAACTTTCTCAGTTTTTTTTTCTTTCACTGTACAGGAACTGTTCTTGGAAAAAAAAGTTCAAATGTATAAATCTTTTAAGGTTCATGCCACCTCATCGTTTCCCTGTAAATTGTAAGGTCATACATGGAGCAGATGGGCATGGGAGAAATGCACAATTCTGGAAACATTATATCATTTCCTGTTCTGTTTCCTGTCAAGCACACCGGCCAAAAATTGCTATTAATGGGCAATTTCCACAGGGCAAAGGAGAACAGGAGTGGGAGTGACTTGTAACAGTTTGCTCTGGGGTGCACTCTCATCAAATGGACTGAAGAGGGCAGAATATGCACTGTATAAACGGCAGTCAACTGAACCCGCTTTCTCCACCTCTAATGCAATCAGTGATTTTTTTTTAAAAAAGTGTTTAACTTATTTGTGAGGAAGGTCTGCACATTCATTAGGAATTTACTCTCAAGAGTTGCGCTAAATTCACTGTGCGGCACTCTTTTGGTATATATACGAACCATTTACTCCCTTCCCCTCCCCACCTGCACCCCCGCCCCCGGCCCCCCACCACAACCACCCTCTCCCCCGCTCCACCATCCTCTCGCCCCAAGTGAGTTTAGGTTTATTTCAAGGAAAGCAATTTGCCTCCGATGAGGCATCTTTTTCTTTTGCTGCTGAAAGTATGAGGTTATACAAATACATACTCTGATTAGCTAGTAGCTGGATTCATGACATTCAGCTCAGAAAGGTTGTATTTTGTTATTTTTAGAAGCAGCAATAGGGTGTCATGCCAGTCCACCCACCCTCAGACCTGTGATCAGTGACTGAAACCCAACCCAGATTTTTGGCTACGATGTGTCAGTTTCTGCCACATCTGCTAAATGTTGCGCCACGTGTGGGAAAAAATATATAATGTCTGCACTCAGGTGGGCGTCTGCCTGCTATCGATTTGCTTACAGTAACTTCGCAGGAGACTGTAGACCTGAAGTTAACCCATTCAACACTCACCCAGTTGCACAGACTTAAAATCAGGGCCCTTGGATCTATTAAACTTACTAGGGTCATATTGTAGGCAGCTTGTGTTGAGAAAGGGTAAAATAAGACCAAGAATGTTCAAAAGGGGAGAGTAAAGGCATAGATCTTTGAAGAAATTACCATTATTGTAGAGTAAAGCCTTACATAAGCATGTCTAGTATGAAACTCCTCTAACAGTGCAAGATTTCCTATTGAAATTTCAATGTGACTGTGGTCTCCCAATACAATAAAAATCATTTTTTAATGAAATGTCATTATTGCAAACATGAGTTCATTATAAGAGGTTCCACTGAATTGGATTTTGGTATAAAAATCGAATACTGAAATACAGGGAACAGATGTACAGGAAATGGTGCAGAACTTTGTGTGTGTAATCTTGGCTGTAAGCATGGTTTAGTACAAAACCAGGTTATAAACCTGCTGTATCTCTTTTTAATGGGTCACACAGGACAATTAAAGAACCATTAACATGTAATTCTATCCTTCTCCCCACCCAACAAGCACCAGGCAAATTATCATACAAGTACTAATTCCACCTTAAAAGAACCATCCCCCCCACCCCCAACCCAATTGTACTGTACTATCTTTTAGTTTGGAAATATGTTTGGAACCTATTCTTTGTCAGTGCATTATAAATATTATTTTTTACAAGCAAATTTTCAGCCTTAGAAAAAGCTCCCAAACTTAGATGATAACTGTGGAGTCATGTACGTTATAGATAAGGCCTTTATATGAAGGAAAATGAATGCCAGATAAAAAGTGGACGATGTAGCTTTAAGTAAAATCAGCTGCAATAAATCTCTCCAGTTCTACTATGGTGACAGAAGCATCTCTCTCAATATTACTTAGCTAATGAAAGAATAGATCCTTTGAAAAGTTCCTGGGAGGCTCATTTCCCTGAGTACAGATAGTAAAAGTTAGCTGATGAATGACTACAACAGCTTAATATGTTTCTACTTATAACTTCCGTGCAGCAAGGCGTATCCAGGAGAGCATTGGAGGAGCGATCCTCAGGAGGCCCGAGTGTCCTTGTAGGTTGTCAGAGTCAATGAACCAGGTTTATTTTAAACCTCTTTTAAAATGAAAATTTATTTTGATGAGTAACACATTTTTGATTAACAGCATACTTTTTTTTAACTAATTTACTTTCTAAAACGGGCCAATAAAGCACTCATTTAAAAAGTAATTAAAAGCATGTTATCATTAGCAGTTTAGCCTGAATAAAATTGGCAATAAGACTATAAAGACTGGAAGAAAGTTAGCGTCCTGTGGTAGTCTATGCTCCACAGTGAATAATAAAACCTTCAGAGTGAAGACCTCCAATTGAATTTGATTGGTGATACCTTCCAGGTCTGCATGGGCAAGGCCATTCCTCAGTTTCCCCTCAGGAGTCCTGGCTGCCAGCATGTAATGCCAATTTGTTCTTCCTGTAGGAACAGAGACAGAGATTTTGAAAAATATTAAGCTTTGACATTAGGTTTAATTTACTAACAAGTGAAGCTGTAAATCTTCAGGGATGACACCAAAAACTTTGGAAGGATGTGACAATAAGGCTAGATGAAGGTGGAAGGAGGCTTGTGCGGAGCATAAATACCAGCATGAACTGGTTGGGCTGAATGGCCTGTTTCTTTGTGTTAAATTCAATCTAATTCTATGTAGTACCTGTGTTGCTTTGTTAAACTATTTTCATTTGAATGGGTGATCATTACAGGTACAATTTTGAGCAAATAAGTAGACAAAGCTGAAAATCGTGAAAGATCCTTTCTTATTTACATCTACTCTATTTCTAAAATTGCTCCACAATGTGAATATTTCATTTAAAATATATTAGGAGGTACTTATTTAAATTTTATTTAGACTAAACTGCCCTCTCATAAAACAGGAGAATAATGCTGGAGAATGATGCAGGCTTAGCTTATTGGTGACGTAAAAAATCTAAAATGTTTGTGGCATTGGGCAGTGGCATTGCAGGCCCCCTCTCTAAGCTAACTAAAATAGACTCAATATCAGCCACTGGAAAGGGCTCCTTCACTAAATTAGATAGCTGATTCTCCTGCACATTCACAATCACTCAGTTCCGACCTCAGGATACTCTTGTGGCGTGGGTAAGGGCTGGGTTTGCAACTGCAAGTGCCCATTCCATTTGTAACTCTTAATAACTGCGAAACCATTATCTGGATGTAAAAACCACCAGAGTTGAGCAAGGTGGGTACTAAAGTCAAAAAATGTTCTAAGTTTGCATGATGTTCAAACTCTGCAGCTTCCAGAACAGCAGCCTCAAAGGTCATGCATTGATAATTGTGTAAATATATTAATTGCGTGCCACTTAGCTTACAAATGAGACTTCTATTATAAACACTGAGTTGATCCCAGTATCAATAAATTTATGTTATATGAATAGAGCAGGGACTGTGATTATCTGGGTATTGGAATTATGACCCAGTTCTGCTGACTCAAGCAAACGTGGTGGGGAGACAATAAGCAGTAATGTCACTTCCCATGTGCACTGTTGCTTATTTCATGTGCCTGATGTTGTTTGCTTCACTTGCACCACATCCTTATCACAAGTCTCTCGATGGCCTCTCACGGACACAAGTGCATCGGAAAATAACACTATAGACTCAGACTTTAGAGATGCTAAAACTGCTTTATTTACCCACGCAGGGCAATTTCAGGTATGTGAGGCGGGGGAGGGAAGAGATAAGATAAAAGAAAGATCCGGCCAACAAATTCTTGCTACCCTTGTGCCAGTTTGCTTGGCAGCTCGGGTGTTTATTGTGAGGGCAAGAAAATTTAAATATTTTTAGGAGCAACTACAGGTAGGAAATCATTCAGCTTGCAATTTTTTTTCCTCCTATAACCTGCACCGTTGGGGAAGATCTGCTCTATATCAGCAAGTGGGAATCCAGCAAATTAAAAACCCAAATAGTGAAACTGAGACTGTCAGCCACTTGGGGGGCAGAAGTCAATTATTCGCTCTCTTGTTGATTTCAGCGTCACTTCCATTTCTATAGGGAAAAAGAACGAAACTTGCGCTTAGGACAGAATTTTCCGTGCCCCCTCGAGTCGGGCATCATGGTGGGTGTGAGTGGGCAATATGGCGGGAAGGCCAAAAATCGGTTTCATGCTGTCGTACAACATGTTTGCAACCGCCCACTCCAGCCGCCAATGGCGGGCCGCATTTCCTGCCGTTGGATGTTGTGCACTTCATTTTCATGCAGCTGTATATCATCATAGGTCCAGCTCATTGGAATAAACCCACCAACCCCCACCCCCCACGCTGGATCATCCCCGAGCATGTCGGCGTGCGCACACACTGACATGTTTCACAACTGAACATAAACGATGTGCGCCTGGCCAACTGCACTTCACTCGAGCCTTTGAGGCTCTTTGCCTACCTTTCTTTGGGCAGAACTCATGGTCATCAGCACCAGGCTTCACAAGCAGCACCACATCACTTTTAGGGAGGCTCAGAGGCAAGCCTCTACCTACCAGGCCAGCCGTAAGTTGGGGGTGGCTTTGCTATGGCTGCAGAGCTGTGACTTGCTTGGGGAAGAAGGTGAAGTGGCCTCAGTCAAGGGAAAAGCCTTCAGGGCTATGGCATCACTGGAGGAGGGGTTATCCGAGGTTGTGTGTGGGGACAGATTGATCTGTGTGAGCTGCCTCAAGGTGGTGAGGGTTGAGGAGGCAGTCTCCAGAGGAGATGAGGCCAGATGGTGATGTGAGGGTGTGTGTGAGACAGTGAGTGGTGATTTCCCTTGAGCTGACAGTGAGTGAGATGCCAGTGAATGTGTGATGGGCTTGTGAGTGTGTGAGTTTAGAGTGATGAGATGGTTGCCTTACCCTGGTGGCACAGATGAGATCATTCATCCTCTTTCTGCACTGGATGGTGACCTATTCTGTGCAGCATTGGCACTGACCACCACTACTACCGCCTCCCAAGCCGGAGTAACGAGACTGATGGGCCTCCTGGGGCCAGAGCGGGGGGGTAGAGGACATCACGGTGGGCTCCAGTGGTGTCCAGAGGTCACCTCAAGGGTGTGTCACTGAATCAGGTGGCTACAGCCTTCTTGCCTTTTGAAGTCATGTCTTCTATGCAGCAGTCCTGAGCTGAAAGCACTGAGAGGTGTGCGCATGGCTACATTTTAAATATAGTGCCTCGCTTGAGGAAGCAGCAAGGTGACAGCATTGCGGGTGAATGAGAGCCTGCCTGCCATTGAAACAGCGTATTTCCTGGGAATGCATGATTACTGAGGCGGGATTGGGATGAAACGGCATGAAAAGCCACAGACCGCCAATGCACGTAGTGCAAATCTGAGACCATTCCACCCTTAGACTTTTCCATTGGATTTACAGTAAGTGAAAATGGAATTACTGCTGAAAGGGTCCAATTAAATCAATGTATTTGATCCAGTCTTTCTTTACTGCTATAAAAGGCCTAACATTCTAACATAATTTTTGGTGGAGGATTGGCCAAATTTGGCATCCGTTATTTTAGAGTTTAGCTTGTTTTATATTATGGAGCATTCATGTTTCTGACTTTCCTTGTACTAACACACCAAACATAACAATATAAAGAAAAGGTTCCTCCCTGTAGCTAATATCACTGCGCACAGAAAGTAGGTGTAATAGTGGGTTGATATGTCATGCCATCCTGACTTCCTGCAACTTGTGTTAATTGCCTTTTGGGGATTGACGAAGGACATTCCAGTCTTTTATTACAGAGATAGGAAGGGGCAAGGTCAAGGACGGAGTTGAAAAAAAAATGAGAATTTTAAAACCAAGTCACCGCTTGACTGGGTTCCAATGTAGGCCGGCAAGCACAGGGGTGATAGGGGAATGAGACTGAGTTAAGACACGTGCATCAGTATTATGAAAGGCCTTAGGTTTATGGAGGGATGTGGGATATCAGCCAAGAGTGCTTTAGAATAATCATGTCTAGAGGCAACAAAGGGTTATTTAAAAATCTCTTTTTGTGCCTCTCCGACGGTGGAAGTAAACACTGTGGGTCACGATGTATCAACTTTTTGTACAGACTTGATGGACCATTCTTATCCTGTCCATCTTATTTTACATGAATGAATATAAGAAGGGTGATCTGTCTAATTCTCTTTCTCCATATTTCATGATAGAATTTTACGTGAGCTCCATGAATGTCTTTTGACAAGGGATTCCTCGGATTATAATAAGTCTCAGGCACCAATTTTAACTTAATCAATTCTAAAATGATGCAAAAGAATTTCTGAGAGCAAAATAATTTGTAAGTAATATAAATGGATAATTGTCTAGTTTCTATACTCTGTGGAGCACTGTAGCTTTATTTTGGTAGCAGTTATGAAAATTAGGCAAAACCAAAAAAAGGGATACCATGCCATGCACAGCCCAAGATCTGTATACACTTGGGGAGTAGGTTTTAACATTTGGGAGGGTGACCACTAAGGTTGACAACTTTGGCTGGACATATTTTTGGAAGTTCCATCATGTGATATCCCTCCTCTAACTGCTCCACTCAGTTTATCAATCTCTTCCTTTCTTCCACTATTTTTCTCGCTAATGAATAGAGAAGATAATTTTGGCCAGAGGCTAAAAACAGGTGCCAAAAAGGTGCAGTGCTAACAAAACAAGCCTGTTTGTAAGTCCAGATTTATCATACAATTTTGTTCCTAATAGCTGATTACCATAATATGAACTCGCCTGGAGGTTCTTAACCGGACAGCTGCAGGTTTAGCACCCAAGTCCTGATCAGGCTCAGTTTGTGTGGAGTAGTATATATGGGCATCCTCTTCCACTAGCAGTGTACAATGGGCTGGTGGGCCCACAGCACCACGCTGCAGAATGGTTAGGGACAGAGGGGAGGACAAGGCTCTTTAATGTGGTCCAGAGGAGGAGGAATAACCTGTACCCACAGTGGGAGACGATGACACCTTGTCTTCTTGCAGCAGAGCTGATGCTGCTCTCCCTGTTCACCCGCCCTCCTCCTATTCCTCATCCAGACCAAAGAGTGCCCCTTAGCAAGGTACCAATGACCAAACATCTCCTTTTTTCCTGATAACTCCTATAAGGTGCCCAATAAAGTGGAGTAACACAGGACCAACTCTATTTAGGTGAAATCCTCAGAGAATCTTTGGAATAAATGTTACTCAAGTGTTGGTGAAGTCTTGACAAAGCATTCTACAAAATCTGATGTGTTTCAGAGGTCCTGTTCAGAACTCCAGAGGCAAGTGAACATCAGATGGTGAGTATCCCTTTAGGTAGTACCTGAAATCCGCATCAAGACCCTGTTTACTCTCAAACAGCAGATTGTGGTCAGGAGAGGATATTAGGACAAACCTGTAGCTACTAACATGCTTTGCAGCATCTTTAATAGAGTGCTAGCAGGCATTTTAAGTGACAGTCAGCTCCTTAATGAGCCATTCCTAGAGCAGGCATCAGCCTCTTTTCCAAGATGGTGTCTTGTGCTAAATGAGAGCAGGGAGTTCCCAGGTCCCCGGCACTCGGAGTACTGCTGAATGCCAGAAATTTCTTTAGTCTGAATCAGATGACGAGCCTCTGGACTCAGTCATGTCACAGTTGCTGGAGCTGCAAAGGCAAGCTTGGGAACATCAGGAAGGGATGTCCGCTGCACTCCTCAGATTGCAAGGCACAATAGAGGAATCCATCCGCCTTCAGGCTGAGGTGATAGCACCAGCATGCCAAATGCACCAAGGCCAACACTGGTAGGATGGCGGCCGTCATGGAGATCTTGGTCCTGGACGTCGCTCCTACACTGCTGCATTGGCTGAACTCCATCGCTGACGCCACCATAGTTGGCCTCCAACAGGGTTATGCGAGAGGGGTGTTGGGCAGCTCAATCTCACTCCAGCTATCACTGCTCCTCAAGGAGTCAGCCGGCGGCCCTTAGGCACCCATAGGGAGGAGGATCAGCTGGTGAACACCCTGGGGCCATCCACCCAGGTGACTCCAGGAGTGTCCAGTCCATTCCAATCCCATCTTCCTGCGACCCCAGCAGCTCCAGCTCTACAGCTCGAGGAGGGTGCCACTGTCAAATGGCAGGTCCCCAAAAGTAGGCCTGGGCCCTCCATGTGCCAGCCCTCCAGAAGATGCCCATCAAGGTCATCACAGGCAGGGCTTAGCAGTCAGCAGGCTGCTTCTACCTCCCTGTGGATGCCCGCGGAGCAGCAAGACATAGCGGCAGGGTTAGGAAGGTAGTTGCACAGTCTGGGCACAGGTGTTAGTCACTTGTACATAATGTTCACTATTGTCAATAAATTCCCAAGAATGTCTCCCTGCCTATGGCTCCTTGTTCTGATGAACAGTGTTTGTGTCACTCAGATGTGAAACCTTTCCGTGCAAGATAAAGGCCGATGTCTCAGTCCAGGGCCTTTTCCCTGTGCTTTGTGCAGTCTTCAGACCAAAGTGATGGTCTGGCCTTACACTCCTTGGACATGTTACTGATGTCTGCACCTTGATGCTGCTTGTCATTGCTGCCAGAATGTGATGGGCAGGCACCACAGAGGGTTCCATCATTCTGTCTGTGTGCTCTCAGCATCTTTTAAAGTTTAATGGCTGCGTCCCTATGATATGACACTGATCACAGAGCGCAAGTGAGCTGCCCTCGGCCAGACAGGAATCAGACATTCTCAGAGGCAATGCGAAGATCTATGGAGTGTCCTTACTGCATGCTGCATGTCATCATCAACCTCCTGCAATTGGGTGACTATTAGGGCCTCAACTGCATCTCCACGATAGGAGCATTCTCGCAGAGGGTATTTGTGCTGCTTTAAGCCAGGCTGCAGTCAACCATTCATAGAAGCAATGTGAGGATCTATGGTGTCTCCTCACTACATGTCGTCATCACCCTCCACAAGTCTATCAGTTATGAGGGCTACCTGAGCATGCCTGCATCTTCTGGCCATTGTGAGGGACTCATTGCCGTTATTGTCGCCTTCGAGGGCATCCTTGTCCTCATCCCCGTCGACATCCTCCTCATCGGAGGAGACCTCTAGTTTCTCCATCTCCTCCTCAGCCAGCTCCTCTCCCTGTTGCAGAGCCAGGTTGTAAAAGGTGCAGCAGGTGACGACGATGCGTGACACCCTCTGCTGACTGTATTGCAGGGCTCCACCAGACCGGTCCAAGCACCGGAATCTCATTTTCAGCATCCCAATGGTTTTGCTCCACCAAGTTGTGAGTTGCAGCATGAGCCTCGTTACACCTTTGCTGTGCTGTAGCTTGAGGCCGGCACACCAGTGTCATCAGCTCCATCCTATGTGGGTAGCCCTGTCCCCAAGGAACCATCCCTGCAGCTCCCGTGGACCTGGAAGACGTCAGGGGTCTGTGACCCACTGAGAATGTAGGAGTCATGCACGGTCCGTGGAAACCATGCACAGACCTGCAGGATGCGTTTGTGGTGGTCGCACGCCAGCTGCACATTGAGCGAATGGAATTCCTTGTTGTTGACGTAGTTGACTGTTGCGATGGAGATCTGAGCACCATGTAGTGCAGTCGATGGCACCCTGCACCTGTGGGAAACGTGAGAACTGGGCAAATCCAACTGCTCTTGCATCCTGGCTCTCTTTGTCCCGGGCAAAATGCACAAAATTGTGTGCACTTGCAAAGATGGCATCCATGACCTCACGGATGCATTTGAGGTCTGTTCTTGCCCCATTGAAGTCGACTATCCCCCAGTTAATTACCCTTACTCTGGATTGCCCAATGTCCTTTTCTACCGCCATTCTTAACCTTATGATACAATGATCACCATCTCCTAACTGTTGAATGGCAGTTAAGAGCAGGTTCGAAGGGAGGTATGGTCTACTCCTGCTCCAATTTTGATGTTCTTATGTTCTTGAAGTACATAAGGATAAAGTACTTTACATGACAATACGTGCCAATATTTCCAGTAAGAACAAGTATTGGCGGCCTTATAATTGTACTGAAGACCCTAGAGAAATGGTTTATTAAATGCACATTGTAAGTTGGAGAAATGATATGATGCAGTTAGAGAAATTCAGTCAGCTGTATAACTCTCTAAGTTTATCTTTGGACAGTTAGAAAAATTATGGGAAGAAAATAATGATCTTGGAAGATTTGTGTCAAACATTGTACATGGAAAACTGGAGGATGTTTTGAAGTACTGAAAACTCCAGTAAAATGCTGACAGATTTAGACAATGCACAGAGTTTAGCCCAAACTAAAATAAATATTTGGAAATGTTTTTGCCAACAATCTTTCACTATTGAGAAAGCAAGGTGAAGGGGAGAAGTCCACAGTGGAGGACACCGTTAATGTTGAAATGAACAAAAAAGAAGACATTCTAAATAAAGAAATAATAATTAGTAAATATCAGGTTTGGGTTTCAAATTTTTATAAAATATAAGAGGAAAATGAATAAAACTTGCATTTATATAGCACCTTTCACAACTACTTTAGTAGTTGCCCAGTTCTCACGTTTCCCACAGGTGCAGGGTGCCATCGACTGCACTACGTGGCGCTCAGAACTCCATTGCAACAAGCAGTCAACTACCTCAAAGTGCTTTATAACCAATTAAGTACTTTTGAAGACCAGTCACTGTTGCAGCAAATGCTGCAGCCAATTGGCACATAACAAGCTCCCATATACAGCGATATAATACAGGGGCCTCCTCAATTGAGTGACATGTGAGGCGGGGGAATCCGTTTGCTTGCTGAGAAAGTGGTGTCAACATATGCATGCATCGAGGTTTCCATGGGGAGAGTGGCGGACTCCATGGAGAGCCCGGTCCAGCAGATTCTGTCGGAGATGAACACAGACCTGCACTCCATTGCTGTTTGGGTTTTGAAATGCAACAGTACTAATGTCTTATCTGGCTTGCCATAGTCATGTGACCTCTGCCACGAGGCAATCTCTTTGTAAGCTGCCATTTTGCATCAGTTCACTAAAGATTCACACTGAGAAAAGCAATGAGAAAACAGTGCTATCACTGAACACAAAACATTGTGTCAGGAGTGAATTAAAATGGAGTTTTGAAACCCTGAAACTGCTGCAGATAAGCCACAAGTCAGAAAGACACACATAAATGTTCAAATCTGCTAAAATCTGCTAAAAACAGGCAAGGAAAAGTGAACACAAAATGAAGGCTGCAAGTAAAATATTGGGTGAGTTAACATGGCTGTAAACATCCCCCTCTAAAATCCTGTCAAAATGAAAGGCAATATGTGGTAGAACTGGCAGTTTTTTAACTTGCAAAGGTAAAACTATGAGATTGTAACAGAGCTAATTAACAAGACAGAACCAATAATAGTGTCCACACTTCTAACACTGCTGGGGAGGGACTGCTACAAATTGTGTTCCACCCTAAATCTAATCAACAAACAAATAAAACTGACAACAGAGATTTTGAATGTCTTGAGCCCCGAGTAAATGTTACTTATGAATGCTATGTATTCAACACTAGAGCTCAAGGTGCAAATGAACCCACAGAACAATATGTGACTGTAGTAACACAGCTTGCAGAATCATGTGAATTCGGACAACTAAAATATGATCTGATTAAATATCGAATAGTCTTGGGCATACGAGATGCCTCAGTGAGAGCAACACTACTGAAACAGAAGAAACCTATGCTCAGGAAAGTGATAGACATGTGAAGAAATGCAGGGCTTGTAAAACATCAGTTAGAGCATATGTATGGCTGAACAGATCAGGAGATACATTGTGCTGAGAGAAATAACAAGCTGAAATGACAGAGCAGTTGCAGACAAAGGGCAGGATGCAAAATGGCGGAGGACATAATACAAAGGAAAAGAAGGATTGCCCAGCATGGGGAAATCAGTGTTTTAACTGTAAGAAGCTGCATCATTTCGCACACAAGTGTTCGGCCGGCAAAAAGCAAAACTAACCTACACAGATGGCCACTGGAGAGATATCAGCTTGACAGTCTGATGAAGCACTGTGCATGGTACAATAGGTTGGTTTCATCAAGTCTATGGGTGGTGAATGGTTTGTAACTGTTCCAATGATGACTGCAGAAGGAGAGTATCAAGTGAACATGAAGTGTCAGACAGACACTGGTGTGTCATTCAACATCATGACCTTCACAGAACTGTGCAAAGTGGCTCAACAAGGTGATCTGAAAATGAATGTAATGTTGAGGCTATATGATGGCATGACACTCATACCAAGAGGACAAAGTAGACTGAGAGCCCAATGCAATGGCTTGAAGGAAGTTCTAGAGTTACAAATCATAAATGAGACACAACAGCTACTCGTTTCAGCTGAAGCAAGTCAAAAGCTTGGACTGGTAACCCTGAACATGTCAGCAGAGATTTTCAATGTGTCGCAGCATACAAAAACATTGACTGCCAAACAGATTTTAGAGGAGTACAAAGATGTGTTTACAGTGTTGGGGTGTCTACCAGGAGAACATCATCTAGAAGTAGATGAGAATGTAAGACCAATTCAGCATCTGTCAAGTAGAGTTCCAGCTGCCCTTAAGTCAATCCTAAAAGACAAGATAGAAGAGCTGGAAAAGAAGGGAGTAATCAAGGAAATGACAACTCCTACAGACTGGATTAGAAGCATGGTAGCAATGTAACAACCTGGAAGCTGTGAGTATGCTTAGACCCAAAGGATCTAAATAAAGCGCAGAAGAGATTTCACTACTCCATGCCAACCAGCAAAGGAATTTTGCCACAACTTGCAAATGTGACATGAGAAAAAAGCTTTTTCACACAACGAGTTGTTTGGGTCTGGCATGCACTGCCTGGAAATGTGGTGGAGGCAGGTTCAATCGAGGCATTCAAGAAGGCATTAGATGATTATTTGAATAGAAACAATGTGCAGGGGTATGGGGAAAAGGCAGGGCAATGGCACTGAGTCATAATGCTCATTAGGACAGCCAGTACAGACATGATGGGCCGAATGGCCTCCTTCTGTGCCGTTAAAATTCTGTGATTCAGTAATTCTGTGAACTTGCCAAGGCAAAGATCTTTGCTACCCTAAATGTGAAGGATGGTTACTGGCAAGTAAAGCTGATGAAAGCAGCAGCTTTCTAACGACATTCTGGACGCCGTTCAGGAGATACAGATGGTTGCGCATGCCATTTGGCATTCCCCTGGCTCCAGACGAGTATCAACACAGATAACATGAGATAGTCAGTGATCTTCCCAGAATGGAAGCCATAGTTGATGATATACTAGCCTATGGATGCAAAGACACAATGGAAGAAGCCAGAGCTGACCATGATCAGAATTTAATACAAGAGAGCTCAACAGGTGAATCTGAAGCTGAATGAAAAAAGATTGCAACTGAAGATGCTTGAAGTCAAGAACACAGGTCATGTATTGGCAGAAAATGGTCTTCGTCCGGGTCCTGACAAGGTGAGTGCTGCAGCAGCGATGCAGCAACCGACAGATGTGTTACGAATGCCAAATAATTTTCATAATACTTTTCTAGTTTGTTGTAAAGTAGATTTATGGGTGTGAGTGTAGATGGTTCTGTCTGTGTGATTTAATTACATTTGGAGTCAGGTAGACTGAAAGCTTGAAATTATCAAAAGGGGCTAGGTGCAGAAATGTACTTGAAATGCTAATGAGTAAACATATATACTGGCTTAGCATGTAATGTGGGAAGGGAATTTGCATTTTTAGATAAGTGGAGGGATTGTTTGGATTTCAAAGGGATGTTAGTCTGTTTACAACTAGCTAGATAAGGCAGGCTAAGGAGTGTGTTTATTTTTAAAGTTACTGACAATATTGGCAACATGATAGTTTTTATTTTATGGGAAAGGTACAGTTTCAAAGAAACATGGAATAATGGAATTACATATTAAAGAGGGTGAAATATATATACAGGAGAATGAAAGGCTATTCTGGGGGCCATGTATGATTTAACAGGAATGTGTGAAACAGCCTTGAAGAAGTCTCCAGCCATTTTTGCATAAGTCTGTTGTGTCCAGTGCTAAAGTTGGGTAAAGCCATTTGGAATTCCACTGCCAAGTACATACTGTGTTAACTTACTGTATTTTTTAAATCTGAAATCTACTTTGGATTGTTGCTTTAAAGGGGGTGTGTAACTGGGAGTCAGGTTAATTAGGAACTTTAGAATTTTTAAAATCTTTAAAGGTCTTGGAATCATTGCTTTTGAATTCAGTGTACACATCTTCTCGTAATAAATACAAATTAGTCCAGCTGGCACATATCATCTGCTACGTCATAATAGATGTGAAAGCAGTGCAATGATTTGTTGGATTCATGAACTATTTAACAACATTTTTGCCCAATTTGTCATCAGTGTCTGAATCATTATGCAAGCTCACTGCCAAGGATGTGCAGTAGTATTGGGGAACACAATAAGAAACCGCGTTCACTAAAATCAAACAACTAGTGATGACAACACCAGTGCTGAAGTACTATGACATCAGTGACGAAGTCACCTTGCAGTGTGATGCCAGCGAGAAAGGTCTTGGAGCAACATTAATTCAGTAAAGACAACCAGTCGCATTTGCATCGAAGGCACTAATGCAAATGGAACGACACTATGCTCAGAGTGAGAAAGAGTGCCTGGCTATTGTTTTTGCTTGTAAGCATTTTCATCAAAACCTGCTTGGGAGAGACAAAATAACAGTGGAGCCTGACCACAAGGCACTTTAAAGCAGGAGTTGACGTTTCGAGTCCTCATGACCCTTCAACAGAACTTCTGTTGAAGGGTCATGAGGACTCGAAATGTCAACTCTTTCCTTCTCTGTCAATGCTGCCAGACCTGCTGAGTTTTTCCAGGTAATTCTGTTTTTGTTTTGGATTTCCAGCATCTGCAGTTTTTTGTTTTTATCGTTAGGCACTTTAAAGCATTTTTCTCAAACCACTACTATCTGCTCCAAAGCATCTGCAAAGAATGTTACTTCATTTACAGGGATATCATCTGGACATGACATACAAGCAAGGGAAACAGAAGTACATCGCTGACATGCTGTCGAGAGCGGCAGTCCCCATGAAGAAAGTTGAGGGTGGTACAACAGTATGTGAAATCTTCCAGATTCAATGTGAAGCAGCAGCTTGACATGATCTGGAAGTCATCAGCCCATCAGAGACATTAAATCTGACAGACAAGCGCCTTTCTCAAATCAAGCAAACTATCCAACACAATGCAACTGTCCAAGTGCTACAAGAAATAGTGATGAAATCCTGGTCTGAGAGCATCAAGGACACCCCTGTCATCACAAGAGCATATTGGGCATACTAAGATGAATTGACAGCCCAAGATGGCATCTTGTACAAAGGAAATAGAGTCATCATCCCTAAGGGGATGAAAGAAGAGATGCTGAAGTGCATCCGTGCAAGCTATAAAGGAATGGAATCAAGTCGGAGAAAGGTAAGAGAAGCACTGTACTGGCCAAACATGGGAAATGAAATTAAAGATCACATAGGTCAGTGTGATGCTTGTAACAAGTACCAAGCTAAACCAGCTAGAGAGCTGTTGATGACGCATGACACCCCAGACGCACCATGCATGAAGCTGGGAGTAAACCTCTTCACTATAACAGCAACTGACTATCTTGTCACTGTCAACTACTATTCTGACTACTGGGAGTCAGACCTGATTTCAACAACGACAGGAGAAATAGTAGAATGCCTGAAATCACACTTCGATTGTTACGGCATTTCAGACATTGTGATGAGTGACAATGCCCCTCAGTTCATGAGTGGAGAATTCAGGCTTCACAAAGGATTGGGAAATTCAACACTACACATCATCCTTGCACTATCCCCAGACAAATAGATAGGCTAAGGTGGCAGTGAATTCCCTGGTGAAAATCGCCAAAGGAATTATCAAGAAATCGAGCAAATCTACTACTGATGTACACAAGGCAATCCTCAAGTGGAGGAACACAACGACTGAAAACATGGAAAGCAGTCCAGTCCAAATACTAATGTCATGCTGCACACAAATTACTCTTCCAATTGCAAAAAAGCTACTGAAACCAGAAGTAGTAACAGACGTGAATGAAAAAAATCAAAGTAAAATGGCAGAAAGCCAAATTTCATTTTGACAAGACTGCCAAACCATTGCCAGAGCTGAGCATTGGAGAGCCAGCCAGGGTGCAAACCTTCAATGCTATCAACAGAAGTCAGCCCATGTGGCTGACTTTGGAACATTGAAGAGAAATTATCACCTCAATCGTACATGGTAGAAGTGAACAACCAAATATACAGAAGCAACTGTAGGCACATCAGAACAACTGGTGAAGCTGTTCCTTCACCACAGTCAGCCAGTCAGGGAGAAAGGATCTCACCAGATGTACTGAGTACAGAACTACCATGAATCCCAGAGGTCCACGTGTCCCCAACAATCACAAAGGAGCTACAATTACCATGGCAACAAGTGCCACGGGAAAAACACTCTCCAGGCAAGGAGCAGCATCCAGGCAAACGGCCAATGATAATGTGCACGTGTTCCATTAAGAGACCAGCACAATTTAAAGACTATGGGCAGAATTTTCTGCCAGTTGGGCGGGTGGGCCCGACCCAATCTCCGGTGGGCGGGGAGACGATCCCTGCCAGAGAGACGGGCTGCACCGCCATTTTACATGGCAGGCCAATTAAGGCCTGCCCAGTGTGACGTCCAGCGGGAAGCGCTATGTGCTCCCTATGCGGGCCATTGACAGGTTGGCGGGCCCGCAGCTGATTTTGCTGTGCCCCCACCTTCCTGAAAATTTAAATGGGGCCGGATGGCGTCAGAGGTTCCGCCCCCTGCTCGCCGACACCAAAATTCTGCCCTATGTATGCAATGCAGGCGCAGAGGCTGACTAGTAGAAGAAAAAGCTGTTAATGCATGGGAACAGTAGGTGTATAGTGGGTAACTTGGGTAACTCATAGTTACACATGATTGTACATGCAAATGTCTCTTTTGTTCATTAGGAAAAGGAGGATGTTTGGATCTTTGTTATGAAAATGTTGATGCTTGGGTTTTGAAATGCAATGGCTTGTCAGAGTAATGTGACCTCAGCCCTGAGGCACTCTGTCTGTAAGCTGACATTTTACATCAGTTCAAAAAAGATTAACACTGAGAAAGATAATGAGAAAGCAATGCTATCATTGAACATGAAACAGCCGCGGTAGCCATCGGTGAGCTTCTGCAGTGAGAGGGGGATGGAGCACCTCGACCTCCCTTCAGGTGCCCCTTCCCCTCAAGGAGTCAGGCAGGGGCCTTCAAGCACCCAAAGGGAGGATGAGCAGCAGCTGGACACCGTTGGGACCTCCACTCAGGATTCTGAGGTTGTCTGGTCCTTCAGAATCCCCTTTGCCTGTGACCCCTTCAACTTTGTCATCTGTCACCTCAGAGGAGCAGCTGTCCCATAGCAGGAGAACCAAAGTAAGTCAGAGCCCTCCAGGCCTCAGGTGTCCAGAGGACAACCGCCAAGGTCATCCAAGGCAACAGGGCCAATGGGTCAGCAAGCTGCCTCAACCCCTGCAGTGGATCTCGGGGGAGCACTTAGAAGAAGTGGTAGGGAGAGAAAAGTTAAGTTCTGAATTCACAAGTGATTACACTGTGAGTGTCACCGGTATCAAACTTTTGTAAATGTGGTTCACTTGGACTATAATCATACCTTATGTGGCTTATTTGCAATAGCCTTTAAGCCTTTGTGTACCGTCCAACCTCCACCACCCCCCTCCCCACCACCCACCACTTCATTGTCTTATGGACAGTCCGTGAACCTGGAATGAGGGTTCTGCAGGAACGCAAAGTTCATTGCCAGGGCTCTTGCATGCCATAAGCAAGAACTCTCCCATGCACACTGAGCCTTTGGCCTTCAGACTCTAATCTGTTCCAGGGCCCCAGCATTGTGAAAACTACATGCTGGAGTTCCCCTTCAGTTGTCCAGCTGAGATGATCTGCATCTCCGCCCATTCCCGATGACTCAAACCCCATGCAGCATCTCAAAATCTCCACCAGGAGGCTCTACATTGTTGCGACCCGCCTTGGTGGTAGTAACATTCGAAGTTCACTCTAACGCCATTGTCCACCACCTCCCCATAACCCACACCCTCTCCCCGTAACCACTGACCACCCCACCACAGAAACACGTTCCACCTCCCCACCAACACCCTTCAACCCTCTCCCATCACCTTCTGTCCTATCCAGGTCAATGTAGAGGTCCTCTTCCTTCCTGAAAATACTGCCCCCGTATCTATAGACATGCCCACCCTCATCCTCCTGACCCCCCAAATCCGAGTCACTTTCCACATCTCCACCAACAACCTTCATCATCTCTTTGCACTACATCGTCACTCCCTCACCCTCCCACCCTACCGGCTCCCACTCCATTTATCTGTTAGCATTCCCTCCTATCACTGGTTCCTTCAGTTTGGCCCCCAGGAGTCCTCCATTGACTCTAGTGACCCCTCCCCCAATCCCTTTCCCATCAGTAAACAACTCCCATGCCTGTCCATACCTTTGTACACTATCCCCCATGCTCCTTCAAACTTGCACAAGCACACCTCGCCGCCCACACCCCAAGACCTTCCACTCTGTTGCAGTTCACCCATTGCAAGACCCCTGCTGAATCTTTCTCTTTTCCCTAGCACTCCAACTTCCCCCCACTCCAGGCTTGCACGCCAATCACACCACCCACCCCAACAGACCTTTGCTGCCCAGCAGTGCCTCCTGCAGCCTTCCACCTGCAGCTTCATGATCCAGACTGTGGAAGACGATGCCGATGGAATATCCGAGCTGTGGGAGAAGTTGCTGGTTGAGGAGCCGAGCCCTGGGGGAAGCCGCTGCACTGAGTTCAAGCACCTTCTGGGTGCTGCCGCGTCGAAAAGATCCATGTGGTTGATGCTCCATCCACTCACTGCTGCATGTGGTGTTCCAGGATCCTGTTGCTGGAGGCCTCCTTCTTGTCCTCAACTTTGCGAGTTGCCCCAGGCCCTCTTAAGGTAAGTGCTGACTTTTATACACCACTTTGGCCCAGAGTTGTTCTGGACCAGTATGGTTTCCCACTGATGTCACAGACAATTGGGCATGATTTTGATTGGGCCTTCATCTACATCGTAGTAGCAGGATGCAAATTAGTTTCACACCAGCCTCTGGCAGGAATTGTGACCCGCCATAGCAGGCTGAGCGGGAGATCCCGCTGCCATTTTATACCGGTGGGAAACTGATTTTTTATCTCCCACCGCATTCCCACCACCCGTCTCCCCACCAACCCTCCCACCCGCCATTAAACCTGCTGCAGGGGGCACTGGAAAATTCTGCCCATAGAATCTATAACACAGAAGGTGGCCATTTGACTCATCATGCCTTTTATTTGAAAGAGTCATTCAATTATTGCCATACGCCTGCTCTTTTATCATACCCCTGCAACTTTCTCTCCTTCAGGTATTTATCCAACTCTTTTCTGAAAGTCAATATTGAATCTACTTCCACCACCCTTTTGGACAGCGCACTCCAGATCATGATGGCTTACTATGGAAAATAGCTAGTACTCATCTCACCTCTGGTTCTTTTATCAGTTACCTTCTACTTGAAAATTAATGATAACTTAATGTAAAGAAGAAGGTTATCAAACTCAAGCAGAATAAAGCTACACCATAATACACAGAACACAAGGTGGATCAGAGCATGTTATAACTTTTATTTTTATGACTTCCTATTCATTGTTAATACAGTTGTTTTCATGGGTGATATGGAATTAGTCAACCATTGGAGCATTCCAGGTCACCTATTCTATAGATATATTCCCCTTCAAACAGAATCTTAAACATATTTAAATGAATCATTAAACACTTGCACCACTGCCAACAATTAACACTGGGTGTTGCTGCCAACCATTAAGTATAGTTTCACTTCCTTTCATTACCATCTCTGACTGTTGCAGGTGTGAAATAAAATAATATAATATAAAATATAGTGGGCATAAAATTTCACATTAATCAACAGACTAAATTTTCCTAAGTAGGTGCCATCAGTGAAGAAACTGGTGTCACTGTCAACACCACTAGTGCTTAACAGAAAACAGTGAGGATACTGGTTCCGGGTTTCCAACATATGATCGTGATAAGCAAAGCTCATTGCTGATTGCCTGCACTTGGAAAGTGACCCCTATTTTTTTCACAGACCTACATTAGTAACATCGTAACCATTAGTCCTTTTGTGTTAATCACATCTTCCAACAAGTACGTGGAGTATGTTGATGCTGTCTACATTAACAGCCAGTACCAACACTAAAACTGGGCATATATGCAATAAACATTCATCCAACGGCATATAGTGAGTGATTTGAAAGTTATTAAACACTTAGTCCAGTTTGGACTCACTCCATGGTAATTAGCCAAAGACACTCCACCCAAGAATCTAATGCAGAAAAGAAAATTAGTGAGCAAAATTATCACAGTCACTGTAACTCCCCCTTAAAGCAAGGGTAAAGCTGATGCTAATTTTGTAAGGCTATGCTATAAGGTAGTTATGGAATTGTTCTACATCTCTGCAAAGCAAGATAGCTATTAATAAAAGCTTCTGCTTTGGAGAAGGACCTGCTACAATACAGAGATAATACTGGTTGGTAAGATGAGTCCATCAGCAGCAAGAACAGCACCATTAAAGAGGAACAAAAACAAAAATACCTGGAAAAACTCAGCAGGTCTGACAGCATCTGCAGAGAGGAATACAGTTAACATTTTGAGTCCGTATGACTCTTCATCAGAACTGAACCATTAAAGAGAACGTTAGAGTGTACATGGTATTTTTCATTTGTTAGGAAGGGTAATCTAGGTGTTTGGTAGTATCGTCTGACAGTCGGTAGTAGTTTTAGTGGTGAAAAGGTATTAGGTAGGAGCCTGTAAAGCAGAGGCTGCTGGGGTACTTGACACATGTTAGTGTAGACAAAAGACACTGCAAAAACTAGTCCAGACTAGCTCACAGCGAGTGTGAACCCAAAGATTAGAGGTAGATAGTTGTCAATCATTAGAATGCTAAACAAGACAAGACGGTAGATCTACAACACTTATTGTGACAACAGTTGGAGGTAATGAGGTGTCAGTCACTGGAATGCCAAGGTACTCAGCAGAATGGAATGGGACGGTTGATCTGAAACACGTTACACCTATTGTAATAGATTGTGAGCTGATGTGACCAAGAACCCACCCACATTCACAAAAGGACAGAGACTAACTGTATAAAAGACAATGTAACAACTCAGAGGGCAGAGTACTGATTTGGATTGGATTGACTAAGATAGGGTCTCCCTGCAATAAAAACAGAAAATACTGCAAAAACTCAGCAGGCCTGAAAGCATCTATGGAGAGAGAAACAGAGAGCGGAAGTTTGCACTAAGTGCAATAACGAGCGGGTAAAACAATGTTTTACCTGCCGGCTGCCATGGCGGTTTTTCACGCCGTATCATCCCAAACCCACCGTATTACTTATGCATTCCCAGGAAACACACTGTTTCCATGGTGGGCAGGCTCTCATTCACCCGCTGTGCCATCACCTCGCCACTTCATCATGCCAGGCACCACATTTAAAGTACAGCCACTATCAGTGTTTCCAGCCCAGGGCTGCAGCAAAGAAGACATGGCTCCGAAAAACAAGAAGATTCGGCCCTTGGGCATCTTTTGGACACCATGGAGTTCCACTGTGATATCCTCTACCCTCACTCTGGCCCAGGAGAGGCAGCTACATTACCACTCCAGCTTGGTAAGCGATGGCAGAGGTGGTCAGTGCCAACGCTGCACAGAAGAGGTTGGCCATCCAATGCAGTTGGAGGATCAATTATCTCATCCATGCAGCCAGGGTATGGCAACCATCTCATCACTCTAAACTCACACACTCAAGCTCATCACACATTCACTGGCATCTCACTCACTGCCAGCTCAAGGGACGTCACCACCCATTCCCACATGTCCATCTGGCCTCATCTCCTCTGGATACTGCCTCCTCATACCTCACCACCTTGAGGTCACTTGCACAGATCAACAAGTGCCTCCACACACCCTGGGATACCCTCCTTCCCCAGTACAGCTCTCATCCTGCAGCCTCTTTCCTTGCCTGAAGCCACTTCTCCCCCTCCCCCAAGCAAGGCCTTGCCCTGCAGCCATTGAAAAGCCAGCAACATATGGCTAATCTGGCAGGTAGACACTTGCCCGTGAGCCCCCCTCAAAGTGAGATGGTGCTGTCTGTGAAGCCTGGCGCGGATGGCTGCGAGTATTGTATTGACCAAAGCAAGGTAGGCAAACAAACCTTGAAGTCCTGAGTGAAGTGCAGCCTGCCAAAAGCACATCGCTTATGTGCTGTTGTGAAACGTGTCGGCGTGTTTTCCCACCGAAGTGGGCGGGCGATCCAGCATTGGATGATGAATCCGGCGGGCTGGCCTTATATTGATATGCTGATGGATGACAATGAGGTTCCCACATCCGATGGTGGGAAATGTGACCCGCTATCGGCAGGCTGAGTGGACGATCACAAACTGGTTTCCCGCCGTCGTGAAACCGATCGCGCCATATTGCCCACCGAACATGCCCGACGGGCACAGAAAATCCCGGCCAGAGTTAACGTTTCAAGTCCGTATGACTCTTCTTCAGGCTCTCCCTGCATTCACTTGAATAAACGGTTAAAAATCATACCTGAGTCCCTGAGGTGTTTGATTTCACCGCAACAAGGAGATCAAGACTGGGTGGTGCATCTGCAATTTAAAGTTAAAATGAGGTTTGAATGATGTAATTAGGGTGTGCCTTTGAACTCTTAAATGATGACCACATTTGCTTGGGGTTATTATCCAACACTGCCAGAAACAAATAAAATGGTAAAAACAAAAAACAGCGGATGCTGGAAATCCAAAACAAAAACAGAATTACCTGGAAAAACTCAGCAGGTCTGGCAGCATCGGCGAAAAAGAAAAGAGTTGATGTTTCGAGTCCTCAATTTTTCGAGGACTCGAAACGTCAACAAAATTAAAATAGTGGTGGTTGGGAATTATGATACAAGAGCCCATGACATGATTGTAACCACCAGCATGCCCCATTTTTGCCATCCAGGCTGGGTTAATACCGACCCTCTAATCTCAATTTTCTGAAATTAATCTGACATTTCCACAGTATCTATAGAGCCTCAGTTGAATTTCTGCTTTATAATCTTTTCCCACTCATGTTGTCCCAGTTATTTAGTCTTTCCGAGATATGATCTATTCTACATCAATTAAGTTCTTATCAAATTGTATTTGACATGGTTTATCTTTCATTTAATTTTGGGGCTATCAATTCACCCAAGTGTCATAAAAATTTTCTAATCAAAGTATCCAGATCTCATCGAAATATTCTCATCTCATACCCAGAAAGCATGCAAAAGTAGAGGAAACAGTAATGCTCCTTGGTCGTGGTAAAGTGCCAGGTCACAGCCATGCACCAGGTCGAGGTCATGGTGGATCTGAAGCTAGTTCAGGAGTCTAGAAATCCTCGAATATGCCTATAATAGATGTGGGAACAGAAGTTGATGTTTTCGAGCAAGGACATCAAGATTTGTACTCAGCCAGAGAGCGAGAGAAACTGCATATGGAAGATTACCAGTGCTTTCATGATGGGCTGAATGGCTTCTTTATGCACCGTCACTTTTCTATGGTCAGCTTTTTCCAGTCGATGAGCAGGGGCAGAGCCCGCTCACCAATGCGTAAAATGACATGGGGTGATGTTGGGCGTGTGTCCTGATGTCTCCCTGTGTCATTTAGATTTTCAGTACAGCGCGCCGAGTCAGCTGCGCACCTGCCAACCTGTCAACGGCCTATTAAGGCCATTAAAAAAGTAATTGAAATAATTAATGTACCTGCCCTCCAACCTTAAGGTTGGCGAGCAGGCGAAGAGCCCAGGCAGCCTTCCGAAAAAGCATGAAACCTCATCCACGGGTGGGATGAGGTTTCACAGAAACATAGAAACATAGAAACTAGGAGCAGGAGTAGACCATTTGGCCCTTCGAGCCTGCTCCGCCATTCATTATGATCATGGCTGATCATCCAACTCAATAGCTTGCTCCCGCTTTCTCCCCATACCCTTTGATTCCTTTCACTCCAAGAGCCATATCTAACTCCTTCTTCAAAACATACAATGTTTTAGTCTCAACTACTTTCTGTGGAAACGAATTCCACAGGCTCACCACTCTCTGAGCGAAGAAATTTCTCATCATCTCAGTCCTAAATGGTCTACCCCATATCCTCAGACTGTGATCCCTGGTTCCCACCATCAGGAACATCCTTCCTGCATCTACCCTGTCTAGTCCTGTTAGGATTCTATAGGTTTCTATGAGATCCCCTCTCATTCTTCTGAACTCCAACGAATATAATCCTAATCGACTCAATCTCTCCTCATATGTCAGTCCCGCCATCCCCGGAATCCACCAGGTAAACCTTTGCTGTACTCCCTCTAATAGCAAGAACATGCTTCCTCAGATAAGGAGACCAAAACTGCACACAATATTCCAGGTGTGGTCTCACCAAGGCTCTGTGCAATTGCAGCAAGACATCCCTGTTCCTGTACTCGAATCCTCTGGCTATGAAGACCAACACACCATTTGCCTTCTTTATCGCCTGCTGCACCTGCAAGCTTACCTTCAGCGACTGGTGTACAAGGATATCCAGGTCACGTTGCACATACCCCTCTCTCAATTTATAGCCATTCAGATAATAATCTGTCTTCCTGTTTTTGCTACCAAAGTGGATAACCTCACATTTATCCACATTATACTGCATCTTCCATGCATTTGCCCACTCACTCAGCTTGTCCAAGTCACACTGAAGCATCTCTGCATCCTCTTCACAGCTCACCCTCCCACCCAGCTTCGTGTCATCTGCAAATTTGGAGATATTACATTTAATTCCCTCATCTAAATCATTAATATATATTGTGAATAACTGGGGTCCCAGCACCGATCCCTGCGGTACCCCGCTAGTCACTGCCTGCCATTCGGAAAAAGACCCATTTATTCCTACTCTTTGTTTCCTGTCTGCCAACCAGCTTCCTATCCATCTCAAAACACTACCCCCAATCCCATGCCCTTTAATTTTACACACCAATCTCTTATGTGCGACTTTGTCAAAAGCTTTCTGAAAGTCCAAGTAAACCACATCCAAAGGCTCCCTCTCATCAACTCTATTAGTTACATCCTCAAAAAATTCCAGTGGATTTGTCAAGCAGGATTTCCCTTTCATAAATTCATGCTGACTCTGTCAGATTCTGCCACTGTTTTCCACCTGCTCATGTGGGATTTAAAATTTTCAGAATGTTTTTAAATAAAAGTAATGGACATTTCTCAGCTCATGGGACAGTGTCACATGAGGGGACGTGCAAAGAAAATTTTTTCTAACCTTTAAAAATTTTTTTATAACTTCAACCAATTTCCCAGAGGCAGCACTTTGCCTCTGGGAGATCTGTGCGCTCTTTCGTGTGCATGTGTGAAAGAGCACACTCCCGGCTCAAGGAATCACCCCCTGCCCGCTCAGGGAGTGGTCAGCGCTTCCTGGCGGACATCATGCTGGCCGGGCTTTAATTAGCCCACCCACTTAAATTGGCAGCGCCCCCCCCACACAACTGGGGGCACCGATCAGGAACCCACCCGCACACACCCACTCCCGCACAACCCCTTGACAGGGGCAAAATGCTGCCCCATGGTTCTATGAGATTAAAAGAGCTGAAGAAATATTCCCTGTGCTTACAGTGGAAATGAAAGTCTGAGATTCACACCTCACTTTCACCATTGAAATCTATTCCAGGACTTTCCTGGCATCCCTCTTCAAAAATTGAAAAGAAGGTTTCAGGCAACCAGACCTTTGGCTCATCCAGCGGGGGTACAGGCTCCTTTCTTTTTATGTTTTCTAGCTGAGTATAGGGACTTTCTTGGCCCCTATTTATCTCCAAGGAAAAGGATTTCACTAGCCCCTCTTTGGATGCATCTCCTCCAATCTTTGCCATTCCCATCCCAGCTTTTTCCTTCCCCTTGGCTTCTCAGCTGAGTAGTGCCCAGCCATTTTGGATGCCTGGGTGTTAACTGCAACACTTGTTCTGCCTTTTGGGCAGTGGCAAGCGTGGGCTTGCTCATGGGGTAATGACTTCCCCAGTGTGGTTACTGTAGGGGAATGCCAGTCCCTATTTGGTCCCATATCCTCCGGGACATGGCTTACATGGGGCTGGCTAACTTCTACTGCTCTGCCGCGTGGCTCTTTGACTATGTGAGGCAGCTCCCTCACTATAAGTTTCTCTGTTTGGGAACTCCCCTTGTCCCTGTCTGAATCTGCCATGAAGTTATCGATCAAAAAGAATTAGTTCATTAGCACCCTCTGTTGTCTTGGGAATTTGCATTCCCCTAACCTGTTCCGCATTTCTTGGAACATTACTGCCTCCAAGTGGACGTTCGGCTCCTGCCGTACTCCCTTGTGGCTCTTCAACCAGGTAAAGCATCTCCCTCACTATCTGCCTTTCTATTTGGGAGCCTCACTCGTCCTCATTCAAATATGCCGTGAAACTGTTTGCCAAATAGATCATTGGCCTATTCTTATCCTCCTTTTTAATCTTTGCGGGTCCCTCATGGACCTCTTTTATTACTGCTGGTCTAGCTTTGATCCTTTTAACTTGCTCAGGTTTTACCTTGTTTCTTTGTCTTTCTGCAGGCCTGTCTTGGCCCTGTCTTTAACTTCCAGTGGCTCTGCAGGCAGACGTGGCACCTCTCTCACTGTCTCTCTCCTTGCCTTGGAACTCCCCTGATCCCCATTTAATTCTGCAAAAAATGTACCGACTAATTCAATTTGTAGATTATCCTCTTTGCCTGTTTTAAATTCCACCAGTCTTTTCTTGACCCTCATTAACTCTACAGACCTAACCTTGGTCCTTTTAAATTCATGAAGCTGTTTCTTAACTACCCCAACCCGCACTGGCTCTGTCGCCTTCTTTTGGGCCCCTGAACACTCTCCAGCTCTGCCTCTCTGCAGACTTTGGCTGCATGCTCCCTATCTCTTTGATTGCAAGTAGTCCTTACCTAGCTACTCCAACCTTTATAGGCTCTATTGCCCTCTTTAAGGCCTCTGAACCATTCTGGGTTCCCTGTATTCCTACAGATTCCAGCTGGTTTCCTCCAGCCCTTTCAGCTTATTTTGATTGGAGTGATTTTTCCTGACTTTTCAGCAATGCAATCCTTTTGCCGGCCTCTGTTGCCTTTATCTTCCTTTCCAGTTCATGGAGTCTTCTTTGGAAAGCATCATCCCTTTCCCTTTCTCTTTCCTGTCTCTCTTTCCATTCTCTTTCAAAAGCTTCCTCTTCTTCCCTCCTTTCTCTTTCCCTTTCCTTTCCTCTTTCCTGAAACTCTAATTTCCACTGCTCCAATTTTAATCTCTCTACAGTTAGCCTATCCATTTCATCGTCCTCAATCTCCACCTGCAGATTGTTAGCCACCCCTTGTAAAATCTTAGTCTTTCTGGTTTTTGGGTGAAATTCTAACCCTAAGTGCCTCGCTCTCTCTTTTAACTCTTCGAGGGACAGAACTATCAAATTTTCATAGCTAACGTCCCTTCTGTCTGTAAAAACGCCGGCATCAAATGTAGACATTTTTACACTTTAGTAGGGCAGACTCAAGAAAACCTTTTTTGTGGTTTTTAAAAATTGGTTTCAAAGGAACAATTTACTTTCCCCGCTTTAATTCTTCTGTTTTCTCTGTTGGAACAAATCCGACACTGAGCCCCCAATTGTTATGTCTGGTCCCTAGGTGAGGCCCCGCAATTTGTTAACTTCCCAAACGGGACCCCAATTTTGTTATGTTCCTGGGTGAGGAGAATGAGCTGACTTCTTTATCCAACCTCTTGGCTGGTCACAACAAGGTCAATTTAAAAGTGATCCCTTCCCCTGTGAATACCTTTTCTCAGTCCCAATGTATTTACTTTTTTTTAGAAGAAGCCATTTTAGTCAGATTTTCTTGAGTCAAAGAAAGAGCAGTTACTAAAAACCCTAGAAAAATAATAAAAACACAACACACATACACACAGGTCAGAAATAAGAAGTTAGGAGTCCAAATAAAAGTGAAAAAACATATACAAATCAGTCTTTGGCTTGTGTGCGAGGTGTAGATGGGTGAAGCGTTCCGGCCATTACGTTGGGTCATTCCAGTAGAGCTGGCTTTGGCGGCTTGCAGCTGGTTTGGAGACACTTGGTTCTGCAGGTTGGCTGAAGAAGTTGTCTGATTTCTTTTTTGATTGTGGCTTCTGCTGTGCCCTGCCTCCAGCAATAGAGAGAGAGTGAGCGAGAAAGAGACTTTGCCTGCTACTGCAGGTGTGACTAGTTGTTGCTATCACACACACAGCACACCTGCACACCAGCACACACTGAATTGCTCTGCAGCTAGCTTTTTAACTTGTTTTTCCCTGTGTATTCCTGTTAGGGAAAAAAGTATGTCTTGCATCCAGAGTCTGTTTTCTTTCATCTCCAACCATCTTATACATTCTGAGATATGAATCAACAGGAGATGGGTTTTAGGGTGACTGCTGAGATGTGGTAATCCGTCTTTTCTCCACAACCATAGGAGATTAAAGTTCAGTCTTTTGCATCTTTCCTATCTCCCTTTCAAGTGTCTCTGCTTGAAGGAGGCCATGACTACCTTTTCAGGTGTGACATTCCATGATCTCTCAGGACAGGTCTATTAGTATAATCCACATAGGAATTTTCCAGAAAGTGGTCACATTACATCATCAGCATCTTTAGCACAGCATCGTTGCTTGCATTTCTTTAAAAACACATCTTCCTTAAAAAGTTCAATATGTACATAAGTAATTCATGGTGGCAATTGGCTTTTTATGACAATGCCAGGATGGGATGAAAAAGAAGCAAAAGAAGTGAGATGAGGTGAAATTTTTTCACTCAGGGGGTCATGAGCCTTTGGAATTCTCTTCCTGAAAAGGTGGAAGAAGCAGAGTCTTTAAATATTTTTAAGACAGAGGTGGATAGATTCTTGGTAAACAAGGAGATGAAAGGTTATTGGCAGTAGGTAGGATACAGATTTTAAGTGTAGAATTTTGCCGTCGGCGATCAGGGTTAGGGGCCCGCTCGCCGACATGTAAAATGATGCAGGATGGTGTTGGGTGGAACCCCTGACGTCATCGCGCCCCATTTAAATTTTCAGTAAGGTGAGGGGTGCAGTAAAATCAGCTGTGGGCCCACCGAGCAGTCAATGGCCAATTGAGGCCATTGACAGGATAATTTAACCAACTAAAGTACCTACCCATCCAACCTTAAGGTTAGCGGGCAGGCCAGGAGTACCGGTGGCAAATAGAGAAAACATGAAACCTCATCCAGCGGCGGGATGAGGTTTCATGCAGGGTTTTATAAATTGTAATTAAGTTGTTCTGTAAATTATTAACATGTCCCAACTCATGTGACATTGTCACATGAGGGGACATGTAAGGGATATTTCTTTTCTCTATTTTTAATAGTTTTAAAAGTGTAAGCAATCTCTCTGAGGCAGCACTTAGCCTCAGAGAAATGTATGCTCTTTCATGCGCATGTGCGAAAGAGCACACTCTCACTTTTGGGGAATCCCTCCCCCCCGGGAATCCCTCCTCCCCCCCCACCACCTGCACAGGCCTGCCAGACTTCACACTAGGTGGGCCTTAATTGGCCCACCCACGTAAAATGGCAGTGCGGCCCACATCACTGGCGGGGATCGGCTCCCCGCCCGCCAGAGATTAGGTCGGGCCCACCCGCCTGACAGGCAGAAAATTCTGCCCTAGTTTACTGTCAGGTCAGCCATGATCTTATTAAATGGCAGAACAGGCTCGAGGGGCTGAATGGCCTACCCCTGCTCCTTCTTCGTATGTTTGTATAAGCTAGACAGGTTAATGGAAAGAATGTAGGAAGAAGAAATAAGTGTTCTTTCCATCACTTTTTGCCAAATAATGATGTTTTTGTTAAACACAAAGGACTTAAGGAAAAACAGTTTTTTAACTTGTAAATCACTTTGGAAATATCAATCATATTTACCTTGGTTGGGATAACAATAAAAGTAAGTAAGCAACTTAAGTTAAATTTTCAAGTATTGTTGTTCTTGGTTTAGTCATATTGTATTCTGGGAACTTACATATATGTAATATTTTACATTTTAATGTATACGCTGTTTTTTTGAGTTGATCTTATGTTGCAAGATCTGAGCATTTTATTTTTATATTGCCCTCACTGTTGCCCTCTCTGTTGGGTAGGATGTAAATAAAGGTAGTTCAGTTATGAGTGCCTGCAGCTGAGCAGGTGTTAGGCTTACTCAGTGCAATACACACCAGCTTTCCTCCCTTACTGTCAGCACCAAGGAACTTCCCATCCCTAGTAATCTCAGCCTCCATCTTATTTCATCATGCTGTCTCCCTCTCTTCTGATGTCATTACTGTCCTATTCTCCCTCAATCTCTGCTTCCAAATAAATTTCCCACATTTATGGCCATATTTTTGACTTTGTCATCTCACGTGGGCTTACTATCCCATCATCTCACAGATAACGCCACCTCTGATCGCTCATTTTTGCTGCTCTCCATCCACTGCTCCCTCCCAACCCAAGTTTCTTTTGTGTCCACTCCTGAAAAAGCTCTCTATCAGTTCATTTACAACTGGACTTTCAATACTGCAGTTGTCTAGCTGTTCCATTCAACACAACATTTCTCCAGGTACTCTATCTGCTCAACCACACCCTCACTTTCAATACCCTAGTCCCTATTAAAAAGTTATTCTCTCTCACCAAGGCTTCCCCTCTTACAGCCCTCTTCTCTGCATCCTTAAGTCCAAAGATCATGGGCTTGAACCAGATATGGCAGAGGAAAGGAATCCCGCGTTGAGTAACTCACCTCCTGATTCCCTGAAGGCTGTCCAACATCCACAAGGCACAAGTCAGGAGTGTGATGGAATACTCCCCACTTGCCTGGATGAGTGCAGCTCCCATAACACTCAAGAAGTTTGACACCGTCCAGGACAAAACAGCCCACTTGATTGGCACCTCAGCCACAAACATTCACTTCCTCCATCACTGACACAGTCTCAGCAATATGTACCATCTACAAGATGTACTGCAGAAACTCACCAAGCCTCCTTAGACAGCACCTTCCAAACTCACGACCTCTACCATCTAGAAGGACAAGGGCAGCAGATAGATGGGAACACCAAAACCTGCAAGTTCCCGTTGAAGTCACTCACCATCCTGACTTGGAAATATATCGCCGTTCCTTCACTGTCACTGGTTCAAAATCCTGGAACTCGCTCCCTACCAGCACTGTGGGTGAACCTACACCATATGGACTGTGGCATTTCAAGAAGGCAGCTCACCACCATCTTCTCAAGTGCAATTAGGGATGGGCAATAAATGCTGGCTTGGCCAGCGGTGCCCACATCCCATGAATAATTTTTTAAAAAATGCTTTAGCTATGCACTGCCAGGTCTCCTGGACAACCTAAAACTCTTCAGGGTCATCCTAGAATCCAAGGGGAATCCAGGGCTTCTTTTCTGTACTGCAAACCGTCTTTGTAAAGCCCCCTCCCCTCCTCTGTCTCCTTCACTTCTCCTCCAATAACAAGTGCAAGGGGCTCATGGCCTTCTTTGTCACTAGGATTGAGACCGTTTGCTTAGCTGCCTCTGTTGCTTATCTCCCTTCCTAATTGGCCAGACAAAACTTTCTCCCCAGCTGTGCATTCACATCTTTCTCCAGTTTCTCTCCTACCTTCCTGCATGCCCTCTCCGAGCAGATCTTTTCCATGAAAGCCATATGTTGCCCTCTAGTCCCACTAAACTGCTGATGAAAAAACCTCCTTCCTGGCTTTTATGTAAGGTGATAGTTCTCTCTCCTCATGCATTGTCTCCCACTGACCTCACTCCTTCAAATCTGTTATCAGCAGTCCTTTCATCTTTCCTTGTGTACTGTTTTTCCATCCCAAATGCCCTTTCTTCCCCAGAGTCTTTGAAAATCCCTTCACTCATGTTTCTGAGCCTGCCACAGTACTGAAATGGCTCTTATCAAAGTCACAGATGACATCTTATGTGACAAAAGTAAACTATTCCTCCTCATTATTCTCACCCTGCCTGCAACCTTTAACATGGTTGAACACACCATCCTTCTCCACTACATCTTAAATAGAAATTAAGGGTAGGAGTAGGCCATTTGGCCCTTCGAGCCTGCTCCACCATTCAATATGATCATGGTGATCCTCTGTCTCAATGCCATATTCCCATTTTCTCTCTGTAACCTTTGATGCCCCTAAAATCCAAAAATTTATCAATTTCTTTCTTGAGTATACTCAGTGACCTGGCCTCCACAGCCTTCTGTGGTAGAGAATTCCACAAGTTGACCACCCTCTGAGCGAAGATATATTTCCTCATCTCAGTCCTAAATGGCCTGCCCCTTATCCTGAGGACTGTGGCCCCTGGTTCTAGACTCCCCAATTGGGGGAAACATCCTCCCTGCATCCAGTCTGTCTAGCCCTGTTAGAATTTTATACATTTCAATCAGATCCCCTCTTATTCTTCTAAACTCCGGTGAATACAGGCCCAGTCGAACCAATCTCTCCTCATACGACAGTTCTGCTATCCCGGTATCAGCCTAGTGAACCTTCGCTGCACTTCCTCTATGGCAAGTATATCCTTTCTTAGGGTGGGAGACCAAAACTGCACGCAATACTCCAGGCGTGGTCTCACCAAGGCCTTGTATAACTGCAGTAAGATATCCTTACTTCTGAACTCAAATCCTTTTGCAATGGAGACCAGCATAAAAAACATTATTTAGACATGTCCCCTCATGTGACAGTGTCACATGAGCTGGGACAAGTTTATGAATTTTCATAAAAATTTATATTTAATTCATGAAACCTTCATGAAACCTCATCACGCCCGTGGATGAGGTTTCGTGAAAAATGCGAAGGCCGCCTGGGCTCTTCGCCTGCCCACTAACCTGAAGGTTAGACGGGCAGCTTTCTCAGTAGGCTTAATTACTTCATTAATGGCCTTAACAGGCCTTTGACTGTTCCGCAGGCATGCAGCCGACTCTGCTGTGCAGTCTGCTCAATGGAAGACTGGAATGATGCGCGGTGACATCGGGACGCACGCCCGACATCCCCGCGAGTCATATTATGCGTCGGCGTGTGGGGCCCGCCCCCACACGGTGGACAGAAGACTTTGGCCCTGGCTTTATGGTCTCATGGTCTCCACCACAAATGCGGTTTTCTAGCAACTGACCCAATCCCGCTCTCTCTCCGATGTGAACTAAAATGTTCGCAAACTTGATGTCATACTTGACTCCGAGATGCACTTCTGATCACATATATCCGCCCTATTATGACACCGCCTATTTCCACTTCCACAACATTGCTTGACTCCCCACAGTTTCAGCTCAGCTGCTGCTGGAACCCTCACTCATGCCTTTGTTCCCTCTAGAATTGGCTATTCTAATGCAGTAAACTTCAGGCCATCCAAAACTCTGCTGCCCAAGTCCTAACGCACACCAAGTCCCATTGACCAATCAGCCCTGTGCACACTGATCTACATTGCCTCCAGGCTAATCAATGCCTCAATCTTATCCTTGATTTCAGCTCCCTCCATGGCCTCATGCCTCCCAATCACTGTAATCTTCTCCAGCTCGGCACATCTCTGAGCTCTTCTAATTCTGGTCCCTTGAGCAACTTTGATATTAATTGCTGCACCATTGGTAGTCGTACCTTCAGCTCTTAAGGCAATATGCTCTGGAAATTTCTCCTTAAACATCTCTTCCCCCTACCTCTCTTTTCTCCTTTAAAATGCCCCTTCAAATCTTCCAGTTTGACCAATCTTTTGAACATCTGGCCTAATAACTTCTTATCTGGCTTGGTGTCAAATCTTGTTGGAAATTGCTCCCATGAAGCACCTTGGGACATTTTGCTACATCGAAGGTGCTACACAAATCCAAGTTGTTGTTGCTGCTTTCGCCGGGATGAGGATGCAACAGAAGGATTATAAATTGTTGTTCCTACTTAATTTTCTGTGTTACTTTAGAGTCTACATTCTTGTGACGTTTTTGGGCTAATTCTATCTGATACCATCTGCGTCACGGGCAATGCAGCTGCAGTTTTGAGATGCAAATGATCTATTCCTGCAGATGTAGTACAGGAACTAAAGATAGTTAAAATACAATGAGTCAACCATTTATTGGTTATTACCATCAATTAATCGACACAAAAATACTTTCTTGCCATTGCATCAGCTTGCATTTACACACCATCAATCATTGGTGCACTAAAATACTTTGTAGTTGTTATAATGTTACTATGGTTTAGAGTCTGTCTTTTCAGTTACACTACTAGACAATATAGCATTGAGATTAATCAACAAACCACTTCAAATGTTTGAAATCATAAATCTAGGTTATGCAAACTATTTGTTTTAGATTTTCCTCTGTTTCTTTTCACTTCTTTATATGAATTCTCCAGGTTAATATTGTTCTTAAAAATAGTGCTTGGCAGATAGGGCTCATATAATTTAGTATCTCACTGCACAGTTGTTGAGGAAGCCTTTGCTTTGTGAAGCATTTTGTTGTTTAGTCCTGCTGTAGAATGCACATGGCTTCCACAAATGCAGAACCTGTACCCATATATCATGTCCTCAAAATGTTTCACAACCAAATTAATTATATTTCACACTTTTTACATAGGCTTACATGACAGACAAATTACGCACATAAAGAACCCCAAAACAGCAAACGGGATAAATATTTCTTTATGATGGTGTTCTGTTCTCAGGTGGCGGAAGCATAGTATACCTAATCTACCAGAATTGTGACACAGAATAAAATAAAATTCAGCTGGTGAGGCCTATTCCCCCTCCTCTCTGCCTGCTGTGGGGTCATGGAAGACAGGCCTCAGGAGCCAAGCAAATGCCCCTACCTGTGAGATGTGGGGTCCTGAGGTTTCCCGTGTCAGGATTCCAATGGTGACAGAGGGCAAGGCTGAGTCTATCCCTATCAAAACACCATGACTGGGAGGAGAACCCTGGACCGAAATTCTCACCAAAATATCTCTGTGCAGAAAATAGCCGCAAAAACTGGTACATAAAGGTGAGATTCAATAAAACTGTGCTTTTCCCAATTTCTTCTTGAATGTCTGAATTTTACCCAGTTGTGACGATTTCACAATCATTGATGCAGCGATGCTTTGCAGAATACTGACACAAACACTGAGCCAGACAGACTAACTGCACAACAAAAATAAAAATACCTGGAAAAATTCAGCATGTCTGGCAGCATCTGCAGAGAGGAACACTCTTCAACAGAAGTAAGTAAAACTAGAAAAGAGATGAAAAATCAGCTGGTTTAAGGGGTGGGGGCAGGGTGGGACAGGTAGAGCTGGATAGAGGGCCAGTGATAGGTGGGGATAGCCAAAAGATGTCATAGACAAAAGAACAAAGAGGTATTGAAGGTGGTGATATTATCTAAGGAATGTGCTAATTAAGGGTAGAAAGCAGGACAAGCAAGGTACAGATAGCCCTTGTGGGGGTGGGGTGGGGTGAAGGGAAGGGATCGAAATAGGCTGAAAGGTAGAGATAAAACAATGGATGGAAATACATTTAAAAATAATGGAAATAGGTGGGAAAAAAAAATCTATAAAAACTATTGGGAAAAAAGGGGGGGGATCGAAAAGGGTGTGGGGATGGATGAGAGAGGTCATGATCTAAAATTGTTGAACTCAATATTCAGTCCGGAAGGCTATAAAGTGCCTATCCGGAAGATGAGGTGCTGTTCCTCCAGTTTGCGTTGATCTTCACTGGAACAATGCAGCAGGCCAAGGATGGACATGAGAGCAGGGTGGTATGTTGAAATGGCAAGTGACAGGGAGGTCTGGGTCACGCTTGCGGACAAACCGAAGGTGTTCTGCAAAGCGGTACCCAGTCTGCGTTTGGTCTCTCCAATGTAGAGGAAACCGCATTGGGAGCAACGAATGCAGTAGACTAAATTGAGGGAAGTGCAAGTGAAATGCTGCTTCACTTGAAAGGAGTGTTTGGGCCCTTGGGCAGTGAGGAGAGGGGAAGTAAAGGGGCAGGTGTTGCACCTTCTGTGGTTGCATGGGAAGGTGCCGTGGGAGGGGGTTGAGGTGTAGGGAGTGATGGAGGACTGGACCAGGGTGTCCCAGAGGGAACGATCCCTGTGGAATGCTGCCAGGGGGGTGAAGGGAAGACGTGTTTGGTGGTGACATCATGCTGGAGTTGGCAGAAATGGCGGCGGATGATCCTTTGACTGTGGAGGCTGGTGGGATGATAAGTGAGGACAAGGGGGAGCCTATCATGGTTCTGGGAAGGAGAGGAATGTGTGAGGGTAGATGTGCGGGAGATGGGCCAGACATGGTTGAGGGTCCTGTCAACCACTGTGGGAGGAAAACCTATGTTAAGGAAGAAGGAAGACATATCAGAGGAACTGTTTTTGAAATTGGCATCATCAGAACAGATATGACGGAGGCAAAGGAACTGAGAGAATGGGATGGAGTCCTTACAGGAAGCGAGGTGAGAGGAGCTGTAGTCGACATAACTGTGGGAGTCAGTAGGCTTGTAATGAATACTGGTGGACAGTCTATCAACAAAAATTGAGACAGAGAGGTCAAGGAAGGGAAGGAAAGTGTCAGAGATGGACCATGTAAAAATGATGGAGGGGTGGAAATTGGAAGCAAAATTAATACATTTTTCCAGGTCCAGATGAGAGCATGAGCAGCACCGAAGCAATCATCGATGTACCGGAGAAAGAGTTTTGGGAGTGGGTTGGAGTAGGACTGGAACAAGGAATGTTCCACATACCGCATAAAGAGACAGGCATAACTGGGGCCCATGCAGGTACCCATAGCCACACATTTTATTTGGAGGAAGTGAGAGGAGTTTAAGGAGAAATTGTTCAGTGAGAGAACATGTTCAGCCAAATGGAGGAGAGTAGTGGTGGATGGGGATTGTTCGGGCCTCTGTTCGAGGAAGAAGTGGAGAGCCTTCAGACCATCCCGGTGGGTGATGGAGGTGTAGAGGGATTGGACTTCCATGGTGAAGAGGAGGCGGTTGGGGCCAGGGAACTGGAAATTGTTGATATGATGTAGGGTGTCAGAGGAATCACGGATGTAGGTGGGAAGGGACTGGACAAGGGAAGAGAGAATGGAGTTAAGATAGCGAGAAATGAGTTCCATTGGGTAGGAACAGGCTGACACAATCGCTCTGCCGGGACAGTTCTGTTTGTGGATTTTGGGTAGGCGATAGAAGCAGGCTGTCCGTGGTTGGGAGACTATGAGGTTGGAAGCTGTGGAAGGAAGATCTCCAGAGGAGATGAGGTCAGTAACAGTCCTAGAAACAATGGCTTGATGTTCAGTGGTGGGGTCATGGTCCAGAGGGAGGTAGGAGGAAGTGTCTGAGAGTTGACGCTCAGCCTCTGCTCCGAGATTTTCCACCCACCATGGTTGACGGGGCCCTGAACCGTGTCCGGCCCATCTCCTGCGCATCCGCCCTCACACCTTCCTCTCCCTCCCAGAACCATGATAGGGTCCCCCTTGTCCTCATTTATCACCCCACCAGCCTCCGCGTTCAAAGGATCATCCTCCGCCATTTCCACCAACTCCAGCATGATGCCACCACCAAACACATCTTCCCTTCACAGCCCCTGGCAGCATTCCACAGGGATCGTTCCCTCTGGGACACCCTGGTCCAGTCCTCCATCACTCCCTACACCTCAACCCCCTCCCACAGCACCTTCCCATGCAACCGCAGAAGGTGCAACACCTGCCCCTTTACTTCCCCTCTCCTCACCGTCCAAGGATCCAAACATTCCTTTCAAGTGAAGCAGCATTTCACTAGCACTTCCCTCAATTTAGTCTATTGCATTCGTTGCTCCCAATGCGGTTTCCTCTACATTGGAGAGACCAAATGCAGACTGGGTGACCGCTTTGCAGAACAGCTTCAGTTTGTCCGCAATCATGACCCATACCTCCCTGTCGCTTGCCATTTCAACACTCCACCCTACTCTCATGCCCACATTTCCATCCTTGGCCTGCTGCATTGTTCCAATGAATCTCAACGCAAACTGGAGGAATAGCACCTCATCTTCCGACTAGGTACTTTATAGCCTTCCGGACTGAATATTGAGTTCAACAATTTTAGATCATGAACTCTTTCCTCCATCCCCACATCTTTCCTGATCCCCCCCCTTTTTTTTCCGATAGTTTATATAGATTTTTTTTTCCCACCTATTTCCATTATTTTTAAATGTATTTCCATCCATTATTTTATCTCTACCTTTTAGCCTATTTCAATCCTTCCCTTCACCCTACCGCACCCCCACTGTACCTTGCTTGTCCTGCTTTCTACCCTTAATTAGCACATTCCTTAGCTAATATCACCACCTTCAACAGCTCTTTGTCCTTTTGTCTATGACATCTTTTGGCTATCTCCAACTATTACAGGCCCTCTATCCGCACTACCTGTCCCACAGCACCCCCTCCCCCCTTAATCCAGCTTATATTTCATCTCTTTTCTATTTTTACTTAGTTCTGTTGAAGAGTCATACAGACTCGAAACATTAACTTTGTTCCTCTCCGCAGATGCTGCCAGACCTGCTGAGTTTTTCCAGGTATTATTATTTTTGTTTTGGATTTCCAGCATCCGCAGTTTTTTGCTTTTAGACCAGCTGCACATTGGGGCTGCTGGCTTATAACTGGTGCTTCATGTTTTCCTATTATAATGTAGATTGTGATTGAGTGGCTGCAACATATCCACAGAATTAGAGTGTGAAGATAGGTTTTATTTAATTTTGAAAGTTAGATAAAAATTACCCAGAGGCTGATTTTTAGTTTGACAGAAGAATATGTTTGTGTTTTAGAATAAAATTAGACCCCTGGTAAGCTATTGGTGATGGGTATGCAGCGTTTTTTTAAAAAACAGCACATTCATCCAATCCCTGCTTATGAAGTAGGATAGTGCAGGTTACTGACTTGCATTGCTGTAGATGTGTATTCACTCAAAAGCACAGTGTCATTTATAATAGTTGGAAAAGTTGAGTTCAGATCTGGTTTTCACGAGTCAACTCCAAACAAGAATAGACCAAAATGTTGAGAGAACGTTCACAGTTATAAATAGAGATGAACATTTGACTTAATTAGGATTTTGGACTTTGATAATCCAAGTGAAAATTCTAAGCACCTCCAACAAACAAAGCTACTTAATGTATAAGCAAACAAAATTTGAAGAGTCTTTCCATATTACCAAAGAATTTGGTACATTATCCCTTCTCCCTCCATTTTCACCACCCCACTACCCCGAACTTCCCAAAAACTCACACACTATTGACAATAGATGAATCTTGCCTTCAAGCTCCAGTGAATTACTAGAGAGCCCTGGCATATTCTATCCCCACAAGGCTTAGAACTAATTTGAATATAGGAGCCCCACCTGCAAAATGAGCAAAAATAAAAGATGCAATAGGCAATTACCTCTTTCCCAGTCGGGGTGATGCAGGTAACATGCAAACTTCATGCTACCTGCTCATCAACATGAATGTGCAGCCAACACGAAACATGCTGCTGACTGGCTGCACACTCAGCATGGGCTGAGGTGTGTGTGTGGCTATTGTAACATACAACTAGCCTGCGCCTCTTAAAGGCAGCCCACCCTTCTTAAAAGGAAAGTGCACTCAGGCTACAGTTGCTGATGAAGCAATCTCAGACAGTCTTTGGCGGAAGGAAGAAGACTGCCAATGGAGAAACAGGCCAGAGAAGGGGGGCTCCCAGTTCCTCAGATGCATTCTAGAGGCCTTAGTGATGGAGGTGGAGTGGAGAAAGGTTATGTTTCCACAGGGCTCACAAGACCATCATGGCACACCCGCAAAAGGAATGTCCAGGGAGGTAAATTCTAGGTGCCTGGCCCCAAGGATCTGGTTGCAGTGTCTGATGTAGTTCAATGACCTCAGACGAGTGAACAAGGTCAGTGAATGCATATTCCAAGGACATTTCCTGCCCATCTCACCAACAACCTCTCACACTGCTTGATGCACCATAATTCGTCCATCAGTAATCAAGATTCAGGTCTAACATTCAACTTTTCCTTCTCACCCTCACACACTTGACAACGTTCCCAGCCTGACACACACCTCTCCAGCTTCATATATGCCCGGCTATTCAGCTTTGGCAGGCACATCACCCAAACATATTCTAACACAATCACTGCCATTCAAACCTTGCTGTTGCAGGGCAAGGGCATAACCACCGGTAGAAGGGAAGAAATGCTTGGGGATGAGGCACACTTGTGCCCCCGAGCCCACTGGAGGAGACAGTGCTCTCCATTATGGGGCAGCAGTGGCTGAGAAAATTCAGTATGCTCCTGCTTTATGTCCCTTCTCAAATCTCACTTCCCTGTCATCCGACTATCTGTCATGAAGTGCGTACAGATGGTGTTCCTGTGGATCTTGTGCTTTCCACCCATCCCTAACTTCCATCATCCCCAACACTCCTCTTCCACATTTTGCGCTGCCTTGTATTTCAGGATTTTGCGAAGAGGACACTGTGATGGTCCATCACAGAGGGATGGTAAGGTGAGGGATTGTGAAGCAAATGATAATATAAGGTTGAAATTTCAGAGGAACAGGAGTCTGACCTAAATCAATCTGAACTGGACATAAAAAATGGCCAATTTTACCATGCAGACAAATTGTAGACTGGAGATTGGCAATAGTTTTGAAGTTTTGCAATAAAATTTTGTGGGGCTTTCATGGTACAATGTAGCTCAAAGTATTCTGCAAGGATGTCTGGTGGTATCCTTGTTGGAGAAGCGTCAACCATTGGGTATCCCTAGGGGGTTCTCCCAATCATGTGTTGAAATTTATTTTTGCAGCTATCTGGGGGCTCTCTCAACCTTCTGCCAAAGTTATGGCGACCAATCAGGAGAAGATGCATGGGACATTCCTGGCATTGATGACTTATGCAGTCAGGAGCAATGTTAAAAAAAAGTTCTCATCCATGGTCAATATCCTCATTGGTCAAACTGAGATAGGAATGATTTGACTTTAAATAGAGAGGCTTTGGCTATTTCACCAGTTTTTTGCAGTGGAAGACATATTGCAGTAAGGCTGAGCATCTAGAAGATCCAGCATTCAAAGGGTTATCGGAGGAGATAGGCTTGTTTTCAGGATGTTGATCTGCATAGGCTTAAAAGCAGGGAGAGCAGCTGGGAAGGTTATTCCTGCATAACTAACTTTATTTCTTGTTTACAAAGTAGCCTTTTAGTGTTGGACAGTTTACATAGTTGCCCTTTTGGATTTTATTTTCCTAACTTTGAACATTGTGACAAGAAATGTGTTTATCAGAGTGAATATGACAAGTACCATATCCTGCCAAAAATGTTGTCATGCTGAAGTTTAAAAAACTCCAGAAGTGTAGACTATCAATAATTATGAAATATTTAACCACTTAAGTACCAAATTCCCTTGAAGATCCCGAATACAGGAGTAGATTTTTTACATTGGGGTACATAGGGGACAGTATATTGTGCAGAATGTATTGTTCTCCCGCACAAACACCTGATTTCTGCTCCTAAGGTGTAACGTTCTCCTTCAGGAGCTGTGTATTCATAAAGTGTGGTCCATAATGTGAATGTCAATTAATGATACAAACATTCCAAAAGGAAAAGCACAGGAAGCATCGACCTTTCAACTGGAAAATGCATGCTGGATCCTTCAAACAGTGCTGTGGGATCTTTAATGCCCACCAGAACTATCTGAAGAGCAGTTTACTTCAAAGCTGTCTTGTGCAAGTTGGGCATTAATCATAGATAGTATAACTGTGTTCGTACAAAGGGGTGCATGTGCATAAGTCGTGCTATGCATAAATTTTGATAGTGGTTTCCATTGATGCGGCAGGTCAGCAATTATTGGTCATCTCTAAGTTTCCCTGGGAAGGTATTAGGCCTTCTTTCAGAAACACTGCAGCCCGTGTGGTGGAGGTGACAACTGAGACGTCGCTAGCTCACCTCAATTGGCAGTTAAGAGTTGCGTGGAACTATGGTGCACAGTTAGGCAGATTTTCCAGGAGTTTAGTGAATCAGTTAGGTTTTTACAATGACCAATCATCTCCATGGTCACTTTTACCGCTACCAGACGTCTTATTTCTAAATCCTTTAAAAACTGAATACAGATTCTAGGCTGTTATAGTGAGATTTAAACTTACATTGGCCAGGATTTTCGGGCCCCACCCTGGGCCAGCCAAAAGTCCACTGACTTTTGGCAGACCGGATGATCTTACTGGCAGGTGGGGCTAGAAAATCCCAATTGTCAGGGTTGGGAGCAGAAGGCAAAGTAATATAAAGTTAATTATATTTTTGCTTTTTTTTATTGTTCACACAATCATTGTGATTTTATTTTATTTTTGCCCTGGCATCGTTGGGTTTTCCAATGGACTCCTCCTATTTGATGTATTTGAATTAAGAGGACAACCTACAGAGGGGTGGCACAAATCGAGCTACAGAAGCTTTGTGCCTACTCGCTGATACCCACACACCTACATCTGCAGAAGTGAACACACTTCACTTTAAGGGATAATTATTGCTGCTGGAATCTCCTGTTTCCAACAGTTTGACTAAGGTAAGTAACTCCAAAGCACACCAATCACAATATCACAATTCAGTGATACTGCATAAAAGAAGGCACGCCAAGATAATTAAGAGCCAGTGTTGTCTGACTTTCTGCAGCTGCCAAGATCTCATCAACTATTCTCTGCAGGCCTTGGCAACCTAGTAGACAATGACTGTGAAGAATCGTCTTTTCAGACTCTTAGTTAGCAGAAAGGCAGCTGTTCTGCTATGCCATCTGCTGCAAGGACAGCATATGTCTGGCATAGTCACGAACAGTAATGGTCAGCTGTGACCTGAAATTTGGCTTCAGCTTCTTGTAGACATGTTGGCAATGCTGACTAATGGAATGGTGTCATGGAGTGGCACTGAGGACACTGAATCTTGGCAGCACCTCATAGATCACAAACTTAATTTCAGCTACCATCAGCCAGTTCAGGTGCTGGTCTGCTGCATCACTTGCCTGTAGATGCATGTCTCCAGCTTAGATTTCTTTCCTTAAAATTTACCTTTTATTTTAAAGGCCTGCCTCTTTATCGTTAGCACAGGCTAATAATGAGTTGAGATGTCTTTCAAATGTTTTTCAACTTATTGTCAAGCTTTCCTCTAATTGTTCCCACCCACTTAAATATCACAGGCCATTTTCTGCTCTCACATTTAGTGAGATGTCAATGTTCATCTGACTATGATAATGAGCTGGCCCAGGAGAATTGCATTAAAACAGTACTCATCCATTTAAGCCTGCCTGAAACCCACCTATAAACATTAGGATTTACATTAGACTGAAAACAGAAGCAGTTCGAGCCATGAGACCACTTGCCACCCTCCGTCCTGAGAATGTCAATTTTCCCAAGCGCAACATCCAAAAAACAATGATGGAGGTAGGCACAGTGTCGTTCTTCCAATGCTAATGAGGCACCAATGGCATTTGTAGCTTCCGTCTCATGTTTTTGGAGGGTTGCTTAATTGGCATCCTAGTACAGGGACACCCACAGAAGCAGTGTTGTGGTCCGCATGGTAATCAGGACTTTCTAGCTGCTGGTCACCACCAACAGCCAGATTACCTCAATGTTGGATGCCTGTCTCTTTATATTAAGTTCTTTATCTTTCTTCTCATGCCAGTAAATGATTCCCATGCTATATTAATAGTCTGGGACAGGAAGTCATGCTGGTCCTGAGCCTGGACCAGAGTAGCATATTTTAGATGCTTTGATATTGTCCAGTACTTGGGCTGGTGGAAGCATACTTCATGTGCAGCTTAGCCCCAAATAACTTTGGAACCTATGATATTTATGATAACTAATTTTCTGTGTAACATACCATTCCCTTTGTACATCTGGACAGTATTTTTGACTGAAATAAAGATCTCTGAGGTACTCAACATCCCCCTATGGATCATCTTGAATAAAGAAGATTAATGCACTATTTTATGTAGCAGTGAGAGCTAGATGCATCCCAGATAATGATATTCTGCTGATATTCTTCAGGAATTCAGATAGGGAGTCTAAAGGACATTGGAATGTTGGAGATCTCAAAGCCAAGAAGGGGCAATATGTAAAGGAACACTGCTCACAGGCACCAAAGAGGATTGAAGACTTGAGAACCGTTTGAACATCAAATTAGTGACTTACATAGAATTTACAGCATAGAAACAGGCTAATCGGACTTAGACACTGGCTTATGCGGGTGTCGAAGATCCACATGAGCCTCCTTTCACCCTATCAGCATATCCTTCTATTCGTTTCTTCTTTGTGTGTTTACTTATCTTCCCCATAAATGTTAGATTCTCCCATCGCTTCAACAGATGAGTGTTCAGCAGCTATAAAAAAGATGAATTTATGGTCTTGGTTGATGTCGTTTCATGTGTGACATTGAGGCCAAGCCTCGATTTGGAAAACTGATTGCAAATACAAATGCCGAAATCACTTGATGACAGAGCCATCCCATTTGGTTCTGTCCAAGGTTGTTTTTTCCCATGTTATGGGATCCAGCTTGCAGCCCTGATGTTGGCTTTCAGGTTGCCTTTATACCTAAGTGCAGGACATCCTGTGCTGCAGGTTCCTGTGCTCAGTTGGCTGTAGCTTACTGTCTTTGGTATGAGGCAATCCTCCATTTGAACCACACGACCGACTCAGAGAAGCTGAACTCTGATGAGCACGATCTCAATGCCAGGTATGCAGCACTTAGCAAGAATTTCATGTTGGGGATTTTGTCCTGCCATCTATGTTGCAAATAGATCTCAGACAGCCAAAATGGAATCTTCTAGTTGTTTTAAGTGATGCTGGTGGGTTGTCCAATTCTTGCACCCACTGCCTGTTAGATTTTTATCATTGATCTGAGACAAACTCTATGCTCTTTCCAAAGAGTGAGCCTACCAAACACTGAGCTTGCTTTTGCCAGGTGATGGCTGATTTTGTCATCCAGTGTAGTATTATTGGAGAGGATACTCCCAAGATTGCACACCTTCTGTACTGAACAGAGTGTGTTGCTGATAGTGACTGTGGGTCTTGGTGTACGTGGCCAAGGGTAGGTTGACAGAAGATTTCTGCCTTCTTCAGGCTTACTGTCAGGTCAAAGTGCTCTGAGGCTCAGACAAAGCGATCAACAAGCAGATGAATGTCCTCCTATGAGAGCACAGTCATTTGCGACCAAGGGTTCTCTCAGTAGCTGTTCAGTAACCTTCTTGCAGGTCTCGAGTCTTTGCAAGTTGAAGAGGTTGCTGTCTGTCCTGAATTGAAGATCTTGCAGATCTGTGTCAAGATCTTTGAGTGAGTACTGGAGCATGGCTCAGAAATATATGGCAAACAGAGCTGGAACCAATACAAAGCCTTGCTTATTGCTGTTGGTGACAGAAAAGGCATCCAATGAAGTACCTGGTCATGATGCCACTGTGACCTGAGCAAATAACATGATCATCTTTTCATATCAGCCATGTTTGTACAGAAATTCCACAGACCTTCCCAGTTTACTGTATCAAAAGCCTTGGTCAAGTCAATGAACACCATTGTTATGAAGATGTGCTTATATCAAACATTCATTTTTAATCCATCAGCTGGAAACATAAAACTGGATTTTTAAAAGAAAAACTTTGTTAAAATAGAGACTTTAACTCACAGCAAGATGGCTGATGCTGATTTCTATTACTATATATTCCACATTCCAATATTATGGAGAGGAGACAGTAGGTCTGTGAAATCCATCACAGGCAATGATAACCGCTGGGGTTTGTGAACGACCTTCCTTCTTGCCCTATCGACAAAACATATACAGTATTCAACAGCTGAAGATGAACCATTCAAAGGTTAATTGTTTGGCAAAAACACCTTGGTTTTTAAGATAGCTCTCTAGGTGAGCTAATCAAGTTATAAGTGGAATATACAATTATGTTTGAATTGCTGGCAGTTGGACAGAGATCACATGACCAGCCCAAGTCCTTTGTGTAGTTTAAGCACATGGGTTTCTGGGCAGAACTGGGCTAGCAGTTTGGCTATGTGGAGCTCCAGCTCTCCCTTTCTCTCCACCCAGCTATGTTTGAACCCTGTCTACCAATTTGACTTTAATTCCATTCTGCAATAGACAGACATTTTAAAGAAAGAACTCAAGTCCGCAGCTGTGCCTCCAGGAGAACAGCCAACTCTGGCATTCACATCTTTAAATTGGAAGCATCAAGAACATCCAATTCAACCTGAAGACAGTACAGACTTCTTTTATTTCTTACTGATTCTAATTTGGCTAATCTATCCTCCCCTACTCTGTGGTCTGTATTCGTGTGTGTAGACTTTGAGTGTGTGTGTGTGTGTGTGTGTGTGTGTGTGTGTGTGTGTGTGTGTGTGTGTGTGTTTGTGTGCGTGCATACATGCATGTGAGGAAGTCGGAGCGTATTTGGTTATTTTATCCAGATTGGTTCACACATAATAAAACTAGCCTCCTTCTTTGTGAAACTCAAGAAACATATCCAATTAATTCTTTTATGATCACAGTGTATACGCAGGTAGGTACTCACTGGATTGGTAAATGTAACCTTATTTAAACAGAAAATCCTATTTTGGTCAAACAAGGAAAGGCAAAAGAGGGGAACCATTGACCCCTTCTCACCTGGTCATGATACCATACAGAGGTCCTTATTCTGGGACTTAAGTTTAAGGGACTTTTTTTGAATTTGACTTGCTGCAAAGATCATGTCCATTGTTGCCCGTCCTCCATGGAAGCCATGCTACGATTCTGGGTACACAGGGTAAATGAGATGAGTGACAATCTGATTAAGAATAGTGCTTGTAAGAATTTTTGCTGCTGTTGAAAGAAGTGATAGTCCACAGTGATTGTCACAGCTGGTCTTGCTCCCTCTGTGTTTTTAGAGGTGAGTTATGGAGGCATCCTTGTAGCCTTGGGGGATGGGCCCTGGTTCCAGATTAGGCAAAAGAGACCAGTGAGTTTACTAATCATGTGAGTCCCTCCATACTTGAATAATTCAGGTGGGATGCCGTCAGCTCCTGACAACTTGTCCTTGGAAAGCTGCATTTTGGCGTTTGTGACTTCAGCTTGAGAAGGATCGAGAGCAAGTTCTTCCAGAGTGCGGTTTTGTGGAAGTGACTCAATTGCATATCATGAATCATTGCTTTAGGAGATTGCTGAAGTGCTCTGGCCAATAAGAGAAAATCTCAGCCTATATTTTAGAGGCTGATTTTTTTCCTTTACCCTTTCATGGTGTTGCTGGCAAGGCTAGCATTTATTGGCCATCCTTAATTGCCTTTGAACTGAATGGTTTGCCCAGCCATTTCAGAGGGCAACTAATAGTCAACTACATTGCAGTGGGTCTGGAGTCACATGTAAGATAGCAGTAAAACACCTGGTATTTTTATGGCAATTTCATGGTTACTATTAAGGCAAGCTGCATTTTCCTTGTTTTATGAACTGAATTTAAATTCCTCCGGCTACCATGGCAGGCTTGAACCCACATCCCCAGAGTGTTAGCCTGGGTCCCTGGATTATTAGTCATCAATATTACCACTATGCCACCATTTCCCCTGTTGCATCTGCTGAAAGCATGGGTACAACACCATTGGTTTTGGGACAATAGACTGATCACAGACCTTCACTTAGAGCCTTCAGGTCATTTTTATCAGCAGTCACTTGAAGCTTATTAAAAACAAAAAAACTGCGGATGCTGGAAATCCAAAACAAAAACAGAATTACCTGGAAAAACTCAGCAGGTCTGGCAGCATCGGCGGAGAAGAAAAGAGTTGACGTTTCGAGTCCTCATGACCCTTCGACAGAACTTGCGTTCGAGTCCAAGAAAGAGTTGAAATTTCAACTCTTCTGTCGAAGGGTCATGAGGACTCGAAACGTCAACTCTTTTCTTCTCCGCCGATGCTGCCAGACCTGCTGACTTGAAGCTTATTGTTAGCTTCCCCATAAATTCATCCATAGTAATTGCTTCAACCACTCCTTGTGGTAGAAATGTCCTCATTCTAAACACCCGCTGATTAAATAAGTTTCACCTCAAATCCTTATTGGAACAAATATAACTTTGTTATATTTATGACCCCTAGTTCTGGATTTCCCCATTAAAACAACAGAAGCACAAATCAGAGAAACAGACACAGACAAATTTGTGAGGTGCAAATTGGAGGTGCAAGTGCATGGAGCAGGAAGGATCAAAAGCATGGAGCAAGCAGCAAAGGCAAAACAATAATGAGCCAATATGCTGTCTGTTATTTTTTCCAGTAAATTAAATGCCCGAGATCAAACACTGCTTTGCATTCCATTGCCACTTAACCATGCACATCATAGTACCTAAGGGCACTGTAACAAGAAGCTGGACTAAAACTGGAATTTAATTAATTTGATAAAGTTAAAAATAATCAACAATTTCCACTCATTATTAACTTGTTCAGGTAAAACGGCAAAATCGATTGTTAACAATGGAACCATACGTGGAATGGCTCATAAGGGAATGTTTTGAAGAAAATGCTTGACTTCTGGAACAGCTCACGCACCATTTGATCCTGTCCATACCTGGTTTTACTGTCACCTTAAATCTTGCAACCAATTACACTATGCACAAATTATTTAATAATTTCATATATGCTGTTTCAAATGCTGAATCTTAGAAGATAGATTTAGCAAATAAAACATTTGTTCTTTTGAAATATGCTTTGAACAGATTTATGCTGCCTGAGTTTCTGACAAAAAGGGAATAAGAGGTTAAAATTGTGGTACCTTTTTTAAATTGGATAAAAATTCACCTTCAAAAAATGAAGTGAAGTCAGTTAATCAAAAGGTAACAATAACATCAACACAATGTATCTAAGTTTTCCAAAAATGGCCATGCTATGTCATTTGACATTGCCATGATTGGTGCTAATGAACTAATTTACCATAGTTATATATTGTTGAGCTTCATTTATTATTAGTAATTTGACCTTCATTTTAAAGTAAACGGCTCTGCAAAGATTATTTAACCCCTATATATATTTTTTTTTTGCAATATACAGCTTTAATTAATAACTGCTTATAAAGAAATGTTCCCAAGCATTTCACAAATAGGTGGAAGGAAAATACTCAGCTAAGAAATGGGAAATCAGAAAGGCTTGCCAAAAGCTTGGGCAAGGAGAAGGATTTTAAGTAAGATGTAAAAGGTGGAGAGGTTTAGTGAGGGAACTTCAAAGAGTTGGACCAAGGCAACTAAGGTCTCAGCCACAAATGGAATAAAGAGAGAGGAAGGGACACATGAGCTAGTATGGAGCTAGAACAATAGAGTAGTCATGGGCGGGGGAGGGTGGCAATTTAGGACTGGAAGAATAAGATAAGGGAGGGAGGGGAGTTTGTGATGAGGACCAAAGATGCTGACATATTTGAGCTTCAGGTTTGCGTTGTTCTGACTTAAAGTACAATCAAAGATTAATTGCTGCAGAAGTAGAAAACAAAACTATATACCTGCCACTAAGATTTGATTGACAATATATGATGACGAAGGATATTTAACCTAAGCTGCACATCTTGTAGTTATATCCTTTATAAAGCCGCCATACATGTAACTTTGCAGACTTTGTTCCTTCTTCATGTTTATGGCATCATTTTGCATGCTACAATAATTTCTATGCTATGGGCTAGATGTTCCTTCAGAAATTACAATGAGGCTAACCATTATTAAAATATAAATCAGACAGCAACTCTCTACAACCACACATGTGCAGTTAGATGTCTAGACATTTTGTCTGAGTTTCCCTCATGCCCCAGAAGCTGCGCTCGAAAGGTAACTCGTCAAGAGGATTGAAATACACAGAATGGCGTTAAGTTGTTGTATTTGTGTGATTTAAGCTCCACAGTAAAAGTTAGAGCTTTTCCATTCCAGTGTTAAGTAAATTTTTAATGCTGTGTAAAGTTTTAATTGCAGCCAAACAACATCTCTGGCACTAAAAATTAACTTCTAAAAATGTGGAGTTGTATTTCTTGAAATTTTAATTACTGTTGGAGATATTTTTTTAAATTGTCATTTTTTTTACTTGTCTTTTTATCTCTCTCTCTCTCTCTTAATCCTTTCTTTCATTCTTTTCTTTGCTTCACTTACTGCACCTGCACGGTGGGTGTACTTACACCACATGGACTGCAGCAGTGCAAGAAGGTGGCTCACCTTCACCTTCACAAGGGCAATTTGAGATGGACAATAAATGCTGGCCTAGCCAGCGATGCCCACATCCTGTGAATGAACAACAATTTTAAAATTGCATTGAATTCAACAATATAGCTGGTATTCCCTAGTTCAAGCTCTGCGTTGTTCGTGAATAATTCTTCAATCTGATTGGTTTAAGGAGGCACATTGTTGCTCAACCTGTTTACAAAGGTCATAGAACCCCTGTAGAGTGTGCTGCGCTGTTTTTACTCTCTAATTCATAGTAAGTTCCTACAGAAAATCCTATAGAAAATCCAAGGGCCAGTGCAAGTACAATGAACGACGGGGCTGCTGAAAGCAAAGTCTTACCCTGTGGGTGGAATTTTCTATAAATGAGACAAAGTGCAGTGGTGGCTGGTTTTGGCAGCGCCCACCCCGCTGCCTGGAATGGCGGGAACTTGCGCCCGAATTCTGCGCTTGGAGCCAAATGAATAATGCAAAGGCGCGTATCAGTCTGAATCGCCTGGAGCTAACTCGTGCGGCTGCCGTCAGCTGGCGGGTTCGAAGGTCCGGGCGCCATATTTAAAGGCCAGTCCAACACACAATCTCACACTCTCCAGCCCACCAGAGATGTCTGGCTGCCAGAAGAAGAAGGCCGAGAGCCTCAAGAAGAAGGCAGCACCCCACTCCATCCACCAGGCCCTCCAGGCCTTGATCAGAGGGGTGCAGGTGCAAAGGCACATGCTCTATCCCATGGATGGCTGCAGGAATCACAGCAGCCTCACCTCCCTGGCCTGGGAGGCTATCATGGAGCAGGTCAGTGCGGCTGGCAACCGAGCCCGAAATACCACCCAGTGCAGGAAGAGGATGAATGATCTCATTCACTTCACCAGGGGAAATCACCCTTCAACACCGTCCAATATCAACATCTCATCATGGCATCATGCACTCAAACAGCTACTCTCTTCAGGGATCTCACACAACCATTAGCCGGGGCCACATATCAACACTGATTCTCTCACCACCACCCCATCTATCATATTCCCCACACTCCATCCTCTGGCCCTTCTGGGGAGGGCTCACCACACACAGGGGACATGCATCTCACCCAACCTCTGCTTCATCCCTTCTCATCACATGCTTTTCTTTCTTTTTCATACAGGCCAACCTGGCGCACAACAGGCGTGAGAGAGCGCAGTCCGGGGGGGAGGGACAGCTGACAGGGATCGATCTTGTCTGGAAGGGGAGATCAGCCTCTCCCACCAACCAAGCACGGATCACACGTCCATCACTTCATCAAATCCTGACATTCACAGTGAGTCACATGCAGTCTCATCCAGCTCATGTTCATTAACTGAAACCCTATTTCCTATTTTCTAGGCACCAGCAGGTTGAGGTACCCAAGCCAGTCCAGCAACCAGTGTGAACCCCCGGACCTCATCCGAAGAGAAAGTTCCGGAAGAACCGTCATGACACTCACACACACAGTTCAGCAGCTCAGAGACACACACATCAGTGGAGCATTGACATAGATTAGGCTTAGCGTCACTTTCTGGGAAACACCTCAGTGACACATCCCCACAGCAGTCGGAGGCAGGGACAGCCCAGGTCTCCAGCACTCGGAGGGTTGCTGGACGCCAGCCACCCACTCAGTCAGAATCAAATGATGACCCTCGGGAAGCAGCTGCCAAATCAATGCTGAAGATGTAACAATAGGCAGTGGTCGGAACATCAGGCAGAGGTTAGACAGTCACACAGCAGACTAGACCGAACGATGGAAGAGTCCGTCCGCGCTTTGTCTGACGTTGTGGCTCCGACATGCGAGCGCCTCGAGGTCAACATGGGAAAGCTGGCGACCACCTTGGAGACCTTGGCCCAGCAGATCTTGCTGGATTTGTGCTCAGCCCTGCACTCCATGGCCACAAACCCTGGTGGGCACCATCAGGATGGAGGCAACATGGCGACAAGGCACCTTGACCTCTCTCCAGGTGCACCATCTCCTGCAAAAGTCAGGGCAGGGCCCTTGGGTGCCGACAGGGAGGTTGAGCATCAGCCAGACACCCCAAGGCCTCCTCTCAGGGCACTCCAAGGGTGTGCAGCCGTTCACAGCCCCCTGTGCCTGTGACCCCACCTACCCCAGCTTCTCAGGCCATCAAGAGTGCTTCTACTCCTGAGCAGGTGGCCTTTGTCTGGCCGGGACCCTCCAGGCCTCAGGCCACCAGAAGATACCCGCCAAGGTCACCACAGACATCAGGGTGTAGCAGTCAGCAGGTTTTCTCTAACTCTGCTGCGGATGTGGGGGCTGCACCCAGGCGTAGCAGTAGGGTTACACAAGTTAAGAAAAATTTATGTCACTGCGTCACGGGTGTGCTGGACATGTAAAGAAATTGCACTTTTGTTAATATATTTAATGGATATGTGAATGTTGTTGTCAACTGAAGGCATTGTGATTTTGTACATTGGAGTCCTCTTATTTTGAGTTTTAGCTTTCCTCCCACTCAGTGATAGTGTCCCACTGTGAGATTCACATTCCTATGATGTCAACCTCAGTTGAACTAGTTTCCGCACCCTTGTGTGATGTCAGGTGGATGTGTTTAAATCTTTATTGGAAGTGTGTGATGTAAGCATTTCTAACCCTTCTTCCTCAATGAACACCACTGAGTGAGGGCAGCTCATCAGTATTGATAATTTAGTGGCATTTGTGTCTCCTCAGTGGTAAAGGCAGAAGAAAAGACATGCACAGGAGGTGGATTCACTAGGCATGTCCACATCTCAGTCACAGCAGTGTTTGCATCATTAGATGGCGGCGAAGGCTTCAAGTCTTCTCTCACATCGATCTTGTTCCTAAGTGGACTCTCAGTTCCCAGAGTGAGCTCACTCACAGGGCCCCACGGACCAAAGCAAAGATCATGACCTGTCAATTCATGATGTCAGAACACGCAAGTGTGAATGTGGGGGACTGGTTCTTGCTGCAAGTGGGTGGAAATCCCCTGCATTGAAAGAAAATGGCATTAAGGGCTAGGAGAGATGTAGTCATATTCCCTCCCTTAACTTTACTCTCCCTGCAGCCTGTCAACAATTATCGTATCATGGGCACATCTCCCATGTCTTCCTTCTTCCATGGCGTGATTGCACTCATATGACCCTCAGCGGCCTCCTGAGGTTCCTGGACCTCTGGATCTTCATCCTCCAATGAGCTCTCATCCTCCTCCAGTTCATCCTCTGGCAGGGGTTCACCTCTTTGCACAGCCAGGTTGTGAAGGGCAGAGCACACTGCGATGATGCGGAAAACCCTGTTGGGAATGTATTGTAGTGAGCCGCCTAAGTTGTCCAAGCAGCTGAAGTGCATCTGCAGAAGCCCTATGGTTTGCTCAATAAGGGAGCATGTGGAGCTGTGAGGAGCATTGTAGCTATCCTTGGAATGACTCTGAGGGTGACGCACCAGTGTCACCAGTCAGCATTTCAGTGGGTGCCCCTTATCCACAATGTTATGATGTGCCAGGTGATGTATGCCAGGCAGACCAAACCCTCAAGGGAAACTTGGCCATGCTATCACAATGGTTTTGCAATTTGTATTTATTATGAGAAGATTTGTGCACTGAATTTAGAAGTAATGAGTTTGCTATCACCTTTTTAAAAATTAAGCTAAAACATTTATTAACAAAAGGAAAGATTTCAAGCACAATACATAAGATTACAATTGCTTAACACTATAGCAAACCCCAAAATTCATAATTAACCTGACTCCCAGCTACACACCTCCTTTAGAGCAACAGTCTAAAATAGATTTTAAACTTAGAGAGGCAATCCAGCAAGTTTACCACAGTACCCTCATGCCAGTGGAATTCCAGAGGTGTTTCTCCAACTTTGGTTACTGGACACGGTAGACTTCTACAAAAGTGGCTGGAGGCCATTTTCCCAAGGCTGTTTTACACAGTCCTTTTCGATCTCACATGCCCCCATCCCCCCACCAATGCAGCCTTCCGTACTTTATATATGTTTCTCTCTCTTTAAACTGTAAATTCCATTGTTCTATATGTCTTTGGAAATTTACTTTTCCCATAATATAAAAGTCTTTCACATTGCCAATATGGTCAGTACCTTTGGGAAAAATAAACATAATGCTTGGCCTTGCTTATCTTGTTAGTTGTAAACATCCTATTACCCCTTTGAAACGCAAACAACCCCTTCACTTATCTAAAAATGTAAATTTTCTTCACACCCTACATGCTGCCCTCATCCATGTTTACTCATTAGCATTTCAAATGCCTTCTACATCTAACTTTTATCGATAATTTCAACCTTGCAGCCTATATGATTCCAATTCATTAAAATCACACAAACAGAACCGTACACACTCATATCATAAACCTACTTTACAATAAGCCACAATAATATTATGAAAAATATGATAGTTTCATGACCATGCAGCCATCCCTGCAGACATAATGGCCCCTTTAAAATCTCAGGCACCTGGGAATGTCTCAGGATGTAGGAGTCATGGCAACTCACAGTGTACCGTGCACAACCATGCAGTTTGTGATTCTGGTGATCATGCACCAGTTGTACATTGATGGGAAGATAGCCCTTGCCATTTATAAACATTAGGGCCAGCTACCATGGAGCCCACATAGCCACATGTGTGCGGTCTATTGCACCCTGCACTCTTGGGAAGCCTGAGATGGTGGTGAAGCCGATGAATCTCTCAGCCTGGCTACCTTTATCCAAAGCAAACCTGACATAATGATGGGCCTCCCTGTAAAGAGAACCTGTGACCTCCTCTATGCATTGATGTGTTGTGGACTGAGAGATGCCGCACAGGTCACCTGTTGATCCTTGGAAAGAACTAGAGGCTAAGAAATTGAGTGCAGTGGTTACCTTCAAAGCCACTGGCAGGGAATACCCCCAACTCCACGTGGCATCAGTTCTTCATGAAGAATGTGACATTTGTGATATACCAGAGCTCGGGACAAGTGCAGATATGCATGGCATTGCCTTTCACTCATTCGTAAATAGGAGACTCTTCTACGATAAACCCTAGGCCTGGCGAGTCGCCCCGGTTATCTGGATCTCTCCTCCTGATCCTACTGTTCATGCTCTGGCTCCACTTGACCATGCCACTCCATTGCCGTGACAAAGGCAGCATTGAGTCCTGGATCCATATGTGTTTTTGCCCTCTCTCTGAAAGGAAACATTGAAGACATTAATGATTCAAGGGGCAAAAAAGCAAAGCTCAGAGGATGAAACGTTTGGAAACTGTAAGGGTCCAGTGTTTTTCCTTCCCCTCCTGCATGGTGGCTGATGCTGCCTTGTCCCTGAGACACTGGCACGCATCGAGGTGACCAAGATAGCATCCCAGATATGTAACATCTTGAGCCCTGTGTGGGATGTCAAAGTTTCAGTGAAATTAGTGACCCAACCAACTCTGTGCTCCAATTTCTGCTGTGTTATATTAATGCCCAATCAGTTGCTCAAGGTCAATAAGTGGATGCCCTTTGGCCTGTTAGGAGTGTCTAATCTGATGGACACGTGACAGGCCTTCATTGATGGAATGTCATATATGATACAGCTGTGCCTCCTTCACTATTGTCTGTGTTCACAAATTCTACATTCCTGTGTGTTACTCTTGAGATGTAGCAATTGTGATGTGAAGCCACTGAGTTCTGTAGCCCTTTAACAGTGCTAATGAAACCATTGGCTTTCAGTGGCTTTCATCGCAAGGAAGTCATCCTCCTTTCTTTCTAAGCTGACTCCTGCTCACTCCTGTGGCAGAAAGGCCCCCCTCATGTTCACCCTTCCCCCTCACTGCCACCCCACAGCCTTCCCTCCCTGTTGCCTCCCTTGTGCTCATCATCCCCACCCTCACCTCACAGCCCGCTGCCGGTTGAAATACAAGTTTCTGAAAGTGGAGGCCTGCACGAGTACCCACAGCACAGGGGTGCTCTTCGGGATAATGTAGGCAAAGGGCAGGAGCAGACCAACCTGACAGCCCCAGCGGTGTGGTGTTCATCGTAACAAGATCAGCACAGCGCTATGGCAGGTAGGCTATGTATGTTCCACTCACCTCAAAGTTACCAGCGAAATGAAGTCTGACATGTGCACACCCCCCTTTTCAAATGGGTTGGAGACCGACGTAAATCCTGCTGGGGGGGTCTATCATGCAAAACTGGAAGGCCTGGCAAGATTCCGGCGAGCTGCTGTTTTAATGAGCATTCATGACATGTTAATGAATGCAAATAGCATTCGTGCCACTAGTCAGCGGGATAACTGACCCGCCATAAACACATCGGGAGAATTACAACCTATTTTTCTGATGGTGGATTTGCAATTTTTTGCCTGTGCTGGATTCTCTACTCCAGCCCGCCATGAAACCCGCTGTGGGAGGGATGGGAGAATTCTGCTCTATATTTCTCTCTATTATTTGGAAGCAATCAAATGTAGCTAATAGTGGTTGACAGTTTTGTTCAAAGAAAAGAAGATTACTCCACCTGGATGCAAGCGTGTCACTTAGAATTACAGTACATAGAACCCACAATAGAGAAGCAAGCCATTCAATCCAATCTGTCTATGTCAGTGCTTATACACCACAAGTTATCCTCCCACTCTAATTACTCTTCCTACCCTGTCCCTGCATCCCTCTATTCCCTTATTCCTCATTTACCATTTCTCAAATGCATCAATATCATCTGCCTTAACCAGTCCATTTAGCAGTTGTTTACACCTCTCACTCTGTAAAGAAATTCCCACTAAATGCTTTCGCTTGGTCTGTTAGTGCTGCTTCATCATGATTGCCCCTTCATTCAGGCTCACCCAAAAGTGAAAACAGTTTCTCCAAATCCACCCTATCAAATCCCTTCATACTTCTAAAGGCCTCGAGCAGATCTGTTTTTCTTTTATTTGCCACCAAAATGGGCTCGGTTCTGCTCGATCTTCCCTGACAGTTCCATCTGCTCAGTTCTGCTGGTATCCTTGTCAATCTTCTCTGTATTTTCTATGGTGCTTCAATATGTGGAGACCAGAACTACACACAGTATTCCAAGTTAGGTTTAAGCCTGCCTTCCTGCATTTTGGTGCAATCATCCACATTATTAGCTATACCACCCAATTTGGTATCATCTACAAAGTGGAGCACCATTTTGGCTATTACCTTGCAAGGAAAAAAGTGGTCTCCAATTTCCTCCTGCCAAAATGAACCAACTCACACTTTGCTAGATTGGATACCTTCTTTATCAATCCATGGTTTAAGCTTGCAGCATTTTAGCACAATCCTCCACATTATTAACTTGAAGTAGGGGGATTGGGTGGGCGGTGGTTATGTTGGCAGGGGGGTGGGATGATGCTGTAGTGGTAATGTCACTGGCCCGTAATCCAGAGGCCCAGGTTAATGCTCTGGAGACATGGGTTCAATCATAGCAGATGGTGAAATTTCAATTCAAATTTATAAATCTGGAATATAAAACTAGCCTTACTAATGGTGACCATGGCAGTTATTACTGATTATTGTAAAAATCTATCTGGTTTGTTAATGTCTTATAGGGAAGGAAATCTGCCATCCTTACCTGGTCTAGCCTATATGTGACTCCAGACCCACAGCAATTAGGGTGTCTCTTGACTGCCCTCTGAAATGATTTAGCAAGACATTCAGTTCAAGGGCAATTAGGGATGGACAACAAATGCTTGCCTTGCCAGGAATTCCCACATTCCCCATCCCATGAAATAATTAAGAAACCAAAATCCAATTTGTAACCATCTACCAATTGGAACACCATAGCACTAATTCCTGAGTCAAAACATGGTGATACATATCACATATGTACATATGGTGAAACCAATGGTCCCAGCATTGATCTCTGCAGGACAATGTTTCCTTCCTTGTTCCAGTCTGAGAAACTTCTTGTAGATCCTGTTTTATAGCCATACTAACATATATTCTGCTACCTGGTCCCGATTCAACATGTCCCGATTTTTGTCATATTCCTCTAATGTGGCATTTTATCAAAAACATTCTGAAAGTCCATGTGTACCACAACTTCTGAATTAATCTTGCCTATGCTTTATGAGACATTTTCAAAAAATTCAATAGGATTGGTTAAACATGACCTTTCTTTAGAAATCTATGTTTACTTTTTTATATGCACTACCTCTTGATGTTTTGTTATCTGATCTTTTAGCAGAGATTCTAGCATCTTTCCTAAGCCTGACGTTAAGGTGACTGGTCTCTAGATCCCTGGGTTAGTCTATCGCCCCTTTTGAAGATAGGAATTACATTTGCCGTTTGACAGTTCTCTGGCACTATTCATTCTTCCGTTGAATTTTTATACAGGGCTATTAGTGCCCCTTTATTTTTTGCTACTTAGTTTAGTTTAGTTTGAGCATCTGTAGGCTAAATCCATCTGGACCCAGGGTCTTGTTCTGCTTAAATTTGCTAATTTGGCCATCACCACCCCCTGGGTAAAAAGGTTTATCCTCACATCCCCTCTAAACTTCCTGCCACTCACCTTGAACTTGTGTCCCCTCGTGACTGACCCTTCAACTAAGGGGAACAGTTGCTCCCTATCCACCCTGTCCATGCCCCTCATAATCTTGTACACCTCAATCAGGTTGCCCCTCAGTCTTCTCTGCTCCAACGAAATCAGCCCAATTCCATCCAACCTCTCTTCATAACTCCCTTTCTTTCTATTTTAATATCCCTCCTGACCTTTCCTACTGTTGCCATTTCCTCATTGGCAACCCCTTCAATGAAAACTGAGGTAAAGCACCCATTCAGCATGACATTTCAGTATCATCTCTTGTGAGTTTAGTTTGCTCATCACTTTCACTACCTTAATTTTCCTTTTATTACCTATATACCTATGCCATACTTAATTATTTCTTTTTTGTATTCTTGGATATTTTTATGTCATATATCCTGTTTGCCTTCTCAGCTGCCTTGTTAAACTCTTTCCTAAGCTTATGGCATTCCTCTACCTTCCTTCCTTTTATTGCTTAGGTACTCTGTGAATGTGTTTTCCTTCTGATTCAATTTTATCCTCACATCTTTGTTGATTCATGCCATCGTATTCTTAGTTATTTTATTCTGATTTTTAGTGGAACATATTTCTCCTGAACTCAACTGACCTCTTTAAATTTGCTCACAGTTATTCTACTTCTTTGACAATATTTTTCCCCATTGACTTTAGCTCTGCTCTCATTCCTTCAGATTTGTTGTTTTTTGAATGTTACTTTGCTCTTTGTACCAACTATATCTCTCAATCATTATCCAAATCCTTATTATGTTGTGAACACTAATGTCTAGATACTCTCCAGTGCGTACTTCTTTTATATTTTGTCTTACCCTTCTTGGGTCAGAATTAAGTCTTGTACGTACTGTGAAAACTCCATCCCCTTTCCCTCACCCTGCCAGTTTATTTGCAGTAGATGAAACCCCCTAATATTATGGTGTTTCTTTTTATTTATTTCATATACCTGCCTATATATTTCTCCCTCCACTTCCTTTCCATTATCTGCTGCTCCTTGGAATACACCTAATATTGTGATCCCTCCTTTCCTATCTTTTATGTCAATCATAAACGATACATTCTGTTTCTATTTCTTAATAATTATATATTTTCTTGCTGCTGTGATTATATTGTTTCTGCTGATGTCTGTTTTGATCATGTTTTCATAATGAATCAACAATGTAAGATAAGTCGTGTTGCTATGGGCTTTAATTTGCTGGGTGGCCAAATGGTAAAGTGATCTGATTAGCTGCCTCCTATCGTTTAAAAAGATATAATTCAGTCAAGTGGAATAGGGTGGGGACTGTTGCTGGCAATGTTCTATGCTGACATGGAAAATCTTCGGATTAGAATCTAATTTTGGACTGTAGGTATTGCTCAGGTTCCAGGTTTGAAGTTAAATTTAACCAATTTTCCACTGTAAGGACTCTGTGAAGCAGGGCTGAAAACCTACATCTTCTGACTCAGAGGCAGGAATGCTGTCATTAAGCCAAGGGTGCACTGCAATGGGCTAGTGATCAGACTGTTTATATATAAATACATTACTCCATAAGGTAATAAAATAATTAATTCACAGCTGTGATTCCTCATGTGATGTGTTTCCACTTTCTGCCAGGCCATATTGAAGATGGACCAGGTCAAGGAGAAAGGCCTTTGCCAGAGTGAAGGAGGAGGGAGAAAAACAACAAAAATTGGAAAACACTTCTTGCACACTCTCCAGAAGGCAAATTATCAGCAGCCTAATTAGCAACGCTTTCAAACGCTACCAGTCAGCACAGTGAGAAAAGTATGCATGAAGTGCTGGTTGAAAGTCACGGAACCAGACAAAGAAACTTGATGTTGAAGAGATGAAAAATAGCCTTCAGGAGATTTGAGATTTTTCTTTAACATGTGAACTAATCAGGGTTAAAAGAGAAAATAATATCAATCTTTCTTTGTAGGAATTTTAGCAGAGATATATGCAGCCACAAAGGTCAGCACTGTTTATTTTTCAGACTCCAGTCTGCACAATGTCAAAAAGCTTGTCCATTCTAAGGGATATACAGTGACTGGAATTCTCAAAACCCATGGAATAAAGCTTTCCAAATTTGAAAAATTTTCCCACCAATGAAGTGGATTCCATTGCAGTACACTAGAACACTATTTATGGAGTTATTTTCAGAAATATTATTTGCAGTTGAGATTTAAGTCTGTGTTTAGTTTCAACATATCAGTGGAGTTAATTTCCAATTAACGCAAACAAGAAACGGAAAGAAAAGAGGACAATGAACTGTTTCTGACTTAACTGCATTGGAATAAAATTGTAAAAGAGTTTGGAGTCCATTGTATCAGCACATAATAATTTCTCTCTTGTTATCAGCTACAATATATAAACACCAGAAACCAGCATTCAACATGGTCAGACTTTCATGTTGCCTTAACAGAGACTTTTTCCAGGAGCTCCAAAAAAGTAAAAGTGTTCCCAATTCAAGATAAGACAAACTTTAGTATTAGCAGGTACCTGCTTATCACAAACAGATTAGCAGGCCCATGTGTAATTGAGATCAGTCCAATTTTGGTGGAGCACCCAACTACTAATACAACTTTGTTTTTAACTGATATGGAGCAACTAGCACTGCTGCAATTCACTACTCTTCTAAGTGAAGAACTATTGAAATAAGATCTTTCAGCAGATTGCAATGATTGAACCCAACAAGAGGATTCAAGCTTTTAGATGACTGGAAGATCAACTCCCTCCACACCTACTTCCCAAGTCCTTGCATCAAACAAATTTGTCCTGTACTTGTCTAAAGATTCTTTTGAAGTTTTTGGAAGCTTTTAATTCCTTTCCCTGAGGAGTTTAAAAGTTATTCAATAGCACATTAAATAAGTATTAATATTATTATCACATCAAATATTAATATCATTGATCATTACTTAAACATGCCAAACAGAAAGACCCGGTGTTGTGAGAATATTCCAGATCCTTATGGACAGTTGTTAGAAGAACATAGGGACCTATTTTCTGACAGTGAGTAATTATGTTAACAGTGCCGGGTTGGAAATATCATTCACAACATGAAAGCACACTTTGAAGTGACACACTTTGTTGTGGGCTTGACTCAACAGTAAATGTTTACTTCTAGTGAACAGAAAACATCTTTCAGCTCATTATTTGAAGCAAAGATGAACAAATTAAACTGGCCCCATTCTTTGATATTTCAAAATAAATACCACAAACCATGTTTTGTCCAATTTTGGGCATTCTTGCAGACAATACATTTACTGTAACTTGTATACTGTATGCACAGTGGCCAGCGCATTAGTGAATGATCTTAAGAACATTGTTAGGCTGTCCAGTATTTGTAACAAACCATTTTGTGGGTTTTTTTTATTGGGTAAATTGGTCATTAGTATCTGTAGAGAGGGGAAGGTAGTGTTAACATTTCAGGTGATGGCCTGTTATCTGACAGTTCTAGAACATGAACTCCACCTTCTCCTGGCCCCAGAAGCTTCATGACCTGCTGAGCGTTTACAGCATTTGATGTTTCAATTCCAGGTTTCTAGCTTTTGCTATATTTTGCTTTGCTTTTTAAATGGTTGCTGGGTAGTATATTGCATTATATTTTCTAGCAATTAAATTTACTGGGTTTTTTGGAACCTACACTGTCAATTTGCTGAGATGGCGGTTGAGGGCAGGGTGGTATCAGAGCAGACTATGGGTGGGTCAGGGGATAGAGGGAGAAGTGACACCATTGCTCAGTAGGCAAGAAGCCTTTGCAGGTAAGTGTAAACATTAGATTTTTGTAGAGCGAAGAAGAGTAGCATGCTCCCTGAGAATCCACAAAAAAGTTCAGGTCTTTGCCATGACATATTTTCATAAAATTTCCTCCTGAACTTGCTCCCTAATGACTTGTCTGACTGATGACCAGGCACCCTCTAGGCCATCCGATATACATTGCCAGGAACCCAGTGAGCTGCCTCGAGACACAGGTAGGCAGCTTGCTGCATCTATTTTAATAGGAGCCGGCTTGGCTTCCACAATGGAGGATGCCCTTCATGGTGCACTGCAGTGTCAACATCGATACTGTTTATGTCCTGGAGTGGGACATGGTTGTATACCAAGCTGCTTATGCCAACCCTAACCTTGTCTCCGTTTCCATATTGTTTTTCACTTGCCAATGATAGGTTAGAACTGGTTATAACATGGCTTAGCACATCTTGCCAAAAAATACCTTTGTTCCAAGTTACCTGGTGCTTACAGTTGACGGACAAATATTAAATTCCTGTCATCTAGAGAATACTATGTGTTTGCCTGTGAGAAGTGTGTTTGAAACCAGCTGAACTGATGCAGTGAAGGTTCCTGCAGATTGTTGGTTGCAAAACTACTACATGGAATGTGTTTGAACAACATAATACCACATCCTAATCAACATCACAGCAAATTTTGCACTCCAGCATAAAGGTTCCACTTCCTTTAAGTAACTGCTTTTGAAGGGTATATTTAAGCTCTTTGCTGAATTGAAAAGGCCTTTAAGTTGATTCAGATTCTAAAAAAGACAAACATGACTATTTTGAAGGTAGAAATAAGGTGATGAAGTTTTATCAGAACAAAATTTATGAGACCTATTCTCTACTTAGTGTAAAATATGTTGGTTCAAATGACCGAGTTGGCAAAAAGTGCCAGTAATCAATTGTAGGATATCGACCTAGTGCCCTGACCCTAACATGATGATAGACTACAAATAGAACATTGCGCTGGTGGTATTGTGTTAACATTATTCTGTAACAAATGTTAAACCATAAGTCAGTGGAGAGCAGCAGTAGCACAACAGTGTGACCGTAATATACTGTTCAGTTTATGATCATCGTTTTGGACAAATTTGAAAACATTACACAAAATACCATTAGATAATGAATCTTATGTACGTTATAATTCTTTTCACAATATGCATATAGAAGCATTGTAAGCTAGTAAAGTGCATTTTCATTAATATATTTTTCACCATTATGCCAGCAGACCTTCCTCTTATTTTCCAATAAAAACTTCACATTCAGTAATCTTATAATCTTGCATTTGGATTCTCGATGGTCAGAATTGAGGCACAATTTATATATTCATGAGTCCAATATAACTCAGTTCTGATCAAATTGAATCCATATTTAGCTTGAAACCAAGTTCTACTCCTGCATTCTAACTAATACAGCTTAAACTTCCTAGTCATACTCAATATGCAGAGCACAGCAAGGAGAATAGTGGGGGCTAACTCTCAGCTGTTTCTCTCTTTCATTCCATATCATCCTCACCTACTACATAATAAGCAAATTACTTCAATAAAATGCCCAATGCTGCAATTTAAGCAAGAGCTGATAAATGGTCAGTGCATACATGCTGTGGCTCTTGTGCCTCTGAGCTAGAAGGTTGTGAGTTCAAGTTCCATTCCTGAGCTTATAAATTTAGGTTGATTGTCCTGTGCAATACTGAGGGGTTGCTGTCTTTTGGATTAAAAATGTTAAACTGAGAGCCATTTGTCCTCTCAGTTGGACATAAAAAAATCCTATGGCACTATTTTGAAGAAAAGAAAGCTATCCCTGGTGTCCTGGCCTATATTTATCCCCCAATGAACATCACAAAAAAACAGACCACTGTTTGTGAGAGCTTGCTGGGCACAGGTTGGTTTCTGTCTTTCCTATAATACAATGATGACCACTCTGCAAAGATACCTCATTGTCTGTAAAGCACTCTGGAACACCCTGAGATCATGAAGGGCTCTCTATAAATACAAGTCTTTCCTCCTTTAAATTGCCACTGTCTGAAATAAGAACTATAAACATAAAATTAAAAGAAACAAAAGTAAGGATACAGCACTACTGCAGAATAACTGAGGAAACCTGTCTCAAGCACGTACACCTTATTCTTGTTTGTCTGCTGGTTATTTGATACCAGTGTAACTCATACTCCAGAAAATTGAAATGGCATTAAATGGTTATTAGTGATTTAAAACCATCAAGGAAGCCTCAGTAAGAGTGAAATAGAATAATATTGTTTTCTGCTAAATTACAAGAGAAGTACTTTAATTGCAATTTTTCCTTTGTTGTAGTACCCGGTGTCTGCCCATAGGATTTGTAAAGCACGCTTGAAAGAAAACACTACAAAGTGCCAAGAGTTAAGATGTTGCAGGAATACAGTTTAGCTTGAAAAGTTCCTAACCTTTGCCAGGAAATCATTAGAAGAATTTATGATGATATAGGTCCATATGTCAACCTGTAATAAATAATCCATAGATTGAGTACGCTTTAAACATCCCTACTTTAAAAACACAAACATTCTTTGATGAGATGAAACGTTCCTTTCACCTTTTCATTATTTGTTCAAAGTTAAAACAGGAAATGGATCAAACTAAGATAATACTTCATTCATTAATTTTTAATCAGATAAAAAGTCTCCCATTTTTTTGCATGGGGTTAACGTCCTAAGTTCAGGCTGCATGTAAAAGGGTCCATAGCACACAGAATGTATAAGTTAAAAGTGGATTTTATTGTATATAGAATTCACAGAATGCAATTCCGAGCATGTATGAATTCAGAGATATTGCTACAGGTTTATTAGTGACAATTTAAACAGAGTAAAATATTTAGATTGAAAGGGCATACAAATTTGCTGGCCTCTTTTAGACATTCATAAGCTGTTGGTATCTGCCACATGTGAAAATACTTCACCATGTTTAAAAGTCCCCAGACCAAGCTAGTGAGGAATCTACGCTTCATGGGATCCATTTTGGCTTTTGGTTGGCCTACCATTGGAGCACTTTCGCTGGCAGCCTGTTCCTACGATGATGAGACCCCTGTGATTTTGAGACCCTGATCTAGTTTAAATTCAACAGATGAGATCAGAGGTGGAGCGCCAAGCAAATGTTCTGATGCAGCTTGCTGGGTTGAGGCCTCACATTGTAGGAGGGTGGGATAGGCGAGGCATCAGCTGCCAGACTGTTTTTTGAAGGCACCAGAGGACACTTATCTTTGGCGAGTCTATTTGGTTCTATTGCCTGTGAAATTGATTGGAGCATGCACAGCACTGTTCTGATTAGTCTGATCAGTTCTCACCCAAAATAGAAGCTGGGACCAACTTATGTCGTATTCCAATTTTAAAAGTTGGCTATTGTCTGAAAAATAGGACACACTGGACCCCCAGTGGTCAGCCCCTTTCAAAATGGAGCTGACTGAATCATGATGTAAATGGCTTGTAGGTTTAACTGGAGTCAAGTGGGAAGAATCCAAGACCTGGGGAAATAACTACTCCTCCAGGTTCTAGAACTATGGATAAAAGCAAAATACTGCGGATACTGGAAATCTGAAACAAAACAGAAAATGCTGGAAAAACCCAGCAGGTCTGACAGCATATGTGGAGAGAGAAGCAGAGTTGATGTTTCCAGTCTGTATGAAGAGTCATACAGACTCTAAACGTCAACTCAGTTTCTCTCTCCAGAACTATGGAGACTCAATTATTAACAATGAGCACTGCTGACCTGTCTGTCTTAATCATTAGATAACCAAAAATGCCACAGATGGTTGACTTGTTTTGCATTTGCAACACCAGGTGTGACATCATGCAACCATCTCACAAAGAGACCCTGCTTCCCTACCCCGCAAGAAGACCAATCACTAGATGGTCATTAATAAACACCACACTTCAGGAAGGCTGTCAGGGCCCTGGAGAGGGTGCAGAGGAGGTATCAGGGATGCAGATCTGCAGTTACATTGACAGAATAGGGAAGCTGGAGTTGTTCTCGAAGCAGAGAAGGCTAAGGGAAGATTTATGAGAGGTGTTCCAAATGATGAAAGATTTTGATAGAGTAAATAAGGAGAAACTGTTTCCAGAGGCAGAAGGAGCAGAAGAGGCAGTAACCAAAGGACATAGAAGTAAAATAAATGGCAAGTGAACAAAGAGCTGAGATGAGGGGAAGTATATTTTCACACAGTCCATTGTTATGATCTGGAATGTTCTGCCTGAAAGAATGGTGAAAGCAGATTCCGTAATAATTTTCAAAAGGGAATTAGATAAATATATTAGGTGGGAGGTTGTTGGTGGGTGGATAGCGGTAATGAACAAGGCGATGGGGAAAGGGTTGGGGAGTGGAACTAATTGGCTTATCTCAGGATTTAGAGGCTTTGCACACCAAGGGCAGAATTTTGCCCTCGTTGGGCGGGCTCAGCGGGGGCAAGCGGGAGCAGTCAGGAAGCCAACCGCCGCCCACCATCGGGCCGCGACCATGATTTCACGCTGGCCGGCCAATTAATGCCCACCCAGCGTGAAATGTGCGCTGCAGCGCTCAGCGTTGCCTGTGTGAGGTGGGGAGGAGGGCAAGCGGAGAACTTCACGCATGTACGCAAGAGTGCACAGGAAAAGGTGCCTGAGGCATTGACCTTATTTGACAGAGTGTGGCATCAAGGAGCCCTAGCAAAACTGGGGTCAATGGGATTCAGGGGGGAAACTCTCCACTTGTTGCACTCATACCTACCACAAAGGAAGATGGAAGCCAGTCATCTCATCCCCAGGACATCACTGCAGGAGTTCCTCCGGGTAGTGTCCTCGGCCCAACCATCTTTAGTTGCTTCATCAATGACTTTCCTTCCATCATATGATCAGAAGTGGGGATGTTTGCTGATGATTGCGCAATGTTCAGCACCATTTGCAACTCCTCAGATACTGAAGCAGTCCATGTCCAAATGCAGCGAGACCTGGACAATATCCAGAAATGGGCTGACAAGTAGCAAGTAACATTCATGCCACACCAAGTGACAGGCAATGACCATCTCCAACAAGAGAGAATCCAACCATCACCCTTTGATGTTCAATACCAATACCATCACTGATTCCCCCACTATCAGCATCCTGGGGATTACCATTGACCAGAAACTGAACTGGACTAGCGATAAAAATATTATGGCTACTAGAGCAGGTCAGGAGCTAGGAATCGTACAATGAGTAGTCTGATGGAATACTCCCCACTTGCCTGGATGAGTGCAGCTCCCACAATACTCAAGAAGCTTGACACTGTCCAGGACAAAGCAGCCCGCTTGATTGGCACCACATCCACAAACATTCACTCCCTGCACCACCAATGCACTGTAGCAGCAGTGTGTACCATTTACAACAGATAAAGGCAAAATACTGTGGATGCTGCAAATCTGAAACGTTAACTGTATTCCTCTCCGCAGATGCTGTCAGACCTGCTGAGTTTTTCCAACTATTTTTATTTTTGTATCATTTACAAGATGCACTGCAGGAATTCACCAAGGCTCCTTTGACAGCACCTTCCGAACCCATGACCACTGCCATCCAGAAGGACAATGGCAGCAGATAGATGGGAACACCACCACCTGGAAGTTCCCCTCCAACTTACTCACCAACCTAACTTGGAAATATATCACCGTTCCTTCACTGTCGCTGGGTCAAAATCCTGGAACTACCTTCCTAACAGCACTGTGGGTGTACCTACACCACATGGACTGCAGTGGTTCAAAAAGGCAGCTCACCACCACCTTCACTCTAGGGTGCAGATATTCAAAACTAAAGATACAAATTTTAAATGTGATATTTCAGGGACAGAGAGTCATCGTAGTTTATTAGGATTGGAGTGATGGATAAATAAGATGTGCTATGGGACAGGTTAACTATTTTTTGGATAAATTGTAGTCTATGGAGTGTAGAAGATGAGCAGTGAGCAAGGAGAGTTTTGAAATAATCATTCTTGAGTGAGAAAAACATGACGAAGAGCTTCAGTGTTGGACAGGCTAAGGTAAAGGTAAAACTGCAGAGGTGGTTTTGGCAATGACAGAATGCAGGGTTTGAAGTTCAAATCCATGTTAAGCAGGATGCCAATGTTTTACACTCTAGAGCCATACGGACTTGAAATGTTAACTCTGCCTTTCTCTCCACAGATGCTGTCAGACCTGCTGAGTTTTTCCAGTAATTTTTGTTTTTGTTTCACATTGTCTAGTTCAGTTTCAATGTACGACTGAGGAGGCTGAGTCAGTGACAAGGAACCCGTGGCCCTAAAACAATGGTTTCAGTCCTTCAAATCTTCAGTGAAAGAAAGTTAATGACTCATCCATGATTTGATGCCAGACTGGTATTCTGAGCACACAGAGGTGATGGAGTGGTCGGGTTAGGTGATGTCAGCAGGAACTCCAGCAAAACACCAACCGAGGCATAAACAAAATACAGAACTGGCAGAAAAGGCAAGTGTAGAAAGGTGAAACAGGCAAAGTGACTGAGAGGGACATAAGCTTGAGCAGAAATAGTAAATGCTGCTATAAAACTGAAGCAGTTCTTACATAAATATGAATTTAAGAAACAAACGGAATATGAAGACAGGAAACATTCAGGGCTGAACTTTACATGTCCCCAGTGGGTGTGTTTCCTGAGGGGAGACAATGTAAAATAGGACGGGTGCCCACCCCCCATTCCTGAGCTCCCCTCCATAATATGTGGGGCTGGGAGGGCGCTGAAATCGGCAGTCTACTCACCAAATTTAAATCAATAATCAAGGGTCAATTAGGTTTGTTATCAAGCCAATTGACCTTGATAAAACGCTGCCCACACCATAAAACATTTGGTCTGGGTAGCCGGGTGGGATCAGACAGCCCAATTTTTTCACTTATATGATTATAGGGTAGGAAGGAAAAGGGCTGCCCTTTGCCGTTTGCGGGGTGGCCCTCACTAAGGTCGAACTCCCCCTTCTTTCCTACCCGCTCCCTCCCTTAAACCCACCCTCTCTCCGTGCCCCTCCCCCAAACCTACCCAAACCCTCCTAGCCCAAGACTCTGAACATCTGCTCCAGGGATCCATGGGCCTTGGTCTTCTTTTTCTACAGTCCCGGCATCGGCCACTTACATCCTCCTGGTGCTGCCAGGACTGATGGAGCTGCCAATCAATCCAATTGTCTGGCAATTTTAAAGGATAGGGCTTCCTTCCCAGTGAGGGGCAGAAGGTCCACTCCTTGTTAATCTGCCCCACAGTGTTTTATGGCAGCGGGAAAGCTGGGCGTAGAGCTTGCCGGCTCCACCTAGACTTTACATGCACCCGGCGAGTGTATTCCCTGCGGGGTAGAATGTAAAATAGGGCTGTTTCCTGTGCGATTGTCCGTTCCCATTGTGTATCTGCACAGTAGCTTTCGACTAGGTTCTGTGATCTCTGCATATTCACTAACAAATTTGTGATAAAAATTGATAGCACTGAGGAATGATGCTAACTCTTTCATGTTGAACGGGGTCAGAAGTACATGAATGGCTTTGACGATATGTGTACACTTTACTCGAGTTACTGTCACTCTGTACCCCAGATAATCAATCTCAGATGCCGCAAATCCACTTTTGTCCTTGATGAGCATCAAATCTTGTTGTGTAATTCGACTGAGCACCACTAATAGTTGCTGATCACATTGGGTTTTGTCCGTTCATGGAGAATGACATCGTCAAGTTGATTGAGTGATCCCTCAGTGTCTGACAAGACTGAAGAAATAATCTTCTGGAATACACTAGGAATTAAACTTAGTCCATTGTGCTTTCTGAGGTACTGAAAAATACCTTCTTGAGTAACAAAAGCTGCATGATATTGGCTTTGCTCTACTAGAGGTACCCAGAGATAGCTCTGTCACATGTCGAACTCCATGAATACTGTGGAGTCATGAAGCGATGCCAAAAGTTTGGATAGTGGATACTTGTCTGGACTGATAGCTATGTTCACCACCTTAAGGTGAACGCATAGTTTAAGCTTACCATTTTTAAAACATGTATAGGTTTGATATCCATGGTGATGAGTCGATTTGTTGAATGATACTGTCTGCTTCTAGTTGTTTCAGCTCATGTGATACTTCAGCATGGATTTCAAAAGCAACGATTTCAAATTTTGCAAAGCTGCCAAATTGACGTGTCAACACAAAGAGCATGATAGTACCCCTTAATCACCCCAAATCCAGTAAATAAGGAAGGGTACCATTGTGTATAGTCAGTGTCATTGAACACATTAATGTGTGCTCCAGTGGGGTCTGCAAGTTTGAAACCAAGTCTATTGAAAAGGTTTACTCCCCATAAGATTTCTGCCTTTGGCTACATTGAACAAGACCTTGTCTAAGGTGATGCTTTTGTAGTGTACTAGAACTACAATTGTTCCTTACAACCAGATTAATCAAGTCATCATAAGCTTGAAGAGTATCCGTTGCAGAAGTGAGAGAAAATTGCGAAAAATACCAATGGTAGAGTTTGTTGCTCAGTAGAGATAGTTTCACTCCAACATTAATGAGGAGCGACAGTGGGGTGTGCGTGATCTCACCTAAGCATTCCTTAAAATTATCTGATGCTTTATTATTCATGATGGTATACGTATGCCGTACCTCACTTTGAAGAAGAGATTACTCCATATGACATGTCAATAAAATTCCCTTTGACCTGCACACCTTTGTGAAGAGATTCCAGTTTAAGCATGAGTTACACTTTTTACCTTGAGCTAGAAATGCTGTGAGTCGATGAGCATTTCCACAATTCGGGCACAGTTTTAAGAGTATCTGAATGCAATGGAATCTCAAGCATAGTGTATATTGCTTGATTATCATACTTTTCTTAGGTTTGAAGTATTTTTCAAGAGGACTTTCTACCATACCAAATGTAGCCATGTCTTCTGTGAGTTGCTCAAATAGTTACTGGCCCTCTGTGCCTAGATAAGTACAAGTATCATCATCTTGTGGGTGCTGCTACCTGCGGACAGTCCACACCCATTTGAAACAATCAGGCTTCGAATGCCAAAATCCACCTATCCCACAGCAAAAGTGGATTTCCCAGTGAAGATAGGAAAGGTACTCAATTTAAACCATTCTCCATTCTCGTTGCCAATTGTTGCGTTTTATGCCTCAGAGATATGCAGAGGCGACACATTCCAGGTTATTTGTCTGAACAAGAACTTAATTCAATACTTTAAAATGTCTCCTCTCCTGCTTCCAGCTGATCACCTATCAAATGATTTAGTTTCTTTTTCTCAGTCACCACACCCAGGCTTAACTAATCACACACAGTGCACAGTCAACTGTCAAAAGACACACATATACAAACACCAAACTACTGAACAATTGAAAATGACGGGCATCAGTGGAAACGCCAGCATTTGTTTCCCATTCAAAAATTTCCGTTCAATTCAGTCGCTTGCTAGGCCATTTCAGAGGGTACTTAAGAGTCAACCACATTGCTTTGGATCTGGAGTCACATATACGCCAGGATGATTGAGGACGGCAGATTTTCTTCCCTTAATGTTGTTAAAGGAGATGTTGACCATGGCACACAAATGCACCTCTGAGTCAAAAAGTTGTGGGTTCATGTCCCTTACAGGCACGAGAGCACTAAACGGTAAACAAATGAGCTTTAATGGTTTTATGAAAACATGTTTAACCTATCTTTTTCTGTACTTGCTAAATGCTGTGACACGAACATTTAATTCATGTCGAAATGAACCATTAACTCACAAAAATATCCCTGTGCCATTTATGATAGAAATGGTGGGTGAGTCTTTTGTTATCATCCCCTTCTAAGGTGCAATTGTTGCTAAGTGACTGTTCACTACTGAAAGCAGAGAGCAGTTTCATTACAGTTTTAAATGCAAGTGGAAGCCCCAAAGGATTAAATTTTAAATGCTAATCTCAGTGAATTCCTCTAATGATGCAGTCATTTCAGATTTCTTATACTAACCATATTGATTAGAGATCAACCTCAGAAATAAAACAACATATTCAATGGTTCAATTTTCTGGGAAGTTTATTAGGTGATATTTTGCCCTTTAGAGGACTGATTACTTGCTTTGAAGTAAGTAATTACACTCTATAAACAAACTACTCCTGTAAATGGTACATCAGAAATAGCAGTCAAATTGAGACCACCATGATCTTTGAACTAACATTGTAGTTGGAGTGTTTCAAGTCCAATCTCCATATAAAAGTGATTATATTAAATTATATTTTTACATTTTCTAGCAGATTCAAAGTATTGTTGTAATCATTAGACATGCTGATTCCTTTCAGTAACAACTTATGATGCCTTGACATGTTTATATAATTATATTGTCTCACAGAATTTAGTTGATTGATGTGCAGTTTTTAACCATGGGACTTATTTTAATATTACCAAAATGCAAACATTAAAAAATCTCAATTAAAAAAGGAACAAACTTGCTAATGAACAAAATATGACTCATTTATTTTCCATTTCTGTTATATTTCAATAATATTTCATTATTCTAAGAGATAACATTCTGGACCAAGAAAAGTCCCTTTGGCTAATTAAACCCCTCTCCTCTGTAGACCACACCAAATCCTATCATTAACATATTAATTCCTTGGAAAGATTTTGAAAATGTTTGCCCTAGCCAGCAATGGTAAAATTCATGAGCACCCACTAACCAAGGATACTAAAGGATATAGAATCAAGGTAGGGGGATGGAATCAAGATACAGGTCAACCATGATCTCATTAAATGGTGAAACAGGCTTGAGGGGCTGAAAGGCCTAAATCGATTGCTATATTCATTTCTAACTTTTCACCCTACATTGCAAATCATAAGGTATTTGCCTTTCTTGTGGCCATGGTCCCAGCAACATTTTTAAAAATTACTCATTCTTCGACTTTGGGAGACACTGACAAGGTAGTATATATTGCTTGTCCCTTGTTGCCCTGGAGGTGCTTGGAGTCAACAACATTGTGTCACGAACTCTTTGAAGGTGTTTACCTAAAGTTGCCCGTGAACAATGTATTTGTATGTGTGAGTAATGCAGTTTAAAAATAACCCAACAGCAAAGCCTTTTTATTCAAAAATCAAAGGTTAGTTTATTTCACACTATTGCTTTGGAAGTTACCTAAGAAAAGATAGTCACTAACACATACACACACGCAAAGGTTAGTTATAGAGGACGATAAACATGATACTTATAAAAACTGGATTGGTTCAGTCTCTCTACTGTTCAGTGCAGGCCTGATATGTTTGAAGTTTAGATATTGACCTTTTTACGTGAATATCTTGAGGTTGTAGAGTTGTCTCTGTAGCTTTGATGGCTTCCATTGTTGAATTGGCAGAGGTTGCTTTAACAGGTGACCTTAGTAGGTGGGATCAAGGTTACAGGGAGGAAAGAAGGTTCCTTACTTCTGTTCTGCAGGCGTGGCACCTTTAGCTGGATGTTACTTTACAGCAGACCAGTAGCTGTTTTTAAATGCTTTTCTCTGTCTCTCCCTGAATTGAAGCCTTTTCAAAATGCTTCTCTGTGGGTCTTCCCTTTTTCCTGCCCTTTTCATTGTTTTTGCAGGTAAGGCAAGATGGCCACCATTATCATGTGACCTGTACAACAATGCTGAGTCACTTCCCATATAAGGCAAATAGTAATTCCATTACAGTTATTTGAAATCTCCTTAACCCCTGGGTGATTAAAAGGGTCAAAGTTGTTCACACCTTACAGTGCCTTATCAGTTAGTGTCTTTGTGTTTGGAGGAAAAGCCACCAAGTCAATGAGTTGCTGTTTACTCTTCTGGAACACTCACTGAATTTTAAACGTAAATGTCTGAGGAACGTATCCAAGTCTCCTCAGGAGATAAGAGAAAGATGATTTACTTCTGCCTTGCAGCCTGGAGGCATTTTGATAACTGTCTTTAAACTCAGTCCAAAGTGTATTTTTTTTAAAAATATTACCTTTAAAATATTTTTTTCCAAAAAAATTGTAATATTATTACTGCACACAGTAACAATAGTGTGGGCCTGGAGTTTCCAATAGGCTAGACCAGGTAGGGTTTACCAGAAAAGCCTCCTTTCCCTGAAGAACATTTTATGAACCAGTTTTGTTTTTACACTAATCCAGAAACAAGCTCAAAAATTACTGGATCCTATTGAATTCAATTCACAAACTCTGCATTGCTAGTTCAGTAACATAACCAGCAGGTTTTCAAACATCATATTTAGCCAAGTAGTCAATCAGCTGAACTTGTACTTATTGTTATAACCTTAAATCCTGGTGCTAACCGTGTATTAATCTAGATTTTTTTAAAGAGCTGTTAATCAACACAATATTAATTGTTTTATTTGGAAGCCTGGTTCATGACCTGGGCAATATAAGGGATTTTGCAACATCTGTGCCTTAACCTGAAAAAATTAATCACACCTCTGATCTAGCTAATCACCAGCATTTCCTGGCCCAAGTGGATATGCAATATCAGTGATAGAGGTTGGTAGTCACATAGTTATTGCAGGGGATAGTGTCAGATTGAATCAACTTATCAGTCAGTGCTCATATATATTGAATAGACTGCTGCTGATGCCATTCAGTTCAAAGAAAAAACAAACCCACTGAGTAAAAATCTGCTAACATTATATGTCTGAAATAAGCAGCCAGCTTGCCAAAATATTTCAACATATTATACTGCTTCCCAAGTGGCAGCTTGTTCTGATAAAATGTCACAACCTCCCCTTTGTTATAATTTGAACTGACTATTAGAGCTAAGTTTTATTATTTCAAGGTAGCTTTGAGCTTGACAGCTCCTCCAATTTGATTATATATTCCTGATTTTTAAATATTTCTGCTATTCTTCAACAGCTGAGATGAAGTTGTCTTTTGAAAATAATTGCAACTCAGATTAGCTGGTTTTGTTGTATTAAAATGTGTAGCTTGATTTTACGAGTTGCTTGCTTTCATGCAATAAATATTCTTTGATAACTGTTAAAAACAACTTTACCTTAGCTAAGAAAACAGTAACTTGCCATAAATTCTTGAAAACGTAAACATATGTCCATTGTCTGCAGACAATGTCATTATTGTGAGCTGCAATAAGAACACAAGAAAGCATGAAATGAGATAAGACCATTGAATCTATCACTGAACTGGCCTATCAGGCCAGTTTCATCTGTACATCACACTACCTAATCTACCCTGGGCTCTTCTCCTTCTTGTAACCTTCTGATAGAAACTTTGCATAAGTACTTTCTGACTCACAATGGTAATACCTATCCATCCCTATTTATTCTATTATTACCTAATTAACCAACTCTAATCTGTAGCCCACCACTGACACAATCTTTCCTCTGACCCCCACCTTGCATATCCTGGTCTAATAACAGTACAAAGAGTCATTGCATCCCTTGGGTTCTTATGTTCTTTATGTTCTTATATTCTTGTCTATACTTACATGCCCCAATAGCATTTTAAGGCTAAAAATTCATAGCCTTTCTGAAACACTCCCAGTATGACTCTGAAGCCTCTGTTTGTTGCAAACAAGACTAGTGGCACAAAGAGCGTGATACTAGGGTATCACAATATTAGGGGTTTCCAGGCCCTCATACACGACTGTTCAGGGGACAATAAATAGGAGAAAATAATCACATGCTTTTAACTTACAATTGCTAAAACAAAAGCAGAGTATTTAAGATAATAGAGTAATGAAATTGAGATTCTAGAAACTTATAGATGTGATTTACATTAAGAGCTTGAGAATCTGATGATGCCATTACACTACTGGAGTTGGGTAATGCTTTCAATACATTAGGAGGTGTTTGAGAGGTAGGGATTAACACCTGGATAAGATTGAAGTATGGTTCTGTGGATAATGGGAAAGTAGGTTTGGGAGGGCAAGTGCGGAAGGTTCTCATTGAAAAATAATTGGAATAGGGAAATAAATCTGCTGCAGTGCCAGGATATAAAAGTTATTAGTGCTTAAAGGGAATGGCGGCACCGGGAAAGCAGGAACATAAGGATGTAGGCAGATCAACAAAAATAGTAAAAACTTCAGGGACCCTGGCCTGCATGCCCAGGTAACAGAGGAAGAGCAGGGGGTACAGTCAATTCAAGTTCAGGGTACCATGTCTTTTTGATGCCAGGATCACCCTCTCCTGGTGATGACTCATTTGATCTTTCTAATCAGCTACCTCAGGTCCCTGTCTTAATATAATGGCGTGAAGAACCAGGCTACCTACCCACATGCATTAGTGATACAACTTGCTAAAGAGATTTTTCCTGGACTCAGAAGCCCTGATGTGAGGGTCTCTTTGATTCCAAGAGGCTCAGGATACCGTGGTGCAGCCAAAAACCAATGACAATACTGACCCTTAGATCTTAACGTGATGCACTGGCAGAATACATTTAAGAGTGACTTTCTTACCTTCCTCCTGACCCTACAAAACTCTTCTGGCCCATTTTCACCACTCCACCCGCAGGATCTCACCATCTTTCCAAGGCACCCTGGCTGGTTCTGTACAGGAGCTGATTGATTTTTCCATGTCTAAAATGGGTGAATGGTGTGCTGTCCAGTAAAAATTCAAGTTCTGAAGATGGTTCAAATTTCCTGGCTATAGCCTTGGGTGGACACACTGCCAACTTCATGTCAAATTTGGGCCAAAGATTAACCCTCCCACATGCCTTCTAGCCTTTTGTGGAACCACCACCTCCTTAATCTGATCTCATTGAAGGAGTGGCTTGGACTGTCGATTCTGGTGACAGGGTAACTCCTAATTGTTCTTTTTTGTTGGTACCCCCATATCCAGTATTCCTCTCTCATTTCCTCTTCCTTCTGCTCCTGTTCTGCCTCCATTATAATCATATATAATGACCATAGCGAACCCCCTAATAAAGGTTCTAAGCCAAAACAATAGAAAGAGAAGGATGCTTTGCTTGTCATTGTGGAAAGGCGGCTTGCAAACCAGCTCTTAATCACACAGCTGAAGAAAGTTTTTCCTAAGTGCTTCAGCTAATCTCAATGTTTCAGTCAAATCTCGTGGACAGTCAAAGCTTGTAAGCTCAACAACTTCCCAGTTATCTTTTCTCTAAATTTAACTTATGTCAGGTGCATTTCCTGTGAAACAAGCTTTTCTCCTCATAGGCCTGAATATTTCCCTCGTCGGGAACATGCGATCAGTGGGACATCAGCCCCCGATTGCGATTTCACACTGGCTGGCCAATTAATGGCACTGAAAAGCACAGCACTGCCAGGGTGGGGGCGGGAAGTGGGCAGGCGATGATGTCACCGTGGGCGCGGGTGAGCCCTGCGAGAGAGCTCCCTGAAGGCAGACGACTGTCTTAGGGAGCCGCAGAGCTGCAAATGATAAAATAAAGCTGTAGATGTCTGCAAAAAACTGTCCATGCATCACAATCAAGCACCTGAAAGCATACCTCATAAAAATGCTGTGCCCAAATATTTCTTTTTATTTTATTTCCTATTGGAGATTTCATCCCTCCCTTGGAAGAGGCTTCATGAAAAATGTAAAGGCTGCCTGGCCGATTCACCCGCCTGCCAACCATAAGGTTGGACGGGCCACAAAAAAATCGCCGGCAATTGTGCCGTTAATGGACTTAATTGCCCACTTAATTGTCAGTGGGGGGTGCTTCTGACTTTTGCATGTGCGATGACATCGGGACGCTCACCCAACGTCATCTTGCGTGATTTTACACCAGACTGAGTAAGGCATGTGCCCACCCACAAGATGTAAAATTCTGCTCATTATCTTATCATTTTCACACATACATTGGGGCTGGCCACATCCTATATCAACAACCAATTCTGTTGGAATTAAACATGAATTTTAGAAGGAAACATAGCATTGGCATTTCTGATTTATACCCCAGATTATTCAGGATAATACTTCACTTCTGCATGCAAGGAATGGAATGGTTGGCCCTAAGTGAGCAAATATTAAATATCATGCATTTCAATTTTCTCCTTGTCAAATAAGATTATTTAAAGTTGCAACCTTACATGATGTTCTCCCCTCCTTTTTCTGTTTTTATTTCCAATTTCAATTTTTTTGCACATCTTTTTCCTATGTTAAGAATGAAAGTAGTCAAGTGAGTAATCATACAATAAAGCCTTTTGGATGAGGTGTTAGACTGGATTTTTTTTGCCAGTTTCAATGGTTCAGGTGAGTGTAAAAGATTCTATGGCATGATTTGAAGAAGATCAGGTGCAATATTCAAGCCAACATTATTCCCTCGACCAGTAATGTCAACAGGAAATTAACTGGTCCTTCAACTTATAGTGGGATGTTTTTTGGTGCAAAATGATTTGCCTACATTAGTCAATACATTTAAAAGCAATTCATTTCATGTGAAGCTTTTGAGATGCTTCTGAATGACTTTATAAGGTGTTATATATTATTCAAAATTTTCTTTTCAATTTGAAATCATTGTGTGTATTGTAAAATTAAATAAAGACTATTGCCAGGTACAAAAACTTCTCTAATTCACATCTGTTTACTGACTTACTGATTCAAACATATCATTTAATATGCATTTCTAATCTAATATAAATTGCTCCTTGTATTTATATATTATTCCTCAGCACAGTGGATATTGCCAAATCATCCATACATTGTACATTAACAAATTCTTGCACAAACATCATGTTTGTACAGGAAAGTGTTTGGGTTTAGATTTAGTTGCTGCATGAGTAATTAATTGGGCTGAGGTACAAATATTACAAAAAGATCATCTTTTGTAAACAGTCTATAAAATCTGGTCCAAACATAACATTTCTTGGCAATCTAGTCATAGTCCATGCCTTTTTATAACACTGACTTTGAGGCCATGTTAATTGTGCATTATGAGGATTGACACATTATAAAGGTCATGCAGAGGTTCTCAATTATATAGGGGAGAACCAAAGAAAGATAGAAATTGAGATATATATATATATATCAGTAGTGACTTATTGAAAATCTACTAGATGTGCTTCTCAGAATTCAACTACTGGGGTTAAAAATTAAACAACGTAGCTTACATTTTGTATAAATTACCAGTTGTCCCACATTAGGCCCTCAGTACCCCCACAATCCAAACCAACTCTGGCAGAGGCCTTGGAGATATGCATTGGGTGGAATCGTCCCAGGTTTGCACAAAGTGCAGTACCAGGCGGGAAAAAGGATGCTTTAACTGTCGGCTGCAATGATGGCTTTTCGCGCCGTATCATTTCAATTCCGGCGCGTCCCAGGAAACACACTGGACTGCTGGCAGGTCGGCTCGGATTTTCCCGCACGCTTTGACCTCAGTGCTTCCTTGCTCCAGGCATCATATTTAAAGCGCGCCAGAGCTCAGCCTATTTCAGGTCTTCAGACCAGAACTGCTCCAGTGACAGTTGGCCCTGAAAGAAAAGAAGATGACAGCCCCCAAATTTAGTGATGCCTCTCTGGGGTGCCTGCTGGATGCTGTGGAGGCCCGCTATGATGTCCTCTACCCCAACTCTAGCCGAAGACCAGCAAGCAAGGTCACCAATCCAGCATGGGAGGCAGTGGCAGCGATGGTCAGTGCCAACACCCTGTAAAAGAAAACAGACACCCAGTGCCGAAAGAGGATGAACGATGTCTTCCATTCCACCAAGCTAAGTCACTCTTCTCATCACACTTAACTCACATGCTCACAAGCCCATTACGCGTCCACAGGGATCTTACTCACTGCCAGATCAAGGGACATCACCATTCACTCTCTCACACATACCTTCATCTGCCCTGTGGATCATGAACTCATCCTGTCCAAGGCACCACTTACCACCCACACATGCCAGGCATCCTTATCATCTGGCCTGGCAGGCATCTTACTTACACTCCCTCCATCTGTATTCATGCAGGGCAAGCTGGCACACAACAACAGGGAGAGGTTGCAGATTGGTGGAGGAATTCCTGATATTAAGGCCCTCACAGATTTTGAAAAGGCGTCATCCATCTGGCCGATGACAATCTTGACTATTCCTGTGCTGACGGTGAGGTTGGCGGTGCTCAACCAAGTGAGGATCCAGCAGTGCAACATCCATCAGACAACCATGCTATGAGTGGGTTCCCCTGTTTTGCAGTCGCCTGCCATGCACTAATTATCTCTCCTTGCTTTTGCAGGCACATCGGGAAGCCGCCAAGGGGGTCCACAATCCAGGTCCTCGACCCATGGCCAGAAGACACGACAGAAGAAGAATCTGATGACACTCTCATTGAAGACCCATTACAGTGCTCGCCTGCGCCCTCCACCAACACAGAGATACATACCACAGTGGGAGCTAGTTATAGAGTAGCCTCAGGGTAACAGTCTGGTGGGCATATTGCACTGTCTGCAGATGGCAGCAGGAACTTCCCATGTTTCTGGCACTCGGAAAGCTGCTGGAGGCCAGAAATCAGCTGAATCCAAGTCAGATGAGGAGCCTCTGGACTCAATCGTACCTCAGTTGCTGAAGCTGCAAAAGCAAGCTCGGGAACATCAGTAAGGGATGTCCGCTGCACTCCTCAGATTGCAAGGCATGATGGAGGAGTCCATCCATCTTCATTCTGAAGTGATAGTACTGGCATGCTAATGCACTGAGGTCAACACTGGGAAAATGGCAGTCACCATGGAGACCTTGGTCCAGGACATTTGTCCTGCAGTGCTGCATGGACTGAACTCTATCGCTGATGCCATAGTTTGCCTCCAACAATGTGAACGTGAGAGGGGAGCGGAGCAGCTGTTTCTCACTTCAGCTTTCCCTTCTCCTCAAGTAGTCAGTCAGGGGCCCTCACTCACCCATAGAGAGGATGATCAGCAGATCCATGCCCTGGGGCCATCTACCCAGGTGACTCCACGATTGTCCGGCCCATCTGACTCCCCTCTTCCTGAATCCCAGCCGCTCCAGCTCCACAGGCCAAGGAGGGTGCGACTATCACACAGCAGGACACTGAAGCAGGCCGGGCCTTCCAGATCTCAGCCCTCCAGAGGACACCCATCATGGTCATTACAAACAGGGTGTAGCAGTCAGCAGGCTGCCTCCACCTCTGCTGTGGATGTCAGGGGAGCACCGGGTTAGGTTAGCAGCAGGGCTAGGAAGGTTAAGAAAATGTAATTTTATCACGTGGGCATAGGTGTTAATCACTTGTACATAATGTTCACTATTATAAATAAACTCCCAACAAAGTCACCTTGTCAATGACTCTTTGTTCCAATGAGCAGTGTTCATGTCAGCCTGAAGTGAAAGCTTGGTTTCTGCACAAGATAAAGGTGGGTGTCACAGTCCAGGGCCTCCTCCCTAAGCTTTATGCAACCTTCCCAGCACACTGATGGTGTGCCTTCACAGTCACAGGACACATCAGTCATGCCTGCACCTCGATGGGGCTTATCATTGCTGCCAGAATATCATGGGCTGGCAGCACAGAATTTTGTCATTCTCTCTGAGAGCTCCCAGCACCTTTGAGGTGTGGCTGGCCCCTCATTTCATCAGCATCTGTGTCCGGTGACAGAGTGGTCCTGAAGGGTTCAGCTCATGAAGGATGCCATAGGATCAGGAGAAGTTAAAGTTTCTCCAATGCATCTTCATGATATGACCCTGTTCACAGAACGCAAGTAAGGTGCCATCAGCCAGACTGAAGTCAGACATTCACATAAGCTATATGAGAATCTATGGACTGTCCCCACTGCATGTTGTTATTATTCTCCTGGAATGTAGGGATTATGGGCATCCACTGCGTCCCCATGACAGGCATCTTATCACGGAGGGTCTGTGCACTACTATCAGCCAGACACGATTCACACGTTCACAAATGCAATGTGAGAATCTATGGAATGTCCTCACTGCATGTCATCACCATTCTCCACGAATCTAGCGGCTATGAGGGTCTACCAAACATCTGACTCATCTGCCTAGTATAATAACCTCACCACTGTCATCCTTGCCTTTCGAAAGCCTCATCCTCCTCATCTCTGTCAACGTCTTCCTCATCAGAGGAGACATGCAGCTCCTCTATCTCCTCCTCAGGCAGCTCCTGCCCCATTGCAGCGCCAGGTTGTGAAGGGCGCAGCAGGCATTGACAATGCATGACACCTTCTATGGACTGTATTGCAGGGCTCCACCAGACCGTTCCAGGCACTGGAACCTCCTTTACAACATCTCAATGGTTTGCTCCACCAAAGTGTGAGTTGCAACAAGAGGCTCGTTGTACCTTCGCTCTGCTGCGCTCTGAGGGCACCGCACGGGTGTTGCCAGCCACATCATCTGCGGGTAGCCCTTGTGCCCGAGGAGCCAACCCTGCAACCTCTGTGGACCTTGGAAGACGTCAGGAGAATGATAACAACATGCAGTGGGGACACTCCTTAGATTCTCATATAGCTTATGTGAATGTCTGACTCCTACTGAGAATGTAGAAGTCAAGGATGGTCCCTGGGAGACGTGTGCAGACCTGCAGGATGTGTTTGCTGTGGTCGAAGACCAGCTGAACACTCAGCGAGTAGAAGCCCTCCTGGTTCACATACTCCATTGCTTGCTGCCGTGGACATCTAAGCATCTTGTGAGTGCCCTGCATGGCACCCTGCACCTGTAGGAAACCAGAGATCTGCACAAATCCCAGCGCTCTTGCTTCCTGGCTTGCCTGATCCCAGGTGAAATGCACAAGTTGGTGTGCCTTTGCGAACATGGCGTCCATGACCTCCTGGATGCACTTGTGTGTGGAAGATTACAAGATCCTGCAGAGGTCACCAGCGGAGGCTTGGAAGGAGCTGCTGGTGTAAAAATTGTGCGTACGGTCACTTTCATAGCCACTGGCAGTGGATGCCCTTGAAGCCCTCGCAGTGCCAAATCCTGAACCAGGTGGCATATGTGACCAACCAGTTCCCTGGACATGTGCCGTTTTCGGTGACACTGGTTCTCTGTCATCTGCAGGAATGACAAGTGCCATCTGTCAACCCTGTGTCTAGCTAGGCACAATCCCGCGATGGCTCACTGTGTCTCTTCAGCTGCATAAGCGGGAGCCCCAGCCACACCTTATTCCTGAAGGCATTGCTCCACCCTCTACCTAGCCAGGCGCCTCCATCACTCTCTTCTCCTTCATCTCCACTCTCTGTAAGCCATGAGGCATACAGCTTAGTCACCAGGGTCCAATGCCCTGATGTACTCCTCCTGCAGGATGAAAGAGAGAAACCCGTGGGTTAGCATTGGTCTCCTAGGAACCTCTCATGGTTATGTGCACAGCTCTGGCTCTGTCTCAAGGCCCCTTAACACATGCCAGAGAATGTTGGCCACCACTTGGATGGCTAGAGTTTAGTGCACTGCATGGCTGACCGAAACCCCACCCTCCTCCACCCCACTCCACCTGCCCGATTGGTGGCAGCTTCGCCCACTGGACTGCATGCTGTGCTCTCAGCTCAGGTGAAGGCATTCTCATAACCTGCACTGCAAGTCTGCGCTGTTAGCTTGAACCATGGGGGAGACTGGTCCAAACCTGAATGAAGACATTGCAAGGGGCTGTGAGCGCTTCCACCAGTGACCGCTCCATGGTCAGCTTTTGGAAGGAGATTATACAACCTGCCCAGTTGTCCAGTTGTTTTGCAGCCCCATAAAACACACATTAATTTGCAGTCTGTGCCTGAAGGGTGAAAAGTTCGGGAGCATTTGGTGGCGAATTCATGCCTCTGCGATGGGCAGATAAGCTAGAGGTCCAACTCCAAGCATATCAATTTAGCTGCACCTGAACTGTCTGAATTGTGGAAGTATGCCCACTTTATACAAGGTTTCTCTAATGCGTGGCCGCTTCCCTCCCCTCTTCACATGTGCTTGTGCACTACCATCAGGCCTCCCTTGCTCCAACCGCAGTGCAGCCCTTGCCCTGGATCACAATGTCAGCCAGCCAGGAAAAAGAGAGTCACCTGTGCCCTTGCCTGGATGCGCAATGCCTCTTCCTTGAAGTTGAATGGGTGATCCTCGTGAGCGCTGCTCAAGGTCAGTCTGCATGTAGTTCCAAGTACCCCTTGAAGTTCAGCTCGTTAGCTGCACATCTTTTAAATGCTGTTGTGAATCTCATCATTCTGATGTCATTCTCATTGAGGAGGTGAATTCGACGTGGGGGTTGATTATATTTGCTGGAGTTCAGAAGTATGAGGGGGTATCTCTTAGAAACCTATAAAATTCTAACAGGACTGGACAGGGTAGATGCAGGAAGGATTTTCCCGATGGTGAGGGAGTCCAGAATCAGGGGTCACAGCCTGAGGATATGGGATAGACCATTTAGGACTGAGATGAGGAGAAATTTCTTCACCTAGAGAATGATGAACCTGTGGAATTCGTTACCACAGAAAGTAGTTGAGGCCAAAACATTGTATGTTTTCAAGAAGGGGTTACATATAACTCTTGGGGCAAAAGCGATTAAAGGATATAGGGAGAAAGTGGGAGCAGGCTATTGAGTTGGGTGATAAGCCATGATTATAATGAATGGCGGAGCAGGCTCGAAGGGCCGAATGGCCTACTCCTGCTCTTATTTCCTATGTTTCTATGTTTCTATGATTCTGGCAGTGGGCAAGATAATAGGATGCAAAGGCATTGAAATTACATTCCTGATGTTGGATGGCAGAAAATGCGGTCCACCATTGACGGGCAGAGGGGAAGATGGCTAAATGGTCTCACAATGACATGAAACCGATTTTTGGCCTACCCGCCATATTGTCCTGCCCCGCCCACTGCCAAGAGGGATGGATGATTCTACCCATTGTCTTTGGCTGCTGTCTGCTTTATAATGATTCCAACGCTGCAACTAATGCCTTGAAATGGCATTTGAGAGGTTTTCCTGGATTTTTTAAGAGGTTTCAAGTTTGGCATTTTTAATCTTTTGAGCCATCAAAGCATTTTGAGTGAAGTATTTTTAGTAGGACGCCAAATACTTAACATTATGTTTACTTTGAAATTTTATCCAGTACATGTTTTCTCTTATATTGTTCAGTTTTACAGTGCCCTTTGAAAAGAATGCAAGAGCTCATGACTATGTCTAAAGCCCTGTTCATAATTGAATTACTGGAGCTAAGATTAGTATTGTCAATCTTCTTTCTTTGCAAGACTTTATTACCACTTTGTGACTGAAGCGAGCTCTCTGCAAAAGAGGCCAGCAAATGTGAATGACAGATAGACCTCAGATTCAAACATTTACTTTAAAACCTTAAGTGTAGTGAGTGCTCTTCCAGCTACATTTTTGCAGCACCTTCTCTCTCATTGCCTTTTGAATGCAATGCTAAAGTTGTGAGTTTGAATCCTCGATCTTCAAGTCACTTATTGTTTGCTTCAGTTGGGTGAGATCGCTGCTGGGTTCCATCACAGGTTAAAAAGGAGGTAGCCAGAGAAGATGAGTTGTTTGAATGCCCTACTGCCATATCATCTTCGGCCCATGAGAGAGTTGCATAGAATATTGTCAGGAGTTTTCAGTTGTTCTGGCAGTCCCATCCAATCTGCTTTTTTCATAATGGAAAGCCAAAGCAAAAGACTTAAGTATCAGCCAGGTGAAAAATATGAAAGAAGATTAATTTTCTTTTGTTTCTGAATGATGCTTTCACTTTTTGTTTTGTATTTTGCTACATTTCTTTTGTTACTGGAGTTAAAATATTTTATTGTTGGTTTTATATGGTAGGGAATAAAGGGATGGATGAACTTTGGGTTTTTCGATAGTACATTTAATTATATCCTGTACCTTTATTATGTTTTGCCTCCCTCATCAATTTTATTAAAAGTTCCATAACAGGAAACTAGACATTACTTTTGTCTGACCTAATGTATCATCTGTGTGTACCAATGATTAATGTTTTGTGCAGTATGAAACAGTATTTTTCTGTCGTAATTTAGTTTATGAGTCTATGATCTTCTGGCCAAAGACAAAATTAACAATTACAATTTATTTTAAGCATTTTTAATAGCTGAAGACCATAATGAAAACGTCATTACTCTTCATGTCACAAATATCTTAGTAACTACAAAGTTTATTGCCTAATATTTTTTAATTTAGCAGTTGGTGGGAAAAGTGTAAGGCCAGATTTTTTTCTGTTTATTAATTTAATGTTCAAATAATTGTTCAGCTGCCAAAACTAGTGCAATAAAATCATCAGTAATGTCAAGTAATGTCCTCAGTTAGCACAATGCTCAACTATGTAGTTTCTGGGACAGAAGAGGCACCCTTCCCAAATTCTTCACTAAAATAAAACCAACTTGAGACAACTAATTTTCCTATTAGGAGTCATATCAGACAGTGTAGCTCTCTGAATAGGTATAGCTGACTTAGAATATCCTATAAATGTAACTCAATAATTCATCACTGGTTATATGGGGTAGTTTTTATGAATTTCCTCTGCTGGCACAGAGATTCTCCCATTGGGAATGTGTTCAGGAATTTGGGGATGGAGGTCAGTATGTCCATTAAAACTAATTTACCTACTGACTTCAGCATCAGAATTCCCCATATGCACTCCCAAAGTATGAAGATTCATGCTGGGAGTCTGAATTCATAACTCTTAAATGCCAACATTGCTGTTGGTGTGTTATTCAAGGGTTAAATGTGGTTTACTCAAGATTTTTATGAGCTTCTTTGCCTGAATGTTAACCCCTGCGTTCATGTTCTCAGTGGTATATGCAGCATGTGCCATTTTATTACCTGCACAGTTCATTGTCCAATGCTATTTTAGGTTCAGCAATTAGATGGTTTAAGCAGGTAGTAACCCCTTGCATTTGTACAGAGAACACAGGCCAGGTGTTAATGCTGCAAGACTGCTGTGCAATAGAATCACTTTTTTTGATGATTAAACACTGATGCTCTTAAATATGAAATGCAGGAAATTAAAGACTATCCTGCAAGGAAAAGTACTCTTCAAAATAACATGGACCCTATAAATATGGACATAAGGTACAAAACCAAAGAGATAATGGGTTAGACCACAGATGGAAAATCAATTCTCAATTTAAGTTCAGGTATAGTATCTCAAAACCGACAACCTCAAGATTGAGGCTTTGCTGGATTTTGCATCTTGCCAGATTTCGGGTTGGGCAGTTTGGGCCATGGGTGAATTGGGTCAAGCTGGATCAGGTGGGGCCAAGTGTCACTCGGAATGCAGGAATAGACTGGCATGCAAGCGGCAAAGTGGATAACTAGCCTGGCACCGCATCAAGCCAATGCAGCGCCGATCTGAATTGGCCAGGTAATTTTTTCTTAATTTTATTCAGTTAAAATTGATGCATGCCATGTGCTAAAAATGTCCAGTTTTCAAACAACTCTTGTTTTTGGACAGCTGGATTTGCGACACTGTACTCTACCCTGTTATAGAAAGCACATCAAAGTCATGCAAAGGACACACACAGATTTACTAACATGATATGATGGTTAATGGGCTTTAGTTAAAAGGAGTGGCTAGATATGTTATGCTTCTTCACTATGCCAGAGTAGGTTAAGAGGAAATCCGATGGGGGTGGTCTGAGGCATTCTAAGCAAAAAGGGCAAAACTGTAATGACTGAGTAATTAAAGAGCACAAATTTGGGAACATCCAAAAGAGTGAAGAGAAATGTTAGGAGATTTTTTTTTTAACTTAGAGATGTGTTAAGAGGAGAATTGTCCAATGGGCATCAATGGGGAGGCAGAAGTCGTAATTCTTAAATGGAAGTGGATAAGTATTTGAATGGGACTAAATAGATGGCTCTTCAGAGATGGCAACTTGTCTCCTTCTGTTCAGTAAAGTTCCATAATTCGATTACTGACCTGAAAAAAACTGCAGTACAACTTTCTTTGACAAGTTCCTGGCCTAAGTAGTTTAGCTGCAAAATGAACATTCATGACATTTTTGAAAATTTGTTTCCAGGACATGAATAATTTTGGCAAGGGTACATTTATTGGCAACCCCAGTTAACACCAGAAAACGGCAATGGCCTCTCTCCTTGAACATGTGTAGCTCTTGTTTTGATAGTATTCCCTCAGCAGTGATAGGGAACTTCAGAGTGAAAGAACAGAAATGTATGTCAAAGTTAAATTGGTATGTGACGTAACAGGAACATTATAACTGATGAAAATTCCAGGATATTTCTGCTCTTGTACTTAGAATGCAGTACAGATGGAGACCATTCAGCCCGTCAAACACATGCTAAATCTCTGCAAGGACAATTTAGCTGGTCCCACTCTTCCACTCTTTCCCTTTAGCCCTAGATTTTTTTTTTGCTGTTCAGGTGCTTCACCTTATGAACTTATGAAAAACTACAATAGAATCTGCTTCCACCACTTTCTCAGGCAGTGCATTTCAGATCCTAATCACTCACTGTGTAATAATGTTTCACCTCATGTCACCTTTGGTTCTTTAGCCTTAAGTCAGTGTTCTCTATTTTTTGACCCTTCTACCAATGGGGACAATTTCTCTCCATCTAGTCTGTCTAGACCCTTCATGATTTTGAATAGTCTTCAGTTGGAAGAGATACAAGTGTTATCGAAGTAACCTTGATGGATTGCTGGATTGTATTTTGATAGTACGGTCTGTAGCCACAGTTCATCAATGATTGAAGGGTTAGGTATTAAATCTAGAGGCAAGGATGCCGCTCAAGTTTTGTCCTGGATGATGTTAAACTTCTTGAGCATTGTTGCTACTGCACCAAACCAGGCAAAAGGACACAAGAACACAAGAAATAGGAGCAGGAGTAGACCATATGTCCTATCAAGCCTGCTCCGCCATTCAGTACAATCATGGCTGATCTTGGGTTTCAACTCCACTTTCCTATCCATTCCCCATATCTCTTGATTCCCTGAGAAACCAAAAATCAGCCTCTCCCAGCGTTAAATGTATTCATTCCACAACCCTCTGAGGTAGAGAATTCCAAAGATTCACAATCCTTTGAGTGAAATAATTTCTCCTCATCTCAGTCCTAAATTATTGGCCCCTTATCCTGAGATTGTGCCCCTGTGCTTTAGATTCTCCAACCAGTGAAAACAATCTCTCAGCATCTACCCTATCAAGACCCTTCAGAATCTTGTATGTTTCAATGAAATCACCTCTCATTCTTCTAAACTTCAGAGAATATAAGCCAAATTTACTCAGCCTCTCATCATAGGAGAACCCCTCATCCCAGGGGCCAATTTAGCAAACCTTCGCTGCACTGCCTCCAGTGCAATATACCCTTTCTTAGATGTGGGGACCAAAACTGCACACAGTACTCCAGATGTGGTCTCGCCAATACCCTGTATAATTGCAGCAGAACTTCTTTACTCCTGTACTCCAATTCCCTCGTAACAAAGGCCAACAGGCCATTTGCCTTTCTAATTGCTTGCTGCACTTGCATGTTAACTTTCTGCATTCCTTGTATGACATCCAAATCTGTTTGAACATCAACATTTGCAAGCTTCTCACCTTTTAAAAAATATTCTACTTTTCTATTCTTATAACCAAAGTGAACAATTTCACTCTTCCCTACATTATATTCCACCTGCCTTCTTGTTGTCCATTCACTTAACCTGTCTATATCTTTTATAGCCTTTCCATGTCTTCCCTACAGCTTACATTCCCACCTAGCTTTGAGTCATCAGCAAACTTGGATACATTACTCTATGTCCCTTCATCTAAGTCATTAATATAGAATGTAATTAGCTAAGGCCCCAGCACTGATCCATGCGACTCTCCATTATTCACAGTCTGCCAACTTGAAAATGCTTCATTTATGCCCACTTTCTGTTTCCTGTCTATCGACCAATCTTCTATCCATGCTAATATATTATTTCCAACTTCATGATCCCCTTATCTTTTCTATTAACCTATTGTGTGACACCTTATTGTGCCTTTTGGAAATCCAGGTATACTAAATCTACTGGTTCCCCTTTATTTACCCTATTAGTTACACCCTAAAAAACCTCTAATAAATTTGTCAAATAGGAGATCCTTTTAGTAAAACCATGTTGACTTGTTCTAATCGCGCTTTTCTAAGGGCCTTGCTAAGACTTCCTTAATAATGGATTCCAGCACTTTCCCAACGACTGATGTTAGGCCAACTGGCCTGCAGTTCACTGATTTCTCTCTCCCTCCTTTCTTGAAACATTTGCCAACTTCCAATCTGATGGGACTGAATCTAAGGAATTTTGGAAAATCGTGGCTAGTGCATTCCCTATCTCTGCAGATATCTCTTTTTGAACCCTAGGCTGTAGGCCACCAGGCCCTGGGGATTTCTCAGATTTTAGTCCCTTAAGTTCCTTCAAAACATATTCTCTGCTGATATTAATGTCCTGAATTTCCTCACTTCTTATCCTCTATGTTACTGTTAATTTCTGGTATGAAATTTGTGTCTTCTATTGTGAAGACAGGCACAAGATATTTGTTCAATGCCTCCGCTATTTCCTCATTCCCCATGATAATTTCTCCTACTGCTGCGTCTAAGGCAACAAAGTTTACTTTTGCTATTTTTTCCTTTTTATCTGTTTTTACATTTCTGGCTAATTTACTCTGCATTCTATTTTTTTCTCTTTTATTAAAATTTTGGTGGCCCTTTGCTGGTTTCTAATACACTCCCAATCCTGAGACTTGCTATTGTTTTTTGCAAGATTGTAGTGGCGAGTGGAAAGTGTTCCATCAGACATCTAACTGGGCCTGTGTAGAAGATAAAAAGATTTTGAAGGGTCAGGAGTTGAGCCACTTATTGCAGTGCAAACATCCCATTCTTGCTCTTGTAACCATGATGTTGATGTGACTGGTCCAGTTAATCTCCTGGTTAATAGTGACCCCCTGTTAAGGTGTTGATGGTGGTTGACTTGGTGATGGTATTATTCTGTAAGGTCCAGAGAAAAGGCTGGGATTTATCTTATTCCAGACAGTCAATACTTGGCAACAATGTGTTGTGAATATTAACTGCTTCTTGTTCGGCCAAACCTAGATATCATTTTGGTCCAGCTTTAGGTTGCCATTGGCTACTTCATTACTGAGGAGTTGTGAATGAAGCTGAGAACTGTGTATTTGTTGGCAAATAGGTGAATTTATCTTGGAGGGAAGGTAACTACTCTTTTTTTGACCCATCCTATGTATTTGTAAATGCTTATCCCATTCAGTTCTGCTAACAGCCCACTGAATACTGACCATGCATGACTCTGAAGCAGAATGTGACAAATGCAAGCAAAAGGTTGTACCTCAAAGACTGTTGCTGATAGTCAAAAACGTTACAAAATTGTGTTGATCACAATGATTTTTCTTTGGTTAAATGATCAGCAGAGGGAATTTCATCATGTATTGGATATAACTTTATATGTCAGTGTCCCATTTTGCATAATACGCTTTGCAACATCTGCTTATGTTATATTCTGTTTGAAGCAATACCTCACTGATTTTTTTTTTTATCCAGTAATATTATTTTCTTGTGAATTAGTCTGATTTATTTCACCAATTATTGGGCCTTACATTTTTCAAAGTCAAACAAGTTGACATGGGAAATCATTGACATAGTGGGCGGAATTTTCCGTGCCTGCTGCCATCAGATGTCATGACGGGCGTGAGCTGACAATATGTTGGGAAATCCAAAAATCAGTTTCACAACATCATGAAAACAGTTTGCAATCGTTGGCTATGCCCATCAATGGCAGGCAATGTGTCCCTCTGCCGCACGTCAGGAACTTCATTATAATACATCTGCGTATCATTATAAGCCCAGCTCACCGGAATCATCTCCCCATGTCAAATTTATCACCCATGTCGGCGGGAAAACACGCCGGTTCAGAACACGTACTGACAAGTGTGATGTGCACAAGTCGGGGGACTTACCATCAGGGCCTTGCTCACATCGTGGACATCTGAGGAGTAGAAGATGCTAGAGCCCAACAGCAACGGGACCCAGGAGGAACATCCATTCCTTGCTGGGTGGATTCTCATGGACATGACTCTACCACAAAGCAGCTCACGGAAGGTGGAAAATCACCATTGAGGGGCTTTGCCATAGTCTGCTATGGATGATTGTCGAGGGGGTGGAGAGGAAGGTCCAGTTGTGAGTGAGCGAGGAAACTGTAAGTGCGGGAGGGTGGGGAACAAAGGTGTCGGGAGTGTTGACATTGGGAGGTGGGGAACAAAGGTGTCGGGGGTGTTGACGTTGGGAGGTGGGGAACAAAGGCACCAGGCAGCTGTGACTTTGGGAGGATGGGGTAACAGGGTAGAATACCGCAACTAGGGAGGTAGGTATAAGAGGGGAGGAAGGTGTAAGGGAAAGAGCTCAGAGATGGAAGAAGTCCAGAGGCGGGAAAGAATCCGCCGGGAGGAAGGAGTCCGGCAGGAGGAAGGAATCTGGAGGTAGAAGGAGCAAGGGTGGAGGAGGAAGTAAGTATGGAGGAAGGAGTAAGGGTGAAGGAAGGGTGCGACAGTATTGGTGGATGGGACAGCGAGGGTAGCTGGTGCAGACTTGGAGGCAGACACGGACCTGGGGGTGGGAAGGAGGGGTTCAGGGAGGTTAATGTGGATGGGAGTGGAATTTTCGAGAAGGTAGGGAATGTACATGTTCACCTGAACACCCCCAAAAGAAAAGGGTTGTAGCTGGTAGGTGGCAGTGGGGAGGGGGATGGTGTTGCCGGGGAGGGGGTGGAGACAGTGATGGGGAAAAGGAATTGGGTAACTTGGGTAGGGGACATGGTAGGGGAGCTAAAGAAAAATGTTACACACACCATGCTTGTAAATCTGAAAGTGTAAAGAGACTCGTGGTAGCCGGGAGCCGGTGCTGCATGGGAGTGGGATCAGTGGGTGGGCGGAGATGCAGGTCAGCTCAGATGGACAACTGAAAGAGAACCCCAGCAAGCAGCATTGAAAATGCTCAGGACATTGAGATGAGTGTGATGAAGGAAGGATTTGCGTGCGTGGGAGAGTGCTTGTACAAGGCTCCGAAGAAGGTCTGCCACACACACACACACACATCTCCATCCGGAATCACTCGTGGTCCAGCTGCATGCAACTGAATCGTTAGTTGAGGGGCGATGCAGTGGGAGGACTCGCGAAGCCTGTCAATGAACCTGAAAGACACCATTGCACAATAGTCAGTGAAAGTGAATATATTTTCAGGTTATTAAGTGACAAAATGTGTTCAACTTTGCAAACAACTGTGATCCGAATTTAACATTTCTAGGTCTAACGCTTCCAGTTGCTGCCCTGACATCCACAGCAGGGGTGGAGACAGCCTGTGCAATGGTTGGCACTTTTGCCTCTGATGACTTTGGCATGGGTCCTCTGGAGAGCCGAGGATTCTAGGGCCCTGGCTTGCTTTGGCTGTCCTCCTGTGGGCCAGCTGCTCCCTCTGCAGTGATAGAGGACAAGGTAGAGGGGGTAACAGGCAAAGGGGACTCAGAGGGTTGGGACAGCCTCTGAGATTCCTGAGTGGATGACCCAGGGGTGTCCAGCTGCCACTCTTGCTCCCTTCGGGTACCCAAGGGCCCCAGCCTGACACCTTGAGGGGAAAAGCACCTGGATGGACATCAAGGTGCCCCGTTTCTCTCTCACGTTGACACTTTAGGAAGTCACCCATGGCTACCGCGAAGAAGTGCAGGTCTGCGCAGACCTCTTTACTCTACTGGATCAGGGTCTCATGATATCTGCCATCCCTCCCATGGAGACCTTCATACTTGGGCATCACTTCATCAGAGAGCAGGCAGATGCACTCTTCTGGCTCACAATCCACTCTGTTGAGGGCTTGCAACAGCTCTGTATAGTGTTTCCCCACCTTCTGCTTACTCTCCAGGATGAGTTGGAAGGCTAAATCCAGACGTTTGTCATCTGACTTGGACCTAACAGATGCCTCTTCCCCAGCAGTCCTCTGAGTGCCAGGGAGCTTGGCCGAACCTGCCTCCTCCTGCTGTGGACAAATGTCCATGCGGTGACCACCAGATAGTGAACCCGAGCCTGCTCTATATTTAGTTCCCTCCAAGGTGTGTGTCTCTGCACTGGTGGAGAGTGTGGTAAGTGCTGTGACGGGTCTTCCAGGCTGCTTATTTCCAGCTCTTCAAAGGGGGAGGTGTCCTGTTGGCTGGAGGTGAGGACCTGGATGGAGCTGAGGGACTGGCTGGCTGAGGGTGTTGGCCGCTTGGCAGAGCTCCCTATGAACCAAAGTAGAGATAATTAGTGCATGGCAGCAGAGTCAAAAGCAGGAGAGAGAGAACATTTGCATTGAGAGAGGGATGATGTGGTGTAGGATCCACATGTGTGTGTTCGCTGCTGACCTCACCGACACCACAGACACGGTCCACATCCTCACCGGTCAGTACAATGGCATGTTCCTCAAAGTGAGTGAGTGGCCTAATGTGGGTCACTCCACTCTTGCCTGGGACCTCACCTGCTGCTTTGAGCTAGCTTCTCCTGCATGAAAACGGATGGATAGAGTGTGAGCAGGATGCATGGCACTGCACTGAATGTTTGTGTGGTGAGCGGAGTCATGGACGGGATGAGGACACAAGCTCCGGAGGATATGAGCCTGATGGAGATGTGAGGGTGTGTGTGAGAGTTAGTGGTGTTGTCCCATGAGATCAGTGCGGCTGTGTGATGGGTTTGTGAGTGTGTGAGTTGAGAGTGAGGAGAAGGGTGAGTTACCCTGGCGGAACGGAGGAGATCATTCACCCTGCTGCAGCACACGGTGGCTGTCCTCTTTGCAGGGTGTTGGCACTGACCACCAATGCCACCACTCCCCATGCTGGATTGGTGACCTTGCTTGCTGGTCTTTGACCAGAGTGGGGGTAGTGGCCATCATGGCGGGCCTCCACAGGGTCCAAAAGGCACTCCAGGGATACGGCACTGAATCGGGGGGCTGCAGTCATCTTGCCTTTCAGGGCCATGTTTTCTGTGCAGCAGTCTCGAGATGGAAGTGCTGAGACGTGAGCGCTCAGCTGCACTTTAAATATGGCACCCGGCATGAGCAAGAGGCGAGGTGACGCCATGGCAGGCAAATGAGAGCCCGCGCCTGGCCACCATCGAAACAGCATGTTTCCCGGGAATGCATGATTAATGAGGCTGGATTGGAATGATACAGCGTGAAAAGCGGTCATTGTGGTCAGCGGATAAAGCGTTCTTTTTCCCACCCACTATCGCACTTGGTGTAAACCTGGGACAATTCCACCCAGTGTATCCTACATGTCCTTTAGATTGCTAAAATTGATTTTTGACCAAATTATTAAATGAATCAGTTTTTCTTTTCCCTTCATGCTTATGGCAAGGCAAACATTGATTGCCTATCCCTAACTGACCTTGGGAAAATGATAATCAGCTACCTTCTTGAATGCAATGGAATGGCTTGCTACATCACTCCAGTTAAGACAGTTAAGAGTCAAACACTTTGCTGTGGGCCACATATAAGCCAGATCAGGTAAGGACCGCAGGTTTCCTCCCTTAAAGGACATTGGTGAACTGGTTGGGCTTTTATAATAGTCTGGTAGCTGCATAGTCACATTACTGATTTTAGCTTTTTATTCCAGGTTTTCTTCATTTAATTAATTGAACTTAGCATTCCCAGGTGCTATGGTAGGATTTGAGCTCAAACCACCAAATCTTTGCTTCAAGTTCCTGAATTGCTAGTTCAGTAAAACAACCACTATGCTATCATTCAAACCAGTACCACAATGAATTGGTGAATTGAATTATGTTCTGCAACATATCATGTGGCTAATTTATAAATAATCACCAGAATATTCAAAAATTCAGCAAACTAATCATTGTAAATCACTCAACATTGTAACCATTAAGCCACTTTTCAACTCATCCGGAGAATTATATGGCCCATGTTACGTTATTAACATCTCTTAGAGACTAGAGACACACAGTTGTGCAAAAGGCATTGCATCTTCACAGTCCAAGTGGCCTTTGCAATCTTCAAAGCCAATATCCATTTTCTAACATGCAAAAAAAATCTCAACACAGTAAACTTTTACTCTCGACTGTGATCAGGTATATTGTTCAACTTCTTACAAAACTTCAAAGAATCAATTAATTCTCTGAAGAAGTAAAAATGTCGAAAAAATGGTGCAAAAAATACTTCAGTCTGCAAAAAAATGGAACGGACCCCGTAGGTCCTAGAAATCTTTCTAAAGCATCTCGTCAGAAAGAGCATAAGTCCTAGGGGATCAGGCAAGACTTTTGAAGAAGTTGTTCACTAAGAGACCATTGCATGTATCGCCATTTAATGTATTGTCTGAAGCCATTAAGGGGAAAAGTTTCCTCTGTGCACTATGTTTAACAAAATTATAAACCTGTTCCTTATAATTGGGTTTAGGATTTCATTACTAGTATATAGAAGAAATCATCCCCCTCTACATTGCACTATTTAATTCTAAATGCATTAGGTCTAGCTGCATAAAAACAGCTTTCATGGGTTTCTGTGCAGTTAGATTTTACACGATAATGATAGATTACACTGAATGATAATGTTACACTGAATAAAAGCAATAATTACATTGATATAATATTCACATTGTCCTTCTTACTTTGGCTACACCTAATTTAAATGCGCCTACTCACCGTATGAAATTTATATACCCAGGACATTGCATGAATAAAAAAAAGGTAGTCAAATTGAACATAATTCTGTTCAAAACATTCAGTTTGTTTTTCTCATTATTAGGCATTTATGCTTGTTAAATGAATTTAGCAATGGTGGCCTGTATCCTTTTCCTGACATTAGTCAATTAGGTGCATTAGAAATCTAGCATAAAAATCAGGGCTTGATATGATTTTTTTCATATTAGATGCTTCATTAAGGCAAAAAAACGGATGTGAACTTCTGCATCTCACAGAGATTAACTATTCCTTAAAAGGTTTCCAAGAGATAACAGTACACTTTATAAATTATCTCCTTTTATGCTTTATGTAGTATTAAAGGAAATTGCCTCAATAAATGTTCTCATATTTCCTTTATTTGAGCATTAAAATGTGTTTTCCAATACAACGGGTTTACTGGGATATTAAAGTGCATGGCCTGGATTTTAACTGCCATTGTATATCCGGAGGGAGGGGATAGGGTGCGTTGTGGAAGGGACGGGGTAATCATGCTAGCGAGTTAATTTCTTGCCCTCGTACGGCAGAATGATGCACACCAATTACATTATCTAGGCCTTTTTTAAACTCATTGGTTGACACCACACCTGTCCTAGGGTGAAAGTTAGCGGCAAATGGTAGAATGTCGCACGGCCCAGAGGCTGACCCCTGACAATAGGTAGGTGGTGGGATTGACTACCAGTACCATCTCATGGGGTCGGGGGTCTCACAATGAGAAGGATAACAAATCCACAGCAGGCTCTCCTGGTCACTACCATCTTCTCACTAGCATCAACTAGTGGGAAAGCCATATTGCCTTCCTGCTTAACTGCCTTTTAAGAGTCCATTGGATCTCGATGACACCATGAGAACCTAGTGCCTATTTAAAAATGATCCCAATAGCTTTAGTTTCGTTTCCTTGCCATTTGGTCAATAGAACAGGTTAAAATTGGGAACTGTCAGCTCCTGGAACTCCAAGGTGGATAAATAAGCTGGGCACCCACCTGGTATCTGAGGAACAGACAGGGTTAAAATTGTACCCCTATGATTTTTATTCTAGAAATGGGGTTTTCTGGCATCTTTATGCCAATTTCTCTGTTGTTGCCTTTTCCTGCAATAGCTCTAACAGTAGCACAATGTTCTTCCCAATGGAAATCCCCCCATACCTAAGCTTTTCAGAGATAGAGGATGCAAGATTTATAGGCAACTGACATCGTACTCACCATTAGCTTCATACCCATCAACACTTTTACAGGCACTCTTAATGAATTAATCCAAGGAATTCTGTGCATATAGACTGTAACTCACCTGGGAGCCAGTGGCAGACATCTTGTTTACTGCAATCTGACTTGCGGTCTAAATTGCAGATTAGGCACAGGGATGTTAAGGGATGTGAATTTATTTTTTGTTCCTTACCTTTTATGCTGAGGTCATTGCAGATATGCTGCTGTCCAGATCTTGTTTGGGGGGCATCCTGGAATGCCAAAGAGGGCAACTCTTTTCATGTTTACCTCAGACAGCGTACCATACGCTTCACCAGCCACAAAGGGTTGGATGCTAAGCCATTTTGTCACTTTTCTTCTAATGGCATGTGCTACTTCCACATTTGTCTTCTTCTATGTCTGTCATCTCTATCCTCCTCTTCTCCTTCAGCCAGAGGTTGCCATCAGATTGAAATGGCCTTTGATGCTCCCACCCGACTGGTGCTGCTGCTTCCCCTTAACTGATTACATTTTTAAAAATTGTATTGAAGCCATAATATCTGGATCTCCCTTTGATCAACTCCCTAGAACAGAAATAAGTTGATCTCTGGAGCTGTAAACAGTTATGCCAATGAGATGAATCAGGAGCATTAGCATTTTGGCTAGTTTTGTACCAGTCAGGGCTGAATTGCAGCTTTATGGGAGAGGTTAATATTATGTTACTTAAAATTATTGGGAGACATTTAAGGTTACACTTTCATTGATAAGTATGATCAGGCAAAATGCTGTGAATTAGATTGAGCTCCTTCTGTCTCTTTTCATTTATTCCTTTAGTTGTGGGTTTGAGGAACCGCATGGGTCTATTTTACTAGCAATAAAGTTAAGTTTGTTAAGTTGCTCCTATGCTTTACTCCTCACTATCCTTCTTTACCAGCTGGCAGGGTAGGATACTTTATCCCATAATCACTGTGATTATTCAGCAGAGGTATAGCTCCAGTATATCTTCAGACAGAGAATGACAGCTTTTCTTTAACTGTCCCTCCATCTTCTTATGGTGGATCTCACTCTCAGGTGGTTTCTTGTATGATGTTTCGTGGTGATCAGATGAAACTTCCCCTAATGAGGTGAGTGAGCGACAGGCGACCCCTGGGACACTCACATACTTTGTTCTACTGGGCGTTAAGTGTTCAGTTTCTTGAGCTACCAGACCCTTTTGATGCTTGTCTGATGCTAGGAAGATAGATGCATTGTGGGTCCCCCAGTGCTCAGTGCATTTATCCATTGATCCATACAGATCAAGTAAGTTCCTAGCTTTGATCTCCATTCTGTTAGCTGAGTTAACTGATTTAAATGGGGGATGGAGGGACCTGGGGGTACCGCAATTAGCTCTGGTTTAGGGATGGGAAAACCCAAGAGGGTTCCTGCCTGCACACTGTTCGATGCACACATGTGGACATCGGCTCAGATGATATTTGGGCCTGGTTATTGTACCTGCCACAGTCAGAAAGCCTGCCAAATCTGTACTGAACTGACTGCTTGCAGATATCCATTTGGCTGGGAAATTGGAGAGTGGATGCTGCTTGTGAATCCATGCACCAATAAGTAAAGAAAGGAGCAGAGAAAGTTGGCAAAGGTGGCAAAGATGCTTTATTGTTGGGGTATCTAATTGAATATAGTAATACCACTGACCTTTCTGAAGCTTATGTCCTGTCAAAGCAGAAAACTGTCCACTCTTCCCTCAAGCTGTTGTATCAAAACAGCAGAAAAAGCTGAACATTTTAATGTAAATTAGGTAACTTTGACACCTAAGAGAAAATGTTCTGATGCTTTTATGTATCTGGATTCAGAGTTAATGCTGTTATATATCAAAAAAAAATCATGATTTTCCTTCACCCATTCCTCAGGAGTATTCTGAAATTTTAAAAAAGTGTTCTTGAGGTATAGCAATGTTTCATCTCAGTGCCCACAGATATACCAGCAAAGAACTGTAGTTCATATTTAAAAATTAGCTGACTGTTCTGCTACAAAGGGAAAAAACATAGGAGCCAGGAGTAGAAAGAGAAACTGAAGTTATGATTAAAGTATTACCGACCTTGAATATGGAGGTGAATCAACAACCTAACAGCTTGTTTTAGACCTGCTCTTTGATTCATAAAATGATGGTCTGTCTGGTTTATTTATGATTCAATGAAAATGACTTCTTTTGATTTTGATATGAAGAAAGTCTAGGCTTTAGTCATCTCTCAACTCTGAGTTCTGTTTCTAGGCAAAGATTTTGAAGATGGTCGTGTATCTCTTTTTTTTAACATTTTCCCTTTAGGGCACTGCACACTGACCCTGTCTTTTGACAAACCTTAGCTGTACAAAATGTAATAAGCCTTGCACTGTATGGTACGCGGTGAGCCATATTCTCTGTTCTGACAAAGACAGCTCAGCACCATTTGATGTCTGGTAGCTGGTTGTGGATAATGGTGCATCTTGGGACCCTTGTCATTCTTGTCAATAAAACGGCCTCAGGAAAATACAGCAAAGCTACCTTTTGATTCACCGTCTTCACTTCTTCCCAAGACATTTGTAAGCCTGTGGTCAGTTAGGTCAATTTATCCCAACCTGATGTGCCTTGATAATGGCATCATGTCTGACAAAAAATTCTGACAGGCTGCAACATGCCTTCTGTTTATTCAGTGTTTGTGTGTGCTTTGGAAGGTGGGGGCCAATGGGGGGTTGAAAGGTTTGTTGCATGGCTTCTAAAATTGACACAAAGCAAGCACAAAATACTAATCATTTTGTTTGGCTTCAAACTGAACAAGATTCTCATTTTCTTTTTTTTTGTAATTAAGCTCCTGAGAGTTGCTCGCGCGGCCTGACTTAATTTTCTGTTTGTTGCATGGAACTGCTGGAGCACTTCAGATGTCTAGCAGTATTTTAAGCTTCACAGCACCTCATTCAGGCTGAGCTCATATACGAGAAGGGAACAAACAGCTATTGGTGCTAACTCCTGAGCTGATGGGCTGACATATCTTGACAGGAATGTCCCGGTGGCTGTGAAGGCTGTAAAAATTACCCACCTGTAGCTGTACTGATTGTGGGAGGGGTGGGTGTTGATATAAGAGTTATTCAAATTTGCTGCTTACTTACAGTAAGAATCAGTCAGCTGAGTGTTCACACATGGTATTTAGACCACAATGCTTTGGCTGGGACAAAAGCACTGCTGTTTATCTTTCTGATATTCCTGTGCTTTTTGATTTGATTCTTTTCGAAATAAATAGAAAATGCACAGTTTACTTCTCCTGACACAATTTACATTTCACATTTTTAGAAATAAACAGAAACATCTCAAATACTAACAATGAAATTTGACATCTGACGTTTAATGGCAACTGATCACAACTAGCTGTTTTTGCTAATTCCTCAATGGGGCACATGCAAATGGAGACACAAGAAGGCTGAAAAGAAAGACTTGCATTTACAGAGCGCCTTTCACAATCTCATAGAGTCATAGCATCTTTATGGAATGGAAGGAAGCCATTTGTCTCATTGAGTCCATGCCAGCTCTCTATAGACCAATCCAGTCAGTTCCATTTCATTGCTTTTGAACTGTTTTTTGTGATACAGTGATACAGTTAGTGATACAGAATACAATTCAATGATTTTCTTAAATGTTCTAAGCAAAATGAGAACTTATCCAGAGTTTTTATTCCCAGATAGTGGACTAATATTAAAAAACAAAATTAGAGGATTGCTGCACATCTATAACTCCTTGTGTTGAGAGAGCTTGCAGCTTCAAAACATTTCTAATCATAGGTAAGTTTATCATAAATTAATTTTAATAAAGTGTCCAACATTGGATATAAGAAAGTGAATTCAAAAGATGTATAAGAACAAATTGCTCTCACCAATTATGCAAATAGTGTTTAAACATCAGTTACCTTAGAAATGCTGATCAGTGGACTTCATTTTATAAAATACCCTCTTTCATTCAATAAACAACAGGTTTGATTATGTAGGTATAAATGCTATCAGCAAGTTCATTTGCTTTTGGATCTCTATTCAAAGTTGCTTGGAAGTGGTTTCCTGGTCCTGTCACAATTGTCATCAATTGAAAGGATATTTCAAATCCAAGTGTAATGAGACATAAGGTGTTCAATCGTTTCAGTTATTAATTATCCAGATCGCCCTTGTTCTAGGGGATGATTTTAATCAGAATCAGACATTGATTACATAGCTTATTGCTATAAATCAAACATTGCAACACCAAAGGAGGAGGAAATGGCCTGCATTACGCCCAATTTATGGGCACTAAATGGGTGCTCTTTAGGATGAATTTAAGGTAGTGGTATCCTGCTACCATCTCTCACTCAGAAGTGCGCCAACTGCCAAATTAAAAGTTGACAACTCTGCATGTCTAGAAACGGTCTGAAATACGTATTAGGTTCCACAAATGTGTTAATCAGGGGCCTAATGCCTGTTTTAAGACGCTTTTGCCATATTTGACAGACACCGAATGGCTGATGTGTCTCGCAGGCTCCTCTCAATGTTTCCTGGATCTACTATGGCCTAACCATAGTGAATTAAGAGGGTTTTCTTTTCCATTTACATTAATATGGAGCTATGAGTGCCAGTATTGTGAGATTCCACTGCTACAACATACCCTGACAAAACTTATCTTATAAGTCCAAGGGAGATGACATTTGAAGGGTTCTCAAAATTCCCACATTTTTCATATCATCAACAAGGATATGACTTTTGCACTTTTATGGCAGAGGATCCAACTGCAGACAGGAGGCTAGGATGAGAGGAGACAGAATACGCATTCTTCCCTTTAAAACAATCAACCCAAAGAAAGACTTCATCTTACACAAAACTAAAGCCCATCAAAATCTTGTATAAATAATCGCTTCTAACTACTAAGGCAGGAAGGCCACAATCAAAGCAATTTTGCAAACCTATCAATACTCCACATGTAAGTGGCTTTCAGTTCAAAACTAGTTACGGGGACAGGAAGACAACGATAAACATCATGCAAGCCCATTAAAAACAATGAGACAACAATCACCTGAAGAAACCCAAATCAGACAAAGAACTAACCTTGATTTGGTTTCAGATAAGAAATTTAAAAAAAACAGTATAACTGGGCCACCAGTTATGAGCAGTTTTGGAGCGGTTGAAGCAGAGTTTAAGCAGGAAGGAGATCTGGAGGTTTGCAGGCCCGCAGGCAACATCATGGCGAGAGGCATGGGGTGGCAGGCTCTACCGACGACAACAAGGCCGCAACCGCAGCCCTCCATGAAGATTAACCACCCACAACCACGCCCTCCACCCGATTGAAGAACCTTCGCAGATTCCTTAGACCAGGACATCATGGGGACGGCAGGCCCCAGAGGACACAAAGAGTGTACCCCAAAACTGCAATCGGCTTACCTGGCTGGATTTTGAACTGTCAAGGAACCCTGGTTGGTGAGCATGATCCCTGACCTCTCCTAGTTCAATTTAGTTAGGTTTTGGGGGTGGGACAAGGGTAAGAGGATTAGTAGCGTGATTTTCCCTCGTTATGCCGTGTGTTCCCCATTCTTAACTAAGTGTACTTTGTTGGTCTGTATAGTCTCAGTGTAATCCTAACGTTATAAGTTCATTTGTGACTTCAATAAACTCAGTTTTTTTTTTCTTGCACCAAAACTAGTTGTCTGCTGCACTTTGTCACAATCCCCAAATAAGTCCAAGGTCTAGAACCTAGGGAGTGGGATCGATTCGGGCCGCTCAGAAGTCAAAGGTGAAGCTGACATACACCACCGCCCCCTACACATTGCCAAGTTGGTGCAAGTAATAAGCCAGCCAGGTTCCTTAAGTTAACAAGTAAAGAGTTAGTTTTATTGCTAAAACTGACTCGGGTAAAGATTCTGAAATTATTAACAAAAGGTTTAAAATGTACAAATATGTCCAACTACCCACTAATGCAAAAACAACACACATACAATGCCCCCCCCAAGCATGTAAAAAAAAAAGTAAAAATCTGCAGGGTATTAGGTCTTTAAAACTTGGCCAATTAACAAGTTAAGTCGGGAAAAAAAATACTCACAGAGTGCCGAGATGCTAGTTTACAGCTGAAGGGTCCCCTTCCACTTTGGAGCAGTTGGTCCGCTTTTGTGGCTGATTGATTAGGAATTCTCCTTAAAGAGCTCTCGGTTTGAAGTAATGAGGTTTTCTGGGGGGTTTTTCAACCCATAAGCTGCTCCAGCTTTGATGAGGGAGCTTTCGGAAGAAAGAGAGCTGGGGCAAGGTTGCTTGTTTTGTGGCAGTATCTCTCTCTGACTATTCTAAATCCAGTAAATTTTCACCCAAAAGCTGGATCATGTGGCCTCTCCCTGAGAGCTCCATAGACTCTGTGGGCTGGATTTTATGTGTCCCGCACCAGGTGTGTTTTCAGTGCATAAAATAGGGCAGGTGCCAACTCCACCGCTTTCCCGCCCATTCCTGAGCTCACCCTCATAACACGGCAGTTGGGAGGGTGCCAAAATCGGTAGCCCACCCACCATATTTAAATAAATAATCAAGGTTCAATTGAGCTTGTTAAGAACCCCGAAAATATGTTGCCCATGCCACAACATAGCTGGTGAGGGAAGTCAGGTGGGAGTAGCAGGCTATTTTAAAAAAAAACTTTCTAAAGGGCGAGGAGGAAGTGGGGGGTTCCATCTTTGAAGGGTGCCCCTTGCAGCCCTCCCAAGATAGTGTCCCCCTTTCTTCCAACTTACCTGTTCGTCAAAACTCACCTCACCCACCCACCTCCCCGCCCAATACCCTGGACATAGTTTGCTCCAGGGTCCATTGGGCCTGCACCTTGGGCCTGCTTGCAGTTCCAGCAGCTCCCACTAATGTGCTGTTGGTGCTGCCGGGACTGCTGGACAACCTGATTGGCCGGCAGCTCCCGAGGGTGGGACTTCCCAATGTCCCACTGGCAAGCAATTTATACCAGCCGCAACGCGTTATGGCTGCGGGGGGTGACAGGTGTGGAGTGAGTTGACTTCCAGCCAGCTTTGCTTCCGGGATGGGGATGGGAGTGAGCCATCCACTGCCCTGTAATATGCAACCCTGTTTCTCCATAAAAAGCAGCTTGGGTCCTTCACTAATGCAAAACAATAGCTGCTGTGCTTTGCTTTTTCACCAAAGTTGGTGAAGGGGCAGGAAGGAGGTTGGTGTACATTCTTCGAGGACTGTCCTATGCACATCAGGAGAACCCACCCTCTAAGATAGTACCCCGCATACCCCCCCCCCCTCCATTTGCGTCCCACCTGGCCTCCACACCCTACTCCCCCAACCTCCTTGCTACTCCCTCCCTAGGGTGCCCAAATCCTACTCGCCAAAAAAGCCAATCTGATTGTCCAGCAGCTCTCAAGGGCAAGACTTCCTTCCACTGAGGGGCAGAAGTCCCATTCTCTGCTTGTTCAGGCTGCCAGCAGCGTGATATTCCTGCGGGGCAGCCTTTTTTAATGTCAGCCAGTTTGTGCCCAACACCCCACCCCAGTAGGATTCAGCCCGATAAGACAAGGGAACGAGGTAGAGGAAAAATATCCCCTTAAAGTTAATATGTAAGACAGTACAACACTCAATACACCAATTCGCATTTAAAGTGTCTAAAACATTGGAAATATCACAAAGGAATACAGACACTTAACCCAAGTGGAAAGATTAAGAAGGATGATCAAAGGTTTGTTCAAAGTGGTGTCTTTTTAAAAGAATTGTAAAGGAGGAGGGTAAGATGAAGAGGTGAATGAGTTTAAGCAAATTCAGAGCTAATTTAGCTAAAATCTATCACATATGGTAGCACAGGGATGACAGAGTAATAAGGAGTTCAGTGTTGGAAGCAATTACAGAGTTAGAGAGGGTCGAGGCCATGGATGGATTTAAACGTAGGGACAGGAATTTGAAATTTGGGTTAATGGGAGATTGTGAACTAATGTAGGTCAGGCAAAACTGGGGTGAACGGGTATATGGGACTTGATTAGATCAGATCATAAGCAAAAGCGTCTTGGGTGAAGGGGATGGTGGGATATCCTGGGGAACATTGGAGTAATCAGACTAGAGATGTCAGAAGTGTGAGTGAGGGTTCTTGCATCAAGTGGGTTAAGTTATGGCAGGGGTGGGACCAAGTTACTGAGATGCATTCGGTGATTTTTGCATTGGAGACATGTAATGAGTAGAATTTTCTGAGGCTCTACACCACTGGTGGTTGTTCACATAAATGGAGAGCTGAAGAGAAAGTCGGGCAGTAGAAACAAAAGGTTAAACCTGCAAAATTATGGTGTGTGACATCAGAATGCTTAATTGCTCATTTAACATTTTGATTATGGTCCAAGCTAAATAACTGTTTAGCATCGCATTGTGCATGGTTCTCTTAATTAGGAACACCTGGATCATGCCCACAGTTTTCATATAAATAAAGGTGTAGAGTACATTGATTAATCAGGAGGGCACAGCATAGGACCAATTTGAAAGATAGCAAATCATGGACAGCATGGCTGTGCTTTCACTATGTGTGTTGCTAGCAGGTGGGGCTTCCCACTGAGAGTACACATTTATAAAATTGTCCCTTAACAATACACGAGCAGTACATTAAAATACAAGCCAAAACGTATAGCACAATCCTTGGAAATACCTCATGTTGAAGGATGCCCTGTTTTATGATGATCAATGTATTATACCATGTAATGCATAGTCTGTACTTTGAGAGGTATTTTCAGTGTTAAAGGTGTCACAATGCATAACACAATAGTTGCTATTTTATAGTAAGCAGTAAATCAGCCTGACTATAGTCTGTGGAGTTATACTGCAGTCTGTTCACTGTGTTCTCAATAATGTTTCAAAATGTTGCTCAATTTCCCAGAAAGAGAGAGAAGCAGGGAGATCACGAAGAGAGAAAGAGAGTGAGAGAGAACAGGGGAAAAGAAGGGATCAGAGGGAAAAGGAGAATGTCTTACTTCAGCTAGTGCCACCCTAATTTTCAAAATAAAGAATGTTGAAATCTGAATTATCTCACTTGCGATTCATTAACGGTTTATACCTGTGAGACACTAGAAGTAACCCTGGTGGTTCTCCAGATTGGCTGCTGTAACCTTGGTGAAAGATTTACAGAAACTCCAGATAGACTATATATATGTTCAATGTGGAAAGCCAGGTACATTTCCAATGCCCAGGGCCAGCATGTGTGTGGGAAGTGTCTCCAGCTGCAGCTTTTGGAAACCCGGGTTTCGGAGCTGAAGTGGCTGCTGGGGACACTGTGGAGCATCCGCGAGGTGGAGAGTATCGTGGCTAGCACGTATAGAGAGATGGTCACACCGCAGGCTAAGAGTCCACAAGCAGGAAGGGAATGGATGACAACCTGGCAGAGCAAAAGGACTAAGCAGGCAATGCAGAATCTCCTGTGGCTATTCCCCTGAAAAACAGGTATACTGCTTTGGATGCTGTTAGGGAGAATGGCCTTTCAGGGGAAGCAGCAATAGCCAAATTCGTTGCACCACGATTGGCTCTGCTGCACAGGGGAGGAGTAAAAAGTGTGGGAATGCAATAGTTATAGGGGATTCAATTGTAAAGGGAATAGAAAGACGTTTCTGTGGCCGCAAATGAGACTCCAAGATGGTATGTTGCCTCCCTGGCGCTAGGGTCAAGGATATCTCAGACTGGCTACAGGACATTCTGAAGGGGGAGGGTGAACAGCCAATGGTCGTGGTACACATTGGTACCAATGACATAGGTAAAAAAAAAGGATGAGGTCCTAAAAGCAGAATATAGGGAGTTAGGAAATAAGTTGAAAAGTAGGACCTCAAAGCAAGTGATCTCAGGATTACTACCAGTGCCATGTGCTAGACAGAGTAGAAATAGCAGGATATATCAGATGAACACGTGGTTGAAGAAATGGTGTGAGGGGGAGGGTTTCAGATTCCTGGGACATTGGGATCAGTTTCGGGGCAAGTGGGACCAGTACAAACTGTACGGGACTGCTGTCCTAGGGGGAACATTTGCTAGAGTGGTTGAGGAGGGTTTAAACTAAAATGGCAGGGGGATGGGAACCTATGCAGGGAGTCAGAGGAGGGGGAATCTAGGACAAGAACAAAACACAGAAAGGGGAATAAGAAAAGTGATAGGCAGAGAAGTCAAGGGCAAGAATCAAACAGGGCCACAGTGAAAAATAATAGGAACAGGATAAATAATGTTAAAAAGACAAGCCTTAAGGTTTTGTGCCTTAACGTGAAGAGCATTCACAATAAAGTGGATGAATTAACCGCATAAATAGATGTAAACAGGTATGATATAGTCGGGATTACGGAGACATGGCTGCAGGGTGACCAGGGATAGGATTTGAACATCCAGGGGTTTTCAGTATTTAGGAAGGACAGACAAAAAGGAAAAGATGGTGGAGTTGCATTTACTGGTTAAAGAGGGAATTAACGCAATAGTGAGGAAAGATATTCGCTACGACAATGTGGAATCGGTATGGGTAGAGCTGAGAAACACCAAGGGGCAAAAAATATTAGTGGGGGTTGTATATAGACCCCCAAACTGTAGTGGTGCTATTGTGAATGGCATTAAACAGATAATTAGAGACTCATGCAATAAAGGAACATCTGTAATTATGGGTGACTTTAATCTGCATATAGATCAGGCAAATCAAATTAGTAACGATAATGTAGAGGATGAATTCCTGGAGTGTATACGGGATGGTTTTCTGGATCAATATGTTGAGGAACCAACTAGAGAACAGGCCATCCTGGACTGAGTATTGTGTAATGAGAAATGAATAATTGACAATCTAGTTGTGCGAGGCCCCTTGGGGACGAGCGACAAGAATATGATAGAATTCTTCATCAAGATGGAGAGTGACGTAGTTGATTTTGAGACTTGGGTCATGAACCTTAATAAAGGAAACTACAATGGTATGAGGCGCGAGTTGGCTATGATGGATTGGGAAACATTACTTAAAGGGATGACGGTGGATAGGCAATGGCAAACATTCAAAGAGCGCATGGACAGAAAACTGGTTGGCAGACAGGAAACAAAGAGTCGGAATAAAAGGGTCTTTTTCTGAATGGCAGGCAGTGACTAGTGGGGTACCCCAGGGATCAGTGCTGGGACCCCAGCTATTCACAACATATATTAATGATTTAGATGAGGGAACAAAATGTAATATCTCCAAATTTGCAGATGACACAAAGCTGGGTGGGAGGGTGAGCTGTGAGGAGGATGCAGAGATGCTTCAGTGTGATTTGGACAAGCTGAGTGAGTGGGCAAATGCATGGCAGATACAGTATCATGTGGATAAATGTGAGGTTATCCACTTTAGTAGCAAAACTAGGAAGACAGATTATTATCTGACTGGTTATAAATTGAAAGAGAGGAATATGCAATGAGACCTGAGTGTCCTCGTACACCAGTCGCTGAAGGTAAGCATGCAGGTGCAGCAGGCGGTAAAGAAGGCAAATGGTATGTTGGCTTTCATAGTGAGATGATTTGAGTACAGGAGCAGGGATGTCTTGCTGCAATTATACAGGGCTTTGGTGAGACCACACTTGGAATATTGTGTGCAGTTTTGGTCTCCTTATCTGAGGAAGGATGTTCTCGCTATAGAGTGAGTGCAGCGAAGGTTTGCCAGATTGATTCCTGGGATGGCGGGACTGACATATGAGAAGAGATTGAGTCGGTTAGGATTATATCCACTGGAGTTAGGAGAATTAGGGGAGATCTCATAGAAACCTTTAAAATGTTAACTGGACTAGAAGGATGTTCCCAATGGTGAGGGAGTCCAGAGCCAGGGATCACAGTCTGAGGATATGGGTAGGCCATTTAGGACTGAGATGAGGAGAAATTTCTTCACCTTGAGAGTGGTGAGCCTGTGGAATTCACTCACACAGAAAGTAGTTGAGGCCAAAACATTGTATGTTTTCAAGAAGGAGTTAGATATAGCTCTTGGGGCGAAAGGGATCAAAGGATATGGGGAGAAAGCAGGAACAGGTTATTGAGTTGGATGATCAGCCATGATCATAATGAATGGCGGAGCAGGCTCGTAGGGCTGAATAGCCTACTCCTGCTCCTAGTTTCTATGTTTCTATGTTTCTATATTTCGATACAACTGACCTTTCACTGAAGTTATGGTGGCCAATCTGGATAACTTCAGTGGAAGTGATGGACTGAATTTTGCAGCCAGCGATGAAGCAATGATAATTGCTGATGACCTTAAAGAAAGCAGCCCACAAAGAATTAGCAATCTGAAAAAGCAGTGAAAACTAGGAAATAAGAACTGGTGTTCCATTTTAAGGTATACAAGATCAGTTCGGGCCAGAACTCTTATTTCCCAGTTTTTACTTTTTTTCCCTATTGGGTGTGGACTACCCTTTCCTGATGGTAATTTAAAATTCAGCACCAAATCAAAAGGATCTCCAAGAATCCAGCAAAGTAATGTCAGCATGCAGGATAAGCTGCAAATCACAATAAAGTGTTCTCACAGACCAGCAAACTAGGATGTTAAAACTACAACACATATGCATATAGCATATTTAACAGGATGAAAAGTCTGAAGGTGCTTTACAGAGACACTATAAAACAAAATATGACACTGTGCCACATAATGAGATATTAGGTCAGATGACTAAAAGCTTGATCAAAAATGAAACTCTTAAGCTTAAAGGAGGAAAACAATGTAGAGAGGCAGAGAGGTGTAGGGAGGGAACTCAAGTCCTTGGGGGGTGAAGCAACTAAAGGCATGACTAATAATGGTGGGGCAATGGGAGTGCACAAGAGACAACAGAATTAAAGGAGAACAGGTACCTCAGAGGGTGGTGGAGCTGGAGATGACAGGGATAGGGAGGGGCAAGGCCATGGAAAGATTTGAAAATAAGGGTGAGAATTTTAAAGTCAAGATGTTGCTTGACCAGAAGCCAATGCAGGTCACTAAGCACAGGGATCATAAAGGAACAGGACAAGCTACGAACTAAGAGACGGGCAGCAGAGTTTTTTGCAACACCTCAAGTTTATGGAGGGTAGAATATGGGAGACCAGCATTAGAATAGTCAAGAGGTAACAAAATGAGCTGAAACAGGGCCAAATGTTGTTGAGGTGGAAATAGACAGTCTTATAGTGATGACACGAATATGAGGTCGGAAGCTCATTTTGGAATTTAATACTTCACTAAGGTTGCAAACAGACTGGCTTAATCTTAGGCTATTGCCAGGGAGAGGGATTAAGTTGGTAGCTAGGAAATGGAATTTGGAACAGTGTCCGCAAACATTGGCTTCTGCCTTCCCAATATTTAATTGTAGGAAATTTTTGATTTTTGGATAAGCAGCCCAATAAATTAGCAATAGTGAAGGAAACGAGAGAGGTGGTGGTGAGGTAGAGCTGGGTGCCATCAGCTTACATGTGCAAGCTATTGCTGTGCCTTTGAATGTTGTCGTCAAGGGGCAGCATGTAGACAGAACATTGGAGGGGCCAAGGATAGCATCTTGGGGGACACCAGAAATACAGGAACAGGAAGAGAAGCCATTGCAAGTGATTCTCTGGCTACAGTTAGGTAAGTGAGAATGGAACCATTTGAGAGCAGTCCCACCTAGCGGAACAAGAGTGGGAAGGCGCTGGAGGGGGATAGCGTGGTCAACTATGTCATGGCTCCAGACAAGTCAAGAGGGATGAGGAGGGAAAGCACTGAATTCCTTCACTTCTGATTTAAATGTTCATGTAGCAAAGTAAATCATTTTATAATTGGATTAGGGTAGAAGCTAAAATAAATATAAACAACTTTTCTGAAAAAAAACATTATTTAAAAAATGTGGCAATCTTTTATCATAATGAAAAGATTTAACACCACACAAATATAATTAGCTTTCCAGGTCCACTGAGGGTGTTTTGCAGCAATTATGAAGTTAGCATACCATTAAAATCCTAGTTACACCTCTTCCAAAAAGGTGTAACTTTTCCAAGGGTTTTCACCATTAGACTAATAGTGTAAAAGTTGAAGTTTTCATCAATTCACTCATTGCTTAGTGATTGCAGTCAAGGGGGACCTCAGCACTGCACCCTCAGGAAGAGCAGTGAATCACTGATATTACTATTCTACACATGTGCAAACTCCCAAAGTTCCAATTCAGTTTCAGTGGAATAATGATGGTGAACGCAGACAATTTCACCGCCATTTCCACTGCAAAACCCGAGCTTATAACACGTATGGCACAGAACGTGAGACACATACACAAAACTTGCAAGCATTGGCAGTTGACACAACATTTGGTGAACTGTGAAGGAGCTTTATGAATGGAGGCATAGAATACAAAAGCAAGGAAATTATGATGAAGCAATATAAAACTCCAGTGCAGTCTTAACTGGAGTATTGTATCCAATTCAGAGCAACATTTTAGGGAGGGTGTGGAGGTTTTAGAGAGGGTGCAGGAAAGATTTACAAGAATGGTTCTGGAGATAAGGGGCTCTGCTTCGTGGATAGATTAGAGAAGCCACAGTTGCTCTCCTTAGAGAAGAGGAGGTTGAGAGGAGATTTGATAGAGGTATTCAAAATCATGAGTGGTCCAGGCAGAGTACATAGAGAGAAACTGTTTTCGCTAATGTCAGAAGAATTGAAAATCAGAGGACACTAATTTAAGGGGAATGGCAAAAGAATCAATCATGACATGAGGAAAATCTTTTTTATGCAGCAAGTGGTTAGGATCTGGAGAATGCTCTGAGAGTGTCACAGGAGCAGATTTAATTGTGGTGTTTAAAAGGGAATTAATAGGTATCTGAAGAGAAAAGAGATTTGTGGGGCCCTGGGGCAAGTGCAGGAGAATGGGACTAGCTGACCTGATGGGCCAAGTGGCCTCCTTCTGTACTGTAACCATTCTCTAAAAGGCAAATAAAAAAGTAGGCGCGCAGTTTCTTGGCTCATTCTAATCTGATTTCTCTTTATCTCATCGGAAAAAAGTTTAATTTGAAAGCAAAGGAAGTCACATTGAGGAAAATAAATGAGGCGGTCAGGCAGAAGGGCGAAGACAAGGAAACTGGTTGAAGCCTCTGGTCTCTCACCACCTTCCCTTTGGTGGACAGGCTGGCAGTAGGATAGGAATGTGAGTGGGATAAGCAGAAGGAAGATTCAGTGTGAGGTGAGTGACAGCCCCTTGCTGCATAGAAAGCCTCAGATAATTTACCACCATATTTGGAGTCATACAAATGGTCAGGCATGAACGTTATGGATTATGGTTGTGAAAAATCACTGTGTTAAGCTTGTGTGGTCAAAACCCCAGGACTTTCGGGTTGTCGGGCAGGCTCAGTGGGGACGAGCTGGAGCGGCCGCCAATTGGACCATCGTCCGCGATTGGGCCGCGACCTCCATTTCCCGCTGGATTTCTCTTCATGTACCTATCCAATTCCGAATTAACGGCCAGCCAGCGTGAATTGCACGCTGCAGCACTGCCTATGAGGGGTGGCGGGGGTGGGGGGGGTGGAGGAGGAGGGCGAGGGCGGAACTTTGCGCGTGCATTCGGGTGCGCACAGTAAAAGCTCCCTGAGGCACAGAACTGTCTCAGAGCCTTTTGAAAATAAAAAAATAAACAATTTAAAAACGTTAATAACATGGTCCCCTCATGTGACTCTGCCGCATGAGCAGGGACATGTTACAAATTAGTTTGGAAAATTTTCATTCCATTTTAGGTCACGGATTGAAACTTCATTCCCCGCCCCGTGGATGAAGTTTCGCAAAAAAATCCAAATGCCCCTTGGCCTTAATGCCTGCCCGCCAGCCGTAAGGTTGTACAGGCAGTTAAAAAATTCAGTTAAGTCGATCTTTAATGGCCTTAATAGGCCTGTTAATTGTCGGCGGACGTGCTGCCAACCCCTGTGTGTGCCCACCGACTGAAATATTAGGCGTCATTTTACATCTGTTCGGGTCAGGGGCACGCCCGCCCATGAGCGCAATATTCTGCCCATAATTGCACGTAATTACTGTTGATCTCATCTTACCTACCACCAAAACCTATGGGACTGAAATCCCCATACAGTGGGTAGTTGATCTATTCCATTTTAACTAGCTACCCACCCCACCCGCCACTCTCCGTTTCCCTGTTGAGGGAAGGAGAAGGGGCGGGGAAGGTAACAATCCCCTCCCCTGGTTTCTGTTTATATACATCATATTAATAAAATAATTTTTAGATGTGTCCAAACTCTGAATGAAAAAGGCTTGTCCCCTTTTCAATGATCAACCCTACCATTACTCTCTATTTAGGTAATGCCTCCTACAGCTTTATTAACTTTTAGTGAAAAACTTCCTATTTGTCTTCATTTATTTCTCTGAACTTCATAATTTTTAATCATGCATCCTGTTGTTTGAGCCCTTAAGGGAACAATTTTCCACAAGCGATTTTGTCAAAATCCTTCATAATCGGGAACATGTCAATCACACGACCTGCGTTTCCTTCTTTTGTTCTCAGGGGTGTTGCTGAACAACTTAATCTTTAATTAACTGCCAGTTTTTTGGGGTTTATTTTTATCTAATCGTTTGTGCAAAGTACTTTAAACTGTGAAGTTGTTAAATCCAGAACACATTTGGCACTCAAGTGTTCTGTAAATAGATAAGTAACACCCTTACCGTGTGGAGAAAATTCTGGTTAGGCTCGCAAGGCTTGTTGCTTGAGATTTCAAGATTTGGTTTTTAGGGAAAAAGATTGCTGTGGTTGCCATGTGTTGTGATGTTGGATATATGCTCATAAAGCTTATTTGTGTTTGCAGCGGAACCATAAAATCATTTTCAGAATTCCTTCGGCAAAATCTTAATGATAGTACTTTAGAATTATAATAATACGTTTTCTGTAACACTGCGTATGCTTACTGAAGTTTAGTATGGAAATTGGTGACTGTAAGTGAATATTGTTCAAATTATCTCCATATTACTAGTGTGATTGGAATTACAACTTCCAGCCTATGCAATGTTTTCCAAAATAGGCAATTGACGACTCGATCCATCCGCTTCAATCACTTAGCTGAATTTCACAGAAACTGGAGCTGCACTAAACTTAGACATCACTGAAAGGCCTACGGCGTTAGTGTTCTCTTACGTTCTTTCAACGTTGACACTTATAGTCTGTTCAGTTTGGAAAGTACAATGCTGCATTGTGGCTGTTAGCTACCATATGCTGAACATAATAGCATATTGGTCATATTACTGGACTAGTAATACTGTGGCTTGGTTAATAATCCAGTGAATATTGAGCAACTCTGCATGAATTCACAATATGCTCTGAATGTATGAGCATTCTAGGAACACTGCCTGATTAATAAATTGAAGTGTATTTTTAAGATTCATAAGGGAGGTGTCTTAAATTATATTTAACATGAAGTAAAAATAAAAACAAAAAAACTGCGGATGCTGGAAATCCAAAACAAAAACAGAATTACCTGGAAAAACTCAGCAGGTCTGGCAGCATCGGCGGAGAAGAAAAGAGTTGACGTTTCGAGTCCTCATGACCCTTCAGCAGAACTAGGTGAATCCAAGGAAAGGGGTGAAATATAAGCTGGTTTAAGGTGTGGTGGAGGGGGGGGTTGGGTGGTCGGAGAGAAGTGGAGAGGGGTGGTGTGGTTGTAGGGACAAGCAAGCAGTGATAGGAGCAGATCATCAAAAGATGTCACAGACAAAAGAACAAAAGAACACAGAGGTGTTGAAGTTGGTGATATTATCTAAACGAATGTGCTAATTAAGAATGGATGGTAGGGCACTCAAGGTATAGCTCTAGTGGGGATGGGTGGACCATAAAAGATTTAAAAATGTTTTACAATAATGGAAATAGGTGGGAAAAGAAAAATCTATATAAATTATTGGTAAAAAACAAAAGGAAGGGGGAAGAAACAGAAAGGGGTGGGGATGGAGGAGGAAGTTCAAGACCTAAAGTTGTTGAATTCAATATTCAGTCCGGAAGGCTGTAAAGTGCCTAGTCAGAAGATGAGGTGCTGTTCCTCCAGTTTGCGTTGGGCTTCACTGGAACAATGCAGCAAGCCAAGGACAGACATGTAGGCAAGAGAGCAGGGTGGAGTGTTAAAATGGCAAGCGACAGGGAGGTTTGGGTCATTCTTGCGGACAGACTGCAGGTGTTCTGCAAAGCGGTCGCCCAGTTTACGTTTGGACTCTCCAGTCTAGAGGAGACCATTGGGAGCAACAAATACAGTAGACTAAGTTGGGGGAAATGCAAGTGAAATGCTGCTTCACTTGAAAGGAGTGTTTGGGTCCTTGGATGGTGAGGAGAGAGGAAGTGAAGGGGCAGGTGTTACATCTTTTGCATGGGCATGGGGAGGTGCCATAGGTGGGGGTTGAGGAGTAGGGGGTGATGGAGGAGTGGACCAGGGTGTCCCGGAGGGAAGGATCCCTACGGAATGCCGCCGGGGGGGTGAAGGGAAGATGTGTTTGGTGGTGGCATCATGCTGGAGTTGGCGGAAATGGCAGAGGATGATCCTTTGAATGTGGAGGCTGGTGGGGTGATAACTGAGGACAAGGGGGATCCTATTGTGTTTCTGGGAGGGAGGAGTAGGCGTGAGGGCGGATGCGTGGGAAATGGGCCGGACATGGTTGAGGGCCCTGTGAACTACTGTGGGTGGAAAATCTCGGTTAAGGAAGAAGGAGGACATGTCAGAGGAACTGTTTTTGAAGGTAGCATCATCGGAACAGATGCGACAGAGGCGAAGGAACTGAAAGAATGGGATGGAGTCCTTACAGGAGGCGGGGTGTGAGGAGCTGTCGTCGAGGTAGCTGTGGGAGTCGGTAGGCTTGTAATGGATATTGGTGGACAGTCTATCACCAGAGATTGAGACAGATAGGTCAAGAAGGGAAGGGAAGTGTCAGAGATGGACCACGTGAAAATGATGGAGGGGTGGAGATTGGAAGCAAAATTAATAAATTTTTCCAAGTCCCGACGAGAGCATGAAGCGTCACTGAAGTAATTATCGATGTACCGGAGAAAGAGTTGTGGAAGGGGGCCGGAGTAGGACCGGAACAAGGAATGTTCCACATACCCCATAAAGAGACAGGCATAGCTGGGGCCCATGCGGGTACCCATAGCCACACCTTTTATTTGGAGGAAGTGAGAGGAGTTGAAGAGAAATTGTTCAGTGTGAGAACAAGTTCAGCCAGACGGAGGAGAGTAGTGGTGGATGGAACATGATAGGGTCCCCCTTGTCCTCACTTATCACCCCACCAGCCTCTGCATTCAAAGGATCATCCTCCGCCATTTCCGCCAACTCCAGCATGATGCCACCACCAGACACAGCTTCCCTTCACCCCACTGTTGGCATTCTGTAGGGATCGTTCCCTCCGGGACACCCTGGTCCACTCCTCCATCACCCCCTACTCCTCAACCCCCACCTATGGCACCTCCCCATGCCCACGTAAAAGATGTAACACCTGCCCCTTCACTTCCTCTCTCCTCACCGTCCAAGGGCCCAAACACTCCTTTCAAGTGAAGCAGCATTTCACTTGCATTTCCCCCAACTTAGTCTACTGTATTCGTTGCTCCCAATGCGGTCTCCTCTACATTGGAGAGACCAAACGTAAACTGGGCGACCGCTTTGCAAAACACCTGCGGTCTGTCCGCAAGAATGACCCAAACCTCCCTGTTGCTTGCCTTCTTAACACTCCACCCTGCTCTCTTGCCCACATGTCTGTTCTTGGCTTGCTGCATTGTTCCAGTGAAGCCCAACGCAAACTGGAGGAACAGCACCTCATCTTCTGACTAGGCACTTTACAGCCTTCCGGACTGAATACTGAATTCAACAACTTTAGGTCTTGAACTCCCTCCTCCATCCCCACCCCCTTTCTGTTTCTTCCCCCTTCCTTTTGTTTTTTTCCAATAATTTATATAGATTTTTCTTTTCCCACCTATTTCCATTATTTTAAAACATTTTTAAATCTTTTATGGTCCCCCCACCCCCACTAGAGCTATACCTTGAGTGCCCTACCATCCATTCTTAATTAGCACATTCGTTTAGATATATCACCAACTTCAACACCTATGTGTTCTTTTGTTCTTTTGTCTGTGACATCTTTTGATGATCTGCTCCTATCACTGCTTGCTTGTCCCTACAACCACACCAACCCCCTCCACTTCTGCCCCCCCACCCAACCCCACCCCCACCACACCTGAAACCAGCTTATATTTCACCCCTTTCCTTGGATTCATCTAGTTCTGTTGAAGGGTCATGAGGACTCGAAACATCAACTCTTTTCTTCTCTGCCGATGCTGCCAGACCTGCTGAGTTTTTCCAGGTAATTCTGTTTTTGTCTAACATGAAGTGTTTGCTTGAAAGATGACCACAGGAAATGGCTTTCAACTGTTGATTTAAATGCTAGGTAAGTTCTGAGCTAGTTAGAGCCATGGAAAAGCCACAAACTAATTAAAGCCAATAAACCTCTTTGTTCACTGCACCAGGACGATTTGTGTTCATTTCTTACTTCAATAAAGTTCTGCTCTTCCCTATTTAGAATGACACTTGTTGAAATATCAAATTGCTAAAATTGCTCAGGTCATTTTGTTGGATCAATAAGTGGGTGGTAAAAGACTCAGACACAAGTCTGTCCTACTGCAGGAATAGCCAAGCTCCAGTGACTCAAGGACTTGTCTCTCTGAGAGACAACACCCAGGGGAGAATTTTCACCCCGCTGTGGGGGTTGGACGAAAGAGCACAGAAATCCCCCTGAGGAACAGAGCTGCCTTAGGGAGATCAGATTGCGTTTCAAAAATTTTATTAAAGAAAAAAAAATTAGGACATGTCCCCTCATGTGACAGTGTTACATGAGCTGAGACATGTCTATGAATTTTAATGAAAATCTTTATTTCACTTATAAATCATTCATGAAACCTTATCCGGCCAATGGATGAGGTTCCATGAAAAATGCAAAGGCCGCCTGGGCTCTTCACCTGCCCACCGACCTTAAGGTTGGACAGGCAGCTATGATAAGTGGTTTAATTAGTTTTTAAATAGCCTTATTAGGCCTTTGACAGTTCGGGGGGCATGCATACGAATCCAACGCATGCCCGCTGAACTGAAAGTCGGAATGACGCAGGGTCAGTACGTCACCCTGTGTCATTTTATGTGTTGGCAAGTGGGCCCTGCCCCCGTTTGCCGAGCTGAAGATTCTGGCCCTACATTCAAAGGAAGGGAAGATAATGACTCAACCATGCTGCTCATGAAGACTAGACGTTATGTCTCATCAAGGAAAGCATATATGAATTATGTTACCTGCACAACCAGGTAGCAAGAATAGTGTAGTGATATACTGCCAATATCAATCAAAGTATACGTCCCTCAACCTATTTGCCTCAGGTTACCTAAATTGTATAATATTCTATATTATTTAAACAGAGAGAGACTGCAGAATGCTGCGGACAGAAAGATCTGGTCGTCCTTGTGCATGAATTACAAAAAGTTAGCATGCAGGTATTGTTAGTAATTAAGACGGCAAATGAAACATTAGCTTTTAAGGAAGTCTTGCTCCTTTACAGAACATTGGAGAGACCACACCTACAGTACAGCGTGCAATTTTTAGTCTCCTTATTTAAGGAGGATATACATACATTGGAAGCAGTTTAGAGAAGGCTGACTAGGGAGAGGAAAGTTTAAACAGAGTTTAAAAATTAGGGGTCTCCCATTTAAGACTGAGGTGAGGAGAATTTCTTTCTCTCAGAGAGTCATGAATCTTTGGAATTCTCTTCCCTAGAAAATGGTGGAGGCAGGTTCAATGAGTACTTTTAAGGCAGAGGTGGATAGATTCTTGATTAACAAGGGAGTCAAATGTTATTGGGAGTAGGCGGAATGTGGAGTTGAGGCCACAATCAGATCAACCATGATCTTATTGAATGGTGGAGCAGGTTTGAAGAACCAAATGGCCTACTTCTGTTCCCAATTCGTATGTTCATATTTGTTCAAAAGATTGAGGAAGTTGAGCCTTTACTCATTGGAGTTTAGAAGAATGAGATGTGAACTTATTGAAACCATTTAATTGAAACTTATTGAAGCAAAACCTATTGGGCCAAATCGTCCAGTCTCCGATTGTCAGTGATCGGACACATTACCCAAGATTTAGAGTTTTGGACAGTTCCGAGTTACTTACTTAAATAGTTACCCAGCAAATGTTAGACAAAAAAATCCTGTCTAACTTCTGGGTAACTACGCAACTGACCTGCCAATCACTCACACTGACACTACCATTCCCCCTCTACCCCAAGACTAACCTCCTGACCACCACCACCCCCAACTACCTCCTGACCACCTGATTACCCTCCACCACCTGACTACCCCCTGACCCAAACTGACTAGTCCATGACCTGACCTCTCCTACAGACCCGACATGATTATCACCAATCCCCCCCTACCCACTCATCAACCTACCCACTTCACTCACAACCCCCTCACCCACCTGATATGCCACCAACTTGCTACCTCAACCATCTGTCACCTCACCCACCTACCACTACAGCCATCTGCTACTTCATCTACCTGCCACTCTATCCATCTGCTGTCTCTTCCACCTACCACCTCACCCACCCTACCCATTTACCTCACCCACCTACCCACCCTGCCACCCTACCCATTCACTCATTCATCCACTCATCGACTCACTAACGTTCACCCATTTACTAACATTCATCCATTCACTAACATTCATCCATTCACTAACATTCATACCAGGCATTTAAATGGGGTGCCATTGAAAAGGGGGTGTGTACTATCCCTCCCCCCACCCCACCACTGACTCTACTCCACTGTGAGGGGCCTCTTGGACGCAAGTTGCGCTCCGCTTTTCTGGTAAAATTGGGCTTGAAAGACCCAGCAAGAAGTGAGAAGCAGCGTAGAGAGAGAGGAATATTTGAGCGGAGTGGCAACCCAATGATGATTTTCCTGTGCACAAATTTGTTGTCACATTTCCTAAGTTACAACACTGTGCCAGGAAGAGATATTAATGCATGTAATGTTATTGGAAATTATTATTTTTTTAAATAGAGGTTTAGTCTGTGTGTGTGTTAATTGGATTAAAGACAGCTAGCCTGGGCACTTTGCTGTATAGTAGTTTTGAGATATAAACAGAGGCAGAGAATAACACTTGCATTTTTTTTGAACGGAGCCTTCAAAGGTGGGAGTGAAATCTTGCATCAAGATAGGAGTCAGCAAGCAATGTTTATATTACTAATAAAAAGGGGTTCAAACGGCCTTGCGGTACAGTGAGAATTTACATTCAAATAGAAAAGCTGGGTATAACAGAAAGGAATTTGTATGTGCAGGTCAGAGGCACTTAAGATCTAATCCTGTAAGCCCACAACTGTCTGCGCAATTGAAAGGAGCCTCATTTTGAATTTGTAAGGTGAAAATGCTTTGCCTGATGTCTGGTTAAGTCTATTGGTTACTGTTGCCTTAGTGGGGATTAATTTGGGAATTTGTTGTAAGTTATGATAATAGCAATTTGTAGCAATGTGTATGTTATTTAATTTGCTGTAACTTAATAAATATTTAATTTAGTTTGATATAAAAACCTCTTGAGAACTGGTGGTCTTATTCCTGAATTTAGAGCTGCAACTCAAAACATATCAATTGAAACTATAGTTTATGACAGTTGTTTAAATTTTCCCTCTGGGATTTTAAATAGCTCAGCCTTTACAAACTGCTGTGTCGTAACAACTGGGGGCTCTTGGTGGGACAAAATTTATAATTTCTTGATTGGATTGGAGTTGGTGAATCTTCAGGTTCTGCGTACAAGAAGCACTTTGAATTCAGATGTTGGTGAGGTATTTTAGAAGTGATGAGACTGCAAGGTGGCTTTGGGAATTGCTAAGACTTGTCTGGAAGTAGAAGAAATAGCTCTGATTGGGTTGCAACAAATAACCAAGGGTAAGTTAACAGAGCTGACAGATATGTTAAAATTAGGGTTACCTGTGGAGGCTAGGAAATCTGATATAATTAAAAGTATAGCACAACATCTACAGTTGGAAGTGCTATCTGATACTAGTGGGCCACAGCTGGAGATAGTGAGACTTCAGTTACAAATGAAGACACCTGAATTTGAGCAAAGGAACTGAAGAAACTTGAATTAAAAGCAAAGGACAGAGAAATGGCTTTTAAAAGGGAACAGGTAGAAAGGAAAGAGAGAGAAAGAAAACAGGAAAGGGAATTAGAAATTGTGAAGATAGAGAGAGAGGAAAGAAAAAGAGGGAGAGAAAGAAAGAATTCCAACTGAAAATGTTGGCAGTTAACAAAAAGACACCAGTAGGTGAGGAAGGACTTATCTCCAGAGTAAACCCCAGTGAGGAAATGTTTAAATTTATAAAATTTCTTTCAAAGTTTGAGGAAAAAGATATTGAAGTATTCTTTATTTCATTTGAGAAGCTAGCTAAACAGATGAAATAGCCACAGGAAAACTGGACATTATTATTACAATCTAAGTTGCTGGGTGGAGTGCATAAGGTATGTGCTTCATTATCAGGAGAAATATCAATTAATTATGATGTGGTGAAAAAGACTATTTTAAGCACATATGAGTTGGTTCCTGAAGCATACAGGCAGAAATTTAGGAATATGAGAAAATAGCCTGGGCAAACTTATATCGAGGTTGAATGAAGAAAACAAGGTAATTTTGACCATGGATATGGGTATTAAAAATAAAGACAGCGTATGCAGCTCTTAGGGAAGTAATTATTTTAGAAGAATTTAAAGATTCAATCCCTTCAGCAGTGAGAACTCATGTGGAGGAACAGAGGATTGATTCTGTAAGCCGAACAGCAGAGATAGCTGTTGATTATGAGTTAGATCATAGAGCTAAACCATTTTTTCATCATCCTTTCAAATTGGAAAAGGATAGAAAGTGGGAAGGTGAAAGGAAGGTAAGTGGTCAAGGAAGAGAAGGAGCAGCTGGAAGTTCCCAGAAGTTTTTTTCTCTGACTAAAAAGGAAGATGCTGAAGATAGAAGTGACATTTGAAAATTGAAGTGTTTTCATTGCAGTAAAGTGGGGCACAGGAAGCCAGTGTGTTGGAAATTGCAGGATAAATCTGTTGGATTTGGTGGGGTACAGAAAAGCTCTGGAAGTAACAGTACAATGTGTTCTGAGGTTCAGACACAGGAGAAACCAATGGTTTGTGTACAGGTGAAACAGGGAGAATCAGTGATAGGTGAAGAAGTGGGAATGTGTTCACAATTTACTCAAGAGAATTCTGAGCAGCAGGTTGCAGAAATGTTTAAAGGTTTTGTGCGTGAAGGGAAAGTCTTTCCATATGTATAGGGTGGAGTAGGTAAAGATGTTAAAATTTTAAGAGACAAGTCAAACCTTAATGTTGTGGGATAGTGATATTTGTTGTTAAAAGGGTGTATTGCAGGAGCAGTAAGGTGATAATAAGTGGGGTTCATGTAGATGCTAAATCTATTCCATTCTGGAAGGTAACTTTAAGGAGCAAATGGGGACAGGTAAAGTTATAGTTAGAGTGATGAAAAAATTGCCCATTGCAGGGGTTCAATTTATCCTGGGTAAGATGTAGCTGGATCACAAATGTGGGTGATGCCTATGGTAGTTGAGCAGCCTGTAGAAGTGTTTTCACCAGAGGTGTTACAGGAGGAAAAGAAAAACAAAAATTGCTGGAAAAACTCAGCAGGTCTGACAGCATCTGTGGAGAGAAAGAGTTCACGTTTCGTAGATCTGAAGAAGAGTCATCTGGACTCAAAATGTTAACTCTTTCTCTCCACAGATGCTGTCAGACCTGCTGAGTTTTTCCAGCAATTTTTGTTTTTGCTTCAGACTTCCAGCGTCTGCAGTATTTTGCTTTTATCTTAGTGTTACAGAAGGACCATCCTGGATTATTTCTTGATTGTGTGATAACAAGATCAAAAGCTCATAGGGAAGAACAAGATAAGCAAGAAGGGCAGGCAGCTCATTGGCAAAAAAAGGTGTTTAAAACCAATTAGCTGGCACTGTGTTTGATAGCATTGTGCAGGTGGAAAGGCTACAGGACAGTTCAATTTAAGTGTTTAACTCAAGGAGGTTATTGGAGTTACAGGAAAATGATTTTCAATTAAAACAGTTATGTCAGAAAGCTTACTCAGAGACAGAAGCAAAATATATTCCAGTATGTTATTACCTTCAGGGTGATATTTTAATGAGAAAATGGAGGTCGGATCATGTCTCAGAAAATTAAAGCTAGAGGGAGGGGCATCAGATTGTTATCCCAATAGGTTATAGAAATAAGATTCTGAGGATTGCTCATGAAATTCCAGTGGGGGGACATTTAGGAATTAGGAAAACACAGGAAAAGATACAGAAATGTTTTTTGGCCAGGATTGCATAGGGATGTAGTCAAATTCTGTAGAACTTGTTATAAATGTCAAGTAACAAGAAAACCACAAGCAGTGATTAAGCTGACGCCTTTAATCCCAATGCCAGCATTTGAAGAACCTTTTACTAGGGTCATGATTGATTGTATAGGACCCCTCCTTAAGACTAAAAGTGGAAATCAATATTTACTGACAATAATGGATGTGGCTGTGAGGTTTCCTGAAGTGATACCTTTGAGAAATATTACAACTAAGAAGACAGTGGAGGAGTTAATTAAATTTTTTTACAAGATATGGTTTACCTAAGGAAATACAATCAGATCAGGGGTCAAATTTAATGTCACAGCTGTTTAAGGAAGTAACGAACATTTGGGGATAAAATAGTTTAAATCAACAGTTTATCATCCGGAGTCACAAGGAGTTTTGGAAAGTTGGCATCAAACTTTAAAAATGATGAGAGCGCACTGTCAGGATCATCCACAGGATTGGAACGGGGGAATTCCATTCTTGTTATTTGCGGTTAGAGACGCTCCTAATGCATCGACTGGTTTCTGCCCTTTTGAACTAGTTTATGGTCCATAAGACATAGGAGCAGAAATTAGGCCATTCGGCCCATCGAATCTTCTCTGCCATTCAATCATGGCTGATAAGTTTCTCAACCCCATTCTCCTGCCTTCTCCCTGTAACCTTTGATCCCCTTACCAGTCAAGAACCTATCTATCTCGGTCTTACATACACTCAATGACCTGGCCTCCACAGCCTTCTGTGGCAATGAATTCCAGAGATTCACCACTCTCTGGCTAAAGAAGTTTCTCCTCATCACTGTTCTAAAAGGTCTTCCCTTTACTCTGAGGCTGTGCCCTCGGGTCCTAATCTCTCCTACTAATGGAAACATCTTCCCCACGTCCACTCTGTCCAGGCCTTTCAGTATTCTGGAAGTTTCAATCAGATCCCCCCTCATCCTTCTAAACTCCATTGAGTATAGACCCAGAGTCCTCAAACGTTTCTCATATGTTAAGCCTTTCAATCCTGGGATCGTTCTCGTGAACCTCCTCTGGACCCTCTCCAGGGCCAGCACATCCTTCCTGAGATACGGGGCCCAAAATTGCTCACAATATTCTAAATGTGGTCTGACCAGAGCCTTATAAAGCCTCAGCAGCACATCCCTGCTTTTATATTCAAGTCCTCTCAAAATAAATGCCAACATTGCATTTGCCTTCCTAACTAGCGACTCACCTGCAAGTTAACCTTAACAGAATCCTGGACTAGGACTCCCAAGTCCCTTTGCACTCAAGATTTCTGAATTCTCTTCCCATTTAGAAAATAGTCTATGCCTCTATTCTTCCTACCAAAGTGCATGACCTCACACTTCCCCACATTGTATTCCATCTGCCACTTCTTTGCCCATTCTCCTAACCTGTCCAAATTCTTCTGCAGCCTCCCCGCCTCCTCAATACTACCTGTCGCTCCACCTATCTTTGTGTCATCCGCAAACTTAGCCAGGATGCCCTCAGTTCCTTCACCCTGATCATTAATGTATAAAGTGAAAAGTTGTGGTCCCAACACTGAACTTTGCAGAACTCCACTAGTCACCAGCCGCTATCCTGAGGAGGACCCCCTTATCCCCACTCTCTGCTTCCTGCCAGACAGCCAGTTTTCTATCCATGCGAATACCTTGCCTCTAACACCATGGGCTCTTATCTTACTGAGCAGCCTCCTGTGCGGCACCTTGTCAAAGTCCTTCTGGAAGTCCAAGTAGATAATATCCATTGGCACTCCTTTGTCTAACCTACTCATTACCTTCTCAAAGAATTCTAACAGATTTGTCAGGCATGACCTCCCTTTGATGAAACCATGCTGACTTTGCCCGATTTTATCATGCACTTTCAAGTATTCTGAAATCTCATCCTTAATAATGGACTCTAAAATCTTACCAACGACTGAGGTCAGGCTAATCGGCTTGTAATTTCCCGTCTTTTGCCTCACTCCCTTCTTAAACAGGGGAGTTACATTAGCGATTTTCCAGCCCTCTGGGACCCTCCCTGACTCCAGTGATTCCTGAAAGATCACCACTAATGCCTCCACTATCTCTTCAGCTATCTCCTTCATACTCTGGGGTGTAATCCAGCTGGCCCAGGTGATTTATCCACCTTCAGACCTTTCAGTTTTCCTAGCACCTTCTCCTTGGTAATGGCCACCATACTCACCTCTGCCCCCCGACTCTCTTGAACTTTGGGAATGTTACTCATGTCTTCCACCATGAAGACGCAAGGTACCTATTCAGTTCCTCTGCCATTTTTTGTTTCCCACTATTACTTCTCCAGCATCATTTTCCAGTGGCCCAATGTCCACTTTTGCCTCTCTCTTACACTTTACATATCTAAAAAAACTCTTGCAATCTTCTTTTCTATTACTGGCTAGTTTACCCTCATATTTAATCTACTCCCTCCTTATTCTTTTTTAGTTGTCCTCGGTTGGTCTTTGTAGGCTTCCCAATCCCCTGGTTTCCCACTGCTCTTCGCCGCATTGTATGCTTTCTCTTTAGCTTTGATGCTGTCCCAACTGTAATACTGTTACATCTGATTCCAGCAGCCCACTGAAATTGTTTCATGAGAAATTCGTGGGTCAAAATTGAGAAACCATTCTCCTGGATTACGCATCAAATTTCAGGGAAAGATTGAACAGAGCATGTGAGTTGGCTAGGGAACATTTAGAGATATCACAGCAAGTGATGCAAGTGAAGGCAGATAAGAAAGCTAAAACTCACAGTTTTGTTTCTGGGGAGAAAGTACTAGTTTTGTTACCAGGACTAGGTGATTCATTAAATTAGTGGGTCTTACAGGGTGAAAAAAATACTCCACAATACTCCACATTAATAAATTACTCCATGTTAATAAATGCTCCACATAGAAGAAAGAAGCAGAGTGTGTGTCATGTAAACATGCTTAGACTTTGACAGGGAAGAGGAACAAAAAGAGGTGATGGTGGGTGATGAGAAAGAGGTAGAAGTGTAGGACTCTGAAATTGATTTTCCTCTAATCTAATTGGATAATGAGAGGGTGCTTGAAAATTTAAATGAACTATTGAGTTACCTTCCGAACAAATGTCAAAGTGATTTGGAAAAGATGTTGCAGTCACACAAACCTATTTGTGAAAATAAGTTGGGAAAGACAGATTTAGCTATACATGGGGCTGAATATTCCGCCTGTCAGGGGTGCTGTGTGGGGGTGGGTGGGGAGGAGCGCAAACCCGATCGGCGCCACAGATTGGGTGCACTCCGTCATTTTACAAGGGTGGGCCAATTAAGGCTTGCCCAGCATGACGCACATCTGGAAGCACTGTGTGCTCCTTGTGCAGAGCGGCGGGGGGATTCCCTGAATTGAGGCCTGAGCTCTTTCACACACGTGCACGAAAGAGTGCAGAAATCTCCCTGAGGCACGGAGTTTAAGTTACGAAAAATTTAATTAAAGAAAAAGAAATTTAAGGACATGTCCCCTCATGTGAAACTGTCATATGAGCTGGGACGTGTCCATTAATTTTTTCAAAAATTTTTATTTAATTAATAAGCCCTTCATGAAACCTCATCCTGCCCGGGGATGAGGCTCCGTGATATATGCAAAGGCCACCTGAGCTCTTTGCCTGCCCACCAACATTAAGGTTGGACAGGCAGCATTCTGAACAACTGTAATTAATTCCTAAATGGCCTTAATAGGCTTTTGACAGTTTGGCGGGCGCACAGCCTGATGTCACTGTGAGCTGGCTGAACTGACAGTCTGAGTGACGCGCGGTGATGTCGGGATGCCCGCCTGATGTCACTGCATGTCATTTTATATGTTGGCGAGTGGGCCCCGCCCTGATTGAAAATAAAGGTTAGGACAGTTGTTTGAAATTTCACTCTGGGACTTTAAATAACTCAGCCTTTATCAAACTGCTGCGTGTAACACAGTGGCTATTCTTCAAAAGTAGCTTATTGGGTTTCATCCGCAAAGCACTTTGGGATGTCTTCAGGTCATGAAAGGTGCTATGTAAATGCAAAGTCTTGTTTTCTTATTTGAACCATCTGTCAAATAGTCCAACAAAAACCATAACCTTGGTGAAAGGTGCTATCTTGGCAATACTGGTAGTGATTTGCCACTGCTTGTATGCAGAAACATTCTTATAAGCAGTGATCAAGGAAGCATAAATCTGGCAAATCTGCTTGCACTGCTATTTTAAATGGGCAAGCGTGGTTGGGCAGCATTTGCATAATCCACTTTTTAGGGGCTTTGGTGATGGTTTCAGGGGACCTGCAGAGATGATCCAGTAAGTTATAGTGTGGCATGTGTATTGGTGTAAGTCACTCACACCATAACCTTCTGTGCCTGAATCTTCTGGTTGGTGTGCAGGGGCAGGTCCTGCATGCCGATGCGTAAAATGATGCGTGCGCCCCGACATCACCGAGCGCCATTCCGATCTTCAGTTCGGTGGGCGCGCACCGGGGTCGGCTGCGCGTCCACCGAACTGTCAAAGGCCTATTAAGGCCATTAATCAACTAATTGAAGCACTTGTCAGGGCTGCCTGTCTAACCTTAAGGTTGGAGGGCAGGCGAAGAGCCCAGACAGCCTTTGTATTTTTCATGGAACCTCATCCACGGATGGGATGAGGTTTCATGAAGGCTTTATTAATTTAATAAGATGTTGCATGTAAATTGATAAACATGTCCCACCTCATGTGACAATGTCACAGGAGGGGACATGTGTGAATAATTTTATTTTTTTATTTATCCATTTTAATGGCTTTCCTTAATCTTCCTGAGTCAGCTCTGTGCCTCAGGGAAATTTCTGCGCTCTTTCGCGTGCATGCGCAAAAGAGCGCAGGCCTCAACACTTACTTCTCCCCCCCAACCTGCACAGGTAGCACTAAGCACTTCCGGGTGCGCGTCACGTTAAAGCCGCCCACATAAAATGGCAGCCTGCAGCCGATGGTGCGCGGCAATCGGCTGTGTGCCCCCTCCCACCCAGCCCGCCTGACGGGGAGAAAATTCTCCCCCTGGAATATTTGTGCTGGAATACTCGCCTACAAATGGTACAAGTTTTCAGCAAATCCTAGGCTATTTATCACATTCAAACAATAGCTCCAACGTCGGAAAGCACTGCAATATATCCTGGTGAGTGTTCTCAGAATAAGAATGGTGCACTTCATGCTGCATGAGATAGCTGTCAAAAGAGGCTTATGCATGATACTTAAAAATGAGCAGTGCATAAGGACAAAGAAGCAGTGGTACTGCCAAGTGAACAATTAGAACTCAGTAGCACTTCAAGAAGGAGCAATGTTCAACAGTCCTTTCTTTGAATTTCATTGAAATTTTCTGATAAGTGGACATATCTTGATAAAACTGCGGGAAGAAATCATTTTGAAGATAAACATAGACATCAAAGTTCAGGGTGATTTGTCATGAATTTATCGATTATAACATTGAAGTTGCTGTTTGTGTTTAATATGCTGTGCTGCTGAAATGTTCCCTGTGGAATTTAATTTGGTAGGGATAAGTGCATTAATACATGATTAGTATTAGCATTCGCAACATCACTAGGACTGCCTAATTTCACCTAACATTACCTGACTATGCCCCACCTCAGCTTATTTGCTGCTGAAGCTTTTGTCACTATTTTGTTACCTCCAGACTTGACCATGCCAATATACCCTGACCAGCTTCTTAAGCTCTACCCTCCATAAACTTGAGGTTATCCAAAAGTTTACTGCACATGATTTTATCCGCCTCAAGTCCCATTCACCAACACCCATGTGCTCATTGACCTGCATTGGCTCCTAATTCGGCAACACCTTGATTCTTTTTTCCTTATTATATTTTTGCAGGACATGGGTATTGCTGGGAAAGTCAGCATTTCTTGCCCATCCCTAATAGCCCTTGAACTCTCCAACTTCCTAGGCCATTTGAAAGAAAAAACATACAATGTGGCAAAGATTAGTGATAAGGAGGATGATCGGGAAAGTTTTAAAAACCAACAGAAAATGATCGAAAAAATAATAAAGAGGGAGAAAATAAACATTGAATGTAAACTAGCAAGTAATATAAAAACAGATAGTAAGAGCTTCTTCAAATATATATAAAGCAAGAGAGAAGCCAAAGTCAATATAAGCCCCTTAGGGAATGAGGCTGGGAAAATAATAATGGGGAACCAGGAAATGGCAGAGGAGTTGAATAAATGCTTCGTATCAGTCTGCATGGTAGAAAACACTAATAGCATTCCAAAAATACACAATAATCAAGGGGCAAAAAGTGGGGAGGAAATAAATACAACATCTATCATGAGAGAAAAAGTACTAGGGAAACTAATGGGGCTAAAGGCCACTAAGTCACCTGGACCTTATGGTTTGCATCCTAGGTTATTAAAGGAAGTAGCTGCAGAGATAGTGATGCACAGGTAGTAATCTTCCAAGAATCCTAGGATTCTGGAAAAGCCCGACACCAAAACTACCAATGTAACACTCTTATTCAAAAAGGGAGGCAGACAAAAAACAGGTAACTATAGGTCAGTTAGCTTAACATCTGTCACTGGGAAAATGTTAAGAGTCTATTATAAAGAACGTAATAAGCAGAACATTTAGGAAAGCATAAGATAATCAAGCATGGCTTCATGAAGGGGAAATCATGCCTGGAAAATTTATTATAATTCTTTAAGGGAATAACAAGCAGGATAAATAAAGGGGAACCAGTAGCTGTAATATATCTGGATTTTGAAAAGGTGTTCGATAAAGCACCACATATAAAGTTATTTAATAAGATAAGAGCCCATGGTGTTGGGGGTAGTATGTTAGCATGGATAGAGGACTGGTTAACTAATAGAAGGCAGAAAGTTGGGATATGGGGGCATTTTCAGGATGGCAACCTGTAACTAGTGGAGTGCCACAGGGATCAGTGCTGGGGCTGCAATTATTTACAATAGATATCAATGACTTGGATGAGGGAAATGAATATACTATCGCCAAGTTTGCAGATGACACAAAAATAGGTGGAAAGGCAAGTGGTGAGGATGACACAAAGAGTCTACAGAGGGATATAGACAGGTTAACTGAGTGGGCAAAAACATGCTAGATGGAATATAATGTGGGAAAATGTGAGGTAATGCACTTTGGCAGGAAGAATAGAGAATCTGAATATTATTTAAAAGGAAAAAGACTGAAGAAAGCTGCAGCACAGAGGGATTTGGGGGTCCTCGTGCATGAATCCCAAAAAGCTAACATACATGTTCAGCAGGTAAAAGGAAGGCAAATGGAATGTTTGCCTTTATTTCAAAGGGAATGGAGTATAAAAATAGGGATCTTGCTAAAACTATACAAGGCACTAGTTAGGCCACATCTGGAATACTATGAACAGTCTTGGTCCCCTTATCTAAGGAAAGATATTCTAGCATTGGAGGCAATCCAGAGAAGGTTCACTAAGTTAATCCTGGGTTTGGAAGGATTTTCTTATGAGGAGAGGCTGAATAGTTTGGACCTGTACTCATTGGAGTTTAGAAGAATAAGAGCCGACCTTATTGAAACATGTAAGATTCTTAGGGGGCTTGACAGGGTGGACGTTGAGAGGTTGTTTCCCCCTGTGGGTGAGTCTAGGACCAGAGGGCATAATCTCAGAGTGAGGGGTTGCCCATTTAAAACAGAGATGAGGAGGAATTTCTTCTCTCAGAGGATTGTTAATCTGTGGAATTCTTTATTACAGAGGGCTGTAGAGGCTGGGTCGTTAATTGTATTCAAGGCTGAGATAGACAGATTTTTAATCAATAAGGGAATCAAGGATTATGGGGAAAAGGCAGGAAAGTGGAATTGAGGATTTTCAGATCAGCCATGATCTCATTGGGATCTCATTGAAAGGCAGAGGAGACTTGATGGTCCGAATGGCCTACTTCTGCTCCTACCTGTTATGGTCTTATGGCAGTTAAGAGTCAACCACATTGCTGTGGCTTTGGAGTTACATGTAGGCCAGGCCAGGTGGAAAGGGCAGATTTCCTTCCCCAAAATGACATTAGTGAACCAGATGGGTTTTTTAAGACAATCAATAACAGTTTTATGGGTGCCATTGTTGATACTAGTTTTCAATTCCAGAATTTATTAAGTGAATTCAAAATCCACTAGCTGCCCTGGTGGGGATTTGAGCCCATGTCCCCTGGACATTAGCCTGGGCCTCTGGATTACTAGTCCATTGACATTACCATTATGCTACCATCTCCCCTACAAAGTCTCAGTATTTTTTTGAAATCCCTTCATGGCCTTGTCCACGCCCACCCCTCACTTATCTCTGTAATCTACTGATAATATAACTATAACTATCCGAGATCTCTGCACTCCTCTAATTGTGGTTCTTGAGCATTCCTGATATTAATTGCTCCAACACTGGTAGCCGTGCCTTCAGCTGCCTAGGCCCAATGTTATGGAATTCCCTAAGCCTTTCTCCCTGGCTACCTCTCTTTCCTCCATTAAGACATTGCTTATAACCCATCTCTTTGGCCAATCTTTTTCTCATCTTTCCAAATACCACTTAATATAGCTCGGTCTCAAATTTTGCTTCATAATGCTCCTGTGAAGCACCTTGAAATATTTTATGATGTTAAAAGTACTATTTAAATTCAAGTTGCTTTTTTGCTGTTTTATATTTTGCGACATGATGTACTATGACATAATATTATATCATTATTGAGGCTTCCTAAGAAGTCAATTTCAAATCTTCATTTGACTCCTTCCCTTAGTATATCATAGGCCCAGTTAGATCCGCATGTTTCCCAGAAATAACTTGTACCAGTCACAAGGGCTTGCCTAATTGCTTTCACGTCCTTTCCCTGCCACTTTTCCAAAGACAGCTGCAGGCAACAAACTGGCACCAACATCAGAGCCACCTGTGATGCCTTGTTCCCAGCTGCATGCCCCCTGCTGGTAGTTGAATTCTCAGGTTTGGCCGCTCCTCCATTCAAGCACATTGTAGTTCCACAAGGTCTCATGGCCACAGCAGGAGTACTGTGAGCAATAATATAACTATACTTGCTGCCTGCTTGTCTCAAGTCTGACCTGCAGATGCCACTGATGCTTGTATACTCAAAGGTATTCTGCAGGTTAGCGAATCCTCGCTTTGCAACATCACCCAGTGTTGTGCCAATTGCTGGCATCATATATTACAGGAGGACAAGTGACTGGTGCAGCTGTTTGTGCTCATGAACTATCCTTCCTTTGTTAGCCGATTGCATAGGTCAGAACCACAAAGCAAATCAACAGAACTAGTGGCTCTGCTTCAGTCCAGTAACTGCAGCCAGTCATTCATTATATTCATTCATTGAGCTGGTGCTTGGTTGAACTAATAAAGATGATCAGTGCTGCAGTGATGCTGTTAAGTGGGAGGGTTTTGGTTGCATTGTGTTAAATCTGAAGAACAGGATACATGGCAAGTCAATGGACACAATGGAATATTGTGGCTGTGCTGAAAGGACCAGGCATGTTTCAAGGTGGAGCGCTCCCTGATTTATGCTGAAAACCATTGGCACAGAGAAAGTAGGGATTTAGAATTATCCAAACATGCTGTGTATTCCTCTTCTTTGCTTTATCCACCTGAAACCACTTCTCAGTTGATGACCCAATTATGACCTAAAAACGTCCTCTGGTATTCTTCACATTGGTCACCATACCTTCAACTGAAGATCAACGGAAACCCTGTTTATCTCGAGTTTGATGCTTAAGTTATGGTGGGGGGATAAGGAGAACTGATGACTTTGAAGGAAACAACTAATTTGATTTACTATGTTGCTTTGCTGGGCTAAACAGCATCTTCTGCAGAAGGTGACTTTCTTCTGCAGGGAAATGACAAATATGCATTGAATGAGAAATACTTTTTGTGCTGTGTATTTCAAACAGTAGAAGACTTCTACAAGATAATGCATAACATGCCTAAAGAAAAGTAGCTTTTAATAGAAATTATGACAAGATGTTTTAAGAGCTGACTGAGTGCATTGTAATTGTGAGGTGTATGTGTGAATAATTTGTCTTCAGTCTTTCTCGGCTACATTAAATTCACGTTTTCTTTATTCTTAATCCTGTTGATTTCTACCCTGTGTGTTGCATTTACAGCTGATCACTGCATCAATTTAGGTTAAGCATACAGTGAAAAAAACTGATCTTTATTGGCTGATGAATGCTCTGGGATGGCCAGAGGTCATGAAAGACACTATATAACTGCAAGTTTTTTTTTCTTTTCATCTGAAACTTACAGTCATAGTCTTATCATATAGAATATTAAGTTGATTCCTGCTCATTCTCATTCTTACACTGACACTTTCCTTCATGTTTCACACCTTCTCCAGGATATGCTTGCCTGATAAATAACCCCACATTGACCTCTTTTAATGGACTCACCTGCCATTGTCACTCCCTGAGCACTGGGAGCTTGCATTTTCACTCTATAAAGAGCAGTCTCTGGGCCGTCATGGCATCTACCATGATCTGCAGCACTTAATCTGTAAATCTTGCCTCATTCCCTTCATTTCTCACAGAAATTACATGCTCCAGTGCTGGATTGGCCCACAGAGCACTATTTATACTAGTTAAGTGGCTCTTTAGCTGGCTCAGCAGCATTCTTGCACTTTCTGATTGCTAACCACATGGAGTGCTTTACCACAGGGAGTGGTTGAGGCAGAAACCATTTGATCTTTTATAGATCAATTGGAGAAATATTTGCAGCAGAGTAAGGTACAAGGCTGTGGGATGGCAGAAAAGGGACGCAGGGCAGTGGGATTAGAATTGGATTGCAAAAGCAAAGATCCAGCATATATTAGATGGACCTTCTTATGTGCTGTCATTGCCTATAGTCGTACATGATATTATTGATGATGTGGTCAGCTTAGCCAAATAAATTCCAAAACCAAAAAAAGAAAGAAAACATGCCATAATGAATTCACACCAGCTTCACCTTTACTCTCTACATGCAGTCAGCCCCAGAATCACATAAAAAAGGTGAGTGCTATAAAATTTACCTACCAATTTGTCCACATTCCTCTGCGCATCCAGCCAACCACCCTATCAGTCTTGTCCACCCTTTTCCCCTCCTGGCCCCAGCCCACTTATCTCCACCTGATCCCTTAATCTCTCGAGCACAGCTTATCTTCTAACTAGTCCTTCTTGGTCTCACCTATTGCCTACTTCTCCATGCTTTAGTCCTTTCTCTTTGCTGGAATTGTTCTTTATCTTGATCTCAGGGCATTATAAATTAGACAAATCATAGAATAATACAGCATGGATGGAAGCCATTCAGCCCATCAGCATGGGTCAGCTCTTTGGAAGAGTTTCTTATTTGTCCTGTTCCCCTGCACTTTCCCTATAGCTCTGCAAGATCTATGTTTCAGGCAGATATTCAATTCCTTTTTGCGGGTTACTTTTGAATTTTCTTCCATCATCCCTTTCAGAGAGTGCATCCTGGAATATAACAACTAGCTGTGCTGAAAACAAATCTCCTCATTTCTAAATCTGTGACCACTGGTTACCCACACTTTAGCGGTGGGAACAGCTTCTCTCTATCTACTCTATCGAAATACATCCAATTTGGAGCACCTCTTTCAATCTCCTCTTAACTTTTTAACTCCTGAATTGTCAGAAAAAAATTAACACACAACACAAAATTGCACTAAATTACTCAGCAGGGGATATTTCATTGATTTTTTTAAATTAAAAAAAATAGAACTATTACTTTTAAAATTGCTGCTGATAAAGCCTTTTTCACGGTGTGGAAGGATATCTGTTAGCTTAAAATGTAGGGTAGAAGATTATTTTTTTCTTTTTTCTCTCTTACTTTGTTCACTGATTTGCTACAATTTTGGTTTTGGGCCTAAAAAACAAATATCACTGATAAATATATCAATATAGTAACTATATATTATAGTACAAGTCTCTTAAAGCTTCGCTTATTAATTGTGTTAGATTGCGTGTAGGACAATAACCCAAAATGGCCTTTTAATAAGACCTTTTCTATACCTTTTGATTGTGAAGATTGCAGATTTACCTTGTTGCACCCTTCAAGGAGAGGTAAAGTCTTTGTAATAATTTCCTGTGAAGAAATCAATATCCCAAAACTTCAGCTGCTTCCCTTCCTTCTGTGGATGGTTCATACTGAAGTTTGTGGAAGTGAGTGTGTGGCTGAGGCTTCATTAATGCAGTGGTGGAAAACATAGCAGTTGACTTTTGTGATGTCCCTTCTGGGTGCTTGGGAGAACCTTGTGCCATGTTAGTGTACTGTAGTGATTGGTTGACTGTCCCTGCAGGCTATCATGAGCTAGGTCACACATTTTAAAAAGTAACAGCTTCCTTGCTGAGCCTGAGTGTCCTCGTGCATTGTTCATCTGTGAGGTAACTGCATTCATTGCAGTAAATCCACTCCTGGGAGTAAAGAGGGAAGAAAGAACTTGCATCTATATAATGCCTTTCATGTCCTCAGGATATTCCAAAGTGCTTCACATCTCATGAATTACTTTTGAAATGTTGCTTGAAATGAAGGCAAGCAGTTTGTTTTATGACTAGTGCATTTCCTATGGCCTCTGAGTTCCCTGGCCTCCCTCTCCTCAAGCTCTGCTGCCCTATGTAATAATTATTATTCAATTCACTCATTGCTATGGTCAACCTTCCTTTGTAAAGCTAACTAACTGCTGTAAATAGGCAATGAACCCTCTTATCGATCCTATCACAAGCAAAATTCCTTATTGCCCTGAACAAGACAATAACAGCCTCTACCATTGTCCTTCATGGGGTTAACTTTTGCAAGCAATTTTAGAAATTAACTTTGAATAGTGAAAATAAGGAGAGAAAAATATTTTTACCCGATAACCCTCTTTCTTGCTCACCTGTTTCATTATATCCAACTTTTTGTTGTGTTTTATCCATACTTAACTCTATATTAGCTCCATATTTAATGACAATTCTTAGATACAAATAAAAGTTTGAGCATTATTTAATTATTTTTGAAGAAGTCTGTATTACTTAAGTAAATCTTGTCTATATCCATTTTCTTCCTGATTGAGCTGCATTATTTTTGAGGGAGTATAAATGACCAAAATTTAAATAGCATTCCCTATTCGAAATGAAGAATAGCTCCCTTGCACTCTTAAATAAATACATTTATCCACACGCTTAAGAAAAAAGGACAGATTGATTTTCAAGAGCAGAGATCAGCCAAACAGATTTATGGCTTTAAAAAAAGCTTAGGGAACTAATAAGTCCAGCAAAAGATAAATTAAGCTTGGTTCACAAGCTTACAATGGCAGAACTTTGCACCACTGTAGGTAGCTGCACTCAATGAGTGCTTAGTAACAAAGGTATGGCCACCAGAAAATGAAAACAGTTGGCAGATCTTTTTCATTCAAAGACCAGCCCCCACCCGCTGTCCACTGCCCACCGCCCATCCCCTCCCCCCTCGATGTGCTGCAGTTACGAACAGGCTATATAACCAAACCAAGCTGTATTAAGAGAGTCCCATTGTTACAGATTGAGCAGAATCTAAGTTCTGTTTGTATTCCATAACAAATGATGCTCTGCAATACCACCTGTACCCATGATGAGGCCTTTTCTTGGTAATGAAATTCCAGTCCTATAGATCCTAGAGCAAACTAAATTTGCTGATAAAACATTGGGTGTCTAATTTTCCATGCAAGTAATAGTCAGAAAATTGCGCTTAATGCAGGCTGAAATTTTGGATATTCATTCCATTCAGGCAAGACTTCAAAGTAGTAATATGTCGCTGGATATAATACCTTATTTATCTGCTTTGATTCCATCTTAATACTTTTGAGTCCTTTTTACAATTGAAGTCATTTTTTTCCCCTAAGCGCAATATGTAGATTTTAGGTATAAGTTGATATATTTTTAGATTCGGTGAAGATATTATGGATTTTCAGAAATGCAGATTGCATTATGCTCTACCGGGCAGTATGGATTTTTTTGAAAAATATACTTCATTCGTAAAATATCTGAAAGAACATTACAGAACATTTCAAAATGGCCATCACAAAAAGTGCAATCATATTCCAGTTTTCCACATAGATCATGAGGTGCTTCAATAGAATCAATGAACATTACAGACATTTCAACATGGTCATTATAGACAGTCAGACAATGGTATTTAAGTTATCGACATAGATCATGTAGTACTCTGAGATGCTTCAATACAATTGTGATACATGAAGTATTCAATCATACGTTCAATGTGAGTCATATAGCCCAAGGGGTCTATACAATTCCCAGCCCCTAGATGCACTATGGCTGAAAGGTCTTAGGCAATGATCTTTCCCCATTGCGTATTTGCAGCGGCTGCCCCAAGCTTTAGTGCAACCCTCAGCACGTAGTCCTGGAACTCTACCAAGCATTATGTTGCTTTACTTGCCATGGCAATATGAGAAAGGCTCAGTCCAATCACAGACCTTCATAGTCTCCACCCCACTTATCTATCATTGTGCCTAATTTATCCTTGGTAACTCAAGCATAGCTTGAGAATACATATCTATCCACTATTCAACAATGACTGGTAGGTTACCAACAGATGCTTCAGGGGAGCACAGCAACACAGAAACAATAAGGTTCCATCAGGTATTTAATTATCCCTGGCTATACTTTGCCTTATGATCTTCAAGCTCATTCCTAATTAGCGGCTAAATCTCCCTGCTGCTTGCAGTGTACTCTGTTGTAACTTTTCAACTCTGGCAGGAGCGCTGCGGAAGGTCTGGCAAACAGGCTGGGACACAGATATGCTGGACCTGAGCCTTCTGATAGAGATTCCTGCGGCCTTTGTTTTGGCAAGTGTCTCTGCTTTCCATAAGCAGGGCAATTTGTGCAGAGAGGACTTAAATCCATAAGCCCCAGCCTTATTTTCATGGTATGTTTAAAACTGTTAAAACTGTCCTGTTTGCCTGGGAGAATCAATCTAAAAATTGCTCAAAGCATAACATTCTGTTAAAATTTGAAGCTCAAAATATTTTTGTCATTTTAGATTGGTCATTTCCAACAGACTTGCAATTCTTCGCTTTCCACAGTAGAGATGCTTTGATCTATGATCCTTTACCCGACCAAACAGATGTTGAGATCATGTTTGAAATTATCTGTTCAGATTAGTAAGAATCCAAGTTGGCATGATTGGCTAACAGTAACATTTACTGGGGGTCACAGATATTTGCATCCAAAGTGCTATGTATGTGTCAGAAGGAGTCTCATGCAACACCATATAATTAGACACGTTCCATATTCATACTGCACTCAGGACAATTGCCTTTTTAATTGTTGGTATTAGGTCACTCGACATGAAGGAAACAGCTTAATTCCTAAAGGAAGAAAAGATGATTATGGGCCCTCCCTGTTTTTGCAACATTGCAGATGTTGGACAATCTGGTGCCGTTAATAAATAAGAAACATTCAGATTTGGCAAACAGCTGTGCTTATATTCTTGAAGAGTAGGTCAGCTGGCTTAACCTATTGAAGACTGAAGTGAGCTAATGAGATTATTTCTTGCATTTTCTCCCTTTGCAACACTTACCGTTACAACTTTGGTGCAAATTATTTTTGCCAGATATTGAAAGGAAAAATCTGAAAGGAATAATCTGCCAATGTGATCTGGATTCTCCTTAGTGAACAAGCAGAGCCGTATGTGATAATTCATTGGCCAAGGTATGAGATTCATGCTGAGAATTACCGTATATACTTGAATAATAGTTGATCCCTCTCGTGTAAAAGTTGCCCCAGGCATTTGGCAAAAAAATCCTTAAATTTTCATACATCTTGTGTATAATTTGACCCCAGTTTTTGAGGGATAGTAAAACAATGTGTTTTTTCATTGGTGCACTAAGCTACACCAAAATAGTGTCAACAAAAGTTACCACTGGTAATTATGATTTCCTGATGTTATAGTCATACTGCCAATCTTATTAAATTACCTACACTTCAATCACAATATTCTCTGGTACCATGCTCCATATTATGCTGTATAAAGCTATATAAGTTATGAATCCATTAAGAGGCAGGACATCAGCAAAACAACACCATACGCTGCCAATAGTGTTGCCAGGTCAGAAACTGTCTTCCAACCAATGCTATGTTAAATAATCTGTCACCTGCAGTGATTTTAATCTCCTGATGTTATGGTCGTATCTACTAATTCTTTTGGATTGTGTACATTTTCCTCTGCTACAAGAGATGATGGCAATCCTGGGTGTTGTAGGACCAATAGTATTCTTGATTTAAATCCATAGACCATAAGACTATAAGACATAGGAGCAGAAATTAGGCCATTCAGCCCATCGAATCTGCTCTGCCATTCAATCATGGCTGATAGGTTTCTCAACCCCATTCTCCTGCCTTCTCCCCGTAACCTTTGATCCCCTTACCAATCAAGAGGCTATCTATCTCGGTCTTAACTACACTCAATGACCTGGCCTCCACAGCCTTCTGTGGCAATGAATTCCATAGATTCACCACTCTCTGGCTAAAGAAGTTCTCTCTGTTCTAAAAGGTCTTCCCTTTACTCTGAGGCTGTGCCCTTGGGTCCTAGTCGCTCCTACTAATGGAAACATCTTCCCCACGTCCACTCTATCCAGGCCTTTCAGTATTCTGTAAGTTTCAATCAGATCCCCCCTCAACCTTCTAAACTCCATCGAGTATAGACCCAGAGTCCTCAAACATTCCTCATATTTTAAGCCTTTCATTCCTGGGATCGTTCTTGCGAACCTCCTCTGGACCCTCTCCAGGGCCAGCACATCCTTCCTGAGATACGGGGCCCAGAATTGCTCACAATATTCTAAATGTGGTCTGACCAGGGCCTTATAAAGCCTCAGCAGCACATCCCTACGTTTATATCTAGTCCTCTCGAAATAAATGCCAACATTGCATTTGCCTTCCTAACGACAGACTCAACCTGCAAGTTCACTTTAAGAGAATTCTGGACTAGGACTCCCAAGTCTCTTTGCACTCCAGATTTCTGAATTCCCTCCCCATTTAGAAAATAGTCTATGCCTCTATTCTTCCTACCAAAGTGCATGACCTTACACTTCCCCACGTTGTATTCCATCTGCCACTTCTTTGCCCATTCTCCTAACCTGTCCAAATCCTTCTGCAGCCTCCCTGCCTCCTAAATACTACCTGTCGCTCCACCTATCTTTGTATTATCTGCAAGCTTAGCCAGGATGCCGTCAGTTCTTTCATCTAGATCATTAATATATAAAGTGAAAAGTTGTGGTCCCAACACTGACCCCTGTGGAACTCCACTAGTCACTGGCCGCCATCCTGAGAAGGACCTCCTTATCCCCACTCTCTGCCTCCTGCCAGACAGCCAATCTTCTATCCATGCTAGTACTTTGCCTCTAACACCATGGGCTCTTATCTTACTGAGCAGCCTCCTGTGCAGCACCTTGTCAAAGGCCTTCTGGAAGTCCAAATAGATAACATCCATTGGCTCTCCTTTGTCTAACCTACTCATTACCTCCTCAAAGAATTCTAACAGATTTGTCAGGCATGACCTCCCCTTGATGAAACCATGCTGACTTTGCTCGATTTTACCATGCACTTCCAAGCATTCTGAAATTTCATCCTTAATAATGGACTCTACAATCTTACCAATGACTGAGGTCAGACTAATCGGCCTGTAATTTCCTGTCTTTTGCCTCACTCCCTTCTTAAACAGGAGGGTTACATTAGCGATTTTCCAGTCCTGTGGGACCCTCCCTGACTCCAGTGATTCCTGAAAAATTGCCACCAACGCCTCCACTATCTCTTTAGCTATCTCCTTCAGAACTCTGGGGTGTAATCCATCTGGTCCGGGTGATCCCATAAATAACACTAATTTCCAGAGTAATCAGCTATCTCTAAAATTGTCTTTTGTGAGTCTTACCACTCTTTTGTCATGGAGACAAGTTGTGCAATGCACATAATTTTGGTAATGTGTTTTAAGGACATCTTAGTGTTGTTACATTCTGTCTGCATCCTTTCCTTAACATAATCAGGGTTAAAATGAATCAGAAACTGAGTGTCAGGCAGAGGCAATTTTTGCCAAATACTTCAGGCAACAAAGAAGGTGACCAGGATAGAGTTTCAATCTGAAAGACTGGTTTAGTTCATGTTTAGTACAAGTTGCTATCTTGGTGGACGAGTTGAAGCCAGTGCTCGGAGCAGCTCTCTGGAGGCTTGTTCAACAGTTGAATGCTGCACGAAATGCCTTCTAGCACTCATTAAAGAGGTTGTATGGCATTTTGGTGGGTATCATTTAAACTAGTACACTCTCCTAACAGTAACCAGCTGTTTGGGAATAAAGATGGCGTGGATGCCGATTTCAGGTGCTACTTAAAGGGATACTCAACACTTGCTATTTCATGGTCACCCCTGTTGGAGCTATGAAAAGGACTTCTGAAATACATCCGGAGATTTTCTGGAATACTTTATCAGGACTCCACCAACTCTTGAGCAACATTTAGGAATCCTCTGAAGACTTCACCTGAAAAGAGATAGCGTTGTGCTACTTCACCTTAGTAAACCACGTGAAAGTCACCAGAACAAAGGGAGCTTTTGCAGTGTTTACTTATAGGCATCTTGCTAGGGATTCCTTATTCCTTATTCTAGACAAGAAATGGGAGGAGGGCCAAGCAGTGCAGTATGATCTTATGCACTTACCCGTGGGTACATGAGGCTATGCTTGGCTTGGTCCCCGTAGTGGAAGAGTCTACGCGGACATTTGCTGAAGCAATGAGCCACATGGCTGAGCACCATGCGTCCTCCATGGAGAGAGTGGTGACTCTCCTAGAGAGCCTACTCCAGGAGACCCATCAGGGCTTCCTGGGGATGCACTCTGACCAGCAAGCCCTCACATCAGCAATGGCTCAGCTGGTCACTGCCAGTGTGGGAGATGGTGTAGGCATCAAGCTTCCCAGCTCGTCGCTCATCCATCCACGGTGAGCAGGGAGGTCCAAGGTGACCTCATGTTGGTGCAGCAGCTGCCTGTCATCTCTGCGGGCACCTCTAGGGGCGCTCTGGATGAGGGCACCAGCTCCTCCACCCCTCTCCCAGTGACAATAGCATCCGGTGAGGCTGCGATGGCTGGATAGATGCCAGCTGTGGAACTTGCAGCTCCCTCCTAGGTGGGGCCAGCACAGGATCCACGGGCCAGAGGACGACCACCAAGGTCAACGAGGCCAACAGGACAGCAGAGCCAGCAGGCTGTCTCAGAAGCCACTCTAAGCGATGGGGCAGCACCAAGATGTAGCACCCGGAAATGGAAACGTAAGGCACATTAGGTGCACCACGGGTTTCTCACTGGTGCTTTTGTGCTGGCCCAAGATTAGGTCCTTACCATTTATTTTTGATTGTTTACACTAGTGTTTAAGAATTGTCAGAATTTCTGAATCACACATTAAATGCCAGAGGTGTGACCATGGTTGAGGGTGGCTCATTTCTTCTGCATGTGTATGTTTAAGAAAAGTGTCATGAGTGTTTGTTTGGCGATTCAACTTTATGTACAAGGCCCTTAGTTCCTGCTGATGACCTGGCAGATGTTGCACTTAGGTGTCATGTATCGAGGCACCAGGCAAGGCTGGTCCTGGTGATCCATCTGTGGTGTGCTAGCTGAAGGTTCGTTGGATTAAAGCCTCCCGGGTGTCCCTGCCTCCTTGGAGTAGTGCCGGGTCAGTGCCTACCCCCTCAGCATTTCCCTGTGCATGGTCATCCTCGGAATCTCTGCTGGACTCATAGTGTGCAGCTGCAACCACTGCATTGACGTCTTCATCATCCATTGTGCCCCCCCTTTCCAGCGCAAGATTGTGGAGAGTGCAGCATGCAACCACTATTAGCAACACACGATCTGGAGCGTACTGGAGTGCGCACCTTGAGCGGTCCAGGCATCAGAAGCGCAACTTGAGAAGACCGATGGCTCTCTCCACCACGGCACTTCTGGAGCTGTGGCTCCTATTGTACCGCTGCTCAGCTTCTGTTCTTGGATGGTGGAGAGGCGTCATGAGCCACCTTCTGAGGGGATAACCCTTGTCACCCAGCAGCCATCCATCCAGCCGGGCTGGAGCACTGAAGAGCCCCAGCACCTGGGAGTGTCTGAGGCTGTAGGCATCATGGGAGCTGCCTGGTTATCTTGCACAGACTTGTAGATTCAGCATCCTGTGGTCACACACTATCTGCACGTTCATGGAGTGGAAGCCCTTACTGTTGAAGAAGGCACCGGGCTCACCTGCTGGCGCCTTGATGGCCACATGTGTACAGCCTATTGCACCCTGGACGCGGGGGAACCCAGCAATGGCCACGAAGCCTCTGGCTCACTGTGTCTGGCTTGCCTGGTCCCAGCGGAAGTGGATGAAGGTCAATGCCCATCTGAACAGAGCATCTGAAACCTGCTTGACGCAAGTGTGGACAGCTGATTGGGAGACACCGCAAAGATCACCCACCGAGGCCTGGAAGGAGCCAGGGGCATAGAAGTTGAGGGCAGCTGTGACCTTCAAAGTCACTGGCATGGGGTGACCACCCACACAGTTAAAGGAGATCTCAGGCCCAATCATCTGACAGATATAGTTGACTGTCTCCCTTGACAGTCAGAGCCTCCTTTGGCACTGCACCTCAGACATATTCAGGCAACTGCTTCACTGCCTGTATACCCTGGCAACAGGAGAGTGGCATCTTCTGTGGCCCCTTCCACCTTGGGCTACCTCTTGGGCCTGCGCCCCTTGTGCCTGCACCTGTGCTCCCAAAGGTGGCTCCCCTGGAGGCTAAATGTGCACTCCTGGCCTCTTCCCCCTTATGGCCCTAACTTCCTCCTCAGAGGAGGTGCCTCCAGTGGACAGATCAGTTCCCATATCCAGGCTAAGGGAAGGCTCCCTGAAAACTACAGGCCCAGAAAAGATTCCTCATTGCAGAGTGCTGACCTGAAGATTAAAAGTGCAGAAAAAGCTGCTGGAATTCATTCTGAAGTACTGCAGACCACACAGGCCAAGTTTAAAATACTTACTCCAATAAATACTTCACAAAGCAGATTCACAACCCCACTGAGCCCTCTTATCCCGCCCATGGATGAGGTTAATAGAAAAGCCTCTTACCCGCCTGCTCATTGCGCCCATGCGCCGACCCGAATATTGCACGGGTACCTAAAAATTGATGTCGATTGAAGAATAAAGGGTCTTAAATGGCCCCTTAATTAATGGTGGGCGCGCTTCAGATTTCGTCGTGCGCCGCCCAGTGAAATATCGTGATGGCGCGCGATGATGTCGGGACACTTGCCTGATGTCACCATGCATCATTTTATCCGCGGACGTGCAGGGCCCCCCCATAACAACCCCGCACAACAAACTGAAAATTCTGCTCCATATTGTTGCATTACTGACCACCTCTGGAGTGATCAGTATCTTGTACAAAGCAGTTTTGCAGAGGTTAAGAAAACACAACAAGGGGGGGCCTGCAAAATTCTGCGGGTAACTTTCCCACCGTCTACCCAGCTACTCCAGGCCTCGCCATGGTTTTATGGGCAGCGCGAGGCTTAGGATGGCATGCCCACCCTCACCCCAATTGAGGCTCTTACATGGCCAATCAAAGGCTGCTTAAAGGCTACTTACCGGGCAATTTTTCAGTTGGTAGTGGGTAGGGAGATGCTCAGCAGGTTAGCCTGATTGGCCCTTGGGTGGAAAAGATGGGGTGCCTCCTTCTCATGTCCCCTTTTCCAATTTGGTGCCCTTCACCAATGTCTGCCCGCATCGCCACTGCCCCCAATCCACCAATGTCTCCTCCTCTCCCCCCATCCTTTGCACCTCACTCTCCACTCCACCCCCTCCATCACACCCCACCCCAGCTTCTGGACGCCCCAATAGCTCCCGAAACTTACCTTTGATCCGGCTCCCTGCTTTTAATTTTCTGGGACTGGATGCAGTCCCAACAGTGTCCACCACTCCCAATGGAGCTGCTGGGACTAGAGAACTGTTAACCAATCAGATTAACCAGCAGTTCGCTGAGGCAGGGCTGTCATCCCAGACGTGGAAGTCCTATTTCCAGCCAATTAGTGCTCCTCAGTACCTTAAATAGCTGCAGGGTAGCTGTCCAGAGAGGGGGTGAATTTCCAGCCAACTTTTTTGAACAGGAAACTGCGCGATCTGTTCAATTTTGCCCATTAGTTTTATTAGCACTGCACCGATTTTGCACCTGTTTTGACTGGGAGGCTAAAATAATCCGTTTAACTTCCACAACATACAACCTTAATTATGAGCATAGCAACATCATCACTACACCACCATGCAATGGTGCATTGCTGATACAATTGAAAAGAATCCTGTATCTTTTAAAGAGGAGTTGCACTTTGGCTTCAGGCAACTGTGACATTATATGACTTTGAATTGTGGACAGTGATAGGCATAGGAGAAGCTGCAATGTACCCCCCACACCGCCCCTTCCAGTATTGTGAACCTGCTTGGTAGGTTTTGGTGAGGTAGATGGCAGTAAGATGGATATCTTCTGTCCACTAGGTAGCAGGAAAATATCCAGCCAAGCTGTCCATCATGAGTGGGCAGAAGTGGAAGAGCGCAAAGCTGCCAGAGGTATTAATGCCTGGGACATGCAGAACTGCAGGAAGAAGTTCAATAACCTAACCAGAATAGTTAAGGTAAGCATTCTAACTGATATCTCTCATTACTTGCTGCTTAACCTTGCACTTCAGTGCAAACAAATCTTTCCCTGTCCTATTGTCAGCACTGTCCTCTCCTGGATACTTCACTCTACCCAATGTCACATTCTACTCTTGCTACTCTTCTCACTACTACTTCCGTCACCTCTGCATACTTCTGCCATCTTCCACACACTAGCAATACTTGACATGCATATCCTCAAATCTTCTCACTACTCTAACATTGACAAACTCTATTCATTCTTGTAGGAATCTTGTGCAATGTCAAGGAGCAGACAACCACAACATGAGGACCACAGTTCAGCCATGTGCTGCGCCCATTCAATAGCAGGTGTGATGGAATCTGTGGTTTCAAAGCTTGTATTTTTTTTTTAGACATTCCTGAATCAACAAAGGAAACTGAAAGGGGAAACTGAGAAAGGAAACTGACCCTTAAAGTTCCTGAGGGAACTAAGACTGAAACTGATTGGAAACCAAAACATCTGGGGAGGCCAGGAACTAATTAAAAGCATATAAAATGTCACAAGCCTTCTGAGCTTAGATGATGATCCCAGTGGTGCAGCACAGGTAGGCTGAAGAAGACAAAGGCTACATCCAGAAGCTGAGAATAGACAAATATACAGTTGCTTCATTTGTTTTTGTTACTTGAAGCTAACACTGATGGATTGACACCATTCAAACCATCATAAGTAGAGAGCAGGAGGTTCTGCAATTTTCTGGTGAAGAATCTGCCTGTGGAACTCATTGGTTGTGTACTGCTGTGGGCTGGAGATCAGCCTAAATTCTAAAAGAGGAGGAGGTGAAATTCTTTGTTAGGAAGACAGCATTTTGAAGGCTTTGTGTCTGAAATTGATGACATATATACTGAGTGGACTACCGAGCAAATCCGTAAAATCTGTCTAAGTTGTATCTGTCATTTAAGGTGTAGTTTTTAGTTAATAATCAATTGCAATTTGCCTGTTAATTCATGTTTAACTAATGTTGACTTTGGGTTTTAGAGTATAGGTGGTTATCCAAAATGTTATTTAGCTTTCGTGTTGTTTGACCCTTGTCAAGATTTTTTTGTTTTAAACCATGGAATCTTGTGGATTATTTCTTCCAATAAATATCTGGGATTTCAGATTTTTTTTTTGAAAAAAGGTTGATAGTCTCGACCAAAATCGTGACACGTGGACATCCTGGTCAGGGATGCCAAAGGAGCGAGCGCAGCATCTGGTGAGGATGGGGGAGAGATCTTACAGGGTTTTAACCATCCACCCTGCCTTTCCTTCTGGCTTAATTTTCACTCTTACAGACAATGAATAAGATTGCTGCTGTTTTCAGATGGCAGATGTCTGTCTTGGTTTACCTATTCCATTAGTATCGTCTGCAGATCACCATTCGACTTATCATCCATCTCAGAACCCATCAAACTGGAGTGGAAGGAAGTCATCCTCAATCCTGAGGGTCGGTCTATGAAAACCTGCATTAATATGGCATCTTTCATGACCTCTGGATGTTCCAAAGCACTTTAAAGCCAATGAAGTACTTTTGAAGTGTGTTCAAGGCAGCAACCAATTTGTGCACAGCAAAATCCTGTAAACAGTGATAATGGTCAGATAATCAGGTTCTAGGCACCTTCCTGTAACCTGGTATCCCAGCAGTTGTGGATCTCTTCACCCTGGCTTGCTGCTATTGCCCTTCATCCTCTGCCAGCTTCAATGGTATGTTACGACCGGTCCCTGGGCAAGGTCCCCCAGTTTATGATCTTGGACAAGATACCCCAAATTGTTAACTTCCTGAACAAGGCCCCAATTTTGTTATGCTCCCAGCTGAGGAGGAATGAGCTGGCTCCCCTTCTTTATCCAGCTCCCTTGCTTGGTCGCAACAAGGTTTAATTTAAAAGGGGTCACTTCCCCTGTCGAAGGGATTTATATTTTAGAAGGAGCCAATTTAACCAGGCTTTCTTGAGCCAAAGAAAGAGTGAGTTTATTAGTTATTAAAAACCCAAGAAAAAATAATAAAAATGCAACACATGTACACACAGATTAGAAATGAGAAGTTGAATCCAAATATAAAAGTTAAAAAGATATACAAATCAGTCTTTGGCTTGTCTGTGAGGAGTAGATGGTGAAGTGTTGCAACCATTAAGTTGGGTGATTCCGGCAGAGCTGACTTTGGCAGTTGAGCAGTTGGTTTGGAGACACTTGGTTCTGCAGGGTAGCTGAAGGAGTTGCCCTGTTTCCTTTTTGACTGTGGCTTTGCTGACTTGCCTCCAGCAACAGAGAAATACTTATATCTGAAAGCTGCAGGGATACCTAGTTGATGTTTTTCAGCTGTGACCTCCTCAGCATGTACTAGCACACCAGAACCAGAATACACATATCAAGGTTGAAGCTGGATTTTTAACCCCTTTTCTTGTGGAAGGGGAAAAACAAACGTGCCTTTCACCCATAATCCGCTTTCTTTCAACTCCGAGCATTTCCACATTCTGAGATATAACTCAACAGGAGATGGTTCCTGCTGAGATGGTAATCAGTCTCCATTGTCTCCGCAACCACAGAAGATTAAAGTTCAGTTTTTGCATTGAACCTCTTTCTTTGAAGTATCACTGTCTGAAGTAGGCCTTGACACCTTTTCAGGTGCGACATTTCATTCTCCCTGAGCTAGTCAGTCAATATAATCCACTCAGGAATTTTCCAGAAAGTGGTTGCTTTACATTCTCAGCCAGCTTTTGCTTGTAAGTCTTTAAAAAAAAAACATGTTTTCTTTAAATATGCCTGTAAATAATTTGGGGCTGTGATCTACTGTCATGGCAGGCAACCTGAGCACCATTCCCTTGTGGGCAGAATAACTTTGTTCCATAACCATCCTCCGCCATTTCCGCCAACTCCAGCATGATGCCACTACCAAACACATCTTCCCTTCACCACCTCTGTCGGCATTCCGTAGGGATCGTTCCCTCCGGGACACCCTGGTCCACTCCTCCATCACCCCCTACTCCTCAACCCCCACCTATGGCACCACCCCATGCCCACGCAAAAGATGTAACACCTGCCCCTTCACTTCCTCTCTCCTCACCGTCCAAGGGCCCAAACACTCCTTTCAAGTGAAGCAACATTTCACTTGCATTTCCCCCAACTTAGTCTACTGCATTCGTTGCTCCTAATGCGGTCTCCTCTATATTGGAGAGACCAAACTTTAGCTGGGCGACCGCTTTGCAGAACACCTGCGGTCTGTCCGCAAGAATGACCCAAACCTCCCTGTCGCTTGCCATTTCAACACTCCACCCTGCTCTCTTGCCCACATGTCTGTCCTTGGCTTGCTGCATTGTTCCAGTGAAGCCCAACGCAAACTGGAGGAACAGCACCTCATCTTCCGACTAGGCACTTTACAGCCTTCCGGACTGAATATTGAATTCAACAACTTTAGGTCTTGAACTCCCTCCTCCATCCCCACCCCCTTTCTGTTTCTTCCCCCTTCCTTTTGTTTTTTTCCCAATAAATAATATAGCTTTTTCTTTTTCCCACCTAATTCCATTATTTTTAAATATTTTTAAATCTTTTATGCTCCCCCCACCCCCACTAGAGCTATACCTTGAGTGCCCTACCATCCATTCTTAATTAGCACATTCGGTTAGATATATATCACCAACTTCAACACCTATGTGTTCTTTTGTTCTGTTGTCTGTGACTTCTTTTGATGATCTGCTTCTATCACTGCTTGCTTGTCCCTACAACCACACCCCCCTCCACTTCTCTCCCCCCACCCAACACCGCACCCCCCCTCCCCCCCCCCCCACCCCCCCCCCCCCCCCCCCCCACACACACACACACACACACACACACACACACACACACACACCTTAAACCAGCTTATTTTTCACTCCTTTCCTATTTCTACTTAGTTCTGTTGAAGGGTCATGAGTTCTCGAAACGTCAACTCTTTTCTTCTCCGCCGAGCTGCCAGACCTGCTGAGTTTTTCCAGGTAATTCTGTTTTTGTTTTGTTCCATAACCTCTGGACAGAGATTGTCTCACAGCTGCAAAAAATAACTCCGCAATTTTTGAACTTAGCTCGAGCAGCCCAAACAATCAGAAGTAGACCAAAATATGCCCGAGCTGTCTAAAATGAATAACCAGAGATTTACCTGACTGCAGCTCAGAACCCATTAAGGATTTGTGGGCAGGTTTTAGAATAACCAACACAGCACACCTAACACTCAATTTGGTAAAAAGGTCCTTAAATAAGCTAAGGACTCCAATTTGCATATATTTATTTGGTTCCTACTGCATTGAGATAAGTGTACCTCATAAGACTTTTTTTCATTCTTTCACAGAATGTGGGTGTCACTGGCTAGGCCAACATTTATTGCCCATTCCTAATTGCCATGAAGATGGTGGTGAGCCATCTTCTTGAACTGCTGCAGTCTATGCGGTGTAGGTACACCCACAGTGCTGTTAGGAAGAGAGTTCCAGGATTTTGACCCAGCCACAATGAAGGAACTACGATTATTTTTCCAAGTCAGAATGGTGTGTGGCTTGGAGAGGAACCTTGGTAAGTTGCTGTAGTGCATCTTGTAAATGGTACACACTACTGCCGCTGTGCATCAGAGGTGGAGGGAGTGAATGTGAAGGTGGGGTGCCAATCAAGGGGGCTGTTTTGTTTTGGATGATGTCTAGCTTTTTGCGTGTTGGAGCTGCTCTCATCCAGGCAAGTGGGGAGTACTCCATCACACTCCTGATTTGTGTCTTGTATATGGTGGACAGGCTTTGGGGAGTGAGGAGGTGAGTTACGCATCATTGAATTCCCTGCCTCTGACCTGCTCTTGTAGCCACAGTCTTAATATGGCTCGTCCAGTTCAGTTTCTGGTCAATGGTGATGCCCAGGATATTGATAGTGGGAGTTCCAGTGGTGGTAATGCTATTGAATGTCAAGGGGAAATGGTTAGATTCCCTCTAAAAGACATTTTAGTCAATATGGCGCCTGTCACAATTTTAGTATAGTTCACATGCAACATGTCATGATGCAAAAATTTGGAGGTTGGACTCTGGTTTTATGTTGGAGTAATGGGCAACTCTGAGTTGAATTTCTTCCTCTAAATCTATTTTTTTAATATATATATATTGCACTCAACTTCAGCTAAGCTTAGGAAGTTATCACCCCAGAACTTGTATTGTACCTCTCTGTGCCACAGCATGGCAGCATAGTAATATGCAGTGCCACCAGGTCACACTTACACAGAATTCTGTAACAAAGCAGTGAACGTTGAAAGGCTGAATGTTCCGAATGCATTGTAATTGTTTCTAAGTACTGTCTAATTTAAGGAAAGCCAGCAGAGGAGATGTTATTGTCTTCGGCTGCTCTAATTTCACAATTAGGAGAGTGGGCTACAAATAACCACAAAAGGTTCTGACTATATGGTGACATCTGTGACGATTTTACAATAATTCTATAAAAGGTCAGTTCAGCTACTTCATAAATCATGCTTGAGCAACTCTTTTGTGTACACGTCTGGTTTACACACAATTATTAAAGCAAACAGATAGTAATCACTGCAGGAGGGCACTGCAGAAGTTACTGTGCTCTGTACTGATCATAAAACTCCCACTTTACCTGGAGTTTTGTCATCTAATGTACAAGAAATACTTGCTGTTAGCCAATTCTATATAAATGTATATCAGGTCCAAACCTCAAGTTAAAATGGACGGAATTATTTAGCTCCAATTGCATAAAATTTCTGATCGTCACATAACACAAACAGGAAATTCTGAAAACCTAAAGCATTTCCTAATTATTTGCTTTCCACTCTTTAGCACATCACTGCCAAACCCCAGCTGTAAATAACAGCAGATTTTTAAAAGTCTGATCACTTTCTTTGTTAAATACATTCTTTTGTGCTGTTTTTGTTTGTATGCAGTTTCCTGAATGAATAATTAAATGAGCTCCAGCACAGCTTTTCAAACAGGCCATTTTTTATCTCCAGTTCATAGAAATTCTGTTCTATGAATAATCCTGATTCAAGCATAACGCTTCTTGGCAAACCAGTTTATCGGAACTCAACCATGCTACAATTTCAGTAGCACTACCCATGAAGTATAGCTGGAAGAATATGAGGCTCTAGTTCTCGAATTGCAGCAAGGTCGCAGTGATATGAAATGGGTGGGTAAGAGGTAGAAGTATGAGCCTGTAAATTCACCAATCCCACCCCACCACTTCACTAGCACAGTGCACTATTTTCTATACCTCGTTATTCACCAGCATTGATCGTTCTCAGTTAGAATGTGGAAGACCTTTATTTCAATTTCCTAATTTAATGCAAATTACTGCATTTTGGGGTTGCACATAAAATCTCTTTTTCACAAAGTGAACTCAGTGCAGGTGCTTCTGTCATGCAGATGACCATCAGTCCTGCAGACACTGTTTGTGTACCTCACTACCAAGAGCTACTTGGATTTTAAATGCCTGTTGTATCATAGGAAAACTCAGCTCTCTGTTTGGGAGCTCTCAACAGTTGCCCATCGCATGGATGGGGATTCACGGAGATTGCTTAATGAGAACTGACTCCAGATATTACAGCAGTAATGGTTGTTCGGAAGCAGCCCACTTTGCATCATTCCCACCCTGTGTGTGGTTACATAGGAAGCAATAGGTGAACATTGTTTAGTATTGAACTGAAAATACTGTGTTATCTAAAGCTGAATGCAATGTTTTATTGGGTTTAAACCTTACTATGCTGCTGTATGCAGGGATGAGCCGCTGTAGGATTATTCTGTATCTAACATTGTCCTGTTCACACCAAACACTGTAACCTGGAGAGAGTCAGGCAGCATGGAGGGGCCCCTATTGCACTCTTACCATAAGTACTTCTTTTAAAACCAATAAACCAGCGTACAACTGTGTTGCCTTGCTCTCATGTTGCATTTACCTCACAGCTCTCTCACTGGCGAAAGCCCTGATTTCACCAGCAGTGCTGTGAGGTAAATGAGGCAGTACTGTAACCTGTGGGACTGTGGATGCATTTCAATGGTGCCTTTGGAGGCTGAGAAGCCCCAGTAGGAAATTTAAACACTGCCGTTGAAGGGAGGAGACTATCTTCTCCAGCTGTCAGCAAGCTGAGTGGCTCACACATGGTAATTTGGCATTGTTCTCCTCCAAGAGACTCATTTAATGCTCTGGAGTCCACCGACCTGAAATATAAATGGGCAGGAAAGGCACTCAACACTCTGTATAAATCAGAAAAAAAACAGAGGGTGGCAATTCTCTTCAGAATCATTTGAATTACTTGGGCTAATTTTTTTTCCCTCTGGTAATTAATTTATCTCACTCCATCTCATTCATGCAATTTGTTAGCCCTCCATTGAACTTTTAGCTCCAGTTCACGTGGTCATAACAACCATTCAGTCCTTCTGCTTTCTAGTAACACATCTTTCAACACATTTTTGTTTTCTGGAGTTTGAACTGATAAAATAGCAAAAACATCAGCCTTCACATAAGAAAACCCAGTCACATTTTAATATGCAAAATGAAGCATTCCTAATTAAGAAACAGGTCATGTGTGACAAAATAATACTTTGAAATTTGATCACTGATATTACTGGATACTTGATATTAGTGTTGGGAAGGGAATAAGTTCCCTCATTTTCAATATTTAGATTAGTACTTTAGGAACATTTAGGTTTTCAACACTGATAATTTGAGGCTGATCGTCTTAATCCATCTGGATTGGGAGTTTCTGCTTATGAGGAGACACATGTACAAACTCCAGAGATTCAAGCAGCAACATCTCCATCTCAAGTGCCAGCTGTTTTGAGAGGAATACCACCTCTCAGGGCAAAGCCACAACCATACTATCAATTTTTCCATTCAAGTAACAGCACATGCAACGAAAACCCTGCTAGCCATGTCAGCAATATCCATATGGCTGCCTAATGACACAGCACAAGGAATTACTGCATCACATCTTTTTGCACAGGCAAACCATCTAACTTCAGCGCATGTTGCTCTGAATAAAATTTTGGGTTAGCAGATACCTTAATGCATTGTGAAAGTTTATTTGGGATAGGCAGACTAAGGTAGCAAGAGGATAAATGTAATGGTTTTATTGTGTCTTGAAGTAAAACAGAGGGAGTTTTGCCAGTCGTGAAATGTGCAGGTAACTGTCATGCATTGGATGTACAAACATTTGAATAAGGATAATAATAGTGTAGCAAGATCTGGGATCTTGACTAACAGTTACAAGTACAGAAAATGCTGAAAAAACTCAGCAAGTCTGACAGCATCTGTGGAGAGAGAAGCAGAGTTGATGTTCTGAGTCTGTATAACCCTTCTTCAGAGCTAAAGAGAAGTAAAAATGTGAAGAAATTTATACAGTTTAAGGGGGTGAGGTGGAGCAGGTGAAGCTGGATAGAAGGCCAGTGATAGTTTGGGGCAAAGGAGACATTGACAAAGGTGTCATGAACAAAGGGCAAAGGGAATGCTAATGGTAGTGGTGAGGGCTAAAAAAGATGCTGATGCACTTTTAGCCCTCACCATTACCATTGACAACTTTGTCAATCTCTCCTTTGTTTCTGTTTTTGCTTCAGATTTTCAGCATCCAGGGTATTTTGTTTTTATATTAATATAGCAAGTACAAGTGTGCTGAACATTTTAACCTTTGTTCTAGCATTCTTGCTGACTCCTTCGCTAAGATCCTGGCAGTTAGCTGTATCTAGTTTGTATTTGTGTTAAGGACTGGTTCTAGGGTATGCTAAAGGACTCATGAGCCAAGGTTCCAGTTTGCCATGATCATTAGACATCCTTGCAAAAATTAATGAAATCCCTGGACTGGTAAAACAATGCCTGTGTCACCCTCATGATGGGAACTGTACACCAGAGATGCGAACTTTGATAGATAGTTCCTGCTATTGGTAAGAGTGAAGGAGTGGAATATATTAAAAAAATGAGGCATTAGTTACCTTAGCAGGAAGGTTGTTCTCCAAGTAGTTTCAAGAGCTAGCTGCTTTAGATTGTACAGCCTGTCATGGGCTTCTTACAAAACCCTTAAAGTGATGACAAGCAGATTCCCTAAAATGACTGGATCAAAATACAGTGGTTTACTACTTATACCAAGCTGAAGATCCCCTTCAAGATGGTTGGCTTAACATGGCTAACTGCATTTTATATGGTTGCTGAGCAACTATAGCTATTCAGCAGATATTGCTGAAAATTGCTCACCATTAATGTGAAACCCTGAGATTGGCAAGTATTAATAACCTCCGTTCAATGCAGAGATTGGGCAATGGTTGAAGATGGCCTAACAGCGCTGGGAGGAAGAAAACTTTAGCCGGGTTTATGTTCATTCTTTATATGCCTTCTTATTCTGTAGAAGCATTAGAAAAAAAATCAAAAGGAGGGGCCAGAAAGAGATTCAACTTTTGAATTCATGGACACTATAGCCTAGAAACAGCATTGTCCCGTATTAGTATCAGAATGCTTTAGAGGCTGAATCAGTGATTGGCACTCCCAGTCAGCTATGACAGTTGTGGGGAGTATATTTTAAGAAAGCATGGCTGCACAGCATTTTCCTGGAGAGCAGCCTGCAAGATCACCCCTAAACCTTTGGTGCCAAAATCATATTCCATTTTAATTGGAGCATTAATCCAAAGGTATTCCATCGCTACTAATACAGTAATATATCAAAGTGGGGGTGAAATATTTTATTCAAGCTAACAAAAATATATTTGAATTTAGTTTATATTAACAATACAGGAGGCTAGTGTCTAGAACTTATTGATTTATTGCAATTGTCACAAATAGCCTGCTAGGCAGCTCTTTTCATTTCCACTGCATTGGCACAAATTTGGTTGCCACACAATTTAGATTCGGCTCACACGCTGTTACCAGGAAACTGCAACCAATATGTTAATAATTCCATCACCCTGCACACAGTTACACAGAAATGCAAAAATAACTTGAAGCAACCTGTTTTTCCTGTCCAAACATTTTTTTTTAAAATGAATCTTGGAAACCTCATCCTGCCCTTGGGTGAGGTTTCCTCAAAAAGGCAAGGGCCGCCTGGTGGATTCACCCACCTGCCAACTGTAATGTTGGACGGGCAATGAAAAATCCCTGTAATTGCAACGTTAATGGCCTTAATAGGCCTCTTAATTAGCGGCGGCCGCACGCGAGAGTTGACAGCGCGCCCGCCAACCGAAATACCGCGCAAGTTCGTGATGACGTCAGGATGATCCCCCGACGTCATCATGTGCTATTTCACACTCGAGTGTGTTGGGCGCGCGCCCACATGCTGAGCAAAATATCCTGCCCCCCTGTGTTTTCTGGAGCTGCTACCTGACATCCACTGAAATCTTACGGGGACCTTCATCTTCCTTTAAGAAATAAACAAGTTGTATAATTCATGAAACATCACTGTCATATTTATTTCATAGCAGCTGTTAGAGTATTTTTGCTGCTGCTATTCTTTAATGTACTTTAAGCTCACAGAATTCTGCCTAGAATTAGAAAACAAACCATAGAAATCGGGGTCCATTGTACTCCGCAATTTTCTGAAATTTGACAGAGATGCAGAGATTTACACTATTTAGTCAAGTGTTGCAACAGAAAAAGTGCAACAGTATAACAAACCAGACACCCTAAGGATAGCACTCCTGAAAAAAAGTACAGAGGAATGTTAAATTAATGAGCCCATAAAACTGCTGCAAATGAAACGTGTAAATACATAGATCTTTTTTTTAACCTAATGGTTTCCTTATGATTTTTACATCACAAAAACCTGTTATGTTGCACAGCTTCTTAGTAAACACTCTGCTTCTTATCTGCTCGCTCCCTTCTCCCTAGGCTATGGCAGATTTTTCATTTAGCTAAAAGCTCCATAAGAGGTCTATGAGAATTATAATCCTACTAGAGGCCACAGCTGGCAGTTTCATGGGGTAGATGATTAGTGGAACGTTTTTATTCGACCTGGAGAAATTCTCTCAGTGGGAAGTTAACATCCGCTTACTGTCTCTAGTATAACTCACTCATCGGTCCCCATCTGACACCAGTGAACATGGGAAGCAACTTGAATAATGGATGGGGGAAACTGAATATTTGGCTTCTTAATAGTATCAGTTGAGGGTTACAAGCTGATCTGCTGACCTTGTCTCTGATTTTAATTGCTTGTACTGGTGCTATCATGTTATTTTGTCTGTTGCAAGTGCATAGAACAGTGAGCCTGCATTGCAATTGATGCCGTTGTGGCAACTCCACAATGTGTTACATCTGGAAATTTGTTTTCACTTATGGCTTAAAATCATTTCTGCTGAAGTACTGTTGGAGGCTGCGCCGCCTGATGAATGGGATTATTCCGATGTCATTTTGTTTGCCCGTCTCACTAATCACTAAGTGAATGTGAATCTGTCATCAAGAGGAATCCCTCCCCTGCTGCTTCTTGGGATTAAAACTGTTGTCTGCATTTTATAATATCATGTGGCAACAACTAAGGGTACAATCAATGACTATTTGATTAGCTGACACGTAATAATGGGCAACAATAGCTAATAAATTTCAAGTTTAATTATTTTTTAAAAGGGATACTCCTTATTGATGTTAGCCATTTCTACTACCCTTGGATTTCTCTTTCTTATCAATGTTGATATGATAATCATAACACATTTCCACTCAGCTTGATGTAAGACTTTAATTGTGCAGTTGCAAAGGAGGTTTAAAAGCAAGAAATTGGGCACATTAGCACCCATTGTTACGAGTGCCTTTAAACTCCAAAATGGCATCCAAGGCGTGCATGCAAATTTGAGTGAAGAATCACACTGGATACTATATTGGTAAGGTTGTTAGCGCACGTGCAGTGAATATCTGCCTAAAATATGCAGAGTAGAAAGATTATGCCAGCGGTGCCATTTTGGAAGTCAACATTCCAACTAATGCCATCCCTTAGTCTTGTCCAGCTGAACATACATTTAGCAGCAGGAAGTGACCCAACTTCAGCACTATGTAAAGGGATCATCAACCTTCAATCAATTAGAGGTTAATTGATGATCAATGTCTTCTGGCTGTTGCAATGAATCTCCAAGTGTTTGGCACTTTCTATAGTTTCTTCAAATTGCAAATTGGGTGTCAAGGTGGAGGCAATCAGCAAGATGTTTCCTTTCCCATGTTTGACCTGATGCTGTGTGACTTCATGGGGTCTGGAGTCAATGTTGAGTACTCCCAGCATGACTCCCTCCTGAGTGTATATCACTGTGTCGCCACCTCATTGGATCAGTCCTGCCAGTGGGGCAGGACATACCCAGGGCTGTTGATCATAAGATCATAAGAAATAGGAGCAACACTAGGCCATTCAGCCCATCAAGCCAACACCATCATTCAATAAGATCATGGCTGATCTGATTATGGCCTTAACTCCATTTTCCTGCCTGTCCCCCATAAACAGGTACGCCCTTGTAGATCATGAATCTGTCCAACTCAGTCCTGAATCATTCTTCAATGCTGGTGGGGTCTGGGACTTTGTCTGTAAGATATCATTTGTTGAGTATGACTATGTCAGCCTGTTGCTTGACTGGTCTGTGGGACAGCTCTCCCAATTTTGGCACCAGCCCCCAGGTGTTAGTAAGGAGGACTATGCAGGGTCAACAGGGCTAGGTGTGCCATTGCCATTTCCAGTGCCTCGGTCAATGCCAAGTGGTCCATCCAGTTTCATTCCTTTTTGACTTTTCTGTAGCAGCTTAGTGCAGCTGAATGTCTTGCTAGACCATTTAAGAGTCAACCACATTGCTATGGGTCTGGAGTCACATCTAAGCCAGGTCAGGTAAGGATGGCAGATTTCCTTCCCTAAAAGGCATTTGTAAACCAGATGAGTTTTTACAACAATCAACAATAGTTTCACAGTCACTATTACTGGGACTAGTTTTTAATGCCATATTTATTAATTAATTGAATTAGATTTCACCAGCTGTGATGGAATCTGTGTTCCCCCAAAGCATTAGCCTGCGCCTTTGGATTACTAGTCCAGTGACACTATCACTACGCTACCACTTTTTTGTTAAAGCCTTACATTGTAGAACTCAAATTTTGGGTGGCTGCTGCTTTTGCTGCAATAGAAGCTATGCCAACTGTTATCAGACACTGCATCATGGTTGGGTCCACAAGTGTGCGAATATAATTGGCCACCATTCTCATGCTGGAGAGCATGGACTCAAAGCCCTTTGCCAAATTTTTGAGCCAGTTTATTAAAAGCTCCTTAAGTGCAGACTTTCTGGCAGGTTTTCCAATGCACCAAGAATTTCACTGTGCATGCCGTCAAGCTTCTTCTTTAAGTTTCCCATCAAAGTCCTCGCTTGGGTCCTAAAGTGAACTCATATGTGTCTTCACCCTCTGGCAAGCTGACATTTGCACACTTCCTCCCCCCGCTCCCCCCCCCCCCAACCCTTGCAGCAGGCAACTTGTGCCCGTGGGATCACTTTGCAGATCCCACATCTGTGCTGTGCTCTAAGTTACACATAGTGGCAGTATCTGTGTGTGACAGTGGGTGTTGTGCAGTATGTTTAGTTGTTATTGTGCCATGGTCAAAAAAGTTGGCAGTGTATGCAAGCTGTGAAATGTGAGTGTGAGGCTTGTAGCAGTGCTAATTGGGTGAGGGTGAGGTGAAGCATATGATGGTAAGTATGAGGCCAGATTGATAGAGATTGTTGGCAGATCTGTGATGGGGTATGGTGATTTGAGCAGTGGCTTAGGCTATTTGTGCACTTGGTAGGATATAACATTTGAAGGTTTATTCACTGGCTTCACTACACGTGTGAGGTCATTGAACTTTTTGCTGCACTGCATCCAGGTCCTCAGGACTTGACTCCTGGCATTGACCTCCATGGCTATCCCCTCCCCTGCATTTTGAGGGTGTGTCTGGAGAGCCTCATCCCCACCTGTGAATACAGGACATCACCCTTACTTTCCATCTATTCCTCCAAGACCTCCAGTACAGCAGCTGGAGACCTTGGTTCTCGCTCTCTTGAAAGTTGTGCCATTCTTTATTGTTTCCTTGGTCAGATTCACTTCCTGCACAACTACCTGGTACCTGCTGCAACTGCAATGCATCACACCTTTAAGTGGAGCATGATGGCTTTTAACTTGTGCAGAGAGGTTTTAACTGGTGCTGGTAAGTTACGAGTTTGACTTCCCTGATGATGTGCGCAACCAATCAAACATCAAGGATCATTCAAATAAGCAGGCAGCACCAAGTTGGCAGGCGGTCTACATTGCAATCAACAGGTGCTGCTTAGTTGTGCAAAGCAACCCAAGCACCTACTTTCAAGGGCTATCTAAATCAAATCCAAAAATTATCAGAGGATTTTTTTTTTTTGAATTCATAATGTTTTTTCTTAGCCCATGTTTAAATGAAGAGCTCATTTTATCTTGTATCAGCATTGTGTAAAATATTTATAGTTTATATAATTTATGACTTATTTATGCCTTACTTCTGTAATTTATTTACTGATCTGGATGCCAAGTAGCTCAGAGACTGAGAGTTGCTGAGAGCTTTGGTTAACTGCATCTGAAATTGTGACATCAAATTGTCAAACTGAAATATCAGCAAAAGAAAACAGCATTTGAAATTCATTAAGTTTGTTAATTTTCAATTTTCTGGATAGGCTTTTTCTGGCATTTTATAACTGTATTTAATTTCACTGGGTGATGTGTGTGTATGCAAATCCTGACTTATGAAAACCCCAAATAATCCTTCATATAAAACCTAACTGTCAATTGCTGGCTTCCTCCTATCTATTATTGAAGTTAAAATAATCATAAAACTGAGGGAAAATTAGCTCTGAAAATTTTGATTGAGCATCATCAGAAGTTTAACTTAAAGCAGCTGCAATTATTTTTCCGCTTGGCCCCTGACTTTTTTCCCCCCTTAATTCATTCCCAGGCATTTCTGTTAAAGTTAGTATTTATTGCCCATTCCTTGAGAAGATGGTGGTGAGGCATCTTCTTGAACACCACTGAATGGTTTGCTAGGCTAGTTTAAGGGGCACTTAAGAGTCAACAACATTGCTGTGAGTCTAGAGTCACATATACTTGGTAAGGAGAGCAGATCTCTTTCCCCAAAGGGCATTATTGAACCACTTGGAAATCCAGTGGCTTCATGGCCTCCATTACTGATTTTTCAGCAAATTGAATTACTGCCATGGTGAGATTTGAACACATTTACCCTAAACTATTAAACCAGCCTGCTGGGTTACTAGGCCAGTAACATAACCACTGCACAATCATACAAGCTGACTCCAGCTCCTCAAGAAACACATTGAAAGTTAAAAATGACTTTCTCTTACTGCTACTTTGAAAATCAGATCATATCACGTTACAGACTTTGGTGTAAAGTGTCAAATGCTTTCAATAAACATTACTGTATTGCATTATAAAGATTGTTTCTTTCACTGGTGTGAATGGGTTCCATCTATTAGATGGATTTGCCGTTGGAAATTTTCTCCTTATTGTACCTGCATTATTTGAGTCATGAATTGGCAAAAGTGATGTTGCATAAAAGATTTGCCACTAATTAATTACTTTTGAACTGTTGTCACTATTGTTTTGTAAGCAAAAACAGGCAGATTGTGCACCTTGGCCGTTCATTTTTAATGCTTGACTGTCTTCCTGTTTTGTAAATTGTAGTTTTTGGCTTCTTGCAATAATGTTTATTTTTAAAAAGCGATGCATCACCTTTCTGAAAAGTAATCAACAGCAATCTTTTGTTTACAGACACACTGTACAATGGTGTAAATCGTATATAAACTCATTGTGGCATCACTTATCCATGATATCCAAGATGTGAGTTTTTGAGGTTTCAGGGGGAAGATTAGCACAAGGATTAAACAACAAATGATTTCCAAGCATCATGATATAAATTCAGCAATAAAAACCAGACACAAACACACTCACCCTTCAATGTATCTAGTTAGAATACAGGAGCCTAAAAGCTTGTTTGCACCAGCCTGTCTGTGTGAACTGGGTGCAGGGACTGATCCCCACATCAGATCAATTAAGCCCACGCCTCACCCAATATTGGGCCTCAGGCCTCACTTAAATAATCTTACCATTTAGATGCCGGCCTCCAGCAGGTTCCATTGGTTAGGCTGCATGGAGACCACATGTTCCAAAATGCAGCAGATCCTCTTCAGCTGTATTCAGGGTAGCCCAATTTTGCAAAGATGGCCTCACATTGATGTTGGGCCCCAAGTACACACAAAGGGCTGATCCTTCAGGCCTGGGTCCTGATGCCTCTTTCTTTTGACTATACCGATATGTCGGGTGGCTGGGGGTTGGGGAAAGGTAAGAAATCAGGCCTCGAGCTAGTGGAAGCAATCACGGAAGTTGCTGGTAGTTTGGAGGGAATGGTACCTGTGGGTATGGAAGCAGCCCACACCCTTTTAAGATGGGGTTTGGAGGAGCACTTGTGTTCCTCCAGACTCCACATTCAGGTAAATATGGGATCCTCCTTGCCAGTTAGCACCATGCTCTGCTGTATGAGTTTAGCACATGCTGAGTGAGGCAGTGTGACATTTGAAAATCAAAAAAATTCTGCAAGAGGTGCAGGATCATAACTTGAACAAGTTATTCTGCCTTTTAAAATATCCCCAATGTCCCCTGTTGCCACAAATGCACGTAACTTTTCCAATTTAGCAAGCGATTCACTTCCTGCTAGAAATGTGCGCACTTCCTGTTCACCATTTTAGGAGCTTAGCTGTTACTACTTGAAAATGGCTGTTGACTGGCCTGGAAGCCTGTCAAGATAGATCTCTGCCCATTTTGCTAATCATCCAGTATCCATTGTGATCCAGTTACACATGCATTTGAAAATTTATGCTAGGATTACAAGTGTCTGGCAGAAAATTACAGATGGAGAAGAAGCATTGCATAATTGATCACTGCTGGCAGCCTACAGATTTTTTATTTGACTCAGAATTTTGAGGTGCTGCTAAAGCAAGCATTGTTTTCATGTCATGAGTATGGAGGTCCAGTATAAGTGATGGTCCTCCAACAACAGCCCTAACAACCTGCCCATATCTCTTCAGTGCTGTATGCATTTGGCTTTCTCATCAAGTTCACCTGCCTCCATGCATTTTGACAAAATCCCTTTAATACTACTTTTTTGGAATGGGCCCTAATCTTAAAAAATCTGCTAGATCTAATAAGACAATCAAATCTATAACTACCCCACTCATTTTCATTACAGACAATATGCTTAATAAATTTTACCAGGCAGTGAATTACTTGAGGTATATCAATCTTAATTGTATAACATTCAACAAACGGACATATAGTAGCAAATCCGATTGTACTAATCTCAGTTTCCAAAATCAGTTCAAGTGGACTCTAGCATTGCTAGAAATTGCATGGATGGCTTATGTTACAATATTCTTAGAAATTACCGAAAGAATATTAGAACACAAGAAATAGGAGCGAGATTAGACCAGTTGGCCCTTCGAGCCTGCGTGATGCACAATTCAACAACATCGTGTCTAACCTTCTACGTTAATGCCATCTTCCCTCACCATCCCCAAAATCTGTTCAAAATTTGTGGGTGAAATTAGGTAGTGATGGTTTACTGACTTGTGCTGGGTGCAGAGAACGATCCCAAGACAAGTATAGGCCAAAGACCCAATCTAAATTGGGCCTCATTTAAGTTAGATGGATGAGCCATGTGCACCTGATGTGTGATCCCTGGCAGTTCAGTGGTGAAGCAGATGCACATGGTGGGCCTTTACGTCTCAAAGACCAATATGTTCTACCAGGGTCAATGTGCAACTCTAAGATCACTGCAACACCATTTCCGATGTACTGTTATTTTCAATATCAAGCATATTCTTTCAAAACATGTGGGCAGCAACAATTATGAAAATTGAGATTTGTTCACCTCACCCTTGCTGCAAATTGAGTGAAGGTGAATATGGTACTATGTTTGTGGAATTCTATATTAGTAGTGCAATAATACTGACCATAAAATACGGGACTGTGCGAAAACCTTTTTCTTAAATACTATTATTTTAGTTTGCTCAGTAGCATTTTTTGCTTAATTACCAATGGCTTTTATCTAAACACATTGCTGATTTCCCACTTTAAAAATATGCATGGCAACAGTACTCTGATTGGCTGGGAGACTAACATGCCTTTAGAGTGATAATTATACATTGCTATAGATTTTACACAGGATTGGCTTAAAATTCAATGCCAGCATTATAGCAGGAATGCAAATGTTAGATCATGATACTGAACAGCAAAACATTACTTCCATTTATGCACAAATCAGAACACTGTCTTTTTATATAACCTCCAGTAGGTTGCCTCGAAACTGTGTTGATAAATCAAAAGAAGAGAATATGGCATCATTTCAGTGCAAAGCTGAGCAAGCTCTGCACAGCTGAAGATGCCAGCTTTTGAATTGGACACTAACCGAGCCCTATCTGACGTAGCTCCCTGGTGAATGTAAAAGATCTCATTACATTATTTGAAGAAGAGCAGTGGAGTTTTCCCTACTATCTTGGTCAATACGTATACCTCAGCCAGCAACTGAGACAGATGCTCCTGTCATGTATTTCATTGCTGTTTTTGGAAGCTTATGTATGAAGTTTAGCTGCTCCTTTTTCTGTACAATGCGTTTCAAAAATACTTCATTGGCTGTAAAACACTTGAGGCCATGAAAGGTGCTATATAAATGTAAATCTTTCACTCTTCCTTTCTGCTATTGTAGAGCGATTGTCAATGTTCTCTGTTAGCTTTGGGATGAATTTTATGTTAAGTAAATGTTTTCAGCAACGATAATATTACATTATTGCACATTTGTCTGTATAGGAATCTAGTAAAATGGCATGCAAGACAATTTACCTACATAACAATTCATCTTTAAGAAGATTGTGATTGTGTTTGCATCATTTCTTCCCAGTGAACATAAATTACTTCATAATTTACCTTTATCGTTAGAAAAAATGTTATACAGGTAATTTTGTCAAAGCAGAAAACAGTGGCTAATATAAAATGCAATGGTGGAATTCAATGTCTATCACCAAGAGTGGCTTGGTAGCACTACCACTGACCGAGCTAGCTGAGTCCTAAAGGACATGGCTGCTAGACTGGGTCTATGGCAGGTGGTGAGGAAGTCAACAAGAAGGAAAAATATACTTGAACTCATCCTCCCCAACCTGCCTGCCGCATGTCCATGACAGTATCATTAGGAGTGACCACCTGTGGTAAAGTGAGGTACCCTGACCCTTTAAGAGAATGCAAGCATACTGATCATGTGACAACACTGACGAATCACTGTACAGAGCGGGCAACTGGGAACTGTAAGTCTAGTTCTGGAGGTTTCTGAGTGAGCACGTATGATCTGGTGCTCTGTCCTATGTCTCAATAAACCATCACTTTTTATTCATACATCAGTCTCTCCTCATTATTGACTGCAAGCAGCAATTGATGAGAACATAGGAAGGTCTGCAGTTAGAGTTCGGTTGGCCAACGAACTCATTTACCCAAGTCTTAATACCACCACACAGTTCTTGTGGATACTAATTCCCATCTTCACATTGAGGATACCTTCTATCGTGTTGTGTGGCACTACCACCGTGCTAAATGGGACAGATTTCTAACTGAATCACAGAATTGTTACAGTGTAGAAGGAGGCTATTTGGCCCATTAGGTCTGCACTGGCTCTCTGAACATTTTAACTTAGTGCCAATCTCCTGCCTTTTCCCCATAACCCTGCACATTGTTTCTATTTAGATAATCATCCAATGCCCTCTTGAATGCCTCAATTGAACCTGCATCTACCACACTTCCTACCAGTGCATTCCAAGCCCTAACTACTCGCTGTGTGAAAAAGATTTTTCTCACTTCACATTTGCTTCTTTTGCAAAACACTTTAAAACTGTGCCCCCTGGTTCTCGATGCGTTTACGAGTGGGAACAGTTTCTCCCTATCTACTCTGTCCAGGCCACTCATTATTTTGAAAACTTCTATCAAGTCGCTGCTCAGCCCGCTCCTCTCCAAGGAAAACAGTCCCAATGTTTCCAATCTTTCCTCATAACTGAAGTGCCTCATCCCTGGAACCATTCTCATAAACCCCTTTTGCATTCTCTCTAATGCATTTCACATCCTTCCTATAGTGTGGTGCCCAGAACTGCACACAATACTTCAGCTGAGATCTAACCAGTGTCTTATATGAGCTCATCATAACCTCCCTGCTCTTGTACTCTATGCCCCTATTAATGAAGCCTAGAACACCGTATGCTTTAGTAACAGCTCTCTATGCCTGTCCTGCCATCTTTAATGACTTAATTACATATACACCCAGGTATGGACAGGGTAAATAGTGAGAAACTGTTCCCATTCAAGAGAGCATTAAAAACTAGAGGGCACAGATCGATAATAATTGGCAAAAGGAGTAAATGTGATGTGAGGAACAATTTTTTCACCCAGAGGGTGGTTGGAGTTTAGGACGACCTTCCTGAAAGTGTGGTGGTGGCAGGTTCGATTGGGTTATTCTAAAGGGAATTGGATTGCTGCCTGAAAAGAAAAAATGTACAAGGTTATGGGGATAAGGCAGGGGAGTGGGACTAGGTGGAGTCCTCTCCCAGAGAGCCAGTGTAGACTAGATGGGCCAAATGGCCTCTTTATGCACTGTATAGATTCTGTGCTTCTGTGATTTTGGGTCATCAACAATGCTATCAAGCAGCAGTTGCTTAGCAATAACCTACTCACTGATGCTCGGTTTGGGTTCTGCCAGGGTCACTCAGCTTCTGACCTCATTACAGCCTTGGTTCAAACATGAACAAAAGAGGTGAGATGAGAGTGACTACCCTTGACATCAAGGCAGCATGTGTCTGAGTGTAGCATCAAGGAACCGTAGCCCATGGGATGTTGTAATTATGGTTTTATGTAATGTGTAGTATACCTTTAAGAAGGATATTATGAAGGAAGATCACATGATCATGTGTAAGCAACAGAGGAGTAACATGGGCTACCTCTGTAGTCAGTAGTCTGTAGTTAGTAGTCAGGGTTTGATATAGAAGCACACAAGTGTAGCTGCTGAGTACCTTTGTAAATAAACAGAATGTGCTCCTCCTAAGAAGCATCTGCTGATCAACTCTATGTATATTACCAACTCGGCCATCCCACAACAAGCTTGCAACTGGGATTCACAAGTCCCAACAAGCACATGCAAACTTTGGAGTGAATACATATAATATTAAGAGTTAGAACTTGCATTATATGCTTCCCGTATCAGTTTGAGCATCAATAACAGTGTGTGAGTTGGGGAATACCCTTTCTTAGTAGCCTTGAATACAAAGATGTATGTCACCACCAGAAAATCAGGAGATGAATGTATATCCACCATGACATTAAATGGACTGAACATACACTGAGTAACATACACTGGACACGTACCCGCTTCTACATCACAAAAGAAGAAGACCAAATATATAGGGGGAATTCCCTGTGGAGCATGAATCTGGTTAGCAGTGGTAGGGATATATTCTGCATCTCTATAGAGGAGGAGACAGTTAGCTTGGGATCTTTATATTATAATGTGACAGTGATCTGCCAACACAAAGCCTGCTCCAAATAGGCAGATAGTGAGTCTGAAGATGGGAAATCAGCCAAGGCAGCAGGATCTTAAAGGGGAGGGACAGTACTGTCGGGAGTGAAAGGAAGCAACACTTCACAGCAGCAGTCAACAAGATTTGTTAAATGTGGAGGCTTTAAAGCTCAAAGCCCACAAGAGACCACCATTAAACTCCATGCGAACGCTGCATCCAGCTTCCCTTGACTGGACCAGAGGATCCCAATCATGGACAATCAGATTTGCCACGTCCAATTTGTAATGTTGGATGGGAGTAATCCAGTAGGTGGAGACAAAACTGGCACTGGCTGGGAGTTGTAACTGTCTTTTCTCCCAAATGAGCATATGTCAAGAAAACTCCTATCCATTTTTGGAGGGAGCTCAACTTGCCTGGATCGAGGTCCACCTGAAATTGAGCATGGGTAGGAACACAGTAATAAGTCATGACTTTTTTTTGCATGCATGGCTTTGGTCTTGCTAACTCATTCTCACAGAGTGCAATAGGGACATGAAAATTGCCCACATAAATTGATGATATAGAATACAAAAATTTCTTGCACCTGTGAAATAACCTCTTTAACTACTTTAACTGGCTTCCCACTGTTGCCATCAATGCTTTGAAGTCGCACCCGGTAAAAACGTGAGGTGACAGAGCTGGACCGACACACGTTTATTCCTTTTTCCGGCCCCTACTCCTCCAACCACTCACCTTCAAACTCACTTCCAAGGCACTGGGAAAATTCCTTCCACCCTGGCAGTTTCTGAGCTGGTGGCTGCGAATGTGAGAGTGGCGGTCTTTCTCCTTCATCACTGCCTCCTGTTCTTTCAGCCCTTAGTGGCTTACCACTGCCTGGCAAGTTGCAATTGTTGGGTATCTAAAAGAAGGGTGAGGCTGTGTTTGAGGGGAGAGGGGAGGAAAGTAATAAGTACTTGCACCAACTGCAGCTTGTAAATCAGAAGGGATTGTGGGATGAGCAGATAATGGGATGTGAGAAGGATGGTTAGGCATGAGGATACTGTCATCTTTGATGGCTTCAGCCCCACCATGACTTGTGACCTCTCCAATAATGACAACCATTGTCACCTCAAATGGGAAAGGGGACATGCAGCCAGGTCTGTCCCCTGCCAGTGTAGTGCATTGAGCAGCGGAGCAGTTTGAGAGCGCAGCTAATGCAGCTAGTGCTGCAGCTAATAGGATTTTTAAAATATTCAATCATGGGATGTGGGCTTCACTGGCTGGGCCATCATTTATTGCCCATCCCTAGTTGCCCTTGAGAAGGTGGTGGTGAGCTGCCTTCTTGAACCGCTGCACTCTATGTGATGTAGGTACACCCACAGTGCTGTTAGTAAGGGAGTTCCAGGATTTTGACCCAGGAACATATGTCATTTGAAGATGCATTCACTGACCTTGACCACAAGCGTGGGATCATTGAACCTCTTGCGGCACTGCAACTGAACCCTCAGGGTTTGACTCTTGGTATTGACCGCAACATATATTTGGTTCCACTGCCTTTGAAAGTTTGTCTGGAGGGTCTTCAGGCTCCTGGTGACATATCACATCTCTCCTCCTCCTCAACTCCTTAAGCAAGGATGCAGTGCAGCATCATTAGAGCATGCACCCTCCACTGTTGCATTATAATTCACCCTTCTTCCTGCTTAGGCTCTCTTCCACAAACAGTTCCAGCACCTGCTCCACTCAGAATGCACCTCTCTTTTAAGAGGGGCATGCCGGCTTTGAGTAGCGTTTAGGCTAACTTCAGAGGTGCTAGCCTCACACAAACTTTGAGCCCCTGCTAAGGCACGCAGCCAGTGGACAGCTTGTTTGGTGCTGGCTGCACACAGCAATCATGAAATTTAGGAGGTAGCATGAAGTTGGCATTCTTCCTACATTGGAATCAATGGTTACGGGTTAATTGTGCATGGCGAACCCTGTGCCTGTTTTCGGGTGTTATCAATTTTTTGCCTGCTGGTTTTTTTCTGAACTAGATGCAATGTCATGGAAGCTTTACTTTGCATTTTATCTCTGCCACCCCTGATTTTCATCTGTTCAATGCTGGCACTGGATACAAAATAAGAGGAAAATGTTTCACCACCCAGTTCTAACATCATCGGAATGACTGCAGCCTAAATGGCTTGTGATTATTGACAGTACATTAAAAATAAAACAGCTTGTTAAAAGTTTCTGATGACATAATTGGGAGTGTTTGAGTCATTAATTATTTTGTGTGCCCTGGGAGTGAGAAAAAATGAACATTTTTGTCTGTAGTTCATTTGTTGTTTTATTTTGTGTGTCTTAGCTGAAACATGATTTTCGTTTAATATAGAGAAAGGCTGCCTTCAAAATGACATCTTCAACTCCATCTGGTTAACCGGCCTATTTTCTTTTCGTTCTGCATGACGTAGATCGGAAAGAAGACAGTCAAGCCAATACTTTAATTAATAGATATACACGCCCAGAAAACAATCATTGCACACACTCAAGTGTTAGAAACAATTAACATGCATCATTGGACTATTAAGCAACAACATTAGCTAATTAGGATAGCACGAGAAGAGATAGTATTTAACAAAATTTGTGAACGACACCAAATTGAGGGGTGTAGTTAATAGAATGAGGACTGCAACAAAATACAGAAAGACATTAATAGGCTTGCAGAGTGAGCATATAACTGACAAATAAGCTTCCATATAAAAAATAGTAAGGTGGTACAATTTGGTAGGAACAATGAAAAGGCCTCATTACCTTGGGAAAATAAAGTCTCATCACTCAATGAGGTTGGGGTGGGGGACCCATAGATCGGGGGTGGAGGGGAAAGCGAGATGATTGGCAGGGACAGGAGAGTTAATCCCAAGATGGGAGGGAGAATTGATCTTGGAGGGAGGAAGGGGTTTGATCCTGGGAGTGGGGCTCAATCTCTAAGGGAGGTTGGGGGGGGGAAGGGGATCAATTCCAGTGATCCCAGGAAAGGGGGTTGATCTGAGAGGGTGTAGTGGTGCAGGGGATGATCTCAGGAACAGGGGAGTCGATCAGCTGAGGATTTGAAGGGTGTCGATTCTGGAGTTTGGGATTGGTGATTGGGTTAAAAGCAAAAAACTGCAGATGCTGGAAATCCAAAACAAAAATAAAAATACCTGGAAAAACTCAGCAGGTCTGGCAGCATCTGCGGAGAGGAACACAGCTAATGTTTCAAGTCCGTATGACTCTTCAACAGAACTAAGTGGTGATTGGGTGACTGCTGATTTTGGGGTTGGAAGTCAGAGGCTTTAGTGAGGGGTGATTAGTGGGGGAATTGGATGTCTGAGCAGGGAAAAGAAGGACTGTTACAGGATGGGAGTTGTGGGGAGGTAGTTTGGAGGCCTTGCAGGGAAGGTTGGGCAGGTGTGTGCTCAATTGTAGGCGGTGTGCTCAGGTAATCAGCTGGATACAGTAGCTAGATGGAAAGCCATTTACCTCCTCGAGTCAGCAGCCCACACCTGAATGTAACTGCTGGCTTCCTCTAAGTTTGGAAAACTTGGTCAACCCCAGTTAAATTCAAAAAGTTGCATAATGGTGAGGCTTGTAGCCTCCTTATGTTATTTAAATTACTAACTTGCCTACTTGGAGGTTGCCCTGCCTCTGTTAAGGCAGGAGTTGGTTGGGTTGGAGGCAGGTTTGCATCAGGATTCTGATTTTTAGGACTTTAATCCGCCCCATCCATGCAAAGCCCGCCATTTGGCTGGTTAAAATCCCTCCAAGTGTCTAAATTGGGTAGAGCATTAGAGGGATCAAGAGTGGGTCAGGGGGTATGGGTGTACCGGTAAATAAATAATTAATATCAGCGATGGCTGATGATAATTCCATAAAATAGAAAAACCAAGGTCTGAGATTCGTTTATAGAGAAATAGAGTGAAAAGCTGAGAATTCATGTGAAGCTTGTAAAAAATCTTGGTCAGACCACACTTTGAGAACTGTGACTAATTCTGGCCTCCATAGTAAGAGGATATAGAAGCACTGGAGAAGGTTCAAAAAAGTTGTGATGAAGGCCTTTAAAGTTACGAAAGGATTTGATAGGATCGACCTACTCCAGAGTTAGGGGCTATAAATATGACATAGGCCAGGATTTTCCCCCCATTGGGGGGGGGTGCAGGGGGGTGGGGGGGGGCAGTTGAAGAGGGGCACCCAGATGTGTGCCTCTGATCGGCGCCCTCAATTGCCACCATTTATCGTGGGCAGGCCAATTAAGGCCCGCCCAGCGTGACGTCCACATGAAAGCACTATGCACTCCCTGTGCAAGGTGGGGGGGAATGGGAATTCCCAAACCCGAGACTGCGCTCTTTCGTGCATGCACACAAAAGAGCGCATTCATCTCCCTGGGGCTAAGTTCTGCCTCAGGGAGATCGGCGCTACTGTCAAAAATCTTAGAAATAGAGAAAAAAAAATTCCCTGACATGTCCCCTCATGCGCCACTATCACATGAGTTGGGACATGTCCATAACTTTTTAAAAAAACTTTAATTAAATTTTTAAAAACCTACATGAAACCTCATCCAGCCTTAAGCTTGGCCATTGACAGGTCGGTGGGGGCGCAGCTGATTTTGCTGCGTTCCCGCCTACCTGAAAATTTAAATGGGGCGCGGTGACATTGGGAGTTCTGCCCGACATCACCGTGCGCCATTTTACGTGTCAGCGAGCGGGCCCCGGCTCCGCTCCCCCCCCCCCACTCGCCGACGGGAAAATCCTGGCCATAGTCAGTAATAAATTCAATAGGGAATTCAGGAAAAACATTTCTACCCAAAGAATGGTTAGAATGTGGAAATCGCTACCACAAGGAATGTTTGAAGTGGCTAGCATAGATGCATTTAAGGGAAAACTGGCTGAGCACAGCTTAGGCTAAGGAACAAAATTGGCTAATGGAACAGAAGGATATGTTGATGGAGTCAGATGAAGATGAGTGGGATAAGGAACATAAGTACCAGCATGTGCTCCTTGGACCAAATAGCTTATCACTTTGCTGTAAATGGAACGTAACCACCAGAGGCAGCCATTGTGTGTGTCTTATGAATCCTGTTGATCATTGTTTGAATGAAGTGCCTCTCTCTCACAAATTTTCTTCTCGAAGGCAAGACCGTATATTAAAGGACTTTATGGTTATAAAGATTAGACACTTTCCATATACCAGTTAATTACTGGTATGCCCTAACAGCAACAGACTCAGAGTTAACTTGTAGCTCTATGGTCAAGATACACAGATAATTAGATAGAAGGTTGACCAGTAGGGATCAAGCAAGTAATCCTTTTCTGAGAACCATTTGTCCATCACTTGTTTTGAAAGATCAGCAAAGGAAATTGTTCAAAGGAACTCAGCTGACTGGTTTGCCTATTTAATCCCTGCATGAATTGGTTCAAAGCTGCTGTGTTATCTGAGTCGACTTCAACAACTGGTTGTTACTGCTTTGCTGTGAATAAACCTGTTTAGTAGATTAGTCTGCTACAAAAGTGTCTGGTGTGACTAATATTAATCATTCGCTGAAGTGACACGTATGCCTAGTAGGAAACCAATGTCTAATCCAGAGACACTGACCGAATCTATTTTTTGAGGGCACAGTGTAGCAGATGACTTTGCACACAGGATATCGTCTCTATTCTTAGAGAGTTGTCTATCAAACCTAACTTTTGCTTTGGGCACAATAAAAAATATCCGAAGAAACCCAAATCATAATATTGTCAGTACAGTAGTCTATCCTCAATGTTGTCACTGGACTTGGTTCTTCACTGCACTAACCTAGCCATTGCAATTGGCTTCAGAAAGTTAGTTAAAGGCAAAAGATCATAGCTGGAAGTGCTATTTGAATGGTGTTTGACTGGTAACAAACACTTGTAGTGGAGAGTTCCAAGTTCTGCCTGTCACTCCAGGGCAATGTATAAACCAGCTTAACAAAATAACTGGCATGCCACTAATGGTTCATGTAATATGTAGAAAAGAGTTAGTAGATTCAAAATGCCTTTTTTTCTGTATCTGGAGATAGGTCTGTTGAAAACCATGTTCTTGTGCTCCCCTTATTCTTGTTTACGTTCAATTTGGTCCATAAATTTCATTGAATGTTGCAGCAATTAAGGGTCATAGCTTGGCCTGAACCATTGTTATGGTGAGATAGGGGTGAATCGGATTCCTCTTCATTCAATGTGCCTTTGAGAACATTCTTCTGGGTGAGCACCAACCCAGGCACATCCAAACTAGTGAGCCAGAGGAGAGTGAACAGGGTGGAGTGCAGTGTCATAAGCAGGCTAGAGCAACCAGGGGTTGAAGATCATGAGAAAGTTGTTCCTGATTGCAGAGTTGGGATCTGTTCCTCCTTACAGACCCAGTCCTCATTGGTCCTGCTTTTAAAAGTAGGAATTTTATGGAGGTAGGAATTTTGTAGAGCATAAAATGTATGTGGAAGTACTCGGGTGGTCTTCATCAACGTGCAGCAGATGGTAATTCAATTAGTTGCATCCCCGTGGCACCCTGTATGAGAGCTTGATGAAATTCTTTGTGGTACTGAAGCTCACACTGAAGCATGTGGCAGTTCCAGGTCAATTTGTAGCAGTGGTCCCCATGATAAAGGCTCGACAGTTTTCTGCCATGAAACTCAGACTGTTGCCATAAAAGGCCTGGAGCACCAGCTTCCAATCAACTGAGCTGAAATGCAGATGAGTGTGCCTTAGGACCTGAATGATCTCATTAGTACCATTATATTTACTTTCCTGTAGATCAGTGGCCATGCTGAGCCAGTGTCCAGTACTATAGGAACAATGGTGTTCACACTTAGAACAGTATGAGCCCACCTACCAGCCCTTTCAGATGTCTGAACATGTGGCAGAAAGAAAGCAGGGCCAAGGCAGCACAACTGCCATAGTCTGTAGCAGAAATATTTCAGAATTTAGCTGCATGATTTACATTCAGTGCAAATGCGGTTTTAAAGTAAGATGCCTGATGCCACCACAACATTGTTTCCTGATTCAAACGTGCCAGCAACATTAGGAGGCAGATTGGTTATCAGTCCTATTTTCTCCCCCCTGCCGGTCCACAGGAGCACCACATGTAAATCAGGTAAGAAGAAGCTGAAAAGCCAGTGCGCGAACTTGCTTTGCATCTTATTACTTTTAACCCTGCAAGGTAATAATAGTTTTATTCTATAATGTCACAGACGTCGCTTTAAAATTTGCAATGTCACTACTACACGACAAAAAATTTCCAATAGCTCCAACAAAACATGTTTTTTGCCATTTGCTATGGTACTTTTTTACTTGGTCTGTTCTAAATATTTGAGATTACATAATCTACACCAGTGCAATATTGAAGGAGTGCTCCCAGTATCAGAGGTTTTGGATGAAATGTTAACCTAAGCCCCATCTACCCTCCCAAGTGGACATAAAAGATCCCACAGTAATATTCCAAGAAGAGAAGGCACATTGTTCCTGGTGTCCTGGACAAGATTTATCCCTCAATCAACATCATTAAAAAAAAAAGAAATCATCCTGAGATTGTGAAAAATCACATATAAATGTATGTTCTTTCTTCATGTATGGTTTAGTTGATGTTTGGTCACACGGTGGGAGTTCAGAGTGTGGATTTTTGACAGTCACACTGGCTGCTAAGGGAGATGAGTCAGAGGTGAGAGCAGCCTCATGTGGGTGGAGGTGAGACAGCAACTGTTGTGACTGGAGAGTTCATGTCTGCTGCAAGCCTTCTGGAAATATAGGATATCAGTAGGTAAGCTAATTCAAATCGAAAGCAAAACATCACTAGACATTTTGGGGAATACAGGTAGACAGCATAGGAAAATAAGAAAGACAAGTCTAAAGCAGTCAAGAAGACAGGGTATGTGAATTTTAAATAAAATAAAAACAGAGAATGCTGGGAATACTCAGCAAGTCAGGCAGCATCTGTGGAGAGAAACAGTTAACATTTCAGTTTCTGATGACCTGAAACATTGGGTGGAATTTTACGCTGGCGGGATTTTATGGTCCTGCCGAAGTCAATGGAATTTTGAACAGCTTGCTGCATTTTATGGTCCTGCCCCCATCACGACCGGGTCATAAAGTTCCGCCCATTAACTCTGTTTTTCTCTCTCCACAAATACTGTCTGACCTGTTGAGTATTCTAGCATTTTCTGTTTTTATATCAGATTTCCAGCATCTGCAGTATTTTGCTTTTGTATGAAAATTTTAAACACCCTAAAAACAGAAATCAGTTGCGATGGGTGGGTAGGGAACTTAGGTGGATGGGTAGGTAGGTAAGTAGAGGCATGAATAGTAACTTATTGAAATATGGGGCAAATTTTTTAGTTCAGCCAGCAGGATCGCGCCCAACCTGCTCAAGTGTAAAATGACGTGTGTGTCCATCAGGTGAGCATCCCGACGTCAGCAGGCGTGCGCGGGAGTCAGCAGCGTGCCCGCCAACAATTAAAAGGCCTTTTAAAGCCATTAAAAAGATAATTGAACAGTTGGCCGGCAGGCAAAAAGGCCAAGTGGCCTTTGCACTTTTTAGGAAATCACATCCATGGGCGGGATGAGGTTTCCAACAGCAAATACGAATAAAATAAAAATATTTAAAATGTAATTAATAATATGTCCCTGCTCATGTGACAGTCACATGAGGGGACCTGTTTTATAACCTTTTTAATTTCTTTATTAGTTTTTTTAACACTCTTCATCTCCCTAAGGCACTTCTGTTCCTCAGGGAGATTCTGAAGCCCGCACTTGGGTGCACACACGAAGTTGGTGCTCGCCCGTCTCGCCCTCCTCCCCCCACCCGTACAGGCAGCACTGAGCACTGCCGCTCATGTTTCATGTGAAATCACCTTCTGGGCTCGATCGCGGGCAGTGGTCGGCTTCCTGACTGCCCCAGCCTGTCTCCGCCGAGCCTGCCTGACCAGGGCAAAATTCTGCCCCATGGAAACGTAGGCAACCAATTAGATTTTGAAAAATCCCCCAAAAAACACTTAATAGTAGATTTTGCTCTTGACAATGTAAGACCATTTTACATTCATGCCTGGTTTTGACAAAAGCCTTAACCCATTTATGAATGTCTTCATTAGAATAGAGAAGAACTTAATACGAGTGCGTTAAACTCTTGTACAATGAAACTGCCAGCAGTTTTTTTTTCCACCCTTAAGATCCAAACCTCTGTTATTCTTAAGTACTACTTCACTGCATGTGACGTTGCCGATGGAAAGTCAGGACAAAGCAAATTTCCCTCAGTATGTTATTTTGGAGCTTGTGAAGCTTCATTTAGTAGAAGAATTGTGCAGCTGCAGGCATGACTATGTGACAGGTAGCTTTATACTGGAAAAATCCCATTGAGACACAACCTAAAGGCATGACAAAATGATGATTCTCAAATGAGGAGTGTGCAGCCTACATAGTAAATTTAATGTGTTGTAGATTATTATATTCTTGTTCATTTAATAGATTACCTGTGATGTCACATTAAACTATTGTGTGCAACAGTAAACAACATGTTTTCGAATGGACATTAATGCATTGGCGAATGTTTAAAGAAGTGCGACAACGATAATCCTAAGGCTTAGGGCTGTAAATAATGAGGAACGAGTCTCTAAACTGAAGTTGTTTAATGGGGAAATGAAAATTGAAAGGAGTCATGATCCAGGTCTTTAAAATGCCAAAAGGTATAGATGATGTAGATGTAAACAGGCTACTTGAATAGGAAGTGTACAAAGATTTAAAAGACACAGATTTAAAATAACAAAGCCTGAAGTGAGATTCAAGATTAGAAGAAGCATTTTTCCCCTTGCATAATTGAATATCAGAAGTAGCAGAAGTTGTTGAGGCTGAGTCTATTAATTTCTCCGAAAAAGAGTGTGCCTGGTTTAGGAATGGGATTGGAGATTATAGAAGTAGCAATATACTAATATAACCAAGTATTCCAAAGGGTATCATGTTTTCTGTGCTGCTGAGGTGAAGAATGTTATGTGGAAGATAGCAAGCCAGGAGTGTGTGAAGATGGATGAATATTCTGAATTTTGCATGATTACCTTGAGTATACTGAGATGCTGAGGCAGAACTTTCTGCCAGGCGAACCCGGGATCTAATTTTCATATTCTGCAGGCTTAAAATGGGTACAATGGTAACAAATTTAGCAGTACAGAGACACATGTCTGATGCGCAAGGCTATTTGACCACTTTTAAGTTGGTAAGGGTCTTTGTTGATAAGGGCCTTTGTTGGTGAGTGTGAGCCTCATTTCAATATTAAAATGAAACTCCTGAACTTAGCTCAGGTCCATTCTCCTGAATTTGTTTGACCAAGGTGCAACTTGTAATGATAGGAATTTCCAGCTCTTAATCCTTATTGACGAGCCTTCAAGAGTCTGCAGGATGCCATTCAAACAAACAACAAAAGCCCAGTAACATTTTTAATATTTGTGTGATTGGAAGGAGCAATTTGTTCCTTCTTCCTCAATAAAACAACAATGGCCTGCTGCTACCCTACTCTACATTTGCCTGCACCCCTAGACTTACCTCTGGAGTGGCATCAGGAAGAGATAATAATGTATAAAATGTTATTGGAATTTTTTTTAAATAGAGGTTTAGTCTGTGTGTGTAATAATTGGATTAAAGGCAGATAGCTTGGGTGCTTTGACGTACAGTAGTTTTTAAATGTAATCAATAAGGTAGAGGTACATTTGTATTGTGTTGAATAGCGCATTCAAGAGGACGAGTGAAATCTTGCACCTAGCTAGGAGACACCAAGCAACATTTATATTACTAATAAACTTGGTACTATGAAAGGGTTTCAAAGGGCCTGGTGATACAATGAAAATTTACATTCAAAGTGGAGTGCTGGGTATAACAGAAAGGAGTTTTGTGTGTTCAGGTCAGAGGCATGTAAGATCTAAGCCTATAAACCTGCAAATGTCTGCAAAGAAACAAACTTGAAAGGAGCCTAATTTTGAATTCGTAAGATGAAAATGCTTTGCCTGATGTCTGGTTAAGCCTATTGGTTATTGTTGCCCTGGTGGAGATTAATTTGGGGGTTTGTTAAAACTTATAATAGTAGTAATTTGTAGCCATGTGTATGTGTTTAATTTGTTGTAAATTAATAAATGTCTCATTTAGTTTGATACAAAAATCTCTCGAAAACTGATGGTCTTATTCCTGAATTTAGAGCTGCAACTCAAAACACACCAATTGAAAATATAGGTTATGACAGTTGTTTAAAGTTTCCCTCTGGGATTTTAAATAACTTAGCTTTTACCAAACTGTTGTGTCATTACAAATGGATCAGAATTGGTAATTCCCAAAAGGCAAGCTGTTCCAGAGTACACTCAGCAACATTGGAGGATGAATTAATTTCGGTCCCTTCTGTCCTAGTGCGCATTAGCTATCATGCCCATTATGGAATTTAAGTCCCTAAATATCAATGAAGGAAGAGTATACATGTGGAACATAAATGCTTTATGGACCAACTAATCTTTTAGTGGTCCCGTGCTTTTGTGATTTCGTTCATTTGAAATCTCCATGATATTTTGCACTTCAAACAATTTCTTAAGTGAATACTTTTGAAAGTAAGCAGGGTTGATCATAGAGAAGGTGGTCTTAAAAATTAAGCATCATATTTCTTGGCACTGTTTTCTTATAATTTGCTCAACTATTCACAGAAGAGGCCAGTTTCAGGAACATATAGCCCTTGCCCTCATGGCAACATTCCTCTCTCTGCACACAATCTATGCTGTTGGGCAGGAAGAGAGTTGAAATCAGTGGTGAAATGACCTCTTGTGAAAGATTGAAGATCCTGAAGGGTAACTTGTAGACCTCCTTAGTTTCGACCTGTATGACAGAAAGAAATATGTATTTAAAACTTCTATTAGATTGCAGTTTTAAGTGCATTCCACTGTATTTTTACATTTTTCTTTTACTTTTAATTCAGTGAGAAAAAAACCTTGATGCAAACAGAGCTAAGACCAAGATAAGAGCACATGGTGTTGTTGGTCATGAGCAGGGATAGACGATTGACTGTAACGAACAGGAAACAGAATGTTGGGAAAAAAGCATCATTTTCAGATTGGCAAACTGCAACTCGCCAAGTGCCACAGGGATCAGCGTTGGGCCTCAACTATTTATAATCTATATTTATAATTTAGATGAAGGGACCGGGTGTACTATAGCCAAATTTGATGATGATCCAATAAGCAAGAAAGCAAGTTGTGAGGAGGACAAAGAGACTGAAAAGAGATATAGCTAGGATAAGAGAGTGGGCAAAGATTTGTCAGATGGAGTATATAGTGGGAAAATCTAAGATTACCCACTTTCGTGGGAAGAATAGAAAATTATTTAAATGGAGAATCTGCAAAATTCTGCAGTACAGGGGAAGGGTAGATGAATCACAAGAAGTTAGCAAGCAGTTACAACAAGTAATTAGGAAGGCAAATGGAATGTTGGCCTTTCTTGCAAGGCCAAGACTAAACCTAACCCAAACCTGCCCACCATTTTATGAACATACAAACAAGGAGCAGGAGTAGGCCATTCAGCCCCTCAAGCCTGCACTGTCATTTAATAAGATCATGGCTGACCTGATAGTAAACTGCAATCTGCATCCCACCTACCGCCGATATCCTATCACCCCCTTTCTTACCAAGAATTTATTCGCCTCTGCCTTAAAAATATTCAAAGACTGCTTTCACTGCCTTTTCAGGAAGAGAGTTCCAAAGACTCACAACCCTCTGAGTGATTTTTTTTTGCCTCATCCTGTTTTAAGTGGGCAACCCCTAATTTAAAAACAGTGACCTCTAGTTCTAGATTCTTCCACAAGAGGAAGTATCCTCTCCACATCCACTCTATCAAGACTCCTCAGGATCTTGTATGTTTCAATCAAGTCGCCTCTTACTCTTCTAAATTCTAGCGGATACAAGCCTAATCTGCCCAATCTTTCCTCATAAGACACCCCATCCATTCCAGGTATTAGTCTGGTAAACCTTCTCTGAATTGCTTCCAACACATTTGCATCCTTCCTTAAGTAAGGTGACCAATTCTGTACATAGTACTCCAAAAATGGTCTCAATAGTGCATTGTACATAACCTCCCTACTTTTGTATTCAATTCCCCTTGCAATAAATGATAACATTCTATTAGCTTTCCTAATTACTTGCTGTACTTGCGTACTTCCCTTTGTGATTCATGCACAAGGACACCCAGATCCCTCTGCTCCTCAGAACTCTACAATCTCTCACCATTTTGATGATATGCTTCTCTTTTATTCTTCCTTCCAAAATGGATAATTTCACATTTTCCCACATTATACTCCAACTGCCAGATGTTTGCCCACTCACTTAACCTATCTACATCTGTTTTAGCCTCCTTATGTCCTCTTCACAACTTACATTCCTACCTATTTTTGTGTCATCAGCAAATTTGGAAACCATCCCTTCAATCCCTCAGCCAAGTTATTTATGTGAACTGTAAACAATTGAGGTCCCAGCACTGATACCTGTGGCACACCACTCGTTACATCTTGCCAACCTGAAAAAGCCCCATTTATGCCTACTCCCTGCTTCCTGTCGGCCAGCCAATCATCTATCCATGTCAATATGTTACCCCCTATACCAGGAGCTTTTATTTTCCCACAATAACCTTCGATGTGGCATTTTATCAAATGCCTCCTGGAAACCTAAGTACAATGAATCCACCAGTTCTCCTTTATCCACAGCACATGGTTGTTCCTCAAAGAGCTCCAATAAGTTGGTTAAACATGATTTCCCCTTCACAAAACTATGCTGACTCTGCCTGATTACCTTGAGCTTATCCAAGTACCCTGCTATAGCTTCTTCAATAATAGCTCCTAACATTTCCTATAGCATATATGGAGCTAACTGGTCATTAGTTTCCCCCTTTCTGTCTTCTTCCTTTTTGACTAATGGAGTTACATTTGCTATCTTCCAATCTAATGGGACTTTCCCTGTATCTAGAGAGTTTTGGAAAATTAAAACCAATGATCAACTATCTCACTAGACACTTCTTTTAAGATGCTAGGATGAAGCTCATCAGGACCCGGGCCCTTGTCAGCCGGGGGCTCCAACAATTTATTTAGTATCACTTCTCTGGTAACAGCAGTTTCCCTGACTTCCTTCCCCATTTCCATTTCCTGGTTTATAGCAATTTCTGGGATGCTACTTGTATTCCTCAGTGAAAACTGATACAAAAAACCGGTTCAATTCATCTGCCATCTCCTTGCTTTCCATTATCTATTCTCCAGACTCACTTTCTGTTGGACCAACGCTCACTTTGTTGGCTCTTTTCTTTTTTAAGTACTTAAAAAAACTCATCTGTTTTTACATTTCTGGCTAGCTTTCTCTCGTGCTCTAATTTTCCCCTCCTTCTTAGTCTTTTCGTCATTCTTTGTTGTTCCTTATATTCTGTCCAATCTTCTGGCCTTACACCTATATTTGCACAATTATATGTTTTCGCTTTAAGTTTGATACTATCCTTAACTCTTCTAGTTAACCATGCAAGGTGTTTCAGTCCCTTGCACTTTTTCTTACTCATTGGAATGTGTCTATTCTGTGCATTCAGAAATATTCCCTTAAATATTAGCCACTGCATTTCTATTGACCTATCCCTTAACCTAATTTGCCAATTCATTTTAGCCCGCTCGGCTTTCATGCCCTCATAATTGCCCTTACTGAAGTTTAAAAACATGGTCACAGACCCACTCCTCTTTCCCTCAAACTGAATGCAAAGTTTAACCATATTATGGTTGTTGTTACCTAGGGCTGCCTTCACAATGGGATCATTAATTACTCCCATCTCATTGCACAATATAAGGTCTAGTATAGCCTGCTCTCTGGTTGGCTCCAGAACATGCTGTTCTAAGAAACTATCCCGGCAACATTCAATGTACTCCTCATCCAAGCTACCTTTGCCCATCTGACTTTTCCAGTCTATTTGTAAATTAAAATCTCCAATGAATATTTCCATGCCTTTCTGACAAGATCCAATTATTTCTTCCTTTATGCTCAACCCTACCATGTCATCACTATTAGGGGGCCTGTACACAACTCCCACAAGTGACTTCTTGCCTTTACCATTTCTCATCTCTACCCAAACCGTTCCCACTTCCTGGTTCCCTGAACTTAAGTCATCCCTCTCTCTTGCACTAATATCATCATTAATTAACAGAGCCACCCCTCCATCTTTTCCTCACTTCCTGTCCTTCCTAAGTATCCTGTGCCCTTCAATATTCATATTCCAACCCATGTCTTCCTGCAGCCATATCTCTGTAATGACTATCAAATTATAGCTATTTATTTCTATGTGCGCTTTCAGTTCATCTGTTTTGTTTCGAATGCTAGGTGCATTCATAAACAGAGGTTTTAGTATATCCTTTTATTCTTTTTATATCCTCTAGTTTCATCTGTTGATTTACTGTTATATTTGCACTCTCTCTATCCCTTCCTGTCAGCATCTGTTTTTCATTTCCCATAATAATAACTTTTTCTTTTGTCTTGTCTCTGCTCTTTGCTTTATCACACCTTCCCAAATTTGATCCCTTGCCCCCACTATTTAGTTTAAAATTGGACGGGGCTCCAATAGTTGTTCCTTGGTTGCTTCTGGTAAGATTGTGCAAGTGGGAGGATCCTATAAACTATCAAGGTAATGACCCAGGAATGGTCCCATCCCTCAATGAGAAACTAAGATTCCACCCAATGTACGCTGTAGTGTATCCTGGAGAGTACAATGCAGTGAACAAGACCAAGTGCGGGTTTTTCCAGCCCCATATTTTCCTGTCCCACCCACGACAATGACTGCCGGTGGCAGGACTGGAAAATGCCAGCCCAAGACCCAGCAGGCTCATATATACATATAGGCATTGAAATTCAGTCTCCAAATGGCCTACATTGTCTTTTTTGCAGTGAAACTTTACTGTACTGTGAAGAACATGTAATTTTCAGCAGAGGGTATTTAGTGAGATGGGATGTGATTCAGCAGATGAAACAATCGGAATGCACCTGCAATAAGGCTGCTGAGTCAGTTGTTAATGAGCTAACGAGGCTCTTAACTACTTTAAAACTTGCATTTCCTTAAATCCAGCTGTGACTAAAGAAACTGTTTTGAATGGAGAAGATACAGCATTCAAGAGAAGGCAAGATTAAGAGATGATGTTCTTCAGGCTCTTAGAGCTGGAGTGAAGGAGCAGCAAATGAGCTTTTCTATGGTATAAGGGTGCATAATCAACAAGAGAGTGCACCAGGTGTGGGAAGAAATAGCAGAGACATCAACCTCACACACAGATCAATGATGCGATCCACGAGTTCAAATCCCACCACGGCAGCCAGGAATTTCAAATCAGTCAATTAAACAAATCTAGAATAAAAAACTAATATCAGTAACGGTGACCGTGAAACTATTGGATTGTCATAAAAACCGATCCGGTTCACTTATGTCCTTTACGGAAGGAAATCTGTCATCCTTAACCAGCCTGAACGCTATGTGACTCCAGATCCACAACAACATGGTTGACTACTAATCACCCTCTGCAAGTTTCCATTAAAAATCATATAAGTATAAAACTGGATGGACTACCCAGTATCAATCGATGCAATGGACCGACAAAGGCACACCCAGCATGCAAAGGCTAACATCTGGACACTTGTCCCAAAATTAGGAGTGATATCCACAGACTAGTGAGCAACAGCTTGACACAGTCAGACTCATGAACCATTCCTTTCAGCCAATGACCCCAGAGTGCACCATCATTATCCTGCCACACCAGAGGTGGTGGCACAGTGACATACAGTTATGAGGGGATGGCCCTGGAACCCCATGAAGTCTAATGGAATGAGGTCAAACATGGGCACGGAAACCTCCTGCTGATTCCCATCCTCTGCCTTCCCTCAACTGATGTCTCTGTACTCCCCCATTTTGAAAAACACTTGGAAGAAGCACAGAGGGTAGCAAATGTAACTGGGTGCGAAATTTAAAACTTCATCATGAGGGGCAGAGTCATCCTAGATTTGCATTAAGTGCAGTAGTGGGCAGGAGAAATGACTCAATGGCGGCTCTTCATGCTTTATCATCCCAATCCCGCCTCATTAATAATGCATTCCCAGGAAAAACGCCATTTTGATGGCGAGCTGTCATTCACCTGCCATGTCTCCACCTCACTGGGCACCTCTCAGTGCTTCCAGGCAAGGACTGCTGCAAAGAAAGCATGGCCCCGAAAGACAAGAAGACTGCAACCCCTGCCAGTTTAACGATGCATCCCTCGAGCACCTTTTGGACGCAATGGAGGCTGGCCCTGATTTCCTCTACAGCCACTCTGGCCGCAGTCAATCCAGCATGGAAGGCCATGGCAGCATTGGTCATTCCCATGCGCTTCAAAAGGGGACAGCCACCCAGTGCAGAAAGAGGATAAACAATCTCCTCCATTCCGCCAGGATAAGCCACTCTTCTCACCACTTCCAACTCACACACTCACAACTCCATCACACACCCTCAGGGATCTCACTCAATGCCAGTGCAAGGGACATCACCATTCACTCTCTCACACACCTCTTCATTGTTCTCATCCCATCCATGGGGCCACTCCCTGGCCACTCATGCCAGGCATACTTATCATCTAGCCTGGCAGGCATCCTGCTTACACTCTCTCCAACTCTACTCATGCAGGTCCAGTTGAACAACAGAGAGAGGTCACAGGCTGTCGGAGGAAGGTCTGAAATCAAGGTCCTCATGGACTTTGAAAATGGACTTATACCAGTTGGGCTGCGAGGATCTGGACTGTTCCTGTGCTGACGGTGAGGTTGGTGGTGCTCTACCAAGTGAGGATCCAGCAGTGCAATATCCATCAGGCACCCATGCTGTGAATGATGTGTCCTATTCCACAGTCCCCTGACATGCAGTAATTATCTCTCCTTGCTTTCACAGGCAAATCTGGGAAATAGCCGACAGAGTCCAAGACCCAGGGCCTCCAGTCAAGCTGCAAAGAAACCTCTGAAGAGGAATCCACGGAAACCCTCCCTGAAGACCTGTCACAGCACTCACCCACACCCTCCACCAGTGCAGAGACACACACCTCGATGGGACCTAGCTTTAGAGTAACCTCAGGATCAAAATCTGCAGGAGCACATCACCCTGTCTGATCCATTGCAGGCAGATGCAGAGACTTCCCAGGTTTCTGGCACTCAGAGAACTTCAGGAGGTCAGAAATCTGCTGAATCTGAGACAGATGATGAGCCTCTGGATTCGGTCATGTCTCAGTTGCTGGTGCTGCAAAGGCAAGCTCGGGAACACCGGGAAGCGATGTCCACTACACTCCTCACTCTGCGAGGCATGATGGAGGAGTCGTTCGCTTTCAGCTGAGTGATAGCGCTGGCATGCTCAGGCATCAATGTCAACACTGGTAGGATGGCAGCCGCCATGGAGACCTTGGTCCGGGATATCGGTCCTGCACTGCTACATCGGCTGAACTCCATCACTCACGCCGTAGTTGGCCTCCATGTGTGTACATGAGAGGGGTGCAGGGCAGCTCAATCTCACTCCAGCTGCCCCTGCTCCTCAAGGAGTCAGCCAGGTGCCTTCAGGCACCCATAGGAAGGAGGATCAACAGGTGCACACCCCGGGGCCATCCACCCGGGTGACTCTGGGAGTGTCTGGCCCATCTGAATCTCCTCTTCCTGTGACCCTAGCAGCTCCAGCTACACAGGATGAGGAGGGTGCCAATGCCACACAGCAAGACCCCGAAAGTAGGCTGGGGTCCCCCAGGTCTCGGCCATCAAGGTGATCACAAACAGGGTGTAGCCGTCAGTAGGCTGCCTCCACCTTCCTGGTGGATATTGGGGGAGCACCAAGACATAGTGGCAGGGTTAGGAAAGTTAAGATGTAGCTGCACAGCCTGGGCATGGGTGTTAATCACTTGTACATAATGTTCACTATTGTAAATAAACTCCCAACAATGTCTGCCTGCCTATGGCTCCTTAGTCTGATAAGCAGTGTTCATGTTGCTCAGATGTGAAACCTTTGTTCCTGCATAAGATAAAGGCAGGTGTCTCAGTCCAGGGCCTCTTCCCTGTGCTTTGTGCACCCTTCAGACCAAAGTGATGGTCCAGCTTCACACTCCCTGGAGACATTACTGATGCCTGCACATCGATGGTGCTTGCCATTGCTGCCAGAATGTCGTGGGCAGGCGTCACAAGAGTTCTCTCATTCTCTCTCAGCACCTTAAAGGTGGCCCCCATCTTGTCAGCATCTGCGATCGGTGATGCTGTGCACCTGAAGGGGTCAGGTGCTGAAGGCTGACAAAGGATCAGGGGCACTTAAAGTTTCACTGTTGCGCCTCCATGCTGTGACCCTGATCACAGGGCACATGCAAGCTGCCCTCAGTCAGATAGGAGTCAGGTATTCACAGAGGCTATGTGAAGATCTATGGAGTGTTCTCACTGCACATCGTCATCATCCTCGTGGAATCAAGCGACTATTAGGGCCTCTGCTACATCTCTATGACAGAAGCATTATCACAGCGGGTGTGTGCATTGCCATTAGCCAGACTGGAGCCAAACATTCACACATGCAATGTGAGGATCTACGTTGTCTCCTCACCTGCAGGTCGCCATCATCCTCCACAAATCTAGCAGCTATGAGGCCATGAGGGCCTCTCGAGCGCGCCTGCCTCGTCTTGCCATTGTGATGACCTCATCGCCGTCATTGTCGTGTTTACGGACTTCCCCAGCCTCATCCCCATGGACATCCTCTTCATCGGAGGAGACATCCAGCTCCTCCAGCTCCTCCTCAGCCAGCTCTTCTCCCTGCTGCAGTGCCAGGTTGTGAAGGGTGCAGCAGGCAACGACAATGCGTCAAACCCTCTGTGGACTGTATCACAAGTCTCCACCAGACCAGAACAGGCAGCGGAGCCTCATTTCCAGCATCCTGATGGCCTGCTCCACCATTCTGCTAGTTGCAGCATGAGCCACATTATACCTTCGCTCTGCTGCAGTCTGAGGCCGCTGCACAAGTACCTTCAACCCCGCCCTCTGTAGGTAGCCCTTGCCCCCAAGGAACAATCACTGCAGCCTCTGTGGACCCTGGAAGATGCCAGGGATCCAAGACCAGCTGAACATGTAGGAGTTGTGGACACTCCCTGGGAAACCTGCGCAGACCTGCAGGATACATTTGTGGTGGTTGCACACCAGCTGCACATAGTTGACCGCTTGTTGTGATGGAGATCTGAGCACCACGTGAGTGCAGTTGATGGCACCCTGCACCTGAAACCTGGCCTAATTCCATTGCTCTTGAGCCTTTGCTGTCCTGGTCCCGAGCAAAATGCACAAGGTTGTGTGCCCTAGCGAAGATGGCATCCGTGACCTTATAGATATAGTTGTGGGTCGAGGTTTGTGATATCACACAGAGGTCACCTGTGGAGCCCTGACAGGAGCCAGTGGCATAAAAATTGAGTGCCAGGGTCACTCTCACAGCCAGACAGCGATGTCCATGATGCAACAAATCCTTCAGTAGCTGGCAGATGTGACTGACCAGTTCCCTAGACATACACAGTCTTCAGCGACCATTGTTCTCAGTCATTTGCAGGAGTGAAGGATGGTGTCTATAGACCCTGGGTCTAGTGAGGCATCGCGCCGCGACAGCTCATTGGCTCTTCAGCAGCGTGTGTGAGAACCCCAGCTGTCCCTTCTTCCTGAGGGCGCAGCTCCACCTTCTGCCTAGCCAGGTGCCTCTTTCGCTCTCTTCTCCTTTGTCTCCGCTCTCTGTACACCACGAGGTATACACCTAGGTCACCAGGCTCCATGCTCCTGATATACTCCTCCTGCAGGATGAAAGCGAGAGACATGTGGGTTAGCTTGGGTGTTCTAAGAGCCTCTCTTGGTTAAGTCTGAAGGTACTTAATGCATCCTGAAAAGCACTGGCCACCACTTGGATGGCCAGAGTTTAGTGCGCTGCATGGCCTCCCAAGACCTCACCCTCTTCCACCCCACTCCACTAGACCGATTGGCAACAGGTTTGCCCATTGGGCTGCATGCTGTGCTCTCAACTCAGGCATAGCCATTCTCCTAACCCACACTGCAAGACTGCATTGTTAGCTTGAACCATGGGGGAGGTCTGGTCAAAACCTGAATTAAGACATTACAAGGGGCAGTAAGCGCCTCCACCAGTGACTGCTCCATGACCTAGGAGATTTCGCAAGGAGTCATCCCACTGTTCACTAAAACGTGCAGCTGACTCGGGTGCTTGCCTGCCGAACTGTAAGTCTGAATGACGCGCGGTGACATCAAGATGTACGCCCGACATCACCACACGTCAATTTACACTTCGGCAAACAGGCCTCGCCCCTGCTCGCTGAGCTGAAGCTTCAGCCCAAGCTTTCCCTAATGCATGGCTGCTTCCCAACCCCACCCTGCACGGAATTGTGCACTACCATCAACCCCACTGTGCAGCCCTTTCCCCCCTAACCTCACCAACTCGCCTCAATCACAGTGCAGCCTGTGCCTCCCCACATGCCACCTCAACCGGAGTGCAGCCCTTGTCCGCCCAGCTGGCCTCAACCACGGTGCAGCCCTTGCACCCCTCAAGTTGCCTCAACCGCAGGGCAGCCCTTGCCCCGGCACTGCACTGTCAGCCAGCTGGGAAAAAGCGACTTGGCTGTGCCCTCACCTGAATGCGCGGTGCCTCAACCTTGAAGGCCAACAGACGACCCTGGCGAGTGCTGCACAACGTTATTGTGCGCTCACCTCCCAGTTCCCCTCAGGGTGCAGCCAGCTTGCTTTTGTGAAACACGCTGACGTGTTCGGATGATCTAGCTTGGGGGGATGATTCTGGCGAGCAGGGCTTATCATGATATGCAGATATATAATAATGAGGTCTGACGATGGGAAACACGGCCCGCCATTGACGGGCAGAGCGGACAGTTGCAAACAGGTTTCATGATGTCGTTAAACCAACTTTTGACCTTCTCGCCACATTGCTTGCTTATGCTGCCAAAAACGCCCGACTCCAGAGGGCACGGAAAATTCCGCCCTTGGAGTGGATCAGTTGCAATATGTCTGACTGAGCAGATCGAGTCCAGAAGGACATATCTGGCAAACTAGAGTGCAGGAGATGGTAAGAGAACCAACATTAGGGAACAACCTAATGGACCTCATCCTCACCAATCTACTTGTCATAGATGCATCTGGTTTCGGTAAGAGTGATCATCTCACAGTCCTTGTGAAGCCGAAATCCCATTTTCACACTAAGGACATCCTCCACTCTGTTGTGAAGCACTACCATCATGTCAAATTGAACAGATTCAGAACACATCTAACAGCTTAAACCAGGGCAGCCCTGACTTGTTGTGGATCAACAGCAGCAGCAAAATTGTATTCAAACAGAATATATAATCTCAAGGTCTTGTTTAATCCTCACTCTACTATTACTAACAAGCCAGGGGATCAACACAGGTCTAATACAGAATCTAACAGAAAGTGCCAGAAACAGCACCAGGCATACCTAAAAATGAGGTACCAACCTGGTGAAGCCACAACATGGGACCACATGCGATATGACAAGCTGAATGCTTCCACAATTAGTGGATCAGATTAAAGCTCTGCAGTCCTGCTACTTTCAGTCGTGAAAACAACTAACAGGACGAGGAGTCTCCATGAATATTCCCCTCATCAATGATGGTATGTAAGCGCACTAGACAAGGCTATAACATTTGGCCAGAGGTGCTGAGCGAATGATCCATCTCAAAAGCCAATCTTCATCCAATTTGATTCGCTCCGTGTAATATCAAGAAACAGCTGAGTACATTGAATATAGCAAAGGCTATCGACTCCAACAACATCCCAGCTGCAGTTTTGAAGACTTGTGCTCCAGAACTAGCCACGCCTGTAGCCAAGCTGTTCCAGCAGAGCTACAACATCAATCCACTAATTGGTATAACTGCCCATGTAAATCCTATCCAAAAAAACTGGATAAATCCAATCTGTCCAATTACCACCCTGTCAGTCTACTCTCAATCATCAGCACAGTGATGGTAAATATTATTGACAATCCTGTCAAGCAGCACTTGTTCACCAATAACCTGCTCACCGATGTTCAGTTTGGGTTTTGTCAGGACTAGTTGGCTCCACACTTCATTATAGCTATGGACCAAACATGGAGAAAAGAGCTGAATTCCAGGGGGAGGATTTTCCTCTCATCGGGCTGGTGCAGCAGGTGGGCCTGGGAGCGGCCTCGCAACAGGACCCGCGATCGGGCCCCGACCACAGTTTCACACTGGCTGACCAGTGCGCAATGAAGTCAGGATGCTCATCCGACGTGGGGCAAGCTCCTGTATGCTGAGGTGAAAATTCAGCCCCAGAGGTGAGCAGAGAGTGAGCATACTTGACATCAAGGCAGCAGTTGACTGAGTGTGGCACTAGGGAGCCCTAGAAAAATAGTCAATGGGAAAACTTTGCATTCGCTAGGGGATTATTTAGCACAAAGTAAGTTGGAGGTCAATCAACTCAGCCCCAGCATATCACTGTAGCAGTTCCTCAGAACATTGTTCTTGGCTCAAGCATCTTCAGTTGCTTCATCAATGACCATCCCCCTACAAAAACGTTGAAGTGGGAATGTTTGCTGCTGGTTTCACAGTGTTCGGAACCACTCACAATTCTTCAGATACGGTGTCAGTCTGTGTACATATGCAGCAAGACTTGGGCAACATTCAGGCTTAGACTAATAATTGGCACATAACATGGTGACACACAAATGCAAGGCAATGGTCATCTCCAACAAAAGTGAATCTAACCATTTTCTCTTGACATTCAACGGCATTATCATCGCTGAATCCTTCACCATCAAAATCCTGGCAGTCAACAATGGCCTGAAATTTAACTGGACCAGCTACATAAATGCTGTGGCTACAAAAGCAGGTCTGAGGCCGGGAGTATTTTTTGGCAAATCATGGGCCTGCTGACACCCAGAGTTTTTTGACCAGCTTCAAGGGACAAGTGATGGATGATGCTCCACTTGTCTGCATGAGTGCAGCCCAAGAAGCTTGACACACTACTTACCAACATTGTGGGAGTACCTACATCCCACAGGTTGCAGCAGTTTAATCAGGCAGCTCACCATCACTTTCTCTAAGGCAATTAGGGTTGAGCAATAAATGGTGCCCTTGCCAGTGATGCCCACATCCCTTGTATAAATTTTTTAAAAAATCCATTGCAAATTGAATGAAGTCAGGAAGAAGGTATTTGACTTGGGATATCTGCTGAGGTAAATGTGGAATTTTCCTACAGATTTCTCTCTTATCTTCTGTGCGCAGGATAAAAGGTAACATCTGAATTAGTTCGCTGAATAGCAACAAGTTGTGCTATATTTCTGGGACCAGGAGGAGCATTCCTGAGGTTCCTATCTGCTCAAAAAATCTCATCCACCAAATTTGAGGCCATTTCTGAAACTATCCCCAATGATCCCTTTAAGGATTTCTGAACAGACTGCCCAACGCATTGTACAAATGGACAGAGAGTGCCCAGTCTTCACTTCTTTGTTTGAACACTACAAACAAGTTTCTAAAATGTAAGGACACAGATTTGCCTATAAAAATGCAGTCTTTTGCCTGCTTCAGGCAAGCATGATGTGTACCATTTACAGGGAAATTGGAAAATCAGGCAGGATTTAAGCATCCAAGGGATGACTGCAACCCTCCCCCTTACCCTCCCCCTCCTGACGCCACCCCCCCACCCCCCACCACCACCTTTTCAGGTGAGAAATGAGCAGGTGAAAGTCAGCCCAATATTTTTTTCTGCATGGCTTTGATATATTTCCCAGCATATAAAGTCTAAATTTGGACACAATTTTCTAATTTCAACCTAACCATTGATTTAGAGAGGTTTTGTGTCCCATTTTGCTTTTCTTTCTGTAATCTATCACTAGTTATGTCAATGGCTGTAGTAATTATGTTTTTATTTAGTGTGTAATGTACCTTTAAGAATAATACTTGTTCGGAGAGCTCACATGACCTGTAGTAACCAATAGGAGAGTAGCGCAGGCTGCCTCAGCATTCAGTGTAGAAATAGAGTTGGAGTTGAAAGCAAATGTGTAGTTGCTGCTGAGTATATTATAAATAAACTTAATGTTTCCACCCAAGAAGTGTCTGCAGATCAACTCTAACATTAAAAGTACAACTCGGCCACCCTAAAACAAACTGGCGATGAGGATGAAACAGGATTGAACAGAAGAAATCAAATTAGAAAGAAATCGGCTTTGCACCTTGCCCAGTGATTGTAAGTAGCAAGCTCCATTAGAATTGCAGAAGTTATCCTCTCTCAAAATTCCACAATTTGGGGGAATTGATCCTTTTGCCATAGACGATTGGTCTCATTACATAAAATGCCTCATGTCTGCTTTTTCAAATGAACAAGATTATGGGGGGGATAGAAGAAGCAAACGATCCTCTTGAGTACTTGTAGGAGCAAAACCTACAGTCTGATTCAAAGTTTGATTACACCCAATGCAGTAGATTTGAAGAATTTTGATGAATTGGTGGAACCCGTGAAGGGTCATTTTCAATCCAAGCCCTCAGTCATGATGCAGAGGTTCAGGTTTAATTCACAAAGTAGAGCCCCAGGTAAGACAATTGCATGCTACATGGCAAATCTTAAGCAGCCAATGGAACATTGTGAATTTGGTATGACTCTGAATGACATGCTCAGAGATTGTTTAGTGTGTGGTGTGAAAGAGGGTACTATTCAGAAAAGATTATTTCCCGAAGTGAATCTGGATTTCAAGAAGGTGCTAGAGATAGCGCTGGCCATGGAAAGTGCAGTAAGAGATTCAAAAGCAATACAGGGTGTTCAAAATGGTGCCGTCTTCCACATCGGGAGCGAAACCTCAGCCGAAAGAGGCGAGAGAAAACAAGACTCCACCGAGTAGTAGGAAAAAGACCTGGCTAGCCGAAGAATAAAGAAAAGTAACTTAGCAGTGAAATTGAAGTGTAATTTTAATAGAGGTAGAAACAATCAGTCTTTTAGCGTTTGGCAGTTTAGAAAAAAAGAATGCTACTAGCTATTGTCACAGAAATGGACATAAAATGAGGCAGTGCAAGGAAAGACTGAAGCAAGCTTGTAAACAAAAGAAGAAGCCCAATGAAATCTACAATGTAGAAGAGCCTGAAACAACAAATTCTGACATTTACTTGTTGTTTAATCTGAAAGTTGGAAAGACAGAAAAAATATTTGTCACAGTGACAGTAAATGGCAAACCTGTTAGAATGGAAGCTTCCACTACAATAATTGTGGAACATACTTCCAGATATTTGATTTATGGTGAACATCAATTAAGCTTAGCACAAACAGCTGCCAAACTAAAAACTTACACAGGTGAAAACATTCAAGTAAAGGACATAAGCAGAGTAACTTCCTTTATGGAACCCAACCGACAAAATTACCCTTGATGGTGGTAGCAGGTGAAGGGCCAAGCCTCCTGGGGTGAAATTGGTTAAAGGAGTTAAAGTTAGAATCGTCTGAAATTTTCCAGTTGAGAGCATGTGGGCTACATAGAAAGTATGCCACCATTTTCAAGGACAAACGAGAAAATCCAGGGCCTGCAGACCAAGATTTATGTGGATTCAGAAGCAACCCCTTGCTTCATGAAGGTGGCATTGGCGCCATATGCCCTGCGAGAAAAAGTCGACACTGAACTGAACAAGCTAGAGGAACTGGGCATTATACAAGCTGTTCAGTTCTCAGAATGGGCAGCACCCATAGTCCCCATCCTTAAACCTAACCAAAGTGTCTAAATTTGAGGGGAATACAAACTGATAGTTAACAAAGTAGCCAAACTGAATAGGTAGCCCATTCCAAAAACTGAAGACCTGTATGCCAAGCTGGCAGGAGGGACAACGTACACAAAGCTTGACATGGGTCATGCTTATCAACATCCAGAATTGGCTAATGCCTCCCGGGAATTTGTCACATTTAATACCCACAAAGGGTTGTACCAATATACATGATTGCCTTTCTGTGTCTCGTCAGCTCGTGCCATCTTTCAGAGAACAATGGAAAGTTTACTGCAGGATCTGCCCCAGGTTGTATTCTATTTAGACAATGTATTAGTGACAGGATTCACTGAGAAAGAGCATTTGGCAAACTTAGAAGAAATCTTAAAATGTCTCTTGCAACCTGGAGTGCATTAAAAAAAAGGAAAGTGCCTATTCCAAGCGAGGGAGGTAATCTATTTGGGTCACCAGGTAGATTCACAGGGCCCCCACCTGGCTGAGGAGAAAGTGAGAGCCATAAGAAAGGCACCTGTGGCAAAGAACACCTCAGAGCTCAAATCATTCCTAGGAATGATCAAATGTTATGGGTGGTTCTTAACTATTTGTCCATAGTGCTGGCCCCCTGCATTCTCTACTCAAAAAGATCCAAAGTTGGTCTTGGGAGGCACCGCAGAAAGAAGCTTTCATAAAGGTGAAGGAATTGTTACACTTGTCCTATTAGTGCGTTATGACCAGACAAAATGATTAGTGCTGACATATGATGCTTTGCCCTATGGAATAGGAGCAGTGCTCTCTCATTGGATGGATGACGGCACGGAACAGCCAATAGGTTACGTATCAAGGATGCTCACTACAGTGGAAAAGGGATACTCACAAATAGAAAAAGGAGGCCTGTCCATCATCTTTATTGTCAAGAAATTTCATCAGAACGTACATGGCCACCATTTTACAACCATTTTCACACCACAAACCACTATTAGGTTTGTTTAGTGAGGAAAAGGCTATACCACCCATAGCCTCAACAAGAATACAACAATGGGCCTTAATTCTGGCAGCATACAAATACACTTTCATACATGGACCTGGCAATAAAATTGCAAACGCCGATGCCCTTAGTCATTTGTCTTTCCAAAAAGTGATGAGAATGTCCCAGTTCCACAGGAACTTGTTTTACTGTTAAATTTCTTAGATTCCTCGCCAGTATGTGTCCAAGAGATCAGAGGCTTAACAAGTCGGGACCCAGTCCTATCTCAAGTACGAGAACAAGTGCTGCATGGCTGGTATCTGATTAAATGAAACCGTATTTCAACAGAAGACATGACATAACCATCCAGGATGGTATCTTACTGTGGGGAGCATGAGTGATAGTTGCTCCAAAGGGAAGGGAGCTACTTTTAATTGAACTACACAGTGTCCATCCAGGAATTTTCCAAATGAAGACCATTGTATGCAATTAAGTATGGTGGCCGGGGATGGATGGTGAAATAGAGAGTTTAGTAAAACACTGTGTGCAATGTCAGCAACTGCAAAAGTTGAATCTTTCCTGGGAACAATGTTCCTGCTCATTGTCGATGCCCATTCAAAATGGCTGGACATATATGAGGTGAAGTCACTAATGTCAGGTGCTACAACTGAGAAACTATGTCAGAGGTTTGCCATTCACAGACTACGAGAAGTAGTTGTTTCCCATAACGGCACAGCATTTACGAGTGCTCAGTTTCAACGATTTATCGGCTCAACGGTATCAATCATGTGAAAACTGCACCGTACCACCCTTCCTCAAATGGACTGGCTGAAAAGGCAGTTCAATCATTCAAGGCAGGCATGAAAAAAATCACCTGGTGATTCCTTGGCAACAAAGCTAGCACACTTTCTTTTTCATTAAGGACTACCCCTCACATAACAACAGGTGTCACATCTGTGGATTTATTGTTGAAATCTCAGCATGAGATTGAGATTAATAATGCCAAATTTAGAGGGGAAGGTGGAAAGGAGTCAGGGAAGCCAGAAAACTAGACAGGACTGCCACAGTCGTGAGAGGAAATTTACCATAGGAGTGCCGCATATGTGAAAAACTTCGGGGAAGGTCCAAAGTGGTTACCGGGTGAAATAAATGCAGTGACTGGACCTATATCTTTCCATGTGGAGGTGGAAGGCCGGATCATCCATTAACATGTGGACTATTTAAAGAAAAGAGAGACAAATCATTCAGATATGGTTCCACCAGTGACCATAACCAGGTCTGCATTTCCAGTTAAGGATACTGAACCAGGAGTCACATGTCTGATTTTCCTGTAAGAGTTGAGGATACAGAACTGCAAGTGCCCGTAGAAGCACCTGATGTTCAGGCAACTCCAGAAAAGGAGGTTCCTGACAAAGAATCTGAAGTTGTGGAGCTACGACATTCCACAGGAAACCACCTAAAACTCGGATCTTGTAAGCTCCTTACCCAGTGTAAATATTATGTTGTCTTGAAGAATATGTATTTGTAAATATAATATGTATAGCCGATTCAATGGGGGAGGAATGTAGTAATTATGTTTTATTTAGTGTGTAATGTAGCTTTAAGAATAATACTTGTTAGGAGGGATCACATGATCTGTAGTAACCAACAGGAGAGTAGCACGGTCCGTCTCAGCAGTCAGTATAGAGATAGGGTTGGAGTTGAAAGCACACATGTAGTTGCTGCTGAGTATATAGTAAATAAACTTAATGTTTCCACCCAAGAAGTGTCTGCAGATCAACTCTATCATTAATAGTACAACTCGGCCACCCTACAACAATTGCCCTTTCTACTTGCAAGTGAACAAAATGCTACTTAGCTGCTGTTTATGGAACCCCGTATTCTGAGATAATTTCTGAAGAAATACAACAAGCCATAAATAGCAAATAAGCCTGCCTCCCTATGCTGCCTCATACTGTAGATCTCCCCTTACTGGAAAAAGCGATTCAGTTTGAAGGAACAGTGCATTGCAAGCTGACAAATCCTGGGAAGTTCCTCTGTAGTTATCTGAAATGATCTTTAGTCAAAAAGAAATTTAGTACACTGATAATGTGCCTCCTGCTCTGCTTCTTTTGTAAAAAAAAAATGCTCTGGGGATATTGGAGACTCTGAGGAGGCTACAGCTGATTGCCCAACTTGAACTGCTCTGAGAATGCGATGTGATTTCTCTTTGAACAACTGCATTCTTTCTGCAGCTTCCAGGATAATGTTAGGTTGGGAATTCCAGAATATTTGTCCAGCAACAGTGAAGAATTAGATCACTTATCTTATCTCAATGATAGCATTTGGCTTGAGATGGAACCTACTCAGTTATTGTCCCTGCATGTGGGCCAGGTGGTATATCTGGTGCTCATGGTGCAGGTGGGTATAGTTGATCAAACTGTTGTCCTTCCAATGTCCACTGGCCTCCCTGTCTACCCTGTCTGCCCTGCCCCTCTTCCCAGCCTTATGTCAATATAGTACTGTATATTGTAGATTAAGGCCTCCCTTTGAAGTTTTGTGCCTTCACAATTATTTCGTAAGTCAAGTTTGGAAATTCTAGTGAAGTAAATGCCTGCAATTTTCTTAGCGGTAACTTGCACAATTTATGCTGGTGAATTTTTTTGCAGTTATAATTAGTTTAAATGCTTCAATCTGAATTGTAGACTATGATAACAACGTTTTACAGGAAGAATTTTTTGAGCACCCTCACCCACTGGGTGCTGCAGGAAATCACAGTCAAACTTGCCACATAATTTACCCAATTGATCTTAAGAACAATGTTCTCCAAGTTTGCAAGGCTTTGTGTCAGGTTTGTGCATTTTTTAAATTAACCTTATGCCTGAAAATTCAAAAGGGTCACTGCATCATCCTAAACTTACATAGAGAAATAATTGTCCTCAGCAATGCACAATTCTGTATCGTGTTACAGTTAACAATCTGCTGTGTCTGCTCTTTTGTTTATAAAAAGTTAGTTAATGTATTGATGTCTGACATTCATGTGATCATTTTTGAGTCATCCCACTGTACAAAGTGACCAATTGATAGAAAGCAGGCAATGTGTATTTACCTTCCCATTAGAATTCCAGAGGATTTCTTCAATCGACGATTCTATGAACTTTGTGATGTCATTACTGGTGTCTCTCCTAATGTTCGTTTGATCATAATTGATTGACAGCCCTTCATTCAAAGGAGTTATAAAACATGAGAATGATTTATTGTTCAAATGTTCTGGCAATACAGCTGAGTTTTTTTGGGTGCACAGAACTTTATGAACCACTTTCTTCCTTGTGCAATATGTGAACCTGAAGGCTCTACCTCGAGACAACATTCAGTTCAACAAGGGACAAGAGGAGACTTATCAGACTCAGCCTAAGAAAATGCTCCAAACTAATTTTTTTTTAATGTTTTACCTTGAGAAAACTTGAAGCCTAAAACTAAAAAAACAAAATTGTTATGGGCTATATCTAGATTATTTTAATGCAATTATGATGCTGTATTCTATTTACCAAATACGTTTCCTTCTGTAAGTTGTACAATTGCAAATAAATTTCATTAATAAGATTAACCTGTACCATGCTCTGAGCATGAAATATTCCATTTTTCAGATTCAACAAAAGAACTGATATCTGAATTCCTGTGCACTGTGTCACTTTTCAATAGAGTCATTGTTAGCCTTGGCTACCAAATGCCAGCCATACATTATCTTTTCATGAGAGGCACAGTGACCACAAAATTTTGGGATATCAGCCTACACCAGCATAGGTGAACCTTATATAAAATATGTTGAAAGTGCCATTGTTGAATTGAACTTAGTTTCCTAACAATTAAATTCATAGGAGAACCAGGCTGGAAGATGTATGCTACGTGAGAGACTGGAGACAATAAGCCAGATCTTAGGCATGAACGTCCATGGAGTGGCAATCAGAGTCAGATTGCCACTCCGCTCCTCCTTTTTAACCTTCAAATCTTCTCCAAGTTTGCACTTCCCGGGCAATTGCCATGCAAACCTTATCTGGGAACATCTGAGGATGGCAGGTGTGGTGATGGGGTTTCCCAGTGCATCTTTGGGTAGCCCCTGCCAAGTTACACTTCCCTGGAGCTTGGAGGCTACGGCCCCTTGTGTATCATAGAAGTGGGTGCAATTCATGGGAAGCTCACTGCAATTGCATTGTCCCTGATGTCATTTCTCTCTCCCCTGATTTCTTCTTCTGAGCTACACGGGCTGTTGCTGCGCCTGCCTGTTTGGTATAGTGATGGGATGCATGACTGAAGCACTGCTACAGAGCTTAAAGGCCTGCGCCTGCTTAAAGGGAATGGCAAATTAAATGTGAACCATTACACAGACTTAAAACAGTTTGTGAGCTGGATGGCAACTACCTAATGTTTCCAATCACTTAGTGTAAAGACCAAATCAAATTACCTCTTTTTAAAAGGCTTGTTTGAATGCCGTGGACAACACCATCAAGGCCGTATTTATTGCTCACCCCCAGTTACATTCAAAAGGTGCTGGTGGCTGTCAGCTATGTTTTCTGAAAAGCCCTTTTGATATTATTGATATCTGAGGATTTTAGGTTGAATGTTGTTGAACTGGATGCGGAGAACTTATCACTGGAATATCTTTATTGCAGAGGAAGGCGAAAGAGGGAGGATGGAGTTAAGGGGTTGTTCTAGATGACATAACCATGAGAAGGATTCTGAGATGAGATTTTTCTAGAAGCTTCAGCCAGTAAAAGACTGACTGCCCCCCAGTCCGTCTCGAGCTTTGTTTTCCTTGTCTTCAGTTTCCTCCTCCTTCTGTTCTGCTCACCCCTCCCCTTGCTTCTGTCAGTGGATGCCCCTTTTAATGGCTAGATTCTTTGATCCTGCATACCCGATTATATTGCACCTCCTCAATGATCCAGCCTTCAGAATGTCAATGGTGTTCTCAGTGGTCACACTGGTGGAAGCATGAGCTTCAATATTAATCCATCATAATTTTTCTAGTTAATCATCTGCTGGGGAATAAAGCAGCTTAACATGCCATATTAATTTTGATTCACTGTGTGTTCTCTCAGTTTAAAAATTCAGGAAGTTAACAACCACAGGGGCAAGATTTTTACCTCAGTGGGCAGGGGCGGTGGGCGGGCCCAAGAGCAGCCGCGAAACTGACCACCGCCCGCGTTCAGGCCCAACTGCAATTACACGCTGGCTGGCCAATTAACGGCCAGACAGTGAGAATTGCATACTGATAACCTCAGCGCTGCCTGGGTGGCGGGAGGAGGGTGAGTGCGGAAGTCAGTGCATGCATTCGGGTGCGCTCAGTGAAAGCTCCCTGAAGGCACAGAGCTGCCTCAGGGAGCTGAAGGATTTTTAACATGAAAACAAAGAATTGAAAAATAAGGAAAACATGTACCCTCATGAGCAGGGACATGTGAAAACTGAATTTAAAAAAATTTTTGTTTCTTTCAATCACTGGTTGAAACCTCCTTCCGCCCGTCAATGAGGTTTTGTTAAAAATGAAAAGGCTGCTTGGCCTATTCACCCACTCGCCAACCGAATGGCTGGATGGGCAGTGAAAAAATCCCATTTAATTATTTGATTAAGGGCCTTAATAGGCCTCTTAATTGTTGGCGGGATGCACTTCTGCCTCTCGCGCGCCCGTCGAGTGAAATTTAGCAGGAGTGTGTGATGCTTGCCCGATTTCCTTGTGCACTATTTTACTCCTGTTCGGGTCGGGCACGCGCCCGCCCAACAAGGGAAAAATTCTGCCCCAGGTTTCATTGTATCACCCCAATTGACGCGGTTGTAGAAGTACATCTGGGGCAATGTAAATGAAATCCCATCAATTGAATAAAAACAGAAAGTGTTGGAAATGCTTAGCTTCTTGCAGAAGAAGAAAAACATGTAATTTGTGGAATCTTCCTGGGGTTGAAGGCAGGACCAGAAGAAAATTCAGATATCGTGGTGTCAGATCAACGGTCTGAGGTGTTCCCACATTCGGGCAATCTTCCGGAAGCAGGTTACTGGTTTGGAAGATGGCATTGTCTGATTAGATGCAGCAGAAATGAAGACACTGGGAGACTGGAAGACAGCTCTTGCAGGAATTGAGGTGAGAGGAAGGGCAATCCGGGCAACTGTGGGTGTTGGTGGAGTCCTATAATAATACACTGTTCACACTAGAATGGTACCAAGGATTAGGGATGTCACCTCCCTGGAGAGACTTTAGAATCTGGGGTTGTTCTTCCTGGAGCAGTGAAGGTTAAGGGAAATCTAATAGGAGTGTTCAAAATTATGAGGTATTTTGATAGAATAGATACGGAAAATCTATTTCAAGCTGCAGGTGGGTTGATAACCAAAGGACGTAGATGTAACCCAATTGAATATGAACCTTGGGGCAGTGGTGATGATGTGATTGGGAGGTGGAGATTTTTTTTGCTTTGTTATGATCTGGAATGCATTGCTTCAGATGGTGGAAGCAGATTCAAAAGTAACTTTCAAGAGGGAATTGGGTCTCTGCTTAAAAAGGAAAAACATGCAGGACTATGGGGAAAGAGCAGGGAGGAAGTTCTAAATAGAAGCCCTCTCAGAGAGATGGCATGGGCACAATGGACTCCTTCAGCGCTGTTTGATTCATAGGAAAGTTATGATGCCTCTGAATTCTGAAAAGTATCTATGTCAGAATTGGTAAATTGTTTCAACTTTTGAACAGAATCAATGGATGGAACTTTACACCAGAGGGATTTTACGGTCCCACCGAAGCCAATGGACTTTTGAATGGCTCAGTGCATTTTATGGCTGTACCCCAGCAATGATGGGGCCGTAAAATTCCCCCCAGTATTTCAAAAAGCAGAACTGCCACAGTGGCTTAAGGAGTTTTCAACCAGTTCAACGAAGATTTTTTTTTTAACATTGCTCATGGAATTTGTGGCAATGTACAAAACGAACTGGACGGGCAGAGAACAATTTTGCTTGAAGTGCAAAGGCCACACAACTTCTACATTAACTTGATTTTACAAAAAACTGCTAAACATCACTGCTCAATTTGCATGTGTGGTTACTCTAACACAAAGAGCAATTGTGACTCTTGAACGTTCAAAGCCTTACAGTGAAGGCAGATCTAGAAATGTACATTATTTCTTTCCCATTTTACTCTGCCAATTCTCTTGAAATATAAAAAAAAACATTTAGGGAATGTACCTTCAATGATGCCTTGAGGCTATACTGTATAGTTATTAGTCCCTTGAATTTCAATTTTGACTGGTAAAATGCAATCTGACCATTTCCATGATTGCCCAGTAGTGCTGACGATATCTGGAGGGCTATTATCATCAGTGAATTGAATCAAAGAGGAAGAAAACAAAAAGATTAGCACATTTTGACATCCCAAAGACTGGTGCTTTGTAAGGTGCATCACTGATTGATTCAAGCTACTTATACAATGTCACTAGATATTGATGTTTACATCAATGTAATTGAAGATTAGACATTTCGCTATTATACTGCTCTTGTGAGAGTCCAGATAGTTAAATGCAATTTTACTGTTCAATTGTCTTTCATTTGAATAATTTATTTGAATACTCTGTTCCATGCTCCTAACCACCTCACTCAATACTTTGAAAACAATGTACTTTAATAATTTGTTACAAGGTTTGCCTATATTTCAGTTTCATTCACTCCTTAATACTTTGCGGTTCAGGGAAAAACTGAAGTGAGGTACATTCCCGTCACTCATCAGCAGTTTTATGGCACTGTTTAGCTATAGCAAGATGAAAGACAAACTTGAGCACCAAAGAGTCATAGACCCAGATTTCCTAGGAGTAGGTAAGACTCCGCAGACCCTTAAAAATTGCGGACGAGACCTGATCCAGAAATCACATCCCCATTCATTCCTCAGAGCCCCAATTTTGCAGGTAGGGAAAAGGAGTGGGACTTGAAACACACAGGCGGTGAACCTAAACTCAGTTGGGCCATTTGAAGCTAATGCTGAGTTCAAACAGACCTCTTTCTCGCTGAAGTAAGGGCCTTAACTGCAGTGTGGGAGCTACAAATTTTTGAAGTAGTCGTAAATGCTCTTGAAGTGCAGATAAAGTTTGTAGAAATAGCTAGAGGTAAAGTTATTTAAAATCCCAGCCCATTAAAAAAATAAAAATAGGCTGCCTCTGTCAGTGAGAATTGGAAAAAAAAGCTGTTCTAGCTGTTACAATAGCTGTTTGTTGACATTGGGCTATCATTATGGGCGGAATTTTACAGTGGTGGGATTTTACGGTCCTGCAGAAGTCAATGGACTTTTGAATGGTTGTTGCATTTTACGGCCCATCCCCGCCACGCTACCCACCTCAGGTGCAAAATTCCAGGCCATAGGGTTAGAAATTTCAGCGAGCTCTGTGGCAAGTTACAGGTAAAGGTTCATTAGTCATGCAGGCTAGAGGTTACAGGTTAAAACCCTGCCTATGCTGAGTTAGCTGGTATGGTGTTAGGGTGTTGTAATTAACTTCGGTACTCATGGGCTAGGAAGGAGAAAAAAAATAGCCAACTTACTGCTCCTGACAACCATGTGGTGGCCCCTTCTATAAGTCCATATACATGGATTTGATGTGAGGACAGGAGTGAGCTATGTTAACACTCACTGGGGTAGACTGTGACTTTATGCAATTGTATAAAATGGGTGATAGCAAGTTAGTGGCTCATGTTACATCCCTCAAATTTTATTCCCTTTAAGGTTTATGGGCTGCTGACTTGCTATCTATCAGCCCTATTACACACTGGCAAAAAAGTAGAGACCTATCCCATTGAGTAATGGACAAAATGACAGGTTGCCTCAGGAAGGAGTCAATGGAAAGCAAAAGGAAGAAAATGTGTATGAGAATAAAATCCCATAACAATATACTTCAGATCTTATGTGTGCAATTTTCTGCAATACAACAGAGATAAAATATTTACTTTCTAACTGCAAAATCTATCTGCTGTATGTCATAATCCCTCAACCTTTGGATTTCACTATTCTAATATTGATTGCTCCTGAGTGTAATCTTTACGGTAACTTTTGTCACTATCACCCTGAACAACAGTCAATATCAGTATATTGTCTTTGACAGCCATCATTATTTGCATATTACAACATTATTAATGTGTGCCTTATTTGCCCACAAGACAGGCAAAGTGGCAGTTTAAATTGTCTAGGTTCAACATTTCATCATTTGCCAGTAAGATTTCTGTATGCTTCACAAACTTTAAAAATGTATTTATAGCAAAAACAGGAATCATGAAATCAATAATGAAAATGCTCTCGGCCTGGTCTGAAGTCAGGCATAGTTGACATGAAACACAGAAAGGTAAATGACTGGAATTTTAATTGCTATGATCTGTCATCCATTACACAGTAATGTCAACATATTCACCAATTCAACTGACACAGAACAAAAGCCATGGCTTTTTCAAAAATTGTTTTTCTTATGCTCTGAATTAGTTTTATAATTCACTGGATGCATGATGCTTAGTGGATTGTGGGTACTTCTTTCCAAGACTCCATTAACTCTAACAATTTGGACTGGAGTTATACTGTCTCATGTAAACAATAGAATGGGTTTAAAACCATGGAACAGAGGCTGCGTCACCTCTATTGCTCTCATTCATTCACGTTTAGGTCATCCATCTGACTTTCAAGTTATTGGACTACATTTGTGTTCCACTTCACTCAGTTCCAAAATAGCACATTTTTGGGTAGATTTTAATTATGACCACCAGGCAAAAGCTGGCTCTAGTGGGTGAATTCATTGGAAAATACAATTGTCTGGGGTGTAGAATGGGCACCGAATCAGCTACTACCTGTTTTCCTACAGGCATGAAACTAGTCCTTGTTTGTTTCATTTATGATTTGACGAATAAAGCATGATGGTAGAAATGCATTGAACTCACTAGAGGACTATAGGATGCATGTCAAGATAGGTTCAATGCAGATATGCACACCACCAATACTCGTTAGGTTACTTGTACTGTGCCATGTGCCAACACCATGACCTGACTAACAGGGTCAGCAAATGACTGGCACCTAAGCATCAGTTGATGATGCTTTTGAGACAACTGTTCAGGGTGGCTCACCTTGATTGTTCCTCTCTTTCAGTGGACAGCTGCTGAGCATTCAATCAGCATGTTCTCCAAATGGAGTGGCTTTGATTCAGAACTCACCATCAGGGAAACCATTTTAGCAAAACGGCATCTTATCACCTCTGAAGGATCTTTTCCTTCTCCCTGGAACAAAGCTCTGTGATTCCTTAGAATAGCATTCTTTCATAGAATAATATCAGTTTAGTCCTCAAAGGACTTTTCAAAGGATTTCAACTTAGGATCAGATATTTGTTCGTTAACACATAGGGCAGAATTTTACCCCTTGGTGTGCGGGTGCACGCCCAAACACGCCCATGTGTGAAATAAAGCGTGTTGATGTCAGACGAGTGTCCTGACATCAATGAACACTCTCACGATATTTTGCTAGGTGGGCACGCGATGAAGACGGAGGCGGGTCCGCCATTAATTAAGTGGCCAATTAAGACCCTTCAGAGACCAATTGTCTCCGAGTTCACATAGCCTGTGCATTTTGCAGGCTGCTGCACGGGCAAATTGGGCAGGTGGGCAGGCCAAAATTTGCAAAACCTCAGCCACGGGCAGGATAAGAGGGGTCAGTCAGCTTCGCAAAGCGAATAGTGAGTAGTTTTGGATATCACTTGCTGCTGGTTGCTTCTGTGAACAGGACACTTCATTTCGCTTCAGCGCTGCAGTTAGTGCATTTAGAGGCTTCAGTTCAGGACTCAGTGTTGTCTCCCAGGCCCCTGGAGGATTCACGCCGTGAGGGGCCTTCCAGGTATCAGACAGCCTTCCCTTACCCAGATAATGGGGATTGTGGTCTCCACTGGAGGCACCTCCACCGAGGAGGAATAGAGGGCCAGAAGGAGGAGGAGGCTAGGTGCCCCTATTCAGCTTCCAAGGGAACGACCTGTGGGAGGAGAGGTGCAGGCACAAGGGGTGCAGGGCCAGCAGGTAGTCCAAGGCGGAAGGGGCCGCAGAAGACGCCACTATCCTGCTGCCCGGGTTTACAGGTGGCGATGTCAGAGGCGCAATGCTGAAGGAGGCTCCGCCTCTCAAGGGAGACTGTGACCTCCATCTGTCAGAGGATCAGCGCTGAGAGCAGCTCTGACTGTGAGGGTGGACACCCCATGCCAGTGGCTCTGAAGGTCATGGTGGCCCTAAACTTCTATGCCTCCAGCTTTTTCCATGGCTCAGTGGGGGATCTGTGTGGAGTCTCCCAATCAGCTGTCCATAGTGGTGTCAAACTGGTGACAGAAGCTCTGTTCAGGCATGCATTGACTTTCATTCATTGCCTGGCTGGCCTCATATGTACGGTAGAGTGAGCCAGAGGCTTCGCAGCGATTGCTGGGTTCCCCCATATCCAGGGTGCCATCGTCTGCACACATGTGGCCATCAAGGCACCAGCGGGTGTGACGGGAGCCTTCAGTAACAGGAAGGGCTTCCACTCCATGAACGTGCAGGTAGTGTGTCATCACAGGATGCAGATTCCGCAAGTCTATGCAAGGTACCCAGGCAATTCCCATGATGCTTACATCCTCAGACACTCCCAGGTGCCGGGGCTCTTCAGCGCTCCAGCCCGGCTGGATGGAAGGCTGCTGGGCAACAAGGGCTATCTGCTCAAAAGGTGGTTCATGTCACCTCTCTAGCATCCAAGAACAGAGGCCAAGCAGCAGTACAATAGGAGCCATGCCTCCACAAGGGCTGTGGTAGGAGAACCATCGGTCTTCTCAAGGTGCACTTCTGATGCCTGTACTGTTCAGGGGATGCACTGCAATCCCCCCAGGTCCTGTGTCACTGATAGTGGTTGCATGCTGCGCTCCCCACAATCTGGCACTGGAAAGGGGGGACGCAGTGGAGGAAGAAGATCTTGACACAGTTGCACAGGCAACAAATGATGAGTCTAGTAGTGAGTCCAAGGACGAGCAAGGTCAGGAGAACACTTAGGGCATAGACATTGACCTGGGCAGCCTCCAGAGAGGCAGGGACACCCGGGGGACTTTGATCCAACATTCCTTCAGCTAACCCACCAAATAAGAACCACCACCATGTGCCAGGGCTGCAGGCTTCTTATTTGATCCATGACAGGGCCAATTCCTTAGTCAACAACATACACCAAGTGACACTGCAATAAAGTTTAAGGAGTCACATAGCATCATGGCTTACCCCGCACTTACAGAGCAAATGAAGCATCCAGAGGCCAGTTGCAAAAAAAAAAATCTCATTTACTGCTGACTGACAAATATTGCAGAACTTAACTTTGACCGGTGTTTTACATCACATCATTTAAAAATAAAGAAAAATGGGGGAAACAAATATCACCAGTAATCAGGCCATGCTGCGTTTAAGGTGCTTTAAGTTTTTGCTTGCAAATGCTATATCTAGGTTCTCCCCCCTCACTGGCACTGGCATTGGAGACAGCCTGCTCACTCTGCTATCTTGTTGGTCTTGATGACCTTGGCGGTCGTCCTCTGGTCCGTGGAGCCTGTGCTGGTTCTGCCTGGGAGCAAGCGGCCAATGCCATAGTCGCCACAGCCCCATCAGATCCCACGGTCACTGGCACAGGGGCAGAGGAGCAGCTGCCATCATCTAGAAAACGCTGAGAGGAGCCCGCAGAGATGACAGGCAGCTCGTGCGTCAATGTCAGGCCGCTCTGGATATCCCTGCTCATGATGGATGGACACCTAGCTGGAATAATGGTGCCCAATCCATCTCCCACATCTCCCCCCCAAGGGTAAAAGTCTGCCCATAATTTCAGATTGAAAACTGAACAAAATACAAACTTCATGAGCAATGGCATCAAAATTTATCACAATGTTACTGATAGCAAGAATATATTTGTACCTTTTAACACACATGAGCTCTTGCCACTTCAACCTTGTTCAACTAGTTGTTTTACTGTTAGCAAACTAGAGATTTTACTGTGACTGTCTACCGCAACATTGGTCAATAAGACTTGCAGCTCTGACAAAGTGGGCATATCATTCTAAAGAATTTTTTCCTGACTAGCTTTGGTGAAAAAGAAGCTATTTAAAACAGGATAGGTAATTGACACTAAGTCAAACAATAATGATGATGTAGCCTTGTTCATTTTTATCTTGGTGTAAAGAATAGCAGCCAAAATGAGAGCCTTGAGCAGTTGGGTTACATATGCTTAATAATCTGGTTCAACTCTTTCCTGCTCAGTTAAAGAACAACTGAATGGTCATTTGGTGAGAACTGAATGTGAGTCAGGAGAAGGGGATAGACACAGAAAAGACTTTAAGGTTGTCTTTAATCTCAGGCGGTTGATGAGAAATCTTCTTGCAGTTCCGAGTAAAGGGGGCTCTTTAATATATTCAACAAGGGAAGGTTGCCTGAAGAAATTAATGGGGAATTTATCATTATCGATTGGAGATAGACTCTGAATTATACGACTCTCTTGAAAAGTAATGTCTTGTGATGGAAGGAAATAATAGGTTGGTTTAGTGGTTAAGTATAAAGATTTGAAGAGATAGAGGAACAAGTTGGATAAACGTGAATAGAACGATTTGCTTGTGCAATGTGCAAACGTCGAGTTGAACTGGTTTCCAGGTTGCAACTATGATGAACTTCTAATTAGATGGAAAAAGGTCCCCTTTTTGAGAAAATACTACTTAAAAACATAGAAATACAAACTCAATTTAATACCATACGTAAGAGAATGCTGCCAATAGAATGACTTCGAATACTGCACAATATGTCATTTGTAATTTAAAATAGAATTGTGCTCATATACATCACCACAAAATCCTGTTACGATAAAATAGGAGATAACTGCACTCTAAATGGTTTGCAATACTTTCTGTTACTGTACTTTGTCCTGTGGTACTGCAGGGCAGGCACAATCTGAAAAAAGGCAATTATGTAGGATTTTCCCTTCAGTGACATCATGAAATTCTAGCCTTGTGAGATTATGAATAGAGAGCCTACTGTCTCTTAAATGAATTCCACACTCCTTCCACAGAACAATGTATTTCTTGTTTAGAGATTTAATTATAGCTATAAACAACATGATATCACATGACCCAATCCAACATGATATTGTACTCCATGAATCAATTTTGTGCCATGAAAACGTAATTAACACTTTAATACCTGGAAAATATGCTTTGGTATATAAAGGATAACACATGGGATTGTATTTTACGAGGTTGGGGGAGGGTTGGACTGCCTGTCACCCCCAAAAAGAAAGTCGTCCGGCAGCTGACACACCTGGAAGAAGCTCACCCAACAGACATAAAGCACTGCCAGGTGTTGTCATTTGTCTTTTTGGGATAGCAGCATGACATCTTAAGAAGGGAAGTGTGTCATGTGATCCAGGCTCAGTTTGACTTTGGCCTGTAAGCAGAGCACACACACAGCTCTACTCCTCATGTCTTCAATCTTTCTATCCATCTTATATCTGTTCTCATGTGCCGAGTATAAATGAACCCACAAAGTGTTTACCCAGTCCCTTATGAGTGATTGGTGCCTTTATATCATTATAACAATGCAACATCAGTGGGCTAAACAAGGTAAAGTGGGACTTTTGCCCCTCAGTGGACAAAAAGTCCCACCCTCAAGAGCTGCTGGCCTATCTGATGGGGACTGCAAGGAGAAACAGGAAGAAAGCAATGTTGTTGGTCCAGTGCTTTTATGATAGGGAGAGATCCAAGAGTCCAGAAAAGTTGGGGGTGGAGGGGGGTTGGGGGTGGGGTGTGGTTAGAGTCCAGCATTTGGAGGGCAGGTGGCGAGGAATGACGAGGAGGTGACATCTTGGGAGATTTGTCCCTGATATGCACAGGGCACTTCCCAAACAATTTTCCCCCTTCCTCCCCACTTTTATCAACTTGACCCCAAAAAACAAACTGCCCCCACTCCTGCCCACCTGCCCCCAATCGTGTTACAGCATGGACAGCATAATTTCCCCATCAGTTGGCTTGGTAACAAGCTCAATTGGCTTTTAATTATTTATTTAAATATGGCAGGCAGTCTTCCAATTTCAGAGCCCACCCACCTACTGTTTTATGGGAGACAACTTGGGGGTGGGAGGTAAGGTGCTGGGCTGGGCAGCATCATATTTCAAGTGCTTCCCGGGTGGTGAGGCGGGGAGGGTGCAACTTGGCATCCAGCCCATGGGGTGGAAGGTTTTAAAATCAGTACAGACTGAGTGCCCAAATTTACGCTAGAATTACAATGCAAAATAATTTTACCATCTGATAGCATGAGTATCAATAGTATTAATGACTGGGTTTGGAGTTCCCGCATATTCAGTGATTTATTGTAATGTTTGTCCTCCTGTATGATGCCTGCAGACAAATTCTGGTGACAATCTTTGTCTTTTCTAAAATGCAAAGAGTGGTCGCTTAACTGAGCAAGGTACTAGATGGTGACAACCTGTGCAACTATATGCCAGATAGGAGTTAATGCCTTTAACGGTGGGGTTGGGGTGGGGGTGGGTGGGGGGTGGTGGAAGGAAAGAGGGATAATTAGGAAGAAGGAGGATTTGTTTTTTGTAATGAAATTTCTTTCAAACATTGGCTGTTAAACCATGGCAACCAACTTTTAGAACCTGGAGCAACTCCTCACCATCTGTACCGTAGCCTTACCAAATGAGGTCAAACCAGGGATAGATGCAACATTATTTGCCACCTGCTCCGCTAAGAATAAAGCACAATAATTAGCATGTTGGGATTGTCATTTGCAGCAATGCCAATTAGAGATGAAATGTGCCTGGAAGTGAAATTATGAATGGGTTGTGGTCTGCCTCACAGGTTTTCCCTATATTGCAATGACATATTTTATTTGGAACATTACCAAATCTTTTCAACAGACAAGTAGGGATTTTAATGTTTTATACTTCAATCATTTTTAAAATGGAAGTGAGAGGAATGTATCCTATGGGAAGGTACATTCCCCCGCAGTCGGGGGGGGGGGCTGTACAGGAGCAGGCGCAGGCAGGTGCGGTTCTGATCGGTGCCCCCAATCGGGGGTGTGCACCGCCATTTTACTTGGGCGGGCCAATTAAGGACCTCCCAGCTTGATGTCTGTCAGGAAACGCTATGCGTTCCCTAAACGGGCGTGGTGGGAGGGGGTGGAGGGAATTCCGTCAGCCGGGAGCTTGATCTTTCTGAGGCTAAGTGCTGCCTCAGGGGGATCAGCTCCGAATTTAAAAATGGTGAAGGTACAAAAACAAAATTTCCCTGACATGTCCCCTCATGTAACACGGTCACATGAGTTGGGACATGGTCCATCACTTTAAATCAAACATTTATTAAATTTTTAAAAACCCTCATGAAACCTCATCCTGCCCATGGATGAGGTTTCATGCTTTTTCTGAAGCCCACTAGGGCTCCCAGCCTGCCCGCCAACCCTATGGTTGGACGGGCAGGTCCATTAATGAGGTTAATGACTTTGTCAATGGCCTTAATTGGCCGTTGACAGGTCGGCGGGTGCATGGCTGATTCGGCTGCACCCCCGCCGACCTGAAAATTGAAACGACGCAGGGTGACATCGGGAGTTCAGCCCAACATCATCTCGCGTCATTGTACGTGTCGGTGAGCGCCGCCCCCACACACCCCCCCACCCCCACCCCCCCCGGCCCCCCTCCACCGCTTGCTGATCTAAAGATCCTGCCATATATTGCTGACATAGCATCGCAACGTCCTATCAGTGGAAATATGGGGAAAGAGTTGTTCTTGTTGCTATGTGTAAAGTCATTTAAAAACATAATGTACCCACTGTGACCAGATGAGTTCTCCAGCTTTTGTTTTTATCTCTGAGTTCTCATCCTAACATTTGTATCTCCTTAGCTATCTAGCCACGATTATTGTCAACACAATGAGGCAGATTTACATCTTGATTACCCAAACTTTAAGTATCATTTGGCCAGAGTGCTGAGCTGAAAGTCTGGCACGCAGAGAGGATTGTACACCAGAACAGAATACAGCATTTTTTCTTTTGCATTAATGGAGGAAATATCAGTCAGGTTCTATTGCTGACACATGATCCTCCCTTCTGTATTTTCCTTTCAACGCTCCATTCAGGTTCTGCTTAATACCCCAGCGGTAAAGACAAAACTCCATTCCAGCAGAAGTGTTATACAAGCTGACTCTTCCCATTTTTTTGCAATGGCTCAGGGTGTAAACATACCAAGCTAGGTTTTCTGATTCTTTGAGATCTCAGGGGGAAATACATCAAGTCAAGATTAATGCTCTCATCATGAGCCTCCACAAGTTCTGCTGGATTTTGTGAGGACACAAATACAGCCAAGTACTTCTTGCCCCTCCTGTCACTTCCAGCAGAAAATCTCTTTCACTGAATCATGAAAGGCTAGCATGCAAGTACAGCAAATAATTAGGAAAACTAATAGAATGTTATCATTTATTGTGAGGAGGAGTTGAATACAAAAGCAGGGAGGTTATGCTTCAGTTGTACAGGGCACTAGTGAGACCACATGTGGAGTACTGTGTACTGTATTGGCCACCTTATTTAGGGAAGGATGTAAATGCATTGGAAGCAGTTCAGGGAAAGTTTACCAGACTAATACCTGGAATGGGAGGGTTGTCTTATGAGGAATGGTTGGACAGGCTAGGCTTGTATCCACTGGAGTTTAGAAGAGTAAGAGGCGACTTAATTGAAATATATAAGATCCTGAGGAGTCTTGACGGGGTGGATGTGAACAGGATGCTTCCTCTTGTGGGAGAATCTAGAAATAGGAGTCACAGTTTAAAAATAAGCAGTCGTTCATTCAAAACAGAAATGAGGTGAATTTTTTTCACTCAGAAGGTTGTGAGTCTTTGGAACTCTCTTCCTGAAAAGATAGTGGAAACAGAATCTTTGAATATTTTTAAGATAGAAGTGGATAGATTCTTGGGAAGCAAGGGGGTGATAGGTTATTGGGGGCAGGTGGGATGCAGATTTCAGGCTACTATCAGATCAGCCACAATCTTATTAAATGGTAGAGCAGGCTCGAGGGACTGAATGGCCTTCTCCTTGTTTGTATGTGTTCGTATGTGCACGTTCTGATGAGTAGGCAACCGGCATTACAAGCCCTTGCTTGAATTCTCATGTGTGCACGCACCCAGCCCCTCAGCACCCAACATCATGCATGAAAGTGTCAGAGGACCAAATCCAAAGAGCCAGGTAAACCAAGACCATTCCATGCTTACTCGCTCGCCCATGTTAAGTTAGCTGATTGCAGCTTGAATATATTCAAGTTACTGCAAACGACCTCATTTAGGAGAGCGCATAGTGGACAGAGTTCCTATTCTATTGCCATGCAGTGGCTTTTTCGTTATAAGTCATAACTATGATGATTCTGGTTAAAACCAGCAGTGGGCTTGCTTGCATTGGGTTTCCATGTGGAATAGCTCACTGAAATTCCAGCCCAGGCTCAACTGTGAAGAATACTTTTTCAGTTTATTCCAAAGAGCTGCTGGGACCTGTGAAGTCCCTCATGGTTTAAGGCTTTTGGGATAAAAATGACAGTGGAAGAAGACAGGAGAGAAAAAAAAACAACTCTCCTTTATTAATGAGAGATCTTTGAAAAAGCGAGGGATGTCTCGTTTGACATTTTTGCTGCATTTTTTTAATTGGGTGGCATAAGAACATGACATTTGTAAGGAAGACAGATGCTTCGGAAGGTGAAACTGATGGTTGCTGAGCCGAAATGCAGAAATACTTGCAGAAATTGTGGTAAGATAGAGCGGAGAAGTCACAGATTTCTTGTACCTAATTGAATGCTTGAACAATGCTAGTTCATTATTTAAATAAATAGTATTCGGATCTATCAAGTCAAAACCTTTCGAAACACTTCACATTTTTGGAATACGATTTCTACTGGAGTTATGGACCATGGTGCGGTTCCAATATACAAAGATAGCAAATGAGTCAGGGAGCCAGTTTTTGCTTCCCCCGGAAGTGACAGGGATCGGGAATCTAATTTGGGTGGCCGGATTCAAGTGTGGTACAAATGATATAATACATCAGGCAATGTGCAAGCCATCATTTATGTCCCAGTAACAAGAATTCTTGCATCCTGATGTTCAGGGTTGCCATGGGGAGATATTCAAACATTTAAGGGTTGCAATAGCTTATGCAGTCAATCGCTGACAATTGATTGCAAGGGCTAATGCTATAAGACATCTGAGTCATGCCTTAATCATCTTCTTTTCCATCCTCCAGGTGGGGTTCACACATTGGGCTGGAGACCCTGCCAGGGGCCGGCTAACAATATGCAAATTTCATAAACCCTAGAAAATCAGACAGGGTCCAGACAGGTCATTTGACATGGCTGCACAGTTTTGTGAATAAAAATATGTAACTGTATAGTCAACCCAGTTGTCTTTATTTGCAAAGTAGTTTGCTTCTCTCCGTCTCTAAGCAGTTCAGTTATAATGCGAATCATTTGTCCATTCTAAAAGCTTTTCTATTTCTAGCCTCTCTCTAACTTCATTGTACAAAGCAACAACAACAAGGAGCCAAGGATACAGCACTAATATTATCACCAATTTCACCTAACAATTGTAACTCATGAGTAGATTATTAGGCCAGGGTTACAAATGGAATACATTATGCAATCCATGGCTCCCCTGGTAAATGGTTTGTTTAGACCTCATGAAATGTTTGTTTAAAACTGGAATTTTTACATTTTTGTTCATTCCCTGCTGGATTTCTTTTTCTTTAGCTGAAGCACGGCTTGGTCTTAGAAAGCACACATGGAAACACTTCTGAACGTACATATTATTCTATGTATGTCCCTTAGCCCAAGAAACCTCATGTATGATTTCATGTAATGTCTATAAAGCATAAAAAATTCCCAAGGTGCTCCACAGAAGCACATCATCCAAAGAAAGACATATTAAATAGGGTGACAAACAGTTTGAAATGGATAGTTTTTAAGGAGGAGATGGAAGGGGAAGGCAGAGACAATTGGGTAGGAAATTCCAGTGCTTAGACCCTAGAAATTGAAGGCATGGCCATCAATGATAAGGCAAAAGGAGAGAACAATTTGTAAGACGCCAGAATTGGAACAACGCTGAGTTCCTGATCTGTTGCTATGCTAGAGAAGGTTACAGAAATAGGTTAGGGTGCATCCATGAAGGGATTTCCATCATAAGGTCAGAGGTGGGAATATTCGCTGATGATTGCACAATGTTCAGCACCATTTGCGACTCCTCAGATAGTGAAGCAGTGCATGTCCAAATGCAGCAAGACCTGGACAATATCCAGGCTTTGGCTGGCAAGTGGCAAGTAACATTCGTGCCACACAATTGCCAGGCAATGACCATCTCCAACAAGAGAAAATCTAACCACTGCCCCTTCACATCCAATGGCATTACCATCACTGAATCCCCCACTATCAACATCCTGGGGTTACCATTGATCAGAATTGGACTAGCCATATAAATATTGTGTTTACAAGAGCAGCTCAGAGGCTAGAAATCCTGTGGCGAGTAACTTACCTCCTGATTCCCCAAAGCCTGTCCACTATCTACAAGGCACAAGTCAGGAGTGTGATGGAATATTATCCATTTGCCTGGATGAGTGCAGCTCCAACAACACTCAAGAAACTTGACACCATCCAGGAAAAAGCAGTCTGCTTGATTAGCACCCCTTCTACAAACATTCACTCCCTTACCCACTGACAAACAGCGGCTTCAGTGTGTACCATCTACAAGATGCACTGCAGAAACTCACCAAATCTCCTTAGGTAGCACCTTCCTAGCCGAGGACTGCTACCATCTAGGAGAAGGGCAGCAGACACGTGGGAACATCACCACCTGGAAGTTCTTCTCCAAGCCACACACCAACCTGATTGGAAACATATTGCCGTTCCTTCACTGTTGCTGGGTCAATCCTGGAACTCCCTCCCTAACATCACTGTGGGTGTGCCTACACCACAGGGACTGCAGCGGTTCAAGAAAGCTGCTCATCATCACCTTCTCAAGGGCAAATAGGGTTGGGCAATTAGTGCAGACCTAGCCAGAAATGCCCATATCCTGTAAATGAATAAAAAAATAGAGGGTTAGAATTTTAATTTGGAGGCATTAAGCGGCCGAGAGTCGATGTTGGCGAGTAAGCAGAGGAGTGATGGCAAGCTTGGCATTGGGCGGGATAGGAAATTGGTGGCAGAGTTTTGTATGAGCTGAAGTTTTTGGCATGTGGAGGCTGAGAGGGAAACCAGGAGAGCTTTGGAGCAGCCAAGCCTATAGATGACAAAGATATAGATGGGGAATTTGTATGTAGAGTTGTAATTTATCTGTTGTAGTTCATTCAAGAAATAACATTGGGAATGTGCAGGCCCATGAGTCAGGCTCATTTAAAATAGCTCAGGAGCAGGCTGGACCCTTTTTTTTAATGACGGCCCCTCACTCAATTTGAATATGGGCTATTATCAAACGGAAAGCTTACCCAGTACAAAAAGTTCTGAACTTCTCTTAGAGAAGGCAATCGCTATTTGATATTACAAAAAATGAATTCACAAACTCATCAAGGCATATTTACCGAATTATTGGACAAATAAAGAAAAGCATTTACTATTATTAAAATGAATAAAATTATTGATTTTATTAATCATGGAAAAATTAAAGCAACAGCTCAGCAGCCCAAATTGCAGGTTTCAATTGTATTCTCAGTAACTTCCGAATCCTTCAAGGAGAGCTTGTGAAGTTGCTCTGTTTACAGCACATTATCAGTAGAATAGTTAAACTGTTGACAATGTGCAAGAATACCATAAAAGACTGATTTCAAGCTGGTCAGTCCCAACAACCAAGACCCCTCTCCATCAGCCACACTCGGATATCTGAGCAATTCTCCCTTAAATTTTTCCACACTATCTGTCCCAATTGTATCCTTGGGTAAAATCTGGAGCACATGTTCACCAACCCTATGCATATAAAGCAATCAAACATAAACCATCTGTGCACCTCCCATCTTCTAAGCTTGAGTCTCTATCCCTAATCCTAGAGTTTGTGACAACCTTGAACCTTATCAGGTTTTCAATTTATTTAGCATTGGTCACAAATGGAGGAGTGTTAATGGTAAGATTGACATCATGAAATAATTTCACATCATATCCAATACCCTTTCAGTCTTGAATTGACAGGCCACACTGAGGGGTGACAGGCTAGCTGTTCCAGTGCTGCATTGATCTGATGTTCTGCGGCTCAACTGCACCAATGACAAGATTATAAACTAGCCTTTTACCTGATTATCTACATCAGCAAGCCTTAAATTTTATGTCTTATTTAAGGCTTTTATCTACATTGCGTTTACTCTTAAATAAAGTTTTGTGTAAATGGGACTCAGGAGGCAGTTTGTCAAAAATAAAATATAGCTTTGCGCAGGTGAACAGGTTCAGATATAGCAGAAACTGCACTTTTACTGTTAAACCTGAAGTGCTTAGTCCACTATGGGACTGTCTGGGGAGAAGTGTTACCTGACATGCTTTTATAGTTCTTTAATGCAAAGGATTTTAAATGGAGATTAATTTCAAGGGTTTTTTTTTTGCTTGCTCAGTACTTGCAAAACTAAACTAATTCATTTTCTTTCTCTTAATGATCCTCCTCTCTGATTACTGTATGGTAATCTAATCGTGCTTATGATGGTATCTAAATCATGCAGACTTTAAGGTGATTGGAATTGCTCTGTGTATTAAAAACCAATTTCAGAATAATAATGAAAAGTAATTGTGGAAAAATTTCAATTAATATTTTGCTAACAAAAATGACTTTTAGAAGTTTTGGGTTTTTATGCCAATTAATTCTGGTTGAGGAGATAAATCAAAGGAAGCTGATTTTTTTTCCCCAGGAAGGAAACGTACTGCTATGGGCTGGTTTCTTAGCAATAGCTCCACAACGGGTCTCGGGCTTTAGGACCCCTGCCCTCTCAGAGGAAGTTCCTTAGGTGTCTTTTACACATCCACTCTCCAGATCTGCTTTGTTAGAGGTTGAAGCTTTGTCGGCTGTCAGCCCTGTCCCTTAAGGGGTCCTGACAGATCCTGCTAGGAAAAAAAAAATCAATTTTAAACTCACATGCCCCGATGGGTGCCAAAACTGCTTCGCAGAACCTGAAAGATGGCTGAGTCGACAGGATTTGACTTCCAGAGGTAGGAAGGTGACAAACTCTATCATGAGAAATGGGCAGCTGTGGGCCTCTGGATCCTAACCTGCTCTCTGGATTCAGGGGAGGCTGTTTATTGAACCTATTTATCTCTTTCAGGAGCCTAAGGTACCACGGGACAGAAAAGTTTGCTCAAATGCTGGCAAATTCAGGGGTGTAAATGATGAATTACTTTTCATCAGCTGAAAGGAAACATACTCCGGAACAATACTGAAAGGGAGCAGGAGTGTCTGACCTCCCGCTTCAGAGCAGCCAATATCTTCATTCAAGAAGACAACCATGAAATTACACAGAAAATGGGATTGTCATGAACAGCCCTTGAAATCTCAGCGTACAGTCATTACTGCATGGGAAAAGCCTTCATCCACACATCATAACTTGAAACAGACAGGAGAAAAAATAAAGCAGGCCCTAGAGTTACCAGAACAAAAAAAAATTGCACTGCTGCCCTTCTTAGTATTACTGTGGACTCTGTTTACTGTCTTGCTTTGAGCTCAGCAGGTTTAGAAGCAAAGCGATAGACAGAGGCTCGAATATCTATTTCCAGCTGGTGCCACACAAAAGACAGGAAGTCATTTATCGATGGGGCACCAGCTTTATGCAAATAGTTGGAACAAAAAGACTTCCCTTCATACTTTTTCATAAGTGACCTAATAAAGTGAAGAAACGGGCATATTCATGGAGCTTGCTTGTATTTTTAGCACAACACCCGGTCTGTTGCTCAGAATGTGGCTTAAGTTCCTCAGTTCAAAAGACCCGTTTATGGAGAGAGAGAAAAAAATTATCCACTCAAAAATGTTTTATTTCTGAACAGCCTGAAGTTACTTTTATGGCATGCAATTAACATAATTAGTCGCAGCAAATAGATGACATAAGCGATGTGCTAGAAGAAAGGAGCAAGTATCTGTGGAAGGTATTTTAAGTGTTTTCCAATTTTCAAAGCGATCTTCAATTGAACGTCTCTTTTTATTTCTGAACAGCCTTGAGTTACTTTTACTGCATGAAATTCACATAATTAGATGCAGCCGACAGATGACATTAGCAATGTGCCATAAGAAAGAGGTCAGTCTCTTTTGAAAGACAGTTAGTGTTCTCTTCTGTCATTAATTTGTAGTTTCAAAGCAGTGAACATATGACAGTCTCCAAAGCCAAGCCACTCACAGTTATCAGTAAATGACCATTTTTGCTCCTACTTTAAAATTCAAGTTTATTCAGCTACTGATGAAAACTAATTTGCAGAACGCAGTAGCCATATCAAAGCTCATTGTAGTGTACAATATTATGGCCTATTTTCATCAAGAAGCATTGTAAAAATTGCTTGTTATGTACCTGTTCACAAGAGTTGCACAAGCCAAACATGCATAAATATATAATATATATATATTACCCTAAGGCAAGACAACATCAAGGACATTGTTTTTTTGAATATTTGCGTTTCCTTGTCAGAATACTGATGTAGGTGTATTTTGGCTTGAGGATGAAGTACCTGTAAGATTAAAGATGCAGATAAAGATATTTTTTAACAGAAAACACTTGTGGGGAAAAGTATTAATGCATTATCGCAGATTTTTGCTAAAGCAGGACATCTTGTAGCATGCCCTGTTAGTTAGGCTTTTTTCCCATAACCCTTCTCAAAAAGTGTATGATGACAGTGGTGCAGTGAGAGCAACAGTACATATGGGACTTTGGTGAATGATGGGGCCAACAGTCTATCTTCTTAACCAATGTGTATATATAGATTGAGAAAGAAACAGAGGAATAATAGAGAATCAAATAGCGTACAGATCAAATCAGGTGCAGAGGGAGAAATGTCAATTTGTAAATTTACAAAGTCTCCAACAACAATTTACTACTTGTAGAAATAAGGCTTCATAGTTTAAGTTGTTCCCTTTCTGCATCAAAGAAATTTATTGGCATTGCAGGAACCTAAATTTTCTCATTAAAAAAGAATTACCCTTTCAGCCATAATTTTCTACTGCAAGTTTAATTTAATGTTCGAACAGAAACTTCATAAAACTCATGGGATGGCTGAAGGTGAGCTGTTGTTTCTGTGAGGCTAGTGGCGGAGAAGGGCAAATCATCCGATAACCCCTGGTGGTTCATAATTCATACGGCACCTCTCTCTTGCCATAAGTTGTTGGGTGATTTATACATTAATAGTCATGTGCATGTGCATGTTTTATGCTGGTGGTGCAGTAAGAAGTGATAAGTTTAAGCCAAACTGCACTGAAAACATATTTATCAATTAAACGAGGATTACAAAATTCATATATTGATTGCCTATTTGATTTCATATGTGGTTAGATCAAAGCTCTCCTGATACCTTTGCCGCCTATATCTATTGCAGTGTGGTTTCAGCAAGAGGAGGAAGGGAAAAACAGACTTCCAACCAGGCTGTTTTCACCCAGGTCAAACCCTCCATGGCCCTCTCCTCACCACAGGACAGTAAAACTGCCACAACATTTATTCCCACCATTTTTCTTCAAGAGCTTTTACAAATATTACATTTACAAAAATGTTATTACAAAAAAACACATGTTCTGGAAATGGGGTAATTTTTAAAAGGTTTTCTTTTTAATTTCCAGAATATAGCAGATAAACACTCAATGCGTGTCATTCTTCTATTTGCTATTGGTTGTACGCATTTAGCGATGGGCAATGAATGCTGCCTTGCTTGCGCCGACCATGTCTCATGAACAAATACAAAAACCTTTATTACATGAAATGGATAAGTTCCTCTTAAAATAGCTCACAGCAGAGTGTCAATTACTTTGTTTACATTAATATAATTAATATTAATATTAATGACAACAGTCTTTTCTAAGCTTGTACATTTTTACTTGCCTCGTTTCATATGGTTGTCTGCAAGAGACTAAACTCCAACCATTCCTTTAATTCCAGCACAATGAGAAGCCAGAAGAGCTGGAACAGGCAGGTATTGGTCAGGCTGGCAACAGCCTTATTCTTTGGTCACTGTTGACTCGCTGTCTTAGGTAACAGAAAAGCACAAACAAAAATCATGGACCAGAAATTGACCAGTGGAAAAAGCACACTGCACACGCCTAGTGAGGCCAATGGCAAGGTCACGGCACATTTTTCTGCATTAGGATAGTACCAGCAAGCTGTGAATGCCATTCACGGCCTTAGAGGCAATTGCCAGTCGTGAGGGCTAAGCAAACACGACTGATTCAGATGTTAACTGAAGACCTCAGGAGAGTTCCAGAGGAGAAACAGTGGGCAATTGTGGAGTGATGGGAGTGTGAATGGTGGCCGGCAGTGGTCTATGTTTTTAACTTGAAACAATGAGAAGTACCCCTGCTCCTCCTGGCTCCCAAGTAATGTCAGTAATAAATATTGAACTTACCTTTTTGGGGACAGTCTCCAGCAGTCCCTTTAAGAACTGCTGGTTTAGCTGAAGAAACTTACCACGGAATGCACAGTACGATTTGTATATCTCAATGGGTCTAGTGTCAGTTTCCAGCAATCGCCATGGACCCCTACAGAGCAATGTTAACTAATGTGGCAGGAGACGCACTTCCAAATCAGAGCAAAGACCTTCATGCTACCCATCATATTGCATACTGATTCTGGACTTCATGAACTCTCATGGTTTCAGATCATACATGGGTGAGGGAATTGCATGCATATTACCATCCACCAGCCTTTGATAAATCCATAATGCTTCATGTTGAACATCTCTCTAATACCGGTATCTACCTGACAATCTGGAAAATTGCTCAGGTATGTCCTGTCGGGGCAAAAAAGGGCAAATCCAACCCAGCCAATTACTGTCCTATTAATCTACTCCCAATCATCAGCAAAGAAGATGGAACAAGTCTTCAAAACTGCACTATTAAAGGGGCACTTACGCTTCAATAATCTACTCACCAATGTTTAGTTTGGACCACTTAGTCCTAGACTTCATTATAGCTTTGGTCCAAACATGCACAGCCACTGAATTCCAGAGGTGAGGTGGGACTGACTGCCCTTGGCATCAAGGCAATGTTCAAACAAGTGTGGCATCTAGGAACCCTTAGAAAACCATACCCAATGATGAACAAGGGAAAGCTCTTTATTGTCTAGATTTACACCCAGAACAAAATAATATGATTGTGGTTGTTACAGGTCAAATGTATCAGCTCCAGAATTCTTCACGGAATCGTCTTGAGCCTAACTATCTTCAGCTGCTTCATTAATGACAATCCATCCATTATATGACCAGAGGTGGGGCTGTTCACTAATGATTGCACTGTGTGCAGTTCCATTCGCAAATCGTCAGACAACAATTACTCATGCCTCCTTACAGCAAAATCTGGACAACATGCTTGGGCTGAAAAGTTGCAATTAATAACTGTGCCACACAAGTACCAGACTTGGCCATCTCCAACAAGAGAGAGTCTAATCACCTACACTTTGACATTCAATGGCATTACTATTATGGAGTCCCACACTAACAACCTCCTAAAGAGTCACCATTGATTAGAAATTGAACTAGGCAAGCCACATAAACACCCTGGCTACAAAATCAGGTCAGATTAAGTGTATTTTGAACCCCCAGAGCTTCTTTACCTCCTAAAAGGCACAAGTCAGGACTGTGATGGAATTGTCTCCACTTGCCAGATCAATGCTACACAAATGACACTCGAGAAGCTCAATACTATTTGGTGTGATAACCCATGTGCTTTTGGGGGGGAAAATGTTGGGTGATCATCCTTTTAAAAATTATAATCTGATTTCTGGCAAAAAATACACAGCTGGGTTCCAGTAAATGATTATGTGAGCAGGTTACATGGAGGATGAACAATAGTAAAAAAGATTGACAAGTTAATTATAAAGGTGAGTAGGTTCCTAGGGGCGGTTTTCTGTTCAAGTAATTTAGTTTGAAAGTTTAGAACAAGATGGAATGAATGAAACATCTCTTTCAGCAGAATTCAGTTGAAATTCTGGGTGTTGGCTAAAAGAGCTAATGTTAACTGAAGGACTCTACTAACAGTGAGTTGAATTTCTGGTGTAGCCAAGCTGAGGAAAGGGTAAGAGAGAGAGAGAGAGAGATAGAGTGTGTATGTTTTCGATACTTCATAGTTACAAAATATTAGAACCAGGAGCGTTCTGACCTGAAGTGGTGATGCTTAAGACACCGGAAACACCTATGTTGAATTGGGAATTTGCAATCTTAAGATGGTTGGAGGAGATTTGAAGGGACAACCTTGCCAGAAGTAAATGGAAGGCCCAAGGAATCTCTGGCTGTATATAAATTGATGATACAGTAGCCAGATCAGGTGGTTAATCTTACAAGTTTTGATAAGAATCTGACTTGAGAGTTTTGAAATGTAAGTCTAGTGAGAATGTAAGGAAAATAGAGTCAAGAGATTCAAGTTACAGTATATGTAATTGTGTTCATTCTGTTTTTTTTTATTATTTTTAACATAGTCAATGATTTAAGACAGTGTAGTTATTGTAGTTCATGTTCATTGATTTTTGTGCAGTAAAATTATTTTGTTTAAACTGTGAACATTATAGTTTCATTCTTTTAGTAATTACCTGGGTTTCTGACTTCTTAAACAAAACCCTAAAAAAACATTACTTGTTTTTACCAAGGTCATAACAATTGGGGGCTCTAGTGGGATTGAAAATTCACCGATTATGATGGGTGCACTGAGACATTGGCTAAGGTTTAGGCTAACGGTGAATTTTACTGTACGATGTGAAAAATAGTAAGGCTGTGTGAGTCCTGACAAATTTTCTGGGGGCGGGAAGGGTTATCCCTGAGTGATTTGCAACAATTAACCAAGGTTATATTAATATCATGAGCAGGAAAGTTGAAGTTAGAGATAAATCAAGGACTAAAAAAAGCAGAGATATTTGATGCCTTTTTGTATTCAAAATTGAAACGGTTTATAAATGCTGCTTTTTGTGACTTGTTCTTGGTCTTGACTCCCCTTTTCTACCATGCAAACTTTCAGCTTTTCTTCCGTTGAGCAGCCCATGCCCAAATGCAGCAAGACCTCGACAATACCCAGGCTTGGGAAGACAAATGGCAAGTTACATTCGTGCCACACAAGTGCCAGGTAATGACCATCTCCAACAAGAGAGAATCCAACCATCGCCCCTTGATGCTCAATGGCATTAGCAACACTGAATCGCCCACTATCGACACCCTGGGGGTTAGCATTGACCAGAAACTGAATTGGACTAGCCATATAAATACTCTGGTTACAAGAGTAGGTCAGAGGCTAGGAATCCTGTGATGAGTAACTCACCTCCTTACTGCCCACTCTCTACAAGGCAGAAGTCAGGAGTGTGATGGAATACTCCCCACTTGTCTAGATGAGTGCAGGTCCCACAGCACTCAAGAAGCTTGACACCATCCAGAATAAAGCAGCCCACTTGACTGGCATCACATCCACAAATTTTCACTCCCTCCACCACCGGCGCACAGTGGCAGCAGCAATGCCTCTATAAGATGCACTGCAAGAATTCACCAAGATTCCTTAGACAGCACCATCCAAACCCTGGACCACTACCACCTAGAAGGACAAGTGCAGCAAAGAGATGGGATCACCACCATCTGGAAGTTTCCCTCTAAGACACTCACCATCCTGAGTTGGAAATATATTGCCCTTCCTTCATTGTCACTGGGTCAAAATCCTGGAACTTACTTCCTAACAGCACTGTACCATCACCATATGGACTGTAGTGGTTCAAGAAGGCCGCTTACCACCGCCATCTCTAGGGAAACTAGGGATGGGCAATAAATGCTGGCCCAGCCAGTGAAGCCCACACCCCGTGAATAAATAAATAAAAAGTAATACAATATTTGGAATTGGAGGAAGAAAAGATTGACCTAGGTTCAATACAGATTGAGTTGGCTAGGATTCAGTTGCAGATGAAGGGGATCACTCACATTTCTTAAAGAGAAATTTATAGGTCAGGAAAAGGGAATTACTCTTTTAGACTATTTGTCAAAATTCAGAGACAGAATACCAAAAGCATGTACAGCTGCTCGAGCACACCTTAAGATTTCTTAAAGGTAATGAGAAAACAAGCAGAAAAGATAGCTGGGGATAAGGTATTGGTTCTGTTACTCATGCAGGGTGAACCTAGAACCATGCAGGCTAGAATTAGTGGACCTTATTCAGTTAAAAAGAAACCTAATGAGGTAAATTATGTTATGAGGAGAACTAAATGAATGTAGCACATAAATATGCTGAAACGTTATTATGACAGGATGGATAACCAACCATGGAATGCACTTCAGGCAGTAAAAAAGGAAGAGAGCGATATAACTATACCTGGATATTCTGATGATGAGACAGAAACTGAAAATTATCAAATTGAACTCCCAATAATAAGTTTAGTCAATGTAGAGGTGTTAAAGAATTTGGATAAAGTATTATACCATCTTCCAGCAGATTCTCGGGGTCACAGTCAATTGATAAAAGAATATGAGTTACTGTGTAGAGATAGACCAGGATGAATTTCTCTAGCTATGCATGCTGTTAATGTTGGAAGTACTCCCCCCATTAAACAAAATCCTATAGACTGGACCCTGAAAAATTGGCTCAAGTCAGATAATGATGGATAATTATTTAATTGAACTGAGTCAAAGCAGTTGAAGTTCACCAGTTGTATTGGTTCCAAAGTCTGATGGAACTGAAAGATTATTGTAAAGTGAATGCCGTAACAAAAACTGATTCTTCTTCTATACCATGAATTGAAGATTTTATCTATAGAATTGGAAACTTAGAATTTATTAGCAAGACTGATTTATTAATAGGCCATTAGTAAGCGCCACTAACTGTGCAAGCCAAGGAAATTTTTGCTTTTGGCGACTATATCAATGTAAAGTGAAGTCATTCAGAATGAAAACTGCACCAGCTACTTTTCAAAGGCTAACAGATCAAGTTCTGAATGGACTTTAGAACTGCGTTGCCCATATTGAGGTTTTATTGGTCTACAATGATGTTTAGAAAGACTGCATGAAGATCCTCAGAAAATTATTTGAGAAGCAACAAAAAGCTCAGTAACAAATCTGGCATAAAGCGAATATGTCAAGGCCAAGGTCACTTATTTGGGACATGGCCTGGGGCAAGTGTTGCCCAGAGAAGCTAAAGCCCAAACGGTTGTGGATTTTCCTATTCCTAAAACCAACTGACAGATACTGCAGTTCCTGTGTGAATATTACAGGAGGTTTGTCCTGCATTTCAGCACAATAGCCACTCGATTAACAAAATTATTGAAGAAGAAAGTCAAATATCCTTACACAGAGTCTTGTCAGACTGCCTTCGAGAACTTAAAGGCTGTCTTAATAAACGAACCTGTGTTGGCTGCTCCAAGTATCAACAAAACATTCCAGGTGGGCAATGGTGTTCGTGATGTGGGCATGGGAGCCATGTTCTTACAAGGTGATGATGCTAATATAGAGCATCCAGTCAGTTATTTTTCAAGAAAAGTCAATCCTTGTCAACAAAAGTACTCTGCGGTTGAAAAGGAAACTTTAAGCCTTGTTTTGGCTCTGCAGTAGTTTGAAATATATGTTTCCGGAAATGCCAGAGAGACTGTGATCTACACGGAATGTAACCCACTAGCGTTTTTTTGGAGAAATTCTGGACTAAGAAAACCATTTGTTTTGCTGGAGTCTGATGCTGATACCATTTACTCTAAAGAATTGTTTATGTTGCAGGGAGGAACAACATTATTGCAAACACGTTATCCAGAGTTTGACTATTCATTTTAATTGCTCATAATTACATAAAGGCGATTTATAAATGTTATAAATGTTAGTGGCATGTCACAGCTTTGGACAAAATCTCTCCACCCTTTTAGACGCTCTCTTCATTAGATTGAGGACCTGGGATCACAAGATGCTGGACATTTGACATACGATTGAACTATGAGGAACTGATTATTGTCGGCTGCAACTTCCGACTAGTGTCAGAAAGTGCTGGCCCACAGGAATTAGAAGAAATAAATACCTACTTACCTGGTCGTGAAAATTATGTTGACCCTTCCATTTTCACCAAAGCTGCATTGAAAGACTCCTCATAGGCCCTAGCGAAGTCCAGCTCCAGCGAATTCAAGAAGGCTGCATTCCTTTTTTTAGAGCATTCACTGCCATTAAGGTAAGCTTAAAGTGCCAGAGAAATTGACAGGCCAGGGAGAAGGTAAGAGTCTAAGTTATGTAGTTGGAGTTTGGGGGGTGGGGGCCGGTTGGAGGTCCGGGAGGGTGGTGGGGAGTAGTTGGAGGTCCGGGGTGGCGGGGGGTTGGGGGGGGGGGGGGGGGGGGGGCGGGGGGCGGGGGGATGGGGGGGTGGTGTTGCAAGTCCATGTTGGGTGGGCCTGAAGTACGGGGATGCGGGGTGGTCGGAGGTCTGGGAGGGGTCATGAGGTGGGTGGTCAGAGATCTGTGGGGGGGGTGGTGGTGGAGTCATGGCTGGCGGGGGCTTCAGAGATCCGGGGGAGTCATGGGGTGGGGAGGTCTGAGGCCTGGGGGCTGTGGGGTGGGTGTATGAGGTCCGGGGAGATCCTGGGGGGTGAGTAGTGCTCCTTAGGAGTTGTTGGGGGGGGTGAGCAGAGGTCCGGGGTGGTGGGGGGTGGTGGGTTGGAGTCAAAGGTTGACGGGGAGTTGTGGATCGGAAGTCTAGGGTGGCTCATGGGGGGTCCAATGTTGGTGTGGGTATTTGGAAGTCGATGAGGATTGGGGGGTGGTTCGAAATCAGAGGCAGGGGTCACTTGAAGGTCTGAGGGGGCTGGAGGTGTTGGGGGGGGTCAGGAGTCTGTGGGGAGGGGGATGTCCGAGGTCCTGGGGGAGTGGGAGCTTTCAGAGGTCGGGGGATTGGAGCTGTCGGAGGTCGGGGTGTGGGGCTGTTGGAGGTCGGCGGGGTGGTGGGGGTTGGGGGGGGTGGGGTCAGGTGGCATAATTGGAGTCCCAAGGGGGGGCAGTTGGAGGAGCCCTGTGGGATCGGTCTGGTTCTTTACAATATAGAAAAAGTTACCAGAATTAAAACCTCTTCTAACTTCTGAGTAACTATTGGTATAACCCTGGCAGAACCATCCAAAGTTTGTGAATTAAATCACATTTTCGGATGGTTTGCAACGCAGCACAATTGTCCAGAGGAAGTGTGCACTTCTGGGCAATTGCAGTCCAAACCCTTACCTGGGAACTTCCCAGAGGGATCCCGCAGCGCATCTTTAAGGTACCCCCTAAATCCGATGCTGGGCCCTGAGTTAATTATATTTACCCTGAATTGCTCTTTGTCCTTTTCCATAACCAATCTTATTGTATGTAATAAGATAGTTGTTAATGTGTGTATACTATTAAAATGTGTAGTATGGTAAAGGGTTGTGAAAAATTCTTACTTCGGTAAGATTTTTTTTCTTTTAAGAGGTAATATGTGGTGGCCCACATACTTTAGGGAAAAAAAAGTCATTTTTTATGTCTGGGTAATGGTCTCTTTAAGAAACAGGATCTGACTACTAGTTAAACAATAAGCAGCTGGGTTCCAGTAAATGATTATGTGGCCAAGTTGCATGGGAGATGAACAATAGAAAAAACAGGTCACCAGGTTAATCATAGAGGTGAGTAGATTCCTAGGGTGGTTCTCTGTTCATGCAGTTTCGTTTGAGGGTTTAGAACAAGCCAGAGTGAAGGAAACATCTCCTGCAGCATATTTTGGTTGACGTTTTGGGGGTTGACTAAAAGAGTTAAAACTCTTGTTAACTGAAGGACTCTACTAGTTGAATTTCTGGTGTAGCCAAGCTGAGTTTTAGATACAAAACTCTATAGTTACAGAATATTAGAACCAGGAGTGTCCTGACCCGAGGCGATGATGCTTAAGGTGCCAGAGATGTCTATGTTGAATGGGGTATTTGTAACCTTAGGATGGCTGGAAGAGATTTGAAGACACAGCCATGCCTGAAGTAAATGTAAGGCCCAGAAAGCACAGCCCACATATGAACTGTTGACACAGTACACAGACCAAATGGTTAATCTTGCAATGTTTGATAACAATCTGACTTGAGAGTTTGGGGGTATAAATGCAATGGGTATAGTATGGAATTGGAGTTAAAACATTCAATTTAGAGCATAAGTAATTGTGTTAATTGCATTTTTATTATCTTTAACATAACTGACGACTTAAGATAGAATGTAATTATTATAGTTTATTATCTTTGATTTTTTTTTCACCCATGGGATGTGGGCAATGCTCGCTAACCCAGCATTTATTGCCCATTCCTAATAGCCCTTGAGAAGGTGGTGGTGAGCTGTCTCCTTGAACTGCTGCAGTCCATGTTGTGTAGGTACACCCAGAGTGCTGTTAGGAAGGGAGATCCAGGACTTGGACCCAGCGATAATGAAGTAAGAGCGATATATTTCCAAGCCAGGATGGTGAGTGGCTTGGAGGAGGGCTTGCAGGTGGGTTCCAATGCATCTGCTGCCCTTGTCCTTCTAGATGTGGGTGGTCATGGGTTTGGAAGCTGCTGTCTAAGGATCTTTGGCATCCTTAGCAGCATGTCTTGTAGATGGTACACACTGCTGACACTGTGCATTGGTTGTGGAGGGAGTGAATGTTTGTGAATGGGGTGACAATTAAGTGGGCTGCTTTGTCCTGGAATGTATCAAGCTTCTTGAGTGTTGTTGGAGCTGCCCTCATCCAAGCAAGTGGAGAGTATTGCATCACACTCCTGAATTGTGCCTTGTAGAAGGTGGACAGGCTTTGGGGAGTCAGGAGGTGAGTTACTCACTGCAGGATTCCTAGCCTCTGACCGGCTCTTATAGCTACAATATTGATATAGCTAGTCCAGCTCAGTTTCTGATCAATGGCAACCCCCAGGATGTTGATAGGGGGATTCAGTAATGGAAGTGCCATTGAATGTCAAGAGGCAACGATTAGATTCTCTCTTGTTGGAGTTGGTCATTGCCTGGCACTACCTGTGTGGCGTGAATGTTACTTATCACTTGTCATAGAGGCATAGACTATTTTCTAAATGGGGAGAGATTTCAGAAATCTGGAGTGCAAAGGTACTTGGGAGTCCTAGTCCAGGATTCTCTTAAGGTTAACTTGCAGGTTGAGTTGGTAGTTAGGAAGGCAAATGCAATGTTGGCATTTATTTCGAGAGGGCTAGAATATAAAAGTAGGGATGTGCTGCTGAGGCTTTATAAGGCTCTGGTCAGACCACATTTAGAACATTGTGAGCAATTTTGGGCCCCGTATCTCAGGAAGGATGTGCTGGCCCTGGAGAGGGTCCAGAGGAGGTTCACGAGAATGATCCCAGGAATGAAAGGCTTAACATATGAGGAACATTTGAGGACTCTGAGTCTATACTCGATGGAGTTTAGAAGGATAAGGGGGGGATCTGATTGAAACTTACAGAATACGGAAAGGCCTGGATAGAGTGGATGTGGGGAAGATGTTTCCATTAGTAGGAGAGACTAGGACCTGAGGGCACAGCCTCAGAGTAAAGGAAGACCTTTTAGAACAGAGATGAGGAGAAACTTCTTTAGCCAGAGAGTGGTGAAATCTATGGAATTCATTGCCACAGAAGGCTGTGGAGGCCAGGTCATTGAGTGCATTTAAGACTGAGATAGATAGATTCTTGATTGGTAAGGGGATCAAAGGTTATGGGGAGAAAGCGGGAGAATGGGGTTGAGAAACTTATCAGCCTTGAGTGAATGGCAGAGAAACTCAATGGGCCAAATGGCCTAATTTCTGCTCCTATGTCTTATGGTCTTATGGTCAGCCCAAGCCTGGATACTGTCTAGATCTTGCTGCATTTGGACACGGACTGTTTCACTATCTGAGGAGTTGCGAGTGGTGCTGAACATTTTGCAATCATCAGCGAACATTCCCACTTCTGACCTTTTGATGGAAGGAAGGTCATTGATGAAGCAGCTGAAGATGGTTGGGCCTAGGACACTACGCTGAGGAACTTCTGCAGTGATGTCCTGCAGCTGAGAAGATTGACCTCCAACAACCACAACCATCTTCTTTTGTGCTAGGTTTGACTACAACCAGTGGAGGGTTTTCTCCCTGATTCCCATTGACTCCACTTTTGCTAGGGCTCCCTGATGCCACACTTGGTCAAATGCAGCCTTGGTATCAAGGGTAGTCACTCTCACCTCACCTCTTGAGTTCAGCTCTTCTGTCCATGTTTAAACCAAGGCTGTAATCTTCTTCCTTGATAAAGACAGATGCAAAGTATTAATTTAATACCTCAGCAATGCCCCCTGCCTCCATGTGTAAATCTCCTTTTGGGCCTCAATCAGCCCTACTCCTCCTTTTACCCCCCTTGTACTATTTATATGCCAAGGAAGACTTTGGGATTCCATTTTATGTTAGCTGCCAGTCTCTTTTCATACTCCCCTTTGGTTCTCTTATTTGATTTTTCATCTCCCCTCTGAACCTTCTATATTCAGCCTGGTTCTCAATTGTATTTTCTACCAGAATCTGACATAAAGGTAATTTTTCTTTCTTAATTTCTATCTTTTTTGTCATTCAGGGAGCTCTGGATTTGGTTGCCCCCTCCTCTTCCTTTTGGGGGTGTATACCTTGACTGTGCCTGAACTATCTCTTTTTTGAAGGTATCACACTGTTCAGCCACTCTTTTTCCTACCAACCTTTAAGTCCATTGTAGTTGGCTTTCCCCAAGTTAATTATTTTTACTCTGGATTGCTCTTTGTCCTTTTCCATAACCAGCCCAAACCTTATGACATAACGATCACTGCCCCCTTAATGTTCTCCTATTGATCCTTGATCCGCTTGGCCCACTTCATTCCCAAGAGCTAGGTCTAGCAGTGCCTTTTTTGTTGGACTGAAAACATACTGCTGTAGAAAATTTTCCTGAACACACTCTAGGAACTCTTGTCCCTCTCTACCCTTTAGACATTTTTTAATTCATTCATGGGATGTGGGCTTTGCTGGCTGGGCCAGCATTTATTGCCCATCTCTAGTTGCCCTTGAGAAGGTGGTGGTGAGCTACCTTCTTGAACCGCTGCAGTCCATGTGGTGCAGGTACACCCACAGTGCTGTTAGAAAGGGAGCTCCAGGGTTTTGATCCAGCGACAGTGAAGGAACAGCGTATATTTCCAAGTTGGGATGGTGAGTTACTTGGAGAGGAACCTCCAGCTGGCACTGTTCCCATCTATCTGCTGCCCTTGTCCTTCTACATGGTAGTGGTCATGGGTTTGGAAGGTGCTGTCTAAGGAGCCTTGGTGCTGCTACTATTCCATCTATATTTGGGTAATTAAAGTTCCCCATTATAACTACCCCATAATTTTTGCACCGCTCTGTAATTTCCTTGCAAATGTGCTTTTTTTCTCACTAGTTGAAGGCCTACACACCACATTGAGCCATTTAATTGCACCTTTTTTGTCCCCTAGCTCTAGTGAAATAGAGTCTGTCGTTAACCCCTCTGGGACATCCTCTTTCTCTAACACTGCAATGCTTCCCTTAATCAATACAGCCGCCCCTCCCCCTTTTTTACCATTCCTATCTTTCATGAACAACAAAAAATCCAGGAATATTTAACACCCAGTTTTGCCTTTCTTTGAGCCACATCTTAATCAATCTGCACTTGTAACTCACCAATCCTATTCACCCCTCATTAAAAGGTACTCAGTGCCTGATTGAGGAACCTGGTATCAGAAGGGGAGCGGGGTGGTGCGCAGACAGCCACACTCCTGGTCTTGCTGCTGATCCCCATCACCCCCACTCCCTACATTCTCCGAACCCCCTTCAGCAATCATCCTGGACCTCAGGTAGTGTTATACGGGCAGCAGCCACTGCCTCCCTGCTGGTGCTGCTGTTCAACAGAGCTGCCACACTCTGATTGGGTGTCAGCTCTCGGCAGGAGCGACTTCCACCCAGGGGTCCTTGGTCCCGAGAGAGGTGCGCCAGTGGCCTGTTAAGTGCCTGAGTGGGCCAAACTGTGGCAGGCCTTTCCGTAAAGAGGTGACACTGGGCTCTCACAGCTTTTCAGCCAGCAGCTAAGGCACCTTTCTCTTCCACAAAATTCGGCCCACAATGCCTCTACATTTGATTGCAAGCATACACTACCCATTCCCCAGCCAAGACTCCAGGTGGATCACTAAATTAGGTTGTAACTGACTGGCCATGCACAGAGTTACATTACTGCTAATAGTTGAGGCGATTCTGTCTTCGAAATATTAGATAAGGGTGTGTCAATCTAAGTTATTTTTGCATATTAGCTAAGGCCACTTGGAGATCAGCATTGTTCATAGCTACCCAATTGTCCATTGGGAATCATGGACAATCTAAAAGTAGAAGTAAAAAAGGGCACTTGGAATGCTCAAGAGCACAGGGGAAAACTCTCTCATATGTAATTGTTATATTAAAGGTTTGTACAATAAATGTTTCCAGCTGGGAGCGACTGTCAAAGGTAAAGTTACTGTAGTTTATTTTTTTTAAAGTGGTAGCTAACTGCTTTGTATCCATCTTTCTTGGCAGTCTAACAGGATATATTCAATCGTCAATTAGAAAAAAAGAAAGGTCTTACATTCCCACAGCAACTTTCATAGGGCAGAATATTACGCTTGGCGTACAGACGGGCACCCAACACAGACGAGCATAAAGTGACGCGCGATGATGTCAGGTGTGCATCCCAACGTCATCGCGCAGGCTCGCGATATTTCATTCAGTGGGCGCGCGCCGGAGTCACCTGTGTGCCCGCCAATAATTAAAAGGCCTATTAAGGCCACCAACAACCTCATTAGCTTGAAATATACACTGCCCGCCCAACATAACTGTTGGCGGGCAGGCGAAAAGGCCAAGCGGCCTTTACATTTTTTAGGAAACCTCACCCACGAGCAGGATAAGGTTTCCTAAAGCTAATACACATTGAATAAAAACTTTATTTTGGAATTAAAAACATGTCCCATCTCACATGAGGGGACATGTTTTATTAAATTTTTACTTTTTAATTAATTTTTTAAAAAATCACTTCCATCTCCCTGAGCTGCCTCATGGGAGATTGAAGTGCTCTTTCACGCACATGTGTGAAGATCACGCTAGGCCTAGTCTTCCTCCTCCCCCGCCCCGCCCGCACAGGCAGCGCCCAGCGCTGCCGCTCGCGATCCACACAGGGCAGTCTTTAATTGACCTGGCCTGTGCGAGATCGCGGTGCAGAGCCGATCGCAGGCGGCTTCCCGACCACCTCCGCCCAGCCCCGCCGAGCACTCCTGCCAAGGGCAAAATCCTGCCCATGATTTCAGGATGGTTCAAAGCTTTTCCAAAGCCGTTGAAGCACTTTTGAAATGCAGGGCGGAATCGTCCCAGGTTTGCACTGAGTGCCGTAGCAGTTGGGGAAAAGGACGTTTTATACACCAAACACAATGACGGCTTTTCACATCATATTGTCTAAATCCTGCCACATTAATCATGCATTCCCAGGAAACACACTGCGGACGGGCTTTCATTTGCCTGCCACGTGATCACCTCACCCCTTCATCACTCTGGCCACCATATTTAAAGTGCGGCCGCATGATTACCTCTCAGTGCTTCCAGCTCAGGACTGCTGCAAAGAAGACATGACCCCGACAGGCAAGAAGACAGCAGCAACCCCCCCACCTACTGCACCCCCCCACCGCCCCCCAACCACCAGCCCCCTCCCCCTGGTTTAATGACACACCCCTGAAGTGCCTTTTGGATGCCTGGAGGCCCACCGTGATGTCCTCTACCCCTGCTCTGGCCGCAAGATGGGCAGCACCATCACTAATCCAGCATGGGAGGTGATGGCAGTGGTGGTCAGCGCCAATGACCTACAAAAGAGGACAGCCACCTCGTGCCATAAAAGGATAAATGATCTCCTCCATTCCATCAGGGTAAGTCACTCTTCTCAGCACTCTCAATTCATTCACTCACAAACCCATTACACACCCACAGGGCTCTCACTCACTGCCGCTTCAAAGGACATCACCATTCACTCTCTCACACACACCTTCATTGTCCTCATCCTGCCCATGGGACCACTCACCGCTCACAAATGCCAGGCATACTTATCATCAGACCTGGCAGGCATCTGGCTTACAGTGCCTCCATTTATATTCATGCAGGACAAGCTGGCACACAACAAAAGGGAGAGGTCACAGGCTGGTGGAGGAATGCCTGTAATCAAGGCCATCACGAACTTTGAAAATCGAGTCACCCCAGCTGTCTGGCAAGGATCTGGACTGTTCCTGTGCTGGTGGTGAGGTCGGCGTTGCTGAACAAAGTGAGGATCCAGCAGTGTAACATCAACCAGACAACCATGCCGCGAGTGATGTGTCCTGTTCTGCAGTCCACTGCCCTGCACTAATAATCACTCCTTGCTTTCGCAGGCACATTTGGGAAACAGCTGGTGGAGTCCATGGCCCAGGGCCTTCAATCAAGCCCCAAAGAAACTTCTGGAGAGGAATCTGAAGGTGTCTTCACTGAAGTCCTGTCACAGCGCTCACCCACACCCTCCACCAGCACAGAGACACACACCTCGGTGGGACCCAGCTTTAGAGTAGCCTCAGGATCACAGTCTGGTGAGCACATCACACTGTCTAAACCACAGCAAGCGGCAGCAGGAACTTCCCAGGTCTCCGGCACTCAGAAGGACTGATGGAAGCCAGAAATCTGCTGAGTCCGAGTCAGATGATGAGCCTCTGGACTCAGTCATGCCACAGTAACTGGAGCTGCAAAGAGAAGCTCAGGAACATCAGGAAGGGATGTCCGCTGCACTCCTCGTATTGCAAGGCAGGATGGAGGAGTCCATCTGCCTTCAGGCTGAAGTGATAGCACTGGCATGCCCACACACCGAGGTCAACACTGGTAGGATGATGATCACAATGGAGACCTTCAACCAGGACATCACTCCTGCATTGCTGCGAGGGCTGAACTCCATTGCTGACCCCATAGTTGGCCTCCAACAGTGTGTACATGAGATGGGTGCAGGACAGCTCAATCTCACTCCAACTTTCCCTTTTCCTCAAAGAGTCAGCCAGGGGCCCTCAGGCACCCATAGGGAGGAGGATCAGCAGCTATACACCCCGGGGCCGTTCAACAGGTGACTCCGGGAGTGTCCAGCCCATCCGAATACCCTCTTCCTATGACCTCAGCAGCTTCAGCTCCATAGGCCGAGGAGGTTGCCACTGCTGCACAGCAGAACCTGAAAGCAGGCCAGGGCCCTCCCAGTCTCGGCCATCCGAAAGACATCTATCAAGGTCATCAGAGGCAAGGCATAGCAGTCAGCAGGCTGCCTCCACCTCTGCTGTGGATATCGAGGGAGCGCCAAGATGTGGTGGCAGGATTAGGAAGGTTAAGAAAATGTAACTCTTTCGAGTATAAACACATTTCCATCTGTTCCTATTCAGATGAAATTACATTGTTTCATAATTTACCATGGTGAGATTTGAACTCTTGGTCTTGGGGTTACAAGCCCAGCACCATAACCACTTGGCTATTTGCACACCCTGGGCATGGGTGTTAATCACTTGTACATAATGTTCGCTAATGTGGATAAGCTCCTTGCTGCATGTCATCAGCATGACCGTGCATCACACCAGCTGAATATTCAGTGAGTGGAAGCCATTGCAAATGATATAGTTGACCACTTGTTGTAACGGAGTTCTGAGCGCCATGGGAGTGCAGCTGTGGGAAACTTGAGATCTGTGCAAATCCCAGCATTCTTGCATCCTGGTTTTCCTGGTCCCAGGCAAAATACACAAAGTTGTGTGCCTGAGAGAAGGTGGCATCTGGAACTTAATGGATGCATTTGTGAGTGGAGGCTTGTGGTATCTCAAAGAGGGATCACATGTGAAATTCTGAAAGGAGCCACTGGTATAAAAATTCATAGCCACAGGCAGTGGATGTCCTCCATGTCCCCATGGTGCCAAACCCTGCAGCAGCTGGCACGTGTGACCTACCAGTTCTCTTGACATGCGCAGTCTTCGGCGACACTGGTTCTTGGTCATCTGCAGGAATGAAAGTCGGTGTCTATCGAACTTGGATCCAGCTAGGCGCCGGAGAGTGACGGCTCGCTGTGGATCTTCAGTGGCATTTGGAGGAGCACCCCGCCCCCTTACCCCTTCTTCCTGAGGGCAATGCTCCTCCCTCTGCCCAGACAGGTGCCTCCGCCGCTTTCTTCTCCTTCGTCTCCACGAGGCATACAGCTATGTCACCAGGCTTCATGCTCCTGATGTCCTCCCACAGGAAGAAAGAGAGAGAGGCGCATGGGTTAGCTTGGGTGTTCTAAGTGCCTGCCATGGTTATGTTTGAAGGCCACTTAACGTATCCCAGAGAGTGCTGGCCTCCATTTGGATGGCCAGAGTTTAGTGCGCTGCATGGCTGCCCAAATCCCCAACCACCTCCACCTGACCGATTGGCAGCAGCTTCACCGTTGGACTGCATGCTGTGCTCTCAGCTCAGGTGTAGGCATTCTCATAACCCGCACTGCAAGGCTGCACTGTTAGATTGAACCACTGTGGAGACTGGTCCAAGCTTCTAACAGTAACTGCTCCATGGCCAGCTTTCGCAAGGAGATTGTACAACTTGCCCAGTCGTCCAATTGCTCTATAGTCCACTAAAACGCTCATTAGTTTGCAGCCTGTGCCCAAGGGGTGAAAAGCTTTGGAGCATTTGGTGGTAATTTCATGCCTTTGTATTGCTTGTGTGGACAGATAAGCTAGAAGCCATAGACACTGAAATAACTCCTCTGCTCTCCTTTGAGTAATGCCTTTGGATCAAGCCTGGCAGCATTTCTGGAGAGAGAAACAGAGTTAACATTTCAAGTCGAATCTGACTCTTCTTCAGAAGTGGCATTTTTTTTGGGTCTGTGCGTCCATATGAGAAATGGGGCAGGTATATTGTGAGTCTCCATCCAAATGTTGGGTGCTCTAGTGAAGGCTTGACAATTTAACTTTGGACTTGAATTCATTTTAATTCTGATTTTATCTCTGCGTAAATGAATAGATTTTGAGTGTTAAACTGGAGCCAAAAGTTCTGCTACTTTACCATTTGTGAATTCAGATGTCAGTTGATTTGAATGGTCATGCGTAGTCTTGTTTTAAATGTATAAACATGTGCATTTGATTATACCTTATACAAGTAATAAATACAATTTCAGCAGATCTTGTCTCTCTATTTTGAGTCTTTTGGGTTACAATGGAACTATCTAAAGCTTTCTTGTACCAGTCACAACTTAAACATTTCTTACTATGCATTGTCATTCTTTTATGAAGAAGATTAATTTGTGATGCCAACTGTTGGCATCTTTGACAGGAAAATACAAGGTAATGACTCAAAGCGTCTCAATCTATCTCCACAATATCAAACAGCTCAATTCACTAAGGGATGAAAAAAACACTTGCAATTATAAAGCACCATATCACATTCTTAGAAACATCTAATGGTGCTTCAGATATAATTAATTACTTTCAGCTGTGAGGTTACAGGAATGAATATGGCAGCCATATTATGCATAGCAAGATCACATTAATTTCAGTTAGCTAATTGAGCTGTTAATCTATTTTTGGCAGTGTAAGTTGAGGGAGGTATTATATTAGAAAAACTATCTGTTCTTCTTTGTATCAGGCGATCTTTAAGGGTGCACCTAAATCACTAGAACAGGCAATGAGGATCAATGGCTCACCTGAAGGTCAGCATTACTGGTTGTGCAGCACTCCTACAGTACTGCAATGTCAGCTTAGTTTACCTAAGGAAGTCTTGAAGTGGAGTTTTAATCCTTTTGACTCAGTGGTGAGAAAGGGTGCATAAGAAACTTCCTTACATGAGTAGTTTGATGCGACCTTGAGATTAGAGTTAAATCAGGTTGGTGCGGCAGAGCACAGGGAGCCCTGCACCTGGCCATGCAATGCTTGATCTGTGCGTCAATAGTGACAACATTGAATGCAAGGAAGGGAGACACAATCTATTCTCCGGAATTGATTTCCTGTATCTTGAGGGGCACCAAAAAAAATGTCTCGCAAAAGTATAAATTAAAACAATAGTCAATTTGAAGGTAGACCCAATTATGTGCTTTCCTGACACTCTTAATTTTCCATAGTTAAATGCAATTCCAGTGGTTTGATGAACAATGGTTAGAACAGTAACTGGAATCATTTATATGGGCAGATTTCAGTAAACTTTATAAACAAACCATCTTGGTATAAAGTTCTAGCATTTGCTTTAAGCCACAATTTAAGTTGGTTTAAATAATACCTCTGCATGCTAATCTTTAGCCACATTATTGAGAAGCCACAATGTCTCAAGTGAGCAGGGTGATCATTTTGGTAAAAACAGTTCCACTGTGGCAGAGCAAGAACAGTTGAAGAAGAAACAGACTCGAGAGGAAGGGTAATTATCATTTTTGGAGAACTGATGGACAAGAATCAACTGTTCAGCATTGACAGAACAGCATTCTTTGCATTGGTCTCACTTTAACAGGGAAGTTCTTGTAAAAGACACACATTCACAATTGAGTGATACTAGGTGTATAATTTAGAAGTCTGAAATCCCACAAGTCCATCATGAACTCATTTATAGCACACACTTACTGAGTTGACAAATTATGCGACCATATCGCAGCTGGGGATTTCAAAGTAGATTGGCTGCTTAGTTCTACATGGAGTAGAAAAATATGGCGGTATTAATGCTTATCTTATTTTAAGACGATAATCTTCACTAAATTGATATTGTAACTAAGGTTAAATTCTTACACATGGTAACATGGAGGGTAATAAAACCTTTCTTTTCTGCTCCCATCTTCTCTGGAACTCAACCCTCGAATCCCCTGCCTTTAAATACTAAAATGGCTCATATCAGAATCACAAATTATGTTCTATGTGGTTGTTCTCATTTTTCCATTTGTTGCCAGGGAATCATCTACAATGACTTCCCTACAATCATCTATAATGACTTCTCCTCCTGTTCCTGCACAATTACCTCTTGTGTCCTCCAAGCATCTATCCTTAGCCCACTCCTAAATTCTTCCCCTCAGCAACCTCATTGAGAAACACAGGGCAGAATTCCAACTGGGCCATTGGATTAGGGCCATCATCCGCTATGGGCTGAATTTTACCATCGGCAAGTAGGGATGGGGCCCACTCGCCGATGTGTAAAATGATGCGGGGTCATGCCGGGCAGAACGCCCGACGCCACCCTGCCCCATTTAAATTTTCAGGAAGGTGGGCCCACAGCAAAATCAGCTGTGCGCCCGCCGACCTGTCAATGGCCAATAAGGTTGGTGGGCAGGCCAGGAGCCCTGACAGCAAATAGAAAAAGCATGAAACCTCATCCACCGGGATCTAAAAAGTTTAATACAGTTTTAGTGTAATTTATGAACATGTCCCATCTCATATGACATTGTCCCATTGTTAAGGATTTTCTTTTCTATTTTTAACATTTTTAAAAGTGTCGATGATCTCCCTGAGCCAGCACTTAGCCTCAGGGAGATATGTGCTCTATCATGCGCATGTGCAAAGGAACGCACTCTCGCATTTGAGGAATTCCACTCCCCCCACCCCCCAACACAGGAAGCGCAAAGCGCTTCCCAGCGGAAATCACGCGGTCCGCCCACGTAAAATGGCGGCGGGGCCCGCTTCTCCGACGGGGATTGGCTCCCCATCCACCAGAGATTGGGTCGGGCCCGCCCGCCCGGTAGGCAGAAAATTCTGCCCTGTGAAAGCTTACGTGGTCACTTAAAGGTCTCAACTGGCCTCCGGGCAGGAAGGCCACCTGCAAGCTTTCCTGCCGTGCACTTAATTGGAGGGAATAAGGAAGGCGGTGGGATCTTCACCCTAGACCCACCTGCCTGATGACTCTGCCCCCGCCCCCAGCAAACCTGCCTGTGAGGGGGTAATTAAATTTCACCCACAGTATCTGTTTCTGCATGTAGGCTGACAATACCAGTCTCAACCTCACCATCAGTTTTCTTGGCTCCTCCATGATCTTTAAATTGGCAGACTGCTAGTCTGACATGCAGTAATGGATATGCAGAGCTTTCCTTCAACTAAATATTGGGAAAACCAAAGCCTTTAGCTTCAGTCCCCGTAACAAACTCTCATTCCTAGTCAGCAACTCCACCCCACTGCCTGGCGACTTTTGCAGTTTGAATTGAACTATTTGAAACTTTGGTGTCGTATTTGACCCCACAATTCCATGCCACTTCTAAGATAGTTTATTTTCACCTCCATAACATGGTCCAACCTTGCCCCGCCTTGGCTCACCTGTTGCTGAAACCCTCATCCATAGCTTTGTTGTGTCTAGACTTGACTATTTTAACATACATCTGACTGGCCTCCTGTAGTAATTATAGTTTTGGGAAATGTTGGATGTAGCTTTAAGAATAATCCTGTGTTGTAAGATCACATGATCTGTATGAATCAATGAGTTAGCAGTGCAGGAAACCTCTAGGAGGAGAGTTCTTTTTTAGTTATGGAATTGGATGCACACACGTCTTTGTTGCTGCTGTTGTGTAAATAAAGTTAAATGTGTCCACTGAGAAAAGTTGCCTGGAAAATCAACACTATAACCCTTCCCATTTTTTATCCCCCACAGACTTGAGATCATCCAAAGATCTTGCATCCATGTCTTAACTTGCACTAATTCCTGCTCTCTCATCACCCCCGTGCTTTCTTACCTACTTTTCCTCCTAGTTAAGCAATGCCTCGATTTTTGGATTCTCATAATTATTTTCAAATCTCTCCATGGATTTGCTCTTCGTTATCTCTGCAAACTCCTTCAGCCTTACAACCTTTCGAGATATCTGTGCTCCTCTAATTCTGCCTGCTTGAGCATCCCCAATTTTAATCAGTTCACCATTGGTGGCTGTGCCTGATAACTTGCCAGGTATACCCAAAAGATACAAAACCCCCCTGAGGAAGACAAAATAGCTCAATTTCCTGTTGGTTTTGACTATATTAAAATGCATCAATATTTTCAGAGATGAAAGATCAAAAATGTGATTACTTTTCTAAAACAATGACTACAAGATATGTTCATTGAATTCCTTTCATGGAATATACAGACAGAAGGCTTAAGAACTGTTTTTTCCAAGCCAGTTAGAGAGAGGTCATCTGTAACAGACTGCTGAAGGAAGCAGTAAAGACTATCTATCTCGCTCTCTATTTCTCTCTCTCTCAAGCTAATATTGTCTCCAGCAAAGTGCAGTTACCTGAACTTCAATTCAAGTCCAGGATTTTAAAGGAAACCAGCCAACCTCAAATGGTCACAATGTTCAGCAATCTATATCTCAATGACAAGCAAATTACTTAATTGGATATTCTTTTAACTTTTATTTGGACCCAAATTTTTCTTACTTCTGATATCTGCATGGGTGTTTTGTCGCATCTTTTATTATTTTTCCTTGGGTCTAGTAACTAATAAACTTACCCTTTCTTTGACTCAAGAAACCCTGATTTTATTGGCTTCAATTAACAAATAAATACATTTGGGTTGGAAAAGACATGTACGGGGAAAATAAATTTTTTAAAACCTTTCTGGCAATCAACCAAAGGGGCTAAATAAAGGGGAGCCAGTTCACTCCTCCTCACCCGGTTGTAACAATATTGTAAAGTAGGAAAAGTGGCAGCCAATTTGCATTTGGTAAACTCCCACAAACAGTAAATAAGCTGTTTTTGCAATATTGATTGAGGGATAAATATTGGCCAGGATAGTGGGGAAAACTTACCTTCTTAATAGTACCATGGGATCTTTTACCTTCATCTGATCAGGCAGGTGGTTTTACATTTAATCTGGAAGACAGCTTTTCCCTCAATAAACACTGAGGTGTGAGCCTTGATTGTTTTGTTCAAGCCCTGGAGTAGGACTTGAACCTGTAACTTTGTGACTCAGATTCAAAAGCCATGGCTCGCACAATCAAGCAAAGGAATTCTTGATATGATGCAAGAAAAATGGACCATAGATTGACCTGGTTGTATCTTTCGTAGTACAGGTTAGTCTGTGGTGGGAACGTGTGAACATATGAACATTTGAATTAAGAACAGGAGTAGGCTATTCCACCCCTTGCACCTGCTTTGCCATTCAATAAGATCATGACTAATCTGACTGTGGCCTCAACTCCACTTTCCTTTCTACCTCCTACACCCTTTGACTCTCTTGTCAATCAAGAATTTATTTAACTCAGCCTTAAAAATATTTAATGACCCTGTTTCCACTGCTCACTGGGGAAGAGAGTTCCACAGATGCGCAGCCCTCTGAGAGAAAACGTTTCTCCTCATCTCCATCTTAAATTTTTAAGCCGTGCTCCTATTTCTAGTCTCTCCTACAAGGGAGCATCCACCTTATCAAGTCCCCTCAGGATCTTATGTTTCAAGAAGATTGTCTCTCATTCTTCTAAACCCCAATGGATACAAGCCCAACCTGTCCAATCTTTCCTCACAGGATAACCCCCTCAACCCAGGAATCAGTCAAGTGAACCTTCTCTAGACTGTTTCAAATGCAATTTTTTCCTTCTTAACTAAGGAGACCAAAACTGTGCACAATACTGTAGATGTGGGGCAAACTTTTGCGGTCCATCTGGTGGTGGGATCTTCCAGTCCCACCGAAATCAATGCAGTTTTGAACGCTTGCTGCGACGGGACCTGTGGTCTCACTAATACTCTATATAACTGTCGCAAAACATCTCTACTTTTATATTCCATTTCCCTTTCAATAAATAACAACATTCCATTTGGCTTCTGAATCACCTGCCTACTAACATTTTGTGATTCATGTACCAGGGCACCCAGATTTTCCTGTACCTCAGAGTTCTGCAATCTCTCCCCATTTAAATAATGTGCTGTTTTTTATAATTCTTCCTGCCAAAGTGGGCAAGTTCAAATTTTCCCACAATATACTCCACCTGCCAAATTTTTCCCACATACTTAACCTATCTATGTCCCTTTGCAGACTCACTATGTCCTCTTCTCAATTTACTTTCCTACCTATCTTTCTGTCATCAGCAAATTTAGCAATCATACATTTGATCCGGTCATCTAAGTCATTGGGCAGGGTTTTCCAGCCCCACCCTCTGCCAGAATCGCCAGGTCCCCCCAAGAGTCGATGGGCTTTTGGCTGGGCTGCCATATCCTCTGCAGCATCCTGGACATTAACAAGTTTGTCAGTGGTTGAGGTCCCAGCACTGATCTCTGTGGCACTCCACTCATTACATTCTTGCCAAGCCAAAAATAACCGATTTATGCCTATCCTTTGTTTCCCATTAGCTACCAACCCTCTGTCCAGGCTAATGTGTTACCACATACACCGTGGGCAGAATCTTCCAGTCGGCGTGTGCACGGGGGTGGGCCCAACATGCCAACATGTAAAATGACACGCCATGACATTGGGCTTGCATCCCGACGTCATCGCGTATCATCATGATATTTCAGTCGGCGAGTGCGTGTTGGAGTCGGCTGTTAAGGCCATTAAGAAAGTAATTAAAGTCGTTAAGAATGCTGCCCGTCCAACCTTAAGCTTGGTGGGCAGACGAAAAGCCGAAGCGGCCTTCGCGGTTTTCAGGAATCCTTATCCATGGGCTGGAGGAGGTTTCTTGAAGCTTTTATAAAATAAATAAATACATTTTCCCACCTTTACAAACATGTCCCAACACATGTGACACTGTCACGAGGGGACATGTTTGAATAAATTTTTAAATCCATTCTTTATTCATTTTTATAATGATTCAATCTCCCCGAGGCAAATTGCTGCGCTCTTTCGTGCACATACACGAAAGAGCGCTGGTCTCAATTCTCCTTCCCCCATCTGCACAGGTAGCTCTGAGCTGCGCATTGCACTGGGCGGTCCTTAATTGGCCTGCCTGCCTAAAATGGCAGGGCACAGCCAATCGCGGATGGTGACCAGCTCCATACTCACCCCTGCCTGCTCCCACCCAGCCCACACGCCATAGGAAAAATCCAAGATTTTGTGTAGCAACCTTTGATTTGGCACCTTGTCAAATGCCTTCTAGAAATCAAAGTATACCACATCTACAGATTTCCCTTTATCCATGTTGCTTGTTACTTCCTCAAAGACCTTTAATAAATTAGTCAAACATGATTTCCCTTTCACAAAACTATGTTGACTCTACCTCATTGCGCTGAGATTTTCTAAGTGCCCTGCTATAACCTCTTAAATATAGATTCCAGCTTTTACCCTATGACAGATACTAAGCTAACTGACCAGGTTAGTCTTTGGACTAATCTGCCTGGTTAGTTACTAAAATGTAGTTTACAATTATTTTGTAGCCAATTAAATCCCAATTAATTTGATTTCCTCCCAGTTTCAAAGGAGAGAATCAAATCATACAGGCAAGAGAAAACAGGAAATCAACAAGTGATTCAAATGTATGTTTTTGAACAAATAAGTCACAGTAGATAATACAACTAGAATAGCTACAACATAGAAAGGGAAAAAGACAACAAGTAAAAGGGGAAGGATTCATCTCTATAATGCGCAAAAAATTGGATTAAAGATCGTCCTGATTTTACGGTGTTAAAAATATTTGATTTGTTTCAATTATGTGGTGTAAAAGATGTTTTTTTTTAAACGAATAATCTATTGGGGAGCTTAAGATATCCCAGGATAGCCAATAGTCTAGGTTTAAAAGCTTACCATCATTTTACAGGTTCAATGTTGTAACATTGCTTTGGTTTGCTACAACACGTCCATATCCATCGTGCATTCTGGGGAGTCAATATTTCTCAATTTTCCCAAGAGTGATGGTCTGCTGAAAAAGTTGGATTTTCCCTGTGGTTAGCCCACAATGGGAAATGCATGAGCATGGCTGACTTTCCCAGGGAGCTGTGGCATTCCTTACCATATAAAAAGTAATTGCCTAGGCATATGTTATTAATCAGTGCACATGTCTCCAATAGCATTACAGTTTTTTTTAAAAAAGCTAGATTTTGATTTTAGGAATAATCCTATTCGTGATGAAGGTAGTGTTTTCGCTGCCAGTAAATTAGGCAAGGACGGATCTTATTTGCTTTCAAATCCTCAAAGGAAATCCTATACAGACTGATTGTGGTACTTTACATACTCCCTACTCTACAAGTCTTAGTAATGACTGATACATAAGCTTTCAACAACTCCGTATCAAGTTTTCTCAATTGTCAGACAGGCTGTAACATAGGATATTTTGCAAAGATAGTGCATCTTATCCTATGGAGAAACTGCCGCTGTATATTCTTTTCTTGCAAAAATCATATTCAGACATGGCACAGATTGTAAGAGAAAGCGAAGCTCTTTTGCCTTAATGGGTCAGTTAAGGAGATAATAAAAAGAAGTGAACCAAACAAACCATATCCAACTCTTTCCATTGTACCTTACTGTGCACTTTAAAGGATTGAAAATAGTGCTATTGCCACAAAGTTTTAGAATTTATTTTGATGTGGCTTGGCTGAACAGTTGAGCTGGGGGAATAGGTGGTTCCATCCTTAAGCATCTGTCATACCTATTCTGTAGGAATACTCTCTAGCTACATAAATGGGGATTGATGCTTTCTTCATGTAGCCTGGCTCTTGTTGGAAGATCTACCATATTTTGTATATATTTATCTATGTTTTGAGCAGCAGAAACACATTTATTTCTGCTTCTTTGGGGCACTTTAAAGGTGCCAACCCACTTGGCAGTATTGGTAAAGTTTGCAGTTCTCAATAGGGCCTTGGAGGAGTAGAGTCAATGGAATTATTTTCCAGGCTTCCCATCCAACAGGATGGAAATATCCTGAAAGTGATGGGCCATGGCATACTGAACTGGTAAGTAACCAGCTTCCCAGTCAAATCAACATTCTACATCATTGCATAAGTCCTCTCTCTATATATATGTATATATATATATATATATACCTGTATGATTGTAACACGTCCTGCTACTGATCGGTGGAGCAGAATTGGTATGAATCATTTTCCTTGTGAATGGTAGGATAGAAATAACTCATATTTTCCTATGTTACGAGAGCTCATTTTTCCTGGGCTGTTACCGACTACCACCTTTGTTAACAATGAGAGCTGGATAGTTAAGATATATAAAAGAAAACAAAAAAGCCCAACTGTTGGGAACCTGAAATAAAAGTAGATCAAGTTCTGATGAAGTGTCCATGGCCAACTTGCTATTTGTTTTCATCTCAGGTACTGCGGCACCTTTGCACCAATGTACTTTTTATAAATCCTTTTATTTTTATGGGACCTATTTTAAGTTACAGTAGTTCTGGATTATTTTTGATCAAGTTAAGCTGTTAGCAGGATACAATGCTATGGATGAATAAAAATTGACATTTTTCTTTGTTTAACACACTAGCCAAATTTTTCTCTCACAATGTCATTCCATGCTAAGTCCTAGAAGCTCGGAATGTTACTGCATAAAAAGTCATTGCCATTTTTTTCTTCTTTTCCCTTGCACATCCAATAAATCGCTGTACTAATTGATGGGATGTGGGTGTCGCTGGCGAGGCCAGCATTTATTGCCCATCCCCAATTGCCCTTAAGAGGGCGGTGGTGAGCTCCCACCTTGAACTGCTGCAGTCCATGTGGTATAGATACACCCACAGTGCTGTTAGGGGGGAGAGTTCCAGGATTTCGACCCAGCGACAGTGAAGGAGTAGCAATATATGTTCCAAGCCAGGATGGTGAGTGCTTTGGAGGGGAGCTTCCAGGTGGTGGTGTTCCTATATATCTGCTGCCCTTGTCCTTCTAGATGGTAGCAGTCATGGGTTTGGAAGGTGCCATCTAAGGAGCCTTGGTAAGTTACTGCAGCGCACCTTGGAGATGGTATACACTGCTACCACTGTATGTCGGTGGTGGAGGGAGTGAATGTTTGTGGATGACGTGCCAATCAAGCGGGCTGCTTTGCCTTGGATGGTGTCAAGCTGCACTCATCCAGGCAAGGGGAGAATATTCCATCACAATCCTGACCTGTGCCTTGTAGATAATGGACAGGCTTTGGGGAGTCAGGAGGTGAGTTACTTGCTGCAGGATTCCTAGGTTCTGACCTGCTCTTGCAGCCACAGTATTTATATGGCTAGTCCAGTTCAGTTTCTGGCTAATGGTAATCCCCAGGATGTTGGTAGTGCGGGTTTCAGCGACGTTAATGCCATTGAATGTCAAGGGGCAATGGCTAGATTCTCTCTTGCTGGAGATAGTCATTGCCTGGTCCTTGTGTGGCACAAATGTTACTTGCCATTTGTTAGCCCAAGCCTAGATATTGTCCAGGTCTTGCTGTATTTGGACATGGACTGCTTTACTATCTGAGGAGTCCCGAACGGTGCTGAACATTGTGCAATCATCAGCGAACATCCCCATTTCTGACCTTATGATGGAAGGAAGGTCATTGATGAAACAGCTGAAGGTGGTTGGGCCACGACACTATCCTGAGGAACTCCTGCAGTGATGTCCTGTAGCTGAAATGACTGACATCTAACGACCGCAACCATCTTCCTTTGTGCTACATATGACTCCAACCAGCAGAAAGTTTTCCCCTTGATTCCCATTGACTCCAGTTTTGCTATGGCTCCTTGATGCCAAATTCAGTCAATTGCTACCTTGATGTGAAGGGTAGTCAGTCTGACCTCACCTCTGGAGTTCAGCTCATTAGTCCATGTTTGAACCAATGCTGTAATGAGATCAGGAGCTGAATGACCCTGGCAGAACCCAAACTGAGCATCAGTGATCAGGTTATTGCTAAGCAAATGCTGCTTGATAGCACTGTTGATCACCTCTTCCCTCATTTTACTGATGGTTGAGAGTAGACTGTTGTGGCAGTAATTGGCCAGTTGAATTTGTCCTGCTTTTTGTATGCAAGACATACCTGGGCAATTTTCCACATTTCTGGGTAGATGCAATATTGTAGCTGTACTGGACTAGCTTGGCTAGGGGCACAGAAAGTTCCAGAGCACAAGTCTTTAATACTATTGCTGGAATATTGTCAGGGCCCATTGCCTTTTCAGTATCCAGTGCCTTCAGCCATTTCTTGATATCATGTGGAGTGAATTGAATTGGCCATAGACTAGCACCTGTGAAGCTGGGGACCTCCGGAGGAGGCTGAGATGGATCATCCACCCAGTATTTCTGGCTGAAGATTGTTGCAAATGCTTCAGCCTTATCTTTTGCACCGATGTGCCAGGCACCCCCATCAATGAGGGTGAGATGTTTGTGGAGCCTCCTCCTCCTCCAGTGAGTTGTTTAATTGTCCACCACCAATCACTACTGGATGTGGCAGGACTGCAGAGCTTAGTTCTGTTGGTTGCAGAATCATTTAGCCCTGTCTATCACTTGCTGCTTTTGCTGTTTGGCATGCAAGTAGTCCTGTGTTATAGCTTCATCAGGTCGACACCTCATTTTTAGATATGCATGAGGTGCTGCTCCTGGCATGCCCTCTGCGCTCTTCATTGATCCAGGGTTGATTGCCTGACTTGATGGCAATGGTCAAGTGGGGGATACGCCAGACCATGAGGTTGCAGATTGTGGCTGAGTACAACACTGTTGCTGCTGATGAGGAGAGGTTGAGTAGGTCCACAGCACCTCATGCTTGCCAAGTCTTGAGCTGCTAGATCTATTCAAAATCACAATTAGCACAGTGGTAGTGCCACACATCACAATGGAGGGTATCCTCAATGTGAAGACGGAACTTTGTTTCCATAAGGACTGTGCAGTGGTCACCCCTACCGATACTATCACGGAAAGATGCATCTGCGGCAGGCAGGTTGGTGAGGATGTGGTCAATTATGCCTTTCCCTCTTGTTGGTTCTCTCACCACCTGCTACAGACCCAGTCTAGCGGCTACGTCCTTTAGGACTCGGCCAGCTCAGTCACTAGTGGTGCTACCAAGCCAATCTTGGTGATGGACATTGAAGTCCTCCACTAAAAGTATATTCTGTGCCTTTGCCACCCTCAGTGCTGCCTCCAAGTGGTGTTCAACATGGAGGAGCACTGATTCATCAGCTGAGGGATGATAGTACATGGTAATCAGCAAGGAATTTCCTTGGCCATGTTTGACCTGGTGTCAAATGACATAGGGTCCAGAGTAAATGTTGAGGACTCCCAGGGCAACTCCCTCCTGATTGTATATCACTGTGCTGCCAACTCTGCTGGATCTGTCCTGCAGGCAGGACAAGTACATGCCCAGGGATGGTGATGGTGATGTCTCAGAGATGATCTGTAAGGTATGATTCGGTGAGTATGACTATGTCAGGCTGTTGATTGGCTAGTCTGTGAGATAGCTCCCCCATGTGGTTTTGGCACATGTTAGTAAGGAGGACTTGGCAAGGTTGTTGTCATTTCAGGTGCCTAGGTCAATGCCAGGTGGTCTCTCTGGTTTTGTTCCTTATTGGCTTGTTTTTAGCAGTTTTATACAACTGAATGGCTTGCTAGTCCATTTCAGAGGGCAGTTAAGAGTCAAACACATTGCTGTGTATCTGGAGTCACATGTAGACCAGACCAGGTGGCAGATTTTCTTCCTTAAAGGGCATTAGTGAGCCAGATGGGTTTTTACAACAATCAACATGATTTCATGGTCATCATTAGGCTGCCAATTCTGTTACTCAACCTTGATCATGAACAACTTGCTAGAGGCCCCACTTGGTCAGACAAGAAATGGGAGGAGGACATAGGCTAAATGGTGCAGAACCACCTACTTCAGGAGAGAGGAATGGGAGTGAGGAGGATGAGATGGTGCCTTTCCACTTGCAGGTACAGATTCACTAATATCCTTTAGGGAAGGAAATCGACTGTCTTTACCCAGTCTGGCCTACATGTGGGAAGGCAAGTGGTGAGGATGACACAAGGAGCCTACAGAGGGATATAGACAGATTAAGTGAGTGGGCAAAAACTTGGCAGATGGAATATAATGTGGGAAAATGTGAGATTATGTACTTTGGCAGGAAGAATAGAGGAGCTTAATATTATTTAAATGGAGAAAAGCTGCAAAAGGCTGCAGCATAGAGGGATTTGGGGGTCCCTTGTGCATGAATCCCAAAAAGTTAACATACAAGTTCAGCAGATAATAGGGAAGGCAAATGGAATGCTGGCCTTTATTTCAAAGGGAATGGAATGTAAAAATAGGGAAGGCTTGCTAAAACTATACAAGGCACTAGTTAGACCACACTTAGAATACTGTGAACAATTTTGGTCCCTTTATCTAAGGAAATATATACTAGCATTGGGGGCAGTCCAGAGAAGGTTCATTAGGTTGATCCCGGATATGGAGGCATTTTCTTATGAGGAGAGGTTGAGTAGGTTGGGCCTGTACTCATTGGAATTTAGAAGAATAAGAGGCGGCCTTACTGAAATATATAAGATTCTAAGGGGGCTTGACAGGGTAGATGCTGAGAGGTTGTTTCCCCTTGTGGGAGAGTCTAGGACTAGAGGGCATAATCTAAGAATAAGAGGGCGTCCATTTAAAACACAGATGAGGAGGAATTTCTTCTCTCGGAGGGTAGCCAATCTGTAGAATTCTTTACCACAGAGGACTATAGAGGCTGGGTCGTTAAGTATATACAAGGCTGAGATAGAGAGATTTTTAATCAGTAAGGCAATCAAGGGTTATGGGGAAAAGGCAGGAAAGTGAAATTGAGGATTATCAGATCAGCCATGATCTCATTGAATGGCGGAGCAGACTCGATGGGCTGAATGGCCTACTTCTGCTCTTACGTCTTATGGTCTTATGGCCAGACAAAAGCAATGTGGTTGACTCTTAAATACCCTACGAGATGATCATCAAGCCACTCAGTTGTATCAAACTGCTCCAAAGTCAAAAAGGAATGAAACTAGATGGACGGCTCAGCATTTACCTAGGAAATGTCAATGGCAAACCCCACCTTGTCAATCCTGCAAAAGTCCTTTTTGATAACTTCTGGGGACTTGTGCCAAAATTGGGAGAGCTGTCCCACAAACTAGTCAAGTAACAGCTGGACATAGTCATACTCACCAAATCATAAAGCACAATGTCCCAGACACCACCATCACCATCCCTGGGTATGTCCTGTTCCACCGGCAGGACTGACCCACCAGAGGTGCCGGCCCACTGGTATAAAGCCAGAGGTAGTGGCCCTGGGAGTCCTGAACATTGACTCTGGGTCCACTGAAGTCTCTTGGCATCAGGACAAACATGGGCAAGGAAATCTCCTGCAGATTTCCACCTATCGACTCCCGGCCATTCTCCCACATCCAACCCCCCTCCCCCCAACCCCCACTCCAAAGCTGATGAATCACTACTCCTCCAAGTTTAACACCAATTAGAATAAGCACTGACAGTGACAGGGGCACAGAGTGCATTTGGGGACTTCAATGTTTATCACCAAGAGTGGCTTGGAACTACCAATATTGACTGAGCTGACTGGGTTCCAAAGGACCTAGCTGCTAGAATGTGTCTGTGGTGGGAGTTGAGGGTATCACCAAGAGTGAGAAATCTACTTGATCTCATCCTCACCAAACTACCTATCCCAGATGCATGCTTCTAGGACAGTATTGGTTAGTCTGACCACCGCACAAATTGCCGCCTTCGTATTGAGGATACCTTCCATCATGTTGTCTGGCACTACCGCCGTGCCAAATGGGATAGATTTAGAACAGGTCTTGCAACTCAAAACTGCACAACCATGAGGTGCTGTGGGCCATCAGCAGCAGCAGAATTGTATACAACCACAATCTGTAATCTCATGGCCCAGCATATCTTCCATTCTACTGTTACCATCAAGTCAGAGGATCAATCCTGGTTCAATGAAGAGTGCAGGAGCACATGCCAAAAACAACAATAGGCATACTTAAAAATAAAATGTCAACCTGGTGACGCTACAACACAGGGCTGCTTGCATGACCAACAGCGTGAGTAGCATGTGACAGAGCTAAGTGATTCCACAACCAATGGATCAGATCTAAGCTCTGCAGTCCTGCTGCAACCAGTCATGAATGAGGGCAGACAACTGAACAACTCATTGGAGGAGGAGGCTGCACAAAATTTCCCATTCTCAATAGTGGGGGAGCCCAGATCAGCAGTGCAAAAGACAAAGTTGAAGCGTTTGCAATAACCTTCGGCTTGGACTGCTGAGTGGATGATCCATGTCAGCCTCCTCCTGAGGTCCCCAGCATAATAGATGCCAGTTTTCAGCCCATTAGAATCACTCCATGTGATATCAAGAAATGGCTGAAGGCACTGGATGCTGCAAAGTCTATGGGCCCTGACAATACTCCAGCAATAGTCCTGAAGACTTGTGCTCCTGCACTAGCCATGCACCTAGCCAAGCTGTTCCAATACAGCTATAACACTGACATCCACCCACCAACGTGGAGAATTGCCCAGGTATGCCCTGTCCATAAAAAGCAGGGCACATCCAAACCAGCCAATTACTGCCCCAGTAGTCTACTCTTGATCATTTGAAAATTGATGAAAGGAGTCCTAGACGGTGTTATCAAGTGGCACTTACTTAGCAATAACTGTGAAGCTCAGTTTGGGTTTCACAGGGCCACTCAGCTCCTGACTTCATTACAGCCTTTGTCCAAACGTGGACAAAAGAGATGAACTCAAGAATTGAGATGAGAGTGACTGCACTTGACATCAAGACATCATTTGTACTGTATAATCATTTTCTTTTACAAAGTGCAAAGACCATAAGACCAAAAGACATAGGAGCAGAAAATAGGCCATTCGGCCCATCGGGTCATGCTTCGCCATTCAATCATGGCTGATAAGTTTCTCAACCCCATTCTCCCACCTTTGCCCCGTTACCTTTGATCCCCTTACCAATCAAGAACCTATCTATCTCGGTCTTAAATACGCAAAGTTGTTAATGACCATTAGGGAACACCGGATTTGGAGTATTGCATCTTTCCAGTAATGTGGCCACAAAAGGACTACGAAGTCAGCATCTTAAGCATTCTTAAAATAATTACGTAGTCAAACTAATTCCTTTTCTTTCCAGCTTTCTCTGCCAATTATTTGCACTGGCCTCCAGGATCTTTAACTCCTTGCTGGGGTGGGGCTCTATAGATGCTGAATGCCCAACAGGTCATAGTCACATTGCACATTTGTGAGCCTTGACAGTGAGTATCAATTGGCTATTCACCAATAGGAGGGATCATAAATGTCCCAGCCTTTATCCTCATTTAGCATATACATATATTCAGTCCCAGTAGGACTTGCTGCTTAGCAATCAGGAGCTGAAACTTTGGACAATTTTACTTTTTCTAGCCCAGGGGCACTGAGACCAATTGCAACTGATGCTTTAGCAATAATCTTCTAAATAATGGAGACTGGCGATCAAGCCTGGAGGCTTTCTTATCGCTAAAGCTCAGCTGTTTACTGAATAAACTTGCTGAATCATCAGGGAACCCCAGTCAAACCTCTCTATAGTAAAGTCAGTTTATTAAAAGCGGCTTTAGAACAAACTTTTTCATCTGGTTTGACTGAAAATTCATTAAAGTTTGCAGTGCTAAATTCCTAATGAGAGAATCTTAAGTCTACGAACACTAAATATTCCAAATTAATTTAATTCTTTCCCCCACCCTGCTCCCTTCCAAAAAGCAAAGGATTGTGGTGCTTTGAGAATTGGTAGGAAGTACCTGGTGCTGTCAAAATTTCCTGTTTGCAGTTCCAGTACATGCACAATTGAAAAACAGGGTGAATTATTAGATTTTCTCAGCATTATGTTTTGAACAGTAGGAGGAGAGTTCTAATATCACTGATAAAATGAACCATTTTGTCCATTCAGATTTTGTCATAATGGAGTCTGCTTTATGAACAGTTTTTGATTTTAGACATATTTAATCAAGGTTAGCCTAATGACATACCGAATCTTATTTATATTACAACTCTGGGATCAGGGTAGTGAAAAATGTAATCTCGAGGAATATTGGCTGTGGCACTGGGGTTACATCCTGCTTTTTGTGATTAGAGCCAAAGAATCCTTATTATCTACTGAGGAGAACATAAAAAAATACCTATGGGCGGTACCGCCCAAGTGAAATACTCCCCCACCTGTAGATGCTGTTGACATTACAGTATTAGATATGAATTCAATGCTTCAGGCACAAGGTCAAAGTTACAACTGGGAGTCCAGGGACAATAGCCATGTCACTGTAACCAGTGCCAAATTTATATGCGAGGGCGGGTGATGAGTGAGGGTGCTTGGCTAGGGATTGCCAAGGAGGGAAAATAAAATAAGAACTGTTTCTGCACACCGGAAAATTAATCTCACTTGAATATCTATTCCCGAAATAGTATGGCACTGTAATTAAAGGTAAACAAATGTCTCCGTTACACCGTGCACTTTGACATGTGTTTGCCATTATTTCCTGTCTCTCATGTCTCACACATCCAAAGTTACTAGATGATTAACATCCTCTCTGGAAATCTTCACTGTGGTTACATGGCTTCATTCAAGCTCCTGTGCCAAACCTGGCTTGCCTGAAACCTCATGTTTCTTTCTGATGTTTCTTCATTACATCCTGTCCAGCTGAAATTCATTACAGGATGACTTTACCTCCAAAACTCACATATGACATTTCTCAAACACACAATGTGCCATTATGGCTAGCATTACTGCTGATGTATGCACAGAAGAAGAACAAACTGTACTCCTTCCACAACTGATAATTTTGTTTGTGGCTGGTGGTAAATATTTCCTGCTATGTAATAATTATAAGGTCTCACGAAAAATTAAATTTAAATATAACGGAAGACAAAATAGAGCACCTAAAGGATGTCTCTTTATGAACAGAGTTGGTTAAATAAACACAAAAATATGCTAACTGGCTTCTGCTATGTAGTGATGTGGAAGAAAAAAAAGCAACAGACTGTGTTACACCCTTGGAAGGCAGATCCGTACAGTTCATATGTCAGTTAGGAAAATATGATCAAATTTATAAAACTCCCTCATGTTTGCTGAGTTACAACTCTAATTTGAAGCATAGGCACGGGGATATATTACAATGTCTCAGGTTCCTTCCAAACTCTTTCTACTGCATAGTCAATGTTTAATGGAAGCAATGTTTTGAAAGTGTGCTGGCACAAACATCACACAAATCTTGTTTATGCAAGGTACAGCTAAGGGAAAAATAAATCACACTTTGAAAGTTACAACCAATTTTTGGGAAAAACTCTTTAAACATCAGTTATAAGATTCAGAGTTTCTCATATTTTGTTGCTTTGCTAGTACTCTGTAGATCACAAACGAGACCAAGGGGAAGATTTTCTCTCTTCACTTTTGTAGCAAAATTGTAGGCTCGTTCCTTATACCTATGTTTGTGATTTGTTAAATATGAGGATACTTGGGGGATAATGGCCCTGAACTCCCTCGTAACTTGCATCAAAGTCAAAGGCTCATCTATGTAGTAGTATGTAATGGCGCATCTATGGCCCTTATCATGTAAGTAAAATGTTAGGAAATAATGACATTTTAATCTCCTTGTTATATGCATCATTTCACCAATAGCCCTTGCCCAAATAGTTAAAAGTCAAATATAATGACTCTGCCCCCAGAAAAAACATTGCGATGGCCAATTCCTTGATTCAAACTAATAAAGAAAGGTGCACACACTCATTGAGTCAGATGTTAGACAAACTGTGCAAACAAATTCATATGGAAAATGGTTTAGCGTGATCATGATTCCAATCCAATATATTTTTTGAGAACCCAGACTGAGAAAGAGGACCAGGGAGGAAAATAGAAACATGAGTTGTGTCAATTCATTAGATATGGAATTATATTGTTTGAATTGATCTGCTTAAACCCAGCATTGCTATTTTCATATCCTTTGATCTTACTACTATTACTGCTTGTGTTTGAAACACAATATAGAGTAATGAAAGAAAATTAAATGCTTTTGCACCTATTTATTGCTCTTGGTTTTGATTCTATTTATTTTCCAGCATTCTCCTGAAATGATATCGCTGCCATTTTATAATTGCCAAATTTGTATGTGATTACAGCCAAAAGTGTATCTAATAAGATAAGTGTTTAATGTACTGTGTTGATCATCTCTTTCTCCAACCAGTATTCACCTGTGGAATACATTTAGCACCATCAGTGTTGCATTATAGGGAAAGCTCGGCAAATAATTTATTATTCCACAAAAATAATGTCAATAGGCATCAAATCTGGAGCAGAGAAGGTTCAAGGATTCATGAGGACCTCATAAAGAAACAAACAAAAAAGTTAACATACCTTTCCCAGCCTTCCCTGGTCCTGAAACCTGCTTGTCTGCAGATTAGCCTATTGAAAAAGCCCTGTTGGCTTTTCCGCGCAGACCTCAGGTTAAAATAGCAATTGGGCCCAGATGACATAATCAGAGCCTGATTGTTGTAATCAAAGAATTGACTGCTGCCTATCTGAATACAGCCAAGATATGCCTCCAATTTCTCTTTGAAGATATCTGAGAACAAAGAGAGTTAAACATTGTATTAAAATACCATAACTATGTTGAGTGGTCAGCCATTCACAAAATTTCATCTAGAGTTTACACTCATAAATGTTGCTGTCAAACAAACATGTACTATAAACAGCAATGTAGAATACTTGTATTTAAATTGAATGGCTCAGCCATTGATTTGCTCCAAACATGCTGAATGGTCTATTAAATGGGCTATCATTCAAGGACAATGGCACCTAGCTTTTCCTTGAACAAGGTCTAATGAGAGAAAAAAATTAAATAATCTATCATATACAGGAATATTTTCAATGAATGCACTAACTGCCCTCCAAAAATATACAAGGCATAACAACTACACAACTGTTACACCAGTGGTTCTCAAAATGTGGTCCTTGAGGGTGCTCCAAGTGCTTGGTGGGCTGGTCCAAAACACAAGTAATTGATGTGGAATGCCAGAGCTGAGGCCATATGAGAGAAGAGACCAGAATACTCATTTCCATCACTTGACATCACACAACTCGATGAGTTCCTGCATGCATAGCAGGAGTCGCTATCAGAGTGAGCAACAACAATATAGTTTTATAAGCATGTTACTGTTACAAGATGCAACAGCAAGATCAGATTTTCAGTACTTGTGAGGTTCAAATCATAGGATGAGCCAGCTGAACTTGAAGTCTGACTTGAGACTAAAGATCTCCAGCCTGGAACCAGACTTCACTTCATTGGTGTCTCATCAAAAGCAGTGCGATTCTTCCCATTAATTCTCATTTTTTTTTGCAGTGGCAAATGAACGTGGGTGGGAAAAGACTGGCGAGTAGGGCTTTTGCCCCAACTAAGTTGCCCAGGAATGAAAAGGTTTGAGAACCACTGGACTACACCATGAGCTAGGGCTAAATGCTCAACTGTGCTCCTTATGTTTTGCTAAGTGTCTTCAGCTACTTTTCAGGTAAGGACGATCATCAGGGTGGCATCAAAACTGGGCAAAGCAGCCTGAATTTTGAAGTCCTGGATGGCTGTTTTTACAACATAAAGTGTGCAGGTGGGAACAGAGATCGCCACCTGTTCAAATTAAGCTCATTTTATGTACAGGCAGTTTTTGTTTGGCAGGACTAGTTCCATTGGAAGTGTCAATGTCAAAAAGGTCGGGGGGTCACATTCTTGAAACATTAATTTGGGGCACTTACCAACTGCAAGTATTTTTTCCCGCTGTTCTGGCATACAGATGTCAGATATTATACACATCCCTGTGAAATGGGCACTCTGACTTGCGAGGCAGTATTAAGTATACTGAAGGTCATGGAAAGGACACCAATATATAGGCAAGGAGCTTTCAGTATTTCTTTTTTTTAAATTTTAATTTGTCCTGCTGTAACTGAGGTTCTCAAGGTTTTTGTGCCAGATGCTGTAAATGATTACATTTTTTAAAAAGTCCTCAGTACCATCACTGGCATCAATCGGTTTCCAATAGCAATCCCCTGCCATGTATTTGGAAGAAGAGAATGATCTATTAAACGATTCCAAACAGCTCAGGCTGCATTATACTTGTCAATCAGCCCCTCCATACTCACCTTGGCAGACTGTAGGCACAGGCTGCTATTCCCAAAGGACACTGAGACAACTGACTTAATGGCACCACTATGTCAAGCTAGCTATAATGTTGGATGTTTGGTTGAGAGCACCCCAATTACAGTGACACTGATTACTGGCCAGTGTAACCTAATTGGTCACAACCTTCAACATGGCATTAACCATTTCTAAGGACTCTAGCAGGCACATGCCATTGGACCCAACTGGCCCATGACTGGCTCTAGGCTCCACATGACTATTCAACTACTTATAATTATCTCACCATATCAGCATAACCTCTTCCTTTCTTCCTCATATGTTTATCCAGCTTCCCTTTAAATCCATCTGTACAATTTGTCTCAAACACTTGTTGCGGTAGCAAGTTCCACATTCTAACCACACTCTGAAAAACTCTTGTGAATTCCCTATTGGCTTTATTAGTGACTATATTATTGGATTTCTAAGACCCAACACCCCCACCGCCCCGCCCTCTACCACCACCCCCCCCCTCACCACCGCCCCCACCCCCGACTCCCCCACCCCCCAGCAACTTTACCAAGGTTCAAGGAACAAGATGGGGAAAAGCCCATCACCCAACTCCCTGTTTAATGACTCCTAAGGTTCAGATAATGCTGCATGAGGTTAGAAGGATTACTCTCTCTGCCACTCCACAACACCATCTCTATGAATCTAAATTGCCAATCCAAAGAAGATAGAAAAGGCATGGGGTGGCAGCCAACTAATATTATGACTGGCTATGCCAACTCTTTGGGACTTGTGAACAGTGGGTAACACAGTTCTGCATATGGCTGACCCTGACACAGACCCAATACAGATTGTTTCTCACCGCCATTGCCAGATAGGTGCAACAGTGGGCAAAATCGTCCCAGGTTTGCATTAAATGCAGTAGCAGGCGTGAAAAGTTATGTTTTACCCACTGGTCACAATGACGTGTTTTCATGCTGTGTCATCCCCTTCCCACCTCATTAATTATGTAGCCACAGGAAACACGCAGTCTCAATGGCGGGCGATCTCTGAATCACCCACCACACCTTCACCACACCGTTTCCTCACTCCGGGTGCCATATCTAAGCTGCAGCCACCCACACAGTTCTCAATGCTTGCAACCCAGGACTGCTCCAGTGAAGTTATGCCCCTGAAAGCCAAGAAGAGTACCGTGACCCATCACTGCCTTTTCAAGGCCTGGAAATGCCTTTTGGAGGTCTGCCGTGATGTCCTCCACCCCTACTCTTGCCACAGGAGGTCCAGCAATCTCACCACTCCAGCTTGGGAGGCAGTGGCTGTGGTCAGTCAGTGCCAACAGTGCACAGAAGAAGTCAACCAGAGGGAGGATGAATGATCTCAGCTGTGCCACCAGGGTAAGGCAACTATCTCATCATTTTAAACTCACACCCACAAGGCCATCACACATTCACTGGCATCTCACTCACTGGCAGCTCAAGGGACATCATCACTCACTCTCTCACACACACTCCACTCTCTCACACACCATACGTCTCCATCTGGCCTCATCTTTTCTGGAGACTGCATTGTCAGCCCTCACCATCTTGAGGCCACTTGCACAGATCAACATGTGCCATCCCACCCTGGGATACCTGCCTTCCCCAGTACAACACTCGACCTTCAGCATATGCCCTTGCCTGAAGCCTTTTCTTCCCCTTCCCCAAGCAAGCCATAGCCCTGTAGCTGTTGAAAATCCACCTCCATCTTATTACTGGTTTGGTAGGTAGAGACCTGCCCGTGAGCCTCCCTTAAAGTGATGCAGTGCTGTCTGCGAGGCCTGGCGTTGATGACAGCGAGTGCTGCCCAAAGCCAGGTAGGCAAACAAACCTCTAAGTGCCGAGCGAAATGCAACTCGCGAGGTGTATGTTGCATGTTGTGCAGAAATGCGGCCCACCATTGAGAGGTGGAGTAGACAATCACAGACTGGTTTTATGATGATGCGAAACCAATTTTTTGTGACGTCCCGATATTTTCCATTCCTGCCCGCCGCAAATGGGAGCAGGCGATTCCACCTAATGTCTTTAAAAAATCATTGGTTATAGTGGCTAATCAAGCTTTTCTGCCTAATGCTCACCCAAGCATGTTTTTTCTCATGGAGTGTCATGTAAAGTAGGATGTCCTGTGATTTGATTCTGAAAACTATCTAACAAAATATGAAATGTATGTTTTCCATCAAGCTTGCTGTCACAATGGGTGGAATTTATGTTTGCAATGTGATTCTCACCCAGTGGCTGGAGATCCGGCGGGAGACTTGTCTCATCTCTGTTGGGGAAGGACTGTCAGTATTAAGAGCCCATCAGGCACTTAAGTGGCCATCGTCAGGCTTTCTCTGGGATTAAGGAGTCCTGCCCCATCTCAACCCTGAGAGCTGGCAGCCAATCAGAGGTCAGCAGCTCTCCATTGCCATCAGTGCCACTGGGAGTGGTGGCACCTGCTAGCAATGCAGCCATCAGGGGCTAGGATCAACGATGGTCTCCAGGCCAAAGGTGAGTGAAGGCAAGATGGGGGTCACGGGAGGGGCTTGGAGGCAAGGGCTTGAGCTGACGTTCAGAAGGCATCCCCCTTCCTAATGCTGGGTCCCTCCATCAGGCACTGAGTGCCTTTGAATGACAGAACCCCCCCACCTCACTCTCACTAAGGCATGCAAACCCCAACAGTGTTTACTTTTCGGCTCCCCACATGGTGACTCGCCCACCCGCCGCTGATTAAATATCAGCAATGAAGGGTTGAGGACCTTAAGGACCTTAATTGGCATTTGGGTGGGAAGGCAGTCCATGAGCTCTCCTGCTTGGGCTTAATCGGGTGGAGGCAGGAAGACAGTGTGGTCCCACAACGCATCCTCTCACCCGATTAAATGCCTCTTACCTCCTAACTGGCCTACAGGAGGACATTCATGCCAGCCCAACATATCATCAGTCTTTGTATGTACTAATCACCTGGCTAAACAAGTCTTGTTCACTTCTATTTGCAGATCTAGTTGTTACAGTTATTAATAGATAAGCACAGAGCATTTTTCAGGCAGCCTGACCTGCCTCAATCCTCCTTCTTCCCAAGTATATAAAATAGAGATATTCAAACTGGAAACTCCATTTGTGCCAATAATAGTGTTGGGGTTAAATACCTAAATTTTATTTCAATTAACCTAAAAGGTTCAAGAGAATCTAAGCACTAGTAGAAAGAGAAAACACAAGAAAAGGAAAAGAAAAGGCCTAAAAACTGCTGACTGCATATTCATACAAGGCCCTTGAAACTTACTTCCACATACAGCTCTCTCATAGCCATCCTAGATGGGCATTATAGACAGTATTATTCTGATGTAGTGCAGACACAGTGATAAAGACCAAGAGGAGGAAACAGCCTCAAACCTTCACCTTGCGTGTCCTTTATTATGAGTCACTGAAAGCTAACATGCAGGTACATCAAGCAATTAGGAAGGCAAATAGCATGCTGACCTTTATTACAAGAGGATTTCAGTATAGGAGTGACTGCAATTATATAGATCCTTGGCAAGACTGCATCTTGAGTATTGTGTGCAGTATTGGTCACCTTACCTAAGGAAAGATTTCCTTGCCGTAGAAGGAGTGCAACAAAGGTTCACCAAACTAATTCCTGGGATGGAGAGACTGTCCCACGAGGAAAGACTAAATAGACTGGGCCTTTATTCTGTGGAGTTTCAAAGAATGAGAGGTGATCTCATTCAAACATACAAGATTCTCACAGGACTCAACAAGGTAGATGCAGGAACGATGTTTCTTCTGGCTGGGTGGGGAGGGTCTAGAACCAGGGTACACAGCCTCAGAATTAGGGGAAGGCCATTTAGGACTGAGATGAGGAGGAATTTCTTCACTCAGAGGGTGGTGAACATTTGAAATTCTTTGCCCCGGAGGCCTGTGGAGGTTCATTCGTTGAGTATGTTCAAGACTCAAATTGATAGATTTCTACATATTAAAAACATCAAGGGATATGGAAATAGAGCAGGAAAAGTGTGTAAAGTAGAAGATCAATCATGATTTCAATGAATGGTGTAAAGGGCTTGAAGGGCTAAATGGCCTCCTCCTGCTCCTATTTCTTATGTCCTTGTATTCACATTTGAATATGACAATAGGTTCTTTATGTTTGAGGTAGGAGCTTCTTTTATTGGACCCTTGGTCTGGCGGAAAGGCGTCACATGCTGAAGAGCAGAAACATAGCATTACAAGTACCACACCATTTTACGGTCCATCATATACCATGAACTTGTGCACACACAAGCATTAAGGACACAAAAATCAATCCCAACATGGTTGAAAATGAAAATTAATTATCTGATGGTACTTTAAGTTCAAAGTCATTGTCTGACCTGGAGCCAATGCAGCTCAGCGAGCACAGGGGTTATAGGTGAATGGCACTTTGTGTGGGTTAGGACACCACAGTGTTTGGATGTCCTCATGTCAGCAAAGGGTAGAATATTGAAGGCCAGACAGGGCTGCATTGGAATAGACAAGTCTGGAGGTAACAAAGGCACGAATAAGGTTTCTGCAGCAGATGAGCTGAGACAGGGGCAAAGTCAGGCAATGCTACAAGAGGTGGAAATAAGCAGTCTTAGTTAATGGAATGAATGTGTGGTCAGAATCTCATATTGGGGTCAAATATGACACCAAGGTTGTGAACAGTCTGGTTAAGTGTCAGACAATTGCCAAGAAGAGGGATTGACTCAGGTGATGGAGAACGGAGTTTAGAGCAGGACTGAATGCAATGGTTTCAGTCTCCCCAGTAGTTAACTCAAGGTAATTTCTGCTCTTCCAGTAGTGGATGTTGGATAAGGAATCTGATAATTTAGCAATGGTGGAGGGGTTGAGAGAGGGTGTGCCTGTGTACATGCGAAAACTGACGCTGTGTTTTTGGATGATGTCAGTGAGGGGCAGCATGTGGATGTGAAATAGAAGAGGACCAAGGATAGATCCCTGGTGGAAGCACAAGAAATAATAATGTGGGCACTGGAAAATAAGGCTTTGCAAGTGACACTCTGACAACAATTAAATAGTGAAAACAGTCCTACCCAACTGCATGATGTTGGAGAGGGACTGGAATCGAATTTTGTGGTCAACCATGTCAAAGGCTACACACAGGTTGAGGAGTATGAGGAGGGATAGCTAATCTTTGTCACAGTCAATAGGATGGTATTTGTGAATTTAATAAAATTTATTTTGGTACTGTGGCAGGGGCACTAACCTGGTTGGAAGGGTGATGAAAGCAGGTTTAAAGCAGGGAGGGACAACACCTGAGAGGGGATTATTGGCTTACATGACGACCAGGGGAAAAGCTGGGTGGTCAGCCGTTTAGTGGGAATAGGGTTGAGGGAGTTAGAAATGGGTTTCATGGACAACTAAAATGAACTCGGAGACGGCATGAGGGGAGATAGGAGAGAAACTAGAGAAAGATGCAGCAAGTTCAGGATAGAGTAGGGTGGCACTTTAGAGGAAGTTTGGCCTGGTAGATGAGTGGAAAGAAGGTAGGCAGTTGATCAGATGGTATTAATCTTAGTAGCAAAGAAGTCCATTCGGTCCCTCTATTAATTTCTATGAGGTTTTGCTATGACGACATAAAAATGTGTTGTAACAGGGAGTTTTCAGTGAATATGTTTGTTAAGAGATGGTTTGGCTGTGATTTGCAAATTCCATAAAACAGATTTTTTGGGACTTAGGGTGGAATTTTCCGTGCCTGCTGCTGTCAGGTGTGCTTGGTGGCATGAGCAGAAAATATGGCGAGAAGGCCAGAAATCAGGTTCACAACATTGTGAAACCAGTTTGCAATCGTCCGCTCAGCCCATCGATGGTGGGCCGCGTTCCCCTCCATTCGATGTTGGGAACCTCATTGTAATACAACTGGATATCATTATAAGGCCAGCCTGCCGGAATCATCCCTACCCCTGCTGGATCGATCATGCCGGCGTGTTGCACAACAGCATATATAGGGCATGCACTTCGCAAGTTGCACTTCAAGGGGAACTTGGAGGTGATTGCACAGTAATGTTGCGCAGCGCTCACCCAGGTCACCTGTTGGACTTCAAGGTTGAGGCGCATTGGGGGGTTGGGGGGATGGGGGGTGGGGTGGCACAGGCTGCCCTGTGGTTGAAGGTAATGCACAAGCACATGCGGGGCGGCAGGGGTGAGAGGCGGCCACTGTAGAAAGTGACTATTCCTCTGCAGCTGAGACAGTTCAGACACAGCCACGTTGACATGTGATGAGTGGAGTCTCTAGCTTATCTGCCCACTCAAGCAATGCAGAGGCATGAAAGTGCCACCAAGTGCTCCAGAACATTTCACCCCTTGGGCACAGACTGCAAACTAATCAGTGTTTTAGTGGACTGCATAGTAATTGAATGACCGGGCACGTTGTACAATCTGCTTGCTAAAGCTAGCCATGGAGCAGTCACTGGTGGAGGAGCTCACAGCCCCACACAATGTCCCGGTTTGAACCAGTCTCCCCCATAGTTCAAGTTAACAGTGCTTCTTGCAGCACAGGTTTGGAGAATGCCTTTACCTGAGCTGAGAACACAGCATGCAGTCCAATGGGCAAACCTGCCACCAATTGGTCAGGTGGAGTGGGACGGAAGTGGTTGGGGTTTTGGGCAGCCATGAAGTGCACTAAACTCTGGCCATCCAAGTGGTGGCCAGCACTCTCCGGGATGTGTTAAGGGACCTTCATACTTAACCGAGAGATGTTCTTAGTATACCCAAGCTAACCCACACTTCTCTCTCTTTCATCCTGCAGGAGGAGTACATCAGGAGCATGGAGCCTGGAACTCTCTGCCTCATAGCGTACAGAGAGCAAAGATGACAGAGAAGACAGCGACGGAGGCACCTGACTACGCAGAAGGAGGAGCAGCACCCTTGGGAAGAAGTGGCAGCTGGGGCTCCCGCATAAGCCGCTGAAGAGCCACAGCAAGCTGTCACTGGGTATTGCCTAGCTTGATCCAGGATCTATAGATGCCGCCTTTCATTCCTGAAGGTGACTGACAACCAGTGTCGCCGAAGGCTGCACATGTCTAAGAAACTGTTCAATCACCTCTGCCAGCCACCTCAGGATTTGATGCCACAGGGATATGGAGGCATCCACTGCCATTGGCTGTGAAAGTGACACCGGCACACAATTTTTATGTCAGTGGCTCCTTTCAGGGCTCCACAAGTGAACTCTGTGAGACATCACAAGCCTCCACCCACAAATGCATCCGTGAGGTCACCTTCGCGAGTGCACTAAACTTTGTGCATTTTGCCTGTGTAGTAGTTATAGTTTTGATAAACGTAGGACTGTAGCTTTAAGAATAATCCTGTGTTGTAAGTTCACATGGCCTGTGTAAACCAATGTGTTAGCAGCGTGGGGAACCCCTATGGGAGAGTTCTTCTTTGGTTATAAAGTTTGATGCACACATGTAGTTGCTGCTCTGTCTTGTAAATAAAGTTAAAAGTTTCCATTAAGAAAAGTTGCCCGGAAAATCAACTCTATAATAGCCCAGGACCAAGAGAGCCAGGATGCAAGAGTGATTCAATTTGCCCAGATCTTGGATTTCCCACAAGTGCAGGGTGCCATCAACTGCACTCACATGGTGCTCAGGTCTCCATTGCAACAAGGGGTCAACTATGCCAACCACAAGGGCTTCCATTTGCTGAATGTGCAGCTGGTGTGCAACCACCAGAAATGCATCCTACAGGTTAGTGCACTGTTCACGACTCCTACATTCTCAGTCAGTCACAGATCCCAGACATCTTCCAGGGTCCACAGAAGCTGCAGGGTTGGCTCCTAGGGAACAAAGGCTATTTGCAGAAGCCGTGGCTGATGACACTTGAGCAGTGGCCTCAGACTGCAGCAAAGCGAAGTTATAACGAGGTTCATGCTGTAATTTGCAGCTTGGTGGAGCAGACCATCGAGATGCTGAAACTAAAGTTCCAGTGCCTGCTCAAGTCTGGTGGAACCCTGCAATATAGTCCACAGAGGGTGTCACACATCGTTGCTGCCTGCTGCGCCCTTTACAACCTGGCGCTGTAACAGGGAAAGGGGCTGGTTAAGGCGGAGATGCAGGAGTTGGAGGTCTCCTCCGATGAGGAGGATGCCGATGGTGATAAGGGTGAGGAGGTCCTTGAAGGTGAGGATGATGGCGATGAGGACCTTGCACTGGCCAGACGAGACAGGCACGCTTGGGAGGCGCTCATAGCTGCTAGATTTGTGGAGATTAATGACGACGTGCAATGAGGAGACCCCATAGATACTCACCTTGCACCTGTGAACGTTTGACTCCAGTCTGGCTTATGGCAGCACACATACCCTCTGAGTTCCGCAGGGATCAGTGTTGGGACCACAACTTTTCACTTTATACATTAATGATCTAGATGAAGGAACTGAGGGCATCCTGGCTAAGTTTGAAGATGATACAAAGATAGGTGGAGGGACAGGTAGTATTGAGGAGGCGGGGAGGCTGCAGAAAGATTTGGACAGGTTAGGAGAATGGGCAAAGAAGTGACAGATGGAATACAATGTGGGGAAGTGTGAGGTCATGCACTTTGGTAGGAAGAATAGAGGCATAGACTATTTTCTAAATGGGAAGAGAATTCAGAAATCTGGAGTTCAAAGGGACTTGGGAGTCCTAGTCCAGGATTCTCTTAAGGTTAACTTGCAGGTTGAGTCGATAGTTAGGAAGGCAAATGCAATGTTGGCATTTATTTCGAGAGGACTAGAATATAAAAGCAGGGATGTGCTGCTGAGGCTTTATAAGGCTCTGGTCAGACCACATTTAGAATATTGTGAGCAATTTTGGGGCCCGTATCTCAGGAAGGATGTGCTGGCCCTGGAGAGGATCCAGAGGAGGTTCACGAGAATGATCCCAGGAATGAAAGGCTTAACATATGAGGAACGTTTGAGGACTCTGGGTCTATACTCGATGGAGTTTAAAAGGACGAGGGGGGTTCTGATTGAAACTTACAGAATACTGAAAGGCCTGGATAGAGTGGACAAGGGGAAGATGTTTCCATTAGTAGGAGAGACTAGGACCCGAGGGCACAGCCTCAGAGTAAAGGGAAGACCTTTTAGAACAGAGATGAGGAGAAACTTCTTTAGCCAGAGAGTGGTGAATCTATGGAATTCATTGCCACAGAAGGCTGTGGAGGCCAGGTCATTGAGTGTATTTAAGACTGAGATAGATAGGTCCTTGATTGGTAAGGGGATCAAAGGTTATGGGGAGAAAGTGGGAGAATGGGGTTGAGAAACTTATCAGCCATGATTGAATGGCGGAGCAGACTCGATGGACCAATTGGCCTAATTTATGCTCCTGCATCTTATGGTCTTATGGTCTTAAAATGCTCCTATCATGGAGACGCAGTGGAGGCCCTAATAGTCACTTGATTGCAGGAGAATGATGACAACATGCAGTGATGACACTCCTTAGATCTTAACATAGCCTCTTAGAATGTCTGACTCCTGTCTGAGGGAAGCTCACATGCGCTCTGTGACTAGCGTTATATAATGGAGATGCAACCATGAAACTTTAACTGCACCGGATCCTTTGTCCGTCTTCAGCACCTGACGCCTACAAACGGTCACAGATGCTGAAGAGATGAGGGCCAGCCCCATCTTAAAGGTGCTGAGAGCATACAGAGAGAATGACGGAACTCTGTTATGCCTGCCCACAACATTCTGGCAGCAATGACAAGCAACATCGAGGTGCAGGCATCACTAATGTCTCCAGGGAGTGTGAGGCTGGACCATCATTTTGATCTGAAAGCTGCACAAAGCACAGGGAAGAGGCCCTGGACTGAGACACCTGCCTTTATCTTGTGTAGGAACCAAGGTTTCACACCTGAGTGATATGAACACTGCTCATCAGAACAAGGAGCCATAGGCAGAGAAACATTCTTGGGAGTTTATTTACAATAGTGAACATTATGTACAAGTGATTAATACCCTTGCCCAGGCTGTGCAATTTCCGCTGGCCTGACCGGTCTCACAACTTTGCTTCCAGTGGGCTGATACTCTTTGAGCCCGGGAGTGCACATTTCCACTAAAATGATTCACAAAAGCTGATGAAAGACATTTATTTCCCAGATAGTAAATAGTGTTTTCCCTGTCGCTACAGGTAAGTCTAAAATAAATACATCTTCTTAACTTTCCTAACTCGGTCGCTACACCTTGCCGCTCCCCAGACATCTACAGGTAGAAACAGCCTGCTGACTGCTACACCTTGTCTGTGATGACCTTGGTGGGTGACCTCTGGAGGGCTGTGAGCTGGAGGGCCCAGGCCTGCTTTTGGGGTCCTGCTGTGTGTCCTCAGCCTGTGGAGCTGGAGCTGTTGAGGTCACAGGATGAGAGGATTCGAATGGGCCGGATACTCCCAGGGCCACCTGGATGGATGGCTCTGCTGGTACACCTGCTGATCCTCCTCCCTATGGGTGCACGACGGCCCCTGGTTGACTCCTTGAGGAGTAGGGGTAGCTGGAGTGAGATTGGGCTGCCTTGCACCCCTCTCGCATACACACTGTTGGAGACCAACTATGGCATCAGTGATGTACTTCTGCCCATGCAGCAGTACAGTAGTGAGATCCTGGACCAAGGTCTCCATGGTGGCGACCATCCTACCAGTGTTGACCCCGGTGTGTTGGCATGCCGGTGCTATCATCTCAGCTTGAAGGCGGACAGACTCCTCCATCGCGCCTTGCAATCCGAGAAGTGTAGCGGACATCCCTTCCTGATGTTCCCAAGCTTGCCTTTGCAGCTCCAGCAATTGTGAAATGACTGAGTCCAGAGTCTCATCATCTGACTCGGACTCAGCAAATTTCTTGCTTCCGATTGCCGGGGACCTGGAAACTCCCTGCTACCACCTGCTGTGGATCAGAAACTGTGATGTGCTCACCAGATTGTGATCCTAAGGCAATTCTGAAGCCAGATCCCACCAAAGTGTGTGTCTCTACACTGGTAGAGGATGTGGGTGAGCGCTGTGACAGAACTTTAAGGAGGTTGCCTTCAAATTCCACTTCAGTGGCTTCTTCGGAGTTTGATTGGAGCCCTGGGTCAGGGATTCTGCTGATTGTTTGGCAGACTTGCCTGCAAAAGCAAGGAAAGATAATTAGTGCATGGCAGGGGACTGCGGAACAGGACATATCACTCAAGCATGGTTGTCAGATTGATGTTGCACTACGGGATCCTCCATTGGTGGAGCACTGCCGACCTCACTGTCAGCCAACCTTGATTTCAGGCATTCCTCTGCCTGTCTGCGACCTCTCCCTCTTGTTGTGTGCCAACTTGTCCTGCATGAATAGAGATGGAGAGAATGTAAACAGGACACCTACCAGTCCAGATGATAAGTATGCCTGGCCTGTGTGGGTGGTGAGTGGCCCCATGGATGGGATGAGGACAGTGAAGGTGTGTGTGTGAGAGTGAATGGTGATGTCCCTTGAACTGTCAGTGAGTGAGGGCCCTGTGAATGTGTGATGGGTTTGTGAGTGTGTAAGTTGAGAGTGATGAGAAGAGTGACTTACCCTGGCAGAACAAATCCTCTTTTGGCACTGGGTGGCTGTCCTCTTTTGCAGGGTGTTGGCACTGACCGCTGCTGCCACCACCTCCCAAGCTAGATTGGTGATGTTGCTGCCCACCTTATGGCCACAGCAGAGGTGGAGGACATTATGGCAGGCCTCCACAATGTCCAAAAGGCACTCAAAGGACGCATCGTTGAACCTGGGGACTGCAGTATTTTTGCCTTTTGGGCCCATGTCTTCCATGCAGCAGTCATGGTCTGGACGCACTGAGAGGTGTGCACGTGGCTAGACATTAAATATGGTGCCCAGCGTGATGAAGCAGCGAGGTGATGGCGTGGTGGGCGAATGAGGGCCCACCCGCGATGGAACTGGTATGTTTACCGGGAATGCATGCGAAGCCGCCATTGCAATCAACAGGTAAAACATCATTTTACCCACCCACTGCTGCACTTAGTACAAATCTGTGACGATTCCCCTCTTAATTGCAAACAGTGTTATTGCACCAGTGGAACACAACGTCATTTTAACCCTGAAAATCCTTGAAACCTACATAGAATATATGATAGAATTGAACTCTACCTCACAATATCATTAAAAAAATGCACAGCAAAGTTTCTTTTATGAAAAAGAAGCAATATAGCTTTATTTATGCCAATATGCACAATCTTACTTTCTGAAAGTTTATGTGGCATTTGTTTACCTACTTATGAAGCTTCATGCATTTGGTTTACGCGTGCTTTATGAGATTTGAAAATAAATGGGGCAAATCGTCTGATAAATGTGCCCCATTTAGGTCCACCAGTATCATGATCCTCACCACTTGTTATTTTCATTTTATTAGCATATTTTGTGTGCATAAAACAACAGGGCACACAAGCTTTATCAAGACAAAAATGCTTATGTAAAAGCTTTTTAAAACTGAGCCAGAAGTACTTCTATTGATAGATTAATTGTAGCTTGTGTCCCTTTCAACAAGCAATGCTGGCCAGACTGATACCCTGATATATCTTATGCTCCTGTTTTCGACAGCCATCAGGATAGTGCACACCATTCCGTGGAATCTGTGGAGACTCATCATATTGACAGTCACTGCCGGTTGTGACCAGATTATCCAATGATTTAATCCAATCTGACACCATAATCTTACTGTCATAATGGTGGTTACAGGAGGGAAGCCAGATTGCAAAGCTAGCACGCCCTCTTTTGGGTTTTTTTTTACAGATGACATCATTTCCTCTTACCATTCCAAAGCACAAGAATAAGAATGAGTGACAGGGAAATTGTTCTCTTTAACCAGACAAATAAACCATAGAATAACGTTAAAACAAAAAAAAAATCTGTGGGTGAGTGAATTATGTAATCCACTATAAATTGATTACTTCTTTTCCCTCATACTTTCCAGGCCATTTATTTGATTTATAACCACTCAACGTATTGCTACTTGGTTGAAATTTCATCACATTCTGGCTGTTGCAGACATATCATTGAACATTTTATCTGCTAGTTATTAAGAATTCTCCTCCATTTTGCCAAGACTGTTTATTATATCATTTAAACAAAACAAAATGGCAGAGCAAATAGTAATTTCCTTTTGTGCTGCCCTGAGGGTAGTTTTTGAACGGCCAAATTTAAACTGATGCCCACGAAAGGGTTAAGGATGTTTATTGATTGTGCCTGTACAGGAGACAAACAGTGCCAACATAGGCAGGTAATCATCAAGCAGTTCTCAAAGGCATTAGGACCCTGTCTTTAGGATAATATGAACTACAGGGCCAGGCTTTAGCAAACTCCCTTTTTAAATTAATTACATAGCTCCTCCAGTCTCACCAAAAATCTTGTATTCTTATAGTGCTTGCATTGGGTCTGACAGCATTTTTGTAAGATTATGCTACTTGCTTCTTGTAAATCTCTTATATGTGTTCACTTGAAGAAACAAAGGTAATTAACATCTTTCACCATTGGAAAGGTGTACTGGTTTAAGAATCACATGGGGATGTGGATGTTTATGTAAAAGCCAGCAAAAAAAAAAACTATTTCTTTTTCTCCTCCGATTACTTGACCTGGAAAGTTTTCATCACCCACAGCTGTAATCAATTAATAGTGTGTTCACCCAACAATACCATGTTTAAGTTTAAACAAAATGGTTACAGGATGACATAAGAACGTTTCAGATTGACATGCCTTTGAATGTCTGGAAATATTACTTTTATCCTGGTTGACCATTGTAAACTTGGATCCATTTCCAGTGCTTATCATGGTCCTTTGGCAGCCGAAGCATGACAACGGCTTCCCCCTCACTATAAAATGGCAAAAATTACTGCAGCAATATATTAACTTTTCCAATCAGTTAGGCTCAATTAACAAGAAGGAGGTAGCGATATCCATTGAGAAACATGAACAGAGATCCATTACGCCAGAGTCCATCTATTCAATGCCCCATCAAATTTTCTGGTGGAGATGGGGGGGTGGGGGGGTTGTCCTGCTGTTAGAAGTACTCACCACTTTGCAGTTAATTACATTAAAATGAGGTCCTAATGACATTATTGAAAAGTCAAAATAAAATGTGTCACTCAGGCAGCCAAATTGTGTAGTTTACAGCAATACATTTTAACAATTCTATAGTAAACTTTCTTGGCAGGATTTTTAGATATTTCTATATTTTTATTGCTTTTTAATTTCTTCCTTATTTATATTTAGTCGGTTAGGACAATTTGTGCCAAGTGTTCTGGCACCACCATTTATTTGGTATATTCACAAGTGGAATAATGTATTTCCTAATGAGAATCACCCTTATGTTTTTGAAACAAAGGGATCAATGGAATGATGTCAATGCTCTCTTATGGGGAAAGTGCCCTGAAGTGGAAAGCAGGCCACTTTCTTCATTATTACTTCTTTCCTTACCACTTCCACTTTACTGATCATCAAATAAGAGGTGGGAGTACGGCACTGCTCCAGCACTTGACCATGAATTCATTTATTGTGCTAATTATTGGATGTTGCTAAGCATTTTTGCAACCTCATTAAAAGATAAAATACATTATAAGTATTACAACCAGCATTCTTATCTCCATATGCTAATAATGTACCTAGACCTTGTGGCAGCCCGCACCCTAAGCATTTCAATTTGTTTCATGGGAGATAAAGTAACAGTTTTCAGCTTACTTACCACAGCTTTGGCCTGCACCCTGGACTCCCAGAGACCTTTGAGTTTGTGAGGGTCCAGGGGCTGCTCACTGCTCTAAGTATTCCTCAGGTTCTCTATGCTAATTAAGTTCACAGTTACAGCCAGAGAAAACAGGACCCAGGAGGATGGGAGTACCTTATTCAAATAAAAGCACCTGTGCCTACACCTAATTCAAGCCCACTTGCCTCATTAAGAGAGAAACATCTGGAAATTGCAACCCAGCACACTGGGGTCAAAGAGCTTACATAACTGATATCCATTCTTTTCTTCTTCTTGGGCTAGGTGAGACAAGTAAGAGGTAAATCACGCCGATGTAGCTTTTGGCATCGGCAAGCAATATATAATTGACTTAATGTTGTGGCAAAATACCGCAGCCTGTATGGTCTTACAAGCATCACCTGTGGCCATTTGATAGGAGCTGGTTTCATGGAAGTTCAATGCAATCGCATGTTTCACTGTCACAGGCGGTGCCTTACCAGTAATGGATGGAATATGGAGGTTTGGTAACAGAAAATGGTAAAGCCCCATTCCTGCTTCAAGCTGAGGCACAGGTCTTCAGATATGCCCCAGTTCAGTGTGATATGGTTTACACATGTGTTGGGCAGCTGTGGTGTCATTGAGTCCCCAACACCCTCTGCAGGTATGCAGTGATACTAGAGAGCCCCTCCTCATCCTTCAGCTCCACATATAAGCAGGATTTCACAAAATGAGGCTGTCGCAACTCTGGCTCAAATTCCTCTGAGTGACGCAAGTTAAAAAAAAAACACAAGTAAAGAAAATTGTGAAACCATTTGAAATGTCAGAAAAAACAGGCCCAAATGATTCCAAGGAACGGAACCATGAGCAATAGCAACAACCAAACCAGCCAATAAAATGTAGCAGAATGCAAGTCAGAGAAAATTCTCATCAAACAGTCAAATGCTCTGGTCAGATACCATCTTAGTCCAGTTTCCGGTTCTCATCACCAAGCCAAGAGGAAGGTATTTAAGAACAAAAGGCAGTCAGCACAGAGAGCAAGGCTCATCCCCAGTGTCAGCAATCTGAGCAATGAGGAAAGACTGAAGAAAGCCTGGAAAAAAGGCATTGGAGAACTAATATTATAGAGGTATATAAGGTAGCATGTTGCTAGGAAAGGCATGAAACGTTGCTTTAAATGAATCCATGGCAAGGGAACTGAAGTTCAATTTAGTAAAATGTAACATTGGGACTGATATCAGGGAGTTCTTCTTCATACAGAAAGTGATCAACAATAGGAATGGATTTCTAGGCAGAATGGTGAAGGCAAAGCACTGTGAATCATTTAAGAAACAATTAGCTGCAGCACTGGGGAATATAGTGTTGTTCTGGATGAATGTATTAAGATAGGCTGAATGGCCTTTCTTGTCTGTCAGGATTTTGTGAGTACTTAAGTAAATATTGCCAAAATAACAAAAGCACATGCCTTTGAGTTCATTAGATCAATTCTCAATTGACTGCTCTGTAAGTAAAAATCAATCAATATTTTGAAATTAAAATGTAAAGACTGTCCAAATCCCTCACTATTGAGCTAAACAGTATTGAAATTGAGTTTAAGCTCTGGAAGATAGTCATTTGTACTGAGCAAAATTGCTACACTGCCACAATTAACATTGTCAAATCAGTGTTCTAAGTGTATCAAAAATTTCAAATGTTGCATCCAATCACACACACTCCTTTATTAGTATCTCAATGATCCTGTCACAACCCAACTTGAGATTGCTTCATGGCACTAACAACAGAATGATAGACACATCATTTTTGTTATTTTATTTTGCTTTCAAGAGTTAAAATACACATTTCTTTTTGGTACCTTTCTACATTTTCACTACATAGTGCCAGTCACACCAGGGTTATGGACCTGGCTAATAGTGGGGATCAAAAGGTTAGGAAAGATTGGGATGGTGAAGTGGGTTGAGATGCTCTTCACCTACAAAATGGTCTGAAATGAGCAGCATCTCAAATAGCCTCTCCTAATCAAACTCCTATTGCCTGGCTTCATGTGCCAATCCTTGTTTAGAACTGTGAACAGAGATGTGAAGGCAGGTGTTCAATGCTTCTAGGCCAGACAGTGCCGAGTTGGTAGAGCTCATCAGCCTTAATTGGCAGTCTACATAGGAGAAGGTAAATCTGATTTCAAAACACCCAGCTATGGGTTAACTAACAAGGAATATGTCAGCTGACAATGTGGAAAATCACAAATAGTGTCAATGGACTGGATGGTGGTGTCAAACGTAGATGAGGCTCTTCAGCCTACTCAGCAGCTCATCTGGGAGAAAGGCAAATCCAAAATCAAACCTGCACCTTTTCAGCTGCTATGCGCTGGTGTAGTATTAGCTGCCTTATACAAGAGAGTGGGAGAGGCTTACGAAGACAAGGCTGCAAGGTGACCAAGGATGGGAACTGAACATCCAGGGTTATTCAATATTTAGGAAGGACAGACAACTATAGAAAGGAGGTGGGGTAGCACTGTTAGTAAAGGAGGAAATCAATGCAATAGCGAGGAAGGATATTGGCTCAGAAAATCATGACGTGGAATCTGTTTGAGTGGAGATAAGAAACACCAAAGGGCAGAAAATGTTGGTGGGGGTTGTCTATAGGCCTCCAAACATTACGTAGATGTAAGGGAAGGCATTAAACAAGAAATAAGTGACGCATGCGGTAAGGGTACAACTGTAATCATGAGTGACTTCAATCTACATATAAATTGGGCAAGCCAAACTAGCAATAATACTATAAAGGAGGATTTCCTGGCGTGTGTACATAATTTTTTTTAGACCAATACATTGAGGAACCAACTAGTTATTTAGGCTTAAAATGATCTGCTTCTATCACTGCTTGTTTGTCCCTACAACCACACCCCCCCCACCTCTCTCTCTCTCTATCTCTCCACCCCCCACACACACACCTTAAACCAGCTTACATTTCAACTCTTTCTTGGACTCGAACTCAAGTTCTGTCGAAGGGTCATGAGGACTCGAAACGTCAACTCTTTTCTTCTCCGCCGATGCTGCCAGACCTGCTGAGTTTTTCCAGGTAATTCTGTTTTTGTTTTAGTTATTTAGGCTTTCCTAGACTGGTTATTGTGCAATGAGAAAGGATTAATTGATAATCTTGTCGCGTGGGGTCCCTTGCGGAAGAGCAACCATAAAATTATGGAATTGTCCATTAAGATGGAGAGTGAAGAAATTGAATCTGAAACTAGGGTCCTGAATCTAAATAAAGGGAACTAGGAGGGTATGAGGCGCATATTGGCAATGATAGATTGGGGAACCTTATAAAAAGGATTGATGGTAGATAGGCAATCGCTAATACTTAAGGAATGTATACATGAATTGCAACAATTATTCATTCCTGTCTGGCGCAAAAATAAAACAGGAAAGGTGGCTCAACCATGGATTATGAAAGAAATTAGGGGTAGTGTTAAATCTGAAGAGGAGATATATAAAATTGCCAGAAAAAGCAGCAAGCCTGAGGATTGGGAGCAGTTTAGAATTCAGCAAAATTGGACAAAAAGATTAACCAAGAAGGGAAAAATGGAGTATGAGAATAAACTTGCATGGAACATAAAAACTGACTGTAAAAGCTTCTATAAATATGTAAAGAGCAAAAGATTAGCAAAGACAAATGTAGGTCCCTTACAGTCAGAAACAGGGGAACATATAATGGGGAACAAAGAAATAGCAGAAGAATTGAACACATATTTTGGTTCTGTCTTCACAGAAGAGGAAACAAATAATTTCCCAGAAATGTTAGGGAATCAAGGGTCTAGTGAGAGGGAGGAATTGAAGAAAATCAGTATTAGTAAAAAAATGGTGCTAGAGAAATTAATGGAGTTAAAGGCGGAAAAATTCCCAGGGCCTGATAATCTACAACCTAAAGGAAGTGGCCCTGGAAATATTGGATACATTGATGGTCATCTTCCAAAATTCTATAGACTCTGGGGCAGTTCCTACAGATTGTAGGGTGGCAAATGTAACCCCACTATTTAAAAAAGGAGGGAGGGACAAAACAGAGAATTACAGATCAGTTAGCCTAACATCAATAATGGGGAAATTGCTAGAATCTATTATAAAAGACATGGTAACAGAACACTTGGAAAGCATTAATGGGCTTAGACAAAGTCAGCATGGGCTTATGAAAGGGAAATCATGCTTAACTAAGCCACTGGAGCTTTTTGAGGATGTAACTAGTAGAATAGATAAGGGAGAACCAGTGGATGTGGTGTATTTGGATTTCAAGAAGGCTTTTGATAAGGTCCCACATTAGAGGCTAGTGGGCAAAATTAAAGCAGATGGGATCATGGGTAATATACTGGCATAGTTTGACAATTGGTTGACAGACCAGAAACAGATGTGGGAATAAATGGGTCTTTTTCCGGATGGCAGGTGGGGACTAGTGGTGTACCACAGGGATCAGTGCTTGGGCCCCAGCTATTCACGATATATATAAATGACTTGGATAAGGAAACCAAGTGCAATATTTCCAAGTTTGCTGATGACACAAAACTGGGCGGAGTTGAGAGTTGTGAGGAGAATGCAAGGAGGCTTCAGGGTGATTTAGACAAGATGTGTGTGTGGGAAAATACAAGGCAAATGCAGTGTAATGTGGATAATTGTGAAATTATAAGATTCAGTGCGAAAATCAGAAAGATGGAGCATTATTTAAACAGGTGATATATTGGAAAATGTGGGTGTACAAAGGGATCTGGGTGTCCTTGTACACCAATCAATGAAAGTAAACAGGCAGGTGCAGCAAGCAATTAGGAAGACAAATGGTATGTTGGCCTTCATTGCAAGAGGATTTGAGTTCAGAAGTAGGAATGTCTTAATGCAGTTATACAAGGCCTTAGTGAGACCACACCTGGAGCAGTGTGTGCAGTTTTGGTCTCCCTACCTAAGAAAGGATATACTTGCCACTGAGCTACTGCAGCGAAGGTTCACTCGGCTGATACTGGGCATGGCAGGACTGTCGTACAAGGAGAGATTAGTTTGACTGGGCCTGTATTCACTAGAGTTTAGAAGAATGTGAGGGGATCTGATTGAAACATATAGAATTCTAACAGGGCTAGACAGACTGGATGCAAGGAGGATGTTTCTGCTGGCTGGGGTGTCTAGAACCAGGGGCCACAGTCTCAGGATATGGGGCAGGCCATTTAGGACTGAGATGAGGAAAACTTTATTCACTCAGAGAGTGGTTAACCTGTAGAATTCTCTACAACAGAAGGCTGTGGAGGCCGGGTCACTGAGTATATTCTAGAAAGAAATTGATAATTTTTTGGAAATTAGGGGCATCAAGAGGTATGGGGAGAAAGTGGGAATATGGCATTGAGATAGAGGATCACCATGATCATATTGATTGGCAGAGCAGGTTCAAAGGGCTGAATGGCCTACTCCTGTTCCTAGTTTCTATGTTTCTATGCTTCGGTTCTGCACAAACCCCATCCACTTAAATATACTTAACGTGGAGGTCATTCAGCAAGTCATCAACCAAAACCTCATGTGGCGATGGGGAAGTGACGAAGGGGGCAAGTAAAGGATGCTACTGGGATTCGTCAGTTACAGGTGCACAGGCAGCCTCAGGGTGACAGTTGCTCTCCACAGATCGGGGCAGATGTAGAATTCATATCCGCCTGAGGTGACTGAGCAGGCCTTTTCAGATTCAGCATTGATGTCCCCAATCTGAGGAAGGGAAAGAAAAGGAACCCTAAACACAGCCTGCTTCCCCTGCACCTGCTGATTTACCATTGCTGGCTGGTCATCCATTCACTGTGGTCATACTGTAAACAACAAAACTACTAGTTAATGTATGAGGTTCGGTCCATGGAATGTCAGAACACTTCTAAACAACATTACGAGCCAGAGCACAGAGGAGTCCCTCATAGTCAAAATGCTGGACAGGTACAACAGCAACCATGGCCACCCTAAGTGAAGCAAGGCTCACTGAGGAGTCTCAACGTGAGGAGGTTGGTGTGGGCTACACATTCTGCTGGATTGACAAGTCTAAGGACCAGCCTCAAAAGTCAGGCATGGGCTTTGCTTTTCGATCTGAACTGACGTGCAAGCTTGACTCACTTCCTATGGAGACCAGTGATCAACTCCTGGTTCTTCGTTTAAGTCTTGCTGGTGACCAGCCTGCAATGTTCATTGGCGCCTAAGCTCTGACAAGGACACTTACAGATGAGGTCAAAGAAGCATTCTATGATAATCTAATTATTCTTGGTGACTTCAATGCGGGCACAGCTGGTAATACATGGAGAGGAGCACTAGGAACCATGATATTGGCAGAGGAAACTTCAATGGCCAGCTCCTTCTCTCGAAGTATAGCAAGTTTAACCATCATAGGCACAGTCTTTGAGCAAGCAGACAAGCTGAAAACAACCTGGATGCACCCCAGATCAAAACACGGGCACATGTTGGACTATGTTATTGTATGACAGAGAGACCTCAAGGACGTGTGTTCTACCTGCTCCCTTAGAGGTGCAGGATGCTTGTCAGGAGTATTGTGTCTTTGAAGGTAAAATCTAAGGTGCTTCCTAAAGACATGGCCAAGAAACAAGAACTGGAACACAAACTAGCCACAGGAATTGCTGATATCACGGAGGACAATATTGTCATTGAAGGTTCTTGGAAAAAGTTAAAGGATGTTACTTGCAGCATCGCATCTGAGGTCCCAGGATTTGTTAAATGGAAGCACCAAGACTGGTTCAACAGCAATGACCAAGACATGTGCAAGTTTCTAAACGATCTGTATGATCACAGAACTTGTATATCTGATAAGGAATCGCCAGCAAGGAATTCCAGATACCATCATGCAAAACATATTCTGCAAGCCAAACTAAGAAAGGTGAAGAAATGATGGTGGGAAAACAAAGCTTTTAAGCTTCAAGCAGCTGCTGATAAAAAAAACCTGAAGGTTCTACTTGAAGGTCTGTGATCAGACTGTGCCCCCAAAACACCCATCCTCTCAACAAATGGCAACCAGCTCCCAACAAAAAAGGCATGGGATTCTCTCTCATTGGGCAGAGCACTTCAGCAATCTCCTAAATTAACAATCCATAGTCTGAAATTGTACCACTGAGTCACTTCCACAGCACCACAGTCTGGGAGAACTTGCCCTCGATCCTTCTCAAGTGGAAGCCATGATGGCCATAAAGCAACTTTCTAAGGGTGAGTAGCACAAGGAGCTATTGGCATCCCACCTGAAGTATTCAAGTATGGAGGGACTCACGTGGATAGGAAATTCACTATTCCCCTCTGCCTAATCTGGAATAGGGTGCTGTGCCCCAAGACTACAAGGATGCCTGCATAACTCATCTCTACAGATGGAAAGGGGTCAAGTTAATCTGTGACAGTCATCGTGAAATATCACTTCTTTCAACAGCAGGGAAAATTCTTGCAAAGGTTATTCTTAATTGGATGGTCACTCATCTCATTCACTCTGTGTACCCAGAATCAGTGTGGCTTCCTTGTAGGACAGGGAACAGTGGACATGATCTTTGCAGCAAGTCAAATTCAGGAAAAGTCCCACGAAAAGAATAAGGACCTCTGTATGGTGTTCGTTGACCTGACCAAGGCATTTGACACAGTAACTCAGGAAGGCCTGTTGCAAGTTCTGTACAAATATGGCTGCCCTGAAAAGATGATCAGTGTCATTTGTTCATTTCATGATAGCATGGTGGCACAGCGTGATGCAACGTGGTATGTCATTGGATGCCTTTCCTGTCACCAATGGTTCCAAACAAGGCTGTGCATTGGCTCCAGCTCTGTTTGCCATATGCTTCTTGAGCATGCTCCAGTATATGCGCTCAAAGATCTTGACAGGGAAGTACACATTCAATTCAGAACAGATCGCAATTTCTTCAACTTGCACAGTCTCAAGGATTGCACGAAGGTTACTGAGCAGCTACTGAGTGGACTCTTGTTTGCGAGCGGCTGCACTGTCATAGCACATACTCCGGAAGACATTCAGCTGCTTGTTGATCACTTTGCCCCAGCCTCCGAACACTTTGGCCTGACAATAAGACTGAAGAAGACAGAGATCGTGTATCAACCTACCCCAGCCTAAGTACACCAAGGCCCATAGTCACTATCAACAACACGCCCCTCCATTCAGTATGGAGGTTTTCCTATCTTGAGAGTATCCTCTCCAAAAACACTACACTGGATGACAAAATCAACCTTCACCTGGCAAAATCAAGCTCAGTGTTTGGCAGGCTCACTCAGACTTTGGAAAGAACGTGAAGTTTGTCTCAGAGCAAAGATCTAGGTCTACCAGGCAATGGTTCTTACACGCGTGCAAGGTTTGGACAACCTCCCAGCATCACACAAAGCAACGAGAAACATTCTATCTCCGCTGTCTGAGATTTATTTATGCAATCAGGTTGCAGGACAAACCCCAAAGCCAATGTTCTTACAAAGTGCTGCATACCTGGCATTGAGCGCCTGCTCATCAGATATCTGCTTCTTTAGGTCGGTCATGTGGTTCACATGGAAGATTCCTGCATACTAGAGGCAGTAATGTACAGTCAGGAGAACATGCACCAAGGACATTCCAAACTTAGATAAAGACAATCTGAAAACCAGCCTCAGGGCTTGCAAGCTGGAACCCAATACTTGCGGGAAAAAAAAACCTTGGACAGACCCAAATGGAGAGAAGCCTCTGTCATCTAACGATTTTAACATTTGAGATAACAGAGTCAAGTGCCTTTGGGACAACTGAGCGCTGTGCAAAATCGATGCCTCCATCCATCCCTTCATAAGCGGTATTTGCAATCGGTCATGCAAATCGAGACTTGGCCTAATGTCACATGTGAGACAACATCAACCTAGAATGTAAACTGGTCATTACTGACCTGGTTGTACATACACTAGGAATTATGCATGTTTAATGGTTGAAGCAATTTGTTTGGTCTTGGTCCCTGGCTTTTCGTAAGTATTTTACAGTTGGGACTGGGGATATGTCAGATACAATCCGAAATGAGAACTTTCTGCTTTAACAATGTTTTGCTTTTTTTATGTAATCCTGACCACCTCTGGGAAATCACAGGCATCTCAGTACTGTTTGGTTAGAATCTCACACTTCCAGCACTTGCCTACATACATTACAGGCACAGTTTCAATAGTGAGGAGACATTTATATTTTCACTGGAATACCATTGAACACAGAACAACTGAGTAGGCAAAACCTCAAGATGACCATAATGACCTACTGTAATGATACTTAATTACTTTTGGCTGTACAGTTGATAATTAGGTGGGGGTCCAATTAACTCCCACCTAGATACATTTTCAATAGTTGGCACTATGTCTATGAGGTATTTAGAAAAACAGGAAAAATATGTGGGGCACTAGCACATTTTCATAAAAATATTGTTTTAATATTTCCACAGAAAATAATTGGGAATTTATATTGTTTTATATTTATGAAATCCAATCTTATTCTGACCCTGGCATTCTGATGAAATTCATCTTATTACTTATTATTTCAGCAATTCATGGAGAGAAAAATTATGCGATGGAAAATCATGGGGTCATCAAGGTCTCATTTCTTGATGACATCACATTATAGTGCTTAAGTTTAATTGGCATGTAAGAAATTATTATGCTCCCTTTCAAATGAACCTTAATAGGTAGCTCTAGCACCAAAATGTAATGCGCTACAGCTGATTATTCCTCAGCATAGCCAATGTTCATTGTTCGCCTAAATCTTCTAAGTATAGGCCTAGGTCACATTTCAGTGAAACATTTTTGCAGTACAGGCCTCTTAATTTTTATACCTAAGGAATGAAGAGATGGAAAATGAGTGTATCTATTGCTGTGGAGTTTTAGGAATTGAAAGCCCCAAGTCTTACAACCCATATAAATACATTAAAATAAAACCCTATTCTATAAAACAAACTCCATTTCTGCCTCAACCTCTTTGTGTAGGAAATGATTCAGGTTGCCAGAATCTAAAGCCTTTTATATTTGTATCTATAACATTGTATGACTGTGGTATTACAGTGAGCAAAATATATTGCTGATTGGTCAATTTGAATTATGTGATACCAAAGATCACCATTTTCTAGAATTGGCATATGATAATCATGTTGTGCTAAAGATCAATCAGATTAGTGGAATAAAATGCAACCTATATTTGGTTCCAAACACAGTTTGACATTCCCTACCGTTAATGTTCAACGTTGTATCTTAGTTACTCTGACTTACTCTTCGTCCTTGCATGTTCTATCTACCCCATGCTCTGGAATGCTCCAGCTGTCTTCTGACCACTTCAACCAAAGTCTATCTCAAGGTCTTCAGACCTAGTTCTGTTCCACCTTTTCCATGATGCCAAATTCTCTCCTCTCCCACACACGATGTTGGCACATTGTTTCTTACCTTCTAGCCTGCCCTATTGATCACTTTCTGCTACCATACCATACTCCCTAATATTGCACCCAAAAAAAAGCCTTCAATCCAAAAACACTTTCTCCAATGTGTGGATCCCTGCAACAACAACAGTAAGAATGTGTATTTATATAGCACGTAGTAAAATGTCCAAAGCATTTTGCGAGAGCTTTACTGAACCATGTAATGAGATATTCGGGTAGGTTGGTCAAAGGGGTATGTTTTAAGGAGTGTTCTTAAAGGAGGGAAGAGATATCTTGTGGTTGGAACCTCATCTCAGCATCAAAAATTACACCAAGATTGTGAACAGTCTGCTTCAGACTCAATTGGTGGCCAGGGTTAGAGGCTAGAAACGTTTGTAGCAGGGGCTGAAAAGAATGGCTTTGGTCTTCTCAATAGTTAGTTGCAGGAAATTTCTGAGCATCCAGCACTGGATGTCAGACAAGCAGCTGACAATTCAGAGACAGAGAAGGGGCTGAGAGAGGTGGTGGTGAGCCAGGGTTGGGTATCAGCAGAGCACATGTGGGAACTGATGCAGTTCTCTAAGATGATGTTGCCAAAGGACAGCATGTAGATGAGTAATAGGAAGGGCCCAAAGATAGATCTTTTGGGGACACCAGAGGAGCAAGAAGAGAAGTCATTGCAGGTGATTCTCTGGCCATCATTAGATAAATAAGAATGGAATCCAGGAGACTACAATTACAGAGAAGTATTGGAAACAGATGGCATGGTCAACTCTGTCAAAGGTTGCAGATGGGCCGAGAAGGATAAGGAGGAAAAGTCTACCTTCATGGGAATCAAATGGAATGTCATTTGTGAGTTTGATAAGATCAATTTCAATAATGTGGCAGGGGCAGAACCCTGATTGGAAAGATTCAAATATGAGCTCTGGAAAAAATGGTTATGGACTGGGGAAATTACAACATGTTCACAGATTTTGGAGAGGAGAGTGAGATGGAGTGGCAATTTGCAAGAATGGAGGGGACAAGATTTTTTTGAGGGGCATGATGATGACAGCAGATTTCAAGGGCAGGGTGCCTCAGGAGAGTGAACCAGTAACATTATGAGCTAACATGAGAGCCAGAAATGGAAACTGGAGTGTCAGCAGTTTAGTGGAAATCGCATCAAGTGAGAATGAGGTGGGTCACTTGGACAAGATGAGCTTAGTGGCATGAAGGGAGAAGAACTAGAGAAAGATGCAAATTCAGGGTTAGAGCAACGGAGAACCTTGGAGGAAGTTTGTCCCAGAAGGTTGGGGGAAGAGAGGGAAGCAACAGAGGCAGCTGATTGGATGGCCTCGATCTTTGTCACAAAGGTCCATGAGCTCCTGGAACTTGTTGAAGGTGATGGTGGAGGAAACGGGTGGGGGGGGGGGGGGGCGAGTTTAAGATGTTGGTTTGCAATATAAGAAGTTGGAAATTAATTGTATTACAGGGATGACCATGGAACTGTAAACAGTTTGGCAGATGAGAGCAGGACCTGATGGTGCTTTATGTGCTCCAGCCAGGTCTGGCGGTGAATGGTTAAACCAGCTGGCTGCCAAACACATTCAAGTTTACAGCTCTTGAACTTAAAGGAGTGGAAATGAGGGTTGTACAGTTAAAAATCTAGTTACACATCATTCAACAAGGTGCAACTTTTCTACGTTTTTTACAACAAGACTGTGTGTCTTGTGTAAGAGTGGAAGTCTTAGTTAATTCACTGATTGCTTAGGGGCTCTAATCTGTGGGAAGTGGGGTGGCCTCACGTCACATGCTCTGGAGGAGCACTGAATCACTGATTACAACTTCTAGATTTCCATGTCATTCTGCACATGTGTGAACATGTGCAGAATAACACAAGGCACAAGTCAGGAGTGTGATGGAATATCCCCCACTTGCCTGGATGAGTGCAGCTCCCACAACATTCAAGAAGCTTGACACCATCCAGGACAAAGCAGCCCATTTGATTGGCACCATGTCCACATTCACTCCCTCCACCACCAATGCACAGTAGCAGCAGTGTGTACCATCTACAAGAGGCATTGCAGGAATTCACCAAGGCTCCTTCAACTTCCAAACCCACAACAACTACCATCTAGAAGGACAAGGGCAGCAGATAGATGGGAACACCAGCACCATGAGGTTCCCCTCTAAGTCATTCACCATCCTGACTTGAAAATATATCGCCTTTCCTTCATTGTTGCTGGGTCAAAATCCTGGAATCCCCTTCCTAACAGCACTGTGGGTTTACCTACGCCACATGGACTGTAGCGGTTCAAGAAGGCAGCTCACCACCACCTTCTCAAGGGCAACTGGAGATGGGCAATAATGCTAGCCTAGCCAGCGAAGCCCACATCCTGTGAATGATGAAAGAAAAAACTCCCAAACTTGCTCTCAGCATCAGTGGACTAATGGCGACAAACACTGACAGTTTCACTGTCATTACTACCGCAAAATCCCAGCGATTATCTCATTCTCAAGGTTGACCTGTTGATACTGAGCAGTGACATCCGCACCCAGTTTTCTATCTTGTGTCAAAATCTTTCTTTTTTTTCCCACGGTAACGTCATAGAGTCAACTATTTATGTCCTGTGTTCAGAGACAACAACAACTTGTATTTATGTAGTACCTTCAACTTAAGGAACCCCAAAGTGCTTCAGAAATAGACATTAGGAAACAACTGCTGAGACAGAATGGAAAGGTTTAGGACAGGTGACTAAAAACTTGGTTCGAGCATTGGGATTGGAGAAGGTTTTTAAAGGCAGAGTGAGAAGTGAAGGGTTAGAGAAATTTAGTGAGGAAGTTTAAGAAAGTAGGTCTGAAGGCTCTGAAAATAATGCACAAGAAGGATGCGGAATCTGCAATGAAGGAGGAGCAGATTGTTTAGGAGAAGATATAACTGGTCAAGAACATAGAAATAGGGTGAACCAGAATATGGCTTAAAAAATAGATGGGAATAGGAATCATTGTCAGTCAGTGAACATGGAAGTAGTGAGCAAGTAGGACTTAATCCAGGATACAATATGTGCATTGGTTATTTGGACCTGTTGGAGCTGCGGAGGGTGTGGGATAGGCACCTAGTGAGGAGAGCATTAGAATAATCAGGTGTGAAGTTAACAAATGCATGAATAATGTTTTTAACAGTGAAATGGATGAGGGAGGGTGAAGCCATACAAAATTGTGGAGGAAGAAGTAAGTGGACTTGCAATTAATAGGATGCAGGGATTAAAGCTCAGCTCAGGAGTGAGCAGGATGCTAAAGCTGAGGATTATATGCTTCAGTCAGGGACTGTGGCTGGGTAAGGGGTTGGCATCAGAATTTGTGGCAGGAACTGAAGATGATGGCTGTCTGATGTTGAGCTGGAGGAAGTTGCAACTCATCCAAGAAGTCATATTAGGGCAGTAGATGGACAGCACAGAGGCAATCAATGGAGTGAGAGAGGTGCTCTAGAAATGAAAGTACAAGGGAAAGGAGATAAACAATTGCTAAAAGTGGGCTGACTATGCTTCGGATTTTTGCCACGTCACACAGGCTATCCATCATGGCGAAAATCCTGGAAATGGCTGAAATTTCTAAGTCCCACCGAAGAACCTGGCATTTTCCATCTTTGCATGGGCGGGACTGGTGTCGGGGCTGGTGTCCACACAAGCGCATTTTGCGGAGGCAACTGAAGTTTTAAATCACCATCTGCCTCCACTGTAGTGGGATTTTGGAAAGCCGGAAATTGGAAAGCCAGGGTGTGTTGATTAGAACATGTAAGAAGAGGTCAGAACTTGGTGGATTCATTTGGATAGGCAGGGTTCGCCTTTGGAGAGCTAAGTTATCCATTTAGATAGGCTCTTACCTTTGGGAGAGGTAAGACACCCTTTGGGATTGTTAAAAATAAACATGATTATGCACTTTTTACATGCAAACTCATTGGAACTGTCCAGCTGTAAAGGAACTTTTAAAGAGTTGTCCATCTGTCAAAGCTGTCCAGGAAGTGTCAAAGCTGTCAAGGAACTGTCCAAGGATACCAGGTGGGTTGGCATGGAGGGGTTGAGGGACAAGGGTGGTGAGTGGTGTGCATGGGTTAACACTAAGTTGGGATGGAGGTACGGGAAAATGAGGGGTGAGTAGAGTGGCACTAAGTTGGAATGGGGTTATGGGACAATGGGGCTAGCAGAGGGACATGTGTTGGCATAGGGGTGTGAGGGGCCATGGGGTGGGTAGGGGCATGGGTTGGCATAGGATGGCATAGATAGGGCATGCGGATTGAGTGGCTGGGTGAGGGAGTGAGGGGTGAGGTCTGGAGAGATGATTTTTGTTTTATTATTATTTTTATTTATTTAAACATAGTGTCGGTGTGCAGAGGTAGGCCATGCATCCAGCCCACCCCCACAACTGGCTGCCTCCGCACTCATTGCAGAGTCACCCCCTGACTCCCATTTCAGTACACCCCTGTGATTGAAAATCTGATCTACGAGTGACCATTTTTAAAGGTTGGGTTCATTGATCCAGGAGATATCCCAACTCTGCAAACCTGACCCAGGGACAAAAGAACCTGGGAGCACGTTTGTATGCTAGCATATTGATAATGTTACTAGACCAGTAATCCGGAGGTCCAGACTAATGTGCTTGGGACATAAGTTGGAATCCTATCATGACAGCTGGGGAATTTACGTTCAATCAATAAATACATCTGCACTAAAAATCTAGGCCTAGATTTTCATGAAATCTCCATGAATCTACAACCCTTTAAAATGGTGGACCGGATTTCAATTTGGAACTCCTAACCTTGTTTCTGACAGATCTCTTTTTCGAAAGTCAGGGAAAGGTCAGGAGCGTGACTCATTGTGATGAGGAATCTGAACTCAGCAGGACTATTTGAACTCAGTACTGAGTTTAAACAGATCACAGGGCCTTAAACTGTAATGTGGAAGTTACAAATTCTTAGAGTAGACGTAAATGCTCATGAAGGGCAGATAAGATCTGTGGAATTGTCAAGCTGTGAAGTTATTTAAATCCCCTCCCATTAAGAATTGAAAAGATAGGCTGCCTATGTCAGTGAGAGTTGAAAAAAACAATACTAGCAGTTACAATAACTGTTTGTTGACATTTCCCCAAGGGCTATCATATATCATTATTTATGTTTGGCTGCTTTCCTCAATCTATAACTACCTCAGCAAACGGTGTCCTAAGTTTGACTGCTCAAAAAAGTTATCATATAATTAGCCCTCTTTGATGTTGGTTGCAATTACTAGCCTGTTTGTATTTTAAGGGATTAAGCACTTCAAGCAATTTTAAAAGTTTTGAATAGGCTTTCATGAAGGGGAATTTTTTTTATTTACTATAGTAAAGGCCACAATAGATATTTAGACCCAAATTTTATTCCAGCTCAACATGGCTCCTGAAGTCTGCCCATGATGAATACTGGCTGAGTTAGCATGGAGGTGTAAGGGCCAAGGGTAGTGGGATTATGTTGGCATGGGGGCATAGAGGTGAAATGGGGAGTGGGGGTTGGTGGTGATGGGTTGTGAGGGTTGAGGACTAGAGGGCCTAAAATTTTAATCCGAGAGAACCAAGGAGGGCTTTGTAAACAGCAAAAACTCAGGCCCTAGTCTCAGTAATGGTGACCATGAAAATACCAATTGCCATAACAACCTATCTGTTTTACAAATGTGCTTCAGTGGAGAGAGTCTGCCTAACTTATTTGGTCAGGCCTACATGTGTCTTTAGACCCAGAGCAACGTGGCTGATTCTTAATTCTCCTCTGAAATGACCGAGCAATCCATTCAATTCAAGAGCATTTAAGGGTTGGACAAGAAATGTTAGCCTTGCCAATGATGCTCACATCTCAAGAATGAATAATAACAAAGGTACCATGCAAAATAATTGCTAGAAGGAATTAATGTTGAAGAGGTGTTGGTGAGAGTGGCATGTTCAACCATTGTTGAATGCTGTGGAAATGTTGAGGGATAAAACACTAGTTACAGTCAGAAAGCATGGGAATCATGACTTTGGTTAGGGCTGTTTTGGTGCTTTAGGAAGGCCTGATAAGCGTGGAACAGGCTGACAACATGTCTGAGGATATAGAGGAGAAAAACAGGAAGGAGGTAGATGGAGAGGACATCTTCTTTGCCTGATGGCATCATCCTTGAAGGGGACAGGGCCAGTTCACAGGCCCTGGATCACTTGTAATATCAACTCGCCAAGATGAGCAGGAAATGGAGTGCAGTGATTAGCAATTGAGTAGGACAGGGAATGAAGGAAGCAGATAAGGCTGAGGTGAGCTTAGAGAGGGCAGGAAAATGACATGGAGATAGTACAAGAAGCCAGGACTTCAGATTAGAGTTTATGAGAAATTAGGGGGAAGGGGAGGTAGCTGCAGTGGTGATCAATGTGTAGCAATCACTCAGATCTGCAAACATCAACCACCACATTACTATCCATCATCTATTTCCATCATCACAACTCTAACCAAGGGTAATTTGGTTTATAAGTTACCGGTGTTAATCATGCCAACCATCATCTCATTCAGCAAAGCTCTCTGTGGCTGCTTGTTTGCCCAAGTCACCATAAACAGCGACTACATCCAAAACAGGCATTTTTCCTGGGCATCATAAAATGTTCCATTAACAAAATTTGAATCACTTGAAATGATCAACAGATTCCCAATGTTAAGCGGTAGCCTTACTAAGTTCCTATTTGCTGAAATTTGTTAGTTTACACAAAGCAGTGAAAAGGTTAGTTATTAAGAAACAGTCATTATGTGACCCACGTGACTAACCATGGTTCATTTGTAGTTTTCATAGGGAAATGCCTTTGAAATAGAGAAAAGGTGTATTTACATATTGTGTTATTTGATCCGAAGGTTGATCATAATCAATTGACAGGTTCTGCAGTATAATTTAATTATACTTTTCAGAAATTTCACAGGAGTATAACATATGTATAGTTTATTATAATAATGATTGTGTCCTTTTATTTCTCTTCAAATGATCCTGAATAAAGAATCCTGCAGATTATATTGTTTGCTGAGCTGTGATGCACATGTGGCACATTTGCTTTTGTTTCTTCAAAGCTCAAGACTGCTGTGCAGCAATAAACAAGTCACTTTTCCATGGGAGAACCCCCTAGGAGTCTCTCTATGGAGAGTAGCTCTTGATTCATTCACATCAGTGTGACTCCAGTCTTGCACTTCCACTGCCAAAGTGCTGCTTTTCCACAGTGCTGGAATGACTCCAGAGTAAACAACTGAGAATGCACTGTTTAACCAGGAACCCAAAGGCACACGGCAGCAGTGAAATAATTTCCCATTGCCACTTCGTATTTTCTTGCATTTGTGCAGAAATTAATCAACATTTCTCAGCAGTCATTTTACATACTGAAGACAATTTAATGAATTTCAAGGGTACTTTCCACGTTTGATTTACTTTCTTGGAGTGAACTTTGATTTGTGCTCATATGCTGAATAATGTTTTCAGAAGTACTGTTACTACATTTTATTAACAGGGTGAGATTTTACATTACAATTCTGCTATAGACTGAATTCAATATATTCAGTTCCATTTGTTACTGCCTATTTTTTTAAAATTAAACTTTATCTGTTAATACTTACACATTATCTGACCACTAAAGGTCACTGTTGATTCAATTTTGTTGCAAGGCTGACTTGAGGGCCAATTTTAACTCTACCAGCCACAAGTTTCCACCCGGGCAGGTAAACGCTTAAAATCGACTGAGTGACTTACTGCCACTGTTCAACTGGATCCTCCCCTCTTGAATTTTAAAAAACACTTGCGTGAAGCAGGTGAGGGCCGTCTCTAGTTATGGAAATTAATATTCAATTACATCATCAGGCCCTGACCATGAGTTTAGCAATGACTTGCGGCTTTTCCGCCAGGTAAGGCCAAGTAGTAAGAGGATTGGAAGCTGCAAAGACCATTCAAAATAAACATTTGGCTTCCTTATGTGGCTCCAGCTGTGTCCCTCTGAACCCGAAAATGTAAATTAGGACTCCCCCACCTCCAGTAGGTGAAGATTTCACAGGAACCATGATCCCCACACTAATCTGAGTGCTGGCATGCAGTCAAAAGTCATATGAATTTTCTTAGGCCAACAGCCACTTCCACCCACTTCCCTCCCTCTCTAAACTGGCCAATGGCATATGAGGCTCAATAGTTCACTGCCAGAAATTCGCTGGCAGTTAGGATTTCTCCTTGACTTTTCATCTTTTGTTTTTTGTGCTGGTCTAATTGTTCATTGCTAAGAAAGCATTGGTGCTGGGAGCGAAAGAGGAGGAGAATCTAACATTGGCTGGATTCCAAGGCAACATTCCCCTTAATTTGGCCCTTTCAGTAACAAAGGAGGTAAAGCCAGTAAACAGTGGCCATTATTGGCATGTGTCAAGGCTTGTTTTCATTTCTAAGTAAGTAAAAATGCAGCTCTGGGATGTGTTAATAGGTAAAAATTGAAAATAATAGATGTACATTTAAAAAAAATACAAAAATATCATGTGTCCAAAATGCATTTTTACTTTATTTATAGTCATATGTCATGGACCACAATGTGCACCAGTTGACTATCAAATACAATTTAAATACTTTAATTAGATAGCTTGGTGCTGGGGGTAAGGGGAGGAGCCGGCTTCTTCACTTGTGGAAATGTCATGGTAAATGAGCTACTGCCACACAAGAAAAAAAATCAGGCTACTAATGAACCAGGTAAAAATGTGCAATAAATAACTTACATCAAACTGTGTTCCTACCCAGGTGGGCAAATTAATCAATTGTGAAGAGAAATAATTTAACTATAGCAAGATGGACTATTGGCTTGGCCTTGTCATTTTCTATGCAGTTTTGTTCCTACACTATGGTGGCAATATGGAGACATAAATACAGTGAGTCAGACAACATCAGGCAGTATCAGCACATTCTAGTCATAGCTAAAGAGGTTAGGATCACATTATTTAAAAGACATGTTGTCTTGGTCAGTGAAATGGTGAATAATGCAAGGTACCTAGAAAGGAGACCAAAAAAATGCTTTAAAAAGGGGTGAGGAGAGGTTGATTAAGATGATAAATGTGCTTTAAATCACTTAGGATTGTGAGCAATGATGTCACTAGGTTTAATACCAACTCTTATGAGTTAAGCACATTTCATCAACAATTTTCCGCCTCTTCCTCTCCAGGGCCCCAATAAGGGGAGCTATTTCACGAGCTGAGGAAAAGGGTACCATGCTATGCCCTGATTCTTTGGATATCAAAGTTGTGGACATAGAAACACTTCATGTGTTTTTTCTTCTCTTAGTCTGAATAGCGAAAAAGGAACAAGGCCAAATTAAAGTCCCCAGATGGATAGGTTTCCTAGGCCTAACCACAAACTATATACTCACTGTGGATCAGTAATATGGCAGTCATAATGCATGTAGTACTGAACTTACTTTTCTTAATGGTTAGAAGGGAAAAGTGAGACATAAAATGTATTTTTTTTCTAATAGTCAGAAGACCAACACCCTGCATCCTGATGATAAACACATTCATTGCATGCTAAAATCTTAAAAATAAAAAAAAGGTTGCTTGTTATGCTAATGGGGATACCACAGGAAAATTGGGCTGTGGTTTCTTAAAGGTTAATTTGTGGATTATTTACCGCTGTGCTTTAGCAATTGATGTGACATTAGAAGTTAAAGAGCAGCCAATTTTTAGTTTGCTTATCAAGTTCCTGAATTTATTTCTGATTAATCACCTCACTATGCACGTCATTAACAATTAGCCAAATAGGCATTTCCATACTAATATTTAAAACAGAATCAATAGTCTTCATCAAAACAATTAGCTCTAGTATAAAATGCAAATCTTTCTCATTTTTTGAAATGTATAAGCAAAAATTTGCTGAACTATATTTTAGGGTTCACTTTGATTTCTGTACTGCGCAAATAGCAACCTGTCCATCACCAATTTAGTCAATTGCATAAATGTTCTGTGTCTGAGGGTATATGGGCAAGGGTAATTAAGAGAGAAAAAGAAGTGGAACTTGAAAATTGATTTAGGCATTTTGCAGGTGCTAATGAGCAAGAGGAATGAAGACTATCACCAATTGGTCCTCGGCACTCATCTAAATAGTGCTGCTGAGCTGCTGGCACTGGCTATGTCTCCACTGACAGCTTACCTGGTTGACTAAATGGAATTTGGGCTGCCTACCTTGCGAGCAACGACCCTCAAGTAAGTTCAGGGTGAGAAAGTGGTGGGGACGAGTGGAACAAGAGCGCTGTGGATCCACTCGATTGGTGGTTCTATGCTAGGCTGCGTCCAACTAGACAACTCGATTGGAGCAAGCCTGAAATGCAGTGTTACCTTAATATAAACAACAGTACCTCTAAGCACATGGGAAGTCAATAAATCAACTCCACTCCCCCATGTTAAGGAGTTTTTGCAGGATTGCTAGACCTTTACAGGTCCCTGACAGGCTAAATTGTTAAACCATCCTGAACTCCTCAGTACAATTTCAATAAATTGAATTACCAGCCAAATGCCTGTGGCAGGTGCATTCAAACAGGTGGAAATGTCATTGTTTTCTACTGCAATGACGGGACGGAACATGATTCAATAGGATTTTTAACGCTGACAAGTAGACAGATAATATTCACTGGTTAGAAAGCTGAAGCAAAAACCCTGAATGAATGAACACCTGAATAAATGCCACTGTATTGTCAGTGAGTGAGGATATCTGTGCAGTGAAATATGATGGTGAGAATGTCGACTCTTCGATTTCAAAGCAGCTTTCTTATGGAGTTATAAAGTAGCTTAGCTGTCGTCAGTGTTTGAAATAAGAGAAGCACAAAGCTAAAAAGTCAACTTAATTAACATCGCGCAGTTATGGTGCAAATGAAGCATTTAATGGAGACCTTCGAAATAGCTATTCTGGGGCTCTATTATTTGCACTCTTATTTTCAATTGTCTAAATTGTCAGCCAAAATGCCTTGTGCAAAATGTGGCCTCGTTGTACCACCCACTAATATTTATTTTGTTGGTTTCTCTCCTTTTCCTAGTTAATAGAACAGCATAATGCTTCGTACCTGCTTGACTTCATCCCCCTTGCTCATCGTATAGCTTTACCATAAATTTGCCAATTATCCTCCAATTTCTATTATCTGATAGAAGGTCCCTCCATTTAGTTGGATCATCAGTGCCAGCTGTCCGTCAATTTGAGAATGATGTTTACACAGGGTCGTGAGTTTCTGCCACGAGGTCTTCATGTGGCTGAACAAGCCAATTCTTGACCCACAGATCTTTAGGCTCATGGGACAGGCCATCCTATGAAGAATTGGAAATCAGAGTGCAGGATTTGCTTTCTTTTCTTTCCTTCTCTGCCAATGCTATGCCTCATCATTAAAGCTTTTGGACTCATAACATGATGCAGATTGATGGACAAGTTGTCATCACATTGAACAGTTGGTAGCAAGCGCATCCAATTCATTAACGTCAATGCTGCCACACTTTAAGGAGTGTCTTTGAGGTATTTAGTTTGTCCTCCTCTAGAACATTGGCCAATTGAGAGTGGAGAAAACAGGGACTTAGTGGGAGAGATGCTTTTCTGACACAACATCCAGTTCACTAAAGTTGATTTTGGAGGTGTTTTGTCTGCAATCTGATGAAGCTGGCTTCAAGAAGGATAATTGCATTTGGTTCGATGGTCCTCCCATTTAATCTGGAGGATGCAGTGGAGGTATAGCTGATGGATTTTCTCTAACGCTCCCATGTGCCACAGATACACAGCCCAGGTCTTACTACAGTACAAGATTGTGGTCGCACTAGGACTTTTTTTGACTTGTGGGGGTCTTTGTTGTCGAACACTCACTGCATCTGTTTGTAAAAGGCTGAGCTGGCTCAACTTTGTTGAATAATGGAGGGTCCATTGAATTTGTATTTCACTTGTGCCAATGGTTCAAATAACTGATTGTGACCTGATATGGTTTTGTTCCTGCACCTTTGGTACTTATAAAAAAAAAATTAAAGAGCCTTTGTCCATTCAAATAAGAAGTAAGAAAACCAGAAAATGCTAGAAATAGAATAAAATAGAACTATTGGTTCCAGCACAGAAGATATACCTAGAGGGTCCATCACCACCTGCTGAAGCATTGCACATCCAGAATATTTGTAACCTATTTTCTCTCTGCTGACTGACTTGCTATGAATTTCCAACATTTTCTGCTTTTATTGCTTTCACCCATTGAGCTTTGTTCACCCAAATGGACTGATGCTGCATATATTCCTTACCTAATGGGCCAGTTTTGCTCTATTAGGGCATTTAATGGTATCTGCCATTAGTTTGACCCTTCAACTTTCAGCTCAAACAATGTTTTCCCACAAAGTTGTTGAAACTGCAAGCTGATAATGTCGCAGTGAGGAACAAGGCATCTGGGACATGAGTGAACAGGGCAATCAATAGGATATCTTCTTAACCAATGAGATTTAAGGCTTGGGAAATTACAAAAGGTTTGAGAAGGGGGCTCAATTAAAGGTGTGTGAATTCAATGTGAAATCAAGTACAGAAAGATAAATGAAAGATTGAACTAAAAGATAAAAATAGAGATAGAAAGGAAAGTAAGAAAACACAATTTAAAATCAAATTTGACCTTTCTTAAATCTTATTGAAAAATTCAAAACCTGAACACTTCTAATTGTTCACCTTTGGTGTCAGAAGGTTGATCGCCAATCATTAATGCTTATCACATCCTTAAAAAGGTATGTACGCTTGCAATAACAAAACTCAACTTTCTGTGTCACATTGAATGGACCATTAATGGAAAAATACAGCAATTTTTAAAGAAAAATGAAAGGCTAAAGGCAAGATGTCAATTTTACAAACTAACAGTGGTGCAGCACAACGCGAACAACCATGTTTGAGTATTCGAATTCAACTGCACATGTGCTCCTTGCCTGAATTTGATGTACTATTTAACCATAAGTAATAGTGAGCCCCATTCACCTTAACATTATCTTGACAGCAAATTCTGTTCATTCTCTCCTTTTTCACTTCCATCTTCACTTTGTTTTAGTCCCTGTCGTCTGTTTTCATCATATTAAAGCAATAAGAGTTCATTATTTTTTTGATATTTATGTAGAACTAGAAAAAGAGATAAAGATAAAGGCCATGTCTCAGCCAGCAGTAAGATTTGATAAACATCTCCACAAGCAAGGCTGACAAGATAACTCATGGACAACGAGGAGGCGAGCGGTTTATAGTTACCCTCACGAATGGACACATTATCATATTTCAGCTTTGGCCATGACATAGTCACTTTGAACTAGTTTTTTAAAATATTATTCTGAAGTAAGTCTATATTTTTAAGACATCACAGATAGAATGATAGAAAAATATCTCCAGGGTTCACAGACCCCACATGTTGTGTATTTACATTCTGTTTTTCATTCCACACAATACATGTTTGAAAGGTTAAAGAAAAATGAGAACAAATTAGAAGCATGTTTTGCTTTTGTTTTCATGTGACCGTAACACTACAGTTTAATCAAGAGAGAGAGAGCAAATCCTCTTACGGATGAGAAAACTGCATGAAAGAATGAAGGATGTGCCTGTACAGTGAGCTTGAGATGTCTCCCGCAATGAAACAGTACATGACATTTCAGCGGATTGTCTTGTTGTCTCTCCATTTTATTTACCCTGACACCCAGAGGAGCCAGGATAAATGTGTTTAGATGAGCCTTTTGTTAGGCCATTTCACTATGGGATTTTTTTTTTGTCCCCTGCCTGTCTGCTGTATTCTGTAGGCTACATCTAGTGGAAGCCTTCTATTAAGTGGCAGTTGGCTGTATTGGAGTGTTCATCAATATCCCAGGCAATCATGCAGACAGCCAGGAGGCCATTCCATTAATGAAATGTTAATGACTGAATTAGACCTGTAATAACTGCACTACGCTGCACTGCTGTGAGTCCATTAGCATTGCCGGACCCTGCTGGGGAGCAAGTAAACGAGACAGGCACCAAGAGGAAAACTTCAGTGCCACGGAGTTGTGTTGCTAAGCAGGTGTGAGAGGTTTAATGACAAATTCATCATGAACAAAGCCTGTGGCGACTACATTTCAGAAGAAGGTGCTTAGAAGCTAGATTACTATATTCTTTAATGAAACAGCATCCCTTTTATTAGCCCAAATAAAGTGTGCAAAATGTTATAACATCTCACTTCAGCCTTCTCACAAAGTTTCTATTATGGTTTTATGATTACCTTCTTTTATTGAAGGTTCAATCACATAATGCCAGACATGTTGCCATTGTACAATAAGAAACCTGTATACAGTACAATAGCGTCAAGGTAATTACCCAACAGTACAAAACCATGGGGATATTAATAGGATCCAAAAAACCTTGAGCTCTATCACTAAGTACAAGGTCTTACAAAGTCCATTCACATGGGAGCAGAGATATGTTTGTAGTTCTCCTCATATTCTCAATGAGAATGTTTTGTGGATTTCACTGTAATGACTACACCTTGTTCCTTGGGAAATGTCAGCATATTTTTTAAGTGACCACCTAAATAATGTTTAAGTCATTAGCTTGCTTTGGCTGAAGAAGCATATAGACGTTTGCCCAAAATCTTTGCAAATTGATGTCACTCATGCATTCAATATGTGTAAAATAACAAATAGCTGTGAAGGGCTGGCATAGTTGAAACACAATTGAAGGCTTCAGATGACACCTTGAACTTCAAGTTTCAATGTAGCTCAGTTTCTACAGCCAGAAGATTGTATTAAGGCCCCTGACACAATCAGCTCTGTGTCAGTTAACACATACAAACTTTTGACTGGATTTTACCAGCCTTTTGGGGATAGATCAGAAGGTGGCACAGGAAGGTGGCAGATAGCATGCCCGTCTACTTCCTGCCACCATACCATTCTGCCAGAGGTGGGAAATGTGGCAGATGGTGCTCCCGCTTGATATAAGCGGCCAATTAAGGGCCTCTCCTCGCCTCTGTTGGCACTTGACCAGTGACAGCCGGAGGTCCTCAGCTGCATGTGCAGCTTGCCAGGTAAACTCTGGCAGCCTCCTAGCAGGCTTGGGAAGTTTGGGGGGTGTCCTATTTTCAGGCACCCTCTGGCCCATGGAGGCCCCCCTCCTCACCCCCAGTGGCAGAGGCTGCCCTTGCAGAAATGGGACAACCTTCCCTCATCAACACCACTCCCCTCCCTCCATGTTGGTGCCTGACTGAGTGGTTCCAGAACCGCAGACCCCATTTACCCAACTGTGACGGCTCATCGATACACCCTCCTCCTCCAGGTACAGCCCCAGTAGTGCCATCCATTCCTGGTGATGCTCCTGAGCTGCCAGCCCTCTGATTGGCCAGCAGCTCTTGGGGGCTTAACATGGATGGTAACCTCATTGAGCATGTTCTATCATTCAATTTTATTATGGCTAACCATTGGCTTTAACTCCACTCTCCTACCCGTTGCCTACATCCCTGGATTACTTGAGAGGCCAAAAATCTGTTTATCTCAACTTTAAATACATTCAATGATGGAGCACCTATAACTTTCTGGGGTAAAGAATTCCAAGGATTCACAACCCTTTGAGTGATGAAATTTTTCCTCATCTCTGTCCTAGATGATAAGCTCTGAGGCTGTGACTCGTACTTTAGATGCCCTAGCCAGGGGAAACAACCTCTCAGAGTCTATCCTGTCAAACCCCTTCAGTATCTTGTATGCTTCAATGTCTCATTCCTCTAAACTCCAGAGAGTGTGAGACCAATTTAGTCAGCCTCTCATTATAGGATAACCCTTCCATCCCAGGGACCAATCTGGAACATTCGCTGCACTGCCTCCAATGCAAGTATATCCTTCCTAAAATGTGGAGGCTCAAACTGCTCACAGTGTTCCAGCTGTGGTCTCACCAAAGCCCTGTACAATTATCAAGATTTATTTATTCCTGTATAGCAACTCACTTGCAATAAAGAGCCAACATGCCATTTGTCTTCTGAATTGCTTGTTGTACCTATGTGCTAGCTTCTTGTGTTCCTTGTACAAGTACAGCCAAATCCCTCTGAACATCATATTTACAAGTTTTATACCTTTTAAAAAAATATTATTTCTCTATTCTTATGACCAAAACAAATAACCTCACACTTCCTTACATTATGCTCCATCCATCACTTTTTTTCCTATCCATTTAGCCTGTCTCTACATCTTTGCAGCCTCTTTATGTCCTCCTCACAACTTGCATTCCCATCTAGCGTTGTATCATCAGTGAACTTACATATATTAGTCTTTGTCTATTTGTCTAAGGCTTAATATAGATTGTAAATAGCTGTGGCCCTATCACTGATCCTCGCGCCATTCCACTAGTCACAACCTGCCAACTTGAAAATGCTTTGTTTATTCATACTCTCTATTTCCTGTCCATTAACCAATTCTTTATCCATGCTAGTATGTTACCCAGCAGTCTATAAATCCTTATCTTGCATATTAATCTTCTGTATGACATTATTGAATGCCGGAGATCAGATAGAAGTGGAGTGGGGTTGGAGATAGGAAACCTGATGGATCAGAGGCTTCTGGGGTGAGGTAAGTGGCCTCAGTATGTGGGGATGGGGTGTTGGCCAGAGATGTTGGGGAAGAGGTCAGAGTTCTCAAGTTGGATGGAGAGTGGTGGTCAGAGGTCTTGGAGATAAGGCCAAGTCCTTGGAGATAAGGCTGAGGCATTGGCAGGGTAAGATAGGAAACATTCGAGGGGAAGTCATAGGCCTCAGATGGCGATGAGGTTGGAGGCCTTGGGCAGAGTTCAGGGGAGATGGAAGTGTCGGGGGTGGTGTCTGCTTGCAGAATGTTGGAGAGACAGGTAGGCTGAATCCACAAAGTAAGTAAAAAGGCACCTCCCTCCTGAAACCAGCTGTCCTTGCCTTTCTGTAGTCAATGGATTTCCCAAGGCCTGGGAAAATCCAGTTGACCAGAGTTAAATTTGAAATTGTGGATAAAAATCCAGGCATGCCATCTCATTACAATATTTAAATTTCCAACCCTTCTCTCGGAAGCAATTTAGTCACCCACTCACCAGCCTGTCCCTGTTAAAACCTGAAGTGGAAAAGATTGGAGGTAGGTGGGATTCACCTTTATGATTCAGACTTTAAGGCTGGGATTTTCCAGCCCCATCACGGTCAGGACCCACCGTGGGCGAGGCGGCGCCCCAGCCAGAAGTCACAGAGTCACACAGTGCAGAAGAGGCCTTTCAGCCCAGCGAGTCTGCACCGACATGTGAGAAACACCTGACCTACCTGTCTAATCCCATTTACCAGCACTTGGCCCATAGCCTTGAATGTTATGACATGCTAAATGCTCATCCAGATACTTTTTAAAGGATGTGAGGCAACCCGCCTCCACCACCCTCCCAGGCAGTACATTCCAGACCGTCACCACCCTCTGGGTAAAAAGGTTTTTCCTCACAGCCCCCCCAAACCTCCTGCCCCTCACCTTGAACTTATGCCCCCTTGTGACTGACCCTTCAACTAAGGGGAACAGCTGCTCCCTATCCATCCTGTCCATGCTCCTCATAATCTCATACACCTCGATCAGGTTGCCCCTCAGTCTTCTCTGCTCCAAGGAAAACAACCCAAGAGTACCCAACCTCTCTTCATAACTTAAGTGTTTCATCCCAGGCAACATCCTGGTGAATCTCCTCTGCACCCCCTCCAGTGCAATCACATCCTTCCTATAATGTGGTGACCAGAACTGCACACAGTACTTCAGCTGTGGCCTCACCAAGGTTCTATACAACTCCAACATGACCTCCCTAATTTTGTAATCTATGCCTCAATTGATAATGTCAAGTGTCCCATATGCCTTTCTCACCACCCCACTAACAAGCCCCTCCGCCTTCAGAGATCCATTGACTTGCGACAGGACTGGAAGGTCACAGCGGTGGGCAAGTGTGGAAAATCCTGCTGTAAGATTCTAACCTCCCACCTGACTCAAACCCACCCATTCCTAAAGGTTCAAATTTCACCCTATGATGTCCTTTATCTACATGTGTGTGACAGTGTATTGATAATGGTACTAGACCAGTAACCCTGAGGTCTGGGCTAGTAACACAGCAAACATGGCGTTGAAGCCCAGTGTGGCAATTTGAGAATTTGAATTCTCTACCTCAGGGAGCTGTGCATGCTCAGTCGTTGAGTAGATTTACATCAGCAATCGATAGATTTTTGGGATGGTGAAGCTGCAGTGGAAGAACAGCCATGACCTAATTGAATGGTGGAGCTGGCTCATGGGGCCAAATGGTTTATGCCTGCTCCTATTTCTTCCATGTTCCTATGAAATCAGTTCCTATAAAAAAAATCTGGAAATAAAAATATAGCTTCAGTAAGAGTTTTTTTTGAAAAATATACTTTATTCATAAAATATCTGGAAGAACATTCCAAACCATTTCAAAATTACCATCACAAAAGTACAATCAGATTCAACTTTTATACAAAGATCACAAGGTGCATCAATACAATCAATGAATATTACAATCATTTCAATATGGTCAATGCAGACAATCAGACAATGGTATTGGAGTTATCAACATACATCATGTGCACTCTGAGGTGCTTCAATACATTTATAATACAATTCGTATTCACTGCATACATTCATTTTGCGCTGTACAGCCTGAGGGGCTCTCAACAGTTCCCAGCCCCTCGGTGCACTGTGGCAGAAAGGTCTTAGACAGCGACCTTTCCCCATTGCGTCTTTGCAGCAGCTGCCCCAAGCTTTAGTGCGTCCCTCAGCATATAGTCCTGGACTTTGGAATGTGCCAGTCTGCAACACTCGGTCGGGGACAACCCTTTGCGCTGGAAGAACAACAAGTTTCAGGCAGACCAAAGAGCGTCTTTCACTGAGTTGATGATCCTCCAGCTGCAGTTGATGTTTGGCTCGGTGTGTGTCCCTGGGAACAGCCCGTAGAGCACAGAGTCCTGTGTCACAGAACTGCTCGGGATGAACCTCGACAAAAACCACCGCATCTCTCTCCAGACCTTCTTTGCAAAGGCACAATCTACAAGGAGGTGAACAACGGTCTCTTCCCCACCACAGCCTCCTCGAGGGCAACGTGCAGAGGGGGTGAGACTCCTGGCGTGTAGGAAGGATCTTACAGGGAGGGCCTTTCTCACCACCAGCCAAGCTACATCTTAGTGTTTGTTGGAAAGTTCTGGTGATGAGGCATTCTGCCAAATTACTTTGTCAGCCTGCTCAGGGAACCATCCCACAGGATCCACCCTCTCTTTTTCCCTCAGGGCCTTTAAGATGTTACGTGCCGACCACTGCCTGACGGACTTGTGGTTGAAGGTGTTTCTCTGCATAAACTTTCCCACGAGGGACAGGTGGTACGGCACGGTCCAACTACTTGGAGCGTTCCGCGGCATCGTGGCCAGACCCATCCTTCGCAACACCGGAGACAGGTAGAACCTCAGCATGTAGTGACACTTGGTGTTTGCATACTGAGGGTCTACGCTCCACTTGATGCAACCACACACAAAGGTGGCCATCAGTATGAGGGCGATGTTGGGCACGTTTTTTCCCCCTTTATCTAGAGGCTTGTACATCGTGTCCCTGCGGACACGATCCATTTTCGACCTCCAGATAAAGCGGAAGATGGCTCGGGTGATCACCACCACACAGGAGTGTGGAATGGGCCAGACCTGCGCCACGTACAGCAACAGCGAGAGTGCCTCACACCTGATGACCAGGTTCTTACCCGCAATGGAGAGGGAGCGTCGCTCCCACATGCCCAGTTTCCTTTTCACCATAGACACTCACTCCTTCCAGTTTCTAACACATGCCCTGGTCCCTCCGAACCATATCCCCAGCACCTTCAGGCCATCAGCCCTGACAGTGAAGGGGACAAAGGATCGGTCAGCCCATTTCCCAAAGAACATGGCCTCGCTCTTCCCACGATTTACCTTGGCTCCCGAGGCCAGTTCGAACCGGTCGCAGATGTGGATCAGTCTGTGCACCGACAGCGGATCAGAGCAGAAGATGGCGACATCGTCCATGTACAGGGAGACTTTGATCTGAGTGCCTCCACTACCTGGGATCGTCACTCCTCTTATGCCCGGATCCTTCCTGATGGACTCAGCAAAGGGTTCTATGCAACACACGAAAAGAACAGGCGAGAGAGGGCAGCCCTGCCTGACTCCAGATTTAATAGGAAAGCTAAAACAGAATTACCTGGAAAAACTCAGCAGGTCTGGCAGCATCGGCGGAGAAGAAAAGAGTTGACGTTTCGAGTCCTCATGACCCTTCGACAGAACTTGAGTTCGAGTCCAGGAAAGAGCTGAAATATAAGCTGGTTTAAGGTGTGTGTGTGGGGGGCGGAGAGATAGAGAGACAGAGAGGTGGAGGGGGTTGGTGTGGTTGTAGCGACAAACAAGCAGTGATAGAAGCAGAATATCAAAAGATGTCAACAACAATAGTACAATAGAACACATAGGTGTTAAAGATAAAGTTGGTGATATTATCTAAACGAATGTGCTAATTAAGAATGGATGGTAGGGCACTCAAGGTATAGCTCTAGTGGGTTTTTTTTTTTTTTATTTTATATAATGGAAATAGGTGGGAAAAGGAAAATCTTTATAATTTATTGGGAAAAAAAAAAGGAGAAGGGGGAAACAGAAAGGGGGTGGGGATGGGGGAGGGGACTCACGACCTAAAGTTGTTGAATTCAATATTCAGTCCGGAAGGCTGTAAAGTCCCTAGTCGGAAGATGAGGTGTTGTTCCTCCAGTTTGCGTTGGGCTTCACTGGAACAATGCAGCAAGCCAAGGACAGACATGTGGGCAAGAGAGCAGGGTGGAGTGTTAAAATGGCAAGCGACAGGGAGGTTTGGGTCATTCTTGCGGACAGACCGCAGGTGTTCTGCAAAGCGGTCGCCCAGTTTACGTTTGGTCTCTCCAATGTAGAGGAGACCACATTGGGAGCAACGAATGCAGTAGACTAAGTTGGGGGAAATGCAAGTGAAATGCTGCTTCACTTGAAAGGAGTGTTTGGGTCCTTGGACGGTGAGGAGAGAGGAAGTGAAGGGGCAGGTGTTGCATCTTTTACGCAAAAGATGCAACACCTGCCCCTTCACTTCCTCTCTCCTCACCGTCCAAGGACCCAAACACTCCTTTCAAGTGAAGCAGCATTTCACTTGCATTTCCCCCAACTTAGTCTACTGCATTCGTTGCTCCCAATGTGGTCTCCTCTACATTGGAGAGACCAAACGTAAACTGGGCGACCGCTTTGCAGAACACCTGCGGTCTGTCCGCAAGAATGACCCAAACCTCCCTGTCGCTTGCCATTTTAACACTCCACCCTGCTCTCTTGCCCACATGTCTGTCCTTGGCTTGCTGCATTGTTCCAGTGAAGCCCAACGCAAACTGGAGGAACAACACCTCATCTTCCGACTAGGGACTTTACAGCCTTCCGGACTGAATATTGAATTCAACAACTTTAGGTCGTGAGTCCCCTCCCCCATCCCCACCCCCTTTCTGTTTCCCCCTTCTCTTTTTTTTTTCCCAATAAATTATAAAGATTTTCCTTTTCCCACCTATTTCCATTATATAAAATAAAAAAAAAAAAAAAAAACCCACTAGAGCTATACCTTGAGTGCCCTACCATCCATTCTTAATTAGCACATTCGTTTAGATAATATCACCAACTTTATCTTTAACACCTATGTGTTCTATTGTACTATTGTTGTTGACATCTTTTGATATTCTGCTTCTATCACTGCTTGTTTGTCGCTACAACCACACCAACCCCCTCCACCTCTCTGTCTCTCTATCTCTCCGCCCCCCACACACACACCTTAAACCAGCTTATATTTCAGCTCTTTCCTGGACTCGAACTCAAGTTCTGTCGAAGGGTCATGAGGACTCGAAACGTCAACTCTTTTCTTCTCCGCCGATGCTGCCAGACCTGCTGAGTTTTTCCAGGTAATTCTGTTTTTGTTTTGGATTTCCAGCATCCGCAGTTTTTTTGTTTTTATTAATAGGAAAGCTATCTGATTCCCACCCATTTGATTGAGACTGCACTACTGATGTTAGTGTAGAGCAGTTGGATCCAATTGCGAATTCCCTCCCCAAACCCCATTTTGGAGAGCACATCCACCATATAGGTGTGCGATATTCTGTCAAAGGCCTTCTCCTGATCCAGGCTGATGAGGCAGGTATCCACACCCCTGTCCTGTACATAGGCAATCGTATCCCTGAGCAGCACGAGGCTGTCAGAGATCTTCCTGCCGGTACAGTGCAGGTCTGGTCAGGGTGGATCACCAATTCCAGAGCGGATTTGACCCGATTTGCGATGACCTTGGACAGAATTTTATAGTCCACATTCAACAGTGAAATGGGTCGCCAATTTCTAATTTCCTCCCTTTCCCCCTTGTGCTTGTAGATGAGGGTGATAATGCCTTTCCTCATGGATTCTGACATACTGCCGGCCAGGAGCATACTCTCGTACACTTCTGGCAGGTCTGGGCCGATCCAGTCCCACAGAGCCGAATACAACTCCGCCGGCAAGCCGTCGTTTCCGGGAGTTTTACTCTTCTCGAAGGACTCAAGGGCCTCAGTCAGTTCATCAGGAGTTAGCGCTTTGTCCAGACTCTCCCGTGTACTGTCATCTAAGACCTCTGTGATAGAGGACAGGAAGGACTGGGAGGCTGTGCTGTCTGTGGGCTTTACGTCATATAATCCAGCATAGAAGGATTTGCTAATCCTCAAAATGTCAGATTGCAATGATTTGACTGAGCCGTCTTCTTCCTTCAGGCTGCTGATCACAGAGCTCTCTCTGTGTACCTTTTGGAAGAAGAAACGTGAGCACGTCTCATCCTGCTCTACAGAGCGGACTCTGGAACGGAAGGTGATCTTGGAGGCCTCCGAGGCAAAGAGCGAGGCTTGCTGGCTCTTCATCTCTTGGAGTTCCTCCTTGATATCGACCCCCATCGACCGCAGCCAGAGCAGATTCTGCATGTTTTTCTGGAGTCGGGACATTTCCCTCTGTTCCCTTCTAGCTTTCTGGGTGCCTTTGAGGACAAAAAACCTCTTGATGTTTCCCTTGATCGCTTCCCACCAGTGTGTCAGGGACTCACCTTTGTAATCCCTCTTGAGCTCCTCAATGTTCTCTGGGGTCAGCAGTTGCACGTTTAGCTTCCATACCCCCCCTGCCAACCCTCTGGTCCTTCTCTAAGTGGCAGTCAGCCAGTAGGAGGCAGTGGTCAGAGAAGAACACCGGCTTGACGTCGGTGGATCTGACTGCAAATGCGCGGGACACAAACAGGAAGTCTATCCTGGAACAGATGGACCCATCAGGCCGTGACCAGGTGTATCTACGCTGCGCTCCGTCTGCAGGGTTGCTGAAGATGTCGTGCAGCTTGGCATCCTTTACTGTTTCCATCAGGGATCTGGATGTAGCATCCAATCTGCTGTCGGCCCTGCCGGATCGTCCAGCCGCATCGATGATGCAGTTGAAGTCACCGCCCAGAATGACCAGCCTGGAGGTTGCCAGCAGCTGTGGGAGCTGCTGAAAAACCTCCAGCCGCTCAGCCCTTGTGACGGGGCGTAGACGTTAATTAACTGGAGTGGAGCATTCTTATACATTACGTCTGCTACGAGGAGGCGCCCGCCCACCACCTCCTTAACCTGGGAGACGGTGAAGCTGCCTCCCTGCAGCAGAATCCCCAGACCGGAGGAACGAGAGTCGTTTCCTCCCGACCAGATCGATGGCCCATGGGACCACCATCGTGACCATTGCCTGTGGGAGCTGAGGTGCGGTATCGCACACTCCTGTAGAAACAGCAGATCAGCTTTGACCTTGGCAAGGTAGTCCAAGGTCGCAACACATCGTGTAGTAGATTTAATGCTACGCACATTTATGGATACAATCTTTACACCCATTTTAAAGCAGTTAGTCGCTTACCAAACCTGTTGTCTCTGAGAGTTCCTTCATGCCCGTGGTGTGCTCAAATTGCTTCACTTGGGATGGGCTGAGGAAAGCGTCCTGAACCTTCCCATTGGAGATGTTCTGCTCGAGTGGCATCTGGGGGTCCGTGCAGAGAGCGGGGTTTGAAATGTCCTCTGTTGGAGAAGCTTCTCCAATCCTCTCCCTCTCTGGGGCATTGCTGCTCCCGGCTTCCCGGAGCTAGGGTGCGCTGAGCGCCTCACTGCTCCCAGATTCCTGGGGTTGTGGTGCACTGGCCTCTTTCGGTTGTGGGCTATGTTGGGGTGTGCTGGTCTCCTCATTGTCACCAATGTTCTGGAGCTTGGGTGACTCGTCCTCCAACTCCCTAGCGTTTTGCCGCTTCTTCTGTTGGTGCCGCCCTGGCACCTCTTCGTCCGAAGAGCTGCTGCTCTTGTTATCCGTGTCGGATAGGAGACGCCTCTTGACTCTTGTCTGAGAAGTGGCTTGGTTTCTTTTTAGCCCCTTCTTCCTTTTGGCTCTCTTCACCAGCTGCCACTCCCCCTGCTGCTTTCCCACTGCTGCCTCCTCCTCCTCCATTGATTCGCTCTCCTGAGGAGTGGGAGGTTCAGGGGGCAGTGCTGTTGATTGGCTGTCTGCTGCCTCAATTTTTTCCTCCACCTTGTCTTTCTCTGTGTCCTCCTTTGTCCCGATGTTTTCCCTGGGGGCCTTGGTGTGACACGAGGCATTTCTTCTGCTTCCCCCTCGTTGGCTTTAGCTGCCTGTGCACAAGTACGGAAACGTTTGGGGCAGGTCTTGTAGAGGTGACTTGCCTCGCCACACAGGTTGCAGCACTTAGCCTGTTTACAATCTTTTGTCTGGTGCCCTTCCTTTTTGCAGTTCTTGCAGAGGACAGCACTGCAATTGGCCGCCACATGACCAGACTTGCCGCATGAGCGACAAAGTTTGGGTTGCCCAGCGTAGACAAGGTAACCACGGCTTCCCCCGATAGCGAATCTGGAAGGGGGGTGGAAAACGGCTCCCTTACCGTCGGTCTTGAGTGTTACCTTAACCTGGCGTTTACATGTCCAGATCCCCAAATTATCTTTAACTTCAGTGCAGCTCCCAACCTTATCGAAGTACCTGGTAAGAAAGGTGAGCACGTCAGCGACAGGGACGTAGGGGTTGTACAGATGCACCGTCGTAACCCATTCACGATGCAACGGTAGAACAAAGAGCGGCTCCGCCGTCAGGATCTTCATTTCTGGCAGGTATTTCTTTTCCTCAAACACCTTCAGGAGTTTGACACAAGCTGCCACATGCTTGAAGGTCAAAGAAACCAGCACTGGGGAAATCCTGTAGGCAGTAGATATCCGCAGTCTCAAAACCACACAGCTTGAATAAGATCCTCTTCGTGAAGAAAGTCCTATCCATTCCTGTTCCTTGCTCGCTACCCTTCACCATGACTCGGATGGTGTTAGGTACCCCATGGTAAGGGGTTTGACTGGTTATAGCCATTGCTCTTTCCCTGGCAGAAACGCGATGAATATCTCTCCCCTGCCAGGTAAGCTTCAGTAAAAGTGATGAGGAAGCTGCTGAATTGGTATAAAAACCCAACTGGTTCACTCATGCCCTTTAGTGATGGTGTCATGTTGTCCTTGCCACGTCTAGCCGTGTGTGACTTTGAGTTGAGTCTTAAATATCCTTTGGGTGGTCTACAGGATAGCATGCCAGAAGCAGCATCAGACGTACCTGAAAGGAGGTGGCATGTTGAAAAGGCTGTAATGCGGGATGAAATGCATAACCAGTGAAAGTGCATATGAACATACATATTAGGAGCAAGAATAGGCCATTCAGCTGCTCGAACCTGCTCCAACATTTGCTTCGATCATGGCTGATCTGATTATGGCCTGAACACTGCTTTCCTGCCTACCTCTTATAGGCTTTGACTCCCTTGTCAATCAAGAATCTAACTGACTCAGCCTTAAAAATATTCAATGACCCTGCCTCCACTGTTTGCTGGGGAAGAGAATTCCACAGACCAATGACCCCCTGAGAGAAAATAATTTCTCCTTATCTACATCTTAAATGGGAGACCTCTTACCTTTAAACTGTAGCCCCTAGTTCTGGTCTCTCCCAGTATGGGAAACAACCACTCAGCATCTGCTCTGTCAATTCCCCTCAGGACCTTATAAGTTTCAATAAGATCACCTCTCATTCTTCTAAAGTCTAATGGATACAGGCCAAACCTCAGAATCACAGAATTGGTAGGGCACAGAAGGTGGCCTATTTGACCCATGGGAGAGAATCTTTGGCTCGGTGAGCAGGAGTGGGACCCCCTCGCCAAGGTATAAAATGACCTGCAGTGACGTCAGGCGTGTGTCCCAACATCACCACGCATCATTCAGATTTTCAGTTCGGTGGGCGCGCACCAGAGTCGGCTGCACACCCGCCGAACTGTCAAAGGCCTAATAAGGCCAGTTAACTATCAATTAAAGCAATAAACTGAGCTGCCCGTCCACCCAGTCAGCCTTCGCATTTTTCATGGAACCTAATCCACGGGCGGGATGAGGTTTCATGAAGGTTTTTAAAGGTTTGAAAAAATTTTAAATAAAATTCACAGACATGTCCCAGCTCATGTGACAGTTTCACATGAAGGGACATGTCCTAAAAATATTTTTTTTTCCTTCGTTAAAATTTTTTAAACGTATGCTAATCTCCCTGAGGCAGCTCTGTGCCCCAGGGAGATTTCTGCGCTCTTTCACACGCATGCTCGAAAGAGCACAGGCCCTGACTCAGTCAATCCCTCCCCACCCGCACATGGCATGCTCAGCACTTCCAAGCGCCCACCACGCCTTACTCGGCTGCGCACACGCCCACACACACTCCCACCCAATGCCCCCCAGATGGGGAGAAAATTCTCCCCATTGTGTCTGCACCAGTTCTCCGAAAGAGCAATTCACCTAGTGCCACTCTTCCAACTTCTCTCCATAACCCTGCACATTCTTTCTTTTCAGGTAACAGTCAAATTCCTTTTTGAATGCTTCAATTGAACCTGCCTCCACCACACTCTCAGACAGTGTATTCCAGACCTTAACCATTCGCTGCATGAAAAAGATTTTCCTCATATCATTTTTACTTCTTTTGCAAATTACTTTAAATCTCTGCCCTCTTGTTCTTCATCCTTTAATGAGTGGGAACAGTTTCTCCTTGTTTACCCTGTGCAGGTCCCCAATTATTTTGAATATCACTATTCAATCTCCTCTTAGCCATCCCTTCCCAAGGAAATCAGCCCCAGCTTCCCTAATCTACCTTCAGAACTGAAGTTCCTTATTTCTGGAATGATTCTCGTAAGTCTTTTCTGCACTCGTTCCAATATCTTCAAATCCTTCCTAAGGTACGGTGTCCAGAACTGGATGCAATACTCCAGCTGAGGTCAAACTCATGTCTTATACAAGTCCAAAATAACTTCCTTGCTTATGTGCTTGATGCTCCTATTAATAAACCCTGTACTATGTGCTTTATTAACAACTCTGTCAATTTGTCTAGCCACTTTCAATGACTTATGCACCCATACAACAAGGTCTCACTTCTCCTGCGCCCCTTTTAGAATTGCAGCTTTTATTTTGTATTGTCTCTCCATGTTCTTCCTATCAAAACAAACCAAAACATTTCTCCACATTGAATTTCATCTGCCATCTGTCTGCCCATTCCATCCACTTGTCTATGTCCTTTTGAAGTTCCACTCTATCCTCCTCACAGTTTACAATGCATCCAAGTTTTGTAACATCTCCAAACTTTGAAATTGTGCCCTGTATACCAAGGCCTAAGATATTAATACATATCAGGAAAAGCAAGGGTCTCAACACTGACCCCTGGGTAACTCCAGTCCAAAATTGGATCCCAAAAAGCACTGATTAACCACTACTTTTTGTTTCCTGTCACTCAGCTAATTTCAAATCCATGTTGCTACTGTCCCTGTTAGTCCACAAGCTCTAACTTTTTTCACAAGTTGGGTGGCATTGTTCAAATGCCTTTGGAAGTCCATATACACCATATCAGCAGCATTACCCTCATCAAGCCTCTGTGTTACCTCTTCAAAAAACTCCAGCAAGTTAGTTAAACATGACTTTCCCTTAAGAAACCCATGCTGACTTCCCTTAATTATCCCAAATTTATCCATATGGCTATTAATTTTGTCCCAAATTGTTCTTTCTAGAAGTTTCCCACCACTGAAGTTAAACTGACTGGCCTGTAGTTTCTGGTCTTATCATTACACCCTTTTTTTTCAACCAGGGTGTAACATTTTCAATTCTCCAATCCTCTGGCACGATCCCTGAGTCTAAGGAAGCCTGGACCTGTTCATAAGATAACCGCTTCATCCTAGAAATCACACATTTTAGATGGAGCTATGCAATTCCATAAGCAATGGGTAAGGTTAACGCTCCACAATCTTGCTGTATCCATTTACAAATGTGGTGTACATTTAAACAACTAACTGAAAAAAGATCCTCGAAGAAGACAGCCATTCCCAATGATGGCAAAGCTCAGAGTGCTAGTGCAAAAGATAAGGCCAAAGCATTTATAATCATCTTTGTCCAGTAGCACAAATGTACGATCGTCCTCTGTCTCTTCTGAGGCCCCCACCATTAGAGGTGCCAATCTTCAGCTAATATGAGTGAATTTGATTCACTGCATGGACATCAGAAAATGACCAAGTGCTCTTGATGCAGCACTTGGTGGGGAGGCAGTGGCATAGTGGCATTGCTACTGGCCTAGTATTCCAGAGATCCAGGGTAATGCTCTCAGGACACAGGTTGGAATCCCAGCACAGCAGACGGTGAAATTTGAATTAAGCAAAAATCTGGAATTAAAAGTCTAATGATGACTGTGAATCCATTGCCGATTGTTGTAAAAAGCCATCTGGTTCACTAATGTCCTTTAGGGAAGGAAATCTGCTGCCCTTACCTGGTTTGGCCTACATGTGACTCCAGACCCACAGTAATGTGGTTGATTCTTAAAATTAGGGATGGGCAATAAATGCTGACCTCGCCAGCGATGGCCAAATCCCATGAATGAATAAAATTGGAATCCCGAATGGATCCCGAAAAACACCCCAGTTGTATTGCCAATTACCTATACTCCAAAATTAGTATGTAAGTTAATTGTGGTGCAGGTAAGAGTTCTGCTCTGCTCAGATGGACATGTCCAATCAAGAGGTTGCCACCAAAAGGTAACTTTTTTACATTTGTTGTGAGGTCAAGAGGAGCTCCTGAATCCACAGCGCCTTTGACACAACTGCTTCCAACCTATGTTTGAATCTCTTTCCTGTTTTCCTGTAAGACTTAACGTCTGGCTGTTACTGGCAAGGCAAGGGTCATGCTGCCTATGGAGATGTGACAGAATCTGGCAGCCTGCCCAAATAATGTTAATGACGCTGAGGTCCAATTTTAGGCCAACCTTGGGTCTCTCAGTTGGGGCCCATGCTCCTTAATCTCACATCACCGGTTTCAAACCATCCCACTGTGTACTCTATCACCTATGTCATATCTTGATTCAAGCTAACGTTAGTTTTGGTGATAATAAATGAACACATAAGAGCTTAATTTCTTCTGTATGCTGTGCTTGATGCGCAGGTTAATGCATCCGTATTTATTCTTGTCTGCATTATTTTAACAGAATTGCTAACCCATTTGTTCTAAATAGTTTAATAAGTGCAGTAAAATACACAGACCGGAACATACGCAAGCATAATAAAAATAACACACAGAGGGAAATAAACCCAGTGTGCTATAAAATTTGCACTGCCAATGACCTGGATCTGCATTTTCGGTATGTGTTTAATTCCTGCCAAAGCTGTTGTATTTTTAATTTGAATCAGGAAAGTTTATTTAATACTTCTTTTGTGGTAGAATGTACATTTTACAAATCTCCTGGCTTCCATGAATGGAAAAAAATTCTGTGGGACATGCCAATCTGCCCACATGTTCTCTTGATGCACAGTCTTCAGGGTCACAAGTGCTAATTGCTAAAAATCTACCTCTTTGTTGTCAGTTGTGGCTCAATGCTAGCACTCTCACCTTTGAGATGGAGGCTCTTGGGTATATTGATGTGATACTCCAGAAATTTGAGTGCTTAATATAGGCCGACATTTCAGTGAAATACTGAGGGAGTGCTGCACTGTTGGAGGTGCTGTCTTTTACAGAATCACAGAATTGTTACGGTGTAGAAGGAGGCCATTCAGCCTATCATGTCTGCACCGACTCTCTGAGCATTTTAATTTAGTGCCAATCTCCTGCCTTTTCCCCATAACCCTGCAGATTGTTTCTATTTAAATAATCATCCAATGCCCTCTTGAATGCCTCAATTGAACCTGCTTCCACTACACTTCCAGGCAGTGCATTCAAAACCCTAGCTACTCACTGTGTGAAAAAGTTTTTTCTCACTTTGCATTTGCTTCTTTTGCAAAGCACTTTAAAATTGTGCCCTCTGGTTCTCGGTCTGTTTACGAGCAGGAACAGTTTCTCCCTATCTACTCTGTCCAGGCCACTCATGATTTTGAAAACTTCTATCAAGTCTCCTCTTAGCCTTCTCCTCTCCAAGGAAAACAGTCCCAACTTCTCCAATCTTTCCTCATAACTGAAGTGTCTCATCCCCAGAACCATTCTCATAAAAAAAACCTCTTCTGCATTCTCTCCAATATGCTCATTCCTTCCTATAGTGCGGTGCCCAGAACTGTACACAATACTCCAACTGAGGTCTAACCAATGTCTTATATAAGTTCATCATAACCTCCCTGCTCTTGTACTCTATGAATGAAGCCTAGAACACTGTATGCTTTTGTAACAGCTCTCTATACCTGTCCTGCCAGCTTTAATGACTTATATACATATAAACCCAGGTCTCTCTGCTCCTGCATGCCTTTTAGAATAGTCCTTTATTTTATACTGTCTCTCCATGTTCTTTGTACCAAAATGTTTCACCTCACATGTCTCCACATTGAACTTCATCTGCCACCTATCTTCCCACTCCACCAATGTGTCAATGCCCTTTTGTCCTCCTCACAGTTTACAATTCTCCCAAGTTTTGTGTCATTCACAAACTTTGAAATTGTCCCCTCTACACCAAGATCTAGATCATTTATATATATCAGGAAAAGCAAGGGTCCCAATACCGACCCCTGGGGAACTACAAATGTTATTCCATCCCCCAAAATACCTATTAACCAATATTCTCTGTTTCCTATCCCTCAGCCAATTTTGTATCCACGTTGCTACTGTCCCTTTTATTCCATGACCTATAACTTTCCTCACAAGTCTAAACTGTGGCACTGCATTGAACACCTTTTGGAATTCCATATGCACTACATAACGGCTTTGCCCTCACCACCCATCTCTACCAAAAAACTCCAGCAAATTAGTTAGACATGGTTTTCCTTTAACAAATCCATGCTAACTCTTCTGAATCAATCCACATTTTTCCATATGACTATTAATTCTATCCCGAGTAATTGTTTCTAGGAGTTTCCCCACCAACGAAGTTAAACTGACTGGTCTGTATTTGCAAGGCAGATTTTTACAACCTTTTTTGAACAAGGGCATAATTTTTGCAATTCTCCAGTCCGGCACCTCCCCCGAATCCAGCGATCATTGAAAGATTATTGCCGGTGCCTCTGTAATTCCCACTCTCACTTCCTTCAATATTCTTGGATGCATCTCTTCCAGTCCCGGTGCCTTATCAACTTTAAGTACTGACAGCTTATCCAATATCTCTTCCTTATCAATTTTAAACCCTTCTAGTGACTGAGTTTCCTCCACTGTCGCCATGGCCTGGGCAGCATTTGTCTCATAGGTAAAGACATGCTAAGTATTCATTTAACACCTCAGCCATGTTTCTTGCCTCTATGTGTAAATCCCCTTTCTGGTCCCTAATAGGCCCTACTTCTCCTTTTACCACCCTTTTAACCATTGATGTGCTTATAGAATACTTTGGAATTTCCTTTTATGTTAGCTGCCAGTCTTTTTTCATAATCCCTCTCTGCTTCTCGTACTTGCTTTCTCACATCCCTTTTGAACCTTATGTATCCAGCTTGGTTCTTCATTGTATTTGCTACCTGACACCTGTCATAAGCACGCTTTTTCTTCTTTAACTTAATTTCTATCTCTTTTGTCATCCAGGAAGCTCTGGATTTGTTTGTCCTACCCTTCCCCTTTGAGGGAACATACCTTGTCTGTTGCCAAACTATCTCCTCTTTGAAGGTAGCCCATTGTCCAGCAACTGTTTTTCCCACCAACCTTTGGTTCCAGTCTATCTGACGAAGCTTTGTTCTTGCCCCACTGAAGTCGGCTCTGTGCCAGTTGATTATTCTTACTCTGGATTGACCAATGTCATTTTCCACCATAATCCTAAACCTTTTGATACAATGATCACTGTCCCCTAAAAGTTCCCCCACTGTCGCTTGATCTACTTGGCCTACCTCATCCCCAAGAACCAGGTCTAGCAGTGCATCCTTTCTTGTTAGACTGGACACATAATGCTGTAAGAAATTCTCCTGAACATAATCTAGGAGGCTTGTCTCTCATTGCCTCTTACACTACCACTACCCCAGTCTATATACAGGTAATTAAAGTCCCACATTATAACTACTCTATGATGTTTACAGCTCTCTGCAATTTCCTTGCAGATTTGTTCCTCTATATCCTTCCCACTAGCTGGTGGTCTATATATTACACCGAGCAATGTAATTGCACCCTACTTATTCCTTAGCTCTGGCCAAATCGATTCCGTCCTTGAATCCTCTGACATATCCTCTTTCTTCAGTACTGCAATACTCTCCCTAACCAAAAATGCCAACCCTCTACCTTTTTTCCCTTTCCTATCTTTTCTGAACACCTTGTAGCTAGGAATATTTAACACCCAGACATGCCCTTCCTTAAACCAGGTCTCTGTTATCGTCACAACATCATAATCTCAAAAGGCAGTCTGTGCCTGTAACTCCCCAATTTTATTAACTATACTGCATTCACATGTATACAGTGTAACCCTAATGTAGGCTTCATTACTTGTTCCCTTATTCCAATTCCATCTATTAACTTACTATTCTCTATTTTAGTGCTACCTGCCCCTCCCAGCATTCCATGCACTCTGGTATTACATTTTAACATTCTCACCTGGTTCCCACACCCCTGCTGAGTTAGCTTTTTAGATGTTAAACTGAAGCCTGCTCAGGTTGATGTAAAAGGCTCCATGGCATTGTTAAAATAAGAGCAGCTGAGTTCTCCTGGCCAACACTTACCTCTCATTCAACACGTAAACCAGGTGATCTGGTGATTTGTTTTGTTGCAGTTTATGGGAGCTTGCTGTGCACAAATTGGCTGCTGTGTTTCCTATAACACAAAAATGACTATCTGTCAAAAAGTACTTAATTGGTTCTAAAAGTGCATCGAGAAACGTCATGAAATCATGTCATGTGTACTCTTCTCAAAGGCAGGCCCTTGGGTCATTGCGTGAGCAATTTTTGGCGATGGGCACGTCTCTTTTGATGAAAAATTGTTCAAAAGTAGTGGGAGGATGTAACTAGTTAAAGTTACTACCCAGTTTGATTAGGGCCAGCTGAGTTTGTTGAGTGATTTTCTCCTTCTTATCCTGAAGGTATTCATTTTGCTGCAGTGTCATTCCACACGTACCAGCCACTCTGCAGTACCTTGTTGATTCATTCTTTATGATATGAGTTGAGACAATGTGTGTCAGCACCAGTGTTGAGTCTGATCTCCTCACGTGCCACATGTACATGCGTTCTTAAATCAAATGGGAATAAATGCTACTTTCTCCCCCTCTGTTTTTAGCCCAATCAGTGTTTTGTAGAAGCACTTTCTATATAAGGTATTCCACCATCCATATATTTAAAGAAGAAAAAAATTACCATCATTTTTCTTAACTTTTTGGGAGATCCGATCATTTTAATGGCCTATTCTTTAATCTCGGCCCCTCACTATTTCTGATCTATGTTCCCCATGAGCATCTCTGCTGACATGAGTTACAAAGTTGATTTCAATGAGAAGCAGCACTTTGGACATGCCTGGGGCCAATTTTGAATCACCTGAACTTTGGGAAAATCATTACCAGATGGGTGCTACACAGTGTGTAGTTTAAAGTGAAACATTGCGGTGATGTTATTTTGTAATGACTGAAAGGGAGGTCTCCTCATAACCTTTCCTTATCCATTAAATCATGATCTATGCTGTATGCACTTACAAATATAATTAGGGGATGTGCTATAACATACTGTGAGTCGAAGGTTACACTGCTTCAAGAGATTGCTGGAGCGCACATATGGGGGGTGCGAAGGGAAAGGCCGCAAGAAGGCTTCAGAAAAAAAAGTGTACGGTAGGATAGTGAAGTGTTTTTGATTAGTCCCTGAAAAATACACAAATGTTCTTCTCACCCAGTTCAGAAAAATAAAGAAATTTGGTTTCTGCGCTTGCGCAGTTATATAAACAAATAAATCTCCAAAATTATACAAACAATTATATGCTTCAATTAATAAACCATTAAATACATAGTTTTTCCTTTCAAAGTTACCTCTGATAGTTTTTATAAGTTAATGTTTCATCTTATTTTGATGTTTTTATACAGAACAAAATCACTGTTTTAACAATGAGATTCTTAGTATTTATGCTCCCGGGCTTTTTCCATTACTGGTCACAGGAAAGGAGATGGGACTTACAAACAGCAGGTCCTTGCAATGCTTTCTGACTGATTAGGTAGCTGTCAACATATATAAAAAAGTACTGGCATGAACCATTGACTTCTGTGGAACTGAATATTGGACGGGGTGTATAATGGATGGCCCATATAACTCTGATCAATTTGCATCACAAGCCTTGACGACTTTCTACCCCATTGTCTCCTACCTAGCTAGTACTCTTCTTTTTAAATCTCCTTATTTAAGGAAGGACGTAAATGAGTTGGAAGCAGTTAAAGAAGGTTTATTAATACCTGGAATGGGCTGGTTGTCTTAGGAGGAAATGCTGGACAGGCTAGGCTTTTATCTGCTGGAGTTTAGAAAAGTAAGAGACGACTTAATTGAAACACATAAAATCCTGATGGGACATGACAGGGTGGAGGTGGAAAGGATGTTTCCTCTTGTGAGAGAACCTAGAACTAGGGGTCACTGTTTAAAAATAAGGGTTTGCCCAGTTAAGATGGAGATAAGGAGAATTTATTTCTCTCAAAGGGAGTCTTTGGAATTCTTTCTCAAGAGGTTGTAGAGGCAGAATCTTTGAATATTTTTAAGGCAGAGGCAGATAGATTCTTGATAATCAAGAGGGTGAAAGGGTATCAGGGGTAGGTGGGAATGTGGAGTTAAAGTTAAAATCAAATCAGCCATGATCTTATTGAATGGTGGAGCAGGTTTGAAGGGCCGAGTGTCCTACTTCTACTCCTAATTCTTATGTTTGTATGTTCGTATCACAGTGATAGCTCAGGAAAACTGTCTGAACTCAAGGCTGAGGCTTTACAAACAGCAAAAGGCCTCTGATGCACAAAAGGCAGCAATTGCACTTCCACATTTTCTTGTGCAGTTTGTAATTCTTTATGGACTAATTATGTTAGACATTATGTTTCGATTATTTACCTTGAGCTTGTCAAGAAAGCAAACTTGTGCTGCAGCTCTTCATCGCATCATCGTTGTTTGGGAAAATCAAGGAGTATTGAATGGGGTCTAGCTGGAATGAGTATGTTAAAAGACTTCATTTTTAGTCTGAAGTAGTAAACTTACAATGGATGACAAATGCAGTTTTGCTAAGTCTCTGTGGGCCTGTAGCAATACGTGTTGCCCCAGATCTTCCTGCTCTCCCAATGGTCATACCCCAGATGTACCCCAGAAGATGCACTGAGGGGCAACTTGGAAGTCCCAATGCAAAGACGCCTTTGGAATTGCCTGGGAAGTTTCTACTTCCAATGGGCAATTTTCCTGCATCTGGAACCTTCCAAAAAAGCTTTCAATTCTGAGTTCGAGTAAGAGGGTGCCAACTCACTTACCTAGATATTTCCCAGGAAATGTTAGACTGGTAAAAACAGATCTAATTCTGAGGTAACTATACAACTAAACATTCCCCGACCACCCCTCTACAGACTCCCCAATGAACACCCCAACTCCCCTCTGACACTCCGGCTCCCCACAGAACTAGCAACCTGACCCAACCTTACCACCCCTACCACCTGGCCACTCTACCCAACCTGCCACCTACCACCCTGGCAACTACCACACTCTCACCTAGTACCATGCCACCGACAACACTACCCACCCAGCCACCTACCACCCTGCCACCCTATCCAATTGACACCCTACTCACCATACCACCCTACCACCTAACCCTCCCCGCCCCTGTGACCTTATTATGACACAGCCAATGGTAAAGGTTGAATTGTTCAAATGCCAGAGGGAAACCTGAAACAACTGTCATAACTCATTTTTGCTATTTGTATGTTTCGAGATGCAAGCTTTGAATTCAGTAGTAATAAGACTACCGAGTCTCAAGAGGATTTTTATAAAGCTAAATTAAACATTTATTAATACAAGAAAGATTGTAAGCACATACATATGTCTACAAAATTACTATTATAATAAATACAAAAATCCTCTAACTAATCTGACTCTGAGTTAGACCCCTGGTAAGATAACAGTAAAACACATAGATCTAAACAGACCACTGGCAAAACACACCCTGGACAGTTACATTCAAAATGAGTTTCTTTCAGCTCTGGGTCCTTGCAGATACTTGAGGCTTACAGGCTGGAGGCTTTAGATCTTAGAATCCCTCCTCCTTTTACCAACAACCTTCTCTTCCTTTATACATATTTTCCTCTTTGAATGCAAATTCTCATTGTCACTAGGTTTTTTTTAACTTTATACCTTCTAACAATAAAACCCTTTCATAATATCTACTTTTACCAGTAGGCTTTTAAAAAAAATAAACACATTGTTTCTGAGCTTCACCTGGTTATATGTAATATTTCACCCGCCCTTTTGAATGGTCTATTTAAAAATGCAAATTACCCCCTTTACACCTCACCTTCTATTTTCCTATGTTTATCTAATTACCATGTCAAACCTACTTCTCTTCCATACATCAAATCCTCTAGACCAGCTGGCTTTAGTCCAATTAAGACACACAAGCATAGACAAAGACACCATTAAAATCTATTTTAAAATAATTTCCAATAACATTATAGACATTATTATATCTTTCTGACACCCTTCTATCTACCCACCCTGCCATCTTTATTTTTTATTTATTCTTTCATGGGATGCAGGCATCACTGCAAGGCCAGCATTTGTTGCCTATCCCTAATTATCCTTGAACTGAATAGCTTGCAAGGCCATTTCAGAGGGCAGTTAAGAGCCAAGCACAATGCTGTGGACCTGGAGTTACATGTAGGCCAGACCAGGGAAGGATAACAGATTTCCTTCCCTAAAGGACATTAATGAACCAGAAGGGTCTTTACGACAATCAATGATAGTTTCATGGTTACCTTTACAGAGACTAACTTTCAATTCCAGATTTATTAATTAAATTCAAATTCTACCAACTGCTGTGGTGAGATTTGAACCTATGTCCCCAGATCATTAGCCTGGGCTTCTGAATTAATAGTCCAGTAGCATTACCACCCTACCACGATATCACCCTGCCAACTACTACCTTGATTTCCACTGCTCTGCCACCCACCACTCTGCCACCTACTACTGTATTGCACTACCACCCTTACCATGTTACCAAAGTGACTTCAAAATGGTATGCTGCCTCCCTAGTGTCAGGGTCAAGCATGTCATGAGCAGCTGCAGAATATTTTGAGGGAGGATGGAGAACAGCCAGAGGTCATAGTCCATATTGGTACCAAAGACACACATGGAAAGAGGCATATTTTAGGGAGCTGGGAAAGAAATTGAAAAGCTGGACCTCAAAGATAGTAATCTCTGGATAACCTCTGGTGCCGCATGCTGGTAAGTACAGAAATAGGAGGATAATACAGATGAATGTATGGCTGGAGAGATAGTGCAGGAGGAAGGGTAATAAAATCCTGCAGATTTGAGGCCAGTCTGGGTGAAGTGGAACCTTACAAACTGGACGGGTTGCACCTGAACAGAGCCAAAACCAATAATGTGGTGGTGCAGTTTGCTAGTGTTGATGAGGAGGGTTTAAACGAGCTTGGCCAAGGAATGGGGACTTGAGTGTAGATTCAGAAGGGAGAGAAGCAAAGCTGGAAATGGAAGTGAGAAAATTAGTAAGTAAGTATGGAAGGTAGAGGAACAAATGCTGGAAAATAGACAACAAAAGAGTTATTCAGTAATTAAAGGTGTATACTTGTTACAGCCAGGCGAAAAGTGGTGGAATGGTTCCCCTCTCCACATCTTGGTTAACAGCAGTAGGTATCTTACAATAATTTGCTTATTTTTTTTTTATTCATTCACAGGATGTGGGCTTCACTGGCTGGGCCGGCATTTATTGCTCATCCTGGGTTGCCCCTGAGAAGGTGGTGGTGTGCTGCCTTCTTGAACCACTGCAGTCCATGGGTGCAGGAAGGTGGGATTAGAAAGGCACCTGGGTGTCCTCAGGCTAGCATGAACAAGATGGCCTCCTTCTGTGCTGTAACTTTTCTATGGTTCTATGGTGTAGGTATGCCCACAGTGCTGTCAGGAAGGGAGTTCCAGGGTTTTGACCCAGCGACAGTGAAGGAACGGCGATATATTTCCAAGTCAGAATGCTGAGTTACTTGGAGGGGAACATCCAAATGGTGGTGTTCCCCTCTATCTGCTGCCCTTGTCTTTCTAGGTTGTAGTGGTCATGGGTTTGGGAGGTGCTGTCTAAGGAGCCTTGGTGAATTCCTGCAGTGCATCTTGTAGATGATACACACTGCTGCTACTGTGCATCGGTGGTGGAGGGAGTGAATGTTTGTGCACGTGGTGCCAGTCAAGAGGGTTGCTTTGTCCTGGATGGTGTCCAGCTTCTTGAATGTTATAGAATCTGCACTCATCCAGGCAAGTGGGGAGTATTCCATCACATTCCTGACTTGTGCCTTGTAAATGGTGGACAGCTTTGGGGAGTCAAGAGATGAGTTACTCGTCGCACAATTCCTAGCCTCTGACCTGCTCTTGTAGCCACAGTATTTATATGGCTAATCCAGTTCAGCTTCCGGTCAATGGTATCTCCCAGGATGTTGATAATGGGGGACTCAGTGATGGTAATGCCATTGAACATCAAGCGATGGTTGGATTCTCTCTTGTTGGAGAAGGTCATTTCCTGACACTTGTGTGGCGTGGATATTACTTGCCACTTGTCAGCTCAAGCCTGGATATTGTCCAGGTCTTGCTGCATTTGGACATAGACTGCATCAGTATCTGAGGAGTCGCGAATGGTGCTGAACATTGTGCAATCATGAGCGAACATCCCCACTTCTGCCCTTATGCTCGAAGGAAGATCATTGATGAAGCAGCTGAAGATGGCTGGGCCTATGCACTCCCCTGAGGAACACCTGCAGTGATGTCTTGGAGCTGAAATGACTAACCCCCAACAACCACAACCATTTTCCTTTGTGCTAGGTATTACCTATTTAAGTGCTATAACTGTAAAGAACACACATAGGCAGGTTTTCTCGTAAGTTTTAAAAGAAAATGAAATAGTGTTTATTGTTTTTAACACCAGATAGATAAAAAATAATAAAACTACTCCAACTCATACTCACACATACAACCAAGAGACTCACACACACAGAATAAGGTTACAAGGAGGGAGAGTAGGTTAAATTGTTTAAAGCATCCAAAAGAAAGTCAATCATGTACGGATCCTGTAGGTTGATGTGGTGGATGCTTTCAGGCCACGTTCGATGATTTTTCTGGATCCAAAGCAGAGACAATTTAAAGTCTTGAGTGATGATTTCTGTCTTTTCCTCTGAAGTCAGTAGCTGTTTGGTTTATGTTGAAGACGCTGCCTACGGTGTTTGGCTGGTCAATATTGGCAGGCATACGCTTACAAAACATCTAGAGAGAGAGGGACCACAAGTTCTCTTCTAGCTGTTAGCCCCTCATGGTCTGTCTAAATCCGATCTTCTTTAACACAAAGGGGTAGCTTACTATCACGTGACTTCTATTCACAAACCAGCCAGTTACTAACTATGGTCATAGCAAACTGGGGAACCCTCATTCCAGGCTCATTGTTTATGGTGATTAGATTAAATGGTCAGTGATGCACTCTCCTCAGTTGAAGTCTATTGTCCAAAGTGATTGAGTTTAACTGCTTGGTCCGCACTCACCTGAATTACCAGGTTACTCTGGGTGTCTATAAGGAGTTCAGGGGATGGGCCACTCACACTCATTTATGCTGATTGTCCTGGTGGGTAACTTCCAGACAACATGACTCCTTTCTGATAGTTTTGCAATTTGCAAGGTGAAGTTATGTGAACGTTCAGCCATTTTAAGAACTGCTGTTCAGCTCATTTAAGAATACTATTGTCAGTCTTTTTTAAAATTCACCCTGTGGTTCTAGTCCACTCAATAAATAAAGTCATTTTTGATATAAAACAAGGTTTTTATAACACCTCGCCGCGAGGGTGAATGAAATGCTGCAGACATTTCATTACAATTCCTTCTTTCAGAAAAAGAAAAGAAATAGACCCCCATTCATTCTCAAACATTCAATCATGCGTACATCAGACACCAGCAACTGTATTCTGCACAGTCTGGAATTGCAATCCCACTCTCCACAGTTTGGGGATGATTTTGTGCCGATTCAAACCCTAGATAGTGTGCCATCATATTTTTTTCCTGCAATGTGTGTAATCTTCAAGTAAAATGGCTGCAATAGAAAGCTCCATCAGAATAGTCTCACATGATGTGTTTTGAATTTCACCACAAATGTTAGTAGGTCGTGATCCGTGTAGACTAAGTTTGCTCTATACCTATTGCTGACATATATTTCAAAGTGTTTGAGGGTGAGTAGCAGTCCCAGAGTTCCCTTTTCTACAGCGGTGTATCTCTTTTGGAGTATACTCAGTTTCTTTGGGAAATACCCAATCGGTCTTTCGATACCTGATACATCATCTTGGAGCAGAACTGTGCCTACCCCTGTGCCACTAGCATCGATTTCCACATCCCCAAAAATTGGATTATTTCCTCTTTAGTTGTGGGGATAGGGAAATCAAATCAGGACTCATACTGAAAGCGTGTTTCCAGTGGTTTTCTGTGGGGCTCAGTCCTGGGTGCCTTGCTTTTTGTGTTTTATATATATATATATATCAATGATTTAAACTTAAATGTAAGGGGCATGATTAAGAAGTTTGCCGATGATACAAAAGATAACCATATGGTTGGTAGTGAGGAAGAAAGCTGTGGACTGTGCAGTAAGATATCAATGGACTGGTTATGTGGACAGAAAATTGGCAAATAGAATTCAATCCAGAGAAGTGTGAAGTTATGCATTTGAGGAGGGAAAATAAGACAAGGGAATACACAACACAATGATAGGATTCTGAGGAGTGTAGGGGAACAGAGGGATATTGAAGTGCCTGTCCACAGATCCTTGAAGGCAGTGGGACAGATAGATAAGGTGGTTAAGAAGGCTTAAGGGATACTTTTATTACCAAATCCATTCAGAGATATCAGCAAAAGTTAAGGAAAGATTTGAATCATTTGAGTGTGTCAGTGGTTATGAGTATCCTGGTTTTCTTTGTAGTTCTGATATTGGCATAATTCACCTTTCTTGTGAATGAACATATTTTTTGCAACATTTCATTGTTCAATATAGTTGCTGAATTTCCTCACTTAATGTTCTTCTAGCTGTTAGCCAGGCTCATTCCTAGAGATGAATTTTACTATTTTTCTATCATGGTGCACATCCCTTGCAGCTTTGTTCGCAATGGTAGAAGGATATTAAGCATCTGTGTATAATTTTGGTTACAATCCCATGCAATTATGCATAGGGTGATGACATATATCATACATATATATTGTTAATTGAACACCAGAGGGCCCCTGATGGGAGCAAGTTAAAATAATACTCCAGAGTCTCCTCTTGATACCAGTTAATATATCCAGAGAAAAATGTTTCAGAATTAACTGAATAAAGTAGCCATTAATTAATGTTTAATGGACATAATAGTTGACATCACTGAAAAACCAGTTAATCTACCCAAGTCAGCACAACTCCCAATCCTAATTACATGTGAATCCATAACACCCAGTCATAATTGCATAACCATGTGTGTTTAATCTTCTCTATTTGAATAAAGAGGAAAGTTAATGTTTATTATTACTAATTTTTGAAGCATTGTAAAGCGTATACAGCGTGCACAGGGAGTTTCAGAAAAAAATACATTTATGTAATAAATAATAATGACAGCTCAATTTATTGTTCAGAATATAATGTGTATAATGGATTAAATATGAAAGGTTTATGGTTTTATAAATGCCTCCTCATTGCTTGATTAACGAGAACAGATATATTAAGTTGTAATGGAACAGATCAATAATTGCTCAAACTCAATAGTGAGATTTTCAAATCTCCTCGGTAATCAGCGTTCAGCCTGTTTAATATAGTAGATATCAGGCATAATTGAAACATTATGTAAAAAGAAACAAACAAGTATTTGGATTACTTAGCACCTTTATTTCAAATGGAAAGGGGCATATTAAATTAGTGCCTATTTCTTGGGGCCTCTCCAATTCAAATTTCTAAGTAACTAAACATTATCAGATGTTCCTGCTTTCCAATAAGTACAAGCACTACTCAATCAAGTGTTGAGCCACACATTGAGTTGGCAAATCTCAGCCTATGTGTCAGTACAATTTTAAAACTCTCCACCTGGACTCTTCACCTGAATAGAAAGGTCAGCGATGATCCCCACTCCTGATTATTATCCAGCAAACCATTTGTAAAGTGGGTTCACATGTATGTCAGGTATGTGCACCATTAGGCTTGGCTCTGCTGTTTTTAACATCCTCTTCACCCACAACAACCTCCTCCTCCCCTAAACAATCCCTAGACCTAATAAGGTGTCAATACTCACTGCTATGGTTCAGGCATGCAAATGACCCTGCGGGTGAGGTGCTGATGTACCAGGACACATGGGACTTCACCTGAGCATGAGTCAGGAGGGAAGAAATGTAGTAAAATGGAGGGGGAAAATGCTTATTTCACAAGTACACTTGCCCTTAAAGATTCCAAATATGGAACTAAAAGGTCTTAAGCTTCAGTTCGTAGAAACGTAACTTTTAAAGGTTTCATGTACGTGATCCATGTTTTTCTACATATATTTTTGAAGAGAAAAAACAGAGAAGTATAATAAGTAAATGCAGTAGCAAAAGGCCCTTTTTATCAAGCACTTCATAACTTAATGGTACAAACAGCTACTGCTGCTGTTATTGCTGGAATGTTTACCACACTCAAATCAAATTCCTCTGCTATTTTAATGGAGTTGTTACTGTCATTAAAAATAATGGATTAATGCCTCAAATAAAATCACATGCAGAGCAATATCATGTGAACATTTGTCCACTACTGTGGTAGCCACTTCTAAATCTGCAAGTGGGGCATAATTTTTTCCCAATCTCCTGGGAACAACTTAACCAATCGGGAGCCACTGGGCACTTATCTGCTGTGACCAAAGCTGGCATGGGCCTTTTTAAGCCCTTTTAACATTTAATTACAATTTTAGTTAGTTTAGCCTAAGTGGGAAGCTACAGCGGAAGATCAGGTAGCTGATCGAAGGTTCTGTCGAAGGTTCATGAGGACTCGAAACGTCAACTCTTTTCTTCTCCGCCGATGCTGCCAGACCTGCTGAGTTTTTCCAGGTAATTCTGTTTTTGTTTTGGATTTCCAGCATCCGCAGTTTTTTTGTTTTTATCAGCTGAAGGCTGCTGGCTGACATCAAAGGAAGGCTTGCTGATAAGCAAATAAGTTGAAGAGAAGGGTTTCAGGAGGTTCTTGCAGGAGGCATCCTCCAGGCCCCATAATGGGAAGCCTTCTACTTACCTTTGAAGGCCTGTTCACCCTCCTGCCAGCTGCCACACAGCCTTCACAGCTCCCGCAGCTTTCCACCAGGTTCACTCAGGCTGAATTTAAAATGCTGTCAGGCAATCATTTATACAATTGGACCCTGATTTACACAAGTTTTTAAGCCCCTGAGCCTCGGCAACCTGACTGCAATGGGCAATAAAAACAGCTGCCAGTTATATTCCAGGATGGCGTAATGGGGTAGTATGACTGAATATGCCATTTTATAGCAGCCCCCCTCCCCCGCCAATCCTACTCAGCCTCATGGCTGAGGGGTGGGGTAGGTTAAAATTCTCCCCATCATTTTGAATTAAGTACCCCTGGAATGTTTCGGCAGTGAAAGTGTTAACACTAGACAGTAGACATATGCTTCTGAACAACACATGTCCTTAGGAGCAGTTTCAAAAATACCTATTGTCCCTTCTTTTTGCTTTTTGCGAGCAATATGTTAATTGCTTCTTGTTGATTCTCCACACACAAAACACTGAGGTGATGTTTGTTTTATCTGTTTTGCCAGAAGCTCTTCAGGCAGCACCAAAGTTTGTAGGAATGTTCAATGACCATTATTTTAAATGTGATGGAAATGTGCATTCACTAATATTACATGTCTGGCTAGCAAATGGCAGAAAGTCCTCTTTGCGATAACATATCTGCTTACTGTTTACTCAGAATAAGACTAAAGGCAAATGTTTCTTGGGGGGGATAAAAATACCAATCTCCATTAGAAGTTCATTTCAAAGCCTGGGAATGAACAGATAAAGGTATAATTTTACAGACACGTTAAAAAAATTGATTGGCATTTCTACAATACTTTCATCATTCAAAACAGCTATAATATGCTACACTCATTATGAGATGGCACAGGTTGAACAAAGTAGTTTTTAACAAGACCTGTATCAAGGTAGTTCCTGATAAAGACAGATTATAGGCCAACCAGCAGGACATTTCTCAATTCACTCTCATATACACAGCTGTGAAAGCAACAGACTAGATGTAAAATCAAGTGAATTTTTAGTGAAGGTTTTTTTTGTTTGATCTCAGAAGATGTTTTATTCTGCTCTATGTTAGAGAGATGAATAACTCGGTTTGTCTCTTATACCAGAAACCGCAGAAGATGGTCACATATGCATTCTGTCTAATTCAAAATAAGGGCCAGCCCTAGAAACCATGCAATGACAAAATGTGTAGCATGCTGGTTGTTAAGCATATGTGCTTTTATTTCTCTTGGTTGCTTGGCAACTGAAATGATTTTCCAAATAAATTTTGATTCTGCCAAAATCCCTCTAAGTATACAGGACCAAAGACATTTCAGAAGCAGGCCGCTTTTCCCTGATCTTTTATGTTCCTCTCAAGAATATAGGTTAACAAAAAAAGGCTGTATTTTCAATAACAGCTGATACAAAAAAAGTTCTTATCTGGTTATCCATTCTCTGTGGAAAAAGTCTTCGCCAGAAAATGAATAAGAGAGAAAAAAATTAATTTTTGAAAAGACATGTACCAAATAGAAGAAAAAGGTTGTCACCTTCAGCCAAGCACTACTGTCATCTGTATGCTATCAGCTCATTAAAATCACATTAGGCTACTCCAAGGGGCTCAAAGAGCTATTAGTGTACCTAAAATGGCATGACAAAATCTCAATTCACTTTAAAAAACATTGCAATGCGACATTTTGTATTTCATCACTGAATTATTGCAGTCTCTGATGCATTATACAAGGAAGGTAATGGAAACAGGAATACCGCAGAGAATGCAGCCCATTTCTTTTTTCTGATCCCAGGGGAACTGAGGCAAACTTTTTAGAAACTAGGCCAAAAATGTGGCATTAACAATTTAACTCTCGCAGTTTTTTGACAGATTTTAGTGAATCCACAGTTATGAAATTCTGTGGTCACTTAATAGCAAACCATAATCTAGTATTAATTCAATGTCTGTGGCAAGACTGGAATCCCTGCTGCTTCTTTTCCTGAATTTCTGAAGCTGCTTTGCAACATATAATCGCTTGAGAAGCAAGTAGTTTGTATGCCATACATTACATATTCATTCGAAAGTTCTCCCACAATGAAATTATCAAGTTTTAAAGATTTGTGGCAGCTGGATAATTTCTCAGTCATAAAATTTTACTCAAACACAAATGAATTATTTATATATACTATATATAAATCTATATATTTATATATGCCTACAGTGTTGAAAGTCTCAACATGTGCTCCTTGTGGGCTATAGATGTGCATGAAATCTTTTGCTGTCTATGTAATAGTCAACCACTGATTTGTGCTTAGGTTTTTACTTGGGGTTCTTGGGCACATAAGAATAACCAGGAAACCTAACCAAACATTCCTTGAAAAGCATATCATTTTATTGCAATCAACTATAGGACACATTGATACACAGCATAACATACAAAATTGCTGGAGAATTTAACCTGTCAGAGCACGATTCTCACCCTAAGTTATAAGGACAGACTTAGGTATGTTTTTTATTCCGTTAATCTGCTTTCTTAAGTTTCAAATGATGGTTTAACATATTTAGTTACCCATACCAGTTAATAACTGTATTAAATTTCCATTCAAGTGGAGTTATGTTTTCTTTTGGAATGTATACTTTGAACAGCTTTTCAGCAACATGGTCTGAGATCCAAGTGACTGCATAAAGTAACATAAACCCTTTTACAAGGGAGAAACAGGAGTCAGTCTCGATCAGTTCCTCTACAATTAGTTCACTTGCATTCAATTATTAACATACGAGCATGTGAAAATGTCTGACAAGAAACAACCAACTGGTTGCATGATGCATTGTGATACAGACGCTCCCTCCTCATCCTGAGCCATATTCCTGTCTGAGAGAGGAGAAAAGCCAGGTAAAATCCAGGCCAACTGGGGGGGAAAAAATTTGGGAAAATCCTCAACAGTCCCTTCAGGTCATCTAGAGTTGTTCAGAAGACCACGTTGACAGTGAATTATGATGTCGGATACCTGTCTTCAGGACCAGGTGATCTCCACGACAGCCAGAAAGAGGCCCAGCTTTCCTTTGAGGGTATAGAATGAATCAGCATTCACTGCATTAGCCAGCAACTTGTTCCACAAGTTAAATATTCTTTCAGAAAAGAACAATTGCCTCAATGTTTAAAACAAAAACAGAATTACCTGGAAAAACTCAGCAGGTCTGGCAACATCGGCAGAGAAGAAAAGAGTTGACGTTTCGAGTCCTCATGACCCTTCAACAGAACATGTTTAACCTAGGTTTAACCTAGTTCTGCCCATCTGTAACTTCTACGCATGACACTACTCCTCCCTAACATACTCGGTTGAAATAATTTGTCCAAGTAAACACAATTTAGGGTCTTTTATGAACCGTGATCAGATTGTTGTTGAGTCTACACTTCTCTAAAGCATACAGATCCATCTCAACAAGTCTATATGAGTAGGTAGGGTGTTGCAGACTGGGAATCAGTCTTGTGGCTCTTCTCTGTCTCATTATCTCTGCTAAAACTGGGCACAATATTCTAAATGAAATCCAAGGAAGGTCTTGCACAAGAACAAAATGGTATGTTTATTCTTTCATGAATTGTCCTGTGAATACAATCTAGTTTCATGCTTAATTTAGATGTAAATCCCTGGCATTGGTCATGAAGAGAGTGATGTATCATGTTTCTCTTTTCCCATTGACTTCAATTCTGGTACCTGTAGGGTAGACCTGCCTACATGCATAATGCTACAGATTCTAAATTAAACATTATTTATCAAACACCAGCCCATTTCCCTACATTGAGATCTACCAGCAGTAGTTCAACATCCTCTGCAGCCCTAACACATGCACAGAGCTACATACCATCTGAAAAATTGCAAATATTTCCAACACCTACATTGAGGCTATTAATTATGATATTAAAGATCAAAGATCTTAACAGCAATACCTGTAGGACACCACTAGGTCCAGTCTTGAAGCAGATCCCAATCTACTGTGCTCTGACAATCAGCATTCAGCTAATTGTTAATCCATTAAAGTAGATTGCCATCAATTCCACAAGATTCCATTTTATATACCAGCCTTTTGTGAACCTCAAGCTTATTCAAAGAGGAAGGGAAATCTAGAGGGAGTTTTTTTTTTTGTTCAGAGTGCTCTCACCCAATCATTCTATACTGGAAGTGATGGATCCAATATTATTTTGTTCGACTTTTGTCAGCTTGGAAGCACTCATATTGGGACTCCATAACTGTCAGGCTGCTCCAATGGGGACACTGATTGGGAGTATGTCAATAGCCAAACTTTGTAGTGGTAATCACAGCTAAACTGTCAGCATCCACCATCATTATTCTACTGAAACTGGTGGAAACTTTGGGAAGTTCACACATGCCCGAGAGAAATGCAGAAATCTAGAAATAGCTGACTGTGATTCTATGCTCCTCCGGAGAGTGAAATGTTGAGGTCACACCAAACTGCAATCCTTAAACAATCAATGAATTGATAAAACTTCAATATTTATGCTGTTTCTCTCCCTACAAAAATCCTTGGTGGAGTTATACCTTTCTGAATGAAGAGTGGCTGCATTTTAATGGTGTTATAAGTTCATAATTGGTACTAAATACTGGTCCTGAGAGGCTAATTTGTGAAATGTCAAAATTCTCCATTATGATAAAAAATTCTACATACTTTTGAAATGTTTTTGAAGCGTGTTTCTAACTTTTTAGCTTCTATCTTAATTCAATCATAATCACAACCTGAAAAGCTAATTTAAAAGCGAGTGATTTTAACTGCTTCTAACTTTTTGCTTTACTGTCTGTTAGAATGCCTCAAAGGATTGTCTGCTTACCCTGGTTGATAGCACCATTGCTGTTGGATGTCTGGTGATTCCCTTGATTTGGCACCAGATTTAAATTGCCATTGGCAAAGAGGAGGTCTGGGCCACAGAGATGAACATATCTTTGTGGGCAGATTTCTTTGAGCTTACCAGTGAGCAACTCTATGGGCAGAATCTTACCAACTTACTTCCTGCTGGAATGCAGGGAATAATTTTTGGATCTGGCGCCCAACTCTGAATGGTGCAGTGGGCAGTTGCTCTTTACCAGAGCAAACCAGTTGTCACCCTGCCTCCAGACTCCCCAACTAATCAGGGAGGGTGGGGGGAGCGATGCATCCATTTCATCAGAGAAAGAATTTTTAATTAAAGGGATCATGAATGGGTAAGCAAAACTCACCAGCACTTGGAATTTTCATGCTGCAGCTATCACAATTTGTCACTGCTGCTGAAGTAACTCTTTCCACTGTGCACTCACCTCAATGATCTTGATGAATTGCAGACAGGTCAGGAAAAAAGTTTCGTGGTTGGAAAAATTCAGTGGGATTCAGAGAAAAGCAGCTCATAATTGGCTTTTTCACAACCTCAACAACTTAATTACATACCCAACAAAAACAAGAGCACGCCCTGTCATCTTCAATGCCACCCCAGAGAAAGCTGGAGAAGGGCAGGATCACATCGGCATCTCAACCAACATCAATTGGCTGGACTTTTCCACCGTGGTCACCCCTGAACCCACCTCCAGCATGCTTGGATAATTGTGCCCCACGTTTCTCAAATGGGAAGGCTGCTATTTTTTTTACATGGCCCAGGAGAGCATATTACTTGCTGGGAAATATGCTTCCCCAGCTTGGAGCATGGATTCTCACTGTCAAATAATTTTGAAGATACAGCCATTATTTTTTTTCCCCTAGGGATCCACTTTAGGGCACATAAAGTCACCCATGATCAATTGTAACAGCAGAGTGGCCTAACGAAGTAGAACGTTTCAATAAATATATCAAAATTAAATAACGGTGAGTTTATTATTATCCTTCCTCACACGGGGAGCTCTTTGAATAAAGATGATCTCTTAGAACTTCCTTCTCTGTGAAATCTATCTAGTTTTATGGTACAACATTTAAAATAGAAAACTGCAAAACATTACTTTTCCATGAAGTACACATTGGGCAGAATTTTCTGCTTGCCAGGTGGGCGGACTGGACCCAATCTCCACCGGACAGGGAGCTGATCCCCGCTGACAAGCAGGTCCCACCGCCATTTTAAGTGGGCCGGCCAATTAAGGCCCGCCCAGGGTGATGTCCAGCGGGAAGGGCTATGCGCTTCCTGTGCGGGAGTGGGGGGGAGGGATTCCCCAAAAGCGAGAGTGCGCTATTTCACGCATGCGCACGAAAAAGCGCACATCTTCCTGAGGCTAAGTGCTGCCTCAGGGAGATCGCTTACACTTTTAAAAAGATTAAAAATAGAAAAAAAAATCCCTAACATGTCCCCCCACATGAGATGGGTCATGTTCATAAATAGCAGTAAAACTTTATTAAACTTTTTAGAACACTGCATGAACCTCAAACCGCCGGTGGATGAGCTTTCATGTTTTCTCTATTTGCCACCGGGGCTCCTGGCCTACCTGCCGACCTTAAGGTTGGACGGGCTGGTCCTTTAATTGTTTAAATGATCCTGTCACTGGCCTCAATTGGCCATTGACAGATCGGCGGGCGCACAGCTGATTTTGCTGAGGGCCCGCCTTCCTGAAAATTTAAATGGGGCAGGATGAAGTCGGGGATTCCGCCCCCCTGCTCACTGACGGCAAAATTCTGTCCATTAATTCTGAAAAATGACAAAAGGAAATGTTTTTCTTCTCCGCCGATGCTGCCAGACCTGCTGAGTTTTTCCAGGTAATTCTGTTTTTGTTTTGGATTTCCAGCATCCGCAGTTTTTTTGTTTTTATCTAAGGAAATTTAAGTGTCTGAAAAGCCAAAATAGAATTGTTTTTTTAATCATTCACTATAACAGTCTGATATATGAATGCTGATACTTTCACAAACATGCATATTTGTACTTTCTTCAATAAAAGAGACTCATGTGAAACACTCTCTAATATTTTTGTCACTGTGACATGTTGTTTTGTATGTTTGACAAAGTCAGTGTTGTACAGAGCACCTACTGTAACTTGATTGACAGTTTTGATATGGAAATTTCCAATGGACAGGGTTGGTCAATCACCCTTTGCTGCTGGGTCACTTCATTTTTGTTGTTTTTCAGATGGGCTTTTTGTTTATTTAAGTAAAACACACTCAGTATTGTACATATTCCCCTTAAATTTTTTTGAAAATCTAAATCTGGAAATTATGCTGTGTGCTATTTAATGTGTTCACACCAAATTCCTTGATTTCCTATTTTAGTGGAAGCATTAGTCTGTTTATTTTAAATGGGTTACCAATGGCAATAAAATAATGGACAAAGGAATTTGGTGTGGATGTGTTAATGGGTCATAAAATAGTAATGCACAGCTTAAGCTCCGAGCTTCCTGATTGCCATGTGCCTGACTGAGAAACAAGTGTGTAGTTTGGTCTCCTTATTTAAGAAAGGGTTTAATTGCATTAGAAGCAGTGCAGAGAAAGTTTACTCAGTTGATTCCTACCATGAAGGGGTTGTTTTATGAGGAAAGGTTGGATAGGTTGGGCCTATATCCATTGAAGTTTAGAAGAATGATAGGTGATCTTATTGAAACATATATGAACCTGAGGGGATTTGACAGGGTGCATGCTGAAGGGTGTTTCCCCTTAAGTAGAGTCTAGAATGAGGGGACACAGTTTAAAAATAACGGGTCACTCATTTAAGGTGGAGATGAGGAGAAATTGTTTCTACCAGAGGGAAATTAGTCTTTGGAATTCACTTCCCCAGAGAGCAGTGGAAGCAGGGCCGTTGAATATTTTTAAAGCTGAGTTAGATAGATTCTTGACTGACAAGTGAGTCAAAGGGTATGGGAGTTAGACAGGAAAGTAGAGGCCACAATCAGTCCAGCCATGATCTTATAAAATTGGCAGAGCAGGCTCGAGGAGCCAAATGGCCTACTCCCGCTCCAAGATTGTATTTGCGTACAGGACCTGCATCCGGGATTGCTTTTGTTTTGTTCTTCATTTGATTACTCTAAGGTGCACAGGAGCAGTTCGGGTTAACCCCTGATCTATATTGTCTTTTTCCCTTTGAGAAAAAGTGCAATGGTGGGGCCAATTCGGAGGCAGGAACTGGAGTGCATTTCCTGGAGAAGCCAGCTGGTCAGGATTGGTTAATAGAGATTTAGATGGATAAATATTCTGGAGCTTTGCTTGATTATCTGTGAAGGTCAGGGACTGTTTATGCATTCAATTTAATAAGATTACATGAGTGGGGTAGAACCCTTTCAAGATTATGTTACACATTGGCTGCAGATAGACCATATGTCCATTTTTCTGTCCTTAAAACTCACTTACACTTGGCGCAACTTGCAGTGGCCCAGTTGAATTTTAACATATGAGAAACCACAGAAAGAAAATGTGACAGTGTACACAAGCTAAAGCATTATGAAGCTGACACATTCAGTATTAAAATTACAGATGGACCAAATTTAGAAGTTGGAGTTTTCTTTTCAATATCTTTGGTACATTTTTATCACACAGAAGGAAGCATTCACCCAGGTATCCCAGAATGGTGCTGCACATAAACCAACTTAATTTGATCTGAACTTTAACTGACCAGCTCCATAAAACTTGTATATAACTGAAGCTGCAAAACGAGTTATTAGCCATATGTAGATGATGATTCAATTCATGAATTTATATCATTAGCATTGGCGATATTAATGTTTGATATGACCAGCCATCCAAATGAATAATAGCCCAATGAGTATTGCTCGGCTTGACTCTTGGCAGAATATTAAAGTTAATATTATTCCTGATACTCCATAGACTGCATAATTCTTTTATTGAAAATATATACTGAATTCATCACTTACTGTTGCATTGTAAAGTTAAATATTTTGTGACCAGCAACAGTGTTGAGGATTTAGCTGCCGTATTAAGGATATATGAAAGAAAAATCCAGTTAGCCTATCAAATACATTCCTTCTGAAGACATTCCAGGGCTGTCATTAAAATGCTTTCCTTCTCAATGGGCTGAATTTTAAGGACTATCTATGGGCGGGAAAACAGGTGGGCGGGCCAGTAAAGTAGGGTGCTGTCCCAATGGCAATGGTCCAATTGAGGCCCTTAAGTGGGCAATTAATGCCCAATTAAGGTCCTCATTCAGCCGCTCTGGTTTACTGGGTGGAGAGAGAGACCCGCGCCCAACGTGTAGCCCAGTAGGTTTAACCCTGTGGGCAACTAGTCGGTGAAAGCAGGGCTGGGTACCTTCTTCCTGTTCCAATCGGAGGACAAACAGTTTTTCCTCCCTGTATCTACCCTCCATCCCCATCACCTGTCCAACATGGGGGGACCCATCTCTCTCCTTGAAAGATTCCATTGACGTTTACCACCATTCTACTGTCATATTGCGTCCTTCAGTCTGTAGGTGCTTCTGGGTGCCATTATTTGCAAAGCCAGCGGGTTCTGCTACCTTTTAGCTTCACATCAAAATGATGTGACCCTTCCAAGTGTTAAAGAAGCTCCTCAAAACTGGTGAAATGTTCATTGGGTTGGATTACCCACTGAGTTCAGAACCCACGGATCCCAATGTAAATATCAGGGGCAAGCCTGCCTCTGCTTAGCTGGCTGGCCCTGCTTTAATTTTTTGGGTGGTGACCTTGTAATTAATAATGAAGTGGGACTTCCACCTGTTTCTAATCGAAGGCCTTTAGCTCTGCACCACACCAGGATAGGTGGCCACTGCGGGTATTGCAGGAGGCCCAGGAGGAAGAGGAACCATGGATGACTCCAAATCCAGGTAAGCCTTGGATGTTACCGGCAATAGGTTGGCAGGCCACTGGCAAAAAGTCACCCACAGGGTTAAACCTACTGGGCTACACGTTGGGCACAATCCTCTCTCTCCTCCAAGTAAATTGGAGTGGAGGCTGAATGAGGACCTTTTTGGGCATTAATTGCCCACTTAAGGGCCTCAATATGAATATAAAAAAAAGAAATATATTCACACGGAAGAAAGCGTTCTAGCATCATAAATGCTAAAAGTGGTCCAGCAGCTGACATGCACAGGGGCTGAGATAAAAACACAGAGAATAGCTCACTTACAGAAGCGATGAGCAAACTGAAACAATTTTCCGAGCCCACTGGCAGCGGGCGTGATAGGTGGTGCGTGTGCAAAATATGGCACAACATGCTTCACGACAGCGTGAAGGCACGTCGCGATTGTCCGCTCAGCCCACCAACGGCGGGTCGTGTTTCCTGCCAATGGTCGGCAGGGAGCTAATTGTGATACATTAGTATATAATTAAAAGGTCATCCCGCCAGGCTCTTGGAACCCCGCCATATCGTCTGTCCATGTCGACAGGAAAGCACGCCGACGTGTTTCACAACAGCACGTAGGTCTTGTGCACTTGGCGGCCTTCACTTTGGGTAAACTGAGGTGAGCGAGCAGCAGTGTTCTCCACAGTTCACCCGTTGTTTCAGGGGTGCCGGAGGGTGGGGGCAACTGATGCTTGGCCCTGGAGGTGGCTGCTGAGGCTGGGGGATGGCAGTGTCTGAAGGCAACTGCTGGCCAGCCTTGAAGGCAACTGCTGAGGGGGGGTGGGAGGGGGGGGGGGGTGATCTCCAGGGGCAAGTGCTGGCCAGCCTCGGAGGCGACTGCTGAGGTGGGTGGGGCTGTCAAGTGCTGACCATACCTCTACAACTGAGACAGATCAAGTGAAGCAACAGTGTTAGGATGATATGATGGGGTTGAGCTCCTAGCCTGCCCGCTCATGCAAGCAACATGGCTCCATACCTTACCACCACCCCTAACCCTTACACCACCCCCTCCCACCACCCCCCCACCCCCCCAGCAGAGACTTTGAGTTTGACTGCTCACATGGTACAATCTCCATGCCAACGCCGGCCATATAGCAGTCACCGCTGGAGGTGCTCACAGCCCCTTGAAATCTCAGCATCCCAGTTTGGACCAGTGTCCCCCATGTCGCAGGTTGACAAGGCAGCCCTGCAGCGCACTCATTTCTAGCCATCTGAGCACTCGCCAGGAAGCATTAATGGGCTATCACACAGGGCCAGGAAAGGTACTAAGTACAGCCATGATAACCACGTCTCTCTCTCTCTTTCATGCTGCAGGAGGACCATGCCAGGATCATGGATCCTGGTGACCTGCTGTATACCTGATGGCCTACAGAGACCATAGAAGACTGAGAAGAGAGCAACTGAGGCTCCTGGCTGTGCAAACCTCATTGAGAGGGGCAGCAGGGGCTCCTGTACACACTACCCTGGAGCAACAGCGAGCCATGGCTGGTCGGTGCCTAGTGTCATCTAGGGTGTATAGATGACTCCTACCATTCCTGCAGATGACTGAGAACCAGTGTCACCAATGACTGTGCATGTCTAGGGAGCTGGTGGCTCACATCTGCCACTTACTGCAGGGCTTGGCGCCTAGGGGACATGGAGGGCACCCACCACCAGTGGTTGTAAAAGTGACCACGGTGCTCACTTTCTATGTCAGTGGCTTTTTTCAGGGCTCCACAGGTGACCTCTGTGGGATTTCACAATCCGCCACCCATTATTGTAAACATGAGGTCATGGATGCCGTCTTCTCCATGGCACACAACTTTGTGTATTTCACCCGGGACTGGAACAGCCAGGATGCAGGGGCCATTGGATTCGCCCTGATCTCCGGATTCCCACAGGTGCAGGGTACGATTGACTGCACTCACGTGGCGCTCAGGTCTCCGTCACTACACTCAGTGGACCTCATCAACCACAAGGGTTTCCATTCACTGAACATGCAGATGGTATGTGACCACCAGAAATGCATCCTGCAGGTGTGTGCACAGTTTCCAGGGAGTGTGCACAATGCCTACATCCTGAGTCACTCACAGATCCCTGCAGTCTTGCAGGATCCACAGAGGCTGCAGGGCTGGCTCCTTGGGGACAAGAGGCCACGGCTGATGATACCCGTGTGGCGGCCTCAGACTGCAGCAGAGTGACGCTATAATGAGGCTCATGCTGCAGCTCACAACCTGGTGGAGCAGACCATTGGGATGCTGAAGATGCAGTTCCAGTGCCTGGAACAGTCTGGTAGAGCCCTGCAATACAGTCCACAGAGGGTGTCAGTTCATCATTGTTATCTGCTGTGAACATTACAACCTGGCACTCCAACAGGGAGACGAGCTGGTTAAGGAGGAGATAGAGGAGCTGGAGGCCTCCTCGGATGGGAATGAGGGTGAGGGGGTCCTCAGTGGCGACGCTGATGGGGGTGAGGCCCTCGTACTGGCTAGATGAGGCAGATGCGCTCAGGAGGCCCTCATAGCTGCCAGGCTTGTGGAGGATGATGACGACATACAGTAAGATGTCCACATAGATCCTCACATCACAGTTTCACTCCAGTCTGGCTTATCGCAGCGCCAGTACCCTCTGTGAGAATGCTCCTGTCATGGAGATGCAGTGGAGGCCCTAATAGTTGCTCAATTGCAGGATCATGATGACAATATGCAGTGAGGATGCTCCATAGATCTTCACACAGCCTCTGAGAATGTCCGACTCCTGTCAGGCCGAGGGCAGCTCGCTTGCGCTCCATGATCAGGGCCATCTCAGAGATGCAGCCATGAACCTTTAGATGCATCTAATACTGTGACCGTCTTCAGCATCTCAGCCCTTCAGGAGCTGGTGCACAGCATCACTAGCCTCAGATGCCAGTGTGATGGGGGCCAGCCTCACCTTAAAGGTGCTGAGAACACACAGAGAGAATGAGAGAACTCTGTGGCGCCACCCACTACATTCTGGCAGCAATGACCAGCACTGCCAAGGTGCAGACATCAGTAATGTTTCCAGGGAGTGTGAGGCCAGCCCATCACTGTGGTCTGAAGGCTGCACTGAGCACAGGGAAGAGGCCCTGGACTGAGACACCTGCCTCTTATCTTGTACAGAAAGGTTTCTCATCTGAGTGACAAGAACACTGCTCATCAGAACAAGGAGCCACAGGCAGGGTGACATTCTTAGGAGTTTATTGACAATAGTGAACATTATGTACACGTGATAAACCCCCATGCCCAGGCTGTGCAACTACTTTTACCTAACTTTCCCAGCCCTGCCTCTACGTTCTGATGCTCCCCGGGCATCCACAACAGAGGTGGAGGCAGCCTTCTGGCTGTGACGCCCTGTCTGTGATGGTTTTGGTGGACATCCTCTGGAGGGCCGAGACTTCGTGGGCCCCAGCCTGCTTTTGGGGTCCTGCTGTGTGGCTGTGGCACCCTCCTTGACCTGTGAAGCAGGAGTTGCGGAGGTCATAGGAAGATGTGAGTCAGATGGGCCGGTCACTCCCAGAATCACCTGGGTGAATGGCCCCAGAGCATGCACCTGCTGATCCTCCTCTCTAGGGGTGCCCAAGAGCCCCTGGCTGGCTCTGTGAGTGGAAGGGGTAGCTAGAGTGAGATCGAGCTGCCCAGCACTTCTCTTGTGTACACACTGTTGGAGGCCAACCATGGCATCAGTGATGGAGTTAAGAACACACAGCAGTGCAGGAGTGACATCCTGGGCCAAGGTCTCCATAGCGGCCGCCATCCTGCCAACATTGACCTCAGTGTGTTGCAATTCTGGCACTATCTCCTCAGCCTGAAGATGGACAGACTCCTCCATTGTGCCTTGCAATCTGAGGAGGAGCAGCCATCCCTTCCTGATGTTCCAGCTTTCCTTTGCAGCTCCAGCAACTGTGACATGACCGAGTCCAGAGGCTCATCATCTGACTTGGACTCAGCAACATTCTGGTCTCCAGCGGTCCTCTGAGTGCCAGGGACCTGGGAAATCCCTGCCTCTCCCTGCTGTGGATCAGACAGTGTGATATACTGACGAGATTGTGATCCCGAGGCTACTCTAAAGCTAGGTCCCACCGAGGTGTGTGTCTCTGCGCTGGTGAAGGGTGTGGGTGAGCGCTGTGACGGGTCTTCAGGGAGGGTGCCTCCAGATTCCTCTTCAGAGATTTTTTCAGGGCTTGATTGAAGGCCCTGGGTCATGGATTCTGTCAGCTCTTTGGCAGATGTGACTGTGAAAGCAAGGAGAGATAATTAGTGCATGGCAGTGGCCTGTGAAACAGGACACATCACTCACGGCATGGTTGTCTGATGGATGTTGCACTGCTGGATAATCACTTGGTAGAGCAATGTCGACCTCACTGTCAGCACAGGACCAGTCCTGGTCATCGGCGGCCAGCTGGATGGCTCTGTTTTCAAATTCATCAGAACTTTGATCTCCGGCATCCCTCCACCTGTCCGCAACCTTTCCCTCCTGTTGTGAGCCAGTTTGTCCTGCATGGATAGAGACGGGGAGAGTTTATCAGGATGCCTGCCAGGCCAGGTGATAAGTATGCCTGATTTTGTGGGTGTGTTGAGGGGTCCCATGGATGGGATGAGGACAGTGACAGTGTGTGTGAAAGGATGAATGGTGATGTGCCTTGAGCTGGCAATGAGTGAGGATCCTATGGATGCGTGATGGGTTTGTGTGTGTGTGAGTTGGTAGTGATGAAAAGAGTGGCTTACCCTGGTGGAACGGAGGAGATCATTCATCCTTTTGCGGCACTGGGTGTCCTCCTCTAAAGGGCGTTTGCACTGACCACCACTGCCACCACCTCCCAAGCCGGGTTGGTGACATTACTACCCATTCTGCAGCCAGAGCGGGGTAAAGCACATCCCAGTGGGCCTCTAAGGCATCCAGCAGTCACTTGAGGGGCCTGTCATTGAAGCGGGGGAGGGGCTGCAGTCTTATTTCCTTTGCTGGCCATGTCTCCTGAGCAACAGTGGTGGGCTGGCGATGATGAGCACTTTTCTGGCGGCTGCCTTTTAAAGATGGCCACTGGTGTGATGCAACAGTGGGGTGATGGCAGGCGGGTGAATGGGAGCCCGCCCCCTTTGGAAACAGCGTTTTCATAAATAATGAGGCGGGCTCAGGACGATTTGGTGTGAAAACCCGCCATTTTCGTCAGCAGGTTGGACACCATATTACCTGCCCGCTAACGCGCTTAATGCAATCCTGGGAATATTCCGTCCATTGATTCCAGGAGTCAAACATAGAATTTGCAATTGCGTCTGTATTAAGCAAAATGTGAATCTCAGCATTTGAATTTTATAGCTGAAGCCGCTCTAGGGCATGTTTGAAGCTCTCTCACACACCTCTTCCCGAATCTGCAGAACAGGCAGAAAACAACAGATTCAAAACTGTGATTGACGAGGAGAATAACCAGTCATGTGTGGGAGTGAGCGTCAGTCAAATTTATTGCTCCAATCCCATGCCAGTGAATTGGCAGGCCACCCACAGGAAATTACAGTAGACCCAAAGAGTAATTGCAACTGGCTGCAAAGTGGTTCCGCAGTTTTAGAGGTAAAGCTGGTATTAATTTGGCTGCAGTCAAAATCCAGTTTGCCTCTGCCAGTTAAAACATATTTTCTGCAGTTTCCTTAATTTGCAACAGTACTGACCTTTAGTCATGGTGGTAGTTGACAGTATTGGCTATAATTTTATTTCTGCTCTGGATTATTATAGGTTTAAGCCTCACCTTGAATAAGACGTAAAGTTTTCACTGGTTTACAATTGAAATCGGGCAAGCCAGCGCAAAGGAAATGAAAGTTACAGCGAGTGTAAACCAAATGACCTTTAATTCTGATTTAAACACACGTGAAAAGTTTTGGAACTTAAATTTTATTTACAAAGAAACTAATTAGTGGACACTAGTGAAACGGCTGAGCCACCACAAAACAGGCCTTCCCTTCCCTTCCACTTTCAGCATTTCAGAGGGATTCTTCCTTCTGAGACACCCCGGAGCATTCCCACAACAACCTTCTCTCCTTCCCACGACATCTTTCCATTCAAACACAGGGAATGTAACACCTGCCCTTTTAGTTCCTCTCTCTTCTCCTCACTGTCCAAGGCCCCAGATACTCTTTTCATGTGAAACAATGGGCTGAATTTTACATTATGAAATTGGGACTGTTTCGGCGATGTAATATCTGGCATGATGACATTGGGTCATGAACCTGAAGTCATCACGCTGGTTGGCAATAATAGGATGGGCGGGTGGGCTCCGAAATTGGGTATCCACCCACCATTTTGAAATGAGCAATTAATACTAGCTTAAGGTTATTTGCAATCCAATCAACTGCAGTAATATATCCCCAATGCTATAATACTTTGCCTGCATGTGGAGCACGCCAAGCAGGAACCTCGTTATTTTCATTGCTGGTGTTAAGGACAGATATAAAGGCTGGAGGTGTGTCTATGTCTGACTTTGGCAGGTGAGGAAAATCTATGAAGTGCATGATTCCCTGGACAGTATCAGGGTATTGATCATTACACTGTATTCAAATTGGTGGACACTAGGTGGAATAATACAGTGGCATGGGCAGCATGCTCCCTTGGAAATTAAAGTTGGCATGGAGCCAACATGCTCCATGGAAGAAGAGGAGCATGAACCAGCAGAGCCAGATGTACAAGGCTGTTATGAAGTGGCAGATGATGTGTGCCAGGTGTACCAAATCCATGAGGAAAACTTGGTCGCGCCAACAAAAGTGTCTTTTTTACGAGATATGTGCCCTAAATTCATAAGTAATAAGTTCACCAAATCCTTTAGAGATTTTTAAAAGTTAACTTAAAATATTTATTAACAAAATAAATGATTTCAAGACTACTTACTCCTATAATAACTCCTAAAATTCCTAAATAACCTGACTCCCAGTTACACACCTCCTTTAAGGCAACAGTCCAAAATAGATTTTTGATTAAAAACAGAACCAGCACGTTAACACAATACCCAGTGGAATTCCAATTGGCCTTTCCCCAACTTCAGTTTCAGACTTATGCACAAATGCTGGAAGATTCATTAAGGCTATTTCACATGCTCCTGTTCAACCTTACATAGCCTTCTTTCCACATAGCCTTTTATTCTCCTTTATATATGTTTTTTCTCTTTTTAATATATAAATTCTATTGTTCCACATGTCTTTGAAACTATCTTTCTCATAATATAAAAACTGTCATGTTGCCAATATTGCCAGTAACCTTTGGGAAGAATATACACACTTCTTAGCCCTGCTTATCTGGCTAGTTGCAAACAGATGAAGATCCCTTTGAAATCCAAATCTCTTCAATTATCTAAAAATGCAAACCCCCTTCACATCTTACATGCTAAACCAGCATCCATGTTTATTCATTAGCATGTCAAGCATCTAGCTTCTTTTGATGATTTCAAGCTTGCAGTCCACTTGATTCCAAATGTAATTAAATCACACAGTCAGATCTAACTGTACTTACCCCCATAAACCTACTTTGCAATAAACCAGAAAAATATTATGAAAATGATTATGCCTTCATCACAAAGGCCGAGTCAGGGAACATTTGGATAGGTATGAGACAAGGGAGGCTTTAAACATACAAAAATTTCAATAGTTCAGTCCATCAGAACATCTCATAATCTTGGCCACTGTTTCCTCCTTCTCCCTCCTTCCTCAAAAGAAAACCAGTTTGTCATCTCTGATAGTCACAAATGTCCACACACGGTTGCACATGATGACACATTCAAATAAGACCTTACATGAAAATCAACTCAATGAATTCTTACACACAATAAATAAAAGTGGTCTTCTTGAGGACGTTCAGACAAGACATCATTTGTGTACACAGAAACTCAGTACCATTAATAACATTATAACTAATAATTTCACCCATGTGCATGGAAATGTGACCTCTGTGGGTTCCTTTTTAATTCTTTCCCCGATGCTGCAGCATGGTGCTCCCTTCTCCCTGGCAGCTGGTGGAGGCAGGCTGCTGGCCAATATGCCCCCTTGCCTGGGATGACTTTGATGGCAATTTTCTGGTTGCCTTAGGCTGTAAGGACCCTGGGCAGTGGCAGGAGGCCCATTCTGTCACTGCAGCACTCAAAGGTATCTGTGCCAATGGCACAGGGACGGAGGAGAGGCTTTCCCCATCAGAATTGAACTGAGAGGTGCCTCCAGATGGCATCAACTGCTGCTCACCCTCCAACATGAGATCCATTTGGCCCTCCCTGCTTTCCTCAAAGGGACCAGTGGCTGGGTGTGACTCCAAGCTCCTCATCCCCCTGAATTCACACGTTTCATATCATAACCTCTGCCCTCAATTTATAAGACAGGAGCTGTTAGTATTGATTTTGCTATTCCCATTTTCACCTCTTCTAGACCCATCTTTTGTTCTTCACTTGCCCCATTACCAACCCCTTTTGTCATCATCCCTTGTGGTCATCTAAGCTTGTCTGTTTTCTGCCCTATCACAGATCTTCCCATTTGGTTTCTGCTCCCTCCCACTTCCCCTGCCATTTTACTTGTTCAAAACTTGTTACATCTCTAACTTTATCCAGTTCTGACAAAAGGTCATCAACCTGAAACAAACTATGTTGCTCATTCCATAGATGCTGCCTAACCTGTTAAGTATTTGTGTCATTTTCTGTTTTCAAATGGTTCAGTATAATTTTCAATTCATTGGGTCATACACAGGTGCTGGACTGCTTATTTTTTTTTGTGTGATAATGCATTTTCAGCTCTTTAACTAAAACTCCACCAGGTTACTGCACTTAAATACATCAAGGAACATTTTTAATAGTAGGGAAAAAAAAGCAATTACATTTTATTAGGCTGTTAATTGTTCAGGTTTATGGACAATTTAAATTTGTGATTATGCAAATGAGTTTGGGCGGAAGCTTGAACCGTAACATCACTTGGAGAAAAAAAACACCACAATTTCAAGCGTAATTTGCACACAGCCGCTGCCTAGGAACAGCGTGAAACAGCTTACTTAACCTGTTGTTCAAATTTTTCCGATACCTTGCCTTTCCAGGGTGTATTAAAGTATCTCAAAAATTTGAACAGCACGTTAAGTAAGCCATTTCACACGGTTACTTTGCAGGGGCTACGGGAGTAGTATTTTCCATTAACAGGATCCTGCCATCAGCCTGAAAAGATGTTCTGCCTACCATAAAATTGAACAATGTCGTGTATGAATTTCAGTGCCGGTGCAATGTCAGGTATGTAGGCTGTATGTCCGAGCAATTGGCTGATCGAATCAAACAGCATGTTCCTTCAGTTGTCTGTAATCAGCAGTGTACAGACCATACTCAACCAGCGTACGCCTGCAAAACCCAAAACTAAATGTCCACTGTTAGATGTGATTCTGCGATTGGGCAGCACTTGCTGAACAATTCTAAGTGCATGAATAACTACGCTAACAACCAATTTAAGAAATAAGTCAGGCTCATAATGTTGCTCATTTACACTTGCTAGAAGCAACATACACTCATGCACAGGGACCTGTTCTCTACAAACAGTGTATACCATCTACAAGATGCACTGCAGGAATTCACCAAGACTCCTTTGACAGTACATTCCAAACCCACGGCCACTACCATCTAGAAGGACAAGGTAAACAGATAGATGGGCAAACCACCACCTAGAAGTTCCCCTCCAAGTTACTCACCATCCTGACTTGGAAATATATCGCTGTTCCTTCACTGTGTCAAAATCCTGTAACTCCGTTCCTAACAGCACTATGAATGTACCTACACCACATGGACTGCAGCGGTTCAAGAAGGCAGCTCACCACCACCTTCTCAAAGGCAACTAGGGATGGGCAATAAATGCTGGCTCAGCCAGTGAAGCCCACGTCCTGTGAATGAATTTTTACAGGAATGAATTTTAAACAGGAGTATGTTCAAGCCTTGTGCCCTTTTTAAATTGCCCAGAAGTTTGGGGAGCCTATAGCTCCTCATTGCTTTCTCCATGGCAACGATGCAGGCAATCAGAGCCAACTTGCCATCCAATCAGCACCCTTTTCTCCTGTGCTATAAATTGTTGTGAATATTTGAGAATTGGCATTCTTATATTTTTCCTGATGGATTCAAGACTAAAAGCTTCAGCAACATGTTTCTCTTTTCAGCAATATTCTAGCTTCATCCAACTGTATTGAAGTTTGACAATAAGGAGGGAGTCAAGCCAAGTCTTAAACAAGTTTGACTAAAAGCTGTAAAGGCACTTTGAAAATTGTGCTTTTTTCTAAAAGAAATACCTTACTCTAAATCATACAGATGAATAACAGCTTCCACTTACATAGTACCTTTGACAGTCAAATATCCCAAGGTGCTTCACATATAATCAACTGAAATTTTAATTATTTTTCTGTATAAATAGGAATTGTTTTATTTCAAGTCAAAAAATACATTATTATTTATCCTTAATTAGATGTAAACTGTTATTTTTAAAGCTTAGCTCAGATAAATTTCCTGAGGAAAGAAACACAACAATGTACCATAATATAATTTGATTGTGAATGATTTAAAAGTAAATCGTTACATGCTAAATGATAAAATTACATTTTTGTTTAAAAGCACAAGGTCACATTGGTTAAGTGGCTGATTAACAAGCTAAATATAAACAAAATCACTGCAACCCTTGGAAGAAGGACACACAGGAAAAAGGAGGAATAGTCTTTGATGAAGAGGGGTCTGCTTGATAGGGCACAGTTATGACTTTAGACAAGAAAGTGCTGCCGGCTTCACATGAGTCAAAGCTCCTTCTTTCCACTGGGAACCATTCAAGTATGGACTGTGTACCAGTAACGATGGTATTTATTAGGTTAAAAATGAAGATGCTGCAAAAGTGTTCATACAAATGAAGGTGCCACCATGGGGATTGCATGGAGCATATTTATTACTGCTGCTTTAATGTATAGTGAATTAAATTTTAAAGGAGTACATTCAGGTAGGCTAGACACATTTGAAGAGAAATGGCCATTAATGCACTGAGAAAACCTGCAGTCCCTAGTGACGGGTGAATGTCATATTGTCAGTCAGCCATACCTCTACCTCTGCACCAAGTCAAGAACACATTTCCTTTACTCAAAGCTCGAATGGCACTTACTGTAGTTATTGAAGAACATACAAAGAATTGAGATTTTGTTTTTACCTTGAAACCGAGGTTCTCCAAAAAGAGAGAAGCTGATGTTGAAGCAAAACATTACTTTTAAGGGGTTTGTAGCTATTCAACTGCTATGAATCATTTTTTTTAAGCATGTTGTCGTTTGCTTACAAGGGGTTTATTTCTACATCAGTCCATCTCCTTATAACTGGGTTTTCAGTGTGTAAGGGCCATTTCATTTCAGCTCAGGGATGTTTACATTTTGAATGTAATGACCTGATAACTATATCATTATTCTTATAATTAAGCAAGGATTAAAATAGAGAAGTTAAATTCATAGTAAAAAAAATGTTCTTTTTGAGCTTTCTTTAAAATTCTTTAAGGCTGTGTGACTAGTAACAAAATACAGTTTTTATTTTCAATACATTGTGGAGTAATGGAAAATGATTCACTGCTGAACAACAGGAGGAAGGATCCTACATTCGAAGAAGTTAAGTTTTAAAAAATCTAGCAAAAGAAGAGCTCTGATAGTTATGCCATCAGATTCCTAATGAGGAAATTCAAATTCCAGAGACAAAGTTGCCTGACAGTCACGCTCGGGGTCTTTGCAGGTTGCTTGAGTCAGTCTTGGGTAGATTTTCTAAAAACAAGCTGCCCCATCCTACATGATTCAATGGCACTTACTTCAACTTGAAGATTGATCAAGGAGAAACACTGACACTATACATACACTGGACTCAGTAGTATAGCATTCAAACGGCAGATTGGATTCTATATCGAGTAAGGGAGATTTTTCTTACAGAACAGTCTTTGTGATCTTTATTGTATAACTAGAGTCCCGGAGATGAAGGTATCTTAGGCAATGTCTAAATCATTTTTTAAGAAGACTGCATCCATGCAACAGTTGTATGCTTATCTTGTACTTAATTGGATCACTGTTTGAGAAAAATTATAAAAATAGCCGTCTATTTTGCACCTGACAAAATGAGGGGGGAGGTGTGGGAAGGGCAGCAGATGAAAATTGTGGGGTTTTGGGGTGGGTGATACCTTGCCATCCAGTTCATGCCCAAAGTCTACCTGATGCCACATTAATTGGCAAATAGCCAGCCCATCTTAAGCAGATAATGTTACTTAAATGTGCAAATATGGGTCCAACGCCATTTTAAAGAACACAGTTACAAAATTCAGCTGAGCTGTTGTGCATCCCCTGCCTATCTGTGCCAGGCACTGCAAACGTTGTAATATGCCTTTAAGGGATATCAACATGATGTCGCTAGAAGGGAGATGTGCCATGTGATCCAGTCCTAGTTTCACTTTGCTTTGAGCAGAGCCACAGATACGCACAGCTCTGATGTCTTCAAGCTTTATACCAATGTATAATGTTCTCATGTGTCTAATAAATGAACCTACAACATGTTTACCCAATCAGTTATGAGCAATTGGTTCCCTGTGTCCTGTACAGCAAATAAGCTCAAGGGCTTAAATCATTATAAGAACTCAACAGTAACATCTAACGGGGGGGTCTTTAAAGGAACTGCTTGAAGCCACTTAATTTTATGGGCCCAGGGGAAGCGTAGTCCAACCCACTTAAAAATATGACATAGGCATGGAGTGGTCCCTCCACAGGCTTTGCATCCATTTTAGGTGCTAGTCAAATTTCTTTCCCTTTAGGTGTATTTAGTAATAGCTATTGATGAGAGGATGCAAATTATAATTTTATATATGCATAGCTATTAACATAATTCAGAGGTCTGGTGACCCACTCCCCAAAAATGATCATGGATTCTTTATTTATTGTTTATGCATATTATGCAAAGTTTAGGATCAGTCCCTGAGGACATTGATTGCAACAACTCTTCCAGGCAGCTAGACTACATATGGGGTCATTCAAGCATGTTATATTCTAGGTAGCAGAAAGGAATGTGAATATATTCCATAAAAATTGTTTTGACTTATTTTTTGTTTAGTGCTGTAGTGCTCACTAATGTAACATTGGCCAGAGTTTTTTGCTCAGCATGTGGGCGTGCGCCCGACCTGCTCGAGTGTAAAATGATATGTGATGATGTTGGGTGAGCATCCCGACGTTATTGCGCACTCGCGCAATATTTCGGTCAGCGGACGCGTGCAGGGGTCGGCAGCGCACCCGCCGACAATTAACAGGACTATCAAGGCCGTTAAAGTAATAATTTACTGTGATTTTTCGCTGCCCATCCAACCTTACGGTTGGCGGGTGGGCAAATCGGCCAAGCGGCCTTTAGAATTTTTCTGAAACCTCATCCACAGGCGGGATGAGGTTTCCAACAGGAACTGAAAATAAAAATATTTAAATCCAGTTCATAACTTGTCCCTGCTCATGCGACAGAGTCACATGAAGGGACATGTGTACCTTATTTTTTAAAATCTTTATTTGTACCGTTATAAATCTTTAGCTCGCTGAGGCAGCTCTGTGCCTTCAGGGAGCTTTTAGTGCCTTCCACCCTCACCCTCCTCCCGCCCCACCCCCCCACCCACCCCCTCAACCCCAGCCCCACCCACGCCCCGGAAGCACTGCAGCGTGTGATCCACGCTGCCAGCCGGCGTGAAATCGCGGTTGGGGGCCCGATTGCGGGTGGCGGTCGGTTTCGTGGCCACTCCTGCCCGCCCGCCATGCCCGCCCAACGAGGTAAAAATCCTGCCCATTGATTCTGCAGTCCCTTCTCTTCCCCCAAGGAGTTTATAAACCAATACAATGTTGTAGAAACACTGCCAACCAACTGGCCAATCAATCTGTATTAACAGAGCTAGGTTAATGTCTTCTGGTTCTCAGAAGTTTGAAATAATCAAACTTTTAGATTCAAAATGCTGGAGATTCATCAAGTGTATATCTTGCAGCTCTCCATGTGGCTCCATTGTTGCTCAGCACCTGACTGCAATACAGCAGAGGCATCCTGGATGTACATTCGCATAACAATTAGTTCCGAGCTCTTTATGAATAATATAGCAATATAACAGATAACTATGCAAATGTAGTAGTCATGAAACCCCTACTATGTAAGCTTAACTCCTGTCCAGAATAAACTCTTGTGTTCTTATGACTCCACAGCAGGCAGCTTGTCTTAATGGACTATGCACTGTTGATTCTGTCTTTAAAAAAATTACAGAAACATTTCCCCACAGAATATTTGCAAATGTTGCAATGAAAATGAACAGGCTATGTTAATGGCTTTCATAGCAAGTATCTTTCCAGTAGATTTTTACATGCAGGACCATCTGTACTTCGCAGTGAGCCAGGATTTTTTTTTTCACTTAAAAGATGTCCGATTAAAAATAAAACTTGCTTTGTCAAAACACAAAACTTATTTTTATTGAAAATAAACTTTGGAAGAAACTGCAGAGCACTGGCAGTTCCTGATGGAGTTCTGATTCTTCTCTTTCTCTTAGACTTTGCTGTTGTAGAAGAAAATTATAAAGGATCAAAGGTGAATGTTATCTTGTCCTCCACACTTGTGACTATGAAGAACTGGCAATGCAAGCTAATTTCAGCTTGGAGCATGAATAGCTAGGAATGGCCAGGGTAGAAGGTGAGGGAATAAATATCTTCTTTAGTCTCTCGATTTGTGAAAATTTTCAATGCAGCTTTCATAGGTGAAACCTTCATCAATAAATCCATTATTTTGAGAATCAATCGCTTAAGTATTCTTCTCGACAATCATCTGACCTCTACCTTCCACAAATTTCAGCTAATCCAGAACTCTGCAGCGTGAATTATCTCCTACAAAAAGTATCATCGCCATCCTCATTCAATTCTGTGCATGGTTACATGAATATTTGAATGCTTCTATAATTCTATGAATTCACAGGCACTCTGTGGCCCAGCAAATCAATTTCAAAAACCCTACCCTCGTTTTCAAATATCTCTATTACTCCATCTCACCGTATTTAAGAAATCTCCTCCAACAACACTTCCCATCAATGTGTTCGTCTAACTCTGAATCACTTGTTTGCTACTCCCTCTAATCCAGTTGTCACAGGCTTGTCCCACCTTTTCAGGTGAGGGGCCACGTTTCAATGTTTTTTCTCGCTCGAAGGGCTGGCGAGCAAATTTTTAGAAACGTAAGGTTCGGCACAACATGAAACATGAATTTCAAAAGAAATGCTGGGGTATGAAAGAAAGAAACAATTTGCTGAGCTAAAAATAAATTGATAATTTTAAAAATGAATAATTAATAAAGATGACCATTCGAGTGTGAGATGATGAGAGTGTGTGTGTGTCCAGCTCACTCCCAGTCTCAGAATGCTCACTCACTCTTATCCTCACCCACACTAGCTCTGTGAGTGGATGTGAGTATGTTTTGGTGTGTGGGGATGAGAGTGAATGAGAACCCTGAGACTAGAAGTGAGCCAGACACACACTCACATACTCACTTTCTCCCTCATACATGCTCAACTCTCTCTCCCTCACACACACACTCTCTCTGTCACACACACACACACACGCGCAGCTAGCCCCCCTCCCTCTCACCAGGCGGTCATACCTCCCCCCATCACCACACCCATGCATGGCAGTCTCTCTTCACCCTCTCCACTACCCAGCAGTCTCTCCCCTCCACTCGGCCCAGCAGCCACTCTCCCCCCCCCCCATCCTCCAACCACCTCCCCCTGAAGCCAGTCTCAACATGGAAGTTGCAAAATACATTAATGAAAATCGCCAGAGTGGATCATCAGTTTCTCGCGGATCTATCCAAACGTTCACCCTGAAATACGCAAGGAAATTAGGCATTACAGAATTCAAAGCCAGCTCTGGATGGTGTACCAGCTTTATGAAAAGAAACAATTTTGGACTGCGACAGGAAACCAAGATTTCACAGTGTGTCCCAGAAGAACTTGATGGCAGGCTTATCACATTTCAGCAACTTATAATCAAACATCGACAGAAGAACGGGTACAGATTGGCCTGCATTGAGAATGTGGGTGAGATTCCCATGAATGTTGACATGCCAGTCAGTCAAACGGTGATAAAAGTTGGAGAGAAAACAGTGTTAGTGAAGACAACTGTCCATGAAAAAAACTGAATGAAATTGTATACATTTGTACATATGGCTTTTCTCTTGGATGATGTTGATCAATTTGATGAATTTAGTGTACACAAGTTAATGTCTGTCTCCACGGAGGTTATTATTTAGTTATAAATATAAGTTCAATAAAAAAAAAACTTTTTGGCTCCTTTTGCACTACTTTTGGGGGCAAAGTTGGCAGGAACAGTCTCTAACCTGACAATGCTGCAATAGTGAAATAATGGGATAGGGTGGATTTCAATCCCCTGTGCACCACCCCCGCCCCGCCCCAAGATATTTTGCTCTTTGGCAAAAAAAATTTAGTCTGAGAAACTTGCCTTTTACACGAATATATGGAGTACTTGCTCCAAAGTTTCCTATCTCTTCCACAATATCATCATTATTTAGTGGGTAGAACATATCTATTAGGCATACATTTTCCCTCACAAATTAAAGTTATAGGCAAAAGGAGAAAGGATAGAACTTGCATTTATGTAGCGCTTTTCATGATCTAAGATGTCCCAAAGCACTAAGAGCCAATAAAATACTTCTAAAGTATAGTTACTGTTGTAATATAGGGAAACCTGGCAGTGTATACACAGCAAGATCCCACAAACATCAGTGAAATACTTCACCAAATTATATGTTTTAGTAATGTTTGAAGGATAAGTATTGACCAAGACACTGAGTGGGATGCACTTCCATGCACGCTACCGAATAGTCCATGGGATTTTGTTCAAAGGAAGGTATCTTCAGCAGTGCAATCCCCCTTAGTACTGCACTGAGGAGTCAACCTGGATTACATGACTAAGTCTCTGTAGTGGGGCACCTACCATCTTCAGAAGTGAGTGTACTCTCACTGATCCAATTAAATCCAGGAGCAAGTGTAGGTGATTCTGCTGCATAAAAACTGGAATATTTTCAATTTTTCTTCAAAGCTGATCTGCCATGTTTGCACCTTTACCACTGAACTTGAGCGGGTAAGATTTTTGTTACTTGACTTCATTCACATCTGATAGGAAGCTGTTTGGCGATTGATCTCCTGATCTTCGTCATTTACCACCTTGTTCATTGCATGTTGTGTTGCCGTCAGCTTTTATTGCTTATCATCTTCTTCATTCTTATTGTTTCAAGGAGTCCAATTCTTTACAGGGTTAATGTTAGTCAGCGGTATCAGCGTATTTGTACAGCTCCCTGCTCTACTGCTGTGTCTGATAGGGAAATCACATAAGACACCCTCAGGAAAATCTACCCCTCACTGTCACATTTTTAAAAAATGTCTCCCAAAAACAATATTATATAGATGCTGTACTATTTAAATTAACAATAAGCCACACATAGCCAATCATTGCCACATTTCTATAATATTGAAGAAATAGAAACATGTTGTGAGGGTATGCTGTCTATTATTTTCTAGAATGGGGGCTGTGTAAAATTTAACCTTCACTGGGTTGGTAAAAACTGTTTACATTAGGCTATTGGTATAATCCTATGTCATTTCTGGAGACCGTATGACATTTTTCCAGATGCACTTGTCCGAAGTACAACTTCCCCAGATTGCTTAGGGAATTAAGAGAAAATGTCTTCTTCAGGTGCCAAGCCTCATGATTTATCGAGTGAAGCAACTGCCATAGTTTAAACCATATACAAAAATAGCCTCTTCAGGCAAGCTAATCTGTACATGGGAAGTGTGCTAGCCAAGTTGAGACAGGCAGACAGACGATGAAAGGAAACTAATTCCTTCAAATGGTATTGGCAAAGAAGTGACTGTGACAGGTCACTGAGTGCCATTTACTGACACAAATGTATAGTATCATTTGACTAAAACTACATGAGATACTATAGCAAATGACAGATATTGAGATTATGCACCAGCTGCTAGGGTTTCAAATGTCTCTTATCTCCCTGCAGGATCATTAATAAGTTACTTATTCAATGAATACACACAAATTGTGATTAAGTTGGGAAGAGACAGTCGTTGGGAGCAGATTGGGGTGTGACTGAGGCCCAGCCAATCTAAAATGAAAGAGAAGATCAACAATCAAAATGAACCTTTTGTAATGTTGACAATCAGCTTGCATTGTAATCATACTTATTCGTCACAGGCAGAAACAACAAAGCATCACATTTAAAGGGTTGAAAGCAAAGCCACAATGGCAACTTTAAAATCATCACATTTTCATGGGCAGGTTGTTAAATAACAAGAGGCAGCATTTCAGAGTCATTTCAATCACCAGCTGCAAAGATAATTGGCTTGTTTATATAAATAAATCTTCTATTGATTGCAGAATTGGTTTAGTTTGATAATTGGAGTTTTTATCTGTTGCTAGTGAAAATTAGATGTCATTATAACACTCCTGCAAGGGGCTTCATAGATGGAAACTACCAGCTAATGTTCTAGATGTTACATTTTCTTTATTTATTGACAACATATTTCAATCGTCTGTGACTGAGAATATAAAGGGTGTGGTGATTATCATCAGGCAGTTGAACTGTACATTAAAAATGTCAAACTTTGATTCCAGCAGCTGGAAAGATTTAATTTGTTTTTGATTTGATCCAAATGTTGATATTTTGCTTACTTCAACTATTTTTTCTTATATTTTTGTACAATATTAAAAAGCTTGTGTATGTGTGTGTGTGCGTGTGTGGTGGAGAGATGGTTTGGAAGAGCAAGGGTACTTAAATTGTTCACAGTGGGCTGGATTTAATGGAGGTGATGTGGCTCTCGTGCACTGGCTAGAAGTCGGTGAGAGACATGCATTGCCTCCTTTAGGAAACGTCCACCATATTACGAACATATGAATTAGGAGCAGGAGTAGGCCACTTGGCCCCTCAAGCCTGCTCCGCTATTCAATAAGATCATGGCTGATCTGAATGTAACCTCAACTCACATTCCTGCCTACCCCCGATAATTTCACCCTCTTGTTCACCAAGAAACTATCTAGCTCTGCCTTAAAAATATTCAAAGACTCTGCTTCCACCGCTTTAGAGGAAGAGAATTCCAAAGATTCACAACCCTCTGAGAGAAAAAAATGTCTCCTCATCTCTGTCTTAAATGAGCGACCCTTTATTTTGAAACAGTGACCTCTAGTTCTAGATTCTCCCACAAGGGGAAACATCCTCTCCACATCCACCCTGTCAAGACCTCTCACGATCGTAAAGGTTTCAATTAAGTCACCTCTTACTCTTCCAAATTCCAGTGGATTCAAGCCTAACCTGTCCAGCCTTTCCTCATAAGACAACCTGCCTTCTCTGAACTGTTTCTAATGCATTTTCATCTTTCTTTAAATAAGGAGACCAGTACTGTGCACAATACTCCTGATGTGGTCTCACAAGTGCCCTGTTTGACTGAAGCATAATCTCCTTACTTTTGTATTCAATTCCCCTCACAATAAACAATAACATTCTATTAGCTTTCCTAATTACCTGCTGTACCTGCATACTACTTAGTGCCACTTAGGTACTTAATTGGACAGTGACCTTCTCTGGGATCAAGGATGCTTCGGGTGGAAGTCCCACCCACTGAGAGCTGCCAGCAAATCAAAGGCCAGCAACTGCAATAAACAGCAGTGCCACTGGGGAGGCAGTGGCTGCTGATGGTACTACACCAGGTATCATTGCTGGATCCCAGATCACAGATTGAGTGATGGCAGGACGGGGTTCATGGGTGGGGGTTCACAGGGTGGGAGATCAGCAGCAAGGGTAGTGGGGTAGCTTTCAGTTGTCGTACCCCTCCCACCTTCCTAATGCCAGGTAATCAAGCACAGAAGACCTTTGAACAACTGATGCCCTGGGAGCCCACAAACAACCCTATACAGGTTTGTTTGAGTACTCCCTGCATTGTGAGCCCACCCCACACTGCCAGAAGACTCAATTCAAGCTTCAACTACTGAACTCACATGCTGTATTTATACTGAGTTCTGGTCAGCAGGTCATTTGCATAATTCATGTTCCTCAGTCTGGTGCCAGTGGAAGTAGCCAATCTGCTCTCTGCACAGCAAATTCTAATCTTTGTACAGCATTTGTTGTTCTTGCAGCTAGATTGAGGGGAGATTTGATAGAGGTGTACAAAACTGTGACAGGCTTAGATAAGGTAGATGGTGTAAAGCTCTTCCCATGAGCTGATTGTACAAGGACTAGAGGCTAGAGATTTAAGATTTTGGGTAAGAGATGCAGGACAAATGCAAGGAAGAACTTTTTTACACACCACGAGGTAATGACCTGGAACTCATTGACCATGAGGTTGGTGAATACAGAAACAAGTAATGATTTGAAAAGGAAATTGGATAGGCACTTGAAGGAAATAAACTTGCAGGGCTACAGGACAGAGCCGGGGGGAGGGGCAGTGCGGGCGGAGAACTGTCTGGCTTGCTCCATGGGGAGCCACCATGGACTTGATGGGCCAAATGGCCTATCTCTGTGTCATAACTGACTCGATGACTCTAGGTCATAATGAGGGTGTATGACACTGTTGGAGGTGCTGTCTTTCACATGGCATGTTAATCTTAAGCCCCATCTGCTTTCTCAGGTGGGTATAAAAGTTCCCATAGCACGATTTTGAAGGGGAGCAGGGGTATTATCCCTGGTGTCCTGGCTAACATTTATCTCTTAATGAAAATCATGAAAACAGATTATCTGGTTATTATTACATTGCCGTTTGTCCCAACTTTACTGTTTGCAAATTGGTTGCCATGTTTCCTACATTACAACAGCGACTACACTTCAAAAGTGTTTCATTTGGCTGTAAAGTGCTTTGAGACATCCAGTGGTTGTGAAAAGCACTATAGAAATGCAATAATTTTTCATCTATGTCAGTGTCTATTCATCCACATCAGGCAGGATTGTATATAAAAGGGGACTCTCAGGTTAAGAGTGTCCACATCCCCAACTTGGTATGCTCAGAGAATGGAGGTGTGATAGAGATCGCAGGATTGTAAATGGAGCCCACCTCGTGTTACAGGCTTGATTTACAGCCTAGGCCACTATGCAAACTTGTTTCTAACATTATGAGAAGAATACATCAAGGCTGCACAGGTAAAAAGAACAAAAAGAAAAGGGGGTAAAAAATGGTCCAGGAGCTGGAAATAAATTTGCAAAATGGCATTGCAAATGAGACTCCTACAACAATTTACGATGGCGGCCTGGTGAAAACATCTGGAAGATTACAGAGAACAGTACAAGGCTGATGTTAGCAATGTTTACTGTGGTCAAAACTCATTACCTTGGAAACAGAGAGGCTGCCAGGATACAGACACCAGCTTGGAATCTGTGTCTGGTTTACACTAAGGCACTCTGCACTCTGAACAAAATGAAGCCTACCTCAGAAAGTGCATAAGGATTCTCACCAACATGAGTTTGGATTATGTAATTTTTAGAACAGTTAATATTGTGCAGTTGGTAGCAAATTCCAGAAACTGCTACTTCTGATTTAGCATACCTTTGGTAATATGCTTGCGTATAAAGTGAAAAAAAAAAGACCAAGCTTTCTCTAACCTCTAACCTCCACTTTCCTTCTATTGCTTCATTGATTATTCTTCTATTCTTTCAACATTAATTTGTTTTTGTCACTTGTTCTTCCTAAACTCCAAATGTTTCTGTTGTATTGAAACCAAGCTTCATCGCACCACTTCATTCTGTTTTTTATTCTTTCACAAGGCCTCAGAATTGTGGACCTTATGAACACCCTTAATTTTTCCTTCCCCTTTAGGCTTCTTAAAAATCCACTTTGGTGACACCTTAATCACTGATTCTTCATTTACCTCATCCACTCTCCTATTGTTTCCAACCATCATCTTGTCTACCACCTGACATTGGCCTTTCACCTATGTGTATTCATGCAACATGAATTGCAGGTGTCTTAGTTTGATTTTTTAGCACCATTGCCCTATCAGAGGTTCTAGCCATGATATTAATGCCTCTGTGCGCAAAAATCTATGGCCTTTATGTATGTCCAGAAGGAATGCAACAGTGTGCTGATAACTATCCTGGGACTCAAGTATGCTTAGTCCCAATGGCTGCAGAGTTGAAAGTGGGACCCACCTCAGAATCCAGGCCTGAGTTATGGCCTGGGTCACTGAGCAAATTATTTTCTAACATTATTTTTTTGGCCCAACTGCACCCACCCACCCCCACCCCCCACCAACTCTACTCCCTTGTTTTTGTGGGCATTCCTTCTCCCCACGGGCACACAGCCATTGATACTAATACAGGTCTCTGCTGCCAGGCAGGATGTCCCACTAGTATATGATGGAAATATTAACGTGAGTTTATTAAAATTAAAAAATTAAAGGTTTAGCCTCATTACCTAAGGAAGGATATACATTTCTTAGAGGGTGTGCAACAAAGTTTTAGCATTGATTCTTAGGATGCGAGAGCTGCCCTATGACTAGAGATTGAGTAGAATGGGCTATAATCTCTGGAGTTCAGAAGAATGAGAGCTGATCGTGTTGAAATGGATAAAATTCTTTGAGAATTTGACAGAGTAGATGCTGATCAGTTCATTCACCTGGCTGGAGAGCCTAGAAATAGGGGTCATAGTTTCAGGATTAGGACTTGATCATTTAGGACTGAAATTCCTTTAGTCAGGCAATTGTGAATCTTTGGATTTCTTTAGCCCAGAGATCAGTGGATGCTCAGTTGATAAGTATATTCAAGACTGAGATCAAGAGATTTTTGGGCATTAAGAGAAATGAGAGATATGGGGATGTGGATGTGGATGTGGATATGGATGTGGATATGGATGTGGATATGGATGTGGCAGGAAAGTTGAGTTGGTGGGGAATGGTGTTATTGAATGACAGGGCAGACACAAGGGGCTGTATAGCGTATCATTGTTATGTGAGGAGAGCTCCCCTTACCTTATATAGTCTAGCAGAGTCAGAAGCACAGGTCAACAGTAGGCAAATCTTTGCACTATGGTGCTCATGAATATTCCTGTGATTTCTGTTTCTCTGTTCTCATTATGTAGGAAAAGGAATGGTAATATGATGGTTATGCCATAGATCTAGTTAGCCAAATTTCAACTCATACAATAGGAAATTTATTTTATTGAATTCAATAAATTGGGCAACATGTAGGCTGCCAACTGCAAAACAAGCCACAGAAGTTTCCAGATTGTTGGGAAAACCCAATCAGCTTGCTAGCATCAATCAGTGAAGAGAAGCTGCCACCCCTACCTGCTTTGGCCTACACTTCAGTTCACAAACCATTTAGTTGACTCTTAATGCCCTTTGCAATGACCTACCAAGACATTTAGTTAGAGGAACAATCACTAAGACAACTAACATTGGCCAATAAATGCCTTTCCAATGCTCCCAAAATCCTAGAGCAAATGGAAAATTTTATCCATATCAAACTTACATATTCACCAACCTCACATTTTATCACAGGACTGAGGTTAAATTCATTTGTGAAGCAATGCTTCATTCTTGTGACCATGTTTTTAAAAATTCTTTCATGGGATGTGTGTGTCACTGGCAAGGATAGCACTTATTGTCTATCCCTAAATGTCCTTGAAAAAATGGTGGTGAGCTGCTTTCTTGAATCTCTGCAGTCTAGTTGTACAGATGCACCCACAGTGATGTTAAGAAGGAACTTCTTGGATTTGACCCAGTGAATGTGAAGGAATGGCGATATAGTTCCAAGATGGTGTCAGACTTATTGGAGAACTTGCAGGTGATGGTGTTCCCATGCTTCTGCTACCATTGTTCTCCTAGTTGTTTGAGTTCACCAGCTTGGAAGGTGCTATTGAAAGAACCTTGGTGAGTTGCTGCAGTGCATCTTGTAAATGGTACAAACTGCTACCACTTGCATCAGTGGTGGAGGGAGTGAATGATTAAAGTGGTGGATAGGATACTGATCATGTGGGTTACTTAGTCTTAGACGATGTTGAGCTTTTTGAGTGTTATGGGAGCTGCATTCATCCAGGCAAGTGAAGGGTATTCCATCACACTTCTGACTTGTGCCTTGTAGATGGTGGACAGGCTCTGGGGAGTCAGGAGGTGAGTTACTCATCGCAGGATTCCTAGACTCTGACCTGCTCTTGTAGCCATAGTATTTATTTGGCTGGTCAAGTTCAGTTTCTGGTCAATGATAACCCCCAAGATCTTAATAGTGGGGGATTCAGTGATGGTAATGCCATTGAACATCAATGGGCAATGGTTAGATTCTCTCTTGTTGGAGATAGCCATAGCCTGACACTTGTGTGACATAAATATTATTGCGTACCACTTATCAAGCAAATCTAGATTTTGCCCAGGTCTTGCTACATGTGGGTATGGATTGTTTCATTCCCAGTAAGGATGTAATGTTGACTTTGTGTCACTTTATCTATTGAAGTGACCTTTTTGATTATACTTCTAGAAAATAAATTATTTCATTAAAGACCTGTGGAGAAAAGTTTGCACTGGAGCAGTTGGATTACTTTCATGATAGTCAACCCTCATCAGTTACCCAGTGTGGATCAAAGTGACTTACAGGACAGTCTGTGCCAGGTTGTTCCAGAATGCAGGAGCTGGATTTTGTTGGGCCAATGGGTGTCTCACCCACCAGTCAGATAACCAGTAGGGAACCCCCATCAGTTATGTGGGGGATGCCCAATGGGATCTAGTACCCTTCAGTCACTTAATTGACCACGGTTGGGCCTCCCCCAGGATTGAATCACCAGCAACGGAGGTCCCGCCCACCGAGAGCTGGCCAACAGGAACCATGGCAACTGGCAGCCCTGCACCCACCAGAGGCAACCACTGATTTTAATTTAAAAATGAAAACCTGTTTCTATCATTCTTAAAAGTAAAGATAGCTCCAGGAAAAGGTATCCTCTATCCATTGCTTTGTAAATATAGCACCATGAATATATTTAAACTGTCCTGTTAACACTTTCATACTATCACACTAATCATAACTGTCACAGTTATGATTTCTCAACATTGAAGCCTCTGGCACGATCTGCATAACAACCTTTCCAAATAAATTATCACCCTTAAAAAGTTACACTTTGAAGAATAACTGGACATTGTAGTCAAAAACTGTTCACCTCACTGACAGCTACCACAGATTATTTTGGGCTTTTTAGCAGAGATTGGCTCTAATATGGTGTCTGATTCATCACACCGCTCACTGCAGGGAATCATTGGTGCCTGTGAGCATGGAAAGTAACAGTCAGGCTGTTCAACCAATAAAATTGAAGAATCCTCACTGGGACATGCAGAGTCTAAACCAGGAAGCATAAAGCAGGAAGCATAAATTAGATTTCAATTAAAGTGAAATAAAAATTGGGAAAGGTAGATGGGATTAAGAGACAGAGAGATAAAAGAGACACATGGAAAAGGCTTTAAGAAGCATTATTTTAATTATTTTAAAATCTTCATCACAAACTCACTTATAAATAAATGAGATTCCACACTTGGTAAATTAATTTTCCAAGACCAGTGAGGTTATTCGGCAGTAATTATCAATTGTCATGCTGCTAAAAATGTGCTTACTCCTGAATGGACCAGCCCTAATTTTTTCTGCATCCTTAGTGGAGAGCTAGTGGATAACTTCAGCAACTTCACGATGTTGTATTAATTTCAGTGCTGAATGTATTGATGAGGACTGTTACATCATACCCTATGGAGCAGCAGGGTTTCTCTGACAGAAACTTCCATATTTCTGTATTTAACTGCATATGTGCAGATGCTAGAAGTTGGTGTTATTATTCACCATTGTATCTGATAGCTTCACGATCAATCTCCACACAAAATCCAGGCCAATAAGTTTTCCATTTTGAAGAAACAAAATGTACAATTAAATGTGAATCAAGTGCTTTGGTCATTCTAAAACTAACCCCCTGCACAGCTTTAATCATCACCTACAAGACAGGTAGTCATGTAAATAGACCTAATATCTGATATATGGTCAGACCCACATTGTCATTGTGCACACTGTGTTTAACCCAAATGCCCTTACTTTTTCTCTTAAGGAAATGATAGGTTTCAACATATAAGTGCATGTTATTAGCAGAATGACATCTACATTGTGTGTCCATCAGATGTCATGTTACAGGTCGAGTATCCGTCATCTGAAATCCTCAAGACCGATCGCTTTTCGGATTTCACATAATCTCAGTTTTTGAATACTACATATAGGACTAGGCCTACTTTCAATTCAATCATCTAAGCTTAGGCTGGCTATGGTATAAAGTAAATAAAACGGCTAAAAAAGTAAGATGTATCACTGAATAATAAATACAGGGTACCTGTAATAAGTAGCCACCCTTGGCACCACCTGCGATTCTACTTGCAGGAGAGGGTTCTGAGTGTTGATGTGCAGACAAACAACTAGACTTCCCACACTAAAGGTCGAGTGTCATTGGCGAGGTTTGTGTTGGCTTGGGACGTGTCAGCTTGGGTCAGAGACTTCCCATGCTAAAACTTGGGTGCTGTCGGCGAGGTTCATGTCGGCTTGGGTCAGAGACTTCCCGGGCTAAAGGTTGGATGCCATCAGCAAGGTTCGTGTCAGCTCGGGTACGGGACTTCCCACGCTAAAGGTTGGGTGCAGTCAGAGAAGTTAGCGTTGGCTCAGATTGTGTTGGCTAGGGTCAGGGACTTCCTGCGCTAAATTCAATGAGGTTCAAAAACTGCGTTTTTTAATGTGTTCAGTTTTTGGATTTACGGTTAAAGAATACTTGACCTGTAATGTGATGTTCATGACAGTTGCAGAAGACAGTCATGCAAACCAAGATGCAGCCAATATCTTACAATATACAGCCATGTGCAATCCCTTCATAACAGAAAATAAATAGGATAATCAAATAATCCAAACTTAATTAGTATTAAATTCCAGCTACTAATTGGAGAGGGGGATCGCTATTTGTCATGATTTATTCATTGAACTCCAAGATTCTTTGTTTCACCCGAGTTGTCATTTTTTAACTGTAAAAAACGTGCTTGCCAAATTGTAATACAGTGACATGTTTATTGATAACGTTACCTTGTTTATTCCACACAACTTTACCTTGGAGACAAAGCAGTAAAAGAATTGGATTCACTGTACTTGTTTGCACAGAATCAAATCTAGCAGGCGCCAGTTGGCGCCCTTATCACTGTGGGAGCAGTAAAATTTCAGCAGACCTCAACACAAGAAAGCATTAGGGAACACAAGGAGTATTTTATATGCCTAGTAAAGTTGTGCATGCAGCTGGAACAGGAAGGCTCCGTCGGTCTTCATACTCTTAACTGTTCACTGCGAGTGATACAAGCCTGCATATTTCTTAGAATGTGAGATTGCAATCATTTTATCATTTAACTACAGTAAAATCTGATATCAGCATATATTTTTCGGTAACAAAATCTTATTAACCAAACATCTCCATGCAAAATTTGGAGGCAAAATTTTGGTTTATTGGTTGCTCAGTTGGAATAACATTGTGAACATAAACATTTATTATTGCTTGATCAATATCTTTACAATTGAAATGGCATTGGGTGAACTGATAAATAATGAATAACTTGTAAGAATAGTTAGAACCTATTATTTAAATACCATAACAAGCAACTTATATCAGTTAAGGCATGGAGAACAGTTTGACCTTAAAACTGAATTTTCCATTGGTACTTTTATCAATGAATCATTAAAATGATTTTGGCATTAATTTTAGAATAAATTAGATAAACATATAATAGACTATAAGCTATTTCTTTATCTGCAGTGATTCCCAGCTGAACTAAAGCAGTGTCCTTGTTGCGCTTTTCAATTTGATACCAAATGCTATCGTAGTTAGCATTATTTCTGGTTGATTGAGCTAAGTAATATATAGAATAATAGATTCGGGCAACAAGACTTTAATATAATCGAGAGGACCTGACAGTGCTGTAAACTATAAGAGCACAGAGATTGCAGAAACTAGGATATACTTGTATGGGAAACAGCTCATATGCTTGGTACAGGCTCAGTCTTGACTCGGAATTCATGCATCTTGCCAGATATTTCTAAAACTACTTTTCTTTTGCTGCTCAGTGTAGAAAAATCACCAACACATTATTTTAATATATTTATAAATTAGATCAAAACAATCCTTCTACCGTTATTTGACTCCTATTGAACTTGCAATCTCATATTATATAGCTGCGTTCACATCCACAGTTTTGCTGACAGCTGCAATTAACTTGTGCGACTTTGTTGTGTGAACTTTAACCCAGCTAGTGAGCAGTTGAGTTTTTAAGCCAGTTGGGTTAGATATTTTTCATGGATGTGAAGATTAGAAGGTTGCCACTTACGTTTCACAGGACTGTTCCGCACTTTGGCCCCCAACACTCTGTAGATGCCCAACATTTGCATAATCACTCAGGTTCAACTCAATCCGCATTATGTTTTTTTTTGAGTAAGAATCAAACTTGATAAACGACATCAAGAAAAAGAATTTAACAAAAATTAATGAATAATTTATGATTTATTGACTAATCATTACAAGCATCTGACCTAGCCACAATGTTTAGAAGGCTACAAGAGCTCAATAGGGTAGATGCAGCTATTTCCTCAGATGAGGCAATCAACAATGAGGAGACATAATCTTAAACCAAAGAGCTAAGCCATTTAGGAGGGAATTCAGGAATTCTCGCAAAGGGCAGTGGAAATGTAGAATTCTCTGCCCCAAAAGGCTCTGGGGCAATTGGAGCTTTCAAGACTGAGATCAATCTTTGAGAGCTAGGTACAGGTCACCTGTGATCTATTGAACAGCAGAGCAGGCTTGAGGAGGTGGGGTGACGGAGTGGCCTATTCCTGTTCTTACATTCCTAACCCTTCTCTTTTCGTCCTTCACTGACAACAGAATCTGAAATTTGCCGCAATTTCCTGTCATTAAGAGAGCAGAATAGTATCACTCACTATAAACCAGAACTATTTATAGGTTTGCTTATTCCATTTATTAAAAAAATACTTCATTACATCAAATTAAAAAATATTTTCAGATTGCTTAGCTTGTGAATAAGGATTGCCCCTAACTGGAGTTGGAGTTATGAGCCTGCAAGAGTTTTATATCATTTCTCAGCTGGGACATGAAGTGGAGCAACTCTAATAAGAGAAACCTTCCGTGAACTTTGTTTTCCTTGATTTATGAATTTAGTTTCAACCTACTATTCTGAATTTTTCTCATTCCTTCTCCCTCTCCACGGCATAAGTGTATAGGCTGTGAATGCAATGTAAGACTACTGTGACTTATTGGTAAGAATCTTGCCTTTGAATCAGAGAGGTGGTTGGCTCAAGGGACTTGCGCAGAAAATATATGATGACAAATCAGTCATCACTAAGGGAGTGCTCCACTGCCAGAGGTACTGCTCTTCAGGTGAGACATTAAACAGAGGCCTCCTCTGCATTCTCAGGTGGATATAAAACATCCCATGCCACTACTTCAAAGAAGATCAGAGCAATTTTCCTGGTATACTGGCCAATACGTATTCCTCAACAAACACCAGTAAAACAGATTGCCTGGTCATGATCTCGTTGGTGTTTGTGGGATCTTGCTATGTGCAATTGGCCAACACATTTCCGACATTACAACAATGAAGACTTCGAAAGTAATTAATTGGTTGTAAAATGCTTTGGGACATGATGTCATGAAAATCGCCATATAAATGCAAGCTCGTTCTTTCCATATTCTGAAACATTGCAACTGATTTCAATTACAAACTTGCATTAGGATTCACTGACCTCTACAACTATAAGCATACTCAGAAGGGGATATATTTCTTAACTTTAAAGAGCCCTCTTACTGTGCAACATATGCAATTAATACACATAAAGGTGAAAATAAACCACTAATAACAGCAAACACAAATCCCATAGTGAGCTAGTGAGGCTTATGTATAGTTTTAACTGGTTACTGTGCTGATGGGACAATCAAAATGCTTGTAGAATGTAATTTGTCAGAGCTGAGTTATTTCAGTTGTAAGGATTGCTCTGAAATACTATAGTTTTACTGGGCCAGCCAGAGAGAATGCAGTAGAAATTTTGTTTAAACAGATTTGCTTGAATACCTATTTTGGGAGACTGAAATGAGTAAAGTCATTGATTTGTATTGGTTTTAATTATTGTTCTAAAAAAATAACCAGCACATTGGCACCACTTTTTCTTAACATTATATGCTGCCCGACACGATTTTCTATTGTTACCATGCCAAAGTGTTTGACATGAGTTTTAATATTTTATTTGATTTGGTGCACTTATTGAACTAATAAATTACCTAAGTACCTGTCTGTCACAGTTGTTGACAGGAAACAATAATCCCATTCTCATTTTAACAGAACTAATAAATTGGATCAGGAATCAAATAAATATTTATAGCATTTTGCATAAGCAGACATGTTAATTCCACCTCTGGTCTTTTCTTATGTTAAATTAACCTCCTGAATACTGAATACTTTAACAGATTTTCAAAACTGACAACATTTTTAAAAAATTGTCATTTTTCCCTTTCCCTTTCTTTTATTATTTTTCTATTTGAATATTCCACAGGCCAGGCCATTTAATAAGGTGGATAGAAGGCCTTAGTGCTTTATATGGAAGAATAGCCCAGAAAAATGAATGGGCAATTACCTTCCACCTACTTTTAATTCCCCTCCTCTAAAAAAGAGCTACTACAAAATTTGGTACAAAATGCTGCCACACCTTCAGGGTGGTATCAGTTCTAGATTACTAGGAAGCAACTAGTTCAAATTCATTGGCCCTTCCTTACAGCACAGCTGAGATTGGGAACTCATGGAATGTGGAAACAGTGCAGGTACAAGCCCGTACCCATGAGAAGATGAGCGGAATCTTGTTGAGGTGATGAGGCTCACTCACAGCTGTTGGCTGGAGAGCCAGCAAGACCCTCGTGTCACCTCTTTTCAGGAAGGCCTGCCATATCTTGTTCCACTCAGGGATTTGACAACTTGACAGGGCAGCAGTGGGCCTTCCCCTGGGGTCAAGGACCCCAGGGAGAACTCCTGTCCACCGAGAGCTGCCAGGCAATCAGAGGCCAGCAGCTGTATTGAATGGCAGCACATGCTCGTCATGCTCCCCACATGGAGAGCCCACCATCTGCCACTGGGTTAATGCAAGTGATAACAGGATGCAGCCCTTAAGTGGGCATTAATTGCCTACTTAAGGGCTTCATTTGGCAGCAGGGTGGGAAGACTGCCCACAGGCCTTCCCACCATGGACTAACCGTAGCAGATGCAGGAAGGTGGCTGGATTCGTGCCTGCCACCCTCTCCCCTGATTAAATGCCCCTCCATCACCAAACTTGCCATGGGGGAGGGCACAAAACTCCACATTATATGTGGGAGCAGTAGCATTAGCACTTCCTGACTCCCATTGTATATTTTGTACCATTTTAAAATCTGAAGCTATAAATGACTGCAAAATACACATCTGTGAAATAATAGTCACACAAACAAATCATTGCATTTGTTTCAGCGCAAACAAGTTCTTGTGCTCTCAGATATTTAAGAAAAAACACATTCCTCCCCTGTAAGAGTCAGAATCAGAGGTGCTGATTACTTTATCCAATTTTTTTCACCCTCTCGCATCTAGTGAGCAGCATTGTAGGCTACTTCTCAAAATGTTCTACTGCATTTTTTTGTTCATCATAAAATAACAGGATCAGCCTCAAATGATTTGCCTCTTAAGGATCTAAGTCAAATCCAAAAGTTTGGGATGAGTTTCCTCATCTCTAATTTAACAATACTTCGCTAAAACTTGGTAAGTACACTTTGATTTTTTTTTAACGAAAGGTTGCATTCTTTTCCGCCAAAGATTGCTAAGTGCCACAAGTGAATTGAGCTCCAGCGCTCTCAGATTTACTTACTCAGGATATACTGACAGCATGGTACTCTCAGCAATGAGAGAATGTGTTTAGAAATGGGGAAAGTGGATGCATCCATTATAGCACTGCTGGCTGCTTTTCTAAAGCAATGTTTGCACATCTAAAAGAGATTAGCTGGAAAACTGCAAATCTCAGAAAACTGAAATTTAAAAAAAAGGAACATATTTGATTATGCGCAACAGGGCAGAATTATCCTTTGTGTGGTAAATGTACCTAAATCATTGTGATTTCATCACCCTGGTTGCACAGAGTATTTTTTTTCCCAGCTCCACTACCTTCCTGAGGTTGAGTAGTAACTGAAAGAGCAAGACAGGCTAACATTGCAGGTAAAATTATTTATTGTCAAAATTTTTTTTAAAAGGAACTAGCATTTGTATGATGCCTTTCACAACCTCAGGGCATCCCAATCCGCTTTACAGTCAATTAGGCAATTTTTTTGAATGGTCATCATTGTTATAATTTAGGAAGCACAGCAGGCAATTTGTGCACAGCAAGATCCCACAAACAGCAATGAGATAATGGCCCAGTAATCTATTTTCAGTGATGCTGGTTGAAGGGTAAATTCTGGCCAGGACACTCTAATGTTCTTTTTCAAAACCGGGCCACAGGATAAGCTCCCTGCAACTGAGAGTGCAGACAGCTCTTGGTTTATCATGTCATCTGGAAGACAGCATCTTAACAATGCAGCACTCCCTATGTACTACACTGAAGTGTTCGCCTAGACCTTGTGCTGAAGTGTCTGGAATGGAACATGGACCTGCAGTAAGAGAGATATAACTGACCAATAGCTTAGCATTGAACTCAAGTGTTAGCTTGTCTCTCTCCTTCAACGGCTGACTGGCCATTGTACATTTTTTTGTGTGTTTTGCACTAACTAAGCCATCTGTTGTGGCCTTCATACATCTTGCTGGGAAGTGGCAAACTCCTCATAGGGGAATAGTTTTGGAAGTAAGTTGAATATCTGTTTTTAAATATAAAACTGAAATGGGGATGTTAATGGAAGCGAGTCGCACAATAAATGAGCAACTACAACTCAGTTAAAAGATTAGAAGATAAATATGGATGAGATTTTTAATTTATCTAGTCAAAAAATTGAACAGTCCTCCCAATAGAGAGTGAATGAGATTAGAACTAAATGCTCCCTTGGAGATGACAGCTGACATGAGTGGTGGGCTAAGTGGCCTTTATCCGTGTTGTAACTTCCATCTAGTCCTACACATCCAAATGTTTCTTAAATGATTCACAGGCTTCTGACTCCACTTGCTCACCTGGATCCATTCCACTCATTGGAGTGTTCACTCATTGGCTGAAATTTTAAGCTCCTGCAGGGGTGATATGGCAGGCAGGGGTCAATGGCTGGAGATGGGGGGGGGGGGGGTTGTAAAATTGGGCACCCTGCCTGTCACCTGCCTCTACTGCTGCGCAGGGTATTTTTCCTACAACGTGAGAGGCTTTGGACTTGCCCACCAATAGCCAATTGATGGCCACTTAAAGACCTGAATGCTGGGATTTTTCCCATGGCAGGAGCGGTCCACACCAGGGGTTGGGAATTTTATGGAACCTGCTGAGTGTGTTTGAGGCAGAGAGGACATTTAAAATAGGGTGGTTGGCTAGTCCTCCACCTTCCCATCCACTCCCCGATCTGTCCTCCATTGTATTGTGGGCTTGTAAAGCATCAACCAGCATGTTCACCGTTGGGGCTATTGATGCCCTTAACTAGCCCCTAATTGGCCAGTTAAGGGCCTAATTCCACCTCTGCTGTCATAATATGGTGGATGCTGGAAGGCCACTTTTTCACCAATTTCGGTATAAAGACAGGAAGATAGGGGTGATGAGGGCACTTCCTTTGTGTGCATCGGGGGAACTTATCCAAGATGATAGCCCTCCTTTGTGCTTCTCCCTGGCCTCCAAATACATGGCCCCTAAACCTTACCTGCCCCTCCCTAGGGTTCCTGATCCCTCCCCACCTCAAAAACTCCAAAAACCCCAACTTCCCTTAGTCCAGCATCCATGACACTTCTTCCTGGGGACTTCCTAGTAGTCCCAGCATTGGCCACTACTTGCTTCTGGCTTTGCTAGGGCTACTCAGCTGCTGGCCAATCAGATTGGGATGAGCTGGCCAAGTGCAGGTGCGCTTGCCACCAACTTTTACATTGGGGCGGGATGGGGTCCTGATTCCAGCATAAAATTCTGCCCATTATGTGGGGAGGACATCAGTCCCAAATTTACCTTTCATCTGTTTGAACCTGGGCCCCATCATTCCAATGTCACAACTGAAATTGAATTAATGTCTCAAGGTATCGAGATAGTTCAAATATTTCACATAGTAAGTTTTTTACACTGGACATCAGCATCTTGGCCCTTCCCTCTTCACTCTTGCCTCTCAGTGGCTAAACCAGGCCAGGGCATTCAAAATGGAGTCTGACTGGAGCATTGTAGCAACTTTAACAATGACATACTACTGCAAGCCTAAAAAAGCCTCAAGCGAAATTTCCAATCAAGTTAAATGTGGGTCACCCAGACGTGCAAGTGTCATTATTAATGTTGTTCTGGTATGAAAATAAACTGGTAATGCAAGTGATAGAGACGATATTTTTTGCCACCTGCAATCATAAGACCCTCAGGTCAAGACCATAAAACTATAAGACATAGAAGCAGAAGTAGGCCATTTGGCCCATCGAGTCTACTCCACCATTCAATGAGATCATGGCTGATCTGATAATCAAGAAAGTAACCTGGTTAATTTTTCAAGGCATAAAATTCACAATGTTTTCTTCTATCCATGTTGCAGTTGCTATGAAGGGGACACCTGGTTACCAATCCCCCTTTGCCTCTCTCTCTCTTACTTACTTGGTGTGAAAGTACAACTTGCAGGGTGCTGGTCCTGGTAAAACCTGAGAGATGTGTATTTCATTTTAGAAAAGAGAAGAAAACGTAAGTGAAATGCTGCATTGTCTGCCGACGTATTTGGAAAGTATAACACAATCAAGCAAAAATGTATGATTGAAGACATTGGTATAGGTTGCTGTGCCAGGTCTTAGGGTAAATATTTGTATCTCTGTGGTAGTCATGCATCACTGATGTCAAGCAGTTGGAATTTTCATTGTTTATAAACTTTTGTTGTTTTAGTTGGATTTGGCAGGAAGGAAATTAAAGGGAATGATCACTTCAGGATGAATTCCATGTGAAGGAACATTTCATATGAATGTGATTCATGTGGAATCCTGTGGACTGAGCTCTTCATCCTGAGCTGATTTTTGTTTAATGGTAATATGATGTTAACCTCTTTCCCGAGCACTTCCAATCTAGTGATTTTCACTACATGCCAAGCTCCGGAGCTAAGTTCATTGTGAGGGTGCCAAAAGAAGCAGGGGGGCATGCAGTTGTAATCTTTCCTGACACTTGACATCCCAGCAAATGGCAGAGTGAGAGGACATTGCACCAGGCACCTTCGCTTGATACTGTTACGTAGAACTTAATTTCAAGGCTTGATTAATACTCTATGCTGAGGCATGAGGCCAGATTTTCCGATGCCGGCAGGGTTGGGACACTATGCCGGGGCGATTTAAAAATTGCGTCCAGGTGGTCATCACTAGATCCCCACGCCCCTGGAACAGCCCACAATTTTCAAAGCTAACGTTTCGAGTCTGTATGGCTCTACTTCATAGAAACGTTAACTCTGTTTCTCTCTCCACAGATGCTGCCAGACCTGCTGAGTTTTTCTAGCATTTTCTGTTTTTATTCCAGATTTCCAGCATCTGCAGTATTTTGCTTTTGCTTTTATTATTATACAGTTTTCAAGGCGCTGGTGGGGGTGGGGGGTAAGGCAGAACCCGCTTGCCACCAATTAACAGACCATTTAACTCCTTCAGGAACATGTTAACGTGCGGAAAGGGCGAGACTGGGATTTTCAAAAGGCAAACCAGCAAATCCAAACCATTTAGCTCACAGTGGTGCCCAGGTATTGGGTTCACGGTGGGGACATCTGAAAGTTTCTTTTTATATGTGTCCTTTCATGGGCGAGTCAAGTTCTGTTAATTTATTTTATATTTTTGCTGGCCGTCTGAGGAGCTGCTTGCTCTATCTGGCAGGGCAGCAGCACGCCCCATCATGGGTTCTGTCTGCCTTTGCTGTTGGTGCCAGGCAGACAGCTCCTGCCTCCTTAAAGCATTCAGCACCACTAATTGGGCTCAAAGCTCACCTCCAATTGGGGCATTTACATTCGTGAGAGTGAAGCAGCAGTGGCTTGGGGCCGGGACCTGGAATTAATTTGGTGTTAGGTTCTCGGCTCTGCTTTGAAAGCCCGACCTATGCTGTCGGGCTTCCAGGAATGCTACAGCTTCATTGAATCATGGAATCGTACAACACAGGAGGAGGCTCTTCAGCCCCTTGTGCCTGTGCTGGCTATCCTCTTACTGTGTCATTCTGCTGTGCTTTCTCCATAGCCATGTACATTTTTCCTTTTCAGGTATATACCCAATTCTGTTTTGAAAGCTATTATTGAATCTGCTTTAAGCACCCTTGCAACTCATAGTAACTCACATGAAAACTAAAATCATCATCGCCCCTCTTTTTCCAAGTATCTCAAAGCTCTTTGATTACCAACTCTCCAGCCTGTGGAAATTGTTCCCCCCTATCTAATTCCCACATGATTGTAAACACCTTTATTAAATCTTCCCTGGCTGGTTACAAGTGAGTGAAACTGACCGCCAATGACTGGCCCTGCAATATGCCATTCTGTAGTGAAACATGTGGCTTCGTGTCAATCCTTGACAGCACAATTGAAACCAGGGAAATCATAGTGCAGAGAGTCACACCCAGCAGCTAATTTTTTTATTTCCCACTTTGAGAGCAGAATCTGCCGCTCCTGCCTGCTATGACGCCCTGAATCTATTTCCTTTTCGATTTACTACATCTTCCACCACCACTGTCCCAACTGTAACAACTAGGAGGCCCATTCATAGCTCTAGCCACTAAGAGGCACCGGAGAGCAAAACAAATGACTCAGCTTCTGGTCCTGCCTCACATAAAGAACCTCACCTCTTCTTGGCATTTTCCCAGACAGCCTTGCTGAGTTAAGGACTTCGCTGAACAAGAGTTATGGTTGAGAGCCACTGGCTGGCACTGTTAGCTAGTATGTTAACACACCATGCCTAGAGGGTCAATCTGTTTCACTTTTAACATTGATTGGGATTATATGCAATTGCTCAATGCCAAAATTACAGTATCAAATGTATCCAAACAAACTTTCACGAGAGAGATACAATACTGTAGCTTTTTTTTTTAAACTCAATCTGCAAAATGTTAAACCCAAGCCCTAATCAGTGATACAAAGTATGTACCTTTATGTTCAGCCCAGTGCACGGTGGCAACTTGAGACTAGTGTGGCATGCAGAGTTTTGAAAGTTTATTTTTTTGTGCAGAATATTGTTAGTTTATAGATGAGTTGCAGATTATTCTTAGTGGCTTTCATAAGAAACCTACTTTTGAAGATTCTGCAAATGTTTTCAGATTTGTTTCCTGGCCTGTGAAAATTTCAATACTCTGTACAGAAGCCCACTTTCTCCACATCCATCCGGTCCCACCTACCACCCCATGAACAGCTCTGCAATAGTTAAATTATGATTTATCATAGCTGTCTACAATATAACTGAAATACATACTGTATATTAGAACCATGAGTTTTTACTAATGTAAAGTTATACAGGTCAGTTTAAGACATCTGTGTTATATTACTGACCAGTAGATGGAGCTCCAAACTGACATCTGTCAGCCCAGCAATTTACAATGAGTTCATTGTTCCCTGCCTCCTGTCACCATTCCCTGGTCTCCTCCTACGTTCTCTCTGGTTGCATGTTCCACTTATTTTAATGTATACCTCTGTGCAACTCCTGTCTCCCAGTGGTTATATACCCCGATGATATGTGGCCTGCAGGAAAAGTGCACAAACGATTCCCATGACATCCTCAGCAAAGTGGGCCAAAAGCAGCACGGGAACACCTAATCCTTGGTTTGGGTCCAAGTACCACAATATATGAACAGCTAACATAGGCCACTGGGGAGCCTTGCAGTTTAGGTGTGTCTCTTAGTGCTAGACCACAACTAACCGTGAGGCAAATCTACTTCGACTAAAGTAAATAAATTGTGGACACCTTTTTTGCTACGATGAAGTATTCAGTTACATATGTGGGAAACTATATTACCTTCTGCTAAAGCATTAAAAACTTTATCCTCCAAAAAAGCTGCACATGTTTTCGGCAGGGCAATAACATGCACGCATTTTTTTTTTATTCTGGCAAATGCATCTCCGCCTAAGAATTTGAAAAACCAAAGTAAATCTCAACAGGAAAGTGAGGAAATCGAGACATAAAAGAAAGTTGCCTTATTCATTTTTGTGGTGTTTACTTTGGCTTAGTTTTTGAACTAATTACAGTCCTCAAGGCTTTTGTTTTTAAGTAGTTGCTAGATTTTTTTAGCAGATATTTATGAGAGTTCTCCGTAGTCCTCTGGAAATGCAATAAAACTCCACATCCTTCTGACATCAATTCGACGTTCACTTAAAACAAAAATGATATTCTGTTTTTCTATGACACTAATATCTGTGACAGAAGTTGTTATTTTGTTTATTTTCACGACGGGTTCTTTCCAGGACCACAGTGCAGTGTAATGCTGAGGGCACCTGGGATCTTATGTGGGCGAAGGTCAAAGGTTAGACTCTTGTGCTAACCACAGTGCTTTTCCCAGAAGGGGGCTTTTTCTAGCGTGAAGCTTTCAGTGCTTGAATAATTTTCATATCTTATTTGCTGTCAGGAAGCAAGAAGAATGAATATAACACGGGCATTAGGGCTATGAGTATCTTTACTCCTTTTTGTTTTCCAGAAAGTCACCTGGCATAGTAGCACAGAGGACTGGGTAGCTGTGACAAAATGCTTGCGAAAATCTGTCCAGTGGACTCAGCGAGGCTGTCAGTTTGATCAAACAAGTGGCAAGTTTGAAATTTGAGGCTTAATGTTTGCCTTGTCATTTAGCCAATACAGCAGTGAGAAAATGGGATATAATTCTGTTCAATGTCATGTATATGTCAGAAAAGACAGTATAACACACTGAAAGCAGGGTCATACATCACCATTCTGGGTAAATGCAGAGTTCACTAAACTTCATGATATCCAGGACATTGCAGGCAAGTTAATAGGCATCCTGTTGATAAGAAACATGCACTTAAAAGGAAGATTTGACTCGGCACCAATTATTTTTCTGCATACGACAATGTTAGTTAACATGAATGATAAGGTAAAGGCACATTTTACACATCACCATTAAGAAGTTCCTGTTGTATTATTGGGAAAGTTTAAAATAAGGCTGGGGTCTGCCAGCCACCCATAAGTATACATTTGAAACAATGACTGCCACTCTGCTCTTTTCACTTATCCAAGTCTGGAGCTGCACATTTCTCTCCTGGGCTTCCTGTTGAGAAATGTGTGGGCGCTGCTGCTCCTGGAGACCTTCAGCGCAGTGCAGGTCATTGGCAGAAGTGAAGCCATGTCCCCTTGTTACAGCATTAGTTGCTGCAATCTGGTAGGTTTAAACATCCCAACCACTTTGACAGGAGTGAAGGTAAGTGTGTAAGGTAAGTGGTCAGGATGAGTTGGGAGTGGCGGGCAGGGTGATGGAGGGGTTGCTTTGGGTGTTCAGTGGAGTCACTAGGGTCTTGGTTAGTTGGGAGGCTGGGGATTAGATGGGAAGGTGGGAAGGTGGTCGAGTGTAGCCGGGAGGGTTGTCGGTGGGTGGGGGGGGGGGGGTGCGGGTTAGTCAGGGGGATGGGGGTGTGGTCAGGAGCTGGGGGTGTGGTTGAGGGTGGTGAGAGTGAGGTTAGTAGGTGGGAGGGTAGTCAGGAAATGGGAGGGTGGTCGTGGGTTGCTGGAGGTAGTCAGTGGGGTCAGGAGGGCAGTTGGAGGAGTAGTTGAGGGGGTGGGAGGGTAGTCAGGGGTCCAGTGGGGGGTCAGTACCATACTTACCCAGGATTTAGAAGTGGTTTTAATACTTCTAACTTTTCCGGAAAACTATTCTGCTAAGAGAGTCGGAACCATCCAAAGTCTCAAACTTTAAATCTGAGTTTCGGAGGGTTGCAGGGCAATTGCCCAACAGAAATTTAACCTTCAAGAAAGGCAGAAAATGCTGGAAAAACTCAGCAGGTCTGACAGCATCTGTGGAGAGAGAAACCGACTTGACGTTTTGAGTCTGTAGGGTCATACAGGTTTGAAAAGTTAACTCCGTTTCTCTCTCCACAGATGCTGTCAGACCTGCTGAGATTTTCCAGCATTTCCTGTTTTTCTTACAGATTTCCAGCATCCGCAGCATTTTGCTTTTACCAGAAGTTTAACCTTCCCAGGAAATTCCCATGCAGTCTTTGGGGAATTCTGGAGGTCCCCCAGCGCATCTTTTGGGCTGTGACCAGACCCCTGCCCCCTCTGGCGGGAATAGGAGACCTGGGTACAGCTTTTTTATTGTGCGTCTGGTACTGTTATTTCCATGGTCTGTACCAACGTTAATTCAGAAAAAACAAAGTGACAGAAGTTTCACATGTGCTTCACATGTGGCACAGTCCACAAGCTGCACCCTCCACAATGCAGCTGCGTCTATGTGCTGAGCTCTCCATTTGCTGGCCTGTACTCTTCACACTCTGCACAATCCTCACACTGTGCCTTCATATGCTGAGTTGCACTGATCTTACACATACCTCGCCTTGCCCTGTTCTCATGTTGTTCCCGACCTGGTGTACTATCCACTTGCTAAGCTGCCCACACACTGCATACTGTGTTCCGCCCCACACTGAGATACCCACATATTCTCCAAACACCCAGCTCCCCACAACCCACTCACCCAGCTCCCCACACACCCAGCTCCCCACAACCCACTCACCCAGCTCCCCACACACCCAGCTCCTCACACACCCAGCTCCTCACACACCCAGCTCCCCAGAACCCACTCACCCAGCTCCCCACACACCCAGCTCCCCACAACCCACTCACCCAACTCCCCACTCACCCAACTCCTCACTCATCCAGCTCCCCGCATACCCAGCTCCCAACTCCCCACTCACCCAACTCCCTGCACACCCAGTTCCCTGCACACCCAGCTCCCTGCACACCCAGCTCCCTGCACACCCAGCTCCCTGCACACCCAGCTCCCTGCACACCCAGCTCCCTGCACACCCAGCTCCCTGCACACCCAGCTCCCTGCACACCCAGCTCCCTACTCACTCAGCTCCCCACTCACCCAACTCCCCACTCACCCAGCTCCCCACTCACCCAGCTCCCCACTCACCCAGCTCCCCACTCACCCAGCTCCCCACTCACCCAGCTCCCCACTCACCCAGCTCCTCACACACCCAGCTCCTCACACACCCAGCTCCCCACACATCCAGCTCCCCACACACCCAGCTCCCCACACACCCAGCTCCCCACACACCCAGCTCCCACTCACACAGCTCCCCACTGACTCAGCTCCCCGCACACCAAGATCCCCACACACCGAGATCCCCACACACCGAGATCCCCACATACCGAGATCCCCGCAAACGCAGCTCCCTGCACACCAAGCTCCCTACTCACCGGGCTCCCCGCACACCTAACACCCTGCATACCGAGCTCACTGCACACCAAACTCCCAACACACACATGCACTCACCCAACTCCCCACTCACCCAACTCCCCACTCACCCAACTCCTCACTCACCCAACTCCTCACTCACCCAACTCCTCACTCACCCAACTCTTCACTCACCCAACTCCTCACTCACCCAGCTCCCCGCACACCCAGCTCCCCGCACACACTGCTCCCCACACACCCAGCTCCCCGCACACCCAGCTCCCCGCAACCAGCTCCCCGCACACCCAGCTCCCCACACGCCCAGCTCCCACATGCCCAGCTCTCTACATACTCAGTTTCCAGCACACCAAGCCCCCAACACATCCAGCTCCCTGCACACCCTGCTCCCTGCACACCCATAAAACATATAGACAATCACCTGGGTACTCAATTTTGCAGTGGCTAAGCATTAGATGTAATATCCTCAAATAATGAATTTGTCCAACCATAACCTAATCCTGTAAACCTGGAATACACTAGTCATGACCATGTTTGGGTAATTGGTCATATGGAGAGAATGGGGGGGGGAATCATGTGACAAGCCAACTAACCCTCTTTTGTGCTTAAGAAACTGCATTTTTCCAGATTATAAGATAGAAGCAGAAGAGCTGCCAAAGAAGGACTCCTGAGTTGGACAATTGAGCGCAGCCTGAAACCAACCAAGTCATCAGTCCACAAGACTCATATACCTTTAACTTTTACTGGACTCTAAAAAAACTGCTTCATCCATCCTCCTACTCTGAAACGTGTGTGTGTGTATGTTTGTGTGTGTGTGAACTTTGTGTGTGTGTGAACTTTCCGTGTGTGTGTGAACTTTCTGGGTGTGTGTGAACTTTCTGGGTGTGTGAACTTTGTGTGTGTGTGTGAATTTTGAGTGCATGTTTGCCTGAAAGTCAAAGCATTGTTATTAGGTCGGGTTAGGTACAATAATATTATTCTCCTTTATTTTTTTTTAAACTTACAAGGAAACCTGTCTGTGTGTACCTTTTATAGTAATAGCACATAAACATTCATTGAATTGACAAACATATCCTTCAAAATAGCTTGCTGCAGTCAAATGAGGAATGGGAAAAGATGGGAACCATTCTACCCCACCGCACCTGATCATAACAATAGACTTAGTTGAAGTGGTGACTAGTAAATCACCTCCGGCAGTGTTCACAGGCAGTGAAGGGTCTGAAGCACAGCTCTTAATGCTAACCCTAACAGATGGAAATTCCTATTATGATTGCACATTTATTCAATAATGTTAACCTCCACAGTTTTTCTCAACAGCGCAGTGACTGTCTAAGGCTGAATTAGACTGTTTGAAATGCCCTCTTAGACCTTGAACTGAGCTTCCAACTAAATATATCCTAACACTCAACAAGACTTCCTCACCCATCATCTATGTGCGTGAGGTCCTGTACTGACTCCAAGTTCAGAAATATCTTAATTTTAAAATTTGCATCCTGGTTTCCATATCCCTCCATGGCTTCACCACTCCCCATCTCTGCAACCTCCTCCAGCCCTACAACCATCCAAGATCACTCCACTCCTCCTATTTTTAAGCTTACCTTCCTTGATACCAACTAAAATCAAAATAATAATACATAAATAGGTATAGAATTGTCACCAGTTTGGCCCATAATCAGCATTCTGAAAGGAACTTCATATTTTAGTTGAATAATTCTCCCCGAGTATCACACTGTATGAAGGGGAACAACAGCATTCTTTATTTCTGAAGAAATGACCTTCATTACCCACTCTCAAAGCACGATATTGAGAATGTCACTGATAAAATATAGAATTTATTGATCAAAGGGTTTTATAGTTTCCCCTTCCAGGGAATAATTTTTAATATGTATTCTTCTGATGACAATATATATTCAAATCTGATCTGTTTTGTTAACCCTCGAAGGTGCTAGAGCATTCTACTGTAGTGTTGTAGAGAACGCACAGGCTATTCTTGTTAAACAAACATATGGTTAAACAAGATGTAGAATGTAGCAACATAAGTAAATTTAATTCAGTTTTTCTTTTTTGGCTTTGAATATTTTAGCAAACATTCAATAGTGAATGGAAGAACAAATTCGCAAACACTAAAATCCAACATTAACAGAGCTCTGGAGTGAATACATTCCAAAAGAATCTTTGATACTTACGTCTTCCACACTTATCCTACTTAAATGGCACTATGCATCCCATTCCTTAAGAGTAAGAGTCAATGGAACAGAGCAAACTGTCAGGATAACAGCACCTTCTGCCTCTTCCTATAGTAAAGTTACACTTTAATGGGCATGCAATCTTAGACAAAATGGGGGATAAATCGGTTTATACCCATCTCCAGACATGACAGAAGAGGATGGCCCAAGGACAAAATTGGTCATCGACCCTCAGTTTGAAATTTCAGGTAAGCTACCAGCACCAGTTGTGTCTACAGAGGCAACTCACCATGTCAACGGATTCAATTTTGTGGCATCTGACTCACCAGCAGTGACCCTCAGTTAAATGCTGGGGAGTGAATCACAATGGAGGTCAGAGTGGAGAGGATAGCTATGGGTGGTATTGGGGGCATACTTAAAAATGATTTTTACTTAGCTTTCTGTCGGCACCCTCTTGGTACACATGCATGTCAGCAAAAATTGCACAAGCAGCAGCATTAAACAGGCATAACAAAGTCCAATCTCTATCCCAATCTGACTCTTTTTCAACTGTAATTCAGTAATCCCATGCAGTGAAAATTGAATTTAATTTTAGTCACTGTGGCTCAATAATGACTTGAACTTTCTCTTTTAACAAAAAACAGGAGAATGTCTGTTTTTCTTCATAATTAATGAGTCATTAATAAAAATTATGGGGATAGTGGATTTAATTTCATTAGTGAGTGGCTAATTATTGAAAACAAAGGCATTCCCTTGTTTTTTTTTAATAAAATAGAGAATTGCGCCCTTTGGATAAAAAGGACATTTTTGCTCTCCAAAGCGGTGTCTCAATTAAAAGTTTTCCACAGCATCAAATCTCACTTGTGCAATCTTTATGGGAGTTGGAGGAGGTTATGTGACATCAATATTTAATTATACTGAATTTCAATATAATGTTACTTGTAATGACAGGTTAGCTTGTGAGCAGCTTGTTAGAAAAAGTCAAATAGCTATTTTAGTACTCCAAAATGACAGTTGTAGTTCTTTTTAAAAAATGCATTAGTCATCATCATTGCGTCTTTAGCATATCCCAGCTTTAGGTTCAGACAGCAGAAAGTTAATAACTCTGAACCATGAACAAAAGTTATTGTATCTTTATTGTGCTGTTATTTTTTTTTACTATTACTGTTGCATACTATGCCTTACCCTCCCTGCACAGCCTGAAAGGAACTCAGGATCTATGTCTGCCATCTCCAGCACAGCAAGGTTAGTTAATCAAGCCTAAACTACTCTTCCTGCATGTGGTCTATGAATCAGCAACTGACACAGGAGAATGGGCAAAATGTCAGGTGCTGTTTCGTCAGTCGTTCTTTCACAATAATGTGAAAATGGATTGTCAGCAGGCACTGGATAGGTTACCAATAGTTAAAAGTAAAACCCAGTGGCCATGCGATTGCCTTTTTATTTCCTAACATCTGGAAATGGTAGGTAGTCATCAGGGCTGTGATCCTTACCACCACTGCTGACTGTCTCAGAAATGACTACCTTCTGGTAAATATTATTCACTAAGGTCATGCTAGAATCCCACAATTCTGAACCGCACAACGTTCCTGAAGAAAAAATTGCTGTCATTTGAATATAATTTCTGAGTCAAAGATATTGCCTTCATGATGCAACAGAGCTTTGACAAACACTGGCACTGCCAGTAAGAACTTTGTTGTGCAACTTCTGTTAGAAAGAAATGAAGGACCCAAGGTGAAAGACTGAGCCCCATGGTGCAAGACACCTAAGAGGGTGAGAAAACATTGTGCAGTCAAGGAGAAAGGAGAAAGGTGTTAAATGACACAAAGTTTAAGCTTTCAACGTCTATGGATTGTACGAGTAAGGAAAACTTACCAGTCACTAAGACGTTCTATTAATTTTGAGGTGCTGGCAAGGAATTAGAGAGTGGGAGGTAAGACAGTGAGTCATGATTTCAACATAAGTATATAGAATCTGATACACTGCAAGGATACAGTGGGGACTTCTTATGAGTGGAAACTTTCATGTTGTGATGAATACTTGCTGAAACCAAAATGGCACATGTTTGGGAAGACAGCAAAGGCTAGCAATTTTATACTCAAAACAGTATTGGCAAGTAGACCGCAGTTATAACTTTTAATTTGCCCATTCAAAGAAATAACAATAAACCTGAAGTGACAATAACAGTGATTCACGCCAATATAGTCGTTCAACCATTAAAATCACTGCAAAAATAAGTCAGTCATATATTTTCCAATGACTGCAACTGTAGTTTTGTGGAGATCCTTGATTATGTTGCCCATTTAGAGGACACTGTGAAGGCTTGCATTTGACTAGTATGACAAGAAAATGGGATAAAATGTATATAAGCATTAGTGGTGCATTGAACGGCTGCTCCTTGCTGACAATTTAAATGTTTTAGCTGACTGCTATATTTATTTCAACATCTGAAGGTACATTGATGGCATTGTGTGCATTGTTACCTTTCTTCCCATTCTTTTAAGTTTTGGTGGAACAGCAGTGTTCGGAATACAATGCCATTTAATAGGCTGATGGAGTTCAGTTTATTTTTCTACCGGATGTTTATTTTATGTATGTTTCTTTTATTTCAACAGCTTCTCCCCCCTCACTTTTTTTCCCTGTAGGCGGTGACTCTAACTCTGTATATAGTCCACTTATGATAGCTCAATGTCACTGTGTCTGCTTATATCACTGTCGTTCACTCTCAAGCACATTCCAGGAGGCAATTGGGAATCCTGGCTATTCCATTATCTCCCTTTTTTAGTTTAGCGAAGCCACTTGCAATGGGGTTAGTGCTGACTTAGACAAGATCAACTAACTCACCAAGAACCAGGGATTGAATCTGAGGATTTTCCTAGTGTGTAAGACTCAGTACCACACACAAATCAACTGAATGCCTGGAAAGCTCTATGCATTTTGAAGCAATTTTTGAATCAGATGCAGCATCTATTTGAAACATTCCTAAAGTGCACAGCTACATTGAGTAAGATGGATATGTATTGAAAACAGCAGGAGCCGTAAAAAGAAATAGAAAGTGACATCAAAGGCCTTTTTTAAAATTGAAGTGTCAAGAAGTAGCTTGCAAGATGGCCCCAAGTCTGAAAAGAATCAAAGTGATATCAACAACTTGCATTTAAATGGCACCTGTATTATAGAAAGCTATCCCAAGGCACTTTAGGTACTTAGCCAGGGAAGCATTACAATACATTCCAATGAAGGTTGTCAGAATTATAACTGAATGTTGCATGCTACACCATCCTGCCATGATCAGAGGCCTCACCATCATCTCGAATGAGAAGCAGTAGTAAGCGAGGGAAACAAGGTGATGGTGGACCACAGGAATCACCAGCAACAGACCACCCAAACGAGAAAGTTGTGCATGAGCATTTCATTTTTCTATTTCTTTTAGTCAGATCTGTAAATTTCCTCTATTGTTTTTGGAATCATATGACTGATGATCATTTTATCCATTCGTTTTAGCAAAGAGTTAACTATGCTAACGTTGCTTTACATTTAGACAACAGACATTCTGTGTCTTACACAACAAAGAGTGGGGCGTTGCAAAATATATCAGCATTGAAATCATTTCTGTCAAATTTTAAAATAGGGTATTCCTTGCATTTCTAGTGTTTACCCAGTCTTTTTTTTAAACAATAGTTTACTATTTTGAATTGTGAACATCTGCACATGTGAGTGTGCTCAACTTCTTAACTGTTCTCTTAGCTCAGGAAGTAACAGTGATGGGTAGCTGCTTCTTCAAAGGACAAACTGCAAAGCTCCAATGGGACTGCTGCTTTTACCTATGATTCTGATGTATCTGCATCATTACCAGGAGTTTTTTTTCCCAATGTTACTTGAAGGTTATTGCTTTTGTTTTGGAGGCAAATATTCCTGGGATGAGGGGCTAATCTTATGAAGAAAGGTTGAAGAGGCAGGGCCTATATCCATTAGATTTTAAAATATTAGGTGATCTTATTGAAGCATATAAGGACCTGAGGGGATTTGATAGCATAGATACCAGGAGGATGTTTCCATTTGTGGGAGAGACTAGAACCAGGAGACACAGTTTAAGAATAAGAGTCCACCGTTTAAGACAGAGATGAGGAGAATTTTTCTCTCTCAAAGGGTCACTAGTATGTGGAATTCTCTTCCCCAGAAAACAGTGGAAGCTGGGTCACTGAAATTATCCAGGGTAGAGTTAGACAGATTTTTGATAGACATGAGAGTCAAGGGTAATGGGGGGCAGTCAGCATAGTGAAGTTGAGACCACAACCAGATCAGCCATGATCTTATTGAATGGTGGAGTAGGTTTGATGGGCGGAATGGCCTACCCCTGCTCCTAAGTCCTATGTTCCTATGTTCCAAAGCCACCATTAAGCACTGCTTTGTGTTGGCAAAAACCCACTGTGGATATGATTACTCACTAGCTATAAGGAATGTGTACATGATCTTGCTACACTTGGTACACAGAGGAAGTACTTCACCCGAACTGTAACATGTAATGCAAGTTTTATTTTTAGCCACTTTCTGTGCTGCTATTGACTAGGTTTAGGAAGTTTTTGTCAATCCTACTGCTTGAATTAAGCATCATCATCATTAGACCTGACATTTTGGCCGTAAATAATCTTTATTTGGTTTATTTTAACACAGATCCTAGGAATAAAATGAGTGATGTGCAGAGAATGGGTTCATTTTAGAAAAGTTAAATTAGAAAATCTTGGTTTAATCACACTGGTTTAATTACCATTTCAGGTCTGACTGTGGAAAATCCAACACCATGTTGTGGAAAATATGCATGTTTGGTAAATACCATATTAACATAGCAGCTAAAAACTTTTAAGTGCTCCGAACATGATGAAACAAGAAGTGGTTTCATGTTCTGAAAATGACTGAGAGAAGTATCTCAATGTTCTGGTAACTCATAGTTCATTTACCACCGTGTTCTTGCTGCTCTGTGTAGTGTTCAACAATAGTCACTCAGATAAGATTATAACACAAACCTCCAGAATCAGTAACTCATATTTCATTAATTCATCCATGGTTTTTTCTCCCCCTAAATTAGAACCATAACATAAAAACTAGCCTTCAGTGTAATCATTGAAAGCTTATTGTAGCTTGTTGCAATAATTGTATCTTTATATCAAGATGGGCAAGCCTGGAGAAAACTGAGCTAAACTTAAATCTCTTCTGGTTCTGGCTTAGCTTCGTGTTAACATAAAGTGACAAGCTAGATCCTAGTCCAAGGATCTAAGAGTCATGAAGCTCGAGCATGGCAGAATACTTAGAGATCATGACAGAGACAGTACGACAATATGTAACAAATATATGCCCAAATGGGAAACTTGCTGACTGCATGCGGACCCTTTAAAAGCAACTAGAAAGCTTTTCTCAGTGTTTGACTGCATTTAGGTGAAAGGTCTTTTCTGTGTTTTGTTAACTGAGTAATACTTTGTGAGCTGGAAACTCCGTATAGCCTACCTTTGGGATGAGTCTTGTTTTTTGGAGGGCGTTCACATGTTCTGATGGTAAAATCTGCTAGTCATCCACCCAATTGCTAACATATGTGGGAACATCTAGCTGTAGACTCTTGTGATTTTAAGCATGGCTACCATTGTGTCTTCTTTTTGTGGGTAAATGTGTGCCTGAGAACAGGAGCTCAGGTTGCTGGCAGTTGCCATGGCACAAGAAGTACTTCCACATTGAAGACCATTTGATAGAATCATTTATGAAAAAAAATTACAGATTAACAAAATGATATGGATTTGTGATATGATTTCTGGAAGTGTTTGCAAGACCTACCCAATATTACATCATTAGTTTCCAAGAGTAGATCTAATAACCTTTCTTTCAAAAACCTCTTTTGGTTCCAGCTGTATGTAGTTTCTAATGACAGCATGATTACTCATCTGGACAGGCAGAAAAAAAATCACTATGTTCATAAGCTTTCTTTCAGCTTATTCACCTTTAGAATATAGATTTACTTGCCTTTTAAGATCTTTAGCTTGCTTAAATATGTGCAAGCCAATAGACTGGATCTTACACTGTTTCAACTCATGTGGAAGCACTGAAGATCTAATGTGCACTGTGCAGCTATTAACACATTTTTGTCTCACAGTTTTCAGCTGTATGAAAGGAGAGATGTTAACTTCCAACTGAGCAATTTGACTCAATTTGTATCTTGGCCTTGAGCGTCCCCTGACTGAACCCAGGATCAAATTGACCTTCTGGCTATTTAACCATCCACTTGTAGGCGAAGAATTGACTTAAAATAAAAACAAATATGATCTGATTTTTTATTGTCTGGTTCTAATTAGGCAGTAAGAAATAAACAAAGAATTTGCATTCATATAACACCTTATACAACCTCAGGACATCTCAAAGCACTTTACAGGCTATGAAGTACTTTTGAAGTGTATGTTGTAATACAGGAAATGCGCAGACACACAACAGATCACATAAACAACAATGTGATAATGACCAGATAATCTGTTTTAGTGATGTTGGCTCAGAGATAAATACTGTCTAAGACACCACAGAGAACATCCTTGTTCTTTTATTGAAATAATGCTGTGGGTTACGTGCACCTAAGAGAGCAGTTTGGGCTTTGTTTTCATGTTTTACCTGAAGGTCAGCACCTTCAACAAGGCAGCACTCCTTCAGTACTGGAATGTCAACCTAGATTTTGTGCTCAAGTAATAAAGCATTATCATGACATTATCCTAGTGCTGTTGTAGCCAGAATATAGTAGCTCAAAAGAGTGGAGAACTGTGGAATACCAAAATTATTCTAAAAGAAAGGAGGAACTGGTAACTCATGTATGACAATACAATAAACCGACTAGTAAAAGAATACTCCCACCCACCGAGTCACATAAAACTGAACCATATAGACCAGGGAAGTCTCAGGTTCAAATCATTGAGTTCCCCAAGTTGCTGGCTTCAGACAGGAGAAATAACAATGCTGCAGTGCCCTGGCTTAGAAGAGAAAAGGTTTCCACTCTTTGCATTTTTCTCATTACTAGCTAAAATAGAGAACCATGCTGTACAGCCCCATCTACTTTCCATTAAAATATCCTCACAGAGTAGAATATACACATTAATTACTACTGAGAGACTAACGCTTAAAAGCACAGATGTCAGGTGAGGGCAAGATCAAGGTTAGCTGTCATAATCCCACACTTAACTAGTCAATTGTAAAGAATAAGCACTTGGATGAGATGCTGGAAGTCCACTGGCACCGAACACTGTAACCAGTGTCACTGGTGGGCGGGAAGGTAACTGGAGAAAATTTAGATGCTAAACTGCAGTTTCAAATTTTGATAACCAGGAATTACTGGTGGTGGGGAGACATCTGGGAAAAATCCATCATCACATGCGTGAACAGGGTTATGAGCAAACTTCAGGTCAAGTGGGTGAAACCCCCAGGAACGTCCTGGTAGGTTTTAGTTTCAATTTTCAGGACATAACAGAATCATAGAAATTATAGTATTTCTTTCTAGTCCTTCCTTCGATATCTTTCACCATCTCCCATTTAACAAATGAAAGAAAAACCTGCATTTTCTGTAATAGGCAGCCAACAATATTAGTTTTACCTGACCATCACATTGAAAATCTATACAAATCACTCCTTCCACTTTGGGTAATCAATTCTCCTATGCTGTAGTGAGGTTTCTTGTGATTGCTCTTGCCTATGTCACTGTCCCTGTGTGCATCATAGTATCCAATGCTTAAAGAATGCAGGAGTTTCCTGCACTGTCTGCAGTTTCTCCCCCTGCACCCCCCCCAACTCATGGCCACCCAGTTCCCATGCTCTCCCTCACTATTCCTCTCCAGCTACAGTGACATGAAAAGGAACATTGCACCTCCCTTATGGTACAGAGCGCCTTGTAGGAAACATCACTATTAATTTGTCTAGTTCACATTATATATCCCTTAAAATGGCCACAGGTCAATGTGCCAGTGGCTCACAAATATTTTCCATGCAATTTGTGAGCATAGACATATTATCCACTGCTATTCAGAGAGATAATATGAGTGAAATAGACTGCAGCAGTACAAGGAAGATAATTTGCTGTGAATATATTTTATTTTCTTTAGAAACCTATTGAATTTTGTTACAATTATCAAAGATATTTGAACTGACAAAGAATTAAGTACAAATATGCACTTATGGAATACACATTGTGTAAAAGCTGACAAGAATTTTAATTGCTACTATATGGCCTAAGTGTGTCTTATTGTCAACTCCTGTACATGTATGCTGTGAACTGGTCAAGTGTATGTTCACCACAGCAAAGTTGTCAATATGTGAGAGAGTATCAAGGTGCGTCGATGGATGAAGGGGCCAGTGTCATCTCAAATAGGTATTCCAGCTGTACAAATTAGACCAATATAAAATAAAGTTGTAGATGCCTAAAGGGAACATATTGCTTCACCTTCTAAGAACTAGATAACTTCAAAGGTATAGTTGTCATTGTGAGGGTGTTATTGACCAGCTATGGATTGCATAGACTGCAGGAGCTTCACAAGCAGATCAAATAAGGTCTTTCATCAGGGTTCACATGAACTATTGGTCAATATTTATTAATCACCATCTGTGACTACAGACCCTCCTCTCTTTTCCCCACTGTTTAGTAATGCACTTGTAAGTCATACACAGGCCAAATGGGCTACAGGTCAAAGAGTTCATTTTAATGACCTAAACGCAATAAGCTTAATTCAGAATTTACTGATTTGTCCCTGTTTCCATTCAGATTTAAGTCCTGCATTTAACTATGGAATATTGGCCACTGAGTTTAGAGAAACATAATTACAGGAATATTTGATTCATTGATGTATTTCAGAATGAAAGGCTAATAATCACATTTCAAAATAGTATAGCTATGAGTCGACATACAATCGGATATATGTCTTGTGGTATCTTTTGCTTTCAATCATACCTACCAGTTCAAGATTGTTATTTTCTATTTTTTTAAAAATCACATGATGGTGAGATTGTGTAACTGTCAGAATCCCCTGAAATGATTCACTCGGTGTCATGCACACAGCTGAAATGATGTGAGAGACAATAAAAAGTAAAACGAAACAAACTGAACATTTCTTTTCACCGTTGTCCTTTGTATAAAGTGGTAGCATTGTTTTATCAGTCTGATTGCCTGCTCCTAAAAGGGCAAATGTCAGTGTAATAGGGAGTACTTAGACAGACTAGGACAGCCTGCTACAAAACCTACATTCAGAGCCACCTCTTTAGACACTGCAGCAAGTTTGTGCTATAGGAGGTGCCCCATCTAGTTCAGTTCAAGCTCTTTCGAGACACCCTTCATTTTTGTGCCTTTGTTTCTTACTTAACTCTGGATATGATTGACAAAGTGACAATGTACGTAAACATAAGAGTTGTCCTGAGGTTCCCCTATGGTAACATCAAAAGACTGTTTCAGGATAAGACACACAAGGTGAAAAATAAGTATGGTTTACATTTTCCGTTTAGTTTGGTCTGAATTGACTCCAGTCCATCAAACTAAAAACTCAATCCAAAATACTGAAACTGCAGGAAACAGTATAATTGAAAGTCGGGCTCAGCTCCAAGGTTTTGTATATTCAAGTTCAGATTTCTTGACCAACAAAGAAATCGCTCATTTTGCGAAAAAAAAACTGAAGTCTGAACTCAGCCTGACCAAGCTGTAGGAAGGGGAGAAGGATTTCATAGCCATCAATTTGGTGCAGCATCTTATTTCTTATGATAATGACAAGCCAGACATACCATTTATGATAGTCAAATGGAAAAAGTAGCAGGTTGTCTTGGGTGCATATCTATTCATCTAATCTTTGATATCCTAGTAGGAATGATAATTGACATGTCAATATCATGGCCGTAAGAACGTAAGAAATAAAAGAGTCGGAACCATAAGGCCCCTTGAGCCTGCTCAGCATTTAATAAGATCATTGCTGAAATTCTGCATCAACTCCATTTTCCTGCCTTATCCCCATATCCATTGATTCTCTCAATGGCCAAAATAATCTAGCAATCATCATTTGAGTACCTGTAGCCCTCTGGGGTAGAGAATTCTGCAGGTTCACATACTTCTGAGTGAAGAAATTTCTCCTCATCTCAATCCTAAATGACTAATCCCTTATCCTGAGATTAGTTCTAGATTCTCCAAACAGAGGAAACAGCCTCTCAGCATATACTCTGACAAGCACTCAAAGAACATTTTACATTTCAATGAGGTCACTTCTTCTAAACTTCAGGAAATATAGGACCATTCTACTCAATAATTCCTCATAGGAAAGCCTTCTCATCCCAGAAATCAATCTAGTGAACCTCTGTTGCACCCCCTCTAAGACAATATTGCATTTGTATGCTCTCTCATGTGACTATTGAAGTGTGTGTGAGATGAGCTCCGAGAAGGATGGCAGATCGCCACATGCTAGAGATATATCTCTGGTAACCAAAGGTCCAGCAGGGTAGGTCATAGTTTGGTGTAAGTATGGAAATAAAAATGAGGGTGTCCCTTTAGCCAAGATAAAATTGATGTAAACCCTCTTGTACCTACATAGAATGATGCAGCAGAGAAGACTATTAGGCCCATCGTGACAAGGCTAGCTGTTTAAAAGAACTATCCAATTAGCCCCATTTACCTGCTGTTTCCCTGCAAACTTTCCCCTTCAAGTATTTATTCAATTCCCTTTTGAAATTATTATTGATTCTTTTATCCATCACACACTTCACGCAGTACATTCCTAGTCTTAATCATTTACTGCATAAAGAAAAAATGCATATCACCCTGGTTCTTTTGGCAATTACCTTATCTTTTGCTTACCAATAATTTTTCCTTATTTGCTCCAACAAAACCCTTCATGATCAAACCCTGCAGTGAGTGAAATGTATAGGAACCACCACCAGGTGACATCCAGTTTTGAAATTTGGCTTCAACAGTTGGCTAGGTCAAAATCCTGGAACTTCCTCCCTAACAGCACTGTGGGTGTACCTACACCACGTGGACTGCAGCGGTTCAAGAAGGCAGCTCACCATGCAGCTCAAGGGCAGCTAGGGATGGGCAATAAATGCTGGCCAAGCCAGTGACGCCCACATCCAGTAAATGAATTTTAAAGCAATTTTCATATCTTCTGAAGCTGAAGATATACTTCTTGTAAATGTTGAAATTAAGGTTGCACAATTAAATCTTGGCTTGATATTATATTTTCCATGCGGTGTAATGCAACAAACAAAATATCTCATCCGTGACCACGAGTTCCAGGTGTCTTTTCATTCATGTGGAAGATTGATGTATCTCACTTGTGACTGTAGTGCTCATGGGTTTTTCGCACTTGTAGACGAATGGCAAATCCTTTACATCTCATTGTAGAGTCAAACTGAGAAGGCCAACACCACCAATGAGTCTTTGGATAATATTAGAAAAGCATCAACTTCCAGGGTTATATTTTGTTACACTAACACAAAGGAGTCCAAGGGCTTAATACATATAGGGCAGAATTTTCTGAGCCCGCTGGCGGTGGGCACGATAGGCAGCATATGTGGAAAATATGGCGGGATCCACCTCACGTTGACATGAACGCAGGCTGCAATGTTCCACTCAGCCCACTAACGGCAGGCCATGTTTCCCGCCAGGGGTTGGCGGGAAGCTAATTCTAATAGATTAGCATATAATTAAAAGGCCATCCCGCCAGGCTCTTGGAACCCCGCCGTATCGTCCATCCACATCGGTGGGAAAGCACGCCGACGTGTTTCACAGCAGCATGGAGGTGACATGCACTTGGCGACCTTCAGTTTGTGGGGAACTGAGGTAAGTGAGCAGCAGCATTTTCCACGCTGGCCTCAGGGGCACTAGGGGGGTGCAGGGGAAACTGATTCCTGGCCTCAGCAACTGCTAAGGGTGGGGGCTGTCTGGGGGCAAGTGCTGGCCAGCCTCGGAGGCGACTGCTTAGTAGTGGGGGCAGGGGGGGGCATCAAGTGCTGCTCTGGCGCTGCATCCCATGCACGGGCAATCGAGGTGGGGTAGGGTAAGTGAGGGAAGTGGCCACGCATTAGGAACACCTGTATAAACTGACCATGTCTCTGCAACTAAGACAGATCAGGCACAGCCACAGTGAGATGATTGGGATCAGGCTCCTGCCTGCCCATGCAAGCAAAGGGCCACCAAGCGCTCCATACTTTACTCCCTGCCCCTCCGCCCCCACCACCCCCCAGCACAGACTTCGAGTCCACCACCACTTCATTGGACCACAGAACAGCTGGACCACACACGTTGTATAATCTCTTCTCCAATACTGGCCATGTAACAGTCACTGCTGGAGGTGCTCACAGCCCCTTGCACTCTCAGCATCCTGATTGGGACCAGTATCCCCCATGTCGCAAGTTGACAGGGCAGACATGCAGCGCCCTCCCAGCTGGTATCCGAGGGGTGACCAGCACTCTCCGGGCAGCATTAAGGGCTGTCACACAGGGCCAGGAAAGGTGCTAAGTACAGCCATGATAACCATGTCTCTGTCTCTCTCTTTCATGCTGCAGGAGGACCACGTCAGGATCATGGATCCTGGTGACCTAGCTGTAAGCCTTATGGCCTACAGAGACCATAGAAGATGGAGGAGATAGTGACTGAGGCATCTGGCCGCGCAAAGGCTGGGGCAGCAACCTCATGAAGGAGGGGCAGCAGGGGCTCTCGCACACGCTGCCCAGGAGTGACAGTGAGCCGTGGATGGTTGGTGCCTAGCGACACTCAGGCTCTATAGACGCCGCCTGCCATTCCTGCAGATGACTGAGAACCAGTGTCACCGACAACTGTGCATGTCTGGGGAGCTGGTGGCTCACATCTGCCACTTACTGCAGGACTTGGCGCCAAGGGGACATGGAGGGCATCCACTGCCAGTGGCTGTGAAAGCGGAGCTCAATTTCTAAGCCAGTGGCTCCTTTCAGGTCTCCACAGGTGACCTCTGTGGGATTTCACAATCCGCCACCCATAAATGCATCCATGGGGTCACGGATGCCATCTTCTCCATGGCACACAACTTTGTGCATTTCGCCCGGGACCGGGACAGCCAGGATGCAGGGGCCATTGGATTTGCACTGATCTTAGGATTCCCACAGGTGCAGGGTGCGATTGACTGCACTCGTGTGGTGCTCAGGTTTCCATCACTACACTCAGTGGATTTCATAAGCCGCAAGAGCTTCCATTCACTGAACGTGCAGCTGGTGTGTGACAACCAAAAACGCATCTGCAGGCATGCGCATGGTTTCCGGGGAGTGTGCACAACGCCTACATTCCTGAGTCTCTCGCAGATCCCTGCAGTCTTGCAGGGTCCACAGAGGCTGCAGGGATGGCTCGTGGGAAAAGGGCTACCCACAGAGGCCGTGGCTGATGGCACCCGTGCGGTGACCTCAGACTGCAGCAGAGCGACATGAAATTGAGGCTCATGCTGCAGCTTGCAACTTGGTGGAGAAGACTATCGGGATGCTGAAGATGCGGTTCCAGTGCCTGGACCGGTCTGGTGGAGCCCTGCAATACAGTCCGCAGAGGGTGTCGCACATTATCATCGTCTGCTGCGCCCTTTAAAACCTGGCGCTGCAACGGGTTGAGGAGCTGGCTGAGGAGATGGAGGAGCTGCACGTCTCCTGCGATGAGGAGGACGCTGAAGGGGATGAAGATGAGAGGGTCCTTCGTGGTGACAATGATGGGGATGAGCCTATCGCACTGGCTAGATGAGGAAGGTACACTTAGGAGGCCCTCATGGCTGCCAGATTTGTGGAAGATGATGATAACATGTAGTAAGATGTTCCTGTAGATCCTCATTTCACAGTTGTGAACATTTGACTCCAGTCTGGCTTGTGGCAGTGCCAATATCCTCTGTCAGAATGCTCCTGTCATGGAGATGCAGTGGAACCCTAATGGTTGCTCGCTCACAGGACGATATTGACAACATTCAGTGAGGACACTCTATAGATCTCCACATAGCCTCTTAGAATTTCTGATTCCTGCCTGGCTGAGGGCAACTTGCTTGCGCTGCAGGATCAGGGCCTTATCATAGAGACGCAGCCATGAAACTTTAGACGTATCTGATATTGTGTCTGCCTTCAGAACCTCAGCCCTTCAGGAGCTAGTGCACAGCATCACTGGTCACAGATGCTGGTGTGATGGGGACCAGCCCCACCTTAAAAGCACTGAGAGCACACAGGGAGTATGAGAGAACTCTTTGGCTCCTGCCCACCATATCCTGGCAGCAATGACCAGCATTGGCGAGGTGTAGGCATCAGTAATGTTTCCAGGGAATGTGAGGCTCGACCATTACTGTGGTCTGAAGGCTGCACTGAGTACAGGAAAGAGACCCTGGACTGAGACACCTGCCTTTTATCTTGCGCAGAAAGGTTTCACATCTGAATGACAAGAACACTGCTCATCAGAACAAGGAGCCACAGGCAGGGTGACATTCTTAGGAGTTAATTGACAATAGTGAGCATTATGTACAAGTGATCAACACCCGTGGCCAGGCTGTGCAACTACTTTTAACTAACTTTCCTAACCGTGTCCCAAAGTCTTAGTGCTCCCTGGACATCCACAGCAGAGATGGAGACAGCCTGCTGACTGTGATGCCCTGTCTGTGATGACTTTGGCGGGCATCCTCTGGAGGGCCAAGACTTGGTGGCACCCTCCTCGGCCTGTGGAGCTGGATCTACAGAGGTCACAGGAAGAGGGCCGGTCACTCCCAGAGTCACCTGGGTGGATGGCCCCGGAGTGTGCACCAGTTGATCCTCTTCCCAATGGGTGCCTGTGGGCCCCTGGCTGACTCCTTGAGGGAAAGGGGTAACTGGAGTGAGATTGTCCAGCAACCCTCTTGCATACACATTGTTGGAGGCCTACTATGGCATCAGTGATGGATTTAAGCCCACGCAGCAGTGCAGGAGTGACATTCTGGACCAAGGTCCCCATGGCAGCCGCCATCCTGCCAGTGTTGACCTTGGTGCATTGCAATGCGGGCGCTATCACCTCAGCCTGAAGATGGACAGACTCCTCCATCATGCCTTGCAATCTGAGGAGTTCAGCAGCCATCGCTTCCTGATGTTCCCTAGCTTGCCTTTGCAGCTCCAGCAACTGTGACATGACAGAATCCAGAGGCTCGTCATCTGAGTCGGTCTCAGCGACGATCAGGCCTCCAGCAGTCCACCGAGTGCCGGGGAGCTGGGAAGTCCCTGCCTCCGCCTGCTTTGGATCAGAAAGTGTGATGTGCTCACCAGACTGTGATCCTGAGGCTACTCTAAAGCTAGTTCTCACTGAGGTGTGCATCTCTGAGCTGGTGGAGGGTGTGGGTGAGTGCTGTGACTTCAGGGAGGGAGCCTCCAGATTCCTTTTCAGAGGTTTCTTTGGGGCTTGCTTGGAGACCCTGGGTCATGGACTCTGTCAGTTGTTTGGCAGATGTGTCTGTGAAAGCGAGGGGAGATAATTAGTGCATGGCAGTGGCCGGTGAAAGAGGACACATCACTCACGGCATGGTTGTCTGATGGATGTTGTACTGCTGGATCTTCACTTGGTAGAGCACTGCCAACCTCACTGTCCGCACAAGAATGGTCCAGATCCTCGCCAGCCAGCTGGATGGCTCTGTTTTCGAATTCTGTCAGAACTTTGAATTCCAGCATCCCTCTATCTGTCTGTGATCTTTCCCTCCTGTTGTGAGCCAGTTTGTCCTGCATGGATAGAGATGGGGAGAGTGTATCAGGATGCCTGCCAGGCCAGATGATAAGTATGCCTGGCCTGTGTGGGTAGTGACTGGTCCCATGGATGGGATGAGGACATTGACAATGTGTGTGGAAGAGTGAATGATGATGTCCCTTGCACTGGCAGTGAGTGAGGGCCCTGTGGATATGTGATTGGTTTGTGTGTGTGTGAGTTGGGAGTGATGAAAAGAGTGACTTAAACTGGCAGAACGGAAGAGATCATTCATCCTTTTGCGGCACTAGATGTCTGTCCTCCTCGGCAGGGCGTTCGCGCTGACCACCGCTGTCACCACCTCCCAAGCCGGGTCGGTGGACATTACTGCCCATCATCCGGCCAGAGCGAGGGTAGAGCACATCCCAGCAGGCCTCCATGGCATCCAGCAGTCGCTCGAAGGGCCCGTTGTTGAAGTGGGGGGCTGCAGTCTTTTTGCCTTTGCAGGAAATGTCTCCCAGGCAGCGGTCGTGAGCTGGTGGCGATGAGCATTTTGCTGGTGGCAGTCTTTTAAAGGTGGCGGCTGGCGTGATGCAACAGCGGAGTGATGGTAAACAGGTGAATGAGAGCTCCATGGAAACTGCATGTTTTGCGGGAGTGAATATATAATGAGGCAGGCTCGTGAGGATACGGTGTGAAAATCCACCATTTTCATTGTCAGGTAGGACTCCATTTTATCTGCCCGCTACCACACTTAGTACAATTCTGGGAAAATTCTGCCCATAATGTCAAAGGGGCATAAACCCAGCTTGCTGGCTTCCCACTCTTGTACTAATTGCCAGATTTGAACACCTCAAAATGTTGCCTTCCTGCAAATTGATGATCACAATTCGATGATTGGCAGCCCATGCAGCACCTTCAACATTCGTTCCCTCCAACACCAGTACACTGTGGCTGACATGTGTATTTTTTACAGAATGCAGCGACTCACCAATGCTTCTTAGGCAGCATTTCCCAAACCAACAAAATCTTTGCCACCTAGAAGGACAACAGCGGGAGCATGGGAATGCCATCACCTCTAAGTTCTCCATCAAGTAATGCACATCCTGACTTGGTTCTATATTGTCATTTCTTCTTCATTGCTGGGTTAAAGCCGTGGGACTCCCTACTTAGCTCCACCCCAGTGATGTCCATATCATAGGAATGTTCTTCTTTAAAATGGTCTCCTTGTGAACATTTCTTTCTTTACAAAGTTCTGCTGAACAACCACAATCATTCCTTGGCCCACATATGGCACAATTTCCTTATCCCACTAAGTTCTATCCTGTCATTACAGGTGATGATCCACCATTTCCCAAAGCCACTACCGCAAACAAAACTTTAAGGAAATCTTTTAAACATATGCTATTTATCACTTGTAGTCTAGTCGGGAAGGGTGCCTGATTCTTGGTGGTTTTCTGATGATCATGTAGCTATTTCCTTTTTGGCTGGTGTTAGTTTGCGTGGACAGGAAGGACTTAAATGCAATTTCTAGCAGTGTGGAGATGAATTAGCATCAGTTTTCACTGCAAGTACATTGGGGAGGTTTCCTAATATTCTTTGGGAGTGTTTTCACCTCAACCATTGGGATAGGATTTTTGGACTCCATTTGGTAGACACTTAAATTTTGCACCTCCATGGCTGAATTCTGAAGGAATTAGTTTGTCCTCCAAACCAGAGGGTTGGGACCATCTCAGTTTTTTCTTTAAATATTTATGTCATCATTGGATTAGTTTTGCCATTTTTTGGCTAGTCCACTAGCAGGAAGCACTATAGGCCAGGACAGTGCTTGTGTGGTCACCAGTAGCATATCTTCTCTAGATCATTAATTAAGTTGCCAGCATTGGCAGCAGTTGTAAAGCAGGAGGCAGCCCAGTAAGTCTTGGTCTTGCAGCTGAATTAGGAAGGCACGGAGTCAGGTGGGAGCACTGGAAATCTCAATGGGAAAATAAATTTACCAGAATGGTGGGGGGGGGGGGGGGGGGTGGAGAAACAAGAAGTAACTTTGCTCTATGTGTATTTTATTTACGATTACCTTGCAAATGCAGCAGCTGCTTGAAGTGAATCGTTCTACGTTGTATTTCTGGGATCTTGGGTCATAAATGCTAGGGGATATTTTACTGAGAAATGTAACACAAAAACAACTCCAGTAATGTAATAAATATTGTACAGGAGATAGGTGTCAGAGGAACATACAAAGCTGTTAACATGCTCCCTCAGCACTGAGTTATAAACCTCTGGTGTTGTTAAGCAGTTCCCCCTCCTCCCTCATCCAGCTCAGCATAAAGTTTCATCTGCTTTTGTCACCGGAGAAATTATGAAAGTGTCACCCTCGCATAGCAGCTCATTCAATGTGATCCTCAATTTTAGCAGGGCACATTTTAATGCAAATACAGCCGCACAATTTCCAGGCCCTAATAGCTTCTTACAAATGATGTGCCATTACAACAAGGTTTATTTAAACAAATTTAATACATCTTTAATCAAGCTGGAGAGAGCTTTCAAAGGTCACACTCCAAATCAGGATCACTGTATAGCCTATCAAGGTATTGGTTCCGAGGAGGGAAAATTATTTCTTGAATGAGTAATTTTTTAGCAAATTTGTTTGGTCTTACTTAAACTAAAGCTTAATTACAAGTCCTTTGTCTAAATGAAATGGCAAAACTTATTTTTTCCCATTAAAATTTAACTCTTTCATGCCTCTGTATTTCTTCATGCTTTGACATTTGTATAAAAAGAATAGCTTGGTTAGATGAAGCTAACTAAATAAAGGTAAGACCCAGCTGATAGTATGAAAAATGGATTTTCATTACTGTTTCATTGATTCTTGTAAATAACAGCCTAAGGCCTGCTACAAAGGAAGGAAACAGTAATAATTTAATTTGAGGTGACACAAACCAAAATGTATGTGGACAAAATCATCCTTGAATATTAAATAACTGTCTGGAGTCAGGAAAAAAAAGTGTTGCGGGTGAATTTAAATGTATGCAGATAGCTCAGTAATGTCTTAAACAACACAAATTAAACATTCGTGTCATAAATCACATTTGCTACCATGGATATGCCTTGTTATGCAGGAGTTTAAAACCTGAAAGGTTAAAGCACTTGGTGCATTAAATTCCGTGAGGATAATTAATACATTTCTTGTGGCTATTTATAAGAAATGGAAAATGTAGTCTTCTCAGCTGCAACACTACAGTAATTTGAGAGAAAAAAAATCCAAAGCACAAGAAAGGGTTTTAATCGGACGTCTATTAGTGCTCATAAAGGTTGGGTGTGTTTTCAAGCATTACCGTACTGTAATATGGATGAAATTCAATAGGAAAATATATTATCAAAACCATTGCAGTTGATTTCTTATAAGTAAGTAAACACCCTACCATACAACACAGGGGCTGTCTATGAGATTTCAATAGATACTTTTGCAGCAGGAACCAGATTCAAACCTGCTTCTCATATTTTCTCGCTGTGCCCTGTTAAACTACAGGCAATTTGTCATCTCTTGGTGAAGGAGACCTTTCACTACAACATCTAAGTAGCTGTACTTAAAGCCAAAGTTGTGAACATTGGCAGTCAATTCAACTATGGAAGTCATCACAACCTAGCACAATTCTGTTCTTGCCTGACATCAGCACCAACAATTTCCAGTGGGGTTCAGTGGATGCCCATCAGGAACAGTAACACTAACTGACTTTTCCTCTTCCCACAGGCCAGTAGTAACATCGCAACTATTGCTCCATCTGAGACCAGCCTTTACACACCAGGGACTAAAACTGAATTCCAGTTTTCTGTATGCACAGTTCTGGTGTGAGAATGAAAGAATTCCGATAGAACTTCAGGGTCATAATGAGGTTTGCTAGGTATCAGGGCTACCACCAAAGGCCTATAATGTTGTTTTACCACAAAATGCAGCCCAGTGCATGTCAGGCAAGCTGGTCTACAGAACCTCATGATTTAATTCAATGCAAATTAAAATGGAATTGGCAAAGAATATTTCATTTCACAAAAATGTGAGATAAAATGGTAGACATGTTAAAAATGGGAAAAAGGAAACAACATTATTAAACTAGAGAACTCAAAGCTATTTTTCAGGAAAATAAGTGATTTATTAGAGAAAAACATTAAGCCATGTAACTTCCCTAGCTTTTTGCCTTCTTTTGAAGCTATATTTACATTGGTTTTGCTACATAAAAATAGTCACTACAGCTCATTCAAAAATTTGTTGCGTGAAGTACTTTCAGATATTTCAACAAAATAAGGCACCATACAGATGTAAGTATTATATTTCATTATTATAAGCACCTTGCAGCCAGTTTTGGGTCAGTATTACAGGTTGAAATACACATGCATTTGGAAACCTGAGCAAAAAGCACTAGGCTTCGCACTTGTGATTTTGTCTGAGGCTATGACACAGAAGACTTCCATAGAACTGGTGTAGCTGACTAATGTGCCTCTGCTGTGGGTCCCAGCTATTAATCAAGAGGCAGCTTGTACATCAAGGAGGTAATTTAACACCTCCAGGTACACAAACTGAGTCATGGCAGCCCCTACATAAAACCCTGGAGGGACTATATTGATTTTAGGTCATCTTGCTCCAAACCAAATGGAGTCCCTTTAGGGTTGAACTATCAACCGGGTTTTGTAGCAATGGCAAGCAGCACATAAAGAAATATAAGGCCATGGACATGGGCTGGATTTTGTGGGGCCGATGGAGATCTCGTCCACAGGTTGGGGATGTGATGGGGAACGCCCATCAGATCCATGGGAGTGGCCCCAAGGGAATCAAATGCCTTTCAGACCACCATTGAGCCTCCCCATGCCTGAGATCCCTGGTGGTGGAAGTCCTGCCCATCGAGAGCTGCTGGCCAGCAGAGGTGGTGGCACATGTGGCATTGCACTCACCAGAGGCCCAGGAGCACTGTGGGACGACCAAAGCTGAGCAAAGTTGGATGGGGGCCGTGGGGAGGTCCAGGGCTGGTCAGAGGCAAGGACGGGGAGGCTTTCAGCGCACCCTCTTCTTGATTCCGGGCCCCCTGATCGGAGACAGAGCAATCCCCCCACACCCCACCCCCCCCACCCCACCCCGCCCACCGCCAGCCCTATGGGCTGCTGACAAACCTGACAGGGTTTTCTGGGCAGCTTTTCAAGGATGTGGGAAAGCTGTACGACTCCTATTAAATCCCTGAGGCATCCACTAAGTTGAGGTGGTCTCAGGGGTAATGGACATCCAGCACCGTCAGCAAGGTCACCAGCATCAGCCCTTCCACCCGGAGTTTCCCCTGCAGCTGGGAGGCTGACCCGGCCCTCTCATGTGCTGCTATGTTTCCCATGATGGACTGCATTAAATCCAGCTGCCTTCCGCCCATGTCAGTGCTGTGCTCTGAAAAGGTCCAGTTGGCTTGAACATTGTGAATATGAAATACTGCAGCACAAGGTGTGACACCATATATTAAAAATTGCTCCGGCAATTTTATTTAAGAGAATTAAAATTTTAGTGATGTACATTCAGCTCGGTGAAATCTGAAAGTGTCTGCACAGAACTACAGAGCTGCTTTTGCATTTTACACCCATGGCATTCCATTGTATCTGTATTTATCTACATTTCATGTTACCACAGCAAAATCTACGCAAACATTTCAAGATAAAGTGTATTTTTAATGCAGCTTCACATACACAATTGGGCATTTGTTGACGATTCAGAACAATTAAACAGATAAATACAGTCTGAATGCTTTCTCTTTCAAATGAGTGCAATGGTAGCCTCCAGCTAGGCAGTAATTATTCCTAACGATAAATTAAATCATTACCTTACTGACTTCCGTTTTTCATTTTGATATAGGGAAATTACCTTTTATGTGAAGCTTTACCCGAAAGCAATGGCTTGCATTTTCTGATAAAAAACAATAATAAAAAGTTTTCTCTGACCATCTGGGAAAAGCTGCTTTCTTGAGAATACCAGGCCACATATGCTCCTCATAAAAAAACCGAGTGCAGGTTCTACTGAATTGTTTTAGTTCTAAATGTTCATTTTAATCTAGTTTCTCTTATACATGGCTGAAAGATCAGGGAGCTTTCCTGTTTCTTTTCCTGCTGGCACAGGATTTATTCTTTAAAAGAAATAGATTATGCAGCAGTTTTTCACCAGATAGGGCAGAATTTTGCCCTCGTCGGGCGGGTGTGGTGGGCGGGCCTGGGAGCAGTCGCAAAGCCAGCCGCTTCCTGCGATCGGGCCCTGACCTGGATTTCACACTGGCTGGCCAATGAACAGTCACCTTGCGTGAAACAAGCTGGGGGCAGGGTAGTGGGAGGAGCACGAGGGCAGAAGTGTGCGCATGTGTGGGGTTGGGGGGGGGCACACATTAAAAGCTCCCTGAGGCACAGAGCTGCCTCAGGGGGCTCAAGAATTCTGAAAATAAAACAAAAAGAATTTTGAAATGTTTATAACGTGTCCCCCCTGTTGTGGCTTCTGCCACACGAGCAGGGACATGATAGAAATTAGTTTGAAATGTTTTTATTTTTTTTAAATCGCTGAATGGAGCCTCATCAAGCCCGTGGATGAGGTTTCACCAAAATTCCAAAGGCTGCTAGGCCTTTTCGCCTGCCTGCCAATCGTAAGGTTGGACGGGCAGCGAAAAGTTTCATTTAATTAGAATTTTAACGGCCTTAATAGGCCTGTTAATTGTCGGCAGGCATGCCGCCAACTCCCACGTGCCCCAGCTGACTCAAATATTGTGCGAGTGCTCAATGACCTCAGGACACTGGCCCGATGTCATCACACGTCATTTTACACTCATTCGAGTCGGGTGCGCACCCTTCCGATGAGCACAATATTCTGCCCATAGTACTGTCACAAATATATTACAGTAGATTCTGCCAAAGCCAACTCATACTAAAACAAAAGTACCTGGAAAAACTCAGCAGGTCTGACAACATCTGTGGAGAGGAATACAGTTAACGTTTCGAGTCCGTATGACTCTTCATCAGAACTAAGAAATATAGAAATGAGATGGAATATAAGCTGCTTGAAGGTGGATGGGACAGGTAGAGCTGGATAGAGAGCCAGTGATAGGTGAAGGCAAAGAAGAGATTGCCATAGATGTCATAGACAAAAGGACAAAGGAGTGTTGACTTTAATATTGATATTAGCTGAGGAATGTGCTAATGATGACATTAAGGGTAGAAAGCAGGACGAGCAAGTGAAAGATAGCCCTAGTGGGGGTGGGGTGGGGAGAAGGGATCGAAATGGCCTAAAAGGTAGAGATAAAACAATGAATGGAAATACATTTAAAAATAATGGAAATAGGTGGGAAAAGAAAAATATATATTAAAAAATTATAAATTATTGGAAAAGAGGGGATCGGAAAGGGGGTAGGGATGGAGGAGAGAGTTCATGATCTAAAGTTGTTGAACTCAATATTAAGTCCGGGAGGCTGTAAAGTGCCTAGTCAGAAGATGAGGTGCTGTTCCTCCAGTTTGCATTGAGCTTCACTGGAACATTGCAGCAGGCCATGGATGGACATGTGGAAATGGAAAGCGACAGGGTGGCTTGGCTCATCCTTGCGGACAGCAAAGTGGTCACCCAGTCTGCGTTTGGTCTCTCCAATGTAGAGGAAACCGCATTGGGAGCAACAAATGCAGTGGACTAAATTGAGGGAAATGCAAGTGAAATGCTGCTTCACTTGAAAGGAGTGTTTGGGCCCTTGGACGGTGAGAAGGGGGAAAGTAAAGGGGCAGGTGTTGCACCTTCTGCGGTTGCATGGGAAGGTGTCGTGGGAGGGGGTTGAGGTGTAGGGGTTAATGGAGGAGTGGATCATGGTGTGCTGGAGGGAACAATCCCTGTGGAAAGCCGCCAGGGGGGAAGATGTGTTTGGTGGTGGCATCATGCTGGAGTTGAAGGAAATGGCGGAGGATGATCCTTTGAATGCGGAGGCTGGTGGGGTGATAAGTGAGGACAAGGGGGACCCTAACATGGTTCTGGAAGGGAGAGGAAGGTGTGAGGGTGGATGTGTGGGAGATTGGCCGGACACGGTTGAGGGCCCTGTCAACCACCGTGGGTGGAAAACCTTGGTTAAAGAAGAAGGAAGGCATATCAGAGGAATTGTTTTTGAAAATGGCATCATCAGAACAGATGCAATGGAAGCAAAGGAACTGAGAGAATGGGATGGAGTCTTTATAGGAAGAGGGGTGTGAGGTGCTGTAGTTGAGGTACCAATGTGAAATCATTCCAGATTATCTAAAATTTAATGTAAATAACTTCCATTACCCACCAAAGTGCAGAACATGACCCCAAGTGGATAATGGAAATTGTCAGATAATTGTCAGTCCCCCAAATCTGGTCTTTCGTGTACGTATACTACCCTTGGCATGGAAGAAAGATAAGCGCCAAAACACATAACAGATTGGATGCAATATTTCTCAAGCAAATACCAATTGGGGGTGATCTCCGAGGCAAGCTCTCTCTTTCTACTGCAGAGGTTCTGCAGTTAACCAGAAATGCAGATAACTGAAGTAAGGATAATAAAAGTTCCACTGAATCTTCAATAATGAAATATAAGCAAGCAACATTAAAATAAAAGCAAAATACTGCAGATGCTGGAATTCTGAAATAAAAATGGAAAATGCTGGAAAAACTCAGCAAATCTGGCAGCATCTGTGGAGAGAGAATCAGAGTTAATGTTGCGAGAGAATTACAATTTTAGTGATGTACTTTCAGCATGGTGAAATCTGAAAATGTCTTTACAGATCTACAGGACTGCTCTTGCATTTTGCATCCATGGCATTCCATTGTATCTGTATTTATCCACATTTCATTCTACCACAGCAAAATCTATGCAAACCTTTCAAGATAAAGTGCATTTTTAATGCAGCATGAAAGAATGAATTGTCCTCACTTTTAATGAAAAGTCAGGACAAGGTGAATCCTCTCATAGCTCTGGAAGGGAGGGGAAGGGATGAGGGCAGAAGTGCGGGGGATGGGTCAGACATGGTTGAGGGCCCTGTCAGCCACAGTGTTGTGGGGGGCACCTCAGCTCAGGAAAAAGGACTCTTCTTTAGAGCTGAAGAGAGTTAAAAATGTGATGGGTCTTGTACTGTTGATGGGAGAGGGTGGAGCAGGTGGAGCAAAATAGAAGGTCAAGGATAGGTGAGAGCTCGGGAGAGATTTGATATAGATATCATGGACACAAGACAAAGGGAATGGTAATGATAGTGTTAATGACTGAGGCGGATGCTAATAATGGCATAAAGATCAGATAACAGAATGTGTTAATAGCAGAACAAGAGTCAGTGCTCTCTGAAAGCAAAACATAAGAACAAGTTACAGACTAGCCCTGTGGGGGGAAAGGGTTGGGGGAAAAAAAATCAAAGTGGAGGACAGAATTCATGGTCTGAAGTTGTTGAACTCAATGTTAAGTCCAGAAGGCTGTGAAGTGCCTAATCAGAAGATGAAGTGTTGGCCCTCCAGCTTGGGTTTGGCTTCACTGGAACAATGCGGCTGGCCAAGGACAGAAATGTGAACTTGAAAGCAAGATGATGAATTAAAATGGCAAGCAACAGGAAGGCCAGGATCATGCTTGCAGCCTGAATGAAGGTGTTCTGCAAAGCAGTCACCCAGTCTGCATTTATTCTTCCCAATGCAGACGAGATTGCATTGTGAGCAGTGAATGCACTAGAATAAATCGAAAGAACTGCAAGCGAATCACTGCTTCACCTGAAAGGAATGTTTGGGGCTTTAGATAGTAAGGAAGGACAAGATAAAGGGGCAGGTGTTTTACCTCCTGCGATTGCATGGGAAGGTGCCGTGGGTAGGGGATGAGGTGTTGGGAGTAATAGAAGAGTGGATCAGGGTGTCACTGAGGAAATGGTCCCAATGGAATGCTGACAGAGGACGTGAAGGGAGGATGTGTTTGGTGGTGGCGTCATGCTGGATTTGGCAGAAATGGTGGAGGAAGATCCCTTGATTGTGGAGGATGGTGGGGTGAAAAGTGAGGACAAGGGGGGCCAAATCATGGTTCTGGGAGGGAGGGGAAGCGGTGAGGGCAGGATTGCGAGAGATGGATCAGACATGGTTGAGGGCCTGGTGGGGGGGAACCCTCAGCTCATGAAAAATGAAGACATGTCAGAAGTGTCATTTTGGAGCAGATGCAACGGAGACGAAGAAACTGGGAGAATGGGATGGAGTCCTTACAGGAAGTAGGGTGTGAGGAGGTGTAGTTGAGGTAGATGTGGGAGTTAGTAGGTTGAAATGAATATTAGTAGACAGTATATAAGCAGAAATGGAGACAGAGAAGTCAAGGAAGGGAAGTGTTCGAGCTGGACCATATAGAGGTGAGAGTGGGGTGGAAATTAGAAGCAAAATTGATAAATATTTCCAGGTCCAGCTGGGAACACATAACGGCACCGATACAGTCATCGATGTACTAGAAAAAGAGTTGTGGATGGGAGCTTGAGTAGGAGAGGAACAATGAATGTTCCACATACTCAACAAAAATACAGGCATTACTGCGGCCCATGTGGGTACCCATAGCCACACTTTTATTTGGAGGAAGTCAGTCAAGTTAAAGGAGAAATTGTTCAATGAGAGAACAATAAGAAATCAACCACTTTTAACAGGACAATGACATTCAGTTTTAAATTCAAATGTATGATACTTCAGTAAGATTAGTAACTGTTGTTTGTTATCAATAAATGTCAATAGACATCAATATTGTAAATAGGTTATTTATGAGAGACACTTGATTCAGACTGATGGCTCTGCTGAAGAGAAGCAAGTATCTATATTCCTTAATTGATATTGAATGAAGCATTTGTAAATTAACAAACATTGTAGAAAATAATTAAATTTGGGTGTTAACCAGTAATAGAATACTATTTTGAAACCTGGAACTAATAGCATTAACATTTTGTGGATGATATGAATTGTTATAATTCAAGCAAACATTTGAAGAATCGTTATATTTGGTCCACTATTAAGTGTGGCTAGGGAGGAAAGACCTTCTGTTCCTACTGGTAAATAAGATGTGAGTTCATAAAATGTTAAACAGTCATTGGCACATAACACCAAGCTGACCCTGCCAAAGATATTTGTGTCCTTAACTGATTCTTCCCATAGACTCACATAAGCACCAGGTTGTTTTGTGCTGATCTAGTTGCCTCACCAGTGACTTTAGAATGGATTAATCAGAATTGGATCCTGCCCAAGGTCTGCATGGGTAGAACTCATTTAGATTAATACGACATGGATGAAAAACCTCAACTTTACACACATCATACAAATGACACTGTCAGTCCAAATTCCCATTTGACTTGATATTAAAGTGTTTCCAGTGTACGTAAACAAAGTAAGCGTAGCTGTATTATTTAAAAAAACAAATGTGTGAAGAGACTTATCGTCATCTCCATAAGGAGGAAATAGCTTACCCCAGAGAACACAGCCAAATGACTTTGAGAATGACGTTGTGGTTTTAGCTTTTAAAAGAACAGTGCAGACATAACTCTGCAAAACCCTGTGCTTGTACTTTTTGATATATTTCTTAAAAGAGCGTCCTATTGCTTTAGGTATTTTTTTCCACTTTACCTATTATGTGCTTAAAAATCACAAAATAGCAACCTTCCTTTGGGTGCAATTTTCTTCAGATTGGTCCTCAATGGACACAACTTACACACAAACATCCCTGTCGGGAACAGTGGTGCTTAGTGGAGAAAATATAGTAACGTTTGAATTTCTGCACATGAACATCCAAACGTGCTACGGTTAACTATTTTTTTTTAAGAACTCGTTCACGGAATGATGAAAATAAAGCTATTCTTAAGCATATTTTCTCACCTCTTCCTTTTTTTCTAAATATTATTTATGATCAATGGGTTTTTTTTAAAGTTGTAACATGGCAAAAAAAAAATGTTGCAACACTGTAAGTTGCCACAATATTTCTATTAAAAGCTAACTGGAAATGTATGTAATTTTAAGTTGCCAACTATAATTGTACCATTGGGTTCAATCAGAGAATCATAAAATTGTTACCTTGAAGAAGGAGGCCATTCAGCCCATCGTGTCTGCACTGAGTGTCTGAATAAGCAATTCACTTACTGCCATTCCCCTGCCTTCTCCCCATAACTCTGCACGTTCTTCCTTTTCACATAATAGTCTAACTTCCTTTTGAATGCATCAATTGAACCTGCCTCCACCACACTCTCAGACAGTGCATTCTAGACCTTAACCATTCGCTGCATGAAAAAAATTCTCCTCATGTCATTTTTTGCTTCTTTTACCAATTACTTTAAATCCTTTCACAAGTGGGAAACAGTTTCTCCCTATCTACTCTGTCCAGACCCCTCATGAATTTGAATACCTCTATCAGATCTCCTCTCAGCCTTCTCTTCTCCAAGGAAAACATAAGAACACAACATAAGAACGTAACAACTAGGAGCAGGAGTAGACAATTCAGCCCCTCGAAACTGCCCCACCATTCAATACAATCATGGCTGATCTCATTTCAGCCTCAATTCCAATTTCCCGCCCTCTCCCTATAACCTTTCAACCCGTTACTAATTAAAAATCCCTCTATCTCCTCCTTAAATTTATTCAGCATCTTGGCATTCACTGCACTCTGAGGTAGTGAATTCCACAGATTCACGACCTTTTGAGAAAAGTAATTCCTCCTCATCTCTGATTTAAATCTACCACCCCTTAGCCTAAAACTATGGCCTCTCTTTCTAGAATGCCCCACAAGGGGAAACATGCACTCCACGTCTACTTTGTCTATCCCCTTTAGTATCTTATATACCTCAATTAGATCTCCTCTCATCCTTCTAAACTCTAGCGAGTATTGGCCTAAACTGCTCAATCTCTCCTCATAAGACAAGCCTCGCATCTCTAATCAATCTAGTGAACCTCCTCTGAAACACCTCTATTGCAACTACATCCTTCCTCAAGTAAGGAGACCAAAACTGTGCACAGCACTCCAGGTTCGGTCTCACCAATGCCTTGTACAGTTGCAACAACATTTCCCTACTTTTACACTCTACTCCTTTAGCAATTAATGCCAAAATTCCATTTGCCTCCCTTATTACCTGCTGCACCTGCATACTAGCTTTCAGCGATTCATGCACAAGGATACCCAGATCCCTCTGCACTGAAGCATTCTGAAGTTTCTCTCCATTTAAATAATAAGTCGCTTTTTTATCCTTCTGACCAAAATGGATAACCTCACACTTATCCACATTAAACTCCATCTTCCAAATTTTGGCCCATTCACTTAACCTGCCCATATCCACTTGTAAATTTCTTACATCTTCATTGCAACTTACTTTCCCACCTATTTTGGTGTCATCTGCAAATTTAGCTATAGTACCTTCTATCCCTGAATCCAGGCCATTAATATAGATTGTAAATAGTTGGGGCCCAAGGACCGAACCCTGTGGCACCTCACTAGTTACAGCTTGCCATCCAAAAAAAGACCCATTTATCCTGACTCTCTGTTTTCTGTTGGTTAGCCAACCGTCTATCCAAGCTAATATATTACCCCTAATTCCGTGTGATCTTATCTTGTGTATTAATCTTTTGTGCGACACCTTATCTAAGGCCTTCTGGAAGTCCAGATATACTACATCTACAGGATCCCCATTATCCACTTTGCTTGTCACATCTTCAAAGAACTCTTGCAAATTAGTCAAACACGGTTTACTTGTCATAAAACCATGCTGACTCTGATGGATTGCATTTTGACTTTCCAAATGCTCCATTACTACTTCCTTAATAACAGTCCTAACTTCTCCAGTTTCTCTTTATAATTGAAGTTCCTCATCCTGGAAGCATTCTTGTGAATCTACACACTAAGGATGTACATGAGGGGAATACAAAGTGCCAGTTTGAAATCTGAGTACATGCATTCCATTGAGGTATTTCAAATTAATATTTCCAATAGTGTAAATATTTAAAGCAGGGATGTCAAACCTTTGCTTTACCATGGGTCATTATATCCATGTTATGGATATTTATGGGCTAGTTGTAGATTCCGTTATGCTCCATGGTGCACACCCACTTCTGGATCTCCTGCCATCTTGCATTGGCTGCTAGTTTCTGATTGGGACAGCGGTGGACAGCAAAAGTTCCTGCCATAAACAGGCAGCATCTTTGCTATAATTTTATTATTTTGGGAAAGTGCTATCATGCAGACACCCTGCCAGTTTGTGGCCTGGAGTACATGGCTTCTTGATTTCACTGTTATAAATTGTGTTATCATGTGGCAGATGATGTGTGCCAGGCAGACCAAATCCACAAGGGAAGCTTAGTTGCGCTATCGCAACAGTTTTGCAATTTGTATTTATTTTGAGACATGTGCGCTGAATTCAGAAGTAATAAGTACACAAAGACTTTTAGAGATTTAAAAAAAATTTGAAATATTTATTAACAAAATAAAAGGTGTCAAGCACATACACAAGACTACAATTGCTACTTTAATAACTCCTAAAAATTCCTAATTAACCTGACTCCCAGTTACACCACCTTTAAGGCAATGGCCCAAAAATAGATTTTAAACACATCCAACAAATTAACACAATATCCTGGGCTGTGGAATTCCAAATGGCTTTTCTCCAGCTTCAGTTTCGGTAGACAGCAGACTTATGCACAAACATTGGATGCTTCAATAAGGCTATTTCACACACTACTGTTAGATCTCACATGACCTTCTCCTGACACATAGCCTCATTCTCCTTTATGTATGTTTCTCTCTTGTTAATATGTAAGTTCTACTGTTTCATATGTCTTTGAAACTGTATCTTCCTCACAATATAAAAATTTTAATGTTGCTACTATTTATTGTCAGTAACCTTTGGGAAATATAAAACATTCCTTAGCCTTGCTGATCTGCCTAGTTGTAAACAGAATAAAATCCCGTTGACACCCATATCTCCCTTCATCTATCTAAAAATGCAAATAGTCTTCACGCCTTACATGCTAAGCCAGCATCCATGTTTCCTCATTTTCATGTCAAGCACCTAGCTTCTTTTAATGAGCTAAAGCTTGGAGTCTACTTGACTCCAAATGTAAAAACAGAGTTTACATTTCGAATCCATATGATTTCTTCAGAGATTGAGTCATACGGACTCGAAACGTTAACTCTGTTTTTCTTCCACAGATGCTGTTAGACCTGCTGAGCTTTAAAAGCATTTTCTATTTCTTTTTTCAGATTTCCAGCATCTGCAGTATTTTGCTTTTATCTTAGTGTGATATGATTGGGGTCGGGCTCCTCATGTCCGCCCATGTAAGCAAAACCAAACTCCCCCAGGTTGTACAATCTCTTCGTCAGTGCTGGCCATGTAGCAGTCACTTTTGGAGGCGTTCTCCAGAAACGCATCCTGCAGGTGCGCACATTGTTTCCAGGGAGTGTGCACGATGCCTACATCCTGAGTCACTCACAGATCCTTGCAGTCTTTCAGGGTCCACAGTGGCTGCAGGGTTGAGTCCTTGGGGACAAGGGCCACCTGCAGAGGCTGTGGCTGATGACACCCGTGTGGCAGCCTCAGACTGCAGCAGAGTGATGCTATAATGAGGTTCATGCTGCAGCTCGCAACTTGGTGGAGCAGCTGAAGATGTGGCTCCAGTGCCTGGACTGGCCTGGTGGAGCCCTGCAATACAGTCCTCAGAGGGTATCACGCATCATCGTCGTCTGCTGCACCCTTCACAACCTGGCACTCCAACGGGGAGATGAGCTGGCTGAGAAGGAGATAGAGGAGCTGGAGATCTCCATGGATGAGGAGGACACCAACGGGGTTAAGCGTGAGGGGGTCCTCGGTGGCGACGCTGATGGCGGTGAGGCTCTCGCACCGGCTAAAAGAGGCAGGTATGCTCAGGAGGCCTTCACAGCTGCTGGATTTTAGGGGAATGATGAGGACATGCAGTGAGGCAACCCTGTAGATCCTCACATCACAGTTGCGAACGTTTCACTCTAGTCTGGCTTATCCCAGCGCCAGTACCCTCTGTGAGAATGCTCCTGTCACGGAGGTGCAGTAGTGGCCCTAATAGTCACTTGATCGCAGGAGGATGATGACAATATGCAATGAGGATGCTCCATAGATCTTCACATGGCCTCTGAGAATGTCTGACTCCTGTCTGGCCAAGGGCAGCTCGCTTGCGCTCCTTGATCAGAGCCATGTCAGAGACGCAGCCATGAAGCATTTAACTGCATCTGATGCTGTGCCCACCTTCAGCACCTCAGCCCTTCAGGAGCTGGTGCACAGCATCACTGGTCACAGATTCTGGTGTAATGGGGGCCAGCCCCACCTTTAAAGGTGCTGACAGCACACAGACAGTATGAGAGAACTCTGTGGCGCCTGCCAATTACATCCTGGCAGCAATGACCAGCACCACCGAGGGGTAGGCATCAGTAATGTTTCCAGGGAGTGCGAGGCTGGACCATCACTGTGGTCTGAAGGCAGCACTGAGCACAGGGAAGAGGTCCTGGACTGAGATACCTGCCTTTTATCTTGTGCAGAAAGGTTTCACATCTGAGTGACAAGAACAATGCTCAGCAGAACAAGGAGCCACAGGCAGGGAGACATTCTTAAGAGTTTATTGACAACAGTGAGCATTATATATAAGTGATCAACACCTGTGGCCAGGCTGTGCAACTACTTTAAACTAACTTTCCTAACCCTGCACCTATGTCTTAGTGCTGCCCGGACATCCACAGCAGAGGTGGAGGCAGTTTGCTGACTTTGAAGCCCTGTTTGTGATGACTTTGGTGGGTGCCCTCTGGAGGGCCAAGACTTGGAGGGCCCCGAACTGCTTTCAGGGTCCTGCTGTGTGACAGTGGCACCCTCCTCGGCCTGTGAAGCTGGAGCTGTGGAGGTCACAGGAAGATGGGGGTCAGATGGGCCAGTTGCTCCCAGAGCCACCGGGGTGGAAGGCCTCGGAGCATGCTCTTGCTGATCCCCCTCGCTATGGGTGGCCGAGGGCCCCTGGCTGACTCCGTGAGCAGAAGGGATAGCTGGAGTGAGATTGGGCTGCCTAGGACCCTTCTCGCATACACACTGCTGGAGGCCAACTATGGCATCAGCATTGGATTTAAGCCCACGCAGCAGTGCAGGAGTGACATGCTGGACCATCCTATCAGTGTTGACCTTGGTGCATCAGCATGCCAATGCTATCACCTCAGCCTGAAAACAGACAGAGTCCTTCATCATGCCTTGCAATCTGAGGAGTTCAGCAGACATTCCTTCCTGATGTTTGCAGCTTGCCTTTGCAGCTCCGGCAACTGTGACATGACCGAGTCCAGAGGCTCATCATCTGACTCGGACTCAGCAAATTTCTCGCCTCCAGCAGTCCTCTGAGTGCCAGAGACCTGGGAAGTCCCTGCCTCCGCCTGCTGTGTATCAGACAGTGCGATGTTCTCACCAGGTTGTGATCCCGAGGCTACTCTAAAGCTAGGTCCCACCAAGGTGTGTATCTCTGCGCTGGTGGAGGGTGTGGGTGAGCGCTGTGATGGGACTTCAGAGAAGGTGCCTTCAGATTCCTCTTCGGAGATTTCTTTGTGGCCTGATTGGAGATCCTGGGTCATGGACTCCTATTGGCTGTTTGACAGGTGTGCCTGTGAAAGCAAGGGGAGATAATCAGTGCATGGCAGTGGCCTATGAAAGAGGACACATCACTCACAGCACGGTTGCCTGATGGACGTTACACTGCTGGATCCTCACTTGGTGGAGCAGCTCCGACCTCACCATCAGCCCAGGCCCATTCTCGGTCATCACTGGCCAGATAGATTGACTCTGTTTTCAAATTCTGTCAGAACTTTGATCTCCGGCATCCCTCCACCTGTCTGTGACCTTTCCCTCCTGTTGTGAGCCAGTTTGTCCTGCAAGGATAGCAATGGGGAGAGCATATCAGGACGCCTGCCAGGCCAGATGATATGTATGCCTGGCCTGTGTGGGTGGTGAATGGTCCCATGGAGGGGATGAGGACAATGACGGTGTGTGTGAGAGAGTGAATGGTGATGTCCCTTGCACTGGCAGTAAGTGAGGGCCCTGTGGATGTGTGATGTGTTTGTGAGTGTGTGAGTTGGGAATGATGAAAAGAGTGACTCACTCTGGTGGAATGAAGGAGATCATTCATCCTTTTGCGGCACTGGGTGGCTGTCCTCCTCTCCATTTGCACTGACCACCATTGCCTCCGCTTCCCAAGCCGGGTTGGTGACTTTGCTGCATATCCTATGGCCAGAGCGGGGGTAGAGCACATCCCAGCGGGCCTCCACGGCATCCAGAAGTCGCTTGAGGGACCTGTCATTAAATTGGGGGGCTACAGTCTTTTTTTCCTTTGCTGACCATTTCTCCCAGACAGCGGTGGTGAGTTGGTGGTGATGAACATTTTGCTGGTAGCTGCTTTTTAAAGATGGCGGCCAATGTGATGCAACAGCAGAGTAATGGCAGGCGGGTGAATGACAGCAAGCTCACCATGGAAACTGCGTGTTTCGTGGGAGTGAATAAATAATGAGGCGGGCTAGGGAAGATAGGGCGTGAAAACCCGCCACTTTCATCGGCGGGTAGGACTCCTACCGCACTTAGCGCAATTCTGGGAAAATTCCGCCGTATATTCCTAAATCCGTTTACCTCTCCAGCTTCCTTTCCCTCATTAAGGCCTTGCTTAATCTTTACCTCTTTGACAAATCTTTTCATCATCCCTCATAATACCTCCTTCTTAAGTTGAGCATTGTCTATACTGACCTTTCTGTGAAGCACAAGCGTTGAAGGTGTTGAAGGTGTTCTATAAATTAAAGTTTTTGATGTTTTAATGTTAGATGGGGAAGATGGGAACAATGGTGTGCATCATTTAGTCCCTGAATGAAATTCCACCACTATGATGATGCTATTTATATTGAATATTAGAATAGGACTTTGCTGGAATCTCCAACCTTAGCACATCTGGAGAGACCATTAAGCACTTTGTGCAGTCGGGTCTGAGGAAGGCGCTGATCATACATATTATAGCTTGTGCCATGTCTTGACAAGAGCCCTAACTGACTCATTCTAATGCCTGACAAACTTTACTGCACTAGCTCCCTCCATTGTATTACCTTACTGCTCCCACAACATTCAGTTGACATTACTTGCGATTCACAATTACTACTGCTGCAAACCTCCTATAAACTCCTGCAGGGCTTTTAAGACCTTCAGCAGTGTGTGTTTTCATTCCAGTAGTGGGCATGTTACTAATCAAAGACGTAATCCCTCATACAACTTACTTGCAATATGGTTCAGCTTCCAGTTCCACAACACCTGCACCTTGCCAGTTCCACACATGCAGGCTAAAATGGTCCTTATAAACTTTCAGTCCATTAATTTTCACATTTTACAAATTACTAATAGGCCTTGGTGAACTGATTTGAGATTTATCCATCTATTAGGCAGCAACACTTAAGTACAGCAGCATCCAAACCTTTGTCCAACATTCAAATAGATCATATGGGGATAAATTTTCATGGCAGGGGTGAGAAGCTTTCTCTAGATAATTTATTGCAACTTAGACAGAAGGGCTTCAGATACAACTGAAAGATGGTGTAAATGGTGTTTACCAGTTTTTTTTCCTCAGCCCTTCCATCAAATCAGATATAGAAGAGAATCCAGCTTCCACCCCCGCCAATGCATACCTCCAGAGATTCACTCCCTGGAAATATAAACCACACCGAGGTTTCTGGGCTTTGTGAGCTGCTAGCGTCCAGAAAATAGATGTGGTCGGGAGATCAATATTAAGCCCCAGACCTGACAAAAATGTGTTAGCAGAGGGTGTGGGGGTGGGGTTAAAATAGAGGCAGTGACCTACCTTCTGCATTGGTGTGCATTCATGCCCCACACCAATTTTTACAGGGATGTTTGGGGCAGAACGCGATGGTCTTGACTGCCTTTGGCAGTTGATATTCAACAGTCAGGGTCTGATGGTGTCAATCTGCCCCCCGGCATTATTTTAACCTTGTGTGGCAAAGTTTGTGCCAGTGCTGTTCTCACTAATGTAACCTCAATATGGGAAGGGCCAGAAAGGTTAGTTATTTTTATTTTTGAAAGGTTTGTTTGTGGGCTGAGGGTATCATGAGCAGGCTGTTCTTTTGGCCCATTCTCCTTTGCTTCTGCCTTGCCTTCAGCCAGCTGCTCATCGCCAAAGGAAGAGGCTACTTGCCAGCCTGCCTGCTTCAGTTCTGGTCCTCCCTGGATGGCAATATTGTCTAACCCGCGGCAGGGCGCTATTATGGATGAGACACTGGCCGCAGTGAAGATAGGCCCTGGAGTACAATGGTGAGCTCAATGACCTTTCTGTTGCTGACATGGGTGTTATTATACCTGATCTGTTCAAACATGATGGGTTTATGAAGGCATGTCAGGGGCCATTGTTGAAGCAGGGTATCCCTTGCCCCTCCCAAGTAACCATCCCTGCCAGATGGGAAAATCAGGGAGATATTTGACTGTTGCAAGGTAAGTAACTCACACAAGGAATTGGGCACAAACTTCCATGATGCGTTTGATGTGGTCACATTCATTGATATGGTGAAACACTTCAGTTGGATGGGCACTGGGCTATTGGTCTACCTGTGTACTTGTGGGTGGACAACTGTAAAATACTTGAGATGACTGCAGTAGCATCCTGGTGTAGTTCAATCATAGAATGTTGACCGGGACAGCAGCAGAACTACCTGTCTTTCTTTCAAAATATTCCGCATGTATGGAAGACGAAATGAGGAAGAAAGACCTGCATTTATATAGTGCCTTTCACAAGATGCTCCAAAATACTTTGAAATGTAGTCACTGTTGTAATGTAGGAAATGCAGCAGTCAACTTGCACACAGCAAGCTCCCCATAATCAATCTAAAAGTAACCCTGGTGCAATTTTGTTTTTGCACTGAATGGGCCATGGACTAAGTGGAACCGAGTGTTGAAGGAAAGACCAATCATCCTTACATCCTTTGTAGGACATAGCCAATACACAGTGTTATATTGGATGGTCTACAGTAAAATACTTGAGATGGCCATATTGGCATCCATATGAGATCCTGAGGTGTAGAATTGTTGGATGGAGGAAGCCATCACAATTAGTGGCATGGATTGGACATCTAGTCCAGCAGTCAACAGATTTAGCTACAGGTCAGCAAGTACAGCCTCCTACTTGTACTCCTCCTCAGAGAGCTTGAGGAAGATTATCCTTGCCTATAGATCCTGTTGGCTGGTAAAGCCTTCTGCAAGAACATCTCCTCAGCTGCTGCCTTTTGAGATATCCTCCATATCATTGGGGGCTGTTGTGCTTTTCTTCCTCCTACTCGACGCAGACCAGTGCAGATACCCATTTTAAGGTTTCACTGCTGGTCAAGGGTGAGCAACAAGAGGCATGTTAAAATGGAGGTCAAAGCATCAGAAATCCAAAATTTGTAATGTATCAGATGATTCACAATCCAAAAAGCTCAATCACACTCAGATGCAACTGAGTTGCACTCAGCTCGTGGCCACTTTAAATTCTTCAGCCTAGTCAATCTTCAGCCAATCCCACCAGGTAATGGGTTGGCTGAAAGGGAGGGCTTCAAATTATAGTGTTGTGATCCTAATTGCACCATTGAACCCAGGTTAACCTATCATGAATGCATGAAGCTTCAGACTGTCTGTATTGACTCCAGAAGGCCAGGTTTTACTGGGTAAAAAGAAATGATATCCTTTTTAAAGTTAAGAAGTAATTGAAGTATTTAAACAGAAAGTAAAAGGGTATACATTTGGATAGGAATATGATGCCTCTTTTGCAGACTATTGGAGTATTCCCTTAAGCACAAGTACAGATCTTTCTTGGTCATTTCTACCATGTTATTCTTTCCGACATTCCATATCCCCTCCTCCCCCATCTTTAGAACTCCCCCACGCTGTGGAATATTCCTTGCATCAAAATGATGGACAGTCAAGCTCCACCCAGATCCACCAATACAGTTTTGCAACTAATTGCAAAAAAATGATTCTCCATCCTCATTTTTGAACCCTACCTGAGAAAGAAGAAAGAAAGGACTTGCGCCATAGATCCCAGGTTAACGTATCATTCATGAAGCTTCCGACTGCCTGTATTGACTCCCAAAGCACTTTATGACCAATTAAATCTTTTTGAAACATGATGTAAGGGAGTGGCTCTAGGTACATTGTTCCTATGGAGAACTGGTGCAGACACAATTGGCCAAATGGCTTTCTTCTGTGTAACGATTCTGAGAGCCTGTGAAGCACTTGTTGATTGTGTACCAGCTAATATTGGAAACTTGTTCGGCAGGGAAATATGAAAATGATCCACGTTTTATCGGTCTGTGTCCTAGCACTTTGGCACAGTAATGTATTAATCGCCGTGTTGCCTCTTTAGTAATAATTTAAGTGGCAGAAAAATACAATTTATCTTAGAATGTATTTGTATGGATATAAGAGTTGAGTATTAGCTCTCGGATGATGCACATACATCATGGTATCTGAAAAACAAGTGAGAAGGATCTAAAGGTAAATCCTTCCTTCTTCTTGTTTCTTTTATCATGAACTTAGAATGCATCTTGACTTTGGCACATAGCCTTCGTCACAGCCAGCCTGTCTCAATTAAACTCACTTCATGACTCAAAGTTTAATTGAGTTAGTCAATGGTGAAGCAAAGGACCCAGACAAGGGCATGCATCACTTTTCTAAGGGGATCAGTTAATTTCACAAGAACGCCAGAGCTCAAAGTCCTGAAATATTCAGCTTTCAACATATGGCTGCTGTTGTAGGAGACATTTCTTAAGGCAGTCTGCCCTTAATTGTAGCTTTGGCATTTCAATCTCCCCTTTTGGCACCGCCTTTACAACATGGGGAAGTGTGAGGTCATGCACTTTGGTAGGAAGAATAGAGGCATAAACTATTTTCTAAATGGGGAGAGAGTTTAGAAATCTGGAATGCAAAGGGACTTGAGAGTCCTTGTCCAGGATTCTCTTAAGGTTAACTTGCAGGTTGAGTCGGTTGTTAGGAAGGCAAATGCAATGTTGACATTTATTTCAAGAGGACTAGAATATAAAAGCAGGGATGTGCTGCCGAGGCTTTATAAGGCTCTGGTTAGACCACATTTAGAATATTGTGAGCACTTTTGGGCCCCGCATCTCAGGAAGGATGTGCTGGCCCTGGAGAGGGTCCAGAGGAGGTTCACGAGAATGATCCCAGGAATGAAAGGCTTAACATATGAGGAACATTTGAGGACTCTGGGTCTAGATTGGACGTGGGGAAGATGTTTCCGTTAGTAGGAGAGACTAGGACCCGAGGGCACAGCCTCAGAGTAAAGGGAGGACATTTTAGAACAGAGATGAGGAGAAACTTCTTTAGCCAGAGACTAGTGAATCTATGGAATTCATTGCCACAGAAGGCTGTGGAGGCCAGGTCATTGAGTGTATTTAAGACAGAGATAGATAGGTTCATGATTGGTAAGGGGATCAAAGGTTACAGGGAGAAGGCGGGAGAATGGGGTTGAGAAACTTATCAACCATGATTGAATGGCGGAGCAGACTCGATGGGCCAAATGGCCTAATTTCTGCTCCTATGTCTTATGGTCTATGTCTTATGATTACCACCTCTTGCCTTCCCTCAGTTGATCAATCAGCGCTTAACATGTTGAACGCCACTTGGAAAAAGTACGGAGAGTAGTAAGGGCACAAAACGTACTCTGAATGAGGGACTTCAATGTCCATCACTAAGAGTGGTTCAGCAGTACCACTGCCGTCTGAACTGAAGATGGTAGATTAGCCTTGTGGCAGATGGTGAAAGAGCTAATATGAGAGAAAAACCTACAGACTTCATCCTCACCAGTTACAATTGCATTTTTTCATCACAGTATTGATAAGATTGACTAGGGTCAGCCTTATGAGTAAGTGACATAGACGGTCACCTAGGGCACTGTGAGCACAGGGCAAATGATGACAGGCAGGAAATCTCAAACCATGGCTAAAAAAGCTCATTCAGTGTTTTTTTCAAATAGATCATTGGCAGCAGTCTGAGCTGCTAACTGCTCTGCAACCAGATTGAGAGAACCTCCATTGCTCCCTGCCCTTAAATCCTTCAATAGAAAGTTCCAAGGGTGGATTGCCAGTTTGTTTCATTGACAACCATTGGTGGAAAATTCAAATTTCCGACTGGGAATGTGGATTGGATGAGTAAGTGATTGAGAAATGGCCCCAAGACATGGGGTAGTGGGTGGTGGGGTTCAATGCAGAATGGGCAGGCTGTCTCACCTAGGGGACCAATCACTGGAGACGAGCTGAGGGGTACACCAAGATCACCAGCTGGACCCACAGTTACCAAGGCTCCTGCTGGGCAATAGGCAAATTCAGTCAGGTTTCTAAATAAACCAATCAACCTGTAATGTAAACAAAAAAACCTACCGTGTTTAATGCATAAACTTAAAAAGTTTTGTTCAAGAGGTGGGATTTTTGTTTTAAACATTTAAATGTGTATTAGTTGGAAGTGAGTCATTCAGTTCACTGGCAGTGGTGGGTGAAATTTGCATAGACAATACAATTATTTCTATTTCTACCTGAGACACGAAAATTTAGACATATAAAAGTTGAATTTCTTTTCGCTGCCACGTGCTTAATGCAAAGGATAGCGGAATGCAAATTCATCCAGCATGCCATTTTCCCCAGTGCCGGCCCTGGGAGTGACCACTAAACAGGCCTTGTGAAAACAAAGTCCCATCTTCACACTAAGAATACCTTCCACCGTGTTGTGTGACACTACTATCATGTGAAATGGGATAGATTCAGAACAGATCTAGCAATTCAAAACTGGGCATCCATGAGCATTGTGGACCATCAGCAGCAGCAGAGTATTCAATCATAATCTATAACCACCTAGCCTGGCATATCCCTCACTCTACCGTCAAGACAGGCGGTGCACCCAGGTTCAGTGTTGATTGTAAAAGTGCATGCCAAGAGCAACACTAAGCATCTCAGAAAATAGGTGCCAACCTGCTGAAACTACAACATAGGGTTGCATGGTAAGCTATCCCACAACCAATGGGTCAGGTCAAAGATCTGTACTCCTCAGTCTTGCTACATCCAGTCATGAATGTTAGTGGACAATTAAACAACTAACAGGAGGAGAAGGCTCCAAAATTATCCCTATTTTCAATGATGTTGGAGCCCGGCACAAGTGTTAAAGACAAGTCTGAAACATTAGCAAAGTTGTTCAGCCAGAAGTGCTGAGTGGATGATCTATCTCGGCCATCTCCTGAGGTCCCATTATCACAGATGCCAGTCTTCAGCTAATTTAATTCAATTCATATGATAGCAAGAAATGGTTGTGTGCATTAAACAGAACAAAGGCTATGGATTCTGACAACATGCTGACTATAGTATTGAGGACTTGTGCTCCAGCAATAGTTGTGCCTGTAAACAAGCTGTTCCAGTTGAGCTACAACTGGCATCAATCCAACAATGCAAAAATTACCTTGCTATATCCTGTCCACAAAAAGCAGGACAAATCCAATCCTGCCAATTACTGTCCCATCAGCCCACTCTCAATCATCAGCAAAGTGATGGCAGGTGTTGTCATCATTGCTACCAAGCAGCACTTTCTCATCAATAACCTGCTCACTTATGTTTAGTTTGGGTTCCTTCAGGACCACTTAGCTCAGTCTTGGTCTGAGCATGGACAAAAGAGCTGAATTTCAGAGGTGAAGTGAGAGTAACTGACCTCAACATCAAAGCAACATTTGACAGAGGTTGACACCAAGGAGCACTAGGAGGTCAGAGGAAACATCTTTGCACTGACTGGAGTCACACCTAGTGCAAAGGAAGACGATTGTTGTTGTTGGAGGCCAATCATCTGAAACCCACTGCAGGGGCGGAATTTTACAGACCCTCCCGCTGACGGGATTTTCTGTTCCCACCGAAGCCAATGGAGTTTTGAATGACTCAGCACATTTTATGGCCCCGCCCCTACTGTGACGTGGCCATGGAGTTCCGCCCCAGAAGGTACTCAGCACAATGCTATGGTCCAGTGATCTTCAGTATCTTCATCAATGACCTTGCCCCCATCATTCTTAATCACACAAATGTTCAGTTCTGCTCACAATTCCTCAGGTAATGAAGCTGTCCATGCCTGCGTGCAGCAAGGCCTCGAAAACATTCAGGCTTGGACTGATAATGACAAGTAACAATTTGGCCACACAAGTGCCAGGCATTGACAATCTATTGCAATTAAAAAAAAAGTCTAACCACCTCCCCTTGACATTCAATGGTATTACCATCATCAAATCCTCCACTATCAACATCTTTGGGGTCACAATTGATCAGAAACTTAACTAGACCAGCCACATAAATACTACGGCTATAAGAGCAGGTCAGCAACTGAGTATTTTGTAGTGGGTGATTCACTTCCTGATTCCCCAAAGTCCTTCCATCATCTACAAGGCACAGGTCAGAAATGTGATTGAATACTACCAACTTGCTTTGATGAGTGCAAATCCAACAAGACTCAAGAAACTCAACATCATCCAGAACAAAGAAGCCCCCTTGATCACCACCCATCTACCACCTTAAGCATTAATGCCCTCCAGAACTGCCACAATGTGGCTGCAATGTGTACAATCTACAAGATAAACTATAGCAACTCGCCAAGGCTTCAATAGTAATGCCTCCAAAACCAGTGACCTCTCGCACCTAGAAGGATAAGAGCAGCAGACAATCAAGAACACCACAACCTCCAATATCCCCTGCAAGTCACACACCATCTTGATTTGAAAATATATTGCCATTCTTTCTTCATTGCTGGTCAACCTACCTGACAGGTCTTCATCACACATATTGCATTGGTTCAAGAAGGTGGCTCACCACTACCTTTTCAAGTGCAGCTCGGATGGGTAATAAATGATGGCCTTGTCAGCAATGGCTAGGTGCTGTCATTGAATGAAGGAAAATTTTAAAATTCAACTATGAGGGAGGGGTACCATCACAATATTCTTCTTATGTGTCCTTCTGAGAGGTGGAGAGCAAGCAGGAGGAGACACCAAGCTGATTCAAGCCAAAGATCGCGTGACCATTTGAAACACCAGAAGCCTTCTCAACTAACTCAGCACAGACCAGGGACTGATCCTTCAACCTGCTTAGTCTGTGTGCTTCAATAGCAAGCCATATCTGGCAGTCACACACTGAGCCATCAGGAAGCTACACCATCAATGCATTTTAAACTAATACATTTAAAACTCCATTTTGTTTTCTCAAAATATTGCATACAAACTATATGGACACTAATAATGTGATACTATTCTCATATTATTTTGGTAATGGGCTTCAATTTTAGTAATAGACGCTTCAGTCCTCCAGCGCCATATGCGAAGACTTTGGTCAGTTTCTACATACTTGCTGCACACTGGTATATAAATCCTTGAAGGGACATTTATGACTTTGCACTCCTAGGAGAGAGCTTTGCCCACCAGGATACATTAGAAATTTGACACTGGCTGCACTGGATTTTCTGATCATTCTGATCCAACCTCAACAAGCAAGCAAAAAAAAAAAGCAACAAGACAACGTTCAGCTTTTCGGATATGAGGGGGCAATTATCTTATCCATAGGTTATCTTCGCAAAAATTATGAGGCCATCATATTTCAGAATTGTGTCAAAAAGTATTTGAAAGAGAAAGGACGCCAACTATTTTAATCTGTTTTTTTCTGGCTTGGAGCTGGAAATTTCCAATCACCTGCCAATCTGCAAACTTCTCGGACCATTAGCAATTAACCCCTAAATTACCACAGGATCCACTTATTTACAGCAATTAGAGCTTTATGGACTCCTAAATGGAAAGGATTTTGCACCACATGGTATAACATTCCTATCATTGTATAACAGCATATTGTCTGAAATATAAATATAATGTGAGATCTATTAATACTGTACAAATTGATATTATAATCATTGATATGAACTATAGATACAAACAAAGCCATTTCAACTATTGTATCTGTTCTGGACCCCTACTTGAGGAATAAAGCATTAATCCCAATGTGTTTGCCTTTTCCCCATGCTCTTGTATCTTTTTCTGCTTTAAGTAGTTATTTGTTATTTTTTTTAATGGTGCAATACTCTGCCACAAGCACTCCCTGTGGCAAATCATTCCATGCTCCAACAACATTCTGCATAAAGCCTTTACTTGCTAAGTGATCATTTTAAATTGTAGATCTTTCGTCACTGGTTCCCCAACCAGAGGAAATTGGCTTTCCCTATTGATCCCATTAAAAACCCTCAGAATCCTAAAAACATCTATTAAATCACCTATTTTCTATTGCAATGTAAAGAGCCCCGTATCATTAATCGCTCCTAATAAATATAACTTCCCAAATTAGTTTTGTCCTCATTATACATGTTTATTCATTACATGCGGAATGAAATATAACTAGCCAGGATTCAAGAAATTGGTAGTGTGGTTTCTTTTTACCCTTGTGCAACAAATCAATGTAATTCCCATTCAACAACAATCAGGTGGCTTTCATAAGTCTATTTCTAGCCTCTTATACCACCCTTAAAAGGTTATTCACTAGATGCAGGGGAAGGATATTTCCTCCATTGGTTTTTTTTTCCTAACAAATAGACATGAGAAGTGAGAGAGACAGATGGAAAAATTTGAATTATAAAGTGTGTCAAGGACAGACTTTCCTGTTCCTGCACCTGGGCTTTTGCATTGTCTGCAGGCAGTGAATACAGGTAAATCAAACAGGAAAAAGCGCAAAAGGCCTTCTAAAAAGGCCTTCCCAATTTTCCATTATCAGTTTGACCGTCCAAAAAATGGTACAAGGACTGCATTAGGACAGTGCATCCTCCCTGCCCAATTTTTCTGTATTCATTGCACTTGAGCATTCCAGTCCCAGAACTTATACCCAGGGAGGTATAAGTCTTTCGAAGGACTTTGAAGTCTCATGACTTTATTATAGATAAGCATAACTGCCATTTTGCTCAGAGCAAGATTTTAAAAAGAGCACATGATGTCTGCCTAATTAATTTATTTTTGGTGGCAATAGTTGAGGGAAATGAACACAAAATCACTCTAGAATTCTTTGAATAGTGCCAGAGTAAAATTTTTTCACAATAATAAATAACATTTTTTCATGATTCCCTATTTTATATTGAGATTTATATTTCACTATCATGGCCAAGTATAAGTAGGTTTTTTCTGATTCATCAACATTTTTGTTAACATTGTATGGCACCCTTCGTTTTGGACACAGTTGAGCATACACTTCATTCAACAGGCATTGTTGGTATTCTATTGGAGAGTCCACAGTTATTTATTTCTACATATATTTAGCGCTTGCAAGTAATTTGCTGTAAAAGTTTATGTCCATTGATCTAATATTGGAGTCAGACACTACTCTTTATATTTTAGCACATCTAGCCATTGACAAAGCAGTGACACATTCACTACAGTGAGGTGATAACATAGTTTAAACAATTTAGTTGGAATAAGCATGTATATTGAGAACAAAACTAATTCAGGGAGCTATATTTATGAGGAGAAACTTATGATATGGGGCTCTTTACATTGCAACAGAAAACAGGAGATTTTGCTTAATAATGTCTTTAACAAAGTATAATTGGAAATATGGGAAGGTGGCATTTTCACCCCTCCCCCAATAATAGGCATCTAAAGTTAGTGCTCCTTTACTTCAAAGACATTATTTTTACAATAGAAAATTCCTCTTCTGTGTTTACATTTGAAGCTTTTATTCTGTGTATTTTCATCCAGCACCATTTTTTTCCGGTAGTATATTTATTTGTGCCAACTTTGAAGTTTAGCAAAAATGGCAGTAAAAGTCATTCTGGAGAGCAGTGACAAAAAAGACAAGAAAAGAAACTGTCAGCTAAAGAGTGATTTAGCCCAAGCCCTAACTTTCTTTGCATTGACTGTATATTTTTCAGACAAAGTGAACACCCAGATTCCAAGAGCCTTTACTTTGCTGGAGCTGGGAATAATCTCTAACTTGTCTCCTGGGTGTAAAATTGATGCTGTGGATTAGCCGCCTATTGTAGAAACAGTCAAATTTTTGTTTCCATTGCGTTTGAAAATTGGCCAATTTCTATAAGGGATGGCTGATTTGCAAGACCTGTTTCACAGCCAAATGGCGGGTTGGAGGTAGTTTTGACTTTTGACAAGAATGTAAAATGGGCAATATTGAATTGTCCATTTGTAAACAGCTCTCCTGATTTTTGTTCCCAGAAATGAAATGAAAATTAGGAGAAGTTTACAATGGCCAGTTAATCGATATTACCTGCCTGATATTATCATAAGAGGTTAAATTTCTCCCAATGTGGAAAATCATAGAGTGGACGACCATGATGCCTTCTCTCAAAAGTTCAAAATGTGTATTTTTAATTCTGGTGACTCTGTCTAGAGCAAAAATGTGCTAGCCTTTCCTGAATTTACCTGATCACCCTTATCATGCTCCCTCCTGAGGAGTTAAAGTGAAATGAAAGATGTCACATGGGATTAAACTAGTTGCATCTTGTGGAAAAAAAATACCAATACAGATCTTAGTGGTCTAATGCTTTTTTCCCTTTGCTGTGACATTCTATAATTTAATAATACACAGAGCATTAGGAAAACCATCTTCACAATGCTGCTTCACAACAACTATAACCATCAATTCTATATTGATTAACAAAGCTTTTCCCATATGACCTTGCTTTAAAATTTTCTCACAACATTATTCATGTCAATCTTTTGGCGATGTCTAAGTCTTGTATCAAGGTTTCAAAGCACCCAAAATAGCTTCCATGGTGTAGAATAATCTTATCACAATTTCTGAAAATAAAGTTGTCTTGCATTGCAAGACCACTAACAGAGCCAGCAGCAAAACTAATTTGAAGAATGCACATGGACCATTGTCATTCTTTGGCACTAAGCAAGATTATTTTTTCATTGGTAATGCTAATCAGTTTGAGATTATTTCAAAATACGACTCAGTGGAACTGGAACTGGCAATATTAGCAACTGTATTTTGTTATTGGAGGCACTTTCCAGACTGATGGCAGCAGTGATAGTGTTAGTGACAATTAAATTCTAGGATTAGGAGTAATAATGCTGATAACAATTGCCATAGTTATTGTAGGATAAGGGGTAATATACCTGGTAGTAATAGTAGAATAGTCATAGTTAACTGAAGCAATCATTGAATCACAGAAATTTTGATATGGAAGGAGGCCATTAGTTTACTTTCTCCATTGGATTTGCCCTTGTAATCTCATTTATCTGCTCTTTCCTTGTATCTTTTATTGCTTTTGCTTTTCATGTGATTTATCTAATTCCTTTTTAACTCTGGTGATTGACCTGAGGTACTGCATTTCACATTCTAATAGCCCATTGAATGAAAAAAATGCTTCTAATCTTCTCCTTTGTGTTTCCAATACCACTTCTGAGTTTATGCACCTTTTGTATTTAAACCTTTTCCTAATTTGGAATATTTCCCCATCCCTCATTTCAACTTCTCTCTTGCAGTGAGGATATGGCTGGATATTTCTAACATTCTCCATCGTACATAATACATCCTCTCATCTCCAGGTACCATCCCATATTGCACACTTTATTCTTTTCCAAAGTCCTGATAGTCTTTCTATGGTGAGCCTAACCAATTCATTGTGCTCAAATCTACTGCCACAATCGAGACAATCCACAATTCTAATGGCACACTCCATCCCCGTTTTCATTTTATGATCTGGGTTTTGCCATCCCTAGATCTGTTTCCCTACTCAATTAAGAATCTTATCATTTGTGCATATTTCCATGACAGCTTTTGATCTCCAACATTGTTTGCTTGAAAAATACTGAATTTGGTTAAATGGATTAACTTTCCTTTTGACATGTCTTTTTATCTGAATTTTGGTAGCATAATAATTTCTCTTTAGTACCTGTCAAACATTGAAATGAGTTTTTCTGTAAAGATGATGTAGTTTTATTCACTGAACAGTCTACACAGAAGCCAGTGTTAGTAAACACAGCCTATATTTTAATCAGACTAGTGTGCACTGAGGGGCTTTTGCCCTATGGTTCACTGGATGTTCTGATGATGATTCTGGTGGACTGCTGTTGCTGAAAGTCATTCTGACTGAGGGTGACCACGTGATTGTGAATAGTTAATAAAGTACTCGTTGACTGGGATTAAATATCACAATAACATAACATTTGAGATAATGATCACACACAGTTGTTTTGAAACTATACAGTGAGCTGCTTACAATGTAGACAATGCATTTTATCTCTGATAAATCGAGTTTTCATAATGCTCTGGACAACTGAAAAGTAATCAAAATCATCACTGCTAATCACAACATTTACAGACATTTTCAACATCTGGAGAAAGTCTTAATTTACCTGAAAGGCACTCAAGCAAAAGTTAGGCAGTACAAAAACATATTGTATGAAAGATTCTTGCAAAGAAGTTGAATTCCAAATGTTTCACAAGAAATTCTTTCCTTGTAATTGAGCACATGATTTTTGGCAAGTAAACAACATTAGCCCCACCTGGCCTTAATGAGGCAGCAATGGTTACACTCTACCTTATGTTACTGTTCCTTGAAGCCAATGGAGAGTAAAAGCAAGCAAGGTGTAAAGCCAGCATCCAACAGAAACCCAGTCCATTCCTGCTGGAGATATCAGATTGGGATAAAGTTGAGGCTTAGTTAATGTTCTGTGGTTATTCAATTCAACCAATCAAGAGCTTTCTTTCAAGAATCTTATGCACCAGTGTGGAGTGTTTCCGACATCAAATGTTGTCATCTACTGTGTTCATGTGCCCAAATAAACAAAATAATTTCCACTTATATCTGTGGAAAGGAGCAGATGCAGTGAGAGATTGGAATAAATTTGGCAGTAAGTCCTGCAACCATTTAAGATTGTATTGGCTTTGAATTGGTCCCAGTGTGAAACTTTCCCAAGATTGGGGTTTACGTAATATGAGAGCTAATTTTCAGCACACAATTTGACAAGTTTACTCTGCAAAGTGTGAGAAAATGTGAAAACTAAATAAAAGCAGCGCTATCGAAGTTGGCAACAAAGTGTTTGCTAGGCCTAAGTTTGCCTACTAAAGTGTATGCATAATTGTTCATATAATGGCTGATCATGTCTCACCTCATCAAATAAAACTAAACTATATGAACCTATGCTGATTCACTTTACTTGCCAGCTTCCTGACCTTCACTCCCCATAAACTTCAACTTATGTAAAACAGAGCCACCTTTATCCTGATCAAAGCTAAATCCTGATTACCAATTGTCCCCTTCCTTGTTGACCTACATTGGCTCCTGACTGTACTAAAATGTGAAACCCTCTTTCTCACCTTGAAATCTCCATCCTATCTCTGCAATCCTTCTAGTCTTATATTCCCTCCCATGTCCTTTTATCCTTAGATTCTGCTTCACTTTCTCCTTAGTGGAAGAATCTTTAGTCATCTTCACCTTAATCTCTGGACCCTCTCCCTTTCGCTCCAATCTCTTCATTTCTCTCTCGATCTTTATTTATACTGCAACACTAGGGAGAGAATAGTGTGGGCTGAGTGCGCATGTGCAACTGTTCCTGATGCTTTTCCAGTTGGCAGCAAGAGTGCCAGTGTTCTTTAAATGCCCTCTTAAATGTCACCTGTTTGGCTGTGCTTTCAGCCACCCCATCTTCAATGGCTTACAATTGTTTCCCCACTTATTTCCACTTCTGAAATGCCTGAGGCATTTTTTAAATCTGCTTTCGTCTCTGTCTGCTCTGCTGCTACATCCTCTGACGCCCAATTTTAGGCGTAAATTATATTGTATTCTTGCTCTAAATGGGAATTCCTGACAGCAGCTGCCATTTAAAGCCATGATAAAATCACTCACACTCAACACACCAATCTGTGCAGTTAGACTGCTTTAATGTCATGAGTGAAAAGCTCTATGAAAAAATAAAACTGCACGAGAAATATCTATTTTCACTGGAGAGTGGCGAAATACAGTGATTTTCTATCCCAATTTAAGAGTTAATCTCTTAAAGGCAAAATGTGATTCTGTCCTTGTGAAAATGAAGTGATCAAATTTGGACTCTTTGGGCTCCTTGTACTGATTCAACACTTCTAACTGTACATCATAAGAGAGGGTACAAACCTAAGTAGCAATAACAAATTCATCAAATGAGGACCTGAAAAACTGCTACAGCAATCAAGAACTCCAACTTGGGCTGAGGGGAGAACAACAATAAAGACCATACAGCCTTTAACCTTTTCAACCTGTGCCTCCCTACACTAATAGTTGGCAACAGTAAAACAGACTCAGCAAGGTTACTGTTCTGCATCTGAGAAAGATCTTACAAGGATTAAATTGTCCTTTTAAATAGGAAGTGAAAGTCATTTAAAGTAAATTAATGGGGGAGGGATGCACCTATTCTGGGTTGTAACACTCAGCCATTTAACCTGTAATCTGGAAACATCTGCAAAGAATTATCTGTAGCACTGAAAATATAATTGTTATTTGAAACATCAATCACAGATGAGAAAGGCCTTTCCTAAAACAAACCTAACTTGTGTTTTTTTGCTCTAAATACAAAAGCAAAGCATAATTCTCTTTAATGTAAACGTCAAAGAATTTTGCCGTGTCAAATTAAGAAGGTGAGGGAAAAGGGTTACAATGTTGGGAATGTTGCCAAACATATGAATTCTTTAGTGCTGCACTGACATTTATTGGTTTAAAGGCTGAGTTGGTCACTATACATTTTATAAATTAGTTTCTACAGCTTCTCCTGTTCTTTTGAAACCTTGCAGATTGTAACAGAGTTTTGAGCTGAGATCCCAGCCCATAGTGAAAAGAGAAAGCTTTAAAGGGCTCCCACAGCTGTGAAAACAGTGGCCGGGGGCTGTGTGTAGAGTACATCAAACAGCTGCTTCAGGTGACTGAACACCTTGAGTCCCATTCATCAAGTGCTGTTTACACTAGCTGACAGGGCAGGCATTGAGAATTACCTCTCAGCTCTGTGGTATGTACACAGGAGACAGTGTTACTCATTGTGGCATGTGCATATTCATTGAGGTGAGCTCTTTAAGAGACACTTTCACGTGCCATTTGATGAGCACCAAGATTTTTCCCAGGATTGGTGTCCAGACGCTCATGCGTGGGTTAATTCCAATGAACCGTGTCTGCTAAAGATATTTATAGAATTGCTGGTTAAGCTCAGGCAAAGCAGAATGGGGCCATACAGTTCCACTTCTTTCTCACCTAACATTTATACTGTGCTGAGACTCAGAGGCTGTGTTTTGCCTAGAAAAAGGTTTTTAATTTATTCTTCTAATAAACAGAACAATGCAAGCATGAATAGGATGTTTTTGTACTCTCCTCACGAACATTGAAAGGTTATAATTATGAAATAATAAGTTTCTATAGAAAAGTGTCACATATGAAAGGTTGAAGCTCAAATTGCAGAGGACCTTTATAGTAAAGCAAGGAAAATTCACATTTAATAAATGAACATAAATAACACTGGATGTTTGTGATTCATTGTGTTAATACCTGTGATTCATTATATAAATACTTTCACATGAATTTCAAAAGAAAGACCCTAGAAACACATATTTCTGTGCGAGGCATGAGAATGTCATGCAATTCCAACATTAGAGGTCTGCAGATACCCATTATTATCCATCACCAGTGAACAAAATTATTTAGTAGCAATGATAAAATGTGCTCCGGAGTGTACAATACAAATTGAGGAGATGCAATAGGATCGATGGATTATGAAAAACGAGTGAAGTGACATTAACCCACAGAACTCGTGAGAGCCATGAGTGCAGATTATGAGATATAAACCACTAGGTAAGGTTTAATGTGCAATGTATTCTTCCTAATTTATCAAAATCTATGAAGTAATTGTTATGTATCCCATTTATTATTACAAATACTTGATTTTACTTGTGCTTTTTAAAGTTTCCTTTGAAATGTGATATTTAATTCTAAAACAATTAGCATTTGACCTTCTATTTTACTAAGTGATTTTCAGGCAGAAGTACAATTGGTGCATCTAACATACCTTTCCAACTTTCCACGACATTAACTAGTTGCAATACTAAATCTATTAACCATGAATTTAATTTCCCAACAGGAAGTTGCCTAGTTCATATTTGAACCCAGGCATAGAGATTGCTATGAACCATCCCTCCCCGCCCCGACAACAGACTGGGAAGGGTTAGGGGTTGAGGTTAAATAAGGAACATCGAGAAACGTGACCACAGTCTCCCCTGCACATTTTATCTGTGACCCGCCATGGAGGGGCAGGGCCCCTCATTAACATATTTAAATCCATTTTTCGCTTGGGAGCCTGATTTAAATTCAACACTGGCCAGCTGGATTCCCCAGGACTTGGGGAACCTGACAGGAAGATGGAGATGGGAGCTACTGGCTGAAGAAGTTAAGTGCTTTTTAGAACATTCTTTGTGAGCCAGGAGGATCACTCAAGTTAACCTCCTGCCATGATTGTCCAGACCCACACTCCTGCTGAACCCAGGCAGGGATTTTCTGGCCCCACCTGGTGCAGGGATCATCCAGTCCCACTTTGGGTGGCTGGCCGCAAACCCCACAGCGCGTGGCTGGAAAATCATGGCCCATCTTTGCCTTCATCCCTCCCGATTGCTATGGTCGCACACCTCTCACCGTGCCCTGATTTTTCCCTTTCTCCCTCCCAATTGCCATCTCCAATGATCCCCAGCTACCGCCTTCTACCACTGGCTTTCCCCAGAAGCCACACAGCCTGCCAAACCGGCTGCCTCCCAGGTGGTAAGCAGAATTAAGAAAAACCTGCTGTTAAATTCAGCAAGACTTCTGCAACCTAGGATTCCTGGGTTCCCAACCCTACTACTGCACCCCCACCCCTTCCCTCCCTGTTTCATTTTATTAAAAAAAGCTGAATTTTCCATTTTCTTTTGTCATCTTTTATTGGAAAGGATGGAGGGAAAAGGTTGTCAATGCCTGCAGCTCAAGCTGACTTACACCAAACCTAATTTGTGCACAATGGCCGACAGCATCTGCTTCTCTCTATTATTGTTATTGGCAAAGTTGGATATGTTGACAAAACTTCATCCCCCAAAATATGTATGATAATGAGAAACAATAGTAACTCTCATGACAATACCTATGGTGCATCAGGAACAGTCAGCTGTCGCCCAAGTACTAGTCCTGTCCCTATCCACCAGGTCTATAACCTCCTCAAAGATTTCAATAAATTGCTTATGCGTGATCTGTCAGTCCTGAACACTTGCTGTATCTAATTAAAGCCTGTCCCTCATAATGATCACTTGTACCATGCATCAATTCAACAAAATAAAGCTTGAAAGCCCATAATTCATCCTTAACTCCCTTAAGTTCACCCTTATCTCCCCTTTTTTGGTTGTAAGTTTGGAAGGTGCAATGAAGAGTCAGTTTGAGGCACTGGTCACTCAAAACCAGCTCCTCTGGGCAGGGCATGTCATTGTGTGACTGACACCAGGCTCCGGACCCAATAGTCTACTCAAAACTCCATCGTGGCATACTCTTCTATCAGGTGGACAGTGGAAATGGGATGTCCTCAATTCATCCCTGAAAAGATCGAACATCCCCGCCAACATATAGGAGATACTGGCTTGATCCAGACCAAAATAGGGAAGATTAATTCAGGAAGGCAGCGACACACCGAAAGACTTCATTGGGAACTTGGAAGGACAAAGTCGAGCAGTCGGAGAGAGCACACCAACTTCCCAAACAACTTATCTACCCATCCCTTCAAGCATCACCTGCCCCACAGATGACAGAGTCTGCAGATCATGCATTTGACTTATCAGCTATATCAGAACCCATCAAACCTGAGTGGACCAAGCAAAGTAGATCTTTGATCACTGGGCGGGGGGGGGGGGGGGGGGGGGGGGGGGGTTTGCGGGGGCGGTGGTGGTGGTTTCTGCTTAGAGAAGTTGAGATTTGTGCCAGTTTATAATTTTCCCTCATAGTGTTTTGATCCTTGTAGAGTTGTCCCAATAGTAGTGCATACAATATCTGTCATTTACAATGAAGGTCAAATGCTTTCTTGATTTTATTACTCGTTTTATATTGAGGTTAACTTCAGCGCTCTTTATCAATTGCTGGCTCAATTGCAGGTTGTTTCCCTTTCTTTAATCCATCAAGAGTTGCCTCCAGATGTCCTGATTATGTTAAATGGATTTAATGATCTAGAGTTTTTCAGTTGCAATATCAATAGTTTTTCAAGTGGGACTATCAGGAAATATACATCATTTAGACAGGAGACCCTCTAACAATTCTTTATCTTATTTATAGTAGCAGGTAGGGGTGTCATACACCTTAAATGGCAAGAAACAGCAAAACGTATCCAATGAATTCAGGCAAGCTTGCATATCTGTCAGGGCCTGGATTAAAATTGCAACCCTTTACTTGGAAGTCCAACTCTCTGCCACTTAAGTCCCCAGGCCCTCATGAATTAATTAAAGATTACAGCTAAACACTGCACAGTGCTTTCAAGTGTCCACTGACAAGTGATGAAAAAAAATCGCACCTGTTATCTTTTGCCAAGGAATGATATGATTCTCAGTAAGTCAAGACTCTCAGCCACTCAACTCTTGTGTCCTTGACTATGACAACCTGTAATTTGATTTATGCTAGTGTATACTAATCTTGACCTTTTAGAAAAATGAAATCACGTTTCACTACCCACTTACTTTGCTTTTATCATTCTCATTTATTTCGCAGCTACATTCAAATATTCAATCGCTTGAACCTTATCAATTTCTTTTGGTATGAATCCTCTCTTACATACAAACTAATTTTTCAGTGTAATTGATGTTTTATTTTTAGCTAATATTAAGCACGGTTTATAAGAAATATACAGAAATTTATTAAAGGCAAACATTTAAATCCTGAAAAAATGCAGATAACCTACTGCAAGCTGCCATAGATAGTTTGAAATGGCAACAATACCTAAAAATATGTGTCAAGCAATAGATTTTAATATCATATTTAAATGCAAAAGATTCTGATTAAGGGTGATATCTAAAATATTACACTAGTTATCTTTTTCAGATGTTGATCGACCTCTGTGCACTTGTAGTATTTTCTATCTTTATTTCAGATTTCCAGCATTCAATATTTTATTTTCACCTCTACAAGGTGTGTCAGCAAAAGGAAAGGGAAAGATTTCCCCCTTTTTCGGCATTCATCATGCTCAGCTCAGAAATCCTTAGATGGTCTACGCCAGGAATCTCCTCAGAGATGACTTTGATATTGACTTAAGATTAAATTTAAGAACAGTGTAAATCCAGATTAAATGGAGCATCAGGGCTTCCATTAAACTTCCACAAATTGGGAAAATCGCCAAAGAAATTCCCAGTCAATTTCCAACGGCATGATCTTACTTCCTGTACTTAGAGCTCCCCAGCTTGTCCCGTTCCGGCTTCCCATTTCTTCCAATTATTTGTCCTTACTTAGTACACAGAGTCTTGTCTCATGATGTCAAATTCTTTATATTCTGCAAAGTATTGTCTGCAATAAACTTTGATTTATCAAGTGACCACTTTTTGTGGTAGAAGTTTCTCCTCTTTTTATGTGTTCTTTCATAAAATATAAGGCATTTTATGTATTGAATAGGATGATTTAAAAATAGAAAACACCAGGTCTAAATGAAGGTGAGGTACAATAAGGAGATTTTAGTATTTTACTGCAACACTGCGTAATTAGTGTGCCTATTATCTGTGATTGATAGTATTTCTATGAAAAACACAAAAGTAGTTGATATAACTAATGACTAGAAAAGAGGCATGAGTAATAAAGCAAACTAAAAAAAATTAACTATTCTGATTGTAACACGTTCAAAGAACATTATTATTTTGTAAGAATTTCATAGAAGTATTGACCTTGAAATGATTCTATTTACAAATATCGACAGACTATTTATATATTATTCAGGCTTTTTTCCAACACTTTTAACTCCAAAGGCAGCCTGAGTCTCTCATGAATCAAAGCCTGAACTGTATGTGAGCCAGGAGTGTGATAGCATCCCACAGGACTAACACTTATCCCTTAACCAGGTGAGATGTCCATCACTGTCTCCTATCTAGTCTCAAGGGCCATAAATACTATTTGGTCAAAAGATTACATTCAAGTTAAATCTAATAATAAGATTCAACCACAAGTATGATAGTTACACTGAAGTAGATAATCATAGCAAGTTAGTGATGATACAAATATTAGGAAAGGAAAAAATATAAAATTAGTTAAGGGGTTAAAATGTCTTCCTCAGAAAGTACCTCTTATACAGCATTTCAAGAATTTTGGAAAAAACAATCCTTTCTAAGCTTCCCAATATAATGCTTGCATTTAGGTTACTTGTGGAATCCAAATATAAATTCCAAAGGCTTCTTAATAAGTTGCCAATCAATCATACTCAGTAACTTTGGTACAGTACTGAGGGAGTGCTACACTGTTAATAGAGCTGCCTTTCAAATGAGATGTTATCCTCATATATTGTGTGCCTACTCAGATTAATGAAAAAGAACCTATGGCGCAATATTGAAGAAGAACATAAAAGTTGTCATCAGTGCCTTGGCCAATTTTTATGCCTCAACCGAAATTACAAAACAAATTCAAAACTTTATCTGTGTTCCTCTCCGCAGATGCTGCCAGACCTGCTGAGTTTTTCCAAGTATTTTTATTTTTGTTTTGGATTTCCAGCCTCTGCAGTTTTTTGCTTTTATCTTTACGAAACAAATTGTCTGGTTATTAATACACTGCTGTTTGTGGGACCTTGTTGTGCAAAAATTGGTTGCTGCATTTCTTACATAACAACATTGACTACGCTTCAAAAATGCTGTTAAATCCCAGCTGATGTTAATACTGGACAAGTCAGAACCCAAAGTGAAACCTGGTTTGGTAGAATTTTTTTAGAAACCATGGAGGTTCGTTACTGAACACATTCACAAGAATCTGCCAGTGTACTTTTAACACAAAGAATAAAACATTTATTAGACAAAATGAAATGAACTACATTACTTTGGACAAAAAGATTGGAAAGTCTTCCATGCAAATGCAAGAAAAGGATTCAGAATCACACTATTCCTTTTATCCCAGCAACCCTTATAGACACAAAACCCCAGTGAAGATTTACCACTGTCTCAACACCAATGATTCTTGCTTGAATTAACTCAGTTTCAAATACCTTTCTTCTGTTGGACTGCTGAGCTTTCAATTGTTGCTTTTCTTCAGCTGATATCTCTCCCCGAGATACCCAAAAACTGCAATCTAAACTCGCTATCACTTTAATTTTAGAGCATTTCAGTTCCCCAGCAGGCTTGCAGGATTTCATATTAGAGAGATTAGACCTTCTGCCTACACTCTATTATACACACACTAACTGCCCTTCTGTGTTTCCTATCTCTCTGTGTCTCTGGACCCCTGTCGCTAGTCAACAGCACAGTTTTTTTCTACTTTATTTTTTAACTTCACTAAACTACAAGCCCCTTGTTAACACATGTTGTTAAGTATATTCAAGGCTGAGATAGACAGAATTTTAATCAGTAAGGGAATCAGGGATTATGGGGAAAAGGCAGAAAAGTGGATTATCAGATCAGCCATAATCTCATTGAATGGCAGAGCAGATTCGAGGGCCGAATGGCCTACTTCTGCTCCTACGTCTTATGGTCTTGTTGTATTTAAGAGTTAGTGAACCTCATTAAAATGCATGTTTACAAACAGGGCCGCAGCCTTCCCAGTGCTCAGTTCACAAAAGCCTCTAAATGAAATTAAAGCTAGGTTGCACCTTTCTTAACACCCAAATACAAAATATAAAATAAACTTAAAACTATACATTGTTCCTAACGATACTTAATAGGCTGTAAAGAACTTTGGGATGCATTGAGGTCACGAAAGGTATTATATATAAATGCAAGTCCTTCCTTTTTCTTTCATGCATAGACTTACTTAGCCAACAGTTGCTCACACCTCACCAAGACTTTATATTAATACACTGACCAAAATAATCTCATGTTAATATCTAGGACAAAGATTCTGCATGCTGGCTCATTTGCAGGTCAAAGAACCTGCTTCTGTTTTCACAAATGGCTGGGGTCTAATCTCCAATTTATACTTCATTAATGATAGGCAATTGTTTGATAAGGGAAGACAAACTCTACCCTTATCTGATATGGTCCGACACTGCTGCGGGTCATTGTAACTATGTGGGTACATATATTTCAGGAAGTCCAAGCATTTCACAAGTAATGAATTACTTTTCAGTAATACTTATAATGGAATGGAAGTGTTGTAGGCAAGGCCAGCATTTGTTGCTCAACTCTAATTGCCTTTGAGAAATGATGGTGAGCCGCCTTCTTGAGTGGCTGCAGTTCATCAGGTGTAGGTACAACCATAGTGCTGTTCAGAAGGCAGATCCAGGATTTTGATCCAGTGACAGTGAAGAAGCAGCAATATAGTTCCAAGTGAGGATGGTGTGTAGCTTGGAGGGGAATTTGCAGGTGGTGATGTTCCTGTGCATCTGCTGCTTTTGTGCTTTTAGGTGGTAGCAGTCATGTGTTTGGAAAGTGCTGTTGAAAGAGTCTTTATGAGTTGCTACAGTACACGTTGGATATGATACACACTGTTGCCACTGTGTGTTGATGGAGTGAATGTTTAAGGTGGTAGGTGAGATGCTAAACAAGCAGGTTACTTCGTCCTGGAAGATGTCAAGCTTCTTGAGTGTTGTTGGAGTTTTACTCATCCAGACAATGAAGAGTATTCCATCACACTCCTGACTTGTGCCTTGTAGATAGTGGACAGGCTTTGGGGAGTCAGGAGGTGAGTTACTTGCTGCAGGATTCCAAGCCTCTACCTTGCCCTTGTAGCCATAGCATTTATATGGCTGATCCAGTTCAGTTCCTGGTATGGTAAATCACAGGATGTTGATGGTGGGAGATTCAGCATTAGTAATGCCATTGAATGTCACGGTGAGATGGTTAGATTCTCTCTTGTTGGATATGGTCACTGCTGGCACTTTTGTGATGTGAACGTTGCTTGCCGCTTATCTGTCCAAGCCTGAATGTTGTCCAGGTCTTGCTGCACATGGACATGGGCTGCTTCTGTATTTGAGCAGTCGTGAATAGTGCTGATCATTTTGCAATCTTCAGTGAACAACCCCACTCTGACCTTATGATGGAAGGAAGATCATTGATGAAGTAGGTGAAGATGGATGGGCCTAGGACATTAGCTTGAGGACCTCCTGCAGTGATGTCCTGAGGCTGAGATGATTGGCATCCAATAACCGCAGCCATTTCTTTTGTGCTAAGCATGATTCCAAACAGTGGATAGTTTTCCCCCTGATTCCCATTGACTTCAATTTTGCTAGGGCTCCTTGATGCTACATTGGAACAAATGCTGTCTTCAAGTTAAGGGCAGTCACTCTCACCTCACTTCTTGAATTTAACTCTTGTCTATATTTGGATCGAGACTGTAATGAGGTCAGGAGCTGAGTGGCCCTGGTGAAACCCGTTTTTATTTTACAGGCAGATGTCGAGTCAATTTTTACAAAAGCAAATTAGAGGAGTGGCTGCTAGTCTCTTTTTGATGCTGTTGGTTGATGGAGAATATTGCTCAGGATGCCAGGAGACTTTTAAGAGGTTGATTTTGACTCTTTGAAAGAACGTAAAATGAGTGATATAATTGGCGGCTTGTTTTCCATCTCTCCCGCTTAATGGAACTAAAAGTCAGGAGAGATGTAAAATAGGCTACCCATTTGCTACCACTGGTTCTGCACAAAATCTATCCCTATGTTTCTTTTCTCCAAGAGGTTCATGGGATCATTTTTGGCCCTCAGATTCGATAAGTTCTCCGCTTAAGGGTCTCATCTGAAAGATGGCACATTTGAACCTGTGACAACTCCTTAGTACAATGCTGAATGATATCCTCAATTTCTTGATCCCAAATATTTTAACTCACAGCTGAGAGTGTGACCAATTGAACCAGTATGATTTTCAATTAGCAAAGTTATGCTGAGTTCAAAAGCAAAGGTTGGTAGAAGGTGAGGTAACCTCTTTGTGATGCTAATTGTCTTGAGATTTTGTTTTGTGTTTGGTCCTGTACATGTTTCTGTACAGCTGACAGTTTAATATTCCCAGGAAAGTTGGGTGACATGATTAACCAGTTCTGAAAAATAATGACTGTTTAAGTAGCAGAAGCACAAGTACTGAATCCTTTTCTCTGTGTCTTTTATTAGATTATGTTGAAATCTATAAAAGTAAGATAAGTGTTAGCCCCTTTCATGTTATGTAATTATTTAATTCCATTTGTTTCTTCAACAGTGACAACTTTAAGCCATAAAACACCAACTGCTTTAGTTAGTAATTTTTGAAACAGGTCCCAACATTTACCACGAAGGGCATTATGACATTTTAATAATTATTATGTATAAAGAAAAGTATTGCATAATATTCTGTAATATACAGGACATACTGCAGCGGTTCTTACCGTTTTTGGAAAGGGTTCAATCAGCTATTGGCAGGAACCTCCGAAATTTTGAGACATAACACAGAAACCATTGCAACAATTATAGCTATAATAACACTTTATATAGGCCATTGTCACACAATGAATCATATGTTATAATGATTAGGGTTACTCCATAACTCAGGCTTAGATTTATTATTTATAGTGTGAATGCAATAGAAGTCAGTTCTAAAACCTCTAATGTTGACAATTGCTTTAATTGGAATCATTTTTATGATTTAGCACCATCTATTTTCATTCATAAAAATAAGGCAGTGCTGCATAAACTTTTTCTTAACAACAGCAGTCCTTGATATACTTGAGTTGGGGTTTTAACTATTGTTCATTATGAAACAAGAGATATGTCACGAGTAAAAACCATACCTTTGTACCTTGCTCTTTAAGATCTATATATATATTATATATATATATAGAATAATAATTTGATTATTGTCAGGAAGATATACGGAAGTCATTGGAATGTAATAAATATTTAATAAAATAGTGGTGTGTGTGTGTGTGTGTGTGTGTGTGTGTGACTTAATTGGATTAAAGGCAGCTGGTCCGAAGGCTTTGATGAAACATGGTAAACATGGGAGAAGTTTAGAATGTGCGGTGCAAAAGGACATTTGCATTTTTAAATAAACCAGACTAGATTGTTTTAAAAGGAGGGGTGAAATGTGTCACTTAGCCAGGTCAAGTTTAGAAACATTGGCCTGGATTTTTCCTAAGGTGGGCTGGCTGGGCCGGAACAGGCCGGAGCGGGCGGGTGCGGAGCCAATCGCCGCCCGCAATCGCCATTTTACGCAGGCAGGTCAATTAAAGCCCGCCCAGTGTAATGTGTGCAGCCGGCAGCGCTCAGTGGTACCTGTGCGGGCGGGGGGAGGAGGGAGAGTCAGGGCCTACACTCTTTTGTGCATGCATGTGAAAGAGCGCAGCAATCTCCCTGAGGCACAGAGCTGAGAGGTAATTCTTTTGGAAGAATTTAAAGATTCAGTTCCTTCAGCAGTGAGAACTCATATGGAGGAACAGAGGATTGAAACAGTAAGACAAGTAGCAGAGATACCTGAGGATTATGAGTTATTTCATAGTGCTAAACCTTTCATTTGCCACCCTTTTAAGTCAGAGAAGGATAGCAAGTGGACAGGTGATAGACAGGAGGTAGTCAGGGGCATAAAGGAGTAGAAATTCGCAGGAAGTTTCTTCTCAGAATAAAAAGGAAGGTGCTGAGGGTAGAAGTGACATTGAAAAATTGAAGTGTTTTCATTGTAATAAAGTTTGACATACAAAATCTGTGCACTGGAAATTGCAGGGAAAATCTGTTGGAGTTATAAGAGTGCAGAAAATTCTGGAAGTAAAAGTATTGTGTAAAAGTGCTGGGGTTCAGGCACAGGAAAAACCTGTAGTTAGTGTACAGAGAAAAGAGGAAGAATCAGTGATATGTAAAGAAATAGGAATGTGTTCACAATTTACCCAAGAGAACGTGGAGGAGCATGTTACAGAAATGTTTAAAGATTTTATATGTGAAGGGAAAATCTTTCCATGTGTACAGGGTGGAGTAAGTAAAGATGTTAAAATTTTAAGAGACACAGGGGCTAGTCAATCTTTAATGTTGTGGGGTAATGACATTTGTTGTTCAGAGGGAGTATTGCTGGAACATCTGATAATAAGTGGGGTTGTTGGAAATGTTAAACCTGTTCCCTTGTGGAGGGTAAATTTAATAGTAAGTGGAAAACAGTTGAGGTGATTGTTGGAGTGGTGGAAAAATTGCCCATTGCAGGGGTTCAATTTATCCTGGGTAGTGATATAGCTGGATCACAAATGTGCGTGGAGTCTATGGTAATTGAACAGCCTGTAGAAGTGTTTTCAACAGAAGCAATTTAGAGAGACCATCCTGGATAGTGTGATAACAAGACAACAGGCTCATAGGTTGAAACAAGAGGAACAGGAAGTTCAAAGGCAGGGAGAAGTTGTGGAAATCCAACTAGCTGACACTGTGTTTGATAAGGTTGTTCAGGAGGAAAGACTATAGGATAGTGTTTAACTCAAAGGAGGTTAGTGGAGTTACAGAAAAAGGGTTTAAAAATAAAACATTTATATCAGACAGCTTACTCAGAAGTAGAGGCAAAATGTATTCCAGAATGCTATTACCTTAAGGGTAATGTTTTAATGAGAAAATGGAGACCTTATCATGCTTCAGAAAATGAAAGCTGGAGAGAAGTGCATCAGATTGTACTACCATTTGGATGTAGAAATGAGATTCTGAGGAAAGCTCATGAAAATTCCAATGGGGGGTCATTTAGGAATTAGAAAAGCAGAAGTGAAAACACAAAAAACATTTTTTTGGCCTGGATTGCATATGAAAGTAGAACATGTCACACATATCAATTGATAGAGAAATCCCAAACAGTGATTAATCAAGCCCCTTCAATTCCCATTCCAGCATTTGAAGAACCTTTTACTAGGGTCATGATTGATTGTGTAGGACCCCTCCCTAAGGCTAAAAGTGGAAATCACTACTTACTGACAATAATGGATGTGTCTGCCAGGTTTCCTGAAGCAATACCTTTGAAAAATATTGTAACAAAGAGAATTGTGGAAGAATTAATTAAATGTTTTACAAGATATGGGTTACCTAAGGAATTACAATCAGATCAGGGGTCAAATTTCATGTCGCAGCTGTTTAAGGAAGTAATGAACAGTTTGGGGATAAAACAATTGAAGTCAACAGCTTATCATCCTGAGTCACAAGGGGCTTTGGAAAGATGGCATCAAACTCTAACAACTATGATGAGCGTGCATAGTCAGGATTATCCACAGGATTAGGATAGGGGAATTCCATTCCTGCTGTTTTAGGGATGCCCTTAATGCATCAACTGGTTTTAGTTCTCTTGAGCTAATTTGTGGCCATGAGGTAAGGGGACCGCTGAAATTGATTCATGAGAAATTCGTGGGTCAAAATTCAGGAACTACTCTCCTGGATTATGTATCAAATTTCAGAGAGAGATTGGACAAAGCATGTGAGTTAGCTAGGGAACATTTAAAGGTATCACAGCAAGTGATGAAAATGAAAACAGAAAGGGAAGCTACAGTTCATAGTTCTGTTGCTGGAGAGAAAGTATTAGTTCTGTTACCAGTGCCGGATGACTCATTAAAGGCAAGATTTAGTGGGCTTTACAGGATTGAAAAGAAGCTGAGTGAAGTGAATTATTTAATAAATACTCCAGATAGAAGGAAGGAGCAGAAAGTGTGCCATGTAAGTATGCTTAAAAAGTACTGACAGGGAAGAGGACCAAAAGGAGGTATTAGTGATGGTAGATAATGAGAAAGAAGTAGAAATGCAGGATTCTGAAATTGATTTTCCTCTAATCAAATTGGATAATATGGGGGTACTTGAAAATTTAAATGTAATATTGAGTTATCTTCCAGGAAAGCGTCAAAGTGATTTGGAAAAGCTAATGTGTTCACGTAAAGATAATTGTGGAAATAAGGTATAAATGGGGCAGAATTTTGCTCTTGGCAGGTGGGCTCGGTGGGGGTGGGTGGGGGCTGTCGGGAAGCCGAGTACAGCCCGCCGCCCACAATCAAGAACGGATTGCGATTTCCCACCCAGCCTGAAGCACAAGTGGCAGCACTCAGCGCTGCCTGTGCGGGGTCGGGGTCGGGGTGGGGGGGGCGAGGGAGGAGGGCAAGTGGGCTGAGCGCAAACTTTGCGTGTGTGTGCGAGTGAGCGCTCCATAATCTCCCTGAGGCACAGAGCTGCCTCAGCGAGATGAAGTGTTTTAAAAAAAGAAAGTAAAGAAATGAAAATGTAATAAAACATGTCCCCTCATGTGACTCTGTCACATGAGCAGGGACGTGTTATTAATTCAATTTTAAAACTCTTATTTTATCTCTATTTGCTTTTGGAAACCTCATCCCTCCCGCCAACTGTTAGGTTGGGTGGGCAGCGAAAAGTTTAAGTTAATTGATTACTTAACGGCCTTAATAGGCCTTTTAATTGTCAGTGGGCATGCTGCCGGCTCTGGCGCGCGCCCGCCGACCCAAGTATCGCGCGACTGCACGTTGAGGTCAGCACGCTTGGCCAACATCAATGCACGTCATTTCATGCTCAAGCAGGTCCAGCACATGCCCACCCGCCCGCCAAGCGAAAATCTCTGCCCATGATGTACCTTTCCTAAGGCAACATCCTTATAGATTAAATCCAGCGAAGTTATCACAAATACTGAAAGAAATCAAACTCACGCTTCAAAATGATATCATTGAGTCTAGTTGCAGTAGCTGGAGTTCGCCTATCATGCTGGTACCGAAACTGGATGGAACACAAAGGCTTGTGTGGACTATCGAAAGGCGAATGCGGTGACAAAAGCTGATTCACATCCTATGCCATGGTTGAAAGATTGTATTGAGAAAGTGGCACAATCAAAATTTATCACAAAGATTGACTTGCTAAAAGGATATTGGCAAGTACTGTTATCGGGAGAGCAAAGGAAATATCAGCTTTTGTGATGCCAGATGGACTATATTAGTTTAAAGTCATGCCATGTGGTATGAAAAATGCACCTGCAACATTTCAAAGATGGACAAACAATTAATTGCAGGACTGAGCAATTGTGCTGTTTATGTTGACGACTTGATTGTTTCCAGTCAGACGTGGGAGGAGCATTTACAACATCTGGAAGAATTATCTATTCAATTACAAGAAACTAATTTGGTGGTGAGCTTGGCTAAAAGTGAATTTGCAAAAGCCCAAGTTACGATCTAGGCCATACCATTGGACATGGTAAGGTGGCTCTGACAAAATGAGAAGTTTGAGATTTCTGGGCACGAGTGGGTTTATTCGGAAATTTGTACCAAATTTTAGCAGTATAGCTGACTGAACTATTAAAAAAGAACAAGGAATTCCAATGGACACAGGAGTGTCAGTAGGCATTTGACAGTTTGAAAACTGTATTAATTATGGCTCCAGTTTTGGCAGTATGCAATTAAGCCAAGCAATTTAACTTGGCTGTTGAAGCAAGTGATACAGGCATTGGGGCCGTACTGTTACAAGAAGATGACACTGGAATTGAAAAACTGATAGGGTATTTTTCACAGATGTTGAATGCACAACAGAGAAGATATTCAATGGTCGAACAGGAGACATTGGGTTTGGTGTTAGCATTGCACCATTTTGAAATTTATGCTGCAAACTGTTCATCAGAAACAAATGTTTATACAAACCACAGCCCTTTAAAGCTTCTGGGTAAATTTTGAGACTCAAGTGCAAGGCTATTCAGATGGAGTTTATTACTGAAACCATTTAATCTACAGATTATACATGTAGCGGGATGAGAAAATCTGATGCAGATGCATTATCAAGAGTTTGAAGCTTAAAAGGAAAATTGGACATTTATTACCTGGACACTGAGCTGAAATGATTTCTGTTGATGCAAAGGATTTGTATATATATATATATATATATTGTTACATTAATGCATGCATCTGGTAATGTAATAGTGTAAGTATATAGATACGTATAGGAGATAGTATAAAATGGGTTAATAAAAGTGAAGCCATCTTTTAAAATTATCACAGTTCATTTTTTAATAAGAAGGGGGATGTCAGATAGATGTAATAATGTTATTGGATTTAATATAAAATAGTGGTATCTGTGTCTATACATGTGCGTGTATGTGGATGACTTAATTGGATTAAAGGCAATTGGTCTGAAGGCTTCAATGTAAACATGGAGGAAGTTTGGAATGTAAGGTGTAAAAGGATATTTGCATTTTTAAATAAACCAAACTAGATTGTGTCACCTAGCCAGGTAAAGTTTAGAAACAGTGGGCTGAATTTTCCCGTTGGCGAGTTGGGGGCAGGCCCTGCTTGCCGACGCATAAAATGACACGGGATGACGTTGGGGGGAACCCCTGGCCTCATCCCGCCCCATTTAAATTTTCAGGAAGGCGGGCCCGCAGCAAAATCAGTTGTGCACCCGCCAACTTATCAATGGCCAATTGAGGCCATTGACAGGATCATTGAAACAATTAAAGGACCTGCCCATTCAACCTTAAGGTTGGCGGGCAGGCCAGGAGCCCCGGTTGGCAATAGAAAAAACATGAAACCTCATCCACCGGCGGGGTGAGGTTTCATGTAAGGGTTTAAAAAGTTTAATAAAGTTTTAGTGTAATTTATGAACATGCCCCATCTCATGTGACATTGTCAAATGAGGAGGAAGGATTTTTTTTTCCCCATTTTTAACATTTTTAAAACTGTTAGCAATCTCCTTGAGGCAGCACTTGGCCTCAGGGAGATGTGCGCTCTTTCATGCGCATGCGCAAAAGAGTGCACTCTTGCTTTTGGGGAAATCCCCTCTACCCGCACAGGAAGCGCATAGCGCTTCCTGGTGGATGTCAGGCTGGGCAGGCCTTACTTGGCCCACCCACGTAAAATGACGGCGGGGTCCACTTCTCCGGCAGGGATCAGCTCCCTGCCCGCCAGAGATTGGGTCAGGCCTGCCCACCCGGCAGGCAGAAAATTCTGCCCAGTGTGTTTATTTTTCCCAATGGTTACTGGTGAAGCTTAGTGCTAAGACATATTCTTATTATAAGAAAGATAAAGTCCAAAAACATGGTGAAACATTGGGAATTTGCACTCAAAGGGGAAAATATGTATAAAGGAGCAAAGACTGTGTGTAAGGGTAAGCATTTTTAAGATCTATCTAGTGCGAAAAGCCTTCAGCATCTATGCATCAAGCTGTTGTTTTCAAAGAACTGAATTAAGAAAACTCACTTTGAATTTGATTGGTTCAGGATATTGTATATCACCTTGTCTGTGTCTTTTAAAATCTATGTGTCTTACTGTTGCCTTAATGAAAGTGTAACTGGGAGTCAGATTAAGTAAGGGATTTAGAAGTTATCATAGTAGTAATTTGTAGATCTATGCATATGTTTAAAATCATTTCTCTTCTTAATAAATGCTTAATCTAGTTTTGTAAAAACCTATAAGACTTGGTGGCCTTAATACGACTTAATTCACGGCATGCATCTCTAAATTTATACAAACTGCAAAACAAGTTGTGGCAGTTGTTTCAAGCTTCCCTTTGGGATTTGAACAATTCAGCATTTACCCTTGGCTGTGCCATAACATTATAATGGCCAGGAATTCCTGGTTGGCGAGCAGGGGGCGGGGCCTACTCGCCAAAATGTAAAGTGACGCGGGGTGACGTTGGGCGGAACTCCCAATGTCACCCCACCTCATTTTAATTTTCAGGTCAGCGGGGGCTCCGCCAAATCAACTGTGTGCCTGCTGACCTGTCAATGGCCTATTGAGGCCACTGACAAATTACTTAAAGTAATTAATGGACCTGCCCATCCAACCTTAAGGTTGTTGGGCAGGCTGGGAGCCCTGGCGGGCTTCAGAAAAAGCATGAAACCTCGTCCACGGGCGGGATGAGGTTTCATGTCGGTTTTTAAAAATTTAATAAAACTGTTACTAAAAGTGATGAACATGTCCCAACTCATGTGACAGTGTCACATGAGGGGACATGTCAGGGTAATTTTTTCCATTTTTAACATTTTTTAATGTGGAGCCGATCTCCCTGAGGCTGCACTTAGCCTCAGGGAGATGAGCGCGCTCTTTCGTGCGCATGCGGAAAAGAGCGCACTCTCGGCTCAGGGAACCCCCCCCACCAGCTCCTGAACTTCACCCCCTGATGGGGGGAAAATTCTGCCCAATGTGTCACATCCCATAATTCACCCAACTACAACTGTAATTTTTATACTTCAAGTATAGATTGCAATCCTGAAAGGACTCAGTCAGTCCTTTCTCCACTTGAATGTCGATTTGATTAACAGGCTTGACTTCCAGTCAGGCAGGGAGAAGGCAATGGACCTCCATAAGGAACCTGCAGCTGTGACTGGTAACATGAGGGTGGGATGGTGGGAGGGGGATCCAATCCCTGATCGAGGGAGGATCCGACTCCAAATAGGCTGGGTCTATTCCCGATGGTGGTGGGAGGTGGGAACCCAATTATATTAGATCGCTGTACGTTCTCTGAGTTCTCAACTTGTTTTACAAGACAAGAGCCCCCAAAAGCCCATTACCAATGTCATGAGGTGAAAAGGGCCAAGTCAGGTACATAGGTGCCTATGCCAGATTTCCCACTACAGCCTGGTATCAGCTATACTGTGGAGGCTGGTAAGCCCAGTGAGCTGACAAAAATTATCGTTCAGGTAGGTGAATGTGTGCCCATGTTGTGCCATAAAGACAATTAAGTAACTTATTTAAAGTGTAGTCAAGTTGTCGAATTTACACAGGGGCCTGACAGGGTCAACCATGCTAGATGGGCATGATTCCAGCTAAACTGCCAGAACTGTGTCCCAAGCAATTTGAACAGCAGCTAGTCTAATGTTAAGAACAGCCCACTGTTAATGTTGTTTAGAAGTAAAGAAACGTGCGTAACACAAATTATTTGCGTAATTTCTTCTTAGCATAAATCTGCAATGAATGAAAGAGTGCAGTCACAGAAAGTTAATCCATGTTTCTTTATGTTTCTTAGCAATTCTGCATTTAAACCAAAATCACCATCCTTTAATATCTATCTAGGTTTATTGCATTACTATTTCAGCTGCATCTTTGCATCCATTGGCAGTTTCATATTTGAAATCTTTCACTTATTCTTAATTCAGGTACTCCTAGGGCAATGATTCTTGGATACATATTGAGGTCTCTCAGAATTGTAAACAATCTAAAGCCATCATTTAGGAAGAGAGTACTTTGTTAATCCTGAATTTCAAATTACGACTGGGACAAAGAAAACATACATGCAAATCCCTCAGCTACCAGCTAAAATTCTAACAAGCTATACTGATGAATAATGATGTTTCCAAGTGCTAACATTATTTTATGAGCTGAAATAAAATCAAGGTCATTTAGTATTATTGAGAAAGAGTTTGAATAACATCTTCACTAGTGAAAGGTGACGGATTTAGCGAAAATGATGCACTGCATTGTGGAGGAGTCTGAAATAGTGACACAGAGGAAAATGTGTCTCTGTAGGTAAGAGGTAAAGGAATGTTATAAGTACCTTAAACAGAGTAGAACACTTGACCCTTTCATAACAACCTTAACATTCCTTTATCCTTAACTCTCTAGTGCCATTTAACTTGTATTATGATGTTGTAAATTGAATAGACTCAATCACATCTAACATAAGTGTTGAAATTTGACTACCAAACTTAAGCCTGAGGCCTGAACTCAGTGAAGGATTCCTTGACCATTCCATCTATCCTGCATAATACATTAATACTGTCACGATGCTGTCCCTTTGTCACATATAAGACTCACTCCCACAATTGGTAAACAAATAAAAAATAAAACCGAAATATAAAAGCCATGGGTAAGTTCAATAAAGAGACAAAAACAAAAAATTGCGGATGCTGGAAATCCAAAACAAAAACAGAATTACCTGGAAAAACTCAGCAGGTCTGGCAGCATCGGCAGAGAAGAAAAGAGTTGACATTTCGAGTCCTCATGACCCTTCGAAGGGTTGAAGGATCATGAAGACTCGAAACGTCAACTCTTTTCTTCTCCGCCAATGCTGCCAGACCTGCTGAGTTTTTCCAGGTAATTCTGTTTTTGTTATGGGTAAGTTCAATGTCTGGTATGGGACCAAGTCATATTGACCAAGAAGTTCACAAATTTGGTCCACTGTCAGTATAGAGTTAGACAATTTCAACCAGGTTGTGTTGCTACAACTTGATGGAGCTAGGCACTTCTGGTTACAAAACAAAAATCTGACTATTGAAAGATTGAAAATACTCTACAGGGAATGGGGAATGCTGAGGCATGGGATTCTAATGCATTCCTTGCAAATGTTTGCTATATAACTGATGACTTGGCTTTCAAAGCTCACACAACAGTTAGATCTTACATAGAAAGGTTTTACATATTCAAACAGGAAAGAACTGGGCACATCACTGCAGAGCCCCACTACACCTTACACATTCAAATGCTCATCTGCTGCTCATCTTATTAGTTTTCTCCAATTTTAATATTAGTATTTCTAAGTTCAACTTTGATATTTTGATAATTTTCATGGGGTCATTTTTTTGCAGTCTCATGATATCATGTGCTGTGGTCTAAATCTGGTATTGTTTAAAGTCACCGTCTAGGTCTTAGTGTACTTAACAGGACCTGAGGCCGTTTTCATAACCTGTTAGGTTTTTCACTGACTTCCCACGGTTTTTAATAAACCAATCAGGAGTCTGGCTTTAACATAAATATGTTGTCGAACAGAAATTAATTTATTTCAAACCTATATTGTTTTTACCTTTTCAAAAGATTAAAATAGTTGAAACACATTTAGATAAAAAACAGATCAGCGTTTGAAGGCAAACAGAGAAAACTGCAGAACCACACACTTTAAAGAAAAGGCAACCCACTGCCTCAGCATGTTGATGTGCTAGCATGCTGTGCTTGAGAGCAGTAGGATACAGGTTTATCCTCAGGATTCCATGTACAATAAGTGCTTGATCTTAAACAGGCCATCTGGTTGAGGGAGGGGGGTTGTAAAGAAGAGGAAGAGTTCTGCCAAGAGTGGAGGCAAGGAGATGGATGATTAAATGATAGGGCAAGACAGTCTTGCACATCTCCAATCAGCCAGGACAATAGAGGCCTTGCCAAGGTCTTGGTACTTGGCTGTCTTTTTTTAAAAATCTAGTTGGATCTAGGTTCTTCCATTGCTGTGTTTGCATGCATTTGCTGATGTATGCTTGTGTAAAATGTAACTTGTAAAATATAGTGAAACACAAAATCAGGACCAGAGGAAGAATGACTCTTAAATCAATAAGAGGAACAAAAGGATTCCTTAAAGATGATTGGGAAATTTTGGTTTTCCAAATACCATACACTTAGGGAGGATATACACTTGATAAATATATGCTTATGTATAATAGTCTGTACAATGTGCAAAACAAAATAACAATATCCTTCAGTATTTGGATTCCAGCTTCATATTGGTAAAACTCATACTTAGAGAAATGATAGATAATCATTTTTATCAATCTTACAGTTCCCCGTCCCCATCCTTTCCAACTATATTTACACTGGAGCCTGTGAGTCTGATTTTCAAACATTTTGTGGTGAGGCAATTTGCAAGTTGTAAATGGGATACACACCATACTAGTCACAGTTTAGTCCTGTAACTGTTCCCTGCTGTGATTTCTTTTCTGAGAAAAAAAGACTATTTAAGTTGTGACATTCTAAAGGATTGGCAATTTAATATTTGAGGTATGAGTGCATCAAGTTCTAAAATTTTAGTTCTCTGGATGTGATTAATCCCTTACCATAATCGAAAAGTACAGTATGGTATACTGAACTCTTCAGTAGGTTTTGTCTGGAAATTATCAACACCTTTGCATTTGGAAGTGCCTCTCTCTCCTGCCCATGATGTTACTCTTGTTGCTGATGTTGAAATGCAGTGTATTCCATATTTTGAAAACCATTGTACCAGAAGTCTGCAAAATGCAGCTATTGTTTCCTGACGTTTTCCATCGTGCTCTCTGCTTTAGTTCATAGAAGTAGTGCAGAAAAACTGTCTCTCCAGCGGTATTCTCAACATTCATATCACCTATTAACATCACCACACAGAATTTGCATGACATGATATTGCAAGTTGTTAGAAAAATTAATTACAGCTCAAGTGCTGCTTATAATGTGACTCTTTTGTTTTGGATCTGATTTTCTCTCCTCCTTTAGTTTAGGAATGATTTCTGAGTTCCAGTTCCACACAGCTGTCTGTAGTCATCTGGTATCCTTCCTTCATTGAGTACTGGCAGCCTAGTAGGCCACAGGCAGCATTTCTGAGCCCAATTCTGTCTTAACCTAGTATCCACATGCATGGCCTTTCCAGCAGAGGTCACTAGATAGCAGTCAGGAGCTCGGGCTAAATTCTCCCCCTCCCTAAATCCAGGGGCAGTGAATTGTGGTGCTCTAACTTGCCACCCTGGTTGACATCAACAAGCCCAGCACAGACAGAATTAAATGTTGACCTTCTAGTATATTTAAATTAATATCACACCAGGTGGCACCTATTAGCCTATCCCAGAGGAACTCAAAGAGGTGGCTTTTGACAGTCTTTAAAGTCAGAACTTACAGACTTGAATAACCTGGAATTGATTATAAAATTGCCAGTGTTCATGCAGTCACGAATGTTCCAGTTTAAAAATAATATTTTTAAAAATCCAGAAAAAAAATGAATTTTGTAGATATTTTATACAAGAAAACAAATCGATTCAACCATTAAACACCTTGGAGCATGTTTCTGTATTAAAGGTTCCATATAAATCCAGGTAGTTGCTAATAACTTTTTACAGGCAGATAGTGGATGGTCGGTTAACCTGCGCACAGTATGCCAAAATTACATCGAGATTGGCATATGGTGAAGGGCTCTGGCTTTCACATTTCAGGTGGGATTTCTGCTCGTCTGTTTCCTGGCCCATTCCAAATTGCAGCAGGTCAGAAGCCAGTTGGAATTGGCCAGGAAGTGGTGATTTTCAGCCTAGCACCGCTTTAAAATGAGGGATCAAAGAAATCAAATGAATTCACAGGATCAAAATTAAGTGGTCCACTTTTTTAAAATGCTTTTCTTCTCATTTCTAAATGAATAAACCACATAATTGATCATGCAACTATTAGTTGTGGCAGTCAAGCGGTGAATGTCTGGATGATTCCTAACCCACAAGGAAAAAACTGTAAAAACTGGGAAATAAGAATACTGGTCCGAACTGGTCTTATATACCTTAAAATAGAACACCAGTGAAAATTGGGAAATAAGAGTACTGGTGAAGGCTGTTTTTTCCTCCTGGGAATGCTCTGGTATGGTGATGAGGTGATAATAAGAAAGTTGATTCGAGCATCATGACCTGCCCACTAAAAGGTGTGCACCCAGGGTCTGCCACTAAAGGTTCAGGAGGAGTGAAACAGCTGGCCGGGGGCAGTTTGTATCTGTTAAAAACTGGGAAATCTAGCTGCAGGACTAAAGATGAAAAGAGTAAGGAGCGAAAACAAAAGTAAATGAAGAAGAGGTCAGATGATATGAAACAAAATCTGCACAATTTACAATTTTTACAGCACAGGAAGTTGGCAGTGTTAAAAAGTATATACGTAAATGCAAAGACTATAACAAATAAAGCCAATGAGCTGAGGGCACAGATACATACATGGCAGAATTATATCATCGCTATAATGAAACGTGGCTTAAAGAGGGGCAAAAGTGGCAGCTCAACATTGCTGGATATAGAGTTTTCAGGCAGGATAGGGAGGGGGTTAAAAAAGGTTTGGGGGGTGTAGCATTATTGGTTAGGGAATCAATTACAGCTATGAGGAGGGATGATCTACTAAATGAAGCATCAAATGAGGCCATATGTTTTGAACGCAGAAATAAAAAAGGGACAGCCACACTGCTAGGAGTGTACAATAGAGCCCCAAACAATGGAAGGGAGTGAGGAGAGCAAATATGTAGGTAAATTCCTGAGTGATAAAACAATAGGGCAGTAATAGTTGGGGACTTCTATTACCCTATTATCAATTGGGATATGAACAGTGTAGTAGGCACAGAGGGAACAAAATTCTTGAACCGCATTCAAGAGAACTTTTTCAGCCAGCACGAAACAAGTCCAATGAGAGGGGGTACAATTCTAGATTTAGTCTTAGGAAATGAAGCTGGGCAAGTGAATGAAGTAACAGTGGGGTACCATTTTGGAGATAGTGACCATGATACAGCTATATTTAACAATATTATGGGCAGGAATTATCGCTCGGCAGGCGGGCACATGCCTGACCCGCTCGAGCATGAAATGATGCTCGTTGACATGCCAAGCATGCCGACATCAACGTAGAGTCACGCGATCGTTCGGTTGGTGATTACACAATTAAAAGGCCTGTTAAGACAATTAAGTAGTCAATTAAATTAAATTTTTTGCTGTCCGTCAACCGTGAGGTTGGCGGGCAGGCGAAAAGGCCAAGCGGCCTTTGCATTTTTTGGGAAACCTCATCCATGGGCGTGATGAGGTTTCCAAAAGCAAATAAAAATAAATTAAAGCTTTAGTTTTTCATTTATAACATGTCCCTGCTCATGTGGCAGAGTTACATGAGGATACATGTTTCATTACATTTATATATTTTTGGTTATATCTCTTCATCCCCCTGGGGCAGCTCTGTGCCTCAGGGAGATAACGCAGTGCTCACTTGCATGCATGCGCGAAGTTCGCACTCAGCCCACTTGCCCTCCTCCCCCCGCCTGCACAGGCAGTGCTCAGCGCTGCCACTCTCATTTCACTCTGGGCTTCCCGACCACCCCCACCCACCCCAGCCGAGTACCTCCACCAAGGCCAAAATTCTGTCCGTTTGGAAATGTGGCAAATGAAAAAGCAGAAAATGGAATTCAATGTGGAAAAGTATGAGGCAATGCACTTGGGGAAGGCAAACAAAGTGAGGGATTACTCAATAAATGGAAGGATATTGAGAGGAGTTGAGGAAGTGAGAGACTTTGGACTGCATGTCCACAGGTCCCTGAAGGTGGTAGGACAGCTGGTAAAGAAAGCTTATTGAATGCTTTCCTTTATTGGATGAGGTATTGAATACAAAAACAGGGATATAATGATGGAACTGTACAAAACGCTGGTTAGGCCACATCTGGAATTTTGTATATAGTTCTGTTTGCCACATTACAGGAAGGACATCATTGCTCTGGAGATAGTATACAGAGGAAATTTATGAGAATGTTGCCAGATCTTGAAAATTGCGGCTATGATGAAAGATTGGATAGGCTGGGGTTGTTTTCCTTAGAGCAGAGGAGACTGAGGGATGACCTAATTGAGGTGTTCAAGATTATGAGAGGCCTAGATAGGGTAGACAGGAAAGACTTCTTTCCACTAGCTGAGGGGTCAATTATCAGGGGGCATAGATCGAAGGTGATTGGTAGAAGGATTAGAGAGGAAAAATCTTTTCACCTTGAGGGTAGTGGGCATCTGGTATTCACTGCCTAAATTCGCAGTTGAGGCTGAAATTGCTCAACTCATTTAAACGGTACTTGGATCTGCATCTGAAGTCCTGTAAGGTTATGGACCAGGTGCTGGAAAGTGGGATTAAAAATGAGTGGCTAGTTTCTTTTCTCTTTTTTTCACCAGTGCAGACATGATGGGCTGAATGGCCTCTTTCTGCACCGTAACCTTTCTATGGTTCTATGGAGGGAAAGTTGTGGTGGGTAAAAAGATCCACAAGCTTGAGGTTCTGGAAAAGAAGGAGTTAAATTCGAAGATTTTGTGATGGGTTTCAATTTTAGTGCAATGCAAAAGCAGGAAGGAGGGGTACTCTTTGCAATCCTCTTTGACGAAGTGGCAGGGGTTGATTTCCTCCCCCATTTTCGAGTGGTACAAGGCTGGTGAACTCCCACTTGCTGGTGAATTCTGGCTTGCATCTGACCTGCTGCAATTTGGAATGGGCCAGGCAACAGGCAAGCAGAGATCCCACCTGAAACTATCTGAAATCACCAACTTAAATGCAAAAGTCAGAGACCTTCGCCATTCGTAGATCTCGTTGTAACTTTGGAGCACTCTGCACAGGGAAACGGACCACTGAGCATGTGAAACAATAGCCCTTAAAAGGATTACTACCAGCTACACAGCCGTGGCTGCACAAAAATTTCACTAGCTGTTTCCAGTTTTTTGTAGCGCATTACTCTCCTTCCTCCTCCCCAAATTCTTGGCATTGCCTTCGGTGGTGCCCTCTTTCTAAAGTCAGCTGCAAGAAAAAATTATGGGATTTTCCTCCCCTTCCCCCTCTGCCAGCCCGCCACCACCCCTCCCCACCACCCTCCCCCCCACCCCCACCAACCCCCCCCCCCCCTCCAAATGCCAAGCTCCTTATTAGAACTGGCAGCTTGTCAAAAGCAACCCATCGAGGCCCAAAGGCTCAGCCATGAAAATGTTTAAGCTCTCTTGCTGGTCTTGTCAATGGCTGGTGCCATCCCCTGTCCACTGCCTGCTTAGTTTTCCCCTATGACAAGTTTGGTCCAGCGGCCTCTAGAGAATCGGCACTGGGCCGGTAAAAGAATCATATCTGACCACCTTAATTTAAGAGAAGAAGGAATCATGGAGAAACAAGGTGGGGGGAAATGAAAGGTGGATACATTAGTAGATCTTTGGAACAGGTTAGCAATAAACAGTACATGTTTCAAATGAATTTATGTTTCTATGTCAGTTTTTATGGAGACATCTTTGAACAATATTGCAGTCCAGGTTTATTTAGAATAAATATAACATAAGTTAACTATCAGAAGGGATAAAGCTGCTTAAAAATCTGCACATGCACACACGCAAATCAACATTTTTGTTTTTTAAAGAGAAGCCTTCAGGAAACTGCAGAGGTCTCCCACTAATTTTCCACTGCTATTTGCATCTGGAATGGAAAAAGAAAAAATATTTGTTGCTGGAAATGTTGAGAAATTAAGGTTACTCTATGTTTAATCACAAACCTGTATCTAATCCCACTGCAACTGTAATTTCCTCAATGCTCTCTGTATTTTTACTGTAATACTACCCCAAGAAAAACATCTATTAATACCTCATGAGTGACCACCCACCTGGCTTTGCTGCTTTCTCGCACATGGCTGACAAGCTCATAGATTTCAGTTAAAACATTTACACTCCTTCCCTGCACTTAAAACATTGGATTTGTAAATTCTATTGGTATGGTCTGATATGCATTATGAAGTGGTGATTTCAAGACTTGATTTTTTTTGCACTGGGAAATTTACCTTTGAGATCTAGCCATAATTTAGACAGATTGCTTTCTTACCCATCCCTGGATTTTTCCGACAGTTGTAATTTATTACTTTCATTGTTAGGATGACATTACCCACCCTTTATGAGCTTTTGTACACAAGAGCCATGATGACTTTATAGGTGTTCTTGCAGCATGACTGCACACCAGATCAACTCCTGTCCAGCTCAACTTCATAAAAAATATACAGGAACTCTGAGAAAAATAATAAAAGAAATTACTTCCAGATGCCATGCTTTACATAACACTCGGATCCTTGCAACCTCACGCCTACCCTTGGAAAGCGTTACTATAGTTAATTTGTATATACTTAATATTCAATAACAAGGGTTTGGCTTTATAGAGAGAAAATATGTGCTTTGGATTAAGGCACTTGTTTTGTTGTTTTAGGGCTGGACCCAATTAATTAATCTCTGTTTTCCTGTGCTGACCTAATGGTATTTTTATTTCTAGACATTGTAACTACTTCATTTCTCAGAATCATCTTTTTTTATTGAGGGTATACATTTTAGACACAGACGCAGCAGAATATGACTGGTGAGATATTAATCCTTTTCCATCTTCTTGTAATCATCTTGTCAAATGTCTCCAAGTAAGCTGACATCCAGCCCTCTACCTGATTCACGTAGGCAATGTCAATTTGTGTACTGTCAAAATATTTCAGCCCATTGGAGGTAAGCGTAGGGCTATTGTTAACTGTGGTCTGTTTGATGCAAGCTCCTTGGGTCACTGTATTCATTTGGCAAGTAAATTTCTTGGGTTGATTGTGCTACCCACATTTTGTATTGTAGTTTTTCATGCTATTGTTCACGTTATTGTATATATTAATTTGATTTTATGAATTTTAGAAATGCAACATGATGGGCTGGATTTTCGTGGAAACTGCCTAACTCTGTAAACCTTTAAAAATGGTGGCTGGGACCCGATTCTGTGATTCTTTGCCGCCAATCTTAACGCCTTCAATTTTCAGCAGTGCAGGATGAGGGTGTGGGCAGGTGCAGGTCGCAAGGCTGCATCCTGCCTCCTGACCTTGTTGGCTCCATAGTGGGGATAGGCATCTCCTAGCCATCCACAATTTTCATGGAGCTGGGCCAGCTTTTTAAAGACTCATGGTTCACAGCCCCTCAGAGGTGCCACAAACCATAGTCTGGATGAGGGGGCCTTCTGAAAAGTAAGTTCAAAAGGTCTAGCCCCATGCCCCCTGTCCAACCTATGGCTCCCACCCATTCACAAAGGCCATTCCTACCCTCTATGTCAACCTATGGTACTTCCATGCCCATTCACCCACTATACACTCTGTACAGAACCACTGAACCCTCTAGTAACAATAGGTTGTGTGCAAAAGCTTTAAAAAAAGAGTCAGTCACTCATAGAAATTGATTTTACTACAGCCCTATGAAAGTGTCAATTACCCAGACAATTTAAAGTATCAGTAGCAGAAACTTCAAGCATTTGAAACCTGCTTATCTTGTGTAAATAAATATTGTGCAATTGACAGACTTGATTATAGAGCAAGAGTACAGCTGTTTCAACAGAGTAATGGATACCTGGGTTCACAGCAAAGCCTCATTATGCATCCTTGATTGAGAGTCTAGATGTCCATTATCCTGTTCAAACAACCATGCTCCAAGGAAAACATCACTTAATTGGTAGTGCTTGCTCTTTGAGGGGTTATGGTTGGTGGAGGACATGAGGTGGCATGAGTTGGCCTGGATGGGGCATGGGGAGTGGGAATATGGGAATGAGGGCTAGAGGGCTGGTCTTTGTTTTTCTGTTATTATTACAACTGGGACAAAGTTCCAGGGCCTTTTAAATATCCCATGCCTGCATCCAGCAGGCCCTGTGGTTGCTTCTAGACTCTTTTCAGTGGCAATGGGCTTGACTCCTGTTATCACGACACCCCACGACCTGGGATGAACGTCCCTTGTTTGCCAGCAATTTCTCCTGGGGTGGGTGGGCTGAGCTGGGAAATTTCCTGAGCCCCACTGCCTGTCTCTATGATGAAAATCGAGCTTGACAAATGATATGATGCAAGAATCAAAAGCTTTTGCTCAGCTTTTCAATTTATGAGTTCCAAGGATTGTTCTGGTCACTGTGGCCCCAAAGTTTACTTTGGGCTAGGAAAAGAACAGGGGTAGGGATGAGAGGATTTTCAAATGGGAAAAGTGGAAGTATGTGGCTTAAACATCGGGGATGGGGGGGGGGGGTGGAGGGGGGATGCTGGAAGTGGTTGGACATCACATGCAAGAAACCTGTAGGCTCTGGAGAAAACACTCAGTTCCTCCTGATCCGCCAGAAGTGTAATAGAGACACTTAGCTCATGAATCAGGACCTTCTAGCCTCCTTTTACCTGCTTGGAATCCCGAGGCTTCCATATTTAAACATAAAAATGGTGTTAAAATGGAGGCATGCAGCCTCCTTAACATATCCCACTGAATGACTTTTCTCCTGACAGCAGGTTGGTCGCCCGCAACAACCCCCCACAACCCCCACACCTGACCCACCTCCATTAAAACCGTAAGTGAGCAGGCTGGAGGCAGCTTGGGTTCAGGTTTGGGATTTTCAAGAGCTTTTACCTTCACACCGCTCACCTTGGGAGGGTTAAAGCTGCCGTAACATGTATTGGCATTGATAACACTTCAATGATGAGGTTTTGTTTGATTGATTAAACAATACTGTGCCTCCCACTACTGATCCTCGGAACTAGGAGTGTGAAAGCACACACATATTTCATAAATTAAATAACATATGATAGTGATGGCAAGGATGGGTGATGTGTTGCTGCTGCAGCATGTGGGACTGCTGGATACCAAGGTGATCCAGAGTGAACACATCTGTCATAAGTGCTTGCTGCTCGAGGAACTTCAGATCTGAGTTAAAGAGCTGGAGTCCGAGCTGCGGACATTGTGCCACATCAGGGCCTCACCCCTCAGATTAGGTAATTCAAATTTGGTCAATGATCAGGGACTGGGGGTGTGACTGCTGGCGAGGCAGGTATGGGGACCGAAAGGGTTCAAGGAGCCTTGGCTCCTGCAATTGCCCAACAGTTATGAGGTTCTTGCAAGCTGTGTGGAGGATGAGTGAATTGAACATGGCACCATGGTACAAGGAACCAATCAAGTTGGGGGAGGAAATAGGAATGTAGTAAAGGTAAGGGACAGTATAATTAGGGGGATAGATATTGTTCCCTACAGCCGTGAGCACGAGTCTTGAAGGCTGTGTTGCCTGCCCGGTGCCAGGGCTAAGGACATTTCCTCAGGGCTGGCAAGGAACTAGGAGTGGGCTGGGGGTGGGGGGAAGATCTGGTTGTTGTCATCCATGTTGTATCAATGACATTGATAGGACTAGAAAGGAAGTTCTGCTGAAAGAATTGGAACAGTTAGGAGCTAAATTAAAAAGCAGAACCTCCAAGGGAATAACCTCGGGATTACTACCTGAGCCATGGGCAAACTGGCATACGGTAAATAAAGTGAAGGAGTTAAATGCGTGGTTCAAAGATTGATGTGGGAGGAATGGGTTTCAGTTCAGGGGCACTGGCATCAATACTGGGGTAGAAGGGAGCTGTTCCGGTGGGATGGGCTCCACTTGGTGCATGCCAATATCCTGGTGGATCAAATCTATTTAAACTAAATAGAGGGGGGGCGGGTAGGGCTCTGGAGAGGGGATATGTAGGCTTACAAAGCAAAAGGATATGGCAGCATTGCAGGGCAGCTATTTAGGTAATGATTCTCAGAATGGGACAGAGTATACAAACATGAAAAAACAGCATCAAATAGGGTCAAAGGGGAAAAAATGTAATAAGTCAAAATTACTGGCTCTTTACTTAAATGTACATAGTATTCAGAATAAAATAAATGAATTAATGGCCCAATAGAGGTTAATGGTCATGATCTTATAGCCATTATGGAGACATGGTTATAAGGAGATCAAAGCTGGGTGCTAAGTATTCAGGGGTGTGTGACTTTTCGAAAGGGCAGGCAGGAAGGAAAGGGTGGTGGGGTAGCTTTGTTAGTATGAGATGGAATAAGTACAATAGCAAGAAATGATCCTGGATCAAAAGATGTAGAACCCTTATGGGTGGAGGTAAGAAATAACAAGTGAAAGAAGATACTGAGGGAGAAGTCTGTAGGCCCCGTATCAGTAGCTATTCTGTAGGACAGAGAATAAATCAGGAGATAATGAGGGTGTGTATAAAAATCCAACACATTAATCAATATGTGCCTTTAATCTTCATGTAGATTGGGAAAATCAAATTGGCAGAGTGAGCCACATGCAAGAATTCATAGAGTGCAATTCAGACAGTTTCCTAGAACAATACGTTGTGGATCCAACCAGGAATCAGGCTATTTTGGATCTGGTAATGTGTAATGAGGCAGGTTTAATGAATGATCTCAGAGTAAAAGATCCCCAAGGAAACAGTGACCATAACATGGTAGAATTTGGCATTAAGTTTGAGAGTGAGAAAACAACTGTGCTAAATTTAAATATGGGTAATTACAAAGGAATGAGGGGAGAGTTGGCTGGTGTGGAATGGGACATGAGTTTAGCTGAAAAGACGGTTGATGAACAATAGCAGACATTTAAGAAAATAGTTCATCATTCACAACAAAGATGTATCCCAGTGAAGAAGAAGGATTCTAGGAAGGGGATAAACCAACCATGGTTAACCAAGGAAGCTAAGGATAGCATCAAATTGAAAGAAAAACATACAATATGGCAAATATTAGTGGTAAGCCAGAGGATTGGGAAGGTTTTGAAAACCAACAAAAGATGCCCAAAAAAGCAATAAAAAGGGAGAAAATAAACTTTGAGGGTAAAGTAGCAAGTAAGATAAAAGCAGACAGTAAGCGCTTCTTTAAATATATAAAAAGGAAGAGAGAGGCCAAAGTGAATATAAGCCCCTTAGAGAATGAGGCTGGGTAAATAATAATGGGGAACCAGGAAATGGCAGAGGAGTTGAATAAATACTTTGCATCAGTCTTCACGGTAGAGGACACAAATAACATTCCAAAAATATGAAATAATCAAGGGGCAAAAAGGAGGGAGGAAATAAATACAATAACTATCACTCGAGAAAAAGTATAAGGAAAACTAAAGGGGCTAAAGGCCGATAGGTCCCCTGGACCTGATGGGTCACATCCTAGGATATTAAAGGAAGTAGCTACAGAGATAATGAATGCACTGGTAGTAATCTTCCAAGAATCCTTAGGTTCTGGAAAAGTCCCAGAGGATTGGAAAACTGCCAATGTAACACACCTATTCAAAAAGGGAGGGAGACAAAAAACAGGTAACAATAGACCAGTTAGCCAGCATCTATCATTGGGAATATGTTAGAGTCTATTATTAAGAATGTAATAGTAAAGTATTTAGAAATGCATAATATAATTAAGCAGAGTCAGCATGGCTTCATGAAGGGAGAATCATGCCTGACAAACTTATTAGAATTCTTTGAGGAGTTAACAAGCAGGGTAGATAAAGGAGAACCAATAGATGTAATATACTTGGATTTGCAAAAGACATTCGATAAGGTACCGCACACAAGGCTACTCATTAAGATGAGCCCATGGTTTTGGGGGTAGTATATTAGCATGGATGGAGGAGTGACTAACTAATAGAAGACAGAGTTGAGATAAGGGGGGCATTTCAGGATGGCAACCTAAGTGGAGTGCCATAAGGGTCAGTGTTGGGGCCACAATTATTTACAATATATATTAATGACTTGGATAAAAGGAAGTGAATGTACTATCACCAAGTTTGCTAATGGCACAAAAATAGATGGGAAGGCAAGTGGTGAGGATGACACAAAGAGTCTATAGAGGGGTATGGGCAGATTAAGTGAGTGGGCAAAAACTTGGCAGATGTAATATAATGTGGGGAAATGTGAGGTTATGCACTTTGGCAGGAAGAATAGAGGAGCTGAATATTGTTGAAATGGAGGAAGACTGCAGAAAGCTGCAGCACAGAGGGATTTGGGGATCTGAATCACAAAAAACTAGCAAACAAGTTCAGCAGGTAATAAGGAAGGCAAATGGAACATTGACCACTCCTCCGTCTGGCTGAACTTGTTCTCACACTGAACAATTTCTCCTTTAACTCCTTTCACTTCCTCCAAATAAAAGGTGTGGCTATGGGTACCCGCATGGGCCCCAGATATGCCTGTCTCTTTATAGGGTATGTGGAACATTCCTTATTCCAGTCCTACTCTGGCAGTCTCCCACAACTCTTTCTCTGGTACATCGATGATTACTTTGGTGCTGTTTCATGCCCTCGTTGGGACCTGGAAAAATTTATTAATTTTGCTTCCAATCTCCACCCCTCTCCATCATTTTCACATGGTCCATCTCTGACATTTCCCTTCCCTTCCTTGACCTCTCTGTTTCAGTTCTGGTGAGACTGTCCACCAATATCCATTATAAGCCTACCGACTCCCACAGCTACCTCGACTACAGCTCCTCACATCCCGCTTCCTGTAAGGACTCCATCCCATTCTCTCAGTTCCTTCGCCTCCGTCGCATCTGTTCTGATGATGCTACTTGAAAAACAGTTCCTCTGACATGTCCTCCTTCTTCCTTAACCGAGGTTTTTCACCCATGGTAGTTGACAGGGCCCTCAACCGTGTCTGGCCCATCTCCCGCGCATCCGCCCTCACGCCTTCTCCTCCATCCTAGAAACATGATAGGGTCCCCCTTGGGCTCAATTATCACCCCACCAGCCTCCGCATTCAAAGGATCATCCGCCGCCATTTCCGTCAACTCCAGCATGATGCCATCGCCAAACATATCTTCCTTTCTCCCCCCCCGGCGACATTCCATAGGGATTGTTCCCTCTGTGACACCTTGGTCCACTCCTCCATCACCCCCTACTCCTCAACCCCCTCCCACGGCACTTCCCCATGCAAACGCAGAAGATGCAACACCTGCCCCTTCACTCTCTCTCCTCACCATCCAAGGGTCCAAAAACTCCTTTCAAGTGAAGCAGCATTTCACTTGCACTTCCCTCAACTTAGTCTACTGCATTCGTTGCTCCCAATGCAGTTTCCTCTACATTGGAGAGACCAAATGCAGACTGGGTGACCGCTTTGCAGAACACCTTCGGTTTGTCAGCAAGCATTACCCAGACCTCCCTGTCGCTTGCCATTTCAACACTCCACCCTGCTCTTTTGCCCACATGTCTGTCCTTGGCTTGCTGCATTGTTCTAGTGAAGCTCAACGCAAACTGGAGGAACAGTACCTCATCTTCCGACTAGGCACTTTACAGCCTTCTGGACTGAATATTGAGTTCAACAATTTTAGATCTTGAACTCTCTCCTCTATCCCCACCCCCTTTCCGTTTCTTCCCCCTCCTTTTTGTTTTTTCCAATAATTTATATACATTTTTCTTTTCCCATCTATTTCCATTATTCTTAAATGTATTTCCACCCATCGTTTATCTATACCTTTTGTGCCCTTTTAGTCTTATTTCACCCCAACCCCACTAGAGCTATCTGTACATTGCTGGTCCTGCTCTTCACTCTTGATTAGCACATTCCTTTAGATAATATCACCACCTTCAACACCTCTTTGTTCTTTTGTCTGTGACATCTTTTGGTTATCTCCTCCTATCACTGGCTGCTTGCCCCCCACCCCCCCACCCCCCGCCTCCTAAACCAGCTTATATTTCACCCCTTTCCTATTTTCACTTAGTTCTGTTGAAGGGTCATGAGGACTCAAAACGTCAACTGTGCTCTTCTCCGCCGATGCTGCCAGACCTGCTGAGTTTTTCCAAGTATTTCTGTTTCTGTTTTTGTTTTGGATTTCCAGCATCCGCAGTTTTTTGTTTTTGGAAGATCCCAATTTTGATCAAGCTCAATCCAGCAGAAGGGTTTCCCTCCATCCCAATAGGCATGCTAGTCTTTTTTTTTTTACTTCTTCATCATTGTGCAGGCCAACATGTGTGATTCCATGTTGGGGCTGCCAAGACTCTGGAGCTGCCAGGTCTCTGATTGGATTGGCAGCATCGAGAGCCTGTTCTTTGCCCTTAATAGGGCCGCAAACATAGAGGCGCCCAATTATGAGGCTGCCGGCCAAAGTGTTGCTGAGGTCTTACTGCTGGCAACTGTTAGCTCGGGACCCCCATTTGGTCCTGACATCATGTTCCCAAAGTCCACGGCAAGATCCAGCCCTGTGTTTTTAATTTAGCTAAGTCAATAGAAATCAGGCAATATGAGCCCCAAGTTTCACAATTAGTGTCCCTAAGTATGTGCTTTCTCATTGAAAGTTTCTGATCAGAGAATTAGTCCTTGCATTTTCACACAATTTAATGATTTGATGTGTAATAGTTTTTATTTCCAGCACAAGAAAATAAACACCTTTGACAGGGTCAAATGACTAATACAGGCTAGAAATTATTGCTGGTGATAATGGCTTAATGCATTCATATGACATTCATTTTTCAATATTTTACCGCAACATTATCTGATTTAATCATTTGTCCACTATTATCAAAAAATCTTAACCTTTAGGTTAATATATTTTAAAGCTTTATAAACAGGAAATGAACTGCATAACACTTTGACCAACATCTCAAAGAGGAAAAGACAGTTAACGTTTGGATGTGACCCTTCATCACCGCTTTCGTCTGTGGTTTAGTTTCAACAATATTAATGCTTCCTTATCCCTCCTCAAACTACTGAAAGGTAAAAAATTGCAAGCCTGAAATTCCAACTGTTGTAACACAAAAGTGGCACAATTCTGTTGTAGAGAACCACAATCTGGAACATAAGCCAGAATTATACCTCTTCCAAAATACACAGCTGTTGAATTCCTGAAGAAGCTCTCCTGCTTTCCCACTGTAACTTTGGTGGCAGGTCCATGGGATCCCTGGAAAATTGCCTGAACAGCATTTATACCATGGCTCGTTTGTGGTGTCAGGCTTGGCTCAGTTGGTAGCTCTCTGATTCAGAAGGTTATCAGTTCCGTCCCACTCTAGGACTCAAGCACAAAACATAATGTTGTGTTCTCCAGTGCAGTACTGAGGGAGTGCTACACGGTCAGCAAAACATTTTTCAGATGAGATGTTAAACTCAATCTGCACACTTGGGTAAATGTCATAGATCCCAAGGCAACATTTTGAAGGAGAACAGAGAAATTATCCCTTGTGTCCTGGCCAATGTTTAGCCCTCAATCATCATCATAAATACAGATGGTCAGGTTATTTTGTGGGACCCTGCTGTGCACAAATTGGCTGCCACATTTCCTACATTACGACAGTGACCACACTTCTAAGTACTATAAGGAATTTGAGGCATTTGGTGCATGTGAAGGATATATAAATGCAAGTCTTCTTCTTTAGGTTCTCCATGGGCCTTTCAACAAAGTTATGGTGGATAATCAAGAGAACCCAAAGGAAATTCAACCCCACATTAATGTCCAGTAGAAGTGGTTGTTTGAAGAAGATGCAACTGCCCCTAAAAGTGGTGCACATGTTCAAGTTGCAGGACCATGTTGGCAAAAGGTGCTAAATATTTGCACGAAAAGGGAGGGAGGCCGTTCAGGATAAGTCTACATTAAAGAATTGGAAGATACTTTTCTATCAGAGTCTACAGGGCCACAATGTATTCTGGATGATGTTTTAAAAGAGATCTATTAAAGCAGGTCATTTCAAAGGCATAGAAGGAACTGCATGTTCCATTATGAATTGACCTCAAAACATCCTCTAAAACAAAAAATCAAAGAACAAAAATGCTTCAGAAGAATGGATTCAATATTGTCTTGTTTTTAATGTACACACCGATATTTAAAGCTGTTCCCTCATTTTATCACTATGCCTACTATATGCCATTATGGGAAGCCCAATGTGCTGCTCTTAACGCCATTTTGGTGCTCTGCTGAGGAATTACTTAGGATCAATATTGGCACCACAATATCCTTAGGGCCAAGTTGGCATTTGTTTCAGACCTTTTGAGGACCAGAAGAGCACTTCAGCAAGTTGCGTAACCACTGCAGGTGTGTGGCGACCCTGGCCTTTTCCTGCCGTAAGCATGAGTAGGCATCTGAGGGAACTGGCTAGAAAGCTCACCTGAGCTGTCTTCAAGAGAGAGGACTGCATCATGGCAATGCACACCAGCCATGCAAGTTGTGACAGGCCCAAAATCTGCATGTTAGCTGATCAGTGGGTGGACAGACTTGATGGTACGAGTTAGATAATTAAGACCCTGAAAGATGGTGCCTCAAAGCTCCTGATGTCAATTTTACTTATTTTCTTCAATGATTGCCCCGAAGAGTGAGGACTGAAGTCTAGAGGTTAACGCATCCACATTGGATGTATTGGCTAGTCTGGAAGACCTCTTTGTTAAGGAGGATGGTACTAATGTTCTGGTGCTATCACACACTCCAAGCAATGCTGCATTTTGTTGAAACTTTCTTTGGATATTGACACCAAGGGTGACATCAGACTATGCCTTCACCCTTGTCTCCGGTCTCAGCTCCTTGACAAAGTCCTCATACAACCTTCTTTTTTAAAAAGAGGGCACTGGAGGTCTGAATCTGCAGGCTCTGCAGCAAGCTGGTGGAACGCTGTGGGTCTCTTTCCTTCTTGACCTCTGCTTCAGTGGCACAGAGATAAGTGTAACTGAAAAATGGAGTGGTCAAGAGGTTTATTGTTCAGGGCCCCATGACCTGTTGCCTGAAATTTGCAATAGTTATGGACCACTATCTCCTGTGACAGAGACAAAAAGAAAATATGAATGTAACAATGAAGGTTGGGCAGTCTATTGTTATGGTTACTTGACAGACCAGAATACTTAACAGGAAAAATCAAGAAAGGACAGGGTTAATGAGGTTTGTGCATGGCACACTATGGAGGAAGGTTCATTTGTAAGTGCAGCTTGCACAGGGTAAAAGGAACCAGAAATTCTAGAGCATCCTTAGGGCAGCGAATACCAACATCTATGTGAAGTCGTTGACTGTGTTCTGACACAGTAAAGAAACCATAGTCAAGGAGGTGTCAATCACTGCCCCCGTAAAATGTAAGTGACATCCTTCTCTGATCTCCTGCTCCCAATCACAAACAGTCTATGCTCCCTGCTCTATATCTCCACTAGAAGGATATGCAAGTCAGGTTCCTTCAAGTTGCCTGCTATCATTTTAGTTCTATAATCTTCCAGATTCATTGCTTGTTCCAATGGTGTCTCTTCCCAGTTAAAAAGAAACAAGCTTTATATCTTGCCATCATCTCTCATTCTCCCTGGGCTTCTCTTCCTGGCTTCCTGTAGTGCTCATTTCAGAAGAAGCCCCTCCATCTCTGTCTTAATCATGTCAGGAGAGTTCCCAGGGTCCTATCTGTGTAAAACACTGCACTTGTACCTTGTGCATACTCTGTTTCTTTCCCCTGAAGAAGATGGCTGTCTTGCCAAACTGCAACTGACTGTGCATGCCTGTTTATGCTGTGATATGATAACTATTCAAAGCTGATGGGTAGTTATTAATGCCCAAATGGTAAACTAATGTCCTTCAGGTAAGGTAACCTGGTCTGGTTTACATGTGATTCCAGACCAACACTACATGACTGAGTCTTAATACACGCTAAATGGCTTACCAGCACCACCAGCACCATATCAGGGTGACTATGAATGGGCGATAAAATGCAGCCTCACCAGTATTGTCAATATACTGAAAAAAGGCACTTATCTTTTCCTATCCATCAATGGGCCAGTTCTGCAACTACAGCTATTTACAGCAAAAATAACCTGTAGTTATTAGCACTGTTAACAAGGAAAAAGTCCCAAATCACTTCACAGATGTGATAGTAGCTCTCCTACATTATGATAACAAGGTTGACCCAAAGAAACACCTGTAGGAGTTAGTGCAATAACTGTTGGGTGGGTGACTTTGCCGACCACCTGATATCTGGCTGAGTGTATGCCTGGCTGGATTCTGAGTGTGAATCATGTTACCTTAAATGTCTCAATATATGCCCAGTGCCAATATTGCTACACAAAGTCAAATTGTTGAAGTTTTTTTTCTAAATGAGAAAAGTTCTAAAACATAGAAAAGAATATGACATGCGAAGCTCATTATTCGTAGATCATTGGCCTTCCATGTTGTTGAAAGACCCTAACACAGCTTATTTTAATCAGAATTATATAAAAAGCTCGTGCAAAATTACAGCATTTAAACAATGGTGTGCAATAAAAATAAACCAGTCCCCCTGTAGTCTATTATATTGTACTGTTCTTAAAAAGCTCCTTTCTCCTTTCCTTCCTGGTTACTTTAAAAACAAAAAAATGGCTGCTGGGAAGAAAAATGATATCTGAGCACACCTTCACAGTTTATCAATTTTCCACAAACAATTTTAGCCATGATTGAAAAAGGATTGATGGAGATAGAAATGGAAGAGGCGTTTGCTGCCAGAAGATGAATGAGCTGAACTAGCATCCTGTGAACCGTGCCTGACACACAAGAGACAGAATCAAAGGCCAAACAACCTTTGGCAACACATGGTTCACAGCCTGGACAATTGTGGAGCCACATGATACTCCCACTGCTGATTGCAGATGACTGTGAGAAAAAGCCATGCACGGTCTCTTAGGTGAGACATGGCATAAGCTGTAGCTAAAATACATTCTTCAAGTTCCTTTGTGAAATATCAGCACATCTTAATTTTGTTACATGCTATGCAAAGGAAAAATAGATTGATCTTTTGTGTAACAGCTTTCTTGTTTATTTTTCCAGCTAGAGTATTTAACATTTGTTGATTTTCTAGAAATACAGAATCCGAAGTATTTGTTTTGTTCTTTTGAGATTACAGGTTGCATTTCTGCTCTCAAGGGTGGTGTTAAGCAAAAGCTTCAGTATAAAAATTGGAGCAATTAAATATACAATGTCTTTTTTTCTATGCATTTAAATGAGTTAATAATACACTGAAATCTCAAAAAAAAAGCACATCTTTGGTGCCTAATTGACCAAAAAAGATAGTGTGCTAGAAATTGGTCCACACCAGCCTGCCAATCCCTGCACTGGAACAGGTAGGCCTGAGGCCCAGCCTAGGGTTAGGTCAGCAAGTTACAAACTCCAACTGGGCAACTTCAGATTGCTCACCCGTTGAATAAGGCTTCAATTTCGCAATGCTGGTGCCTAATCAACTGCTCCCAGGTAGGTCCTGGAAGAGGAGCATTGGAGGGAGAGCGTACAGGAGAGAGAGGAAGAAATCAGGAAAAGCAAGGGGAAGTTGGAAAAGGAAGAGTGATTGGGAGCAGGAGACTGGGCTAGCAGGAGTGAAGGGCGATTGGAGGAGGGAAGGGGCAAAAGGAGGGCATTGTGATGAGTGGGTGCCAACTGTGACCTTTGGCATTGCAGTGGAAACGGGAAGAGCAGTTCTCCAGCTTCACTTTCAGATATGTATATTTCAAAGAGCTTGCCTTTTCCATGGAGGCTCCCGGCTCTCCCTTTAAGGGCCATTGATTTGGTCATTTATAGATCATGCTTTTCTGAACACATTTAGGCCCGAATGTTATTTATGCTTTTACAAATACAACATATGCCACAATTCCAGTGCATAATGAGGGCACACCTTCTCCTTGCCGTATTGATGCTTAGTAGTCTGCTTTGTAGCAAAATATTGGGGGTGGTTCCATCAAATTTATGGGCCATATATATTTCAAAGTTCCATTCTGAAAATGACGCAATAACACGTAATACTGTCTCTCCGGGCTTAAAATTACCGCAAAAAATAAAATATTAATTAATACATCTCATAAGAGTGGTATACATCAGGCTGGATAATTTTTGAGTGAATAGCCTTTATGTTGAATATATGACAAGCCTATGGAGCCCAGTCACTCAGGTTATGCAGAAGCCATTTTTGCAAAGTGCACACTTAATTAAAGGAAGATATAAAAGTAGCTTACTTAATCACTTAGTTCAAATTATTGATTACAATGAGTGAAAATTAAAAGGTGATATATGTTGTCTCATTTGCTACCATATTTCTGAAACATTTTGGATTAAAAATGTACTTGCAAATTGCGAAATGACAGCTCTTTAGTAATATCGATATATTTCCTTCTCAAATCGCACCGTAAAGAAGCAGCAGTCCATGTAATTTAATATTTCCTTAGGCCTTACTAAATTATTAGCCCTTTTTGTGTACTTTTAAAAAAATAAATAATCACGTTTCTTTCTCATTTTGGCATTTTTTAAAAATTCATCTTTTAGGTATAGGAGATGCTGGCAAGGTCATCACTTATGACCCACCCATAATTGCCCTTGAGAAGGTGGTAGTAAACCACTGCAGTCCATGTGATGTAGGTACACTGGTACTCTTAAGGAGGAAGTTCCAGGATTTTGACTCAGTGACACTGAAGGAACGGTGATATAGTTCCAAGTCAGGATGCTGCTTGACTTGGAAAGCAACTTGGAGTGGGAATGTTCCTCTGTGCCTGTTGCAATTGTTCTTCTAGGTGGCAGAGGCTAAGGGCGTCGAAGAAGCCTTGGTGAATTGCTGCAGTGCATCTTCTAGATGGTTTACACTGTAGCCATTATGCACTCATTTTCTGCCTTGAGGAACTCCTGTAGCAATGTCCTGGCAATGAGCTGATTGGCTTCAAAGAACCAGAACTATCTTCCTTGATGTTAGGTATGACTCTAGCAGGAAAGTATTTTCCTCTTAATTTCTACTGACTTAAATTTTATGAGGGTTCCTTGATAGACTCAGATTTTTTGCCCATGTTTGGACTAAGGACTATTTGAGATCTGGATCAGGGGGTCCTAGCAGAACCCAAAGCATTGACCATCGATGAGCAGGTTTTTTTAATTCATTAATGGGATATGGGGCGACATTTTTGCCCATCCCTAGTTGCCGTTGACTCTGCAACGATTTGATATAACTGAGTGGTTTGCTAAGCCATTTCAGAGTCAACCACATTGCTGTGGGTCTGGAGTCACATGTAGGCCAGATCAGGTAAGGGCAGCAGATTTCCTTCCTTTAAGGACATCAGTGAACCAGGTGGGTTTTTACAACAATTGACAATGCTTTCATGGTCATCATTAGGCTTTTAATTCCAGATTTTAAAAAAATTGAATTCAGATCCCACCATCTGCTGTGGTGGGATTCAAACCCAGGTCCCCAGAAAATTACCCTGGGTCTCTGGATTACTCATCCAGCGACAATGCCATTACACCATCGCCTCCCCCAGGTTGTTGCTGAGTAAATGCTGCTTGACAGTGAGGTTGACAACACCTTCTATTACTTTGCTCATGACTGACAGTAGACTGATTGGAAGGCAGTTGCCCAGGTGGGATTTGTCCTGCTTATTCTGGGAATAAAAACCGAGACAATTTTTCACATTGTTGAAAGAGCAGCTTGGCTAGAGGCACAGCTAGTTCTGGAGTCTACAAGATCTTGTCAGGGGCCAGAGCCCTCACTGTATCCAGTAGGATCAGCCATTTCTAGATATCATGTGGAGTGAAGCTAATTGGCTAAAGTCTGGCATCTGTGATGTTAGGAACTCCAGGGGGGGGAATTTTCTCCCCATCGGGCAGGCTGGTCGCCGCCACTTTACATGGGTGGGCCAATAAAGGCCCACCCAGCGTGACCTGTGTGGGCGGGGGGAGGAGGGAGAATCGGGGCCTGCTCCGCATGCACGCAAAAGAGCGCAGAAATCTCCCTGAGGCGCGGAGCTACTGCAGGGAGATTACTTTGATTATGAAAACTTGGAAAAAAGAATTTAAAAAGTTATCTGGACATGTCCCCTCATGTGACAGTCACATGAGCTGGGACATGTCAATTAATTTTAATAAAAAATTTCATTAAACTTTTCATTAAACCTCCCATGGATGAGGTTCCATGAAAAATGTGAAGGCCGCCTGGGCTCTTCGCCTGCCCGCCGACCTTATGGTTGGACGGGCAGCCCTGACAATGACTTTAATGAGGTGATTAATTACTTTAATGGGCCTTTCACCGTTCAGCCGAGCTGAAGATCGGAATGATGCACGGGTGATGTCGGGACGCATGCCCAACATCACTGCATGTTATTTTACGCTTTGGCATGTGAGGCCTGCCCCTGCACGCTGACCAGGAGAAGGCTAAGGTGGATCAATCAAAACTCAGCATTTCTGGCTGAAGATGGCTGCAAATGTTTTGGCCTTGTCTTTGGCACTCGCATGCTGGGCTCATTGAGGATGGGAATGTTCGTGGGCCCTCCTCCTCCAGTTGGTTGTTTACATGTCCACCTCCATTCATAACTAGTGTGACCACACTGCGAGTTTTAGTTTAATCTGTTGGTTGTGGGATTGCTTAGCTCTCTATATAGCAAGATGTTTAACCAAACAGAAGGGTAGTCTGTCAGCAGTGCCTCTTCAGCCACCTCTCACAGAGTTTGTCTGGCCATAGACCAGGTTATCACACAGTCAGGGAAAATGCGAGGCATGTTCTCCTGCAGCTGATCTGCCTCCCTGACCTTGGTCAGCTTCTCTGAGACTACTGGGGATGCTATCACTTATCATCCTGTCAGGTCATTGTCAGGGACCAGGCCGCCACCTCCACAGGCAAACTGGGGACGATTCCCACGGTCACTGGCCCTGACACATGGTTGCACTCCAGGTGCATCAGGCACAAGGGGGTGGGCATGTACCCTTCTTCAATACCTTTTACCAACAAGTTGGTACTTACTGCACTTTCTGGTGGAAAGGCCTTGCCTTTTCCCAGCGGCAGAGTTTAGCAGGCCCCTGCATTCCTCAGTATCGCTGTCGTCTTAAAACGTCATGCTGGGGAAATGTGGCCACTCTTCCTTCAGATACAAAATCCTTTTAAGGGACTTGTTAAAAGTTACCAACATTCACAGTAGTGTGTCTGTAGGGATTTGCTGCTGCAGTCAGAGCCATAGCCTGGTCTGTTATGCTCTCTGTGTGACTCCCATTTTCTGCGTGGGGTTTGTGTGCCCCGATTAATCCCACAGGATTTTCCTGTAACCTCCAGCAATCAGCGCAGAGGAATCCTGTCTTGTGGCAGTTAAAACACACAGGCTTCTTGGCCACACTCCTCTTCTCAGCACCATCCTTTCTGGCCTGAGGAGGCCCCGCTGTGTTTCCAGCTGTCCCTTCTCTGCCATCGGTGCTCATTTTCCAATCACTCTCCCTTCTTCACTGTTGGTTGGGGGTGATTAGGGAAGGGTTTCCATTTGTTATAGAGTTGATTTTCCAGGCAACTTTTCTTGGTGGAAATATTGAACTTTATTTACAAGACAGCAGTATCAGCTACATGTGTGCACCTAACTCTATAATTAAAGAAGAACTCCCTCTTAGAGGCTCCCCACACTGCAAACTGATTGGTTTATACAGATCATGTGATCTTACAATGCAAGATTATTCTTAAAGCTACAGTCCTACACTTATCAAAACTATAATTACTACACCTTTAGAATGGGTTTGTAGACAAGCTCATAATCATCAGCCAGGTTTGCTGTCTGTCTGGCCTCTCTTACTCTCTGTTGTCTATTTGAGTTCTTATTGGGAAGGTATGGAGGTTTTGAACTCCTCAAGGAGAATTATTGCACAAAGGTTTTTGTAGGTGCTCTCAATTTTAAGCACCCGCACCCACTGGTCAAAAGTGAGCTGCTTAAGCCGTTCAAAGTCCAGATATGTCTAGTCAGGTCATTTCCTGAGGGTACAGAATTTCCGATGGTACGCAGCTGGTACTAACCAGTACACACTTAAAGCAGGCAAGAAGGAATAAACCTCGTGAGCTTTTCCTGTTAGTTCATTCTGCAACAACCAGAACCGGTGTTGGGCTGGTCACTTTAACTGTTGTGCCAACCTTTCAAAAGAAATAAAGAAGGCTTCATCAAATTTAGGGATTAAATGCAAAAACTTGAATACCCCAGCCCTTAAGTCTGAGCTAGGGGTGGTTCCCTCACCAGGGGTGTCTTCAATGGGCACGGTGGAATCCTTCCTCCTCAGCTCCAGCTGTTTTAATTTAGACTCTTTTTTCTTTTCTCTTTCCCTTTTCTTGAATTCTCTCTTCTCCTTCCATTCCTGCCTCTCTCTCCACCTTTTCCTTTCCTCAAATTCCAGTTCCAATTTCCACTGCTCCAATTTTAATTTCTCTGTGACTAATTTATCTGTTTCTGTGTCTTCGATTTCTACCTCTAGATGTTTAATCACCCATTTTATAATTTTTGTTTTTCTGGCTTTCGGGCAGAACTCCACCTTTAAGTGCCTAATTGCACCTTTTAAATCTTCCCAAGGACAGTGCCCTTAACTGTTCGCTAGGGGAGTTAGAATTCAATGAAAAAGTAAAAGAACACATGGATAATTGCCTATGATTGTCCTTGATGCGTAGATTTTAAAATGCTGCAGCCAGTTTGGGTTACCTGCCTTTTTAGATGCGGTCAGATGTAGAAGATTTTGCAATCATTACGATACCTCCATTCCCTGGTAGGTTTCAGAAGAGGTGGCTTCTTGAACTGGGCGACTCGCATATTCCAAAAGAGAGAGTGGGAGAGAGCAGCCTTCAGCCTGTTTCCTCTGCTGAAGACTTTCTTAACTCCACCTGTGTCACTTGCAATCTCTCTAATGGCTGAGCAGCCTTGCCTTGAAATACTTCACCTATTGTGTATTTCCAAGAGGTTTTGGATGTGTCTGCCTGCAGCAGCCATTGTTTCAATATCAAGGACTTTCCATTTATAATGTCTCTTCCTCAGACAGTTATCAATGGGTGTCTGGATTATAGGAAATGCCTCTCTCTTCACACTCCCCTGAGGGTGATGTAATTTTTTTCTCACCTTTGCCTTGGAATGTGGTCTTGCACTTTTAAGCAGCTTGTTCTTTCTCACTTTAAGTTGCAAAAGTTCCAGTGAGCTGAGAGTTGAGAAATCATATTTTCAAAAATAAAGATATACAAAGGTACCTGCGTGTCCTTGTCAATAAGTCACCGAAAGCTAACATGCAATGTAGCAAGCAATTAGAAAGGCTAATGATGCGTTAGCCTTTATCATAAGAGAATTTGAGTACAAGAATAGCAAAGTCTTCCTTCAACTGTATGGAACCTTGGTTAGACCAGACCTGGAGTACTGTGTACAGTTTTGTCTCCTTAGATGCAGGTAAGATGTGTCCACTGGTTGGAAAGTCTAGGACCAGAGGAATCATTTCAAAATAAGGGGGAAACCACTTAAGACCGAAATGAGGAGAAATGTTTTTTACTCAGAGGGTTATGAATCTTCAGAATTCCCTACCCCACAGGGCTGTGAAAGCTCAGTTATTGAGTATGTTTACAGTAGAGATTGACAGATTTCTAAATACCAGTGATATAAAGGGATATGGGGATAGTGTGTGAAAAAGAAATTGAAGTAGATGATGAGCCATGATCATATTGATGGCAGAGCAGGTTCCTTGGGCTGAATGACTTACTCCTGCTCCAATGCTCCTATGTTCCTAAAAGGGCATAGCCTCGTGACATCTCCCACATCATTAAACAGCATGGTTGACAGAAGACACCCATGCCAAACTCCATTCTCAAACTAGGATTGATTTGTATGCCTATCACCTGACAACTCTGACAACTCCTGAAGAGTTCTTGTATTAGACACATGACATGTTTTGGTGCACTAAAGTATGGAAGTGTTTTCAGTAGGACATCATGCTGGATCCTGTCAAAAGCTTTGGCATAGTCTATGAATATGAGCCTTAACTGGGCTTCCTGCTTATTTTCACATTTCTCCATGACATCTCTGAGCACAAGCTTAACGTCAGTTATACCCTTTCCAGGATTGAAGCCAAACTGCTCCTCTGCCACTTCTTTGTTCACAAAGGTGGGGAAGGGTGTCTGTCTGCCTGATGATGTCAAGTAGTACTTTAGATGCATAACTGATGAGACTTAGCAGACTATGTTTTGGACAGCGTTGTGTGCCTGCTATCTCAGGCCATTCACCTGTTGTCCATATCTCATCAATAATCTCTTTCATTACATTTGCTGCTGTTTCACCTCCCACTTTTAGTGCTTCCATTGGTATCTCTTCTTGTCTTCCTGCCTTTCCACTTTTGATGGCCTTTATAGATTTTCTTATCTCATCTTTCAGTACCTCAGGTTCTAGTTCTTCTTTTAACTTCCAATCTTCGTTGTTTATCTTTACTGGTTTCTTCTTCAAACAGTTTCCTGCAGTGATTTTCCCATCTCAGTTTGATCTTGTCCTCTTCATACAACAAGTCTCTGTTTTTGTCTTTCTTATCTATTTCTGGGTTTATATACTTCTTTCAGCTATGACCTTGACTAGTGAATATACTTTCTTGGTGTTAGTATTGTTGAAAGTTTCCTCTGCTTCTTCCGCTCTTTCGCTCGGCTAATTTTTGACTTTTATACAGGCTTTCTTCACATCACACAATTTGAGGTATTCTCTGCTTTGTACCCCACTGGTCTTTGCATCACGCCTTTTCTCTATTAGGTCTTAACATTCAACTGCCATCCATGGCTGTTTGTATTTTGTTGTTTCGGTAATAGTTCATCTAATGCAGCCAACATTAGCACTGTTGACAATGCTGGCCATCTCTTTTCTTTGTACTGTATTTATTCTTTGACTTTTCTTTCAAATTCCTTTGGGTTTCTCGTAATGAATTCCAGTTTTCTCTTAGGTCTTTTCCTATTCTTTAGTTTATGACACCAACTTCTTTCTTTGATCTCGCCCATACCAGTTGATGCTCAGAACCATAGTCAGCACTAGACAAGTCTCTGGAATCTAGCCCTTCTCTTCTATCGCTTCTTCTGACTGTGACATAATCAGTTTGGTTCTTGTGATGTTTACCAGAGGAAGTACATGTATAGTGCTGACTACCTCTATGATGGAAACATGTTATTGGGCAGGCAACTTATTGTTTTCTAACCAATTGAGGAACATTAACCTCCTTTCATTGGCTGCACCAAGTCCATTCTTGCCACAAACTCTAGGTTGTATATTTTCTCCCAGCTTTATATTTAAGTCTCCCACTACTACCAGACACTCTCTCTTTGGGCATGCATTAATAGTCTCTTGGAACTTTTGATATACAACCAAAAAGTGTTATCATTCATCTCAATTGTTGGGAGATAAATCTGTATCATCTTAATAGGTTTGGGCTTAGTATTTACTCTCATCATTATTATCCTTTAACTGAATGGCTTCACTGCTGTGACAGCTTTATCAGCCCTCAGTGACACCATGAAACCCACACCTTGGTGATGCTTTTCTCCTACACTGTGGTAAAAGGTCAAGTGCTCTGACTTCTTCTGACCACTCCCTGTCCATCTGACCTCAGAAAGACCCATTAGGTCAATCCTCAGTCTTTCTGCCTCCATGAGCACTTACTCTAGCTCTCCTCTATCTGTCAGTGTCCTTATGTTCTGGATTGGCAAATTCAGTCCTCTGTGATGTTCATAAACATGTAGTTGAACATAGATGCGAACAGAGTGATCAGATACACTCATCCTTCACTGGGTGGGCCAGCAGTTATTGCCCATGCTGAGGTTACCCTGAGAGGGTGGTGAAGAGATGGGTTCTTCCCCCACAGTATGTGGTACACTGAAACCCACATTACTGTTTTGGGGGCAACCTAGAGGAGCTGTGCTGGAACTCCAGGACATGTCAAAGTCAGGGTGATGACATGCTGGGAGGGGAGCTTCAAGATGGCATTGGCACTGATCGATCTGCTGTCCTCTGTGCTTCACCTGCTTGCACCTCCTTGATATGGAAGATTAGACCGTGTGGTGCGCAATGTGATGTTGGCAGCATTTGGTCAAGGGGGCGGGGGAGGGGGGGAGGGGGGGCGGTGCGGCAGTGGTGGACAGGCCTAGCATCTTTGTGTGAGTGCTTGGCAGCAGCAGGGTGAGAAGACACTGGAGCCCTGCAATCGTTCACTGCATCCCCCTTTTCTGCACAAGATTGTGTAGAGAGCGCTGCATGCAACCATTATCAGCGACACATGATCTGGGGGATACTGGAGTGCGCCCCCGAGCGGTCCAGGCATCGGAAGCGCATCTTGAGAAGACCAATGGTTCTCTCCATCACAGCCCTTGTGGAGCTATGGCTCCTATGATACCGCTGCTCAGCTTCTGTTCTTGGATGGTGGAGAGACATCATGAGCCACCTTCTGAGGGGATAGCCCTTATCACCCAGCAGCCATCCATCCAGCCCGGCTGGAGCACTGAAGAGCCCCGGCACCTGGGAGTGTCTGAGGATGTAGGCATCGTGGGAGCTGCCTGGGTACCTTGCACAGACTTGTAGAATCAGCATCCTGTGGTCACACACTATCTGCACGTTCATGGAGTGGAAGCCCTTCCTGTTGATGAAGGCACCGGGCTCACATACTGGCGCCTTGATGGTCACATGTGTACAGTCTATTGCACCTTGGACATGGGGGAAGCCAGCAATGGCCGCGAAGCATCTGGCTCGCTGTATCTGGCTTGCTTGGTCCCAACAATAGTAGATAAAGGTCAATGCCCGCCTGAACAGAGCGTCTGTAACCTGCTTGACACAAGTGTGGACAGCTGATTGGGAGACACTGCAAAGATTACCCACTGACCCCTAGAAGGAGCCAGGGGCATAAAGTTGAGGGCAGCTGTGACCTTTAGAGCCACTGGCATGGGGTGTCCATCCATACATTTTGTGAAGATCTCAGGCCCTATCATCTAACTAATATAGTTGACTGTTTCTCCTGAGAGACAGAGCCTCCTTCGGCACTGCACCTCAGACAGATTGAGGGAGCTGATTTGCCACCTAAATTCCCCTTGCAGCAGAATAGTGGCATCTTCTGCGGCCCCATCCGCCTTGGACTTCCTTTTGGCCCTGCACCCCTTGTGCCTGCTCCAGACCTCCCAAAGGAGGTTGAATGTGCACTCCTGGCCTGCTCTGCCTTCTAGCCCTCCCTTTCTCCTCAGAAGAGGTGCCTCCAGTAAAGAGTTCAGCTCCCATTCACAGGCTAAGGAAGGCTTCCTGAAACATGCAGGCCCAAAAAAGATTCCTCACTGCTGAGTGCTGACCTGAAGGTTGTGAGTCCAGACCAAGCAGCTGGTATGTGTTTTGAAGTATTGCAGATCACACAGGCAAGTATCAGTAACTTTGAAACATCAATATTTGACAGAGCACACTCGTGACCCCACTGAGCCCTCTTATCCTGCCCATGGATGAGGTTTGTACAAATGTGTCCTACCTGCCTGCCTGTGTGGCAACCTGAAGATTATGCAGGTGCCAAAAAATCGCCATCGATTGACGCCTCAAGGGCCTTAATTTTCCGGTTAATTAATGGCGGGCGCGCATCAGAGATCAACGTGCACCCGCCCAACGAAAAATCGCGATGGCACGCGGTGACATCGGGATGTTCGCCCGACATCACTACACATCATTTTACCCCCACCCTCACAAGCCAACAGGAAAACTCTGCCCCAAGACTTGCCAGCTCAGTCAGCAGTCACCTTGCCGTGCCACTCTTAGTGATGGACATTGAAGTCCTTCAGCCAGAATAAAATTTGTGCTCTTGCTATTGCCCTGAAGAAGACAGAAGTTATATTCCAGCCTGCACTTGGAAAACCTTATGTTACCATTGAAGGACACACACTATCAGCAGTTGATAACTTTACCGACATAGAAGCATCATGTTATGTGATGTGTTCCTAAGTGATGAGATGTACCACAGGTTGTTTAAAAGCCAGTAATGCTTTTAGAAGGCTATATATGGAGTTATGGGATACAGGAATAATTAAACTGGCAACAAAACTCAAGGTCTACAAGGCAATAGTTAGAACATCCTTACTGTAATATCTGGATCACTTACAGTCAACCTATCAGACAGCTTAATCATTTCCAGCTAGATTGCCTTGGACAGATCATGAAAATTTGATGGTGGCACCAGATACATGAGGCACAGACACTGAGATCCTCAGCTGAGGAGAAATGCCAGACATAGTCAATGATAGTAAAAGTGCAGCTCAGTTTGGCTAGTCACCTAGTGTGGATGCCTGATGCCATACTACCCAAGAGGGTAATCTACAGTGAGCTGACGCTTGGTAAGTCATCTCCTGGTGGTTACTTCAAAAGATATAAGGATTGCCTAAAGCTAAATCTAAAAAACTGTGACATCTCAACTGACACATGAGAACTTGATGCTTGTGACAGGTCAATTTGACAACCTGTGTGTAGGGAAACATTCTTTCAGAAGATCGTACTTTATTGTCACAGTGGAACCCACAATCTGTATTAATTGGAGGTGAATCATAGGCTGTCATCAATGACAATGATGGACAAACCATCATTATCATCATAACACATGTTACTAATGAATGGAAATACATTAGATGATGCGATACACATTACGTAATAATCTGATTGTGAGGAATGGGAATGCAAAGCCATAGCATCTGTTAAATTTGACTTAAGTTTTTATCACCCAATGTGAATTTACAAGTCCCATCCCATTCTGGACTGATTGATTGCCAGGGGCAGGACTGTGCCATGGTATGTTGCTGAGCATGTCAGCTGAGTTAACAAAGTCCACCCTGACAAGGTAAAGGGGCTGTCACGCATAATTAAGCACAGAAAGCAAGTAGATATGGCTATCAAAGTACACAGGTAAACCAAAGGGAAGAAAGTCAGGAGTTTGCACCCATGGATACGTTTGCAATAACTATTACCTAAATAGGAACAAATTGCATTGTGTATCTATATACTTAGAATGTGTTCAACTTTCAAGGGGCTCTGAATCTTAATGCTGAAGTAGTTTATAATGGCAACACTTCTAGACAGACTATTTTTCATTGTGGATACTTTCTCATGCATGATCCACCAGTGCTTTAAAATCTCCATCTGACTCTCATTAAAAATGAGGCAAATGTTAATATGCATCTGAAAAGCACATTGCACTGGAGAAAGCACTTTCGAGTTGGATTGTGAATTGCTTCATTGTTTTAATAGGGGAGAATGTCAGAAGTGTAACATTTTTATTCTTAACATGCCTAAATGTGGCTGAGTAATGTTAACAATCACATTCATAAAGCTCAAATATTTCAACAATAAATTTCCAAAAGGCAGGATTAGTTCTAAACTGAGTTCATGGGAGACCATTCAGAAATTGACACAAATTGAACCAAGCTGAATATTTCCAAATTGATTCAGTACAGACTGATCCAGATCCAGATGACATGCATGTCTTGTTAAAGTTAGTGCTGCTTTGGGTATTTCAAGCACTATTGTTCTGGCTCCACTGAATTGTGGACATTTGTACTTGAATTATTCTCTCAACATGCTCAAGCCTAACAGGAATAAGTGCCGGAGCCTGGATGCATCTTTTATCCTTTCTCACTTGAATAAAGACAAGCATGGCCTGACTCACCAAACCATTGCAGACAACTGAAAACATCCACAGATTTGATTTTCACAAGCTCATAAGGTAAGTTAAGATGAAAGCCCTTCAACTCTTTCTCCCATACCAATTTCCTATTACAGCACCAAGTTGCCAAATACCCTGGTTTCAGTCATTTTCTCGCAATCTGTTTTTGCCCTTCACGATACACTTGTTCTTTTGCCCTGACATATCCTGTTGAAAGGTTGAGAAAGGAACAATGAAGGCCCAGAAACACTGCACAATGGCAAATGTCAAACAAAACATGAGAAAGATTTTTCAGTATTCTAACAGTAAGTGGGGGTGACAGCAAGTAATGGGAATCTTGAAATATGCCAATAGGGTTTAAATCAAAGATAAGCACAAGGTGCTTAATAAATAATCACCGCTCCCAAATATTTACTCAGAATGACCTGGACAACGTTGGCCGGGATTTTCTGTCCCCGCCGTAGCGGGAACCACCATGGGGGATGCCGTGGGCCAGCCATAAGTCCATTGACCTTCAGCGGGACTGGAAGGTCTTGGTGGCCTGAGGGGCCGGAAAATCCCAGCCATTATTTCCCACATCTCAAACTAAGTACAAGATTGGCTTAGCTGGTAGAACTTCCGTTTCTGAGTTTGGTGCTTGTTGGTTCAGGCCCCATTTTCAGGCTTGGGCACAAAATCTAAGCTAACGTTTCTGTAGAGCACTGAAAAACATAGGTTTTCTGATTGCTTGTAAACCTGGCTGGAAGTTGGTTGATGTATAAATTGCACCACCCACCTATAGCGCTCTGACCCCGTATGAGTTTCCAGAGTCAGCTCAATGATGGGGAGCTCCATGTATAGAACATGCCTCACCCAATGGGAGGACAGGGAATGTTGCACTGCTATAGGAACAAAAGGCTTGCGGCAGCTTAATGAAACATCTTCTCCTTCTCCATCTTCTCAAACTGTGGTCAAGATAACAAGAAGTTGTATTTATATAATGTCATAACATAGTAAAGCATCCCAAGGTACTTCACAGGAGCATTATCAAACAAAATTTGACGCTGGACCAAAAATGAAGATACTAGAAGAGTTGACCTAAAGCTTGGTCAAAAAGGTAGGGTTTAAGGAGTGTCTTGAAAGAAAGGAAAAAGGTAGAGAAACGAAGAGGCTTAGGGTGGGAAATCCAGAGCTTAAACCCGAGGCAGCTGAAGGCACAGCTATCAAAAGTGAAGCAATGAAAATAAATTATTGTGTTAAAAGTGTTTCAGAATAGTTGAAAACGCGACAGGGTGGTTGGTCCGCTTCTCTGAGGAGGCAGTATGGAGCCTTTGGAAGGAGTAAAATAAAGAAGTGATCCTTCTTCAGCACGGCGTGACACAAGAACAAGGACCAGACAGCTGAAGTGAAATAGTTCTGGTGAACAGTCATACAGACTCGAAACGTTAACTGTATTCCTCTCCGCAGATACTGTCAGACCTGCTGAGCTTTTCCAGGGATTTTTGTTTTTGTTTTGGATTTCCAGCATCCGCAGTTTTTTGCTTCTATTATATTGAAATAGGAGAAGGTTGAATGCCATGATTCCACACATGTGGAAGCTATGTAGGAAAGTGTTCAATCATTGTACAAGGTTAGGCAAGATGCAAGAACTAACAGTGATCTTATATTAATGTAGTGTGCAGAGTGCACTTAGAATTATTGACCCCCTCACAATCTTATATTACCTTCACATTAATGTGACTGTAGTTGTTAGCATCTACATCATGATCCTTTTTGAAAAGGGGCACAGGCTCAGAGCTGAAGTTTGTAGTTACCATCAATGCTTCTTAAATTTAGTCCCTTTTCTCTCTTAATACGCTGGGGTATAAATATAAACATACCAGCAGATTTCTTTGTTTTGAGCCCTTTTGGCTTATCTAGGGTACCTCAAAGTGTTCCATAACTAATTAAGTCAAAGTGCTGTTTTGTAGGCCAATGTTGCAGCTAATTGGCACATAGCAAGCTTCCACAGCCTTCATTTGAAGTGTTTATTCCTCCACATCTTCTTATGCATTCAACTTAAAAGAACCCCTTGCATCTATTGCATTTGCTTGTTGTACGTACATGCCACCAAAGCCAGTATGAGGTGTATATTGACACTAACCTATATTGATTTAACAGTTGCAATTTCTTAAATCTCTGTATTTCTCAAGAAGCAAACAGTTCATAACAACCTTACTCTAACACTGGATAAATGAATGGAATCGATCATCTGAAGTGGCCTTTGGAAACCTGTACAATTACAATATGGTAAACAGCAGCTTAACCAACCTTATTGTTTTTTTAAGGAATTGACACTTAAGTGGACTTTGGAAAACCCAACAATGTGGTGTAGACTTCCAAAAACATTTGGTAAAACTTCTCCTGAAAAGCTAGCAGCAAAGCTCAAAATATGAGGGAATTTGTGGTAAAATTTTGGGAATGAGTAAGAGATTGACTAATATAAATAAAGCAACTTAAAGGGATTCTATAAGGATGTGGGAAAGGTATTAGGGTGTTGGGTAGGATGCCCAAGGGTCAATGTTGAGTCTCTATTATTTTTAATTTATATAAATGGCTTGAATTCAGTAGTTCAGTGCAAACTGATCAAATACCCAGACAGTGGCAAAATAGAAAGCACTGTTGGTTTTGAGAAGGCAGCATGGGAACCACAAAACTAGTTGGACAAATGCACAAGTGGGCAAGGTAATGATAGATCAAATTTAATATGGACAACATTGATGTGCCACTGATAGGAAGAAAAATTGTACTCCAGGGATGGTACCAAATGGCTAATGATAATGTTGAAGGTTAACATGCGGTCTTTCAGATTTGACATTGGGTATGTCCAAATTCTGCAGAGCAGCAAACTGAACAGATAGCACCTATGAGCTACATAGTGAAGTAGAACAATACAAGTCAAATGATGACATGCTCAAACTCTAGCGTGGCCTGGTTAAGATCACACTTGAGGACAGTATCCAATTCTTGATATTGAGACACAAATGAGATTCAGGCCTCGGAGGCAGACCAGAGAAGAACCACAAGGCTAGTTCCCTAGTGTCAGAAGATGGAATCACGGAACACATGCAGCAGAAATAACCAACGCCATGGGTGGAATTCTCCGTGTCCGCTGGCGTCGGGCATAATGACAGGCGTGAGTGGCCAATATGGTGGGAAAGTCAAAAATTGGTTTCGCGACATCATGAAACCAGTTTACAACAATAGTCCGCATCACCCGTCAATGGTGGGCTGCGATTCCCACCGCTGCCCGTCAGGAACTTCACTGTAATACATCTGCATATCATTATAAGCCCAGCTCGCCGGAATCATCCCGCCCACGCTGGATCACCCTGGCACATCAGCGGATGTGGTTTCACAACTGAACATAAGCGATGTGCACCTGGTGATATGCACTTCGCTCAGGGCTTCAAGGTTTGTTTGCCTACCTTGCTTCGGGCAACACTTGCGGCCACTAGCGCCAGACTTCACAGGCACCACCATATCACTTTTAGGGGGGTTGATGGCCTGGTTGCTACTTACGAGACCAGCCTTAAGGCAGGGCTGGCTTTTCAATGGCTGCAGGGCTATGGCTTGCATGGGGAAGGGGGAGAAGTGGCCCCAGGCAAGGCAAGAGGCTGGAGGGCAAGGGCTGTACTGGGCAAGGGGAGTATTCCAGGGTGCATATAGGGATACAAGTTAATCTGTGCAAGTGGCCTCAAGATAGTGTGGGCTGAGGATGCAATCTCCAGAGGGGATGAGTCTAGATGGAGAATCTAGATGGGTATGTGTGAGAGAGTGAGTGGTGATGCCCTGAGCTGCCAGCGAGTGAGATGCCAGTGAATGTGTAACGGGTTATTAGTGTGTGAGTTTAGAGTGATGAGATGGTTGCCTTAACCTGGCAACACGGATGAGATCATGCATTCTTTTTCTGCACTGGATGGCCAACCTCTTCTGTGCAGTGTTGGCACTGACAACCACTGCCACCATATCCCGAGCCGGAGTGGTGATGCTGATAGGCCTCCTGCAGCCAGAGCGAGGGTAGAGGACATCGCGGTGGGCTCCAACGGCGTCCCAAAGATGTCCCAGGGATGCATCATTGAATCGGGGAGGCTGCAGTTTTCTTGCCTTTCAGGGCCATGTCTTCTGTGCAGCAGTCCTGGGCTGGAAGCACTGAGAGGTGTGCGCACAGCTGCACTTTAAATATGATGCCCGGAATGAGGGAACGTGGTGGGTGAATCAGAGGCCACTCACTAGTGAAATGGCGTGATTCCCCGGAATGCATGATTAATGAGGTGAGATTGGGACGATATGGCGAGAAAAGCTGCCATTGTGGCCAACAGGTAAAACGTCCTTTTTTCCTGCCTGCTCTAGTGCTTAGCACAAATCTGGAACACCCCATATTGCTGACCCAATAACAAAGGCCCCTCGCTTTGACCTCACTTGAAGATAGTGGACAGCACTCAACTGAAGCCACACAGGGCATGGACAATATGGTCACCTGGTCCATAAGTGGAAGATAAGGGAAGATCCGAAGTATCTTTGTAGCAATGAGTCTCATACCATGGAATATATCACGACGACCTGTCCAAGAGGAGCTTCTGCAAGAGGTACCTGACACTAGGAGTACATTGAATTGATAGCCAAACTATACATCCCTTTATAAGCTTTGCTGTCATATGAAAGCAGTGGTACTATTGTGAAGTTTGGGCTTTTTAGCCTTGTAAGGAAGTGACTGATAGATGAATCTCCAGAAATATTTAAGGGAATTTCATTGCTCTGCCTAGGCCTATGTGAAGTAATTGTCTGTGTCTACTACAGGTATATAGAGTAATTTCCAGAATCTACCTAGAGGTACAGCAAGTCCTGGGTCTACCTCTTCTGATCCAAAACACTAAACAGCAAGAGCAAGATCAGAGCACTCTAGTTCAAACAATTCAAAGGAAAGTTTTGGTTGATGCCCAGCCAAAGTAGAACCCACCACCTACTGCAAGGACAGCTGAAGCTATGATGCAGTATGGAGCTGGCACATCCAGTAGCCATTACAGTCGGTTAGCTAAGGCCTGAAACTTGGCTATACCTGCTCTCAATCATGTTGTAATGCTGACTTTTGGAGATGGTGCTGTGGAGTGGCACAGATGGCAACCCTCCTTGCAAAGAACTCATGCAAGCACTACCTTCATTTCAGCAGTTATTAAACAGAAGGTTGGTTGCTGGGTTGCTCTGTCAGTTGCCTACAGACGTATGCTGACACCTCGGGTTTCCTTTTCTCATTTTTGCCTTGTTATTTCCTAGTCCCCTATGCTTTCAGTTTAGCAAAAGCTGTTAATCGGTGGAGAGTCTTTCAAAATGACCAAGTGACTTTCTGTCAACCTATTGTGACATTTTTCTTTAATTGTGCCCATCACCTCAAATTTCATTTGCCCATAATCTTCTGCTGCTGGTCTTCTTTCTGCTGTTGTCCAAATCTGTACCGAGGCCTATGTATAATTATGGTAATGACCCGACTGTAGGAAATTTGAGTTTGTCCAAAATCTACTTTGAACCATTCTGGTGTAAATTGTGCACCTATTGATAAGTTTAAGCTGATGTACCCCTGCTTTCCTTCATGTTACAACATCAAAAATTATACTTGTATCCTTAACATTGAACATTGGAATACTTCTCACTGAACGGATAAACATTTGCAATCATTTATTGAAATTTAATTGCACAATTGCTTTTTTGTAATTTTACACATTTTTTGATTACAAGGTGCAGGAAAGGTGCATGAGAAATATTAGTGCTTTATTTTTGAAGGGCATGGAACTTATAATCACGCTATGAATTTATTGGTTACATGTCAGATTCAAGAAATAATGTGTGCTTATTGCTCCACCAGCAAGATAGTATCATTTTGTGCTCCCTCAGCCACTCTCTCTCTCTCTCTCTCTCTCCATACCACTGAGATACATGCGGCAACTGTTAGGGCAGAAATTTCCCTCCGTCCGGGGGGGAGAGGGGGGATGGGATTACGTGGTGGGGGGTGGGGGTGGACGAGAGCAAGTGCAGACCTGATCAGCACCCTGATCGGGTATGCGCCGCCATTTTATGTGGGCGGGCCAATTAAGGCTGTGCACTCCCTGTTCGGGGGCGGGGGGCGGTGGGGGGGGGATGTGGATTCCCTGAGTTGGGGCCTGCACTCTTTCATGCATGCATGAGTTTAAGTTTTGAAAAATGTAATAAAGATAAAACAAAAATATTAAGGACATGTCTCCTCATGGGAAACTGTCACATGAGCTGGGACATGTCCATTAATTTTTCAAAAAATTTTATGTCATTAATAAACCCTTCATGAAACCTTATCCTGCCCGGGGATGAAAAATGCTAAGTCCGCCTGGGCTCTTCGCCTGCCCACCAACCTTAATGTTGGACGGGCAGCATTCTTAACAACTTTAATTACTTTGTTAATGGCCTTAATAGGCCTTTGACAGTTTGGCGGGCGCATAGCCAACGCGGCTGCACACCCACTGAACTGACAATCTAAATGACGTGCAGTGATGTCAGATACCAAGATGACAATTTGGCTGTAATTTTTTAATGTAATGATATGAAACAACAACTTCTCTCACAATAATGCGACACCACAGCGCATCATCTTACACGTCGACGAGCGGGCCCCACCCCTGCTCACCGACAGGAAAATTCTTCCCTTAAAATGCGGGCATGTGTGCTGCAAATTTGAACTTGCAGACTGAAGACTTGATTGAAGTTTTCAGAATCAATTTCCATGGGGTGTTTGACAGCCAATACAGAGAGAAAAAAAGCTTTAATTTCCTTTCCTTGGGTTGGATTCTGATCTATTGTTTTATCTAGGATGGTCCCACCAACGACTACTCTTCATTTCACAGCCACTTTTGCCCGAAGGGTACTCTTATGAATTTTTTTTGACTTGTAATCCAAGAATTCAAGGTAAGCCTTGCAGAGTGAGGAACGAAACAAAGTATCTTGACAAACAAGAACTTTGATGGCTTGTGGCTCGAGTTACTGAAGTGTAACTCCATTGTGTCCTACAATACAGCCAATCAATGCCTCACTTCTGCTGTTCCTCATGCTTCACCTTTCTGAGTGGAATCGCTCACATTGAATTGAGGCAGCCTGATCCCAGTTGCAGGTTCTTTTCAAGATGGTTGCATTCAGTACGCCTTTGACAGGTAAAGGGAAAATTCCTATGCTGTGCTACCTATTCCCCAAGGTAAGCAGCTTTTTCCCCACAGCCAACATTCAATAGTGTGACAGTGAATGGAAGTTCTGCTCAGTGTGTAAGTACAAGAAGGCATACCTCACTTTTATTAGCAGCTAGAATGTGTTTCCACATTTTTTCAGGTACCAGCTGTAGTGTTTGGATTCTTAAAGTAAGGTGCCTCAGTATTAAAAGTCAATTTTAATTAAAGCCTTTGTGGCTTGTCATATACTTTTCTTTATACAGAGACAAATCCATTCTGAATGTCAAGGTTAGCCTTATGAAATATTCACCTCCTAAGTGTATTCAAAAGCCATCGTAAAATTATGAAAACAGCAAAAGTGCTAATGTGAAACATCCTTCATCACATTAAGATTTAATAAATGTGTCTGGGTTGAGAGAGCAACCTGTCTTGTATGTAGAAAGAAATCGGTTGATTTATAAGGGATCAGGCTACAGGAAGCTTTTCCACATTTGACTGTCATTAGCTGAACCTTTGCAATTCAGGTTGTTCTAAATTAATCGCTTGCAGTGAATGGTAGATTTTTTTTAGCACAATGTTGAAAAGTATGACAGGTTTTAAATGTTGCAGTTAAGTAAGTGGTATTGAAAGCTGCAGTTTCATTTTCCAATTGCCTACTTGTCAATTTTAAGTCAATTTCATAAATTTAAACTCAACCAACCGATGATCTCTGGGTACTTGGGTCGATGCTGAAGTGAAAGCACTGGTTCATACATTTAAACAACTTTTCCATGAAAAATGATCAAGATCTCATAGTTGAACTAGTGGAAAGGAAAGCATATAGCATTGCTTAAATTCTGATATATGGAATAGAAGTTCACAATACATTAAAAGAGTATTTTCCAGCACGTGCATTGCAGATTGCAATGAAAGCATACTCAAAGCGTTTATTATTTAACTTTGAAACATATTTGAGAAAGGAAACCATAATTTTAGCTTGCAAGTTGTAAAAGAAAATGTTGCTGATTATCCAATAATTCAGGCGTTCTGAGAAGTAATCAGTGTGACTATTAAAAGCACATATGCAACAAAGAACTGCAGATTTATTTTTCTGGAAATAGGGAATATTAAATGGCAAAACATGCATTTGCGCTAAATATTTTGTTATTTAAAAATGATTTATATTGGTTTGTAAAGCTATGATGATAGTCAATTGGATATTTAAACAAAGTTATTTCAATCATTGAGCGGTCAATTAAATAAAATTATGGGGCTTGCGAGTTTGAATGCTGACAATGGCTATGACGTTAATATTAGTTAACAGTTTACAGGCATAGATCTGTAATTACAAGCTCTGAGAAGATAACTGCACTTGCAGGCAGTGTGAGTTAGAGAAATGTGGCTTTAAGTCAACTTTCAAAATTAGATCAACAGATGTGTCATGTGGTGCAAAAGCAAAATACATCAGATGCTGGAAATCTGAAATAAAAACGAAAAATGCTGGAAACATTCAACAGGTCAGGCAGCATCTGTGGAAAGGAATAGAGTTAACGTTTATACTGGAAAAGATGTTTTCTGAGAATGTAAATGGGCATCTCAATGCAAAACAACAATGGATGAATAAGTTCATGTGCCTGACAGTTACTACTGTATATTTTATACATCTCTCAGGGCTATGCAGAGATGACACCAGTTTCCATGTGTGCAAGAACTTTACTTACGGGAGTTTTATGCAATGTTTTAAAATATCTACTCCATGCTTCAGCTCTAGCTTCTGGTTCTTTATACAGTTTGTTTACATTTCTCTGAGTCCATACCCAGGCTTAACCAATCAAGCACAGTGAGTATCAATAATAAACAGACTCACATAATCAATGACAGAACAATTGAACACTACAGTTATTTTACAACTTATTGGATGAAGTCAACTCTTGCTTCAGGTACAAAATATTATATCTGACTGGCTCAACCTGCAGGCTTGAGTCCCTTATGGAAGTGGTCAATAGTGATTCTTGTCTGTAATATTCTCAAGCCAGGTGATTAGCTGAGGATCTTACCACATTGAAGAATAACACTCTCTTTGTCTTGTTTTCATGCCTTGCAAACCAATTCATATGATCATTGACCAATTATTTTTTCAGCCAAATGTTTAAACATCTCCACTTTCATATTGGAGTGTAAATGTGTATTCAGAATGTCAACAATGTGCATCAAAAAATGTGAAAAAACTATTTGCAGTTACTTGACCCGAGTTGATAGAATTTAAACATCTTTTTTCAGTGTTGAATTGATATAAGCTAAGGAAGTTAATACTTGACCAAAATAAAAGGAAATCATCCGATGAAACTTTCTATATTATAACAAGACATATTTGCATCCGAGAAAATACAAATATATTTCTGTACCATATTTTCCAGAAATGTCCATATGTGTCTGACGCATAATACTACACATCACTTTCCTTTGCTAAGAACAGCCATGTGTTTATAAGCACATTTTGTACTAATTTATCAATAAGTGGCTGAAATGGAGAGGGGGCAGGGCTCTTAAATTTTGCCCTCTTCAATTTTCCTTCAATGAATTGTGCAAACTTTTATAACCATTACCAAGTCTATGTATTTAGGAATATAATTCAGGTGGTATATTATGGTAGCAGAGTATTTGCTTCAAAATATTGCTAAATTTCAAACTAGAGGAACGATAGGATGCTAGATTTAGATCTAAGATTCTGGATTTAGGTAAGGCTGACTTCAATGGGATGAGGCAGAGGCTGCCAAAGTAAATTGGTAAAATCTGTTAATAGGTAAGTTGACAGATGATCAGGAGGTTTTCAGAAAAGAGTTTGATTGGGCACTGAACCAGTTTATTCCCCTAGAAGGTAAGAAACCTCTTATTGATATTTAGTTTGCACTCTCGCCCCACGCTCCTGATCCACGCGCACCTGGTGCAGAGGGGGGCCGGGAGGGAGGAGGACCTCCTCATGAACCTACTCCTTGGCCTGGCTAATTTGGCCATTAACAGGTCCAGGCAGAAGGCGATCGATGGGGTCATCTAACCCAACTGCCTCCCCCCTCTTCCGCAGCTACGTTCGTGGCTAGGTGTCCCTGGAGAGGAGGTATACGGTGTCTGCTGGCACCGTCGAGGCCATCCATGCTCGGTGGGCACCACGGGGACTGGGGTGTTTAATCGATCCTCTTAATCACATTTTGGTTTAATGTTTGTAAGTTTCCTTTAAATCTTGTCTTTGTTTTTGCAGTCTCCCTAATTTGAGGGGCTGCTTTTACTTTGTCCCTCAGTTTGTTAATTTAGTTTATTTGGTTGACTCAAAAGAGTTAAAAGGTAAGAGTTCTACTTGTCCAAAAGGATAGCCATCAACAACTAAAGGGTAAGAGACAGCATAAATTGAAAAGTAAAAGCATACAAAATGTAAAAAGAAGCACCAATTCTGATGAATGGGAAGGATACAAAGAGCAGCAAAAGCAGATAGTAAGAGCTACAAAAAGCAAGTATGAATTAAGAAAGTTGTAAGAAATATTAAAATCAACAAAAACTTATACAATTACACTTGGAGAAAAGAAAGTGGTCAGAGCAATGTGGGCCCCTTGAAAACTGATAATAGTAATGTTGTCAATGAAAACAAGAAAATGGCAGACATGCTGAATAATTAGTTTTCTTCAGTATTTACAATGGAGGAAGAGGTCAGCATGCCAAACACCCCAAGGAAGCTATTATTGAACTGGGACCAGTGAATCAACAAAATTAATCTAAACAAGATAACTGTAATGGAGAAATTAATGGTACTGAAAAGTGAAAAATTTCCAGAACTAGAAAGTTTCCATCCCATGGTTTTAAAAGAAGTAGGTTTCTTTTACTCTTTCATGTAATGTGAGCATCACTAGCAAAGTCAACATTTGTTGTCCATCCCTAATTACTCTTGATGTTGCAGTTACCCTGTGTAGTTACACCACTGTGCTGCTATGAAGGGATTCTGACCCACCGGCAATGCAAGAACAGTGATAAAGTTCAAAGTCAGGAAGTTGTGTGGCTTGGAGGGGAACTTGCAGATGGTGATGTTCTCATGTGTCTGCTGCTCTTATCTTTCTAGTGGTAGAGGTGTTGGATTTAGAAGGTGCTGTCAAAAGAGAGCTGCTGTAGTACATCTTGGATATGGTACACACTACTGCCACTATGCGCTAATGGTGGAGGGAATGAATGTTTAAGGTGGTGGATGAGGTGCCAATCAAGTGGGCTACTTTGTCCTGCTTTGAGAAGAATGCTGATGCTCTAACTATAATCTTCCAAAGGCTTCCTAACCCATAAACCATTCCTTTAGATTAGAAAATTCCGCATGTCACTTTGCTATTTAACAAAGTTGACAGGGAAACCAGGGAATTATGGACTAGTTACCCTAGTAACTGTTGTTGGGCTAATGGTAGAATCTATAATTAAGGATTGTGAGACTGAACACCTTGGGCGGAATTTTCCACTCCTGCCAGCAACGGGAATTATGGTGGGTAGGAATGCAAATTGGGCGTGAGGCCAAACGTTGGATATATTGGAATATTCCCCTCAGGACTTTCATGGCAGCTTAATGGTGGGCTGACTTTCCTGCTGATCCATGTCGAGAACCCCATTTGCATGCATCAGCGTGTCATGAAAACTGATAATGGTGACGGTGTCAATGAAAACAAGGAACTCACTAAAATCTCAGCCCACCTGAATCTCATTCACCCTCCCAATTTAGTGCCACATCAGCGGGTAATTAAACAGGTCTGATTTACAACTGGATAAAAGTGGCCTGCACCTACCCAATCTTACTTCACGTGCGATTTCAAGGTGCATAAACACAGCTTTCGCCTACCTTTCACTGCGCTCCTGCCATCTCTTGCCACTGTTCTGACTCCTGAATGATGCCAAAGCTGCTCTAGCAGGTTAGACTGGGGTGGGGTGGGCTTGCAGAGCGGCACTGTATCCAGAGAGACTGTTGTGGCGTGCAGGGAGGGCTGCACTGTAGCCAGAGAGACTGCTGCGGGGCACAGGTAAGGCTGTACCTGGAGAGACAGTTGTGGGGCAGGGGCAGGTCTGCACTGTACCCAGAGAGACTGTTGTGGGGCAGAGGCAAGGCTGCACTGTGCCTGGGGAGACTGTTATTGGGCACAGGCAGGGCTGCTCTGTGCCCAGAGAGACAGTTGTAGGGCAGAGTGGGGGTTGTACTGTACCTGGAGAGACCAGACTGGGGAAGGGTGGGGAGGGCAGTGTGGTGGAATAGGCAGAATCATGGCAGGCTGGGAGGGGTGTGGGTTTCAGATGGCCAAGGGAGAGAGCGAGGGGTTGGCAGGCAGAGAAATGACTGGAACCAGAGCCTGACATGGAATGGGTGGATGCAGACTCATAGGGGTGTTAGGTGAGGATTAGTTTTGGATGAGAGGGAGGGGGGTTCACTAAGACTCGTGACAGGGGAAGTGGGTGGTTTGATGGAATCGAGAGGGTGATTGGCAGTCACTCAAGTAGTCGTGTCTCCCGGACTACGTTGTTGGTGTGGGAAATAAAGCCAGTCCTTGGCCTCTGTAGAGCATATTGCCGGGGCGGGAAATCAAAGCTAGTCCTGAGGCTCCATGGACACAATGTCGGGGTTAGACATCAAAGTCAGTCCTGGGGCACTGTGGCTAAGGTACAGCACTATGCCTGGCAAGCACATTGTGGTGCCAGTCCAGGGAGAGGGAAGGCCTGTGTGTGCTGCAGAGGTAGTGAGTGTCTCACACGTGGGGTTCCTGGGGCTGTGTGGCTCGATACTGGGCTGCAGATAGTATTCTTACGGCCAGGGGAGGCATCTGCAGCCTGTAGGTTGGGAATACATAATACGGGGGGTGGGGGGGGGGGGAAGGGAATGGGTACTTGACGTTAGGGATGGGGATGATCTCTGTGTGTGACGGTACAGACGGCCTCAAGATGAGGAGCGGTGAGGTCCACGTGAGGCTTAGGGAGATTGACAGTGATGGGTTCAGACGGGAGGGCAGGTATGTCCACGACAATTGCAATGGGCCCTAGAGTTACTAGGGGATGCAGGAGAGTGACTAGAGGGAGGTCTACCTGCGGGATTCCAGGATGATTGGAGGGAATTCCATGGTGATGGGGAAGGCTGGAAGTAAAAATGCAGCACCGCCGTGTTGATTGCCTGATGGAATGATGCAGTTAAAAAAGACCCTTGGAAAAACATTGCCAGGGGAGGGGGTCAGAGGACATGTGGGGGGAGTCGATGGCTAGATTGATTGGGCAGAATTTTACTGCCCTGTTTCGGCGGGGAGGGGGCTGTAAAATGCGGCAGGCTGTTATAAATCCCATTGACAACAGTGGGAAGGTAAAATCCTGCTTCGCAAAATTCTGCTCATGGGCCCATTCAAGGGGCGCCCTAATATTTTGCACATGAGAGCATTGAGATCAAGGCTCACTGAAAACAGGAATGAAGGCTTATTGAAAAGGTAATGAATTGGGAACCATCAATAATGGTGAGATTTGAAGCAATAACACATGAGGCTTTGGGGTCACATTTGAATTGGTCTTATTGAGCCTTTTCCATCAGAGGAATGTGAGAAGGGAAGAGGGAATCACAAAATTGAGGGAGTACAGCAGCAGGACATATTTCTTTTTGTTATTCATTCTCTGGATGTGGGCATCGCTGGCTAGGCCAGTATTCATTGCCCATCCATAATTGCCCTTGAGAAGGTGATGGTGAGTTGCCTTCTTGAACCGCTGCAGTCCATGTGGTGCAGGAACACCCACAGTGCTATTAGGGAGGGAGTTTCAGGATTTTGACCCAGAGACAGTGAAGTAACGGCGATATATTTCCAAGTTAGGATGGTGAGTGGCTTGGAGGGAAGCTTCCAGCTGGAGGTGTTCCTATGCATCTGCTGCCCTTGTCCTTCTAGTGGTAGTGGTTATGGGTTTGGAAGGTGCTGTCTAAGGAGCATTGGTCAGTTCCTACAGTGCATTTTTTAAGTGATACACACTGCTGCCACTGTGCATTGGTGGTGGAGGGAGTGAATGCTTGTGGATGGGGGCGCAAATCAAGCGGGCTGCTTTGTCCTGCATGGTATCAAGCTTCTTGACTGTTGTTGGAGCTGCACTCATCCAGGCAAGTGGAGAGTGTCCATCATACTCCAGACTTGTGCCTTGTAGATGGTGGACAGGATTTGTGGAGGTGAGTTACTCGCTGCAGGATTCCCAGCCTCTGACCTGTTCTTGTAGCCACAGTATTTAAATGGCTAGTCCAGTTCTCTTTCTAGCCAATGGTAACCCCAGGATGTTGATAGGGGGGATTCAGTGATGGTAATGCCATTGAATGTCAAGGGGCGATGGTCAGGTTTTCTCTTGATGGATATTGTCATTGTCTGGCACTTGTGTGGTGCAAATGTTACTTGCTACTTATCAGTTCAAATCTGGATATTGTCCAGGTCTTGCTGCATTTGGACATGGACTGCTTCAGTACCTGAGGAGTAGCGAATGGTGCTGAACATTGTGCAATCATCAGTGAACATCCCCTCTTCTGACCTTTGGATAGAAGGAAGGCCATTGATGAAGCAGCTGAAAATGGTTGGGCCAAGGACATTACGCTGAGGAACTCCTGCAGGGAAGTCCTGGAATTGAGATGATTGACCTCCAAAAACCACAATATATGCCATATGCAAGTTGGTCCATGAGACCCTGCACATTGCATAGAATAGACATGGCATCCAGGGCGCAAGCCTTCCAAAGATTCCACAAGTGAAAGGCTGGGGTGTCTTCAAATCCAAATGTGACAGCCTGACAGAGCCTTGGATTCTGAAATCACATGGCTGTGCTTGACCCTCTCCAATCCTGTTTGTGATTATGCTGTCAAGTTGCTGAGGGGATTATTATAGACATATCCTTGAGTTAGCGCCTCAGCTACAAGGGTTTAATTGGGAATGGCACAATTCTAATGAGTACAGCCCAAGGGCTTCACATTGGTTTTCACCTTGGAGCAGGAGTTTGATTATTGATGGGGTCAGCTGCATTTATGTATTTGATCTATCTGTCCTCAGGAAGAAGGTACAGTGCAGAATAGAGACTGCAGACGATGCTGCCTTCTTGATGGCTGTGTTCAGGATGAGGAGAAGAAGGGCCTATTACCGTCTGGCAGGGCTAAGAGCCTTAGCCTGAGGTGCATGGTCCAGAGGGGCCCCAGAAAGACCCGGAGACTGAGGAAATGAGACCCATTCAGCAGAGGCCAATGGTGCGACCCAGGGTGTATCAAAGAACACTCTCATATTTGGAGATGATTGAGAGAGAGTGCTGCAGATGCCCTCGGTTGTCAAGGGATGTGGTGGTTCACATCTGCCACATTCTTAGGGAAGGTCTAATGCCACATGAACTAGAAAGCCATTCCTTGCCAGTGGCTGTTAATGTGACTGCCGCACTCAATTATTTTACAAACAGCCCTTTCCAGGACTGGGTCATATTCGGCATGTCTCAGTCCTCCAGGCATTCATGTATAAGGGAGGTTATGGATGTCCTTTACAGTAAGGCGCATCATTATATCCAGTTCACAATGGATGAAGCCAGCCAGGCCACTATACTTCTGGGATTTGCAGCAATCTCCAGTTTCCCATGAGTGCAGTCTGCCATTGCTGCACACATGCCACTTTATTCATCAAACGGAGAGCGTTCTACTGCCTCAACGTGCAGCTGGTGTCAGATCATTGAAAGAAGATCATGCATATCTGTGCCAGGTTCCCTAGGAGTTCTCATGACTCCTATATCCTGAGCCACTCATAGATTCCACAGGTCTTCAAGGGCCCGTGGCGCTTACAGGGTTGACTGTTGGGTGATAAGTGGTACCCACAGAAGACTTGGCTTATAAATGCCTGTGCATCATCCTCAAAGTGTCTCGGAGGAGAGATACAATGGGGCGCATCCTGTGACAAGATCCATCATAGAGGAAACCATTGGCATGCTGAAGATGTGCTTCCAATGTTTGAACCATTCCAGTGGGACTCTACAGTACTGTCCATAGAGGGTGTCCCACATCATCGTGGTCCACTGTGTACTGCACAGCCTGGTGCTTCAAAGGGGAGATCACTTGTCAGAGGGAGACAGATGGAAGAGGCAGGGATTTCCTCAGACGAGGAGAATTTGGAAGGGCCGGAACCTGAGGAAGGCCAGGATGAAGAAGGTCTACGTGAGGATGCCATCACAGTGGCATGAGGTGGAAGACATGCCTGTGACATGCTGATTGCTACTAGGTTCCAGGAGGTGTAAAGCCCATGCAAGATGACAAGTCCTCACTTCCTTGTCCCTTCAAGGAATGCAAGTGATCAGGAAGTCCTTTCCAAACGCCGATATCTCAAGCAAGCTCAATTTTCAGACGGGACCAGAAGCCCTCAAGGATCATGAGGTGGTCAGCATTGGAAAGGTCTGCATCCAATGCAGCATGTGGTGCCTGTGCAATGTTAAAGGCAGCACACCAGCACACAACCTGAGTCACCTGCATGTTGTGCAGTCACTGCCACCGGCCCGTGACACTTTCAGCAGCCATTTTGATTTAGTTGTAGTGAACATAATGCAGCCCAGAAGTGTGCTTTCACACTCACAAGGAACACAGCTCAGCGCTGACGCCACAACATTACATGTCACCCTCAAAGACAGAGGAGCACACATATTTTAATTGAATGCCACAAGACTTGAAGGAGCATTTCTGATTCTACATGCACTTTCACACTCGGGGTTGACACATCTCCCTTGGATGACATAAGGGGCAAATGACTAACATGACTTAACTAAACGTAACATGAATCCGAGGGACATGAAGGTAGACCGTTGAGGAGTGGGAGCATAGGTCACCCTTTAAATAAGACAGCACATAGAATCAGATGCAAGAGGCATTCACATCCTGAGGCGCTGAGTCATAAAATCAAATTGTATTTACCAAGGAGCATGATATATACAGAGAATGAGACCCGTTCCATCAATGTTCAATAATAATTTAACTTCATGTTATGTACCGCTACGCTTTGGTGCAGCCCCAATATCCACAGCAGAGGTGGAGGCAGCCTGCTGACTGCTATGCCTTGTTGTCTGAGATGTCTTCGGCAGGTATTCTCTGGAGGCCTGGGTTCTGCTTTGGGTGTCCTGCTGTGGGACAGGTGAACGCTCCTCGGTCTGAGCAGCTGAAGCTGATGGGGTCACAGGCAGAGGGTATTCAAAGCAGCTGGACACTCTTGTGCTCGTCTGTGTTAATGGCCCTGGGGTATCTGGCAGATACTCCTCCACCCTTTGGGTGCCTGAGGGCCCGTGCCTGACTCCCTGAGGTGAGAGGACACCTGGAAGGAGGTTGAGGTGCCCCATTCCCCTCTTGCCTAGCCACTGATGCATCCCACCTATGCCTAGAGTGATGGGACACAGGTCCGCATGCAAATATGGCAGGATCTGCTGACCATGGAGAGCCATGACATCAGAGAGAACGCAGACAGACTCCTCCATCATTAGTTCTAGTCTGGTGACTGCCTCTGACAACTTTGCCTAATGTTCCCCTGTCTCTCTTTGCATCTCCAGCATGGCTGACTGCAGTGGCTCATTATCTGACTCGGACTCAGCAGGGGCCTGTCCTTCACCAGTTTTCTGTGCGCCAGAGAGCTGGGCTGTCACTGCCCCCGACTGCTGGGGAGATGTGCCCGTGAGGTGTTCTCCAGATAGTGAACCCGAGCCTAATCCAGGTCTAGGACCCACTGAGGTGTGTGGAGGCTGCAGGTGAATGCAGTGATGGCACGACATCTAGTGGGTCCTCAGCATCATCCTCTGAGGTGGACTGGGGCTGTGGGACTGGTGCTGGGGCTGAGGGGCTGGAGCTGGGGCTGTGAAACTGGAGCTGGGGCTGAGGGGCTGGAGCTGGGGCTGTGGGACTGGAGCTGGGGCTGTGGGACTGGTGCTGGGGCTGAGGAGCTGGAGCTGAGGCTGTGGGACTGGAGCTGGGGCTGTGGGACTGGTGCTGGGGCTGAGGGGCTGGAGCTGGGGCTGTGGGGCTGGAGCTGGGGCTGTGGGACTGGTGCTGGGGCTGTGGGACTGGTGCTGGGGCTGAGGGGCTGGAGCTGGGGCTGTGGGACTGGTGCTGGGGCTGAGGGGCTGGAGCTGGGGCTGTGGGGCTGGAGCTGGGGCTGTGGGACTGGTGCTGGGGCTGTGGGACTGGTGCTGGGGCTGAGGGGCTGGCTGGAGGTTTCCCTCAGCCTGCTTCTGCTGGTGCCTGGAAGAGAGAGAAGATAGAATTAGCTCCTGAGCAGGCAGAATCCAACACTACATTTAACTCACTGTGACGGTCATGATGTGTTTGACTAATGGAAGGTTCATCTGCACTGCTTTGCTGTGGGAGGCCGATCTCACCTTTGCCGCAGGCGCGATCCTTATCCTCCCCTGCCAACTCAGCTGCCTCCTCCTCGAATGCAGTCAGCTCCTGTATTTCAGGAGATCCCCCGCCAGTCTGGGATCTCTCCCTGGTGTTGTGGGCTAGCTTCATCTGCATGAAGACAGATGGAATGGAATGTGATAAGAGCAAGTGGAACAGAAGTTGGGAATCATGCTTGGCTGCCATGTGTACTGTGCCCTCCACAGTATACCTTTCCTTGGATACAGGGACCAAAATTGTTCACAATATTCTAGGTATGGTCTAAATAGTACTTTGCATTGTTTTAGCAAGACTTCCCTATTTTTATATTCCATTCCCTTTGAGTTGAAGGCCAAAATTCCATTTGCCTTCCTTATTACCTATTAAACTTCTATGTTAGCTTCTTGGGATTCATGCACAAGGACTGCCAAATCCCTCTGTGCTTCAGTCTTCTGCAGTCATTCCCCATTTAAATAATATTCAGCTCCTCTATTCTTCCTGCCAAAGTGCATAACCTCACATTTTCCCACATTATATTCCATCTGCCAAGTTTTTGCCTACTCACTTAACCTGTCTATATCCCTCTGTATACTCTTTGTGTCATCCTCACCACTTGCCTTCCCACCTATTTTTGTGTCAACCACAAACCTGGCGATAGTACATTCCCTTCCCTTATCTAAGTCACTAATTTATATCGTAATTTTAATAACTTAGACGATAGGATAGAAAACCACATATCCAGGTGTGCTGATGACACAAAGATCAGGGGTATTGTAAGCAGTGTAGATGGAAGCATAAAATTACAAAGAGCTATTGATAGATTAAGGAAATGAGTAAAAAATGTGACAGATGAATTTCAATGTGGACAAGTGTGAGGTCATCCACTTTGGAGCTAAAAAAGGTTAAAACTGGGTACTTTCTAAATGATGAAAAGTTAGAAAGACTGGAGGTCCAAAGAGATTTTGAGATCCAGGTACACAGATCATTAAAATGTCCTGAACAGCTACAGAAATAATCATTAAGGTTCATGTAATGCTGGTCTTTATATCTGAGGAATAGAATACAAGGGGTTAGAAGTCATGCTATACAATCCCTGGCCAGACCACATCTGGAGCTCTGTGAACAGTTTTGGGCACCACACCTTTGGAAAAATAAATTGGCTAGGAGGGAGGACAATGTAGATTTGCCAGGACTCTAAGGGTTAAATTACGAGGAGCAATTGCACAAACTAGCGTTGTATTCTATCGAATTAAGCAGGTTAGGCAGTGTTTTAATTCAAGTTTTCAACATGTTAAGGGGAACGGATAAAGTAGATGGGGAGAAACAATTTCCATGAGTTGGGGATTAGGACAGCGTCGAAAAATTGGAGCCAGACCTTTCAGGAGTAAAATTAAGCAGCACTTCTTCATGCAAAGGATAGTGTAAATGTGGAACTTTCTTCCATAAATCACAATTGATCAACTGTTAATTTTAAAATGGAGATTGATAGATTTTTGTTAGCTAAAAGTATCAAAGGCAGATATGTGGAGTTAATTTGTAAGTCAGGTATGGTATCATTGAATGGCGGAGCAGGCTCGAGTGGTGAAGCAGTCTACTCCTGTTCCTATGTTCCTAAAAGAAGGCAGATCAATGTTATTCCACAGTAGTCAATAGTAGGGTAAAATATGCATCATTCAAGCAGGTTAAATGTGTAACATCAATGTGAATAACATACAAATGATACATTTAGATTTATGAAAGGCCCAAGTTGCTTCCATGTGAGGGCAAGGAACAAAAGCACTAGAGGAGCAGGCCATTGATGAACAGGCTAAGTAAGTTGAATTTACTGACAAAAAGATGCCCTTCCTGATATAAGAAACCTTGAGAAAGACAGCTTGGATTCTGCGTATAGTTAAATGAACAATTTGCATGCTATCAAATTTGGTGATAGCCATTTAACCTGGTTGAAGGATGCACATTTTATTCTAATATACTTATACCATGGGAGTAAAACAAAAATATTTGGTCCCATGTTCAGGTTATTTGCGCCTGCATAACCATAAGCATACACATATATGTGTTATTTGTGAAGGCAAATACAATGTAATGAAGGTTGAAAATTTCCTCTATCATATTTTCTAGGTTATAATGTACATTGTAAATCTCCTGGAAAGTTCAGCCCATAAAATACAGATGAGAGTAATTGAGCTTTGACTACTGCCTTTGTAATTAAAAATCTACAGCATGGAACACCATTGCAGAATGACAGGGGTAAGGGTAACTCCTAGTGCATTTTTTATATTGTGCCATTAATAACAAAGAGGGGGTGCAGATAACACTACTATAATTGTATAATTAATAAAGATTGTCACATTTATATATTCTTAATTTATTGATAATAAAAATATGTTTCGCCTTTATTCATGGTCGAATCACTTCTGGCACTTCAAAATAGATGATTTATAATGTGTTTGTAAGGCCGATATTTACTTTTACCCTTTTGATTAAAATGGTAGTGCTTGGGTTCATGAATGGTATAGCCATGTTAAATTATCATGGGGAGAGACTTATTCTACAAGGCTCCAACATCTATCCATGCTATTACTATTTCCACGTCCATAAGATCGCCCGGTCCACACACGCTTCTGCTGCTGAAACCCTCATTCATGACTTTGTTACCTCCACTTTGACTATTCCAATGCATTGCTGGCTGCCTCCCACATTCTAACTTCCATAAACTTGAGGTCACCCAAAAGCCTGCTGGCTGGGACCTTACTCATACCAGGACCCATTCTCCCATCACTTCACTGTTTGCTGATCTGCATTGACTCCATGTCAAACATTAAAATTCTCATCCTTGTTTTCAAATCCCTCCATGACTTCATCCCTCCTTTACTCTATAATCTCATCCTCTCCCAAAACCTCCGAGGTATCTGCATTCATCTAATTCAGACCTCTTGAGTGTCCCCAATATTAATTGCTTCACCTTCAGCTGCTTAGGCCCTAAGCTCTGAAACCCCTTCCTAAAACTATTTGCCCATTTAGCTCTCTTTCTTGCTTTAAGACATGCCTTAAAACCTACCTTTTTGTGACCATTATGTTGACAAACTACCCTAATGTATTTTTAAGTGGCTCGTTATCTAATTTTGTAACGTTACTGTGAAGCAACTTGGGAAGCTATATTATTTTAAAGGCACTAAAGGCACTATAACTAAAAATTGTTGTTGCTTTCCTGGTTGGATGAAATATATTTATGTCTGTACATGCACATAATGTAAACCATGAAACCCTTCCAGTTTTAGTTATTTGTGAAGCAGTTTAGATGGCTTAAGCTTTCAAAAAAAGGCCAGAAGTAACTGTAAGATTCAATACTCTCACCTGCTCACCTATACTAGCATTCACAATCCAACTCACCAGTCCACCTTGTTATTCCTCCCACTAACCTTTAGATCCAAGTGATTTGGGATGAAGAAGAGATAACAACACATGTTTTTAACACCCGTTTTTTCATTATTCCTGAATTGCTTTGGCTGAATCATGTATGCTTCTTCCAAGAAACATCCAGGATGTGTCTTTTATTTCTTCAATTTTCTAGTTTTAAAATTTAATAAACATTGGAAGTTTGTACAGCCCCTCACAATGTGGGTGGAGCATGCTATATGCAACTTCTAAGTCAATGGCTATTCCTTGAGAGTACAGACACAGCATGCCAACTCTTGAAGTCAAAGGAGAAATCGATGGGGTACACATCAGTTTCATGCCAGATGCGTTAAACTAAAATTATTTTTTTTTACATAATCGTTCATGGGATGCTGGCTAGGCCAGCATTTATTGCCCATCCCTAACTGCCCTCGCTCAGAGGGCTTTTTTTAAAGATTCAACCACATTTTTGTGGGTCTGGAGTCACATGTAGGCCAGACCAGGTAAGGACAATAGATTTCCTTCCCTAAAGGGCATTAGTGAACCAGATGGGTTTTTACAACGATCGACAATGGTTTCATGGTCATTATTACATTTTTAATTCCAGATATTTATTGAATTCAAATTCTACCATGTGCCATGGTGAGATTCAAACCTGGGTCCCCAGAGCATTACCCTGGGCCTCTAGATTACCAGTCCAGTGACAGTACCACTCTGCCACCCTTTATGGTGTCTCAGTTCTTGAACTTCCCAAAACTGAAAGTAATTGTGAAAAGTATTGTCATCCTTGGGAAATTTGTCGACTGTTGCTCAGTGGGTGACTCTGAAGGTTGTGGGTTAAAGTCCCACTCCAGAAACTTATCACAAAAATCCAGGCTGATACTCCAGTGCAGTACTGAGGGGCTGCTGCAGTCAAAGTGCCAAAGTTTCAGTTAGAAGTTAAACTCTCTCAGTTGGATGTAAGAGATCTCATGACATTATTCAAAAAAGAGCAATGAGGGCTCCCCAGTGTCCTGGCCAATATTTATCCCTCAGCCAACACACGTAAGAACAGATTATCCTGTCATTATCACAATGCTGTCTGTGGGGCTTTGCTGTGAGCAAATTGGCTGCTGCATTTGTTACATTTCAACAGCCAATACGCTTCAAAAGTACAGTGTTTTAAATCTGGCTATCTGAACACCAGATATTTTTTAAGCTGCCAACACCTGGCTTTCCCTCCTCACCGACATCTTTGATCTAACTGCATGGCTGGGGTATTCCTTGGAGCTGCTCTCACTCCACCACCAATGCTTCATTGAAGTGCAGCGGGAACTCCATTTACATGCAGAAACAGAACATCTGCCACGCTTCCGGCAAAGTAACACTGACAGATCTGAAGCAGCTCCAAAGAATTTCCTTGGCTTATCTTGCAGTATTGTTTCTATTTCTTTCAAAACTGTCCTTTTCAATCCTTACTTGAAAAACATATCCCCAACACTTTCCATGTCTGACCCAACAGGGACAGGGGTTTGAATGCCACCATGGCAGCTGGTGGAATTTAAATGAAATTAATGAAAATCTGGAATTGAAAGCTAGTCGCAGTGATGGTGACTAAGAAACTATCACTGATTGTTGTAAAAACCCATCTGCTTCACTATTGTCACTTAGGGAAGGAAATCTGCCATCCTTACCTGATCTGGCTGACAAGTGACTCCAGAGCCACAGCAATGTGGATGATTCTTAACTTCCCTCTGAAATGGCCTAGCAAGCCGCTCAGTTCAAGGGCAATTAGGAATGGTAAACAAATGCTGCCTGTTACATTCCTTCTATCAGGTCGCTTTGTTCAGCGAACATGGTTGCACGCCCATTTACTGATGAGTTAGTTGGTAATCAAGATGATGTAGATGAAAAGACCATTGTCAAACAAAGCACATGCTGTTTATTCACATCAGTAATGGAGCACTAACACATGTGTGCTTCTCAAATCAAAACCCATTCTAAAACTACTGATTAACAATGTAGCCTGTGCTGCACTGCAATTGGTTAATACAATCATGTGGTCAATCCGCTCACATTCTTTTAAAGGTGTATTGCACCTCGGTCTCTTAACATGTTGTTAATTGAAGTTCCGAACTCACAATGCTCTGTCAATTGTTTTAAAGCTGCTACATAGCAAGCGACAGTCTCTCCAGGGGCACGACACCTCAAATTAAATTTAAAATGCTGCATTCGGCTGAAAGTGGCTTTTCACAAGATTTACCAACTCATCAAAGCACTACAGAATCTGGGACATTGGGTGCTGTTAGACAATGAATTAGACCGTACTTTTTACTACTATAGTCGATAAAAGGATCACTTGCCTCTTCTCCTCCCCCGATAAGTCATTGGCCAAAAAGAAGAATGCAAGGCATTCAATATAATGTGACCCAGTCATCAGTGGTCTGATCAAATGGGGCTCAATACAGCCAAACTGTGCCATACTGGAGGGATATAGTTTTGATGACTATGATGAAGGCTATTCTTACAATCACCTGCAAGGCACGGCTGATTTATTTCTGTTTAATTGCTGCAGCTTTCCTTGGTGTGGTTCACTGGTCATGTTTTGCCTCATTGCCAGTTGTTACGTTCTTTCCAGCGGGTTGCTTTGTTCAACAAACATAGTTGCATGTCTGTATACTGATGAGTGAGTTGGTAATCAAGATGATGTAGACGAAGAGACCATTGTAAAGTGAAGCACATGCTGTTTATTCACATCAGTAATGGAGCGCTAACATGTGTATTTCTCAAACCTAAGTCCATTCTAAAAACTACTGATTGATAATGTATGCCCCGCTACACAGCAATCGGGTAATACAATCACGTGGTTAAGCTGCTCACATTCTCTTAAAGGCGTATTGCAACTGAGATTATCACACTGTTCTTGCCACATCCCATGAAAGAATAAAGAAAAAAAGAACTGATATCCAGCAGGGACTCAGCCCTGAGGCTACTGGTTTTGAGACACCATACTTGTGCTTCATTGGCTGTAAAGTGGTTTGGAATATCCTGAGGCTGTGAAGGATGCTGCATAAATGCAAATTCCTTTTTCCTTCACAGAATAACAGGGTGGCTGGTGCATGGCTAGGAACAGAGATTGTTCTGAGGGTGCAGAGCTGGCCTTACCTCATGTTAGCCTTCATCATATGTTGGAGCAGCTTCACCTGAGGATTGGGAGTCTCTTCCACACCAGAAAATTGGAGAGTTGGGAAATGGAGCTTGGACTTCTTCCAACTAGGCAGCAGACAGGGTTATTCTTTAACATGGTGAATGAATCCTGTTACGATATCAAAACATTTGTGCTGAGCTTTCAAACTTGCTGCTGTGCCTTTGACACTTTTGCCTAAAGAAGGAGGCTAAGAGTGTTGTGTTTCATATTTATCATCTTGTATAATTTTTCTTGATAGTGGTATATGATTTTTACACTGCTACAATGCCTGACTACAGAAGCTATAACCTAGATAGCTGATATGAGCTCACTGCCATAGTTAGGATGAGCTGTCATTGTATGTTGCAATGCCAGTGGCTGCTCACCCATGTGGCTGATTGGAATTTGGGCAATTGCCTCCAGGAATGACCAGACCCATGTAAATCCAAGGGCTGGGGCTGAACAGGGACAGAAGGATAATTGACCATTGGTGGGCATGGTCAGTGGCTGTGTTGTGGAGCTGGAAGGAGCGCTTTTGTTTGTTCCAGCTAATCCTCAATGTAAATGTGAAATTAATTTACCTTTTTTGGCGTCAGCCACCAGCAACCCCTATAACGGTGACTGGTTAGGCTGCTTGTCATCTGAGTAATGCTAAGAGTGTGGTGAAGGCAGATTCAACTGAGGGATTCAAAAGGGGATTGGGTCGTTATTTGAAAAGGAAAAATGTGCAAAACTACAGGTAAAAGGCACGGATAGGGCTCTTGATGACTTGTTCCTGAAGATTGCCTGCATATTGCAGGCAGCAATATGAAAGTGAAAGCCCTGCACTCATTTCAGGCAGTTGCCAGAGCTGCCTAAAAAAAACAGTTCTAATGAAATAAGTAGTGATCTTGTGCAAATGCAGTACAGGTCTAAGCTTTCCCACTGCTAAATGGATTATTGTAATGCCATTTCATGTAAAAGGAATGCAGCAATGTTGAATCTCTCCCCCAACGTTTCTCCTAAGGTTTGTGTAGGTCATTAACATGGGTACAGACTTGTTTCAGTGTAATTCTCTGTAATTCTATGCAATGGTTGGTGCTTAAGGTGCCCACGAAAGATTGGATTTTTTCTGCCAAGGACCAGGCAGGCTGTTTTGGCTCTGCTCAAAAAGTCTTGGTACATTTTCAAAGCCATTAAATGGCAGAGGAAAGCCTCCATTGGAAAGTTCCATCTGCAGGTGATGGCTCTTAATGTTTCCAAAGTGCAAACAACTTTAACATACAGTATTATCCATGCCATTCAACCCCAAGTACACAGGAGAATGCAGACAAGAATATGACTCCAAATTCTTTTGCTGTCTTCAGCAAAATCAATGTGAAAATTTCATACAACGATAAGGGATGAAAAAAAACCTCAAGCTAAAACCAAATATCCAAGAGCAGGAGTGTCACATGTGCAGTTTAGAGATTAAATTCAGCTAATTTTAACCATGAAGCTATTGCCAACTTCTTACAACTTAGGGCAGGTGTGCAGAGATATTTCTTCTTTTGTTGGTTTCAACATTTTGTTTTTCATTGCCTGAAAGAGTGGAAGTAAAGACAACTCCTTCTCTCCCTCACTAATGGGTTTAGACTGATGAGCGAGTAGCTTTCACTATTCCTCTAGGTGTTGGAAATTTATAACCAAATAAATCACAACACCATCTGAGAGGGAGAATTGGGAAACATCACATAGGCAGCATAACAGACTGAATGGAACACTAACCAGTCCATCTTAATGAAGGTGGGTCTCCTTTTTGGTGTGTGAATGTCTGAGTTTTTCTTATCTTTAGGTGCCCTGATTTTTAATATATGAATGACATTTGGAACAGTGTGCCTGATGTCGATTGGAGTGATATAGAATTCTTCTCCAATAAACGTGGAAAAGTTTATTAGAAAAAAAGAGTGCTCATGTTGGATACAGACTTTACAAATGATTCTAGTTAACACAAAACAATTTGATCAGATGCAGCCAGTTGTGGCATGGATCTGGTCTCTTGCTTCAAACTGCTGGACAGTGTTACTGAAAAATTTTAGAGCCTCACGAGGGATTTTATTTTGGAAAAAAATGTGTTCTGATTTTGCAGTATGGTTTAGCTAATAAAGAAATTTATTACATTTTATAAATGTCTCCCAAGTTTGTTCTGGAATATTTCAAATTGTAAGATTTGTGTAATACAGAGTTGTCCCGTAACACAGACATTTGTTTTACAAAAAGGATACTCATCCACATTGAAGAAATGATGGGTTGAATTTTTGCCAAGGAGGCTGGATTTGTTTTTGGGTCAGAAACCCTTCTCCGGTGGAAACCAAATGAAAGGATGAAAGAATCAATGAATCATAGAATGAAGACAGAAAGAGGCCATTCAGCTTGTCGTGTTCAGCTGGCAATCTTCAGGAGCAGTTCATCGAGTGCAACTCCCTTGTCTTTCCCCCATAGCCTCGCACATTTTTCCCATTCAGATAATGATCCAATTCCATTCTGAACCTTCAATTGAATTTGCCTCCACCACACTATCAGGCAATGAATTCCAAACGCTAAGCACTCACATTGTAAAACAATTTTTCCTCATTTTGCCATTGCTTCTTTTGTCAATTTACTTTAAATCTGTGCCCTTTGGTTCCCGACCCTTCCACTAATGGAACAGTTTCTCCCTATCTAATCTGTCCAGACCCCATATGACTTTGATGACCTCTGTCAAACCTCCTTTCAACCTTAATTCTCCAAGAGAAACAGGCCCAGATTCTCCAATTTATCCACTGAAGTCCCTCATTCCTGGAACCAGCCTCTTGAATCTTTTCTGCACTCCCTTTAATCCCTTCACATGCTTCCTAAAGTGTGGTGCCTGGAACTGGATGCAATACTCCAGTTCAGATTGAACCAGTTCAAAATTTGCATGGGGAGGCCCTTAACTGACATGGAGACAGGTTTCCTGTCCACATGGTTGGGGAGGCGGTGGTATAGTGGTATTGTCATTAGACTAGTAATCCAGCTACCCAGGGTAATTCTCTGGGGACCTGGGTTTGAATTCCACCATGGTGAAATTTGAATTAAATAAGAACAATCTGGAATTAAAAGTCTAATGATAACCATTGCCAATTGTTGTAAAAACCCATCTGATTCACTAATTCCCTTTAAGGAAGGAAATCTGCTGTCCTTACCTGATTGGGCCTTCATGTGACTTCAGGCCCCACAGCAATGTAGTTGGCTCTTAACTGACCTAGCAAGCACTCAGTTCTCAAGGGCAATTAGGGATGGGCAATAAATGCTGGCCCAGCCAGTGATGCCCACACCCATTGAATGAAAAAAAACATAGAGTCACTGGAAGCTGCCAGGATAACAAATGCAGAGATGTAGGAAGCTCTCAATCTGGTCACAAACCAGTTGGAAGTTGAGGGTGTGGAAGCCCCTCTTGTTGATGGATTTCACTGGCTGATCACAGGGTGCCTTGATGGCCATATGGGTGCAATCAATGATGCCCTGCATCTGGGTGAATCCAGTGATGGAGGCAAAACCCAGTGCTCCCTTTGAATCTGCAGTTCAGCTCTGGCAAAGAGGGTATCAGTGACCTGAGGTGTGCATCTATTTTTGAGATGCCACTAAGGTCTGCAGCTGATCATTGGAAGGTGCTAGAAGTGAGGAATTTCAAAGTATCAGTGACTGTGAGGACATTGCGAACAGTGCTGTGAGGTTTTCAGTGATAAAGACTGTTACATTTTGATATTATTTATAATGAGTTAGGATCTAATTGATATGTGGATGTACATCTAGGTTACTATGTTCACTGCTGCACTGCAGTCAGGTGCCAAGCAACAATGTATCAGTCCGCCAGCCATATAGAGAGCCATAAGAAATGCACTCAATGAAGCTCCAGCATTATGAGTATTCCACTCTTCTGGAAACAAGAAGATGGAACATGGTGGCGGCGAGTGTCTGTGAGTAAAAAAAAAAACAAACATTTTAAATGCATTTAATGCTGAATTAGATTGAAAATAATCACAGAATCAGAATCACAGAATCACAGAATATCACAGTGCAGAAAAGGCCCTTTGGCCCATCGGGTCTGCACTGACTCGTGAGAAACACCTGACCTACCTACCTAATCCAATTTACCTACCTACCTAATCCCAAATTAGTGCTAGAGAGGGGAAAACTGAGTGAATTGTGAGAAAATTAAATGGCCCCACTGCAGCAATGAACACACAGATGCAGCCCATAATGATTGAATTGGGAGGCTGATGATATCATAGAGGCATTAGAGAAGTTTAAACAAAAGTGCAGACTGGCACTCAGTAGTATTACAAAAGACACTGGTGGAGAGGATAGGGTCAGTTACATCCTTTTGTGGGCAGGGGAGAAAGGATTATATTTGTTTAATAGCTTGGAGGTGAGTGGAGAGGACAGTAGAAAGTCAGGCAAAATTTTGAAAACCTCAGCACAGATCTCCAGCCAAAGTCAAATTGTTGGATCCACTGATATGAATATCAAAATCCGAACTAGGTGAACCTATTGACAATTCCTGCATGAGATTTAAAAATATAGCCATAAAATGTAAATTCAAAGGAACAGATGAACGACTGATAAATCTACAGCACCTTCCTAGCCTGAGGCATCTTCCACCTCAAAGGACAAGGGCAGCAGATGCATCCAGCACCTGCAGATTCTTCTCCAAGTCACACAATATCTTGATTTGGAACTTCAGTGATGCTGGGTCAAAATCCTGGAACTCCCTTCCTAACAGCACTGTAGGTGTGCCCACACCACATTGCCTGCAGTGGTTCAAGAAGGCGGCTCACCACCACCTTCTCAAGGACAATTAGGGTGGCAATAAATGCTGGCTGAGCCAGCAATGCCCACACCCCACGAAAGAATAAATAAAAATGTTTTTAAATCAGCTCATTTGGAGTCCTGCATGCCCTGAAGTACAAAAAAGATTTGAGTGGAAAGAACATGCTCACAATGTCACAGGCTGCAGACACAATCAGAGCATATGAAGCCACAAGTAGACAAACAATTAGCCTTCAGTTACGTTAAGAGACAGGCAGCAGGGTTAATGCAGTGAAGCAGCAACAAAAGAATGTGCACCAGGCAAAGAGAAAGATGTGTAGGAGCTGTGAACGACCAGATGAGTTCAAAGACAGAAGAAATGTCCCACATATGGATCAAGCTGCAGAGCTTGTGGGAAGCCCAATCACTGGGAAAATATGTGCAAAACAAAGAAGATGGTAAAGGAGTTATCAGATGCAGATGAGAAGGAAAAGAAACCAAAACGCCCATACCCTCGGAGATGACTATGAGTCTGAGAACAACTCAAGCAGAGATTTAGCAAGCTTGTTAAAGTGTTGACATATAATCTGACATAAATGACAGATATCTGTGACCACTGCCTGGAGAGTCACAGTCTGCTGTGACATCGGGTCTTAGACATGTACAGGTAGCTTCAACGTCAATACTGTGCGGAGGTTTTGGCTGCTCTGTTGCTTTCCTGCTTCTCTTGCCTCTCCTGTACACTCCTGATGCCTGGGGATTTGCCCTTCTTGTGGAGGGAGTTTCCCCTCACCATCACTGGGCCCAAACCCTGACATTCATGCCCCCATTTCCAGCTGGAGCCTTCTTACTGAGCAGGAGGCCGCCGAATTGCCCTTGGCAGCCTTGCCCCTGCTCCTCTGCCTCTGTGATGTCAGAGTACAGGTGCTGAGTGCCCAGTTTCCCTGCCACCTGCACAACACTAAGAGCATCCCCTTTTAACAGTTGCCTGAGTCCCCTTTTATGACCCTCTTTTGGGTCTGGGGTAAGCTGGGGCAGCCATGACCGGCTCCCCACTCTTTACCCGCCTCCCTTCAGCTGATCTGCTTCTGAAGGCACAGGTAACCCTTGTGCCCCGTTAAAAAGTTAAACCTCAAACACTGTTATGCTCTTAACGAGCTTTGTAGCAGCTTTAGTTGGCCTCAGCCAGGGCCGCAGCAGGAATCCTGTCCCGCTCTGCCCCAGTGCCGGGAATGGGGTCTTGAAATTGACATGCCACCCAGCGCTGCTATTTTCAGGGCCCCCGCACCTCCTTTCCCGACTCCGGAGGTCTCAGAAATTCAGCTCATTAAGTTTGATGCTAGGTGCTCTGAACCATCTGTTACTGAAAGATCCAACAGAAACTTAGCAGGAGAATATATATCTCATACTGTCCACTGTTTTGGGGCAATAGTCCAATTCACTGGTATCATTGATGCACTTTGTTTTGATCTGTAGCTTCTGATGTTATCAATCAATACATTAATACCAAATACAGAAGGAGGCCACTTGGCCTTCATATCTGTTCCTCCTCTTTGGCAGGGCAATCTAGTATTAATCCTCATAGCCACTACCTTCCCAGGGTTCAATATTTTTCTCTATTTAAAATATGTATCCAATTTCTCCTGAAAAGATGCAATGGTCTGTGCCGCAGCCACTTCCTATTCCATATTCCAACATATTCATACAACATTCCTCTATGCAAATGCAGTTTTCCTAACCTTTCCCTCAACTGTCTCAGTGACCATCTTAAATTGGGGTCCTTGGTCAGTGACTCCCAAATGATATTTACTTCATCAACATCTTTTATAAATTTTAAAACATTTCATTAACTTTCTCCATAGCCTTCCCTACTCAATGCAAATAGCTCGAGAATCTCGAGTCTCTCCATGTAACTTTGGCTCCCATTTTGAATCAAAAGAAAAATCCTTCAGTGCCACAAGACACAAGAAAAAAAGGAAAGACTCGCATTTTGAAACTTCAAGATGTCCCAAAACGCTTTGCTATCAATTAAATATGTTTGAACTGTAGTCACTGTTCTAATGTATGAAACACAACAGCCAAATTGTGTACAGCAAGTACCCAGAAACAGCAATGCGTTAATGACCAGATAACCTCTTTTAGTCATGTTGCATGAGGGATAAGTATTGGCCATGTCACTGGGGAGCTCTTCCGTGATGAGTCTACATTGTAAACTCTGTATAGTTTTAACTTCCTTTCCATTGCTGGGCATCCAGAACAGCATGCAATACTCTAACCATGCTTTAATCAATGTTTTACATACACTTATCATTACTTCATTACTTTCTGCCCTTATGTATAGATCTAAATGCTGCTGACATTTTTAATCATGCTTTCCTCTATAATTTTCTGTTTTAGGGATTATATCTGTAGCCTTTAGTATTTTTCATCCAAATTGCAAATGTATTCTTAATTTTATCTAACATAAATCAGCTAGATCTCTTATCTTTGGATTTTCTGTCTATTCCATTAATTCATCCTTCTTTATTTCCAAGTACCTCATCCCCTTAAACACTTCTGTTTAACTTGTTTTGTCTAATGGGCTTGCTAATATTACTGAGAAGCAGCCTGCCATGATTACTGTACTTGTATACCAATAAAATTGATCCAGGTGGGAGATATTAACCAAATTACCTGGTTAACAGCAAAATTCTGTTCTATTATCTTATAAAATGAGAAGTATTTGGCAACTAAGCACAGTGGCTAATACCTCCCACCTGGAACCTTTTTATTGGTACATGTATAACAATCAGGGAGAAAAGCTTTCCCTGCAACATTAATGAGTCCATTAGACTGAAGACGAGGGACATGCCAAATGACCCTGGAATCAAACAAAATGAGAAGACAAAAAAGTGAATAGAGCTTTTAGAGAGGTCAAGAGGGAGAAATCCAGGAAAATGAAGCTTCATCTTTCAAATCAAAAGATGTAATGTGCATTTGCAATTTTAAATGAAATTGAGCTGATTAATTTCATTATGCTTTGCATTGTTTAGTAAACATGTCTTTTTTTCTGAACCAAAAAGTTAGGGGAAGTTTCATCTCAGAATTATAAATTACACACTGTCATGACCTTTCAGCTAGTGGATTGCTACCTAGGATGCGCTGGATGGGGAAATAGCCCTACTTGCTCTGGATTAAATATTACAAGCTGAGTTTCTATAATCACGCATCACTATGCAGCTTAGTTCAATTGGTAGGGATTGTATTTGTAAAAATAATGAAATGCACCGTAATCTGCTGACACTTGTACCAGTTAAGAAGATTAGAAGTGTATAGTAAACATCATTTGAAATGACTGTGACATGATTGAGTGTTAAGTAACTTTGTCACAGGCAATTATCATGTGCTGTCCTTTTACAGCAGATTGACAACTGGGAGGTGATTTTGTGGGGGTCAACATAAGCGATATAAAGACTGCTTAATAGGCATTTTGAAAACGGTGGAAAATAGATATCAATAATTGAGAACATTTTGCTCAAGGTAAAGTATGGGGATAAATCCAGCAAATGTATGTGGATGCCACATCTAGCCTTGAATAAAAACAGGGTACACTGTAAATGGAGCGAATACAGGGGTCACAAAGACTGGTAATAATATGATGAAGAGAAACATGGTGAGTCGAAACAAACAGTTGAATACTGCCCTCTGTTACTGCTTGTCACAGCATCCATTTGGTCACAATGCAAAAAGTAAAAACCACCAGAAAATGAACATTTGACATCAAATTTGTAAATGAGATCGTGCTATATTGCATACTGAAGTCAACAATCACACTTGTGCTTTCTATTAGTGCCCATCTTGCCTGTCCTTGTGCTATCAGTGACTGCGGCATGGCTGATGGAAAGATGCTGACCTGTAGTGAGAACTGCAGTTGACCTTGGAGGTTCACGAGCTGCTCTAGGCCCATATGGCCGGCCTGCAGGCTGCAACATCTCAACTGGCTGGCTGACAGGCAACAAGAAAAGCATCAGTGGAGTGGCAGGAATGGTATAAGGTCTTGCGCAGAGTTTGGAGCCTATCATTTCCAAGGTCAAAATGATAGTCAACTCTGTTTGCACACTTGTGGACACAACCATGATGCAGGCTCCGATGGTGAATACCACGGTTTCCGTAAAAGCACAGGCAGCAGCCACCCAACATCTGAGTTGGAAGTGGAAGTGGAAGCTCAAACTGCTATCTTACAAACTCAGACTGCTGCCACCATGGCTGTATATTACTGTGTGTAAAGGAGCTTGCATAGTGTCACAGCAGTCCAGCAATCTGTCCTGCAACATATTACTAGGATTGCAGAGTAGCAGTGGGTCCATGGAACAGGATCCTGCTGTCCTCTCTCAGAAGATAGCATTTATTCTCCCTTGTACCAAGTTAGTGCTGGACTCCTCCATGCTCCTTGACATTGATTGCAAGGTTTGTGGCAGATTTCCCGATGCACCAAACATTTTGATGTGTTACCCACCAGCCTTCTTCTGAATGCTGCTTCATCAAAGTGCTGACATGCAGCAGAACTCATGTGTGGCCTTACCCTCCAGTGAGTTGGCATCTGTGTTATGCACTGGCTGCAGGTGATTCATGCCCAGTGCCTCACCACATGTAGATTCCACCTCTATGATATCCTCTAAATTACGTGTATTGTTATTGCCTGAGCTGGTGGCTGCAAGCGTTAACTTGAGTGATGATGCACCTTCATCATCATGGGTCTTCTTGTTGTTTCTCCACTGCCTAGCCAGGCTGCACCTCCCGGATATCTGAAAGGAGAAAGGCGCAGGGGTAAGGCTGTGGTTTCAGAAGTTGGGTGGGAGTGGTGTGGTGGGGTGGTGGTGGTGAAGTGAGACGTGTATGTTTAACCATCAACAGCTCATTAATCAGGATATAATTGCATTCAAAGCAGTTCACAGTAGGTTCACTCAACTGATTCCTGAAATGAAGGCATTATGAGGAAAGGTTCAGCATGTTGGGCCTATACCCATTGGAGTTCAGAAGGGTGAGAGATGATCTTACTGAAACAGATAAGATCCTGAGGGGCCTTGATAGGGTGGATGCTGAGAGGATGTTTCCTCTTGTGGGGAATGTAGAACTGGGGCCACAATTTGAAAATTAGGCATCTTCTATTTAACACAACACAAGAACTAGCAGCATGAGCAGGCTATTCAGCCCCTCAAGCCTGCTCTGCCACTTGATAAGATCATGGTTGATCTGATTGTGGCCTCAACTTCACTTTCCTGCCTGCCCCTATAACACTTGACTCTCTTGTCAATCAAAAATCTATCTAATTCAGCCTTGAATATATTCAATGACCCAGCCTCCAGTTCTCTTCTGAGAGCAACGCTCTGAGAGAAAAAAAAATTCTCCTCATCTCAATCTTAAATGGGAGACCCCTAATTTTCAAACTGTGTCCCCTAGTTCTAGATTAGCCAGAAACCTAGCATTCTAGTATTTTTCTTATGACAAATGTTAAGCTAACTGCCCTATAGTTTCCTGCTTTCTGTCTCTCTCCTTTATAAAATAGAATTGTTACGTGTGTGATTTTCTAATCCTCTGGGATGTAGGAACATGGAGTAGGAACATGAAGTAGTAACATGGAGCAGGAGTAGGCTACTTGTCCCTTTGAGTCTCTCCACCATTTAATTAGATCAAGATTAGAGGCTGATCTTCCACCTTAACACTGTTTTCCCACTCTATCCCCATGCCCCTTGATGCCTGGATGATCTAGAAATCTATCGACCTCTGTCTTGAACATATTCAATGACTGAACCTCCAGAGCCCTCTGGAGTAGAGAATTTCTCATTCCTCAATGATCTACCCCTTATTCTGAGACTGCGTCCCTTGGTTCTAGACTCCCTCAGCCAGCGGAAACATCTTTCCTGAATCTACCTTGTCAAGCCCTGTAAGAATTTTGTATGTTTCAATGAGATCTCTTCTCAATCATTTAAATCCTAGAGAATACAGGCCCAGTCTCATCAATCTCTCCTCATAGGACAATCCCATAATCCTAAGGATCAATCTGGTGAATCTTTGTTGCACTCCCTCTATGTCAAGTATATCCTTCCTTAGGTAAGGAGATCAAAACTGTGGACAATGCTCCAGCTGTGGTCTCACCAAGGGCCTTTATAATAGCAACAAGGCTTCTTTACTCCTGTACTCAAATCCTTTTGCAATTAAGGCCAAAATGCCATTTGAGTTCCTAATTGCTTGCTGTACCTACAAGCTAACTTTCAGTGATTCATGAACAAGAACACCCAGGTCCCTTTGAGCATCAACACTTCCCAATCTCTAACCATTGTAAAAATATTCTGCATTTCTGTTTTTCCTACCAAAGTGAGTAACTTCACACTTTATCATGTTATATTCCATCTGCCATGTTCTTGCATGCTCATTTAGCCAAAGTGAGGGATCTTATCAGAATCTAGGGAGTTTTTAAATCAACAAAGGAGCCAAGGGTTATGGGGGACAGACAGGAAAGTGGAGATGAGGCCACAATCAGATCAACCATGATCTTACTGAATAGCTGAGCAGGCTTAAGGGGCCGCATGGTCTACTTTTTTAAAAATTCATTCATAGGATTTGGGCATCATTGGCTGAGCCAGCATTTATTGCCCATCCCTAGTTGCCCTTGAGAAAGTGGTGAGCTGCCTTGTTGAACCACTGCAGTACATGTAGTGTAGGTATACCCACAGTGCTGTTAGGGAGAGAGTTCCAGGATTTTGACCCAGAGACAGTGAAGGAACGGCGATATATTTCCAAGTCAGGATGTTGAATAACTTGGAGGAGAACTTCGAGGTAGTGGTGTTCCCATTTATTTGCAGCCTTTATCCTTCGGAGTGGTTGTGGTTGTGGGTTTTGAAGGTGCTGTCAAAGGAGCCTTGGTGAATTCCTGCAATGCATCTTTTAAATGGTACACACTGCTGCCACTGTGCGTCGGTGGCGCTGGTGGGAGTCAATGTTTGTGGATGGGGTGCCAATCAAGTGGGCTGCTTTGTACTGGATGGTGTCAAGCTTCTTGAGTGTTGTGGGAGCTGCACTCATCCAGGCATGTGGGGAGTATTCCATCATACCCCTGACCTGTGCCTTGTAGATGGTAGACAGGCTTTGGGGAGTCAGGAGGTGAGTTACTTGTCACAGGATTCCTAGCCTCTGACCTACTTTTGTAGCCACAGTATTTATATGGCTAGTCCAGTTCAGTTTTTGGTCAATGGTAACTCCCAGGATGTTGATAGTGGGGGATTCTGCAATGATAATGCCATTGAATGTCACTCCTGTTCCTAATTCTTGTATTCTTATGTTCTGTGTTCAGAAGAAATTCTAGGATGAGGTGACGTTGGGATGTTCGAAGGAGGATTAGGTATGAGGACGCTGTCATCTTTGACGGCTTCAGTCAGATCACTGGTCACATTCTCAGCAATGGATATCCCAGCACCATCTCTTCCATGGGGTTAAGATATGCAGATTTGCTTGTCCCACTTGGGTTAGCTGCTGTTGCCTTTGGTTATGCACCAACTTGTCTTGCCACACATAGGGAAGTATGCCAATGATCGTTACAGAATCTGTTTGGCTCATGTGAAAGTCATGTGGAAGCTCTGAGATGTGTGCACGAGGTTTGCTGTAGTGCCAAATATGTGAGGGTGTGTTGGAGCATTTGACTGATGGATATGCATCCTGATTGGTAGTGACTGTTGGTTGGTGAGTGTTGCAGTTGTGAGGAATTGTGCAGTGTCAGATGGTACATTTGGTATGATATGACATTTGAAGATGCATTCACTGATCCATTCAGCACTCGTGTGAGGACATTGAACTTCCTACGCCACTGTATTGAGGCCCATAGAGCTTGACTCTTGGCCATCTGCTTCCACTGCCTTCTGTGCATATGTCTGCAGGGCCTCTGGCATTCTTCCTTTATGCCTCCCTCCTCCAAGGTGCAGTGCCTGGAGACTTTGCAGCCTGCGCTATCCACAAGAATGGTTGTGCCATTCTTCAAAGTTTTCCAGGTCAGTGCCACCTCCTGCATGACTGTCAACACCTGGTCCAGCTACGATGCACCTCTCCTTTGAGATGCTGCTTAGATTTAAGCAGTGCAGGTTAAATTTAAGCGGTGCTAGCCACAGGCGTCACCTGGTGACACTTGCAGCCAATCAACTGCACAGTTAATGTTGGTTGGTTGCTGAATTCATTGAAATAAGCAGCAGCAGGAAGTTAGCATGTTGCCTGTATCACAATCAATGGGGTTGGGTTAATCACGCATTGGGACCCTGGCATCTATTTTCAGGGGCTATTGAATTTAGGCCCCACGTTCTTTGGGTTGTCTGATCCAGGATGTCTGTAATTTTGATTGACGCAAAGAACATGAGCAAAACAAATTTTATATAGATGGAAATAATAAATCTAGCCTCTCTTATCAACAAAAGGATTGTTAGGATTCTGCAGCGATTCTTTAATATGATCTGTGGAAATCTATAGAGACATTTAATGAAATTTACATAACAACTTCCCCTCTAAGTATGTTTTCTCATTAATAAAACTGATATACCATATCTTATGAATAATAAAGAGGGCACGGGCACATTGCAATAAACATTGGTTTAATTTATTACCGAAGCAACAAAGTCATGAACCATCATATTTATACACATTCATTTGCTTGGTGTAGCAATTAGATAACTTGGAAACAGGTCTATCAAATGACTGTAAAAGAGTTTTATGATATGGGAATGTTCCAATCATCCAAATGCTTGTACCATTGTGAATTGTCATGGGCATTTTGCTCAATGTGCTAATGTGAATGTCATAAGCTCATCAGAGCAATTGGCAACCATTAGATATGGTACCAGTGATATTTAAGCAATGGTTGGGTGACTGTCTCAAGTGTGATAGGAAATCCTTAGAAATACAGTCAAACATAAATCCAAAATAGTAAGCTGGATGCTGTTGTATATCTTATTTCTACTTAAAAGACAGCTTGCTAAGCCTAGAAATTGCTGATGGTGATATTTGGAGAGAAACTAAATATGTTTGCATGAAAATCTATTGTGTGTCATTTCAGTGAAAGTATTAACACATCAAAAAAATGTCATTTTATAATAATGGCAATAGTAATGTCTAGGCTACAGATTTCAATAGAATCTACAGAAAATTGATCAGTATGGAAAATTAAATGGAATTTTTACAGAATATTAACAATTGTTCAGTCTGAGAAATTATCTCTGTTTAAATGGCTTATTTAGGAAATATTAGAAAATGACTAAAATGTATACATCTTAAATTATTACATTCTAGGCTTTTCAAAATATGTTATTCCATCTGTTTTAAATCTCTTTTGCAGTGCTGAAGATAATAGCACATTTATATATTAGCATGTTTCTCCTAAGTGGTTTTACATTGAAGGAGAGAGGGCGTTGCTATACACAGGGACTATAGTGGAGTGACGGTGATGGAGAACTGAATGGTTGATCATGTGAGTGAAGTAATCACAAAGGAAGTAACTGGTGACCTTGATCACGGTAATTTAGATCTACTGGGCATTGCAGAAACTAGATTAAAACAATGAAACAGTGAGTGATAGGAAACGCGAGTGCAGAACCAGGTAGTCATTGGTGCAGGATGTTGGAATGGAACAGAAGGTTAGAGAAGCAGCTGTGAGGATGGAAGGTGGTGTGGGAAGGGGGGGAGGAAAAGTAGAGGGTTTTGCTTGAGGAAGAAGGAAATAGGTCAAAATCGATCACAGAAATAAAGTCTATGCCTCTGCCTGAGCTGTTAACTTGCCAAATATAGTACAACATGTATTTGAGGGAGGTGGCCTTTTAGAAGGGAACGGAGTGTACTTTCATGAATTGAGTTATGGTCAAGGCTAGCATATCAATAAATTTATTCAGACTGTTAAACTGCCAGCCACTTTAACCTTGCTGTTGGGGATGCTTCTAGAAATGATAATTTGGAACAAAATCGTTAGTTACTTGGGCAAATGCGGGTGAATTAAGGAAAACCAGCACAGATTTATTCAGAGAAACTCATGTTTAACAGACTTTTTGATAAGGTAACAGAGGGGGTTAATAAGGATAATGCTGTTGATGTGGTTGGTGTGCATGAACTTCCAAAAAGCATTTGATAGAATGCCGCACAACAGACTTGTCAGCAAAGTTAGAACTCATGGGTAAAATGGACAGTATCAACATAGATACAAAATTAGCTGAGTGACAGGAAACAGAGTGGTGGTTGATGGATGTTTTTTGGACTGGAGGAAGGTTTATAGTGGAGTTCCTCAGGGGCCAGTACAAGGAATCCTATTCTTCCTCATATACCTTAATGACCGCTAAACCTTGTGTACGAGGCACAATTTCAAAATTTATGGACAATACAAAACTGGAAGTATTGTGGACTGTGAGGAGGATAGGTAGAGCTTCTAAAGGAGATAGATAGGTTTGTTGAATGGGTCAAGTCGCAGATGAAATTTAATGCAGAGAAGTGTGAAATGATTCATTTTGGCAGGAAGAGCACAGAGAGATAATATAAAATAAAGGCTACAATTCTGATGGGGTGCAGGAGCAAAGGGATCTGGGTGTGTATGTGCATAAATCATTGAAGGTGGCAGGACAGATTGAGACCACAGTTAATAATGCATCCTTGGCATACAGTATCCTAGACTTTATTAATAGGGGCATCCAGTCCAGAAGCAAGGAAGTTATGTTAAATTTGTATGGAACATTGGTCGCCCTCAACCAGAGTACTGCGTGCAGTTCTGGGCACCAGACTTCAGGAAGAATGCAAAGGCCTTGGAAGGGGAGGGGGCAGGTGGGCGGGTGTGGGGCATGTGCAGAAAAGATTCACAAGGATGGTGCCAGGGATGAGGAACTTCAGTTAAGGAGATAGATTGGAGAAATCAGGACTGTTTTTCTTGGAGAAGAGATGGTTGACAGGGGGTTTGAAAGAGATATTCAAAATCATGAAGGATCAGGACAGGGTAGAGAGGAAAACGACTTGTTCTATTGTTGGAAAGATTGAGAACAAGAGGGCACCAATATAAGATGACTGGCAAAAGAAGCAATGGTGACATGGAGGAAAAACTTCCATGCAGCGAGTGATTAAGATCTGGAATGCACTGCCTGAGATTGTGCTGGAGGCAGGTTCAATTGAGGCATTCAAGAGGGAATTAGATTCGTATCTGAAAAGGAAAAATGTTTAGATCCATGGGGAGAAGGCAAGGGAGGGGCACTAGGTGAATTGCTCCTTTGGAGAGCCAGCACAAAATGAGACCAAAAATCGGTAAAGAGGTGCTGGGGTCCTCTCATCTTCAGTAACAGTAAAGAATATGCAAACTGCCAAATGCAACAAAGTGGTTTTCCATTGCATGTAGAAATCAAGTACATGGCAAGACACGTACATGATAGCAGGTATCAGAAGTGGTAATTGTGGTTTGAATTTTTGCCCCCAGTTTGGGAGTGCAGAGTTGGGACAATTTCCGGCTCCACAAACCCAACCCAGGAGAAACTGTCCTGAAAGGTCAGATTGTCGTTCCACAGGATGGAGTTGTCTCCCCGTCAGGGGGGTTGCGCTGGGGCGGACGGGGGCGACTGTGGGCCCGATCGGTGCCCCAGACCGGGTCCACCCTGGCATTTTACGTGGGTGAGCCAATTAAGGCCCTCCCAGTGTGACGTGTGCCCAGAATCACCATACGCTTCCTGTGCCTGCGGTGAGGGGTGAGGGTTCCCTGAGTTGGGAGTGTGCTACATGTGATTAATTTTAAGTTTTACCAGTTCAATAAAGTGTCGAAAATATTTTTATGACATGTCCCCTCATGTGAAACTGTCACAAGAGCTGGGACATGTGGATTAATTTCAATAAAAATCTTTGAGAAAATTTAAAATTATTCCTGCCTGTGGATGAGGTTCCATGAAAAATGCAAAAGCTGCCCGGGCTCTTCGCCTGCCCGCCAACGCTAAGGCTGGACAAGCAGCTCCATTAATTATTTTAATTGTTAGCTAAATTGTCTTATTAAGCCTTTGACAGTTCGGCGGGCGCACAGCTGCTGAAAATCTGGATGACGTGTGGTGACATTGTGACACACGCCTGACGTCACCCCGCGTCATTTTATGCCTCAGCGAGCGGGCCCTGCCACTACTCACCGAGCCAAAGATTCAGCCCAGAGAGATAGTGGGGGTGGGGGTGAGGGTATGTGGTGTGGAAATGGAAGTCGTGGCAGGAGACCCTGGAATGAGCGCAGAGGCTGCCAGGTGCAGAGGCGGGCTGAGTGAAAGGCCTGACTTGGTGCACCAGCACTGTGTAGAAGTTATTTAAAAAGCATAGTAAAACACATGACAGCCCTCTAGACCTCACCGCTCTCAACCCACGACATTCCACATGCCCTATCCATGCCAACCCATGGTACCTCGTGCTCTCTACCAAACCCCATGGTCCCTCATACCCTTTATGCCAATCAATGTCCCCCAACCACCCACTTGGTCCTTTGTAGCTTCTATGCCAACTTAGCGCAATAAAAAACACCCACCACTACAAGCCCTTGCACCTACCGTACCAACTCACCTGGTATTCATCATGGGCAGACCTGAGGATCCATGCTTAGATGAGATGAGATAACATTCTTAAGTGTCCATTGAAGAATTCATTATTTAAAATAAAACACTCTTATTGATAAAACATTCACTGCATTTAACTTCCATAAGACATAGGAGCAGAAATTAGGCCATTCGGCCCATCGAGTCTGCTCCGCCATTCAATCATGGCTGAACTTCCTTTAATCCCTTACAAAAGCAAGCATTGGAATTCAAATCTTTAAAGGGCAGGAGCTTTAAATGCCTTGACAGATCCTTTTGACAGTTCCAATGAGCTTGACATTTCCAATGAGCTTGACAGTTCCGATGACCGTGAGGCTAGGATTTTTCCCTCATTCGGCAGGCTTGGCCAGGGCAAAGAATAATAGTCGGGAAGTCGACCGCCGCCTGCAATCAGCCCATGATGGTGATTTCATGCTGGAAAGCCAATTAAGGCCCGCCAAGCATGAATCGCATGCTGCAGTGCTCAGCACTGCCTGTGGTTTTGGGGATTGGGGGGGTGGTGGAGGAGGGCGAGTGGGAATCTTCGCAGATGCGCACAGGTGCATGCAGAAAAAGCTCCCTGAGGCACAGAGCTGCCTCAGGGAGATGAAGAGTTTTGAAAATTAAAAGTATAGAATTGTAAAATGTTAGAAAAAAACATGTCCCCTCATGTGACTCTGTCACATGGGTAGGGACATGTTATTTATGAAATGTTAAAATTTTTATTTTATTTTCAATTGCTGTTGGAAACCTCATCCTGTCCGTGGATGGGGTTTCCTAAAAATTGAAAAGGCTGCTTGGCATTTTTGCCTGCACACCAACCATAAGGTTGGACGGGCGGTGAAAAATTTCATTTAATTGGCAATTTAATGGCTTTAGTAGACCTGTTAGTTGTCGGTGGGCATGCTGCCAACTCCTGCACCCGCCAGTCGACCAAAATATCGCGCGAGTGCGCAATGACATTAGGATGCTCCCCCAACATCATTGCAAGTCATTTTCCGTTCATTCGGGTCAGGTGCGGGTCCACCTGACAAGCTTAATATTCTGGCCTGAGAGTTCCAATGAGTTTATGCACTTTTTACACACATTCATGTCTAATTTTAACATCCCAAAGAGTTGCTTATCTATCCCAAAGTGCAGCTTATATATATATATATACATATATATATATATATATACATATATATATATATATATGTGCTACATAAGGGTTACCTTACCTCTCCAAAAGGGTACCCTGCCTGCCCAAGCAACTCTGCAAAGTTTACACCTGCTTCTACCAGATCTAATCTGCACAGGTCATGTTTCCCACTCGTAGCTGACAAAAATCTGACAGAACTGGAGGCAACTGCTATTTTTGCAATGTGCAATTTGGAACCCGACCCCTCATTCCCATCACCTCACCCCCTCCCTCCACAACCCCAGGCCCCCACCCTTCCACCTCCCCCCCCTTGAAAATTGTAGGTGCCGTGTTCTGGATCAGGACCGGATCAGTGCCTCCACAGCCATTTTTGTAATGAGGGTCTCCATCTTTACCAAAATTCAGGCCCATGCATGGCAAGCAGTCACAGGACCCCAAGGGGCTGGTGGTCAGTCAAAATCTGAATATTTTACAATATGTCCAGAATAAAGATAGTTATCTCAGAATATTTGGCCCTTGTAGCAGTTGCTGAGCTCTGGCTGCGGAAGCAGGGAAAGAAATAAAAACAAGTTCAATGACAGGAAACTAGCATTTTCACAAGCATCCAGGGGCTAACAATGAGCAGAGAATGTGCTAATCTAGGATATAAAATTGTTAAAACTGGGATTAGGCAATCATTGGGCTTGCCCTTTTAAATTTAATAAATCATTAAACTCTGAGGACTTTGTTTATCATTCATGCCAAATTTATCTTCTAATATTATTTTACAAGGAAGATGGCTGATGTATGCAAGAGAGGATTTGCCTGAGGAAAGGACTTGAGAGATTTTTCTAGTAAATTTTAGAATAGTTGTACTCCAAAATGATTGGAAAATGGGATTTCTTCAGTAGATGGAACAAAATTTGAAGAACTTGAAGATTGAAGGGAAGGGGACGGAGGAGGTAGTGGTGGTGCTCGTGAAAGTGTGCTTGTTGGAGCTTAGGCATAGTTTTTAAAGATGTACAATATCAGGGAGATATTGCTACCAAGGAAGCTATATCCAAACTGGTGCATTAGATGGAGTTAGTGGCATTGCATCATATGATGTGTTGGCTTCCACAGCGTCATGGGACCATTAGTCTTGCACACTTAGTCAAAGTGAAAAGGAAGACATGTTGTAATGCTTGTTTATAAGAAGCTTTGAGGTAACAGGGAACTCACCCTTTGATGCCAAAAGATGAGTGAATGAAGCGGACAAAAAGCAAGAGGAGAAAGTTAGAGGAGAAGGTTGAGCTTAGAGAAAGCCCACATACTCTGCTTCCTCAATGACATCTCGACCCAGAATTCTCAGGGCTGTCTCCTCATGTGAAATGAGAAGTCACAGGATCTTCCTGCTGTGCAGATTGTTTCCACCTTTTTAGGTCCTGAAAAAAAGAGGGGAGGAGATAGCCAGTCCAGACTGTTCAGGGAACATACAGTGTCATTGTGCAGCCCATAGCAAGTGTGATTATCCTTGCTATCAAGTAGCCACATAATCATGGAAAGATTTCTTTGGAAGCAATGCATTTAAAGGTTACAAGACAATTACAAGGGAAGGTTTACCATTGCAAAGTGAATGTTGCTGTATAGAATGCACTCACAGTAAGTAGGCAAAGTACTGTAAGAAAGTAAGAGACAGAAATAACTTTGTTCTTAGTATATTATATTCATAGAAGATAAACATACCTTATCCGTTCTTGACTAATCTGGTGAGCACCATAATATTTTGCTAGACCTACTAAATGATGGATTATAGAATCATACTCCACAGAAGAAAGCTATTCAGCCCATTGTGTTTGTGCAGTTCTTTAGAAGAGCTATTCAATCAGTCCCTCACCCCTACACATTCCCCGTAGCACTGAAAATTTCTCCTTTTCAAGTTAATATCGAATTTCTTTTTGGAAGTTGCTGTTGAATCTCCATGAACCACTTTGCATTCCAGATCATAACAACTTGATGCATTAAAAAAAATTCTTCTCATTTCCCCACCCCGGATATTTTACAGGTTATCTTGTGTGCATTCTGTTCACTCTGTTGACAAAATTCACTCGCGCCATTTAGAAGTAGCTTGAAGCAACACATGATTTCTCACCCGCAAACATGCATGCTCGCAATCGCCAGTGTTATTCACACTGGAAACATCTTATTTAAATCAAAATTCCAACAGGGTCAGCAAAATAATGGGCAGGCGTGTGCTGATTGTGCATTGGTCAGATGCTTGAGCAATAATTCCATGCTACTGTTCAAAGGAAAAATGTTGGAAAATGTGTTTTCTAAGAGTTTTATTTAATGTTTCAGGCAAACTAATCTGTAAGCACGTTATTTAGGGTGTCACTTGAGCATTCCAACTGCTGCATAGCACCTGAATCCATTACTACCTGATTAAATGGACCCACAGTGGTGTGAAAATTGGCACATAGTTATTAAATCTATGGAAATAATTAATGACAATCATGAAATAATTGGTTCTTCAATCAGAAATTTGAACATGGCATACATTCTGATTTTTAGATTTACTGCACTGAACCAGAGGAAATTTGGTTTAATTTTTATTTGTGTTATACTGGCCAAGTTGAACCAATAAAGGCTGTCGTGGTTTTGGTTAATTTTTAGTCACAACATTTCTGTTCTGAACTGGTATTAACCTATTTCATTCCAGTTTAAAAATCATTACATATATTTACTGACCAAGAAATGAGAAATGTATTGATCAGGGTGGAGGCCTATTATTTTATGTAAATTATCTCTATGTTTGTAGTAACTGTGACTTTAACTGTACTATGTAGTATCATGTGACAGTGTGAGTGAATCAACCCTAAGCACGGGGAACCTTAAAGGTGGAGTTTAGTCTAGTTGTGGACCTTGACGGAAGCATGAAACTGCTATTGAAGCCCTGTAAATAATATTCACTGTTTCTTATGCGAAACCTGACTGGAAAATCAAGCCTGAAAATCAGCTGATGACGAGGATAAATTGGTTCCGGTGCTGTCCCTTGCCCAGCGAATGTGAGTATCTTGTTTTAAAACAGAAGAAAGGGAAAATATGCTCACCAGGTATGCCACTTTTTGGAAGGATCGATCCCTTTGACTCATCCACAGAGGATTGGAATTAATATATAGCACGCCTCGGTTTTTCCAAGCAAACAAAATAACAGTGGAGGAAAAAAGGAGAGCATTTCTCATGAGCGTCAGTGGGAGTAAAATTTATAATTTAATCCATAGTTTGACAGCCCGTACGTTCCCAATTTGAAGACCTTCAGTGAATTGGTAGACCTCGTAAAGGGTAATTTTCAACCCAAACCCTCAGTAATCATGTAGAGTTTCAAATTTAATTCGAGAGTAAGAGCCCCAGGGAAGACCATAGCAACATCCATAGTGAAGTTGAAAAAGCTAACTGAATGTTGTGACTTCGGGTGGTCCCTAAACGATATGTTAAGGGATCATTTGGTTTGCAGTGTGCACGATGATGCCATTCAATGATGGTTATTAGCTGAAGTAAGTATCGATTTTAAAAGAGCATTGGAAATCACACGTGATGGAAAGCACCAAACAGCAATTGCAAGCCTTACAGGGTGTACAATATGGCACCATTTTCCATTTGGAGGCAGGAACAGATCGCTGGGTGTGACGCAAAAACCAGGGAGTCAGCTGCGAAGCGGGAGACAGTCCCGGCTACCCAAAGATTTTTAAAATATGCAGGAGACAGCTCAGCAGCAAATCTGAAAATGAATTGTTACTGATGTGGAAGTAACCATATCCCTGAAACTTGCCGTTTTAAAGATGTGGAGTGCCATTATTGTTAGAAGAGGGAACATAGTGAAGCAATGTAAAGCAAGATTGAAACAGACTCCCAGGTAGCGAACTAAACTGATTGAAGTACATAATGTGGAAGAACCAGAAACCACTAATTCGGATGTTTATCCTTTATTTGATGTGAAAGTAGGGAAAACAGAGCCAATCACTGTTACTCTGCAGGTCAATGGAAAACCTTTGATTATGGAAGTGGATACAGGTGCATCAACCACTGTAGTGGGGGAGCACACATTCAAATATTTAAACAAGGTTACTGAACAATTTAATATGGAGCAGACTTCAGCCAAATTGCAAACATATACTGGTGAAGCCATACAAGTGAAAGGTATTACCAATGAACCTGCTTGTTACAAGCGCCAGACAGCACAGCTCCCTGTGATTGTATTGGAAGGTGAAAGGCCAAGCCTTCAAGGTCATGATCGGTGAAAGGAAATTAAACTAAATTGGTCTGAAATTTTCCAGCTGAGATCTGGAGAACTGCCAGAGCTGCTAAAGAAATATGACAAGGTCTTTCAAGTGGAACTGGGGAAAATCAAGGGCCTGCAGGCTAAGATCTATGTTGGCTCTGAAGCAGCTCCTCATTTTATTTAAAGCCAAGCCTGTGCGTTATGCCCTGACAGAGAAGGCTGACACTGAATTAAACCATTTAGAGAAGCTGGGTATTATTCAGGTGGGTCAATTTTCGGAATGGGCAATGCCCATAGTACCTGTCTTGAAACCAGATCAGACCATCCGTATCTGTGGGGATTACAAGTTAACAGTAAACAAGACTGCCAAGTTGGACAAGTACCCTTTTCCCAGGATCAAGGATCTGCCAAATCAGCAAGAGGGAGAACTTACACTAAATTACATATGAGTCACGCATGTCAGCAGCTGGAACTGGATGATACATAACCATAAAAACACCCAAAGGATTGTATGAATACGCGAGCCTGCCTTTTGATGTTTCTTCAGCTGCGCGATTTTCCAGAGGGCAATGGAGAACTTGCTGCAAAGATTACCTCAATTCATGGTCTAACTGGACGACGTTCTAATAAGGGGTTAACAGAAGTGGAACACTTGACTAACTTGGAAGAAGCCTTAATATGATTCTTGGAAGCAGGGGTGCTCTTGGAAAAGGAAAAATATACCTTTCAGGCAATTGAAGTCGTTTATTTGGGCCGTTGGATGGATGCCCAAGGGTTACACCAGTAGAAGAGAAAGTTAAAGCTATTAAGGAGTACCCTTGCCCACAAATGTCTCAGAGCTCAAGTCATTCTTGGGTATCATAAATTACTATGGTCAATTCCTACCCAACTTATCAATGCTCCTAGCCCCTCTACATTCATTATTAAAGAAAAATCAACATTGGTCTTGAAGGTCACCTCAAGAAGAAGCCTTCATGAAAGTTAAACAACTCTTGCACTCTTCGACCTTGTTAGTACATTATGACCCGACAAAATAATTGGTGCTAACTTGGAATGTATCCCCCATGACATGGGAGCAGTACTATGTTGCAAGATGAACGAAGGTGCAGAAAGGCCAATAGGCTATGTATCCAGAACCCTCTCTAAGACCAAGAAGGATTTTTCACAAATCGAGAAAAAAGGATTATCGATTATTTTTGGAGTTAAAAAAATCCATATGTATGTACATGGCCAATACTTTACTATAATATCTTTCCATAAACTGCTTTTGGGCCTGTTCAGTGAAAGAAAAGCCATCCCTCCCATAGTTTCTCCAAGAATTCAAAGATGGGCCTTGATTTTATCAGCATGTGAATATATTTTTTATGCATAGACCAGGAATGCATATAGCCAATGCAGATGCCTTAGCTGCCTTCCTTTGCAGGAGAGCATTGAACATTCTCCAACTCCCCAAGCGATCGTATTAGTGATGAATTTCTTGGATTCTTTGCCAATTTGCACAAGACAAATAAGAAACTGGACAAACCATGATCAAGTGTTGCCTAGAGTATGAGACCAAGTATTGAAAAGATGGTCCCAGGAACCAGTTCTTGAAGAATTGAAGCCATTTTTCACTTGAAGGAATGAATTGAGTAGCCAGGGTGGAGTCCCATTACAGGGTGCATGAGTCATCATTCCTTCACAAAGAAGGGAACTACTCTTAAATGGGCTGCATAGTGTGCATCCTGGAATTTCCAAAATGAAAATACTTGCAAGGAGCTATATCTGGTGGCCAGATATCGACAGTGATATAGACAAAATGGTTAAACACTGTCTCCACAATTACAGAAGTTGCCTGTTGCAGCCTCACTGCACCCATGGCAATAGCCTAGTCAACCCTGGGCGAGACCGCTTATAGTTTGTGTAGGTCCATTTCTAGGCACCATGTTTCTATTAATAATTGATGCACATTCCAAATGGTTAGATGCATACAAACTTTTATCACCAACATCAGATGTGACTACAGAAAGGTTACACCAAAGGTTTTCTATACATGAATTGCTAGAAGTCATTGTCTCAGACAATGGTACTGTATTTACTAGTGCTGAATTTCAAAGATTCATGAGCCTAAATGGTATCAAACACGTAAAGACAGCACTGTATCATCCGCCTTCTAACGGATTGGCCGAGAGCAGTACAGTTGGGATGAAAAAATTATCGGGAGGATCATTTGAGACTAAACTTTCACATTTGCTGAGTCACCATAGAGTAAACCCCCACATTACAACAGGTTCAACACCTTCAGAATTATTTATGAAGCACCGCCTTCATACGAGATTAAGCCTGGTACTTCCCAATTTGGAGGGGAAGGTAGAGAACAGTCAAGGGAATCAAAAAGTGACTCATGAGTTGCATAATCGAGAGAAGAGTTTACTGTTGGGGAAACAGTATTTGTACGAAACTTCAGTGGTGAATTGAGTTGGTTACCTGGTGTAATAATTTCTGTGGTGGAAAATTGTCGCACCATGTAGAAGTGGAGGGCCGGATCACCTGAAAACACGTGGATCGTTTGAGAAGAAAGGAGATAGCCCAACAAACCAATGTTCCACCTGTAACCATTGTAGAACCTATGGTCCCCATTGTGATAGATCAATCAAGGATAGACATGCCAGATATCTCTGTTGGAGTGGATAACACTGAACTGCCTGTGCCTTGTGTTACCTATCTGATTTTGCTGCAGTTCCAGAAAATAAAGATTCAGTAAGAGATTCTGAAGTTGTAGAGCTACAATGTTCCACCCAGATCAGGAAACCACCTGAGAGGCTGAACCTCATCGACGGGCGGGATGAGGTTTCATGAAGGTATTTAAAGATTTATAAAAAATTTTAATAACATTCATAGACGCATCCCAGCTGATATGTCACTTTCACATGGGGACATGTCATAAATCTTTTTTTTCTTTATTAAAATTTTCAGAACTTAAACTGATCTCCCTGAGGCAGATCTGTGCCTCAGGGAGATTTCTGCGCCCTTTTGCGCATGTGTGTAAAAGATCGCAGGCCCCGACTCAGGCAACACCCCACCACCCCACCCCGCCCCCGTCCACACAGGGAGCGCTCAGCACTTCCGGGCGCGCGTCTCGCTGGGCGGGCGTTAATTGGCCCATCCACGGAAAATGGCGGCACCCAGCCGATCAGAGGCAGCGATCAGCTGTGTGCCCATCTGTGGCCTCTCCTGCCCAACCCACCCCCACCACCGACAGGAAGAAAATTCTCCCCAATGTTATAATGTGACTCTGAGCGAACTTGAGGCCAAAGTATTGAAGAGGCTCCCTCCCCCTTTAGAATATCAGTTGCTATTTATTAATTTTGACCCATTTCATCAGCATTTTGTAGGTTTAATTGCAAGACCAATGAAACAGAACAATTATCTCTGAACTATGTAAGGAACATAATTGTTATCTTGAGTTCCAAAGAAGTCATATTGGTCTTGAGACATAGACTCTGTTTCTCTCTCCACTGAAGCAGCCAGACCTGCTGAGATTTCCACACTTTGTTTTTATTTCTGATTTTCAGCATCCACGTTTTGCTTTTATATATCTGTCATCTTACGGTATTTTTTTAAATAAAGGGAACTGTGTTTAAAATAATGGCACCAAAGAAGAATGAGATATGACCATCTGACTGGCTAATTTCTCCCTAAGATCGTATTATTTGTGCATTCTATCCTTTTACAGATTAGGTGTTCCTTGTTAAGGGATGTCAATGATATTAGAATAATGTGATCGATAATGATTGGTTGACTGATTAGCAGTAAAATCTATACCTAGAAATATCTATTAAATGTTTGCAATCTTCAATACTCCTGGTTTGTAACTAACCACATTCCCATAGCTAAGTAGGAATAGTCTAGTTTCATCTTAATATAAAAGCTGAAGCAAATATCTAATGGTAGACTGTTTGCATATTGATGTTATAAAGAGCATTACTTGACGACTAGAAATAGCATTTTTTTCATTGTGCAGGTAGCCTTAACATAAAGTAGCAGATTAACTTTCCCTACGTCCACAGTTAGAAACAAGACATGAGATTTTACGCAGCCTGTCATGGCAGGAACCATGGAGGTTGGGCCCACTTAATCATGGGAGAGTCCTTACATCTATCCCCCATCGTTGGGAAAACCTCCCCCAATTATACTGGAGGGCGGAAGGGACTGACATGAAATTCCGTTGGTGGCATGTTAATTATGCTCATTAGTGAGTCAGTTGACACTCATTATACTTGAGCCCACGGCAATTTAGTGATGGATCAGGGATTAAATGGAGGTCACATAGGTCTCCCACACCCTTGGAAAGCCCCACTCAGCGAAACCTGTCGGGCTTGCCAGCCGCCTCCAGGTGGTGGGGGGAGGGGCTGGTGGTGAATCCCTTGCTTTCAGGCACTCTGTGCCCTATCAAGGGACCCAGCATTGGGCACGGGGGGGGGGGTAGTTGTTTCAATTAGTTTCAATTACCCCTCCACACCCCTTCCACAATCCCCACCCTGCGACTCCTATTCCACCTTCACCCATCTGTGGCCTGGCGTCATAAGAACTAAGAGCAGGAGTAGGCAATTCAGCCCCTTGAACCTGCCCCGCATTCAATATGATCATGGAGGAGCTCATTTTGGCCTCAACTCCACTTTCCCACCCTCTCCCCATAACCTTTCAACCCATTACCAATTAAAAATCTGTCCATCTCCTCCTTAAATCTATTCAGCGTCCCAGCATCCACTTCACTCTGAATAGTGAATTCCACAGATTCATGACCTTTTGAGAAAAGTAATTCCTCCTCATCTCTGATTTAAATCTACCATCCCTTAGCCTAAAACTATGGCCCCTTGTTCTAGAATGCCCCACAAGTGGAAACATCCGCTCCATGTCTACTTTGTCTATCCCCTTTAGCATCTTATATACCTCAATTAGATCTCTTCTCATCCTTCTAAACTCTAGCGAGTATCGGCCTAAACTGCTCAATCTCTCCTCATAAGACAAGCCCCGCATCTCTGGAATCAATCTCATGAACCTCCTCTGAAACACCTCTAATGCAACTATATCCTTCCACTAGTAAAGGGACCAAAACTGTGCCCAGTACTCTAGGTGCGGTCTCACCAAAGCTTTGTACAGTTGCAACAATACTTCCCTATTCTTAAACTCTATTCCTTTAGCAATAAATGCCAAAATTCCATTTGCCTTCCTTATTACCTGCTGTACCTGCATTCTAGCTTTCAGCGATTCATGCACGAAAACACCCAGATCATTCGGCACTGAAGCATTCTGAAGTTTCTCTCCATTTAAATAATAAGTCATTTTTTTATTCTTCTGACCAAAATGGTTAACCTCACACTTATCCACGTTAAACTCCATCTGCCAAATTTTGGCCCATTCATCTAACCTGTCCATATCTATTTGTAAATTTCTTATTTCTTCATTGCAACTTACTTTCCCACCTATTTTGGTGTCATCTGCAAATTTAGCTATAGTACCTTCTATTCCTAAATCCAAGTCATTAACATAGATTGTAAATAGTTGGGGCCCCAGGACCGAGCTCTCTGGCGCCTCACTAGTTACAGCTTGCCATCCAAAAAAAGACCCATTTATCCAGACTCTGCCTTCTTTTGGTTGCCAATCCTCTATCCAAGCTAATATATTACCCCTAACTCCATGTGATCTTATCTTGTGTATTAATCTTTTGTGTGGCACCTTATCAAAGGCCTTCTGGAAGTCCAGATACACTACATCTACAGCATCCCCATTATCCACTTTGCTTGTCACATCTTCAAAGAACTCTAGCAAACCTGTGCCTTGGGTGGCTGCAGTGCTGCAAGCAGCGCCTCTCTTGCTTATGGTTTCTGATTGGCCGTTAGCTTCTGGTGGGTGGGACTTCCACTGCCAGCTGCCTCAATCGCAGGGAAGGCCTGACAGTGGCCAAATAAGTGCCTGATGGGCACTTGATTCCATCGGACCTCCCCCACAGTACTGACCAATGGGTGAGACCCTCGTTGCCCCAACAAAATCCTGAAATCATCGCTATTTAATAAAATAGCTCCGACAGAGCTGGTTAGTGACAGGACTAAACCAGCTGTTTATTTTTACATTTACAATTTTTTTCTCAGTACGGACCCAAATTCTATTGCAGCTACCTCAAAGAATCTTCCAAAATTCATGGAAAATTAGGAAGGAAGAGGGCAAGTTACTGACACTAAGTTATAATTTGCTTCCAAGACTGTTGTCACTTCACCAGGATTTGAAAGCAAGTCTATTTCTGTAAAATAATGTTCACATCTTTTAATTTAGTATCTTACACTGAAACCGAATGAGAAATTGAAACAGCAAGTCACAGAGCCTGATGCGTAACAAAGTCCATTTGGTGAGTCTATCATTAAGAACAGCTGGAAAAATGTTCTGATTGTGCTCCAGGCCAATCTGCAGGCTACCTTGATTAATCAGTAGCATTGGCACATTAGAATATCATTGAGCTAAATGGTGTGTTCAAAGAGCTGCATAGCCCCAGACAAATCTTACACCTGATTTTGTTGTTGTTGTGAATTATTTGGTGCACACTGTCTTCATTAGAACTATAATTACAATGTCAATATAACAGGAGATGGACATCTATGAAAAATTGCTTGCACATGTCATACAATGCTACAGTTACAGCTGAACTGATTTGGCACCAGTGCTTAGTATTTTTAGGCATGTAAGTCAATGGTTTCAAAGCTGAGCACTACATGTTCAATATGTAGGTCTTTCAAATGTCAATATTCTGGATGCTGTCAGTCCAAAATACACACTGAAATTTTCAAGATTCTACACAGATAGCTTGTGACCTTTTCTGAAGTAAATTTGCCATCAAAGGGGTCAAATAGTGAAGAGTGAACATACCTGTTTAGTGAGTCAATTTAAGACTGAATTTAATAACACAGATTTGTTAATGCAGGGTTCCAAATTGGCATAAACCCTGATATTTAGAAAGACAACTGTGCAAAATAGCTGAGAAAAGAGTGCAAATCTGAAATTGAGGAGAGTTTTTCTCCTACCAAGTGAAGAAATAAGATGGTCTTTTTCATTTCTTCCCCTCTTGTCCCCAGTCCCCATTCACTTCTGCACATCAATCAGCTGGGAGCACTGGGCTGTCCACACCACAGATAGATCTTTTAATTAAGGTAGAACACAGATCAGGGATCAGTTTAACAGCAGGCATGCTTGTAAGGGACAAGAGTCAGTTTGTCTCCTGGCTGTGGACAAAATGTTGTACAGATACAGGGTGCTGTTACTAGGTGACAAGAGATTTAAATTAGATAACTTATCACCATTATATGAGGGAGATTTGAATGAAAGTAGGTCTGAGATTTCAGCATTACAGCCATGGAAAACCAATATTTTGCTGCAATGACCCGAGACTGCATTCAGACTGGTTTCAATATCAATCGGTTTGTATGAATACTCTGAAGACTTTTCACATCTGAGGGAAAGACCTTTGAAATCTTTGAAGTCTATTGTTTTATTAATCACTTTAGGAAATAATAATTCATATCTAGCGGGTAGTATAACATTTCACTAGCGCGGTAGTAATTAAAAAGTTGGCAATACACTGCAGGTATAGTTCCAATTGTTTGCGAGAATAATTGGCCTAGTAATTTGCCTTTTCCCATGCTTATGCATATCCAGGTTCTGACACTTTTGCAGATGCATAGTTCAACTATTTTTCTGACGTTAGTTATTCTTCAGAAATTGATTAAGCTATCTTATGAGTACAATCATTGCAGTTTGCGGAACTTAAATTCATGATGCTAGCATTAGGCCAACACTCAGAAAAGTAATCATGTAGTTTGCCCTAAGGCCACTAAGTGTTCTGACATAATTGTTTAACATGGGACCCAGAATAGAAAATAGGCAATTGTTTTAAAAGGAAAAGAAACCACTCCTAATACAAGTATTCTGATGACCTGAAATATTTATTCTGTTTCCCTCTCCACAGATGCTGCCACATCTGCTCAGTATTTCCAGCATTTTCTGTTTTTATTCCGAACCTAAGTATGTCAGAGACAGAAATTCAAATATGCTCCACATTTACTACACCTTCATTATGGGACTGCCCCATAGGAAACTAGCATTTTGCAAGAAGGTTGAAGTGTGCCCTATTTTGAATGTTATATTTAATATCCACATCTTGTAATTAGATGAATATGCTTAATGCTTCTCAGCTCAAAGGATGAGTGCAAATAATAATCAACAGCCTTGATAACCAAAATTGGGTCATTCTGGGGCCCAGGCAGAGAGATCCACATTTGATGTCCAATTCCGACAACTTGGATTTACTTGACTGGCCAAAAGCCGTGGTGTGCATGTGCAAATGGGAGTCATGCAAAACAGCAATTTTTCTGCCCATTACAAGTTTCTTAGCACCACAACAAGCTGATGAGTGATCAGTGATATTTGTAGATAGTGGCACTAAACTTGAAGTATTTGAAAACATGATTTCATACTTGGTAGTTCCAAGTGGAGATTGTATCAAATACAAATGGTGTGGTAGAGGAGAGAAACTGGTCCATGGCAGTTTTATAGAATAATAGTATGGGGACCTGGATTAGTGAGCTCATCGGGAAGGATCTTCCGGTCGGCGAGCAAGGAAAGGGTCCGCTTGCCGATGTGTAAAATGACGCAGGATGATGTTGGGCGGAACTCCCGACATCACCCCACGTCATTTCCATTTTCAGGTCGGCAGGGGTGTAGCCGAATCAGCAAGCGCCCGCCGACCTGTCAATGGCCTATCGAGGTCATTTAAAAAGGGCTTAACATCATTAATGGACCTGCCCGTCCAACATTAGGGTTGGCGGGCAGGCCGGGAGCCCTGGCGGGCTTAAGAAAAAGCATGTAACCTTATCCATGAGCGGGATGAGGTTTCATGAGTGTTTTAAAATAGTTAATAAAGGTTTCAGTAAAAGTGATAGACTCATGCGACAGTGTCACATGAGGGGACATGTCAGGGAATGTCCTGATATTTGATATTGTTTCTTTAACATTTTAAAATTTGGAGCCGATCTCCCTGAGGCAGCACTTAGCCTCAGGGAGATTAGTGCACTCTTACGCGTATGCGCAACAGAGCACACACCCGGCTGAGGGAATCCCCCCCACCTCCCACCACCCCCGCCCACACAGGGATTGCATAGCGATTCCTGGTGGATGTCATGCTGGGTGGGCCTTAATTGGCCCGACCATGTAAATTGGCAGCGCGCCCTGAATTGGGGGTGTCGATTGGAGGCGTGCCTGCCCCTGCACTTCGCCCCCCAACAGGGGGAAAAGTTTTCCCATAATATACCGTCCTCAGCTTCAGTGGCAGATGTGAATTTTGGACTTCTGGAGTCAAACAATATAAAGTTCCGGACTCCAATTCTACCCAATAATCAGCCCTCTACAGTCCATTGTTTTAACATTCCTACTTATTTTGTATTAAAGCCTCAAGGAAAACAATGTGTATGTTTTTAAATATTTCTATATAATTAATTCATTGAACACTGTCACATTTAAAATGCATCTTGCAAAATTCACCGTGAAAAGCTCAAATAATGATCTAATCTTCACAGAACAAGGCAGGATTACTCCAAATGTATTCTTAAGAAAACAAATGGTTTATGAAAATATTTCTGCTATGATAAAATCCACCCTCCCCAAAATAAAACAATTGTCTACATCTATTCATTAGATCTACTTCCATTAACTGAATACCCATAGCTGTAGATTCCTGTCAAGTGAATGGTTTTCTACCTATCACACACTATTATGTTTACAGGGCAAATTACACATATTCTTTTATCATTCATATTCTCTATGGCAGATGTAGTAGAGCAGATAAAAAAATTAAACAGGATAAAATAGTATTTGATTACTTTTAAATCCTTTATTATTGTTAAAATCACAGCAGACATTTTCATAGGAAACCCCACAATTCAGTGCTACTTGCTATCACGTATGTATTATGATTAAGGGAAAAATATCAATGCCATTCGCTTCACAAGAATTGACTGTAATCAAAATTAATCATTATATCTTTCTACACTGAAATATTTCTGTTTCTTTAAATATATCTTCTTAACTATCCCCTTTATGTTAAACAAAGGTAGCAGATGAGACTTCAAAGCTCAGAGGGGGGCCGGCCACCCCCTGAATTTGATCAATGAACCTAATTACAGTCCTATCCAGGAGACGCTCAACGTCTCTTTACGATGATGCATCGCATCCGCCACACCTGACACTTCTCCCAAAATCCCTTCAATAAATAAGAAGGTACTCTGGAGCACTGGTTCTGTGTCTTAACAGCTCTTCCATGTCCCCAGCTGATCCTCTTCACATGGGTAACCGCTAATACATTCCTAGCACCCATGCATTATTAATGTGCACCGTTCTCCAAGGTGGCAGTGACAAATAGGGAGCAAAATTCACTGACTTGTGGGGAATGTACTTTTTAGTCATGCTTGGATTTTCCAATTCATTCTGCCGGTTGAGTATTTTTTTCTCTCTCTTGTATTGGTGAGAAGCAGAATTCCTGAAGCTTTCAAAACAGTCTCTGTTAGCTGGTGTAACCTCTAAGGGTTTGCCTCATGAAGCCTTGAGAGTGCGCAAAATAAATGCTCCTCCAATGTTTCATTTCTGCCATTTTTTGTTTTTGCTGCTGGAACTAAAGCAGAAATGTGAAAGCCATTCCCGAACTGCAATGTAAACTAGTTCCTCTCAGACAAGCCAGTTTACATTTATTTTGCATCTCACTTTGCAACAGTTATGCTCGTCATTTGACATAGGGCTTCCCTTTGAGTCCATAGTATGCACATGACAATTTTTTTTTGTACAGTTACATGGGACAATTTTATTCACGTGAATGTCTTTGAATTTGAGTCAAGATTGGGTCTCCTCATTTAAGTTGCTTAACTGTCGGGCCAATCAATCAAGCAGTAGGTGCACCAAATGATTTAACTATTTCACTATCTACTAGAGCAACAGGTTCAACATATCTAGACTGTCCACCGAATATCCATTACAAGCCTACCGACTCCCACAGCTACCTCAACTACAGCTCCTCACACCCCGCTTCCTGAAAGGACTCCATCCCATTCTCTCAGTTCCTTCGCTTCCGTCGCATCTGTTCTGATGATGCCACTTTCAAAAACAGTTCCTCTGACATGTCCTCCTTCTTCCTTAACCGAGGTTTTCCACCCACGGTGGTTGACAGGGCACGCAACTCTGTCCGGCCCATCTCCCACGCATCTGCCCTCACACCTTCTTCTCCCTCCAGAAACGTGATAGGGTCCCCTTTGTCCTCACCCCACCAGCCTCCGCATTCAAAGGATCATCCTCCACCATTTCTGCCTACTCCAGCATGATGCCACCACCAAACACATCTTCCCTTCACTGCCCCCCTTCCCCCCCACCCCCGGCGGCATTCCGCAGGGATCGTTCCGTCCAGGACACCCTGGTCCAATCCTCCGTCACCCCCTACACCTCAATCCCCTCCCACCGCACCTTCCTATGCAGCCGCAGAAGGCGCAACACTTGCCCCTTTACTTCCCCTCTCCTCACTGTCCAAGGGCCCAAACATTCCTTCCAAGTGAAGCAGCATTTCACTTGCACTTCCCTCAACTTAGTCTACTGCATTTGTTGCTCCCAATGCAGTTTCCTCTACTTTGGAGAGACCAAACGCAGACTGGGTGACCACTTTGCAGAACACATTCGGTCTGTCCGCAAGCATTACCCAGACCTCCTTGTTGCTTGCCATTTCAACACTCCACCCTGCTCTCATGCCCACATGTCCGTCCTTGGTTTGCTGCATTGTTCCAGTGAATATCAATGCAAATTGGTGGAACAGCACCTCATCTTCCGACAAGGCACTTTACAGCCTTCCGGACTGAATATTAAGTTCAACAATTTTAGATCATGAACTCTCTCCTCCATCCTCACCCCCTTTCCGACTGTCCCCTTCCTTTTTGTTTTTTCCAATAACTTATATAGATTTTTCTTTTCCCACCTTTTTCCATTATTTTTAAATGTATTTCCATCCATTGTTTTATCTCTACCTTTTAGCCTTTTTTGATTCCTTCACCCCACCCCACCCCCACTGGGGCTATCTGTACCTTGCTCGTCCTGCTTTCTACCCTTAATTAGCACATTCCTTAGATAATATCACCACCTTAAATACCTCTTTGTCCTTTTGTCTGTGACATATTTTGGTTATCTCCACCTATCACTGGCCGTCTACCCAGCTCTGTTTGTCCCAACGCCCCCCCCACCCCCTTGCCCAAACCAGCTTATATTTCACCTCTTTTCTATTTTTCCTTAGTTCTGTTGAAGAGTCATACGGACTCAAAATGTTAACTGTGCTCCTCTCTGCAGGTGCTGCCAGGCCTGCTGAGTCTTTCCAGGTATTTTTGCTTTTGTTTTGTATTTCCAGCATCCGCAGTTTTTTGCTTTTATCAACATATCTAGATTTCAGTTTGTTTTGGAAAGAGATAGTACTGCTCTTTATGGATACAACATGTTCCCTCTCATCTTTCAGAAATGATTCAGCTGCATTTTGAATTTAAACATGATTCAGAAAATGGTGCAGTTAAATTAAACTCTTGGTACTGAGGTCTCATGATGTTTTTCTCCATGTGCAGTCTTGCCATACAACCTTGCTTATGCAAGTGAAATATTATTACTCTGACTTTGTTTATACTTCCCAGTTCTTTGCTATTTTCCTTATAGCAGATCTCTGATTGGAAATGAACTAAATTTTCACTCCTGAGGTAGGTGCGCTGGGTTGGGAAATCTCCCAGACATGATTGGAGGCGAGAATAGGGGCTGCCAAATCCCAGGTGTTTTCTTAAACCTTAGGCCCTCTAGCTCTCACCCCTTCAAACCTCCACCCACTCCTCATGCCCATACATGCAAACTCACACCAACACACACCCCCCACTCACCCCCTTATTCTCCCTATGCTAACTTAGTGCCAGCCCATGCCCCACACCGCAAACCCTTTGTCCTTACGCCCTCCATGCTAACTCATCCAGTATCCACCATGAGCAGACCTAAGGTATTGTGCTGAGATGAAATAAACTAAAGTTTTAAGTATCTATTACAGTGTTTACTATATGAAAAAAACACTCCCATACATGAAATCCCATTCAACACATTGAATTCTCCTCAAATGCTTAATCCCTTATAAAAAAACAAACATTTGCATTCATAACCCCACGTCAAAGACTGCTTATACTTAATAACCTATTTGATCTATCAAACAGTGAAATTACAGACCCACACTGTGATGATAATAGGTTGTGAAAAGCAATCAAGCATTAATAATTCTATTATGATAGCACTTAAGGCCATGTCAAAAAACATAGGGTTGAGAGTTAAAACCCAACAAGGGATGGGTTACAGTTGGGTCAGTGGTTAAAATTTAAAAAATTCTGAGCCCTAACTCTAACCTGCCCACTTCTGGGTTTAGCAGAGGTGGGACAGAAGGTGTATTCATGATTTAAATATTTTAATGAGGCTTGGCAGTCTCTGATTTAATGAGTTTCTCAGGTTTAACTGAATGTGTCCTTGGGAAACTCAGCACCTAAAGGGAGACAAGGACGTCTTTGCCAAGGAGATAAGTGCCTTCACAACACTGCTTGTGGACTGGAAGGAATAGAAGTTCTTCCACCCAAGCCCAAGCCTTTTCTCCCCAATCAAAACGCACTCCCCCAATAAAGATACCCATGAACAATGATCAGACACTAGTAAAGTCAAGGATTGGATCCCCCACTGGATTGGGGATTTAGACCCTCCACTGCCCTGTGGATCAACCTAACGGATTTTTCAGCCTTCTCCAGAGTCTTCCCCAGGGTCATTACTGAAACAAATCTGTCAATCAGCCTGACATCTGGGTGGGGAACCTGTCGAGGCCAAAAGGCACATGTCTTGGAGTTAAAACTCTACAGAATTGTTTTCAGCCTTCACGTTGTACATGTTACTGGCAAGGCCAGTATTTACTTCCCATCTCTAATTGCCCTCGAGAAGGTAGTGGTGAGCTGCCTTCTTGAACCGCTGCAGTCCATGTGATGTAGGTACACCCACAGTGCTGTTAGGAGGGGAGTTCCAGGATTTTGGCCCAGTGACAGTGGAGGACCGGTGATTTTGTTCCCGGTCAGGATGGCATGTGGCTTGGAGGAAAGCTTGCAAATGGTGATGTTCCCATGTGCTTGCTGACCTTGTTCTTCTAGGTGGTAGAGGTTGTGTGTTTGGAATGTGCAGTTGAAGAATGGTTGGCTAGTTGGAAAGTGGAAGAGGCAGATGCAGAGTAGAGAGGTGCCCAGTCTGTACAGAGAGGTGGCTTGGGTCGATGCAGATCTCAGGATGGCATTCATGCCAGGGACATCTGATCCAGACAGGTTTCACTTGAGCGCTTCTCACCCAGCAGGACTGCATGCTCTGGAACCCACTTTGAGCTGCTTGTGAGAACAATTCCATTGAAGGTGCAACTTTGAATGATCCACTTTTATCACTCATGAAAGATGCACATCTGTGCAGCGGCCTCTCTGTCCTCCTTCAAAGACCATTGCTTACATTCATCACTTCATCCTTCTTTTTAAATTTTCGGGAGTCGTGGATCCATATTTACTGTGTTAGCAAAAAGTAACAAAGTGCACAGTAATGTGAAAGAAACCCCAGTGAATCACTTAGTATTCTGCCCAGTGTGATGGCCTCCACACTTGGCCACTTCTATAAATTTCTACCCATGTGGCCTCACATGAGGGGTAGCTACTCATTTGTGTCTGCTTGTGGCTGAGATTCCTGTGACGGTGCCAGTGGGGGCACCTACAGAGGCTGTTGCACTGCCTTCAATGCAAAGCAGCCTCTGTCACAGGGCTCTCAGTCAGAGAGGCCAAGATGTCCAATGAGGGGTGGTACTCTCATCCTTATCATTGACTGCCTCAGCCTTAGATGGCATTTGGATTGCTAAAGGGGACTATGAACTAGGGTGCAACATCGACTCCATGCATTTTTGTGCTATAAGAATCATTAGCCAGTCAATGCTACAGAACAGTGCATGCATTCTGTGAACATAGGTGCACTGTTCTTTTATCCATCCCGAGTGCACATCGACTGAATGGACTCCTCTAATCTCAGCCCATGACCCCACATTGCCTCAGAGAACTCTGGCATGAGGGTACACATCTCTCACTGCTGGTCAAGGCTGGTTTTGTCCTCCATCCTCCAAGGAGGGTTACCCATATTGTTTCTGCCTCTCCCACCTCCTCTTGCTCATTAGTACCATCCTCTTCACCTAATGCCACCCTTTCTAACTAAGACCCGCTGATGTGAGTGTACCTGCGCTGGTGGAAGCTGTGCTTGAATGATATGATGCTGCTGAGCCTATTGGTCCAGATGCTGGAGATGCCTTTGGTGATGTGTACTTTAATGCTCACCCTCGATGCCTGACCCTGTAGGAAGCAGAACATGAGAACTCGCCTGTGACACCAGATGCAGTATTGGGGCTTCCCAATGTAGCTGAGTCTTTGGCAAGTTGTTGAACAGGGAGGAGTGCATTCCATCCCCATCAACTACAGCTCTTGTTATCTTTTCGTCTTCTCATCGAGTTATTCCTATCTCCCCTTGCCCACTTGGTCTCTGTGGGGCCACCCTGACGATTTCCATTTCCTGCTCCTCCGTGGCTGTGAGGATGATGAGCTGATGCACTCCCCTTCATGTCTGAGCTCTCTGCTACAAAGTATATGCCCTCTTCTGCAAGCACAAGAGGGACAAAAGAGAGAGAGAAATAAGTTACCGCTGGCCTCTCTTTCATTCTATTTACATAAGAGCTGTATGTTTCAGTGCCTCCAGGACTTTAAGAGCGCTAACACTCTGGACATTGAAGAAGGTGTAGTGAGTACCCTGCGCACACATTCCTCCCACATTAAGGAAAACCTTGTGCCCTCAGGCTCTTCAGCTGGTGTGTCTGCTAGGGACGCAGACCTGGAGGCTTGTCGTCACTTTGCCAGAGTAAAGAAGATCATTGAACCTCTTGAGGCACTGCACCCAGTTCCTTTCTCTGTATGCCACTTCTGCTGCTCACAGTTTCTGGCACATCCCCTGCTTTGTTTGGCTGGGTGACCTTCTCCTGCCACCCTCCAGAAACAGGAGATCCCTCTTCTCTGTCAAAGTCTGCATCCATGAAGCAAGGGGCAACCTTGTGCTATGTGTAATAGCAGGGCCCCTGCCTCTCCTCCTGTTGCATTGGTGCTTGTATTCTGCTTCCAAATGGCTGCCACAGTAATGGCTGTGGCGCTGCCTTTAAATCGGACCCGAGCTTTTGAAGTCCCACCTCCATCCCGCACCTGCTGCTGCTAATTGGCAGCCAAATTTCCCTTCCGGCCAATTAGCAGCCGACATCAGGGAAAATTGTGGGTTGTGACTACTTCTGTCCCCCTGCTCCCTCCACCGCCCTTCTAATCGGTATGAAGTCGGGGCCCGGAAATGATTCCAACATCGGGTTCCTTTCCCTGGAGGCAAAATTCTGCCCATCTATCCAGCAGCACCCAAGAGAGCGGCAAGCTAGAAGTCACTTTCCCAATTGATAACTGCAGAGCTTTTTTATGAAAAGATTTAACTCAGCAAGATTCATGGAGAAGTGAATGCTGATGGAGGGAGATGTTAACTTATTCTTCTCTTTGCAGGCGATGAATGACCTGATGTGTATTTGCAGCATTTTTTGTTTTGATTCCAGATTTCCAACACTGGCAGTGTTTTGTTGTTTTGTATTCCTAAAATGGTTTCAGCAAGAGAATTCTGCTGTTTAAACTTCTCAGAAATGGTTTCCCTTCCCAAGAATCTAGCGTAGTCCATCAACATCTGGGGTGCTGGCAAGCACATTTGTTGCTAATGGGAACAGCTTAGCTGTTTTAAACTTGTTGCCATAATTGCTCACCTATAACCTGCCGTGAAAGCTGACACAGGCCTTTTAAAATGACAGATTGCAGACTTGAGCAAGTCGAATTCCACAACTACATGTTCCTTGGAAAATAGATTCCTAAAGCATAGGATCTCCTTCACATTGAACTAAATATTTAAAACATGCCAAATCTTCATATGATGGTGGGAAAAGTGAGCAACCTTTAAAATGGAATTACATGGCAAGTGTTGCATGTTGTTTTATAAAAGAGAAGCCTTTTTTAACAAACCCATTTGAGTTTTTTGTAACTAGCAGGGTGGATAAAGAGGAACCAGTGGATGTACTGTAATTTGGGTATTCAAAAGGCATTTGATAAGGTGCCACCCATAAGGCTGTTGAAAAATATAATGGTTTATGGGGTTGCAGGTTATAGGTTAGCACAGATAAAGGATTGGGTAAAGGACAGAAAACAGAAAGTAGGAATAAACGGGTTGTTTTCAGGCTGACAGGCTGTTGCTAGTGGGGTGCCAGTGATGAGGCCTCAGCTATTCACAATCTATACTAATGACTTGATAGAAGGGACCAAGTGTAATATATTCAAGTTTGCCGACGTGACAAATCTAGGTGGAAAAATAATCTTTGAAGAGGACACAAAGGGCTGAATTTTCCTTACCCAAAGCTGAGCAAAACCTGTGCAGGGCCACAAATTTATAGTTGACAGGCCATTCCTGCCACCCGCCATTTTCCCCAATTTGGGAAAATGGCAGGTCGCAGCCCGACACTCAAAGTGATGTCAGGTTTCCTATTTAAATGCCTGATCCAAATATATGTTTCCCTTGGGGTTGCTATTTTTGTGGAGGCAGATAGCCCCCTGAAGGCTATGGGATCTGTGCCAGGTAAGATAATTTGTGAAGCTTGCAGTAAGCTTGCTGTGGAGTCAGGAATCTTTTGACAGTAAGTTTAAAACCTCTTCCCAACTTCTACTGTCATATTTGGATATTTATTTGGCCATTTTATAAGTTAAACATGTTATTAATGCAGTGATTAATCAAAGGGCTCTGTCCTTAAAAGGCAAGAGACAATTAAATTGACCAGCTCTGTATAAGGGTTCAGATGCATTTACGTACTTTAACTGCTGGATAAAGTTCTCTTTTGTATTCAATAGTATGGAGAATCAGATATTAATGTATGCAGGGAACCCTGTGGTTTGCTTTTCAAATTGATTTAATGTCCTGACATCTGCTGAACTTTTGAAGCAGTCTTTCAGTATTCACTAGTTACAGTACAAATGAGCCATATCATAACACTGGCAAGTCTTTGAAATGCTCATGAAATAAATTTTTAAAAAAAAAAATCAGTCTTTCAAAATCCTCTAAGCTTGCCGGTGTTATTATTTGGCTCATAACTTCTGTTCCTAGTGGATGCTGGGTGAGCAGGCATGGGGTATATAGGGACATGGAGGGGCATTGGGGTTGTGGAGGGGGCATGGGAGACGTGGTGGACTTGGGGGGTGGGTGGCGGATGAGTGGTGAGGGCTAGAGGGCCTAACAGCCATGAATAGAACTGGGCTGATATCCTTGTAAACAGAGGTGGACCTTCTAACATGTTACTTGGCATCTGCCCACCTCTGTTACCACCTCAGGCCCGCCTCAGGAGACAGCTGCTGCAACTCTAGCTCTCGCCCACCTCTCAGAGATCAAAATTCTGGGTGAATGGGCTGACTTTCCAAATTCAGGAACACAATGTCGGGAAATTGTCTGACTTGCGCTTCCCAAACCAAGGATGAAAATTCAGCCCAAAGAGTTTTCAAGGGGATTTGGATAGGTTATGTGGGTAGACAAGAAGGTGGTAGATAGATTATAATGCATGGAAATGTGAGGTTATTCATTTTAATAGGAAGAGTACAAAAAATATATACTTTTTGAAATCATGAGAAGCCATTAAACGCTGGTGTTCAGAGAGCTTTGGATGTCCCTGTACAAGCAACCCGGAAAATCCAAATGGAGGTACAGCAAGCAATTAGGAAGGTAAATGATATGTTGACATTTATTGCAAGGGGCTGGAGTATAATGGTAAGGAAGACTTTACTGAGTTTTACTGAGACCACACCTGGAGTACTGTGTACACTTTTGGCCTTTGTTAACAAAGAAAGGATAGACTTGCCCTAGAGGGGGTGCAATGAAGGTTCACTAGGCTAATTCCTGGGATTAGAGGGTTATCATATGAGGAAAGATTGAGCATGATGTGCTTATATTCTCTGGAGTTTAAATAAATGAGATGTGAACCATATAAGGTTCTGAGAGGGCTGGACAAGGTAAATGCTGAGGGGCTGTTTCTCCTGTCTAGAACCAGGGGGCACAGTTTCCGGAAAAGAAGATAGCCATTTCAGACTGTGATAAGGCAAAATTCCACACTCAAAGGGTTGTGACTTCTTAAAAAATCTACACAGGATTGTGGATGCTCAGTCATTAAGTACACTTAAGGCAGGGAACAGTAGATTTTTGGACTCCTAGGAAATCAAGCGATATGAGGATCTGGTGGGAAAGTGGAGTTGAAGTCAAGGATCGGCTATGATCTTGAGGGACTGCATGACCTACTCCTACTCTAATTTCTAATGATCATCTGTTAAATATTTTGTAGAACATCACCAATGCAATGCTCCATGAAAGGTGGTGTCAATTTTTGATGATAGTAGCTATCCAATGCTAACCTCAGTGGGAGCATTATTGGATGACTGGATGAAGCAGGCTGCTGTTAAATCAATCTTTCAGAATCAGCTTACCTCTAACATCCTAATTATTTATTCATTCATGGGGTGTGGGCATCATTGGCTAGGTCAGGATCTATCACCCATCCCTAATTGCCCTTGAGAAACTGGTGGTAAGCTGCCTTCATGAACCACAGCAGCTCATGTAGGTACATCCACAGTGCTTTAGGGAAGGAGCTCCAGGATTTTGACCCAGCAACAGTGAAGGCAATTATATTTCCAAGTCAAACAGGATAGTGAGTGGTCTGATGGAAACTTCCATGCAGTGTTGAATTCAAATTTCACCATCTGCCGTGGTGGGATTGGAACTTGGTCCCTGGGTTACTAGGCCAGCAACAATACCACTACACCACCACCTCCCCACGAATGATGGCTGGTGTCTTGTGCAGTATCCTTACATGGTTAGCAATAACTGTGCTCCAGGCTCAGAGCTGCTCAATAATTCAATGTTCTATGATGTTAAAGTACAATATGGGATAGACTTGATTGCATTAATCACTTTTATTTATATAAACTATTTTCCACAGAAATATATTGCAACTCAAGTTCAGGATTGCCTTTGCTTTTTTTCTTTCATAACTTTGTTTTGTTTAATAAATCGAGAGGTAACTTTCAGATGTCACAATATTTTTCCAGTCAGTGCTACCCTGCAAAGAGGTACAATAGGAAGATACAGGTGCTTTCCTCATGCTTCAGTTAAGATCATACCGTCACTGAAGACAGAAGGTAATGGAATCCAAATGGATTTCTAGAGTATACAATAGCTTTGCCAAGTTTGTTCTCCTTGACTTTTATGAAAATTATTGTAAACATAGTGTAGCTGAATATTTATATGAGAAAATAGTTGTTTATAGATGAGGATAACAATTGAAAATTGGTTTATAGTCTTATGCAAGTTGAATGTTAAACATACCACACATATTGCTGTCTAACAGCCCCTGCCTCCAGATACCTTCAGTAGCCCATAGCCACAGATGCTTGTGTAAGGAGCATCAGTTCATGCATTAGAACAGAAGTTCTGCAAAACAAATGCTTTAATCAATTTATTTTACTCCTGTCATTCACTTTTTCTAGTTTATTCTTTTATATTAGATGTAAGAATGAAACTTTTTTATGATCTGGAAACAAATTTCCCCTTTTAAGTGATCACAGCCTCAATCTATCCATATCCTTGGCTTCTCATTATATGAATTGGTCCCTTCTATTACCAGAAGATATCTACTTTTCTCTTGAATCAACTCACATTATCTAATAACATGATTTTCATTATTAACAACTCTTTATGTCATAAAAACATAATGGTGCATTTATGTAACACTTTTCATATCTAGTAATGTTCCAATATGTTTCAAAGCCAATGAACAATTTGTGAAGTGGGATCACTTTTGTAATGTCAAAAATGCTGCAGCAAATTTTCTCACAGCAAAGCTCAACAAACAGAAAACGAGTTAAATGGCCAATTAATCTGTTAATATTATTTAGCGATGTGTTGACTAGGGCATCAAAAGATTCTTTGTTCTTATCATGGGACCTTTTACATTCACCTGAACAAATATGTTCAGTGTCTTGCCTGAAAGACTGCAACTCTCATAATGCATTAGTCCCTCAGTATTGCCCTGAAATGTCAAGTACAGTTATGTCCTTAAGTGAGATATGAAGCCACAACCTTCTGATTTAGAAGATTGGATATTTGTGTTACAAATTTCTCCATGGAATCATACCACTGGACATCAATTCAGTAAGCTGGAAACAAATTTGAAGCAATTTTCAGCCAGTCTACATTCTAACCATCCAGCTGGCAGTAAGCTGAAAAATGACAGGAAAACCCCAACTATGGCCTATAACTCAAAGTGGGAGCACTGTAATATGAATTTGGAATGTTTTGGATAGAAGTAAATCGTTCATCAATTCACTAATTTTACTTTTTCAATTACTTTTAATACTTCTTAGTTTTTTTTTAAATCAGCCTTCCTTCAAGTTCTTCAACAGCTTTTTATTGCTGCCACTCTGTCTTCTTCAGCCAGCAGATTAAATGCACTCAGATAAGGTATGTGCCCTCTGCTGATGCTGCTTCATTGTCAGCCAGTAGGAGGGACACTCTTGTTGCAGAAAGAAATGGGGACGGTCTTGCCAGTTTATCCATCACATTCTTTACCACAGGGCTGGCAAAAAAAGTCATCCCAAGGTTCTGATTTACTAATAGTTAAGGATGTCTCCAATGTTTAGAGAAATGAGATATGGTTCACAAAACCTGTCCCTGGAAAGAACAGGTCCTGGCAGGTATAATGTCTGCACCATTCAATTCTTAGTCGAAAATGGGTGAACTAGGGTCTGAACACTCAACTAGTCCATTAGGAGGCCATTGTTATGTAGTATGAACTGCAAGGACGTATCTTCTGGGCTATGAGGGTTGTATCACTAAGTGCCTTGTCTTTCATCCATCCTTGTTCCGAGATTAGGCCGCACTATGAACAATCTTATTACATTGATTTCTATTCTCTGCTACCCTCACTGCCTGTACCATAGAAAGGCTAGTTTACGTTCTGATATTATCCATCCATGACATCTTGGGTCTTCCTTGTACATGTTTCCAGGTGTTTTGCCTTGAGTTATCTCTTTTTCCAAACACTCTCCTGTTTGCATCACATGTCCAAAATATGTGCATTGTCATGTTTTTATAATGATGTAAAGGCATCAATCGCTCATAAGGGATTGTGTAAACACATTGTGAGTTCATTTATTCAGACTAGGCACATGGGAACATTTATACAGAGGTATAAAGCTTGAAGACATAAGAGCTGCAAAGCAAAAGTGAAACTAAACTGGATCACTGGCATACTTCCTTTCTAGTGATGTCATGCTGCTATTCCTCAAAGGCATATTACAACATCCCCCTTTCTTTTTAAAGATGCTCCTCCCTTCCAAAGCAATATAACTGTTTATAACACATGTTCATGTTTAGTTACCATTGCATGAGTGTATAGCACTGGTGAATCTATGAGTCTCTGAAGCATAGAGGTAATCGGCTGGTACGTCCAGATCTTGCAATGGTAACTTTGTCTGGGAGTTTCTTTAATTGCTCACTGTGATCTGTAGGGTTGTCATTCTTGGATGTTGTTCCTGGTTGCATTTGGGGTCTTGTTCCTGATACAATAGGACTGCCTGGTGGTTGAGGAGCCAAAATGGATCTGATTTGTCCTCGGTTATTCCTCAGCATTGCACCTTTGTGTGTAGTGGCTTCATAGAACCTTGGTTCCAAACAAATCCTTATCAACTTGGCTGATCGTCATTTGTACCCGCATTTTTATTGTGCACATTGGTCATCTTCTCTTGAGGTTCTAAAGTTTGCTCTCTAGTTTCCGAGAAAGCACAATGGGTAAGAGTATGTAGGTTGGTATGCACTGGTCTGCCAAGTATGAGCTGTGCCGGTGATGAAATAGTTACACTTAAAGGTGTCACTCTCAGTTGTAACATTGCAATATGTAGATCTTTCTTGGTCTTTCTACATTTGAGAATTAAGGATTTCACCGTGCAAATCATTTGTTCAGCTAGGCTGTTAGATCAAGGATAATGAGGAGAAGAAATAGTGTGATCAATATTCCAGTTCTCACACATATCTTGAAATGGCTTACCAATAAATTGTGGACCTTTGTCTATATGACCTTTCTAAGCACACTAAATAAACTGAAAATAGCACAAAGATTGTGCGTGATTGTGCCTGACATATTATGCAACTGTCGAATAATGAGGTACTGGTAAAGTGGTCAACAATGATGATGAAGTCGGTGCCGTGGGCACAAAAGAGGTCAGATGTAATTTTGGACCAAGTTTAAGTAGCAACTTCATGTGGAATGAATGGTTCTTTTTGCTGATTCGGCATATGCCCTTGACATGCCTCACATTTTATGATGATGACTTCAATGTCATTATGCATACTTAGCCAATTGACTATCTCTCTTGTGCATCTTCTCATCTGATCTATGCTCATGTGTGAATGATGAAGTTGTTGAAGAATCTCAGGTCACCAAGATTCTAATATGATGACCTGGCTGCCTTAAAAATGATTCCCCGGGAGATGCCCAGTTCATCCTGGTAAGGCCAAAATGAACATTTAAGTGGACATGCTGAATTGAATCAGACCATCCTTCAATTATAGTTTTCCAAAGTTTCTGTAGTTTAGAATCTTTTGTCGTTTCTTCTTGTGACTGCTGGAGTTTGCACTGCACAAAACTTACCAGATCAATTTGGAGAACATCTTCAAGTTCAATGTCAATGAAGGCAACTTGTGGATCCAGGGATCCATCTTCTGTTTTTGCTATATTAGGCAATCTGCTAAGTGTATCTGATGTGACCATCAAGTTACCTGGTTTATATCTAATCCCACAGTCCTAACTTTGAATTTTTATCAAGGGGCATTACAAACTTGGCAGTGCACTGGTCAATGGTTTTCACTAAATCATCTCCACTGCCTTGTGGTTGGCATCTACCACAAATCTTTTGCCAAATAGATAGATATGAAACTGCATGATTCCAAGAACTAAAACTACTGTTTCCTGCTCAATTTTGGAGTAGTTGGATCGTGGTGCAGACAGAGATTTTGAAGCAAGTGCAATTGGTTTGCCATTTCGTAGCATGCATGTTATTTTTTTATTCCTTTACAGGATGGGGGCATCATTGGCTAGGCCAGCATTTATTGCTCATTTCTAATTGCCCTTGAGAAGCTGGTAGTTAGCTGTCCCAGACCTTTCTCTGGGGCATCTATCTCCAGGGTAGTTTTCTCCTTAGGATCGTAAAATTGCAATGTTAACGTTTCTGATAATGACTATTTCAGTGCTTTAAAGAGGTCATAGAGTCATAGAGGTCTACAGCACAGAAAAAGGCCCTTCGGCCTTTCAAGTCTGCACCGGTCAAACAAGTGCCTAACTATTCTAATCCCATTTTTGCAGAACTAGGCCCATAGCCTTGTATGCCATGGCATCGCAAGTGCACATCCAAATACTTCTCAAATGTTATGAGGGTTTCTGCCTCAACCACCCTTTCAGGCAGTAAATTCCAGATTCCCAACACCCTCTGGGTGAAAACATTCTTCCTCAGATCACCTCTAAACCTCCTGCCCCTTACCTTAAATCTATGCCACCTGGTTATTGATCCCTCCACCAAGGGGAAAAGTTCCTTCCTGTCTACCCTATCAATGCCCCTCATAATTTTATACACCTCAATCATGTCCCCCTTCAATCTCCTCGGCTCCAGGGAAAATAACTCCCGTTTATTCAATCTCTCCTCATAACTAAAACTAAAACTCTCCAGCCCAGATATTGGTGGTCTTTGTGCCACTTGGGAGGCACATCCTTTCTCAACAATTCCCTTAGCAAAAAAGATTTTTGAGCAAAATTGGGAATGTATAGAGATAAGAAATTGAAGAGACTTAGACATCTTTGAAGGTTATCCTTATCTTGAGAAGTTGGCATGGCTTTAATATCCTCTATTTTACTTGGATTGGGCATATGACAGCAATAGAATAAATAGTACCGAAGAAATTAATCTGTCGCTTGTTAAAGACGTATTTCAGATTGTTGAACACCAATCCATTCATTACATACCACTTGCATCAATAAGTGAAGATTATTGTCATGCTCTTGCTTTGTTCTTCCCACAAAGGCAATGCCTTCAGTGATGCAGATGCATCCTGGCACAGTGCATGTAATGCGGTCCATGTGAGCTTGAAAAAGATCCTAGCTAACAGGTAGCCTGAAAGGAAGTTGATGAAAACAGCATCAGCCAAACAGGGTACAAGATGTAGTAAGCTCTTTGGACTTCTCTGCAAGATGTACAAACTAGAAGCCATGCTGGGCATCAAATTTTAGAGAATAATTTTGCATCTGCAAATCTCAGGTTTATCTCTTCTAATGTGGGTATTTTGTAAGGACAATGTTTCAAAGTTGTTTAAACATCATGAATCAAGGCATACTCTCATGATTCATCTTTCTTTATGACATACATAATTGGACTACACCAATCTATGCATTCTTGTACTCTTCTGATGATTCTGTTTTTTTCAATTTTGTCTAGTCAGACCTTCATTTTGTCTTGCAAGTGGATGCTGCACTTGTGTGGTGGATCAATTGATGGAATTGCATTTTCCTGCAAGTGTAATGTTGCAGCTCCCTTGAAATTGCCAGTTTTGTCAAAGCATTCTGGATCTTACAATGTTAGGTCATGAACTGAGGTGATAGGAGTAGTTTCTAAGGTTGATCTGCCTTGTGTAGTCCGACAAATTCCATGGATTGTTACTAGTGTGAGCTCACGGCATGGAGGTATACCGGGCCTTCAGTCCTCACGATGCAGAACATCTGTAGCACCCAGGAGGATTGATTGTACTTGCACTCCAGGACAATGGGATCTGTACATAGCATTATGAACCGTTGTATGCTGAGGGTTTCACAGCATTAGATTTCATCATGGCCCTCCATGTCTGTGAATACATGTCTTTCAGTATGTTACATGTTGGGACTTGCCCCTGTGTCAATCTTGGCTAATAACGAGTAGTTATCAACCTTCCTAGGGCAGATAATTTGAATTTTGGCAAAAACTTTGGACAGTGAGATGTCATCTATGTTTTCCATGAGATTGACAGAATGAAACATGTTCTTCACTCTTCTTCTCATAATGCACATCATTGTTATTTTCTGGTTTGTCAGTCACTTCATGTAGATGTTTCTGATGGCATACTGGATGATCACTCTTATTGCTTGAATTCATTGTGTGTGGTCTATTTGGATCAGTGCATGGCTCTTTGTAGCTGCATCAACCTTTGCTCTAGTGCACTGCCACTGCCAATGGCCCTTTCTGCCACATGCCTTGCAGAATTGCTGAAAAGCTGGTTTCCAGCACCAATTCCTTGGTGCATGCAGAAGGCCACACCTTCACATGTCTTGCTCGGCTTCAGTGTTTTAGTAAGTGCATCAACAATTGAGGTTGCACTTAGGACCTATAAGCTTTGTCGACCTGCAAGGATCGCTTAGTACTTATGTCCATCCTTGAGTAGCTCTTCAATGCAATATGCTTTGGGTTTGTCTAGCAGGTCTTTCTGGAAGGCTTCCGTGGGGGTGGATGTTATCACATACTCAACAATTCTGTCTGCTAGCTCTGTGTTTGGAAAATCACAGTACATGCTCTTCTCTCAGCATCTGCTGATGAAGCGGTCTATGGATTCTGTAGGCTCTCTAGCTCTTCTGCTATTAATTGTGACATGTTCGGCCTGTGTAGGCCTCCATTCCCAATTGCTAGGAGATTTTTTATGGCTTGCTTGTCTGGTTCAGCTACATATGAATCAAGAAAACATAGCTCTGTATGTTGTTTAAACATTTTGAATTCAGATAGTCGGTCAGATGCGCCCAGTTCAGACTGGAGAATTTTGTGGATATTCTGACAATATACCTTAACCCATCCTTCTCCCCTAGCATCTGAGATGAGTGTCTGTAGCTGCTTTCACGTGCTTTTCCGAAGCTCCACCCGTTATAATCACAACTTTCTCTGGTCCAAATCTTACGATAGTTTTGTTTTGTTTTTCTTTTTGTTTGACTCTCCCTCGCTCACTATCAATCCAGCCCACACCATAGTCACTCACTTTTCCGACTCAGCTAACTCAGCTGGTCCTTTTGACGCACTGTCCTACACTCCACAAGGGATCCGTCTGCTTACTAGCCCTTTATTTGAGCACTATCCCAGCACTGTGTCTTCAAAGCTATTCTGTGCAGTCACCACGCTGCAATTTCAACTACCTTCCAATGCTGCGGCTTCATTGCAGTCTGGCCAAAACATTAGAGGTCACATCTCATGCCATGTAGCATGATCTAAGCCTGTTCACCATGTCATACCTGTGTTTAATCTTGCTGCCAGGCTGAGCACCATGTCATTTCAAAGGAACTACTGCACACTAGGCCATGTTTTTATAATGATATAAAAGCACCAATCACTCATAAAGGATTGCATAAACACATAATGGGTTTGTTTATTGAGTCTAGGCACACGAGAACATTTATACAAAGGTATAAAGCTTGAAGACACATCAGCAGTGCTGTCTGTGCTGAGCTCTGCTTAACAGCAAAAGTGGAACTAAACTGGATTGCATGACATTCCTTTCTATTGATGTCATGTTCCTCTCCCTTAAAGGCATATTACAACATGAACTTCCTTGATACCACTGCCACAAACAAGTTCCTCTTCTCATCAGCTTTCTCAAGCACCCTATCACTATGTAAATCTTCTTAATCTAGCTTTCATGGCCAGACAAGTCTATCAGCATCTTGCCATCTTTAAGCACAATGCACAAACTCAAACATTTGAACACTAATCTTGTCATTGGTTCACATTTCAGGCAGACTTTTAACATTTTGAGGCCATCATCTAATTGTTTGCGTTCATAGCTGAAAGCAATGCTTTTCCTGGCTCAGATTCCTGTTTCTGCCTGATATTGCACCATGAACTGAAATTCTGTTCTGGAAAAGGATTCTGAATGATTGTTTTGTAGGACCAGGAATTCCCACTTACAGCATAATTCCATCTGCCAAAAGAGCATCAGATTGAAAGCTGGCAGGGCCATTGCAGTGAAAGTGGAGCAAACCAAGGGCCAACATGATCTAAGAGGCATGCGGCATGGGTGTGATAACTTGAACTGAGAAAGGGAGGAGAGTGCAAGCATGAACTGAGGTAGGGAGGAGGGCAAGTGCAGGAAGCATATGGGACAAATGACAATGTGATCTGATGAAAAGTTATATTGAAAGTGGGAGGGAAAGTGCTATTATATTTTTATTTGTTCATGGGTTGTGGGCATCGCTGGCTAGACCAACATTTATTGCCCACCGCTAATTGCTCTTGAGAAGGTGGTGGTGAGCTGTCTTCTTGAACCACTGCAGTCCCTGTGGTGTAGGTGAATGTTTGTGAATGGGATGCCAATCAAGCAGGCTGCTTTGTCCTGGAATGTATCAAGCTTCTTGAGCGTTGTTGGAGCTGCACTCATCCAGGCAAGTGGAGAGTATTCCATCACATTCCTGAATTGTGCCTTGTAGATGGTAGGCAACCTTTGGGGAGTCAGGCGGTGAGTTACTCGCCACAGGATTCCTAGCCTCTGACTTGCTCTTGTAGCCACAGTATTTATATGGTTAGTCCAGTTCAGTTTCTGATCAATGGTAACCCGCAGAATGTTGATAGTGGGAGATTCAGCGATGGTAATACCATTGAATGTCAAGGGGCAATGGTTAGATTCTCCCTTGTTGGAGATGGTCATTGCCTGCACTTGTTACCTGCCACTTATCAGCCTAAGCCTGGATATTGTCCAGGTCTTACTGCATAATATTTCAGTATCTGAGGAGTCATGAGTGGTGCTGAACATTGTGCAATCATCAGCGAACATCCCCACCTCTGACCTTATGATGGAAGAAAGGTCATTGATGAAGCAGCTGAAGATGGTTGGGCCTAGGACACTACCCTGAGGAACTCCTGCAGTGATGTTCTGGAACTGAGATGATTGACCTCTAACAACCACAACCATCTTCCTTTATGATAGGTATGACTCCAACCAGTGGAGAGTTTTCCCCTGATTCCCATTGACCTTAGTTTTGCTAGCACTCCTTGATGCCAGAGTCAGTCAAATGCGGTCTTGATTTCAAGGGCAGTCACTTTCACCTCACATCATGAGCTATAAAAAGGAAAAGGGTTCCACATGAACTGAAGGAGGTGGACAGGAGAGTAGCTCTGTGATCTGAAAGGAAGGGCGCCAGAGAGGGCCAGCATAATGATAGTAGAAGGTACAGAGTGCTCCCATGAACTGAGGATTAAACAGTGGAGAAACAGTTTAGCAACATGCCTAACCAGTACAGCAACTATTTCTAATGGATCATGCTTTCCTTGAAAGAAATAAAATTTCCATAATTTTTGCCATACTCTTCATCTATACAAGTGATGGAGTATTGGTTAAACCTGTTTAAATTATGTTGAGCTGATGTCCCACTTCACTTTTAGTGTAATCATATGTTGTTGTCCTATATTCAGGTCTGCTTATGTGTGATCGGCTGTGTTAGCTTTTTTTGAAGCTGCTGGTCAGCTTTTGCCAGCTTTTTAAGTTGGCATGTTTGTGCTATAGGTGCCCAAAGGCAACAGCCTCTCCTAGTAAAGCAATAGTGATTCAAATAGAGGTCAAAGCCTTGTGCACATAAATGCACTTGAACCCTGCGGAAAAGAGCTCACAAAGGAGGTCACAAATAAATGTAATACATTAATTAATGAGACCAAAAGTACTAAATGCAAGGTTTGCTAAAAAAAAAGCATATAATAAGTGCAGGTAAAAATAGAGGTCATTTTAATACACTTCTACAGATACATTATGGTATTCATTGAAAGCAATACTGTGATTACCCTCTTAAAGATAAATGAGGAAATTTTGACTAAAGGATCTAATTATTCCACCAGACTCCATAAGCTTAAAAGGTTGAAACTACAAAGGCTGTACTGGAACACTTTAAATTGAGCTTGATAGAAGCTGCCAAGCCTCTGGTACAACAGAACTTGAAAGAACTTTGTACTACCTTTTTTAGCATTTTTAGTTCAAAAATAGAACGATAAAGGCCTGAGGCTTTTCTGCTGAAGGTGGGATTAGAGCAAGCCTTACAATGGTAACTACCTGAGGGCAATAAGGAAGAAAGACTGATAAAGTCAATGCATTCAGTTGAAATTTGTACAAGACAACATTAAGATTTGTGTTGAATCTGGTGTCTGAACAGTACTATATGAAAAAAAAATTGCTGTAAGGAATGTATCAGTTCCTCTTGAGCTGTCCGTCTACACCGAATCAATAGATTTTCCAAGCATTGGGGAATCAGGCACTCTAGCTGAGAAATCAGAGGTCTCTCATAAGTCAAGTCTGTGTCCTAAGTCACTGTGTGTCACCAAAATTAAATGAGTTGTCTCCATTTGGACTCCTGACTGATTTTAACCCTTGGTTGACGAAAGCAGTGTCTCTTATTCAAAAGAAGTCACAATTTTGGGGATCAGTGCTGTGAACTAAGAGCTTTATGGTTGCACATGTTTCTCCCATTCAGCTTTGTACTGTTCAGGATTAGAAATGAACAGTGTTTTATCTTTTGCTGCTGCGATGTGTGGCAGATGGTAGATACCACTGGAGATTAGCATTGAAGCAAACTAATACCTCGAAGCAGTTTGAATTTAGTCATTTGTGTCTTCTTGAGCAACAAAATGAAGTATTTTATTAATTGTTATGGTTCAACCTTGCTTCAGTTATATGTGATTTCTGTGTTTAGAGCAGAGAGAGATGAATATACACTTCAAATTCTAGCCCTTTAAAAAATGTAAATTGCAAATGCTAGAAATTTACTATTGTTATGATCCTTGAGGAGACCAATAATTTTTTTTAAAGAAATTCAAGCTTTCAGTGAATAGCTGAAAGAGTGACATGACAAGATTTTACATTTTAAGCCTTTTACTGTAACAAACAAACTAAAAGCAATTTTAACTAAGCGTGTTTTTTATAGACAGCTTACGCTTTAAATTACAGAAACATACTTTCACTTTTTATATTTAACACAACTGAAAATCCGACCTCACTGTCCCTTAAGTAGGCATTGAATTCCCCCAGAACCACTCCATACTGATTCTTTGCTCCTGAGGGTTCACTTCAATTATTTTCTCAGCCTGGTAACATTTAACCCCAGGACCGTCTTTCACAATGAAAGTTTTCATGGAGATTTTTCTCTCTCAAGCTCAAGCTAGGCAAATCTTCCAGCTTCATTTAACTCCCTATGAATTTGGTCTTTCAATTCAAATGCACCTTCCCATCCACATCCCTACGTGTTGAAAAATAGAAATTTGCCTTCTCTCTCTCAGATCCCTGCAGACTCAAATGTCTCTGCGAATTTCAGGGATATCTTATGGACCAACCCCTCTCAAAGCCCATCTCCCATGACAATGTGTATCACATGGACCTTGTGTTAAGTAGAAATGCTGATTAGCTATCCTTGAGAGCCCAACTCTCTTTTATCTTGGAAGTAAATGGGAATTTAAAGCATAACTGTTTACAACCTGACATTTTCAACAACTAAAACAAAAACAGAATTACCTGGAAAAACTCAGTAGGTCTGGCAGCATCGGCGGAGAAGAAAAGCGTTGACGTTTTGAGTCCTCATGACCCTTCAACAGAATAGGTGAATCCAAGGAAGGGGTGAAATATAAGCTGGTTTAAGGTGGGGGGGTGGGGGGTGGGGAGAAGCGGAGGAACAGCACCTCATCTTCCGACTAGGCACTTTACAGCCTTCCGGACTGAATATTGAATTCAACAACTTTAGGTCTTCAACTCCCTCCTCCATCTCCACCCCCTTTCTGTTTCTTCCCTCTTCCTTTTGTTTTTTTCCAATAAATTATATAGATTTTTCTTTTCCCACCTATTTCCATTATTTTTAAATATTTTTTAAATCTTTTATGCTCCCCCCACCCCCACTAGAGCTATACCTTGAGTGCCCTACCATCCATTCTTAATTAGCACATTCGTTTAGATAATATCACCAACTTCAACACCTATGTATTCTTTTGTCTGTGACATCTTTTGATGATCTGCTTCTATCACTGCTTGCTTGTCCCTACAAACACATCACCCCCCCTCCACTTCTCCCCCGCCCCCCCAACCCCCCAGCCAAATCCCGCCCCCCCACCTTAAACCAGCTTATATTTCACCCCTTCCTTGGATTCACCTAGTTCAGTTGAAGGGTCATTAGGACTCGAAACGTCAACTCTTTTCTTCTCCGCTGATGCTGCCAGACCTGCTGAGTTTTTCCAGGTAATTCTGTTTTTGTTTTGGATTTCCAGCATCTGCAGTTTTTTGTTTTATTTTCAACAACTTCCTTGGATTTTGGAGACTACCTTTTGTTTTATTCATTCATGGGATGTGGGTACTGCTGGCTAGGCCAGCATTTATTCCCCATCCCTAATTGCCCTTGAGAAGGTGGTGATGAGCTGCCTTCCTGGACTGCTGCAATCCATGTGGTGTACATATACACACAGTCGTTAGGGAGGGAGCTCCAGGATTTTGACTCAGGGAAAGTGAAGGAAAGGCAATATATTTCCAAGTCAGAATGTTGTGTGGCATGGAGGAGAACTTCCAGGTGGCAGTGTTCCCATGCATCTGCTGCCCTTGTCCTTCTAGATGGTAGCGGTCATGGGTTTGGAAGGTGCTGTCTAAGCTGCCTTGCTGAATTCCTGCAGTGCATCGTATAGATGATACACACTGCTACCACTGTGTATCAGTGGTGGAGGGAGTGAATGTTTGTGGATAGGGTGCCAATCAAGTGGGCTGTTTTGTCCTGATGGTGTCAAACTTCTTGAGTATTGTTGGAGCTGCACTTATCCAGGCAAATGGAGAGTATACTCCTGACTTTTGCCTTGTAGATTGTGGACAAGCTTTGGGGAGTCAGGGGGTGATTCCTAAGCTCTACTTGCTCTTGTAGTCATATTATTTATATTGCTAGTCCAAATCAGTTTCTGGTCAATGGTAATCTTGAGGATTTTGATAGTGGAGGATTCAGCGACAGTAATGCCATTGAATATCAAGGGACGATGGCTGGATTCACTCTTGTTGAAGATGGTCATTGCCTGGCACTTGTGTGATGTGAATGTTACTTGTCACTTGTCAGCCTAAGCCTGCATATTATCCAGGTCTTGCTGCATTTGGACATGGACAGCTTCAGTATCTGTAGAGTCATGAACAGTGCTGAACATTGTGCAATCATCAGCGCATTTTCCCAATTCTGACCATATGACGGAGGGAAGGTCATTGATGAAGCAGCTGAAGATGGTTGGGCCGAGGACATTGTAAGCACAGATACTGTAGCTGCTGTCTCCAAGTGTGGACAGTTTGCACCTTCTTCCTAGCAAAACAATCTGGGCCTCCCTTTAATTTTTAACAGGCATGTCACCCAGGCTTCAGAACAGGTTACATGATTTTCAAACCAAATGCCCTGTCAATCAAAGAATTCCAGGAGTAAGCGGCTTTTTTTTTTGGTTCCCCCAATTGGAACTGGGTGATTCCTCTGAGGTGTTATGAGCCACGCATTCATACAGAAGGGCCCCAACCTCACAAAAACTGTGGGGAGGATGCTTGAGCTGCCCACCCTCACAATGCAGATAGTAAAGGCAGCGGTGCTGTGTGCTGATTGGCTCTCCGCACCCTTATCACACATTGGCAAAAACTGCCAGAAACCGGAATGGGGAAGGGAATCCCAAAATCAGGTCCTTCCCACTATTTTCAAAGGGCTCGAGAATCGGTCGACTGCGAAAACCTGGGCCATAATCTAAGTTGAGACTTCAGTGTAGTGCTCAGGGAGGCAGCTGCTTTTGGATATTAAACTAACAGACGTAACAGATTCCAAGGTAGAGCATTTCCCAAGGTTTTCTTTTTTTTTCATTCATTCATGGGATGTGAGCGTTGCTGGCTAAGCCAGCACTTATTGCCCATCTCTAATTGCCCTTGAGAAGGTGGTGGTGAGCTGCCTTCATAAACCGCTGTGGTCCATGTGGTATAGGTACACCCACAGTGCTGTTAGGGAGGGACTTCCAGGGTTTTTACCCAGCGACAGTTTGCCTGCGATTGGACCAACCAATGTAAACGACTGAGGAACTTCAAGCACAGATTACGTTTAACACAAATTGAGTTTCCACAATCTTTTGCGTTAGATTAAAAAGCATTGCACTGGAAGCTAGCCTGCCCACAAAACTGGCTGCAACTCCAGATCAAATGAATCACCATGGCAAGTCTCTTTCAATTGTACCCATTTGTGACCCTTTGAGGAGACGCTTAACGTTAAGCTTTTTGTTGGTTGCAAGGGCACTTCAGTTGCCTTGATATAATAAATAAGGAGATAGATATACTTATTGATGTATCTGGAACTACTACAAGGAAATAATTAATAATGATGAACTCATTCCGCTTATTTATTAGAATTGATAGTACTCAATGCACAAGTAGTGGCTTTATCCAGATCTGAATGTAAAATTGGTTCATTTTTAACTTAGCATTATTCAATCGTCTCTAGCTTTTAAACATTTAGTAGTTTCCAAATTTAATGCATAACGGAACACATCTTGTAGCAATATAAACTTGCAAGAATCACCTTTACAATGTTTGTACAAATACAACTTACAAATAGGTTTTAAGCCAAAAGTATTTTTTAAAAATCAGGATGTACTATAATGTTTATGGAAGACTATAATTGGAAGACAATTGCACAGCATGTTCACTGTTACCTGAACATTTGCTGATCCTGATATCTGCAGTTTCCACAGGCCTTGCATCAGTAGAGTCAGAATCTTAACGCCTTTGAGACCAATGAGTTTAACTGTAACAGAAACAAACCCAAGCAACGCATGGCCTACAGCTAAAACCACAATAATGATTATCTGTTATGAGGTATGTCCATATGTTCACCTTTGCCCACTTTATGCCTGGTGGATTCTAATTCTCTAACCAAATAGATAGAAGGACAAGGCATATAGAAACCACTTAAATAGAAAACTTTTAGCAGAATACAGTAAAACTGCAGGTTTGTTGCTAGGTAAGGAACACTGAGTAACCCCAGAAGGGCTAAAATGTCAATGAAGTGGATGCCTTCCAGTAATCTCAGCATTTCACCTTGGTCTCCAATGTGCGCAAGGTTAAAGGGGTATTATTACATTCAGGAGCTCATGTCATTTCTTAACAACTAAAAGTCTGTATTGGAAATTTCAAAATGGCTGTTTGTACGAGCTGCTTAAAGTGGTTAGGAAGTTATACATATTAGTCGCAGGTTGTTTGTACTGAATAAACATTTGTTAGTTTACAAGATTACATTGTTAATTCCCTGGAATCCTATTATAGTATGTAGAACAAGTTGAGATAGACAACTTTGTGACTGAAATTACACACAATAACAATGTTACTGTCAAGTCAGCAAAGCAGAGTCATACATGAAAACGTGCTTGCAATAGAATTCCATGTACTGTGCATAGATCTGCTTTTGTTGCATTAGAACATATTGCAAATAATATTAAGCCTGTATGGAATAGAGCAGCAATGCCCTTCTTTTCAGACTACAGAGATATTTTTAATGTTGTACAGTATGAGATGACTGCTTATTTCATTTATATTGGATCCATATATAGAGGGTAACAGGGAATGAAAAGAAGCTACCTGACAAATATAATGACAGAAAGAACAAGGCAATGGAGACCTGAAAATGATATTAAAGAAATAACTCTTAAGCAAACAGAAAATGAGCAGGACATTTATGTGGAAAGTTTGAAAAGTTGTGTTTTCTGTAAAGGTGCAATGACTGATGATCTTTTTATTCTTAACTTGCACATTGGCATTTGCAAACTCAGTTTGTGAAATGTTATTTTTCACTCTGCATCCCCTGTGCAAACTGCTGTTTATGAGCAGCAGTCTACCAGTTTAGCGGACTCCAGGCTGTGCAGGTTAAATCAGTGGCTTTTTGGTGATTGGCTCAAATTGGATTAATAAATTTGATTTTAAGTTCTGATTAATTAGCATATGCTTTGCTATTTATATCTTATTATTATTAATAATAATAATGAATTGAGGGAACAGATAAAAAAAATTGGCTGTATGTACACAACTGTATTTTAAACTGCTTGTAATGCGCACCAGGATATCGGGTGAAAAGCAGAAATTTACACAATTGCATCATGTACATACTGCTAAATGTAATATCAGCTAACCTGATGTTTGCCAAATTGGACTAGCTGCACCTGAACCAAGGCCAACACTTGCATCCCTGATGGTTCAATAGAAAAAAAATTAAGTTCACAATTTATTGCAACACTCCACAGTCGACTCAATGGGTTCTTTGTAATTAGTATCAATAATACTGTGTGGATAATACACAGATTTTGAAGTTTGATTTTTTAAAAGGAAGTGTTACACTGATAACATACGGCTGAATAGCCCCACGCCAGAGAATTCTCCTCCCACGCTTTGGACATACATTTGTCTTCATCCCTAGTAGGAATTGAATCCATATTTTCTGATTCCAGGTATTGCACCCTCTTCCCCTTTTTTTCAGTTGAGTCAGCTGTAGCCCTGACCTCAGTGACCTCGGAGATTTTTCTACCAACTGTCCTCCTATTCACTCCAATTTGTACTGCCAAACTGCTTACTGGAGTGTGTCCCTTTGGCCATTTGAGAGCGGTTTTATCACACTACAATAAATGTGAAATACTGATGCATTTCAGATGGCAAAAAAAAAACAGCTTGATATTGACAAGGGACAGGACACAAGCATTTATTACACGTTTCTTTCATATCAGGCCCTACCTTCCAACGAGAAAGAATGTGAAGTCCCTTGTGATCTCTAGCAATCAATAAAACACAGGAGTTAAATTAGACCTCAAGTCATGCACACATCTTACCTTGACTGAGATATCTACAAGCTATAGCCCCTTGAAAATCTATTTTTTTCCACTAAGTTAACTGATAACCAAATGAAATGAGGAGGAAAAGAAGCAGCTGTCTGGACCTTGCTATAGTCTTGCCATTGATAGAGTTACTCTGTTGTGAGCACTAATGGAATTTACTTCAATTTTTACTTCATTCAGCCAGCTTTTTTGCAGCATTCAAAGCACAATTAACTTGCTTTTTTTAAAGCAAGGATACAGTTTTTAAATGCAAATATATTTACACTTTTAGAATTATGTTATACTTTTATGGGGAATCAATATAGACTTGGCAAATAAGCTTTGAACCAAATTGACCTAAACCTTATTTACACATCTTAATAGACTAAACTTCTGTCCTGTTAAATAAAGCCTTATTTTTGTGCATGTGCTATGTGTTGAAATCCTACATTTGCAAAAATATATATCACTGGTCCTCCTAATAAGCAACCATTCAACTCCACACATTTATATTCACATATTGTGTACCTGTAGCAAGCTACAAAAGTGTCAATAAATTTACATCTTTAAAATGCCGGTTCTGTTTCAACTGTGCCTGCATTGATATGTAAATGTAGTATTGCAGCTGTGTGACTGGTAAAAGGAAAGAAAATGTAAATCGATGTAGGAAATTGAGTCCTCCTGGGTTAGCAGAAGATTGTATTTTCCGCATTCTGATATTTGTGAATGCAATGGAATGCACAAGTTATGTTGGAATATGACAGTCTTGATTAAGCACAAGTCAGGCTTCTTCTTAAATGGCCATTGAATAGATAGTGATCTAACTGTCAAGATGCAGCAGCAGAGCTAATTGTAAGAATACAGGTTTATATTGTGCAGAACTGCTGACTCTCTTGCCTAATACGAATCCTGGATCAATAACCCACTAGCTGATTTCATATGTTTTGCCACTTCTGTTATCAGTCATCCATTCTTCATTTTGAATCAACTCTCAGCCACTTATTTAACTTGCCCTGGTGCAGTGCTCGAGATTTCGTTAAGAAGTTATTGGAATTGTGTTATATATTAAGCAGTGCATCCCAACTTAGGAACTTAATAGAAATAAAAATAAGGAGAGATTCACGATCACCCATTTTACACAGTTGGACTAAGTCAAAAGCTACCCCCAAAGTATCCATGTTTTTGTTTTTTGATACTACATTAGTGTATCTTAGGGGCCACAGATAAAGGTTCTGTCCATGTTTCCATTAATTTGCATATACCTCAACTTGCTAATATTGTACTAACACCAAAGATCTTAACACAATGGTTTACAACACCCACAAGGTAAGAGTGATAACATAACTTGTCCCAAACCTGCAGGACAGCAAAATCTAAACAGGACAAATCCAGAAAATAAGAAATATAAATCACAATACAACTGAATCATCGGGCCTTCACTGACCAGGGTTTGGTGTCACTCGTAGCCGCGAGTTGGACACCCTGTTATACATGGACAAATTGTTTGAACAGCCAGATTGCATAGTTTTTTTTTCATTAGACTTGTGACCTCACAACAGCTATTTCTGGACTCCTACCTTCATTTGTAACATGCCATTGCCCTAGATACGTTGGGCCATAACTTCCAAGCTCCAAGCGTTGGATTTGTGGGATACCCCAAAGATGCGCTGGGGAATCCCTCTTGGCACTTCAAAGGTCAAGGTTTGCATTGCAATTGCCCAGAAGTGCAAACCTCCTCTGGGCAATTGCCCTGCTCTGGGAATCATCTGAAAATGTAATTTAAATCACAAACTTTGGATGGCTCTGGCTGTGTTACACAATTGGTTACTCAGAAAAAGTCAGAAGAATTTAAACCCCTTCTAACTTCTGAGCAACTATTGTAAAGACACAGACCAGCCCCTCTCATAGGACACCCCGACCCCCCCAGGGATCTTCCCCGACTAACACCCCAACATGCTATTCCCCACCCCCACTGACTTCCCATGGGGTTCGCCCCGAAACGACCTGAGCCCCGCAAGCCATTGCAGGCCTGACCCACCCCCGACCCCCACCCCAGCTGTCCTAACCCAACCCCGCTATCCCGACCCAACCCCCAACCCGCAGGCCCTACCCCCCTCCCAGCCTGACAGGACCTGTCTCCCAACCTCTGACAGCCGCGCCACTGCCCCACTCCCTGATGTCTGACCCTCTCCTACTCCTCCCAATGTCAGACCCCCCACCACCCAATATCCAACACCCCCACCACTCCTTCGACCTCCCCCACCCCTGATGTCCTGCCCCTTGCACCCCTCTCATGTCTGACCACCCCCAAGCCCCAATGTCTGGCTTCTCGCACCCCTATCCAACCTACGATCCACCTCCACCGCCCCAAACCCTATCCACTTATCTTAGGCAGTTACCTTCTCCCTATCCTGCCAATATGAATCTGATCTTTAAATGTACTTGGTTTAAGGCAGCTAGAGGGAGCACACAGTGTCCACCAGCACGATCGAGGCCTTCCATGCCCGGTGGGCACCTAAGGGACTGGGGTGCTTTGTTGACCCCATTAACCACATTTTGGGTTGAGTTTTGTAAGTTTCTTTTAAGATTTGTGCTTCATTTTGCTGTGTCCCTTTAAGGGGCTGTCTTTTAATTTATCCCTCATTTTGTTAAATTAGTTTAATTGGTTCTAGCTGAAGAGTAAAAAAAGGGGCGCACCCTTCTGCAATCCGACAGGGCTGGACTATGACGCTGGGCTCCGGAGACAGCTGCGCTGCCTGGATCTCACCAGGCCTGGGTCAGAATGTTGAGTGAAACTGGAACAGAAGTAATTTAGAGTAAGTAATTGGGCACCGAGTGGCAATCCGATGCTGACTGCCACTTCGAGGAAGTTATGGCCCATTAGTGACTGTAGGGGTCATTTTCACTTAGGTCCAGGGCAGAGAGCTGGCTGCTGAGAATCTGCAGCCTGTCAAACAGCTGGGTCCATTTTCCCTTCTCAAGCAACTGTCTGTTTTCCACCAGTGCTCAGCATATGAATCTGCCACTTAATTTTTCTCTCCACTCCTTGTCTGCATATTACAAAAAGGACATGGTGGGAAGGACATGCAGAAGGTGCAAAATAAGATTTATAAGAATAATATCAGGGAGGCACTGATGCACTGCACCAACAGCTAGAGTGACAGAGGTCTAGTGCATACCCAGCAGTCACTATACATTCTGCTGGACCTGGGTGTTCAAAGCAGCTGCCACACTTCCCATAGAGACAGCCAAAAGCTTACATGCTGGAGCCATGACAGCAGACAGAACATGGAGCGACTCCCCCAGCCTTTGGCCCAGTCTGTGCATGGCCTCTGGCATCTCTGCCTGATGCTCCCTTGCCTGCCTCTGCATCTCCAACATGTCTCTTAGGGCCGAGTCCAGAGGCTTGTCCTTTGCATGGAGCTGAGCAGGGGGCCTGGTCTTCAGCAATCCTCCGAGTGTCAGAGACCTTGGCTGTCGCCTCCGCCAGCTGTGGACCCATGTCAGTGATGTGCTTAACAGATTGTGATACTGAGTCTACTCTAGAACTTGGACCCACTAAGGTGAGAGTGCGTGCACTGGTGGAGGATGCAGGTGAATGCTTTGATGGCGCATCCTCTGAGGCTTCTGAGGCATTCTCCTCAGAGGTGGGAGTTTGAAATGGAGCTGTGGCTGGTCTCTATTGTGGGTCTCCCCCTTTTCTTGCTGGCTTTAGGAATGGAGAAAGAAAAGATTTCTTGGATGCCTAAGGAGGCTCCTTAATTAAAGTAATGTGTTACTTTCTAGGTGCATCTGACAACTACAGACTAGAGGCTTCCTCACTGGCTCCCTGGGGGACTCGTATGTTACCTTCAGCACTGTCATGGCCCTGCTGCTCGCCGGCTAGCTCAGTGGGCTGCTCCTCAAAAGGGGTGAAGCCTCGAATTTCTGGAATTCCGCCTCTAGTCTTAGCCTGCTCTCTCTTATTGGAGGTGTCATTGTTCTGCAGACAGACTGAAGGATCGACTGTCATCCTTATGGGTGCACGAGCTGTTTAGGGGTATGCATGCCTATGGCAGCTGCTGAGACCTCCTCACAGAATGATTAACAAGCAGGATGTTCCTGTAACTGACAGAAGATTGAAAGCATGAAGTGGCTGGCACACAATCAGTGCACGGCACAATTTCAGTGCACATGTCTCATCTGCTGCTAAGCCCTGCAACCCAAACTCCTGTCTGACATCCTTGTGCACTCGTACACTTACACTTCTTGATGACCTTAAAAGAGTGCCAGTTTGCAGCGAGTAGATGGTGCCAATTACCCTGGCAGAATGCAACAGATCATTCATCTTCTTCCTGTACTGCTGTGTGGGTTTTTGGTGGGCCCTATGGGTGCTAACTTCCACTGCGACCTCCACACATACCGCTGTGGTCAGGTGGGAGAAACTCCTGTTGCCATCCCTGGGAAATAGCACCTCCCACCCTTCCTGGATGGCCTGAAGGATAATCCCAAGGGAGGCTTCACTGAACCGTGGAGCCACATGTTGTCAGGTCTGCTCTTGGCAGAATCCGGAGCTCTTGGCTTGCAGTGAGTGAATGGCTGCCTGGCCGTCCTTTAAGTATGGCATTCAGACCTTTGACCCCATGAACTAATGGCGGAGACAGCGACCTTCTGCCCGCTCCTGCCGTGAGATTCACTGAGCTCCTCACAGATGCGTAGGTAATGAGCGCAAGATTGCATGTGGTCAACTGTTCCACCCCACAATGGGAATCACTCCCAATTCTGTGACCGAACCTAGATCCCGGAGCGGAAGATTCTGGCCCAGAACTGAGAGGTTATAACATATCAGGAAACATTGAACAGGTTGACATTCTTTTATCTTTAGGTGACTAATAAAGGTCTTTCAAAATTATGAACGGTTTTGATAGGATTTGTGTAGAGAAGATGTTTCTACTTGTGGAAGTCCAAACGCAGAGAAGATAAATATAAGACAGTCAGTAATATATTCAAAAGAGAATTCAAGAGAAGGTTTACCAAGAGAGTGGTTGGAACATGGAATTGCTATCATCTTGGGGTGAATATCATGGATGCACTTAAGGCGAATCTAGATAGAATGGAATGAATATAATTACTGGCAAAGATCAGCTGGGCTACATGACCTGTTTTTGTGCTGTATGCTCTATGTAATTCTGTGTAATATCATAAAGTGAATGACATTGCAATGAGCTTTTTCCATTTTGTGGGCACATTGACTTTTTCATGCGCATTAGTGAGTGGAAGAAATGGGACCAAGGGCTGAACTTTTGTCCCAGGGAGCAGAGGGAGGCGGGCAGAGGGAGAGTTTAATGCCACCGGCTGGCTTTCAAGTTTGCTGCACCATGCCACGTACAGGTATTTTCCCAAAGGCAAGATCAGGGATTAATAAAAATAAATTGAAGGCCAATTAGGACCAACTAAAATTTTCCGGTCAGTTTGCAAGGCTCCTTCAGTGTCCGGTGTGTGGTGGGGGGGCGGCTACCTGCACACAACTCAGCGTCTGAACCCATTTCTACCTATTTGGCTGCGGCTATGGCTACAGGTCATCCTGTGGAAGAATTTTCCATCCACAATGATGGCCCGGCAGGTGCAGTCATTTTTTAATTCAAAAGTTTTCAAAGTTCCTGTGGCACCCTCTCTATCCCCTACCTGCAACGGCAGGCTACAGTTCCTTCCATGCTGGAGGGCCTTCTATTGACCGTAAAGCTTCGGGAGCATGCCCACCATCCTTAATTGGACACTAATTGGCCAATTCAGAGAAAATCACTGCCGGATGACGGTTCCCGATACAGGGTGGGATTGGGAACAACATCTGACACTGATGTTGGGGTCAAATGCAGGACCTGACCCACAAGGCAAAATGCTGCCTCATATCTTCAACCGCTCCCATTAACATTTGTGGAACAATTTAAATATAATAGGTTATTAATACCATAGTTTAAAAAATAACCCTTAAAACATCTCTCCCTTATTAATTTGACTCAAGCGTTTTTAAGTAATCTTCAAATTTATTCCACGTGAATACATCTCCCAATCATCCTCACTTGATAAAAAATTTAACTCTTTCCTCATCACAGTTAAGATTTTTACCCATTGAAAAATTTGCCTGATAAAGAAATAGATGTATTTTGTGTAAGTTAATTTGCCAATTTAATTCCATCCCCTGTTTATGATACTGTCATGATTGTGAAGGTTATCACCCATTAAACACTTTTGACCAGACATTGCTTTTTTTTTCTCTCAGTAAACTGTGCATCAAATATTATGATTTTCTGTATTTTTTTTTGGTCTGCAGTTGAACAGATTTTTCTTTTCATCTGATATTGTTTATTTACAGTAATGTTTCAAAACCAGATCAATTGAACTATTTCAGCAGCTGTAAAACTGACAGGGCCTCAAAATGAAGTAATGAAGTTCAGTATTAATGGCTAGGAGAGAAGCAGCTAGTCTTGACTCTAAAAATATAAGAAATTTAAGGGAGAAAAGAAGAGCACAAATAGACACCCTGACCTATAATTAGGGAATGGGGAAATGCCTCCATTTTATCTACCTGATATATTAAAAACTTACATCCTGTGAAACGCATTGGGATATTTTACGGCATTAAAAGCACTATATAAATACATGTTGTTATGTTCTGAACTTTTTCTTCCATTATAAATTCTTAAGCACGCATTGACACTGGACATAGCCAATGTAAGCATGTCATGCTATTGTTACCCTCTCCCACCAGTGGTGGTGTTATAGCACTTCAATTTTCTATCCTTCAGCCCCACAGCCTGTACTAAATGGATATGCTCCAGCCAAGTCCACTTCTGTTTCCAAATTTCCATAAGCTTTGATATTTATCTATAACTAATAATAAATATAAAGCATTGTATTATACAAAATTAGGACAAAATGTTATTACAACAATATTTAACATTATATTAAATAATAAATGTATTAGCACAATAAAAAGGGGATTAAATTACATCTGCATGCCCTGGTCCAAAAACCCCAACCTTTCTCACTCAGCTTCAACTGAAGACTGCTCTTGGTCTTGGCTCCCCCTGTGTAACACAACAGGAGATTGCTAGAGGATATTGAAAGTCTAGCATATAGCACATGGTTCTTGTGAGCATCACCCTTGCGTCCTGTCACACTGTAGCTGTTGTACGTCAAATGTCACTCTTTTGTGTTTCCTTGATGCACTGTGAACAATGCCAGGGGAGATCGCTTCTGTATTGGATGCAGAACTGAATACCAAACAATAACAGGAAGTTAGAGACACTGCTCTAACATCTGAAACCTCTGATCAGTGCATGTGAAGAATCAAAGATAGATTTACAATAAAAATATCCCCTCCGCCAGTAGAAGCCACACAATATTTGAAATAATTTCCTTAATACAATCCTTTAAAATGTATTTTAAGCTGCTTTATGCCTTGCTCTGGCCTTCATCCAATCTTGGACTTGAGAAAATATGGCAACCCTACCACCGGAATTAGTGCAAATCAAATTATTCCCTGTTCTTAGACCATAAGGATCATCATTTATCTTCAGTCCTGTGGACCCACAAGTGACTCTAAAAGATTTCATGGTCTGAGCCTTCTGGAATCACCCCGAGTCAAAATAGAAACACTAACAGATTTACACATAATTACTCATTCATATAATCTATCCTCTATCTCTCTTTAATAGATACAGAGCCATACACACACACACACACATACATCAATCTGATGGGGCCTGTACATTGAATAATCAACCATCTGCCAAAATCATCACCTGCTTTGCTTTTTCAGCATAGACATAACCATGGATGATATAGCCTCAGATACCCCTGGTCTATTTACCTCTACACTGTAAAGTTTATGGTGAGTGAACACAATGTGTACTTCATCTAAAGCAATGTTTGCAGTGTTAACAACTTTTTTGTATGTCAAGAAAATACAATAATTCAAATAATGTTATTGGAATTTATTGTAAAATAGAGTAATAATCGGATGTGTCTATGTGTCTGTCTGTGTTTGTGTGAGATTTAGTTGAATTATGGGCAGCTAGTCTGGGTGCTTTGATCTAAGAAGAGAGGTTAAGTTTGAAACGTTCATTAGATGAACATGGAGAAGTTTAGAAACTTAGGTGTGAAGGGACATTTGCATTTTGAAATAAACCAGACTAGATTGTTTTCAAAGGAGGGGTGAAATGTGTCACCAAGCCAGGTGAAGTTTAGAAGCAGTGTGTTTATTTTTCCCAAAGGTTACTGGTAAAACTTAGCGCTATGAGAGTGTTTTATTATCAAGGAGATAAAGTCCAAAGACATAGGGGAAGACCTTCCCATCGGTGACAGGGACCGGGGCCCGCTCACCGACGCGTAAGATGATGTGGGATAACGTCTGGCAGGATTCCTGACGTCACCCCACGTCATTTCCATTTTCAGGTTGGTGGGGGCGCAGCCAAATCAGCTGTGCGCCTACCTACCTGTTAACGGCCTATTGAGGCCATTTAAAAAGTACTAAACATTATTAATGGACCAGCCCGTCCAGCCTTAAGGTTGGCGGACAGGCCGGGAGCCCTGGCAGGCTTAAGGAAAAGCATGAAACCTCATCCACAGGCAGGACGAGGTTTCATGAGGGTTTTTAAACATTTAATAAATGTTTCAGTAAAGGTGATGGACATGTCCCAACTCATGTGACAGTGTCACGTGAGGGAACATGTCAGGGAAATTTTGATATTGTTTCTTTAATATTTTAAAATTTGGAGCCGATCTCCCTGAGGCAGCACTTAGCCTCAGGGAGATCAGTGCATTCTTTTGCGCGCATGCGTGTCAGAGCGCACTTCCGGCTGAGGGAATCCCCCCTCCACCCACATAGGGAGCGCATAGTGCTTCCTGGTGGATGTCATGCTGGGTGGGCCGTAATTGGCCCGCCCATGTAAAATGTCGGCGCGCCTCCGATCGGGAGCGTCGATCGGACGCACGCCTGCCTGCACCCGCTCCTGCACTCCCCCTCCAACGGGGTGGGGGGGTGGAATTTTCCCATGGTGAAACAATGGCTATTTGCATTCAAAGAGGAAGATATGTATAAAGAAAGAGCAAGGGCTGCGTGGAAGGGGAAGGCATCTATAAGATCTTACAAGTGTGAAAAGCCTTCAGCATCTATGCACCAAGCTGTTGTCTTCAAAGAACTGAAGTTAAGAAAACTCACTTGAGAGTCGACTTGTTCAGGGTATCGCGTTTCTCTGCCTGGGTCTTTTAAAATCTACGTGTCTTACTGTTGCCTTAATGAAAGTGTAACTGGGAGTTAGATTAATTAGGGGATTTAGAAGCTATCATAGTAGTAATTTGTAGATCCATGTATGTATTTAAAATAATTTCTCTTATTAATAAATGTTAATTTAATTTTATAAAAACCTCTAAGACTTGGTGGTCTTATTACTACTGAATTAAAGGCATGCTTCTCGAAATTTATCCAAATTAGAAGTTAGTTGTGACAGTTGTTTCATGCTTCCCTCTGAGATTTGAACAACTCAGCATTTACCATCGGCTGTGTCATACGTAACATGTATCTAAAGAAAAAATTGCCATTGTATTTCATACCAAAGGGATATGGGGTACTTATGTACTGTAAATACAGACCTGGCATGACACTAGAGTCAGGCTTTCATCTGCTGCTTGAGTGCTATTTGCATCTTGAGTTTCGGTCAGTCCCTGTCGAAAAGCAAAATTTCTACTTTAATGCTGGCTGTAGACACATACTGCTAAAGTGCCATGAAAATGATATGTAAATATAGCCGCCATCGCTGCTTGCTGCCTCAAGAACCATGTTAGACAAATCGTTACACTTTAATCGGTACCTCCTATCCTTATGGAGGTAGGAGTCACCTCATCAGTATTTTTAAAAAGTAATTAAGTGTCAAAGCTTTAATTCCATAATGCTGCACATATTACAGAGAGGCAGGCCATAATCTGTCAGCCTAGTTCCCACTTAATTTTGATGAAAATAAAAACTCCAGGATGAATTGTGCAGTTTATCCCCATTTTAGAGCCAACCCCTTTCAAAAAACACAGTAATCAGGGTTTGTAGGGGCTCTTGACATTAGTTTCAGAACATATCTACATGAGGCACAGAGGGCATTTCAGTAATATTAGCGTGTGTTTGCTTTCGAGCGACCAGTAATTTGAGAGTGATTAATTTATGTCGCTGCAATGCTTTGCTTGCTCCATGTATTGAGTTTAACAATCAAGCTAATCCACAGGCCAGCAGCTGATACCTGAGGTGAGACGGCTAGCGTCATTTCAACGTTGGAAAAACTGTGTAAATCATTTAATTTTATTTATTCTCCTTGTTCTGTCCCCTAAATTTATTCCCGATATCCATGGGGAACTCAGCTGTCACCAAGTGCTGCTCATCCATCACCCCTGTGCTTGCTGACCAACATTGGCTCCCGATCTGACAATTTTAGAATTTTCATAGTTGTTTGCAAATCCCTCCTTGATCCTCCCAAGATTGGTCCCCAGGAAACCCTCAAGGATTGGTCTGGAATCTCCAGGAATTGAAGATCAACCTCCAGGACACAGCTCTGTGCAACCCCGAAAAAAAAATCATAGGGATATTCACAAGGATTGCCTTTTTCTTGCCATTTTCTTTGAACATTTCTCTTTACCAGATAAAAAAAATACTGGGCTGAATTTTCTGTTTGGCGAGGGTGGTGGGGGGCCGGGCACGGAGCGGGAGCGGGCGCGGGCAGGCCACTGGGTCTGCACCGCCATTTTACGCGGGCGAGCCAATTAAGGCCTTGCCCAGCATAATGTGCGACTCCCAAGGACAGCGGGAGTGGGCGGGCGGGCGGTGGGAGTGCACTGTCCGCTGGGTCCGATGGCGACCCGGCGGCCTGTTTATGTGAAGCGCTGGCAGCCTTTGCAAGGTTGCTCACAATGGCAAGTGGAAGGGCTCACTAGAGGGCTTCTGGTGAACAGGCCAGTCCGGAGGGTAGGCCAGCAGAGCAGGCCAGGCTGGATGGTAGGGCACCGGGACAGGCCAGGCCAGAGGGTAGGCCGGGGCGGCCAGTGTGCCCCTTGTTACTCAGATGACTGCTTTGCTGCCCTCCTCAAGGAGATGGCAGCCTGTGGGAGGTGTTGCTTCCCCAGGATGGGAGGAGAAGGCCCCCCCCACATGACACAATGTGCCTGGGAAGAGGTAGCCGAGGTGGTGAGCTCCCGTGACGTGGTGCGGCGCACCTGGATCCAGTGTTGTACTCTGGCAGGGTGAGTACCATGTTGGCATTGATCATGTAACCCAGCAGGTCGGCTTACCCCCTGCTGCACCCCCAAGTCTGAGTTTAGTGACTGCATTGAATCATTGATGGTATTTGTCCTTTGCTGGGTGAGCCAGCAGATACTGCCCATGCTGAGGTCAGCTTGAGAGGGTGATGAAGAGATGTCTTTTTCCCCAGCAGCATGTGTTACACTGAGACCCACATGGCTGTTTTGGGGGCAACCTGGAGGAGCTGTACCTAGGCGCTGTGCTTGAACTCCAGGACATGTCCAAGTCAGGGTGATAAAATGCTGGGAAGGGAGTTTCAAGGTGGCATAGCAATGAACCATCTGCTGTGCTCTGCACTCCACATGCTTGCGCCTCCTTGCTATGGAAGGCTATACCGTATGTGCCTAATGTGATGTAGGCAGTATGTGTCCATGGGGGCGGTGGAGGGGTGTGGAGCAGGCCAAATATCTTTGTGTGAGTGTTCAGCAGCAGCGGGGTGAGGAGGCTCCGGAGCCCTGATATGCCCCACTCTGGTTGGGGTGGGCCGTGCGCAAAGAGAGTCTGTGTGCAACTTTCACTAATTAATGCCCATCTCTCATTTTCAGGAGAAGAATGTTCATAACGTGGCAGAGTGTGTGAGGACTGGCGGCAGCCAAATGCAGATCACCATTCTTAGCCACTTCAAGCAGGAGGCCCTGGATCTGGAGAGGCACCATGCACCCAGGTCCACTGGTGTCGGTGAGGCTAGGGTGCCACGGCCAGGTATTTATGCCCAGCAGTGAGGTCAGCATTGTTCTCCCAACAGCCATATCACTGCTGAATATTAATTCATTTAATTTTGCAAGATGGCTTGACCATTGGTAATGGAAGGATGAGCGCATGATGATCCTGGGGACAGGGATACACTTTGACATTGTCTCCACGTTAACTGGTCCACTGTCCTTGCTCTTCCTTTCAGCATCATTGGAGCAGGGCCGTGAGGAGGAGCAGCAGATTCCCCCTCTCACTCCTGAGGGGCCTAAAGTCTCACCAGCGTCACAGCATTTCTGCAAGGCAGGCATCAGCGCAGATACTAGCACCTCGGTGGGAATTCGAACTTTGGCTGGTGTCCCAGGGAACAATGGTGAGGGCACTTCACAGTCGCTGGAGGAGCTGGCAGAAACAGAGAGTGCCCGTGATGCCAGCAGTCAGAGGTCTGCAGGGAACCAGGCACATGCTCAGTCAGTGCCTGATTATGTGCCTCTGGAGTCGTCCGTGATGCAGCAAGCACAGGAAATGCGGCCGGGTGTGCGGGAGCATCTAGGGGAGATACATGAGGCTATGCTTGGCTTTGTGTCCGTGGTGGAGCAGTCTACGTGGATGATTGCCGAAGCAATGAGGCACATGTCCGAGTGCCATGCAACCTCCATGGAGAGGTGGTGACTCGTGGAGAGGCTCCTCCAGGAAACCTGTCAGGGCTTCCTGAGGATGCGCTCTGACCAGCAAGCCCGCACATCGGCATTGACCTCAGCTGGTCAGTGCTAGTGTGGAAGATGGTTTGGGCATCAACTTTCCCAGCTCGGTGCCCATCCATCCATGGTGAGCAGGGAGGTCCGAAGTGACCTCACGTCAGTGCAGCAGCTGCTTGGCATCTGCGGGCAGCTCTCAGGGTGCTCTGGTTGAGGGTGGCAGCTCCTCCACCCCTCTCCCAGTGACCGAAGCATCCAGTGAGGATGCGACGACTGGGGAGATGCCAGCTGTGGAACTGACAGCTCCCTCCCAGGCAGGGCCAGCACAGGTTCCAGGGGCCAGAGGACAACCGCCAAGGTCATCGAGGCCAACAAGACAGCAGAGTCAGCAGGCTGTCTCAGATGCCACTCCGAGCGATGGGGCAGCACCAAGATGTAGCACCCCGAAACGTAAACATAAGGTACCTTAGGCACACAACAGGTTTTTTACTGGTGCTTTTGTGTTGGCCTGAGATGATGTCCTTATGACTTGCTTTGTTTGGTAACACCATTCTCTCTTTTGTTTGAAATAAGTTGGTTTGCTTGACATAATAAATTCAGAAATGTCACCATGACTGAGGGTGCCTCTTTTCTTCTGCATGCGGATGGTTTCCAAAACTGTAATGAGTGCTTTGTTGGACATTCAGCTTTGTTAACAAGGCCCTTAGTGACTGTTCCTAACCTGGCAGAATTTGCACTTAGGTCTTGAATATGGAGCTTACAGCCCAGGCTTGTCCTGTAGGTCCATATGTGACATGCTAGCTGAAGGTTCATTGGGTTAAAGCCTCCCGGGTGTCCAAGCCTCCCTGGAGTATGCCCAGGGCAGTGTCTACTCTCTCAGCATTTCCTGTGCATGCTCATCCTCGGACTCACTGCTGGACTCATCGTGTGTAGCCGTAGCCACTGCATCGCCGTCTTCGTTGTCCACAGTGTCCCCCACTTTCCAGTGCAAGATTGTAGAGAGCACCGCGTGCAACCACTATCACCGACACACGATCTGGGGGGGTACTGGAGTGCACCCTCTGAGTGGTCCAGGCTTCGGAAGCGCATCTTGAGAAGACTGATGTTTCTCCCCACCACAGCCCTTGTGGGGCGTGGCTTCTATTGTACCGCTGCTCAGCTTCTGTTCTTGGATGGTGGAGAGGCGTCATGAGCCACCTTCTGAGGGGATAGCCCTCATCACCCAGCAGCCATCCATCCAGCCGGGCTGGAGCACTGAAGAGCCCCGGCACCTGGGAGTGTCTGAGGATGCAGGCGTTGTGGGAGCTGCCTGGATACGTTTCACAGACTTTTGGAATCAGCATCCAGTGATCACACACTATCTGCACGTTCATGGAGTGGAAGCCCTTCCTGTTGACGAAGGCACCGGGCACACCTGCTGGCACCTTGATGGCCACATGTGTGCAGCCTATTGTACCCTGAACACAGGGGAAGCCAGCAATGGCCGCAAAGCATCTGGCTCACTGTGTCTGGCTTGCCTGATCCCAACGGTAGTGGATGAAGGTCAATGCTCACCTGAACAGAGTGTCTGTAACCTGTTTGACACAAGTGTGGACAGCTGATTGGGAAACACCGCAAAGGTCACCCACCAACCCCTGGAAGGAGCCAGAGGCATAGAAGTTGAGAGCAGCTGTGACCTTCAGAGTCACTGGCATGGGGTGTGCACCCATACAGTTAGCGGAGATCTCAACCCTATCATCTGATAAATACAGTTGACTGTCTCTTTTGAGGGATGGAGACTCTTTCGGCACTGCACCTCAGACATATTGAGGTAGCTGCTTCGCCACCTGTATACCCTGGCAGCAGTATGATGGCATATTCTGTGGCCCCTTCCGTCTTGAAGTACCTCTTGTCCCTGCACCCCTTGTGCCTGTGCCTGTCCTCCCAAAGGTGGCTCCCCTGGAGGCTGAGTTGCACTCCTGGCATCCTTCCTCTTCTAGTCCTCCTCTCCTCCTCAGAGGAGCTGCCTCCGGTGGACAGTTCAGCTCCCATTCCCAAGCTAAGGGAAGGCTTCCTGAAACCTGCAGGCCCAGAAAATATTCCCCACTGCAGTGTGCTGACCTTAAGGTTCAGAGTCCAGAAAAAGCAGCTGGGGTGTGTTTTAAAGTATTGCATTTCACACAGGCAAGTTTCAAAAACTTTCATTTATAAATGTTTGACTGTGTACACTCGCCACCCCAGTGAGCCCTCTTATCCAGCCCGTGGATGAGATTAATATAAATGTGTCCTACCCACCTGTCAGTTGCGCCCGTGTGCTGACCTGAAGATTGCACGGGCGCCTCAAGGGCCTTAAGTGGCCCATTAATTAATGGCTCGCCCGCCCAGCGAAATATCGCGATGGCGCGCAGTGATGTCCAGACACTCGCCCGATGTTGGCGCACGTCATTTTACACGCGGACATGCGGGGCCCACCCCTGCAAGCCAACGGGAAAATTCTGCCCAATGAAAATGGGGGAAAAAAAGTTGTTTGGCTGACAGTCAAGCATCATCCAAACCTTTTTCCTTTCCAGTTGAAGGCCGTGCATCACAAGGATGGATGCATTATCCGACGAATGGCCGGATTGTGGTGGCAAATCATGTGATGAAACCTCCAGGAATATATTTAATCAGAGCTGAAAACCTGAGCCCTTCAAGTTTTTGAGATGACACAGAATACAAAATGTTGTGGCGCAGAAGGAGGCCATTTGGTCCATCGTATCTGCACCGGCTCTCCAAATGAGCATCATGACCTAGTGCCATTCTCTTGCTTTTTCCCCATATCCTTGCACATTGTTTCTATTCAAATAATCATCTATTGCCCTCTTTAGTGCCTCGATTGAACCTGCCTCCACTGCACTTCCAGGCAGTGCATTCCGTTTTCCAATCACTCACTGTGTGAAAAAGTATTTTCTCACATCACATTTGCCTCTTTTGAAAATCACCTTAAATCTGTGCCCTCTCATTCTCGATCCCTTGATGAGCAGGAAGAGTTTCGCCCTTTCTATTCTGTCCAGCCCCCTGATGATTTTGAACGCCTCTATCAAATCTCCTCTTAGCCTTCTTCTCTCCAAGGAGAACAGTCCCAGCCTCTCCAATCTATCTTCATAACTCAAGTTTCTCATCCCTGGAACTATTCTTGTAAACCTCTTCTGCACTCTCTCCAATATGATCACATCCTTCCTATAGTGTGGCGCCCAGAACTGTACGCAATATTCCAGCTGAGGTCAAACTAGAGTCTTATGTAAGCTCAGCAAAATCTCCCTGCTCTTGTACTCTATTCTTGTACTCTAATGAAAAAACAAAAATAAAAATACCTGGAAAAACTCAGCAGGTCTGGCAGCATCTGTGGAGAGGAAGACAGTTAACAGAACTGTTGAAGAGTCATTCGGACTTGAAATGTTAACTGTGTTCCTCTCCGCAGATGCTGCCAGACCTGCTGAGTTTTTCCAGGTATTTTTATTTTTGTTTTGGATTTCCAGCATCTGCAGTTTTTTGCTTTTATCACCTATTAATGAAGCCCAGGATACTGCATGCATCATTAACTGCTGTCTCTACCGGTATTGCCACCTTCAATGATCTATGCACATATGCACCCAGGTCTCTCTGCTCCTGCACACCCGTAAGAATCCTACCCCTTATTTTAGATTGTCCCTCCATGTTCTTCCTACTAAAATGAATCACCCCATACTTCTCCACATTGAACTTCAACTGCCACCTATCTGTCTACTCCACCAACTTGTCTTTGTCCTTTTGAAGTTCTATATTGTCCTCCTCACAGTTTACAATGCTTCCAAGTTTTGTATCATCCATAAATTTAGAACTTTGTCCCCTGCACACCAGGATCCAGATCATAAATATATATCAGGAAAAGCAAGGGTCCCAAAACAGACCCTTGGGGAACTCCACTTCAATCCTCTCTCCAGCACAAAAAATATCCATTGACCATTACCCTCTGTTTCCTATTACTCAGCCAATTTTGAATCCATGTTGCTACTGTCCTTTTTATTCCATGAGTTATAACTTTTCTCACAAGTCTTTTGTGTGGTATTGTTTTAAATGCCTTTTAAAAGTTCATGTACACCACATCAACAGCATTACCCTCATCAACCACCTCTGTTGCTGCTTTAAAAAACTGCAGCATGTTAACTAAACACGATTTTCCCTTTAGAAATCCAGGCTGGCTCTTCCTAATTAACTCATATTTTTCTATGGGACTACTAATTCTATCCCAAATAGTTCTCTCTGGAAGTTTCCCCAGCACTGAAGTTAAGCTGGGCTTATGCTTACAACCTTTTTTGAAGAAGGGCGTAATGTTTGCAATTCTCCAATCCTTTGGCACCTCCCCTGAGTCTAGGGAAGACTGAAAAATTATGGCCAGTGACCCTGCAATTTCCACTTTTACTTTCTTCAATATCCTTGGATGCATCTCATCCGGTCCCGGTGCCTTATCAACCTTAAGCACCAACAGTTTATCCAACACTTCCTCCTTTTCAAATTTGAACACTTCCAGTGACTGTGTTTCCTCCTCTGTGATTGTGGTCTTGGTGGCATCTGCTTCCTTGGTAAAGACAGATGCAAAGTATTCATTTAACATCTCAGCCATACCCGCTGCCTCCATGTGTAAATCCCCTTTTTGGTCCCTAATAGGTCCTACTCCTCCTTTTACCACCCTCTTACTATTTATGTGCCGATAGATGACTTTGGGATTCCCCTTTATATTGGTTGCCAGTCTTTCCTCATGATCCCTCTTTGCTTCTCTTATTTGCTTTTTCATCTCCCCTTGGAACCTTCTGTATTCAGCTTGGTTCTTAGTTGCACTTTCTACCTGACACCTGTCACAAGCACACCTATTCTTCTTTATGTTAATCTGTGTCTCCTTTTTCATCCAGGGAGCTCTGGATTTGTTTGCTCTACTTTTCCCTCTTGAGGGAATATACCTTGCCTGTGCCTGAAACATGTCTTCTTTGAAGGTAGCCTCGTGTTCAGCTACAGTTTTTCCCACCAGCCTTTGGTTCTGGTCTATCTGACCCAGCTCCATTTTTTCCCCATTGAAGTCGGCTCTACCCCAGTTAATTATTCTTACTCTGGATTGTACATTGTCCTTTTCTACCATCATCCTGAACCTTACAGTAGAATGACCACTGTCTACTAAATGATCCCCCACTGACACTTGATCTTCTTGGCCCACCTCATTTGCAAGAACTAGGTCCAACAGTGCATCCTTTCTTGTTGGACTGGCCACTTACTGCTGTAGAAAATTTTCCTGAACACAATCTAGGAACTCATGCCCCCTCTGCCCTTCACACTACTACTATCCCAGTCTACATTCGGATCATTAAAGTTCCCCATTATAGCTACATAATGTTTGTATCCCTCTGTAATTTCCCTGAAGATTTGTTCCTCTATATCCTTCTCACTATTTGGTGGTCCACAGACTAATGTAATTGCATACGTTTTGTTCCTTAGCTCTACCCAAATTGATTTTGTCCTTGAACCCTCTGGGACATCCTCCTTCTCCAGCACTGCAATGCTCTCCTTAAGCAATACAGCCACCACGCCTCCTTTTCTTCCTTTCCTATCTTCTATGAACATCTTGTACCCAGGAATATTTAACACCCAGTCTTGCTGTTCCTTGAGCCAGGTCTCTGTTATTGCTACAACATAATTTTCCACGTGGCAATCTGTACCTGTAATTCCCCAATCTTATTTACTATACTCTATGCATTCACATACATCCACATTAACCTTGATTTAGACTTCATGATTTTCTCCCTTACCCCAATTCCACCTATTAAATTACTGTTCTCTATACCAGTGCTATCTGGCTCTCCCAGTATTTTGTGCACCCTGGTATTCCTCACTAGTGCTCTCTCCTGGTTCCCATGCCCCTGCTAAGTTAGTTTAAAGCACCCCCCCACCCCCCTCCCCCACAGCACTAGCAAAATGCTCCGCAAGGAACTCAGTCCTGGTTTTGTTCAGGTGCAACCTGACCATGTTGTTCAGGTGCCATCTTCCCCAGAGTCTCCAATTCTGGCATTTTGCACATCCCCAATTCTAATCATTTCAATATCGGTGGCCATGCTTTCAGCTTTGGGTAAAGTTCTGGAATTCATTTGCTAAGCCTCTCTGCCTCTATACCTCTCTCCCCAACTTTAAAATGCTACTTAAAACCTGCATTTTTGACCAAACTTTTGGTCATGTGTCCTAGCATCTCTTTCTATGGCCTGGTTTCAAATTTTGTTTGGTAACACACTTGGGAAATTTTACAACATTAAAGGTGCTGCACAACTGCAAATGATTGTTCTTGTTGTTTTGAAGTTGTCCAGCCTGTACCCATCTTCGCAGATGCCCGCAATCCTACTTTTAGGCCATCCGCTAAGAGAAATGTAGGAAGAGCACTTGTGCCTGCCCTCAACCTCTCCACTCACTTGCCCCTCATTTTCCATTACTTAACCAAGACTGCCGGAATCTGTCCAGGTACTGTAGTACAGGTGGTCATACCATGGAAGAAGGGGATTCAAACTCCCCCTTTCCAGCTTTAAGCATGGTTAAAGCCATAAGACCATAAGACATAGGAGCAGAAATTAGGCCATTTGGCCCATTGAGTCTGCTCCACCACTCAATTATGGCTGATAAGTTTCTCAACCCCATTCTCCTGCCTTTTCCCCGTTACCTTTGATCCCCTTGCCAACCAAGAACCTATCTATCTTGGTCTTAAATACACTCACTGACCTGGCCTCCACAGCCTTTTGTGGCAATGAATTCCAAAGATTCACCACTCTCTGGCTAAAGAAGTTTCTCCTCATCTCTGTTCTCAAAGGTCTTCCCTTTACTCTGAGGCTGTGCCCTCGGGTCCTACGTCCACGTCTTCCCCACGTCCACTATATCCAGGCCTTTCAGTATTCTGTAAGTTTCAATCAGATCCCCCCTCATCCTTCTAAACTCCATCGAGTATAGACCCAGAGTCCTCAAACGTTCCTCATATGTTAAGCCTTTCATTCCTGGGATCGTTCTCGTAAACCTCCTCTGGGCCCTCTCCAGGGCCAGCACATCCTTCCTGAGATACGGGGCCTAAAATTGCTCACAATATTCTAAATGTGATCTGATCAGAGCCTTATAAAGCCTCAGTAGCACATCCCTGCTTTTATATTCTATTGCTCTCGAAATAAATGCCAACATCGCATTTGGCTTCCTAACTACCGACTCAACCTACAAATTAACCTTAAGAGAATCCTGGACTAGGACTCCCTAGTCCCTTTGCACTCCAGATTTCTGAATTCTCACCCCATTTAGAAAATAGTCTCTCCAAAATCCCTGCACAATCCCAACACTCCACCTATTCCCAGTAAAAATACAAACTTGTAGTGAATATACGAAGAAATAGATCCCTAAGATGCTTATCCACTGCAGTATTAATAAAGTAAATCATATTGCAATATATTGCATTTCAATGAATCTAATCTAGCAGTTGCATGCAGATTTTCTGTGGAATAGCAATACCAGGTTGTATTGAGGTGGGAACATGTTTAGCAGGGGGTCCAGGGTGCTGATCAAGTAGGACTGGGATTTTGTCCCAATCAGGCTATACATATAAGGTACTGTATTAACTATTCCATGGTAGTTCAATGAGAATTTCCATGAAGAATAGATCTTCCGTTAAAATGGTGAGAAAAGGTTACAACCTCCTGTAAAACCTCAGCTGAATTGGATAACAAAAGATTGCACTATTTTAAATCATAACAGTCTTTGCTTCTGGCCCATTATCTTGCTTACCTGCACCCATGTGTCCTATTTGTCTTTATTATCAGATCATGTTTCAAAACACAGCGTAGGTAAAATCTAAACAAGCCAGCTGTCTTCCCCTCTAAGCAGTTAAATTCAATTTGGGCCGGGAAATACAGGGTCTCTTCGGATCAATAGACTGCACTCAGCAGCTGACATCCTATACCTGAAACACATCCAACCTGGCTAGGGACCCATCAATAGAACCTGAGGGACTTTCCCTTGCTTTATCTCAAGGTAAATCTCCTAGGATTACAGGTACTTTAAGGTAATTATGCATGCTCCATTACCCACCATTTGCTACACTACACTTTCAGCAACAAGCTTACCTTCCTATTTCAATGAGCTAATTGTAGTGACACATTCTTTCAATGTAAAATGATAGCCCTATAAGCACGGCCAGCTTTATCTCTCTCTGCACAAAATGCAGGAGTTGTGATAAGGTAATTGCCTATGGCAATGGTACAAGTTGTTCCCTATTTACTCCCCTTTCCTTGTCAAGACGTCACATTCCAGGGATTCAATTATGTGATTAGGTTTTTTAAACTGTAAACAAATTGTGACTCTTGTCTTTCTGCCCTCCTTATTGCAGACAGGCTGACTGAGGAACACCTCTGCTCGCTTTGAAGTCATGCACCTTGTCAGCACATGGAGGCAGGGCAGAGGCATCTGTTCTCAGTCACACAAGACAGCAGTCTGCGCAGTTTGGTACATGAACAGAAGTATGCTTGGGTGCAAAGGGTCAGGGCTGTATTACTCTCTGAACATATGCTTTCAGAGATAACCACTCGACCTGGGCATCCATTCAAGAAGACCTGAAGAGAGATTTCACCTCAGAGTGGAAATTTTGCACCCAGATACTCAGTATAACAAAAGGCCATTTCCTTTTGGAGAATGCTGTTAATCAAAAAAGCTGTAATGTATTCTACACTTTTCCTCCACCAAACAAGTACTTTAATGCACCAAAGCATTTCTATTATTAATGAATTATCTAAACTTAAACAGATTCTCCCCTGTTATACATAAAACCAAAGTCATTTACTGGATTTATTTTCTAAATGGAGGCTCGAACTGCTTGTGTATATTTATTCATTACCTTTTTTTAAAGTTATTACTTTGGTAAAATAGTTTGTTTCACAAAGGTCAAAGTAAGTACTGAAACGATATTTAAACAATACAGTTCCTTGCATTTCCTTCAACAGTGTGCGACTGAGGCTGCACCAGTGGTTTATAATGAAAATACAATACTTGTACGCAGAGTGTTTCTGGCAGGGCCCCTCTGAACAAGAGTTCTGACACAGTTTCAGCACTCCAGCTCTCACACTGTAGAAATCTTAATTCCTTAGGTGTCAAAATCCACATATGCCCTGATATTGGGCTGGGTGTCCTCACGAGCTACATAGCAAGGGAAGTAGAGAGGGTTTTAAGCTGAATAATAGAGAAAGGAATTAAATTTGGGAAGATGTGGTAAACCAAAGAGTAAAGGCAAGGTAAGAGAGACAGGTATTAATATGGGAAGTGATAAACAGATTGTGCCAGGAAGGGACAGAGAATACAATTCCAAGAGTGAATCAGCTGAGAAGGCTTGACACCACAAAAATAATAAAAGGACAAAACTAAAGGCTCTGTATCTAAACGCATGTAGCATTTGAAACAAAACTGATGGACCAATAGCGCAAATAGAAATAAATAAGTATGATCTGACTGCCATTACAGAGACATGGTTACAGGATGACATAGTTTGGGACCTGATTATTGAAGGGTACATGATATTTAGGAAGAACAAGAAGTTAGGAAAAGGTGGAGGGGTAGCTCTGTTAATTAATGATACTATTAGCACACTAGAATGGGATGACCTAAGTTCAGGGAACCAGGATGTAGAAGGGGTTTGGGTTGAGATAAAGAATGATAAAGACAAGAAGTCACTGTGGGAGTGGTGTACAGGCCTCCTAACTGTAACCAGAACAGAGTATAAAAGAAGAGAAAATGGGAGCATGCCAGAAAGGTACAGCAATAGTCATGGGGGATTTTAATTTACATATAGGCTGGAAAAATTAGATGGATAAAGGTAGTGTAGATGAGGAGTTCATAGATTGTTTTTGGGATAGTTAGTTAGAACAGCACGTTCCGGATCCAACCAGACAGCAGGCTATGCTAGACCTAGTATTGAGCAACGAAATAGGATTAATTGATACAAAAACAAAATTAGCTGGAAAAACTCAGCAGATCTGACAGCATCTGTGGAGAGGAATACAGTTAACGTTTCGAGTCCGTATGACTCTTCATCAGTTCTGATGAAGAGTCATACGGACTCAAAACGTTAACTGTATTCCTCTCCGCAGATGCTGTCAGACCTGCTGAGTTTTTCCAGCTATTTTTGTTTATGTTTCAGATTTCCAGCATCCGCAGTATTTTTTTATTTTAGGATTAATTGATAACCTCCTAGTGAAGGCAACCCTAGGTAGCAGCAATCATAATATGATTGAATTTTACATTCACTATGAGAGAGAAATGAGTGCGTCCAAGACTAGTACTTTAAACTTAAATATGGGCAATTATGAGGGTATGAAAGCAGTTCCAGCTAAAGTAAACTGGCAAGTGAGGTTAAGGGATATGTCAATAGAAGTTCAGTGGCCGACATTTAAAGGGATATTTCAGAATATACAGAATACATACATTTCAATGAGAAAGACAAATTCCAAGGGGAGGGCGCACCATCCATGGTTAACTAAAAAAGTTAAAAGACAGTATCAAACTTAAAGCAAAAGCACATAATTAAGCAAAGACAAGTGGCAGGTCAGAAGGTTGGAAAGAATATAAAGAACAGCAAAGGATGACAAAAAGATTAATAAGGAGGGGAAAATTAGAGTATGAGGGAAAGCTAGCTAGTAATATAAAAGTGAGTAGTAAGAGTTTGTATAGATATTTAAATAAGAAAAGAGTAAACAAAGTGAGCATTGGTTCTATAGAGAGTGTAGCTGGAAAATTGGTAATGGAAAGTATGGAGATAGCGGACGAATTAAACAGGTATTTTGCTTCGGTCTTCACTATAGACGACACAAGTAACATCCCAGAAATGGCTGTAAATCAGGAAATGGAAGATGGGTGGGGGGGAAGAACTCAGGAAAATTACAATCACCAGGGAGGTGGTATTGAGCAGATTGTTGGGACTGCGGACTGACAAACCCCCAGGTCCAGGGCTTCACTCTAAGGTCTTGAAAGAAGTAGCTAGTGAGATATTTGATGCACTTTTTTTAATTTTCCAAGACTCCCTAGATTCAGGGAAGGTTCCATTAGATTAGAAAATAGCAAATATAACTCCTTTATTCAAAAAGGGAGGGAGGCAGAAGGCAGGAAACCATAGGCCAGTTAGCCTAACATCTGTCATAGAGAAAATGTTGGAATCTATTATTAAAGATGTTATAGCAGGGCACTTAGAAACATTCAAGATACTCAGGCAGAGTCAACATGGTTTTGTAAAAGGGAAATCATGTTTAACTAATTTATTGGAGTTCTTTGAAGGAGCCACATGTGCTGTAGATAAAAGGGAACTGGTGGGTGAACTGTACTGAGATTTCTAGAAGGCATTTGCTAAAGTGCCACATCAAAGTTTATTGCAGAAAATAAAAGTTCATGGCATGGGGTAACATATTGGCATGGATAGAAAATTGAGTAGCTAACAGGAAGCAGAGAATTGGCATAAATGGGTCTTTTTCTGGTGTGCCACAGGGATCAGTGCTGGGGCCTCAACTTTATATAAATGACTTGGATGAAAGGAGCAAAGGAATGGAAGCTAAATTTGCTGATGACACAAAGATAGGTAAGAAAGTAAATTATGAAGAGGATGTAAGGAGGCTACAAAGTGACATAGATAGGTTAAGTGAGTGGGCAAAGATCTGGCAAATGGAGTATTATGTGGGCAAATGTGAAATCATTCATTTTGGCAGGGAGAATAAAAAAGCAGCTTTTCATCTAAATGGTGAGAGATTGCAGAGCTCTGCGATTCAGAGGGATCTGGGTCTCCTGGTGCATGAATCACAAAAGGTTAGTATGCAGGTACAGCAGGTAATTAGGAAAGCTAATAGAATGTGGAAGCAGAGACTTTGAATATTTTTAAGGCAGCACTAGATAGATTTTTGATTAACAGGGAGGTGAAAGGTTATCAAGGGTAGGCAGGAATGTGGGGTTGAGGTTACATTCAGATCAGCCACGATCTTATTGAATGGCAGAGCAGGCTCGAGGGGCCGAGTGGCCTACTCCTGCACCTAATTCATATGTTTGCATATATGTTCGTGTATCCAGGCACTACGCAGGATTGCGTCTGTTACCGAGATTCACACAGGAATGATCACAAATGTGTTCTGGTGTCAGACAAGACCTACATTTAAAATGCATTGATACTGGCATCCTGCTGGTATGAAAGCCAAGCCAGAGGGGTGAGTCTTCACATCAGTGTGTTGCTTGCGTGAGGAGTTTTGTCAGCCTGGAGTGGGGTTCATAGTAGACCATGCACTGGATTTGCGCAGTTTGTCTTGACAGTATGAACACATTATTATTACTAGTTGGACTAATCTATTATACTTCTAAATTAGATATAAAAGGCTAGTTTCAAAACAAAATGTGACTGTTATGCAGTTATAAATGGTGAGAAGTGCCTCAGATCAAAAAAAAAACAATTTCCATTCACAGACTGAGAATTGTGTTTGGTGGGTCTGAGTGGTTGGGGCTGAGGTGAAATAATCGTGACAGTTTGTTATGTTAAAGTGTCTGTGGCTCCTTAACCTGGATCATTTTGTTGAAATAAACATTACATGCATTTGTCTAAGTACTTTACACATTTGAAAGACTTCGCACAAATATTATGTCAAAAGACTGTTAAAGTTGTTATGTAGCCAGAGGTAGTAGCCCTTCTGTATCAGTAACATCCCTTGAATGGCCTCAATATGAAAAACTAGTCAATCTGCTTAATTTAAATCGGTATTGATTGAGAGAGAAATACTAGAAAGTACCACTGGGGAAATAATGCCATGGGATGTTCAAAATCCAGCGAGCCACGGGGATAAGCAAATGGTACTTAACATCTCAGCCAAAAAACAGCACCATTCAAACACAGCAGACCCTTAGTACACCTCTGATTATTAGGTTACATCATGCTCTACTGGTGTGGGGGCTGTGACACGCAACCTTCTGGCTTTGGAAGCAGTATGCTGCCCATTAAATCAAGCATAGGCAATGAGATACAATTTTCACAGGATCGTTTTGAAAGTGAAAGGTAGGAAGTAGCAACCAAAAAAATCATTCAGCAACCAATGGACTGAAACGGTTATGGAGATCGAAAAAATGTAAAACATACTTTGGAGTTGTTCCCCAGCGATGTGCCTTTGGGCATTTTACTGCACTAAAGGCACTATAAATGCAAGTTGTTGTTGTTGAGAAGGTTCTTGATTCAAAGCCATGCAAGTTTTATGGAGCCCCGATTTTGCCTTTTTATTTTGTGATAAGTTATTTAAAACTGCTCTTCAGAGGCTCCAAGTTTTATACAGTACTGCATATCAACATTTCAGGGCTGAGTCTTCAAAGCTGCTTAGGGCCTAAGGAGTAGAGGGATACAGTGTGTTGGCTGTTCAAGGCAGCAAAGTTGAAAGAGATTGTGGGAGGAAAAGGAAACAATCGAGAGATTTTCGAGGTTGTTGGAGTAACAGAGAAATTACCAGTAGTAGTCTGCATTGGCTCCCGATCCACCAATGCCTTAGTTTTAAAACTCTCGGCTTTATATTCACATCCTGTCATGACTTCACCCCTCACTATCTCTGCAACCCCCTCTAGCCCTACAACCCTAGTAGGGACTCTGCATTACTCCAGCTTTCACTTTTTATGCACACACATTTCCTTTACCCCACCATTGGCATTCCTTGCTGGAATTCCTGTCAGCTTGTTGTTAGTACTCTTGCCTCTGAGCCAGAAGGTGGTAGATTTGTGTCCCACACTAGGACTTGAGTATATTAACTAAAGTGACACTGACCTAAGCTAACGCATCAGTCCATGACCGATAAAGGTGTCACATTCCATCCCCGTGGATGTTAAAGATCCCAGGATTGCTATTGAAGAAGCACACGGTGTTTCTTCCAATGTCCAGACCATTATTCATCCCTCAATCAACGCCACTAAAACACATTAAATTGTCATTCATGGGATCTGCTCATGCACAAAATGGCTGCTCTACTTGATTACATAACAACAGCGACTGTGCTTCAACAGTAATTTGTATGTAGTGCTTTGAAATACTGCTCAGAGATGGAATAAGGTGCTATGTAAATGTAATTTTTTTCTCTTTCTGTATGTCAAAAACAATTAATGGTCTTTTAAAACTTGTCATTTGTTAATTGTTTTACAACTGAGAAAATCCATTTTGGAGGGAGAAGCAATGTGTTTTCATTAACTTTATAATTCTGTATTGCGAACAATTAATTTAATTAATTGTCATGTTGATAATGAGATGAAAATAGTTTTCTAAGAATTATAATTACATAAACAACTACCAACAATCTAAAAACAGGAGTCTGTGTTTCTAACACATTGGCCAGAATTTTACTTTCGACGTGGGCGTGCGCCCAGCATACCCGAGCGTAATATGATGTCCGGTCAGGGAGATTGAAGTGCTCTTTTGCGTGCATGCACAAACTGCACACCAGGCCTGCTCTCCCTCCTCCCCCACCCAAACAGGTGGCGCTCAGCACTGCCGCTCGCAATCCACGCAGGGCGGGCCTTAATTGGCCTGCCTGCGTGAAATTGCGGAGGGGAGCTGATCACTGGCAGTGGACGGCGTCCCGACCACCCCCCGCCTGCTACTGCTCCCGCTGAGCCCACCCAGCGAGGGAAAAATTCTGGCCATACCAACTTGTGACTAAATATAGTGGGGGCTATATTCAATAGCCCCCAAAAACGGGTGGAGTGATCATGATGCACAGTTAACCCCCACCTACTAATCACAATGCAGATAATATGCCAACTTCTGGTTGCTCGTTCGTTTCAATAATTCAGACTTCAGTCAGTGCTAAGCACACTGCTCATTGGCAGGATGCATCAGCACAGGGCCAGTATTGTGAATGGCTAGCACGACTTAAAGTTAGCCTGCACTGCTTAAAGAAAGGTGTATTATGGTTGGAGCAGGTGCTGGCTAAAAGTGACTCTGACCAGGGAAACAATGAAGAATGACACAACATAAGTTAGAAGGGGCTCCAAGGTTTGAGGACGCTGCACTGGAAGTCTTGGTGGAGGAGGTGGAAAGGGTTTGAAATGTCCTGTATCTACAGGGAGCCAGACAGCCTTTAAGACTCAGGAGGCAGTGGGAACAGATAGCCGTGAAGGTCAATAACAAGAGACAAGCCCTGAGGATCCTGATGTAGTGCCGCAAGAAGTTTAACGATCTCACATGAGTGACCAAGATCAGTGAATACATCTACAAATGTCATATCCTACTAACTGCACCACTAGCCTCAGACACTTCTCAATTCACTCTATTCCCATCACTCAACTAACAACAACCTCTCATTCAGAACTCATACATCAGGATCCTCAGGCTCGCCTCTTGTCATTGACCTTCACGGCTATCTGTCCCCACTGCCTCCTGAGTCTTAAGGGATGTCTGGCTCCCTGTAGATACAGAACATTCCAAACCCTTTCCACCTCCTCCACCAAGACTTCTAGTGCAGTGTCCACAAACCTTGGAGCCCCTTCTGACTTATGTTGTGTCATTCTTCATATGTTTCACCTGGACCCTCATACATACTTCTGGAAACCTCACAAGCAAATCTCACAGATTGAACAAGCTGCCAGCTATTCATCCATGACAGCCACATCAGCCAAACAGATTCCATGACACTCATTGATACCTCTCCCTCTCTCCTCCAGGACAAGGTGGAGAACAACTGGATTGAACAGGAGCTACCCAGAAGCGAACAGATGTGCCTGCATCTTCTAACCCCCATGGAGGAGATGCTGAGTGTTGAGGCCATGGTTAGGAGCAGGGCTGAAACTGAATCAGATCCTCGTACCTAACTTCCTTCACCCACCAACTCCCCCTCCCTTCGTCACAGAGTCTCTTCTGATTTTCAAGTTGTACCCGTGGTAAGCATGCACTTCTTACATACCTGCACACCCCCACCCCCATCACAGCCTTACCCTTGTGCTTTTCTCCTTTTCAATATCCTGGCCAGGCAGTGGAGGTACAGCAAGAATACAATAACGGTGCAGATGCACTGTCACTCAATTTCACACTCACGGGCACCAGCTCAGATACTCAGATGTTGCCAGCTGCTGCTCCTTGTCGCCTAATAGCCACATTTTGTTTTGCCATGGTGGCTCAAATGCAGCTGGCATCATGACTGCTGCCAAACGAAGGCATGATCACTGCTGCCCAGAAACCAGTCATTGACTTGCATGATTTGCTGTCAAAGATCACACACCAGCTAGATATTGAGGAAGTGGAATCCCTTTTGGTTTCAGTATAGGACAGAATTAACATGTGGGTGCCCACAAAGCAATGTGTGTACAGTCAATGGCACCCTGCACCCTGGTAAAACCTGCAACCCTTGTGGGGCTGCGCATATACTCTGGCTGCTTCTCTCTGACATGACAGAATGAAAAATGGTAACTGGTATTGAGCAGAGAGCCTCAGTGACCATCCCTTGCACATCAGTCAATGACAAGCCGTGAGATGTTGCAATTGTCTGTCATCCTACCCTGGAATGATCCAGATGGATAGGCTCATTACTATGGTCTCTTTCACAGCCACTGGCAATGCTATCTTTGTCTATAGATGTAGCTGGAGATGCAGCAAGTGACAGATTTCAGTGTGGTTGTCCTTACATCTCACACATTGCTCCTCAATAAGGTTCAGGTAGGAGAATTGCTCCATAAGCGCCCTGGGCAGATGTGATTTACTGCTGGGAGCCCTTCCCCCCTTTCATCCTCTTCCCTCTTTTAAAAGCTTGTCCTACTCTGTATGACCTCTGCTCCTTCTCCAAGTCATGTTGTATTCCATGGGGAATGCCTATTAGTGCACCAAGGACAGGGAGCAACCGATTTATGTAGAGGCTCCTTGAGCAACTGCCATAACACTCCCTGAAAAAAATCAACCATCAACTACTTTACAAGTAGTTTGTGATCCCTTTTAAATAGTGCCAGTTTGGGGGTTCTCCCTGCTGTGGAAGCCGTATTCAGGTGTGCGAGGTTAAGACAAGGTACTAGCTGGAGTGCTGCACTCCAAAATGGTTACATTGTTTGGAGTCATGAGCTGCCTGCTCAACATATTTCTGAGAACCATTCATTGCATGGGCTAAAGCCTTCACCAATATGTCACCTGGTGCGGTTTGGCCAAGAAGTGTGTGTAGAAGGACATCATTTTGGAGATCTGCAAACACTGAAAACACCTAAAAATAAACAGGTGGAACAATCCCAATTTCTTGCCAAATTTCTTTTAATCTTGTTTGTGATAATGGCTTAGATACTCCTCCAAATACATCTGAAAGGCTAAATTGGTCACAACAACAACAACAACTGGTATTTATATAATACATTCAATGATGTCAAACATCCCAAGATGCTCCACAGGAGCATTACTAAATAAAATTTAATCCAAGCCACAAAAGAAGCTATTAGGACAGATGAACAAAAGCCTTAAGGAGTACATCTTAGAGGAGGAGAGAGATAAAGGGGTTTAGAGAGAGTTTAAGAGCTTAAGGCCTAGGCAGCTGGAGATATGGTCATCAATGATGAAGTGAATAAAATCTAGAATGTGCAAGAGATCAGAATTGGAGTAGCAAAAGCTTCAGAGGGTTGTAGGGCTGGAGGAAATACAGAGATAGGGAAGGGTGAGACATCAGAGAGATTTGAAAACAATGATGAAAATTTTAAAATTGGGGAGTTGCTGTACTGGAAGGCAGTGTAGATCAGCAAGCACAGGGGTGATATGTGAATGGGACTTGGTGCATACTAAGAAACTTTGAGAGATTTGAATTCATCTTATCCATTTTTGTGAATAAACCCGCTTCAAGTGCCATATAAGCCCAGACTAACTCCTTTCCTAGGGTTCTCAGTCCCCTTCTAATAATGGGAGGTACTCTTTTGCTAATTCACCAACATTTCCAAATCATCTCATCATTTTCACTGTTTATTATCTAGCTTTGGTTGGCAGCTTGAGAGAAGTGAAAGATGTGCTGATACTTAATATTAGCTGAAGCTCCTTTTACCTATCTGACACTATGCAAGACAATGTATGTCTATATATAGAGAGGGTGCGTCTTCTTCTTAAAAAACACAAGATTATTAAACCACAGCCACCTGGGCTGTTCTACATAAATAGATCAGCCAAGGTCTTAAAGTATGATAAACTATATGATGCATTGAACCATATACCACCTGATTTCCATACAGAGTATCACCTTCCTCCCCTTGACGTTGCCTTACTATCAATAGAAAACCATCTGCTTCCTGAAACTAGAAACCTGAAGAGAAGAGAACAGGCATAAAGAACTGTAGGACACCTGTAGGTACTTCTCATCCAAGTGCTGTAGGATGCATTGCATATTCAGCAAAATAAATGTGATCTCCCTTTTAATCCTCTAGTTGATTCTTCTTGTGATTTAGCCCTGGGCCGACTTCCAGAAACATATCCATGGAATGTGCAGAGTTTAATCCAAAGGTGAGGAACTTAGAGGGGTTCCATCCTGAATTTTCCCCAAGGGGTTAAGTAACCCGCATTCGAGTTAACAACTAAAGGGTCATGTTTATACAATTAGGCTTCAATGATGCTAGTGCAAATGTTTCAAATCTGAGGTAAGGAAGCTGCATTTTATAAAATGACTGTAAAGTGTAAGGCTCAGAAGGAGGTACAAATAGAGGGCATTAATTAGTCCATGAACCAATATAATAAATCAAAACCTTCAAAAGAAATTGTGATGGCACACAGGACCAATGTCCTGTTCTAGACTGAAGTCTCCACTTTGTGCACCTTGCACATCTTGCAAGCATGTTCCTTGTCATCCATCCCTAATCCATCATTTACATTTTGAGGCCATATTTTGCTCGCCCAGGCAAAACAATTTGTACACACAGAAATCCTTGGTATGAGCAACTGCACGAGGAATCAACATTTGAGATTTTCCTTAGCATCACATTGATTTGTGTTCCATTATCTGATTTCAACTGGGAGAATGATTCTGCTACAATTGTTCTTTGTGACCCTAGGCTAGTTAATATTAATGGCCCAGACCTTCTGGTCAGTGGTGAAGTGGAGGCATATACCACTGACTGCGTTTGAAAGCGCACTGTTACTTTGTTAACATTGGAGCAGCCAAGACTTTCTCGTGTAGTCGCAGCATGAAGCAATCGCCAAAGGAACTCAGAACAACTAGTGGCACGGCACAGTGGCAGCAAAGCCACACCCTTTGAGGTCATTGGAGGAAGGCACACCCCTTGAGGTCATTGGAGGAAGGCACGCCCCTTGAGGTCCAACAATGTTTTCAGTGTTCTGGCAAGTTCTGTTTTTAAATGTTTACAATTGTTTAGAGGTGTTTTAAGCTTTTTAGCTGCTTATGTGTCTTTACAAGGTTTCCTTCATTTAATTTTTAATTCTAACCACCCCCACCACTGTACCACCCCGCAGCACTGCTCACACCCCCTCCTCTTTCCCTTCCAAACCCACAGCTCTCACCCTCTCTTCCCCCCATCCTTGGCACCCCAAACTTCTCAGCCCCACCAATATTGGAGGAGAGCCAGTGGTGCAGAGGAGAGAGGGAGGTGGGGGTTCAGAAACTAGAGGGGCGGGGGTAGGGGCTGCGAGCAGAGACTGGGATGCCAGGTTCGGGGAGGTAAGGTAAGCAGAACCGGAGGTTCTGAGGGGGTGGGGGTTAGGGCCCAGGGGGGTGCGGGGGCAGGGGAGGACGGATGAGCAGAGCCGGAGAAGGGGAGAGGGCTTGAGTGGTGCCAGGGGTGGGAATGGGCGATAGGTGGTACAGGGGTGTTTTGACTCTCATACCCCGATTAAAGGGCTGCATTAATATAGCAGGCTTTACGCTTGCTAGGAGGAAACCTAAATAAATTAGGTTAAATTATCGGGTAAAGACCACGAGTTCATGCACTGATATGTCCCAGTGGGACCATCAGAGTGGGCTTCTAAAGAGCCATTTCTGGTGAACTGCAAGTTCTGATTCCAGGGTAAGTGGGTTCCAGAGAACCCACAGGGCTGTGGTGGCCCTCAGTAGCAGAAAATGTTTCTTGGGATTGAAAAATCTGGGCCATTAATTAAATATTGGGAAGATTGAAACCATTGCTTTTGGTCCCTACTGCTCTGTTCTCTAGCTACTATCTCCACCCCTTTCCCTAGCAACACTGAGATTAAGCCAGTTTGTTCACAACATTGATATCACATTTGCCCTTGAGCTGAACTTCTGAACTCATATTCGCACTGTTACTAACTCCTCATATTTCCAGCTCTTCAACATTGCCCAACTTCACCCCTGTCTCAGCTCATCTGTTGCTGAAACCCTCATTCTTGTCTTCCTTACCTCTAGAGTTGACTATTTCCATATACTATTCCATATGTTGGTCTTCAACATTCAACCCTCTGTAAACTTGAGATCATCCAAAACTCTGCTGCTCATGTCTTAACTCACAGCAAGTCCTCTTCCCCTATCATCTCTGTGCTTGCTGACCTACATTGGCTCTTCAAGCAATCTTGATTTTAAAATTCTCATCTTTGTTTTCAAATCCCTCCTCAGCCTTGCTCCCCTCTATCTCCCCTCTGAGATATCTGCAGTCCTTTAATTCTGGCGTCTTGGGCAGGCCTGGTTTTAATCACTCCATCATTGGTAGCTGCTCCTTAAGTTGTAGTAACATAAGAGTTTGAAGCAAGAGTAGGCCCTTCGGTCCTTCAAGCCTGCTCCGCCATTTGATAAGATAATGGCTGATCTGGTTGTGGTCAACTCCATTTTCCTGTCTGCCCCAAGCAATCCTTGATTCCCTTGTCTACAAAAAATCTATGTAACTCAGCCTTGAATAAGTTCAATGACACTGCCCCCGCTGCTTTCTGGGGAAGAGAATTCCACAGACCAATGACCCTCTGAGAGGAAAATCCTCCTCATCTCTGTCTTAAAAGGGACACCTCTTATTCTTAAACTGTGTTCCCTAATTCTAATATCCCCAACAAGAGGAAACATTCTCACTGTATCCACTCTGTCAAGTCCCCTCAGGATCTGATATGCTTTTCATTCTTCTAAACTCCAAAGGAGAGGGGCCCAGCCTGTTCCAACCTTTCTACAGAAGCCAACCCCTTCATCCCAGGAATCAGTCAAGTGAATGTTCTCTGCACTGCTTCTAATGCAATTATATCCTTTCTTAAAAAAACGGACCACCACTGTACATAGTACTCCAGATAGGGTCACCAGCTCTCCAGGAATCTCCAGAAATTGAAGATCAATCTCCAAGACACAGCTCTGTGCAAACCTGGAGAAAAATCATAGGGGCATTAAAAAACATTCTTTGATTTTATCAAATGGTAGAGCAGGATCATGGGGCCTAATAGCCTACTCCTGCTTCTAAGTTGGGGAGGTGGTGGTATAGTGGTATTGTCACTAGACTAGTATTCTAGAGACCCAGGGTAATGTTCTGGGTTCAAACCCAAACATGGCAGATGATGAAATTTGAATCTAATAAAAATCTGGAATTAAAAGTCTGATGATGACCATGAAACCATTGCCGATTGTCATAAAAACCCATCTAGTTCGCTAATGTCCTTTAGGGAAGGAAATTTGCTGTCCTTACCTGGTCTGGCCTATATGTGACTCCAGACCCACAGTAATGTGGTTGTCTGCTCTCAAGGGCAATAAATGCTGGCCTAGCCAGTGATGTCCACATCCCATGAATGAATTAAAAATAAAGCGTTCATAATTTCTTGGGCCTGGTAATTGGGCCACGCTTGACTCAGGGCATTATTCCAATGCAGCGCACACATGCTGCATGTACCTGATGAGACCAGAGACCAGTGACAGGACCATGGCAAATTATTCTGCTGGACTTATGAATATAGTACCAGCAAGTGTGGGCAACAGTCACAGCCCCAACAACAGGTCGGGGGGGGGGGGAGGGGGCGGTGGGGTAAGCAAAATATGATGATTGTGTTGCTGGCCAAGGATCTCAGGTGATTCAGTGGAGGCACAGGAAAGCTGGGGGGGTGGGGGGAAGAGTAGAGGCAATCAGGAATGGGGCAAAATAGGGACCAGAAGAAACTCATTGTTTTTACGTATCACCAAACAATTGCTTCTGCTGGTTAGGTCAAGTGAAGAACTGGATATCTGTAGTAATTGAAGGTACAGTCTTTCCTACTGCCTATCAGGGGTTACGTGATTGTTCTTGGAGATTCCGACCAATGAGCCCTAAGTGCAGGCAATCGGGGGGGGGCGTGGCTTTCTAGTCAGGGACCTGGTTCAAACACGTAGCTTCTGAAAGGTTTTCTGAAATAAAGTTATCTGTTTCAAGTAGAAACCTGTCCCGTACATCAAGTCATTACAGTATCCTAAACCCAGCAGGTTGCATCGCAGTTTTTTTGTTTTTGTTTTTAGGTCCTGTACCTCCTGCCTTCAGGGTAAACCAATTTCCAGCCTAAAACAGGCATTTGGCCCCTTGTTAGCATCTTTGAAATGTGAGACCTGTTTTAGCTGGATACCAGGGTTATGCTTTCACATCACCTAAACAAAAATGGCATCAACATGATTCCAATGCTACTTGAATGGGGGTGGTTCCATAAATTGGACAACTTTTCACCCATTTTCCACCTGCACTTATTGCTAAATGCAGAAATCTGTTTCCTTTCTCTTTGCTTCCATTCCAGTAATGAGTAAGACTGTGTGAAATGGGGCACTAACTCTGTCAGAATATTTATATGAGGCAAAATCAAAGCACCAAACTAGTCACAACACCGGGATCACAGTACATGCAAAATTTGGAGTGATTTTAACCTGAAGAGACTTTTTCTCTGGAGGAATTTGGAAATGTTGTGGCAAAATCCTTGAATGGAGCTTCAGTGAAAGTGTGGTTTAAGCCTCGTTTATGCCTTATGCCCATGAGATTGCATTCATTTCATACAATCCTAATGTGAACGTGATCACACACCTTTTACAGAAAGGGTGGCCCCTTTACTCAGCTCATGAGACCATTTCGTGCTTTGACTGTTGAGTTTCACTTTAAATTCAGCCTAAAGTGAATCTCGTGTTTCAGAGCCCCAAGCAAGTCCAAAGAGAGGTGAAAGCCTTTTGCTCTGCACTATCTATAGTACACACATTGTAACAATTGTGTTACAAATGAGAAGTTGCAGTGCAAATATTAATGAATATAACAGAGGGCAGATGTTGAATTTGGGCTTCTAAAATTATCCTTGATCTCGCGGTCCCTTTTCTTTCATCCAATTATTATTGAGCTATGAATTATGTCATTCATGATGCACATTGCATGATATTACAGATCATAAAGGATAACATGTAATTCACACTTGATACCAGCATGAACTGAACACTTGGGAGATCAGGAGATTCCCTGAATGCCCCTGTGAATGTTTCTATAATGTTTCTTTTATCAATGAGAAAAGAAAGAAAGACTTACATACATATAGCACGTTTCATGACCACCAGATGTCTCAATGCACTTTACAGCCAGTGATGTACTTTTGAAGCGCAGTCACTGTTGTAAGAAGCATGGTAACCATCTGCACACAGCAAACTCCCACTAACAGCAATGTGATAATGAGCAGATAATCTGCTTTTATGATGTTGATTGAGGGATAAATATTGGCCATGATACCGTCGATAATTCCCTTGATCTTATTCAAAGTGGAATTTTTTTATATTCACCTGAGAGGGCAGATGGACCTCAGTTTAACATCTCAGCCACAAGATGGCATCTCTAACAGTGCCTCACTGGAGCAAGAGCCTTGATTTTTTTTGTCCTCAAGTCCAGGAGTGAGGTTTGAACCTAAGACCTTCTGACTCATGAGATGAGAGTGCTACAAACTGAACCAGGGCTGATCCATCCAAACAATCCCAAAGAATCTCATGCTCTTTTGGGGGCTGCTGTCAATACCCTGCTTGATATCGCAAACTGACACCATCACCCTCCCCAAAACCGCTTGCACTTACCCCTCAGACCTTTATCTCTAACATCACTTTTCCCCTTAACATTTGACTTTGTCATTGATTCCAGCTCTGTGGCTGCCTCTCCGCAAAGTTCCTTCTCAAATCCTTTTAGTCTGGTTTCAACGCTGCTCACAGCACCAAAATTAAAGACATTAATCATGTCCTTTGGCCTATAACTATTGTTACAATCCCCATAAACTAAAATCACCAAATTTACCTCCCGATGAAGAAATTACCAACAAGATTACACTATTTTTAGCTTTTATTTTAACACAAATCATCACTAAAGTAAATTAAACATGAGTCAATATTTACAGTTGGTACAAACTATAAATTACACATTGGAATAATAGATATAACAAAGACTATCTCACAAGATTACAAATACCCCCATCACTCCCCATGCAAATATGGCACCATGTAACAATCTCAGTCTTTCCAATTCTGCCTCTGCTCCATCAGAACTCTCACTTTTTTCACTCAATGGATTTGGTCTTCAAGTCACTTGCAATGGTAACTCCACTCCTTTTGTGTTCCCCAGAGACAGCCGTCACTCAACGACAGACTCCTGCAGAAGCTCCTTAGCTAGGTTCATGACAGCTTTGATGGCACTAATTCCTCAAAGATTCCTTTTGTTGAGTTCTTTGTAAATGGTTAAATGGTCTAGCCAGCTATGGCAAAACTGGAGCATAGCAGTGAAATTGTCCAATTCACCATCTCTGTTCTATCCCAGTCTTCAGTTTCCTATCCCTTTTAACCATATTACACGCACAGCTCCTTGTAAATGTGCCTTCTGCGTTCTTCCCCTGCTGCAGCTCTTTGTCTCTAGCCACGCAGCATCAGCACCCTAACTTCCTATAGATAAAAGCAAAATACTGCGGATGCGGGAGATCTGAAACAAAAACAAAAATAGCTGGAAAAACTCAGCAGGTCTGACAGCTTATATTTCACCTAATTTCTATATTTCCTTAGTTCTGATGAAGAGTCATATGGACTCGAAACATTAACTATATTCCTCTCCGCAGATGCTGTCAGAGCTGCTGAGTTTTTCCAGCTATTTTTGTTTTTGGTCCTAACTTTCTTCATGCTGGTACAGCTTCCAGGTTAAGGGTCACCAGGTTACATGGACCAATATTTCTTATTATCCAAGAAAATTACATTTGACCCCTTTACAGTTGATGCCAACTCTTAAAAATGATATCATGGATAGAAGATTGGTTAATTAACAGCAGAGAGTCTGGATAAATGGGTCATTTTCAGACTGGCAAACTGTAAGTAGTGGAATGCCAAAGAGATCAGTGCTGGGGCCTCAATACTTATAATCTATGTTAATGATTTAGATGAAGGGACCAAGTGTATTGTAGTGAAATTTGCTCACAATACAAAAATAGGTAGGACACAAAGGGATGGATTTTACAGCCACAAACAGGGCAGGTGGGGGCCATCCCTCTGCGCTTATGTAAAATATGGCGTGATGATACTAAGTAGGCAATCCCGATGTCATCTTGCCGATCTCCAATAGTACGGAAGATGATTGAGTACCAATGTTGGAAGCCCACCTACCATTTTGAAAAAAATCATTAGGCAGACTGTTGAGCTTGTTAAAGAGGCAATTGACTGCAATTATCATTGCCCACTCCATTTTTTGTTCATTGCATTGGAAAAATGTTGGGAGTGATTCACGCCAGGGATGAGGAGGCAGCAAAGGGGTGGCTGAAAAGGCCTGTAAAAGGGATAATGGCTGCATGTAGCAGCAGAGTCTGCTACTGTAGGTGATAGCATTTGGCTGTTAGCAGACTTTCTTTTTGTTCTTTCTGTTTTTAGGTTGACATTACTTATGAGGAGAGAGTGAGAGGGCAAGTGGCCTTTAAATGGGTGGCTGTGACTGACCTCCAGTTCACAGGCTAACCCTTTTCCCACCAAGCGTCCTGCCCTAAACATCCGATTGTGTGCAGACCCCCTTTCCCAGCACCGATGACCAGCCTTCCTGTTGGGCGGCCAGTAATTGGCTAACTGCGCTTGACTCACCATGCTTGAAATGGCAGGGCCAGGAGAAAGCAGGCAGAACACTTCCAGTTCCACCTTCCCCATTCAGCTGAAAACATAACATCTAGCCCAAAGAGTCTGCAAAGTGATATTCTTACAGACGGGGAGAGATGATGGAATGCTTTCCCTTTTCCCACCTCTAGACTAATTACAGCAAGAAGTGTTTTGAAGAAGAAATGCTTTAATGCCTTGAGTGCTGTGACTTCTGAGAACAGTCACAAGACAGGGTTTCTCATAGGTTTAAATTAAAAGAAGGAATAAACTTTTATTTCTTCAACACTCAAAATTAATCACAAAACCCATTCCCTCATTCACACAAAATGCACACGCAAGAAAAGGTGATTACAAAATATATAATATGCAATTAGATCTCTTAAAGTCCAGAAAGTCAATTTTACTGTCAATTCTTGAGATGGTAGCTGGAAACATTGCAGGCCTGAGAATTCTCTTTTGGTTCGCTAAAGACAATGGAGGTTGGAAGGTCCTGACAATGAACTCACAGTAACTCCTCCATGCAACAGCAGGTTTCAGGCTTTTCCAGGAGATGTGGTAGAGCTTCTGTAGTGAAAATATAATCTGCAGGTAAAGAATAGCCCCACATCTCTGCCTATGAGTGAATTTCTAGGCAGGGTTCTTCCTCTTTTCCTGTGTGAAGTGTCTTCCCTCTGTAGCCTTTGTATTCTAGACTGACTGCCCTGGCCTGTCCTTGTGAATTAATAAGATATTTCTCATCACAAGCCAATTTCTGTCATGTGGCCACAATATTGGTGTTCCCATTATCCACACAAATGATTTTATGGGCTAATAGGGGAGGTCACTGGGCAGATGGTGGAATTTAAATTCAATAAAAATCTGGAATTAAAAGTCTAATGATGACCATGAATCCATTGTCATTAGAAACCCATCTGGTCTGCTGTCCTTGCCTGGCCTACATGTTACTCCAGACCCACAGCAATATGGTTGGCTCTTAAATGCCCTCTGAACAAGTGCAATTAGAGATGGGCAATAAATGCTGGCCTACCCAGCAATGCCCACATCCCATGAATGAATAATAATAAAAAAAAGTCACACAATGGGGAATGTTTGATATCCCAATCAACATTCCAGATATTATCATTTTAGTGATAGCAACTACAACACAGTACAATTTAAGCTTGTTATGGACAGAGAAATAGACAAATTACAAAAAAATGTTTTGGATTGGGGGAGAGAGGATTTTAGTAAAATATGGCAGGATCTAGCCAAGGTAGACTGGGAACAGCTACTTGTGGGGAAATTTACAGAACAGCAGTGGGGGTGTTCAAAAAGGAAGTGGGGAGGGTACAGGCTCAACATGTTCCCTCTAGGGTGATAGGAAGGAGTAACAAGCCCAGAGAACCATGGATGACCAGAGATATTCAGGATACGATTAGAAGGAAAAGAGAGGCTTTTAGCAGGTACAAGGGGAGCAAATCAGTGGAGGCATTAGTGGAGTACAGAAAGTGCAGGGTGGAGCTTAAGAAAGCAATTAGGAGGGCAAAGAGAGGATATGAGAAAGCTCTGGTTGGTAAAAGTAGATAAAATCCCAAGATATTCTATAAGCATGTCAATGGGAAGAGGATAACCAGGGAAAGATTAGGGCCCATTCGGGACTAAGGGAGCAATCTATGGGTGGAGCCAGAGGACATGGGTAGAATGTTGAACGAATACTTCACATCTGTCTTCACCCAAGTGAGTGAGGATGAAGGTATGGGACTCGGGGAGAGAGACTATGAGGTTCTTGAGCAAATTGAAATAGGGAGTGACAAGGTATTGGAGGAGTTGGCAGGCTTAAAAGTGGACAAATCTCCAGGTCCGGATGTTTTGTGTCCCAGACTGCTGAGGAAGGCAAGGGAGGAGATTGCAGGGGCTCTGACCCAAATTTTTAAGTCCTCTCTGGCCACAGGGGAGCTGCTAGAAGACTGGAGAACAGCTAATGTGGTTCCACTATTTAAGAAGTGTTGTAGAGATAAGCCAGGGAACTACAGGCCAGTGGTAGGGAAACTATTGGAGAAAATTCTGAAGGAGAGAATCTATCTCCACTTGGAGAGGCAAGGTTTGATCAGAGATAGTCAGCATGGCTTTGTCAGAGGGAGGTCATGTCTAACAAATTTGATTGAATTTTTTGAGGAGGTGACCAGGTGTGTAGATGAGGGTAGTGTAGTTGATGTAGTTTATATGGATTTCAGTAAAACCTTTGACAAGGTCCTACATGGGAGACCTATAAAGAAGGCAAATGCACATGGGATACAGGATAATTTGATAAAGTGGATTCAAAATTGGCTTAGTTGTAGGAGGCAGGGAGTGACTGGAAGCCAGTGTCCAGTGGCATACCACAGGGATCTTGCTGGGTCCCCTATTACTCATCATTTATCTAAACGACATAGATGACTATGTGGGGGGTAGGATTAGTAAGTTTGCGGTTGACACAAAGATTGGCCGGGTGGTTAACAGTGAGGTTGAGTGTCTTGGGTCACAGGAAGATATAGACAGGATGCTCAAATGGGCAAATAAGTGGCATATGGAATTTAACCCTGAAAAGTGTGAGGTGATACATTTTGGAAAGAGTAATTTGACAAGGAAGTGTTCAATGAACAGCATGACACTAGGAAGTTCTGCGGAACAAAGGGACCTTGGCATGTGTGTCCTTGGATCTCTGAAGGCGGAGGGGCATGTTAGTGGGGTGGTGAAAAAGGCATATGGGGCACTCGCCTTTATCAATCGAGGCATAGTTTACAAAAGTAGGGAGGTGATGTTGGAGTTGTATGGAACCTTGATGAGGCCACAGCTGGAGTACTATGTGCAGTTCTGGTCACCACATTATAGGAAGGATGTGATTGCACTGCAGAGGGTGCAGAGGAGATTCACCAGGATGTTGCCTGGGATGAAACATTTAAGTTATGAAGAGAGGTTGAATAGACTTGGGTTGTTTTTGTTGGAGAAGAGAAGACTAAAGGGTGACCTGATCGAGGTGAACAAGATTATGAGGGGCATAGACAGGCTGGATAGGGAATAGCTGTTCCCCTTAGTTGAGGGGTCAGTCACAAGGGGACACAAGTTCAAGGTGAGGGGCAGGAGGTTTAGGGGAGATGTGAGGAAAAACTTTTTTACCCAGAGGGTGGTGACAGTGTGGAATGCGCTGACTGGGAGGGTGTTGGAGGCGGGATGCCTCACATCCTTTAAAAAGTACCTGGATGAGCACTTGGCACGTATAACATTCAAGGCTATGGGCCAAGCCCTGGTAAATGGGACTAGGTAGGTAGGTCAGGTGTTTCTCATGTGCCGGTGCAGACTCGATGGGCCGAAGAGCCTCTTCTGCACAGTGTGATTCTGTGAATAGCAAATATCTTTATTTGCATTTCCATCTCCATGAGGCTGGCAAGCCTAACAGGTACTCTGAGTCTCTTTAATTGAAATAGAGAGGAGCAATCATCAGAACCTGAGAAGATCACTTGCATTTTAAATGATTTTCCAGAAACATTCCCAGACCTGAGTCAGCCCCTGTGTCTGTGCAGAAAACACAAAAGAAGGTCACCTGCCCCTAACTCCAGGTAAGTTGTCCTTGTCCATCTTCTTCATGACTTTGCAGGCATCTTACATGGGTGTAACAATATAGACCACATAAGTGAGTGGGCAAAAATTTGCAGATGGAATATAATGTGGAAAAACATGAAATTGTTCACTTTGGCAGGAAGAATAGAAAAGCAGAACTTAAATAGAGAGAGCCTGAAGAATTATGCAGTATGGAGGAATATAGGCATCCTTGTACTAGTTAGCATTGTACAGTGAGTAATTAGGAAGGCAAATTAAATGTTGGCTTTTATTGCAATAGGAATTGAGTATAAAACTACAGCTGTACAGGATATTGATGAGACCACACCTAGAGTATTGTATACAGTTTTGGCCTCCTTATTTCAGGAAAGATATTCTTACACTGGAAGCAGTTCAGAAAAGGTTCATTAGTTTGATTCCTGGGATGAAGGGATTTTCTTATGAGAAAAGATTGAGCAGATTGGACTTATATTCATTGGAGTTTAGAAGAATGAAAGTTGATCTTATTGAAACATATAAGGTTCTGAGGGGACTTGATAGTGTAGATGCTGAATGGATCCTTCCCTTTGTGTGGAAATCTAGAACTAAGCTTCAAAATAAGGGATCTTCCATTTACGACTGAGTTGAGAAGGAATTTCTTATCTCAGAGGATTATTAATTTTTGGAATTCTATTCCCCAGGAAGCAGTGGCGATTGAGTCATTGAATAAGGCTGAGTTAGACAGATTTTTGATCTACAAGGGAGACAAGGGTTTTGGAGATCAGACAGAAAAGTGGAGTTAAAGCCACAGTCAAACCAACCATGATTTTATTGAATGGCGGAGCAGCTTGAGGGGCCAAATGGCGTACTCTTGCTCCTATTTCTTACGTTCATGCTGTCCACTTGTGCATCGATTAAGCACTGAAGTCATGAGCCTAGTGGTCAGCAGAAAGCCCTTATCAGTTAGTTACCACTCTTTGGCTTATTGTGGTAGTTCAAATGAAGCTGGCACAGCAGACTGCCACAGAAAGGAAGCATCATGACTGCTGCCAGAATACCAGGTATTGATCTGCATGATTCTCTGCTCATAGTAATGCAGCAGCTGGATGTTGAAGTAGCAGAACCCCTTCCAGTTGCACTGCATCTCAGAGTTAACGTTTAGTGTCCACAGTGAATTGTGTGCTGTCAATGCACCACGTGGAAGCCTGAAATCCTCTGCCTGCCCCTCAATGGCAAGAGAGAATGAAATGTTAACTGTCATTGAGTCGAAAGCCTCAGTGACCAACCTTACACAATATTAGATGGCAAACTATGACACTTTGCTCATAGCTTTAGGCCCAGCCTGGAGAGAGACTGACATATAAATGTTCATAACCATGGTCACCTTCACAGCTACCGGCAATATGGTCCTCATCCTGCTTTGAGGTTGTAGTTGGCCTGCACCAGGTGCCAAATTTTAGTGAGAACATCCTTTATGGAATCTGACACACTGGGGCTTAGGTAGGAGAGTTGCTTCATGGACACCTTGGGCCATATTGTCTCCTTCTGAGAGCCCTTCTCCTCCAAGAAGAGGGCTCATGGAGTTGGGGGCTGATATAATAGCATGGATAGAGGGTTGGTTAATGGAAAGGAAGCAGAAAGTAGGGCTAAATGGGGCATTTTCAAGTTGGCAGGCTATGACAAGTGGAGTGCTGCAAGAATCAGTGCCTCAGCAATTTACAATCTATATTAATGACTTGGATGAAGAGACAATGAGTAACATATCTAAGTTTGCCAATAGCACAAAGTTAAGTGGGAATGCAAAGTGTGAGGAGGACGCAAAGAGGCTGCAAACGGATAAAGACAGTTCAAGTGATTAGGCAAGAAGGTGACAGATGGAATATAATGTGTGGAAGTGTGAGGTTATTCACTTTGGTCATAAGAATAGGAAAGCAAAATATTTTTTAAAAGGCATGGAATTTTTATATGTTGATATTCAGAGGGACACGGGTGTATTTGTACAAGGAACTGAAAAGCAAGCAGATACAGCAAGCAATTAGGAAAGCAAATGGCATGTTGGTCATTATTTCGAGGGTTGTGGATGTGCCAGCATTGAATATATTTAAGGATGGCATAGACACAATTTTGGTCTCTCGGAATCAAGAGATATGGGAGCAGGTGGGAAAATGGAGTTGAAGCCCAAGATCAGCCACGATCTTATTGAATGGTCTTCTCCAGCTCCTATTTCTTATGTTCTTACGTCTCTCCTCCTGCCTCTTCCAGAACCTTGCCCTGCTGTGTATGTCCTCTAATCATTCTCCAAGTCTGTATTTCAAGGGGAATGTCTACAAGTGCACCCATTTCTGCAACAATGTAACTCCTGATACTGATCCGCATGGTGCTAGGAAGAGTTGTGCATGCACACTCAGCGGTGATTGTGTCTGCTGGCACACACATGGATGCTCATGTGGTTTGCTGATGCCAATGTGGGTTTGCATCTGGGCAAACTGGTGGGATTCAATGCCTGCAGGTTGGGTACTATCCTGTCTGCTGCTGGCCCACTCCCTCCACTTCCTCTGGCTAGCTCCCACCACCCACCCCCGCCACCCGCATTCCAGCATGATTCTTCTCCCCCACTGCATGGCCCAATCAATGGGTAGCAATCAATCTGAGTGCTTGTGTGTGTGCTGAAACCCAAGGAACCTTCAGGAAGAGAGGAATCTCTGTCCTCTGGCTTATCAGGTGAATGAATTGCTTGTTGTCGTAGAGTATGCGGAATACTCTTCTCCCCCTGCAGGACTTTTCTCCCTAAAATTTTTATTTTGTGCAATCACAGTCGCTTTTTCCTCTGGGTTTCAGTTGGCTAAACAAAAGAATAGTTTTCTCGGGCATTTTCCACATTTCCACCATAACAACTTCAAGCTGTTGGAAACCGAAAAGGTTTCAAATTCTACTAACCATTACCCCACTTCTCCAGCTTTAATAACTTCAAGTAAGGCACTTTATTGTACACAGCTTGATCATGTAGATTTGAGTCAATAGTTCTTTCACTTCCGCATATCTGCGCTGTCTTTGAAGCCATCATGGGAAGTGCATCCTCAGCATCAGCAAAGTCAGCGCTGGTGGCACGTCCTTTCTGCTGTTGAATATGTGTTCATCCCTGTGTGTTCAAGAGAAGGTGTTAGCTAGAGCAGTGAGCTCCAAAATGGCAGAGCTAGCATCAAATCAGCATTACACACTAATTAACATCACAACCTACTTACTCTGCATGCACCTGGCAGATGTTCACTGCACACGCTAATGCTTTCACCAGTATGGCCTCCAGTGCGACTTGCACAAGATATGTGTGCATTCCCAGGACATCGTTTTAGAACTTTGGAATTTTGTGCTGATTACATTTGTCCATATTCAATATGGCAGTCCATTCACTTCAAGTTGGAAGTATGCACATGCTTCTTGCCGACATTTTTGGATGTTTAGGAAGCCGCTTGGCACCTGAAAAATGGGGACTACCTGTCCTAATTTAACCACCAATGAATTCCTATAAATGAGCTGGAAATTGTAAATGGTTTAAAATGGGTCAGAACAGTTTATGAACTGCAATGTCACACTTAGGGAATCTGGCCAAATTTTGACTATGATGCTGTTATATAAAGTTTATGAAGAAATAATTTCACTCCTGGACAGGAAAGCTCCTTATTTTACCACAGATTTGCGAATGATTTATGGTCATCAACTCGGTAACTATGACTATTAGCCAAAATTGGTACTGATCCCCACCCCAGAAGGCAATTGAATTGGTGCTTTAAGGCTTTTGAATCTAATGTAAGAGCCTATGGAATGTGGAAAGTATTTTATGTGGTCACATCATCACACAAGTGTACAGGTTGACTCATGGTTGGGTTGTTATGAAAGATTTTCTATTCATGGTTGGCTTTCCACATATTCAGTTTTTGCCATGAAATTACTGTGAAACCTGCAAAACTTTTGTTTTACATTCTGCATTTCCCCTGGGCACTCCGTTCCACATTGCTCTATCTGCCAGTGCTGGCTCACATGGTCAGAGACATATGCTATTACTGTGGCATGTTGCTTAGCCCCAAATAGTCCTGCATGCCATTGTATTCATTGGATATTATTCAGAGTTTCCCCAGGCCATTTCATAGCATAAATGTTATCTATAATTCAGAGACCTGAAGGATCACTTTTAGATGCACAGATACAGCTCCTCATAGGGTTTTCTGCTCTCTGGATCTCACTGCTTTCTGTTTGGCTTATGTTTCAAAAAAATTAACAGCAGAGTATTGTGTGATCAAGGTGCAAATGATTCTGATTAGATCTCTTTCATCTTAGCCTGTCTCAGTCCATGTTGTTTGTTATTCATTTTATCTTCTGCCTTCCTGAGGAGCCTTTGCCGCCGCACCAGGTGTCTGAAGACAGCACTGTGGGAGCCGACTTCAAACCTTTCAGTTTGTGTCATTTAAAAAAATGTGTCAGAGCCATATGACAGTAATTAACAACTGACAAAAATATCTATGGTTTGGCTGGAGGTGGGAAATTACAGAGCTGAATTATGTTATCATTAATTTACTATTTGCAGTAAAGACTAGCGATTCATTGTACAAATGTAATAATAAGATGTCCCACTGTTCAAGAACATGTCTGAAGTAAGGGGGGGATTCAAATGCAAGGAGTCATCCCTTCAGATGTTCTTTTTGTTGTGATCCTTTATAAAGTCTTTAGACAGTAAATCACTGTTCAACTTCAATTGATATGAGGAAAACAGGAGATTGGTAATTTCAGTAATAGACAGTGAGTGCTGAATGCATCACGCCTTAAAACTTGTACCATTCATTAACCATTTATTCCTTTTGAAGAGAATATGAATTCTGCTGTAATTGATAAGGGAGGAGGGTGAATTTTAGAAGGAATTTGCTGTGGTACTAATGTAACAAATATATTGTAAAAGAATTTTTAAAAATAAAAAATACTTCATCCACTTTCATTACAGCTTGGGTATACAAACAATGAATTGGATCAGTGGCTGACTGTTTCAAATTTACCCACTGTAAATATGCAACACCCATAAATGTGTGAGTACCATAGATGTGATTATATTATCAATTCTTTCTCTGTAGTGAAATAACCTCAATAGTCCAACTGGCGTAATGTCTTATTTATTAGGTGTTCAGCATTGTTTAATCCGTACAATAAATGCAAAGGTAGAAGGCATCAGTGAAATGAGCCATTGCATCAATACTTCTTTGTTGGATAATGCTGTTATGTCATTGTAGAAAATAGAATACTCTCCATTTGCCTGGATGAGTGCAGCTCTATCAATACTCAAGAAGTTCGACACCATTCAGGGCAAAGGAGTCTGCTTGATTGGCACACCATCAACCACCTCCAACATCCACTATTGAAGAGTCATACGGACTCGAAACATTAGCTATGTTTCTCTCTGCAGATGCTGTCAGACCTGCTGAGTTTTTCCAGGTATTTTTGTTTTTGTTTCCAACATCCACACCCTCTATCATTGACACACAGTGGCAGCAGTGTGTACCATCTCCAAGATGCATTGCAATAACTCATCAAGATTCCTTTGACATCATCTTCCAAACCCGTGACCTCTACCACCTGGAAGGACAAGGGCAGCAGAGATCTGCAAGTTCCCCTCCAAGCCACATGCAATCCTGACTTGGAACTATATTGCCATTCCTTCACTGTTGCTGTGTCAAAATCCTGGAACTCCCTCCCAAACAGCACTGTAGGTTTACCTGCATCACATGGACTGCAGCGGTTCATGAAGGCGGCTCACCAAAACCTTCTCAAGGGCAATTAGGAGGCAATAAAAATGCTGGCCTAGCCAGCGATGCCCATAACTTGTGAAAGAGTTTTAAAAAAGAGGAGCTTTGGAATATTTCATGTTATTGAATAACCTGTAAGAAAATATGAAATCATATGTTGTCTGCAGGGTCTTTTTAAATTTAATGTTTTGAAGGTGACTTAGAGCTGACACCATGGAAAACGATCTCTTCTGTAACAAAATCATAGCACCATTTAAAAGCAACGGGCTAATTATTGAATCACACACAAGCAAAGGAAATCCCCACCCCAAATTTAATTCCTTTTCAGTATTTGTTATGGCATTGCATCATGTTTTATGTATTTTTGTTTCAATGCAATAAGATTTGAGGTAAGGTTAGCTTCAAAGGAACCAGTGTGCGATTTGGGTCCTTATTTGTTCTCAGAATGTGGGTGATGTTGGCAAGACCATATTTACTTCCCTTCCTTGCCATGAGAACATGGTTGGGGAGGGGAGGGGGGTGGAGGGGTGGGGTGGTGGTGGTAGGAGCCTTCTCATTGGCACACTGCAGTCTTTGTGATGCAAAGGCTCCCATAATCATCTTGGGTAGAAAATTATATAGTACGTTTCACAACAATAGTGTGAGTTATTTTCATGTGTGTAATGACCTTTATTTTTTTGGCAGGAATGAAAGAAGGCTAACTCTCTGCACCTGCTATCTTTACCGTATTTTAAATATCAAATGAGAAGGTAAAGTTCCAGACACCAAAGTACTGGAGGAAGCTACATTGCCAAGTTTAATAATTCATCTCAAACATAAAAGTTCATGGGGAACTTAAAAAGGAAATTAGGAAAGCTAAGAGAGTGCATGAGGAAGCATTGGTGGGTAGAATAAAGGAAAACCCAAAGAGCAAGAGAATAACCAGGCAAAGAGTAGGGCCAATTAGGGACCATAGAGGTAACCTGTGTGTGGACCAGGAGATCTGGGTACAGTCCTCAGTGAATACTTTGCGTCGGTCTTCATAATGAAAAAGGACGACGCAGGTATAGATATCAGGGTGGATGCCTGTGAAATATTAGAGGAAATTAATATATAGAGAGAGAGGAGGTACAGGCAGTTTTAGCAGCCTTAAAAGTGGATAAATCTGCAGGCCTGGATGAGATGTATCCTAGGCTGTTGAGGGAGGCAGGGGAAGAGATATCAGGGGCTCTGGCAGTAATTTTCAAACCCTGTCTGGCCACAGGTGAGGTGCCAGAGGACTGGAGAACTGCTAACATTGTCCCATTATTGAAAAAGGGAGGAAGGGATAGACCAGGAAATTACAGGTCAGTCAGTCTAACCTCAGTGGTGGCGAAGTTACTAGAAAGAATTCTGAGGGACAAAATATACCTGCACTTGGAGAAACATGGATTAATCAGGGATAGTCAGCATGGATTTGTTAAAGAAAGGTCATATTTGACAAATTTGATCAAATTTTTTGAGAAGGTAACCAGGAGTGTTAATGAGGGTAATGCATTTGATGTGATCTACATGGATTTTAGCAAGGCTTTTTAAAAGGTCTCTCATGGCAGACTGGGCAAGAAAGTAAAAGCCCCTGGGATCCTAGGCAAAGTGGCACGTTGGATCCAAAATTGGCTGAGAGGCAGGAAGCAGAGGGTGATGGTACAGGAAAGTCAGCTTCCAGTGGGGTTCCGCAGGGCTCGGTGCTGGGTCTCTTGCTGTTTGTGATGTAAGTAAATGATTTGGACTTAAATGTAGGGGGTATGATCAAGAAGTTTGTTTACAACATGAAAATTGGTAGGGTGGTAAATAATGAGGAGGATAGCCGCAAATTGCAGGAGGATATCAATGAATTGGTCAGGTGGGCAGAGCAGTGGCAAATGGAATTCAACCTGGAAAAGTGTGATGTAATGCACATGGGAAGGGCTAACAATGCAAGGGATTACACTATGAATGGTAGGACCCTGGAAAACACTGAAGATCAGAGGGACATTTGTGTGCATATCCACAGATCCCTGAAGGTAGCAGGGCAGGTAGGTAATGTGGTTAAAAAAGCATATGGGATACTTGCCTTTATTAGCCGAGGCATAGAATACAGGAGCAGGGAGGTTATGCTGGAACTGTATAAGATGCTGGTTCGGGGTACTGCATGCAGTTCTGATCACCACATTATAGGAAGGATGTGATTGCACTGGAGAGAGTGCAGAGGAGATTTACCAGGATGCTGCCTGGGCTGGTGGGTCTGAGCTTGGAGGAAAGATTGGATAGGCTGGGGTTGTTTTCCTTGGAGCAGCAAAGGTTGAGAGGGGACCTTATAGAGGTGTATAAGATTATGATACATCATAGATAGGGTGGATAGGAAGGTGTTTTTTCCAAGAGGGGTCAATAACCAGCGGGTGTAGATTTAAGGTAAGAGATAGAAGGCTAAGAGGGGAGCTGAGGAGATAATTTTTCACCCAGAGGGTGGTGGGAGTCTGAAACTCACTGCCTGGAAGGGTGGTTGGGTCAGAAACCCTCGTAATATTTAAGAAGTATTTAGATATTCACTTGTGTTGCCATAGCCTCCAGGGCTATGGGTCAAGTGCTGGAGAATTGGATTAGTGTGGCCAGATCTTTGATGACCATCGTGGACATGATGGGTCGAATGGCCTCTTTCTCTGCTGTACACACCTATGAGCCTATAAAAGGCTCTGATGACTTGATCAACTGTATCTTAAGCAAAATATGCATTAACCTTTATGCCACTATCAGTACCTTGTTTAGTCTTTAACATTAACATTAGCACACTCTTTGTCCTGTGCCCATAACATCTTTGCCAAATTTCTGCTTAGCTCCCTGACTTTCTATTATGCTCCACCCCCTCTTAAAAAGTATAAAATACATCACATTTCTCCTTCTCTTTTGCTCTGAAGAAGAGTCATATGGACTGGAAATGTTAATTCTGTTTCTCTCTCCACAGATGCTGCCAGAGCTGCTGAGTTTTTCCAGCATTTTCTGTTTTTATTTCAGATTTCCAGCAACCACAGTATTTTGCCTTTATCCGGTTCAAAAGCGTTTACAAGAGGGGCTTAAAAACATTTAACAAGCTGGGACGTTGCGGCTAACAGCAGGCCTCAATGCTGCATCGAGGAGGCAAGAGCAGGCCTTAATGCCCACCCCCATCCCCTGAGGATGCAAGTTCAGAGGCGGGAGTGAGAAGGGGGTGCCATGTGATCAGGTGGAAGGGTGCGTGGTGGAGATCCCAAGGTGGGAAGGCTTGTGGGGGCCTTCCTGCCCAGGGACCGACTGAAGGTCTTAATTGATCACTTAGGGCCACTGAAGGGCTTTGTACCACCGCCACTGGTATTCAATCAGCGGCAGGTGGCTGACTCGCTATCTAGGGGTGCAGTCCAGAAAACCCTGTCAAGTTTGCCTGTGGTCTTCTTGAGAAGGGGTGTAGGATGGGGGATGGGGGTGCTATGGACTCTTACAGTCTGCTGCCAGCATATATATTGAGGGCCTCAATATAGACCTCAAGGGATCTGTATCTATGCTAAATATGCGAAGCAAGATATTGAGACTGACAGGTGTTCTGGTCAAACACAATTACATGAAGTTTATTACTATCAATTACCATATAAAGCTCGGCACAGGCATTGATCTAGCCTGAGTCCTAACAGTTATATAGGCTGATTACTTAATATATGCCTGACTCATCAGGTATACACAAAGTCTTATTGATACGGATTCACAGACAGGAGTGAACATCTGCAGTTGTTTCACAGGTAATAGTGAACATCTAACATGGAGACTGTACCTTTTATCCTCCAGCCTTACACATAGCGATGTCATAGTGATTTCACTATGCAGCTTCTTAAAGGTACATGTCATTGTCTGCATTGGCGTGCATACAATATCACAACGTGGCGGGGGGGGGTGGTGGGTGGGGTGGGGGGGGTGTGCGTGAGGGTGGGTCACTCACTCTCAGGCCACTCTGACTGACCGAGACTCCCAGCATTGGGCAGGAGGCCAGCCCTCTGCCTTTGCTCTTAATATCCCAACCCTCCTCCTCAGCCAGCAATCTCTTTCTTGCAGCTCTATCCTTCTCACAATCATTTCTAATTGGGGATTCATCAGTGATACTTTGCATAGGCCCTAGTGCAATACCAGCAGTGGCTACTGCTCCCAGTGGCACTGATGTTATTGCAGAGCTACCAACCTCTGACTGGGGGGCCTGATGCTGTCCAGGTAAGTGTCTGGTTACTTCGGAATAGCCTCGGGTCACTCATGGAACGTGGAGGTCCCACCACTTCTCCAACTGGTGGGTAGAACCCCCGTCGCTACTACTAAATTCCATCCAATAGCTGCGGTCTTCCTAATATTTAGTTGATGGAAATTTCTTCTCGCCCAGTACTAGGTGTCAAGAAAGCAGTCCGATAATTTCGAGACAGTGGAGAGGTCAAGAGAGATGATGGTGGGATAGAGCTGGGTGTCGTCATGCTGTTTACATATGAAAACTAATGCTGTGTTTCCAGACACTGTGTTTTGAGACGCCGTGTTTCCAGACGCTGTGTTTCCAGACGCTGTGTTTCCAGACGCTGTGTTTCCAGACGCTGTGTTTTGAGACGCTGTGTTTCCAGATGCTCTGTTTTGAGATGCTGCGTTTCCAGCCGCTGTGTTTCCAGATGCTGTGTTTTGAGACGCTGTGTTTCCAGACGCTCTGTTTTGAGATGCTGCGTTTCCAGACGCTGTGTTTCCAGATGCTGTGTTTCCAGATGCTGTGTCTTCAGGCGCTGTGTTTCCAGACGCTGTGTTTCTAGATGCTGTGTTTCCAGACACTGTGTTTTCAGACACTGTGTTGCACAGTCACTGAGGTACCTGCAAAGGTAGAGTCAGACCAATTTGCACAAACTGATCAGGCACAGTTCATTTGGTTGTCCCACTGGATTTAAAAGAATGGGGTTAGCATTGCCATGGACATGGCAGATAGGGCAGTCCTAGAATGGAATCATCCCAGATTTGTACAAAATGTGGTAATGGGTGGGAAAAAAGACGTTTTACCTGCTGGCCACAATGGTGGGTTTTTACGCCATATCATCCCATTCCTGCCTCATTAATTATGCATTCCTGGGAAACATGCTGGGTCGCTGGCAGGGTGTCCTCTGATTCGCCCACACTGCTGTCACTTCAAGCCTTCAGTAAACCGGGTGCCATGTTTAAAGGCTGACCTTGCAAAGATAGAACACTATTCAAGGGATAGGAAGCTGCTGGGAACTGATGGCTGCCAAAGGAAGAAAACATGCTGCCCCTAGATTTAGCGGTGCCTCCCATAAGTGACTACTGGATGTAGTGGAGGCCCGCTGTGATCTCCTCTACCCTCACTCTGGGTGAAGGCCGGCAAGCAAGGTCACCAATCTAGATTGGGAGGCAGTGGCAACGGTGGTCAGTGCCAATGCACTGCAAAAGAGGACAGCTACCCAGTGCATTAAGAGGATGAATGGTCTCCTCCATTCCGCCAGGGTAAGTCACTCCTCTCATCACTCTCACACATACCCTCACATATCCATCAGGCTCATATCTTCTGGAGCTCATCACGTTCATGGCTTAGCTCACCACACTCCTAGTCACACTCTCTCCATCTGTTTTCATGCAGGAGAAGCTGGCTCACAATAGCAGGGTAAGGTCCCAGACCGGGGGGGTAGAGTAGCCCACATTAGGCTCCTCACTCACTTTGAGGAGTGTGCCATCGTGCTGACTGGTGAGGATGTGGACCCTGCCTGTGGTGACGATGAGGTTGGCGGCAAACACCCATTGAGGATCCTGCACCACATCAGCCCTCCCTCAATGCAACTGTGAGTACTCTCCCTCCTGCTTTTGACTTTGCTGCCATGCATTATTATCTCTACTTTGGTTCACATGGAGATTTACAAACAACCGACACCCTTGGCCAGCCAATCCCTCAGCGCCATCCAGTTCTGCACATCCTATGAAGAGGACACCTCCTCCAATGAAGAACTGGAAATAAGCAACCTGGAAGACCTATCACAGCACTTACCCACACCCTGCACCAGCGCAGAGACGCACACCTCGGTGGGGCCTAGATCTAGAGCAGGCTCGGGTTCACAATCTGGTGGTCACTGCATGGACACATGTCCACAGCAGGAGGAGGCAGGTTCAGCCAAGTTCCCCATCACTCGAAGGACTGCTGGGGAAGAGGCATCTATGACGTCCGAGTCAGAGGACAAGCTTCTGGATTCGGCCTTCTAACTTATTGTGCAGAATCAGCAGAAGGCAGGGGAGCATCATGCAGAGCTGTTGGAAGCCCTCAACAGTGTGGCTTGGGAGTCGGAGGGGTGTGCTTGCCTGCTCTTTGAAGACGTGGTGCCCACATATGTGCATCAGGAGGTCGCCATGGGAAGGATGGCAATGCCATGGAGACCCCAGTCCAGCTGAATGCAGAGATATGCATAAATCTGCACTCCCTCGTGGTAGCCACGAATGAGTTCCTGCAGTGGCAACGCAAGAGGAAAACGGGGCACCTCAACACTGCTCCAGGTGCTCCTCCTTCTCAAGGAGTCAGGCCGGGACCCGCAGGAACCCGACTGGAGGAGGAGTGGTAGCTGGACACCCCTGGGTCATCCAATCAGCAATCTGAAAGGCTGTCCTCACCGTCTGAATCCCCCCATCAACCCCATCCTCTGTCACCTCAGAGGGAGTAGCTGGCTCACAAAGGCCAGCTAAAGCAAGCCAGGGCCTTCAAGGCCTCGGATCTCCAGACGACCCATGCTGAAGTCATCAGAGGCAACAGGGCCAATTATTGCACAGACTGTCTCCACCCCTGCTGTGGATGTCAGGGCAGAACCTAGAAGCAGTAGGCCTAGAAAAGTTAAGAATTTCTGATCACAAGTGGTTGCATGGTTGAACTCACTTTGTCACTTGATAATCTGAAAATATATTCTCTTTCACTGAATAATGTGTAATGTTGTCTTTCAGCGACATGACAGGCTTTGCGAGTCCTCCCCCTGCATCGGCCCCTCCCACTAGCGGTTCAGCTGCACGCAGCCGGACCACGAGTGATTCCAAATGGAGAAGTGTGTGCGTAGCAGGGCTTTTTGGAGCCTTGTACAAACACTCTCCCATGCACGCGGAGCCTCCCTCCAACACAGACAGCTTACTGTCCTGAGCATTTTCAATGCTGCTTGCTGGAGTTCTCTTTCAGTTGTCCATCTGAGCTGATCTGCATCTCCGCTGACCCACTGATCCCCTTCCCATGCAGCACCAATGCCCGTCCATCATGAGGCTCTTTTCATTGTCTATTTTAAAAGCATGGTGGTTATTCAGCTCCCCTGTCCTTTCTCCTCCCCCAGTCATTCTTGTCCCTTCTTCCATCTCTGTTGACCCTTCTGGCATCACCTCCCACCTTACCACCCTCACCTACCAGCCAGAAACCTTTTCTTTCTGGGATGTCCAGATGAACGTGCACATTCCCTATCTTCCCGAGAATCCTACCCCCCAAGCACATTGACTACCCAATGTCCTCGTTCTCACCCCCAGTGTCCATGTCTGCCTTAGAGACCCCACCAACCACCCTCGCCTTCCCTTCTGCTGCTACTATCACACGCTCACCATCCCACTCTACCAGCTCACATTGATCTCTCTCATTCTCATCATTCCTTCCTACCATGCCCATCCTCAATTCTCTCCCCAGGAGGCAGTCATCAACTCCTCAGGCACCTCCCTTGCACATTCACATGGACATTCCACCCCCAACCACCCCCCATTTATGCCTTCCTCCACCCTTACTTCTTCCTCTGCCCTTACTTGTTCCATAACTCCCTCCTCCCCCTGGATTCCTTCCCCCCTCTGGACACCTTTGTCCCCCTGGACTCTTTCCCCCTCCGAACTCTTTCCTTCCCCGAAGACCTTCCTCTGTCCAAAGTCTTTTCCCCTGTTTGAACACCTTCCTCCCCACTTACACCTATTTCCTTAGTTTCTGTATTCTCCCCCATTACAACCTCCTCCTATAATAACTCCCCCACTTCCAACCTCAACTCCCGACACCATCATTCTCCCTGCCCAACCTCACTCGCCACACCACACCCACCCCGGTACACCTTCCTCTCCCAATCAAACCTAGACTTTCCTCTCCACCCCCTCGACAATCACCCTTAGCAGCCCATGGCCAAGATTCAATGATGTCCCAAAGCAGACCCTCAACGGTGACCTTCCACTTTCCATGTGCTGCTTTGGGGCAGATCCATGTCCATCAGAGTCCACTGAGCATACGATGCACGTGTTCCTCCAGGGTCCAGTAACTTTAGGGCTCCAGCACCTTCTGCTCCTCAGATGTCCGCGATGTGAGCAAGACCCTAACAGTAAGTTTCAACTTCTGCACATCACACTTGTCTAGATGTGTTCTGATTTCCCGCCGACATGGGGGGTAAATTTGACATGAGGTGATGATTCGGGCGAGCAAGGCTTATGATTAGATGCAGATGTATTAAAATTATGTTCCCGGTTGTGCAGCGGCAGGAAAGGGGATCCGCCATTGATTGGCAGAGTAGATGATCGTAAACTGGTTTCACTATGTCATGAAACCAATTTTTGGCCTTCTGGCCATATTGTCCGCTCATGCCCACCATGATGGCCAACACCAAGGGGGACGGAAAATTCCAGCCCTAGTTTCTCCCTTCAGCTTCAGTGACTCTGATGTCCTTTCTTGTTATTGTTTCATTTTGCATGCTGATTAATATTCTATATTTTGATTTGTTAGCTAACCTTGTTAGCTCAATGTTCATTACAACAACAACATTAGGACAAAACAAAAGGAGTGGATAGATTCCAGTTGACGCATTCCATACACTCCATGCCAGCCTCCTTCTGGTTTACATAGTCACTCTCTGGATCATATGATTGACTGTGTGGGAAAAGTTAGCACTCAGCTTACGGTAAGTATCATTGAATATTCCACTCAATATGTCATTTATTTGGGTTACAGTTTGCAAAGCAATTCACTGTACACAATATTGTATGTACACTCAGTAAATTGCAGCACTGTCTCAGTGCACATACCCTTGAATCTTATGCAAATGATAACCTGCAACAATAAAATACATCTTTCTTTTTAAATTGCTAGCCCTTTTTGATGAACATTGAGTCACAGATTTTTTTTGCCCAGTCTCTCCATTGCTTTTTTAATCTTTTGTTAATTTTATTTGCAAAATTTGTAATTACCCACAGTTTAAGCTGCAATGCAATGCTTCTCTTTTATAAATCATTCAGCATAAATTTGAATGAAGTAGTAGTGATCAGCTTACACCTGTTCCAAAGTCCAGATCAATAGTGAGCATGGCAGAGATTACATCAGAAGCTGAAACATTATATAACCTCAAACAAGACAAGTACAGATCCCTGACCTATTATGCATACCAGTCTATTCAGTACCTCCCAGTTCAATTATAAAACTTGGATCCCATCTTTTTTGAACACTCATAAAAGCTGTTAAGATTAAGTGCAATATTCTGTCTCACGGCATGATTATGCAGGTCTGTACCTGCATTGCCTGGCATCCCTTTTCACACCTCAGATTGAGTTTTGTCACAAAAGCAGGTTTTTTCGGCAGCAGATAATCAGATGTTGGTGATCATGGAAACTTCTGGAAACTGACTTCTTCTGCATATGAGACACATTTTTCTAATGCTTTTTACAAGTTGAAATAATATTGAAAACTTTAGACTTCCTTGAGTTGGGAATCGTATATTCCACACGTTGACCTACAAATGAGTAATCCTTCTCATCAAAGAATTCAATCTTAAGGAAATCTGCCATTTATGGACTAGTTCAACCTGTTTACATATATCGTTGCTGTTTTGAATATTTTTTTAATCCTGAAGTTCACCCTTTGATTTCGTAAATGGAAACGTCTCAGATTTTGGCCTCATAATTCCTGAGGTCACCTGAACACATTTTATTTAGTTCTATGCACCTGTGACACTTGATTCATCTGTGACACCTGCTATCATTTTGATCTATTTAAAATACACAGTTCACTCATTTTTTAGCTCCCCAATGTTGTCTCCCATTTACATACTTCCTCTTTTAGGTAGGAAGGTAGAATTATCTGCTTCGTGGCCCTGTCCTTGATATTGTTTGACTGCAGGTGGGCTTCTATGGGTTTCACCTTTGCTTCTTGGTACGGAGTAACCTGCCAAGCTTACAAATAACAGATTTAGCTGGTTACGACTTGCTGAATAAAAGCAGGGAAGTTAGAATGTCATTCAGTGTCGTTACAGTATTTGATTTGCCTAGAAGTTCAGCAAGAGCTACTGTAATCCAGGAAGCTGCAATTTTTGTGATGTACAATAAATCTAACCTTGCATCACCACAAATCATTCAACAGAGATGGGTCACAAATTCTGTCAGTTTAACTTTTTGTCCTTCATGTGTACCATCTTGTGGTCTGCTGATTCCTACATTAATGATATTTAAGACAAGTGATTTGTTGTGGGAGATGATTTATGATCACTCAGATCGGCACCGCAATCGTTATCTTCACTGCGTCTAGGGCCTTTCATATAGTATTGCAGTAAAGCATGTTACTCGCAATAGGTGTAGAATTTGCTGGATTTGCTGTGGGTCTCACGCTGTGCCAACTCATTTGTCCTAATGATATTCAGTCTAAGTTTCTTTGTCCCTTCGATTATATCTATTGCTATGCAACTATCCCTTTTCTCACACATTCTCTTCCCAGTTTGATTTGTTCCCTTTCGTTCCCTCTTTTTATGAGCTATAAAAAAGTAATCTAATACAGGACTGTGAAAAATAACCAATACAGCAAGTTACTTAACATTCTTTCTCCAATTAGTTTGATCATTTTGTAAATATGGCCTGTTATCTTGCTTTCATTGCAGTGTGGCATCTATGAACATTGTTAATCACCAATGTCCTGTATAACTGTCACAAAACATCCTACTTTTATATTTCATTCCCCTTTCAATAAATGACAACATTCCATTGCCTTCCTAATCACCTTGCTGTACCTGCATACTAACTTGTGATTCATGTATCAGGACATCCAGATCCATCTGTACCTCAAGAGTTCTGCAATCCTTCTCCATTTAGATAATATGCTGCTGTTCTATTTTCCCTGCCAAAGTGGACAAGTTCACATTTTCCCACATTATACTCCATCTGACAAATTTTTGCTCCTCACTTAAACCTATCTATTTTCCTTTGCAGGCTCCTTTATATCCTCTTCACAGTTCACTATCCTACCTATCTGTGTCATCAGCAAATTTAGCAAGCTTACATTCGGTCCCTTCATCAAGGTCATTTGGATGAGCACTTGAAATGCCATAACATACAGGACTACAGGCCAAGTGCTAGAAAATGGGATTAGAATAGGTAGGTGCTTGATGGCTGGCATGGACATGATGGGCTGAAGGGCCTGTTTCTGTGCTGTATGACTGACTGTATATAACAAAAAGTTAGGCACTCATTCCGCAATCTTATCAGTTCCATCCTAATTTTTGCGTCATGATACAGTGGGCATTGCCCAGGTAAGTATATTGCTACTAGATTAGAAAGCTGTGTTCAGTATTGTCTCTCTAACTAAACTCTATGCTTGAATTGCTCCAGCACACACAAAACAACAACTGGTGTGGCACAAATAAGCTTATGCATCAATAAGCTTCAGCAACACAGCTAACCTGGATGAACAAATAATGCATTTTGAGCCTCTCCCTTTCACCCAAAAAATAGAAGAAACCCGTTGTTTGTGTAAAACAGCTGATAGTTTCATGTGTGTTAGTAAATTGTAACTTAAGCTCAATTTTGACATTACCTGTGTCCCCTTGATCATATTACTTTCTTGCAATACACTATCATGTAATACGCCCAAGGGCATCTGTTACTCTGTCTCTCACTTATTCTTTTTCTCTTTGTGGCTCTTTATCATGCTCTGTTATGTTTTTGTTACCAGAATTGTCATACAAAGTAGCAGCATTACACGCAGATTTGTTTGTACTTCCTCCTGTCAAGAAATCGGTAGCTTGAAAATGGATTCCAGTCCACCAGCTGGAACCAACACCACTACTCCCAAGAATGTAATGTGTCTTATAGTACTGTAATGCCATGACACATATTGAAACACTTTGTTATCCACTTATCGGGTGGAGACTGATACCAGCGGGTGGTTCAACTTCCTCCACTATTAAAGAGCCACCGAATTATGCTGGCATGTTAAGTGTTGTTCGTGATATGGTTACCCATGTGCCTGTAATGACGTGAGGTTGATTCAAGTTCTGGAGGAAACTAGATTACCAAAGTCTGCAAGGAAAAAAAAACTCAGTGTCTGTGAGTTAAAATTGCCTACACTGCCTCAATTTGATGAGGATAACAAATAACCAGGCACTGCTGCTCCTTTGCACTTCTGTTCTGTCCCTGATTTGCCCATGACTCACAACAGACACTGCAAGACCAAGGCAACAAAAAGCATCATGAACAAGATTTTCTTTTGCCAGACTGAAGGTCCCATCTTCAGAAGTTACTGTATATACCAGCAGATTATTAAGTAACAGACATCGAAAATGTTGGAGAACTAGAACTGTAAGCATTAACTCTCAAACGTGAGAAAGGAAATCATTAATAGTTTCTTTTGTTTTTTGAGGTGAGGCTTGGTCTTAAAGTGAATAAGAGCTTTGTTTCTTTATGCTTTTCCCCTAAACGGGGTTCTAGTTTATTTTAGCACGTTACGTATTAGACTAATATAATAATCCTTATTTTCATTGTTCACCTTCCTCAATGCAGTAAATTGGTGAGCCCTGAGGGGTTCTCCCTGCAGAACAGGTGCCAAGGACAGCTGGGCATAACTTGCCAATATAAAACATGATTAGTTAAGGGAAGAATGCTGGGCAATGTGTGTGCAGTCAATGAGCTCTTGCTCCTGGGAAGACCCAGCAAATGGAGAAAGTCTGACAGTTGCCTCCTACTACATGCCTTGGAAAGGTGATGTATTGTTGTCTCCTTGCAAAGAGGGAATCGGTCATGTTTTCAATGGCTGATTTTTTTTTTGATTCATTCATGGGATATGGGTGTCAATAGTTAGGTCAGCATTTATTGCCTATCCCTAATTGCCCTTGAGAAGGTGGTGGGGAGCTGCCTTCTTGAACCGTTGCAGTCCATGTGGTATAGGTACACCCACAGTGCAGCTAGGGAAGGAGTTCCAGGATTTTAACCCAGCGACAATGAAGGAACAGTGATATAGTTCCAAGTCAGGAGGGTGAGTGGCTTGGAAGAGGACTTCCAGGTGGTGGTGTTCCCATGTGTCTGCTGTCCTTGTCCTTCTAGATGGTCGTGTTCATAGGTTTGGAAGCTGCACTCTAAGGAACCTTGGTGAGTTTCTACAATGTAGATGATACACACTGCTGCTCATGTGCGTCAGTGGTGGAGAGAGTGCATGTTTGTGTATGGGGTGCCAATCAAGTGGGCTGTTTTGTCCTGGATGGTGTCAAGCTTCTTGAGTGTTGTTGGAGCTGCACTCATCCAGGCAAGTGGAGTATATTCCATCACGCTCCTGACTTGTGCCTTACAGATGATGGACAGGCTTTGGGGAGTCAGGAGGTGAGTTACTCGCTGTGGGATTCCCAGCCTCTGACCTGCTCTTGTAGCCACAGTATTTAAATGGCTAGTCCAGTTCAGTTTCTGGTTAATAGTAACTCCCAGGGTGTTGATAGTGGAGGATTCAGTGATGGTAATGCCATTGAATGTCAAAGGGCGATGGTTAGATTCTTTCTTGTTGGAGTCGGTCGTTGCTGGCACTTGTGTGGCACGAATGTTATTTGCCACTTGTCAGCTCAAGCCTGGGTGTTGTCCAAGTCTTGCTGCATTTGGACAGAAAACTGACTGATATTGTTTATTTCACCTGTTGCAACCTTGAATGAACCCATGACAAAGAAGGCCATTGTTGCCTTCAGAGCCCAGTGTTTGTTGCTGTTGACATAGGTCAATGATTCATGCCTGATGGCATGCAGCCTCCTCATACTCTGCACTTTTGTCATGCTGAGAAGACATCCTGTTGCAAAACAGCTGCATGTTGTAATGCCTCTTATGCTTCCTTTGCCCACTTGTTTAACTCTCTGCAGGCCTGTGCTGCTATGCTGGAGTTAGCTGTTGCCATTCCCCTTGGTGTAGCAGCCTCAATGGCAAAACCAGCAACATTCCTATCTTACCTGGAAAAACTCAGCAGGTCTGGCAGCATCGGCGGAGAAGAAAAGAGTTGACGTTTCGAGTCCTCATGACCCTTCGACAGAACTTGAGTTCGAGTCCAGGAAAGAGCTGAAATATAAGCTGGTTTAAGGTGTGTGTGTGGGGGGCGGAGAGATAGAGAGACAGAGAGGTGGAGGGGGTTGGTGTGGTTGTAGCGACAAACAAGCAGTGATAGAAGCAGATCATCAAAAGATGTCAACAACAATAGTACAATAGAACACATAGGTGTTAAAGTTAAAGTTGGTGATATTATCTAAACGAATGTGCTAATTAAGAATGGATGGTAGGGCACTCAAGGTATAGCTCTAGTGGGTTTTTTTTTTATATAATGGAAATAGGTGGGAAAAGGAAAATCTTTATAATTTATTGGGAAAAAAAAAAGAAGGGGGAAACAGAAAGGGGGTGGGGATGGGGGAGGGGACTCACGACCTAAAGTTGTTGAATTCAATATTCAGTCCGGAAGGCTGTAAAGTCCCTAGTCGGAAGATGAGGTGTTGTTCCTCCAGTTTGCGTTGGGCTTCACTGGAACAATGCAGCAAGCCAAGGACAGACATGTGGGCAAGAGAGCAGGGTGGAGTGTTAAAATGGCAAGCGACAGGGAGGTTTGGGTCATTCTTGCGGACAGACCGCAGGTGTTCTGCAAAGCGGTCGCCCAGTTTACGTTTGGTCTCTCCAATGTAGAGGAGACCACATTGGGAGCAACGAATGCAGTAGACTAAGTTGGGGGAAATGCAAGTGAAATGCTGCTTCACTTGAAAGGAGTGTTTGGGTCCTTGGACGGTGAGGAGAGAGGAAGTGAAGGGGCAGGTGTTGCATCTTTTGCGTGGGCAAGGGGTTGTGCCATAGGAGGGGGTTGAGGAGTAGGGGGTGATGGAGGAGTGGACCAGGGTGTCCCGGAGGGAGCGATCCCTACGGAATGCCGATAAGGGGGGTGAAGGGAAGATGTGTTTGGTAGTGGCATCATGCTGGAGTTGGCGGAAATGGCGGAGGATGATCCTTTGAATGCGGAGGCTGGTGGGGTGATAAGTGAGGACAAGGGGGACCCTATCATGTTTCTGGGAGGGAGGAGAAGGAGTGAGGGCGGATGCGCGGGAGATGGGCCGGACACGGTTGAGGGCCCTGTCAACGACCGTGGGTGGAAAACCTCGGTTAAGGAAGAAGGAGGACATGTCAGAGGAACTGTTTTTGAATGTAGCATCATCGGAACAGATGCGACGGAGGCGAAGGAACTGAGAGAATGGGATGGAGTCCTTACAGGAAGTGGGGTGTGAGGAGCTGTAGTCGAGATAGCTGTGGGTGTCGGTGGGTTTGTAATGGATATTGGTGGACAGTCTATCACCAGAGATTGAGACAGAGAGGTCAAGGAAGGGAAGGGAAGTGTCAGAGATGGACCACGTGAAAATGATGGAGGGGTGGAGATTGGAAGCAAAATTAATACATTTTTCCAAGTCCTGACGAGAGCATGAAGCAGCACCAAAGTAATCATCGATGTACCGGAGAAAGAGTTGTGGAAGGGGGCCGGAGTAGGACTGCAACAAGGAATGTTCCACATACCCCATAAAGAGACAGGCATAGCTGGGGCCCATGCGGGTACCCATAGCCACACCTTTTATTTGGAGGAAGTGAGAGGAGTTGAAGGAGAAATTGTTCAGCGTGAGAACAAGTTCAGCCAGACGGAGGAGAGTAGTGGTGGATGGGGATTGTTCGGGCCTCTGTTCGAGGAAGAAGCTAAGGGCCCTCAGACCATCCTGGTGGGGGATGGAGGTGTAGAGGGATTGGACGTCCATGGTGAAGAGGAAGCGGTAGGGGCCGTGATTCCTCTGACACCTTACGTCACATCAACAATTTCCAGTTCCCTGGCCCCTACCGCTTCCTCTTCACCATGGACGTCCAATCCCTCTACACCTCCATCCCCCACCAGGATGGTCTGAGGGCCCTTAGCTTCTTCCTCGAACAGAGGCCCGAACAATCCCCATCCACCACTACTCTCCTCCGTCTGGCTGAACTTGTTCTCACGCTGAACAATTTCTCCTTCAACTCCTCTCACTTCCTCCAAATAAAAGGTGTGGCTATGGGTACCCGCATGGGCCCCAGCTATGCCTGTCTCTTTATGGGGTATGTGGAACATTCCTTGTTGCAGTCCTACTCCGGCCCCCTTCCACAACTCTTTCTCCGGTACATCGATGATTACTTTGGTGCTGCTTCATGCTCTCGTCAGGACTTGGAAAAATTTATTAATTTTGCTTCCAATCTCCACCCCTCCATCATTTTCACGTGGTCCATCTCTGACACTTCCCTTCCCTTCCTTGACCTCTCTGTCTCAATCTCTGGTGATAGACTGTCCACCAATATCCATTACAAACCCACCGACACCCACAGCTATCTCGACTACAGCTCCTCACACCCCACTTCCTGTAAGGACTCCATCCCATTCTCTCAGTTCCTTCGCCTCCGTCGCATCTGTTCCGATGATGCTACATTCAAAAACAGTTCCTCTGACATGTCCTCCTTCTTCCTTAACCGAGGTTTTCCACCCACGGTCGTTGACAGGGCCCTCAACCGTGTCCGGCCCATCTCCCGCGCATCCGCCCTCACTCCTTCTCCTCCCTCCCAGAAACATGATAGGGTCCCCCTTGTCCTCACTTATCACCCCACCAGCCTCCGCATTCAAAGGATCATCCTCCGCCATTTCCGCCAACTCCAGCATGATGCCACTACCAAACACATCTTCCCTTCACCCCCCTTATCGGCATTCCGTAGGGATCGCTCCCTCCGGGACACCCTGGTCCACTCCTCCATCACCCCCTACTCCTCAACCCCCTCCTATGGCACAACCCCTTGCCCACGCAAAAGATGCAACACCTGCCCCTTCACTTCCTCTCTCCTCACCGTCCAAGGACCCAAACACTCCTTTCAAGTGAAGCAGCATTTCACTTGCATTTCCCCCAACTTAGTCTACTGCATTCGTTGCTCCCAATGTGGTCTCCTCTACATTGGAGAGACCAAACGTAAACTGGGCGACCGCTTTGCAGAACACCTGCGGTCTGTCCGCAAGAATGACCCAAACCTCCCTGTCGCTTGCCATTTTAACACTCCACCCTGCTCTCTTGCCCACATGTCTGTCCTTGGCTTGCTGCATTGTTCCAGTGAAGCCCAACGCAAACTGGAGGAACAACACCTCATCTTCCGACTAGGGACTTTACAGCCTTCCGGACTGAATATTGAATTCAACAACTTTAGGTCGTGAGTCCCCTCCCCCATCCCCACCCCCTTTCTGTTTCCCCCTTCTTTTTTTTTTCCCAATAAATTATAAAGATTTTCCTTTTCCCACCTATTTCCATTATATAAAAAAAAAACCCACTAGAGCTATACCTTGAGTGCCCTACCATCCATTCTTAATTAGCACATTCGTTTAGATAATATCACCAACTTTAACTTTAACACCTATGTGTTCTATTGTACTATTGTTGTTGACATCTTTTGATGATCTGCTTCTATCACTGCTTGTTTGTCGCTACAACCACACCAACCCCCTCCACCTCTCTGTCTCTCTATCTCTCCGCCCCCCACACACACACCTTAAACCAGCTTATATTTCAGCTCTTTCCTGGACTCGAACTCAAGTTCTGTCGAAGGGTCATGAGGACTCGAAACGTCAACTCTTTTCTTCTCCGCCGATGCTGCCAGACCTGCTGAGTTTTTCCAGGTAATTCTGTTTTTGTTTTGGATTTCCAGCATCCGCAGTTTTTTTGTTTTTAACATTCCTATCTTTCCAAGCACTCCTGCAGCCAACTGCCAGTCCTTCAACAGCTATTTGGGTTGAACTACATTCGAAACTCAGCTAAAGCAGGCAAAAACAACAATTGAGAGGCTATCTTGCTGGTGGGAATCTTTTTAAATATTCTTGCGTCAGCCTGCTTCCTGGGTGTTCAGGCCACGTCTTTCCTGGGTGGGCTGAAGAATGATCAAAGTAAATTTACAGGCATCAATTTCCTAAAAGGGTGCTAATTCAAGTGGTTGGACCCTATTTACATATTTTAATGAGTTTAGCATTTATTTCAGGAAAGAGGCACCTAACGGGGCACCTGAGTGTCTCAGTCAAGATGGCGGTTGCCACATTTGTTCTTATCTCTTCCTTATGGGGAGGATTTCCCCCTCGTCAGGCGGGCACGGTGGGTGGGCCCGGGAACAGCCGGGCAAAGGTCCACCACCTGCAATCCGGCCTCAGCTGCAATTTCATGCTGGCCAGCCAATTAATGATCTCGCTAATACGGTCAGTGCTGCCTGGATGAGGGGACGGGGTTGTGTGTGAAGAAGGGCGAGCATGGAAGTCAGCGCATGAGCATGGGTGCTATCACAGAAAGCTCCCTGAAGTAACAGAGCTGCCTCAGGGAGCTGAAGATTTTTAACTTTACAAATAAAGATGGTAAAATTAAGGAAAACATGTCCCCTTGTGCGACTCTGTCACGTGAGCCAGGGGCATGTTAGAAATGAGATTTAACTGTTTTTATTTTATTTTTAATTAACATCGGAAACCCCATCCCGCCTATGGGTGAGGTTTCCTCAAAAATCTAAAGGCTGCTTGGCTTTTTCGCCTGCCCATCAACCGTAAGGTTGGGCAGGTAGGGAAAAATTCCATGTAATCAATGGATTTAACAGCCCTCTTAATTGTCAGCGGGCGCGCAACTGACTCCAGTGTGCACTCGCCGACCGAAATATTGCGCGAGTGCCCAAGTGACCTCGGGGCGCTCGCCTGATGTCATCACGCGCTATTTCACATCCATGCGTGTCGGATGCGCACCCGCATGCCGAGGTGAAAATTCAGCCCTATGTTCTTGTTTCACATGCGCTTTTGGCATTGGAGGTACTACTGCAAAATTGCTTGTGATCTATCACCAGTGGACTGGGCAAATAAGTTTCACCCACTATCAATGAAAAGTGCACATATGTGTTTGTATGTATGTGCCTTTTTGTGTTTTTATGGAAAAGCCGGCCATTAAAGCGGTTAAAGATAGCAAATGTTTGGCAAATAACACAAGATTAGAAAGTAATGCTGGATTACAATTATGCAACTGAAAGTGATCTGAAATTCAAACGTTCGTGAATTAACCAGCAGTAGGAGTTTTTGGTTTTGAATTCACGTTTGGCTCATGTTGGAATAAAATCTTTCCAGCAGTCAGGAAAAACGGCATTCATTGGCCTGAATTTTTCCCGTGTTGGGTGGGCTCGGCGGAAGTGGATGGGGCTGGTCGGGGAGCTGACTGCTGCCTGTGATCGGCTCCGCTCTGCAATTTCACGCAGGCGGGCCAATTAAGGCCTGCCTGGCATGGATCACGAGCGGTAGCTCTGAGCGCCACCAGTGTGGGCGGGGAGAGGAGGGAGAGTTGGGTCTGGCACGCGAAAGAGCACTTCAATCTCCCTGAGGCAGCACTTTTTAAAAAAATTAATAAATACAGTAGAAATTGAATGAGACATAGCCCCTCATGTGACTGTGTCACATGAGATGGAACGTGTTTTTAATGTCAAAATAAAGGTTTTGATTTAACTAGCATTAGCTTTAGGAAACCACATCCAGCTCCTGGCTGAGGTTCTCTAAAAAATATAAAGGCTGCTTGGCCTTTTTGCCTAACGATTGGTGGGCATCGTAAATTTCAAGTTAATTAGGTCCTTAATAGGCCTTTCAATTATCGGCGGACAGGCGGCTGACTCCTGCCCCTGCTGAACGAAATATTACATGAGTGCGTGATGACATCAGGATGCATACCCGACGACATCACGCGTCATATTACATTCTGGCATGTTGGGCAGCGCCCACACGCCGAAGGTAAAATTCACGCCATTGAAAAACTGTTGTCAAAAATCTCCGTGAACAAACTCTTAACACCTCGGCCATTTTAGCAAAGACAATTAACCCGTTTGAAATAAACATGGAAATATTATAAAAATGGGTTAACTATTTAAATAGCAAATACTCCAGCTTTAATTTCTACGCTATAGTTACAAATCCACAGAGAATGTGCGTTAGATAGATGGTAAATCTTTAGCAGAATATAATTATTCTGAATGAGCCAAAGGTTAGCAACAAATCACCAGACAGGCCAATATCTGTAAGGCTGTCCATTGCCAAATAAAATAATGTACAGTATCAGTAACCAAGCAACAAATCCTGCATTCATTATGGATAAGTAAAAAAAAGTTATGGCATAATAAAAGCATCAGGTGGAAGAAGCTCACTTTCACTATCTATATCATAGACAGAGATGTCTGTTCAATTGCCTATACTGCTGAATTCTAGATTTCAATCCTTAAGCTTGCCAATATGAGCAACACCAGTTGAACAACTAATAGTTATTGCTTCTAGGGAAATTTTTTATTGCATCACTTGAATTTTTCCACAACCTTTCCTCAGTATCAAAAAAGAGTGGAAGAATCTTTTTGCAGGGGAGAATCAAAAGGTTAGAAACTTGGACTAGCCCTGTTATTTTAAGAATATAAATTTAAGACTGTATCAAAGAAAGCTTAATGGCCCATGATGAATTAATTAACAAATGGAGAAATAAATGATCGATTATGAAAGCAGATATCACATGTAAACTCATTAGTGGCAAATATAGCCATCTGCCATTTTATTGTGACTTTTGCCTGAACCAAACCTTTTGAGGATTGGAATGGCTCTGCTGCACCATTAAATAAAGCTAAGCCTTCACTTAGTCGAAGAATAGCATAAATTAAGGAATGCTGCTGGGCTGTCTCAGAGTGTTTGAATTTCCTGCATTAGACCAGTACAGATGGTCTATTCCACTCACTCCCCACAACCGACCCCCATCCCCCCACCCCTTCAAACCCCATCCAGTTATTTCCATGGATGATATTGCACCTTTCTGTACAAGGCATTGTACAATGCAGGAGTGATAGGGTTAACCTGCAGACTTATATCTAAAACCCATTTCATGAAAGCGGGAAAGTCCGTTAATTGTCATTTGAATATATGTGTATATTTAGGGACCCCACAGCTGAATGAGTTGTCTTTATTTAAAGCTCGTCATTAGCCTGCCAGCACAAGCTGACCTGCACAACACCTTCATCTGGACAGATGGTGAAGAAAAAAATCAACATCATCCACTGAAATCTGCCAAACCAATCTGTTATTAGCAGGTGTCATCTAACAGTCTGAAAGCACAGAGAGCAATAAGTACACCAGCAATACCTGACTGGAAACATGATCCTTATTAAAATCCTTTCAGCAGTAAGAGTAGGAACATCTTCTCCATTAAAAAGTCTCACTAAAGCAGCTTAAATTAGGTTAGAATGGGTTGCTTCCCCCACCCCTCCTCCCAGTTTGGCTAAACACAACCATTGAGATTTGAACTCCATCAGTGTCAATGTTACTTGTTCTAGGCAATACGTGGAAACCATAGGAGTTCTGTTTTTGTTCCTTCTCTCTCCAGTGTTCCTATTAAGTATGAGTTGATTCCTGAAGATAACCCATTAGTCAAACTATCACCTACTGGTTGTCTCCTCTCTAATGCCAGCTGGAACATGATCTGGCTCTATATATACAGGTCATACCTTTGGATTTATTGTGTCTAGGCCAATTGCCCTGAAATAGTAAAATTAATCTGGTTTCCAAGTAAACAGGAAAAATGCTTGTTTCTAATGGCTCATAAGAGTACCCAATTTTCATGCAATGACCGACCAAACTAGTTTGAACTAGCTTCTGTAAAATCATAGTAATTAAATACAAGGAAAATTTAATATAAACCCGAGTAATGTTGTTTGAACTCATATTCTGCAAAAATATTCTATTTTAAAATGCTTTGTGTTGTCAATTGATTGGTTTGAATTTTGATATAATCAGAAGTAAAACCATATCATTCTGTTTTACATATTCCAGCCTTGGAATAATTATTTCAGCTATTTTAAGTAAATGTATTCAAGGAAGATGACGGTGATGCTGGAACAATTCACAACCAGCTGTATTTAAGGTCTTACTGGGAAAAAAAAACAGTGCATCAGAGTTTTTCAACATTTTTTTTTAATTTTATAGAAATCGTATAGAATTTTCTAACAATCAAAGACATTTTTACTAGTTTTAAACTGCAGGACAGCTAGACCTCAGAAGAGGGAAGCAGCTTTTATTTTAATAAAAATCATTTTCTGAAATCATAGGCATTCAGATAGCATGAAATTCCCATTTACAAACACAGTGATGGGAGGCAAGATGAGTATGTAATGATTAGAACAGCCTAATTTATTGCCGTCATGAGGGAATCAGCTCTGTCAGTTCAGATTCTTTAGTCTGCTGAGACTGAGTGCCTTAATCTGGGCTCAGCGTTTAGAATATATGAGGGACAAATCAGGATGCGCCAGTGTAGTCACATGTTGGGGAGCAATGCTACAAAAATATTTCATTTCTGCATATTGCCCAAACAATGAAAGCTTTTCAAGCTGAGCATGATTATGGGCAGAATGAGGAAGATGGAAATGCATTTCATGGAAAGATGCAAAGAACAGAGCACGGAGGGAATGAGCTGTTGCAGTGCAGAGGAGATTCTGTTTTGAGACCACTGCCTGTTTACAGAGGGTGACCAGATGTTCAGCCAGGGACAGTCCGGGCTTTTCACTAAGTGTCCCGGTGTCCTGACAGTTTTCTCCGGATTGCTCAACTGTCTGGTTGACGTCTCTCTAGGGTACCTGCTGGATGCAGTGGAAGGCCACAGTGATGTCCTCTACACCCTCTCTGGCCACAGGAGTTCCACCAGAGTTCCCAGTCCCACATGGAAGGTGGTGGCAGCGGTAGTCACTGCCACTTGAGCACAGAGAAGGTCAGCCATCCAGTGCAGTAAGAGGATGAATGCTCTCATCTGTTCCATGAGGATAAGGCAACCACTTTGTCACTCTCAACTCACACACTCCCAAACCTATCACACATCCATAAGGATCTCACACGTCAAGGGACAACACCACTTACACTCACACAAACCCTCACATCTCCATCAGGCTCTTACCCACTGGAGCTCGCGTACTCATCCCGCTCAGCACATAAACAATCCATGCAGTGTCATGCATCCTGCTCACACTCTCTCCATCTGCACTCTCTCACATCAGTGGGGAGAGGTGCCAGACCAGGGGTGGACTGGCCCACATTAGGCCCCTGACTCACTTTGAGGAGCGTGTCATCATGCTGACTGGTGAGGATGTGGACCCTGCCTGTGATGACAGTAAGGTCGGCAGCGAACACCCATTTGAGGATCCTGCACCACATTATCCCTCTCTCAATGCAAATGTGAATGTTCTCTCTCCTGCTTTTGACTCTGCTGCCATACACTAATTATTTTTACTTTGGTTCACAGGGAGCTCTGCCCACTGGCTGATGCCCTTAGCTAGTCAATCCCCAAGCTCCATCCAGGTCCTTACTCCAGCCAAGAGGACACCTCCTCCATTGAAGAGCTGGAAATAAGTAGCCTGGAAGGCCCTTCACAGCGCTTACCCACACCCTCTAACAGCGCAGAGATACATACCTCAATGGGACCTAGATGTGGAGCAAGCTCAGGTTTACAATCCCGCGGTCACCACACGGACATGTGGCCACAGCAGGAGGATGCAGGTTCAGCCAAGTTCCCCAGCTCTCCGAGGGCTGCTGGGGAAGAGGCATCTGTGAGGTCCAAGTCAGATGACGAGCCTCTGGATTCAGCCTTCCAACTCACCCCGGAGACTCAGCAGAAGGCGGGGAGCATCACACAGAGCTGTTGAAAGCCCTCAACAGAGCGGCACACGAGTCGGAGGAGTGCGTTCACCTGCTCTCTGATGAAGTGGTGCCTTTAAGTGTGCACATGGAGGTTTCCATGAGAATGATGATGAACACCATGGAGGCCCTGGTCCAGTAAATCGGGGAGATGCACGCAGACCTGCACTTCATCGTAGTAGCCATGGGTGAGTTCCTGCAGTGGAAATGTGGGTGGGAAATGGGGCACCTCGATGTCCCACCAAGTGCTCCTTCCCCTCAGGGAGTCAGCCAGGGCCCTTGGACACCTGAAGGGAGAAGGAGCAGCAGCTGGACACCCCTGGGTCATCTACTCAGGAATATCAGGCTGTCCTCTCATCCCTTTGCCAGTGACCCCCCTCAACCTCATCCTCTATCATAGCAGAGAGAGCAGCTGGCCCACAGGAGATCAGACTAGGCAAGCCAGGGCCCTCAAGGCCTCAGCTCTCCAGAGCACACACGTTGAAGTCATCAGAGGCAAGGGGGCCAACCATTGCACAGGCTGTCTCCACCCCTGCTGCAGATGTCAGGGCAGCACCTAGAAGAAGTGGTCAGCCAGTATAGACAGTATAGAACTTCAAAAGGACATGGACAAGTAGGTGGAGTGGGCTGATCAGTGGCAGGTGAAATTCAATGCGAAGAAGCATGATGTGATTCATTTTGGTAGGGAGAACATGGAGAGACAACCTAAAAGACAGGGTACAACTCTTAAGGGTGTGCAGGAGCAGAGGGACCTGGGTGTATATGTGCATAGGTCATTGAAGGTGACAGGACAGGTGGTCAGAACATTGAATAAAGCTTTCAGTATCTTGGGCTTTATTAATAGGGGCATAGAATACAAGAGCAAGGAAGTTATGCTGAGCTTGTATAAGACATTAGTTAGACCCTGGAGTGTTCTGTATAGTTCTAGGTCCCACATTATAGGAAGGCTGTGATAACATGGGAGAGTGCAGAAGAGATGTACAAGAATGGTTCTGTGGATGAGAAACTTGAATTATGAGGATAGATTGGAGAGGTTGGGACTGTTCTCCTTGGAGTGGAGAAGGCTAAGAGGAGATTTGATAGAGATGTTCAAAATCATCAGGGGACTGGATAGAGTAGATAGGGGGAAATGGTTCCTGCTCGTCAAAGGATCAAGAACCAGAGGGCACTGATTTTATGTGATTTGCAGAAGAAGCAAATGTGATGCGAGAAAATACTTTTTCACTCATCGAGTGGTTTGAATCTGGAATGCACTGCCTGGAAGTGTGGTGGAGGCAAGTTCAATCGAGGCTTTCAAAAGGGAAATAGATGTTTATTTGAATAGAAACAATATGCAAGGGTATGGGGATAAAGCAGGAGAATGGCATGAAGCCATGATGCTCATTCGGAGAGCCGGTGCAGATACAATGGGCTGAACCACCCTCACCGTCCCTTCTACCGCTATTGTTGCACCCTCACCCTCCCACCTTACTGGTTCACTCTGCCCTCTCATTCTCGCCATTCCCTCCTACCATGCCCACCCTCATTTCGCTCCCCATGAGTCAGTCATCGATTCCACAGACCCCTTCTTGCATGTTCACCTGGATATCCCCCACCCCTTACTCCCTCCTCCACTCTTACTCCCTCGTCCTCCCTTACTCTCTGTCTCCCACCTTTCCCTCTCTGAACTCCCTCCTCTCCTCAGACACTGTCCCCCCTCCAAACTCCCTCCTCCCCCTGGACACTTCCCACCCTCCGAATTCTCTCTTCCCCTGGACACCTTCCTGCCCACAGACACCTTCCCCTCTCCGAACTCCTTCCCCCCTTTGATCTCCCTTCATTATACCTTCCTCCCCCATTACACCTATCTCCCAACTTGCCCCATTCCCTGCCATTACACCCTTCTCGCCCCTCCCAACCTCAACCCCGCCCCCCACCGCCTTCATTCCCCTCTCTCCCAACTTCCCATCATCTCGCTCCTGTACACCTTCCTCTCCCACTCACACCTAGGCTTACTTCTTCCCCGCCTCACCGATCATTCATAGCAGGCCATGGCCAAGACTTTAATTTTCCAAAGCAGACCTGAGACATCAATGGAGACCTCCCACCTTCCGTGAGCTGCTTTGTGGCGGAGCCATGCCCATGAGAATCCACCCAGCATGAGATATATGTATTCCTCCAGGGTCCGATAGCTGTAGGACTGCAGCATCTTCGGCTCCTCGGATGCCCACAATCTGATCAAGGCCCTAATGGTAAGTCCAGGCTACTGCACGTCACACTTGTCCAGACATGTCTGCCAATCAGAGACAGCCTGCCTGGTTTGAATTTGAACAAAACTGGGCAGTTAACTATTCCTTGCTGCATTCTCCTTGGCAATACCTCCAGCAATCAGAGTCTACCTGCCAACCAATCAGCACTGCCTTCTCATGCAGTATAGATTGTTGTTTCCCAGTTACTGTTGGAAAATTCTTGTGAGCTATCCTGATGAGTGCAAGATGAAAAGCTTTGATAGTATGTTTTTTTTCAGCAATAACTTGTATTTATGTAATACATTTAACATGTTAAAATATGCCAAGGTGCTTCAAAACAGCATTAACAAACAGAATTTGACACTGAGCCACATAAGGATTATTAGGGCAGATGACTGATAGCTTGGTCAAAGAGGTTGCTTTTAAGGAGTATCTTAAAGGAAGAAGGTGAGGTAGAGAGGTTTAGAAGGGAATTCCAGGGTTTAGGGGCCACCAATTGTGGAAATATTAAAAACGGGGATGCTCAAGAGATGAGAATTGTAGAAGAGCAGATACCTTGGAGGGTTGTGGTGCTGGGGGAGATTACAGGGAGAGAGGGTGAGCAGCTAGGCCATGAAGGGATTTGCTAACAAGAATGAGAATTTTAGAATCAAGGCGTTGCATAACTAAGAACCGGTGTAGGTCAGTGAGCGCAGGGATGTTGGGTATATTGGACTTGGTGTAAGTTAGGACACAGGCAGCAGAATTATGGATGATCTCAAGTTTACAGAAGGTAGAAATGGGAGGCTGAATTGGCTAGGAGTCCATTGGAATAGTCAAGTCTAGAAATAACAAAGGCATGGATAAAGGGTCAGCAGCAGATGAGCTGAGGCAGGGGTGCGATGCAATGGATATGGAACTCGGCCGTCATAGTGTTTGCATGGAAAAGTGGTTGCAAGCTCGTCTCAGGAGCAAGTATGACACCAGGGCCACAGCCAGTATGGTTCAGCCTCAGACAGTTGCCAGGGAGAGGGATGGAGTCAGTGGGGACGTGGTTTGCGGTTGGGACTGGCTTTAGTCTGCCCAGTATTTGGTTGGAGAAAAATTCTGTTCATCCAGTACTGGATATCAGAGAAGCAGTCTGATAATTTAGGGACAGTGATGGGGTTAATGGAGGTGAGGTAGAGCTGGGTGCCATCAGCTTACATGTGAAAATCCGATGTTGCATTTCCAGATGTTGGTGCCGAGAGGCAGCATGTAGATGAGAAACAGGAGGGGACCAAAGAAAGATTCTTGGAGGAATGCCAGAGGTAATGCTATGGGATCAGGAAGAAAAGCCATTGCAGTGATAATCTGACTACAGCTGGATAGATAGGAATGGAACCAGGGGCATTCCCACTCAGCTTCATTTTAGTGGTCAACCATGTCAAAGGCTGCTGACAAGGATGAGGAGCGGCAGTTTATCATTGTCCCACTCACATAGGACATCATTTGTAACTTTGACTTGTACAAGGCATTGGTAAAACCACACCTGGATTAGCGTGTGCACTTTTGGTCTCCTTATCTAAGGAAGGACATATTTGGCCTAGATCGAGAAGAACGGGGACACACCAGACTGGTTCCTAGAATGAATGAATTGTCCTTTGTGGAGAGATCGGGTAGACTAGGGCCATATTCCCTGGAATTCAGATAAATGAAAGATGATCTAATTTCTGCATATAAAATTGTTAATGAGCTTTACAGGGTGAATGCTGAGAAAATGTTACCCCTGGTTGGAGAATCTAGAACACAGGGTCACAGTCTCAGAACAAGGGGTCAACCAAATAGGACCCAGATTAGGAGAAATTTCTTCACTCAAAGGGCTGTGGACATTTCGAATTCTCTGCCCCAGAAAGCTATGGAAGCTCGATCATTGAGTGTATTCAAAAGAGAGGTCGATAGATTTTTGGACACTAAGGAGGAAGATGAGTCATGATTTTGTTGAATGGTGAATCAAGTGCAAAGGTCCAAATGGCCTACTCCTGCTTAAGTTCTTACAATATCTTACAGTGCCGAAGGAGGCCATTCAGCCTATTGAATCTGCACTGGCTCTCTGAAAGAGCATTTTAACTAGTTCCACTCCCTTTCCTTATCCCCATAACCTTGCACATTCTCTCTTTTCAGGTAGCAATCCAATTCCCTTCTGAATACCTCGATTGAACCTGCCTTCACCACCCTTTCAGGAAGTTCGTTCCAGAATCCAACCACCCCCTGGGTGAAAAAAATTTTCTTCACATCGCATTTACTCCTTTTGCCAATTATTTTGAATCTGTGGCCTCTATTTCTTGATGTTCTCTTGAGTGGGAACAGTTTTTCACTATTTACCCTGTCCATACCCCTCAGGATCTTGAATACCTCTACCAAGCCTCCTATCAGCCTCCTTTTCTCCACAGAAAACAGTCCCAGCCTTTCCCTCATAGCTACAGTTCTTCATCCCAGGAGTCAATCTTGTAAATCTCCTCTGTACTCTCTCCAATGCCTTCACATCCTTCCTCAAGTATGGAGCTCAGAACAGGACTCAGTACTCCAGATGAGGCCTAACTGCATTCTGATAATAGCCATTTCAATCATATGGAGGGGTGGAAACCTGATTGGAGGGATTCAACTTGGAGTTCCAGGGAAGGTGGACATGGGTTGAGAAGACAACAGCACATTCAAAGACTTTGGAGAGGAACATCAGCAGTAGTTTGCTAGGATGGAAGGGTTAATTTGAGGATAGAGATGATAATGGCAGATTTTAAGAAGGTGGGGACAGTACCTGAGGAGAGAGAAGCCTTTATAATATCAGGCCACAAGGGAGCCAGGAAAGGAAATTGGACATTCAGCAGTTTAATGGAAATAGGCCCAAATGAGCGGGAGTTGCTTTGCAATTGAGGCTTTCTGGACTTATTCTCAGCTCATATATATGAGGAGAAATTTTTTCCCTCAGAAGGTTGTGTGACTTTGGAACTCTGCCTCGGGTGTAGGTGGGGGTCATTGAATATTTTTAAGACAGACGTAGATGGATTCTTGTTAGGCAAGGGAATCAAAGGTTATTGGGGTTAGATGAGAATGTGGAAATCAAGACACAAGATGATTAGCCATGATCTTATTGAATGGCCGAGCAGGCTCGAGGGGCCGAATGGTTTACTCCTGTTCCTATTTCTTATGTTTTTATAATAAAACTATTCATGAACAGATTGGGGGGTGGGGGGGGTGGTGGGGGGCAACACCACAGAAAAATTATTAGTTATATACTTAAAGTTTTCCAGATGGCACACAATTTATTGAAGTATGATGCTTAACATCCACTCACACTTGAGTTACGCTTGAGGCAGTCCATGTCCAAATGCAGCAAGACCTGGACAATATACAGGCTTGGGCTGACAAGTGGCAAGTAACATTCGTGCCACACAAGTGCCAGGCAATGACCACCTCCAACAAGAGAGAATCTAACCATCACCCCTTGACATTCAATGACATTACCATCACTGAATCCCCCACCTTCAACACTCTGGAGGTTGCCATTGACCAAAAACTGAACTGGACTAGCCATATAAATACTATGGCTAAGAGAGCAGGTCAGAGTAACTCACCTCCTGATTCCTCAAAGTCTGTCCACCATCTACAAGGCACAAGTCAGGAGTGTGATGGAATATTCCCCACTTGCCTGGTTGAGTGCAGCTCCCACAATACTCAAGGAGCTTGACACCATCCAGGACAAAGCAGCCCACTTGACTGGCACTCTTTCCACAAACATTCATTCCCTCCAACACCGACGCACAATAGCAGCAGTGTGTACCAATACAATATGCACTGCAAGAATTCACCAAGGCTCCTTAAACAGCATCTTCCAAACCACTACCATCTAGAAGGACAAGGGCAGCAGATAGATGGGGGCACCACCACCTGGAAGTTCCCTTCCAAGCCACTCACCATCCTGACTTGGAAATATATCTCTGTTCCTTTACTGTCTGGGTCAAAATCCTGGAATTCCTTTCCTAACAGCACCGTGGGTGTAGCTACACCATCCGGACTGCAGCGGTTCAAGAAGGAAGCTCACCATCACCTTCTCAAGGACATTTAGGGATGGGCAATTACTGCTTGCCCAGCCAGCGAAGCCTACATCCCGTGCATGAATAAAAGAAATCTCACTTCAACAATTTTTAGTGTATCCTTTGACTCAAAGTCAGCCATTGGAGATCTGCTATTTTAGAAAATGTACTTTTTTATCGATAAACACAATACGCATATGTTAAAAAAATGTAGATATTTGGACAGGAAGTGAGATTTTAAGCCTCCTACTTCACCCTTTGACACTGGTAGTAGTGCCAACTTTAACACCACTGCTATAATATTGCTAGAATGTAATGAGGTGGTGTTACTGCTGATAGTACAAATGGTTCCAGCCATTCCAGCATCAGACACAGTTTTTGGGGGACAGAGAGGGTGAGTTTTCAGCCAGTTTGTGCATGCTAGTCATGTAATTTGTGTACTATGGACCTGTACATACATTGCCCATCCATCTTAAAAAGCCTGTCCTGAAAATGAATTCCCCAACTGTGACTTCTATGCAGGTGCAAGGTTTTTTTTTCCATTTTAATCTGGGCTATGGAATGCCCTCTGCCATGTAAATGGAACATCACCAAACCCAGCAACACGCACAACACTTCATTCTGAAAGGGTTTTGTAACATAAAGGAAGTGTTTGAGAAATTGACTGCAGTCATTGGTGAACCAAGAGGTGTCGACCTTACCAGCTTTGATGAGTGTTTAATAGATTACCATTTGCAATAATGCTAATGAAGATCATTAAACTGCAGCTTAAGTGTTTGTACAGAATGTAGAATCACCCAAAGGAATTTAAGAAAATGGATGGGTGGATCATGTTGTTTCAAAAAAAAATACACTTGGACAAGTTGTACACTTATAAAGCTAGGATTTTCTGATTGCAACACTAACAGGGAGTCATTTAAAATAAATGGAATAGCATTGAAGTTACATTCGGAAATTCTAGGCCTTTGTGTCTCAAATATAGTATATATTTCACAATGATGCAATACAATCATTGCACCTTGCAAATGCTAAATTAGTGTGTTGCTTTGCTTTTAGTTTGGCATTAGCTGTTGTCTTTCAAACAGATGTTCTACTTTGAAATTGTGGTGATGAAATGTATGAGGTGATTTTTAACTGTGGAGGTTAAAACTAAAATAAAACTCAAAAGGCTTAGGGTGGGACTGTCCGAGAATTGCACAAAGCGTGGCAGCGCGCGGGGAAAAGAATATTTCACCCGCTAGCCGCCATGGTGGGTTTTTGCGCCTTATCGTCCCATTCCCGGCACATCCTGCCTCATTAATAATGCATTCCCGGGGAACACTGGCTGGGTGACCTCTGATTTGCCCGCCCTGCTTTCACCTCAGGCCGTCAGTAATCCAGCATCATATTTAAAGCGTGCCCCCGCACAGAGCTAATACTCTTTAAGGGATCAGAAGCTGTTGCAAATTCATGGCTGCCAAAGGGAGGAAACACTCTGCACCCAAATTTAGCTAGGCCTCCTTCTGGACACAGTGGAGGCCCACTGTGAAGTCCTCTAGCCCAGCTCTGGGCAAAGACCAGCAAGCAAAGTCACCAATCCAGTATGGGAGGCTGTGGCAGCGGTGGTCAGTGCCAATGCCCTGCAAAAGAGGACAGCGACCCAGTGCCGAAAGAGGATGAATGATCTCCTCTGTTCTGCCAGGATAAATCACTCTCTTCATCACTCTCAACTCACACACTCACAAGTCCATCAAACATCCACAGGGATTTCACTCACTGCCAGTTCAAAGGACATCACCATTCATTCTCCCATACACACCTTTATCTTCCCTGCAAATCTAACCCTCAGCCTGGCCATGGCACCACTCACCACACACGCAGGCCAGGTTTTCTCCTCATCTGATACAAAAACATAAAATGCTGGAAAAACTCCGCAGGCCTGACAGCATCTGTGGAGAGAAAAACGGAGTTGACGTTTCGAGTCCCTATCTTCTTCAGACCCTCCTGAAAAAGGGTCATACAGACTCAAAACATCAACTCTATTTCTCTCTCCACAGATACTGACAGACCTGCTGAGTTTTTCCAGCATTTTCTGTTTTTGTTTGAGATTTCCAGCAACCGCAGTTTTTTGCTTTTAGCTTTCCTCCTCATCTGGCCTGGCAGGTGTCCTGCTTACATCCTCTCCATCTGTCTTCATGCAAGACAAAAGGGAGGGGTCACAAAGGTGGAGGAATGCCTGACCTCACGGTCCTCACAGATTTTGAAATTAAAGTCATTCAGCTGTCTGGCGATGATCTGGACCATTCCTGTGCTGACGGTGAGGTTGGCGGTGCTCAACCAAGTGAGGATCCAGCAGTGTAACATCCATCAGACAACCATGCTGTGAGTGAGTTCCCCTGTTCTGCAGTACCCTGTCATGCACTAATTATCTCTCCTTGCTTCCGCAGGCACATCTGGGCAGCAGCCGAGGGGGTCCATGAGCCAGGTCCTCAACTCAAGCCCCGAAGACACCTCAGAGGAAGAATCTAATGACACCCTCATTGAAGACCCATCACAGCGCTCAGCCACACCCTCCACTAGCTCAGAGACACACCTTGGTGAGATTTAATTCAAAAGTAGCCTCAGGGTCACAATCTGGTGAGCACACCGCACTGTCTGATCCACAGCAGGTGGCAGCAGGGACTTCCCAGGTTTCTGGCACTCAGAGAACTGCTAGAGGCTAGGAATCTGCTGAGTCTGAGTCAGTTGTGGAGCCTCTGGAGTCAGTCATACCTCAGTTGCTGGAGCTACAGAGGCCAAGGAGGGTGCCACTGCTGTAGAGCAGGACTCCACAAGCAGGCCAGAGCCCTCCAGGTCTCTGCCCTCCAGAGGACCCCCACCAAAGACATCGCAGCAGGCTGCCTCCACGTGCACTGTGGATGTCGAAGGAGCACCAAGACATAGCAGCAGGGTTAGGAAGGTTAAGAAGATGTAGTTGCACAGCCTGGACATGGGTGTTAATCGCTTGGACTTAATGTTCACTATTATAAATAAACTCCCAAGGATGTCTCCTTGCCTGTAACTCCTTGTTATGATGAGCAGTGTTTGTGACATTCAGATGTGAAACCTTGGTTCTTGCACAAGATAAAGGCAGGTGTCTCAGTCCAAGGCCTCTTCCTTGTGCAGTGTGTAACATTCAGACCAAAGTGATGTTCCAGGTTCACACTCACTGGACACATTAGTGATGCCTGCACCTTGATGGTGCTCATCATTGCTGCCAGAATGTCATGGGCAGGCGTCATGCAAGTTAAATGCAAATATAAGCACGCCATTCTGAAGTCACGTCGACGTGTGCAGTAAATTTGATGTCGGGCAATGCTTCCGGTGAGCAGGGCCTATAATTAGATGCAAATGTATTAAAATGAAGTCGCCGGTGTGCGGGGGCAGGAAAATTGGCCCGCCATTGACGGGTGGAGTGGATGATTGCAAGCTGGTTTTATGACGCGTAAAACTGATTTTTGGCCTTCTTGCCATATTGTACAATCCTACCAGCCATGATGCCCGACGCCAACAGAGCTGGAAAATTCCAGCCCTAGTATGCAAATGTTTGAATTTCTCTCCCTTAGTCTCTGGCAGTCAAAGTCCAGTGAGTAGGAATCCTTGCATATAACTGCAGTACACATGCATGCCTCCTCCACTCAAAAGCTCTTCCAGTGAGCCATGGATCTGTAAACCTACCTCCTTGACTCAATCACGCTGACTACTGTCTTCTCCTTCGGCTCTGTGACAATTTTTGTCTGATTACGTCCCTATGAAGTGCCTTGGGAAGCTTTACTGAGTTAAAGGCATTTTAAATAATTGCAGGTTTTTGTTGCTATAACTATTCATATGCATTGCTATTAAAGATACATACAGTACAATGCTATTTGGTGGTGGATAACTGAGGGATTGCATGTGTATTGAATGTTCTGGAATAGCATTGTGAATGTTCAATCATCTGGCATTCAACTGATGGGATGTAGATTTCTGCCCATGACTTTGCATGCAGTAATTCACTGATATTGGCACTGTACCGGCCCCTTGTGTGTGCAGCATGTGTCTCCATGTTGTACACTGGATTCTACTTCCAAAAGCAGTGTAAAAGAGAGATGAGCAATGAGCACAGTTAATTGTCCCAAAATGGATCAAAACATCCAAAATGTATAAGTGTGCCCCTAAACATTGTTGAAACAATATGCCACCGACCATGACGACATGAGGCAAGACTGATTCCTGGCTCCTGGTGGTGCAGGTGTGCAGGGCGGGGAATTCTCCCTGATGAACAAAAATAAGGTTTTGCAACCAATTCATCAGGTAGACAGTGTTCTTTAAAAATGGGGAGGGAAGACTGGGGAACGAGAATAAGCATTTTAAAAAAGAGAAATTGCTAAACCAAATCAGAATAAACACATTAATAAAGCACTTAGTAAGATTAAATATTCAAATTTATGATTTTGAACGTATGTGTACCTTGACTCTAGTTGCCAAATTTAAATCCTCAACAGATTGTTCCCGCATTGGAGTCACAGCCAGAAATCCAACCGCACCTCCCACAGTACCTGTTGAATTCATTATCTTGAGGAACAGTCCATTGAACACAAAATGTTGACAAAAAGAGGTGGTAGAGACCATGTAATTTTAGGATTCCAAACTATGAAGGAGAGAATTATCTGGCACAATTTTAAAGTGCACTGTCCGTTTAGGAATTTATTTTAAATTCAGCTGACAGTGATAATACCAGGCTTTAAAGTTACACCCCACATGAACTCAATTGGTTGGATGAACAACTTTATTTGTTTAAATGTTTGAATACTCTGAACAGCATAAATAAGTAGACATTAAAAAAATGCCGCTGGGCTGAGATTTCCCCTGTGTGTTGGTAGTAACCAAAAAAGAAAGAATTTGCATTTATAAAGTGCCTTATCACACTCTCAGGATATCAAGATGCTGCACAATCATTATAATGCTTCAGACTGAAACATTTGAGTTTATTGGAAAGCTTGAATTAAGCCTCAATTATCAATAAGATGGGGGAGAAGTATGGTAACACATTTGCTTCAGAAAATTTTCCTGGCAGGTCTGTTGATTGATTTGACCAAAACAACGGATAAACTACAGACTCTAAATTGTCAGGTACAGTATTTTGCAAGTAAATTAATTTTAATCCCTAGCACACACTTCCAGGATTGTGGACCTTGTGCTAGGAAGTTAGCCGACTCTTCCTCTAATGCTGCTGTAGTGAATGGTTTGTGCATGCCAGCCTGCAGATAACTACAGGATAATTGGATCACTGCTGTTCTTACCTTGAGAGAGATGGTGATTTCCCCCACCAATCACCACTGAATAAGTAGCGGTCTTGTTTATTAATAATATGTCCTCCAGATAAAGCCTCAACCTCCTCTGAGATTGCAGCCCTGCAGTTTTATGTAGTCTTCATTTTTGCACTGCAGTACCCACTGGAACTTTTGTTGGCATGCCCTAGAAAACTTTGCTTCATTCTGATGCATGCTGTGTTGAACCAAGGGGGAATCATACATACCAGCTGTCTTCACTTTGTACATAAAGAGTGAGGCCACTCACATTCATTCTTGTATAAGCTACATATCTTTTGATTCACTCAAAGCAATGTAGCCCATGTCCTCACACAAATATGCACCCGCACCCTCATTATGCCTGCCATCATCAAGCTTCAATGGCCCCCCTTTCTTCAGTGAATTGTTTTTAAAATCCTTGACCCTACCTTAAAATTCCTCCATGCCCTCACTCCTTATGTAGAGAGGCATAGAGAGTCTGAGAGTCACTGCAGCACAGATGGAAGTCATCTGGCCCATTGAATCCATGCCAGCTCTCTGTAGAGCAACCTAGTCAGTATCATTCCCCCACTCTATCCTCATAGCACTGTTCATTTCCCTCAAGTGCCCATCCAATTTCCTTTTGGATACATTCATTGTCTCTGCTTCTACCACCCTTGTAGGCAGTGAGGTCTAGGTCATTACTACTCACTGCGTAAAATGCTGTCCCTCACATACCCCTGTATCTCTTGCCCAAAACCTTAAATCTGTGTCCCCAGTGCTTGTATCTTGATCTAATTGGAACAACTTTTCTTCCGCCACCTTATCTAAAACTGTCAAAAACTTTTATCAGATCTTCTATCAGGCCTCCCCTCAACTTCCTTTGCTCCAAGGAGAACAACCCTAACTTCTACAACCTGATCTTGTTGCTCAATTTGCTCATCCCTGGAACCATCCTGGAAAATTCCTCTTCACCCACTCAAGGACATTCATACCCTTTCCGAAGTGTAGTGACCAGAACTGGATGGAAAATTCTAGTTGTGGTGTAAGATTCAGCTAACCTGCCCGCCTTTGTACTCAATACCTCAATTAATATGTCTCAAGATTTGCTATTTAGTCTCCCAATATGTTCTGCCACCTTCAAAGATCTATGCACATGAATTCCAGGTTCCCCGCCCCTGCACATTCATTAGGACTGTGCCATTAAGTGCTGCTCCCCAGCCCCTCTGCCAAAATGCACCACAAATCTTCAAAATGCTACACTTCATTACAGAGCCAATATATTCTGAAAGACAAAGAAAATGAGTCACTTAATACTGGACACTTTCGACCAGGAGTCTGAAATGCTCATGTGCTCTCTAATGTGCAAAGTTCTCTTACCAAACAAAAACTTCTAATTTATAAATCCCCAACCTGAACACCAATTGAACTCTGGATTGAATAAACATAGGACCAAATTTTCTGCAGTCTTCCAAACTTCATGGCCTTTAAAAGTGGCGGGCAGGACCCAGATGGGAAAGTCCTGCTCCCCATTTCCGACAGATCCCACTTTTGCTGGCAGGGAGTATGGAGCGCGGAGCAGTTCACACAGGCAGGAAACCCAAACTCAACAGGGTCATTTGAATTCAGTGCTGAGTTCATACAGACCCAATTTTGGCAGTTCCAAGGGCCTTAACATGCAATGTGGGAATCACAAATTTATGTAGTAGACATAAAAGCACTTGAAGGGGAGATAAGGTCAGTTTAAGCATCATGATGTGAAGTTTTTTTAAACATCCCCTATTCTTTAATCTTGAAAATAATAGCTTAAGCTGTCAGTAGATTTAAAAAAAAAACACCATCTACTTGACTGCTTTGATTGACAGGCCATCTGGTACAGATTAGAAAAAAATGACCTCCTATTCCTTAGTTTCATTAGAATTCTTAGTTGACATTTCTCAAGGGCTGGTATTATGCCATAATGAATGCTTAGATGAATTTCAAAGGCATTATCTCAGCAGAGGGTTCTGAGTTCACAGTTTGATTGATATTTTATAGAAGTTATTAAAGGATTAAAAGGTTGGGGAGGAGTCAGAGGGTTGGATTGGAGTCAGAGGGTCAGGGGATTGGAGAATCTGGGAGTCGGTGGGTCAGAATGGTTGGAGAGTCAGAGGTAGTTGGAGGTTTGGGATGTTCGAGGGTGAGGAGGAGTCCGGGAGCCAGTGGGCAGTTAGGGGGAGGGTGTCAGTTGTATAGTTATGTGGGAGTTAGACATTTTTTTCCTGTCTAATGTCTCCTGGATAACCATCCTAGATCTCCTGGGTGTCCATTCCTCCTATATAAGGACATCTCCAAGCAAGATATAAGGATCGTGGACAGTGACACTGAAAACAGGGAGACAGTCACTGACAGCCGTGACCTCCAGAGGATGACGGTTTGGAAGGCATTGGAAGAAGTGAGCAAAAATGAAAATCTCAGCTGGCCAAGAAGAGGGCCCAGAGAAAACAAAGGCCAGTGAATCCTGCACCTTCTCAGCCCACTGTCAGAGCCCCTGAATTCTACAGCCTTAACTCAGAGTTGGAGACTGTTTTGGAGGGTTTCAGACGCAGGTGAATTTCCCAATTGAAGTTGAAACTTCCTAGGCAGTTCCCGCAGAGTCCTGGAATTGGAGGCTTCTGACGGGTAACGCAGCCCATCTTTCAGAGTGCCTTCAGGTACAGCCATCTGGAGACTGGAAGATCTGGGCCCTCAGGTTGGCAGGCAGTGACTAGTGGGGTACCGCAAGGATCAGTAGTTGGACCCCAGCTAGTAATAATCTATATCGGTGTTTTGGATGTGGGGATAAAATGTGATATTTCCAAGTTTGCTGATGCTACAAAACTAAGTGGGACTGTGAGTTGTAAGGAGGATGCAAAGAGGCTTCAAGGGGAGTTAGGCAGGCTTCGTGAGTGGGCAAGAATTTGGAAGATGGAATATAAAGTGAAAAAATATGAAGTTATCCACTTTGGTAGGAAAAACAGAAATGCAGAGTATGTCTTAAATGGGGAGAGATTGGGAAGTTTTGATGTCCAAAGAGACCTGGGTGTCCTTGGACATGAGTCACTGAAAGCTGATATGCAGGTGTAACAAGCAAAGGTAAATTGTTTTTGGCCTTTATTGCAAGAGGACTTGCGTGCAGGAGTAAAGATGTCTTACTGCATTTGTATAGAACCTTTTCATAGGTGAGACCACACCTGGAGTATTGTGTAGAGTTTTGATCTCCTTATCTAAGGAAGGATATACTTGCCAAAGAGGGAGTGCAATGAAAGTTCACCAGTCTGATTCCGGAATGGCAGGATTGTCCTGTGAGGAGAGATTGAGGAAACTGGGCCTGTATTCTCTAGAATTTAGAAGAATGAGAGGTGATCTCATTGAAACATACAAAAATCTTATAGGGCTCAGCAAAGTAGTTGCAGGAAGGATGTTTCCCCTGGCTGGTGAGTATAGGACCAAGGAACACAGTCTCAGAATAAGGGGTAGGCTATTTAGGACTGAGATGAAGAGGAATTTCTTCACTCAAAGGGTGGTAAATCTTGGGAATTCTCCAATCCAGAGAGCTGTGTCGAGTCAGTCATTGAGTATGTCCATGACAGAGATCGATAAATTTCTAGAAAACATTGAGGGAAATGTGTATTGCGGGAAAATGGCATTGAGGTAGATCATCAGCCATGATCTAGTTGAATGGTGGAGCAGGCTCAGGGCCTAAATGGCCTACTGTTGTTCCTATGTTCCCATGCACCTGCTGCCCTTGTCCTTCTAGGTGGTAGAGGATGGTGTACACTGTTGCCACTGTGCATTGAAGATAGAGGGAATCTTTTGGTAGTGAGGAGCCTGGATACATAAGTGGGCATGGGGGCGTGGGGTAGAGGGGTTGGGTAGCGACCGCTGTGTGTTTATTCTTTTATTAGTTTCACCTCCCTTCCTCTCCTGAAGCTGCTGTTGGGTTCTCAAGAGCTGTCTAATTCCCTGACAACTTGCTCATTCTTCATTCTACACTAAGCTAGCAAACCCTGCTGATCAAAACATTGGCAGGTAAAATAAAGGAAAATCCAAAGTTATTTTACAAGTACATTAAGAATAAGAGGATAACTAAGGAAAGAGTAGGGCCCATTAAGGACCATACTGGTAATTTGTGTGTGGAACCAGAAGACATAGGTAGCGTTCTAAATGAATACCTTGTGTCAGTGTTCACAAGTGAGAGGGACAATGTGGATATGGAAATCAGGCAGAAGGACTGTGATATAATTAAAGGAATTAGCATAGAAAGGGAAGAGTTTCTAAGTGGTCTGGCAGGCTTAAAAGTAGATAAATCTCCATGCCCAGATCAAATGTATCCCAGGCTGTTGAGTGAGGCAAGGGACGAGATAGCAGGGGCACTGGCAATAATTTTCAATGCCTCTCTGGCCACAGGAGAGGTGCCAGAGGATTGGAGGACAGCCAATGTGATACTGTTATTCAAGAAGGGAGGAAGGGATAAACCAGGGAACTACAGGCCAGTCAGTCTAACCTCAGTGGTGGGGAAACTATTGGAAGCAATTCTGATGGACAGAATTAATCTACACTTTGAGAGGCAGGGATTAATCAAGGACAGTCAGCATGGTTTTAAGGGGAGGTCATGTCTGACAAATTTGATTTAATTTTTTGAAGAGGTGACCAGGTGTGTAGATGATAGCCATGCATTTAATGTAGTCTACTTGGACTTCAGCAAGGCTTTTGATTAAATTCCCTCATGGGAGACTGATAATGAAGGTGAGAGCCCATGGGATCCAAGGCAATTTGGCAAATTGAATCCAGAATTGGCTGAGTGGCAGGAAGCAGTGGGTGATGGTCGAGGAGTGTTTTTGTGACTGGATGCCTGTGTCCAGTGGGGTTCAACAGGGATTGGTGCTGGGTCCCTTGCTGTTTGTGCTTTATATATAAACGAGTTAGACTTGAACTTAGGAGGGTTGATCAGTAAGTTCGCGGATGACACGAAAATTGGTGGGGTGGTAAATAGTGAGGAGTATAGCCTTAGATTACAGGAGGATATAAATGGGCCAACCAGATGATCTGATCAGTGGCAAATGGAATTTAATCTGGATAAGTGTGAGGTGATGCACTTGGGCAGGACAAACAAGGCACGGGAATACATGGTGAATGGTAAGACCCTGGGAAGTACCGAGGATCAGAGGGACCTTGATGTGCATGTCCACTGGTCCTGTAAGGTAGCAGGACAGGTAGATAAGGTAGTTAAGATGACATATGGGATACTTGCCTTTATTAGCCGAGGCATAGAATATAAGAGCAGGGAGGTTATGCTTTAACTGTATAATACGCTCACTTCTTCCAATGCCCTTCCAAACAGTCATCCTCCAGAGCCAGAGGTCACGGCTGTCCATAACTGTCTCCCAATTGTCATTGTCTATGCCCACCATCCTTATATCTTGCTTGGAGGTGCCCTTGTAGCATAGGTATGGACACCCAGGAGATTTTGACCCAGTGGCCCTATAAGCCTTAAGCTCTGGAATTCCCTCTCTAAATTTTCCAGTTCTCTACCTCTCTCCTCCTCCTTCATGAAGACCCTTAAAATCTATCTCTTTGACCAAACTTTTGATCAACTGTCATATCTCCTTATATGACGGGCGTTCAAAATTTTTGAGATCCTCCTGTGAAAAGCCTTGGGGCGTTTTACTATGTCAAAACTGCAAGGTAAATGCAAGTTATTGTTACTTATACATGGAAAAATCCAAAGAACCCAATAAATGAATGATCAGTTCTTTTGCATTTGGTGGTATTGATTGAAGGAAAGATGTAGGCCAGGATATCTGGGATATTCCCTGCTCTCCTTCATGGGATATTTTCCGTTCACCTGAACAGGACCTTGGCTTAAAATCTTATCTAAAAGATGGCACCTGTGGTGAATCTGATCTCCCCAAACCAGGGAGACTAAGCTAAAGTGGTAACAAAGGCTCAATTCTGACACCTAAGATCTTAAAGAATCAGTCTTTCACCGCTACAGCTTGGCACTGCATGTTGTGCAGATGTCAAATCTGGATTAAAAAGTCCTAAGAGATTTCCTTGGAGTTTTGTTATCTTATAACAGGGAACAGATGACCAGTTGCCTGGCAATTTACAAAAATTCTACTAGACGCAGAAGACAACTTTAACAGTAGGATCAGTTATGGTTCCTGCAGGGATTGTAAATGTTTGAACATAGAAGAAGTAAAAGATATTTATGAGAAATGAGACCATCTTTACCATTTCCAATCATGGACATATCATGTATTTGTTTATTTGAATGGCACCACATATTCCAGTCTTACTATTAAGTCCCATAGTCTTTGATATTGTGTTGACTCTGTGGGGAGAATTCCCACCCCCCCACCACCCCCCCACCCCCTGTCGGGCAGGTTGTATAGGGGAGGGTGGGGACAAGCGTGGACCTGATTGGTGCCCCCGATCAGGTCTGCACTACCATTTTACGTGGGTGGGCCAATTAAGGCCCGCCCAATGTGACGCACACCTGGAAGCGCTGAGTGCCCCCTGTGTGGCGGGGGGTTCCCCGAGTCAGGAGTGCACTCTTTTGCGCATGTGTGTGAAGGAGTACAGAAATCTCCCTGAGGCAGAGGTGCCTCAGGGAGATAAGTTTTAAGCTTAAAAATTTTTAATAAAGAAAGAAAGAAATTTTAAGACATGTCCCCTCATGTGGCAGTCTGGGACATGTCAATGAACTTTAATGAAAAACTTTATTTAATTTGTAAACCCTTCATGAAACTTCTCCCACCCGTGGATGAGGTTCCATGAAAAACGCAAAGGCCGCCTGGACTCTTCACCTGCCCGGCAACCTTAAGGTTGGACAGCAGCTTTCTCAATAGGTTTAATTAGTTAATTAATGGCCTTAACAAGTTGGCTGTGCACCTGCCGAACTGAAAATATAAATGACGTGTGGTGACTTTGGGATGCAAGCCCAATGTCACCCTGCGTCATTTTACGCCTTGGCCAGCGGGCCCCGTCCCCACTCACCGAGCCAAAAATTCTCCCCTATGATTTTGTCTCTGACTTTGTGACCATCATTATCAAAATCTCTTCATATAGATCCATTATAACATTGATTACGTCCATCCAAGTCTGTAAAGAGGCATTTTTAAATTTGATGTTGACTCAATTCTCAAAAGATGCCTATTCCACAGCTGGAAGGTTAAAACTGTTTTTAAAATAAAAACTAGGGGAGGAGATAGCAGGGGCACAAGTTTGTATATATAGAAGTTAAATAGCAAAAGGAAGACTGTCAAAGGACTGACAGACAGCAAAAATAATTTCTATCTTCAAACAGAGAGATCAATCTAATTCAGGGAACTATAGATCACCTGCCTTAAATTAGTGATAGGAAAGATGTGAGAAGCTCTGTTTAAAGATCAGATAATAAAGAATCTAGACTGTGATATTTAGCCCTGAAGCATCTGGTGATTCAGAACTACGGGTTCTGATCTGCCTTAAAAATGGTGCCCAATATAGGCATATGCTTTTCTGTACTAACCGAGCTGAATGACATTTTGACATTGGTGTTAAAGTACACGGGAATATCCACTGGAAATAGACAGATTGGGCAGTTCATGGAGTCAAATCATCATTAGCTCATTATGTTAATCAGTGACAACAGCAATGCCATTTTAGAATTCAACAAAGTAATTAATCTTCTCTGAACCCCACACAACTGATCATGCTGAATTTTACTAGCCCCTTGGATACAGGATGGGAGGTAGGACGGCTAGTGAACTTACAGCAGAAAGTATTGAAAGGGAAGCCTGATGTGTTCCTGCTGCTAGGGTTAATACCAAAAGTAGGAATGGCTGTGACTCAACTGCCCGCTGACCAGAGGCGAGCAGCTACATAAGGTAAAGAATTGGCCTATAGAAGGCCATTTTACCAGGACACTGGCATTTTATCGACATCAGAATGCCCCCCCACCATTTGGGGAAACTGCCAGCTATATCGAGGCTACCTCTTGGTAGCTACCAGGAAGGGCTTTCTTTTCCAGAGGCCCCATGGCTGATGGAGGGGTTCACTGGTGGCAGTCGTCGCCCTCCTGGCCCTGATGCCACCTTTGGAGATTCACCACTCTAATTGCCGGGGCCTGCCTTCCTGGTCCCAGCACATCAATACTTTATATGCCATGCCCTTCGAGGGCACCTCAATATGGTGGCACTTTAATAGCTTCACCCCTACCACTGGTCATGGCCTCAGCCATGGTCACTCCAATGATGGTGACCACTGTTTCCTTCAAGGGGTTAATGATATGAAGCCATGTCTGTCCTCCACCAGTTAGATGCTGCTGTTCCGGGCTATGTGTCATCTTGTCATGCAAGAGAGAGTCAAGTTTGTCAGTCAGTGTGCTTGAGTGATGTCACAGTTATGATTAAAGCTGCAAGATGTGGCCATGAGGTTTTCAGCAGCACTTGGCATGTGAGGATGAAGTGAAGCTTTGAATGCCATATACGGATCATGGTTGATAGAGATTTTTGGTAGGTGAGTGATGTAGCTGTGGTGCATTGAGCAGTGTGCGAGATTAGTGGTGCAGTTGGCAGGATTTAGCATTTCAAGATGAATTCATTGACCTTGATTATCCATGTCAGGTCATTGGACATTTTATGGCACAGTATCCAGATCCTTGGAGCAAAGCTCCTGGCATATCCATCTGCTCTATTGCCTTGGTTTGTCTGGAAGACCTCTTGGCCTCCTGTGGATAGACGACCTCTCTTCTCCTGTCCGCCTCATCCACCAAGGCATCCATTGTGATGTCAGAGAACGTTGGAACACATTCTCTGGCCATAATTCAGTGTTCTTCTTGCTCAATCCTCTTCTGCAATCAGACCCTGCACTTGATTCAGCCAGAATGCCCCTCTCTTTTAAGTGGTGCCAGTGTTGCATAGGTTTTGTGCTGTCTGATAAGCCATGCAGCCACTCATCAGTGTTTTTAATGATGGCTGCATGCAGCTATCTTTAATTAAATGGGGATTAAATGTAATATTTCCAAGTTTGCAGATGACACAGAACTAGGTGGAAGTGTGAGTTGTGAGGAGGATGAAATGATGCTTCAAGGAGGGTAAGTGAGTGGGCAAGATGGAAGACAATATGGAGAAATGTGAGGTTATCAATGTTGGTAGGAAAAACAGAATTACAGGGTATTTCTTAAATGATGGGAGGCTGAGAAGTGTTGAGTTTCAAAGGGACAAGGGTGTCCTTGCTCATGAGTTATAGAAAGCTAATATGGGAAGTGATATCTGCAGGGGTCCATGCTGAGGTCACTGAACATATGCATACATGATTTGGACACAGAAATTGGAGGTTTGGGGCTGGATTTTCCCATTGATGCACAGGGCCAAATTGCCTTGGGTGGGACACTAATCCAGAATTCAATGCGCCCTTCCCAGCATCTGCAATTTTCAGCATCACGAGTTAAGTGGGAGGTTGAGAGTGCGCACGCTGATGTCCCAGTGTTGCCAGCACCACTGCAGGAGATGGCATTTCAGACCTCCCGGAATTTTGATGGAGTGGCTTGTGGAAGGCAATGTGATTCACACCAGCACAGAGGTGTTACAAACCATTGGGAGCCATGGTTTGAAGCCTGGAACCATATCAAAGCTAAGTACAAAAGGATATTGTGTGAGTGAGTTGGGCGTATGGGGCAGGTTGAGAGGGTGTATAGGAGTGAGGGAGGTAAAGGGGGGAGGGTGCATGGGAGGGGGGTTAGGGGTATGTGAAGGTTAGGGGTGGTAAGGCGATAAGGACTAGGGAGCCTCACACTCATCTCCAGAACTGGGCCGATGGCTCAATGAATGGAAGCCTTTTAACCTGGCTGCCTTGGCATAGGCCTGCCCCTCTCTCTGCCACCCAGGAAATTTCCCAATTCCTGATTCTTGTTCCTGTGATGAAAATCCAGCCAATGGCAGAAAAAGGCAGATTATACAAAACTGGGGGATATAACTCATAATGCGGCATGCAGCTCCAAACTCCAAGAAGGAGGATGTAGATTGGGTGGATAAATAACAAATTAAATCCAATACAAAGTTTGAACTGGTTTACTTAGGCAGGAGGTAAAAGGGGGCTGCTTATTCCTTGGAAAGCAAGAAAATAAGATGGGTAAAGGAGTAAATAGATCTGAGGATATAGATATGCATACATCAATAAAAGTAGCACCACAAGTTGATAAGGCCACAATGGGAGCAGAGAAAGTATTGGGGGTCATTTCCATTGTAATAGCACCCAAACACAGGGAGGTAATATTTCTGTGTATTTCTATAGACGCTCGGGAAGTGTGTTCAGTTCTGATCTCCATACTGCAAAATATATATTGAAGCACTGGAGAAAGCGTGGAAATATTTTATCAGAACTGAGAAGATCGGAAAGATTGATCAGGTTGGGCTCTTTCCTCTGAAACAGAGAACACTAGGAGGAGAACTGATAGAGTTTGCTAAAATTATGAAGGGTGGATCTGGAGAATTTGGAGAAGTACATTCCACCTGTGGATGACTCCAGAACAAAAAGGCATAACTTTATCCTATCCACTCACAAATCAAATAAAGAACTTAAGAGGGTTTTATTTTTATACAAAGGAAGACAAGATTGTGGAACTCGCTGCCACGTGAAGTGGTTGAAACAGATAGCATAGATGCACTTAAGAGAAGGCTAAATGCATAGATGAGGGAGAAGTGAGTAAAAACGATATAGGGCAGGACTGACAGGGTACTTAGTGGGAAGTGGTTTGTGTGGAGTATAAAGACTGGCATAATATAGCTGTGCAGAATGGCTTATGTGTTAGGCCTTTTATAGTTTTAGGTTTTGCATATTTCTAGGTTTATTAACTTATTAAGAAGTGGTGAAGAATCATTTTCCAATGGGCTGCTTTTGTCATTCTCTATAATGAAAATACATTCCCAGGAATTGCATTTTTTCATGTCTCTTCCACAATCATAAATTTCAGTGAAAGAAAAGGCTATTTTTTTCTGAACAGAGGAAAATATGGCCCTACATTTCATGTTGTATGGAAGCATCAGGGGAAATTAAAAAAAAAACTCCCCTTGGTGTGAGATCAAGCTGCCTTTTAATCTACACTAATATCCAGAATCTATCTGGACTGAAAACTATGACCAGAGGGGTGAGTTTTAATACCAGTATGATGTCAGTATGTGGGGAGTATTACACTGCCAGACTTTCTCCATAAAGGAGACCATGTTGGATTGACTCCAGTATCAATTAAGCAATATAAATGAGGTACTAGAAACCTCTGAATTTCAAACATGGATAATTGGAATTCATCCAACAAGCAAGTGGGAACTAAAAGATTTACTTATATAGTGTTAATGGGCCAGCAATAAAAATATTCCTGTTTTATCATATAATGTTTTCGACCTTATTTCATCTAATGCACCTACCAAGTCCAGCAGATGCCATGGTGCAGGATGGTTAGGACCAATTTTGTTTTATTAAATTAATCAGGCTGGTGGTGGATTTTAAAAAATTTTTTCAGGGGGTGTGGAATTTGTTGGCTAGGCCAGCATTTATTTCCCAATTTCCCTTGAGAAGATGGTGGTTACCCACCTTCTGAACCGCTGCAAGCTATGTACAATTTTACTAGGAAAGGAGTTCCAGGATTTTGACCCAGTGACAGTGAGGAACGGCGATGTAGTCTCAAGTCAGGATGGTGTGTGACTTTGAGAGAGCTTACAGGTGGTGGTGTTCCCATGCATTTGCTGCCCTTGTCCTTCAAGGTGATAGGAGAAGTCACAGATTTAGAAGGTGATACCAAAGGAGCCTTGGTGAGTTGCTGCAGTGCATCTTGTACATGGTACACACTGCTGCCACTCTGCGTCGCTGGTGGAGGGAGTGAATGTTGAAGGTGGTGAGTAGGGTGCCGTATCAAGTGGACTGCTTTGTCCTGGATGGTGTTGAGCTTCTTGAGTGCTATTGGAGCAAGTGGAGGCTATTCCTGACTTTAGACTTGTACATGGACAGGCATTGGAGAATCAGGAGAAGAGTCACTCACCGCAGAATTCCCAGTCTCTCAGCTGCTCTTGTAGCCACAGTATTTATATCGCCAGTCCAGTTCAGTTTCTGGTCAATGGTAACCCCCCCCCCCCAGGATGTTGATATTGGGGGATTCAGCGATGATTATGCCATTGAATGTCAGGGGAGAGGTTAGATTCTCTCCGAATAGATCATCCCTTGTCATTGCCTGGCAGTGGTGTGGCATGCATATTATTTGCCACTTATCAGCCCAAGTCTGAATGTTGTCCAGGTTTTGCTGCATATGGACACAGACTGCTTCAGTATCTGAGGAGTCACGCATGGCGCTGAACATTGTGCAATCATCAGCGAACATCCCCATTTCTGACCTTATGATGGAGGGAAAGCCACTGATGAAGCAGCTGAAAATGGTTGGGCCTTAGGGCACTACCGTGAGGAACTCCTGCAGCCTTGTCCTGGGACTGAGATGATTGACCTTGAACAAGCACAATCATTTCCCTTTGTGCCAGGTATGACACCCACTATGTCATAATTGTAGCAGTGAGAGGGACAAACCACCAGGCTTTGTGAGCATGCAGCCAGTAAGCTGGTTGGGTAGAATGGAAAAATGGCTGGTTGCTATGCCAAGCCAGCTAATTGTGCATTCCTGTGTGGAAACAAGGAGGTGATCCTGGCAAGGTGGGGGTGGGAGGGTACTTGCAGGGACTGGAAGTGGGGCAAAGAATTTTTGGAGGGCCAGGAGGAGCACACCATGCCCACTGATTCAGGAAAATTGCATTAGCCCCCCTGTGGCTGTTAGCCTCCCATTTTAAAGCCTGCTTAAAAATTGAGTCAGGTGGCTTAGAATGGAAAGCAGGCGGTGATTTTTTTTTTTTCCAAATTTCCATTTGACAAATGCCACTTTTACCAGGGAGAAGGGAAAGAATGCAACCATTCCATGTGGCACTAATGTGTTCGGAAACTGCAAGACTTTTTTCCTTTGCATGTGTGAATATTATTAAATGTATTATTCAAAGTTCAAGACCACTTTTTGTTGAGTTTCTACTTGGGGTTTGTGGAATTGCAATGAGCCCCGTGTATTGCAAATCATATTGAGGGGACCTGAGGTGAGAATGAAAAGTTTTGTTAAGAGCTAGTATGAAGATAACCAGCTCACCCCTGTGCCACAATGCTGTTGATAAAGCAGCCATTTATATTTCAGCATTTTATGTGTGGTGTATCATAGTATGACAATATATAACATGTCCTGAGGTACTGAAATACAGAAGTGTCTTTTTACTTCATTATACAGATCAGATTTACATATGTATCTGTGGATTGTTGGATTGCTGCTGAAAAAGGTTTATAGCTGCATGAAAGTCAACATAAACAAACACTTGCATTATTGACAACAGAACACGCACATTTATGCTATACTTTAATAATATTGCAGTGTTCTGTCAGTTGTAGCTTGGCTCCTGATTAATCAAAAGTTGACTTTGTACCAGTCCGTAATCTCAGTGTAATTTTGTTCCTCTGTCGTAAGATGCTGGATTGTTTCACCTAATTCACATATTGTTTGCTTTTATGGGGCTCATTTTATTGTGCAGCACAATGTATTTCATTCTTCTGCTTTGCAGCGCTTACTGACGTGTAATTACAACTTGTCTTAGCGCTAAGAGTGAGTACTAGGCAGAAAAAAACATCTGAAGGAGCACTTGATTTATGACCTATACTATTATATCAAGCACCTAATCTGCCTACCTTTCCTTCGGGCTAACACAAAGTTGAGCATGCTTATGATTAGCAGTGGACTTAGATGTACAAGATTAAGTCTCTGACAGCTAAGATTTACCTTGGGTTAACTAAGATACTTTTGCACTGAATAGAAGTGTGGGAGCCCCATTGCACCAATTCATGTTTGCGTTATTAACTTTCACTCCAAAGGTATTCATGGCTTTCATTATTTTCAATGGGAATTCATGTGACTCATGTGAATTGTAAGGAACTCGGTTAAAGATCAGAACCACATTAATTGTTTTCCCCTGTCATATCTTATGTTTCATATTAATGTAGGTTTTAAGGTTCCCCCAATTAAAATTCCTGCATTTATCTGTACCTTAAAATCCGAAGAGATGTTGCTTCCAACCTTTATTTATTCAATCTACATGCAAAGCATTGCATTGCTTAAGGATTGATCAGTTGTTCCTGCACGTGCCTTCAATTAACTACATTTGTAGCTGTCTTCAAGTTCGTAGGGCTCCAGTAAACAACAAGCCTCTGATAAAATATATACAAGAATCACAGGGGTTAAGTTGTTATAGAATGATCAATATTAAAGAGATCTATGAGGGCAAAAAAAAAACAGCAACCCATACATGGTTGGAGGTTCTTGCCTCATTGCTGGATGTGCCTTCCCTCCCTATGCTGTACAAGTGCAAGCCATTAGCTGACCAATGTTATCATGTATGGGGAAGCCTGAGGGCTAAGAGATTATAATATCAACTGATCGTACTTTGCTTTTGCTGTGGAGCTGTCCAACTTAGTTATATTTTCTTTTGCTCCTGCCACCCTAACAGTTGCACTGTGTCTTTGCTTATGTGTATCTGTATGGTTATTCAGTGGTCAGTGTTGTGAGGTAGGGCACCTAAGATGCATACTTGTGCATCAGTGGGCTAGGTATAGGCAGGAAAATAGTTTGAACCTGAAACACTTACACATTGAGATCCCAATCTTATCTGTGGTGCAAGGTTGAGGAATGAGAAGAGACATAAATGCTTAAGGACAAAAAATGACAAAGAATCAAAGTGTATGAAACAGGGACAATTCCACTTATTGTGATTAGAGCCTGCGACTCCATAAACTTTACTCAAAAAGTTTCTCGAGGCTGAAACATTTAGGACTTCATTTTAATTTGTTGTGAAATGTATGATGGTTATTTGCAAATATGTAAATATATCTGGTCTGTGCGCAATTGGAAATTAGTATTTGTGGTCATACTTGCAAGCCCATGGCCATCTTTGTGTAATTGCTTATATTAATTGTGGGATATTAGCAGCCAATTTGCCAACTGCTTTCAACCTTCTATTACAATCTCATAAATAAATTCACCAGCTAATATCAGGTATGGGAAACAAAAACACTGCACACTACAAGGTGGATTTAACCTTGCATGTGAGAGTAAGGCAGAATGAGAGTAAAAAGGCAGTCATCGTAGATGTGCTTGCATCCTATCTGACTGTATCAGCTCTGAATATATGTTCCTGACCTGACAACCAATGTCTGAAAAGACGTCAGTTATTAAAGCAAACAGATCTCGACCTCTGTCAGGAGTTGAAAGCTGATTTAGAAACAGCTCTGCCAGTCGCAGTGAAGGTGACAGCTGCTCTTACCTTCTATGCTTCTGGCACATTTCAGAGCCCTGCAGGTGATAGCACAGACCTCGGCTCGTCCACCATATCTAATTGTGTAAGCCAGGTGACAGCTGCTTTGCTTAGGGTGGCAGATCACCATATTTGTTTTCCAAACCCATCTGTTTGCTAATTTCCAAGGATCCTGTCACAAATCTGTTCATTCTGTCCCAGCTTGTCACTTCCCAGGTGCTTTGAGACAGACAACAGGTTGCAGAATTGGCTATTGGGTAAATCCATCATCTCACGTTGGAAAAAGGTAAAGAAGGACTTGCATTTAGATAGTGCTTTTCATGACCACTGGACATCTCAAAGCATTGTCCAACCAATGAAGTTATTTTGAATTGTAGTCACTGCTGTAATGTGGGAAACATGGCAGCCAATTAGCACACAGCAAACTTCCAAAAAACAGCCATGTGATAATGACCAGATAATCCATTTTTGTGATGCTGATTGAGAGATAAATATTAGGCAGGGCACTGGGAATAACTCCCTGAATTGAGTTCCTCATGTTTTTCCTTTTTGTGCCGAAGGTAAGGGATGCAGGCCGAATCTTATATAATGATTGACTTCTCCTGCATATTGAATTCATACTCCTGCATATGAAAAATGGAATGAGTTACATTGTACCATTGGGAATATCATTAAATTCACATTGTCCCCTTTTCTCACTTTCTTTCTTTTGCAGGGTCTTCATTCAGTCATTGGAGCAGTTCAGAAGACATGCTGAGATATTTGCCATATGGAACACAGCTGTTCAAGGAAGTGGCTCACCACCACCTTCTCAATGGCAGTTAGGAGTGAGCAACACATGTTGGCAGTGGCACTCCCATCCATGAACAAATAAAAAGAAAGGCAGGCAAAAGTGCAGCGCCACTTTTGTCCCTGGAGCGTTCTTGAAATAATGAACCTATTGGGTGGAATTTTCCATTCTGAAGACTAAGTGCGATGGTGGGCGGGAAAGTCGGTGTGTTCACCCTGGACGCCTCTCTGTTGTGGATGGGGGCTGCACATAGACGTAACAGTAGAGTTTGGAAGAATGAGAAGCTTTGAATGTACAATGGTGGCATGGGTGTTCATTCACTGTACACAATCTCATAATCTGCACCATTGTACATATATATTACTGTTTTCCCTCTTCAAGTCTCAGGTATTGAATCGATGTAATGCAAGGTCCCACATTCATTCAAGAGCACAAAATGAACTCCTCCTAATTATCTCCCATGTTGTTCCTTCATTTCATTCAATCTCATGACAATTACTCTCCTTTAGTTCCACATCAGCGACGTGAACAATATCACCTTCTAAATGATGCTGGAGAAGACACATGTAAACCTTGCATCTTAGGTAGGCATTGTATTATCTCCTGTGAGTTGTTCATCAAGATTATTGATTATCCTGATGCTGTCACACTGAAGTCTGCAGTATGTGGATGTAATAAGTATTTGTCATGACCAACATTAGAGTCTTTTCACCCAAATGCACTTTGCAATGGCCTTTTTTTTTATTACTGTGAGGTTTTGGTTAAAGTAGTATCCATTGTCGGGCACCATAGCCTTTCATGCCTCTGTGCAGCGTAATGTCTTCTCCATGTTTAGGCTGAATATTATTCCTTTATTAGTCCCCACTCTCCCCTTGCATGACGCTGAGTGATGGAAGTTGGTTCCTCTCGGTGAAATGTCTGCCAGAGGGGAATTAGAGTGTGCTGTCAGAGGTGTGAGCTCACTCCGATGAACCCATTCATTTAGCTGTGAGGATTATAGTTTTCTCCTGAACGGCTGCCTATCTGTGCCTCACAAAATCCCGCTGAAGTCACAGAATGCAAATAAATAAGTAAATCGTGGCATAAATATGCACTCATTGACTTAGGATTCTTTGAAATGAATGGCCTTTGTGAGATGGACAATGTCGAGGGTGGCCATGATATGAAATGATGCTCAGGCACATCTCCTGATGAGTGTTCAGCAGTATCGGTGAAAGGAATAAATATTACTGATCACTGATGTCCGATGGTATCTTGGTGTTCAGTATCAAGATGCGGCCTCTGCATTAATCATACTTGGGAGCTGGTGTTTGGCGAAATGGTGCTGTCCAGATGTAGCTCCCTCCTGAGACAGTCCAGCGCTAACCACTGACAAATGTTTTTCTGCTTAGAGCTGCCTTGCTAGCTGCTGTCATGCAGGGATGAGTGTGCATAGCATTTCAGCTTCTTGAAGGATGCCATGGCCACTGGCTTGTTGCTGCCATGATTGAGAGGACTACACTATGTGAGGATATGCACTTGTGTAATGCTAAGCACATTCCTCAATGGCCACATGATTCCTAGGCTACTGCACTTTTGAAGGATAACCCCATTGTTAGGGTTAAGGTGACTTATGCTTCCTCAGTGTTCATTGTGGGATTGTTGACCTCTCGTGGCATGTTGAAGATGACATGAATGTATTGTAGTGTCCCCTGCATTGAGGACAACTAGTCTTCACCTTATTCCTCCTGGAATCTTGTAGCTATGAAGTTGTCACAAGCATGTCTCCCGTGTCTTTCCCATGCAATAGCATCCCCATGTGGCTCGTCTGAATCCCTGCCCTTTTCAGACTCATCCCTTTCAACATTTTCCTTGTCTGAGGAGATGTGTAGCTCACACCTGTGGCACAACATCTGATCTTTTGCAACACTAGGTTGTGCATGGTGCAGCAAAAAATGATGATGCAGGACACCATCTGTGGTGAGTATTGGAGAGTCCTGCCTTATCTATCCAAATATCTAAACCTCATCTTTTAGAGGTCAATTGTCTGCTGTTTAAAGACCTCTACTATGGCTGAATGTGCAGCAATGTATCCCTCCTCAGATGCACTTTGTCGACAATAAACAGGAAACATTAGGGGGTACCCTTTTTCACCGAAGAGCCAGCCCTCTTAGTCTCGAGCTTCCTCAAATATCTCTGGCACCTGGGAGTGACTCAAAGTGTATGAGTCATGTGAGCTCCCTAGATACCTAGCACAAACATGCATGATCTGCTTTCTGCAATCACAAATTAGCTGGTCATTCAGAGAGTGAAATCCTTTTTTATTAATGAATCTCATAGGCTACTGCCAGAGAACTCTCAAGGCCACATGGGTGCAGTCCATGGTGCCCTGCATTTGAAGAAACCTGAGATTGCAGTGAATCTCACAGCCTGGCAGCATGGCTTGCTTCATCCATGCAGAGCTGCATGTAATGGTGAGCTTTATTGAAAAGGGCATCAGTCAGCTCCCTTATGCATCTGTGTGTCTCCAATTGTGAGATTCCGCAAATGTCCCCAGTGGAGCCCTGGAAGGACCCGCAGGCAAAAAAGTTCAGTGCGATGGTCACCTTCAGAGCAACTGACATGGGATGCCCCTAAGTCTGTGTGGCATGAGTTCCTCATGAAGAATTTAGCAAATATGAACTACCACATCCCTAGACAAGTGAAGGCATCTGCGACACTGGCTTTTGCTCATCTCCTTGTATGAACTGCACCTTCTGTAGGTCCTTTATTGTGTCAAACGTCTTTGTGGATTTGGCCCTTCCTCATCAGCATCTGGGTCTTCCTGGGCCCCATTGGCCCTTGTTCCTCAGAATGATAGCTTCCCTGAGCTATGCCAATCTGTGACAGGCCCTCCCTCTCCTCATTCTAATCAAAGCTATCAAGAAGGCCGTGGTGCCTGCAGCCTGCATTCTTCACTCCTCCCTGTTTCTGTGAATGGATAAAATTCATGATTAAAGCTCGTTCCCATTGAATGATCTCCCTCCATATACAAGGCAGCTATGCAGTCTCCAGCCCTTGATTTTCCCTTGGTGTACGCACATCGTACACCAAGGCCACCCCTTGCAGGCAGCTGAGCTTTTGCCTCGCACGTGACTGCGCATTCACAACAAGGGTCTTCATTAGGATTATAAGAACCAAGTCCTGGGAGCTGCAATCAGCCTTGTTTTGGTTGCCCTCCAGGTAGCTTTGACACTAACTACGGATGCTGAACCCTTGCACTGCAAGAATGGTGCCTTGAATGCCATGACCAGTGCATCGGGAAGATGGAGGCTTCCCCATGTTGCCTCTGTATAGCAGACATAGCCATTGTTCCTTGGACCCAGCATCCGCTCTGACACGCCTATGTAAGGATCAGTTGCCAAATAAGACCCTGTGCACTGCAGCACCTAAACATAATGGTTTACCAATGGTTTAATGGCACTCAAGCTCAATCATTGTGCATTACACCATTAAGTTTAGCACTCAGCTGAGCCATGCTCTCCATGGTTTGAGGGGGACAGTTATAAGGTGTCTCTTCAATTGGCCAAGATTTGCTGTACTGAACTCCTCCCACATGCCCTGAGATGCCTTCACAGCTGATTTTTTTTACTAGCTCGCTTTCCGAATTGCGTCATTGCAAGGTGAGCTCAAAAATGGTGCTGCTATCTTCATCTGAGAGACAGCTTCCAATCTCCCACTATCACCCACAAAGCCCCTCCCATCCTCCTCCATCCTCACTGCCTTTTAATTCCTCCTACCACTATCCAGCTTCCCCCTGTTACCCATGAAACCATCATTATCAATGTTGATAATCCTGTCTTCCCCCGAACCCTTTAATGTTGATGTCCCCATGCCATTTGTCAACCTGACCTCTTCCCTTCTCGAGGCCACTGACTTTCGGGGACCCTCCCCCCCATGAGACCATCCAATACCACCCCCCCATGACTTTGCAGCTACCGACATACAGGACACAGATGTCTCCCCTGAACATTACTGTGCCCTCTGCCTCACAGTATCATGCCTCTAACCCCCAAGATCAAATTCCTCAGATGACTGAAGCGCCCTGCACACCAGACTGTTCACAACCATCACTGCCCAGCCAAAACAGGAACCAAGACATGCATGTGATGCAGAGCCCTCTAACATGTCCCATACAGCCCCAGGACAGAATGGTCTCAGCCCCAGGATGGTCTCTTCAATATGCTCCCCGACAGCGTGACCTCAGCCCCAGGACAGTCTCTTCAATATGCCTCCCAACAGTGTGACCTCAGCCCCAGGACAGTCTCTTCAATGTGCCCCTGACGGCGTGACCTCAGCCCCAGGACAGTCTCTTCAATATGCCCCCCGACAGTGTGACCTCAGCCCCAGGACAGTCTCTTCAATGTGCCCCTGACGGCGTGGCCTCAGCCCCAGGACAGTCTCTTCAATATGCCCCCCGACAGTGTGACCTCAGCCCCAGGACATTCTCTTCAATGTGCCCCTGACGGCGTGGCCTCTGCCCCAGGACAGTCTCTTCAATATGCCCCTCTGACAGTGTGACCTCAGCCTCAGGACAGTCTCTTATTCTTTCTTGGACGGTCTTATAAATCTTGCCCGAGGGCAGTCTTTCACTACTCAACTCTGCTCATTGAACACCCCACCTTGGTCCTGCCTCCATCCTTCCTCTCTCCTCCCATGTTTCCCCTGCTCCAATTCTGGCTCCATCTCCCTCCCCTTTGCTGATATTGCCTCCTGTGTCCAGCCTTGGAACAGCTTGTGATATAGGCACCTGAAATCTCGCAGCAACACTCTTAATGGTAGGTGAAAGCAATGTCTACATAACTCAAAGTCTTTGATGAACTGAAATTGCTTGCTGCTTATATACAGTTGGGAAACAGACCATTCTAATTATGCATTGGCGGGGAACTTAATTTGGAGGGAAAACGTAATTCCAGCAAGTTGGCCTTTGAATGAACATTCATGAGATCCAAATGAGTATGAATGTGGTTCCTGACATAGCTTAGCAGGAAACTCAACCCTCCTTTAATCCACCATCAAAATCAGGAGAGCAAAATTCCAAACTACTTTCACTTTTTCCATCACGCCAAATTTAGTGCCCCTGCCCGTTATGATTCCTGCCACTGGTGGAAGTGGAAAATTCTATCCAAGGACACTTTTGACACCTTTATATCCTGCATAATTTGTCCTACTCCTGAGGGGTCTTTGGGCAGGGTTCTTGAATGTAAAACATTTTCAATGGATATACATTGATGTGGTTAAATGGATATGCTGAGATCACTTTGCTTGTGCGTGTAATGACCATATGAACTGAAAATTGAAATTATAGAGAAAAATTGGAATGTTTGTCAATGCCTATAATATTGACTAATAATCTATTAGGAGGGAACTGCTTAAGTTTCTGATGAGAGAGCATAAACCTGAAATGGGCTTGATTTTAACAATTAATGGGTGAGATTTTAACTCATTCAAAGTTCATCCACAGCACAGTTTTACTCTACACAGGTGGTGTCAGATTTGCTGCATATTTCCAGCTATTTCTATTTTTATTTAAGGTTCTTTGTTATGTTTGCACTACGCTAACTCAAATACATTGTAAAATCTTCTGGCTGCATTGGGGTTGACATCTCTTACTGTATGGAACTGCAATAAAATTCACAATTTTCTTATATTAGAATCATGCAGCACAGAAAGTGGCCATTCAGCCATCGTGCCTGTGCTGGCTCTTTGAACTATCATGTTAGTCCAATTCCTCTGCTCTGTTCCCATAGCCATGCAAAATTCTCCTTTTCAAGTTTATATCCCGTTCCCCTTTGAAAGTCACCATTGAATATGCTTTCACCACCCTTTGTTGACTGCAATTCTTATGCTGATCAAGATTATCATTTCTATTACAACCAGCCCTACGTAATATTAGTTAAAGTCTCACTTGCAATTCCCTCAAATTCTTCTGCTGGCACATATTTGATTATACCTTTTTAAAGTGCCTTGGGATGTTTTACTGTGCAAAAGGCACTATATAAATCCAAATTGTTGTTGCCTTTGTCGGACTGATCTCCTCTTCTATGAAGCTAGGTGCTTCATCCCTGCCCTTTTATGCTGAGCAGAATTGTTTCAAAGCTGAGTGGGTTGGAAGGTAGCCCATTTTGGTTCTTTGGTTGATAAGTCTGACTCCAGTGTCCTGAGATGCTGCTTTAGGTCTCTTTTTCACTGGTTGGACTGATATGAGTACCAAAGGAATTATGTTTTTAATCTTTTCACGTGACCGGCAACATTCATCCTGACCTGCTAATATTAAAACATTTTTCCTTTTTTCCCTCATTCCCAGGTTCTTTCTCTCCTACTGTTAGCTAGTCTTTCTTCATTTTGCTGTTTTTCCCCCTGTACAGTCACACTTTGTCAAGGAATGTAAGAGTTGGTTGTCAAGTAATGCTCATTATACATAATGCAGCAATAGATTTAAATATAATATTATAAAATTGTCTTCAACTTCTGTAGTTACAAAAATCCTAGATGTAGTTTTTAAATGAATATTGTGCATTCTGAAGATGGAGATATAGTCTGGTCAGATAAAAGATGCAATATAATTATTGTAATGGAGGTGATTTCTTTCTGTGCACCATGCACAGTATCAGCATGCACTATATGTTTACCCAGCAACAAGAAGAGTCCAAATGACCTTAATTAAAAACATTTTTCAGTAATATAAGGGTGAAATTGATCTTTGAGAATAGCACAAAATGGGAGATTGCAAATTGGCAGCACATTTTACACCCACCTAATTTTCTTTTCCATTAGCTGCAATTGATAAGATGTTATAGCCATGTGGAAAAAGAGTTCTCGATTTGTCCATTTTGAGCTATTATCAAAGACCAATTTCATCTTAACAGACTCCACTCCATTGTTACCAAGTAGTACAGTTAACAGTTTATTTTCTTTGGGAGACCAAACAGAGATTGGACAATTGTTCTGCCAAACATCTTGTATCCACAAATATGGCCCTAATCTCTCTCAGATTTGCAACTTCAGCTTCCTTCTATTCCCATTCCCACTCCGAACTTTACATCTTTAGCCTGTTTTACTGTTCCAGTCATACAGAGATCAGGAGCAGCATGGAAATAAATAGATGGAAAGTTATTTATCACTTGGTGTGTGGGACTTTATTAAAGCTCATTGAGTTTTGAACTTTCCCTCTTAAAATGTAGGTACTGAAGCTTTAAGTCGAGGGAAGGAAATATGGACTTTGGATGGCTTAATTGGTAAATCTTAGCCTTTGGGTGCAGTAGCATAGTGGTTATCAGAATATTTTTTTCTGTCACGGGATGTGGACTTCGCTGGCTAGGCCAACAGTTTATTGCCCATCCCTAATTGCCCTTGAGAAGGTGGTGGTGAGCCGCCTTCTTGAGCCTCTGCAGTCCATGTGGCGTAGGAATGCCCATAGTGCTGTTTAGGAGGGAGTTCCAGGATTTTGACAGTGAAGGAACCACAATATAGTTCCAAGTCAGGATGGTATGTGGCTTGGGGGGGAACCTGCAGGTTATAGTGTTCCCATGCATCTGCTGCCCATGTCCTTCTTGGTGGTAGAGTTGTGGGTTTGGAAGGTGGTGTCAAAGTATGGTAGCACAGTGGTTGTGCTACTGGACTAGTAATCCAGAAGGCTAGATGAATGTTTCAGGGATATGAGTTCAAATCCCACTGTAGCAGCTAGGGAATTTAAATTCAGTTAATTGATTAAATAACTCAGGAATATAGAAGCTAATATCAGCATGAAACTACTGATTCTTGTAAAAAAAAAAGTTTATCTGATTCTTTAATGCCCTTTAGGGAAGGAAATCTGCTGCCCTTGTCATGAAGATATAATAATTTTCATAATGTTATTATGATTTATTGTAAAGGTAGGTTAATAGTGGGATTTGGATTAGTTTCTCCATGTGTATGTGTATGTTGGGGTTTTAACTGAATTGCAATCAGCTACTCTGGAGCTTTTGAGTTATCAAAAGAGAAGCTAGGTTTAAAATGCTAAATACATAAACATGGTTGAAGTTTTAGGATGTGAGGTGTGAGGAACATTTGCAGTTTTAAATAAACCAGAGTAGTTTGAACTTAAAAAAGATGATGGGGATGTTACACCTGGCCATAAGAAGTTAAGCCGAATTGTGTGTTTATTTTTTTCCAAAGATTACTGATAATATGAGTTCTATGAAAGATTTATTTTATGGAAAAGTAAAGTTGCAAAGACCTGTTGATACAATGGAATTTAAATTAAAAAGGGAGAAATGTGTATAAAGGAGATGAGGTTATGTGTAAGGAGAAGGCATTCTAAGATCTAACAAGTGTGAAAAGCCCCCAGCCTGCATGTATCAAGTTGCTGTCTACAGGACTCGAAGCTAAGAAAACTCATTGTGATTATCACTGTCCAGGGTATTGTGTGCTTTGCCTGGGTCTGTTGAAATTTATTCTTGTTTCACTGTTGTCTTAACAGAGGTGTAACTGGGAGTCAGATTAATTAGGGGATCTAGGAGTTATTATAGTAGTAATTTGTAGACCTATGTATGTGCTTAAACTCTTTTCTTCTATTAATAAATATTTAATTTAGTTTTGTTAAAAAAACTCTAAGTCTCGGTGAACTTATTACTACTGAATTCAAGACATGCATCTCAAAATAAAAATACAAATTGCAAAACAGTTGTGGCAGCTGTTTCAAGTGTCCCACTGGAATTTGAGCAGCTCAGCATTTACCATCTGCTGTGCCATAACAGCCCTTACCTGATCTGGCCTATATGTAACTCCAGATCCATAGAAATGTGGTTGACTCTTAACTGCCCTCAGAAATGGCTTGTCAAAGCCACTTAGTTATACCAAAACTGCTACTCTGGCAGTGTCACGAGAAGGTAGCTCACCATTACTTTCTCAAGGGCAATCAGAGATTGGCAATATGTGCTCACCTTGCTAGTGATACCCACATCCAATGAAAGAATTTTTTAAAATCACCATTCAGTAAAACAATACAGATATTCATCATTATACAGAGTTGAAGGAATCAGAATAAAAACAGAAAATGCTGGTCTGGCAGCATCTGCGGAGAGAGAAACAGAATTAACATTTCAAGACTGCATGCCCCTTCTTCTAGAGCTAAAGCAAAGTAGAAATATAATGGATTTTCCACTGTTTAAGAGAGGGTGGAGCAAGTGGAATGAGATAGAAGGTCAGGGATAGGTGACAGCTAAGGAGAGATTGACAAAAATGTCATCGACACAAGCTTTTATCAGGAGGATTGAGTTTAATTCGTGATCTGTGCTGAATTAATAGATTTCAGTTGGGTATAAAAAGTCAATGTATAAAAAGTCAATGTATAAAATTGCCCTGTGTTAGAGAGGAGAACAAAATTCAGCCAGGGTTGTACATCCTGACTTTTTATACAAAAGCCCCAGAGCAAAAGTGTCTGAGCTGGATTTGGAGTAAGGATAGGATTAGTTTCTGTTATGATACCTTCCATGATCAAATGGCACGACCCCATTCACTGTTTAGTGAGTGCAAGCGTAACCTGCACTGGAAGTCATTCACTAGCAAGAACCAGCATCTTCAGAAGAGAGGGAGGGGAGAGAAATGATTGTATTGGGTTTGGTGGGGAGGGGCAAGAAAATGAACTAGTCAGTGAAGATCAAGAAATGTTCCATCATGCCATAAATGAATCAGATGCTGCATTAAAGCAGAGAAAAAGGATGATGAAAAATTGGAGCTGGAGGCACAAATTCACTGATGTTAGTTGCAAGCTGGCAAGTTGTTTTGTTTTTTTGGCTCATCTGTGCTGTAAAGTATCTTGCTCCAGGCTGCTTGGTGAGTCGACATTTCCAGGCTTGGGTAGAAGAGCAATGCAAAATGGAAGTTGAAATTCAAAAACATCATACAGCAATCTTAGTTTAGGAGCTAGAACAGAGTGTTCTGTGGAGCATGAAAACAAAAAAAAAATCGTTGCAGCATTAAGGAATAGGAAAAGAAGCATTCTAGCAGCATAATTTTTCTGCAAGCATTTCAAAAATGGAACAGTAATGGACTTGAACAAATCCATACAACTGCAAACAGGAATGATATAGTGGAAAAAAGAACTGTAAGCACCATAGTGCTGTCAATGACTGTTTATAGCAAAAACGTGAAGGTTAAAGAAAAACTCAAAGTAAGGCAGACATTGCCTCTCACTATATCAGTACACACAAGATGCATTAGATTTGCCTGTAGTCTTTCTCAATCTGCCCATGCCTTTCTATAACCACAGCAGCAGCAGGAGCAGCAGTTGCTTATTTTCTGGTCAGTAAACACTCAGGTGCAAGTGTACGTGATCATCTGAAAGATTATGAACAAGAGAACTGGAAAAATGAATGGGGCAAAGTTCATTTTTTTTTTCTTCTCTTGAACTCAAAGTGAAACCAGTTTCCACATAAAGTGACCTAAATTAACCCTTTCAATGGCAAAAGTCGACATCTTGGGTGCAGCAGATATCATTCCAGATTGAATAATTTATGTCCACGTTTTCTATTCTTGCAGGAAGAATTACCTCAGTGTGCTATTTGTGACAAAGTTGTGAAGCTATTCTGTACAAATAGGTTTATGATTGCACAGGTGAAACGTTGTACCCTAATCTTTCTACTGAAATAACAACCTCAATATTAAACCCACAGGGTGGGAGGAGGATTGGGGATGGCGGATGGGGCAGGTGGTGGGGACAGGAGAGAGCAAAATGGTTTAAAGAGAGTTAAATACAAGGAACACATCGCCAATATGACACATACACCTTTTATAAGGGGGCAGATGTCAGGGCATCCGAATGTCCAGCTATGGAGAGGCAAGGCATTTAATTGGCATATTTAAATTGGGCTTCCACAGTGTAAGTGGAAGCCCAATTTAAGACTGACAGCTGCTGAATGAGTTTCTCGGGCATTTGGAAACCAATGTGATGAAAGGGAGGTGAAAGCTGCTAGTTCCGCAAGGTAAACTTGCAGAACTCCTCATGGGCCAGGAGGAGCAGGATTAATCTCACCGGCTCCTCGAGGAAGCCTTTGGCCATACCCACTTCCAATCACCAGCAAAACTTCAATTCTCGAAAGAACAGGGAGAAAACAATAGAGATGATTTTGCTAAAATAGTAACTGGAAAATAGGCCTGGATTTTTGTTCCTGGGTCGGGAGTGCAGATTTGCAACATTTCCAAGCTCCATAAACCTGATGCACGAAAAATTGCCCCAGAAGTTGGGATTTTCATTCCAGGGTGGTGGGGGTCTCTGGGAGTTATTCCCAATGCCCCCGGAGCGAGTGTGGAGGCTACCAGATGTGAAGGCAGGCTGGGCGAAAGACTTGCCTCTGTGACCCGTTGTTGTGTGCAAGATTTTTTAAAAAGCAGCAAAAGAAAAAAATGCCCTCCATTCCTTACCCCTCATACCTCAACAAAGCCCCATCCAAGTCAACTCATAACAGCTTATGCCTCTCCACCCGCCCCCATGGCTGGTCATACCTTCCATCACAACCTATGGCCCTCCAACCACCCCCATACAGCTCATACCCTTCATGCCAACTCATGCTCCTCCACCCAATCCAATGCACTTGATAGCCCATATGCCAACTCATGCCAACCCATGTCCCAACCCACCATCCTTTGCCCTTACATCGTCTACCATGCCAACTCCCCCTGTATGGGCAAATCTATGCTGAGATTGAATTAAATTAAATTTTAATTGTCTATTTATGAATTCACTATTTAAAAAAAAACACTCTCATTCATAAGAATCCATTCACTACATTTATATTCCTTGAACTACATCCTTATAAAAACAAACATTTAATTGGACAGAGGACAGAGATGAGAAGAATTTTTTTTTCTCAGAGGTTCATGCAACTTTGTAACTCCCTGCCTCAGAAGGTTGTGGAGGCAGGGGGCATCGAATATTTTTAAGGCGGAGGTAGATAAATTCTTGTTGGGTAAGATGCTTTGGGTCTGCTTCCGAACATCACAGTCTTGGCCATGGGCTGCTACAGATGATCGGTGACAGGGTGAGGATGGGGAGAGGAAGTTCTCGCTGTGAGTGGGAGAGGGAGGGGTACCAGGGTTGGGGGAGGGGCTGGTGATGATGGGAAGGAGTGGATGAAGGTAGTCAGAGAGCTGAGGGTGGGATGGGAGGGATAGAGGAAGCACAGTGGGGAGGGTCTAATGTGGAAAGTGGGGAGGTAGGTGTCAGGGAGGAGTATCATGTAAAGGAGGGAGTTCAGAGAGGGGAAGGAATTCTGGGGAGAGGAAGTTCAGAGGTAGGAAGGAGTTCAGAGGGAGGAAGCTGTCCTGGGGAGGAGGGAGTAAGGAGGGCGGATGTCCAGGTGAACGTGCAAGGGAGAGATCTTTGGAATCAATTACTGTCTCCTGGAGAGAGAACTAAGGGCGGGCGTGTTAGAAGGGAATGGTGAATATGAGAGGGGGCAGAGGGTGCTGGTAGGGTGGGACAATGAGGGTGTGCTGGTAGCGATAGAAGGGATGGTGAGGCTGTTTAGTGGGGACTTGGAGGCAGAGACGGACCTTGAGGGTGGGAAGGAGGAGGTCGGGGAGGTCAATGTAGATGGGGGTGGGATTCTCAGGAAGGTAGGGAATGTGCACGTTCACCTGGATGCCTGGAAAGTTAAAGGGTTCAGGTTGATAGGTGATAGTGGGAGATGCCAGGGGGGGTCGACATTGATGGGCAAAGGATGCGGGTGACTGGTTGAGCTAACAGTATACTTCACTGCTACCATGGTTTTCAGGGCCTTTCGGAGCCTCATGCAAGCACTCTCGCACGCACACAGACCCTTCATCCATCACACTCATCTCACTGCCCCAAGCATTTTCAATGGTTGTTGAAATTGAAAATGAGCCAGAACCTCATGTTGGACAGTCACAGGTGCTACATGGGAGTAACGTCAGTGGGTGGGCGGAGATGCAGGTCAACTCAGATGAAAGAGAGCCCCAGCAGGCAGCATTGAAAATGCTTGGGGCAGTGAGATGTGTGATGGATGAAGGGTCTGTGTGCATGGGAGAGTGCTTGCATGAGGCTCCGAAAGGCCCTGAAAACATGCACACCCTGGAGATCCAAGGCCTTGTGGGTCTCAGGCTTGCTTTGTCTGTCCTCCTGTGGGCCCGCTGCTCCCTCTGCAGTGACAGAGGATGAGGTTGAGGGGATCACAGGCAAAGGGAGGGAGCAGACAGCACCTTAGATACCTGAGTGGATGACCCAGGGGTGTCCAGTAGCTGTTACTCCTCCCTTTGGGAGTCTGAGGGCCCTGTTCTGACCCTTTGGAGGGAAGGAGCACCTGGAGGGACATCGAGGTTCCCCGTTTCCCTCTTGCATTGGCACTGCAGGAACTCACCTATGGGTTCAGTGATGGATTGCAGGTCTGCAACATCTCCACGTTCTGTCGGACCTGGATTTCCATGGCGTCTGCCATATTTCCCATGGGTACCTCCATGCGCGCTCATGTGGGCACCCCTTCATCAGAGAGCAGGCGGACGCACTCCTCCAACTTGCGTGCCACTCTGTTGAGGGCTTCCAACAGATCTGCTTGATGTTCCCCTTCCTTTCACTGACTCTCCACGATGAGCTGGAAGGCCGAATCCAGAGCCTCGTCATCTGACTCGGACCTGATAGATGCCTCTTCCCCAGCAGTCCTCTGAGAGCTGGGGAACTCAAAGGAGCCTGCCTCCTCCTGCGGTGGGCACGTGTCCATGCGCTGACCACCAGGTTGTGAACCTGGGCCTGCTCTAGATCTAGGTACTACTGAGTTGTGTGCCTCTGCACTGGTGGAGTGTATGTGGCTAAGTACTGTGATGGGTCTTCCAGGCTGCTTATTTCCAGCTCTTCGATGGAGGTGGTGTCCACTTGGCTGGAGGTGAGGACCTGGATGGAGCTGAGGGACTGGCTGGCTGAGTGTGTCAGTCGCTTGGCAGAGCTCCCTGTGAAGCAAAGTAGAGATAATTAGGGCATGGCAACAGAGTCAAAAGCAGAAGAGAGAGCACTCACATTTGCATTGAGACGGGGATGATATGGTGCAGGATCCTCACAATCGCTGCCAACCTCACTGTCACCACAGGCACGGTCCGCATCCTCAGCAGTCAGCGCGAAGGCACACTCCTCAAAGTGAGTGAGGGGCCTAATGTGGGCCACTCCACCCCTAGTCTGGGACCTCTCCCTGCTGATGTGAGCCAACTTCTGCAGATTGACTAAGTTTGAGTAGGACGCATGACACTGCATGGAATGTTTGTGTGCTGAGTGGGGCCATGGATGGGATGAAGGCGCGAGCTGCGGAGGAAATGAGCCTGATGGAGATGTGAGGGTTTGTGCGAGAGTTAGTGGTGTTGTCCCATGTGGATGTGTGATGGGTTTGTGAGTGTGTTAGTTGAGAGTGATGAGATGGTTGACCTACCCTGGTGCAACGAATGAGGCCGTTCATCCTCTTCCTGCACTGAATGGCTGCCACCGCCTCCCAGGCCAAATTGGTGACTCTGGTGGACTTCCTGTGGCCAGACCTGGGGTAGAGCACATCTCGGCGACCTTCCACTGCGTCCAGCAGGCGCCCCAGAGAGGCGTCACGAAATTTGGGGACAGCTGTCTTCTATGCTTTCATGGCCATCTGTCACCCTGAGCAGTCCTGGTCTGTAAACATGAAGTAGGGTGCGTTCTGGTGCACTTTATATATGGCGTCCTGAATGAGGAAGTGCTGTGGACACGGTTTGCAGGCAAATCCAAACCAGTGATCCAGTGTTTCCTGTGAATGCATTATTAATGAGGCGGAATGTGGCAAGAATCAGACAATACGGTGCAAAAGCCCACCATTGCAGCTGACGGATAAAACAACTGTTCTCAGGCCTGCCGCCGCCCTTAGCGCAAATTGGGACAATTGTCTGTGACAGTTCATTTTGCTAATTTTGACAGTCCCGTTGAGCTTGACAGTTAATGAGTTAAAGCAATTTTTATACACACTCATGCCTGTTTTTAACAATCTCACGGGGTGCCTGAGCTTTGTCAAATGGTAGCTGACCTCTCCCAAAGTTGTCCTGGGACTATTACCCAAAGGGGTGCCCTATCTCTCCAAAAGAGTGCCCCACATCTCCAAAGGGATCTGCATAGTTTAGACCTGCTCCTGCCAGGTCTAATATGCACACTTTGGGTAGGATATTTTGCTTGTCAGGCGGGCGTATGCCTGACCCGAACGGGCGTAAAATGACGGGGAATGATGTCGGGTGGGCGTCCCAACGTCATCGCACACTCGCGCGATATTTTGGTCGGTGAGTGCGCGCGGGAGTCGGCAGCGCTCCGGGCGAGAAGTAAGCAGCCTATTAAGGCCATTAAAGTCATAATTAAAAGAGTTTTTTTTGTTGCCCGGCCAACATTACGGTCCATTTCGCAGCTGCCCCCGCCAAGCCCGCCTGACGACCGGAAAACCCTCGGCCATTGTTTTTCCCCACTCCTGGCTAACAAAAGTCAGGCATGACTGGAGGCAGCTGCTGCTTCATACATTCATGAGCAAACACTCATGAGCAAATCGCGGTCCCAGCCCATTTTCGTCCCTGCGAAAATGGTAGGTGTTGTTTTCAAGGTGAAACTTCCAAATTTCAGCCTGTTCCGCCATTTTCACGATGACGGAGAGGCCCATAAGACCATAAGACATAGAAGCAGAAATTAGGCCATTCGGCCCATCGAGTCTGCTCCGCCATTCAATCATGGCTGATAAGTTTCTCAACCCCGTTCTCCCGCCTTCTCTCCGTAACCTTTGATCCCCTTACCAATCAAGAACCTATCTATCTCGGTCTTAAATGCACTCAATGACCTGGCCTCCACAGCCTTCTATGGCAATGAATTCCATAGATTCATCACTCTCTGGCTAAAGAAGTTTCTCCTCATCTCTGTTCTAAAAGGTCTTCCCTTTACTCTGAGGCTGTGCCCTTGGGTCCTAGTCTCTCCTACTAATGGAAACATCTTCCCCACGTCCACTCTATCCAGGCCTTTCAGTATTCTGTAAGTTTCAATCAGATCCCCTCTGTAATTGTGAAAGTCCAAGCCATAGGTGTCAGGCAAGGGTCAATCAGCATAAGATTAGCTGTAACTCTTATATGTACTGGATGTAAAAAATAATGCATATGAAAATAAATGCAGCTGTGGTATAATGAAAGAAGGGGCAAACAGCTAATTAAATTAAGTTTGGGTCTACTATTCCAGCATTTAGCCTGCTCCTTCCTCCATTCTTATTATCAGTAAACAGCTTATACCTGGATCAAGTTTAGTACTTTGTTATTTGATTGGCCATGCCTTTACTGAGGACAGTATAATTGATTGTTATGCCAGGGATCAATATGAACACGATCAGGTTAATTCATTTAACAGCAGGGCACCTTGACTTTGAGGATTGGAACTAGAGATAGCTGTTCGCCAGTAATGACAGTGTTGAAATTTAAATTTTGTTCAAATCTGGAAAATTATTGGAAAATACAGTTGGCTTGCTTGTCATGATTTGCCTTGTATCTTATATCATTAATGGTAAGCTCGCAGATAAGAATGCTGCCTTGTGCGGGGTCCAAATCTGGATGGGCAGAGCAAAGGTCAAGAGTCCTAAGACAGGATGGGCCTTAGCCAATCCAAAGGTGGAGAAGTTAGCTCAAAATGGAAAAAGGCAGTTGAGGAGATAATAGAGCAGCTTAAACAGGTTATAAAGATTATATATACTTCCTTTTATTTGAAAGAAAAGTTCTATTCATGACAAAAATCCTCTCATATAGATAAATCCTGAAGGTGTTTCTTTGAATCATTATTCAAAAAAAAACTATGCGCTGGTGAAAAAAAATCAATTTCTAATACAAACCCCTTTTTATCGTATTATTATTTCACTTTAGCAGAATTTACATCTTTGGATCATTTTTAAACATGTTCTTGCCTGCAGTTAAAAGCAACACATCTCTAGGTGATAATACTATAAACCCACTTCTTTCGAAATAGTTGGCAAACCCAATCAGTAAAAAGTGTCTCGCAGACTACAGGAATGTGTACTTTGCAAATAACTACCTGGCCCCAATTTTAAGTAAGGCTCAGCCTTGAGCAGTGGGAGTTTTGGTTTCCGTGTAAAAATCACCCACTTAAGCCAAAAACAGACCCGGGTACTTTAACCTCCAAACGTCATTAAAATCTTAGGTTTCCCACTGAATTCGATAGCCCAACATAAAACCCATCCACTTATTGATGTGGGTCAGCCAGTGACCAACTTAAAGCAAAAATATGTATCTTAAAGGAAAGTTACATTTCCTTGTGGCTTCTTTTGACTCTAGGGGCTTGATTCCTAGCCCCCCGGCGTCCCGCTGCTAGGGACCAGCTCCGGAAGTGGACAGGTGCCAAAAATAGCTGGGAGGGTAGCCGATCTGGCTCATTGCGGGCCGCCTAAGACCAATTACAGGAGACTGACTGGGATTTTCCACATGTTTTAGGTGGTCCTTCTGACCTGTGGTCTCTTGTCATGATTCTTGGTTATCGGTATGCATGAGCTATCTTCCCTTAGATGGACTGTAGTCATAATCTGGTGCTTGGTTAAAACTGGCTTTGAACATTACAACTAAACAGGTTACAAAGTAGGTATGTTGTTCCTGTGTACGTTGTCTTTCAAACTCTCTCTCGAAAGTCTAGAGCATGACTGACTGATGTCATATATTAGAATATCCATTCTGTTAAACCTTGCACTACACCTCCCCCCATATACGCTATCTACTTTTTAAGGACAATATGAAATCACATCTTTAACTATTTACATCACATTTCTATAACTCCCCTTTTACTGTTACAGATACTACCCAACTCCTATTCCTACTCTTCCCCCTCCCCAAGTCATTGTCCTGAGGGATTCAGTCTCCTACAGTATTCTCGGCCCTCAAGGAAGACATCTTGGAGAAATGAGGGCTTTCTTCCATCCCTCTGGGGACATCACCACCAGCAAAAAAGGACAGCAAACTTGTAGAGTTGGTGGTAAGCAGAATGTAGGTTTCAGGTCTACTGAACTGCAATGAAAGACTGATCCAAGAGAGAAGACTGAAGAAGAAGAGAGGCCTTTGGACTGTCCTGACAAGAGAAATTGAGGAATATATTGCTCCCTCAAAGCACAGGAAAAAATCTTTGGAAGACAAATGATCTTCAACTCCAACAAAGACCCTCACAGCCACATCATTCATTGCTACACCAAAGATGGAAAAGGTAACTGAGATTCCAGTAAATCTGGATGGTGATGATGAAAAAAAGAGCAACAAAATTCTAGTTACCTTTCAGGAAAAGATGAAGAGATGATTTTCTGATAGTATTTCAGAAGGGATGTTTACTTTCTGTAGGCAGTGGTAACAAAGCCACACTTTTCTTTGTGGGCGGTGATTCCACCATGGGCATTGGGAAGAATTGCTGAAGATATGGGCCAGGATTTCCCAGTCGGCGAGAGGGGGCGGGGCCCACTTGCCGACACCAACTGAACTCCCGACGTCACCCCGTCCCATTTCAATTTTCTGGTAGGTGGGGGCTCAGCAGAATCAGCTGTGTGCCCGCCGACCCATCAATGGCCAATTGAGGCCATTGACAAAGTCATTAAAGTAATTAGTGGACCTGCCTGTCCAACCTTAAGGTTGGCAGGCAGGCCGGGGACCCTGGCAGGCATTAGAAAAAGCATGAAACCTCATCCACGGGCGGGATGAGGTTTCATGTAGGTTTTAAAAAATGTAATATAAGTGTATTTGAAAGTGATGGACGTGTCCCAACTCATGTGACATGTCACATGAGGGGACATGTCAGGGAAAATTTTTTTTTCTATTTTTAAGATTTTTTATTGTGGAGCTGATCTCCCTGAGGCAGCACTTAGCCTCAAGGAGGTGAGTGCGCTCTTTTGTGTGCATGTGTGAAAGAGCACACTCACGGCTCAGGGAAACCCCCCCCTTGCCCGCACAGGGAGCACACAGTGCTTTCTGGCGGATGTCATGCTGGGCAGGCCTTAAATGACCCACCCACGTAAAATGGTGGTGTGCCCCCAATCAGAGGTGCCGATCAGAGGCGCGCCTCCACGCGCCTGCTCCTAAACTTCCCCCCCCGACAGGTGGAAAATTCTGCCCATGGGGACAATTTTCTGGAATGGGACAAATTTCTACGCCAAAATTAAGACAAATTTCCTGTGGATGAATAAGCCTTAGACAAGTTTGCTTAACAGGATCGTAAAACTTTAGAAATTCTGAAGATTCTGCCTCAGTTTCTGTGCTCACACAAAGGTCCAGAGGGAAGAGGTTTATTAACTTTCACTAGCCACTTTTTTCAAGACCTTAGGATGAAGTCCATCTGGACTTGGGGATTTGTCAGCCCATAGCACCAACAATTTGCTCAATACCACTTCCCTGGTGATTGTAATTTTCCCAGGTTCCTCCCTCCCTTCCATTTCCTGATTTACAGCTATTTCCGGGATGTTACTTATGTCCTCTATAGTGAAGACTAAAGCAAAATATCTGTTTATTTCATCCACCATCGCCCTACTTTCCATTATCAATTCCCCAAATGCACCTTCTATAGGATCCACAATCACTTTGTTAACTCTTTTCCTATTTAAATATCCATAGAAACTCTTATATCCATCTTTATATTACTAGCTAGCTTTCTCTTGTACTCTAATTTTTCCCTCCTTATTAATATTTTTGTCATTCTTTGATGTTCTTTATTTTTTTTCCAATCTTCTGACCTGCCACCCATCTTTAGTTAACCATGGGTGATGGGTCCTCCCCTTGGAATTTGTCTTTCTCATTGGAATGTATCTATTCTGTGTATTCTGAAATATCCCTTTAAATATCTGCCACTGAACCTCTGTTGACCTATCCCTTAACCTCATTTGCCAGTTCACTTTAGCCAGCTCTGCTTTCATGCCCTCATAATTGCCATTATGTAAGTTTGAAATACTAGTTTTGATTCATTTGTTTCTCCCTCAAAATGAATGTAAAATTCAATCATATTATGATCATTGTTACCTAGGGGTGCTTCACTATGAGGTAATCAATTAATCTTATCTCATTGCTCATTACCAGATCGAGTATAGCCTGCTCTCTGGTTAGCTCCAGAACGTGCTGTGCTAAGAAGTTATCCCAAAAACATTCTATGAACTCCTAGAACTACTCTACCTTTGCCCATCTGATTTTTTCATCTATATATAGATTAAAATCCCCCATGATATTGCTGTACCTTTCTGTCAAGCTCCATTATCTCTTCTTTTATATTTTGCCCCACCATGTAATTACAATTAAGGTGTCTGTACACCACTCCCACAAGTGACTTCTTGCATTTCTCATTTCTCATCTCAATCCAAACCACTTCTACATCGTGGTTTCCTGAATTTAGGTCATCCCTCTCTAATGTGTTAATGCCATCATTAATTAACAGAGCTACCTCTCCACCTTTTCCCAACATCCTGTCCTTCCTAAATGTTACATACCCTTCAATATTCAGGTCCTAATCTATGTCATCCTGTAACCATGTCTCTGTAATGGCTATCAGACCGTACTTATTTATTTCTATCTGCGCTATCAGTTCATCTATTTTGTTTCGAATGATATACCCATTTAGACAACAATCATTTAATTTTGCCCTTTTATCCTTTTTGTTGCATCTAGCCTTATCTGCTGATTTACCCTCAGAATTGTATTCTCTGTCCCTTCCTATCACAGTCTATTTATCATTTCCCATATTAATACCGGTCTCTCTTGCCTTGTTTCTACTCTTTGGTTTACCGCATCTTTCCAAATTTGATCCCATGCCCCTACTATTCAGTTAAAACCCCTCTCTACTTCCCTAGTTACACAGCTCATGAGGGCATTAGCCCCAGCACAGTTCAGGTGTAGACCATCCCAACAGTACAAACCCCACTTTCCCCAATACTGGTGCCAGTGCTCCACGAATCAGAACCCATTTCTCCCACACCAGTCTTTGAGCCATGCGTTCATTTCTCTAATCTTATTTGTCCTATGCCAATTTGTATATAGCTCAGGTAATAATCCAGAAATTATTACCTTTGAGGTTCTGCTTCTTAATTTGGTGCCTAGCTCCTCATACTGATGATGTGGTTGGTACCTACATGGACACGACCACTGGATCCTACACCCCCCTCCTCAGTAAGTTCCTCTCCAGCCCTTCTCGGTGATGATTACTAGCTCCAGGTCCTCTTTTCACCCACTCTAGCAGATGAATGACTGATGTCAGTGATATATCATCATCTATGTCACAAGTTAGCATATCCATTCTGTTTAACTGGATCTGCCCGCCACAGATGAATGTTGATATGAATAGTTCATTTTACACAACCATATTTCCCAATCTCCATATTTCCATCTCATGTATCCCTTAATGAAAAATGGAAAGTCTGAGGGAATACATTTTGTTTAAAACTATCCCCAGGGGCATACAATTGGGCAACAATGCAACTTCAGCCATGAGGAAGTTTGGAAAACCTCATGAAAGACCTGATCCAGGGAAGCTGCAAAGCTCTTGTGCAGCCCAAAACCACATCCACGCAAACCATGGCAGATGAGGATATTTGATGCATAAACGGAAACTTGAAAACTCCCTGGTGTGCAACAATGGTCATCTATTTAATGACTCAGTGCTTGATTCACAAATACAAAAATGCAAAGGAAGCATCACAGCGATACGCTGTGCTATGCCTAATGCAATTAACCAACTGAATGTAAAATTATAGGCGGGACTTTTATACCCCTACCAGGAGCAGCCTGGTAGGCTGTGGAGGAGGACATAAAATCAGGTGGCATGGCGGTTGCCCATGTTACGTAACAAGGCCATTAAGTAAGCTTTGACTCATGGTGGTGGGGTGGGGGGAGGGGTGGGGTGGTGGTGGTCCTTCCTTTCCAGCCATCCCGTACCCAACAGAAAACCCCTGACAATGAATGTCACCCATGTTTGTTTCTCCTAACCTGGCTTCGCAATCATGGCATAATAGACCCCTCTCCAGGACATGCCTGACTGGCCCCAGCAAAGCTGTTCCATTTACCTTCCAGTCCAGTCTCCAGCTCCTTCTCGTGGGTGACTGGTCACAGTTCCCATAGTGGCCACCACTCAAGGTGGAGACCTGCCAGGCATCTGATTTGCCAGCAGCTCTTGGAGGTGCGACATCCTTCTAGATGGAGAGGGAAGCCACAATATGAGCCATTTAAAAGCCTAAAAATGGTGAAATCAGATTTATGCCTTCCTGGCCACTTGGAGGTGGGCTTGGACCCGACTTTTCAGTCAGGGAGCAGAACCACCACCTCCTCGAAATTTCCACCATAGTTGTTGCTCTATATCTACATCAACCATAATGAAGGGAGTGTGTATGTAAACAAATATCATTTAAAATAAGTTAATTCCCAGTTTATTTTAAAAGTCAACTGCTCTAGAAAGCTAGCTTTCACTTCATGAGAGTAATTTTAATTTTTGGTGCTAGTGAAATGGGCAACATAGGATTGACCATTATATACCCTGTCCAATTCTCATTTCCACTGGCTTGAAATGCAAAATTGAATGGTGTGTATAAAGGCCGACCTATATAACACCCATATCGCATGATTGACAGAAGTTAAGATTAACCATGCTCCTCCTGACTGTGTTTCTGATTATCTGATGAGTTGAGGCATCTTTGTTCTACAGCAGCTTCATTCATTTCAGTAGTGATCCTTGAACCTGGAGAAGAGGCAGAAGAGACAATAGGAGCCGGCTATTCAGCATTCGTTACCATAACTTAGGCTGGAATTTTCCAGCCCCTCACGCCAGCGGGATCTTCCAGTCCCACCGATGTGAACGGAGATTTCAGTGGCTCACTGGCCTCACCGCAGAGGAACCTGCCGCAGGCGTGCTGGAAAATTCCGGCCTTAATGTTACAAACATTCAAAATAATTCTAGATGAGGAAGGCCATTTGGCCCCTCTTACTTGGTCCTTAACACCTCTCCATTGTAACATCCACTGCTATCTTAAATGATTACAGGGTGTTTTTTTACTTCACTATTCTATTTGCATATTCATTCGTTATGTTGATCTCTCTTCTGTAAAGAATTTCCAGCAGAAATTCATAAATTTACAGAACGGACATGTAAAAGGAAAATTAATTTGAACATAGTTAAGTGTGAGGTGATGCATTTTGGTAGGAGGAATAAGGAGGTCACATACATTTTGGAAAAGTTTAAGTTTAAATGGGCTAGAAGAGCAAAGGGGCTGTGGATACACATTCACGAATCATTCAAAGTAACAAGGCCATAAAAAACGCAAACAATATTGGTTTCATTTTAGAGGAATAGAATGGTTTGACCAGTGCTGGTGATTGATTGTGTGGGGGAACCGCTGCTCTTCAGCCAAAATCAAGTGGGTGACTAGAGCTGCACGCATTCAAATTGGAACAGAACATTTCAAACCCACACTCTGGAATTCAAAGTGATCATGAATTAGGAGAGAAAGGAGGGCACATTAACTTGAACAAAGTCTGATTTAATAAAAAATGTTGATTGTTTTAGGAAAGGGGTGATTTAATCAAGGTTTTTGAGAATATCAAGGGGTTTGATAGGGTAAACATAGAGAAGATGATTCCATTTGCAGTCATAAATATATGATAGTCACCAATAAACCCAATTAAGAATTCAGGAGAAATGTCTTTGCTCAGCGAGTGGTTAGAACTTAAAGCTTGCTACCACATAGAATAGTTGAGGTGAATAGAATAGATACATATAAAAATGAAAAGTCCTGGAGATGCTCAGTCTGTCAGGCACCATCTGTGGAGAGAAACACGGTTGACGTTTTGGGTTGAGGTGACAGTTCATCAGAACATTGCATAGCATAGATGCATGTAAGGAAAAACTGGATAAGTACATGAGGGAGAAAGGAATAAAACAATGTGCTGAGAGGATTGGATGAAGTAGAGTGGGAAGAGGCTCATGCTGAGTATGAAAACAGCCATAGACCAGTTGAGTTGAATGGCCTGTTTCTGTTCTCTGAATTCTATGCTGTCCTATTTTAGTCTTAGGGCAACATTTTCCCCCTCTTAGGGGGGTATGTGCGGGAGCGGGTGTGGGTGGGTGAGTTCCTGATCAAAGCCCCCGGTTAGGGGCAAACTGCCATTTTACATGGGAGAGCCAGTTAGGGCCCGCCCAGCGTGACGTCCGCCAGGAAGTGCTACATGCTCCCTGTGCGGACAGGGGGTGGGTGGATTCCCTGAGCCGGGAGTGCACTCTTACACGCATGTGCGCGTAAGAATGCACAGATCTCCCTGAGGCAAAGTGCTGCCTCAGGGAGATCGGCTCAGACTTGAAATATTAAATAAAGATGAGGAAAAAACTTTGCTGCCATGTCCTCTCATGTGCCACTGACACATGCGTTGGGACATGTCTATAACTTTTATTTTAACACACGCTGAAATTTGAAAATCTCCCATGAAACCTCATGGATTCATGCTTTTTCAGAAGCCCGCCAGACTTAAGGTTGGACATGCAGGTGCACTAATGACTTCAATTACTTTTTTAATGGCCTTATCTACTTCTGCAATTTGATTTGTAATAAGGTTTCATGGGGAACTTTTTCCATGGGCAGAACCTTCGGCTCGGAGAGTGGGGGCGGGGCCTGCTCGCCGAGGTGTAAAATGACGAAGGGGGATGTCGGGAATGCGTCCCGATGTCACTGCGCGTCATTTAGATTTTCACTTTGGCCGGCATGACTTGGCAGCACGTCTGCCGAACTGTCAAAAGCATTTTAAGGCCAGTTAAAAACTAATTAAGGCAAGCAGCTGAGCAGCCCATCCAACCTTAAGGTTGGTGGGCAGGCAAAGAGCCCAGGCGGCCTTCGCATTTTTCATGGAACCTCATCCACGAGCAGGACGAGGTTTCATGAATGATTTAAAAATTTCAGAAAAATTTTTATTAAACTGAATGTACGTTTCACCTTATGTGACAGTTTCCCATGAGGGGACGTGTCATAAAAATTTTCTCGCCCGTTTATTACACTTTTTAGATTTAAAACTAACCTAATTTAAAACCAATTGCGCATGCGTGACAGAGCACACTCACGGCTCAGACAACTCAGCGCTTCTGGGTGTGCATCACGCTGGGCGGGCCTTAATTGGTCCACCCACGTAAAATGGCTGTGCGGACCCAATCGGGGGTGCCCTTTGGGTCCACGCCCGCTCCCGACTGGCCTGCCCGTCAGGGAGAAAATTCTCCCCTATATCTTTTAATAATCTCTATAGACTCACCTCTCACGTGCTCCTCTTTCAGGGTGAAAAGTCAAAGTTCCCCTAATCTTTCTTCCTAGCTTAGATACTTGACACTGATGATAAGGCTGGTTGTTCTTTTCTGCCCTGTTTCCAGCAATTCAATGTCACTCATAACAGAAAGTATTCCATTTAGCAGCACTAATATCCTTCAACCTGCTGAGTACAAGAATTTTTTTTTTTAAAAATTGGAAATTGCCAAGTAATTGCAATTGGCGCTTACTTAATTAGTCAGTAATTTTGCTGTCCTAGTATGGATACCTGAAGTGTGATCTTGGCAGTTCATTTAAAAAAATTCCATAACTTGTAATTCCAGCAGTGGGATCACAGGCTTTAGATTTCATCATAATTCTTAGCCTTTTCTAAGTTTTCAAAATGTTGCCCACTTTTTTAAAAGCATAAATATGAACATACGAAGTAGGAGTAGAAGTAGGCCATTCAGCCCCTCGAGCTTTCTCCACCATTCAATAAGATCATGGCCGATCTGTTTGTGTTTCGAATTCCACACTTATATCTACCCTCGACAACCTTTGATTCCCTTGCCTAACAAGAACCTATCTACCTTTGCCTTAAAAATATTCAATGAGTGCCTTCTGAGGCACAGAGTTCCAAGGGTGAACGATCCCCTGAGGGAAAAAAATTCCCATCTCTGTCCTAAAAGGGTGAACCCTGATTTTATCACAGTGCCCCCTAGGTCTGGACTTACCCACAAGAGGAAATCAAAACCCATTCAGCATTAAAAATGAAAATGCTTATAAAATCACCGGGTAGTCCTCTGCTGAACTGATGTATCCATCTTTGGGCACCATGCTCTGGTTAAGGTCTTAGAAAGAATTCAGGGAGATATACCAGAATGGTGCTAGGATGAAAGACTTCAGTTGTGTTGACAGCCTAAAAAAGCTGCACTTTTTCTCCTTAGAACAGAGAAAGATAAAGAGAGATTTAATAGCTTCATTAAAAATTATGAGGGGTTTTGATAGAGTAAATAGGAAGAAACTGGTTTTACTGGAGTCAGTAACCAAAGGATACAGATTTAAGGTAATTGGCAAAAGAACCAGAGGGGAGATGAGATTTTTTTTACACAGAGATTTGTTATGATCTGGTGTGCACTGTCTGAAAGTGTGCTGGAAGCAGATTTAACAGTAACTTTCAAAAGGGGATTATATAAATACTTGGAAAAGATAAATTTTCAGGACTAAGAGGGACTGAACTGGGGAGTAGAACTAATTGAATAGCTCTTTCAAAGAGCAACCACAGGTATGATGGGCTGAATAGCCTCCTGTGCTGTATGATTCTATGATATGCAAAACAAATAAAAACAAAATGCTGGAAATATACAGCAAGTCTTTAGCTCCTGCAACTGTAAAGCAGATTTGCTTGCCAGTAACAAAAAAAGAGCTTGCTGCGGGAATTGTGAATGTTTAAATTCTATCAAAGAAAACAGGACTTAATATAAGAACATTCAGATACTGGTTTATGTATTGCCAGTATCTTGATTTTAATGAGGAATGATATCAAATTTAGTTCTATATGTAGCGTTAAAGCTGTTATTTTCAATATCTGAATTTAAGGTGAAGTCCATTGTTGTAAGGGGTTTATCATATACAATCGATGTTATACTCATCTCAAGAATTAAGAATAGGCTAGTCAGTCCAAAGTCTAATCATGATAGTTTGTGATTTTATGCATTCATAAATGTTTGGTGAAACTAGTGATGAAAATATAACAGTGGTGATAAATATGGAGGCTGTGATTTCCTCTGTGTAACAATATCATAAAGTCATTTATCAAGAACGGGTTTATAATTTTGCCACTTATAATGCACAGAAGAAATTTTCCCACAGTGGGCCATCTTTCGCAATGTAATCAGTCTCATCACTTCTCTCTTTTCTTGTGCAAATGGCCATCTCATTAGTTATACTCCCTGTCCAACTAATTTTGAACATACATCTATAGTTTCATAAGTCAAACACCTCTAACCTTCTTCTGACTTCAACTCAAGGGCTAATATTCACATCTGTACAATACTTTTGACCACAGAGAATAATTAAAACTGAACTGATTTTAACTTGTACAGAAGCAGGTTATATTATAAAGTTTACAGTTCATGAATAAAAATGTCAATGGTGAGTAGAGAGCACTTTTGTGGGTTTTGTGGGAGCTTATACAGCTGTCATTGGATTATGAAGGTAACAGGGAACTTCTGCAAAAAGATATTCTTCACTAGATTGCCATGGATCTCAGAATTATATCTCCACCATACTGTTAAGGAATACTTCCATCCTGCCATGTGGAAAATGGCTCGTTAGGGCCTAAAATTCCAGCCCACAGAGTTTTATGCAACCGTCTTCCCTGCCTCCATTCACTGGAACATAAAGGAAATTAGAGCTTTAATCAAGGTTACATAAGCCAGAATTTTATGTCTCGTGGGTGGGCGTGCGCCTGGCCTGAAAGGACATGACATAATGCAAGGTGACACCGGGTGAGTGTCTCAACGACATCCTACATATAAACAATCTTCAGGTCGGCGGGTGTTGGAGCCATGCCTGCCAACAAAAAAAATCCATTCAAGCCCATTAAAAAGGCAATTGATCCCGATTTTACGTTTACTGTGTGATTTCACGCTCATCGCACGGGCAAAACGGGCAGGTGGGCCGCGCACTTTTAATGAAACCTCATCCAAGGGCGGGATAAAAAGGGTCAGCAGCATTGCCAGTGTGAGTAGTGAGGAGTTTAGGAGATAGTTTGCTGCTGGTTGCTTATTTGAACTTGACAGTTTCATCTCTGTTCTGAGCTTCAGTCTTAGCATTTCTAGGCTTCATTTCAGAATTCATTGGTGTCTCCAATGCCCCAGAGGATTTTGAAAGTGTGAGCCCTTCCAGGCACCAGAGAGCTTTCCTTTATCCTGGTAATGAGGATTGTGCTCTCCGCTGTTGGCACCTCCTCCTCTGAGGAGGAGAGGGGCAGAAGGGAGAGGAGGCTATGTGTTCCAGTGCAGCTTCCAGGGGAGTGACCTGTGGCAGAAGAAGCGTAGGCACAAAGGGTGCAGGGCCAGCAGGTAGCCCAAGGTGGAAGGGGCCACCACCATCCTGCTGCCAGTGTTTACAGGCAGTTGATGCAGCTACCTCAGCATGTCTGAGGTGCAATGCTGAAGGAGGCTCCGCCTCTCCAGGGAGACTGTGATCTCCATTTGTCGGATGATTGGGCCTGGGATCACCTCCAACTGTGAGGGTGGACACCACATACCAGTGGCTCTGAATGTCACATTGACCCTCAACTTCTTTGCCTCCGGCTGTTTCCAGGCATCAGTGGGGGATCCTTTGTGGAGTGTCACAATCAGCTGTCCATAGTTGCTTCAAGCTGATGACAGAAGATCTGTCCAGGCAGGTAATGTGATTTATTCATTTTCGTATGGACAAAGCCAGCTAGGCTGAGTGAGCCAGAGGGTTTGCAATGATTGAGGGGTTCCCCTGCATCCAGGGTGCAATTGACTACACACATGTGGCCATCAAGGTGCCAGCAGGTTAGCCAGATGCCTTTGTCAACAAGAAGGGCTCACACTGGACGAATGTTCAGATGGTTTGTGACCACAAGATGCAGATTCTGCAAGCCTGTATAAGGTACCCTGGCAGCTTCCATGACACTTCCATCTTTAGACACTCACAGATGCCACTGCACCAGCTCGACTGGATAGATGTCTGCTGGGTGACAAGGGCTATCCATTAAAAAAGTGGCTTATGACGCCTCTCTGCCACCCAAGAACAGAGCAGAGCAGCGTTATAACAGAAGTCCTGCCTCCAGAAGGGCATTTAAATAGAAGACCATAGGTCTTCCTAAGATGTGCTTCCAATGCCAGGACCATTCAGGGGGAGCAGTACAATACCCCACAGAGTGTGTGTCACTGATAGCCGTTGCATGCTGCGCTCTCCACCATTTGGCTCTGGCAAGAGGTGAACAGCAGGAGGAAGAGTATCTTGAGGCAGCTCCACAGGCTGCAGATGATGAATCCAGTGGTGAGTCAGAAGAGGAACCTGCTGAGGAGAATGTTGAGGGCATGGAGGTGGACTTCTGGACCCTTCAGGGAGGCAGGGACACCAAGGATGCCTTGATGCAACACTCCTATAGCTAGGCGGCCAAAGATCTGCTTCCACCTCATGCCAGGGGTGCTGCATCCAACCCAGATTATTGAAATGACCCTTTCCTTTTAACCCAAAGTCCACTCAGCGCCTGTTAATGTTTAGAGCCACTCACATCCAGTATAAGATACTGGCGTGCCCTGCACCTACAAAACAGTTGAAGCATACTCAGGCCATTAAGACAAAAGCAAAATTTATGTCATTTTGCACTCACATCAAATGAACTTAGCTCTATATAGTGTTAATAGTCACACCAGTAAACATATTAACAAAACATGGCAGAACAGAAGGTCAATCATGAACAGTCCTTCTCATGCTCATGGTGCTATAAACTTCTGTTTCCAAGTGTTGTGTCTTGTTGCTCCCCACCCCACCTCACTGGCAGCGGCATTGGAGGCAGCCTGCTGACCCTGTTTCCTGTTGGCCTTTATGACCCTGGCATTCGTCCTCTGGCCAGTGGAACCTGTGCTGGCCCCATCTGAGAGGGAGAGGCTAGTGCCATGGTTGGCCTCTCCCCAGTCATTGTGGCCTCATTAGGTGCCAAGTTCACTGGCAGAGGGGTGGAGGAGCTGCTACCATCATCCAGAGTGCCCTGAGAGGTGCGCACAGAGACATCAAGCAGCTCGTATGCCAACGTGAGGGCACTCTGGACCTCCCTGTTTGTCATTGATGGACAGGCACCTAGCTGGGATACTGGGTGCCTCATCCATCTCCCACACTGGCACTGGCCTCCTGAGGTCACTGCCTGTGTGAGGGCTTGCAGGTCCGAGCGCAACCCCAGGAATCCCTGATTCTGTCCCTGGAGTTATCTCCCCATGAGAGTCAGCAGTCTCTCAATGGAGGAGGCAGTGTGCTCGGCCATGAGGGTCAATGCATGTCAAGAGGCTCATGCTCCACATAGACTCTTCCATAAAAGAGACCATGGCATGCATACCCTCATGGATCTCTGCCAGATCAGCCCTCATATCCCGCTGGACACCCAGCATCTGCCGCCTAATGGATGACTCCAGAGGCTCATCATCTGCCTTCAAATCAGCATCGTCCTGGTCTCCAGCAGTCCTCCGACTGCCAGTGCCATGGGCACTCTCTGTCTCCACCTGCTCCTCAAGTGAGTATGAAGTGCCCTTACCGCTGTGCACCGACATTCTAGACGATGATCTAATGCCCACTGAGGTGCCGGTATCTGTGCTGGTGCTTGCTGCAGAGAGGGGGCGATGCAGGGGCATCTAAAGCCCAGTGGTCCTCTGGCATCAAGGGTGGTTATTGAGTCATGTGTTCTGGGGCAAGCTGGCAATTCTAGGGGAGAACAATGACATGTCATTAATTTAAGTCATCACACTGTCACTGAGCATGCCAGGCACCCTGGTGAGACAATGGAGATCTGCATCATGGTGCCATTGTCTTTCAATGGTCAGTGGGGAATCCAAGTTTCAGGCTCCCATTAATGATGAGACTACACAAGAATGTACGCACCATCCGAAACTCTCACCTCTGCACTGCACTCTTACCTTCGTCAGAGGCCCCTGTCTCTCCACAGCCGGCTGACCAAGGTGAGTGGCGGCACTCCAGCTCCAAGGCATCCATCTCGTACCTCATCAGAAGGAGAAGGTTTGGGGGTGTCCGCCTGACTTAGTTCTTTTATTCGTGTGGTGGCTTCTCTTCTCATGAAATGACAGAGGAACGTTGGTTTGTCCACTCTCTACCTGCAGCGCCATTGCAGCCTTGCAACCGCCTCCCCCAACATCCCCCCCCCACCCCCCCCCCCACCCACCCCCACTCCCCCACCCCCCCCCACCCACCCCCCTCCCCTGGGAAGCCCTGAATGGCACATGTGAGCCGTGGCCAACAGGGCACTCAGGCCAAGCAGCCAGGCCTCACCCCCTTGGCGGGTGCCGGTGTCAGTGACAGTTAGCGCTCAGATTCTGACACCCCCTGAGCTCCACTGGGGGATGGCCAGCCCTTAACACTTCACCCTTGCCGAGTGCAGCAGATTGTTGAACCTTTTGTGGCACTGCAGCCAGGTGCACCACACAACCTTGTGGCTGCTGACCTCAGCTGCCACCTCCTCCCCGGCTTTTTTTGGTCAAGTGCGGTGGCCTCCGCCTGCCATCCCTGGGCACCAGAGTGCCCTGCCTGATGCCAACCTCCTGCCCAAGGGTTGCAAGTTACACCTCCAAGAAATGGGGCCACTGAGTGCCCCACCCAGTTTTCCCTCCTGCCTGATGTCTCCAGCTGCTGGTGAGGCCATCATCTGAATGAAATTGTTTCGTGGACAGCCCCCAAAGATTCTCCCCTGGCAGCCTTCAGGGACCTGCCTCTGTCGGTTTTAAAGCGTCGCCGGGTCATCATTGGATCCGGAGCCCGGCAGACTTCCGCCCCCAGCCAGCCCTCCCTGACCATTGAGAAGACATGTTTCACGCTGGGCGGACCTTAATAGGCCACCCAGCATGAAATCGTGTTTACAATACAACCGTAGCCGGGAGCGGATTCTGCATCCCTTCCGCTCCTGTCAATTTGGTGCGCACACCAGCTGTGAAATTTAGGCCATAAATATAGAGTTTACTCTTTGGGCGCAATTGGTGAAATGGGTGAAAAATGTGTTGAAAATTGCGCCAGTTTTGATGAGTGTACCATTTTCTCAAGATTCCACTCAAACTAATTTGTACATCGCCATACATAAAATCTGCCATCAGCAAGCACAATTGGGTGCATTTTAAAACATAATTTTGAAAAAAAAGAATGCTTTGAAAAAAGTGTGGTGACATATTTGAGTGATAAATGAGGCAGTTTGATTAGTACAGTCTGAAATGAGTTCAAAACAAAAAATAAGCATTTTTAGCCACAGTGTCATTCCATCATTCATGAGAAACTTGATTTTAAATTACTGAAAATAATTTTAAAACAAACATGGAATAACTTGCTAGCTATATTGGGGTACAGTAATTAATTTTTAGAATTAAAAATATATATATTCAAAAGCTTTTAAAATATTTCTATTATTATCCTTGCACCCAAAATAACCCACTCAATTCTTGGAGTCTCCTTAAAGGCCAACTCTCAACAGTGATTAGTTCATCCTGGAGGCACAGCCAAGTTTTGTGTGCGGGGCCAGCTTCTAGCGGGACATTTTTTAAATTGCAAGAGATTGCGGAAAATCCTGTTACACTGAACTCAATTTGTGTTTAGAGTTCTGCAATCCTTTACACCGGTTATTCCAATTTCAGCCAAATTACACTGGAAAAACAGCACAACCAAGTGGAAACACAAGGCCTTAAAGTCAAGAGTGAGAAATGGTTGTTGGGTCAAAAAGCCCACTCCATCCAATTTCCAAATGTAAGCATTGTATCATGGGCAGCCCCACTTCTCCTTCCCAACACCAACCATCTGTTGGTTTCTACCTGATAGATTATAAAGTTCCTTTCTCTATCTTTCTCATAAAAGACTAAACAGTGCTTTTATTGTCCTCATAAACCTCAATCACCCCTTTTAACCCAAGGGAGAAAGGCATCTAAATTCAAAATAATCCCAATTATGCTAAATTCTTTTTGTTTTTCTGATATAAAACAAGTGATAGACTGATGCACACCAATTCACAGTCACACTCAGTATTTGGCAGTCATATATTTTAGATATTTCACAGGGTATCGCTGACAGAATTCCATGAAGATTAAATGTAAGTGAAAGAGCAATCACTTTTCATAAAGCAAATCAAAATGACACAGCCCCTTGTTTGTACTTTTTCAGTGATTTCATCCTTCTCAATGCTCGTGTTGGAAAACAGATGCTGCAGCTTTATTGTATTACCCCCTGTGAATGCGATGGGAATATTGGAGCCTCGATAGCCAGACTTAAAATTTTAAGATTTAGAGAATGAAAAGTGGGGTAGCCATTGCAAAATAAATGCTCATTTGAATAATTTTAATTCCATGGTATTTTGCTCTCAATAAATCCTTCCATCATGTGGTGATGGATATAAGATTATGTCCAGTACAAGAGGAAAAGCCACAACAAAAGGATACTTCATTGTCATTCACAAATGGCACTCACTTAGTGCAGATGTGAGTTCTGGACCAAAATTGAAATCAAATTTACCCAAATTGGGTAGATTGGGATTTATTTAGGGAAGAATGGCATTTGCAGAGTTCAGATGATAAGGGTTTGAATGTTGTCAGTTGCTTGAAGAAAATGGCTCTCTATTAGAGTGGCACATTAGCATCACATGCGGTGCCATGAAAAGATACAATGGATGTGAGTTCACTTGCAATCCCCCAGAAGCTGAATCCTGAATTTTTTATCTGTGTCACCACAAAGGATGTTTGTTGGTGCTTGTTGTTGGAGGTTTGGGGGTTGGTGGTGGGGGGTGGGGGGTGGGGGGGCGGGGGGGGGTGGTGGCAGTGGGGAGGGGTATTGGTGGGTGTCGGTGGTTGCAGTGGTGCGGGGTGTGTTGTGTTGCAAATGGAGGGAAAATTAGATGCCTGGTCACCCAGTAATGTAGTCGGTGGACAGTTTTGGATCAGCACTGGTAAATGTCTGCTTGCTTATTCACTTAATAGCAAAAAAAAACAGCAGATAGAATGGGATGGGTGTAAATACAAATCTTTTCAAGAGGGCGTCTCAATGCTCCCTCTAAGAAATGGTACTATTCATACACATAGGGGAATGCTGAAACTTTTTGCATTGCACTAACCAATAACCCAGAATTAGAAATACTTCAAAATCACTTTGTGTTGTAAGATATTTTCTTTAATTGTCTGAATGAATATAATTCATTTACCTAAACTTACATGTGTATATATTTATGTTTTGGGGCCTTCTACTGATGGCAGTGAGATGGAGAATGAATGATGAAAGTTGCTTGTTTACTGAAAAAGAAACTGCTCAGTGATATCAGGCATATTTAAGCTGATGAACTATATGAATAAAAATTATTGGAGGGCTGTTTCTCCATAAATTACCAAGTCATGTCATACATCTTTTTGAATAACCTACATTCACTGAAATCACCAGCTTGTCGTAAGTTATATTCTAAAAATTATTTAGAGAAGATTGTTGCTTTATTGTATGGGGCATTACTATTGTGTACCCTGTGATGGAATTACACTACTGTTACATGGTTATATGATAGGCCGGTGTTAAACGTTGGCTAGCGGTGTGCATATCATAGTTTGGTGGAAAATAACAGCGCAAACGTTTGTAATTCTGCAACATGTTCTATGGAAAAATAATAAAAATAAGATGCAGAGGCTGCAAGAGGGCGGGCTTTAGCTAGTGGAGCCACTGTGTCGTATTGATAGAGATGGGACAAAGTGTCTGAGAGAGTGATTTTGTGTGAGCATTAACCACTGGAGCCTCCATTGATTCCAATATATTATATTGTGAGGGATGAGACTGAGAGACAGAGAGTAAATTAAACAGGGGAACTTTTACTGTTGCAATTGAAAGCAATCTGAGGGAGGGCAATGAAGGCACTAGTGATTGAATAGACACATACATGTATTATGCTATCTCAGAAGTCAAAAACATATAACACATGTAAATGTTGGCCTCAATTTTTAAAGGGTGGTGTGGAGGAACCTGGTAGCGAGTAATGAATCCGGCAGGTTGGAGACGTGAGCCATCTCATTTCAATAAATTTCTGCACAGTCCTGCTTGAGATGTGGCCAGAATGATTGCCTCACTGGTGGGCAGGAGTGGGTATTTGGTACCAGAAGGTCAGAGTTGATGAGCTATGGGCCTGACTTTTTCGTTCGCTGGACACGTGCCTGTTCATGGGATGTAAAATTCTGGCCATGGGTACAGCCTCTGGCCATTAGTCCAGTTTTCCCCTGACAGAGATTGGAAGGTGGCTGGGAGGATTGATTCTGTCAAAGATTGGGGTATAGAAAGGGAAGGCCTCTGGCAGAGATTGGGGTGGGCGGGGGAGAAACCTGAGGCAGAGATCAGAATGGGTTTGGGAAGGCTCTGTGGGGGCTGTGAGAAAGACCAGACAGGGATCCATGTGTGTGTGGGAAGCCTCCGTGTAATACCAGGATGGAGAAGAAGCCACTGTCACAGATTGGGATGGAGAGGGAAGGCCAGCCAAAGGTTGGCAAGTGTGTGGGGATCCTTTTTAAAAGAATGAGAGGGTGTAAGCGCTGTGAGGGAGTCTCAAAGTTACTTTATGAGTCTTGGAGAAGCATTCCTGCCCTTCATGATACACAAGGAAACCTAAAATAAAACTTTTAAAAATACTCTCTTGGCTTCTCTGTTTCATCCAGCAGTTAAAATCAGGCTATTGAGTCTATAGAACAATTGACAACAATTGTTTGGTAGGTTTTAGAAATTTAATGTAGTAATATAAGTTAATGCATGCTAATGCATGAAAATTCTTAGTTGTCCAGTACTTAACCAAGGTGTTTTAAGTATTCATATACTAATAACCCAAAGCACAGATTACCCTATAAAGTGTAACATACAGTTACTTTACTGTGTAGATCCAGTCATTCTATGATAGTCCAGTGATCACCCATTCAAAGAAATGAGTTCCTTCACAGTTCAGTGACAATTAATCTGATATTTCTTTATTACCCCAGGAAAGGATTTTGCCCCAGATATCAATTTGCATGACAATGTCAATCCATCTAACCAAAATATGTATTTTTGTTGTGACCATTCAGGTTGGGAGAGGGGTGTGATTAACCCATCCCCTGGTGTTTGCTTCCCTGGCTGCCTTATGGATGTTCATATAAGACATTCAACTACCAGTTCAAAGCTGACAGGAGGTGGTACCACAGATTCCATTTCAGACACTTGTTTCCCTAGCAATCTCAGAAGACTGTCCTTTCTTCATGTCCATAATATCCCATGCTAAATAAACCTCGGTGAAATAATAGGAAATAGGGCAGCTGTCCATTGAATAATATATAGCTGTCTAAAGTTTAAATCATAACCTAGCATATTATGTCACATCTGACTGAAGACATCTCCTATGGGGACAAGAAAGGAAAACATCTCCTATCCTGTAAAGTGCAGACAGTTTTCATGATATAATCAATTGGGTTTGTTCCTGGTCAGACTATGATTTCTGTCCCTAGTCACTGCACGTTTTGCCTCAGGACTAGCATCGATATTTCTCCCTTAAACAGAGCAGCACAACCTATAAAGTGATGCAAAAATTCAATAACATTCAATTTAGCTATAAAGACTCACAGATCAGAGGATGCTGCAAATTGGCTTAGGAATACTTTTACTCTTTCCACTATTAAGTTTTCTGAATATTCCTCATTATTAAAATTCCACACCCTTGTTTTCTTAAGCTAGGATTTAGAAACATGACTTTATTTCACTTTGATATTTTCACTTTCAAATTGTAGAAATAAAAACATTTCGATGCTTTTAGTACAGTGTATGGCTTCTGCTCAGTTTTTATAAACTGCCTCTAATTTGCTCTTCAACCGTCTCTGTCCACATGTAGTTGCAAGGTATCTGACCACTGAAAGAAAATTAACTCCATTTCAATGTCTTGTGTTGTTTGGAATTTTCAGCTTACAAACCAGAAGCACCTTACTGTAAATAATCTATTCACAAAGGCTAAGGTGGCAGCTGAACGGAAGAAACCTTTACAACAGATCTGGCTTTAATGTGTTTAAATTGTATGCCTTTTTTCATAAAGCAGCTAGATTTAAAGGTTGCTTTGGTTAAACAGAATTATGGTGTTGTACAATATATATTACAGTCAATTTTCCTGGCCTTTACATTAACCTGAATTCCTTGGGCTGATGGTGCGGGGTAAGGGGCTGGCTTGGGGGGAATTTGTGGATCTGGATCTGCACTTGCAATAGGTACAGGCCCATCACAATGTAAGTGAGGTAGAAGGGGCATTCCCTAGCCCTCTTGTGTCAATTAATTGCTTCATGCAGCATTGGGCACCAGAATGCTGGGTAGGATTCATGCACCATGAACCCTCCTTTAGAGTGGAGGGCCGGATTGGGCCCAGCAGTAAGCTAAAGGCAGGGTCCAAAGTGAGTTTGCCTTGTTTTTAAATTTACAGATTTACTCGAACATTGGGGCCTTCTGCTCCATAAATGTCCTTAGAGGCAACCAGGAATGGGCAGTTAATACTGCCTTCCCAGTGTCGACAGCATTATTAAAACAAACAAAAAGAGTTTGTCTTGAAACATTAAGCTCTTCCAACTCTGGGAATTGTAAACTAACAGTTTTAGCAATGTTTATTCCTGACATGCATGAGCCCCGATACTGCTTGTGAAACTTAAACATGCAGACCTTGTGTAAAATTGTATTTAGTTTGCCTCAATCCAAAACTGGATGCCTGATGCCAAATATACATTTTACTAGTTTCTAGTTCTATTTTACCATGAATCATTTTGTTTACCCGGCAGCCCAGCATCCATTCTTATTGCAATCATGTCTGGCTGCACTGAGTTGCTTTGCCATCTAATATACAGTAAAAGCAATAACACTTGAGTGAGGTGATAAAAAACTGTGCTTATACGAGGACAGGATTTTTACAGGCGAGGGGAAGCAAGTTTGGGTGCATGTGGGGGTTTAAATCCCTGGAAATTGATGTTGGGCTTGGATCCCAAAATCATCCCACCTCTTCCAGGTTTCATCCGGATGGGATTGAAGGCAAGTGAGAAATCTCCTTGGATCTGTTGGGTAAGTAATTAAGGTAATTAAAGAGCCAATTAAGAACGGTTTTAACCCTCAATTCTGGATTTAGTCAAGGCACCTAAATCCAGAGCTATCAGCAGCTCGCCAGGGTCACTGAGCAGGAAGAGCTTCTTCAGTGAAGCTGAGAAGCTGAAAGGCTTCGATCAGTTACAGTGAAGACCTCAGCCATGGCCATGTAAGAGGTTGCTGTTCAAAGCACTGTTTCTCTGAAAGAATACTCTCACTGCTTGACTGTCATAGCCAAATTCTTGGAAGTCACTTCACTTGTCTAGCACTTCACTCATCTTCAGCTGCACTTCCCTGCTGCCAGCCTTCACCATGGCATAGAAGTAGCTTGTACAGCTCCACCTTCCACCTCTGATAAGGGACAACTACAGGATTAACACCATTGCCATTAGCACCAGCAGCATCTTATACAATTGCCATGCCTTCAGCTGCTCACCCCTCCACAGGGCAGAGGGGATGGACATCGAGGTCTGGAAGGAGGCAAGTTCCCCAACACAGGCAGAGGATCAGCTTTCTCAACATGTCTGATCACCAGTGCTTCAGGAGGCTCAAGCTCCCATGGCTGGTCACTACTGACATCTGGACCCTCCTGGAACGAGCCCTCCTGCCCAATGGAGTAGGTGGGCATGCACTGCTATTGACTGAGAAGGTGCCTGTCACTGAAGGTCCACGATCGCACCCCCCACCACCCAACCTCCCTCCCTCCCTGCCCCCACCTCCTCGAGTCTCTACCTCTTGCTAAGTTGTGTGCTCTATTCTTCTGCAGCAAGAGAGAGCAGGGAGGTATGGGTTTTTGAAATGGCTTGTACGGAGAGGAGAGAAGGACATTTGTGGAGGGTGACTGTAAGGCATGGGTGCAAAAAGAGCAATAGCCTGAGGTTGAGTATGAGTGTTGGCTGCTTAGGTATGGATGGGAGGTGCCTCCAGAGGAAAAAGGGAATAGAGGAGCAAGGTATTTTGTCCAGAGGAGTGCTGTGCAGCCAGGCCTGGGAGAAGGGGATGCACATGGTGCTAATCACCAGGGCCTGTGCCTTTTGGAGGTGGGGGGGGGGGGGGGGGGGGGGTAGGGGTGGGGGTGGGGGCAGGGGCGGAGGGAGTGGAGCACATCTAGAGCAGCACTGCCCCCCTCCTCTCATAAGTGGCTATTTCATGCCTCAATGTGCTTAGGAACAAGTGTGCAGTTGATATTCCATTTTGAGTCAAAGTCCCAGTGCTCTGATTGTCCTGGAGCAACAGCCTAAGCCTGTGAGGCCATTCGTTTTGACAGAGTGTGTTCTGGATGATGTAGTCTGCCCTTGGGCACACTCTCAACCTTCTGCGCTGCCACTGGCCCACTAAAGGACTACAGGAGTTAAGATGGGGAGGCCAGGAAGAAGAGTGGTGGCTGCAGTAACAGCGAGGCCCGGGGCAACTGGAGTATTAGACAGGGTCCAGAGGAAGTGATTTGGCCACCTTCACAGTTGTCCTGAACTCCTTCTCAGTGATATTAATTTCCAAACCTCTTGGGCCCAGGGGGTGAGTGAGTGAGTGTTGGTTGTGAAAGACTATGGCAGGACATAGACTAGTAGGATGTAGAAAGGGTCAGAAGTTTGACAGATGAAGTTCAACATGGAAACATGTGAAGTGATAGATTTTGGAAGTAAAAATAGGTTAGGGAAATACAGACCTCAAAAAAACTTCAAACATTAAATGGCGCAGAGGAATCTTATTGTGCAGATATATAAGTTCTTAAAAAGATGGAGCTCAAGCACACAGGGCCATATAAATGGATAAACAAATCCAAATCAGTTCTGTTGAAGGGTCATGAGGACTCAAAACGTCAACTCTTTTCTTCTCCGCCGATGCTGCCAGACCTGCTGAGTTTTTCCAGGTAATTCTGTTTTTGTTTTAAACAAATCCTTGGTGTGTCTACAGTACAGAATACAAAAGAGAGCAAGTAATATTGGAATTTTACAGGACCATAACTGGGTTGTACTTGAGATTACGGTGTAGTTTTGAGCACCCTTAAATAAAAAAGATATAAAAGTAATAGGGAAGATGCATTTTAGATTCACCATGGAAGGACGAGGAGGCAACTTGAAGAGAAACTTGAGAAGTTTGGGCTTTTTCACTAAAGCTGCTAAGAGCGAGAGAGTGTGTCTGAGAGTGAGTAGGTTTATGCGAGAGTGAGTGTGTGAGAGAGTGAGTGTGTGAGAGAAAGAACCCTGAGACTGGGAGTTAGCTAGGCACATGCACACATACAAATAGAGGCCACACAGAGAGACAGGCAGACACACACAACACACATACATGCACATATATACAGACATACACATACACACACACACATACACACCCTCCCCCTCCCCCTCCTCCTCCCTCCACAAAACCCTATCCAAACTCCAGCAGAGGAAGAAAACTCAGGCTGAAAGGCAAACCGCTTCCGACTCCCACTTTCTTGTGAATTCCACCAAAGCCTGCTTGGAGTCTGTGACAGCAGAGGTGAACGCAAAGTCCATGTTAGTTAAACCCAACTCCTTAGCTTGGCACTGTTCCCCTCCCCCTTCCCTGGTGACCAGGACCTGGGCCTAGTCTGTCTCTATCTAGCTCTGCTTCTTAAGTAAAAAGGCAAGAATGGATTTAATAGTTAGATCTTCTGTTTGACATGTATTTATTGGTCATTGTTATTAATTAGTCATTTTTTTAATTATTAATTTATTGCTTTGACATTGAATTTTTTTGCTCAGCAAGTTCTCTATGTTTTTTTCCTATTTTAACTCCTTTTTTAAACTCATGTTTAATGTTGTGCCAAGTCAGAGCTGCTGCTGTGTTTCTTGCTGAAGGGGAACGAGAGGCCTACAAGAAGTCTGAATGCTTTTTGGGGGGTGCTAGCAAAAGGAGTTAGTTTTGCTCCAATAGAAACGTAAAGTGTTGGAAATGCTCAGCATGTCTGGCGGCATCTGTGCAGAGAGAAACAAAGGTCAGTGGCCCTTCGTCAGAACTAGTGCAGATCATGAACCTGAAGCACCGACTCTGTTTCTCTCTCCACAGAGGCTCCCTAGCCTGCTGAGTATTTCCAGCATTTTCCGTTTGTATTTCAGATTTCCAGCACCTGCAGTATTTTGCTCTTCTGTTGTACGTTTGATGCTGGGCATTTGTAAGTGTGGTTAGTTTCAACTTAAAACGAGATAATAGTTACCACTCAACGCGCAGTGTAATTTTTCTGTTAAATCCCATTTGTGATAGAAATAGCGCACATTATTGCAGGTGAATTGGTTGGTGTCAATTTTATGGAAGGTTTTGCCACTTTTAAAATTTGCAAGTGAAGGTCATGCACCGAAGAACATGTCACTGTTAGTTCAAGATATTCTCTTTAGTACATCGGATTGTTGCTTGCAGTGCTTTGTGAGGTTCAAGTCTTCTGGATGTTACTGGCCGGATTGTGCACATGGCTGGGTTCGAAGAAGCGGAGCTGGTTGCATAATATGAATGACCAAGTTCTGTATTAATTGTCTAACAAAGCCATGGTCGTAAAGTGTATCACTTTGACAACATTTTTGACTCTACTGTGACTAAGGTTCCTCGTACTGGGAGCCCAAAAGATCTGTGGGGGGAGGGGTGGGGGATCTGGGGGGAGGACAAGGGGCCTGGAAACAGGAGAAGCACCAGGGCCTACGGTTTCTCTCCCTGGCCCCGCTGTGCAGAAAAGTTTGGGTAAGTCAGAGTGTGGGGTTTGGCACCTGAAAGTGTTGTTATCATCCACCGTTCCTGCCTCCTGAGGTCCTGGATCCACTTGGCGCACCGTCTCCAGGTTGGAGGGACGACACGCCTGATTGACTTCCTCAGCCACTTGCATCCACACCTGTTTAGTTGGAGGGGTTGTTTTCTTCCTCCCATCCTTGGCTGAGCTTACCTCACTGCAGCCCCTTTGATCTCACGGCAGGACCTCCAAGTGAGAAGGAGAAACCCGGGGAGCAGCCTTGCCAGGCCTCTTCTGCCTTCCCATGGTCCCTGCAGCCTCAAAAATCCAAGTGCTGGTGAGCTATTCTAACCCATGCAGTTGTCCCTTTAATTAGAAATCCTTCCTTTGACAGAATGGGCGCATCATTCACCCTGCCCTCCCTGATTTGGTCAGGTAACCCAGAAGCAGGATTGTATTGTCGAAGTTCTGTCGAAGGGTCATGAGGACTCGAAACGTCAACTCTTTTCTTCTCCGCCGATGCTGCCAGACCTGCTGAGTTTTTCCAGGTAATTCTGTTTTTGTTTTGTATTGTCATGTCTCTGGGAAAGAGCCTGGGCAAAGCCTGCTCCTTCACTATTAGGGTTCCCAAACAGCAAATGTCCCACCGTTCCAGCAGGGACTAAGCTGAATAACTTCCGCCTTAAGTTTTTTGCTTGAAGCTGACCCTGTGGTGAAAATCCAGAGTTAGTGTGAGCACATCCTGAGCAATGGGTGTTCTACCTGAAACTGGAAAAACTGGCTGCCTTGTTCTAAACATCATGTAGTTTCCTTCTAATGTATGGATGCAGGTTTGTCCAACAAAGATCCAGGGTAGAATGCTTTGCCGAAGGGAGCAAGAGTGGCAGAGACCAATTTGTTATTTTGTGAGGGAGATGTAGATACTTTTCTGAAGCATTGTCAGCTCCAGCAGGTCTATGAGATTAATTTTAGGCTGCTCTAACAATGAGATGCAATGGGCTGAATAGTCTCCTTCAGTGCAGTGAACTTGGATGGTTTCAAAATACTTTTTTTGGTTTGAAACTGCTCCAGATCCCAGCGTTAACTATATAGTGTAATCCTCCTTTTCAGATGATTCAGGGTTTTTTTTTAATAGGCTGAGAATAATGTGATGACTTTGAAAGACTCTGGATGGAACTGTCCTAAATTTGCACTAATTGCGGTAATGGGTAACGGGTGGGAAAAAGGACCTTTTACCCGCCGGCCGTAATGGTGGGTTTTCATGCCGCATCATCCCAATCCCACCTCATAATAATGCTGTCCCAGGAAACATGCTGGGTCGCTGGCGGGGCGGCCTCTCATTCGCCTGCCCCCTTATCACATCAGGCCTTCATTAAACCAGGCGCCATATTTAAAGGCCGTCCCTGCAAAGAGCTAGCACCCTTCAAGGGATAGGAAGCTGCTGCAAAGTCATGGCTGCCAAAGGGAGGAAATGTGCTGCCCCCAGATTTACCGACGTCTCCCTCGAGCACCTACTGGATACAGTGGAGGCCCACTATGATGCCTACTGGATACAGTGGAGGCCCACTGTGATGCCTACTGGATACAGTGGAGGCCCACTATATTGCCTACTGGATACAGTGGAGGCTCATGGTGATGTCTTCTACCTCCCCTCTGGGAGAAGGTCAGCAAGCAAAGTGAGAAATCCAACATGGGAGGTGGTGGCAGGATGATCAGTGCCAATGTCCTGCAAAAGAGCACAATCCAGTGCCTAAAGAGGATGAATGATCTCTTCCATTCTGCCAGGGTAAGTCACTTTTCTCATTGCTCTCAACTTAAAAAATCACAACATCCATAGAGATCTCACTCACTATGAGTTCAAGGGACATCACATAGAAAGATAGAGACTAGGAGCAGGCGTAGGCCATTCGGGCCTTCAAGCCTGCTCCGCCATTCATTATGATTATGGCTGTTCATCCAACTCAATAGCCTGCTCCCACTTTCACTCCATATCCTTTGATCCCTTCTTGAAAACATACAATGTTTTGGTCTCAGCTACTTTCTGTGGTAATGAATTCTACAGGCTCACCACTCTCTGGGTGAAGAAATTTCTCCTCATCTCAGTCCTAAATGGGTCTATCCCATGTCCTCAGACTGTGATCCCTGGTTCTGGACTCCCTCACCATCGGGAATATCCTTCCTGCAGCTACCCTGTCTAATCCTGATAGAATTTTATAGGTTTCTATGAGATCCCCCCTCATTCTTCTGAACTCCAGCAAATATAATCCTAATTGACTCAATCTCTTCTCATATGTCAGTCCCGCCATCCCAGGAATCAGTTGGGTAAACCTCACCTCACCCATACACCTTTAATGTCCCCATGGCCATTCACAACCCACACATGCCAGGCATCCTTATCCTCTGGTCTGCCAGGCATCCTGCATATACTCTCTCCATCTCTATTCATGCAGGACAAGCTGGCACATAACAAAAGGGAGAGGCCACAGACTGGTTGGGGAATGCTGGAAATCAAGGTACTCATGGACTTTGAAAATAGAGCCATCCAGCTTGTTCTCAGGTCCCAGGTCCTTGACTCAAGTCCTGAAGACACCTCAGAAGAGGAATCTGCTGAAACCCTAATTGAAGACCTATCACAGTGCTCAGCCACACCCTCCACCAGCGCAGAGACACACACCTCGGTGGGACCAAGCTTTAGAGTAGCCTCGGGGTCACAATCTGGTGAACCACAGCAGGTGGAGGCAGGGACAGCCCAGGTTTCCGGCACTCGAAGGACTGCAGGAGACTAGAAATCTGCTGATTTGAGTCAGATGACGAGCCTCTGCACTCTGTCATGGCGCAGTTGCTGGAGCTGCAAAGGCAAACTCAGGAACATCAGGGAGGGATATCTGCTGCACTCCTCAGACTGCAATGCTCGATGGAGGAGTCTATCTGCTTTCAGTCTGAGGTGATAGCACCAGCATGCCAACACACCAAGGCCAACACTAGTAGGATGGAGGCTGCCATGGAGACTTTGGTCCAGGACATTGGTCCTGCAATGCAGAACCCCATAGCTGATGCCATAGTTGGCCTCCAACAGTGTCAACACGAGAGGGGTGCGGGGCAGTTCAATCTCATTCCAGCTTTCCCTTCTCCTCAAGGAGTCAGCCAGGGGACATTTGGCTCCTACAGGGAGGAGAACCAGTAGCTCGACACCCCAGGGCCATCCACCCATGTGACACTGGGAGTGTCTGGCCCATCCGAATCTCCTCTTCCTGTGACCCCAGCAAATCCAGCTCCACAGGCTGAGGAGGCTCCCACTGCCACACAGCAGGACCCCAAAAGCAGGCTGGCGCCCTCCAGATCTCAGCACTTCAGAGACTGCACATCAAGGTCATCACAGACAGGGCGTAGCAGTCAGCAGGCTGCCTCCACCTCCGCTGTGGGATGGCCAGGATGCACCAAGATGTAGCAGCAGGGTTAGGAAGGTTAAGAAGATGTAATTTGCTGGGCACAGGTGTTAATCACTTGTCCATAATGTTCACTTTGTTAATAAACTCCCAAGAATGTCTCCTTGCCTATGAGCAGTGTTTGTGTCACTCAGATGTGAAACCTTGGCCCCTGGATATGATAAGAGCAGGTGTCTCAGTCCAGGGCCTCTTCCCTCTGCTTTGTGCACCTTCCAAGCACACATAAGCAGGCAGCCTTCACTGTCACTGGTCACATCAGTCATGCCTGCACCTCATTACGGCCAGAATATCCTGGACCAGTGGCAGAGTTCCGTCATTCTCTCTGTGTGCTTGTAGAACCTTTGAGGTTTGGCTGGCCTCCATCTCATCTGCATTGGTATCAGGTGCCAGTGTGGACCTGAAGGGCTCAGCTCATGAAGGATGCCATTGGATCAGGAGAAGTTAAAGTTTTCCCGTTGCATCTCCATGATATGACCCTGTTCATAGAGCGCAAGCGAGGTGCCATCAGCCAGACAGGAGTCAGACATTCACATAAGCTATGTGAGAGTCTATGGAGTGTCCCCACTGTATATCGTCATCATCCTCCTGGAATGTAGGGACTATGGGCATCCGCAGCCTCTCCATGACAGGAGCCTTACCACAGAGGGTATGTGTGCTGCCAGCAGCCAGACAGGAATCAAACATTCATACATACAATGTGAGGCTTTATGGTGTCTCCTCACTGCATGTCGTCATCATCCTCCATGAATATAACAGCTATAAGGGCATCCCGAGCGTGTCTGTCTCATCTGGTCAGTGCAATAACCTCATCACCATCACCCTCACCTTCTAAGACCTCCTCCCCATCATCCCCATTGACATCCTCCTCACCAGAGGGGACGTGGAGCTCCTTCATCTCCTCCTGAGCCAGCTCCTCTCCCCATTGCAGCACCAGGTTGTGAAGGATACAGCAGGCGACAACGATGCGTGATACCCTCTGTGGGCTATATTGCAGGGCTCCACCAGACTGGTCCAGGCACCGGAATCTCAATTTCAGTTTTTCAGTCTCAATCTTTTGCTCCACCAGGGAGCAAGTTGCAGCATGACCTTCATTGTAACTTCGCTCTACTGCAGTCTGAGGTGGCTGCAAGGGTGTCTTCAGCCACATCTTCTGCAGGTAGCCCTTGTCCTCTAGGAGCCAACCCTGCAGCTACTGTGGACCCTGGAAGACATCAGGGATCTCAGGTCTGCTGAGAATGTCAGAGTCATGGACAATCCCTGGGAATTGTGCACAGACCTGCAGGATGTGTTTGTGGTGGCCGCACACCAGCTGAGCATTCAGCAAGTGGAAGCCCTTGCAGTTGACATTGTTGACCACTTGTTGCCATGGAGATCTGAGCACCAAGTGAATTCAGTCAATGGCGTACTGCATGTGGGAAATCTAAGCTCTGGACAAATCCCAGTGCTCTTGCTTCTTGGATTTCCGGATCCCAGGCAAAATGCACAAAGCTTTGTGCCTTAGTGAAGATGGTATCCATGACCTCATGGATGCATTTGTGTGTGGAGGTTTGCGATATCCCACATAGGTCACCTGTGAAGCCCTGGAAGGAGCAACTGGCATAAAAATTGAGTGCCACAGTCACTTTCATGGTCATTGGCAGTGGATGCCCTCCACATCCCCGTGGCACTAAATCCTGCAGCAGGTGGCAGATGTGACCGACCAGTGCCCTGGACATGCACAGTATTTGGTGACATTGATCCTTGGTCATCTGCAGGAGTGACAAGGGCCATCTATAGGCCCTGTGTCTAGCTTGGCACCGACCAGCGATGACTCTCTGTGGCTCTTCAGCTGTGTGGCAGGAGCCTCAGCCACCCCTTCTTCCTGAAGGTGCTGCTCCTCCCTCTGCCCAGCTAGGCATCTCTATCACTCTCTTCTCCTTCGTCTCCGCTCCCTGTAAGCCATGTGGCATACAGCTAGGTCACTAGACTCCATGCTCCTGATGTACTCCTCCTGCAGGATGAAAGAGAGAGAGAGACACATGCATTAGCTTGGGTGTTCTAAGAACCTCTATTGGTTAAGTCTAAAGGTCCCTTAATATATCCCAGAGAGTGCTGGCCAGCACTTGGATGGCCAGAGTTTAGTGCGCTGCATGGCTGCCCGAAACCCCACCACCTCCGCCCCACTCCACCTGACTGACCGGCAGTAGCTTTGCCCATTGGGCTGCATGTTGTGCTCTCAGCTCAGGCGCAGGCATTCTCCTAACCGGCGCTGCAAAGCTGCACTGTCAGCTTGAACCATAGGGAAGACTGGTCCAAACTTGAATGATGGATGACGGCATGGAACAGCCAAGAGGTTATGTATCAAGGACACTCACCACAACGGATAAAGGATACTTGCAGATAGAAAAAGAAGGCCCGAATGATGACATTGCAAAGGGCTGTGAGCACCTCTGCCAGTGACCGCTCCATGGCCAGCTTCTGCAAGGAGATTGTACAACTTGCCCAGTCGTCCAATTGTTCAGCAGTCGACTGAAATGTTCATTAGTTTGCAGTTTGTGCCCGAGGGGTGAAAAGCTCTGGTGGCACTTTCAAGCCTCTGTGTTGCTTGAATGGGCAGATAAGTTAGAGGACCAACTCCACGCATGTCAATGTGTCAAACAAATGCTGTTAGTTATAATATCTCTTTCTTCTGTCCTTTTTCTAATAAAATTATCAACAGGAGAAATTTCACTTTGAAAATTTCAGTTACCACCTTTTTGCATCCAGCATACTGAACAAATGTGCCTGATTTGGAATGGCATTGCTGATTTTGATGGGATCCCAGATGCTCTCATAAATACAATACTGTCTGGAACAATGTTTGTTGTGAGAAAGCAAATTGACTTACTAGGACGATTGATCAGTATAGAAATAAAGTTTTAAAAGTATTTTCAGTTTAAGTCAGGGAAATCTGTTATGAAGCAATCACAAAGTCCTGTGGTCATAATCCACTGGCCCCTAGTTTCGGGCATGAGATGGCATTGTAACCTCAACACAAGCACAAACTGAGAGGCCTAAAGCCAGCCTGAAATTGGGCCTCGTATTTTAATAATATTAATTGAATGAGCCGCCAGTGCTTGTAGTGTCTCCAGGCAGCTCACCCATTTCATGAAATGAATATTGGGTCACTTGCCTTGCCAGGAGTGGCTGGAAGGTAAGTCTCAATGGGAGAGGCAGAGTTGGAACTCCTGCTCTTTCTGGTTCCCTAAAGGTTGACCAGAGATTGCTTAAAAAATGCCAAGCATGGCGGGCCTGGCTTCTACATCATTCTACGAGGGGTATTGTACACATGGAAGAGTGTGAATGCCTGGTTTAAGCAGCCACCAGTAACACCTGAGAAATGGCCCTACCCAATGTCCAATTGGGGTTTGCCAGGTGCAAGATAATGGTCCCTCAAATTAACCCCATTGTGCCCATTTTATGCTTGGAAAATGAGTACAACAAAGTCTAATCTTTCGTCCTAATGCACACAAACCAATTGTAAATAGATTTTTAATACAAAAATAATCAGCCCAAGTACAGGATCGTTGGTAATTCAGATGAAATTCATTGATTGGCTTGGAAGTGCCATTGGCGCGCCATAGCTCCTGAATTATAATAAGAAAGTACAAAACAATGGAAAAAAAAACACCTTCCAGATTTTTCTGAAGAAAGGTACCCATTCATTCTCAGACAATCCATTAACAGAATCTATCCTGAAGCAAAAGAAGCTTGGTTGGTTAGAATGTGGCCCAAATGTATACCTTCAACTTTATTGCCACTGTTAATTAGTTTATAAAGGAGCCATTTCTTGGCCTGTTTATACCCTGAAAAAAATCAGCACTATCTGTTGAAACCTCGGGAAAACTTTGCCTTTTAGCTGGAAGAAGCTGAAATATTACTTTGTATATAATGACACCCAGCTGCGAGAAACCTTCATCTTTGCAATCTTTAATTAGGTGCAGCTGTAGGCAACTAAACTTCTTATGCACTTTTAATTAAAAGAAGTAAACTTTTTCTTTCAAATCCAGTTTTGAAAAAAAATTGACTTTTCTCAAATTATTTTTAAATTTTATTTTTTTTAAATATTCTTCAATTATTAGCTACTCATACCTTACATGAATACCCCGGTCAAGATAACAGGCAAGAGATTCCATATTTATTCCAACATCTGTTGTGGCATTGATTTTGGTGCTACTCTGGGGTCTTATTTCAGGTACCAGCCTCAGGTTTTTATATTGCTGTGGACCTCTTAACATTTTAAATGTAATTATAAAGACATGGACTGGGTTAGGAGTATTTGACTTATTGGCATTCTTTGCTACTTGGAGACTTACAGAGATGATCAAAGTTCCACTTTGATCAAACCTGCATTTATGCTGAAATCATTACAAAAATGAAGCCTGTGCAGCAATGAACCAGGAGTCTATATTGAAAGCACATTCAAATTTTGGAGGTACTGGACCAATCCAGTTTCAATCAGCTTGAGTCACTTTGCAGCAATTGAACTACTTTTGAAGTATAGTCACTGTTGTACTGTCGGACACAATTTAAACAATTGCAGTCATCCACTGCAACAACAACAACCACCCTCATCCTGCCTCCTCTCCAAAGAGTAATATTGTAAATAAAGTCATGAAAAAATTCCTTCTAATGGCTCAGCTGGTCTATCAGTGAGTACATATCTGGAATGTCCTGTGCTCAAGCCTTCATGTCCTGTTAGCTTATCTCAGTTGAGGTGACAGTAGGTGATACATCGGCATCAATGTGCTAATGCAGGAGAAAACTAGCATTGGTTTATACTGCTGATTGCAATTCAGCAACAACAACATCAATAATTTGAATTTACATAGAGTATTTAACATGCTAAAACATACTAAGACACCACAGAAATATTGTTAGACAAAATTTGACACTTAACCACAAAAGGAGATATTAGGGCACATGATCAAAAGCTCAGTCATAGCAGTAAGTTTTAAAGAATGTTGTGAAAGAGGAGAGCAAGCTGGAGATATTTAGGGAGACAATTCTTAGCTTAGAGCCTTGGCAACTGAAGTCATGGCTGCCAGTTGTGAGGAAAAGCAAATCAGAGGTACAAAAGGTCAGAATTCAAGAACATAAAGGTTTTGGATTATTGTTAGGGTGTGTTTTTACAGGAATGTTAGATAATGGGTGAGGATAGCATTACACTGACAGCCCCACCATAAAATATCAATGCTAGTTGTTGTCATAAATAACTCTTTCAAAGATCTGGCACAATGGGTTGAATGGCTCCTTTTGGGCTGTAAAATTCTATGGGCAGAATTTCCTTGGCCCCATGGTGGTGGGTTTGCAGTGGGGGAGACGGAACAATGGAACGAGTTGTGTCAGGATGGCTCTCCGACACATCCCCACAGCTGGGAACATTCCCAGACTGAGAATAGGGTTGGCTGCCCATTCTAAGGAGGTGGGTAGCCAATTAATGTGATTACGACCCTGAATATGGACGATCTTCTGTCCTCACTGGCATATTGCTATCAGCGGACTGACCTCCCTCCACATATGGAGGCTGTCATCTTAATGGAGGTGGTCCCCTGAGGCAGGCTGGGGAGAAGGGGAGTCATCGCAGCCTAAGGCTTCATGCTCCAATGATGAGGAAAGGCCATTCCCTGGGCCCAAATGATTCCTCCAGAGGCATTTCCCATCCACTGCCAGGGCTCTATTGGCTTTGGCCCTCATTTTTTTTGGTTTGCCTCCACGCCTCTGCGGGTACTTCCATGTTCCCCTTGCAGTACCTAATCTGTCCCAGCAGCACCCACCTCTCCTGGTGGAGCTGTCAAGGTTGCAAAGCTGCCGTCCCTCTGATTGGGACTTACAGGACAGTGAATCCCGGTCGAGGCCAATTCAGATGCTGCCTGCTGGAAGATTGGGGAGATGGTGGCGTAGTGGTAATGTCACTGGACTACTAATCCAGAAGCCCAGGCTAATGGGTTAGGGACATGGGTTCAAATCCTGCCACGGCAGCTGGTGGAATTTAAATTCAATTTTAAAAATTGAAAGCTGGTCTCAGTAATGGTAACCATGGAACTATCATCGATTGTCATAGAAAACCATCTGGTTCACTAATGGTCTTTAAGCAAGGAAAGCTTCCATTCTTACCCGGTCTGGCCTACATGTGACTCCAAACCCACATTAATGTGGTTGACTCTTAATTGTTCTCAAGCAATGGGCAACAAATATTGGCCTTGCCCAGCGACACCCACATCTCATGAACAAATAATGAAAAATTTACCTCGCTGGTCTCATTGCTGGCTAGTGTTATCTTGGGACTCCCATTTGATCCTGATGTCAGCTTCCTGAAGTAAAATCCAATCCTATAGTACCATGTCTGTCAGAACAAAGGTGATGGACAAACGTTACAGCATTCAGTGGTGGGTTTAATTTGTGCATTGTGGAGTTTGGGCAGTCAAGCCTAGAGGTAATGAAAATATGGCGAAAGGTTTCAGGACAATTGGAGATAGTCAAAGAGTGAAAACCAGTGATGTTCAGAAAATAAAAGCAGTCTTCAGTGATACCGAAATGAATTTAGAAGGCCAGCATGGGATTGATCAGGAAATTGATTTGCCATACCATCTGGTTCATCTTGAGTGGGCAGCCAAGAAATGGAATAGAGTCCGGGGCAAGGGTATAGATGTTCAGGCTTTGATCTTCCCAATTTTCAATTGCAGAATGTTCAGGTTTGTCAACAACTGAAAGCAGTTGTGGAATCAAGAGTGTTGGCGGAGATTTAGAGCTTGTTAAAAATTCTGCCAAACCCCATAGTGTAGGCTCAGCAATGAAAAACCATAACTCAGCAACTAGTCACAAGCTAAGGAGTGCAGATGAGGGAAAGGGTGCAAATTGGTATTCAAAGAAGAGAAAATTAATCAAGCACACCACTGATGTAACCTTTCTTGCAATTTGTTCACCTTTGGAATTATTAGTCTTGACCAGGATCGTGGACAGTCAAACAGCAGTGGTCTTAGTCACACCCACATGGATGGCTATAAGTTTTAATGCCAAAGAAGCGCAACAAATGGGAACTGGCTATATGTTTTTCAACAAAAAGTAACCAGAGACTGAACTTTTTCAAGTTAATTATTTCATAAATTATTTCAGAATTTCAATAAACAAAATTTTGAATCATGTTACTTTTATTCTTATCAGTTGTGTTTTGGAAGCATCATTATAAGCATCCATGTGAAATTATTTTCCAGTGCAAATCTGGTTCACTATTGACAGTATTGGTAAGGTTTTAAGGCACCTTTTGAACTCTAGTGTATTCATAGAACATTCTTAAAGTTTATATGTTAGTAGTTGATAAATGATAATGTCTTTCTTAGAACAGAAAATGATGGGAAGTCCCAGTAGGGCAGGCAGCATTTTTGGACAGGGAAACAGAATTAACGGGCTGGATTTCAAAGTAGGTATCAGGCCTCTAACATCAGGCCATCATGAGGGTGTTGCATGCAGCAGTCCCCTATAATAAGAGGATGCAAAGGTTCACGGACTCTCAGGACACGTGCCTTTTTTGCGGTCTTGTGGAGTCCGTGGACCATGTATACATAGGGTGTTGTAGGCTGCACTCCCTTTTTAGTTATTTGAAAAACCTTTTATTGATGTTTTGTTTGCACTTCAGCCCCACGCTCCTGATCTATGGGCACCCGGTGCGGAAGGGGGTCGGGAAGGAGGAGGACCTCCTCGTGAACCTGCTCCTGGGCCTGGCCAAGTTGGCCATTAACAGGTCCAGGCAGCGGGCGATCGACGGGGGAGTCCCGCCCAATTGTTTGCCCCTCTTCCGCAGCTACGTTCGCTGCCGGATGTCCCTGGAGAGGGAGCACGCGGTGTCTGCTGGCACTCTCCAGGCCTTCTGTGCTCGGTGGGCACCGCGGGGACTGGGGTGTTTTGTTGACCCCTTTAATCACATTTTGATTTAAAGTTTGTAAGTTTCCTTTAAACTTTGTTCTTGGTTTTACAGCTGACCTGAATTAGGGGCTGTGCCTGATTTATCCCAATTTTGTTGATTTGGTTTAATTGTTTTCATTTAAAAGATTATCAGGCCATTGTGGGGGGCCTGAGCCCACCCTTGTCTTCAGTGTGCCTACCAGCACAATCTTCCAGGAAGCAGCTTCCTAACGGGCCACCTCCATGCTGGCCATCCTTTTAAGGTGGGCTTCTGATGTTACAGGCTCAATCAGAGGACCCGCAGTGATGTCAGGCCAATGGGAGAGGTGGGGGTCTTCCAGGCAGGCAGGTGAGCACAAGGACAACTTAACATGGAGGCACCTTCAACTGCCTGCATAGAAGTGAAAACTTAAAGGAGCCTGAAGCAGGGGATGGGGCGGGGAACTTCTCCACAGAGCTATTCACTGATGGGGCTTCAGCCTTTCATCCATCTGGCTCATTGATGGGACATGGAGCTTCCAACTCTGATTGGCCAAATTATATTTTCAAAGAATGGAGTTGTACAGTATAATAAATGGTAATGTGCTGGTTGTGTTCAAAATCAAGGGCTTTCTTCATTAAGTGAATAATTGAGTATTGCTGAAAAAAGGCCTTTTGTCAAAGCTTTTCATGTTGCGCTCATCAGGACAATCACAAAAATACCACTAATGGTGCATTCTCCATGGCAATGCCTCTACCAATCAGAGTCCACTTGCAAACCAGTCAGCACTCTTATACAGTATAAGTTGTTGCTTCTTTGGTATTCTTGCGATTTCCTGAGGAGTGCAAGACGAAAGGCTTCAACAAAATGTAATTGTTCAGCATGTAATTGTTTCATCCATCTGGCTCATTGATGGGACATGGAGCTTCCAATTCTGATGGCCTTGTGGCCTGCTGACGGGAAGCTGTTTCAATATTGCTGGCACCCTCTGCACATAGCGGTGGGTCACCCCGACTTTGGTAAAATATTTGTGTTGGTGCAAAATGGCCCCTATTTGGGGTCTTAATTGCACTAATTAGTGTTGGGCAGCCAAACTGGTTCCCAGCCTTCCAATGGAAAAGTCCATTGAAGGAAGAAATGTGTCAAGGAACCATCCTGACACAGCTCCCCACTATTTTCCTGCTGACCCGCCCTGCACCCCCACACCCCCATACTCCCTGACCCCTCACCTACCACCACCCCCAGCCTCCAACACCATTTCCAAGGGGGCCAGGAAAATCCAACACAAATTTTCAGGTCGAAGGCCCTTCGCCAGAACTAGAAGTTAGAGGTGCAATTGGCTTTAAACAAGAACAGAAACATGGGCCTGAATTTTCAGCTCGGCCGGCAAGCGTGGTCGGTGGGCCTGGGATCGGCCGGGAAACGGACCGCTGGCCACGATTGGACTCTGACCGTGATTTCACGCTGGCCAATTAACAGCCAGCCAGCGTGAAACACGTACTAAATAGCTCAGGGTTGCCAGGGTAGGGGCGGAAAGAGGGCGGGCGATGACGTCAGCATGGGCATGGGCCAGCACTGACAGAAAGGTCCCTGAAGGCAGGGAGCTGCCTCAGGGAGCTGAAGACCTGAAACAGCAAAAATAAAGGTTTCAAACACTGAAACAAATGTGTCCATGTATCAAAATCAGTCACCTGAAAATTTCGCTAATGGAAAATGCGAATGGAATTTAGCTAATGGAAATCTCATCCCACCTGTGGTTGGGGTTTGATGAAAAATGCAAAGGCTGCCTGGCCGAGTCGCCTGTCTGTCAACCGTGAGGTTGGACGGTCAAAATAAAATGGCAGACAATTGCACCCTTAATGGGCTTAATTGCCCTCTTAATTGTTGGTGGGCGCGCTTCCAACTTTTGCGTGCGCCCACTGACCGAAATATCGCGTGAAGAGGGATGATGTCTGGATGTTCGCCCGACATCATCTCATGTGATTGCACGCCCGATTGAGTCAGACGCGCACCCACCCGATCAGTGTACATTTCAGCCTGTGGCAAAGGGGAAGAGGGGAAAGGACAGAAGGGAAGGTGTGTGATATGGTGAAAGGCACAAGAGATTAAATGACAAAAGGGATAATGATGCAAGGAGAAAGGGGATGGTAATTTGACAAGTTAAAAAAAAGGTGGATTTAGAGGAAGTATAAATAACAACAGCATAATCATAAACAAAAACAGAATTACCTGGAAAAACTCAGCAGGTCTGGCAGCATTGGCGGAGAAGAAAAGAGTTGATGTTTCGAGTCCTCATGACCCTTAATCATTACCAGCAGCTCCACCCAAAAAAAACGTGAGTATTGATTACAATCGGATTGGCCTCACAAATGTTAAGGAGATCACATTGTGAGCGGGGAAACAGTACAGTAAATTGAAAGAAATACAATTCAATTACCCGGAAGAAATGTTTGAGACATTGGATGGTGGACAAGGAGGAAATGTTGGGGCAAGTGTTGCATCTGCTGTGCTTGCATGAGAAGCTGCCATGGGAAGAGAAGTGTTGTAGAGTGGCCAAGTTGTACTATTAATGATAGAGTTGATCTGCAGACACTCCTTGAGTAGAAACATTAAGTTTATTTACAATACACTCAGCAGCAATTAAACATGTGCTTTGAACTCCAACTCTATCTCTACACTGTCCGCTGAGGTAGCCCCTGCTATTCTCCTATTGGTTACTACAGCTCATGTGATCTTTCCTAACACGTTTTATTCTTAAAGGTGCAGTACACACTAAATAAAATCATAATTACCATATTCCCCCTGCTTTAACTCGGTTATACATATTATATCTACAAGTACATATTTTTCAAGGCAGCATAATATTTACACTGGGTAAGGAATTTACAAATTCAGTCTTTCGGGTGGTTTCCTGGTACTTGTGGAACGTCGCAGCTCCACAACTTCAGATTCTTTGTCAAGAACCTCCTTTCCCGGAGTTGCCTGAACATCAGGTGCTTCAGTTGGCACTTGCTGTTCTGTATCCTCAACTCTCACAGGAACATCAGACATGTCAGTCCTGGGTTGAGTATCTATAATAGGAAACGCAGACCCAGTCATGGTCACTGGTGGAACCATATCTTGATAAGTTGGCTCCCTTTTCCTTAAATGTCCAGATGTTTACAGATGATCCGGCCTTCTACCTCCACGTGGTAAGATAAAGGTCCAGTCAATGCATTTATTCTACCCAGTAACCACTTTGGTCCTACCCCAAAGTTTTTCACGTATAGTGGCTCTCCCACGGTAAATTTCCTCTTGCGACTATGCCAGTCGTGTCTAGTTTTCTCGCTTCCCTGACTCCTTTCTGCCTTCCCCTCTAAATTCAGCATTATTAAGGTCAATCTCATCCTGAGTGAGCATTTATAACAATAACTCTGCACCTGTTGTTGTGTACAGGGGTAGTCCTGTAATGAAAAAGAAAGCATGCTAGCTTGGTCACCAAGGAATCACCAGTTAGCTTTTTCATAGCATGAAAACTTCAGGGAAGGACCAAAGTGGTTACTGGGTGGAATAAATGCGGTGACTGGACCTCTATCTTACCACGTGGAGGTGGAAGGCCAGATCCTCCGTAAACATGTGGACATTTGAGGAAAAGAGAGACAAATTATCAAGATATGGTTCCACCAGTGACCATGACTGGGTCTGCGTTTTCTATTATAGATACTCAACTCAGGACTGACATGTCTGATATTCCTGCAAAGAATGTTTGAACAGCCCTTTCATTCAGTCTGTTTGAGGGAGGGTCTGTTTGACTGACACCTTTGGGGCTGATATACTGTTGAAACTCAGCACTCGTAAATGCCGTGCATTTATCAGAAATGACTACCCCTGGTATCCCGTGATGGAAAAACTCTGATGTAGTTTCTCAATTGTAGCTGCGGATGTTGGTGATTTCACCTCATATACATCCAACTATTTTGAATGGGCATCAACAATGAGCAGAAACATTGTTCCCAGGAAAGGTCCAGTGTAATCAATGTATAACCGCACCCAGGGTCTATCTGGCCACTCCTATGGGTGTAATGGAGCTGTAACTGGCAACGTTTTCAATTGCTGACACTGCACACAATGCTTTACCATACTCTTTATTTCACCTTCTATCCCTGGCCACCATAGGTAGCTGTGTGCTATAGTCTTCATTTAGGAAATTCCTGGCTGGGAACTGTGTACTTCAACTAAAGGATGCTCCATTCCCTTTGGAGGAACTATAACTTGTGCTCCCAACAATAAGATGCCATCCTGGCTGGTTATTTCAGTCTTCTGCTGAAGTATGGTTTCATTTAATCAGATAGGGGCCAACCATGTAGCACTTGATCTCGTACTTGAGATAGGACTGAGTCCCGACTTGTCCAGTCTCCAATCTGTTGAGCACATACTGGTGAGGAATCTAAGAAATTTAACAGTAAAACAAGTTCCTGTGGAACTGCGACATGCTTATCATTTTCTTGTAAAGGCAAACAACTAAGGGCGTTGGCGTTTGCGATTTGATTGCCAGGCTTATGTATGAAAGTGTATCCATATGCTGCCAGAATGAAGGCCTATTGTTGTATTCTTGCTGAGGCTATGGGTGGTATAGCCTTGTCCCCACTAAACAATCCTAGCAGTGGTTTGTTGTCTGAAACGATTGTAAAATGGTGGCCGTGTACGTACTGGTGAAATTTCTTGACACCAAAGATGATGGAAAGGCCTCCTTTTTCTACCTTTTCCGCGGTGGTGAACATCCTTGATACATAACCTATTGGTCATTCCGTGCCATCACCCATCCGATGAGAGAGCACTTCTCCCACTCCATAGGGAGATGTGTCTCGTGTCAGCACTAATTCTTTCGTCTAATCATAATGCACTAATAGATCAGATAACTACAACAAATGTTTCACCTTTATGAAAGCTTCTTTCTAGGGCACCTCCCAAGACCAATGTTGGTTCTTTTTGAGCAGAGAATGCAGAGGGTCCAGCACTATGGACAAATTGGGTAAAAATCACTCATAATAGTTGATCATTCCTAGGAATGATTTGAGCTCTGAGACATTCTTTGGCGCAGGTGCCTCTCTTATGGCTGGGTGGAGGCCCTGTGAATTTACCCAGTGACCCAAAGAAATTACCTCCCTCACTTGGAACGTGCACTTTTCTTTTTTTTAGACACACTCCAGCTTGCAAGAGACATTTTAAGGCTTCTTCTAAGTTTGCCAAATGCTCTTTTTCAGTGACTCCTGCTACCAATACATCATCTAAATAGACTACAACCTGGGGCAGTCCCTGCAGTAAACTTTCCATTGCTCTCTGAAAGATGGCACAAACGGAGGAGACACTGAAAGACCATTGTGTATATTGGTACAATCCTTTGTGGGTATTAATTATGACAAATTCCTGGGAGGCATTATCCAACTCTGGTTGTTGATAAGCATGACCCATGTCAAGCTTTGTGTACGTTGTTCCCTCCTGCCAGCTTGGCATACAGGTCTTCAGTTTTTGGAATGGGGAGCCTGCCTAGCTTGGCTACTTTATTAACTGTCAGTTTGTAGTCCCCACAAATTCGGATGCTTTGGTCAGGTTTAAGGACAGGGACTATGGGTGCTACCCATTGTGAGAACTGAACAGGTTGTATAATGCCCAGATACTCTAGTCTGTTCAGCTCAATGTCAACTTTTTCTCGCAGGGCGTATGGCATCAGTCTCACCTTCATGAAGTAAGGGGTTGCTTCCAGATCCACATAAACCTTGGCCTGCAGGCCCTGGATTTTCCTCAGTTCATCCTTCAAGACACTGGCATACTTTCTAAGTAGCTTTGGTAACCCCTCAACTGGAAAATTTCAGACCATTCTAACTTATTCTCCTTTAATCAATTTCGCCACAGGAGGCTTGGCCCTTCGCCTACTGCCACCATCACGGGTAGCTGTGCCGATTGGCTCCCATACTGGCAATTACTCTGCTTATGCCTTTTATTTGAATGTCTTCACCTGTATATGTTTTTAGCTTAGCAGCTGTTTGTTCTAAACTTAATTGATGTTCACCATTATCCAAATATCTGAAGGTATATTCCCCAATTACTATGGTGGAAGCACCTGTGACCACTTCCATTTTAACAGGTTTGCCATTTACTTTCACTGTGACACATATTTCTTGTTCTGTCTTTTCAGCTTTCAGATTAAACAATGAGTAAATGTCAGAATTTGTTGTTTCAGGCTCTGCTACATAATAGATTTCATTGGGCTTCTTTTGTTTACAAGTCTGCTTGAATCTTTCCTTGCACTGCCTCATTATATGTTCATTTCTGTGACAATAGTAGCATTCAGCTTTTTTAAACAGCCAATCGCTAAAAGACTGATTGTTTTCACCTCTATTAAAATTATTCTTCGATTTCACTGCTAAGCTATCTTTCTTTATTCTTCGGCAAGTGGAGGCGGTTTCCTGCTTCTGAGCAGAGTCTCTGTTTTTTGTGCCACTTTCGCTTGAGGTTTCCTGCCCGATGTGGAGGAATGTGCCATTTTGCGCACCCTGTATTGTTTGCGAATCCCGTACAGCGCTTTCCATGACCAACGCTATCTCTAGTGCCTTCTTGAAACCCAGATTCACTTCAGACAATAACCTTTTCTGAATAGTGTCCTCTTTCACATCACACACTAAAAGACCCCCTGAGCATGTCGTTCAGAGTATTGCGGAACTCACAATGTTCCATTAGCTGCTTCAAATTTGCCACGTAGTATGCATTTGTCTCACTTGGGGCTCTATTTCATGGATTAAACCTGAACCTCTATATCGTGACTGAGGGCTTGGGTTGAAAGTGACCCTTCATAAGGTCCGCCAATTCATCAAAATTCTTCGAATCTGGGGCACTGGGTGCCGTCAAACTTCGAATCAATCTATAGGTTTTGCTCCCACAAGTACTCAAGAGGACCTCTTCTCTTCCCCCATAATCTTGTTCACTTGAAAAAAGAATGTGAGGCGTTCTATGTATTGACAACAATCGTCTGTGACAGGTTCAAAAAGATCAATTCTCCTGAATTGTGGCATTTTTAGAGAAGATAGCTTCTTCAATTCTAATGGAGCTTGTTACTTACAATCACTGGTGGTTTCTTTTTAACATGATTTCTTCTGTTCAACCCTATTTTATCCTTGTCGCCAGTTTATTATAGGTGGCCTAGTTGTACTATTAGTAATAGACACTTCTTGAGTGGCAACATTAAGATTAGTGACAATATACTCAGCAGCAACTAAATGTATGTTTGCAACTCCAACTCTGTCTCTACACTGTCTGCTGAGGTGGCCCGCGCTCCTCTCCTATCGGTTATTACAGATCACGTGATCTTTCCTAACAAGTATTATTCCTAACGGTACATTGCTCACTAAATAAAACCATAATTACTACAAGAAGCAGGTGATGAGAGTGTTTTAGAATAGATAAATGTGTTGCAGAGGGAATGGCTTCTTTGCAATTTTTAAAGTTGAAGGGCGGGAAAAATGCATTTGTGATGGCATCGCACAGGAAGCAACATGAACATCAAACAAGCTAATTTGTAAATGCATTGTTTTCTAGTCCCTATACACAATGTACACATTAATCTGTTAATTGTTCACCTAAACAAGATGAAAGACATCATTACAAAAGCAAAATATAATGAGTGCTGGAAATCAGAAATTCAAACAGAAATGCTGAAAAGACAAAGCATGTCAAGCAGCAGCTGTGGAGAGAGAAACAGAGTTAATGTTTCAGGTCAATGATCATTCCTTTTTCCTCAACAAGCAAAGATGGTGAAAGATGATCCACCAAATATGAATGTTTGTGCATAGGAAGGCAAGGACAAGGGTGACCCTATTGTGGTTCTGGGAGGGAAGGAAATGGGTGAGGGAAGACGTGTGTGAAATGGTTTGGCCACAGTTGAGAGTCCTGAAAACCACTGCTTGTTGAGGAAAAAGGAATGATCATTGACCTGAAACATTAACTCTGTTTCTCTCCCCACAGCTGCTGCTTGACATGCTTTGTCTTTTCAGCATTTCTGTTTGTATTTCTGATTTCCAGCACTCATTGTATTTTGCTTTTGTAATGATGTATTTCATCTTGTTCAGGTGAACAATTAACAGATTAGTGTGTACATTGTGTGTAGGGACTACAAAATATTGCATTTACAAATTAGTCTTCTTGATGTTCATTAAAATAATCTCTAACTTCGTTCAGGTCACCACCTGTCTTTTTCTTTGTATCACTCTAATTTGCTCACTATAATGAGATAGCCATCTTCACGTAAAATATTTCCATCTCTTCCTCTGGTACACATATTTTCCTTGCACTTTCCCTTTTTTTTGCTCACTCATTCAATATTTATCTTCTGTATTTCCTTATTTCTCTCAGATTTTCTGCTTTTTTCTTTGTTGATTCGTTCATTTTTTTGCTTTCCAATTTTACATCTTTTTTCTTCTTGGTCTCTTATTTTCTCCTTAAGCCTTTCACTTTACTACTTTTAGTTTCTTCATTATCTCTCTTCACATTTTCTTCCATCTTTCTATTTCTTGCTGTTTTAGTATGTCTCTTATGTCCCTTGTTCTTCTTGAGTTTTTTGATTCCTATGTTATACAGATACAATTAGACATCCAAAGTCATCAAGAAAACAAGTAAGATACTAACACAAGAACACAAGAAATAGTAGCAGGATAAGAGCATATGGCATATCGAGCCTGCTCCACCATTCAATACAATCATGACTGAGTTTAGGCTTCAACTCCACTTTCTCACCCACTCACCGTACCCCTTGATTCCCTGAGAACTCAACAATCTGCATATCCCAGCCTTAAATGTAGTTAGTAAGTTCCCAACTAAGTTTCCCAAGCAAGCTGGGAAAGTATTTACATTAAAGCTTAGAATAGATCACAGCCAAAGAAGGAATCAACAGGAATCAGAACAGGTTATGGTGTTATGAGAGCTTCACAGCAGGCAGCATGGATTGAGTTCTTGATACTTTATAACTGACAATCACAGACACAATATGTTGGTGAGATTCTGGATCATTTTACCAGGAGGATGGAAATCGACATCCAAGAGAGAAAGTGGGCATTTTATTGTACTGCATCAGGATCTTGTACTGCGGAGAGAAGTCATTGCTGAAGTACAGAGAAAGATGCTGAAAAAATGTTGAGTTAGAATTAGGAAAGTGCAAGGTTTCAGGCTGACACTGGTATTGCTGCAAATGTTTTGAATACCTTTGAATGTCAGATCTGATGGATATTGCTGTATAATTATGATGCCACAGCAACAGCATTTGACACAACAGCCATAGATATTGAAACAATCCTCTTTGTATTAAGTGCTCTAAAAATAGCAGTGAGGCACCAAAGTCAGTGCTAAAATTTGTTTTGCATTACATACCCGAGGGTAAGTTTCCAAGCCAATTCTTGACTTAACAAGCCAGCGGTTTGAAGCTGTTAAAGGCATGGTAGTATACAGAAAAATGGAGTGCACAGCTCAGCACCTTTCTGGCCTCATTTAAAAATCTGTAGTTCCTTTTCTTAATACAATCACATCCTCTGATTAGGACTTGACTGTGTTAAATCAAAGAGTGATCTTATTTTTCTAAATAATGGGCAGCAATTCAGAGTTATTAAGAAAATTACAGGAAAAAGACAAGTGTACAAGGAAATGAACAGCATTAACGGCATGTTCGTAGCTGGAAAGCAATGACTTTTCATTAATTAGTCATTGAAAACATGCATAATTGATTAATATTTTATTAATCACATAATAGTATTCTATTTGCCTTGCCCCTATTGTTATCACTGACATAATTGATGTAGCCTTTGTGGGAATCTATTTGTTACTGCTGATGAACTGCAAAGTCAAATAATACTGGCGCATTTGGCAAGAATCTCACAAAGTTACATGATCGCACTGATTGTGAAGCTGGTAATTTTGGGGCCTAAAATAAACAATCTAAAAATAATTTTAAAAAACTAACCCTATACAGGAACAATAACTGGCTCACGACAAGCAATAATCTTGCATTTTATATAGCACCTTTCATGACATCGGGGCGTCCAAAAGCACTTTACAGCCAATGAAGTACTTCTGAAGTGCGGTCAGAGCTGTAATGTCGGAAATGCAAGAGCCAATTTTCATACAGCAAGGTCCCACAATATACGTTGTGATAATGTGCGGATAACCTGTTCTGGCAATGCTGGTTGAAGGATAAATGTGAGGTAGGATAGCCGAGATAACTCCGTTGCTCTTCAAAGCAGTGCTGTGGAATATTTTATGTCCAGCTGAGAGAGCAGAAGGGAGTTTGGCTTAGTATCCCATCAAAAGGACCATGCAGTGCTCCTTAAGTACTACATTGCATTGTCAACCTGGACAATTAAACAACTCACTGGAGAAGGAGGAGGAGGCTCCACAAATATCCCCATCCTCAACGATGGGGGAGCCCAGCACATCAGTGCAAAAGAAAAAGCTGAAGCATTTGCCATAATCTTCAGCCAAGTGCCAAGTGGGCAATCTGTCTCGGCCTTCTCTGGAGGTCCTGAGCATCACAGATGCCACTCTTCAGCCAATTCAATTTACTCCACGTGATATCAAGAAACAGCTGAAGACACTGGATACTGCAAAGGCTATGGGCCTTGACAATATTCCAGCAATAGTAATAAAGACTTGCGCTCCAGAACTTGCCGTGCCCCTGTTCCAGTACAGCTACAGTACTGCCATCTACCCAGCAATGTGAAAAAATGCCCACGTGTGTCCTGTGCACAAGAAGTAGGACAAATCCAACCCTGCCAATTACCGCCTCATCAGTCTACTCTCCATCATCAGTAAAGTGATGGAAGGGGTCATAAACAGAGCTATCAAGCAGCACTTGTTCAGCAATGACCTCCTCACTGATGCTCAGCTTGGTTTCCGCCAGGGTCATTCAGCTCCTGACCTCATTACAGCCTTGGTTCAAACATGGACAAAAGAGATGAATTCCAGGGTGAGGTGCGAATGACTGCCCTTGACATCAAGGCAGCATTTGACCAAGTGTGGCATCAAGGAGCCCTAGAAAAACAAGTCAATAGGAATTAGGGGGGAAACTCTCTGCTGGTTGGAGTCATACATAGCACAAAGGAAGATGGCTGTGGTTGTTGGAGGTCAATCATTTCAGTTCCAGGACATCACTGCAGGAGTTCCTCAGGACAATGTCCTAGGCCCAACCATCTTCAGCTGCCTCATCAATGACCTTCCCTCCAACACAAGGTCAGAAGTGGGGATGTTCACTGATGATTGCAAAATGTTCATCACCATTCGTGACTCCTCAGATACTGAAGCAGTCCATGTCCAAATGCAGCAAGACTTGGACCATATCCAGGCTTGGGCTGACAAGTGGCAAGTAACATTTGCAGCATGCAAATGCGGGTAATGACCATTTGCAACAAAAGCGAATCTAACCATCGCCCCTTGACATTCAATGGCATTACCATTGCTAAATCCCCCACTATCAACATCCTGTGGGGTTACCATTGACCAGGAACTTAACTGGACTAGCCATATAAATACAGTGACTATAAGAGCAGGTCAGAGGCCAGAAATCCTGTGGTGCACTTCCTGAATCCCCAAAGCCTGTCCACTATCAATAAGGCGCAAGTCAAAATTGCAATGAAATACTCTCCATTTGCCTGGATGAGTGCAGATCCAACAACACCCAAGAGGCTAGACACCATCCAGGACAAAACAGCTTGATTGGCACCCCATCCATAAACATTCACTCCCTTCACCACCGATGCACAGTTGCAGCAGTGTGTATCATCTACAAGATGCACTGCAGGAACTCACCAAGGTTCCTTAGACAGCACCTTCCAAACCGACAACTGCTATCATCTAGAAGGACAAAGGCAGCAGACACATGGGAACACCATCACCTGGATGTTCCCCTCCAAGCCACTTACCATCCTGACATGGAAATATATCGCCATTCCTTCACTGCCATTGGGTCAAAATCTGGAACTCCTTCCCTAACAGCACTGTGGGTGTACCTACACCACATGGACTGCAGTGATTCAAGAAGGAAGCTCACACCACCTTTTCAAGGGCAATTAATGATGGGCAATAAATACTGGCCTCACCAGGAGCGCCCACATCCCGTGAATGAATAACAAAAAAAAGGTTTTGTGCTCAAGACCCTGGTGTTGAGCTTAAATGCACAATCTTCTGACTCAGAGGCATGAGTGTCACCACTGAGCTGTGAGTGACAACTTAAAGCCAGGATAGGCCCTTACTCTGCAGTTGCCTGCACTGATACTGCAACTGCAGCATGGGTGTAAAGGCAAGTTTGTAGTGTAAATGCTTCCTGATTTTGCATTAATTGAAAACTGTCATTGCTGGAAATTAATTCCACAAGGAAAGAATATTGTTTCGGTAGAGAAAGGGAGCTAGATAGTGGATTGAGGAGGAACTGCAACCAGAGAAAAGGATAAGAAACAATGAAGAATTGTGGATGGAAGATAACCATTGGCTCTCAAACTAGGCAAGTTGATCTGCTTTTTGACTTTTTTCTTTCTCTTCACGTGTCTTTTCTAATAGGATGGTTTAGATTCGTGAGTCAGTGTGTGGGAAATTGTGATTATGAGCGTGCATCCTGGCACTTTGTAACAAAGAAGATTTGAGCACCAAAATGCCTTTCAGCCCTATTGTTTTATTTTTGAGTCTTTTACATAGGGTTACATTATCTGTACAGCACAGAGACAGGCTATTTGGTGCAGCCGCTCCACAGGCTTTATCCTGAACATGAGACCCCTACCCTTCTTCATTTAACCCTATCAGTATAGCCTTCTATATCTTTCTCCTTATGTAGTTTTGGAGCTAACACTTAAATTCTTCAACTACCATTTGTGATAGTGAGTTCCACATTCTAACCATTCTTGGGTAAAGTTCTGAATTCCCTTTTGGATTTCTAGCCATTTATTTTGGTTTATTGTATGATTCCCACTATTCATTCCTCCACCATGGGGATCAGAAAGTTTGGCTCTGACTACTGGGTAATGAATTCTTCTTGAGGTAGCGTGCTTAACCATGAACAACAATGATGAACAGGAAAAGAACGTTTGGTGCACCAGCATGTCCCACACAACTCTGATGCCTCAATGCATCAGCATACATAACACTCCCCACCTCACCTGAAAGCCATGTAATTTCCTAGGAAAGGCAAAAATTCAAGTAAATACTCAGGCCAATTTGGGGAAAAATAATGTAGAAAATTCCTCTCCAATCCCTTGAAGCAATCAAAAATCCAAGACACCACGCTGCATCATATTAATTTTCATCCAGTTGCTCAGTAAAGGTTTTTAACTTTGGGGATCTGAGATTGAACAGTGATCAAGAGTTCCTTCTAAACCCAGGACTCCTGAACAGTTGTTCATTGGTGATAAGGTCAAGCAAAACTTTATCATGTTGCATTTCTGTCACAAGTCTAATATTTGTACAAATTTTCCATTTACTTTCAATGGTAAAATTGCACAAATTCTAGATAAAAGAGCACACATTACATAGTGCATTTAACATGGCCAAGAACACTCCAAAAGACATGAGGAGGAATACTAAATAAATAAAGATATATGGTTGTGAAAAACAAAGTAAAAATAGAAAGAAATAGGCTAAGCTTAAAACTGAGGAAAGAGGAAAGATCATGGGGAGAATTTTTCCTATGGCGGGCAAGTTGGGCAGGAGTGGGCATGGAGCCAATTGCCACCCGCAGTCAGCTGCGCGCTGCCATTTTATGCGGCAGGCCAATTAAGGCCCGCCCAGCATAACGTGCGGCCGGTCGCGCTCAGCGCTACCTGTGGTGGCGGGGGGAGGAGGGAGAGTTGGGGGCCTGCGGTCTTTCACTCATGCACAAAAAAGAGCTCAGCAGTCTCCCTGAGGCATGCAGCTGCCTCAGGGAGATTGAATGGATTATAAAATTTTAAAGGAACAAAGCAAAAATTTATTTAAACATTTCCACTCAGTGTCACATGAGCTGGGACGTGTTTGTGAAGTTTGGAAAATTTAATTACTTATTTTATGAAAGCTTCAGGAAATCTCATCCCGCCAGTGGATGAGGTTTTCTGAAAAAATGCGAAGGCCGCTTGGGCTTTTTGCCTGCCCGCCAACCTTAAGGTTGGACGAGCAGCGTTCTTAACAAATTTAATTACTTTTTTAAAGGCCTTAATAGGCCGTTGAAATTTCGGCGGGTGCACAGCTGTGCCTGCCGAATGAAATATCGAGATGACACGCAATGACATCGGGACACAAGCTCGACATCATTGCGCGTTGTTTTACGTGTTGGCATGTCAGGCCTGCCCCTGGCACGTCAACCAGGGGATTCAGCCCCATATTACAACCAAATAATTATTATTGCGACCAGATCATACAAAGTGATATTCATTTAAAAAAATACACTTGCATTTGTGTAGCACCTTTCACAACCTCAGGATGTTCCAAAGCACTTTACAGCCAAATAAGTACTTCTGAATTGTGGTCACTGTTTTAAGGTAGGAAATGTGGCAGCCAGTATGCACACAGCAAACTCATACGAACAGCAATGTGATAATGGTCAGATACTTTGTTTTGTAATGTTGATTGAGGGATAAATATTGGCCAGGGCACCAAGGATAACTCATCTGGTCTTCTTCAAAAAGGTTCTGTGTGATCATGTATGTCCACCTGAGAGGGTAGATATGGCCTCTGTTTATTGTCTCCTCTGAAAAAAAGCACCTCTGACAGTGCAGCTCTCCATCAGTACTATACAGGAATGTCCACTTTCTCATAGTTGGCCCACATGTAGCATCAATGCTGGTGTGGACCTTCTGTGCCCATTGGCCTGTTTCTGTGCTGTAAATACTATGTAACTCAAATTAAATTTAACAGTAGCATAATAATGTGACCAGCACAAAGTATATAAACAATATTTCCATTTTGCATTCATCCCTGGCTGCATTTCTTTCTTGTTGTGGGAATTGTGATTCACAAGAATAGAGGTAGGAACATTTTTACACGGGAAGTATGAGGTTGTGGCTTATTATGGAATAAACAATACAAAAAATTGATTCATTGCAACAAACATTCAGGGTGGGGTGAACAAGGAAAGAAAGGAACTGGGTTTTACAAAACATGAAACAGTGAAGTTTTATTTATACCTTAGGTTTTAAAGAGATTTCCCTCCACTTGGTTAGGATGAACTGAATTTAATACAAATTACTGGAGTCGTACCATGTCAGTTATTTTGCTGGGAGACATTTTGTTAGGACAGTCTGTTTTGTGCGCTGGTTTTCTGTGCCGGGGAATTGTTGGATACTGGTTCTCGCCTGTGCTTTCCTACGCAGTGAATTCTCACATTCATGCAATGCTATCTGGGAGGAGCCAAGCATTGGCTAGACACAAGCAGCTCGTTCAGAATGGCATTAGCAAACACTTGGCAAAAGGTTACTTTCTCACCCTTTCCGTCTGGAAATGGTATGTGAGACACCTATGTAATCAGCAGACAATAAAGTGGCAAAGAGAAAGTAAGCCGGTAATAAATTGCCTGCCTATTACGTACAGAGAGCTTGAATTTTGTCTGAAATCAGCATGAGATTTTATCAGCTGTTTGCACCAGTCTGATCCCAATCTCTCACTTCACAGCCCCAAACAACCCTGAGATCAAACACGGGTGAGGCGGGTGGGGGAGGTGGGGTCAGGTTTGCTCCAAAATCTGATCCAATTGAATAACTTCAGACTATTTATGCATGGCCTGTTGTGGACTACATTGTTTTGTGGGAAGAGAAGTGGGAAGGAGGTTATGAAAAATAAAACTTAGCAGTACAACATAGCAGAGAAAACGATTTAAAAGTGCGTGCTTATTCATGAAAGATAAATTAAATTAATTCTGTTCTGGTTTTCATTTCCCACTTGGTGGCAGACATTTCAGCCAACTATATCCCACACTCTGGACATCCCTCCCTAGGGTTCCTCAGCTACCTCTCTCCTTACCTTCTGATCAGCTCTTAATTCTTCTACGACTGCTCGGTCTACTCTCAACCCTAAAACACCTTGTGATGTTTTATTCTATTAAGGTTCTATGCAAATGCAATTAAGCTTTTTATTTCATGTAAACTTCTATTGAAAGTTGTTTTCTTCTTTACTTTCATCCCTTTTTCTACTCAAGATAATGACTCACTTTTAGATACAGCTGAGCTACTTGGGCCTGGCCTCCCTGGTTCCACTTTTGCTTGTTGACCGGTAACTGCAGAATCGCCTGTAATGGTATCTCTTCCTACTCCTGTATGGTTACCTTTGGAGTTCCATGAGGATCTATCCTTGGCCCCCATCTGCTCCTCACCTACATGCTGTCCCTTAGCAACATCATCCCAAGACATGGGGTGGAATCGTATGGAGGTGACAGGCTGGAGGGTCAGCGGGAGTGCCACGTCACCTCTTTTTGGGAAGGCCCTTGGCATCTTGAGCCGCACAGGCACTTCACAGGTCAGCCGTGGACTTTCCCCTGGAATCAGGGCCCCCGGGGCAGAAGTCCCGTCTGCTGAGAGCAGTGGCCAACAAGAGGCTGGCAGCTCTTTTGAATGGCAGCACCACTGGGAGAGTGGCAGCTGGTGACAGTGCATCACTCACCCGAGGCCTAAGATCATCGCTGGATCGTAGGCCAGAGGTGAGTGATGGCCATGGCAGGAAGAGGATCGTGGGGTGGGGGTTGTGGGGTTGGGGGGGTGAGGGTAGGGGGGTGGTTCTCAGTGGGACTCCCCTTTCTGATGAGTGCCTTTAAACAAGGGACCCCCACCCACCACCCATTAAAGGGAGCCCATAGGCACCCGATAGACTTGGCCTTTTGTCCTCCTGATGTAGTGAGAACCGCACCCCCTGCACCCACCCACCCCCTGCATCTGCCACAGGACTAGTGCCAGCAGCAGCAGGATGAGGTCCTTAGGTGGGCATTAATTGCCCACTTAAGAGTCTCAAGTGGTGGCAGAGTGGGAAGGCTGTCCCCAAGCCTTACTGCCAAGGGTTCAGTGGGGATGGAGGCAGGAAGGTGCCTGGATCCCCTTCTGCCACCCTTCTGCCCAATTAAATGCCCCCTGCCACCAAACCCACCATGGGGAATGGCACAAAATTCCACTCATGATGTCAGGCTCTACATGTACAATGACGTTAGTCAACTATACCTCACCACCAACTTTCTTACATTGTACATTTACCATGTGTCACCAGATTGTTTCTTCAACTTCCAGCAAGGGATAAGATGCAATTTCCTCCAGTTGAACATGGGGAAGAATAAAGCTATTGTCTTCAGTCTCTGCCACAAACTCCATTCTTTCACCACCGATTCCACCCTCTACCTTGGTCGTTTTCTCAGACTGACCCATACCCATCACAATCTGTTGTATTACTGGAGCCTGAGAACCCCATGTTCTCTCCATCACAAAGACTGCCTAGTTCCACCTCTTCAACATTGGCAGTCTCAAACCCTGTTCCTGCTTATCTGTTGCTGAAATCCTCATCTATGCTTTTATTACCTCCACATTCAACTACTCGAATGCTCTTGTGGCCTGCCCCCATTTCTGCCCTCCATAATCTTGACCTCATCTAAAACTCTGCCAGCCAAATCCTCAACCATATTGTCATATTCACTCCCTTGTGCTCATGGATCTACATTGGCTCCTTGCCCAAGGGGCTTTGGATTTAAAGTTCCATTCTTGTGTTCAAATCTTTTTATGACCTTGTGTCTTCCTGTCTCTGTAACCTCTCCAGCCCTCAAACCCTCCAAAAACTCTGTGTTCCTCCATCTCTGGCCTCTTACCATCCTCAATTTTATTTTACTCCATCATTGAAAGGTGTCCCTTCATGTCAGTCAAGGCTAAGTTGATAGCACTCTCACCTTTGGCCTACAAGGTTACAGTTCAAGTCCCAAACCAGGGGTGAAATTTTACACTTCACCATTGGCAGGTTTATAGGCAGTGGTTGCAGTAGAATTCTTCAGATGGCCTTCCCACTGGGCTCTTGCCTGCCCCAACCTCTCCGTGATTTTACAATGGGATACACGAGGCCTAGGCCAGATCTTCCGCCCCTGTCCTTGCTCCTATTGAGGCCCTGAAGTGGCCAATTAATGAATACTTAAAGGTCATTTCCTACCCAGCCTCAATTTTCAGGCTGGCAGATTGGGGGGAAGCCTGAAAAGTGGCCCTGTTCAGGCCTTTGTCAGGAAAGGGGGTGGGGTGAGGCACCTCCATCAACAGCCTCCTTTTATGATTGAGCGCCTCCCCCCTACCACAAAAGGTCTAGTCATTGTGGGTACTTCTTCCTCCTTGGTCTCTCCACCAGCAACCCCTGTGGCCTTTGTCCACCTCTGCACCCCCGGTTGGAAATCCCCAAAGCTTAACTGGTCCTGCTCTCCCGGCATTATCATATTACTGTTCATGGGAACTTGCTGTGCTCATATGGTTAAGATGGCATGGTGAGCAATATCTACTGTATGAATGGTAAATGAATGAAATAATTACTGAACACAATATTTTCAACATATTTCTACATTAAAACTGCACTATAAAAGTTCTTCATTAGCTGTAAAGTGCTTTGGGATGCTATATGATTGTGAAAGGCACAATATAAATGAAAACTTTTCTTTCTTTTATTGTCTTCTTCTTTGGTTTGGCATCAATTTTTTTTTTCTGATTAGCCTCCTGTGAAGCATTTTGGGGTTTTTTCCTATGTTAAAGGTTATATATAAATGCAAATTGTTGTTGTGGTTTTACAGTTCCATGCCAACAGACCTTACCTTTCGTGCTCCTGACATGGTGAGCACCGCACCCCCTACCCCTCCACATCTGCCACTGGCTTAATACAAGCAGCAGCAGGATGAGGCCCTTAGGTGGGCATTAATTGTCCACTTAAGAGTCTCATTTGGCAGCAGAGTGGGAAGACTGTCCCCAACCCTTGCTGCCAAGGGCTCAATTGGAATGAAGGCAGGAAGGTGTCAGAGTTCCCTTCTGCCACCCTCCTGCCCAGTCAAATGCCCTTTCCTTTTATGTGTCACAAGCCACATTAAGTGATTTTCAGCAAAATGTCAAACCATGGGATTACCACAGTTAAACAGGGTACTTGGCCAGAATTTTCCCGTTGGCGTGTGGGGACAGGCCTTATCGACACGTAAAATGACCCGTGGTGAAGTCGGGCAAGCGCTCTGATGTCACCGCATTCCACCGTGATACTTAGGTGGGCGGGCACGTGCTGTTCTCCAGTGCACACCCGCCATTAATTAATCATGTAATTAAGGCCCTTGCGGCTGCAATTGTCTGCAATTTTTCGGGGCCCATGCGATCTTCAGGACGTCACACGGGCGGAATGGGCAGGCGGGTGGGAGACATTTGTATAAAATTCATCCACGGGCAGGGTAAGAGGGGTGAGTGGGGTCGCCAATGTGATCTTTCAGGTATTTAAGTGTGAAAGTTACTTATACTTGCCTGTGTGAGCAGGAATACTTCAAAATTCATACCAGCCGCTTTGGACAGGAGTAAAAGCCTTCAGGTCAGGATTGTAAAGTAAAGATCATGTTTGGGGCCTGCAGCTTTCAGGAAGCCTTCCCTTAGCCTGGGAATGGGAGTTGTGCTCTCCACTGGAGGCACCTCCTCTGAGGGGTAAGGGAGGGCCAAAAGGGGGAGGAAGCCAGGGGTCCACATTCAGCCCCCAGGGGAGCCACCTCGGGGAGGAGAGGCGCAGGCACAAGGGGCGCAGGGCCAACAGGAGGTCCAAGACGGAAGTGGCCGCAGAAGACGCCACTATCCTGCTGCCAGGGTTTACAGGCAGCGAAGCAGCTGCCTCAATATGCCTGAGGTGCGATGCCGAAGGAGGCTCCATTTCTCAAGGGAGATAATCACCTACATTTGTCAGATGATAGGCCCTGAGATCTCTGCAAACTGTGTGGGTGGACACCCCATGTCAGTGGCTCTAAAGATCACAAATGCTCTCAACTTCTATGCCTCCGGCTCTTTCCAGGGATTGGTGGGTGATCTTTGCAGGGTTTCCCAATCAACTGTCCATACTTGTGTCAAACAGGTGACAGACACTCTGTTCAGGCGTGCATTCACTTTCATCCACTACCGCTGGGACCAGGAAAGCCAGACAGAGCGAGCCAGAGGCTTTGCAGCAATTGCTGGCTTCCCCCGTGTCCAGGGTGCAATCGACTGTACATATGTGGTCATTAAGGCACCAGCAAGTGAGCCCTTCCTTTGTCGACAGGAAGGGCTTCCACTCCATGAACGTGCAGATAGTGTGCGATCACAGGATGCTGATTCTGCAAGCCTGTGCAAGGTACCCAGGCAGCTCCCACGACATTTATATACTCAGAGAATCCCAGGTGCTGAGGCTCTTCAGTGCTCCAGCCCAGCTGGACGGATGGCTGTTGGGTGACAACGGCTATTCCCACAGAAGGTGGATCATGATATCTCTTCGCCATCCAGGAACAGAAGCTGAGCAGTGTTACAATAGGAGCCACGCCTCTACAAGGGCTGTGGTGGAGAGAACCATCGGTCTTCTCAAAAATGTGCTTCCGACACTCAGTAAGGTAAGAGCCCATAGTGTTAGAGGCAAGGTACTAGCATGGATAGAAGATTGGCTGTCTGGCAGGAGGCAGAGAGTGGGGATAAGGGGGTCCTTCTCAGGATGGCGGACGGTGACTAGTGGAGTACCGCAGGGGTCAGTGTTGGGACCAGAACTTTTCACTTTATACATTAATGATCTAGATGAAGGAACTGAGGGCATCCTGGCTAAGCTTGCAGATAATACAAAGATAGGTGGAGGGACAGGTAGTATTGAGGAGGTGGGGAGGCTGCAGAAGGATTTGGACAGGTTAGGAGAATGGGCAAAGAAGTGGCAGATGGAATACAACGTGGGGAAGTGTGAGGTCATGCACTTTGATAAGAAGAATAGAGGCATAGACTATTTTCTAAATGGGGAGAGAATCCAGAAATCTGGAGTGAAAAGGGGCTTGGGAGTCCTAGTCCAGGATTCTCTTCAGGTTAACTCGCAGGTTGAGTCAGTAGTTAGGAAGGCAAATGCAATGTTGGCATTTATTTCGAGAGGACTAGAATATAAAAGCAGGGATGTGCTGTTGAGGCTTTATAAGGCTCTGGTCAGACCATATTTAGAATATTGTGAGCAATTTTGGGGCCCATATCTCAGGAAGGATGTGTGGGCCCTGGAGAGGGTCCAGAGGAGGTTCATGAGAATGATCCCAGGAATGAAAGGCTTAACGTATGAGGAACGTTTGAGGACTCTGGGTCCATACTCGATGGAGTTTAGAAGGATGATGGGGGAACTGATTGAAACTTACAGAATACTGAAAGGCCTGGATAGAGTGGATGTGGGGAAGATGTTTCCATTAGTAGGAGAGACTAGGACCCGAGGGCACAGCCTCAGAGTAAAGGGAAGACCTTTTAAAACAGAGATGAGGAGAAACTTCTTTAGCCAGAGAGTGGTGAATCTATGGAATCCATTGCCATGGAAGGCTGTGGAGGCCAGGTCATTGAGTGTATTTAAGACTGAGATAGATAGGTTTTTGATTGATAAGGGGATCAAAGGTTATGGAGAGAAGGCGGGAGAATGGGGTTGAGAAACTTATCAGCCATGATTGAATGGTGGAGCAAATCCAATGGGCCGATTGGCCTAATTTCTGCTCCTATGTCTTATGGTCTTATGGTCTTATGCCTGGACCATTCAAGGGGCGCACTCCAGTACCCCCCAGATCATGTGTTGCTGGTAGTGGTTGCATGCTGTGCTATCCACAATCTGGCACTGGAAAGGGGCGACGCAGTGGATGAAGAAAACGTAGACACAGTTGCTCTGGCTGCACATGATGAGTCCAGCAGTGAGTCCGAGGATGAGCACGCACAGGAGAAATGCTGAGGGGGTAGATGCTGACCCGGGCATACTCCAGGAAGGCAGGGACACCCGGGAGGCTTTAATCCAAAGAACCTCCAGCTAGCCCAACACAGATGGACCCTCAACTCATGCCAGGGCTGCAGGCTCCACACTCGATACCTGAATGCTAAATCTGCCTCGATACTAACATTAACTAAGGCCCTTGTCAATAAAGCTCAATGTCAAACAACTCACTCATGACATCATGGGTTCCCGTCTACTTGCAGAAGTAAGGAATCATCCTGAGGCATGGCAACATGTCAAAATTTATTGAGGGAACAAATGTAACTTCATAAACCAAAAAAAAAGATGTTGGACATCACACCAAGTCTTTAACAAACTACTGTGGGCTAACGTAAAAGCACCAGTGAGAAACCCGTGGTGTGCCTCAGGTGCCTTAAATTTACGCTTACGGGTGCTACATCTAGGTACTGTCCACTCGCTGGCACTGGCATCTGAGACAGCCTGCTCACTCTGCTGTCCTGTTGGCCCCAATGAACTTGGCAGACGTCCTCTGGCCCGTGGAGCCTTTGATGGCCTCGCTTGGGAGGGAGCGGCCAATTCCACAGCTGGCATCTCCTCAGTTGCCACAGCCTCATCGGGTGACACGGTCACAGGCTGATGGGCGGAGGAGCTGCTGACTCATCTGGAGTGCCCTGAGAGGAGCCCGCAGAGATGACAGGGCAGCTGCTGCACCGATGTGAGGTCATTTCAGACCTCCTTGCCCACTGTAGGTGGATGGGCACCGAGCTGGCTTATTTGGTGCCCAAACCATCTCCCACACAGGCAATGACCAGCTGAGGTCAATGCTGCTGTGAGGGCTTGCAGGTCCAAGTGCAACCCCAGGAGGCCCTGATTGTTCTCCTGGATGAGCATCTCCGCGAGAGTCGCCAATCGTGCCATGGAGGAAGCATGGCGCTCGGCTATGAGGCTCAATGCATCGGTGATGCTCTGCATGGACTCCTCAAGCATGGGCACCATGCCACGCATAGTCTCATGTATCTCTGCCAGATACTCCCGCATACCCTGCTGCACTTCCAGCATTTGCTGCCTCACGGATGACTCCAGAGACACATCATTAGCCACCGACCGAGCATGTACCTGGTCCCCAGCAGTCCTCTGACTGGCGGCGCCCTGGGCACTCTCTGTCTCTGCCCGCACCTCAAGTGAGTGTGAAGGGGTTGCTGGGGGGAAAGGGTGATGGCTGCATTCAGTGAGCTGAGCCAACATGGTATTCAACCTTCCCGAGTGCAAGAGGTCATTGAATCTTTTACAGCACTGTACCCATGTTCGCACCACCACAATTTGGGAGCTGACACTCTCGGCCACCTCGTTCCACACACATTTGATCAGGAGGGGAGGCCTCCGCCTCCCATCCCTCGGAAACAGGACCACCCACCGCGCTGCCAACTCCTCCAGGAGGGCAGCTAGGCACTCATTGGAGAAACTGCCTCGCTGGCCCACCCTCCAGCCTGGCCTGCCACAATGGCCTACCCTCCGGACTTGCTTGATGCACATTACCCCTCTGCTGTGCTCTTCTCCTGGCCATTGTGAGCAGCCTTGCAAAGGCTGCCAGGCCGTCATTTGAACAGGCCACCGGGTCACCCTTGGACCGGGCAGTCAGTGCACCCCCGCCGCCACCCACCCACTCCCGCTATCCTCGGGAGTCTTGAAATACGCTGGCGGCGCAGACCCAATCGCGGGCAGCGATCGGGTCCGTGCCCACTCCCGCACTGCCCGCCTGACATGGGGAAAATTCTCCCCCTTGTCTTCATCTGACTTCCACACTACTTTGAGCAGGAGCCAGGTATAATGATGGGAAGCATACACCTGGCAAAACTCCATTCCTTGTCATCAGTATGGGCAGAGTAGGTAAATTGTGGCCAACTACTGCAATGCGCTGTTATCCTAAGGAGAACATCAATCTCAGGATAGACCAAGAATGTTTTTAAAAGGTGATCTGGTTCTGTACAGCTCAGTGGCACACGTCATGGGCCTTTACCCATGTTAAGTCCTAGAAAAGTACATAAATATTGATTTTGATTACCTTTGAAATTTCTTCTGTTGCAACACTGAAATGAAATAGGTTTCCTTGCTGAATAAAATGAAGAATTTATGAATACATTCTACTCATTTTATTCTTCAGGATCATAATGGGCAAAATGGCTAGGGGACGCGGTAGCATAGTGGCATTGTCACTGGACTAGTATTCTAGAGACCTGGGCCAGGATTTTGCCCTCGTTGGGCGGACTTGGCGGGGCCGATCGGGAGCGGTCAGGAAGCTGACCGCGGTTTCACACTGGCGGGCCAATTAAAGCCAGCCCTGGGTGAAACACGTGCTGCAGTACTCAGCACTGCCTGTGTGAGGCGAGGAGGAGGGCGAGGGTGCATGTTTGCACACGCACGTGGGTGTGCGTTAGGAAAAGCTCCTTGAGGTACAGAGCTGCCTCAGGGAGGTGAAGATTTTGAAAATTAAAAAAGAAAGACTTTAAAAATGTTAACAACGCCTGTCACATGAGCAGAGACATGTTAGAAATTCGTTTGGAAATTTTTTTTTAAAGGACGATTCGAAACTTCATCCCGCCCGTGGATGAGGTTTTACAAAAAAAATCCAAAGGCTGCTTGGCCCCTCCACCTGCCTGCCACCTGTAAGGTTGGACGGTCAATGAAAAATTTAATTCAGTTAGATCTTTAATAGCCTTAATAGACCTATTAATTGTCGGTGGGCCCGCTGCCGATTCCCGCGTGTGCCCGCCGACTGAAATATCACGCGGGTGCGCGATGAAGCTCGAACGCTCGCCCGGCATCATCGCGCATCGTTTTATACTCATTCGGGTCCGGCGCGCACACGCCCGATGAGCAATAAATTCTGGCCCTAGGTCAATGCACTGGGAACATGGGTTCGAATCCCACCATGGCAAATAGTAAAATTTTTGAATTCAATAAAAATCCAGAACTAGATGTCTGATGATAACCGTAACACCATTGCTGATTGGTATAAAAACCCATCTGGTTCACTAATTTCCTTCAGGGAAGGAAATCTACTGTCCTTACCTGGTCTGGCCTACACGTGACTCCAGATCCACAGCAAGGTGTTGACTCTCAAATGCCCTCTGAACAATGGCAGTTAGGGATGGGCAATAAATGCTGGCCTAGCCAGTGATACCAACATCCAATGAATTAATAAAGAAAATTACGGCGTCACTGGTAGTTGAACACAATACTTTCAACATATTGTAAACTGGGGACTTCTTTTCCTCATCAGCTTTGTTCACTTTGGGCAGCTAATTCTTCAAGTTCTAGTGAAGCTAGTGGCTAGCCTGATGGAGTTAGTTCATGGCTGGGATTGACAAGGTTACTATTAGAGCTGTGGTGGGTAGGGAACTTGGCCCAGCAGCATGTAAAGTCAGGGCTGGTTAAAAAGCAGAAATGGACCATGGTAGGCTTTGAAAGTTAAATTTTCAGCTTCGCAGCCCCACGGAATCGAATTAAGGCTGAAAGCTCTGCAGCTCCATTACACCTCTGATTACATTTTATTGACTGTCATGTGCCAGCATGTGTAGCATGGTGTGGGTTACAAAAGTATGACAATCAGAGCATTTGACTTGTGTACTTGGTAGTTTATTATACATTCCATTCTCTTCCTCCCTGCTATTGATTTTATTTTTATAAGACCATGTAATTTCATATCTAGCATATTGGGCATGATACTATAAGGTAGGGGCTGCATCTCAAATGGCAGGATCTAAACAGAAAATTAATTTTTGGTGCCAAGGGAAATATTCTCCATTTATATTGTCACATGCTGTGTTTTGACTGATTAAGAATAATCAAATATTCAATACTTCCAAGTTTACTATTTGGATATTAGTCAAATTATTTAACACAGTTAGTGAGTGTCGTTTATGGCCGATTAATTTGATTGGACAGCAACATAGGTCCATTGTGCACCACTCCAACCAAAATGTATAAATATATTAGTTGACAGGAGCCCTAAAAGAGAAAAGATGGTTGGAAGTACAATATTCTTTATCATGAAATAGCCTTGCAGTAATGAAGGATGTCAGAGGAGCCTTTTTTGATTAATTTAGCCCTTTCTCCTCATAATCCTGTCATGTGCATCCAGGAGACACTAGTATTGACATTACTTCATGTTCAGTTACAGTGGGAACAGGTACGACTAAATGCTTTCTGGTTCTTCTGAATACAGTATAATTTGTCTTCTACTGTGCTGCCTGCCTGTACTGCACGACAGCACACAATGACAGTAATCTGCAGTGATCTGCACCCACTGTCAGCCCTGCCGTCACAAATGGCAATTGATTATTATGTTGTAGTTTTATTGACTGGTCTTTTTTTCATGAAGAGCAGCTTAAACTCCTTTAAAGAGACAAGCCTCGATTTTCTAATCGACATTATGTATTTTAATGCGAACGTTAACTTATTTGAAATAAATTAACACTGATGATAAAATCTTTGGTGCGGTCCTATTTTGGCTATATTATTGTTAAATTTTAAAAAATCACATTTTCTTAATTTAGTTTGCCTCGTGTTAAAATGCATAAAATATGGTTATAGATCAGAATTTTGGTTAAAACCAACCAAATAATATGTTTTAAAATACATATTGTACAATTTTTAAGACTATGCGGAAGAGGCTTGACGTGCTTCTCTAATTCCAGCCTCTTGAGCATCCCCAATATTAATCACTCCACCATTGGCGGCTGTGCCTTCAGTTGCCTAGGCCCCAAGCTCTGGAATACCCTTCCTACGCCTCTCCGCCTCTTGCTTTCCTCCTTTAAGGCACTCTTGAAGATCCATCTCTTTTGACTAATCTTTTGGCCAACTGACCTGAGTCATACGGACTCGAAACGTTAACTGTGTTCCTCTCCGCAGATGCTGCCAGACCTGCTGAGTTCTTCCAGGTATTTTTGTTTTTGTTTTGGATTTCCAGCATCTGCAGTTTTTTGCTTTTATTTTGACCTAATATCTCCTTAGATGCCTCGGTGTCATACTTTGTTTTATAATGTTGCTGTGAGTTTCCTTCAGATGTTCCGTAATGTTAAAGGTACAATATAAATTTAAGTTGCTGTTGTTGCAATGTTGGCAGAGCAACTGATCTCTGAGTCTGACCGTGCAAGCTGAGGCCCGACTAAATTTGGCTTTGGTCCTCATTTAAATGCTGTTGGTGAACTGCAGCCATCAAACTGGCAACCCATTGCAGCTCACAGCCATGTGAATGCCTCTAAAAGTGGTGGGAGGTGAGGGGGAGGGCAGCAATGTGAAAAGCAATTCTAGTGAGGGCACAAATTAGAGTTCTTCATGAGCAGCACTCCTGCTTTTCTTGAGCCTGCAAAAATAAAGGTTGAAATTTTGCTGGGCCTTTTTATTGGGCAGCCTCCAGTGACCCCTTTAATGATCACTATCTGGTTTGCTCATCATCTTGTTCAAACAAGCAGAGTGTGCGCGATGCAAAGCTCTGCCCATTTGTGCCTAAATTTATCATCTGGGGTCATAGAACTCACAAAGGGACCTTAATAACCTATCTAAAGAGCCTAATGTCTGTTTTATCAATCGCCCAGACAACAAAACTTTGCCCACGACAATACAGCATCACAGCTACACTTTCGGCACAATTTGTGCATGGCAGTGACAACATGAAATCCACAGATCCAGTGGCAATTTTGCACTGCAGACGTAAGTAGTCGTCAGTGGACTTCCTCCACCAGTGAATTTAATTTAAAACAATATCCTTATTGTCTTTCTGCTGTTGATACCTGTGGCTGGGCATCTTTTGGTATGGTGTTCCACAGTGGTGGTGATATGTATACACTATTATGTAAAATAAAATATTTAACCTTTGAACCCTTTAGTGTTAATTAACATAGTTATATCTTTTCATGAAAACTGATGGATAGGGTGGAGTAATTATCAGGAAATTTACGCAAGTGAAAAGTGAATGAAGCTTAATGGCAAGCCTTGAGGAGTTCATAAAATTCCTGAACTCACTTCTTTTATGTAAGCATTCATGCATGTGTTATATTTGCAAAAGGTGTTTTTCCTTAACATATCTTTCCCTCTTTTTTTTTCTCTACCATCTCTGAACTGTACTGCATAATGCCTGAATTTTCCTCAACTCCACCATTAGTGACACAACATTCAGCCAATACCCTGGAGTTTTCTTTCTAACCCCTTCACCTTGCTACCCATCTCATTACCATCCAAAACTTTCTCAAAGTAGACCTTCCTGACTGTGCCTTTTATTACCCCCCACAACCTCTATCTTTTGTTCATATTCGTTATCCAGCGCATTGTAAATCACCACAGGATGCTTTGTTAAATAAAATTGTTATATGTAATTTGTTATTGTCAGTCTCCCTATGCTACACACCAGACCCAACTGGAAGAATAAACAAGCAGCATAGTTCCTAGCCTCTGCCAATCTGCTTCATAACTGGGCTGCAAAGAAGTATATAAGTTATGATTTGGGTCACTCATACTAGCTCCCTTTCTGGAAAGATCTGCTGAGCACCTTCCCTAACATCTCGGCCAAGTTGAGAAGTCATCTGTTGACTCAGGGGATATAAATTTATGGTTTGACTACTTTTGTTGAAGTGTTTTGGATGGAGCTTCAATTTACTGAGTTGCTTTGACACCTTTAAAGGTTTTATACTTTAGGACTGAAGACGTCCAAATATTGACTTGCTTCAAAAATGGGTACATGAAGATTACTATCTCTTTGGTTTTATGATGCAAATATAGCTATCATGTATTCTGCATGTTCATCTGTGCGTACCACCTCACATTTTGCAGCAATGTTTAAGTATTAGAATTGGAGAATACTTTGATCTGCTGGTACATTGAATTTGATTTGGTTTCTGGTCAAGCTGCTGAATTGGGTGTTATTCGGTTGGTGTTGCTGGACCCTTAGCTGAGCACTCTTGAAAGAATATTTCTCAAAGCTTTTCCCTGTTTTAGGTTGTTCTCCAAAAAATATTTTTCCTCTGGAGCTAAAAGTCTATATTTGTCATCCATTTTCTTTTCCAATTGTCTTTTCTTCCCTCCTCCTCTGTTAAATAACAGGAAAAGTATTCAGTGAAGATTAAATTTGGGATTATATGGCTTACTCGCGTCCTGGATAAATATACTGAGATCATTGGGCCAGCCCCTAAAAGTTTTGCTTAGAGTTTTAATTTGAAAAATGGAGCATATGCTTTGAAATATACTGTCCAGGGTAAGAATGTCACTGATGAATTAAAATGGAAATTTTAAATAGGATGCTTACAGTTGTGGATGGTCCAGGACAAGGATGTCAATGATGAGTTAAAATGATGAGTTAAAATGAAGATTTTAAACAATAGGATGCTTATAACTGTGAATGGTATTGACAAAGAGAACTTTGGAATTCTAGCAAAATATTTATGATTGCTCTTACATAGGAGCTAATATTAATGATGACTCTAAATTTCTTCCCATAGCATGCTGTTGATGTAATTTATAAATCAAACAACATTGACAATAACTAGTACTTATACATAGGAACACAGGAGCAGGATTAGATCACTTAGCCCATCCACCATGTTCTTCAATTCAGTGAGATCATGGCTGATGAAAAATGGATATTAGTATTAATGACCAAAAGATTGGCCAAATAAATAGCTCTAAGGAACATCTTAAAGGAGGAGAGAGAGCTAGCGAGGCAGAGAGGGTTAGGAAGGGAATTCCAGAGCTCAGCACTGAGGGAGCTGAAGGGATGGCTGCCAAGAGTAGAGCGATGAAAATCAGGCATGCGATGAATTGGTGGTCAATGTGGATTGTGGCAGGATAGCAAGCAGGGAGTTTTTCTGAGGAATAGTGCATCCAAAAGGTTTGTTAGATTATCCTCTTCTACTTCAAGGTGCAGTTTTGACATGAGCCCATATTAAATAACACACAAATAGCTCCAGCACATAATTAAAGTGTTAACCTTGGCAGGTTTATATGATTTAGTGGTAATTTTTCAGCCACCAATCTTGGTGGTCTTTCTCAAGGCAAATTATAGAAGTGTTGGCACTAAGCCAGGCAAACTTAAATATGTTAACCCTTTAGGTGTATTTTGGAGTTGTTTAATATTTTAAAAAGGAATTAATTATTCAAACATGAAAATCTGCAGCTATCACTAATTGATAAAAGCCCAGAGCTTATAAGCATTTCCTAAAATCCTTAAGCATTTACCTGGAGCCACAAAACAAAAACAATATCACTTTAACTGCTGTTTTCTTTTCTACAAAGTCTATCCTGGCACTAGTCACAACCTGAGCAAATCCGATATGCTCCACCCACCTTGCGCTGCGTTTGTGTCCGGGAAATGGTATATATTTAATATTGATACATCTTGTACATGTCATTTAATCGTCTCTATTGATTTTGTTTGTACTGTGTTCAGAGCAATGTTCAGACAGTGGCTTTGATTAGCCAGTGATGGTCCTCAAGACTGCTATGTAAACTAACACCATATCAATACACCTTCCAGTGTGATATCGCTTTCACGATCAATAGCTAAAGAAATTGGCCTTTAGAAAAGAGCAAAATGCTTCTGGGGCCTAGACAGATCAAGTCATTCTAGCTTTAACAATAGTCTTATGGTAACTTCGACATAGATTTGATTGAAGACTGCAGTAGCTGGCTATATAGATTTTATTTTCAAGTGGTAGCGGCCGTTTCCTCGTCTTTTAATCTAAATATATTGAAATGCATTTTTTTTAAAAGCTCTGGGTTTTATAACCATTGCATGCTAATAATGACACAAATTATTTACAATATAACAACAGTAATGTATTTGCTGATGGTCTAAAGGTGGGCTGCAGAAATCAGGTTGGTTCACTTTTATGAGATTGACCTTAAATTGACCAGTAGGTAATTGCAAAAGAGGTTTTGCAGTTTTCATCAATTGAGCAGCATATTTGTCTGCCGATGTGGTGTAAAAGTAAAACACTTTGCAGTGAGAAGTGCTGTCAAAACACAAATATTTGAAGAGCCTGATCCAGCACATCTCATCCAATCAGCCTTGCCTCATAGATCTGCAGTAACAGGGATCTCTGCAGGTTCAAATAGACTCTCTGAATCAGTTATAAGTGGGTGAAGTACATGCTTAGGTAAAATACCAACACACATAATGCTTACTTTATGAAATTGCTTTCAAATGATCAAACCAGAAATTCCATTATGCAACACAAGGAATAAATAATACAGGAATTGTTTAAAATCTATTACAACGAATCTAGTAAAATATGTCAATAATATGGCCATTAGGGGATGCTCTTTTTTCTGTCAGATATTGTATCTTGTCCTTACAAACAAGGTAACAATTTTTTTTTAAAAAGCTGTATTATATGGCAGCTTCCAGTTATCCAGTGTGAGCAATTTTAAATCGCATCAAATTAAATTGAATATGCATTGTTTTTTTAAAAAAAACATCTATTTTTAATCATTTTATGTTTTTTATGACTATTGTGATTCTGTATCTAACATATTAGAAAAGGGAGGGAGAATTAATTGCTTTCCTTCTATTCTGCAGTGTGTCAGAGAAGCATCGCTGAGTAGGAGTATGATTTTTTAAAAATGTCACTGAAGTGCATGAGTGCCAGATATATCACATGTTCTAGAAAAATGGCATTCAGGATAAGCTGCAAGCCTCTGGTCCATTAGTATAGTACTACACCCAGAATATGGACATCCTTACTAAGGGATACGTGGAACAGAAGAACATAGAAATGGGATTAAAGTACACAGCTCTGGTACAAACTTGGCACTATTGCTGACATGGTAGACCAAATGGCTTCCTTCCCAGCATGACATTTCTACAATTTAATCATAGCAGGAATTCACCAGTTTGCTTCATCTGCCTCAAGTTTATTTACTTATTTAAATAGGTTGCATCCATTTACTTTTTCAAAGTTTGAAATGATAAAGCTGTGGAAAATGTAATACTTGTAAAAATACTCAGTCTAGATATGTAAGACAATAGTAAGAAATTATTAGTGAGTCCTTGGCAGTTTCACATCTGAAACACCTTATCAAAATGCATTCAGTATTAAGTTTGGTTCTGTTTTCCATATCCTTTTTCCATTACTTTTTGTTATCCACCCCCTGCCTGTCTCCCTCTCTTCCTTCTTTTCTCTACCACATGCATTTCCTCAGTCCTGTGCATTCTTCTGTCACTATAACACAGTTTAACTTAGGAAATCAGCGATTTGGTAATTTTTTTGACAATCACCTAATAATAGTGTGTGGTTCACCTTTGAAGAAATCTCAGTTCAAAGGTCTCTGAAGACCTACTGTTGTGTTGCCTGTTACTGTGACTCATTCGAATAATTGGCCCAATCTGACACAGGTTTTGAACTGAGGAAGTTGGGCTTTATTAGTACAATCAGATGCAGCTTTTTAACTGAGGAAGTGGAGCTTTACTCACAGATGTAGATGTCTGCTTGATAAAGCAGGAACAGACAAGGCAGGTCTATTCACTGAGGGAAAGGTGGGGGTAAAATGGGAGTGAATGATGACCTCAGCTCCCTAACCAAGTACAATCTGATTCCTATTGAAGCAGACTGCTGAAAATATAAATAGTTTTTCTTTGTTTGTAATGGTATTTCACAGAGTGTAATAAATCATAATGTCACTGCCAATACACACCACACATTATACATGCATCTTACAACCATATATACTGTTTAAAAACTGCCTGATATGACTGGCGTATTGTCGTACTGATGAGGGCTTCACAGGTAGTCCAACTGGTATTGACATCAAAAAGCTTGCAACCCACCTCCAAGTCAGGTTAAAAGTTTTAGCACTGAAATAAAATGATTAAAATCTCACACTTCTAATAGAATTTATTTACTGATCAGTGAGGACCCACGCCAGCGCAACCACTGCAGCAGATTTTATAATAACAGCTTTATAATGGGCCAGTTATACTATTCCTTTTATGTTAACATGAAAGAGTTCTGGGAACTCACTGTTGCAAAATTTGCCCAATAGTCCAGGATTTGGGTTGGCAATCTGACTGTGGACCAGGCAGAAAATGAGCCGTGGGGCCATCTCTTAAAGTAACCGAAGGGTCATGAGGACTCGAAACGTCAACTCTTTTCTTCTCCGCCGATGCTGCCAGACCTGCTGAGTTTTTCCAGGTAATTCTGTTTTTGTTTTTGTTTCCAATTTTTAGAAGTTCAATCAATCCAAAGGATCACTCAGAAACACTGAATTTTACACAATTTAATGTCAGATTTTGCCTGTATATCCAACATTATATGTAAACAGTCTGCATAAGCGCCAAATTTCAGAGCTCCCCTCAACCTGGGCACAGAAGTTGGCAACACGTACCTGAAGTCTTTGACTCTACATCCCACTCTATAGTTAATGTATTGGTCTCTCACTGATCTGTCAAAGTCAATCTCTTAGGTGACAAATTCAAGGATAACAAGTGAGGGATTTGTGGCGTACATAACCTTCAAGTGACCTGAGTTGCAAACCTCTGTGTGATAAAGATGCAAATGCCTTATCACATTGCAGTCACAAATGAGATAAATGTCATATCTCACAGACTACACATTTAATGTGTGTCTATATCACATGTGACATTTGAAAAGCACCAACAATTTAGAAGATGGTACTTCTTCAGCCACTTTTGAACAAGCGTGTTTAATTTATATGATGGTCAAAAGTTATAATAATTTTCAGGTAAATTTGGAGGTTAGGGTTTAAATGGTGGAATTGTGTATGTGATGTTCTCTTCAAAACAGAGCTCAATTAGCGCAACAGAGTTTATTTGATAGGATTAAACGCATTGCAATACAACAAAGCAGGATTTAATCTCATGCCATCCTTAAACTCAAATACATAACATATTAGTCAAGTTTACTCTTGAAACCAATTTAAATTTAACATCCTGACATATCAAAGAACATAAAGTGACAGTTGTAGTATTTGACTGAGTGAATTTTTTATTCCTACCTGACCCACTTATAGAGTTGATCCATTTAAAAATGCAGATTTAGCAGAATGTTCAGTTAGATTATGGGCCAAGATTCCACACAACTTTGTCTGGTGTTTACCCTACTCTTGACCTAGGGTGAATAAAAGTTCATACAATTGCGTACATTTAGCACTGCCCCTGGTAACTCCTGTATCTTTGTCATGGCCACAGGCTCATAAATCGACCAATTTATTTAGCAAAATATGGAACTCATTGGATGCAGTGTGTGTCTCATTCAAACTGTTGTGAAAATTCAAATAACTATGAACCACAGTTGGATCAAGCCACATTGTCTTGGTAACAATTCTGTGGAAATTCTGTGAACACTTGAGTGATTCATTATTCCTATTGCAGCATATTATAGAATATTATATCAGACACTTAAAAAATGACCTGAGTTTCATCTGAATGCTTGCATGATGTCTAATAAAATCCTTTCACTCCCTTCAGTTTGAAAGCTTTTTTTTTCTCAGCAACACCTTCAGGCAATTCCAGTTTGAAAAATATTTTAAAACATAATATTTTTGCACACTTGCAGGAATTTTTAATATAAATTGAACACATTAAAAATTAATTTTGCATGACCATTTTGCATCACTGTGCCAAGGCCCTGTTTAAGATAAGGCCATCCTTGATGTTGAGCAACTGAAAGCTCATTTCTGTTATCTGCGCATAATTACTTTGGCTTTTTAATCAAAAATTTGCTATGCCATCCCTCTCCTCACAGCCCCAGCCGTGAATGACTGAAGCCCCACTTAACTCCCCGAGGAAAAGCAAGATGTATAAACTTTGGAGAAGCTCATTAAATGAAGGTGTGATCTGAGTGTCGGCTTAGGTGATGCCAGAGGCTTCAGCAGCTTGCAAGCTATTCACAGCAAATTTCATTCATTGTTAAAAAAAGGATCAAATGCACTCTGAATTCATCAGAGCCTGCTATCACTCTCATTTCTTTCCCCCACAGATTCTCCCACCAATGTGATTTGTCAAGTCTGCACAATTCTGTGTCTTGAGGTCAGCCATCCTACACGTTCTTGGACATACATTGTGTATTAGAATTTTTCTTTTTGTAAGAGCTGGGTTAGGTTTGTGTACCCCGCCACACACCCCTTGCTTTTGTCAATTTTTTTTTGATTAGACTTGTTGGCCAGAATTTTACGCTGAGGAATTCCCAGGGCAGGCATCGCACAGCAATGAGACATTGACAAATGTCCTGTACACCAGAGAGCTAGTCTTGTACAATCTGACATGCTGTAGTTGTTCTGTCGAGCTGACACGAGCAGCCTGCTGGCAGTCTGGTGTGCCAGTTGGGAGCTCGCTGCGAATCACTGCGGTGATCCGCCTGTTACACCTCTTGTGTTCTTTTGTGGGGGAGGGTGAGAGTGAGAGCAAAACATGTGCACCTGGTAAGGTAGTGAATTGATGAAGAATTAGCATTTTTAAAAGAAGCCAACTTAGATAATATTTGCATGTGTTAACAACAAGGGTGCACTCATGGATAACTGTTATAAGGATAGATGTCTCACAAGTTTGACCACGCTGGTTTCTGAGAATACACAAAGTCTGGAGAAAGAGTACCCTGGGGACCAGTGTTGTTATGATATGATATAATCACTCAGAACTGGATTTTGGAACTCGAATATTGTCTCTGTCCCATTTCATGACGGGTCTGCTTAAGCTCATCTGGTTCACTGTTATAAGGTTTAAATTCTACTTAAAAAGAAAAGACATTTTAGTTCTGTGGGTTTTTTTAAGAAGTAAAATTATTCAGCTTAAGCTTTCATCCATGTCTGACTCAGTTCTAATATTTCTGCTCTCATCCCTTCCCCTCCTTCCCAGAACCATGAAAGGGCTCTCCTTGTCCATGCGTTATACCTCACCAGCTTCAGTATTCAATGAACCATCCTCCATCATTTCCACCATCATCAGTGTGATGCCATCATTAAACACAACTTCTCCTTCCCTCCCCATTCAGTTTCCAAATGGACTGTATGGTCTATGACACACTGGTCCAGGCCTCAATCACCCCCAATATCCCCTTTCCCTACCCACAGTGTCTTTCCATGCAAACACGGGAGACTTCTTTCTCCTCACCATCCAAGCCCCCAAGCACTCCTTCCAGGTGAAACTGCAATTTACATGTGCTTCTTTCAATTTAGTATACTGTGCTCACTGCTTACAATGTGGTCTGCCCTACACTGGGGAAACCAATTACAGACTGGGTGACCACTTTGCAGAATATCTCCATTCAGCACACAAGCATTATCCCGAGTTTTTGGTCACCTGTCATTTTAATTTTCCACTTTGCCCCCACTCTGACCTCTCTGTCCTTGACCTGCAAGGAGATTCCAAGGAAGCTTAACGTAAATGCAAGGAACAGCACCTCATTCATTTGATTAGGCACTTTACAGCCTTCAGGACTCAACCTTGAGTTCAACAATTTGAGACCATAATCTCTACCCGATTTTCTTTGCAGGTTTTGGTTTTGCTCTTGTTTTTCTCTTGTCTTTACTTTCAGATGCCAGCTGTTCATTATTCTGACATTCACACCTCCTCTAGACACATCTTTTGTTTCTTTACTTGTCTCATTACCATTCCCTTTTGGTGTTGCACCACTGACTGTTTGTCATTTAATCTCTCTTGTTTTCTCACAGACCTTCTTTTGTTCTTTTCCCACCTCCCCCTTTTCACTTGCTTAAAACTTGTTACATTTCTAACTTTTCCCAGTTCTGATAAAAGGTCACAAACTTGAAATGTTAACTCTGTTTCTCCCTCTAGAGATGCTGCCTGACCTGCTGAGCATTTCCAGCAATTTCTGGTTTTTATTATTATTAATGATCTTGCTAACGTGTTAAAGAATGAATCGCATAGCTATGTGGAAACGCCATAAACCTTCTGTTTGAATTGGGATGCGTTAGAGCTCTTTAGCTTTGAAAACTAATGTTTTAGAGAGAGACTTCTGGAGATGCATGAAACATTTATCAGGACAGAAAAATAATCTTTTATTTTTAATAACCAAATAACACTCAGGACCAAGATTATGCTGGTGATGTTTAGGGCAGACAGAAGTACTTATTTGCACAGACGATGATCATGAGGTGAAACAGGTTATCAGGAATGGTATTTGAGGCCAGCACATTTGACTCATTTAATAAAAAGAGTTGGATTCTATAATGAGAATTTGTTAGGGTTGATGAAAAGATCAAAGAGCCTCCTTCATCCAAACATATCTTGTAAGGGACTGAAAGCCTATAAAAGAATGAGCTGATCATCAAGTGCTTTTAATTGGATTGAGGTTGTATTTCCAAATTAGAATCTTCAGATTTCTCAACCCCAACCTCTGGCACACAGTTGGATACATGGGACTAAAAGAGGTTCAAGACACATCCACCACAAATCAGGTATCACACACAAATTTCTTTGTCACACCTTTAAAACAAAAAGAAAGGAAATCCAATCATTTCTAATGAACAGAGAAAAATCACTAACAGAAAGGGCCTCCTAATTGACTTCAAGAGTCACAAGTTTTAAAGAGAAAGTATATTAAGAGGAAAACCCAGCTGACCTCTAATTGACCTGAGGATTGGCTGAAAGCAATCAGCTTCTAATTGCCTCACAAAGGCACACAAATTGCACCTTGTTATTTTAAACAGACAGAATTCCACATAGTAGCATTATGGGATTAAAATTGGGCCTGGGAAATTGGTTGCCTTAATTGTTGGCCTACATACAATATGACTCCACATCAACACTAACCCGTAAATTTTGGAATGTCTTGAGGATGTGATTCTGTACGACAGAAACTTTTTAAAAAGATTCCTTTTTTTCTGAAATAAAAACAGAAAATGTTGGAAAAACTCAGCAGGTCTGACAGCATCTGTGAAGAGAGAAACAGAATTAACATTCCGCGTCCATATGACTTCTTCAGAGCTAAAGAGAAGTAGAAATGTGATGAAATTTATACTGTTTAAGGGGGGTAGGGTGGTGAGTGGAGCAGGTGAAGCTGGATAGAAGGTCAGCGATAGGTGGGGGCTAAGGAGAGATTGACAAAGATGTCATGGAAATTGTCACATACAAGAATTCACTGAGAGTAATTTTGAGTTCTGTCAGAAAACTGACAGTAGCGCATTGAATGTCCATTATACACACTAGTCAATTTGAGATTTGGCTGTTGTTGGCAAGGCCAGCAATTGACCACCCCTAATTGCCCTTGAGATGATGGTGATGAGCTGCCTTCTTGAGGAGATACACAGTGCAGTTAGGAAAAGAGTTCCAGGATTTTGACCCAGTAATAGGAAGGAACGGTAATAGTGTTTCAAATCCAAATGGTGAGTGACTTGGAGAGGACCTTACAGACAGTGATATTCCCAGACATCAGCCCTTCTTCTTCTAGGTGGTAGAGGTCGTGGATTTGGAAGGTGCTGTCAAAGGATGTTTGGCATGACCACAAGTCCACAGTGGGTAGAATGTGGGAGATTGATCAGGTGTGCACTGGAATAGTAAAGCCCAGAGGCAATAAAAGCAAGGCTGGGGCTCCCAGTAGATGAGCTGAGGCAGGGGAAGGACCCAGGTGATGTTCAAGAAGTAGAAATAAGCAGCCTTTTGTGACGGTATGGATATGGTATGGAAGAGAAGGAGGAACTTGGTGAAATTACAATCTCTAGGAAAGCAGCACTGAGCAAACTGATAAGCTGCAGGTTGATAAGTCTCTGGGTCCTGATGGACTTCATCCTAGGGTCTTAAAAGAGGTGGCTAATGACGTAGTAGATGCGTTGGCATTAATCTTCCAAAATTCTCTAGACTCTAGAAAGGATCCATCAGACTGGAAAGTAGCAAATATAATCCCTCTATTCCAAAAGGGAGGGAGGCAGAAAACAGGAGACTATAGGCCAGTTAGCTTGATGTCTGTCATTGGAAAGGTGTTAGAATTGATCATTAAGGAGGTTATAGCTGGGCACTTGAGCCATCTCAGAATCGATGCACATCTGCCTCGGCTGCCTTGGCTCAAGTGTCACCTATCAGCTTCACCATTGACATTATGCAGAATGCATTGTCACGTTGCTGGAGATGGATCCCCTTGAGGAGTTTTGTCACATTGAAGGCATACAGCTACGAGCCCACTGAGGATAGTGGAACAGTTCCTGGCTCTTGTAGGCTGCCACTGCAACTGGAACACTGGAGAGGTGCATGTTGAGGCAGCCCCCACTGATGTCTGATGCCAGGACTCCCTGCTCCAGTTGACAACTCATCTCAGCAAGGAAACATGCTCCTGAGGCCTCCTTCAAAGGTTCGGGACAATGCGAGCCTGATATCTAGCTATGCACTCTCCTATTGAAGTGTTTGTTTGAAATGAGAGGAATAGCAATGCTGGTGTTCATTTTGGCCCACGATGGAGGGCACTTGTCTAAGAGGGTATTCGCTGCAACTCGTCATCGTCCTCATGGAATCTGGTGGCTATGAGGGCCTCACGGGACGCCTGCCTTGTAAGGCCCATGCTATGGCCTCTTCCTCTGCAGTCTCGGCTTCTTTGAACTCAAAGCCTTCATCCCTTTCAATGTCCTCCTCATCAGAGGAGACGTGCAGCTCCTCCATGTCGGCATCTAGCAAGTCATCCCCACTTTGCAGCACTAGGTTGTGTAGTGTGCAGCAAACCACAATGATCCATGAGACCCTCTGGGGACTGTACTGGAGTGTTCTGCCAGAACTGTCCAGGCATCAGAATCACATTTTTAAGATCCCTATGGTGTGCACCATGAATGTTCAGGCAGCAGCATGAGCATCGTTATATCTTCTCTCTGCAGGACTCTTGTGACCACTACACGGGCGTCATCAGCCACATCCTTTGCAGGTACCCCTTGTCACCAAGGAGCCAACCCTGGATCCTGTGCCGTTTCTCTAAGATGTTCAGAATCTGCGATCTACTCAAGTTGTATGAATCGTGGATGCTTCCTGGGCACCTGGCACAAACCTGCATGAGAAGTTTCTGATATTCACAGACCAACCGTACTTTGAGTGAGTAGTAGCCTTTCCTGTTGAGGTGTTGGAGTGCCTGTTGCCAGTGAGCTTTTACAGCCACATGACTGCAGTCGATGGTACCTTGCACGTGGGAATCTGGAAATCTCAGAAAAGCCCAGTGCTCTGGCAATCTGGCTTGCTTGGTCTCTGTCAAAGTTGACATAATTTTGGGCCTTGGCAAAAAGGGCGTTTGTGACCTCATGAATGCATTTTTGAGTGGAGCTTGAGAGATCCCATGGAGGTCGCCAGTAGAGCCATTCCCATGATACCAATTCCTGGAGAATGTGGCAAATGTGAGTCACCAGGCCCCAGGGCATGCGGGGTGTCAACGACACTGTCTCTCACTCATCTGCAGATAAGACATGTGAGTTCCATATGCTCTCATTATTGCGAGGCATCTACACATGATTTCTCTCTGAACCTCATTCTCTGTGTCTGGAGGGGGCCCTGTGCTGCCCCTTGGTCTTGAGGGTTTTGCTCCCCACTTTGGTGGTCCAGGCACCTCTGTCGCAATCTTCTCCTTCTTCTCTCCTGCCTCTATGCGATTATACAGGCAGCAATAAATCCAGGCTCCATCTTACGGATGGTCTCCTCTCTGCAGCATCAATGAGAAACAGACATGAGTCAACACCAGCCTGCAAAGGTCCTATTTCTGTCAATAACTCGACAGTGAATGGGCTATGTCCCAGTGTCGGAAACTAATCATCCCAAGGTCAGTGCAGGGTTTGTTTCAAGGTGTGCCTTCACCACCCCCAACCCCCCCACCCCCTTCCCCTTTACATGACCGACTGCTATGCGATTGCATTGGCCAGTCACTTGGGTGTGCTGCTTTCAGCCCAGGCACATGAATCCTCATTCACTGCACTCTCATACCACACCCTTTGGAATACACATGAGAGAAAATGTTTAGTCATGAATTGAGATTTTTTGAGGGGGGGTTTGAGGCTCCTCTTCTGTGAAGCTGCCAGCACCACCATTCTAACATGCTTCTGAAGCTTGTCCAGCCACCCAATTGCTCTGGAGTGCATTACCACTCTGGGGAATCTCCACATTGTGAACAAGGGCTTAATACAAGGAGATTGATTAGTGCCTCTTTGAGGGATTAGTCTTGCATGAAAGTACATCATAGCTTCACTTTCCTGATTCCCTGCACCACCATTGAAAGGCTTCTAACATGTCTCAGCTGTGCACCTCTCCGCATTTGGGAATGCACAGTTCAGTTGTGTTCCCCTTTAATTGGCCCTCCCAGTGCATGCACCTGCCCTTCAATCAGCCCTCAGAGCCCTCACCAGCGGAGTATCTCCTCATTTTAATTTTTTACTGCACTATCACTGGAGGTTGGAGGATAGTGGTGCTGAGGTATCACTATCAGACCAGCTTGGACCCTCCCTGTCTGAGTGTGGAAATCCATCTTATCGTCTCAAAGGAGCTTGATGTTCAGGTTTCCCACCCTCCAAGAATCTCTCAATTCTCCCCCTGTATTCTTGATCCTATCCTGATGGTTGTGGGTATCCCTTTGTTACCCCTGGAACACAGTGAGGCAGAAGTGCCTATGCCCCATGTGGACTTCGCCCCTCCCCATTTTGAGCACACATGCATAGTCCGACATATATGTCCCTCCGACTCCACTTCCAACACCCTTGAATGCCCCCACAATACCTTTTCCCCATCTAAAGGTTGCAGATGCCTCCCCTGTGTGCCGTCTGTGGCCAGTATGATGCCAGAGACACCCCGGACCAATGTGCATGATGTTATGACAACATCCTGCGCACACTATTCTGGGCAAGACTGAGACTGGATTGACATGCCGTGCCCCTGCCTGGACTGGGACAAGGACAGTCTTTGCAAAACTGTCAATATTGAAGCACTTCTTCACTCAGCGATCTTCCCACTCTGGCCCAAAGTTGCTCATGTGATTCTGTAACTGACTCTCTCTCCATCCTGGTGCTAAGGACACTTCCCCACCGCCACACCTGCCCCCCTCTCCCCCACCCCCCCCCACCCCCCCCCCCCCCACCCCCCCAACCCCCGCCACCCAAGTCATGTGTCTGCAAACCTCCCCACTCTTACTCTCCAGTGGAGCCCTTGCCCTGCAGCACATTCCCATGCCTCAGGCCAGCTTCCCTCCTTACCCAGTGGAGGCCTTACCCTGCAGCACATTAAATGACACCCATGCCTCACCATTGGTCTGGTAGGTAGAGAATTGCCTCTGACAACCACCCCCCCACCGAAAGCAACATGGTGCTGTCTGTGCAGCCTAGCACTGAGTCTGAGTTGCTGCGAACGCTGCATAATGCAAGTTAGGTAAACAAACCTCAAAGTCATGACCCAAGTGCAGATCTCCAGGTGCATGTCACTTATAAACTGTTGTGAAATACTTTGTTCAAATTGGATACCAAGTATGATGCCAGAAACCCCCCGGATCTACTTGATCTAGCATGGGGAATGATTCCGGCAAGCAGTCGGATGCAAATGTATTAAAATGACATTTCTGATGTGCAGCGATGGGAAATGTGGCTCACCATTGATGGCTGGAGCAGACAATTTGCCGTGCCCGCCAGCCATAATGCCCACTGTGGGCGGGGCCGGAAAATCCCGCCCTATATGTTTGTGCACAGTGAGGAAGGTCCCTCACCCACTCTTAGGCAAAGTCAAGAGCAAGTTTCAACACATGGTACAACAAGGGGTCATCTCTCCAGTAGTCACACCAATGAAGTGTTTTTCAGGAATGGTCACAGTGCCGAAGTCTAATGGTTCAATTAAAATCTATGAGGACTTGACCCAATTCAAGTCAGTAGAGTGCACGATCCACCCGAAGGCATCAGTGGATGACAGTCTTGCCAAAATAGCAAAAAGCACCCTTTTCATAAAATTGGATGCTAACAATAGCATCTGCCAGTTGCCCCTATACAAAGAATCCAGATTGCTAACTACTTTTATCATCCCAATTAATTGTTACTGTTTTAACAGAATACCATTTGGAATTGCTTCTGCACCTGACATATTCCAAAGAACGATGTCTCAGACCCTGGAAGAAATGAAGGAATAATGCGCCATATGGATGACATTCTCATACACGGTTCACTGAGGGAAGAACATGACCGTCGAATGAGGACAGTCCTTGAAATCATACAAAAAGCCTGTTAGACAATAAACAACAAATGTGAACTTGCAAAGCCTAAGATAAAACTCTTAGGATATGTCGTGCAAGCTTCTGGAATTATGGCTGACCCGCAGAAAATCAATGTCTTTAGAAAGTTCCCACAGCCTAAAAACACCATCAGATTACAAAGATTTCTTGAGATGGTGAGCTCCTAACAAACTTGGTGGAAATCAACAAGCTGTTATGACAGTTGTTGAGGTTAGGTCAACACTGGTGCCAGATCACGGACCAAAAAAATGCTTTTGACAAGATCAAAAAATCTCCTAATTTCACCATAAATTCTAGCGCACCAGCCACTGAGAAGAGATTACAAGACATTAAGCAAACACAACAGCAGGATGATGAGTGTATCAAAATAAAATAATATTGCCAGAATGGATGGCCAGAGTAAACTCTTAAGAACCCAGTACTTCGCCAATACCTCAAAGAAAACATCTCCTAATCATTGATGATTTTTTAGTTTTTAATGACGGGCTAGTCATTCCTAAAACGCTTCGACTCGACTTTCTCCGGAAAATCCATCAAGGTCACTTGGGATTAGCGAAATGCCGACAAGAGCCCAGGAGTCAATCTGGTGGCCAGGCAACAGTCGCTCCGTTGAAGAGTTAATCACAAATTGCCTTATGTGTGAATAGCCAACAGCAGAGTGAACCACTGGTACCCTCCACTTTTTCTTTGAAGCCATGGTGACATGTGGGAATGGATTTATTTGAGTTCAAAGGCAAAGTTTTCATCATCATCACTGACTACTACCCCCGAGAGAATGAAGTGAGTAGACTGCATAGCACCATGGCGGAGGCAGTCATTATGTCACTAAAAAGAATCTTTGTGACACATGGCATCCCAGAATTTGTGGTCGGACCTCAGTTTGCTAAAGAATTGTTCCATTACTTTGCACAGGAATATATGTATCATGTATGTGACTAGTTCACCAAGATATCCTATGTCAAATAAAAAAGCAGGAAGATGAGTTCCAGCAGTCAAAGAATTGATGACAAAGATCAAAGATGTTAACTTAGCCCTTCTTAATTACACACCCTCACTGATAAAAAGCAGGTTCTTGCCATTAGAGCTATTGATGGGAAGACAGCTGCAAACACAACTTCCAGGAGCTGTGGCTCCTGCTGGCTCTGCAGGTAGGGCAAGAGGTGGTGGTCAGAGATGGACCTGGACATTGAGGTAAGTTTGAGATCTCTCTAGTGCCAAGCTGACAGGGGACAGCGTCGAGGATTGTGGGGGGTCATGTTGACCAGGGTGGTGGGAGGGTTGCGGATGGGCATGGGGAGGAAAAACTGTGGGTGCACCCTCAAATGACACAGGAAGTCTGGGTAGAAGGTACTTCCTTTCATTGACCAACAGCCTGCAGGGTTCAAACTGCCGGCCACACATTGGGCACAGACCTCTCCCGCTGCCTGTTATATTGGAGCAGCTGTGGGCCGAGGCCTTAAATTGGGCATTAACTAACTACTCAAGGGTCTCAATGGGACTGCGGGCAGTTGACCTACCTGGCTGCTCCCCATAAGGGGCAGGGGTGGGTTGACCGATGACTGCATGGCACATTAATTTACAGGTCCACCTGCCTGATTTCCCGCCCGCAGGTGGCTGGGAAAATTCAGCCCCTTGTTTATCTACTTCTTGGGTGAAAAGGATCAATATTGGATTGCAATTTCTTGCCTTTGAAATCCTCTGCAAGTATACCAGCTGACAAATTTGAAACAGGCAATTTCTAATTGGCCACGGAGTTCATATGGAACAGGTGTAAGGCTACTTGATTGTGCAAATGAGGGTCCTATCATCAGCTTTAGGACTCCAGTGCAAAATTGGTGAGAAAATGGGTGCAGCATTCCACTGGATTCAAAAAAATACTGTGAGCTGTTGTTACGATGGTCATGCACCTCCCTCTGCTTTGTCTTCACTCCACACATAGGACTAGCCCAGGAGCTGGCTTAGCATTGCAGCTGGCAAAAATCCCCATATTCTTGAACTGTGAAATTCACTTCCAGCACTGTGTCAACACTCAAGACTAGATTGGACAGATGGATGAAGAAGAATGGGTTAAACATATGAGAACAGGTTGGGCAATTGTGATTAGAATTATTTGCTTACATGGAGAGTACTGGGCTGGCTGGGCTCAATAGCCTATTTCCACGTTACTACTTCCTCATATGTTGATGCATTTCTAATCATCAACAATTTGCTTTTGTACAGGACTTTTATTGGAGTAAAATGTTCCAAAGTGCTTCACAAGTGTGTAGTCAGACAGACATTGACATTCAGCCAAAGTAAGGAGACATTAGAACAGGTTTCCGAAAACCTGGTCAAAGAGGTAGGTTTTAAAGAGGGCCTTAAAGGATTAATTATGAAAAATTTATTGAAGAATTATTAATCGTAATTATTGTTATGTATTTATCCTTGCATGTTAGGCCTTCTTAGGTTCATTGGCAACATAGTTCCCTATGGCAGTTTAAGCATCTTAATTTTATGCAAGTTGATCATACATCCTGATATCTACTTGTAACCGAGGAATGTAATGATAACATTCGCTTGTGATCTGGACTGGACACCACTAGGTAAGTAAAACGCAATTCAAATTAATAATGGCCAGAATTTCACAACCCACGGGCGGGCGCGTGCTCAACCTGTCTGGTTGCAAAATAATGTCGGGCAAGTGTCCTGACGTTATTGCGCACTCACACCATATCTCACTGCATGTGCAGTAGTAGGAAGCATGCCCGCTAACAATTAAGCGGGCAATTAAGCCTATTAAGGAGGCTTATTTTTCGTGGCCCATCCACTTTTATGGCTAGCGGACAGCCCAGTCAGCCAGGCAGCCTTTACATTTTTGCTCAAATGCTGATCCAGGGTGGGATGCAACCTCCATGAAAAAATAAAATACAGAGATATCTGGGGATTGCTTTCAGGCACTTGATTGTTCTGCATGGACACATTTTGCAGAATTTTTGTTGTTTCGTTTATTCTATGGGGGGGTCTGCAGCTCCCTAGGGCAGATGCCTGCCTTCAGGGAGCTCGCTGGAAGCACTCACCAGCACCTGTAGTGACGTTGCCCTCTTCCGGCCCCCACCGGCAGTGCTGAGCCTTTCTCAGCATCTGTTTCACACTGGCTGGCTGTTAAATGGTCAGCCAGCATGAAATCGGGACTGGGGGCCGATCGCGATTGGGGGCCCATTTCCTGTCCACTCAAGAGCCCGCCAATCACACTCGCCTAACGGGTGAAAAATTTAGCCATTGTGTTTTGTTTTACAATAAGGTAAATATTCAGAGCAACAACAATGACCACATTCACTGAGGTAAAAACATGAAAATAATAAGGATACTATACTACCTCACTTCAGTAGGATACCTTATATAATTTAAACAGCAGAACAACTGCATCCTGTTCTACAGCCCAAGACAGAAGCCCCATTGTGGGCAGACTATTGTCTTTTACTTCATCTCCTAGGACTAATTTTACACATTTGATTGTGCTCACAACTTTCCCACTCCACAGGTATGCAAAGCTTGATTCCTGATCCTTCCACCTTCAGCAACTAACCAAACAACCTCTCTGATTCAAACTAGAGTAATGGAAATCTCCACAGGAAGGGATAGTCCATCCCTCGTGGTTTAAATATTTGTTGGGTGTCCCTAGGTTAGATAACACTGAAATTGTCTGACTTTGATTCATACTTGGAAACCATCTGTGACCTCCATTATAATTTGAGCAAATCCACATTGCATTCAAAAGCTAACATTTGAAAGTTTTATGTTATTTTTGTGGAAAATATTCAACACAAAAACTCTGAAAAATGACTTCTATGGTTGTCAATTGTTGAAAGGAAAAAGATACAGTTCATTGGCTCTGATTAATATTAGGACGCGTAAACAGTTGAGTATTACATAACAGATAAACAATTTTAATTCTCTGATATGGAATGTATTGTCTATTTTATATTTTGAATACTGAAATGGCAAAAACTGTATACAACTGAAGATCAGCAAACAGGTTGTAACACTGTGATACCCGAAACAAAGTAATGTTCCCTATGTGAGGATGTGAGTTGACAAGTTTACAATGGGATCAGAAAGGCATCAGAAGCAACTTTTCACTTCAACAAATTTAATTACTATGAGAAATTATGACATTTGACAATAGATTTTGCTACCAGCCTAGTCTTTGGGCTTTGGTAGAATTTGTTCAATATTATATCAATAATTGCTCAACAAAATTCAAATATTTCTGGCGCATTTTTGCAGAAAGTATCATCTGAAAACTCACTGGTACAGACTGAAGCGGAGCTTCTTTAGGGCCACACCATAACATTCAGAACTATGATGCGACAGCACAGAAGCAGACAATTTAACACATCAAAATTTCCACTACACAAGGTATGTAGTCTGATCCTGCTCCTGTTCACGGTGCATGCTTTTTAATATTCTTTCTTTTCAATAACTATAGAATTCTCTTTCAGAAATGATATGAACTTGATTTTAATGTTGATACCTAGCAGAAAATTCCACATTTGGACAATTCTGTGTGATAAGGACATTTCATCTAACTTCTTTAATTCTTTTTGTGACTATTTTTAATTTGTTCCTTCTAGTTGCTGCCTCACCAACCAGAAAACACAATCCATCACTATTTGCCCTCATCAAAACTCTTCATGATCTTAAAGATCTCTATCAGGTCTCTATTTAGGCATTTTGATTCCAGTCAAAAATCATCTCATCTGTAGTAACATTCCAGCGAATCCATACTGTATCTTTTGCATTACTTTCATATTGTTCCAAAATAGGAGCCTCTGTATTGTAATATTATAATCCTATTATGATAGTATTATATTCAATATTAAAATTGCTACCTAACAAATGTCTTATGCAAGTTCAATGCTACTTCTTGGTTATATTCCATGCCTCTATTTACAAAACCTAAAGGCTAACTTTAATTCTGGGTAGTATCAGGTGGACAAGGGTCACAGTCAGCAGTGAACTGTTGGAACCCCAGAGATAGACATTCAGCTGATTTTAATGCAGTCCCCTGCTTGTGGGTTTGTAGACAGGAGGGCCTGTAAAATTTCCCAGCTGGTACTCCTGACATCCCCCTGCCTGTCCTCTGACCTATCTGCAAGTTTATGGAAGGCAGCCAAGGTTGGGCAGGCAAGGCAGGGCAGGGCAGGGCAGGGCAGGGGGGTTTGTTGGGTGTGGGGGGGGGTGGCGGTGTTGGTGGAGGGGAGGGGTGGTGGTGATGGGGTGGGTGGTAGCATTGGTGGTGGGGTAGGGGGGGGGGTGAACTGACCACAATAGCCCCAATTGAGGCCCTAAAGAGGCCAATTACCGGCCGACTTAAGGGCGGGTTCTCTCCAAGCATAATTTTTGAGACTGGCGGGAAGGTTTAAGTGGGGGAGGAAACCTCCCCCAGGTCACCCTGCTTGGGCCTCAGCTGTTAAGGGGGTGGATACCTCCCTCAAGGGCCCTTTACACATCGGGCAATCATGGTTCACAAGGTCTGACCCTCGGTGGGTACACCCTCCCCCTGCAGCTCCTCCATCAAGACCCAACCCCACATCCCCAGGATCTCACCTCTCTTCCCCACTATGAGACCTCCCTCACATTTACCTGGCCCTCTCCAGGACTAAGAATCTGGGGCCTGTTTTGAGCACTGCTACTGCTGGCATTACTGGGACTACAGTGCTGCCAGCCAATCAGATTAGCTCTCAGGAGGGATTTCCATCTGAGTGAAGGGCAGAGGTCCCATTTCCAGCCAATTAATGCTCCCTGGAGTGTTAAATGGCTGCGGAGCTTCCGTGTTTGGCAGCAATGCGTCCCCCTTCAACCCTACAGGTGTTGGGGGTGGGAAACCTACCATCCGAAAAAATCCTCCCCTTGGTGTTCATTTCCGTGTCCAGTTTCTGGTTCTCACCAATAACAGCACAGGGCATGAGGCATACTAGATGATATAGTGTGGCATGGATCACTGGATGCCTTTAACATTCTTTGGCATCCAATGTCATTTACGCAAGACTATCATTGGCAGAAGGTGGTAGCCTGGATCTGGCTGAAGATGCGGACCATAGTCAAGCCCACGAGTAAATGACACGCATTACCATTTATATTAGGCCCCACTGCTTTGGAGTAGGTGGCCTTTGCTTACATGAGTTCAAGCAGGTAAAAAAGATGGGGGGCAGGAACAGGGAGGTGCCTTTCCTGTTATCTTGCCTGCCTGCCCATATCATTCCAGCTGGGCATGATGGAGGGAAAGGCAGCTGGTGGTTGGGTGGTGGGGGTGACGGGGTTGCAGAGAGGTTTATAATTAACCCTCAAAGATTCCATTTGCCTTATTTGTGGGCTCACCTTTTCATGCTGACACCATTAATCAACTCCATAACTACATATCAATGTCTCGCAACTCCATTTAAGAGCTTACTATATAAGGTGCATTCTCTTTCACAATATTTGCTTCCAAAATGTATAATACTTTTAGACATTGAACTTCATCAGCCACCTATCAACCCATCCTCTTACCTATCTATATATGTTCTCTTGTTATCTTTCAAATTCTTCATCATAATTTGCCTTACCTTGTTTGCCCTCCCCAAATACATTATCTCATATTTTGCTGGATTGAATTCTGTTTCCCACTTTCCTGCCTCCCCCGATCAGTCCATTGATATCTTCCTGCAATCTACAGCTTTCTTCCTCACTATCAACAAAATGGTCAATTCTCATATCATCTGTAAATTTCTTAATAATGTCCCTTACTTCTAAGTCTAAACTATTGATTATCTACCATAAGTAGCAAGGAACACAGTTCTGAGCCCTGCAGAACCTCATTGGAAATGGCTTTGCAGTTGCAAAAACACCAGGGGCAGAATCTTCAGGTTGGCAAGTGAGGGAGGGCCCCACTTGCCGGTGTGTAAAATGATGCATGGTGACATCGGGCGTGGGTCACCGCGCATCATTCTGATCCTCAGTTTGGCGGGCGCGCAGCAGAATTGGCTACGCACCCACCGAACTGTCAAAGGCCTATTAAGGCCACTTAAAAACTAATTAAAGCAATTAATTGAGCTGCCCGTCCAACCTTAAGGTTGATGGGCATGGGGAAGAGCCCAGGCGGCCTTTGCATTTATCATGAAACCACATCCACGGGCGGGATGAGGTTTCATGAAGGGTTTATAAATTAAATAAATTTTTTAATTAAAGTTCATTGACATGTCCCAGCTCATGTAACACTGTCACATGAGGGGCCAAGTCTTTTTTTTTTCTCTTTATTAAAGTTTTAAGAAATCACACTAATCTCCCTGAGGCTGCGACAAAGAAATTTCTGCGCTCTTTTGCACGCATGTGCGAAAGAACGGAGGCCCCAACTCTCCCTCCACCCCCCACCTGCACAGGAAATGCTTGGCGCTTCCAAGTGTGCGTCCCACTGGGCAGGGCTTAATTGGCCCACCCACGCAAAAGGGCGGCGCCTAGCCGATCGTGGGTGGCGTTCGGCTGCATGCTCGCCCGCGTCCGCTCCCACCCAATACCCCCTGATGGGGTGAAAATTCTTCCCCAGTTGACAATTACCATTTGCTTCCTTCCATTGGCCTAATTTTGGATTCAATTTGCCACTTTCCCCTGGATCTCTGGCTAGCCTGCCATATGGAACCTTATCACAAGCCCCTCAAAAAATTCAATCATCAGATATGACCTCCCCTTAACAAATCCATGCTGACTCTCCTTGATCAATCCGGGCCTTTTAAATGATGATTTACCTCATCTCTCAGAATTATTCTTTCAATAATTAGTCCACCATTGAGGTTAGGCTGACAGGCCTATAATGACTTTCACAACATCTTCCTTCTTTTTTAAAGGATGGTACAATTTTTGCAGTAACCCAGTCCTCCAAGTCAGACAGAATTGGAAAATGATGTCCAGAGCCTCTGGTATTTCTTGCCTTGCTTCTCTTAACAGCATTGGATATCCATTTTATCCGGGCCTGTTGATTTATCCACCTTCAAAGATTCTGAACACCTTAGTATTTTCTCCTTCACTATGTTTACCCAAACCCAAATTTCACACTCTTCTCCTTAACAACAATGTCTTCTTCACACTCTACTAGCCCCACTGACCCCCTCCAGCCAAAACCCCCCAGCTCCCACCCCAGCCAGCAATTTCATGAAAATAGGCACAAAGTATTCGTTAAGAAGCGTGCCCAAGTCATGCGCCTCCACGCAAGTTGCCCTTTTGATCTTTAATTATCCTGTTATTTATTTATAAAACATTTTTGGGTTTTCCCTGAATTTATTTGCCAATATTTTTTCATGCCTTCTTGGTTTTTCCACACTCTTAACGTCTGCTGCAATGGCAGAGGAGAATTGCCTGCGAGATAGTCAATAACCCAAGTTACCTTTTTGGTTTTGGAACAGAACAATAAAAAATGACAGCTGCCATTCTGAATTCAGAAGTGTAGGATACTCTATCGGGGTGTGAGCTGAGGTTTCTGACGTCATTTCCTTTTCTCACGGATGACATCTGAAAGAAGATTCATGCAAAGAGTCCACTAAATAGCCCAGTAAGCCCAATGGATTAGCTAGGACTTTGAGCCAGCCAGTCAATTTTACATGATGACTGGCGGGACGGTTGTGTGAAAGTGTCAAGTTATTCTGACTGCTGGATTAATAATGTTATGGAGCTTGATTCCACTTGGTACTCAGCTGTTTTCAATTGGCATGCCATTTGGTTTCAATGGATTGCTCCAATTTAAAACAGCTGAGCATCGATAAGAATTCAGTCCAGGAAGAAGCCGCAACTTTAGTGGGGATCAGTTATTATAATATTAGGATATAAATGTATCAACTTTGTTAACCTACACAACATTTTTACAACTTCAGTACCCAGCCCAGGGACATATTTGTCCTTCCCCCATCACCTTTCTGTGATATGATATTACCCCATATATGTTTTTTTACACCACAGTTGCTCTGGAAAAAGGATTGGGCAGTGAAATGAGTTAATGTATTTTTTTAATGCAAACTTGGTTTGAATGTAACCCAGATGGATGGGCTGAACATCTCTTCTCTCTTTTGGCTAGAAGGGCCCCTATGTGCATCGCATTAGAACAGTCTCAACTCTGCTTCCAGTTAACTTGGGACCACAACACAAAACAGTGCAAAAATAGGCAACATTTGATACTGAAGAGGTGATCCCACTGAGAAAGACTATTAGGACAGCAAGTGTGGGAATTGAAAAATTCACACAAGTGCAGTGGGAGGGAATTCCTCAGAGGTGAAGGTAGCGTGTTGAGATGCAGTACAAGCAGCTTTAACATGCATTTGGCTTTGTTATACTCGACCTGGGAGTGACTAATAATGCCACTGGGTGTCAAAAGTGGAATGTATTTTATTTCTCAGAACTATTCTGGGTGGCGAGTGAACTAACAGCAGTTAAGTGAGGCCAGTGGGTTAAAATTTCCTTGGTTCCCTTCTGCCTCTAGGAGGCAGGATATTAACTCACTGGTTTTCCATTGGCATCGAGCACAGTTTTTCCATGGGGTGAAAGCTTCTTTAGAAATAAATGTAGAAAGACTTACATTCATATAGTGGGCGGAATCATCCCAGATTTGCACAAAGTGCGATAGCTGGCAGGGAAAAAGGACATTTACCCACTGGCAGCAATGGCGGGTTTTTGTGCCAGATTGTCCCAATCTTGGCGCTTCCCACCTCATCAATAATGCATTCCCGAGAAACACGCTGGATCGCTGGCTGGGCATCCTCTGATCCATCCACCCTGCCATCACCTCAGGCCTTCACCAATCTGGGCGCCATTTTTAAAGGGTTCCCCAGCTCAGAGTTAGCACTCTCTAATGGATTGGATGCTGCTGCAAAGTTATGGCTGCCAAAAGGGAGGAAACATTCTGCCCAGAAATTTAGTGATATCTCACTCGGGCACCTACTGGACGCAATGGAGGCCCGTCGTGAAGTCCTCTACTGGGGCTCTGGGCGAAGACGTACAAGCAAGGTCACCAATCCAGCATGGGAGGCGGTGGAAGCGGTGGTCAGCGCCAACATCCTGCAAAAGACGACAGCCACCCAGTTCTGAAAGAGGATGAATGATCTCCTCCGTTCCGCCAGGGTAAGCCACTCTTCTCATCACTCTCAACTCGCACACTCAGAAACCCATCACACATTCACAGAGATCTCACTCACTGCCTCATTATGCCATCGATCTGCTGCAGTCTGAGGCCACTGCATGGGCATCATCAAGCCATGTCCTCTGTGGGTAGCCCTTGTCCCCGAGGACCCAACCCTGTAGCCTCTCTGAACCATGGAAGGTGTCAGGGATATGAGACCTGCTAAGGATGTAGGAGTTGTGGATGCTGCCTGGGAATCGTGGCCAGACCTGTAGGACGTGTTTGTATCGGTCACACACCAGCTGAACATTCAGTGCAAGACCTTGTGGTTGATATAGTTGACTGCTTGTTGCCACAGAGATCTAAGCATCACATGAGTGCAGTCGATGGCATCCTTCACCTGTGGAAAACCCGAGATCTGTACAAATCCTAGTGCTCTTGCTTCCTGGCTTTCCTGATCCCAGGTGAAATGCACAAAGTTCTGTGCCTTCATGAAGATGGCGTCCATGACCTCCTGGATACACTTTTGCGGGGAAGCTTGCAAGATCCTGCAAATGTTACCTGTGAAGCCTTGGAAGGAGCCACTGGCATAAAAATTAAATGCCGTGGTCACTTTCATGCCCACTGATGGTGGATGCTTCCCAAGTCCCCATGGTGCCAAATCCTGCAGCAGGTGGCACTTGTGACTGACCAGTTCTCCAGACCTGTGCAGTCTTCAGTGACACTGGTTCTCAGTTATCTGCAGGAATGACAGGAGTTGTCTATAGACCCTGGGTCTAGCAACAGCTCACTGTGGATCTTCAGCTGCGTGTACAGCAGTCACTGCCACCCCTTCATCTTGAGGGAGATACGCCTCCCTTTGTCAAGACAGGTGCCTCCGCCACTCTTCTTCTTTTCTGGCCTCTGTAAGCCATGAGGCAGACTGCTAAATCACCAAGATCCATGATCCTGATGTTCTCTTCCTGCAGGATCAAAGAAAGAAAAGTGTGGGTTAGCATAGGTTTGCTAAGAACCTCTCTTGGTTAAGTCTGAAGGCCCCTTCAAGCATGCAGGAGAGTGCTGGCCACCACTTGGATGGCCAGTGTGTAGTGCTCCCTTGGCTGTCCACAACCCCACTCACCTCCGCCCCACTCCAGTTGACTGATTGGTGGCAGTTCAAGCGACTGGACAACACGCTGTGTTCTCAATTCAAGTGCAGACATTCTCCTAACCCACACTGCAAGGCTGCACTGTTAGCTTGAACCATAATGGATACTGGTCCACACCTTAATAAAGACAATGCAAGGGACTGTGAGAACCTCTACTGGTGACTGTTCCATGGCCGCCTTTTGCAAGGGGATTGTACAACTTGTACAGTCAGCCAATTGTTCTGCTGTCCCCTAAAACACACATCAATTTGCTGTCTGCGCCCGTCTGGAGCATTTGGTGGTACTTTCATGCTTTTGCATTGCTTAAGTGGACAGAAAGGCTTCAGAGGCCCGACTCTAAGCATGTCAATGGATTTACTGCTGAATGGTCTCAACTGCAGAAGAATGCTCACTTTTGGCAAGCTTTTCCAAGTGTGTGGCTGCATCCCTCACCCCACTCACCCCAACCGCAGCCCCTAGCATGTGCTTGAGTATTTCCTTCAGTCCGTGCTGCCTTGGCCCCCACTGCGCACCCCCCCCCCCCCCACCACCCCCCCCGCCCTCACCACCCCCCTGGCCTGACTTGCATTGGAGCCCTTGTCCTGGCATTACACTGAAATACAGCTAGGATAATGCGACTTGCCTATGCCTCACGCAAATGTGTGGCACCTCTTCCTTGATGTCCTCTGGACGATACTCGTGAGCACTGTACAAGGTGTGTGCACTCATCTCCGAGTTCCCCTCCAAGTTCAGCTCTTAGTTGCACAACTTTTAAAGGCAGTGGTGAAGCACATCATTCTAAAGTCACACTGAGGGGGGATGATTCCGGTGAGCAAAGCTTATAATTAGATGCAAATGTATTAAAATGACATTCCCTACGTGCAGCAGCAGGAAACGCAGCCCGCCATTGACAGGTGGAGCAGATGATCACAAACTAGTTTCACAACGGCGTAAAACGGATTTTTGGCCCTCTCGCCATATTGACACCATTGCCCACCATGACTCCCAACTTCAACAGAACCAGAAAATTCTAGCCAGCAGCTTTTACAACTTCAGAATGTTGCAAAACACTTTACAACCAATTAAGTAATTCTTTGCAGTGTGGTCACTGTTGTAATGTAGGAAATACAGCAGCCAATTTGCACATGGCAAAGTTCTACTAATGGAAATGTGACAATGAGCACATTAGTGGTGTTGGTTGAGATATAAACGTTGACAAAGGTACACAGAATAACTCCCTGTTTTCCTTGAAAATAATGCCATGGAATCTTTTATGTCCACCTCAGAGTGCGGACTGGGACATGGTTTAATATCTCATCCAAAAGATGGTACCTTCAACCGTGCAGAAATCCTTCAGCACCGCACTGGATTGCTGGCCTAAATTATGTGTTCGAGTCTGATGTGTTGAGGGACTAGAACACACAGCCTTCTGACTCCGTGGTGAGAGTTCTAGCAACTTAGCTGCCATTAACAGCTGCCACTGAAGAATCTCAAGTGGAGGAGGCCTGAGCTCTGACTTCTGTTCTACAATTTCTTAAAAGCCTCAGAAAGACATTAAGCCCCAGATTTATATATGTAAGCACCATAATGATCACTTAAGGCCTGAGAATGGCCTGACCCAATATCATTGCGGACATCGTTCAGGCTTCCTTGGGCTGCGGGATGCTGACTCCTGAAGTTTGCCCTCTTTCTGCTTGCTTCACCCAGAAACCGGATAGTGCCAGTGAACCAACATGCTATTGGGTGGTGCATTGCACCTGTCAACCTCCATAGTTGCCTGAATAAGGAGCTGAAAATTCTGCCATTTGTGTCCATAGTTAAGAACAGAAAGTTCTCTGGCTGTCTCCTCTGATCTGGAAGTGTTTGCATATTTGAAAGCCACAGCAGGCAGCACAGTTGAAATAGTTGATTAGTAAACAACATCTTCTGTTGGGTTGTTATGTCAGTGGAAATGCTGAGGAGTGGCAATGCCATCTGCCAAAACTTGGCCTTTTCTGTGATTAGGGTCATTTAGATAATTTTGACAGTTTGTTGAGCCTCTTTTGGTGGGTTTGACTGGAGAAAATGTTGAGCGAGTGTAGCAGACAGCAGTGGCAGCCTAGTGTGCCTGAGAGCATCTGCGCTGTCTGTAAAAGCTTTCTTAAAAATTCAAAAGCTGCCTTGCCATTAATTACATTACATCAACTTTTTGGCCCCATAAAATCTTAATACCCCATGCATAAACGACATTGGATGCCAAAGAATGTCAAAGGCATCCAGTGATCCTTGCCACATTATATCATCCAGTATGCCTCATGCCCTGTGCTGTTATTGCATGAATTACAGAGCAAATATTATATTTCCATCTTTAGTTGTATTTTCATATTTTTATTCAATTGCAGTGTGCTCACCTCTATATGGGTTAACATTTTGCGTTAATCTACTATTTCAGTAGGTAAACTACACGAGTGCAGAAAAAGGATGGTTGATTCTCAGGACAGGTCTCCGATATATTCCCTTAGCCTGCACAGATGTGCTCATTTAATGACACTAATATAGCAGAATGTTTATGCTTACTCGTTATCATGTTCTGGAGGTTTTTTCCTCATCTGTTACCAACAGAACTTAATAACAAATATTTTGTACTACCCTCAAGACTGCATTTAATGAGAACACTCAAATAATTAGCCAGGTTGAAAAGAGTTTTTTTAAGAGGGCCATTCATTCTTTCAAATACTTTCTGTAAGCCATTATAACTTATTCTGTCAACTACACAAACTTCTCAGGAAAGAAACCTTGGTTGCACAGGAAGAAAGGAACAGTTGGTTTTATTTTTGTGAGCAATGCCAGCTCCTTATGTAATCCCAATTCTCAGGCTTTTCTACAAATTCCTTATTTTCATTATTCTCACGTAGGTACCTACATCCAAGTTGAACATCTCAATTAATTTTGCATCTGTGAAACCTCATTCTCAAAACCGTTGTTTGACAAAATGCTTTCTTTCCCGCATTCACTTTTAACTATCTAAACTCACATTCTAGCATTGTCTACTTGTTTTGAAGGGAAGAATCATTTACTATCTTTCCTGTCAATTGTTTTTTTTTAAATTATTTTGAACACCTCAACGAAATTACTGTTTAACCTTGTTATCCACAGAAAATATAATCCAAGTTTCCTGGATATCAACAGCAACAACTTGTATTTAAATAACGCCTTTAACATAATAAGCGTCCCGTCATGAGGCAAAATTGGACCCTGAGCAACAGAAGATGTTATTAGGACTAATGACTAAAAGCTTGGTCAAAAAGAATCATCACTTAACTTTTTCCAAGGCCAGTTTCTCCTTCCTAAGATGGGAAGTCAAAAATTAAATATAATCTTCCGTAATAAGGGTCTGGCCAGTCTAACTGGAGTACTTGCTTGGCTTTTCTTTAAATATTCCGTACCCTTTGTGATAATGTTCAGCATCTGTAACCCAGCTTTTGAATGATTTCGCATCTGGGCATCTAAGCTTTCCATGATCCCATTATATAATTATATCTATTATAACTTATTGTCATATTTTCATCTACAATTCTAATTTATAAAATGTACCTCAAATTTTGTTATATGAAACAGCAGCTGCTGTTTTTCTACCAGCTTCAGTTTCTATATACTTTTGTAATTTTCTGCAATCTTCACATTTCGCTGTACCTCGTTGCTTAGAATCATCTGGAAATTTTGAAATATCTTCCATATGCTCCCTAGTCCTAAAACCAAGTAATATAGCTGATGAAATGCTAAGGCCTCAACACCAACCCCTGGCAATGCTGTATGTCACTGCTGGTCAGTGTGAGAATGTCTATTTTATCCCAACTTTCTGTCTCTGAGGAAGATAATGCACTGGTAAAGTTCTGCTCAGTAATTAACAAATTAATCCAACCTTACAACCAATACTATTCTATCCAGTGAAGCTGCATTCTGCATGGTCCTAATAGCGCAGTAACCATTGTACTCTGGAGAATACTTCATCATCCATGTTTATACTTATCCTCATTCCTTTAAATCCCATTCTCAATCAGTTCCTTTTCAAAGGATTTAACTGAATGAGCATTAATTGCTTTTGTTAGGAGTGTATTGTCTAATTCCAGACACATCAGAGAAAGCAAGCAGGGTAAGTATGGCATTAATGATACTACTAATATCACGGCAATGTGTGTAAATGGCAAGGAGTTATATCCATTCATATTATGAACAGATTATCAAAGTGTCTCCCTAGGAAACCCCTATAATCCAACCACAAATTCTACTTTTTTTTTAAAGAGATATATTTTAAAGAGATTCAAACTGCTCATATATAGGTTTAGTACTATGCCAGTGATGGTTGCCCCTATGCATAAATTTCAAGCAGCCAGAGACAACACTAACAGAGTTAGATTCACAAAAGCAGTTGGCCAGGGAGGCAGGCCTTAGTGAATCTGCCTGATTTACTTTGATGTTGCCCCCAGCTGCACCAGACCCAGGTATCTGCAGCCAGGAATAGTGGATGAATGCTAAATTAATGACAGACGGTAGATGAAATTCAATATACAGTCGCTGCCTCGGGCCCTACTCCAGGCCATCCTGCCCTCCAGGAGACGAAAATACCACCTGCTGGCACTGATGGATTCTTGGCCCCCGAGTCCCACCTCTATAATGAAAATCTGACCCAATGTGTTTCAATATAAACTCCAAACAAACTAATGGAATATGAATTTCCTAAAGAATATAGGCATAGAAGTTAGATGGCACCTGAAAGATGCTGCTCACTGGTTGTGGAAGGGGAATGTATTTGGCTGGTTTGCACACCAGAAGAGATCCTTAGCAGAGAGCCTGGGTTAGGGAGGAGCATAACTGGGAGGGGAGCTGGCAGGGGCCCTTGACAGTCCACAGACATAATATGGAGCTGGGGGCACTATCCTGCTTCTTCTGGCTCTATAGTAAGGTAAGTAAGAGGGTTACAATTTACCTTCAGGTTGCAGCATCCAGCTGTTACATTAAGAACAAAGAACAAAGAAAAGTACAGCTCAGGAACAGGCCCTTCGGCCCTCCAAGCCTGCGCCGATCATATTGCCCATCAAATTAAAACATTTTGCACTTCCGGGGTCAGTATCCCTCTATTCCCATCCTATTCATGTATTTGTCAAGCTGCCTCTTACACACAACTGTCATACGTGCTTCCACATCTCCTCTGGCAGTGAATTCCACTGCTTTGGCTGCTCGCACCTGAAGAAACTGATCCTGTCCTCAGCCAACATGTACATGTCACTCTCTGTTGGATCACTAGACATTGTTGGGCGGCCCGAAACCCTGTTGATTTATTCATTCCCTAACCCAAAAAGTGCTCAGGGCCACCTGCGTTTGAGCACCTCAGCTCAAGGCAGGAATGAAACTTGGGCCTGTCTAGTTCATATGGTTCAGTGGTTGCCATAACATGGCAGTACATCTACCACTGGGCTATCAGGTGGATCTACACTTTTTGAAATGATTGCAAGGGAAGTCTAGAGATTAAGCTATGAGAGCATAAAACAACTGGCTATTAACTTTGAGAGAGTGTCCTAAGATTATCTTTATGCCATGTTGCTTTTCTGTGAACCTGTCATGTATTATAGATTGGGATGATTCTGTGATGCACCAGTTCCAGCAGGGTGAAATAATCCCATGAAGTCCATCTTGAGAAATCACTAGTGCACAGCAACCTGCTTTCTCATCCAATAATTTCAGTTTTACTGAACAGAAATCACAAGCTGCACACCTGCAATATCTCAAAACGCATTACCTGCATTAGCCTGGCACAGCCCACTGGGAACACCAGGTCACAAAACATTCATATTTAAATTCTCCCTTTTTTTTGCGGGGCACGCCTTTACAAAAAAATGATCCTGGACCTTTCTTTCAGCTCCAGCCTGACAGTCCACTTACTGACTAAGCAGAAACCTGACAAGTTCCTCATTCAAACATGATGGGCAGATTGAAATGTTAGTAAGCTGCTAATCACCCGATCGGCGTGTGAGCACTCCATGCCCATTCTATTATTGTTTTTTTCCTGAATGCAACCCTTTAACCCAGTGCTTGTCCACTATTCAATTCATTCTATGCAGTATTTATTTCCCTCTGCTGAATTGTACTCCACTATAAATGAATAAATATTATCTGTGCTACTGAACTGCTACATTGACATGCTGTTAATGCTTTGCAAATGCCTATTGAATTTAATATGGAAACTACCGAGTATTTGTTTGCTTTCTTGGTATTCTATAGATGTCAGAACATACTCACTGATCTATAATATTTGACAGGACGTAGACAGTTTCAGATTGTCTTTTCAATTTTGACTGGCAGTTTCCTTCCTTTCTTTCCTTCCTGTGGACCTGGCCATTCTATTGCAGGTGCTTCCTCCATACTACTGCTCTGTGTACCCTGCATCAGGTAGGATTTGAAACTGCAAACGATTGCTTAGAGTGGCATCACAAACAAGGTGAATCACCAAGTAATGTTAAAATATCCTTAAGTGTGTCAACAAGTAAATTGAAGATCATCGCTGAAATAGCTAATGGGTGCTGGACCATCATGTTAAGCTAATATTCCCAAGTACAATTTCAAAGCCCAAGCTAGTAACAGAAATTTAGTTGAAAAGTTGGATTAGCCTGCTCGTACCTCAAGAATTTGAGTTGCTTATTAGGAAATAAGCCCATAAGTCCCAGTGTCACTGAAGCCAGGCTACAAGATGAGATTTTATGTGGAAATGAAGAGTTCCATTTATTAGGGACAGGAATGGGTGGTAAACAGGGAGAAGGAAGGGGGTGGGGATGCTGGAAATGATGAAGAGGTCACAGAGATAAGTACACAGTAATAATACTGCCACTCTGACCCAGAGGTTTATACTTCACGGTATTATCCATTTTTAAGTAGCCTTTGATGTTTCACTGCTGGGTATGTAAATGAGAAAGTAAATACCTATTACAATCTGAACAGGGATGTGCATGGATGCAGGTTAGAAAATTCAAGGTGAGCCAATCAGAGTTGGATCCATCAGAACAAGCCAGAAAAGCTTGTTTTCTGGTCTTTTGGGAATTGAAGAGATTAAGCTGCAATATTATGCTGTTGTAATCATATCAAAAATGAATAGTGCCCAAGAGAGAGGAGTGAGATTTGTCATCCACTGCCAAGGAACCTTTGGGGGAAGGAACTGTTCAGGAGAGTCACTGATAGAAATATTGTTATGGAAATGCTTCACTGGGAAGTCCTTTAGAGTGAATGCCTAGAAACACATAATAAGACAGAAATAAACTTCATTGAGGATAAGCTTCTCCTAGGCTGGTGGCCTAGCTAGGATAATTATATTTGGGGAGGCTGTTTCTCGAAGAGGGGAAGTATTGCTGATAAATCTGTTGGAAGTTCCCAGGATCAGTTTTTATTAGGAAGAAAGCACTGGGAACATACCTGGTTGCGGAAGAAGTGAGGGGGAAGAAAATGAAAGCAAGCAGTTAGAGGATAAAGTCCAGTTTATGAGATCATGCCAGGGAAGTCATTGAAGAAAACTTCATCAAGGTATCTAAAACAATTACCGCTAAGAGTGCTGCAGTGGACTAGGGCTCGAGTTGATTAGGAGCTACTTAAATGCCTTCTGTACAGGGTAAGTATCTCAGTTGTCTTGCATTGGAGTTAGAACTCAAACATGTTTATGGATAATATGAGCAATGAGGTATGCAGGCTCTAGTTCTGGTTTGTGCTTTGATAAGCTTCTGTGTGGAGTGACTCTCAGCCACTGAGTCCAATGCTTCACGTGATAAGTGGAAGAAATACAAATCTTGCTGTTCTTTCTCTGAAAGAGGAATGGAATGTTACATATACTGGAGATAATTCAGAATATCATTCTAATTTGAAAGACATCTTCTGTATTTTTTCCCTAAAGAGTGACTGTAAAATTAGTTTGAAAGAGCTATTGCTTTCATACATTGTTGTCCCACACTATTGGGTCATTACTTTGTTTCCAAAAATATAAAAGGGAATGTTTTAGATATCTTGCTGTTAAGGTCATGTTTTGGGGTTGTTTAGTTTGTTAAGTGATGAAAAGGAGCCTGCCAACAACATAAACATTTCTCTATACTTAGCTTTAAATACATTTTAAGTGCAAGGAAATGGGGCAACATTCCCAAATGGGAGCATAACTTCACAGGCAAGATCAAGTATTCCAATGATTTACACAGACATAAAGAAAAGTGAATTATGTTGTAAATGTTTGTCTCCTAGGTCAGGGTAGTAGACTTTTAGTTGAAAAATTCAGAAAGATTTGAATTCCCAACAGTAGAAGTCAACAGGAAAATATGATGTTGTTTCTTTGAGAGGGAAAGTAACTTTTATGTTTTGCTTTCCCATGGGAAATGTTAAAATTTCAAAGGAATTTTAAACTCTAGTATGCATACATAAGAAGCAATTTATCCAGTATCACCAAAATCTGTAAAGCAGAATGTGGTTGTGAGGCCACAGGGTTATTCTCTGCAGAAAAATGAACTTGCAGCCAAGGGACTGTGAGTGGATTTAAAGGATATGTCGTGTCTAGTGGGAAAAGGTAAGAGGCAACACAGATATTGCAGCATTTAGGATGGCCCATGCTGGTTACAACAAAAACTTGGATTTGCATAGCAGCAACCCAAGATGTTTCACAAGGGTTTTATAAAGCAAAATTAGACACCGAGCCAAATAAGGTGATACCAGGGCAAGTAACCAAATGCTTGGTCAAAGAGGTAGGATTTAGGGAGTGTCTTAATGCAAGGAAGAATGGTAATAAGGCAGATAAGCTTAGCAAGAGAATTCCAGAGCCTACAGCCTAAGCAGATGAAACACAGCCACCAATAGTGGAGCAATTAAAACTGAGGATGCCCAAGGGGCCAAAATTAGATGAATGTACCTATCATGGGGAATTGTGGGACAAGAGGAGATTACAGAGATAGGGAGAGGGGGCAAGGCCATGGAGGGATTTTAAAACAAGGGCACAAATTTTAAAATTGAAGCATTTCCTGAACACGAACCAGTGTAGGTCAGAGACCATAGGGGTACTGGGTGAATGGGACTTGGTGCAAATAAGGGCAGCAGAGCTTTAGATTACCTCTAGTTTACAGTGGGTTAGGATATGGTAGGCTAGCCAGGGGTGCATTGGAATAATTAAGTCTGGAGGGAACTAAGGCACAAATGAGGGTTTCAGCAGCAGTTATGCTGAGGCGGGGGCGAAGTTCATCCTCTATCACAATAGTACCTCAATTTTGCCTTAAATACAGTAATAAAAAGGGCAACTCCAGCATCACTGTAGACCAGAGCTGGTTATAACTTAAATGTGTAAATGGCATTGCTCAGCAACAAAATACTAATAGAAAAATGCATTTGTAGGATGTAGAAAATTTAGCGTGATAATGCTTTGTAATATATGCTACTTGTCCCTAATTTATTATTTCTACCGCCTAAAGGTGACACGTGCTGATTGCAGTTTGATACATACATAGATTCATAAGACACTCCTCATAAGGAAAAGCCTGAAGTTGTTAAGGCCACCCCCACTCTGCAGCAATGTTCTTGGTTCACTTTTGAATAAAGCTCTGTTCTTCTTATTAAGATCATTGGCTCATATCCATACTATGTGATAGGGATCACATCAAACACCCAATACAGTTATTGCGAGTGGTTTAATGCATAATGTCCTTCAGGTCTCCCCACATCACTGTGCAAGTATTGTCCTGATGGTTGTGTTGTTATAATGATATAAAGGTGCCAATCACTCATAAGGGATTGGGTAAACACACTGCGTGTTCATTTATTAAGACTAGGCATATGAGAACAGATATAGATGGATAGAAAACCTGAAGACGTCAGCAGCAGAGCTGATTGTGCGTGTGCTCTGCTCAAAGGCAAAAGTGAAACTAAGGCTGGATTGTATGACACATTTCTCTTCTAGTGATCTAATGCTGCTACCCCTTAAAGGCATATTACAATATCCCCCATTCTTTTTAAAGATACTTTCCCCCCTTCCAAAGAAGCGTAATTTATTTACAATACACGTTCATGTTTAGTTACCATTACATAAATGTATAGGACTGGTAAATCTATGAGTATCTAAAGTATAGAAGTAATATGCTGGTATATCCAGATCTTGTCATGTTTTTTTAATTGCTCACAGTGATCTGTGGGATTGTCATTCTTGGTTGCTGTTCCTGGTTGCATATGGGACCTGGTCCTAGCTGCAATAGGACTGTGTGTTGTTTGATGAGCTGTAATGGATCTGACTTGTCCTCGGTTATGCCTCACCATTGCGCATTTGTGTGCAATGACTTCATAGACCTTGGTTCTGAACAAATCTTTGTCACCTCGGTTGGCTGCTATGTACCTTTTGTGTGATCCCTGATGTGAACCTGTTGTCCCACTGTAAACTTGGCTATTCTGTACCGGCATTTTTATCGTGCACGTTGGTCATCTTCCCTTGCAGTTTTAGAACTTGCCCACTAGTTTCTGAGACAGCAGAATGAGTACGAGTAGGTAAATTGGTACACGCTGGTCTGTCAAACATGAGCTCTGCTGGTGATGGAATAGTTGCACTTAAAGGTGTCAATCTCAGGTGTAACATTGCAATGTGTAGATCTTGCTTGGTCTGTCTACATTTGAGAATTAGGGATTTCACCGTGCGAATCGTTCATTCAGCTAGGCAGTTAGATTTTGTCTAGTTCGACCTTTAATTTGTCTTGTAAGTGGATGCTGCAATTACGTGGTGGATCAATTGATGGACGCATATTCTTCTGCAAGTGTAATGTTGCAGCTGTCTTGAAATTGCCAATTTTGTCAAAACATTCTGGATGTTTAGATGTTAGGTTGTGAATTAAGGTAATAGGAGTTCTGCCTTGTGATGCCTGACTAATGCCATGGATTGTGATGAGTGCGAGGCCATGGCATGCTGGTAGACCTAGAATCACTGGCCTTTAGTCTGAATGGTGAAGAGCATCTGTGACATCCAGGACGATTGATTGCACTTGCACTCCAGGACTGTGGATCCTGCGCATGGAATTAATGAATTGTTGTATGCTGGAAGTTTCACAGTAATACGTTTCACCATGGCCTTCCATGTCTGCGGATACATTTCTTTTAGAATTCGTAGGGATAGTATGTTGGCACTTGCCCCATGTCAATATTGGCCAATAACGAATGCTTACCAACTTTCTTAGGGAAGATAATTTGGATCTTAGCAAACACCTCAGACTATATATATGTTTTCCACGAGATTGACGGCATGAAACATGTGTTCAATGCTCTTTGTCTCATCACGCACATCATCGTCATTTCCTGGTTTGTCAATTACCTCACCTATATGTTTCTGATGGGATACCAGATGCTCATTCTTATTGCTTGAAGGTACCCATTGTGTACAATTTGTTTAGATCAGTGCACGGCTCTTTGTAACTTCACCAGCCTTTGGTCTAGTGCAATGCTGCTGCCAATGGCCCTTTCTGCCACATACATTGCAGGATTGATGGAAAGCTGACATTTCCTTGGATGCATGCAGAAGGCCACATCTTCCACATGTCTTGCTGGGTTTGAATGTTCTAGTAAGTACGTCAACAAATGAGGTTGTACTTAGGGCCTGTAGGCTTTGTCACTTCGTACTTACATCCATCCTTGAGCAGCTCTTCAATGCACTTGTCTAGTAGATCTCATTAGAATGCTTCCAGAGGAGTTGTTGCCATCACCAACTCAACAATTCAAATTCTGGAAGTTTAACCTGATTCTGAACAGGCCTTCCAATGTATCCGTATCTTTTGGGGATCCTTTAGCTCTTCTGATGTTAATCCTGATTTGTTCAGCCTGTGTAGACCTTCATTCCCAATTGCTAGGTAAATTTTTATGGCTTCCTTGTCTGTTTCAGACACACCTGAATCAAGAAATCATAGCTCTGTACGCTATTTAAACATTTTGAATTTGGATGGTGGGTCAGCTGCATTCCAATTCAAACTGGGGAATTTTGTGGACTTTCTGACAATATCACTTTGACCTTTCTTCTCCTTTCCTACCTAGAATGAATGTCACTGTAGCCACTTTCATGCACTTTTCTGAAGCCCCACCCATTATAATTGCAACATTCTCTGACCTTATTCTTATGAGGGTTTTGTTTGACTCTCCCTTGCTCACTATTGATCCGGCCCACACGCTGGTCACTCACCTGTCCTGACTGAGCTAGTCAAGTGCTAGCCCTCTCAATGTGCTGTCCTACTTACTGACTGACAGGCTATGTGCTGCAATCTTGCAACGAGAGTTCCATCTACTTACTAGCTCTTTACCTGAGCACTATCTCTGCACCATGTCTTCAAAGCTTTTCTGCACAGTTATTCAATGCACTCTCAACACTTTCTCACACTGCGACTGTGTTGCAGTCTGACCGAATGTCAAGGGCCTTCTCATACAATGTAGCATGATCTAAGACTCTTCTCCATGTCATACCAGTACTTAGTCTTGCTGCCAGGCTGTTCGACCACTGCTGAGCATCATGTTGTGTTGTTATAATGGTATAAAGGCACCAATCACTCATAAGGGATTGGGTTAACATGTGTTCAATTATTAAGACTAGGCATGTGAGAACAGATGTATATTGATAGAAACATGAAGGCAACAGCAGCAGAACTGTATGTGTATTTGCTGTGCTGAAAAGCAAAAGTTAAACTAAGATTGGACACACTTTCTTTCTAGAGATATCATGCTGCTATCCCTTAAAGGTATATTACAAAACAGATGACTTCACTTACATATTTCCAAAGATATGTGAGGGATTTAGAATTAGGATCTCCTATTTGTGCTTATGCAGTTATTATACTATAGTAATGGTATATAGTATATTCAATGTCATTGCTCACAATGGGTCAGAAGTTACACTGGTGCAAGCAAGATAAAAGTATAAGTTGGTATCTCCCCTGGGACACTAAAGTAAGTCGCAGAATATGTAACAAGTATTTTCCTCATCCATTGCAGATAAGTAAAGAAATACACTTGTTCCCTTACATACCACACTTACATAAACAAATAAATCTCTGCATGTATGTCTCTAATTTGATTGCCCTTCTGTTTTCAAATTCTTCAATGTGTCCTTCCTGTCTCTGTAACCGCCTTCAGCCCTACAACCTGTGAGATCTCTATGCTCCTCCAAGCCTGGCCTCTTGTACATCATCAATTTTCTTTGCTCCCCTACTGGCGGCCATGCCTTCAGGTGCCTAAGCCCTAAGCTCTGAAATATTGGGCTGAATTTTACCAGCTCTCTGGGGATGGCTGTCAAATGGTGAGAGAAGGCAGGGGGAGCTCCCTCCCGAGTATTCCTACACCACATGGACTGCAGCAGTTCAAGAGGGCAGTTCATCACCTTCTCAAGGGCAACTTGGAATAGGCAATAAATGTAGCTCTTGCCGGTGATTCTCACATCCCATGAATAAATGTAAAAAAAAAAGAGAGCTGGTAAGCACAAAACTCTATTATAGTGTCACCAATGGCAGGAGGTTGTAATAAAAGAATGACAAGTTTATGCACTCTACCTGATCTGCTACAAGCTATTTTACCCTTCAAGGCATTCAATATTAGATTCATAAATATTCTCTTCTATATTAATTGCATAGAATTTTTATTTAAACAAGGTCAACAAAAGTGGAGCAGGTTTTATAAAATTGAAAGAGCCACAGATTTGGCACAACAGGAAAGGGCCAGGATCTAAAGAAGAGTCATATGAACTCAAAACGTTCACTCTCTCCACAGTAGATTTCAGGCCTGCTGAGTTTTTCCAGCATTTTCTGTCTCTAGTCCATGATCTAAAGGGGGTCCAGGAGAGGGTCATCTTAATGGGTGGGTCATCAGATGCCAAGCTCTTTATCATGTTGCTGCCCATCAGCTTCCTTTCCCAAACCATGCAACGTCCCTTTTGTACATTCAAATACCTCCACCCCATTGGTTTCCTCCCCAACAGTGGGCTCTTGGCTTTAAGTATTTACGAGTAAACTTTATGTTGTGTACTATTAAAGCACCTTGGAAAAACATATCAGGAAATTGTCCCCACAAAGTCCATGATTCTCTTTCAGATCGATAGAAAACTTTGTGTTGGGAGAGTGAAATTTCCCAATATGACCCTTTTGTGTTCAGCAGAAGTATGGAAGTCAAACATTTACACTTTCAGAACTTTACAAACTCATTCACATTTTGGTAAACATAAAATTCCATAAACAAACAAAAATTACCTCATAAAACGCTCACTCTTTGTTTGCACAGTTTGCACAGTTACCAAGTTTTTACCATAAAAGGTATTTCAATAGAATATGATTTTTTTAAACTTAATTTTCTACAGAAATAAAGAAGCAACTCCCTAAAGAGAAATCAATTCGTAATAAATGATCCTTTTTGCCCTACAAGCATTAAAACCAATACTCCCTCCCACCTTTGTTGTTCCTTTTGGTATGGCTTTCATCTCTGTTTGCTTAAGTCTAAAGGACTTGAAAGGATCTGGTCGACTACTGGTTTTAGCCATCCACAGCCAGATCTGGCTGGATCACATGAAGCATTATTGAGTGTCGGTCTCATCTGCTAAAACTGCTCACTATTCTAGGATCATCTTGGAATTTGATAACTCTCAGCTTCTGTACTATATAGCAAACCATCTTTTTAAATCCGTATGCCCATCTCCTACACCCTCACATCCAGTAGCAAGGGTGAGGAGCTCACAATCTTCTTTTCCTCTAAGGTAGAGACCATCTGATCAGCTGCCTTTTCTGCTTCCTTCCATTTCCCTAACCACCAGGCCAAACTTCCTCTAATGCCTGCCCCCCTCCCCCACCCCGACCTAGCCCTGAATTCTCATATTTCACTGCTTGGTCTGTGCAGCATCAAGATAGTGTTGAATCAATGGGCAATATTTAATAGGGTTGATCAGGGTCTCGCATGTCATTTAAACAGCTGGCAAGAGCCCTGTGACATCTCTATTATAGAAGGCCTGCCCTATTAAATGCCACTCAGGAAGTGGCGGGCCTTCCCTGGGATCAAGGACCCCCAGGGTCAGGAACCGTGCACACCGAGAGCTACTGGTCAATTAGAGGCCAGCAGCTCTATTGAACAGCAGCACCACTAGGGAGGCAATGGCTGCTATCAGTATGATGCTTGTCCAAGGCCTGGTATCATCGCTGGATCCCAGACTCAGGTGAGTGACGGTGGGAGGGGCTTTGTGAGGAGGGCATTTGGTAGCAAGGGCAGGGTAGTAGTTCTTAGTGACCTCCCCCTTTCCAATGCCAATTCCCTTGACCAGACACTGAGTTCCTTTGAATGAGGAACACTCACATGGGAGCCTGCAAGCAAACTCGTACGGGTTTGCTTATCATGCTCGCTGAATGGCAAGCTCCCCACCTGATGCTGGTTGCATAACAGTGGCGGTGAGCTAAGGCCCTTAAGTGGGTGGGAAGGCCGGCCATCAGCCTTCTGGCCAAAGACCCAATCGAGGTGATGAGAAGGCAGTGTCTTCCCGACCCACCACCCTCCTGAATGATTAAAAGTCCCCTGCCACAATACTCGCCACTGGGAAGGTGTTAAATTCCACTCAAACTCTTATACTGCATGTAAGGGATGCTTGTGCCCATGCTCATATCCTTACAGATTGCAATGCAGGCAATACAGGCAGTGCATCAAGCCCATCTGGAAAATGGAACTGACGATCTCAGGCAAGAATGCATAATGAGGATTGGCTGAGAGTCCAGGCATCCATTACTCTGTTGAAACAGCTGTGCTCCCAGGAAAACATTGGTTGATTGACAACTCTGGCTGTCTGATCAATTCCATCAATTTTGCAATGTTTATTTACTGAAGGTAAAGAGGTTTTAAGTGTTATCGATATGATAAAGGGTCTAGATGATTGACATGTTTATTGGGCTGTAATAAAAGCACTTTTTATGATTTAAAAAAATGTTTAAAGTTCTTTTCTAACACATCATATTGTCATTATAGGCTTCTTTGGTTCTATACAAACTGTGTAGTGGGTGAATGGGTATGAAAGTGCCATAGCTTGGCATGAAGGGTATGAGGAGCCATGGGGGATGGCTGAAGTGCATCAGGTAGTATAGATGAGGCACGGGGAATGTGTGGAGGAAGAGGGGGTGTAAGAGGTGCAAGCTAGAGGGCCATACTGTTTTTATTAAAACTAGGACCATGCCCCAGTGTACTGAAGTGGGCATCTTAAACAGCCTGCCTCAGCACCTGGCAGCCCCTATGGCTGCCTCTGAACCCTTTCCAGGGGTGACAGGCCTGACTCGTCTTAGCACCGGCAACCCTGGAACAAAAATCCCATCTTCTCAGACACTTTCTCCTGAGGTGGGTGTGCCAAGCTGGGAAATCTCCCAAACCCAGCTACCTGCCTCGCAAGTGAAAATTCAGCCAGTTTTGTAGAGAATGGAGTCAGTCTTGCAATTGGGCAGTTTATTCTGTTTTATTAATATCATAGTTTTAATGTTAATTTTAAGAAAAAAAAACCTGATTTTTTTTTTTCCTGCCTTTTGTGTTTTCCATCTTGATCAGTTATTGATGACATAGAAAACTGGCATTGTTGATTAGGATAGGTAGAATTGCACTTTCTTGACTATTCGGTCTAGCTGACCAGCTTTTTCAGCTATCTGCATCACCTATTTGTGCTACCGAAGCTCCCAAGTTAATACCAAGTCAAGGGGTCAGATGTTTGTAATTGAAGTTGAGCTTCACGTCCTTTTAGTATAGATGTTGGTGAATAGTATTACTGTTAATCTTTCTCTACAGTTATTGATTTTGTCTTCTCGGTATTGAAGATAACAATGTTTGATATATGTTTTTGTAAGTATGCTGTAAATGTTGATACTGCCATTTGGTTTGGTGAAATGTTGCAGTAATTGAATTTCTGAATTAAATATTTATCAACTTTTTGTCTGTATTTATATTGGCATTTTTTTCACATTAGTTTTTAAGTTTTTTTTCATATTTTGTTAATCTTCGCGACTTTTATTTTATGGCATTATTGTCTCTGTTTGGATATGTCTGTGTTTATTCCTTTGTCCAATGTTTTCATTGTCTGAATAGTCAGTACATTTTTATACATTTCTGATGCATATCTGTTTAGATTGTCCACTTTGTATACTTATAGTTTCCAGCCTCTCCAAAATTAAGTCCCTATATTTGTCTTTCGTCTCTTGGGTTGGTAGTTATTCATGTCTCAAGTTGCTTGTCTTTCATGCTAATATCTGTCCCCACATTTCATTTATGCTGCTCAGTGACTTTCATAATTTCAAAGTTTAACAAAGCTGTGAGCTGCACTGATTTGCTCATAGATTGCTGGCTGTGTGGCTCAGTTATGTACCATGCAGTGTGCCTATAATGTCATCAAAGTTTTGTCAGCTGTATTTTCTTTGGTACCTTTTCCCAGTTGGTTAAGTTCTTTCTGTTTGTGCTTAACATAACTTCACCTTCCACTGCAACCCCACCGCGCACACCCCCCAGCAGCCCCTCCACCCCCTGCCACACCACTTGCATGTTGCTGAATGATGAATGTACCAAAATCTTTTTAGGTATCTGTTGATACTGGCAAATACCTTTCTGAATATTATGGGCTCAAACTTGGAGCCAGATTCCCTTCTCATTTTTTATGAAATATATTCCTTGCATGTTGTTCAACTCTATGTGTGTGGGGTGTGGGTGAGGAAAGGTTACGTTCTATACTGACCTTCATTCCTTTATCACTGTCCATGTGGTCTTCCAGAATAATTATGTCACCTTTGCCTTTGTTTTGTTTTGAAATGCCTGCCAAGAAATTTTGGAATCTTTCTTTCTTTGATTTCTTTGTACCTCTGCTGTGTATTTTCTTTCATGTTCACAGGAATTGGAATCTTGGTGGTCTCAGCTGTTCTTCTTGTTTCTGTGGTGTGATCTATCTGCCTTTTTCTTGTGTTTTCAAGTTAACTTAGTGCCTCCGTTTTGCGTCAGTTCAGTTAGTGATCAGGGAACATCCTCTGTAATAGTTGCTAACTATCCAGAAGGAAATTATATTGTTTCCATTTTATAACACTTGTCATGACTGGAAAGTTACCTTCTTTGTTATCAGACCTAGATATTTAATTTGATGTCTAAATTGATAATTTTGCTGGAATTTGGGTAATTGCCTATTCAGTTCAATATGGGTTATATAATTTGGTTGGTTATTTGAGTGATGTGATGCTATCATTGAAACAGACAAGTACAAGAAGTGATAAAAATAAGCATTTGGAGAGAGGAAAAACTAAATTCGATTGAAATGAGGATACTTGCAAGATACTGCCAAAAGTTAAGGCCAATATGATGCCCAGCTTAAGACGTGATTTTCTGGCCTTGTCACGGGTGGGACTCTCCATGGGTGAGGCAGCCCCCCAGCCAGAAGTCCATCAACTTGAGGCGGGACTGGAATATCCCGGCGACAGGCGGGTGTGGAAAATCCCGCCCTTAGACAATTTTTGTTAAAAATGATTGACATATTCCTTCCACTGCTTCAGATAAAAACAGAGAATGCTGAAAATACTCAGCAGGTCTGGCAGCACCTGTGAGGAGAGAAACTGAGTTAATGGTCTAGATTTTCAGCGAGTCAGGATGGCTCAGGATCTCTTTAAAAATGGCAAGCAGGACCCGTTTCTGGGATTCCCAACCCCATTCCCAGGCTTTCTGATTTTGATCAGGGCCTTTTAAGGGTGCAGCCAGGTTCAAGCCAAAGGCCCGCATATTGCACTTCCAACCTGTCCGTCTCCGTTACAGAGATAGACATGTCCTATTCCTCCACAATTTTCATAGAGTTGGGCCACACGTGGTGGTTCACGGCAACTCAGAGGTATCGTGGAGGGGTGAGGGGGTTGCCGGGGGCACAGGCGGAGGGGGGTGGGGGGGGGGGGGGGGGTGGCGGCGGGGGGGGGTTGTGGTGGGGGTGGCAGGGTGAGATGAAAGGAAAGTTTAAAAAGATGCTTGTCATGTCACCAGACCAGGCTATGTCCCTCCATCCACTGCACATGGCTCCTCATGGTTCCTATGCCACGCTATTCCCCTCCATCCACCCCCATGGCCCTTCATGCTATTTCACTTCCATACCCATTGACACATTATATATTGTACAGAATTAATGAATTCTATAGTGACAACAGGATATATGAAAAAAGCTTTAAAAGCACAGCCAGCCAATCCTTCATAAGTTTCCACTATGTTAAAACCAGATCTTATATTTCAGGGCAATAAAAGTGTCAATCATCTTGATCATTTCAAGTTTCAATAGCTAAAACTGCAAGCACTCTTACTTGTGTAAATGAACATTGTCCAGTTGATAGTAGAGTTTAGAGAGCCAGAGTTGCCAATCAAGTAATGTTTTCTCTGGGCTCAGTTGTTTCAACAGACCAATGGATTTCTGAGCTCTCTGACAAGCCTCATTATATATTCTTGGCTAAGACCCCAGGCATCCTTTAAAGTGCTAAAATACCTGAGCCCTTTGCTTGAAAACATTGCTTGATTGACAACTTTAGCTCCCTGATCCCTGCTGTCAATTTCACAACATTTATTATACAAGATAAAGAGGTTTTAAGTGCTTGGAGTTTCAGCTACTGAAACTTTAAAGTGTCAGGATGATTGACACTTTTATTGCACTTTTATTACTGTAAAGGGCTTTTTTAACAGTGCAGAGTTATGAATGAATGACTTTTTAAAAAGCTTTTTTTATGCATACTATTGTCACTATAGGTTTAATTGATTCCATACAGTGTATAGTGGATCGATGGGCATGGAAGTGCCGCAACTTGGCATTGGGGTATGAGGGACCAAAGGGAGTTGGGGGCATAACTTGGCATCAGGAGTATGAGGGACCATAGGGGTTTCTTGGGGGGCATACCTTGGCATCGGGCACATGAAGAGCCATAGAGGTTGGATGGGGGGAAACACCATAGCATGGGGGCATGAGGGCCAAGGGGAGTGGGTGGAGAGCATGAGGCAGCATGAATGGAGCATGGGGATTGTATGGCAGGTGAGGGGGTATGAACGGTGAGGGCTGGAGGGCCTTTCCTTTTTTATTATAACAGGAAAAAGATCCACAGCATGTGGGTGGGCCTTTTAAACAGCCTACCTCTGCACCCAAAAGCCCCCTGTGGCTGCATCTGAACTTTATCCTGAGTCAGCTGGCCCGACTCCAGCCTGCACCCCCCCCCCCCCACCCCTAAAGTGAAAATCCATCCTTGAGGGCACTTTCTCCCAAGGCAGGCAAGCAGGCCAAGCTGGGAATTTTCCTGACTCCCACTGCCCACTTCGAGGATGAAGATCTAGGTCAATGGTTCAGGTCTGTGACCTTTCAGCAGAACTGGGAAAAGTTAGAAATATATTAGGTTATGAACAAGTGGAAGGGGGAGAGTGGGAAGAAGATCATAAGGGAAGGTTGACATAAGGTTTTATGGTGCAAGTTCAAAGTGAGTGGTAGTGGGACAAGTAAAGAAACAAAGGATGTGTCTGGAGGAGGTATGAATGGTGGAATAGCTGCTGTCAGCTGTCTCCTTTCCTGTAAAGGAAACAAGAGACAAATGGAAGAAAAACAAACAAACCAGTAAAGAAACATGAAACTAGATTCAGAGGTTATTATCTAAAATTGTTGAAATTGGTGTTGAGACCAGAAGATAATAAAGTGCACAGTCGAATGATAAGGCCCTGTTCTTTAAGTTTACGTTGAGCTTCATTGGAATACAGTAATAGGCGAAGAACAGGAAGATTAGAGTGAGTACAAGGTTGATAATTAAAATGAAAGGCTGGAAGCTTGGGTTAAGGCTTCCAAACTGGATGGAGATGTTCCGCAAAGGGGTCACCCAGTTTGTGTTTTGTCTCCCCAGTGCAGAGGAGACCCTCCCTTGTCCCCTCAGATTAGTAAAGATTAGTGGTATGCCTACTAACGGATCTCTAGAAAACCTAAACATGCCCATGACACTGAACCACAGGGATTCAGATGAGCATTGATCATCCAAATGCAAGAGAATATGAATGCAACTCTCCTGCATCATCAAGGATCATCGTTGTGCTCACCATATTGGTGTAAAACATGGTTGCTCACAAAGCAGTTGTCAGAGGCTGTGTGCTGGTCATGTAAGGATAAAGACAACATGTTTTAAAATAAGGACAACACTAAATTCAAATTAACACACCTTAGACATCTAAGGACACACACGAATCTTTATTGTTGTGGTTTTAATCACAGATACCAACCATTAGCTTCCATATTAATGCAATCCGGAGAGTGGCACTGCTTAGAGGATGAAAAATAACCAGCATGTTCAATTTAAGAAGGCAAACGAATGTGAAAATGTTACCATTTGTGACAAAATTGTGTGTGAGTGAGTGAGTGTGTGTGTGAAAATAACTGAAATACCACAAATTAGAGTGTTTAGTGTTTAAAAATTGATATAAAACTCATGTTTAGTGGTAGAATGTGTCAAATGATACACAATGATACCTTCCATGCTTCTCTGCTATTTTTTTAATGAGTCTTGTGCAAATAATTCTACCTGTGGATTGGAAGTAAGGTGGAAATATTGTACCTAACAGGTGTTAGTCCAGTTAATGAGCCCAGAATCAAGAGATAAATATTTTAATGCATTTGGGAGAAGAGAAGTTTCACAATTTACAATGAAATCAGTCATGGGTTATGGAGTTCTCAATCACAAGTGGAATAAACTCCATAGACTGTGTTCCCCGGTGTATATTCTGTTTATATCACATGTAAACATTTACAAAACTACAGTTAAACGTGTTCTATTTCCCAAGCAAATAAAATCCTGGGAAAAAAAACTGTTATTAATTTTTACGCTGATAGCAATTATTTAAGGGAATGGTAGCAAAGTGGTAATACTATTGGGCTAGCAATCCAGAGGCGCAGATAAATACTTTGGAGATAGGAGTTTAATTCCCACCATGGCAGCTGGAGGAATTTAAATTCAATTAGTTAAATAAACCTGGAACAAAATGCTATTTTCAGTAATGATGATCATGAAAAAACTGAATGGTCATGAAATCCCATCTGGTTCACTAATGTCCTTCAGGGAGGGAAATCTGCCATCCTTACTGGTCTGGCCTACATGTGGCCCCAGGCCTATAGCAATGTCATTGACTCTGAATTGCACTCTAAAAATGGCCTAGCAAGCCACTCAGTTGTATAAATCCATTATAGAAAAGTTGGATAAGGATAAAAATGGATGGACCACCCAGAATCAACAAAGGCATATATTGCCTAGTTGATCCTGCAAAGTCCTGCTCATTAACATCTGCGGTCTTGCCAAAATTGGAAGAGTTGTCCCACAAACTAGTCAGCCAATAGCCTGACATCGTCATACTCATGCCATTCTCCATCAAGGTTCCTGGATATGCCATATCTACCTGGCAGGGCAGATCCACCAGAGGTGGCAGCCTAATGAAATACAATCAGCGGGGAATGACTCTGGGAGTCTTCAACGTTGACTCCGGACCCCAAGAAGTTTTGTTGCTACAGGTTAAACATGGACAAGGAAGCCTACTGATTACCACCTACAGTCACCCTCTCCCCCACCTCCCTTCAGTTGATGAAGCAGTGCTCGTCCATGTTGACCACCACTTGGAAGAATTTCTGAGGGTGGCAAGGACACAAGATGTGTTCTGGATAGGAGGGGGTTCAATGTCCATCACCAAGAGTGGCTTGATAGCACGACTATTGACCTCACTGGCTGAGTCCTGATGGACATAGCTGCCAGACTGGGCCTGCAGCAGAGAACCAGCAAGAGGGAAAAACTTACTTGACTTTCTCCTCTCTAGCCTGTTATGGGTGCATTTGTCCATGACAGTATTGGTAGACATGACCACCGCACAATCCTTGTGGAAGTCAAGTACCGCCTTCACATTGAGGACACCCTCCATCGCGTTGTGTGGCACTACCAGTGCCCTAAACGGGATGGATTCAGAAGATTTAGCAATTCAAAACTGGGCATCCATGAGATGCTGTGGATCATCAGCAGCTGTAGAATTACTTTTAGTTACAGTCCAAAACCTCATGACCTGGCATATCCCTCACTCTATCATTCACATCAAGCTGGGAGATCAACCCTGGTTCAATGAGGTTTGGAGGAGAGTTTGCCAGGAGCAGCACCAGGTATACCTAAAAAATGAGATGCCAACCTGCTGAAGCTACAACACAAGATCACACGCATGTTAGATAGAGAAAGCAGCATGCTATGGACAAAGCTAAGCGATCCCACAACCAGCTGATCCGATCAGAGCTTTGCAGTCCTGCCATATCCAGTTGTGAATGGTGATGGACAATTAAACAACGAACTGGAAGAGGAGGTTCTACAAATATCCAAATCCCACATGATAGGGGAGCCCAGTGCATCATTGTTAAAGACAAGGCTGAAGCATTTGCACCCAACTTCAGCCAGAGGTGTCCAGTAGATGATTCATTTCAGCTTCCTCCTAAAGTCCCGAGCAACACAGGTACCAGTTTTCAGTCAAATTTGATTTACTGCACCTGATATCAAGAAACTGCTGAAGGCATCAAATACAGCAAAGCCAATGCGCCCTGACAAGATACAACATCCCAGCTGTAGTACTGAAGACTTGTGCTCCAGAAATAGCTGCATTTTAAGCCAAGCCTTTCCAGTATAGCTGCAACACCAGCAACTACCTGACAATATGGAACATTACCCAGTACGTCCTGTCCACAAAAGGCAAGACAAATTCCTATAGATACTAAATATATCAAGGAATCTGGGGATAGTGTGGCAAAATGGCATTGAGGTAGATAATTAGCCATGATCTAATTGAATGGCAGAGCAGGCTAGAGGGTCTGTATGACCTACTCCTGTTCCTATCTTCCTATCTTCCTATAAATTCAATCTGGCTAATCACCACCCCATCAGTCTACTCTCAACCATTAGCCAAGTGATGGAGGGGGTTGCTGACAGTGTAATTAAGTAGTGCTTACTCAGCAAACCCCGATGCTCATTTTGGTTTCTGCCAGGGCCACTAGGCTCCAGAGTTCATTTCAGCCTTGGTCAAAACATGGAAAAAGGAGCTGAATTCCAAAACCATAGAACCATAGAAAAGTTATGGTGTAGAAAGAGGTCATTCAGCCCATCATGTCAACCCAACCAAAAAGAGAATAAAGAAACTAGCCGTTCATTTTAACCCAACTTTCCAGCACCTGATCTGTAGCCTTGTAGGTTACAGCACTTCAGATGCATGTCCAGGTACTTTCTAAATAAGTTGAGCATTTCAGTTTCAACCACCAACTTAGGCAGGGAGATGAGATTGACTGCTCTTGACGTCAAGGCAGCATTTGACTAAGTGTGCCATCAAGGAGCCCTCCTAAAATTGAAGTAAATGGGAATCAGGGCAAAAACCCTGCAATAGTTGGAGTCATACTTAGTAACAAGGAAGATGGTTCTGGTTGTTGGAAGTCAATCGTCTCAGTGCCAGGACATTGCTGTAGGAGTCCCTCAGAGAAATGTTCTAAGCCCAACCATCTTCAGCTGCTTCATCAATGACCTACCCTCCAGGCCAGGGTGGGGATGATAGCTGGTGATTGCACAGTGGTCAGTGCCATTTGCAACTCCTTAAATACTGAAGCATTTTGTGTGCATATGCAATAAGCCCTGGATGACATTCAAGCTTGGGCTGATATGTGGCATGCATGTTATTTGCTACTTAAGTGCCATGCTATGACCATTCCCAACAAGAGTGATCTGAAGCATAACCCCTTGACATTCAATGGCATTACCATTGCTGAATACCCCACCACTAATATTCTGGGTCTACCATTGTCCAGAAAATGAACTGGACCAGCCATCCAAATACTGTGGCTACAAGAGTAGGTCAGAGACAGGTCATTCTGCAGTGAGAAACTCATCTTCTGACATTCCAAAGCCTGTCTACCATCTACAAGGCACAAGTCAAGAGTGTGATGATGGAATACTCACTATTTGCCTGGATGAGTGCAGCTCCAACAACACTCAAGAAACTTGACACCATTCAGGACAAAGCAGCTTGTTCGATCAGCACCCAATCTGCCACCACTGATGCACAGTGGCAGCGGTATGTACCATCTGCAAGATGCATTGCAGCAACTTGCCAAGGCTCCTTTAACAGCATCTTCTAAACCTGTCACCTCTACCACCTAGAAGGACAACGGCAACAGACACATAGGAACACCATCACCCACAAGTTCCCCCCCAAGCCCCATACCATCCTGACTTGGAACTATATCATCCGTTCCTTCTTTGTCGCTTGGTCAAAATCCTGGAGCTCCCTTCCTAACATGACTGTGGCTCACCACCACCTTCTCAAAGGCAATTATAAATGTTGGGCTTGCCAGGGAAGCTCCCATCTCATGAGCAAATAAAAAAATCATATAGATATCTAGCCTTTCAAAACTGTTACCCAAACTAGGTTATTTATCATGTAAAAATGATCCATAGTAATAACTTCCAAACACATTCTCAAATTTTCACAGTAGAATGCCGTGTCTCTGTTTCCTGGCATGGCATTATTATTTTAAATCTCTAAATGTTAAACTGCCACTTAAAGCAAAAATAGATAGCAGTCGAAAAGTAATGCCCTTTACAGTTTTCTACATAGCACCTAAAGTTTGTGTGCTGAGGTGCAGTGGTGCATTAACAGAGTAAGGTATAACTGTTGAAATATAGGCTTTCGACCATGAACCCATTTCTCTCCAGCTCATTGAAACACTGGGAGGCATCCCTGTGCTTTGCCTAATATTCAGGAAGAAGCACATGCACTAAGTGTGAGATTTGATTGCAATACTTGGCAAGCATCACATTGCAGAATGTTTAACTCAGATTCACTCACTACATTCTGCTTCCTGTTAACGTAAGATTGATTAGAATAAAATGCAGTAGTTTTAATGATATGACACATCTACCAGATGCAAAGAGCGGACTAGACTATCAGAACCAGGAGAAGAATCAAGCTGTTAGGAAGTTCTGTTGTGCAATTCTCATTCTTGCTAATTTCATTTTCAGATGTTTTTCTATTAGCATTGGGTGCAAATGACATCTTCAAGCATATTGGCTTAGAGGAAATACTGTGCCTGGAAGTTGAATGAATATGTACAGCTGTAATAAAATGTGGTAAGTAGCCTGGCTTAGTAATTGCATCAACTAATTATGATGCAGCTCCCTCACACAGTCAGGTGAAGTAACCCTTCCAAACCAATATGTTATCATCAGAGACTTTTTGAACAGTAAATAAATAAAAAATTGTGTCAAAGTCAAAAAACATTCCAAATTGTTGTTGATATTAAAAATCAACGGCAAGAATTTCTCTTTAAACTTTTCATTTCCCCCTAAAAGCCAATTTGATATCAGGGATGGTATTGCACTTTTTTATGTTGTTCAGCTCCCAGTAAATTATAGGGATGAATTTTAACTTGCAGGAATGAGTGGGTTTTGGAGTAGGTGGGGAGATGTTGTTTGATCTGAGGACATCTTTACTGAAGCACAAATATTGGACACGTTGTTCCTCGTTGAGGTTCAGGTAGCAGGATTGTTCCCTGAGCAACCTAGGCAGATATGGCCTTCTGCTGACAGCCCTTCTCCCTTTCCCCCTTACTCCTCCCTCTTCTAGCAACTTGCCCTGCTCTGAGTCTGCTCTGCTTATTCTCCCAGCCAGTTCCAAGGGGAATACTGACTACTGCACCCTTTGTCTGGTTTGTGCAGAACCCTTGAAGTCAGGATTAAGTACTTTCTCACATGCCTCAGCACTCCCTGTACATTCTATCAACTTCAAAGGATACTAGAAAGCACCAAACACTTATACATTGGCAGCAGTAGTAGTCAGCCACCAAGTAACCTGTAAGTAGTTGATGATCTTTTAAATAGCACTGGTTGGGTGGGTCTGTCTTGCTGCTGAATCTCTGTTGAGCCATGCATGATAAAGAGGCAATGTTAGCTGGAGCACTGGGCTGCAAAATGGCAGCATTGATGTTAAATCAGTGTTATGCCCTGATTGATGTCATGATCTCCCTGTTCTGCATACTTCCGATGGATGCTCATTATGTACATGCTAACATCCTCACCAACATGACACCTGGCACTATTTGTGACAGACATGTATGTGGCATGCCAGGGATGCCACTTTTGGATCTCTAAGGGCAGTCGTAGGGTGCTCTGGATCTGAATTTTGTACCAATACTTTTATACTGAAACACCACATTCCAGTTATTATGAACGACTCAAAAAACATTTTTCTTTAAAAGCCCACACATTGTGGATTACCTTTATTTTACCCCATTAGCTTTCAGGAACAAAAAAAAGTTTGTCCGGGCCATGACTTTTAGACAGGAGGAGTCACTGACTCTTCCTGGGCACCAGTTCTACATATGTTGTTACCCACCAGATCCTAGCCTAAATAGTCATAATTTGTATTGTGAGCCTGAGCAGTGAACAGACTAATTAACTGTGAGTGCATCAATTCTGCCAGTACTGCCTTGTTAGTTGTCATGGGGTGGATCTAGAATATGTGCCATAGTACAGAATGGGTAATAGCAACTCATCAGCATGTTTTGCATCTCATGAAGATAATTAATATAAAAATTGGATGAGATGTAAAGCAGGCTGCTAACTCACTAGTACCCATTTTACACTATGGCACTAAGTCAAGGTATACCATCATGAGTGTGCACCCCTGGAGATATGTTGCTTTATGATCTTGGAACATTGAGCCTAATTGTGGAAGACACGGCATCAGCTTGACTGACTTATACAAACCAAAGTTTGAACCTAGGTGTTCCTGATTTTTGTCACTTGTACCATACCATGCACTGGCAAGTGTAGAATCTTGTGCCCTGCCCTGTGGTGAGTTTGGTGTTGGGGGGAACTTAATCAAGTGAGAGGGTGGCGGGTGGGGACCCCATCACCTTCCTACTTTCACCCTGATTTGTTCATGCTGGGAAGGCCTGTGGATAGTCTTCCCACCCTGATGCCAATTGATGCCCACTTTAAGGGCCTCAAACTGCTGTCACTGGGGTTCCTTGTCATGATCCCGGGGGGGGAGGGGATCCCTTGTTCAAAGGCACTCAGTGCCTGATTGAAGGACCCGGCATCAGGAAGGCGAGATGGATGGGCGGGTTGAGTGGGAATGGTGCACTGACAGCCACACTCCTGCTGTCAGTTCCCTTCCCCACAACACCCCTCCTGCCATCACTAACCGCGGGCCTGAGATCCAGTGACAATTTTAGGCCTTAGGTGGGTGTCGTACCGACTGCAGCCACCTCATCCTAGGTGATGATGCCACTCAGAAGAGTTATCAGTGTCGGATTGGATGGCAGCTCATGCTGGCTAGGACTTCCAGCCCCAGGGTCCCTGTCAAGCGCCTTCCCGAAAAGAGCCAACGCTGGCCTCCTGCTGGCTGTCCAGCCAGTTGCTGAGACCCCTGTCACCTCCACAAGATTCCACTCTACGTGTCCAATGAGTTATCACAGAAGCTTTCATCAATTTATCATTTAAAGCTATTGTTAACTGTTTGTAGTACATACGTTTAATGTGGATTTTAGATGTTAAAAATACATTTTGTACTTTTATTCAAAACTGAATTGGTGTTTAGAGTATTAGTCAAGATTTAAAACTATTTCCTCAACATAGATTGAAGTTAGTTTGGATTTATGATGTTCTTGAATGCCAACTACCTGTGTTTCACATTAATAGACAGGATCCCCTTTAGTATGCCTATGTTTTTTTTGTATCAATAATCAATACAGACCAGTCCATTCCCTTCAGTTTCATTCTTTCCTTAGTTCATTACCCTCAATGCTCTTAACATTGTCACGCCCAAATAGTTATGCCTACCAGTTTATGAAAAATGAACACTTTATTTAAAAAAAACACATGGGAATGGACAATCTGCATTGTAACAGGAATCAAGAGGATCAGGTGACTTCCCTCCTTGTCTGCAAATATACATAGCTATATACATATAGCTGGGAGTAGCCTGCTTGTCTGGACAGGACGTTAAAATGTAAACAATATTTTGTAATACTCCTGGGGAGACATTAAAAATGCAACAGATCTCTCCTGTAGATTTAAAAGAAACTATTGACTAAATGCATACAGAGACTGATGCACAATGACCACATGGGCTAGTGGGTGCAGAATGAAACTCCACAAAAATGGGTATGAAAAGAAACCATTCTATCATAAGGAGCTACAAATGGCCAAGATTCAAATACTCCACTGTGTGTCAATGCTAACATCATCAGGGACCATCTACGTAGATAATGGGAACACCGACACTATGGTCACCTGACAGAGGCCAACTAATGATAAGAAACACTTTATTAATATTCATCTTGAGAGCACCCAGAAATCAATCAGTCTGATAGACAAGGAGACCACGGGGAAAAGAGATCTCATCCAGCAAATAAAGGACCCTGCTTAGAATCCCACCAATAGGTAGAGATGTGGGGATATCTTTTTGCCTACTGATTTGCAGAACCAAACCAGCTCCTCACTACAGGAGCTCAACTTTATCTCAACTGGTGTTGTAAAGAGTAAGCCACCATGAATTCATTGATAGAAACTTTCAACCACCATTTTTTTCAGTGAACCAAAAAGAAACCATCAGGCCTGCAATATTCCTAGCTTCCATAAACATCTAAGTACATGTTACCTCTTTTGTTATCATCTTTTCTTGTATGTGTGTGCCTTGCATGAGTGGATGGTGTGGTTGCATTTGGGTGCTGTAAAACAAACATTCATTCTTTTTTTAAACTTCTGAGAACACCTGCCTTGTGTCTTTTCTTGAGAGTCACAACATTCAAGGGGTTGAAACACTTCTTTAAAACAAATCTTGTTGTGGTTGGTCAAGGGGTGAGAAAAAGGGGGGAATCATCCTACCATCTGTCCTCTGTCCATAACAACATTATTGAAAGCATTTCAGGCCTTATAGTAGTATAGGTCAAAATTCTCAAAAGGGGGAAGAGGAATGGATGGTATTAAAGGATAGAAACAAGGAAGAAAATGGATGATGAAAGGAAGTGAGAAGGAAAAATATTGAGATGAGGAAAGGGACAGTAGCTGGGAAGGGTACTTTAGGAATTATAGCATTAATTGAAGGCGGAAGATAGATACTTCAATTTTCCCAGATCCCTCGAGGTGGATTTGGAGTTTGGGCGTGCATGGGAATTTGAATTGAAGCTCGTTGGGTTGGCTCCTCAATGTGTTTCCACTTTAAGGAGATTTTCCTGAAGGGTGGTGCCCTGTGGTAATGGCTATCTATCTGCAGTGAGCGCGCAATTATGATATCTAAGGCCTCAATTTTCAGAGAAGGAAGCAAGTTTACCAGCATTGCAGGGGTACCCCATTACATTGGGTAATACATTGGAGGTGGCTTCACAGCCTGAGCTTGGGGTGCCATCATATAATTTTGGATCTTCCTGTGTAAAGGAGCAGAATATTTGTATGCAGCACATACGAAGGCAAAATGCTTGCAACCTGAGTTGTCCTCCCATTCTGCCTGAGCAGTGCTCACCTCTACCACTAGTCCCTCCCATCAGAGGGAGGCGATGGTGTTGTGGTATTGTCGCTGGATGAGTAATCCAGAGACCCAGGGTAATGCTCTGGGGACCCAGGTTCAAATTCTGTCATGGCAGATAGTGGAATTTGAATTGAATAAGAATCTGGAATTAAAAGTCAAATGATGATCATGAAACCATTGTCAATTGTTGTAAAAATCCATCTGGTTCACTAATGCCCTTTAGGGAAGGAAATCTGCCATCATTACCTGGCCTGGCCTACATGTGACTCCAGACCCACAGCAATGTGGTTGACTCATAAAATGCCTTCTGAACAAGGGCAATTAGAGATGGGCAATACATGCTGGCCTAGCCAGCGATACTGACATCCCATGAATGAATTTTTAAAAAATGCTTCAATTCGCTCTTCTGCAGCTGTATGCATCTAATTGGATGTCAAATGGAGAGGTGGCTGCTGACATGAGTGGGGTTGGCACCCAGAAATGGTTCCAATGCCCAAGCCTGGAAGATTCAGACTGAGTGTCAACTTAAGCAAACTGAACTGCCCTGGAGGAAGAGTATCAGATTGTAATTAGGACCATTCCTGTGTTGTCAGCTTCTGGGGAGCAGTGTCAGCTTCTCTGAAGCTGTCAATTAACTTTTGTTAAGTATGCAAAACGGATCTCCCTGTGTCTTTGTGACAAACATGCAGCTTCTCCCTAAAACAAATCTTGCAGTGAAATATGTCAAATTATAACTTTTCTCTAGTTTAAGCAGTTGTAATAAAAACCTTTAACATTGAAAAACATCCCAAGCTGTTTCACAGAAATATGACAAAAATGTTGAATGTTGACCCAGTGATATTAAGAAAGGTAGCCAAAAGCAGGATCAAAGAGGTGAGCTTTAATGAAGATTTGAACAGTGGAGCAAGACAAGGGGAGGCAGATTGATTTCTGAATGGAATTCCAGAGAAAGGCATGGTCTTTAATGGTAGTTTGAAATGTAGTAAGAAAGCACAAGAGAAGTGGAGGCAGGCAAAGGAGTCATAGTGCATGCAGAGGTTACAGAGATTTCGGAAGGATGGGAGGGAAGAATGAGAATTTTAAACTTGAGGATTTAGAGAAGCAGGCATCAATATAATGAAGACAATGGTAAAGGGTGAGGAAGAATTGACGTGGGAAAGGATACATGCAACAGCCTTCGATGAGCTAAAGCTTATGAAATGTGGGGGATGGGAGGTTCATCTGGAGACTAATGTAGTAATTAACCCTAGAAATGGCAAAGAAATGCATGAAAGATTCAGTGGCAAAGTCAAAGATAGGACTGCATACAGGCAATTACAGAGGTTAAAATAGATGATTCACTTAAAGGAGAGAATATGGATTCAGAAGCTCAGTCTGACACTGAAATAGATATCACAGTTTGAAAAGGGTTCTGAAGAAGAATCATATTGGACTCGAAATGTTAACTCTGTCTCCAGAGATCCTGCCAGAGTGTTTCTCGCACTTTCTGTTTTTATTTCAGATCTTCAGCATCCACAGTATTTTGTTTTTATTTTAAGGTTACAAAAGTTAGGCACAACTGAAAAAATGGCTAGAGTGAAGTGACGGAAGCAGTGGTAAGCACATGGAATTTGTGATGAAGGACAACAATGAAGGCTTCAGTTTGGTTAAATGAAGAAACAATTCATAAAAAATGGAATGGCAAGCAGGTGTGACAGAAGCTGTAAAGGTCAAAGTAGAAGGTGGACAGTTAGAGCTGGATATCTTCAAGCTGGGACCAAGTTTGTAGATTATGTCAGCAGCACACAAATGAGGAAGATAAGAGGACCAATGATGGATCCATAAGGGACTCTTGAACTAATGGTGCAGGAGTGGAAAGAAAGAGCCATTGTTGTGATGCTCTGCCTAAGTTCACATAGGTAAAAGTGGAACAGAACTGTGTCAGCCCAATGGCATGGGACAACACTAGAGAGACTGTGGAGGAAGTTGGCATGGTTGAAGATCAAGGAGTGATAACTTACCAAGGTCACAGTGATATGAACATTTTGAAAAAGGAGCACCATACCTGTGATGCAAAATATTATATCTAGAAACATTTTCAGTAATTAGTCATCATGTTGATTTTGAGGTCAAGGCCATTGTTTTGAGATTTTGCTATATTGGACTTCTGTTACATTAATACTTTCCTGCTGCTGCACCTATGGAAATGTATTGCATTAGCATTGGATGTTGCAATGTGATCTAAGTGCACAAAGGGAATAATTTAATTAATAATCAGTGCAAGTATTCAAATGGTTTACTTGCCTTTAAGCTTTAAGTCTGAGGCATTCTGTCCTAGTTTGGTGGGAGTTGGAAGAAAACAGTTTTCTTCAGTTTGCCTTGCTTGAACTCAGCCGACCAGTAGTATTAATGGTGAAGATACTTGTGATTCGGATTAATTTCCATCTAATAGAAGAAGAATGTAACGTGATAAATGCAGTGTGTGCGTTTGCATGTGTGTGTGTGTGTGTGCATGTACAGTTTGTGGGAGGTGAGGGAAACGAGTGGTCAACGGCAGAAATGGAATACAAAAATGCCAAGTTGTACACGAGGATTTGTTTTATGCTGTTTTATGTTGTTTTAAGAGAGAAAATTGTGATTTGTGTCAGTCTTAGATAATGTTAATGCGCTAAAGGGAAAGACAAGGATTTTCATTTCAAAGCTGAACACATTTGCATTGTTTAGCTGGTGCATTTTATTTGAAGATGGTTGTAAATTTATTGATGTGTGGATGAGGTATTTCTTCGTGAAACTACTGACTTAAATGCATCCAGTGGTTATGAAATCCTATTGTTTCCCGAATTCAGACTGTTTCAAAATGGTTATTTTAGAAAATTGTTGTATGTATATTACTACTAATCAAATAACTGTAAAACAAGTACTAACAGAACAAAATGCATAATTGTGCTCTTGTTCTATTATTTCTGTTACCTTTTAGATTAACTGACCTTAACATGAATAATGTAAAATGCTCTGAAACCGAGAAATATCCCGCTGTTTTCATGACTGCTGTTTTGTTTGCCTCTCTTCCTATATTCAGTCTCTCAATGTGCATATGAAATTAATAATTTAATGTTCTAATATCATCTGTCACCTAAGCCATGATAAAATTAATAATTCATTTAACTAATATCAAACAAATACTGCAGTGTATTCATCATAGTTTTCCATTTCCAAAATGTACACTCTAACTTTTAGCACCCTATTGACACTGAATGAAGCAAAGGAAATGTGACATTTTGTGATTTTTCTCTTGTCACACAGTCTTTCCCTGAAAATGTTGCTTGAGATGGTATTACTATTGTGTGTATGACTATTTTGCATAGCTTGTTATAAAATCTTCTATATTAATAATAGTATATTGAATCTATAATAATTTGTATTACTAATTTATTTAGCTTGGAAGTGTTTCATCTAAGCCTGCAGTATTTCAAAGCAGTGAAACAAAGCTTCACATCATCTGCAAACTGGTGGATCATTTAATACGTTTATCTAGGATATTAATGAAGGTAGTAAAGAGCAATGGTCCCAACATCAGTCTCAGTAGAACATTGGAGCTAACCAGTCTCCAAGAAGATAACACCTTTCTGCCTATGGGTATATAGCCAACTCAATCCATTGCAGTGGGTTACCACTAATTCCTCAATATTCCATCTTGTAGAGAAGCCTTGAGAGGTATCTTATAAAAGGTTGTCTACAATGTCTAGTTGGCTGTCCTCCTCTACTAACTTTAATCAAATTATTAAGACAAGGCCATCTTTTCTTGAAGCAGTGTTGAGTGTCCATGATGACACCTCTAACAAAGAGGTCATGTCAGGCATTTTGTATGATATATTAAAGATCATTACCTAATACAGAAGTAAAACTAATGGCTTATAGTTACCTGGTTCTGCCTTATCACCCTTTGTTGAAAAATTGGAATGATATTGGAACTATATTAGTTTCTGTACAGTCTGAGGGAACAGTTTTCAATTCCAGCAAGCTATTGGGCTTGCATAGTGTATGTCCAATTTCTTAAAAAAACACTTAGGTGGATGATACCTGAACCAAAGTTTCTTATTCTGTCTCAATCTTCTTCCACAAAATGCGTACAGCCTGTTTCAGGCATCTTTTGCTTCAACCACATCTTGTCCCTCTTGCTTCAATTCTTTCTTAAGAAGACATCCAGCTCAGATTCTCTGAAAGTATCCATGTTCCTATGATCTGGCTGCCATCTTTTATCCTATTGTTTTCTCCATTGCTGCCATTTTCTCTGGAAGTAGATGTAGCAGGACTGCATATCTCTCAAATCTATTTCCCTTTGCCATGCTTCCCACTCCACTTTGTGGGTCGTACTCCCTTCCACTTGAGGAGTTTCTGAGCCCCTTTCCTCCAAGCACATCTCAGACATTGTGAGTTAGAATTGCATACCTCTGCATATTTCAAAATGATCTGAACCTGCAGTTTAGGACAGAATCTGGACTTGGCATCAAGCTCAGCGGAAGAGCAGCTCTGTTTCACCTCTGGTGGCACCAACAGTGATGTTGGATTTTCAGACCTATCATTTTTATAGGGCATTTTGAAAGAAGAAAATCACAGTGATCTCTACTTTTGACCGTCTCCAGGACTGAACCTAAACATGAAAACTAATCTGCGACCTCCATTTGTATTTGCTCCTGGTACTCAAATCATTGTAGCTGCTATATTAAGCAAACAGCTTTTGGTGTTGCTGAAACTACATCAAGTTAGCTGTATAATGTTAAAAACAAAAAAACTGCAGATGCTGGAAATCCAAAACAAAAAAAAAATACCTGGAAAAAGTCAGCAGGTCTGGCAGCATCTGCGGAGAAGAGTACAGTTGACGTTTCGAGTTCTCATGACTCTGTTGAAGGGTCAACTGTACTCTCCTCCGCCGATGCTGCCAGACCTGCTGAGTTTTTCCAGGTATTTTTTATTTTTTGTTACCTGTATAATGTGTTGTGTGACTTTTAGTTCACCAATTTGGCAAACTGCAGCAAATTTAAAGTGATAGCAGTATGAGACATTCTAATTGCAAATTTTTTATCTGTGAATTTTCCTGATAATGGAGCATAATTTTGTGGAAAATGTGCTATCCACAGGAACAGAAATTCTGAAACACCTTTTTACAAAGCTTGGGAGTAGTTAAATGTAGGCAATAAAGTGCAATTTCAATCCCTATGTGTCATTCAAATGTAGTCTCTGTCCAATGCATATTTACCACAACCAAAGTGTAACTAAGCATTGTGCATTAAAAACAAATAAACATACTTATATTTTTAAGTGTCCTTCAATGGATCCTACATATATTTTTTTAAATTTTATCGTCAAAATAGATTTTATCTTACAGGAATGACTTATGAGCATAACTTCTTATTTTTCATCCTCCTATCAACTATTTTAACAGTGAATGAAATTCTATTATATAAGAACTGAGGTATAGGTAGTTTTGGTCTTGCTGCATTACAGAACTCCTCACATCACTACTCAATTTACCAGTCATCTATAATGAAGATCTTTATACATGTTCTATTACCTTTAAATGCATATCTATTAGTGCTTTCAATCCTATGTAGTTTTCAAAAGACCATTTTCCTTCCATTCATTTTTGTCAGAACAGCATATTTTATTTATTGATTCATTTACCATCACCCACTTTTCTCACGTTTCTCCCTTTCTTTTAAGACTGCCCCAATGAGTACTATTCCCTTTGCCTTGTGAATATTGCTATCAATTTCTGCTCTCAAAAAGCATGTGATGATGCATTCACACTCAAGTTTAGCATCGAAATGGTGCCAAAACTACTTCACACCAACACCAAACTTAGAATATAAATCAGGTGTGAAGGTCTGAACTAACTTTGAAACACTAAAAATGAGACCTCCCACTCTCAGCAGTCTCAGTCGGCCTTTGTTCATTCTTAGGTTGGACCTTGACACCAGATTGTGACAACAGTTGTAGTGGAAATGCACCCTAGGTTTGGCTTGAGGAGACTCATCCCCTGATATTTCCTCCCTGTCTTCAAAAAGGCCAGCTTCCTTACCCACACTTAATGACTTTTCTCTGTGAGGTAGTTGTGATGAATTAAGAGGTAAACATTCTTTGATAATCATACATTTTCCTATAAATCATAGAACGGTTACAGCACAAAAAGGAGGTCCTTTGGCCTGTGCTGGTTGTCTGAAGGAGCAATTCACCTAGTGCCACTCCCCTGCCTTTTCCCTATAGCCCTGTAAATTTTACCTTTTCACATAATAATCCAATTCTCTTTTGAATGCCTCAGTTGAACCTGCTTCAGCCACACTCTCAGGCAGCACATTTCAGACCCTAATCACTCGATGTGTGAAAACGTTTTTCCTCATGACATCATTGCTTCTTTTGCCAATTACCTTAAACCTGTGCCCTCTGGTTCTTGACCCTTCCACCATTGGGAACAATTTTTCTCTATCTGCTCTGTCCAGATCCCTCATGATTCTGAATACCACTATCAAGTCTTCCCTCAACCTTGTTATGCCCATAGAGTTACACCCATGGATTGATAGAAATTGGACACTACTTTTAAAAACAAAATGGAGATTGAACAATCTGCTTTAAAGCAAAATGGAGTCGGGGGTTCAGGTGACCTCCCTTTTTGTCTGCCAACATATATGAAAATGCACCAGACTGGAAGTTAGGCTGTTTGCCTGGACAGAATATTAAGATGTAAATTACGTTTTGGAACATTCCGTGGAGAAAACTCAAAATGCAATGGATCTTTCCTGTGGATTTGATAGCCGCTATTGTCCAAATATCTGCAGAAACTAAGACACAATGGCCCTACAAGCTCCTTGGCTGCAGGATGGGATTTCACAGAATTATAGTGAGGCAAAGAGATGCAAATGGCTGAAACTCAAATCCTTTTGTTTGTCAATGCTCAAGCCATCAGGGACCATTTATGTGGACAAATGGAAAACAAATAATATGGCCACCTGACAGAAACTAAGATTGTGACAAGGAGCATGTATTAACACTCATTTTGAGAGCAGCCAGTCAGCCAATCTTAGAGAAAAGGAGATTCAAAGGGAAGGGATCTCAGCTAACAAAGGAAGAACCCTGCCTAGAATCCACTAACAGGCAGAGCTGTGGGGTTAGCTGATTACCTACCGATTTGAAGAACGATACCAGATCTTCACTATCGGGGCTTGACTGTGCCTCAACTGGAGCAAAGCCAGAAACCTGCTGCTGCAAGTATTAAGCCATTGTGTCATCAGAAACTTCTAAACTCCATTTGTTAATGAACTAAAAGGGAATCATTTCAACCTTCCATTTCGAAAGACTCAAGCATAACACTGAATTTTTGGACATTTTAAAAACCTATATGCATGCTGCCTTTCTAATCATCTTTTCTTGTCTGTCTGCATGTCTGTGTGTGTGCATGAGTGTTGTTGCGAATACATTTGGGTGTTGAGAAATAAACAATTACTATCCTTTTTAAAAAAAAATTACAAGAAAATTTGTCTTTTGTCTATTCTTAAGAGTCATGGCATTAGAGGATCAAGAGTTGGGGAAAAAAGAGAACCATCCTATCCCCCTTTCCCCTGTCTGTAACAACCTTCTCTTCTTCAAGAAGAACAGTCCCAACTTCTCCAATCTATCTTCGCAACTGAAGTTCCTCATCTCTGGAAGCATTCTCGCGAACCTATTCTGCACTCTCTCTAATGCCTTCACTTCCTTCCTAAAGTATGGTGCCCAAAACTGGATGCAGTAGTCCAGTTAAGGGCAATCTAATGTTTTTTACATGTTTAACATAACATCCTTGTTTTTGTTCGCTGTGCCCCTATTTATAATGCCAAGGATTCTGTATGCTTTAGTAACTGCTTTCTCAACCTGTTGAGCCACCTTCAATGATTTATCCACATATAAATCCAGGTTCCTCTGCTCCTGCGACCCCTTCAGAATTGTACCCTTAACGTTGCATTGACTCTCTGTGTTCTACCTACCACTTCACACTTCTCTGCATTAAATTTCTTCTGCCATTTGTCTGCCCATTCCACCAATCTGTCTATGTCTTCTTGAAGTTCTAAACTATTCTCCTCACAGTTGATGTTATTTCCAAGTTTTTTAATCATCTGCAAATTTTAAATCTGTGCTCTGTACACCATTAATCTATATCAGGAAGAACAGGGGCTCTAATATCAATCCCTGGGGAACACCACTATAAACCTTCCTCCAGTCTGAAAAACAACCATTAACCACTACTCTCTGGTGCCTGTCACTCTACCAATTTCATATCTAGGGTCTGAATTTTGTGCATTTTGGGCACACAAGATCAGTGGGCCCTGAAGCGGCCGAGGTGTCTGCTTCCAGCCGCAAATGTTGGAACAATGCGATTTCATGCTGGCTGGCCAATTAAAGGCCAGCCAGCGTTAAAAGCACCCGGACATTGGTGCAGCGTTGCCAGCAAAGGTGGGCATGTGGCAGACACGGGGTCAAATGCTGACTTAGAGGGGAGTATAAAACAAGGCCAGGCAGCTCCCTAAAAGCTGCCAGGAGTTGGGGAGGAGCCTAACAGAGCTATTGACAAGAGACTGGAAAACGTGGCATAATTGATGGCCTCAGCGCCCCATGGGCATGGTAGGCAGGATGTCAATGCTGGTGGGCACTCTGCCCCATGATTCTCAGATAAGTGCCTGCAGGCTTTTGGAGGCAGTGAGTGCCCAGCGTGAAATTCTCATGCCACAGGATGGTAAGAGGAGGCCACCCAACCAGACGAAAAGGCCAGGAAGGAGATGGCTGCTTGGGTGAGTGGGCAGGATGTGGTGCGGCACACATGGATCCAGTGCTGGAATTGGTTCAGTGATCTTCTGTGGTCCAAGATGTAGCACTCACAAGTGTACATTTAAGGCACCATGAGCATAGGATGGGGTTTTCACAGGTGATGTGCATTCATTTCATCAGTGCTATGTATTGTTCTTGTGTGACTTTGAAAACCACATTATGTTTTGTTCCCTGTTTGCAACTCTGGTACAGCCCTTAGTGTCCTTCATGTCTTTCATAGGTGCAGGCCTCATCGGTACCTTATGATAGATGGCAGGGGCAGCAAACTTTATTACAAAGGTTGTGAGGTGACATTGGGGTCATGGCATTGCCTTCTCAGAAATGTGTGTGATGGAGGAGATGCCCTTGCATTGAGATGGAAGCCTAACCTTGGCAATCCTAGCTGAAGGAGCATTGACTCAAGGCCTGCCTGGTATGTCTGCCTCCCTGAAGGTTCATCAAGCCTGCTTCCTTGTCCTCAACTTGTGCCTACTCAGGCTGCTCATCAGATCCATCTGTAGAGTCTTCCTCAGTATTGTTATCCTCAAGTGGGTCCCCCTTGCTTGTGCCAGATGGTGCAGAGTGCAGCAGACCACGATGACAAGTGACACGCACGCTGGAGGATATTGCAGGGAACTCCTGGAATGGTCCAGGTAATGGTACCTCATCTTCAGTAGACCTATGGTGGAGGCATGACTCGATTGTACCTCTCTTCCACCTCTGCCCTAGGGTGGCGCCATGAGCCACCTTTTCAACGGATACCCTTTGTCACCCAACAGCCAACCAGCCAGCTGAGCTGGAACCATGAATAAGTCTTGACGCCTGGGAGTGTCACAGGATGCATGCATCATGGGAGCTGCCACGGTACTTTGCACAGACTCGCAGAGCCTGTGTCTTGTGGTTGCAAACTATCTGCACATTCATGAAGTGGTAACCCTTTCATTCGCAAAGGCACCCGGCTGGCCTGCTGGTGCCTTGATGACCACATGAGTGCAATCTATGGCACCCTGGATGCAGGGGAACCCAGAAATTGCTGCGAAGCCTCTGGCTCACTCAGCTAGGCTGGCTTGGTCCGTCTGGTAATGAATGAATATGAAGACCCATCTGAACAGAGCATCAGTTACAAGCATGACGCAGCTATGGATAGCTGATTGGGACACTCCACACAGATTCCCCACTGACTCCTGGAAAGATCCAGATGCATAAAAATTGAGGGCTACTGTGACCTTCAGAGCTGGCATTGGGTGCCCACCCATACAGTTGGATGCGATCTTGGCCCAATCATCTGGCATAATGATGTCACAGTGTCCCTAGAGAGGCGGAACTTCCTGTGGCATTGGACTCAGACATGTTGAGGTAGCTAGATTTCTGCCTGTGCACTATGGCAGCAGGATAGTGGCATCTTCTGCGGTCCCATCCGCCTTGCAGTCCCTGCTGGCTCTGCACCCAATGTGCCTGCGCCTCTCCTCCCACAGGTCTCTCCCTGAGACGCTGCCTATGGACACCTGGCCTCCTCTCCATTCTGCCCCTCTATTCCTCCTCAGAGGAGGTGTCCCCAATGGAGTAAATAATCTCCGCCTGCTGAGATGCAGATGGCACTGCCCAGTACACTGAAGGCTGCACTGGGCAGGAATGCTCCAACAGATTTGACAAAACAGAAGAGTCCTCAGAACAAGGCTAAAAAAGCAAATACTTCAGAAGAAACCAGAGGAAAAGGTTTGATATCCCAACAATAAAGCAACAGCAAGCTCTCACCTGAACTCCTAACAACTCACACAGCCAATGCTCCTGCCCCATTTTCTCCCGCCTTGAATGAGAAAAGTGAAGAAAACAGGATGGCCGCCTGCCCATGTTGTCCATGCGCCAACTGAGAAATCACATGGGCAATGTAAAATTCTGTCAATTACCCTTTTAATTGCCTTATGCGGCTGATTAGTTGTTGGCGGGTGCACTGCTGACACCTGTGCGCACACATCAACCATAATATCACAAGTGCGTGATGATGTGGGATGGGCACCCAACGTCATCACAGACGAATTAACGTTCTTCTGGGTTGCCTTGTGCCTGGAACTATCATATAAAATTCTGGCCTATGTTAATACTGTCCCTTTTATTCCATGAGCTCTAACTTTGCTCACAAGTCTGCTGTGCGGAATTTATCAAATGCCTTTTGGAAATCCAAGTACACCACATCAACTGAGTTACCCTCATCAATCGTCTGTTACCTCATCAAAAAATTCAAGCAAGCTAGTTAAACATAAATTTCCCTTAACAAATCCCTGAGGGCTTTCCTTAATAAACCTGCTTTTGCCCAAGTGTCTATTAATTTTGTCTCAAATTATTGTTTCCAGAAGCTTCCCCACCACTGAAATTAAACTGACTTGTCTGAAGTTTTTGGGCTTATCTTTGCACCCTTTTTTGAACAAGGGTGAAATATTTCCAATTCTCCTGTTGTCTGGCACCATCCCTAAGTCTGAAGAAAATTGAAAAATTATGACCAGTACCCCTGCAATTTCCACTCTCACTTCCCTCAGTATCCTTGGATGCATCTCATCTGGTCCTGGTGCCTTATCAACTTTAAGTATGGACAGCTTATACAATACCTCCTCCTTATCAATTTTAAACCCTTCAAGTGTCTGAACTATCTCTTCTGTCACCATGGCTGGGGCAGTATATTGTTGCTTATTAAAGTGCAAATGTTACTTCACAAAATTAGCTCATGGTGTAAGGGGTATCATATTATCAAGGATGGAGGATTGGTTAGCTAACAGGAAACTGAGAGTAGGCATATATAGGTCATTTTCAGGTTGGTAGGATATAACGAGTGGAGTGCCACCGGGAACAGCGCTGGGGCCTCAACTATTTGCAATCTATATCAATGACTTAGATGAAGGGGACAAATGTATAGTTGCTAAATTTTCTGATGACACAAAGATAGGTAGGAAAATAAATTGTGAAGAGGGCATGGGGAGTCTGCAAAGGGACATGGAATAGGTTAAGTTAGTGAGCAAAAAATTGGCAAATGGAGTATAATGTGGGAAAATGGAGCTTGTCCACTTTGGCAGGGAAAATAGAAAAACAGCATTTTATCTAAATGGAGAGAGATTGCAGAACTCTGAGGTACGGAGAGATCTGAATGTCCTGATACATGAATATAAAAAGTAAAAATTAGCATGCAGGTACAGCAAGTGATTAGGAAGGCAAATGGAATAGTGTTGTTTATTGCAAGGGGAGTGGAATATAAAAGCAGGGATGTTGTACAGGCCAATAGTGAGACCACATCTAGAGTACTATGTACAGTTTTGGTCTCCTTATTTAGGAAAGGACATAATTGCATTAGAAGAAGTTCAGAGAAGGTTCACTTGATTGAATCCTGGGATGAGGGGGTGACCTTATGAGGAACAGTTGGACAGGTTGAGCCTGTATTGGAGTTTAGAAGAATGAGACATGATCTTTTCGAAACATAAAAGATCATGAGGGGACTCGATAGAGTGCATGCTGAGAGGATATTTCCTTTGTGGGAGAGACCAGAACTAGGGAACACAGTTTCAACATAAGGGGTCTCCCATTTAAAACAGAAATGAATCCGTGGAACTCTTTTCCCCAGACAGTGCTGGAGGCAGGTTCATTGAATATTTTTAAGGTGGAGGTAGATATATTTTTGACTAACAAGGGAGTCAAAGGGTATAGGGGTAGACAGGAAAGTGGTGTTGAAGCCACAATCAAATTAGCCATGAATTTATTGAATAATGGAGCAGATTCGAGGGGCCAAATGGCCTTCTCCTGCTCCTAATTCGGACATTTGTATTTTTGTATGGATGGTCATATTCATTTAATAACTCAGGAAAGCCGCCTGCCTCCATGCCTACCATTTTACTCCCTAATTGGCTCCACTCTTCCTTTTATCACCATTTTACTATTTAGTTCCAGTTAACCTAATTCTTGGTTGTATTATCCACCTGACATCTGTCATAAGCAAACTTTTTCTGCTTCATTTTAATCCCCATCTCTTTTATCATCCAGGGAGCTCTGGATTTGTTTGCCCTACTTTTCCCCTTCTTTGGAATATACCTTAACCTTGCCCATTGTCCAATGGGACTGCTCAGTTAGTTATGCTTGCCGCACTTTGATCCCAGTTTATCTGGCTCAGATCCATTCTTACCCATTGAAGTTGGGTATCCCCCCCAGTTAATTATCCTCACTCCAGATTGTTCTTTGTCCTTTTTCCATAGTCAACCTAAATCGTATCTATGGAATGCTCTTTAATCCATGGCATTCTCTGTTAAGGCTATGGAAGAAATGTTCACTGAGTGAAAAATAGGTCAGTGAATTGGTAGCTGGTTTTGTAACTTGCTTGATTTTCTTATCCATAATAACTCCTGATGAGAACTTGTGTGAAAGTATTCTTTTGACTTGCCCTTTTATTCCACTGGTGACAATCCTGAGTTTTTACCCCTTCGTTTCCAATTCCTGAAAACAAGGTGTTACTGTTTGCCCACTTCTATGTTGTTTATTGAGAATCGAACAATGAAGGGCTTATTTAATCAGGCATGAAACATTAGAAACTAGGGGAACTTAGCTTCTACAGGTAACATACTCAGTTCTGGGATCACCTGATCCCTTAGGTTCAAATGTGCCTTATACTGCTTTTCATAGATTTTTATGTATTATATAGAATTTTACTGGTACTTCCCAAGGTTTCTGCTATCTCACTGCACTGGCTAGTGACTTGAAGGCAGTTTCTAATCCTGTCTGTTAAAAAGTATTACAGAATTTTGAGTCATTGAATATTCTCCTGGTTATTATCATGGTGTAACTGCAGATTAATACTGTCTGTAATTTGCAGAAAGTTTACCAAGGAACTTTTTTGCAGTTTTAAAGAAAAATTTACAAGAGAATTCAAGGTCTTGTCGCTATGAATTGAATTGGGTTAATTTCAATCCAAAAGAAATGGCACTAGAAACCATCCCTATAGCACCAACCAGTTTTAAGAAGGTTCTTGAGTACGGAACCCCCTGTTGTTCACCCATACAGGAGTGTTGTATACTGTGCACTGCATAAGATGACTCACTCTCACATCATAAAGTGTGCTATTTTTTGAAAAAAAAAATTCAGCTTCAGACAATCTTTGAAGAATAATTAAATTGATAAATGCACCATTCAGTGGCTGGGTAAATGGAGGTTGATCTCAGGTTTAATATTATCAACTTTTTGAGGATATGTCCGAGATGTCAAGAGCAATGTGTTAAAATTATTTTAGAGGACAAAAGTTCTGATTTTTAAAAAAAAATTGTCATTATTAAAACGCTGGGCATGATTGCTGGCAAATAAAATTATTTTGAACACATTTCAGAAACTCTTCCTCCCTTTCTAATCTTTACGTGTTCAGTATCCCAGTCTACTTTAGGATATTTAAAGCCCTTCATTATAAATACACTACAGTTTTTGCACTTATCTATCATTTCATTTCATTCTATAATTTTCTCATGTTGCTGCCCTACACAATACACATAGTAGTGAAATGGTACCTCTATTGTTTCTTAGCTGTAACCAAATAGATTCTATCCTTGAACCCTTTCTTTCTAGCCCTGTAATGCTCTCCTCAATCAATACTGCTACCCCTCCTCCTTTCTTCCCTTCCCTATTTTTCCTGAACACCTTGTATCCAGGAATATTTAATACCCAGTCCCGCCCCTCTTTTGAACCATGGCCTGGACTTTTGATCCCGAATTGGGTGTTGGAAGTCAGTAAATTTCCTGGCTTCCCATCTTGGGAGATAGAGCCCCAAGGGGTTGCTTAGTGCCAAGGTGGGCTGTTTAAAAGGCCTGCTTCAGTCCTCTGGGACTTCATCCAAGCTGTTTGCTTATGTTTTAGGCCCTCTAGCCCTTACCCCTTCCCATTCTCCATGCCAACTCATGGCAACTCATGCCACCCCATGCACCTAACTCATCCCATGGCTCTTTATAGCCTCTATGCCAGCTTAGTGCCAACTCAAGCCAAACCATGTCCCCCACTCACCCACAAGGCTCTTATGTGTCAATGCCAACTTATTCCCAACCCGTGAACCCCCACCCACTACCCTTACACCCTCCATGTCAACTCATCCATCATGGACAAACCTCAGGAGTCATGTTGAGTTGAAATAAAATAAAGCTCTAAATATCTACTACGGCCTTCACTATATATATTAAAAAGCTCCCAAATATAATAGCTCATTCAATACATTTAAATCCCCTTTAGTGCTTAATCCCTTATCAAATCTAACAGTTCTATTCATAACCCCACAGCAAAGGTAATCCATTAATAACATCTTTGAGCTATCAATCAAACTGTGAATTTATAATCCCATTATTATGATAATGATAAGTTGTGGAAAGAAACCAATCATTAATAATGCTATGATGATGGCACTTAGGGTAATGTCAAAAACAACTATTGAAACAGATACAGGCTATTTTTTCTTTTCAATTTTTAAAGGGGTGGCTATTTAAATAACTTGTCAGCTTGACAGTTCTATATAATTTATCCACCCTTCAGCAGCATTTACAACTACTCTAAAGATTCATTACTCCCACTCTGCAGGATACAATCTTTGCTGAAGCAAAACTGAGGTCAGCACTGAGTTCAAATGGCTCTGTTGAGTTCAAGTTTCCCATATGTAGGATTCACGTTTCGCCACCCCCAATCCCAACCCCCCACCACCAGTGGCAAAATGGTTTCTGTTGAAAGGGGGGTGGAACTTTTGGATATGGGGTCCTTTATCATTTTAGATATGCCCCAGAGTCTCCATGGCTCTGCAAAAATCCAGGTCCAAGTCTCTGGTATCATTAAGACGTCATAACTCCCATGTGGCTATCTGTGCTACCACCCTTATTTACCATGCTCCCTGCATTTCTATGCATGTTCTGTAAACATAATTTAGATCTTATCACATTCCCTCTCACTCTGACCCCACCTAATACTCACTATTATTTACTCAAGGACTATCTTTCTCTCCCAATTCATTGTATACCTTGTTTTTCCTCTTTAAGGCTACCTCCTAGTTCCTATTCCCTTGCCAACTTAGTTTAAATCCTTCCCAACAGTACTAGGCAGACCTTGCACAGTATCTTTTTGTACCTGAGTTTTGCATCAGGTTGGTTGAACTGACTTATCAAAGGAATATACTTGATAGGCATTACTTGTTCCCTGTTTATTTAAGAATTTAAACAGGACAAGTTGGAAATACACAGGAGGCCAGCCAGCATCTAGAAGAGAAAAGGCCATTAAATTTCAGGTGGGGGAATCCACATCAAAGTTAACTTTTAAAAAAAACAATGAATGCATTTGACTTTTGTGATGACAAAGTAGAAAAGATTTCGTATTGTCTGCAGTTCCAAATTCGTGAAATGATCATGCTGTGATTATCTAGACATGCTCACTGCAAAAATGGTTTTTAACCATTGTGCTTGGGAATTAGCCAGCAATATGTCTTTTTTTTGTTCCTTCTCAGAAAATGGGCATGGCTGCCAAGGCCAGCACTTATTTCCCCACTCTGGTTGAGAACGTGGTGGTGAGCTGTTGTCTTGAGCCTCTGCAGCCTTTGTGGTAAAGGTACTCCCACAGTGCTGTCAGGCAAGGAGTCACAAGATTTTGATCCAGCGACATTGAAGGAACAGCAATCAAAAGAAATAACTTGCATTTATACAATGCCTTTCAGAACCTGGGCATGTCCCAAAGCCCTTACGATCAATGAAGTATTTATTGATGTAATTTAGGGAGCCACAGCAGCAATGTCCCACAATCTCCAATGAGATAAATGATCAGATCATCTGTTTTAGTGATGTCTGCTCAGGGTGAATATTGGCCATGACATTGGAAAGAACTCCCTCGTTCTTCAGAATTGTGCCTGGGAATCTCAAAGGACATTTGTTGAAAAAACCCACCCAAATGATGGTATCTCGGGCATTGCAACACCACCTCACTGCACTGAAATGTCACCTAAATATTTATGCTGAAGTCCATGGAGTAGGATCTGGACCCACAACCTTCTGACTAAGAGATGAGTTAGCTTCCTAACTGAGCCACAGATGGCACTTATACATAGGTCCCAGTCAGGATGGTATATGACTTGGAGGGAAAGTTGGAGGTGATAGTGTTCCAATCTGTCTGTTGCCCTTCCCTTTATAGGTAGAAGAGGTCTTGGGTTGGGAGCGGCTATTTTGCAAGTGCTGTCAGATACTTTTTCTTTTAACTTGCACTGTCTGCGCCTTGAATGTAAGTCTACCTGAAACAAATTTTAACCCAAACCAACCTGATTCAGGTCAATTTGGATTTGTTACTGCATGTGAAACATATCTTGGCTAACATGACTTGTGCCTACTACAGTTCATATGTCCAATAATTGATGAGTCTCAGAATTTTACAAATCAATATCGTAGTGCATTTTTTTTAACTGGTGCAGATATCTCGACAACTAAGGATTGTAAATCTCATCAAGTAAGGGTTAGGGATAAACCTTAACTCTTAGTTGATATCAGCGGAAAGTAAAAGCCAGCATGTGCATTTTCTAGAACAACTTCTCCTAGTACTTTTCTGTTAACATTGATTAACTATTTTTATCAGTATAAGTAATTAACATTTTCTGTGACTTCTTAATTATTCATACAAGAAGGTAGGCCGATACATAAATCAGCGTATTTTATAAAAATGGTTTCATTATTTTTGTTACATTTGAAGTTGCAACCTATGCCAGTTAAATATCCTGCTGCTACCTTCAGAACAGCAATTTGCGGCTGCTTTCAGATACATTTTGTAAGGCTGACTGAATGATTTAATTAAAAAAAAGATTAGGAATCATTAAACAAGCTGCTCTACCTTGCAGTAACAGAATTCACATCTGATGCAGGTTACCAAAACCACAGATGGCAATTCTGTAACTGTTGATTTGCTGTAACAGAATGAAAATGATCCCATTAGCTCCTACTAACTGTACAAATATTCATCTATTAGAATTCAGAGATACGTCTCACTGCCAGCTCACTTGGCCCATTTAGATGAGGGAATATTAAAAACATAAATGAAGAAAAAAATCAGGTTGCCCAGGAATGTACCATGGGTTTGCTGCCTAAAAGGCTGTTCTAGTGCTAATCCCCTTGGCTACCTGTATGGACATTGGTAGATAATGGGACTGAGGCAGTTTTATTTTGTTGACAAACAATGTCTTGAAGCTCCTTCTTGATGCTATACTCAGAAAAGTGGTTATAAATTAAGGTTTCTATTCCACTTCCCTTCACAATCTTTGTCAGCAATTTACAGTCGAGGCAAAGGCCTTGAAGGATTGCAAAACCATATTGGTTCAAAACCATTCTGCTTTAAAAGGATCATGGTCTTCATTAAGAAGTGTTTACAAACCTTTTCATGTGAGATAGAGTATAGGTCCAGGTCAAGTTAATGTGCACCATATAAGAAGAAACATGAACAGAAAATTTTGTCAAAATAGCTAAAAGTGAAGTTAAAAGGTCTAAAGGTTTTGGCAGACTTGACACTTAATAGACCCAATCATTATGGAGCAGAAAGTAACAAGACCAAAGGTTTGACTATTTTTAAAGCTTTCTCATATATGTTATTATTAATATTTGACTCAGTGGTTCTGTACAGAGGGTATACTGGATGAATGGGCATGCAAGTGCCTTAGACTTGCACGGAGGGTATGTGGACCCATGGTGGTGGGTGAGAGCAAGAGGTGGCATGAGCTGGCATGGGTGAAGCTTGTGGAGTGTGTGTGGATGAGGAAGTGTAAAAGGTGAGGACCAGAGGGCTGTTATTTGTCTTATTATTTTTATTTTAACAGAAATGAAATTGCAGAATATTGAGGGCCCTTTAACCAGCCCGCCTCGGCACCCAGCAGCCCCTGTGGCTGCTGGCAAACATCTGGGGGTGGCAGGCCCGATTCCAGTTATATCCTCCCCTCCCCCTGCCCTTCCACCCAGAATAAAAATCACGCCTTAGTAGGCACTTACTTCCTAGGCAGGCGCACTGAGCCTGGAAATTTCCTGACTCTCACTATCCACCTTGAAGATGAATTCTAGCCCAAATGATCTATTATAGAGTTCACTGTATCAAAAAAAACACTCATTGATAAACACCCATTCTGTACATTTAAATCCCCTCGAGTACTTAATCCTTCATAAAAAACAATCATTTGTATTCATAGTCAGATATCAGACAGCTAACCTCTTACTAACCTCTTGGTTCTGTCAGTCAAGCACTGAACTTACAGCATAGCAATACAAACATAAAATACCATAGATGTTGAATATCTGAAATAAAAACAGGAAATGCTGGAAAAACTCAGCAGGTTTGACAGGTGAAGAGAGAAACAGAGTTAATGTTTCGAGTCTATTATGACTCTTCTTCAGAACTGAAGAGAGGTTAGAAATGTGATGAGTTTTATGGTGTTAAAAAGGAGGGAGGATCAGGTGGAGCAAAAGGGAAGGTCAGGGGCAGGTTAAATGGTGGGGGGAGCTTAAGTGGCAAAACTTACTGTCCCCCACTGTGCTAATGATAAGCTGTGGAAGTAGTCAACCAGTAATAATACTTTAATGATAGTACTTTGGTTTATGTCAACAAACAGCTACCTCTGTAAAATGTGTATGCAAATAAAGCACCCCTACCCCACTTCCCACCCTATGAAAATGCAAAGTGCCACGTTCAGGGACAGGGCTTAGGATTTTCGGCTATTCCAATATTTTCATCATGATGGAGAGAGTCTCTGTTGTGATGAGAATCTGGGCCTTAGGCTTTGGAACTTTGATACAAGGTGCTTAATATGACCATCTAGAGATTTACAAAACAGTGAAAATAAACCCAAAAGAGGACTTTAAATTTAATCATTATATTAGGTCAAGGGGACATAGATTCAAGCTTACAAAAAGAAAAAAATAAGAAAAATGTCAGGAAACTCTTTATTACACAATGAATGGGCACTTCATTCAAGAGGAGGACCATATGACAGACAGTCAGCAGCACCTAGAGGAGAGTGCAAGAGGAGGACCCTGGGACAGGCAGTCAGCAGCATCTAGAAGATCTAGTCTATGTTGAGGATGTAGATTTTGGCCCATACTCAAGTAGGAGTAAGAGTAAAAAGGGCCCATATTCTATTTGGTTAAGATATGTTTGGAGAGCTCAGTCCCATAATTTGCCCATTCTGCATTATGTGGGAAATCCTAGATGCTCCTGGTGGTCTGGATGACCATGTTTGCAGGAGGTACCTCCGACTGGAGCAACTCAAGCTCTGGGTTTTGGAGCCTGAGTGGCAGCTGTGGCCATTATGGTGCTTTCACGAGGCTGAGTGGTTCATGGATAACATGTTTCAGGATGTGGTCACCCTGCAGCTTAAGAAAGTATAAGCAGAGAGGGAATGGATGACTGCCAAACAGAAGAAGGGGGCCAGGCAAGTAGTGAGGGAATCCACCAAATTCATCTCGCTCACAAACTGTTTTTCAGCCTTGGAAAATTATGACAGTGACAGTTCCTCTATGGAGGCCAATCAGAGCTGAGGCCATGGCACTGTGGGTGGTCCAGCTGCTCAGGAGGAGGAGGAAGAAGTGTGGAAGGGCAATAGAAGTCGGGGATTCATTAGTGAGGGGGGTAGACAGGCGCTTCTGCGGCTATAGACATAACTCAAGGATGGTTGTTGCCTCCCAGGTGCCAGGGTCAAGGATGTCATAGAACAGCTGCAGGGCATTTTGAAGAGGGAGGGTGAACAGCCAGAGGTCGTGGTCCATGCTGGGACCAATGATATAGGAAGAAAGAGAAATGAGGCTCTGCAAGCAGATTTTAGTGGGTTAGATAGGAAATTGAAAAGCAGGACTTCAAAGGTAGTAATCTCTGAAATACTCCAGTTGCAACACAGTAGTGAGTATAGGAACAGAAGGATAGAGGAGATGAATGCGTGGCTGGAGAGATGGTGCTGGATTATATTCCTGGGGGATTGGGACCATTTCTGGGGGAGGTGGGACGTGTACAGGTTGGACATGTTACATCTGAATAGGAACATGACCAACATCCTTGTGGGGAGATTTACTAATGCTGTTGGGGGGATTTAAACTTAAATTGGCTGGGGGTTGAGGTCCTGAAACGTAGCTCAGAGGGGAGAGAAGCTGAAATGGAATTAGAAGTTAAAACACTATTAAGTGAGCCTGGAAGGCAGAGGAAACATAGGCTAGATAAGAAAGAAGTGAGTTTAGCAAGGCTAAGTGGAATATATTCTAATGCAAGGAGCCTGAGGAATAAGACAGACGAGCTGAGGGCACAGACAGGCACGTGGGAGTATGATATCAAAACAATGACTGAGACTTGGCTAAAAGAAGGGTAGGATTGGCAGCTCAAAATTCCTGGTTATAGGGTATTCAGACAAGATAGAGAGGGGGGTAAAAGAGGAGGGGGGTTCACAATATTGATCAAGGAATCACCTATAGCAGTGAGTAGGGATGATATCTTGGAAGATTCATCTAACAGGCCATATGGGTAAAAGTAAAAAATATAAAAGTGGCAAACATGCTGTTGAGTGTACTATAGCCCCCCAAACAGTCAGGGAGAGATAGGGATTCAAATATGCAATCAATTTTCAGTGAAGTGTAAGAATAATAAGGCAGTAATAGTAGAGGGTTTTAACTACCCAAATATTAACTGGCATAGTTTAGTGGGAGGGAGGGAGGGAGCAAAATTCTTAAGTTGCATCGAAGAGAACTTTTATAGCCAGTATGTAGAAAGCTCAACAAGGGAGGGGGCAGTTCTGGACCTAATATTCAGAAATGAGCTCGGGTAGGAGGAAGGTGTATCAGTAGGGGAACATTTTGGAGATAGTGACCATTAGTCATTTAGATTTAGGATAATTATGAAAAAGGTTAATGCTGGTCTGGGAATAAAAGTTCTAAACTGGAGAAAGGCTAATTTTACTGAGGTGAGATATAATTTGGCTCAAGTGGACTGGGAGCAGCTACTTGCAGATAAAACTGTGTCAGAGCAGTGGGAAATATTCAAGGAAGAAATAGTGAGAGTACAGACCAATATGTGCCCGTAAAGATAAAGAGAGGAACCAAGTCTGGAGAACCCAGGATGTGAAGAGACATAAAGGTTAGGAATAAGAAAAAAAAAAAAAGCTTATGGCAAATACCGAGGACTCAATATGGCAGAGTCTCTAGAGGAGTACGAAAGTGAAGGGGGGACCTTAAAAAGGAAATTAGGAAAGCTAAGAGAGTGCATGAGAAAGCATTGTTGGGTAGAATAAAGAAAACCCAAAATGGTTTTTTAAATATATAAAGAGCAAGAGAATAACTAGGGAAAGAGTAGGGCCAACTACGGACCATAGAGATAATGTGTGTGTGAACCCGGAGGATGTGGGTACAGTACTCAACGAATACTTTGTGTCGGTCTTCACAATGGAAAAGGGTGACACAGGTATAGGCATCAGGATGGAGGACTGTGAAGTATTGGAGGAAATTAACATAGAGAGAGGAGAGGTACTAGCGGGTTTGGTGGCCTTAAAAGTGGATAAATCTGCACACCTGGATGAGATGCATCCCAGGCTGTTAAGGGAGGCAAGAGAAGAGATATCAGGGACCCTGGCAGTAATTTTCAAATCATCTTTGACCACGGTTGAGGCACCACAGGATTGGAAGACTGCTAATATTGTCCCATTATTAAAAAAGAAAGGAAGGGATAGGCCAGGAAATTATTGGCCAGTTAGTCTAACCTCGGTGGCGGGGACATTACTAGAAAGAATTCTGAGGGCCAGAAGATATCTGCACTTGGAGAGACATGGATTAATCAAGGATAGTCAGCATGGATTTGTTAAGGGAAATTTGTGTTTGACAAATTTGATGGAATTTTATGAGGAAGTAACCAGGAGTGTTGATGAGGGTAATGCATTTGATGTGGTCTACATGGACTTTAGCAAGGCTTTTGATAAAGTCTCTCATGGCAGACTGGTCAAGAAAGTAAGAGCCCATGGGATCCAAGGCAAAGTGGCACACTGGATCCAAAATTGGCTGAGAGGCAGGAAGCAGAGGGTGCTGGCGGAGGGATGTTTCTGTGATTGGAAGTCTGTTTCCAGTGGGGTTCCGCAGGGCTTGGTGCTGGGGCCCTTGCTGTTTGTGGTGTATGTAAATAATTTGGACTTAAATGTAGAGGGTATGATCAAGAAATTTGTGGATGACACAGAAATTGGTAGGGTGGTAAATAGTGAGGAGGATAGCCGTAAACTGCAGGAGGATATCAATGGACTTGTCAGGTGGGCAGAGCAGCGGCAAATGGAATTCATGCTGGAAAAGTGTGGTGTAATGCATATGGGAAGGGCTAACAAGGCAAGGGATTATGCTATGAATGGTAGGACCCTGGAAAGCACAGAAGATCAGAGGTACCTTGGTGTGCGTATCCACAGATCCCTGAAGGTAGCAGGGCAGGTAGATAATTTGGTTAAGAAGGCATATGGGATACTTGCCTTAATTAGCTGAGGCATACAATACAAGAGCAGGGAGGTTATGTATAAAATGCTGGTTAGGCCACAACTGGAGTATTGCATGCATTTCTGGTCATCACATTTTAGGAAGGCTGTGATTGCACTGGAGAGAGTGCAGAGGAGATTTACCAGGATGCTGCCTGGGCTGGAGGGTCTGAGCTTTGAGGAAAGATTGGATAGGCTGGGGTTGTTTTCTTTGGAGCAGCAAAGGTTGAGAGGAGACCTAATAGAGGTGTATAAGATTATGAGGGGCATAGATAGGGTGAATAGGAAGGCACTTTTCCCATTAGTTGAGGGTTCAATAACCATTAGATTTAAGATAAGAGGTAGGAGGCTAAGAGGGGAGTTGAGGAGAAATTTTTTCACCCAGAGGGTGGGTGGGACTCTGGAATTCACTGCCTGAAAGGGTGGTTGGGTCAGAAACTCTTGTAACATTTAGGAAGTATTTAGCTATTCACTTGCATTGCCATAGTCTCCAGGGCTATGGGCCAAGCGCTGGAAAATGGGATTAGTGTAATCAGTTCTTTGTTGACCAGCGCAGACATGATGGGCCGAATAACCTCCTTCTGTGCTGTAAACGCCTATGAATCTACGCAGTAACTGGACTCTATGTTTGTAGTAGAGATAAAAAAGCTAGAATCACTTATGTACCAGACTCAGTAATGAGGGAGCTGCTGGGTTTTTCTTGATAAATGAGCTAAGATAGGATGAATTCACTTTTGCATCCCGTTTCATGATGCATCATATTTTGTAATAATAACAAAGCATGAAAAAGACCAGAGGAGAAGGTTTCATCCAATTTATGTGTTCGTACAAGCCACTGAAAAAAATCTTGCCAGTTTTGAACTTTCAATGCTCGTTATACAGATGCTCACGATCTATTGACATTGGCCAGAATTGTCCTCAGTTTCCCTGCAGTGGAGCCAGCAAGCCATTGAAATCTCTATTCACATCAGTGGGGCTGGAAGATCCCGCCAGTGTGAGGGTGCTGGAAAATTCCGGCCATTGAGTTTTTAATTTAACTGACAGTCTCAGGAAGATCTATTGGAATGTCATCAGTCTGCAAGCGCCTGTGGTTTTATGCATGTGATGAGGTGAAGAGTTCGAAGCATATGGGTGGCAAAATGATATTACCAGTCCATGGTTCACTATGATTGACAGCTAACTTTTTCTATCATTGCAAAGTTACAATTAGCAAAAATCAAAACTTGATACTTCTTCATGATGTTTTTATTCTTTAATAATTATTATTTTTGAAGGACCTCATGAGTGCTGAGGATTTTATACTGCAATCTTTATTTTTTTAATAGTTTGGCCTCCTTCCAGGGTTTGGAATTCTGAGTTCAACATTTTATTTGTATTATCTAACACTTCATCAAATTTTATCCATTTAGATGAAATATTACAGCTGTTGTCAGGTTCAGTTACAGGCACAAACATGGATGGATGTTTGAGTGGAGAATCCTCACTGATCTCTTCAGAAGCGCCATCTTAGAGATTTAAAATCCTCTTGTGAAAGGTATTAGCTGTCACTTCTCTAGATACTCTCTCCTGGCTTTTTTTTAAATGTTGCAATCATAACCATATTATAATGGACCTATTTTTGCATTTATGCTCACAGTAAAGAGGAATCTGGCTTTGTTCTTATTAGAATGCATTGCTTGTTTTGTGCTGCTTGTTTCCAGGACAGGATGTCAGCTGTGCACTATATTTTACAGTACATTTTTGTTTGAAAGAGAAGTCAATTGTATTTTAAAATGTTTGTATATATTTATGCTATACTTACAAACTATATCCTATGCCAAATTATCCAAATATGTGCCTTTGTGCTGTGGAAAATTCAGCTTGTGACATTGAGACAAGGGGTGAAGGGTGGGGCGGGGCATTGTGGGCAGGGCACTGTTTGTCTATCCAGTGCATTCTGGGGATTGAACTATAGTGAATTCATATAAGCTGAACTTTTGCTTTATTTTATTTTAGTCAAATTTTTGACTCATGAAGGAAATGGAAAGTGTAAGCAAAATATAAGAAAGAAGAAAAGAATTTAGATTTATTTAGAACCTTATTGCATTTTTCAGAAGCATCCCAAGGTGCTTCGGATACAATTTATTAATTGAAATCGAAACACAAGAAGATCAGCCATGATCTTATTGAATGGTGGGGCAGGCTCGAGGGGTCGAATGGTCTACTCCTGTTCTTATTTCTTATGTTCTTTTTACTTTGCCTTGAGGTGAACATTTTTCTTTTTGGTTAAGGCAGATGTTTTGCACACAGGATAATCCTGCAAATGACACTGGGGTGAATGAATGGTTAATTTATGTAGATGGTGTTCGTTGAAGAGGTAACATTATCCAAGACACCAGGAGATCTCCCTGCTCTTCTCCTAATATTGATAAAATGAGATCTTCAACATCCCTCTCCATTACCAAGAAAAGGAAGCCAGAACATAATTTTTAACATCTCATCCAAAAGACAGTGTCTTAACGCTAGCATGTCAACCTCAAATTATTGGTTTGGGTATTGAACCCAGAACTTAATGACTAAAAGCATATAAACTATCAACTAGCCCAAGTTAATACCAGCATTTGCTCTAAAAGCAATTCATGAAACTTTTAATAAGAATAACATATATGGATTATACTCCTACAATTCAAAATTAAGTTTGTTTTAAGCAAATCTCTAGATGCTCACTTCATTTTCACTTTTGAGTCAATCGGACATGTTCCTTCCCTGTGGTTCATTGGTTCCAGGGATTACATAATTTTTTTTATATATATATATAGGCCTCAGCTGTAACTCTTTCGAGTACAAACCTGTTTCCATCTGTTTCAGATGAAGTTATATTGTTTCATAATTTGCCATTGTGAGATTTGAACTCTTGATACTCTTTCGAGTACAAACCTGTTTCCATCTGTTTCAGATGAAGTCACATTGTTCCATAGTTTGTCATTGTGAGATTTGAACTCTTGATCTTGGGGTTACAAACCCAGTGCCATAACCACTTGGCTATTTCGGCCAAGCCCAGGGATTACATGATACTCTTTCGAGTACAAACCTGTTTCCATCTGTTTCAGATGAAGTCACATTGTTCCATAGTTTGCCATTGTGAGATTTGAACTCTTGATACTCTTTTGAGTAAACCTGTTTCCATCTGTTTCAGATGAAGTTACATTGTTTCATAGTTTGCCATTGTGAGATTTGAACTCTTGATCTTGGGGTTACAAACCCAGTGCCATAACCACTTGGCTATTTCGGCCAAGCCCAGGGATTACATGATGCTGCATTTGAAGCATTTTCCCCTCAATTGTTCTACTTGGAGAACAATAAATAGGTTCCAGGTGAGGGGTATTAACCAAAATGCTTTGCTACTAAATACGTTTATATGGTGAGACAGAATTTTACTTCTAAGATAATTTGCCTAATTTCTCCACCTGGAACAGTTTTGTTGTCCCACAAGTACACAAATCAAGGAGGAAAGCTCTTCTGCAACACAGCTTATTATGGAGCTTATTAACAGGGGGGAAAAAAAGACAGACAAATGCCAAAATTACCTTGTAGCAAAAGAGTGATAAAATTTAGAGATTAAATAAAATAGATAAGGATAAGTTTTGTTCTGTAACATAAAATTTATTTACAATTTTCTGAAAACAAGTTGGCATCCCACGGCATTCCTTATGTTTAAGGCTTAGAAGAACAGGGAAATTGTGTCAAGTAATATTATCACAGATGCTAATTCATCCATATAAGGAGCAGTCCTGGATCTGGCATAGAACCATGATCAGAATCTGAGATCTGAATGGCAGTTTATGGAAGTTTTGGGGAGGAATATTAAGATGCATCAGAGAAATAAAGGTGGCACTGGGATCAGGGAGTACAGCAAGGGATCTCAATTTCTGGGGATATTTTGAGTGATCCTGGTGCTTGGGAGCACTGGAAGACTTGCCAAATGGAGTTTGGAGCACTTGCAAGCGGTTGTGGGATGAGGTTGCAAAGTTCTGGGTCAAGAGGTTTCTGGAATCCATATGGACCACAGGGAAGGGTGAGCTGGTGGGAGAAACAGATCTGATAGCACTGAGGGCTTTGCCCTTATTTCAGAGAACCAGCTGTTAGAAGGGTTGAGAGGTGGAGCTGAGGAGAATAGCAGCCAAAATGCTCTTGGTCCTTTTCAGACTAGAAGGTGATACCCACTGTTTTACTGCCTGTTATTCTCCTCCTCTAACATACCTAGAATTTATTTTGGCCATTAGATAACTCCCCACCCAACTCCCAATGCATTTTCCATTCTTGACTAATTCCTGCCTTTAAGTTCTTACCCTGAATCCGTTCAGTGTGTAATTAGTGAGATTGATGACAGATACAGAATTTAATGAACATTAATTTCTATAAACAAACACACATTGCTTTATAAACACTCATAAATTCATAGTTTAAGCCACGTGCAGCCTTTAGTGCAAAACATTAGCTTGACACCTCTAAAATGGGTTATGGTCTTTCTCAGATGTTGCAACTAAGTTTGAGTCAAAATGAAGAATTCAAGAGTTCACTGTGATTTATATGAATAAAATCTAACTCGGCAAAACTAAATAATTCAAATTTAACTTCCAGCTAGATTTAAATCACTTGGAAAAACACACTGAAATTGTAAATCAATCCTTGATAAACATTCTGTGTTTTCCTTTCTAAATGGCAAGAAAAGAAGAAAACAGGTGATGTTATTCACAGGTGTTATCTAACTGTCTGTGAGGTAAAATTGAGCAGTTCATATTCGAAAATGAGCAGTTGTTCAAATTTTAAATGTATCATTTGCTTAAAATAAAGCTTTGAGAACTCAATCACCAGCTTGTTTCAAAGTCCTTTGGAAAAAGTGAATACATCTCAAACCTTCAAAGGTTGAGGAGGTGCACCTCCCTCCTCCACTTCACAGACTGATGTATACTGTGATTTTTTTTTCCCCAATTGCACATGCTCAGAATACAAATATTGCACTTGCCCAGTATAGGTGGATGATGTTGCTAACTCCATACTGGGCAGGGAAACAGCCAGTCAAAAGCTAAGCTTTAGAGACTGACAGGACTTGAAGTAAAAATTTGACTGAAGGCATTGAAAAGTAAGACATTGCACAAATTTACTCTTATTATTGTGATGTACGCAAATTTTTACATATTTTTATTCTGTTTAAAACTTAAGACACTACAAATTTTGAATATACTAAAGGAAAAAAATGACAACCAGAAACTTTCTCAAGATAAATTTTGAGCGATTCAATTAATCATCTGTTTTATCTTTATTTGCTAAAGGTTATTATTGGTAATTTCTCTTGACTGGTCATTCAGAATGGGCCGCATTTATAAATCCTTAGTAGTTTCTCATTTCTACCCCCACATTCATTTCCATTCCACACCGGTCTGTTACTTTCTGTCCTCACAGCAATTCTCATCCATTGCCAGTTTCAGTGGCACTTTTATCTTCAATGAGCTATGAATGTTTATAATGTTTGCCAACTTTTACAGTCAATAAATACAATTAAATATGGTTTCCTGGAAAGGAAACTGCTGGAGGGGCCATGGAGCCAAATTGCTGTGTTCATTGTACTTTTAAAACAAAATCAGGAAAGGTTATTAAGCACTCTTGACATATTGAAAATGAACCTGCAGCTAAAAGTAGCAAAGATTAGCCATTGGTCCTCATGGGCTTCCTCATTTAAAAAAAACCTTTGGATAATGTTGATGGGGATTCAGTTGGAATAGTGAGAGTGGAATGGGGTAGGATTGTTGGAGGATATGAAGGGGTGATGGGGAAATTGAGCATGGAATGCGTGAAGAAAAATGGGACAGGTGGTGAGACCACGTATGGATGAGTGAAATTACAATGATATTGGGCTAAAATTGTGCAATTGAGGAGGCATAGATGAAGGTAATGCGGTTAAGTTGGGATGGATGGGACTGAGGGAATAGGTGAAAATGTAATAGAGGGAATTTGGAAACACCATGGCAGAATTTTGCCCTTGATGGGCAGGCGGGCAGCCGAGCGCTACCACCGAAGCGTGCCCGGCCACCATTTTGAGCAGGTGGGCTACCCCACAGGAAGCACTATGCGCTTCCAGTGTGGTGGGGGGGAGGGATTCCCCAACTGTCAAAGTGTGCTCTTTCACGCATGCGCATGAAAGAGTGCACATCTCCCTGAGACTAAGCGCTGTCTTAGGGAGATCGGTAAAAGCTTTATAAACATCAAAAATAGAAAAATAAAAAAAAATTAAAATGTCCCCCTCATGTGACAATGTTACACAAGATGGGCCATGTTAATACATATGACTAAAACTTTATTAAACTTTTTAAAAACAGACATGAAACCTCATCCGCCAGTGGATGAGGTTTCATGTTTTTTCAGAAGCCCGCTGGGGCTCCTGGCCTGCCCACCAGCCTTAAGGTTGGACGGGCAGAGCCTTTAATTGTTTCAATTGAGGCCATTGACAGGTCAGCGGGCGGACAGCTGATCGCGCTGTCCCCCCACCTTCCTGAATATTTAAATGGGGCGGGATGATGTTGGGGGTTCCCCTCAACATCATCTCGCGTCATTTTCACGTCGGTGAGCAGGCTCCGCCCCCAACTCACCGACGGAAAAATTCTGGCCCATAAGATTGAGGTGGCATGCTTAGAAATTAAAAGAAGATGCTAACATAAAAAAAGATAAAGGCTATTGGACAGAAGACAGAAATTTTTAAGGGGAAGCAGAAGACAAGAAATGTAACAGGAATGAATGTAAATTAGCATGGCAGAGTATATCAGAAGAGAAAAAAGTTAAGGGAGATGCAAACAGCAAGACAAAAGTTGTTTGCATCCTTGGCAAACAATGCAAAATAATGGAAGAATTTGCAGGCTGATTAACATTCCGACTGGCCACGATGTAAGCATCTATACCTTGGACATAACCATCTTTGTACCAGTTGATAGGAAGCTTATTCATAAACAAGAGAGTATCTTATTATATTAGTTCAAAGCCAGAAGTCCAGACTCCAGTCATTGGGTACAGAGGTTGGGGTTGTGACAATCACAGATGTGGTGGGGTAGGGGTGCAGGGTTTCCAAGTGGCAATGGCCCAGCTTTTCTTTGCTACTCCATGCATCCCTCAAGGGTCTCTTTAGCCAGTATTACCAGTAAAACTGTCTTAGAGTTCACGGTTCACCAGTTCTGTCCTAAAGTGCCAATTGGTGCACATCATTGGACCTCTATTTATATTAAACAAGGCCTGCCAACTAAAACACGTGAGCATGTCAGCACATCAGCTACCCAGCAGTCAGCTCCTGTAAAGATTGTGGTGGCCACAGCATTGCCATAAATGGACCAGTTAAGTCTCCCCACCTCAACCTGAGACCATTAACACCTTGTTAACACTAATTTCTGCAAGTTAAAATTGACCCCAGTAAATTGAAGACTCAAGCCAATCAATTACAGATGCCAAAATCTCAATAAAATGATAGTTAAAAAAGATTTTCCTAACTGAAGTTACTTTGAACGTATCCCGTTGACCACATGACATTCTTTCCCCTCCATCACCTCAGTTTTGCTTTTATTGTGAATGAGGTGCGATTGGTCACATCATAAGCATTGACAATTTGGTTGACTAGCTGTTGGTGATGAAAACAGTTCTGCATCCTGAGTTTTGTTAGGTTCTGATATGTTTACTGTCCTATTAAAGAGAGATGTGTTTTTATTAACTAGTAGAGGAGATGCTGAAACAGAATTTTTGTTTAAAAAGAGATGGTGTTTACTTTATAGCATTAACACTGATTTGACTTCTTGTAATTTCTAATCATAAACATATCAGCAATTGCTCATGCATACAACTGCAGAGCTAGGCTTTGTCAGCATCTGTTTCTAATCATGCAAAATGTAAAAATTGCTCATTACTTCAGAAGAGACCCAGCATTTGCTGTAATCAAAGAGTATTGAAACAGTGGGAACAGGTGTCTGGCAGGTGGGCGCATTCTGTGGTGCTGAGTGGATTACGCTGGCATTTATAATGTTAATTTTTATCAGGGGTACAACAGATTCATAACTATAATATTCAGCTAATATTTAAATAGTTAGCAATCAGCGATGCAAATGTAAGAATGAACAAATTAAATGTGGTAGCATTTTTTTCTCCCTCTATTCCAGTCATGTGTTTGTAGCTTCACAACACATTGTGATGCTAAAGATGATGTTATCCTCATTGCAATGAGGCCCTCCTCCTGGACTATATTTGAACTTTCATCTTTTGGAATGAGGGAACACGATAGATTCAAAGGTCATGGCTGGGTCTTTGACCCTTTGCCGCTTAATTTTAGGAGAATGCGCTAAGGAAGCTGCAGTGAATTAAAAAACAAATTGCAGGAAACCCGGTGGCACATTGGGTTAGAATGATAATCTTTCACCTCTGGAAACTTAGTCTGAATCCATCCCAAGTTGATAAGATGAAAGCTTGCTCTCTCAAGTAGTTGTAGATTGGTTGAATACGTTCAAAGCCAGAGCATGTAAAACAGCAGTTAAAAAAATAAATGTGGAATTCAGCGCTGCTAATTTAGTAAGCATTTTGAAAACACTCCACTATGAAAGGTAGATTTGAATGCTGGGAACATAACCTATTAACACCTAATGGGAGGATAATGGAGATATTTGAGGGAACGCTGGTTGGGCTATGGCATATTTTGAAGAGTACAGCGGGAGTTTTACTGTCTACCTATTGCATGCTTGGAGTTTCTGGATTCCAAAATGCAAAATGTTTCTATTCTAACACCATTCCAACCCTCATCATGATGAGCACAAATAATTATAAAGCTCCTGCATGATCCATAGTGTGTGGCTATATAACACCTCCCTCTGAAATTAGTCAGTTGTAGGTTTTCATTTCAAAGTTGCTTGTCAATCAAAACCACGTGCCAAGATAGATTATTGGTTTCCTGTGGACTGTTAGATGAATCATCTCTTGATGGTCTCAACTGTTTACATTGGAAGAATTCAAGAGTGTCACAGAAATTAAGTGCACTAATTTGTGCACTAATTGATTTCATGGGCATCTCAATCAGAATAAATTTGGTTGACTATTCTTCACAGGGAACAGTATGCCTACTTACCATTTACACAATGCATCTTAGTCTGATTAACAGTGTCAAACATGAATGCTATTTTAACCTTAAGAAAAGACATTCTGATGGATTGCTGAATGCTGTCTGAATGCAAGCATGACCTTACAAAACCATTGCAACTACTTAAAGTCCACAGCATGAGAGAAACCTTCACTGTCTAAAATTCTCAACCTTTCACATGCGCTCAAAAACAGATTTTGGCTTCTGAATGAAAAATCATAATTAGACAGTTACTCATTTGATTCGCTATTGCAGAAAAAAAGTGCACACTGAAAGCTAAACAAGGGACTGAAAAGAAACAGTTAAATGTGGAGATAATTCAGAGGCACAAAGATGATCTCAAATGTCAGAGAACTGAGTTAGGAAGAAAAAACTGAAGAGGAAGAGAAAATTGATAAGAAATGCCTTTGAGGAGACCTTATGGAGGATTTTAAGATATTATAACTTATCAAAAAGGTAAATTCAGTGCACTCTTTCAAATGCAACATTCATTCTTAGACTGGTCCTAACTTTCCCCAACTTAATGCTGAAAAGATTTGGTCCTGCACAAACATTGTTTCCTTGCTACTGATTCCCCACCCTAGTTGGGAAGTTTTTCATATGCAGTGGGGTCAGTTTTAACTCCCCCACAGCCACCAAGAATGGTGTGTGGAAGAGGTTATAATAATCTGAATTTCATTACTACCCCCAAGCCACACTGTTTCTGACCAGCAACATTTAATCTTCACCGGCATTAATTTGGCCGAGTTTCCAACTTGCAGGCAGGCGGGGGTCTAATTTAAATCTCAATGCCAAGCCCCAGTGATGTCATCAATTCCACACCAGTATATTTACTTATGCGTTTGGAAGGCAGCTTGGGTGCAGTCCCCGGCATCGTATACACAGTAAATTTGCTTTGAGTGATCAGGTGAGGTCAAGGTAAGTTTGGAAAATTAATTTTTACCTGGATTGCCTGTGAGCAAGGAATGCTCTCCAGGCCCTGCAATGATACCTTAGGTAACCGTTATCCTGGATTTCTTCCTCCATTCTACATGCCAGCATTCCACCCTCTCAAAACTGTGATCATTTCCAATCCCCTCCTTTCTCATATACCTTTTTGAGGGATTATTTCCATGGTTCCAAACAACAGCCTGAATTCTGTGACTTTCCACTCTTTCCCACTGGCACGATGTGTCATTGTGAACAGCTTCAGGTAGGCTCAGTGTATTTAAATGAGTTCCAAATGTTCAAATATTCCAAGCCTGACACTTCTGGTGGCTGGAAGAACTGCCACCCAATTTGCATCAATTTCCACTTACCAAGCGAAAATTGATCTGAGTGTGTTTAACAATTGGAATGGTACTGTATGCTGGGAAAGATTTTGCGCACACCCACACACAGTTTGATATTAGCAACATAGGAACAGGAGTCGGCCTTTCAGCCCTTCAAACTTGTTCCGCCAGTCTCAGAATAAGTAATGGGCCATTAAGGACTGAGATGACGATGATGTTCTTCAGCCAGAGTGTGGTAAATCTTTGGCATTTTCTACACCAAAGGACTATAGAAACTCATTATTGAGGATGTTTAAAGCAGGGGTTGGTAGATTTCTAGATACCAATGACATTAAGTGACATGGGGATAGTGCGTGCAGATGGCATTACTAGGAGGTCGGCCATGACCTAGTTAAATCGTGGAGCAGTTTCGAGGGGCCCAATGGCCTACTCCTACTCCTATGTTCCTAAGTTCCAATGTTCATTCAATTGGATCATGGCTGTTCTGTATTTTAACTGAAATACCTGCCTTGTTACATTATCCTTTGTTAGCCAGACAAAAACCTATCAATCTCAGTCTTAAAATTTTCAACTTGCCTGGCCTCAGCAGCTTTTTGGGGGAGAGAGTTCCAGATACCCTCTACTCTTTGTGTGAAGAAGTGCTGTCTGAAATCACCCTTGCAGCTTAGCTCTAATTTTGTGTCAGGGAAACGGAGATTTTTTTAACCTGGATAAGCTACAATGGGCTGTGTTTGGCCTGTGATCTTGTGAAATCCTTAGAAAAAAATAACAGCCTTGCTATATGTATCCAATTATGGAATAATGTACTGATTCCATGCTTCAGTTATTAGTGATGCAGCTACAACTTATTTCCGTGCACTGTTACTATAAGAAGAAACCTTTTGGTTTACTAAAGATGTTAAGAATAAAAGTTAATGTACCAAATATCTATTCAATACGTTGTTATTATTATTCTGTGTGAATTGTTCAGGAGAGGAAAACGGCCAACTGCATAAAAATTCAGTGACAACAAATGTGGGTTGTTAAAAGCAACCATGGGTTTCTGACTTTTAAAAAAAAGTGCCTCGCCTATCAACTAGAACCAATCTTTCATAGAAATGTTATTGTATTGGAAAGAGCAGCTTAAATATAAGAGCTAATTCTAATTTGTCTTACAGGAGTACTATTGAGTGCTCATCATTTGAATTTCCATGTTTCCTTGCAGCATTTGGTGGTGTTTGTTAATGCTTCATTGATGTCACAAATGTAGCTAAAAGATTGCAGTGTGCATTGTTTAAGACCTAATCGAAAACAGTCTGCCCAATACTGAGAATGCTTATATATGGCAATATTCCTAAATCTGGGGAGTTAAAATATTGTATACAGTTCTTTGAAATCATACATTCTCATGTGCTGCTAAACACACATCCAATAAAGATGCACAGCATTTGTTTTTATTTTGCACTGTATTTTAGAGGAATTAAAAACTGTTCTGTCTTATTCCCCTTAATTTCGTGACCCCACTCCATGCAGCCTTCCATAACCCTGCTCTTCTTGTCACGTTTGTAACTTCAGTTGCTTGATTTTTAGTGACAGTATCTTCTGACTAGCAAGCTGGGGCCTGTCCCAGCCAGCTCCCATTGCAGTTTGACAGATGTAAAGCCCAGGTGGTGTGACATTTGAGAGGGAAACTGAATATTATATGGAAGGTGTTTTGAAGGGAAAGGGAGTCTGCGATAAGAACTGGGCCTTGATACAGATGGAGCTACAAGAATTACTGGGAAAGATTCAAAGGCTATTTTGTTGTTGTCCTGATGGCCTTCTGTGAAGACCAATCTTGAAAGGATAACTCATGTTGCTGACAAAGAACTAATTACACAGTGATCACCAAACTTCTATGTTTTTGGATAAATCATTTGGATAAAACTTTGACCCTCTGCTTTGTTGAGATGCAAATTTAAGAAGACCTTGGAAGGTATTTAATGCATTAATTAATGAAACTGTATTTTCTACATCTATCTAGATGACAATTGCTTTATGGACAAAGGATGGATAATTGCTTTATTGTACCAGGAGTGTAAAACATTAAATTTTCAATTCAATCTGAAAATCAAGCCAAATCATAATCATTCATTTTTTTCTATAAAATAGGAGTAGGAAACCTGGTTTCAGGAGGTGTTAAATGTTGCTGAAATGTCCATCTGAAATTCCAGTTCAATGGCAATGTGTCTGGCTGCTAGAAATGGCATACCCCTTTGGGGTAAGGTGGCTTATAACAGTATAAAGTTTGAAGTTACTTCATATTATTGGGTACGGAGTCCTGTGGGCCTGCTTACCCAATGTAAGCAGCATATATACACAGCAACTGGACGCATTGTAACACACTAGGAGTTTGCACACAAACACAAGGCTCCATAAGGCTGCAGTTGTTTTCATGTTAGTTAACGAAACTCTCCATAACACAGTGGGAGTATTTGAACTGTACTCTGCATTCTCAATGCCCTTTGACCCTGCTGCTGCAAGGTGCCCTTCAGGAATTTACTCCTGGATGACCTTTCTTTTCAATAGGACCGCATTTTATTTTGGTGTACCCACCTTTATTTGACCTTTGAAGGCCCATTCTTCATGGAGATAATTATTCTCTAGGTTTTTCTGTCTACTAAAATGAATAATGCAGCATTAATTGCATCACTGACAATTTATTGCCCATCCCTTGAGTGGCTTTCTGGGCCAGAACAGGTAAGAGCAGCAGATTTCCTTTTCCAAAGGACATTAGTGACAACAGGTAAATGACCACTTTTATTGGTACCGATTTTTAAAATTATTTCCAGTTTCTTCTAAACTGAATCAAGATTCTTAAATTACCATGGTGAGATTTGAACTCTCAGGGTGGAATTTAATGCCCTCCCCCTTGGCGAGTTTGGTGGCAGGAGGCATTTAATCGGGTGGGAGGGTGGCAGGTGCGGACCCTCCACCTTCCTGCCTGCACCCTGATTAAGTCCATGATGGGAAAGCTCGTGAATGGTTTTCCTGCCCCACCACCAATTGAGACCTTTAATGAGGCCCTTAAGTGAGCATTTAAGTGAGCAGCAGCCATCGCCTTCCTTTCAACAGAACTGCTGGCTTCTTATTGGCTGGCACCTGTTGGTGGGCAAGACTTCTAAGTCCTTGATCCTGGGGAAAGCCCAACACTGTCCAGTTAAGCACCCGAGTGACACATGGTGTGGCAGGCCTTCCCAAAGACTCTCCAGCCAGCAGGCAAGACCCAACCTCCTCTTTATTAAATCCAACCCTCACTCTCTGGCTTATCAAACCTTGGGAATATGTATCCAGCAGCATAACAGCTATGCTATTGACCCACTGCACAATAAATGCTGAGTTATATTAAATGAATTGTAATTACCCCATCCTAATAGTCAAGTGAAAAATGATGTTGGTTAAACTCTGTCTGTGGTAATGAGTATTAGAGGAATTTTCCACATTTCATGCAGGACCAAAAGTTATTTGATATGTATGTGCTTTCATGGAGTTAAATCCATGTAATGCTTTAAGAGTGATGAGACTTAAAGGAAAGAGAAACCTTACATTTATGTAGCACCTTTCATGATCTCATGACAACCCAAGTGCTTTACAACAACAGGGTGATTTTGAATGCTGTAATATACGAAACACAGCAGCCAATTTGCATACAGCAACTTATTTGAAGTATATATTTTGTAAGATGCTACGTAAACTTGAAAACCAGAAGTAATGAATGCAGTGTTCTGTATTTATTTCAATATTGTACTGTAAGAGCTTGTGATATACATAAAGTACAGACCTTGTTGTACACAAAGATAATTCAGCACCTGACTTTGGGAAGTAATATAACCAACTGATTGCTTGCTATTTCCCTATCCTACAGTATGCCACCAAACAATTACATTCATCTTCCTGTGTTTCATTCCAAATATCTGATGCAGGTAGAATTATATTTGTTGTGGGAGTGTTTTCTGTGTAGTTCTCAGCACCTCAGCTTGGTAATTTAAACTCTTATTTTTCAATTCAATTCAAATCAGTAAATTGGCTGAGGTGCAGCACCGATGTAGGTGTAATCTCTTCACGATGGTAATGAAGTTGAAGGTGTGTGTTATTTTAGCACATACAAGCTGTGACATCTCGTGTGAAAAATTCTGCGGTACCTTGCTGCTTAAGCCTGTAACAGCATACATCATATCATTAATGCTTCTCTGATAACCTTGCAAAACCTGTTCCTTTTAACTGTCTGTTGCCTGAAGCAGGCTGAGTTTCAGCAATCACTGAGCAGCCAACACATGATAGGCAGCAAAGAAGATGGAGGGGATCTGCACTATTCAATGAATGAGATATGCAAAGCTTCAGTTATTATATTAATATTTACATATGCATTTTATAATTTTGGCAAGGAAATTGTAGTAATTTATACTAAAAACTATCTAATGTGATTTCCTTACTGAAGTGAATCAGCATTAGGGGAAAAAATGCCATTTATTTGCTATTACAAATGATTTGGAAGCAATATTGAAGGATTTCCAAACAAAATTCTTCTATATAACATGATTGCTGCATCCAGTCTGTCCAGCCCTGTCAGAATTTTATACGTTTCAATGAGATCCCCTCTCATTCTTCCAAATTCCAGTGAAGACAGGCCTAGTCTGTCCAATTCTCTGATTACAAATGTAAACTCCGATACAAAGTCTTCCTTTTACATATATTACCCAAATACATATGGCATTTCCTGGATGAGACCTGTGTAATTTTAGGAATAAATAGAAATGGGACAGTAGGCTTTCCATTATGTTCAAATTTCCAATCTTAACTTTTGAGGGCAGAAGCTCCTGGTCATTCAAAAACAATGTGGATGCTGGAAATCTGAAAGAGAAAGAAAACTTGCCAGAAATACTCAGCAGGCGAGGCAGCATGTGTGGAGAGAGAAACAGAGTTAACAAACTGGATTTTACAGAGCACTGTGTACCTTGTCTCCCCCCGCACCCCCCACCCCCAACTAAAAATTGGACTGGAGTCTGCCCATGAAATAGTTGGCTGCCCCATAGCCATTTTACACTCAGTGGATGTTAATTGACTCAGGGCAAGACTGCCACCCCCATCTGGGGAGAAAGTCTCATCAGAGAGACACCAGCAGTTCTGTCATCCAAAGAGTGCCAGGTTTGAGTGGTGCCCACAGATGGGAGTACAGCCAGTCCCCAAAGATGAGGAGGTTATTGAGGCTGGGCTGAAGGTACATTCGGACTATCAGTGGGGCCTAGCTGCCAGACTCCAACAAGGGGCATGAAGGGCAGGTGGGGAGCCAGGTTTGAGAAGCCATTGGAGCAGGGTAAAGAGGAAAGTGTGATCATGGGGTGGGGGTGGGGGTGGGGGGAGGTGTTGACTCTGATGGGTGCAGAAAACTCCTAAAAGAGGTGTCCTATCCACCCCCGACCCCCTTTCCTGACACCAGCCCACCTGGTAAATGCTGCCTGGTTACCAGGTCAATGATCTTTCATCAACGCCTGGCCATTGATCATGTACAGAACAGATATAAGACATGATAGGATATTTTACTTCTGGTCTTGTTTTCACCTCTCAACGCCTCCATTAAGTCCAATCTCTTTCTCTCGCTCAGTTTACTTTAGTTCTCATTTTCCCTTTGCAACAATACAAGTCAGAGAATAACGTGGTTATTGGTAGCATAAGTAGCTGCAAATGTTACTGTATTTTAAACTGCGCCTTTGTACGAACTTGCTTTATTTGATTTAAAGCCTGTCCTGCTGTTGTTTGTAGAGGTGAACCAATGCATTGTTTTGTTTGCTGCTGTCCTCTTTGTAAATTTTACCAACATCATTTGGCTAATAACTGCCATCTCAGGGGCCTGGCTGGTGTGAACAAGCTTTCCAGAGGAACAGGTTTGTGTGTGTGAAATCATTGTGCATGGTTGAAAATTTCCCAAACTGTATATGACAAGCATGACCAAAAATCGTAGGAGGTAGTGAAAAACTCAAGGAGGAGCACAGAGGAAGATCTGTATTTCAATCAACTTCTGTTGACTCAACTTGAAAATGCAGAGTTGGTGCAAAGAATGGGAACCGGTTTCAATAACTGTAATCATTTATTCAGAGCAGTGTTGTGTATTTAACCAAAATGGTGAAGGAAGATTTTCATATGACATTGTCATTTGGGCTTCAAAACAAATAAGAGCACATTTGGGTCAATTAGCAATCTTGGTTGAATGGCTGATACCTTAACAGCACCAGGATATGTAATCATCATTATAAAACTGTAGATTGGGAAGCTAAGGTGGCTTGTAGCTTGATTTAATGCAGCGCCTTGTGTTGTAAATGGTACAGAACTCTTTTCTGTCTTTAATTTTGCCAGTCAAGCCTTGGTTGACAATATGTATCCTGTCAGCAACTATGTAAGGCAAGACATAGGTTTTACAGTAAATATTATCCAAAAAAGAATATTTTTCTCTTTTCGTGAAAATTGTGACTTGACCAGCTTGATATTATCAATTGTTTTGAAATATTACAGATTTTTTAAACAAACATTGCATAAGATATATGTTGGCAGAAACGTACATGTCTACTTCCATGACTATGAGGGAAAAAAAGTCATTGCATTATAACTATCTAAAAGTGTAAGATGATTTCATTAACTATTTTATTAATAAGTCACAGTTTATCAAAAAATGGAAAATATTATTTTCATATCCATCTAATAAATAAAAGGAGACACCTGAAATTTAGTGCAGTAGGTACAAAATTTCTACACCCTCCTGTTTAAACTATCCTGTTTACCACATGAAGTTGTCTCTGTGACACCAAGTTGAAAGTGGCAAGCAAAGTACTGTTATGGTCCACTCTTCCCATAACTTTGGACAGTTATGGAATAACACATGACAATGTGGGGAGAAGTTGGTGCATTTGGCATACCAGTTGCCAGTAACATCTTTTCTCACCATCACTTCATAGGAAGGAAATCAAAGCCATGAAGAGAGTAAAGAAGAGATTTACTTAGATGAAACGGGAATGAGATGATTTAGTTATCAAAGAAAGGCTAGAGAAAGTGGGATTCTTTTCATGGAACAATGGAGGTTAAGAGGAGATATGATAGAAGTGTTCAACATTTTTAATACAGTATCTCAAGAAGAATAATTATAGCACTCATATTTTAGATCATCGCCCAAAGATTGAAGAAAGAGATTAAGGGATTATTTTAATATGCAGAAGTTGTTAGAATATGGAATGCACTACCAGAAACAATGGTGAAACCATAATCCATAATAGATTTAGAAGGGAATTGTATAAATAGTTGACTTTTTAAAGATTATTAGAAAAAGAGAAGAGATTTGGACAAAATGAGTCTTTCAGAGAACTGACATGCATCTGATGGGCAGAATGGCCTCCTTCAGTAAAATTCTGTGATTCTGGTGGGAAATTAAATCTGAATTCATGTCTGAAACCTCAAAATGCTGCTTTTAAAGTGCCTGCTCTTTGAAAATCTATCATTTATAACTGCAAACAGAAGCTTTATATTAAATGAACTCAACTTGCTGGTATAAATAGGGAATTAACAGATCCATGTAGAGTAGCATCTACTATCAGACCAAATTGGCATAGAAAGGGATAGTATTAAGTAGGAGGTGATAATGCAAGGAGCTTAACCAAAACCATAACACAAGACTAAGTAGAAGAAGAAAAATGACCTAGAAATTTCAGGCAGCAAAGTTTAAAACGTGAATATTCACATTTCTGTATGCACTTTTTTTACACAAGTTAATGCATTCAAAATAAATTTTTAACACCTGGCTACATGGCGGAATATATGATGAATAGGTTAATTATTCATACCTGAAGCGGCCCATGGAAAAATATGTCTGAATAAGTCTAAATGCACTCTTGTTGGATAACAGCTGGTGTTGAACTGGGCTGTTGATAAGAGAGCAGCTAGTTGATTTTTTTCACAAGCATCAGTGTCATTCACCATTCACTTATGGTGCCAATACACTTTTGCATTCAGATAGATGTAAAACAAATAGAAAGCTAGGACTAAAAGAAATAGATGTAAAATTGCTTTGCTTGAGTGGTAACCTAAAAGATCTTTGCGACACTGATTAATTCCCAAATGCACTGAAACCCTAACATTGAGATAAAAACAAAAAAACTGCGGATGCTGGAAATCATTGATGTACTGCATCAAACCCTCTCCAGAGTTATATACATAGAAGATTTCGTGAACATTCATTACTCGTGAACGTATCTGGAGGTTGATTGATGCAATGAGTTCCAGGATGAATAGCAAAGGAAAGGTCGATATTCAGAAATAGTTTGTTTTATTTTTCAATGAATATCGAAAATTAGGGCAGAATCATCCCAGGTCTACACTAAGTGCAGTAGTGGGCGGGAAAAATGACTTTTTAACCTGTTAGTCACAATGGTGGCTTTTCATGCCATCTCATCCCAATCCGGCCTCACTAACCATGCATTCCTAGGAAACACACCGTTTTGATGGCTGGCGACCATTGATTCACCCACCATGCCATCACCTCACCACTTCCTCATGCCAGATGTCACATCTGAACTGCAGCCATGCTCACACCTCTCTGTGATTCCAGACCAGGACTGCTGCAAGGAAGACATGGCCCCAAAAGGCAAGAAGCTACAGCCCCCGCTGGCTTAGTGATGTGTCCCTCAAGTGCCTTTTGGATGCGATGGAGGTCTGCTGTGATGTCCTCTACCTCCCGCTTTGGCCATAGGAGGGGCGTCTACATAACCACTCCAGTTTGGTAGGCGATGGCAGTGGTGATCAGTGCCAATGCTGCACAGAAGAGGTTGGCCATCCAATGTAAATAGAGGATGAATTATCTCATCCATGCTGCCAGGGTATGGCAACCATCTCATCCCTCAAAACTCACGCACTCAAGTCCATCACACATTTACTAGCACCTCACTCACTGCCAGCTCAAGAGGCATCACCACACTCTCTCACACACACCCTCACATCTTCATTTACCCTGATCTCCTCTGCAAACTGCCTCTTCATGCCTCACCATCCTGAAGCCACTTACGCAGATCAACTTGTGCCCCCACACACGCTCTGGGATACCCTCCTTTCCCAGTACAGTTCTCGCTCTGCAGCCTCTTTCCTTGCCTGAGGCCGTTTCTCCCACTTACCCAAGCAAGCCGAGCCCTGCAGCCATTGACAAGCCACCCCCGTCTTATGGTTGGCCTGGTAGGTAGAGACCTGCCCATGAGCCCCATAACAGTGATGGGGTGCTGTCTGCGAAGCCTGACACTGATGACTGCGAGTGCTGCCTGAAGCAAGGTAGGTAAACAAAATCCAAATGTCCGAGCAAAGTGTAGCTCGTCAGGTACTTATGGTACCTGGTCGCTTATGTACAGTTGTGAAACACGTCGGCTTGGAATGCTCGGATGATCTAGCGTGGGGAAATGATTTTGGCGGACTGGGCTTATAATCATATGCAGATGTATTACAATGAAGTTCCCGATGAAAGACAGCAGGAAACGTGGTCCGCCATTGATGGGCAGAGCAGACTATTGCAAACTGGCTTCACGACGTCGTGTAACCAATTTTTGTCCTTCTCACCTTATTGTCCACTTAAGCCACCAGACACACCCGATGCCAGCGGGCATGGAAAATTCCACCCTTAGAGAAGAATTGGAATAGATATACACTTGTATCAATCTGATTGACTCTTTTGATTTGAGATATGGAATGTATTTTAAAAATTACTGGTTGTTATTTGTAAAGACTACATAGCCAGATAGATTATGGCACTGTTAAAACACACTTAAAAATTCATCAATTCATGGATACAGATGGATGCATTAATAAAATCATAAAGTTAAATTCAACACTAGAAAAGGCGAAGCTGAACCCCAGCTAAACAACACAGCATATGTTTATATAGTACCTGTAATGTAGCAGAACACCTCATATACCTTCACACTTGGGAATTAGACCCAAGCAGGAGTAATGTAAGTAAATTAGATGGGTTGGTCAAAGATATAGTCAAAGAATAATGTTATAAGGATGCTTTTGAAGGTAAATATGACAATGAGATGCGCAGGCTACAAAAGGGATGGAGATGATCAACTGAAATGTTACAGCTAATGTATGCATGAGGGCAATTACACTAATGGGCATTATTCATTAGCTTAATTGATGTAATTGGAGGAGAATATAGCCAATTCCTGTTGCTATGATAATGTAATTAGGCGTCTATTCATTTACTGAAAATAGGTGTGAAAAACACCTATATTGAGTGTGAAGACACTGCTATGTATTTGCAATTGAGGCTAGTGAAGAAATTGAACTTGGAATAAGCGATAAAATATAGGCTCCAATACACTTAAAAAGGCTATATTCTTTGGAACTTAGAAGTTATTTGGCCATTTATAATTTCTTGATAATAAATGTAAGATCCAATAAAATAGTACAGCAGAATCTTGTTATTACAAACTCCGTTAAATAAACCTCTCATTAAATATTTTTCTCCCTTCTGGACGCAGTGCAAGTTCATTTCAGGCAGTAAGGTACCTTACTGCTTATTATTAATATTAGAGCTAGGCTATATAATAATGAAACTCCAGTTTTTCCAGTCTAGTTTTGTGTTACATTCCTTATTTCGTTATCACAATTTAATTTCAAAAATCTGTTTGCATAAATGTAAGGTTACACCTTACAGACGTCATCGGTAGAAATTATGCACAGTGCACTTGCCTGGGAATTCAAATTTTCAATATGCTCTCCAGAATGTGAATTTGTGAAATCCATCCTATTGTTTAAAAATCTACCATTTAGAACATTTGAGTATTGTTCAATTAAAACCTATTTAATTTTTGAACCTTGACTCATCAAATTTTGGAAAATTAAAGTTTTGAATTGTCTATGTTTCACTTGTTTAGACAATAAAAAGGCATTGATGCTCTACCATTGATTGGCCAACCACCGTTGTCAGTGTTACTTGTAGGGATTATAGCTGCATCAAAATGATAAGATTCTGTGAGAAGAAATGTGATAAAAATAAACAATATCTGCTACAATTAATGTTCTCAAAACACTCTCGATTGAAATTATTGTTTGATGCATTTTATCTTTAATAGATAATATAATAAAAATGATCATAAACATATATCTATCCTATTTGGTACACTGGAATTGACAATACTAGTTGGGCATAGTAGAAATCCAATTTAAGATTACACAACGTCATAGTTTTACCATAGAAAATTGCCTGGATAAACCATCAATCCAGAAATCCAACTCTTTAACGCTTCCCCTCTAAGGAGGACACTGCCTTCTAATGTTATGCTGGGCTCCTGAGGTGTAAGGAATTTCTGGTATTCAGACATGTTTTCCAGTTTTTTTGTCCCTTGCTTCTAATTATTTACTTTGATAATTTGAAAACTTCCACATAAATACGTTGGATCAATGACAAATTGGACAGATTGTTTGAAAGCATGTTAGCAAATGTTAAAGGTAAATGGGCATGCGTCTGTTTAGAGGACAGTAGTTTTGCAAATATCTGGTCATAATACCACAATGTTTGCACTATTCAGAGAAAATCTGAAGGAGGGTAGTTCCAACCCAACTGTAATTAAATTATGATATAGAATAAAGGATGCAATACAATCTAGCAAACTTTAGGTGAGTTTGATAATTAATTCAATGCCTCCTCCAAACCGGGAGAGGTAAAATTATGTGCCCTTCAATGAGGTGGGACTAGTGGAGACTCCTTTAACTAAAGGAAGATGCACCACCAAACTCCAATATGCCACTATGGTATCTGACTAAATATTGTTATGCCTTATTCTTTAGATTGTCATGGACAGAATATATTTGCTCTCTTACTGACCATAGTCACATGTTTTGCATGGAAAGAGATGTGGCTTTTCTTTGAGTGTGTATTCCAACTAAATAATTATGCAGCAAGCTTTTGTGAGTTTCAAATAAAGAAGGTTATTTATTCTCACACATTTACCCCAAATTAACACAATGTCACACATTCAGTCTCACACATGCATGCACATACATACAAAGATTGGATACAGATAAAGATAGTGCACTTTTACAGATTACAGTTAATTCAGTCTCTGATTTATGATTTCTGATCTCCCACCTGTCAGGCTTCTTTAATAGGTTCAATGATTTAAAGTTGAAGCAAGGGTCATGTAAAGTGAAGGGTTCACAGAAGATTGGGAGGTTTCTTGTGGTCAAATATTTAGGAGCTTTGTTCTCAGATGAACTTTGAAACAGGAACAGGCTAAGTACTTTGGCTGCTTGATGATTTGCAGACACTTTCGGAGTCTGGTTCTCAGACTGGCTAATGACTGATGGTTCTCATGATCTATTGGGTCCTGAGGTAATGAGGGTGTAGTCCGTGAACCCAGTTTCAATCACATGACTGCTAGGTTAACACTTCTGAGGTCCACCCAGTCTGGTTTAGACAGGGAGGCCATCGTGATATAATGGGAAGTTGATAGTGGGCATTAACTTTAAATCTTCCCTTTTGTCCAACATGAAACATGGGGCAGAATCTTCTGCCTGTCAGGTGGGCTGGTTGGGAGCAGGCGCAGCTGCGCGCTGCCATTTTATGTGGGCGGGCCAGTTAAAGCCTGCCCAGTGTGACATGCACCCAAGGGAGGGAGGGAGAGTCGGGGCCTGTGCTCTTTCGCGCATGCACGTGATAGAGTGCAGAAATTGCCCTGAGGCACAGAGCTGCCTCAACGAGATTAAGTTCAGATTTAAAGTTTAAAAAAGAAAAGATCAAAATTATTCAGACATGTCCCCTCATGTGACATGAGCCGGGACATGTTTATGAAATGTGTGAAAAATATTTATTAATTTAATAAAACCTTCATGAAACCTCATCCCGCCCGTGGATGAGGTTTCATGAAAAATGCGAAGGATGCTTGGGCTCTTCGCCCGCCCGCCAACCTTAAGGTTGGATGGGCAGTCCTGTCAATTATTTAAATTGTTCTCCTAATGGACTTAACAGGCCTTTGACAGCCGCCTCCGGCGTGTGCCCACCGAACGGAAGCTCAGAATGATGTGCGGTGATGTCGGGACGCACACTCAACATCACCGTGCATCATTTTATGCGTCGGCGTGCGGGGCCCACCCCTGCATGCCAAAGAGAAAATTCTGCCCATGGAGACAGGCAGTTTAGAAATTCCATAATCTTCAGGTGTTGGCCATCCATAAACAATGAGATGTGTTCATTCCAAAGATGGCTGTGAGGTATCCTCACCTTTGTCCATATTTGATTACATATTCGTCAGAGACTGATACTGTCTATAGTCCAAGTGCCAAAGTCACATGGTTTTCAGCGGCTATCTTACGAGCTTATTGGGCCCAATTTTCAAAATTATTGCCTGAAAGTTTATAATGTAACATGCCTTTACTGGGTATGACAAGAAGTATCCCAATGGCAGCATCACGTTTTACCTCATCCCTTATTAAAGGAAGCATGCCAGGGTAATAAAGAGTTGACTCTTCTTGATTGACTGCATGACCAGCCAAATGCCACCAATCATTTCATTCAGACTGTGGCACACCTATCTGACAATGAGCATGACCTGGGTCAGCAGAGAGATTGATGCCTGCAGCTACCATGCAACATAAGACTTGGGCATTTGCAGAAACTGAAACAGTCAGCTGTGGCCTGAAGATTAGGTCCACGTCCTTAGAAGCATGCTGACTTTGACCCATGGGGATGGTACCGTGAATTGGCACAGAGGGTAACTCTGCTTACAAGCACTTTGTGTAATACTTTAGTTAATCATCTCAGTCCCAGGACATCACTGCAGGAGTTCCTCAGGGTCAGAAATGGGGAGGTCTGATGTTAATTGCATAATGTTCAGTACCATTTACAACTCCTCAGATACTGAAGCAGTCTGTGCCCTGTAGCAAGAGCTGGACAACAGTCAGGTCTGAGCTGATAGATGGCAAGTAGCATTCACGCCACACAAGTGCCAAGTAATGATCATTGCCAACAAAAGAGAATCTAATCATCTCCATTTGACATTCAATGGCATCACCATTACCAAATTCCCCATTATCAACATCCTGGGACCAGAAACTGAACTGGACTCACCATATAATTACTATGGTTACAAGAACAAGTCAGAGGCTGGGAATCCTGCAGCGAATGATCCACCTCCTTACTTCCTAAAGCCTGTCCACCATCTACAAAGCTCAAGTCAGGCATGTGATGAAATACTGTCCGCTTGCCTGGGTGAGCGCAGTTCCAACAACACTCAAGAAGCTTGACACCATCCAGGACAAAGCAGCCTTCCTGATTGGTACCCCTTCCACCAACTTAAACATTCATACTCCCACACCCAATGCACAGTGGCAGCATTGTATACCATGCACAAGATGTACTGCAGCAATTCATCAAGCCTCTTTCAGCAGCATCTCTAAAACCCGTGACCTCTACCACGTAAAAGGGCAAGGGCAGCAGGCACATGGGAGCACCAGTACCTGCAAGTTCCCCTCTAAGCCAGACAACACATTGATTTGGAACTATATCGCCATTCCTTCACTGTCACTGGGTCAAAATTATGGAAAACCCTTCCTAACTGTGGGTGTACCTACACGTGGACTGCAGTGGTTCAAGAAAGGGCTTGCCAAGTGCAACTAGGGATGGGCAATAAATCCCAGCTAAGTCAGCAATGTCCACAACCCATGAAAGAATTAAAAAAATACCCAGGCTTCAGCAGCCTCTAAATTTGGTGTTGAGTGCTGTGCTGCTAGTTCCATATCTGTAGACTCATGCTGGGACCTAGAATTCTCCTTCACAACTTTTTCCTGCCACAACTTACTTGCCAATCACTCTTGATAAAGAATGTTAATGGATTAAGACATCCTTTAAAGCACTCCAAAGATTTCCTAAATGGTAATTCCCCTATTAAGATACTTCCTTTTCTTTTAAATTTGATTTACATGTAACTTTCTTGTCCTACTGCTAGTATACTTCCTAGACCAGTCTGAGTCTGCTCTTAGTTCTATGAATGGTGATGCAAAAGTACACACAACAGATAAGTGATTTCTGTTTTCACTTGACCATTGAAACAGATTTACATTAATTATTAACTAATTAAAACAACTGAAGACTTGTAGTTGCAAAATTGAACCTCATTCAGCACTTCAGTTCACACTGGCACACTTCTTCTCCAGATTTTTTTTGGAATATCGTCCCTTATTTGCTTTCCTTGGCTTTCTCATTTAACTCGGTGATATCTCTGGCCATTTTTTCATACCAGAAATACTCAGTGATCCAGGCATGGTGTTGCGAAGAGAAGCAACAGACTAATATTTCAGGGATTGCCCTTCATCAGAAACCAGTATCCAGATTTTCACAATGTATAATTCTCACAGTTGCTCATTAAGGGATCTTCATATTCAATGTAACCTTGATAAAAGGCCATGTCATAGCTTAATGCTTGTGTTATATTAATAAATACTTTCCTGGAAGTGCAAATTCAAATATTCTAATGATGCTCCAAATTTATGCCACGGAGTAGATTAATCAATCTCAATCCCCCCCCCCCCAAGCGCCAAAGGAACACTACTGGGGATAGGGCTACACCATTGTTGCAACAATTCTCTAACCCAAGCTCATTTTGAGTGTGGCTTCCCATTGGGAGCCCTGGATATGCTTGTGGGCCATGATTTTCATCCTCGAGACGGGTGTGCAGTCAGGAGAGTTCTCGGCTCTGTGAATCTGACCTTTAAAAATGGCTGGCCGAACTTTTGATTTTCAGCCTGGGAGTGCGGGCTAACTTGGAAATCGGGGTGGATGATCTTGAAGTAGCAAGGGGTCAAAGGCCAGCTGGTTGTATGACTTGGGTGTAGATAAAAAGTGGGCCTTCAGAAAGGCCTATGTGAAAGATTGTTAATCAATGGAGAAGTCCCAGTGCCTTGGAGGAGGTGTCATTGCTCTGTAAGGTGAGTGTCAAAGCTATAAATGTTGTTCAACTGTTAGCTGACACTGGAATGGATGACCCATCATGGGAGAGTTGCTGCCTTTTCACAGTGTACTGTACTGAACCACTGAAAGCATGGACTGGATTCTCAAGACACAGCCATGGAATTGGCATCATCTTTTCACCACTACCTGTTGCAGATATTATGCAGTCATGTAGTTAGCTGCCAAGACTTAGTGGGTAGATGAGTGATGAACAGTGCCTTGCTCATTATCCCATCCATGTTGCCCTCTTGCCACCCATCTAGCAGCCTGTGCCCGTACTGTTGACTCTTGACCAGGCCCTTCAATCTATACAGTGTCACAGCATAACAGTGTGACTGAGAGGGAGTAAACCAATAGGGCTGTCAGTGGTCCAGGAGCACAGCATGCAACCTTGGAGTGATAGCTGCAACATACATGGTGTCAAGTATTTGTGCAAAGCTATTGTCTCCAGCACACATTAACAGTAATCATTGATGATATGGTGAAAATGGTTAGTGTATGTAAACACGCAAAAGTGAATGACAGCATTGCAATCTGAATGGTTCACGAACTTTTTGCTTTACATTTTAATTGATAGAATATCACACAGAGCAGCCGCAGAGGAAGGGATAGCTCCATCTTGCCCCATGCTGTTCTGATTAGGACCTTCAAGTGTTAGAGGAAGAAGCCCAGAGGAGGAGATCTGTCCAGTACACTGTTGGCCATCGCAGTCCACCTGCTGCAAGCAAGAAGGCCTGAATACAAATTGTGGATGTGGTGAGTGCAGCAGGAGGCCACCTACATTCATGGATTCAGTGCTGAGAAAAGTTCAGTGACCTGCTGCATTCCAGCAACATAAGTGGTTTGGCTCATCCACATAGAGGACCAAGAGAAAGGCCATATCTGCATGCTGCAGCTAAGGTGTGGGACATGGTAAATATCTCTGTCTCAGCATTGAGGCTTGTATGTGTAAGTAGCTCATGTAGGTGTGCACAGAACACATGTGAATGAGCATGATGATGCAATGACGCAGTGAAGTGCAATATTCCTTAATGTACTGTATATCAGGCTAACATAAATTCATAGATAAAAACAAAAAAATTGCGGATGCTGGAAATCCAAAACAAAAACAGAATTACCTGGAAAAACTCAGCAGGTCTGGCAGCATCGGCGGAGAAGAAAAGAGTTGACGTTTCAAGTCCTCATGACCCTTCGACAGAACTCAAGTTCTGTCAAAGGTTCATGAGGACTCGAAACGTCAACTCTTTTCTTCTCCGCCGATGCTGCCAGACCTGCTGAGTTTTTCCAGGTAATTCTGTTTTTGTTTAACATAAATTCATGTTGTCACTGCAAATCAAAAGGGAAAAGAACACTTTGGAGATGGCCCAGACTGGGGGTGGTCACCCTTGTGTGGGATGGGCAGTCCCTTGAGTAATCGTGGAGCCAATGTACAAGGCTCTTTAGAAGAAAGTATGTCATCAAGAACTGATTGATGGTAACTGTGAAATCAGAAGACCAAATGAGAATCTATTTTGCACAAGGACCAGTCTGGCGTTGAACTCTTCTTGCACAGTGAGCCCTGGTTATATAGCCATGCCTCTCAGCTGCTCCATAATTGGTGGCTTCCTCATCCTCATCCATTTTGGAATCTTCAGAATAGACAGGGGCTTCCCCTTCCTCCTCATCTTTCTCCTCAGGGGATGGAACTCCATCCTTGGCTTCATTGTTATGGATTCATAGGCCCCTCCACTATGCAATGTTGTGCAGCATGCAGGGCACCACTACTTGACGTCCTTGCTGGGGCATTTTGTAGAGCTCCACCTGAGTGATTAGGCAACTGAAGCACATCTTTAAAATGTCAATGGCCTACTCAAAGGTACTCCTGGTGATGACATGGCTGCTGTTGTGGCTGTGCTGGGCCTCTGTTTGTGGGTTCCTAAATGGGATCATTATCCAAGTTTTTAAGCAGTAACCCTTGGCCCCTAGAAGCCAACCAGGTATCTACCTTGGTGGCTGAAACAACTGAGGGAGTTGCAAACACCTTAATATGAAGGAGTCGTGGCAGTTGCCAGGGAACCTTGCACGCACATGAAGTAAGACTTTGTTGTGGTCACAACCTAACTGTACATTGATTAAGTGGAAGAACGTTTGGTTGACAGCAGTGTCCGCCTGCTGAGTTAGGGCCTTTATGACAACATGGGTGCAATCAATGACATCCTGCACATGAATGAAGACTGCGAATTGGCAAAGCCTGTGACTCTCTGCTTCCGAGATGCCTAATCTAAGGGAAATTAATGTGATTTCCCATGCAAGTAAACGGGCTTTAGTTATAACGTTAATGCAGCTGTATGTTGCTGACTGGGATATACCTGACAGGTTTCCTGATGATCCCTGGAAAGATCCTGAGGCATAGAAGTTGAGAGCAACAATTACCTCTACAGCCACTGGCAAGGCATGGGAATCGATAGATTGTGGCTCAAGTTGCTGCTGGACCATGTGACACATGTCTGGCACCACCTCACTTAATAGCCTAAGCCACCTTTGGCACTGGATCTCTGTCATAGTAAGGCATAATGTCTGAGGTCTGTATACCCTTCCTACGGGGTCGTATCTGGGTGTCCTCCCTCTCCACCTCCTCCTTACTGGTGCGCATGCCACAGCCTCTTCCTCCTAACCTTCTGGCTTGCTTCTGGCCTCCGGCTGCTCATGCTGACTGGCTTCTTTGGTGCTTATGTGCATTCCCATTTTATATCTTCCTTCACACAAAGTGCATTGTTCTCTTCCCAAGCACAAAGTTATTCCTGGCACCTGGGTGCATGAGTCCATATGGGCAAAAGTAATTGCCCTGCGTGACTAGCTGCCCCACCTTTCTACTTATTTGGGTTATGGGAAGACTGTTGGAATTTGTCTTGTGCCAATCCTGGGGCAGCAAAGACAAGTTTAAAGCTAATTCCATAGGGGTATCTTACCTCCCCACAGGGGTGCCCTGGCTATTCAAATAAACACACAAAGTTCAGACTTGATCCTACCTCGTCTATTCTGCTCACTTTGGGTTTTAGACTCCTGAGGGAGAATTTTCTCCCCGTTAGGCGGGCTGGTCGGGAGTGGGTGTGGGCAGACGCAGAGCCAATTGCCACCCGCGATTGGCTCTACGCCGCCATTTTACCAATTACCCAGAAGCGCTCAGCGCTAACTGTACGGGCGTGGGGGGGAAGAGGGAGAGTCGAAGTCAGCACTCTTTCACGCATGTGCCCGAAAGAGTGCAGAAATCTCCCTGAGGCACGGAGCTGCCTCAGGGCAATTAGCTTAAGTTTTAAACGTTGAAAAAAAAATAAAATGTCACATGACCTGGGACATGTTTATTCATATTTATAAAAATTTATATTGAATTAATGAAACCTTCACAAAACCTCATCCTGCCCACAGGTGAGGTTTCATGAAAAATGCGAAGGCCGCCTGGGCTTTTCGCCTGCTCGCTGACCTTAAGGTTGGATGGGCAACTTTCTCAATATAGAATTAGTTGATAAATGGCCTTAGCAGGCCTTTGACAGTTTGGCGGGCCCATAGCCGAATCCGCTGCACACCCGCTGAACGGAAGATCAGAATGACACGCAGTGATGTCGGGACGCACGCCTGGCCTCACTTTGCGTCATTTTATGCATTGGCATGCGGGGCCCACCCCTGCACACTGAACAGAAGATCCTGCCCTTGGGATACTAAAGTATGACTTCAGTGGAGGCAGCTGATGATGTAAATGGCCAGCAGCCTCCATAAACTGTGCATGCACAAAACCCGAACTGCCCCCATTCCTGCTCCAGTCAAAATGGGAAGTGCCACGTTCAGGGGCGGGCCTTATAATTTTCGAGCACCCTCACCAGAGAGGCTTTCCATCATGGTGAAAATCTGGGCCATTCTTTCAAGCACTCTTTGGCCTTGCACACCTTCACAGTAATAAGCCTTCGTTAATTGTACAGTTTGCTTTGATTGAAATAAAAACAAAAAAACTGCGGATGCTGGAAATCCAAAACAAAAACAAAAACAGAATTACCTGGAAAAACTCAGCAGGTCTGGCAGCATCGGCGGAGAAGAAAAGAGTTGACGTTTCGAGTCCTCATGACCCTTCGACAGAAGGGTCATGAGGACTCGAAACGTCAACTCTTTTCTTCTCCGCCGATGCTGCCAGACCTGCTGAGTTTTTCCAGGTAATTTTGCTTTTATTGAAGGTAGTTGATAAAAGTACAGTGATTCTCTCTGATTTGCGTCTATATTTTCACTCTCCTTAATTAAGTATAGTTATAGTCATCCTGTGTTTCAGGTGGATAAGTTCATGTATTCTTTATTGATGCTATCATTTCTCCTTCTTGTTCTATCCTTAAGGGCCCCAGTTTGATGATACTTGAAGCATCCCAGCAATCTAAGCTAGATTTCCTTCCTACTCATCAATGCACTGGGCAAAACTGCAGCGAGTTTAGAATGAGCATCTCAATTGAGACTGAAATTGGAGGACTATATATAAGATATGAGGTTATAAGGACAGCAGAGCTTTTACCTGCATGATACTAGGGTGATTCTGACACCTTGGCCCTGAAATTATGTCACTTAATACTAGCAAGTGAATGCTTAATGTGTTTACCTGAAATTTGGAGAGATTAGATCTACAAAGGACCATCAGCATCCGTCTCCATTACAGTGAGACAATTGGTTACGTACGGCTTGAGGGCTACCACTCTGCAAGCATGGGACAAGTTGACGAGGCAGGCCTCCATGAACTACCACGGCTAGTGCGAGGATTGAACTCGGGTTGAGATTATTCAGCCTCACATTCGAGCTATTGGGCCCCCTGGGGATATTAACCAACTTACTTTGAAAAGGTTAGCAGCTCTGCTAAAATATTGGAGAGTGGAATTTCAAATGAACATGTCAAGCATTCATACAGTTTAGTAATCCCAATGCATAATTTCAAGGCCTCAGTCAATCAATACTCTCATGCTGCTTACAGCCAAAGTTCATACTATCAATGCAGATCAAATTGTCTTCTACTACTGTAAAAATGTAAGTTTTTAAATAATGCTGTTGCATTTGTAATTAAAATGTAATATTTCCAGACACATAGCATTTAAAAGAAAGTATGATTTGCTGTTAGAAACAAATTCCTCTGAGCCTTATGTAATCATTTTATTTTTATACAGTATTGCACTGCTTCTTAAGTGTTCCTGTGTATAAAGATGAATTCTATGTGCTATGCACTCTTCATTAATGCCTTAGTATTGAAATATTTTCCCCCAAATGGTGAGAAGTGTAGCAGAAAATATGTTTAGATTAAAACAACAAGATTTAGTATCCCCTAAGCAAGAGGAATACGTACGTCTGTACGATGATTCTCAAAAACTACAATAAATCTTTTCTTTTCCTTAGATCTGCAATAGGAGGTGAACAAATGACAACAAAAATCACCTGTACTTATTCCTGGGGTATGGAATGCTTCAATAACACAAGCTGAGTATCTTCCAAGTCAGATACCGCCCACACATGTTCATTAATTGTGTCATCCATATCATCTCCACTTGCATATATAAAATTGGGAATAATAAATGCATTCATATCAAACTCCTTTGGCTGCTGTTTTAATGGTCATATAAATGGGTTGATGCCTCTATTAAAATAGCTCACAGAGTTTATATGGCAGTACTGAACAGTGTGATTTTCTGGCTGAGTTTTACGTGTTGCAAACGGCCCCCACCTGACATAACCCACTCTTGACTTTGCCAAATTGTAAGTTGTACAGCCAGGTGAATCAATATATACACATGATCCAAACTCAGAGCATGTACTGCTGAATGCTAATCTAACATTGTCATATCAGTGACTTTTAATGCTGCTTTTCAGATATGAGCCACAATAGCATTGGACAGTGGCCATGGATTGTAAAGTACTGACAGAATGTGTTGAAGGAGAAGCATAGTTTAAACAACCTCTGTTCCAAAATTGGCTACTATCAAAGTCAATCTGGATGTATGAATAATTACTGCAGTGTAGTCTCCAGCATAGTCTGATGTCAAAAATAATGCATATCTAAATTTCAGATGCTTTATGCTAATTGTCTCAGAAGATCTTCTATCACCTTGAGTATAGAACCCACAAATCTTATTGAACTACGACAGGCCATAACACATACTCTTACACTACAGGGGCTCATGGGAGAATCGCAGCTTTGCATCTAAGCAAAAGCTCACCCATTGAGCATGCCCAGACTATTAAAATGAATTGACATGTTAATGCTGACAGGGAGTAGTTGCTAAATTACTGCTCAGCCAGCCACAAGGAATTCCTAAGCACTGAACTCCTTCCCTTATCTCCTGAGCACAACCTGAAGCAAAATACACATCTTTATTCTAGAATGCACTAAAACAAACAAACGTTAAAGGGGTTGAGCATCCTGTTAGTGATGTACCTGTCATAAATCATTGGGATTTTAATCATACCTGTCACACTCTCCTACTTCCCCCCTCTGAGAGGTTGTTTTCTTTCTGCTCCCTCCTTCACTCACTTTCAATTATCTGGAAGCTGTTCTCTTGTTTATTTATTTATCTAAAGTTCACATACTGTATGCATGCACAAATTTTCTCCAGAGGGAGATGAGGCGGATCCTACAAGGATGCACTGGAGCATATCAGCTAACAGCTGAATGAATGTACTGAGCCTTTAAACCTGTTTTAAAACTAAATGACAGGAGGGGGCTGATTCTAATTAGCGTGTACAATGATGGATTATGCCTGAATATTAGGCTGTTTCACCTTTTGACTGTTATTTGACTTTCTGCGTATTGTATTAAGGTTGCAGGAGGGCCTAAAAAACATCTCCTCCAAATGGTTTATTCACCTGATTAAAAATTCAACAGAAATCACTGTACCAGCTGTTTAACTCTGTAAGCATGCGGTAATTCTTGGTTTAAACCCCTGCAAATGGAGATGGGGGGGAGGTGGGGTGGTTTAATTTGCAAGACTAGCCAGTGGAATGTATGATATTGTAGCTGCGAATATTGTTGATTCAGGTAAGGTCTGTGTACACTGAATAATACCCTTCATTTGAAATACGGCAAGGGTAATGATTCAGTAATATTGCAATACAACTCTAAAGTGCCACAGGGGAAATACGCCTGTACCAGACTTAAAGGAGCTTAAAGGTGATAGATACATACAAAAGAGAAACCATTTTGTCATTTGGATGTGAGTATTCCTTTTGTTGATCAAACAGACAGGGTTTTGAAATTGTCAACAATCAAATGCTCACATCCCTGTACATCAGACTCACCAAGATTAATATTTTAGCTCTTCAAGTGAAGCAGATGACAGCCCTATCATTGTTAAAAATGTGAAAATAGCAAGATATATTTTGCTCAATCCTACTCCAAGAAGACCAAGGCGAAATAATTGTTGTAACTTTGATGAAGGGGAACATCTTAATACATAAATAAGATTATAATGTTTAGGTATTTTTGATTTCCTTTGGCAATGATCAGGGGTTAACTTTAGGTAAAGTACACCATAAAAGGAGTGTGCAGACCATTGTTAATATTATGTATCTTTGAGCAAATGTTCTTCACAGTTTAGCCTCAGTTACTAGAAAGATATTTAATAAATTTTCTATTTTATATTTTGGGGTGGAATATAATTACTTTTCTTTCATTTTAATCATCCATTTTTTCCCTCCTGAAAATGGCAACTTGCATTACACAATGATAGTACAGATATCACATACTCGCTGATCACAACTGCGTCTAATTGTATCTTTCCACCACTCACACAGGCACACCGCCAACTAAGGTGATTGAAGAGTGCTTAAGGATACACTCAGTCTTTTGCCTTCCAAAGATCAATCTAAGGCCAGTTGCAATTTTCACACCACCATCCTGGCTGAACTAGACTAACTCAGCACAGACCCAGAACCAAACCTGGTACCTTGCTGATTTGTGTGACACAATAGTACGATGTTTATTTTACCACTGGGCCATTTGAGTTGTTGAATGCATTTGTACTAGGCTACTAATAAGGCTTATATTATGTGATATTACTGATCTTTAGCTTAAACTGAGTTAGAGATTATACCTGGCATCATCTTTACTGCTATAAAGGGTTAATATTCAACATGGATGCATAATAATTGCAGGTTATTTATTGAGATAGAATTTAAGATGATCCACTGTTTATTACAAAGCTACCTCTTGGTTAATAGTGGTCCAGATTTTGCTGCAGCAGGGCACAGAGGGTGGTGAGTCTGGAACTCGCTGCCTGAAATGGTGGTAGAGGCAGAAAGTCTCATAACATTTAAAAGTATTTGAATATGCACTTGAAATATTGTAACCTACACAGCTATGAACTGAGAGCTGAAAAGTGGGATTAGGCTGGCTGGCTCTTTTTTGGATAGCACAAGCACGATGTCCTGAATGGTCTCCTTCTGTGCTGTACATGTTCTATATTTCTTTGGGCTGAATTTCCCCCCTGTCGGGGGGTTGTGTGGGAGTAGGCAGGAGCGAGCAAGAACCCGATCGGTGCCCCCGATCAGGTGCGTGCCACCATTTTACGTATGCTGGCCAACTAAGGCCCGCCCAGCGTGATGCAGACTCGGAAGCGCTGTGCAACCCCTGTGCATGCGGGGGGGAATTCCCTGATTCGGGGCCTGTGCTCTTTTGCGCATGCGTGAAAAAGAGCACAGAAATCTCCCTGAGGTACTAGTTTAAGTTCTGAAAAATGTAATAAAGGAAATAAAAAATTTTAAGGACATGTCCCCTCATGTGAAACTGTCACATGAGCTGGAACACGTCCATTAATTTTTTCAAAAATTTTTATTTAATTAATAAACCCTTCATGAAATCTCATCCCACCCGTGGATGAGGCTCCATGAAAAATGCAAAGGCCGCCTGGGTGGGCTCTTCTCCTGCCCGCCAACCTTAAGGTTGGACAGGCAGCATTCTTAACAATTTTAATTACTTTCTTAATGGCCTTAATAGCCCACCGAACTGACAATCTAAATGACGCGCAATGATGTCAGGACACATGCCCAACGTCACTGCATGTCGTTTTACACATTGGCGAGCAGGCCCCTCCTCTGCTCCTGCTCGCCGACCTGAAAATTCTGCCCTATATTTCTATGACATGCTTTCCCTGTCCTTTAATTTGGTAAGTGCTCTTAAGGTGATATGTTCATATCAAGGTCTACATTCTTATAATCTTATTGTCTATTTCTTAATTTTTGAATCTCTGACCTTAAACTAAATGTAAGTAAATGCAATTTAACTCCGACAAAGATTGATTAATGCTACAAAATTCAAAACTTTTGTCCACTCTAGGCACTTGTCGGGATACAGACTTGGCAGCTCGACAGCACATCACCCAAGTGGCCATTCTTCATGTAAATGCCAATAAGTTGTCAGTAGGACATTAGACTATGGAGTGCATCATAGCCAATATGTCTTCACTCTATGTCAACACACAGGTACTTTTCAGCAAATGTTACTTGGTAGCAGGCAAAAGTGGGAACCCAAGCTAATTTTCTCCTCCTGAAGGCAAGGGTGCTCAGGGCAGTGATAGCATTTTATGTTACCCCTTTTGCGATTTCCTAACTCCACACAGAACAGAGGGGGGCAGGGGTAAGGCCTAGATTTTTCTGATATTTGTGACTTAGTGCATCCCTGAAAGGTGTGTCACCCCTCTAAGCTTCTAAGAGGAGTGAACAGAGCTTGAGTCTAGTTGTAGTTATTTAAACAACATTGCAGAGGTTGTAAATAACACAATTGAACACAAGTGTACAAGAACACAAGAAATAGGAGCAGGATTAGACCACATAGCCCATCGAGCCTGCTCCACCATTCAATATGATCATGGCTAATCTTAGATTTCCACTTCCCTGCCCGTTCCCCATATCCCTTAATTCCCTGAGAGAAGAAACATCTGTCCATCCCAGCCTTAAATGTATTCAATGATGGAGCATCCACAACTCTCTGGGGCAGAGAATTTGAAAGATTCACAACCCTTTGGGTGAAATAATTCTCATCCCAGTCCTAAATGATCGGCTCCTTATTCTGAGGCTGTGCCCTGCATTTTAGATTCCTTGACCAGTGGAAACAATCTCTCAGTGTCTACCCTGTGATGCCCCTTAAAAATCTTGTATGTTTCAATGAGATCATCTCTCATTCTTCCAAACTCCAGAGAAATTAGGCTCAATTTGTTCAGCCTCTACTCATGGGATAACCCCCTCATCCAGGGACAAATTTGGTGAACCTTCGCTGTGCCACCTCCAATGCAAATACATATTTTCTTAAAATTTGTGTGCTTATTTCCACTGGAAAGATACCAGGTACATTTTTGGCTGAATATGAGAATAGAAATATGTCTCTAATAATTGGTTTATGTACTCCCTTTATAAACTTGGAAGAATAATGTTGTCCTTATTTTATTTAAACATCATCTGGACACAGTACGCTGGTGACCATTCTACATTTTTATTGGCTTGATTAATTTCATGAAATGCAATTGGTTCAAGAGATATGCATTTTAAACTGTTCATGGTTTTACATAATTGTGATCCCAGCTTTGAGGGTGGCAGTAAAACTTACTGGATTTCACCTTGAAAATAATTAGTACTTCTCATGGGTTTAGTTTCATAATGTAAAATAAATTCATGTTTTGGCTTCCGATATAATTTTCCTTCCCTTTCTTCAACGGCTGGCTGGGCATGTTTCTTAATAAAAAAGAGGCTTCTGGGAGTTAACAGTACACATCTTCAGGTAACGTCTCAATCAAATTTTGATCAAACTTGTGCTATCCAAGGAATTATTGATTCAACTGTGAATCAGCGGTAGCATTTTCACCTCTAAGTAAGGTTTGGGTTCAAACTTCACTCCAGAGACTTGGGCACAAAACCTCAGCTGTGACTCCAGTGTAATACTGAAGGAATGCTGCCCTGTCAGATGTGCTGGGTGCAAAATTTTGCCCTGGGTGTTGGAAGCATGCTGAGTGGGCGGATTGTGATGTCAGGCAGCCTCTTTATCTGATTTGATGCATGTTCTGGTCCAAGTGACACCCTCTTCTATTTATAGTTGTTATTGCAGATTAACCACCTCCCCCCACCCCTCTCCATTAGTGCTATTTAGAAAGTCAGCCATTCAGCTTATGGTTTATGACTTAGGTTTTCTCTTATAATATTTGGGGAAGTACTGTGTTCTTGGAGGAGTTATGGTAATCTATTGGGTTTTGATGACATTGTTTCTGCCTCCTGACAGGGAGGTCAGAGGCACTTCCTGCCCTGTCAGAAGAAGGCCTGCTGGAGATTTGGGGCTAACGTTGTAGTCTTGGGTTGCAACACAGCAGGAAAATGGAACACAGAGGGAGGAGGAGGGTGTAGTGTAATGTATTGATAGAATAGTTATGGTAATAAGTGGTAAACCATGACGTAACAGTGACATCAGCAGTCACATGCTAGACACTCGGGAGAGAGGATGGACAGTCTGTACTCATGAGAGACATACCTACTCTGTAACCAATCTTATATATAGTGTTAATAAAGAAGTTTGAAGCAAATACCAGAGTAAAACTACAGTCTCTCTAGATAAGATAGACCACACGTACCAGAAGCCAACAACCATGCCACCGGTATATGAAACATGGTAGCAGCAGTGGTGACACCAATCTTCAGAAGATTTGGTGTCATCGATGGGTAACCATGGTGAGAAAGTGCAAGAAAACCTGGTAGAAGTAACAATCTGCACACTTCCCTAAGAAAAAGGCAAACTGAAAGCCAGTAGTGATGCCAGCATGCCCATTCCGCAGCAGTTTGAAGACTTCGAGGCCTACACAAAGACCAGATTTGGGAGTTTTGGAAGAAAAAATTTCTCTGGCTACCGAGCAGCATTGGGATTGCATGCTAAAGAGCAACAGCTTCAGGTTAGTTTATTCCTTTATGCCATAGGACTGGTCATCAGCGATGTCCTATTGATACAGGATGTGGAAGAGACTTCCATGGACTTTGATGCTGCCCTTAAAGCCTTCCACACATATTTTATTTGGCCACTTCATAATAAAGCAAGTGGTTCAGTACGCTATATAGGCCAAACTCAGAGAGATAAATTGGGCTATAGTCCATCATGACACCGAGGTTCTGGGTGACTCCTTTAACTGGGTAGGCCCAATGGCAGCCCTGCCCACTTAAAAGGGTGGGAAACCCCACAGCAGCCATTTTGAGATGCTTACATTGTGGTGCAAAGAAACAACACAGACACCAAGATTGCCCAGCAGGGGATACAGAGTGCTTACAGTGCAGGAAGACTGGACATTTCAAGCATTTCTGTAAGTCCAACAACTTTAATAGAGGAAGACGACAAGAGAATATTTATGAAATTCACTCTATTCAAGAAATTGGAAATAATGGCAGAGGTGAAATTACAGGATTCCTAGGGGAAGTATATCATCATAATCAGGGCCATTGGTCAGTTACAGTGCAAGTTAAAGGCTTTGATACCAAGTTTGAAATTGACATGAGAGCTGGTGTTAACATACTAGTTGATCATTTGGATGGGTTTCTATCAATACCCCTCCATCCATGCAAGGCTCGCATACCACAAACCTTTCAATAAAAGGTCAATTAATTGCCCCTCTTTACTACAAAGAGTGACAGATCATTGATATGCTCTATGTTGTTCACTTTATGAGTGGACATGCAGGTGTAGTCCTGGGTATCCTGGAAAAATGATGATGACCTGCTTTTGGGCAACTCGATGCCTTTTATGGAAGAATTTCTGAAGTTTTATGTAGAGCCAGTGGATTTTCAGCCTACAGCACAGGTGGGGTTTATTCATTGAGTAGTGAGTTCCTCTCCATCACAGAGACACCATCCACTACAGCCCAAGTGGGATTTTGAGGCTATGGATCTCAGCCAGAATTTTCAGATACAGAAGGTACTGCGGCAGACAGTGGCCATCCGCACCAAGACCTTTTGGACCTGGGCAGGCTGTTTCCAGAAGATGGTAATAAGAAAAAAATCATTGTGGCATTGAGTGATCCATTGGAGGATGAGATCCTAGCAATTTGTTCACTTCTCCAATCTACCGCTGAACCATATGAAGTTTCTGTTGTTTCTGTTGAGCAGCCAGCTATGCTAACTGCAGCAGAGCAGCATTCTGATATTTATTCTACTGAACTTACCAATGAAATTCCTTGTGTATTGCCAGTTAACCAAGAAGAGTTGTCCAGGGATAACACAATGCATGATTCCATAGAGGATCACGCTGCTCCAGAGTTGGTAGCACCTGTTTCCATGAGGGAAAGTAAATTGACACTCAGGCTTCAGTCTCATCTGAAAACCTTCTCTCCACTAGAGCTGTCCTTCAGAGCAGAAGCTGAGGCAGAATCTTCAGAGCTTCTACAGCTTCAGACTCCTGTACAGGAAATTCGTCTTCATATCATCTTAGAGATTCATCCCATTGTTGAAAATGGTGTTGTCTTATCTTCTCATCTTAAAAAGTTCTGCTCATTGCCCACGGTGGAGCAGCATCACAAAGAGTAAAGTGTGGCAATGTTCCCACTGCCTACAGAAAATGAACATCCTTTGCAAAATGTCATCAGAACTCATCACTTCTTCCTTTCCTGCAATACCTACAGGAATTATGGTGCTCTTCTTCTCATTGTCCAGATTCATTAGAATCTCAGATCTTCGATACCTTTTTCATCTTTGGTGCAGCAGAGCATGATACAGCTGTGAGAGTGTTCATTGGAGTTAAAGACCCTTCATCCTCTCAGGTTTTTCCCAGTGTGATTTGAGGGAGCAGAAGATTCCTGAGCAAGTCCTAATTTCTCCTCTTCCAGCTCAGGAGAATTCAAGTGTTGATGTCTTTCAGCCTTCCTTCCTGGATCAGTCTTTCTTTGAAAAGGATCCATGATCCTTGTGGTTCAGGGATGCTGAAGTCTACACTCCAATTCTCAGCAGCCCTGCAAAGCTGTTGTCTCATTTTGCTGGTAATGATGTCCTCCAAGGAATAGAGGAACACACCCTTGTCTCAAGATGTCTTCCCAAAGAACCGAGAACACTGCGGGAGACTGCATCACTCATAACAGTCACTGGGGGGGCTGGGTAGGGGGGCAAGAGTAGGAATACAGCCTCAGCAGAATCTACAGCTGTAAAAGGGACTTACAGAAATGGGATGTCAATAGCATAAATATAGTTTAATGTCGATGTTAAGAAGTTGATAGAATACTTGGGGGGAGGTGTACTGTAATGGGTTAATAGAATAGTTATAGTAATGATGATGTAGATCATGATGTAAAGTTGTCATCAGCAATCATGTGCTAGACACTCGGGAGAGAGCATGGAACAGTCTGTACTGATGAGAGACATACAAGATGCACTGCAGGAATTCACCAAGGCTCCCTAGGCAGCATCTTCCAATCCCATGACCACTACCACCTAGAAGGACAAGGGCAGCAGATAGATGGGAACACCACCACCTGGAAGTTCCCCTCCAAGTCACTCACCAACCTGACTTGGAAATATATCTCCATTCCTTCACTGTCGCTGGGTCAGAATCCTGGAACTCCCTTCCTAACAGCACTGTGGATGTACCTACATCACATGGAGTGCAGCAGTTCAAGAAGGCAGCTCACCGTCACCTTCTCAAGGGCAACTAAGGATGGGCAATAAATGCTGGCCCAGCCAGCAAAGCCCATGAATGAGTAAAAGAAACCCTCCTCTATAACCTATCATATATAGGCTAATAAACCAGTTTGAAGCAAGTACCAGAGTAAGAGTACAGTCTGTCTTGACAAGATAGGCCACGCATAGCAGAAGCCAGCAGCCACTCTACCAGTATGTGAAACAGAGGAGTGCTCTCATTAGAGAACTGTATCTATCAAGGGTATTCAGGGAGCACTTTTCATACTTCCACCTCAGCCAGGAGCAGTGTCTTGACAATTCATCAACAAGGTAGTCACAGAAATATGCCTTCTCCTCCAATGGATCTATAGTTGCAGAGCAGAGCTAGGATAGGTCAAGGTCACCGATGCCCTCAATTTCTACGGAAGCTGATCCTTCTAGGCATGTGCAGGCGATACCACTAACTTTTCTCAGTTCATTTCATCAAAGAGTTGCTAGAAGCGCTGTGTGCCAAGAAGAGCAGCATCATAGAATTCTTGCTTAACAGAGAAAAGCAGGAGTATCAGGTAAGTGCAAAATAATGCAGATGCTGGAAATCTGAAATAAAGACAGAATATGCTGGAAACATTCAACAGGCCTGAGGGACTAGTGAAATTCCCAATGGTGCAGGAAGTCATCAACTGCATGCACATGACTCTGCGGGCCCCAGACATTAACAAGGAGATATACCAGCAATGTAAGGGCCACCCAATCCATCAATATTCAGTTCATGTATGTTCTATGCGGAGAATATCATATCAGTGGATGCCCCCCCATTCTGGCTGTAGTCAAAATGCCTTCATCCTGAGGCAGTCTGCCATTCCCTCCATCTTTGTGCCACCATGAAGTCCAGAGGCTGGCTGCTCGGTGACAAGGGATAACCTCTATACATGTGGCTCATGACTGCCCTCCACCACCTGACTACGTGAGGACAATGTGCCTATTAAGAGAGACATGCAGCAACATCATGGAGCAAACCATTGGCAACCGGAAGCAATGATTTAGCAGTTTAAATCAAAAGGGGAGACACCTCCAGAGCCCTCAGCAGAGCAGGTGTTAGTCTGCCCACAGCCTTGCTATCCCAGAGTCCTCTGGGAACATGGAAACATAGGAATATAGGAATTAGAAGCTGGAGTAGGCCATTCAGCCTCTTGAGCCTGTGCCACCATTCAATAAAATCGTGGCTGATTGGGTTGTAGTCAACTCCGCTTTCCTGTCTCCCCCCATTATGCTTGACTCCTTTGCCTATTAAAAATTTACCTAACTCAGCCTGGAATAAATTTCATCACCCAGCATCCACTGCTCTCTGTTGGAAGAGAATTCCACACACTAATGACTCTGAGAGAAAAAAAATTCTCCTCATCTCCATCTTAAAAGATTTTCTTCGCAGTCAGCACGCTGCATGTTCAACACTCTCCAAGTCTGTGGCTTTATCCTTAAACTGTGTCCCCTACTTCTAGTCACCCCCATAAAAGGAAACATCCTCCTGGTATCCACACTGTTGTAATATGCCTTTAAGGGATAGCAACATGACATCACTAGAAGGGAAAAGTGGCATGTGATCCAGCCTGAGTTTCACTTTTGCATTGAGCAGAGCACACACACACGGCTCTGATGTCCTCAAGCTTTCTACCTATGTATAACTGTTCTCATGTACCTAGTGTTAATAAATGAACTCACAATGTGTTTACACAATCCCTTATGAGTGATTGGTGCCTTGTGTCTTGTACATTAAATACGCACAAGATATTACATTATTATAATAACACAACATGGTGATCAGTGGTGGTAAGTCAGATAGCAGCCAGATTAAGTACATGTACTACATGGTTAACAGCCTTGGATCATGCTGCATAGCACAAGAAGACCCTTGACAACAAAGCCACAGACTTGGAGAGTGTTGAACACGCAGCGTGCTGACTGCGAAGAAAAGCTTTGAAGACACAGAACCAAGCTTGTGCTCAAGTAAAGAGCTAGTAGGCAGATGGAACCCTCATGGTAAGATTGCAGTGCATACCCTATCAGTTCCATGAGTGGGACAACAAGTTCATGGAATTTACATTAAAAAGGGAGAAACATGTGTAAAGGAAATGAGGTTATATGTAAGAAAGAAGGAAGGAATTCTAAGATCTAACAAGTGTGAAAGTCTCCAGCCTCTGTGTACCAAGCTGCTGTCTCCAGGAACCAAAGCTAAGAGAATTCAATGTAAATATGATTGTCCGGGGTATTTTTTGCTTTGTCTAGGTCTGTTGAAATCTATGCCATTTAACTGTTCCTTTAACAGAGGTGTAACTGGAAGCTAGATTAATTAGGGGATTTAGGAGTTATCATAGTAGTAATTTGTAGACCTATGTATATGCTTAAAATCATTTATTTTATTAATAAATGTTTTATTTAGTTTTGTTTAAAAAAAACTCTCAGACTCATTAGGCTCATTACTACTGAATCCAAGGCACACATCTTAAAATAAAATAAAAATACAAATTGCAAAACAGTTGTGGCAGCTGTTTCAAGTTTTCCTCTGGGATTTGAGTAGCTCAGCATTTATCATCCATTGTGCCATAACAAGAGACTCATAGTTTCATCACCTCTATGCACTTATGTAATCATAATTAAGTATTAAAATGTTTTGTGAATAGTTATTCTTCTTTGGAAGAGGGTAATTATCTTTAAAAAGAAAGGAGGTTGTTGTAATATACCTTTAAGGGATATCAGCATGACAGCACTAGGAGGGAAACATGTCATGGTATCTATTCTTCGTTTCACTTCTGCTTTGAGCAGAGCACACACATAGCTCTGATATCCTTAAGCTTTCTACGTGTGTATAACTGTTCTCATGTGCCTAGTTTTAATAAATAAGCCCACAACATGTTTACCCGATCCCTTATGAGAGATTGGTGCCACATGCCTTGTACAGTAAAAAAGCACAAGGTATTTTATCACTATAATAACATGATGCATGCAATCAAGTCCCCTCAGGATCTTATATGTTTCAATAAGATCACCTCTCATTCTTCTAAAGCCCAATGGGTATAGACCAAACCTGTTAAATCTTTCTTCATAAGATAAGCCCTTCATCCCAGGAATGAGTCAAGTGAACCTTGTCTGAACTGCTTTTAATGCAATCACTTTTTAAATAAAGAGACCAAAACTGTACACAGTACTCCGGATGTGGTCTTATCAAGGCCCTGTACAGCTGCAGTGTAACTTCCCTACTTTTATATTTCATTTCCCTTGCAATAAACACCAACATTCCATTTGCCTTCCTAATCACTTGCTGTACCTGCATACTAACTTTTTGTGATTCATGGACCAGGATAGACAGATCGGTTTGTAACCACTGAGTTCTGCAATCTCTCTCCATTTAAATAGTATAAGGCTTTTTTATACTTCCTGCCAAAATGGACAAGTTCACATTTTCCCATATTATACCTCACTTGCCACATTTTTGCCCGCTCTCTTAAACCGTCGATATCCTTTTGCAGATTCTCTACCTCCTCTTGACATCTATCTTAGTGTCGTCAGAAAATTTAGTTAGCATATATTCAGTCCTTTCATCCAAGTCATTGATGTAGATCATAGTAGTTGGTTCCCCAGCAATGATCCCTGTAGCACTCCACTTGTTACAGCTTGCCTACCCGAACTCTGGCCAAAATCCTGAAATGAAAGCCACCAATAAAAAAAAACATTTCCATAACAGCTTTATCTAATAACACACCCAATAATACAAACAAAACTGAAATATTCACTCTGTGCATTCTCTTAATGTCCGTCATGCAGGTGCCTTCGGCTGTCCTCGTGCTCCTATTCAATACAACTCCAGTGGCTACAGCATGGCTAGTGGAAGACAGTGACTTTTAGTGGAGGAGACTGCAGATGGCATTGCAGGAGGATCTTAAGCAGCTGTGGACCTTGAGGGCCAGGCTTCTGATTGTACCACCTTGGCATGATCAGCAGCAGTCTGGGCATGCTGGCTGGGAGGCAACAGCAAAGATGCTGGCAGAGTGGCAGTGGTGAGAGCACATATTCTGTCAATCTGAGAGAGGACAGCAGGTTCATGCTCCATGGAGCCACTGTAGCTTCCTCAGCCTCAGCAATCCCAGTTGTCTGCTGGAGGATAGATAGAGCCAGCATATGTCTTTGAGCAATGAGATCCACAGCCATGATGGCAGCGGTCTGAGCCTGCATGGCAGCAAACATGAATCTTGTGATCTCTGCCTGAGGTTCCACTCCAACACTGAGATGCGTGGCTTCTATCTATGCTGCAGTGGAATTGGAGACTTTGGCCACCGGACATTGCATCGGGGTGGGTCGCAAATGTTGTCATGGAGTTGGCCACCCATTTCCACACTGGAAAGGATAAGGTCTAAGCTTTGCATGAAGCCCTGTGTCTTGCTGGAGCTGGACTCCTCCATGCACCTTGATAGTGAGAAGCGGCTGTCTGACAGATGTACATCCTCATTGACATTGTTCTGCAAGCTGTCCCATCAAAGTCCTCATCTGAGTCATCTGTAACAGGACCGGCCTGCAACCTCACCCTCCAGGGAACTGACCAGCATGCTGTCCTATCTCCTGCCCTGGTTGTGTTGTAACATTGTTTGGTGTCTCACTTAGAAGTTAGGAGGCTTATATGGTTGAACACAAACTGTTTATCAATAACTCATAACTATACACATCTCCAAGATATAGCTCTGCATGGGTGCTGTCTCCATGCTGGCTTCTACTCTAGTCTGCAGACAGTCTATCATTACACCATGGTGGTGCTGTTCTTCAGTCCCACATTAACCCTTGCTCTGCCCAACCACCCTTATACTACACCTCCCCCAAGTCCTTACCCAAATAGATTTACGATACAATCTTCTTTACTTGCTACCCCTTCTCCCACCCTCAAGTTTCTGACTTCATAAATTCAGATAGTCTGGAGGCTTGGCAATTCTTCCAGATCTCTTTCCTATCACATTTAGGGGATCATAATCTCAATGGTTTTTGGGTGACTTTTGTTGGTTTGGCATTGAAATTGTAGTACTCGGTGTTTCCAGTACTTGGTTGTCTCCAATTGATTCATTTTTTTGTGCACCTTCGAGTTGCATTTCTCCTTATCAACATGCCTGCTTTGTTTGGATTTCATGGGTTTGTCCCATTCCTTCTGGAGGGAATGTTTTCTCTGTTCATTCCTTTTTCAAGCTTATGAATCTTTCTATTCAGCTCAGCAACTACTCCGGTGAGGTCAGTTGTCTTTATTTCAGAGTTACATGCAAAATCCTTATATAAGCTTAACAACTTCACTTGGGCTTTTAGTTCTTTTCAGAATCTTTCTTCCATGGTCACTGACACTTTAGACTCTTTCAATTCATTTGCTAGATCCTCAATCTGTTTCTTAGAATTTTCCTCTTCTGCTTTTAAAGTCGGGATTTGCTTTTTTATACTGTCCATCTCATCTTTCATGTTCTTCAGATTGGATTGAAGTTCAAGAATGTCAATGTTCTTTGAGTGATGAAGTTCCAACCTTTCATCACTTTTGATTGTTAATTCTGCATTTAACCAAATGTTCTGACTCAACAGCAATTCCATTTCCTGTTCCAGGCATCTTTTATGATATTTAATAGTTACTTCAGATACTTGATGTTCATCAAGTTCTAATTTTTCATCAGCAAACTCATCTTCCATACATTAAAAACAAAAACAGAATTACCTGGAAAAACTCAGCAGGTCTGGCAGCATTGGCGGAGAAGAAAAGAGTTGACGTTTCGAGTCCTCATGACCCTTCGACAGAACTTGAGTTCGAGTCCAAGAAAGAGTTGAAATATAAGCTGGTTTAAGGTGTGTGGGGGGGGGGCGGAGAGAGAGAGAGAGAGAGAGAGAAGTGAAGGGGGTTGGTGTGGTTGTAGGGACAAACAAGCAGTGATAGAAGCAGATCATCAAAAGATGTCAACAACAATAGAACAAAAGAACACATAGGTGTTAAAGTTGGTGATATTATCTAAACGAATGTGCTAATTAAGAATGGATGGTAGGGCACTCAAGGTATAGCTCTAGTGGGGGTGGGGAGAGCATAAAATATTTTAAAATATTTAAAAATAATGGAAATAGGTGGGAAAAGAAAAATCTATATAATTTATTTGAAAAAAAATATTGAATATTGAATATTGGAAAAAAAATACTGAATATTGAATTCAACAACTTTAGGTCTTGAGCTCCCTCCCCCATCCCCACCCCCTTTCTGCTTCCCCCTTCCCTTTTTTTCCCAATAAATTATATAGATTTTTCTTTTCCCACCTATTTCCATTATTTTTAAATATTTTAAAATCTTTTATGCTCTCCCCACCCCCTCTAGAGCTATACCTTGAGTGCCCTACCATCCATTCTTAATTAGCACATTCTTTTAGATAATATCACCAATTTTAACACCTATATGTTCTTTTGTTCTATTGTTGGTGACATCTTTTGATGATCTGCTTCTATCACTGCTTGTTTGTCCCTACAACCACACCAACCCACTCCACTTCTCTCTCTCTCTCTCTCCCCGCCCCCCACACACACCTTAAACCAACTCATATTTCAACTCTTTCTTGGACTCGAACTCAAGTTCTGTCGAAGGTTCATGAGGACTCGAAACGTCAACTCTTTTCTTCTCTGCCGATGCTGCCAGACCTGCTGAGTTTTTCCAGGTAATTCTGTTTTTGTTTTGGATTTCCAGCATCTGCAGTTTTTTTTGTTTTTATTTCCATACATTAAAGTTGGTTCTCTACACTGATCAGTTTTTCTTTAGCAGAGCCTAATTCCTGTGTGTTTTCCTTCAAACTCATATTCTTTAACTTTACTTCTGTTAATTGTTTCTGAGACCATGATACTCCTTTGTGAGAATTCCTAATTTCTTTTGCCATTCTAGGTTCTTGATTTTCATTTCAACCATATCAGTTTTCAACAACTCGATGGTTCTCATTAAATTTGAGGTATCTAGTGCTTTTTCTTCCAGTTCCTTGATCTTCAGCTCTGCAGTCTCTTTCTTGTACCTCTTGGCTTCCTTCTGGAATATAGAACTTTGCTAAGTCTTCTCTGCCAGCTGGTTCTTCAGTTCTTTCAGAGTGACTTCAAATTAATTTTGCTTGCCTTCATAATTTTCCAGAGGAACAAACTTTGACCTGATGGATCCTTGTAGCGCGTAAAGGTTGTTCAACAGGATTTTTCTTTTCTTTGCGAAGCCCAATTTCTTCATCTTGAGTCTTCTTGTAATTCATCAGAGTCTCCTCGACTTTGTTCGGCTATTTTTCCATTCTGCTGTTCAAAGCAGTCTTCATTTCTTCATATATTTCAACTCTTTCTTGGACTCGAACGCAAGTTCTGTCGAAGGGTCATGAGGACTCGAAACGTCAACTCTTTTCTTCTCCGCCGATGCTGCCAGACCTGCTGAGTTTTTCCAGGTAATTCTGTTTTTGTTTTTTCATTTCTTCATGCTAGTGAAAGATTATGCATTTGATCTTAAAGGACGATTAGCTGCTCTTTCAACTATTTATTTTCTTGTTGACCTCTTGCCAACTCACGCTATACTCCAATGCATTGCTTTGTCACTACTGATAGTTCTAATGCAGCTGTTTTGAAGTAGTATTCAACATTTTTTTTAACTCCTCATGTTTTTCCAAGGGCATATATTGATTATTCAAAGAGTCTTTCAAGGCAATAACTCCTCTGAGTAACTTTACCACCTGCTGTGGTGCCTGGCTGTATTTAAGTTGAATTTTCCCAACTCCTATTTGATTTGCCAACAATGGAATTCAGATTCTTATTTCCTCCTTGTGCTTTTCTGGAGATATAAGCCGAGTCTGCACATGATTCAGATTTTCACTTATTGCACTCTTCTCAAACTTCAACCTTTCTGTTTCTTTCAAAGCCTCTTTATACCTTTGTGACACCTCAGAAATTTATTTATTCAGATCTTTAACGGTTTGGTTCATTGAAGATTGTATTTGTCATGTGTTTTCAAAGTATATACTCAGCATGAATCTTGTGTTTCAAATCTTCCAATTTAGCTCTTATATGAACATTTTCCTGACCTATTTCACTTTCCTTTTGCAAGGCTTGTTTTTTCTGCATTACATCAGCGAGCTTTTCTTCATTCACAGCCAGCTGCTTGCTCTGTACTGCCACCTGTTGTTGCAGTTCAGGTCATGTCTCAGGATTTTCAAAGAAGATATGTTTTTCAGGATTTCGGCTGGTTCTCTGTCTCTCTGCCACCATCGTGTGCTTTGGTTGGGTATTATATTTCCCCCTTTCATTGCTTCACTGGGGTTTTCTATCCCTCTTTTTAAGGTCTGCACCCTGCACACTTGAAGCTTAAAATACTTGTCAAAGGCTTTTATTATCTCATCAAAGTTGACTAAGGATTCTTCAATACTTTGCGTTAGGATTACTTCATCAGCAAATACACAAAACAAGTATAAAAATGTATTAACTTGTATTTTCTCTGATTTCTGACTTAATCCTGATGTACTCTTGTAATCTAAAAGTTTTCTTCTCCATGATGCCCAATTTTGAGTCTGGTTTAGCCCTTGCATGAGTTCAGGTTGGCTTGGTAGTTTTAATTCACTATCCGTCACCATTTTCCATAAGAGGAGAGCACAGCTTTTATTTCAATTTTTTTCTCCCTTTCAAGATGGCACCACCATAACCATCCTGTCAATGCTTCTTCACATGCTTATCAGACCTTGGCAGGCTCCTGGAGTGAACACAGGTCTTACTCTTCAAAGCAATCAATTCCCCAGGAAATCCTCAAACAAGCTGGTTAGGTTAAGTACTTGATTTTTTAAGCTTTGATAATGACATTGAAAGCATTTGTTTTTTAGTCCTGGCTGCTGTTCTAAGAATTTATTTTTCTCAATGGAGTTCGGCTGCCACCTGTTATGGCATCAGTTCTGGACCCTGCTTCGGCTTCCTTCCAGCTGCCCTCTGGTATGTTAGTGATGGTCCTGATTGTTTCCAATTTTAAAAGGTAATTTCTGCCTTTTTACTGTATTTTGCTTACCCTTTTTGTGATCTGGCACATCCCTTGACTCTGCATTCAATAAGGTTCTTCTTTCTGTCGGCATAGTGCATTATTCTTCTGCCTTTCAGCCTTTTCTTCTTTTTTGGAATTTTGCTCAGATTGTTGTGATCTGGCTGGGTCCCTTGACTTTGCATACACTCAGGCCTGGAAATGGAGCTTTCTTAGGCAATCTACAGCAGTGTCTTTGATTTAGGTGCTCTTCTCACAGGTCAGACTGCAGTTGTTTTATTTTTTCATGCTTTTGGGATTTTGGAGTCCATCCTTCACTGCCACATGTTGTAAGATTTTTGGCATCTCACTAAGAGGTCTGGCGGTTTGTATGGTTGAATATAAGCACTTTATAACAACTCATAATGGTATATATCTCCAAGTAGCCCTGCAGGGGCACTGTCCCCTTGCTAGCTTCTATTAGACTCTATTATGCACAGAATCTACCATTATGTGACTCTATACATTATACCGTGAGTGGCACTGTTCTCCAGTCACACACTAACACTTGCTCTGTCTGAACACCCTTATACTACAGGTTGCAATACACTAATGCTTGGTGACTCGCCATGTGCAGTTTTGGACTCTATACCAGCCTCTAAAATACCCACAGTGCTAATATCTTAGCTGCTGACTGTGATTGTCAGATCAAATGATGATCAGAGTTCTATAGTATCTCTTGCTCTTTGTCATGAGAAAGCAGCAGCTGGCCAGACAGCTATTCTTGGATATCTGAGAGCAAAAAATGCAGAAAGGGAGGGATTGGGATGAGGGAAGGGGTTGTGGTGGAAAGCAAGATGTTGGTGGTCACACTTATCTGTAGCTTGCATTTTATGCCAAATAGCAGGATGAGTGTGAAGTGGGATTTGAAATGTGGCATAAGGCAGGAACATACCATCATCCTGAATGTTCTCAGTGATGGCAGGTGCTATAGGTTCTGTTATGGCTGGCCTAGTCATCATGATGTGGAGCATTGTCTTCTCCAGAGGGCTCTCTGCTATTTTCCTTGCCGCTCCCCCACCCTCCCAACCCACCAGCCTGGGCTAGGAAAACTCACCCCTAAATAATTTAGTAAAGGCTCATAGAGCCAGTTCTGTTGCAAACAATATGCATCACATATGTCATTACTTGTTCTACTTGGAATAGCACTTTATTGCAGAACACGTAATATTTTTCTGGTAGATGAAAGAAGATCAAAATTAATCATGGCCCTTTAAGGAATATTTATTGTGGGAGGTTTGATTTTGTGAAATAAAGTCTTGCTGAGTTTTTGTACCCTGCAAAATTATATGGATCCCTAGCATTTTCACAAGCATTTCAGTTTCTTTTTGTGGAAATAAGTCATCTATTAAGGAACAAATGGAAGAAAAAAACTAATAAAATACCATAAGTCTTTTTGCTCCACCCTTCTGCATTCTTGAGTAATCTTTATTTGATGATATAATTACATCATGCAGCGATGCTCATAAACAGCAGTACATAATATGAAATGTAAAGTCGGCATCCTCAGCTACTTTAATCCTGAAGACTGTAATCACAGCTATTGTTTTGTGAACCATACATGATCCTGGCAATTTCAGCTTCAGCTTCCAAGTAATGATAGCTGCGGATGTGGGAGAAACCTATGACATAAGCACTTCAATCTTTGTGACTCCAGAACTCAATTGGCAAAGCAAAAATACCCTTGGGAGCTTTAGTAAGCCTCATAACTGGGTGGAAAGGTCTGAAGGAATAGTAATTCATTGAAAGTTCTACTTTAAACAAGGCAGGATTGGAATAATCAGGGTCAGGTATATTGGGGTGGAAAGCGCACCTCATGGTGTCCATTTTATAGGCATAAAAGATGTACAATGAGGCCAAATTTATGGACGCCTGGGAAACATCTGACCTGAAATTGGGTCAGGCCATTTTTCAGGCATGCCTGGAGACTACTTAAAGCATGCATTAGGTCGGTTACAAGTGTAAATCAGGAACCCAATGCCAACCTTAGACCCCGTCACAGAAATTCATTTGTGATGAGCACGCGTGAGTCTTCAGCAACAAGGTTTTATTATTGTTGTTATGATATTATTGTTATGATTTAAAAAGCTTCCCTTTGAGCCAGAAGGAGCACAGGTCCATTGTCACCCTCAGTTCTTTGCTGTTGGTGAAGCTGGTGGCCTGAAATAAGTTGTTGTTGGGGGTTGACAGGCTTGCTCAAATCATTTAGACAAGGGTTGAATGCCAGTTCTGTGTTGGGTTTGGGTGCCTGTTGGAGACTGGCTGCCATTGAACTTCGACCTCGTTTGACAGAAATTATGTAAAGGTAAAATAATGTGAAAAGAGAAAAATACGAATAGATAATGCAGTGGAAAGGCATGAACTATTTAAAATGTCTATCTTTTAGTTATTTAAGGTTAATATTAAAGTTAATATTTCAAGATGAAGTTATCCTTAATGTTCAAGTGATTTTACTTTTGTAATGTTAATGATTGATCCAGTGACATGAGCTGTGGGAGAACCTGTCCAAGTCAACATTCATGGGCGGTGATAGTTGGTAGACTTTAATGCCCTAGTCACACCCTAATGCAGCAACCTTTAAGTGATCTTCCCTGTGGAAGCTGTTTCACACAAACTGAGGCTTTGTGGCTTATTCTAGCTCTGCAAAACTATTGCTCGTAAAGTGTTGAACTTTACCCACCCACATCTGTATTCTGGTCCCCCTAGAAACCCCTTTGGAGACTTAATTTCTTCCTGTTGTCTGAAATGCCCAATATTGCATTGGTCCAGAGCTGGTGAGCTATAATGGAAAACCTACTAGCTTCAAACAGCTCACCAGTGAGATTTACATTATGTTTGAGCTTAAAATGGCCCCGGAATCCTCATTCACTTGACAGCCAAGCATTTCACATTCCATTGGTCAGCCTCTGTGAAAGGAAAATCTATACCTATGATTTGAAAAAAAAATTGGCGGGCATGACTCCCTCCCTCTTCTGAGCAATTGTCTGTGGCTGAACCAGAGCATTCACGGAGTCACAGAATCTTTACAGTGCAGAAGGAGGCCATTCAGTCCATCGAATATGCTCTGGCTCGCTGAAAGAGCAATCTACCTACTCCCTCTCCCCTGCCTTATCCCTGTTACCTTGTACATTCTTTCTTTTCAGATAGCAATCCAATGTCCTTTTGAATACCTCAATCAAATCTTCTCCACCACCCTTTCAGGAAGATTGTTCCAGATGCCAACTACCCTCTGGTTGAAAAATTGTTCCACACATCACTTCTACTCCTTATTTTGAATCTGTGCCCTCCAGGTTTTGATGTACTCTTGAGACTGAACAGTTTCTCACTATTTATCCTGTCGATACCCCTTAGGATCTTGAATACCTCTTTCAAGTCTCCTCTCATCCTCCAACAGAGGGCACTGGTGAGAAGTGACTGAAGTATTCTGGGAGAAGTCAGCGCAGACACCGCAACTCAGGAGGGAACCGAGGAGGACCCACTGTCAAAGAGCGGAATAGCCACAAACATTACATTGCTGTAGTGTTTCCATCCCTCCCTCCTCCTCAAATCTATAAAAAAAAGAGAGAGAGAGGAAGAGGCAGTGCCTTCAGGAGTGTACCTGACCCGCGAGGGACACTCTTCTGAAAGTGGATTTTAAAGAAAAAGCAGCTGATTGGTGAGTAAATCCTGGGAGCAGACTTGAAGGGAGGAGCAGCAGAGCGGTGAGTATAAATCTAGATTACCTTGGGGATTCGCTGTCTTGTCTCCAGGGAGCAGACTCGGAGAGAGGAGCACTGGAGCCGTGACCTCGGGGCACTGAGTAATTGAAGCCAAAACAGAAAAAAGTGATGTCACAGAAAAGCTGTGACCTGATTGGTTGGTAGGAAATCTGCACCAAATTTGTAAAAAAAAACACTACAAAGCTAATTAATAAAATAATTAACCAAGTCGAGATGGCTGGGCAGGTGATGTGCTGTAGCTGTATGATGTGGGAGCTGGCAGATCCCATTCTGAGTCGCTGTGACCACATCTGCAGCAAGTTTTGGTTGCTGGAGGAATTCCGGCTCAAAATTGATGAGCTGGAGTCCGAGATCCGGACGCTGCGGCACAACCGGGAGGGGGAGAGTTACCTGGATGCTTTGTTTCAGGAGGCAATCACACCCGGTAGATTAAGTACCTCAAATTCGGTCAGTTGTCAGGGTCAGCAGGATGTGACTGCAAGTGAGGCAGGTAGAGGGATCCTGTGTTCAGGAACAGAAGAGCCTCAGCTCTTGACCTTGTTCAACATGTGCGAGGTACTTGCTCTCTGTGTGGATGAGGAACAGGGCTGTAGGGAAAATGAGCCAGCTGACCACGGCACCATGGCACAGGAGGCCATTCAAGAGGGAGGAGCAAAAAGACAAGTGGTAGTTGTAGGGGATTCTATAATTAGGGGAATTGATAGCATCCTTTGTAAACAGGATTGAGAGTCCTTCATGGTATGTTGCCTGCCCGGTGCCAGGGTGAGGGACATCTATGACCGGCTTGAAAGGATACTGGAGAGGGAGGGGGAGGATCCAGTTGTTGTGGTCCATGTTGGGACAAATAACATAGGTAATACTAGGAAAGAGGACCTGTTTAGGGATTATCAGGAACTAGGAACTAAATTAAAGAACAGGTCCTCAAGGGTTATAATCTTTGGATTACTACCCGTACCATGTGCAAATTGGCATAGGGACGTGAGAATAAGGGAAGTAAACACGTGGCTAAAGGGGTGGTGCGGGAAAGAGGGGTTCCATTTTGTGGGGCACTGGTATCAGTATTGGAACAGGAGGGATCTGTACCGTTGGGACGTTCTCCAACTGAACCGATCTGGGACTAATGTTCTAACGAAAAGGGTAAATAGGGTGGTCAACAGGACTTTAAACTAGAAAGTGGTGGGGGGGGAGGGGGTTAGGGGAGAAGGGTAAAACTCCAAGAAGTATGACTAATGGGAAACAAAGCAGCAGATTAGCATGTAGGGGGGTGGGGGGGCGGATTCAACTTCATGGAAAACTGTGAAAAAACTTAAAAGAACGGAGAGCCCAGGAGAGGCTATTAAAGTCTCCAGAACACAAAATAGGACAGAGTGTTTGTAAAGGACTAGGAATCTAACTTCAAGCACATCAGATAAAGGGATGAAAGTGAGAAGGGGGACGAGAAATACAAGACTGAAGGTGTTGTATCTGAATGCACGCAGTATACGAAATAAGGTAAATGAGCTTGTGGCGCAGATTGAAATTGGCAGGTATGATGTGGTGGGCATCACGGAGACATGGCTGCAAGGGGATCAGGACTGGGAGCTAAATCTCCAAGGATATACATCCTATCGAAAAGATAAGCAGGTTGGCAGAGGGGTTGGGGTTGCTTTGTTAGTAAGAAATGAAATTAAATCGATAGCAAGAAACGACATTGGGTCAGTTGATGTAGAATCTGTGTGGGTAGGGTTGAGGAACCGCAAAGATTAAAAAACCATAATGGGAGTTATGTACAAGCCTCCAAACAGTAGTCAGGATGTGGGGCACAAGATACGCCAGGAGATAGAAAAGGCATGTAAGAAAGGCAAGGTTACAGTGATCGTGGGGGATTTCAATATGCAGGTAGACTGGGAAAATCAGGTTGGTAGTGGATCACAAGAAAGGGAATTTGTGGAATCTCTACGAGATGGCTTTTTGGAGCAGCTTGTGGTGGAGCCCACTAGGGAACAGGCAATTCTAGATTTAGTGATGCATAATGAGGCAGATTTGATAAGGGAGCTTAAGGTGAAGGAACCTTAGGAGGACATGACCATAATATGATAGAATTTTCCCTGCAAGTTGAGAGGAAAAAGTTGGAATCAGATGTAACGATATTACAGTTGAATAAAGGCAACTACAGAGGCATGAGGGAGGAGCTGGCCAGAATTGACTGGGAGATGAGCCTAGCAGGAAAGACAGTGGGACAGCAATGGCAGGAGTTTCTGGGATTAATTTGGGAGACACAGCAAAAATTCATCCCTAGGAAGAAGAAGCATACTAAAGGGAGGACGAGGCAACCATGGCTGATAAGGGAAGTTAGGGACAGCATAAAAGCTAAAGAGAAAGCATACAATGCGGCGAAGAGCAGTGGGAAACCAGGGGATTGGGAAGCCTACAAAGACCAACAGAGGACAACTAAAAAAGAAATAAGGAGGGAGAATATTAAATATGAGGGTAAACTAGCCAGTAATATAAAAGAAGATTGCAAGAGTTTATTTTTAGATATATAAAGGGTAAGAAAGAGGCAAAAGTGGACATTGGGCCACTGAAAAATGACGCTGGAGAAGAAATAGTGGGGAAAAAAGAAATGACGGAGGAACTGAATAGATACTTTGTGTCAGTCTTCACGGTGGAAGACATGAGTAACATCCCCAAAGTTCAAGAGAGTTGGGGGGTAGAGGTGAGTATGTTGGCCATTACCAAGGAGAAGGTGCTAGGAAAACTGAAAGGTCTGAAGGTGGATAAATCACCTGCACCAGATGGATTACACCCCAGAGTTCTGAAGGAGATAGCTGAAGAGATATTGGAGGTGTTAGTGGTGATCTTTCAGGAATCACTGGAGTCAGGGAGGGTCCCAGAGGACTGGAAAATCGCTAATGTAACACCCCTGTTTAAGAAGGGAGTGAGGCAAAAGACAGGAAATTACAGGCCGATTAGCCTGACCTCAGTCGTTGGTAAGATTTTAGAGTCCATTATTAAGGATGAGATTTCAGAATACTTGGAAGTGCATGGTAAAATAGGGCAAAGACAACATTTTTTCATCAAGGGGAGGTCATGCCTGACAAATCTATTAGAATTATTTGAGGAGGTAACGAGCAGGTTAGACAATAGAGAGCCAATGGATGTTATCTATTTGGACTTCCAGAAGGCCTTTGACAAGGTGCCGCACAGGAGGCTACTCAGTAAGATAAGAGCCCATGGTGTTAGAGGCAAGGTACTCGCATGGATAGAAGATTGGCTGTCTGGCAGGAGACAGAGAGTGGGGATAAGGGGATCCTTCTCAGGATGGCGGCCGGTGACTAGTGGAGTTCCGCTGGGGTCAGTGTTGGGACCACAACTATTCACTTTGTATATTAATGATCTAGATGAAGGAACTGATGGCCTTCTGGCTAAGTTTGCAGATGACACAAAGGTAGGTGGAGGGACAGGTAGTATTGAGGAGGCGGGAAGTCTGCAGAAGGATTTAGACAGGTTAGGAGAATGGGCAAAGAAGTGGCAGATAGAATACAATGTAGGGAAGTGTGAGGTCATGCACTTTGGTAGGAAGAATACAGGCATCGACTATTTTCAAAATGGGGAGAGATTCAGAAATCTGGAGTGCAAAGGGACTTGGGAGTCCTAGTCCAGGATTCTCTTAAGGTTAACTTGCAGGTTGAGTCGGTAGTTAGGAAGGCAAATGCAATGTTGGCATTTATTTCGAGTGGACTAGGATATAAAAGCAGGGTTGTGCTGCCGAGGCTTTATAAGGCTCTGGTCAGACCACATTTAGAATATTGAGAGCACTTTTGGGCCCCGTATCTCAGGAAGAATATGCTGGCCCTGGAGAGGGTCCAGAGGAGGTTCTTTGGAATGAAAGGCTTAACATATGAGGAACGTTTGAGGACTCTGGGTCTATACTCGATGGAGTTTAGAAGGATGAGGGGGGATCTGATTGAAACTTACAGAATACTGAAAGGCCTGGATAGAGTGGACGTGGGGAAGATGTTTCCATTAGAAGGAGAGACTAGGACCTGAGGGCACAACAAGACCTTTTAGAACAGAGTTGAGGAGAAACTTCTTTAGTCAGAGAGTGGTGAACGTATGGAATTCATTGCCCCAGAAGGCTTTGGAGGCCAGGTCATTGAGTGTATTTAAGACTGAGATAGATAGGTTCTTGATTGGTAAGGGGATCAAAGGTTACGGGGAGAAGGCGGGAGAATGGGGTTGAAAAACTTATCAGCCATGATTGAATGGAGGAGCAGACTCGATGGGCCAGATGGCCTAATTTCTGCTCCTATGTCTTATAAGGAAAACAGAATCAACCTCTCCAATCTATCCTCATAGCTACAGTTGTTCATCCCTGGAATCATTCTTGTGAATCTCCTCTGTACTCTCTCCATTGCCTTCACATCCTTCCTCAAGTACCTTTCCCCTTCAAGGGAATATACCTTGACATTGCTTGCAATACCATGTCCTTGACTGACGCCCATTGTTCAGCCACCATCTTTTCCACCAACATTTGCTTCCAACTCACTCAACTCAGAGGCATTCTGATCGCACCGAAGTTGGCTTTCCTTCAATTAATTATCCCTGCTCTGGATTGCTCCTTGCCCTTCTCCATGGCCACAATGACATGTGACACAATGCTCACTGTCCCCTAAATGCTCTCCCATTGTTATGTGATCCACTTGGGCCAACCCATTCCCCAGAACCAGGTCCAACTCTTCCTGTCCTCTCATTGGACCGAAAACATACTCCTGCAGAAAATTATCTTGAAGACGCTACAGGAACTTTTGCCCCTCTTGTCCCTTTGTACTATTCCTATCCCAGTCTACATTTGCATAATTGAAGTCCACCATTATGATACTGTACAATTCTTGCACCTCTGTAATTTCTTTGCAAATTTGTTTCTCTACATCCCTTCCGCTAGTTGGTGGTCTATATACTACAGCAATCAATGTTATTGCACTTTTTCATTCTTTACCTATAGCCAGAGAGGTTCCGTCTTTGACCCTTTTGGAACATCCCCTCTCGCCAGTACTGTAACAACACCTGTAATCAATACTGCCACTCTTTACCCACTTCATCCCCCTGCTTTTCTTCCTTTCCTGTCCCTCCTAAGTACCTTGTACCCAGGAATATTTAAAGCCCAGTCCTGTCCTTCTTTGAACCAGGTCTCCATTATAGCAATAATATCATAGTTCCATTTGTCAACCTGTGCTTGTCGTTCACCAATCTTATTAATCACACTCCATGCATTCACATATATGCACATTAGCCCTGATTTAGGCTTTTTAAACTCTCCAAGCATTCTATTTACATTGATATTACTGTCTGATATATCCTCATTATCAGTTAATATTTCTCTACATCCCACTGCCGGTTTTTCTCCTCTCCTCTCCGAATTTCCCTTCAGGTTCCCATCTCCCTGCCAATCTCGTTTAAACACTCCCAACAGCACTAGCAAACGACCCTGCAAGATATTATTCCCAGTCCTGTTAAAATGTAAACCATCCTTCTTTTACAGGTCCCACCTAACCCAGAATCGATCGATCCCAATGCCTCAGAAATCTAAAGCCTTCCCTCTTATTCCATTTCTCCTGCCACGTATTGAACTGCTCAATCTTCCTATTCTTATGTTCACTAGCACGTGGCATTGGGAGTGATCCCGAGATTACTGCTCTTGAGCTCCTGCTTTTCACTTTTCTTCCTAACTCCCTATAAGTTGCTTTCAGGACCTCATCCCTTTTCCTACCTGTGTCATTGGTCCCAATGTGGACCACTACCTCTGGCTGCTCGCCCTCCCCCAAAAGAATGTCCTGCAACTGCTCTGTGACAACATTGACCATAGCAGGGGGTGGGGGGAAACATACCATCCTGGAGTCACATATACAGCTGCCTGCTCCTGTAACTATGGAATCCCCTACTACTATAGCAATTCCACTCTTCCTCCTCCTCTCCTGTGCAGCTAAGCCACCCATGGTGCCACAAACTTGACTCTTTCTACAGTCCTCTGAGGAACCATCTCATTCACCAGTATCCAAAATGGAAAAGCGGTTGGAGAGCAAGAGAGCCTCAGTGGTTCCTGCCTGTTTCTCTTAGACGCTCTGGTGGTCACCCATTCCCTCACTGCCTGTGTACTTCTTAGCTGCAGTATGACCACCTCTCTAAACATGCTATCCACATAATCCTCAGCCTTGCAGATGCACCACATGCATGTTCATGAGGGCTCATGGGCTGCGCTAAGTTGGTCCCCGTAACAACGTAGCATGAAATAAGAAAATTGCCAATGCTATTCAGGCTTTCCACAGGCAGCTCACCAAATGTGGGGTGGTGAGGTCTGGAAAGTGAATGTCACTGGTATCAGTTAAAAATATCCATCACTACTTAAAGGGATCACACTTTGGTTCTAATCAGTTTGATATCGAACCCTGAAATAGCAGGAAGAAGAGATACTGGAACAGCAACTATTTTTCAGTTGTAACTTTGGAGGTACTGGTGGAGGAGGGCAACAGGAAGAGGGACCTCACCTTTCCACCCAGTGGCAAGCACCTATTCTGTCTAGCTTTCCAGCAGTTGTGGGGAGAAGTGGCGGAGCAGGTCAGATCCAACAGCATTGCTACACGACAACACGAAAGCTAAAGACTGCGGGTGCTCGAAATCTGAAATAAAAAGAAAATGCTGTAAATACTCAGCAGGTCACACAGCATCTGTGGAGAGAAACAGAAACAGAGTTCTGATGAAAAGTCATCTCGACTTGAAATATTTACTCTGTTTCCCTCCATAGATGCTGCCTGACCTGCTGAATATTTCCAGCATTTTTGGTTTCTGTTGCATTTCTCCAAAGACCTGGCTGCAATGCAGTACTCTGTTCAAGGACTTTGAAGTTAAGACTCCTAACTCATATTCCTTGTTACTCTCTGTTATACCGTGCATTACCTGTAGCACCTGCTCTGTCCTCATTATCACTTCCCTCATCCTTCACACCTATTTCATCTCTCACACAACAGCAACACTTTTTCAACTGTAACATGCACATGCTCAAAACATCTCACCAGACTAAAATTAATGAACACACTCCCTTCTTCCTTGCAGAAAAAGCAGACACACAATAACTAGGACCAGGCAGCAATGGGAGGAGATCCAGCCTCTGGAAAAAAGACCATTGTGGAAAGTGGCAGGTCAACGGGAGGGGGTTCTAGAGAGATTGAATTACAAGTCCTACTGGGGTTTTGACTATCTCATCCTCTTTGCCTTCTCATTGAATCCTTGCCTTCAAACTATGCATGCCAAAGTTTTGCTGTCACTTACCTGTCTCTTGCCTAACCATGGCCACTAACTGATAATTCTTGTCCCCCCCCCCACCACCCCCCACAACTGCTTTTTCAAACCCTTAAACTTTGGAGGGCACAGAAAGACCGGAAGAAGAGGAAGATAGTACTCCAGAAGATACAGAATCACTCAATTTTAATCAAGCAAATGCTGGCCCAAAAACTGGCACTGCACATAGCTTAGAGACAGAGTAGAGAGGGAAGATTCATCAAACTCAAGTGTGCAGGAGTGAGGGTAGCTGGATAGGACAGTCCAGTTAGCATGTCACTGGGGGACAACCTTGCATCCCAGTCCTGCTGCAGAGAGCAAAAATAAAGAGCACAGGGATCCTGCCTACATAACAGAACAGTTGGCTACACAATGCAAACTTTTAAATGCACTGGGCAGCCTGCCAGCAAGTTTCTGTAAGATAGCAGAGAACATGGAAAAATCCAATTCTAACTTTTGTTTGGTCTTCATGCACAAACCTCAGCCCATGCTGTTCACCAGGGAATGGGTGGTCAACTCTATGAACACTGCACTGGGACTCACAAAGCTGAAGCCTCTAGTGACAACTCTGATCACTTTGATGGCAGCTTACCATCAGCTCTAGGTTCCAACATACCCACTTGTTTTTAAAGCATGAGGGACAGTGTGGAAGGGGGCTTTTAGAGGTGTCTCTTCACTACCTTCTCCTGCAGAGCAATGGCAAAGCTGAAGCACAGCCCCACGTAAAGAACGTTGACTGCATTGGAGAGGCAGATCCTGCTCTCTGTCAGTATGACAGTACATTTTCTCCCCTGCCACACTCTATGCCAGGGCCCTTGTTGGTACCAGACAACCAGTTAACTCTGACGGTCCTAGCCACTGTTCAGATACTGCAGTCTGCAGCTGAGTGTTCTATGGTCAAAGATACTTAAGGTCCCAGAAGTCCTCAATGGAAGTTCAGCAACTTTCCACCTCTTTCAGTGTAATCACTGTGAAAGCATCTTGTAGGAACTTTAGCAGACATAGTCACAAAAGACAAGGACTAGGGATTTTTAAAAAGATGATTTTTAGCCTCTGTGTTCAATATAAGAAATTGTTAAATGAAGATTACTAAAGTAGCATGAGGTAGTAATTTTCTGTTGGCTTGATGTTGGTCTTGATATTATTCTTAGTCATGTAGAGGTAACACCCATGAGGTTGGACTGCGAAAAGGCATTGAGATAACAGTTGTGAGGACTGGGTTAGTTGTATGGAGGGATTGCTGGTGCACGGGGGAGAGGATGGAACATTCACTAGAATCTTTCATCGATGAGTTTCTGCCTGAGAACTCTAGCATGCCTTGCTCTTCCTCTGTAGCCCAACTTCTTGAACAGCTCTTCCTGTTTTCCAACTTGTCCCTGTTCTTGTGACTCCAACACATGCCCCCTTTTCAGGGTGAAGTTCTACAACGTGCAGCACACAATGACAAATCTTGCCACTCTCTCGAGCTACCTTTAAGCACACCCCTAGATCAAGGCATTAGAACCTTTGCTTGATGATCAGAGCCCTGCTCCTGACGTGGCTGCCATTTGTATACATAATGTGCCCAAGTTCCTGTCAGGTGTTATGAACCAGAGTGTTCAGGGCACAACATTTGCCTAAAAATCTGGTAGGAGAGGAGGTGTTGAAATTGCCACAGAAAGAAGGCATCATAACTGTTGCCAGGATACCAGGCAATACCTACAAAATCCATTGCCAATAGTCAAAGATCAGTTGCACATTTAACAAATGGAATCCCTTCCTGTTGTTAAAGGTGGCGTAGTCTTGTGTGGGAGCATGCATGGCCACGTGGGTGCAGTCAATGACTGTGCCTCCTGCACCTGAGGAAATCCAGCAATTCACACAAATTCTACTTTCTCTTCCCGCTTGGCAACCTTTATTGGGAAGGAGATGAGTTCCTGGTTTCCAGCAAACCGAGCATCTGTGATCTCCTCGATTGAAGTGTAGCTGTCAAAGCTGCTTAAAGAAAATCTCAGGAAAACTTTAAGAGACTCGTTCGCACAAGCAAATTGGACATGGGCCATTTCAGTGCCAAATTTGTCATTGCTGTGACCAGAAATTTCATGTCCGTGAGTTAGAAATGCTCATTAGCAATCCTTGAGAGCCAAACTTCAGTTCATCTTGGAACTAAATTGACAGTTTAAAGCAAAACTGTTTATAACCTAGCATTCTCAGCACTTTTATTGGACTTTGGAGACTCTGCTCACACACAGACTGCTGCCATTGTCTCCAAATGTAAACATTTTACACCTTCTTCCCAGTAAAACAATCTAAGCCTTCCTTTGATTGCTAACAATCAAACCACACAGGCTTAGTGTCAAGCTGACTTCATAACAGGTCACATGACCCCCTTCATTTTACCTTAAATTTAAAGACACAGTCACAAAACATAACAGATTTGAAACCCAGGAAACATTCAGAACCTTCCAGGGATTTGAGAGGCTGCCTAGAACATTCCTTGACTCTATGCCAAGAAACCAAGCCAAATCCATACAATGTTATGCTATAATTAATAATCCCTGAAACATCACAAATAAATGTGGTATCACATCATTTTATTTACTTTTTTCTGTCTTAGCTTTCTTCTGTATTTGCCACACAGCTAGTAAAGTTTAATTCCCTGCAAAGTCTGGACCATTTCCACCTCCTTAAACCTCTGAATGCTGCTGGACTTTTCAACTTCCTGTTTGGACTGTCATTCCAAAAGAGCTGCAGTAAAGTTCATGCTTTGGTTCACTGTGGTTCAGTTTGTTCCTACAAATTATTTCACCAAATTATTATGGATTGCGTATGGTTCTCTTCCAGTGTTTTCCTGTGACACGATAGTAAGGAAGAGACCATCAAAGAAAATATTTTCAGGAGGTGATCAACATGAAAGATTAAAGAAATGGCGAGTCCTCCATGTACTGAAACATCTTGCCTTGTGATTGTGCTTGAGCTCAGCACTTAAGTGCATCATTGCTGTTAATAGAGTTAGTACCTATTTATGCTTCTGTTATAAGATCTGTTCATTGTATTTATGCATGCAGTGCCTTAAATACGGGACAAAAGTGCCCAGTACAGTACATAATTGTTGAACCTGATTAGATTTTGACTGTGTCATCCCTTGTTAAGATATGCCTAATATGAGCATCCAATCTGAAGTAATCTAAGAGCAGTTCTTGCCTGGAGATGACATAATAGCCCCAATTTTAACTGTGGGCTAGTTTTTGGATGGATGAGCAGTGATGTGAGTTTGAAACCTACCCACTGCTTCAAAAATGAGGCCTGTGGTATTTTAATTCCCAGTGGGGGAGGGGGGCTGAAGACTGTGGCAGGAGAAGTCTAAGTTTTCCACAACTGCTCCCACGCCAGCCCCTCAACAAGCATCCATGCTGGTGCCAAAGAGGCAGATGGAATAGATTGACCCTGTTACTGGCAAGATGCTACAACCTTCAGCCAGGTCCTCTGAGGTCAGAGCTCCTTTAGATCACCCACCAAGTCCATCTCAAGTCCCTTCAGTGGAGGATCAGCAGCCTTTCACCTCCCATGTTTTAGCCACTGGGATAACATCTCATAGGACAAACTTTTTTAGGTAAAGGAATATATAAGACAGGGACTAGGGATTGGCACCAGGTTAACTTGTAGTTTTGCAATTTGTTTGTTTCCAATTGGAAAATGAACAGTTTTGAGCCAGTTTCTTTAGATTGTTTTTTATTTGACCACAAATATTGCTGTAACAGAAATAGGCATGCTCGTGTTGAAGTTGAGGGCATTTACCTGAAGGGTGAAAAGACTGGATATAATAGCAAGATAGATCATTGATGTATGGGAGAAGGGATGATTTAACCAAAGCATTCCCCAGTGACCTGTTACTGAGAACTCTGGCACCTGGCAGGAGTGGTGACCCTTCCTCAGCATCCTACTCTTCTTGCTGGAGGCATGGGCCTCCAATCCTTCCTCCAAAGTGGCTCTAAGTTTTAGCTCTTTTACCAAGCAAAGTTTTGCAGCTTGCAACAAACTGCAATAAATCGGGAGTTTCTCTCAGGGCTGTCTGACGTCTCCAGTCCTAATTAAGCAGCAGAATCTCTGCTTCAAGATGTGAATTGTTTGCATATAGTAAGAGCTTCAGTAAAAGTATGACTTTGATTGTAGTGCTCCTCTGCATCTGTGCTCATGTTCCTAACAGATGTCATGTACTACACGCTCAGGGAATACTATTGTCGCAGGATGGGGGGATAGTTTGTTGTGGGGGGATTAGATAGTATAGAGGGAGGGAAGCAAGGATAAAGTCAGAATGGCAATTGAAATTGGGCACAGGCATGTATAATGCATTTCCTGTCCTGCGAGTTAGCTGAGTGGAAATTCTTCTTTTGTGGGCTTTTATGGGAATAGTCCATGATCTTAAGGTGAAGTCCGCAAGCCTATGTGACTCCAGTTAATGATGCCCTGTGCCTGGGGATTACTGTGATCCAGCTAAGGACAGAGCTCTGCCACCCTGCTTTGCAGCCTCCAGAAGGAAAATGATAGATTTGCACTTGGCACCTGCTTGATCCAGCATGATGCTCACATTATCTGTATCAGCCTGGAATCAACCAGAGGTATGGACCTTCAGAGCCACAAGTTGATGCTGCAACAGGTGATTTAGCTCTGTCATAATTTCCCTGATGAAGGACACACTGGACACAATGCTGCTCAATATGACTTTCAAAAATAAATCCCACGGTGTAAAGCTTCCAGTGCCCTCCTCCTCCCCTCTGCTCCCTTCTTCCAGCATCTGCAAGTCTTTAAGCTCTTTCTGCATCCCCAGTATGTATCCTCTAGCCTCGGTGGTAGGCCGAATAACATAGACATGTTGGCAGAGGACTCCTGCACACAAGTCCCTGTGCATAGATTGCCCTGGCAGCTCTGAAAAATAACCTCCCAGAATTTTCCTAGTCAGTTGCAGCAGCCAACACAGCCAGAATTAGGCATAAAAGTCCACTAGCAGTCAAAAACAACTAACTAGATAATTACCTAAATACAGCAGGGGAACATTTTAATGCATGCAGCACCAACGTTGCCAATAATTTGCAGACGGGTTTTAGAATTACACAGCGTTTGCAGCACAGAAACAGGTATTTGGACCAACTGGTAATTGTTGATAAAAATAAAAATACCTGGAAAAACTCAGCAGGTCTGGCAGCATCTGCGGAGGGGAACACAATTAACCTTTCAAGTCCGTATGACTCTTCAACAGATCTAAGTATAAATAGAAAAGAGGTGAAATATAATCCACAAACAAGACTGTCCCGGCAGGCCAATCGTGTCAGCCTGTTCGGTCCCACGGAGCTCATTTCTTGCTATCTTGACTCAATTCTCTCTCCCCTTGTCCAGTCACTTCCCACCTACATCCGTGATTCCTCTGACACCCTACATCATATCAACAATTTTCAGTTCCATGGCCTCAACCACCTCCTCTTCACCATGGACATCCAATCCCTCTACACCTCCATTCCCCACTGGGATGGTCTGAGGGCTCTCCGCTTCTTCCTCGAACAGAGGCCTGAACAATCCCCATCCACCACTACTCTCCTCTGTCTGGCTGAACTTGTCCTCACACTGAACAATTTTTCCTTAAACTCCTCTCACTTCCTCCAAATAAAAGGTGTGGCTATGGGTACCCACATGGGCCCCAGTTATGCCTGCCTCTTTATGGGGTATGTGAAGCATTCCTTGTTCCAGTCCTACTCCGGCCCCCTCCCACAACTCTTTCCCTGGTACATCGATGATTACTTCGATGCTGCTTCAAGCTCTTGTCTGGACCTGGAAAAATTTATTAATTTTGCTTCCAATTTCCACCCCTTCATCAATTTCACATGGTCCATCTCTGACACTTGCCTTCCCTTCTTGACCTCTCTGTCTCAATCCCTGGTGATAGACTGTCCACCAATATTCATTAAAAGCCTACTGACTCCCATAGCTACCTCGACTACAGTTCCTCACACCCCACTTCCTGTAAGGACTCCATCCCATTCTTTCAGTTCCTTCATCTCCGTCGCATCTGTTCTGATGATGCCACTTTCAAAAACAGTTCCTCTGACATGTCTTCCTTCTTCCTTAACCGAGATTTTCCACACATGGTGGTTGACAGGGCCCTCAACCGTGTCCAGCCCATCTCCCGCAAATCCGCCCTCACGTCTTCTCCTCCCTCCCAGAACCATGATAGGGTCCCCCTTGTCCTCACTTATCACCCCACCATCCTCCGCATTCAAAGGATCATCCTCCACCATTTCCGCCAATTCCAGCATGATGCCACCACCAAACACATCTTCCCTTCATCACCCCCGGCGGCATTCTTCTGGGATCATTCTCTCCGTGACACCCTGGTCCACTCCTCCATCACCCCCTACACCTCGACCCCCTCCCACGGCACCTTCCCATGCAACCGCAGAAGGTGCAACACCTGCCCCTTTACTTCCCCTCTCCTCACCCTCCAAGGGCCCAAACACTCCTGTCAAGTGAAGCAGCGTTTCACTTGCACTTCCCTCAATTTTGTCTACTGCATTCGTTGCTCCCAATGCGGTTTCCTCTACATCGGAGAGACCAAACGCAGACTGGGTGACCGCTTTGCAGAACACCTTTGGTCTGTCTGCAAGCATGACCCAGACCTCCTTGTCGCTTGCCATTTCAACACTCCTCCCTGCTCTCATGCCCACCTATTTGTCCTTGGCCTGCTGCATTGTTCCAGTGAAGCTCAACACAAACTGGAGAAACAACACCTCATCTTCCGATTAGGCACTTTACAGCCTTCTGGACTGAATATTGAGTTCAACAACTTTAGATCATGAACTCTCTCCTCCATCCCCAACCCCTTTCCGATCCCCCCATTTTTTTTCCAATAATTTATATAGATTTTTCTTTTCCCACCTATTTCCATTATTTTTAAATGTATTTCCATCCATTGTTTTATCTCTACCTTTTAGCCTATTTCGATCCCTTCCCTTCACCCCACCCCACCCACACTAGGGCTATCTGTACCTTGCTTGTCCTGCTTTCTACCCTTAATTAGCACATTCCTTAGATAATATCATCACCTTCAACACCTCTTTGTCCTTTTTTCTATGACATCTTTTGGCTATCTCCACCTATCACTGGTCCTATAACCTGCTCTACCTGTCCCACCCCACCACCGCCCCTCCCCCCCCCCCCGCCCCCCAGCTTATAGTTCACTTTATAATTTACTTAGATCTGTTGAAGAGTCATACGGACTCGAAATGTTAATTGTGTTCCTCTCCGCAGATGCTGCCAGACCTGCTGAGGTTTTCCAGGTATTTTTATTTTTGTTTTGGATTTCTAGCATCTGCAGTTTTTTGCTTTTACCTTGCTAACTGTTGATGTTTATGTCTCTTTATCAAACCTATTGACAACAACAATTTACGTTTATATAGTGCCTTTAACATAATTAAACTTCCCATGACCAAAACGTTTCACAGGAGTGTTATAAAGCAAAATATGACACTGAGCCACATAAGGATGAGATGATCAAAGGCTTGGTCAAAGTGGTAGGTTTCAAAGAACGTCTTGAAAGAGGAAAACTAGGTAAAGGTAGAGAAGTTTAGGGAGGTAATTCCAAAACTTATGACCTAGGCAACTGAAAGCACGAACACCAATAGTGGGCCAATTAAAATCAAAGATGCTCAGGACTCCAGAATTAAAGGAACAGAGATGCCTCAGAGGGTTATGGGACTGCAGGAGGTTACACAGCAGGGAGGAGCAAGACCATTGGAGGTATTTGAAAAACAGGGATGAGAATTTTATAATCAACACATAACTTGACCAAGAGCCATTGGACTTGTTGCATGTTAAGACGCAGACAGCAGCGTTCTGAATCATTTCAAGTTTATGGAGGGTAAAATGTGGGAAACCAGCCAAGTGTGCATTGGAATAGTCAGGTTTAGAGGTAACATAGGCATGAATGAGGATTGCAGCAGAGGATGAACTAAGATAGGGTGAAGTTGGGAGATGCTACGGAGATGAAAATAGATGGGCTTAGTGGTGACTTGAATGTGTGATCAGAAGCTCACCTTAGGATCAAATATGGCACCAAGGTTGAGAACAGATTGGGTCAGCCTCAGGCAGTAGCTTGGGAGAGGGATGGAGTTGGTAGCTAAGGAACAGAGATTGGAATGGGGACCAAAAATGATGCCTCAGTCTTTCCAATATTTAATTGAAAGAATTTCTGCTCATTTAATACTAAATGTCAGATAAGCACTCAGATAATTGAGCAATAGTTGAAGAGTTGAGAGAAATGGTGGTGAGGAAGAGCTTGGTATCATCGGCATACATGTCGGTGTACATGTTTTCAGGAGGAGCAGCATGTAGATGAGATATAGGAAGGGGTCAAAAATTGACCCTGAGGGACATCAGAAATAATGGTGTGGGAGGTGGAAGAGAAGCCAATGCAAGTGACACTCTGGCTATGATTAGACAGATAAGAATAGAACTAGATGAGAGCATTGGACAACACTGGAGAGGCTTTGGAAGAAGATAGTATAGTTAACCATGGCAAAGACCTCAGACAATTTGCTAAGAATGAGGAGTAGTTTACCTTTGTCACACTCACATAAGATGTCAATTGTGACTTTGATAAGAGCCATTTCAGTCCTGAAATCTGACTGGGCGAATTCAAATATGGCATTTCAGGAAAGATGGGAATGGATTTGGAAAGCAATAACATGTTAAAGTGCTTTAAAGTGAAAATGGAAGTTGGAGATCGGGCAGTTGTTTGCAAGGACAGTAGGCTCAAGGGTTGGTTTTTTGAGGGGAAGGACAATGATAGCAGATTTAAGTGAGAGAGGAACAGTACCTGAAGACAGAGAACCATGAACAATATTGGCTAACATGATGATCAGGCGAGGAAGTTGGGTCATCAGCAGTTTACTGTGAATAGGATCAAGGGAAAAGAAGTTAGGCTTCATAAAAAAGATGACCTCTGAGAGAGCATGAGGTGAGATAAGAGAGAAACAGGCGGTGGAAGCAGAGCCTTTTGAATATTTTTAAGGCAGAGCTAGATAAATTCTTGATATACAAGGGGGTGAAAGGTTATTGGGGGTAGGCAGGAATGTGAGGTTGAGGTTACATTCAGATCAGCAATGATCTCATTGAATGGCGGAGCAGGCTTGAAGGGCCGAGTGGCCTACTCCTGCTCCTAATTCGTATGCTCGTATGTGCGTATGCTTGTATGCGCATTGAGAGATAGGCGAGGGGCAATCTTTAGAGGGCATTTGGCCCGATGGGCTAGTGGAAGGAATGAGGCAGAGGCAGCTGGTTGAATAGTCTCGATTTTAGTGACAGAGAAGTCTATGAGCTCCTTGACCTTGTTGTAGGAGGTGAGAGTGGGGGACAGAGAGAAGAGGGGTTTAAAGAGATAGTTTCAAGTGGAGAGAAGGAGCCTTCTATTCCTTTCTCCCTCTGTACTTGACCAGCTTTCCCTTAAATGCATCCATGTTATCCTAGAAATGAACCCAGTGGTCCTGAAGTTCCATTTGACAGAAATTTCCTTAGCCAGGTGCAGAAAACTCATTTACGTATATTTATTAGTCCCCCACTTCTTTCAAGTGGTTTCCCTGGATGACTAAAAGTTGCCTAAGTCAACATGGCATATAACACACAGGCATGGCAGGTATTGTCCTTACATTTGGAGGTCTTATGTTCATTTCACATGGGAAGAAAAGGTAGCCTGAGTTGAATTTCAAAAACTTTTCTTTTGCTGAATTTTAATTTCCTAACCAAAAAGAAAGATCATGCAGCATAATCAATTGAGGAATTAGGTTAAATTGAACATTTTCCATTAATTTAAGAACTTATTTGTGGAGATTTTTATGCAGGTGGTAAGTAACAATTAGCTGCAGATGGAATTGCAAGAGATAGGTTCTTGGTAATCGTCCAGAAGCTTTCTATATAAGTGACATTGATTGCTTTCCTTTGTAGAAAAGGCAGCAAAGTGGAGATGCCGTAGTCTTCTAGAAATAGATAGGCATGAATCAGGTGCATTATGCAATGCTGTTCTAGCCCCCTCAAAATCTAAAGAACCATAGTGCACATACAGATGCATACGTACTGTATTATAAGCTACACACATGTCTGCACATGGAAGCTTGCTGATTAGTTGCTTGACCAATATAGCCAAATTACAACATGATTTACAGATCAGAGAGTCAAATATTTTTCCAGTAAAAATATGGCAGCTAGGATTGGTCACTTACAGTCCCAGAGCTGCCAGAAGCAGGCCTCCCTCCATTTTAACATGCCCCACTGAGCATATCACAAAGACACCCAGTCAAAATACGATATATTCTTTTTTTACATATACATGTCAGGTCCCAGGGATGGTTTTGGGACCTGATTTCAATTTATACTCACCAGCCTGAGCAGACAATGACAGTAAGCTTTTGGGCTGCCCAACATCACAAGCAATTGGATGGAGGTCAGAAGAAGCTCAGAAAGATTTGTTTAGAATTTTGTTTTCACCCTTTCCTTGTCATTATGCTAAATATACAAGGAGGTCACATATCTGTTACAAACTACTGGCATCTTGTTCCTTACAGGCTATGGATTGTGTGATAAAATGTATTACATTGTGAGCTGTGACACATGGTTGTGGAGTAAGATGCTTAGAGTAAGACTGCATGGTGAGTCACATTCACTTCAGAAGGCTTTCAAATAGTCTTTACTGCTCTACATTTCCCACAGGTGGGCTGCGAGTAAGGGTTACTGGAAAGTAAATAGGAATGTGAATTCTGGCTAGCTTTTCTCTTCTCCCAAACCCAGGACATTAAGATCAATTGTGGTGCCTCACCACTGCCCTGGTTCAAATTAGCTCATTCAGCATAGCCCAGTGATTAACCTTGGGCTGTGTGACTCAGTACCACACCAGATGGTGCATATTCAAATTATATTTCCTCACAATATTAAAGTATAATAGGATCACAAGAGCCAAAAAAATGTCAAATTTAAGTTACAAATGTAAATGCCACTTTTAAATACACACCCTTCTTTATCAGTGAAAGAAACCAAACAATGACAGTTGCCCATATTGTTGTCAATCACAATTCTATCCTATTTCAACAATGCCAACAACAACTTGTGCTTATATTATGCCTTTAAGGTAGCAAAACACCCCGAGATACTTCACAGGAACTATACAAAATTTGTCATCAAACTACTTAAGGAGGACTAAATGCTTGATCAAAGAGTACATTTTAAAGGAGGAAAGAAATGAAGAGAAGCAGCTAGGTTTAAGCTGGGAATTCCAGAGCACAGGACTTTGGAAGCTAAAGGCACATTTGCCAATGGTGGAGCGATTAAAATCAGGGATGTTCAAGAGTTCAGAATTGGAAGAATGCAGCTATCTTGGAGAGTTGTAGGATTGGAGGAATAGGGAAGGGGCGAGGCCCTGGAGGGATTTGAAAATAAGAGTGAAAATTTTTAAATTGAGGCAGTTGTAATGTGGCCTTATTGCCTATTTGTAATAGAGTTGATCTGCAGACAATTTTCTTAATGGAAACATTAGGTTTATTAGCAATACAGCCAGGAGCAACTATACGTGTGCTTTCAACTCCATCTCCATCTCTACACTGACTGTGGAGGTAGCCTGCACTGCTAACACAGATCATTTGATTTAACATCACAGGACTATTCTTAAAGGTACAATCCAACATTTAACCAAACCAGAATTACTACAGAGGCGTTGCTTAACTGGGAGTCAATATAGGTCAGCAAGCACAGGGGTGAGGGGTAAATGGGACTTGGTGCGAGTTAGGACATAGGCAGCAGTGTTTTGGATGACCTCAAGTTTACAGAGGGCAGAATATGGGAGACCAGCCAGAAGTGTATTGGAATAGTCAATTCATGGCAACAAAGCATTGATGAGGGTTTCAGCAGCAGATGAGCTGAGATGGGGCAGAGTTGAGTGATGTTAAGGAGGTGGAAATAGTTGATGTTGGCGATGGCACAGAAACTCATCTCAGGGCCAAATATGACATCAAGGTTGCAAATCATCTTTCTTCATACTCAGATTGTGGCCAGGGAGAGAGGTGGAGTCAGTGGCTAGGGAATGGCGTTTGTGGCAAGAACCAAACACAATAGCTCTGGTTTTCCCAACATTTAATTTGAAGAAATTTCTTCTCATCCAGTATTAGATGCTGGACCAACAGTCTGACAATTTAGAGACTGAGGAGGCACCAGGTAGAACTGGTGTTGTCAGCATAATTGTGGAAACTGTTGCAAAGTGCAGATCTGGATGACAGTGCAGAGGCACTGGAGGAGGATGGTGTGGTTAACCTTGTCAAAGGCTGCAGACAGGCCTAGAAGAAAAAGGAGGGATTTTTTGCCTTGGTCACAGTCACTTTGGGTGCAATTTAGGATTTTGAGAAGAGCTGCTTCTGTACTGTGACAGGGGCAGAAACCTGATTGTAGGGATTCAAATATGGAGTTGAAAGAAAGATGGGCGCTGATTTGGCAGGTGACAGTATCTTCAAGGGCTTTGGAGATGAAAGAGGGATTGGAGTTTACAAGGATGGTGTGGGGTTGGCGGGGGAGGTGGTTTGGGGGGGTGGTAGTCAGTGGATATTTTTCTCAGGAGAGTGGTGATGATGGTAGATTTAAAGGGGGGTGAAACAGGACCGAAAGAGAGAATTGTATCAGCTAACACGGGAGCCAGGAAGGGAAATCGGTTGATCAGCAATTTAGTGGAAATAGGCTTGAGGAAGCAGGAGGTGCATATCATGGATATAATTAGCTTGAAGATGCCATGAAGGAAAACAGAAAATCAAGAAAGACAAGAGAAAGATGCAAGGTCAGGTCTAGGCAGCAGAAGAAACCATGGAGGAAATTTGGCACCGTGGGTTAGGGGAAGGGAGAGAAGTGGTAGAGGCAACTGATTAGATGGTTTCAATCTTAATGACAGGGAAGTCCATGCATTTCTTGCACATGCATTGACTTCAGAAGATGATTTGAAGTCAAGAAAAGATGTCAGGGATTATTTATGAATTCCAGCATGATGCTGGACTCATAAGCTTTTTTTGATAGAGAAGAGCAGAACCTGATGTTGCTTTAGGGGGTCCAACCATACTTGGTAATGATGGCTAAACCAGTTGTCTACTACATCTGTGGCACTTGGACTAAAGGGTCATACTGGGCGAATGATCAGACTGAGAGAGAGCAATGGTTTAATGGGGCAGAATTTTCAGCTCGGAGTGCGGGCGCATGTCCATCCCGCTGGAGCATAAAATAGCAAGTGCTGACATCGGGCGAGCATCCCGACTTCATCCTGTGCTTGCGCGATATTTCGGTCAGTGGGCATACGCCAAAGTTGGAAGCGCACCCGACGACAATTAAGATGGTAATTAAGCCCATTAAAGTCCCAATTGTCCCCAATTTTTCAATGCCCGTCCAATCTTGGTTGGCAGACGGGCGAATCTGCCGGGCGGACTTTGCATTTTTAATTAAACCTCATCCAAGGATGGGATGAGGTTTCTGTTATTAAACCAAAAAATTAAAAATGTACAGACAGAGATTTCATCATTTATATCTTCGGGTGGCTGATTTTGATGCGTGAACATTTTTTTCCGGATTTTAAGATCTTTCTTTATTGCTTTTAAATTCTTCAGCTCCCTGAGGCAGCTCTCTGCTTGCAGGGAGCTTTCATTCCATGCTTGCCCACACCCACCCTTACGTCAATGCCCGCCCTCCTGTCGCCCCCACCTTGGCAGCGCTGAGCCTTTCAGTGCGCGGTTCATGCTGGCTGGCTGTTAATTGGCCAGCTAGTGTGAAACTGCGGTCAGGGTCTGATCGCAGTCGGCAATCTGCTCCCTGGCCGATCCCAGACCCGCTGACCACGCCCGCCTGCCAAACTGAAAATTCTGCCCACGGAGTTTAAGACATCACAGTTGGAGGTAAGGGAATGGATGAGCAGATCGGTAGCTGGAGAAATGTAGAAATGTTGCGGTGAATGGAGAGCCAAAAGTTAGAAAGTTGGGACTCTCAAAGTGCAGTTGCAAGTGAATTGGAAGGGTGTTGTTTCTAGGGGTGGACACAGAAGGAAGAATGTTTTGGAATGAGAAGGGGATGTGGGTGGAGAGTGACACAAGAAAGTCATCATAGTTGGCCTTATCTTTATTTGACATGAATGAAGTAGCAAGTCAACGTGAAATGGAAAGGGTCAAGGGGACGGCTATGAATATGGACTAGGAAGTTGAATTGGAGGGAGAGATTAAGGGAGAAGAGGAGGGCAGTGAACTCTGAGGTGACAGAACATGATGAATTGAGATGGAGGATAAAATCACGGAGGTTAAAAAATTGTTCGGTACAGAGGCAGGGAGGAAAGTGATGAAGATATCTCATTCGTAACGTTTTTATGGCACTTGGATGGGTGGTAGAGGATGAAGATTTTAAATGTGAGGCAAAAGCTTGGAACAAGATAAGATACTTAAAGATGGAGAAAGTACCAGAGGAATAGGTGGGCACACCGTGATTTGGTGATATGAGGCACACCGCCATCACAGCAGTCTGAGTGGGACAAGTGGTGGAAGGTATAGAAAGGCAGAGGTTTCATTTAGGGAAAAGTGTCATCACTTCTCAGACAGGTTTGTGTCAAGGTCATGTTGTTAATGCAATCATCCACAATAAGCTCATGGGTGGCAAGGACCTTGTTCATGCATGAGAAGACATTCTGGAGGGAGATGTATAGAGGGGCACTGACAGCTGATCCACTGTCAGAGGCCACAGGGTGAGTTAGATGGTGAGAAGATTGATAAGACCTGCCCTCAGTGGCCATGTTGGGTAGAGTGCGTATGTTGGGGCAGCTGGGGTTTCTCCTCATAGGGAAGCATCTGGGAGTGTCTTAATGAGCCTTTTGGGCAATGCCAAGAAAGGCATAGAGGGATGCTGTAGGCATCTCTAAGAGGGAGTAAAGCTTGCGATGATTGCAGGAGAGGTGGAAGGTTGAGGAGTGCTGCATTGTTGGACAGGGATTTGAGAAGGCAGAGTACACAAGAGAGGGTAAATCAGAATGGACATGGCAACAGGAGAAATGAATCTAGGAGGAGTAAAGAGAAAAGAAGCAAAAGAACAAAAAGTGATTGGAATAAAAAAGTGAAAATAGAAGTGATGGATTTGTTCCAGAGTGACAGCCAAATTGGCATGTAATTGAACACAGGGCAAACTCAAAGTCCTGGTTACATTTCAATTACAGGATATATGGGGAATAGATAGGAGACAATAATTCCAACAGAGTGTTTTTGTGACCATATCAAAAAGACAAGAGGAAACTAAAGGTCCATAAAGCCCGTCCCCATTCTGACCCTTAGACCTAACATTAAGCCACCTTGCACACCCACAAACTGCCTTCACCCGTACCCCTCCTACCCACCTATTGCGGAAATCACTCAATTTCCTGGACAAGGAAATAATAGAAAAAAAAAACATAGGCCAATGAAGGAAACATCTTTGATAAATTGCTCTCCCATCCCCTGAAGGCAATCAAAAAAGCAATGGCTGGTATCACTTGTCCCAGTTAATCCACCTGTCTTCTATCACTTACAATGCCCTTCACTCACAACAAGTCATCCAGGTTGCCTTTGAAGACCTGCAGTAAATCCAGACACACCACACATACTGACAACTGATTCTATAGCCCCATGACTCTTCAAAAAGAGGTATTCTATGACATCTAATCTAACTTAAGGCTTTTTTAACTTGTTCCCAGTAGATCTCCCCGTCCTCCTTGCCCACTTAGACAGAATCTGATGTCTTCAATATTTTAAGGACCATAATCATATCCCCTTCAAGGCTACACTTTTGCAGAGTAAAACAAACATGAATTTCCCATGTCTATCCTAAGGGTCTTTAATTTTGGTCCTTAATCCTCTGGACATTTCAAGGCCTTGAGATCCCTCAACATCTGATGATACCAGAGCTGTTTCATATTTTATTGTCCTATCTAAATACCCTAACATAGTTTTCACAATGGTGTTACGACTGGTCATGGAACTTTAATTTTTCATGAATTACAGCCCAACATCCTTCACCCTGTGTAGAAGTCTTGAACATGCAACCCCACAACACCTCTACCCAAAAGCATCATGCATCGCTTGTAAGCATTCGCTACAGATGGGTCCATGGGTCTGACTCCTCAAAAACTGAAGCAACCCATGTCCAAATGCAGCAAGATCTAGACAATATCCAGGCTTGGGCTGAGAAGAGGCAAGTAACATTCACGCCATACAAGTGCTAGGCAATGGCCATTTCCAACAAGAGAGAATCCAACCATCACCCCTTGACATTCAATGGCATTACCATCACTGAATCCCCCACTATCAACATCCTGGGGGTTACCATTGACCAGAAACTGAACTGCACTAGCCAGATAAATACTGTGGCTACAAGCCCAGGTCAGAGGCTAGGAATCCTGCAACACCTTCTGACTCACCTTCTGATTCCCCAAAGCCTGTCCACCATCTACAAGGCACAAGTCAGGAGTGTGATGGAATACTCCCCACTAGCCTAGATGACTGCAGCTCCCACAACACTCGAGAAGCTTGACACTGTCCAAGATAAAGCAACCTACTTGATTGGCACCACATGCACAAACATTCACTCCTTCCTCTACTGACACACTGTAGCAGTAGTGTGTACCATCTATAAGATGCACTGCAGGAATTCACCAAGGCTGCTTAGACAGCACCTTCCAAACCCACGACCACTACCATCTAGAAGGACAAGGACAGCAGATATATCGGAACACCACTACCTGGAAGTTCCCCTTCAAGTCACTCACCATTCTGACTTGGAAATAAATCGCCGTTCCTTCACTGTCGCTACGTCAAAACCCTGGAACTCACTTCCTAACAGCACTGTGGGTGTACCTACGCCACATGGACTGCAGTTGTTCAAGAAGGCAGCTCACCATCACCTTCTCAAGGGCAACAAGTGATGAGCAATAAATTCTGGCCCAGCCAGCAAAGCCCACATCCCATGAATATACTTTTAAAAATGCACACAGAGCAACTGGATTTCCACGCAGACTTGATTGTCAGAACTTACTCACATATCCATATGTTGTATGTGAACTTGTGAACGATTCTCCAATGCCTTCCTCAGAATGATTAAGAAAGATGGTGAATCAGTGGATCGAACCTGGGTTTCCACAAGAATCCACAATTGACCAAATTCGAAGCAGAGGTCTAACAATTAATAGCTCCCTCCACCTATGCAAATGCAATGAAAGGCTGGATTTCATGCTTTTTGGCAGGGTGAGGGAGAACGAACAAGAAATTAGTGGTCTGTTCGCTCCTGTCTCCGTTGTCTCAGCTCAACGAACCAAGTATCAGATGACCAGTTAGTGGTTGTCTGGCAGGAAGGAGGCCAATTAGCAGTGCAAAGGGAGCTCGCAACCAGTCGGGGGTCTCAGCTGGGACACCATTTGGCAGAGGGTTTATGCTGCAAGTTGCTCACAACTACAAATTTAAAGGCCTCCTGCTTTCTGAATGTGTCTTTGGGCTGTATTTTATGTGTGGCCACCAGGTGTGTTTTGGGCGTGGCGGGGGGCACATAAAATAGGGCAGGTGTCCACCCCACCGCCCTCCAGTCCACCCCGGAGCTCACTCCCATAATACGGGGGATGGGCTGGCACCAAAATCGGCAGCCCACTTACCATATTCAAATAAGTAATCAAGAGTCAATTAGGCTTGTTATCAATCTAATTGACCCTGATAATATGCTGCCCACGTCATAAAATGTTTGGCGTGGGCAGTCGGGTGGGAGTAGGCAGCACGATTTTTTTAAAAAGTTCTTCAAAGGGTGGGAAAGAAAGGAGTGGGGTGGTGGGTGCTTGATCTTTGGGAGCTGCCCTTTGCCAATCACAGGTTGGTCTCCCAAGATCGAACCCCCCTTCCTTCCTACCCGCCCACAGCCTTAAACCCACCCCCTCCCCCACACCCCTCTGTGACCTACCCAATCCTTCCCTGCCCAAGACTTACCTGTTTGCATATCCTTTGACCTTCTTCCTTCTTCTCTTGCAGCCTTGGCAGAAGCCACTGTCGTGCTCTTGGGACCGATGGAAGTGCTAGGCCAATCGGATTGGTCGGCAGCTCCCGTGGCAGGGGCGGGTGGGGGGGGGTGGTGGTGGGGGGAGCGGGGGGGGAAGCATATCCTCCCCTGTGACGGGCAAAAGGCAACTTGGCCCTCGTTTAGCCTGCCCGGAGCGCTTTATGGGGCGGATCAGTGTGGAGCATGTCGAGTCCACGCTGACTTTGCTTCCTGGAGTTGGGTGGGGGGGGGGAGGTGTGGGAGCAGTGGCGAGAATTCCCCACAACCGTTTGATTCAGCCCTTTAATTTTTACGGAAGGCTCAAAAAAATCAATAAATGAACTCAAAAGCCATACAGGCGCTGCCACCTTCACCAGCAGAATCTGCTGCTATATGCAGCCATGGTTCTGGTGGCAGGTCTTTCCTGCCATCTTTGTGCCGGCTCGCCATAGCTGCTGTAGAGCACTCCCAAACTTTTTCCAATCCAATGCACATAAAATGCAGTGGACAAAAAACAAATTGCGGACGAGTAGCTCTTTAACAAGCTTAATACCTTGTTAATTGGTCATTCCATAACAAGGGGTGGGCTGAAGATTTTGGCGCCCGCTCGCCTTCCACAATTTCTGAGACTGGGGAGATGATGTCGTATTGCTGACCTGACGTCATCACGCTGTATTTTATGTTCACACAAAGGGGTCATAGGTGGGGGAACAGCCTGCCCAATATGTAGCCGTAAAATCCAGCCACAAGTTACTATCCAAACTCAAATTGCCCACCGTTCGCAAAAGGCAAAAATTCACTTGGTTGTGCGGTATTTTATTAAAGGCTTTTCAAAAATCAAGATGCACAATATTTTACCTTGTTAGGTTTTCACTTGACCTTCACTCAGAACCAGTGATTTCACAGGATGCATTTACACTGCTTTTGGTGGCATTGGTATGGAGCAGTCTCCAGGAAGTCTGCCTCCACTTCTCTTAAGTGTCAGGTCGAGCCTTGACTCCAGATTTACACTACAACTTTCACATTAGCGTGAAATGAAAATGTTTGTACTGATTTTATTGTAATGTAAACGCACCCTTTCACTACTTTGGTGAATACTGAACTAAGGCACTTAACACTGTTCAGAACTGATGAGGTCCGTGCAGCAAATATTGCACAATATCCTATCAGTGTAAACATTTATAACCACCAGATGCTGGACTCCAAGCCCCAGTTCAGATACAAATAACATCTGGTCCTCTTTTGTATGGAGCTTCAGCACAAAATACCCTTGAGAACAAAATAGACACAATGTTGAAAAGTAGAGCTGCAAACCAAGGGGCTATTAAAGAATTTATTGCACTTTGGGTGTGGTGTCATAAATCTTAGAGAAGTCAAGCAATGGCTGCCAAACGTGAATTTCAACAGCATGTTGTTTTTAAAGGTTATAACCCAAATGATGTACATTTGAGTATTCTTTACATAATTAATCCAGTGTGAGAGAAAGGGGAGAGCTGGAGAATTTCCAGTTTAGTTTAAAAATAACTTGGCTGTGGTGATGAAAGTTTTTAACATTAAAGACCAAGAATATGGGATAATGCCCTTTTTTTTTGAAGTATAAAAAAGTATTTATTCTGAACTTTCAAAGTTGCTTTGAAATCGATATAAGTAAGTATATATTTAATAGAGAATTAATGGTGAATTCTTTGGAAAACCATTAAACCAGTTGAAGTCGCTAACTTTTGTCAAGGGCCACAGTTTCAAACAGTGTCTTGCTCTGGAGCCACTATTATGAACAAGTTATAAAGCAACTCCATATGTTAGCATATATAGTTGAAACAGCTTTAAAAATCCACAAAATATCAGGTTATGCACATACAATCCGTTTTATTTAGCCAATGTGCAGCACATTAGCCACATGTTCCTGAACTGGTTTGTCGACATTTCGTTTCACATATTGGTTGTCTGCAGCTTGGTAGTAAACTGGACACTGTAATCTCAACGGTGGATCATTCCATCCAGAGAAGCAGCAGGAGATGCTGGGAGCTGGGGCTAAGAACTCAAAATATCATGTATCAGCAATCATTTTTGGTAATGGTGCGTAAACGTTCCTCAATCTAGAAAATTCAAGGTAAGTTTCTGTTTTAATTAAAAGATTTTTTCTAATTGAAGTTAAAATAAGGAGTATTTTTTTCAATAAGCATTCAAGGGTAGGGCATTCCCTGAATTATTTCTTTATTAGATTGTTAGTATTGTTGCCTGAACAACGTAATGCTAAAAGGCTAGGATATGACTAAGGAAGCCAGGTAGTCAATAAAAATATGAGGCTAGAAATTATGGTTGGTAATGCCAGTGAGTGAATGCTTTAATGTAGTCATTGCCTTGTTTATTGTAAAGGAATTAAGTCTGCCACTCAACAGGGAGAGAGAAATGTCATATAAATGCATTACCTGTTCTTTGATTAATATTGCCAGTCATAAATTTTAGGCTGTCATAAAAACAACTATACTGTGTCTTTTAGCAATTTGTTGATCATTGTTCCAAAATTCTTTATTTTTGCCTCCCTTTAATCTCTTTTTCTGGTTTTCACAGCCCACTTCTGAATTACTGAGCTCTTACTTTATATTTCTTCCTGGTCCAGCTCACTTGTGCTTCCCATGGTTTTCCTTGTACCTTTCTTTGTGACAGAATCATGTGAGGTGAAGTATTTTCTCCACCCAAGTTTGAAAGTATAGGACAGTGAGGTCTCCCAGTGAGTCAGGGATCAAAATACTATTTCTAAGCCTTATAGACCAAATTTGCTCCTCAGCTGAGGTAGCAGTGCATCATGGTGACTGAGGGGAAAAAAACACAGCCAGGGTTCAACACTTCTAACAACTAACCAACGACTCTTGCTGGAACCACATGCTTATGATCAGTTGGTGAGGATCGAGCTTGGTTGTGATCCAATCACAGTTCGGTGTTGCCACTGTGAAGCCTCATATCTGGGTAAGGCATTGGAGTGTCAACACTGTCCTTGGGATCAATCCTGAGTAAGTAGGCTATATTTTCTCTTATCATCCATCTTGAATGGGGAAGAAAGCAACAAAGAATGAGACAAACTTACTAGTGACACCTGACCCTGCCTCTCAGCCCTGACATTGATGTCCCTTCCCCTTTCTCCATTGCTCCTTCTCCTCTAGTGGAATTCAAGTGGATGCAGGGGTTTTGAGCCTTGGGTCAAAACTGGAGCTACTGTGAATTTTCCTGGTATTATCCCTTTCTAATTAGCTCTTAAGCCTCATCGCACCATCTACCTACAAGGTTCTCACCCACATTTAGCTTATTTACTTGATCTACTTCACTACTCATCCTTGCTATGGCTGAGTAACTCTGCATTTTACTTTCTCCAGGCCTGCTTTATCCACTTATAGTGAGGAACCCAAAATTGCACACATTATTCAATTTGCAGCCTATATATTACCTTGCACAAAGTCAGCATGATTTTTTATTCTTGATATAAACCAGAAAATGCCAATTATCTTCTTAACAGCTTTTTAAAAATCTGACCATCTGCTTGTCTTAATGTTTACATTTCTTTTGATTTCACTACTAAAGCAATTCTAACCGCACTAAAATGTATCTAATCCACTACCTAGGGATCTTTACTAAGGAAAAATAATTTGTCAAAGCTTCAGCAACGTTTATGGGCATCACACTTTGCATACTATTTGTAAGTTAAAGATCCTGCTTTACCCGGAGAGAACCCACCATCATATGTGTCAGTTCCATCCACTCTCCCATCATGTTCAGAGATCTGAAAAGAGAGCTTACTGCTAGACAATAACAGAAGCATAGAAACATGGAAAAATAGGAGCAGGAGTAGGTCAATCATCCCTTTCGGCCTGCTCTGCCATTCAATGTGATCATGGCAGATCCTCTATCTCAACGCTGTACTCCAGTTCTCTCCCCATACCTCCACTCTCTCTTCATACCCCTTGATGCCTTTAGCATCCAGAAATCTATCTATTTCCTTCTTAAATATATTCAATGACTTGGCCTCAACAGCCTCCTGTGGTAGAGAATTCCATAACTTCACCACCCTCGGAGTAAAGAAGTTTCTCCTCATCTCAGCCCTAAATGGTCTACCCTGTATCTTGAAACTGTGACCCCGTGTTCTAGACCCTCCAGCCACAGGAAATATCCCTACACCCAGTCTGTCCATTCCTGTCAGAGTTTTATGTATTTCAATGAAGCCTCCTCTCATTATTCTAAAGTCCAGTGAATACAGGCCTAGTCAGCCCAATCTCTCCTCATACGACAACCCTGCCATCCCAGGAATCAGTCTGGGGAACCTTTGATGCACTCCCTCCATGGCAAGTATATCCTTTCTTAGGTAAGGAGAACCAAACTGTACACAATACTCCAGCTGTGGTCTCAGCGAGGCCTTGTACAGCTGCAGTAAGATGTCCTTGATCTTGTACTCAAGTCTTCTCACAATGAAGGCCAACATACCATTTGCCTTCTTAACTACTTGCTGCACCTGCAAGCTTGCTTTCAGTGATTGGTGTACAAGGACAGGTCCCTTTGTATATCAATATTTCCCAATCTATCACCATTTAAATAATACTCTGCTAATCTGTTTTTTCTATCGAAATGGATAACTTCACACTTATCCACATTATACTGCATCTACCATGTATTTTCCCACTCACTTAACCTGTCATAATCGCCTTGAAGCCTCTTAACACCCTCCCCATCGTTTACATTCCCACCAAGTTTTGTGTCATCAGCAAACTTGGAAATAATACATTTGGTTCCCTCATCCAAATCATTGATATATATATTGTGAATAGTTGGGGCCCAAGCACTGATCCTTGTGGCACCCCATTCCAAATAAGACCCATTCATTCCTACTCTCTGTTTCCTACCTGCTAACAAATTCTCAATCTATGCCAATATATTACACCCAATCCCATGTGCTTTAATTTTATGCACTAACCTCTTATGTAGGACTTTATCAAAAGCTTTCTGAAAATCCAAATACACCACATCCACCGATTCTCCTTTACCTATTCTGTTAGTTACAAATTCAAAAAATTCCAGTAGGTTTGTCAAACATGATTTCCCTTTCATAAACCCATGTTGACTTTGTCTAATCCTGTTAATATTTTTTAAGTGTCCTGTTATCATATCTTTTACAATAGACTCTAGCATTTTCCCTGTTATTGATGCTAGGCTAATCGGTCTGTAACTCGCTGTTTTTTCCCTCCCTCCTTTTTTAAATAGTGGTGTTACATTTGCCACCCTCCAATCTGCCCGGGCTGTTCCAAATCTACAGAATTTTGGAAGATGAGAACCAACACATCCATTATTTCCATGGCCACCTCCTTTACTTCCCTGGGATGTAGATTATCGGGCCCTGGTTATTTATTAGCTTACAGTCCCACTAATTTCCCTAGCATTATTGTTTTAGTAATATTAATTTCCTTCAATTGCTCCTTCTTACTAGGCCCTTGGTTCCCAAATATTTTTGGGAACTTATTTGTGTCTTCCTCCATGAAGACAGAACTAAAGTAGTTGCTTAATTGCTGTGCCATTTCCTTGCTCTCTGTTATAAATTCTCCTGTTTTGGACTAAGGGACCTACATTTGTCCTCACTAATCTTTTTCTTTTTACATACTTATAGAAGCTTTCACAGTCCCCTTCCATGTCCCTTGCAAGTTTACTCTCCTACTCTTTTCCCCCTCTTAATCAACCTCTTGGTCCTCCTTTGCTGAATTCTAAACTGCCCCCAATCTTCAGGCTTGCTACTTTTTCTAGCAACTTCATATGACTCCTCTTTGGATCTAATATTATCCTAATTTTCTTTTGTTAGCCATGGTTGGGTTGCTTTCCCTGTTGTGTTTTTGCTCCAGAAAGTAATATATAACTGTTGCAATGCATACATTCGTTCCTTAAATATTAGCCATTGTCTATTCGCTGTCATGCTTTTTAATGAAGTTCCCCAATCTATCATAACCAGCTCAAGCCTCATACCTTCAGAGTTTCCTTTGTTAAGATTTAGGATCCCAATTTCAGATTGGACTACTTCACTTTCCATCCTAATGAGGAATTCCCATCATGCTATGGTCACTGTTCCATAAAGGACCCTGCACAGCAAGATTATTAATTAAACCTTTCTCCGTGCACAATACCAAATCTAGAATAGCCTGGCCCCAAGTCAGTTCATTGACATACTGGCCTAAAAAACCATTTTGTACACATTCCAGGGCTTCATCCGCCACAATATTATTGCTGATTTACCTTGTCAAGTCTATATGTAGATTAAAGCCACCAATGATTACTGTAGCACTGTTATAACACAGCAGTTGATAAAGGTTGAGTTATTTAAAATCCCAAGGGAAATTTTAAACAACTTTCGTAACCTATACTTTCAATTGATATGTTTTGAGTTGCAGCTCTAAATTCAGGAATAAGACCACCAGTTCTCGAGAGGTTTTTATATCAAACTAAATGAAACATTTATTAATTTACAACAATTTAAACACACACAGACATGGCTATAAATTACTATTATCATAACGTTTAACAAATTCCTAAATTGATCTCCATTAAGGCAACAATAACCAATAGACTTAAACAGATATTAGGCAAAGCATTTTTCACCTTACAAATTCAAAATGACACACCTTTCAATTTTGTTCCTTTGCAGACACAGTGATAGGCTTACAGGCTTAGATCTTACATGCCTCTGACCTGCACACATAAAGTCCTTTCTGTTATACCCAGCCTTCCCCTTTGAATGTAATTTCTCATTGTATCACCAGGCCCTTTGAACCCTTTTCATAGTACCAATTGTATAAGTAATATAAACATTGCTTGGTGTCTCCTAGCTAGGTGCAAGATTTCACTCCTACTCTTGAACGCTCTATTGAACAAAATGCAAACATTCCCTCTATCTTACTGTTTACATCTCAGAACTACTATGCCTCAAAGTGCCCAGACTAGTTGCTTTTAATCCATTAACACACACACACACACACAGACTAAACCTTTATTTAAAAAAAAAATCTAATTACATTATATACATTAAGAGCTCTTCATGACAGCACTCTTGTTATGTGGATCTCTAATTTCCTGTTTAATGCTGTCCCCTACCTAATCACTACTGTTTTGAGGCCTATAGACAACTCCCACTAATATTTTCCACCCTTTGTTGCTTCTTAGCTCCACCCAGACTGGATCTAAATCTCGATTTTTTTGAGCAATATCCTATCTCACTATCACACTGATTTCATCCTTAACTAACAATGCCACACCCCCTCCTTTTCCTTTTTGCCTGCCCACCCTAAATATCGAGTACCCTTGGATATTCAGTTCCCAGCCTTGGTCACTCTGCAGCCATGCCTCTGTAATTGCAATCATATTGTACCTGTTTCCATCTACTTGCATTATTAATTTGCCTCCTTTATTGTGAATGTTCGATGCACGCATATACAGTGCCTTGGACTTGTCTTTTTAACATATTTGCACATCTTTTTTTGTACTATGGCCCGATTGATGCTAGCCTCTCCTTCCACTTTTGCTTTCTACTTTTATGTCTTTCATTCCTATCTTTGTTTCCCTCTCTTGTGTCTCCCCACTCAGGTTATCATCCCCCTGCCAATCTAGTTTAAACCCTCCCCCATAGTACTAGTGAATATCCCTGCGAGGATATTGGTGCAACCCGTCCAGCTTGTACAGGTCCCATCTTCCCCAAAATTGGCCCCAATGCCTCAGGAATATAAATCCGCGCCCCCCCCCCCCACCCCCACCCCCCGCCCCCCCCCACCACCCCCTACACAATCTCTCCAGCCATGCATTCATCTGGTTTATGCTCCTATTGATTTTGCTGGCATGTGGGACTGGGAATAATCCTGAGATTACTATATTTGAGGTCCTGCTTTTTAATTTATTTCCTAGCCCCCTATATTCTGCTTTCAGGACCTCATACCTCTTTTTACCCTATGTCGTTGGTACCGATATGGACCATGACCTCTGGCTGTTCACCCTCCCCCTTCAGAACGTCCTGCAGCCGTTCAGTGACACCATTGACCCTGGCATGAGGGAGGCAACATACCATCCTGGTGTCACATCTGCGGCTGCAGAAACGTCACTCTGTTCCCCTTATGATAGGAGCCCCTATCACCATTGCTCTCCCACTCTTTTTTCCTCCCCTCTGTGCAGCTGAGCCACTTGTGGTGCCATGGACCTGGCTGTTGCTGCATTCCCCTGAGGAACCATCTCCCCCAGCACCATCCAAAATGAAAAGTCTGTTCGAGTTGGAGATGGACCCAGGGGCTCCTGCACTACCTGCCTAGTGTGTTTACTCTGTCTAGCGGTCACCCATTCCCTTTCTGCCTGTGCAGTCTACCTGCGGTGTGACCGCCTCACTGTACATGCTATCCATGAAGACCTCATCTTTGCGGATGCTCCAGAGTGACTCCAGGTGCAGCTCCAGCTCTGAAACACAGATTATGAGTAGCTGCAGCTGGAACACTTCCTGCACACATGGTCGCTCTGGATCCTGGAAGTGTCCCTGACATCCCAAATCGCACAGGAGGAGCATTCCACCTGGCCAAGCTGTCCTGCCATGACTTACCCTTAAATTACCCCTCATTTAGAGAATATTAAGGGCAGAGGAAATAGTTACCAGGTCCTACTTACCAAGGCTGCTGCTCTTCTTACTAATGAAAGGTAGAAAATGAACTCCCGCTCTCATCAAACTCCAACTGAAGCACTCTAATGCAGCCCAAAACAGCACTCCACTGCAGACTATGAACAATAGAGTGCTGCATTATAGCCGAATCATCCTGATTCTCCAACAATGATCACTCTGGACAAGTCAGAATGCTGTAAATGGAAACTCAAGGGGTAGTTCCAGACTCTACACTGAGTGTTTGGGAAATAGTCACCAGATAGTGATTTTCCCTGAGTTGGCCAATTGGTGGCCAGAGGGCATGCTTGCCATCCAATTAAGAATGGCAGATGGGCTTGCAAAGCTGGATGGCCAATTTGAAGTCCCTGTTCCATGGAAGAAGCTGCATCTTGCACTTGCAGGTGAAGGAGAGAGATGAAGGCCATTAATGCAGTTATGGTCAGGTAGGCATGGAGGGCCTCAAAGCCTGCCTGGAAAATTGGCACTCCTTGTTTACCACTGGAAACTGCCTCCAGGCTGGCCTGTTCCCAATGCCATTGTGGGGGAGGGGGGGGTGGAGGGGGTGCACAAAGGGGAAATTTCCAGTTGGCCTCTGATAGTTGTCCTTAAGTGGCCTAAACTTACCTCCATTGGCTACTCACTGGTTGAGGGTGAGTAGCCCTTCCAACTCTGATCCCACCTCTGGGAAAATGGCCTGGGGTGGGGTCGTACTGGCAAACCATCATGCTGGCTGATGGTTCAAATTTTCATGCCTGCCTTCCCACCTCCATTCTCACTCCCATCAGAAACTCTTTCAGTGCACTTGTGTTGGAAGCTATGCTTAGGACCTCAACCAGGGTGACATCCACTGCTGAAATTGCTGAAGTAACTATCCTAAGGTGGCTCCACCATTTAGTCAACACTGTACTACTGTAAGTTGTGTATTCCTTTGCAGATGCCTCCAAACTTTACAAGCTGATTGGCAAATCCTCAATGACAATATGAAATGCTGTTGCTGAGATTTTAAATTTCATTTGCAGGCCCTGTGAAGCCAGAAGACACCATCATGGTGTATGCGGTATTTTGTTACAGATTTGTCTAAGGCCCACTTGTCTCCATCCAGCCAAAAAATGCTGGCAGCAGCCAGCAGCTGGCCCAGATCTGCTTCTTCATTAGTTTTTAAGGAAGAAATGTTTGCATTTATATATCATCTTTTGCAACCTTAAGATGTCCCAAAGTGCTTTACAGCCAGTTTAGTCACTATTGTAATGTAAGAAATGCAGCAGCCAATTTGCACACAACAAGCTCCCACAAACAGCAATGTGATAATGACCAGATAATCCACTTTTGTGATATTGATAGAGGGATAAATATTGACCAGGACACCAGGGATAATTCCTTTGCTCTTCATTGAAATAGAGCCATTGGATCTTTTACGTGAACTGGAGAGAGCAGATAAGGCCTTGTCCAACAGTATACTACTTTTTTACTGTTGCACTGGAGTGTTAGCCCTATTTTTGTGTTCAAGTCCTGGGATGGGATTAGAACTCACAACCACCTGATTAGGAGGCAAGAGTGCTACCAACTGAGTGACAGTTGACACTTAAAGGCTTTTTGTGGGTCAGGAGCAGTAGGAACGCCTCCTCTACCCATGGTGCTCCTCTCCCATTCTTGCCCCCTCATCCCCCGATCATGGACTTTCTGATACTCCCACCCATATTTATATACTTATTTTTTCCAAGAGCCATTTCCATCGGTCTCCAGAGACAGCCTGACTCTCATAACTTTGACTCTTGTATGCCAACATCATTCTTGCTGTCTTTGGGTGGGAGTCAATGTTGAGCTGTGTTGATTAATCTCCTGTGTCTCACACTTTGGGCTGAGCTATTGGGACAGCTTTGACCCCCACTCCCCTGATTACATGCTGCTGCTTTACAAATGCAGGCTGTTCTTCTATATTGTTGCTTGCTATCTTATAGGGAATAGTACAGCCCAAAAGTGGACCATTGTAACTGGCTGGGTTAATACTAATGTAGCTAAGAAAGAATAATATTTAACTTTTTTCAAAACTGGCTGTGATTGTGTTGATTATTGAAAATGCTGTGATTGGTAATTGCTTAACCTCTCCTAAGACATTACCTCCTCTCTTACTTCATCAAGATGACTGTATGAATTACTCACACACTAGAAAGCAAGAGCAAGATTTGCATTTTAAATGGGTTCAAATTTTGAATTTCCTCAGCATATCCCTCTTTATTGCAATACATTTTAAATGGTGAGTTGACAGATACTTACTGATAACTAACATATACAGATAACTAACTATGCCATATAAACTTAATTTATAGCACTCTACTGTATGACACAAGGGTTTTTAGATATCACTGCACATAAAACATTTGCACATAATAGGGGAAAAACAGCCTTTTACATCCAAAATGGACTGGCAAATATTCCATTAGCTGAACAGGAAAAAGTAACAGATTTATTTCCTCTGTTGCTGTTCATATTTTTTAATGTTCATTATTCTTTAATGAAGTACTTTTTAAAAATGTCTGTGTCAGTTTTACAAGAGGTTGTTAACTTTATTTAACACTCATAGCCTTAATACTGCAGTAGTTAACACTTTGCAAAAAATAGATATATATTATGAACATTTATTATAGGATGCATTGTGGTTTACAAAATATCCTCTTAAATGTAAAGGCATGCTAAAGATGCCCGAGTGTTGTGCATAACAAAATTCATTACTGGTAAACGGGAGCCTTTTGAAACTAGTTTCCATGACGCGCCAAACGAAAAGCCAATTTTTATTACTTGGTAATATAATGCTTATATGACATATGTGGTTTCATAAATAATATAATATCTTGCTGGATAAGAGAAAACAAGATTGTATTTTACCAAACCAATTGCATAAACATCCTCTTGTTTGCATTACAATCACCAATCATTACAATCATTTTTACCTCAAATATGTCAAAACTGATGTTGTTTGTGGAGTTAACCTTTTGCTTTTTGTATTTTTGCTAACCAAGTAGTTGAAACAACCTCTATCTTCTTTTCTAAATTGCATTGTTGTACATTTTGAAAATAATTAAATGAGGGATATATTATGCCACATCTGTGCTGCTGTTTTTAAATCAGATTGCAATATACAGAAATGATTACATCTCATCGTCACCTAATTTTTAACATTGGAATAGTTAAATCATCATGGTTATAGCATTTTTGAAACCACATTCAATTCAGGTTCAGCACATTCAGCATTACATCCTCATGTGATTTCCCCTACTCAGCCTATTTTATTTCATATTTGAAGTGGTGTTTCTTTGATTTCTCCTATTTACATGAAATTGAAAATGTCACTTTATTTGTTGATGAGATTAAATCTTGCTAATATGAAAAACTGATGGCTTACCCCACTTATATGTAGTTGATATTTTGATAACTAGTTGTGTGTTGTCATAACAATCTTTGACAAATCTCTGAAAATCAACTAATTCTATAATTCTATGCCATTTGGTGCTTACTTCAAGTCAAAAAGCTTAATGTTTGCTGCAAACACAATGTTTCAATTAGTTTGCTGAGTAGTTTCCATGACTTGTTGACACTATGTACACACAAGCAGCTCATATAATGCTGGTACAATATCATTCATGAGGGTTTAAGAAGAGTTTTTGATCCCAGTTGTGGTGTGAAATTATATTGGAATTAAGAACCTAGTGTACTTTGTTTCATGATTGCCAAGGCGTACCTGATTATAACAAGTATAGTAGGTTTCTAATTAAAATATATTACTTTTAATAAGTAATTCTGTTGCCCAAGGAAAGCTGTTGAGAATATTTTGATGTTGTACTATAATTGTACACTAAAACTAGCCCAATATATATTCTTAAATGCAAGTTGTATAATAACATATTTTATTTATGAATCACCAAATGATTATTTTATTATACACTCTGATTAATTGTGTGGCAACATTATTCTAAATACATCACATCACAATATAAGGGAAGAATTTCGTTGCTGTGCATTATGATGTCACAAATGTGATCATGAATATTTCCCTTACTAGTACCTTTCTGAATATCTTTGCAATATGATTAGAAGTACTGACCCAAGGTAATATTCATCAACATATTTACCCTGTCACTCATGGTGAACAGAACAGCTCTTCTCCCACAGTCACTGCAGATGCAGCTAAACTTTTAACGGTTATTTAGGAGCAATTTTATTTTATTGAGTCTTTTAGTACATAATAAAATTGTGTTCACATTAGAGAGTGAGCATAAGGCAATAATTTGATTTTGGAATTTCCATAATATCCAAAAACCCTTTCAAACTTTTGTTCCTGTGTCTTAGGATGTCATTTGAACATGCTTAATTAAATTACAGCCTTCCCTCTGCAGGAATGGAAGGATTGCGAATGGATTAGCAGCAAATGCTGATAGGATGAAATGAAGTAAGGTGGGAGGAGGCTAGTGTGCAGCATAATTACCCAGTTGAGCCAAATGGCCTATTCTGTGCTTGAAGTTCTATGTAATTCTATGCAATGCATAAGAGCAAAATACTGTTTTAAATGAAAATTTAATCACAGAGTTTAAAAATTGGATCTTGGTACGTTCTTAAATTAGAGCAGAAATTCTTTAAAGTTAATTGTCTGATCCCCCTTGTCCAGAGAGAATCCATGCAAAAAACTGAAATTTTAAACTTATTGGGGCTTCTTTAGGCTGACCCTGCCCACCGCCAGGTTTTTCTGGTGGATCCAACTCAGCCGTGACAGGCAGTTAATATCGTGACAGGATTTGGATGACCTAATTGGGTTCTTGCCTTTAAATATTAATGAGGCCTTCCTGTAGCAAGCAGCCCCTACTAAAAACCTGGATGTTAAAATGGTCGTGGACGCTGTAGAAAGCACCTGTTCATCATTTTACCCATTTGCCCATCAGCAATCTCCCTTTCTGGAATCTATTATTAAGGAAGTCTCAACAATGTCCTTAGAAAAGTGCGAATAGAACAAGTCAACATGGTTTTACTAAAGGGAAATCCTATTTAACAAACTTATTAGAGTTTTTTGAGGATGTAGCTAGCAGGGTAGATAAAGGGGAACCAGTAGATGTAGTATACCTGGATTTAAAAACAGCATTAGATAAGGTGTTATACAAAGGCTAATAGGTAAGATAAGGGCTCATGGAGTTGAGGGCAATATTTTAGCATGGATAGAGGATTGGGTAATGGATAGAAAGCAGGGAGTGGACAGAAATGCAGCTTTTTCAAGTTGGCAGGTAGTGAATAGTGGAGTACTGCAAGGATCAGTGCTGAGGCCTCAGCTGTTTACAATCTATATTAATGACTCAGATGAAGAGATAGAGAGTAATGTACCAAAGTTTGCTGATGACACAAATCTAGATGGGAAGGTAAGCTGTGAAGAGGACATAGAGAGGCTGCAAAGAGATATAGACAGGTTATGTGACCGGGCAACTTGATGGCAGATGAAGTATAATATGGGGGAGTGTGAAATTATTCACTTTGGTCATAAAAATAGAAAAGCAGAATTTTTTTTAAAAGTTGAGAGATGTGTAAATGTTGATGTTCAAAGAGACTCGGGTATGCTTTTACAAGGAATGCAGAAAATTAGCATGCTGGTGCAGCAAGCAAATCGAAAGGCAAATGGCATGTTGGCCTTCAGTGTAAGGGGATTGGAGTACAAGAATACTGAAGTCTTACTACAATTGACAGGGTTTTGGTGAGACCGCATCTGGAATACTGTGTTTTGGTCTCCACATTTAAGAAAGGATACTCTTGGATTGGAGGCGGTACAGAGAAGGTTAAAAAAAATGATCCCTGGGATGAGGGGGTTGTTCTATGATGAGAGGCTAAGTTAATTGGGCTTATATTTTCTGGATAAAGGCAGAATACTGCGGCTGCTGGAAATGTGAAACAAAAACAAAAAATGCTGGAAAAAACTCAGCAGGTCTGACAGCATCTGTGGAGAGAAAAACAGAGATAATGCTTCAAGACCATATGACTCTTCTTCAGAGCTATTATGTTTTCTGGAGCTTAGGGAATGAGAGGTGATCTCATTGAAACCTAAAAAACTGAAGGGCTTTGATAGGGTGGATGCTGAGAGATTATTTCTGTTGGTAAATGGATAATAGAATATAAGGGCACAGTCTCAGGATATGAGGCTGGTCATTTAGGGCTGAGCTAAGGAGAAATTATTTCACTCAAAGGGTTGTGAATCTTTGGAATTCTCTACCCCAGAGGGTTGTGGATGCTCCATCATTGAAGATATTTAAGGCTGGAATAGACAGATGTTTGGTCTCTCAGGGAATTAAGGGACATGGGGAGCAGGTGGGAAAATGAAGTGGTAGCCCAAGGTCAGCCATGATCATACTGAATGGTGGAGTAGGCTTGATGGGCCATATGATCAACTTCTGCACCTATTTCTTGTGTTATTTTAGAATAGATAATTAGAAGTAAAATTACTAATCATTTGGAAATGCCTAACCAAGGCTAATCAAGGGCAGGCAACATGCATTTATTAATGACAAGCTATGCTCAGCAAAATTTATTTGGACATATGAAGGGATGACTGATTTGTTTGTTAAAGTGAATACGGTAGATATAATACATATATATTATTATGATGCAGCTGATGCTAAAGTCTGAGTTGTTCAAATCCTAGAGGAAAACTTGAAATAACTGTCACAACCAGTTTTGTAAATTTGTATGTTTTGAGATGAAGGCTTTGAATTCAGTAGTAATAAGACCACTGAGTTTCAAGAGATTTTTTTTATCAAACTAAATTATTTATTATTAATACAAGAAAGATTTTAAACACATACACATGTCTATAAAATACAATAATAACTACAAAACCCCCCTAATTAATCTGACTCTCAGTTACACCCCTGTTAAGGCAACAGTAAATTTCATAGATTTAAACAGACGTTTGGCAGAGCACTCCCTGGACAGTCACATTCAAAATGAGTTTCTTTCAGCTTTGGGTCCTTGCAGACAGCAGCTTGAGGCTTATAAGCTGGAGGCTTCTCACACTTGCTGGATCTTAAAATGCCTCTGCCTTACACATAATCTCTTTCCTCCTTTATACATATCTTTCTCTCTGAATGTAAAATTTCAATTGTATTACTAAGGCTTTTAACTTTACCTCTTCTAACAATAACATCCTTTCATCCCATCAATTTTATTAGTAAGAAAAAAATTAACACGTTACTTGGTATCTTCTAGCTAGGTGTACGATTTCACCCGCAGCCTTGAATGGTTCTTTTTAACAATTGAAAATTCACACTTTGCCTTCTACCCTCCTTACGTTTACCCAATTAATATCTCAAAACTACTATAGCACCCAGACTTTAATCCAATTAAGACACACAGAGACACACATATAGACACAGATCCCACTAGAACTCTATTTAAAAAAATAATTTCCATTAAATTTATAGATGTTAATATCTCTTTATGACAATATATATAATTCCCAAATGGTATCCTATCAAATTTTACAAAAGGCTTATCAAAAAAATTCAATTATATGCTGAAGAAAGAAATATACCAATATGTATTGAAAGTTCAGTTCCTGTCCAGCCAACAAAGAAGAAGAGTAAATGGGTAACATTTTCATTGGAGGAGCATTGCAAATGGTATATTCCAGAGGTCAGTGCTAGGTTCACATTTGTTTTTGCTGCATACAGATGATTTGAACACTGGTAAGGGAAATGCACTCTCAAAATTTACTACCGACACTAGGGGGCAAGACAATCAGCAAGGAGGGCTGTGAAGCATTCAGGAAGATATAGAGGTTAGCGGGGTGGACACATACATGTGATATGCATTTTAATGTGGATGTGTGTAATATAATTGACCAAATCTTGCTGGAGTGGGTCTTCTCACAGCATTTACCATTCATTAGATTTTGTCCTGCAACTTCAGCTCAAAAATTGCTTTTGCCATATTGGCTGGGAATGTAGCTGGTATGTCATGATGAGGGCAGTGGGGATCTGGAATGTAGGGAGCAGTGTGTGTATTACCGTAAACAATGTGATTTAAGGACTGAGAAAGAACCAGGAGAATAATGGAAAAGAAAGAAGGGTCCAATAGAGTCAAATCAGGCACAGAAGGAGAAATACGGAAAGATTGGATTAAGTGAGACATTAAAAAAAAGATGGACAGAAAATGTTTTAAAAATCTATTATAATTTCTGTCAATAATTGGAAAGCTCCAAGAGAAAGAGAGCATTTATCTTTGTGCCTTGCCTGTTACCGAGATCCCTCTAGTCTGAAAGGGTCGGTGGTTAAAGGCCCATTGCCAGCTTCTTCAAGCACACATGGGTGCAGGCTCCCATTTGAAGCAACACCAGGAAAATTAAGGGATTTTAGCTCTAAGTGGCCTCTCTGGCCTCATTTTCACAGGAATAAAGGGAAATCCCGGGACAACATAAAGCAGGGCAGAGATCCAACATGACGGATCTATGTCTCGATTTCCAGTTATTAGCGCCCATGAAAGAAGAAAAGAAAGGAATGACTGGAATTTATATAATACCTTTCATAACCTTAGGATATCCCAAAGTATTTTACAGCCAATGAAGTAATTTTGAAGAGTTGGAATGCAGAAAAGCATTCCCATGGCATACTGACAGAAAAAATGACCTATTCATATTTTGAAAATGCTATGGACATTTTATACTCCAAGGGTTAACACAAGCCTCTCTCTCTTTAATAATTTCTAACACTGCAACATAGTTCAGTATTATTCTTGGAAATAAATAATGGAAGCTGCATGCATATCTCACAAGTTACAAAGGAAACTCAGTACAGTTTAAGAGCAGCAAAAACGATTGAATTACAATCCCACGCAAGATGGTTTTTTGCATTTCACTTTTTTCATTATTTTGTAGTTTTTGAGTTTAATATTAAGCCAGCCAATAACATAATTTGCCATTCAGGGATATCATGCGACTTATTATGTGCATTTTACAAAAAGATCAAGTTTTTCCCTTTAACACACATCAAATGCAGCAGATTTCTAACCTAATCACAGTGACCCTAGGAGCTAGCTCTAAAGTAGTGAATTACCGGTAATTGTAAGAGGCCAACCACAGATTGTAGTAGGCTACACTGATAAAATCTATTATAGAGAGCTTTGATTTTGTTAATCCTGGGAGCCTTGCGTACATGTGAAACTTTGTCCTGATAGATATCTTAGACACTCAGTAATGTCTCTCTTTTTATCAGAATATAAATGTCGGAAATTGCACTTAAATATAGCAAAAAAAAAATTAAAACACTGTGACATTTAAGCTATCATGCAGCTTAGCTGTAACTTTATTTTTTTCTGAGCTGTTTTGAGCATATTGTCTTGGTTTAACTCATTATTGTTTTCTGCTTTAAACTTAGTAGACCACCCTTTTCTTAGCTTATGTTGTGTTAAGTGTCTATACAACAGTGCAGAACTTTCAGACATTACTGGATTACTGCATCAGAACTGTCTTTTATACCTTCTTTAGGGCTGAATGCAAGTTTGAATAAATGTATCTGAACCAGCGGTTCAATGGAATTGAGCAGAACCACACTTGCATTGGATTATTTATTCTTTCAAAGATGAAATGGAAACTTGGATCTTATTTATGTGTTTATTTGGCTGTTGAGTTTTATAAGTGAGGAAGGATGTTTAGTTTATTATTCCTGTGATTTTGAATTGATTTTGCCTAAATTTGGCTCTTTTTAATGGAGAGAATTTGCATACCCATGGACAATCCCTCTTAAGGCCAAAAGAGATTTTCTAGCTACTATTGAACTTTAATGTCAAAGCCTTGTAAAAAAAAGTGTGATAACAACAAATTCCCTTAAAAAAGGCCTTGCTGCCTAGGTTCCTTTTGGGGAGAACTAATCTTCAATAAACGAATGGGGCACAAGTTCAGCACACAAGATAATAATTGAGTAGGAATGCAGAATGAGTTTTCCATTTTTAGGAATCAAGGCGGTGAAAGGAACTAAGATTTGGTTATTAATTGACATTGATGGAAAAAACATAAATGTTGCTGTATGATCTGATTAAGTCTCATCCATATGGAATCCTTTTCAGTGTATAGTTTGAAAAAAATTGGCCCAATTCGACATTTTTCTCATGAGATCCTCTTCCCAGCCAAAATGGTTAAAAGCTAATGGTGTCAGCAAACTTCACTCTTCAACCAACTTCAAAAAGGAATGCCGGAGTGACTTCTCTGAAGTCACTCCCTTTGAAGAAGCAAATGGCTTCTGTTCTAAGCTTTAATTTATTACAAGAAACACAATGTGTGAGCAATCATAAGCATGAACCCTGACTCTGCCACTGAGTAACAGAGCAATTTGGTGTTCCTGTGAGTTGTGTTATTGTGCTGAATGATACCCTTTAGGAAGCTGAGCAACCTGCAAAAGAAATACTGGTAGATTTTACGAGAAAATGGAAAAGGTACATCAAACTTGTCATGTTTTTATCTTACATTAGGGTATATTTTCCCATCCCTGCAACATACAATGGACACAATTTGGCACATGCCTCTTCACATATAAGACAACCATAATCACTAGCTGACACATAATCACTAGCTGCTGGAAAGGTTGCAGGGTGAGCTGCAGGTTGGCTGTGCAATTGTCATCAATGACTCCTGAACTTTAGTAAATGCAGCAGTAGAATGACATTGTGAAGCCATGACATGCTTCTCTTATTAGTCAGTGGGTAAAGAGATGAAAGTGCAAAATGTACCTACCTGTGTATTGCAACAATAACTTGCATTTACATTGTGCCTTAACATAGTAAAATATCCCGAGGCGTATTAGTCAGTTTATAAGAGTGAGTGAACGCCATGGGATGGATTTTCATGGAGTCAGACAGACTCCATGGAGGGGTGAAAATTGTAGCTGGGACCTGATTCTGGCTCGCCCGACCCCATTTTCCAGATTTCTGATTTTTGGGAGGGCCTATTAAGGGTGCGGGCTCATTCAGGTCGTGAGCCTGCACCCTGCACTCCCGACCTGGCTGATTCCATTGCGTAGATAGGCATGTCCTATTCCTGTACAATTTTCATGGAGTTGGGCCAGCTTTTCAAAGAGTTCTAGTTTCACAGCACCTCAGATGTGTCATGAACCATAGCCTGCATGAGGGAAGCTTTTGAAAGGTAAGTTCAAAAGATCCTCCACATGACTCCTCATGCCAAGGTATACTCCCCAACAGCCCCCTGTGGCCCCTCATGCTCCCATGCCAAGATATGCCCCCCACCCACCTCCAAAGGCCTCTCAGAACCCCCATGTCAAGTTATGGCATTTTGACATTCATTCACCCACTATACACTGTGTGGAGCCAATGAACCTTATATTGACAATAGGATTTGTTGAAAAAAGCTTCTTTTTTAAAAAAAAAATCATTGATAACTTTCCACTTTCTACATAAAAACTCCTTTTTACTACAAACCAATAAAAGTGTCAATAATCCAGAGCTTTTTAAAGTATCAACAGCTGAAACTGCAAGCACTTGAAACCCCTTCATCTTGTGTAAATAAACATTGTGTAATTCACAGAGGAGGCCAGAGCTGTCAGTCAAGCAATGTTTTTCCTGGGGTGCAGCTGATTCAATCCACTAATGGATTTCTCAGCCTATGCCCCAATATGCATTCTTTTTTCAGGTCACTCCTGATGAATGACAGGATCATTTAGCCAAAATTAGTTGGTTGAAAACTGTATTATGATTCATTCAAGATATTATAACTTATAAATGATGCTATAGCACCTTCTGCAATCCCACTTTAGATCAGACTAAAAGATCTGAAAAATGGTGCTCAGATTGCATAGATTTGACCATATGGATCCAAGCTGGATATTCTAGCTCCCCAGCATTTGTTCCATTCAAATCAATGAGTACAGCCTGTGAAATTCATATTATGGTTTAGTTGAATGTGCAGCCTAATCAACATGGTAGTTGGTGGGTTAATTCTGTTTTACTGCCTTAAAGGAACTTGCAGTTTTTTTATATAAAAGCCACCAATGATTTCAATGATAAAGATATAATATGACTAATATATGTTCATTCTTCTGATAAATTATTAATACAATGATTTTGGTACTGACTAGGGACTAAGAGGCCTTGAGTTCAAATCCCATGGCAAATTACAAAATTGAATTCAATAAATTTGGTAATTCTCAGTTGCCACAAGCAAAAAATGACAATGAATCCTGCTGGTTTGTTTTGAAACCCTTCAGGAAGTCTGTCATTTCTACTAAGTCTGGCCTATACATGACTACATGGTTTACAATTAATGCCCTCAATGCACAACTTTAAACTATCATAAGTAAAGTTAATGACAATTATTCAAGCCATGCAAAACACTGACTGTCTCAATGCAACCAAATCACATCTTTCACTCCTCAGTTATATTTTCAGCTCATTCATTGAATAATTCTAGCAGCAATTCTTTTCTTTTGGCACTAGTCTCAGCATCTATTATGTCACTCCTGTTATGATCTGCGTAGTGATCATTAACTTTAAAAAAAGAAATGTGAACTTCCAGTCAATAGTTAAACGATGACATGACAGGATTTCACACTTCAAGACTTTTACTGCCGTAAACAAATTAAAGCGGATGGAAAGAGAGGGGACTATACCTGTGTGAAATATAGACTGAGGCCCAGATTTTTTCCATGGCAGAGACCCTCTCCATTGTGGTGAAAATGACAGAACTGCCAAAAGTTGTAAGTCCCACCCTGACCTCAGTAGTTTCCATTTTTGCAGGGGTGGGAATGTGCATGCACAGAGGCTACTGGCCATTTAAATTATCAGCTGCCTCCACCCTAGTCTGATTTTGGTCTCCTAGGGGTGTGAAACCCAAAGTTTGCAGACTAGACCTGGCAAAAGCAGGTCTGAACTTGGTGTGTTTGTTTGGAAAGCCAGGGTACCCCTTTCAAGAGGAAGGGTATCCCCATGGAATTAATTTTAAACTTTTATTCACTAGCCTCAAAAGTGGCTCAAAATCAATTCCAACTGTCTTCCCTTAACCCAGGGGAGTAGGAGAGTGGTGCTGCTGCTCTCAGAGGGCAATTGCTTTTGCCCCTACTGACTCATGCACCCAAGTGCCAGGAAGAAATTTGTGCTGGAGCTGGGTGCACAGCGCTTTATGCAAAGGAACATAGAAAATGGGCATGGCACCTTTGCACATAGAGCCCATAGAAGCCAGTCACCATGAGCAGCCAGAGGCCAGAGCGAGGATAGAAGGTCAGCAGAAGAAGGCTGCTGCATGTGCACCAGAAAGGAGAAGGAGGAGAGGCAGGACAAGCAGGTATTACCCTGTCAGAAAGGTATACAGATGGAAGACATCACACATCAATATGATGGAGACCAGTGCCGAAGGCAACTGAGGCTAAGATGCAAGATGGTGCCAGACATGTGTCACATGGTCCAGCAGCAACTTGAACCACAATCCATTGACCCCCATGCCTTGCCAGTGGCTGTAGAGGTAATTGTTGCTCTCAACCTCTATGCCTCAGGATCTTTCCAGGAATCATCAGGAGACCTGTCTGGTATATTCCAGTCAGCGACATACAGCTGCAGTAACGTAATAATGAAAGCCAGTTTACTGTACTATAGATTTGGCCTCTCAGACGCAGAGAGTCATGGCCTTTGCCCAGTTAGCAGGCTTCCCTCAGGTGCAGGGCGTTATTGTTTTTTTTAACATTTTCTTATATTCATTCACCCATGTTGTCATAAAGGCCCTAACTCAATATGCGGACACTGTTATCAACCATAAGTTTTTCCACTCAATCAATGTACAGGTAGGTTGTGACCACAACAACGTCTTACTTCATGTGCGTACAAAATTCCCTGGCAGCTGCCACAACTCCTTCATATTAAGGAGTTCGCAACTTCCTCAGCTGTTTCAGCTACCAGGGCAGATCCTTGGTTGGCTTCTAGGAGCCAAGGGTTACCGCTTAAGAACTTGGATAATGACCATCCTTAGGAACCCACAAACAGAGGCCCAACACAGCCACAACAGCAGCCATGTCATCACCAGGAGTACCATCGAGTAGGCCATTGATATTTTAAAGATGCGCTTCAGGTGCCTAATCTCTCAGGTGGAGCTCTACAAAATGCCCCAGCAAGGACATCAAGTAGTGGTGCCCTGCATGCTGCACAACATTGCACAGTGGAGGGGCCTTTGAACTGATGACAACGAGACTTTGGCAGAGCTCCAACTGAGGAAGAGGAAAATGAAGAAAATGAGGAGAAAGAGGAAGCCCTGCCTATTCTAAAGATTGCAAGTGGATGAGGATGAAGAGGCTGGCAATGGTAGAGCAGCTAGGAGGCGTGGCCCGGTAGCCAAAGCTGACTCTGTAAGGAGGGGATCATCACCAGACAGGTCCTTGTGCAAAATAGATTCTCAGAAGGACCTGCCATATCATAGTTGCCATCAGCCAGTACCTGGTGAGATTCTTTCATCTAAAGAACCTTGTACTTTGACCCCATAATTACACAAGGGACTGCCTATCCCCTCCAAGGGAGAGAATCAATATCAATGAGTTTGACACAGTCACATTCAAATGGCTGAAACCCTCACCATCTTAACCAGGGGCCTTATCATATTGCAATCACACATGGTAATAAGTCATTCATACGTTGGCCCCTCAAATGAACACCAGTGCCTGTAAATGCTGCCAAATTGTCCATAATTAAACCATGTCCACAATGCTGAGAGTGGCATGACATAAGGCTTTGAAACTTATGCTGATAGGAATGTATTTTGAAGCATCCATGCAGATAAGGCATCTCGAGTATGAGGAGCCGATAACTGTCCAACAACAGCTCTTTGAAAGAATTTGTGCACCGTCCATTCCGGCCAATGGTCCAGTTTCTGACTTGGGTGCCACACGCAACATTCCTGGCTTCCATATACCACTGCTTACAGCACAAGCGCATCCTGTGATACCTGGAATGCAAATGCAGCCTAAGAAGTGGGCACAGCATTTTACCAACATTACTAGGCCGGTACTCAGCCTACTGAGCTGCAATGTCCACACCTAGGCCAAAGTGCAACACTGCAGTGCCTGAATGCAGGCACCCAGCACTCATGCTTGAGATGCACCTGCTCACAAGCATCTGTTCACAGAGTCTGATCATTGAGCCTCCCTTAAAGTCAAGCTGGGACAGACATTGGAAGATACAATGAGCATTTCAGTTCTTGAGCTTTCGAATTCTGGATTCTTACAGCAGAGCAGGAAGAAGCTCTTTGCAGTGTCACAGATCAGTTGACAACCTTGCTCCTGTTGATGGCACGTCAAGATGGACCCCAGCATGCTGCCCATTACTACTCATGCAGGCACCAGTTGGGAACCTCCTTCAGACTTCGGCCTCTGCATGGTTAGCTGTAGTCACTGGCACATGCGCAGCAGAGAAGGAGCGGAACTTTCCATGCCCGCTGGTGTCAGGCATCCTAGGCAGCGTGATAGACAATATGGCCAGTAGGCCATAAAACGGTTTAATGAAGTTGTGAAACCAGTTTGTGATCGCCCCCTCAGCCTCTCGATGGTAGGCCGTGTTCCTCACCATCAGACTTCAGGAACCACATTGTAATGTATCTGCAAATCCTTCCTCCTTCCTTAGTTGCTGTAGTCCCAGAAGACCATTGACTGTTCTCTCATTAGGGAGAGACAACTGGTGGTGAGTTTAACCTGAGGATCACCACACCTCAGGTAAGGGGTGCAGTTGAGAAGGTGGTGCCTTCATGGATGACCTCAGCAGGTACAGGAATTGAACCTGCATTATTGCCGTCGCTCTGCATCACAAACCAGCTGACCAGCCAACTGAGCTAATGGACCCCCTGTATCTGCATTTCATTATAAGGCCAGCCTGCTGGAACCATTCTCCCCTTGCTCAATTGTCTGCCCTTGTCGGCATGATTGCACACCAGTGCAGAACACATCTTGAAAAGTGTGATGTGCAGAAGTCAAGATTTACCCGCTAGGGCCTTGCTCACGTTGGGGACATCCTCTGGAGCCCGACACCAACAGCACACTGGAGGAACATCCATGGCATGCTGGGTGGATTCTCATGGATAAGGCTCTGCTGCAAAGCAGCTCACAGAAGTTGGATAGTCACCGTTGATGCTCACAATCGATGATGGTCGATAGGGTGGGAGAGGAAGGTCTAGGATGGGCTGGGAGCGGAAGAGGTGTCGGGGGGTGAGGTTGGTGGGGTAATGAAGGAGTCAGGGGGAATGAGGTTGAGAGGGGGAGAATGAAGGTGTTGAGTGGAGGTTGGGAGTGGGGATAGGGAGTGCGGGGAGGAGGGGGTAATGGGAGAGAAGATGGCAACTGGAGAGGTAGGTATAAGGGATGGGAGGTGTAAGGGAAGAAGTTTGGAGAGGGGAAGGAGTGCAGAGAGGGGAGGGAGTCCTGGGGGAGGAAGGAGTAAGGGGGTCAGGAAAGGGGAAGGACTAAGCAGGGGTGGAGCCCGGAGGGAGGAGAAGACCAAGGGGGAGATCCAATTTGGGAGGAGTTCCAAACGGGAAAGGGGTTCCAAAGGGAGAAGATGTTCGGAGGGACGGATGTCCAGATGAACATTCAAGGGGATGCTCTGATGAGTCCATAACTGCTTCCTGGAGAGTGAACTGAGAGTGGGCATGGAACGAGTGAATGGTGAGAATAACCAAGGGCAGAGTGAGGCAATGGGGTGGGAGAGTGAGGGTTCAATGGTAGTTATAGAAGGGATGGTGAGGGTGTTTCTTGGGAACTCAGAGGCAGACATGGACCCTGGGGGTGGGAAGGAGGAGGTCGAAGAGGTGAATGTGGATGGGGGCAGGATTTTTGGGAAGGAAGTGAACATGCATATTCACCTGGACATCCCCGAAGGAAAAAGGTTATGACTGGGAGGGGAGGTTGAAGTTAATGCCGGGGGATCAACAGTGATGGGGGAAAGGAAATGGGTGACTGGGGGCAGGGAAAAGACTGGGGACAGCATGAATAACCGAATCAAGACCATGCTGTCTAAATAGAAAGTGAAACGCGAGTCGTGGTGGGCGAGATCAGGTGCTGAGTGGGAGTGTGATCAGTGGGTGGGCGGCGATGCAGGTCAGCTCAGATGGACAGCTTAAAGCAAACCCCAGCAGGCAGCATGGAAAATGCTCTGGGCGTTGAGAAGAGTGTGATACAGGAAGGATCCATGTGTGGGAGAGAGTGCTTACACAAGGCTCCAAAAAACCCTGCCACACACACACTTCTCCCTCCAAAATCACTTGTTGGTCAGCTGCTCCCTCTGCAATGACAGAGGACGAGGATGAGGGGCTCACAGGCAAAGAGGACTCAGAGGGAGAGGACAGCTCCTGAGGTTCCTGAGTGGATGACCCAGGGGTGTCCAGCTGCCTCTCCTCCTCCCTTCGGGTGCTCAGCAGCCCCAGCCTGACTCCTTGAGGAGAAGGAGCACCTGGAGGGACATCAAGGTGCCCCGTTTCCCTCTCGCATTGCCACTGCAGGAACTCACCCATGGCTCCTGCGATAGAGTGCATGTCTGCACACATCTCTGCGTTCTGCTGGACCAGGGTCTCCATGGGGCCTAGCATCCTTCCCATGGAGACCTCCATATGTACACTTGTGGGCACCACTTCATCAGAGATCAGATGGATACACACTTCCACCTCATGTGCCACTCCGTTGAGGGCCTCCAAAGCTCTGCATGATGTCCCCTCCAGGATGAGTCAGAAGGCCAAATCCAGAGGCTCATCATCTGACTCGGTCTCACAGATGCCTCTTCCCCAGCAGTCCTCCAAGTGCCAGAGAGCTCGCCTGAACCTACCTCCTCCTGTTTCGGACATGTGTCTGTGCAGTGACCACCAGATTGTGAACCCAAGCCTGCTGTAGATCTAGGTCCCACTGAGGTGTGTATCTCTGCGCTGGTGGAGTGTGGGGTTAGCACTGTGATGGGTCTTCCAGGCTGCTTATTTCTAGCTCTTCAATGGAGGAGTTGTCCTCTTGGCTGGAGGTGAGAATGTAGATGGAGCTGAGGGATTGGCTGGCTGAGGGGATTGGTCCCTGTGAAGCAAAGTAGAGATAATTAGTGCATGGCAGCAACATCAAAAACAGGAGAGAGAGAGAGCGCTCACATTTGCTTTCATTGAGGGATGATATTGTGCAGATTCCTCATGGGGTGTTCATTGCCGACCTCACTGACACCGCAGGCACAGTCCATGTCCTCACCAAACAGCGCAATGGCACACCTCTCAAAGTAAGTGAGGGGCCAAATGTGGGCCACTCCACGACAGATCTGGGACCTCTCCCTGCTGATGTGAGCCAGCTTCTCCTGCATGGAAACAGATGGAGAGAGTGTGAGCAAAATACATGACAGTGCATGGAATGTTTGTGTAGTGAGCGGAACCATGGACAGGATGAGAACGTGAGCTCAAGTGGGTATGAGCCTGATGGAGATGTGAGTGAATATGTGAGAGTTAGTGGTGTTGTCCCTTGAGGTGTGAGATCCCTCTGGATGTGTGATGGGTTTATGAGTGTGTGAGTTGAGAGTGATGAGAAGAGTGAGTTGCCCTGGCAGAACGGTTGCGATCATTCATCCTGTGGCGGCACTGGGTGGCTGAACTGTTTTGCAGGGCATTGGCGCTGACCACCGCTGCCACTGTCTCCCATTCTGGATTGGTGATGCAGCTGCCCAACCTGAGGCCAGAGTGGGGCTAGAGGACATCACAATGGACCTCAATGGCGTTCAAAAGATGATTGAGAGATGTGTCACTGAAGCGGAGGGGCTGTAGTCTGTTTGCCTTTCGGGACTATCCTGCCTTCTGAACAGCAGCCGTGGGCTAGAAGCACTGAGAGGTGTGCACACAGCTGCACTTTCACTGTGGCACCTGGCGTGATAAGGCAGCAAGGCGATGGTGTGGCAGGTGAATGAGAGCCCACCCGCCATCAAAACAATGTGTTTCCCGGGAATGCATAATTAATGCAGCGGGTTTGGGGCGATACAGCGTGAGGAGCCACCAATGCAGCCGGCGGGTAAAACATTGTTTTACCCGCCCACTACCGCACATAGTGCAAACCTGGGATGATTTTGCCCAAGAGCTCTAATGGAGGGCCCAGGTATGAGGATGAAGATGACTGTGCTGAGGAGCTCCTGGTGCTTTCGCCCTCCTCAATGACTGGCACAGACCTGAGTTGTCTTCAGGTGGGTTGATGGGACTGACTGCTACTGCACAGCAGTCATGCATTCCAACAATTGCTGTGCAAACAGTGCGATCGTCCTGTTAAGGTACACAGCTCTTCATGTATTCTATGGATGTCAGTGCTCATGCTCTGAGTGGACTGATCCAGGTTACTGAGGAAGGCGTGCACCCTTTCTTGGCCAAAAGGCTGCTTTTGCATCAACTCTGAGTGCTACTGCATGTGTGTCTCAATTAGGGTGGCTAATCTCTCATGGCCAGAGCTCATTCATCTAAGCCCCCAAGACAACGTGGAGCTCCTGATGGTGATAGACTCCTCCATTCGCAGTCCAAGAGCTCCCACTGCTTCAGGGAAGTCTGCCAGATGTCCACACATCTGCTGCTGGTTATCTAAATAATGTGCCCCAAAAGTTGACTCCCCAGGTTCCACATTCCTGCCCACTGGAACATCATTGTGACTTTCCTCATCCCTCAAAGGGGGACTGTGCACAGATGTCTCTGACTCTGACATTCCCTCCTTCATTCTGATGCGGCGACTTTCACCCAGTGCCACCAACTCTACATGCACACTATATCCCTCCCTTGTGCTGGTATCTGAGTTCATGGTGTGTGGGCTAATGAAATGTGATGCTGTGTCCTCTCAATGCCCAAGGGATGATCTGGCACAGAAGAGGTGCGCGAGCAGTGCTGCGACCTGTGTGAGGCACAAAAGGAATTATTTAGGTATAGCCCTTCTTGTAGTACAAGCATACACTGATGCATGCCACTGCATTTAACCATGCTCATGCTGCCCTCATGGTTTACTCCCTCTTCATCACACTGTTACGCCATGATAGCATGCAGATGTGAGGGACCTGGTCAAGGCTCAACTCTGTGGGCGCATCCTGATAGTTGGGTGACAAGAGGGCAAGTGGACAGGATAATGAGCATGCCAATGTTCATCATTCATCCACCCACTGAGTCTTGGCAGCTAACTACATGGCCTCATAATATCCATACCAGAAAGTGGTGGCAAGACAATGCCACTCCATTCTGTGTCTTGTGAATCCATTCCATGCTTTCAGTGGTTCAGTACAGTACACTTTGATCAGGCAGCTACAATAACAATTCTCCCATATGAAAGTCCATGATTGGCCACCTATTCCAGGGTCAGCTAACAGTTGGACAACATGTACTGCTTTGACATTCACCTAACAAGGCAATGACATCTTCACCAGGCTCAGGAGGTTTCCACTGATGACCAGTCTCTCAAATAGGCCTTTCAGAAAGCTTGCATTTTATACACGCCCAAGTTGTCCAATCCGTGCCAGGTTCGTCTCCGACACCTCAGTACTTCTGGGATCAGCCACCACAACTTCCAAACAGGCCACTCTCCCCATCCAAAAGTTGTAATTGTGCGTAGCCATCTTTAATGGTTGGGTTTGGGAATTCTCCAGACCCCGCTCACCTGACCCGCGGATGTAAATCCAGGCCTGACTGTGTAGTTGGGAATTTGGCTCACATCATAAGTTCTGGTAAGTTTTTCTCAAGTTTAACTTTGGATTAAGAGTCAGGTCCTCACACAGACCTTTCAAATTTCAAGTTAGCTCAGTAGCCTTTTTTAAACAGGGGTCTACCTGGTAGTGGCAGTTATATGCCAATCTGTCTGTAAGTTTAGTGCATTCCAGAGAAAACTGAAGTGTGGTGTAACAGCAAAGAAGGTAAGTGATTGGTTGGGTGGTGAGCATTTTCGCTTCTTCTTTCTTACCTAAATTAGTGAATTTCAACTGGGGGAAATATAACATGAAATAAAGTAACAAGAATATAAGCACAAGCAGGATTAGAGGCAGTAATTAAAATTTAATTAAGAAAATAACTTAAGAGGCTCTCTGTCTTTACAAGAATGGCTGCAGTCACCTGAATCCAGAGGTCCTACCTCCAAACACAGCACCTACCATTTTTGCAGGAGGAATAGGGGTGACTTCTAATATGAACATCCATGGTTCACGGAGGGAGATGCAAATGTTGAAGTGCAGTTACCTCAGGCTAATCTGATTTTTGCTGGTGTGATATCCAAAACATGATTTATGCACTTTAGATCTGGTAGGAGAAGGTCTAAATCAGCCAGGGTTCTTTGGAGAGGTAAGGTACCATTTTGGATATGGTCCCAGGAGAACTTTGGAAGAGGTCAGACATCCTTTGGGATTGTTAAAATTAGTTATGGATGTGTGTAAAAAATAGTTAAATCATTGGACCTGGCAAAAGAACCTGTCAACGGACCCTGTCAACGGGAGGTGTCAAGCTGTCAAGGCATTTAGAACTCTTGCCCTTTAAAGATTTGGAAAAAGTTGCCTGAAGTGTGAAAAAAATAACAGTGCTTACTATTTCACCCTGTTGACATAAGCATGAGGGTTATCATCACATGATTAGTGCTGCATGACTGATTTCACAAACTTTCATTACCATAGTGGTATGCCTGCCATTTCACAGTTTGATTGACAGTTTCAAATGGTTGTAAACTCTTTGAAGTGGGACCAGGAGTTCCAATGCATGTTTTTATAGAGGATTACAGGAAGTTAAATGTACTGAATGAGCTTTTATCAACTCGAGTGTTTTTTTTAAAAAAATAGTGAATTCTTCAATAGACACTTAAGAACTTTATTTTATCCTATCTCAATGTGGATGCTGAGGTCTTCCCATGGTTGATACTGGGTGAGTTGGCATGGTAGATGTATAGTCAAAAGATGGTGAGTTGGGGGGTGGGCATGAGTTGTAACTAAGTTGGCATTGGGGCGAGAAAGAGGCCATGGGGATTGGTTAGGTGGGAATAGGTTGGCATGGAGGTATGAGAGGCTATGGGGTATGGGTGGAAGCATGGGCTGGCATGGATTCACATGGATGGGGCAAGGGGAGTGTGTGAGAGGTGTTATATGTTGCATTGTTTTTTTTAAAACTTTGACACAGTGCCAGTACATTAAGGCAGGCCTTCTGCCCAGCCTACCTCTGCACCTGGCAACCTCCACAATGTATTTGGGGCAACTTCTTTTCCGAATTTACTTTAGCCAATTCTGTCTTCATACCCTTGTAATTGCCTTTACTTAAGTTTACGACAAGATTCTTACACCCACACTTCTCACCCTCAAGCTCAACATGAAATTCTGTCCTGTTACGATCACTGCTTTCTAAAAGCTCCTTTACTATAATGTCATTAATTAATCCTGTCTCATTGCACATTATCAGGTCTAAAATAGCCTGCTTCTTGATTGGCACTATAACGTACTGCTCTAAGAAATTTCCCCAAAATACACTCCATGAACTCATTTTCCAGGAAATGTTTGCCAATCTAATTCATCCAATCTATATGAAGATTAAAACCATCCACGATTATTGTTGTATCCTTCTTACAAGACCCATTACTTCCTCCTGTACACTCTGTCCTGAAGTGTAGCTATTGTTTGGGGGCCTATAGGCTACTCCCACAAGTATCCTAAGAATAATTGAAAATCAAGAGGTAACAGGAGGGAGGAACTTAAAACAATCACAATCGCTAGGGGAAAAAGTACTGGGAAAACTATTAGAACTAAAGGTTGACAAGTCCCCTAGAGATGATGGCTTTCACCCTTGGATCTTAAAAGAAGTGATTGCAGTGACAGTAGATAAACTGGTTGTGAATTTCCAAAATTCCCTAGATTCTGGAAAGGTCCCATCAGATTGGAAAATTACTAATGTAATACCTTGATTCAAGGAAGGAGGGCAACAGAAAGCAGGAAACAATAGGTTAGTTAGCCTAACGTGTATCAAAGGAAAAATACTGGAGTCCATTATTAAGGATGTTTAGCAGGAAATTTAGAAAACCATATTAAGGTCAGGCACAGTCAATATGGTTTTAAGAAAGGAAAATCATATTTGACTAATTTATTAGAATTCTTGAGGAAGTAACAAGCAAGGTGGATAAAGGGGAATCTGTAGATGGGATGCACTTGGACCTCCAAAAGGCATTTGACAAGGTGCCATATCATAGCTTAGGCTACTACATAAAATAAGAGCTCATGTGTAGGAGGTAACATACTAGCATGGATAAAGGATTGATTAGCTAACAGGGAGCAGAGAGTAGGGTAAAATAGGTGGAGTGCCATAGCGTTCAGTGCTGGGCCTCAGCTATTTACAATCTATATTAATGACTTGGAAGAAGGGACCAAATGTATTGTAGCTAAATTTGCTGATGACACACAGATAGGTAGGAAAGTAAGTTGTCGAGAGGACATAGTCTACGGAGGAATTTAGATAGGTTAAATGGCTGGGCAAAAATCTGGCAGCTGGAGTATAATGGGGCAAAACGTGAACTTGTCCACTTTGACAGGAAGAATGGAAAAACAGTGGCCAGGATTTCCCGGTCGGCAAGCGGGGCCCACTCGCCAACACGTAAAATGATGCGGGATGACATCGGGCGGAACTCCCGCATGCGGTCTTGGCTCAGGGAATCCTGCCCCACCCGCACAGGGAGCACATAGCACTTCCTTGGAGATGTCACACTTGGCGGACTTTAATTGGTTTGCCCATGTAAAGTGGTGGCGCACCACCAATCGGGGGCGCCGATCGGAGGTGTGCTTCCACGCGCCCGCTCCTGAACTTCCCCCCCCCACCAACGGGGGAAAATTCTGCCCAGTATGTTATTTGAATGGAGAGTCTGCAGAACTCCATGGTACAGTGGAATCTGGGTGGCCTGTTAACATGAATCACAACGGTTGGTATGCAGGTGCAGCAAGTGATTAGGAAGGCAAATGGAATCTTGGTGTTTATTGCAAGAAGAATTGAGTATAAAAGTAGGGAAGTTATGCTACAGTGTACAGGGCATTGGTGAAACCACACCTGAAGTACTGTGTACAGTTTTTGTCTCCTTATGTAAGAAAGGATATAAATGCATTATGAGCAGCTCAGAGAAGGTTCACTTAATTGATTCCTGGGGCAAAGTGGTTATATTATGATGAAAGGTTGGGTGGGTTAGACCTATACCCGTTAGAGTTTAGAAGGGGTGAGCTGGTTGAAACATATAGGATCCTGAGGAACTTGACAGGGTGGATGCTGCGAGGATATTTCCCCTTGTGGGGTAGTCTAGAACCAGGGAACACTGTTTAAAAATTGTTCTCCCATCTAGGACTAAGGTAAGGATATTTTTTTTTCTCCCAGAGAGCCCATGGAATTCTCTTCCCCAAAGAGCAGTGAAAGCTGGGTGATTGAAATATTCAAGGCTGAGTTAAATAGATTTTTGATCAGCAAGGGAGTCATGGGTTATGTAGGGCAGATAGGAAAGTGGAGTTGAGACCACAATCAGATCATCCATGATCTTATCAAATAGCGGGGCAGGCTCAAGAGGCTGAATGCCCTACTCCTGCTCCTAATTCTTGTGTTCTTTATTAAAACGCTATTAACTAAAGAGTACCAAATTCCCCCTTTTTATTCTTAACAGATCTGTAAAATCTACTTCACAATAATACTTCACTCTGTCCTTTAAGTAGACACTTTCCAAGATGATACTTAATTCCCAACATTTTCTTTCATTCTTTTCCCTTCTCACCCAGGTAACTTTTATGCCCAGATCTGTCCTTTATGGTAAGGGTTTTCAATGGAGATTCCTCTACCACGTAAGGCTAGGCAAATCTTCCAGCCTCATTCTAACCTGTCACTAATTTGGTCTTTTTAGCCTGAATGGTTGCTCTCACCTGCATTCTTGCACAGTTTACTATAGAGACCTCCAGCCTATAGCTGGTTCCTTTTCCTGTATCCTGGCACATTAAATGTGCCTGCAAGTTTCAGGGATATCTTAGAAACTCTTCCCCCTCAAAGCCCATCGCCATGGCAACATGAACCATAAGGGCATTGTATCCAGGTAGAAATGCTGATTAGTTATCCTTGAGACCCCAAATCTCATTTATCTTGGAACTAAATGAATAGCTCAAAGCATAACTGTTTACAACCTGAAATTCTTAACATCTTCCTGGGACTTTGGACACTACCAGTCTATCCACTGTAAACACAGATGCTGCTGCCATTGTTTCCAAGTGTGAACATCTTGCACCTACTTCCCAGCAAAATAATCTGGGTCTTCCTTCAATCTTTAACAGCCCTTTCACCCAGGCCTATTGTCAGGTGGACTTCAGAATAGGTCACATGACAATCTCATAAACCCCATAATTGCAATACTCCTTTGAAAGAACACATTCCTTACTGATGTTATGGCATCTTCTCTGAGGTTCCAAGAAGTTGCTCCTGAAATCCGATTGACATTTAATTATTTTATCTCTGCTTCCATTTTTAAGGAGGTCTTGTGGAGCAGTGGTAGTGTCCTTACCTCTGAGCCAGAAGCGCTGGATTCGAGCCCCACTTCAAAATTTGATAGTCATGAACATGCATAAAGTTGCCAAGCAGATTGATTTTCAGCCTGTAAATGCTTCTAATATGCATGATGGCAGACAGTAAAGAGTGGCAGAGTTTCTTGGTCAGCCGAACTGCAGAAATCAATGGCAAACCACAGCAGTACTTTGCCAAGCATAATCATGGACTCTTCCAATAGAAGTCCATGATTGCCAACACCCCCTTAGGTCATGGTACCTGAAGGAGAAGGCGCCATCTTTAAAAAAAAGAAAGACTTGCATTTATGTAGACCACCAGATGCCTCAAGGCACTGCTCACCCAATTAAGAACTTTTGGAAGTTTAAAGGGCTGCAATATAGGAAAAATATTAGCCAAAAATAACTTTCTTCTCCAATTGTCATGTTGGCCTGCTGATCAATGAAGATTGAGAATCCACATGGTGACTAGTGATATCCATTTGTGATAGTAAGATCTTCATAATCCATGAGTGACTTTACTAAGGTGCTATCATACCCATGTGACTTTCCTTACTTGTATGATTAACTGTGTATCCCACAGTGCAATTCAATGTATCTTCTGTGTAATTTTTGTTTTTAAATTTAAGTACTACATTTCATTTAGTATGAATTTATAATGAGCAGTTCTGCAACTAAAACTGGTTGAGAAATATGATAGTTTAATAACATGGTAGTTAGGTAGTGTCTATGGTGTGAAAATGTAGAGAAAAATGTAAAAGTAATTGATTCAATGCAGTAATAATATCATGTTTGCACAACATAACCATCATCAGATTTAAGGTAGTTATTACCTGCCCAAAAGAAATAAAGACTATTAATAAGACTCACTGGGCTGATAATGCCCTAATAAACTTATATTATTATTCTCAGTATTGGATTTCCTGTTTTCTGAGCTCACCCATTGCTTTGTTATGCAAAAAGGCCATTTATTTTAAGATTCTGCATTATAAGAACATGCTCATGAACATTCTGATCTTGTATCAATGCATCTTTTCTGCACCAGGGCTTCAACTTTAGTGATTGGTTCCATTGGTTCCACAATATTGAGCCACCTGATATCTATCGAGGTGTTTAATTGGTTGGTTGGCCATGGTTAAATGAATTACTAACTCTCAAATGGGTCATTAACACCTTGGTTATATCATTTAGACACAGATTGATGATAGCAAAGAAGCCACCTGACTAAAGGCAGTGTGATATGCAATATAATTGCTAGGTACCATGACAATATGTTGGCCTTCATTCTAATCTGGATTGTAATTTTTTTTATATATTTGTTCATAGATATGCTTTACCTTATGGATGTCTTCAAACTCTATTGATTATGTTAAACATTGTGCCTGCTCTTTTACTGACAGGTTATTAGTTTCCAAATATGGGGCAGTCAAAAAAGTAAAAATAACTTATATTTTCAGAGCTGAATTCTTTTTAGCTAGATTATATTTCAATGCACTAAAATCCTTACAATTATTTGGCATAAAGCTTATGTTTTTTTTAAAGTTATAAAACATTATTTTACGACAGGGGCAACTCGCTTTTTTAGTACTACTATCACCTCCTTTGAATTTTTTTAAGGTTGGAGAAAAAATCAATAATGAAATCTGTGGAGAGTTTGTAATAACACCATTGAATGGAAGACTGAACATTTTATTTTCTCCAGTAATGGATTTTTACATCTATACCGTGTGAGCAAAGGTTCCTGTCTTGTATAAAAGTATCTATCTATCAAGAATATTTGAAATGACCAAAAACGTCTTTGTAACATTGTGTTCTATATTGTAAAAAGATGACGAAGTACTGCACACTGAGGATTTAAGAATCTGCACCCTGAGTCCCATTGTAGCACTTTTGAAATTTGTCCTGGGTAACAGAATCACAAAGAACTGATATTAGTAATGTTTCTGCTCATATAGATGGCTTAGTTCAAATTAAATGCTTTTGTTCAATTCCCACAGTATTCTCTCAGTTATTTATCATTGCTTTGCTGTTACATTTTCTGAAGAAGACAGGCTAATTGTCTCAGCTTTGTCTTTTTTTTATTCCTCACCTCCAGTGTTATAAAATCCTGTCCAAGAGACTGGGTACCATGGAGGAGAAAGGCATTAATTCCATTACTCTTTTTTGAGGAAGAATTTTTGCACTAGCAGAATGTTCGAATAGTATCAAAATGCGGTATCAAAGAGTCGCTTTGATGGTGATGCTGCTCCTTACATTGCAATGCATATACATTTGTCAAGGATCACAGCAATAGAATCAATGTAATACACCACCAAATGATAACTGGTCATTCAGCTCATTCGCTTTTAGCAGGAGCTTATTTTATGTAGATTGGTTGCTATGTTTGAAATGTCTTGAGGATATGATATGGAGGACTATAAGTTTTTTCTAGACACAGCAAATAAAAGAATCTAAGCAAACTATTGATTCATGAAGGAGAATGAAATGATTTCTATTACTTTTTTAAAAAATGATTTTTTTTGCAGCAACAGATTGTTTATGGAGTTTCAATATCATGTGTCAAAGAGTAATAGTGTAGGTATGTGCTGGCAGTACCTGTGTTTTAGGTTTCAGACCAGATTTCAGCAATCCTGTCAAACTCTGGCTTCTTGAAAAAACCCCTTCCTACATCTCACCACTTATAATTGTTCTTTCAACCATCTAGGTTGTACTGTCTGGAATTTCCTCTCTAAACCACTCCATCATTCAATTGCCCTCTGGTCCTTTAAAACACTCTTTTTAAAACACAGCTACTTGATCAAGCATTTGATCAACTCACTTAATTTCTCCTTTTAATGTGGCATCCATTTTCCTCACTTTACCGTTTGGCACTTTGGACATGTTTTTATGTTAACGGCGCTAGATTAAAGTAAATTGTTGTCACCAATAGACCAAAGTCAGGTCTGTTCTTTCTTCAAAATGCCTTCTTGAGCAAGGAATGGTATGTGGTATAGGTAAGTCTAAAGAGATAAAGAGGAGAAAACATAAATAAAATGTACAAAAAAAACGGTGAAAAGAATACAATATAGCCTTGTAGAAGCTGATGAGTAGAATTGGGGTTAGTATAAAAACCAATATGCTGAAAGATGAACAAGATTCTGATGACCCTCTTCTCTAATCAGCGTGAGAACAGAATAAACTTCTTAAGGCCCCAGTTATTAGCTTAGGATAGATTTGTAAGTAGCAATGACTGAGAACATCAGGAGAGTTTGTGTATGGGCACCCCAGCATAATGGTTCATTTAGCTTAAAGTAAGCATATGGAATCTCTTATGAGAAACCCCATGCTGAGTGTGGTAGAGTCAACATTTAATATGGATATGCAAAATCGAAACCAAACTAGGCTGATGTTTGTGTCATATGAGTCTCTAGAGGTGAGGAGAATTCAAAATGTTTTTTTAATGGTCTGAGAGCTGGAAATTGGACAATATGTCCTCTTTGGGGATTTACACACAGTTCACATTTGATTTGACTCTGGTTTTTCTCATTCCTTCCATACATTCTGGGAAGGGAACAGAGAAGTTAAGGTTTTCGTATATCTGTGTTGGTTTTAACAGCAATAGTGGTTGAGTGAAAATAATAACTTGACTATCATGGGAAGAATATTCAGATTGGTGCATGCCAGGCCCTGTTGCTGGTAGGAAATAGCTATAAGCTGAATAGCAACTGAATATTTTCCGGTTATCAGCCATAACCTGTTAATTTGAACATTTACTTTATGAGTTAACTTAAACTCTGATTACAGCACTAGAATTAATAAGTATAAAATGAACAAGCCAAATTTGAGACTAGGAAATAGATTTTGTTTTCCCTATAGTACGTATCTTGAATGAACCTTTTCAAAAGGTTCTTTTTCTTTTTTAAAAATCCATTTTCAAGATGTGACCTTCACTGGCTAGGCCAGCACTTATTGCCCATCCCTAATTGCCCTTTAGAAGGTGGTGGTGAGCTGCCTTTTTGAACCGCTGCAGCCCCAGTGGTGTAGATACATCCAAAGGGCAGAATTTTGCCCTTGGCCTATGGGATCGGCAGGGGTGGGCAGGGGCGATCAGGAAGCTGACCGCCACGCGCTATCAACAGCACACTGCGATTTCATGCTGGCGGGCCAATTAAAGCCCACCCAGTGTAATGTACAAGCAGCAGCGTTTAGCACTGCCTGTGCGGGCGGTGGGGGGTTGGAGTGCGAGCAGGCCTAGTATGAACTTTGAGCATGCGCACGAGAGGGCACTAAATTATCTCCCTGAGGCACGGAGCTGCCTCAGGGAGATGAAGAAGATATTGAAAAAGCTAATGAATAACAGAAAAATGTCATAAGACATGTCCCTTCATGTGACTCTGCCATATGAGCAGAGACTTATTTTTAATTCAAATGTAAAATTTTTATTTGAATTCTATTTGCTCTAGGAAACCTCATCCTGCCTGTGGATGAAGTTTCCTAAAAAGCGCAAAGGCTGCTTGGCCTTTTTGCCTGCCTGTCAACCGTAAGGTTAGACGGGCAGCGTAAATTTGAATTTAGTTACCTTTTTAATAGCCCTAATAGACCTTTCAATTGTTAGTGGGCGCACTGCCAACTCCGATGCACGTCCACTGAACGAAATATCGTGGGACTGTGCGATGACATCGGGACACTCGCCCAACATCATCGCGCATCATGTTACGCTCAGCCGGGTCCGGCGTACGCCCACCCGCTGAGCTTAATATTCTGCCCACAGTGCTGTTAGGAAGGGAGTTCCATGATCTTGATTCAGCAGCAGTGAAGGAACAGCGATATATTTCCAAGACAGGATGGTGAGTGGCTTGAAGGGGAACTTCCAGTTAGTGGTGTTCCCATGTATCTGCTGCTCTTGTCCTTCTGATGGTAAGTTTTCTGCTATGTTTGCCAATGCCTTTGTTTTATAGAGCTGTTTTATATACCTAACTGAGTAAGAATAGAATTGTAGGTTCTAAGAATGACTACAGATATTGACAATTAAGTATTCCTCTGGAACACATTGGTTCCCATGTTACATTGTGGAGTGCGGTTAAAAATTGTAGTCACTTTTGTTTTGTAGACAAACCTTACAATCAATTGCATGCAGCAGTGTTGCACAAACAACAAATGAGTTAAAACTTTGTTAATTATTTTTGGTTTTAGGGCATTGGTCGCGGGACACAAGGGTAACTCTTTGCTCTTCTTCGAATAGTGTCATGGAATTTTTTTACATGTGCCTAAATAGACGCTTCATGTAATTCAGCACACCTCCACTAATTTACAAAAGTATCAATCTAGATACAAACTCCAATCCTGAAGCTTTCTTGTTTCCCAAACTTTACTTATCTCTGAGGAGATTAAATAGGTTTATTAAAATACACAGTAGGACAAATTATACACGCTGTATGGAAACAATGGAGTGAGTCAGCCAGACCAACATTATCTATTCTTTAAATTCCAGTACTCGTGTTCAGCAATACAACTAATCTACAAGTCAAGAAGAAACTTCAGCCAAACACTGAAATTTTCTTTTTTATTTTCCCTTCACACTTGCCAATTTATCCCTTCTTTTCTTAATGATTGACAGCATACAGGTTCTATAGGAACTGGTCACCCTCCAGCACTTCAAGCAAGTAGCCATTTATCATGCATAAACCTGAACATTGAGTGCCAGTCAGCCATTCATATGTGGGTGCTGTGGTTGCCAAGGCAAATCCCTGTTTTTACCCAACAAAAAAACAGACAAATATTTTCCAGTGAATGCTACCAGATGGACATCAGGAACAGAATGTTTAAGTAAAAAGCAAAAAAACTGCAGATGCTGGAAATCCAAAACAAAAACAAAAATACCTCGAAAAACTCAGCAGGTCTGCCAGCATGTGTGGAATAATGGAAATAGGTGGGAAAAGAAAAATCCAAATAAATTATTGGAAAAAACAAAAAGGAGGGGGAAAATCGGAAAGGGGGTGGGGATGGAGGAGAGAGTTCATGATCTAAGAATGTTTAAGTACTTTTCTTCCTCCATAGCTGAGGCCAAGTGTATCATCCCGATTGTAACTCCAGCCGAGGTAACATAATTGCGGTTTGAAGCTGAAACTTTGTTGGCCCGTCTAATTTCGTTATTCATTCATAAGGCTGTGCATTTTGTAAAGTGTATATCTTTTTAGCCAAGTTTCTGAATCGCAAATGTCATGGGGACATTTTATTGAAGTGTTTTGCAGTCTGTGTAATGCACCTCTGAAATACATCAGATTCTCTTGATGTAATGGGGTTTAAAATACTTAGTAGAAGTAAAAGTGTGCTTCATGAAGAATGTATCACCTTAATGATATTGAACATTATATTTAATAATCGTGCCAATGGAGGGAACTGAGCCAGTTGCAGTTATGACAATAAATACAGTTCCCTGAACTCCTCACTGCAGTTGAGCTCTTACAGCTGAAGTTATGCCTTAATAAGGACATAGTTCTCACAATTTGAAGGGAACTATGGAAAATTACATGCAGTCAAGCAGTTTACCATTACCACTGGTCCACAACAGAAAAGTGATTTCCCAAGCAGATGCTAGGTAACCCCATTGAGAAACTTACAGTGTCAATACTGCAAATCTCAGCTGCCGCCTCTGGACATTATGGTTTCTTAAGCAAATATTTTCTCTCTTCTCCATCACCGCACCCCCCCCCCCACCGCCCCCCAATTCCAGTTTGTTAAGAAGTCACAAAACTAAAGTGGACAATTGAGGCCATGAGTACCTACCAGAATGCCACTTGTAGCTGTTATGACAAGAGTATAGAATATGCATCTAAATCTAACAATTTCAATTTTAAATTACCAGTGCAAATAGAGTTTTCTTGCTTCCAAGTAGTGTCCTGGGCTTAATGATTCCTAGCAAACCTCATTCAATAAAATAACAAATGCCTAAGGTCAATGACCTTCAGAATAATGTTTCTTTTAAATTGTGAAAAATGAGTCACACTACACGTGATATTTCTTTTGTTTTTCCATTGGTATAAGTAACCTGCCATAGAAAAGAGAATAATATTGAAATCTGTTGACAATACCCAGTTAGGGGGCATAGCAATCTGAGGAAGATTGCAGGTGTAATTTTCTTATCATGATATAAGTCCTTGAGCTTATTTATTGTATAAGACACAAGGCACTAATAATGCATAAGGAGTTGGGTAAACACGTCATGGGTTCATTTATTGAGACCAACCACTTGAGAAGAGTCAGACATAGTTGTATAGCTAGGAGACATCAGAGCTGTGTATGCGCTCTGATGCGTATAGCAAAATCGAAGCTATGATTGGATCATATGACATGCTTCCCTTCTAGTGATGTCATGCTGATACCCCTGAAAGGCATATTACAATAGCAATGTGCTCTTGTTGTGGTAGCCACTGGACACTAGATAGAGGACATATGCAGTTCTGCATAGAGAAATGCCAGTTATTACATTTCTGGGAAAAGAGCTCCAAAAGAAAATATTACCCTGAAAGGTAGAAGTTTTAATAGATTGAAAGATATAAATCTGCATGCAAGGTAAAATTAGCAGTAGGTGGGTTAAAAAAACACAAGGTAAGATGAGATTCTGGCCATTATATCCAAATGCATGAGTAAAACATTAGAGCAGAAGGGTGTATGGCCCAAATAATCTTTCCAGTCACATTTTTTAAAAAGAATTTAAAGAACCATGTGTTATTAGTTGATTAGATTTATTTTTAAAAATCTGACCATTACAAACAAACAAAATAGAGATCATGGGAAATACAAGCCCCCAAGCTTTGTGTAACACAGCAAAGTGCTCAAGACCAGCATTTATGTGGTTAAATACAAATTTTCTGTTAATCTGGCACTCAACTCTTTGAGGCTGACAACTCTATGAGTTGGTATGTTAAAACTTTACTGTTTATCTGTATAAATTAGGTTTTGGTTTAAGTCATACCCTTTAATCTATAGCCTCTGAACATTTTTGTCTTGTACTGCTTTCCCTAATTAAATTTGGAAATGAATTCTAGATGCAGTTATCAACTTGCACTTATCAAAACTTGAGACGCATAATAAAAAATTAATTACTAGCACTAATTTCCATATTATTCTTTAAAAAAATGTAAAATTCATCTAAAATAAGTGGGGACTTTGTCTTTGAAGATCAAGACAATTAATATGGATCAAAGCTTAGGTTCTGTTGAGATGATTGCTCATTATCATAAAAAAAATTGACTTAGCAATGAGAAACTCTTAATAGGTGAGAGCTATTGAAGTATGTAAGGAGTACTATGATCATACTAGGACATTTGACAATTAGTGATTGAGTGCTAGCTGATTAATTATAAACACTTATTGATTAATAGTTTAACTGAGTATTTCATTTTGTTATATTTCTTGATAACGTCTACCAATATGTATGTCAAACAGTTTGAATCATCACATGGTTCGAGGAGTCAACAATATTGAAGAATGACAACAACAAAAACTTAGCCATGAAATGCACAGTGGAAGTGCAAAAAAAAGTCAAAGTGCTTTTTGCAGGGAGACGCTGGCGTAGTGGTGATATCACTGAACTAATAATCCAGAGGCCCAGACTAATGCTCTAGGGACATGGGTTTAAAACCTACTATGGCAGCTGGTAGAATTTGAATTCAATTAATAAATCTGGAATATAAAGCTTGCCTCAATAAGGTGACCATGAAACTATCATCGATTGTTGTTTAAAAACCCATCTAGTTCACTAATATCCTTTAGGGAAGGAAATCTGCCATCCTTACCTGGCCTGGCTTACATGTGACTCCAGGCCCACAGCAATGTGGCTGAATTTTAACTGCCCTCTGAAATGGCCTAGCAAGCCTTTCATTTCAAGGGCAATTAGGGATGGGCAACAAATGCTGGTCTTGCCAGTGAAGCCCTACATCCCATGAAAAAGTAAAGAAATAAAATTAAGGGCAAAAGCAATGGCTATGCAACATTGGTAAGAAAAAGTGTACTGACTGGCTACTGGATGATAATCTTGCATCTTAGGATAGGGAGTCCAATATTTCCTTGCAGTGGGTGATTAGATATCTTTGCAGCTATTAGTGCCATAATTAATGCTGCAGTGGTTGCCTAGCCCTGCATGTTATTGAGTTCACCTCTAGTCATTTGAGTAGGTTACCTGGGTGAGGCAAACAAGTTGGCATGTTGTTGCACATCTGTATTGTTTCCTGCCATTTCCTGTGGTCTGAGAGCAGACCGCTGGGCGGCAACAAGATCGTTGAAGCCTTGAATTATGGATCTTTCAATCTGAAGTTCCAACATACTGAATGAAACCTGATAAAGAAGATTGCTGAGTGCTGTAGTCCAATATCTCTAAAGGCATATAGGATCACAGCATCCATTAGCAAAATTCTGCTTGGGCTTAGTGTGGCTCTATAGTTTGATTAGTTCTGTACCATTGGAGAGAAGCAAATGATGGACTCCCACAATAATCTCTAAGGGCTGGATTTTATAGGGTTGGGGTGGGGTGGAGGAGGGAACATGTAGTGCTCACCCTCCAGGAAGAAAAGTCGGCTGGCAGCCTATGCACCATAAAGACACCTGCCCTGCAGCCACAACATGCTGCAGGTAGGCTAAACCAGGTGATAGTAGGACTCCCCCCCTTGATTGGCTGCCAGCCAATCATTTTGGTTGGGAAGAGATCAGGCAGCCAAGGTGGGGAGAGGGGGGGGGGTGAGGGGTTCGAGGGCTGGTTTTGGAGATCAGGCAGGATGGACTGAGGAAGGGTGTAAGATTTTTGGGGGGTGCCCCCAAGCCCCAAAGGATGTAAGCCTCTTCCTTCTTTCCTCTTAAACACTTCTCTTTAAAAAAAAAATGGCTTGCTCACTCCTGCCAGCCTGCCCGCAGCAGCCATGTTATGGAGAGGGCAGCATATTATCCAGGTCAATTGGCTGGTTAATAAGCTTAACCGACCCTTAATTGTTTATTTAAAAATGGCGGGTGGGCTGCTAATTTCAGCACCTGCGCGCCCACCTTTTTATGGGGACAGCTCGGGGGTGGCGGGAAGGTGCTCAGCTTTCCACTCGTCATACCTTGTGTGCCCCATGACCAAAGACGAAAACATAGTCAGAGGGGGCCCATAAAATCCAGCCCTAAGTTTTATAAATTACTAAGTGGCAGACTGATGTTCGAAAATCAGGCTTCATTCCGAATTGAATTGACACTTCAGACATAGGTTATTTGCTCTTCTACAGCGACTTCTACCCTGTGCCCTTGGTGATGGAACTTGGCTGGTGCCCGCCAAAGTACGAGTAAGTGACCCAGTGTGCTAGGGCCATTGGTAGATGCCCTCTTGCCTTCTGTTATTAGCAGAGGAATGCTGGCAGCAAGCCACCCCTTCCAACAGAGCTTACAGATTAAAGTAATGGTTACAGCACAGAAGGCGATTATTCGCTTTGTCATGTCCATGCTGGCTCTCGATCTGCAAGAGTAATTCAGCTAGTCTCATTTGTTTGTCGTTTCTGTGTAACCCTGCATTTTTTGTCTCTTTGGGTGCTTATCCTATTCCTCATAAAAAGCCATAACTGACTCTGCCATCACCACACTCTCTGGCAGCGTGTTCCAAATCCTCACTATCACTGTGTAAGAAAGTATTTTCCCTTTTCATATTGGTTCTTTTGCTCTTCACCTTATATTGGTGTCACCTGGTTCCCAAACCTTTCACCAATGGGAACAGTTTGCCTCTATCTACTCTGTCTAGACCCCTCATGATTTTGTGAATCGCACTGCATGGTAGTAAAATTCTGTGTACAAGTGAGTAGGGAGAGCAACAATAAAATGAAAAGAAAGGTACTAATCTTGGCCTTTGAATTTATCTTCTCTCATGTGGTCTCGAAAGCCCATGAATTGGTGGATAACTGCTGGTACTGAGTAATTAAACAATAATTGTTTTTTGTGTCTTCTGTGTGGTTTTGCCCTTGTAAGCAGTTACTGAATGCACTAACGTTAGAAACAGCATTGACAATGGTACCCATGTGCACCTCATTTTTACCACCTTGTTTGAGCCAGCCAGCATGCAATAGTCTTTGCCATTCTGAATGATCTTGAAGAGCTTGTCACTTGACTTATCAGTATCCGGAATCATCCTTGTAAATCTTCTTCTTCATTTCTTCAACTCTTGCATGATACTTGTCTCAAAGATTCTATCCCAGTTTGGATGCTTCATTTGTGATCAGCAGCAGGAATGGCTTACAGATATGTGCTCATCTCATTGATTAAAGTGACAAAGGTCACCTTATACTCTATGGAAGGATCCAGCTGCAACGAATTCCAAGGCAGTGGTGGCCTTGACTGATAAAGGCAATGCTGTCTGCCTGATGGAAGTAGACTATTAGCACTTAACATACAGCCTCAAAAACCTCTAGTAGGAAGTGTAACTTTCTGAGGATCTGTCAGAAAAGTCTAAGTACAATCTTCTTAGTTTATAGACTCTGGTGAGTGAGCATGTGAGCCGTCCTCCAGCCCAATAAACTTCCATTAACCACTACTCTTGGTTTCCTGTCACTCAGCAAATTTCATAACCATGTTGCTAATGTCCCTTTAATTCCATGAGCTACAAGTTGTCACAAGTCTGTTGTGTGGCACTGTATCAAGTGCCTTTTGGAAGCCCATGTACACCACACCAATAGCCCTCATCAACCCTCTCTGTTACCTCTTCTAAAAAACTTCAGCAGGTTAGTTAAATACGTCTTTCTCCTAAGAAATTCATGTTGGCTTTCCTTAGTTAACTTACATTTATCCATGTCACTATTAATTTTGTCCCAAATTATTGCTTCTAGAAGTCTACCCACCACCAAAATTAAACTGACTGGCTTGTAGTTGCTGGGGTTATCTTTGCACCCTTTTTTGAATAAGGGTGTAAGGTTTGCAGTTCTCTGCTCCTCTGGGACAACCCCTGTGTCTGAGGAAGACTGAAAAATTATGACCTCCGCAATTTCCACTCTCACTTCATTCAGTATCCTTGGATGCATCTCATTTAGTCCTGGTGTCTTATCCACTTTAAGTACAGACAGCCTATCCAATACATCCTCCTTATCCATTTTAAATCCTCTAGTGTCTGAGTTACCTCTTCTTTCATAATGGCCTTAAGTAGCATCTTCTTCCTTGACAAAGACAGATGCAAAGTATTCATTTATTACCTCAGCTATACCTTCTGTCTCCATGTGTAAATCGCCTTTTTGATCCCTAATCAGCCTTACTCCTCCTCCTTTTACCACCTTTATCCAACTGATATGCCTATAGAAGTCTTTGGGATTCCCTTGTATGTCGGCTGTCATTCTCTTTTCATACTCCCTCCTTGCTTCTCTTATCTGCTTTTTCATCTCCGCTCTGAATCTTCTATATTCAGCCTAGTTCTCAATTGTATTTTCTACTTGGCCTCTGTTATAAGGACACTTTTTCTTCTTTATCTTAATTTTTATCTCTTTTGTCATCCAGGGAGCTCTGGATTTGCTTGCCCAACCATTTCCTTTCAAGGGAAAAATACCTTGACTATGCTGAAACTGTCTTTTCTTTGAAGGTTCATTGTTCAGCTACTGTTTTACCTATCAAGCTGTGACTCCAATGTATTCAGTCCTAGCTCCATTCTTACCCCATTGAATTTGGCTATCCACCAGTTAATTATTCTTACTCTGTATTGTTCTTTGTCCTTTTCCATAGTCAGCCTAAATCTTATGATACAATGATCACTGTTCCCTAGATGTTCTCCTGCTGACACTTGATCCACTTGGCCCACCTCATTCCCAAGAACCAGGTTTAGCAGTGCCTCCTTTCTTGTTGGACTGGAAACATACTGCTGTCACAAATTTTCCTGAAAACATCCTAGGAACTCTTGCCCCTTTCCACCCTTCACACTACTATTACCCCAGTCTTTGTTTAGGTAATTAAAGCCCCCCAACACCGCCCCCCCCCCACCCCCCCACCCCATTCTAACTACTCCATAATTTTTGCACCTCTCTATGACTTCCTTGCAAATTTGTTTCATTACATCTTTCCCATTAGTTGGTGTCCTATAGATTACACCAAGCAATGTAATTGCACCTTCTTTGTTCCATAGCTCTAGCCAAACAGATTCTGTCTTTGACCCGTGTGGCACATCCTCTTTCTCCAACATTGCAATGCGCACCTGAATCAATGCTGCCACTCATCCCCATTTTTTCCCTTTCCTATCTTCCTTGAACACCTCGTATCCAGGGATATTTAACAGCCAGTCTTGCCTTTCTTTGAGCCAGGTCTCTGTTGTGGCCAAAACATCATATGTGAATCTGCGCCTATAACTCACCAATCTTATTTGTCACACTCTATTCATTCACATATATGCACAGTAACCCTGATTAAGACTTCATTACTTTCTCCCTTATTCTGACCCCACTTATTAACTTATTATTCCCTATTCTAGTGCTATCTTTCTCTCCCAGTATACTGCGTACCTTGGTATTCCCCTCTGATATTATCTCCTGGTTCCTACACCCCGGAAGGAAATCAGTCCCGGCTCTATTTAGATACAACTCATCCTGCTTAGGCAGGTCCCATGTCCCCCAGAGCCGGTCCCAAGAATCTAAAGCCCTTCCTCCTGCACCATCTTTCCAGTAATGTATTAATCTGTCTTATTCCACTACTTCTGCATTTGCACGTGGTACTGGGAGTAATCCAGAGATTATGACTTTTGAGGTCCTGTATGCTTATTTCCTATATAGTTTTCTAAATGCTGACTGTGGGAGGACATCTTTCTTTCTGCCTATATCATTGTAACAATGTGGACCATGACTGCTGGCTGTTAATCCTCCCCTCCTATGGTGCTCTGCAGACACTCAGTGACATTCTTGACCAGGGAGGCAGCATGCCATCCTGGATTCACATCTGCACCAAAGACACACCTATCTATTCCCCTAACTATCAAATCACCTATCACTATTGCTCTTTCAGTCTTCTTTGTACATCCCTCCCTGGCCACTCTACAGCCGAGCCACCCACAGTGCCTTGGAATTTAGCTGGACCCCCCAGATGAACCATCACTCTCATCAGTATTCAGAACTGAACACTGGTTGGAGAATGAGATGCACTCAGGAGACTCCTGTACTACCAGCCTGTTCCTTTTTGACTGTCTGGTGGTCACCCATTCCCTCTCTCCCTGCCTATTCTTAAGCTGTGGGGTGACTACATCCATAAGTGTGCTATCCACTAAGTTCTCAACCTCATGGATGCACTGCAGTGACACGGAGCTACTACTCAAGTTCCGAAACCCAGAGCGCAAGCTGCTGCACAGATGGTTATCCAAGTCACAGGAAGCATCCAGGAGCTCCCACATTTCACAGGATGTGCAATCTTGAAGTTGGAGCAGCCTTGTCATTCCTCTATTTATTAATTAATAACCTTGTAACTGATAATAAAATGTACTACTAATACTAAACCTTACCAATACTAATTAAGCTTTACTAATAAACCATACTGCTATTAATTAACCTTAGTAATACTGATAAACCCTATTAAAACCAATGGTAATAAACCTTACTTAAAAATACAAGATAAGACTCACCAGCTATTAACTTGTTACTTGTTATATATAGCTAATATGTTAATATTTTTAAACTCCCAATTGTTTAGATTCAGTCCCTAAGCAGTAATACTCAACAGCCAATCAACTTACAACTTTCTTGTGATGTCACTGTTCACTTTTATTTTCATACTCAAAGCGCACCTGAACTTCTCCCTGCAGGTATGTACTGCCTTAAGAGTAAATACTTTGAAAGGCATTACATTATTACAGGACAGTTGACATGGTTTGAATGTTGCATTTCACTATGGTGAAACTGTGAGCAGGATTTTGCCGTCGGCGTGCAGGGGGCGGGGCCCGCTCACCGACACGTAAAATAACGCAGGTGACATTGGAGAGGAACCCCTGACATCACCCCGCCCCATTTAAATCTTCAGGAAGGCGGGGACACAGCAAAATCAGCTGTGGGCCCGCTGACCTGTCAATGGCCAATTGAGGCCATTGACAGGATAATTTAACCAATTAAAGTACCTGCCCGTCCCACCTTAAGGTTGGCGGGCAGGCCAGGAGCCCCGGTGGCAAATAGAAAAAACATGAAACCTCATCCGCCAGCGGGATGAGGTTTCATGCAGGGTTTTAAACAGTTTAAATAAAGTTTTACTGTAATTTATGAACATGTCCCATCTCATGTCACATTGTTACATGAGGGGGACAGGTTAAGGTTTTTTTTTTAATTTCTATTTTTAATCTTTTTAAAAGTGTAAGCAATCTCCCTGAATCCACCACCCACCCCTCCAACCCTCCCGCCCTGCCCACACAGGAAGCGCATGGCACTTCCCGCTGGACGCCACGCTGGGCAGGCATTAGTTGGCCCGCCCACGTAAAATGGCGGGGGGGGGCCCGCCTCTCTGGCGGGGATCAGCTCCCCGCCCACCGGAGTTTGGGTCAGGCCCGCCCACCCAACAGACGGAAAATTCTGCCCTGTTTGAAGACTGATATGGAGGACAGACAAAATATAATTTAGAACATAGTACAGAACACTTGAGAATCAGTGATCAATGCTGGAGGTATGGAACCATGTAGTAGGGGAAAAGAGTCAAAGGAATTATAGGGCAGGTCATAGACCCTTCAACCTATCATATCTGCACCAGTACTGGCTTTTTAACTGGAACCCTGCATAAATTGCATTTTGCCACCATTTCCCAATATCCTTTTTACATTTATCTTTGTTAAATACTTACTCAAGTTATTTTAAACTTTTATAATTTGTATAGAATCATTGAAATTACAGTACAGAGTGAATTACAACACAAAGATAAATATGGTATAGTCTGAAAAATTGGCATAAAACAGGAAGCAAGGGGTTACGTCTTGAGTTTTTGTGAGTGTTAAACGGGTGCTAGTGAGTTTACAGGGTTTTTACATCTCACTCTAATTGTAAATAAATGTTGTTTCCCATGGCTGGAGAGTCGTGAATTAGGGATCATAATCTCAGGGCAAAGAGTCAGCCACTAGGACTGAGATAAGAGAAATTTCTTCACTCAGAAGTTGTGAATCTTTTAAATTCTCTATCCCACAGTGATGTGGATGCTCAGTTATTGAGTATGTTGACGACTAAAATTGACAGATTTTTAGGCACTAAATGAATCAAGGAACTTGGGGATAGGGCAGCAAACTGAACTTTATGTAAAAGATCAGCCATGTCCTTATTGATTGCCAAAGTGGGCTCCAAGGGCTGGTCAGGAAAGTATAATAATTCTCATAATATTATTGTGATTTATTGTAAAAGTAGATTAATAGTGGGAATGAGATAGTTTCTGTGTGTGTGCGGGTGTGCGTGCGTGCGTGTAATTTACTTGAATTGAAGACAGCTGGTCTGGAGGCTTTGATTCATCAAAAGAAGCTGGATTTGAAATGCTAAATACATAAACATGGCTGAAGTTTTAGAATGTGAGGTGAGGAGAATTTGCGTTTTTAGGTAAATCAGGGTAGTTTGAGTTTCAAAGAGATTGTAGGATGTTACACCTAGCCAGAGAAGCTAGGGAAGCAGTGTGTTTATTTTTCCTAAAGGTTACTGACAATATTAGCACCATGGGCAGAAAATCCACCCCCCGCCCCCCCCCGTCGGGGGTGTTGTGCGGGGGCAGGGAGGGTCGGGTGCGAACCCGATCAGTGACCCCCGATCAGGGCTGCACCGCCATTTTACGTGGGCCTGTCCATCGTGACGAGCGCCTGGAAGCACTGTATGCTCCTTGTGCAGGGAGGGGATTCCCTGAGTGCTTCCCTGCTGTCTTTCATGCATATGCGCGAAAGAGTGCAGAGATCTCCCTGAGGCACGGAGTCGCTTCAAGGAGATTTGTTTCATTCTTAAACTTTAAAATAAAGGATTTTTAAACTTTTAAAACACATTCCCTCATGTGACACTATCAGATGAGCTGGGACATGTCAAAAAATAAATGTACAAATTTTTATTAGCTTTTAAATCAGTTCACGAAACCTCATCCCGCCCGTGGATGAGGTTTCATAAAAAATGCGAAGGTCGCCTGGGCTCTTTGCCTGCCCGCCAACCTTAAGGTTAGACTCATTTAGTTGAGTTAATTAGTTTTTAACAGGCCTTAATAGGCCTTTGACAGTTCGGTGGCTGTGCACCCGTCGAACTGAAAATCTAAATATTGCGTGGTGACATCAGGACGCCCGCATTTGACGCGTCGGTGAGCGGGCTCCGGCCCCTCCACTCGCCGACGGGAAAATGCTGCCCCATGAATAGATTTATCTTTTGAGAAAATTAAAGTTCCAAGGACACGTGGGAACAATGAAATTTGCTTTAAAATGGAGAAGCAGGTATAAAGGAGAATGAGTGATGTGCCAGGGAAGGCATTGTAAGATCAGAAGTGTGAAAAGCCTTCAGTATTTGTGCATTAAGCTGCTGTCTACAGAAACTGAAGCTGGGAATAGCCACTTTGAACTCTATGGTTCAGGCTATTATGGTGACTTGCCTGGTCCATTTAAATCTTTTTTTACCATCGCCTAAACAGGGGTGTAACTAGAAGCCAGATTAATTAGGGATTTTAGGAGTTATTATAGTAGTAATTTATAGACCTATGTACTTGAAATGTTTTCCTTTGTTAATAAATGTTTAATTTAGTTTTCTAAAAACTGAAGTCTGGGTGGATTTATTACTACTTAATTCAGGGCACACATCTCAAAATAAATAGAAATTGCAAAATTGTTGTGATGGCGTGATCAAGTTTCCCTCGTGGATTTGATCTGGCTGGCACACATCATCTACTGTGTCATAACAGGCTGTATGATGTACTCCTGTTCCTATTTCTTATGCTGTTAGTAAATCCACAGCCCATTTTACATCGATCACCTGCTTACAGTATCGCAGAAACCCCAGATCTACCCTGATTAGTCAGAAATTGGAGCTACTTGGCTTCCAAACAGGCCACAGAGAGTTCCTGGGATGTTCTTAGGACTCTTCCTATTTTTAACGTATAACATACATTGATTTTCAATTTTGTAAACATTATCAAAATAGGAGACATGGCAAATAATGAAGAGAAATAAGGTAAGAATGCATTTACACTCACTTGAAGTTCTGAATAGGGGAAATATTCAGGAACAAATTTATGATGCTACTACACTAAGTGATCAGAAGAATTCTTACCCAATTAATCAAGATTCAGAAGCATTTAGTTATTTTAGGCAGTTAGGTCAATGGGTGGCAGATAGACAATTGTAAATAATTGTCATGGGACCAAAAGGGGTGTATGCACTAAATTGAGCAGCTTACAGCATACTAAAAGAGAATTACACCTCGGAGACATAGGATAAATTCAGACCAATTTCATAGGCAATGGGACTGAAGAGAGTCTCCAAAGGTGAGAGGTGACTCTCTGCTATTGACCCACCTCTACACCCTCCACCCCCACCAAATATCAGCCTCAACCCTGGAACCCTCAACCTGGTGAGCTGCATGTCTGGGGCCATGCAGTTGCCTTGTCGAGTTTCAATGAGGCCAGGGCCTCAAAATTGCAAGAGCCTCTTTGCTGCTAGATTTGTCATCTCATTACTCACTCACAGATCAAGATCCATTATGCTATCTTCAAGATCAGAAGAGACAAGAAAAAATTGGAGGCGAAGAATTCCAGCTAAACTTTTTTGATTTCATGAGGTAGTTACTGCATTAGATAATGGCTGGAAATTTTGCAAGGATTCTCCAAATTGCAGATAGCTTTAGCGGAAAAACGATGGACTCCTAAAGATGCAGTACTGAATTCTAAAAATGAATATTCACACCATTTTTACCAGAATTTTTGCTGAAGATATAGCAGGAGAGGAACAGAACTCTGCACAATTTCTTCCTAGTGTGGATGATGAAACATGAGTTTATAGCCCCAATTTAAACCTAACTCACCCAGCAAGAACACGTTAGGTTCAGATTGGCCAACCTGTTCGATTTTACACTCCACTGAAGTCTGAGCCAAACCCGCCCCATTCTCATCAACGGTGTTAGAGTTGGATCCTAGTCACCTGTTTGTTGGATCCTGTTTGCGTGCTTGTTGTAAGGGGTGGCCAATTTGGTATAAATTGAGCAGCAAACGTTTCATAACCAGAAACTTTAGGCAGAATTTTCTGCCTTCCAGGTGGGCGGGCCCGACCCAATCTCCAGCAGGCCGGGAGCCGACCTCCATGGGAGAAGCGGACCCCGTCGCCATTTTAAGCGGGCGAGCCAATTAAAGCCCACCCAGCGTGATGCCCGGCGGGAAGTGCTATGTGCTTCCTGTGCGGGCAAAGGGTTGGGGGAGATTGCTGACACCTGTTCAAACGTTAAAAATAGAAAAATAAAAAAATCCTTAACGATAATGTCACACGAGATGGGATATGTTAATAAATTTCACTACAACTTTATTAAAGTTTTTTTAAACCCAACATGAAACCTAATCCCGCTGGTGAATGAGGTTTCGTGTTTTTGCTATTCCCCGCTGGGGCTCCTGGTCTGCTTGGACGGGCAGGTCCTTTAATGGTTTTAGTTATCCTGCCAATGGCCTCAATTGGCCTTTGACAGGTCGGCGGGCCTGATTTCGCTGTCCGCCTGCCTTCTGAAAAGTTAAATGGGGCGGGATGATGTTGCGGGTTCCGCCCGACGTTATCCTGCGTCATTTTGTGCGTCGGCAGGCAGGCCCTGCCCCCTGCTCACTGACGGCAAAATCCAGCCCTCTGTGTTTATTTACGAAGATACTCAGCAGCTACTAAACATGAGCTAACACTTCAAACTTTGATAAAAACAAAAAACTGCGGATGCTGGAAATCCAAAACAAAAACAGAATTACCTGGAAAAACTCAGCAGGTCTGGCAGCATCGGTGGAGAAAAAAAGAGTTGACGATTCGAGTCCTCAAAAAGCGTTCTGTCGAAGGGTCATGAGGACTCGAAACGTCAACACTTTTCTTCTCCGCCGATGCTGCTAGACCTGCTGAGTTTTTCCAGGTAATTCTGTTTTTACTTCAAACTCTGTCTCTACACTACTGCTGCTACTAACTGCTGACTACAGACTACTAATTTCAGAGGTAGCCCATGCTACTCTGCTATTGGATAGTAACATCATGTGATCTTCCATTATAACATTCTTCTTAAAGGTATTTTACACATCAGATTACCACATCCCTCCTCATTTACTCAGAAATACATTTTATATTTACAATTATAATTTTCTCAAAATAGCAAAATATTTACACTGATAAGTAATTTACAAATTCAGTCTTTCTGGGGGCTCCTTTATGTGTGTAGAGCATCTCAGTTCTACAACTTGTCAGGAACCTCCTTTTCCAGAGTTGCCTGAACATCAGTTGCTTCGGTGGACTCCTGCAGATCTGTATCCTCCACTCTTGAAGGAACCAGAGATGTGCCTGTACTGAGTTGAGTTCTTTCAACAGGAACCACTGACCTGGTCACAAACACAGGTGGAATAATTTCTTGGTGCATAGTTTCTCTCTTTCTTAGATGATCTGCATGTCTCCGTATGACTTGGCCTTCCACCTCCACATGGTAAGATAGAGGTCCAGTCACTGCATTTATTTCACTCGGTAACCACCTTGGTCCTTCTCCAAAGTTCTTCACGTATATTATTTCTTCCACAGTAAATTTCCTCCCACAACTATGCCGGTTGTGTCTAGTTTTCTGACATCCATGACTCATTTCCACCTTCCCTCCTAAATTTGGCATTGTTAAACTCAATCTCATCCTGAGACGGTGTTTCAGCAATAATTCTGCAGTTGTGACACCTGTTGTTGTGTGAGGGGTGGTCCTATAATGGAAAAGAAAGTGTGCTAGCTTGGTTGTTAAGGAAACTCCAATTAATATCTTCATGCCAGCCTTTAATGTTTGAACTTCCCTTTCAGCCAGTCCATTTGAGGAAGGGTGGTAAGGTAAATTTTTTACATGAGTAGTACCATTGAGGCTGATAAACCACTGAAACTCAGCACTTGTAAATGCCGTGCCATTATCAGAAATGACTACTTCTGGTAGTGCACTAATGACAAAACTTTAATGTAACTTCTCAATTGTAGAAAAAGGCGTTGGTGATTTCAGCTCATATATGTCCATTCATTTTGAGTGGGCATCGACAATGAGCAGAAACATTGTTCCCATGAAAGGTCCAACAAAGTCATTGTGTAACCGCACCCATGGTCTTCCTGGCCCTTCCCCAGGGTGTAGTGGAGCTGCTGAAGGTAACTTTTGCAGTTGCTGACATTGCACATAATTCTTCACTAAACTCTCTATTTCACCATCCATCCCAGGCCACCATAGGTAGCTGCATGTTATGGTCTTCATTCGGGATATTCCTGGATGTGCACTGTGTAGTTCAATTAGCAATGACTCTCTACCCTTTGGAGGTACTATCACTCATGCTCCCCTCAATAGATACCATCCTAGCTGGTTATTTCATGCCTTCTATTGAAGTACAGTTTCATTTTGTCAGATACAGGCTCTTGTGACCAACTATGAAGTACTTGTTCTCGTACTTGTGATAGGACTGTGTCCCTAATTGTTCAGTCTCTGATCTGTTGAGTGCATACCAGTGATGAATTAAGAAATGTAACAACAAACTAAGTTCTTGTGGAACTGGGACTTGCACATCATTTTCTTGTAAAGGCAAATGACTAACTGCCTCAGCATTTGCAATTTGACTACCAGGCCTATGTATGAAAGTATACTCATATGCTGCCAGGATTAAAGCCTTATTTGTGTTTCTGTTTCTGCTTTCTATGTGCTTTCTTCTTTCTAGTGCTGACTTTAACCTTGACCTTCTTTTCAGTTTCAATATTGGCCCAACTAATCTCAGGTGTAAGCTCGGCTTGACTGAACTCAGTGGTCGAGTCTCCAGAATTTCATCATCTGTCTGCTTCTTAGAAAATTCTGCGACTTTTGCCTCCAAATCCTCTTTGGCTCCATGTAGCTGATTCTTTAGTTCTTCCATCTCTTCTTTATATTTGTTTGCTGCCTCATGGATAATTAAGCATTGTTGTGTCTTCTCTGCCAACTCATCCTTCATTTTAGTCAGAGAGGTGCTGAATTCTTTCTGTTTCTCTTCGTACTTTTCATGCAAACTTTGACCTGAGGGGATCTTGTAGTGTGTGAAGGTCTTTCAGCAGGTTTTATTTTTCCTTTCAGAGGTTGCCCACCTCATCTCAAACTCTGTCCTTAGGCATGGTCTCTTCAAGTTCCTTCTTCAAGCTTGCCACATAGCTTGCAACTGTCTTCCACGGGTCTCTAATCCTGGAATTAAACTTGAACCTTTGCATCATTACTGAGGGCTCTGGCTGGTAATGGTCCTTCACCAAGTCCACTAATTCATCAAGGTTTCTCAAGTCCAGGGCACTGGGTCTGTCAAACTTCAAATCAAGCCATAAGTCTTATTCCCACATGTACTTAAAAGAATCGCCCACCTCTTCTCTTCCCCCGAAATCTCATTTGCTTTGAAAAAGAATGAGACGTTCAATGTAGTGGGACCAATTGTCTTGATTGCTGGATCGAAAGGATCAATTCTTCTGAATTGCGGCATGCTGTGAAGCAGTTGCTTTGACGATTTGAACGGAACTTCTATTTACAATTGTTGTGCGAAGAGCAATGCCAAATTCGTTTCTCTTGCTTGCTTCTATTTAACTTGTTTAATCCTCGTCTCCAGTTTGTTGGATCTTAGTTACCGGTTTGTTGGATCCTGTTTGCATGCATGTTGTAAGGGATGGCCGATTTGGTACTAATGATACAGTTGAGTAGCAGACACTTCATAGCCAGAAACTCCGTGTTTATTTATAAAGATACTCAGCAGCAGCTAAACATGTGCTAACATTTCAAACTCTATCTCTATACTACTGATGCTACTAAATACTGACTACAGGCTACTAACTACAGCTACTCTGCTATTAGATACTAAGATCATGTGACCTTCCATTATAACATTCTTCTTAAAGGTATATTACACATCAGATTACCACAGTTCGGTTAATATTGAGGCTTATATTTCACTAATTAAACACCATCACTTGAGACATAGTCTCACTGTTCCCAAATTTGGAATTGCTGATCATTCCCACAAAAGGGTGGTAATTTATTTTTGTTTTCAAGTTTGCTGAGTGAGCTTTTGAATTCATATTTTCACTTTAATCCCTATTGTTTTACACAGGAAGGACTGGGTACATCACAATTATGGCAATGTTTTAATTTTTGGGATAAGAAAATACAAAAGCTGTACAGTCAATTATGAGTTCATAAAGTAGCCACAATCCTTGCAGTTCATAGTGCCTCAGCTAAATGGGAAAAAAAGCACATAAAAAATTCTTTAATAACACTTTAACAAGCAAATCCGTACATTTATGTGCCTGTAATTTAGCTTTCAGGAATTTAACCTACCTTACTAAATCTTGTATGAGAATAATTTGTGGCCTAGGGTTGCCTTATTGACAGTCAGCGTAAAGCACTGACATCCCTGAACTGTTTAATTATTGAAATGAACTGTAACAGTACACTTGATTGTTGCTGAGGTCACTTAATAGCGGTGGAAGTAGAGAGGCATGCGGCTGCTCTGAGTGCCCCTGCACTGCCTCAGGCATTGTCTCAAACCCACACACTTTTTCTCAGCCGACTGAAGCAGATAGGTAGCCTGATATGGGCATCAATTTACTGTACTTTTAAGAGGTCTGATGGTGCTGTCTCGGTTTAAGCTCAGCCAAGATTGCTCTGGTGACCACCGTGACACTGTGATTCCCATGCCCCTTTGCATTCCATTCAAAGATCCCAAGCAGTTTTTTTTTCCCTACGTGCTGTCCAGGATGTAGACAAATGAATTCCAGTGACCTATGCGGAGGCGTAGCTTTGGAATAAAGATCTCTCCTGTCCGCACTCTTTCATTAGCTCCTTCCCTGGAGCCATTTGCATGTAGTAATACATACAGTAGATGCTAAGACTAATTATCAAATTACACTCTGCAAGAATAGAACGCCACCCCATTATACACTTCAACGACATTTCAGCTTTTTAGTGCCTAGCATTTTCTGTCATGACATATCTAAATTCTGATTTCGAGCTATTTTGCTGTACTCCTGATTGCAAAAAAAAGTGCACAAAGTTCTATTCTTTAAATAGAAAGTTGACCTTTGGCCTCTCAGAAGTCTGCTGTTTCATTATTTTTTTTGTGTTTTTTTGGCTCAGCACAGAGACCTGTTCACCAAAGCCTGTGGATTACAGGAAATAATGACCTATATGTGCACAGTTGTTCAAAGGAAATTAGTCCAGGCTGATTTTTATTATTCTCCGTAGCCCCACATTCTCCAGTGTAATCACTCACGCTGCAGTATAATTTACTTTTACATCATAGGAAATGTGTAACTTTCTGCCTATATTCTCCCATGACCAATCATGTCCTGCTCCTTGGCTAAACTAACCCTGATGTGGAATGCAAAGCCTTGCTAATACGAGCCAGCCTAGAAACAGAGCAACTAATCTGTTTGCAAATTAGGACCAGCAATTTTGGCAGTTTTTCCCAGGTATTCCTTGTTTACAATTTAGTCTTAGTTGTAATCATCTGTGAGTTACTGCAGAGACCATTAACCCTTTCACCACTAAACATTAATTGTGGCTTTAAACATGGGCTTTCAAAGCACCACCAGCATATGTAATAATAATTGACCTTGTTTAGCAAAAACCCTGTTTAACACATAGGGGATATGATATTCCTTGCACAATAGAATAAATCTCAATAATGCAGTTTGTCAAATTTATTGACTGACTATGGACAACTGTTGTATAAAAATGCTATTTCAACCCCTCTGTTTTATTTCCTTATAATACACTGGACAGGGTGTGTTATCTTACCTGTGTCATATATCTGTTTGGAAACCATACTTGCAGTTGGTTCTAATACCTGTAAATATAATTATTTTTCCAAAATAATGCCACTGTTTTAAGATCTTTGTATTTATTCTGTAGCTGATGAGACTAGCACTCGAGAAATAACGTAGGCTTGGACTTCCTGAGTCCCATCTGCGCCATTGGAAATGTAGCAGAATGGGAACTACTGAGTGGTGAAAAAGTTGAATCTATCTTAAATGATAGGGATCAGGCTCTTTTTTGGTTATTCGGCATCAGGCCGCTGCCTGCAGACACTATACAGAGGTGTCCACCCGGAGTGTCCAGCAGAACACTGGAATGACACCCTGGCAGAGGCATTATCAGCAAAATAGATACATTTAACTTTACTTTTTGAGTTAGGAAATTGATCTTTTGTCTCTGAAATTCTTTGTTGCTCTATGAATCATGCTACCTTCAAACAAGAGGTCAGACCGGTCTGCAAATGCGCTAGAGACAATTTGCCATATTCAGCCTGTCACAGGACACAACTAAAGTGACTGGGGTTGACTTATAATGTGATTTTTTTTAATGCTCAAAATGCGTGTGACGCTATATACTGCATTTACTCATTCCTAATTGCCCAGACAACTGAATAGTTTGCTATGCCAAGGGTAATTAAGAATGAACTACATAGTGCGAAAATGTGTAGGCCAGACCAGGTTCCCTTCACTGAAGGACATTAGTAAACCAGTTGCTTTTTTCACCACAATTCAGTTTTCTTAATCATTTTATCTGCAGTGAGCCCACAAAGTACCAGGATTGTTAAATTGAATTTCACAATTTGTCAGGTTGCGATTTAAACTCATGACCTTTGGCTTGAGATTCCAGCAAAACCAGTCCATGATCTCCACGGGAAAATTTGCCAGCTAGCATTATGATGTCATATTGTATTAACACAGAGTTAGTGATGTTACAACACATGACTATCGAATGTTCCTCTCTACTGAAATCGCAAGGCTGTGGTAGCTTTAGGATTATGGAGCTCTGGCTGCCCTTTGGGCCATTCCTGGTGGAGGAAGTTGACTCTGACCCAATCTCAACCGAGATCAGATCCTGACGTCGGTCTGAAGGCATTATTAGTTCCTGGTGACATGGAGAGCTACAAGCTCAAGAACTCACAAATTGCATAAATCATTCAAGAAGTAAAAATGTCTTAACCATTTCACCAACAAAATTATAGTTCCTGGGCATTATCCTTTATTTGCATGTTATCTTTTCCTTTGGTGTGCCATTAATGAAGTATCCCTTCAGCGCGGCAGAGTATGTATGCTAAACACATAGTGGCCAGTGTAAATTTTATACACTCCTTTTTACCATCTAGAATAAGAGTGTTAGCATAAGCACAATAGACTAATGAGCATGCACAATAGCACAATTGACAGGAAGCAGTAGTAAAGAAAGGAATTCAGAGTTGACATAGGAAGAATGTTAAAAATAATCACAAATAAAATCTTTTTTAAAAATTCATTATGTTTCTGAAGCTTAGCAGTTTTAGATTTAAAACTCTGTAAAGCTGAATGTTAAGTGCAGCACTTGGTGACCAAGGAAATAAATGGAACATGAAAGCCAAAGACATTTAAGTCCTTGTTCCTAATGTTTTACCATCATCTACTTTAGTATGTCATTTTCACTGAGCATCACTTCCAAATTCTCAGTATATTGATATCCATTATGTTTCGCTGCTACTTATTACAGTTTTGTAAAACAAATATTGATTTTCTCAAAACTGATAATTGATCATCAGAGTAATTTAATATTATCAATGGCTGATGCCCCTGACTTTCACTGGGGAAGACCTTTGATTTATTTGCATTTGGAACTGCTGTAAATCTGGTAAACAAAATGATGACTGTGATGCACAAGGTTGGCGGGCGTTGGTGGGGGTGGGGGGGTGCAGTGGTTTTGTAGTGGTGACTGGGGGGTGTACCCCTTGGACCACCAGAGAAGCTGAAAGTACTCATAGATATCTCTCAGAACACTGGGGAATTAGATTCTGTGGATAGATAGGCCACTCAGACCACCACATAAATGAAAGTCTCAGACATATCCCCTGCCTCCAGCATTATGAAAACAAGTTTCTCAGATAGATCAGCACTCGACCATCATAGAAATCAGATGGATCAGACAGATACTAAACAATAAAATGCAATTCAAACAAAAACCTTGAATAAACTAAAACTGCTTGTTGCGCCCTCACAGCTGCTACTTCACAATATGGAGGCATCAAAATGTATTTTGCCTCATGGATAAGAAGCACAATTGGAGAAAAAAGTGGCAAAAGAATGGTAAAATGATCCCTCCATTTGCAGCACCATTTTCCATTCTTAAAAGAATCAGCATATGAAAGTCTACATTGTCTTGAATTTTCACAAATAAACTCAAATTAGACTGACTGGGATATGGAAAATGACCTGGAGTCCATCATACATATCACACTATATTTATTACTGACTATAATTTGCACTCCACGTTCATCATTTTTTTTTTGGTGTAGTGGGGGAACTACATTAAGGTAGAAAGACTGGGAAACATTTACATTCAGAGAGGCCTGGGTGCGCTTGTACATGAATTACAGAAAATGAACATGAAGGTATAGCAACTGAAAGCAAAGGCAAATGTTATATTAGCTTTTGATACAATATGTTTTGAGTATAAGAGTAAAGACGCTTTACTGCAATTGTCCAGGGCATTGGTGAGGCAAGACTTGGGGTAGAATGTGTGGTTTTGGTCTCCTCCTCAAGGACATAATTGCCTTACAGGGAGCATAATAAAGGTTTACTCAGGAGTTTCGAAGAATGAGAGGCGATCAAACTGAATCATATAAAATGCTTAAGGGGCTTGACAGGGTTGATGCTAAGAAAATGTTTTCCCTGACTTGGGAATCTAGGCCATGGGGTTATAGTCTCAAAAATAAGGAGTTGATCATTTAGGACTGAGATGAGGAGAATTTCTTTCCTCAGAGGGTTGTGAATCTTTGGAATTCTCTACTCCAAAGAACTGTGGATGCTCAGTTATTGAGTATATTCAAGAAAGAGGTGGAAGATTTTTGGGCATTAAGGGAATTAAAGAAAACAGGGAATAGTGCGGGAATGTAATTGAGGTAGAAGATCTGCCATGAACTTGTTGAATGGCAGAACAACCTGGGAGGATCAAATGGTCTACTTCAGCTTCTATTTGTTATGTTCTTATGCAAGAAAATCTTTCATGGTGGTGGGTAACTCAAAAGGTAATTCGAAGATAATTCGATTGACATATAGCTTAAGGTGACACTTCATTGCCTTGCTGAGAGTGCTGTATTGTCAAAGGTGCCAGTGTTTGAATGAGATGCTAAGCTAAGACACTTCCCACTAATGAAGTGAATGTGAAAGATCACATGCTATTATTTGAAGGACTGAAGGGAGATCTCTAGGTAGCTTTTTAGTTGAGTTTTAACTTCTTCCAGCTCAACATTGGAAAAGCTGAAGCTATTGTCTTCAATTCCAGCCACTAACCATTCTCTTACCTCTGAATTATGTGCTTTCTGAGATCAGTGTCTGTTCATAATGTTGTCATCTGCTGCAACCCTGAGCTGAGTTTGAGATTTCATAGTTCTCGCCATCATAAAGCTTCCTGCCATCTTTGCAAATCGCCCTCTCTGATGACTACTTTGATGCACTACACTTTGACTGCACTGATGAGGAATTGACTGCCTATCATGTCCTTAACTTCTTTAAAAACCTCCTGGAAAACACGTCTTCAGCCAAGATTTTGGAATCCTTTTAAACTCTTTTTTTTATACCCTGGCATTTTTTTCCATACACCTTATAGAGCTGGAAGTTGTGCTGACCAACATTCAACCACAATCAGCATCACCACCAAGAACAGTTTGTCATCCGTTTGATGTTTATAAGTCCTTGCTGTGCACATATTGACTGCCATGATTGATTGCAAAGTGTTTTGGGTCATCCTTAGGATATGACATCCATTATATTGATGCAGCTTTCTTTCTTTCAACCACAATTCATAAATCAGTTCCAAAATGAGTATTTATGTTTTAGCAGAAAATGAACTTCATAAGATCATAGAAATAATTTTCTGGGCATTTCAGAAGAAAAACAAATGGATAAAGTGTTCATTTTAATACTAGTAAGGTGAGGAAGTAGGGTTGTGCTGGGGTGATCCAAGCATCCTAATTTTGAGCAATTTGCTCAGCTGAAGGTAAATCCTGAAGGTTTACTTCCATTAACATCTCTATTGTATTTTTCTCTCCACTGTTATTATACATCTGATAATGTTTTGTTTGCCGGATGATAAATATTTTAAACACAACTCCACAGGAATCATAGGTTAGTGCCATAATGAGGACATTAGTGTAGGCACAGTGAGTTGATGAACTTTAGAATGTCAAATACCATATGGAACAACGTTGATTTAGTGAATCGGTTTTGGGCTAGTTTTATAGACTTAATTTTTGATACATACAAAATTAGCCTGTATGATTTGACAGAATTGATACCTCAGGTTTAGTAGAAAATTTCATTTGCCTTGCAATCAATTTTGACCAACACTTATTGCATCGTACAATGTGTAACCATGGTATCAGTGCCATCAGCAATTGATTGCAATCTTTGTTTAAAAAAATTAAGCTCCAACTAGAGTTCTGATGGAATAAAAAAATAATAAATGACAGCCCAGATATCTTTACTGAAGAGGTATTTAGTAAAAATGTGGCTTTTAAAACAAACTGTGTCAATTGATTGACAGAATAAATCCAATATACTGTGTTAGCAACACAGATATCTTGAATAACACTGGGAGCGAATCAGGGGCAGACTGCTCCCACAGAAGCCTGGCATTACTGCTTCCTGAGCTAATATTTAGGCACCGTCTTAAGAAGCAAGATGGTATTGTCAAGGAAGTTCTTTATTTATGATTTTTCCAAATGAAATGGTTTTACTGATTCAGTGCTCGTCACAGATTGCAGTTAGTTTTTCATAGTTTTGGGGAGGTGGTGTTCAGTGCCATGCCACCCGTCCTTCTCTGATATGTAAGCTGCCTCGCAGAAACAGTCATTTTGACCTTGACAGTCACCAGGGCCAACTCCTGAGACACTGGTGACTCTTTTCCAACCGCAGAATAGGAATCTCTACTTTCCCTTTGACCAAACAACAGAACCATCCCACCTTGATGGAAACAAAATGCCTCACCATCGAAACAGTGCCCTCCAACTATTCTCATACCACCATTCTTCACACCCATTCTTGTTTTCCTTATCCCTTCATCTACTGCTAGGCAGCACAGTTCTGCCTTCTTGCCAGCATTCTCTTAGGCAAACTACAGGGGATATGGTTGTGTAGTGGTAATGTCACTGGGCTAGTAATCTGGGGGTATGGGTTTAAAGCTAAGAATGGTAGCTGATGGAATTTAAACTCAGTTAAGAATTAATAGTTATCCTTAATAACAATGACTATTGTCATGAAAACCCATCCTGTTCACTAATATTCTTTAGGGAACAAAATCTGTCATTTTTACCTAGTCTAGCCTACATGTGACTCCAGACCCATGGCAACATGGTTGACTCTTAATTGCCCTTTGAAATGGCCTAGCAAGTCATTTGGTTGAAGGTCAATTGGGGATGAGCAACAAATGCTGGCCTTGCCAGTGATGCCAACATCCCATGAGAGAATAAAGAAAAAAAAACACAGGGATCTCCAGAGTCCAACTTGAGGGTGTTGCTGTCACCCCATCTCATTCACAGGGAACTGAACCTTTAAAAATGCTTAAAGATCACTAACATACAAATTTGAACTTCTGGCGAAGATAGTTAATTTTAAAATTTACCACAATACAAGCCCTTCAAAATTGAAAGATCTGGATGTCCTATTTTACCTGTTCCTTTAAAATTGCTACTGCTTTTAAGGCTCAGTCAGCTTCCTCAACTCTGGTCCTGCACATACCTAACAGACTGCACTGATGAGGAATTGGAAGAAGATTGGCACTATTTTACCTCCCACCCTGATTCCTAGGGAAATGGAACCAGTATGCTGCAGCCAACTTTCTCCCAGACAGTGAAGGAAGAGGAATGCTGTCTTCCTGTTTAACGCAGGAAGGATAATTTGAAGCAATGGAAAATGTGTGCTATCTACCTCAGGGTACAGATCAGAATCAGATAGAACCCAAAGGGCAATTGGAAGAATGAAATTAGAAGCTATGATTTGGCTGGGTTAGTTTGGGAGTGAGAATGACGAAAGGATTTTCCAGTCTCTTCTGCCCTACAATGTGCTAAGCAATTGTGACAAATTTCCCTTCAGTCTATTGCAGAGATTTTCCAGCCTCACCCAGTGGATGTAGAGAGTTCAATGGTGTTAGGGAATTCTGCTAATTCTGAAGCCTGATGAACCGAACCCTGTAGCCTGACGTGATGAGCAAGGACATGTCTTCAATCAAGTAACATGAAACCTCCTGACGTGACCTGAAAAAGTGGCATGGAAATCCAGCCAATTTTAACGGTCAGTCCTCATTAACATGCTGATTGCTAACTTCCCAACCAAAATTTCTGGGTAGTCAGCAAGATCAGGCTACTTGGCCATTAAAGTTGGGTGGTCGGGGATCTTCAGCATATGGTAAGATAAGGAAGAGGATTCCTGTTGGTGGGAGGTGGGTGGTCACCCACGGCAGGGAGGCCTAACATTTCCTTGTGGAGTCTGAATTAGCACTCAGATTCCTCATAACTCACAGGGAAATGAAACAAAATTTTGAAAACTAGCCCTGTTCCAAGCATCTTTAACCTAGAGCGGAAGCCATCAATGCTCACCCACTCAGGTCTCTGATTAAAATAGCAACTTGGAACCCAATTATGTCAATGAACTTTGAAATGCATATTTAAAAAGAACACTGTGAGTTTGGGGTAGGTTTCCTTGCAAGCCACCATTTACAATCGCAGTCACCCAGAGTGGAGCAAGAAATGAGGTAGGTAAATTCCCTGCTCCATCTTAATTGCCTGTTCCCAGCTTGGTTTCCAACAGGTGGAGGGGGTTAAAATTGACTCTATACATTTTAGCAGATCAATAAAAGATTATTACATCGAGGCATGTGATTCCATCGTTTGGGAAAATAACATTTGACTCTGCCATATCCTGTGTCACCTTTCCTCTCTCCCCTTTCTTTTCTCCCCCACATACGACAGGACAACATTAATATCAAAATGAATATCACTCATCATTTAAAATGTCACTCATAAGGAATCTTTACTCATGAGAGCTTTTTTTTAATAAAAGGTGGTGCTATTTGATATAAATTAACTCCAGAATCATGGCTTTTCCACAAGAAAATATGTAAATTATATGGAGGTCAAAAGTGCCCACGGTGAGTTCATTTAAAAAAACACAGAGCCCAACTTCTACTATGTCAAATACATTATATATTGATAGTTGGTTGCAGCTTTTATTACCTGTAGCTGAAAGTTTGAAAGCTTTAAAAGCTTAAGCATACTATAAAACTGTTACGTTTATCAAATAGCACTCTCTTGTGTTCTTTCCTTTTTATTAATAACACAGTAGCTCAAGTCAGTAACTCTTGTCCTCTATATAATCCAACATATAGAAGAGTCCTGTCATTATAACCACAGTTCTGCCACTACATGAGGTATTAGTAAAATCAATGTTATAAGTTACTAGCATTTGATTAAACACTCTACCCTCATTATAAGGATTTCTGGTATATGTAGAATAACAGAAATCTGAAAGTGTGTTTCAAAGTTGTAACACATTTGAGGGGATTCAAATAATGTCAAATTATGAGTTTCTAAAATAAAACAATGTTGGGTGTTTGGAGGAGAGAAAACAGGGTTTTGTTTTGGTTTTTGCTCAAAGTGTAGGATGTCATTGCTGGGAATGGATAATGGACCAATTGTTCAGCTTAGTGTCAGGTTCAGTGGGGAGAAATTGGACAAACCTAAAATATACAGTGAGCCAATGCAGCAATCACAGCACAGGCCCCTCCATGCCAGAATGAGGCCCAAGCCAAATTTGGTACAGGGCCTCAACTCCGTATGTAAGCCATAGGCTGCAATCAGGCATCTGGAAGCAGAACTAATGACAGTAACTTAGCCTGGGTTGTGACACCAACAGCATATCTCAAGTAGATCCAGTTGATGAGAGAGCAGGAACAAAAATGTACAATGAATTTGTGTCTTTTTTTCAAGGAAACCTCCAGTGATTTCTTTAAGAGCTGCAAGTTACGTCACTCTCTAGGCCCATGAGAATGATTCAGAGCTTGTGCATTTCAAGCTATGCCTGGTTGCTGGCAACTGTTATAGGAGCCTTATTTGCATAGCCAAATCAGTTGTTTCAGGCAGGCATCTTGATTCAATTTTGAGTGAGACGCAGGACATCGCTTCCAACTTTTGGCCCTGTTTCACCTATTTCGTGCCTGAAACATGTGCATATTGATGCCCAATTTATCTCCTATTGACTCCAGGCACAAATTGTCTGTGGAATAAGATTTTGACTTCACTGCCACCAAGTCTCAAGTTCCAACCAACATTGGATAGACTGCACCAGTATGACATTTCCCAGCAACCATGCATTCAGCATTGCCAAACAATGGGGATACTTTAGCTACCAGGTAGAGCCACATTAGGAAGAGTTGCATGCCATAGACACTTGGCCAGTAAAGGGTCTCGTTTGAAATTAAGCACCATCAATTTACAAGGGGCAAACAAAGGAGATGCTCAATTCATCAGTCAGGGCTGGATTCAGTCACAGGCGCCAGAGACCAAACCATCATGTTCTAACCCACTTCATCACTTGCAGGCAGTCTATGAAATCATCTATTGTTTAACAGGTCATTAGCATGCTCTCAACCTTCTGCTGATTTCTGGTGTTTGCAACTATACTGGTTCAAGAGGTTTCAGATGAATTTCAGGGCAACTGGTGCTGCATCCTTTGTTCTGGTTGGATAATAACTGGTAATTGTTCTTTTTGTTCCCTGTGTCTGGAAGTATAATATTACGATGGAAGCAAATCAGGGAAGGCATTGTACTGGTGACGGTTCAATGGTGTTGCTGTTTTATTATCCGTAATGATAGTGAGACCAGAGCTAACTGACAGGTGAAGTGGAGATAACTTTTAGACTTTTGGGAAGGTCGCTCCTTTAGGAGAACAATTTTTATGAAAGAAAAGTGTTTAACAAACTTTTTATTATGTGGGTGGCTGTTGGCGTGGAGGGTGTGGGGAACAGAATGATCATAGATAACTTTTGTCACAGCCAAAATTGCTGTTATTGTTCCCTTTGACAAGGATAAGATTTCCGAATAAGTCATATTAGACACGAAACATTAACCTTGTTTCTCTCTCCGCAGATGCTGCCAGACCTTCTGAGCTTTTCCAACACTTCCTATTTGCACTTCAGATTTCCAGCATCTTCAGTATTTTGCTTTTATATTAGGATAAGGTTTCAAACTGCTGCTTGGAAAGATCACTAAGCCTTTCCCAAATCCCAAAGATGGGCTCATCATAATAGTCAACATTATCAGCCCATACCTGTAGAGGGTCAACAGAGGCACCCATCCCAGTAAAATGTTAGAAAATTGGAATAACACCTTACTGATGATAGGTCCAGGGGCATTTAATGGCTGAAGATTCAAATGAGAACCATTCTGAAGTGCTCACCTCAGATCAATTATCTTTGCTCTGTAACATCCTTGAGATGTTTTGAAGGCCCAAAACTGACATGTTGAATGGAATTCCCAAGATATCTCATGAATGGCCCAGGTTTGCTCCAAAACTATTGCTTGCTGGGCATGGGGGGGCAGGTACAAAACTCACCAGACCCTTGATTCCCATACACACTGTGCCACACCAGTCCTTGTTAATGAGATAAAACATTGAATTACAAAAAAATATGCAAAACACTTTTGCTTAAATATTTTAATATTAGTTACATGAAGTAAAATAAAATTAGGTTATTTTACAGTGTATTAAAGTAAATACGATTATGTCATTTTTGAATAATCAAGGGTGATCTTTATTATATGAGCAGACATTGTCAAACTCTTTATAGCTGTCAAGGCCCACACTTTCAGAAGAGTGTTGTTTTTTTTTAATTGACAGGATGAATCCATTTATTGTAAGGGTATATTTAATAACATTTTAACATTCATTCTGAATCATATTTGCAAGTGTTTTTAAACATCATAAATTCATATAAATTCTTATCTCATCACACATTATTTTGCATAAATGTTATACAAGTGACCTAGTGCTATTGCATTAAAGTGTGCTGATTGGGGTCAATATTCAACCCCATTTTCAGGCAGGAAAGAGTGATACTCTGATGGAAGTATGGGCTGGTGTTGGGCAAAGTGGGGGGAACTGCTGGGACCCATTGGAACTACCCCCCCCCTCAAAGGCCACTTCCCTCCTTTAAACCTCCTACCGACCTCTTGAATTCATCCTCACACTTGCCTCACCCACTTGCTGAGATCCAGGACTTTACTGGGTGTAGTCCCAGCAGTGGCCACTGCTCCTGGCTGGCATTGCTGGGACTACAAAGCTGCCAGCCATACAACTGGCCAGCAGCTCGCTAAGTTGGGAATCCCTCGTGAGGAAGGGAGCAGAAGTCTCAACTTAAAGCAATTAACACTGCTCCCATCATGGGGGTTGTGAGTGGGCAACCCGCCACTCCCCCCAACCCCCTCCCACCACCTCCTCGCCCTGACTTTTTAGCCAGAGGGAATAGGATCCTGGCACCCAATAAAATCCAGCCCATGGATGCAGAATTAACTGCACTATTCCTACTGCCATTCCACTCACTACCATTTTAATTGGGGCCTAAATATAGGTGGTCTATTTATTTGATTCCAATCCTATGAGGGCAGCGGAACCCCAAATCAAAGAACAAGGAACAAAGAAAAGTACAGCACAGGAACAAGCCCTTCGGCCCTCCAAGCCTGCGCTGATCACATTGCCCGTCAACTAAAACATTTTGCACTTCCGGGGTCCGTATCCCTCTATTCCCATCCTATTCATGTATTTGTCAAGCTGCCTCTTAAACACCACTATCGTACCTGCTTCCACCATCTCCTCTGGCAGCGAATTCCAGACACTCACTACCCTCTGTGTAAAAAACTTGCCTCGCACATCTCCTTTATAGTTTTCTCCACTCACCTTAAATCTATGTCCCCTAGTAATTGACTCTTCCACCCTGGGAAAAAGCTTCTGACTATCTACTCTGTCCATGCCACTCATAATTTTGTAAACTTCTATCAAGTCACCCCTCAATCTCCATTGCTCTAGTGAGAACAATCCGAGTTTCTCCAACCTCTCCTCATAGTTAATAACGTCCAGACCAGGCAGCATCCTGGTAAACCTCCTCTGCACCCTCTCCAATGCCTCCATATCCTTCTGGTAATGTGGTGACCAGAATTGCACCCAATATTCCAAGTGTGGCCTAACCAAGGTTCTATACAGCTGCAGCATGACTTCCCAGCTTTTATACTCAATACCCCTGCCAATGAAGGCAAGCATGCCATATACCTTCCTGACTACCTTATCCACCTGCGTTGCCACTTTCAGTGACCTGTGGACCTGTACACCCAGATCCCTCTGCCTGTCGATGCACTTAAGGATTCTGCCATTTACTGTATAATTCCTGCCTGTATTAGACCTTCCAAAATGCATTACCTCGCATTTGTCTGGATTAAACTCCATCTACCATTTCTCCGCCCAAGTCTCCAACCGATCTGTATCCCGTTGTATCCTCTGACAATCCTCTTCACTATCTGCAACTCCTCCAACCTTATTGTCGTCTGCAAACTTACTAATTAGCCCAGTTACATTTTCCTCCAAATCATTTATGTATACTACAAACAGAAAAGGTCCCAGCGCTGATCCCTGCGGAACTCCACCAGTCACAGAAAATCCATTTTCATTAACATTAGCATGTTGAACATTCAGGAGTACTGAATGGTACAAGATGGAAACCACCAGTCTTAGGGCTATTTAAAATGATTGATGTTGGACAGTTGGAAAAACTTTTCTGAGAATATTTCTGCTGAAATTTTGCATTTATTAGTATGTCAAACATTCTGTCAGCTGAGAGAAGTATGTGTTTGACTGAAGGATGGGACTGCACTGATCATTCCTTACTGGCTGCGAGGGGAAACAGGCCCAGTAGCAGAAACAGGCGGAGGAGCATCAGAGCCCTTACTTTGCCTTACAAGGAGGCAGGTGGCAGGCCGCTTCAGGTGGTCCTACCCTGCTCAGAGGGTCTACAGGTCCAGAATGCACTGCTTGAACCTCAGTAGAAGGAGCTTGTGTTTCTCAAGACACAGTCTGCAATCCACTACCAGAGCTGGCAATACATTGCCTATGGCAGTTAAGGTGCACACAGCCTTGAATGTCTAAGCATCAGGATAATGCCAAGCTGGCCACAAAATTGGACTCTGTAGCACAGCTGGTGTAACAGGAGCCTTGAGCGGTTAAAAATGGTGCGGGGTTTGCTTCCAGCGACTTCATTGCTATGTATGGAAGGGCAATAGAATGGATATATCGTGCTTGCGCCAGAAGCCTGCAGCTTGGGCAGATTGTAATATCAGTCAGCTTCAACTGCTGATCTGGTGCCCGGCCTGCCATTTTGAACATTGCAGGTCCAGTTAATGCCATCTCTTAAACACACACAGCTCAGCATGCATTCAGCTGCATGAGGAAACCCTCTGCTGCCCACACCCCGCCTCCCTCAACAGACTTGTTTACTTAAAGACATCAGCAAAAGACCTTCCGGTGCGGTGCTTTTTCCTTGCTCTCACTGCTCCAGTGTTAGTAGAAATACTGTGCACTGTGTCACTGGAGGAGCTCACAAAAGTTGTTTTGAGTCAGAAGGGAGTTGTACTGGATATTTGCAAGGAGTTGAGTGGTTTTCGAAGGTCTCTGAGCAGAAAGCTTGCTCTTGCTCATAGTAGTGGTCCCGCTTGAGCAGCAGCATGACAGGGAGATGGGGCACAGGTTATAGAGAGGAGAAGCTGTGCATAGAGGTAGAGAGGAAGAGGTAGCTTCTCAACAGAAGGCCATATCCACATAGGGCCTTCAGAGAGCACTTCTCGTAAGTTAATCCTCAACCAGCACCAGCACTTGCGGTGCCAACATTTCACCAATGAAATGATCACAAAGCTGTGCCACTTCCTCCAGCAGTCACAGGGTTGGACGAGGAGGCCATCATCAGTGGCCCTCAAGGTCACCATTGCCCTCAATTTCTGTGCTTCAGGCAGGAACCAGCCTCTACATCTCTCAGTTTGCTGTGCATTACTGCCTCAGGGAACTCACTGAGGCCCAGTACACAAGGAGAAGGGACTTCATTCTCTTTACTCTAAGTTCTGTGGGTGTCACATCACAATAGGGAGATATACAGGAACTGTAATGGGTTAATCTGTCTTGAAGTGCAGCAACCATGCCCATAGCATCATGGTAGTAAGTGCCTGCTATCAGGCCAGTAGCCACTATGTTTTTATTCCACACAGTCAGCACTCCTGTGATATGTGAATTGCCATGCTGAACCAGGGAGGTGGCTGCTCAGTGAAATGGGCTGCCACTATACACATAGCTCATAACTCCCCTCCACCACCTGACCATATATGGACAGCACACATACAATGAAAGCCATGCTGCAACCAGAAATGTCATGGGGCAAACCAGGAGCATTCTCAAATAAAGACTTTACTACCTGCCCCGCTCTGGGATCACGCTCCTTTACTCACCAGAGTGTGTCTCCAAATTTATAGTTGTCTGCTACGGTCAATATAACCTGGCAATCATGAAGGTCCAGTCTTTGCCATGCAAGCCTTCAGCAGGCTCCAGGAAAAGGAAGAGGCGGAGAAGGAGGAGGGAGAGAGGAATATCTGTTAAATTATCATTCCAGATAAGCTGTCTTCAAGTGGCTCATTAGAGTCCAGTACCCAGCTGAGAACATCCACATATCACTATCGCTCCAGAAAATCCCACCTTTCCACCTCCTTGCAACAGATCATCACAGTAGCCTCTTGGCCAAACGCCTGAAAATCTTGAGGCCCCAGCTTCAGACTGCACCAACTCAGTGTGGGCAGCAGCAGACTGAGCTGACTGGAGAAAAAGCATCAGCGGCAGCAATGCTCGAGTAACAGAATTGGAAGCTGTTATCCTGAAAAACCACTAAATTCGTACGTTAAGGAGCCACTGTCACTCCTCTGGAGAGGTGCATCAGCAATCCTAGTAATATGCTCAAGTGCTCATTTGCTGAACTACTTTCATTACCTGCAAGTACCTTTGAGCATTCTTTAACCAGCGACAATGGCAACCGTCTGAACTTACAATGCACCAAGCTGAGCTTGCAGGGCAACATGCATAGACCTCATGACCTCGGTTTGAGCTTCCACTGCAGCACTTAGACATTGGGCTGAATTTAACGACACCTCCCCCCAGCAGGATTTTCCAGTCCCGCCGAAGCCAATGGACATTTGAATGTCTTGTCACATTTTACAGCCCTGACCCTGCTACAACGGGGTGTCCATTGGGTGGCTTTTGCCTGTGCTGCAATGGAAACCGAGACAACAGCTCTAAGACATTGCATCACAGCTGGGTCTGCAAGTGCTGTTGTGGTGTTGGCCCCCAGTTTCCACACTGGAATGGATGGGCTCCTATGGAGCCCTGTGCCAAACTGAAGCTATATGCTCTTTGACAGTGACAACAGGCTCTCTGACAGACTGGACTATTCACCAAGCATTTCTGTGCGCATGTCAATCAGCGTTCTCCTGCAAGCCACCACATCAAAGTCCTCATCAGAGTCCCTAATAGCAGAATTGGTTTGTGACCTCACCCTCCAGGAAACTGGCATATACACAATAAACTCCCCCCAACCACCCACCCACCACACCAGCCTTGCTGCCGCTCCCTCCTGCCCAGTGACTTAGCATGTGGTGATCCCGCAGCATCTCTCACCACTAAAGCACACACAATGCCAGCCTCTGAGCTGGTGACTGTGAATTTGGTCCCTCATCAGATGTCTGCTCTAATTCTTCTCGCCCTTCGCTGCAAGCGACACTGATTGGCAATTCTCATGTATCTGAAAGCTTAATTATACCAGGGCAGGATTCAGGTGAGGGGAAAGGGGGATGGGAAAAAAGGGTGCATGATCACACTATCTGTAGCTTGTACTCATAACAAATTGTAGAATGAGGATGAAGATGGATTTGAAGAGGTGCGTATGGCAGAAGCACATCATCATCCTGGATGGTTTCAGCAAAGCCAGTTGCAATAACCTCAGTGACTGCTATGCCAATAACTTGGTATGCCATCTCTTCCAAGGGACTCAGGAGATGCATTTGTGCCTGTCTGCCACTAGTTCCCTGCTGCTGCCTTCTGTTACATGCCACTTTGTCCTGTAAGATCAGCGAGTGTATTGCAATGTGTTTGGGTGATGTGTCTATCATAGCTGAATAGCTGGCAGTGTTTGGAAGCTACAGGATGTGAGTACATGGCTTGAAGAAGCGATAAGTGTTTGTGGGTGAGGTGGAGTGTCAGTCTGTTCAGCATGAGTCCCGATTGTTAGAAATTTCTCATGGGGAGTGATGGAGCTGAGGTACATTAAACATTGTTTGAGGTTATTGGTGCAGTGGTTAAGAGATTATATTTGAAGGTGTACTCACTGACATTGACCATTCATGTTAAGTCATTGAACTTTCCACCACTGCAGACAGGTCCTTGGATATACTCATAGCATTGATTTCCATGGCTACCTGCTCCCATTCCTTTTGCAGTGTATTTCCACTGCAGGGCCTTCTGGTCACATGCAGAAACATGACATCTCTCCTCCTTTATACTTCCTGGGTTGAGGCCATTAGCACTGCATTGGAGAACATGGGAGCCCTCCCTCTGGCCTGCTTCTCCATTGCAAGAAACCTGAACAGCCATATTAAGTTGTGTAACTCTTTAGTAATGTAGGCAACATGTTACAAAAAATGATAAAAGCAGTTGTGGTAGAATTTGCTCATCTGAACTCATCTGAACCAAGCACCTCAATATCCACCAGAATTAGAATTAGTCCTGCAATTTAAATGCTGTCATCTCTCAGAGTCCCGACTGAACAAGCAATTCAGGTGGGCTGTGAATTCCAATGGGAGATTTATAGTAATATTCTATAGATCTGGCATCTAACAGATCCAAAGCACAAATGAGAGTCATAAGAAAATTATGAAATGGAACTCGGGATTGGCCGGGAACTTTCAGGATTTTTAAAATAATCGTTGGATCACAGAATAACCAAGTAAATCCTCCATTCTAGATTGCAAAGCTATGTTTGCTAAACAGATCAACTTCATTTTCTTATGCTTTTATAAATAGTTATTTTTAATTTGACGATTTCAGTGCATAATTGCAAACTAGGTACTCAAAATTTCACAATGTTGGTTGGTAAACACAGTTTAAAATGTTTGATGAATTATGTTCTGAGTAACTTGGTGGGATAGGCTGACTATGCAAATACAGGAAGACGATTTCTCTCATGCCTTTTGCATTACATTGTAAACCCATTCGTCAAGAATGTCTTTAAAATGTTATTGCAGACAATGCACTGAAGAAATCTTCGGCCTTGATAAGTTATTGCCATGTATTTTAAACAATATTAATTCTTTTTAATAAGTACTTATTATTTATGATATGGTTAGAAGTTTGGTATTTCTCCTTGTCCTTTGGAAAAACAACACTTGGGCTTCCTTAGTGGAACTTGTGGCCATGTGGTCCAGTTCCATTAAAATGCTCCTCACACTTCACCATTTGAATCAACAGGTAAATGGGACACTGAGCAAACAAATATTCAGAATATGTCCTTTGTGCTGAGCACAATTCAGTTAATCTTGGGATTCAGAAAACAACTTCTCATCAATAGAAGCCCCACTTTCATCACATCAGCCGTTTCTTATGGGTGCACATTCACAGATACCAGCCCATGTGGCCCGCCGCTCAGCGATAGCCCTTAACCCTTTTATTTATAACTCAGCAACAGGCTCACCTGGCCATTGCTGCAAGGACCAAATCGCTCCCATATTCCACCCAAGCTGAGTTCCTGCGTACATATTATTTAAGCATAAAACAAAGCACTTAAGTCTTGCAAGGAAAGCAATTCCGAATATTTATTTAGGCTCTGCTTTTTCTGCTGATGTAGCCCAATGCATACAGCATGTGCAGTCAGATGCTGTAAGTTAACCTCACAGAGTTAGGAAGAAAAGGTTGGCTCTGCAGGGAAGGTAGGGTGACAGCATGAATCTGATAACTGCTTAGATCAAACGAAAATCCATGTATTGTAATTTATATAAACAAGTTCAGATAAAGTTTAAAAATAGACAGCCACTGTGAAAATTTTAGAACTTCAACACATTAAACTGTGCTGCAATCTTAGAAGCTGAATCTCCGAAGTGGTTTCTCAAGCTCATCTTACGTTCCATTGTTATTCTACCCTATGCATCTCTTTGTAAGTTACAAAACTGAAAATAGCAAAATCAATTCCAATTGAACTATATTGCAGTGAGCCCCTCTACCCCTATCTCCACCTCAACTCAGCTCCCTGCACACATCTTATACATGCTTCCCTTGGCTTTCCTACCATTCAGCCAAGAGAGAGAGCATGAACATAAACATGTTCAAACCTTTAGACAATATAAGATTTAATGATACAACAGTTGGTGTTGATGTTGAAGGGTTAATCCAAACTGTATGTGTGGAGTGGACAGCTGCACTGTAAAACTGAAACTTCTGTATCGACATACATACACGGATATACACATGCAGTGTTCCAGGTTTAGAATCCTTTTGTGGCTCTAAAATGGCAGATTTTCTCATAGTTTACCTAATAGCAGAACTTGGCAGCAGACACAGCCTTGTAATCCTCAGCAAGGGAGCTAGTGGGTGGATTTCAGCTGTAAACCCTACTATAAACTGAGCTGCTTTCCAATGTTATTTATTTTCCGGAACGCTGAGAATCATACGCTGACTGAACGGGCAATTTTCAACAACAAGAAAAAAAACTTTTGCAACTTTCTGAAACTCTTCGAAATAAATCCAGAGCTGCAAAGTACTCTTTGTGCCTCTGTGACTTATAGAGAGGCTGCAAATCACCCACCCCCCAACGCATTCTGTCCAAACAGCGGTCCCACATAATCTTTGTTCTGCCAAGCAAAATCAAGTGTAACAGCATATTAAAAAAATCATTTGAAATCCATTGCTATCCAAACTTTTCCAGCCACTGTTGCAAAAGTGGTCACCTGCCAATCATTCACAGCTGGCTGCAAGTCATAGCTTCTACCTTTTTGGTGGAGTATCCAACATAGTTGCCAGGACCAGAAATGCTGATTTCTGGACAAAGCAGAAACTCTGGGAAATGGGGCACATGTTTTAGCAGCTGGAGGGAAAGGACAAATTGGTAACGTAAGATTGAAAGTCCCTGGTCCTTGATGATCCAAGTGTGTGTATGTGTGTGTGGGTGGGAGGGTTGAACTATGGATAAGCTCCAAGTTTGATTTTCTTCAATTTGCCAAGTTTTGAATGAATCTAGATTAGGCTAATAAACATGGGAGGGGTTAGTGGAGCTAAAGCTCCCATTCTCATAGAATTTTTTTGCTGATGATGTTGTGTGTTTCAAGAAAAATTGTCCATAGAGGATAATGGTGGTTGCAGCCAAGGCTCATGCATGGGTCAAAACATGTGATGCATGAGCGATTGAAGGCTTGGAAACCTTCCATTTTTCTTAAGTATAGCTGTTTAGGCTGAAGTACATTCTGAAAATTGATTATTTAAAGCACCACTGCCGTTACAGGAAAATATGTTTGAAAATCTTTTCTTGTTAAGGTTAGGAGAAGAGCCTCATTTCATTCTTGTGACAGTAAGGTCACAAGCAAGGCATGGGATGGCAGGTCACAACATCATTTCTGTCATATCTGTTATTTGTTTCTTAACCTAAAGTAAAGTTTGCTAAGCACTTCCTCATGAAATGGGGCCTTTTTAATCCCAACACGTGGAGATACATAGGTCAGGAATTTCCCTGGTAACTGTTCCCCCTCTGCTTCATTTTAACTGAATCAGATGTGCAGCATAAATGGGTCCCTTGTGCATTTATGTTGAAGTAACGGTTGCAGAGTGGGAGGAGGTCTAAGGAAATTCCACTGCTCATTAGTTCAAAAACATGAAACCATGATCTCTTTAACTATATTCAAACTTGAGATCGAAGTCCCAAAATTGAAATTTTTAATATAATTAGTCATCAGCTTTAGTTCAATTAGCTGCATAGGTTTGAACCCAAAGATAGGGCTCGAGCTCATAACCCAGATTGATATTCCCTGTTTAGTTTGGAGGGAGTCCTATAGCAATGGACAAATATTACATTAATAAAGCTTATGCCTGCCTGCTCTGATAATTCCAGACTGGAAGCATGATGGCCAAAGGCTCTACCACAGTTGACAGAGTGAAGAGAAGGGGAGGGACACAGTTGGCCTATCTCAGAAGAGTGGAGGATGAAAGGTGAAACTCTAAGTGATAGAAGTTTCAGAGAAAGGATGAGGTCAAGGATTTTAAATTCATTACTTATTGGGAAACAATATGTGACATTTTAATGTGCATTTATAAACACTTCTATTCCAATTAAGCTTTTATACACTTTGGAACTGTAATGTTCTTATGAACATATACGTTCATAATAAGTATTTAGTGACATATAAATAATTCCATGCTGCTTTGGTTTTTGTTTTATCATCACTTTTTTCACCCCTTTCAGAATGCTCAGCCTGACACAGCCCCTCTGGTCAACAGATCAGCCTGGTGCATTTACCTTCATTGTAAGCATCAATACTACTTCATGACTGGTGAACAGGATATGCCACCAGTTTTCTGCCATCTAATCAAAACCTCTGAGAGCCATCTCATCCATGCATAATCCAGCCCTGAGCATTTTGCTTTGCCATCAGTTGTGGCTCAGTGATATCACAGTTACGTCCACACGAGAAGGTTTGGGGTTCAAGTCCCACACCAAACGCTTGGGACTGGAATTTTGCCTGGGGGACATGACAGATTCTGGGTCCCCAGAGGGAAACAGTCATTCACTAATATTTTGACTGGGTGCCCCCTGACTTGGCATGAAAACAAGTTCCCTGTTCAATTATGGGCAGCTGGCAGGTGGGCGATCGAAGTTGGCATGCAAATCAGAGGGTACCCAGCTATCAAGGAGTGCTTAGTGGTAGTTAAAGGTAAGTATTAAGGTGTCTTTTCAGTCACTTTTTTGAAAAATTTCATTAAAAAACACAAGCAGCCACATTGTGGTGATTGGCGGTGGTGGAGTGTAGGGGGGAGCTGGGGGGGTGTGGAAGCGGAGAGGGAGTGGAATCCTTTTACAGTGTGGCCTTTGGCTGCATTCTCCCATAGTCAGGCAGAAAGGGCCTGGCCTGCCTGGAGAGCTTGTGCTCCTACCTGCTGCTGTGTGCCCACCGCTAGGCAGTTGATCTGCTGTCGTCACATCGGGAAACTGGAGGCTGACTGGAAAACCTTAGTCGGCCTCCTTAACTTATCTTTAATCAGATTCTTAACAGGCCTAATTGGCTTCCTGCCTTGTGAGGTGGGCAGCCTGCCAGATCCAAACCTGCCTGGGTCAAAATGGCTGACACCAGGAATGTGGTTGGGGAACCAGCAAGGCAGCCCATCTCAGCATTTTCAGTGCCCATCCACCTTCATTCCCAACCTTAACAAGGCCCGAAAATCCTGACCTTGAACACAAAATCTAGGCCAACAGCACTAAGGGAGTGCTGCACTGTTGGAGGTATCACCTTTTGGATGTGACATTAAACTGAGGACCTGTTTACCATCTCAGGTAGACGTAAAAGATCCCACAACAGGGTCTTGAAGGAGAGCAGTGGAGTTAGCCTCAGTGTCCTAGCCAAATTAAATTGGTCATTATCACATTGTTGTTTGTGGGACCTTGCTGTACACCGTCTGGTTGCCTACAATTCATCAGTATCTATGGGGACAATTTTCCTAGCAGGTGAAGGTGGGTTTGTGTGCATGTGGGGAGATAAATCATTTTTAAAGTGACGCTGGGTTAGGATCCCAACACCATCCCAACCTCTTCCGGGTGTCACTGGAACAGGATTGAAGATGAGTGGGGAGCCCCATGCAGCCATCAAGTGAGTAATTAAAATATTCACATAGCTCATTAAGCATTGTTTTAACTCACAATTTCACCTTTAATACCTGTTTCCTGATCTGTCAGCAACTCACCAAGGTTACCAAGGTGAGTGCACTGCAGGAAGAGCTTCTTCAGTGAAACTGAGAAGTTGTGAAAGCTTTGACCAGTTACATTAAAGAGCTCCAGCCCTGGCCAGTGATGAGTTGCTGTCCAGATCACTTCTACACTGAGAGAGTGCTCCCACTGCTTGAGGGGTGTTTGCCAACTCCTTGGGTGTTGCCTTGCCTGTCTTGCACTTCATTCACCTTAAGCTGCAGCTCCCTGCTGCCAGCCTCCACCATGGCATGAGTGCAGCTTACACAGCTCTACTCTCCACCTCTGATTAGACACAAGACGAGAAGCCACACCACCACCACAGCACCAGCAGCACAAGGAACAACACCAGGAGGAGCCCCAACTGTCTTCTCCTTAACCACATGCCACCCTACAGGGCAGAAGGAACAGGCATAGAGATCCAGGTCCAAGGAGGCGAGACCCCAATGCAGGGTTATGGGAAAAGGCTGTACCAGTGGCACAGGAGGCTCAGGTTTACATGGCAGCAGTGCATCAGCAACCTCATGAATGAGGAGCAGGTGGGAATAGGAATAAGGTGCCTGTCACTGAAGGGAAACTCGCACCCACTCCACACCCCCACATTGTGTGCTGACTTCCCTGCAAGGAGAGAAAGGTTTATGTGGATAGCAGAGAGGGACACTTATGGAGGCATGCGTGCTAGAAGGTAATAGGATGAGGGTGAGTGAGTGTTGGCAGTTCAGACTGTGGAGGCGAGGTTCCTTGAGGAAGAGGAATGAATGTAGCTGCAAGGTGTGTTGTTCTGAGGAATGCTGTGCAGGTCAGAATGTGGGGCTTGGCAAGTGAAAGTGTTTTTGCTACTCAGCTTTACTATACTGCTGAGGTCCTGGGTCCTCTCAATGCATTCTCTCCAGCTTAGAAGGAGCACACTCCAGCTGATCCTTTAATAAATCAAAAACAAAATAGTGCAGATGCTGGAGATCTGAAATAAAAAAGAAAGTGCTGGAAAAACTCAGCTGGTCTGGTAGCATCTATGGAGAGATAAACAGAGTTAACGTTTCGAGTCCAATAATGACTCCTCTTTGGAACAGCTGATGACTTCCTCAGCCACCCACCCATCCATGCCTGTTTGGTTGGAGAGGTTGTCCTCTTCCTCCGTCATTGGAAAATGTTACCTCGCAGCTGCTCCTCAGATCACACAGCAGGATTTCCTAGTAAGAGGGGGAGACCCAGAGAGCAGCCTTCCCAGGTCTTATCTCTATTCCTATGGTTGCAGCAGCCTAAAAAAAACCAAATGCTCGGTGAACCTTTGTAACTCATACCTTGGTCCCTTTAATTAGAAATCCTTCCTTTGACAGGATGGAAAATGTCATCTAGCCCGCCCTCCCTGATTGGGAACCTGGGGGGTGGGATGCTAATGTTGTGGTTCAGTTAAAGAGCCTCAGTAAAGCCTGCTCCATCCATCAACGGGTTCCTGACCCACAAATGGCCCCACTGTTTGCCCAGGGACTAGTTTGGAAATATACCACACTACATCTCAAAAGCAGTTAATTGCCTATAAAGTGATTTGGGGCATGCTGAGGTTATGAATAGTGCCACATAATTGCAAGTTTTTCCTTTCTTATGCGGCACACCATCTACCAGCCTCACCATGAACTGATAAAAGCCACACTACTGAGACATCTGACTTTGACTAAGAGGCAGACTTGAAACTTAAGGCTCAATATTCTTCTGTTTGTGAGTTCAGTAATTTCTCAAATGTTTCAGCAATTGGGCTGCTTCCCAAATCCTGTTTAATGTTGTATGTAATCATCATTATGATGAAGATCAAATCTATGCCTTTTCACTCACACCATCTTTAATCCAGAATGGAGCACTAGTTGTATATGACAGATGGTTAAGTGGATGTGGCACATAACTGTTAAAAGGATGATTGTCATGCACAGTGTGAGACAGTTAGTATGTATGGCAGTGATGTCGTCTTTGGGGCTTTTAGATTGCTGAATGGCATTGAACCTTACAAAGGTTTGTAACCAGACGTATGCAGGTTTGCGCTCTGCATAAACAAACCCAGAGAGCTATTTCAGGCACATTGAAAGATGCCTGGAGAACATTGAATATATATTTAAATACCTATTACAGCACTGTCAAAATTGATTTTTTTTCATCATCTGGCCATCCATAAAATATAGATTATAAATATAATGTAGATATAATCTGAGTGCTGAATGAAAATTTATCTCTGCCTGCATTTGTTATGAGTTCATTTCAACGCACCTTTCCACTGGACGGCTGTTGAAATGTATAATCATGGTGATGCTTATTGAGGTGCAATACATATTCAAAGAGTGTAAGCTCCTTACAGTAAAATATCCCTTCAAGAGCTGCAGAGGTGATTGATAGTGATAACATTTCCAAAAATAAAGGTCAGGAGCACCATTGTGCACTAAGTGTGTTTGTGTAGCACCATTACAATTATATTTGCTTGCTCTTTTCTACACCTTTATCTCTAATATAGACCAAGGAACTATTCTTTAACTATTAATATTGTTTTAACCATCTCTGTAGGCAAACAGTTTGACTACGACATATTTAAATATTCTCTGACCCTCTTCTCATTTTGCAAATATATTTTTTGCTCCCTTCTATGATCATCCCACTCCTGGGCCCCATGTCATTCTACCAGGAAGGAGAATAAATTTGTCAGTGCCCTGTCAATGTTATTCTAAAATCATCTTTACTGATTCTACCTCCATCACCTTCAATTGAGCCTCACTAATTCCCTGACCAAGCTTGGGACATTGCCATGTGGAACATTGATATATTTCTTCTGCAACGCCACCTGAAATTTTATGGGATGGCAAGGATAAAAAAAGGCAAACTCAGGCCTACCACCTGCACCCTGACCTGAGCTCAATTCCCTCCCCCTAGCTGCACTGGGACTGATGGTGGCTAACTCTTCCCTGTCTGATACAGTATCCGCCAGTGGGGACTCAGAGCCGAACTTCTCCTCCTGTTTGGCCCTCTTTCAACCACACTTTAGGACCATCTGGTGAAAGGTAGGTCTAGGGTAGCCATGGAAAGAACCCGAATTCTGTCATTGCAAGGATGGTGCCAAGAAGTGACCTCTTCTCCTTCATCACTTATACAATCAACTGAGCAATGGGCCTTACAAAGCTGGTAGGTTTGTTCATCATTGAAACTCTTCAACCTCTTAATATTATCTCCCTACAACACCATTTAATTTGCCTGTATTGCAATGAAAGACTGCCTCTTGCTGGCAGGAATCCTGTTGGGAACCCATGTGGCATGGTCAATGATTCCTGACAACAAATAGGGTTACAAGATCAGCCTGGTGGATGCACATAATGTCTTGCTGGTACCCCACCGCAAAGAGGGAAATTCAGCCAGTTTAGTCATCACCTGCTGCTACTCATTCTTTTCCTGGATTTCAAGACTTTGGAACTCCTGACCTACACCCCTCAACAAGCTACAGGATTCCAAAAGCCCAAACACGACAGCTTAATTCTAGTTTTCCCTCCTACTATTCTCACATAGGATGCTGTGCACTCTGAGCCTGATCCTACACTTTGAGCAGAATTTTCCGCTCGGGTGTGCGGATGCGCACCAGACACGCCCGAGCGTGAAATAGCTTGCAATGGCGTCGGGCAAGCATCCTGACGTCATCCCACACTCGAGTGACATTTCGGTCGGCGGGCATGCATGTGAGTTGGCAGCTTGTCGTCAACAATTAAGAGGCCTATTAAGGCCATTAATCCATTAAATTAACCTGTATTTTTCGCTGCCCATCCAACGTTGCGGTAGGCGGGTGGGCGAATTGGTCAGGCAGCCTTTGGCCGGGATGAAATTTCCGTAATTAAATTTTCAAAATTAAAAATTTTGGACAGGATTTTTCAAATCTGCATGTTAAGGCGAGTGAGTCCGCTGTGTGGGAACCTTTACCGGAATTTTAAAAGCTTTATTTATTGGTTTAAAATATTTCAACTCCCTGAAGGCAGAGAGATGCCTTCAGGGAAAAATACTCCAGCCTCCCTGAGGCAGCTTTCTGCCTTCAGGGAGCTTTGATTGCACACTCCCCCCGTGCCCGCGCTGACTTCAGCGCTTGCCCCCTTCCTGCCCCCACCCCGGCAGTGCTGAACCTCTCAGCAAACTGGCCAGCCAGCATGAAATCATGGTTGGGGGAGGGGGGGATCATGGACCGTTTCCCGGCTGCTCCCGGTGCCGGCCACCGTGCCCGCCCAATGACCCGAAAATCTTGCCCTTTGTATTTTGTAGTAGTAGCGGACAAAATATAAAAAAAACTGGACTTCTGTTGTGTTTTTTTGGTTGTAATGTCAAAATTTAACTGCCTGATTTGAGTGAAATGATTGCCACTTGGTAATTGGCTCATCAACAATTTAATTAGCTCCAAAAAAACTTTGAAAAAATATTGAATCTTGTGTGATGCTGAGCACTGTCAAACTCCATCTCGTAAACTGTATTATTGCAGTTGAGACACATTTTCCCATTTTCTATACTGTTCTGAAAGTCTCATTTGCATCTCATAATAATACAAAAGACAGTTAGTTTCAAGCTCGAACAGGGAGAACAAATGGTATTCCCCTTTGGTGAAAATAAATGCAGTGTCACAAGTTGACTTTCTCTTCACTTATAAAGCATGCAGCTTAGAACACATGGCTTTTTTTTTTCAGAAAACTAGTAAAAATTACCATTTTTAAGCTGGTAGAATTCCCCATTTAACACTCAAACATCTAACCCTGATAAATTCCCTCACATTTCCCCAATTCACGTAGCTATTCTCTCTACCCTACATGTTTGTTTTGAAACAATTATGTGTCACATTTGTAAAACACAGTGGAATATCATATATATAATACATGGCGAAGAGTTCAGAAACTAGGGGCGGAATCATCCCAAATTTGCACTGAGTGCGGTAGAGGATGGGAAAAGGGACGTTTTATCCGCTGGCCATAATGGCGGCTTTTCACACCGTATCGTCCCAATCAATCCTCTTTAATCATGCATTCCAGGGAAACATGCCGGGTCGCTGGCGGGGCGTCCTCTCATTCGCCTGGCCTGCTGTCACATCACACCTTCAGTAAACCGGGCGCCATACTTAAAGGCCACCCCTGCAAAAAGCTAGCACTCTTCAAGGGGTAGGAAGCTGCTGCAAGGTCATGGCTGCCAAAGGGAGGAAATGTGCTGCCCCCAGATTTAATGACACCTCCTTCGAGCACCTACTGAACGCAGTGGAGGCCCGCTGCAAAGTCTTCTGCCCCTGCTCTTGGCGAAGACTAGCAAGAAAGGTCACCAATCCAGCATGGGAGGCAGTGGCAGCAGTGGTCAATGCCAACACCCTGCAAAAGAGGACAGTCACCCAGCGCTGCAAGAAGATGAATGGTCTCCTCTGTTCCACCAGGTTAAGCCACTCTTCTCATCACTCTCAACTCACACACTTACAAAAATAAAAACAAAAAAACTGCGGATGCTGGAAATCCAAAACAAAAACAGAGTTACCTGGAAAAACTCAGCAGGTCTGGCAGCATCGGCGGAGAAGAAAAGAGTTGACGTTTCGAGTCCTCATGACCCTTCGACAGAACTTGAGTTCGAGTCCAAGAAAGAGTTGAAATATAAGCCGGTTTAAGGTGTGTGTGTAGGGGGCGGAGAGAGAGAGAGAGAGAGGGAAGTGGAGGGGGATGTGGTTGTAGGGACAAACAAGCAGTGATAGAAGCAGATCATCAAAAGATGTCAACAACAATAGAACAAAAGAACACATAGGTGTTAAAGTTGGTGATATTATCTAGACGAATGTGCTAATTAAGAATGGATGTTAGGTGACTCAAGGTATAGCTCTAGTGGGGGTGGGGAGAGCATAAAATATTTTAAAGTATTTAAAAATAATGGAAATAGGTGGGAAAAGAAAAATCTATATAATTTATTGGAAAAAAAAGGAAGGGAGAAACAGAAAGGGGGTGGGGATGGGGGAGGGAGCTCACGACCTAAAGTTGTTGAATTCAATATTCAGTCCGGAAGGCTGTAAAGTGCCTAGTCGGAAGATGAGGTGTTGTTCCTCCAGTTTGCGTTGGGCTTCACTGGAGCAATGCAGCAAGCCAAGGACAGACATGTGGGCAAGAGAGCAGGGTGGAGTGTTAAAATGGCAAGCGACAGGGAGGTTTGGGTCATTCTTGCGGACAGACCGCAGGTGTTCTGCAAAGCGGTCGCCCAGTTTACGTTTGGTCTCTCCAATGTAGAGGAGACCACATTGGGAGCAACGAATGCAGTAGACTAAGTTGGGGGAAATGCAAGTGAAATGCTGCTTCACTTGAAAGGAGTGTTTGGGCCCTTGGACGGTGAGGAGAGAGGAAGTGAAGGGGCAGGTGTTGCATCTTTTGCGTGGGCATGGGGTGTTGCCATAGGAGGGGGTTGAGGAGTAGGGGGTGATGGAGGAGTGGACCAGGGTTTCCCGGAGGGAGCGATCCCTACGGAATGCCAATGGGGGGGTGAAGGGAAGATGTGTTTGGTGGTGGCATCATACTGGAGTTGGCGGAAATGGCGGAGGATGATCCTTTGAATGTGGAGGCTGGTGGGGTGATAAGTGAGGACAAGGGGGACCCTATCATGTTTCTGGGAGGGAGGAGAAGGCATGAGGGCGGATGCGCGGGAGATGGGCTGGACACGGTTGAGGGCCCTGTCAACGACCATGGGTGGAAAACCTCGGTTAAGGAAGGAGGAGGACATGTTAGAGGAACTGTTTTTGAAGGTGGCATCATCGGAACAGATGCGACGGAGGCGAAGGAACTGAGAGACTATCCCATTCTCTCAGTTCCTTCGCCTCCGTCGCATCTGTTCCGATGATGCCACCTTCAAAAACAGTTCCTCTGACATGTCCTCCTCCTTCCTTAACCGAGGTTTTCCACCCACGGTCATTGACAGGGCCCTCAATCGTGTCCAGCACATCTCCCGCGCATCCGCCCTCACGCCTTCTCCTCCCTCCCAGAAACATGATAGGGTCCCCCTTGTCCTCACTTATCACCCCACCAGCCTCCGCATTCAAAGGATCATCCTCCGCCATTTCCACCAACTCCAGTATGATGCCACCACCAAACACATCTTCCCTTCACCCCCCCTATCAGCATTCCATAGGGATTGCTCCCTCCGGGACACCCTGGTCCACTCCTCCATCACCCCCTACTCCTCAACCCCCTCCTATGGCATCACCCCACGCAAAAGATGCAACACCTGCCCCTTCACTTCCACTCTCCTCACCGTCCAAGGGCCCAAACACTCCTTTCAAGTGAAGCAGCATTTCACTTGCATTTCCTCCAACTTAGTCTACTGCATTCGTTGCTCCCAATGTGGTCTCCTCTACATTGGAGAGACCAAACATAAACTGGGCGACCGCTTTGCAGAACACCTGCGGTCTGTCCGCAAGAATGACCCAAACCTCCCTGTCGCTTGCCATTTTAACACTCCACCCTGCTCTCTTGCCCACATGTCTGTCCTTTGCTTGCTGCATTGCTCTAGTGAAGCCCAACGCAAACTGGAGGAACAACACCTCATCTTCCGACTAGGCACTTTACAGCCTTCCAGACTGAATATTGAATTCAACAACTTTAGGTCGTGAGCTCCCTCCCCCATCCCCACCCCCTTTCTGTTTCTCCCTTCCTTTTTTTTCCAATAAATTATATAGATTTTTCTTTTCCCACCTATTTCCATTATTTTTAAATACTTTAAAATATTTTATGCTCTCCCCACCCCCACTAGAGCTATACCCTGAGTCCCCTACCTTCCATTCTTAATTAGCACATTCGTCTAGATAATATCACCAACTTTAACACCTATGTGTTCTTTTGTTCTATTGTTGTTGACATCTTTTGATGATCTGCTTCTATCACTGCTTGTTTGTCCCTACAACCACACCCCCCCTTCACTTCTCTCTCTCTCTCTCTCTCTATCCGCCCCCCACACACACACCTTAAACCAGTTTATATTTCAACTCTTTCTTGGACTCGAACTCAAGTTCTGTCGAAGGGTCATGAGGACTCGAAACGTCAACTCTTTTCTTCTCTGCCGATGCTGCCGGACCTGCTGAGTTTTTCCAGGTAATTCTGTTTTTGTTTTTTCACACACTTACAAACCCATCACAAATCCACAGGGATCTCACACCTCAAAGGACAACACCACTAATTCTCACACACACCCTCACATCTCCATCAGGCTGATATCCTCTGGAGCTCGTGTCCTCATCCCGTCCATGACTCTGCTCAACACACAAACATTATATGCAGTATCATGTGTTCTGCTCATGTGTCTCCATCTGTTTTCATGCAGGAGAAGCTGGCTCGCAACAGCCAGGAGTGGCCCACATTAGACCCCTCTGTCACTTTGAGGAGTCACGCTGACTGGTGAGGACGTGGACCCTACCTGCGGTAATGGTAAGGTCAGTGGCAAGCACTCACATGAGGATCTTGCACCAAATAATCACTCTCTCAATGCAAATGTGAGTGCTCTCTCTTCTGCTTTTGACTCTGCTGCCATGCATTAATCACCTCTATTTTGGTTCACTGGGAGTTCTGCCAAGCAACTGACATCCTCAGCCAACCAATCCCTCAGCTCTATCCAGGTTTGCACCTCTAGCCAAGAGGATACCTCCTCCATTGAAGAGCTAAAAATAAGTAGCCTGGAAGACGCATCACAGCATTTACCCACACCCTCTACCAGCGTAGAGATAGGCACCTTGGTTGGACCTAGATCTAGGACAGTCTCAGGTTCACAATCTGGTGGTCACCACATGTCTGGGCAGCAGCTAGAAGTGTTAAGCCTAGAAACCTTAAGAATTTCTGATCACAAATGGTTGCATGGGTGCACGCAGCTGGCCCATGAGTGATGCTGGAGGGAGAAGTGTGTGCGTGACAGGGCCTTTCGGAGCCTCGTGCAACCATTCTCCCATGCACATGGATCCTTTCTCCATCACACTCATCTCAATGTCCTGACCATTTTGAATCCTGCTTGCTGGAATTCTCTTTCAGTTTCCATCTCAGCTGACCTGCATCTCCACCCACCCACCGATCACACTCCCATGCAGCACCTGTGCCCGTCCAACACGAGTCTCCACTTACTTTCTTTTTGGAAGCATGGTGCTGGTAAAGATTATCTTCAGCTCCCCCATTCTTTCCCCTACCCCAGTCACCCATGTCCTTTCCTCCATCACGGTCACCCCCCGCAAGCATCACCTTCCACCTCCCTCCGTCACCTACCAGCCAGAAGCCTTTTCTCCCTGGGTTGTCTAGGTGAACGTGCACATTCCCTACCTTCCCAACAACCCCACTTGCATCCATACTGATCTCCCCAACCTCCTCTTTCCCACTTCCAGGGTCCATGTCAGCTCCTGATTCCCCACCAACTACCCTCGCCATCCCTTCTACCGCAACCATCGCACCCTCACCCTCCCACTCTATAGGCTCACTCTACCTTCTCTCATTCTCACCATTTCCTCCTACCATGCCCACCCTCATTTCACTCCCCACAAAGCAGTCTTTGACTCCACAGATTCCTCCCTTGCACGTTCACCTGTACATCTCCCCCCTCCCTTATATCTTCCTTGCCCCAGACTCCTACCTCCCCCTTTACTCCTTTCCACCTCCAGACTCCTTCCTCCAACTGGACTCCTTCCTCCACCTGAACTCCTTCCTCCCTGTGAACTCCTTCCCCCATGAACCCCTTCATTGTCCCGGACTACTTCCGCCTTGTGGACTCCTTCTTCTATCCGACTCCTTCCCCCCTCCGAACTCCTTCCCCACTCTGAACTCTTTCACTTACAGCTTCCTCCCTCCATACACCTACCTCCCCAGTTGTCGTATTCTCCCCCATTACGCACTCCTCCCTACAACCCCAACCTCACCTCCCAACACCATGGTTCCCCTCCCACCAACTTCACCCCCTCCAGCACCATTTTTTCCCCCTCCCAAATTCAGCCCTCCCACCGCCGCCCACCCCCGTCCCTACCCCACACCCTCTCCCCCCCTCCTCTCCCCCCCCCCAGTTTACCTTCCTCTCCCAGTCAAACCTACACCTTCCTCTCCAACCCCTCGAAGATCATCCATAGCAGACCAAGGCCAAGATGTTGTTGTCCGGAAACAGGCCCTCAACGGTGACTTTCCACCTTCCGTGAGCTGCTTCGCAGCAGAGCAATGTCCAGGAGAATCCACCCAGCATGTGATGGACGTTCATCCAGGGTCCAGTTCCTGTGGGGGCTCCAGTGTCTTTTGCTTCCCGAATGTCCGCAATGTGAGCGAGGCCCTGACGGCAGGTCCCGACTTCTGCACATCACACATGTCAAGATGTGTTCTGCACCGGCGTATTTTCCCACTGACAGTAAATGTCACCTTGGGGGGTGATTCTGGTGAGCAGAACTTACACTGATTTGTACTGAAATTATGTTCCCGACGTGCGGCAGTGAGAAACATGGCTCGCTATTGCCGGGTGAAGCAGATGATTGCAAACTGGTTTCATAATAGCGCCAAACCAATTTTTGGCCTTCCCGCCGTATTGTCCGCTCATGCCCATGCCATGCCCAATGCCAAAGGGCATGGAAAATTCAGCCCTAGGGCTTCAAGTTTAATAAATAGGAAGGTGGGAGCCAGAAAGGAAGACAAGCAGACTTTTCATCAAATAGGCAATAGCCCTGTGAAGTAACTTACAAAAGAAGGTCATCAAAGCAGCCGTATATGGATTCAATTAGATGTGTTTCTAGGGAGAAGCGTTTGGTGGATGGTGAGAGGGAAAAGCTGCCCTATCAAATGGGCTTGTTAAGCCTGTTGGTAGCTTCCTGTTCCTGAGTAAAACTCTTATGTCCTGGTGATCGTTATTGTATTTAATTAATGTAAACGATGAAAATAGAATTTTTTCATCAAGTTTCTCCAATCTTTATGCAAATATTACTCATTCCAAGAGTAAAACAACCTGCAGGAAAATTGCAAAAAATCAATTGACGTCTTTCTTCAAAGAAAGAACGTTGTGAGGGATAAGCTGGGGCTTAGTAGCAGTTTGTTTGTATCAGGAATTTGCTTACATCAAGTTTCCACTACTGTTGTATTATTTTAAAGGTTCAAGCTATATATCTCAATTGCTTTAATTACCATATTACTATGGTTGGGGACTGGAATTATTCCCTTCCTAGTTGGATATGGATGATGATAAACATTTGTATGTGAACTAGAAAGAGCCTTTGATTCTTTGATTGAGCTAGTTATAATATACAGTGCAACCTTGTTATTACAAACACTGTTATTTCAGACCTTTTATTATAACAAACTATTTCCCTCGTCTCTGCACAGGACCTGATTAGGGTTGCCAACCCTCTAGGATTGTTCTGGAGCCTCCAGGAATTAAAGATTAATGTCATGGATCCTGCTGTGAGCAACCCAGGAGAAAATCATAAGGGCATTAAAAAAAAATTATGTCTGTGTTTTTTTTTTAATTTTCTTTGAACACTTTTGATGATTAGTTGTAAAAATAGTAGAGATTAGAAGAAAAAGGCTGTTTGAAGGGTTGGAGGTGGGAGGTCATGTGGTATAACCTCCAAGAATACATTCAACCAACGTCGACAACCCTAGACCTGATCCAGCCAGAACGAGGAGCTCAAACATAAATCACTTGAAAACCTTTGGTAAAACAAATTGTGATCTCATTCCCATCTCATGGTAATGATGAGATTTTTTAAATTTTGGAATGAAACATGCCCACTCTAAGGACGGAATTTAGTCCAGGCGTTGGGGACTTGCCTGCCAGCTGGACAGCTGTCGGAAGCCCCAAGTCACTGTCTTTGGGGAAGGCCTGCCATATTAAGTGCCAGTGGCCCATAGTGGGCCTTTCCTGGTACCAGGAGCCTGGAGACAGAATTGCCATCTCTTGAGAGCTGCCAGCCAATCAGAAGCCAGCAGCTGTGAACACCACAGGGCATGTGGTGGCAGCTGCCAGCAATGCACCCCATCAAAGGCCCAGGATCAGTGCGGGTCCAGGCCACAGAGGAGTGAGGGCGAGATGAGGGTAGGTGTGTGGGGGGTTGGGGGGATGTTGCTGGGTGGGTGGGGGGGTGGGGGTGGGGGGGGTAGGTGGGGCGGTGTGGTCAGGAGGGTCAGAAGAAAGGAGAGGAGGATGGTTCTCAGTAGAAGCCCCTTTCCTGAGGCTCGGTCCCTCGATCAGGCACTAAGCTTCCCCCTGGAGCCTGCAAGAAGCAGTGGTTGCTTCTCAGGCTTCCAATGTGGCAGCTGCCGCAGCTACAGCTGGTTGAAAACCATCAGTGGCAGAGTGAGACCCTTAAGTGGGAAATAATTGTTCACTTAAGGGTCTTAATTGGTGTCAGGGCAGGAAGGCCACCCATGAGCTTTCCACCCTGGACTTAATCATGGCAGAAGTGGAAAGGCAGTGGAGGCCCCACCCTGCACCATCTAGCCAGATTAAATGCCCTCTCTGCCTGCAAATGCACCTCAGTATAGGGTATTAAATTCCACCCTAATTTTGTCCCTTTCTCTTCCAAAGGCATTGTCTCATTCTAGAGGCAGGTCCCATGGGTACCAGAAACATCCCTGTGCCTCACACAAGTCACCATTTTCAATACTGGGGAGAAGAGCTATCTATAGCAACATAGGAACATAGGAGCAGGTGTAGGCCATTCAGCCCACCAATCCTGCTTCACCATTCAATACGATCATGGCTGATCATTTACTTCATTGCTTTTTTCCCCACACTCATTAAGTCATTGGTATTTAGGAATCTGTCAACCTCAGCTTTAAACATTCTCAGTTACTGCATTGAGCTTCCAGAGCCCTCTGGAGTCGAGAATTCCAAAGATTCACAACAGTCTGAGCAAAGAAATTTGGCCTCAGCTCAGTCCTAAGTGGCTTCCCCCTTATTTTGAAACTGTGTCCCCTGGTTCTAGACTCCCCAACCAGGGGAAGCACCTTACTTGCATCTACCCTGTCTATCTCTTTAAGTATTTTGTAGGTTTCAATGAGATTACCTCTCATTCTTCAAAACTCTAGAGAATACAGGCCCAGTTCCCTCTTCATAGAATAGTCCCGCCATCCCAGGAACAAGTTTGGTGAACCTTTGCTGCATTCCCTCTATGGCAATATGTATGTTTGTAAAGAAAACCTAGAGAGTAATGGCTGGATCATTCTCTGCAACCACACCTGAAATCAAGCAGGATTGAGGCAGAAACAATATGAGTATGGGGCAGGGAGGCCTACCACTTTATCCTATCACTCTCCCCTGCCACAGTCACTGCTTGTCTTCCTATTGACCTGGAGTAATAGTGATAAAGTCCCACTATTGGTAGTTTGCAGAAGCTCCAGTAAGTGCTTCCTCCTTTCCATTTTGACTTGAACGCCTACCTCTGTAAAGTTTGGTCTTGGTCAAAGTCTGCACAAGCATTCATCAAAAATTCTTTTTTGGGCTTCTGCCTCTTTAACTGCTGTGCTGGCACTTTTGGTGTTGCAGAAATAGTTTCACTGGAATCCTGCCAAATAATCAGCCTCATTGCACAATTATGGCATTGGTCAGAAGCCTGCCATGTATGCGTCATGAGGGAATGTCAGGGTCAGAGTCGGAGAAGTGGGCAAAAACTCAGCCTGGCCACTATTCCACCTTAAAGGGCATCTACCTTGAGAGCTGCAGGTGATTACACCATTGGAGTATCACAGCTGAAACCAATCCTTTCTGCACTTGCTACCTAGTCACACAAAGATTGCTGTAAGAATCACTGAAGAGTGATCAAGCTATCCTCCCATCTTCATCCAAAGGCCTGCCAGCTGTAAACTAACTTGTGCTAAGTCCCATTCTCCTCACTCACAGACCTACAGAGGCTCCCGATGCAACAACACCTAGATTTTAAAATTACCATCCTTGTTTTCAACCTTTTATGGTCTTTCCCCTCCTTTCATCTGTAACTTCCTCCAGACCTATAACCATTCCGGATCTCTGTGTTTCTCCAATTCTGCCCTCTTGCACATCCCCAATTTGCATTGCTCCATCTTTGGTAGTCATGCTTTCAGCTGCCTAAGTGAATTGCCTCTCAAAATCTTCTCTCCTCTCCTCTTCTCCTTCCTTCCTTAAGTCACTCTTTAAAACCTTCCTTTTTGAACAAGCTTTTGGCCACCCATCCTAATATCTCCTTATGTGGCTCAGTGTCAAATTTTACTTGATAACACTCCTTTAAAGTGCCCTGGTACATTTTACTACATTTAAGGCACTATATAAATGCAAGTTGGTGTTGTTGGTATATGTTTCCATCTTGGGCAATACCATCGCTAAGTGAGCCACTGGGAAAAACATTCAGTTTAACCATTCATTGTGGATGGAATTTCCCTCTATTCTAATGATATACCTATGGGAATGTCCAAAGCAGTACATGCATACTTCTGCAAATATTGTTTGGTTCTGAGATATGGAACTATCCTAAAAGCAACATGCCCTGGAACTTTCACAAGAAGTTAACGGTAAAAGGTACATCCACATTTGCTAAACTGTTATAAGTCAATCACCAGTAACTGGAGATTAACAATGTTAAATTTATTGAAAAAGTCCATACTGCCAACAATATGGCACCTGCTGCAAAACAAAAAAGCAACAGCATCACAGACCATTCTATGAACTGAAGCTGCCTGAAAATTGAGGTGTTGAAGCCCCTTTAACTTCAAACTGTTAACACTAAAAAATGATGCAAAAGACAGTTCAAATTGTTTAACCATGAGTTCAAATGGAATTGATAAATCCTGCGCAATTCACTCGGGTGGTTTATTACAGTACCCAAATCCGTTGATCGCAGCCTTGCAGGCTCACTCGGAAGCATGTCTTATCCCCCAACTGCCCAGCAGAATCGTCCCATCCTGGGCACGTATTTATCACAGGCCGACCATTGAACAAAAACTATCAGTGATGTGCTTAAAACTTTTCCGGTAACTGCAGTGTTCTCACATCAAAGATGAAATGTAAATATCAATTTAAAAAAAATGCAAATATTTACTTAACAGAGGATAAGTGCAGGGTTTGTATTCAGAATGCTAATATGCAGAATGAAAAAAAAGAGTCGTCACTTCTTTCGCAGTGTGTCATGCACTCCGTGGTATTTTTTTTAAAATTATATGTTGTCTTGGACAATGTTTGTTCTCCCTTTTTTCCTGCTCTCTACACAACAGTTACTATGTAATTTGAAGTCATGTACTTGCTGAAAAATACAGTAATAAATGGAGTGCTCTGCTGGCTGAATATATGCTATGTATAATTGTGTTGCGGGGAAAATGATTATCAAAAGGATATTGCACAGTTCAGCAAAGTTCACTAGAATAAATTGGTAGTGCGCTAGAACGAGGGGGAGGGGAAGAAAGTCATATGACTCCTTGTTTAGAATGGATGACTGTATAACAAATCTCAATAGGTTTACTTTATTTCTGTACAAATTTTTAGCCCAATTACTTCCAAACTGATCTTCAATTCCACAGGCCCCTATTGCCCCAACATAACTTAATTTGCCTCTTCCTATTAACTGTACAACTAAGAGTATCAACTCTGGAGCGCCAACATCACTTTAAACCTCAACATTTGGCTAAATTAATGATGTAGCTCTGTGATTCCTTGACTGATAAGGAGCAAAAAAGAAAATTATAAGCAGGTTTATATGGATTGCTAAATTCATAATTAAGCTGTAGGTCCAAAAATGATATCAAGAATTTTTGAATCATAAATCCTATGAGGCTAACACCCATTTGAGCCTAAATACCAAGCGCACTTGATAGTATCAAACACAACAATAGAAGTCGCTTGCCATTTCAACACTCCACCCTGCTCCCATGCTCACATGTCCGTCCTTGGCCTGGTGCATTGTTCCAGTGAAGCTCAACGCAAGCTGGAGGAACAGCACCTCATCTTCCGACTAGGCACTTTACAGCCTTCCAGACTGAATACTGAGTTCAACAATTTTAGATCATGAACTCTCTCCTCCATCCCACCCCCTTTCCGGTCCCCCTCTTTTTTTCCCAATAATTTATATAGATGTTTATTTTCCCACCTATTTCCATTATTTTTTAAATGTATTTCCATCCAATGTTTTATCTCTACCTTTTAGCCTATTTTGATTCCTTCACACCCCCTCCACCCCCCCCCCCACTTAAACCAGCTTATATTTCACCTCTTTTCTATTTTTACTTAGTTCTGTTGAAGAGTCATACGGACTCGAAATGTTAACTGTGTTCCTCTCCGCAGATGCTGCCAGACCTGCTGAGTTTTTCCAGGTACTTTTATTTTTGTAAGAGAAGGTATTGGTTGCAAAATTATTTATTACTTAAACGGTTACTGTCTTTGTGGAAAAACTATGGAACACAAACTGTGACAATATAAATCATACTGAAGCATAAAATCACACTACAAAAATACCAAAGTGCATGATATCAGTGTGCTGAATAGTCTTCTGCTCTTTTTTCTTACAATGAAGACAATCTCCCTTAAGGCCAAATTATTGAACTGGAAATATCCATTGTCATTTAAGATCAAGTTCTAACCTTTTCCTGCCTCATAATGGCTCTATTAGATAAAAAAACAATGATGAAACCAAACCATGATACAAAAGCTAAGTTCAGCAGATGCTGGAAATCTGGAATATAAACAGAAAATGCTGGAAATACTCAGCAGGTCTGATAGCAGCTGTTGAGAGTGAAACAACTTTAATATTTCCGGTTGGTGACCCTGATGTTTTGCGGTGAATGCTTTTCTCTCTATCGTTTGGAAGATGTCACATCTTTTAGATCTATTGGCACATATTTTTTAAAATGGCAAAACTAAAATTTCTTCTGTGACAGATTTACCTAAAATCAATGTGAGTGAAAAATACTTACTTTGTGTTCACAACTTTAAATAAAATTATAAATATAAGGAATTCCACTCCTCAAATGCCTTATGTGCAACTGGTCAATTCATTCTGCCCTAACTGGTTCCATTGCTGCCATCAAGGGCAGGCACACCTTTCCGTTCTAAAAGCCAGGGCAATCTTGATCACACATTTTCCTTAGTTGCTATCAATGGTGCTATGTAATTAGCCCCCAAGAGGTATAGGTTTGTGCAGTGACACTAATCCAATTCATCCCCCCAAAAATGGATCTCATCATTATCATTCAAAACTCTAATTGATCCAGTGAAGGATGACTGTCAATGAGGTTATCATTGAAACTTAAGCCATCTGATTGACAGATTGTTGCTCCACAATTAGAGATACCATAATTATATTTGAGATAGTTTTAAACGTGCAATCAGTAGTAAGAATTTTGCTCCAACTGACAATTGAAGAAAATTTAAATTGTATTATTTTCATCAGGCACAAAGCTTAATTGGCAGTTATAACGTAGGTATGGGTTTTACATTGTGTAACTTCCCTGTTGTTGCTAGGTCCTGTGATTGACAGCTATTTCAGTTTTCTAGAGGTTTTGTTCTGGGAAAGATTGCATGGTATTGGAGTGGGTTGAGTAAACTGTTGAACTAAATATAATCTGGTTTCACTTCTACTCTGGTGTTTTTTTTTCACCCTACCCCCTCACCACGACCATCCCATGCCTAACTCTTAACACAGTTGTCTTCAAGTTTTTTTGTGATGCATACTGAAACCTTGTTGAAATGGTTGCTTGTGGAACTAAAATAAAGTGCCTGCTTGTGGAAAGTGGTCAGTTGTTGTTTCCAGGTGACAAATACTGAAAGTTTATGCTCTGCAATCACCCAGCCCTCACCACGATAGTAACATCATGACAGTGGTTAATATTTTGTTTCCACTTGTGCTTTAGATTTACATTTTGTGCAAAATCACAACAAGTACAGTTGAACAGAGTTATGTACTTTTTGAGAGGATCATGTGGGAAACGAGAACCCACTGCTTGATCTCCAGGTTAACTGGGGTTGTAAAGCAGGAGGTTCATATCATGCTGTTGTAACTGACTGATGTGAATCTCTTGTTGTGTTCAGCTGGAAATTGAATCACTCACTCTTTGTGCATAGGGTAGGTGCGTGAATACTTGTGTGATGCATGAATTCACTCCAGGGCAGCCCTCAGTACAAACCCAAGGGGATCTCATTCTGGTCAGGGCATCCTGACCTAAATTGAAAGTGATTTCTATGGGGACCAGCAATATAAACAGAGATTTTGGAAGGCTTCAAATACTGCATTTACTTGCGTTCCTACCGTATCAGTTTTCCCACTGACTACAGTAGCTATTGTGATGAAAGCCGAACCAAATAAAAACTCTGAACTGATCCCAATTGGGACGATTTACATCCATTCAGAATAATTGATTTTTTTCCCCAGATTTCTTAACAAAAATATGAAAACATTCATTCTCAGGTATGCAACATAATCAGATACAAAGTAGAGCTCTGTTTCTCTTCTGTCTCAACATAACAGATTTAAAAGCCATTCCCATGAGTTGGATTTGTTTTGTGATGTAAGAAAAAAGTGATGAGATTCACATCTCAAATATGAAAAGAGTGATTCCATTGTGAATTTGTACTATTGCAGTTCCAATCAGCCACACTGTCTGTTCAGGACATGTAAGTAAGGTCCTATGACAACTCATCTGCCACAGTTTGAACAGTCCTGCCTTGCTTCAAAGGTTCCCACTTCTAACAGCTTAAAGACAGGGAAGTTTTTGTGTGTTGTTTTATTTGATGTTCTACACATTGACACTTTTTAAAATAAAAATTTGGGCCATTTAAAAAATGACAACATGCATTTATATCACAACTTTTAACATAACAAAATGTCCCAAGGTGCTTCACAGGAGAATTATCAGACAAAATTATCACACCAAGCCAAACAGGGGGATAAAAGTACAGCTGAGGTTATTTTACAGAGAGAAGGGTGGGGAGTTTAAGGAGGGAAATCCAGACCTTAGAACCTAGGCAGCTGAAGGCTTGATAAATGCTGAGGAGAAAGGAAATTGGGGATACATAAGATGCCACAATTGGAGGAACACAGAGTTCTTGGAGGATTGTAGGTCTGGAGGACGTTACATCTGAAAGTCTAAACCTTGGTCATCAAGTGCCTACTTAATTCAGCTATTAAAAGTCTCCTTAAGGGATGTAACTTTAAAGGATTTTCAACGCTACTTGAAAGGTAAAGGAAGAATCCATTATTATGTGCATTATCTATCCAGAGACCAAATGTGTTCCCATATGACTGGGAAGCTCCTATATAAAAATTGTATTATTTAAGCACTTCAGAAATTATTATTAAAGGATGCTTAAATTGTTTAACTGTTCAGAGCATTACAGTTAAGAATTAACACTGGCAAAGTTTCACTGTTAAAGAAATTAAGGAACACAGCACTTAGATTTTACTCATCACTACATGCACCATTAGAGGGAAGCAGTTTCTTTGTTAGAGCTTGACAGAAAATGGAAGTGGTGCCTGTTTAACAGAAATGGTGCAACATCATGGATTTGAAGGTTTATTTATCAAGCAACAATTAGTCACATTCGTGGCAGGAAATGTAAATGTTATGAAAAAATAGGAAGCACCACTAACCAAAGGAATTTTAATATATAATTTAACATAATTATTGATACAATGATTCTGCCACCAAATTTCACATTTCTTACCCCACTTTCCCCCTCCCCACCCACACAGGTCACAGAAGCTGACATCAAGGTGCAGCTTAAGTGTCAAATTGCATGTATAACTTCAGTAGATGGGTCATTACCACCATTTGATATTGGGTAGGCTGATCAAATGGCAGTTACGCATCTCCACCAGCTGTCCCTTTTGCTTGGGTGGGCATGATACAGCAATAGGTGCAGTGAACTCATTGAAGTTGAGCATCCCCTTTGGCCACAATCGGCAATTTTGGCACAAATTGCACCCAAAGCGCACGTGTTTGGAGAAGTGTCTCCCCACCGCCACCCCGGCCCAATTTTCCACTCAAACTTATTTGTATATTGCCAAATGCAGAATCTGCATGAACCAGCACATTCAGACAGTGTTTTCTAAAATAATCTATTGTTTTTATAAAATGGTTTAAAAATATTCCTTGATATATTTCAGAGTGCTAATTTGATATAATCAATTACCACAAAAAATAAGCATTTTAATTCAGAGCATCATATGAGTAACCTGGTTTTAAATTACTGAATATAACTTAAAAAGGTATAAAATACTATTTCCTAATTAGATTGATGTAAGATAAACATTTTTTTGGTAAACTTCTAAAAGGAATCATTTAAAGCCTTTCGAAACATACCTATTAGTCTCTTTGCACTTCAAGATTTTCAGAACTTCCCTAAAGGCCTACAATTTTTTTATTCATTCATGGGATGTGGGTGGTGCTGGCTAGGCCAGCATTTAGTGCCCATCCCTAATTGTCCTTGAGAAGGTGAAATGAGCACAGAGTTAACAGAAACTCCCAATGGCGATTTGGAGTGTGGCCATTTTTGTGGGCAAGGCCTGCTTCTAAACTGATATTTTTGAAGCTCACACAGAAGACTATGGAAACTTGAGTTGTGTTGAATGCATTTTGAGCTTAAAAGTCTGTGGTCCTTTATGTTGGTTATGCTGATACCTGGCCGGGGTGGGGGGTGGGGGGGGGTGGTGGCGGGGGTTGGTTGGCCAAAGGAAATCAACACAATCAAGCAGAAACTCCAGGCTAGTGTGTTTATTACTGCAGAACTTAACTTGGTTACATCTATGATGTAATTGGTAATTGTATTTCTGCTCTTTAAGGCACAACTTTAAAGGCAGAAATAAACAGGCAAGTGAAAAGAACAAAGCTGTACATTAAATAAAAAATAAAGCTGAATAATGACAGTGAATCTGTACCTCTAGACTCCTTTACCAAACTTAAGCACTTATTTTCCTACCAAAATATACAGTACCACCTCACACTTATAAATATTGAAATTAATTTGCCAATTACACATAGGTTTAATAATGTCTTGCTGTATTTTATAACAGTCCTCCTCTGTATTAATTACATGCGTAACGCCCTCCACAACTTGGGTTTCATTTGTAAATTTTGAAATTCCGTTTCCAATTCCCAAGTCTAAATCATTTATATAAATAGTGAACAGTTGTAGTCCCCCACCCACAATCCTTGTGGAACACCACTTCATAACATTTGTCAGTCCAAGTAGCTACCTTTAAACCCTAGGACCAGATCAGGTTGGGTGCGCAAAGATGGGAAAACTCCGGCTGTGTGAACCCAGCCTTTATAAATGGCGGCCTGCAGTACAATTTTCATTCAAGCGGGCGGGCTAGATTAGAAGTTGGGTCCGCTGGCCCCGGAACATATAGGGAGGCTGGCGGGTGTGGAGGCGGGCTAGACAGAAGGCTGCCTCTGCACTGGCACCTTGTTGAATTTAATAAAAAAACTGATTAAAACAAAAAACAGTCCTCCAGCCCTCACCGCCTCACTCCCCCTCACTCCAATGTCCCATCTATGCCAACATATACCACCTCATGCCCCCCACCTACCCCCATGGCCCCTCATACCCCTATGCCAACCCATGATCTTCCACACACTCCCGGATTGCCTCATTTCCCCAATGCCAACAAATGCCCCTCTACTCATTCCCATTGGCTCCTCATACCCTATGTCAAACCATGTCCTTCTACCCACCCCCATAGCACATCATATGCCCTATGCCAACACATTCCCCTCTACCCACTCCCATGGACCCTCATCTCCCCATGGCACACTTTGCCCCTACTCATCTCCATGATCCTTTATTGCCCCAGTGCCAATTTAGTGTCAATTTACACCAACCCATGCCCCCCACCCACCACCCTTTTCCCTCACCTCTTCCATGCCAGCTGACCTAGCATTCTTCATGGGCAAACCTTAGGACCCATGCTCTCATAATATAATGTGTCTATTGATGATGTCAATATTTTAAACAAAAAGCATTCTAATTGATAAAAAAGACCCTTCAATGCATGGAAATTCCTTCAATTATTGTCTCATAGAAACAAACATTCTACTCTATAAACACTTGGAACTGTCAATCAAACTGTTCACTTAAAAGGCAACCTGCTGTGATAATATTAGTTTGTAAAATCAGTCATTGCAGCACAAATCCTATAACGAAAACCCTCAGGTTTCTGTCAACAGGTAGAATGAAATATCAAGCACTGATTATTTTTTGAACACCAAACCTTTTAAAAAAAAATAAAGCCTAGCAGATTTAAATCCCTTGACAGCTTTGACAGCTCCAATGGGTTTTGACAGTTCCAATGAGTTTTGACAGTTCTTTGCCAGCTTGACAGTTCTTTGACACCTTCAGCAGTTCCAATGAATTAATGCCCCTTTATGCACAATCATGTTTAATTTTAACAACCCCAAAGGGTGCCTTATCTACCCCAAAGGTGTCCCAGGACAATATCCTTACTTCTCCAAAGGAGTACCCAGGCTATCCAAACTAATCCACCAAGTTCAGACCAGCCTTTACCTGGTCTAATCTGCACGTGCCAGGCTTCACACTCCTGGCCTACCAAAATCCCATTTCAATGGAAGCAGCTGATGATTTAAACGACCAGCTGCCTCCATAAATTGCACACACGCGAACCCCGGCTAAACTCTAGCCCCGCCCCCAAGAAAATAGGAAAGGCTCTGCGTTGTGGTGAAAATCTGGGCCCTACTCTCTGCTTACTGTTTTTTAGCCAGCTTGATAGACATTCTGCCACATGTCTGCTGCTTCCATGTGTTCTGATCTTAGTCATGAGCTGTGTACGTGGCATCTTTATTGATTTTTTTTTGGAAATTCAAATATATTTCATCTACTACATTACCCCTATCCACATATTTATCTAACTTCTCCAAAGAATTCAATAAGGTTGGGCAAGCACAATCTTCCCTTTTTGAGCATGTGCTGACAAATCTGTATTTTCAGTTTCTAGATTTTTTAAAATTATATCTTTAAGGTTTCAGTTATATCTCCTATCAGCAGTGAGCTGCCAAAATTTTGACAGGTAATTGATCCTTTACTAAACTGCAATGTTTTAAAATCCTGAATACACAATTATTCTAATAATTCTTGTGTTCTCCCCCTGTGTTTGATCAATGTTTTTTGACAATAATGTCCTGGGCCAAATCTCAACCATGCCACTGATGTTATCTGCAAATTGTGAAATGTTTCATGAGAGGAGAAGAAGCAACCGTCATGTTAATACATAAATTAATTAGTCAGCTAATCGGGAATGGTAGTATAGTGATTATGTTATGGAACTAGTAACCTCGAAGCCTGGATAAATCATCTGGAGTCATGAGTTCAAATCCTATCGTGGCAGCTGGGGAATTTAAATTCAGTTAATTAAATAAATTTGGAATAAACCTTAAAGCTAGCATCAGCAATGGTGACCATGTAACAAACAGATTGTTTAAAAAAAAATTATCTGGTTCATTATTGTCCTTCTGGGAAAGAATTTGCCGTCCTTAACTTGTTTGGCCTATACATGTTTCCAGACCCACAGGAATGTAGTCGGCTCTTAGCTGTCCTTTGAAAAGGCCCAGCAAGCCACTCGGTTGTCAAGAATGTGGTTCACCTTCTCAAAGGGCAATTGTGGATGGGAAATAAAGGTTGACTTTACCAATGCTGCCACGTTTGGTGAATTACCTTTTTTTAAAAGCAACGGTGGATTTGGGTGTTTCAAGTTTGCAAAATTGCCTTTTAATAAATGATCAGTTCACTGTTAGAGTATTTAAGAAGCGTTCTGTAGTTCTAGAGATCATTTGAAAAGAGTAAACCAAATTCATCCTGACTGAATGTATAAATAACATGTCTTAAAAGTGTCCTGCAGAAGAAACCCAGTGTGGGACAGTGCTGTGTGCAACTTGGCTGCATCTCCTACATTATAGCAGTAGCTACATTTCCAAAGTGCATAATTACCATAAAGCGCTTTGGGACATCCTGAAGTGATATGCACTATGTAAATTTATGTCTTTCAAGTCTTTTCTCTTTACTTTCCAGTAAAATGTTGTGACAAAGCCATCAGGAACAACAACCCTTGCTGATTTTTTTTTCACCCTCCTGACTTCAGGTTGCTGAGTCCAGTTTTAGCAACATCGCAAATACTGCTGCTGATGACCTCCCGAGACTTGTGCTCAATGAGAGCTTAGGTAGGCATAAGTTTGCACGCAAAACCTTGAACAAGCCCAGCCTATTTTAAACCAAGCAGATTGGCACTGTCATAAGAGTGATCTGAGCTGCTATTTACATTGAATTCACAGTCGGGAAGCTCAGATAAAAATTAAAATAGAGAGAAAAGTCACAGCCCAAGCTGCACACAAGACCAGATGCAGAACATATGCCAATGTGGCAACATCAGTAGATACAGATGTGACTGGGTTGGCATTTGCATTGCGTGGAAATAGCAAAAGCAGCTGCAAGATACTGGAGCATTTTGTTTTACACTGCCTGTATTCCAGTGTAAAACTAGTAATAAACCTAGGAGTCCAGGGAGAATGCACTGTATCAGATTTACAGCAGAACAGCCGATTTGTTAGGGTTTCCACTGGAAACTTTAGAATCTATTCCATATCTGAGTTTAACCCAGAACAAAGTCTCCTCTGTGCACTGAGCTGCTCATAAATAATGATAAGATTTCAACAATATCCCCTGCTTACAAGTAAAAGCAAATACCCAGAGAGGGAAAACCTCTGGCAGCAAAGGTCAAGAAGATGGAATCTCATTAGGTAACAAGGATTGACAAAGTTTTTCGAACTTTCTGTCCATCGAAAGGAAAATGCCTGTGCTTGAAAAAAAAGTTCAAATACAACGCATTTCCTGCAGAAGTATGGTAATTGTAGCTGGAATGTTGCTCAAGAACATAACTGACCCCAAGGTGTTGCCAGATTTCCACACTTTAAATAAAAAATATGAGAATGACCATGGTATGTGAGGGGCCTGACAGAGTCTGAAGATTACATTACTTCCTCCCACATCACTTCTCTGGAGCCAGTGGTGAACAGATGTGTCACATGAACTAGACCAGTAGGTCAGCAGCACCCTGCCACGGACTACACCGAATTTACAAATGAGCTGTGCATATTATGCTGAACAAACTATCCCATTCCAAAAATAACCAAACTTAAGTGGAATGGCACAGGGGCGCTAATTGGATATGACAGAAAAATATCCCCCAAATTCCTCTTTAGTTAGGTGCCAAATCCAATAAGTGAGAAAGAAAGCTCTCACTGAGAGAAAGAGCGCTTAAAAAAATTGAACACACATTCTGTTCCAAACCACAACTTCCACTTGGATAAATGATGCTCATGTGGGGCCTGAATGACTCGGTTGTGCTGGAACCCAGGACTACACCCATGTACTTCCCAACAGCTGGTCATAGCAACGAGTTGAGGTCAGCCCACACTATGGGCACAGAACAAGCCTCCTCCTCTTTTTAAAACTGCAGTCTCCTATTACATTGTCCCCATACTAGCAGTTTAAAATTATTAAATAAAAAGCACTTTCACATTTCCTCAAGCATACCTCAAGCTTGTCATCAGCTTTAACCTTTTTGCAGTTGTGCTTTAAATCAAAATTTTAGAAGTTTTTAATCCTCTGAGTACCAAATTTCCTTTGCAAGCGTATGAAACACATTCTATCACATAACATCTGCAAAAATTATATACTTTGTCAAAGTTGACTGCTGAGCTAGAGTTAACTGAACAGAACCATGGTATATTTTGTTATCTTTAGTCACTGATGGAAGTATTTTAATGAAATCTTGCCTTAGTTGTTGTAAATGATTGATTCAGTCTTTATCGGAATGTAAATAATAGGAAATTATCAAAATTCTATTTGCATCTTTTTTGAGGCACGTTGTACTTACTTTCAATTCTGTATTCTGCTGTGTCACACCTTCATGGACATTCTATATCTGCTCTAAATAGAGAGCAGTGTCTAAATGGCCTCCTTTTGTGCTGTAACCCTTCTATGATTCTATTCCATAGTTCTATAAGCTAGTGAAATTTATGTTGTTCATTTTTTTAACTAAAATGCTAACTAGAGAATATGGTATGATCGACCACTGCATCTATTTCACAGCACTAACCATTAGCAAGCACCCTGCCTTCAGTGGTAGTACTGTAAAGGCAAATGAGGGCATTTTTCAGAAGCTAGCTTTCTCTGGCACCTCTGCAGCTGCAAGCCCAGGGCAGTAATAGAAAAGTTGCCCCCAACAGCACCAACTGCCAATTTTCTTCATTATGAGAGGGCTGAGTAAAGCCCACCCATCCATAGTAGTTCTCCCATTGCTGACCCATGGGAATTGTTATCTACCTTTTGGGAAGCTGTGTCAAGTAGGAAATCGGATTGCAAATATCCATTGCTCTGGTACTGCAGAATGTTACAAAGAAGGATTTTGTGACATCACAGCCTAGGGGATTGCTTCTTGAGTTTGCTGTGTAATAGTTTAAATATAACAGTGCAAACTGAATTTCAAGACATATGAGGATATCTCTGATATGCATTGAAAACAACTAAAACACTTGTGTGAAGTTCAATGCAATGGGTGTTGTGCACACACACTTCAATACTTCATCTCTTTACCTACAGGTAGCATCAAGAGAAAGCACATCTTCAGTCATATGTTTCATGTACAAGAGCAGGTCAGAGGCTGGAAGTTCTGTGCCGAGTATCTCAGCTCCTGAATCCCCAAAGCCTACTCACCTTCTACAAAGTATGACTCAGTAGTGATAGAACACTCTTCACATGCCTGGATGTGTGCAGCTCCAACAACGCTCAAGAAACCCAACACTATTCAGGACATAACAGCCCACCAGATTGGTATCCCATTCACCACCTTAAACATTCACTTCCTCCACCTTAAGCACACAGTGGCAGCAGTGTACACTAAATGCAGGATGCACTGCAGCAATTCACCAAGCCTCTTTTCAAAGCCACATCCTCTACCACCTAAAAGGACAAGGGCAGCAGATGCTTGGGAACACCACCCACCCGCCAGCACCCCTCCAAGCCACATGCCCTGCTGACTTAAAATTATATCACCGTTCCTTCACTGTTGCTAGGTTGAAAACCTGGAACTCCCTTCCTAACAGCAGTATGGATGTACTTACACCAGTTGGACTGCAGCGGTTCAAGAAGGTAGCTCACCACCAACGTCTGGCCTTGCCAGCGACACTCACATGACAAAAAGCCTTTTGGTCACTTATCCTAATATCTCATTGTGTGACTCGGGCTGATAATTTTGTCTACTAACACTCCTGTTAAATGCCTCAGGATGTTTTAGACCGCATTAAAGGTGCTATGTAAATGCAAGATGTTGTTGATTCATGTCAACTCCATTTAGCATTATTCTTTGTAAAAACATTTGTAAATGTTATTTGCTTAAAGAGTTGTATACCTATTTTGTGCAAGATTATTTTTTGCTGTGACTGAAACAGACTCTAGTGAAAGTTTTATGAATACACATTTGTCCCTAACTAATTTGACCCAAACCCCAGATAATATCCACATATCAAAAAAACAACCCATATGATGATTGGATTTCAACACCACTACTGTGCACACATATCGCATCCTTTACATAGCAAACCATCCCTAGAAGCTTCACATGAGAAGTTGTCATTGTGGGGGATGGGGCTGGAGGGGGTGGTGGGACAGGGAAGATCAGATTAAATACATCGGGTGGGCTCCTGATGCTGCTGACTCAATCCCAGGGCCACCAGCTCTGAAGAATCAACAGCACCACTGGGACACAATTTCAGGAGGCCATGTAAGTAAATAAAAGTCACTGTGCTGAATATCAGAGGGAAACCTTTCTGGGAAGGTTATTGGGACCACAGGTACTTCCTTCCCTGCCTGTGGTCCCTTCTTTGGCCTATGGAGATACCCAAACTCTCCCCAGGCTGTTGCTGACAGGCCATCTCCATTTAGCTGGTGGTTTCCCCATGTGGTGAAGGTTGATCTCATACTGAAAGGTAATATCACCAAAGATGCAGAATGTAGATCAGGATTAGGAAGGATCCAACTATAGAACATTGGAGCTAGTCAGAGGTAACCTTTTCAGACATGGGAGAAGTAGAATTGATGGCTGAAATGGAAAAGGAAGGAATGATATTATGAAAGGGCGGTGCCCCAATGAAGGAGGGCTGACCAACTATATTGAAGACTGCACATAAAAGAATAAAATATAATGCAGGGGGTCACATCTGTACAGGTTGTCATAAAAACCCAGACTGAAGAGGGTCAACTAGACACTGGTGAGAGCAAATTGGTCACTGAGTTGAGTGGTGATGCACTCAAAACCTTTGGAGAAGAAAGGAATAGGATAGTAATTGGAGAAGATGAGAGAGTAACAACAATGATGTTGGAGGAAAAAGAGACAAAACACAATGAAAGATAGCAGCTGAAATAACTGGTTCTGAGATCAAGGAAACCCAGTTATTTAAGGAGCTGTATTTGGAATGTGAGAGAGCAGCTAGTGAAACACATAGGTGAATCTGATGCGAACTCATGACAGACAGACAGGGAAGAAGCTACAGAGTATTATGTGACCACAGATAAGATAGGAGAACAGCTTCTGACGATTGGGGAAGAGAGGGAATGTGGAAGGAGGAGTGTGAGGCACTGAATAAGGAACCACAGTTGAAGGAAGGTGGAGAAATCCATGAGCTTTTCACACATCAGGGGCAGAATTTAATATCCCCACCTACCTAAGGCAAGTCCGGCAGTAGGGAGTAGGTACATCTCATTGGGTTGCACAGGAGGATGTGGGGTTGGGATCGCTTCCCCCCCGATTAAGTCCAGCGCAGGAAGGCTTACAGATTCCAATTGGATCCCTTAACAGGGAGACCATCAAACAAGTCCTGTCAGGTTTGCTTGTTGCCTCTCAGCGGCTGGGGGAGATCCTCGTTCAACAGCACTCAGTACTTGATCGATGGAACCAGCATTGGGAAGGGGGGACCCACTGAGAGCCACGCCCCTGTCTTTTCCTCCAACCCCCATCAGACATCCCTCCACCCCCTCACTGGCAACTCTTTTCCCCTGACCTCCACCTGCTGTCACTTACTTTTCTCCAGGGATCTCATGATGAACTATGGTGAAGGCCCAATTGTATTACCAGCAGCAGACACTGCGCCTGGTGGCACTGTTGGGATGGGATTTTCACCTTTCTGGGGCAGCAATTAAATGCCCCATGTAGAGCCAGGAATCATGGTGATAAAGTTCCTGCTGCCATTTATGATTTAATTCCCCCAGGGCTCCCGGAGATCTGGAGGGGTTGCTGCCAGTTTTGGTGGTGGACACGGTCATCACCTGCAGCTCCACATTAAATTGTGCTCCCTAGTGTCAGAGGTGAGGAAGGAGTGGCAAGAGGGAGGTTGAACAAGGTAGTTTGTGGTAGTGAAGAGAGGTTTGGGGTTGTGAAGGCCCTTGATTGACCCTTTGAGTAATAGGAGGAATTCATCAGAGAGCAAAAGAAGCAATAGGCCTGTGGACAACCAGGCTCATTGGAAATCATTCACCCCTTTCCACTGTATAAAACAACTGAAAATGAAACTAAATTCAAATCAGAAATCATATCAGAATAGAAGGGCAGGATCTTTATACACTGAATGTGCATTTGATATCATTTTCTTGCCCACAGACAAGGGCAGTCAGCCACCCGTATAGAATAAAGCCATATCAAACATTCCTAAATAAACTGGCAGGAAGTGAATAAAATATCAGTGAAAAATAGTTCCACTGTTTTCCATAGTTACAATGCAAAAATCTGCAAGTAGTTTTTTTTTTCTCAAAGCAATTAATTAAGAAAGGAGAGTCTTGCATTCTTTCTGTGTTTGTCATAAGCTGTGAAAGCAGAATTTTTACAGCTGTCAAGCCAAACCAAACTGATTTCATGTTTCTCATGTTGACTAAGCAGATGGACAGTTCCTTTTATAAGTTTTTACTTACCTTTTACTGACACTTTGTTGCTCAGTTTATGAATAATCCTCAGGAGTTGTGACTGATGAAACAAAATATGATGTTTGGCAAAGCAAAGGGCCAAGGCTGGGAAACATAGCCTGATTTGTCATGAAGCCTTAATTGTCCCATTAGAATTACATCACCAAATGGGATTGGTCAGGGGTGGAAATAAAAGCACATTTCTCCAGTTTTTGGAATACTTTGAGTAGGGGAAATCTAAGAAACCAGAAATTCATTTGGTTTGCTCTTGTGTAATGGTGAAGGAAGTTATGTTTCCTGTAAGTGATGTGACATAGAGTATTTAAGTTATTGTCATCTGCAGCCAGTAAATAGTTATCATTTTGTAGAATTTACTCAAAGCTGAGTGGCATTGAATAAATGTTTAATGTGGTCAAAAGCTTATACCTCCTGTTTAACTGAAAAGATGTCACTGGAGGAGTGATGCCACATTTTATTTACACAGTGACTCTGAGAAGTGTGATAACTGGCAGGGGAAAAGTTTTCAGAGTGTACTGTTCAAAAGTAGTGCAGTAACTGATTCTTCATAGGCTCTAACCGTTTAAGAAAATATATTTAATGTTATTTTTCTTTTCCTGTGTCACATACCATTCTTCAGGCCAAAGGGCAGCCTGACAACATCTTCCCCAGCCTCTACCAATGTTGCTAGGAGACACACTAGAGAGTGGCCTAGCTTGACTAGCTCCAGACCGCTCGTCCTCCACTTCTCTGCCTCGTTTCCCCTGGGGAAGTGCCTTCTGCTCTGTGTCAGAGTTGGGTTGATGCTGTAGTTTCTTTTTCCTCTCCATCAGGTCCTCAAGTTTAATGTCTCATAAAAGAACTGTGCCTTCATGAGTGGACTCCTCCCAACCTTACACCCGCCTGTCAATATTAGGTAGGGCTTGAACTCTCAGCTTTATGATCCAAAAGCAGAAGTGCTGTTAATTGAGCCAAACATCTGTTTAAATTTTTCTTGGATTATCCACCCATTCATGTAACCCTTTGCAAAACTCTGTTTAAAACTTTAGCTCATAATGAAAGCTTGCTGGCTTTTGCATTTATTTTCAATAGCTTTTTACAAACTAAAGCATTATCAAAAGTAGACAAAGGAGATACTGGACAACATTTCTCCACACTCATAGAAATAATTTAACAGAATCCTGAGGTGTTGCAGTTTATAATTTAAGTACTCATGTTGTCTCCCAGCTGGTGTAAAGTTCACATTAGTGTCAGGGTGGTGGGGAGCAGCAGCTCATTTTGAGATGTGATTGTATTTGATGGTTCAGGTTAATCCACTAACGTTAATAGGAATATATGTGTGGTAATGAGTTTGATTGTCTTTGCTATGCTGTAACTTGGCTTTGGTTCTACTCATGACTGACAACCGTAACTGGACATGCCGCATGAATACAGGTAGAATATACCATGTGGAACTTGATATTTGCATCAAACTGCACCATGATTGCCATTGGCCAGTCTAATGGACCAGCTGTGCTAACTCCCATTTGCTGCCTTTACTGATTGCTGTTCTTCCAATTTAAAAAAAAAAATCACTTGCATCAGATATGCATGCACAACATACGTGCACAGCAAGAAACAACTGCAGTCATGGACATGTCTAGCAATAAGATGGGGAAGCTTTATTCAATCTGCCAAGAGCAGAATTTATCAACGAATCTTCGAACATAAACTAGATAGCATTCTGGCAGAATCTAGGCTCATATAGCTTTTTCCTGCAGTTAAGATTTTTGATCTACTGTCTAACCAGGAGAACTAGTTTTGATGCTGGTATGAGGAGGTGCTGTTGGGCTGGATCTACACGCCATTTGAGATTAATTCTAGGTCGTGGAAATCTGTATTATAATTAAATTAGTTTAGGCCTTGCATGGAGAATACAATAAGAAAGGGTTGTGATAAAGCAGTGGGGAGTGTGTATTTTTAAAATAGATTGCATTACTTTCTTAACTAAAGTAATCTCATCTAACGATTTACTCTGTTTACACAAAGAACAATTTATTTTCCCGACACGTTAGGTTGAGAGCTTCAGTGTAAGTAGGGGCACACCTCAGAGGAGGATTTAAAAAGCTTATTTGAAGCTAATCTCAAGCTTGGCCTATAAATATTTATTTACTAAATAAATGTGGCAGTGATTCTAGTGTTCATGCATGCTTACTCTTTGTAAACCTCCATGACTCTTTATAGTTAATCTAGCAAACTTGTTTTTCTATTGCGAAGAGAGACAAAGAATCATTTACTTTTGGGGGAAGAAGAAACCATACCTATGTACTAATAAAACCAGGCACAATTTTTTTTTTACTTTCTCACAAGCATAGCTCACCAGCACACATACGTCACCTTTTTTGTTCATGGATTCTGTAGATTTATTTGATGCTTTATGTATATAATGAATTCACTTGATGTAAATGAGCACTATGCTTAATTTACAAAAATGCTTTCTGTTGAAGGCGATGGTGAATTACATTAATATCATCAATGTATGTTTTTGCCTGAGTGTAGAGAGTTATAACAAATATAATTCCATTAAAATTCACATTACTTTGGAATGCTGTATGCTTCTAAAAAGTTCAGCACACAGTAAGAAAGTCAGCATTATAAAATCCTTAAATATTCAATATTCTGATAAAGAGTGCATAATTATCTCCCTATCTATAAATGTACCAATGTGCTTTTTACTACAAACTCTCTTAAAAAGCTGCTACAATAACTCCGAATATGATATGCATTATATATGGCTCCCTGATGTAGTGGCTCTGATTAAACCTCAGCAAAATGCTCATCGTACATGATCGAAGTCCATCCTTCGAAGGGCACCCTAACATGCTCCTATTTTCCTTGTTATCTATGAAAAGTGCCATGGCAAGTAGGTAGAAAATTTTGCAGGGATTGGCTCAATTTTGTTCCTGATTTTTACACAGTTCAGGAAGCAGAACTGCTTTAAGCAGCCTTGTTTAAAAATTGGAAAGAATTTTTGAGATAGAAACATGCTCGCTTCTTTCATGGGTCGGGGAAAACAAAACAACAAAGCTAATTACAAAATGATCATAGGCTCACTAATAAGTCATCAACATGCATCCCTTGCTGGGAGCGTGAATGCAGCTTGATAGTAGGAAAGGCAAAGTTAATGAAAATTTTCATCGAACATGCATAATCTGGGCAAGATTTGCACCTGTGCAGCTGTTAGAGATAAAATGAGCTGCACGCTGTACCCTTGCTTGAATCTCTGCAGCAGTTCAGACAGTTGTAAATGCCTTGAGTAGAAACACTGAGTACTGTTAATGGATAGGTTTATTTTAAACCATGCCATCTGCTATCAATCACAGAGAAGTATGGGAACAAGTTGGCTGTGCTCCCTTCTGTGAAGCTGATAGAGATAGGGCTCCAGCATACTGGAACATTTAATCCCCAGGAGAATAAAACATCAAACTTACTCACCAGCCTCACTAACAATAATAAAAAATGCCTTCTCCTAAAGGTGACATTCCTAATTTACGATTATTTGTGTCTATAAAGTGTATTCTTTGGCACTTGGCTCATTCATGCTGTCTCACTATAAGAACATTACTTCAGTGCTGCTTTCAGCAAATTGAAATTCTTTTTTGTCTCTGCTTTTTCGTACACTCTCCAGCACTCAATAAGTTAATTAATTAGCCACCGGAAGCTACTTTTCGATGATATGCATGGTAAATTGAGTTGTGTTCATGCAATGACTTACAGCAACAGTATTTATTGGAAAATATTTATGAAAGCTATCTGAGTCGAGCCTAAAAACATGCTTATGGGCTCATGTTCAAAGGCAGCTAACAGGCACAGCAATACAGGAAATACAGGTACAGTACTAGTCAGGGACATAAACTCATGGACACAGCTTATTGCTTCTTCTGTTCCTTATTCCCTTTTGTAATAACAGCAACCATTGAAGTGACCACATGCTTATGGATCATTTTTAACCAATTGACAACATAAACAATAGCAAAAGATTTCTTTGAAGAGAATGGCTCTTTGGTTGAGAAATAAGTTCAGGGGGGGTGAGGGGATGAATTAATTTAGTAATGTTCTAAACCATGCAATTCTGTGTCAGTTTAACAGGATCAACATTTACTAGTGCAAGGAGACTTTTGCAACCTGGCAAGAGATGTCTAAAGTATTTCTTTTGAAACTAAAAATAGACACCTCCATGGGAAAAATCCATTTAGGGAAATGAAAGGCCTTAGAAAATATTAGGTTACCTCAGACAATCCTAAACGTGCATGCAGATCGCATCGGTGCCTTATTTTAGTTTTTGCACTCTTAGTGATAACCAGTAAATAAAAGTATTTTAATTATTGGTAGGTTACCTCAGTGATGAGAAAATAGAAAATAATCTCGGAAGCAGCACGAAGTAGGCAATGAACAAAAGTAATAAAACTGCCTAGAACTCTAGCACTGTCCATTGAGAAGTGGATGGTTTTGTGGCATGCTGCTAGCACTGTTAGTATAAATGAAACAGAAAATCAGAAAATAGATATATTTCACTAAGCCACCCATAATTATGGCTTTTTCACTACTAATAACTGAAGCAAATTTGGTTTACTTTGACATTTCTTTATGGCAATATATGCACAATGCAGAGGAATATCTATCACATTTCTAGTTTATAGTGTCATAAAATGTATGCAAATTTTGTATTAAAAGTACTATTAACCATATTTCTTTCAGGGCAGCCCCCTCCACCCCCTTCAAGTGTCAGCTTGGTTCAGTTACCATTGTCAGAAGGTTTTGTGTTCAAGACCACTCCAGGACTTGAACACATACTCTAGGCTGGCACTCCAGTACCATACTGGGGAGAGTCCTGATGTGTTGTCAGGATTTCCACTTTTTCAATGAGATGTTAGGCCTATCGGTCAGCCCAGATCAACATAAAAGATTCTGTAGCATGAATTTAAGAAAAGAGCAGAATGTTCTCTCTGTGCCCTAGCCAACATTGATCCCTCTTCAACAGCACCAGGACTGATTAAGTGAACATTCATGCCGCTGTTGTTTGTAGAACCTTGCTAGATGCAAATCAGGTGTCATATTTGCAATCATATCAGCAAAACTCTAAAGTTGTTAATCAGCCATGAAGATCTTTGGAAAATCATTTAGACATGCAAAAATCACTATATAAATGCAACTCTTCTTTACCCACATTACACAAGTGCTCTCAATTCTCATGCATTTCTTTAATTACAATTCCAGAATAGGAGGACATGACATTCCAGTGTGCCTGTCATTAGATTCATAAATGTTCAATTTTAACCATAGTATTAGGGCATAAAGGGCAAGCATCTCAATGAAAGCTCTGATCAACTTTTAAAACAAAATTCCATCCCTCCCTCCATTTATCAATTCACATGCCAAAATTTGTGTTATCACATCCAAGAACTATTCCCTTTAAGTATGTTTATAACAATAAAATGTGTTATTGGACCCCAAAGCCCCAATTTACTGTCCAAATTCCTTAACATTAAATCTTGGGCGCACCTTCTATGTGCCATCCAGCATTATTATTATTATTTATTTTGCATCCACAACTGATGATTGTACCACCCATAGGACCCAGAAAGCTGGCGTGTAAATTGAGAACAATGATTCACATATATGAAGTAAAACACTAATGGTGTTCATCCCTGAGGTTTTACTGGGAGCCACGTGAACAGAATGCCTCACCAGTGATATTGACTTCCAGAGGTTTTCTCACTAGTGTAAAAAGTTATCAGCATTTGCTCACATTTATGTCACATCTGAGCTTTGAATCCTTCACAACCAAGCCATAAGCTACAATTTGCTGCCAATAGTGAATCTATTGCTATGTTTGCATTTAGAAAGGAGGCTCATCATTTTAAAAAGTTTTTCCAAACCAAGACTTTACTTGGCAGCAGAGTGGATACTCTGTGTGATGTGGTGCACTCGAGGGAATGGTGCTGGACATCAACAAGAAAAATACTGACACAGTCACGCTAACATTGCTGCTCAGTGCCTTCTCTGCTAGCCAGCTAGCAATTCTCACCCTCCTTTTAAATTGCTTTTATTTCCTCTTCCTCCTTGTGATTCAGTTTGTGCTGAATCTCAATGAACATTTAACAGTCTCCAAGCAAATGGTGTACGAGCATGTTATCAGCCTGAGCAGTTTGGAAAGTCAGCTGGAAAAACTATACAGTACAGCAACTCTCATTAAAATAGGCAGAAACCAGAAGAACATGTAGTTATAAAGAAGGTTGTACAATTGACACTTGCCGATGCATGTCGGCACATCCTGATTTCCAAGAAGTAAAACTAACAGCAGTGACCACTGACCATCTATTTGTTACTGTGTTCTGATGTGGAAAGAGGTTACAGTAGCCTGCCCAGCTTGGTGGTTTTTGGTGTTTTCCTGATTCTAAGTGCATGGTGGGATTTCAGCAGATGTGTACTTGTAGCTATGATTAGTTTTGTCATGTAAAGTTATTTTCTGAATTTTGCTTTATTTTATTCCTACACAATAATCACAATTCTACAGCAGAGTTTTGACTTTGTTGACCATCTGTCAATATATCTACCTGACGGTTTAACCTTGATTATGATGATTTAAATACAGCAAAATCTAGCATGGATCTAGCTGGTGCAGGGCACCTCACAGCATGGCAGGAGAGTGGATACTCCATGTGATGTGGTGCACTTGAATTTGTTCTGCATCCTTCAGCTCCAAAGTGTTTTTTTCCTTTCATGGGATGTGGGCGTCATTTGCAAGGTCAGCATTTGTTGCCCATCCCTAATTGCCCTTGTACTGAGTGTCTTGCTAGACCATTTCAGAGATCAGTTTAGTCAACCACATGGCTGTGGGCCTGGAGTCACATGTAGTCCAGACCAGGTAAAGATGGCAGATTTCCTTCCCTAAAGGAGATTAATGGGCCAGATGGGTTTTTACAGCAATTATAGTTTCATGATCACCATTAATGAGATTAGCTTTATGCTGTTTTGAGGATACCAATTAAACAAATTAATAGCCCTTTAAAGGGTGTAACTAGCTTAAGATTCCTGATTTATTAATTGAGTTTAAATTTCACCAGCTTTCATGGTGGGATTTGAATCTCTGGAGTACCAGTCGAGTGACATTACCACTACGCCACCATCTCACCCAAAGCTTGATTGAACTGTGAGCTGATAATAACATGACAAGGGCAACAAGTCATATGGACTTGTGAAACGGTGGGATCTGCAGTGCATATCCTTGACCAGTGGGATTTAAACATTGAGAAGGAAATAGAAAAATGAGGCTGAGTAAGATTTAAATTAAGTGCAGAAAGAAATCAAAAGGGTGGGGGAGGGGGAAATGTTTGCAATAAAAAGAGGGAGGGAAAAAATAGAGGCAGAAAGGAAAAGTAAGAAAAATGTTAATATTTTTAAATTCTCTAAGAACAATTTACCACCTGAATGAATGAGATTCCATAGTTTAAATCATTACATTTCTATCTCCGAGAGGTTGATTGGCATGGCATTAACAATGATCAGGTTAAAAAGGTACTTGCACTGTTACGTGCCCAGCTTACCTTTCTCTGGCAAGTGTAATGGATAATTAATGTGCAAACCCAACAAATTCTTAAAAATAATCAAGAGGCTTAGGGAGATGTACCATTTGCTGAAAGCAAACAGCAGAGCAGCATAAATACAACAACAAGCTTTGGAGATCTGCAACTCACAATGTATCTCTTAATCTCCTAAACTTGCTGGCCAATTAGTACATTAATAAGGGTGTGCGTCATCAACATGCTGTTATTTTTCCAGCAAGATCTGGTCCAGTGCTATAAAGATTAATGTTGTGGTGGGGGTTTGGTGGTGCGGGTGGGTGGTGTTGAGCACTCAAACTGTGATGATACAAGAAATGAGCTGAATTGAGATCGTAATGAACTTAAACCGTCCCCAGGTTCTTTTGCCATCAATCCTCACTGCCAAGTATGGTGCAGCTCATGTCAGAGTGATTCATCCTTTCACTGTTCTGTTTATTCTGACAGTATCAGATAAACTTGGTCATGCATCTCTGTTCATATGGGCTGCATCCAAATTTAAACCATTCCAATTACTAGTTCAGTTTTAGAGTTCTAAGTTTATGTAAACTGTATTTTCAATACATCCAGTTTAGAAACAACATCAAACTTCCCGAAAAACAAATAATTTAAAGCTTTCTGCTGGAAAGTTCATTGTGCTTGCTTTCATGAGAGAGGGCCAGATCAGTTATTTATAAATTCGTTATCGCTATTGTTTTATCCCTTTTGTGCTAACAGGATCTTGGGGAGAATTTTGTCAGCCTGCCTGAGGCTGGATCACAGCAGGGGGTGGGGACAATAAAATCTGGGTAGCCATGTTGAATCGGCTCCTTGACCAAGTCCCACCCTATGGGAATTTTGCCAACGGTGTGACCAGCTTCGGACAGGTTTCCTGCTACATATAGGTGGGTAGAAGATTTAAATAGTCAAATACCCTGTTAAGGGCATTTTACTAGGCCATTGACATTTTGCCAATGAAGGATTGACACTCATACTCCACGGCAGGTGGGGAGACCACTAGCTGAATGCAGACAGCCTCTCAGCAACAACCCAGGGGGAATACCCTTTTGTCCCGAGATGGATGTGAGGGCAAGGAAGTCAGAGGGGCTTCCCCTCCATCAATGTAATTTTTATGTTTTGTTTTAATTATCTTTGGCCCTCAGTGGGCTACAGGTTCCCTGTCTTCCTCAGCAGTGGCCATTGCTCCAGATGACATTGCTTAGGCTCCTGAGCTGGGCTGCTCTCTGAGGTAGGACTTCTTCCTGGAAGAGGGTGGAAGTACTGTCTCCAGTCAATTAATGCTTCTCATGGTTGCCGGGCTGGCGACATCAGTGGGGTACATTCCCCACCGACCTTTTTGGTGCCCGGGAGGGATACCCCGCCATCCAAAAATTCCTGTCCCATGTTTCAGGCACACTAATGTCACACTATGCCTCCAGTTTATTTTCTCTTTAGAGTTTCTTGAGATCAATAGATCAGGAATCTATAAATCCATGTTATAGGGCTTTAGATGGGAATATTTCTAAGTTCACAAAGGGAATCTGTGTGCATTTGTGACGGAGAGGGCTGCGAAGGAGCCAGTCTTGCTGTGCAATGGGCTTCATTTCTTCATCACAATAAGGGAGAGGGGTGGGTTTGGATGAAGAAGAAAGCAGTTTTCCAGCTGTACAGTAGAAGAAACCGAAGCAAACAATTGTGTGAAGATTTCAGTTGCTCTGTATAAAGAAACATTTCAAAAAATTGGAAAATAAACTTTGCATCAAAGGTTTTTTTGTTGAACCAAAGTGCTATTGGGACTGTTAACATATTTAATAAACCTGGCATTATACACATTATTGCCACCCTGTTATGTAACAGAATTTTGATATGTTGTACAATTTGACAGAGCAGGCATTCATTCATGGTTCCCACCACTAGGAGATCGATCAGCAATTGAAAATTGAGGTAAACAACACTAATGAACCAAACTGCCGGTCTTAGCTGTATTATTAGTTTCCTACTCGGTCAACAAGACCATACTAGCCGTAGAGTTATGTAATTTTTTCATAATTTTTAATGATTGCAATTAAGTGCTTATTGAAGGATCTTCATGCCCTTTGTGCAATACGTTCCCCACTAGCATCCATTATTCCTGGCCTGTGTTGAAGTTACTGATTCCAAATATCTTTGGAACACAAAGCCTCCAGTTACCCGCAGCTCAGAGAACCTTTGTGCCTCGATTCATCCCACCTCCTGCAGCTCTTCCATCGCCCCACCCATTGGAGACATTTGGCTTTAAGATTCAACCTCTTACATGATTGCCAGAAAGGTGCAATCAAGCCCTTGCTGGTCTTCTGTTAAGTTACAGCTACAGACCAAAAGAATGCCCCATGGATTTTCAGACATGAAAATGTCCTGGAATGCATTACATGTACAGTATGTGCTGTCCAGTATCACAACAGGAGATAAAAAACAGAGCAGAAGCACAAGCCTGATCCAACACTCATGACTTCCCACACTAATGACTCCAATATGTACATTCTTGAGAAACAGCTACCTGTTCCTGAATGGCAATACCATGTGTGCAGAGTCTGAAGCAGCCCATAGTTATCAATACGTTTCAGTGAATGCAGTCCATACTGTGTTGGTTAAGGTGCCAACAGTTCATAATTTCTATGCCACTGCAATCTTTCAGGTCTCTCTATGATCACAAGCAAGAGCCTTTTGAGCCACTTTTAAATTGGTCAGGACTGAGTGATCTTAAATGGGGCTATTACCTCCCCACTCCTGTTTTGATTCTGCCTGCCAGCATTTGCCCTCATGGTTCTGTTGAGTGCCTCATTAAATTATGCTCATTGGGATCTGTTGTAGTAAAAGGGATCAAGTTGTAATTTTACAGTAGAAGTGTCAAGACACCCATTTGTACCAAGTTTAACCTGCTGTCCTCAAAGCTGCTAGATGTTGCGAATAAAATGATCCTGGAAAGGTTTACTTTTCTTTGATGAGCCCATCAAATGGAATGTTCCTCCTCAGCTCACAAAATAAATCCAGGCTACTGCTGAACATAGCTCCCACAAGAGCACTTCTCTTTCATCAAATAAGCATTTTTTAAAAATAATTTGTTCATGGGATGCATGCGTCACTGGCTAGGCCAGCATTTATTGCCCAACCCTATTTGCCCTTGTAAAGAGGGCATTTAAAAGTCAATCACATTATTGTGAATTTGTAGTCATAAATAGGCCAGACCAGATAAGGACAGAAGATTTCCTTCCCTAAAGGACATTATTGAACCAGATGGGTTTTTACAACAATTGACAATAGTCTTATGGTCCTCATTAGACTTTTAATTCCAGATTTTTACTGAATTTAAATTCCACTATCAGCCAGTGATGGGATTCAAACCTGGGTCCCCAGAGCATTACCTGCAATCTCTGGATTGTTAGTCCAGCAACAATACCACAACACCACCACCTCCCCCATGATGTAGCAATTACCACGGGCCAGATTTTCAATTGCCGGTCCGGGTTAGGAAAGGGTGCATGTGTGATTTGAAAATTGCATTCTCAGAGGGCATCTCTGGATCCCCATGTCCCCTGGACACATTCCAATTTTCAAAATGAGGCCGAGGTGGCAGGGCTGGGAACCTACTTGCTTCCAATTAAATGCCTGTTAAACTCCTTGTGGAGCATTTAAATGGGCTAGGGAGGGTGTGAATGCAATTTTCAATGTGGAAAGCAGCCATCCCAAACAGTCTGGTGCACATTAGTGCACAGCTCATGCAGGCAGCTCCCACCTCCTAGTAATGCACAGCGTCACTAATTGGGTGACCTCCAGCCCTGTTGAGACATTTACATTTCAAGATCAAGTTGCGTAAGTGATGCAGATATGGTGTGGGGTCAGGATCTCGAAATTATTTGTCCCGGTCCCAAATTGAAAATCAAGCCCCATGTGTCTCCCTTATATTCATAGATGTATGAGCATATAATCAGTCATTGATAGCAGGTCACCAAGGCAAGAGCTACAAGGAGAAACATCGGCTGCTCTGCTGAAAATGAGCACTCTTAGCAGTGCAGAAACAGGGGCATCACTTAGTTAGTAAGCTCTTAAGCTGAACTGCTCCCATTTGTCTTGTACTGACTTCAACGAAGTGCATCCTATTTGTTAATGTGAGTGAGGATTGGGTGTTGGTGGGAGTGAGTGAAGATGCACTTGTCAGAAGCACATCAGCAGCTGAACATTGCTGTTATGGATTGTGAAGCAAATATCAGGTAAGTAGTCCTTCTTCCACCTGGAGCAAAGGAATGTGCCAGGCTGCTTTGCATCATACCCAAGTTTCAGGTCATGTGTGGAGACCAAGTCTTACAGTTATAGTCCCATGGTGTTGTTGTTGATGTATCCCCACATGTGATGTTGCTTGTTGAAGGCACTAATGTAGATTGTTGGGTGTGCAGCAGTCTGCAATGTGATGTTGGGCCACTGGTCATTTGGCAGCTTGCAGACATTTTTGATAATCAGCTTACCTATTTTTTTATGGAAATGGAGTAAGTGTCATCTGATTTCAGATCTTCTGCATCTCCGGTGTGGCTTTCCTTGATGTAGGTGGCTGGGCCAGGTGTCTTGCTTACAATGAACTGGTGCCCAGGAATGTGGGCTCAACAGCTGGATGGTTCACAAGGTGGGTTTCTTATAGGGTGATTACGTCCACATTCCTGTCAGAGAGTTCTTTTGCGAGTAGCTCATGTTTTGTCCAGCATATACCTTTAATGTCGAGCTGGTACATTCTTGTTGCTGGCCTTGTTTTTAGGCTTCATTGTCCCTACTTGGACTCGGAACCCAGTGTTTGGGGCTCGGTTGCCTTCTTGACAGCATTACTTTTCACATTACAGTTTAGAAAACTTACTTCAATGAGCGTGTGAATGTTAGTATATCTCTCTCTCTCTCCAATGAAGATGTGGTCACTTGATCCACAAGCGGAACATGAGGACAGCTCAAATTGTGACAATGGCCATCCAAGTCAGATTGTGGCCTAAACACTGAACTCCTGCCATGAGAGATCCAGTCCTGGTGGCATCACAACCATTCACACTGGAGCAGTTGAAGGTGTTGAATGGATTTTTAACCTTGACATCAAACTATAACTGCTCCCACAGCCATACAAACAAAAAGAAATCGTCTTTGCTTGGCCTTGGTTACCATTATGATATCAGTGTGATCCTATGCTGATACTTGTTGATGATAATAGAACAGATATAAGCAACATAATATTTTAAGCATTTCAATGCTTATTAAAATAATGTGAATAATTTGTCATGCCCAGTGAAGGCTTGTTCTGTTCATACCTTTAAAAATGGAGTGCATTCAATATACCATTCCCTGGAACTGTCTTTTATTTTAAAAATGTGGCTAAGATGGCTGCTAAGGATCAGCTGACTCTTGCGATTTTTGTACAAACTCACAGTATCTCAAGCCTCCAGAAAGTTCTTAACTGAATAACCTCGGGTGAAGGCCTCCCCTTTGAATGGACATACCCAGATGGAACCCATTTGTGGAACTTACACTGTTATATTTATGGTTTACCCAAAACGCAAAATCAGTATACTTCTACACTTCATGTCTCCAAGCTCCCAATTTAATATAAGAGATTTCCAGGAACCATTTAACCACATGTAGGTATAAATGGCCATCATTCATCTCCCATTGCGTAGCAATGGTTTCAGACTTGTAAACTATTCTGGATGGGCAATGAGAATTGATCGTATCGCCAAAACTGTCTTCAGATAGCAAATCTATTATTCCAAGAACCAGAGAGAACCTGGTCAAACTCCAGAAGAACACCATCTGCAGAGAATAGCGGCAGTGAAAGACAGTAAGATTTACGCCTTTTTAAAAACCTGGAGACTGTCACATCCTAAAAGTCACCCCAGCTTGTTCCTTTTTCAAAGAACAGATACTTGACTTCCTGGTAAGAAAACTACAAGTGACAGACTTTGTGACATGCTGAATCTCTTTGAGAAAATCTTGCAATGATCCTGATCTACGACTTTTCTGAGTGAAAATACTGCCTTCAAAGGAACGCAATGACTGTTTTCCTACAATGAGCCAAACACATGACCAACAACTATTCTTTTGTTTACAACTTGTAAAAGTGTACTATCCCACTGAAACTTTATCTTTTTCAAGTGTCTGTGTGGGATTGATAGTGTTTAGTCTTTGTGTTTATTTAATTTTTATTTATTTATCTATTTATTTAAACACACAAAAGCTTGCTGCTGATTGTTTAAAAATGATCACATATTCATGGGCTGAGAAATGTACACATAATCCTTTCCTAAACCACACAGATTACAGGCAGGAAGGGAAAGGGTACAAGGGTTTCAGTTCTCTCTCAACCTCATCTGGAGCATACTTTTGTGGAGCCCTGTTTGCATCCTTAGCATTAGCAGAGTATGGGGCATCAGCTGTGGCTCATAGCACTCTTGCCTCTGAGTCAGAAGATTTGGGCACATAAATCTAGACTGACACTCCAGTGCAGTACTGAGGGTGTTACACTTTCAGAGGTGCCATCTTTTGGATGAGATGTTAAACTGTGGCCTGTCTGCCCTCTCAAGTGGGCATGAAAGATCCTCTGGTATGATTTTGAAGAAGAATAGGTGAGTTTTCCCTGGTGTGTCCTGATCAATATTTATCCCTCAATCAACATCTCTTGAAATACAGATTATCTGGCCGTTATCACATTGCAGTTTGTAGGGTCTTACAAAATGACTCCTGCATTTCCTACATTACAACGGTGACTACACTTCAAAAAGTACCTCATTAGCAATAAAACATGTTCGGCTAACCTGAGGTTGTGAAAAACACTATATAAATCTACAGCGAGGAAGGCTTTCAAAGCTTGCAGAGAGATCTGGACCAACTGGAAAAATGGGCCAGAAAATGGCAGATGGAATTTAATGCAGAAAAGTGTGTGGTGTTACAGTTTGGAAGGTCAAACCAAGGTAGGACATACACAGTAAATGGTAGGGCACTGAGGAGTGCAGAGGAACAAAGGGATCTGGGAGTTCAGATACATAGTTCCCTGAAAGTGGCGTCACAGGTAGACAAGGTTGTAAAGAAAGCTTTTGGCATACTGGCCTTCATAAATCCAAGTATTGAGTATAGGAGTTGGGATGTTATGGTGAGGCCAACTTTGGAGTATTTTGTGCAGTTCTGGTCGCCTAACTACAGGAAAGATATCAGTAGGATTGAGAGAGTGCAGAGAAGATTTACTAGGATGTTGCCGGGTCATAAGGAGTTGAGTTACAAGGAAAGATTAAACAGGTTAAGACTATCCCTTGGAGCGTAAAAGAATGAGGGCAGATATGATAGAAGTTTACAAAATTATGAGGGGTATAGACAGAGTAAATGCGAGTAGGCTCTTTCCACTTGGATTAGGAGAAATAAACATGAGAGGACATGGCTTTAGGGTGAAAGGGGAAAGGTTTAGGGGGAACATTAGGGGGAACTTCTTCACTCAGAGAGTGGTGAGTGTGTGGAACGAGCTACCATCTGACGTGGTAAATGCGGGCTCACTCTTAAGTTTTAAGAATAAATTAGATAGATACATGGATGGGAGAGGTCTGGAGGGTTATGGACTAGGTGCAGGTCAATGGGACTAGCGGAATAATATTTCAGCACAGACTAGAAGGACCGAATGGCCTGTTTTCTGTGCTGTAGTGTTCTATGGTTCTATGGTTCTATGGAGATATTTATTTTATATGCATAAAATTGGTATGTGCGCAAAACTGTATTTATGTGCAAAGCATCACTAGTAACATAATAGAAATGGGAAGCAGAATGTGAATGGATGAAATTACTTTATGATGTTCATGTATTCTGTTACATTTTTGTTCCTTCTGAAACTATGGGCCTTATTCTACCTATTCATGCTGTAATACTGGGCAGCTGCACCAGAAGTTGCAATGAAACACCACTTGCACTTCTCTGAAAGAAAATGTCCTCTGACTCCAATGATCAGCCACCCTGCTGAACCAGGATCAAATTTTGAGATGTGTCAACCCATGATTCAATCACCATTAATATGTTCCATTAACCAGTTATACGGGGCTTAGTGTTTGCACAGATACGTTGGCAACAAAAGAGACAACCAGCAAACCTTACATGTTGTCTCTCCATGAGCTTAGAAGGCAGAAATGTCAGGAATGACCTCCACTTGCCTGGATGAATGCAACGCCAAAAACACTCAAGAACTCACGCCAGGACAAAGCAACCTGCTTGAATGGGTCCCATTTGCCATCTTACGCATTCACACCCTCCACCGGTGCACCATGGCCACAGTGTGGACCATCTATGAGATGCACTGCAGCAACTCAACAAGAGTTCTTCAACATCATCTCCCAAACCCACAAGCCCTACCACCCAGAAAAACAAGAGCAGCAGGCACATGGGAACAACAATACCTCCAGGTTCCTCTTCAAGTCAAATATCATTCTGACTTGGAAATATTTTGCTGTTTCTAATCAGCACTGGGTCAAAATCTGGGGATTTTCTCCCTAACAGCACTGTCGGTATATCTTCACCACATGGACTACGGTGGTTCATGAAGGCAGCTCACTACCTTCTTCTTAAAGGCAATGACAGATGGACAATAACTGCTGGCCTTATCACATCTTGTGAATTAATGAATAAAGAAAAAGGGAAGTGCTCCACTGCAGATCAGAATTGTGCATCTGGAGGAACTGCTTCAAATGCCTCCTGACAGGATTGTTTGCAATGTTGTTCACCATGTTCACCATTTTATTTCCCAAGGATCCCATACTGTTGAGGGTCAAATATCCATGTGAGATGTACACATGCTCAGGATCTAATTCACTGAGGCTGCTGCAGTACATGCCACATAAGTTGACATTTACTGTACTTCAGGCCTCAGGCTGAAACAGTCTTCCTCTACCACTTTTCTCATGTAATCCATGCTGCTTAAGATGTTGGACACAGATTACTTTAGAGCAAATGGACTTTTTCACACTGAGTTTCCCATGAAACCATATGAAAAAATACATCATACACATGGTTCAGCCTTCTCTGCTCAAACAGGTCCACTGAACAATCCACTTTCTCACACTTCAAACACAGGATGTGAGTGACAGTAGGTGTACATACCTCCTGCCAATGTAGTGTTTTCCTCCCTATTTCCAAAGAGTGATTTGTCTTCCTTTACAAATATGAATTAAAACAGCAGTCAGACTGAGACCATAGTGGGTAGACAAATTATGGAAATAGCTTAATCAAAAAAATAATACAGATATAAGTATGACAGATGTAAGTATTATATGAAGTGTATTTTATTTGCAGCAACTATACATATATGCAAGACTTTTAATAGCAAAATTCCTATGATGTTGCTCACTCTAATTTAGAGGATGGGCTGAAATGTGACAGCTGAAGTGTGAACTTGTTAAATGGGTGGAAACTACACTGCATTAAAAGTAATGTAAGTGTGGCTGGGGTCTGGAATGCACTCCCTGAGAGTGTGGTGGAGGCAGGTTCAATCGAGGCATTCAGGGGGGAATTAGTTGATTGTTTGAAAAGAAACAATCTGCAGGGCTACGGGGAGAAGGCAGGAGAATGGCTCTAAGTGAAATGCTTATTCAGAGAGCCGGTGCAGACACGATGGGCCCAATGGCCTCTTCTGCATTGTATCAACTCTGTGATTTATTATTATTACCTATAGTTTTCTTCTATATATCAGTGTAGTTAGGCTCTCATCTGCATAACCTTGCAGCCACCCATTAGGTCTTTGTCATGAAGTGGAAGAACTCATTCATTCGCCTGCTTTAGCATTAAATAAAATGCAACTTAAAAGCTTCTAAAGTTACGACTGTCTTACTGTCCTAAACATAAGTGGAAGTTCAAACAGCATCCAGTGCTAGAAAGTGTAAGTGTGCTGAGGCTAGTGAGGAAACAATGGGACTTAGCTGTGATGACTATGGACACTCATTGTTTAGGTTTCTGCATAAAGATTAACTAGCCAGGTGAGGCATGGAAGTCGCCTTTATCTGTGGAACCAAACTCCAGTGATAGTACCTTCAGGAGTAGAAAGGTGAACATTTGGCAACAAAGATCCATTAACAACAAAATGTCCATGGGGCTTTTGCTGCATTTTAGATTGACATCACATTTCAGTTAAGAAGCCAAAAAGGCATCTGCTTCTGAGAGTTTGGCAACTGTTTGACCCAGCAGCTGTAAGTTAGCTGTGTAGTAGGTATCCAGCTTCTGATTGATGCCTCTCCTTTAATGTCATGACCAACACTGAAAGCTCACCCTCCTGAAGAAAATACAGACACCAATCTCTGAAGTGCACCAACTTGTTCTGTCACCATGATCCCCTGCATCTCATTAAAAACAACAAATTTAACAGATTTATACATTCAAGGTTCAGAAAATAAAATCATGAGAGCCATCCAGTTAAGTAGATAAGCTGCTTTTCAAATGATATGTTATATTCAGTTTATTCAAATAACACACCCAATAGTCTTGGTCTCTGTTTCTATTCCTTTACGGGATTCGGCATTCAGCTTTGTTTTAAATAGCCTTCTCACAGATGTTAGATGATGAAAAGCAGGTTCTTGCTCTGCAAAGTCCTGTGGGAAATTTCAGCCTCAAAAGGTTAAATCAGACTGAAGCTGAATTAACATTGTCCGTTTGAATACTGTTCAAGAACATATGAAGCACAGTGAAAATGGTTGTTATGGCTGACAGGACCTGACTGCGGCCTGTTTGAGTTTGAGGAATTTTAACCCTTCAGTGAACTGAACCTATAGGCCATCTGTTAGAATATCCTATTGTAGTGAAGAACACTCCATTGTTGTATGTTGTTGTCTGAATTGAAAACTCTTTCATTGTGCACTGAACCTCCCAGACAGGATCTAATTTCACCCTGGGAAATGGAGGATTTTCTGAAAATAGTTCCCAATACTTACAAAAATAGAAACATTTGGTCCAAAATGAATCAAAATGATTTAATCCTTTCCAATTATTTAACTCATCATTTGTCATTTTCAGGGTGGGATCTCTGTACTTGATGTCTACATGCCAAAACAAGATGGTAAGTTGGATAGCTAAATATTTACCTAAAAACTGGATGAACTGCCATTTATCAATACACCTTTATAATTCTCACAGTTTCGGGAAACTTTCCTCAGGTGACAAGAATTGCTCATACACTCTCTCCCCACTTTGGCATGACCATGTAAAGCACACACACATGTTGGCAAGGAATGTGATGTGCAGTAGTAGAGAATTAACCATGAATGTGAGAACGGGTGCTCCTTCCCCATCCACCTCAGGATGAAATTTGATTGAAAACTCATTTGGGGAAAAGGGCAATTTTACATGGTTTTAGTAAGGGGAAGGATATAAAATTTCAGTTCACACACCTTCTCTGGGCTCCTGTTTATTCTTGTGGCTCTACCATGCACATATTTCAAGGTGACAGATGATATATTCCAGCTTTCCCTTGAACAATACATTTCAATTGGTTTTAGGCAGAATACTATTTCATTTGAGCAGGTATTAATCTAATAGTCTTTTCCAGTAGACCTGAACATTACTTTGTCTGTGCATTCTGCCTCGTAAGAACTTGAACTGTCTCCTTCGTAAAGTGGCATCATGCTTAGACTTGTGAGTAATTTTTCTTATATTTGAATTAGGCCGACTTAGAAGTATTTGGATTGATTCCACCCTTTAAATCTATCCAGTTTCAATGAATTTTGATTTTGATTGTCACCTCTACCAATTTCAAATCACAGCGTTATATATATGGTAAGACAGATAGGGAGGAACTTAGAATTTTTTGATGAGAGGGTTGATGAGGGTAATGTGGTGTACATGGACTTCCAAAAGCCATTTGATAAAGTGCAACGTAACAAGACTCATCAGCAAAGTTGAAGCCCATGGAATAAAAACATTGAATACCTATTTGGCTGAATTCCTGGAAACAGAGTAGTGATGAACAGTTGTTTTTCAGGTGGATACAATAGGGTTCCCCAGTGGCCAGTACTAGGACCACTGTTTTTCTTGTTAAATTAATGACCTGGACTTGGGTGTACAGGGCACAATTTCAAATTTGCAGATGGTACAAAACTTGGGGCACATTGTGAACTGTGAGGAGGAGAATGATAGACTTGAATAGAGCACAAATAGACTTGAATGGTGGACACATGGCAGATGACCTGTAATGCAGTGAAGTGTGAAGTGATGCATTTTGTTAGGTAGATCAAGGAGAGACAATAAAAAATAAAGGATACAATTCTAAAGGGGATGTAGGAACAGAGAGATTGGGTATAAATGCACAAACGGTTGAAAGTTGCAGGACAGGCTGAGAAAGGAGTTAAAAGGCATATGGGCTCCTGAGCTTCATAGGTAGAGGCAAAATCAAGGACATTATGACAAAGCTTTAAATACACTGATTTGGGCTCAACTACAGTATTGTGTGCAATTCTGGGCACTACACTTTAGGAAGGATATAAACACTTTAGAGAAGGTGCAGAAAAGATTTATGATTGGAGGGATGAGGGATTTCATTTATGTGTACATATTAGAGAAGCTGTGGTTGTTCTCCTTAGAGAAGAAAAAGTTGAGAGGAGATTTGATAGAGACATTCAAAATCATGGGGAGATCTCAACAGAATTGATAGAAAGAAACTGTTCCTGTTGGCGGCAGGGTCGAGAACCAAATAATAGAGGTTTGAGGTGATTGGTAAAAGAAGCGACAGCAACATGAGGAAAAACTATTTTGAGTATTGCTTAAAAGGAAACGTGCTGTTGAAACTTTTATCTTGTACTCATCAGGCTAGGTGCAAGAACACCAAATTTCAAAAGGAGCAACAATTTATATTGCACAAAAAAAGGGTGCTGATTGGTTGGCAAGTTGACCCTGATTGGTCAAGGTGCTGCCATGAAGAAGATACCCGGGAATGATTGTCCCTCACGCTTTTGTTAATTCAAAAAAGACGCAATGTCTGGACATGTTCCTTTTTCTTGCAGTGAACAGTTCCTTGCACATAGATATACGTAGCTTCTGGCAGCATAAGTGAGCACATTGTGAGCCCGACTGATAATCTTAAATTGTTTGTTAGTGTAATTCTTAGCACACTCGAGATTGTATAGTGAGTGTTGCCCAGTCCAGAAACAGATCTATCATTCGGCATTATGTTCAAAGATTTGCAAGCACGGGCTGGTTGAGTATGGTCAGTACCCTGCCTATTGCAAAGAGTCACAGGGACATGTTTGGCAGTTGATTAGAATCTGGAATGCACTGCCTGAGAATGTGGTGGAGGTAGATTAAGTTGTGGCTTTTAAAAGGGAATTAAATAAGAATCTGAAGAGAAATAATTTGCAGGACTATGAGGAAACATCCATGATCTTAAATAAGTTGTCCAGTATGAGTGACCCTTTTGGCAATGATGCAGTCTCTTTGAATTCTCTATCCATGACGTCAAAGCTTGTTTACAATGTCAGGTGCACAATTAAGAAAAATGTAAGTTTGAGTGACTATTGTTGCGATGAATCTTTTTCCTGTTATTTCTAATAGAGCAGGGTTTGTTTTTTTTTTGTTTTGAGTGTTCTTCAGGCAGGCAGTTGATGCAACATATGTGGCAATCATCTAACATGAAATGTGCTTCTCTTAGAATGGAGAATGGTTGCAGCACAGAAGGCAACTATTACTCTGTCATGACCATGCTGCCCCTCTGCAAGAGCAACCAAGTTCCACTCCTCTAGTATTGCCCCATAGCCCTGCAAAGTTTCTCCATTCAAATAAATATCTAATTCCCTTTTGAAGGCCTTAATTGAATCTGCTTGCACCACACTCTCAACCATTCACTGCGTTAAAATGTTTTCCTGATGTCACCGTTGCTTCTTTTGCCATCAGCTTAAATGGGTGTCCTTTGATTTGCAACCCTTCCACCAACAGGAACAGTTTCTCCCTATTTACATTGTCACGATTCCTCATGATTTTGAACACCTCAATCAAATCTCCTCTCAACCTTTGTTTCTCTTAGGCAAACAGCTCCAGTTTTTCCAATCTATCCACGTGAATGAAGTCTCTCATCCCTGGAGCTATTCTTATAAACCTTTTTTTTCCACCTCTCTAAAACCTTCATATCCTTCCTAATGCATGGTGCCCAGAATTGTAAACAATATCCAGTTGAGGCCAAATCTCTGTGTCATAATGGTTCATCATAACTTATTTGTTTTTGCACCATTTTTATGAAGCCCAGGATCTCATATGCCTTTTTAACCACTTTCTCAACCTGTTCCAACACCTTCAATGATTTTTGCACATATACCTGATTTCTCAGTTCTTGCACCGTGTTTAGAATTGTACTCCTTATTTTGTATTGCCTCTCCTCATCTTTCCTACCAAAATGAATCATTTCTCGGCATTACATTCACAATATGCAGCTCATCAATTTCCTGGAAATCAGGCAGGTTGGTCAAAAATGCTGCCTGCAGCAGCACTTTAGCTGTGAAGAATATTAGTGTAAGGTTTTAGAGCATTTGGCAACGTGTGTGCAGAGCCTACAGTAGCAAAAGCATTAAACCTGAGAGCCTTTTAATGTCAAAAACCCACAAGCGACTGCCATAAAATTATCTTCCAAACCTCGATCCAGCTTTCCCTGATTGCAGCCATGGATCCTTTTTGTTGTCACTTCCTGACATGGATGGTGGATGAGGGAAATAACTGGTTGTGTTCCGGCAAAGCAAGACAAGAAATGGCAGCAGGAATCTTCACTGCTTCATTGGCCCCAACTTGCATTAAAAATCTGATCCTCCTGCCTGGAGCCTCAGCCACCACAATGAAGGTCTACCCGACAATCAAGGTAGACAGCAACTCAGCAGCAAGTCTCTTTCATTCTATCGTTCTGTATGAATTCTATTATTTGTATGATTTACAAAAGCAAGTGCAGGGAGGGTGGGGGCGGGTGGTAGTGTAACAAAAGTCATCACCAGTATATTTTAATTTCAGCACTGCGTGGAAGGCAGAGGTCAAATCAGTGGGGAAGTCGCTGTAGGCTTATCTTGTGAATTTACTTCCTCACGAGCAGTATTAGAGAGCTGAGGAAAGGTCAGTGCTTGGACTCATAGCTGGTGAATGCTTTTTGTTGCGGAGTTAGGGAAGGGATGGGAAACTAATTCTAAAAAGAGGGGCTAGAATTTTCCACCCCCCGCTGTCATGGGACATTATGATAGACAATATGGAGAGAAGGCCAAAAATCGGTTTTACGCCTTTGTGAAACTAGTTTGTGATCATCCGCTCCGCCCATCAATGGCGGTCTGCCTTTCCCACCGCCACACGTCAGGAACTTAATTTCAATACAAAAACAGAATTACCTGGAAAAACTCAGCAGGTCTGGCAGCATCGGTGGAGAAGAAAAGAGTTGACGTTTCGAGTCCTCATGACCCTTCAGCAGAACTGGGTGAATCCAAGGAGAGTGGTGAAATATAAGTTAGTTTAAGGTGTTGGGGGGGCAGGGGGTGGGGTTGGGTGGGGGGAGAGAAGTGGAGGGGGGTGGTGTGGTTGTAGGGACAAGCAAGCAGTGATAGGAGCAGACAATCAAAAGATGTCACAGACAAAAGAACAAAAGAACACAGAGGTGTTGAAGTTGGTGATATTATCTAAATGAATGTGCTAATTAAGAATGGATGGTAGGGCACTCAAGGTACAGCTCTAGTGGGGGTGGGGGGGCATAAAAGATTTAAAAATAATGGAAATAGGTGGGAAAAGAAAAATCTATATAAATTATTGGAAAAAACAAAAGGAAGGGGGAAGAAACAGAAAGGGGATGGGGATGGAGGAGGGAGTTCAAGATCTAAAGTTGTTGAATTCAATATTTCTTGAAAAGCAGTGGCAGTCATTTAAACAAAGAGATAAAAACAAAAAACTGCGGATGCTGGAAATCCAAAACAAAAACAGAATTACCTGGAAAAACTCAGTAGGTCTGGCAGCATCGGTGGAGAAGAAAAGAGTTGACGTTTCGAGTCCTCATGACCCTTCAGCAGAACTGAGTGAATCCAAGGAGAGTGTGCTGAGTTTTTCCAGATAATTCTGTTTTTATTTTGGATTTCCAGCATCTGCAGTTTTTTGTTTTTATCTCTTTGTTTAATTGACTGCCACTGCTCTTCAAGAAATTCCGCCCCCCCCCCCCACCCCCCCACCACCTTAAACCAGCTTACGTTTCACCCCTCTCCTTGGATTCACCCAATTCTGCTGAAGGATCATGAGGACTCGAAACGTCAACTCTTTTCTTCTCCGCCGAAGCTGCCAGACCTGCTGAGTTTTTCCAGGTAATTCTGTTTTTTGTTTTGGATTTCCAGCATCTGCAGTTTTTTGTTTTTATCACCTAATTTCAATACTTTAGCATCTCACTCTAAGCCCTGCTCACCGGAATCATCTCCCCACGCTGGATTATCTGGGCACAAAATCACGCGTACGTGTTTCACAACTGTACATAAGCGACGTTTACTTGGCGAGCTGCACTTCACTTGGGACTTTGAGGTTTGTTGTTTACCTTTCTTTGGGCAGCACTCGCAATCATCAATGCCAGGCTTCGCAGACAGCACCATATGACTTCTAGGGGGGGCTTACAGATGGGTCTCTACCTACCAGACTAGCCATAACGCTGGGGTGGCTCTTCTATGGCAGCAGGGCTAGGACTTGCTTGGGGAAGTGGGAGAAGCAGCCTCAGGCAAGGGAGGAAGCTGCAGGGCGAGGGCTGTACTGGGAAAGGGAGTTGTACCAGGTGTGTGTGGGGACACCTGTTGATCTGTGCAAGTGGCCTCAAGATGGTGAGGGCTGAGGAGGCAGTCTCCAGAGGAGATGAGGCCAGATGGTGATTTGAGGGTGTGTGTGAGACAGTGAGTGGTGATGTCCCTTGAGCTGACAGTGGGTGAGATGCCAGTGAATGTGTGATGGGCTTGTGAGTGTGTGGGTTTGGAGTGAAGAAATGGTTGCCTTAACCTGACGGCACAGATGAGATCATTCATCCTCTTTCTGTACTGGATGGCCAACCTCTCGTCTGCAGCATTGGCACTGACCACTACTTACCACCGCCTCCCAAGCCAGAGCGGTGAGACTGATGGGCCTCCTGCGGTCAGAGAAGTGGTAGAGAACATTGTGGTGGGCCTCCATCGTGTCCAGAAGGGGCCTCAGGGATACATCACTGAATTAGGGGTCACTCTTCTTGGCTTTTAGGGCCTCGTCTTCACCGGTGCCCTCCTGCGTTGTAAGCATTGAGAGATGTGCACGCAGCTGCAGTTTAAATATGGCGCCCTGCATGAGGATGCGGTGAGGTAATGGTCTGGCGGGCAAATTGATGGCTGTCTGCTAGGAGGACAGCGTGTTTTCTGTGGCTGCATAATTAACAAGGCAGGAATGGAACAATACAGCATGAAAAGCTGCCATTGCAGCTGGTGGGTAAAACGTCCTTTTTCTCGCCCAGGGTGTTTTTCTTTAAATTTTGGGGAAAAAAATTCTTACAAACATTGCATCTGAGTTTGAAGTTAAAATTTCAGCCCCAACCAGGAACTTTTTACATTGCCAACTAAGAGGCCCTAATATCTCATTATGCTCAGTTTCATATCAGGACTTTTTAAAAAGAAATTGCAGTACAAACTGAGGGATAGCAGAATGGACGGATAGGTGCAGACTGAATTTAATATAGAGAAGTGTGAGGTGATGCTCTTTGGCAGAAAGGAAAGAGAGAGGCAATATTGGCTTAATGGCATGGTTCGAAAGAGTGTACAGGGACAGAAGGACCCGGGAGTTTAAGGGTATTGATCTTTGAAGATGACAGGACATATTAAGAGAAAAATCAGCAAAGAATACCGAATCTTGGGGTTCATAAGTAGAGGTATTGCATATAAAAGCAGGGAAGTTATGCTGAACGTTTATAAAGCTTTGATTAGGCCACAAAGAGAGTATTGCATCCAGTTCTGGTCACCATACTTTAGGAAGGATGAGGGTGCAGAGGAGATTTGTTGGAATGGTTCCAGGAATGAGGGATTAGTTACAAGGTTAGATTGGAGAAGCTGGGCTTGTTCTCTTTGCAGCCAAGAAGGTTGAGGGTAGATTTGATTGAGGTCTGCAAGACTATGACAGGTTTAGATAAGGTAGACAAAGAAAAGCTGTGCCTAGGAATTGATGGTACGAGGACTAAGGGACACAGAGATGTGTCTTTGCACAAGAGATGCAGGGAGGATGTGAGGGAAAACATTTTTATGCAGCAAGTGGCAATGACCAGGAACTCACTGCCCATGAGGGTGATGGAAGTGGAAGCAATCAATAATTTCAAAGAAAATTGATTGGGGTCTTGAGGAAAATAAACTTGCAGGGCTATGTGGATAGAGTGTGGGAATGGTACTGACGAGATTGCTCTACAGAAAGCCATTATGGATTGGAAGGGCTGAATGGCCTTCTTCTGTGCTGTAATGACTCTACAAATCTGTATGAAAAATTCATGGATGAATGATTCATGTAATGTATTCTGCTCTCAAATCTGATATTCTGGCAGGATCGTAGAAACACCCAACATTATTTGCGTGCTTGTTAAAAAGTACAGAATGAGACTTTCCATCCAGTTGTGACACCCTACGATGTTCATTGCCCTTCATTGGTCTTTGTGGGTTAAAAGTAATTATTCAAACTGTGGAAGATGGGAAGGGTTGTTCCATGGAGATCAATGTTCAGATCACTGTTGTTCATCATTTATGTAAATAATTTGGACTCAGGAGGAGTGGAAGTACAATATCAAAATTTGTGACTGGAGTCAACATTGTTGGGTGGTGGGTGGAGGGACAGTAGTTATTAATTAGGAAGACTCCACGGGCAGGATTCTCCATTGATGAGACTAGGTGAGGTGGTAGGCAGTTTTGGCAGTGCCCACCCGGCTGGCCAGAATGAAGGGAACTCGCGCCTGATTCCGCTCTGGGAGGGACATTAATTATGCAAAGGCCAACATCACCTGGCAGGTCAGGAGCAGACCCATCCAACCGCTGTCAGCTGGCAGGTTCAAAGGTCTGGGCACCATATTTAAAGGCCAAAAACAATCTCACTCTCTCCAGCCCACCAGAGATGTCTGGCAGCCAGATGAAGTAGGCCAAGAGCCTCAAAAAGAAGGCAGCACCCCGCTCCATCTACCAGGCCCTCCAGGCCTTGATCAGAGCAGTGAAGGCACACAGGCAAGTGTTCTATCCCAGGGATGGTTGCAGGAAGTGAAGCAGCCTCACCTCTCCGGTCTCGGAGGCCGTCGTGGAGTACGTCAGTGCGGCTGGCAACCACGCCCAAAATGCCATTCAGTGCAGGAAGAGGATGAAAGATCTCATCCACTCTGCCACCCTGCAACCCGCTCTAATATCAAAATCTCATCATGGGATCATGCAATCAAATGGCTGCTCTCTTCAGGGATCTCACACAACCATTAGCGGGGGACACATGTCAACACTCCTTCTCTCACCGAGACTTTCACATCACCACCATCCCATCTATCATATAACTTACACTCCATCCTCTGGAACTTCTGGAGAAGGCTCACCAAACATAGGGGACAAGCATCTCACCCAACCTCGGCTCTATCCCTTCTCATCACGTGCTTTTCTTTCTTCTTCATACAAGCCAAACAGGCACGAGAAAGTGCAGACCGGGGGAGGGAGGGCCAACATCATTTCCCTCAGTGAGTTTGAGGAGGCTGCAGCCAAGCTGGCTGGGGAAGGACAGGAATCGCTCCTGTGGGAAGGGGAGAATGGCCGCTCCAAGCAACCTAGTATGGATCACAGGTCCATCACTTCATCAAACCTTGACAATCACAGTGAGTCACGTGCAGTCTTATCTATCTCATCCTCATTAACTGAAACTCTCTTTTCTATTTTCTAGGCACCTGCACATCGAAGCCCCCAAGCCATTCCAGCACCACCAGTACGAGCCCCCAGACTTCATCCGAGGAGGAAGCTCCAGAAGAACTGTCACGGCACTCACACACACCCCCCACCAACTCAGAGACACACATGTCAGTGGGGCACAGCTGTAGATTAGGCTCAGGCTAATTTTCTGGGGAACACCTCACTGACACGTCCCTGCAGCAGTCAGAGGCAGGGACAGCCCAGGTCTCCGGCACTCAGACGGTTGCTGCAGACCAGCCACCCACTCAATCCAAGCCAGCCGATGAGCCTCTGGAAGCGGCCGCTAGTGGCTGGAGATGCAACGACGGGCGGCAGATCATGAGGCAGAGATTCAATGGTCATTCAGCAGACAAGAGCGAATGTTGGAGGAGTTTGTCTGCATTCTGTCTAATGTCTTGGCTCCAACATTCAAGCCCCCTGAGGTCACCATGGGAAGGCTGGCAGCCACCTTGGAGACCTTGGTCCAGCAGGTCTTGCTGGATTGCGCTCGGCCATGCATTCCATGGCCACACTCCTGCTGGGCACCCTCAAGGTGTAGGCAATATGTACACCTTGACCTCCCTCCAGACGCACCATCTCCTGCAGAAGTCAGGATGGGGCCCTCGGGCACCCACAGGGAGAATGAGATTCAGCTCATCCAGGGGACCTCCTCTCAGGGCACTCCAAGGGTGTGCAGCCGCTCACAGCCCCCTCTGCCTGTAACCACATCCACTTCAGCTCCTCAGACCGCAGAAGGCGCTTCTGTACTAGGGTTGGTGTGTAAGAGAATGACTGATGACACATGCCATGAGGTGCAGGGAGGGTCGAATGAACTTGGCTTGCCTCTTAAGGTGCCCACAAAGAACAAAAAGATGAAATCAGGTTAGATTGAGATTCAGTGGAACAGAGTTACCATGTTGCTTTCAAGTAAAAGGAATAATATCATGAATACTTGATGCAGCTGTTGACAGGTAATGCATGGTACGGAGGAAAAAGAAGCAATATATCATCTCAAACCTTAAGTTAGCACCTACAATCCCATTTCTGACATCATCTCTGACACCATCTCCCCACCCTTACCATTCCCCTCCCTCCCTCAGCTCAGTCTGTAGACTGACCACATTAGAGGAAAAATCAAAGTGTGATGTCACAGGGAAACATGTAGGTGATTGGTTCATGAGTATTTTGCTCCTTTATCTTTTAAAACTTGTGTAATTTATTGATAACTGTAAGATTTTATTGATCGTATTAAGGTTTACTAGCAGTAGTAAAGCTTATTGGGATAGTAGGGTTTAATAATTATAAGTTAATTCAGGAAAAATGAATTAACACATAATAAAGATGGCAGACCAGGTGATGTGTTGCCCCTGCCGAATGATGGTCCTGCTGGACACCAGTACGATTCAGGGCAAACGCATCTGCAGTAAGTGTCTGCAGCTTGAGGAGCTTGGCTCAGATCCATTGAGCTGGAGGCTGAGCCGCGGACACTGCAATGCATCAGGGAGGGGGAAAGTTACCTGGACTCTTTATTCCAAGATTTGGTCACACCCTTTAGACTAGGAAAACTTTAGAGCTGGTCAATACTCAGGGACAGGAGGGTGTGACTGCAGGTCAGGCAAATATGGGAAACCAGCATGTAAGTAATGGAAAAGCCTCACTTCTGGCTTTGTCCAACAGGTATGAAGTGCTTGCTACCTGTGTGGATGAGGTGAAGGACTGCAAGGTGGATAAGTAGACTGACCATGGAGCCATGGTGTAGTGGGTGGAGCAAAGTGGAATGTAGTAGTGATAGGAGACAGTGTAGTCAAGTATTGCTCTCTGCAGTGACCAGGAGCTCCGAAGGTTGTGTTGCCTGCCCGGTGCCAGTGTTAAGGACATCTCCTCATGGCTGGAGAGGAAATTGGAGTGGGAGGAGAGGATTCAGTTGTTGTGATCCATATGGGCACTAATGACATAGGTAGAATCAGGAATGATATTCTGCTGAGAGAATTTGAGGAGTTAGGGTCAAAATTTAAATTCAGAACATCAAAGGAAATCTTCTCTGGATTGTTACCTGACCAACACACCAATTGGCATAGGGTCGGCTCAAAGAGTTGTGTGGGAAGAAGGGGCTTTGATTCATGGGGCACTAGCAGCAATACTCAGGGAACAATGAGATATTCTGTTGGGATGGGTTTCATTTCAACCAGGCTGGGACCAGTGTCCTGGCCAATTGTATAACTAAGGCTCTGGACAGGGCTTTAAACTAACAGTGGTTGTAGATTGGCAGGGAGGAGCTATAGATATCCAAAGAGAAATGTTGAGTTATTGGAATAGTGCAGCAATGTGGGCAAAGACAAGCAGAATGGAACAGAAAGGGACAGAGAGTTTAACAAAATGTACATCAATGAATAAGGTCATTGCAGAGAATAGAAGTAAAACAATGCAATTAAAGGTTCTTTATCAGAATGCATGAAGCACCTGCAATAAGGTAGATGAACTAGTGGCACAAATAGAGGTAAATGATTTAGATCTAATCACCATTACAGAGACATGCTTACAAGGTGATCAAGGTTGGAAAATAATTATTCCAGGTACAAGATGTATCAGAAAGACAGATAGAATGGCAAAGGAGCTGGGATAGCCCTGATAGTAAAGGATGACATAAGAACATTACTGAGAAAGGACCTGGCCTCTGAATATCATGAAATAGAATCAGTATGGGTGGAAATTAGGAATAGCAAGAGTCAGAAGACATTGGTGGGAGTCGTTTATATGGCCCCTAATAGTAGTTATACCATTGGGCAGAGTTTTAAACAAGAAATCATTGGAGCTTGTAATAAAGGAAATGTAATAATTGTGGGGGACTTTAATCTTTGTATAGACTGGGATAATCAAATTGGCAAGAATGGCCTAGAAGTTGAATTTGTAGAATGTTTTTCTGACAGCTTCTTGGAGCTGTACATAGTGGAATTGACTAGAGATAAAGCTGTCTTAGATCCAGTATTGTGGAATGAAGCAGGGCTAGTGAATAATGTCATAGTAAAAGATCCACTAGGAAATAGTGATCATAATACTATTCAATTCCACGTTAAGTTTGAAAGTGACATATTCCAATCGCAAGCAAGAGTCTTAAACTTAAACAAAGCCAATTATGTAGGTATGAGGGGAGAATTGGCTAAGGTTAATTGGGTAAATAGACTAAAAGGTGTAGAAGAAAATGAACAGTGGGAAACATTTCAAGAAAAAATTCAAAATGCTCAACAAAAATACATTCCATTGAAGAACAAAAACTCAGCAAGAAGGACTCATCTGTGGCTCCCTCAGGATGTTAAGGGTAGTATTACTTTAAAAGAAGAGGCCCACAATGTTGCAAAAAAAAAAATGGTAGCAGGCCTGAGGATTGGGAATGTTTTAGAAAACAGCAAAGGGTCACCAAAAAGTTGATAAAGAGGACTTTTTCAAGTTGATAGGTATTGAATAGTGGAGTGCCACAAGGATCAGTGTAGGGGCCTCAACTATTTGCAATCTACATTCATGACTTAGATGAAGAGACAGAGTAATGTATCTAGATTTGCTAATGATACCAAGCTAGGTGGAAAGATAAGCTGCGGGGAAGACACAGAGAGGCTGCAAAGATGGCAGGTGGAGTACAATATAGGGAAGTGTGAGGTTATTCACTTTGGTCAGAAGAGTAAAAAATCAGAATATTTTTCAATGATGTTCAAAGTAACTTGGATATACTCATACAAGGAACACAGAAAGTTAGCATGCAGGTGCAGTCTCTCAGCGAACTAAGGGATCTGGGGAGCAGGTGGGAAACCCAACATCAGCCATGATCATATTGAAAGATGGAGCAGGCTTGATGGACTGCTCCCGCTCCTATTTCTTGTATTATTGTGTTCTTGTGTACCTAGAGCTTATCTTTCCTCTCCAGAATTCTTAAATCTTTCTGCTGGTATGAAGTGAGGATGGGAGTTTTTGGGAGAAGCAACCAGTCACAGGAACAGCTGTTACGTGTTATGGGCTGTTCTGTCATTAAAATAAATTCAATGAGTCGGGTTACCATCAGCTTCAGTGAAATCTATGTGGCTGTATATAATGTATAATAGTTACACACATCTAGCAATTAGATTCCACACCAGACTCCCAAAAGGGTGAATTTGTGAAGAAACTCCAGCAGATGAACTCTGGGGGTGCAAATAATAAGCAATTTAGCACAATATATATGGAGATCATTGTGAGTGGCAGACATATTTCCTACAGTGATTTCCAGTGTAGCTGGTTGCTCTTACCAGGCCTGAGCTTATTAAGCTTCCTCCAGAACTGGCTTTGCGTGGGATGTTGTACCTCGCACGGATTGACTTGGTCACCTCCTTCCATTGTCGCTGGGAGATTCTCATCGGGGATCTTAATTTCCCTCCTTTGCCTAACATGTCCAACAGTGCTTGCTCTCCTGCCTTTAAAACAAATGGGGACTGTTTGCCCTTCTGAAGATTTAAGCAGATTCTTTATGATGAATCTTTGATCCTAAGTTACTTGTGCCTCTTCATGCTGCTGCAAGCCTTTAAATCTTGCAACTGCATGCTTGCTCCAGACCCAAACTGAGTTTCCAAACAGAGGTTTTGCTCAAACTTGAAATTCTTCCCTACTATTCAAATTGGAATGATGTTGGAAACAATGCCAGGAACATCTCAACTTATATATTCATATGTCAAATTCTGGTCAGAACTGAACCCAAGCTGAAAATCTAGCTTCATGGATGGAAAGTTCAAGACATATAATTTTGCTGGTGCCCCTTGACTTAATGTCAGCAACTGCAATGAATGTGGCACTCTCTAACCAGGTTTCTGCTTCTCCTACCACACTGAAATAACCCTTGTTCTTGTGTTCAAATCTTCCAAAATCTTGTCCTACCCTATCTCTCTAACTTAGTTAAGCTCCTGCCAACCTCCAAGATCTCTACATTGCTCCATTTCTGGCCTCTTGTGCATTTGTGATTTTCATTGCTCCACCATTGACAGCTTGCCTTCAGCTTCCTGGGCTGCACGTTCTGGAATTCTCCCCCTTAAACTTCCCCAGTTTTCTACCTCTCTCTCCACCTTTAAGATGCTCCTTAAAAATAACCCATTTTGGCCAAGCTACTTGTCACCTGTTCTAATATTTCTAAGTGGTGCAGTGTCAAATTTTGTTTGATAACACTCTTGTGAAATGCCTTGGAATATTTTTACTATGTTAAAGGTGCTATATAAATGCAAGTTGTTGTTCTTGCACAATGGTGGCTCTGATTGACAAGATTGGGTTGACACACAGGACTTTTGCTATAAAGATGACCTAAAGGCTCATCTTGTGAGCTCTATTCAAATTGCAGGACCTAGGTTACCTCTCAGCGAAGCATTGCATGATACCAGAGTTTTCAGCAGTGCCACACAATTAAAATATTTTTGACAAGTGACATTGAAAATTCTGCTAACAAAGCAGTGCCACATCCTCACATGCCGTGTGTCATTCTCTGACCGTAACCCGCAATGTCCCACCCATAGTCAGTAAGTCATTTCCTGTACTATCAAAATAAGATTTGTTTCAAGTTATTTTTCTTTAAAAAGGAGGAAGGTGACAAAAAGTTTCCTGCTTGTCATCTTGCTTCTTGCTGATAAATATAACACTTGAAGACATTACAACGGTGCAGAGTTAATCTCCCTTCAGTTAGGAATTTTTAACCTTCAGAACAAATTCCATTGTTCAACATGGTAAAATCATAAGCCAGAATATATTTCATTGTGTAAAGTCCAGCTGTTGGATTGCTACCTAACTATCAACGCAAAGGTTTATTAAATCGTAAATACAAACAAACCTGAAACTGAAAGAAAGAACTGCCATTTATATAGTGTCTTTCACAACCTCAGGATGTCTCAACATGATTTAAGCCAATTAAATATTTTTTGAAGTGAAGTTATTATTGTATGTAGCAACCATGGCAGCCAATTTGTGTGCAGCGAGATCTTACAAACAACATGATAATGTCCAGATAATCTGATTTTTTTTGGTGATGTTGTTTGAGGGATAAATATTGGGCAGAACAGTAGGGAGATGATTTTCTTCCAAAATAGTGTCATGGAATCTTTTATGTCCATGTGATTGAGCATAAGACCATAAGACCATAAGACATAGGAGCAGAAGTGGGCCATTTGGCCCACTGAGTCTGCTCCAGCATTCAATGAGATCATGGCTGATCTGATAATCCTGAACTCCACTTTCGTGCCTTTTCCCCATAACCCTTGATTCCCTTACTGATTAAAAATTTGTCTATCTCAGCCTTGAATATATTTACCGACCCAGCCTCTACAGCCCCTCTGCAGTAAAGAATTCCACAGATTGACTACCCTCTGAGAGAAGAAATTCCTCCTCACTTCTGTTTTAAACAGGCGACCCCTTACTTTGAGGTTATGCCCTCTCTTCCTAGGCTCTCCCACATGGGGAAACAGCCTCTCAGCATCTGTCAAGCCCCCTAAGAATCTTATATGTTTCAGTAGGGTCACCTCTCATTCTTCTAAACTCCAATGAGTACAGGCCCAACCTACTCAACCTCTCCTCATAAGGAAATCCCTCCGTACCTGGGATCAACCTAGTGAACCATCTCTGGACTGTCTCCAATGCCAGTATATCTTTCCTTAGATAAGGGGACTAAAACTGTTTACAGTATTCTAGGTGTGTTCTAACTAGTACCTTGTATAGCTTTAGAATGACTTCTCTTTTTTTTTTACTCCATTCCCTTTGAAATAAAGGCCAACATTCCATTTGCCCTCCCTAGTACCTGCTGAACTTGTTTGTTAGCTTTTGGTGATTCGTGCACAAGGACCCCTAAATCCCTATGTTCCGCAGTTTTCTGCAGTCTTTCTACATTTAAATAATATGTATCTCCTCTATTCTTCCTGCCAAAGTGCATAACCTCACATTTTCCCATGTTATATTCCATCTACCAAGTTTCTTCCCCCTCACTTAACCTGTCTATATCCCTTTGTAGACTCTTTGTGTCTTCCTCAGCACATGCCTTCCCAACTATTTTTGTGCAAACTTCGCGATAGAACATTCACTTCCCTCATCCAAGTCATTAATATATTGTAAATAATTGTGGCCCCAGCACTGATCCCTGTGGCACTCCACTAGTTACAGGTTGCCATCCTGAAAATGTCGCCCCCCCACCTCATCCCAATTCTCTGGCCTGAATTTTCAGTTGGCGGACGGGCTCGGCAAGAGTGGGCGGGGGCGGAAACAGAGCCACCCTCCGCCTGCGATCGGCTCCGCACCACCATTTTACTTGGGTGAACCAATTAAGGCCCAGCCATTGGAAGGTGCGAGCCATAGTACTCAGCGCTATGTGGGCAGGGGGAGGAGGGAGAGTCAGGGACAGTGCTCCTTTGCGCATGTACACGAAAGAACATTTCAATCTCCCTGAGGCAAGAAGCTGCCTCAGGGAGATTGAATGGATTTTTTTACAAAATAATTAAATGGATTAATTAAAAATTTAATTAAACATGTCCCCTGATGTGACTGTGTCACGTGAGATGGGACATGTTTTTATATTTCAGAGAATTTTTTTATTTAATTAATACAAACTTTTGGAAACCTCATCCCGCTCGTGGATGAGATTTCCTAAAAAGCGTGAAGGCTGCTTGGCCTTTTCGCCTGCCCATCAATCTTAAGGTTGGACGGGCAACGTAAACAATTACATTTATTAATCTGTTAATGGCCTTAATAGGCCTATCAGTTATCGACGAGCGCGCAGCCGACTCCGGCATGTGCCCGCAGAACGAGACAGCGCGATGTTGTTGGGACACATGCCCAACGTCATCGCACATCATCTTACGCATCAGCGTGTCAGACCCGTTCCCGCACGCCGACTGAAAACATCAGGCCGTCTTCTATTGGTTAGCCAATCCTCTATCCATGCTAACAAAATACCTCCAACACCATGGGCTCTTATCTTATTAAGTAGCCTTATGAACGGTACCTTATTGAATGCCTTTCAGAAATTCAAACATATTACATCTACTGGTTCCCCTTTATCTTACTTGTTACCTCCTTAAAGAATTCTAATAAATTTGTCAGACATGATTTCCCCTTCATGGAGCCATGCTGGCTCTGCTGGATTATATTATGTATTTCCAAATGCTCTGCTATTACGTCCTTTATAATAGACTCTAACATGAACAGGCTGGTCCTTTGTTCAAAGTTTGACCCGAAAAATGGCATCACTGACAGCACTGCACTGAAATGTCAGCCTGGATTATGTGCTCCAGTCTCTGCAGTAGGGTGCAAACCCATGACCTTCTAACTCAGAGGCAAGAGTGCTACAAATAAGCAACAAAGGACAAAAATTGGTATCCTTAAAATTTGCCATGACGCACAACCCTTTAAGTAATGTCATTTTTAATGAAGGAGATCTACTGTCCTGACCCTTTTGTGGCCTATATGTGACTTCAGTCCCACATCATCTTGGTTGATTCCTAACTGCCTTCTAAAATGCTTCAAAAGCCACTCAATTGTACCAAGGATGGGAAATTAATGACTGATACCAACAAGGTCCACATCCCAAGAATTAGTATTTTACATAATTATTTTTTCTCCGCCTCTTTTAGCATGTCTAATGGAAGCATACATTGATTGCATTTTGATTGACAATAAACTACATTTGCTCATTTTAGTGACAAAGTAAATGTAGCATCCCACAAAGTTCTATTTTTCTCAGTCCTACCATTGTAACTGAATAACATATTCTAGAATTGTGAAAAACTAACATCCTGAACAAACTATTCTAGGTTTATTGGATGTGATATGTTTTGTCATTGCAGCAATGCTTCATTACTAAGATCAGCAACTTCAAAAATGTTTATGAAATCCTGTGTGAAGTTCAGTTTTGAAAAGGGCAATTTATATTATGTTGCTGGGAAATATTAATACTTTTGAAATTCTGCCAAGTTGCATCCGGAAAGGGCTGCTAACTTAATTGCTTTGTTCTTGAGGCCATTACAATTGTCTTCAATTTGTACTTTAAAAACAAAATGGAGATAAAAAAAAGCAATGTCACTCATCTTTCTTCAATAATACCTTTAATAAATTGCTCAGGATATTCTGCAAGGTCAGAAACTCTCTGCAATTGGATTTTTCAAAGTATTTCCTTGTCTGGTAGGATGTTCTTTGATGGCAATTTCTCAGGTTCATAGGTGGGGAGATGTTACTTGTATATTAACTGTTTTTAATTGGATGAAGGTCGTGGAAATTATGTAGGAATTCATTTGGGCTCCTGTAATTAGGAACTGGGGTTTGGGTTTAGGAGGTCAATTCTTGTAATGTGGATAAATGCTTATACAAGTATATAAAGATTGGCTCCTATCTTAGCCTTCACCACTGGGATTTCTGGAAAGTAACAGGAGAGACCGAGAGAGAGAGAGAGAGAGCATTCCTCTGGGGAATCCTATGTATTGGGCTGCAAAATGAGGGATACTGAGTTCATGGCCAAAATCTCAGCTGTGACCCCAAGAAGTGACAAGAACCAGAAAGGAAAGTCACCTTGTGCACCTCCTGATTGTTAGAACAGATCATTGACTCTTTGCTTATGGATAGCGTTGCATAAGATGATCAAGAAAGGGATCGGCAAGATTTTTAAAAATTGATTATAATTACAAAGCAGTGTCAACTATAAAATGTTTGTTTTTATTTGGAGTCGTGATTGAAAATTGTTTTTGAAAAATGTTGCAAAGGTTCCCACTGCTCGACTGCCCATCACAGGATATATTTGACACTGTATCCAACAGGGCTTTTGTGCAGTGGAGTTTTCAGAAGGAGGTAGTACTGTACTTCGATCTTACAGGAACTGAGCTTGCCTGAAGCTTCACTTTGGAAAAACCATTTTAAAATCTACATCAATCTGAGGCAAGGAATTGTGATTAAACAGGACTTACTGGCTTCCTGCATTATAGTCTAAAGCTCACAATCTATTCTTCTGAGATTCTGGCTGTTTGTAGCTGTACTGTTCAAAACCTGGGAGAATTTTTATTGCAATTGACTGAACTGCTAGACATTTCAGGAACTGGAGCAAAAATCAATACTGAAAGGTTATTTATTTATCTGGCAAATAGTAATTGATCTAGTGGCCAGGTAATATTTTAATATATTGGCTCAGTAGTAAACAGCTATTTACTGTTTAAAAATAAACATACTTAGAATGAATGCAAGATAATGCCTAGCTAGCAGTCATTTACATGCCAATAATTTAATTCTGTGCTTCTGAGGATATCATAAACTTTCAACGTGAAGCTTGAACAATTTGTAAATGACACCAATGTCTGTGATTGAATTTCAAACAGAAAATGTTGGAAGCACTCAGTAGGTCAGGCAGCATCTGTAGAGAGAGAAAGAGGTTTATTAGCCGATACATAGAAAACAAGAGCAGTGAGGTTATGCTAAAACTGTATAAAACACTGGTTAGGCCACAACTCGAGTACAGTGTGCAGTTCTGGTCACCACATTATAGGAAGGATGTGATTGCACTGGAGAAGGTGCAGAGGAGATTTACAGCTGCCTGGGCTGGAGGGTCTGAGCTATGAGGAAAGATTGGATAGGCTGGGGTTATTTTCCTTGGAGCAATGAAGGTTGAGAGGAGACCTGATAGGGGTGAATAAGATTATGAGGGGCATAGATAGGGTGGACAGTAAGGCACTTTTTCCATTAATAGAGGGGTCAACAACCAGGGGGGCGTAGATTTAAGGTAAGAGGTAGAAGGCTAAGAGAGGAGTTGAGGAGAATTTTTTTCACCCAGAGGGTGGTGGGAATCTGGAATTCACTGCCTGAAAGGGTGGTTGAGTCAGAAATTCTCATAACATTTAAGAAGTATTTAGATATTCACTTGCTTTGCCGTGGCCTCCAGGGATAAGGGCCAAGCGCTGGAAAATGGGATTCGTGCAGTCAGAGCTTTGTTGACTGGCACGGACACGATGGGCTGAATGGCCTCCTTCTGTGCTGTATACATCTATGAGTCTATGAGAGACAGAGCTAATGTTTCAGGTTGATGGCCTTTCATCAAGGAAAGCACAATAATAATGGTGCTGATGGAGGAACTACAGGAATAAGGCACCAAATGTACTTTACTGAAGTATACAGATAGGCTTTGAAAATGATTAACAAAAATAGACTATGTATTAGATATTCTGCGAATGTTAGATAATATATTACAGTTTTCAAGGAAAAGTAGATTTTTTTTTTCATATGTGGTCATCTCTTTGAAAGCACTGGCCTGAACATTGGATTAGACCACTGTCCTTTCACGACCTGGTTCTGGGGTTTTCTGCTTTTTGGGAATTGTATGAGTCCTGAGTGAAATGTATTTTATATTCTCAATCAAGTTCCCTTCAGATGAAAACCCCCCCAACTCAGAGGGCTAAGTTGATACTCATTTGCAGAAAGTTCATAATTATGCTTGTTTGGAAATGTAAGTATAATACTGCTGTAATCAGGGTATTGAGACTGAAGCACATTAATGGAACTGTGCAGAAGAAACATTCCCTTTCACGTAAAAGCCCAATAAAGCAGCAATGGCTGCATCACCATGAAACCTGGCTTCATTTTCATCAATAAATTACCCAGCCTGTGTAATAGGAATCAACATCGACATGAATCAAACACATAGCAGGGCCATTTGTTATCTCAGTTGATTAAAAATGGAGACCCTCCTGGCCCAAAATTGCCTATATCTTTTCCCTCCAACGTATGAGTTTGTGGACAAAAGACAAGTACTTGTTGGAGCTGTTCATCTGCACACATGAGAATGCTCTAGTTTACCAATGTGAATTTGATTGCAGAATGTAGATTACAGATTTCATCCCAAATGGTGTATAAACTATCCTATTCCTGGCCTAATTGTGCTTGTAACTGAGATTCAGTGCAAACTCTTTCACTGCAGTTTGAGTCAGTCTAAAAGGGCACCACAAAAAGAAACTGTAAGAATATGCTCTAAATCTCTGTCAACAGAAACAAGCAGAACGAAAAAGGTTTAAAAGCAAACTTCAGATTCTAAATTGTCAGCAGAAAAAAGCAGAACAAAAGTGTCTTACCTAAAATAAATGTAAGAATGTCTCGCACTGAGTCAACTGTTATTGGTTGTGGTCAATGATCTAGCATGTTCTTTCAATCTCTGCTTTAATTAGTGCTTTGGGCCCTGTTTTGGCAGAGCATTGGATCAGTCAATGTACACCTATTACACTTCTGAACATAGAAGCCCACATCTCAAACACAAAAGAGGGAATTTTATGGAACTCATAAGAGTGGAAAACATGACGTGTATTAATGAGGCAGGATGCAAAACTTTGATTTTCCCAACAGTTTGAGATGTATCAATAAAGTTTGTGGTGTGTCGAACATTACACCAACCTATGGTGGGTTTGCTTTTGTAATACATTTGCAGTCCATGAATACTCATTAACCTGAAACAGTTTTCAATAAGGTCCTACCCTCTAGTTAAAGTCAGGCGTGCATGGAGATCCTGAGACACCCGGTTCATAATTGTTTAAAGGTGGCTTGTGTTCTGGTGCAGCGATGTGCAGTGGAGGAAAGGGAAGGTGGAGAGAGGGTGGTGTTCAGATGCAGGGAGGTGCAGTGGAGGGAAGGGTCCAGTGTCCTGGGAGTGGTGGTTCATTAAGGGGTTGGGGCAGGGGTGGTTCAGGACAGGGATTGAAAGATGGATAAAGGGCCTAATGGGTGGCATTGGTGATATCATTGGTGGGTCCTAAGGGTCGAATTGAGGGTGCTGGATGGTGGAGGGAAGAGTCACAGTCAAAGGGGAGAGTTGTATTCAGTGTGGGGGCAGGTCCTGTGTCAGGATTGGATATTAGATAGTATTATGTGCTGGGGCTCACAGAATGCTACACAGAGGTGTATAAAAGAGGTGACCAATGCCCTACTTAGCCATGCCAATGATATTATCCACTTCACCGCCGATGAAGACAGCCAGGCTACAAGGTCAAATGTGTTTGGTGTCATCTCTAGGTTTCTTCGAGTGCAAGATGTCATTGACTACACTCATGTGGCCATAAAAGCTCCATGGGAACAGCCAGCTGCATTTGTAAATCATAAAGGGTTTTACTCCATGAACATACAACTGGTGTGCGGCTGCAGCAGAAGAATAATGCAGGTCTATGCTCATTTCCCAGGGCGCTGTCACGATGAATACATCTTTCACAACCCACGGCTCCCGGAGCTTTTTGAAGCCCCCGCCCAGGTTGATGGATCCTCGGTGACAAGGACTACCCACTGGGAACATGGCTGATGACACCAGTGAAGTATCCCCAGAGTCAGGCAGAGGAGCTGGACAATCGAGCTCATGCATCTACCAGAGCCATCATCGCACCACCTTCTGCTGCCTTGACCATTCTGGAGGAGCTCTGCAATATGTATCCCAGAGGATTCCATGAACTGTTGTGGTCTGCTGTGCACTGCACAACCTGGCGCTGCAAAATGGACAGCTGTGGCAAGGGGAAGAGCATGAGGAAGATCAGCCGTCCTTAGATAATGAGGATTTGTCAGAGCATAAGAGGCTACAAATCTAAATGAGCCTTTCATGGATACCATGGCCACAGGGGTGGGGGTTCATGCAAGGGATGCCAAGGACAACCTGATTTACATGAGGTTCGCACAACACTGACACTTCTGTATGACCATCGCTCCATAGCCTGACCACCATCGCCTTCCTGGGGTGTGGACCTAACCCTGCCATCCTCCCTTGCTGAGTTAACTCTAAAGCTGCAGTCTCTGCCACCTGGAACAGAATGGAGAGCTGGACTTTGTCACACACACTCACTAGCGAGTGCTGGTATCAAGCACATCTTAGGGGTGTGTGGACATCCATGTAACAGCCAAGCCTTCCCCAGTTATTCTGACCCAGCACCATCATTCAATTGTTTTGAACGCAACTGCACCTGGCTCATTTATACCTGCAGAGAGTAAAGTGGGCCAATATCCTCCAGGATGCAACGATGGAGGTTCATTTGTGCCTGAATTTAAAGACGTGTTCTGCAGAATAACCTTCACAGAAATAACAATTCACATGTATATTCAATAAAGAATGCACAAAAATGGAACATCCATTCAGGAATACTGCCTGTGTCCCTATCTCCTCTCTAGCCTTTGCATTGTTAGAAACATGGGGACAGGCCCCCAAAAGTCTCAATAATTACAAATGATTACAGAAAACAAATTATATCATGCATATTTTGGTAAATGAGGCATACATTAAAAAATCACTCATGCCACCTTTTTCAATTTTTTTTCTCTACATCTAGGTGCACCCTAACATCAGCAGCTGAGGTGGAAGCGGTCTGTTCAGCGTCATACCCCCTTGACTTGGATGACCATGGCATGCATCCTCTGGAGGCATGCGGCCTTGAGGGCTCCAGCCTACTTCGGGTCTCCTGCGCTGGTGCAATGGTGTCCCCCTCGGCCTCGCTTGCAGGAGCTGTTGGGGTCAATGGCACAAGGGATGAGGAAACGCCGCTAACCCTATAGCTGTCCTGAGATGAAGGTCCTGGGCAGCTGGCACACAGTCCTCCTAAATCTGCATACGCAATGGCACAAGCCTGTCTCCCTAAGGGGAAGGGGGTGTCCTTGAGGGAGGTCCAGGGCCTTGTCCCTGTCTCGCCGAACCACTGCTGCACTGAGCACACGGCTGGAGTGATGGAACGCAGGTCAGGGCACATGTGGATTGAATGCTTGATCAGGCTCTCCATTGGCGGTTGCCATCTTCTCCATGCATGAAGCCATGGGCACAAATGCTGAGACTTGGTAGAACTCATGGCATGCATGGACTCCTTCATATCCCTGTCATCAGCCTCTGCTGCATGTCTTGCAGGCTTTCTGTGACTATGACAGTAGACCCATCATCAGTGTGGGACTCAGCAGGAACCTGAACACCAGCAGTCCTCCAATCGTCTGGAGCCACAGCTGTCACAACCTCCCTCATCCCCTGTGAGATGCTCACCAGATTTACTCGATGTGACCCTCTCCATGGACCATGTGGGTGTAATTGTGCTGGCGGAGATGGATAATGAGGCAGATGATAACGCATCCTCTGGGGCACTGGCTTCTTCATCTCCAGGGGTGCAGTCTTCTGGCTCCTCTCATGGCTGCAGCCTGTTCTTTGGATGGTGATGACCTGTAGTGGAGAACAAAAATAAACACATTAAGAGTCATCCCAGTTTGAGCACTTCACATTTCATCGTATCCATTCTGTTTGCCTATATGCCGGCACCAGGATGGCTGCCTCTTTCTCCTTACACCTGGCCGGTCCATTCCTGCCGTCTGTGACTGATGGTGTTCCCTCTTCCCCAGCGATCTCCATGTGAGGAGCCTCAGGTTTGGAGTTCCTCCTCTTGTTTGCCTCCTCTCATGGGAATTATGGGTCTGCTTGTCCTGAGTGACAAAGTGCGGAGTTAGTAACATGTCAAATGAAGTCTAACCATCTAGTCTTGCATGCATATAGGCCTGTCATTCACACATTGCACACACAAGCTGCATATCTAGCAGGCTTCAAGCACACACAATAGCAAACTTCCAGAGGCTCAATTGCCATGTGGCACTAAGGCATTTGTTCTTCTGACATTGCTGACCACTTGCACATATGCATTATTGCTGACCACACAAGAGACTCCTGTTTAAGATGTTACACTGGCACTTACCCTTGCAGATCAGAGCAGGCCACTGATCTGTTTGCTGTGCAGGACCCAAGTTCAGCGGGTGACCCCATGGTTGCTCACCTCCTCTGCCACGTCCATCCGCCCACCTTGGCCTGGCAGAAAGGCCTTATTATGTCATCTTCAGGAAAGAGCGCCTCCTACCTTTCCCTGACAGTCTGGAGGAGAACGTGCAGGGAGTCATCCCTGAACCATGGGGCTAGTCTGACTTGGCGGTCACTCATCTCTGCAAAGAATGTGACACTGTCAAGCTCTTTGATAGGCCGCATGCAGATGCAGCATTGTCAGCTGACAGCAGGTTTCACCAATGGACAGCTTCAGAGTTTCAATTATAATCTCATGGGAAAAGGAAAAAAGAGAGAAAGCGCAAGCAGCGCACAAGTTCCGGTTACATTGTTGACAAAATCCAAGCCAGAGAGATTAACACATCTGAATGGAAGATGTGGTGATCTTATATTTATGAAGACGCAGTCCTTTTCAATTTATGAGGCTAAACACTCAAGCTGGGAATTTCCAGCCTCACAGTGGGTGAGGCGGCGCCTCAGCCAGAAGCCCATTGACTTGCGGCAAGACCAGAAGATCCTGGCAGTGGGCGGGCGTGGAAAATCCCGCCTCACTCTTCTGCTTGTGTGTGCTGCACAATCCATCCTTTTTAATAAATACAGACTGGCTTTTCTATTTTATGTACTTCAGACACATTTTATGATCCATTTCTCTCTTTGCTGACCCCCAGCTCCCACTAAGGGTTTTTATCTTTCTGTGTCCTCACTTTAATTTGGAAGAGTAGGACAGAGTGAACCATGGGTTTGATCTGTGATTTCAACCGAAGCACAAGTGTTTCTCGATAATGAATTAATGGGAGCTAGGTTTGGTGGAAGATAAGGTGGTCTTCCATAATTCTCAAAGTGTGTGAGACAAAGCTAGGATTGAACAATTTGAGTTGAGGCATGTGACGTGAGTGATGTTTTATATCAAAGAGCCCCACTGTTGTCTTGGCATATTGCTGACGCGATGAGGTAACTATTAAATAGACATGTGCTGGGCAGCTGCAGGGATACCACTTGGTTCAATGAACCATCTTTCCATTGTGCTTAATAAAAGATGACAAATCTAATCCAATTGTGTTTTTTAAAAAAGTTATTTCCTTTGATGCTCCTGTGAATTTCTGTCACTTCTTGTATTTGTATACCATGAATGAAGCACTCTAAAACGGTGGCATTTTCCCAATTGACATACAGTGTGAAATTCTATTATTTTGGTTCTGTGTCAATGCATCCAGGTCATCTGACACATTTCTGCACTGTACATGAAAATGAGATTGAAATATACATTGATGATAGATGCAGTTTTTAACAGGATGAAGTCAACTGCGCCGCCCTCAATATAACATCAACTTGCATTTGTATAATGCCTTTAATGTACAAACCTTCCTGTGGTGTTTTGCAGATAGGCCTTTGGAAAACGGATGCTGGGAAACAGTAAAGGAGAGATGAGCAAAATCTTAGTTAAGGTGATGGATTTTGAAGAGATTTTTAAAAATCAATGAGAAAAAGTCAGATGGCTGACTGGATTTGCCACCAATAAAGATTTGCATTTATGTAGCACCTTTCATCTAATGATATGATTTTAGAATCAAGAGTATTGGTGGACAGATAGTACCGAGTCGTCAGGATTTCCTGACATGGGATGATTTTTGACATCAGGACTATATAGTGGCACCAGCGGGACTGAAGTAGCAATCCTCCCAGAAGTGGCCAATTAAGAGACTTTTGCCAGCTCTGCTGGCTCTCCACACTAATGACCCAATCGGCGCATTGACAGCTCTACAGCATTGGCAGTGCTACCAAGAGATGAGGCCAATGCTTATTCTGCAAGGGGAAAGAGAGGCTTTCTCACAAGGGAATTGGAACTTTTTTTCTTCCGGGGCCAGGCAGGTAGGCCCCAGGACGGAGAAATATTTCCAACGGCAACATCTGAGCTGTGGGGGTGGCCACTTCTGCTGGGGAGCTTCCTCCTTGGGCCATGGAGCCTCTGGATACAATGACCACCCAACACCGTGCACCCCACCTCCCCCCCACCCAACCCCCTTCTGAGAAGCCATTGACAGGCCACTTTCGTGCATCTAGCGGCCTGCCCCTGGCTGGAACAGGGGGAGGCCAGCCCGCTACGGACAAAATGAAGAGGGCCCAGAAAATGACCATCAATTATCCCTTTGATTATTTATGCTGGCCATTTGCTTTCAGTAAAATCCTCATCTAGTGTCAAGAAATAAGCTTATTGATCGACTAATAATTGTTTTCTGACCATATTCAATGTGGTACATTTGTTCAACATGAAATACTATCCACATCATAAAATATTTATCTGTTAAAATCTACTCTAAAAGGCTGGAAAGTTCACCAAATAAAGCATCATGATGCAACATTTTCTGGAAGGGCATGCCTACCCCAGAACTTCTAGAATAATAAATTATATGCATGATGTACAGTTTGACCACATTTTAAATTACCACTGCCCCACTAGATAACATGTAGGAAGGTTAGGGGAGGGTTATTGAAAGGAATGAGAAAGGGAGGTTCTGCATTTCACAGCCATAGCACCTCCCTCCCTCCCAGCCTCCCCATAAATATTTGGGTCTTTGAGTCTTATGGTTGAAAAATTTTCACTGTTTGTATGAATGACAAGAAGTTGAGTTGATATGGCGGAGCTAAAAATCTACAGGTTTGTTCCAAGTACTTGCTCCTTCTAGCTACTAGTTCTAGTTCTTAGTTGCTACTTCCTAGTTCCTAGTACTCACACTAAAATTGTATCCTTCAACAATGACCCAACAGAGTTTGAGAGCACCTCACACAGAAGCACTGCTTCAGATTTATCGCTCACACTTGTCCACCTATGTTGGCTGGAAACTGCACTACTCAATATCTACTGGGTGTTGCGGGATGCCTCAGCCTCCTTTAGCCCCAGCCTTTCCCATGATCTCTGCTGACCTCTGTCTAAATCTTTAAGAGTTTTCTCAGAAGAAAAGGGGGCATTCCAAGTTCAGGTCCACTTGCCTGACCCAGACAGATCTAGTGTGAAGCCCACTTTTGATCTTTCGATCTTCTTCTTCCTTAGAAGGGTCAGATTGGGATTGAAACATTAACTCAGTTTCTCTCCCAAAGAGTTTTTCCAGCACTTTCTGGTTTTATTTTGATCTCCTGAAGATTGGTATGGCTCAACTTGCTCAGTGTTCCTTCCTTCACTGGGTGCCAACCGAACCAAAGGAGTGAGCATTCCCTGCATTGCCCCTCACTATTACTTCTTCACAAGCATCAGATGGAGGTTCATACAAGATGAGTAGCCAACTGACAGAAATAGCAAAGAGCAAAGACTTAATGCAAATAAAGTTGTGCATAAAGAACATGAGGTAGAGTTTCCATTTTGGGTGAAACTGGCAATCAGGACACAAATTGCAGTGCAGAAATTGTAAACTTCAGGATAATCTGTTTAATTTTGTATCTGCACTTTTGTTGATATGCATGGGGAGAATTTTCACCCCATCGGGCAGGCCAGTCGGAAGTGGGTGCGGGCGGGTGCAGAGCCAATTGCCACCTGTGATCGGCTGCACGCTGCCATTTTACGTGGGCAGACCAATTAAGGCCTGCCCAGCATGACGGCGCCTGGTAGTGCTCAGCACTACCTGTGCAGGCGGGGGGAGGAGCGAGAGTCGGGGCCTGTGCTCTTTCACGCATGCGTGCAAAAGAGCGCAGAAATCTCCCTGAGGCACAGAATTGCCTTAGGGAGATTAAGTTCAGTTTTACAGTTGGGAAAAATAAAAAAGTAAAATTATTCAGACATGTCCCCTCATGTGACAGTGTCACATGAGCTGGGACATGTTTATGAATTTTCATAACATTTTTTATTTAGTTAATAAAACCTTCATAAAACTTCATCCCACCCATGGATGAAGTTTCATGAAAAGTGCAAAGGCCGTCAACCTTAAGGTTAGGCAGGCAGCTTCCTCAATTGGGTTAATTGGTTTGTAAATGGCATTAACAGGCCTTTGACAGTTTGGCAGCCGTGCAGCTGACTCTGGTGCATGCCCGGAGATCATAAGATTGGAATGACACGTGGTGACATCAGGACACACGCCCAACATCACTGCGCGTCATTTTGTGCGTCGGCATGTGGGGCCCACCCCTGAGCACCGAACAGGAGATTCTGCCCCATGTATGTATGTAGTAAAAAGTACAAATCCCATTTCAGAGGCTCAACCTAGGCTGACAACACAGCATTAGGCTGTATGAGGTGCCATCTTTCGAATGAAGAGCAGGTGAGTTTTTCTCAATGCCCTGATCAACATTTATCCTCAATCAGTATCACTAAAACAGATTATCGCCTCTTAATCTCATCACTGTTAGTAGGATCTTGCTGTGTGCAAATTGAATACAGCATTTCTCTACAATACAACAGTGACCAGCCTTCAACTGCACTTAAGACAGAATTTTACAGCCCCATTGCAGTGGAGGTAGGGCTGTAAAATGCCTCGAGCCTTTTAGAAGACCATTGACTTCAGCAGGAAAATTCTGCCCTTAAATTTTGCAAAGCAAATGCGACGTCCTGATGCTGTGATAAGTGCTATATAAATGCAAGTTCTGATGTAAGGTGGACAATTCAGTTCCTTTTCATGTAGCTAACCTTTGGTGGGCATTATCTTAAATCTGGAAATCAAAGCCCATTCCATAAGAAAATTCCAGGATGAGAATTGTTTTATTGTGGCTATCAAAGCACATGGAATATGTTCCTCAGTTATCCATTCACACAATCCAAGCGTATTTTGAATGCTTCCAATTTTTAAAAATATTTTTTAATACCCTGCCTGTTGGATTATTCCTAACATTTGTTACCATTCAAATGAATTATTTCCTCCTGATATGTTTTAAATCACTTTTCATTCATTTCCACTTATACTGTCTCATTGTACTCCGCTTGCTTACTTTGAAGTAGCAATTACCTTATCTGTGCCATTAAAATGTTATGTACTTCAATGAGATTCCCCTCCCCCAAGTGCCTTCTTATTGACTGTAAAGATTAAGCTTTTTTAATCTTTCTTCTACTTCGTCCTCCTTACACTTGGGATAAGTCTTGTTGTCCTTCTCTGTGCCATTTTCAATACTTGCGTAGCTTTTAGTGATGTGGTGACCAAAACTGAATACAGTAATCTTAGTGTGATCTGATTAGTATATCTGAAGGCTTTAACATAGATTTGTATTCTCCTTTCTGGCTACCCTAGTCTCCTATTTTCTTTTTCACTAGGCTGTCAAGACATTGAAAATGACATAACTATGATTACTCCCATATCCCCTTCGAAATCTCCTAACTTAATTTTATTCAATGTAAAATTATAATGAATATTCATTTTGACCTATGTGCTATAATATTTTTAATTTATCAGTTTCAAATATAATTTTGCTAATTGTCCTCCTAATTACATACTCAATCTAAATCCTCCATTTCAATTGCTCTCCTTATTCTGCTGTAAATAACAAATTTGACTTTCTTGGTTGATCATTGGATGCTTCAGGATGAGAAGTCGGTCAGTTAGTAATGATCCCATCACCTGATACAAGATAAGAAAATGTTCCCAGCTCTCTTATCTAATATGATAAAGCACCTTTGTCTGAAATGTCTATTAACACCACTGTGTCAGCCAGTGAGATGGAAGTGGGACATGCCTACCGTCAAGACTTATGGCATTAATTCAGAAAATAGCCACCTAACCACAATGCACTGATGATAGGGTTAATAGGTCATCATCCTAACTTAGAAATATATCACTGTTCCTTCACCATCTCTGGATCAAAATCCTGGAACTTCTTAACTTACAGAATTATTAGAATACCTGCACCATACAGACAACACTGGCTCAAGAAGACAAGTCACCTCCAACTTCTCTAGGACTATTAGTGATGGGAAACAAATGCTGGCCTTGCCAGTGATGCTCACATCCCAAGGCTGAATTTAAAATATACATGTTGTGCAAATAACAGCAGCCAGCGAAACATTAGCTGATTTGCTTAGTAGTGTATTGGGATACACTGCCTGTGATTTTAATCTTTGACAATGTTACTTGTGTTTAGGAGGCGATAGAAAAAAAGGAAGGGCAGAATTGCTGTTGCTTTGGGCTAGGCATTTAATTTTCACCTTTTGGATCTGGTCTAGACAGTTTCCTTTGTCTACTGGCTATAAATGAAATCTCAATCCAGTTAATTACAGACATGGACCCACAACACCAAGTTCGGACTAATTTGCCACTAATTGATCTTAAGTTGGTAAAGTCACTCGAAGCCTGAGGGTGATTGTTGAGCAGGAGGAGGTGCCCTTACAAGATTGGGTTTAGGCACATTGTCAGCCCAGAGTATAGCGGGATTTAATCTGCATCTACTCATAGAACTACAGAATCTCACAGTGCAGAAGGAGACCATCAAGTCTGCACTGGTTCGCTGAAAGAGCATTCCATCTAGTCCCAATCCTATGCCTTGCTCCTGACACCTTCCACATTCTCCCTTTTCAGATAACAATCCAATTTCCTTTTGAATACCTCGATCAAGCCTGCCTCCACCACCCTCTCTGGAAGTTGGTTCCAGACTCCAACCACCCTCTGGGTGAAAACATTTTTCCTCACTTCACTTTTACTCTTTTTGCCAATTATTTTGAGTCTGTGCCCTCTAGTTCTTGATTATCCCTTGAGTGGAAACAGTTTCTCACTAGTTACCCTGTTCATACCCCCCAGGATCATGAATGCCTCTATCAAGTCTCCTCTTAGCTTTCTTTTCTCCAAGGAAAACAGTCCCAACCTCTCCAATCTATCCTCATAGCTACAGTTCTTCATCCCTGGAATCATTTTTGCAAATATCCTCTGTAGTCTCTCCAATGCCTTCACATCCTTCCTCAAGTATGGTGCTCAGAATTGGACACAGTACTCCAGATGAGGCCATACAAGGGTCTTATACAAGTTCAACATTACTTCCTTACTCTTGCACTCAATGCCCCTATTAATAAAGCCCAAGATTCTTTATTAACTGCTCTCTCAACATGCCCTGCCATCTCCAATGACTTATGTACCTATACACCAAGTTCCGTCTGTTCCTGCACCTCCTTTAGAGTTTTTATTTTATACTGTCTGTATATTCTTCCTGCCAACATGAATCACCTCACATTCCTCTGCATTGAACTTCATCAGCCACTTGTCTGGCTAATCCACCAACATGTCTAAGTCCTTTTGAAGCTCAGGACTATCCTCACCACAATTGACAATGTTTCCAATCTTTGTATCATCTGCAAATTTTGAAATCATGGCCCTGTACACCACTGTCTGGGTCAGTGATTCCTGACACTCAGCCAATTTCTTATCCAAGTGCTTATTTTCTCTTTTATTCCATGAGCTAGAATTCCTTTCACAAGTCTGTTGTGTGGCACTGTAGCAAATGCCTTTTGAAAATCCATATACACCACATCAACAGCGTTGCCCTTATCAACCTTGCCTGTTACCTCCTCAAAAAATTCCAGCAATTTAGTTAAACATGATTTTCTCTTAATGAATTAACGCTGGCTTTCCTTAATTATGCTGCCCTTGTCTAAGTGACTATTGATTTTTGTCCCCAACTATAGTTTCCAGTTTCATGTATAAACTATCCAAAAGTACTCCATATAGGCACACTGTGCGCCTGAATGGAAGAAGTTTAATTCCCTATTCTTCATGAAGAGAATAACAAAACTCAACCAAACATTTTTTTTTAATGTACAACTATTGTCAGGTGTAATTTGAGCTCCATTATACTTTTATGGTCAAATTTAAAACTAGAATCCTGAAACATCAGCCCCTTTTAGTTGACACTTACCAAGTAGATTCTTGCCTTAATAAAGAAATAAGTATGGATAGAAAAAAAAAGCATTCATAAGTTAATGTGTAACCTGTTGCCTTATTGGAATCTAGAGAACAGAAGTTCTGAAAATATTAACAGTTGATGTTGATCATAATGGTTGAATAAAATGAGGAATGGAGTTCAACTATGTCAGCTATACCCTAGGATTTCCAAATATATAAATATAAAATATTCCTCAGTCTGCTACTCTGCTGAAAATATTCACCAATTTAAAATTAAACCTTATATATATGAGAGAGAAATTCAGATGTAGAAATGAGCAGAAGCAGAGATTTGATTGATTTAATAATCATTGTTTCACACTGTTATGATGTGGCAGATGATATATGCCCAACAGACCAAATCCAGCATGGAAACGTGGCCGTGCTATCACAATAGTTTTGCAATTTGTATTTATCACGAGATGTGTGCACTGAATGAGTAATGAGTCCACCAAGGCCTTTAGAGATTTTAATTAAATTAGAATATTTATTAACAAAATAAAAGATTTCAAGCACATACATAAGAATACAATTATTCAATACTATAACGACTCCTGAAATCCTAATTAACCTGACTCTCAGTTTCACACCCACTTTAAGGCAACAGTCCACAATAGATTTTAGATTTAAAACAAAACCAGCAAGTTAACATAGTACCAACTTGACAGTGGAAATCCAAATAGCTTTCTCCAACTTCAGTTGCTGGACACAGCTGACTTATTCACAAATGGCTGGAGGCTTCTTGAAGGCTGCTTCATACACTGCTATCAGATTTTATATGGCCCTCATTCACATAGCCTTTCATTCTCCTTTATATATGTTTCTCTCTCTTTAATATGTAACTTCCATTGTTCTATACGTTTTTGGAACAATACATTTCCCATAGTGTAAAAACTTTCATGTTACCAATATGGTCAGTAACCTTTGGGAAAAAATAAGCACACTCCTTAGCCTTGCTTATCTGGCTAGTTGAAAACAGACCAACATCCATTCGAAATCCAAACAGTCCCTTCACTTATCTAAAAATGCAAATTCCCTTCACACCTTACATGTTAAGCAGCAACCATGTTTACTTATTAGCATTTCCAACATATTTCTACACCTAGCTTCTTTTGATAATTCCAAGCTTACAATCTACCTGACTCCAAAAATAATTAAATCACACGGGACAGAACCATCTACGCTCACACCCATAAACCAACTTTACAACAAACCAGAATAATACTATAAAAATTATTATACTTTCATAACAATATTCAAAGGAATAAAAAGACAAAGATTACACGATTCAGTCTGTAACAATAATACCAAATAACCTAGATTGAAGAGATATGAACTAATAATACTAAGTTACGCTGTTTACCCGTAGCATCCAAATAAACCTGATTAACAATAGTCATATCCATTTCCGTTCATCTTGATACCTATTAACAAATAAAAACAGCCTGCATTCAGTATTTAACTGATCTTTCTTAATTCCTCCTTTGTTCTTCCTACTCTTTTCTTTCTAATGACTTAACCCTTCTCTGTGAGTTAAATAGGATTGTTAAAATGTAAGTAAGTGATTTTAAAATTTCATATCAACAGGAACCCCAGTGGCTATAATGCTAAGTGACATTTTAGCACCCCCACGGTCATAATTGTGGTTTAGCTGCTCTTTAACTTGATAATTACTGCCTATTAATGTTCATGTGCTTTCTTATGCCTAGGGTCTTGTGGTTCACTGCAACTCTTTTAAGATCTTTGCCCTCGTCTCCTAAAAAAGATCCTTTTAAATGTCTCAGTTTATATTTTTAGCAGTGTTTAGGTCCTCTTTAAGATCTATAAATTGACACACAAATAAGTGTGTACTAACTTTGTAGTGTTAATGGAATTAAATTCTTGAGGTTGAAAGAATTTAGAAGAGGACAAAATCAGACTAACTATTTCCCTTGGCAAAAATGTGACACAAATTATACCCAACATCATAACTAATTAGACTTTGCCCCCAAATAGACCCAAAACAGACACTGGCCCTTGTAAGACAAGTTATTGAGAGATACAAGTCTCAATGTGACAACTATCTGCTCATTGTGAACTGGAAATGGACTAAGAACATTGCAATAGATCCCAATTGACAGAAGTCTAACTTAAATATGAGCATTTCTAATTCAGAATTCTTGCTTTTGTTTTGCTTGTCCCTGAAAAATTTGCTTTATTTCTTCCCAACAGACCAAATTTTTCAGGCTTACACCTGTGCACCCTTGCTGTCATTTGCATAATCACAATGCAACTGTTATGGCAATGATTTTTCTCACTAGACTTCATTTTTTAAAATTACCTTTTATAAATATTTTATATTAATGCACAGTTACATTGCATTTATCCTAGCTGCAATGTGAGTTAGCACACCCTTCTTTCGTAAGAGATGTATGTCTGACCAGCATCAGATGAAATAAGCATGGAGTGCTGCTACCCAGCAGCAACTTTTTAACATTTAGAGAGACTGGTGAAATCAAATGCTCTCTCCTATTATTAAAACCATTTTAAAGTTTTAAAAGCTACCTAGAAATAGAAATTTAAAACAAAATGGAAATGTGCCAGAGGACTGGCAGACAGCAGATGCAATTCCTATCTTCAAAAACACAATCCTAGGAACTATATACCAGTAATGTCAGTGGTAGAAAAAATACTCGATTATTTGCAAAGGATTGGACTATAAAACATCTAGAGCCAGAGAATATAATGAGAAAGAGTCAACATGGATTTCTAAAAGGAAGGTCGTGACTGACGAACTCCATGAATTCTTTGAAGAAGTAAAAGAGCAGAGAGGGCAGTGCATTGGATGTGGTAAAGATGGGCTTTCTTCACCAAGGTACTATGTAAGGAGACACTTGAGGAAGCTCAGGGTGTGTGGAATCAAGAGTCAGGTAGCAGACAAAGGGAGGGAGTTGAGAATAGATTTTCAAAATGGTGAAAAGTGGGAAATGGTGTACTACAGGGTTCAGTGTTTGTCCCACAGTTGTTCACCATGTTTTTATAAATGATTTGCACTTGAAGAATATAGAAACTTTCAGATGATAACCATTGTGGGGCGTTATACCTAAGAAGACTGAGCTTGGAAAGGGGGAGGATAAATGACAAAAGGAATTCAATATATCAAAGTGATTGTGGTTCATTTTGATGGGAGGAATAAAGCAAGAAACAAAATGGGATAAAAGAACAAAAGTAGCACAAAAAGTAGCACTGCAAGTTGAAAAGGTCATTAGAGAGCAAATGGTACCAGCTTTTATTTCTATAGAAATAGAATACAAAAGAAGGAAGGGCAATTGCATTTTTATAGAGCCTTGGTTAGAGGCTCGTGTTGTGTGGCACCACCGCCATGCTAAATGGGATAGATTTTGAACAGGTCTAGCAACTCAAGACTGGGCATCCATGAGGCGCTGTGGGCCATCAGCAGCAGCAGAATTTTATTCGAACCCAATCTGTAACCTGTAAATGGCCTGGCATATCCCCCACTCTACCATTACCATCAAGCCAAGGGATCAACCCTAGTTCAATGAAGAGTGCTGGAGGGTATGCCAGGAGCAGCATCAGGCATACCTTAAAATGAGATGTCAACCTGGTGAAGCTGTACACAGGACTACTTGCGTGCCAAACAGCATGAGCAGCAAGTGATAGACAGAGCTAAGCAATCCCACAACCAACAGATCACATCTGATAAAAGCAAAAAATTGCAGATACTGGAAATCCAAAACAAAAACAAAAATACCTGGAAAAACTCAGCAGGTCTGGCAGCATCTGCGGATAGGAGCACAGTTAACGTTTCTAGTCCGGATGACCCTTCAACAGAACTGTTCTGTTGAAGGGTCATTTGGACTCGAAACGTTAACTGTGCTCCTATCCGCAGATGCTGCCAGATCACATCTGAGCTCTGCAGTCCTGCCACATCCAGTCATGAATGGTGGTGGACAATTAAACAACCCACTGGGGTCTTCAGCCAATTCAATTCACTCCACATGATATCAAGAAACGACTGAAGGCACTAGATACAGCAAAGGCTATGAGCCCTGACAATATTCCAGCAATAGTACTAAAGACCTGTGCACCAGAACTTGCCACGTCTCTAGCCAAGCTGTTCCAGTACAGCTACAACACTGGCATCTACCCAGCTATATGGAAAATTGTCCAGGTATGTCCCGTACACAAAAAAAGCAGGACAAATCCAGCCCGGCCAATTACTGCCCCATCAGTCTACTCTCCATCATCAGTAAGGTAATGGAAGGGGTCATCAATAGTGCTATCAAATGGCATTTGCTTAGCAATACCCTGTTCACTGACACCTAGTTTGGGTTCCGCAAGGGCACTCAGCTCCTGACCTCATTACAGCCTTGGTTCAAACATGGACAAAAGAGCTGAACTCCCGATGTGAGGTGAGAGTGACTGCCCTTGACATCAAGGCTGCATTCGACCAATTGTGGCATCAAGGAATCCTAGCAAAACTGGAGTCAATGGGAATCAGGGGGAAAGCTCTCTGCTGGTTGGAGTCATACCTAGCACAAAGGAAGATGGCTGTGGTTGCTGGAATCAGTCATCTCAGTTCCAGGACATCACTGCAGGTGTTCCTCAGGGTAATGTCATCGGCCTAACCATCTTCAGCTGCTTCATCAATGACCTTCCTTCAGTCATAAGGTCAGGAGTGAAGATGTTCACTGATGATTGCACAATGTTCAGCACCATTCGCGACTCCTCAGATACAGAATCAGTCCATGTCCAGATGCAGCAAGACCTGGACAATATCCATGCCTGGGCTGAGAAGTGGCAAGTAACATTCGTGCCACACAAGTGCTAGGCAATGAACATCTTCAACAAGAGAGAATCCAACCATTGCCCCTCGACGTTCACTGAATCCCCCACTATCAACTTGCTGTGGGTTACCATTCATCAGAAACTGAACTGGACTAATCATATAAATACTGTGGCTACACGAGCAGGTTGGAGGGTAGGAATACTATGACGAGTAACTCACCTCCTGACTCCCCAAAGCCTGTCCACCATCTACAAGGTACAAGGGATATGATGGAATACTCCCCACTTGCCTGGATGAGTGCAGTTCCTACACCACTCAAGAAGCTTGACACTGTCCAGGACAAAGCAGCCCACTTGATTGACACCACATCCACAAACATTCACTTCCTCCACCACCATGCATAGTAGCAACAGTGTGTACCATCTACAAGATGCACTGCAAGAATTCACCAAGGCTCCTTCGATAGCACCTTCCAAACCCATGACCCCTACCATCTAAAAGGACAAGGGCAGAAGATAGATGGGAACACGACCACCTGAAATTTCCCCCCCAAGTCATTCACCAGCCTGACTTAGAAATATATCACCATCCCTTCACTGTCGTTGGGTCAAAGCCCTGGAACTCCCTTCCTAACAGCACTATGGGTGTACCTACACCACATGGACTCTAGCAGTTCAAGAAGGCAGCTCACCACCACCTTCTCAAGGCAACTAGGGATGGGCAATAAATGCTGGCCCAGCCAGTGAAGCCCACATCCTGTGAATGAATAAAAAGAAAGACAGTACAAAATAAAGGGTACAACTCTAAAGGGGGTGCAGGACCAGAGGGACCTGGGTGTATACGTGAATAAGTCATTGCAGGTAGCAGGACAGTTTGAGAGACAGAGCATACAGCATCCTGGGCTTTAATAATAGGGGCATAGAGTACAAGAGCAAGGAGGTTACGTTGAACTTGTATAAGGCACTCGTTTGACCTCAGCTGGGGTATTGCATCCAGTTCTGGGTGCCGCACCTTAGGAAAGTTGCGAAGACATTGGAAAGAGTGCAACAAAGATTCACGAGAATGATTCCAGGAATGAGGAATTTCAGTTATGAAGATAGATTGGAGAAGTTGGGACTGTTTTCCTTGGAAAAGGGGGGACCAAGAGGAGACTTGATAGAGGTAAATATCATGAGAGGTCGAGAGTGAGATGGCACAGATTTAGAGTAATTGCCAAATGAAGCAAAAGTGATATGAGGAAAAATCTTTATCACGTAGCAAGTGGTTAAGGCCTGGAATGCACTGCCTGAGAATGTGCTGGAGGCAGGCTCAATTGAGACATTCGATAGGGAATTAGGCTGTTATCTGGAAAAGAAGAATGTTCAGTGTTACATGGAGAAGACATGGGAATGGCACCAGATGAGTGGCTCACTTGGAGGGCCGGTGCAAGCACGATGGATTGAATGGCCTCCTTCTGTGCTGCACCAATTCTGTGATAATATATTCAGTTCTGTCCTCCATACTACAAAAATATTTTGAAGTACTGGAAAATGTGTAGAAAAGAATTACAATGTTGTTCCCAGAATTGAAGATTTCAACTGTCCGGATGAATGAATAGTCTGGAGAAGAGAACATGTTCAGAGGAGATTTGATGCAAATTTTTTAAATTATGAAGTGGTTCGATGGGATGGAGGTGAAGAAACTGTTTACACTTGTGAAGAGCAAATCCAGCACAAGGGGAATAAAGATAGCCACTCAAATAAAGAATTTGGGAAGAATATCTTTATATAAAACTGGGGTGGAACTTTTCTCTTTTCACGTCCCATTCACAAATAGACAAACCAGTCGCAGGCCACACACGCACAAAAATCAATTTAATTGAGGTTTTTTTAGAGAGAATACAAAAATGTTCAACTCACCTGCTGTTTTAATGCGATGGCTGAATTTGAACATTATATTGTTAAATATTATTATAGTAATTTAACTGATGCATTGTCAAAAGCAAATTCATAATGATGATGATAAATGTTATTTTGAAGGTGTACTGTCATAGGTCTATAGTTTTAGAAATCTTGCTACAGGCCGGATAAAATTGAGTAATGGGCCAAGTCCAGCCCATCCCTAATATAAAGAGTGGTGAAGCTGTTGAACTCAATGCCACAGGGGATGGTTCAGATATGTTATGACCAGTCCTTGGTCGAGGTCCCCCCAATTTGTTATGATTGGGCGAGATGCCCCAAATTGTTAACTTGTCGAACAGGACCTAAATTTTATAATGCTCCAGGGCAAGGATGAATGAGCTAGTCCCTATCTTTATTCAACCCTCTCAGCAGGTCACAACAAGGTTAATTGGAAAGAGACCTTGTGGATACCTTTTCCCAGTCGAAATGTATTTAGGTTTTAGAAGGAGCCAATTTAACCAGGCTTTCTTGGGTCAAAGAAAGAGTAAGTTAATAAGCTGCAAAAACCCAAGGAAAAAATAATAAAAATGCAACACAGCAATGAGAAGTTGAGCCCAAAAATAAAAGTAAAAAAAAATAAACAAATCAGTCCTTGCCTTGTCCATGAGACGTAGATGGTGAAACGTTGTGGCTGTTAAGTTGGATGATTCCAGTAGAGCTGACTTTGGCAGTTGAGTAGTTGTTTGGAGTCACTTGGTTCTGCAGGTTAGCTGAAGGAGTTTTCCTGTTTCCTTTTTAGCTGTGGCTTTGCTGACTTGTCTCCAGCAACATAGAGAGAGAGGAGAGATAGAGACTTTTACTTGCAAGCTGCTGGAATGCTTAGTTGTTGTCCTTCTGCTGTGAGCTTCACAGCACACACTAGCACAGTAGAACTAGAATACACAGATCGGGTTTGCAGCTGGCTTTTTAACCCCTTTTCTTGTATATTCCTGGAAAGGAAAAACAAATAAGTCTTTCGCACCAGAATCTGCTTTCTTTCAACTCAAGCCATTTCCACATTCTGAGATCTAACTCAACAGGAGATGGTTTCTCCTGAGATGTGGTCATCAGTCTCCATTGTCATCACAACCACAGAAGATTCAAGTTGTCTTTTGCATTGCATCACTCCCTCCCTTTCAAGTGTCTCTGTCTGAAGTAGGCCTTGATACCTTTTTCAGATGCCACATTCCATGTTCTCTCTGGACTAGCCAGTCAAGTATAATCCACATAGGAATTTTCCAGAAAGTGGCTACTTTACATTCTCAGCCAGCTTTTGCTTGTACTTCTTAAAAAAAAAACCCTTCCTTTCAAAAGTTCAACATGCCCATAAGTAATTTGAGCTGTGATCTGCAGTCGTGACAGACAGTATGATGAATTTAAGGTAAGGTTTGATGCTCACCTGAGGGAGAAAGGAATAAAATAAATGGGGGCAGAGTGGGATTAATGCTTGGAGCAGAAGGAGACTCATGTAGAGAATAAATACTGGCAGAGACCATTGGGCAGACTGGTCATTTTTGTGTTCTACATATGTAACTTTAATATAAGAACTTGGCGATGTATATTTTTCAATATCCTATCAGTCGCTGGCCTCTCACTTTCTAGTTCAATTCCACATAGCAAGCTAGGTGCACAATTATTCCCCATGATACAGAATAAAGGGTGAATGGCTTTCCACATTACAAAAATGGCTAGCCATCCTAGACAATGGAATATTTTTATGAACAGTGACAAGGGCCATGCACCCACTTCCCTGGCCAGCCAGAGGATAGGCCTCATGAAATAGAGTATTCTTCGAACTAGGAGCACAGGAATATAGGGAATTGGGACAGGACTAGGCCATTTGGCCTCTTGAGCCTGCTTTGCCATTCAACAGCATCATGGCTAATCTTCTATCTCAACACATTTTCCTGCATTATCCCCATACCCCTTGATATCTTTAATATCTAGAAATCTATCAATCTCTATGGGCAGCATTTTCCCCCTGTCAGGGGTGTTGTGCAGGAGTGGGTGTGAACTGGCAGGTTCCCGATCGGTGCCCCCCCCCCCCGGTCTGGGGCACGCTGCCATTTTATGCGGGCAGGCCAATTAAGGCCTGCCCAGCGTGGCACCCACCCGGAAGCGCTCTGCTCTCCCTGTGTGGGTGGGGGGGGGGGGATGGGGGGAAGGTCTGTGCGCTCTTTCGCGCATGCACACACAAGAGCGCAAAGATCTCCCTGAAGCAAAATGCTGCCTCAGGGAGATCGGCTCAAATGTGAAAAATAGATTGAAAAACGGAAAAGATTTTACTGACATGACCCCTCACGTGACATTGTCACATCAGCTGGGATATGTGCATAACTTCTATTTGAAGAGTATGTTAAGATTTTAAAACCCTTATGAACCTCACCCCACCCATGGATGAGGTTTCATGCTTTTTCTGAAGGCCGCCTCGGCTCCTCGCCTGCCCGCCAACCTTAAGGTTGGACGGGCAGGTCCATTAAGTGTTTTAAGGACCTCACTAATAACCTTAAGTGGCCGTTGAGAGATCGGCAGGTGCGCAGCCGACTCGTCCACGGGCCCACCGAACTGAAAATCTAAATGTTCCTGGGTGACGTCAAGATGCATGGTCAATGACACCCCATGTCATTTTACACGGGATCCACTCGCTGATTGGAAAAGGCTGCCCTATGCTGAACATGCTCAATACGCAGTCTCCACAGTCCTCTGTGTTAGAGAATATCAAAGATTCACCACCCTGAGTTTTTTTTTTTATTCATTCACAGGATGTGGGCTTCGCTGGCTGGGCCAGCATTTATTGCCTAACCCTAGTTGCCCTTGAGAAGGCAGTGGTGAGCTGCCTTCATCAACCACGGCAATCCATGTGGTGTAGGTACACCCACAGTGCTGTTAGGAAGGGAGTTCCAGGATTTTGACCCCACAACAGTGAAGGAACAGCGACATATTTCTAAGTCAGGATAGTTAGTGACTTGGAGGGGTACTTCCAGGTGGTCATGTTCCCATCTATTTTCTGCCCTTCTCCTTCAAGGTGGTAGTAGTCATGGGATTGGAAGGTACTGTCTAAGGAGCCTTGGTGAATTCCTGCAGTGCATCTTGTCGATGGTACACACTACTGCTACAGTGCGTCGGTTGTGGAGGGAATGACTGTTTGTGGACATGGTGCCAATCAAGCGTGCTGCTTTGTCCTGGATGGTGTCCAACTTCTTCAGTGTTGTGGGAGCTGCAGTCATCCAGGCAAGTGGGGAGAATTACATCACATTCCTGACTTGTGCCTTGTAGATGGGGGACAGGCTTTGGGGAGTCAGGAGGCGAGTTAGCCATCACATAATTCCTGGCCTCTGACCTGCTCTTCCGACCATAGTATTTTTGTGGCGAGTCCAATTCAATTTCTGGCCAATGGTAACCCCCAGGATGTTGATGATGGGGGATTCAGTGATGGTAATGCCATTGAACATCAAGGAGCGATGGTTGGATTCTCTCTTGTTGGAGATGGTCATTGCCTGACACTTGTGTGGCACGAATGTTACTTGTTACTTGTCAGCCCAAGCCTGGATATTGTTCAGGTGTTGCTGCATTTGGACGTGGACTGCTTCAGTATCTGAGGAGTTGTGAATGGTGCTGAACATTGTGCAATCATCAGCGAACATCCACTTCTGACCTTATGATGGATGGAAGTTCATTGATGAAGCAGCTGAAGATGGTTGGGCCTAGGACATACCCTGAGGAACACCTGCAGTGATGTCCTGGAGCTGAGATGACTGACTCCAACAACCACAACCATCTTCCTTTGTGCTAGGTATGACTCCAACCAGCGGAGAGTTTCCCCCGATTCCCTTTGCCTCCAGTTTTGCTAGAGCTCCTTGATGCCACACTCTGTCAAATGTTGCCTTGATGACAAGCACAGTCACTCTCACCTCACCTCGGGAGTTCAGCTCTTTTGTCAATGTTTGAACCAAGGCTGTAATGAGGTCAGGAGCTGAGTGGCCCTGGTGGAACCAAACTGGGCATCAGTGAGCAGGTTATTGCTAAGCAAGTGCCACTGGATAGCACTGTTGATGACCCCTGCCATTACTTTACTGATGATCGAGAGTAGACTGATGGGGCGGTAATTGGCTGGGTTGGATTTGTCCTGTTTTTTGTGTACAGGACATATCTGGGCAATTTTCCACATGGTCGGGTAGGTGCCTGTGTTGTAGCTGCACTGGAACAACTTGGCTAGCAGCGCGGAAAGATCTGGAGCACAAGTCTTCAGTATTATTGCCGGAATGTTGTCAGGGCCCATAGCCTTTGTGGTATCCAGTGCCTTCAGCCATTTCTTGATATCAGGTGGAGTGAACTGAATTTGCTGGAGACTGGCATCTGTGATGCTGGGGACCTCCGGAAGAGGCCGAGATGGACCATCCACTCTGCACTTCTGGCAGAAGATTATAGCGAATGCTTAGCCTTATCTTTTGCATTGCTGTGCTGGGCTCCTCCATCATTGAGGATAGGGATATTTGTGGAGCCACCTCCTCTAGTGAGTTGTTTAATTGTCCACCAACAATTCATGACTGGATGTGGCAGGACTGCAGAGCTTAGATCTGACCTGTTGATTGTGTGATCGCTTAGCTCTATCACTTGCTGCTTGCGCTTTTTGGCAAGCAAGTAGTCCTGTTTTAAAGCTTCACCAGGTTGATGCCTCATTTTTAGGTATGCCTGGTGCTGATCCTGGCATGACCTCCAGCACTCTTCATTGAACCAGGGTTGATCCCCTGGCTTGATGGTAATGGTAGAGTGGGGGATATGCCGGGCCATGAGATTACAGATTATGTTCGAGTACAAATCTACTGCTGCTGAAGACCCACAGCATCTCATGGATGCCCAGTCTCGAGATGCGAGATCTGTTTGAAATCTATCCCATTTAGCACAGTGGAGTAGTGCCACCCAACATCATGAAGGATATCCTCAATGAGAAGGTGGAACTTCATCTCCACAATGACTGTACGGTGGTCACACCTACCAACACTGTCATGGACAGACGCATCTGCGACAGGCAGGTTGGCGAGGATGAGGTCAAGTATGTTTTTCCCTCTTGTTGGTTCCCTCACCATCTGCCGCAGACCCAGTCTAGCAATTATGTCATTTAGGACTCGGCCAGCAGTGGTGCTACCGAGCCAATCTTGGTGATGGACATTGAAGTCCTCCACCCAGAGTACAGCCTTGCTATCCTCAGTGCTTCCTCTAAGTTATGTTCAACATGGAGGAGCACTGATTTATCAGCTGATGGAGGGCAGTACATGATATTCAGCAGGTTTCCTTGCCCATGTTTGAACTGATGCCATGAGACTTCATAGGGGCCAGAGTCGATGTTGAGGACTCCCAGGGCAACTCCCTCCCACAATATACCACTGTGCCACCACCTCTGCTGGGTCTGTCCTGCCAGTGGGACAGGACATACCCAGGAATGGTGATGGTAGAGTCTGGGACATTATCCATAAGGTGTGATTCCATGAGGATTACTATGTCAGGCTGTAGCTTGACTAGTCTATGGGACAGCTCTCCCAATTTTGGCACCAGCCCCCAGGTGTTAGTAAGGAGGGCTTTGCAGGGTAAACAGGGCTGCGATTGTGGTTGTCCTTTCTGGTGCTTCAGTCAATGCCTGGTGATCCACCTGGTTTCATTCCTTTTTTGCATCGGTTTGTTACAACTGAGTGGTTTGCTAGGCCATTTCAGAGTCAACCACATTGCTGTGTGATCTGGAGTCACATGTAGGCCATTCCAGGTGAGGACGACAGATTTCCTTCCCTAAAGGGCATTAATGAACCAGATGGGTTTTTATGACAATCGACAATGGCTTCATGGTCATCATTAGACTTTTAATTCCAGATTTCTATTGAATTCAAATCCCACCATCTGCCAAGGCAGGATTTGAACCCAGGTCCCCAGAGCATTACACTTGGTCTCTGGATTAGTAGTCCAGCAACAATACCACTACGCCATTGCTTCCCCCAAGTGAAGAAATTCCTCCTCTGCTCAGTCCTAAATGGCCTACCCCTTATTCTGAGACTATGTTGCCTGATTCTGCCCCCCCCATCCCCCACCCCACACCCTGCCAGCCAAGAAAACATCCCTTCTGCATCTACTCTGTCAAACCCTGTAAGGATTTTTTATGTTTCAATGAGATCACCTCTCATTCTTCTAAACTATAAAAAATAAAAATCCAGCCTCCTCAATATTTCATCACAGGATAACCCACCATCCCAAGAATCAGTCTGGTGAATCTTCATTGCACTCTCTCTATGGTAAGTATATCCTTTCTTAGGTAAGGAGAACATAACTGTACACAATACTCCAGATGCAATCTCACTAAGGATCTATATGATTGCAGCAAGACATCTTTACTCCTGTATTCAAATCATCTTGCAATAGCTGGATAGAGGGCCAGTGATAGGTGGCGAGTTTTAGTAAACACCTTGTCAAACACCTGTTGAAGAGTCATATGTACTCAAAACATAAACTGAGTTCCTCTCCACAGATGCTGTCAGACCTGCTGAGTTTTTCCAGGTATTTTTGTTTTTGTTTTGGATTTCCAGCATCCGCAGTTTTTTGCTTTTATCTTAGTGTTTAATTGACTGCCACTTCTTTTCAAGGAATGCCTACCTTGAAGAAGTATTGCTCTTCTCTACGACATGATTTCTGTCTCTCTCTTTTGCCTTGTTCGCCTTCATTGCTTTCCATTTCTCTCCTGGTGTTTGACAAGATGTTTACTAAAACTCACCACCTATCCCAGCCCCTCCCCCCCACCCCCTTAAACCAGCTTATATTTCACCTCTTTTCTATTTTTCCTTAGTTCTGTTGCAGAGTCAGATGGACTCGAAACGTTAACTGTGTTCCTCTCCGGAGATGCTGTTAGATCTGCTGAGTTTTTCCAGGTATTTTTGTTTTTGTTTTGGATTTCCAGCATCCGCAGTTTTTTGCTTTTACCTTTTAATATAGTTTCCCAGTTTACCACAGTCAACTCGCCACGCATAATTTCAAAGCTTAGTTTTAGATTGAACTACAACACTTTCAAACTTAATGTAAAATTCTATCGTAAAATTACTTGTTTTGTGTGCTTAACAGATCAGGCTTTATCTTTGGTCAACAAATTGAATTGGTTTGCTCACCTTATTTAAGTAGTGGCAGATTTATTTGAGCTGAAAGAACAGGTGTTCCATTGTGAAGAGTTATATGTTTAACTCAATGTGTGAAGTGTTCATATCATCCTGGTTGTTCACAACTGTATTTGTCACAACTGTATTCCAGTGTTAAGTGAAGTGATGTATGAAATATTATTGAATTTGTTTGAGAACCTCCAGATCAAAGGATTAACAGAAGTGTTAATTTAACCTAAGGAATTAAACATGGGGTTACCAAGTAGGACTCATGTTATTTTGAATGCTGTTACATTAGAATGGGAGCATAAATGTCATTCCTTACTTGAGAAACAAAATCATCCAAGAGGTTTGTGCAAGGACAAAATTAGGTTTTTGCTGTGTCGTAACTAGAATCTTTTCATTATTCACCTGCGACTCAAACTCAATCAGAAAAATGTTCTTACAAAAAGTAATATCCCCATTATGGACTTCTTGATGTTAAGTAATATACACATAATACGCTGACTGCCATTTGCTAATTATTATCCTTGATGTTACTATTCATTTCAAAAGAATTATCAGCTGCTATACTCCATAAATCTCTCATCTGTGCAGCAATATCTGTCATTTTGAAGAAAGTATGTTGCAATAACATATGGTAAACACAATAAACAGACTATTGTTACCGTGCTAATTTTTAACCTTTTAGATACACATGTCTATGGGAACAGAGTACAGAGGTGTTGTTTCCAGATTATAGCCAACAAGATTTCCTCTTACAGGAATCACTGTGAAAGAATTGAGAGAGGTGGCTCTAAAGGAGTGATTCTCTGATCCATGGCTTCAGGTAGGGAATCTCTATTCAAAGGAAGTACTGGTTGAAGTTAGGAGCACAATATTGTAGCCTTGAATCTCGGACCAAGTTTTCTGTGAGCTTGGCTTCCTAAAAAACTGTTATAGTGTGGCAAGTGATGTATGCCAGCCAGACCAAATCCACAAGAGAAACTTGGCCACGCTATCACAAAGGTTTTGCAATTTGTATTTATTATGAGAAGATGTGGGCTTTGAATTCAGAATTAATGAATTCACTAAAACCTTTAGAGATTTTAAAAATTAAACTAAAATATTTATTAACAAAAGAAAAGATTCCAAGCAACAACTCCTGCAACAACTCCTAAAATTCTTAATTAACCTAACTCCCAACAACACACCCCCTTTAAGGTAACAGTCCAAGATAGGTTTTAAATTTAAAAAGCAAGCCTACAAGTTATCATAGAACTGATTTGACAATGGAATTCCAAAGGCTTTTCTCTAACTTTAATTACTAAACACAACAAACTTTTGCAAAAATGGCTGGAAGCTTCTTCAAGGCTGTTTCACACACTCCTGTTAGATCTTATATGGCCCCCTTTATGTATGTTTCTCTTTCTTTATTTTGCAAATTCCATTGTTCCATATGTCTTTGCAAATTTACTTTTCCCATAATAGAAAAATCTTTCATGTTACCAATATGACACCTTTCCTTTTGGGAAAAATAAACACACAGCTTGGTCTTGCTTATCTTACCAGTTGTAAACATAATACCATCCCTTTGAAGTACAGACAACTCCTTCACTTATCTGAAAATGCAAGTTTCCTTCATACTTTATATAAGGCCTCATCCATGCTTAGTCATTAACATTTCAAGTACCCTTCCATACCTAATTCCTTTTGATAATTTCAAGCTTGCAGTCTAGCTGACTCCAAATCAATTGAATCACACACAAACAGAATCATCCATACTCACCCCTACAAACCTACTTGAAGAAGCTTCCACAGTGATATTTTGAAAATTACTATAGTTTCATAACAAAGCCCAAAACTGTAAAATTGTTCTACCCTGTCTCAAACAAATGATTAAATTCTCACTTGCAGAAAGCATACATAGGCTATGTGCATTTGACTAAAGCCTGTTCGAAATAAATACACATCGTCTAAATACTTTTCACATGAGATCTTCAACAGACATTGAATGCATTCTCATCTGTTCGAGCTGCATTTGAACTCAAAGCCATGAGATGAAACAGTTTTTCTCTAAATCTGCTGAAGTGCTATCAGTGATATTTTGGGTTGCTTTAGGCATTTTCAATAGAAAGGAGAAAATCCATATTCCACATACACAGAACATCCCAACTGGTGTTCTGGAAATGCTCCTCTTAACCCAGGATATCAGACATGCCAGTGTTATAGCCTGCAAAGGCAGGCATTAATTTAATAAATTACCTGGAAAGAAGTATATTTCCATGTCAAAATGTAATAAGATTATACTTTCATAATTTACCCAAATAATATTATTACATAATACATTTCAGCAAAGTGAAAATAGGCCCAAGATTAGAAAACATAAAAGAAACATCAAATATTACATGGTACAAATGCAGAAATGAAATAACACAATACAGGACATGGCATCAAAGTAACATGTACCAAAAAAGTCTAATCGGCTTTATAGCCACATTTCATCATTGAAACCAGTTCATGTACAGACGTTTAAGTATTGATGTCAGCCATCTTCAAAAGCTGCATACAGAGTAAGCAGTATTCAAAGGGTTACCTAAGTGTACAGAATCCTGAGGGATTCCTTACAGAGTTTTTTGAACAAACCATATGGGAAACTGAAGAACAAATTGGAAATTTGGCAGGATTTGCTTCTGTCTCATTGGATCTAATAACATTCTATAGCGCAATCTCTGAATCCTATAGCAGTGTAGTAAAGGTTTTTTTTTCATCTGTTCAGAACAAAACATTTACCCTTTCAGAGAAGTTAATTATATCTAAGAATAAGGGGAGATAATTAATAATAGATTACGGTTTATGATTAAATATTTGTAAAGGTCTTCAGTCCTATCATCAGCACTTGTAAGTATGTTCTGGCAGCAGCTGCACTATAGCAGTCAGTAGGAAGATCAAGTTTAAGTCTCAGTGATTCCCTGGGGCTTTAGAGGCTTATCAGAGGCTTTATTCCTATTTGTCATTGATCTGAATCTTGAAATTTTGATGCGACCTTCACAGTCCGTTATTTTAGAATGAGTGCAACTTGAGGAAACAAACTTATCCAATAATTTCTAGCAAACAATGGAATTTTAAATTTTTTTTTAACATTTCAAATTACAGCAGATATGGTCTGTTATGTATTTATAAACAATTGGTGCCAGTTCAAAATACATGTGTATACATTTGGAGTAGCTGAAAAATTACTCACGTCCATGGAATTTTGCATGACAAATTGAGTCTATGCTTCATCTATGATAAGTGTAGCTATAACCTACTTTTTGAGCATTCTTAACATACTCCCCTATAATTACTTTATTTTGGCATCCCCCTTTTCCTGGTTAGACAATGAAAACAGTGTGAGATTTTTTAAATGGTGCAAAGTCTCATTTGAACAGGAACACTTCACAATGACTGATGAGTGTTTAATGTGATTTGGAGGATATTATTTTGTGTCCCATAATGGGAGGAAAAAAGAGTTTACGTTTTCAGTGAAGATACACAATCGATCAGCTTCGTCCTCATGCCAAGTCATTTCAAATTGTTTGCATCCAGGGAATGCGATTTTACTTTTATTGTTCGTGGAGTCTTCTTCCATTTCCAAAGTTAATGTCAAACAGGTGTAGAATCCTGTTTCCTTCTCGTCATTCTTTTGTGATTCAAGTTATTTAAATAAGATAGCTTAGGTATCCATTATGGAAGTTTAATGGCTGTTTTAAATTGCAATCATATCTTCTGGTCTATCTTGTAAAATTTCATAATTAGGACAAAAAGGATAGCTGAATACCTTTTTTTTTCACAAAGCTACTGTCACTATGTAAACGTGACATAAAATGGCCAAAAGTGCATTGCCTCACAATGAGTTAAATCTCATCAACCCTGAAACTTATAGCCCACGCTGATGGCATGAAAGTCTATTATTTCTCTTAGGCAGGTAAAAGTTGTGACAGAAATGTAAGTTTAAAATAGCCTCAACCCAGCTAGTATTGGACATGAATGCACAGTATAAAGGTGAACACATTTAGCACGGATTTCTCTTAATTTACCACAGGGACACCCTGTGTAGGTGATGTTCTCCTGAGATTAGTTTAGAATTTGTCACTGAGCCAAAAGAAAGAGTGATGAGAAAATCTAACTTATACCTAGCCTACACAATCTTAATACCAAAACAGAGTGCCAAAGGTAGGAAAATTAATTCTCCATCTCGCGCAATTAGCAAAACAAATTGAGCAAACCAGTTAAATCTAGGAGGAATCCAACTCTCTTATGGTTTTTGCATTCAACTGTAGATTTAATTTCAGAAACAAGCTTTAAACTGAAAGTATAACTGAATCCAAATACAGTATTCTGCATATTATTCTGTTTCTGGGTAATATTCTAGTATAACAGCCAGTTAGCAGTTTGTTTATTCAAGCGATTATGTTCTGACAATTCAGTCTAATTATGAAAAGTAAAGCAACCTAAGGAAACCTGTGTACTAAACTCCAGCCTTCTGAGAAGGTTCAAAGGTTGTTATACCATCAGTCTTCTTTTCAAAATTCCAACAGTGACAATCATCATCATCTTGGAAATCATTTTTTCATTTTCCTACTTCCATTTAACAAATTGCATCATCTCAGCAAATGAATCCAGCAAGGTTAAAAGTCTGATACTGCGTTTGTGTTGAGTTAGCCTCAATGAGGGCTCCTGCAGCATCCCATCCGAGTAATACAATTGCAGTCAGCACCCTTGGGGAAAATCAGCAGGGTTGCTGCTATCTAATATTCCTGTGGGAGGTGGGCATGTGTGGCAGCAGGTGAGAAAAAGATTGGGTTGAGCTGTGAAAACTTCCAAAGCCAGATGACTTCCTGTTCCTTATTATCACACACAAATAACGGTACTTATGAGATGGCCAGTATTACCTTATAGAATCATGTCTAAATGGTGAAACCAAAACAATTTGTGGACATTGTTGATGTCATCATCACAGAGAACTGACTTGGAGCAGTTTGAGGAGAGCTTAATTAACATCTGTGGAGATATGGTCATTATCCCAAGGTGCTTCAGCAATCTTTTGGTTTCAGACACTTATGTTAATTCAGCTCAATCACACTGTCAGGATATTATCTCTTCAAGCTAGTTCCCTGATGGTGTCATCAACAGTCACCATTTAAAGGAAAATATCTTAAGAAGTCACACAAAATACCAAGAGCCACATTGTCGCTGAATTTTAAAGGGTTACTGATGTTCTGACTTTCTCTCTGTCCCAGTTTTAACTGCTGCTCAAATCCTATTGACAGGGGAGATCAGGAGCTTGTGAGCCACTGGGTTCCTGTGACTCACATGAGACATCAAGGCAGAGAAGAGAAGAGCTCATTAGCTGTCATTGCCTTTTCTGTTAATGACAGATCAATGGACAATTGCTAGCACAAAATATTATTTATGATTATTAATAATGTACTGACTCCCTAGCACTTAGCCTGATTTCATATTCCCCATCCAGCTATCAGCATTAATACAATATTAACAGGGTTACATTGCTAACCTTTTATTTTCAATTTATTTTCAAATTCTTGCTTCTCTTCGGCTTGTAGCAACTTTGAACAAAAAAAATCTTTTCATAATTTTATCTTCAATAAATCACTGCATCATTGCTGCAGTTTCTTCACACACTATCTGCCCACAGAGCAAAATGCCTCAGGAGGTGCACATCCACCAATTTATATCTTACCACTCTTCAGTAGAGAAAAAAGGATAATGAAAAGTGCTCACTACATACAAGTTTTAACTTGACCCTGTAATTTTTAAAAAATGCAAATAAGCTAATAAATCATAATGCAATGCTAATAGTGAAATAACTTCTTCACATTGAGCACAGTTCTCCTCCCGCACTTTGGCATCTACTTTTTGTACCTGTCATTCTTCCTTCAAAACACTGATGTGAAAAAAGCAATAAATTCACTTCCAAGAGAATATTGAGGTACTAAAGCTACATTTCCAGCACTACACCATGGTCGATGTGGTATTTCTGATAGCTATCTGTTAATACTTATTGTAGCCTAAACATTTCATTCACTAAGGGCTTTGACAGCAGATGCATTTCCATTGTCAGTGTCGATCCATTCCAAGTTCCATTATGGAATCATGGGATTGAACATAACTGACAGCACAGGATGCTACCAATTATGGATCAAGGGATAGCATCTATCTATGCTTTTTGATGTGATTTATCAACAGAGGACTGACTGTGCTTTTGTATTTAGACTGTGTTGGATCAGCACTGCCTATAAAGTGGCATGTAGCTCTGAGTGACATTGACAGACTCACGTAATCAATTCGGCGTGACTGCAAAGTGTTTGCAAGCGGCTGTCACTGCTGACTGACAGCACAATCAAGAAATGCAAACTCTCACTACAAGAAAACTGATAGAAACCAATGAAATACACAAAATCTGAATATTTATAATTGCTGATCTGACATTAAATGTATCTACACATTATTTTTTTAATTCCTCCAATCCTAGATCCTGTTCCCATTTCCCTCATTCATGAATTATCTCCTTTAGCTCTGAGGGTTAGTGAGTTGTGTTTTTCTGCATGACTTAAAGGCCACTACTGCCATGTATGCACTGGGAGCAGGTGCACTTCCCACAGGGCAAATGGCCTATGACCAGAATTTCCTCCCTGAGAGGCAATATGCTTCACTGCTACAAGAGAGCCCACCTAGAATTCTGGCTTAGGATTGCTGAAATCATTTCAAGTGTAGCAGGGCAGTTCAAGCACTGGGTTGTACCAAAATTTGTACCAATGGCCAAAGAGGGTGTTTGAATTTAATTATGTTCAAAGCAGTTTATTAAAATGCTCTTGTGTTAATTAAGTAATCTAAATGAACATGCAATGGATCAAGATTGCTCAGACATTTTGAATTACCTGTTTGTTGACAGGTACATTTTATTTCAAATTGAAATATGAGTGTCAATTGAAATCACAAATCTGTTCGCCCTATAATCTCAATTCAAGCACAGAATCCCAATGCATCAAATAAATTCTTCATTTAAAATCTCAGCAAAGAATGTAAATGCACAATTATAATTCAAGGTTTATTTTCTCCCATATTTTCCCTAGGCAGCACTCTGTTCCAGAGGATGTCTTTCAGGTAAATATTTGGACATTAATGACTATAGCTGCGGTTTAATAATGTATGCACCACAGCAGTGGGAACATTACAGGCAATAGTAACAAAATTCTCTATGAAAGTTTTATTAAATAACATGTAATTCTACTATATTTATATGGACTATGTACTTACTGTGTTTAAGGAAGTTTAGATAGTCTGAAAATAAATTCTGCACTTTAAAATCTAACCTTGCCACTTTTCAGACACAGCAGAACCTGAGGGGGCTCGAAGTGCAGTAAGACATTCTGAAATACACCCTACTTCTAACTTAGCACCCAGTTGCACAGGTGAAGACACAATTTTTTCCCAGACCAATGCCTTTCTGAAGATCTGTCTCAATACTTGTATAATAGGAAAGAGGTTCATTTTTTTTTACTTATAGACATTGTGAGGTAGCTATTGCAAATCTCTCTCACTCTTACTCTTAGTTAATAAAGATAATTCCACATGTTCATGTCCATTAAATGTCGGAGTATAATTTATGAACTATGGTGCTGCTTGTTGAAACTGCAAAGATTATCATGAACTAGGAAGTGATTTCAATTTTGGACTTGGTAATGATCACCAACTTCATCCAAATAAACTATTACTTTGACACTTTCACACACACACAACACACACACACACAACACACACACACACACACACACACACACACAACACACACACTTTATTCATTAACTGCTCGGGAACAGCAAGCAGAACTTTCGACGCAGTTAGGCAATTAGATTACCAAAGTTCTTAAGTATGAAGCTCGTGGAAACCAGTTATCTTGTCAATATTTAGGGCCATGACTCCCCAAAGCCTGCCCACCATCTACAAGGCACAAGTGTGTATGTGTGTGTGTCCACCATCTACAAGGCACAAGTGAGGTGTGTGATGGAATACTCTCCACTTGCCTGGATGAGTGCAGTTCCAACAACACTCAAGAAGCTTGATACTATCCATGACAAAGCAGCCCATTTGACTGGCACTCCATCTGCCAACTTTTAACATTCACTCCCTCCACCACCAATGCAAAGTGGCAACAGTGTGTACAATCTGCAAGATGCACTGCAGCAACTTACCATGGCTTCTTTGACAGCACCTTCCAAATCTGTGACCACTATCACCAAGAAGGTTAAGGGCAGCAGATGCATGGGGACACCACCACCAAACCCCACAACTTTGACCCAGAATTATAATCATTGTTCTTTCACTGTTGCTGGGTTAAAAAACTGGAACTCCCTCTCTGACAGCACTTTGAACTGCAGCACCTGAAGAAGGCAACTAACCACCACCTTCTCAAGGACAGTTAGGGATGGGCAATAAATGCCAGTGACACCCACAACGAGTGTAAGAATAAAAAAGGATAACAGTAATTTATCTTGTTAAAGAGATAAAAATAATGAAAGATAATTATTATAGAGTTTATCTTCAGACAACTTTTCTTTGTGGAAACATTTGGCTTTATTTACAAGACAGCAGTAGCAATTACACGTGTTCATCAAACTCCATAACTAAGTACTCTCCTCTCTCTCTGTGGATGTGCCCAATGCTCCTAACACATTAATTTACACAGATCTTGTGATTATACATCACAGGATTATTCTTAAAGCTACAGTCCAACATTTCCCAAAACTGTAATTACTACATTCCTCCCCCTTTAACTTTCTGTACATTTTGTATTTGCAAAGATATTTATCTCATGACGTTACAATATTTAGAAAGATCATGAAATTACAAGTTCAGTCTTTCAGGTGGTTTCCTGATCCATGTAGAATGTCACAACTTCACAACTTCAGAGTTTTTGGTAGGAAAAACATCCTCTGGAACCGCATTAACATCAGGTACCTCATTAGGCACTTCAGTGTCTTTCACTCCAACAGAGACATCAGGCATATCTGTCCTTGGTTGAGCATCTTGATGAGGAACCATTGGTTCAGTCATGGTTACAGGTGGAGCAATATCTTTTTGTGGTATCTCTCTTTTTCTTAAATGATCCATGTGCTTACAGATGATCCAGCCCTCCACTTCCACGTGGATCCCAGAGGTTACCCCTGGACAAGCCTGATCCCAATGTGAAACCAAGCTTTATAGATCCTAATTTTTATTTGTTTATTTAGATACATGGAGAGTAGCTACAGAACAGAGGCACGGGGTCAGCTAATGAACTTTTAGCAAAAGAATAAAACATTTATTCAACAAGAAAAGATTAACTATTTTACAATACACCTTCATCCACAACTATACTTTTATAGATGTTTACAGATTTGTAAGGATAACACAAGTTACAAAAGCTAGCTTATACTCTAATGTACACAGTAAGTACACAGTCCATGTGGCATGTGGCACCCTGTGGTCAGACACACCAATCTCTGAAACCAAGTGACAGACATACTCTGAAATCAAGTGACAGATGTCACCTCAACCAGATGCAATGGATCTCTCATCAACTCCCCCAGATGCTTGTCACATCATGAACCAACCAGTCTCACTGAATTCCATCCTTCACACAAGAGTTTCCAATCTCCACTCTCCAAGACCTCACCTTGGAATCTTCTCCCAAACCAATACTTTCTCTCAGACGCCTTCCGCAAGGGTACACCTCCAGAGTTTCAAACTCTTCTTCTGATGTTCCTCTTCCCTAGGTCACCACATGCATTCAAGCTGTCTTCCACACACTCTCTCTCTCTCCACCTCAGCCATCAACAGCACCACTGTTTCACATACTGATAGCAAAGAGTTACAGATCTTCAGTAGTCTCTTTGGGCCTTCTTGCCTCTTGCAAGCTGTTCTCACCTTAAATCTGCTTTCTGTGGCTTTTGTCTCCTTAAAGCTGAAGCATGGAGCCTTTCTCTCTGCCCCTCACTCTTAACTTCACTTAACAGGACCTTCCCAGGTTCCTGTCATTCTTTTGACTGGAAGGTCTTCTTTGGACTTTTTCCTCTTCCACTTTCTGGATTTTTGGGGTTTTTCTTTAGCTTGAGACTACCGATCTGTCCTCTTTGTTCCAGTCTCTCACGGCAGCAACTTTCAGAACCAACTGCGCTCAAACAGCTTCCAAAGCATCTGATGTTTCTTTTCTTCTATGTGTGTGTCTGTGGGAGGGACCTGCATTTCTGGGCCCCTTTGCTAGGCAACAGTCCAATCTTTCTACCCTTGTATGTTTACCTTCTCATTAGGGTTCATAAAACTCCTCATTAGAAATGCAAGCACATTTTGTAAAGTGAAACTAAAACTCCATTTGACCTTAACACAGATACAGAAATACAAATCAAACCTAAACTTTAAACTAAAACTCATTCCTAAACCCACAAATACAAGCATATCTTACTTAAATTTTCTCTATTTCCTAACAAAGTCATGCATCACTTTCTAGTTCCCTTGACTTTTCTCTATCTTCCCCTTCAAATTTGGAAGTATTAAGCTCAGCCTTGAGCGAAGACAGCACCTCATCAACAATTCTGCATCTCCTTTCTACATGTCTTCTTTTTTCTGCAGAAGTTAGTCTCGGCCTCCTTTTTGATTTCACTGTCAGCCAGCCTCCTCTCAGATACAATCTCAACTTGTCTTAGTTTAGTAACTGAGTCACCCAAGGCTTCATTATCTGCTCACCTCTTGGAGAGTTCTATGAATTTTGCTTTCAAAGCCCCTTTAGCTTCATTTAGCTGCTTCTTCAGCTCTTCTGTCTCTTTCTTATATCTGTTGTCTTCCTCCTGGAAACTTGAACATTGCTGTGCCTCTTCTGCCAACTCTCTTTGTTCAGAGAGGTATTAAATTCTTCCTGCTTTTCTTTGTACTTTTCCAGAGGCACAAACTTTGACCTGAGGGAACCTTGTAATGTGTGAAGGTCTCTCAACAGGTTTTCCTTTTCTTTGTGGAAGTTACTCACTTTGTCTTGAACTCTGGCATTCAGCAAAGCCTTCTTGAGTTTCTTCTGCTGCCCTTCCATGTTGTTGTTTAAGACAGTCTTCATTTCTTCAGGTTGTTGAATCCTTACACACTGCTTTTCATCCTGTTGAAGTCCTTGGACTTTCTGCAATACTTTGCCTCGTTCCTTTTCCAAGACAGGAGTTCTTCCAGCTTCTCTTTGGAATTTCACTGGCCAATCAAGCTTGATTCCCCTTAACCAATTTTGCCCTAGAAGGCTTGCTTCTCTGCCTTTTAATACCATCACTGGTAGATATGCTGATTGGTTTCTATGATGAAGAGTTGCTCTGATTATACATTTTACTCGGATTTATTTGCCTGTGTACGTTTTCAACTTTGCAGATGTTTGTTCCAAATTAAATTCTTGATCACCCTTATTTAGATATCTGAAAGTGTGTTCTATTACAATGGTAGAAGCTCCCGTCTCTACTTCCATTTGTAATGGTTTACCATTCAGTTGTACTGTAACGAATATTGGCTCTGCCTTCCCAAATTTTATGTTGAATAATGAATAAATATCTGAATTTGTTATTTCAGGCTCTTCTACACTATAGACTTAATTGGACTTCGTTTGTTGTTTCAAAGCCTGTTTAAATCTCATTATGCGTCCACTTCTGTGACAAAAATAACATTCTACTTTTTTATATTGCCAATTGCTAGAAGAATGATTGTTTCCATGTCGCTGAAAGTTATTTTTCGATTTAGTTGCTAAGCTGCTTTCTCTCATTTTTCAGTTAGCAGGAGCTGTTTCCCGCTTCATGGCGGAGCCTCAGCTTTTCGTGCCACTTTCAGCTGACTGTTCCCACCCTATTTAGAGTACGGCACCATTTTGCGCCCCTTGAATTGCTTATGAATCCCTTACAGCACTTTCCATTGCCAGCGCTATTTCTAATGCTTTCTTAAAATCAAGATTCACTTCAGCCAGCAATCTTTGCTGTACTGTACTGCATGGCACAAAATAAACAATCTCTGAACATATCATTCAGCGTTTCACCGGAATCACCATATTCCATTAGTTGCTTTAATTTCACCACATAGGTAGCGATTGTCTCACCCAGGGCCCTACTTTGTGAATTGAACCTAAACCTCTGCATTGTGACTGAGGGCTCGGGCTGAAAATGTCCCTTAACAAGGTCCACTAATTCACTGAAAGTCTTTGCATCTGGGGCACTGGGGGCAGTCAAGCATTGAATTAAACTATAGGCTTTATCCCAAAAGTACTCAAGAGGATCACTCTCCTCTTCTCTTCACCCATGATTTTGTTCACTTGAAAGAAGAATGCAGGACAACATATATACTGAGACCCATCATCTGTGGCTGGCTCAAAGGATCAATTCTACCGAACTATGGCATTTCGGATGAGTATATCTTCATTATACTCATTATTCATTATTTTTAACAAACTTAAATACTCACAATCACTGGGCAAGGTACAGCACCGATTCCAATTTATCCTTGTTGCCAGTTTGTTATAGAGTGGATCTTCAGACAACTTTCCTTAGTGGAAACATTTGGCTTTATTTCCAAGACAGCAGTAGCAACTACACGCATTCATCAAACTCCATGACTAAGAAGTACTCTCCTCTCTCTCTGAGGATGGTGCCTGTGCTTCTAACATATCGGTTTACATAGATCATATGATCTTACATCATAGGATTATTCTTAAAGCTTACAGTCCAACATTTCCCAAAACTATAATTACCACAATGGTACAGCTTTCACAGAGGCAAATCCAGTTTGATTAAGCAATAGCACTGATTAAAAAAATATTAACTACACATAGAACCATAGGTTTTGTAAGGTTCTTACAGAAAATGCAAACTTTCAAATCTCACAGTTGTCCTGATTAAGTAATACATTAGTGATGCAAAGAACAGACCTGAGCTTTCCAAAGCATGGCTTTTTATTCCCTGTCTATTGTCAGTTCCTGTCTACTTTTAATGTTCTACCTATTGAATAGTTAATTGAGCCTTAGCAACTAGTCTTAAGGGAGTTTTAAGACACCATACTCCAGAAAAACTCAACTTCTGTGGCTTATGTGTTGTTTTCAGTGGAAGCTTCCACAACAGAAAATGGTTCATATGCAGCATGAACCATATGAACTGTTGCAATACAGTTTATGTGACATAGTTTAAATGCTGGTATTCTACCTTTCATCTATCTTTTGTCTTTATAGTGTAAATATTTTCATTGATATCATATGCCACATCATGGCATTTCTTTATTTACCATGTCATGATAAAGTGATATCAAAATTGTGAGCCCACAATGTTCAATGAAAGGGGGTGAGGTGAATTGATGGGATTGGGTGACAGCAATGATCTTCGATACTGCAGTGGAGCTGAAAGGGGCATTGCTGAACCTCCCGGCTCCAAATTCAGCTAAACGTCTTCCAATAACTTACCTTTCATTGGTGGCCTACAGGACCATTGGTTAGGTTGCATGTAGACCACGCTTTCCTGAATGGAACTGAATCAGTGCTGGCTGCTTGCAGGGCAACTAAAGGAGGCATCAAATAGATATTAGGCCACCTATTTACATACTCAAAGGACCTAATGCTTGTTTCAGGTGCCAACCCTGAAGGCCTCTTTTCCTGCCTTTATCAATATGGCAGGTGGCTCGCTTCCAATGTGGAATGCTCATATGCTCTCTGTCACCAATATTGAATGCTTTGGTGTCTGTTTCACACCTGTTAAATTGGCTTGGCATTGAGAAATTTCTAGGCCTGACTTACAAAAATTTAACATATCGCATCTGCTGCGGGGTGGACCTTTTGGCAGCCAATGTAGGAACATTAAAGCCAAGTTTTCTGAGCAAGTTGATCTTAATTCTTCCAAAAATTGAGAACTCCCTGAAAAAGTGTTGATGCCTCTTTTGAATCTAGAAATTTGAACCATTTCAACTATGCATGTTAATTTATCTTTCTTCTACTGCAAGGCTTAATATTTATTCACAACCATTTTCTCCAATGACGCCATCCCTGCTCAAGCAAAAATACTTTTTAAAAATTTACCTTAAATAAATAGCAGGGTACTGCAATTAATGTTAATTTGTTACAGTGGAGTAATGCTAATGTAACAGAAGGTAGGAAAACTCCTTCTTCAAGTAGGCCATAGGCACTCATTTTCCAAAAATCACTTGCTCCATAGTGATTTTACGTTTTTCAGCCTTAATGCAACTCAAAGGAGGACCCAACCCTGCTGGAGTGAAGCCCTGTTATTGTCACTTCCTGCTTATCCTTCCTATTTGTAAACCAAATCAAATGTGACAGTAACAGGACTCCACTGTATTGTATTAGCTTTCCAAAAGCATTACAGTTAAGCTCTCTATATTTTATTGACAACTAACACGCTTTTTAAAATGCATTCTATTATGGACAGGGATGAGAGAGAACAGAAAATCCTGTTCCCTTCCCTTACAATCCATAATCAGTGTTTTTTTTTAAAAGGAAGATGTCTTTGTTTCTTAACTTCTGAGTGTATAGTCATTTTGAATTACCAACAGCAAACTTTTGTGGGTTTAAATACAGAGGGTTATTTATTCATGCGTTCATCCAAAAAATATTATGCTATGTCACTCACTCTCACTCACCACACACACACGCTCTCTCTCTCTCGATATAAAAAAAGTCAAAGAGCAAACTGCACTTTCACAAGTTACAAACAAAGGAATAGTTTGTAGATCACATGGTTGGCGTGTCTCAGTGCAGGCTTACTGAAGAAGATGTTCTCTTCTACATCTGAAGTGTAGCTAGGTGAATTCAAAAACTGAACTCATTCATCAAAGTTGTTGGAGGATTCCCACGAAGAGATGAATTTTCAGCAGGTCTTAGTTGCTTGCAGTCTTATTACCAGGAGGTTGGATTTCTGTGCTGGTGGACTTGAAATATAACAGACTTAGAAACCTTATGATGTTGCAGTCTCTAGTTTTAAGGCACAGACACTGCTGCTTTTACTGCTGCTGCTGTTTCTTGCTATATTGTTTGCAGACTGATTGACTTCTCCCTGATGCTTGGAATAAGTAAGATTTGTTATCTGAAGACAGTTTTGATTAGGTGACCACATGATCGATAAGTCTATTGTCCACCCAGGGTGATTTGAAATTAAAAGCCACTGCGACAAAAAAGAGAATGGATGGGGCCATTCACAGCTACTTATGATGAACTGGTTTTGCCACAGTTCTCTTTGTTAAGTATCAAGCTAAGAGATAGTGTATCCAGGAGTTTATTGAGTTTGAGTTTTGGTAAGTCCACAAACAGTAGGAGGTGTGAGTTCCTGAAATGCTTTTGTATACAATAGTAATTTGGTAATGCAGAACTTAAGTATTGCTGAAAAAAATACATGATGTTGAAGATTTTCATCTTGCATTCATCAGGACAATTCATAAGCATGCAAAATGTAAAGGGAAGAACAATTTATACTGCATGAGAAGAGAGTGACGATCGGTTGGCAAGTGGACTCTGATTGTTAGAGACACTGCCATGGAGATTGCACCAGCTAACTGATGACTGACAGATCAGAGTCACCTGCTTGGTTTGAATTTAAACAAAGCTTGGCAGTTAACTATCAGTCATCAGTTAACTGGTGCATTCTCCATGGCACTGTCTCTACCAATCAGAATCCACATGCCAACCAATTGGCACTCTCTTCTCATGCAGCATAAATTGTTCTTCCCTTTACATTTGGTATTCTTGCAAATTATGCTGATGAGTGCAAGATGATAAGGTTCAACAACATGAATCTTTTTTCAGCAATACTCAAATGCTTTTGTCTCAGTATATCCATTCAAGGGGTGCACCAACCCATGGTCATTCAATTAGGAATTTTCCGGAGACTTGAGGCAGCTCTGAGTCTATGCAGAAATTGCAGGTCACCTGACCCTCAGCAGTCTTCTTAGCAGCCTTTTACTGTCCATGATTGAAATGAAAGACAATTCCAGAAAATTGTATACCAATTATAATCCATGTTTAAAGTTACAAATAGGACATGCCCTAACTGGGCATGTCAATACCATTCATAATAAAATGTGTAGATTTTGGATTGTGCTATTTTAGTGCTGGAATTAATTACCCTGCGTCTCTGGGTCTCTTGCAGGTTCCCCCACCTGGGCAACCTCCAAACCCCGGCTCAATCTCCACCCACGGACCTACCTCCCACCTACATCGTCACCCCCCGACCCCGGCACACCAAATGTCCTCCCTGCCCCATCCCTGCCCCAGCACATCCAGCTCCACTCCACCCAAATAACAAATAATATATATTATCTGTGACCTGTTAATCAAAACACAATAAAACTTATATTCCATGCTACTTTAAAAGGAGGAAAATTATTTGTAGTTAATTGGATACTACTCGCTATACACAGGGGAGAGGGTAGCGTATTGTCATTGGACTAGTAATCCAGGGACCCAGGTAATGCTCTGGGGACCAGGGTTCAAATCCCATCATTTGAATTCAAAAATAAAATCTGGAATCAAAAGTGTAATGATGACCATGAAACCATTGGCGATTGTTATAAAAGCCCCCCTGGTTCACTAATGCCCTGTAGGAAAGGAAAACTGTTGTCCTTACCTGGTCCTGTCTACTTGTGACTCCAGAACCACAGCAATGTGGTTGACTCTAAAATGACACCACCGCCTTCTCAAGGGTAATTAGGGATGGTCAATAAGTGCTGGCCTAACCAGTGATGCCCACATCCCATGATGAAGATTTAAAAATAATAATAAGCCTAGGGATTATTGTTGGTGATATTAGCAAATGAAGCCTCAGAATGACAATGCCAAAGTTGCGTTTGGTACCTTTAACATAGAAAACCATCCCAAGGCACTTCACAGAGGAATAGTCATAAATAAAGGGACATTGAGTTGAAGTGAAGTTGGAGTTGAACTGAAGGGTGTGAAAGAGATATGTTTTATGAAAGATTTTAAAGCAGGAGCAGAAGGTAAAGAGGTGAAGAGGTTTAGACAGTGAATTCTAGAATATCATGGGGTGTAGACAGCTGAATTCCTGGCCACCCATTGTCGAGTGCAAAAAAGGCCCAAGTGGAATCAATGGAGAGTTTGAGGGAAAGGTGAAGGTGACAGAAATGGGGAGCTGAGGCCACAGAAGGATTTAAACACAAAGGTGGAGTTATAAATTTGACATGTTGGAGCTCCAGGAACCAATTACCTAAGCAAGGGTAGGAGGGGTAGATCAGCAGAACTTGGAGTAGGATAGACAAGAGCTTTGAAGGCATTGAAGTTTACACCTGGAGTGGAGGATTGGAGGCTGGTAAGGATAGTATTGGAATAGTTGTTTGGAGGTGACAAGTGCATTGCTGAGGATTTCTGCAGCAGATGGGCCAAGGCAGACTCATGTTCTTGTAACATTCCTCTATCTGCTATTCTAACACCAGTGTTAACCTGTTTATTTTAAATTAGCTGACAGACGAATGCCATGCAAATGTGTTAAGTGTTAAGTCTATGTAATATCTCTAATAATAATTTTTAGGCTGTTGTTTTTAATAAGTTGCTTGAAAAGAAATGCTATTTTGTAATTATAATTTGATACTATTGATCAATTTGTCTAATTATTAATAGATACTGTGCTATCAAACCACAGCTCTTAAAATTCAGGAGAAACTTTTTTACCCACCAAGTGGTTAGGATATGGAACTTGTTACCATAAAGATTAATTCAGAAGAATGGTATAAATACATTTTTGGGAATGCTAGATAAACACAAGGGAGAAAGATTGGAAGATTATGCTGATAGGGTTAGATTAAGATTGGGTGGAGGCTTATTTGAAGCATATATGTTAGCATGGACTAGTTGGGCTGAATGATCTGGTTACTGTGTTGTGCATTCGATGTAATGTATGTAAGTACAGGGTTATGAGGATCATACTTTAACATAAAGACTATTCAATCTGACGTTGTTTGATAGTGGCACAGCTGACTTTCATGACTGTGTCATGAAAACACTGATCAACACTGAAGTATTAAACTTTAAACAGTCTGAAGCAGGGGGTTGGGTAAATTACTGATACACCGGCATACATTGAGATTTCCACAGCGCGCACTTCGACAGAAGGTGGGCTTACAAGCAGGCTGTGGTGTCTGTCACAATATAGTGAACCGGTAGTTGCTGCTTGTTTAAAATGTGCTATTTGTCACCATTTTCTGATCCTGCTAGAACAATGATTTGGGTACAACAAATAGATTCCAAAGATAGTCTTCCACCAATTGTCTTTGATAAGGTGAATTACTGAAAGAGTAAAATCATGCTTTTCTTTTACAGCTGGAAGTCATAAGAACTTCTGAGAATGAGGAGAAGTCATTAGCCCCAAAAATGTTTTTGGTAGACCACAACACCACCAAAATTTGTTCTCTTCATCATCCATCACCTATTCCCTATTACCCCTGTGCTCTCTGACCTACACTGGCTGCTGGTCAAGCAACTTCACAATTTTAAAATTCTGATCTTTATTTTCAAATCCCTCCACGACTACATGCCTCTTTATCTCTGTAATCTCCTCCAGTCCACATCCCTCTGAGATATCTGTGCCCCTCTGGCTTCTTGATCACCCTTATTTTAATTGCTCCATTGATAGCTCTGCCTTCAGTTGCAAAGGGCCTAAACTCTGGAATTCCCTCCCTATACCTCTCCATCTTTCTACCTCACTGTCCTCCTTTAAGACACCCCTGGAAACCTACCTCTTTGACCAAGCTCTTGGTTAGCTACTTTAATGTTTCCTTGTGTGGCTTGGTGTCATATTTAGTTTATTATGCTCCTGTGAACCATCTTGGATGTTTTATTATATTAAAGACGCTACATAAATACAAGTCATTGTTTTTGTCATTGTTTTATCCCTCAATCATTTTGCATATCAGAATTATGTCTAATTGCTTCTTGGCAGATATTTTGCCTGTTTCAATAGATTTCTCTGTAAATATTTTGCAAGGTTATTGCTCTTTGTGTAAAACTCCCCTTCACTTCTTACATCTAACTTATTACTTTTAACTTTGTGATGCTTTGTATTTGAACCTTTTCCTGATTCAGTTCTGTCAATCCCTTTCATAATATTTAAAATGTCATCCAGATCATCTCCTGGCTTTTCTTTTCCTTAGAAAACAAATCCAACTTCTTCAATCACCCCGAACAACTTAGATTCCTGCTATCCAAAACCATTTTTGTCATTCTCCTCCGCACCTGTACTAAACTTTATCTGGTTCACAAAACTTCAGAAAATAAAATGTATTGGAAAAACAGGTGAGAAGCACCATTTGTGACTAAACGTCATTCACGATTACAAACTTTTATTGAAATAAATATAAATGTTCACCATCAGAGAATCCAACTTGATTTTCCTTTCCAAAACTTATGGCCAGCTGAGTGTGGTGAGTAAAAACAATATATATTTCATTTCATGTAACCTCCAATTGACCAGATTTTTCGTGACATCCAAATATTTTATAGAAAAAATATGAAACATTCAATCTGATAGAGCATTTGAAAATGGGAACTATTGAGGTACAGTGAAATGATGTCATGCTATGCGAGCTTAAAGAAAAGGGCAAACGCAACAAGGCTACAATCAAGGAGCTAATGTTTGTGACATGGGACTGCAAGTTAGAGATGAGGCATTTTTCTGATCTGCAATCTTCTCCATTCTGGTAGCATACCTTCAGTGAATGTGTCCCCTAAGAAACAACCCCGCTCAGAAAGATGATAATTTTTCTGGTCCTACATGAAATCCAAGAGCTAATGATGGTGACATAATCACCACAAGTTTCTTAAGTGATAAGCAACAGTTATTTGCATGATAATTGACAGTGCCTCAACCATCTCTGCAAATACAGTATTTATTTCCATGTTTGAGGTACTGGTAGGAATAAGAACTGTATTTAGCAAGAGTACCCTAAGCTAATTTTATTCATGTTTTATTTGTTTTTATAGGACAAAAAATCCATTGCCATTGGATGGCACCACTTAGTTGTTGTGACATTAGGACTTGTGGACACATGGAAAACATTTTCATAGTCACCAGCCCTCAGGAGGGTTACAGCAAGCTGCTCAATACTGAGAGTATATGATAATTTGTTTATGCTCCCATATAATAGTGTCCTGGGCTAGGTCTGCGTCAAACTGTACAAGAAACATCATGGTGCCCAAATGCAAAGCTGGTCTAAAAGTAGAGAAAAATAAAAAAAATACATTTGATAGAAATGCAAAATAAAAACTGAAGTTGTTGAAAATGTCCCAAAGGTCAGTCAACATTTTAAGTAAAGCTTTATATTTGGAATGAGACCCTTCAGCAGAACAGACAGTCAGACTAGACAAGGTATTGCTAAAAGTTAAAAAAGTAGAAAGAGGGGAAGAGTTAACAACAGGTAGAGATTGAGTCCAAGCATATTTGCTACTTATTCAATCAAAAATCAAGCTTCCTAATCATTGATGTTTAATTGATATCTTTCACCCTTTAGACATGAAAAAATGTTGATTTCCACTTTAGAAGTGGTAACAATGAAACTTTTAAGAGCAGAGGTTTCAGTTGCAAAGTATGTTCCCTACAAAGTCAAAATGCAGTTTCTGTCATGTGTGTTGATACATTTACATTTTATAAAATAAACTATTGCTTAGTAAAATTTTAAAAAGCCTGAAGGTTAGATTGCTGTGTAAAGACGTCACCAACTCAGGGTACTATAGAATGTTCTGCATGAGGGCTTTGCCCTTTTAGTATTTTGCTATAGAACTGCCAAGTGGGTGTTGTCATAATTGGCTTCATTGATGGGTTTGGTTACATTAAACCAGAAATACTCAACAGTTGTTGACTTTACAAAATAAACCATTCAAATAAAGTGTACACAAGTTTATTTACATAGATGTTTCCAGTCATTAGTACTAGAGAGTCTCCTATGTTTTCAGAACACCATTAACCCAAGCCAAGAACCATTCAGCCTATCCTTTCATTATTCAAATTTATTAAACAATATTTCACATGTGTTTGAAATAATGTCAAGTCCAGGACTCCTGTGGAATTGCCTTAGCTCTGGAACTGTTATGCTACTTCAGCGTTAATCATTTTTGGCTAAGGTCCACTTCCTGTAAGAAACTGAAACAGCTTTGGAATGTCATCTCCTCGAAAGAAAACAGTGAGCATCCAAGAGGAAGCTCTCCTCCGCTCTAGAATCCCAGATACTAAAACATATGGATAGCTGGAATATGTCAAACATGAGTGAAGGAAAAGGACACACTTTTCCCACATACAAATAAACATAAAATTCTGGCTTTTTAAATGGATTCCGTGAACTTTAACACTTAATTTGCTTTTTATTTTTACTGTGTGTTAAACCCATGATGCAGGGTGGTAGGAATGCAGTAAACGTAATATATAGTAACAAGGCTGTGAAATGCAAGCAACATCAGTTCTTATTCCCTGGCATGTCCCCAGACTTACAATGGAGGACTATTGGTCCTCGGTATGGGGACAATGTGGATGTATATGGGTACATGGATGTATCTCACACAGCCAACATATTGCAGCTTACAATGCTGTACTTGCAGTTTATTTAATTTTGAAACAAAATACCTCATTGTTGCAGCAGGACTCACTGTCTGAGTGCTCGCCTGTGTTTTACAGGACACTCTGTATCTCACTATTTCTATATGTATTTATATCAGTGCATAGTTCTTGAGATGTGCTTTAGTGTGCATCTGTCATTGCATCGCTGTATTGGTAGTGTGGCCACGTGTATCACTGCCTATCTTTGTATCACTCCCTATAATTACTAACATAACATTTCACTGACTTGCATGAAGTGTTAGATTAATAGAAATGAAAAAGTTCAGTGGACATTTAAGGGCTTTGTCACCATGGTAACCATGAAAATAAACCTGATGATTCCAATTGTCTCAAAACAGACACCTTGTAAGATAAAAACAGAAAATGCTGGAAATCAGCATATTTGGCATCATCTGTGGAGAGAAAAAAATGTCTTTCACTCTGTAGATGCTGCCAGACCTACCGAATATTTCCAGTAGTTTCTGTTTTTATTGAATATTTCCAGCATCTGCAGTGCTTTTCTTTTCTACTATTAAATATGGGGCTGCTTTTTATTTCCCTCTTAACCACCCCCCCTCACCCCTACCTGACCATAAATCAGGTGCTCCCTCTAGTCTGTTCCAAACCCAACGTATTTGCAAGTTCAGACTGTTTCCCTGGTCCCAACTCCCACCAGGGGTAAGCCAAGCCCTGGCAGGGCCTTGTTCCTGTGTGCAAATATGGCAGAAATCCCGATCATTACAGAAGCAACAATTGCCACCAAGAATTCAGTCGAAAAACAGCAGCCAGAAGTCTACTAGCCGTGACCTTGCCTATGCTCCCAATTGCCTTGCACTCACCCCCATCCCCCAGCCACCCCTTTGATCTTGACCCATTCAAGTAGAAATTCTATGTCCTGCTTATTCTTAGTGTCCTTCCTATCTGGCACCATTCAAAACCACAGGCCGAAAATGAGGCAGGAGTTGCAGTGATGTCATTACATTTAATTCCAATCTGTACCCTTGTATTAACAGAATGCTTGAACTCTCCAGATTGAGCTCTCCAGATGCAAGCACTCCAGTCTACCTCAGTCCAGGTGAAACTTTGGAATTTATAATGCCACCAGAGGGATACAAACCTGGCATCCTGGGTCCCTGTCACTTTTTGCCCACACTAAGCCCAGGAACTGGGTGTTCCCTGAAAAGCATTCCTAATGTATCCAGCTCGAATCTATTTCTTGAATGACATTTTCTAGCTGCTGAAGAAAAGGACAAAAGAAATTTGAAATGAGAGTGTAAATGATGGCGTTCAAGATTGTTGAACCATAGTCGTTATCTTTAAAGAAAGAAAGACTTGGATTTACATAGCACCTTTCACAACCTCAAAACACCCAAAGCACATCACAGTTAATGAAATACTTTTGAAGGATAGCCACTGATGTAATGTAGGGAGCACAACTGCCAATTTGTACACAGCAAGGTCCCATAAACAGCAATATGATAATGAGCATTTGGTCTGTTCTGGTGATATTGGTTGAATGAAAAATCTTGGTCCAGACACCAGGCAAAACTCCCAAGCTCTTCAAAATAATACCATGGGATCATTTATATCCAACTGAGAGAGCAGATGGGATATTGGTTTAACATCACATTAGAAAGACAGCACTGCAGGCAGTGCAGTGCACCTTCAGTACTATACTCAAGTGTCAGCCCAGGTTGTGATTAAGGGCCATATTTTGGCTACCAAGGCGAATAACTAAAGTTGGGAAATTTCCCAACTCGTCGGACTCACCTTCGTGAAACGTGCCCTGAATCATGAGATTTTCCCTCCAAGGTGGTGGGTGACCCCAGAAGCAGATACAATGTAGACACGGGGCAGATGTGTGCCAAGGCATGCTGGTTAGAAGGCCTGCATTGTTTCTCTGATACTTGGTCCCCCTCTTCTTAGAAGATTTGAGGCCCTTTAACCCTCTTCCCCCACATCCCCTCACTCCCAAACCATCACTATAGCCCCTCATACCCTCCATTCCAATTCACCCAGTAACCATAATAGGCTGACCTCAGGAGCCATGTGGAGATGGAAAAACTAAACTTATAAAAATCTTTTACAGCTCTTGCTATACAGATTTGATAGTGAAAAATTCTCCCATTCATGGAACCATTAAAGCTTTTATATCTGCTCAAATAATTAACCTCTTACAAAGACAAACATCTGTTCATACCCCTATCCTTTAATAACCTCTTTAAACTGTCAATCAAAATGTGAACTCAAGCACCCCCTGCTCAGATACTTTTAGCTTTTGAAACTCAGCCAACATTCATAACGACATAATGCTAGCCCTTGGGGAAATGTCTATTGAAACTACTTGAACAAATGCTAGACTAGCTAGCCTGTCAATCAAAGCAGTCCAGCAAAGGATTTTATTAACAATCACTGACACCTGCAGCCCATTTCTTTTTCCCAGCTGAAAGAATGAGTGATTTAAAAGTCTTCAGTTCATGACTGTTAGACAGATCTTATACGCCCTTCAAGAGCATTTATGTTCATTCCTTCAAATAGTGACTGCCACACTGATGGTAAGGCCCCTGGAACAGCCAAAACAGGGTCTGTTTTAATTCAGCACTGAGTTCAAATGGCCCCATTGAGTTAGGGATTCCTTCCTGTGTAAAATACAGCCGACCCTCTTACCCCTACCGACAAAAGTGGGATCTGTTGGAAATGGGGCGAGGACATCTGCATCCGGGTCCTACATGCCATTTTTAAAAGTTCACAGAGACATCCCGACTCCACTAAATTCCGGCCCCAAACCTCTGGATTAGGATTGGGAGCCCAAAAACTATCTGACTCAGAATAGCAGTGAACCTGAACCTGAACCTTTAAACTTGTACATAGTAAAGTAAGTGGGGTCAGCCAAAAGAAAATTCTTATTTCTCCCATTTACTACAATTTTCTCAATCTTGTTTTCAATTTCAAAACCTTGACAAATGATGTGAACAATTGGCCGAGGCTTCCCATTTCAGCATTGCATCTGTTTGTGTTCTCATGGCACAGGACCAGTTTCTGAAGAAAATTCATTTCTAAGGAAAAAATCAACAGCTTTTGGATTGCTCTATTAGCAACGTTGACAGCAACAAGCTATTGGACTCTGTGGAATTCATTGTAATCCTCTGAGCCATGTTTGGTGGCAGCGGGGTGGGGGGGGTGCACTTATTCAGACAGGAAGGTGGACCTTATCACCTTCCCACCTCCACCCCGATCAAGCCTGCCACACCAATTAAGTAGGTACTTAATGACCGCCTTAGGAATTCATCCTGCCACCACTGGTATTAACCTGGCAGTGGGCAGGGGCTCGCCATGCAGGGTGTATGACAAACAAAACCATGTGGGGCTGTTTGTGGGCTCCAGGGCAGGGTCCGTCATTCAAAGGCACTCAATGCCTGATTGAGGGGCCCAGCATCAGCTCTCAGGAGGCTACCTCTTTGCCCTTGCTGTCGATCACCCTGCCCTCTACACTGTGATCCCCCTCCCGTCGCCACCCTCTTGTGACCTGAGATCCAGCGATGATCTTAGGCCTCTGGTGGGTGTCATACCGGCAGCAGTCAATGCCTCCCCTGTGCTTCCTCTAATTGGCTGGCATCTCTCAGCAGGCAGGACTTCCTCTTGGAGGTCCTTGATCCCAGGGAAGGCCTACTGCTGCCCAGTTAATGCCTGAGTAGTACTTACTGCTCCAGGCATTCCCTAAAAATAGTGACGCAGGGCTCTCCAGTTGGTGTGTAAGACCTCCATCACCTCCAGTAAATACTGTCCTCAGTGTGGTATCCTGCCCAGTATTATTCAGAATGTTGCTTTCCTCCCAGGCCTTGCTTCATCTTCCTATTTTTCAATAGTGACAACTCTTCAATGGCTGTAAAGCACTTTGGAGGGTTTTGAGGTCATGAAAGGTGCTATTTAAGCACAAGTCTTTTTAGTGGTCATGTAATTAGAGAGAGGAAAGCTATTGGGAATTTTGTCCCTAAAATCTTCGACCATGTTCTACACTGGCTTCCTCCTTTCCAGTCAGGAAGGCTGTCTTTATCCAAATACATCATTATTCTGAATGCAACTATTCCGTATCATCAAACAACCATCTATATTATGCCAGCCAGTTGTAAGAGCTGGGAACAAGTTCCGGATGTGGACATACAGACAAATTGTAACAAGCCCTTCACTGTGCAGAGAGCATGAAACAAGCTCCACAATCCCTTTTTATAGCTTCAAAAGGCAGACAGATTTAGTCCAAAAATATATTATAGTTGCAAACAGAAAAATTAAAATGTTACAGAGATGAAATAGAGGCACCACTGAAAAATTATGTTAATTTACTTTTGGTTATTAAGTACACAATTCCCCCTATTTGTATTCAAACCAGCAGGTCATTGGCTGACACTTTAACTTTAGCACATCTCATATTGAACATTGAGATTCACATATTAGTCCAAGGTTTATCTGACTGGTTCTGGCATGCTGGTGAGATGGCGACTTCAGGATGTTGAATACATGTTCCAGACAGTGGGAGTTCTATCAAGGCACCATTATGGCTTCATCCATCGTCATTATCAATTAAAGCTAAAACCGTATTTCATTTTTTTGCTTGTTATATTTACTCATTTGTGCCAATTCTGCATTCTGGGGGGAATTATGCTCTGTGGATTCATGGCAACTAGTTTCAGACTGTCCAAATTCATTTCAGTTAGAATATCTAAGCCACTGCAAACAGGATTTTCATCCAACCATCAGAGCTGGAATCCAACATTAGCTCCCCAAGGTGCAAAATACAACTTACTGTACAGTCCACTCCTGTGCAACATTTTGATTGGTCAGTTTCAAGATACCTGAAAAATTAACACCTCTCTTTTGCCTTCTATTAATATTGCTTAGTCAGAACCAGCTGGCAACTTATTCAGAGGCTTGCACCAATTTCAGTATAAATACATATAAATGAGGTGATTTGTCACCCATCATTATAAGGAAACATTGGCCTCTGTTCTGTGTTATTTTCTGAAGGCACAGCTAGGATTGAGAATTTATGTGAAGGTTCACAGGTGTGACCCTGCATCAATGCAACAGAATGCCACCCTTTGCATGCTATCTATTATTTACAGTTAACAGCAAAAATATCTGCTTATTGTTTCCACTGTTTATTCTGGAGCTACAAGGGCATTATAAACAACACCTTCATGCATAAAGCTCAGTACCCTGTACTAATAGAGATTGGATTGTTGCTACCTCTACAGCTACTGATAATTTACATTATACCAATGGTACTGATCAGTGCAGATTGAAGCCTCTCTCTGTAGTGTAAGGCTCTGGCACATAAAGGGTTAATGTGGGACTGAGCACAGTACCACCCACATGGTGATGTAAGAGGCACATGACCCACACCCAGGAGCCTGTTGAGTGTTGGACAGAACTATGTGTACCAGCGAGAATGGAGACAGCTCCTGGCTTGTACCCTTTACTGTATATTTGTAAATAGCTCTAAGAGTCAATAAAGGCATTCAGTTAACCTACATATGACTATGAAGAATTCTCCAGACCTACTGAACTGTAACCTACAATATGGAGACAGCTTGTGGAAAGCCCAAAACCTTTTATGCAGAAAAGCTAAAAAGTTGGAAAACTGAGAAACAGTTCAGCAAAGAATTCTGACCTGAAAGGAAGCTCCAAAAGCTGAGGCACAGAGAAAAAAAAATCACCAGGAAAAGCAAAGCACCAAAGAAAGGCTTGGAAGCTGAAGGCAGAGACTTAAAATTCCTTACAGCAGCTGAATACTTCACTGCATCTCCGTTGGAAGTTTAGTTCAAATCCCAGAGCGCAGAATAAGCAGACCTAGCAAGGGTGAGCTAAATCTTTTAAAATTCCAGGCTATAGCAAGTCCCGAGAAATCTTTAAAAATTTCAGGGTCAGAAGTACAGTTTGAAAAAACCCATTGCTAAAACCCAATCACTAAGTCGTTGCCTGAACCTAGAGTCTGAGCTTGCTCTGAAAATGTTTATAAATAATTAATTGAATACTCTGGGAGAATCGTGCCTTTTAAAAACCAGCTAAAGGCAAACAAAAGCAAGGATTCAATAAATTTTATGACTTTAAACATCAACACTGAGCAAGAGTACTCCGCAGGCAGGCGCTACAGGTAGCAGTTGTTGACAGTTTATTTTTCATGCTGGGCATGATCGCCATTGCAGCAGAGCCTGTCAAAACCAGCAAGCACGGGAAATTCCTTTGTCTCCAAGTAAACAGCAGTGCCATCCTGAAATTCAGAAAGGTCTGAAAGCAGAATCGATACTTTTAAAGTTTTAACCATGGATCAGAATTCCACATTTCCAAATCAATTCGGACTTATCCAAGGCTCGAATCACATAATTGTGGACATTGGAGGAAAAGATGTCCCATATACAGCATTGCTTCAGGTTGAGACAAAAAATCAGAAGCAGAGCAGGTTAACACACTGATTCACTTGGTAGGCCCGATTGCAGATGACATTATTGCAAGACAGGGAATCAATGAATCTTCTGCTATATTTGAAGAAGTACAAAAATCTTTCAACATTTATTTCAATATAAGAAGCAATAAAATACTCAAAAGAGCTAAATTTAACAACCGAGTTTAGCAGCCAGGAGAACCTGTTGATTCATTCGTCAATGATCGGTAGAGGATGGCAGAAGGTTGCGAATACAGAGACTAACTCATCAGAGACAGAATAGTGGTAGAAGTAGCAAACAACACTCCCTGACCTCATGCAAACAAAGGAAGATCTAATCCTGAAGATGCAATCCAGATAGTTAGGCAATCAGAACTCTGTGAGCAGCACAGAACCAATTTAAGAAGAGAAAATAAATCATGGCGCAGAGGCCAACCCACAGTTCAGCTAGTTAAACAACAAGGTCACAGGGACACTGAAGGCCAGGGAAAGCTATATCCAAATCAGCCAGCAGGGTAATCACGCCAATGCTGTGGAACAAAGCTCTGTCCTGCAAATTCAGCCCAATGCTTTCAGTGCAACAAGATTGGGCACAATGCTGACTGTTCAAGGCAAAAATTCTGAAATGCACAGAAGGCCCAAAGATTGTCCATGAGACTGCAAGCCTAGAAGACACACAGTTATGCTTTTCGGGTGATGTCAAAGATTTTGGTTTCTCATTTTGGAATGTGGACATTTCAGTCAATGGCCATTTAACAAACTTTAATTTAGACACAGGAGCCAGCATAACAGTTCTGTTGGACAAGGAACCATGGCTGGTGACCCAGCAGCTAATACCGCTCATGACATCTCTTACGATGCGGCAAAGGGGAGGCGATGGTATAGTGGTATTGTGATCCAGAGATCCAGGGTATTGCTCTGGGGACCCAGGTTCAAATTCTGCCATGGCAGATGGTGGAATTTGAACTCAATAAAAATGTGGAATTAAAAGTCTAATGATGACCGTGAAACCATTTTCGATTGTTATAAAAACCCATCTGGTTCACTAATGCCCTTTAGAGAAGGAAATCTGATGTCCTTATCTGGCCTACACATGACTCCAGACCCACAGCAATGTGGCTGACTCTTAAACACCCTCTGAAAATGGCCTAGCAAGCCACTCAGTTGTAACAAACCGCTACAAAGTCATCAAAAAGGAATGAAACCGGATGGATCACCCAGCATTGACCTAGGCACCAGCCTTCATTGTCGCTGGGTCAAAGTCTTGGAGCTCCCTTCCTAACAGCACTGTGGGTGTATCCACACCACATGGACTGCAGTGACTCTAGAAGGCAGCTCATCACCACCTTCTCAAGGGGAACTAGGGATGGGCAGTAAATGCTGGCCCTGCCAGCGAAGCCCACATCCCATGAATGAATAAAAAAGATGATGTGTGCCAGGTATCAAATCCATGAGGGAAACTTGATCATGCTATCATAACTGTTTTGTAATTTGTATTTATTTCAATATACATACCCTGAATTCAGAAGTAATATGGCCACCAAGCCTCTAGAGGTTTTTTTTTAAAACTAAACTAAAATATTTATTAACAAAAGAAAAGATTTCAAGTACATACATAGGTCTACAAATTACAACCATAGTAACTCCTACAATCCCTAATTAACCTGGATTCCAGTTACACCCCCGATAAGGTAATGGTTAAAAAATAAAATTTTAGCAGATCCAGCAAGTTAACACAATACCCTAGACAGTGGAATTCAAAGTGGCTTTTCCCAGCTTCGGTTTCTGTAGACAGCAGGCTTAATGCACAAGTACCAGAGACTTCTCATACTTCTGTTAGATCTTACTTGCCTTCCCTGACACACAACCTCATTCTCCTTTATACATGCTTCTCCCTTTTAATGTGTAAATTCCATTGTCCACATGTCTTTGGAACTTTACCTTTCTCATAATATAAATCTTTTCATGTTGCCACCATATATTATCAATAAAGCCTTGAGAAAAATATACACATTCCTCAGCTTGCTTGCCTGACTGTAAACAGAGATCCCTTTGTAAACTAAATCTTCCTTCATCTATCTACAAATGTAAATTCCCTTTACACCTTACATGCTAAGATCCCAACTATGTTTACTCATTAACATAGTAAAAACACTCTACACCTCACTTATTTTGATATTTCAACTTGCAGTCTGCTTGGCAACAAGATGTAATTAAATCACACACAGACAGAACAACACAACACCACCCCCCCCTCCCCATAAACCTACTTTACTCTAAACCAGAAAAATATTATGAAAATTATTATACCTCATGACACACCCCTTAAGGGGCAGGAGGCTTAAAGCTCCCAGTGAAAGGGACCCTGCAGGCAACACTGAGGTATAAGAATAACACAATCCATGATACCCTCTTTGTGATCCACAACCAGGACTGTTCATTTCTAAGCTACAAAGCCTATGTTGAACTTTACTTATTACAGGAGATTGAGGAGGTCAGCCACCAAGGGTCTGGCTCCAAGTACAAATGTGAGTTCTCAAATCTCTTCACAGGACTGGGGTGACTGAAAAATGCATACAGGGTCACACTGAAAGGGGGTGCTAAACCCATGTGCCTATTCACACCACGTAAGGTCCCCACCCACTCAAGAAGTGGGTGCAGCAGCAGCTGGGCGAGATGACAAACATGGAGTCATCTCCCCAGTCACACAACCAACTGCATGTTGTTCCAGGATGGTCATAGTCCCGAAACCGAATGGGTCCTTCAGTATTCACGTCAACATGACACAGCTCAATAAAGCTGTAGCCGGAGAAGCACATCCCATGTACTCAGTGGATGAAAGCCTGGCTAAACTCTCAAGGAGCACGGTACTTTCAAAACTGGATGCAAACAGTGGTTTTTGGTAACTCCCTCTAAATGAAGAGCCCAGGCTGCTGATGACATTTATTACACGCTTCGGCAGATTCTGCTTTGACTGCCTGCTGTTTGTAATCACATTGGTACCAGAAATATTCCAGCGTACGATGTCGGCCATTTTGTGGGGCCTTCAGGGGGTCATTTGCCACATGGACAATGACACAACAGTGGATGAACATGACAAAAGATTCACAGCAGTCTTAGAGCACCTGCAGGAAGCAGCACTGACACTGAATGAAAAATATTAGTTTTCCAAAACATCCATTTGATTCCTGGGCCACATCGTCAGCAATAAAGGCATCACAGCAGACCCACAAAAAACCAAGGCTATCAGTGACTTCCCAACTCCATCCTAAATTCCAGGCCTCCAGCAATTCCTGGGGATGGTGAACCAACTAGCAAAGATTTTACCGAATTTGGCACAGGTCACAGGACCCTTGAAGCACCAACTTAAGAAAGACCAAGCATGGGATGCACTTCAAGAGCAAGCATTCACTCACATCAAGGAAATGCTGCTCTTCACTGACAATCTAGCCCACTATGACTCAGCCCTACCCACCACCATAGCAGCGGATGATTCGTCCATAGGTCTTGGAGGTGTCCTGTTCCAGGAACAACTGGATGGAAGTTGTTGAATTAAGTACTATGCTTCCAGAGGGCTGTTGGACACAGAGATGAGATACATCGTCATAGAAAAGGAAGCCCTTGCAGTCGCATGGACATGTGAGAAGTTTTCAGGATATATAATTGGCCTCAAGGTACAATCAAAACAGTTATGAATCACTAGTCTCCTTAATGGATGAGACGGAAATAGCAAAGAGGCATCCCAAAATCCAGAAATGCCTGTGCCTCATGAGGATCACCTACCGAGATGGTATATGCCCAAGATAAAAACCAGACTACAGCAGACACACTTTCAAGGGCCATATTGGGCCTCCCAATAAAACAGAATGTCAATCTCACCAAACAACTAGAAGCATACTCCCACTTGACATGGAGACACCTGCCAGCGACCATAAGTAAACTCTAACAGGTCCGCCAGGAATAAATGCATGATAAGGAGTGTGCCCACATCCACAGACACTGCCAATGAGAATGGCCTCAGCAAAGACCAAACAGAGGGACCATGAAGACATGGTTCGAACAACAAAAAACACTTTATGATTATAGATGAACTCCTGGTCTACAACAAATGACCGGTTATCCCAGTCTCCCTGTGGCCAGAGATCCTTCAAAATATACACTAAGGCCACCTAGGAATCACCAAGTGCAGAGCACGGGCCCAAACTGCTGTCTGGTGGCCAGGCATTCCCAAGGAGTTCGAAGACATTATTGCAAATTTCCAGATGTGCATGTTACACAAGCAGTACCAAAGTGAGCCCAGCATCCCTACATAATTCTTTACCAAGCCATGGGAGAGGCAGCAAATCGATCCTTATAGTGGTGGACTACTTCTCCAGATGGGCTGAGGTGAAGCAACTATATAAGACTACCATAGAGGCAGTAATTAAGGCATTGAAAGAGCTGTTCAGGAGCCACGGCATCCCAGATGAGATAGTGTCTGATAATGGCCCACAATTTTCCAATGAGTACTTTGTGAACTTCACCACCACATCCGGCTTCCACCACCGCACCAGCTGCCTGTCAAAAGGGGAGGCTGAAAGAGGAGTCTGTAAAGCAAAATCCCTCCTAAATAAGGAAGAGGACTTATCTAAAGCACTGCTCACATACAGGTCCACCCCATTACAGTGCAGCCTTTCCCCATCCGAACTCCTGGTAGACAGGAAACTCCGCACACAACTTCCAATCCTGCTGAATAAACTTTTACCAGGGTTGGTAACCAAGGATTACCAGGAAATCAAAGAAAGATAGCAGTTGTACAGGTGTCAGCAAACTTCTGCCTACAGCAAAAAGTACCAGACTAGACACTTACAGAAAGGTTAAATTACAGCAAGGTGATAAGGTCTGGATTAAAGACCTTGAGAGAGAAGGAATTGTCATTAGAAAGGACAAGGATCAACCTTGCTTCTACCTGGTTAGCACAGCAGAGGGTGCAGTCATAAGAAACAGGAGGAGTCTCCTCCCATCCCTACACTGCCTGTCCCTCCTGAACAGTCGAGAGATATCGAGGAAGATACCCAGATGCCAGGGCAAACTCCAAACTTGCAGGAAGAAACAGCAGTGATAGAGCCTACCACTCTTCTGATAGTAGTGCAAATGAGATTTGGAAGTGTTATAAGGCCCCTAGACCACCTGAACCTTTGAATTCAAGGACTTGAAGAGAGGAGATGGGATAGTGATAATGTAGTAATGACAAAGTAACACATAAGGTAAAATATAATAATTTAAAATAAATTGGATAAAGACTTGAGGGAGGTGTAGTTTTTGGGTCTGGCACATATAGCGTAGGTCTGAGTTCAGTACCGCCCACAAGGTGATGTAAGAGGCACATGACTCACACCCAGGAGTCAGTTGAATGTTGGACAGAGCTGTGTGTCCCAGTGGGTATGGAGACAGCTCTGAGCTTGTACCCTTTCCTGTATATTTGAAAATAGTTCTAGGATGCAATAAGGACTTACAGTTAACCAATGTGTGGCTGTGAAGACTTCTTCAGACCTACTGAAATGTAACCAACACCCTACAACAGTCTTCGGTATGGCGTTATCCAAAGAAAAGTTTAACAAATGTGAGAGAATAATTCAACATCCATGGATGATTTGTTTTTTCCATTAGTATGGTAGTTGCATGGCAATCACCACATGCTTCATTCTCTGACTAATACTGTCAACTTTAAGTTAACTTCAGTATTAGATAATATTTCATGGTCCTGTTTAAATCAGTGTCCTCTCTCACTCATCTCAACTTTTTCTTTCTCCAAGCTCTCTGTGCCTTTTCTTAGCTGTGTCACATTTCAATTTTCAAGTTATTGATCTTTCGCCCACCTTCTTGTGCCTATTTCCATTCCTCCACTCCGCACGTGAAAGGGGAACAAATTGTTAACTGGATATCACCCATTATCTTTCTGAAATTGTTACTCTGATTTTGGCCTCAGGGAGCAGGGATCAAGTAAGTTTATCATGTGGACGGACTTCTGGATTTTTAGTGCCATGAGAGCTCAGGTTTACACGTGACTTAATTTATTCCATCCATAATGGTTAACTCAAAATCCCTTGGGAGATGAATGGCCAATGCCCTTGGTACTGAGGACATGAACTGCTACTATACCTCACAGAACATTGTGAAATTGTGCATGAAAATGGAAAAAAATAACATTATAAGGTGGGTACAAAGGGAAAGAAAATGGGAAAGAGGTTAAAAAAAAGGAAAAACTTTCAGCTGACAAAGTATTGTAACTGAACAAACGCTGAGCATTCCCATCTTGATATGTGTTTCTTACATTCTCAACAGAAAAATTCTCTATTCTGTCCCTTGAATCACTTGGCTTTGTATCTGCAGTTGAAGTCCTTTCACTGAGGTTTGCAGACAGTTTGTTATCTAATATCACAAACATTTGGCTAGATGAAGATGTTGGGAACAAAGAATATTGCAGAAATGAAAATCCATTTTATACAACTGACATAACTCACCAAGAGTATGTGTTTCACTAATGATAAGATATGTCAGAAGCAAGAAATAAATGGCACTGGCTGTGGTATGTAAAGCTTCAGCAGCAATTCAGTGAAAAAGACTAGTCTACAGTTAGATTTTTAAGATGCGCCCTTGTTTTGAGCGGCAATAGAAATCCTGTCAAGAGTCAAAAAGTTCCATCTGTTTCCTTGCAGTGGCATTAAATTTTAAATTTAAGTTTTTACATTTTTCAGTCTCTTCACTGCTCACTCTGTATAGAGAATACTTTATGGCCTCTCATTGAGATGTGAACCAAACCAAATGCAGAAGCTAGGATTACCAGAAATAATGGGGGGTTTTGGCTAGTTGGGGAGTGCACACAGTTCTGTTTAGTTTGAAACATTAAAATAACACTTTTCCAGCCAAGGTCAAGGAGTGATGGATATGTAGAAAGATCCAGAGAGAGGGAACAGGAAGGAAATCAAAAGTTGTGAAAAGTAATTAATAATATTGAGCCACTGGTGGCTTATAGCATTATGTCTTTAATGCGTCTGATAGCACATGCCATGCTATTGCCTGTCTGCCTGACATTGTGCATCATGTGACAATGTGCACTATCGCCTTTTGATGCTTAATGATATTTTCAAAAGGGTGTTATTATCTTGTAATGTCACCTAGGTAGAACTTACTGGTTCTTATTTTGCATTGAAAGGCAGGGTCTTCTCTCTGTGTATCATTTGGAATTTTTTTCACCAACACAAACTCATTTTTAAGACTGAGGTGGGGGGGGGGGGAATAATTTGATGCTAGCAAATTTATATTTCTGCTTGCCTTTAGGATAGCTGAGAAAATTTTGCAATTGTGCTGGATTTCAGGAATTAACTGCAAATCAAACAGAGTCCCAACGGGAATTTTAACAATCTCACAAATAGTTATCAATGAATTGGTAAAGAAAACCAACCTTGAAAAATGGGCAAAAATTAGGTCTCGTACCAAAAGCTGTTGTAAAATTGCCACTGGAGAGTGAAGAGCTTAATGCAATCCTATTTTTTTTAAACAGGGTGCAGTTTGTTACAAAAAAATAGATCTTCTGAGAGTAGCATTAAGACAAGAACATAAATTAATTTCAATCTCAGTCCATTTTAGAATGAAGTTAAATAACTTAAGTATGCCTTTGATCAAATATCTAAACAGCCTGCTGCTGCTGAGTGGTTGAAAGCTGCAGTTTACAGGTCATATTAATCATAATTAAATCAGTTAAACAAACTAATTGGTCATCATTGTCTCACCCTCTAGTTCTAGCTAAGGGAAAGCCACATGCTGACAAGGCAACTCCCCGGAAAATGTAATTTCATAAAAATAGCTTGCACTGTAACAAGCCTGCATATTCACTGGTGCATTTAACTATGCAGTACAGCACCAGATGAATGATCATGAGTGTGCTGCCCTTATGCAATCAGTTTTTGCAATCGGTTTTTGCAGGTCAGTGCCATTTACCCACTAGGAGAGCTTGTAGCGTCTACACACAGCCTGAACTACTAACGGCAAGGGCCTGTAAAGAAGGGCTGGGATAGGTCAAATTATCTCAGAGAGAGGACAGAGTTTACTCCCAGGTTTTGAAAAATATCTTCAGTTCAAATTGCCCAACTGCAAAGGTTGAGCTGTCCAAGCAGAGCATATTCTAAAGTGATGAATCATTTTCTTAATTACTGAAGATAAGCCAGCAGAAAACATTGGGTTGAATTTACTGCAGACCATCATGGTGGGAAACATGGTGGCCAGGCTCAGTTATTCATGGGAGAGGCTTCCGTTGGTCTTCCAGTGGTGGCAAAACCTCCCCTATTAAGTGGGAGAACAGAAGGGGCTGATGCGGAATTCCCGGCCATTGCCAACAGAATATCAATTAGATTCATTAATGAGCCAATTGATGCTCATTATCCCTCAGCCCACTGCAATTTGGTGATGGCTCAGGAACTAAGTGGAGGAAACACGGCTTTCCTGCACCTAGCCTAGCAGCCTCCAGGGAGGGGAGGGCTCTCTCGCTCTCAAGGGACCTAGCACCGGGCAGGAGGATGGCTGCAGAAAGCCACCCACATGCTCTTGTCTTCGTCTCCTCTTCCTGTGAACCCACCCCACCCCGCGACCCTCAACCTACCCTCGGTCCACCTTTTACCTTTGGTGGGTGCAATCTGCCAGAAGCCACCGCTCTCACTGGCGCTAGTGGCATGAGGAGCTGCCTGCTTCTGACTGGCCGGCAACTCTCTATGGGTGGGACTTCCACCGACAAGGACCTCAATCGTGGGGAAGGCCCGAGAGTGTCCACTTAACTGCCTGAGGGACGCTTGATTCCATCTGAATTGAGGGGTGGTGCTCTCCACTGGTTCTCTGACTGATAGGTGAGACCCTCTTCGGCATGACAAAATCTCAGCCATTCTACCTGACAAGAGTCAAAGAACTCCTGTGTACAAAGACCAAACCACTATTTTATATATAAATTCTGTGAATAGAATCCAACACTCAGAAAGGTGGGAATATTTCTCAAACAGTTGGCATAGTGAATGGAAATAAAATCATCAAAATGCAATAGTTGAAAAAGTTCACATTCAAACCCAGTTATTTGTCCAGTTTCTGCCAGAACACATATTATCCATTGAACAATGTAACCTGCACTGCATCTGGAATGCATTTTCAGATGTAAGCCCCATGGGTCATTTTTGCGAAAAGCTTATGCAATGTTTACAAAGTGGGCACAGACTGTACACGCTGCTCTGTTTACATGGACACAGATCACCACTCAAATCTCAACAAAAATTGATAGGAATGGAACTGTTTTTTTCTTATTTGTTGCAAATGAACACAGTTGTCTGCCATCTGTTCCTCACAAAGGTTCATCTTCACAATGCCCAGCGAGAATTTCCCCAGTGAACATTTGTCAGAGCCGGCATCAGCCACTACATTTCAAAAGTTATTTTTTGGTCTGAATAGATTTTAATTTTTTTTTCCCAGGCAAACTAAATATATACCTGCTTCTAATTGTCCAGTTGTTGGGAATCATGTCAAGTAATCACTGGACAAGTATGTGATGTGGCCTCTGTCTTTCACCACTCTAAACATTAAGAGCACTGACATGGTTAACAAAAGATCAGCCGTCTTGCCAGCAGTCATAGGCTGCAGGTCAGAACTGTTAATCTCCAAAGCAAGGAAAACACAGTCACTTGGATACCAGCTAATAACTTGAATAATGCAGAAAACATTTGTTTAAGCAAAAAATAAGATCCTATTCAGGGTATTTGAACAATTGTCCAGCACTTGTACAGGACATTTTAATAACATTTCAAATACCCGACCGGAACACTTTGAAAAAAATATGCCACCAGGGAAAACTAAAAGAATTGGGTTTGCTTTGTTGCTTTACCATCCTCATCGCAAACAGCACTGCTACCTCCGCTCATAATTTGGAAGTTGTTTGTTACATAAACAGGAAGGGAGTCAGTCCACCTATTCCCAGCCCTTTCCTGATGCTGGCTGTTCTTTCAGTTCAAGGAGATAGACCAACAGCAGCATAAGAAACGAAGCAGTGAGAAAAGAACTATGCATCCTGTCAAACCCATTCCTTCCATAGCCTGTGTTCAATCTGTCTGGCCAAGGCCCCTCACATAATGAATACCTAATTTCAGATCAGTTATTCCAAATATAAATGGCTGCATTGCAACCAAGTGCATTCCAGAGAGGGTTGAAAAACTTAATGGACAGTCATAACGGACAGTTCTTGTTCGACTCTTAACAGCTGACTATAGACAACATTGTTGCAGGGTTGAAGCATGAATTCTCTCAGCTGGAGTAGGACTAGGGAAACTCTAGCAATGGGAAAAAAACTGATAAATTAAATGTTATATATCCTTTAAAAAAATGGAAACATATGAACTGGAATTGAATGAACTAAGAACAGGCTGTTCCTCTCTGTTCTGGGAAATGAGTCTGGCTTCAAAGCTCTCCTAAATTGCAATCTCCTTTTCACCTTCTGGCACTTGACATTTCCCAGGATGACTTTCCTGGTACCTAGAATATATAGCTTTGCTCAGCATTGTGTTGCATATTTCCAACATCGAGGAAATAAAATACTCCCAAAATGTCCAATTTAACGCATCGAAGCTGCCATTTGCAGTGATATGAAGTTGAAATGGCTATGTAACTGGTTATATGACTAGAAAATGAAAATTGGTGTAACTTAGAAGCCAGGCTACAATATATATTGGGAATAAAGTAGTGTGTCTTGCCATTATGTTCTTTGGGCTGTTGTGGGTGAGAGAGGACTTATCGAACAATCACTGTCCTTACAGTGAGCTCTGAGCGGCTTCTTGACAGCAGATGCTTGTTCTTGTCATTGTTGCTTTCAATTCGCCAGGCCACAAGCAAACACAAAATCACACGAGCAAGTATGAGATGACAATACAAGAGTTCCCATTTTATACTGATGCAGTTTTCCTTGGAGAACAATTCAATATGAAGTATCTTGCAATAAAGCCACTATAAAATAAGTCATAGTTTCTGTAGTGAGTGCTATTGCAATTCTCCAGAACTGGAATTGCTTTGTTCATTTAGAGGGAGTTACAAACATTTATTTCTGACTGGGGGTGGTGATGGTGAAATGCCAATGTGCTGGATATTGCCAGGAAATGGCAATAAAAGAAGCAATAGGTAAGAACTGACAGTAAAAAGTGTCACTGAATTACATAACAAAACTAGTGAGAGGGCAGTCAGTAGAGTGCATAACTTCATCACACTGTATTAACTCAATGTTATTACAATTAAGCAGCTCTTCCTTGAAGCTTTTCCCAGCCTTGTTGATGCTCTGTAACTACAAAGCTGAAAAAAGAAATATGTTTATTTAGAGCTTCCATCTCACAGAGGAGGCTTCAGGCCAATCCACATCCAGCTACCTGCACTGAAAACTCTGCACACGTTTTAACAGCCGTGACAAATTGCACCAGAGCAGCTGAGACAATCCACACATTCTAAAACAATCAGCAACATTCAAAATAAAACAGCTCACAACGTTCTAACAAGAAGCCAACTTGCCCCATCTCCTAATGTTAATATGAAAGCAAAATATTGCAGATGCTGGAAATCTGAAATAAAAACAAAAAAATGCTGAAAAAACCTAGCAGGTCTGGCAGCATCTGTGGAGAGAGAAACAGAGTCAATGTTTCAAGTCCGTTTGGCTTTTCTTCAGTGCTAAATAGAAGTAGATATGTAATGGATTTTATACTGTTTAAGAGGGGGTGGAGCAAGTGGAACAGAATAGAAGGCTAGGGATATGTGGGAGCTAAGGAGAGATTGACAAAGATATCATGCACACAAGACAAAGGGAGTGTTAACGATATTGACAAAGACGGTAGTGGCATAAATTTAAGAGCAGAAAGTGTTAATAGCAGAACAAGGGTCAGAGCTCTGTGACAGCACAACATAGAAATCAGTGTCAGATGGCCCTTTGTGGGTTGTGGAGGGGGGAGGTGTGGTGGTAGTGGCAGAAGGGTTGGGAAAGGGATTTAAAAAAATAATAAATAGAGAAAAAAAATTAAATAAATAAAAAAATGATTAAAGAAGGGGGAATGATGGAGGAGAGAATTCATGCTCTGAAGTTGTTGAACTCAATATTAAGCCCAGAAGGCTGTAAACTGCCTAATTGGAAGACGAGGTGCTGTTCCTCCAGTTTGTGTTGGGTTTCACTGAAACATTGCAGCAGGCCAAGGACAAATATGTGGGCATGACAGCAGAACAGTGTGTTGAAATTGCAAGTGACATGAAGGTCTGGGTCATGCTTGCAGACTAAGCGAAGGTGTTCTGCAAAGTGGTCACCCAGTCTGCGCTTAGTCCTCCGAGTGTAGCGGAGACTGCACTGGGAGCAGTGAATACAGTAGACCAAATTGATGGAGGTGCAAGTGAAGCACTGCTTCACCTGTAAGGAGTATTTGGGGTTTTGGACGATGAGGAAGGAGGAGGTAAAGGGACAGGCGTTGCACCTCCTGCGAATGTATGGGAAGGTGCTGTCGTATCTGCTCCGATGATGCCACCTTTCAAAACCACGCTTCTGACATGTCTTCCTTTTTCCTTAACCGTTCTCCCCAAAGTATTTACTGTTCCTAATGTGGTCTCCTCTACATTGGGGAGACTAAACACAGATTGGGTGACTACTTTGCGGAATGCTTCAGTCTGTCCACAAGCATAACCCAGACATTCCTGTGGCTTGCCATTTCAACACACCATCTTGCTCTCAAGCCCACATGTCCATCCTTGGCCTGCTGCAATGTCCCATTGAAGCCCAATGAAAACTGGAGGACCAGCACCCTATCTCCTGATCTCCTGATTAGGCACTTTACAGCCTTCCAGACTTAACATTGAGTTCAACAACTTCAGACCATGAACTCTCTACTCCATCTTTATCCCTTTTTTAATCTAATTGTTTTTTTTAATTTTAATTCTAATTTTTAGTTTATATTTATTTTTATTTATTTATTAATTGTTTTTATCCTTTTGCCCCAACTCATCCGTCCTCCACCCGCCCATACCCACTACCCCCCCACCACAACCACCGCCCCCACCGTCACCCACCAGAAACCACCCCCCCCACCCCACACCCCCCCCCCCCCCCCCCCCCCCCGCCGCCGCCCCCCGACCCCACCCCCACCCCAGCCCCCACAACACGGCCATCTGTCACCGGTTTCTATGTTGTGCTTTCACAGAATGCTGACCCTTGTTCTGCTATTAACACATTCTGCTCTTACCTTTATGCCACGATCGGCAACTTCTTTAGTCTTTACCACTATCATTAACACTCCCTTTGTCTTCTGTTCATAACATCTTTGTTAATATCTCCTGAGCTCGCACCTATCCCTGACCTTCTATCTTGCTCCACCTGCCCCAAACCTTCTTAAACAGTGTAAAATCCATCACATTTCTACTTCTCTTTAGGTCTGAAGAAGAGTCATGTTTACTTGAGAGGTTAACTCTGTTTCTCTCTCAACAGATGCTGCCAGACCTGGTGGGTTTTTCCAGAATTTTTTGTCTTTATCCCAATGTTAATAGATCATTTAAAAAAAAACCCAGGATCTGGATCTGAAGTTTTAAGAGCTGGCCGCCCCTCCGTGGAGCTCAGGGATGTTCTACAGTCTGAGCGCCAACTGTCAATGATGCCGGAGCTGGCCAAAGGGGTGAGCCCTGGCTGCTTGGACTGAGTGCCTTGCGGCTCAAAGGCCAGAACTCGTATGTGCCCTGCAAGGTGTTCCTCAGGTGGAGCTGGACAGGCTGCACTGGCGCTTCAGGTAGAGAGTGGACTAACCAATGCTCCTCTGTCCTTTAAGGGGAAGATGACCCATAACAACATTAAGAGGTCATGGACAGATGGAGGCCCCAAATCCTTCTAAGGTTGGCCAGATATGAGCAGGACACCTCAGAGCTGGAGAGCCGCCACGCACCTCATTCAGCTGGTTGTGGAGAGGCTGGGGTCTCAGGTGAAGGTAAGAGTACAGCGCATTGAGGTGAGAGTTTTGGATGGTGCAAACATTCTTGTTTAGTCTCTTCATTGATGGGAGCCTCAAAACTGGTGATCCCATTGAACATTGAAAGACGATGGCACCATGATGCAGATCTCCATTGTCTCACCAGAGTGCTTGGCATGCACAGTGACAGTGTGATGATGTAAACTAATGACCTGACATTGTTCTCCCTTAGATTCACCAGCAGGCTCTCATTCACAAGACCCCAAAGAGCCACCCCTGATCCCAGAGGACCACCGGGCTTCAGCTGCACCTGCATCATACTCGGTCTCTAAACCAGGCACCGGCGCAGACACCGGCACCTCGGTGGGCATTAGATCTTTGGCTAGAAAGTCGGTGCATAATGGTGAGGGCACTTCACATTCACTTGAGGTGCAGGCGGTGGCAGAGAATGCCCAGGGCATCAACAGTCAGAGGACTGCTGGAGACCAGGACAATGCTGAGTCAAAGGAAGATGGTGAGCCTCTGGAGTCGTCCATTAAGCAGCAGATGCTGAATGTCCAGTGGGGTGTGTGGAAGGATCTGGTGGAGATCCATGAGAGTATGCATGCCATGGTCTCTGTTGTGGAGGAGTCCAAGCAGAGCATGAGCACTGCGTTGACCCTCATGGCTGAGTGCACTGCCTCCTCCATCATTGGTGAGCAGGGAGGTCCAGAGGAACCTCACATTGGTGCACAAGCTTCCTGTCATCTTTGTGGGCTCCTCTCAGGGCACTCTGGATGACGGCAGCAACTCCTCCACCCCTCTGCCAGTGACCGTGGCATCTGATGAGGCTGCGATAACTGGGGAGATGCCAGCCATGGCACTGGCCTCTCCCTCTCAGGTGGGGCCAGCCACTGCCAAGGACATGAAGGCCAACAAGACAGCAGAGGCAACAGGCTGGCTCCGATACCGCTGCCAGCAAGGGGGTGGGAGCGGGTACCAAGACGCAGCACTCATAAACATGAGTTTAAGGCACCATGAGCACAAGAGGGACTGGTCACGAGTGATCTTCTGTATTTTTTTGTTTATATGTTTACTGGTGCGGAAATCAACACCAGATATGGTGATGTTAATTTGTTTTGAATGTGAAAATTACATAAATTTTGTTTTTGTCATAATGGTCTTTTGTCGAATGTGCTTCACTTTTTTTTTGGTGCAGAGTACGCCAGTATGTGATGCTGGATGAAAATGGCTCTAAACATCATTGCACAGGCACTAAGTGGATTTTTGGGTTCAAATGAAAGGGTCATTTCAGACATCTTGGATGGAGGCAGCAGCCCTCCTATGAGGTGGAAGAAGATCTTTGGCAGTCTAGCTGAAGGAGCATTGGATCAAGGTGTCCCTGGTGTCCCTGCCTCCCTGAAGGATACAGAGGTCTGCCTCTATGCCATCAGTGCTCTCCTCACCGTGCTCCTCTTCTGACTCACTACTTGATTCATCCTCTGTGGCCTTTGCGGCTGCCTCTCCCTCCAGTGGGTCCCACCTTGCCTGTGCCAGATTGTGGAGGGCGCAGCATGCAACCATTTTCAGTGACACCCACTCTGAGGGGTATTGTGGTGCTCCCCCTGATGGTCCAGGCACCAGATACATACCTTCAGAAGATCTAAGACCCTCTCTCTCACTGCCCTTGTGGAGGCATGACTCCCATTATACCGCTGCTCTGCCTCTGTTCTTGGGTGGCAGAGAGGCATCATGAGCCACCTTTTCAGCAGATAACCCTTGTCACCCAGCAGCCTTCCATCCAGCCGGGCTGAAGCACTGAAGAGCCTTGGCACCTGGGAGTGTCTCAGGATATAAGCATCATGGAAGCTGCCAGGGTACATTACACAGACTTGCAGAGTCTCCGTCTTGTGGTCACACACTATCTGGACATTCATCAAGTGGAATCCCTTCCTATTGACGAAGACCTCTGGCTGACCTGCTGGAGCCTTGATGGCCACATGTGTGTAGTCAATCGACCCTGGATGAGGGGGTATCCCAGCAATCACTGCAAACTCTCTGGCTCGCTCAGCCTGGCTGGCCTCTTCCGTACAGAAATGAATAAATGTCATTAACCGCCTGACAGAGCTTCTGTCACCAGCTTGACACAACTGTGGACAGCTGATTGGGACATTCCACAAAGATCCCCCACTGACCCCTGGAAAGAACCAGAGGCATAGAGGTTGAGGGCCACTGTGACCTTCAGAGCCCCTGGCATGGGCTTTCCACCCATATAGTTGGAGGTGATCTCAGGCCTAATCATCTGACAAATGGAGGTCATAGTCTCCCTGGAGAGGCGGAGCCTCCTTTGGCACTGCACTTCAGACATATTGAGGTAGCTGCATCGCTGCCTGCAAATCCTGGCAGCAGGGCAGTGGTGTCTTCTGCGACCCCTTCCGCTTTGGACTTCCTATGCCCCTTGTGCCTGCACCTCTGCTCCCACATGTCGCTCCCCTGGAAGCTGCATTGTGACATCTGGTCTCCTCTCCCTTCTGCCCCTCTCTTCCTCCTCAGAGGAGGAGCCTCTTTTTATTCTGTCCTTGGATGAGGTCTTGCAAAATGTGGGCTGCCCGCCTGCCCATTTTGCCTGTGCATGAGCGCAAAATCACACAGGCAATGTAAAATCTGGATCAATTGGGTTTTTAATGGCCTTAAGCGGACTTTTAATTGTTGGCAGGCGCGGCTCCGACACCCGCATGGGCCCGCCAACCTGAAGGTTGTGCACGTGGGGGATGGCATTGGGGCCCTCGCTCGATGTCTTCTCATGCGACTTTATGCCGAGTTAGGTCAGGTGCACGATTGCCCATGAGGCGTAAAGTTCTGTCCTTTATCTTATGTAAATAAACATTGTGCACTTGACAGAATAGATCAGAGAGAAATAGTTGTCAATCAAACAATGTTTTCCCTGGGGCGCAGCTATTTCAATAGAGTTATGGATGTCTGGGCTCTCAACCAAGCCTCATTATGCATTCTTGTGTGAGTGGGCATGGAAGTGTCATAGGTTGGTATGGGGGCATGAGGAGCCATGAGATAGATAGACATGGGTAAAACCTTCTGAACTTACATTTCAAAAGATTCCCTAATGTTGACTATGGTTCATGGCAACTCTGAGGGGCCGTGAACCATGACCCCTTGAATAACTGGCCAGGCTACACGAAAATTTAAGTGTACTAGGAGATGCCTATCCATGAAATTGAGCCAATTTGGGAGTACGGCGTGCAGCCTTGTAACCCACACCCGCCTCTACCCTTATCCTGGACTGGAGAAGATTGGGGGTGCTGGAAAGGGGGTCAGGAATGCAAGATTCGGGTCCTAGTCATCATTTTTTTAAGATTCACAGAGTCTCCCTGTCTCCATGAAAATCCAGCCCATATTATTTAAAAACAGCCTAACAAATGGTGAAAACATTCTATCGCCCACCTTCAGTAGCAGAGATAATGAAAGGATTTAGTGAATAGAATAGGAACTTTGAAAAATAGGACAAATTGTAGGAAGTGACAATAGCAGAGGTGACATTTCTTGAGTTGAAATGCCTGCTCATTTGTGTGTAAGTGTGTCTATATCTGCATGTGCGCACAACTTCGTGTGTCCGTCTTGAAGAGCAAAACACACATGTCTCATCCTTATGGATAAAATTCAGAGAAGTATTAAAAAATAGTCAAGCTTAATCTTCAGAGAATTCCAGCTCTATTTACTAGAATGATAAATGTCACAGGTGTACTTTTAAAATAGGTATTAATATTTCATTTGTTTTTGAGTTCACTTTCTCTAGGTCAACTTGGGTGCTGGATAGGGTAGTGAACCTATCACTTCCACCCCTATACCTCATACTCTGTTAATCACAGATGAAAGTAATTAATGTTACTTTATTTTAGTAAATTAATACTACTTTAGTGACAGAAGTTGGATATTAGAAATTGGTACAGCTGCATTAGTAACGAAGGTGGCCAACTGCTTTAATCTTCTCACATTAGCTTACGACACAGCACAGAGAGGCACTGATGCATTATCAATTTCTTTGACAAAGTAACTATTAAAGAAGGTTGTGGTACTTAGAAGCTTCAGACATTCTTAGGCCAGTAGTAGATAATTTACTAAGTTTACCAATCGATTCTTAGTTCTGTAACAATGAGATCAGTATAATTAGTTTTACAAAATCCTCTGTCTGCCGAGGTGCGTGGGAAAGATTGGGGGCATTCTTTGGATTTAGCATTGCTGCTAGGCAATTTACTAATGAATATCAAAGCAAAGTGTTTAACATTTACATACCTGCCTTCTTATACAAACTCCTAACGTTCGATAACTTGGAGAGAATCCAACAAAAATTAAGTTCCTTCAGCATTTCAATGAGTGCAAATAAAGGATTAAGTTAATTCTGAAATATTGCATTCCATACATGTATAAGTTATTCCTGTATTTTATGGTTAGGATTTTGGTAAAAGCTGATATTCGTGCTAGCATATAAGTCTCTCATCTACCTTGAGTTGACATAAAAGCCTGCATAATGGTGTAAATTATATACTAAATTTTACAGCACATTAATGTTTACATTCAGTATTGCTCGGATCAAATTTGTAGGCCTTTAAGCCTCAAACAGTTTCATGCATCACCAGTTCTTACTAAGGATTGATACGTTGAATTATTTCCTTCCTCAGATCCCAAGTCTAAGAGAAAATTTCTAGAATCAAGTCTTTTTATTAACTCATGGAATGTGGACATCACCAGCAAGGCAACTTATCAGTGTCTGTCTCTAATTCACCTCTTACAGAAAGAAGTTGGTGAGCCACCTCCTTGAACCACTGCAGTCCATGTGGTGTAGGTACAACCACAGTGCTGTTGGAAAAGGAGTTCTTGCACAGACTTTCATAATGAATTATCAGAATCCATTCTCATCATACTACTGGTTTCAGAGCAATTTTGGATCATGTAATTAGAACAATACATACTTTGGGTACACTGTTTCTCTTCATTCAATCGTCAACTTTTCTCAATCATGCTATTGCATTGCACCAAGGGTTAGCCTCTCCACTGAATTGTTTGCACACTACTAAAGTAATGTCAGTTTGGCTCAGTTGATACCAATCTAACATCAAAGCAGAAGGTTGAGTTCAAGTCCTGGAACAGGTTCGGAACATATCATCTAGGTAAATGTTTCAGTGGAGTATTGAATTGTCAGAAGTTCCTTCTTTTCACTCAACAGTTCAACCAAGGCCCTGTCTTTTTTTGAATGCTGTCACAGTGTTTATTATAAACACCTGAACAAGAACAAGGAGTTCTGCTGCTACTGTAGCCAACATTTCTCTTTCAGCCTACACCATGAAAAACGGATTAACTGATCTTTGTCTCATTTCCTGTTTGTGGGTCCGTCCTTCACTATGTGGAAATGGCTGTTGTGTTTGCCACATAACAATAACCACATCTCAAAACTTCTTCATTGGTAAAAGTAGCTTCAATTGTATAATCCTTATTCAGACCCTGTCTGGAAAGCTATGTTCAGATTTTTGCCTTGGGAAAAATAATTACCTTATGAAAGACATATTGACTTTGAAAGGCCTAAAGGACACATTCACAATGGCTTTAAGCATTACATTATGAGGTTGCATCAACTTGGTTTGCATGTGGTCTACTGCAATCCTAGTCCCATTTTCTGGGGCTGTTCGAGATCAGGCCTACCTCCCGATTAACTGCCTTCAACTTCAGCCAGAGGTAGTCAAGCTCAAGGACGCATAACTGGGTCCACTGAGTCACAACAGCATCCACCTAAAGGAAGAGAATTAGTTGAGGTTACTACCTTCTTCTAGATAGCCTTATTTTCAATTTGTTTTTAGCTAGATTGTAATTTTCTTGGGTATTATAAAGCTCCGGGTTATAACTCTATAGTAGATATTTCCCCACCATAAGGGAACAGGAGTCGGGTTAATGAACCTTTGATACAGAAGACTAAATGAAACAATTTAAGTTTTAAGGCATACGAATTTATTATAAAGAGAAAGCATGCAATTTGCTGCTTACATGAAAAGCATAAATAGCAACACTCGATAAACCCCAAAAAGAAAAGATAGCTAGTTCTTATCTCTATAAGAGAGCCCAAGCTTTAGATTTTACTTGTTATGGATATAAGATTTTTTTTAAAAATTATGGATACCCATAAAATATTAATGTAAGATTATCTTAATCCCCGAGAGTGTGAGACTGGTTAGGTTCAGAATGGATCTGATGCCAATCTAAACTGTCTAACGAAGCTGAAATTGTTCGAGTTTGGGTTGAGGTACTTATAATGAATTTTAGGGTTGTATAATTAACTGATATGTAGAAGATGTTCATTTGATCAATAATAGACTATCCCTAATTAATATCCCATTTTTGGTGAAAGGGCCATCTATTATAATGAGGGTACCGGTTCAATTTCTAAGAAATGTTATTTTAAATTTATTCCTGAAAACTGGATCATAGGCAACAGTTACATTGGCCAATTTTGCTTAGTCAAGGTACAGGTTCCAGCAAGCTAATAGGACTTGAGGACTAGTATTCTTTTATCTGATTGTGGTTTTAATTATCAGGGCTAGCATTGTATGCTTACGTGCTAGTGTAACAGAATAATGTTTTTTAGATGTGTGTATTTCTTATTGGTGAATTCACATTGTTATGAGGAGAATTAATTTTGCTGTTTTGCAAGCTAATTTCGACTCCTGATAAAATATGCTTTACTATGAGTTTACCCAACCTTTAACCTAGTATTTCTGTGTTAATTTCATATTTTTTATTATTATTATTATTATATGACCATTGATCCGTCACATGTATTCCCTTGAATTTAGAAGATTAGGTGCTTAAAATAATAGCTACAGAGAAATTATCTCCTCTGCTGAGGGGAAATCCAGAACAAAGGGGACAGAATATTAAAATTAGAATTAGGACTGTTATGAGTGAAATCAGGAAGCATTTTTTCAGAAAAAGGGTAGTGGAAATCTCTAACTCAAAAAGTTTTAGACATTAAGCCATTATAGAATTTTCAAGACTGAGGTGACTAGGCAAGACTAAAGAGATATGCTATAAAGGTAGAGGAATTGAGTTGAATGCAGGTCAGCTATGATCTAATAGAATGGTCAAACAGGGACAAGAACTATAATTCCTATTCTTCTAGGATGTCCTGTTATGTAATTCAAATTATTTCTTTAAACAATATTAGAGATTTCAACTGATAAAATAAAAATAGGTTATATACATGATTATATTTGGTCATGCCACAGGCTTGCAAGATGGATAAGACAATGGGGGATACAGAATTGTAGTGATTTGGAAAGGCAGTTTGGTTGCAACTAAAAATAAAAACACCTGAGTCTGGAAATTATGCTATGTCTTATGATCCTGAAACATTGATGATTGTATCAAATTTTTCGATTCCTAATTTTAACAGAGGCATTAATTTGTTTAAAATAGATTAGCTGTTGCTTCTGTTAAAATAGCAAATGGAGAAAATTGAGGCGAACAGTTTATCGTCTATGTCATGGTGAAGATTTTAGACACAGTGTCTAAAATCTAGAATTGCATTTATATCAAAGAGGATTGCCTGGCCCACCACTAAGTCTGAGCAAAAAAGTATTACCACTTTTTAGATAATTATTTGCTTGCAATTGTGGATCTCACGATTATGGTGAAGCTCTAGCTTAATATTACTAGAATGTTCACCTAAGTTATTCAATTTCCTATTTATATTGTGCTTATATGTGCCGTGTAGTGCATTTTCTGAATAGAGCAGTTATGATATATTGTGATAGTACATGTTTCTTCATAGAAAAATGACAATGATCAACAAATTTATATGAAATACTGCATAATTTCAATTGAAAAAATCATGAGAGTTTGCACATGAGGTCATATCCCCACTGTGCACACACAAAGGCTTTCAAATTAGCATTCTTTGCAGCCAATTAAAGTGGTTGGCTTTACAGTATGCATTTTATATTGCTTAGTTAATCTCTGAGATTCCTTCTAGTGTACTTTTCTCAGTTCATAAAGGCCTCCTGTGAAATACGCTGATCCAGTTGTAAGATTCCCAGCTGAGGCACTGCTGAGTTATGCTAGTCATGGCTCCAGTGACTTCATGAATGGGCAGTGCCATTCACGACCCACTCTTTCCTGAGAGAATCTGACTTTTCATCCACAATGTCACTCAAATGGAACACAAATGACAATCATTGAAGGGCATATTCAGCATCAATTTTTCATTCACTAGCAACTACAGATCAGCAGCTTCAAAACAAAAATCAAATTAACAAGATCAAGGGGGCTGGTAAGCGTATAAATTTTGAATTGGATTTTAAACATTGTCTAATAATGCTCCCATGAAGCACCTTAGGATTCTTTCCTACATTAAAGGTGCCATATAAATGCAAGTTATTGTTGTACACTTATTTTGATACATTCAATAATGAGTTAATTAAAGTAAATAGAGTTTGACTTTCATGATGGAAAGGCTGCAATTGTGAATGGTAGCAAGTAATGTTATGATGAAGTGGGACATTATCTTTTGTCACCTTGAACATGAAATAAGCTGACTGGATACCCCAGGTTAAACAGAATACTTTTTTTGCTCCCTATGTGTTCTGGTATCCTTGTGCCTCTCTATCCTGTGTGGAGATGGAAAGTTATTGTATCCTTGAATTTCACTGACCTGGTGTTATGTTGTCCTCATGTCTTGGTAATTTGGTGTCTTGGATTCTTTGCAGTCAAATGTGCAGATGTTCCAATGTCACCATGGGTTGATATTTCAGTTTCTTTTGCCCAGATCTTCGAGGAGTATTCTCAAGGAGGTGAGCGTGATTCGCGCATGAAACCGAAACTCAGCAGGGCCATTTTAACTCAGTGCTGAGTTCAAACAGACCCATTTTGGCTGTCGCAAGCGCCTTAATCCACAGTGTGGGTGTCACAAATTTATGGAGAAATGTGAATATTCTTGAAGAGTGAATAAGGTCTGTTTAACTTTCATGATCTGAAGTCATTTAAACCCTTTACAAATGAAAAGAAAAACAGGCTGCAGGTATCAGTGAGAGTTTTCTTTTAAGTCTACTCTCACAGTTTCATTAAATGTTTGTTGACATTTCCCTAAGTCTCATTATCAATGCCTGGCTGATTTCCAAAAGCTTCAAATATCTCAGAAGGGGGTTCTGAGTTCACAGTTTGATTGACAGGTTATCCCTCTTTCTTCAGGTACCATGCCCAAAGATGGCATTGATGACCATCGACTTCTGTGTGTTAGTCCTTGATTATGCATGGCAAGGTACTGCAGTGGCTTGCCATTAACATCTGCAGGTTCTGGCTGACCAGGAAACTTTCTTGTTCTTTCCAAATGCCTTAGACATATTGGAAGGATTTGCAGGTTGATAGCCAATCTGTTTGTTCTAGAAAAAGCTTTGAATGGGCTTTTATGCATGGGAATGTTTTTTACAATCAAGTTTGTATAGTGAAATCTGTATTAGATTTTTAGAACTTTATTTTATTTCATCTTCACATGGCTCGTGGTGTCTGTTTGGGATGGTTATTGCATGAGTTAGCATGGGTTGGCATTGGGGGTATATAGGGCCATGGTGGGTGGCTGGGAGACATGAATTGTCATAGTAGGTATAAGACCATGGGGGTGAGAGATTGTGAGAGTTGAGGGCTAGAGGGCCTGAAATATTATAATACAACTGGGTTAAAGTCCCAGAGAACCAAGGCAGGCCTTCTAAACAGTCCACCTTGGCGCTCATCCAACACCTTGGCCACCTGCACTCTGCTCCCAGGGTCAGCGGGCTGAACTCTATCCTAACCCCGTCCCCCCAGAGTGAAGATCACAACATTCAGGGGCCTTTTTCTGAGCTGGGTTCCGCAAGTCAGCAAATTTCCCAACTCGGACTACCCACCTCAGTTGTGAAAATCCAGGCCTTAGTATCTTAATTTTCAATGTCCTAGTATTTTGGTATCTACCATGCCCTGGTATCTTTGTTTTTAATGCTGTGTTGTTTTGATGCCCCTGTGCCAAAGTATTTTGTTGATCTACATTGGTTTCCAGTTAAGCCATGCTGCAATTTTAAGATTTTCATCTTTATTTTCAAATCCCTCCATGGCCTTATCCCTCCCTGTCTCTGTAATCTCCTCTTTGAGATATTAGTATCCCTCCAATGTGGTTTCTTGAGCATCCCCAATTTTAACCATCAGCCTGCAGGTCTTGTTGAATGCATCTATCCCAAATCCCAGAGTGCTTTCAGAACTGAAAGACTTACAGTTGACATGATCTTCTCAGTCCAATGGCCACAAGAGAAATGCTGTGAATAAAGGAGGCCACGATATATCGCCTTCATCGATCTCACCAAAGCATTCGACCATTTGTGAAGAGGCTGTTTATTTAAGCTGCTGGAGAAAACTGGCTACCCACTTAAGCTGTTCAAATGATCTCCTCTTTCCATGACAACAAGATGGGTAAGTTCAGCTATTATGGGTTAACATCGGAACCCTTTGAGATGGAGTCAAAGAGGGTTGTGTTCTGGCACCGACACTCTGGCATACTCTTCACTTTGCTGCCATATACCTTCAGGTCATCTACAGAGGGTGTCAACTTACATACCAGAACTGACAGAAAGCTGTTCCGTCTTGCTTGCCTGAGATCCAAGACAAAGATGCACAAAGTCCTCATTAGAAAGTTGCTCTACACTGTCACACTAGCACTCCATACTGAGAAACACCTACAGCAACAAATGCACGGACTCTCTCATGCCTGTAAAGAGTTTATTTGACCAGCAGCATTAGGAAGACAAATGTCACAGTCTAGGATGTTGCCATACTGCCATCCATCAGCATTGACAATGTGAAACTGGAAGTTGTTGATAGCTTCACATCTCTAGGATCTACAATCACCAGCAATCTGTCACTTGATGCTGAATTCAACACAAGCATCGCAAAAGCTGCAGCTGTTATGTCCAAATTGAGTAAGAGAGTATGGAGCAACAGCAACCAGACTGAGAATGCCAAATTGCAAGTCTACTAAGCCTGCAAACTCAGCGCACTTCTCTACAAGTAGAGCAACCTGGACAGCATATGCTAAGCAGAAGAAAAGGCTGAACAGCTTCCACCTTCTCCATCTCAGATGTGTCCTTGACATCTCTTTGCAAGGCAAGGTCATCAACTCAGAGATCCTTGAATGTGTTAATTCCATCAGCATATACTCAATGTTAAGTCAATGACGTCTGTGTTGGCTCGGTCACGTTCGTACGGATGACAGTTATATACCCAAAGGTCTTCTGTACAGCAAATTGGCTACAGTGCCATGACCTCCTAGGATACCTCTGCAACTAAGGACACCTGCAGGTGAGATATGAAGATGGCAGACACTGATACCAGGGAGGAAGTCGCTGACAGTCATGACTTCTGGAGGCTGACTGTTTGGAGGGGCATTGGAAAAGGCAAACAGAAATGAAAAGCTCAACAGGCCAAGATGAGGGCTAGAGAAAACAGAGCTCAGGGAAATGTGCACCTTCTCAGCCCACTGTTGTGTTCTGCAGCAAATGTGGCAGAGACTGCCATGTCAAAATGGGGCTCCTCAGTCACACCAGGTCATGTTTAACACAGAGTTGACCACCACAGTGCAAACTATTATCTTCTGAGACAGTAGGCTGCCACTGGAATTATACAGAATCACATCGAAACTACAACACAGAAACAGGCCATTTGATCCAACTGCTCTATGTTATGACGTGCCACAGAATCACAGAATCACAGTGCAGAAGAGGCCCTTCGGCATCGAGTCTGCACCGACACATGAGAAACACCTGACCTACCTACCTAATCCCATTCACCAGCACTTGACCCATGGCCTTGAATGTCAATATTTATACTCCACACAAGTCTCTTCCCACCCCTCCTCTAATCCTATGAGTATATTCTTGGTACTCCTTTCTCCCTCATGTACTTACCTAGCTTCCTCTTAAATGCATCGTGCCAGCAGGTCTTAGCTAAAGCAGGATTGCCAGGATGATTCAGTTCAAACCATAATAATAGACTTAAGGCTTTGTCATGTCCTAGGACGGTTCTACTTTCATGTCTTCATTCAAGGGATGTGATCTATCCTGCTACATTATCTTGGTTCAGATTCTTAATTATCAGTTTTAGAACCGAAGATTGCCACATTAATCTGCCAATTATCTTAAATCAGTGTCCTCTGTTTACCAATCCATCTGTCTGTAAATACAGTTTCTCCTTATTTCCCCTATCGAAACTCCTCATAATTTTGAACAATGTGATTAAATCTCCCTTTAAACTTCTCTTGTCTAAGGAGAACAATCTCAGCTTCTCTAGTCTCTCCATAAAAGTGCTGTGTGTACCATTTGCAAGATGCACTGCAGCAACTACCAAGGCTCCTTCAACAGCGTCTTCCAAATCCATGACCTCTACCACCTATAAAGATAACAGCAGCAGATGCATTGGAACATTACCACCTGCAAGTTCCCCTCCAAGCCACACCCTATCCTGACTTGGAACTGTGTCACTGTTCCTTCACTGTCGCTGGCTCAAAATCCTGGAACTCCTTTCCTAAAAGCACTGTAGGTTCAACGACACCAGATTGTCAGCAGCAGTACAAGAAGTGGCTCACCACCACCACAAGGGCAATTAGGGATGTGCAACAATGCTGATCTTGCCAGCAATGCTCACATTCCATGAACAAATAAAATTGTTCATTATCCCTGGTATCATTCTGGATATCTCCTCTACATCCAAGGCCTTGACCTCCTTCCTAGAGTGCAGTGTCTGGATTTGGACATAATACTTTAGCTGAAGTCAAATATAGCTGAATGTTGGAAGATATATTGATGGTGATGTCTACATTTCAATTGTGACAGCAACAAATATAGTATAAACTTAATTAACAGCTGCCATATAAATTGAGTAAAAGAAGGGATGAGATAGCTGAGCTCCAGAGTTGAGCTGTGCCATATGGATTAAAGACATTCAGCCATCACATCAAATATAACATTTCAGCATAATCACTAGCCATTCCCAGACAGTTCTCGGGGGATTTATACAGAAAATAATACTTAAATTGATACTATTCACCATCTTCTCAGGTAGCAATTCCTGATTGAGTGGAGGATGTCATTATTTAACATGAGTCCTATAACTACTGTTGTAACATGTCATACTCCTGCCTGCTATTCTGCAACACATTTATTCTAAATGCACCAACCTGCTAATAATTTCATTTTCTGGTTGAATATTTCTAAATTAAATTAATCAAATGAATGTGTTAAGTGCACTGATTGCTCTTAACACCTCAGCCTGTACTTCTGTGAAGGGCATTTTTGATGATCTGGTTGTAAAACGTGGTGACAGATGTGACAGTCTGTTAGGAACATGCAGATCATCCGATGACTATTCACAGCCCTTAAAGGTTATTGACTTTTTAAGAAATCTTTACAGATCTGAAAGAAGTGATATGGTAATGCCAGATGCCAAACTGTTAAAATAATTTGCAGGAAATTATTCTGTAACAACCATTTTTTAATGTTCAACATGGCACTTCATAAAACTTTTCTGATCTATGTAAAGCCTGCTTTGAAATCTATAGCACAAAGATGATTTAATCTATAATTAGTGGCAAATTAAAATGTTGCAACTTAATAACTTGGCAGAATTTTGGAACAAATGATCAAAGCAGATTTGAAATGTGCTGTCTCTAGTTAAAAAAAAAGACACTAAAAGCTGGACTCTTCCAGGTTTTTCTCTTGTTGTTCAAGTCATCATTTAAACAATTGTTTCATCTCCTAAAAGAATGAGAAACAGCATTATTCTTTGAGTATTCTTCCAAAGAGAAATTCTTGCACAATCTCACAAATTGGATCTGCCTAGCCATGTTCCATTGCCCATTTGAGAGGGTAGACAGGTAATCTATTTTCCTGCTTTTTTTCTAACGTTGCCTATGAACTGGCCCCAAAGAGTTCATTGAGAATAGTTTGCGGTGATTCACCTCTGACTGCTTCTCCCATCATATTTGCGCAACATTAATTCATGACTGGGATAGAAAGCTCACTGCATGTAGTCTATGTTCATGGCTACAGTCCGCACTGAGTCTATCTACAGGACCTGCAACCATTCAGCATACCCATTTAAACTGACTGCAGGCCCTAAGACATTCCTGATCTGGTCAAATACTTATGTGATGGATCTACTACTGTTTAGGTAATCCGATTATTTAAATAGATCCAATCTCTTTTTCAGGTACATTGAAAAAGGAAATGACTTAACGATTAACAGGGCCATGAAGTGGGAGAAATAAAACCAATTGCACTTTAAGGTTCACAATGTTCAACAATAAAATGTATTTTAAATGGCTAAACTGTTAATAACAGTGTATGGAATCATCCCAAATTTGCAGAAAGTGGGAAAAAAGTCATTTTACCCGCTGGCCCCTATGGTGGGTTATAGTGCTGCATCATCCCATTCCTAGCATGTCCCAGCTCATTAATAATGCATTCACCAGAAACACTCCTGATCACTAGTGGCAGGCCTGGATTTGCCAGCCCCGCCATGACCTTAGCGCTTCCTCACTCCGGGTACCATATTTAAAGCGCTCAAAGCGCGTGCCTACTCCATGTCTATAGACCAGAATTGCTCCAGGTGACAGGTGGTCCTGAAAGCAAAGAGGGTGGCAACTTTAGTGGTGCCTCTCTGGGGCATTTGCTGGACACAGGAGAAGGCCACCGCAATGTCTTCTACCCCGCTCTGGCCGCAGGAGGTCCACCAGAGTAACGAATCCAGCCTGGGAGGAGTGCTAGCAGCAGTTAGTGCCACCAGAGCAGAGAGGGTGTCTGCCATCCAGTGCAGGAAGAGGATGAATGCTGTCATCTGTTCCACCAGGGTAAGTCAACCACCTCTTCACTCTCAATTCAAACTCACAAACCTGTCACACACCCACAGGGAGCTCACACCTCAAGGGACAACGCCACCAACCCTCACACACACCCTCACATCTCCATCAGGCTCACATCCTCTGAAGCTCGATCCTCATCCCATCCGTGGCTCTGCTCAACACACAAACATTCCATGCAGTGCCATGTATCCTGCTCATGCTCACTTCATCTGTTTCCGTTCAGGAGAAGCTGGCTCACAACAGCAAGGAGAGGCCCCAGGCCCACATTAGGCCCTTCACTCACTTTGAAGAGCATGCCATTGCGCTGACTGGTGAGGGCATGGACTGTGTCTGCGGCGATGGTGAGGTTGGTGGCACGTGAGGATCCTGCACCACATTATCCCTCTCTCAACGCACTAATTATCTCTACTTTGATTCACAGGGAGCTCTGCCAAGTGACCTCAGCCAGCCAGCCCCTCAACTCCATCCAGGTCCTCACCTCCAACAAAGAGAACACCTCGTCGATTGAAGATCTGAAAACAAGCAGCCTGGAAGGCCTGTCACAGCGCTTACCCACATCCAGAGACACGCACCTCGGTGGGCCCAATTCTTGAGCAGGCCCGGGTTCACAACCTGCTCTCTGATGAAGTGGTACCCACATGTGCGCATATGGAGTCCTCCTTGGGAAGGATGGCGAGTGCTTTGGAGGCCCTGAACCAGCAGAATATGGAGATGCGCTCAGACCTGCACTCCAATGTGGTAGCCATAGGTGAGTTCCTGCAGTGGCAACATAAGAGGGAAATGGGACATCTCAACATCCCTCCAGATGCTCCTTCCCCTCAGGGATTCAGGCCGGGGCCCTCGGGCACCCGAAGGGAGGAGGAGCGGCAGCTGGACAACACTGGGTCAGGAATCTCAGAGACCCCTTTGTCTGTGGACCCCTCAACCTCATTCTCTGTCATTGTAGAGGGAGCAGTTGGCCCACAGGAGGACAGCCAAAACAAGCCGGGGCCCTCAAGGCCTCGGCTGTCCATAGGACACATGCCGAAGTCATCAGAGGCAACAGGGCCAACCATTGCACAGGCTGGCTCCACACATGCTGCAAATGTCAGGGCAGCACCTAGAAGAAGTGGTTGGTCTAGAAAAGTTAAGAAATTTTGATAACAAGTGGTTGTACGGGTGGACGCAGTTTGTCACTTCATAATCTGAAAATATATACATTTTCACTGAATAATGTGTAATGTCTTGCTGCTTTATTGACAGGCTTCACAAGTCCTCCCACTGCGTACCCCACTCCACGAGCAGTTCAGCTGCACGCAGTTGGACCATGAATGACTCTGGAGGGAGAAGTGTGTGTGTGGCAGGACCTTTCCGAGCTTCGTGCAAACACTCTCCCACGCCCGTGGAGCCTTCATCCATCACACTCATCTCACTGTCCTGAGCATTTTCAGTGCTGCCTGCTGGGGCTCTTTTTCAGTTGACCATCTGAGCTGACCTGCATCTCCGCCCACCCACTGATCTCACTCCCATGCAGCAGCTGTGCCCGTCCAACACAAGGCTCCGTTCACTTTCGATTTTGACAACGACATTCATAGGCAGATTTTTTTCTCAACACCCCCATTGTCCTTTCCCCTCCCCCAGTCACACATGTCCTTTCCTCCACCACTGTCAACACCCCTGGCATCACCTTCCACCTCCCCTTCGTCACCTGCCATCCCAACCTTTGTAGAAACATAGAAACATGGAAAATAGGACGTGGAGCAGGTCATCCAGCCCTTTGAGCCTGCTCCACCATTCAAAATCCTCTATCTCAATGACATACGCCCACTCTCTCCCCATACCCCATGATGCCTTTGGAGTCTAAAAATCTATTTCCTTTTAAAATATATTAATTGACTTGGCTTCCACAGCCTTCTGTGATCGAGAATTCCACAGGCCCACCACCCTCTGAGTGAAGAAGTTTCTCCTCATTTCAGTCCTAAACTGCTTACCCCATATCCTGAGTCTGTGACCCCTCGTTCCAGATGCTCCCAACCAGAGGAAACACCATCCCTGCATCCAGTCTGTCCATCTCGGTCAGAATTGTACATATTTCAATGGGATCCCCTCATTCTTCTAAACTCCAGTGAATGCAGACCCAACGTCTCCTCATACGACAATCAATCTTTCCAGGATGTCCAGGTGAATGTTCGCATTCCTACCTTCCTGAGAATCCCACTCCCAGCCATACTGACCTCCCCAACTTCTTCCTTCCCACCCCCAGCGTCTGTGTCTACCTCTGAGTCCCAACCAACCACCCTCACCATCTCTTCACCATTCCCTCCTACCATGTCCACTTTCAGTCCGCTCTCCAAGACGCAGTCATTGACTCCATAGACCTCTCCCTTGCATGTTCACCCAGATATCCTCCATACCTTGCAGCCTAATCATTCCTTACTTCCTCCTCCACCCTTACTCCCTCCCCGCGCCCTACCACCCTCCCCCCAGCTCCGGACACCTTTCTCCCCCTGGACTCCTTGCCTCCCTCCGAACTCCCTTACACTTTCCTCCCCCTTTACACATAACTCCCTACTAGCTGCATTTCCCCCTGTTACACCCTCCTCCCCTGTACCCCCTCAGCCCCCAACCTTACCCCCCCAAAAACCTTAGGTGTCATCCCCCACTCACAAACTCACCCCTCCCCTGACATCTTCGTTCTCCCCTCCCAATCTCAAACCTTCCCCCCATCCCTCCCCAGTACACCTTTCTCTCCCAGTCAAACCTAGGCCTTCCTCTTCCCCCACGCCCCCATCCAGTACATCTTCCTCTCCCTGTCAGACCTGGACCTTCTTCTCCCAAACCCAATGCCAACGGGGCCGGAAAATTCCAGCCAATTACTTTTCAAATCACTATTGTACATAAATGAATATATTATTGATGTGTACCAGACGAAAATGATATTGTTATCTGCTGGCATGGAATGTATTTACACCTCGAATGTGAACACACAAAGGAAATTAGAATTCTACAGATATGTGTTTTCATAGAGAACTAGAATACATGTTTGGATCCGTGATTTCTACATATCTTCCGCTCCTAGTAATGGTACTGATACACAAGTGAGGTGCTCTTTCACAAGATTGCAGAGACATTCAGATGCATGTCATCACAAGGTTTTTGAGGCCAACTCATCTAAACCCCAATAAGAGAATGAGGATATATATTACCTCATGTTCACCTCGGCTCAGTAGCTGTACACTTAACTCAATCCAAGACTTGAGCACAAAATCTTGGCTGACATCTCAATGTGGCACTGAGGGAATGCTGCATATTGTGAGATGCCGTTATTGAGGTGAAATGTTAAAATGACGCTCTCTCTGCCCTGTCGGGGGGACGTAAAAGATCCTGCGGCATTATTTGAGGAAGAAGAAGGGAGTTCTGGTAGTGTTCTAGCCAACATTTATCCCCTTACCAACATCACCAGAAACAGATTAACTGATCATTTTGGTGGGTTCTTACTGCTGCATTTGTTTACAAAACAAGTGACTACACTTACATGTAATATTATACTTTTAGGCATCCTGAAGCCATGATAGATGACATATAAATGCAAGTTCTTTCTTTAACTGTCAGAGCTATATACTGGGCAATGGAACATGGCAAACACATTTTATGTTAAACTTAGGAAATGTACATAATTAAAGTTGTTGCATAACTCAAAAACTAATTTGGGGTACACAGCATTTTAAAGAAAGGCTAGCATTCGTATGGCACCTTTCATGGCCTCCGGACATCCCAAAATGCTTTAAGGCCAATAAAATATTTTTGAGGTGCAGCCACTGTTGTAATGAAACTGTTGCTAATGGTTTCTGAACTGCCTCCTGCCCATTGAATTTGCATGCAAGATGACCAGTCCATAATGCTGTCACTGGAGAGGGAAATATCAGGTGTTGCAGTATGCCTTTAAGGGATAGCAGCATGCCATCATTAGAAGGGAAGTGTGTCATGTGATCCAATTTTGATTTTACTTTCGCCTGTGAGCAGAGCACATGACACCCACAGCTCTACTGCTGATGGCTTCAGGATTTCTAAACGTGTATATCCATTCTTATGTGTCTAGTTTAAATAGATGAACCAACAACATGTTTACACAATCTCTTAAAGCATGACATCAGGCAGGCTGATAATTCACTTATGAGCCTAACTTGACCAGCTTCTTGGATCTGTAATGAAGCATTGCACCTAGAGAGGAAAGTAGGATTATATTAGACTAATGCTGCAAAACAACAGTTGTGTTTTACATGTTCTTTTATAGTATTTTTTTTGTCCATTCCAAATCACAAAATGTATTTTTTTACAGTTTCAATGTTACTTATTTCTTTGTATGACTGCCAGTGTGTGTAACTGTTGTTTCATAAGTCATTTGAAGGCTAAAAAATTACTTCATTTTACATTTTATTTGGAAAAAAAAGGTTTATGATTATTTGGTGTATGAAGAAAGGCTCTCACATTAAAAAGACTTCCTAATTTCAAAATGCTTGGTAAAACATTTAATTTCTGTGTGATTTGAAGGATTCCTCTCATCACTTTCTTTCCTATAATTTTTCTGTCCTCATTTATTCATAGGCCATGTTCTACTATACATCCAAAAAATAAGCTCATTAACATACATATATACAATTATTTAATTAATGGCCAGGTATCAGATTCTATTTGAAGCATGTAAGATAAAATTGGGAGTGAACAAAGGGGTGGACAACATGCAATGAGTAGAGATAGATTTTCCTTGGATCATTGACTAACTCCGCAGACCTATTGTCTATTTGGATCTAACGGCAATAGATTAAGTAGAGGTGGTCTCCCATTCCAAAGATCTGAATCTAAAGTCACCTGAACTAATGTAGTTCACATCTATGAAAGTGCAACACAGTTTGTTTAGTTTGAAAATCAATTCAAATCTCAGATGTAATTATTCCAAGTAAAATTAATATTGAATATTCACATCATCTGAAATGATTAAATAGCATTCTTCCTTTCAAACAGACTTGCTTTGTTAAAAAGAATTTGCAGTTTGTCCCAAACCCTTCATCACTGATTAATTATTTTGAAGTGCAGTCACTGAAATGTAGGCAATTGTCACATAGCAACATCCCACAAACTGAAACAGGGATAATGACTGGCTTTCCTCTTTTGTTAGTATGAGCTGTTAACCAGGGCTTTTGACAATGTTAACAAATTCCCTACTCTTCTTCAAACAGTGCCACCTGAACAAGTAGACAGGACCTTATTTTAACTTAAATAAAAACAGAAAGCGTTGGAAATACTGAGCAAGTTTGGCATCAACTGTGGAGATGGCAAAATGGCGTGGGAAGGTCTGACGTCTTCCTGCTACTGTGCTATTTTGCCTGCAGCAGAAAAGCTGGCATACATTTCACCTCCCAAAAGCCCAATTGAGCCACTCAAGTAGTCAACTAAGAGCCAATTCCTGGCTCCACAGGCATTTTGCTCTGCCATGTGGGGAGACTGTCCAGTGAAATCTAGCAGCCTCCCAGTGGGCTCTGAGGGATTGGTTGGGGGCTGGAGCAGGATGGCCTCCTTTTTGGGAAATCCACGACCCAAAGAGGGGTCACCTCAGTGGGAATGGTCCCCCCATGGTAACGGCATCTCCTGTACTTCATGATCATCCACCCCATAGCCCCGATTGCCAGGGCCTGTCTGCCTGGCTGCAGTGTTCTCCAATCCCACTTACTCATCTTTGAGATTGCTCAGCCCTTGCAGCTGTGGCCTTAGCAATGGCCACTGCCAGTGGTGATGCTGCTGAAGCTGCTGAGTTGTCGGCCCTCTGATTGAGCTGGTAGTTGCTGGGGGTGGGCTTCTGTCCTTAATTGGGATGGTGAAGCCACTTATTTATCCACTGCCGGGAATTTGCCTCAACATATCCCTTGGTGCACAAAATTCATCCCAACCTTTCAGGTTCATGACTTTTCATCAGATCATCAATCTGAAACGTTATGTCTGTTTCTCTCTCCACAGATGCTTCTCACAGATGCGAATAAATGTAATTGCAGAGCCATGAATGGCTTGTGTAACAGATAGATTCAGGTTCACAATTGCATTCAATTTGGATTTACTTAACTTTCTTCAGTGGCCTTGTACCCTGTTTCAGTCCCCAATATGTCCATGGGTTGGCCATGTCTTTGGGAAGTGAAAACAAAGGGCTGAAATTTGCTTCAGGCTTCAGGAACCTGACAGCAGGACCAAACTGGGATCCCGAGCCTGTACCTGCCGGCATGGAGGCTGGCTCAGTAATCTTTCGGGAAATGGCCTCCTAATTAACCAACTCCATGTTCATCATCCTTTTAAGGACAGCAGGCGGCCACTCAATGCTTCTCAGAGGGCCAGCAGTTCTGGAACCGCAGCAGCCCACCAAGAGAGGTGGACACCACTGAGACAAGTCAAGGACTGTGAGGGCACCTCAGTATGAAGGCACATTTATTCACTTTTTCATGGGTTATACTTGTTGAGATCCTAAAGTTCCATGAAGCTGCAGGAAATGGATTACTTTCATATAAATGTTTTACATTCTTTTTTAGAGAAGTTGAGAAACTTCCCGGGTGTCTCCAGAACACCTGGCAGAATTTGACGGCCTTAATTCACGTTTGGTTTAGTGGTCAAAGCTTTGTCTTTAACTCATAAAGTTGTGAACTGAAGCCCCAGTAGCAGTGCAGAAATGAACAAAGTCTAGGCAAACAGATCCATAGGGATCTCCCTGTATTGGGTTCAGGCAGAACTGCAGCCTTTCATTGTCTGCAGCCTTGTCATTGGGGCATGAAGCATTCGACTTGCATGGCTCCCTGGCCTGCAGCAGGGGAGCCGCCTACATTGAGTTGGTGGCAGTGGGGGTCTGCTTCACTGGTGGCAAAATGCCAAGGAGGCAGCAAAATTGCCCCTTGCCCTCTTAATTGGCTGTGTCTGCATTTATGGAGCAGACAGCTGATCCTGTTCCCAGCCCAGCTCTGGGAATGTTCTCTGGCAGTGGGAAGTGTCAGGGAGCCATCCCAATGCGGATGTCCCCAATTTTCCTGGGCCCACTCCCTACCTCCAACCCACCACCACCACAGGGCCAGGAAAATTCAGCCCAAAATAAAAGGACAATGTTGAACCATCATTCACAACAGTGTATAGAATCTTTGTCAGCATGTCTACACTAAAGAATGTTGCAGCCATTAGACAAACAGAGGACAAACTGCAAGTTAAAAGCTCTCATTGTTTCCAGTGGGAGGGAAAATTAACCTTTTGATCTTTGACTGAGATATAAATAAAGATAAAATAATACAAACTTTAAATCATATAAATCAGATATAAACAGACTTTAAATCTGCAAAGACTATTTGTCATTATGTTTACACAGACACATATGGAGGACACAACTGAACAATCTAAACATGACTTTCTCAGCCAAGTACAAGCGATGATGGCCAATCACAGTGCCAATGTAGAGGTCACTGCAACTTAATTACCAATGAGCAACACTTTCACAACACAATTAAACACTCAGCTTCAGAAATAGTGGGCAGCTCATAGGCAAACTTTTGTCAGAAAATTAATTCAATCTTTAACACTGCTGCTGTTGTCATTCTTCTGTTTGTAATTTTATTTTTTAAATTCAATTTCATGACCAGCACCTTGACAAACATACTTTCAATCTGTCTGCAACCCAGAGTAACATTTCATGCCAGCCATATGAAGAGTTCATTCCAAGAAAACACCAACCATTTACAACATACTTAATTTCTCTATATTCCTGGTACAGTTCACTCCACTTAAATTATTCTTTCTCTTTAGTAAAGAGATGCTGAAATTCATTTTCTGACTACATATATTGCATTTGATGCTGTAGAGTTGTATATTCATGTGAAGCGTCTTTTTTTCCCTCAAGATTGAGTATATTGCTCGGTCTGTAGCCAATATGGCAAACTGGAAACAATAACAATATGAAACAGTTTACATTTTGGAAGCTATTCTGCTTCAGTATATAAAAAATAGTGCAACAGAATCATTTTACTAATATTTAACTGTGAATTCCTGACGAGCAAATACAGTTTTTTGAGACAAACAAGCTGTTCCCTTATCGGGGTTTGACTATATCACAAACAGCATATTTCAAGGACATGTCTAGAACATTCAGCAAATGAAAATATTAAAAGCAAATAATTAATGTTGTAAATGTAACACAAATTTAGCATTTAGTTGGCCACGTTACATTGAGCTGCTGAAAATGTTGGTGCTGCTGCTGCTTGTTTCTTTAATCCATTCATGGTGAGGCCAACATTTATTGCCCTTCCCTAATTGCCCTTGAGAAGGTGGTGGTGAGCTGCCTTCTTGAATGATCGCAGGCCATGTGGCGTAGGTACACCTAGAGTGCTGTTAGGGAGCGAGTTCCAGGATTTTGACCCAGCGCCAGTGAAGGAACAGTGCTATATTTCCAAGTCGAGATGGTAAGTGGCTTGGAGGAGAACTTCCAGGTGATAACATTCCCATGTATTTGCTGCCCTTGTCCTTCTAGATGGTAGTGGTCGTGGGTTTGGAAGGTGCTGTTTATGGAACCTTGGTGAGTTCCTGCAGTGTATCTTGTAGATGGTACACACTGCTGCCACTGTACATCGGTGGTGGAGGGAGTGAATGTTTGTGGATGTGGTGCCAATCAAGTGGGCTGCTTTGTCCTCGATGGTGTCGAGCTTCTTGAGTGTTTTTGGAGCTGCACTCATCCAGGCAAGTGGAGGGTAACCCACTCCTGACTTGTGCCTTGTAGATACTGGACAGGCTTCAGGAGTCAGGTGAGTTACTTGTCGCTGGATTCCCTGCCTCTGGCCTGCTCTTGCAGCCACAGCATTTATACAGCTAGTCCAGTTCAGTTTCTGGTCAATGGTAACTCCCAGTATGTTTATGGTGGGTGATTTAGCTATGGTATTGCCATTGAATGTCAAGGGGTAATGATTAGATTCTCTTTTGTTGGTAATGACACTTGTGTGATGCAAATGTTACTTGCCACTTGTCAGCTCAAGCGTGGATATTGTCTAGGTCTTGCTACATTTGGACATGGACTTTTTCAGTGCCTGAGAAGTCGTGAATTGTGTTGAATATTGTGCAATCATCAGCGAACATCCCCACTTCTGATCTTATGATGGGAGGAAGGTCATTGATGAAGCAGCTGAAGATGGTCGGGCCTAAGACACTATCCTGAGGACCTACTGTAGTGATATCCTGGAATTGAGATGATGGACCTCCAACAACTACAACCATCTTCCTTTGTGATAGGTGTGACTCCAACCAGCAGAGAGCTTTCCCCTGCATCCCATTGACTCCAGTTTTGCTAGGGATCCTTGATGCCGCACTCAGTCAAATTCTCCCTTGATGTCAAGGGCAGTCAGTCTCATCTCACCTCTTGAGTTCAGCTCTTTTGTCCATGTTTGAAAGAAAGGCTGTAATGAGGTCAGGAGCTGAGTAGCCCTCGCAGAACCCAAACTAGCATCAGTGAGTAGGTTGCTGCTAAGCAAGTGCCGCTTGATAGCGTTGATGATGATGCCTTTCATCACTTTACTGTAAGATGATGGGGTGGTAATTGGTCGTGTTGGATTTGTCCTGCTTTTTATGTACAGGGCATACCTGGGCAATTTTCCACATTGCCGGATAGATGCCAATGTTGTATCTGTACTGGAACAGCTTGCCTAGGGGCACGGCAAGTTCTGGGGCATAAGTCTTCAGATCCATTGTTGGAAATTTGTCAGGGCCCATGGTCTTTCTAGTATCCAGTGCCTTCAGCTGTTTCTTGATATCATATGGAGTGAATCAAATTTGCTGAAGACTAGCATCTGTGATGCTGGGGACCTCTGGAGGAGGCAGAGATGGATCATGTACTTGGCATTTCTGGCTGAAGATTGTTGCAGCCTTCAGCCTTATCTTCTGCACTGTTGTGCTGGGCTCTGCCATCATTGAGGATGGGGATATTTGGGGAGCCTCCTCCTCCAGTGAATTGCTTATTTGTCCACAACCATTCACAACTGGATGTGACAGAACTGCAGAGTTTAGATCTGACCCATTGTTTATGGAATCACTTAGCTCTGTCTATCACTTGCTGCTTATGTTGTCTGGCATGCATGTAGTCCTGTATTGTAGCTTCACCAGGTGGTATTTTTAGGTATCCCTGGTGCTGTTCCTGGCATGCCCTCCTGAACTCTTCATTGAACCAGGGTTGATCCCTGTCTTGTTGATGAGGGTAGAGTGAGGGATATGTCATGAGGTTACAGGTTACGGTTGAGTACAATTCTGCTGCTTCTGATGGCCCACAGTACCTCAAGGATGCCCAGTTTGAGTTGCAAGATCTGTTCAAAATCTATCTCATTTAGCACCGTGATATTGCCACACAACATGATGGAGGGTATCCTCAATGAGAAGACAGGACTTTGTCTCCACAAGGACTTTGTGGTGGTCACTCCTGCCGATACAGTCATGGACAGATGCATCTGTGGCAGGCAGGTTGGTGAGGATGAGGTCAAATACGTTTTTCTTTCTTGGTTCCCTCACCACTTGCTGCAGACCCAATGTAGCAGCTATGTTCCTGAGGACTCAGCCAGCTCGGTCTGTACTGGTGCTACCAAGCCACTCTTGGTGACGGACATTGAAGTCCCCCCACCCAGGTTACATTCTACTCCCTTGCCACCCTCAATGCTTTTTCCAAGTTATGTTTGACATGGAGGAGTACTGATTCATCAGCTGAGGTGGGGGTGATGTGCGCGGTATGTGGTAATCAGCTGGATGTTTCTTTGCCCATGTTTGACTTGTTACCATGAAGCTTCATGGGGTCTGGAGTCAATGTTGAGGATTCTGAGGGAAACTCCCTCCCAACTGTATATCACTTCTGCTGCTGTGTCTGTCCTGCTGTTGGGAGAGGTCATAGCCAAGTATGGTGATGGTGGTGTCTGGGACATTACCTTTAAGGTATGATTCCATGAATATGACTATGTCAGGCTGTTGCTTGGTTAGTCTGTGAGACAGCTCTCCCAATTTTGGCAGTTCTAGTCTCTAACTTCTTGAACAACTAATTGCCTTCACAAATGAGAATCTATCCTTGCGTCATAGATAGACATTGCATTTCATTTTTATCCCTTTAAATCTTTATTTAAGTATGAAAACCTCATTGATGTCCAGGTTGGTGCATTAGTAGTCTCATGAGAGTAGTAAGATGTGCATTTGTGCACCCAACAGATCTTATCTGTATCATTAGAAGAAGCAGTGAACTGAGATCAGTTACTTTCCTCAAAGGACAGCAAGGCAAATTGGAGATTCTGTCACCCGGCTCTCAGTCACCCACTTGCACTTGGCTAAAAGTGAAACATAAAGGAACCTATTGAAGAATTTCCACCCAACAAATAATTTCAATCTTCTCTCTTTTCAGTGGCTGTCAGCCACTGTCATTTATTTGCAGCAATTTTATTTCAGTTTTCCCAGATTATCAATTTATTTCCCCCTTTTCACCCTTGTGGCTTATATCTAAACTGTGATGTATTTGCAGGACAGAAAGAGACCATGTGCAGCACATGGAGTTCAAGTATCTAACTGATAAACTGGTTTATTTCAGTTTGACTATACATACATACATACACACATCCACACACAAATGGCCACAAAGGGGGTGCTGTTACACTCCTCCCTCCTTAATGAAAATATTACACAAATGTTCAAATGCCACACAACTTTTATATATATATATATATATATGATATATATATTTCTTCTTTATCATTATTTACAAATCAAACTTAACCACTGTTTTCCTCTACTTAAGAGGCTACCTCCTTTATTGACCCAAACTTCCAGAACTTGGGGAACAACCTTGACCAATTGAGCCGGGTGCAGGAAGGTGGGATTAGAAAGGGCACCTGAGTGTCCTTGGGCTGGCATGGACAAGATGGGCTGAATGGCCTCCTTGTGTGCTGTAACTTTTCTATGGTTCTATTTTGACCTGAGCCTGGGAAGAAATTTTCTCCAATAAAGACTGATTTTGACCTTGACCTTTAATTGAATTTTCCACTTCATCCGACTTTGTTAGACATATCTGCCTGATTCTGACTCAGATCTGAGCTTTTTTCAGGCACAACTTGTGTTGAAGTAAGTATTGGTACTCTATTCATATCCCAACTATCCAAATTATCATTTGGTTCTTCCCAACTCTTTTATTCTTCATGAACCTCTGAAGGTAAATCATGATCTATATGTACAAATCTAATCTTTATCACTGCTCAACATCTTGACAAAATATGTGCAAGGACCACATATGTTCACGACTTTTCCTGGTAACCACTTCAACCACTTATGATGATGTTCTTTCATCTTAACCTTCTAGTTTAACTGCAGACTTCTTTCTCTCACTCTAACCCTATCATGCCTGGTTTGCTTCTCTTCCATTGACTGTGCTAAATGTGGCTTCAGCAATGAAAACCTCATCCTAGGCTAATTTCTAAGAAGAAATTCAGGAACGTGAGTGCATTTTATAATGCATAAACAAAAAATTTGCCAGTTTGTGATTCAATGACAACTGGCATTTCTCCCAATTTGTATCTAGCATTTCTTTAACAAGAGCACGATTAACAATTTGTACTGTGCGCCCTGCTGCTCCATTTGAAGCAAGGTGATATGGCTGCCCTGACAGGTGTTTTGCCCTGTTCATTCTCATAAATTTTACAAACTCTTCTGAACAAAACTGAGGTCCATTGTCGGACACAATTTCCTCTGAGAATCTATAAGCAGCAATCAACCTACACAAAATATTGAGAGTTTTGCTAATTGTTATTCAATTCATTGGGAACCCCTCAATCCATTCTCAATGGCTATCTATCATAATGAGTAGCTGTTACCCTTCAAAATCAATATGCAGCTTCTGCCTCACCCTAGTTGGCCATTTCCATTGTTGCAAAGATGCTGATGACGGCTTTTCTACAGCTTGACATGCTCTGCACTGTTTTACTGTGTCTTCTTCTACTTCCTTATCTAACCATGGCCACCAAAGATAGCTTCTCACTAGACTCTTTGTCAAGCTCATCTCTAAGTGTTGACCATTGAAGATCGCATAGTAACTGCGATCTGTACCTTTCAAGAATTAGAACTCTGGCTCTCCACATAACATAACCTTTATCAATGCACACCTCATTCTTACGCATATAAAATGGCCTGATTTTTAAATCCAGTTTCTGTGTTGGCCACCCATTTGCAATATAGCCGTATACCCTTGACAGTGTCCCTATGAGTTGTCCTATCAATATTATCTGCTATGACTAACAACACATCTACGTGTGAAAAGAAAAATACATCTTCCCTGTTGGGCTCTACCTCTGAGAGAGATGGTAATATAGACACCACAGTGACATTACAATGATCTTCCGATCGCCTGTGCTTAATATTCTACTGATAAGCAGACAAAATCAAAGCCCATCTCTGCATTTGGGCTACAGCTGAAGTGGATACTGGTGATTTGGGTTTCAAAATAGTCTTCATTGGCTTATGATCAGTTTCAATCATGAAACTATGACCATACAATCAGTTATGAAATCTTCTTAGTCCAAAAATCAAAGACAGCACTTCGCATTCTGGCTGTGCATAATTTTGCACACTAGCACTGAGGGTGCATGAGGCAAATGCAATTAATTTCTCCTCATCATTGCTGTACATTATCTGTATGGAGAGGTATTACATACTAGCTTTATCTTTTTGGAGGCATCATAATGTACAAGCATTGTGCCATCTACCAATTTACTTTTACAAAGCTGGAAGGCTTTGTCACATTCCCTTGTCCAATTTCATGGAACGGCCTTCCTCTAGAGCTCATTCAACGGATGCAGTAAGGTTGCCAAATTTGGTGTGAATTTACTTTAGTAACTCACTAAGCCCAAAAAAGATCTGAGCTCAGAGATTTTCTGAGGGTGTGGCACCTTTCTTATTGCTTGAAACTTACTCTTGGTGGGATGTAGCACATCTCTGTCCACCCTATGACCCAACCACTCTACAGAGTTTCGAAGCATTTCGCAGTTGTACATCTTCACCCGAACTCCATGCTTTACAAACACTGGTGCAACTTTTTGACCCTGTCATCCTGGATCTGCCTGTTTGGAGCTGAAATAAGTATGTCATACAAATAGCGCACTACTCCCTGAATTCCTTGCGAAATTTAGTTCATCACCCCTTGGAAAATTCCAGAGGCTGAAGAAACACCAAATGGCAGGCTATGAAACTGAAATAGAACCATGTGTGTATTAATAGTCAAATATGACCGAGATTCATCATCTAACTCAAGTTGCAGATAAACATGTGTCAGATCTAATTTTGAAAAAATCTGGCCTCCTGACAACATTCTGAACAGATCCTCCAATTTGGCAAAGTATCGGGTGGATTTTTCAGTACCTGATTTACAGTTACCTTATTCCCACATATTCTTATACTACCATCTGACTTTGTTGCTACCACAATGGGAGTAACCCAATTGCTCTGTTCTACTTTAGATATAATGTTCCCAGCTTCAAGTCTTTTCAGTTCTTGCTCTACTTTCTCCCTTAGGACATAAGGTTTATTTATTTACAACAATTTTATTTAGTTTTCCCATATTACCACTTTCTTTCCCCTTTTTCATCCCTGTGAATTATCTCCTAAACCAGGATATAAACTGTGCAACCAAGGGAAAACCTAAACAGCATTTTTAAAATTACAACTACAATGAGACAACATGGTAATTTATTTAATTTTGTCATGGTTCTTTTATTTTATCACAGAACATCTCAACTGGCATTGCTTCCTCCCTTTAATATAATAGGACTATAAACTTTTAATTTAGTTTTTCTCTCAGAAACTGTCATTTTGATTCTAAACTGTTCCATATTCAAAATTTATCAAAAATGTTAGAGCTCAAACGTTGGTGTATCCAATTCTAGCCAGTGAAGCAGTTTTTACTCAAAATTACATGGCACTCAGTTCCTGCTCACTGAATAACAGATTTGTCCTAACATTTTATTTGCTTATCAGGAACTCCAGGTAAAATATCCCTAAAGCTTTTATCTGGTTTTACTTTTTGTTTTGCATAAATACAATTGAATATTTTTTCCAAGCCATGCATTTTATGAACAAATGATAATATTTGTACAATTTATATAGCAGATAATTACATGTGAGTTGACTATAAACCTGATAACATGCACAGAACAAGTAATAGAAAATGGCACTGACTTCACAGGAACTTGCAACTCGACTGATAGAGTTCACAGAACTTCATACAATGACTATTAATAGTTATAAAATTCCATCTCAAATCACTTAATAGAAGTATACACTTACCAGGTATTCACTTAATCGAAGTGACCTGTACTAAAATGACAAGCTTGTGAACTGCATTCTTCATGCTTACAATATTTATGTATGCCTTACAGTAAAGGTTTCTGCAATGAAATTTAGGATCCAAGTAGGAAAATAGATGGCAGAAGAGTTTTCTATTCAAAGATAATCACTTTCTGGCTGGAATTTAAGTGGCATTTTGGGTTTAAACATTTCCAGTTGTGGTTATTTGTGCTTGAGAGCTTTGTCAGAGATTGGAAATAAAACTTTTTTTTTCGGGGGGGAAAAAAACAAGCAAAAATTCCCATGTGAAAGCCATGCTATTTCTGTGACATGTACACGCTGTATTCGTGCATGAAGTGAACTCATGTATCTGGACGTGTTTTAAACAACGTAGCCTATTCATTCGATTTATGTACAGCAAAAGAGCCTTCCAAAACGGGATAAAATCATTTCCAAATCACAGACAAACTGTCGATTATGTCCATGTCTGCTTTTTAAGGTAGATTTTTATCCTCACTTCAGGCCGACCCTTTTCGTGGGCTCAGCTCATCTGTGCTGTTTTTGGAGGTTATTATGGATGTGGGTTTTAAACAAGAGAGAAATGGAAGGGAATGGAATGCTTTCAGTAAGGCTGTGGTGAAATGCTTTTGGATTGTTTCCCAGCTGAACAGTAGGGTTGCAATACTTTAAGATTACTGTATTGTGATTTACCACTTAGCTGGTGACTTCATAGGAATTTTATTATTTACTATAAATGCATGGGTTTAAATGTGTGGTTTGTGATATACTCTGGCTTAGCATATGCCTGAGAGTTTCAAAGCAGGAAAATATTATATAGACTACATATACTGGTGCTTCATATGATGTACAAGTAAAGCAATTCTTGAGGCTTTCTCTTTTTTTATGATAAATGAGTATAAATCAGACGTTCTGAATGAAATTTCATCCCATTAAACGATTTGCCAGAAAGTTGCACTTGCTGATCTAGAATTAACAGTGAATTAACATTAATTATGTTATGTTCATGCTATAAAAGTCATTGGATTATTTCTGGTTTGTTTTTTCTTATTTTTTATGATCTTATGGTCTTATGATCTTATTAAGTAATACCGGAGATATTGTGTAACCTCTGGTCAAATCAATCACTGGCTATTACTAAGTGAAAACAAATGTATTTATTCATTATTAGGTGGTGCAAACATAACAATAGCCCGCTTCAGGAAGAATAAATGCAGAAAGTGATTCAATTTATGATGTCACGAACATGCAACACAATCATTTTGTGGGTCACTTGTCCTTGGTATTGTGAGGTAGATTAATTTTCATATCCCACCTCTTCTCATTAGTCTGCAATTTTTTAAAGCACTAGTTCTGATGTATTTTGAATTTAATGGGTGCTTCGGGGCATGCACTGCCATTAACATTCCACAAATTGGTAAATTACAAAAGTAACACAAATCATTCCAACACATTTTCAGGGCTATGACTATAATTTTGACTATTAACAAGGCAAAATGGGGGGGAAATCATTAGATTTTAAAAGCAGAGATGCAAAGATATGGTTCACTGTGAGGTTCAGCTGAAATGAATGTGGATTTGGATTTACTTTGGAAGGAACTTTCACTTATTCGGTAATGGAGGTAACATGGTGCAAGTGTTATGAATGTTAAATAAAGGAATTCAATTTTCCGCATATTCTTGGTGATGAGACTTTTTCTTTACATTACACCAGTTAAAAAGGAGCAATGTAGGACAGGACAAGTGAGTGATTTTCCCTTGGAGGGTGTCTACTTATTGTTGGTGTCAGCCTGACCAGTCTGTTTCCAAGCTCATCACAAGGCATTTCTTCTTTGTTTCTTTCGGTCGCCACTGAACGTTTTCTATATTTAGATCTTAATGATCAAAAGTGTATTCTTTTTCTTTGTGGCACCCTTTTTAGCTCCACAGAGGAGCTCTGTGAATGAGAATATTTGGATTTTTTTTTAAGTATCTGGAATTCATCTGGACATAATTACTTAACATGAATGATACTTGGCCCCAGATTACTATTCCCTTTAACTGGGATTAACTCCTTCAAATCTCCTGCAAGTTCAATATTTTTCTATTTGTCCCATTTTTGTTCAAGGGAACCTAGAAAGCAGATTAATTTGAGACATCCAGCATATATTAAAATCATAAATATTGGGTTACTATACTCTGGCATGTAAAATTAAATAAAACAGTTTTAGCCAAAGTTTCTAACTGTTTTAAAATTAAAAACTAGAAGATCTGAACCAAAGTTAACAGGGTAGATATGTTATTTGGTACAAAGTACATTATTTATTCTACATAAAAATGCACTTCTTGTATAGAGCTACCCCAGTCTTCTGTAGAGCAAGCAATGATTTACTTATGCAAAATGTAGTGCAGCATTAGAAAAACTGCCTTATGGTCATTAACACTGTGACAAAGTACAAATGTAATTGATGTATGTGTTTAAATAGAATAGGAAAGTTATTCTAGTTATTAAAAGAGTTACACTCACAGCCAGTTACTACTACTGCTGCTGGTTATTAATCAAGTGCTTAAGAAGGTCTTGTTTTCTGGGTATTTGTGCAAGGTTCTGATCTAACTATGTTTCTGATCTTCTAGGTTTTATTTTTTATTTGTGCGAGGAATTAAACATTACCTTCTGGCACCCAGCACTGAAATAGGCTTTAGATTTGTGCAGAAAATCGCTAAAATCTTATCCCCTTCCAGCATGCAGGTTTTGTAAGCAATTAATCAAAAAAAATTACACACATGATACAGTGACAAAAATGACAAATGATGCAAAAAAAACTCATGTAATTTTGGTGTAGTTTACACAAATTTGCATATTATTACTCCTTTTCAGGATAACTTTAAACCTGAGAGGGCAGGGAAAGGTTTTTAAAAATCCTGGTAGCAGTTCTCTCAGAGCTACTATCATTGCATTTAATAAAAATTGTGCAAATATTTGATTTTAGGGCAATTAAAGTTCCTACCTTATGAATAAACAAGCAACTCATGCAATAATTGATGTCATTTTTCAAGGAACTGGCAAGGTAGTTATATCTTTAGGGAGTTAAAAAAGTAATAATTCAGGAAACAAAGTTCACTATCTTTCCACTCATAAGTTTTTGCACTTGCACTTTGTACATGTATTTATACATAACCCTGAATTTGTTACAAGTGATTTTGTGGCACATGTTTTCCACTGTTGAATAAAACAGTGGCTCTCACACGCTTGTTGATTATCACATCTTGAAACAAACCGGTCTGCACTTTCCGACGGATGTTGGTAGTTGTATAATGCCTACACCAAAGAAAGTGAAAGGGAGAAAAATGTGCAGCAGAAATATGTGCCCCCACCACCACCACCCACACACACCCCCCCCCACCCCACACCCCTCCTCCATTAAAAAGTCACAGCATTAATATGTAGCTTGAGTCCTGTGATTTTTTTCCCCTCTTTTTTTGCCAATTCCGTTTGGTAAAAGGAAATTGCAAAACGTGACAAAATACAGCTCTGGCAATCAATTTGCCTTATTTTTAAAAAGGACGGTAACCTTGTCAGACAATACATGCTGGAATTTGAGAAACTATGAAAAACAAAATGTTCTGTCAGAATCTTTCTGAGTAATTCCTTCCATGTAGGAGAGACAGATTCTCTTAACTGGTTGATGTTTCCCTGCTGTTCTGTGTTAGCAAAAACATCTGTCATAGAAGCAAGGAAGAAACCTGTGGAAACTGTATATTTTTAAGAATCAGCTTATCTGCTGTAACAACCTCACTTTCCCATTTAGCCATTAGGTTGGTTCAAAATGGAGCTGTCACAAACAGAGTCATTTCTTTTTGGTTAGAAGGGCTAGGGGACCTGAGTTACAGCACAAGCTATTGTTTGCACATTACATCATTATAAGTCCCTCATCTATTTTTTGAATTATCATTTAAACCCCTAATTACCCCACCAGTTAAATCTGTTATACACAGAAGACATGCACAAAGTCAGCTTTACCAAATTTTACAGTAAATGAAAGTGTAAAATACATTCATTATGGGACAATGTTACAAATTAAAACTCTGAACAATCATAACTGAGGGAAATAGGAATTATTATTCCCTGAAACTTTTACACATTTGGGTACAGTTTTGCACTTTCAGCTAGGGTACTCGAGCTAAAATCAGAACTCCTCAATGGAAGTATTTACCAAATTTGCCCAGGGAAGGAGGGAAAAGGACAGAAAATGATTATCCCCCCAAGTCACCCAAGTGCACCTCTAAATGGATAAATTAAGGGGCTGCATTCATTCAATCTGTGTCAATACCTACAGGCTGCAGTCTCCTGCCTTTCAGTTTACTGACATTTTGAGGCCTAGGTACTGGATCACAAGCTCTTATAGGCAGCAAGAGAAAAATGTTAAATAAAATGATCAATTCAGAGACAATGGGCGGAATCATTCCAGATTTGCGCTAACTGCAGTAGCACAGAGGCAATGGAGTGTTTACACGCCATATCGTCCCAAACCCGTCACATTAATTATGCATTCCTGGGAAACATGCCATTTTGAAGGCAGGTGGGTTCCGATTCACTTTTCATGCCGTCACCTCGCCGCTTCATCTCACCAGACACCACATTTAAAGTACAGCCGCACACAGTGCTTCCAGCTCCAGACCGCAGCAAAGAAGTTAAGGCACCGAAAGGCAGGAAGACTGCAGCTTTTTGAATGCAGTGGAGGCCTGCTGTGATGTCCTCTGCTCGCAATCTGGCCGCAGCGGGGGCAGCTACATTACCAGTCCAGCTTGGTGGGCAATGGCAGTGGTGATCAGTGCCAATGTTGCACAGAAGAGGTTGGCCATCCAATGCAGATGGAGGATGAATGATCTCATCCGTGCAGCCAGGGTATGGCAACCATCACATCACTCTAGACTCACACACTGAAGCCCATCACACATTCACTGGCATCTCATTCACTGCCAGCTCAAGGGCCATCACCACCAATTCTCATACACATACCCTCACATGTCCATCTGGCCTCATCTCCACTGGTGACTGCCTCCTCAGTCCCCACCATCATGAGGCCACTTATGTAGATCAACATGTGCCTCCCCAAGGAGATACCCTCCTTCCCTTGTACTCTCTTCCCTTGACTGAAGGCATTTCTGCCCCTTCCCCAAGAAAAACCTTGCTCTGCAGCCGTCGAAAAGCCACCCACATATGGCTGATCTGGTAGGTAGCAACCTACTGTGAACCCCCCATAAAAGTGATGTGGTGCTGTCTGTGAAGCCTGGCGGTAATGACTGCGAGTGCAAAGTATCCAACATTTGCAGGATAGGCAAACAAACCTTGAAGCTTGGAGCAAAGTGCAGCCTGCCAAGTGCAGACCTTATATATGCTGTTATGAAACATGTCGGCATGAGTTCCTGCTGACATGGGCAGGGGATCCAGCGGGGTTGGGGGAGGGGTGATTCTGGCGGGCTGACCTTATAACGTTTGTGAAACCGCTTTTTGGCTTTTTCGCCATATTGTCCGCTCACGTCACTAAATACGCCTGATGCCAGCGGGCACGGTAAGTCCCAGCCAGTATGCTCCATTACTAAATGGGAGGCGAAATGAAATTATATTGGCCAAAATTGTGCTTGATTAGGAGAAATCATAAAGTTGGGATCAGTTAATTCCACAACATTGCAAAGTAACCAACATTATCTAGCAAGCAAATCACCAAAACAAGAGTCTTAGAGCAGCAAATAGCAGTAGCTGAGAGTGCATTGGGGTCACAAACACACCTAAGGGATAAGGATATTCAGTGATGTGCTGACAAGTATGTTACTGAATTGAATACATTGCTATAATATAATGAGTTTAGTTTTCCATGATTTTTGGATTCTTTTTATTGAGAGCTCTCCTGTCCAAATAGAATCCAGGTCAATTCTTCATCCCCACCACTTCACCGTTTACATCTACCACTTGGTGACAACATCCAGAAGCATGGGATCAGCTGGCACATCAACACCATCCTTTACCTCACTGCCTCCAGCATTGATCCAAAGGCTGCTGCTACATTCTCCAGCTGCCTATCCAACATCAATACTAGTATGGACCAAACATTTATTACAGTTTAATGGCGCAAAGCCAAAGTAATCCTTTCACACCATTTCTCTGGGGTTCCTGCCGATTTTCTGCCTAAGTCATGGCAAGAGATCAGGGGAACCCCTGCTGAAATTCTATTTCCTGGAATTAACTTGTATTCAAATAATCTTAAGATACATGTTACAGAAAGAAGACATGTTTTACAGCACTGGGATATGAGACATTCAAGCAGGGGCAGTTTCTGCCAAGTACAAGATATATTAAATTAGGTCAAATTCAAATCTGCTCGAATACAGTGAAAACTACAAAATTGGAAGCTTTTTATACTGGGCTGATTTGATGGGCACTCTTCTCCATTCCACTGTTGATTTGTTTAGACCAAATGTAGTTATGATAGAGTGGCATGATAGAGCAGCAGTTGCCGTGGAAGCAAAATGCGAGTCCATCCAATCTGATACATAAGTAATGGATGTTACTTGAAACTTTAATAAGGTGTCCAATTTCACCTTTAAGTACTTAGGTACTATATTAACAATTGGAAGAGAGAAACAGTGGTCAGCCATTCAGCCCCTCAAGCATGTTCTGTCATTCTATTCAACCATGACTAATCTGTTTCAAACTCTATTTACTTGCTTTTGATCAATCGCCCTAATTGAAATCCTGACTTCATAAAAAATTGCTGATCTGAGTCTTAATACTTCCAAATTTATAAAACTTGCCAGCATCCATGGCCTTTCGGATGCAAAAATGTGACATTTTTACTATTCTTTGAGTAATAAAGTGCTTCCTGAGTTCACTCCTGAATGGCCTAGATCTAATTTTAAGATTGTGCCCCCTTTTTCTAGATTCCCTCACCAGAGGAAATAGCCTCTCAGTATCTACTTATATCATTTCAAACACCTCAATTGGATCCCCCTCAACTTTCCAAATGCAAGGGCATACAACCCAATGTTCTGCAACCTAATTATAAGAATACAAAATAACTTCTCTGCTGCCCTTACTTTTCTGCAAGCAAACGATTAAAATGCACTGAAGGTTTTACTTCCTGTCTCTGTGAGGTTTGCTGATTTTAGCCAGACATGTGATAAGGGACCAATCTGCTGCTATCGCTATCAGATAGATGGACTGAAGATACAGATCAGCCGTAGTCTAGTTGAACAGCAAAGTGGACTCAAGCAGCTGAATGGCCTACACATGTACCTGTGTTCCGACTATGATTGTTCTCAGTATCTCTGGGCTGGTGAGTGCTAAGTCAGTTAAAGTTCCACTCCTGATAGCCACACAGCTGAGTCACTGATAACAGCAATACTATCTTAGTCAAAGAACCAGCTGACAAGCACTGTCTAAACTGACAATGAAAAGTGACAACTTGGGTGAGGCCAGCTGGAACCCATTAAACTGTACTCCAGAATTTCTTGTTGCCTTCAGGAGAAGAAAGGAGTAAATTGGAGGGAGGAAAATGCACCTGAGACAAGTTGCAACTAAATTTTGGAAATCTATTTGTCAGTTCTGCCATTACATAGTTACTTCAAGGCTACATTGAAACTCGTTTTTAATGCATAACCTCAGTTAGTCTACAGTTCTGAGGAAAATGAATTACATGCTCAATAAGGGTGGACTATAAAGATGGTGTGGTTGCAGACTGGCATGAACTAAATGAAGAAATCTCTAGAAGTTAATTTTATGAGAAGAATACTCCCAGAAACTTCATACTTTACAAGTCTACAAAAAAAGTAATTTGAAGCATTTAAATTGAGGCACAAAATTGACACTATTGGATAATAATATACACATGGTTAATGCACTTGTCTGCAAGTTCTCTCTCCAGTATTTCAGTTGAAACATTAACCCATTCACTTCAACAGCAAAACATCCCACGGTGAAATCTCAGGTCTTCAGTTTTCAAGGCAATTAGAAAGAATTTAAATATTGGTAAACTTTCTTTTGCTTTTGTTCCAAGAGTCTCATAAGAATTTAAGAAGACGCAATTCTTACATTTTCGGGAGATACACAAACCACTCACTGCTGTAGAGTCTACATAATCTAATGTCAGCTCTTGTCTGAATGATGATCTTGAAGAGGGAAAAGACTCATCTTCTGTAAGCTTATCCAATGTGCCAGAACATTAGGTGAGACAAAAACATAGATATTCTTTTAAATTACTAGTGCTATCAAAAATTGTTTTACTTCATTGTTAAATGGATTTGACTGGAAAGATAAAAACATTTTTAAAATGGAAGTCTCAAAGCTAAAACTAAAGCATCCAAAACAATTACAAATGTCATTATTAATGACATAATTGGGAAAAATTGTTTTAGAGTTTTTGAGCTTGATCATATGGGGGGGCACTAAACAAAAGTACATGTTCAGAATTTTTAAGAGGACAGAAGTGTCCAGGTTAATGATTCCATTTGTCTTTTTACTCCTGGTGGATGCCATGAGCTTATTATCTGATGAAATGCATTCACTGCTGCTCACTGAAATTATTTTCCATGATTTAAAATATTTCACGGGAACTCTTTAGACTCATCACCAGTTGAAAAGATTCTGTAGTTAAGGGAACAGACAAATGTTTCCACAGCCACAGACATGAATCCAGGATGGTGTGTTGCCTCCCTGGTGTCAGAGTCAAGGATGTCAGTGAATGGCTACAGAGCACACTGAGGGGAGAAGAATGAACAGTCAATGGTCATGGTGCATATTGGGAACACAGGGAGAAGGAAGATTGAGATCGTGCAGGCAGATTTATAAGAGCTAGGAAGGAGACCAAGAAGCAGAACCTCAAAGGTAGTGATCTCGAGATTATTCCTGGTGTAACGTGCTCGCGAATATATCATTAGGAAAGTAGAGAATGCATGACAGGAGAGATGGTATAGGGGAGTGGACCATAAATTCCTGGGACATTGGCACCAGTTCTGGATAAGGTGGGGCCTTTAAAGACTGGATGGGTGGCACCTCATCAGAGTCCACACCAATATTCTCACGGATGATTTGCTAGTGCTGTTAGGACAGTTTAAATTAACTTGGTGGGATATGAGAACCAGGATATAACATTAGAAAGAAGAGGCGCACAAAGGATTGGAAGAGACAGATAACACTAGAGTAAGTATAGTACATACGTAAGAACATATGAATTGGGAGCAGGAGTAGGCCACTCAGCCCTCCGAGCCTGCTCCACCATTCAATAAAATCATGGCTGATCTGATTGTAACCTCAACTCCACATTCCCATCTACACCCAATAACCTTTCGCCCCCTTGCTTATCAAGAACCTATTGAGCTCTGCCTTAAGAACATTCAAAGACTCTGCTTTTGCCACCTTTTGATGAAGAGAGTTCCAAAGACTTTGCCTTAAATGGGGGACCCCCTAATTTTAAACAGTGACCCCTAGTTCTAAATTCTTCCACAAGAGGAAACATCCTTTCCATATCCACCTTGTCAAGACCCCTCAGGATCTTATAGGATCAAGTCACCTCTTACTCTTCTAAACTCCAGTGGATACAAGCCTAGCCTGTCCAACCTTTCCTCATAAGACAATCCGCCCACTCCAGTATTAGTCTAGTAAGCCTTCTCCAAACTGCTTCCAATGCAATTACATCCTTCCTTAAATAAGGAGGCCAATTCTGTAAACAGTACTCCAGATGTAGTCTCACCATTGCTCTGGATAACTGAAGAATAACCTCTCTATATTTGTATTCAATTCCCCTCACAGTAAACAATAGCTTTAGTAAAATATTAGATGGTATCAGAGTAAAAGGGAATGCAATAAGGTTTATGGAAGGTTCACAATGCATGCTTTTAAAGCACAAAGTGTGGTAAGGAAGGTTGGTGAGTTGCAAGCACAGATAACCAGTTAAGAATATGATGTTATGGTACTAAAGGACACTGGGCTCAAAAAGAGCAGTATTTTGTACTAAATATTCCTGGATTCAAGATGCTCAGGAAAGGCAGTGAAGAAAAAAAGGAGTAGGGGTGGCAGTATTGAGTAAGGAGACCATTACAGTGCTGGAAAGAGAGGATGTCCTGGAGGGGTCAAGAACTAAATCTATATGGCTGGAGTTAGGAAACAAAAAAGTATTATAACACTACTGGGTATATTCTATGGGCCACAAACTAGTGGGGCAGATATGGAAAGACAAATTTGCAGGGAAATAACAGAGGTGAAAAAATTATAGAGTAGTGATAATGGACGACTTTAATTATCCTAATACAAGTAGTAGTAGATAGTAGTAGAGTAAAAGACAGGGAAATTTTCTTAACCAATGTTTTTTTCCAGCCCAATGAGGAATGAGACATTGCTGAATCTGATTCTGGGCAATGAGTTGGGTCAAGTGGATCTAGTGTCAGCTGGGGAACTTTTAGGAAACAGTGATCAAGGTATCATAAGGTTTTGAGTTAGCTATGGAAAAGAACAATGGTAAAATCGCTTAATTGGATGTGGGCCAAACTCAGTGCGGTGAGAACAGATTTGGCCCCAGTAAATTAGTATCAAAGATTGGCATGCAAAACTGTAACAGAACTGCATTTCAAGAGCAGATGGTTCGGGTGCATTTAAGGTACATTCCCACAAAGTGGAAAGGTAAGGCAAGCAAAGAGAAGGTGAAACAGAAAAGAGGTGCATATATCATTTGTGACGTTGGTTCTACAAGTGAGAACCAGGCAGAATATAGAAAGTTCAGAGGGGAAGTGACAAAAGGACATGAGAGAAGAAAAGAGACTGCAGCTAACAAAGGGAATTCCAAAGCGTTCTACAGGCATATAAATAGTAAAAGGATGATAAGAGAAGGGGTGTGGCTAATTAGGAACTAAAAGGGGATATATGCATGAAAGCAGAGGCCAAGTCTGAGGCATTAAATGAGTACCTGTATTTATTAAGGAAGAAGATGCTGCTTAAAACGGTGATAGTTGAGACAATGGATGGGCTAAAAAATGACAAAGAGATATTAGAATGGCTGTCTGTACTTAAATTTGATAAGTCAATGGGACCAGATTGGATGCATTCGAGGATACTGAGGGAAGTAAGGGAAGAAATTGCAGAGATATTGGCCATAATCACCAATACTGCACAGGGGCGTTACCAGAGGATTTGAGAATTTTAAGTGTTGCAGCTTTGATCAAAAAAGGGTGCAAGGATAAACCCTGCAACAGCGGGTGAGTCAGCTTAACATCAGTGGTGGGAAAGCTTTTAGGAACAATAATCTGGGACAAAATCAACAGTCACTCAGACATGTGGTTGATGTGATGTTCATGGACTTTCAAAAGACATTTGATAAAATGCCACACAACAGGCTTGACAACAAAGTTGAAGTTCATGGAATAAAAGGGAAAGTGACAGCATGAATACAAGTTTGGCAGAGTGACAAGAAACAGAGGAAAGCCATGAACGGTGGTTTTTTAGACATGAGGAAGGTATACAGTAGCGTTCCCAAGAGTAGGTAACAAGGCCCACTGCTTTTTTAAATAGCTATTAATAACCTGGACTTGAGTGTACAAGACAATATTTCAAAATTTGGAGATGGCACAAAACTTGGAAGCATTGTGACTGAAAGAGGGATAGTGACATATTTCAAGAGAATAGACAAACTGGTAGAATGGGCAGACACATGTCAGATGAAATTAAATGCAGGGAAGTGTGAAGTGATACATTTTGGTAACAAGAACAAGAAGAATCAATATAAAATAAAAGATACAATTTTAAAGGGGGTGCATGAACAAAGAGATAGGGTATATGTAGAGTTTGGAAAGTGATTAAAATGGTATAAAGGATCCTGGGCTTTATTTGAAAACTGGCATAGAGTATAAAAGCCATGAAGGTATGATAAGCCTTTGTAAAACAGAGGTTTGGTCTCATTTGAAATATTATGTCCAACTCTGGGCGCACAACTTTAGGAAGAAAGTGAAGGCTTTCAAGAGTGTGCAGAAAAGATTTACAAGAATGGCTCCAGGGATGAGGGACTTTAGTTACGTGAATAGATTGGGCTGGGGTTGCTCTCCTTAGAGAATGGAAGATTGAGAGGAGATTTGATAGGAATGCTCAAAATCATGAGGAGTCTAGACAGAGTAGATAGGGAGAAACTGTTTCCATTGGCCAAAAGATCAAGAACCAGAGGACACTAAGATAAGTTGAGTGGCAAAAAAAGCAACAGCAACAAGAAGAAAATATTTCTTATGCATTGAATGGTTAGGACCAAGAGTGCACTATCAAAGAGTGAAGTAGAGGCAAATAAAAGCAGGACTTTCAAAAGGGCATTGAATAAGCAGCTGACGAAAAAAAATTGCACGGCAATGGGAAAAGAGTGGGGAAGTGGGACTAGCTGACTTGCTCTTGCAGAGTGCTGGCATGGACATGATGGACCAAAAGGCCTCCTCCTGTGCTCTATTCTATGAATCAAGCAAAATAATGATCAAAGTTAGGAGAGAGGCATAACAGTCCATCTGCAAAGTTACAGTTAGAGGAAACACTCACATTTTTATAAGCTTGCTTCCCTCTCACCCAATAACAATGACATTGAAAATGCATGGCTGAAATACTGCCAGCTGAGGACCTGAGTCTAGCCATATCAGTTAGGAGACTTTCTTTTTATAAAATAGTGAATAGATGAAAATGAACCCATTACTTCAAAACAAAAGTAATTACAGGAGCAGAAAAGAATTTACAGACCATTTGTTCCAGAAGCTAGCATGCTTTAATTGCCTGCTCTCTCAAATTTCTCCACAATTCATCCATAAATCAATCCATTATATGTGTCTTTCTAGACAGTGTATTCTGAACATACACCATTCTCAGAAAGAAGAAGGTATCTAATCTCCCTGTGCCCCTTCCCTCTTGAAACTTTGAGCCCATGTTCCCCCGGACCCAGACTTTGTCGCAATCTCAAACGTATTATCAAGTTGAATTTACCTTTTAACTTAAGAATCTTGAATATGATTAACACTGAAATTTAAAAGCGGAAAATGAAGAGCTGATGGTAACTCTTCTGCCTTGTTCGCAGCTGACTGTTTTCTGTTTATATCGGCTGGTAAGGCATTAATGCCAATGTGAGGGTGACAAGACTATAATGGCTTTGCTTGATTTAAAAAAAACAAACAGGTAAACATAACAGGAAAATAAGGTCAATATTAAGAGTCCGATAGAAAATCAAGACCTATTGCTTGGCTGATATCAAGTCAGCTCTTCCATCCTGTCATATTGAGTAGTTCCTTCAAGCCAAATCCACCAAACGGTGTCATCAGAATTCAATGTTTTTTTCAAAGGTATTTAAACAAAATAAGCAAAAGCATCTTACAATCAAATTCATTATTTATTGTATAAGTAAGAGGGTATGTTTGAGAGCATTAGTGATGTTAAGGTGCCTGTCAAATTTGGTATAGACTCTGGTGGAGCATCATTGATAGTGAATCTGTCGCTCTATAGTAACGGTAGCTAGCATTGAATTGATACATCCCTTAATCTGTATTTGGTCCAGCAGTGTCTTTTTTACACATACTCAAATTACATTGTTGTCCTTTCTTTGAGAGGCTGTGAGTGCAGTGTGAGGCACTGTGAAAGAAAGCAAACTGATGTTTATTTATTGATGGTTAAAGAGCAGACTTGCCTGGGAAGACAATGATGACGGAGAGCAACAGAAATATAAAATGGAACTACTATAACTGTGAATCTGCTGGCTCTTGTGCTGTGTGTTCCCATACAATTAGTTTTTATGTTGTCGAAAAATAATCAACAAATTCCATGAAAGGACCACCAAACAACATAGGTATATGCAAAAACAGAATTACCTGGAAAAACTCAGCAGGTCTGGCAGCATCGGACCTGCTGAGTTTTTCCAGGTAATTCTGTTTTTGTTTTGGATTTCCAGCATCCGTAGTTTTTTGTTTTTATATAGGTATATGCAAAGCTTGTCATTTTTGCCACAACATATTACAAGAAGTTAACAAAGAAAATATCTTTAAGAGGGAATTTAGACCATAAGACCATAAGACATAGGAGCAAAAATTAGGCCATTCGGCCCATCAAGTCTGCTCCGCCATTTAATCATGGCTGATAAGTTTCTCAACCCCATTCTCCCGCCTTCTCCCCGTAACCTTTGATCCCCTTACCAATCAAGAACCTATCTATTTATAAATACCTTAAATACATGCAATGACCTGGCCTCCACAGCCTTCTGTGGCAATGAATTCCATAGATTCACCACTCTCTGGTTAAAGAAGTTTCTCCTCATCTCTGTTCTAAAAGGTCTTCCCTTTACTCTGAGGCTGTGCCCTCTGGTCCTAGTCTCTCCTACTAATGGAAACATCTTCCCCACGTCCACTCCAACCAGGTCTTTCAGTATTCTGTAAATTTCAATCAGATCCCCCCTCATCCTTCTAAACTCCATCAAGTATAGACCCAGAGTCCTCAAACGTTCCTCATATGTTAAGCCTTTCATTCCTGGGAATTTTATTTTGTAGAATAAACACTGCACTGATTTGAGTAAAGTTGGTTAAAACTTTTAGATATTTTGGGCTGAATTTTATGGATCGCAGCAGGGTCACAATGATGGAAGCAGAAGAGCACGATGTGCCCACTCCTACCCTGCCCAGTGCAATTAAGTGAAGGCTGGCCAATTAGTGGCTGGCCGGTGGGAGAGCTGGCAAATTTGTCACTGAGGGTGGGTGTTAAGTGGTGATGGGGTCAGGATACAAACAAGAAGGAGGATACCACTGCTGCATTTAAAGGGCAGCCGTCAGTATTGCTGACACTCTGAAGGGCTTCTTTTTTGCCATTTTGTTGCCCAATAGCTCAGAGTAAAGGGAGAGAGGGGGAGCCTGAATTTCCTGGGCAGCATTAACGGCTTCAGTCTGCTAACTCCCGTGGCAGCTGCCATCCCTGTCACCACGCACCCACCCACCCCACCCCCCCCCCCCCCACCCCCCCCCCCCCCCCCACCCACCCAAAACCCCACCTGGATAATAAAGGTGTTTCTAACAACTGTTCCTCCCAGGAACATCCCCCACCCCAACAGATCAGAGTCACCCACTCCCATAGCATTGGCTGTCAGAATGGAGGAGACAAAATACTGGGCAGCCCCAGTTTGGCAATGGTTGTCCATGTCTTATCAATTACATTGTTAAGGTTTGTTACTGTCAATTACATTGTTAAGGTTAAGAGAAGCAGGCGGTGTGAATTAATTCTCTTTGAGCACATATAATTAGGGGATAGCTGGGACATTGGGTTGTGTGTGTGGAGAGCTGTGAGACTGAACATGTTGATGAACTCTGTCAATAAAGAAATGGTCTATGTCTTGGTTTCTGCTTCACCAGCCAACTTGGTTCCTGTTAACAATGATTCTGTGAGCGCCCTTTTCCAGGCTGTAACTGAATGGTGGGAGGCTTCCTTGCCGCAGAATGGGTAGCTTGGATGGAGGTGGCAGAAGAGGTCAGTTGTCACGGGGTCATCCAGAGGACCTGGCTACAATGCCACAACATGTTCTATTCTGCACACATTTATGGGAAGTTATGCATGTGATATGGATGGGAAGTGGGTGCCATGTTAATGGATGAGTGAGTGCCAGAGTGAACACTCAAGGAGCCTCAGGACCCTGCATGACTTTGGGGCTGAGAGTGGAGGTGGGAAAGGTAGGGTAGCATATGACAAACACCATCACCTAGAGGGTTGAAGCACCATGGGTTGTGAGCCCCACCGTGAAGATTTGATTTCTCCAGAGATGGAACTCATATGTTATATGGATCCAAGCCAGATGGTGAAGTATTACACAAGACATTGTTCTTTACCTCAATAGTAGGTTTATTCAAAGGATGCAGAATTACAGATATCTGTCTCCTAACTATCCATCTAGTGTCCCAGCTGGCTCTCTTTATATGTGCTCTCACATGAGGACTCCTCAGTCCTCAGTCTAATGCTCATCATCTATGCAACTTTAACAGCAAAAGCAACCAACCATTAACATCATCACTTTATTGTCTTCAAATGAGAAGAGACCCATAATGCCCAGGAGAGGAAGTGAGTTGGTGGGAGATTGCCCAACCTGGAAGCTATGAATCAGATGTAAGAGGACATCCTGCAGCTGGCCAATCACCAGGGGTGCAGATCTGTTAGCTGCAGAGAGGCTGCAGTTTGTGCTAAGAGTGGTGAGGTTCCGAGGGGCTATTGTTCAATCCAGGTGGCTGGCTATGTGCCTGGGGCAGTTAAAGGGATGAGTGTGTTTTGGCTAAAGGCTGGGAGAGCATCACTATGTGTCATGGGATACATGCTGATGATGTCTGTGCCAGATGCAGCATTCTAATTTGTCTTCATCTGCAGTGCTGACGGGTACTTATCATTCTGTTTTCTCCAACAGGTCAGTCATTGGCAGGAAGAGGAGAGGACTCAGAGGGTGCACCGCCCCACCCTTGCACCTCCCATCAGCTCAGATATTTGCACCTTGGCAGGTATGCACACATTGGCCGAAATGGTAGCAGCAACAGATTTGAGCACTACCCAGGTTCTGGACCAGCTGTTGGAGGCTGTGACAATCCAGGCCTCTGGCATTCAGAGGGGTGGTGGAGTCCAGATTGCTGCTGAGTCCCAGGCTGATAGCGAGCCTCTGGAGTTGTCCATAAGGCAGAAGTTGCAGGACATACAGCGGAAGATGCGTGAAGATCTGGTGGAGATTTCAGAGGGTATGTACACCCTGGCAAGCACCGTGGCGGAATCATCCAAGCCATGGGTGCTGTGATCACCCTTTCATCTGCATGCCTGTCTTCCTCCAAGGAGAGATTAGTGACTCACATGGAGACGCAGATCCAGCAGAACAGTCAGGGGATGATAGTATGTGCAAACTTGCAATCCATCAGCTTGATATTGAGCTCATTTAGGCGGTAGCAGTGTGAAATCAGACAAGGAGTCTGGAGTCGCCACCAAGTTCTCGTTCCTCTCAGATAAGCAGGGGGTGGGGGTAGAGTATGTTGTATATTTTGTATCTTGGATCTATGCAGAATTGACACTAGCTTCTATGTGTGTAACAGGTTTTATTTGCAGTGCTTTAAAATGTGCAGTCCATACTTACAGCTCAGGCTTCCATCTCTTTCTATAGCTTTGTTTACTTTTCTCTGTGTCCATGCCTAGGCTTAATTAATCAAGCACAATGAGCATCAATAGTAAACAGACTCATATATTTGAGCACAGAACAATTGTACACTACATAATCAGCTTCACAACGGCAGATCAACAACAGCAGCTTGCATCTGGGGATTCCTCTGAGGGCGCTTCTGATGGTGGCAGTGGCTCTTCCACGCCTCTGCCAGTGACACTAGCATGTCAGGGTGTTGTGGTGACAGAGGAAAGTATTATCCTTGTGCAGGAGTCCCTCAAAATGCTGTAGCCCTCACAGCCTCAGATGACCAGAGGACGCCCACCAAGATCATCCCAGGCAAAGGGGCAACAGAGTCGGCAGCCTGCCTCCATCACAGCTGGCAGCAAGGGAGTAGGACCACAGCACAGCACATGTAAAAGAATTAAGAATCACAATAGACAGAGATAGGTCATCATGCTTGTTTGTTTAAGTTGAATTTCTGTGTGAGAGATTGTTTTGAGGATATTTTCTCAATGCAAATGTACTTATCGTTATTGTGAGGGATCTCACAGGTAGTATAAAGGGCAGCAAACCAATGGTTGCTTGGCCATGTCCACAGTAGTGCTGTTCCTCAGAGATTCCTTCACTGATGCACTATGCAATTCTGGCCTTGGTACTGTTGGCTTGGAACAGTCATAGAGGATTGCAAGGTGGAAGATTGCAGAGCACTACTATTTGGTGTTGAAAGGCATCCACATCCTCAGGAGAAGCGCCTCAGTATTAGAGACTTCTGAGTCTCCCTGGCACCCAATCCCTGTTAGTCCTCAGGTAGAATGGCAGGCCAGTCTGGATCTTCCTGATCCTCTTGCTATTCCTCATCTGACTCTCATTTAAGCATGCAAGCAGGTCAGCAAGAACCTGTTCTTCCAGGGCCTCCCCCTTCTGGAATGCAAGGTCGTGAAAAGCATGGCAGATTACAACCCTCAGGGAGACCCAAGCCACCAAATACTGCAATGCGCCACCAGCTTGATCAAGCACCAGATGTTAGCCCTGGTAGATGCAGGCCTTGCATCGTATCAGCACTCAGCCTCTGAACGTGGATTCCTTATTGGCATCAAGAGCTGTCTCCTTAATGGGTACCTCCAGTTGCTGAATACTCATCCCTCCAACTGAGGCACAAAAAGCTATGGAACTGGGGGTGCCAGAGGATATAAGTGCTATGGCTACTCCCAGGGTCCTGAGCACAAACTTGCATGGAACCCTGGTGGTGGTCACATATAAGTTGCATATCTGGGAGTGAAACCTGTTGCAGATCACAAATGCCCTTGACTGACCCTCGGGAGCCTTGATGGCCACATGTGTGCAGTTGAGGACTCCCTACATTTTTGGAAATTCTGCTATGGCACCAAACCTTTTGGCTCTCTTGCTTGGACTGACCTCATCTGTGATGTAATTAATGAAGCTGCCCACTCTCCTGAAAATTGCATCAGTGACCACCATGAGATGGCCATGTGCTGGCACCTGCAAGATGGTGCACAGATCGGCAGTCACTCTCTGGAATGAGCCTGAGGCATTAAAGCTCAAAGCTAACGTTAGCTTGAAAACCACATGCATCAGGTGGCCACTGATGCACTATTGGAACTTACCTCCCCTGCCAGCATCTCACACAGATATGTCGCTATCTCCCGGGAGAGATGCAGGCAGCAAAGGTGCTGGCCCTGTGACAGCTGCAGGTAGTTTGAACACTGCCAGTACAATGGGCCTGCAGGGTAAGTCCTTCTTCTTGGACAGCCTGACTGATAGAGACCTCTGTAGCCTTCTGCCCCTTCAAGATGACCACGTGCCTCATGTGGCTAATCAGCAGGGCACTCCTGTTCCTGGACAGCTGCCCTCCTCTCCCTCCTTCTCCTGTTCTCCTCCTCACAGGACGAGCCTCCGCCGGAGCGCACAATGCCGACGGGGACTGTGACAGTTTACTCCTTAGTTTGATTCTTCCCTTTTAAAGATCCCTGATGGCTCCAAGCTCCCTAAACTGTGACTCCCTTCTAGATCCCCCTTTGCAGCGCGTTACCTTGGAAAGTTGCTCCAACATCCTAAAGTTAGGAGCACCTCAGCAGGGTCAGCTGCTGTTTGCACTTCCTTTTGCTATGTGAGTTCCTCTCCATCCCTTATATAGTGCCAGTTGCTGCACATACAAAGCTGCTGAGATTCACTGCCCAGAGTGGCCAAACACACATCCCAAAAAATTGCACAGCACACGTAAAATTTCAGTCTAATGGCAATTTAATTGTCTTAATCACGCCCTAACTGCCCATTTTCGGAAGGTGGATGGGCTCACAGTTTCGTGTCCCACTCACTGTCCGTATTATCGCAAGCGGACATCATGACATTGGCTTTCTGACCCGAGGTCATAACACTCTATTTTACAGAGGGGCGGGAGGGACAGCCACGCAATCCATCACCTTAAAATTTGGACCTTTGACAGACTCCAATACCACAGATCTCGGTCCCAGAATGAATGCAGGATTTGCATTTCTGTATAAAAAGCATGGGAAAGCATTAAAGGAAGCAATAATATTTGTGATCAACCAGCACATTTTACATTAGAATTTTTGTAGTCCTGAATGACACACAAATCTGTTGGGTTCAATTTAAAGATATATCTAAAGGCATAAATTGCACAACTAATATATTTAAAACATATATTTAAAAAATCTTAAAATATTCAACAATAATACTTTTGTTTTGGCATTAATTCTGTACCGGTATAATTGTGGAACTTTCCTTGGATTATATAAACATTAAGCACAATGTCACATGTGTTCTTCAATAACTCTAATTAACAAGGGCATATTTAGACATGTCACATGGAAGGGACATTTCCATTTAAATGCATATTGTTGCCAAATGATTTTGGGTTGGTATGCAAATCAGGCTTTCTTGTAAATAGACAAGAACAAATTCAGCAACAAAAACAAAAATACCTGGAAAAACTCAGCAGGTCTGACAGCATCTGCGGAGAGGAGCACAGTTGACGTGTCGAGTCCGTGTGACTCTTCATCAGAACTAAAGAAATAGAGAAATGAGGTGAAATATAAGCTGGTAAAGGAGGGTGGGACAGGTCGAGCTGGATGGAAGGCCAGTGATAGGTGGATGCAAGAAGAGATTGCCAAAGATGTCATAGACAAAAGGACAAAGGGGTGTTGACGGTGGTGATATTATCCAAGGAGTGCGCTAATGGAGACATTAAGGGTAGCAAGCAAGACAAGCAAGGGGCAGATAGCCCAAGTGGGGGTGGGGTGGGGTGGGGGGAAAGGGACAAATTCAGCATTTTTAAAGTTATGACAGTGATGCAGTCTATTTTGCAATAGAGATACCCCCTGACCTTCCCCTCTCCGATGCTGAACGTTCATTGCTCAGCAAAGGACTTAGTTTCATACCCTTACGCCCTCACCTCAATGAATTTCGGGCTCGGCATGATACTGAACTCTTCTTCCGCCGTCTTCATCTCCGGGCTCACTTCTTTGGGCAGGAGTCCTCTCCCAGTTCAACGGATCCTTTTACCCATCTCCAATATTCTCCCTCCACCTGGACCCCTCCCTCTGGATTCTTACCTTCTCTCGATCTTTTCATTGAGAACTGTCGGCGCGACATTAGTCGTCTCAATTTCTCTGCTCCTCTCACCCATTCTAACCTGTCTCTCTCTGAACTTACTGCACTCCATTCTCTCAGGTCCAACCCTGACATTGTCATCAAACCCGCTGACAAGGGTGGTGCTGTTGTTGTCTGGCGCACTGACCTCTACCTCGCGAAGGCTGAGCGTCAACTCGCAGACACTTCCTCCTACCTCTCCCTGGACCATGACCCCACCACTGAACATCAAGCCACTGTTTCCAGGACTGTCACTGACCTCATCTCCTCTGGGGATCTCCCTCCCACAGCTTCCAACCTGATAGTCGCCCAACCTCGGACGGCCCGCTTCTATCTCCTACCCAAAATCCACAAACAGAACTGCCCCGGTAGACCGATAGTCTCAGCTTGCTCCTGCCCCACAGAACTCATTTCTTGTTATCTTGACTCCCTTCTCTCTCCCCTTGTCCATTCCCTTCCCACCTACATCCGTGATTCCTCTGACACCTTACGTTACATCAACAATTTCCAGTTCCCTGGCCCCTACCGCTTCCTCTTCACCATGGACGTCCAATCCCTCTACACCTCCATCCCCCACCAGGATGGTCTGAGGGCCCTTAGCTTCTTCCTCGAACAGAGGCCCGAACAATCCCCATCCACCACTACTCTCCTCCGTCTGGCTGAACTTGTTCTCACGCTGAACAATTTCTCCTTCAACTCCTCTCACTTCCTCCAAATAAAAGGTGTGGCTATGGGTACCCACATGGGCCCCAGCTATGCCTGTCTCTTTATGGGGTATGTGGAACATTCCTTGTTGCAGTCCTACTCCGGCCCCCTTCCACAACTCTTTCTCCGGTACATCGATGATTACTTCGGTGCCGCTTCATGCTCTCGTCAGGACTTGGAAAAATTTATTAATTTTGCTTCCAATCTCCACCCCTCCATCATTTTCACGTGGTCCATCTCTGACACTTCCCTTCCTTGACCTCTCTGTCTCAATCTCTGGTGATAGACTGTCCACCAATATCCAATACAAACCCACCGACTCCCACAGCTATCTCGACTACAGCTCCTCACACCCCACTTCCTGTAAGGACTCCATCCCATTCTCTCAGTTCCTTCGCCTCCGTCGCATCTGTTCCGATGATGCTACATTCAAAAACAGTTCCTCTGACATGTCCTCCTTCTTCCTTAACCGAGGTTTTCCACCCACGGTCGTTGACAGGGCCCTCAACCGTGTCCAGCCCATCTCCCGCGCATCCGCCCTCACTCCTTCTCCTCCCTCCCAGAAACATGATAGGGTCCCCCTTGTCCTCACTTATCACCCCACCAGCCTCCGCATTCAAAGGATCATCCTCCGCCATTTCCGCCAATTCCAGCATGATGCCACCACCAAACACATCTTCCCTTCACCCCCCTTATCGGCATTCCGTAGGGATCGCTCCCTCCGGGACACCCTGGTCCACTCCTCCATCACCCCCTACTCCTCAACCCCCTCCTATGGCACAACCCCATGCCCACGCAAAAGATGCAACACCTGCCCCTTCACTTCCTCTCTCCTCACCGTCCAAGGACCCAAACACTCCTTTCAAGTGAAGCAGCATTTCACTTGCATTTCCCCCAACTTAGTCTACTGCATTCGTTGCTCCCAATGTGGTCTCCTCTACATTGGAGAGACCAAACGTAAGCTGGGCGACCGCTTTGCAGAACACCTGCGGTCTGTCCGCAAGAATGACCCAAACCTCCCTGTCGCTTGCCATTTTAACACTCCACCCTGCTCTCTTGCCCACATGTCTGTCCTTGGCTTGCTGCATTGTTCCAGTGAAGCCCAACGCAAACTGGAGGAACAACACCTCATCTTCCGACTAGGGACTTTACAGCCTTCCGGACTGAATATTGAATTCAACAACTTTAGGTCGTGAGCTCCCTCCCCCATCCCCACCCCCTTTCTGTTTCCCCCTTCTTTTTTTTTCCAATAAATTATAAAGATTTTCCTTTTCCCACCTATTTCCATTATTAAAAAAAAACCCCACTAGAGCTATACCTTGAGTGCCCTACCATCCATTCTTAATTAGCACATTCTTTTAGATAATATCACCAACTTTAACTTTAACACCTATGTGTTCTATTGTACTATTGTCGTTGACATCTTTTGATGATCTGCTTCTATCACTGCTTGTTTGTCCCTACAACCACACCAACCCCCTCCACCTCTTTGTCTCTCTATCTCTCCGCCCCCCACACACACACCTTAAACCAGCTTATATTTCAGCTCTTTCCTGGACTCGAACTCAAGTTCTGTCGAAGGGTCATGAGGACTCGAAACGTCAACTCTTTTCTTCTCCGCCGATGCTGCCAGACCTGCTGAGTTTTTCCAGGTAATTCTGTTTTTGTGTTAGAGATGTTGCTAGATTGTCTCATATAGATATGACTGAACTTGAAAAACAATTTGAGGCCTTTGAAACTGTTTAAGGCCAGTTTCTTGAACATTCATTCGATAGGTATGACAGTTTTTAATTTTGGTAGCACTTCATTGGTCCCATATTATGTATGATACCACTTAAAGGACTCATTCATAAAACTCATTCATAAATAATTTGTATTTACCTGGAACAATCTTGTCAGAAATTGGAGGCAACTAAATTGTTTTAAGTCTATAGTGATAGCAGTATTCCTTAATATGGCACACATGAACTCAAAATATTTATTTCCTATGTGTAGTAATTGTAACTTTAAGGAATGTAGTGACTGTAGCTTTAAGACGTGTTGTGTTGTATAGTATCACATGACAGTGTGAACAAATCAGCTCTAAGCGTGGGGAACCTTAGAGTGGGAGTTCTTTTAGTTGTGGAGCTTGATGGAAGCATGTAACTGTTGCCGCAGCCTGTAAATAAAGTTCAATGTTTCTGATGAGAAAGCTGTCTGAGAAATCAAATCAGTAACCCTATGGTTAATTATTTCTTCCCTTCATTTTAACAATACATTTTGTAGCCATCTGGCTATTGTAGTGCTGGCTTGCTATTCAGATTATGTGTTTAATGGACCATGGATAACCTCGATTATCATATAGTAGGTAAACTAGTTCTACTCTGACCATCTATTTAATGGCAAAGTGGTGAATTTGGGAATGAATTTCATCTGCTGCCCACCCTGTTTGCAAGGCATATATCAATTGAAAATTGTGGGGAAACAGTAGCTGCCCCTTGAAATTGTAAACCTCGCGATGCAATATTCAGGCAAGCCTATGGGCAGAATTTAGCCCTTGGCTGAAAGGCGGGCCTCACTGGCTCGGCGGCAGGTGGGCAGCCGAACCCCACTGCCGAAACAGGGCCTGCCGCCATTTTGAGTGGGCGGGACAATTAAGGCCCCCCCAGCGGCCTGCCCGACAGGAAGCGTATGGGAAGGGATCTGTCAAAGTGCACTCTTAAGCGCATGCACACGAAAGAGCGCACTGCTCCCTGAGAACTAAGTGCTGTCTCAGGGAGTTTAGTGAAAGGTAAGTAAACTCTAAAAACAGATAAATATTAAAATTATTAATTTGTCCCCCTCATGTGACATGAGATGGGACATGTTAATAATAAACATAAAATTTATTAAATTTTTAAAAAAGGTATATGAAACTTCATCCCGCCAGTGGATGAAGTTTCATTAATAATCTGCAGCCCGCTGGAGCTCCTGGCCTGCCCATCAGCCTTAAGGTTGGCTGGGCTGGGTGGTTAATAATGTTAATTAGCCTGCCAATGGCCTTAATTGGCCATTGACAGGTCGGCGGGCAGACAACTGATTTCGCTGTCTGCCCGCCTTCGTAAATATTTAAAGGGACCGGGATGATGTCGGAGGTTCCTCCCGACGTCATCCCGCATTATTTTCCCCTCGGCGAGCGGGCCCCACCCCCAAATTGTTGAGGGAAAAATCCTGGCCTGTAAATAGATGCCTAGTCCTCCCATTACATTCTAATGTAGGATTCTTGTACATTCTTATTTGAGCCTTGATGCCTATTGTGGCATGGACATTTGCAATTTTCAAGTGCAATGGGTAGAGCGCACACCTTGCACATCTTGTCCTTTTAGACTACTTGGTGAGTGACCTCCAGTGACTCTTCTGTGCAAATTTTTATGGGGCCAGGTAAAGAGTGAACGTTCCTCCTGGCCCTACAAAATAACTGCAGCCCACTGTCAACCGCTGATAATTCTTACCCTGCATCCCCCTCCAATCCCCTTGGCTTTTTTAGTATTGTTCTGCAGTTTGGCTTGTCCATTAAACTGCCAGAATTCCTGTCCTCCTGTTTAGCACCTGCTTCTTCTGGTTATTGAACTCTGGGCAGCCCACTGACTATATTCTAATGAGCATTGAAATGAAGAATAATATGGGCCTCTCACTGAAACGTTTGTGGGCAAATGTCAAATCTGATTTTGGAGTATAGTTAGTCATGTCCCCTTCATGTCTTTCTTCATTGTCTACAATATTTAATTTTTTCCCTCCTTGTCTAAGACCTGAATATTAATAAGATGACACTTAAAAAGACGAATTAGATACAATTTTTTTTAAAATGAATGCTTTAAATTAATAACATACCATGAATACATTTTAAAAATTAGATTTATAAAATTTGTATTTAATTATCTTTAAAACTGAGTCTAATTAACACCCAGATGCTCCAAGGAAGTCAGTCACAATTTTAGCGAAGCAAGATTCATATGAACTTGCTCCCTTGTTACTTTTGTTGTTATGTTTCACTCTTAAAAGGAAATTTTAAAAAGTGAACAATTTGCTTGTATAGTAAATCCAAAATGGAAGTAAGTAACAAGTCAGCCAGGGTTGTTTCAAGGACTCTGTTAGAAGAGTTAACAAAAAGAATGGTATTTATATTTCAGAGATGTCCCAAAAACACTTTGTAGCAAATCATGTTAAAATGAAGTTCTCTTATGTAGAAAAATACAGCAGACGTTTTATACAAAGTAAGATCTCACAAACAATTAGATGAATGATCAATTAATCTGGTTGTGATGGTATTAAAAGAGGAATGTTGGCATGTTCATTTAAAACCTTTACCTTAATGAGATTTGACATTTAGACAAGATAAATTAGGATGTTAGTGATCCATTATTAATTTTTCCACATATTTGTAGTAAAGACACATTCCTGTGAGCAATAATACTGTTCCTTTCATTAGCAATTTCAAAGTTATTTAAATTTTTGAAATGGAGGCTAATGACAGCAATGCACTGTTTGTATACTTATAGTGGGAACCTCTGCTTTGCCCCAGTTTTGGATTTTGTGATTCAAAGGCCTGAAAAATTGAGGTGTATAGAAACCACACAATACCAGTGTCAATCCCTGCCACAAAAAAGTGAAATATCTTCCAATCTAATAGTCGAGCAATGTCCTCTTACAGAGGAAGCCACACAGGAACAATTTCATTGTTGAGCTCTACGGCTTTAAAAAAGGCCTCTTTATGAACAAAGCTTCTCCAGGCCATCCCCTGCTAGTAGTAGATGAACAGCTTCAATACACATAGATTGATTTAAATCAGTTTAATTAAGGTAAGTTCTGTTTTTTCATTTATGGGAATTAAGTTTATGGTCCATACTTTAATAGCCCCTGTCAGATCATGAAAGAATCTTATCCAGCACTATGATTCCATCTCAACCATTAAACTACAGATATATGGACATTATATGAAATAATCCACTGGTCCAAAGAAAAGGTTCATTTTAGCAGATTATTTTTATTACACCCAGGATGTAACATTCTGGGCTTTAAAAATTTATCCTGTACATATACCATATTCCATTTTAGACAAAGTAACTAAATAAATAACAAGCTAGTGAATAATTTGATCTTTGTATAATATTCCACATAAATATTTCAGTTAATTACAGAAGTATCTTGTAAGACAATACTAAAACAGCATCATTAATTTATCATTGTAGTCCCAGCTGATAATACTTTGCATATTTTTCAATCAGTTTAAAAGTTTAGCATGCAAACTTAAAAAAAAATGCAGAGGATTAACATGCTTTCAACTATGGCGATCTTGAGACCAGACTCAATCAGGATTCTAAGGAACACACATAATAATACCATTACCTGATGCACGTGAGATCCTAGCACACTGCATCAGTCAATAATTTACTTAAAAACATGCTTTGTTTTTCGGTTATGGGATTAAAGAAGTCAGTGGGTCTTGCATTGGGCAATTTGTCTTTCCATGACACATCAGTACAAGCTCGTGTGTGCTATCGCCCATTGAGAACCTTGATTGCGCATGTGAGAGGTATAATGCCTGAGGCAGAAACCACTGACAGTGAAGGAAATTTTGTGCTGTTAGTGGAATATTGCAAAATAATGTACATTCTGATTGAAGATGTGTCTCTATTTTTTTAAGAATAAACCTAACAAAATATGATTTTAAATGTCTTCTCCCCTGAAAAATAAGGCTGCGAATGCTATGCATGCTCTGTGCAGGTCGAGCGTGTTGCTTTGTGACATAATTTGAAGCGACAGAGTCGGCAATGGCCAGAGCCAAAGATGGTCCTGCTCAAATCACCATGGCTGAGCAGCGGCGGCGTCCTTTTAAGGTACACTCAGAGCAGAATTGTGAAACTGTATGAATTTGTATTCATCCAAATCCAATTTGAAAAACCAAGTGCAGACTATGATGGATATTTTGTGCAGCGCCTTCCTCCCACTTGAAGCCAATCAAAGAGCAGTCTGGGCAGGTCTCCACCTCAGACAACTTCCACCCACTTCAGTGCTCCCTTGATGGGGAAGAAGCCCCGGAGTGCCAAACGGAATTGGGGCCGTCGTTGGGTGGATCAGAAGCCACCCCCCGTCCTTCCCCATCCCGATACCCAGAAACTGCAGGGAAACTGCACCCCACCACCACCCGCCCCGAGGGCTCAGAAAGTGGGTGTATAGCTTCAGGGTCCGAATAAGATTCAACAAGCATGTGACCCTCCTGTCAATGCCCCTCATAATTTTATACACCTCAATCATGTACCCCCTCAATCTCCTCTGCTCCAGGGAAAACAACCCCTGTCTGTCCAATCTCTCCTCAGAACTAAAACTCTCCAGCCCAGGCAACATTCTGGTTAATCTCCTCTGCACTCTCTCTAATGCAATCACATCCTCCCTATAATACAGATTCCAGAACTGCACGCAATGCTCTAGCTGTGGCCTAACCAGCGTTTTATACAGTTCCAGCATAACCTCCCTGCTCTTATATCCTATGCCTCAGCTAATAAAGGCAAGTATCCCAATATGCCCTCTTAACCACCTTATCTACCCGTGCTGCTGACTTCAGGGACCAGTGGACATGCACACCAAGGTCCTTCTGATCCTTGGTACTTCCCAGGGTCTTACCATTCATCGTGTATTCCCGTGCCTTGTTTGTCCTGCCCAAATGCATCACCTCACACCTATCCGGATTAAATTCCATTTGCCACTGATCAGCCTATCTGACCAGCCTGTCTATATCCTCCTGTAATCTAAGGCTATCCTCCTCACTATTTACCACCCCACCAACTTTCGTGTCATCTGCGAACTTACTGATCAGCCCTCCTATATTCAAGTCTAAATCACTTATATATACCAGAAACAGCAAGGGACCCAACACCAATTCCTGTACAACCCCGCTGGACACAGGCATCCAGTCACAAAAACACCCTTCGACCATTACTCTCTGCTTCCTGCCATTCAGCCAATTCCGGATCCAATTTGCCAAATTTGTCTTGGGTCCCATGGGCTCTTACCTTCATTATCAGTCTCCCATGCCGGACCTTATCAAAAGCCTTGCTGAAGTCCAAGTAGACTACGTCAAATGCATTGCCCTCATCTACACACCTGGTCACCTCTTCGAAATATTCAATCAAATTGGTCAGACATGACCTCCCTTTAACAAAACCATGCTGACTGTCCTTGATTAATCCCTGTCTCTCCAAGTGTAGATTAATTCTGTCCCTCAGAGTTGCTTCCAATAGTTTCCCCACCACTGAGGTTAGACTGACTGGTTTATTCCCTGGTTTATCCCTTCCTCCCTTTTTGAATAACAGCACCACATTGGCTGTCGTCCAGTCCTCTGGCACCTCTCCTGTGGCCAGAGAGGTATTGAAAATTATTGCCAGCACCCCTGCTATCTCCATCCTTGCCTACAGTAAAGATCATTTTTGGGGCCTGCAGCTTTCAGGAAGCCTTCCCTTAGACTGGGAATGGAAGTTGTTCTCTCCACTGGAGACACATCCTCTGAGGAGGAAGGGAGGGCCAGAAGGAGGAGGAGGCCATGAGTCCACAGTCAGCCTTCAGGAGAGCCACCTTTGGGAGGAAAGGCGCAGGCACAAGGGGCACAAGGCCAAAAGAAAGTCCAAGACAGAAGGCGCTGCAGAAGACGCCACTATCCTGCTGCCAGTGCTTAGAGGTGACGATGCAGCTACCTCAATATGTCTGAGGTGCAGTGCCGAAGGAGGCTTCGTCTCTCAAGGGAGACAGTTATCTCCACCTGTCAGATGATAGGCCATGAGATCTCCACAAACTGTGTGGGTGGACACCCCATGCCAGTGGCTCTAAAGGTCACAGCTGCCCTCAACGTCTATGCGTCCGGCTCTTTCCAGGGGTCGGTGGGTGATCTCTGCGGAGTTTCCCAATCAGTTGTCCATACATATGTCAAGCAGGTGACAGACGCTGTATTCAGGCATGCATTGACTTTCATCCACTACCGCTGGCATGAGGCCAGCCAGACACAGTGAGCCAGAGGCTTTGCGGCCATTGCTGGCTTCCCCCACATCTAGGGTGCAATAGACTGCACACATGTGGCCATCAAGGTGCCAGCAGGTGAGCCCGGTGCCTTCGTCAACAGGAAGGGCTTCCACTCCATGAACATGCAGATAGTGTGTGACCACAGGTTGCTGTTTCTACAAGTCTGTGCAAGGTACCCAGGCAGCTCCCACGACACCTACATCCTCAGTCACTCCGAGGTGCCAGGGCTCTTCAGTGCTCCAGCCCGGCTGGATGGATGGCTGCTGGTGACAAGGGCTATCCCCTCAGAAGATGGCTCATGATGCCTCTCAGCCATCCAAGAACAGAAGCTGAGCAGCGGTACGATAGGAGCCACGCCTCCACAAGGGCTGTGGTGGAGAGAACTATCGGTCTGCTCAAGATGTGCTTCCAATGCCTGGACCACTCAGAGGGCGCACTCCAATATCCCCCCCCAGATCGTGTCTCGGTGATAGTGGTTGCATGCTGTGCTATCCACAATCTGTCGTTGGAAAGGGGCGACGCAGTGGATGGAGAAGATGTAGACACAGTTGCTCTGGCTGCACACGACGAGTCCAGCAGTGAGTCCGAGGATGACCACGCACAGGAGAAATGCTGAGGGTGTAGACACTAACCCAGGCATACTCCAGGGAGGCAGGGACACCCGGGAGGCTTTAATCCAATGAACTTACAGCTAGCACAACACAGATGGACCCTCAACTCATGCCAGGGCTGCAGGCTCTACACTCGATACCTGAGTGCTAAATCAGCCTGGCTACTAACATTAACTAAAGCCCTTGTCAATAAAGATCAATGTCAAACAACTCCCTCATAATGTCATGGGTCGCTGTCTACTTGCCAATTTAAGGAATCACCCTGAGGCATAACAACATGTCAAAATTTATTGAGGGAACAAATGTAACTTCATAAAGCAAAAAAAGTGTTTGGCATCACACCAAGTCTTCCAGGAACTACTATGGGCCAACATAAAAGCACCAATGAGAAACCCGTGGTGTGCCTAAGGTGCCTTAAATTGACACTTATGGGTGCTATGCCTAGGTGCTGTCCCCTCGCTGGCACTGGCGTCTGAGACAGCCTGTTCACTCTGCTGTCCTGTTGGCCGCGATGACCTTGGCGAGCGTCCTCTGGCCCGTGGAGCCTTTGATGGCCCCACCTGGGAGGGAGTGGCCAGTTCCACAGCTGGCATCTCTCCAGTCGTCGCAGCGTCTCTGGATGATATGGTCAATGGAAGAGGGGCGGAGGAGCTGCTGCCCTCATCCGGAGCGCCCTGAGAGGAGCCTGCAGAGACGACAGGCAGTTGCTGCACCGACGTGAGGTTGCTTCAGACCTCCCTGCTCACCGTAGATGGATGGGCACCAAGCTGGGTTACTTGGTGCCCAAACCATCTCCCACACTGGCACTGACCAGCTGAGGTCAATGCCACTGTGAGGGCTTGCTGGTCCGAGCGCAGCCCCAGAAGGCCCTGATTGTTCACCTGGAGAAGCCTCTCCACAAGAGTTGCCACTCTCTCCATGGTGGAAGCATGGCACTCAGCCATGAGGTTCATTGCATTGGTGATGCTCCACACAGACTCCTCCAGCACAGGCACCGTGCCACACATAGCCTCATGTACCTCCGCCAGATCTTCCCGCAAATCCTGATGCACTTCCAGTGTTCACTGCCTTACGGACGACTCCAGAAGCACATCAGCCACCGACTGAGCATGTACCTGGTCCCCAGCAGTCCTCCGGCTGCCGGCGCCCTGTGCACTCTCTGTCTTTGCCCGCACCTCAAGCGAGTGTGAAATGCCTCACTGCCGTGCCCATGGACACTAGCCAAATACCTAATTCCCACCGAGGTGCTAGTGTCTACTCTGCTGCCTGCCTGGCTGAGATGGTGTGATGCTGGTGAATGGATTTGCTCTGGGGCTTCAGGGGTGAGAGGCGGGCCCACTGCCTCCTCCTCCCGGCCCTGCTCCGGTGATGCTGAAAGGAAGAGAAAAGACGTTTGATTAGTTACAGTGCAAACAATGTCAACTTGCTCCCCTGGATCATTATGCGCTCATCCTTCCATAATGAATGGTCAATCCATGTTACTAACTTCAATCACTGAGCCTTCAGCAGTGTCATGGCTTCTGTGACACACATGGTGACCTGAGTGCTTGCCAAACATACCTCTGCATGGCACATCAGCCTCAACACCACCAGTGGACCTGGGGGCATGGCGTCTCTCCAGATCCATGGCCTGTTGCTTGTAAGCTGTTAGGATGGCCAACTGGGCCTGACCTCTGCCAGTCCGCATTTGTTCAGAGGCATTATGTGCAGTCTTCTCCTGAAAAGGAGAGAGGAGCATTGATTAGTCCACCCTGCACCGGAATTCCCATCGCATCCCTGCCAACCCAGCCAGAGTGGGACATTACAGGGCTCCAGTTCTTCATCATCCCGCAGCTGCCGCACACTCACCCAAAGAAGCCAGGGCTGACCCCCCGACCTTGCCCAAATGCTGCCTCCTTCACCTGTGACACACAAGGTGTCACTTTGCTAAGTAAGGAGGGACAAGCATGTGGAACGCAAAGACCAGCATATGGATTGGTGCCCCGCCAACTGGATGCTCCCCTCCCAGCATCTTAGCCTCCTGACTTTGACATGCTTCACAGTTCCAGCATACTGCCTAGGTGCAAATACTTGACTTTCAACCCCATTCTATACTCTGTCAGTGTCACACCTGCTGTGGATGCAGAACACATCCTAGCTCAACCTTCTCAGGGCAAGCTAGGCATGGGAAATCTCTGCTGGCACACCCAGCAAGGGATACATGCTGTAAAGGATTCAGTGCTGTTACTGTACTCAGATTTGATGGGGTGGGGGTACTGGGGGGGAAAGGGTGTCGGCTGCATTAAATGACTTGAGGCAACATGGTACTCACCCTTCCCAAGCGCAGGAGATTGTTGGATCTTTGGATCCATGTGCACCACACCACATCATGGGAGCTGACCATTCTCGGCCACCTTCTCCCATGCTCATTTGGTCAGGTGGGGAGGCCTCCGCCTCCTGTCCCTCGGAAGAATGACCTCACACCGCGCTGTCACCTCCTCCAGGAGGGCAGCTAGGCACTGGTCGGAGAAACAAGGGGCACACTGCCCCGCTGGCCTACCCTCCAACCTGGCCTGCCCTGATGGCCTACCCTCCGGACTTGCATCAGGCACATTGCCCCTCTGATGTGCTCTTCTCCCAGCCATTGTGAGCAGCCTTGCGAAGGCTGCCAGGCCTTCATTTAAACAGGCCGGCGGGTCGCCATTGGACCCGATGGTCTGTATACACCCACCACCACCCGCCCATTGCTGCTGTCCAAGGGAGCCATGAGCTACACTGGGAGGGCTTTAATTGGCCTGCCTGCATAAAATAGCGGCGCTGACCCTTTCACGGATGGCGATTGGATCCACGCCCGCTCCTGCACAGCCAGCCCGACATGGGGAAAATTCTCCCCATAGCTGTATTTTAAAAAATGCTTGGAGGTTTGCACAACATTTACAGCTATTATAGCCAAACTGAAGTTCTAGTCAGGAGCTAACATAAAAATGGGTTGTATTTTAAAACACAAATTTTCTGCTCAGACCGAACTCCAGGCAGCAAAATGGCTGAAAGAATTCTGTACCTGCTGGACTGTCCTCACCACATCTTTCAGAGTCAGCCTAATGCTAATATTACTACTAAGGTCCTAATATTACTGGTAAAGTCCTGGCAGTAGTAATGCATCTCTTTAGAAACTCACTATTTTTAGCGGCAGGGAAGTGTGTGCTGCTGAGGGGCTTACAGCCCAGCAAGGCTCCATGTCATAGCATTACTTGAAGAGTTCAGACTCAAGAATATCAGTGAGGCTTGCAGGAAGGCCGAGGGCCCTTTGGCTCAGTGAGGAAGCAGTGGACATCTAGGCTTGACTATTTAAATGTAACCCTGGCTAATCTCATGCAGTCTACACTCTGTAGACTTAGGTCATCAAAAACTCTGCTGCCTATGTCCTAACTCACACCAAGTCCTCCTCACCCTGCATCCTTGTGCTCACTAATCTACATTGGCTCCTGGTCAAGCAATGTATAAATTTTAAAATTCTCATCCTTGTTGTCAAATCCCTCCATTGCCCTGCCCCTCCCTATCTCTGTAATCTCCACCAGCCCCACAACCCTCCAAGATATTGGCGCTCCTCTAATTCTGAACTGTTAAGCATCTCCGATTTTAATTGCTCCACCATTGGTGGCCATGCCTTCAGTTACCTAGACCCTAAGCTCTGGAATTCCGTCCTTACACATCTCTGCCTCTCTAACTCATTTTCTTCTTTTAAGACACTCCTTTGACCGAGCTTTTGGTCCTCTGACCTAATAGTTAAGGAGCTATAAGGATGTGGCTCAGTGTCATATTTAGTATTATGATACTCCTGTGGAGTGCCTTGCCTTGGGACATTTTGCAACATAAGAGATACTATATAAATATAATTTGTTGTTGTTGTAAAGCTGCATTGTTTGTATTTGGTTAAATCCAGGCCCTAAAAGAGTATAGCACAGAGAAGGTGATGTAAAAATTATCACATGTGCCACAAAAAGATGAATTGTACTCAGGCTAGTAAGATAAGAGGATTGCTTTGTCCAAAGCCATTTACAATTACCTCTTCTCATTCTGTATTAAAAGGGCTGTAAAATGGGGTGGGGAGGCTTGGAGTTGAGAGACTGTTGCCTTCCAAACTCCCCCCAATTAAGTCTGGGGCAGAAAGCATCAAGAGCAGTCTTCCTGTCCGGAGGCCAATTGAGGTCCTTAAGGGCGACTTAAGGGCCTCATCCTGCTGCCACTGGTATTCAATCGGCAATGGGTGGGAGCCACGCTATGTGGATAAGTCACCAGGTAAATCCTGGAGGGACCCAGTAGCAACAAGTACTTCCCTGAAAGGAAGACACCCCCTGAGTTTAAACCTGACCACCACCACCCCCCATCGCCTCACTGGGGCCACCATGACTGGCCCCTGCAATCCAATCCCACTTACCCGCGTTCCACGTCTTCACCAGTGATCCTTCTTCTGGGGCCTATTGCAGTACCAGCAGTAGCCATCCCTGCCAGTAGTGCTGCCAGAACTGGACAGCTGCTGGCCTCTGATTAGCCAGCAGATCTTGGAGGTGGGAAATGCCCCTTTCTGGACCCAGAAACCCTAACGGCAGCCAGCAAACCACCTGACTGGATTTTAATGCCTCTGGCAGGGTTGCCACCGGTTCTCCAGCTGATGGACGGGCCTTCTATCATGACTTTTAAACTCTGCCTTCAGTGTGGGAAAGGAAATAGAAGGAAGGAAGTTGCAATGAAGCACTCGGCACTAGCGCATGCTATAGATGGCAAGATACTTGTGACGGGAAGGGGAAAGATACAGACAAGACATTTTACTGCAGTGATCAAGAGAAGGCCTTCAATATAATATTAGCAAAAATGTGCCTTGTGGCCAGCAAAAATTTGTTCATTGCGTCCTGTTCAATCAACTCTGGTTGATTCTTCAGCTGTCCATAGGCACATTCCTCCTTTGGGGCTTCGATGATAAACTGTGCCACAGAAAACATACCACCATTACCCTTGAGACTCGAGCCACATTCCATTGCACAGCACCATTAACCGATCCAGGCGCCTCAAATGTGTCTTCAAATTTCCACTGTGCATTCTATTGTGAATTCGTTTGTTATCATGGTGTTCATCTGCAAGTTGTAGGTAAGTAAACAGGTGTCAACTGTCACTGCAGTAGCGGGTACCCTTTTATCTCTCAGGAGTCACTCAGTGCTAGTCAGAGGGCTGGCGTGGTGGAAAGTTCCAAAATAAAGGCATCATGGCAGCTGCCAGGTAAGTTGGGGCTGCTGGTCAAAAAAGGAGCTGGACATTGAGAGAGTAGAACCTTTTCCTGTTGAGATTGATCCAAGAAACATGTGGCCAAGTTAATGCAATTTGTGACACTTTGGACCTTGTGGAATCCTGTCATATTGGAACATTACAGTTGGTTGTTATGCTGCCACCAGCTGTCTCTATGGATACAACAGAACTGGCTTGCTCTACATACAAACTGTACTCCTTGCAGTGATGAAACTCCCATAATGGTGTTAAAGAGGGATTTCAACCCAACAATAAGGGTATAGCAGTATTTGTCCAAGTAGAATTGGCAAATTGTTGCAGTGTACCCTGTAGATAATGTATACCACAGCCACAGTGTGACAGTAGTGGAGAGGGTGAATGTTGAATTCAGTGACATGAAAACTAATCAAGCAAACTGCACTAAAATAAAAGCAAAATATTGTGGATGCTGAAGGTAAGAAATAAAGACAGAAAATGCTGGGAAAACTCAGCAGGTCTGGCAGCATCTGTGGAGAGAGGGGAACCAAGTTAACATTTTGAGTCCAGTATAACTCTTCTTCAGAACTGAAGTGGAAACGTGATGGTTTTATGGTGTTGGAGAAAGGGAGAATGGTCAGGTGGAACAAAAGGGAAGGTCAGGGATGGGTTAGAGAGCAGGGGAGATAAATATCAAAAGTGTGATGGAACAAAAGGCAAAGGGAGTGGTAATGGTTTTTGTAAAGAAACAAAGCATAAGTCCAGAGTCAGTCTTAAAAGCAGAATAAAGGTCAGCTCAGTCTGAAAGGAAAAGATATAGACTGGCACTAGGGCAAAAAAAAATCAAAATAGAGAACAGAAATCATGGTCTGAAGTTATTGAATTCAATGGTGAGTCCAGAGGCTGTAAATTGCCTAATCGGAAGATGAGGCGCTGTTCCTCCAACTAGCATTAGGCTTCACTGGAACATTGTGGCAGGCCAAGGACAGAAATATAAGCATGAGAGCCCTCCACATACCCTGCATCCTATAGGACTCCTTCCCATTCTCCCAGTTTCTCTACCTCGGTTGCATCTGTTCTGATGATGCTATCTTTCACAACAGTGCTTCCAACATTTCTTCCTTTTTCCTCAAATGAGGATTCCCCCCCACCCCCCCCACCTCTTTCCCCCCGCATCTGCCCCCCCCACCTCCACTGTGGTTGACTGGCCCTCAACAGTATCCAATCCATTTCTCACACTTTTGCCCTCATCCCTTCCCCTCCCTCCCAGAACCACGATTGGGTTTCCCTTGTCCTCACTTTCCACCCCACCAGCTTCCATATTCAAAAAGGGTATCTTCTTCTGCCATCTTCATCATCTCCAGCATTATGCCACCACCAAACACATCTTCCCCTCCACTCCCCAGTCAGCATTCTGAAGGGACAGTTCTGTTCAAGACGCCCTGGCCCAATCCTCTAACACCCCCAACGCCTCATCCCCTTCCTATGGCACCTTCCCATGAAATTTCTGGAGGTATGATACTTGCCCCTTTCCCCCTCTCTCCTCGCTGTCCAAGGCTGAAAACATTTCTTCCAGGTGAAGCAGCAATTTACTTGCACTTCTTTCTATTTAGTATACTGCATTCGCTGCTCGCAATGCAGTCTCCTCTACATTGGGGAGACCAAACACAGACTGGGTGACCGCTTTCCAGAACACCTCCACTCAGTCTGCAAGCATGATCCCAACCTTCCAGTCACATGCCATTTTAATTCACCATCTTGCTCTCATTTTTTTATATATTCATTTGAGGGATGTGGGCATCGCTGGCTAGGCCTGAATTTATTGCCCATCCCTAATTGTCCTTGAGAAGGTGGTGGTGATCTGTCTTCTTGAACCGCTGAAGTCCCTGTAATGTAGGTTCACCCACAGTGCTGTTAGGGAGGGAGTTCCAGGCTTTTTACCCAGCGACAGTGAAGGAACGGCAATATATTTCTAAGTCAGGATGGTGAGTGGTTTTCAGGGGAACTTGCAGGTGGTGGTGTTCCCATCTATCTGCTGCCCTTGCCCTTCTAGATGGTAGTGGTTGTGGGTTTGGAAGGTGCTGCCTAAGGAGCCTTGGTGAGCTTCCGCAGTGCATCTTGTAGATAGAACACACTATTGCCACTGTTCGTCAGTGGTGGAGGGAGTGAATGTTTATGGAAGGGGTGTCAATCAAGTGGGCTGCTTTGTTCTGGATGGTGTCAAGCTTCTTGAGTGTTGTTGAAGCTGCACTCATCCAGGCAAGCAGACAGTATTCCATCAAACTCCTGACTTGTGCCTTGTAGAAGGTGGCTTTAGAGAGTCAGGAGGTGAGTTCCTCGCCACAGGATTCCTAGCCTCTGACCTGCTCTTTTAGCCTCAGTATTTATATGACTAGTCCAACTCAGTTTCTAGTCAATGGTGACATCCAAGATGTTGATAGTGGAGGATTCAGCGATGATAATGCCATTGAATGTCAAGGGGTGATAGCTAGATTCTGTCTTGTTGAAGATAGTCATTGGCTGGTGCTTGTATGGCATGAATGATGCTTGCCACTTGTCAGCCGAAGCCTGCATATTGTTCAGGTCTTGCTGCATTTGGGCATGGGCTGCTCTAGCATCTGAGGAGTTGTGAATGGTGCTGAACATTGTGCAATCATCAGCGAACTTCACCGCTTCTGACTTTATGATGGAAAGAAGGTCATTGATGAAGCAGCTGAAGGTGATTGGGCCTAGGACACTACCCTGAGGAACTCCTGTAGTGATGTCCAGTCTGCATCTTGTTTTTGCTTTTAAACTGAATTGACCTTTATTCCACTATTATCATCTACTCTGGACGAATGCTTTCTGTTTCTTTACCATAACTATTTCCAGTCCCTTTTAATAATAAATAATAATAAATAATCTAGTCCCTTTGCCTTTGGTTCCATGACATCTTTGGTATTTAATCTCCCCCACCCTCTAACGCATCGCTGACCTTCCTTTCTGTTCCACCCAACACTCCCTACTTTTGCAACACCATAAACTCATCACATTCACACTTCTCTTCAGTTTCAAAGAACAGGCATCTTGGACTTGAAACATTAACTCTGTTTCTCTCTCCACAGATGCTGCCTGACCTGGTGAGTTTTTCCAGAGCTTTCTAAGCAAACTGCACTGTTTTGAATGGTATCAATATTCTTGAATCTCATTGCAGTGGCATCCATTCAGGCAAGTGATGTGTCGTCCATCACACTCTTGATGTAAGCCTTGTAGATAATAGAGAGGCATTGATAAACCACTCATGATAGGATATTTGACCCATGTTCTGCTCTTGGAGCAATCGTTATTATGCTGGTGCATCATGATTCCTTTTTCCACACCCCCACAAGCATGTCAATGTGTTTAGCAATGATGGTGTCATTGAAAGTCTTGGGAAGATTGGCGCCCTTTTTGTTGAAGATTGTCATTACTAGGCATTTATGTATTCTGAATGTTACCTGCATTTCTCAGACCAAGACTGGATGCTGTCCAGTTGCTGCTTTGGACAGGTATGCAATTCTTCTTTATAAATGGAGATGCGGCTGAAGCCCATTACTGTAGCGTCATCAACAAATAATCTCCCTCCTAACTTCATGATCGAGTTAAATTCTTAGATGAAGTAGTTGAAGATGTTTGGACTGAGGACGCTGCCATGAGGGACTCCTGAAGTGATGTTCTGGTGCTGCAGCAATTGGCCTGCAACAATTAGGTCAGTTATGACACCGGTCACAAGGAAGATTTCCCCTTCACCCCTCTTGGCCTGAGTTTTGCTAGGACTTCTCAGTGCCACACTCCATCACATGCTACTTCTACTGCCAGTGACTACAGAGGACAAATAATTTATGTTCAGGTGCCATTTATGTTCAATGTAGGATCACAAAACTGCACTCCAAGGCTCCCTTTAATGGCAACAGCATCCCATAAATTAAAACATTAAAACAGGTTTATGCTACAATGGATTTTGTAGTATAACTTTTTTTGCCGAAAGGAGTTAATGCAACTAAAATCTAGTCTAGATATTTCCTAATCAACATCTAATAACTAAACTGCATGAAACAGAATTCAATAATTTTTGTTGAATAATGAAGCAACCTCATTATTAATAATAATGCCAATAATACTAGTAGGGGGAAATACAACAGTCTCACAACAAGAAGATGCTGCCTTTCAGATAATACATTAAACCTTTAGCTCTGACGAAGAGTCATATGGACTCGAAACATTAACTCTGTTTCTTTCTGCAAAGATGCTGCCAGACTAGCTGAGTTTTTCCAGCATTTTCTGTTTTTGTTTCAGATTTCCAACATCTGCAGTATTTTGCCTTTATTCTCACAAGTGTGCTTGCATTGTTAAAGCTACATTTGGGCACAGAAATCACTGTGACTTTTGACATGTTTGTGTCAATCATGGCTCAGCTGGTAGCTTTTGCACCTGAGTCAGAAAGTTTTGCATTCAGCTCCCGCTACAGGGCTTGAGCTCAAGAATGATTGTTGACCCTCCAGTGCAGTTTTGAGGAAGTGCTGCACTGTCAGAGATGCTGCCTTTCAGATAATATGTTAAACAGAGGCCCTGTATCCCGCCTCAGGTGAATATAGTAGATCCCATGGCACTATTTCAAAGCAGAACAGGGGAGTTATCCTGTGTCCTGGTCAATATCTATCCTCAATCAACATCACAAAAACAGACTACTTGGTCATTATCACCTTGCTGTTGTGGGAGCTTGCTGTGTGCAAATTGACGGCTGCATTTCCTGCATAGCAACAGTGACAATACTTCAAAAAGTACTTAATTGGCTGTGGAGTGTTTTAAGCTGTCTGGTGGTTATGAAAGGCATTACATAAATGCAAGTCTTTCTTTTCTTTCTTAATATCTTTTGACATCTCTCTTTTATACTTTGGTTTTGCGAGTTGATGAGTGCAAAAGATAGATTTGTACACATAGGTGGAACTGAACATAGAATGCAGATAAAGATAAAGGTCATGATACTTAAGTACTTCTCACAGGGCCCAGCCCTCCAAAAATCAATTGGTTTCAATCTGCCCTGCTTATGTAGTTCAATCAGTTCCAGTTGAGAAGCTGGTTCATCAGAAGCCAATCGAGAACTCTACCTCAGCATTGAATACATCGACCATAAATGTAACTTGAGACATTTTCAACTCCAAGCCTTTATATTATTGAATAAAGCTATCCTGATGACACAAAATAAGGATTATGTATTTTTTTTAGTTCTGTGGGTCTTCTGCTTTATTACCATCTTCAGAAATCTTAATCATACATAGGTGTGTCAGTTCACCTCCATGCAATTAAATGTCAAGCTTGTTTATAAAGGCAAGCTCATGCTTCATGAGTTCAAATAACAACTTTGTCGTTCTTTGCAACGCCAGGTTTGATTTGTCCAGATTAAACAATATTTCTGTCAGAAAGGCTAAATCCAAAACCCCCGACTGTCCATCAATTCAAAATGTGCATTGTCCCTTTCTCCAAGGAATGCAATTCAAAAGGATCTAGCAAACAGTTTTCAACTTCAAAGCCGGCACACGACAGAGTGAAACATAAGATGTGAAGGGATATATTCATCATTCAGTTTAACAATCAGATTCCATTGTCTTTTATAATTTCCAAAATGGTCTTTATGCTGTGCTTCAGATTCAGATGCTTTGCTCCAGTTTGGTTTCAATGAATGATGCATTGAAATCTTCATAATTCTGGACTGCTGTCATTCGATTTACAATGTTCCAGTAACCCCACTTGCATGTATTTCAGCATGGCCATGACAATAAGTTTTCCACAGTGTCTCCAGGGTCTGGCTGCAGTACTAAAATAAATATAATGATTACATCAGAAATGCCAAGATAAGTCTTCTTTTCACATCTTTCATACTTTCTTGAAGGACCTTATGTTTGTTTCAGTACTCTCAATCCTTCCATTCCCCATGTCATGCCTATCTATAAATTAGCAGACACAACTTCAGTGTACCTCCATTATCATTGTACTGACTCCTTCAAAATCTGCTCAAATCCTCACAACTAATCCTGGCCCTCAATCACACATGCTGTCATCCTCCACGCTTTGGTTATATGGCCTTTATATGTTGGAAGCCCTTGTCCAAGGCACATAATTAACCCACCTCCACCTTTCCTGAACACAACAGGAGTCAGATGACAAGCACAAGAGGAAGTCATGCCACTCTGCAAGCACTCAGCCCTGCAAAAAATGTTGCCATCAATTTTATAAGAAGCAGAAATGGCAAACCTGGAGACTGGGCACAGCAATGTCGGTTTCTTTCCTTCCTATTCTCTTTCTACTGAATGCTTTCAGTCACATATTTGCGCATTCAAATATTGAACATGACCATCTGGTGTGATATCGAGTTGCCATTGATCTGCATGTTCTTACTCTCACAATGACATCCTAACCATGGTATCTCTTCCCTTTTTCTGACAACTCAGTTGCTGCAGACAAATTGCTGAGTGAAGTCTTGAAGATAATGCATTGTCAGTCATTCTTACCATGCTAATTATCAGCACACAAATCATCATCCTATGTGACTAAGTGAGTTTGAGATCAATACACTGGTGGATTCACTGGTGAGCAGGTGGAGGTGGCAAGAAAGGTCCACAAGAAAGAGCCCAACACAGGGTAAGTATGCATCATGGCTCTGCTGAAGGGGACAGATATGCTGAAATCAAGGTCTAGTTTTTGAAAGAAATATAACTTCTGCAAATGAGCAATTACTGAATGCATTGGACTGCTTGCCAATGCCTTCTGAGATAGCATGGTGCAACCAACTTGTATGGGCTTCTGAAAAATGGCATTAACACAGGAGGTGGTGGCACAGTGGTATTATCACTGCACTATTATTCCAGAGACCCAGAGAATAGAAAGGAAAGATACCAACTTGTTTTGCCCAGTCTCCAGGTTTGCCATTTGTGTGTCTTCCTATAAAATTGATGGTGACATTTTTTGTAGAGGTGAGTGCTTGCAGAGTGGGCTGACTTCCTCTTGTGCTTGTCATCTGACTTCAGTTGTGTTCAAGAAAGGTGGAGGTGCACTGAAGTTGTGTCTTAGAAGGCAGTCCAATGCATTCAGTAATTGCTCATTTGCAGAAGTTATATTTCTTTCAAAAACTAGACCTTGATTTCAGCATATCTGTCCCCTTCAGCAGAGCCATGATGCATACTTACCCTGTGGTGAGCTCTTTGTCTTGGACCTTTCTTGCCACCTCCACCTGCTCACCAGTGAATCCACCAGTGTATTGATCTCAAACTCACTTAGTCACACAGGATGATGATTTGTGTGCTGATAATTAGCATGGTAAGAATGAGTGACAATGCATTATCGTCTTTGCTTTGGGGATCTGGGTTCGAATCCCACCACGGCGGATGGTGAAATTTGAATTCAATAAAAGTCTGGAATTAGAAGTGTCATGATGACCACAAAGCAATTGCCATCTAGCTCACTTTAGGGAAAATCTGCTGTCCTTACCTGGTCTGGCCTACATATGACTCCAGACCCACAGCAATGTGGTTGACTCTTAAAAGCCCTCTGAACAAGGGCAGTTAGGGATGGGCAATAAATGCTGGCCCAGCCAGTGATGCCCACATCCCATGAACGAATTAAAAAAAAAACCTTCAGTCAACTGTCGAGTGTGTGGTCATCCCAATAACAGTTACAGCTGAACTATATTGTCCCACAGCAATCTGTGATGCCAGTGATAAAATCACTCAGTGATGCTCATGCTGTGGCCTTGAAGGCTCAGCCATATCCTCCACTTCAGACAAGTGCCTTGCCTGCCAAAAAAACAGCCAGACTTTGCCAGCAAATGCTGAGCAATTAGTTTGTAGATGGACTCTTTTGTGACCCCCAACTGCTAGCAGTTGCTGACCATGTGCATTTCATAATCTCTTGAATGAAACATAGAAGACTTCCTGCTTCCGTTTTAGGGCAGCTCCTTGTAGTTATATTTGGGTAGGTAAAACAGCACTTATTAAAGGCACTACAAGGCTCACATCAGGTCTACAATGGTTTGTAGCCCAGTGAAAGCACAATGCTGCAATGCTGGATTAGTTGATGATCAAGATTATTAAGTGACATGGATATCAATGCTGGCATTTGGTAGATGCTGTTGATTGTAGGGTGAGCGCTTTTTTAGGCATGACTGTTAATTCAAGAAAGCATGGTTTCATTAACTGATGTTCTCTTAAGAGACCTGCTACCAAAGAGGTAGTTATAGGTTTCTGTCGGACCCCACCTGTTCTAGACTCTATGTCAGCAGGTGTCCTCTCCCTCATCCTGCTGAAGGTTCTTCTCCAATTCTAGCTTCTTGTGTTGCCCCCATTGCAGAATAATGTTAGATAGAACACAGCAAACCACAATCTTTCTGTGCCCTACTGCACCAGAGCAGTCCAGGCATCTTCATTATTGTTTGTGGACTCCAATGGTTTGCTCAATGAAAGCTCTTGTTAAATATGCAGACCTGATTGTAGCAGAGCTCTTCAACTAAATGAGGATTACTAAGATGAGTTACAAGCGAAATGTATAACAAATAGCCCATGTCTCCAAGCAGCCAACCTTTGACTTATACAAAGGCAAACAGTGGGGTTGAGGGAAAAAGGATTAATAATTAATGCTTATAAGCTCGGCAGCCATTAGGGAAGTTGGCAAAGACCTGCATGATGCGCTATTGGTCATCGCACACTAGCTGCATGCCATTAAGAAGATAGGGTTTGTCCCAGGGGGTGGGTAATGTTTGGGTCAATCTGGGGCAGTGGGGTGAAAGCAGAAGGAGTAGGTCCAGGATGGGTGGAAGCAGGGGGTGGGGGATTCAATCCAGGAAGGATGACCCCAAGGGAAGAGGGACCAATCCTGTGTGGGTTCAGGTAAAGCATAACCCTGGGCAGTGGGATGAGTGCAACTCTGGATTCCCAGGGTGGTGATGGTCAGATCTCAGTATTTGAAAGCATATTGGAGGGCTGGGTGGGGAGTCGGTGACTGTGGGAGGTCAGGGTCCTCGTTGGGAAGGTCAGCGTCGATAGGAAATGATGGGGTGGGGGTTACCCAATTATGTGGAATAGGGGTATTTTTCAGACAGATACATTGGATCCAGCAGGTAACTGAAAAGACACTGGCCACCTGGACACAGCAATGCTCACCTGGATTGGCCTGCCCAATTCCCAAGGGTTGGGAAACCCAGCTCCAGACTGTTAACTTCAGAATGGGGACTAATAACGAAGGTGCCAACTCACCTCTTTGGAGCTAGTTGGTCACCCACACAGTGTCCCACTTCTGAACCAGAAATAGGCAAGTTGGAAGGACACTTGGATGAAAATTCAGGTTTTTAACACTTTAACCTCCCACCTTACCTAAAGCCACCTGTCCTTTAAGGTTAAAATTCTCCATTTTATTCTGCCAACACTTCAAATAATAACAGATTTTTTCACTTAATCCCACTCTTTTTAAAGGCTTGAATCTTCTAGTCAGTGTGCAGCGGCGGGCCCCACTCTACAACACGTAAAATGATGCATGGTGATGTCAGGTGTGCATCCCGATGTCACCGCGCGTCATTCTGATCTTCAGTTCGACGGGCGCGCACCGGAATTGACTGTGCGCCCGAACTGTCAAAGGCCTGTTAAGGCCATTTAAAAACTAATTAAAGGAATTAATGGAGCTGCCCATCCAACCAGGCGGCCTTCGCATTTATCATAAAACCTATCCACGGGCGTTTCATGAAGGATTTATAAATCAAATAAATTTTTTTAATTAAAATTCATTAACATGTCCCAGCTCATGTGACACTGTCACATGAGGGGGCATGTCTGAAGTTTTTTTTTTGAAATTTTTCATAATGAAATGAAACTCCCTGAGGCAGCCCAGTGCCTCAGGGAGATTTCTGCACTCTTTCATGTGCTTCTGGGTGTGCATCACACCGGGCGCGCCTTAATTGGCCCGCCCAAGTAAAATGGCGGCACTCAGCTGATCGCCACACGCTCAGCACCCCCAACGGGGAGGAAATTCCCCCCAAAGAAACATAAATATATGATGGCCTAGATCAGGAAGTGACAGTTGGAATTTCTTGGGCACGTAATAAGAAACCATGATTTGAAAAGTCTGATAGTGATGGGAAAGGTCGATGGTAAAACAGAGCAAGGTAGGCAAAGAACGATCTTTCTAAAGAGCCTCGGAAACTGGATGGGTTTAACACCATTGAAGGTGATCCTTGCCTCCAGAGCAAGATTAACCTGGAATTAAATTTCATCCTTGGTTTCAAACCCTTCCATACCCACATCTCTCCATTTCTCTACCAGCCCTGCAATACTGCGATCCTGTGCATCGCCGATTTCACTGGTCCACTGCTGGCAGCTGTGCCTTCAGTTGCCTGAGCAACTGCCTCTTAGGGCATGGTACCTGAGGAGAGAGAAAGGTGCTACATGAATGCAACTTGTTATTGTTGTATAACGTTGAATACATGTTATTAGGGCGCTCATCAACTGTCCTGGCATTGTATATTTTTTAGCAATTGGTTAACAGTCTTTGGATCATGAACTGTTGAGTGATATTGAAAAATCACCCTTAACTTTAACATTTCTTTCTTACTCTGTCATTCTGTTTGTTTTCTTAAATAATCCATCTAGAAGTTATAGATGTTTTGCCTGGTACTGTTAGGGGTCAGGAATGAAAACAGGTTGATATTTATCTCATGTGCTTAATAAACAACTAAACATCCAAACAGTCTTCTGTCTGAATTGATCTTCTTCAGTTCTTTGCCCAAAAGCACTCCTTGGAGATTGTTTGCTGAACCATGGCAAAGTGCTATGAGTTTTCACTATGGGTAGAGTGAGGAGGAAGGTCCTGACTCCAACTCAGCTGGAATGGGGATGGAGCCCTGTGCTGTAATTGTTAATCTGATCCACATGCTGGCTGTCAAGCCAACTGGTCTAACCAGCCCTCCTGTAAATTGATGAGAATCTAAAAATAAGAGAAAGAAGTGAAGCTCATCCAGCTCACTCCTTTTACAATTCTTTCATGCCTATGTCAATCATGAATCTCTTATGTCTCCAAGCCAAATCCTTAAGATCTCTGTAAATTCATGTGAATTAAACAGATATCTAAAGAGAGTGCCCATAAACTTGAGCACAAATAGGTTATACTTAATTACTTCATGAAGGAACACAAGTTGGTGAAATTTTAAAAAACAGAAAATACCAGAAATATGCAGCAAGTCTGGCAGCATCTGTCGAGGGAGAAACACATTTGATGTTGGACTGCTTCTCTCTCCATAAACGCTGTCAGACCTGCCGAGTATGTCCAGCATGTTCTGTATTTATTTCAGATTTCCAGCATCTGCAGTATTTTGCTTTTGTAGAAGTATGTGAAGTTGACATCACAGAACAACACAGTTGAGCTGGAAAATTCAAGAGGGATCTGGACAGTTTTACTGTGGGGAAAGAAACAATTGAGATGGACGTGATAAAAGGATAGATATAATGGTATTTATGAGATATATGTAATATAGTATTTACGTGAGATTTGGGGCCAGCCAAATAGATTACAATGTTTTTATTTCAACAATGGCTTGTTTAGTACTTTTAACATAGCAAACCATCCCAAGGTATTAGACAGGTCCATAATTAGACAAAAATTGATAATGCAGCAATGAAGGATGTCTTACGGCTGGCCACAAAATTGTTTAGTCAAAGAGGCAAGTTTTAAGGAATATTTCCCTTATCTATGTTTTATATTATTACTCCAAACAATTAAATAAGGTTAATTAAACATGATACAAAAACAAAAAGTGCTGGAAAAACTCAGCAGGTTGGACAGCATCTGTGGAGAGAAAGACAGAGTTAACATTTTGAGTCCATATGACTCTTCTTCAGAGCTGAAACATGATCCTCCTTTTAGAAATCCATGCTATTTTATTATAATTTGTGACTTAAAGGAGGGAAGTGAGGTGAATTATTTTAGGTGAGGGGGGAGTTCCAGAACTTAGGCTCGATTGAGTTCTGTGCATTCTTTGTTTTCATGTCTTGAGAGAGAGAGATATACTTCCTTTTAAAAACAATAATTCGACACAGCATTAACAAAAGCTCCTTCTGAAAATTTGTTTCGGATATGTACTGTCCTTTTGGGAGAGGGGTAACATTTTACTAATTTTGCTCGAGGCTTAAAAATCTTGAAATTTCCTTGAATTTTCTGTCCAACCTACATATCCTGCGTATATCTTCCTTATCCATATTTTCCATTTGCTCTGTATCATGTCTCCTCTTGATCTTCTATGCAGTTGTTGTTGTTGCCTGAGTCGTCTGTCATGATTTGGTTCTGTATGGCCTGGGATCTATTTTTGTCATATTTGGACTAATTTTTGAAGGAAACTGGATAGTCTGCTCAAGAGTAACCTATGCAATCCTATTGTTGTTCTGATTTATAATCCAACATCCTTCAAATGTTGTCGGTTTTCAGCAGATTAGATTTGCTTCATTGAAAAGTGCTTCATATTGGCTTGATACTATTAGGACGAAATAGTCCCTTTTGCCACTCACTAATGAACAGTCTTTCATGTCACACATGCTACTATTTCCTCTTCCTCTATGCCCTATCTTCATATTAAAATCTATCAACCTCTCAGCCCAACTCCTTAATTGGTATAAATCTCTCTCTGAATAGATCAATCTTCTTTCTAATCATTACCTGCCCAAAATAGCTTTTATGTCATTACTACTGTTCCAAAACGTTCACAAGTAGTGTCAACAGCCTTCCAGGCAGAGCATGTTCCATGTATCATTATCTTCTGGTTTCTGTTGCAAAGCCAAATTTTCATCTAATTGGATAATCTATAGTCTAAAATATTGAGACTTAACTTTCTATCATACCTTCACAGGAAGAACTTCGTCAAACACTCAGAAAAAAATGTAAACTATATATAATGAATAGCCCATATCCAAGGTACGCTTCAAAAACCAAAGAATTTCAGTAGATTATTTCTAAACCATGTTAACCTCTAAAATCATGTTACCTGCTCTTCAGATATCTGTTTTTTTAGAAGTTTCTAGTAGAATTCCCTTAAACATTTCTACATATTGTGGATAACATTTCCATGTTCAGGAGCTCCTCGACTATAATTCAGAGCATTGCTTTCACTTCAGAAAGAGGCTAAAAACAATTGGGAAGTTAAAAAGGAACATTGAAATGAAAATATCAAAGAGCATAAAACAAATGGTAAAGTATTTTATAGGCACCTAAGTAACTAAAGGAAATCTAATGTAAGGATAGTGCTGCTAAAGGATGAACTAAATTCACAGGCAACAATACCGAAATGGGAGGAATACTGAATATATTATATACTGACTTTAGGTCACTTTTCAGTAAGGAAATGACAACAGGAGAAGTCAAAATGGATATTAGAACCACAAAGAGCAAAAGTAATTGCTATCTTCAGAACGGGAGATATAACTACCACGGGGGACTATAGACCAATTAGCATAACGTCAGATGCAAAATCTTAGCTTAAAGATCAGGTTGCAAAACATGTAGAGGCGCAAATTATAATAATAATAGCATGGATTTCTAAAAGGAGGATCATGTTTAACTAACCTTATTTAATGGAGTAACAATGGAAAACATATTCATGGGAAATGCAGGACTTGCATAACTTTCTGAAATCTGACAGTAGGTGACACATAAGAGACTCATGACAGAAGGGTGGAGTCAGGAGCCAGGGAGGGCAGTGTTGGGAGACTTGATGCAGACATTGGGAAAAATAAAATAGAGGGATATGGGATCAGGGTGGGAAGAAGTCATTTGAGTGGAACGATGCTGATGAGGAGTATAAATATTAGGAAAGGGCAGAGGGGCCAAATGGCCTGTTTCTATGCCGTAGATACTATGTAATTGTATGTAATTTCCATGACAATTCTAGGGTGTAATCAGTACAACCTTGGAGCACCTTAAATATTTCATTCCTGAAACATCCAAGTAGTCTTTCAGATTTGTGCATAGCACATGTTTTTCTAACTTTCACAAGTGCTGCAGATTTCTTGACCACATTTATGATATCTGATATTTGTCTGCAGAAGATGTTGGATCTTTCTTTTTATTCCACAGTGTTCTTGCAGGTTTGTTTATTCCAAATGCGTAAAGGATCAAAGAAACTGATAGTGATTTTGTTCATTCAATCTTTCATTTATCCCAAGTCAACTTTCTCAAGGCTAAATTATCTCAAAAGGGAGCTTGCTGCTCTTGGGAAAAGTGCTAATACCGTTGATGAGGCCAATCATTGATTCAATGTGATCTACACATTGCAAACTAGATAGGTGTCTTAAGCTAGTGGAGTGATGAATTTTTGATCTACATCTGCTGTCAAAATGGTTAAAACTAACAGTGAGAAAAGGCGTGATCCTTACAAGTGCAGTACATATTCATTTATTAATCCTGGTTTAGTGAACTCAGTCCACAAGCAGCAATGAATCTTACTTACCTCTCCAATAATGAAAACAGAAAATACTGGAAAAACTCAGCAAGTCTGGCAGCAGCTGTGGAGAGAAAAACTGAGTTCATGTTTCGAGTCCGCATGGCTCGTCTTCAGCTTACCTCTCCAGTGTTAGTTTCATTTGAGTAAATGCAACTTCAGCTGACTTTTAGCTTCTCATCAATTCCACTTGCTAATTCAACAAACTGAATATAATTTCTTACACTTAGGCCCACACTCGGGCAGTAATTCTCACCTTTACAACCAGTTGAAAAACAGTTGAGGTGTAACCTAGGATGTCAATTCACAATCAGCTGTTCCCCACCTTGTGATATAAGTTAAAATTACCCCCTACAGGTGCTATAATTTTATTTATTTAGCCACTTTTCATTAGATAATCCCTGAACTATGTGTAACATTGTTACATCCTGGAAACCAAAAAAAGGAATGAAGGTCAATATTTTTTTTTAAATGAGGCAGTATTGATTGGTAAGCACATCCCAAACAAATATTGAAAAGTTTGAAGCATCAGTAAGTATGATTGTTTATGGTGCATTAGCTATAATGTCAGAGATATGACTGAGATTTGGATAAGACAGGGAACATATATTTCTTGTTATAACATTTTCATGAGAGATAAGGAACCACAAGTTGCAGCTGCAATATTTATCAATGATCCTAGTACATCACAGTGCTACAGGTTTTGCTACACATTACAGACCATCAAATAGCACTTTTGAGGTAGGTGTGGAGATCTGCAGATGTTTTGGAGAGATATGTAACAATAAGGCAATCACGTTGAATGAATTAAACTATTCCAAGATAGAATAGCATAAAGTTAACATGGTGAACACTGTTTTGAATGCATCCAATAAATTAGTATGTTGTAGTCCAACAATGGAAAATACATTGCTTGATTTCGATTTGTGTAGTGAAGTGGTACAATTAGCTAATTTGAAAGCAGAACAACAGTTAGGAAAGAATTCCCAGATCATAATTAGATCCATTGTGAAAACATAAAAGGAGAATGACGGGTCAAATAAAAGAGCACTGAACTGGGAAAAAGTAAAGTTCAGTGGGATGAAAAGAGATCTGGCCCCAATTAACAGACCAGGATTAATCTTCAAATATAAAGCACAAACAAATGGGGGACTCACAAATTCCATAATGGTGCTGAAGGAGAATTTGAAAGAATATGAGTTTGAGTAGACTCAACGCTCAACATAGCCAACCAATGTCAGTGACAATCAACAAAGTCAATAGAATGTTGAACTACATAGCTAAAACATCATTAGTAAGAAAGAGAATATAGGGCAGAATCATGTGCCCTCCTCCATGGTGAGTGTCAGGGCATTTAATCAGGTAGGACAGTAGCTGTGTGGTCCCCTCCATCTTCCTGCCTCCAGCCCAATTAAGTCCATGATGGATAGACTCATGGGTGGCTTTCCTGCCCCACCACCAATTAAAACCCTTAAGAGGGCAATTAATACTCTCCCCTAACCCATCCCCTGCCACACCCCCCTCCCCCGCCCCCCTTGCCATCATTCACCTATGGTCTGAGAACCAGGGATGGTCCTAGGCCTTGGGAAGATGTTGTACCTATTGTAACATGGGTTCTTTAGATGTCTCAATGATGCGAACTTGAGACTTGTACACTTTAAAATGAATCACTTATTGTTAATTTTTAACTATTTACAGATCCAGGTCACTGTCATTTCTCCATGCATGCTGCTTCCTGAGTGTTCTCTCTAGACTGTTGCCTTTGGGAGGAATTTTCTGTGCCAGCTGGCATCAGGGGTGTATGGTGGCGTGAGCCGACAATATGGCGAGAAGGCCAAAAATCGGTTTCACGACGTCACGAAACCAGTTTGCGATCGTTCAATCAGTCCATCAATGATGAGCCATGTTTCCCGCCGTCAGACGTCAGGAACCTCATAAATCTGCACTTCATTAAAAGGCCAGCCTGCTGGGTTAAAGCCCCCAATGCTGGATCGTCTGCCCACGAGGGCAGGAAAACATGCCGACATGTTTCACAACAGCAAAAATAAGGTGTGCACTTGGAGGGCTGCATCTCACTCGGGACTTCAAAGTTTGTTTGCCTACCTTGCTTTGGGCAGCACTCGCAGTCATCAGCGCCAGCTTCACAGACAGCACCACATCACCTTTAGGTTGGGCTCACAAGCAGGTCTCTACCTACCAGGTCAGCCATTAGGCAGGGGTGGCTTTTCAATGGCTGCAGGGCTAGGGCTTGCTTGGGGAAGGGGGAGAAGCGGCCTCCGGGAAGGGAAGAAGCTGCAGGGCGAGCTCTGGAAGGAGGGTATCCCAGGGTGTGTACAGGGGCACATGTAGATAACTGCAAGTGGCTTCAAGATGGTGAGGGCTGAGGAGGCAGTCTCCAATGGAAATGAGACCAGATGGACATGGGAGGGTGTGTGTGAGAGTGTGTGGGGATATCCCTTGAGCTGGCAGTGAGTGAGGCACCATTGAATGTGTGTTGGGCTTGAGTGTCTGAGTTTATAGTGATGAGATGGTTGCCTTACCCTGGTGGCACAGATTAGATCATTCATCCTCTATCTGCATTGGATGGCCAACCTCTTCTGTGCAGCATTGGCACTGATCACCACTGCATCGCCTACCAAGCCGGTGTGGTAATGTAGTGGCCCCTCCTGCAGCCAGAGCGGATATAGAGGACATCATGGCAGCCTCCACAGTGTCCAAAAGGTGCTCGTGGGATGCATCACCAAACCTGGGGGCTGCAGTCTTCTTGCCTTTCGGGGCCATGTCTCCTTTGCAGCAGTCCTGGGCTGGAAGCACTGGGAGGTGTGCACATGGCTGTACTTTAAATATGGTGCCTGGCATGATGAAGCAGCAAGGTGATGGCTTGGTGGGCAAATCAAAGCCTGCCTGCTATCAAAATGGCCCGTTTCCCAGGAATGTATAATTAATGCGGTGAGAAGCCATCGTTTGGCCAGGTGGTAAAATGTTATTTTTCCTGCCGGCTACTGCACTTAGTGAAAATCTGGGATGATTCCAACCTCTAAGTCCATACATCATACCATGGGCGGTGCTATTCTCCAGCTCCACATTAAACCCTGTTCTGCTGGGCACCTTTACGTTACAGTGGCATGTAGGCACATCATACAACATTCCCCTTTCTTCTCCAAAGAAAATTTTCCGTTCCAATGGAGTATAACTAGTGCAATACAATCTTTACTTGATGTCCCTACTCACCCAGCTCAAGTCTCTGACTTTATACATTCAGACTGTCTTGAGGCTTGACAGTTCTCCCACAGCTTGGTCAGTCACAAGTGGAGGAATGGTGGTAGCACTCTGTGTTTCTGGTACATTGCTATCTTCAATTGATTCACTTTTTGCGCTCTTTCAAGTTGTGTTTCTCTTTATTAACAATGCAACTGCTTTTTTTGGACACTGTGGGTTTGTCCCATTCCTTCTGAGGGGAATGTGCTTTCTGTTTATTCCTAGAGTGGGCTCGAATTTTCTTTTTCTGTGATGTCCACCATGTTCTTGCTGGACATATACATTTCGTAAATGGAACCTTCATTTCCAATTGTTTTGCAATCTCAGCCAAACTTTTGTTTGCTGTTTTATTTTCAAACTGTTTTACAAGCTTATGAATCTTTTCAATCAGCTCAGCTTTATCTTTTTCTAGTGCCTTGCACTTCAGGGTTGGATTTACATTTCCCCATCTTATTTCTGTCTTTTCTTTCTCTGCCTGCAACTGAACTTTCTCCTTGCCTTTCGTTTTGGTTTCACTGTTGGCCAGGTCTGTCTCCAGCGAAGCCTTAACTTGTTGCCGCCCTGTAATTGTGCTACTCATGGCTTCATTATCTGCTTGGAGTTTGGAAAGTTCTGTGGCTTTTCCTTTCAATGCAGCCTCTTTTTGACTGCTTATTCAGCTCTTCAGTCTGTTTCCTGCAAATTTTAGCTCCCTCCTGGAATATTAAACATTGCTGAGCTTGCTCTGTCAACTGGTCCTTCAGTTTATTCAGTGATATTAAATTCATTTTGCTTCTCTTTGCAATGTTCCAGAGGAATAAACTTTGACCTAAGGGATTCTTGTAACATGTGAAGGTCTTTCAACAGGCTTACCTTTTCTTTGTGAAGCTTGCTTGCTTCAACTTGAGTTTTCCTGTAATTCAGCAGAGCCTCCTCGGGTTTCTTCTGCTGTACTTCCATTTTACTGGTGAAGACAGTATTCATTTCTTCATGTTGCTGAATGGTTACACATTACCTTTGCATTTGATCTTGAAGGACAATTAACTGCTCTTTCAACTATTTATTTTCTTGTTGATCTCTTATCAACTCACTGTGGTCTTCAGTGTATCATTTTGTTGCTACTGATTATTCCAATGCAGCTTTTTCTGAAGTAATATTCAAATTCCTTTTTAGCTCCTATTAGTTTTCTATGGTTGCATATTGATTCTTCAAGGATTTTTTCAGGGTTGCAACTTCTTTATGTGCCTTTTCTGCCTGCTGTTTTGCCTGACTGTATATTTGATTGAGTTTCCCCAACTCCTGCTTTGATTTGCCAACTGTGGAATTAAGGGTCATTATCTCTTTTCTGTTGACTCAGAAATTTGTTTGTTCAGATCTTGAACAGTTTGGTTCATTGAAGACTTCATTTCATCGTGCATTTTCAGGGTTTATATACTCAACTTGAATCTTGCGCTTCAAATCTTCCAGTTCAGCTCTGATGTAAACATTTTCCTGCAGAACAGCTTCATTTACTTTTTTTACATTTTTCTTCTTTTGAATTACCTCAGATAGCTTTCCTTCATTCATATCTATCTGCTCACTCCACACTGCCATCAGTGTCCCTCGCTCTGGGGTCATTTGGCTCCCTCGCTCTGGGGTTTTCTGTCACCCTCACTGTGGAGTCTTTTGTTGTCTTCTCTGGAGTCTTTTGTTGCCATTGGCACTTCATTGGGAGTTTAAAATATCTGTAAAAACCTTTTAATATCTCATCAAATGTTGTCAAGTATGGATCTATACATTGGTTGTGGAGAATTCAACTTTTTCTTCAAGTTTTCTTCTTAGCTGCATGCCTCTCTAGTTAGGCTTCAGTTGCTTTTAGTTCTTCATACCTTGGGATGTTGTTCTGGGTTCATGCATTTAGCAGCCACCTTTCACATTACCATGGATCGCCATATTGGATTATGGTACTATCTCTGATGTGGTATCTTTTAGAAGTGACCACTGCAGCCAACTGTGTTGTACTATGCTGATAGCACTGATATCCCACATCTGCCACCATGTTGAAATATGGGTTCGTTAGCTGTCTCAATGATGAGATCTTGAGACTTTTATATTTAAACATGAACCCTTTATTGTTAATCTTTAACTATTTACATATCCAAGGTTACTGTCAAGCATGATGTTCTTTCTCCATGCGGGCTGCTTCCAGTGTGTTATCTCTGGACTGTTCTCTCTGAGTCTATCACCATGTGACTCTATACATCATAACATGGGTGGTGCTATTCTCCAGTCCACATTAACCCTTGCTCTGCCGAGCACCTTTACAATACAGTGGCATACAAGCACATCATACAACAATACTGGCAGCAGCCACTGCCTCCCTGGTGGTGCTGCCATTCAGTAGAGCTATCAGTGTCTGATTGCCCAGCAACTCTGAGCGGGTGGGACTTCCACCCCTGGGGTCCTTGTTCCCAGGGGAAGGTCTACTGCTGACATGTCAAGTGTCTCAGTGGAACAAGATGCGGCGGAGATGCGGCGGATCTTCCCAACAGCATGTGGTTCAGGGCTCTTACCAGCTGTCCAAACAGCAGCTGACTTCCACAAAATTCAACCCATAGTCAAACTTTCTGCTGTTCTCGTTAAAGCACTACTGGTGTATCATAAAATCATAGAATGATACAGCAAAGGAGGCCATTTAACTCATCATACTTGTGTCAGTTCTTTGGAAGAGCTAGCCAGTTAATGCCATTGTCCTGCCATATCTCCATAGTTCTGCATTTTTTTTCCATTCATGCATTTATGGCCAGGATTTTCCCCTCAGCAATTTGGGGGCAGAGCCCAGTCGCCAAGCGGAAAATGAAGCCATTTAAATTTTTGGGAAGGTGAGCGGACAGCGAAATCAGCTGTCCGCCCGCCAACCTGTCAATGGCCAATTGAGGCCATTGACAGGCTAGTTTAAGTACTTAAATACCTGCCCAGCCAAGCTTAAAGCTGGAGTGCAGGCCAGGAGCCCCAGCGGACTTCTGATTATTCATTAAACTTCATCCACTGGCGGGATGAAGTTTCATATCCATTTTGTACAAAAATAATAAAGTTTATGTGTTCTTTATTAAGATGTCCCATCTGTGTGACATTGTCACATGAGGGGGACATGTTAATAATTTTTTAATGTTTCTATTTTTAAAGTTTTTACCACTGTCAGTAATCTCCCTGAGACTGGACTTTGCCTCAGGGAGAAGTGTGCTCTTTCGTGCGCATGTGCAAAAGAGCACACTTTGACAGATGGGGAATCCCTCCCTCTCCCCGCACAGGAAGCGCATAGCGCTTCCCGTCGGGGATGCCTCTGGCCTTAATTGGTAAACCCAAATTTGTTTTCTTTATTGATGAAGATTAAGTCATACATGTACAATATTGGAGAGCTCTTGATAACACGTCTTACTTGGATGATTAAACACTGCAGACTACCTATCATGCGGTACCTTATATCATTTCCTCTGTGGTATCCTAGCCGCACCTACTTAAAGTTGTACCACAACATGGTGTGCAGAAGAGTCATGAGGCTGATGTTTAGTGTCAAAGGTCTGAGTTGTGAGGAAAGGCAGGAGAGAATTGAATTTTTAAGCCTGGGAAGGGAGTGTTTGTTCAGGATATTATAAGGTAGTTATGGGAATGGGCTAGGCTAATTGAGGGTACTACTTTGAATTGAAGTACAAGGGACAGGGAGACAAAGGATCAAACTAGTAAAAAGTTTATTCAGGTTTGATATAAAAAGATCCTTTTTCATACAGTGATGAAAACTTCCAGATAGACCAATGGAGGGATAAATCCTAGGATCATTTAAAAATAATTAGGTGCAACATGTGGAGTGGGGAGGGTGGGGTGAGCGCTGTTGGATCATTCTAGATGGTTGATGAGATGAAACGAATTGCCTTCCTCATCTGTAATTATCTTGTGATGAGAAATTAAAGTTATAAGGAGAACATTGCAATGCTGGCACTATTTGAACTGGAATGGAGAAAGCCAGCAGAAGAGTTAATAAAGGTTTTTAACATTAGATAAGACTTTGATACTGTGAATAAGGAAAAATATTTTCTCTGGTTGGGGAGTAAGTGACAAAAAGTCATTCCTATAAAATAATCACCAGAAGAATGAAGAGAGGAGTTAGGAGAATTTGCTTACCCAAAAAGCTGTTAAAGTAGAGAATATTTTTTCACAGAGAATATTTGAGGCATGGAATATTATGAGCAGAAATTTTCACTGAGCGGCCAGGCACGCACCCAACCCGCTCGAGTGTAAAATGATGCACGATAATGTCTGCCTTATAAATATTCAAAGACTCTGCTTCCACCACCTTTTGAGGAAGAGAGGACCAAAGACTCACAACCCTCTCAGAGGAAAAAATGTCTCCTCATCTTTGTCATAAATGAGTGATCCCTTATTTTTAAACAGTGACCCCTCATCACTAAACAGCTCTGTCGTGATGGTGAATCACTGGTTACAGTTGATAAAGGCAGTGTTAAAATCACCTTGGAACATGATTGTAATGGTGGAGGTCAAACTGTTATTTCATTGAACACAAGGGGATGTTAGCGTGAGAGGGAGTGCAAGGTTAGAGCTGTGTCATACAGGCAGTACGAGCATGGTTAACCGCAGTGGCATGCTTTCACAATGAGAAAGGCCTTACCTAAATAACTACTTCTTTTCTTAGGTCCCAGCTCTGCTCCCTCACCACCATCGCCCCACCCCCTAGCCCCTGGGCTAGATCATTCCTCGAGCAACAAGAGAAGGAAGAGATCATCTACCAATGATGCTGTGGTAGAAAGATCTGGTACCTAAATGGTTAACATGGGACTGAGTACAGTACCGCCCACACGGTGCTATAAGAAGGCACGTGACCTAGAGCTAAGGGCAGTCTAGGAATAAGTAGCAGCATGTAAGGACCTAGTATGGGACCCTCTCCATACCTTTACCCTCTACTCTAAATATGTATATAGGTCAGTAATGTTAATAAACATTACTTTGTAACTTCTACAAGACTGCTTTGTGGTGTCCAAGCAGTACATATCATGGGTAGCAACAGCAGCAAAGATAAGATGCAGTGTCACATCTGATTAGCCCACAATCCATCAACACAGACACCAGCACTTCAGAGGCAGTAGCATGCATGTAGAGTCGGTGGCACAAGATGAATGCCACTGCACCTGAGTGCAGGATGAAGTGTCAGCATCAGAGACATCTGTGCACAGTGTCCCTCGGAGGAGGGAGGCAAGTCACGATAATACTCCACTGGGCAAGAAGTCTGGAGAGTCACCTTTTGGGGCACAGTATTTAGATAATCAGCAGCAGATTTGTGGGCATCTGATGGAGTTCCCTGAGGAACTGGGAGCTCTTGAACTGCGAATGGAGGGGTCCATTGCTGTCATGAGCTCCACATTGTCCTGGGGGCTCAACTGCATGAGCTCTGACCATGAGAGATTGACTACTGTCATGGAGAGACCTTTGCAGCATCACTAAGAATGGATGCAAGAGCAGCCTCTCGGCCAGGAAAGGTTGCAATCCTCCCTCAGTAGCCTGGATCAGTCCGCTCAGAGTTTGAGCACTGACATCCAAAGAATACATGCAGAGCCCAGGAGAAGTGGGTGAGGACAGTGCCAAGCACCAGGGCTCTGGGATAGGGCAGTCTGGGCTCTATGCTTTTATCAGAGTTTCTTATCAGTCTTCCAGGCTGAGCAGCCAAAGCCACAGACCGGCTTTAAAAAATCAGAGTCAGAGAGTTCCAATCTGTTTAAAGCCAGTCTATCAGTGCCAGTGTAAGTTTTACTGGGTTGCTGCACTGCTGTATTCAACCTTTAGGAGGCTTTGTGTATCCAATTTTTTTTATTTTGAAAATCCTGCCAGAAATCCACAAACCTTCCCAAAGGTCAACAGCAGCAACTGTTAGAAGAGCATTCTTGCTTGAAAAATGGTCAGCGAAATCCCTGTAATTTTAGAACCAATTCGATGCTGCATGTATGTGCGTGTGTGTGCGTGTGTGCATGCGTGTGTGTGTGTGTATGTGTGTGTATGTGTGCGCACGTCTGTGCTCTTATGTGTGTGCGTGTCTGTATGGAAGCACGGTTGGAGGGTGGAGGGAGGGGGTTGGAAGGTTGGGGGGAAGGTTGGAGGAGGTTTGCGGGGAGGTTGGAGAGTGGTTAAAAGGAGGAAATGGGGAGGCTGGAAGGGAGGTTTGAGTACGGGTTAGGGAGGTTGGGGGCTTTCAGCGGGAAGGTTGGAGTGGGGGTCAGGGGCATTGAGGGGAGATTGGAGGGGAGCTTGGGGGGAGATTTGAGAGTGTGAGTTGGAGAGAGGTTAGAAGGATGGGGGAGGTTGGAATGGTGGTTGGAGGGGGTTAGAGACAGGTTGGAAGGGCATTGGGAGGATGTGGGGGGAAGTTTGAGTGCGCACTGGGGGAAGGTTAGAAGGGTGTTGAGGGAGGTTGGAGTGGGGATCAGGGGAAGGTCAGCTACAGATTTGATTTGTGTTTGTAAATGTAATTATTTCTTTATAGCCACTTTCCTAACATCAGTTGATTGTTCTGAGATTATTTATCCTTTGAGAATCAGCATTAGGCCTCTAATTTCACCATTGCTACAGTCACTCTACCTGCTGCATGAAAGTGTAATGAAAGAAAGACAAAACCTACATTTATACAGCAGCTTTAAAAATGTCCCAAATCGCTTTACAGTCAATTAAGTGCTTTTGAGCTGTAATCATTGTTATAATATAGGCAATGTTATCAAATGGCAAAGAAGGCATGAGGAGCCAAATGGCCCACTCCTGCTACTAATACGTATGTTCATATGTCATTCTGGGGATGGATGAGATGAACTGGGCTAGATGGTCTTTGTCATTAATAATTATCTTGTGAATAGAAGGCGGAATCATGGCTAGAGTTCTGTTTATTGTGTTGCTAATGAAAGTTTACTGTGAGCGGGCTTTGTGAGATGAGATTGCCAGGACGCAGTGCATAATAGGCTCATAGTGAATCAGTAACTTGTTTTACACTGCACATGATTCTCAAGAGTCTTGACTTCATTGACTTCAATCTTATCCTTTTGGCTGCTTACCTATTATCCCACCCTATCTTTGTGATTTTTATGTGTTTTTTGAAGTATTAAAATATTGTGATGTTGTGTGACATAATAGATATTGAAAATATATTGTAGTGAGAAGCAGCAATCTGCAGAGTCTTCAGACTTGCAGATCAAGAAAACACAGATACAATTGAGAGACATTCAGTCTTTTTCCTCTACCCACTTAAAAGCTGTGTTGCACAGAGATATCTGAGGGCTCCATCGCTTCTCACTGACAGTGAAAATGTATGTTGTTCAGTCATTCCACTTTGTTGCTCAGCAGCCATTTGATCTTTCTACTCTGTGAGATTACCGATAAAACTGAATCCAACTACACCCCTTGTTTGAAATAAGTATGTTGAATAATATCATGCAACCAAGCATGATATTATTCAATATCAAAGGTTTCTACTTCTACAGAATGGAAAAGACCTTGTGCAGTTTATCTGGGTTGTAAGTATGGAATGCTTCCCCAAAATATAAATTTACTATCACCATGTCCAAATGGTACAATGAGGCCTGAGGCAATCACCAAAATCAGTGTTATCATCTTCACAGTGCTATAATTAACTAATGGGATATTTTTCTGTCAAATTAACAATACTGCATGAAGCTGTTGAAGTAAAATTTGTGCTTTCGGGTTTGTATAATAGTCATGGTGGGATCACCTATTGGGTGCACACAAACTAATACTGTATTATACAGTTGCTGCTCTTAATATTAATGACACGTGTTGCACAAAGATTGGATGATATTTGTAACCAGATGCCAACAATGGGTATCAACATTTTATTTGGGGGTTTCTATGATTGTTTGGTAAATTGGTTGTTGAAGCTTGAAAGGGGAAAAAATATCATGCATGATTAAAGGATGGGGGTTGGGTGTGGGGGATGATAAGGGACCCGGAAGTAGGAGAAGCACCAGGGCCTATGATTTCTCTCCCTGGCCCTGTATACTTCAGGAGCTATGGTACCTTATCAGGTCAGTCACACTTTTGGCTCAGCGGTTGCTGGAATGGATGACTGCTGTGCATTAGCAGCCAGCCCCATCCATCCACCTGAAGACCAACCCAGGGCTGTGGAGTTGGGTGAAGGTACCAAGAGCTTCTCAGTGCCCTCATCTTCTTCTGCTTCCCCAGCCCCACTGCCAGAGCCCTCATCTGCTGCACAATGCCAATGACCACGACTGCCCGTGCAGAGATGCAGAGGCCACAGTCTGCATGAGGTCCACAATGGATGCCTGCACAACAAAGCTGACCACCATGCTCCTCATCGCTGTATAGGCCTAGAAGTGCGCAGCCTGCCTCCACCTCCTGTCAGGCAACAAGGGGGTTGGGGATACTGGGGGGATCTCTTTGTAGGAGTATGCAAAAATGAAGGACTGTGTCTCATCTGGAGCATTAATGAGTTCACCGTGGTTACACTTTTCATATTGCATATATCACATAAGAGTTCTTTTTGAATATATTTACATATACTCATAAATGACTCAGTGCGTGTCTGTACACTACAGTACTCCAAAAGAATGGTAACAATATGAAGGGCATTCTTACCAGCGATAATAAAGGTGGCATGCTGAGGTGAGGTTTAGTCTTCAGGAGCAAGGGTGTGACCTTGTTTGTGAGGCTTTCCAGGGCTTCTTCCTTCTCTGGTCTACCAAATAAGATTCCAGGCTTAGGCACTGAGACGCTCCTTGTGTCTTTCATTGACCATCCGAACTTGACTTTAAGGGAGGCTCAATGAACAAATTCCACAAACTGATGCTGGGCAGCAGGTAAACCTCATGCATGTATGCTGAGGGCAAGGCAATCATTCACACAGCACTATCACACATTGGCCCAGGTGTAAGCATTACAGCTGAACATGGCATGCATGCCCAGGGAATATTGCTTACCAGCTTTCCCCTCTACTTTGGCAGCATTTACATTCCAGGTGGGAGAGGGATGTGTTTTGTGAGGAAAGCAGAAGTTTATGGAATCCTGGACAATTACCTCAGAAGCTGGACCATTGGTCTGAATCGATGGTGCGCAGGTTTTTCAAAGAGCTGTTGTTACACAGTTGTGGGCCCAACCTGCAAAATGTGTCTTATCTACATGTTTGGTGGCACATACAATCCTATCAGCACATCAAGGATGTAAAGTCTTAAGTCAAGTTACTCTCAGCATTGTAAGCATGGTTTTATTCTGGACAGGCACCTCATGTGTAGGCACTGGAATATATGTGAGAGGGCCAGGTTGTGATGGGCTTCTTACCATGTGTGTTTGTAACACGCTGAGGCCCATGGTTTTGATGGTGAGGGTTTCAGCCATATTAATGCCACTGAGTCAAACTCATTGATGCTGATTCTCTCCCCTGAGTAATTGTGGTGGCAATGTGAAATGTTCTTTACTTGGAAGTTGCTCACCAGGGACTGGCTGAATGTAAGGTGAACATTATATGAGTTGATTTTGCACAAGGGCACATTTGGTGATGATCCCATCCTCACAGAGCCATCCCTGGCCACTTGGCCATGGCTTTCAGCTGCTCTGCCGCTGGCGACCACCTCCACCTCCTCTGTTTGGGAATCATCGGAATGGAGAAGGGCTTCCTCTTCCTCATCATCTTTATCATCCTCCTCTGCCTCAGAGGTTGGAGCTCAAGGCATTGTCATCATCAATTTCTAGGCCCCCTCCACTACACAATGTTGTGCAGCATGCAGCAAACTACTATTATTCTCAATACCCTTGCAGAGGTATACTGCAGGGCTCCACCTGAGCAATTGAGGCACCTGAAGCGCATTTTTAAAATGCTATTGGCCTGCTCGACTACACACCCTGTGACAACATGACTCCTGTTGTAATTGCACTCTGCCTCAGTTTGAGGGGTCCAATAGCGGGTCATTAGCCAGGTTCTTAAGAGGTAGCCCTTGCCCCCTCGAAGCCAATCACGTATCTGTGAAGGTGGCTGAAGTAGCTGTGGGAATTGAGAACTCCTTAGTATGAAAGAGTCATGGCAGCTACCAGGAAACCTTGCATACACTTGAAGAAAGATCTTATTGTGGTCACTAACCACCTGTACATTGAGTAAGGGAGATGAACGTGTCTAAATTATGGGTTGGAACCTTTATGGCGACATGGGTGCAATCAATAACACCCTGTACCTGAGGGAAGCCTGCTAACTGGGCAAAGTCCATGGCTCTTTGTGTCTGAGATGCCAAGTCCACAGGGAAAGTAATGCGATCCCCTACTCAGCATTAGTTACACCCTTAATGTGTGCTGCTGACCAGGATAAAACAGACAGGTCTCCTGATGAGCCCTCGAAAGACATAAAAATTTAGAGCCAATGTTACCTTCACAGCCATTGGCTGGGTGTGGGTGTCAATAGAATGTGGCTCAAGTTGTTGCTGGACCATGCGACATATGTCTGTCACCACCTCACAGCTTAGCTATCGCTGTCAGCACTGGTTCTCCGTCATATTGAGGTATGTGCAGGTGTACACATGCGTGTATATACCCTTCCCACAGGGCAGTCCTTGGCTGTCCTGTCTCTCCTCCTCCTCCTTTCTGGTGCACATGGCGCTGCCTCTTCCCCCGATCTTCTGCCCTCCCTCCGACCCTCGGCTGTTTACGTTGACTGACTTCTATGACATCTATGTACAAGAGTGTCATGTCCATCTTCTATCTTCCTTTGCATGAAGTGCAATGTACCCCTCTCAAGCACAAAGATTTTCCTGGCACTTGGGTGCATGAGTCATTATGGGCAAAAAAAAACTGCCTGCGACTCTACCAAACCCACCTTTCTACATTCTTGGGTTAAAGCAAGACAGTTTGAATTGAGTTTTTGCCAATTCCGGGACAGTTAAGGCAAATTCCACACAGGTGCCTGCACCTTTCTGCCTATCCAATGAAATGCACAAAGTTCAGACCTGCTCCTACCAGGTCAACTCTGCAGACAACAAGTTTCAGGCATCTGTGAGTTCAAAATCTGACATGAGTGGATGCAGCTGCTGATTTATATGGGCAACTGCTTCTGTGAAACGTGTACTGGCAACTCTGACCCAGGCCCATCCCCGAACTTGCAAACAAGATGGTTGCTGTGTTTGAAAGTGAGACTTCCGATTTCTGGGCGCATCCACCATTTTCACTATGTTGGAGAGGCTCTCCATCATAGCAAAAATTCAGGCCTTAGTTAATCAACAGAACTTGTGACAGACTTTATCTGGCATTCCAACTTCCTGTACACACTCGATTCTAGAATTAGTTGCAATTCTGAAAGTGATCCAAAATCGAGCAGTACCAATAAGCAAAATAATGACCTTTTCAATTTATCAATGGAATTAAGAAAAACTTTTAGCTTGGTCTTGTTGACTTTATGTAATTATGTCCATACTGCTCTCAGATGTATAGTCCAAATATGTTCTCGCTAATACTCATCCCTCAACTAACATCACTAAAAATGTCATTATCACATTGTTGTTTGTGAGATCTTGCTGTGGGTAAATTGACTGCCAATATTCTTACATTAAAACTGAGATGAGGAGAAATTTCTTCACCCAGAGTGTGGTAAGCCTGTGGAATTCGTTACCACAGAAAGTAGTTGAGACCAAAACATTGTATGCTTTCAAGAAGGAGTTCTTGGTGCAAAAGGGATCAAAGGATATGGGGAGAAAGCGGGAGCAGGCTATTGATCAGCCATGATCGTAATGAATGGCGGAGTAGGCTCGAAGGGCTGAATGGCCTACTCCAGCTCCTAGTTTCTATGTTTCTAAAGAAGAGATGACAATTCAAAACTACTTAATTGGCTGTCAAGCAAATGGTTATTCTATGAACTACTCAAATTTGTAAAAGAATCAGCCTCATTTCTGTAACATATGGGGCAGAATTTTTCGCTAGGTGTGTGGGTGACCCGCTCGAGCGTGAAATAGCGTGTGATGATGTCAGGTGAACGTCTCAACGTTATTGCGCACTCACACGATATTTCGGTTGGCGGGCAGGAGCGAGAGTTGGCAACACACCCGCCGACAATTAAGAGGCTTATTAAGGCCATTAACGTAGTAACCAACAGTGATTTTCATTGCCCATCCAATGGTTGGCAGGCAGGCAAATCGGCCTTTTGCCTTTTTGAGAAAACCTCAACCTTGGGTGGGATGAGGTTTCCGATATTCAAGGAAGAAAAAATAAAATTGTTTGGACTGAATTTACATCAGCCATATGTCCTGGTGACTGATCTTGATGCGCGAACATTTTTTTTCAGCATTTGAAAATCTTTATTTATGGCTTTTGAATTCTTCAGCTCCCTGAGGCAGCTCTCTGCCTTCAGGGAGCTTTCTGTGAGCTCCCCCATGTCTGCACTGATTTCAGCGCTGGTCCTCCTCCCCCCCACCCCCCCCCAACCCAGCAGCGCTGAGCATTTCAGCGCACTTTTCACGCTGACCACCCAATAATTGGCCAGCCTGCGTGAAATTGCGGTCAGGGTTCGACCGCAGGCGGCAGCCCATTTCCCAGCCGCTCCTAGGCATGTCAGCAATGCCCACACGCCGAACTCAAAATCCTGCCCATGATGACAGCAAAGCTTTATTGGTGAGAGTGAGTCATTGATAGAGTAAAGTTGGCACTAAATCCATGATTCAGGTGCCAGTATAAATATAAATTAATTAAAAACTGCAAGGAACAGCGTGTTCGGAAATTTTAGAACTTCATGAGCACATATAAGCCAGGTCTGGAAATCAGTCTCGGTTGTTTGGGAGTCATCCACCTGTGTCTATCTTTAGGGAAAAGAGATACAGCTCTTATCAGCATGATTTATGCAACCTTCTTAGCGACCTTTATGTTCGTTTGAGGGGCCATGAATTATAATCCAGCTGTAACACCAGTTTGAAAACAATCTTCATTGTCCTTCGGTATATGTACAATAGCTACCTTAATTCTTAGACTAGAAGCCACATCTTTGGATAAAAAAATGATCTGGTTGATGTAGCTGCACAAGGTGTTGAGTGGTTGGCTCCTAATTAAACCCAATTGATGGGGCTTGTCTGTTCTCTGAATCTTCTTATAGTTAGTTAAGCACAATTAATCGTCAGCCATCAGATGAGAAAACAAAGTACTACTTGGAAGCAAGTTAAGATTTCTTGGTGGAGTCACAGGGGACAGGGAGGGGAAGAATGGATTTCATCCAGGTCATATTGTCTGAATCATACCTCCTATACAGTTCCCTCCATTATATGATACATACAACATAAATACTCCTGTTTATTAGCTTCTATTGACGTCATGTGAAATGGTTCCATTAAGCAACCTTAAAGTGGAACTAACCGGTGGCATGAGAGAGGCCCATTATCCAGAATGTTTAACCTGGCAAGTTAAAAATATTATTCTAATGGACATTCTACAAAAGAAAACAAATAAGCAGATAATCGAAGTACAATACACTGAATAAAATCTCATCTGAAGTGCAAAGTATCCTAAAATATATTGTTGTTTCCTGAAACCTTGACAATTTACATACTGCTCACACTGGCTGTATCTCTGCTTGCTGATGCAAAAACTGAATATAAAATTGTCTAAGGTCAACTCCGTAAGATTTTATGCTTTTTTTTATAAACAAGATAACCTTACTATGTTTCAATTTAAAGTAGTTCATTTTTCAATTTGCAGCACTGATAACCTTCACCTTCTATGTTTTTATCAATTTGTTTTTGTTGTCTTTGTTTTAACATGGCTCTCTTTCAAAGTTTAGGTAATTTGAGGTAAATGAGTCTGCTTTTTATAGCAGTATTCTGTGTCTTCCTGTTAAACTGGCAGATAAAGCTTTGTTCTGAATTTTTAGATTTACTGAGCTACAATCTTGACACCATCAGAACCAGTGATCTGATAACCTGCATTTGGTAATCCAAGACACAAACCACACCTGCTCTTATAGGTCCTTGTGTGGTTACATATACCTCAAATTTTAAAAGTGTATGGCATCACTAAAAGCAAAAAAGTGACTTAAATTTGTTTGTCTAGACCCCATGTGACAATGCTGGTAGTATACAGCAAAGTTGCATGGGAACTGAGTTAAGATTGAATATTTTTGTTTATATAATGCAACATTTATCCATATGCTTGTGTGTATGTGCTGAATATATGTCTGTGTTTATATACTGAATGCTTGCGTGTACTATACATACATACATTTATGGTTTTATATATTGTGAATGTCTGTATTTAATTTAGAGTTTAATATATAATTATATGTCTATCAATGTACTGTATATAGGCTTATGCTTATTCTGTATTTGTATATATTTTTATTTAGATGCTGTATAATTCATATTTGTATATTACACACAAGCATATTTTAACGCAGGTGCTATCTAGTTTATAGATTTGTGTTTGCAGTGTACACATATATGTTTGAGTTGTAAAGCAAAGAGAGAAAGGGAGCAGAGAGAGAGAGAGAGAGAGAGAGAGAGTATAAAAGAGCCCCATGTACAGACAGTCTGACGCCAGATGGCTTCTTCTAATAAATATTCAACCTTAACTCGGTTCCCATGTAACTTTGTTGTAAAGCTGCCAGCACACCCACACGGATCTAGGCCAGCAAAATGATTACAGTAGTACAAACAAAAAAGTGCAATAGAGGAAACAGGCAGACAAGGTTCTGTATACAGAGAGATACAGCAGGGATATGCGCTGATGAACCTTCACTTGACAGTGGGAAAGTAAGAAAGGGTGGAAGTTTGAGGCAAGCCAAAATGTATGAGTGATCTACAGCTGGGAAAACTACTAACAGGCTAAATTCCCTCCAAAAAATGGGCACCTAGAACTATGATAATCAAAATAGTATTTTTTGAGAAACCGTCTTTTTCAGTAATCAATTTATCTTAATTAAGACAGTCAACAGCTTCTAATGGGAAGGCCTGGGTATTTTTTCTTTGTGGTGTGTGGTGCATCAAAGACTGCTGGTTTTCCTGCCAAACCAATCTTCCTTCCTGCCTCATTTCAAACCCAGGTGACTGCAGGCAGCTGAACAGACACTTTCCCAGAAGCTTATGTTGACCTGGCTCCAGCCTTTTTTTTCCCCTGTGTGTTTTTTGTATTTTTTTTGCCTCAGGAAACCTAGGGATATTCATGGCACTGAGGCAAATAATCTGGAATTAAAACTAAATTCTTCTGCCTTATCCTAGCAACAGCCCCATCACCATCTGTTCATACGAAGGGCAGCCTCTGCTGTATTCTTTGTGCATACTCCATCACCTGTGAGAGAAGGCATGGCCCCCGTCCTGACTCTTTTGTCCTTTAAATGAAATTTAAAACAGTTGTCTGCAATATATTTCACAAACCTGAGCAACAAACGGCTTAAACCAACTCCTTCCACTTGAGTGAAGAAGACATTTTAAGTTTTTTTTGCATTCAACAATGCATGTTCAGTCCCATTAGAGCAGTGGCATTATCTCCCAGTTTACACTGCCTGTGAGAACGGCAGACCTCTCCCACTTTTTGTTCTCTCTGATAACAGACCTGGCTGCTGTCAGGGCTTATCATGTTCAAACATCTAGTAAGCATTACAAAACTAAGTTAAGCAAAGTAAAAACTGACTGACCAGGAAGTGATTATTTCCTCCAGGGTTAGACCCTATTTACACATTGCAGCCTAACTTTAAACAGTTTTACCTTGTTTACTGTAAACATTCATTTGCGCTTTTCAGCTATTCTCATATAAAATGTATGCACTTTTAAAAATATAGTCCAAATGATACATTAAAGAGCTAACAATTGTGAGAATTACAAAATGATAACCAATATATACGCAAATCCAAAATTTTACAGTCAACAATACTTAGTTAAAATAAAGTGACTTAACCCTTCACCGGCAGTACATACCTATCCTTCATCCCTGCAAATCATCATATTTCTTTCATATTCACGGGGAGATTGTGTCTAGGAAACAGTTAACATTCAGAACACAGTTATTCTCAAGTGAAGAACTGGCAGAGTGTGACATTTGTGAAGTCAAAATTAGATTGGAAACAGGCTTAAAACTATTTTAAATCTAATCCGTGTGATTTTTTTTTAAGTGGATTTTTACAATTGAGTGAAATTCTTTTTAGAGACTAAACTTTACAGAAATAGGGAAAAAAAAACTATATTATGGTCTGGAGCTCTTGATACATGAGCGTCAAAATTAAAGATTTGTTAGTCCATTCTTTAAAGTATAGATTCATTCATAAAAACACATACATGCGATTGTACTTATTCACTGTACATACACATGCAGATTCACATGTAAACAACATATACATTCTCATACATTCAAATATTTAGCAATATATATATGGAATATAGACATATAAAATATAGACATGTTCCCTTTAAATTCATGGATATTCTCATACAGTTTATAATGTTCTCATAAATATAAAACACATTGATCCAATAAATATATGCAGTGCACAGACATCCACACAGAATTTTGTAATTCATCCTTAAATTATTATTTAGTTTAATGTATCTTGAACGTTACTCTTATTCTCTACAGATAAGTAATTTATTCCTTTAAGGGGTATTAAGCTGTATGTATGCTGCAGCTTATCTTGAAATGTCAGTGTGGGCAATGGTGAATTGACAGGAATGCCTGACCTGCTCTGAATGTTGTGCCAGCAAGTAGTAAACGCCTCTGCAGTTTTAAAACTTTCACTAATTAATGTTGTACAAATGATTTCCTGTAAAATACCAGCCCTGCCTATTATAACAAGGTTACAGAAACTTAAGAGACTAAACAACATTTGCAGAAGTCTCTGTATAAATTAAAAGAAAACTAGATAATAAAAAGGGGAAACTAATCTAGTTATATACATAAAGTTACAATGAAGAAATGTTTTGTGCTTCAGTCTGGTCTCTGATTCTGCTATGCAATAGTCAGCAATAGTAAGTGATTACTGAAAATCTAATGATTTAACTGGTTAGCAAGGGGCATTAATTCCCACTAGTTTGCTTAAGAATAGTCCGTCTGTTCAAAGTATTATATCTAGCCTTTAGCAATTCATGGGAAGTAATACCAGCTGAGATTTGAAAGTGGCAGGAAAGAAGCCTGTTTCACAAGCTATTAACTCATTTAAGTTTTCAAAGAGTTAATTTAAACGCTTCATTTTAAATGGAATATGATAGCTACTAGATTATGGATTTAGAAAATAAGGGAAAGTAAATCAAACGCCACATACACAACCGCACTTGTCCATTTGCCAGTGTACACCATACATGTGCTGGAAGTGATGCCACACAAGTAGATTTATGCAGTGTTCTCTGAGTTTGCTGAATGGTTCATTAGCCTTTCCATTGCACCAAGCATCAGGAGGTTTCCAACTTTCCACATCCCTAATTATCACCTTGGCTATTTCAGAGCCAAAGAGGCTCTGAGAGAGTGTTAAGATATTCTGATAAGCTGCTGCTGCAAGTGAACAAGAATGAACTACAAATACAGTTTAAGTTTGAAATTAATACAAAGGGACAATTCTTCCTTCACTTTCAATGAATGTAGACAGGAGAGTACAACTTATTCAACAGTCCGTTTAACATGTCCAACTTACAGCTAACAGGGTGGAAGCAAAGTGTGTGAATGGATTTGATGGAGAATGAGGGTATTTCACTACCAGTGGCCGAAAAAATATGGCCAAGCTTTATTCAGAAAAACATTGAATTTGCTGCAACTATTTGAACTTAACTGCTGAAATATCCATAAACTGGAAATTATGAAGTAAACTTTTGTTTTCACTACCTGGGCAGTAATCCATTGGGGCAACAGATTATCCACTCATTATAGAACCTTAACAAAAACAGAATTACCTGGAAGAACTCAGCAGGTCTGGCAGCATCGGCGGAGAAGAAAAGAGTTGACGTTTCGAGTCCTCATGACCCTTCAACAGAACATTATAGAACCTTACCTATTTTCATCCCATTGATTTCATGGGTTTTATAACAAGTGGGTGATCCATTCGGCCAAATTTATACACCGGGGGTGAAGCCAAAAATTAATCTGTGTGTATGATATTATGCAACAAATGCTAAATGAATTCATTCTCTGGTCTTCTGTTTCCTGGGTTAACCATTTATTTTAAATAGATTAACAGCACCATCAAGCTATGTTTGATTAAATTGTATACTATAAACTCCACGGTCATTCAATTTGGGTGGAGGGAGGGATTCCCCAACTGTCAAAGTGCGCTCTTTCACGCTTGCGCACGAAAGAGCGCACTGCTCCCTGAGACGAAGTGCTGTCTCAGGGAGATTACTGACAGTCTAGAAAACTTGAAAAATAGAAGATAAAAAATTATTAACATGTCCCCCTCATGTGACAATATCACACAAGATGGGACATGTTAATAAGAAGCACAGAAATTTATTAAAGTTTTTAAAAATGCACATGAAACCTCATCCCGCCAGTGGATGAGGTTTCATGTTTTTTTCACAAGCCCGCTGGGGCTCCTGGCCTGCCCGCCAGCCTTAAGGTTGGATGGGCAGGGTCTTTAATGATCTTAATTATCCTATCAATGGCCTCAATTGTCCATTGACGGGTCGGTGGCCGGATAGCTAATTTCGCTGTCCGCCCACCTTCCTGAAGATTTAAATGGACCGGGATGATGTCGGGAATTCCTCCCCACGTCATCCCACGTCATTTTCCCCTCGGTAAGCGGGCCCCACCCCCAAATCACCGAGGGGAAAATCGTGGCCTTTGTGTCTTTTCAGTTTTTACAAAAAAATATTAATCCAGTATGCGCCCTATGGTCAAGACCACATTTTGCCACTTTTGAAGCACTGCTGCTTTATCCTTCACCTTATTCTCTCTACCACTAAATGTCTTATCTCTGCAGTCACCTCCAAACTCAATTATTTTAATGCACTCCTTTCTGACCTTCCTTGGAACATGAAAGTTTATATGTAACCAATCAACTTGAGGTCAGCTAGCTTGGAAAGAGGTTTTTGCCCAGAGCATCAGTGGAGTTAGCATTTTTATTCATATTGTCAGCTATTACAATTCCTCGTTAGATGAATGTTGGCGATCACTCTCCTATCCATGTATCTCAGTGTGAATGATCATGTGACATGGCAAGATGGCCCACTGGCTTTTCCCTTGAATTAAGGCATAGCCATTGAGCAGTGCAAGGACACAGAACCACAGCAGTACTGCAGCAGAGAGGCGGGTACAACTTCAGAAGAAATGTTAGGGGACTTAAAGAGGGGAAGCACCCTCAGATATCAAGAGCCCTCTGATGGCATTGACCAATACCTGGTCTCTTAATAGGTATTTGCTGTGCTTAATTTTAGAAAAAGCTGTCTCCTTCTACTGTGTAAGTTAAGGGGGGTCTTTTCACCATATCTAAGTACCTACAAAAACCTTCTACCTGGCAGCCCCAGGAAGTTTCAGTAAATAAGGTGGATGCTCAACAGCACCATTTGCATGCTATAGGCAGGGAAGGGGCTGACTAGATGGAGAAAGATTCTTATCTGGACAGTAAGCTAGCTGCAGGGTCACATTGCTGAATTTTCCGTTTTCTCCAATTCTCAATTTTCGGTAGAATTGTTGAGAAGAATTCTGGCCAGTGTTCTAACTGAGATCACCCATTTTTGATTTGTGTGATCCACAACTCAACATTTTTTTTTTACTAACTAGCATTGTTAGTGACAGGATTGAACCGCTTTTTAAAGTTTTGAATCACAGCAAACACCTTTGTTTAAATGCTGGAAGAAACATATAATGGGTGAAATCTCCACCTATGGGTGGAGATACAAAACAGGCAGTATTGAATCAATCACCTGTTATATGCTTTGCCCAATATTCAGTTTCATTAAGTTCAATAGAACAGTTGTACAACAATCAGCAAATGCAAATCTCCCTGTTTTGCATCCCCTCCAATGTCTAACTTCACCCCATTTACTTTCTTTGAAACAGAAAGCTATGAGGCAGTCACACCCCGAAAAGGCTACACAGGGTTAGAATGCAGGACACAGTTAGAAATTACTTTCTTTAGGTTAAGCAAGGTGATACACCCTCTTGGGGAAGTATATTTTATTTATTATTTTGGTATCATTATGCATTGCAAAGTGTATGATTGAACAAAGTGAATCTGATCACTTCTGCTTCACATGTCCACCACTCTGAAATAAAGCAGGTTACCTATTCATGTCAATTCTTACTTCACCCACACATTTACTCAGCCTGCTTTCAGAAGGATAAAAGAATTAATGCGCAATAGACTAACTATACTGTTGAGTCCAAAATGGGATAATATTTTTATACCCTCAGGCTATGTTATCATACAAGTAGATATAGGATGGTGTGTGTCAGCTGTCTTAAAACAATGAAGCTCAGACTGAGTATGGAAGTGATTGGTGTCACTGAATCCAAGAAGATATCTAAAGTATCATTAGACTTGAACTGTAACAGGATTATAATTAGATGGCTCAGCCCTCATTTTAATGATTGCTATTTTTAGTTATCTGAGGTCTTCCCTCAGTAAGTATACTAAGGTGATGAGATGGTTTTTCTTTTCTATCCTGCACCAGGAAACCTATTAAATAGAGTTACGTAAGGTCAGATGCCCACAGTTGACATATGAAGATGGTGGATATTGGCACTGACAACTGGGTCAGTTGCTGATGGCCATGACTTCTGGATGCTGACTGTTTGGAAGGGCATTCAAAGAGGAGAACAGAAGCTAAAAGCTCAGCTGGCCAAGAACAGGGCCCAAAGAAAACAGAGGCTGAAGAATCATGCACCTTCTCAGCCCACTGTCTTCCTCTGCAATAAATGTGGCAGAGACTGCTATGCCAGAGTGGGGCTCCTGAACCACACCAGGCAATGCTCAACACAGAGTTGAGCACCATGGCTCAATGAAAGGGAACGCTGCCACAGATAGGATCAGAATTCAGTACAGAAAATATTAAGGTGTTCATTGCAATAATTTTATTTAGTTTTGCCAAGAAAAACTATTATTTTGGAAGTTGATGAAACCTCCCATATTGTTGATTAACCACATATTCAAATGAAGGCAGCAATATTGTAATGTGATCATTTGAAATTCTTTGAGTTAATTACTGGAGAACATTACTGTTGGTATTTATTACCCAATTTTAAAAATCTTCTTCATCCCCAGTGCTGCTGAGGAGAGACCACAGAACAGCCAAATCTGTTATCTTGAATTTTTTCCAGTTACAACAAAATTAAAATTACATGTTGACAAGAAAAGTTTTTATACATTTTCTATTGTGTAATTGTATTTGCTCCTCATTGAAGGAATGAATTGACCCCTTGATTGATTGGGTGGAAGCGGAGGTACTTACCTGTTGGTTAGTTCACTTCCTGGCCCCCATTAAGACTATCAATACAAGTGGTTCCCTTTGCTCAGACATTGCCCCCCACCTTTTTAAAACTGCCACCATTACAGCTCATTTCTCCCTCTTGAAAAATCCACTTTCAAGGTAAATTTTTTCTTTCTCTGTCCTTGCAAATTCCTTGTGATCTTGCCTTCCAGGTTCAAACCATTATTCTTGCGACTGCCCAGTTAAATCCCTCCATCAGACCCCTCCAGTCACACAGCACTGAATGACCCCACCAACATCGTAAATGTATCTGATGCATCTGTGACCATTGTGCATTATTCCTCCTCACACTGCTCAACCTTTCTGCAGCCATTCCATCCTCCACCGATGCCTCTCCTCTGTTTTGAGGTTCAATGAGTTTGGGATTCCATATAGACTCTGAGGTACTTTATGTTTAAATCTGTATTTAAATGTGCAATACACTGAATCATATATACCTTCAATTAATTACAGATATACCTATAATTTGTGATAATTTAATTAATTATAGCATTATTTATCCTAGCATTAATGGCAAATGGGCCAGAAAATTAATGTGAGCAATTCTTTTATACTATTGTAATGGCATTGTTAAAATATTTATTTTACATAATGGAACTGTTAAAGTAGAGGGGAGAGAAATTTGATATAAACATGTTAGGCTTGCATACAATAATAGTGAATTTCAGTCAATAATGCTAATATTAAGAAATGGAAGGATTCAACTCTATAGATTGAATGATTTCAATGATAGTCCCATTATACATTGATAAACCTGGCAAAGTTGATTAACATGTAATCAAATCATAGCAAGAAAGATACATTCCTACAGGTTTCATTCCTGCATCTACAGGTTGCCTATGTGTTGAACTTCATAAATAAGAAGTTATATTAATGTCTTATGCATCAAACTAAACTGCTATTAAAGAAAGTAAACATATTTTTATTCATATAGCATATTTCACATTCTGAGGCTATCTCAAAGTCTTTCATTGCCAATGAATTATTTCTGAAGCATGGGCAATATTATGTGGGCAAATAGAACATCTGATTTATACATAATAAGGTCTCACAAAGCACGTGAGGTAGGGAGCCACTTATTCCGTAATAATTGAATTGTTTGTGGGAGGAGTGTTGGCCAGAATGCTGAGAAAACTCTCCCATTATTTTTCAAATAACACAATGGCATCTTTTGCATTAACCTGAACAGGCAAATCAACGCTCGGTTTAGTGTCTTATCTGAAAGGCTGCACCTCAAACAATACAGCATGCATCCTCTGAAAGATTAGGTGTGTTCTAAAATGACTGCACCCAAAGCATGTTATGTGGTTTATATTATCATTCCTCAGACATGGAAAAATATCTTTATAATAGTGAAACTCATTTTAAGTCATGGTTCAGTTTGTTAACCCATTAACTAGCCACTTGGCATGATGCAGATCTCTCTGTAAACTGTATAGCTGCAGAGGGTTGAATTCACTTTCCATTTTTTCTGCAGTGTCACTGATTGATAGAAAAAAATTAATAATTTTATTCCTTTAGGAGTACTTGCATTTTATATTAGTTACGTTCACAGTATCCTAAGCATAAATGCAAAATCATTAAATGGCAGTTGAAACATAGGCTTTGACAATATTTTAAAATCCTAAAGAATTATTATGAGTACAGAGTTAAAATCCCTAACAAAAAATCACATATAGCTGAATCTTGACATATGTATGATTAATTTGGTAGGAATTGTTGGACTTAAGTCAGAATCATATTTGGACTGGAATTTCTATATACTTCAATCTGCCAAATCATAAATCTTCATTCTGCAATTCATTTAATTATTAATTCCACAATTGCAATCTAAGCAGAAAAAAACTGAAAACATTTACCAAAAAACATATTTGACAGAATGTGGATAAGATTTTAAAATATATTGTGATCCCAAGGTCAAATCTAGCAGTAAGTTCACAAGGATTAGCAGTAAAAACCAATAATTTGGACAATGCATGTTTTCTGTATTCTGAACTTCTATCCATTGGAATATAATTTAGTGTGCTGCTTGCCCATGCTTGGTTTTTGTACATGTTCCTTTGAAACCAATTGTATATATAATGTATGTATGCAGCATCCAGCAAGGAAGCATTGTGTTATTGTGGCTGAGTGATATTTGATGTCTCTTGTTATGGGAGATACAGAAGTCTTAAATTTGTGGATAAATTGCACATCATTTTTATTTCTACATTATTTGTATTAATAATTTGGAGTTTCTACAATACATTGTAAAAATAATATTCTCAGATAATGACCCCAGCTTTTGTACACTCCTTTTCATTTAGTTCAGTAGTATATTTTTCCAAGTCCTTTTAGACTTGTGATTCAGTTAGAGCTGAAATTAAGCAGTAACATTTACATAGCTGAAGAATTTAAAACATAATTTCTTTTGTCATTTGCACAGCAATTTTACTCCTGAATGCGTTGTTTTAGGCAGGAATTAATAAAAATCGTATGCGCTTCAGGTGCCAGTTAGTTCATTCTTTCACACACCAAGCCTGGAGCCCTGAATGCTCCTTTCTTATCATCAGTTAATAATTCTTTCTCATTGAAGCAAATTAGGAACTTGACTGTGTTAAGAGAGTCCAGAGCTCTGCTAGAGGCAACTCTGGAGCTGGGGCTAAATGGCATAAATTCCTCCCTGAGCAAGATGCATGAAGCACAACATTGTGTCCACCACAAAAGCAGCTCTGTATTTTTTTTGTCCTTTCTAATTTAATTAGCCCAAGAGGTAGCGCATTAATTGCCAAGAATTCTTCTGATGCAAAGCTGCCCCCAATGCAGAAGGAGAAAAATAACCTGCGTGCTATCCTGGCATGCCAGCAATGAACTCTGTTTGAAAGGGGGTCATTTTTATGTTACAAATGGCTTTGTAAGTACCAGGATGATTACAGACTTGAAAACCTTCTGGTTTTTTATCTTTCATTTGGTCACACTTAAATCAGTGTTCTACAAAGGACAATGTAACCCTTTGGTTTCAAGCCCAGGACTCTTCCTGGAATAAGACTTCATTAGTTGGGGCTGGCAGTAATTGACACCACCTAACCCATCCAATTTAATGCACACATTTCTAATTTTAAAGTCAAATTATTAACAGGATGACCTTCGCACAACTTGAATGACAACATCACACATTGACTTTTAGTCCAAACATTAATTTTCAAGATAGTCCCTTCATTTGGTTTAGCTCCATACATTTATAATCCTTTCTTTTTATTTATACCAGAGTTGGTTTTTAGTTTCTTTATTTACTTGTAGTAGCTACATTTGCCACTCAGTTCCATAGAAATTCCTTCGGGCAACGGTGGAAGGAATTTATGGGAGCCTTGACTCTCCTGCTCATACAGCTGAATATCCAAAGCATCAAAGACAACAGAATGTATCTCTCAATGGCTCTCTACCATGCAAAACATGCTAGTTTAAGAATACACCTCAGAAAGACAGGAGAGCTAAAGTAACTAAAGCCAAAAGGCATGTATTCCTCAAGTCTCAGAATACAAACATTTCTTGACATTGGAAGAAAAGATATTTATACTATAATCACTACACTGGTTATTTCCAAGCAGATGTCCACCATTTCTGTGTGAATCCATTAAAAATTAAACATGGCTTCCTCTGCCTCTTGGCATTGTCAAGGCCTCACACATGAACAATGGTCACTTGAGTAAGGTACTGCCAGGCAATCAATGTTCAAGAAACCACACTCCAGCAAGAAGACAATGCCTTCAGGAGAAAAAGGAGACAAGTTTGGGGCCAAAATTAAACACAACATTATATCAAAAAAATTACTTTTTCTCATAAATTCTTTCTTTTACAAACAGTCTGACCTTAGTAAATATGAACTGGCTATAGAATGCACTTAATCTACAATGTATTATGGATGTCTATTTAAAAGACCCAGTACAGGGTAATAAAAAATGAAAGGTATTTGAAACTTACAAATCCCATTATAGCCTTTGCTGAGATAACAGGACCTCTTAATGGCTCATCTACCCTGCAGTTATTACTGTATATATAATCTCCGAGTAACAAGATGTAGAATATCACCTGAATTGTCTGTTAAACCAGGATCCTGGTGCTCCCTTGGCAGTGTGGGACTTCCAGAATGCTTATGATTAAGGGTTTCTTTCTTTTCTGTTAAACAGGCCTCAAAGTAGGCCGCAGAGACCTCATGTATTAAGAGTACGATATTCCACCTCAAGGCTGCCAGTTTAAGATGGAAAAATTTCCTTAAAACTTCAAGATAAGCAGCATCTAATCCTTTTAAGTGTGAAAGGAGTCCACTGCTGCCGACAGCAATGCCGGATACCAGGTATGAACATGCATTTCTTGCACCTCCCATTTCCATGGCATCCATAATGGGAAAGATGCCAGATGGGATATTTCTGAAATGGTACCCACCCACACATAGGCATATATGTTGTACAAGAAATCAGGCAACTGCATAATTTGAAGGAGACCTTGTAGAATAGGAGTGTGACCTATTTTCTACCTTTGCCCAACACAGTTTCACTAAAAACAGATTGGTACAGAAAAATCCAAACTCCATTTTTCAATAAACTAGCAGTAACATACATGAAGTAACAGACACCAGGAAATGCATTTTGGGGCAAAAATCCAACCCTGGGGTTCCAGTGACAGTTAGAAAGTGTTCCAGCTCCATATGATTTATGTCCACACAAATTCCTTGATTAGATAACTGGCCTGTAATCACTCCCATCTATCCATTAGTTACTTTTTTTTTAAAAAAATCATCATAAATTGGATATTAAAACTACCAGCATTCAGATCTGAAAATGATGTTAAGATATCTCGAGCTTATCACAATCTTCATGACATTATGCATAAATGGAATACAAATGTAAGCCAGTTTTTAAAAGCATTGGATGAGGCGGCATGTGAAGCAGGTCAACGTATCAGTACACTGCCCTTAATTTCCATACATGGTAGATTATCAGGGGAAAGGTGATAGCACAGATCAGCCACTTCTGCCTGGGAAAAGTAAAGGAAAATCACTATTGTTCCTTACCTTGTGTTTATCATAACAGGTCACAGAGAACTTGCAGAAGCCTGGATGCAGATTGCCTCCTCACTATCTTTGATGTGGAAGCTCACATAAGGAATAAACTTAAACAAAACGTAGTGGATAAAATATTTAAACATCATGTGATGTCCTCAGCAATAATTCTTTATTGGCACAAGCTGACATACAGTTTGTGAAGATTGGCTGTTTCTATTAGCTCTTTATATGGCGATTTCTTTCTCTACTTTGTCTAATTTCGCCACCCATCTATGCACAAGGAGCAGTAAATCTAATGCCAACAAACTCACAGCAGAGCCCATTTGCAAGCTCAAAGTTATTAGGATGACTTCTTCTCACTTGGAGACTTCTTTGAATCTGTAACTAGTTGCGTGGTTAAAAGCCTACAAAATAAAATTGAATCATTAAAATTACCTTTAGTTATACTCTTGGAGAAGCTCAGTTTTAACCTTTAAACAGGATTTTAGATATTCTGTCAAGGTAAGACTTATATTTTTACCTTAATTTTAATTTTTCAGATGCTAACTTTATACTTAGCCCCACAGCTCCAGAACTGTTACTTTAGAGAAATGGAACAAATCTCCATGGCATCATTCTGCTATTCTTTGGCTAGAGGTTTTCCAATATGACAGCTGTAATAATAATCTTTACTGGTATTCATCAGCTATCTGTTCAACATCACCATGTCCTGGTTCTGTTCTGCTGAGGTTCAGTTTGTTTTAAAGGGAATCTCACGTCTCTCAATGCCAGGAGATGGTTTTCTATGGATATTTGATACATTACTGCTTGTTCGTCCAAGATCTGTCAAATGGATTTCAACACCACTGTCAATTTCTCTCCTCTGCCAGTGCAGTAACTGAAATTGACATTATCGATGTTTATATAGATATCGCTCTACCCTGCAGTTCCAGTCTATTTCAATCTACTCCATTCTTCTACACCAGGCAACAGAGACTATAATTTAGGTATTTATTCACAGGCTCTGTTACTCTCAAATCTCAGCTGGTGATTTGAACAAAATCAACGTTCCAAGTCAATGATCCTTTGTCATTCCTGATGTTAGCGGCTAAATCTCATAGAAAGAAAAACTTGCATTTATCTAGCAATTTCCACAATATCAGGACATCCCAAAGTATCTTACAGCCAATGCACAACATTTGGACAATCAAAGAATATAGTCTTGTTATTTCAACTGTCAGATTTACCTGCTGCGATTCCCAAAGGATTCATCCACATTGAATCACCCTATTTCCATTCACCTGCCTTGACAATTGGTCTTCAACTAATCTCCAGTTTCATTATATCAACTTGTTATATTTTTCACTCTAAATCTATTTTTTTATTTTAAGTAGGTGTTAGCTCATCTCTACTCCCCGTGTATTTCAATCTTGGCTGTCATGATCTATTTTGTAACCTCGCCATCTATGTAACTTCGTTTTTCCCTCTGTCCTCTCGTGCGAGTTTTAACTGCTGCTCCAGACCAGAGCCAATCACTTTGATTTTCTTCTTCAATCCCTTCTCTCATACCTACTATTATTTATCCTTTCTCTTCTCTTTGCTCAAGTAATCCACCCTCAAAAACTTCAATTCTTTAGCAGTCATCGCCCTTCCTACTCTTAAGCCACTGTCCTTGTTGCCACTAAACTGCTGACTATCCAATTTCCCGTCTTGGCTCCCATGCTAGCTGATATTATTAATAGTTCTCTTTCTTCAACTACTGCCCCTATCTCCTTCAAATCTGCTGTCATCACCCCGTCTTCAAAAATATAATTCTTGCCACTTCCATCCATGCAATTAACACCCCATCTCCATACTTGCTTTCTTCTCCAAAGTCCTTGAGCATGTTAACACCTCCCCAATCCTTGCTCATCTTTCCCAGAACTTCATATTTGAACCCCTCCAATCATGTTTTTGTCCAACTATAGTTACCAAGTAGGCGCTTACCAAAGTCACAAATGACATCCTATGTGATTATGACAAAGATAAATTAGACCTCCTCGTACTCTTCGAACTGTCTGCAGCCTTTGACACCATTGACCCCAACACCTTGCCACCATCGTCCAACTGGATGGGACTGCTTTAACTTGGTTTCATTTGTATATATCCTGTCATAGCCAGAGAATCACCTGCGACAGTTCAACAGTTTCTCTTCTCATTCCCATAGAGTTACCTCTGGTGTCCCCCAAGTATCAATCCTTGCCCCCCTCCTTTTTGTCATCTACAGGTTGCCCATTGGTGAAATCATCTGAAACCGTGACATCTGTTTCCATATGGAAACTGATGATGCCCACCTCTACCCCTCCCTGGCACCTCTTTTGACAGTTCCTCTGTCTATACATTGTCTAACAGCTTGTCCATCATTCAGTATTGGATGAGCAGAAATTTCCTCCAATTAAGTATCGGGAAACCAGAAGTCGTAGTCTTTAGTCCCCATCACAAACTCTGTTTTCTCACCACCATCTCCATCCCTCTTCCTGGCAACTATCTGAGCTGAACCAGACTGTTTGCAATAAAATAAAAGCAAAATACCTCAGTTGCTGGAAACATGAAATAAAAACAGAGAGCTGGAAAAACTCAGCAGGTCTGGCAGAATCTGTGGTGAGGGAAACAGAGTTAATGGGTGGAATTCTCCCACCTGGGATCAAGTCCCGTGGAGGGGGTGGGGACAGGGAAAGTTTCCGGCTGCGAAGGCTGACAGGAAATCCCATGGTATCTTCCGGCCCCGGCATCATACATTATGCAGCCGGGGATTTCCTGACGTCATGCGTGGCAGGGCGGGCTGAATAGCACACGCCCCGCAGTCATATCCAGGTGTCATATTTAAAAGGTGCCCAGACATCCACTAACAAAACAAACAATAGAGAAGTCTGGAAGGGGAGGTGAAGGTCCAGTGCTGAAGTTCAGTGACGCCTCCCTATGCGTCCTCCTGGACCATGTCCAAACCTGGAGAAATGTATCATACCTGGCTGATGTAAGGAGGAGGCTGAGCAGGGAAACCAACCCAGCATGGGTGTAAATGGCCAATGCCATTGATTCCCAGACTGTACAGAAGAGGTCAGCAATACCGGGCCACAAAAGGATGAACAACATCATTTGCTCTGCCAAGGTAAGTAAAGCTTCAGCTGCTCGCACCAACCACAAGGAGACCAATATGTCAGGGTACATGGGTCTTAGTGGCAACACCATAGTTGTGCCTCACAGCCCCATTGCAATACCTCCAGCTGCAGTGGAGTGACCACTGTGCCTCCTTTACCGTTCCACACACAGAAGTCACTGTATAGAAATGGGGGTTGGTGGAGGGTAGTGGGCTTAGGTGCAGAGGGCACCAGCAGCCTCCACAAATCTGATGCCTGTTTGAGCCTTCTCCTTGCATTTAATGAATGTAGCGCTCTCGAGAGAGTTGGCCCACAAGCCTCTGGATAACTTGCGGTGCAGTAATGCCATGCCACATTACAGTGGGCTATCTTAAGAGTGGAAGTATGAGAATTGAACATCCAAATGTAATGTATAATTTGATGCAACAGACATCTCCACTCAAACATCTTTTCTGTTGTCTTTGAGCAGGAGAAAATTAGGCACAACCGTAGGGAACGAGTAAAGATGGGAAGGTGTGCCCACATCTGAGGCTTCTCACAGAGTTTGAGGAGAGGGCAGCTTAGCTGATAGGCGAGGAGCAGGAATGGGCAATTATCAATGGGGCTTTTGGACTTGGGCATCCACCCTGTAAGGATCCATCCATGGTATGTGGGCCAAATGTTGGAGGCAGCTTATGCTGTCACTTGCTCTCCTCCCTCACTTAGAACTGCTACCAGGAAGAGGCCAAGGCCCAAGGATGAGGACTCCCTCTCAGGCCTCAGGAGAAGCCCTAACCTAGAGAGGAGCCAGGAGAGAGGGGAAGAGGAGTGATGTGCACCTGTAGAGGCATCACAGCAAACACTTGCACCCACCACCAGCCCAGGGAGACACACCTTGGTGGGTATTAGTTATGGCTTAGGAAGAGTCTCACAATCTGGTGGTCACCAAATGGATACATGCCCGCAGCAGGAGGAGGCAGGGTCAGCTGACCTCAACAGCACTCAGAGGACTGCTGGGGAAGAGGCATCTGTGAGGTCAGAGTCTGATGACGGGCCTTTGGAGGTGTTGGAGGCCCTCAACAGTGTGGCACCTGAGTCGGAGGAGTCCATCTGCCTGCTCTCTGATGTAATGGTGCTGACCTGCGTCTGCATCGATGTCTCCATGGGGAAGTTGACCAACTCCAAGCAGATCCTACCAGAGATACTCTCGGACCTGCACTCCACTGCGGGAGAGTTGCTGCAGTTGGCATGCGAGAGGGGGTCAGGGCATCTTGACCTTACTCCAGGTGCCCTTTTCCCCCAAGGAGTGAGACCAGGGCCAATGGGCAATCTCAGGAAGGAGGAGCAGCAGCTAGACATCCATGGGGCATCTACGCAGGGATCTCAAAAGTTGTCTGGACCTTCCGAATCCCCTTTGCCTGTGACCCTGCAGCCTCATCCTCTGTGACAACAGAGGGAGCAGCTGTCCCACAGGAGGACAGACAAAGGAAGCCGGGACACTCCAGGCCTTGACTCTCCAGAGGGCAGCCGCTTAAGTCATCAAAGCCAACAGGGCAAACTAGTCAGCAGGCTGCCTCCACCCCTGCTGCGGATGTCAGGGATGCACCTAGAAGAAGTAGTAGGCCACGAGAAACAAAGAAATTCTAACCACAACTGCATAGGTGAACAAATCATTGTCATAATTCTAACCTCTGTAAATATAATTACTTTCACTGATACAATGCCTACTGTCATTTTTCAGGGTGGTTCTTAAGGTTTCGTGAATGGCCCACCCCAACCACTTCTCCTATGCATACCCAACCCCCCGAGTGAGTTTGCAGGGAGAAGTATGTGTGGCAGGATTTTGCAAGCACTCACTGCGCCAACTGAGCCTTCATCCGTCTAACCATATCCCAGGTCCCTAGCATTGTCAATACGGCTTGCTGGGGTTCCCTTTCAATTGTTCAGCTGAGATGGCCAGCATCTCTGCCCACCCACTGACCCAGATCTCATGCAACATCTCAGCTCAAGCAACATGAGGCTCTACTTAATTTTGATTTGACCTGCACAGCAGTTGTAAGCTTTTTTCTTCAATCCAGCATCATTTCCTGTCCCCTAGTCAGTCATTCCCTTTCCCCCATAACCATTGACCATCGCACCCACCCCCAACAGCCTGGCATTAACTTTGACCTCCCCACTGTTACCTTCCAAACTGAACACTTTTCGTTAGATAATGTCCACCCGCCCCCCCCCTCCCGGGTCTATGTCTTCATCCGAGTTCCCATGAATGACCCTCGCCATCCCTTCATGTGACACTGTCGCACCTTCATATCACTCTAGAGGGAACATGTTGAGCCTGTATCCTCCCCATTTCCTTTTTGAACGCCCCCCCGTTCCTCCTCTGTAGATTTTCCCTAAGTAGCTGTTCCCAGTCTACCTTGGCCAGATCCTGTCTTATTTTACTAAAATCCGCTCTCCCCCAATCCAAAACATTTTTTTGCAACTTGCCTATTTCTTTGTCCATAACAAGCTCAAATGGCACCATGTTGTGGTCGCTATCACTAAAATGCTCCCCCACCGCCACCTCAGCCACCTGTCCGGCTTCATTCCCCACTGCGCCGTCACTTGTTGGACACTCTACGCATTGACCTAAAAAGTTCTCCTGTACACATTTCAAGAAATCCACTCCATCCAAGCCCTTAACATTATGTCTATCTCAATTAATGTTGGGAAAGTTGAAATCACCTAATATAATTACCCTATTGTTATTGTTTTTACACACCTCCGCAAATTGTGCTCCTCAATTTCCTGCTGACTATCTGGGGGTCTATAATAAGCGCTTAACAATGTGGCTGCTCCTTTTTTATTCCTAAACTCTACCCACAAAGCTTCATTTGATGCCCCCTCCAAGATATCATTTCTCCTTACTGCAATAACTGACTCCTTAACTGATAATGCAATGACTCATCCTCTTTTGCCCCCTCCCCTGTCTTGCCTGACGATTCTATATCCCGAAATGTTGAGCTGCCAATCCTGCCTCTCCCTCAACCATGTCTCAGTGATGGCTGCTATATCATAATTCTGCATCACAATTCCACGTGTCAGCACTCACCCTTAACCCATCCATTTTACCTGTAATACTCCTGGCATTAAAGTAGAGACCATCCAGTCTTGCCTTACTCCCTCTGACTTGTTTTACTGTATTATGATGTGTCCCTATTCTGCTAACATTCCGTGTCCCCTCCCCCTGCCGAATTAGTTTAAACTCCTCCCAACAGCACTAGCAAACCCACCCTCAAGGATGTTAGTCCTGCTCTGGTTCAGATGCAGCTTGTACAGGGCCCACCTTCCCCAGAAACGGTCCCAGAGATCCAGGAATCTAAAGCCCTCCCTCCTCCACCAACTCTGAAGTCACATATTCATCTGCTCTATTGTCCTATTCCTGAGCTCGCTAGCATGTGGCATGGGGAGTAATCCAGAGATTACAACTCGAGAGGTCTTGCTTTTTAGCCTATTGCCTAACTCCCTGATTTCTTGATGCAAGACCTCAGCCCTCTTTCTACCTATGTCATTTGTACCAACATGTACCATGACCTCTGCCTTATCACCCTCCCCCTTCAGGTTGCCCTCCAGCCGTTCAGTGGCATCCCGGACCCTAGCACAATGGAGATAACACACCATCCTGGAGTCACACAGTAGCACCTATCTGTTCCATTGACTATAGAATCCCTAATTACTATTGCTCTTCCTCTCTTTCTCCCCTTGTGTCCAGACAGGCTGCTTGTGGTGCCAGAAGCTTGGCTCTGTCTGCACTCCCTGGAGGAACCAGCACCCTCATTAGACTCCAAAATGGAATACCGATTTGCGAGCAGGACCCTAGGAGACTCCTGAACTACCTGCCTGTTTCTCTTGGACTGCCTGGTGGTCACCCATTCCCTTCCTTCCTCAAGTCCCTTCACCTGTGGTGTGACCACCTCTCTAAACATACTATCCACGATGCTCTCAGACTCACGGATGCTCCACAGTGTCCCCAGCCACTGTTCCAGCTCTGAAACCCGAGCTTCCAGGAGCTGCAGCTGGGCACGCTTCCTGCACACATGCTGGTCCCGGGTACTGGAAATATTCCCAGCTTCCGACATGGGGCACGAGGTGCACACCATGGCTTTGGACTCTCCTGCCATGACTTATCCCTTTAAATTAAACCTTTTAAATCAATACTCTAGGGCCCTTCTTTTCTGATCCTTGTTACTACAGAATATACAAGCTATAAACCACAAAAAGACCTTAAACTATAAGCGATAAAAGTAGTAAATACTTACCTGACCTTACCCACTACTTACCAGTCACTCCTTTCCCTTGTAGCCTCTACTGCTGCAGGAGGGCAAGACCACTCTCTGAAGATTTAAGAAGTTGAATAGCAAAGAGAAAATGCAAAGAGCACCTCTTCCCCTATGCACCGAATTCCCACAGTACACCAAATTTCCAATACCCAAACTCACTCTGGCTGAGTCTCATTCAGGATGAGCTCTCTCCCCTGTTCATGGGCAAGCCCACTGCATGCACCATCCAATAGTACCTCCTGCTGCCTTCTATCCCGCAGCTCGAGGAACCAATTCCATGGCAACGTCCCTGGAAGAAAGTCCAAACCCATGGCAAAGCTGCTGAAGGAAGCTTCAAAGCCATCGCAAAGTCGCTGGAAGAAGATCCAAAGCCTGAGTGATGTCCCTGGAGGAAGATCGAAGCCTGAGCAAAGTCCCTGGAAGAAGGCCCAAAGCCTGAGCAATGCTCCTGGAAGAAGGTCCGAGGCTGAGTAATGTCCCTGGAGAAAGATCTGATGCCAGAGCAAAGTCCCTAGAAGGGTGTGGAGGAGTGGGGGATCGGGGTGGGATTCTGCTCAGGGCTTCATTTTCATCCTATTAGCGCGATCCAAATTGGCTTCATGCCAGCCTCCTGCTGGAATCGCGATCGGCAATGCCAGGCAGCATTGGAAGGTCCCGCTGTCATTTCATGCCAGTGTGAAACTCATTTTAGGACCTCCAGCCGAATTCACCCCTCGTCACCCCCGCCCCCCCACCCCCGCCATTGATGCCGCAGATGGGGCAGGGTAAAATTCTGCCCAATGTTTCAAGTCCAATGTGACTCTTCTTCAGAACTAACTGTTTGGCAATGAGATGATCTTCCTGCCACACATCTGCACAATCGTGAAGACTGCCACAACGTCATCCAATTCCCTCAGCTTATCTGCTGCTGAAAACCTCATCCATGCCACAGTTACCTTTAGACTCGATTATTTCAATGCCCTCCTGATCATTCTTCTACAGTCTACCCTCCACAAATTTAAGGTTATTCAAAACTCTGCTGCCTGTGTCCTAATTCACACCATGTCCCCTCACCCATCTCCCCTGTCCTTGCTGACCCAGCTTGGCTTCTGGTCAAGCAACGCTTCGACTTTCAAGTTCTCATCCTTGTTTTCAAATCCATCCAAGCCCTGCCCCCCATCTTGATAATTTCCTTCAGCCCTAAAATGCTCCTATATCCTTGTGCTCTGCAGACATCAGTAACCATGCCTAGGCCCTAGGTTCTGGAACTCCCTCCCTTATTCTCTCTGCCTTTCTTACCTACTTTAAGACACACCTTAAAACCTACCAGTTTTCCAAGTTTTGGGTCAACTGCCCTCATATTTCTTTCTGTTCTCAGTGCCAAATTTGTTTTCATAACATTCCTGTAAAGCACCTTTATAAATGTTATTCCATTAAAAGTGCTATATAACTGCACCTTTATATAAATATTGTTGATCAGTTTATCAGTGGGGCCACCCTTCATTTCTGAGCCATGAGCACATTGTAGGAGTTTTAACATCCTTGGTCAAGTGCTGGTAATCCACCTACCATGGAACAATATTGCAGTGGCAATAACTTTGGCCCTGCAATCGCTTCCTTACCAGAGTTATCAAAGAGGTGGCAAGTTCTCTGCCCCTTATCACTGATGATTGCAGGAGGCAGTGCATTGCTGTTGAAATCACATTATTTAAATAACAAAAAGTAAAATAAACTGTTCCATAAGTCAAATGGGCCTTTAAAAAGGGGAGATAATTTTGGAATCAATCCTAAAAGCAGCATGGCGAAGCATGTCAATGACACATATTGAGGTGAGGCAAGAGTGCCTGCCCCTGAAATCCAGGCAGCATTTGACCAAGTGTGATATCAGGGAGCCCGAGCAAAACTGAAGACAATGGGAATTGGGCAGAAAGCTCTCCACTGGCTGGAGTTATACCAAGCACAACGGTTGTTGTTAATGAAGGTCAATCATCTCACTTCCAGGACATCACTGCAGGAGTTACTTAGGGTAGTGTCCTAGGCCAAACTATGTTCAGCTGCTTCATCAATGACCTTCCCTCCATCATAACGTCAGGAGTGAGGATGTTTGCTGAGGACTGCACAATGTTTGGTAACATTCGCGACTTGTCAGATACTGAAGCTGTCCATGTCCATATGCATAAGACTTGGATAATATCAGGCTTGGGTTGGTACATGACAAGTAACATTCACACCACACAAGAGCCAGGCAATGACCATCTCCAATGAGAGTGAATCTAACCATCTCCTGTAGACATTCAATGGCATTACCATTGCTTAATCTCCCACTATCAACATCCAGGAGGTTACCATTGACCAAAAACTTGACTGACCCAGCCATATAAATGCTGTGGCTACAAGAGCAGGACAAAGGCTGGGAGTTCTGCAAACAGTAACTCACCTCCTGACTTCCCATAGCTTGTCCACTATCTACAAGGCATAAGTCAGGAGTGGGATTGAATACTCTCCAATTGCCTGGATGAGTGCAGCTCCAACAACACTCAAGGAGCTTGCCACCACCCATGAGAAAGCAGTGCGCTTGTTTGGCACCCCATCCACCACTTTAAACATTCATTCCCTCCACCACCAATGCACAGTGGCAGCAGTGTGTACCATCTGCAAGATGCTTTGCAGTTACTCACCAAGGCTCCTTCACAGCACCTTCCAAAACTCTGGGCAGAATCACCCTAGATTTTAACTAAGTTTTACCCACCAATATTTTACCCACCAGCCACAATGGCGGGTTTTTGCACCGTATTGTCCACTTCCCACCTCATTAATGATGCAGCCACAGGAATCACGCTGCCTCGCTGGTGGGTAGCCTCTGAATCGCCTGCCACGTTATTACCTCACAATTTCCTCACTCCGCGTGCCATTTCTAACCTGCAGCCGCACACACAGTTCTCAATGCTTGCAGCCCAGGACTGCTCCAGTAAAGACATGGCCCTGAAAGCCAAGAAGATTTCAGTTACCCATCACTGAAATGTCTTTTGGAGGCCTGACATGAAGTCCTCCACCCCTGCTCTAGCTGCAGGAGGTCCAGCAATCATACCACTCTGGCTTGGGAGGCAGTGGCAGTGGTGGTCAGTGCCAACACTGCACAGAAGAGGTTGGCCATTCAGTGCAGAAAGTGGATGAATGATCTCAGCTGTGCCAACAGCGTAGGCAACCATCTCATCACTCTAAACTCACACTCACAAGGCCATCACACATTCACTGGCATCTCACTCACTGACAGCTCAGGAGACATCACCACTCACTCTCTCACACACACCCTCATATCTCCATCTGGACTCATCTCTTCTGGAGACTGCCTCCTCAGCCCTCACCATCTTGAGGCCAATTGCACAGTTCAACATGTGCATACCACCCCCCCCACACACACCGGAATATCCTCCTTCCCAGTACAGCCCTAGCCCTAAAGCCACTGAAAAGTCACCCAAGCTTTACGCCTTATGGCAGGTCTGGTAGGTAAAAACATGCCCGTGAGCCTCCCTAAAAGTAATGTGGTGCTGCCTGCGATGCCTGGTACCGAGGACCACAAGTGCTGCCCGAAGCAAGGTAGGCAAACAGACCTCGAAGTTCCGAGCAAAGTGCAGCTCGCCAGGTGCACGTGGCTCATGCACACTTGCGAAACACATTGGCATTTGTGCCCAGATGATACAGCGTGGGGGGATGACTCTGGTGAGCAGGGCTTATAATGAGATGCTAAAGTATTGAAATTAGGTTCCCGACGTGCGGCAGTGGGAAACACGGCCCCGCCATTGATGGGTGGAGCGGCAAACTGGTTTCACGATGGCGTAAAACCAATTTTTGGCTCTCTCGCCACTTTGTCTGCTCATGCCACCAAACACGCCGGCCACCAACAGGGGCGGAAAATTACACCCACTTCTACCATCTAGAAGCTCAAGGGCAGCAGATGTATGGGAGCACCACAAGTTCCCCTCCAAGCTACATGCCATCCTGACGTTCCTTCACTGTTGCTGGGTTAAATTCCTGGAACTCCCTCCCTGACAACACTGTGCGTGTACCTACATCACATGAACTGCAACGGTTCATGAAGGCTCCTCAAGGTCAATGAGGGATGGGCAGTAAATACTGGTCTAGCTCATTCACATCCTGTGAACGAATATAAAAATAACATTAATCTGGTCTCACCAACCTGCAGTTTGAGCCAATTATTATAATTGAACTTCAGCACAATGCTCTGAATTGTGCCTGCCATCAGCATTTATGCAGATGCAAATTGCAAAAATGCAAATTGTACAAATAAAATTAATGCTTATGTCTGAATCGTCTTACACCAAAAAGATATTTAAAGAGGATGTCCCACCATTTACACAGCCTCAAAAATCAATACGGTTTGAAAGAATCAGCTTGTGGATAAAAGCACCATCTGGTATTGGACTAAGTCGTGCACACCTGATCTATTTGGAGAAAGCTGATCTCAGCTGGGGTTCAGGAGAATGCTACAATTCACTGGCTGTCCCTGGGCTAGGCAGACAGAAAATCAGCCCAGCTAGAAAATGAGAGAAATTTGAAGGGAAACGGAGAAAAAAGAACAAGGCTTGCATTTATATAGCGTCATTCAGGATCTCAGCACATTGCAAAGCACTTTACAGCCAATTCAGTACTTTTGAAGAGCAGTCACTGTTGTAATGTTTGAAATGGGTGGCCTGTTTGCACATAGCAAGCTCCCACAATCAGCAATGTGATCTGTTCCAGTGATGTTTCATCAGGGATAACTATTAACCAGAAACTGGGGGGTAACACCCCTGTTCTTCTTCGAAATTGTGTCATGGGATCGTTATGTTCACCTAAGAGGGCAGATAAGGCCTCAGTTTAACTTAATTTCATTGGCAGCTCTGTTAGTGCACTGTCTCAGTACTGCAGTGGAGTCCCAATCTAGACCTTTGCACTCAAAGACTCTGGGGTGGAACTGAAATCCACAACCTTCTGATTCAGAGGAATCAAGATTACCTCTGTAACTTTAACACTTTATTTTTATACAACTAGCGATATGGCTGAGAGGAGTTACTGAGCCTGAGATTGTGAAGGAGTTCAATTAACAGATTAAATTAAATCAACGTGACCTTTGAAGCATTCTGGATGAATAACAGCATCTCTATGGAAGTTAATTCCGCTCACTCCCATGTATCAGTCCTCATTGCTGCTCCTAAATTCTTCTAACATTGATATCAAGATTATATTTTTTAAAGTTAAGCATTAACAAAATAAAGTTCCAAGTCAACCACGATAAATGGCTTCTAATAGCATTGCTAATAGCAAGACAATTCTGAAATCCAATGGACAGATTCATTTGTCTTTTCCACAAAACCTGCAAACTAGATGTAGTTGCGCTCACAACAATAACTTTCATTTGTATACTGTCTTTAGCATAGGGAAAGATAACAAAACCATGCATAATGATTTTGGCAGCAGAGAAGCTGAAACAACAATGGAGGCAGGTGATGTCGCAGAGCTGGAACTAGGTAGTCATTGTGATGGATCACATATGGGGTTGAAAGCTCAGCCATGGGTCAAATAGGACAGTTAGGTTGCAAATGGTCAGTCTCAGACATTGGCCTGGGAAAGGGATGGAGTCACTAGTGAGTGAAGTTTGTGGACAAGGCCAAAGGCAGCGGCTTTGGTGTTCCAATTGGGGCAATTCTGACTCATCTAAAGTGGAGAATTAAAATGAGAGACAACTGGAAGATCAGGTCACGCCGACAGACTAAATAGAGATCTTCCATAATGTGGTCACCCAGACTGCATTTGGTATTCCCAATATAAAGGGGACCAAATCGTGAACAATGAATATCACATACAAAATTGAAAAAAGTATAAGATTATGAAGGGCTTGACAGGGTAGCCAGTGAGAAGTTACTTCCCTGATTGGGGAACCTTAAACATGGGGGCACAGCTTCAGGATAAGGGGTCTATCATTTCAGACTGAGATGAGGAGAAATTTCTTCATTCAGAGGGTTGTGACTCTTTGGAATTCCCTACCCCAGAGGGTTTTGCATGTGCCATTGTTCAGTATGTTCAAAGCTGGAATAGGTAGAGTTTTTGACCGCTCAAAGAATCAAGAGATAAGGGATGATCAAGAAAGTGGTGTTGAGGCAGAAGATCAGCTATGGTCATATCGAATGACGGATCAGGCTCGAGGGACTATATGGTCTACTCCTATTTCCGAGTTCTTATGGAATCAGATGAGGGCTGTCCCACTCAGTTGGTTAATGGAGGAGATGCCTTGGAGTAGGGTGCTGTGTTCAACCATGTCAAAGGCTGCAGACAGGTTGAGAAGGATGAGGAATAATGCATCATGGTCACAGTCACAAAGGATGTAATTTGTGACTTTAATTTAGGTTGTTGTAGTGCTGAGGCAGGGGCAGAAACCTGGCTGAAGGGGTCAGATATGGAGCTGCAGGAAAGATGAGCACAGATTTGTCTTTCAAGAATAGGTTAGCACACTTTGGGATTTATAATATACTAAATATTGTCATCCAGCTACAGCCTTAAACAGCGTGAATTAATGACACAGAACTGCATTGGGCCAAATGTATAAAGTAGGAGCAAATAAGCAGTAAGTTCCGTTAGTCATTATACTTTTCATCCTGTACTGTTACTGTGAAAAAATAAGATTCAGAAGGGAGTATCACACCGCGAACTTAATGGAACAGCATGACCCAGTATAGTATATTTTATTGGAGTCAAAATAAATTGTGATAGGCCATTGGCCCAAAGAAGGACCCTGCTGTGATGTGAGATCTTGTTTTATTTTATGCAGAATCATTTTGCTTCTAAAACCAAACCATAAGCTATTCATATCTGCTGTAGAGCTGTAAAATATTTAGTCAGTATGTAATGATACCAGAATGACTTTGATCGTTTCAAATTGGTAAAATGCAGTAAACTGCAAAGAAAGTCGATCACGCTTCAGTGGAACAGAACATATTCAGAGTTTGCTGGCAAAATTAAAGAGAACTATGCCATTTTATTCCATCTTGTGGGAAATACAACCCAGCCCCAACCCTATTGGAGAAAGTACAAACAGAACCCAGCATCAGAGGAAAGCTTAGGCTGACTTGGTTCAATTGCTGACTAACTTGCCACTTTTGTTTTCACCAGCATTTTCTTTTCTTGTTCACATTTCTAATTTTAAATTTTCTCTCTAATATTTGGTTCACTGCTGCTTCTTTTATACCTACTATAGAACTCTTCCGAGAGCATGTATCGCCTCAGATTTTAAAAAAAAGAGATGGACGACATTTAACATTAAGAAATAAAACATTAAACTTCTAAGTTGTATCATTGTGAAGCAATGTTTATCAAAACTCTGTTCATACAACTAAAAATACCTGATGACTAGTTAATTTGACTCTATCTCCATCTAAACAAAAATCAATTTGCCGAACGTTTTACTCAAGGAGCATGCTATTTAAAAATTAAGGTCAATATTTTTAATTTAAAAGCAGAATACCGCAGATGCTGGAAATGTAAAATAAAAAAAACAGAAAATGCTGGAAGTACTCAGAAGCATCTGTGGAGAGAGAAACAGAGTTAACAGCCTGAATTTCCCTTCACCACCTCCCTCCCCACAGCATTGCACCCCCCACCTCCGCCAGGCAGTTTCCCCTACAGCAGGGCCGCAGAGCCATTGAAATCTCCGTTCACACCAGCAGGACCGGAAGATCCTGCTGGCATGTGGAGCTGGAAAATTCTGGCCAATATTTCAGATCGATGATCTTTCATCAGAACTGAGAAAAGTTAAGGATGTAGTAATAGTTTTTGAACAAGGGGTGGGTGGGGCAATGACAAAAGAAGGTCTGTTAAAGGGTAAAGAGATTGAATGACAGAAAAAGTAAAGCCAAAAACAGAGCCAAAGGGAATAGTCTGCCATCTGAGAGTAAAACTAAGAGAAAATCATGCAAAGAAAAGGAAACAAAATGGGCTAGATTTTATGGTCTGAAATTGTTGATGCCAATGTTGAGTCCAGAAGGCAGATAAGTGCCAAATCAGAAGGTGAGGTGCTGTTCCTCAAGCTTGTGTTGAGCTTCACTAGAATACTGCAGCAGGCCAAAGACAGAGATGTCAGTGTGAAACCAAGGTGGAGAACTAAAATGACAGACCACCAGAAGCATATTTTAAATCAGTCAGTTCAGTCTGATTGTCTTCTGATAACATTGTCATATTCTGATCAAGTTGGAGCATAATTAATTAAATGTTTCATTTTCACAAATGACAGTAGAATAGTATTGATTCATTCAGAGCCACAATTTGTGTAGATTGGAAATTGTCATCAGGTTCCAACTAGTACTTTGTGCTGCTTATGGTTAGATATCGGTTGTCGTCAAATATGTTGACATCAAGTGAAATTTTCGAAAACAGGAACTAAGTGAACTGCACAGCTAGCACCTTAAAATTGGGGAAGGCATACCACCATCAAAAGTGCTAACTGGGTATGTTCAGTTTAAATTTGAGTTCTGCATTCTCTCTCCGTTTTGGGGAAGGGAAGGATTATAAAAAGTTGTGCTTGAGCAGCTGGAGAGAATATAGTCTTACGCTTCAGAATGCAATTTGAAATAATTGGTCTTGTCGGGCAGGATTTTTACCTCGTTGGGCTGGCACGGCGGGCAGACCCGGGAGTGGCTGTGAAACCAACCGGCGCCCGCGATTGGGCCCAACCGCGATTTCACACTGGCTGGGTGGGGGTGGGGGAGGGCGAGCGCAGAAGACAGCACAAGCAGGCGGGTGGTGTTCTCACGGAAAGCTCCCTGAAAGCACAGGGCTGCCTGAGGGAGCTGATGATTTTTGACATGAAAAATAAAGAACGGAAAAATAAGAAAAACATGTCACAGAATCACACAATCATGGAATCACACAGTGCAGAAGAAGCCCTTCGGCCCATCGACTCTGCACCAACACGTGAGAAACATCTGACCTACCTACTTAACCCTATTTACCAGCACTTGGCCCATAGCCTTGAATGTTATGATGTGCCAAGTGCTCATCCAGGTTCCTTTTTAAAGGATGTGAGCCAACCCACCTCCACCACCCTCCCAGGCAACGAATTCTAGACCGTCACCACCCTCTGGGTAAAAAGGTTTTTCCTCACATCCCCCCTAAACCTCCTGCCCCTCACCTTGAACTTGTGTCCCCTTGTGACTGACCCCTCAACTAAGGGGAATAGCCACTCCCTATCCACCCTGTCCATGCCCCTCATGATCTTGTACACCTCGATCAGGTCGCCCCTGAGTCTACTCTGCTCCAACGAAAACAACCCAAGTCTATCCAACCTCTCTTCATAACTTAAATGTTTCATCCCAGGCAACATCCTGGTGAATCTCCTCTGCACCCTTTCCAGTGTAATCACATCCTTCCGATAATGTTGCGACCAGAACTGCCCACAGTACTCCAGCTGTGGCCTCACCAAGGTTCTATACAACTCCAACATGCTCTCTCTACCTTTGTAATCTATGACCCGATTGATAAAGGCAAATGTCCCATATGCCTTTTTCACCACCCCACTAACATGCCCCTCCACCTTCAGAGATCTATGGACACACAAGCCAAGGTCCCTTTGTTCCTCAGAACTTCCTAGTGGCATGCCATTCATTGAATACTTTCTTGTCAAATTACTCCTTCCAAAGTTTCTCACCTCACACTTTTCAGGGTTAAATTCCATCTGCCACTTATCTACCCATTTGACCATCCCGTCTATATCTTCCTGTAGCCCAAGACATTCAACCTCACTGTTAATCATCCGGCCAATCTTTGTGTCATCTGCAAACTTACTAATCCAATCCTCCACATAGTCATCTATGTCGTTTATATAAATGACGAATAATAGGGGGCCCAGTACAGATCCCTGTGGTATGCCACTGGACACCGGCTTCCAGTCACTAAAGCATCCTTCTGTCATCTCCCTCTGTCTCCAACAACTAAGCCAAATTTGCATCCACCTTATCAAATTACCCTGTATCCCATGTGCATTTGCCTTCTTTATAAATCTCCCATGTGGGACCTTGTCAAAGGCTTTGCTGAAACCTATATAAACTATATCAACTGCACTACGCTTATCTACACACCTGGTCACCTCCTCAAAAAATTCAATCAAATTTGTTAGGCATGATTTCCCTCTGACAAAGCCATGCTGACTATCCCTGATCAAACCTTGCCTCTCCAAGTGGAGATAGATTCTCTCTTCAGAATTTTCTCCAATAGTTTCCCTATCACTGACATGAGACTCACTGGCCTGTAGTTCCCTAGCTTATCTCGACAACCTTTCTTAAATAGCAGAACCACATTAGCTGTTCTCTAGCCCTCTGGCACCTCCCCCATGGCCAGAGAGGAATTAAAAATTTGGGTCAGAGCCCCTGCGATCTCCTCCCTTCCCTCCCCCAGCAGTCTGGGATACAAATCATCCAGACCTGGAGATTTGTCCACTTTTAAGCCTGCCAACACCTCCAGTACCCTGTCACTCCCTATATCAATTTGCTCAAGAACCACGCAGTCTCTCTCTCCGAGTTCGATTCCTTCATGCTTTCTTAAGCTCCACCCTACACTTTCTGTACTCCACTAATGCCTCCACTGAGTTGCTTCCCTTGTACCTGCTAAAAGCCTTTCTTTTCCTTCTCATTGTATCCTGAATATCTCTGGACATCCATGGTTCTCTTGGCTTGTTACTCTTTCCTATCACCCTAGAGGGAACATGTTGAGCCTGTACCCTCCCCATTTCCTTTTTGAATACTGCCTCTCAGTAGATTTCCCCAAATGTAGCTGTTCCCGGTCTACCTTGGCCAGAACCTGCCTTATTTTACTAAAATCCGCTGTCCCCCAATCCAAAACATTTTTTTGCAACTTGCCTATTTCTTTGTCCATAACAAGCTTAAATTGTACCATGTTGTGGTCGCTATCACTAAAATGGTCTCCCACCATCACCTCAGCCACTTGTCCGGCTTCATTCCCCAGAATAGGTCCAGCACTGCACCATCCCTTGTTGGACCCACTACATATTGACCTAAAAAGTTTTCCTGTACAAATTGCAAGAAATCTACTCCAACCAAACTCTTAACACTATGTCTATCCCAATTAATGTTGGGAAAGTTGAAATCACCTAATATAATTACCCTATTGTTATTGTTTTTACACACCTCCGCAAATTGTGCACATATTTGCTCCTCAATTTCCCACTGATTCTCTGGGGGTCTATAATAAACACCAAACAATGTGGCTGCCCCTTTTTTATTCCTAAACTCCACCCACAAAGCTTCGTTCGATGCCCCCTCCAAGATATCATCTCTCCTTACTGCAGTAACTGACTCCTTAACTAATAATGCAATGACTCCTCTTCTTTTACCCCCTCCCCTATCTTGCCTGAAGATTCTATATCCCGGAATGTTGAGCTGTCAATCCTGCCCCTCTCTCAACCATGTCTCAGTGATGGCTGCTATATCACAATTCCACATGTCATCTTTAACTCATCCATTATACCTATAATACTCTTGGCATTAAAGTCGAGGCCATCCAGCCTTGCCTTACTCCCTTGAAACTTAATGCAGCTGTACTCCCTCTGACTTGATAGTTTTACCATATTATGATGTGTCCCTATTCTGCTAACATTCTGTGTCCCCTCCCCCTGCCGAATTAGTTTAAACTCCTCCCAACAGCACTGGCAAACCCGCCCGCAAGCATGTTAGTCCCGCTCTGGTTCAGATGCAGACGGTCCCACTTTCCCCAGAAACAAAATGTGTCTCTGCCACATGAGCAGCGACATGTTAAAAATTAGTTTTAAAAGTTTTTATTTTTTTAATCAGTGGCTGAAACCTCACCCCGCCCTTGGATGAGGTTTTGCAAAAATGCAAAGCCCACTTGGCCTATTCACCCGCCCGCCAGCCGTAAGGTTGGACGGCCAGCAAAAATTCAATTCAATTAATTGATTAGGGCCTTAATAGGCACCTTAGTTGTTGGCGGGTGCACTGCTGCCTCTCCATATGCCCACCGACCAAAATATCGTGCGAGTGCACAATGATGTCGGGACTCTCGCCCGGTATCATCACGCTCTAGTTTTCTCCCGTTCAGGTCGGACATGCGCCTGCCCATCTGATGAGGGAAAAATTCTGCCATCTGTCATACTTCGGGGGTGGGGTGAGAATGAAGAAACTATTAAACAACTTACACAATATCACGCCTCTAATGCAGAAAAGTGTCTCAAGGCTTTTCATAGCAACTTAAGAAGTAAAGGCATAAAACCAAAGAAGGAGGTATTAGGAAAGCAAGGCCAAGAATTGATGAAAGGTGTGGCTTTGAAGGAGATTCTCAAAAAGGAGAAGGAGGTCAAGAGGTAGAGCTATGTCAGGAGGGAATTTCAGAGCGTGGAGCCAAGGCATTTAAAGGCATCACTGCTAATGGTAGGATAAAGGAATTGTTGACCAAGAGCTCAGTGCCAGAGGAACAGGGCTTGATGGGGTGGGAGGGGAGTTGATTGTACTGCCAGAGAAAGTTACATTAATAAGGACGCCACGGTAGGATGTAACTCCGAAAATGATCATTTTCAGCTTGTTGTGTTGGGTGAGTTGGAGCTAATGAGCAAATCAGTAAAGACAGGAGTGATGGACAAGTGGAACTTAGTGTGAGATAGGAAATGCAAACTGGAGCTTTAAATGGCTGAATTTTCCAAAAGCTAGAGAGTAGGAGACTGGCCAAGAGGCCATGGTGAAATCTGGAGATTTAAAACATAACTCAACTATAATTCTATAGGAATACTATATTACGTTATGTAGGTGGAAGGAGAAAGTAAAAAAAGAACATGGACAGGCAAACAGAGTTGGAAAAACTGTGGGAAATAGAGTTCAGTGTGGGAAAGTATGATCCATATACGGATCCAAGGAGGACAAAATCAAAATATTTTCTTTCTGGCGTAAGATTAGGAACTATGGAGGAAGAAAGAGGTTTCGGTGTCCAAGTACATGAATCATAACAGAGGCTACTGGAATGCTGGCCTTTATCTTAAGTGGACTCAAATACAAAAATGATGATGTGATGCTTTGGTTGTACAGAGCCTTGGCCACACACCATCTGGCGTACTGCAATCAGTTTATGGCACCGTCCAAAGGATATACATTGACTTTGAAGGTTACCACCAACTCACCAGATTGTGAAGGGCCAAGTTAGATTGCTTAAGTATGGGCTTATGCTTCTTTGACCTTGTATGGTTGAGGGATGATTTAATAAGGTGTTTAAAATGATAAAATTATACAAAAGGCTAGCAACCTCATTTGGCTGGGAATCTGGAACAAAGTGACACAATCTTAACATTGGAGATAGGGCATTCAGGAGTGAACTCAGGGCGCATTGCTTTACATAAAGGATAGTGAAATCTAGAAACCTATACCCCAAAATCTGTGGATACTGGATCAATTGAAAACTTCAAAACTGAGATTAAGAGATTTAATCTGTTAAGGGATGTAAATTAAAGGCAGCTAAATGGGTTTGATGTTTTAGATTAGCCAATGATACAACTGAAGGGTGGAACAGGCTTGACTGCTGAATGGTCTCCTTCTGATCGTATGTAACATCTTGGCAGGATCCCCCAGCAGATATTAGGCAAAGTATAATAGAAAATCCGCTACAACTCAAAGATTACATTCTACATATGCTTCTGAGCCAGAGAAGAAAAACTGTCATTCTTTTGATATTTTCCTTTACGCTCTGTGGCAGCCATATTTTTGGGTGTGCACCAATGAACAGCAAATACTCACTAAACCATCAGGGTAACAACATTCAACCATAAATTGCATCTTATGACACTCCTGTGGAAAAGCTATTATTTTAACACATGGCTCCTAGGGTACAGCTGTTTGAATTGGTGAACTGCAGAAATAATTCTGTTAACCTTTAAATGTCTCTTCATAGAATGCATTGTACTATTACTTTTAGTTCACTTCGCTACTGGAATACCAGACAGAGCACTTGGATCTAAATTATGAAGCAAAGAGAATGAATAGCGCAAGGGTGACAGAATGCCAAACTACCAGAGAGCTGTAGATTGTTACCAGAGGGGATTAGCTGGTCATTTATTTTGTTGCTCTTTATGGAATCGTACTGTGCATGAATTGACCGCAGGGTTTGCCTACAAAATAACAATGCCAGTACTTTAAAAGTTATTCATTGGCTGTGAAGAGGTTTGCACTCTCTGCTCTTCTGATTTATATCTATTGTACATGCTCCATCCTTTTAATCTGCCATTGAATTTGAATCTGGCAAAGTCTTTGGCTATTTTGTCCCCAAGGCCTGGAAATCTACCTGCCTTATTCTGTCTTTCTCTCTCCCCAGGTTCATAAGTCTCCTGACAAACAATCTTATCCTTGGATACTTGGCTTAACTCTTCCTATTCTCTTAATCAGGTCAAACCTTCATTTGTGAAATATCTTGGGATGTTTTACTGCACTAAAGACATTATATAAATGTAAGTTGCTATTGGTTGTCAATTTTATTATATTTTTCATTTTTTATTTCCTTTGTTTTGCTTCCATGTGCAATTAAAATTGTTTCAATAGCTGCAAACTGGTATATGTTAAATCTCATTTACATTGTCTAGATTAGAAAAAGAGAGGTAGTGCTGACTGGGGCATGTTCTGTATGTTAACATCACACAACTAGCACTTTGAAATGTATTACCATTTACAAAGCTCTGCTTCCAATTCATTTCATTGGGGAAACAGACCCAATTAATACTGAGAGTCCTGGCGGTCGGTGGCAGTTGAAAATTGCTACGTAGACTCCAGAAAGTCTATACTATAATATCCAACTTAAATAATTGAAGACCAGCAATGATGGCTTTTTAACTCTTAGATTTCCCATGTTCTTTTGCAATTTTCAGACTTCTGTTATAGTAATGTAACTTATAAGTCATGTTTGTGGTGGATGACTTTCATTGGTAGCATCTTTGGTTGCCTTAGTTTTCCAAACTAACAAATGACTTTCCTGCATAAATCATGGAATATTCCAGTTGGAATGTGGGCCCACAGCCAGTGAGAGGAGTTGAACTTCTGGAAGCAGACCGAAGCACTTTAAGACCCCAACTCGCTGTCAATGGAGGAAACTGGCCACATTTGCCGCTGCAGGCCACCCTGTGGAGGGATATTCCCTCCATAAAGTGGTCTAGCATTCGAGGACATTGTTATTTTCAAATATTTTAAAAGTGCTGAGAGAACAGCTTCACCTTGAGGGCTCCTATTTCCTCCTTACCTGCATCAGCAGGATGCAGTTATAGTATCTCAATGCTGGAGATTAATCCTATTGGCCATCCTGTGGCGAGAGCCCACCCATCACTTCATTGGACAGCAAGTGAGCCCTCTGGCTATTAATTGGCCAATCCAATAAAAGTTATGCTTGCAGTGTCCTTGCGGGATCGGGATCCAGTAATGATCTCAATGTCAGGGTCACAACACCAAGACAAAAATCCTGTCCATTAAGTCTTTGCAATCTCTCTATCACTGTATTCCTGCTAAACACAAATTTGATCCTCTAGATATTTTCACACAATATTAGCCATCTACCTGTGATATACTTTATACTTATATGTGTTGCATTATGTACCATACTGTTGCACTCAAACATCTGAGAAGATGACATTTCCTTCTTTTGCCATCCAATTGCAATATCAGGTCTGTAGATGTTGTACTCCTGACACAGTATGGAGGCACTGCAGTTACATCTATGCCTTTGCCAGTGCTTCCCTGTAACCAATTATTAGGTGTGCCTACTAATTACCAATTCCTCACACCCATTTCCTGGGCACTTTTCCATGTGGTATAACTGACATCCTGGCTAAGACCAAAGTTCAGAAGCAATAGAAGGTAGGGAGATACCAGAAAGTCTCATAATCCATGATACAGATTACCAGTACATTAATAGGAAACTCTTCAATTACAGATTGTAACATGATATTATAAACTATATCAGTTACACTGCGCAGAGGCCAGTGTTTACTAGTTATTAAGCAGTAACAGGATTAGATCAAGTCGGCAAGGGTATATGAAAGGGAAATCATGCTTAACTAATCTACTGGAGTTTTTTGAGGATGTAGCTATTAGAATAGGTAAGGGAGAACCAGTGGATGTGGTGTATTTGAAATTCAAGAAGGCTTTTGATAAGATCCCACATAAGAGGCTAGTGGGCAAAATTAAAGCACATGGGATTGGGGGTGATACACAAGCATGGATTGAGAATTGATTGATAGATCGGAAACAGAGGACTGGCGTGTAAAATGACGCGCGGTGATGTCGGGTGTGCGTCCCAACATCACCGCGCGTCATTTCGATATTTCGCTCGGCAGGCGTGCCCAGAGTTGGCTGCGCAACCGCCAAACAATTAGACAGGGCTGCCCATCCAACCCAAGGCTGGTGGGCAGGCAAAGAGCACAGGCGGCCTTCGCATTTTTCATGAAACCTCATCCACATGCGCAAAAGAACGTAGGCCCCAACTCTCTCCCCTCCCCTGCCAGCACAGGTAGAGCTGAGTGCTACTTGGCCTGCATCACACTAGGCAGGCCTTAACTGACCTGCCAACATAAAATGGCGGCACGCAGCTGATCACGGGCAGCAATCGGCTCCGTGCCCACTCGCACCCGGTCCCGACTGGCCCACCCGGCAGGCAGAAGATCCTGCCCAGAGAACAGGAATAAATGGGTCTTTTTCTGGGTGGCAGGCAGTGACTGCTGGTGTACGGAAAGGATCAGTGCTTGGGCCTCAGCTATTAACAATATATATAAATGACTTGGATGAGGGAACCAAATGCAATATTTCCAAGTTTGCTGACGATACAAAACTGGACGGGGTTGTGAGTTGTGAGGAGATAGAAGGAGGCTTCAGGGCAATTTAGACAAGTTGTGTGTGTGGGTAAACACAAGGCAAATGCAGTATAACATGGATAATTGTGAAATTATAAGCTTCGGTGCGAAAATCAGAAAGGCGGAGCATTTCTCAAATGGTGATATATTGGGAAATGTGGATGTAGAAAGGGATCTGAGTGACCTTTTACACCTGTCAATGAATGTAAGCAGGCAGGTGCAGCAAGCAATTAGGAAGGCAAATGGTATGTTGGCCTTTGTTGCAAGAGGATTTGAGTTCAGAAGTAAGGATGTCTTATTGCAGTTATACAAGGCCTTGGTGAGACCACGTCCCTATTGCGTGCAGTTTTGGTCTCCTTACCTAAGAAAGGATATATTTGCCATAGAGGAAGTGCAGCAAAGGTTCACTAGGCTTATACTGGGGATGGCAGGACTGTCATAAGAGGAGAGATTGGTTCGATTGGGCCTGTATTCACTAGAGTTTAGAAGAATAAGAGGGGATCTGATTGAAAGGTATAAAATTCTAACAGGGCTAGACAGACTGGATGCAGGGAGGATGTTTCCTCTGGTTGGGGAGTCTAGAACCAGGGGCCACAGTCTCAGGATACAGGGCAGCCATTTAGGACTGAGATGAGGAAAAATTTCTTCACTCAGAGGTGGTCAACCTGTGGAATTCTCTACCACAAAGGGCTGTGGAGGCCGGGTCACTGAGTAAGTTCAAGAAAGAAATTGATAAATTTTTCGATATTAGGGGCATCAAGGGGCATGGGGAGAAAGTGGGAATATGGCATTGAGATAGAAGATCAGCCATGATTTTATTGAATGGCGGAGTAGGCTGGAAGGGCCAAATGGCCCACTCCTGTTCCTAGTTTCTATGGGCTGAATTTTCGCCCCATTGGGGGGAAAGTTGAATGGTGGGTACTCACAGGCATGCCCCCGATTGGGGGTGCAGCGCCATTTATCGTGGGCAGGCCAATTAAGGCCCGCCCAGCGTGATGTCTGCACAGAAGTGCTATGCGCTTCCTGTGCGGGTGGGGGAGGAGTCCCAAAATTGAGAGTGCTCTCTTTCGCGCATGCGCAGGAAACAGCGCACTTACCTCCCTGAGGCTAAGTGCTGCCTCAGGGAGATTGGCTGTAAATGTCAAAAAACTAAAAATAGAAAAATAAAATTTCCCTAACATGGCCGCTCATGTGACAATGTCACATGAGTTGGGACATGTCCATAATTTTCACAAATACTTTATTAAAATTTTTTAAATGCTACATGAAACCTCATCCCGCCGGTGGATGAGGTTTCATGCTTTTTCCAATTCGCGCTGGGGCTCCTGGCTTGACCGCCAACCTTAAGGTTGGACGGGCAGGTCCTTTAATTATTTAATAGCCTCTGTCAATGGACTGAATTGGCCATTGACAGGTCGGCGGGCGTGCAGCTGATTTTGCAGCGCCCCCGCCTTCCTGAAAATTTAAATGGGGCGGGGTGATGTCGGGAGTTCCACCCGATGTCACCGCACGTCATTTTACACGTCGGCAAGCGGGACCCGCCACCCACCCGCCCCCACCCCTCCCCCCCACCCTAGCTTACCGACCTGTCTCAATATCCTAACCATCATTTTTTTAATTACTGTTATTTTGCTTATGTCAATTTTCTCAAGTCTCTCTCAGTTTTAAATAAAAACATAAAATTCTGGAAAAACTCAGCAGATCTGGCGGCATCTGTGGAGAGAGAAACAGAGTTAACGTTCCCAGTTTGTTTGGTTCTTCTGCGGAGCTCGAAACAGACTCGAAACGTTAACTCTCCTACTGTCTCCACAGACCTGCTGAGCTTTTCCAGCATTTTCAGTTTTTATTTCAGATTTCCAGCATCCGCAGTATTTTGCTTTTAACTTCTGTCAGTTTTCTTGGACTTCTGGAATGCTGTCCTCTACTGTAATTACTACATAGATGCTGCGTAATACTTGTGCAGTTTTCAGAATTGTCCAGAATGCATCAGTCCCACTGCATCGCCTGAAAATTTGTGGGTTTCTTTGTTCTTTCCGACTGAAAAAGAAACTGGAAATTTCATTCTCTTAACAACTATTTTAGGCAAGTGTAACATTAGAAACAAAAACAGAATTACCTGGAAAAACTCAGCAGGTCTGGCAGCATCGGCGGAGAAGAAAAGAGTTGACGTTTCGAGTCCTCATGACCCTTCGACAGAACTTGAGTGAGTCCAAGAAAGGGGTGAAATATAAGCTGGTTTAAGGTGTGTGTGTGTGTGTGTGTGTGTGTGTCAGTTGGGGGGGGGTTTGGGTAGGGGGAGAGAGGGAGAAGTGGAGGGGGTTGGTGTTGTTGTAGGGACAAACAAACAGTAATAGAAGCAGATCATCGAAAGATGTCACAAGCAACAGAACAAAAGAACACATAGGTGTTAAAGTTGATGATATTATCTAAACAAATGTGCTAATTAAGAATGGATGGTAGGGCACTCAGTGTATAGCTCTAGTGGGGGTGGGGGGAGCATAAAAGATTTAAAAATATTTAAAAATAATGGAAATAGGTGGGAAAAGAAAAATCTATATAATTTATTGGAAAAAACAAAAGGAAGGGGGAAGCAGAAAGGGGGTGGGGATGGAGGAGGGAGCTCAAGACCTAAAGTTGTTGAATTGAGTATTCAGTCCGGAAGGCTGTAAAGTGCCTAGTCGGAAGATGAGGTGTTGTTCCTCCAGTTTGCGCTGGGCTTCACTGGAACAATGCAGCAAGCCAAGGACAGACATGTGGGCAAGAGACCAGGGTGGAGTGTTAAAATAGCAAGCGACAGGGAGGTTTGGGTCATTCTTGCGGACAGACCGCAGGTGTTCTGCAAAGCGGTCGCCCAGTTTATGTTTGGTCTCTCCAATGTAGAGCAACGAATGCAGTAGACTAAGTTGGGGGAAATGCAAGTGAAATGCTGCTTCACTTGAAAGGAGTGTTTGGGTCCTTGGACGGTGAGGAGAGAGGAAGTGAAGGGGCAGGTGTTGCATCTTTTGCGTGGGCATGGGGTGGTGCCATAGGAGGGGGTTGAGGAGTAGGGGGTGATGGAGGAGTGGACCAGGGTGTCCCGGAGGGAACGATCCCTACGGAATGCCGATAGGGGAGGTGAAGGGAAGATGTGTTTGGTGGTGGCATCATGCTGGAGTTGGCGGAAATGGCGGAGGATGATCCTTTGAATGCGGAGGCTGGTGGGGTGGTAAGTGAGGACAAGGGGGATCCTATCATGTTTCTGGGAGGGAGGAGAAGGCGTGAGGGCGGATGTGCGGGAGATGGGCCGGACACGGTTGAGGGCCCTGTCAACCACCGTGGGTGGAAAACCTTGGTTAAGGAAGAAGGAGGACATGTCAGAGGAACTGATTTTGAAATTGTTGAGTGTGAGAACAAGTTCAGCCAGACGGAGGAGAGTAGTGGTGGATGGGGATTGTTCGGGCCTCTGTTCGAGGAAGAAGCTAAGGGCCCTCAGACCATCCTGGTGGGGGATGGAGGTGTAGAGGGATTGGACGTCCATGGTGAAGAGGAAGCGGTTGGGGCCAGGGAACTGGAAATTGTTGATGTGACGTAAGGTGTCAGAGGAATCACTGATGTAGGTGGGAAGGGACTGGACAAGGGGAGAGAGAATGGAGTCAAGATAACGAGAAATTAGTTTTGTGGGGCAGGAGCAAGCTGGAATGATCGGTCTACCGGGGCAGTTCTGTTTGTGGATTTTGGGTAGGAGATAGAAGCGGGCCGTCCGAGGTTGGGCGACTATCAGGTTGGAAGCTGTGGGAGGAAGATCTCCAGAGGAGATGAGGTCAGTGACAGTCCTGGAAACAATGGCTTGATGTTCAGTGGTGGGGTCATGGTCCAGGGAGAGGTAAGAGGAAGTGTCTGCGAGTTGACGCTCAGCCTCCGCAAAGTAGAGGTCAGTGCGCCAGACAACAACAGCACCACCCTTGTCAGTGGGTTTGATGACAATGTCAGAGTTGGACCTGAGAGAATGGAGTGCAGTAAGTTCAGAGAGAGAGAGATTAGAATGAGTGAGGGGAGCAGAGAAATTGAGACGACTAATGTCGCGCCGACAGTTCTCAATGAAAAGATCCAGAGAAGGTAAGAATCCAGAGGGAGGGGTCCAGGTGGAGGGAGAATATTGGAGGTGGGTGAAAGGATCCATTGAACGGGGAGAGGATTCCTGCCCAAAGAGGTGAGCCCGGAGACGAAGATGGCGGAAGAAGAGTTCAGCATCATGCCGAGCCCGAAATTCATTGAGGTGAGGGTGTAAGGGTATGAAACTAAGTCCTTTGCTGAGCACTGAACGTTCAGCATCGGAGAGGGGAAGGTTAGAGGGTATAGTGAATACACGGCTGGGGCTGGGATTGGAAGATGGGGTGGGGACGGAGGGACGGGCAGGGGTGGAGGGTCCTAGATGGGTGTTGGTGTCGATGAGTTGTTGGAGCTTGCGTTCCTTAGCACTTGAGAGAAAGAGAAAAAGTTTCTTGTTGAGGCGTCGGATGAGCCGAAGAATAAAATGAAACTGGGGGCACGCGCAGCTTTGAAAAAGGGTACGGCGGTGCTGCTGGAGGGAGAGGTCGAGTGTGTTCAAGCGTAACGTTAGCCCTTTCTATTATGTACTGTACAATTTGTATCTCTTAGACAACATCTGTTGATGACAACACCTGTGGTTTCTTTCGTTGACATTTGGGATGTAATTTTAAACTAAGCTACCTGATGGAAACTGCCAGTATCTGATTTACCACGCTCTCTTTCACCAGACTCAGTGAATATTGACTCAAAAGCTGCAAGACCATGGCTCCCTCACCTCCAATTCCACCCTCCACCCCATCTCCCACCCCACAATCAGTGCAACCAGACATTTAGCCTCCTGCACACCAGTTCCATCCTATCCAGGACTTCCGTTCCTCCAGCTCCCAGATCTAGTACCCTCCCCCCACCGGTGGTCACAAACCTCACTGGTGAACCACTCCCAAGGACACCCCTTTTCCTACTGTTCCAAATGCTCCTAAATGCTCCCTGACAGAGGTGTTCAAAATCATGAATGGTTTTGATGGAGTAAATAAGGATAAACTGTTTCCTGACGCAGAAGAGTCAATAACCTGAAGTCACAGATTTAGGGTGATTGGCAAAAGATCCCGAGGTAGCAGAAAGAAACATGCTTTTATACAGCAAGTTGTTGACAACTGAAATACACTGCCTAAAATTGTGTTGGAAGCAGATTCACTGATAACAGACAAAAGAAAATTGAATAAATGATTGAAAGGATCTATGAGGAAATGCAGGCGAGTAGGATTAGCTCCAACACAGAGTCAGCACAAAGATGAAGAACTGAATGATCTTCATCTCTACAGTGTCATTCCATGATTCTTTGATGCCCAAATCCCTTTCCCATTGCTCCCAGATCCAAGGAATGGCCTAAAAATATTGCTGGACACTGTACCCCATCCTGATACTGCAGACCTTGGGTTCCTTATCAAATGTTAAAGATCCTAATGATACTTTAATACTGATAAATCTAATCCTCAAGACAATAACACCCATCTTTTAGTAAGAATTCTGACTCACTATAAGCAACTATCAGTTAGCATATAGGTAAACATCTACCACACCTCCATCACATTTCAGACACCAAAGCACAGCTTTTAACCCAGCCGTCCCCAGTGGGAACAGGATTAATGGGTCATTAAGATGACCATTGTTGTATTTGCATCATATTCCTGCCATGCCCCACTTGCTGCCAGTTTTATTAAGCTCAAAAAAGACATGGGAGAGCTGCTCACACCAAGCAGGAGGAGGCTGACTTTACAATCAAAAGTCACGTCCCAACTGGCAGACCAAGCTGGAGTCAACAGACTCAACAAGGTAAGTATTTTTATTAACTTTTCCGAGGATTCTTGTGGGTCAGGGCAGCATGATGGGCTCCTACAGGAAGGCCTCTGGCCTCCCCAGCCTCAGCCTTCAATCTCCAACCAAGTGTCAGGGCCTCCTTTCAACATCCCCACTCCCAGCACTAGTTTTATGTCAGTGACCATTCCCTTGGATCCCCAGCAGCATTGGGTTCCCACCTGAATTCCCACTCCTGTTCACACCACCATGTCATCAGTCTCACCAGTTTTGGACAGATGACAATTCAGCCAGGTGTTAATAAGGCTCAGGAGTTATAGTAGCCTGCGTCTCACAGTCAAAGTTTCCATGGGGGATTCTCAGTAGGCCAACCGTCTTAAATGTGACTTGAGTTAAAATCAGAGTTCATACTTCAGAAGTGTCAAAATATTAGGGAAATAAAGCCAGTTATTTCCTGCTCTTTTTTCTGACCTTGGCAAGATGGTCTCCATGGGCAGGAGCTGGGGATTTAACAGCAGCTGCAAACCACAGAAATTACTCTTAACAATTAGCCACTAATTAACCTTACAATATGCCTGTTTAAGTTACTTCTCTCCCCCCGCCCCCACCCCCATTTCCCCACCCTCCAACTCCCAGGGAGTACCTAAGCCTTCGATTTAAAGGAATACATCAGCTTTATGCTTCTTAATAACTAATATCATCGAATGTGCTCCAAATACCTGCATGAAACCCTTGGGACATCAGTCATTAAATTGTATCAAAACGGCATTAAGTAAAGGATAAATTTGCTTTACACTTAACAGAACTAAATCATTTGGGAGAATAAAATATTTTGGTGGACCATTGTCAAGATACTGACAGGTTTCAGGCTGGTTCAGCTCCTCAAACAGCCTGGAACACAGCTTCAGCTAAAACATTGCAACTAGGAGGTTGCTGTGCAGCAGATGCTATCAGTAACATAGCAGAAACCATTGCATTGATGCGCTTGTGTTTTTTTACTGTTTTAAGCAAAGAAAATGCAGGAAATGCGCAGTCGGTAAAATAGCTTCACTTGGAGGAAGTTAGGTCAACATTTGTGGTTTGACCTTTCAACACAACCTTCAGTCCTATGAAAGGTTAAATTCTAAAATATTAACTATCTTTCCTGGGCTAATTTTCATTGATCTGCTGCATATTTCCATTTCCCATATTTCATTTCCATACTTAACATTCATGTTTTTCTTTTCACACCTCAACTATTTGTGTTTATGTTTTTACAGTCGTGATGCAATTATATTTCATCATGTCCTATTGCTTCTGTGCAAGCTCTTCAAAACCAAAGTGCAGAAAAGTACCTGGAGAGTTTATTTAATATGCTGACAATACTTCATCAGACGTCAATATAATTAAACATGTTAGATTCATTTGTGAACTATATTTCACTTTTAAAACCAGTAACAGCGTTCTCCTGGTTAAAACAAGAAATTTCAGTAGAACGTTTGCATGTGGAAGTTAGTCTTATAACAACACAAACCTACATAAAACTTTGTGCACTCCTGAGGTGAAGTGGAGTGCTATGTACCTTTAAGAGAATGTAGTTAGTTGATCATGTGATTATATTGACCAATCACTACACAGCACAGGCTACCTGGGTAACAGGAAGTCCAGAGCTGCAGGTGATTGAAGAAGCAGACATGGTATTAGTCCTTAGTTCTTAGTTCCAATAAACTATCAGTGTTTGTTGGTCAGGTAATTGGTCTCTCTCTGCCCATATTGTTTCAAGCACCAACTATTGTGTTAATATCAAGGGCGCAGCTAGTATTCACCAGACAAAGTGAACCTGATAACCAAAAATGTAAAAACTCCTATTCAGAAAAGTTTTCTATAACATGTATAAGATACCCTATAAACTAAAACCTAACATTACTGCAGCACAAGTTACGTAAGTTAGGAGTACAGAAGCAAAATGGTTCAAAAACATGGGGCTGGATTTTATGGACCTTGCTGGGCATGTTTTTGACACGGGACACATAAACTACAAGGAATGGCAAGCCCACCACCTTTCCGCCCGCCCTCGAGCTGTCCTCCATAATTCATTAGGTGGGTGGGCACTGAATTTGCCAACCCATCCAACATTTTTAAAATACTAATTAAGGCTCAATTAAGCTTGTTAACAAGAAAATTGACCCACATAATTTGCTGCCCATGCAATAAAACCATTGGCGTGTGCCGACAGGCAGAAGTGGGCAGGCTGTTTTTTAAAAAAAATTTTGTGAAAGTGGAAGTAAGTGGGGTCACACCATTCAGGGGGTGCCCTTGGTGCATTGAGGGCACCCCGGAATGTTACACCCTGCTTTGTTCCTCCCTGCCTGACCTCTAAAATGTGCCCTCCCACCTCCCTTGCTCCCTTCCCTGGGGTGCCCAACCCCTCCTTGTCCAAGACCTCTGACTTACCTGGGTCCGGACACCTTCTTGCAATCCCAGCAGCACCCATAACTCAGTTCTGGTGCCGCTGGGGCTGCTGGAGACCCTGGCCAATCAGATCAGTGACAGTGAAAGAATGATCATATAGTTCCAAGTCAGGATGCTGTGTGGCTTGGAGGAGAACTTACAGGTGCTGTCTTTATCCTTCTAGGTGTTAATAGGTGTTAAAGATCACAGGTTTCGAAGGTGCTATCCACGCATTCTTGGTGAGTTGCTGCTGTGCATCTTGTAGATGGTACACAGTGCTGCCACTTCACATCAGTGGTAGAAGAAGTGAAGGCTTAAGGTTGTAGATTGGGTGCCAATCAACCAGGCTGCTTTGTCCTGGATGAGTGTTGTTGGAGCTGCACTCATCCAGGCAAATGGAGATTCTATTACACTCCTCACTTGTGCCTTGTAAACGGAGAGGCTTTGGTGGCGGGGGGAGTCAGGAAGTGAGTTAGTCTCCGCAGAATTCCCTGCCTCTAACCTGCACATATAGCCGCTATATTTATATGGCTAGTCCAGTTCAGTTTCTGGTCAATGGTAACCCCGAGGATGTTGATAGAGGGGGATTCAGTGATGCTAATGCCATTGAATGTCAAGGGGAGATGATTGCTGAAAGTCAATTATCTCATGCCAGAACTGTTAACCAGGGTGGCCCACATTCATTTTGAGAACATCAGGAGACATTGATTTTAGCCCTCTCCCCAAGGCAGGAAGGACAGGAAAAAGCGATAGTGAATTTTATTGGCAGGCCTATTTACAACTCGCTGATCAGGGAAGTCAGCAGCACAGCCGTCCATTGAGAAAAGACACAAATGAAACCCTGAGCTGTTAGCTTTTAAACAAGGCACACTCAAATGTAGGCCTTGGATCAAGAGGTGGAAAGTAAAAATAGGGTAGGTCAGTTGTTTCGTCAGAGGTTGTTTAGAAAGGTGGTGCAAAAGACAAAGCAGAATTAATTGAAAATTAGGATTTTTAAAAAAATTTTTTTAGAAGAGACATAAGTTCGTGTTAATTAAGTGGAATTTGCTTTGTAGTTGCATTGTATGTTCACTGTAAAATATTGCAGCTTAAATATGTGTATCTGTCCTTACCTACGAACATAAGAAATAGGAGCAGGAGAAGACCATGCAGACCATAGAGCCTGCTCTGCCATTCAATATGATCATGGCTAACCTTGGGTTTCAACTCCACTTTCCTGCCTGCCCCCTAACTCCCTTGATTCCTTGAAATCTCAGGGGAAAATATCTGTCCATCTCAACCTTAAATATAGTTTTTGGTGGCACATCCACAATCTCTGGGGTAGAGAATTCAAAAGATTCACAACCCTTTGAGTAAAGAAATTTCTCCTTATCTTAGTCCTAAATAATCAGCCCTTTATCTTGAAACTGTGCCCACTTGTTCTTGATTCCCCGGTCAGGGAAACAACCTCTCAGTATCTACCCTGTCAAGCCGGTTATCATTGTTGTGAGTCTTAGATGTGGTTGCTTGTGTTCTACATTTACAGATACTGTTGGAAGAAAGGCTGTTGGTAAATTCTACCTTTTATTTAATACTAACTATGTACGATATATACTTAGCATGAGGCTCTACATAGAATCATCTCTCTCCCTGCTTTATTGTCATGAGATTTTACATCATTGTTGATGTAAGCTATATATTTACATAGTCAACATTAACGCTTCATACTACATCTCCCCCAAGACTCTGAACCTATAAATAATATTTACATTATCCTACATCTCCCTCCGAAGTCTCTGCCTTCACCTCTGGTTTATAGAAATAAACATTGTGGTGGGTTCACCAATCTCCCCAATCTTGTTCTCAGCTCTCTCAGAGGATATATAAGATTCAAGATCACCATAGAATCTCTCAAATTCTCAGAGACTATTGTTCTCTGGTCAGGTTATCTTCCTGATCATATGGATAGTTAGTTCATTCCATAGATGGTCTTATTCTTGTCAATATAAGTGTGCTTCTGTTTCTTCTCACATCTCATTTGTAGTCTCAACAATATAAGATATCAGTTTTTTTTGTCTTTTCCAGTACTTGGCCTTCTCAATTCTGGTCTCTAATCCAGACTGATTCTTCTGGTTGGAGTTCTGGTAAATCAGACACTCTATGGCATTGATTTCTGATTTGATTTCCTCCTCCCTTACTCTCTCAAGATCAGTTGCTTTTAGACATGGCATGAACATATGTGGAAGAACAGGAAGTTGCGCATATAATCTTCTTCCCACTGGAAGTTCTGATGGAGCCAATCCATTCTGAAGTGGTGTGGATTGGGAACAGCGCTAAGTTGATATCAACAATCTTTTTCAACAAAGCTTTTACCATTCTCACCCTCTTCCAGCCTTTCCACTTGCTTGTGGGTACCTGGGTGAACTAGTTACATGGACAAATCCATGGTCTTCTGTAAACTTCTTGACCCCGACATTCACAAACTGTGGACCACCATCTGAAACAACAAGATCTGGAATGCCATGTGTGGCAAAAATTTATTTTAGTGAATTAATGATTGCTTTTGAAGTTGTTCCATGGAGATATTTAACCTCAATCCATATGGAGTAATAATCAGCAACTATGAAGAACGTCTTTCCTCGATGAAATTTATGTCCTCCTGTTCAGGTTTCTCAACAGGAATGTGTGACAATGCATTTGCTGTTGTTTATTGTTTGCCTTGGACATATTCATCTCTTGGTTTTTTGTTTGATGCAAGTTCTTGCATGTAACGCACTTGTGGCTCCTTCACCTACTGTTCACTGGAAATCTTATGTCTGGTTTTCTCTGTGCTTTTACATGGCTCTATTAGGTTTTGGTGCTGTTGGTTCAGAGTACCAGTTTCAGTCTTCTCAAGGCTTGTGAATAGTTTTGGGATTCTGTCTTGAATTCTGAGCTTCCTAATTCTTCAACTTTCTAGATGAGTTGTAGATCTGTGCAAACTTTTTGACTTAACAGTGAAGATTCTTGTTTGTCGATCACATACAAAGTTTCTGTGATTTTTCTTCCTTTGTACTGGAGTTTGGAAGTCAACTGACCCTTGACCTTCAGCTGAATCTCTCCTGGACCATGGGGTCTTACGATTGATGCCGGGAGTAATTCTTACTTCATCTTCTGTCTGCGTCTAAAATAATCGAAACTCCCGCTCTAATGTCTAATTTGAAGTTTGTTTTGCATCCATTTATCATAATACCCCCTCTCCTATCATTTCCATTTGATCCTGCCATTTCTCCCAAGAATGACACTTCATTATCTTTTTCTTCTTACTTCTAGGGATGGTACATGATTTTCATTGTTTCTCCTTGAATTTTCGTATTAGGAGCCCTTTGCTTTGTCATACCAATTTAAGTTAGCTTCTATTCTTCCAGAAATAGCACGCTGTATTTTTGGTGGGGTTTTCTTTGCTCCGATGTAGCCTTTTCTAGCTATAACAAGAACACTGAATAATGACGGTTGCTGCACCCTCTTCACTTTTTCCTTGTTTTGACTTAGGAGCACTGCTACTTCACTGTGCTCCAAACTGCACTGTCTCAGCTGTTTTTCTCCACAAGATTTTTTTCCCGCCTCAAATAAACATTTGATTTTGCTTTCTTACATCTGCCTTCCTTGCTATGTGCACAGCCTTCGATTGTGTCAATTCTTCCCTTGACTGCAGAAAATCAGATAAAGTTTCTTCTAAGATTGCTAAAACATTGCAATCCCTAATCAATTTGCCTTTTAGGGCTCCATATTTGCAATTCTCAGCCAATCAATATAAATCATTAATGGAGGAATCTACATTCTCTCCCAGTCTTTGGGTGTGCCTATTGAATTTTGTTAACGGTGTTCCTTCAAAGGCTTTAATAACTTCCTCATAAGTCGCTGTGCCTTCAGTTATGTCCTGTCAGACTATTATGCCATCTGCACTACTGCCTATGGCATAGAGTAAGATACTGAGCTGTTCCTTGCTAGTCTTCTCTGCTAGGCTTAAAGCCATTTGGTACCTGGTAAACCTGTGATGCCAGTTCTGCCATTTCTTGGCTTAATCCGGATCTTCCACATGGTCGAAGCACTCTGGTAAAGATTGAATTTTCTCCATGGCTTCCCTCAGTGTAACCTTTCCGGAAGTGCCAATGAAAATTTTCCCACGCTGTCATTGTCCTGCAATTATTTCCCTCGCTGCTTCTTGCAGTCACTGAGCTCTTTACTGGTTGCTTCTTTCATCATGTTTTCTGCTGTGACTATCTGTGATCATTGTTGTGGGTCTTAGAAGGGGTTTTTCATGGTCTGCATTTACAGATACTGCTGGAGGTAAGGCTATTGGTAAACTCTACCTTTTATTTAACATAATACTAACTATGTACAATACAGATTTAGCACGAGGCTCTACATAGAACTATTTCTCTTCATGCTCTGTTATCATGTGATCTTACATCACTGATGATGGAGACTATATATTTACATATTTAACCTTAACCTTTCATACTACATCAAATTCCTTCATAATCTTGAATGTTTCAATGAGATCACCTCCCATTCTTTTAAACTCCAGGATGTATACCCAATTTACTCAGCCTCTCATCATAAAAAAACCCTCTAATTCCAGGGAACAATCTAGTGAATATTCGCTGTATCGCCAACAATGCAATATATCCTTCCTTAAATATGGAGACCAAAATTGCACACAGTATTCCAGATGTGGTCTCACCAAATTCCAGTACAATTATAGGAAGACTTTATTCTTGTAGTCCAACCCCCTTGTAATAAAGGCTAACAAGAACTCGGAGTGGATGACCCAGGAAGAACTGAGAGGATGCCTGGTATGGAGGCGGGCTGCGTAGAAGGTCTGCCTCGGTTCCAGTATCGCATCCAAAATTTAAAAATAAAGATTAAAACATGAAATATCTCTCCAGCCCTCACTCCTCACACTCCCTCACCACCCCCCCCACACACGCCCTATCTCCCATCCATGCCATCCCATGTCAGATCATTCCCCCACTGACCCCATAACAACTCATACCAACTGAAGGCCCCCTACCCACCCCCATGGCCCTTTACAGCCCTTATCCCAACCTATACACCTCCACCCACACCCCCCCTAAGGTCCTTTATAGCCCCTATACCAAATTAATGCCAGCTCATGCCCCCAACCACCTTTTTTTAAATTCATCCACAGGATATGGGCTTCACTTAGCTGTACCAGCATTTATTTCCTATCCCTAGTTGCCCTTGAGAAGGTGGTGGTGAGATGCCTTCTTGAACCACTGGAGTCCATGTGGTGCAGATACATCCACAGTGCTGTTAGCAAGGGATTCCAGAATTTTGACTCAGCGACAGTGAAGGAATGGCAATATATTTCCAAGTCAGGATGGTGAGTGACTTTGAGGGGAACTTTGAGGTGGTGCTGTTCCCATCTATCTGCTACCCTTGTTCTTTTAGAGTGGTTGTGGGTTTGGAAGGTGCTGTGAAAGGAGCCTTGGTGAATTCCTGCAATACTTCTTGTACATGGTACACACTGCTGCTTCTGTGTGTCAGTGTTGGAGGGAGTAAATGTTTGTGGATGTGGTGCCAATCAAGTTGGCTGCTTTGTCCTGGACGATATCAAGTTTCTTGAGTGTTGTGGGAGCTGCCCTCATCTAGGCAAGCGGGGAGACTTGTGCCTTGTAGATGGTGGAAGGCTTTGGGGAGTCAGGAGCGGTGTTACTCGTTGCATGATTCCTAGACTCTGACCTGCTCTTGTAGCCACAGTATTTATATGGCCTTGCCCTTGCACCTACCATTCCAACTCACCTGGTATCCACCATAGGCAGATGTCAGGACCCATGCAGAAATAAGATAAAATAAAGTTCTGTAAAGTGAAGTTCTAAGTGCCTATTGCAGTCTTCACTATACTGAGAAAAACACACTCATTCATAAAAAAAACATTTACTACATTCACATTCCTTCAACTAAATAAAGCCTTATAACAAACATTTAATACAAGTGCACAATCACTTTTAATAACAAGCACTGGAATTCATAATCCCACATCAAAGAGGCTATAGCCACGTATGGTTGTCAATCAAACTGAAATAGCTGGCACCCTACTATGATAGTGCTGGTTGTGAAATCAGAGTAGGTTGCCCTCAGGCTTATGTCAATACATGGGGTGGATTAGCAAGCAATTTTTTTTTTTGAACACTCCAGACATTTTTTTCAAACATCTAAAGGACAGGACTTTTAAATGCCTTGATAGCTCCCTTTTACAGGTCCCTTTGGCAGGTGTTCCTGACCAGTTTTGACTGGTAATTTTGACAGGTATGTTGACTGTTCCAATGAGTTTGACAGTTTATGCATTCTTTACACACAATTGTGCCTACTTTTAGCAATTCTAAAAGACACCTGACCTCCACCAAAGGGCACCTTACCCCCTCCAAAGGTGTCCAAAGGGGTACTTTATCTCTTCCTGGCTATCTAAATGTATCCACAAAGTTCAGACCTGCTCTTACCCAGCCTAATCTGCACACTTTGGTTTTCACACTCATAGCCTACCAAGATCCCACTTCAGTGATGATTTAAATGGCCAGCTGCTTCTGTGAAACCCACATGCGCTATCCACACCCTGCCCCAATTTGCCCCACAAAATAGGGAGTGCCATGATCAGGGACAGGACTCTTGATTTCAGCCATTTCCACCACGACATTGAGGCTCTCTGTCATGGTCCGAATCTGGGCTCAAGTGTTTCTGTCCAACTTAGGGAAGATTGGAGAAACATACATGAGGGAATGTGTAGAAGGTCCAGTTCGGATCAGTAGAAAGTCCTAGTGTTGCATCACTAGGCTACGCTGTCATTTAATTAGGTAACGGTCAGTTTAGGCACACTGTTAAATGTAAGAAGCTCAGACCATTTTTGGGAGTGAGTGGCACCACTGTAGAGTATCTACAGCAGACTCAAAACCTGTAACAAATGCTGCAGTCCCAAAAGTGAAATGGGGGGTCTCATCAAGCTATGTAAAGTGTAAAAGCAGATAAGGTATTACATTGCTAAAGTGAATCTGAATATTGTTTCAATTTTGCCAAATTGAACAGCATCAATTTAAATCAGTGAAACATAAACCCAAAACATGTTAGAAAGAATTTCCTTACTCCAAAATTTTTAAGTGTTTGAAACACTTTCAAAATGCAGTTGGATGCTAAGCTGCAGAATTAGAACACGAGGATTTGAGTGGAATGAATTGCCTTGTTGTGTTTCTAGTTAAAATCATGTGGTCCTGTTCAGGGGCCATGTTTTCCCACACTGCCCTCCACAAAAACCAACAGCAAAACAAACTTGTCAAAAGTCAAATATAACAACCTCCGTGAACTCCAGCTGTATACATTAGAAAGAACAACACAGACTGGAGTCTCTTTCAAGGACAGAACACGTCTCAAGTTTCAAATGACGATTTATTTCTCGTATGTTTTCCTATATGCACATTTTCACCACATGAATATTCACCATAACACAGAGAAGCTCCCAAAGGAGTGTGATGGGTAATGTTTCTACCACTGGAAAATTAGCAACCAACATTAGGCTCAATTATTGGGATGCACTAACCTTTGACCAAGATTTCAGAAATGTCTAACCCTTGATTCCAGTTCCAATGAATGATTATCAACCATTGACCTGAAACATTAACTTTGTTTCTCTATCTCCACAAATGCTGCCTGACCTGCTGAATATTTCCGACATTCTCTGTTTTATTACTTGAGTCTATCACCTTGATGCCTTTTATTCTATACCCACATAGGAGATGAGGTCCACACTGGCTCGATATGCCACTCTGCCAGCCTTCGTCTGCACACTACTCCATAATTGCTGGCAAAGTATTCCCAACAACCTGGAGATTTAGGGCAGAATTTAATGTCCTCCCAGAAGAGGTCTGTGAGGTTGGGCGGGGGTAGTGTGGAGAGGCAAATAATCAGGTAGGGAGAATGGGGTGGAGAGTCCAACGCCTTCCCATCCTCCACCCACCTCCCCCCCTCCAATAAAGTCAGGAGTGGGGAAGGTTAAGGCCAGCCTTCCCACCACTAGGCCAACTGAGACCCTCATGTGGCTAATTGAAGGCAATCTACTAGTGATGGGGGCTCCGCTCCATGTGGGGAGAATGCCAGGTATACCTTGGCGCCTTTCCTGTGAGCTTGGGGTTGGCGGGGGCACTTCTGATCAGGCACCATATAACACATGCAGGGCCCTGCTGATGGCATGGATCACCCCACCATCCCTCCCCCATCTCCTCTCCAAATCAGCCCCACCCCACTGCCCACACCAGGGCCTGTCTTATTGATCCAGGTAAACCCATTCTACTTACCTTTCCCCAGGGCGTCCATTAGTGCTGCTGCTCTGGGTCTCCTGCAGTACTAACACTGGCCACCACCCCTGGTGGTGCTACTGGGACTGAAGAACTGTCGGCAATCTGGCATAGAGTTTCTGACGGCAGGCAGTTAGCTATTTGATAGGCATTTAATTCCATCGGGCTTCCAGAAATGGTCACTGGCTTTCTGGCCAGTGGACAGGGCCACGCCTGCGGCCATTAAGTTCAGCCTTTTAGTTCTTAACATGAACGATGCACCTGTACAATCCTGTAACAAAGTTATATCAGTCACTTTTGCCATGGATAATTACCACAGGTTAGTAATAATTTTGATCCCTTCTATCAATGCAAGGTTATGGGGAAAATATTTCCAGCTAACTGGAGTGACAGCAAAATGCCAACAAAGTGAATCAGTTACCTGAAAAAGAATATATTAAAAAATACTCATTAGTAATCCCAAGCAAACAATGCCACTGGGATTTAAAAGTGTGAATTTCACCATTAGAAACTTGTTGGATCATTTAGTGTATGATAGGGGCTACTGAACATTTAATGCTAGGTGTAGTGTGTTATTGTCTGGTGTGCTTTCTGTCAGTCATAATCCAATGCTTACTGATAATTATTACTACTCCAGAACGTCCGCTTAATATTAAAACAACTTCCATTCAGCAGTTGATTAAAATCTCGATCAAGACAATTAATGGCTGGGTTTTATTTCAATAAACAAATTCACCATCTTATTGTTCACATGTTTGTTATTTAATCATATTTGAATGGATTTTAGTGCCTTTAGTTAATTTATATTGATACTTGAGCGTATTCTTTGCATAAGCATGATACCATTTTAGTCCTGAAAAAAAGAGGATAAGTTAACTTTCACAGTTTATAATGCTTGACACCTTATCATTCATTAAACAATCTTTTGAGCTACTTTTCAAAATGTTACTTATTTAAAAGAAGTTAAAACAAAGTTATGAATTAGATTTTTGATTCAAGGTAATCCACCTTCTACATCCATTAAGAAAACAAGAGTCCAGAGGATAAAAGACTACAATTGTTGCAGAATACTTTGAACATTGATTTTTCAGGATACAGGGAGGAGGAGTTTGCCTACGTAAAGCACTTGGTAACCTGGACCTTCAATTTTCAGAATATTTAAACTTATCGAGCTTATAGCTTACTTATAGCAAGTCCTGGTGACACCATTGGGAAAGAGGAATTTGAGAGTCAGAAAGCTCAAGGGTGCCTAGTTAAGGTACAAAGCTGAAAGGTTGATGTGTTGCAGTTAAATGACTATCTCTCCTGATGTATATTCATTGACTAAACACAAGCATTTAAAAATAATTGTGAAAATTTGTGCTAAATTTTTGGCAGAACTTGATTTAGCCCTAAAAAAAATGAATGGGGTCTCTGCTTTTAAAAATAGGGACTTTGCAAATGGTGATCAGAACCAGGAACCTTGTTACTGGGCATGGATCAACATCAACATCATGTCGAAGCCTACGGATCACTTGTTCTACTAACTGAAAAGGAACTGACTGATAGTTGCAGATACCCAAAACACAGGACAATAATGTGCAGACCTATAAACACAGGTATGTAATTTTGGCCTTAGCAATCATGATACAAATTCCAAGGGTCACAAATTAGAATTTTGTCACACTTCCACAGAATACATGACAGTAAAGCCCAGTTCCATGTACATGGGTGCAGACACCATCAAATAGCAATCAGGACGAGTAACGTTAGTTAATTTCCCCTCTCAGAGCCCAAAGGCCCTAACACCATTTGGGATCTTTGGGGTCTGGATGGTTCAATTCAATGCTGAGATTTGTCTTTGCCAACCAATCTACTGGGGGGTTTCCAGATTTAGATCTTCTATAAAGGCATGCACCATTTTCATCTGTTTTTATTTTCCTAATGGAAGGAATACTGTTTTTGTTCAGCTACAAATACTTGGAGGCATTTTCATCAAATTGTTTCTTCATATGAAACTAATCCACTCTTGTGTAGTACAATCACAAACCTGGCCCAATAAAAGGTGCAAAGCAATGCCATCCGGGTGAAATATGAGCTACTTTCAGTTTTAAATTGATTAGCCAGAAAGATCAAAGTGACCACATCAAGGATCTACTTATGAAAGAACCAAATAAAACCCTAATAACCTCAGTAAGTAGTCCGTATAACTTAATACAGTATATACAATAAGAATGTGCAAACGTGCACATTCATAGAGGTATATGCATCACGTACATAGGGTTCAAATTGACTTCTTTATGGATTACAATAACACGTTAAGATTCCCTACTGTTCACATCTTCTAGCATCTGTTTCTCTGCATTTAAGACTGTTGTTTTGTAGCAGCAAATCTCAGGGAAATGTTTCTGGCTGTTAGCCTGCAAGGCAAAATAGATAAGAGGCACTGTCAGACACAGTTAAAGTGCAGACCTGACAATAATTGTTTGCAATTTAATTTCAAACAGTGATATAAGTTTTAATTCACCATATTTGTCCAACAAAATTCCTATTGGATTTGCAAGACCATGTCTTCCTCTGTATTCCACGTATGCAGAAAGCAGTAGAGATGCACTAGATTTAAAAATTGCATGAAAATCTTCTCAAGTGTATTGATTTGAGATCCAAAGAGATTGACGTTAGGCATTATACGACAAACCATTAAGCATAACCCCATATCATTACAAGGTAGGAGAGGTAATAACTTGAATGTGCATATTATTTGCCCACTGGCCCATTGACTGTACTATGGGTACAATTTATTTGAATGGAGGAACTCAGCATTATGATTTTCAATTGCAAGAGACTGAATTTTTGCTTTTAATGCAAGCCTGAGTCCAAATCCCGGCAAATCAATGTCATGACTGTCACGTGTTGTCATCAGTTACAAAATCAGGAGAATTAGAAAACAGGAATGTTTAGGAATTACAGAGTTATTTTTCAAACTTACACTGAAATTGATTTATCTTCTCTGTTTTTCTTTGAAATGGTACTGTTTTTTTTTGCTGCTTTGAAGGAAGAAGAGAAGAGAGAGATATCGTCTGGGGTAGGCCAACAGCTCTGTTATAATTGGAAATCAGCACCACGCCGATTTAGATTGTTGGCATTAATTTAACACCACAGGGTTAAGCAATTATGGCACTAGGCCACCATTTTTAATGTTTTTGTTTTGTTTCTCTAAATTTCTTCATTTTGCTGATGGTATTGACTCATGTTGGAATTCAATTCTATAAGTGGCAGCAGACTTTAGAACCTCAGGTGTGAGGTCATTCTTCACGTATGAGCTCAAACATGGGACACAATCTTGACTTCTGGGCCTGGGCAGAGGTAGCCATAAGTTTGAGGCTATGTCAATTGAAAACTTCAAAACTGAGACAAAAATACTTCCGTTAGGAAAGGCTATTAACGGGTATGGAGCAAAAGGGAGGGGTCAATGGAGTTAAGATACATATAAGCCTTGGTTTAATTGTATAACTGAACAGAGCTGAAGGAATGAATGGTCTACTCCAATGATTCGGCCTATTGACATTGAGTCTGCAATGCAAAAATTACCTTTTTGGACCTCTTTGGCTATACCAAATATGAAACCATGTGAATGGACAAATGCTTTGACCAGTTCCAATCTGAAACACCACTGAACATCCTTGGACACTGATTTGCATGTTGAAAGTGACTTACTCCCTGAAACAGGCAGTTGTTAATTGGGCACTCAGCAGGTGAGAGCCCTTTCAAAACTATACTGGCGGCATCACCCGTAAAGCACCAAACCAATTTTGTGACTGTTACAACCACGTTAACACCAACCACAATTTATTAAAATAGGTCACCACTTATTGACCATCCCTAATTTCCTTTGAGACGGTGCTGGTGAGCCAGCTTCTTGAACTGCTGCAGTCAATGTGGTGTAGGTAAATCCACAGTGCTGTTGGGTAGGGAGTTCCAAGATTTTGACCCAGTGGCAATGAAAGAATGGCACCATATTTCCAGGTCAGAAGCATGTGTGACTTGGAGGAGAACTTGCAGGTAGTAGAAGAAGGGTCATACAGACTTGAAACATTAATCTTGTTTTTTTCTCTCTCCACAGATGCTGTCAGACCTGCTGAGTTTTTCCAGCATTTTCTGTTTTTGTTTCAGATTTCCAGCATCGGCAGCATTTTGCTTTTGTATTATTGCAGGTAGTAGTGTTGCCCTTGCCTTTATAGGCAGTAGAAGTCACATGCTTGTAAGGTGTGTAAAAAAAAAACTTAGTGAGTTGCTGCTGTGCACATTCTAACTGGTTCACGCTGTAACAATGATGCACCAGTGGTATTTGAACGTTTCAGGTGATAGATGGGGTGTTGATCAAGCAGGCTACTTTATCCTGGTTGATATTAAGCTTCTTGAGTTCTTTTGGAGCTGCATTTATTCAGACAAATAGAAAGTATTCCATTGCACTCCTGACTCATGCCTTGTAGAAGTTGGATTGCTATGGGAAATCAGGAGGTGAGTTACTCGCCACAGAATTCCTAGCCTCTGTCTTGCAGTGTTTGTATAATGCGGCTGATCTAGTTAAATTTCTAGCCACTGGGCAACCCTCCCATTCCTTTTCCTCATTCCCCCCATGCAGAACATTGAAAGTGGGGGATTCAGCAATGGTAATGCCATTGAATGTCGAGGGGAGGTAGTTATGTTCTCCCTCATTGGAGATGATCATTGTCTTTCACTTGCATAACACAAATGTTACTTCCCATTTATAGATTCTAAGCTCTGCCATCATTGGGGATGGGAATGTGAATGGAGCCTTGCCATCCCATTAGTTATTTAATTGTCCACTACCCTTCATGACTGAATGCGACAGGACTTTACAGTTTTCATTTGATCCATTGGTTATGCAATTGCTTTTGATGTTTAGCCTGCATGGCAGCCTGTGTTGTAGCTTCATCAGGTTGGCAGCACATTTTTAAGTGCTGCTCCTGCTTCCTTCTACTCTCCTCATTCAACCAGAGTTGCCCAACTAACTTGATAGTAACAGTAAGGTGACGGAAATGCCAGAGCATGAAGTTACATACTATGGTGCAATATTATTCTGTTGCAGTTGATGGCCTGCAGTGTTCCATGATGTCCAGCTTTGAGCTGCTAGATCTATTCTGAATCCATCCTATTAGGCATGATGTTAGTGCCACACAACACGCTATGTCCTCAGTATGAAGTGGGATTCATCTGCACAAGGACTATGCCATAGTTAGTCCTACCAACACTGCCATGGACATAAAAAAACTGCGGATGCTGGAAATCCAAAACAAAAACAAAAACAGAATTACCTGGAAAAACTCAACAGGTCTGGCAGCATCGGCAGAGAAGAAAAGAGTTGACCTTTCGAGTCCTCATGACCCTTCGACAGAACTTGAGTTCGAGTCCAAGAAAGAGTTGAAATATAACGGAAATCTTGTCGCAGAAAAGAACAGAACTTCTTCAAGGAGGTAGGCATTTCTTGAAGAGCAGTGGCAGTCAATTAAACTTCTTTTCTTCTCCGCCGATGCTGCCAGACCTGCTGAGTTTTTCCAGGTAATTCTGTTTTTGTTTTTGTTTTGGATTTCCAGCATCCGCAGTTTTTTTGTTTTTATCTCTGTGTTTAATTGACTGCCACTGCACTTCAAGAAATGCCTACCTCCTTGAAGAAGTTCTGTTCTTTTCTGCGACAAGATTTCCGTTATATTTCAACTCTTTCTTGGACTCGAACTCAAGTTCTGTCGAAGGGTCATGAGGACTCGAAACGTCAACTCTTTTCTTCTCCGCCGATGCTGCCAGACCTGCTGAGTTTTTCCATGTAATACTGCCATGGACAGATGCGTCTGAGACAGGTAAGTTGTTGAGGACAATGTCATGTAGGTTTATTTCCTGCTGTTGGTTCTCTCACCACCTGCCACAAGCTCAATCTGACAGTTTGGTCCTTCAGGACTTGGTCAGCTCTGTCAGCGGTGGCAAATCAAGCAACTCTTAGTGATGAACATTGAAGCCATCCCACCGAAAGTATATTCTGTTCCTTTGCCATCCTTCATGCTTTTTCTACTGTTTCATCAGCTGAAGGAGGATAATAAGTGGTTATCAGCAAGAGGCCGCTTTGCCCATGTTTAACCTGATGCCATGAAACTTTTTGGGTGTCCAGCATTGATGTTGTTGAGTCAAAGGTCCGCTCCCTCAAATTGTATACCACTGTTTTACAACAGGAGATACTCATGGATGGTGACAGATGAGCCTGGGATGTTGTCTGAAAAATATGATTCTGTGGGTATGGCTGTGTCAGGCTGTTTCTTGACTTCTCTATGGAACAACTCTTCCAATTTTGGGCACATGTTCCCAGATGTTAGTGAAGAGGATTTTGCAGGGTTGACTGGGCTAAATGTACTTTTCTCTTGTCCAGTGCCTAAATCAGGCGGTCGGTCCAGTATTTTTCTTATCACAGTTGATATGTTATGTCACAATCAGACTCACATTTTCCCTCATTTAATGTCCCCATTGATGTAGTTTGCACTGGCAGGTCTGGAATACCAATCAAGCGTGAGAACTCTAGCTGATTTTATTCTCTGTGTTGCCTAACCTGATGACAACAACACCAACATCTTGTATTTATGTAGTACATTAACATAACTAAAGACTGAGAAATGAACCTGAATCTCCTTGGCCTATATTGCTTCATATCAACCCCATGTTGGATGTTTACACTGAGCTATTGGAGAATTGTTGAAATTGTGTGATTAGAATGAAATTGGTAATAAAATAATTTGTCCATTTTATGGAGTGAGTACATGATTTCCTCCATCTTCAAAGGTCTCTTCAGCTCCCGTCTCTTCAACCAAGTCTAACATTTCTCTCAACTCCAGTTTCCTTTGATTAGTTTCCATTCTCCAGAGCTGTATGCCTATGGAACATGGACAAATTATGCTTTCAAGAAAGGAAACTCAATAACTTTTACCTTCACCGTTTGCAGCACATTCTGGGCATATCGTGAGAGGAGAAATCACAAATGCGGCAATCCTCTCGAAGGCAAAGCTCACAAGCATGTTGGCTCGTTGGCACTCATCAAGCAGAGGCTACTTCGCTGGCTCGGATATATTCTCAAGATAGAAAATGGTCACGTATCTAAGGATTTTATGTGTGGTGATGTAGCTGGAGCCAGATGACCAGAAAGATACCCAAAGATCCACTTCAAGAATACTTGCAAGTGTGGCATGAAGGCCCTAAACATTGATTCTCACACATGGGTGATACCAGCTAATGACAGAGGAAAATGATGACATCACCTGTGGGCCAGAGTGCACTATGATGATTAGTGTCTACAGCAGCTTGGCAACAGACACCAATATCGAAAACAACAACCCACAGTAATACCTAATAACCAAGCAGTCATTTGGTCGTACAGAACCAGAATTTTGCTGAAAAGGGAGATATATTGCAGAAGCTTTTCATCTTGCACTCATCAGGACAAATACAAGAATGCCAAATTTCAGATGATCACAAAAATGTATCCTACAGGAAAAAGGGTGCTGATTGGTTGGTAGGTCAATTAGCTAAGCTATTGCCATGGAGAAAGCAATACCATCCTATAGGCTCCCCAAGTTCCTGAGTAATTCAAAACAGGCACAAGACATAACAGATTCCTTTTGTTTGCAAAGTACAGGTCCCTGAGTATGAATGTACTTCAGTTTTAGGAAGCGTAAAGGAGCCACTTTACGAGCTCGACTGATTATCTTAAATTAATTGTTAGTGTAGCTATTAGTGTGTGCAGGATTGTTCAGCAAGTGCTGCCAAATTACAGAGTCACATCTAACAGTATATATTTTGATTTGGGTTTTGCAAGCACGTGTTGGTTGAGTGCGGTCTGTACTCTGCCTATTGTTGTGACCAGGTGGGAAGGGATGAACTGGTTCCCATCTATTCAGCCTCCTCGGTTGGTCACAACAAAGGTTGAAGTTTCTTTTTCACGATGATATGCCCTTTCCAAATCAGAATGTTTTTAATGATTTAAACTGTTGGCAATAGGAGCCAATAAAACAAGGGTTTCTTGAGTTAAAGAAAGGGCAAATTTATTAATCACTAAACCCAAGAAACAATAATAAAAATGTGATGAAAAGCATTTGTCCCTCATGCGGCCATTCAGGCCACATTGCAAGATTTAAAAAAAACAAAAAAAACACATTCACTTCCATTCACTCTCTTAGCCTTGGTCTGGATTATCCCATCTGTTCTAATTGGGTCAGTTTAAGTACTGAGCAGGGTGTCTGCAATCACATTCAATTTCCCAGCGATGTGGGTGATTTTAAGGTGACATGGTTGGAGAAACAAACTCCAATGGAAAACTTGGCATTCTGAGTTTTGAATTTACAAAGGTTAAAAGATTGTGGTCATTTAGACTGTGGTCTCTCTGTATCCATTTCGGATATATAATTCAAAGCGTTTGAGAGCCAGTAATAAACCTAGGGTTTCTTTTTCTACTGGGGAATACTGTTTTTGATGTTTGTTCAGTTTTTAGGAGAAGTACCCTGTTGGCCTCTCTAGTCCTGATTCATCTCCCTGGAGGAGGACAGCCCTTACCCCGAAGTCACTGGCATCCATGGCTATTTTAAATGCTTGGTTAAAGTCTGGAGCTGCTAGCACTGGTTTGTTTATTAAAATGGTTTCAGCTTCTTGAAAGCTGTATGACATTTCTTGGCCCTTACTAATTTTGCTTTTATTCTGTAATAGGTCTGTCAGCGGAGGAGCTACAATACTGAAGTTTGGGATGAACTTGCAGCAGAACCCACTCATCCCCAAAAATCTCATGATTTTCTGTTTTGTTGTGCAAATGGGAAACTGTACTACTGCTTGTACCTTTGCAGCTCTGAGCAGTACTTGCCCTTGACCCAAATAGGTAGGTCCTGGATAGGTCACCTGAGCCTTAGCGAATTCGCTCTTTGTTAGATTGACCACAAGGTCAACTGACTGTACTTTCTGGAAGAGGGCTTCCAGTTGCTCTAAGTGAGTTTCCCAGCTATCACTGTAGATGTGGTAATTATGGTTTTGTGTAATGTGTAGCATACCTTTGAGAAGGATGTTATAAAACAAGATCACATGATCTTGTGTAACTAATAGAAGAGTAGTGCGGGCTATCTCTATTGTCAGTAGTCTGTAGTTAGTAGTCAGAAGTACGGAGATAGGGTTTGATGTGAAAGTGCACAAGTGTAGCTGATGAGTAAATAAACAGAATGTGCTCCACCTAAGAAGTGTCTGCTGTTCAACTCTATAGAACCAACTCAGCCATCCCACAACAAGCGTGCAACTGAGATTCACAAATCCCAACAAACTGGCGATGAGGATAAAGTGAAGACTCAACAAACTTGTGATGAGGATGTAACATACTGGCAAGAAGGAAAAAATACAAGGGAACAGCGCAGATCAAGCAAAGAAAAAACGAGGATAAAGTGAAGATACAACAAACTGGCGTCGAGAGTGAAATAAGTAATGGGAAAAATCAAGGAAAACAAAATCAGGCTGTACCTTGCACAGCAATTGTAAGTAGAATTTCCACATTTTCAAAGTAATCCCCTCAAGAATGCCACAATTTGGAACAACTGATTCTTTCTATCCAGCCATGGACGATTGGTCTCATTATGTTGAACATCTCACGTTCTTTTTCCAAGCGAACAATATTACGGGGGAAGAGAAGAGGCAGGCAATCCTCTTATCTACATGTTTGATAGCACCCAGACTCGAAAAAATTTGATGGATCAGTGGATCCCGTGAAGGGACATTAACAGCCAAAGCTGTCAGTGACGATGCAACATTTCAAGTTTAACTCAAGAAGTAGAGCCCCAGGGGAGACTGTTGCTCGTTATGTGGCAACTTTCAAACAGTTAACAGAACATTACAAGTTTGATACATCTTTAAGCGATATGCTCAGAGATCATTTACTATGCGGTGTGAATGAGGACAAGATTCAGAAGAGATTACGGTCCAAAACAAGTTTGGATTTTAAGAAGATGGTAGAGATAGCACAGGCCATGGAAAGTGCAGTAAGGGATTCAAAAGCCATACAGGGAGCGCAAAATGGTGCCATCCTCCATGTTGGGCAGGAAGCCCCAGTCAAAAAGTTGTGAAAATGCAAGACTGCCGAGAAGCAGGAAAGAGCCACCACTAGCAGAAAAATAAAAAGAAATGACTTAGTAGCGAAAACAAGGAATAATTGCAAAAGAGGTGGAAACAAGCAATCTTATAACGATGAGCAGTTTTTAAAAAATCCAAGTCAAAGGTATAAGCAGAGTTACCGTCCATTACAGAAGCCAATTGGTAAAACTACCCTTCATGGTGGTAGCAGGCAAGGGGCCAAGCCTCCTGGGCCGAAACTGGCTAAAAGAGAATAAGTTAGAATGGGCTGAAATTTTCATGCTGAGAGGAAGTGGGCTACCAGAGCTGCTACAAAAATACACTTCAGGCTGAAAGCAAAAATTCATGTGGATCCAGAGGCAATCCGCGATTCATGAAAGCAAGACCAGTACCTTATGCAATGCGGGAAGAGGTCGACATCGAACTGGACAGATTAAAGAAACTGGACAATGTACAACCTGTGCAGTTCTCAGAATGGGCAGCGCCAATAGCTCCGATACTTAAATCCAACCAAAGCGTCTGAATTTGTGGAGACTGTGAATTAACATTTAATAAAGTGGCTAAGCTAGACAAACACCCCATATCAAAAATCGAAGACCTGTATGCCAAGCTGGCAGGTGGAACCGCCTACACAAAGCTTGATATGAGTCATGCTTATCAACAATTAGGGTTAGAGAAGGCCTCCTGGGAATTTGTCACAATTAATACCCACAAGGGGTTGTACCAATATTGCCTTTTGCCATCTCCTCAGCTCACGCCATCTTCCAGGGAACAATGGAAAGTTTACTGCAGGGACTGCCCCACATTGTAATTTATTTAGATGAGGTCCTGGTGACAGGACTCACTGAAAAAGAGCATTTGGCAAACTTAGAAGAAGTCGTAAAATGTTTCTTGCAAGCTGGAGTGTATTTAAAAAAGAAAAGTGCACATTCCAAGCGAGGGATCACCGGGTAGATTCACAGGGCCTCCGCCCGTCTGAGGAAAATGTGAGAGTCATAAGAGAGGCACCTGCACCAAAGAACATCTCTGAGCTCAAATCATTCTTGGGAATGATGTATTATTATGGGCAGTTCTTACCCAATTTGTCTACAGAACTGGCACCCCGGCATTCTCTACTCAAGAAGAGCCAGCGTTGGTCTTGCAAGGCACCCCAGAAAGAAGCATTCATTAAGGCGAAACAATTGTTACACTTGTCCAACCTATCAGTACATTATGACCAGAGGAAAGAATTGGTGTTGACATGTGATGCATCCCCCTATGGAGTGGGAGCAGTGCTCTCCCATTGGGTGGACGACTGCACAGAACAGCCTATAGGAAATGTTAAGAACACTCACCACAGCAGAGTGAGCAGTGAGACTCACAGATAGAGAAAGAAGGCCTGTCAATCATCTTTGGTATCAAGAAATTTCACCAGTACGTACATGGCCATCATTTTATTGTCGTTTCTGACCACAGGCCATTTCTAGGGTTGCTCAGCAAGGACAAGGCTATACCATACATAGACTCATCAAATTTACAACAATGGGCCTTGATCATGGCAACATAAGAGTATGCTTTTGTGCGCAGGCCTGGAAATCAAATTGCAAATGCTGATGCACTTATTCGTTTGCCTTTACAAGCAAATGATGAGCACACCCTAGTTCCACAAGAACTTCCGTTATTGTTAAATTTCTTAGATTCATCGCCAGTATGCGCTAGGCAGATCAGAGACTGGACAAGTAGGGACCCCGTCCTACCTCAAGTACGAGAACAAGTGCTTCGTGGTTGGTCACAAGACCGTTATCTGATGAAATGAAACCGTACTTCAACAGAAGACTTGAAATAACCAGCCAAAATGGTACAGAATTAGTTTGGTCATAGAAGACAGAGGGTAACAGTGGAAGAGTGCTTTTCTGAATGGAGAGCTGTGACTAGTGGAATTCCGCAAGGATCAGTGCTGGGACCTTTGCTGTTGTAGTACACATATGTGATTTGGAGGAAAATGTAACTGGGCTAATTAGTAAGTTTGTAGCTGACACTAAGGTTGGAGGAGTTGCAGATAGTGAAGAGGATTGTCAGAGGATACAACAGGATTTAGATCGGTTGGAGACTTGGGCAAGAAATGGCAGATGGAGTTTAATCCAGGCAAATGCGAGGTAATGCATTTTGGAAGGTCTAATACAGGCAGGAATTATACTGTAAATGGCAGAACCCTTAAGTGCATTGACGGGCAGAGGGATCTGGGTATACAGGTCCACAGGTCACTGAAATTAGCAACGCAGGTGGATAAGGTAGTCAGGAAGGCATATGGCATGCTTGCCTTCATTGGCAGGGGCATTGAGTATAAAAGCTGGGAAGTCATGCTGCAGCTGTATAGAACCTTAGTTAGGCCACACTTGGAATATTACATGCAATTCTGGTTGCCACATTACCAGAAGGATATGGAGGCATTGGAGAGGGTGCAGAGGAGGTTTACCAGGATGCTGCCTGGTCTGGAGGTTATTAGCTATGAGGAAAGGTTGGAGAAACTCGGATTGTTCTCACTAGAGCGACGGAAATTGAGGGGCGACTTGATAGAAGTTTACAAAATTATGAGTGACATGGACAGAGTAGATAGAAGCTTTTTCCCAGGGTGGAAGAGTCAATTACTAGGGGACATAGATTTAAGGTGAGAGGAGAAAACTATATAGGAGATGTGTAGGGCAAGTTTTTTATGCAGAGCGTAGTGAGTGTCTGGAATTCGCTGCCAGAGGAGGTGGTGGAAGCAGGTATGATAGTGGTGTTTAAGAGGCAGCTTGACAAATACATGAATAGGATGGGAATAGAGGGATACGGACCCCGGAAGTGCAAAATGTTTTAGTTGACAGGAAATATGATTGGCGCAGGCTTGGAGAGCCGAAGGGCCTGTTCCTGTGCTGTACTTTTCTTTGTTCTTATTGTGGGGAGCACAAATGAAGATTCCTCCAAAGGGAAGAAAGCTATTGTTAATTGAACTACATAGTGCACATCCAGGAATTTCCCAAATGAGACGATAGCATGCAGCTATCTAAATAAACCTGGGATGGGTGGAGAAATAGAGAGCTTAGTGAAGAATTGTGTGCAGTGTCAACAATTGCAAAAGTTACCTTCAACAGCTCTATTACACCCTTGGGAGTGGCCAGGAAGGCCATGGGTACGATTACAAATTGACTATTTGGGGCCTTACATGGGAACATTTCTGTTCATTGTTGATGCCCGCTCAAAATGGATGGACATATATGAGGTGAAGTCACCAACGTCTTCTGTTACAATAGGGAAGCTACGTTAAAGTTTTGCAATTAACTGATTACCAGAAGTGGTCTTTTCTGATAACGGCACGGCATTTGAGTGCTGAGTTTCAACAGTTTATCAGCCTCAATGGTATCACACATGTAAAAGCTGCACCATACCACCCTCCCTCAAATGGACTGGCCAAAAGGGTGGTTTAAATGTTCAAGGCAGGCATGAAAAAGTTAACTGGAGATTCCTGAGCAACGAAGCTAGCACGCTTTCTTTTCATTACAGGGCTACTCCTCACACAACAACAGATGTCACACCCGTGGAGCTATTGATGAAATGCTGTCTTGGAATGAGATTGAGCTTAATAATGCCGAATTTGGGGGGAAGGTGGAAAGGAGTCAGGCAAGTCAGAAAACTAGACACAACACGCATGCACGTGAAGAACTTTGGAGAAGGACCAGAACGGTTAACGGGCGAAATAAATGGTGACTGGACCTCTATCTTACCACATGAAGGTAGAAGGCCGAGTCATATGGAGACATGTAGATCATCTAAGGAAGAGAGAAACAAATTACCATGAGATAATTCCACCAGTGTTCAAGACCAGGTCAATGTTTCCTGTTGCGAGAACTCAACCTGGTACAGGTATGTCTGATGTGTCTGTTGTACCTGTAAGAGTTGAGGAAACAAATTTGCAGGTACCCACTGAAGAACCTGATGTTCAGACAACTCCAGAAAAGGAGGTTCCTGCCAAAACATCTGAAGTTGTAGAGCTGAGATGTTCTACACACCAAAGGAAAGCCCCAGAAAGACTGAATTAGTAAATTTCTTATCTGTGTAAATAGTTTGCTATTATGAGAAAATTATAATTGTAAATATAAAATGTATTTCTGAGTAAAGGGGGAGGGATGTTGTAATTATGGTTTTTATGTAATATGTAGTATACCTTTAAGAAGGATGTTAAAGAGGAAGATCACATGATCTTGTGTAACCAATAGAAGAGTAGCACGGGCTACCTCTGTAGCCAGTAGTCTGTACTTAATAGTCAGAAGTATGGAGATGGGGTTTGATGTGAAAGCACACAAGTATAGCAGCTGAGTACCTTTGTAAATACACAGAATATGTTCCACCTAAGAAGAGTCTGCTGTTCAACGTTATCTGTGGTACCAGCTCGGCCATCCCACAACAAGCGTGCAACTAGGATTCACAAGTCCCAACAGTACACTAGGGGGTTGTCTAGGTACACTACACAATTAAATAAACCCACCACTGCTTGGCTCATAAGCCTTTGGAAGGTGGTTGAGGCATTCCTCAGTCCAAATGGCATGACTCAATACTGGTATAGCCCATCCAGTGTCACAAAGGCAGAGATATTCTTTGTCTGGGTGGTCAGGGGAACCTGCCAGTATCCCTCGAGTAAATCTATTTCTGTAATGTTGGCTGCTTTACCTATCCTATCTATGCAGCCTTCCAGGCATGGTATTGGGTAGGTGTCGGCTCTGGTCACTGCATTAAATTTTCAGTAGTAAATGCAGAGCCTTATTGAGCCATCCGGCTTGGGCAATAGCACAACTGGGGAGCTGCTGTTACAGCTGTTAGGCTCTATTAGTTGATGCTTCACCATTTAGTTAATCTCCTCCTGAACCTGAACTGGCTTTTCTGGACCTCGACAGCCGGGATGTTGCCTTATGGGAGGAGCCTGTCCCACATCACACATCATGCAGAGCTAGTGTGGTGCCGCCACTCTACAGAGGCTTTTAAATGACCTGAGCAGCCTTGTCAGGTCTCCTCACTGTCCTGCATTTAGGTGGGTGATCCAAATTCACTAGAATTTATGTGTTTGCTAGCCGGGCAGCAGGAGGTTCAATGTGGGCCTTACCCACATCTCCCTCTAATTCATCCTCACTGATCCTCTTGTCCTCTAGGTCTGTTGTTATTGGTTAGACCATTAAATAGACCTGCTTGTCCCCTTCTCAGCTGTGGTATTGTGTTATCATGTTGACATGGCACAGCCTTTGCTTTTTCCTGCGGTCTGGGGTGTCAGTTAGATAGTTTACCTCCCCAAGCTTCTTTGCTGCTCTGTATGGGCCACTGAACTGAGCTTTTAGGGGTTCACTCAGTATTGGTAGGAGCACTAGTGCGCAGTGTCCTGGCTGAATGGTTCGGGCCCTAGCATATTTCTAACTGTTTTTTAAGTGTACTCGAGCCACATCACAGGCTCTCATAAGTCACTCATGGAACGCCTTTACATAGTCAAACATGGACCTTCCTCCTTCTGTTCTAACAATCTCTCCTTGATTTGTTTCAGAGAATCTCTCACCTGATGTCCATAAACCAATTCATACGGAGTAAAACCGGTGGACTCATTGGAGGAGTCTTTGGTAGTGAACAGAAGAAAACCTAGCCCTTTATCTCAGTCATGAGGGTACTCATGGCAATATGCCCTGATCTTTACTTTTAGGGTCTGGTGGTACCATTCTAGCGCCCTCTGCCACTGCAGGACTTCAACTGGGTCACAGCCAGGTTATCCATGACTTCCTGGAATATTTGGGACATGAAATTTGATCCCTGATCTGACTGGATCTTGGTGGGCAGTCCACACTGAATAAAGAATTGTGTTAATTCCCCCTCTACTATTTTGGCAGATAGGGCTTTCAGGGAAACACCCTATGGGAAGCAGTAAGCCATGTCCATGATGGTAAGGATATACTGGAGGCCCCCTTTTGTTTTGGGCAGGGGCCCGACGCAGCCCACTAATACCTTGCTGAATGGCTCCCCAAAAAGCAGCACGGAAATCATATGTGCAGATTTTCCCACAACCTGTCAGGTAAATAAGGTTCTGCACAACCTTACTATATCTTTGTGGAGATGTGGCTAGTAAATGTGCTGGCTGATGTAGACTTGGGTTTTTCATATACCAATCTGCTTGGCCATCGGTATTTTGTGCGCGAGCTGCAATATTTTCAAACAGTCCCTTGGGGACATCACTACCTGGTGGATCACAGTCCACTCCTTGTTTGCAGGTCGGTGAAGAGTCCCCACTTTTTTTTAATGGAGTAGCATTCAGAGATTGCCTCTGCCTCAGTTTGGGCAGCCTGAGCTAACCCTTTTTTTAACAACTGGTCCTCCTGCTGAGCCACAACCAAGGAAGACCTGCTTAGGGTCCTCTAGACTCCCGAGAAAGGTCTCAGATAATGAGACAGTATGGTCGTCTGTCTGCAGTGCCGCTTCAGCCTCCCCTGGCAGAGTTTGTTTGGCCATAGGCCAGGTTACCACACAGTCAGGGAAAATGCCAGGCGCTTTCTCCTGCAACTGTACCATCTCCCTGACCTCAGTTAGCTTCTCTGACGCTACTGGGGATGCTATCACATCATCCTGCCAGGTCATTGCTGAGCAGCAGGTTGACTCCATCCACAGGCAAACTGGAGACCACTCCCATGGTCACCAGTCCTAAATGTACCCAGTATAAGGGAATTGGCATGTACCCTCCTTCACTGTTGCTGGGTCAAAATCCTGGAACTCCCGTCCTAACAGCACTGCGAATATGCTTACACCACATAGACTGGAGCGGTTCAAGAAGGCAGCTCACCACTACCTTCTCAAAGGCAACTAGGGATGGGCAATAAATGCTGGCCCAGTCAATGAAGCCCATGCCCCGTGAATGAATTTTTTAAAAATGAATTAAAAAATACCCTTTACCAATGCCTTGCCACTTACTGTACTCTTTGGAGGAAAGGTCATGCCTTTTCCCAGTAGTTGGGTTTGCCTGTATCCCTCATTATTACTATATGTTTACTCGCTTCAGTCTGGGAAATGTGGCCATTCTTCCTTCTTATACAAAATCCATGTAGCCCTCAGGGGTTATTTTAGACTCGCCCGCATTAACAGTAGTGCATCTACATGGATTTGTTGCCATAGTCTGTCTGCCACGCTCTTGGTCTGAAACCCATTATCTGTGTGGGGTTTGTGCGCCCCAACAAATCTCACGGGTTTTTCTTATAACCTCCAGAATCTGCATGGAGCTGTCCTGCCTTGCGGCAGTTAAGGCACACAGTTTTCTTGGCCTCACTCCTCTTCTCAGCAACACCCTTTCTGGCCCAAGGAGGGCTCCCTATGTTTTCAGCTGTCCCTTCTCTTTCAGGCGTTCCCAGTCTCCTATTACCCTCTTACCTTCTATCCTTCTCAGTTGGTTGGGGGTGACTAGGGAAGGGTTTCCTTTGGGATGAGGGTTTATGGATAAGCTCATTATCATCAGGTTGCTGCCTGTCTGGCCCCTGTTATTGTCTGTTCCTCTGTGTGAGTTCTTATCAGAAAGGGTAAGGAGCTTTTGAACTCCTCAAGCAGCATTATTTCACAAAGGTTTTTGTGGGTGGTCCCTATTTTAAGTGTCCATACCCAACAAAAGTGAGAGGTTTAAGCCATTCAGATTCCAGGGGGAGAATTTGGGGCTGCTGGGCGGGAACGGGTGCAGGCAGGCACACAGCCGATCACTGCCCGCGATCAGCTGAGTGCCACCGTTTCACGTGGGCGGGCTAATTAAGGCCCGCCCAGCGTGACGCACACCTGAAAACGCTGAGCGCACTCAGTGCGGGTGGGGGGAGTAGGCTGAGTCGGGGCCTGCGCTCTTTCATGCATGCACACGAAATAGCTCAGAAATCTCCCTGAGGCACAGAGTTCAGTTTGATTTTTAAAATTTAAATAAAGAAAGAAAAAAAAATTTGAAGATGTGTCCTCTCATGTGACAGTGTCATGAGACATGTCTATGAATTTTAATTTAAAAATTTATTTGAATTATTTCATTCATGAAACCTCATCCCGCCTGTGGATGAGGTTTCATGATAAATGCGAAAGCCGCCAGGGCTCTTCGCCTGCCCGCCAACCTTAAGGTTAGATGGGCAACTATGTTTAGTATTTTAATTGATACTTAAGTGGCCTTAATAGGCCTTTGACAGTTCAGTGGGCGCACTTCCAACTCCGGTGCACGCCCGCCAAACTGAAAATTGGAATGTTGCACAGTGACGTTGGGACGCACGCCTGACATCACCGTGTGTCATTTTACACATCAGCGAGCGGGGCCCACCCCCATAAGCCAAGCAGAAGATTCTGGCCCAGGTACATCTGGTCAGACAATTTCCTGAGGATACGGAATTTCTGATGGCACTCCTCTGGGATTAACTGGCATACACTTAAAACAGCTGTTCTTGCTACCTCATGGCTTATTGCACTTTCCTCAGGCAAGAAAGAATAAACCTCGTGAGGTTTTCCTGTCAGTTTACTCTTCAACAACAAGGACCGGTGTTGGGCTGGTCATTTTACTTGCTGTGCTACCCTTTTCAAAGAGATAAAGAGGGTGTCCACCTCTTCTTTAGGGATTAAATGGGCAAACTTGAATACCTCAAGGCTTAAATCTGAGCGAGGGGTGAGCTTTGGGTATAGTGGGATCCTCCCTGCTCAGCTGAAGCTGTTTTAATTTAAACTCCCTTTCCTATTCTCTTTCCTGGAATTCTCTCTCCTCCTTTTGTTCCTGCCTCTCTTTCTCGTTTTCCCCTTTCCTGCCTCTCTTTTTTCCCTTTCCTCAAATTCCAATGCCAACTTCCACTGCTGCAAGCTTAATTTTCTGCTGCTAATTTATCTGTTTCATTGTCCTCAATTTCCACCTCTAGATTTTTTAAAATTTCAGTTTTCCTGGTTTTCAGGTGGAACTCCACCTTTAACTGCTGAGCTACACCTTTTAATTCTTCCAAGGACAGCACCCTTAACTTCTCACCAGTTATTTAATCTTGCTCTATAAAAGCATTAACATCGAATGTGGACATTTTAGCACTTTACCATTACAAACCCAAGAAAACCTTTTACAGTTTTAAAATTATTTTTGAAGGAACAATTGACCTTCCCCATTCCAATTCTTTCATCCGCCTGTGGGTACATTTCCCCTCTATTCAGCCTCCTCGGGGGGTCACAATAAATGTTTAAGTGTCTTTTCACGAGGATATGCCTTTACCAAATCAGAAAGTCTTTAGCTATTTAAGCTGTGAGCAATAAGGAACAATCAAACAAGGTTTTCTTGATTCAAAGAAAAAACAAATTTATGAGCTCTTCAACTCAAGAAAAAATAATGAAAATGTGAATTCAAGAATTCGGCCGTTGTGCAGTTATTCGGGCACACGCATACACAGGCACACACACACACACACACACACACACATCAGAGATACGGGAAGTTAGAGTACAATTTTTAAAAAGAGTTTAAAAGGATACAGTTAACTGTCCTATTATTGCCCTTGAGGCGTAGATTTTTAAACGCTGCGGCTGAATTAGGTAGCTAGTTTCTTGGATGTAGTCAGATGTAGAAGATGCTGCAATTATTATAAGATCTCAATTCACTAGTAGATTTCTCATAAAGTTGGATTTCGAGCCAGGTAATACACTTGTTCCAAAAGAGAAAGAGAGAGAGCCCAGCTTTCAGCCTGTTTCCTCTGCAATTTATCTCTGCAGTGGCTGTAGCCTGGTCAGTTATATTTCACCCATTGTGTATTTCCAAGTGGTTTTAGGTGGGTCTGTCTGTGGCAACCATTGTTTTAATATCCAGCCCTTCACATTTAATGTTTCTTCCTTACACAGACATGAGTTTCTCTGGATCTCCGAATTATAGAATAAGTCTCTCTCTCACTTTCTCTTCACACTCCCCTGAGGGTGACTTGTTTGTTTTTTTCACCTTCACCTTGGAAGGTGACCTTGCATTTTTAAGTAGATTGTTCTATCTCATTTCAAAATGCAAAATTGAAAGTTGAAAAATCATATTTTCAAAAATAAAGAGGCTTAGCCTTGTGACACTATTAATAGTAACCATAGGAACACACTGTTTGATTCAATCAACCATCATAGGGACATACAGCCTACATACCTGGTGTCGCACAGGCACTGAAATTTGTACATAAAGTTGCTCAATTGTATGGTAGGTATATCAGCTTTTTGGATTGTCAGCAGCATCCTGTTAGTGGAAATACCAAAAAGTGAAATGGCTACGCAAGTGTTATTTCCACTGACAGAATGCTGGCGTCAATCCAAAATGATGTGATGCCTGCCACACAATTGAGCAACGTGGGTTACAGGGTGACTACTTATTGTCTTTTTAAAGTGTGGTTCAAACAGTAAATTCTTTACATTGAGATCTAAAACTAATGCTGAACTTAATTTCTCGGTGGCCCATAGTTTTTCTGGTACAATTGCACTAAAATTGGGATGTTTTTGAACCAATTGGTGAGTAGTTTCCACTTATGAGCCATTTTAAATAATTGGATAACCACAAGCTAGACAGAAATCAGTTTCCTGTGCTTCAGGCAGGAGGCAAATAGACCGATATGATGCAGTAGTCTTCAATGAAGCTTCTGTACAGGCAAGGCAGTCCATTTAATCAGGAAATAATGGCAACCATTCAGGGATTTAAAGAGGAGCCTTGCCATCATTAAAAAGATATTAATTGAGGAGTTAAAAATAATTATGATTAACTTCAATATCTCTTTTTTCTTTATTTAAGCAGTGAGTGCAAAGGACATTGTTGGGAGGAAGGCAAGGAGCCCAACTGAGTGCAATCATCAGACAAAATCATTTACTTTGGGGCCAGTAATACTATGGGGACCACAAATATATTATAGTGAGACACAGGGCAAGCAGACCTGAGTTAAGATTGGTAGCTAACATGTCGGTCCCAGCCCAGCAGCAGGGCTCTTTACATGCAAATTTCATCTGCAGGCATCTGAGTAATGGTTAATTTTTAATGCTAGCTGAGAGCAAACCATCCCATCCACTTTCTACTAATATTGAGCCGACTCAAACTTTGCTTTGAAGAGGCTGTGGCTTTAATGTTGCAAGCAAAAAGTCAAAACAAATGACTCATAAGTTATTTCTAATGGTAGCTTATGATTACATGCTAGGATTACAACAACAAGTGACATTTATTTAACACCTTTTTAACTTTCCGAGGCACCGCAGAGTTGCATTTTGAAACAAAGTAAGATGCAGAGCCACATAAGGAGATATTAGATCAGATGACCAAAAGCTTGGTGAAAGAAGTAGATTTGAAGAAGTGTCTTACAGGAGGAAAGCAGAGGGGTGTAAGGAAGGAATTCCAGAGCTTAGAGCCAAGGCAACTAAAGGCACAGCCACCAGTTTGGAGAAATTATAATGTTTCTTATCACTCTAGAATAAAATTCATTATGATATTTGATAATGTCGCCATATTAAGCATTTAGGTCTGGATCTTCTGAGCAGCAGCAATGATGAGCAGACTGCAGCTGCACCTGCAGATTTCCCCGTCCCAACACTCATACATTTCTTCCAAGATCTTCAAATCCTGGCTGTCACAGAAATGTTGCAGCACAGCATCCCTCAGGAAACTCCATTGGAACAGAGTAGAGTCGGGGTGGGAAGACGGGATTGGTCCCCATTTTACAGCACTAGCTGCCTTATGCTGAGTTTAAAGGTCCAGTCTTTGAATGTTAGCAAATGGGTGAGTGGACGAATGGGTTAGATGGGTGAGATGAGTGAGTTGGTCGGTGGGACGAGTGTGTAGGTGGGTGAGGTGGGCGGAGTGGGGAGGTGGGTGAGCAGGTAGGTGGATGAGGTGGGTGAGGTGAGTGAGTGGGTAGGTGGGTGAGTGGGTTAGTGGGTAGGGTGGTTAGGTGGGTGAGTACGTAGGTAGGTGGAGCGGATAGGTGGATGGACAGGTGAACGGGTTGGTGGATAGAGCTGGTAGGTGGGTGAGCTGGGTGAAGTGGGTAGATGGATGAGGTGGGTGAGGTGAGTGAGTGGGAAGGTGGGTAGGTGGTGAGTGGTTGAGGGGATAGATGGATAGGTGAGTGAGGTGGATATGTGAGTAGGGTGGGTAGGTGAACAGGTGGATAGGTAAGAGAGTGGATAGATGGATAGGGTGGGTAAGTGGGTGAGGTGGGTAGGTGGGTGAATAGATAGGTTAGTAGATGGGTGAATGGGGAGGTGGGTATGTTTGTGAGTGGTTAGTCAGGTCAGGGGGTCGTCAGGTTGGGTCAGGGGTAGTTGGTCAGTAGTCGGATAGTTGATGGGTAGTTGGGTCCGGGGAGTAGTCAGGTCTGGTCATAGTCATGCTGGGCCAGGAGTAGTCATGTAGGTGGTAGTCAGGTGTGGTCAGATTTGTATTCAGTGGTCAGAGGCAAATCGGGTCTGGTCAGCGGGGTAGTCGGGTGTGGTCAGGATCGTAGCCAGTGGTCAGGGGGTATCTGGTCAGCAGGGTAGCCGGAGGTGGGGTAGTTAGTGGCTGGCGGGTAATTGGGTCTGGTCAGGGGGTGGTTGGGAAGGTGGTCAGGTCAGGGAGTAGTTGGGAGTTCATGGGGGAAGTCATGGGGGTGGGAGGCATAGTTGCGTGGTCGGGGAGGTAGTGGGGGGGGTCAAATAGACCGATAGGGGAGGTCAAATGTGTAGTTACCCAGGTGTTAGACTTGGTTTTAATCTGTCTTACATTCCCTGGGTAACTATTCAGGTTAAGTACCATGGAACTTTCCAAAGTCTCCGTCTCTAACTCAGAGTTGGAAACATTTACAGAGGGTCCCGGAGAGCAGGGGAATTGCCCATCAGAAGTTTAAACTTCTTGGGCAAATCCCACATAGGCTTACATTGCATCTGGACACACATCTTCAGTTGTACATCTGGCCTCTGACAATCCAGAGACCAGAAAATTTGGTCCATTATTTTGTCTTTGTGCAAGACCTTGGTTCGGTTTCAGTTAGAATATTGTGTTCAGTTTTGATCTCCGGACACAGTGAGTGAAATGGAGGCTTTGGAAAGGATGGTGAGCCACAAGAATTACATTAAATGCTGGGACATGACACCTTTCCCAGAGATTCTTTGGAATGGGTTACCAGCCTGTGCAAAATATTGATTTTTTTAAAAAGCAAGAGCTGGATCTGTTTCTGGCTATTGCGGATATCACCTTGTGCAAAAGCTAAGTGCTGTATGATATTAATCAGAGCCAGAGTGGCTGCCTGGACTAGTTTTGATTGCCTAAAAGATTAAGGAGTACATTTCCAGATTTTCTTTCTTTGATCGGCTGGATTTTTATTTGTTTACATGCCTTCCAAAGTCATGGTTTCTGGGTGGGATGAAAAGTGAGTGTTCATACGAACATATGAACAAGGAGCCTGCTCGAGCCTGCTCCACCATTTAATAAGATCATGACTGATCTGATAGTAGCCTCATATCTGCATCCCACCTATCCCCGATAATCTATCACCTCCTTGCTTACAAAGAATCTATTCACCTTAAAAATATCCAAAGACTCTGCTTCCACCACTTTTTCAGAAAGAGTATTCCAAAGACTTACATCTCATTGAGTGAAAAAATGTTGCCTCATCTCTGTTTTAAATGGGTGACCCCTTATTTTTAAACAGTGACCCCTAGTTCTAGATTCTACCACAAGAGGAAACATCCTCTCCACATCCAACCCATCAAGACCCCTCAGGATCTTACACCTTTCAGTCAAGTCACATCTTACTCTTCTAAACTCTAACAGACACAAGCCTAGTCTGTCTAACTTTTCCTCATAAGACATCCCACCCATTCCAGATATTAGTCTGATAAACCTTTTCTGAATTGCTTCCAAAGTGGTGATGCACAAGAGGCAGGCTCTGTTATCCAGTACATCTATGCCTAATCGCCATTTCTCATATGTTCATACTTAAAATACATTATGAACAAGAATCTGAAATGCAGAGTAGAGAATAGCTGAAACACAGCTTCCAAGATACTAAATATTAAAGGCATATAAGATAGGATAGGAGATACCTAAAAAAACTCAAGTTCAAATAACATGTACATAAATAGCTGAGGCCAGGCTTCTGAGATTTTCAATATCATCCAAATCTCTTAATTGACTTTCAATTTCTTCCTATCTACTTATGTTTTGCTCAAGGGTACTGTGAGTTTAATACAGTAGCATGAGGGGTCTCCAAAAGAATTTCCGACAGAAAATTATTTACTTAAATAGTCAAAGTCTCCTTGCCCAGTTTACGCATAACTAAAAATTCAACGTAACAACAGTGTTACAGAATAATCTATTCTGAAACATTGGCAGTTACATAGATCATACCTGTAAGGCTCCTCTCATCTGACCTCAATATATTTTGCTTGTTTCACCTCACAGAACTGTATAATATCAACTTTAATATGATAAAGGCTACGGTGTGGTGCTTCTGCAGTAAGCTCCAAAGTTCATGTTGGTTTAGAGCTCACATTTTCTGGTTAAGTGGCTCTGTTTACTGTAGCCTATCTCCCTCCGCTCTCCCTGCGTGAAAACCAAGGCTGATTTTGTTGAGTGATTCTTTGTTCGCATCACACAAGGAGTCACGCATCAATCAAACCTGATGCTGACTTGTCGAACTTTGTTTCTCCAGCTTATTTTTACATTACATGCATTTTCACTCATAGCAAAAGCATATATAACACAATCTATTGAGACATGACAAGATTAATGACAAAACTGAATGTTTTCCAGCAAGCAACATGACAATATGGCAAAGCAATGACATATGTTGATATGTTGTTTTTCAGTTTTAAGGGCAATTCACTGAACCTGCATGATGAGGCCTGTGATATCAAAAACATTCACAATTATCCATTTCCTTTTATATTAATGATATCAATATTGAGATTGGCTTCTCTGCAGCAATTTTTTTAAAGTAGTCATAATATTTTAGTTTATTTTAGAAACACTGTGAATAACTTGTTTCTGGTTTTGTGACTTCCTTTAGTTCTTGTTTTAAATACAATAGTGCCATAAATTCAGTCTTTGTTCCAGATGTTATAAGAAGAGAGCCATAGCCTAGATTTTAAATGCCAGTAAATTAGTGTCCTGCCCGCCCACCCATCGCTCAATGAGACCTGGTCAATTTTAATGGCCAGGCCTCAGTTAAATCCCATTTGTCAAATTCCCACCAAATTTGGTTGGAAAGTGCGAAAAATCACCTGGTCCTGGGGGATCCAAACTATATATGCAAAGAAGGACCCTGCCAGCTTTGGATGGGTATTCCTGCCACTTGCTCAAGCAAGCAGGTTAAAATTCAGAATGATGAACTCCTGCCGGCTTTCGAGTGAATAAGCCACGTGGGGTGATTTTAGCTGCCTACCACATGGTGTCCACCGCAACGGGACGGTTAAAATCGCCCCCGAAGTTTTGAAAGTTAAAGTTTTATTTTATTGTTCTGAGTCCAGTAAAATGGATCTTTTGGTGGCAGATAACTGTATCAAGTAAGTAAGTTTTTGGAAAATCCTGATAAAATATACAGTCGTGCATCCTATATTTCAGATATAAAGAATGTTCTAACTTATTTCGGGTGGAAGTAAGGCAAAGAGGACAGGTTAAATTACAAGCTGTAACTAAGCCTTTCAGTTTGATCTTTGTAGCTAGCCACAGATACATAATCCTCTTTTTTTAAAGTTTGGGGCCCCTTTGTGGAGAAACCACATTAGCTTTAAAGATTGATAATTAGGCTGCTCACTGCCGACGAAAATGGATGGTGTATGCTGCCAATCCACATGTTTGTATTTCAAAATTTCCATTGGGATCTACAACAGCATAGGACGCTGATATGCATATTAAACATTCTTCCACCCAAAACAGGTGGGCATGCTGCCCTTCCATTTACAAGCCCTGAAAATTGTATCGGGCATTAATTGCTGCTGAAGGTTGCCCCTCCCAATTTTCCTTTGCCGGTGTAATGATTCGACAGGTATCAACAAGAAACAGATAAGCTTTATTACAGAGAGCTTATCAGGTCCTACATGCTTGATCAGGACCCTTGTCAGAAAGCCCCACTCCCTGGATTGCCCGCGCTTAGGGCTTATTGGTCGGAGCCTCCCAGAACATCACATGACCCCTGATAGACAACAGAAGAGGCTATACCTTCAGTTACTACATTTCCATTCCCTTTAAGTTTTTTTTACAATTTCTGTTTACAGAGAAACATTTGAAAATCCAACAACATATACATACATACATACAACTTCAGGCGATTAAAGATCAAGGGCTGGATTTTTGGGTGATCGGGCGGGCGCGGTGGGTAGGCACAGGATTGACCAGGAAACAGTCCACCACCCACGATCGGCCCCCGACCACAATTTCACACTGGCTGGCCAATTAACAGCCAGCCAGCGTGAAACACGTGCTGAAAGGCTCAGTGTTGCTGGGATGGGGGCAGGAGGAGGGCCAGCACTGAAGTCTGCGCAGGCATAGGAGAGAGTGCAGTGAAAGCTCCCTGAAGGCAGAGAGCTCCCTCAGGGAGTTGAAGAACTTTACAATCAAAAATAAAGATTTGGAAAATATGAAAAAAATGTCCCTACATAGGATTCACTCACATGAACATTTACATAATAAAAATTATGTCAAGACATTTTTATTTTTTTTAAATTAATGTCGGAAACCTCACCCCACCCATGGATGAGATTTGTTCAAAAATGCAAAGGCCGACTGGCCAATTCGCCCACCCGCCAACCGTAAGGTTGGACAGACAGCAAAAAATCTCTCTTAATTAATATTTTAATAGGCCTCTTAATTGTCGGCAGGCATGCTGCCAACTCTTTTGCGCATGCGCCCGCCAACCGAAATATTGCGTGACTGCATGATGACGTCAGGATGTCGCCCAATGTCATCTCAACAGGACCGACAGGATCTGGAACTGCAGCATGATTCCCATCATTAGAAAGTGGCATTTCTGCGTTTGGCAACTCTAAAGAGACATCGTTCATGTCTAATCTAGATCAGCCTGTCAACTCAGGAATTGACAGTTCGACATTAATCACAGGCAGAATAGTTTGTTGTTGGAATGCCTCTCTAGCACAAAAATGATCTACATGCTTACGAGCGATTCTACCTTCCACTTGTACTGGGTGAAGATAATGGACCGGTCTCTGAGACAATGGTTCCAAGAACCCAACAATGACCGCTTTTAAAATTTTGCACGAACACTGTTCCACCTACACTGAATGTGCAAGCTTTGCTGTGTATATCATGGTTCAATTTTTGATTACTCTGATTCCACTCTACCTTCCCCTCTACATTTGGGGACACCAGGTCTAACTGTGTACATAAGCAGAATTTCATCAATAATTCAGTAGGTGTTCAACCCGTAATCAAATATGGTGTTGTACGATAACTGAGATGAAAGCAGGAAAGTCGATCTTCTAGTGTACCTTCTGATAACCTTTTCATACCAGACTTGAAAGTTTGTAGAGTTCTCTCAGCTGAACTATTCAATGAGGGATGGTAAGGAGCTGTTTTAATATGTCTGATTCCATTCGGATTCATGAATTTCTGAAACTCTGTGCTGGTAAATGCTGTACCATTATCACGTGTGCTAAAGTGGTGATGTAGCTTCTCAATAGTTGCGCTTGATGTTGGTGATTTGACTTTGTATATATCCATCCATTTAGAATGTGCATCTGCAAACAACAAAAATATGTTACCTATGAATTGTCCTACATAATCACTATCTAGTCTAACCCAGGGTCAACCAGGCAACTCCCACAGATGCAGTGGAGCTGAAACAGGCAAATTCTGTTGTTGCTGACAATGGAGACATGCTTGACCATGCTTTCAATGTCACTGTGTATGCCTGGCCATCAGACATAGATTCATGCAAGCATTTTCACCTTTAATATGCCTGGATGCACACTGTGGAGCTCTGTCAAGAGTGGTTCTCTACCTTGTGATGGGATGACAACTCTTGATCCCCACAACAAAATTCCATCTTGACAGCTTAACTCTGTTTCTGGCATAGAATGGTCTGAAATCTTCAGATACAGGCAAATCTGGCCATGCTTGCAAAACAAAGGCTCTGGCTTTTGACAATATTGGATCTCTGTTTGTCCAATTTCCAATTTGCTTCGCACACACAGGCGAAGAATCCAAGAAATTCAGTGCAAGCACAGCTTCTTGTGGAACGGAAGCATGTACAATGCTATCTGGTAACAGGTGATGACTGAGTGCATCCACATGTGCAATGTGTAAGCCAGGACATTACATAAAAGTATGCTCATACGCAGATAATGTCAGAGCCCAACGTTGTATTCTTGCTGATGCTATTGGCAGAATGGTCTTATCCTCACTGAATAAACCCATTAATTGTTTATAGTCTGCCCCAATGGTGAAATGTTGTCGATGAAGTAACTGGTGAAATTTCTTCACTCCGAATACCACTGATAAACCTTCCTTTTCTAGCTGGCAATAACCCTTCTCAGCTGTGGAGTCATAGCCAATGGCCTTTCTGCTTCATCATCCATTCTATGTGATAACACAGCTCCTACACCATAATGAGAGGCATCACATGTTAATACCAATTCATTCAATGGGTCGTAGTGTACCAATAAACACAACGAATACGACAGTTGCTTCACTTTCCAAAGGCTTCTTCCTGTTGTGAATTCCATGACCAATGGTGATTTTTTTTTTAACAAGTGTAATGGTGCCAACACAGTTGATAAGTTAGGCAAGAAGCAGCTATAATAGTTGATCATGTCCAGGAAGGACTTGAGTTTGGTTACATTGGATGGTGAGAGTGCATCGTTTATTGCCCGAACTTTCTCTTCTACCAGATGCAAACCCATGGCGTCCACCCTGTGACCCAGGTAAATAACTTCTGGCACTTGAAATGTGCAATTGTCCTTTTTTAACCATACGCCGGCTTCCATGAACCTTCTTAGCACCTTCTCCAGGTTGGCCAATTGTTCAGTCTCGGTTGACCCTGTGATCAGAACATCATCTAGGTATACTACCACTCGGGGATTGGTCCTTGGAAAAGACTCTCCATTGTTCTCTGGAAAATAGTACATGCAGATGATACTCCAAAGGGTAGGTGAGTGTACTGATAAATACCATTGTGTGTGTTAATAGCCACGTATTCTCATGATGTGCCATCTACTTCTAATTGTTGATAGGCATGGCTCATGTCCAATTTTGTATAGAACTTGCCTCCAGCCAGCTTTGCATATAAGTTGTCTATCCTTGGAATATGGTACTAGTCTAGTTTTGCTGCCTTAGTTACAGTTAATTTATAATCCCCACAATGTACATGGTTTGGTCAGGCTTAACCAATGGAATTATGGGTGCTGCCCATTCCGAGAATTGGACAGGTTGGATGGTGCCTAGCTTTTCTAACTAGCACAGTTCTGCATCCACCTTCTTCTTCAACGCATAAGGCACAGGTCTGGCCTTAAAGAAACATTGTGTCGACTGAGGATCCACATATGCCTTGGCCTGCATGCTTTTTAACTTCCCAATTCATCCCAAAATACAACACCGTATTTCCTTAGCAGTTCAGGAACTCCTCCTGGTGAAATATCTCAGTCAAGCTTGATCTTCTGTAACCACTCTCTGCCCAGGAGATTAGGTCCTTCCTCTTTCACTATTATCACAGGCAGCTGGGCTGTCTGTTGCCTATAAGACCTGGGTACTGTGGCGATGCCCTTTACCTGAATAGATTCTTCAGTGGATGTCTTTAATTTAGCAGTTGTCCACTCCAGGTTTATTGGCTGTCTACCTTCATTAAGGTATTTGAAAGTGTGCTCTCCCACCACTGTAGTTGAGGCACCTGTATCCATCTCTATTATTAGTGGCTTCTCATTAACTTGCATTGTGACAGTTTTTACATTGGTTACGTTATACAGGGAATAAATGTCGGTGTTGGCTGTATTTTATAATTCAATCACGTTGGTTTGCTGCTTTACGGGCTGTTTCAACTTTGCCCTGCATTGCCTTACTACTTTCTTATGGCAGTAAAGGCATTCTGCCTCCTTGAATTTACAGGTGTCCGCTCCATGGTCACCTCCACATCTATAGCAACTTAATCTTGGAGTTGCTGCTGAAGTGTTTCTATTAGGCTTTTTTATGTTTCTAAAAGCGGACATTGCATCTCGCTTTGATGCTGTGGGGCTGGTTTTCACACCACGCTCAGCAGTAGGTTCCCACCCCAGATGAAGAACAGCACCATGTTGTATGTATTACAAAGCCTGCGAGTCTCTCGCAGCACTTTCCATGTCAGGGAGATTTCTAGGGCGCATTTAAAGTTGGCGTCGACCTCGGTGAGTAAATGGCACTGTATGGCGTCATCCTGAACTTCACTAACTAATCGGTCCCACAGCTTTTCATGTAATGTGTCCATGAAGTCACAGAGTTCTGACAACTTCTTAAGGTTTGCTATACAGGTTGCGATGGACTCTCCTGAGGCCCTAACTCTGGAATTGAATTTAAAATGCTGCATTATCAGATGGCTTCAGCTGGAAGTACATTTTCACAAGGTCCACTAATTCATTATATAGGCATTCAGGGCCATCAGATTGCGAATGAGATTATATGCCTTTCTGCCACACACATTCAAAAGAATGGCTTTCTGCTTTTCCTCCACGGTAGTTTTGTTCGTCATGAAATAAAATCTGAGGCACTCTACGTACTGGCTCCAGTCTTCTTTAGTCACATCATAAGGATCGATTCCGCCAAAGAGTGGAATGACTGGTGAGTAGTATTTTATTTTTCTTAAGATTCGATGTACTCACGGTAACAAGGTGAGGTGCAGTGTCGGAGCTATTTTACCCTCGTCACCAAGTGTAGAGATTCGACGAAGCAGAGAGGTTCCAACAAGAAATATTTTATGTCTTGGGTAAATGAGTTCATTGGCCAACTGAACTCTAACTACACGCCTTCCTATGTTTTCATCAGTTGCTGCTTGCAATCAATAATGGGGAGAGACTGATGTAAGAATAAACAGTGATTGTTTATTGAGATATGGGCAGTGCACCAGATCATATGTGCTCACTCAGAAACCTCCAGAACTAGATTTAAAGTTCCCAGCTGCCTGCACTGTACAGTGATTTGTCAGTGCTGTCATATGATCAGTACACTTGCATTCTCTTAAAGGGACAGGGTACCTCACTTTACCACAAAACAGATAAACTTTATTGCAGAGAGCTTTTCAGGTGCTACATGCTTGATCAGGAATCCCACCCCCCAGATTGCCTGAGCCTAGGGGTCATTGGTCGGAACCTTAACAGAACATCACGACACTCCTGATAGACAGCAGGAGAGGCTATGCTTTCAGTTGCTACAGCCAGATGCCAGTTTATCCATTGGAAAAAGGTGGGCATCAGTTGAAATTCATTCCAAATTCCTCTCCTAGTTTCTTGTAATACCACATTTGAGTTTTTGATATTGAATTAAGCCAAAGTGCCCGTTTACATTGCAGTTTTTTGTGTAATGCCTTCACAGTAGATTTTTAATTGTAAAAGCAGCAACATCTTGGATTCATATTTTGCTTTTACTGTAGAAAAATATCCCAAGCTGTTTTCAGAGTTGTAATCAGAGAAAAATAACCATTTAACCAAGGGAGATCTTAGGAGGCGGCCAAAAGTTTGGTCAAAGAGGAGGGTTTTAAGGAAGATCAAAGGGAGGGTTATTTAGAGACAGAGAGGTTTACAAAGGGAATTCCAGAGCATGGGGTCTAGATGGCTGAAGGCAAGGCCGCCAATGAAACTCATAAGAAACGAGACTGCTCAGAATGGAGAGTTCGTGAAGGTGGACTTATCAAGTTGGAGAAAGTTGAAGAGAGAAGAAAAGAAAGAGAAACTATGGCCTGAATTTTTTGGTTGTTGCGCACGTGGGGTCAGCGGGCCTGGGAGTGGCCGGTAAACAAACTCCCAAATGCAACGGATCCCCGACCACGATCTCACGCTGACTGGCCAAATAATGGCCAGCCAGCGTAAAATACGCACTGAAAAGCTCAGCGCTGCAGGGGTGGGGACGGGAAGAGGGTAAGTGACATTGTCACCGCAGGCATGGGTGAGCACTGCGAGAGAGTAGACAGCTGCCTCAGCTGCACATAATGAAATAAAGCTGCAAAAAATGTCCATGCATCACAATCAAGCACCTGAAAGCATACCTCATAAAAATGCTATCCACAGATATTTATTTTTATCTTATTTCATCCCACCCCTGGATGAGGTTTGACGAAAAATGTAAAGGCCGCCTGGCCAATTCGTCCGCTGCCAACCATAAGGTTGGACAGGCCACAAAAAAATCGCAGACAATTGCGCCATCATTGGGCTTAATTGCCCGCACAATTGTCAGGGGCGCACTTTCGACTTTTGCACATGCCCACCGAGCGAAATATCATATGATGACATCGGGACACTTGGCTGGTGTCATCTCGCGTGATATTATCAGGTCAGGTGTGTGCCGGCCTGCAAGATGTAAAATTCTGCCCAATAAAGTAATTTAAACAAAAGGGTGAGAATTTTAAGTTGAAAGTGCCAATGACAGGGAACCAACGTAGATTGCTATGGTAATAAAAATGGAAAATACTGGTAATGCTCAGGCAGCATCTGTGGAGACAAAACAGAGATAACATTTAAGGTCAACGACCTTTCAGGGGAACACAGTAGCATTTTGCTTTTGTAATGGGTCAATAAACTGATAAGTAAATTGGATCTGGTGCAGGATCGGATATTGGCACCTGATGTTTGGACGAATTGAAGTTTACAGAATGTTGAGGATGGGAAGTTGTCCAGGAGAGCATTGAAATAGTTGAGTCATGAATTGATAAATGCAAGAATAGGCTTTTTCAATGACAGATGGCAGGGGTGGAGATGGATAGTGTTTATAGTAGTAAGAGGGTCAATAGCCAGTAGACACATTAATTGAGAAAAGAACGGAGGAGAAATGTGGAGATATATATTTACGCAGTGGGTTATGTTGACCTGGATTACAGTGCCCAAAAATGCGGGCAAAACAGATTAGTAACTTTCAAGAAGGAATTAGATATTTATTTGAAAAGGAAAGATTTGCAGGGCTACCGTGAAAGAGCAGTGGAGATGGACCAACTGGTAGGTCTTTCAAAGACCCAGCAACAGCACAATGGGCCAATCAGTCCCCTTTTATGCTGTATGATTCTATACTATGAAGGTAGAAGTAGCTAGCCTATGTAATGGAGAGTATCTGGAATCAACTATATATGGTTATTTTGTGCGTGTAGAAATTTTGAACATCCTTCCATGCAAACGTCAGAATATCATATGTGAAAGTGCAAGAACATGTTGGAAATATTTTATATTTCACATTGCCTCCAAATTGGCCCTGATATGAAATGTGACCCTGAATTGTTGTAGTTGTAGCAGTCAGTGTCCTCAAAGTGGCTTTATTTCACATCAGCACTAAGCTGCAGCTCAGAACCATGACATCTGCATCGTCACCTGGATTTCAGCAAACATCAATCATTTTGACCTCCAATTTGAATTAAATGCTAAACATGACCAAGGTTTTAAATTAGGATTTGGAAAGCTCCAAGGATCTCAAATTTTAAAGCATTCCTCGGTCCTCGTCAAATATCTCCATTTAGGCTCCATTTGTGATGCAGTCTGTTTAAATATACATTTCTCATAAGTGGAATAAACACAGCTGCAGTTTATGCTTGGTTATGAAAGTATAATTTTTAAAAGAGCTCTTTGCTTTTTATTTACTGCCAGCCTTCCCACTTGTTTAAGACTGGATTTGGGACAATGATTGAATCTCTTCAGTCAGAAGTTGAATATTTTGACACAATTGGGATTTGGAAAATTAGCACGGATTGACATTGGGACTAAGCAAAATGGAAAGTTAGGGTTTACAATTTTGTTCCTGCATAGATAAGATCAACCTTAAGTACAAAGAAAGAATAATAATGCTAATGGCAAGTAAGCATGAGCTTTGCAATGCATTAGCAATATTAAGGAGACACTGATAAATGGAGGGCATTTTTTTGCTATCTTCATCAACTGTTGCAATTCTACTTGTTTAAGAATGCATTTGTATTTGGAGTCATTCTGTGTTTCAGTACTTTGATCTCTGCTTTCTAATAGTAAGTTTACTTCTTGCAAGTTTTTCTGTATATCTTCATCCAGTGGGTGAACTTCTATCATTACTTGCACTCTTTGCTATTCAATTACAATTTATTTCAATTCAAATTGAAAGTGGCCTTGTCAAAATGTTACTTGCATGTATAAATTTTCAAGGACAAATATTAATTTATATATAAAATAAAACACAAATATATTGGTGGACTTTAGGGGAACCTTTAGCAGTATCTCCCTTAGTATCTTCCCAGAGGAGGCTGAGGGGAGATTTGATTGAGATGTGCAAAATTGTGATACAGTGGATGGGAAGGGCCTATTTAAGACATATCAGTGACTAGGGGGCATAGACTTAAAGTGATTGGTAGAAAGATTAGAGGGGAGAAGAGGAAACATTTTTTCACCCAGAGGATTGTGGGGGTCTGGAACTCACTGCCTGAAAGGGTACTAGAGACAGGAACCCTCTGAAAGGTGTCTGGATATACACCTCAAGTACCATAACCTTCAGGGTTATGAACCAAATGCTGGAAAGTGGGATTAGGCTGGGTGGCTCATTTCACAGCCAGCACAGACACGATGGGCCAAGTGGCCTCTTTCTGTGCCATAAACTTTCTATCATTCTATGTGAATGTTGATAGTGTTGATCTAATGTGGGGGGAGAGCTGGGGGCAGGGAGATTCAATTGCTGGCTGCCTATTTCTCGCAAAACAAGCAGCCAGCAAGGAAAAATCTGGTCACAACTTGGACAGCGAATTGTCAGCCTGATACAATTTTCATCATTTTATGTCTTGAGTTTATGAGTTCACTAGTCAAGTAAACTCAAATTGCACACCTTCATATACACTTGTTAATTGATGGTCACTATCAATAATGGAGAGAGGCCGATATATGAAAGGAAAGAACCTTATTACCTCCGGGTTCAGCGACAATGTACTGGGTACATTTCTCAACACTGTGGAGGCATGCCAGGAGATCCTTTAACCTTGTGTTGGCAGAAGGAGATCCACCAACCTCACCACACCAGCTTGGGAACAGGTCACTAGGGTGGTCAGTGCCAACACTGCTCAGAAGTGGCCATCCAGTACAGGAAGAGGATGAATGATCTCATCTGCTCCGCCAGGGTAAGTCAACCTTCTCCATACTCAACTCACAATCTCACAAGGCCATCAGGCATTCAAAGGGTTACAGTCCACAGGGTTCTCACACACTGCCATCAAAAGGGAATCATCACTGACTCTCTCACACACATGTTGAAATCTTCTCACATCTTGTGCAGTTCGCTTCCTCAGCCCTTACATAGGTCCACTCAACAACCAAAGAAGGCAGGCGTGCTTATCATCTGCTTTAGCATCTGTCCTGCTCACAGTCTGTCCATTTGCCTTCATGCAGGAGATGATCACTCATAACAAAAGGGAGAGATGCCACACCGGAGGGGGTATGCCTGAACTCAGGCCCACACACAGTATGAAGAGCATGCAGCAGAGCTGGCTGGCAAGGAGCAGGACCTTGCCTACACCGATGGTGGGACCAGCATTTCCCAAGCCAGTGAGGACACATCAACAATTCATTGTTCACCCGACAAAACTGTGAGTGCTTTGTAACGTTGTTGACTATGCAGCCCATCACTCATTACCTCTTCTCTCTTTGACAGGCATCAGCACCAAAAGGAAGAGGCCCATCAGCAGCCAGGCCATTAGTCCCAGCACCCACACCACAACAGATGAGGATCCTGAGGACACCCTGGATGAAGGCCCGTCACCGCACATTCCACCAGCGCAGAGACATCCCGGTGGATACTAGTTGCAGAGCAGGTTGGGGATTACAATCTGTTGAGCGCAGCACAGATTCTGCTCCACAGCAGACAGAGGCCGGGACATCCAAGGTCTCCAACACTCGGAGGACTGCTGGAGCCCAGGTTCCTGCAGAGTCTATGTCAGATGATGAGCCTCAGGACTTGGCCCTCACACAGATGTTGAAACTGCAAAAACAGACACGGGAACATCAGGCAGGGTTGCCAGCTGCTGTCACCAGATTGTAACGGTTGGAGGAGTCCGTCTGTGTTCAGTCTGATGTCATGGCGCTGACATGCCAGTACACCAAGATCAACACTGGTAGGATGGGGACCACCATAGAGACCTTTGTCCAGGATATGGCCCCTGATATTCACCAGGACCTGCACTCCATCGCTCTAGCCATAGGTGGGATCCATCAATGGCTAGGCGAGAGGGAAACAGGGAAATTTGACCTCACTCCAGGTGCCTTTTCTCCTCAAGGAATCAGGCAGGGGCCTTCGGGCACCCACAGGGAGGAGGACCATCAGCCGGATACCCTGGGGCCATCCATCCAGGTGACTCCGCTAGTGTCCAGCCAATCCCAATCTCCTCTGCCTGTGACCCCATCAGCTGCAGCTGCACAGGCGGAGAAGGGTGCACAAGCCCACAGCATGAGACCCAAAGCAGGCTGGGGCCTTCCAGACCTTGGCGCTCCAGAGGACACCTGCCAAGATCATCACAGACAACAGGGCGTAGCAGTCAGCAGGCTGCCTCCACCTCTGCTGTGGATGTCGGGTTTGCACCAAGAAGTAGCAGTGGGGTACAGAAAATTAAGAGATACTAAGAGCACAAAGGTAGCACAGGTGTCCAAAATCTGTATATAATGTGCACAAATATGAATAGATTTTGACTCATTCCACTTCTCATGTTGTATATGCCTCTTCTATATGATGATGTGCTCCGTGGTCAGTCAAGTGTCACAGGTGCCGCCAACCACCGCCCCCCAGAGGTCCCAATGTCTGTCTCAGCTCTATGGTGTCTAGAACCATCCCATAATAGTCCTGACTGTTCTCTATGTGGTATCGACATGAGTGAAGCGTCTGCTTCTAAGCAAGTTTTGATTGACCAAGCCATCTCTGAGACTTGCTTCAGAGGTTCATATAATGATGCCTCATGAGTTTCAAACCTGGAGGCTGCTTTAGTCCCCCAAAGCTTCTGCATTGTAGAGTGCTCAATGTGGATCTTACAGAGTTGAATGGTGCCATGCATAAAGTCAGCGCATATTTCATTGTGCTTTCCATCAGCCTTGAATGTGCTTTAACATATGAACCCAAACTCAGAGCTCTTATAGGCTCCTGTCTGCCTGCAGCATTATTTCATGTCCTCATGTACATCTGAACATCACCCCAACATTAATCCCCACGTTCCCACCTCCATGATTCAGAGCTATAAGCCTCGCTGACACATGTTGAGCCTTGCGTTTCCTGCTAGATGGTTAGAACTGTGCAACATCGGAGTTGTGTGCAGAGGCCCCAGATGCCTGACTGGGATAAGGGAGGATGCAGCATTGGGCCAGAAGACCTGGCTAGCATCTCATCACAGTAACCCTCTGCCAGCTCTGAGATGGTCAATCGAATGATAATGTGCATCAGTGTGCCTGGTTTCCGTGTGCATATGTCAGACTGTTGGAACAAAAATGTGGTGTCCTCAAATGGGATCAGAGCAAGGGTCCAAAACAGCTACTGTGCACTGTTATTATCAACGATTTGGAATCTTAAGGCCTAGATGGAGTGTCACCATTTTTGGGGCCACAAATGCCATGGCTAGGCAGCACGGGACACTGGGAGACTCCAAATGGTCATGAGTGCTTGACAGATATCAGTCTATGCTGCACAGTCCACTGAAAGATGAGCTGAAGTGCAGCCTCATATCCATTTCTGAGAGTTATAGATGACTGTGTCCTGAAAATATAACTGATGCTGGGGACTGGGTATGATGATGAGGCCCGAACACTTGTGTTGCATGAACAATTGCCTGTGTAGATAAATCGCATTGTGGATTCAGAATCGACCTCACACATGAAGGCAAGAACCACTGAGTGACAAGCATCCTCCTTGAGGCACCATGCCAGACTGGAGGCTTACTGTCACAAGAGCACAGAGGATTGCAGCGCTGCTACTGCCGACATCGTGATGCAAGATTGTAACACCTCATTCAGCGATGGAGGTGCTGTGTTGACATGCTTACAATCACAACCAAGTGGTAAGGCTGACTCAGCATGGAGAGCACTTTTGAAAGAGGCTTGTACGATCTATTTGTCCCTTTGGGAACCCGGTGGCTATAAGCATCTCACATGCACGCCTGCCTCATCTGGCCCATACTGTGGGCTGTTCCTCTGGAACCTCAGTTCTTGGCCTCATCGAGCTCAGCGCTCTCGATGACCTTCATCCCTTGTTCTGACAAGACATCCCCTTTGGAGCACCAGGTTGTATAGAGCTCAGAAAGCCTCGATGATGCATGAGAACTTCTGGGTAGAGTACTGGAGAGCACCGCCTAACCTGTCCAGACATCAAAAAGGCATCTTCAAGATGTCAATGGTCTGCTCAATCAATGAGCGTGTTGCAGAATGAGATGAGTTATACCTCTCCTCTGAGGCACTTTATGGCCGCCATCTACCATGTCTTTTGCGAGTAGCCTTTGTCACCAAGGATCCAACTCTGGATGCGATGATGGCCCTTGAAGATCTGTGGCACCTACGAGTGACTCAAGATGTATAAGTTGTGGAAGCTTCCAAGGTATCTCATACACACCTGCATTTTCTATTTCTGGTGGTTGCAGACCAGCTGCACATTGAGAGGGTGGAGCCCTTTCCTGTTGATGAATTGTAGTAGCTGCTGCCAGGAAGCTCTTAAAGTCGATGGCACCCTGTGGAAATCTGGAGATCGCTGTAAATCCCACTGCTCTGGCAGCCTGGCTGGCTTCATCTAGGGAGAACGGGACGTGATTGTGCCCCTTGCTAATAAGGTGTCCATTACCTCTCGGCTGCATTTGTGAGAAGATTCTTGAGAAATCCCACAGAGGTTCCAAGTGGAACCCTGGAATGAGCCACTTGTGAAGATGTGCAGAGCAGAGGTCATTTTTAGAGCCAATGGCAATGGATGACCTCCCAGTCCCTGCAGCATTAGCTCCTCTCAGAGAACGTGGCAGGTGTGAGGCGCCACCACATCCCTAGGCATGCAAAGGCGTCAACGGTGCTGTCTCTCGCTCATCTGGAGGTATGAGAAGAGTCTTCTGTATACCCTTGGTCTTGCCAGCCACGTCCGCGCAACGGATCTGTCAGCCTCAGCTCCTAGGTCTTGAGGGGGCCCCGCTGGCCCTTGTTCATTAGGGTGAGGCTCTTCCTTTAGCCCAGGCCGCCGGTGATGGGCCCTTCATCTCCTCCTTCTTAGTTGCCTGATCACCAGGATGAACGCAACGTCACCTTTTCCACCCATGAGGCACTCATGCTCATGTCTGTGGAAACTTTAAACAGAAATATTTTTTAAAATTCATTCATGGGATGTGGGCTTCACTGGCTGGGCCAGCATTTATTGCCCATCCCTAGTTGCCCTTGAGAAGGTGGTGGTGAGCTGCCTTCTTGAACCACTGTAATCCATGTGGTGTAGGTACACCCACAGTGCTGTTAGGGAGGGAGTTCCAGGCTTTTGACACAGTAACAGTGAAGTAACAGCGATTTATTTCCAAATCAGGATGGTGAGTGACTTGGAGTGGAACTTCCAGGTGGTGGTGTTCCCATCTATCCGCTGCCCTTTATGAATAAACATAAGCCTGCCATGGCCGCCTTCCTGTCACTAAGTAGGGATTCATTGTGAAGCTCGTGGGTCACGTTCATCCCAGGTATTACATCCCCATTTAGTCCCTTGGAGCAATACTACAGCCTTCTGGATCATCAGTAGTGCACGCACTCCCCCAACCACCACCACTCCCCACTCTTCCCCCCCATTGAATCGACACAGGCATGACAGGACTTTGACACAGGGGCTTGGATCTGACTGAGTTCTGCCAGGCAAGAAAAGCCTCAGTAAGGGCACTGTCAAACTGTATCCTTGGGATTACACAGCAGCCCCAACTTGCACTCATGTTATGAGAACATTGTGTGGGGGACGGGGCTTTCAAAATCTTAAGCTGCTAGATGTGAGGTTTCGAGGTCTTAGGGCAATTAGGCATATGCTTTTTGGCCAGTGGCCCCTTTTCAGTTGGTTCCTTCTGACACTCGGGATTTCCCGTGTGAGGGACAAATGGTCTTTGGAAACCAATCCTACAATGGACCCATTTGGGTTTATATTCTCACAGGAATGTGCAACATGAGTTAAGGCTCCACATTCCCTAAATTGCTATTTGGCTGTTCCTAACATGTCTCAGCTGTGCCACCCTCTCCATTTGGAAAAGCCGAAATTAGTAGGGTATCCCTTCAATTGTTCCACAAGTGCAGTAGTCAGCTCTTCCCACTGGCCCTGACAGCTCAGCTGACAATTGTTTTCATAGCTTGTTTTTCAACTGTGTCATTGGATCAGCTTGAAAATTGATGGTGCTGAGGTTTTACTACCAGACCAAGTTCAAGCTCCCCCACACCCCACTACCCTCACGATCATCAAGATCCCTCCCACCGTGCTGGAGGAGCATCGTGTGCAGGTTTCCCTCCCTCCAATCACTCTCCTTCTTCTCCCTCTAATCTTTGATTCCATGTTTATAGTCGTTGATATCCCTGTTCCTCCCCCCCGCCGAACCGTTTGATGTTGATGTCCAGAAGCCCTGTAGGCCTCACCTTTCCCCATCCTGAGGCCCATTGTACTGTGACTTACAGAGACCACCCCCATAAGACCATTGAGTGCCCCCACTACATTATCTGTTCCCCATCTACAGACTACAGATGCCGCCCCTGACTGTGACTGTGCCATCTGTGGCCCAGTATCAAGCCACCAATCCCTAGGACCAATGCGTATGAAGGACTGACCATGCCCTGAGCACCATGCTGGGCACGACTGACACAGGGCTGACAGACCCTCTCCTTCCCTGTTCTGGCACCAGAACAGGCATATTAAGCACAGACCTAGAAATTGTGGCGCAGATCCACAGGACTGACTATGCTTTGAGGCTTCAACTACCCATGGGTCTATTGTCCAGGAATGTCTATGCTCCCTGGCCCTGAATAATTTCCCCCCACTCATGTGTCTATGCTCTGTTCCCCAATCATCTGCCCCCAGGTCGTGTGTCTCTGTGCTTTCTTCCCCAGTCACCTGCCCCTGCCCCCCAAGTCATGTGTCTCTGTGCTCTCTTCCCCAGCCATTCCCCCAAAACATGTGCCTGTGTGCGACCTTCCTCAGTCGTCACCCCCCAGTCAAGCCTTTGCCCTCCGCCCCTGCCCTTGCCTTTGCCTTGTCTCAGAAACCACCACCCCCCCCACTCTCTGTCAAACCTTTGTGCTCCAGCACTTCCACACCACCCCCCACCTTCCCGCTGGTCTCACATGGCAAGCCTTGGCTTTGACACCCCCTGCCCCCCTTGAGTTCCCACTGGTCTTGCCTGCACAGCCTTGGCATGGAGTCAGAGCAACCATGAGCACAGCACAATGAAAGATCGGCAAGGTCACAAGATGCACGTTGCTTATATCCAGTTGTGAATCACGCCGGTTGAATTTGCTGCCGGTGTGGCCATTTGATCTGGAGTGGGGATGTAATTCTGGCGAGCCCACTTTTTCATTAGTGTTCATGATATTCAAATCTATGCAAGTGTGGTTCCTGACATGGGGTGGTGTACTACCCAACCCGCCATGAAAGTCGGGAGCGGTAAATTGCTAACGATTTTTACGCCAGTGGGAAACTGACTTTGGGGTGTTCGCAACATTTTCCCATTCTACCTGTCATGATGCCCACTGTTGATGGGACTGGAAAACCTCACCTTTAGATTTTCTGAAAATTCTTGTGGGGGCAGGTCAAGCTCCCCACCCCCAACAGTCCAATTCCACAGGCCAGAACTACAATCTCTGTCCAAATGATAGGCAAGCCTCTCAGAGTTCCCGGTGTGGTGAGACAGTTCATCAGTAAAATTCAAAGGAGACCCAAACACGAAAATGATTCTGGTCTCCTGACGATGGACATGGGTGTGCACTGCAGACCCCTGCACCAAAATCCGCCTTCAGCCAAAGTTGAAAATACCCCCTCAGTATGTACATCATACTAAAAGCCCCATACAGTTTAAATGGTATTGCTCCAAATAGCTATGTTACATTTTCAATAAAGTTGTGGGCAAACTACTTACGTTGAACAGTGTACCATCTATTTCAATACTACCAATTTCAAATGTCATTTCTTTCTAGCTCCATTAATTTTCACACTATTTCTACTGCTGCTGGTTCATGACTTATTGTGATATATGGCTGAAATTTGCTGATAATAGTGATGATGATGTCCTGTTGCCTGGGCTGGGAGCAATAGCCAAACCTTCTTTGGTTGGTGGTGGGTCCCTAGGTGGCATATTGTCAGAGGTGGCCAATTAAGAGCTGCCAACTCAATCAGAGGGCCAGCAGCTTATCAGCGCCACTGCTGGCAGTGGCCATTGCTGAGGCTGCAACACTAGGGAGAGGGTCTCAATAGCAAGGATCCTTCAAAGGCAGGTTAGTGTAGCTGGGAGAAGCCAAGGCCTAGCATCTAGTATAAAAGCAAAATACTGAGGATGCTGGAAATTTGAAGCAAAAAGAAAAATAGCTGGAAAAACTCAGCAGGTCTGACAGCATCTACGGAGAGGAATACAGTTAACGTTTCAAGTCTGTATGACTCTTCATCAGAACTGAGGAAATATAGAAATGAGGTGAAATATAAGCTGGTTGAGGGACGTGGGACAGGAAGAGCTGGATAGAGGGCCATTGATAGGTGAGGGCAAAGAAGAGATTGCCAAAGATGTCATAGACAAAAGGACAAAGGGGTGTTGATGGTGGTGATATTAGCTAAGGAATGTGCTAATTATGACAATAAGGGTAGAAAGCAGGACGAGCAAGTGACAGATAGCCCTAGTGTGGAGGTGGGGTGGGGGGAAGGGATCGAAATAGGCTAAAAAGTAGAGATAAAACAATGCATGGAAATACATTTAAAAATAATGCAAATAAGTGGGAAAAGAAACATATATTAAAAAAATAATAATTATAAATTATTGGAAAATAATTTTCCACTTCTCCATCACCCTCTACACCTCAACCCCTTCCCACGGCACCTTCCCATGCAACCACAGAAGGAGCAACATCTGCCCCTTTACTTCCCCTCTCCTCACCGTCCAAGGGCCCAAACACTCCTTTCAGGTGAAGCAGCATTTCACTTGCACTTCCCTCAATTTAGTCTGCTGCATTCGCTGCTCCCAATGCGGTTTCCTCTACATTGGATAGACCAAACGCAGACTGGGTGACCACTTTGCGGAACACCTTCGGTCTTACCGCAAGCATGACCCCGACCTCCCTGTCGCTTGCCATTTCAACACTCCACCCTGCTCTCATGCCCACGTGTCCGTCCTTGGCCTGCTGCAATGTTCCAGTGAAGCTCAATACAAACTAGAGGAACAGCACCTCATCTTCCAGCTAGGCACTTTACAGCTTCCGGACTTAATATTGAGTTCAACAACTTCAGATCATGAACTCTCTCCTCCATCCCCGTCCCCTTTCCGATCCCCCTTTTTCCAAAAATTTATAATTTTTTTTTTAATATTTTTCTTTTCCCACCTATTTCCATTATTTTTAAATATATTTCCATGCATTGTTTTATCTCTATCTTTTAGACTATTTTGATCCCTTCCCCCCACCCCCCACACTAGGGCTATCTGTCACTTGCTTGTCCTGCTTTCTACCCTTAATGTCATCATTAGCACATTCCTTAGCTAATATCACTGCCATCAACACCCCTTTGTCCTTTTGTTTGTGACATCTTTGGCAATCTCTTCTTTGCCTCCACCTATCACTGGATCTCTATCCAGCTCCACCTGTCTCACCCCCCTCAACCAGCTTATAGTTCACCTCATTTCTATATTTCTTAGTTCTGATGAAGGGTCATACAGACTCCAAACGTTAACTGTATTCCTCTCTGCAGATGCTGTCAGACCTGCTGAGTTTTTCCAGCTATTTTTGTTTTTGCCTAGCATCTAGGCCCTGGCAATCGGGGTTGAAGTGCATTAGGTGGGGGGGAGGTGAGGGTCGTAGATCACCAGCAGCGCCGTTGTTTCGAAGGTGGTGATTAGCACCAGGAGGCCCCTCCATGACCATGGATCACCCATCAAGGAGATCAAGGAGGCCTCCAACTCCCCCCCCTCCAGCCCCCCCGCCCACCCCCACCACCACCCCCCCCCCCCCCCCACCCCCCACCACAGTAGCTGCTGAAACTGCCAACTTTCACTGATGCAGGCAAAAATGGCTCAAAGGGGAGGACAAAACCTTTAGTTGGCCACTTAACTGGTTGAAATGACCAAAGTGAGCCTTCAAGTTTCCCGCCACTGACAATATGGCATTGCGTTGGGAATCTGTTGTGCTCCACTCCCACTGCCCACCCTGGCATTTTGAAGGCCTTCTAGCTCCAGTCCATCACTAATGGGCTGGGAAAGTTTAGCCCATAGTTTCTGACAAATGTTCATATAAGCCATTCTTTGTTTGGCTTGTTTCAATGTTTTCTCATCATGAAGCTGGTAAAGAGTTGGTGAAATGTGAAATCCAATAATTACAAACAACATGGTCTCGGAAAGAATTAATCTCGGGAGACTTATCTCAGGGACAACACTGAAGGAACTGGCAGCTATTGGCGATTATAGACCTAAATATTTGGAATTACATAATTTTATATAAACTTGAATGTTCAGATTATTATTGTAATTCAGTGAGGTGTCATTGAATTCAATATTTAATTGACTGTCCTAAACTTACTTAAGCTGCATTTTTGTGAGATTTATAAAAGTGTGTGGTAAATCTAGATGGTGGTCTGTGATAATAGCACCAATTTAGTCCCTCTGAATGAGAGTCACCAGTTTCAATCTAATGCATTTTAAATTAAACAATGTGAATATAAAAATATTCAATGTTCTAAAATTTTATTTTGAAAAAAAAACTGTTTTAGTGGAACTAATGTAACAATAATGTAACTGTGTGTTTTGAAAAATACAAGGAAACATTCCCTGTACAAATGATTAACCTAAGAAAGTATTCCAATACTCATCAGCATTTGCACAGAGATGCTCTCAAGCCTCCTTGTGGTCAGATCAATATAAAGGCTTTCTTGATGCACCCTGGAAATTTCAGGGACAGGTCCTTGATCTTCCAGTACAATGAGTTTGAATTGCAACAGCAAATGACACTTGAACTTGCATTCCATTATTTGCTGCAGAGCTGCTGCACAGAGTACAAAGGAAACTTTCACGAAAAAATCCAGATAAGTGATGGGACGTGGGAGAAACTGACAAGTAAAGCCGCACCCTGCAGAAGCACATTGCTCTTTCTCCAGTCCTTAAAGTGAAATGCCCAGTGCAACCCGTCCCACTGGCCATATGGGACCTGGAGGGAACAAGGATGGCTCTGAAGTGCAGCTACATATTAATACTATTGAGGATAGAAATTCATTTGGATGGTAAAACAAAGAAAGCTATGTCGGATTGACCGTCCATTGTGTTGCACTCCTTCCAGCCCCTGCCCACGCCTAATATTTAATTCATTTGATTTCAATGGAACTGAATATTGGGCCAGGTGTATAACAAACGGCCAATACCCACCTGTCCTGTGTTGTCATCCAAGGGAAATATCAACCCTCTGGGCTTTGGGAGGACAGTTCCTCCTATTGGTATCATAAACTAATTATTGCTGGTGGTTGAGACAGTATTATAGTAAGGAACGATATACATGGGCAGGATTTTACAATTTTAAGCCCCTCCATTTGGTGTAAACATTATGGTAGCAGCCTGCATTGGGGCACTGACAACACTGTTTTTATTGAAGTTACAGCCACTTTTATCCTGGGTAGGAACCTGAGAAGGGAGTTGTGTCTGATGGAAAACCATTTGTAACATGATAATGGAAATCCTTTGACACACAGAGGACACCCTGGTGCAATTCTGAGATACAAATGGGCACTGTATGCACCATCAACATTCCCGATGAAAATTTTATTTTTGCGTGGCAAGTAGCAGCAGGCTCACCGGTTGCATGCAAATGAGGCTAGGCCTCAATATGGCTCAGGACTCAAGTGGTTACAAGGGGATGGTCATGTTTGTATGCCGAATACCCATGTGTGCTCATGCTTAAATTCAGCCCTATTGATATTGAATAGCTTATCCCGCAGGAAAAAGAGAACCTTTAAGGTTAAATCAAATCTTTTCCAGTTCTTAGGTCGATGCCTGGTGGTCCATCTGGTTTTATTCCTTTTCAACTTTTGTGGAGCAGTTTGGTTCAACTGTGTGGCTTGCTAGGCCATTTCAGAGGGCAAATAAGAGTCACATTTGTTGTGGGGTCTGGAAACACATGTAAGCCAGACTTGGTAAGGACTGCAAGTTTTCTTCCCTGAAGGATATTAGTGAATGGGTTTTTACAACAATCCAATAGTTTCTCTATTGTTGAGACTAGCTTTTATTAACTCCAGATCTTTTAATTACTAGTATTTAAACAGTCGCTTGGGAGTACAGAATTGAATATTTGAAAAGAGAGACTGAAGGTTTTTGTCTTGCATACATCGGGACAAATGCAAGAATGCCAAATTTCAAGCGATCACAACAATTTATACTACAGGAGAAAAGGGTGCTGATTGGTTGGCAAGTCGGCTCTGATTGGCCAAGGTATTGCATGGAGAAAGCAACGGGGAACTAACGGCTCCCCAAGCTCTTGGGTAATTTTAGAAAGGCATATATTGAACATATTCCTCACGTTTGCAGGGAACTGATACCTGTGTATGCCATTTCTAGCAAGCATAAATGAACCACATTACGACCTCAACTAATTATCTTAAATTGGTTGCTAGTGTGGTTATTAGTGCACTCAGGATTGGTCAGCAAGTGCCGAATGAAGTTAAATTCCACTAGTTGTCATGATGGATTTTGATCTTTTGTCCCCCTTAACCTGAGCCTCCTGCTCACTAGTTCAGTAACGTTACCACTATGCCACCTTACCCATAAGGTGAGGTGAGAGTGGCATCAAGGAAGCATTTGACTGACTGTGATATCAAGGAACCCTAGCAAAATTGAAGCCAATGAGAATTGGGAGAAAAGTCTCCACTGTTTGGAGTTATGCCTAACACAAAGGAGGATGGTTATGGTTGTTGGAAGGTAATCATCTCAAGACATCACTGCAGGAGTTCCTCAGAGTAGTGTTCTAGGCCCAACCATCTTCAGCTGCTTCATCAAATACATTTCTTCCATCATAAGGTCAAAAGTGGGGATGTTCGCTGATAATTGCATGGTGTTCAGCACGATTTGCAACTCTTCAGATCCTGAAGCAGTCCGTGTCCTTAAGCAATAAAGTCTGGAAAAAATTCACACTTGGGCTGATAAGTGGTAAGTAACATTCTCACCACATAAGTTGCAGGCAATGACTACCTCCAACAAGACTGAATCTATCCATCTCCCGCTGACATTCATCAGTATTACCTTTGCTGAATCCCCACAATCAGCAACCTAGGGGTTACCATTGACCAGAAACTTAATTGGATCAGCCACATAAATACTGTGGCTACAAGAGCAGATCAAAGACTGGGAATTCTGCAGCAGGTAACTCACCTCCTGACTCCCCAAAGCTTGTCCACCATCTACAAGGCTCAAGACAGGAGTGTGATGGAATACTCTCCAGTTGCCTGGATGAGTGTAACTCCAACAACACTGAAGGAGCTTGGCACCATCCAGGACAAACCAGTTTGCTGATCAACACCCATCCACCATCTTAAACATCCACTCCCCCCAGCACTGACGCACAGTGGCAGCAGAGTGTACTATATGATGCACTGCAGAAACTCACCAAGCCTCCTTTGACAGCACCTTCCAAACTCATGACCTCTAACACCAAGAAGGACAAGGGCAGCAGGCGTATAGGACCAGCGTTACTTGTAAGTTCCCTTCCAAGCCAAACACCATTTTGGAATTAGAACTACATTACAGTTCCTTCACTGTTGCTGGGCCAAAAACCTGGAACTCCCTTCTTATTAGCACTGTGGTGTACTTACACCAGGTAGACTACAACAATTCAACTGCCTCAATTAGGGACAGGCTACAAATGCTGGCCTTGCCAGTGATGCTCACATCCTGTGAAAGAATGGAAAGAAAATATACAGATCTTCATCAAGCTCAGCTAATTCTCTAATTCTCAGGAGGAAATTATGCCCAATAGAGTAAGCTATCAGTCATTGGTGGTATGGAAATCATACAGTTGGTGATATGTCTTCAGAAAGACCGAGTTTAGTGCTCCAAGTTCATAACAATAGACTTATCTTGAATAGTGTTCTATAATTGCACGACAATTTATTTAACTTGCAAACCTTATGAGCAGTACTGTCAATGCCATATTTAATAATGCAATGTGTTGGTTTTGTTTTCCCCTAGTAACTTGTAAAGATATTCAAATGAGGACAAATCCTAATCATTTGCAATGTGGCAAAAATGAAGTCATTTAAAAAAATTGCAACACAAGTACATATGATGATGGTGACACAATGGAACTATGATGCAACCTTTCAACTTAAAGTGGGCAATTTTTTTGTGATGTCGTAATGAAGGCAATATTAATATGGCATTCAGTTGTAGCCAAACTTTATGCTTTTCATTTGAAGGTTATTTCTTCACGCAGCTCAGCATATCTTTGAATAAATATTTGTATATCTGTTAAACGTGAAGGTTATGTTTAACTAACTCCAATGGAACAAGTATGCAAAATGCCATTATACTTTCCAATTAAAAGGTGGAATGGTGACATTTGCTGCAACATGGTGAGATCTCTTTCTTACTCATAATCCTGCAGAATTTGGATTGGATTAAATGTACAAGGAAATTGTTTCATTGCAGTCAAATTTCTGCTTCATACCCCAGATAAAATGATTATAAACAATTCATTGCAGGAGCTACATGAGAAACTGTATGCATGCCCGCTGAACGGCAGCCTAGAAATGTACGCATCTTGTATCTATGCATGGAGGGGAAATTCCAAAGCGACCACATATTCTCTTGGCTGGATCATGCTTATTATATCATTTCCTGGTATTTTTTTTGCCCAGCTGGCATCCTCATTGTGCCATCTTAACTTTCCATGCATAAGTGCACTACCTGCTAAGTGCACCTGCACCCTTATTCCCCCTTTCTGCATAATCAGCATAGATTAGTAACTGCAGGCTGTATTTCATTCATAGAGTGAAAAGGACAAGAGTTAGGATGGCACGGAGAATCTGGACATGAACAGGGGACAATGCTGAGAATACAGCTTGAAGTTTTGAAGCTTTTCCTGATATGTATGAAGAGTTATATGTAACATGCAGGCACCCTGTTCAGGAAAGCCACTAGCATCCTCTTGCACAAGGTTCATGGCTTTGCTCAGGCCACTAATTTTCTGGGTTTCATGCTTGGGTGAGGGTTATGCTGTTGAGTACACTCCTTTCCCTCATATTATGCGCTGCTGGGTCCTGCAGAAGAGGGTGAAAGTTAGTAAGTGGATGTTGAAAAGAATAGTGGAGATGTGTAGTGTATGTGCTGAGAACTGGAAAAGAAGCAAGAATAGAATTAGGATACATTGTTTTCTTCATTCTCTGCATGCGGATGATGCTGGCAAGACAGGTATTTATTGCCAATCCTTAGTTGTCCTTGGGAAGATGGTGGCCAGCCTCCTTGAAAGCTATTTGATACAACTGAGTGCCATGCTTATCCACTTGATTGCAGATTGCAATTAAGGCTCAACCATTGGCATATAGGCCTGACAGGTAAGTGTGGAAGGTTTCCTTTACTGAAGGACATTAGTTTTGCAAATATCTGACAGATTCATGTTTCCTTTTACTGGCCCCAATTTATTACTTTCAGATTTTTTTTAAAAAGAGGCTCTGAAAAAGCGGATTGATAGGATCTGAACACATGGGACAGGATTTGCACCCTGATAGGGGATTGGGAATGGAAGCGGGAGGACTCATTATTTTTTGCTGCCAGTTAGCACTCTGGTTTACCTGCAACATCCCACCCTCGAGCCATTTTCCTAAAGGATGGATTGGGGGAGGAACAGCTATCCACCCACAAGTGGCAGGAATCTAATAAAGGTCATTAAGAGCCTAATTAACGTTATTAAGCAGTGGCCGACTAGAATTTTCCAATCAGCCTGCAAGACCCCCTTTTTTGCATCGGAAGCATGGGCAGGTGTCAAGAGGTGACCTCCCAGTGGCAGATCGGAGAGCTGGCTCTCCAAGCAGTCTTGAAGGCCTTCCCTGCCTAGCCGGCCAAAGCTGGAACATACAGATTTCCTCTCCATAATGGTGGCCCAGCAGCTGTGGCCATTTTTTACTTCAAAAGCTTTAGAAGGATGCCTCCATTTTAAGATGACCACTCTCTCCCTTAGCTGCAATGGCAGGCTGCAGCTCCTATTGGCCCGTTAGCTTCGAGAGCATGCCCGCTGTCCTTAATTGAAAGGCGAGCATGACCTCTAGCCACTATTTGGGTAATGCAGGTAACATCAATGTTAGATGACTGCTCCTTACACGGTACGGGGTTGGGACTCACATTTGACCCCAGTGTTAGAGTCCAAAGCCAAAACATAAAATCCTGCCCATGATCTTTGGTTATTTGTCTAGTAACATAATTTCTGGGAGCTGGTTAGCTCAGTTGGCTAGATGGCTGTCATGTAGTTCAGAATAACACCAACTGTGCGGGATTTGATCCCCATTCCTATTGGGTAGACTTGGGGCCTGCCACCTTGCCCTGCCCTATAGTAAAACTTACTATGTGAACCACGGTTTGGCAATCCTAATCAAGGATGATACCTAGAGCCAAAGAAGAGGATCATTACCTCTACAGCACTGTAATCAGATGGTAACTGGAAAATCACGTATGAAGTGTGAAGTTGCGATGGAATCCTGGGAGGAGTTGCTGATTCTGCAAATGCTGGTATGTAAGAAGAGAATGTCATTAGTGTGTGGTGTGAGGACATCAAAGAAATGTGTTTATAATGATAAAGAGATATGTTAAAGTATCCATTTGTGATTCACAAGGTCATAACAACATAAGAAACAGGAGCAGAAGTAGTCCATAGCCCATCAAGCCTGCTCCGCCATTCAATAATATCATGCATGATCTGATTGTGATCTTAACTCCACTTTCCTGCCTGCCCCTCATAACCCTGTACTCTCTTGTCGATCAAAAATCTGTCTAACTCAGCCTTCAATAACCCAGCCGCCTCTGTGGAAAAGAATTCGAAAGATTAACAACCTTCGGAGAAAAGAAATTTCTCTTCAACAACGTCTTAAATGGGAGACTCCTTACTTTTAAACTGTGGCCCCTAGTTTTAGGTTCCCTCATGAGAGGAAGAATGTGATGGAGGGAAGAAAGTGGTAGGAAGAGGTTGAAAGGAGCATCGGCATCGGTTGAGAGAGACAGGGAGAAGAAGAGCAGCACCCTCCCTTGCTTTTCATTTGAGGTCATTGCACCTCTTACATTGATGCCAGGTCTTGAGAGTGATGATGCTGCCACTGACCCTAGCAGCCACATCTCTCTAGGCCAATAGAGAGTGTGCTAAGAGACAAGATGTCTGATGACACAGAGACAGTGGAGGGGTTGAGGGAGAGGGTGAAGAGTCAAGCTAAACGTCAGCAGTGTGCATTTGAAAACTGACCCCATGTCTTTGGATGGTGGTGACAAGAAGCAGCATGTACATCAGGGAGGGGCATGTGCCAAGTATAAATCCTTGGGGCACTTCTAAATTAACAACTTTAATATCCCTTCAAATTCCCTATTGTCGTTACAAATTTATTCAAATTATTATAATCAATATATTAATTAGACAGGTATCAACTAAAAAACTCTAATGGAAACCAAATCCAGTTTTAAACTTTTATGACTGCTCAAATTGGCAGAAGAGAGAGAAAAAAACATCTCTTAGGAAAGAATTTAGTCTAATATTTTTACAAAGAGAAGTTGAATTGTATAAGTGAACAAAGAGGTTGGTTCTTTATAAGAACAAAATGTGCAAATACCAGGGAAACAACACAAATAACATTAGTCATTTGGTAGTACAGCACTTGAGTATGCTGAAAAAAGACATGTTGTTGAAGCTTTTTGTATTGTACTCATCAGAATAATTCTCAAGAATACCAAATATAAAGGGAATAACAATTTATACTTCATGAGAAGAGAGTGCTGATTGGTTGGCAAAGGATGCAAAGGTTGCACACTATGCCAACAATGATCTTGGCAGGGCAAGTGATAGAAGATGTAGCCAGGTGGGAAGGCTTCAGTAAGTGGGAAGGCGTCATCACCCCTCAGTCCAGGGTTCTAATACTAATTTTAAAGGATGCCCAAGGTTGCCAGAGAGTGTGTTGAAGATTAGTGATAGATTTTTAAAGCTATTCTTGATTTTTTTTTTGTTTTTCTGTTGCTGTGCCATTTTTCACATGTGATTGTTTACAGTACCAAAATGGGTTTCTAATGGGAACCTCCTGTCCCTTGCTTTCAAGCAGAGAAGTGTAGTAACTGAAGGTATAGTCTCTCCTACTGTCTATCAGGAGTCACGTAATTGTTCTTGGCGGCTCCAAACAATGAGCCATAAGCACGGTAGTTCAGGGTGGGGTGGGGGCTGGGACTTCTTGTCAAGGACCTGGTTCAAGCATGCCGCATCTGAAAAGCTCTCTGTGATAAAGTTAATTGTTTCTTGTTGAAACCTGTGCAGTACATCAAGTCATCACATTTAGTGACGAGGGTAAAATAGCTATGATGTTGCACCTCACCTTGTTAACAAGAGTACATTGAATCTTAAGAAAAAAGAAAAGAATACTAACTAGTCATGCCACTCTTCAGCAGAATCGATCTTTACAACATGACTATGGAAGACTGGAGCCAGTATGTAGAGCAACTTGGTTTTTATTTCATAGCGAACAAAATTACTGCAGAGGAAAAGCAGAAAGCCATCCTTTTGAGTGTATGTGATAGCAAGACATACAGTCTCATCCACAGCCTGACGGCCCCCAACCTGCCCTATTCTAAGTCCTTAACAAATTATTGGACCTCGTGAAAACACACGTCCGACCAAGGGCGTTTGTAGTAATGCAAAGGTTTAAGTTTAATTCCAGAGTTAGGGCCCTGGGAGAGTCCATCGCAACCTATATAGCAAAGTTGAAGCAGTTGACAGAGCACTGCAACTTCAGAGACACACTCAACGATATGTTGAGGAACCAGTTAGTTTGTGGAGTTCACGACAACACCATCCAGCGCCGTTTACTCACAGAAGTTGACATCGATTTGAAATGCACCATGGATATAGCGCTAGCCATGGAAAGTGCTGCGAGAGACTAGCAGGCTTTAGAACACATACAACATGGCACTGTTCTTCTTGTGGAACCTACCACCAGACTTGGCGTGAAAACAGAGACACAACAGTAAAGCAAAAGGCAATGTCCACTGTTAGAAAAACGAAAAGGCCGAGTTGAAACACTTCAGCAGCAACTCCAAGGTTAATCTTTTGTACATGTGGTGGTCACCACATCCGGCCACCTGCAGTTTCAAGGAGGCAGAATGCCATTACTGCCATAAGAAAGGTCACGCAATAAAGCAATGCAGGGTGAAATCAAGACACACCATAAAGCAACAAACCAATATGATTGAATTGAATAATACAACAGAACCTGAAGTTGCCAATACCAACATCTATTCCCTACACAACATTACAGCTGTAAAAACCGAACCTATCAAGGTCACAATCCAAGCTAAAAGGAAGCTACTAATAATGGAGGTAGATACTGGAGCCTCAGCCACAGTGGTGGGAGACCACACATTTAAATACCTAAATGAAGGTACCCAGCCACTGAATCTGGAGCTGACAACTGCTCAATTGAAGATATATACCGGAGAATCCATACAGGTAAAGAGCATTGCCAGAGTACCCCTGTCCTCTCGGTAAAATACAGCACCGCTTCCAGTGATCATAGTGACAGTTGAAGGACCAAGTCTTCTAGACTGAGACTGGTTACAAAAAGTCAAGCTTAACTGATCTGAAACAGTTCACTTGAGAACAGGAGGAGTTCCTAAACTGCTAAGGAAGTACAGCAGTGTGTTTTGGAATGAGTTAGGAGAATTGAAGGACCTTCACATGCTGCAAGGATCCCTCAGGTCAGAGTTGGTTCCTCTGAAAAATCATGAAAAGAAACAAAATGAATTTAGTACCTCCTACCTAAAATCCACAAATAGGAGTGTCTCAGCAAACCGATCATGTCAGCCTGTTCCTGTCCCATGGAGCTCATTTCTTACTATCTTGACTCCATTCTCTCTCCCCTTGTCCAGTCCCTTCCCACCTACATCCATGATTTCTCTGACACCCTACATCATATCAACAATTTCCAGTTCCCTGGCCCCAACTGCTTCCTCTTCACCATGGACGTCCAATCCCTCTACACCTCCAGCCCCCACCAGGATGGTCTGATGGCTCTCTGCTTCTTCCTCGAACAGAGGCCCAAACAATCTCCATCCACCACTACTCTCCTCCGTCTGGCTGAATTTGTTCGCACACTGAACAATTTCTCCTTAAACTCCTCTCACTTCCTCCAAATAAAAGGTGTGGCTATGGGTACCCGCATGGGCCCCAGCTATGCCTATCTCTTTATGGAGTATGTGGAACATTCCTTGTTCCAGTCCTACTCCGGCCCCCTCCCACAATTCTTTCTCCGGTACATCGATGATTACTTCGGTGCTGCTTCATGCTCTCGTCTGGACCTGGAAAAATTTATTAATTTTGCCTCCAATTTCCACCCCTCCATCATTTTCACATGGTCCATCCCTGACACTTCCCTTCCCTTCCTTGACCTCTCTGTCTCAGGTTCTGGTGGCAGACTGTCCACCAATATCCATTACAAGCCTACCGACTCCCATAGCTACCTCGACTACAGCTCCTCACACCCCGCTTCCTGTAAGGACTCCATCCCATTCTCTGAGTTCCTTCGCCTCTGTCGCATCTGTTCTGATGATGCCACTTTCAAAAACAGTTCCTCTGATGTGTCTTCCTTCTTCCTTAACCGAGGTTTTCCACCCACGGTGGTTGACAGGGCCCTCAACCGTGTCCGGCCCATCTCCCGCGCATCCGCCCTCACGCCTTCTCCTCCCTCCCAGAAACATGATAGGGTCCCCCTTGTCCTCACTTATCACCCAACCAGCCTCCGCATTCAAAGGATCATCCTCCGCCATTTCCGCCAACTCCAGCATGATGCCACCACCAAACACATCTTCCCTTCACCCCCCCGGGGGCATTCCACAGGGATTGTTCCCTCTGGGACACCCTGGTCCACTCCTCCATCACCCCCTACACCTCAACCCCCTCCCACGGCACCTTCCCATGCAACTGCAGAAGGTGCAACACCTGCCCCTTCACTTCCCCTCTCCTCACCGTCCAAGGGCCCAAACACTCCTTTCAAGTGAAGCAGCATTTCACTTGCATTTCCCTCAATTTAGTCCACTTCATTCATTGCTCCCAATGCGGTTGCCTCTACATTGGAGAAACCAAACGCAGACTGGATGACCAATTTGCAGAACACCTTCGGTCTGTCTGCAAGCATTACCCAGACCTCCCTGTTGCTTGCCATTTCAACACTCCACCCTGCTCTCATGCCCACATGTCCGTCCTTGGCCTGCTGCAATGTTCCAGTGAAGCTCAACGCAAACTGGAGGAACAGCACCTCATCTTCCGACTAGGCACTTTACAGCCATGCGGACTGAATATTTAGTTCAACAATTTTAGATCATGAACTCTCACCTCCATCCCCACCCACTTTCCGATCCCCCCCTTTTTTTCCCAATAATTTATATAGATTTTTCTTTTCCCACCTATTTCCATTATTTTTAAATGTATTTCCATCCATTGTTTTATCTCTACCTTTTAGCCTTTTTCGATTCCTTCACCCCACCCCACCCCCACTAGGGCTATCTGTAACTTGCTTGTCCTGCTTTCTACCCTTAATTAGCACATTCCTTAGATAATATCACCACCTTCAAGACCTCTTTGTCCTTTTGTCTATGACATCTTTTGGTTATCTCCACCTATCACTGGCTCTACTTGTCCCACCCCTCCCTTAAACCAGCTTATATTTCACCTCTCTTCTATTTTTCCTTAGTTCTGTTGAAGAGTCATACGGACTTGAAACGTTAACTGTGTTCCTCTCCGCAGATGCTGCCAGACCTGCTGAGTTTTTCCAGGTATTTTGGGTTTTGTTTTGGATTTCCAGCATCCACAGTTTTTTGCTTTTATCTTTGAATTTCATGCCACTCTGAACAAACTGAAGAAAGAATTGGAAGAGAAGACTCAACAATGTTCAATAGTCCAGAAGGAAGCCAAGAGATGAGAAAGAGACTGAAGAGCTGAAGAATCAGCTGAATGAAACAAAAGAGGCATTACCAGGAAAAGTCCAGGGTGCGAGTGGATAATGAAGCCATGGGTAGCTCGACTACCAAACTGAAGTTAAGATTTCACCAGTTTTATGTTTTAGGTTATCAGGTTCACTTTGTTTAGCGAACACGAGCTGCGCCCTTGACATTAACACATTAGTTGGTGCTTGAAATAATATAGGCAGAGTCCAATTAACTGAACCAAAACTGGTGGTTTATTGGAACTAAGAACAGGACACTAACACAATGTGTGCTTCTTCAATCATCTCCAGCTCTAGACTTCCTCTTACCCAGGTAGCCCAAGCTATATAGCGATTGGTCGTTACAGTCACGTGGTCAGTTAACAGTTAAAGGTACATAGCACTCCACTTTATCGCATCCCTCCCCCTTTATTTGAAAGTACAATTGACAAGCTTCACAATATCCCAATTATTTACATAAATAACTATTTACAAGTCAAGTCTCTCAGGTAGCTTTCTCAGGCGTGTCAATTGTCGTAGCTCAACTGACCTCGGCTTGTTTTGCCGAGACCCCCTCCCCAGGGGTCAACTATCTACCAGGCTCTTCGGTGGAAGTGGGCAAGTTTGTGTCTTTGACCATCTCAGGTCTAACAGGCCCCACCGGTACTTCCAAATTGTGTGACATTTCTTCCACATGTGGAGCAGACCCAAATGCAAGCGACGACTGCATTCCTTCTTGTGGGACTGTCTCTCTTCTCCAGAGATGGTCCACGTGCCATCTAATTATTCGGCCATTTATCAACACATTATAGGAGAGAGGTCCTGTCACAGCACTCACTTCACCAATTGGGCCTATCTCCAAAATTCTTTGCGAGAACTGTGTCTCCCACCATGAAATTTCTTTCATGATTATGGCCATCATGTCTAGCCTTCTGGGCCTCTTGGCTTCTCACCACCCTCCCCCTAAATTCAGCTTGATAAGAGTTAGATGGGTGCAGAGACGTCTCTTCATTAGTAATTCAGCGGGGGCAATACCGGTGGTCGTATGTGGCGTAGTCCGGTATGCAAACAGGAACCGTGACAATCTGGTGCTGATGGAATCCCCATCTAGCTTTTTCATCCACGACTTAAAAGTTTGGACTGCCTGCTCAGCCAAACCATTAGGGGCGGGATGGTAAGGCAAGGTTTTGATATGAGTTATTCTGTTGCGGGTTGCAAACCTGTGGAGCTCCCCACTGGTAAATGCAGTCCTGTTATCTGACACGAGCCCCTCCGGTAACCTGTGAACAGCAAAACTCTGTCGCATACAGTCTATGGTGGCAGCAGACATGGGTGCCTGGACTTGGTCGACATCCATCCACTTGGTGTAGGCGTCTATTCGTAAAAGGAACATTGTGCCCAAGAAGGGCCCCACATAGCCGATGTGGAGGCACACCCATGGCCGTGCCAGCCATTTCCAGGGGTGCAATGGAGCTAAGGGGGGTAGCTTTTGTACCTGCTGGCATTGAAGACAGCTTTTGACTAGAGTTTCGATGTCCCCATCCATCCCTGGCCACCACAAGTAGCTGCACATGAGCATCTTCATCCTACTAATACCAGGGTGAGCACTATGTAGTTCAGCCATTTTAAACAATATCCCTTGCTCCCCAGAGCAACATGCTGTCCTGGCAAGTGAGCTCATATCTGTGGTTGAAAAAGGGCTTCATGTCATCAAACTTTGGCTCTCCTGACCATCCATTCAAAGCTTGCTCTCGGATGTGAGATCAAAGTGGATCTTGTCTTGTCCACTCATGGATTCATTTGGCCTGGACAGGGGAGGAATCCAAAAAATTTAGTACTAAGACCAGTTCCTGGGGAACTGGAGCCTTCACGTTTTTATCTGGCAGGGGGAGGCAGCTCAGCACGTCAGCATGTGCAGTCTGGCTTCCCGATCGGTGAATAAAATTATACTCATAAGCAGCCAATATCAGTGCCTACCTCTGGATGTGAGCAGATGCAATGGGGGAGGTGGGGAGAGGTGGGGGGGGGGGGGGGGGCGGGGGGGGGTATCGCCTTACCTTCTCCAAATAATCCCAGCTGAGGCTTGTGGTTGGAGATAATGTGAAAATAGCGACCGTGAAGGTATTGATGGAATTTTTGACACCAAGCACAACAGATAAACCCTCCTTCTCAATTTGAGAATATCTCCACTCTGCAGTACTGAGCATGCGAGACGTATAACCAATGGGTCATTCAGAGCCACCTGCCATCCGATGTAGAAAGTAAAGCCCCTACTCCATAAGGGGATACATCGTAAGTTAAAATCAATTCTTTCTTTGGGTCAAAGTGGATCAGAAGGGTCAATGGTCTTAACAACTGCTTTACCTTCAGAAACTCCTCCTGGTGCAGAGCTTGCCAAATCCATTTATGGTTTTATTAAGCAATGTGTATAACAGAGCCAGTACAGTTGATAGATTTGGGAGAAATCGCCCACAATAGTTTATCATGCCTAAGAAGGCTTTTAATTCTGTCATGTTCTTCGTTGTAGGTGCCTCGTGAATAGCCTTGACCTTTTCTTCCACGGGATGCTGGCCCTGTGCGTCAACCTTATGGTCCAAATGTCATCTGCTTTTGAGTATACCTTTATGCACCATCCTGCCTTGCATATTGAAAATGTGGATGCACTCAGTCATCTCCTGTTCCCAGATAGCATTGTACATGCTCCAGTGCCACAAGAAGTTGTGCTTGTACTGTATCTCTTGGATTCTTCGCCTGTGTGTGCAAAGCAAATTTGAAATTCGTTGAACAGAGATTCAACTTTGTCAAAAGTCAGAGACCTTTTTTGAAACGGTAGTCAAATTCAGCAGTCTGTGAAGAGGTGAGAACATTCCGTGTCCAAAAATCAGAGTTAAGTTGTCAAGATGGAATCTTGTTGTGGGGATCAGAGTTGTTGTTCCTTCACAAGGAAGAGAACCATTCTTGACAGAGCTTCACAGTGCGCATCCAGGCATATCGAAGATGAAAACACTTGTGCAAAGCTATGTCTGGTAGCCAGACACTGACAGTGACATTGAAAACATGGTCAAACTCCATTGTCAGCAACAACAGAAGTTGCCTGTTTCAGCTCCACTGCATCCATGGGAGTGGCCTGGTCGGCCCTGGGTCAGCCGACATATCAATTATGTAGGACCATCCACAGGTACCATATTTTTATTGATCATAGAAGCACATTCCAAATGGATGAATGTGTATAAAGTTTTTTTTTTTTAATTCATTCATGGGATGTGGGCTTCGCTGGCTAGGCCAGCATTTATTGCCCATCCCTAGTTGCCCTTGAGAAGGTGGTGGTGGTGGATCACCAACATCAAGCGCAACTATTGAAAAGCTACGTCACTGTTTTAGTATACATGACCTATCGGAAGTCATCGTTTCTGATAATGGTACAATCTTTATCAGTACAGAGCTTCAGAGATTCATGAGTTTAAATGGAATTAGACATATTAGAAGAGCACTATATTATCCCTTATCAAATGGCTTAGCTGAAAGAGGGGTGCAAACTTTCAAATCTGGAATGAAGAGGTTATTAGAAGGTACTCTAGAAACTCAACTTTCCTGCTTTCTTATCAATTATCATATGACACCTTATGCAATTACAGATTCAACACCGTGTAAATTATTGATGAAATGCCACTTACGTACAAGGTTAAGTCTGGTGTTTCCAAACTTAGAGGGGAAGGTAGAGAAGAATCAGAGTAATCAAAAATTGAATCATAATATTCATCGCAAAGCTCAAAGATTCACTGTAGGAGACACAATTTTAGTGCAGAATTTTAGAAGTGAACCTTGTTGGGTTCCTGGTACAATTGTTTCACAAACTGGTCCCTTGTCCTTCCAGGTGGAAGATGAAGATTGAGTTGTTTGAAAACATGTGGACGATCTTAGGAATAGTGATACATTCCAACAACCAACCATTCTGCCGGTGATTAACATCGAACCATTAATCCCTGAAGTGACAGATTGACCTAGAATAGGCATGCCCAATGTCTCTGTAGAGTTGCCAAACCCTGAACTGCCACTTTCTAATGATATATCTGGTGCTGCAGTTCCTGATCATTTCGATCCTGTGGAAGAACCTCAAGTGGTAGACCTATGGCGCTCTAACCAGATAAGGAAAGCGCCTCAGAGAGTTAGCCTTTAATCACCTAACTTGTATATATGTATATGTTGTGGGATATTCAAATGTTCTTTGTAATTAGAAGCTGTAAAAAAACTAAAGGGGGAGGAAATGTAGTAACTGAATGTATAGCCTCTCCTACTGTCTATCAGGGGTCACATGATTGTTCTTGGAGGCTCTAACCAATGAGCCCTAAGCATGTGTAATCTGATGGGGAGGGCGGGGCTTCTTGCTGAGGGCCTGATTCAAGCATGTAGCACCTGAAAAGCTCTTTGTAATGAAGTGAACTCTTTCTTCTTGAAACCTGTCCAGTATGTCAAGTCATTAAAAGGAGGTGAGATGCTAAGCAAACCGGATGGCAATGGAGGTATCCTGCACCTTCCTGCAGATAGCTTCATGACATATCTACTGTCACATGTACACACATGTATTTCTCACAGGAGCAATGTCTGCAGAGATAACTTTACAAAGGAAGATGTAATAAAGTTGCACCACACACTCCAAAGTAATCTGCAAACAACTTCCTCCACAGGCATGGTAAATCCAAAACTGCCAAAGTAACAAGTATCCTTAACCCTATCCTTCAACATCATTCCATTGGGGACAACCTAAGCCAATTAGTTTTCTTTCGCTATACTAAACAAATCCCCCATGCCTTATTTGTTTGGGCAGCAGCATAAAAAAATGGCTGCATTTTTTTCAGTCCTGCCTGCAGTGCTTAAACTTCCCAACTCATCTGTCTAAAGTTTATTTTCTGGCACCACAAGCTTGGAAAGAAGCACATCCTGCATACTGTCCAATTTAAATGAAGAAAAAGCACTTCCTTTTTTTTATTATTTCACGGGATGTAAGTATTGCTGGCAAGGCCAGCATTTGTTGCTTATCCCTAATTTCCCTTCAGAAGGCTTTCTTGAACCACTGTAGTCCATCTGGTTTAGGTACACTCACAGTGCTCCTAGGCAGAGAATTCCAGGAATTTGACCCAGCAACAGTGAAGGAACAATGGTACAGCCCCAAATCAGGATGTTGTGGGGCTTGGAGGGGAACTTAGAGCTGATGGTGTTCCCTTGTGTCTGCTGCCTATATCCTTCTAGGTAGAAGAAGGTGTGGATTTGGAAGGTGCCGTTGAAGGAGTCTTGACAAGTTGCTGCAGTGCATCTTTTATGTGGTACACACTGCTGCCACAATGCACGGTGGTGTTGGGAGTGGCTGTTTACATTTGCAGATGGGGTGCTGATCTAGCGGACTATTTTGTCCTAGATTGTGTCAATCTTCTTGAGTGTTGTTGGAGCTGTACTCATCCAGTCAAGTGGAGAGTATCTATGACACTCCTGACTTGTGCCTTGTGGATGGTGGACAGGCTTGGGGAGCCAGGAGATGACTTACTCTCTGCAGAATTATCATGTGACATGTGCACGGCCCAGGAGGAGGGGTGAGGGGGCTGCAGACATTGCTGATCACCGGGGCCCGTGTCTTCGGAGGGGGGGGGTCCCAGGCGCAGACAGCATCCACCCCTCTCTCATGTGGCCACCTCACACACCAGAGGTAATGAGTAAGTGAGTGCCTTGTGCCCCTCGGGGACGTGGAGTCCCGGGCTCAACTTCTCATACCGGCAACATCGCTCCTCTGTGCAGGCGGCACATGGCCAAATCCATAGGCTGCACTGAACTCTGAAACCCAATCCTGGATGCAGCAAGCTAATTGGCTGCCTCTAGGGAGATCTACCCGACAGTCGCACCGGTGCAAGTGTACCCGCTCTGCCGGGCCTTGGCCAGTCCTTCTGCTGTTTTCAGAATCCACAATTAGCAGCTCAGATGAAGAGGGTGCAGCACTGCAACTGCCTTGGGCCAATTTGTTGGAGGAGCAAAATTGAAAATAATTGATCAGTTTGAAACTGCTGAAAGGGAGAAAAATCAACTTGAATTTCCAAAACAATATAGATTAATTAGGCTCCAGTTATGGGAAGAAATTGAAAGGAAAAAATTGCTTCATCATTTAAAAGTTATTTACAAAGACTTAGCTTAGTTCTTAAAGTGAAAGTTTTTTTGTTCTTTTGTATTATAATAATATATTATATGCTGTAAAATGCTGGTGGTTGACATGTTTTGAAGTGTTGAAGAAAGTATGAAAGGAAATATCTTGAGACTGGGAAACGAAAAAAAAGCATAGGCAGATTCATGTACAAAGCACAAGAGAGGGTAGAAAGATGAGCCATATTCTTCTCAAAGACTGTTGTTCAATATTGTGGTTCAGGTAGAATAGTTTCCAAGTCACAGTGCCTTGAACGGAATCAGGACCTGGAAATGATCCCAGTTTGCAATTATGTTCTAAATCTGGGAGAAAAACTCAGGCTGAAAGGCAACCCACTTCCAACCCCCTCTTTCATGTGAATTTAGCTGACGCCTGCTCGGAGTGTGCATCACCAGAGGCGAATGGGGGGTCAGTATTAGCTAAACTCAACTCCTTAGCTTGGCTCCAGTCCCCTCCTCTATCCCTGGTGACCAGGACTTGGGGCCTGGTCTGTCTCTCACCCAAGCTCTGCTTCTTAAGCAAAAAGACAAAAAAAGGTTTTATTAGTTTGCTCTGCTGCTTGGCACTTTTTGATGGCAATTTTTATTAATCAGTCAGTTTTTTAAATGATCAGTTTATTGCTTTGACATTGTTTTTTTTAGCCCGGCAAGTTTGTTATGTTTTCTTCATACCTTAACTATTTTTTTGAAATCCATGTTTCATGTTATGCCAAACCAGATCTCAGGCAACTGCTACTGTGTTTCTTACTGAAGGGGAATGAGAGGCCTACAAAAAGTTTGATTGCTTTTTGGAGGGCGATGGCAAAAGGGGTTATTTTTGCTCCAGTATGAAGGGGAAGTGCTCGAAATGCTCAGTATGTCTGGTGGCATCTGTGCAGAGAGAAACAGAGGTCAGTGGCCCTTTGTCAGAACTAGTGCAGATCGTGAACCTGAAGCACTGACTCTGTTTCTCTCTCCACAGAGGCTCTCTGGCCTGCTGAGTATTTCCAGCATTTTCTGTTTATATTTCAGAATTCCAGCATCTGCAGTGTTTTACTCTCCTATTATGTGCTCCATGCTGGGCATTTGTAAGTGTGGTTAGTTGTCAATTTAAAATGAGAAAATATTTACCACTCAGTGCAAAGTGTAATTTTTCTGTTAAAGCCCACTTGTATGGATAGACGTAGTACATTATTGCAGGTAAATTTATTGGTGTTAATTTACTGCCATTTTTAAACTTGGAACTGAAACCAGGGGCAGAATTTTGCCCTTGATGGACGGTCGGGCCCTACCGGCTTGGGGGCGGGCGGGCAGCCGATCACCGCCGCTGAAATAGGCCCTGCTACCGTTTTAAGTGGGTGGGCCAATTAAGGCCCACCCAGCCTGTCGCCCGACGAGAAGCGCTATGCGGGGGGAGGGGATTCCCCAGCTGCCAGAGTGCACTCTTTCACGCAGGCGCATGAAAGAGCGCACATGTCCCTGAGACTAAGTGCCACCTCAGGGAGAAAGTTTAAAAATAGAAAAATAAAAAAATTATTAACATGTCCCCCTCATGTGACAATGTCACACAAGATGGGACATGTTAATAAATATCACAGAAACTTTACTGAAGTTTTTTACAAGCGACATGAAACCTCATCCCGTTCCATCTTTCTCATCCCAGATTTAAAGGTTTGGACTGCCCGTTCAGCCATGCTGTTCGAAGCTGGGTGGTAGGGTGAGGTTTTGATATGGGTAATGCCATTAGGGGTCGTGAACCTGTGGAACTCCCCGCTGGTAAAAGCAGTCCCGTTGTCGGACACGAGGACCTCTGGCAACCCATGCACTGCAAAGCTCTGCCGCAAAATGGTCTATGGTGGCAGCCAGTGTTGGCAACTGGATTTCATAGATGTCCATCCATTTGGAGTGGAATCAATCAGTAAAAGGAACGTTGTGCCCAAGAAGGGTCCCACATAATCAACGTGGAGACGCACCCATGGCCGCCCTGGCCTTTCCCATGGGTGCAATGGAGCTAACAGGGGGAGCTTTTGCACTTGCTGGCATTGAGGACAGCTTTTGACCAGGGTTTCGATATCCACGTCACCACAAACTGCTGCGTGTGAGCATCTTCGTTCTGTTAATGACCAGGCAAGTGCTATGTAGCTCGGCTAATAATGGTCTTCGCCCCCACGGGGACACAATAATCCTTGCTCCCCAGAGTAATGTGCTGTCCTGCAGGAGAGTTCATATTTACGATCAGAATAGGGCTTCATTTCCTTGGATTTAGACCCACCTGACCGACCATTCAAGATCTGCTCCTGGACACTAGACAATAGTGGGTCCCGACTTTTCCACTCACAGATTTGTCTGGTCTGAACAGGGGAGGAATCCAGAAAATTTAGCACTAAGACCAGTTCCTGGGGAATTGGAACCTCCCTGTTATTAGCCGGCAGGGGAGGGCATCTTAGTGCATCAGCATGTGCGATTTGACTACCCGAACAGTGAACAGAAGTGTATTCACAGGTGGCTAATATTGGTGCCCATCTCTGGATGTGAGCTGATGCAATGCTTTATCTTCTCCGATAATCCCAGTAGGGGCTTGTGGTCAGGCAACCATGGAGATATTGATGAAACTCCAAAATGCCAAACACAATAGATGAGCCCTCTTTTTCAATTTGGGAATATCGTCACTCTGCGACACTGAGTGTGCGAGATGTTAAACCAATGGGTAATTCGGAGCCATCCGCCATCTAATGTGAAAGGACAGCCCCTATTCACATGTTAAAATTAATTCCTTCTTGGGATCAAAGTGGATCCACAAGGCCGACGATCTTAACAATTGTTTCACTTTCAGGAAGGCATCCTGGTGTGGGGCTTGCCAACTCCATTTATGGTTCTTCTTAAGCAGGCCATACAATGGGGCCTGCACAGTCGAGAGATTTAGAAGGAATTGGCTGCAGTAGTTTACCATGTCTAAGAAGGCCTTAAGCTCCATGGTACTTCTTGGGGCAGGTGCCTTGCGAATGGCCTGGATTTTTTCTTCCACAGGATGCAGGCCCTGCACATCAACCTCGTGGCCCAAGTAAACTACCTCCTTAGCTTGGAACAGACACTTCTCTCATTTTAAATGTACCCCCGCTTGTGCAAAGTGTTTGAGCATCTCTTCTAGATTTGCTAAGTGTTCATCAGCAGTCGGTCCCATGATCAATACGTCATCCGAGCAAATGGTAACATGGGGCAATCCTTGGAACAAGTTTCCCATCATTCTTTGGAAAATAGCACACGCTGAAGAGACCCCAAAGTGTAAACATGTGGATTGATACAATCCTAAGAGTGTATTAATGGTGACAAATTCCTTTCCAGCACTACCTGCTGGTAGGCGTGGCTCATGTCTAATTTTGAATATGTGGTGCCCCAAGCCAGCTTCAAATACAATTCCTCAACCTTGGGTATCGGATGTCTATCAAGTTTGGCCACCTTATTGACAGTTAGCTAATAATCAGCACATAAACGGATGCTTTGGACCGGCTTCAGTACAGGTACGTTGGGTGCCGCCCACTCAGAAAATTACACTGGTTGTAGGATGCCCAATGTTTCCAGTCTGTCCACTTCAGTTTCAACTCTGTCCCGGAGAGCATAAGGGATTGGTCTGACTCTTATAAATCTGGGGGTTGCATTTGGGTCTACATGGATTCTGGCCTGTAGCCCTCGAATCCTTCCTAACTCGTCGTTGAAAATGGAAGCATACTTTTGCAACAATTCCCGTAAGCCTTTCGTTGTAATTTGTAAAATTTTGGCCAATTTCAATTGAATCTTTTTGAGCCAGTTGCAGCCTATTAGGCTGGGGCCTGCTCCAGCTACCACTATCAAGGGCAACCTTTCAGATTGATCTCTGTACGTCACCGAGACTTGACAAAACCCTTTCAGTCTTATTTCTTCACCTGTGTATATTCTCAGTTTAGTGTCTAAAATTTCCAATCTTAAAGGATGGGGTCCTTTATTCAAGTACCTGAATATATGTTCTCCAATGACGGACATCGACGCTGCAGTTATCAATTTCCATCTTAACGGGTTGTCCATTGACTATAATGACCACTTGGATTAGTTCAGTTCTACCCACTTTCAGGTTATATAATGAATGGATGTCTGATTCTATTTCTTCTGGTTCTTCCAATGAGACATATGTCATGATTTCTCCCTTTGTCTTTAAAATGCTGTCTCAGCCTATCTCTGCAGTGCTGCCTTATGTGACCATAGCGGCGACAGAAAAACATTCGACTTGTTTGAATTGTCAATCGTCCACTGGATGCCTGGATGCATTTCTCTCATTCATGTTGTGGGTTTTCACTGTAGTACCTAGGGGGAGTTTAACAACTTTCTGAGGAGACCGATATTTTTGCACCTTTTGTTTAGGTCTGTCCTGCCCAACCAAATGGATGGCTCCATTTTGTCCATCTCTTATAGCTTCTGAATTTTTAACAGCACTCTCCATGGCTGTGGCTAATTCTAATCCCTTATTGAAGTCCAGATTAACTTTGGCTAGCAAATGCCTCTGAATAGTATCATCTCCAATCCCGCATATCAGTCGGTCTCTCAACATATGGACGTTCCAAATTCGCAATGTTCAGTTAATGCCTTTAAAATGGCAACATAGACAGCTGCTGTCTCCTTGGAAGCCTATTCCTTGAATTGAACTTGAAGCACTGCATAGTAACTGAGGACTTTGGTCTCAGGTAGTTTTGTACAATTTTTATTAACTTGTCGAAAGTCTTCGAGTTGGGGCTGTTAGGTGACGTCAGGCTGTGGATCAGCCCATACATTCTGCTCCCACATGTGGACAAAAGAATTGCCCTCTTCTTTTCCTCCCCCCTGATGTCATTAGCGATAAAGTAGAATGCTAGACATCGGCATACTAAGACCAGTCATCTGAAATGGGGTTGAATGGATGGACAAGCCCGAACTGCAGCATCGTGAACAACTGCAAGGGGTCTGCGCTTCTGATGGCTTCCAAGCTAATGACGAATTCAGGTGTTTGGCTTACCACAGCTTTCTTGACTGCCGTCGATCGATTCATGTTTTGCGTTCCGCAGAGTTGCCCTTTCTCTAGGGTCTCTTATAATTTTCTGTCCATAGCCATTTTTCTTCCATGTAACTTTTTAAATGTATTGTCACTTTAAGAGCAATCACCTATTTTTTCAACTCCGTCTCTGCAGCTGTTGGCTTTTCTGTGCTGGGTTTCACACTCTTTACAAGTTTTGGCGGGATCCCCGCAATCACGATTCTGCAGGGTTTTTTATTCTATTTTTTTCTAATTTAAAACTCCAGCACTGCTTTCTGGCCTGACTGATTGCCATCTATTTTACAACATGAGTACAGATTCGCTTTCTAATGTTTTGCTCACCCGTCTTGTGGATTCTCACTCCGGGGTCTTAGAATTTTGCTTTCTTTTTTCCTTGTTGCCAGTTTTACGTCTTGAGTCTATGAGTTCACTAGTCGAGTAAACTCAAATTGCACGCCTTCATATACACCTGTTAGTTGATGCTCGCTATCAATTATGAAGCGAGACCAACATAAAAACAAATTGTGATTGTTTATTGCAACAGAAGGCAGAGCTCCAGCTCTAGACTTACGGTTAAACAGCAGCTCATGCAATACAGTGATTGGTCAGTACTGTTACATGGTTAGTCCCACTTGCATTCTCTTAAAGATACATGGCACTCCACTTTAGCACAATATGTCACTGTTAGTTCAAGATATTCTCATTTGTACATGGGATTATTGCCTTTGGTGCTTGTGAGGTTCAAGTCTGTTGGATGTTGCTGCCTGGGTATTGCATTGGGGCCAGGTTCATAGAAGAGGAACTGGTTGCATAAAATGGACAACCAAGTTGTATGTAATTGTCTGGTGGGAAAGGCATGATCAGATCAGCACAAGATCAGTACAGATCAGTGAAATCCCACAAAATGACGGTCGTGGTTGTAAAGTGTATTATACTGAAACCTGAGCTTTCGATGGGCTTTATAAATAGAGGCATAGAGTAAAAAAGTGAAGAAGTTTTGCTGAACCTATGTAAAGCAGTTCAATCCCACTGTGACTATGGTTTCCAATTCTGGGCACCGGAAGGATATGAAGGCTTTGTAGAGGATTCAGAAGAGATTTACTAGAATAGCTCCAGAGATGAGGAACTACAAAGAAGCTGGGGTTGTTCTTGTTAGAGCTAAGAAGCCTGAGGGGATTTGATAGAGGTGTATAAAACAATGGAGGGGTTAGATGGGATAAATAGAAACGGTTTCCAATGACTGAAGGATCGATAATCAGATGGCCCAGATTTAACTTCATTTAAGTTGATAAGCAAAAAAATGAGAGACTGACACAAGGAAAAACTTTTACATGAAGAGTGGTTAGGGTTTGGAATGTTCTCCCTCCCTAATATTGTGGTGGTTATGGATTCAATTTCAAAAGAAAATTGGATAACTACTTGAAAAAAGATATAGGGAAAGAACAGTTGGCGGGGGCGTGGTGGGGGTGCAGTGGTGGTAGGACTGACTGGGTTTCTTTTTGGTGTACTGCACTATCTCAGAGCCAGGGATTAATTAGTTTGCTGGTTTCTGTGTGTCCGTAGGCACCGTTTGGGACTGAGATGGACAGCAGCAACAAGGGCATTGAAATAATTGAGTGCAGAGGTAATAAAAATGTGGACATTGCTTTCAGCAGCTGAGCTGCCTGGATTGGCAGCTTAGGTGGATTCAGAGATGTGGAAGTGAATGTAGGATATGTCGCAATGGTGGAAGCAAGCAATCCTAGTACTCGATAAGATGTGAGACTGGATCGCAGGTCTGAATCAATCAGGCGCCAATGTGGCCAGCTAGAAGAGCAAGTCAGCGGTGAAGCAATAAAGCTAACAGCAAGCATAGCCGATAACTTACCAAAGTTCAGTCAAAGTAAATTGTGATGCATTCATCACGATTTCAGGCATTTGATATAGCAGAGGTGGATTTGGGCTCAAGAGAGGTTATGGAGAAGTTGAGCTGGGTGCCATCAAATGGAAACTGACCCTCTACCAGAGTATTATGTTACTGAGGGGCAGCATGAAGATGAGGAAAAAGAGCGTTCAAGGGTAGACACCTGGGAAAAATTCAGGGAAGATGGTGAAATGAAACCATTACTGGAGTTGCGCTGGCTACATGTGAATAGATTGAAATAGAATACACTGACTACAATGCTGGACAACAGAGAAGGACTGTGGAAAGATTAAGAAAGGCAAGGAGGAATCCCTGTGACAGTGACAGAAGGTATCATCCATGACTTTGTCCAGAACTGCCTTGATGCTGTAGCTGTGAATTGCACATATTTTCTGATGTTATGTTATGTTATGAATTGTGTTGGATTATGTGATCATTTTAAAATGAACTTATGTAAGAGTGTGATTAAAAGAACAGTTCCAGTGTATACAAAGTGCACCATGCTTCATAACGGAAATGCAATTCTTGAGGATGAGCTTATAGAGTGTATTTGGGACAGTTTCTTAGAACAATATTTTGTGGACTCAGCCAGTGGCAGATTATTTTAGGCCTGGTAATGTGTAACTAATTAACAATCTCAGAATAAGGGGTCCTCTGGCAAAGATGATCATAACTCATTCAGTTTGAGCATGAGAATCTTGGGTCTGAAATTAATGTCTGAAACTTAAATAAAGGGAATTACAAAGGACATGAAAGAGGACGGGGAAAATAGACTGAAAGGTAAAACAGGAGGTAAGTAGTTCCAGACATTTAGGAGATAAGGCCCGCCCCGTCCACAATTTTACAGGGGGCAGGCAAGGCGTAGGGTGGCCTGCCAATCCTCGCCCCAACTGAAGCCCTTAAGTGGCCAATTATTGGCTATTCAAGGACTGCTTCCCTCTAGCTTCAATTTTGAGGCTGGCAGGAGGAATTCAAGGGCAGGGGGGAAAGCAGGTCACCCTGCTAAGGCCTCGGGCAGAAAGGTGGGGCATCTCCCTTAAGGGTCCCCTTTCCACATTGATTGCCACCCCTAGATTTACCCCCCCATGGGTGCTCCCTGCACACACCACCACCCACCCCCCCCCCACCAGCTTCTCCATCAATACCCCCACCCCCTCACCCCATCCAGCCCCAGGCCTCGCAAACCCTTCCCACCATGAGACCCCTCACACTTACCTCATCTTGTACCACAGGACTTAGAATCTGGGGACTGCTTCGGGTGTTGCTGGCACCACTGAGACTAAAGAGCTGCTGGCCCATCTGAGGTGGGTTTTCCGTCTGAGTGAGGGACGGAAATCCTGTCTCCAACCAATTAACACTCCTCAAAGAGTTAAATGGCTAAGGGCTTGTTGCGATCAGTGGGGATGGTTTCCCTGCCAACTCTTCAGGTGGTGGGGCAGGAAACCACCATCCACAATATTGTGCCCCATCAGTGGCTAACTAAGGAAGTTATCGTCCTAAGTAACTGTCACAACACTTGATGAACTCATCCCCAATGCTGCAAAGATCTGAGGCGAGCCATAAGTTCAAAGATGGTTCGCTAGGTTGTCTGGTGAGGATAGGTTGAGCAGATTTGACATATACTCATTGGAATTTAAAAAAATGGGTGGTGATCTTATTGAAACATATAAGATTCTGAGTGGACTTCGCAGGGTGGATGATGAGAGGACGTTTCCCCTCATAGAGGAATCTAGAACTAGGGGGCATATTTTCAGAATAAGGGGTCACCTATTTAAGATGGGAATGAGGAAAAATTTTCCTCAGAATTTTGTGAAGCTTTGGAATTCGTTACTCCATGAAGCTGTGGAGATTGAGCCATTGAATATATTAAGGCTAAGGTCAACAGATCTGGGTTATGGGGAGCAGGCATGAAAGTGGAGTTGAGGCCAAGACCAAGTTGGCCATAATCTTATTGAATGGTGGAGAAGGCTTGAGGGGTCGTATGGACTACTCCTGCTCCTATTTCTTATGCTGTTATGTTCTAAGGCAAACACTGAAAGAATTTAAAACAGTGAGGGTGGGCTACTTGTAATTGGTACACATGCTTAATACACTGTACTAGTGGAAGTTAATGGAGCATTTTCCTACCTTGGCTGAACTAGTGTAGTAATTAAATTTGTTCTAGTGCTGCTTCCATCTGTGCTGTATGGTGAAGGTGTCATTAACATTTCTCATTTCTTGCTCCATTCTTCCAGGAAATTTCAATGGCCTCATCTCAGAAATGGGTTGCACTCCTTCTAGGTATTTTCTGTTGCCAAAGAGTTGTCACAAAGAAACTTTAAATTCTACAGCACCACCAGGTTTCCCACAAGCCAGGGGTGAGCACCCGCTTTTAAGGCATTTTCAACTCAGGATGCTATGATAGGCTGAGTACTTGGAAAATGTAGGCCTATAGCTCAGTACCAAACTGGATAGTGCAATAAAGAGCTACTTATCAGGTTAGATCTTTGTGACTATATTTTACACAGCTAGCATTAAGATTCAGGAGATCATGAACATGTGATCATGTTGGCATGTTGCAATTGCTTGTGTGCTCATAGTGGTATAATGATTTTCCAAAGTGTAAAATAACATCACAAGTTGTAGTGTGCATGATAACTTCCAGTTTATTCTCCTTTGCAAATTAATGATACAACAATAATGGTAACTTTTGTAGTAGTTTGTTGCAGTTGCCCTTGTGGCATTTCACATCTGATATTAGTCCTCAATTGCCTTTGGCAGAAAAATGCAGTTGACCCATCCAATTGTATATAATTATTGCTTAATTGGATTGGGGTATCAAACTGTGCTAAAGTTTTCAACAGTTTTCCATCCTAAAGGCTTTGAGCCCCTATAGATTTGTTTATTTTAAACAAATGCCAAATGTAAACAAATTATTCATGCCTGAGTTTTTGTTACAATACATTGTGATAGAATTAGCCTTCATAATATGGCATTAACAAAAATCATAACACACGCATCCAGTTGGAAATAAAAAAAACTCAATAAAACACCTAGTGCTCTGAATTGTTCATGGCTGGCAGCGAGCAGCACTCATTGCTTTCAGTAGATGAAAAATGTATTGGACCCTCATATGTGACCAATTTATCTACCAGACAAAACATTTTTAATTCTATTTTTCAGGTGGAGTTTGATGATTTTACATTAAAGCATCCGAGAGGGATAAAAAATATTAAGCAAAATATTTTCAATAGAATATTTTTGAGGACACACACACACAATTGTTGGTATGACGGTGCCAATTCAGTGACCTAATTCCGTACTCTGGTGTCAGTACATCAAATTGTAATGAGTATTCAAAGGGTTAAAAGCAATAACTCTTACCCATCTCTATCCAGTGTTCTGGCAGAAATGTTCGTATGTCGCCTAGTGCAGCACAGGAAACTGTGCACTATTCACATTGCTGCTTCAGTGAAACTGTGCTGTCCCACAATTTTAAAAAGGGGAAAAGAGCCCAAAGGCAGTCAGATAATTAAGCAAACTCAGTGACAGCTGTGGCAGGTCTTGCGCAGGACTGGCTCCACTGAGCTGAATTAATAGCATCAACAGCCCAACAGCCCAGCATCTACATTAACATTTGATCATTAATTATTACCCTCTGACAGTGAGATCTGAAACCTGCCTAAAGTTGCATGGTTACTAATCTACTGTACCTGCCCTAACAACCCCAAGTGTCCATCTCTTCCTAATGTTCCTTGCCACTTCCCTTTGCATATCACTTAAATCTGAACAAACTGCATCCCTCCAGCATCAAGAAATTCCAACGGCACCAGAAGTAGTAAAATGTTGACTTTAAGAATCTCCTCACATCTCAGTTGCGGCTGACAAAATCACACTGTCGAGAATCCTCCAGAAACTTTCTGTAGGACATAAGGGAAATCCTACAGAGTTGGCACTTTGTCCTTTAGAATCCTATTCATGATGAATGGCCACTTGGGCAAGATACCAGAATGCTGCCGACGCCCATGGAATCTGACCCAAGCATGAATCAGCACCTTCAGGAGAGGTCAAGAAGTATAATTGGGTGGGGGGGAGGGAACAAAGACTCCTACAGGCTCTTCTGCATTAGATAATTTGAATATATGAAAAGATCTTTTTTTACCTAAGGGATAAACAATTCTCTTGGTGTGCAAAAGGATTATAAGTATGCTTTTCGTGGCAAGAAAGACGCAGCATAGCATAGATATAAGATCACAAGACATTTTTGCAACTTTTTGTGGGTGGATGGATAACACTGCTTTCTGCATTTCATCTTGCCATGTTAAAGGGAAGTTAGAAAACTTGCTCTATTCTATTTCCTATTTTCCAATGGTTCCCCTGTCTGATCTTAAACATTTTAAATGCTGATGAGACTAGAAAAATTAGAAGTGTGAGCATGACATGGGGTTAAAATGCTTGAGTATCAACACTTCTAGCATGAGATGTGACAAGTCTGGAATAAACTCATCAGCAGAAATGTATTATTTTGACAAAAGTAAGAAACAGAATATTCTAATATTGATATTTTTATGTAGTGTTATGTGCTACAATCATCATCACTTGGCTCAATGTTACATACCCGGATGGCCATAGTCTTAGCCACATTTTTGTAATCTTCATCACTTTTGTGTCAACGTTCTGTTACGATATCAAAATGGACATTAGCCTATACTTCACACTATTTACTGGCTGCCTTGGGCATTATTACGGAGTGCTGAAATTCCACAAGATTGCACCAGTAATGTCAATTTACACATGAAAATGAAATGAGATAATGGAACACTGGGAAAGGTGAGGAGAAAATATAGATTAATTGATCGACAAGCAAGTATTGGTCATGATTAATTGGCCATAGAAATTTCGAGTGATCAAATCTCAAATCAATACTATTCAGATTAAGTTGTCTGCTGTGCTACCTGCCGGTCGTTCATCACCCATGGCTGTAACTATAGAGTCTATGCTGTAAAAAATGCAGATTTCTTGGAAGTAAAAATTATTAAAGGTTTGTTTTCAGATTCCTGGATTTTACAGCCGTCTTGGGTTACTTCAAGTACGCCAAGGTTGCAGTTTACTGGTATGTTACTAAAATTGTCTTTCCCATATTTCTTTTGACTGTCCATTAGTAAGGTGAGTCTGTGAAATGGTAAATGAAATGCTGCTTCTTGCAATGAAAACACTGGTTGCATTTCCATTAGCTTAAAACAAAATCTTTAATATCAGAAAAATAGCACATCACATATGAATCTTCTTTGTGCATTTAGAACAAGCAGCCTGGGATTTTGGAGTTATAAAGCCTGTAAGATTTAGGTTTTCACAAAGTCAAAGTGGAAAATTTAATCCTAGTCCCACAGGCTGGCTTCATTAGACCAAACCCCACCACCCCTCCCCACTCCCAACTCCCAACTCCCAGCCCCCTAGAGAAGAGAGATACAACCTTCCACTATACTGACAGGAAACACAAACACATACTGTCATCTACACCTGCAGAGGTCAGACACAGATACCACTATACTTCTAGGGATCAGATGCAGACACAAATCCCCAAAGACCGATCAGCCCATCGACACCACTTGGGAAAACAGATGTATGCCTTTCCACCAGAGCATTAGAGAAAAATTGTATGTGAACTCTACCACTATGAGATTGAGTGCCCCAACCCTGGACCATCAGGGATCAGATGTCCTCCAGCAGGAGTAAAATTATTTGCTTTTATTTCAAAAGGACCTTTAATTACTGATGTAAGTCTAGAAGCATAAAATAGGTGCTCATTCATACACTCAACACAAGACAAGGAAATTAACACAAGAACCTGAGTACCTAGTGGAATCAAATTTCCCTCTTTGGATTTTTTTCTATTCTTTCATGAGGTGTGGGTGTTGCTGAAAGTCAGCATTTGTTGCCCATCTCTAATTACCCTTGAATTGAGTGACATGCTGGGCTATTTCAGAAGCCAGTTAAGAGTCAACCATATTGCTGTTGGTCTGGAGTCACATGCAGGCCAGACTGGGTAAGGGTGGCAGATTTCCTTCCCTACAGGACATTAGTGAACCAGATGGGTTTTATGACAATCAATGTAGGCTTCACGGTCTCCATTACTGAAACTAGCTTTCAATTCCAGATTTGATTAATTGAATTTAAATTCCACCAGCTGTCGCAGTGGTAGGTGATCCTGTGAACCCATATTCCCTGAGCATTAGCCTAGGCCTCTGGATTACTAGTCCAGTGAGATTACCACTACGGTACTGTCTCTGCCCCCAATTCCCCACTACACCCACCCCACCCCACACACCACACCCCCACATCAACTATATGTGCAATAATGACAGGAAGATGGTGGTGTGCACGCACAAAATGGTCATTTAATGCAGAAACAGTGTAAAGGGAACTCTTTACTGCATCGGATCCTTCCTCTAGCTGACCAAGGAATACTTAACAGGATGTGCTAGATTCCTTTAGTTTAAAAAATTGTAAAATTCAGAACATTTTAAAAAGAAATAAAATGTATCACTAGGTCCAGCATAATCAATGTCATTGTAAGTGAATATTCCTCTTGAGTCTTGCAAGTTGATAGCATAGTTGCCTCTGACTCAAAAGGTTGTGGGCTAAATTCTGACTCCAAAAGTGAACACATAATCTAGGCAGATGCTCCAGTACAGTAACCAAAGGAGTGCCATAATGCTGAAGGTACTGTTCTTCAGATGAACCATTCATCTTTTGAGGTGCATGTTAAAGATCCCAGAATTCCTCCATCATCGTAGCCAACATTGATCTGGCAGCCAACACCAAACCAGATTTTCATCTCACTACAGTTCTGTTCATGGACATTTGTTGTGCTCAAAATGACTGTTTTGTTTGTCTGCATATCAACAGTGATTGTATTTCAAAATTAATTAATTGTATGTAAAATGCTTTGGGATCCATTGGGGAGTGAATTGTTGTTGAAATTATCTATAAGATTATTATTCCAGGAAACCATGTCATTTAACTTGTTTAAGTAATGGTAGATCATTAGATACTGTCCTGGTTGAAGTAGTATCATTTCAAAATCTGTTGGGGAAATAATTCTAGCTAGAGAAGCCTGGCCGGGCAGGTTAGTTTGAGAAAATGGGCAAAGAAAGTAGAACTTGATCTATGGATTTCAAAGACCAAAATTGCTGGGTTACACTGAGTTAACGTTAAGTAGAGAATGATTGTGTATCTGGGATCTGTAGCACAGGAGTACAGGTAATAAAAACTCTTTAATGAAAATTCTGTAATATAGTTAGTTGTTGCTTTTATTTAAGCTCAAAATATCAAGCTGATTAACTATAGATCTTCAATAATATTCAATGCTTCTTGGTAACAGAGAACAGGTCTGATAAACTCATCGTCTATTTAAAATAAGATGCATGCTATTTAAGTAGGAATACTCAAGGACAATAGTAATAAGTATCTTAGCTGGTTGTAGAAGGTTATAGGTTCAAGTCTCTCTCCAGGACTTGAGTGCAAAAATCTCGGCTGACATGCCATTGTAGGTCTGAGGGATTGTTGCATTGCCAAAGGTACTGTTGTTTGAATGAAATGTTAAACTGCATTGCCCTGTCTACCCTGTCAGACAGATGTAAAGGGTACTTAGAATGAGGCAGAGATCCCTAGCGTTCCTGGCCAATATTTATCCCTCAATCAACATCACAAAAACCGATTATCTGATCATAATCACATTGCTATTATGGAAGCTTACCATGTGCAAATTGGCTGTCACATTTCCCACATAACAAGGGTGACAACATTTCAAAAATACCTCACTGGCTGTAAAGTGCTTTGGGATGTCCTGAAGGGGTGAAAGGCACTTTGAATTTGAATTTTGGTCCAAACCCCTACCCAAACCATGCATGCACCATAAAATTGGCGCATCGGCCCATGCATACTTCAAGGGCAGAATTTTCCCGTTGGCATGCGGAGGTGGGCCCCACATGTCCGTGAGTAAAATAGGGCGTGGTGACATTGGGTGAGCATCCCGATGGCACCGTGCGCCATCGATGACGTCCAACTCGTGCCCGCCATTAATTAATCAGCCACTTAAGGCCTTTTACTCACCAATTGATGCGGATTTTTCAGCTCCCATGCAATCTTTGGTAGGCGCAACGTGCAGGTGGGTAGAACACATTTCTATTAACCTCATCCACAGGAGGGCTAAGAGGGCTCACTGGGGTCATGAGTGTGCACAGTCAAGTACTTATTTTTTAAAGTTTTTGAAACTTGCCTGTGTGATCTGCAGTGCTTCAAAACACATACCAGCTGCTTTTTCTGGACTCTTAACCTTCAGGTCAGCACTCTGCAGTGAGGAATCTTTTCTGGGCCTGCAGGTTTCTGGAAGCCTTGCCTTAGCCTGGGAATGGGAACTGAACTGTCCACTGGAGGCAGCTCCTCTGAGGAGGAAGGGAGGGCCAGAAGGGGGAGGAGGCCATGAGTGCTCATTCAGCCTCCAGGGGAGCCACCTTTGGGAGGACAGGCTCAGGCACAAGGGGCACAGGGCCAACAGGTGGACCAAAGCGGAAGGGGTTGCAGAAGATGCCACTATCCTGCTGCCAGGGTGTACAGGCAGCGAAGCAGCCACCTCAATATGCTTGAGGTGCAATGCCGAAGGAGGCTCCGTCTCTCAAAGGAAACAGTCAACTATATCTATCAGATGATAGGGCCTGAGATCTCCACTAACTGTGTGGGTGGACATCCCATGCCAGTGGCTCTGAAGGTCACAGCTGCCCTCAACTTCTATGCCTCTGGCTCCTTCCAGGGGTGGGTGGGTGGGTAATCTTTGTGGTGTCTCTCAATCAGCTGTCTACATTTGTGTCAAGCAGGTTACAGACCCTCTGTTCAGGCATGCATTGACCTTCATCCACTTCCATTGGGACTAGGCAGGCCACACACACTGAGCCAGAGGCTTCGCGGCCATTGCTGGCTTCCCCCGTGTCCAGGGTACAATAGACTGTACACAGCAGGTGAGCCCGGTGCCTTTGTCAACAGGAAGGGCTTCCACTCCATGAAGTGCAGATAGTGTGTGATTACAGGATGTTGATTCTACAAGCTTGTGCAAGGTACCCAGGCAGCTCCCATGACACCTACATCCTTGGACACCCCCAAGTGTCGGGGCTCTTCAGTGCTCCAGCCCGGCTTGATGGATGGCTGCTGGGTGACAAGGGCTATCCCCTCAGAAGGTGGCTCATGATGCCTCTCCGCCATCCAAGAACAAAAGCTGAGTTGCGGAACAATAGGAGCCACAGCTCCACAAGGGCTATGGTATAGAGAACTATCGGTCTTCTCATGATGCGCTTCCGATGCTTAGACTACTCAGGGGGCGCACTACAGTAGCGCCCAGATTGTGTGTCAATGATAGTGTTTGCATGCTGCGCTCTCCACAATCTTGCGCTGGAAAGGGGTGACGCTGTGGACGATGAAGACATCGACACAATGGCTGCAGCTGCACACGATGAGTCCAACAGTGAGTCCGAGGATGAGCACGCACAGGGAAATGCTGAGGGGGTAGACGCTGACCCGGGCATACTCCAGGGAGGCAGGGACACCCAGGAGGCTTTAATCCACGAACCTTCAGCTCGCACACCACAGATGGACCTCCAGGGCAAGCCTGGGCTGTAGGCTCAATACTCGACACCTAACTGCAAAATCTGCCAGGTTAGGAACAGTCAATAAGGGCCTTGTTAATAAAGCTGAATGTCCAACAAAGCACTCATTACAGTTTTGGAAACCATCCACATGCAAAAGAAAAGAGGCACCCTCAGCCATGGTATCTGAATTCAATGTCAAGCAAACCAACTTTTTCCAAAAGAAAGACAACAGTGTTACAATTCAAAACAAATCATAAGGACCTTACATCTCGGATCAACACAAAAGCACCAGTGAGAAACCCACGGTGTGCCTAAGGTGCCCTATGTTTTTGTTTCCGGATGCTATGTCTTGGTGCTGCCCCATCGCTCGGAGTGGCATCTGAGACAGCCTGCTGACTCTGCTGTCTTGTTAGCCTCGATGACCTTGGCGGTCGTCCTCTGGCCCGTGGAGCCTGTGCTGGCCCCACCTGGGAGGGAGCTGCCAGTTCCACAGCTGGCATCTCCCCAGTCATCGCATCCTCACTGGATGCTTCGGTCACTGGGAGAGGGGTGGAGGAGCTATCACCCTCAACCAGAGCGCCCTGAGAGGAGCCTGCAGAGACACCAGGTAGGTGCTGCGCTGATGTAAGGTCACTTTGGACCTCCCTGTTCATCGTGGATAGATGGGCACCGAGCTGGGAAAGTTGATGCCCAAATCATCTCCCACACTGGCAGTGACCAGCTGAGGTCAACGCTGATGTGAAGGCTTGCTGGTCTGAGCGCATCCCCAGGAAGCCCTGACGGGTCTTTTGGAGTAGCCTCTCCACGAGAGTCGCCACTCTCTCCATGGAGCACGCATGGTGCTTGGACATGTGGCTAATTGCTTTGGTGATCATCCATGTAGACTGCTCCACCACGGAGACCAAGCCAAGCATAGCCTCATGTATCTCCCCCAGATGCTCCTGCATACCTGGCCGCATTTCCTGCACCTGCTGCATCGCGGACAGCTCCAGATGCACATCACCAGGCATTGACTGAGCATGTGCCTGGTCCCCTGCAGTCCTCCGATTGCTGGCACCATGGGCACTCTCTGTCTCTGCCAGCTCCTGCAGCAACTGTGAAGTGCCCTCACCACTGTACCCTGGGACACCAGCCGATGTTCTAATTCCCACCGAGGCGCTAGTATCTGCGATGGTGCCTGACTGGCAGAGATGATGTGATGCTAGTGAGACTTCAGGGCCCTCAAGTGTGAGAGGGGGCCTCTGCTGCTCCTCCTCCCGGCCCTGCTCTGATGATGCTGAAAGGAAGAACAAGGACAGTGGACCGGTTAATGTGGAGACAATGTCAAAGTGTATCCCTGTCACCTGGATCATTATGCGCTCATCCTTCCATAACCGATGGTCAAGCCATGTTGCAAAATTAAATCAATTAACATTCAGCAGTGCTATGACTGTTGGGAGAACAATGCTGACCTCATTGTTGGGTATAAATACCTGGCTGTGGCACCCCAGCCTCACTGACCTGGGCGCATGGTGCTTCTCCAGACCCAGGGCCTCCTGCTCGAAGCAGCTAAGAATGGCGATCTGCGCCTGGCCACCGCCAGTCCTCACATGCTCTGCCGTGTTATGAACCCTCTTCTGAAAATGAGAGATGAGCATTGATTAGTGCAAATTACACACAGACTCTCTTTGTGCATGGCCCACCCCAACCAAAGTGGTACATATCAGGGCTCCAGAGCCTTCTCACCCCGCTGCTGCTGAACGCTCACACAAAGATGCTAGGCCTGCTCCCCACACCCTCCCCCTCCCTCCCCCCTTGGACACATGCTGCCTACATCATGAGGCGCAAGCACACAAAGTGCAGAGCGCAGCAGATGATATGTTGTCACACCATCTTGAAGCTCATTCCCAGCATGTCATCACCCTGACTTGGACATGTCCTGGAGTTCAACAGTAGCACCTAGGTGCTGCTCCTCCAGGTTGCCCCCAAACCAGTCATGTGGGACTTAGTGTAACACATGCTGCGGGGGCAAAACACATCTCTTCATCACCCTCTCCTCTCAGGCTGACCTCAGCATGGGCAGTATCTGCTTGCCCACCCAGCAAAGGACAAATGCAACTCTCAAGGATAGTGGGAGTGGGCGGGTTCAATGATTCATTGCAGTCACTATGCTCAGACTTGGGGCAGGTGGGGGGCAGCAGGGGGGGTAAACTGACCTGCTGGTTTAAATGACCACTGTCAACATGGTACTCACCCTGCCAGAGCGCAACAAGTCATTGAAGCACTTGCGACACTGGATCCAGGTGCACCGCATCACGTCACGGGAGCACATCGCCTCCACCACCTTCTCCCAGGCACATTTCATCATGTTGGGGGGGGGCTTCTCCTCCTATCCTGGAGAATCAGTACTTCCTGCTGTGCTGCCACCTCGTTGAGGAGGACAGCAAGGCAGTCATCCGAAAAATGAGGGGCACACTGGCCCCCCTACCCTCCGGCCTGGCCTGTCCTGCTGCCCTACGATCCAGCCCGGCCTGCTCCGCTGGCCTACCCTCCAGACTGGCCTGTTCACCAGAAGCCCTCTGGTGAGCCCTTCCACTTGCTATTGTGAGCAGCCTTGCAAAGGCTGCCAGCGCTTCACAGAAACAGGCACCTGGCGAACAGTGCACTCCTGCCACTGCCCGCCCACTCCCACTATCCTTGGGAGTCGGGTATTAATCTGGGTGGGTCTTAATTGGCCCACCAGCGTAAAATGGGCGGCGATCGGGTCCACGTCCACCAACCAGTAAATTCAGGCCCAACTGTTTGTAGACCTCTAAACTGCCTTTAAAAAAATAGGTTACTGAAATTTGTCCCATTATAAATTCCCCATAGCCTGTTGCTATGTGACTTCTCATTAATAAGTACCAATTTAAGAGGGGCACTGGGAAGCCTCTATGCTGTTTGTTGGAATATCACAATCCTTAAATCTTAGAGGGCTTGATTTTTGTAAATTGGATCTTTACTCCTGCTTTGGAGTTGCTGAAGGTTCTGCATTTTTGCAAGTGTAGTATTTTATGTTACTAAGTACTGATCCTTGCCTGAAACTTTGGGTTCCTTTGGTATACACACCTGTAGCAAACAGGGCCAGAGAGAGAAATTATGGGCCCTGATGCTACTCCTATTTCCGGGCCCCTAATTCCTCAATCCCCCACTCTCCTTTAATCCTCCCCTCAGTGAGATTTTCCCCCTTTGCTCTTTCAAGATTCACCAATCAATTTACCAAATATTCACAGAAAAGTCCTAATAAAATTATAATGCCGATTGTTGGCATCTGATTACAAATACCATACAATATATACATAGCATAGCTCATTAATGTTAAGAGCAGCAATGATATAATGCAGTATTAATTTGTGTGCACTCTATAGGTGATCTCACCGTGACTATTAATCAAACAAGAGAGTACGAATTTTACTTTTACAGCATCAAGCAATATTGTTAATTTGACAGGAAAATATCCCACTAGTTATTTATAACACTGTGCAGACAGGAACACTGATTTCAGTGACTGCCTAAGCCCTCATTATCATGTTCTACACATGGCATCATTTGGATACAGTGATAGTAAATTCATATTTGGGGAAAGTTTCATTACTTACAACCCAGATAAACTGCACACAATGTTTTCCATTCTGTAGAAGAAGTAGAAGACTTTCTTCTGTCTGGGTGAATGAAACTATTCAATATAACTATTTCATGCAAGGGATGTCATTGGATTGTGTTTGATCCGTAATCTCACAGGGTAAAAAGATCAAATGATTCCTGAGCAACAAAGTGGAATAACTGAACAACATGAGTCTTCATTGTCATTGAGAAGCATTGGAGCCCTCAGGAGTCTTTGTGCATCACAATTTTTAAGAGGCCAGAGGACAAAGAGTGAATGGTTCTCAGTTGTATCTTTGTTTTCTTAATCAACAAGTCTGAAGACGCTGCTGATTGCTGCTTCTCACTACAATATATTTTCAATATCTATTATGTACCACAATATTATCACAATATTACAATTCCTCAAAAAGATCATAAAAGCCCCAAAGATAGAATGGGATAAAAGATAAGTAGACAAAAGGACAAGCGGACAAGATTGAAGTCAATGGAAAATACTCTTGAGAATCATATGCCGTGTAAAATAGGTTACTGATGCACTCTGAGCCCATTGCATACATCTGTGCTGGCACTTTCATCCCACAAAGCCTGCTCACAGTAAACTTCCAGCAACAAAATAACAGAACTCAGCCATGATTTCACCCTCTGTTTGCAAGATAATTATGGATGACAAAGGTCACTTAGTCCAGCTCATCATATCTACCCAAATGATATATGAACATACAAAGATATCTTTTAGGAACAGGAGTAAGCTGTTTGGCCCTTCAAGTCTTCTCCATCATTTGGTAACATTAAATACATTATACCAATGACAACTGTGCAAAAGTATTGAATTGACTATAAAGCAATTTGGGACATTTGAAAGGTGCTGTATAAATGTAAGTTTTGTCTTTCTTTCTTTACACTTGCATGCAATAGGCAGAATGACTGTAGCAATGGTGGAATTGGAGGCCAAATGCTGATTCTGTAAGGATAATCAATCACTGAGAAAGTAACTGACGTTAGGAAAGCAGCTACAAAGAAACCATTACTTTTACAAAACAATTTAACTCTGTAGCTAACACAACCTTACCACTCTGACTTATCTGGCGCCAACCCACAATATATCATAAATGGCATCTGACCCTTTTACACTAATGACACCAAACCTAGGGATTGTCAATCAGATATCTACCTGCAGCTTGCGAAACATAGAGCTTGAATTGTTGATTTGAATTTTCCAGAGAATAATGATACACGGTACAAAAATTCAGTATGGACTTAATTCAAGAATTGGATTTTTTCTCCTTCCCTCAGAAGCTGTCACAAAAATCATGCTATACTTTGTGAATTTGCAGCCTACCTGGGGTGAACGTAGGATGGAGTACAGTCTTGCAAAACCTTCTTTAAGCAATTCCCTAGTGACAAATTGAAATTTAATTCCCAGACTTCGCAAGTCTGCGATAGTGCATCAACATGCTGTTTTGCATCAGTCCCTGTTTTTAGTTTCTTACATTTATTTTGATGAGGCCCAAGATTCTCAAGCCTCTGGTACATCAACACAGCATGTCATCAGAATTGTGCTACTTTAGGGCATAATGAAAATTTAGACTGCTATTTATATGCTGGTTTAAATTCAAAAGAGAATTTTGAGGAATGAACAGTGTTTAATTTTGTGGCACCAAATCTTAAAGCATTAAACCTAAAAGTGACCCCCCCACCTCCCAATAACCACTCCACCCCAGCCATCAAACCTCCACCCTCCACCACCCCCCCCCACCCACAAATCCCCCGCACCTTATCCACCCCCGAACATCCACCACACCCTACCCCACCCGCCCCACTCCACTTACCAGCCCCCAAACCCTCCAGTCCACCCCCAACCTCACTCCACCCCACCCCACCCTATCACACCCCCAGCCCCACACAAACAGCATCCAGTTGGCTCTAAAGTAATTACAGGGACTTGCCACTTTTCAAGCAGAACCAAGAGCGCACTCATGGCAGTAACTGCGAATAGGAGCTGCTGCTGCTGATCTTTGGGCAGCTTCATGATTTTTTGGCGGGCTTTTCAAAAAAAATTGGAAATCAAAGCTGTCCAAAGAAGCACAGCAACTGTCAGTAAAACTGACCTGAATGGCTAGCTTTACAGAAAAATCTGAATTGCCAGACTAACTGTAAAGATTTTTTTCTGGCCAGTCTTTCACGTCTGGCCATTCAGCCTGGATGTAATTTACAACACCAAGTCCAGGCCCCCCTTAGCCCCAGGCCTCTGGAGTTTGGCACCATCTGCACCCTCCCTCCCTCAGGCCCTGTAGCAATAGCGTTCTTGTTACCACCAGTTGCCAACTCAGTGACAAAAAAAAACTGTACAGTATAGAAATTCCACTGAGCCTGGCAATAACTGTCCTATATTTTGAGAAAACCATGTACTTGCATCTCAGGCATTCTGGGCCTATCCACAGTCCCAGGACTTGGATGGTCTGAAAACACTTATCATCATGCCTTTCTACTTCAACAGAGAGGTTATCATTAAGCTGTGTCATTGACTGAAAGGTGGCTTTACAGGCAGTCAGAGGTTAGCTTGCTGGCAAGGACAGTTGGAGCACTAGCTGAGAAATCTAGTCTTGCTCTGCCTCCATTATTTCCATGTCTGCTGAATATTTGGTCTATCAATAGGGTTCCCCTAAGCTCAAAATTTCCTTTGTACCACCAAATCCAGAAAGGTGTCCAAGGGGAAATTTTTGGAACAAGTTTGGGTTTTCTTTGCAATAAGGGAATGTCTCTTCTGATCTTTAGTATCCACCACCTCCCCATCCACTTGTCTTATTCCAGCCCACCTTTATAAAGTGCATTTTTTTCTATGGTATGCTTATAGATGTACACAACTAAATTCAAACCCACCTCAAAAAGATTTGCATGTTGTGGTTATCCACTTCAACTGCAGAACGAGCCAATTCTGGTAAACATGAAATAATGCAGTAAGTTTGCCAGGTGCAATTACATCATCACCTTTGTAGAAGAAAGGTTAATGGAGTCCCCAAAGCTTTAGAGAAACAGAAAGGCTGCCCTTACTGAGGTTTTATGACAACAGATTTGCTTCAGTTGAGGTTTCTTCTGTTAACTAAATAATTGTCAACATCTGACACATATGATTTTGCAATAATTGGATTTATTTAACATTGACTGAAGCATCAATAAGTGTAAACGGTACACCTCACAAGATACAAAAAAATGCTTTGTAAAGATAGAGGATTATAAGCAGTTGACAATCGGGCTCTTGGCTAAAAAGTCTGCATCTTAACTTAATGGCACATAGGTTACAAATTTACCGAGTAGTAATTATAATTGAAAATATGCATACATTTCTGCCAATCAAAAGTCAACATTATTTAATTAGGTACCCTTCCAATAAACGACAATAAAATTATAGCAGAATATATTAAACAATACATGACAATAATTGAGAAAGAAACATCCTGTTTACATACACTACAAGGGTTGTTTGCATGCAGCTAAACATGATTTACTATTTTTGATCATACAAGAAAAATAATTGCCAGAAGTGTATTAACTTTAAACAGCTTAACTATATTCTTGAGTGTCAGGATTTTCTTTGTTTCACTTCTGCAGTTTCTTAGAAAAGCTCTGTTAGTGGGAAGGTAACTGACCTCCAGTCCATCAGCAACAGTTTTAGCAAGAGATAATCAAGCCAACAACGCTTTTGCAATATTTATTAAACCAAAGGTTATTAGCACTGTATTATATTTTTAGAGAATAGTGGAAAGCCCATATGGCTGACTCTCTGTTATAAATGTCATTTACACTCTAGCTTCACTTCAGAGATCCTTTGATAGAGAAAGGAAAGCAAACTGCCTGTGGAAGAGGACCCTTCCTGCATTGCTTAAGCGCAGGTTCTGATGGGCTGCCTGGGGTAGTATTGACAGCATCCAAGATCTGTCGGTTATTCCACTATTTTGTTCTCACACTGAGGCCGGAATTTTCCAGCAAACCGCCCCACCCCACCCCAACTCCCCCCACGCCCACCCCACCCCACCCCTCAGGTTCCACAGCGGCAAGACCGGCGAGGCCCGGCGAGCCATTGAAATCTCCATTCACACTGGCGGGACCAGAAGATCACACCAGTGCGACAGGCTGGAAGACTCCGGCCTGAGGTTCATTTATGGAATTAACCAGGAATGGGAAAGAAAAAATAACAAATTGTTCAAATGTTTCTTGTATTTAAGATGAGGGTAAGACTGGTGACCTCAGGACTCCCCAAAGTGCTTTACAGTCAATGAAGTGCTTATTTGAATGGTCATCATTGTAGTAATTTAAGGAGACATGGTGGGCAGATTGCATACAGCAAGAGAGATACATGACCAGGTAATCAGTTTTAGTGATAAATATTGACCAGGTGACAACAAAACGCCTCTGATCTTCTTCGAACTGCCATCGGTCTCTTACATTCACGACAGGGGGCAGACAGGCTCTCAATTTAATATCTCATTTCAAAGATGGCACTTCTGACATTGTCACACTCCCTCAACATTGCACTGAAGTGTTACCCTGGATTATATGCTCTAATCTCTGAAGTGGCACTTGAACCTTCAATTTGTTTTATTAGCTTTACAAAATTATTCTACGTCATGATTTCATCATTTATACTTGCTTAAGTAAAAATGGCAAATCTTCCACTATAATTCTCATCTGCTCTGCACTTTCTTCATTTTAATGTTTTCATTAAATTGGTGCCCCTGGAGTTGTGATTACATTATTCCCTCAACATATTGTAAACCATTTTTCCGCAAATTAATTACAAAGTATCACATCTCCTATTCCATTTGCTGGCTCCACATTTTGAGAAAGGGCAAGCTAAGCAGTTGCAACCACATCCAGTCTACTTAGTTTTACCAAAGCAAGGTGCAGTTCAGTGACATATACAATTTGAAAACTTAAAATAACTTCTTCAGCAAAAGGGATGTGTGAACCTTGTATTTTAAACATAAATTGAATAAGCAAAATGTAATCCTTTCCATTCCTTTAAACAGACATAAGGCCCAATTTTAACTCAGAGCAGGAATTGGGTGCATGGGAGCCAAGGTGAGCACCAAACCATACCCTCTGACCTCAATAACTTGAAGCCCTGGAGATTTGAACTCTCAAGCCTTATCTGCTTGCTCCCAGTCAGTTGCCCATCCAGAATGTCAAGGAGGGGATTTCAGGAAGCTCGTGTGATTGGGAATGGGATACAGGGGAGATCTACATTCCCTTGTGGGTCCTGGAGGAACATACTTGCTCTCCTGCCACCCCAGTTCACGTAAAGTAAAAAATAACTTAGGGCAGGATTTTGAGCTCGGTGTGCGGGCACGGTTGGCGGGTCCGTGAGTGGCCAGGAAATGGGCCGCCACCCACGATTGGCCCCCCCGACCACGATTTCATGCTGGCTGACCAGTTAATGGCCAGCTGGCGCAAATGGCACGCTGAAATGCTCAACACTGCCAGGGTGCGGGGGCAGGAGGAGGGCGAGCGCTGAAGTCAGCGGGGGAGTGCTCACAAAAAGCTCCCTGAAGGCAGAGAGCTGCGTCAGTGAGCTGAAGAATCCAAAAACCAATAAATAAAAATTTTAAAACGCTGAAAAAGATGTGCACACTTCAGAATGAGTCACCCAAACATATGGATGCTGAAAATCCTGTCCAAACATTTTTATCTTTTTTTTTTTAATTAATCTCGGAAGCCTCATCCCACTCTTGGATGAGTGTTCTCAAAAAGGCAAAGGCCGCTGGCCAATTCGCCCGCCTGCCAACCTTAATGTTGGACGGGCAATGAAAAATTCCCGCAAACTGCAATGTTAATGGCCTTAACAGGCCTCTTAATTGTCGGCAGGGCGCTGCCAACTCTCACATCAGCCGACTGAAATATCGCGCATGTGCGCGATAACAAAGGACGCTTGCCCGACCTCATCACACACTATTTCATGCTCGAGTGTGTCGGGTACGCACCCGCACACCAAGAGAAAAGTTCTGCCCTTAGCAACTTACTTGTTTGGACCTCTTATAACCCCTGTTCCTCTTCCCACTTGCTTCATCTGATGTGAAAACCTTAACAGTTTGGCCGCTTGGGCCAGCACCTACAACTTGAATTCATAAAGCACCTTTAATGTAGTAAAAAATTCCAAAGCACTTCACAGGGGCCACTGGCCAACCAGATGTGAGATATTTGACAATTTATCAATTCATCATTTATTAATCAAAATTTGACATTATTGGACCCTGATCTGCATATTTAAAGAGGGTTTGGCAAAAGCTTCAAGTGGGTACCCTCATCGCCTGCTTAGAAAAATAGGTTAAAATTGAAGACAGCAGGAATGAAAAGGGCACTGACAGGCTAGTCTCTGACCTGATTTTAACTGGCTGCACATTCGCTTTCTGCCAAGTCGACAGAGTTAAAAATCACCCCTGTGGACCGAGTTAAAACCATCCCTATAGTCTCACTTTTACACATGATTGCTGTTAAACTTATCATTTGATACTACTTAAAGGATGAAGTTGGGTGGTCAGAGCAGGTGGACAATCCAATGAACCAATATAATTTAATATATTTGATGCAGGATATCAACTAAACAAAATTAGCCTTGGTGCAATGTCATTGCCAAATTCTGGCTACCTCCTGCCAACGGCTGAAGGCTAAGCCTTCTCTACTTTCCCAAGGATTTGCATATGTTTTGCTACAGTGCAAAAAAAACTGGAGTTGTCTGCAAAATGTGTCACTCACTTAATCATCATAGCAAAACTTCATTGCATCAATAGGTAAAAATATGTAGGCCTGTTAGTTATGATAAGTTAAAGCTGAAAGATGTGTTTTAGTTCAGCTTGCACAATGGCTTTCCCATCAGCCTTGACTCAGCCTTCTAATTCATTTAGGTGAAGCAACATTAAATATTTAAATATGTTGCAAGCAACCTCCTCGTTTAATTGTCTGATCAGATTTATTACATATTAACATGATTAACTCTTCTTACATGTTTCATGTAATCCCAGGTCTGTGTAACATAAGATTCAGAAAACTATGCAGTGGTATTACTATTTTTATAAAATTCTTAATAAAATTATAAAAATGAAGAATTTATTTAACAGTCATGTTATTTAAACTAAGTCAAGGTATTATATAATTGCTTAACATGGCTGAATGTTGTAAATTATCTACAAGAGAATAAATAACTCTCGGCAGATCTTGACATAAAAAGCTTGGTTTACATCTGAAAGCTTGTGATACACACTGACTGATGTCCATCTGCAAATGTTGATGGTGCTGATCTCCAGGAGTTTGCTGTGTCTCCAGACAAAATAAAAAATGGTACCTATTAATTAAATGTGCAGGAAGCAGTTCTGGATGTGGTTGGGAGTGGGGGTGGTGACAGGTTAAGGATTATCTGTACTATGTGTAGTGAATTTTTTAAAAACATTCACCACAGTACAAGGAGTTATCTTCCACCACAAAAGTCAAACACATGTAAACTATTTTAAAAACATGTGCATTGAATGCTTCACATCTTTCTTGTAGTTTATTCATTAGTAATCCACTGTTAGGAACAAAATGACTTTAGTATCTATCATGTGATGCTGTACATCTTGACCTCATCAATAGGCTTATGTTCCTCATTCAAAAAACGGTGAAAAGATAAGCCAAGCAACTACAGGCCAGTTCAACCTCAGTGGTGGGGAAGATGTTAGAAATGATAATTCAGGAAAAAGTTAATACCATAGATCGCAATGTATAAGTCAGTCCAGCATATGAGATGACTTCATTTTCTCAGCGCCAAGAATTATGCTTTTGCATATACTCGATATCTAAGTCAACCCCTTCTTTTCAACTATGAAATGTTACATTAGCATTAGTAGTCAGCCTCAATTTTTCATCTGAGAAATGCATGTTTTACATGCCTTATATTGTAAGTTGGCACATGGGATCAAGCAGGCAATATGGGCTGTGTTGTGAAGAAGATGTGCGGACGTTTAGGACATGCCCACACAGAGCAGACTGTGTGTGGCATGGTGAGTGATGAACAGAAATAGGTCCTCCAGCAAAAGAATGAAATTCAAAGCTGTTTTCAAACTAAATGTCATGGCAGGCTTCTTAAGCAGCACATTCCAAACCCCCGACCGCTACCATCTAGAAGAACACGGGCAGCAGATACATAGGAACATTGTCACTTGCAAGTGCCTCTCCAAGCCAGTCATCATCCTGACTTGGAAATATACCACCATTCCTTCACTGTCACTAGGTCAAAATCCTGGAACTCCCTCCCAAACAGCACTGGGTGTACTTACACCACAGGGACTGAAGCGGTTCAAGAAGGCAACTCCTTCTCAAAGACAATTATGGATGGGCAATAAATGCTGGCCTGGCCAGCAACACCCACATCCTGTAAATGGATAAAAAACACATCAGCTAACTCAGCAAATAACTGTGATACAGTGAGGGAATTCAGTGTTCATGAAAAACTGGTGCGAGAATGAAAGAAGAAGGAATCTGCCCGGAAGAAGATGCCCAAAACCAAATTAGAACAGGGACCAGACCCGATCTTGAGAAGCACGTATTGGAATGGCTCTTCAAAATTTTCAGAATGGTCACGTCGTCACCAGAATGTACTGCATGTAAACGCACCTACGTAGGCCAAATCAAACTCCAATTTGAGTCTAATAAAGATTTCAGACCAACAGATAGTTGATGTAGCCACTTTATGGAATGAAACAGACTAGAGTTGCAACAGGAGACCAAGATTGCTGAGAGACTACCAAGAGACCTCAATGCCAAAATTACCCGTTTCCAGTGGCTCATCATCAGACCACAGCAAAAATGTGCACCCATTAAGTCACATCAGTAACATGGATGAAACATCCATGAACTTTGACATGCCCAGCAGCCAAACTGTGGAGTAGAAAGATTCATAAACAGTTCTAGTGAAAACAGCAGAATATAAGAAGCCAAGATTCATGGTGGTACTAGTCTGTTTGGCCAATGGAATGAAATTAAAGTCAATGTAATTTTCAAACATAAAACCATGCTGAACGTCAAGTTCCTTGCATGAGTGTTTAGTGCATTGTCCATGACAATGATTAGATGGATGAAGGTGGAGTGAAGTTGGGGGTCAATAATGCATGGAATCCTGGTGGCCTATATAAAGAATGCAGCTTGTTAGTGTGGGATAAATTCAAATCCCATATGACCGGTGAGATGAAGAGGTGTTTGTGAAGAGATAACCCCACATTGCAGTTATACCAGAGGGTCTAACTTCCATAGTTCAACCTTTGGATGAGTGCCTCAACAAGCCATTCAAGGGTCATGTTCACGCCAAATGGAATAGGTGGATGGTTGCCAGAGAAAGAACCTTACAAAGGGACGGAATGTTATGGTCCCGTTGCGGCAAAGATGGGGCTGTAAAATGAGGCGAGCCATTCTAAATTCCACTGACTTCAACTATCATTTCCTGATAGTTATTCCCTTCACAAAATGCATTTGCTTCATATAGTTTTCAACAGCTTTAAATTAATTTTCACTTAGCTGATTACAGACAGACTTACAAGTATGGTTTTAGTGAGAGAATTCAGGGTGACAGGCATATTGATGGTATTAGGAGCCTCTCAAGTTTGACAGAAGTAAAGCAATTTAACTTCTTTTATTTTACACAATAGTGAGATTTAAATAAACAGGAAACAAATTAGGTGTGAGTCATTAATGAACCATTCAACCATCCCCATCCCAGCAATTTAATGGAAAGCAATGTTCATCTGGTGGATGATGAGTGATGGCACAAATCTCTAACCCTAAAGCACCAGTGTTGCCTAAACATTTTACCATATAAATAGAGACTGGACATTGCAGACCTCCAGTTAACAGCAACACTTTGCATGTATATAGCTCTTTTAACATAGCAAAACCTACCAAGCTGTTTCAGAGGAGTGTCATCAAATAAAATTGACACCAAGCCACATAACGAAGATATTAGGACAGGCAACCAAAGAGGTAGTTAAAAGGGTGTCATAAATGAAGTGAGAGGGGTAGAAAGGTTTAGGCAGGAAATTCCAGAGCTTTGGCATCTGAAGTCATGGCTGCCAATGACAGAGTGAAGAAAATCAAGTAGCCAAAATTGGAGGAATGCAGGGATGATAGTGCGGGGATGATAGTAGGGCTAGAGGAAGGCACAAAGGTAGGGAGGGGCAAGGTCATGGAGGGTTTTGAAAAGAAGGATGAGAAATTTAAAACTTGATGGATTGAAAGAGAGACTACAAGAAGATGGAATGCAATTTGGTGCAAGGTAGGACTCAGGCAGCAGAGTTTTGGATCCGCTGATATTTATGGAGGGTGCAAGGTAGGAAACCAGCCAAGAGAGAATTGGAATATTCATGAAAATGAACTATTCTTTGACTTTAATCTTGATTCTTCCTAAAATACCACTCCTTCCTGAGAACAGGTCTTTTTACCCTTTAAGAAGCATGGGAAGCCTGTATTGTATACACTCTTAGAAGACGAGGGTTTTAGGTAAGATCAACACGAGGGGCAATACAAATGTTTATTCTACTTCAAATCTAACCCAATGGGCAACTGTTAAGTACCTTAGAATGACATGTTCTTGGATTATTAAACTGGAATAATAAGTATCTATAAATCTGATATAAGAACAATGGAACAGTGATGACAAGCATAACAGATGCTGAAGGATTTTTATTGCTGAACACAAGGTACAGTATAATCAATACTCTACTGTCCAGATTTGATTACATATTTGAACAAAGCATGATAGCAATTTTGTTCTTCCATCACAAGTGAAATTGCACAGGTTGCACACATAGGAATGTAAATAACAGGCCTTTGGCATTCTCATAAACGGCAGCCTTTTCTTACAGAAAGGAAATTTGACGTTTGTGTCACACAAGCTGTAAATTTGAAAATTGCGACATTTAATGAGAATCACGTAATTTATGAAGAAACTAGTGGAAGTAATACTGAAGTTGTGCAGGACTGGGAATTTTTGAGAGGTTGAAACCAGTAAGCTAATCCTCGGCAGGCTCACTTAATACCCAGCTACAAACAGAGTTTCACTTTTACAGTAATAATTAAACATTTTTTAATGGAAGTATTTTCCATAGAAAATGCAAACTGATTCCACCGATACTTCTGAAATAGCTGATTTAAAGCATTATTGAATATACCTGATCTTACACTAACATTGTTTGAAATGGCCAAACATTATTTACTGTTATGTAACATTTTGATGCCAGTGATAGCTGTTAACTGCTAGGTCTGCTGCGGTTTAGCTTTTCTGCAGCGCTCAGGAAAAAAAACACATAGCTTCCCTTTTATTGCAAAATCTCTCCAGTCCAACAGGTGTATGCAATCAAGAACCGCAGCACAAGAACACAAACTGTTACCTTCTAAAAATTCCACTGATGTATGACACAAACTGGTCAAGGTTGCACAACTTCACTTTCCTGTGCCAATTCTGATGACTCATTATCATCAGCCAGGGAAACGGTATATTTCTTCTGTGCTGCAGCAGTCCATATCTTGCTGTTTGATTTGATTCTACTTATTAACGCTTCAATTGCTGAAGCTCACTAGCTAGCAGTGCACAGAAGTTAATATAGCAATATGTAAGGCCTCATTCTGCCCATGGCCCTCAAGTACCCCCCCCACCCCATCTCTACACTACTGTTCTGAGCAGATTGGCTATTGGTAACTGGATCCATAATCACCCATAATAAAATCTGAATGAAATGGTCATATTTTCTTACATGGGTGGCTTTGTCTGAGGTGTCAGTTATGGATTAGATTGTGTCTAGTACTGTGATCCACAATAACGAGGAAACGGATCAAGACCTTCTCAGCATGATAATCACTAAGCTTAGGATAAGAACACTCAGTTACCAAAGAAGCCATTTTAATCTAAATAGATGGCTGATTAACCTGATTTGTTTTTCAATTGTCCCTTTTTACGCCTAAAGATACAACCTCTCAGAGGACAGGAATCAGTTTTTATTGAAGTTTCCTGCAATACTGAAACTATGTTAACTTCATTCTTGTACCAATTGATAATGAATGTGTGAAATGAATTCTAGGGTAACCCTATGACTTCAAAGTGATCCAGGCCCACGTCTTAAAGATTTGCTAAATTGTGTAACAGATCTTCAACACTGGTAAGTGTACATCTCAAATATTTTCTTCCTCTGACTTATTTATTCACAATTCCAGTGAGCAAACTGAAAGATAGCCTATCTTGGTGGGACACATATGCAGTCCACAGTGGCACTAATACCTCCATTCTGTAGACTTAAAATCTGGTAGAGCCTAATGGTGGCATATCTGTTGTGATTCCAGGGTTGGCCTTCATGCACGCCCCTTAAGCCACAACTGGGATATATCTGGGAGTCGGCAAGAGAAGTATCCACGCCACCCATTAGAATCTCCCAGTACAGCATCAATGAGATAGAACTAGTTTCCACCTCAATGTCTGATCCCTCCACTTGAATGTCACTCCACAAAGAAGTTCAATTTCTGGGGTCACCTTGTTTTCAAGGTATCATTTGTTGGCCTTGATTTTTCAACAGGAGAAAGTTTCCACTGGCTGTTAACAGCTTTAAGTATTGCACTGGTGGAGTCTGGGGGAAGGATGGGGTTATTGTCCATTGTTTGCCATAAAGTGGCAGATTTGAATAAGTATTAATCTTTGGACAGTGTTTTGTCACTTTTAATGCAGCAGCATAGATACCAACAGGGGAAAGGCATGTGTGGGATGTTCAGTCAAGCAACTTAGTACAGCTTGTTTGACAAGGTTACTTTAACTTTTTCTCTGCCTCCCCCGAATGCTGTTTTGAGTCCTCGTCCACAGATGGAGTTCAGAGAGAAGATGGACCTTTTAATGAAAATCACCTTGGCATTGAACCTCATCCAAGAACATTCCATTAAAAAACAAAGTTGATAGATGAGCAATAATCCCATTGTCCTACCTCAAGTTAGATTATTCTGTATTACAACAGGAATACTTTACCATTATGTCACATTGCACAGATAGTCAGAAAAAAAGCTCTTTTTATCCAAATGCAGAGAGGAAATATAACAATATTTCATTCATTAAAGGGGTCAATCCTGTGATGAGCAATGGAATGACATGATACAGGAGCCACAGTCACAATTCCCCAAATAGTGAATTCCTTCCCTCAGTCAAAATATAGTTAAAGGAGGCATCAAAGGATGGCTATAGTATCTCACAGTGACTAGCCGAGCATCACTTGGCAATAGGAGTTATTCATCTGCCTATTCACCATGTGATTCAAGTTGTTTGCACCCTATCCTTCTGCTGTTGGTTGCTGTGCTGATTAATGGTGTATTTAATGCTTGCCAGTGACTCTGCTATTTTAAGTAGATGTTTAGTGGTAGAAGATGGATCATTGGCTCCAATAGAATACTGGTAACTGTGAGTACCAAAGTCAGCTCACATTTTTTCACAGAATATACACTTGGGACTCAGGGTTTTCTTTTTATCCATTCATGCTATGCAGGCGACACTGGCTAAGACAGCATTTGTTGCCCATCCTTAATTGCTCTTGAGAAGGTGGCGGTGAGTACCACTTGGAGTCCATGTAATGGAGGTACACCCACAGTGCTGTTAGGAAGGGAGGTCCAGGATTTTGACCCAGCAACAATGAAGGAATGGCAATAGAGTTCAAAGTCGGGATGGTGAGTGGCTTGGACAGAAAGTTGCAATGGTAGTGTTCCCATGCATCTGCTGCCCTGGTTCTTCTAGGTGGTAGAACTCGCAGGTTTGGTGAGTTACTGCGGTGCATCTTGTAGATGATACACACTGCTGCGACTGTGCATTAATGGTGCAGAGAGTTAACGTTGCAGTGGTGGATGGGGTACGAATCAAGCAGGCTGCTTTGCCCTGGATGGTTCCAAGCTTCTTGAGTATTGTTGGAACTACATTCATCCAGGCAAGTGGAGAGTATTCCATCACATTCCTTACTTAGTGGATAGACTTTGGGGAGTCAGGAGGTGAGTTACTTTCTGCAGAATCCCCAGCCTTTATTCCTGCTCTTGTAATCAAAGCATTTATATGGCCGGTCCAGTTCAGTTTCTGGTCAATGGTAACCACAAGGATGTCAATAGTGGGGGATTCAGCAATGGTAATGCCATTGAATGTCAAGGGGAGATAGTTAGATTCTCTCTTGTTGGAGATGGTCATTGCCTGACACTTGTGTGGTACAAATGTTACCTGCCACTTATCAACCTAAGCCTGAATGTTGTCCAGGTCTTGCTGCATATGGACACAGACTGCTTCAGTTTCTGAGGAGTTACAAATGGCACTGAACACCGTGCAACCATTATTTGGTAAAGATAAGATCATATAGATCAAATGATCACTGGTTTGATACTCAGTCAGTGCTGAGTGAGCTGATCTCAGTTGTGGTTGCGGTAAGGCCACTACAATGGCCTCAGAAAACCTGGTCATACCAACCAGATTTGTATCCAGTAGCCAGTGCTGAGAAGTGCAGTGTGCAGCTCTCTATTAAAATGAGGATGTCACCATTGTTGAATAGCCCACCAAGATGCAGTGCCAAACTTTACATATGAAGAATGAACACTTAGGTGACCTGTTGAAAGGTGAGCCCATTCTCCAGTACCACTCCAGTGACTATAAAGCTACTGTCTTGGTTTTGAAAGGGCATCAACCTGAAATGTTGACTTTGTTAGTCTCTTCACAGCTGCTGCCAAACCGGCTGAACATTTCCAGTAATTTCTGTTTTTATTTCTGTTCTTCAACATTCATCGTATTTTACTTTTGTATCAGTTCTCAGCCAATTCAATTCACTCCACGTGATATCAAGAAACAAGGCTATGGGCCCTGACAACATCCTGGTTGTAATGCTAAATACCTGTGTGCTCCATAACTAGGCATGCCTCAAGGCAAGTTGCTCCACTACAGCTACAACACTGGCATCTTCCTGATCTTCTTGACAAAGTGGAAAATTGCCCACAAGTGTCCTGTCCACAAATAGCAGTGAAAACCCAATGTGGCCAAAAAGCTCCTGTGAGGGAATCTGTATTGTTGGGATCATGGGATTTCCAGGCAGAGGCAGAGCACTACAACTCCCAGCATTCCCAGGCTCTGGCTCAAGTGCACAGAACATAGAGTGGGGGCTGACAGCGAAAGCGTCTCCTGTTGTCAGTGTTACCATGGCACGTTGCCATTGAGCTGAGGCCCAACATTCATGCATGCACAAAAGATGACATGAAAACAACAACCATGGGACCAGGGTAAAGTGCGAAAAGGAGCCCACATGACAGGGTCAGTCGGGATCAGAGGGAAAGGAAGGTCCAGTCCATGCAGCTGCAGTGCTGCCATTAGCTCCATGCTGCTGAGGGGGTTGGGACTCAGAGAAGCCGTGGGAGCCATTGGTAGCCCCATACTGTTATGAGTTGAGGCTCAGGGAAGCCCTGGAGCAGTATTTGCTTGGTATAGCTGGGGAGATTGGGGCTCGGGGAAGCCCAGAAGCAGTTGTTGGCAGCAGCATCGCTGAGCAGCTGGCACCATGCCTATGTATATACGTTGGAGTGTAGTCTTGCCAACACAGGGAGATGCAGGCTCAGTAGTAGGTCAGCTCAGCTGGAAAAGGAGGCCAAGAAGGCTGGATCTGGGATCAGATTTGAGAAAGGTCTAGAAAAGTGTGCCTTTTGGGTGAGAGTTGTACGTGTGGAACTCAGGTGAAGTAGAACCACTGTCAGCTAGAGATCATATGAGTTCTTTCAAGGAGAGGAGCTGAAATTGCTTGTGAGGAAGACAGAGTCTTAAAGGATTTAGCAAATCTCAATGATCACTGACATCTGTGTGGGTTGCTAAGAAATTTGTGGGATCTATCTTGGTTGTGTCTGCCATTTAAGGTGTAGTTTGTGGTGTGTTCAACCACAGTTTGCCTGTTAATTCATGTTTACCTCATGTTAATATTTTAAGTTTGAGTCAAAGTTAGAGAGTATTGACTGCTTGGTTGACTCTTGTGTGGTAAAAATTCTTCTGTTTGTTTAAAACCATGGAATCTTGCATCTTTATTCTCTTAGTAAGTAACTGGCATTTTTAATTTTGTTCACTTTAAAACAAAAGTTACTGGTCCCTAGCTGGATTGTAACAAATTTTGGGGATCTGGTCTGGGATCATATCATGCCATATTAGTTTCCTTTCAATAAATAGCAAAGTGATGGAATATGTCATCAACCATGCTCTCAGTGGCACTTGCTCACCAATAACCTGCTCACTGATGCTCAGTTCAGGTTCTGCCAGGACCACTCAGCTCCAGACCACATTACTGCTATTATACAAACATGGACAAAAAAGCTGAATACTAGAAGTGAGGTGAGAGTGACTACCCTTGACATCAAGGCAGCATTAGTTCAAGTATAGCATCAAGGAGCCCTGGTAAAATTGAAGTTGAATGGAAATTAGAGAGAAAATCTCCACTGGCTGGAGTCATGGAAGGTGGTTGTGGTTATTGGAAGCCAATCACCCAGACCCAGATCATCACTGTAAGAGTTCCTCAGGGCAGTGTGCTAGAACCTACTATCTTTAGCTGCTTCGTCAATTATCTTCCCTCTACCATAAGGTCAGACATGGGGATGTTTGCTGGTGATTGCACAGTGTTCAATTCTATCTTCAACTCCTCAAATAATGAAGCATTCCATGCCCACATGCAACAAGAACTGGACAACATTCAGGACTGGACTGATATTTGGCAAGTTACGCTCAAGCCACAAAAAAGCAAGCAATGATCATCTCTAGCGAGAGAAAATCTAATCATTTCCTCATGACATTCAATGGCATTATCACCATCCAGCATTGAAGAATGCAGAAACAACACTAAACAACCTCATCACCATCCAGAGCAAAACATCACACTTAACGGGCACTCCATCTATCACCTAAAACATTCACCCCCTCCACCACATAGAGTGTCTTCTGTGTAAAACATCTACAAGATGCATTGCAGCAACTTGCCAAGACTTCTTTGGCAGCATCCCAAAACCCACAACCTCTATCACCTAGAAGGACAAGAGTAACAGGTGCATGGGAATACCACTACTTCCAAACTGACCTCTAAATTGCATACATTCTTGACTTAGAAATTGATCGCTATTCCTTCAATGTCACTAGGTTTCCTAACTAACAGCACTGCTTGTAGAAGGCAGCTTACCACCACCTTCTTAAGGGCAATTAGGAATGGACAATAAATGCTGGTCTTGCCAGCAAAGCTCACATCCCTGAATGAATAACAAAAAATCCTGACCACAGTTACCAATAGGACATCTGTTGAGCTCATTTCCCCTAATGTTAGTTGCATGAATCACTCTATTAAAATGCAAAATGGTATTTGCTGAGCGTTGCAGAGACCGTATCAACTTTCCCTTCCCTCATAAAATTAATTTTGGTGACATGTAGTTGACAAATCCAATTTAGTAGGCCATATCTTTGGTGGAACAGCGAGGATGACTATCCTTATAAGATTGAGACTAAAATTACAGATTATTTTATGATGTTTTTGCCAATGCATTGAGGCCCATTTTCAGTTTGGCCAGACATCAGGCAGCTAGTGAGCAGTGCACACCTTGCCCCTATCACTAGCGAGAGGCCCGAACCATTTTCATAGTCGGACCTGTTGGCACGGCGTTGAGGAGCTGTCCATGCGCTTGGAGTGTGAACAAGCAGCTCAACAATCAGGGGCAGGGTGGGGTCAGGGGATAGGTGCAATCCAACAGCTCTATGTGGAGTTGAGTGGGGTAGGGACACATTAACTGGGAATGGACAAAAGAACGGGGTTGGGGAAGGTTGCAAATGCCTATGGTGTGGTACACCTTTAAGAAGTGTGATTATGTTTCTAATGTGCAGATAGAGGGTTTAATTAACGTGCCATGTGGACTTCTGTATATTCGCAGTCTGAAGAAGGCACTTGTACAGTGAAGCTCTGTATGCACATGCAGAACCGCCCTTGAATAAAGAATCCATGTGATAGTTTTACTGATCCCAACTTGAGTGGCCAGTGCCGAGTGCACAGTAGCTATTGCAGAGGTTAAGAAACACAACAGGCTGCAGACTTCTAGCCCCACAAAAATTACTTTAAAAACTTGCCTTTTCTGCTATCAGAATGGCTTCCAGAGATCGCTTTGAGAACCACTATGTTCAGTTATGCCAGGTGGCATTTGTTCAGTGCATGCTCCACCCAGTGGAAGACCAAAATTGCATCAGTCTTCTACGTACACTGTGCTGCAATTTTTAAGCACACGCCCATCCTGTTCCATTTCAAACACCAGGAATAAAATGGCTCCATTGTTACTTCCCAAATGCCTTGGATAGTTTGCAACTGGGTAACAATTTAATGGAGCAGACCACCCACCCATTGTGAAACCCTCCTGATTCTCATACTAATGATTTCAATAGAGTAAAAATCGTACGGATTATACAATCTGCAAACAAACCACTCAATTTGATTTCTGCCGGAAGCTGAAGACAAAAGTTACCTCCGACACTCCTAATTTTCTAATCAACAGTTTTCAGACCTTTCCCATTTGCCTGAATGCATTGCTAGTTCTAATTTATAAAATGATGTTGATTCATACATATTAGATACAATAACTATGTACACAGACATTTACTTGCAATACTGTACACTATACTTGTGCTCTGATTTAATATGTTGAAGAAAATTTAAGGAAAGAAAACAAGTTGGAGACACTAATTTCCTGAGGTCCCATCTCAGACTCCGGTACATTAAGCATATAGTACCCTAGCAACAGGTAAATAAATCTCTCACTGACATTTCATAAGTTAAATTCTGGTACTAGCAGCAAGACAGATGAAATGAGTGCAATTCAGATAGATTTCATTCCTACAAAGGGATTAGATAATAAAATGTTTATATGGCATGATAAGCAAAGCCATTATCCTGCCAACTTCTGCCATGTTTTTAGATTCACAAGTGCAAAGTTGGCCTGCTAAAACAGTTGGGAGATTGCACTGTATAATGCATTTCAGGAAACTGGGCAATACAGTTGATCAGCATTGTCTTCTTTCACTGCTGGGATCTGAATTTCAACCACAGGAGAATACAGACCAGTAAAATGTGGGTCTTATATTCTAGCATTGGAAAAATGTAGTGTTTTCACACTGTAAATAGGAGAACTCGTACATGAATGTTGCCCTTCTGTACGCACCAAATGCAAAAAAAAACCTCTAGACATCCTTTATGTAATGTGTGTGGGCAGTCTGAACCTAGTTAAAAGGCTGCACAAACTCCATGCACATATCCCCTCAAGAGCTCAACCTAAATTAACAGAAAGTAGCACATCACTCAGGAACTATTAGGAATAGTTGGTGTGGGGAAATAACTAAATTAATGGGAAGAGGTGATTTTTTTGGGGTTGTGAATTAGGCATTTTGTTGCAATATTAGCTATGGTACACTAAGCTTTATATTGGCCAAAAGTTTCCATTTTGGGTGCAGTCAGCAATCCAGGTGCATATTGTGCTAGTTTTGAGAAGTGTTTTTCCCCTAAAATTTCTGCCAAGCTCATTTACATAACCCTGAACATAAAATCTGGCATGAACTAGCATAATTGAGCAATGTAATAGTACATTTAAAAAATCCACTGATTTAAGAGTCATTTCATGGTGCAGCTTTCATAATACATCTGTAAATGGGTTTATCATAAAATAAGCATCTTTAATCAGTGTCTAGACCACCAAATGTGAGTAATCCTAATCTAAATAACTTTCAAAAAAAACCACACAGTGCTATTAGTGTAGTCATCAGTTACTTAGTAAATTAATGAAATGTTTTAAAAGTTTTTACTATTAGTGTCCTTGCACCTAATAAAAGCTTAATTTTAAGAACCTCCTTGAAGACCTGCAGAAATATGCAGTTTGCAGAAACTTGTAATGGTAATAAAATGAATCTAGGGGCATGGCCAGTTTTGAAGGCGTGTCTTGTTTCAAGTATGATGTTCGCTAAACTAGTGCAAAAGATCACAGAAATCTAATTTCACTAAAAGTAATTTTTGTTTAGAATTCCTTGAACTCGTGCACTAGTTTAGCCATTAACGAGCAAATTGCATTGGACAAAGGACCTACACAGCCTAGTAGAAATGCCAGCCTTGCCACAATAGAAAATACGCAAAATATTTTACATAATGAATCACTTTGGTCATGCAATGACTTTTATTATATAAGTAAACTTTGACCTGGAAAGGCTTAATGGTGATATGGGAGCCAAAAGCGAAAAAGTGTTCCATTCATTTTGATGAATTCCTCCTGAGATTATTTCTAAACAATTTGAAATGCCCCCAGTCCCTTAGCTTTCCCCATGACATTGTTGCAACAGCAGATTAATGTTACCATTACCTACAGGCAATTTGGACTTTTTAAGGAAGACCAGTGTTTTTTTTTTAAAGAAATATAAGTAAAGACACCACGCAAAAGATGGTTGATAATGTAAACTGACCACTTTCTGGAAAATTCCCATGTGGTATATATTTGACTGACCTGGATCCTGAAAGGACATGGAATGTCGCATCTGAAAGGTGTCAAGCCTTCTTCAAACAGAGGCACTTGAAAGGGAGATAGGAAAGTTGCAAAAGACTGAACTTTAATCTCCCATGGTTGCAGAGAGAAAAGACTGATATGCACTTCTCAGCAGACATTCAAAATCAATCTCCTATTAAGTTATATCTCAGAATGTGCAAAGGCCTGAGATCGAAAGAACATGGACTCTGGGTGCAAGTCATCAGGCAGAATTTTCCGTGCCGGCTGGCATCAGGTGTGTTCGGCGGCATGAGTGAACAATATGGTGAGAAGGCCTAAAATCGGTTTCACAACGTCATGAAACCAGTTTGTGATTGTTCGCTCAGCCCGTCAATAGCAGGCCATATTTGCAATCACCGAATGTCAGAAACTTTGTTGTAATACATCAGCATATCTTTATAAGACCAGCCCACCAGTATCATTCCCCCCATACTGGATTGTCCACTCATGGGAAAACATGTCAATGTGTTTAACAACAGCGTATATAAGGTGTGCACTTCACTTGGGTCTTCAAGGTTTGTTTGCTTACCTTGCTTCGGGCAGCATTCATTGTCATCAGAGCCATGTTGTGGAGACAGCAACATATCACTTTTAAGGAGCTCATGGGCAGTTCTCTACCTACCAGACCAGCCATAAGGCATGGGCGGTTTTTCAATGGCTCCAGGCCTAGGGCTTGCTAGGGAAGGGGGAGCTGTCCTCAGGCAAGGAAAGAGGCTGCTGGGTGAGGGCTGTACTGGGGAACGAGGGTATCCCAGGGTGTCTGTGGGGGCACATGTTGATCTGTGCAAGTGGCCTCAAGATGGTGAGGGCTGAGGGGGCAGTCTCCAGAGGAGATGAGGCCAGATGGACATCTGAGGATATGTGTGTGAGAATGGGTGGTGATGTCCCTTGAGGTGGCAGTGAATGTGCGATGGGCTTGAGTGTTTGAGTTTAGTGATGAGATGGTTGCCTTGCCCTGGCTGGACGGATGAAATTATTCATCCTCCATCTGGATGGCCAACCTCTTCTGTGCAACATTGGCACTGATCACCACTGCCGTTGCCTACCAAGTCGGTGTGGTAATGTTGTTGCCCCTCCTGCAGCCAGATCATGGGTAGAGTACATCACGGTGGGCCTCCATTGCGTCCAAAGGACACTCAAGGGGCACGTTCAATAAACCTGGGGGCTGCAGTCTTCTTGCCTCTCAGGGCCTGTCTTCTTTGCAGCAGTCCTGGGCTAGAAGCACTGAGAGGTGTGTGCACGGCTGTACTTTAAATGTGGCACCCAGCGTGATGAGGTAGCTAGCTGGTGGCATGGCGGGTGATTCAGAGCCTGCCCGCCATTGAAGCAACGTGTTTCCTGGGAATGCATCATTAATGCAGCTGGGTTGGGCTGATATGACGTAAGAAACCACCATTGCAACTGGCGAGTAAAATGTCATTTTTCCCGCCCGCTACCACACTTAGTACAAATCTGGGACCATTTTGCATTTTTTCCCTTCCGAATATCACAGGAAAAAATCAGTTAAAAAAGCTGGTGTGTGGCAAGTGTGGCAGCAAACAGAAGAACAAGTCAGTCACCCCACCTGCAGCTTGCAGGCAAAGGATCTCTCTTTTCTGTCTCTCACTGTTGCTGGAGGCAAAGCTCAGCAGAAGCCACAATCTAAAGGAAATAGAAAGCCTTTCAGCCACCCTGCAGAACCAAGCATCTCTAAACTAACTGTGAAATTGCCATGGTCAGCTCGATCAGAATCACCCAATTTAACAGCTGCAACACACTGCCATCTACACCTCACGGACAAGCCAAAGATTGATTCACATTTTTTTTTAAATTTTAATTGGACTCTGAACTTCTCATTTATGATCTGTGTGTTTGTGCGTTGCATTTTCATTATTTTTCTCGGGTTTTAGTAACTAATAAACTTACTACTTCTTTGACTCAAGGAAGTTTGCTTAAATTGGCTCCTTTTAAAAAATAAATATATTTGGACTGGGAAAATGTTTCCACAGGGGGAAGGGATCCCTTTTAAATTAACCTTGTTGCGGCCAACTGAGGGAGTTGAATGACGAAGGGCAGCCAACCCATTCCTCCTCACCTGGGAGCATAACAAAATTGGGGTCCTGTTCGGGAAGTTAAGAAATTGGAGGACCTTGCCCGGAGACTGGTGATAACAACGTGAACCATTTAAAAATTGTATTTTTAATTTTGCTTTGGCAGTTTAAAATTTTTTTCAACCCTATAATATATATTTGATTTTTCTCAATGTCGAACTCTGTTGCAATCCGGTTTACACAAGAGCTATCTCGGGTTATCAGAAACTATATGATAACGTAAGAGCTTGTATTATGCCATACTTCAGCCTTGTACTCTGCAAATAAATAAAAGTGACCCAGTTCCACTTTAAGATTGCTTTGTGTTTTACTTAGAAGGGTAACATCTTGAACGCACTTCCATCAGAGAACCCAATTTGTTACGTAGTTCAAGCTTTTTCTGGAATAGAGAATGAGTCTCATTGTCATGGTGTCATGGGCATTGCATTGCTTTAACACGTAGACTCTTTATCCATGCACAAAGACCTGTAGTTGTTCACAGCTGCACTGTGAAGTTTTAGTGGACATTTAGCTTGTTTGCAGATAAGCTATGCTTCCATGAAGTTGGCAAATTTTTGGGGTGGCGTGGGGTAAAAAGAGAAAACTGAACCTAATTCCCAACTTACAGGATTTCTTGGGTATAAGTACCAAGATTATCCAAACGTTGGTCTACGATGTATAACAACCGAGATGCAGGATGAACCGTATTATCAGATTCGATGTATGACCATTGCAGTCAGAATCGGGAGGCTCTAATTCCTGTACAGCTTCTTAGTTTTACAATAACAGCAAAATGATAACAACCTTAATCAGACATTAGTGACCATTAATCACTGGGCAGAATCGTCCCAGATTTGCACTAAGTGTGGTAGCGGGCAGGAAAAACGATGCTTTACCGTCGGCCACAATGGCGGCTTTTCACCCCATATCGTCCCAAGCCTGCCACAATAATAATGCATTTCCAGGAAACACATCATTTCCATGGTGAGCGGGCTCTGATTCGCCTGCCATGCCATCACCTCACTGATTCCTCGTGCCGGGTGCCACATTTAAAGTACAGCCACACTCAGTGGTTCCAGCCCAGGAGTGGAGCAATGAAGACATGGCCCCAAAAGGCAAGAAGACTCCAGCTCTTGACTGCCTTTTGGACACCATGGAGGACAGCTGTGATGTCCTGTACACCACTTTTGCTGCAGGAAGGGCAGCAACATTACCACTCCTGCCTGGCAGGCGATAGCAGTGGTGATTGGTGCCAATGCTGCATAGACCAGATTGGCCATCCAATAGGAAGAATGATCTCTTCCATGCCACCACAGTATGGCAACCATCTCATCATTCTAAACTCACACACTCAAGCCCATCACACATTCACTGGCATCTCACTCACTGCCAGCTCAAGGGGCATCACCACCCATTCTCTCACACATACCCTCAAATGTCCATCTGGCCTCATCTGCTCTGGAGACTGCCTCCTCAGCCCTCCCCATCTTGAGGTCACTTGCACAGATCAACATGTGCCCCCACACACACCCTGGGATACCCTCCTTCCCCAGTACATCTCTTGCCTTGCAGCCTCTTCCCTTGCCTAACACCACTTCTCCCCCTTCCCGTGGCAAGCCCTAGTCCTGCAGCTATTCAAAAGCTACCCACATATGGCTGATCAGGTCGGCAGAGACCTGCCTGTGAGCTGCTCTATAAGTGATATGTTGCTGTCTCCACAATCTGGCGCTGATGACAGCAAATGCTGCCCGAAGCAAGGTAGGCAAGCAAACCTTGAAGTCCCAAGTGAAGTGCAGCCCACCAAGTGCACGCATTATACACGCTGCTGTGAACCACATCAGTGTGTTTTCCCACCAATGTGGGCGGACAATCCAGTGGGAGTGATGAGTCTGGCGGGCTGCCTTATAATGATATGCTGATGTATTACAACGAGGTTCCCAACATCCGATGGTGCATAACGCGGCCCACCAAAGATGTGCTGAGCAGACGATTGCAAACTGGGGGAGGTTCTTCTGGTCGGTAAGTGGGGGCGGGGCCCACCCGTTGGCATGTAAAATGACACAGGATGACAACGGACAGAACCTCCGAAGCCACACCACGTCATTTCCATTTTCAGGTCGGCGGGGGTGCAGCCAAGTCAGCTGTGGGCCTGCCGACCTTTCAACAGCCTATTGAGGCAATTAATAAACCAATTTAGGTAATTGACAGGGCTGCCCATCCAACCTTAGGGTTGACGGGTAGGCCAGGAGCCCTGGTGGGCTTAAGAAAGAGCATGAAACCTTATCCACAGGTGGGTTGAGGCTTCATGAGGGCCTTTAAATATTTAATAAAGGTTTGAGTAAAACTGATGGACATGTCCCAACTCATGTGACAGTGTTACATGAGGGGACATGTCAGGGAAATTTTTTAAACATTTGTCTTAAAAGTTTTAATTCCAAGCTGATCTCCCTGAGGCAGCACTTAGCCTCAGGGAGATGATTGCGCTCTTTCATGTACATGCGGAAAAGAGCTCACACCCAGTTGAGGGAATCCCCACCACCACAGCAACCACCACCACCCCCCCCCCCCACCCACCCGCACAGGGAGCACATAGCGCTTCCTGGTGGACGTCACGCTGGGCGGGCCTTAATTGGCCCGCCCATGTAAAATGGCAGCGTGCCCCCAATTGGGGGCACCGATCGGAGACGCACCAGCCCGCACCCGCTCCTGCACTCACCCCCAATGGGAAACCCACGACATTGTGAAACCCATTTTTGACCTTCACGCCACATTGTCCGCTAAGGCCACCAAAGATGACCGATGCCAGCAGGCACAGAAAATCCCGAGCACAGTAGAACAATGCATAGGATCAAACTAGACCTGCGACTTATGGTACTGGTCATTTTATTCTTAAAATAGTGTAAAGTACATCAAAGAGCTCCTTGAACCAAGCACTGGGGAGTTTATTTGCTCCAAATCATCATTTGATAACAAAAATCTGTGTGCATTGAACCTCTCATCGCAAGAACATTGTAACATAGCAACACTTGTAGATATTCAAACAATTTCATTATGCTGGTTGGAGCTCTTAGCAGGTGGGTGACTGTTAGTGTGGATAAACATTTACAGCATTGTGGTTTATTGTGTTTACCAACACCATGAACATGAAAACATTTCATAGCAATGTGCTTAGTGCCTCATCCATAAAACTGCTGCAGAAGTCTATTTGCGCTATGTAATGTTAGGGTTTTAATCATTTAACAAGTGCTCTATTATCCACTATTTGTAATAATAATCTGGAGCTTCTCAAATAGAAAATCACTTTAATACTGTTAAATCAATTATTACATTCTCAATATAACTGCAGCAAGATTTCAATTCAAACATAGTCATTGTGCAATGGCAACCTAAATCTAGAGTTGGAACAAAGTAGAGTGAAACTCCTTGAAGGAGGTAGTTTCACTTTGCTTTACTTCAGAGTCAGTTCATGCTTTGACATTCAACTCCAAATTTTGCAAAGCACTTTTGATCAAAGTTATCCAGTGTGACTGCACTGCTTGTCCTCAGGAGATCGAAACTAGAACAAGCAATGAGTAGAGTAAGATGGAAACCACAGTGAAAAGATAATGGAACAGTTTTACAATGGGCAGTACAGTTGTGTATATCATTCCATTTTATATGATAGACAGTTGTTTTGTCTTCAAAGCACAGTTTATTTTGGTGAAGGTTGTCAGCTGCTTAGTGATTGAAGCAGGGCACCATCAGAACAGAATGTGACCTCATTTGTCTGAGGAAGGTGGTAACATGGAGGCAGGTTGTAGACATGGCATATTTAGGATGAACCATGCCTCCTTTTATTTATTTATTACTGCAGGCATAACAATGGGTTTTGTGTCACTGTGGACTACAGGCAGTAGGGACAAATTTGCTGGGCTGTTCAGATGGTCTCCCACCACAACTTCGACACTGGGAATCTTCATTTTGCCTTCATTGTAATCTTTCAGTCACCCCAACTCCGAAAAATGCTAGCAAGGCAAAAGGGGTAGAATCTGAGGCTGGGGCCAGAGACTCCTTGCAGTGAGAATTCCAGCTTCCTTTGGCCTTAGTGAGACTCTAGATACAATTGGCGATAAAGCCCCCAGAGGTATGCGTAAACAGGGTCTGAACATTAAATAAAAAGCTTTAAAACTTTTTTCAGTTTCAACAATGTTGCAAAGGGAGCATAAGAAAGCCAGTATATAATTTCTCAGAGGGGATTATCAAAGTACCCAACCTCCTACTAGGTAGCAGGCAGCAAAGTTTCCAGTCGTGAGAGGCTGTTAGATGCTGGGGTGTGCCCATAGAGAATGTGGGTACCCAGCAGCCTCATGCAAATGAGGTGACCTCCCACTGACCCCACATTCTGTGTTGAAGTCAGTTCTGTGGTTCACTGTCATGTGTATTTGCCAGAATAAGAGTTCATGTAACTTAGGCACCTGGTCTGATATTTCTTTATTGTCAACTGTTGTTTTTTTGTTAATTTTCCAGTTTGCAGTAGTTTTGTTCAAATGTGAATCCTGTTAAGTATCATTGCAGATATGTGAATTAAATAAAATTTTGAAGGTGGTGGTGTAGATGGTACCTGATAATTCCCAATATGAACTAAGTTGGCTCAGGGGGGCTTAGAAGAGTTTGCTTGTGTTTCCCATCTCCTAAATAAACTCACATTTACTTGTTAGTTAGATATGTGTCTAAAATGGATGCATTGAATCGAGAACATAGGAGTATAGGAAATTTTAAACTTACCACCTGGGAAATGAAAATCATATGGTTTCTATACTTGGAAGCCAATCACAATGGCGGTTTTACACTTAGGTGGCATTTTAGGTGCACATGTCATTATCTTGGACATTGCTGGCCAGTTTATGCTCTCAACACTGCATCAATTTGCTTGCCAGTCTCCCTGTGAGATCATGAAGTGGAGGAAATGTCATTGATCGTATTAATAACATTTTTATATATTGGGATAAAGGTGTAATATTGGACATATGAGAGGGATTTCTTTTAAATTCTTTCACGGGATGTGGGTGTCGCTGGCTAGGCCAGCATTCATTGCCCGGCCATAATTGCCCTTGAGAAGGTGGCAGTGAGCCACAGTTTTCAATTGGTGCAGCCATGTGGTGTAGGTACACCCACAGTGCTGTTAAGAAGGGTATTCCAGAATTTTGACCAAGCAACATTGATGAACTGGCAAACAGTTTCAAGTCGGGATGGTGTGTGGCTTGGCCGGAAACTCCAAGGTGGTGGTATTCCCATGCATTTTCTCTCTTTGTCCTTCTAGGTGGTAGAGGTCGCGGGTTTGGAAGTTGCTGTCGAAGGAGGTTTGACAAGTTGCTGCAGTGCATCTTGTATATGGTATGCACTACTGCCACTCAACAATAAAGGTGGTGGATGGAGTGCCAATCAAGCAGGCTGCTTTTCCTGGACAGTGTCAAGCTTCTTGAGCGTTGTTGAAGCTGCACTCATCCAGGCAAATGGAGAGTACTCCATCACACTCCTGACTTGTGCCTTGTAGATGGTAGACAGGCTTTGGGGAGTCAGAAGGTGAGTTACTTGCCACAGAGTTCCCAGCCTCTGACCTGCTTTTGTAGCCATGGTATTTATAAGGCTGATCCAGTTCAGTTTCTGGTCAATGGTAATCCCCAGGATGTTGATAATGGGGAATTCAGCAATGGTAATGCCATTGAATGTAGAGTGGAGATGGTTAGATTCTCTCCGGTTGGAGATGGTCATTGCCTGTCATATGTGTGGCACAAATATTACTTGCCAAATATCAGCCCTCGCCTGAATATTGTCCAGGTCTTGCTCCACATGGATAAAGACTGCTTTAGCTTCTGAGGAGTTGCAAATGGTGCTGAACATTGTGCAATCATCAGAGAACATTCACACTTCTAACCTTATGATGCAGAGAAGGTCATTGACGATGCAGCTGAATATGGCCAGGCCTAGGCACTTTCATGAAGAATTGCAGTAATGTCCTGGCACTGAGATGATTGACCTCCAACAATCACAAGTATCTCGCTTTGTGCTTGGTAAGACTCCAAACAGTGGAGTGTTTTCCCCACTGATTCCCATTGACTTCAGGTTTGCTAGGACTCCTTGATGCCATACTTGATCAAATGCTGCCTTGCTTTCCAGGGCAGTCACTCTCTAGGTTTGGATGAAGGCTGTAACGAGATCAGGAGCCAAGTGGCCTTGACAGAACCCAAACTGAGTGTCAGTGAACAAGTTATTGCTGAGTAAGTGTCACTTGAAAGTAATGTTGATGATACCTTCCATCACTTTGCTGATAATCAAGAGTAGACTGATGGGGAGCTGATTGGGCAGTTTGTATTTGTCCTGATTTTTGTGGATAGAACATAACTATGCAATTTTCCATTTTGTTGGGTAAATGCCAGTGTTATAGCTGTACTAGAACAGCTTGGCTAGGGATGCGGCTAGTTCTGGAACACAAGTCTTCAGTGCTACTGCTGGAGTTTTGTCAGGACACAAAGCGTTTGCAATATCCAATATAATAAATGCTGGCTTAGCCAGTGACTGCCACACCACGTGAAAGAATAAATGTTTAAAAATGATTCTGCATCTGGCTTTGATCTATCTGGGAATGTTTGATGTTGACCCTGAACATTGATATTCCTCACCTTGGTAAGTTAACCATCACCAAAAACATAAAATAAGCCCGGAAAAGACTAAAGCCACAATTGGAGTCATAAAAACATTGCTGATAGCATTAAATTAAATGTAAATAAGACACTCATGAGAGACAAATAGATATTTCCACTTTACTCTCATATTCCCTCCACTAAATAAAATTTGAGTTCAATAATAAGCTGCACTTTAACCATTAATTATTTATTACAAATGCATTGGCAATTGTTACAGACGAGTAACTTCAAAAGACAGCATTGATTGTGTGTAAAAGTAAAAATGAATGGGTTGAATTAGTCCGAATGGGAATTTAAAAAACACCTTTAGAAATGGTGAAGGGGAAGGGGACAATTTAACTTTGGGAGATTATAATATCTGTAAGTAGGCTGACAATTGTCTTCATCTTAAAAGGAGAAACAGATTAACTGTGGACAAGAGGGTGGGATTGTTTTGTCTATCAGTATGTACAAAAAACTTTCTTCAAAAATGATGCTGACCTAATTTGAAATAACTTTAAGTCGGCTGAACATTGTGAATCACACTATAATTCGTATAAGAGAAATGGAAGTGCAATGTCATATGCAGATCTTACTAAATAGCGCTGTAGGAGTGTCAGTTTCACATTTTCACATCAGCTTGTGATAATAGAGAAAGCCTGTAATCATTGTTGTTTCTATACTTTGATCAGGCCTGTGGACAAAGACACATTCCAATTCTTTCTTGGCCATTCTTTAATAGAATACCTCAGTGCCATCAAAGATACTCTAAGGACAGGCCATTATCCCAGCAAGGGGAGAAATCCATACATTTAGAATCACAGAGATATGGCTGGTTTCTCCATCAAAGAAGTACATTACTTCAAAAATTTGAAAACGTGATCAACATGGGCCTACACGTTTACAATGCTATTAATATAGCAAAATATCTCAAGGTGCTTTACAGAGACATAATCAGATTTTTTTTAAAAATGCTGTGGCAGAGAATATAGAAGGCTTGACTGAAAGATTGATTAAAGAGCTGGGTTCTAAGTGGGGTCTTAAAGGAGGAAATGGAGCTGAAGACACGGAAGAGTTAGAGAGAGAGAATCTGGAGCGCTTATAGCCTAACCTGATTATACAGATAATCCATTTAATGTCCATATCATAATGAAGCATCAGAGTAAACAGTAAACAAAATGTGGTGGAAAAGCTTGGCTCAGTTCTACTCTCTCTGAGTCAGAAGGTTGCAGGTTCAAGCTCACTTTGAGGTGGTCCAGCTTCCTGCTTGCCTATGGGGACAGGTACACTATTTTGAGAGTCCCTTTTGTAAAGTGAGATTAAATTTGATGTCACCATGAAACCATTGCACACAGTACCAACATTTCTGGATTGAGTGTCATGGATTTGCTGGACAGATGTGCCTGGACATTGGTGAATGAATATAAAGGATGAGAAAGAAGAAGTTAGAAAGGGCAAACAAAAACAAAAATAGCTGGAAAAATTCAGCAGGTCTGACAGCATCTGCGGAGAGGAATACAGTTAATGTTTCGAGTCCGTAAGACTCTACATCAGTTAAAAAGGGCAATTGCTTTGTTGGCTTATGATCAAGCCACCAAGTTCTTCCTATCCCACACCTCTACTACGTCAAATCCCACGATTTCAAGTGCCACCATCTCAAGCCAGATGAAAATTAAGAGGTTGGCAGACCTGAAACTAACCTGTTTTTTTTTGCTCTGTGTAGCCATTTGCATTTAAAGTGTGACAACAACTTGCAATTAGACAAAGATAATGACCTAAAAAAGGGATGAAACTGGTACAGAATTTATAGCAAAGCTTGGCATTGATGTCTTTGGTCATGCCAATAAAATTAAGAAAGGTTTGCATTTATGTAAGTGCCTTTCACTAAGTCACAAAGCAGTCAATGAAGTATTTTTGAAGTGTAGTCACTCTGTAGGAAATACAGAAACCAATTTGTCCACAGAAAGGGCCCACAAACACAATACTAATGACATGTGTCTTAAGTTAGAAACTTATGTTTAGCAATGCTGGTTGAGGTGTGAATGCTAGCTGGGACACTAGGGAGAACTCCTTTGCTTTTCTTTGACCATATGGGGTATTTTACATCCACATAAGAAGACAGACAGAGCATCAGTCTAACATCTCATCTGAAACATTATACCTCTAATAGTACAGCACCCATAGAATTCCAGCCTGGATTTTGTACTCAAATCTCTGGAGTGGGATTTGAACCCACAAACCTTCAGACTCTGAGGTAAGAATGCTACCCACCAAGCCATGACTAACACCTACTTTTAATGGGTAGAACTAATGCCTTTATCCAAGGCTAGAGCCCAGAAATGCCATGGGGCTTCTTTTGGTCTCTTGTTGTAACCCTCGCAGGAAACCAGTAGTTGCCCCAGAGAACAGAGTGAATTGCTATTTTTTAGCCACTTCTCTTGAAATTCTGCATGTTTTCTGAGAGAGTGACAGAAAAAGACCAGCAGAATCTTGCTGGGCACAAAATGGCTACAGAGTTTGCCTGCACAACAATTGTCACTATATTTAAAAGTAATTGAGCTCTGATATCTTTCTAGAAGTTGTAAAGCAAAGTTTAAGTGCAAGCAGTTTGTCCTTGGGCTATGAGTAATGAATAAAGCAGCAGTTAGCTCCTACTGGATCAAGCTTTACTAGCATTATGGTACATATTTAAGTCACAACTTAAGATATGGTTTCCCAGGTATCTGGAACTAATGGGATTGGGAACAGGGAACTGATGGAAAAAGATTTTCTTCCAATATACAATTTGCATTGAACTATAATTCCTACCAGCCATTTTATACTGGAATAATATGTTTGTCAAATTCTGCATCTGGCAAATCTACATCTAGCTAATTCTGAGAGAAATACATCTCTAATTGGTATGTTAAGGGTTAGTTGAAGTTTGTACTATACTGGTAGAGCAACCAAGGTAACACTACTACATCATCAGTTTTATACTTAAGACACATGTTAATCAGTTATAAATATACCTTAAATACCTGGCTTTCAATGAAGCATTCTGAAACAGTTTGAAAGAGCAAAGCTTGTCCAAGAGAAACCTCTGTGTTATCATTACCTGGTTACTCATTACGTTTTGATGCCTTTACCTCCTACCTGAATGAAGTCATGCAAGATGCTGAGAGATTTACAGCTGGATTAACAGAGGTTCATATTGTATCTGTGTATTTCGTCAACAGAAAAGATCATTAAGAGCAAAAAAATTATTAACCTGTCTTAAAGGCCACCTGTAGACATAGACCGCAAATGTATAATGAGTTAATGGTCATCTAGGATAAACCTCAACAATATATTTATTACTCTGACTTGAACCTGAATCAGCAAATCATTTCTCAATTAACCTTAGCAGCAGCTCATTCTTGGTAAGATCTTATGCCTTAAGAACATTTATCTTCCTTGTGGAGGTCTTCCTACGCTACATGTCACTATCTGGCCAAGAAAAGTGTATGGCATAAAGAGATCTAAAGGGGATAAACTGTCGTCAAGCCTCTGATGAAACCATTCTTAATCCATCTGCTAGGAAGTGCACTGTATTCCTGAGTGCATGCCATAAATTGTCTGCCTCATCCTCTTCTTGAGAATCAAGTATGTAAACATTCCATTTTGGAGCACATTGGTTCATTACTGGGCCATGCTCTTGTGGCATTTACTTTAAGAATGAAAGCCGAAGTGTTCGAGGAACCTAATTCAAGTTCAGACTGGCATATGGTCTGTTGCATAGTCTGTTACACTGACCTATCACTGGGGAAAGAAGTCAAACTTTCTTCAGATGCCTGCCTTGATTTTAGCTTAGTAAGTCCAAAATTCAAATGTTCAACAAGTCAAATATGAACAGATGTCCACTGCCAATTTTCGGTTACATTTCAACAGATTGCATAGATACACCATTAATGCCCATACACCGTCAAGATGGCTTCAATCAAAATCTGTAGATGCCAGTTCATTAGTTACTGTTACGCCAAGGCAAATATGTGCAAACCATTAGAATTTGTGCATGTGGAAATAATTTATGCTACTCAATATATGTTCTGACATTTCCCAAAAGAGCTCAAAATTTTGCCTGTTGTCCCTGAATCTAACAGGTACATTGCTTGATACTGGGCTTTAGCTGATAAAGTCAATCAAATATGACCTTCAGTCAGTTATGGCTCATAGTTTAACTGAGTGCCAATCTCTGGGCGGAATCGTACCAGATTTGCACTAAGTGCAGTGGAAGGCGGCTTTTCACACCATATGATCCCAAACCCGCCATATTATTTATGCATTCCTGGGAAACATGCCTTTTCCATGGCGGCCGGGCTCTCATTCACCCGCCACGCCATCCCCTGGCCACTTAAGTATGCCAGGCACTATATTTAACATCCAGCCTCATGCACACATCTTAGCGCTTCCAGCCCACAACTGCTGCAAAGAAGACATGGCCCTGAAAGGCAAAAAGACTGCAGCCCCCAGGTTCAATGATGCTTCCCTTGAGTACCTTTTGGATGCAGTGGAGGCCCACCCATGAAGTTGTCTACCCCGGCTCTGGCCGCAGGATGGGCAGCAACCTCACTAATCCAGTATGGGAGGTGGTGGCCGCCATGGTCAGCACCAATGCCCTTCAAAAGAGGACAGCCACCCAGTGCTGCAAGAGGATGAATGATCTCCTCCATTCTACCAGGGTAAGTCACTCTTCTCATCACTCTCATCTCACACACTCACAAACATATCACACATACACAGAGCCCTCACTCGCTGCTGGTTCAAGGGACATCACCATTCATTCTCTCACACACACCTTCATTGTCTTCATCCCTTCCATGGGATCACTCACCACCCACATGTGCCAGGCATACTTATCATCCGGCCAGCAGACATCCAGCTTACACTCTCCCATTTCTATTCATGCAAGACAAGCTGGCACACAACAAGAGGGAGAGGTCATAACCAGTGGAGGATTGCCTTTAAATCAAGGTCCTCATGGACTTTGAAAGAGAGCCATCCAACTGGCGGCAATGACTGGGGCCAGTCCTGTGTTGACGGTGAGATCATTGCTGCCCTACCAAGTGAGAGTCCAGCAGTGCAACATACATCAGACAACAATGCTATGACTGATGTGTCCTGATTCAGGCTTGCACAGGCACATCTGGGAAACAGCTGATGGAGTCCATGACCCAGGGTCGCCAATCAAGCCCCGCAAAAATCTCTGAAGAGGAATCTGAAGGTGCCGTCCTTGAAGTCCTGTCACAGCGCTCGCCAACACCCTCCACCAATGCAGAGACATGCACCTCGGTGGGAACTTGCTTTAGAGCAGCCTTGGGATCACAATCTGGTGAGCACATCTCACTTTCTGATCCACAGCAGGCAGACCTGGGTCTTCCCAGGTGTCCGGCACTCAGAGGACTGCTAGAGGCCAGGAATTTGCTGAGACTGAGTTAGATGAGGAGCCTCTGGACTCGGTCATGTAACAGTTGTCGGAACTGCAAGTGCAAGCTCAGGAACAACAGGAATGGATGTCCACTGCACTCCTCAGATTGCAAGGTACGATGGAGGAGTGTGTCCACATTCAGGCTGAGGTGATAGCGCCAGCATTGCAACCCACCGAGGTCAACGCTGACAGAAAGGTGGCTGCCATGGAGACCATGGTCCAGGACATTGCTCCTGCACTGCTGCACGGGCTCAACTTCATCGCTGACATCATAGTTGGCCTCCAACAGTATGCACATGAGAGGGATGTGGGGCCGCTCGATTTCACTCCAGCTACCCTTCTCCTCAAGGAGTCAGCCAGGATGCCTTGGGCACCAATAGGGAGGAAGATCAGTAGGTGTGGTCCCCGGGGCCATCCATCCAGGTGACTCCAGGAGTGTCCAGCCTATCCAAATCCCCTCTTCCTGTGACCTCAGCAGCCCCAGCTCTACAGGCCAAAGAGGATGACAGTGGCACACAGCAGGACCCCGAAAGCAGGCCAGGGCCCTTCATATCTTGGCCCTCCAGAGGATGCCCGCCAGGGTCATCACAGGCAGGGTGTAAAAGTCAGCAGGCTGCCTCCATCTCTTCTGTGGATAGTCAGGGATCACCAAGATGTAGCAACAGGGTTAGGAAGATTAAGAAGGTGTAACTCTTTCAGAGTCAAACAATTAAACTAAATTAACAAAATGAGGGATAAAGTAAACACAGCCCCTAAATTAGGTTAACTGTAAAGCCAAAGCCAAAGTTTAAAGAAAACTTACAAACGTCAAATCAAAATGTGATTAAGAGGGTCGATAAGAAGGTGTAGTTGCGCTGCCTGGGCACAGGTATTAATCGCTTGTACATTCTGTGCATTATTGTCAATAAACTCCCAAGAATGTCTCCCTGCATATAGTCCTGGTTCTGATGAGCAGTGTTCATGTCACTCTGATGTGAAACCTTTCTGCACAAGATAAAGGCAGATGTCTCAGTTCAGGGCCTCTTCTCTGTGCAACCTTCAGACAGAGGTGATGGTCTGGCCTCACAATCCCTGGAAACACTACTGATGCCAGAATGTTGTGGACAGGCGTCACAGAGTACCGTCACTCTCTTTGTATGCTCTCAGCAACTTTAAGGTGGAGCTGGCCCCCATCTCTTCAGCATCTGTGACCACTGATGCTATGGTCCTGAAGGGGTCAGGTGCCAAAGGTGGACAAAGTGTCAGATGCTTTTAAAATTTTATTGCTGCAACTCTATAATAAGGCCCTGATCACAAAGTGCAAGTGAGTTGCCCACGGCCAGGAGTCAGCCATTCTCAGGCCAGTGTGAGGGCCTCAAGCCCATCATCATTGCCTTTGAGGACCTCCTTACCCTCATCCCCATTGGCATCCTCCTCATTGGAGGGAGACCTCCATCTCCTCCATCTCCTCCTCAGCCAGCTTGTCTCCCCGTTGCAGTGCCAGGTTGTAAAGGGTACAGCAGACAATGATGCATGACACCCATTGTGGACTATATTGCAGGGCTCCAGTCCAAGCACCAGAATCTTGTTTTCAGCATCCCGATGGTCTGCTCCACCAAGTTGCAAGTTGCAGCATGAGCCTTGTTATACCGTTGCTCTGCTGCAGTCTGAGGCCGCTTCACAGGTGTCATCAGCCTTGTCCTCTGCAGGTAGCCCTTGTCTCCAAAGACCCGTCCCTGCAGCGTCTGTGGACCCTGGAAGACTTCAGGGATCTATGGCCGACTGAGAATGTAGGAGTCATGCACACTCCCTGGAAACTGCGCAGATCTGCAGGAAGTTTTTGTGGTGGTTGCACACCAGCTGCACATTCAGCGAATGGAATCCCTTGCAGTTGACCGGGTGTTGCGTCAGAGATCTGAGTGCCACATGAGTGCAGTCAATGGTACCCTGCACCTGTGGGAAACCCGAGAAGTGGGAAAATCCAATCGCTCTTGCATCCTGGCTGTCCTGGTCCCAGGCAAAATGCATAAAGGTTTGTGCCCTCACGAAGATGGCATCTGTGACCTTCTGGATGCATTTATGGATGCAGTTTGTGATATCCCACAGAGGTCACCTGTGGAGTCCTGAAAGGAGTCACTGGCATAGAAATTGAGCACTGTGATCACTTTCATGGTTCCTGGCAGTGGATGCCCTCCATGTCCCCATGGCGCCAAATCCTTCAGTGACCAGCAGATGTGACCGACCAATTCCTTAGACATGCACAGTCTTCGACCACACTGGTTCTCGGTCATCAGCAGATGCATCTATACACCCTGGATCTAGCTAGTTACCAAACAGCAACAGCTCGCAGTGGCTCTTTGGTGGCGTTTGCAGGAGCCCCAATCGCCCCTTCTTCCAGAGGGTGCTGCTCCTCCTCCTGTGCAGCCAGGAGCCTCAGTCGCTCTCTTCGCCGTTGTCTTTGCTCTTTTTTTTTATTCATTCACAGGATGTGGGCATCATTGCCCATCCCTAGATGCCCTTGAGAAGGTGGTGGTGAGCAGCCTTCTTGAACCACTGCAGTCCATGTGGTGTAGGTACACCCACAGTGCTGTTAGCAAGGGAGTTCCAGGATTTTGACCCAGCGAAAGTGAAGGAATGGCGACATATTTCCAAGTCAAGGTGGTGGCTGACTTGGAGGACATCTTCCAGGTAGAGGTGTTCCCATCTATCTACTACCCTTATCCTTCTAGATGGTAGTAGTTGTGGGTTTGGAAGGTGCTGTCAAAGGTGAATTCCTGCAGTGCATCTTGTAGATGGTACACACTGTTGCAACTGTGCATCGGTGGTGGAGGGGGTGAATGTTTGTAGGTGTGGTGCCAATCAAGCAGGCTGCTTTGTCCTGGATGGTGTCAAATATCTTGAGTGTTGTGGAAGCTGCGCTCATTCAGGCTAATAGAGAGTATTTCATCACACTCCTGACTTGTGCCTTATAGATAGTGGAAAAGCTTTGGGGAGCCAGGAGGTGAGTTACTAGTCACAGGATTCCTAGCCTCTGACCTGTTCTTGTAGCCACAGTATTTAAATGGCTAGTCTAGTTCAGTCTCTCTAAGCCACAAGGCATAAGGCTAGGTCACCAGGCTTTCATGATCCTGATGTACTCCTCCTACAGGGTGAAAGAGAGCGATGTATGGGTTAGCACAGGTGTACTAAGAACCACTTGGATGGCCAGAGATTAGTGTGCTATATGGCTGCCCAAAACCCCACCCACCTCCGCCCCACTCCACCTGACCGATTGGCGGCAGCTTTGTCCATTGCACTGCATGCTATGCTCTCAGCTTAAGCAAAGGCATTCTCCTAATCGGCGCTGCAAGGCTACACTGTTAGCTTGAACCATGGAGGAGAACCAAACCGCAATGATGACATTGCAAGGGGCTGTGAGCGCCTCCAGCAGTGACTGCTCCATAGCGAGCTTTAGCAATGAGATTGTATAACGTGCCCAGTCATGGGCTGGGCCTATAATGATATGCAGATGTATTACAATGAGGTTCCCGACATCCAATGGCGGAAAACACTGCCTGAAATTGACGAACAGTGTGGACGGTCGCAAAGTGGTTTCACGACGTCGTTAAACCAATTTTTGACCTTCTCACCATATTGTCTGCTCACACCACCGAACACGCCCGACACCAGCAGGCATGGACACTTCTGCCTGCTGACTGCATTATGCAATCTTCCCATGCATTCCTTGGAACAATATTAGGAGAGCAAGTGATGCTTGATCCAAAAAAATGTACACAGCAGATATGTTTCAGGAGAATCATTTGACTGTAGAATTAGCCAAAAACAACCATGAGATCCCTCCAAAGACAGTTGAAAGGCTCTAATCTCCTGGACTGATTAAGCAAGAATTTATCAAAATGATTTTGGTATGTCACTCACCGGCATTTGTTTCTTCATGCAATAGCCTCATTTTAAAAACATTATTGCAGAATAAGAAAGTTTTTGTATATTATCGGATGGTCCTTCAAGAGTTGGAAGGTAAGGGATCAATAAAATCAAAGGTGCATTTGAGTCTAATGCAGTCAATGAGAATGATTTTGAGATCTTGAAAGTGAAATCTTCAAAAAAATCTTTTACATCAAAGTCATGTTGTACATTTTTATTGTAAAGGTCTAATAATATTGACAATATAAGGCTTTCTGAAGCAATAGGAAATCAATTCCATTTAATTTTTGATCTGTTACATATCAAAGAAGTTAAATAAATGGAAAAATTCATCATTACCTTTAACACGTTTTTCTGTTATTTTCTGTTGAATATTTCTGTTTCAACAATGAATGCAAATAACATTATTGGAGGGCTGACTTAAAGGAATTACTTGACTTCAGGAAGGTTAATTAACAGGCTCACAGTTCAAATAAGAGAGGACCCACTTTAATGACCCAATTCACTGATGCTAATTTTGCTTTCTTCCACAACCCCTCCCCACAACTATGGGTCGATATCCACTCCTAGATATTTCTTACAATGATATTATCAGAACTTACTCGAAACAAAGGTTTCCAAAGCCCCCCAAAATGAAATGAACAGAACAAATGTTAATGACAATTGCTTGTGAATGACTTTTAAAAGCTGTCTTCTTTAAAGATTCAGCACTTGTAACTGAACTAGTTAGACTATGCCGGTCGACAGAATTGGCTGATACTCATTTTTTACAACAGGAATGTTGCTCTTCATATGTGTGGACAAAGTAGCATTTCTTCAGGGCACATTAGTCTTCTGGCCTATAATGCCCAAGGAGACAAAGAACAAATGGTTCTGGGGTGAATTTTACAGCTCCCTGCCAGTGTATTTGAAGGTGTGGGGCACATAAAATAAAGCAGGTTGCCAGCCCTGCCCACCCGTGACCTGTCCCCCATATTATGGTAGGGTGGGGGGGGTGGTGGGTGGGGTTGTTGGGGGGGCTCGGTAAGGCGTCAGGTAGCCCTCTTGCTCTTAGGCCTGTTGAGGCCCATAAATGGGCAATTAACTGCCACCTTAAGGACTTATTCCACGTCTGCCACAATTTTTCAGCCTGAAACGGAAGGCGAACAGCCTGGTAGCTTTGACAGTGCAGGGGTACCTCCTTTGGGGAGTCCCCTATACCCATCGGGCAGTACCCCAAAGATGGTACCCCCTCCTTTTATACATCCTCTCCCCGGCCTCTCTAACTCGAATTCCCAACCCCTTACCCCCTTGTTGGGGTCTCTTGCTTGGTGCCCATCTCAAATTCCCAGAATTACCTTAAGTCTGGTATCCATCTTCACTTCTTCTTTGCAGCTGGTGTAGTTCCAGCAGTGGCCACTACTCTCTTCTGGCACTGCTGGGTCTGTAGAACTGCAGGCCAATCAGATTGGTTGGAACCCCTCTCCCTGAGGGGCACAAGTCGCACTCTTAACTAATTAAGGCCACCGTCAGTGTAATACTGCTGCAGGGCAGCCGGATTTCACATTGATGAATTGCCATTCAACTTATAGGTCAGGGGGCGGATAATCTCTCCCCCAGTGAAATTCGACCCCTCTATTTATAATTGGTGATACTTTCTCATATTATAATGACCTGAATGCCCAACTTCTCTTAAAAAAAAGTTTGTGGCTTCCATTGGTGTTGCAATACAAGGTATGAGAGAAATTGGATTCAGAATTTCCAAATAAATCTGAAACAAAGGTTCAAGGCAACATAGTCTATCTTGTGAATCGGGACAAACTGTAGGGTTGTAGACTTTCAGGAAGCTTATATTTAAAAAATATGTACTCTGAGGAAATTTAGGAGAGGTGTATAATAGGTGGCCTGTTTTACTCTATTGCCATAAAATCAAATTACCCCCACTGAGTGGGTAACCCTGCACGGAGAGATGGGTGATCATAGAATGAGCTAACCTGAGTCATTTTGATTACAGCAGATGATTACAGAGCAGTATTTATGGGCACCCAGGAACAAGTTTCCTGACCAAAATTCTGGTTTAATAAATTACAAAATATTGCACAAGAAACAGGCCTTTGGCCCAATAGATCCCTGCCTGTCTTTATGCTTCACATGAGCCTCCTCCCGTTCTCCTTCAACTAACCCCACCAGCGTGCATCAGCATACCCCTACATTATAATTTGGGTGAGTGGACCACAATATAAGAGACAATTGATATTTGGTAGAGAACACTATTACAATATAGATATATTAGCCGGATTACTTTTGGAGTAAACCTTTCCAACGTAATGTTTCATGGATAGATATCGACCAGTACTTTTTTAACCAACTGTAAAATTTCAGTTCTTTGTAGTTCTCAAACAAAACCAGTTGTTGTAGCCTGAGGACAAATTGTAACAAAACACTCAAACACAGGATCAGCCTTTAAGAGGGTGTTAATTTATAGGATTCAGTAGTTTGGATATATGGGATTATTACTTCTTTAAATGCTTTCATTAGTAGCTTGAAAATAAAGGATTACATTGAGCTCTATCACAGATCCCATTGGGAGCAGACAGACGCTATGTAGCACACAATGAAGTTAGTGCAATTACTGTTGTTTCTGTACCTTGCCCTAAAATTGTGTCATTGAGGGAGATCTCCTTCATCAAGATGGCTAGTGGAAAACAACATTTTGAACAGCCAAAAATAATTGAAAGTGGCAAAGGAAGTACACCCTGATAATGACTGCAACATAACCAACATATACTAGTTAGTTTGATTTGCTGGCTGTCAGGTTTTCCCAGTACCTGCTGATTGCGATTCTTAATATACAGAATATGGCTGTTTTACAATGCTGCCTCCTTTCCATTGCTGACAGACTTTCCTTTTGAAATAAAATAATCCTTATCATTTGCCTGATTAATTGTAAAGAAATAGGAAGGAGGGGTATAGTCTTCAACTTTCTGTAACCTTTATTCATAATTAAAAATATATTCTATCTGCAGATAATTTGGAGGATTTGGGGGTAAATAAAGATAACAGACCAATGGATTATGCTAATGAACTTTCATTTACATCTCTTTATGTATGTAAATTGAGATAATTGCCAAATAAGCATTCCCATAACTCACAAAACATACATCCTATTCTTCTGAATCTCAGAGGGTATTTTCACTATAGCATCATGGATAACAGATTAATGAAGTATGCTAATCGTGTTTAATTTGCATATGCAAATAATGTGTACTCAAAAATAGACAGCTGAAATGCTTACAAGCTTTAACTTGCAGTCAGTAGGTTTTAAGCTATTTCTGGTAACCTGTTAATGAATTATATTGGCCTGGGTTTTGCAATCAAGGGAGAATGAACAGCATGCGCCATACGCTTACAGTTGCCCACAGACACAAGCCTGCAATGATGTATCTCCTCAACTTATCAGGTTGAAGAATCCTCATTGGATATGGAGAAGGCTAAACTCGATAACCTCTGAAAACAGGTGCAGAGATAGCAACACCAATGGAAGCAATGCGGATTAACGCCTGCCCATTCAATGTAATGCAGGCAGCATGTCAACCGCATGCTATCTGCTGATTAGCATGAGTTCAGCATGCAGCCAGCACTAACTGTGTTGTTGTGTGGCTACATGCCTCAACATGGGGCCCAAAAACCTAAGAGGCTAATACCAGTTAAAGCAAGTCTGCATTACTTAAAGCTAGCCTGCATTTCGCAAAGGGAAGGCGCATTGTGTCTGGAAAATTTGCAGGAAGTCATTCTACAATTGATTCTGACCTGGGAAATACAGAAGATGGCACAATAGAAGAGAATGGGCTCTGAGGGTTTTGAATGGAAGAGATATCTTGTACCCGCAGGAAACCAGGAGGCCTCAGAAACGCACTCAGAAGGCAGTGGGAGCAGATAACCATGGCAGTCAATGCTAGTAGGAAAGCCCCAAGGACCTGAATTCAGTACTGCAAGAAGTTCAATTACCTCACATGAGTGGTCATGGTCAATGAATACATCTTCAAATGCCATATGCTACTCTCTACACCACTAGATTCAGACACAGCTCAACTCACCAAGCAGCATCATTCCCCCTTACCTGCCTCTTACCTGATGTTCACATGCAATACCACATACTCACACATTTAGCATTGCTGCAAATCTTAGACCTGCATCTCACAGTTTGTACAAACTGCCAACTATACAAGCATGACAGCCACATCACCCAAATGAATTGCGTGGGATCAATGATACATTCGTTCTCTCTTGCCGGACAAGTTGACGCAGAACTAAAGGCAGCGTGATCTGGCTACTCTTTACACTTGCAGTAGGCATTCACTGTACACACACTAACAACAGCACCAATATGGCATCCAGTGCAACTAAATCCAGAAGTGTGCCTATCTGGCTCATGCACCAATTTTGACCTCAGATGGTACCCAAAACACCCAATCAGTGGGTGCTACTGATCCAAATTTTGGGTGGAGAGAGTTGAAACCATGAAGTGCAAGTTAGAGAATTTAAGTCAATGACAAATCATATACAGATAAGGAAATAAAGAGGGGAAAAGAAAGACAGAATTAAAAGGCAGAGATAAAACAGATGAAGATAAAGTAAAAATGAAATTACATTTTTAGCTTTTCAAAATATTCAACAATAATAAAAATCTACAGGTATAAGATCCCACACTTATAAAAGTTAATTTATTTTTCTAGGGAAGCTTTTTGTCAGTAATTAAGACATTAAGATTCACCTGAATGGGCAAGCACCATTGTTTTCTGGTGTCTATAGTGTATATCTCGTGAGTGCGTATCCAAACTTCACGCCCTTTGTGTATTTGAACATTAGCAAGGTCCTAATGTAGTGAAACTTCTGAAGAAGCAGAGTAATTCAGGCAGCAGGTTCGGGATTTCCACGTTTAACTTTACATGTACGGATGGTGGAAGTTGCTGTTGATAATCATTCCCTGAAAACGGTGAATGCTGATAGCCTCATTGTTATTCTTACCACAAAATCCTGGACAATATTAGAGCTAATTGGCATATGCATATTATCCTCAAATAATTTACACTGGAAAATTAGACTATTTGCCCTATAACTCAAAACTGTAGATTAACATTTACAAAGCTTAAAGGATATATTAAACTATTAGAATAACCCATGAACCAAGTCAGCTAAATGATTAGATAGTACATGATAGTCTATTAAATATACATTCTTGTTGTTTGGATAAATTAAGATAAAATCCCTGCGCATTGATAATTACATGAAATAAAAGTGGAAATGGGAGGTAATAGGGAGCAATTTTCAGATGCAAAACCAGCACGAAGTAGGCAAAAAGGCTATTCTGCTCACTGGTTCATGCTGAAGTGAGGCCCAAGACAATTTGTCCTGGGAGAGTAAGATATTTTAATTATGGGACTTCAGTACAAGAAGATTGAAGGTATGCTAATTTATCTACTTTAAAAAAACAAATTTATTTTTAATAGATTCAGTATGTTAATACCATAAGACCATAAGACTTAGGAGCAGAGATTAGGCCATTCGGCCCATCGTGTCTGCTCCGCCATTCAATCATGGCTGATAAGTTTCTCAACCCCATTCTCCTGCCTTCTTCCCGTAACATTTGATCCCCTTACCAAACAAGAACATATCTATCTCGGCCTTAAATACACTCAATGACCTGGCCTTCACAACCTTCTGTGGCAATGAGTTCCATAGATTCATCACTCTCTGGCTAAAGAAGTTTCTCCTCATCTCTGTTTTAACAGGTCTTCCCTTTACTCTGAGGCTGTGCGCTCGGGTCCTAGTCTCTCCTACTAATGGAAACATCTTCCGCACGTCCACTCTATCCAGGCCTTTAAGTATTCTGTAAGTTTCAATCAGATCCCCCCTCATCCTTCTAAACTTCATCGAGTATAGACCCAGAGTCCTCAAACATTCCTCATATGTTAAGCCTTTCATTCCTGGGATCATTCTCGTGAACCTCCTCTGGACCCTCTCCAGGGCCAGCAAATCCTTCCTGAGATACGGGGCCCAAAATTGCTCACAATATTCTAAATGTGGTCTGACCAGAACCTTATAAAGCCTCAGCAGCACATCCCTGCTTTTATAGTCAAGTCCTCTAGAAATAAATGCCAACATTGCATTTGCCTTCCTAACTACCGACTCAACCTGCAAATTAACCTTAAGAGAATCCTGGACCAGGACTCCCAAGTCCCTTTGCACTCCAGATTTCTGAATTCTCTCCCCAGTTAGAAAATAGTCGATGCTTCTATTCTTCCTACCATAATGCAGACCTCACACTTCCCCACGTTGTATTCCATCTGCCACTTCTTTGCCCATTCTCCTAACTTGTCTAAATCCTTCTGCAGCCTGCCCGCCTCCTCAATACTACCTGTCCCTCCACCTATCTTTGTATCATCTGCAAACTTAGCCAGAATGCCCTCAGTTCCTTCATCTAGATCATTAATGTATAAAGTGAAAAGTTGAGGTCCAAACACTGACCCCTGCGGAACTCCACTATTCACCAGCCGCCATCCTGAGAAGGACTTCCTTATCCCCACTCTCTGCCTCCTGCCAGACAGCCAATCTTCTATCCATGCTAGTACCTTGCCTCTAACACCATGGGCAACATCTTACTGAGCAGCCTCATGTGCGGCACCTTGTCAAAAGCCTTCTGGAAATCCAAGTAGATAACATCCATTGGCTCTCTATTGTCTAACCTGCTCGTTACCTCCTCAAAGAATTTTAACAGATTTGTCAGGCATGACCTCCCCTTGATGAAACCATGTTGACTTTGCCCTATTTTACCATGCACTTCCAAGTATTCTGAAATCTCATCCTTAATAATGGACTCTAAAGTCTTACTAACAACTGAGGTCAGGTTAATTGGCTTGTAATTTCCCATCTTTTGCCTCACTCCCTTCTTAAACAGGGGGGGTTACATTTGCAATTTTCCAGTCCTCTGGGACTCTCCCTGACTCCAGTGATTCCTGAAAGATCACCACTAACACCTCCACTATCTCTTCAGCTGTCTCCTTCAGAACTCTGGCGTGTAATCCATCTGGTCCAGGTGATTTATCCATCTTCAGACCTATCAATTTTCCTCGCACCTTCTGCTTGGTAATGGCCACCATACTCACCTCTGCCCCCCGACTCTCTTGAATTTTGGGGATGTTACTCATGTCTTCCTCCGTGAAGACTGACGCAAAGTACCTATTCAGTTTCTCCGCCATTTCTTTGTTCCCTATTAGTACTTCTGCAGTGTCATTTTCCAGCGGCCCAGTGTCCACTTTTCCCTCTCTCTTACCCTTTATATATCTAAAAAACCTCTTGCAATCTTCTTTTATATTACTGGCTAGTTTGCCTTCATATTTAATCTTCTCCCTCCTTATTTCTTTTTCAGTTGTCCTCTGTTGGTCTTTGCAGGCTTCTCAATCCCCTGGCTTCCCACTGCTCTTCGCCGCATTGTATGCTTTCTCTTTAGCTTTTATGCTGTCCCTGACTTCCCTTGTCAGCCATGGTTGCCTCGTCCTCCCTTTAGTATGCTTCTTCTTCCTAGCGATGAATTTTTGCTGTGTCTCCCAAATTACTCTCAGAAACTCCTGCCATTGCTGTTCCACTGTCTTTCCTGTTAGGCTCATCTCCCAGTCAATTCTGGCCAGCTCCTCCCTCATGCCTCTGTAGTTACCTTTATTCATCTGTAATACCGTTACATCTGATTCCAGCTTTTTCCTCTCAAATTGCAGGGTAAATTCTATCATATTATGGTCACTTCCTCCTAAGGGTTCCTTCACCTTAAGCTCCCTTATCAAATCTGCCTCATTACATATCACTAAATCTAGAATTGCCTGTTCCCTAGTGGGCTCCACCACAAGCTGCTCCAAAAAGCCATCTCGTAGACATTCCACAAATTCCTTTTCTTGGGATCCACTACCAACCTTTCCCCAGTTTACCTGCATATTGAAATCCCCCATGATCACTGTAACCTTGCCTTTCTTACATGCCTTTTCTATCTCCTGGTGTATCTTGTGCCCCACAGCCTGACAACTGTTCGGAGGCCTGTACATAACTCCCATTATGGTTTTTTTACCTTGCGGTTCCTCAACTCTACCCACATAGATTCTACATCATCTGACCCTACGTCATTTCTTGCTATTGATTTAATTTCATTTCTTACTAACAAAGCAACTCCACCTCCTCTGCCAACCTGCCTATCTTTTCGATAGGATGTATATCCTTGGATATTTAGCTCCCAGTCCTGATCCCCTTGCAGCCATGTCTCCATGATGCCCAGCACATCATACCTGCCAATTTCAATCTGCGCCACAAGCTCATTTACCTTATTTCGTATACTGCGTGCATTCAGATACAACACCTTCAGTCCTGTATTTCCCGTCCCCTTTCTCATTGTTGTCCCTTTATCTGATGTGCTTGAAGTTAGATTCCTAGCCCTTTCCAAACACTCTGTCTTATTTTGGAGACTATAATAGCCTCTCCTGGACTCTCCTTTCTTTTCAGTTTTTTCATAATTTTCCATGAAATTGAATCCCCCCACATGCTAATCTGCTGCTTTGTTTCCCATTGGTCATACTTCTTGGAGTTTTACCCTTCCCTTCCCCCCACTTTCTAGTTTAAAGTCCTGTTGACCACCCTATTTACCCTTTTCGCTCGAACATTGGTCCCAGATCGGTTCAGGTGGAGACCGTCCCAATGGTACAGATCCCTCCTGTTCCTATACTGATGCCAGTGCCCCATAAAATGGAACCCCTCTTTCCTGCACCACCCATTTAGCCACGTGTTTACTTCCCTTATTCTCGTGTCGTATTAAAATTTTAAGCATAAATCAACATCACCAAAGCAAGATCAATTCCTGTTGAAGGATTATATTTAGACATTTTGCTGTCCTTTCCTGACTGAACTTTTGGTAAGCTGGCCTAATATCGCATGTATAATAAATAAAAACAAAAACCCAGAAACACTCTAACTCAGGCAGCAACTGTGGAGAGAAACAGAGTTAATGTTTCAGCTCAAGATAACCTAATATCTCCTAAAGTGACTCGGTGACAAATTTTGTTCATTCAGTGCACCTGTGAATCACTTTGTGACTATTTTACTCTTCTAAAGATGCTATATAAATGCAAGTTATCATTGTTGTTGTTGTAAATGCTGATTAACCTACTGCATACTTTAGGCATTTTCTACTTTTAAAATATTAGCAGACCAGGTTTGATCATGATTGTTGGTCAACTTGAAATTAAATACTTAATGCATCCCTTTGCCCACAATTTTAGCCACTGCCTTATATATGAAATATGTATTTTGGTCCATCTATTGAAAAGTGGACAGGTGAATGTCTAACAAACATTGAGGTGTGCTTTGTCTGCTATTATCCCTGATAGGAATTTCTAGCTCAAATTGCTCACATGACCCTGTGACTGGCATTTTTTTGTACTGGATGTAAAAATTATTTCATATTCTAACCATGAAATAAAACCAGTATTCCTCAGTTCATCAGACTAATGTCAGAGGCCCAGCCATCTTCAGCTGCTCCATCAATGGCCTTCCCTCCATCATAAGGTCAGAGTGGGGATGTTCACTGATGATTGCACAATGTTCAGCACCATTCATGGCTCCTCAGATACTAAAGCAACCCATACCCAAATGCAGCAAAACCTGGGCAAAATTCAGGCTTGGGCTGATAAGTGGCAATTAACACTCGTACCACATAAGTGCCGGGCAATGACCATCTCCAACAAGATATAGCCTAATGATCTCCCCTTGGCATTTAATGACATTACCATTACTGAATCCCCCAGTGTCAACATCCTGGGGGTTACCATTGACCATAAACTGAACTGGGCAGGCCATATAAATACAAGAGCAGGTCAGAGGCTGGGAATTCTGCAGTGAGTAACTCATCTCCTAACTCCCCAAAGACTGTCCACCAACTACAGGGCACAAGTTAAGAGTGTGATGGAATACTCACCACTTGCCTGGATGAATGCAGCTCCAATAGCACTCAAGAAGCTTGATACCATCCAGGATTAAGTAATCCGTTTGATTGGCATCTCATCCATCACCTTAAACATTCACTCCCTGCACCACTAATGGTGGCAGCTGTGTGTGCCATCTACAAGATGCACTGCAGCAACTCACCAAGGCTCTATTGACTGGAACTTCCAAACCCATGACCTCTATCATCTCGAAGGGACAAAGGCAACACATGCATGGGAACACCACCTGCTAGTTCTCCTCCAAGTCACTCACCATCCTAGCTTGGAAATATTTCACTGTTCCTTCATTCTCGCTAGGTCAAAATCCTGGAACTCCCTCCCTAATAGCACTGTGGGTGTACCTACACCACATGGACTGCAGCAGTTCAAGAAGGCAGCTCACCACCACCTTATTAAGGGCAATTAGGGATGGGCAGTAAATGCTGGCCTAGCCAGCGATGCCCAAACCCCAGAAATGAATTTTTAAAAATTAGCCAGGAAAGTATAATAATTAACTATTCTTTTTAAAAATATCATAAGATATTTTAATACCCATTTGAAGCAGCAACATTGACGGTACATTAATACACTGCAGTATTGGTCTAGATTATGAGCTCATTTCCCAGAAATGTGTATCAGTCCTGAACTTCTTCACCCATTGATGACAGTTCTACCATTTGAGTTCGCTTGCCTCACCTGTTCAGAAGAAGAGTCATATTGGACTTGAAATGTTAACTCTGGGGAAGAATTTTCTCCCCATCAGGAGGGGGCTGAGCGGGAGTGGTAGTGGACGCGGGTGGGTGCGCAGCCGATCGTCATCCACAATTGGCTGTGTGCCGCCATTTTATATGAGGGGGGCCAATTAAGGCCCGCCCAGCGTGTTGCGCACCCGGAAGCACTGAGCGCTCCCTGTGCGGGCAGGGGGGTGAGGAGGCTGAGTCGGGGCCTGCGCATGCGTGAAAGAGTGCAGAAATCTCCCTGGGGCACAGAGATGCCTCGGGGAGACTAGTTTGATTATCAAAAATTTAAATAAAGGAAGAAAACATTTTAAGACACGGCCCCTCAGCTGGGGCATGTCGATGAATTTTGATTTAAAAATGTATTTGATTTATAAATCCTTCATGAAACCTCATCCTGCCCGCGGATGAGGTTTCATGATAAATGCGAAGGCCGCCTGAGCTCTTCGCCTGCCCGCCAGCCGTAAGGTTGGACGGGCAGCTCTGTTAATTATTTTAATTAGTCTTTAAATGGTCTTTGACAATTTGGCGGGCGCGCAGCCAACCCTGGCGCACACCTGCCGAATTGAAGGTCGGAATGACGCGCGGTGACATCAGGACACACGCCCTATGTCACCGTGCGTCATTTTACGGGTCGGCGAGCGGGGCCCCTCCCCTTCACGCCAGCCTGAAGATTCTGGCCTCTGTTTCTCTCCCCACAGATGCTGCCAGACCAGATGAGTTTTTTCCAACATTTTCTATTTTTATTTCAGATCTCCAGCATCTGCAGTATTTTGCTTTTATTATGCCTCATCTGTGCCATGAATTGTGATCACACAGCCTTGAAAGGCAAAATTAGAAGGCAACCCAATGTGACAGCAACCGGATAATTAAAGCATAGATACTCACCTAAGAAGCATTAGATCTCACAGAAGGACCACTTACTGGGCCAGGCCTCATTACGAAACTTACAAACTAAACTCCAGGGCCAGGATTTTCCATTCGTCGGGCGAGCTCGGCAGGAGCAGAGCCAATCGCCGCCCACGATCATGGTCCACACGGCACTTTCACACAGGGTTGGCTGCGAAGACCATTTAAAGACTAATTAAAATAATTAACAGAGCTGCCCGTCCAACCTTACGGCTGGCGGGCAAGCGAAGAGCTCAGGCGGCCTTCACGTTTATCATGAAACCTCATCCGCGGGCAGGATGAGGTTTCATGAAGGATTTATAAATCAAATACATTTTTAAATCAAAATTCATCGACATGCCCCAGCTGAGGGGGCGTGTCTTAAAATGTTTTCTTCCTTTATTTAAATTTTTGATAATCAAACTAGTCTCCCCGAGGCAGCTCTGTGCCCCAGGGAGATTTCTGCACTCTTTCACGCATGCGCAGGCCCCGACTCAGCCTCCTCACCCCCCTGCCCGCACAGGGAGCGCTCAGTGCTTCCGGGCGCGCAACACGCTGGGCGGGCCTTAATTGGCCCCCCTCATATAAAATGGCGGCACGCAGCCAATTGTGGATGACGATCGGCTGCGCACCCACCCGCGCCCGCTACCGCTCCCGCTCAGCCCCCTCCTGATGGGGAGAAAATTCTTCCCCAGAGTTAACATTTCAAGTCCAGTATGACTCTTCTTCTGAACAGGTGAGGCAAGCGAGCCAATTAAGGCCCGCCCTGCGTGGATCGCGAGCGGCAGTGCTGAGCGCTGCCTGTGCGGACGAGGGGGGAGGAGGGAGAGCCTGGCTTAGCGCGCCGTGTACGCGTGTGTGCAAAAGTACGCCTCAATCTCTCTGAGGCACGGAGATGCTTCAGGGAGATTGAAGCGTTTTATGAGAAAATTAATAAAGAGCAGAAAAATTCAATGAAACGTGTCCCCTCATGTGACTGTGTCACATGAGATGGGACATGTTTTTAAGTTCAAATGAAACTTTTTATTTAAATTGTAATAGCTTCAGGAAACCTTATCCCAAAATCTGCCCCAAAAGGTATTTCAGATTTCTGAACCCACTCTATTTCCCATATGATAGCAGATATTACAGCCTGTTATTTTTATTATTATTCTTTCAAGGGATCTAGGCATCGCTGGCAAGGCCAGCATTTGCTGCCCATCCATAATTGCCTTTGAGAAGGTGCTTGTGAGCTGCCTTCTTGAACTGCTGCAGTCCATCTGGGGTAGGTACACCCACAGAGTTGTTAGGAAGGAGCTTTTGATCCAGCGACGGTGAAGGATATAGTTCCAAGTCAGGATGGTGCGTGGCTCGGAGGGGAACTTGCAGGTGGTGGTGTTGGCCAATTTGCTTTGCAAATTTGATAAAGGTGAATCAAAATAAATAACCAATGAAATGGTTGTTAACATAAAATGATTTTCTAAGACTCTACTTGGTCTAAGTTCTACTTCCAAATAACTTCAGTAAAAACTGACAGAAAGCAAATGCTGCTTTGACAGAACATTCAGCACAAAAACAGTTATCTGTAATTTTTTGCTATTTGGTGCAGACACAGCGCATTTGGGAGAAGGAAAATGAGGATTTCAAGAATTCCGCTGGTACGCAAGATGGATTCCGAATCCAAACTCAGGTTTCATCCCATTTTAGAAATGTAATTTTTCGGTTCGGCAGTGAAGACTTTGAGCTGAAATCTTATCCTCAGCAGATACCTAAACACCTCTTCTCTCATTAAGGAACCTGTTTCAGTTTTACACTGGACTGCAAAGAGAAGCTGTGTAATGGTCCATTTGGGCATGGGGAGTAAAGGATTGTTAAGAGGATCATGGTGTGGCACATGGATGCCAGCTTTGGACAAATCTGATGCCTCCCTCATCTCACCAATCTGGTTGATGGAAGCATTATGAGAATGGGAAGGAATTATTGAGACACCATCTGGCAGAAGGACCAAAAACATCCACAATTTTAAAAACAGAAATGTAACAAGAGCATGAATAATAATAATGATACCATAAATGATCAGTATAGTGACTCACCAGCATTGGAGGTGTTTATTCAAATGTACAGTGTGCAGTGTAAACTGTAGTGTTTGGAAAACAGCTTGAAAGGACTAAATAATATGTTAAAGAAAATAATATGATTTGTAAAGAGTTCTTAAATACTGTCAATGCAGGCCAAAAGAATTGTATAAATTATGCTAACGCTGTCATATTATTGATTCAGAAAGTACGTTAAGGTATTGTTCAGAATTCCGTACTATGAATCAAATGTACTTAACATGCAGAGACACTTGAACTTGCGTCTTTTTTATTGCATTACATTAATCAAATGCTTCAAGAGGACACATTTTCGAGCAAATGTCACAATGATGTTCTGTAAAAACATCTTTCGAGCGGGAGGATTTCTGACAGCAATATCAATTGTGCTGTCTCAAATGATCAGTGTGACTGAATTACTCCAAAATTAACAGTTGTAATTTATGTGCGAGTTGCCTCATTTCCCTTGAAGCCAAGTCTGAAAAACAAATAATTAAATTGTTCTAAGTGTTTAAACCATTCAAATGGCTAACCTAGCATGGTTAACGGGTTTAACGAAAGCATGCGCACGGTCATGAATTGTATTTTAAAATGCTAACTCTGTTCTATTGCATGCTAAGATTTTTTTTAAGATATCCAGGGAACTGACAAGGGAATACTGTTGGGTTGTAAGATGCAATTTACAGGATCTTTACAAAAGTTGACAATTTCTTTCAAATTCAAAGGTCTGAACATGCATACAAAATGCTCGTCAAACTGCAAATGTGGCAATTATAGCAGGTTATTCCTTGACACTGTTACTTCAGGCAAGCGGCCAAAGTGCAGCTCCAGTCAAAATATCCCACATGATCCAAGCAGCTTAACAAGCTCTTTTACTCTCTGCGGACTCAGAGAAGAAAGGGATTTCAACCCAGGAGGAATAGGACAAAAAAAAGTAAAGGAAGAAAGAAAGAGGGCCGCTAGTGTTTGCTGAAGAAAATGGTGCCACTGACTCTCCCTGATCAAGGTGTGTGTGTATAGCGCAATGACAGCTGTCCACGCTCACATTTAACAGAGCAGCTTTAAATAGGCGAGGGAATCTGCCCGTTATTCACTGTTTGCTAATGAATGACTTGCTTCAGTTCATGTGCTTTTGTGTTCCAGCAGCCCCTCTAACTACACCTTGCCTACATCGCCTACAGACACGTCAGCCTGCCACAAATTCCCTCCCCCACTCCCTCCCCACCACCGTCGCCCTTTTTTTTAATAACTTAATTTTAATTCCATCTCGAAGCAACCTCCACTGCACAATGGGCTTCTAAACTCATTAAGTAAATTCCAAAAGAACCATTAACAAATCATTTCTCTTTGGCCAGATATATCAGGTTTAATTAGGTAACCATTTTTGACATGGTGCAAAAACAAAAGGCCTGCTCCTCTCTGAAAAGGTTCAGGTCCTTTAGAGTCCCGCTCTTCCCACCGTAGCTCTGCTAATGATTCAGAATTTTAAGAGAAAAAAAAAACAGATGAAGGGGAAGGTCTCCTACCCTCTGCTGTACACAAAAGCCTTCGCAAGAAACCCGTTGCCCCCTCACCAGGTGACTTTCGAACCTCATTACACGAAAATTGTCAGGCAACAAAGGCGCTGAGCGTAGCATGCAGTACCTAAATAAAGTAAACGCATCAGACCGGGATGTACAAATTTAACTCTTCACTTCATAACACTGCAGTGAACTAACCAGAAACATTCATCTGTGCCATACCTTGTGCAATGAAGAAGATTTCTAGCTAGTTCTATTTGCAGGAATGATACAGGCTACCAGATTCACTAACCACAGGAACACAAGAATAGGAGTAGGCCACTTAACACAAAAGTGTGTTCTGCCATTCAATGAGATCATGGCGGATCTGTGTCCTAACTCCATATACCCAACTTTGCCCCATACCCCTTAATAAACTTGGTTAGCAAAAAATCTATCAATCCCAGATTTAAAACTAACAATTGATCTAGCATCAATTGCCTTTTTCAGAAGAAAGTTCCAAACTTTCACCACCATTTGTGTGTAAGAGCCATGCTAACTTCGGTCCTGAAAGACCTGGCTTTAATTTTTAGGCTATTTCCCCTAGCCCTAGACTCTGCAACCAGTGGAAATAGTTTCTCTTCATCCAATACATCAGTTTCCCCATAAAATCATGGAAATTTTGATCAAATCCATAAAGATTTGGTAGAATTCCATCAATGGATATGACCACAATCATTGGATGATGTAGCATCAAGAATTCCAGAGAATGGCCTTTTGAACAGGAATGTGAAGTCCTCTTGGCTTTAGCAAATTTTTAAAGGAACATTTTTTTTCTTGTTTTCACCCCCTCCCCCCACCACAGCTTCCATTTAACCATCCTTTATTTTTCCATGCAGATGATACAACCATTCACCCCATGCAATCTTCTTTAACTGTGGTCATCTGAGCTGCAAAGGCTTCACCACACACAGACAATAATGCAACTCCAAGGCCAACAAACAATATTCACTGCATTAATTTCCTCACTTGCTGCCCCACCCCATGAAAAAAGTACCAAAGTTGGCTTGTCAAGTGCTGGTAGGGGAGAGTGAGTGACTCAAGTGTTCTAACAAGCATCCAAGTAGGAAGCATATTCTACACGAACACAAGAAATAGGAGCAGGAGTGGACCACAAGGCCCATCAAAACTGCTCCCTCATTCAATACAATCATGGGGAGGTGGTGGCCTAGTGGTATTGTCACTGGGCTGGTTATCCAGAGACCCAAGGTAATCCTCTGGGGACCTGGGTTCAAATCCCACCATGGCAATAAAAATCTGGAATTAAAAGTCTAATGATAACCTGGTCTAGCCTACATGTAATGTTGTTGACTCTGAAATAGCCTAGGAAGCCATTCTGTTGTATCAAACTGTCTTATGATGAGAGGCTGAGTACATTGAGTCAATAAAAAGGAATTAAACTAGATGGCAATGACCTAGGCACTGAAAAAGACAATGGCAAATCCGCTCTGTCAACCCTTCAAAGTCCTACAGGGACTGCAGCAGTTTAAGAAGGCAGCTCACCACCACCTTCTCAAGGGAAATTAAGGATGGACAATAAATGCTAGCCCAGCCAGTCATGCCCACATCTCATAAATGAATAAAAAAGGTCTGATCTTGGGCTTCAATTTTCCCGCCCACTCCCCATATCCCTTACACAAAAACAAAAATTGCTGGAAAAACTCAGCAGGTCTGACAGCATCTGTGGAGTGAAAGACAGAGTTAACAGAAGAACAGTTCTGAAGAAGAGTCATACGGACTCGAAACGTTAACTCTGTCTTTCTCTCCACGGATGCTGTCAGACCTGCTGAGTTTTTCCAGCAATTTTTGTTTTTGTTTCAGATTCCTAGCATCCACAATATTTTGCTTTTACCCCATATCCCTTAATTCCCCGAGAGAACAAAACTCTGTCCAATTCAGCTTTAAATGTATTCAATGATAAAGCATCAACCACTCTCTGGCATAGAGAATTCAAAGGTTCATAACCCTTTGAGTGAAGTAATTTTTCCTCATTTCAGTCCTAACTGATTGGGCCCTTATCCTGAGGCTGTGCCCCTGTATTTTAGACGCCCCCGACCAGCGGAAACAATCAGTGTCTACCCCATCAACCCTCTTCAGAATTTTTTAGGTTTTAATGAGATCGTCTCTCATTCTTCTAAACTCCAGAGGATATAAACCCAATTTACTCAGCCTCTCATCATAAGACAACCCCCTCATCACAGGGGCCAATTTAGTGAACCTTCACTGTGCCGCCTCCAGTGCAAGTATATCCTTTCCTAAATGAGAAGATCAAAACTACATACAGTATTCCAGATGTGGTCTCAACAAAGCAACTTACAATCGTAGCAAGTCTTCTTTATTCTTGCACTCCAATCCCCTTGCAATAAAGGCCAACAAGCCATATGCATTCCCAATTGCTAGCTGCATCTGCATGCCAACTTTCTGCATTCTTTGTACAAGCACACCCAAGTCTCTTTGAACATCAACACTTGCAAGTTTCCCACCTTTTAAAAAATATTCTGCTTTTGTATTCCTATGAACAAAGTTCTATCAACATTTCCCTACACTATGCTCCATCTGCCATTGTGTTGCCCACTCACTTAACCTGTCTACATCTCTTTGCAACCTTTCTGTGTTCTCCCCACAGCTTACCTTCCCACCTAGCTTGCTGTCTTCAGCAAACTTTGATACATTACTCTCTTTCTCTTCATCTGAGTCATTAATGTAGATTGTAAGTAGCTGAGGCCTCAGCATGATCCTTGTGATTCACTGCTTGCCAACTTGAAAAAGTCCTGTTTATGCCCACTCTCTGCTTTCTACCCATTAATCAATCCTCTATCCCTGCTAAAATATTACCGCCAGCTCCATGCGCACTCACCTTGTCTATTAAGCATTTATGTGGCACATTATCAAATGCCTTTTAGAAATCCAGGTATACCACATTAGCTGTTCCCCCTTTACCTACCCTATTAGTTACATTCTAAAAAAAACTCTAAGAAATTTGCCAAACAGGAGTTCCCTTTAGTAAAACCATGTTGACTTGTTTTGATCATACTATGCTTTTGTAAGTGCATTGTTAAGACTTCCTTATGAATATATTCCAATGTTTTCCAAAACTGATGTTAGGCTAACTGGCCTGCAGTTCATTGTTTCTCTCTCCCACCTTTCTTGAAAAGCAGTGCAGCATTTGCCAACTTCCAATTTATTTGCAAGGTTCCAGAATCTAAGGAACTTTGGAAAATCATGACTGGCACATCCATTAGCTATGCAACTATCTCTTTTAGAACCCTTGGGTGTAGGCCATCAAGTCCTGGAGATTTTTCAGATTTTAGTCCCCCACCTTTCTCCAAAAGATTTTCTCTGCTGATATTAATTTCCTTAATTTCCTCACTCTTTTTATCCCCTAGGTTACCACCTATGTAATGCTGAGGGGTGTTACTTATGCTTTTGTAAAAACAAAATGAAAGATTTAAGTTCAATTTAACTAATTACTATTCCTGTTTCATATAACTGTACACTTTTCTTCTAGGTTCTAATGTTGTGGAATTTACAGATAGAAGCTATTCAGTCATTTTTTTTCTAAGTCTTCAACTGGGACTACCTACTCTGATCACTTTTTCTTATTATTGCTCATATCTCGTTAAGTTCTTTCTTTTCAAATGTCAATCCAATTCCCTGTTAAAAGGTGCCATAGCTTCTGCTCCAATTGTCATTTATGGGTAAAACATTTTACATTCTCATGAGCTTCTGTGTGAAGACATTTTTATTTTCCAAAACTCCCTTCATTCTTCCAATGGTGATCTGAATTCATGTTCCTGAGTTAACCATCCTCCAACCAATGGAAACAATCTTTTGATATTTCCCCTCCCAAGGTCTTTTGAAATAACCTTTATTAGATTCCTTTCTTGGTCTTCTCTTTTTCAGTCACTAAACTCTTCATTTTTTGACCCTTCCTCCATAATTAAAATCGTTCTTTTCTGTATAATTATAGTACATCTTCACTGTAACCTATCGATGGCTTTAACAGCCTTCCTATAATGGGGTGCCAAGAACTGTCCATGCTACTTCAACTGTGACCTAACCAAATCCAACATTTCTTTTCTATTATATTTACCAATATATTAAATTCAATTTTCCCTAGGTGGGATTTCGGAGGCCAGAATATGACTGAACTGCAAGCTACAAGTTAGCGTCAGCTTCATTTAAGTGGAGTATTTGTTTAAATTTAATCTTATGCCAAATTGAATTACTTCACATGAGGCCTTACCCAAAGCATATACCTCAAGCATATCAGTCAGGCAGATTGGGCTTCCTGAGACCTGACCTGCTCAAGTAAGCATCTTAAGGGAGATCACGGTTCAAAGTGTGGGTTTTTTCTGAGTTTTCAATTACATATTGCTGTATTTTGCTCCATGCATTAGTTGGTTTTTCAGCCTTACCTGCCATTTTCATATTTTTTTATTTCTTCAGAGTTTTATTTAATCATCCTTGGTTGCTGTTGTCATTTAAATAACACCACACAAATTGCTAAGAATGCAAGTTAATTTAGGAGTCCTCATCATGCTGCAGAGCAGACCTGTCTTTGCTCTTTGCTTCACAAGGCAAGCTGAGATACAGCCAGACTATCTGTTACACAAAGACTTGCAAATAACCTATGGAACAAAAATGCTCTTCTCATAGTCATAGAGTTATGGCACAGATGGTCCTCGAATCTACACAAGTTCTTTGTAGAGCAATCCAATCAGTTCCATTCCCTTGCTATATCCCTGTTGCCCTGCAAATTCATTTTCTTCACATACCTACCTAATTTAATTTTGAAATCATTTATTGTCTCCACCTCCACCACCCATGTAAGCAACAAGTTCCAGGTCACTGCCACTTTAAAAAGTTCTTCCTCACATCCCTCCTGCATCTCTTGCCCAAAACCTTGAGTCTGTGTGCTTTAGTCCTTGTATCATCAACTAATATGTATAGTTTTTCTTCGTCTACCTTGTCATAATCTTCTTATCACTATCAAATTTCCTCCAAATCTCTTTTGCTCCAAGGAGGATCCCAACTTCTCCAACCTAACCAAAATCCCTCATGGAAGTGAAGTTATCCACAACATGAGGGCTCCATATTGTCAGATCCTCCAAAGCCACCACAGTAGCCATCTGCCATATCAGGCAATCTGAAGCACACAGAAATTTGTGGTAACTAATAAACACTGCATTTGCAAGAAGCAAGACTTTCCCAGTGAAAAAGTGACATCTTCTAGCTAGGCAGCTGGGATTTCATAAGGTGTCATATTTTCCTTAAGTAAGGCATCGAATGGCATTCACTTGTGCATCTGGGCACCTTAGAACAACCTCTAGGAAAGGGTTTGTACTCAAATAATACTTAGCCTTCGACTCAAAAACAAAATCATTGGTCTGGACTTTGGAGTCAGTGGCGAAGAGATGGCACTTGCTACTGACCTCAAAGAACTGTCCAGTAAGATCTAGAGACCTCTGTGGCATCAATTTTTCCTTTACTGAAGTCAGTTTGAATCTAGCTCCAAGTCAAGGGGGGCTCACCAGGCATGTAGCAACAGTGATGCTATCAAGCAGGGTTAGCAGCCAACCACATATAATTATTCAATAGGGTGTAACTTTTTCAAAGGGTACTGGCATAAAAGGGCAAGTTTTCATCAGTTCAGCAATTTCAATTTGATTGCAGCCCTTCAACAATGCATCCAAAAAAGAAATGCAAAATCACTGATAGCAACCTCTGATTTCCACATTTAACTGTACATTTACAGACTGCTGTCAGTTTTAGACTGGTAATAATGGTGACTTCTGACAGTTTCACCATTATTACCTCTGCAAAATCGGGTCCTGTATGTAGTTCAAAAGCCATTATCTATGAAGTATCAAAGATGCCATAATTATGCAGCATTCCATGGTGCACCTATTTTTTGAAGGAATAGAAACACAAGGGGGGACATGGCCTTTTAGAGACCAAGGCTAAACTTTAGGTCCATAGCTGCTGAAACCCCACCACCTGTCTGCTGCTATAAAGCTGCTGTCTCTAATGGCAAAAAAAAAACTATGGTGCAATGATTATGTGCAAGAGGAAACTAGAAACATAGAAAATAGGAGCAGGAGTGAGTCATTCGGCCCTTTGAGCCTGCTCTGCTATTCAATAAGATCATGGCTGATCCTTTATCTCAACACAATGCTCCTGCGCTTTCAACATACCCTTTGATGTCTTCAAAGTCCAGAAATCTATCTATTTCCTTTTTAAATATATTCAGTGACTTGGCCTCCACAGCCTTCTGTGGTAGAGAATTCCGTAGGTTCACCACCCTCTGAGTGAAGGAGTTTTTCCTCATCTTAGTCCTAAATAGTCTACCCTTTATCCTGAGACTGTGACCCCTTGTTCTAGACCCCTCAGCCAGAGGAAATATCAGCCCTGTATCCAGCCTGTCCATCCCTGTCAGAATTTTACATCTTTCAATGAGATCTCCTCTCATTCTTCTAAAATCCTGTGAATACAGGCTTTGTTAGCCCAATGTCTCCTCATTCAATGATCTAGCCATCCCAGGAATCAGTCTGGTGAACCTTCACTGCACTCCCTCTATAGCAAGTATTTCCTTTCTTAGGTAAGGAGACCAAAACTGCATTGATTTTTTTTAATGGTAGCACCCAGAAGGTATAGGAGTTCCCAGATTGCCATGTCTGATGGTCTCCAAAAGTTCATCTCCAAAAAAAATCTATACCAAATTCATGAGCTTATTTACCTTCTGATAACAATTAATGTGTTCCTACTGTCAGGTACAAGGGAGCTGAGTGATTGTGTTGGTTCAATCAGTGCCTTTCCTTCCTACAGTTTGAACTGACAATTTTATTGAAAAGTGCTTTTCACCAGAAGGTAGGATCACTCCACTTTGCTATATCTCTTGAAGTGCAACTATCAACACTTCAACATTAAATGGATCAGTGTTGACCATATCTTTACTGTACCATTGTAAATAATTTGTCATCTTTCCTGACACCATCACGATTTATTCTTTAAAGGTGAACTGCAGCACTGTAAGAATTGCTCTCTTGTTAAATTTTATGTGCAAATAGGCCAGGCTGTATGGGAAAGCCTGTCTTGTGCCATTTTCCCATCAAAATAGGATATATATGGAAATGTAGAGGAGCTACCATTGCAGGATTTACCATTGCCACCTGAGATGCCAATACAGGTGAGTCTATACCAGGCTAGCTTGGCCCTATTTTTCCCATTTTCACAAAATTGGAATTGGGATCCCTTGCTGTAGTTCTGTTATCACAAAACCATCACCTTGTGTTAGGCCAAAGTAAATGAAAAAGCTGCACTATTCACAGTCCTAAAATTGAGATTAACTTTATTCATGAAAATAATTCAGCTTCAGCCTTGGGTACAGAACGATATTTTAATATTTACTATACTAAATATAGTAAATCATTGAAGAGGACAGGGCAGGCTGAGAAAAATAGTTAATAAGGCATCTGAGATCCTGGGCTTTATAAATAGATTCCTAGGGTACAAAAACAAGGAAATTATGGTGAGCCATTATGAAACATTGGTTCAGCCTCAACTGGAATATTGTGCCTAATTCTGGACAACACACTTCAGGAAGGATGTGAAGGCATTAGAAAGGATGCTGTAAAGATTTAGGAGAATGGTTCCAGGGATGAGAGATTTCAGTTAAGTGGATAGATTAGGGAAGTTGTTACTGATCTCATTAGGGAAAGCTGAGAGGAGATTTGATTAAGGTGTTCAAAATCATGAAGGGTCCAGATAGAGTACATAGGGAGAAATTGTTCCCACTAGCAGAAGAGTCAACAAGAAGGGGACACTGATTTAAAGTGATTGGCAAAAGAACCAAAGGTAACATGTGGAAAAACCTTTTTGCTTAGGATCTGGAATGCACTGCCTGAAAGTGTGATGGGGGCAGATTCATTCATGGCTTTCAAAGGGAAATTGGATAATAATCTGAAGAAAAAAGATTCACAAGCCAATGGTGAAAAGGCAGGAGAGTGGGGTGAGTTGATTTTCTCTTGCAGAGAGCTGGCATGGATACAAGGGGCCAAATGGCCTCTTTCTGTGCTGTGATCATTCTAAAAATAAAGATTTTTTTTTAAATGGTTTGCTGCTATTTATACTGAGGAAATCCGATCATTTGCAATTTCAATTATTTTACCAAACCACACTTTAGATTAGAAGGATTGTCTAAGTGACAAAGTATTCATCCAGATCTGTGTCTTAACAAAACTATATAATAAAGATGCGACCACCTTTGATATTATAGCTTAATTGACACCCATCATTTTAGGTGTCTTTCTTCCAGTGATGCATTAGATGGGTCAATGATTTTACCAAAACACTGTTGATATTGTAATCCAGTTTATGTGCCAACCTGGAAATAAACACACCCTATTGGCATTGAGTTTTCAAATGTTCAGCCCCATCTCTGCTTTGGCTTTCTATGTGGGCTTTCCCAGTTGAGAGCCATTCTCTTAAATTCTGAGGTATCAGTTTTCTGTCATACAGCAGACATGCCTTGTCCACTGCAATTATTTTACTATGAGATGCTATATCACTGTATTTTAACCATTCCTCTTTGTCTCACTGTTGACTGTCATGTCTCTGAGTTGAACCCCCAATCAAGTATAAAGAACTAGGTAGAATCTGGAATTTGGGATGCTGTTGGAAGAGATAGACCCACCCATGCCAAAGGAAAAATTTATCTCCATCATCTCCTCCAGTGATTGAGTAAATGTCCTTTTGAAGCATGTTCCAAAAGTGTCTGACCACTTGTTCTGAGCCTTCAGCTGAGTTCAAGTCTCAGCATCATACTGAAGTGTCTCTACCCTCATATGTTATACTTTTAATGTCCATGTCTTATTCTCCTATTCCAGCATTGTCCTAACAATCCATCAGTCATCCACGTGAAATAATTTGTCTCTTCAGCTTTTTCTCATAGCTGGTCAAAGAATGTATACTAAAAGCAAAACTAAATTGAAGACCCTCCCATATTTTATCGAGCTGACTTTGCTTTAGGGGAGTCTCGTCCAGTGACTGAGTCATGCTCTCCAATAAGCGATTGAATTATAAAGACCAGAAGGTCTTGGCAACATTCCCAGTTTGTATCAAAGTGACTAACTCAGCCAAGGCAGTGGTAAGAAGTGTTACAAATGGCTCTCATATTCCTGGATTAAGGTTTGGAAATTAGACAGATTAAATTCTGCTGTATGGTGAATATGATGTCCCTGATTGTGATCTAATAACTCCGTTGTTATTACATTTCTTTTGATGTTGGCTGAGAACACCATTGAGTTTAGTTTTGATAATCCCATGAGCAAATAGGCCGCTGGCATTCTCTGTCAAAGATTACTTTTTAATTCGCTCATGGGATGTGGGGTTCATCAACTTTGGCACAAACCTAAACTTGCAATTCCCAATGCCCCTGGGAGATACCATTTCAAACATATGAACATACGAACATACAAACTAGGAGCAGGAGTAGGCCACTCGGCCCTTCAAGCCTGCTCTGCCATTCAATAAGATCATGGCTGATCCTGCCTACCCCCGGTAACTTGTACAAGAAGGACGGGTTACACCTTATTAGGACTGGGACTAATGTCCTCGCAGGGAGGTTGCTAGTACTGTTGGGGGGGTTTAAACTAGATTGACAGGGGAATGGGAACCTGAGGGGAAATTCAGAGTGCAGAGGAGAAAAACTGGCAGTGGGAAGTAGTGAAGTATCAACTGATAACGAGGATATATCAGAGAGTTACATCAAGGTAGATAGGATACTTGGAGAGTTTGATAGAATTAGAGTAGGCAACGTAAGTCATGAGATGGGGTCAGAATAAGTGGGAAAGTAAAAAAGTCTAAATCAGGGTTAGTGTGCATGTATGGGAATGCACTGAATGTGATCAATAAGATTGATGAACTGCAGGCACAGGTTGACAAATGGAACTATGATATTATTGCTATAACAGAAACATGGCTCAAAGAAAAGCAGGACTGGGCGTTAAATATTCCTGGGTTCAAGGTGTTTAGGAGAGATAGGAAAGGAATAAAAGGAGGTGGGGGTGCTCGTGGCAATATTGGTTAAAGATGGCATTACAGTACTAGAGAGAGAGGATGTTTCAGAAGGGTCAAGGACAGAATCTCCATGGCTCGAAGTAAGGAATGGGAAAGGTGCAATAACATTGATTGGTGCAGTATATAGACCACCAACTAGTGAAAGGGATGTGGAGAAACAAATTTACAAATAAAACACAGAGAAGTGCAAAGGTTATAGAGTAATCATAATGGGGGACTTCAATTATCCAAATAGAGACTGGGATTGGAATAGTACAAAAGGACAAGAGGGCGAGAGTTCCAGGAATGTGTTCAAGATAATTTTCTACAGCAGTACTTCTCCAGTCCAACGAGAGGACATGCAGTTTTGGACCTGATTCTGGGGAATGAGTTGGTCCAAATGTATCAAATATCAATGCGGGAGCATCTAGGGGACAGTGGCCATTGTATCATAAGGTTTAGATTAATCATGGACAAGGGCAGAGGACAATCCAGTGCAGGGATAATTAATTGGGGGAAAGCCAACTTTGCTGGGATGGGAATGCATCTGAGTCAAGTGAGTTGGAATCAAACGTTGGCATAAAAGACAGTGGCTGAACAATGGGCCACTGTCAAAGAAAAAGTATTGCAGGCAATGCCAAGGTATATTCCCATGAATAGGAAAGGTAGGAAAAATAAATCCAGAGCACCCTGGATGATGAGAGAAATAGAGGTAAAGATGAAAAGGAAGAAGAGTGTGTACGACAGATGTTAGGTAGAAAATACAATGGAGAATCAGGCTGAATATAGAAGGACCAGAGGGGGAATGAAGGATCTAATAAGAAAAGCAAGGAGAGAGCATGAACGGAGATTGGCAGCGAACATAAAGGGGAATCCCAAGATCTTCTATAAGCATGTAAAAAATAAAAAGGTAGTTAAAAAGAGTAGGGTGATTAGGAACAAAAAAGGGGACATGCATGTGGAGGCTGGAGAAATAGCACAGGTGTTGAAAGAGTACTTTACATCTGTCTGTACAAAGGAAGAACTTGCTACCTAGGCCAAGGTGAGAGAGGAGGTAGCTGGTACACTAGAAGAACTTTCAATTGTGATGAAGGAGGTTTTGGAAAGGCTATCTTAACTTGTAATAGATAAGGCACCAGGATCAGATGAGATGCATTCAAGAGCACTGAGGGAAGTGAGAGTGGAAATTGCAGAGGCACTAGTGATAATCTTCTCGTCTTCCTTAGACAAAGGGGAGGTGCCAGAGGACTGGAGAACTGCGAACGTTACACCCTTGTTCAAAAAGGGGTGTAAGGATAAAGCTGGTGACTACAGAACAGTCAGTTTGAACTCAGCAGTAGAGAAACTTCTGGAAACTATAGTATGGGACAAAATCAATAATCACTTAGACAAGTGCAGGATAAGGAAAACCAGCATGGATTCATCAAGGGAAAATCATGTTTAACTAACTTGATGGAGTTTTTTGAGGAGAAAGTTGATAAGGGAAACACTGTTGAAGTGGTATATGTGGATTTTCAAAAGGCATTTGATACAGTGTCACACTACAGACTTGTGAGCAAAATTCTAGGTTATGGAATAAAAGGGAAAGTAGGCACTTGGAAAACAAATTCGCTGAATGACAGGAAACAGAGAATAATGATAAATTGTTCTTTTTCAGGTTGGAGGAAGGTTCATAATGGAGTTCCTCAAGTGTCAGTATTGGGACCCTTGCTTTTCCAGATATATATTAATGACCTAGACTGTGGGCATGATTTTAAAATTTGCTGATGATACAAAGATTGGAAATGTTTTTAACTGTGACGGGAATAGTCTTGAACTTTAAAAGGACATAGACATGTTGGTGGATTGGGCAGACAAGTGGCAGATGAAGTTCAATGCAGAGAGGGGTGATGCATTTTGGCAGGAAAGACATGGTGAGACAGTACAAAATAAAGGGGGAGCCTCTAAAGGAGGTGCAGGAACAGAGGGACCTCAGTGTATATGTATATAGATCAAGATGGTAGTGCTTGTTGAGAGAGCAGTCAATAAAGCATATAGTATCTTGGTCTTTATTAATAGGGACGCTGAGTATCAGAGTAAGGAGATCATGCTGAACTTACTTAAGACACTAGTTAGGCCTCACCTGGAGTACTGCATCCAGTTCTGGGTGCTATACTTGAGGAAGGATGTGAAGTCATTGGAGCGAGTACAAAGGAGATTCACAAGAGTAATCCCTGGGATGAAGAACTGTAGCTATAAGGATAGATTGGAGAGAATGGGACTGTTTTTCTGGAGGAAAAAAGGCTGAGAGGAGACTTGATAGAGGTGTTCAAGATCCTGAGGGGTATGGACAGGGTAAATAGTGAGAAACTGTTCCGACTCAAGAGGACAACGAGAACTAAAGGACACCAATTCAAAATAATTGGCAAAAGGATTAAATGTGATGTGAGGAAAAATGTTTTCACCCAGAGGGTATTTGGAGTCGGGAACAAACTTCCTGAAAGGGTGGTGGAGGCAGGTTTGATTGAGTTTTCAAAAGGGAATTTGATTGCTACCTGAAAAGAGAGAATGTGCAAAGTCACAGAGATAATACAGGGAGTGAGACTAGGTGGAATGCTCTTACAGAGGGCCAGAGCAGACTTGATGGGCCAAATGGCCTCCTTCTGCGCTGTAAAGATATTGTGATACTGTGATATGCTTCTTTTTTATTCTTCCTGCCAAAATGGACAATTTCACATTTGCCCACATTTTACTTCATTTACCAGGTCTTTGCCCAATTGTAAAAAGTTGAGGTCCACACCACTCATCGCACCCCATCAACCAGGAAAAGACCCATTTATGACTACCCTCTGTTTCCTGTTAGCTAGCCAATCTTTTATCCATGCCAATGTATTACCCCTACACCATGAGCTTTTATTTTCTGCAATAGCCTTTGATGTGGCACCTTATCAAATGCCCTCTGGAAATCTAAGTACAGTACATCCCCTTTATTCACAGCACATGTGACTCCTTCCAAGAACTCCAATAAATTAGTTAAACATGATTTCCCTTACACAAAACCACGTCGACTCTGCCTGATTTCCTTTACCTTTTCTAAGTGCCCTGCTATATCACCTTTAATAATGTTGCACATAATTTTCCATTATGCCTAAACTTTATGATCACTGGAGGAGGCAGGCAAGATCAACAACCAGACTTTTCTACCCCAATTAATAACAGCAGGAGTATTCTTGTCATGTCTTATATTGCTCTGCTGCTAAGGGTAACATATTGCACTAGAGTATCAAGAACACTCCATCCAACATGGAGTGAGAGGTCAGCTCCATAAACATGACAGTGGCCCTCACCATAATGGAGCCTCTGCTGACAGATCTGGCAGCAGCCATGGAAGTTCAGATGACTGCCATCCTGACTCTGACAAGCAATATTCTCAGGGACTTACAGAGCATCAAATCACTCCAGTGCTCTATCGCCGTACAGAGCCAGCATGGTGCTGAGGTGCAATCTCAGGAGTGTATTATCAACTCAATGGGAGAGGCACCTCAATCCTCTCTCAGGACTTTCTTTTATTCATATGGCTGGGGGAGCAATTTTAGTTCAATGTCAAGGTTAACAATCCATTCAGCTGGCACAATGTGAATGGTTGCGATGCCACCAGGAATGGATCTCTCCCAGCAATGTTTCAGTATGTGGGCGATGGTCGGACTTGAATAGCCACAGTCACAATTTGATCTATTCCTCATATTCTGCGTTTGGAGCAAGTGGCCACATCTTCCCTGGCCCATCCTCAAGTGGGTGAAGCAGCAACATTCACGTGATCCTCCCGTTAAAGCAAGTTTTCCAACTTGAAAACCTGTGAACTAATGCTGTCAAGAAAGTGACTGACCCCTGGCCACCGGGCTCCTAGTCCAAGAAGTAAAAGCCCACTGAAAATGTATTCTCTCCCTCAGTGTGACAGCATGCCTATTCCCCCACCACAATCTCAGCCAACACCTTTGCTAGTGCCACAAGCCCAACTATATCAGGCTCTGTGGCAGCCCAATTTCATAAAATGGCTCTGTAACATGAGGGAAGGCATTGCATAGTAGATCTTTTTTTAAAAAAAACTTCAATTACCACTTTGAATACTTCCAATGTGAGCCCTGGACAGCTACAGAGGAGCCCGATCCAACGTCGTTCACTTCCGGCATGGGACAAGCAAGCACATGCACTTGTCATATTGGGTGCCAGTGAAATGCACGGACTCAAAAGAATTTCTATGTGGAAATGTTTTGCACTGCACTAACCACATGAAAGCCAAATTTCAACCATCACAAGGTAGATAATTGACTTCTTGTTAAAGTAATGAGCAACTGAGAACATTGAGAAAAATGTGGGTAGCTTTCGAATGTTTTAAAATAAGCCTCATTTACTTAACAAGTAGGCGATCAAGCCTATTTGAGTAGAGAATAAAAATTCCGGACTCTCTATTGGGTATGTGCCCTGGTTGGCATCAGGAAATGTGTGCCCGATTGAGTGTGTGCGTTTAAGGCTAGCACATCCACAGCTTCTGATAAATGGGGCACGATACAACATTAACTTTGGGTAAGGGTGATACAGGGTCGAGTTATGATGTCTCCCTTGATGAAATATGGCCAATTACACGAGGTCTTTGAAGACTGCTGATGTCATGGAGTAATACAAATTAGCGAGTTCAGGAGAGAAATGTGAAAGGGACAACATTTGACATAAAGGGGAAATGTGCACAAGAAATTAAAATCTATTGGAAAAAAAGCATCATCATATATTAAAAATTCATTGAAGCTCAATTTCCCGAACAAACATGGAAACATTAATGAGAGAGCTATATAGGTATTGTTATTCCTGAGATACTCGTACAAATCTTCTACAATCTCAAAACTGATATTCATTCTCTGTATAGATGAACTATAAAAAACAAGCCCACATGTTGGAAAAATGTATAATATTTTGCCACGCAGTTCATTATCCAATTAGTCATTCCAATTCACTGGTATTTTTAAGATAGAAAATGTTTTGTTTTGTGCTGATGGAGATTACTTACCCCGAGACTAATGGGGAATGGCCTAGTATTGCAGTACTCAATGCTACTTGTGTAGTAGGTTGATTTGACTGACTGATCCCAACAACGCTTGTATTTTTTGGACATTGTATTTGCGCCTAGCCTGCTGATTTTTGTTTGAAATTTTTCCAATGCAATTATTGTATATGATCAAAAACAAGATAAATGCAACAATGTTCCAATGATTTTGTGCATTTAAAAGTCATGTGGATGCCTATTTTCAGTTCGATTTTAGCTTTACAATATAATTGAGTTAGTCAACCATGCAGAAAAAACCTAATCTGTAACATTTGCATGTGACTTGCATAGAAGAAGCTAGTGTTGGTGTGGATAGATATTTCCTCCTAACTACAGTCTCTTTGTCATAATATGTCTTGGTGTTGCTTCTATGCACATGAATGAAAATGGGAGAGTCCAGTTATAGACAATGGATTTGGACAAATAAAGCAATCACTATGAACCAGATTTGCCTCATCTAGGATTGTCCTCTGTCCTGATCCTGAATATTTACATTTTACTGTGTCTTGTTCTGCAAATTTGATTTATGCTGTGCTTTGTTTTGCAGCAAAATCCTTATCCTGCTACATTGACAAATCTTCTCCCTTCCCAATTAACTATGCTTCAGCTAAGACAAGCAGAATACATTGAAGTCCCAAAATATCATTGCATATTCAGCAAGACGGACTTCAACCACCTTTCCTCGATATTCAATTGTATTACCATCACTCTCATCAAGTTGCCTACTATCAACATCCTAAGGTTTACCATTCATCAGAAACTCAACTGGACCAGTCTAAATCATGCCTTGACATCTACAGTGAGTGGAATCTTCCCAGATTTGCACCAAGTGTGGCAGCGGGTAGAAAAAATAACTTTTTACCCATTGGCCGCAATGGCAGCTTTTCACGCTGTATCATCCCAATCCCGCCTTATTAATCATGCATTCCCGGGAAACACATCATTTCAATGGCAGGCAGATCCTCATTTACCAGCCACACCATCACCTCGTCACTTCCTCTCGCTGCGTGCTATATTTAAAGTGCAGCCGTGCGCACACCTCTCAGTGCTTACAGCCCAGGACTGCTGCACTGAAGACTTGGCCTCGAAAGACAAGAAGACACCAGCTCTCTGATTCAGTGACGCGTCCGGGGAATGGCTTTTGGATGCTGTGGAGGCCCACTATGATGTCCATTTATCTCCCCTCTGGCCACAGGAGGGACCGCAATCTCACCACTTTGACTTGGTAGGTGATGGCAGTGGTGACCAGTGCCGATGCTGCACAGAAGAGGTTGGCCATCCAATGCAGAAAGAGGATGAATGATCTCATCCATGCCACCAGGATACGGCAACCATCCCGTCACTCTAAACTCACACACTCAAGCCCATCACACATTCATTGGCATCTCACTCACTGCCAACTCAAGGGACATCACCACTCACTGTCTCACACACACTTTCACATTTCCATCTGTCCTCATCTCCTCTGGAGAATGCCTCCTCAGTCCTTACCCTCTTGAGGTCACTTGCACAGATCAGAATGTGCCCCCACACACACCCTGGGATACTCCTATTCCTCAGTAATGCCCTAGTCCTTCAGCCTCTTCCCTTGCCTGAGGCCACTTCTTCCCCTTCCCCAATCAAGCCCTAGCCCTACAGCCATTGAAAAGCTACACCCGCCTTATAACTGGTCTGGTAGGTGGGGACCTGCCCGTGAGCCCCCCTAAAAGTGGTGTGGTGCTGTCTGTGAAGCCTGGCACTGATGACCGTGAGTGCTGCCCGAAGCAAGGTAGGCAAACAAACCTTGAAGTCATGAATAAAGTGCAGGTCTCAGGTGCACAGCGCTTATATACAGTTGTGAAACAAGTCGGTATGCAATCACACCAGATTGCTCATATGATCCAGCATGGGGGAATGACTCCAGCGAGCCAAAATGCAGATGTATTACAATGAAGTTCCCGACATCTGACAGCAGGAAAAGCGGCCTTCCATTGACGGGCAGTGTGGACGATCACAAATTGGTTTCCCAATGTCATGAAACCAATTTTTGGCCTTTTCGCTATATTGTCTGCTCATACCACCAAACACGCCAATGGGCACAGAAAATTTCACCCAGTGGGTCAGAGAGTTAGGTATTCTGCAGTGAATCGCTCACCTCCTGATTTTCCAAAGACTTCCCACCACCTAAAAGACACAGCTCAAGAATGTATTGGAACAATATCCAAATGCTTGAATGGACACAGCAACAACACTCAAGAAGTTAAACACCATCTAGTACAAAACAGCCCACAGCCTAATCCATTATCTTAAACATCCACCACTTGTCTACTGTGGCTGCAATGTGTTCTATCCACAACAGTCACTACAGCAACTTGCCAAGGCTTGTTTGGAAACACTTCCCAAACTCATGTCCTCCACCACCGAGAAGGACAAGGACAGCAAGTGCATGAGAACATCATAATCTTCCCTTTGAAGCCAAACACCAGCTTGACTTGGGCACATATTACCATTTCTTCATTGTTGCTGGGGCAAAATCCTGGAACTCCTACCTAATAAAATTCTGGGAACACTTGAACCACTTAGATTGCAATCATTTAAGAAAAAAGACCCACCATCACCTTCAAAAGAGTAACCAGGGCTGTGCATTAAAATGCCAGCCCCAGCAGTGACACCCACATCCTAGGATGAATAAATACAAGAGCAGTGGGGGCACTGTAGTTTAGTCCAGCAATCCCACCAACTTACAAATCGCAGCCATAGTACTAGAGAGGAGACCTGAATGAAAGACAAATTTGCCCTTGGCAAAAACAATGGAAATCAGAAACAGCGCCTTTTTGGGGCTGCTCACTTCCTCGTAGCTGATTCAGAGTGGGACTTGTGGAGGTCTGCGTGCTTGATATCCACTTCTATGGACACAGGTAGTGTATTACATTGTGAGAACATCTCATCACACACACTGTGATATTTCAAGAAGAAGGCCTACCATCATCTTCCCAAGGGCAACCTGAGAAATATGGGAAACAGGAAAGAAAATGGATTTATAGAAAAGTTATCAGAAAATCAGGTTTGTTTCTATTTGGTTTAACTGTACAGTAGGCATTAGCATGGAGAGTAACAAAGGATGTTGTGGTCATATATTAGAGGCCTTGTAGTAACTTTTGTAATAGTTATAATGGCGTAGCATTTCTACATTACAAGGATATTACCAGCTTAATAGCATTTTGTTGACCACCCCATTTCTGCGAGGTCTCTCCCAATACACTCTAAAATTGAGAAAAAGCTTTGTTTTTATTAAATCAAATGTAAAAATAATGCACTAATTATGGCCAACAAATCAACCATATATTAACTGAATTGTCACACACTGTGCATAAACCAGGTAAAATGATTTGTGAGATCTACCCCTTTAATAATGCCCAATTAAAGTTTTGTTCTTCTAAGTATTTTTAGGTACTAAATCTGTTCAGGCACTGAAGCCTTATGCCACAGATATCAATGTTTTAATGCCCAGCTGTCCCACAGAATGCAGCCATAGCACAGACAGTGATACTGTTTGAGAAAAATAGGGTAATGATTGCAAATTCTTTCTTTTAAAGGGGCACCATCTTTAACAAAAAGTGTCTGGTAAATGCTTTTCTAACTATTTACAAAATGATGCTGCAAATCACCTCCAAGTGTATGACTTGGGCAAAACTTCACCTTGGCAAAAATAATTGTTTTGCAATATCTTCACTTTCCAAACAAAAATATGTTTACCATACACTTACCATTAAAGTGCCTCTTTAATATCCAGTGCTGATCGTGGGCTAAACTAAAGACACTCAACAAAAATTTGTCTCTAGCCTCCGTTGAGTCTTCCATTGGTTTCAATCTCCTAGAAGTTGCCTCCAGTGCTCAAGTGGTACAATATTTATTGACAGCTGGGACCAAATTCGTATTATTGTTTATTTGCAACAGCCACTTACTGCATTATGTTTTAATGCAATATTCTTTCCGAAGACCGATTGGAGCTATCTCAACAGAGTAAGTTGAAACATTATGGTCAGGAATACAGAAAGGAACTTTATATCATTTTGGCTTAATAGTAACCATATTTGGAACATTTTCAGCTAAACTATGCAGTTATTAAAGTATTAATCATTCCCATCCCTATATATCAAATGTTAATACGAATGATGGCTTTTGAAAGGTAAGAAAGTATTTGTGAATTGATTTTATTTACTATTAAATATACCAAAGACAAGTTAACTTTAAAAACCTCTTGCTAAATTAACATCTGATGGATGTTAAATAATTGGAAACAATTAATAAAATCTGCACAGCTACACGAAGAAAGGTTTACTTGTCCTCTGGTGCCATTCTGTACTTTGCAATGCATTCATAAGATGATTCATTGGAGACAACTCTTTCATTGACATTGTACATTCAGAAGGTGAAACAACTGCCTTGTGTAACAAAATAGATATTACAAACAGTTAAGTATCATTCTATTGATGTAACATGTGCACATGCTCCTTCATCAACCTATCAGTGTTATATCATAGGCATTACCCTGGAGCATTAAAACAATATTTGGGTGTGTTTCTAACAACACAACGTTTACTGTAGCAACAGTGACTATAGCACACATTTTGTTACTTCCAAATCAAAAAGCAAAATAACCCTATCCTTTAACATTATTATTCTAATGAAATCCCCCCTGAATTAGAACAGATAGGATACAAGTATCAAGAAAGACTGAAGAAATTACGGCCTTTTCGCTAGAAAAGAGACTGAGAGGTGACCTGATAGAAGTCTGTAATATTATGGATCGGTTTGATAAAGTAGATGTAGAGGGATTTCCACTTGTGGAAGAGTCCTAAACTAATAGTTATAAATTTAAAATAGTCCCTAATAAATCCATTAAAGAGTTCAGGAGGAACATTTTTGCCCAGACAGTGGTGAGACTATGGAACACACTATCACATGGAGTAGTTAAGGCGAATAGCATGAATGTATTTAAGGGGAATCCAAATAAGTACGTGAGAGAGAAAGGAATAAAACATTATGCTGAGACAGTGAGATGAGGTAAGATAGGAGGAGGCAAGTATGAACACTGGCATCAATGTGTTGGATTGAAAAACATAATGTTAAAGAATATGATCGTTTTGCTTTTTGATTTGGAAGTAACAAAATGAGTGCTACATTCACTATAAGATTCTACGGTCTGAAATTTCAGCTCAGCCGGCGGGCCCAGAGACATTCGGGGAACAGACCACTGACCATAATCAGCCCCCGACTGTGATTTCACGCTAGCTGGCCAATTAACAGTCAGCCAGCATGAATTGCGTGCTGAGAAGCTCAGTGCTGCCGGGGTGGTGACGGGAGGAGGGCGGGCGATTATGTCAACGCGGCCGCGGGTGAGCACTGACAGAAAGCTTCCTGAAGGCAGAGAGCTGCGTCAGGGAGCTGAAGACCCAAAACCCAGGAAATAAAGTTTTTAAAATCAGGAAAAAAATGTCCAAGCATCACAGTTGGGCAACTGAACACAAAGATTAAACGAATGCTGTCCACAAATTTCTATTTTTATTTTATTTAATAATGGAATCCTCATCCTGCTCTTGGATGAGGTTTCATGAAAAATGTAAAGGCCTCCTGGTCAATTCACCCACCCGGGTTGGGCGGCACACATAAAAAGACAGACAATTGCACCATTAATGGGCTTAAGTGCCCCCTTAATTGTCGGCTGGCGCATATCCGGCTTTTGCGCATGCCTGCCAACCGAAATGTCGTGCAAGCGCAGAATGATGTCGGGATGCTCGCCCAACATCATCTCGCGCGATTTCACGCCCAATTGGGTCAGGCATGCACCCACTGGATCAGCCGTATGTAATTCTATGTAATAAGGGTACATTTTACTTGCAAAGCAGTTGAAAACTTTTGTACCAATTTGGTATTTCAGCATGTACTAGAGGAGGTGATGGCGTAGTGGTATTGTCGTTGGGCTAGTAACCCAGAGAACCTGGGTAGTGCTCTGGGGATCCAGGTTTGAATCCCACCTTGGCAGATGATGGAATTTGAATTCAATAAAAATCTGGATTTAAAAGTCTAATGGTGACCATGAAACCATTGTTGACTGTTGTAAAAACCCATCTGGTTCACTAATGCCCTTTAGGGAAGGGAAATCTGTTGTCCTTACCTGGTCTGGCCTACATGTGACTCCAGACCCACAGCAATGTTGTTGACTCTGAAATGGCCTAACAAGCCCTCAGTTGTAATAAACTGCTACAAAGTCACAAAGAAGGAATTAAACCAGGTGGATCACCCAGCATTGACCTAGGCACCAGAAACAGCAACAGCAATCATAGACCTGTCAACCCTGCAAAGTCTCCCTTACTAACATCTGGAGGCTAGTGCCAAAATTGGGACAGCTGTCTCACACACTAGTCAAGCAACAGCCTGACATAGTCATCCTCACGGAATCATACCTTACTGATAATGTCCCAGACTCCACATCACCATCCCTGGGTATGTCCCATCCGACCAGCAGGACAGATCCAGCAACGATGGCAGCACAGTGGCATACAGTCGGGAGGGAGTTGCCCTGGGAGTCTTCAACATACTCTGGAACCCATGAAGTTTCATGGCATCAGGTCAAAAGTGGGCAAGGAAACTTCCTGCTGATTGCCATGTACCGCCATCCCTCAGCTGATGAACGTCACTTGAAGGAAGCACTGAGGGTGGCAAGGGTGCAGAATGTACTCTGGATGGGGAACTTCAATGTCACTGAGTTGGCCAAGTCCTGAAGGAAATAGCTGCTAGACGGTGTCTGTGGTAGGTGGTGAGGGAACCAACAAGAGGGAGAAACATACTTGACCTCATCCTCACCGACCTGCCTGCCACAGATGCATCTGTCCATTACAATTTGGACAAGCTGAGTGAGTGGGCAAATGCATGGCAGATGCAGTATAATGTGGATAAATGTAAGGTTATCCACTTTGGTAGCTAAAACAGGGAGGCAGATTATTATCTGAATGGCTATCAATTGAGAGAGGGGAATGTGCAATGAGACCTGGGTGTCCTCGTACACCAGCCACTGAAGGTAAGCACCCCTCTCCTTGGATTCACCCAGTTCTTCTGAAGGGTCATGAGGACTCGAAACATCAACTCTTTTCTTCTCCGCCAATGCTGCCAGACCTGCTGAGTTTTTCCAGGTAATTCTATTTTTGTACTGAAGGTAAGCATGCAGGTGCAGCAGGTGGTAAAGAAGGCAAATGGTATGTTGGCCTTCATAACGAGAGGATTCGAGTACAGGAGCAGGTTTGTCTTGCTGCAATTATATAGCACCTTGGTGAGACCACACCTGGAATATTGTGTGCAGTTTTGGTCTCCTTATCTGAGGAAGGATGTACTTGCCATAGAGGAAGTGCAGCAAAGCTTTTCCTGACTGATTCCTGGGATGGCAGGACTGACATATGAGAAGAGATTGAGTCAGTTGGGATTATATTTGCTGGAGTTCAGAAGAATGAGAGGAGATTTCATAGAAACCTATAAAATTCTAACAGGACTAGACAGGGTAGATGCAGGAAGGATGTTCCCGATGGTGGGGGAGTCCAGAGCCAGGGGTCACAGTCTGAGGATATGGGGTAGACCATTTAGGACTGAGATGAGGAGAAAGGTCTTCACCCAGAGAGTGGTGAGCCTGTGGAATTCGCTACCACAGAAAGTTGTTGAGGCCAAAACATTGTATGATTTCAAGAAAGAGTTAGATAATGCACTTGGGGAGAAAGGGATCAAAGGATATGGGGAGAAAGCGGGAGCAGGCTTTTGAGTTGAATGATCAGCCATGATCATAATGAATGGTGGAGCAGGCTCGAAGGGCCGAATGACCTACTGCTGCTCCTATTTTCTATATTTCTACATTTCTATGACAGTATCGGTAGGAGTGACAAACGCACAGTCATTGCGGAGACAAAGTTACACCTACACATTGAGGGTACCGGCCATCATGTTGTGTGGCACTACGACTATGCTAAATGGGATAGATTTCGAACAGATCTAGCAACTTAAGACTGGGCATCCATGGGGTGCTGTGGGACATCAGCAGCAGCAGAATTGTACTCGAACACAATCCATAACCTCATGGCCCAGCACATCCCCCACTCTACCATTACCATCAAGCCAAGGGATCAACCCTGGTTCAATGAAGAGTGCAGGAGGGCATGCCAAGAGCAGCACCAGACATACCTAAAAATGAGGTGTCAATCTGGTGAAGCTATAACACAGGACTACTTGCGTGCCAAGCAGCATAAACAGCAAGTGAGCTAAGCGATCCCACAAACAACGGATCAGATCTAAGCCAAGCAGTCCTGGTACATCCACTCGTGAATAGTGGTGGACAATTAAACAACTCATTGGAGGAGGAGGCTCCACAAATATCCCCATCCTCAATGATGGAGGAGCCCAGCACAGCAGTGCAAAAGATAAGGTTGAAGCATTCGCAACAACCTTCAGCCAGGAGTGCCAAGTGGATGATCCATCTTGGTCTCCTCTGCAGGTCCCCAGCATAACATGTGCCAGTCTTCAGCCAATTCAATTCACTCCACATGATATCAAGTAACGGCTGATGGCACCGATTACTGAAAAGGCTATGGGCCCTCCTGACAATATTCCGGTAATAATACTGAAGACTTGTGCTCCAGAACTTGCCGCAATCCTAGTCAAGCTGTTCCAGTACAGATACAACACTAGCATCTACCCGACAATGTAGAAAATTGCCCAGGTACGTCCTATACACAAAAAGCTGGACAAATCCAACCCAGCCAATTAACGCCCCATCAGTCTACCCTCGATCATCAGTGAAGTAATGGAAGGGGTCATCAACAGTGCTATCAAGCAGCACTTGCTTAGCAATAACCTGCTCACTGATGCCCAGTTTGGTTCCACCAGGGCCACTCAGCTCCTGACCTCATTACAGCCTTGGTTCAAACATGTACAAAAGAGCTGAACTCCCGAGGTGAGGTGAGAGTGACTGCCCTTGACATCAAGGCCGCATTTGACCGAGTTTGGCATCAAGGAGCACTAGCAAAACTGGAGTCAGTGGGAATCAGGGGGAAAACTCTCTGCTGGTTGGAGTCATACCTAGCACAAAGAAAGATGATTGTGGTTGTTTGAGGTCAGTCATCTCAGCTCCAGGACATCACTGCAGGTGTTCCTCAGGGTAGTGTCCTAGGCCCAACTATCTTCAGCTGCTTCATCAATGACCTTCCTCCCATCATAAGGTCAGAAGTGGGGATGTTCGCTGATGATTGCACAATGTTCAGCACCATTCACAACTCCTCAGACACTGAAGCAGTCCATGTGCAAATGCAGAAAGACCTGGACAATATCCAGGCTTGGGCTGAGAAGTGGCAAGTAATATTCATGCCACACAAGTGTCAGGCAATAACTATCTCCAACAAGAGAGAATCCAACCATCGCCCCTTGATGTTCAATGGCATTACCATCACGCAGTCCACCACCATCAACATCCTGGGGGTTACCATTGACCAGAAACTGAACTGGACTAGCCATATAAATACTGTGGCTACAAGAGCAGGTCAGAGGCTAGGAATCGTGTGATGAGTAACTCACCTCCTGACTCCCCAAAGCCTGACCACCATCTACAAGGCACAAGTCAGGAGTGTGATGGAATACTCCCCACTTGATTGGATGAGTGCAGCTCCAACAACACTGAAGAAGCTGGACCTCTCCAGGACAAAGCAGTCTGCTTAATTGGCACCACATCCACAAACATTCATTCCATCTACCACTGATGCACAGTAGCAGCAATGTGTACCATCTACAAGATGTGCTGCAAGAATTCACCAGGGCTCCTTAGACAGCACCTTCCAAACCCACAACCACTACCACCAAGAAGGGTAAGGGCAGCAGATAGATAAGAACACCACCACCGTGAGGTTCCCGTCCAAGTAATTCACCATCCTGACTTGGAAATATATCGCCATTCCTGCACTGTCGCTGGGTCAAAATCCTGGAACTCCCTTCCTAACAGCACTGTGGGTGTACCTACACCACATGGACTGCAACGGTTTAAGAAGACAGCTCACTACCACCTTCTCAAAGGCAACTAGGGATAGGCAATTTTTTAAAATGCTGGCCCAGCCAGCGAAGCCCACTTCCCATGAATGAATTTTTAAAAATTAATACATAGGTGTAATGCAGCCATAGTATGAACAGAATGACATTGTGGTCTCCATTAAATGTGTGGGAAAGTATTCCAATTCCCAATAATATCATCTCTTTGTTTTGTTTTAAAGAATGAAGATAAATTTTGTTTTGTTTTTTCCTATACTTAGGTATTTGCAAAAAAATGCTAACAATACAATATGTATTTTTAATTGGCCAAAAAGGAAACATGGGAATATAAGAATGGAGGAAAAACAACTCAAATGTGTTCCTCCATTAATGTAGATAATGGTAAATCTGTACCTCAGAAAGTTCCTACTTGTTTAGACTAATGCCTAAGCCCTTATCCTAACCTTATGCCTACCTCACAGAAGGAATGCACCAACAATAGTGTTTGCATATCCTTTAACAGACCAGCACAGGGAAAAAAGGATAAAAACTTGTCAAACTAAACCTAAGTTTAAAAGAGTTAACTGTGTGATCTGCTCTTTAAGTCTGCTGCTATTGGACAGTACTTGGACCTTAAGAGGGATAATACACAAACACACAAATGAAACGTGTGTGCTTTTTTTATCTACCACGTGGCTAGGAGCAGAGGCACAGGAATAGTCAAAGTCAAAAAAAAAGTGACAATTTCTCAAATGTTCTCCCGTAGACCTTACTGTCTTGTGAGTGAATGTCTATTTATGTGCATCTCACAGCAATGTGTCAAATTTCCACAAAACAGACAATTCTGATATGATGAATAAAAACGTCCCAGTGGTGCTGGCAATTTAAATGTAATGCAAGTCAGATGAATTAAGACTTGGCAGCTTCCTTTCTGCCTCCTTCCCATCTTCTTCAGCACCCCACCCAAGTGACGCAACAACAAACTGAGCTGATTTAAAAGCCTGCTAAATTGCATCAATTCCTCTCAGCGGTCATTGGCTGGATTTCAATCCTGACATGTGTATCAATGCCAATCAAAATGAAAACAGAGAGTTTAAAAAAGGAAGAAAAGGACTTTTCAATTCTAGGTCAACTTTAAGTTAATTTATTTGTCATTAATTTTTGACAAATATAAACATCCATATCGTTTGGATTATAATGCATTTTGGGGTATTGGACAGTGATTTAGCAAGGACATTACCACTATAAAGTGGGACCTTGTTAACCAACACTATTAAGAAACAGATTGCCACATTGTTGTTTGTGGGAGCTTACTGAGCACAAATTGGTTGTTCTGTTTCCAAAATTACAATAGTGACTACACTTCAAAATTAATGAGGGAAAAACAGAGTTAACATTTCAATATAGTCATATTCAACTCAAAACTGTTTTTCTCTCCAGTCCATGGAAGCTACCAGACCTAATGAGTATTCCCAGCATTTTCTGTTTTTATTTCAGGTTTTCCAACATCTGCAGTATTTTGCTTTTATATGATTGCAAGTGCAGTATGTTCTGTGGTTGAGAAAGGCACTACATAAATACAAGTTTTTTTTTACAATAAAATGAGAAAATGCTGGGAATGTTTTGTAAGTCTGGCAGCATCTGTGGAAAGAGAAACAGAATTAATGGCTGGATTTTCAACCCCTGCCAGGACCAGGGTCAGAGGTGGGCGGGGGCTGGTCAACATGCAGGTTTCCTGCCTCCATCCCACCCTCAGTCAGGGGCTAGCAGGGTTACCTGCTCGCATGCGGCAGGTGGCTGATCAGGCTCACTAAGAGCCCAGTGAGGCTAACTAAAGGAAGCCAGCCGGAATTTTCCAGTCAGCCTCCAGGTTGGGGACCAGTTTAGGTGCCACGAGGCAGGAACTCAGTGGTTGACCGGGGGGCCAGAGTTCCTGACAGGCCTGACACTCCATGCCTGCCTGGGTGCAGGAGCAAGAACAGGCCACCACGTAGAAGGATTCCCCACCACTCCCACCTCAGCCCCCAACACACCACCCACACACATCCCTGCCGCCTCACAGTCATGGCCTGGCTGCTGAATCTTTTTTTTAAATAAAGATTTTTAAAAATTAAGAGATGGCACTTCCATGTTGGAGTGCTCTCACCCTTATTTGCCTGCTCCTTGCAAGCTGGAACGTGTCTGATTGGCCCTCAGATTTGAGAGCCTGCCTGCCATGCTTATTTGGACAGCAAACCAGCCCTCTGGCCATTAATTGGCTGCCCCGGGGAAGATCACAGGTGAGTGATTGTTTACCACCAGAGATAGGTTCAGGACCTGGAAAACAGTCCCAACCTCTGTTTCCCACCCCTGGAGGGATAAACCCAGCCCAGCTTCACTTCGATGGCATTAAGGTTAATGTTAGACAGAGAGGGCCCCAGCTTATCCAAAATGGCACTGGAGGTCTGATTCCAAAAATCCTTCCCCCCGAATCTGCCCACCACCATTTTTGCATAAATGGGAATGGAGGGGTAGGATTTACCTTGCACATCTATGGTTCACAGAGATAACTGCTCATATCAAAGTGCAGTTTTGCCTTCAGTCAGATCCAATTTTCATTACAGTGATGTCCAAAACATGAATTGTGCACAATGGACCTATTGGGAGAAGGTCTGAAGTGAGCAGAGACCTTTGGAGAGGTAAGATACGCTTTTGGAGAAGTACGGTACCCATTTGGATACGGTCCCATCCACCTTTGCGAGAGGCAAGGTGCCCTATAGGAGGGCTAAGGTGCACATTGGAAGAGATCAAGTAGTCTTTAGGATTTTTAAAGTTAGATGTGAATGTGCTTTAAAAAATGGATAAACCCATTGAACTGTCAAGGCAACTTTCAAGGGAACTGTGGAGACAGCTGTCAAGGCAATTGCTAAGGGAGGTGTCCAGGGAGCTGTCAACACATTTAAATCTCCTGTCTTTTAAATATTTGAATAAACTGTCTGCAGTGCTAAAAAAAATCAATGCTTGCTATTTCACCATGTCTGTTGATATACATCTGAAGACTTTCATTATAAGATTAGAGCTATATGACTGATTTCACAACCTATCATGATCACAGTGGGATATCTGTCAGTTCACAGTTTGATTGACAGCTCCATGTGCTTATAAAGAATTGAAGTGGGGCTATGAATCCAATTGCATGTTGTTCTAAGAGATTAAGTAGTTGAAGGTTTTTAATTAAGTTAATGGATTTTATGAATGAGTGTTTTTTTAACTGTGAATCCATCAATAAACACTTAGAATTTTATTTTATTTCCATTCAGCATGGTCTGACATCTATCCATGTTGGATACTGAATGAATTGCCACGGAGGTCACAAACGCAAATGGTGGTGGGTGGAGGGAATGGGTTGGCATGAGTTGGCACTAAGTTGGCATAGGAGCTTTAAGGGGCCATGGGGGTTTGGTAAAGGGCCATAAGTTGGCATGGAGGGAGGGTATGAGGGGCCGTGGGATTAGCATGGAGCCTATGAGGGGCCATGGGGGCATGAAGTTACATGGAGGGTATGGGGGCCATGGAGGGGGTGGGTGGTGGACATAGATGGGGCATAGGTAATGTGTGGGGGTCCAGGCTAGAGGGCTGCTTTTTGTTTTATTGATTCTTTTGCAGCTGGTACAAGTGCCAGATCAGTAAGGCCAATCTTCTGCCCTGGCCACCTCCACACCTGGCAGCCCCTGTGCTACGTCCAAAGTGTTTCTAGGGGCAATGAGCCCAACTCCCACTGCACCCCACATCGCCCACCCACCCCAACACCCCCCCCCCCCCCCCCCCCCCCCCCCCCCCCCCCAGAGCCAGGTATTCTCCCAAACCTGTGCTCTTGACCTGGGGGTAAAAGTGCAGGCCATATTGTCTGAACTGGAAAAGATTAAAGATATACAAGTTTTAGGTACATAAGCAGGGAAAGGATTGAGGGGAATAAAGAACAGAAGAGAAAGCCTGTAATAGAGTGGAAGGCAGGAAAGATTAAATAACAGAAGGGGGCAGTAATGGAAAATGAATGGGATGGTAATGGGACAAGTAAAGAAACTTGTCCCATTACCATCTGGAGGATGGTGCAGATGGTAACAGCAGAATCATTACCAACAACCACAGTCTGAAAAAATGGGAGCAGTCATTTTGACCTGAAATTTTTAAACTCCAACTTGAATACAGGGGACTGTAAAGTGTCTAATCAAAAGATTAGATGCTGTTCTTAAATCTTCCATTGAGCTACATTGGTTGAACGTAGGAGGCCAAGGACAGAGAGGTCAGAGTGGGAGGGGAAAGGAGAATTAAAATGGCAAGAGGCTGGAAGCTCAATGTCTTGCTTGTAGACTGACTGAAATGTTCAGCAGAGCAAACACCAAATCTATGTTTGATCTCCCAGTGTAGAGAAGATCACATCGGGGGGAGTGAATACAGTATATTAAATTAATGAAGTATAAACAAATCACTGTTTCACCTGGAAGAAGTGTTTGGGGCTCTGGATGATGAGAAGGGAAGAGTGGAAAGTCAGGTGTTATATCTTGTATATCAAGGTACTGTAGAAAAAGAAACAGGCATTCGAGGCAATGGAAGAATGGACGAAGACATCATGGAGGGAACAGTCCCTTTGGAACCCTGAAAGCAGATGGGAGGGGAATATGTATTTGGTGGGGATATTGCATTGGAAATGGTGGAACAGTGCAGGATAATTCATTGAGTTAGGGAGACTAGTGAGTTGAAGGTGAGAACAACGGGAATCCTATCTTGGAGGTGGGGAAGTGTTGAGGGCTGAAGTGCAAGAAATGCAACGGGATGCGGTCAATGACTCTGTGACCCATGGTGGAGGGGAATCCCTAGCAGAGGGAAAATGAAGACATATTGGAAGCACTGAGGTAGAAGATGACATTGTCGGTATAGATGCGACAGAGACAGAGAAACTAGTCGGATGGAAATGTTGTGGGATGAAGTGTTATCAAGGTAGCTGTGGGAGTCAGTGGGTTTATAGTATAAGTCTTTTTATAGAGGTTTAGCAGGCAAACGAGCACTTTAATGTGGAGTGTTGGACATTGAGGCAGTTTAGTAAGCACATTGTGTTCAACACTGAACATGCACAATACCTGGGTGCAGGATACTTGCCCACTCTCTGAACCACAATATCGCATGCATCAGAGGAAACAGAAAACACGAAGGCAAGGAACAAAGACCTTAAAACTTTAGAGAACAAAAATGTCTTTGGGGACTAGGAGAGACTGAACTATGAAAAATATAAAATGCAGGAAACCCTCAGCAGGTCTGGCAGCATCTGCAAAGAAACAAAAGGTCATCGACCAAAACACTAACATTGACTTGCTCTTTCCAAAGTTGCTGTCTGACCTGCTAAGTGTTTCCAGCACTTGCTGTTTTTATTCTGGATTACTGGACTCTGCAGTATTTTGCTTTATCTGACTGAAAAACTGGGTGAACAGTTTGAAAAATGTAACAAATAAATTTTTGCCATAAATCAACAATGTGGGCAAAAAGCTGTAAAATTCTTCATCTCAGGCAGTTGCTTTTCCATTTTTAGGTACCAGATCCTAAGCTTTGTACTTGATGGGTAAACTGTCCTTAAACCATTATAACCTGCAAAACACAGTGCAGGTACTTTGTCAAACCAAAGTAATTTTTGCATTAGGCAATGGACAGTTATAAACTGCGTTCAGAGACTCTGATAGGAAAAACTGCATGTGCAAAATCACCTTGGATCGGTCAGGTGCAGGACAGATGAAATAAATATCCAATAATAGATGGCTGCCAGTGAGTTATGAGGCAAAGGTTCAAATGTGCTGATCTGATAAAAGCATGAACTTTTAGTGAGCAGAAGTGGATTTCCAACACTCAAAATGTATTGAAAATGCACAGCCAGATGTTTATTATTCTTTATAACCTATGTGCTTTTAACAAAATTCCTGCTGAAGGATTTTCCCCTCAGCGATTTACGTGGGATGACGTCGGGAAGAACCCCCGGTCCATTTAAATCTTCAGGAAGGCGGGTGGACAATGGAATCAGCTGTCCGCCCGCCAACCTGTCAATGGCCAATTAAGCCATTGACAGGCTAATTAACCTTGTTAAAGACCCTGCCCGTCCAAGCTTAAGGCTGGCGGGCAGGCCAGGAGCCCCAGTGGGCTCCAGATTAGTCATGAAACTTCATCCACTGGCGGGATGAAGTTTCATGTCCGTTTTTTAAAAATTTAATAGACTTTATGTGTTTCTTATTAACATGTCCCATCTCATGTGACATTGTCATGTGATGGGGACATGTTAATAATTTTAGTATTTCTCTATTTTTTGACTTTTCTTACCTGTCAGTAAACTCCCTAAGACAGCACTTTGCCTCAGGGAGCAGTGTGCTGTTTCACACGCATGTGCGAAAGAGCGCACTTTGACATTTAGTGATTCCCTCCACAAACCACCAACACCAACCCCCCCCCCCCCCCACCAACCCCCGCCACACAGGAAGTGCTTAGCGCTTACTGTCAGGCAGGCCGCTCATCTTACCTGCTGTCTTGGAGTTTCTGATTCACTTTGGGTTACAATTCCATGGGACGGCCAGCAGTGTCCTACTCACATAATGCGTCTTTTTACAAGAGTCTAGATTGTGAGTGCTGTGCTGGTGGGGTATTCAATAAGAGCAACCTGCATGGGAGTCCGGGGGGTGGTTTGTGCAAGAGATCAGATGGTCAAGAGGTCAAATTCTACCCTCATCCAACAACCACAACTTGAAGCTTTCCTGATGAAGGCATTGGATAGTGATCAGGAGCAGGCACCCTTGTTAATTCTTGCCCAGTGCTGAGAGCAGAGACTCACTGCTGCCCTGGCTGAGCATGTTTTTTTATTAAATTAAATTAAGTTGTTAAAGGTCATCTTCCTTTGTTAAATAAACATAATCAAAAAGTTGACAGAAGTATAAATTAGTAATCCCTACTTAATGCATACCCGATATGCACCTCACCAAGTTTCCCTGTCCTTTGTTTTTACTGGACATAAAAATCAGGTGAGTTGTCTCAGGGTAGCCAATCCACGACTGCCTGCTTTCCAGCTGCGTCAAAATGAAAATGACCCCTCCTCCCCTGAATACTTGAATAATATACCCTGAACCTTCTCGCTCCAGAGAAAATAGTCCCACTGTCTGAAAACTCTTTGTAGCTCGGATAACTGAAACTAGATTTCGGTTTTGTTGCCTTTTGTTTCTGCACTGTCCATGTCTGGATATGCTTGCTGACATGCAACAAGCAGAAGTGTGGATAAAGCTTCCAGTGTAGTTATACTCGGGCCTTGTACAGACTCATTATCACCTCCTGTGATGTGTGCTTTTTCCCTCTGGCTACCTATTCAAGAATCTAGCAAGCTTTCCTTACTACAGCTGAAAGCTGATCTGTTTATTTCAATGGGTTATTGTAGTAAGTATGGTTTTACTTAGTGTGCAATGTACCTTTAAAAATAACACTTGTTTGGGAAGATCACATGATCTGTAGTAACCAATAGGAGAGTAGCACCAGCGACCTCAGCAGTCAATGTAGAAATAGAATTGGAGTTAAAAGCACCCTTGTAGTTGCTGCTGAGCATATTGTAAATAAACTTAATGTTTTTACCCAAGAAGCATCTGCAGATCAACCCCATCACTAATAATACAACTCAGCACCTTGCAACAAATTGGCAACAACAATAAAACAGGATTGAACAGAAGAAATCAAGTTAGAAAGAAATCGACACTGCACCTCACCCAGTGATTGTAAGTAGCAAGCTCCATTAAAATTGAAGAAGTTATCCTCTCTCAAAATGCCACTATTGGGAAAATTGATCCTTTTGAACCAGCCACAGACAATTGGTCTCAATACGTAGAGCACCTCACATTTTTTTTCAAGCGAATGAGGTTATGGGGGAAGAGACGAGGCAAGTAATCCTCTTGAAGGAGCAAACCGTATGATTTGATTCAAAGTTTGACAGCCCCTAGTGCCCCAGATTCGAAGGATTTCGATGAACTGGTAGACCTCGTGAAGAGTCGCTTTCAACCCAAGCCCTCAGTCACGATGCAGAGGTTCAGTTTAATTCGCGAAATAGTGCCCTGGGTGAGACAATTGCATGCTACGTGGCAAATTTGAAGCAGCTAACAGAACATTGTGAGTTTGGTACAACTCTTAACAACATGTTCAGATGTCGTTTAGTGTGTGGTGTGAAAGAGGACACTATTCAGAAAAGATTATTTCCTGAAGTGAATCTGGATTTAAAGAAGGCGCTAGAGATAGCGCTGGCCATGGAAAGCACTGTAAGAGATTCACAAGCAATACAGGCTGCGCTAAATGGTGCTGTCCTCCACATCAGGTGGGAAACCTCAGCAGAAAGTAACGTGAGAAAGCAAGATTCTGCCAAGAATTGGGAAACAGCCCTCACTAGTCGAAGAATAAAGAAAAATAATGGCAGCAAAATCAAAGAATAATTTTAGCAGAGATGGGAACAAGCAGTCCTTTCACAATTGGCAGTTTATAAAAATCAAATGCTACTTGTCAGAGAAATGGACATATAGTGAGGCAGTGCAAAGAAAGATTCAAGCGGGCTTGTAAACTAAAGAAGAACCCAATGAAATCTATAATGTACAAGAGTCTGAAATAACAAATTCTGACATTTACTCATTGTTTAATCTGAAAGTTGGAAAGACAGAACCAATATTTGTCACAGTGAAAGTAAATGGCAAACCTGTTAAAATGGAAGTAGGCACGGAAGATTCCACTATAGTTATTGGGGAATATACCTTCAGATATTTGAATAATGATGAACATCAACTAAGTTTAGAACAAACAGCTGCCAAGCTAAAAACATATGTGGTTGAAGACATTCAAGTAAAAGGCATAAGCAAAGTAACTGCCCATTAAGAAAGCCAACTGGCATAGCTACTTGTGATAGTGGTAGCAGGTGAAGGGCCAAGTCTCCTGGGGTGAAATTGGTTAAAGGAGATTAAGTTAGAATGGTTCAAAATCTTTCAGTTGAGAGTTAGTGGGCTACCAGAACTATTTAAAAACCATGCCACCATCTTCCAGGATGAACTGGGAAAAATCCAGGGCCTGCAGGCCAAGGTTTATGTGGATCTGGAAGCAACCCCTTGCTTCATGAAAGTAAGACCGGTGCCACACGCCGTGCGAGAAAAAGTCAATGCTGAGCTGAACTGACTAGAAAAACTGGGCATTATACAAACTGTTCAGTTCTCAGAATGAGCAGCACCCATAGTTCCCATCCTTAAGCCTGACCAAAGCGTCTGAATTTTGGGGACTACAAACTGATCGTTAACAAAGTAGCCAAACTGGATAGGTAGCCCATTCCAAAAATTGAAGACCTGTATGTCAAGCTGGCAGGAGGGACAACGTACACAGAGCTTGATATGGGTCATGCTTATCAACAACCAGAGTTGGATAATGCCTCCCAGGAATTTGTCATAATTAATAACCACAAAGGATTGTACCAATATACACGATAGCCTTTCAGTGTCTCCTCCGCTTGTGCCATCTTTCAGAGAGCAATGGAAAACTTACTGCAGGGACTGCCCCAGGTTGTAGTCTATTTAGACAATGTATTGGTGACAGGATTCACTGAAAAAGAGCATTTGGCAAACTTAAAAGAAGCCTTAAAATGTTTCTTGCAAGCTGGAGTGCATTTTTTTTAAAATCACGTTCCAAATGAGGGAGGTAATCTATTTAATAATAAAAAGTTAATAAAAGCAAAATACTGCGGAAGCTGGAGATCTGAAACAAAATCTATTTGGGTTAACGGGTAGATTCACAGAGCCTCCACCCAGTTGAGGAAAAAGTGAGAGCCATAAGGGAGGGACCTGAGCCAAAGAATACCTCAGAGCTCAAATCACTTCTAGGAATGATCAACTATTATGGGCAGTTCTTACACAATTTGTCTACAGTGCTGGCCTCTCTGCATTCTCTATTCAAAAAGAACCAACGTTGGTCTTGGGAGGCACCCCAGAAAGAAGCTTTCATAAAGGTGAAACAATTGTTGCACTCATCCAATCCATTAGTGCGTTATGACCAGGTGAAAGAATTGGTGCTGCATCTCCCTATGGAGTGAGAGTAGTGCCATCTCATCGGATGGGCGATAGCACGGAATGGTGTCAAGGACGCTCACCACAGTGGAACAGGGATACTCACGGATAGAGAAAGAAGGGATGTCCATTATCTCTGGTGTCAAGAAATTTGGCGTCAAGAAATTTCATCAGCACATACATGGCCACCACTTTACAATCGTTTCAGATCACAAACCACTGCTGGTTTGTTTAATGAGGAAAAGACTATACCACCCATGGCAAGAATACAACAATGGACCTTCATTCTGGCAGCATACAAATAAATATTCATACACAGACCTAGCAATCAAATCGCAAATGCCAATGCCCTTGGTCATTTGCCTTTTCAAGAAAATGATGAGCACGTCCCAGTTCCACAGGAACTTGTTTTACAGTTAAATTCCTTTGGTTCCTCACCTGTATGTGCTCGACAGAGCAGAGACTGGACAAGTCAGGACCCAGTCCTATCTCAAGTACGAGAACAAGTCCTACATGGTTAGTCCCAGGAGCCCATATCTAATGAAATGAAACCGTACTTCAACAGAAGACATGAAATAACCAGCCAGGATGGCATCCTATTGTGAGGTGCACAAATGATAGTTCCTCCAAAGGGAAGGGAGCCACTTTTAATTGAACTACGCAGTGACCATCCAGGAATTTCCCAAATGAAGACATTAGCATGCAGCTATCTATGGTGGCCAGGAATGGATGGCGAAATAGAGTTTTGTAAATTACTCTGTGCAACGTCAGCAACTGCAAAAGTTGCCAGTGACAGCTCCATTACATCCATGGGAGTGGCCAGGTAGGCCCTGGGTGCGGTTACACATTGACTATGTTGGACTTTTCCTGGGAACAATGTTTCTGCTCATTGTCAATGCCCATTCAAAGTGGTTGGGTGTATATTAGGCAAAGCCACCAAAGTTGGGTGCTACAGTTGAGAAACTACTTCAGAGTTTTGCCATTCACTGACTACCAGAAGTAGTAATTTCCAATAACATTTACAAGTGCTGAGTTTCAATGATTTATCAGCTTCAACAGTATCATTATTGTGAAAACTGCACCATACCACCATTCCTCAAACAGACTGGCCGAAAGGGCAGTTCAAACATTCAAGACAGGCATAAAAAAGCCAACTGGTGATTCCTTGGCAACCAAGTTAGCACGCTTTCTTTTTCTTTACAGGACTGCCCCTCACACAACAACAGGTGTCACACCTGTGGAGTTATTGTTGAAATGCCATCTCAGGACGAGATTGAGATTAATTAATGCCGAATTTAGAGGGGAAGGTAGAAAGGAGTCAGGAAAGCCAGAAAACTAGACATGACTGGCATAGTCGCGAGAAGAAATTTGCCTTGGGAGAGCCGGTATATGTGAAAAACTTCGGGGAAGGACCAAAGTGGTTACCGGGTGAAATAAATGAGGTGACTGGATCTCTATCTTGCCACATGTATGTGGAAGGTCAGATCATCCGTAAACATGTGGACCATTTAAGGAAGAGAGAGAGACAAATCACCAAGATTTGATTCTACCAGTGACCATGACTGGGTCTGCATTTCTTGTTGAGGATACTCAATCAAAGACTGACACGTCTGATATTCCTGTAAAAGTTAACGATACAGAACTGGAAGTGCCCATCGAAGTACCTGATCTTCAGGCAACTCCAGAAAAAAAGGTTCCTGACGGAAGAATCTGAATTTGTGGAGCTGTGACGTTCCACATGTACCAGGAAAACACCTGAAAGACTGAACTTGTAAATTCCTTACCCAGTGTAAATATCGTGTTGTCTTGTAAAATACGTACTTGTAAATATATTATGTATGGCCAAGTTAAAGGGGGAGGAATGTAGCAATTATGGTTTTATTTAGTGTGCAATGTACCTTTAAGAATAATACTTGTTAAGGAAAATCACATGATCTGTAGTAACCAATAAGAGAGTAGCAAGGACGACTTCAGCAGTCAGTGTAGAGATAGAATTGGAGTTGAAAGCACCCTTGTAATAGCTGCTGAGTATATTGTAAATAGACTTAATGTTTCCACCCAAGAAGTGTCTGCAGATCAATTCTACCACTAGTGGTACAACTTGGCCACTCTACAACAGTTATGCACCAATATTGCAGATCCCACTATGGTGTTGTGTCCAACACCTTTAAGCATTTATTTTACATAACAACTGTTTCCTTCCCTTTATCTAATCTCAATATGTTTCATTTGTCTACATTAAGTGATTCCATGATCCAATACCACCAGCAAAAAGTGGCATTCAGAGTGAGTGCATCTTGGGAATTTGTGTGTATGCAAGCCATGATTCGCTGGGGTGGGCTGACAGCAAATACTTCATCACTGAGTGGCAAAACACAGAATTGCCCATTGAGTGCCACTTGCCTGTTCAAACCTCTCCATATTTGATCTATCTGTTTGTTATTGTTTCAACGCATCCCCAGTACCCCAGTGCCCTCACATTCCCAGTTCAGTGTCTTCTCTATTCCTGTGAAATAATTTGTATTCATGGACATTTTTCACCAGGTCCAAGGCATGCCTATAATATCACAAGCTTTCTCTCAGCAAGGATGTCAGGAATCCTAAGATTCCTAATATTTATATGTATAATTTAAGGCTCCCATTTCCTCTATGTTCCACATTCAGTAAACCTCAGCACATCCACAGTTGTGCGGCCCATATCTTAACCCACCTCCATGTCTTAATGATATACAGTGCTTCCCAAAGCCTCGTATGTAAAATTCCCATCAGTGTGTTTAAATCTTTTCATATACTCATCCCTCCCTACCTTTATAATCTCCTCCTGCCCTAAAGCACCCTTCAATGCACTCTATTTGCCCCTTTGGTGACATTACTCTCAGCTTCTATATGTATGTATCACGGATGTATACGAGAGTAATTCCTCAGAGCTTTGATTGGATTGGCCATGGGCCTTTTGCCTGGTTGTTGTTATTGTTGGATCAGGTTGGTTCGATGGACCTGATCGTCTATTCCCATCTTAATATCTATATGTTCATATGAATAAGACACTAGTTTGCACCCACAATTTACAATTTCATTTCCAGTGTCTTTCCAATGGGAATTGCATTGATAGGAAGGCATTTCCATGCAGGGAGGAAGGGAAAATCAGATAGGAAGTCATCCAGGTCACTTTTACAAATTTCCAAAGCTGGTTCAAGTGTGGCACTAAAAAACAATAACAGAAGCTTGCATTTATATAACACCTTTAATGGTGTAAAACTTCCCAAGGAGCTTCACAGGAGTATTATCAAACAAAATTTGACATGCAGTCATGTAAGAAGGTATTAGGACATGTGACCAAGAGTTTGGTCAATGAGATGAGTTTTAAGGAGCATCTTAAAGGCGGAGTGAGAGGCTATCCATGGATTTGAAAACAAGGATGAGTATTTTTAAATTGAGTCATTGACTGACTAGGAGCCAATGTAGCAAGCACAGGGCTGATAGATAAAGAAGTCTTGGGGTGTGAGTTAGGAAATGGTGAACAAAAGCCATCTCAGCTGGATCCTAGCAAATGGTTCCAGGGATCAAAAGGGGGAAGAAAAATAAATAGAAACTTATTAAGAAACAAAAGATTCCACTTATATCATCTGTAGTATTTCTGCTGAATTTGAATGAAATATTCCTGGTATGCATTATTCACTGCCAATAAAGGGGGAATTGAGAAAGTATTTTGCTCCATAGTAAGTATGCAGACAAAACATAAGATGAGGTCATATGGTTCATTCCACGATATGACCCTTGACCCATGCAGGATGTGAATCTGTATGTGGCACACTATGATGTGCCAGTTCTGTCTTGTGTAGTTAAGGATGAAGTAAATCTTATTGAAATGTCAACTACTTACTGAACTGTTCTAAAAGGTAAAACTCTAGAGGTTTGCAACCCTGAATGAAAACCCAATTGCTTCATGCATGGTCCTGTTCATCTTCTGATTGGATTTAGCAACCTCTTGTTTCCACATCTTCCTTTATTACTTTTTTAATGTTTCTTGTTCCATTTCACACCAAATTTTCCATTTCACACCCTTCTTTTCTGAAAATGTTGACTTCTTACTGGGGCCTAATTCTACAGCCTTCACAGAAGTGGCCATTATTAATATGTACGCAGTAATAATGAGAATTTTTTTAATATTCTTTCATAGGGCATCGCTGGCTAGGCCAGCATTTATTGCCCATCCCTAATTGCCCTTGAGAAGGTGGTGGTGAGTCACTCATCCTCCGCAGATGGCAATTATAGCCTAATTTTGTCCTCAGGTAATGCAGATCCATATAGCAGGGGTCACTGAACAGTGAGCAGGAGCTGGAATATTTAACAACAGTTTCCTCCAAAAAAAAGTTATTAGACCAAATGCTAAAGTCCTACCACAACCCAGCCAAAATCAGCTTACATAGGATTAAATAGGCTATACGACACAGAAACAGGCTATTTGGCCCAACCAGACCATTCCCTTCTTCATAATTCACTTGAGCCTCCTCCCATCGTTACTCAACTAATCCCAGATTAGATCTTAAACTTGGAAATTTAGATGCACACAAATACTTGTTGTCTAGCATACTGACCTCTACATTGCAGAGGCTGAGCACCAACTTCCTTCCTACCTCCCCCTGAACCATGACCCCACCACCGAATGTCAAGCCATTGTTTCCCGGACTGTCACTGACCTCATCTCCTTCACAGCCTTCAAGCTCATAGTTCCCCAGCCCCATACAGCCCCATACAGCCCAAAATCCACATAAAGGACTGTCCCGGTAGATCCATCATTTCAGCCTGCTCCTGCCATACTAAACTTATTTCTTCCTATCATGGTTCTATTTTCTCTCCCCTTGTCCAGTCTCTTCCCACCTACATTTGTGATTCTTCTGACACCCTACTTAATTTCAACCGTTTCCATTTCCCTGGCCCTAATTGCCTCCTCTTCACTTTGGATGTCCAGTCCCTCTACCCCTCCATGTCCCACCAGGATGCTCTCTGCTTCTTCTCTGAATGGAGACCTGAACAATCCCCAACTACCACCAACCTCCTCCACCTGGTTGAACTTGTTCTCTCATTGAAGAATTTCTCCTTTGACTTGTCTCACTTCCTCCAAATATAAGGTGTGGCTATGGGTACCTGCATGGGCCCAGTTATGCTTGTCTTTTTGTTGAGTTTTGTGGAACATTCCTTGTTCCAGTCCTACTCAGTCCCCATCCTACAACTCTCTTTTAGGTACATCAATGACTGTATTTCATGTTCTCATCTGGAACCGGAAAAATTCATCAATTTTGCTTCCAATTTCCACCCATCTCTCACATTCAAATGGTCTCTCTCTGACACTTCTATTCCCTTCCTTGACCTCTCTGTCTCCATTTCTGGTGATAGACCGTTTACCAATATTTAGTGCAATCCCACCAACTCTCACAGCTACCTCAACTATATCTCCTCACACCCTGCCTCCTGTAAGGACTCTGTCCCATTCTCCCAGATTCTCTGTCTCCATCGCATCTGTTCTGATGATGCTACCTTCCACAACGGTGCTTCTGACTTGTCTTCCTTTTTCCTCAGCTGAGGATTCCTCCCCACCACAGTTGACTGGGCCCTCAACCATCTCCTGTACTTCTGCCCTCACCCCTTTCCATCAAAATCCTGATAGGGTTCCCCTTGTCCTCACTTTCCACCCACCAGTCTCCATATCAAAGGCTCATCCTCCGCCACTTCATGATGTCACCACCAAACACATCATCCTCTCACCACCCCTGTCAGCATTTCAAAGGGACCATTCCCTCCGTAACACCCTGGTCCATTCTTCTATCACCCCCAACACCTCACCCTTTTCTCATGGCACCTTCCCATGGAATCACAGGAGATGTAACACCTGCCCCTTTACCTCATCCTTCCCCATTGTTCGAGGCCCCAAACACTCCTTCCTGGTGAAGCAGTGATTTATTTACACTTCCTTCAATTTTGTCTGCTGTAATAGCTGCTCCCAATGCAGTCTCCAGTACATTGGGGAGACTAAACACTGACTTTGCGGAACACCTTCGCTCAGTCTGCAAGCGTGACTCAGACCTTCCCAACGCTTGCCATTTTAATTCAGCATCTTGCTTTCATGCTCAAATTTCTGTCCTTGGCCAGCCACAATGTTCCAGTGAAGCTCAACACAAGCTGGAGGAACAGTTTCTCATCGTCTGATTAGGCACTTTACAGCCTTCTGGACTTAATATTGAGTTCAACAACTTCAGACCATGAACTCTGTCTTCCATTTTTGATTTTCTTTTCCCCCAAGTAGCAGTCTACACCTTGTTCTCATGTTTTTGCTTTCGGACAGTGCTGAGCCTTTCTCTGCTATTAACACATTCTGCTATTTTGCTTTCAGCAGTGCTGACCTTTATTCTGCTATTAACACCTAATCTGGACCAGTGATAGTTAATACTATCATTACCACTCCTCTTGTTTCGTGGTTCATGACATCTTTGTCATTTAATCTCTACTGCTGTCTAACATATCCCTCACCGTCCATTTAGCTCTACCTGCACCCCCCCTTTTTCAACAGCATAAAACCCATCACATTTCTACCTCTCTCCAGTTCCGAAAAAGAGTCTTATTGGACTGAAAACATTAGCTCTGTTTCTCTCTCCACAGATGCTGCCAGACCTGCTGAGTTTTTCCAGCATTTTTGGTTTTTATTTCAGATTTTCAGCATTTACAGTATTTTGCTTTTATTTTACCTTAAATTTGGAATTGTTGCTGCAAGTATAGCTCTGTTTAAGATGATCTATCAGGATATTCTTCTGCCATTCCTTCCCAATCCACAGACTTTACTCTATTGAATCTGACTGAGATTAAGAACTCTCCACAAGGGGAGACATTGGAGTGTGATGGCTCACACTCATGAAAGTGCAGAACTAGGTCAGTTGGGAGTGAAATCAGGAAGTCGTTTTCACGCAAATGGTTATGGAAATCTAGAATTCATTCCCCCAAAAGGTTATGGATGCTGGGTCATTTAAAATATTCAAGATGAGATCATAGATCCTTTTTTTCAATTCTATAATAGGATACGGGTGCCCTTGGCAAGGCCAGCAATTGTTACCCATCCCTAGGTATCCTTGAGAAAGTAATGTTGAGCTGCAGTCCATGTCGTGTAGGTACACCCACAGTGGTGTTAGAGAGAGGGTTCCAGGATTTTGATACAGCAACAGTGAAGGAACATGGTTAGTTCCTCTCTTATTGGAGATGATCATTGCCTAGCACTTGTATTGTGTTAATATTACTTGCCACTCATCAGCCCCAGCCTGAATCATGTCCAGCTCTTGTTGCATATGGACACAGACTGCTTCAGTGTCTGAGGAGTTGCGAATGGTGCTGAACATTATACAATCATTCGTGAACATCCCCACCTCTGGCCTTATGATAAAGGAAAGTTGTTGATAAAGCAGCTGAATATCATTGGGACTAGGACACTACCCTGAGGAACTCCTGCAGTGATATTCTGGGACTGAGATGATTAGCCATCAACAACCATAATCATCTTTCTTTGCACTAGATATGACACCAAGCAGTGGAGAGTTTTCCCCAATTCCCATTGACTTCAGTTTTGCTAGGGCTCCTTGATGCCACATTTGGTCAAATGCTGCCTTGATGTCAAGGGCAACCACTCTCACTTGACCATTGGAGTTCACTTCTTTTGTCTATGTTTGGACCAAGGCCATAATGATATAAGGAGCATAGAGGCCTTGGTAGAACCTGAACCGATCATCAGTAAGTAGGTTATTGCTGTGTAAGTGCTGATTGATAGTACTATCGACGATACCTTGCATCTCTTTGGGCTTGATGATTGAGAGTATGGGGCAATAACTGGCCAGATTGGATTTGTCCTGCTTTTTGTGTACAGGACATACCTGGGCAAATTTTCACATTGCCAGGTGGATGCTAGTATTGTAGCTGGATAAGGATATCAAGGATTATGGAACAAGGGTAGCTCAACTATGATCTAATTAAAAGTCAAATACGTTTGAAGGGCTGAATGATCTATTCTTATTCCTATCCATGTTCCTCTTGCACCTTAAATATTTACTCTCTCCATCACCACCACACTATGGCTGCAGTATATGCACATCTACAAGATACCCAGAAGCAATTCACTAAGGCATCTTCAACAGCATCTTCCAAACGCACAATATCTACCAACTAGACGATAAAGGGCAACAGGCACATGGGAACACCACCGTCTCCAAGTTCTCCTCCAAATCACACACCATCTGGACTTGGAAATATTTCACCATTCCTTCATCTTCACTAACTCAAAATCCTGAAACTCCCAACCGAACAGTATTGTGGCTGTACCTAGGCCACATGGACTGCAGCAGTTCAAGGACAAAACTCACCCCCAAGGACAATTAGGGAAGGGCAGTAAATGGTGGCCTTGCCAGCGACACCCACATCCCAAACAACTAAAAAAAGTTCTTGCAACTCAATGTGTTCACAGTTTTTACTTTGACAAAATTAAACTGTGAGAGATCGCAAAGCTTTTCAGTTCTGTGCTCTCTGTTCCATCTGCTACATCAATCCCATTACTCCTCCAACCTAAACTTTCACATGCAACTTCAAATATTTCAGCCAGCAGAAATTTGGTTCGTGCGCAAACTAATTTGCATTTTATTTTGAAAGCATTTTCATTTTAATTCAGTCATCTGATATATCTTATACATACATATATATATATTGTATAAATATATATATGTAATATCTGTAAATACATGTATATCTCTATATGAGAGATATATAATATACCATAACTGCTGATACCGAAGTGGGACATTTTGAATTTATTTTTCCCTATTCGGTTTTTCTACATTTTACTTGATGAAAGCATTTTCATTTGTGCTTAAAATTCACATTTTGCATTAATACATATTGTAGCAGAGTTACTACACCTTCTATTTTTCAAAATTGTTGATAGGTACATGCAAGCTTTTTTACTGAAAGTAAGTTAAATGTTCTCAATCAGGTATACAATTTGCGGCTTGTCTTATGGTGCAACATAATACATGGTTCTCACTAAAGTCATAACTTTTTGTCACATTTATTTTAATCATTTCCTTTCCCCTGGCTTTCTTTCCACTCTCCTCTCTTCCCCGTACCCATATTAGTCATCCATATACATACTTTCCATTTCAGTCAGAAGATAGGATAGTTCAGCCTGTAAATATTTCGACAGATGTTATGAATCCCATTCCTCAGCTAACATAAGGAGGAGCATGTGAGCTAATTGGGACCAGATCCCCTCAGAAGCCAGTTGAGCCCTTCTCTCCCACAGGTGAACCAGCGCCAAAATTGGCAAAAGTCACCCTCCAGGTTGTGGCCAAGTGAGAAAGCCAGGGCAATGATTCAAACACACGTTTTTCTGTTCATGGGGGACATGCATTTGGTGTTTTAGTTCCCAGACTGACTCAGAAATCACTACTTTTAATATTTTTCCATTTCCATTTAAATTTTTGTTTTTGTCCATGTGCATATGGATAATGCACTGTTACAAAATACTGTTACTTATGCATTTATATATAATGTCACAATATATACCTATGCACAATGCACTGCTACTTGATACAGTTAATGTATTTTTATATGTAATGCACCAACGTTCTGTTACATAACGCTGTTACAGTATACGTAAAACACACTCGGGATCATTTTAACACCGCCACCCCCGCGCCCCCTCCCCCACCAACGACCACCACCACCACCCTCAGAATAGATAAAGGAGGAGGCTGATCCATCCTGTCTCCAAACTGCCCAGTTAATTTTTTTTTTTAAAGGGTGTATGCTTCTATTTTAACCCAAGTTTTATTTTTCGCACCTGTAGACCAGGTTTTTTTTGTGCCTCAGGAAACCCATTCGATGAAAGAAGGTGAGAAAGGCCAGAGCGTAGACACAGTGGACCAAATGGCCTTCTTCTGTGCCATAAATATTCTAGGGGCAGAACCTTTGGCTCAGTGAGCGTGGGCGGGGCCCACTCGCCGAGGCATAAAATGACGTGCGGTGACATCGGGCGTGCATCCTGACGCCACCGCGCGTCATTCAGGTTTTCAGTTCGGTGGGCATGCACCCGAGTCGGCTGCGCACTGTCAAAGGCCTATTAAGGCCAGTTAACTATCAATTAAAACAATAAACTGAGCTGCCCATCTAACCTTAAGGTTGGCGGGCAGGCAAAGAGTCCAGGCAGCCTTCGCATTTTCCATGGAACCTCATCCACGGGCGGGATGAGGTTTCATGAAGGTTTTTAAAGGTTTGAAATTTTTTTTTTAATAAAATTCATAGGCATGTCCCAGCTCACGTGACATTTGTTTTTCCTTTAACATTTTTTTACCTTAAACTAAGCTCCGTGAGGCAGCTCTGTGCCTCAGGGAGATTTCTGCGCTCTTTCACTTGCATGCGCGCAAAAGAGTGCAGACCCCAACTCAGGAAACCACTCCCGCCCGCCCGCCCGCACAGGGAATGCTCAGGGTTTCCATGTGCACGTCATACTGGGCAGGCCTTAATTGGCCCGCCCATACAAAATGGCGAAAATGGAGAAAATTCTCCCTTATGTTTCAGTATTTCGGTTTCTATCAATAGGATAAATGCTGGTGGACCAGGAGAAGTAAGATCACTCACCTCATCCCTTACCTTTTAAAAATTCCGCAATAAGACTGCCACGATCAGCAACCTTCCTGTGACATTCAGCAGTCCCACCTCTCCCACAATGTCTGACACCTCCTGTCCCCACCCCCACTAATGTCCCATTCAATCACTCCCTGCAGCTCAATCTCTCTCCCACAATGTTGCATTCATCTGTTCCCCCTCCCTCCCCAACTGGCCTGCTGTTCAACTACTCCCATCCACCACGCCCCCACCATAATATCAAACTTACCTGACATCCACATTCCAGCGACTTTATAGCCTAATACATTGCGAGCCTGTTAACTGGGTTAGCAGGTATGCGGGCAACCTGTAGAAAAAAGCTTTAGACAGCTTTTGTCAATAAATTCAGCAGAACCTGCTAAAACACCTTCGGGCTTCCTGTCTGAAAACCTTTCCCTACCGCTCCACCCACTGCTTTTTCCAAGCTCTCAGTTATTATGAGATACGTAGACATAACGTAGTTACTTCTTGATTTCTGGCATCTTGCGCATCCCCAACTTTAATCTATCTACCTTTGGTGGACATGCCTTCAGTTACTTAATCCTAAACTTTGGGATTCTTCCCCTGAGCCTCTCTAACTCTCTTGCCTCTTTTAAAAGAGCCATTAAAACCTGCCAGTTTGACCAAGCTTCTGGTCACCTGTCCTAATATCTCCTTGTGTGACTCAGTGTCAAATTTTATTTGATAATGCTCCTGTGAAGCAACTTGAGACATCTTACTATGTTAAAGATGGCATTTAATATAAGTTGTTGTTGCAATGTGCTCTGGATGATTTTCTTTCCCATTTACTTGAATGGAAAATCAGTTATGGCATATGAGGGTAGCCAATCTGATGTATAAACAAGGACAGCCTGTCGGGTGCTAGTGCAAAGGTGGAATTGAGTGTGTGGACAAGGGTAGCCAATAGGGTGCAGTGTATATGGGTAGCCAATCAAGAGGGTGTACAAAGACTGCCATTGGGTGCAGTGTTCAAGGACAGCCAAAAGGTTGGGATATACCAGGGCAGCCAATCATGTGTTATGTACAAGAGCAGCCAATAAAATGCTACCAGTTTTCTGCCCAGCTGAAATGTTAATATGTGCATAACACAAAAAGAAACTTATTTCACTTCACTTAGTTTAACAAGTCATAGGTAATAAAACAGAAGAATGCAGAAAATAATTGTTAAGGAAGTAATGCCATATTTTGGTAATTAATCATAACAATTTCATATTAATCTTGGAATTGTTTGGGCTCTTGGCACTGATAATAGATCATTAAAAATTCATAAAACAGCAGTTTGGAATTCATCTTTTTTCATCATAGATGTATATTAATTTGAAAGTGAGGATTGAACATTATATAACATGCAGGAAAACTTAAAACTGATTTTCGGCCTTTAACAAAATTGTACATTTTACCGGCCTCTAACAGCTTAAGGGTTCATTACAAAACTGGCAGGGAGTTCAATGAAACCTAGGAGAAGTAACGTATTAATGAACAGTGGGCAACCAGCCTGCTTCAGTGGCTCCTGTTTTATACAACTCTAGTGCTCTGCAGCCAATCAGTGAGGTTCGGAAAGGCGAGGGGGCTGGTTGTAAGGCAGATCTGGTGGTGTGCAGTTCCAAATGTGATTCCAGGCTGACAGAGGAATTATAGGAAACAGATGACTTACGCTTCTAATTTGTGGCCCTAAATTGCAAACAGAATTTCAGGAGTTGAGCAAAGTAATAAATAGCAATAGAGGAAGCCACACACAGCCAAATCAGTATGTGGTGGTTGTAGGTTAAAACAAATGGGAAGAGACAGGTTATGATGGTTTACTGTATTACAGAGGAGAAGGCTTAAATTGCTATTGGAAGAGCAGTTAAAACTGCACCGTGGCAGAGGTTGTTTTATTTCTAAAGATCTGTACCTATATCAAGCAAAACTGTGTACAGTGTAACATTGCGTAAGATCAGATATGAGGCACACACTTTATGGTTTTACAGGGCATGGAAGATAAGTGTTTCTTTACAGTTTAGAAACAACTGTTGATTGATGTTCTTTTTATCTCTCCCAGTCAGCAATGTTCATACCAGCAGTCTGGTAAGAACAACTGGGAGAAATGACCCCCTAAGTAAAGTCTAGAGTAGAATAATCTTGTCAGCCCACCGGCAGACGTTTAGAGATAAACTATTAACTTTATTAAGAAGCATTTTGTTCTCAAGTCGTGGGGTGAGGGTGCAATTTGGCTGTAGCGAGAAACTTATCAAATCACGCGCTCACTACAGCTTTTGTGAAGACAATACATCTTTACACCAGGCGATCATAATATCTTATTTTGCTCTTCTTTAACTATGAATAAGACATGTTGTGCATTTCCATGCAAAGAGAATCACAACTTTTATGCAAAGCAGTGCAATACATAATTGTTAGGAAAACAACAGATCTTCAGCCCTGGTGGAATAGGATCCTTAATTCCATGTCCCAGGATTGTCAAAGAAATGATGAAAGATGACATTAAAATGAGTTTTTAAAAAGCCTTTCTTCATGAGTGAGCTAAAACCAGTGTTTTACAAGCCACCAGTGAACTAGTTGTACAACCTATTTTTAATAAAAGCATTGTGATTGAAAGCAAGAAAGTACATTGTAAACTTTTACTGAAGGATTCCTTTAGTAGTTGAGACAGAGGAGTTAGTTTACTTGGAGAAGGCAAGGTCACTGTGACATCATGGACGATGTGATCTTTGCATTGTAGCCATACTTATTTAATTTAATGGGACTCTTGTTCCATGTGGAATAAGCTTGTTTAGTATGGCTATGTCACCAAGTTCAAGTCCCAGTGCTCATTGACAATGATGCCTGATAACTACCATGGACTGAGTTTTACCAGTTCTCAGCCAAACTGTTAAGTGGAACATTTCCTACCTTGAAGCATAATTGGCAGTGTTTTCATCTTGCTCCCATTAAGTGGGCCTCCTGTTTCACAAAAGCTGCATTAATGTCAGGACTAGGAATCTGCATTCAGCTTATTTTTTGGGTCAGCATTTTGGCTTCTTCATCTCTCAAAATTTGCTGACTTTAAAGAAAACAGCCAATGACCCTGACTATCAGAATTGAACACAAACTATCAGAGGCTCCCTTATTATGAGGATTTTATCACATTCCCAAGTCATCCGTAATTGAGCAAATCCCTTAAGACATCGGAATTGGACAATAACTCTCATAGGTGGGATGGGTTTGTATATATGTCCCTTCTCCAAAATACTAGAAGGACATACACTATTTCCCAGGCTACCAGAAATTTGACACAACTGGCTGATGGCAAACACAAAAATCCAGATGTTGCTTCTGAAATATGCGCATTTCCGTAAACTGCGCAAAAATGGCACCTCCTTGTCTGACTCGTCATTCAATTGCATTGAACAGCATGAAGTTCATTTACCTGCATGGTAAATAAAAACTAAACTAGTCACAGAAAGTTAAGACTTGTCCATTTCAGTCTAAGTACACTTTTTAACAGCATGATTAATCTTAATTGCTGATTAATCTTAAATGACCTCCCTGGCACAGAAAATTAACTTTTACAAGTGTGGAGTCTCATTGATTTAGCTTTTAATTGTTCTTGGAGATTTTTTTAAATTGTTTTTTTATATATTTTTCCCTCTTTTTTGTCTCTTAATACAGCACTTCTTTTCCTTTCTTTAGTTCTCTTTTTGTGTTTGATTTTAGGGTGAATTCATTATTTTAATTCACACTTACTGGTTAAAAGACTGTGCTGTTCAATCCCCAAGCTTCAATCCAATTAGTTAAGGAGATACACAATTGGGTGCCCTATCACAGAGATCCCAAATGCCCCTGCGGAGGGTATCATGCTGTTTCCATTTCCCATTTATAGCTTGCAATGCAAAATCTTTTTTAATATTTTCTCATGGAATACTGACTCACTGACAAGTCCAGCATTTATTGCCCATCTCTAATTTCCCTTGAGAAGCTGGTAATGAACGATCTTCTTGAACTGTTGCAGTCCATGTGCTGAAGAGATATCCACATGCCTTTAGGCAGGAAGTTCCTGGTTTTTGAATAGCAACGATGAAGTCCTATCTCAATTCTATTTTTTTTCTTTGTCCAGTTTCCTTCACAATCTGTAATCTTCCAATGCCCTCCTCAACTTTATCTGTTTCCAGTTTCTGTGGCTCTAACCATCCCCTTTTGACTTTGGATGTGAAATCTCTCTACACTTCCACCCCCTTCCACCCCACCAACCATTGTCTTCAGTGGATTATTCTCCACTGCTGCCTCCAGTGTTGTGCCAACAGCAAACATGTCTTTCCCTTCCCTCCCTGCTTCAGTCTTCCAAAGGGACAGTTCCCTCCCTGACACCCTATTCTACTCCTTAATCACCCCCAACACCTGTTCACCTTCCCATGCAAATGGAGGAGATGTAACATCATCCTTTTTACCTCCTCCCTTTCACCATCCAAAGCCCCAAACACTCATTCCAAGTGAAACAGTGAATTACTTGTACTACTTTCAATATAGTATATGCATTCACTGCTCATAATGCATTCTCCCCTAATTAGCAGAAACTAAATGCAGATTGTATGACTACTTTGTGTAACACCTGTCTTCAGTCCGCAGACATGACCCTGAGATTCTGGTCACTTGTCATTTTAATTCTTTAGCCCACCCCCATTCTGACCTCTCTGTCCTCAGCCTCTTGCACTATTAGGAACATTGGAATATAGGAGCAGGAGGAGGCCATTCAGCCTGCCAAGTCTGCTCTGCCGTTCAAACAGATCATGGCTGATCATCTACCTCTAAGCCATTTCCCCCCACTATCTCCATACCCCTTGACATCATTAGTATCCAGAAATCTATCAATTTCTTTCTTGAGTATGTTCAGTGATTGAGTTCCACGGCCCTCTGGAGTAAAGATTCACCACCCTCTCAGTGAAAATATTCAGTCTTAAATGACCTGCCCCCTATTCTGAGACTGTGTCCCCTGGTTCTAGACACCCCATCCAGGGGAAGCATCCTATCCACATCTACCCTGACACTCCCTATGAGAAGTTTGTGAATTTCAATGAGATCACCTCTCATTCTTCGAAACTCTAGAGAATACAGGGCCTTATAAGTCAATTCCACCATCCCAAGAATTGGTCTGGTGAACTTCCATTGCTCTCTCACTATGGCAAGTATATCCTTCCTTAGATAAGGAGACCAAAATTGTACACAATACTCCAGGTGGGGTCTCACCAAGGCCCTATAAAATTGCAGCAAGGCATCTTTACTCTGTCCTCAAATCCCCTTTAGATGAAGGCCAACATAACATTTATCTTCCTAATTGCTTGCTGCACCTGCCTATTAGCATTTAGTGGCTCATGAGCAAGGACATCCAGGTCCCTTTCGACATCAATATTTTCCAGCCTCTCGTCATTTAAGAAATATTCTGCCTTTTTTTTCTGCCAAAGTGGATAACTTCACACTTACTCACATTATATTCCATCTGCATGTCCTTGCAAACAATCCAAATCCCCTTGAAGCCTCCTTGCATCCTCCTCATAATTTACATTTCCACCTAGTTTTGTCAGCAAATTTGGAAATATTACATTTGGTCTCCACATTCAAATTATTTATATAAATTGTGAACAGCTGTGGCCCCAGCACTGATCCTCATGGTACCTCACTTGTAAAAGCCTGCCATCATGAGAATGACCTATTTATTCCTACTTTCTGTCCATTAGCCGATTCTCAATCCATGCTAGTATATTATCCCCAATCCCATGTGCTCTAATTTTGTTTGCTAACCTCCTGTGGGGGACCTTGTCAAAGGCCTTCTGAAAATCCAAATACACCACATTCACTGGTTCTCCTTTATTTATGCTACAGGTAATATCCTCAACAAACTCCAACGGGTTTGGCAAACATAATCTCCCTTTCATAAATCCACGTTGACTTTATCAATTATTTTCAAAATGTCCAATTATCACATCCTTTATAATAAATTCTAACATTTTCCATACTACTGACATCAAACTAACAGGTCTGTAGTTCTCCATTTTCTCCCTCCCTCCTTTCTTAATTAGTTCCAATGAGGGCCAACATAAGTTCAAGATACAGCATTTCATCTTTTGACTCAACACTTTACAGTCTCCTGGGTTCAACATTGAGTTCAACAGTTTCAGATCCTGTGATTGGTCCAGTTAAGTTTCTGATCAATGGTAACCCCCCAGGATATTGATGGCGGGGCATTCAGTGATGGTGATGCCATTGGAGATAGTCATTGCCTGGCATTTATGTGGCATTAATGTTACTTCCCATTTATCAGCCTGAATGTTGTCCAGGTCTTGCTGCAGGCAAGCATGAACTACTTCAATATCTGAGGAGTTACAGATGGAACTGAACACTATGCAATCATCAGTGAACATTCCCATTTCTGAGCTTATATTGGAGGGAAAAATCATTGATTAGGCAGCTGAAGACAGTTGAACTTAGGACACTGCCCCAAGGAATTCCTGCAGTGATGTTCTGAGGCTGAGATAGTTGACCTTGTAACAACCACAACCATCTTCTTTTATGCTAGCTATGACTCCATCCAGTGGAGAGTTTCCCCTGATTCCCATTTACTTCAATTTTGCTAAGGCTCCATGAGGCCACACTCTTATCAAAAGCTATCTTGTTATCAAGGGCAGTCAATGTTACATCTTCTCTAGAATTCAGTTTGTTCATTGTCAACTAATCCACTTTCAAATTTTGAAGTTTTAGTGATTATTGCAGATTGGTCAAATGGATTGCTATGATGGTGGTGGGCAATTTAATAACCATTTCCTTTTTTAATTGCAACAGTTTTGTTGCAATACATTGACATGTGGTGCATTTGTGTATTCAGCACAAAAAGGAATGTAATAATATTACACTGTGGTCATAGTGAGGGAGTTAAAAAATGATTCCAAAAGTATCAATATGTACAGATACACTGTCCTGCTGTTTGAGGGCCATGCGAATTTTGATGTGTTATCAGGTCCTTCCTCAGGGATTACTCTATTCAGGTGAGAAGGAGGAGGATGCTCCCAACGATAGAATACAAGCATCATGGAAATTGGGGTTGATTTACTAACTACCAGTTGATAGTGGACCAGCTATATAGACCATAGTTAAGAGAATGTCTCTGTTTAGCCTTGAAGCACATGAATTTCTTGCCTAGTTTATTTTCCATTCTCCTGTTGCCATATCAGTGTGGGTGCACCAGCAGCCTATAGTTAGGAAGAAATCTAGAAACTTGCCCATGTCCAAAATATAACTATAGGGAGGCAGAGGGGGCAGTGCAACAGGCCTGGTCCTATTATGTGCTTGTTGATCTTTTGAATGTTATGCAGCACATTTGACAGTAGAGCTAAATGTTGGGCCCTGATCATAACAGGTGTAGGGTCATGCCCCCTCCAGCAACTGGGACTTCTGCTTTCCAGTAATAATAACAGTAGTTTGCAAAGGAGCATTCTCTTTCATCTTTGGGCAGCTGGAGTTATACAATGTTGATCCTGGGTAGGAGACAAAAAAAAGGAGACCATTTAATACCTCAAGCGTGCTTTGCCATTCAATGAAATCATGGCTGATCTGTGACCTAACTCCATATAACCACCTTTGCCCCATATCTCTTAATATCTACGTCTAACAAAAATTTAGCAATCTCAGATTTATAATTAACAATTTATCTAGCATTAATTGATGTTTATGGAAGAGAGTTCCAAACTTCTAGCATCATTTGTGTTGATGGTTTCCTAATTTCACTCCTAATTTTTAGCTATTGCCCACTAATCCCAGGCTCCCCAATCAACGGAAATTGTTTCTCGCTATCCACCCTCTCTGTTTGCCTTAATAACTTGAAAAACCTCGATTAAATCACCCCTTAACCTCTTAAATTCAAAACTCCAGTTTGTGTAATCTTGCCTCACAATTTAACCCTTAGAGTCCAGATATCATTCTGGCAAATCTACATCGAGCTCCCTCCAATTATCTTTCCCAACATGTAGTGCCCAGAACTGCTCACAGTACTACAGGGGCAGAATTTTGCCTTGTTGGGCAGGCGCGGCGGGTAGGCTGGCGGACTCTGTCAAATGAGCAGGGACATGTTTAATATGAGTGTTAAAAGTTTTCCATTTTTTTTAAATCACTGGTCAAAACCTCATCCCACTCCTGGATGAGGTTTTGCCAAAAATGCAAAGGCCACTTGGCATTTTCGCCCGCCTGACAATCGAACGGTTGGACAGGCAGCAAAAAATTTGAATCAATTTGTTCTTTCATGGCCTTGATAGGCCATTTAATTGTCGGCCGGTGCGCTGCCAACTGCTGCCGACCGAAATATCACGCGATGCTCGCCCGACGTCATTTTACGCTCATTTGGGTTGAGCGCACACCCTCCCGACAAGAGGTGTGGTCTGGCCAGGGATTTGTTTAGCTGAAACAAGACTTCTGCCCTTTTGTATTCTAGTCTTCTAGATATAGGTCAGCATTCCATTAGCTTTTTTGATTATTTCCTGTCCCTGTTCATGACATTTTAATGATCTATGCACCTGGTTTCTGGCATCCCTGTCCTTTCAAGTGAATTTGGTGATTTTGTTGTCCAATTTGATAATTAGGTCTTAGGACATTTTGGCAGGAAGCATTTGAATAGTATAGATTGGGTAAGATGCTGAGGACACTTATTAATGGCTATTTCAGTTATGTTCCTTGACAAGATTTTCAATCTAATTATTAAACTCATTTTCAAAAATCTGTTAGCAAAATCTGGCTGTACAAGTTAACACATCATGGAAATTTATTCCTGGATAATATGTGTTGCTAAGGTTTCTTACATCATTTATTAATCAGATGATAGAAAGTTCCAGGATTTGTAGATAGCTTAAGACAAATCATCTCAAAGCCAAGGTTTTAACTCCAGTCTGCCTCGAATAGAAATGGAAAATGGGGAGAGACTATCAGGAGGGGAGTGAGAGATGATCGGGAGTGAAGAGGCCATAAGGAGGGAGGAGGGGGTGGGAGCGGGAGGGGGCCATCGTGAGGGGAGAGGCCCAGCAGAATGGGAGGGGATGATGGGACTATCAGGAGGAAAGTGAGGGGATGATCGAGAGTGAAGTGACAATCTGGAGAAAGAAGAGTAATTGGGAGGGAGTGGGCTATCAGAAGCGGAGAGGACAATTGGGGATGAAGGCATGATCAGTACGGGAGTTGCAGTTGGGTGGGTGGGGATAAAATGAGGCCTGGCAGCTATCTTTGTGACTGCTTTGGAGCTGGATGGAGCACTTCTGAGATAACTATTTTATTAAAAGCTTATTTTTGGATGGTGTCCTCCTGTAGTCCCTTTACGGACCCCAAGTTAAACCTCGTGCACTAAATAATCATTAATAGACAACGGCTGCACTCAGGTAACCCAATTTCAGGATGGGGTCCTAAAACATGACATTGAGATCCTATATGCACATGCAAAAGGATTTTAAACCCAAATGTACTGTCTTATTTTCCACATCTAAATGAACTAGTTAGATCAACAGTAACTGAGTTATATGGCTAATGTGCATGTGGCACATGTCAGCTGATTAGGCTTTTTAAAATATTATATTTGTGACCAGAGAGAAACATTTTGCTTTTGGACATTATTGAGTTTTCTGTTAGTACCGTTCCCATTTAGAATGCCCCTTTGAAAGAAAAGCCATGTCAAATGATGGCCAAACAGATAATCCAAATAGCAAGCTTTAAGAATCTTCAGCTGAAGGAGGCTAAAGTTGAATCAAGTTGAATGCATGCTGAGATCTCAGCAGGCAACATACTGTTCATAGCCTCATTTCCATTTGGCAATTCGCTACTGAAGTGCAAATATAGGCTACAAGAATTAAACCGGTGAAAAGGCATTGAGCACAGCATTGATGATATATATGTTATATCAATATATGTTATCAGGAAATTTTCTGATGCCTAACCATTAGCCTAGAAATTCAATCATGTAGCACCTGTTTTTCAGCTAGTAAATGAATGCCTAAGGATCCATGATGACAGGTAGTGCATGTTACCCTGGTTGTTGGGCCCTTTTCCGAAATTATTCTGCTACAGTGCCAGACTCACTGTGATAAACCCACGCAACAAATTGTGTGGTTAATAATCAGCAAGCACCCTGGCCAATATTTAGCACTGAAACATATTATTTGGTCATTATTACATTGTTCTTTGTCAGGCCTTCCTGTGCACAAATTAACTGATGTATTGCCTACACTACAACAGGGCCCATGCTTCAAAAGCACTTCATTGGCTGGAAAGAACTTCCAGAGGTCAAGAAAGGTGCAATATAAATGCACTTTTTTTTCTTTTCAGCTCTTGCATATTTGTGCCTAATGATTCACCAGATGAACACTCCACCTCTAACCTACTCACTAAAGTGTACAGGAGCCAATCCCTGAGCTTGTTAAGGTTAGATCAAGTGATGCTGCACTTTCAAGAACGATGGCCTCCTCTTCTGGCACCTCAACATTTTCACCACCTGAAATGAAAGGGGACAGGGGTTTATAATATCCTGGGAAGGAAGAGCAGAAAAGGATAAGTAGCTGAAAGCATCTACAGTTTGCCATGCAGAGTGTATGAGCTGAGACAGAAGTGAGAAGAATAAGGTGTGAAGAGAGCATGTACAGTGTCTCCTTCAGACATGAGGTGTCACAAAGGTTCCAACAGTGGTTCAGTGTATGCGTCAACCTCAGGTGTGATCAAATTTGGAGGCCATAATCTTTGTATCGCTGACCAATCTCAACAAGTGCTCTGGTGCATGTCACAAAGTACACAACTTATCCTTCTTACAGTGCTTTCTCTATCACCCTGAGTGGTCACAGTATTTGCCTGCACTATGTTAAGGTCAAGTATGCTATAATATTATGTGAAATCATAATAACTTCAAAATAAGTTATTTAAAGGAAGTTGAAATTGCAAAATAAAAAATAAAGAGAAAAACAAGTTGCAGAATTACTGCAAACCAGCTTAAGGCATCATACAGAACAGAGGTGTGACTCATTTATGTGAGATGAACAAAAGTTTCAAAGATTCATTCATATATTGGGATTTAACACCTATAGGTTGGGTAGAAGTGTTTCTGTGTCTGACACTAAAGTCTGTTAGGTGATATGGTCTGAAAAAATAACAAATGAATTGTGGCATTAATTTGTATCAGAATTCAGGTTTGTTATTTCACATGATTGCAATACAGCAATGGATAACTTAAAGCAGCTTAAGATAAAAAAAATCTTGGAACACTTGTGGAATAAACCTATTTGTTACACTGGTATCTCTAAAAACAGAATAGACATGCTTTTACATTTTAGTTGTGTACCCTTCATATAACACCTGACACCCGTTTAATGAAAGCTCATAACTTTAGTAAGTATATTAAAAAGGAAGTGTAGGCCCATTAAACACAGATGCAGATGATATTGTGACAAACCCCCAAGGAAAGAACAAAAAAAAATTACCTTAAGTTTAACTTGGCAGTCAGAGATAAGAGCTCAGGAACTAAGGTTCTGAGTGGGCCTTGGGGTTTCTGTGCATGGCTGGCTTTAGAATGGCTGCACATGCTCAGCTTGGGTTTTTCTTAGGATCTTTGGGTCTTCTGCACATCTGCCAGCCAAAGAATGGCCACACATGTGCACTTCATAGTTTTTCTCATCTTCAGGCCAGGAAACGCGCCTGTGCACATGCGCAGTTCGGATTTTTTCATTTCTCCAGCCGGGAACTGGTCCTGTGCATTTATGTAGAAGGGGGAAAACAGTGAAACAGCACAAGATTAGAGGTCATGTGACCTAAAGAGGAGCGCCATTGCAGAGAAGGTGCCCAAGGACCAGGAGGGGTCAGGGGGAAGATCCCAGACAAAGAAGAACCAGGGAGTGCAGCAGAAATAAGTCCCAGAAGACGGACCTAGTTAAAGGAGAAGGACAGAGATCAGTATTAGAGCCTGTTGAACAAGGTTGAGAGGAAGGAGCAGAGCAATTGTCTCTGAATTATAGAATAAAGACAGAAAGCTGTGGGGAGTAGACTTGAAGCAAAATGGGCTTGAGGGAAGCCAGAAGCTCCGAAGAGGCAGCCAAAGGTTGGTGACATCTTACTGCGGGCTTCTGAAGCAGCGGTGTTCTATTTGGCATGGCTGAATATCTGAAAGCGTGTTTGGAGGGTGAACATTGAATGTATGTGAAGATCCAGAGGAAAGGAACATAGGAAGGTGAGATTGAAACCCTAGAGGTGAATCCATGCTGAAGTCATCCAAGTGGAAGTGATGTTAGGGAGAGAATTCCAAGGCAAGTTCTTCAAGTATGGAAATTGGAAGCCCTCATGAGAAAGACAGAGCCCAGGATTTTCCAGCCCTCCCGTGGTGGGACCCATCAAAGGGAATGAAGCGGGCCAGCCAAAAGTGCATTGGCTTTCAGTGAGACTGGAAGATCCCAGCGATGAGTGGGGCCAGAAAATCCCAGCCAGCACTTCAGCAAGACTGGTTGGCTCAGGGTGTAAGAAATGTCTGGAAGTGTTGATAGGATCTGCTCTGGTGGCATCTGTCACTCATTTTCAGTGTGGTGTGTCCAACCACAGTTCGCCTATTAGTTTACGTGCACCACATACTTACCCTGAATATCAGAGTATAAGATAGATATTGTAATTTATAAATTTGTATGTATCTATAAAGGTATCATTGGGGTGAAGGAATATTGTGACTTGACTGGTCATCATTTACTATATTCATGATTTAAAGCCTTTCCAACCTTTTTGTCTAGTGTAATATAGTTCATTTTTCTTGTTTAATAAACATTTTTTCTTTGTGTTAAAAGTACACCAGTAGACTCCTGTGAATGTGTTCAGTAACTTCCCTCCATGCCCTAAATAAAAAGTTAGGATCTATCAAACCAGGTCTGAGATCGTACTTGTCCAGCATTAACATCATCTGGGATCGTAGCAATATTATAGTAGCAATAACAACAAAAACAACTTATATTTATAGAGCATTTTGAATGTAATGAAACAACCCAAGGCACCTCACAAGAGCATAATAAAACAAAATATGACTGTAAGCCACATAAGGAGATGTTAGCTCAGATGACAAAAAGTTAGGTCAAAGAGGTAGTTTTAAGAAGTGTCTTAAAGGAGGGAAGTGAGATAGAGAGGCAAAAAGGTATAGGGAGTGAATTTGGGAGCTTGGGGCCTGGAGAACTGAAGATACAGCCACCAACGGTCATGCAATTATAATTGGGAATTCACAAGAGGCCAGAATTAGAGGAGCACAGATATGGGAACATCAGAACGTAGGAGCAGGAGTAGGCCATTCAGTCCATCGATCCTGCTGTGCCATTCAATAAGACTATGGCTGATCATCCACTTCAGTGCCTTTTCCTCACATTATCCCCATATCCCTTTATGTCATTGGCATTTAGAAATCTGTTAATCTCTGCTATAAACATACTCAAAGACTGAGCTTCCACAGCCCACTGGGGTAGAGAATTCCAAAGTTTCACATCCCCCTGGGTAAAAAAAAAATCTCCTCATCTTGGTCCTAAGTGGTTTTCCGCTTATTTTTAAGTTGTGTTCCCTTGGGGTTCTAGACTCCCCAAACAGGGGAAACATCTTAATTGCATCTATCCTGCCTATCCATTTAAATGTTTTGCAGGTTCAATGAGATCACCTTTCATTCTTTGAAGCTCTAGAGAATATAGGCCCAGTTTCCCCAATCTCTCTTCATAGGATAGTCCTGCCATCCCAAGAACAATTTGGTGAACCTTTTTTGCACTTCCTCTATGACAATAATATCCTTACTAAGATAAGGGGATCAAAGCTGCACACAGTAATTGTCAATATCTTGAGATGGGGTGAATTTGGAGGTGGAAATAGGTGGTCTTAATGATGGCACGAATATGAGTTCACGAGCTCATCTCAGGATCAAATGTAATACCAAGGTTTCAAACAGACTGGCTTAATTTCAGATTGTTGCCAGGGAGAGGAATCAAGTCGATAGCTAGGAAATGGAATTTGAAATGGGGACCGAAAACAATAGCTTCAGTCTTCCCATTATTTAATTGGAGGATATTTCTGTTCATCCGATATTGGATGTTGGATAAGTAGTCTGGCAGTTTAGCAATAATGGAAGAGTTGAGAGAGGTGGTGGTAAGGTGGAGCTGGGTGTTGTCAGCATACATGTAAAAATAATGCTGAGCCTTCAGATAGTATCATCAAGGAGCAGCATGTAGATGAGAAAATAGGTGGGGTTTAGGATAGACCCTTGGGGGATACCAGAGGTAACAGTATGGAAGCAGGAAGTGAAGCCATTGTAAGTGATTTTATTGGCTACAATTAAATAGTTAAGAATGGAGCTACATGAGAGCAGTCCCATCCAGCTGGATGACTGTGTAGAGGTCAAAGGGCGAGGTGGATGGTATGGTTAACTATGTCAAAGGCTGCAGGCAGATCAAGAAGGACAAAGAGGGAGAGTTCCTATTTGTCGCAGTCACAAAGAACATAAAATGACAGACTTTCTTAAATGAATATTTTGTATCTATTTTCATATGAAGAACACAAAATATGAATGATACAAGGGAACCTTAAAATTAGTCAACAGGAGTATCTTATTGGATTTAATATTGGAAAATGGTAATGGAGAAAATAATGGAACTGAAGATGAACAATCTCCAGGATCTGATGGTTTCCAACCTAGGATATTTAAAGAAACAAGTGAGGAAATTGCAGATGTAATGGTTATAATTTTCCAAAGCTCTCCAGATTTTGGGAATTGTGCTTTTGGATTGTAAAGTTAAAAAGCATCACACCAATATTTAATAAATCAGACAGTGTGAAAGTAGAAAATGATAAATCTTATAGATAGATATAAATGATAGATCTAACCTGTTTAACATCAGCCATGGGAAAATTACTGGAACCTATTATCAAGGGGCTGGATTTTACACTGCCCTGCAAGTGGGTTTGAAGGCGGAAGTCTCAGAAAATGCAGCATGTGGCCTTCCTGCCATCTACCCATCTGCCCCATCCTCTCTCCCATTTTACAGGGAGCGGTGGAGGTGTCAGGCAGCCCACCCATCCTTGGGGCTAGTGAGGTCCTTAAATGGCCAATTAATGGCCACTGAAGTGCCTTATGCTGTCCTGCCTCCATTTCCCCCCCTCGAAAGGGAGGCCCGCACCATGTGGGAAGCTTAGCAGCTTTAGCTGCGCAGGCTGGTGTTGGGCAAAGGAACAACCTCCATTGCGCATCCCCTGTGCCCATTGGAGGCAACCTCACCCGCTCTTACCCCCAAGGCTATACTCCCCCCTTTAGCACTCTCCCTATGGGCTCTCACACCCAGCCCCTCCTCGCCACCCTTTGCTGAGGCCTGCCATACTGGGATATCAGGCGATACTCTGGACTTACCTTAGTGTCCAGGCTCCATAGGTTCCACTTCTTCAGGGACTGCCTATAATCCCAGCAATGACCATTGCTCAAACCTTGTGCTGCTGGGACTACAGGAAAATCTGATTGGCCAGCAACTCTCTGAGACAGGACGTCCAATCCAGATGGGGGCAGAAGCCTCTCCCTGAGCCAATTAAATTAATTAAGCATTAAATGGCTGCTGGGCAGCTGGCTTTTTCATGGGAAACTCCCAAACGACTTTCCAGCAGGAGAGGCAGGAGGTAGGGAGGCAGCGGGGGTCAGTGGGAGGGGTAGCCCATAAAATCCAGCCCAAGAGTTCATAAAAGGGAGTCACCATGAATTTGTGAAGGCTATACGATCGGTGACTAATCTCGTTTAATTTTTTGACAAGGTCACAAACATGATGGAACTACAGATGGTGTCAATATGCACTCCAGAAAACATCTGATAAGAGATTATGAACAAAATATAAAGGTGCATGGTGGTAACCTTGTGACATTAGTTGGATTTGTTTTTATTTCTCCATGTGTTTAATGATTAGGAAACCTGGGGAACGGAGAGACATATGCATAATTACTGCCAGTCAACTTGTGAGTACACATGTCATTTACATTGATCTACTGGTCACTAGTATTTGTATCACTGAGAATCTTCTGTTTGTACTGTTTCAACATGGAGCTCAAATTTTGAGCTTTCCAGAGAAAATACTAAATACATCAAAAATTTGTGGGTTTTATTACAAATAGAAGCAAATTCACTGAACTTCCCAGATTGGATCATTTTTTGGCATTTGGCAGGCATAGTAACTCATCACCATACTTAAGAATCATCATCCAAAGCTATACAGAACCCACACAAATAGAATTTCTGATTGTCCAATAGAAGTGCACACTCTCTTTATAAGGACCCAGCTCAATTTTCCAGAGAGCTTAGGTGTGGAATGTACATTGTGGTTTAACTAGCTATAACTGCACACCTCAGAACAGAACCTTGCCTCTACATGTTGAGTTAAGAGTCCTTCCCATTTGAGCATTGCCTTGTTAGGTTATTTGGCGCCAAGAATTCCAGTGCCCAGTGACTCCTCCAGGTCCCATTGTTGAGCCAGGCTGGCTGAACATTCATCAACAGTATGCTGGAATAATGATTGGCTCAGGCATAGAACTCATAAATTGACAGAAAAAAAACAGATTTGATTCCAATCTTCAATAATCAAGCATATCATCCATGAGCAGGCCCAATCCCAAAGAGATGAGGAAAGGGGAATATCACTGATCCCTATCCAAAGGAGGGACCATCCGATCAAAGGAAGATAAGTACTTGCAGCTGCTATTACCAGACTTTTATAAATATTTAATCCACTTGAGGAGGAATATTTTTTCAAAAGCCAATGGTTAAATCTTTATCTTAAGTGCAGTGCACTTTCATTATCATGTGATCCTCAAAATACATACATTTTGAGCCATATAATGAGATGCATTGCAGCATATGTCCCATTACTGTATAAAATGTAACACCAAAAAGTCAGGCACCAAGGTCCAGTAGTCTTTTAAAATAGATAGTGTTATTGCTGAGAGACTTATAATGAGGCCTATGTGTATGATGCATTTGTAACCTTTTGACTCTTTAAAAAGTACCCCCCCCCACACTCTCTCTCCCTCCCCCCCTCCCTCCCTCCCCTGAGGAATCTCTTCAATCGTGTGAGATTTTTTTATGGAGTATCAGGAGCCTTTAATAATATTGCTCTTGTATGAGGTAATATCAATCCCAATGTGTCAAGACAAAGTATTGTAATGATTTATAAGATACTTTCTCAAACCAGGTGTAAAATGTAATATAGATCCTATTACTTCACTGTATATTACAATTCTACTGCAAATTTTTAATTATTTTATTAAATGCTAACTTTAAATGTGTAGTTGCAGCTAAAACAGGAAGTTGCAGAATGTGCTCACAAAATAGTATTTACCTTATTGATGTAAATTGTATTGTCCAAAGGTACCACAAAAACAAATTGCCTGTGACTCAGTCATCACAGCTTTGTATCAATCATTACTAAACACTTAGGGCAACAGTCTAATGCAAGTAGCTTCAATGACATTCACAGTAGCTGACTAAGATTAATATCACCAAAAGGAGTTGAGCAGGACATGATATTACGAGGAGTTGTTAGGCAGGAAATGGTTCTTGATGCACCAGTGGTACTGTGGAGCTCTCCACAGTGGAGCAAGGCAAGCAGATTTTATAGCCAGAATTTTTATCTTGAAGGGTGGGCAGGGCCCACTGGCTCAGCAGCAGGCAGGCAGCCAAACTCCGCCAGCGAAACGGGGACGGCTGCCATTTTGAGTGGGCAGGTCAATTAAGGCCTGCCCAGCGGCCTGCCCGACAAAAAGCGCTATGCGCTTCCTGTGTGGGGGAGGAGGGGAGGGGGGGAGGGGGGGAGGGGGGTAGGAACTCCCCTCCCCATCTGTCAAAGTGCGCTCTTTCGCGCATGCGCACTAAGTGCTGTCTCAGGGAGATTACTGACAGTGTCAAAAACATTAAAAATATAAAAATTATTAACATGTCCCCCTCATGTGACAATGTCACACTAAATGGGAAATGGTAATAAACAAGAAATAAACTTTATTAAAGTTTTTAAAAATGGACATGAAACCTCATCCCGCCAGTGGATGAGGTTTCATGTATTATCAGAAGCCCGCTGGGGCTCCTGGCCTGCTCACCAGCCTTAAGGTTGGACGGGCAAGTCGTTAATTATCTTAATGATCCTATCAATGGCCTTAATTGACCATTGACAGGTCGGCAGGCGGACAGCTGATTTCGCTGTCCGCCCACCTTCCTCAATATTTAAATGGACCTGGATGATGTTGGGGATTCCTCCCGGAGTCATCCCGCGTCATTTTCCCATTTGCAAGCGAGCTCAGCCCCCAACTCGCTGACGGGAAAATTCTGCCCTATATTTTATAAATGCCTTGAAGTTCGTTGTATATATGGAAGAAGATTTTTTGACTATATTTTTTATTCAGACCAGACACTGTGGGTGAGATATAAACACAAGTAATAATTGAAATGGAAGCATTATAGAATCTAGCTATAAACTAATTGTAATTAGGAACATCATCAGATGTAACTTAGGAGAAAATGGAAAACACACTGCCTTTAAAAGACATATCTGAAGTGAAATATTTGGGATTTACTCAAATAAGATATTGGCCTAGATTTTGTAGTTGTAATGATGACGAAACTATTAGTGTTCTCCACCATCGATTTGTGAAACTGACAGTAAATTCTGGCATCCACACATGTACAGTTAAATGCATAAATCTAGAAGTTGCTGTCACTGATTCCCTACTCCTCCACAGGGTATGTTGTTGATGTCCGCATCAAAAGCAGTTTTTAGAAATCACTGAACTGATGAGAGTTTCCCGTTCTACATGGCAGTATCTCTGTTAAAACCCTCTGAAATGGTATACATTATTAATGAGGTATAACTGGGTTCTTAACAGCACACTAAGTCACAACTTTTATTTACTTCTTTCAGGGGATGTGGACATTGCTGGCAATGTCAGCATTTGTTGCATATCCATAATTGTCCTTGACAATGTGGTGATGAACTGCCTTCTTGAACTGCTGCAGTTCACCTAGTGCAGGCACACCTATAGTGCTGTTAGGAAGGCAGTTCCAGGATTTTGATCCAGCAACAATGAAGGAACGGCGATATATTTCCAAGTCAGGATGGTGTGTGTCTTGGAGGGGAACCTGCAGCTGGTGGTGTTCCCATCTGCATACTGTCCTGATTCTTCTAGGTGGTAGATGACCTCCCTGGCCCTATCAAACTAATTAATATTTGTATAATGTCAAATTTTTCTATTCAAGTCAAACTTCCATAGCTTTCTTTAATATAATTAAGAGTTTTTTAAGGTTTGTTTATAATATTTCAGTTGCTATTGTGGATGTCCAATCTTACTTTACCTTCTGTAAAATTTATAAAAAGTGAAGGACAATCAGTATATTTTACTTCCTGTCTTGCTGTCTATGAGAATTCTTCAATACGACTGACTGCTTGATGACATAGCTGTTGTTGGATGCCTGCTGACCCTTTACAACAAAAGTAATGAGATCAGAGACATTTTCAAGCATCACAACCTTTAGCCTCCAATCTCAAGCATGAGCCCAATTCAGTACAAAATGTATGAAATAATCATCTCTCTCTGATACCTCTTAAGGATCTTTTCAGTTCTGGCAGTGCCATTTAAACTTCAGTTACATGAGGCCACAGCAAATAAAGCTGTCTTAACATGGACATGGCTCCAACAGTCAGACAACAGTTTGGTGTTCAGATTAGTTATGTCTTTCATCTTTTTAATCTTCCATAACAGAGGCTATTAATGAGGCTATTGACTATATGGGTTTCTCTATCTCTCTCTCCATCTCAATATACATATATATTTATATGTATGTATTAAATTTGTTTTGTCAGCTTTATATAATAACAACCATATTCATATAGATGAACAAAATGGTGCAAAAATAGGTACGGATACAAAAATAATCTTGTTGGATTTATGTGGACTTGTATTCACTTTTTTGAACATTTTCTTCATAAAGCTACTCATTTGATGTTAGAATATCCTTTTTGTTGTTTTCATACTAAAGAATCGGATGATTGCATCAGAATATACTTGAAGCAATTACTGATACATGATACTCTTAATGATGCTATTGAGAGGAAGAAGTATCAGTAAAACAGGGAGACAGAGAATACATAGAAGAATTATGATGAGGAAGCATTGTACAGAGGGGATATTATTCAAGGGATTCTCTCTCTACATCTCTTCTGTTTCTTTGCATTCATGCTCTCTCATTCCACATTAATATTCTGTTTCTCCCTTTCGTGTGGTTTATTTTCTGTTTTTTGCCCTACTATCGCTTCCTCTTCAATTTTCTTGTTACTGCAGTTTGTCTCCCTGCTGCTTCTGCAGTTTATCACCCTATTATTTCTAACCTACCTTATCCCAGTTCTCAGATGTCAACAGAGCAGCACAGCATCACCACAGCTATATGAATACTTAAGATATACTATGTTGGTCATATGACTCCTGTTGTTCTCATTTTTCACCTTAATGAGTTGTCTTATCAACCACATAAAATGCTTAAAATTGGACAGTTTGTGCTTTCATTCATATTTGGACCTAATGGAATCATGATATTGTCCAATCAACAAAGTTCACATGATGACCACTTAATCTGCTCATACTATAGGTGGAATTTTACACCGGTGGGTTTTTAGGGTCCTGCCGAATTCAATGGGCCTTTGAATGGCTCACCGCATTTCACAGCCCTGCCCCCGTCATTACGGGGCTGTAAAGTTCCACGCAATCCCTGAGGGCACGACTTTTAGGGAGACTTTAACCCAGTTAAAATAAAGGTTGATTTCTGTATAATATTATTATATTACAGATATGGAATGGGAGCCTTTGGCAATGAAGTTCACAGTTCAGAATTTCTACCCAATAAAAATATTGTACGACAGCGGTCTAGAAAAAACTGGTACTAGTATTAGTGGATGAACACTTAATATATTCATATGATAATTTTCTGTCCACTGTACCTTTTTTGTTTTGAATCTGTTTATAATACTGTTTATATAGAACCATGAGAAAAGGAAAATGATGCGAATGTGATGAAGTGTTCAATGGATAATATCAGCGACATTCAATTCAACTCTATTGTTGGTGTAATGTCATGTTTTGCTTGGGTTTCAGCAGGAGTGAATCGCCAGCCGAAGAATAGGAAATGATGCCAAATCCGAAACCTGAATCCAAATCAGATGGGTTCCTTAGTAGGAAAATTTAAATGTTCATGTAAAACTTTTTCTGTGTTCCAGTAAAGGCTTCTTTCCATTCGCAGGCATTGCTGAAACAATAGATGTATTAATTTTGATTTTTAAAATCTGATTTGGTGGCTCCCAAGAATATGTGGAACAACCCATTTGAAACCAATTTTTGTAATTATAGAAATGTTTCTTGACAGTATAGTGTATAGCATAAAGCCAAAACTTTAAATTTCCTTCCATTCACTTTAATTTATTGTCTGCACTACCTTAGCACAGTCACTCACCCAACAGTGTTAAAGTAGTGCAGACACAAACTACAATCAATGACATTAACTAGTGAGCTAAAAGCAGCATACAGAGGAAATTAAAGTATTTCTCAGAAGTTATCTAATTCACATGCCTAACAGTAGCTCTTCTGTGTTTGGTGCTGTAAACATATGTGCAAAGCAGAATTGCCTGTCATCCAGCCAGGTCATCCTTTAGATAGTTAAGCCTCAGTTAACTAAAAAATTAGGCCTGCATAGCTGTTGTTTAACAAATAAGTGGTTATTTTTTCAGTTTTGATCTCAAATCCAAAAAAAAAGTAACAAACAGGAGAGTGTAATTGGTCCAAAAGGTTCATAGAGAAAAGCAACCGTACAGACTCAACGGACCAAAAGATTTCTTTTTGTATTGTAACATTCTTTGACTCTATGGGCAAAAGTTTTACCTAGGCGGACGGGCGGGTGCACGCCTGACCTGCTCGAGCATGAAATCACATGTGTTGACATCGGGCGAGCGTCCCAACGTCAACGCATAGTCAGGCAATATTTCAGTCAGTGGGCATGAGCGGAAATCAGCAGTGCGCCCACCAACAATTAAAAGGCCATTAAAGTCATAATTAACTTTCATTTTTTGCTGCCTGTCCAACCTTACGGTTGGCAGGCAGGAGAAGAGGCCTAGCAGCCTTTGCACTTTTTAGGAACTCTCATCCATGGGCAGGATGAGGTTTCCAAAAGCAAATAAAATTTAAATTTATAAATTTAATTAACAACGTGTCCTTGCTCATCTGACAGAGCCACACGAGGGGACATGTTTTATAACATTTTATGTGCCTTTATCTATTTTCATGAAACTCTTCATCTCCCTGAGGCAGCTCTGTGTCTCAGGGAGTTTTGTAAGCGTGCACTCAGGCGCATGTGCAAAAATTCGCACTAGCATTCCCCCCTCCTGCACAGGCAGCACTGAGCGCTGCCACTCGTGTTTCACGCTTGGCGGGCCTTGAGTGGCCCACCAGCGTGAAATTGTGGTCCGGCCCCACCCACCCCCGCTGAGCCCGCCTGACAAGGGCTAAATTCTACCCATAGAGATAACCCTATTCCTAACAGTTCTATTGCTGAAATATTACAGTATGTTTCAGGATCGTTGTCTATGAACTGATAAGTTTAAGCAGCAGCTGGTTTAGAACTCCCAGTTGGAAATCAAAGTGGTTTCGTAACTGGAATTAATTCTCTTCTGGTACTCTAATGGTTGTTCTGTTCTGTGAGGTGGGGGATACATCAAATCTGCAGCACTTTATTGGAACATAGGATTTGGACTCCCGATAGTTGAGTGAAGAGGTTCTAGTTATATATGAGGACTATGCAATTTTAGTCTCTTGCACATCCCCCCTTTCCATTGTTTCATTATATAGTATAATTATTGTGTTGCACTGTTGACAATCATCCCTCCAGCTGCCTAGGCCCTAAGCTCTGAAATTCCATCCATACATCTCTCCAACTATCTCCTGCCTTCAATATGCTCCTTAAAACCTCCCACTTTTACCTTTTGGTCATTTGCCATAATATCGCCTTTTGCGGATTGGTACCAATTTTTTAAAAATATCTTTCTTGTCAAATGCCTTAGAATGATTTGCTATGTTAAATGTGCGAGTTGTTGTTGTTGCAAATCGAACTCTGTACTCAAACTTCAGATGTAAACTTGAAGCATTTAACTTTTAAGACTCTGAATCCAAGGATCAAGCACAGATATCCACACACCAATGTGTGAGGGCTTGTTCAACAGTGTAGAAAATAGAAACATCGTGGGCTGGATTTTACAGTCACAAGTTGGATGGGTCCCTCCACCCCACCCCCAACCCCACACCCAAATCCCACTATTGATCTTGTTAACTAAACAATCGCGTGCAATTTTTTACTGCATTTTTGGTCGTGAAAACTTTTGGGAGTGTTTTACAGCAGCTACGACAAGACTGCACAAAGGTAGGAGAAAAGGTCTGCCACCAGGACCATAGCGGAATTTGCAGAAGATTCTGCTGGTGAAGGTGGCAGCGTCTGTATGTGTTTTAACTCATTGTATTAGTTTTTTGGAACCTGCCATAAGAAATAAAGAAAGATTGAGAGAGCGGGGGCCTTTAAATTTGTAGCCGTTACGAACTTCCTGTTAACAGCATAACGTCACTGCCACATGACGTGCCAAGACTCCCAATGGCGTGGAGCCCAACCCCACCACCCCACCCCCGCACCTTCGCACTGCTAACTGGTCGCTTTTCCCACCGGACAGCCACTAATTGGCCATCTGATGCTTGACATATTGAGTTGAGATGGTGGGGCGGGAGCGAGAGGACTACTTCAGTTTCTGTTCCACCTTCCTCACCCTGCGCAAAACCTAAAATCCAGCCCTATGTGGCTGGGATGAACCTGATTTCAGACCTATTTGTTAAATAGCAGTATAGTACTTCATTCATAAGCATCTTAAAAAGAATAGTACAGAACAAGAAAAATGGCCCATCAAGTTTCCTTCTTGTACAACCATGGGTTTGTGCTAGCATTTGAAGCATATAAATTTTAAGGCTTTCTGAATCCAAAGCCCAAACAGAAATATCCCCATGCCAATCTAACAGGACATACTCAACAATGTAGAAAACTGAAACGTTGTAGGCTGGATTTTGCAGCCACAAATCAGATGGGTCGACAATCCCCCCTGCCCCCCGCCCCCCTCCACCACCCCCCCCCCCCCCCCCCCCCAACCCCACACCCCCCTCCATGTGCAAGTAAAATAGGATGTGATGTCTAAGGTTTAATAAATAAGGTAAAAGATTAATTAAAAGAAAAATATGAAATTCTTCCCTGATACCAAAAGACAATGAAGCATAAACCCTAAAAGAAGTTAGGGTAGAAATAGCAGAGGCACCACTACATACATATAAAAATTCATTTGTAAAGGGAGCAGTGCCAAATAACAGGTGGACAGCTAATGTGATTTTCATATTTAAAAAAGAAAATAGAACAAGTCCAAGGAACCATAGACCAATTAGCTTAATGTTGGAGGCAGGAAAAATCATAGAATCCTTACTCAAGGATGCAATAGAAAAAAATCCAGAAACTAAAATACAATAAAGAATAATCAGCATGGATTTCAAAGGCAAAGTCATGCTCAAGAATTCTTATTGAATTCTTCAAAGCAGTAACAGAAAGGGTAGATAAGGGTACTGTGGTAGATGTAATATATTTGGATTTTCAAAAGGACCTTGATTAGGCACTGCATATTGATTTATAACATAAGATGTAGCAGAATGGATAGCAAGCTTGCAACAAAACAGAAAATGGACAGTAGGGGTTGAAGGTTGTTATTCAGACTGGCAAAAGGTGGGAAGTGGTACTCCACAAGGATCATTGCTGGGACCTTTGTTCACCATTTGGACAACACTTTGCACGCATGAATTGAAGTACAATTTCAAAATTTGCAGACAACACTAAATGCTGGATGTACTTAATGCAGAGAATTGATGAAATACAGGAATAAATTATTAAATTTGCAGAACAGATGTGTAATTGAGAAATTAAATTCAATTTTAATAAGTGTGAGCTAGTACAGTTTGGTGGCAAGAATAAGGAGGTCACTTACCACTTGGAAAATAAAGTTTAAATGGACTAAAGAGGCAGAATAATCCAGGAGTGCCAATACAATTATCACTAAAAGTAGCAAAGCTGTTTAATAAGGCCACTAAAATACTAAGCAAAGCCCAGGGTTTCTTTTCTAAAGGAATGGAATTGAAAAGCAAAGAAGTTATTTTGAATTTGTGGTTGGACCACACTTAGATTGTTGTGAACAGTTCTGGTCTCTGTATTTTACAAGGGATACTGAGGTACTGGGGACACCTGCAATAAATATTATTAGGATGATACCAGAACTGAGAAGTTACACCTATCACGAAATATTTAACATGTTGGGGGTCTTTATTCTTGGCAGGAGAAGGCTGAGGGGTGATTTGATGGAGGTTTTAAGATTACGACAGTGATTGCTAAGGTAGGGGAAAGAAAATGTTTCTACTTGTGGGTGAGACCAGAATTAAGGGGTCATAATTATAAGATTGTCACAAATAAATTTGATAGAGCATTCAGAAGAAATTAATTCATCCAGAGAGTGGTTAGAATGTGAAACTCACTAACACGAGTAATTGAGGCAACTAACAAAGATGTACTTAAAGGTAAGCACATGGGAGAGAAAGGAATAGATGGATATGTTGATGGGGTTAGATGAAGAAGGGTGGGAGGAGGATCATGTGGAGCATAAACATTAACATACACTTAGTGAGCCAAATGGCCTTTTTCTATGTCGTAAATACTATGTAATATTATGTAAGATTAAATTCTAGAGATGACATTCCCAAAGTCATAAGAAGAACAAGCTAAAATGAATAATTGATCATTATTATGCCTGCTTTGTCAACCAATGTGACGTTTTTGCACAATAAAGTGGAAAAAAGTACAGACAATTCAGCACCAATAGATTTGTTAATCACTCATTTATTGGCCTAATTAGTCGACTTGCAAATAAAAAATTCAATTGATCATCTTTCAATTTCACTTTTTTGTTGTTTCTGTCTATTTCCTGCAACCTGTCAGATTACCTTACTTCTGTTAGACGTTTTGTCGGAACTGCAGGAGAACATTAAGGATGCCATTGCACCTGCTTCAAATCAAGAACCATTATATGGTAGCTGCAAAGAAAATTGCACAGATTTTGCTTCCTAGTTCTCTGAGAAAAGCAGTTGTTTTGGGTAAGAGAAACCACACATTTATTGTGAAATAAAACTTAGTAATGTGACATTAAACCTTGTTCCTAGATAACCATGTTCATATTAACTTTTATCTCCGATTGTCTCGCTCAGTGTCCTTTACTACCTTTATTACCCTGAATCCACAACTTCTACCAGGTTTAAATTGAAACCCCTTGTTGTAAACTGGACTCAGCAATTGAATATGTGTATGTAGAGAAGAGGGGTTGAGTGACATGCTCTGTTTATGCTATTGCATAGCGCCTAGATAATTGAAAATATTAAATTTAAAGAATATAGTACACTTGTGTTCACATGCTCTATACTTTAATTCCTAAAACTATTTTCTATTAAAAATCAGAACTATAGTACAAGAAATCGTAGCCATTATAAATTACCATTGTACCCTGAGGCAACCAGGATAAGTAACGAACTAAATGGGCCTTGATCTTTTTTATATCTCGTAATTCCAATGCTCCTACAAACGGGATATAATGGATGCCATAGGGGATAAAATAACCAGAATATACCAGTAGCCATGGCTAAGATAGAGTTCAAATCTTGAATCAATTATTAGATTATACAGTCATGAATCAGCACTGGGCTATAACCTTCCTCTGAAGTGGTATTGCTTTATGAGGGTATGAATTTATCTGACCATTTACAATGTTAAACAGTGTGTTTAGCATTCCTGATTGGGGATTGAATCCAATCTCTGCTTGGCACTTTGGATTTCATAGATTGGATCATCAAAATACTTGGCCTTCCTCAGCAGTCATGTCACTACTGCTGTGGAGATCAGTCAGCAAATGGGCATTAGTTGGTCAGTCAGCTGCTCAGATAAGAATTGGCAAAACTGATTAAAGCAACAAGGTATATAACCTCCTCCCAATCTCAAGTTTCCCTAATACATATCTCAAGTAACTTCAGTACCATTTACCAGAATATTCATGGTCATCATCATGGGAGGAATTTAATGCCGTTCCCCATGACAAGTTTGGTGGTGGGGAAGGGATTTAATTGAGTGGGAGGCTGGTGGATGAGGACCCTCTGCCTCAGTTAAGTCCATGACAGGAAGGCCCGCGGACAGCCTTCCCACTCTGCCACCATTATATGGTAGTTGCAAAGAAAATTGCATGGATTTTGCTTCATGGTTCTTAGAGAAAAGCAATTGTTTTGGGTAAGAGAAACCATACATTTATTGTGAAATAAAATAGTGATGCCTTCTTAAGCACCTTATCCTTCTGTGCTGGGATTCAACCACTGGTGGTTGGGGGACTCGCTATGTGAGAAGCATGAAAAGTAAACCCTGCCGAGGTTCCTAGTGGGCTTCTGATGTTGGGGGAACGGGGGTCCCCCATTCACAGGCACTCAGTGCCTGAGCAAGGGACCGAGCATTAGGAAGGGGGGCTTGCTAAGAACCACTCTCTTCCACATGCTGCTGACCACCCTTCCCTGCAACCCCAGCCCCATGACCCCCATCCTACCATCACTCAGCTGTGGCTGAGTGTTGTAAAGTGGCTGAGTTGTACCATTAGAGTTGATCTGCAGATAGTTCTTGGGTGGAAATATTAAGTTTATTTACAATATATGCAGCAGCAATTACACGTGTGCTTTCAACTCCAAATCTATCTCTACGCCAACTGCGGACATGCCCCGCGCTACTCTCCTGTTGGCTACTACAGATCATATGATCTTTCTTAACAAGTATTATACTGAAAGGTACAACACACACTAAATAAAACCATAATTACTACATTATTCCCCTTTAACTCGGCCATACGTAATATATTTACAAGTACATATTTCACAAGACAACATAATATTTACACTGGGTAAGTAATTTACAAGTTCAGTCTTTCAGGTTGTTTCCTGGTACATGTGGAACTCCACAACTTGAGATTCTTTGTCGGGAACCTTCTTTTCTGGAGTTGCCTGAACATCAGGTGCTTCAGTCGGTACTTGTAGTTCTGTATCCCCAACTCTTACAGGAACATCAGACATGTCAGTCCTCGGTTGAGTATCCTCAACAGGAAATGCAGACCCATTCATGGTCACTGGTGGGACCAAATCTTGATGATTTGTCTTTCTCTCTCTCTTCCTTAAATGGTCCACATGTTTACGAATGATCCGGTCTTCCACCTCCAAGGGTAAGATAAAGGTCCAATCACTGCACTTATTTCACACAGTACCGACGTTTGTCCTTCCCCAAATTTTTTCATGTCTACCAGCTCTCTCACTGTAAATTTCATCTCGCAACTACACCAATCATGTCTAGTTTTCTGGCTTCCCGACTCCTTTCCACTTCCCCTCTAAATTCAGCATTATTAAGCTCAATCTTGTCCTGAGACGGCATTTCAACAAAAACTCCGCAGGTGTGAAACCTGTTGTTGTGTGCGGGGTAGTCCTGTAAAGAAAAAGAAAGCATGTTAGCTTGGTTGCCAAGGAATCACCAGTTAGTTTTCTCATGTCTGTCTTGAACATTTGAACCACCCTTTTGGCCAGTCCATTTGAGGAATGGTAATACAGTAAGGTTTTGACATGAGTGCGACCATTGAGGCTGATAAACCTTTGAAACTCAGCACCCATAAACGCTATGCTATTATCTGAAATGATTACTTCTTGTAGTCAGTGAATGGCAAAACCCTGATGTAGTTTCTCAATTGTAGCAGAAACATTGTTCCCAGGAAAGGTCCAACATAGTCAATGTGTAAAACAAAAACAAAAACAGAATTACCTGGAAAAACTCAGCAGGTCTGGCAGCATCGGCGGAGAAGAAAAGAGTTGACGTTTCGAGACCTCATGACCCTTCGATAGAACTTGAGTTCAAGTCCAAGAAAGAGTTGAAATATAAGCTGGTTTAAGGTGTGTGTGTGGGGGGCGGAGAGAGAGAGAGAGAGAGAGAGAGGTGGGGGGTGCTGTGGTTGTAGGGACAAACAAGCAGTGATAGAAACAGATCATCAAAAGATTCTATCACTGCTTGTTTGTCCCTACAACCACACCCCCCCCCCACCTCTCTCTCTCTCTCTCTCCGCCCCCCACACACACACCTTAAACCAACTTATATTTCAACTCTTTCTTGGACTCGAACTCAAGTTCTATCGAAGGGTCATGAGGACTCGAAACGTCAACTCTTTTCTTCTCCGCCGATGCTGCCAGACCTGCTGAGTTTTTCCAGGTAATTCTGTTTTTGTTTTTGTTTTGGATTTCCAGCATCTGCAGTTTTTTTGTTTTTATAGTCAATGTGTAACCACATTTAGGGTCTACCTGGCCACTCCCATGGGTGTAATGGAGCTGTCACTGGCAACCTTTGCAGTTGCTGACATTGTACACAGTGCTTTACTAAACTTTCTATTTCGCCATCCATCCCTGGCCACCATAGATAACTGCGTGCTATGGCCTTCATTTGGGAAATTCCTAGACGGGAACTGTGTAGTTCAATTAAAATTGGTTCCCTTCCCTTTGGAGAAACTATCATTTGTGCACCCCATAATAGGATGCCATCCTGGCTGGTTATTTCATGCCTTCTGTTGAAGTACGGTTTCAATTCATCAGATATGGGCTCCTGGGACTAACCATGTAGCACTTGTTCTTGTATTTGAGATAGGACTGAGTCCTGACTTGTCCAGTCTCCAATCTGTCGAGCACATACTGGTGAGGAATCTAAGAAATTTAACAGTAAAACAAGTTCTTGTGGAACTGGGATGTGCTCATCATTTTCTTGTAAAGGCAAACAACTAAAGGCATTGGCGTTTGCGATTTGATTGTCAGGCCTACGTACGAAAGTGTATTTGTATGGTGCCAAATGAAGGCTCATTGTTGTATTCTTGCTGAGGCTATGGGTGGTATAACCTTTTCCTCACTTAGCAAACCTAACAGTGGTTTGTGGTCTGAAATGATTGTAAAATGGTGGTCGTGTATGTACTGGTGAAATTTCTTGACACCAAAGATGATGGACAGCCCTTCTTTCTCTTTCTGTAAGTATCCCTGTTCCGCTGTGGTGAGCGTGCTGACCGAAGCAAGGTATAGAAACAAACCTCAAAGTCCCGAGCAAAGTGCTGCTCGCCAAGCGCACATCATTTATGTTCAGTTGTGAAACACACCGGTGTGCAATCACGCTGACATGCTCGAATGATCCAGCATGGAGAGATGATTCTGGCGGCTGGGCTTATAATGATATGCAGATGTATTCCAATAAAGTTCTCAATGTGCGCTGGTGGGCCATTGACTGGCGGAGCGGACGGTGGCAAACAAGTTTCACGACGATGTGAAACCAATTTTTGGCTTTCCCGCCATATTGCCCACTCATGCTGCCAAGCAAGCCCGTCGCCATCAGGCCTGGAAAATTCCACCCATAATTTGCTCAATGCGCCAGTCAGAAAAAGTACTGCCTAGTTTAGTTGTAAGCCATAGAGGCCAGAAGGTAAAATAATTTACATCTTTGCAATACCACTTATATACCCTCAGAACGTTTTAAAGTACTTTACAAATAAAGGGCAGGGTCATCCTAGATTTGCACAAAGTGCAGTAGTAGGCGGGAAAAAGGATGTTTTACCCACCGGCCGCAATGGCGGGTTTTGTGCCCTATGATCCCATTCCCGGTGGCCTCTGATTCACCTGCCCCACCACAGACCTTCAGTAATCCGGTCACCATATTTAAAGGGCACAGAGCTAGCACTCTCTAAGGCATCGGATCTGCTAGAAAGTCATGGCTGCCAAATAGAGGAAACATGCTGCCCCCAAATTTAGTGATGCCTCCCACGGGTGCTTACTGGATGCAATGGAGGTCCACCAAGAAGTCCTCTACCATGGTCTGGGTGAAAACCAGCAAGCAAGGCCACCAATCCAGCAGGGGAGGCAGTGACAACAGTGATCAGCACCAATGCCCTGCAAAAGAGCTCAGTCACCCTGTGCCAAAGAGAATGAATGATCTCCTCTGTTCCGCCAGGGTGAGTCACTCTTCTCATCATTCTCAACTCATGTGTTCACAAACCCATGACACACCTACAGGGATCTCACTCACTGCCAGTTAAAGAGACCTCATCATTCATCCCCTCACACACACCTTCATGTCCTCATCTCATCCATGGCACCACTCACTACCCACACATACCAGGCATCCTTATCATCTGGTCTGCCAGACATCCTGCTTATTCCCTCCCCATCTCTATGAATGCAGGACAAGCTGGCACACAAGAGAGAGAGGTTTCAGACTGGTGGAGGAATGCCTGATATCACTGTCCTCACAGCCTTTGAGAATAGGGTCATCCAGCTGGCCAGCGACTATCTAGCTGTTCCTGTGCTGACGAGTTGGTCAGCAATGCTCAACCAAGTGAGGATCCAGCAGTGTAACATCCATCAGACAACCGTGCTGTGAGTCAGTTCTTCTGTTCTGCAGTCCCCTGCCAGGCACCAGTTATTTCTCCTTGCCTTGACAGGGACACCTGGGAAGCCGCCGATGGGGCCCATGAGCCAATTCCTCACAACAAGCCCCGAAGACACCTCGGAAGAAGAATCTAACGACACCATCATTGAAAAATCCGTCACAGCGCTCACCCACACCTTCCACCAGCGCAGAGAGACACACCTTGGTGGGACATAGTTCTAGAGAAGCTTCGGGATCACAATCTGATGAGCACATCGCACTGTCTGATCCACAGCAGGCAGCAGTAGGGACTTCCCAGATTTCCAGCACTCGGAGAACTGCTGGAGGCCAGAAATCTGCTAAGTCCAAGTCAGATGAGGAGCCTTTGGACTTGGTCATATCTCAGTTGCTGGAGCTGCAAAGACAAGCTCAGGAACATCAGGAAGGTATGTCTGCTGCACTCCTCAGATTGCGAGATACGATGGAGGGGTCCATCGATCTTCAGTCTGGGGTGATCGTGACAGCATGCCAATGCACCGAGGGCAACACTGGCAGGATGGCAGCTGCCATGCAGTCCTTGGTCCAGGACATTGGTCCTGCACTGCAACTCCATCGCTGATGCCATAGTTGGGCTCCAACAGCGTCAATGCAAGAGGGGTGCGGGGCAGTCCGATCTCATTCCAGCTTCCCCTTTCCATCAAGGAGTCAGCCAAGGGCCCTTAGGGACCCTTAAGGAGGAAGATCAGCAGGTGCACGTTCCCAGGGCCATCCACCCAGTTGACTCCGGCTAGTGTCTAACCCATCCGAATACCCTCTTCCTGGGACCCCTGCAGTTCCAGCTCTACAGGCTGAGGAGGGTGCCACTGCCACACAGCAGGACCCTGAAAGCAGGCTGGGTCCCTCCAGGTCTTGGCCCTCCAGAGGACGGCCACCAAGATCGTCACAGACAGGGCATGGCAGTCAGCCGGCTGCCTCTATCTCCGCTATGGATGTCACAGCAGCACCAAGACATAGTGGCAGGGTTAGAAGGTTAAGAAGATGTAGTTGTACAGCCTGGGCACGGGTGTTGATCACTTGTACTTAATGTTCACTATTGTCAATAAACTCCCAAGAATGTCTCCCTGCCTATGGCTCCTTGTTCTGATGAGGAGTGTCTGTGTCACTCAGATGTGAAACCTTGGTTCCTGCATAAGATAAAGGCAGATATCTTAGTCCAGGGCTTCTTCCCTGTGCAGTTTGTAACCTTTGGACTAAAGTGATGGTCCAGCTTCACACTCACTGGACACATTACTGATTTTTTTTTTGAAAAATACACTTTATTCATAAAATATCTGGCAGAACATTCCAAACCATTTCAAAATCACCATCACAAAAGTACAATCAGGTTCAACTTTTACACATGTATCACGAGGTGCATCAATACAATCAATGAATATTACAATCATTTGCAGACATTCATTTTGAGCTGTACAGCCTGAGGGGCTCGCCACAGTTCCCAGCCCCTCGGTGCACTATTGCAGAAAGGTATTAGACAACGACCCTTCCCCATTGCGCCTTTGCGATGGCTGCCCCAAGCTTTAGTGCGTCCCTCAGCACGTAGTCCTGGACTTTGGAATGTGCCAGTCTGCAACTCTCGGTCGGAGACAACTCCTTGCACTGGAAGACCAATAAGTTTCGGACAGACCAAAGAGCGTCTTTCACTGAGTTGATGATCCTCCAGCTGCAGTTGATGTTTGTCTCGGTGTGTGTCCCTGGGAACAGCCCGTAGAGCACAGAGTCCTGTGTCACAGAACTGCTCGGGACGAGCCTCAACAGAAACCACTGCATCTCTCTCCAGACCTTCTTTGCAAAGGCACAATCTACAAGGAGGTGAACAACGGTCTCGTCCCCACCACAGCCACCTCGAGGGCAACATGCAGAGGGGATGAGACTCCTGGCGTGTAGGAAGGATCTGATGAGGAGGGCTTTTCTCACCACCAGCCAAGCTACGTCTTGGTGCTTGTTGATGCTTGCACATCGATGGTGCTGGTCATTGCTGCCAAAATGTCATGCGGAGGCAGCACAGAGTCCAGTCATTCTCTCCAGCACCTTTAAGGTGGGGCTGGCCCCCATCTCTTCAACATCTGTGATCAGTGACACTGTGCTCCTGAAGGGATCAGGTGCTGAAGGCTGACAAAGGATCAGGTGCATTTAAAGTTTCAGGGCTGCATCTCCATGATATGACCCTGATCACAGAGCATAAGTAAGCTGCCCTCAGCAGACAGGAGTCAGACATTAACAGATGTGAAGATCTATGGATTGTCCTCACTGCATGTTGTCATCACCCTCGTGGAATCTAGCAACTACTAGAGCCTCCGCTGCATCTCCATGACATGAGCCTAAGCACTGAGGGGATGTGCGCTGCCATCAGCCACACAGGAGTCAAACATTCACAGGTGCAAGGTGAGGATGTCAGGAATGTCCTCACTGCATCTCATCATCCTCCATGAATCTTGCAGATATGAGGGCCTCCCGAGCATGCCTGCCTCGTCTGGCCAGCACGATGGCCTCATTACCGGCATCCTCGCTTTCAAGAACCTCATCATCATCATCATCCCCTTTGATGTCCTCCTCATCAGAGGATACGTGCAGTTCCTCCTTCTTCTGTTCCTCAGTCAGTTCCTCCCCCCTTTGCAGTGCAGTGTTGTGGAATACCCAGCAAGCACCCTCTGGGGACGGTATTGCAGTGCTCCACTGGACCTATCAAGGCACTGGAACCTCATTTTCAAAATGCCTATCGTTTGCTCCACCAAGGCCCAGGTTGCAGCATGAGCCTCATTGTACTGTCACTCTGCTGCAGGCTGAGGCCACCGCACGGGCATCATCAGCCATGTCCTCTGTGGGTAGCCCTTGGCCTTGAGGAGCCAACCCTGCAGCCTCTCTGGACCATGGAATCTGAAACCTGCTAAGGATGTAGGAGTCGTGGATGCTCCCTGGGAATCATGGCCAAACCTGTAGGATGACTTTGTGGTGGTCCCACACCAGCTGAGCATTCAGCAAGTGGAAGCCCTTGTGGTTGACGTAGTTGACTGCTAGTTGCCATGGAGATCTAAGCACCACGTGAGTGCAGTCGATGATACCCTGCACCAGTGGAAAACTAGAGATCTGCGCAAATTCCAGCGCTCTTGCTTCCTAGCTTTCCTGATTCTGAGCCAAACCTACATCTTGCCTTCACAAGGATGGCATCTGCGACCTCCTGGATGCACTTGCGCATGGAGGTTTGCTAGGTCCCCCACAGGTCACCTGTGGAGCCCTGGAAGGAACCACTGGTGTAGAAATTGAGTGCCTCGGTCACTTTCATGGCCACTAGCAGTGGATGTCCTCCATGTCCCCATTGCACCAAATCCTGTAGCAGCTGGCACTTGTGGCTGACCAGTTCCCTGGACATGCGCAGTCTTTGGTGACACTGGTTCTCAGTCACCTGCAGGACTGACAGGTGCTGTCTACAGAACCTGGGTCTAGCGAGGCGCCTATGATTGATGGCTCGCTGTGGATCTTCAGCTGTGTTCACAGCAGGCCCTGCCATCCCTTCATCTTGCGGGATATGCTCCTCCCTTTGCTAAGCCAGGCACCTTCACCACTCTCTTCTTCTCTGGTCTCTGTAAGCCATGAGGCATCGCGCTAAATCACCAGGCTCCATGGTCCTGATGTTCTCCTCCTGCAGGATCAAAGAGAGAGACATGTGGGCTAGCATAGGTTTACTAAGAACCTCTCTTGGTTCAGTGTGAAGCCCCTTCATGCAAGCAGGAAAGGGCTGGCCACTATTTGGATGGCCAGTGTGTAGTGCGCTCATTGGCTGTCCGAAACCCCACCCATGTCCACCCCACTCCACTTGACCGATTTGACGGCAGCTTCGGCCATTGACTGCATGCTTTGCTCTCAGCTCAGCCCCAGGCATTCTCCTAACCCGCATTGCAAGGCTGCACTGTTAGCTTGAACCATAACGGATACTGATCCAAACCTTAATAAAGACATTAAAGGGGCTGTGCGCACCTCCACCAGTGACTGTGTCATGGCTACCTTTCACAAGGGGATTATACAACTTGTCAGCCAATTGCCCAGTTGGCCAATTGCTCTGCTGCCCTGAAATCATAATAATTAATTTGCAGTCTGTGCCTGAAGGGTGGAAATTTCTAGAGCATTTGGTGGCACTTTCATGCTTTTGCATTGCTTCAGTGGGCAGGAAAGCTTCAGAGGCCCGACTCCAAGCGTGTCAATGGAGCTGCAGCTGAATGATCTCAGCTAGGGAAGAATCCTCACTTTTGACAAGCTTTTCAAAGTGCATGGCCACTTCCCTCACTGCACCTCCAACCCCTGCCCCAGCATGTGCTTGAGTACTTTCTTTAGCCTGTCTGTGCTGCCTTTATTCACCCCCCCCCACTCCGCCCCCACCCACAGGTCTGACCCACACTGGAGCCCTTACCCTGGCACCATACTGAAAGCCAGCCAAAAAAATGCTACTTGCCTGTGCGCCCCAGAGAATGGGTAGCATCTCTTCCTTGATGTCCTATGGGCGATGCTTGCAAGCGCTGCACAAGGTTGTGTGTATTCACCTCCGGGTTCCCCTCAAAGTTCAGGTCGCCAGGCGCACACCTTTAAAGGCAGTCATGAAGCATGCCGTTCTGAAGTAATGCCAACATCGGCGATAAATTTGACGTGGGGGGTGGAGGGGGGGTTGTGATTCCAGCAGGCAGGGCTTATAATGAGATGCTAAAGTATTGAAATTAGGTTCCTGATGTGCAGTGGGAAACCCGGCTCACCGTTGATGGGTGGAGCAGACAATCGCAAACTGGTTTCATGATGGCACAAAACTGACTTTTGGCTTTCCTGCCTTATTGTGTGCCCCCATCCCCACCCCCCACCCCCACCCGGCCCGCCGTGATGCCTGGTGCTAATGGGGCCGGAAAATCCCGGCCAAAAATTACTTTTTAGAAGTGAAGTCACTGTTGTTATGTGGGTAAATGCAGCAGCCAACTTGCACAAGACAAAGTCCACCAAATAGATAACTTGACGGTCTCTTGGTGTTGGCTTAGGGGCGATTATTGGCCTCGGAGAAATCTCTACTCTTCTTCAGTAAGTGTCCTGAGATCTTCCATATCCACCAGAACAGGCAAACAGAGCCTAGGTCTAATATTCCACTTAAATTATTGCACTTCTAATAATTACGATCACTCAGTTATGCATTGATATTAATGCAATGAAATGCATTATTGCACTTGGTAGCAGTTCTGTCATGAGCCACAAGCATCAGATATAGGGGTGGACATACGCTTGAGGGAGTAGGTTTGATTCTGTTGTGTTTAGTTAGCTTATCTAACCCGAGACTGCAGTAGGGAAGCTACAATTTGTTGTCATGCTAGAGGTTTAGAAAGGTGAAGAAAAATCAAACAATATTAATTGATAATCTCTGCTGGAAAGTGAATGTGTGTTAATGTGGAGTGACGCCTTTAAAGTTGAATGGGCTGACAACAATTAATTAGACTTGTATATGAAGAATGGTCACTTGGACAAGATACATTCATGTGGCAAACTCTGATGCAATCTAGCCCCAGCAATCATCAGCACCTTCAGGACACAGGGGAGGGGATTGGAAGGGGGCAAATGGACTCAGCATCAATCATGAAACCGTATCAATTTTTATTAACTCAGATATCTTTAACAATTTTATCAATGAATGGAGCGCAGTTGTAGGTACATTACATCAACAATGAGACCATTTCATTCAGCATGTGCTCTTAAAACACTGAGAACCTAGAATTTGTGAAACCATGGCAGCACCGGAACACCTTTTATAGTCTGGCATAAATCCAGTTCTAGACTATTAGGATAATCAGTAATTGGTAACAAAAGTGCATGCGTATTGCATTTCTTGACAACCATCATCAAAAGAAATGGCTCACCTTATTCATAATTCTCACCACCTCCCCCGCCACCCCCACCCCCACCACCACCCCCCAACGAACTGAGATTTGCAGATGAGGATTCCCTCACTAAGGGAAGGTAGAAAATGCTGTAAGAACTCATGGCACTATTGTCACATTGCTGATTTGCAAGGAGGTATGTATGCAGCTGGCCCTAATGAGCCTTTCTCCAACATCAGTAGTGGCAATGTGTAAACTGGAAAATATAAAGAGTTTAAGTACCCTCTCTGTATGCTTTGTGTGCTGTTGGATTGAAAACATCAGCGATCCTGCCTCTCCATTCAGTCTTGGAACTCTTTTTGTCAAATATGGTAGCAGAAGCAGCAATTTGCAGAAAAAAAGCTGTTATAGCTTGACAGCTAAAGAAAATGCAGCCTGTTAATTATGTAGATGAGTGATTCACTTCCATCATAATAAACTGCCCTTGTTAATGTAATACTTGTTAATGGGCTGGTGTATAAAGATTCCTGAAGGGCCTTGACTGAAGCAAAATGACTAGCTGCTGGATTGGAAGCACAGCCAAACTTGCCCTTTTTTCATCAAATTGTGCTTTAATTGACTGATGCTGTCTTTGGGAGTGACTGGAAGAGGAGTCATCCCTTTTGTCTCCTTGGTAAAATAGCAGGATATTTATGCCCACTAATTAGAAGATAGAGGAATGAAAACCTCTATGCAAACAAAACAAATGAGCATGGCACTTACTATAATGCAAAAGTGATCCCAAGTATTTTTAAGTGGTCCCTGGTCTGCTGTATAAGACTGATGAGCTGTACAGTTTTTTTTAAAGAAAAGACATTATAACAAACCTACTGGTGCAACAATTATTTAGACAATAATGAATGAAAATGCATGTATTTATTCTAGGTTTCAGCACAACTGGGACTGTTTTCCCACATGTGTTTACCCTAACTACAACCAGCCCATTGAATGGCTGCCATTTTAACCCCTTGTTGCCAGTCATTTGCATATCATCTGAATAGTGAAAGCTAATTAGCTGAAATGTGTCCCAACCAATCATATATAGTCATTTCGTGTGCAGAATGTATATTTCTGAATGAACTTGCCAAGATGCATTCTATAAATAGTAATGTTGCTTCCTTAAGCCTATCCAGGATAAACCGGATACATTGTTAGATCAAAATGAGAGTGACAGAGTAGCAGTTACTAATGACTCACATTCAAATTAATCTGATTTGTGATCTTATGATTTTCCAAACTTGGTATTAAACCAGCCCAATCCACAATCCTGAGCAGAAGATAAGGATTGGATTTTACACTCCCACATCTAAAGGAAATCTTGCGCACCCAAACACTCTATCCTCTCACACATTGTGATTTTCCCCTTACTCCCTTCAACCACAGCCCAGGTGGATTTGTCTACCACTAAGAGATGTAAAGGAACAGGGAAATTGAAAAGGTGATTCTTCTCACCAGTTCAAATGGAGCAGTTTCATGACCTGATACAAGTTTCCAATTTAACAAGGAAGACAGTAAAATCCAGTTCCAGGGGACTCATGTTGGAGATGGGGATTTGGGTGAGGCGTTGGTTGCGATATGATATCCAAGTAAATATAAGCTACCTGCAGAGCTGTCCAATTTTTAAACATTACAAGATATCGCTGCAATATTACCTTGGGAGATGTATATAACAGTGAGAACTTATTTTTATAGGGATGAATTTTGCTGATTTTCCCTCCCAAGAAAATCCCTGGTCTCCACTTGCTGTTTTCCACAATGGTGTAGCAAATCGAGAAAGCAATGGAGCGGACAATAATCTTACATTCTACCAGTGCACATATGATACCTCCTCACTATTACCTCCTTCTGAACGTAAATAATCCAAACCTGCCCCTGAATTCCAAAAAATAAAATCCCAATGCTTCTAACACTTAAGCTTCACATGTTGCCATAGCAACACCTGAGAACAACTCAAGGAAAATCCAAACATAGTGCCAGAAATACAAATTTATGCTGTTTTTTTTATCAATAATGGCAGGTTTTTGTCTCACATCTACTCCGAAAGGTATTACTCTGTCCTAGTCATGTTCGTGGACAGTTTTGATTTTTCTCTATTTGTTAGTTATTCTCCTTTGTTCCACCTTAGTCTTCCCCCTATAAAACCAACACCGTGCTGACATGCACAAATAGACAGGCACCTTACTGTCTGGCATCTCCCAATGCCATTGTTGGCTAATTGCTGTGATGTGCACAGGGATTGCCTGAGGTGACTTAGTCAAAATTTTAAACCACCCCATGACGGGTAAAGATCCAGCATGCATTCAGCTTCTCAAGATTAAGATCAAAAGTTTGGAAATAGAAAAACATAAATGTTAGTCTAAGTTTGAACCATGATGTGTAATTAAGAGCATAAGAATATAAGAAATAAGAGCAGTGTAGACCATATAGCCTCTCGAGCCTGTTCCACCAATTAAAAAGATCGTGGCTGATCTTCTGCCTCAACTTCACTTTCCTGCCCACCCCCCATATTTCTTGATTCCCTGAGAGATCAAAAATCAATCTATCCCATTCTTGAATATACTCAGCAGTGGAACATCCACAACCCTCTTTGTGGGCAATTTCAAAGATTCCCAATCCCCTGAGTGAAGAAATTTCTCCTCGATCCTAAATGATTGACCCCCTTATCCTGATGCTGTGCCCCATGTTCTAGGTTCCTCCACCAGGGGAAACAACCTCTCTCGGTGCAGACACTGTCAAGCTGAATTCGGAATATTGCATGTTTCAATTAGATTTTTTTTCTTTTTTTTATTCATTCACCAGATGTGGGCTTCACTGGCTTAGGCCATCATTTATTGCCCATCCCTAGTTGCCCTTGAGAAGGTGGTGGTGAGCTGCCTTCTTGAACTGTGGTGTCCATGTGGTGCTACTAGAGACGGAGTTCTGGGATTTTGACCCTGCGACAGTGAAGGAACACTGATATATTTCCAGGTCAGGATGGTGAGTGGCTTGGAGTGGAACTTCCAGGTGGTAGTGTTCCCAAGTATCTGCTGCCTTTGTCCTGCTAGATGATAGTGGGCGTGGGTTTGGAAGGTGCTGCCTAACAAGCCTTGGTGAGTTTCTACAGTGCATCTTGTGGATGGTGAACAGCCAGTGTGTCACATAAGTTGTACATGCTGCTGCCACTATGTGTCGGTGTGGATGGAATGAATAATTGTGGATGGGGTGCCAATTAAGCGGCTGCTTTGTCCTGGACGATGTCAAACTTTTTGAGTGTTGTGGGAGCTACACTCATCCAGGCAAGTGGTGAGTATTCCATCACACTCCTGACTTATGCCTTGTAGATTGTGGACAGGCTTTGGGGAGTCAGGAGGTGAGTTACATGCCACAGGATTCCTAACCCCTGACCTACCCTTGGAGCCACAGTATTTATATGATCGCCTGTCATTCTTATAAACTCCAGAGGATATGGCCCCAGCCTCTCATAACGGAAGACCCCACCCATCCCAGTGACCAACCTAGTGAACATGCACCTCTCAGGGCAAGAATATCCTTCCCTATACATGAAAACCAAAACTGTGCACAATACTCCAGTTGTGGTCTCACCAAAGTCCTATACAATTATACCAAGACTCCTTTTTCTTGTGATAAAGAATGCAATTTGAAACTGTCCAACAAGTTGTTTAGCAACCAATTGGGTCTCCTACTGCTGTGCACCATTAACCTTGGAAAATGTTTGACACCTGCTTAGTGTCAGCTTGGCTCAGTTGCTGGCACTGTCAATAGTCAGCATGGGACTCACATACTCCTTCAAAATCAACACAGAAGTGATGGCAATGAGGTGGCATGCCCTCTGCATTCTTTTTCCTCTTGGTTATCAGTTTCATCAAGAGGAAGGCGATGGTGGGAGCAGACTTTGGCTTGCCATGGCAAGGCCACAGGTTGACAAATCCGAATTTCGCTAACAACATTGCCTTGCTGAACAAAGAATCAAGTGCCTTCTGAGACATGACCACCAGTCTTGATAGTGGTTACCAAGGTTGGTCTATGCATTAGCTGCAAGAAGGCCAAGACAGTTGACTGGATGGCAACAAAGACCTCCCATCACCATCAGGCAACAGAACATCAAGGAATTTGACCACATCACCTACCTAGGAAGCAACATCTCTAGGGAAGGCAATGTAGAGATCGACGTCCACATAAGAATTAGCAAAGCAACATTGGTCTTCTAGCAGCTCCACACAGTCTGGGCATCCAACACCATCAACACAGCTATGAAGCTGTGACTCTACATGCCCATAGTAGTACCAACTGCAATCTATGCCAGTGAAACATAGGTGAAAACAGCAAAGGTGTCACATAAGTTGGATGTCTTTCACCAGCGTTGCCTACGTAAGATCCTGGGCATCACATGGAGAGACAACATCACCAATGTTGATGTGCTACAGAGAACTGGCCAGAAATGACTGCAAGTCATCATGATGGAGAGATATTGAGACCAGCAGGACACATGTTTTGCCTCCCAAATATCCCCCTGCCAGAGTGGCTGTAAAATGGACACCACCAGATGGAAAAAGAAGACCTGATGAAGTACATTTAAGGAGAATCTTCAAGAGCAGCACATCACCTGGTCTAGAGATGGAAAGAAATTGTGATGGATCAGGGCTGGTAGCAGGGTCTTGTTGACCATTGTCCCACTTGGGACCAGAGGAACTAAGTAACTAAGTAAATCAATGGTCAGAAGCCTGTGGATCAAGCTCCCAACCTATACTTTGAGCACATAGTCTAGCCTTTAATTCAGTAGTGACACCAAGTGTACTATTTTGGATGAGAATTCAAACAAAATCCTGGTCTTCCTGCTCAGGTGGATTTTTAAAATGCCATGACCATATTTAAAGCACAGGGAGCTCTTCAGCTGTCTAGGAAAAACTTAAGGGACTAAGATCTGACAAATCCCCAGGACCTGGATGCTAAAGAGATAGCTGCAAAGGTAGTGGATGTGCTGGTTATGATTTTCCAAACAAATGTTCACTGGATTGGTCCCTGGGAAGAGACGGCTGTCTTGTGATGAGAGGCTGAATAACTTGGATCTATATTCTCTGGTGTTAGAAGAATGAGAGGTGATCTCATTGAAACATAAAAGATTCTGAGGGGGCTTGATAGCTTGACCTGTTCCTTTTTCTTATGTTTCTTTCTTATGTTCTTATTCCTGTCCCAACCACACCATGGAAAACAGATTGTTTAATCAACTCATTACCTGCTTGTGGAACTTTCTGCTCAAATGGTCCACCATGTCTTTCTACATAACACCAATTGCACGCAAAAATAATCAGAATTACCTGGAAAAACTCAGCAGGTCTGGCAGCATCGGTGGAGAAGAAAAGAGTTGACGTTTCGAGTCCCCATGACCCTTCAACAGAACTGATTTTTCTTTACAATGAGAGGGGTGAAATATAAGCTGGTTTAAGGTTGGGTGGGGGGGGTTGGTGGGAGAGAAGTGGAGGGGGGTTGTTGTTGTAGGGACAAGCAAGCAGTGATAGGAGCAGCTCATCAAAAGATGTCACAGACAAAGGAACAAAAGAACATAGAGGTGTTGAAATTGGTGATATTATCTAAATGAAATTACTTTATATAGATTTTTCTTTTCCCACCTATTTCCATTACTTTTAAATCTTTTATGCCCCCCCACCCCCACTAGAGCTATAGCTTGAGTGCCCTACCATCCATTCTTAATTAGTACATTCGTTTAGATAATATCACCAACTTCAACACCTCTGTGTTCTTTTGTTCCTTTGTCTGTGATATCTTTTGATGATCTGCTCCTATCACTGCTTGTTTGTCCCTACAACAATACCCCCCTCCTCTACTTCTCTCCCAACCACACCCCCCCCCACCCCCCCACCCCCCACCTCTCCCCCGCACCCCCCCCCCCCCCCACCCACCCCCACCATCACCTTAAACCAGCTTATATTTCACTCCTCTCATTGTAAAGAAAAATCAGTTCTGTTGAAGGGTCATGAGGACTCGAAATGTCAATTCTTTTCTTCTCCGCCGATGCTGCCAGACCTGCTGAGTTTTTCCAGGTAATTCTGTTTTTGTTTTGGATTTCCAGCGTCCGCAGTTTTTTGTTTTTATCTCAGAAATAATCAATTGGTTGTAAAGTATTTTGGCCACCTGAAGGATATTATGTTAAGGCCATCTTTCCTTACATTATTCTGATATATTAGGACCAAGCAAAAGCCATTATGGGGACTACTTTGAAGCTTCTGCTAATGCTAATGAAGTATTGGGCAGGTGCAGAGAAGGATTAAGCAAGCCACTGATCTGTGTATACTGGGACAAATAACTTTTGTGTATGGCAAAGTTACAGCAGAACAAGAAGTCACTGCAAGTCCAGGACTTTAATGATGATCATTTAACCTCCTAGATGAATTGTTCATGCTGATGAACATTAAAACTTTCTACTCAATCAGACTCTAGGTGATGGGTAACCAGTAGCAGAGGCTCATGCAAGTTAATGTTCACTTCTCAAGTCGCAGTCAGATGATTTTAAGAAGATACACTTGAAGGATGTCTTCAAGGAGATCAAGGCTAGGACTAGCCATTAACAGTTCCTCTGACATGTCCTCCTTCTTCCTTAACCGAGGTTTTCCACCCACGGTCATTGACAGGGCCCTCAACCGTGTCCGGCCCATCTCCCGCGCATCCGCCCTCATGCCTTCTCCTCCCTCCCAGAAACATGATAGGGTCCCCCTTGTCCTCACTTATCACCCCACCAGCCTCCGCATTCAAAGGATCATCCTCCGCCATTTCCGTCAACTCCAGCATGATGCCACCACCAAACACATCTTCCCTTCACTCCCCTTATCGGCATTCCGTAGGGATCGCTCCCTCCGGGACACCCTGGTCCACTCCTCCATCACCCCCTACTCCTCAACCCCCTCCTATGGCACCACCCCATGCCCACGCAAAAGATGCAACACCTGCCCCTTCACTTCCTCTCTCCTCACCGTCCAAGGACCCAAACACTCCTTTCAAGTGAAGCAGCATTTCACTTGCATTTCCCCCAACTTAGTTTACTGCATTCGTTGCTCCCAATGTGGTCTCCTCTACATTGGAGAGACCAAACTTAAACTGGGCGACCGCTTTGCAGAACACCTGTGGTCTGTCCGCAAGAATGACCCAAACCTCCCTGTCGCTTGCCATTTTAACACTCCACCCTGCTCTCTTGCCCACATGTCTGTCCTTGGCTTGCTGCATTGTTCCAGTGAAGCCCAACGTAAACTGGAGGAACAACACCTCATCTTCCGACTAGGGACTTTACAGCCTTCCGGACTGAATATTGAATTCAACAACTTTAGGTCGTGAGCTCCCTCCCCCATCCCCACCCCCTTTCTGTTTCCCCCTTCCTTTTTTTTCCAATAAATTATAAAGATTTTCCTTTTCCCACCTATTTCCATTATATAAAAAAAACCCCCACTAGAGCTATACCTTGAGTGCCCTACCATCCATTCTTAATTAGCACGTTCGTTTAGATAATATCACCAACTTTAACTTTAACACCTATGTGTTCTATTGTACTATTGTCGTTGACATCTTTTGATGATCTGCTTCTATCACTGCTTGTTTGTCCCTACAACCACACCCCCCCCCCACCTCTCTGTCTCTCTATCTCTCCGCTCCCCACACACACTCCTTAAACCAGCTTATATTTCAACTCTTTCTTGGACTCGAATTCAAGTTCTGTCGAAGGGTCATGAGGACTCGAAACGTCAACTCTTTTCTTCTCCGCCGATGCTGCCAGATCTGCTGAGTTTTTCCAGGTAATTCTGTTTTTGTACTAGCCATTGACATGCTTGTGAACATGAACACAGATACAATGACACCCATTTCTGCTGGTAGGCCAAATGCCCTAGACCCATAATGGGAAAGAAAGAACAACAGATAAATTAAAATAGTCCTCAACTTGGTGTAGGTTTGTAGTTTTGCCCTCCATAATCCTTTATGGCTATTCTCCCAAATATTTTCATTAATTGACAGGCTCCCCTTCCTATACTTGCCTATTATGTTATGTGCATCTTGCCCCACAAACAAAAGAATAGCATTAAGATATTGAAAGTATCAGGAAAACATAAAGGGGAAACCAAGTGTCCATCCTGTAGCCCACTGTGGCTGTGGTTACATGATAAAACTTCATGCAGCTATGTTTGGTTAAGGGCTTTTAAGTTTAAGAACTCAATTTATCAAAAGCTTCAGCAATAAGATCCAGCTGGTGGTACATACTGGCCCACAGGTAATATAAACATTTTCCTCAGTGGTCAACTAGTGTCTCCTAGATGTGGGAATTGAAGTTTAGGACCTACATGTCACACTTAGAACATCCTTGAAGCAGAGCTTTGGGCATCCTGCTGGCCAACAGCAATATATTCATGCATGGTAAGCATTACAAGAAGGTATAAGGTGCTCTGCATAAGTTTTCTTTCATTCATTAGATGTGGTCATTGTTGGAAAGGCCAGCATTTGTTGTCTATCCCTAATTGCCCTTAACTGATTGGCTCACTATGCTACTTCAGAGAACAGTTATGAGTCAACCACATTTACGTGGGTGTGTAGTCACAAATAGGATGATATAGATGACTTACAGCTATCATGAAAGGAAGCTCAGCAGCTTTCACCTTAGCTGTTTGCGATGCATTGACATGTCACTACAGGACAAAATCATGAATGTGGCAATCCTCTCAAATGCAAAGCTCCCAAGTATGTTGGTGCTCATCAAACAGAGGCGACTTCACTGGCTAGGGCACATTTGCAGGATGGAAGACAGCTGCATACCTAAGGATCTTTTGTTTGACAAGGTAGCCAGAGCCAGTTGGCCAGCAGGATGCTCAATGCTCTGCTTCAAGGATGTTCTAAGTGTGACAGGAAGGCCCTAAACTTCAATTCTCACATCTGGGAGACACTAGTTGACCACAGAGGAAAATGTTTACATTACCTGTGGGCCGCTTCGTACCACCAGGACAATCAATGGCTCCAGCAGATCAGTAACAGGGACCAACACCAAAAGCAGCAACCCATAACACACTTGATAACCACTGCACATAAGGTACTTGTGGCAAAACCTGCCTCTCACAGATTGGTCTCCTTCAACCATCAGCCAAAGGGGACCATATGAAGCTACCCATCCCCAAAAGATTTTATTTGCTGCATATTCTTCATCTTATGCAGATGGAAAGATGCCAATGACATAGTCACACATAGGCCAGGCCAAGCAAGTTCCCTGTGGTCAAGGATGTTAGAAAACAGAATGCGTTTTCACAACATTCTTGTCACTTTATCACCCTTGCTGATAGCTTTTTTTAATTCCAGCTTTATTCATCAACTGAATTTAAATTTCCCAGGTGCCATGGTGGGATTTGAACACATGTCTCCAGTTCATTCATTCAGGCCTCTGGATTACTAGCCCAGTAATATAATCACTATGCTACCATTGCTTATCAGCACTGTATGAGGTAGTAGTCAATGGAGTGCGAGGAAATACTTTGCGTCTTCCATATTTTGTATAATTATTTTTCGGTAAGTCAACAAACTTCATTCTTAGTTGGCACTAGGCCATTCGGGTAGGCAACAAAGCATTTAGCTATTGTGTAACCACATCCAGGACACTCTGAACTATTGACTAGTTGGGAGGGTGGCCAGGAGCAGTGAATTGGCAAATCCCTCTTTCCTCCAATCTTGGACCACCAGCTCCACAGTTGTTTCTGTGAAATAAAATGTGCTGCCTTGGCAAAAATTTCAAGTGAACGGCTACCAAAGACTCAAATCCCTTTAAAAGTCTCCTGCAGTACTTTAAGTGGTTGTACTTGTGTCAAGTATTCTGTTCTTAACTCCACCCTGCAAGACCAACTTTGAGCACCCTGCAACTGGTAAATGCAATGCCAGAGGGTCATCTTGAATCGATAACACTCCAGAATAGATGTTAGAATTGTAGTCACTGGTGCAGTGTGAGTGTAGCCAAAAATTGCTACACTGCTTACCACTATTGTACCCTGCAAATCAAAAAATCCATCACACAGCATATATTTATAATGGAAAAATGGGGGGAAAAAACATCTGGATTTTTTGCCAGTTTCCATGAAGATGTTTTTGGAAGAAGAAAGTGTTAACAGTTTATTATTAATGAATGCATGAAGCCTTCACTGTCATGCTGTCCTATCACATTTTAAAACTTTTCTACTTATGTTGCTAACATGTTGGAAATTCCTTCACTGTCGCTGGGTCAAAATCCTGTAACTCCCTCCCTAACAGCACTGTGGGTGTACCTACACCACATAGGCTGCAGTGGTTCAAGAAGGCAGCTCACCACCACCTTCTCAAGGGCAACTAGGGATGGGCAATAAATGCTGGCCAAGCCAGCGAAGCCCACATCCCGTGAATGAATTTTAAAAGGGGATCAAATAGAATCTAGTCCCTTCCACCAGCAGAATCTTCCAGTCCCGTCAATGGCAATGGACATTTGAATGATCCGCCGCATTTTCTGGCCCCACCCCCGCCACGATGGGGCCAGAAAATTCCACCCATACAATCATGACAGCACAAAAGGAGGCCATTCAGCCCATCAAGTCCATGCTGGACCTCTCTAGAGTACAATGGAAATTATGATCTTGCCAGTTCCTTTTATTTTCTGTTAAGATAGCACCATCAGCATCCTAAGGGAAAAAAATTCCTGATACCCAAATCACTTCATTCAGAAAAATCAGAAATCCCTTTAATCCTTTGATCAGTGCATCGGAAGATATATTAAGTTATTGCTGGCTTCAAATAGTTATCAATTTTTCTTCCAGTTATTAACTATGATAAATTTATCCCAGATTTTTCAAATTCCTTCTTCAATCTCATCCCAGATCCTTGTGTTTTTCAGCTGTTTTTATCCTTTCAGATTTGAAAACAAATACTTAACCCGTTAGCCCTTATGTTTATTTCCTTTATAAATTAACAGATTGTTAGAGACATGGTAAAGGTGAAACGGAATACAACTTCACTGACAGTTTTATAGGCTGAGTCTCTGAGTGAAATGTCTGGAAATTCTCCTGGCTATTGTCCAAAATATTCAGGTAGAACAGTGGGTTCATTGCTCATGTTAACTGAAACAATCTGGCTCTGAACAAGCCCACCTTGGGCTCAGCCAAGTGGAAAGCTTAATCGCTGTGCCAGACCAAGACAGAGGGAATTATTTACCTTAGGATATAAAGTGAGTGCCTGAGCTGTGAAGTGTGGAAACATGTGAGTGTCAGGTTTGATCACCTACAGCTTTCTCACAGTTCCATGGAGGCCAACGTGTTTAACTCCAGCAAGAGACAGAGATGGACAATGTGACAGAAGGTGAAGATAAGAAAAAGAATTAAAGAGTTCTGAGTTGAAAGGTTCAGAATGTAAGAGGACCTCAAGTAGAAAGGCAAACAAAGAACAGATGCAATGGTGTAAAATATAAAAAAGAGGGCAATGTAAGAAAGGAATATAAAAAAGGATAGCACTGTAATGAAGGAGGAAAACAATAGGAAATCAAAGTTATCATTTCCACAAAGGGAGTAAAATTCCTTCTGCTAATAATTCCTTCACTGTCGCTGGATCAAAACCCTGGAACCCCCTTCCTAACAGCACTGTGGGTGTTCCTACAACACGCGGACTGCAGCAGTTCAAAAAGGCAGCAGACCACCACCTCCTCAAGGGCAATTAGGAATGGGCAATATGTTGACCTAGCCAGCGATACCCACATTCCATGAATGAATAGAAAAATGCCAAACAACCCCATTTTGAAATCCTATCAATTTTCTGTACTGCTTTACCACAAGTCAGTTTGTCCACCAAATCAGACGTGGTACCAAAGCTGCTTGCCTTCACCTCTGAAATGTCTTCTACCTCGATTCCATCTGCCTTGTTGTAGTACCATAATTCTAATCCATACTTTTTTCCCCTAAAAGCAGCATTTCACCAGCACTCTTATTTGTGGCTTCCCCACTTCCACCAGCTTCCATTAACTACAGTTCATTCAGAATATGCTCTTACCCACAGTACGCTCCGTATATCCAACAGCCTTCTCCTGACCAAACACCACAGTCTCTCTGTGGCCCAGTGAATTAACTTGAGATCCTCATCTTCCACTTCAAATCTCTCCGTATTCTACCCTTCCATACCTTCCTTGAGTTTCTCCACTTTCTGTTCCTCTATTATCCTATATTTGGATCTCCAACATTCTACCACAACACCAACACATGCTCAGTATCAAAAAACCCTCCTTCAGCTATGATAGCCCACTGTCTGGAACCTTAGACCTCAGCACCTCTGCCTCCTTTCAAAAGCCTTCTACTGACCTTTTCTCTTCAACCATGCCTTTGCTTTCTTCAAACCCCGCTATTCCATTTCTTCCTTCTACCTGGTGTTCACTACTTGGTTAGATGCCCTGGGACAGCTTCCTGTTTCCAAGGAGTGTTAGCAGAAATTTGTTATTCCTCCCCTCCCCCCAACAACCCCCCCCCCTCCACTTCCCCCCACAATAGTATTGACAGGGGATCTTTCAACACCTAAATGTTTTTCTTCTGTCAAAGTGTGCACATGTAGAAGAGTGTTTTGCCACTTTGAGGTGGGTGGGGGGAGGGGGGTGCAGGGGTTATGGTAGTGGGAGGAGGATTTGTGTGGTCTAGGGATGGAAAGAGGATAAGTACAGTAACCTTACTATGGAGCACAGATATTTCTTTGCAAAAAGAATCTCAGGAAAAAGTAGTGAAAAGGTTTATGCTGCCGTATAAAATTGAGGGGGGATATATGTGCAAGTAGAGCTCATAGCTGAAAGTAAAAGTTAAATGATGTGAAAAGGAAAGAGGAATGAAGATTGTGATTGAAAGAATTGGAAGCATTAACCCAGCACTGTAATTGTGAAAAGAATGGTGTGTTTTTAGCAGAGCAAAGAAGGAGAGCTATTCTGATTGCCATATTTACATATTTACATATTGTAAAAACAAAAAACTTGCGGATGCTGGAAATCCAAAACAAAGACCTGCTGAGTTTTTCCAGGTAATTCTGTTTTTGTTTTGTAACATATTGTAAACCCATCCAAAAGGAATGTGTTTACAACTTTGCTACCCTTAGCAACTAGAGTAATTCTCCCCTTCTATGATGTTGACGAGTGTCATTACTGTGCAACTTAAATCATTGTTATCTGTTTATAAGCAATGTGGGTACAGGAATGCAAATGCTTTTTAAGGAAGCTGGCCCTTTAAGGAACAGAACTAAGCAGCTCACTTGAAAGAAAAAATGAAAAGTAGGTAAACTAAACAGTGTAATTCAAATGACTTCCTTCCCGATCCAAAGTTAAAGTTCAACATTAAAAGGATATGTAAGTATCCCACAACAATCCCCTCCTCCTAATGCGTCAGATGGTAGACAGTAATGCAATTAGATTTCTGCTGCTATTTCCAATTGTCTGCCAAAACACCATTCACGTCTATTAAAGTATCTTGAAAAGCACCCATTACATCAATTTTCAGCAATGGCATAATTACTCTCTTTCTGGAATGTCATACGACGTGAGTCACTCCGCCAGAGTGGGATTTAATCTAAAGACTCAAGGAATGCTTTATATGAGTGCAGAATGGGGAGGGTATTACTGTCCTATTTATTACTGTATGTATAAAGAAACTTTTCATAAGTGAGCTTTTGTTACATGGTCGATGTCCATTGCTCAGATGTAAGGCAGAAAAGTGGAGCTCAGAGGGCCATGGTTCAGCTACATAGAACAAAGATTTTATCTTGAAAATGAACAGAAGATTTTTTGATTACAGCATTTCACTTTGTAGTGGATACTAATGCAGGGCCCTGGCTTTTAAAAATTGCATTACTTACCATTTAAACATATTCATAGATACGTGGCTTGGCATTGTATTGCTCAATAAAATTAATAAATGTTAAACAGTATCATCCAGACTGTTTACAAGCGACTTTAACTAAATTCTCTTTTTGTTGTCTCTTGTTGACCTGTTTGCTAGTTTCTTGTTTGGCTTAGGACCTTGATTTGGCCCTTTGATATCTTTAAAGCTGCTTTTGCATGGAAGGTCAAGTATGAGGAGAGTAAACAAAATGACCCATACTCTGTACTTTGATTATGGACTGTGCTGCTAGAACAGCAAAGTCTTTCAAAAGATTTCATTTTTATAGCTCCTTTCACAACCTCCTTACAGTCAGTTAAAAGTATTGTAACATAAAACACTTTTCACTGCTGAAATGTAGGAAACACAGCCACAAATTTGCGATCTGAAAGCTCCCACTACCAGCAGTGATAGTCTGTGATGTTTCTTGAGGAATAAATATTTTTCAGGGCACTGGGAAAACTCCCTTCTCTTACATTATGCAATGGAATTTTTATATCCACCTGAGAGGGCAGACAGGGCCTCAGTTTTGCAATTCATCTGTGATGGCTAGCACCTCTGGCAGTGTAGCACTTTTCAGTACTGCCCTGAGTACTGCCCTAAGTGCCAACTTTAATTTTCAGATACCTAGAGTGAGAATTGAGCCAACCTTCTGATTTGGAGACAAGAGTTCCATCACAGAGCCAAAGCTGACACATTAAAGCTTTAGTCTGATCAGAAATAACTAAGAAGACCCCATGATATTAAATCTGTCTTGTCACTGGACTAAATCAGTTTGACTGGTTTGTAATGATATGCTTGTCAGCTGTGTGAACCTGGTGGCCAAAGAAAATCATCGAAGTATCTCTGTGCCAAGTTACATATTGTGTTGTCACTGAAGTACATATTGAATATTAATCAATTCTATGTCAGTTGAAATGGGAAATTTAAGAGCTTGCACAGGGAGACAGTCAAGCATTTGTTTATCCTTCTATTGCACAAAATCAAATATTGAATAGGTGCTAATTATACTACTGGGGTTTGAGTTACCTCCTATTCTGGAGAATAATAGTCACAGAATTTTGTACAACCAGAACCCACTTTAAATGCATCTTTAATTAACTAATCAGAGAGGAATATTGATACCATGTAAACTGTGTATGTACCTCATTGATGAAATAGCGCTAGTTTTTTTTTATTCTTTCATGGAATGTGAGCATTTCTGGCCAGCAGCTATTGCCCTTGAGGTGAACAGTTAAGAGTCAACCATATTGCTGTGGGGCTAGAGCCAAGTGTAGGTCAGACCAGGTAAGGACAGCAGATTTCCTTCCCTAAAGGGACATGAGTGAACCAGATGGGTTTTTACAGCAATCGATGATAGTTTCATGTCATGTTGACTGAGACCAGCTTTCAATTCCAGTTTTTTTTTAATTAATTGAATTTAAATTCTACCAGTAGCCTTAATGGAACTTGACCCTGTGTCACCAGAGTATTAGCTTCTGGATTACTAGTCCAGTGGCATTAGCATTAGATCACTGTCTCCCCTTAAAATTGTGGTGAGCACCTCCTATGTGAGGTGAATGAGAATCTAAATAAAATACAAAGATATTGAATTTAGGATCCTTTCCCACCTCATCTCACAGGCTAGAATAATATGAACATTGTTCTCGGGGCCTACCAACTTAGTCTGGGTCGGGAAGGGAGAATTGGGAAGACCCATGATTTAGAAGGTGAGGAAAGGAAACAAAACATTTTTTTTTAATAATGTGGGGGGGCATGATAAGACAGCGAACCAGAGCTCCAACACACGACCATTAAATAGTAGGATTCAGGCTAACAGCTGCAATTCCACGCAGGGTGAGTTCTTGAGCTCAGTTGGATTATCAAGGGAGGCACTAGCAAAGGCCAGGCACCTTCCCACAGGGAAGGAAAACTACAGGGAGAATTAAATCATGCTGTCCTGGCACACATTTTATTGGCTGATTTCACAGCAACACCAGTTGTGGCTTGGGAGCCTGCTCTCTTTGGAAAAGAGAGATGCTGAGGGACAAACTTTAAACCTGCAGGAAGTAAATCAACTGAAAGATGCAAAATAAAAATGAATATAAAAAGGTTTCTATGAACGTTCAAAATATATGAGTAGCCTGTAGATATATCTTTTATTCACTAATTTTAATGTTGTAGTTGATGGTGGACATAAAATGGAGACTCTAAAATTAGCTAATCAAATGGAAGAAATTCTGGTTTAAAAATCCTACAATATGTTTTTTGAAAATCTATTGAAAATGTCATGTAAAATAAAGCTTAAATATTTTGTGTTTTGACATTTTCCTGTTTTTCATGTGCAAAAATATTTCCATTTCTCTGGAGTGTGATGATGAATTTAATGGTAAATTTTAACAGACAATAAAGTGCAGTGGCAGATGGGCCACTCACAAAGGCCAAGGATAGACCCTTCCCAGCTTTACAGCATTTCCTATTTAAACTGAAAGAGATAAAGAAAGGAAAGTGGGCACCCCTGCAAATGGACTGGGAAGCAGCTACCCAGTAACACTGGCGTGATAATAGTAACGTGCATGACATTTGGGGATCAAAGGTACATGAGAGGAACAAAGTCCTTTTACAATCCCCTCACAGTTCTGCAACCAACGTAATTTCTAGATGGTGAGGTTGTAATTTCCCTTTTGAGTGATATGACAGTGATAATCTGCTGTAAGGATGTTAAAAATGAGACTTCGCTATAGTGAAGGACCTCTTGATGGTGTGCCCTGAAGCACACCATCACTTTTCGTAAGGGCTTATAGGATGAATGGACCATTGAATTGGTCACAGCACCTTATATACATCTATATGTTAATGAATTCAAATTTTAGCAAACAACTTAATACTGATTGTTTTTACTGATTTTATGAATGAATTTTTTATTCATTTACGAGATGTGGGGGTCACTGGCTAGGCCAAAATTTATTGCCCATCCCTAATTGCCATTGAGAAAGTGATGGTCATCTGCCTTCTTGAACCGCTGTAGTCCATGTGGTGTGGCTACACCTACAGTGCTGTTAGGGAGGGAGTTCCAGGATTTTGACCCAGCAACAGTGAAGGAATGGCAATATATTTCCTAGTCTGGATGATGAGTGGGTTGGAGGGAAACTTCCAGGTGGAGGTGCTCCAATGTCTCTACTGCCCTTGTCCTTCTAGATGGAGGTGGGTTTGGAAGGTGCTGCCTAAGGAGCCTTGGTGAGTTTCTGCAGTGGATCTTCTAGATGGCACACACTGCTGCCTCTGTTCGTCAGTGGTGGATGTAGTGAATGTTAGTGGATGGGGTGTCAATCAAGCAGGCTGCTTTGTCTTGAATGGTGTCAAGCTTCTTGAGTGTTGTTGGAGCTGCGCACATCCAGGCAAGTGGGGAGTATTCCATCACACTCCCAATTTGTGCCCTGTAGATGGTGGACAGGCTCTGGGGAGTCAGGATGTGAGTTACTCACCGCAGGATTCCTAGCCTCTGACCTGCTCTTGTAACCACAATATTTATATGGTTAGTCCAGTTCAGTTCCTAGTAAACCCTAGGATGTTGATAGTGGGGGATTCAGCGATGGTAATGCCATTCAATGTCAGGGAGTGATGGTTAGATTCTCCCTTGTTGGAGATGATCATTGCCTGGCACTTGTGTGGCATGAATGTTACTTGCCACTTGTCAGCCCAAGCCTGGATATTGTCCAGGTCTTGCTGCATTTGGACATTGACTGCTTGGAGATGTGAATGATGCAATCAATGATAGCACCATTTATGACCCTTTCCAACACTTGAGAATAGACTGATTGAGAATTGGCTGAGTTGGACTTGTCCTGCTTTTTGTGTACAGGACATACCTAGGCAATTTTCCACATAGCCGGGTAGATGCCAGTGTTGTAGCTGTACTGGAACAGCTTGGCTAGGGGCACAGCCAGTTCTGGAGCACAAGTCTTCAGGACTATTGCTGGAATATTGACAGGGCCGGAATACTTATCAGTGGCATGAGTGAGAGCGGCCCTCAGTGAAAACAATGTGGAGAGAGAGTGAATAAAGAGCAGGGAAGAGAGACCGAGGGCCCAAACAGCAGTTCAAACCAAAACTGAAAAAACAAAGGGTGATGTCACAGGAGAGCAGGCAGGTGATTGGCTGGTGAGTATTTCAGCTATTAGCTCTATTTAGATTTAAATTAGCAGCTGAGTAACAATCACTTGTCGACTATTATTAAATTAGTAACTTAAAGATAGTGGGAAATTAAATAAATAATAACGGTGAAACAACAAAAAAGTGGTCACTCTGCAGCTTTAGGGAGTGCAGTCAGAGAAGGAATGGGTGACCACCAGTCAAAAGAATGGAGGCAGGTAGCTGGGTAGTCAGGTAGTCAGGAAAGCCCCAAAGTACATCTCACTCAAGAACCATTTTCCAGTGTGGGAAAATGGTGAGGGTGAAGGTGCCTCTGGAGAGTGCAGCCAAAGCCAAGTTCATGGCACTATGGGTGGCATGAGGCGGGAGGAGTAAGAATGCAAAAGCAATAGTGGTAGGAGACTCAATTGTGTTGGGTGCAGACAGGCTCTTATAGGATCTATGGACATGTAACTCCAGGATGGTGTGTTGCTTCCCTGATGCCAAGGTCGAGGATGTCACAGAATGGCTGTAGGGCATTCTGAAAGGGAAGGGCGAACAGTCAGAGGTCAAGGTTCACATCGGTACCAACGACATGGGTAGAAAGAGGGATGAGGTCCTGCAACAAGAATTTAGGGAGCTAGGTAGCAGATTAAAAAGCAGGACCTCAAAGGCTGTAATCTCTGGATTACTCACTGTGCCACATGCTAGTGAATATACGAATAGGAGGATAGAGCAGATGAATGCATGGCTGAAGAGATGGTGCAGAAGGGAGGGCATTAGTTTCCTAGATCACTGGGTTTGTTTCTGGTGAAGATGGGTCCTGTACAAGTCAGACGGGTTGCGCCTGAACTGGAACGGGACCAACATCCTTGCGGGGAGGTTTGCTGGTGCTGTTGGAAAGGATTTAATCTAATTTGGCAGGGGGATGGGATACAGAGTGGAGGTACAATAAGGGGTGACGCACAGCCAAATATAGAAGAGAAACTAAGTCAGTCTGGAAGGCAGAGCAAATATAGACCTGTTAAGGCATAAGGGAATAACGCAAGGTTGGATTGCATCGATTTCAACACAAGGTGTCTTACAATTAAGGCAGATTAATTGAGGGCATTGATTAATACATGGGAATATGAAATTGTAGCTATCACAGGGACATGTTTGAGGGAAGGGCAGGACTGGCAGCTCAATATTCCAGGGTATAGAATCTTCAGGCATCTGGGGGTGGGGTGTAAAAGAGGAGGTGGCATTGCACTATTGATCAAGGAGTCAATTACTGAGTAAGGAGGGATGGTATTTTAGAAGATTCCTCAAATGAGGCCATATGGGTAGAACTTAAAAACAAAAAAGAGGCAATCACTTTGCTGGGAGTGTACCAAAGGCTTCCAAAAAGTCAGGGGGAGATAGAGGAGCAGATATGTAGGCAAATCTCAGGGAAATGCTGTTTGTAGTGTACATTAATGATTTAGACAAGAATATAGGGGGTATGATCAGTAAGTGCGCAGATGACACGAAAATTGGTGATGTCATAAATAGGGAGGAGGAAAGCCTAGATTACAGGACGATATAGATGGGCCAGTAAGATGGGCAGAGCAATGGCAAATGGAATTTAATCTTGAGAAGTATGAGGTGATGCATTTTGAAAGGACTAACATGGCATGAAACACACAATGAATAGCGGGACCCTAGGAAGTACAGAGGATCTGAGGGACCTCCGTGTACATATCTATAGATCCCTGAAGCTCAGCAGCACAGGGAGATAATGTGGGTAAGATATGGGATACTTGCCTTTATTAGCCAAAGAATAGAATATAAGAGCAGGGAGATTATGTTGGAGCTGTATAAAACGTTAGTTAGGCCATGGCTGGAGTACTGTGTGCAGTCCCGATCGCCACCCTATAGGAAGGATGAGATTGCACTGGAGAGGGTGCAGAGCAGATTCACCAGGATGTTGCCTGGGCTGGAATGTTTCAGTTATGAAGAGAGACTGGATAGACTAGGGTTGTTTTCCTTAGAGCAGAGAAGGCTGAAGGGGGACCTGATAGAAGTATACAAAATTATGAGGGGCATAGATAGGGTAGATAGGATGAAACTTTCCCCTTAGCGAAGGTGTCAATAACCAGGGGGCATAGATTTAAGGTAAGGGGGAGGAGGTTTAGAGGGGACTTGAGGAAAACTTTTTTCACCCAGGGGGTGGTTGGAATCTGGAACACACTGCATGAGGGGGCAGTAGAGACAGAACCCTTGTAATATCTAAGAAGTATTTAAATGAGCACTTGAAATGCCATAGCATACAGAGCCAAGTGCTGGAAAACGGGACTAGAATAGATAGGTGCTTGATGGCCGGCACGGACATGATGGGCGGAAAGCCCTCTTTCCATGCTGTATAACTCTATGACTCTATGACACCATGGCCCATAGCCTTTGCAGTATCCAGTGCCTTCAGCCATTTCTTAATATCACGTGAATCAAATTGGCTAAAGACTGGCACCTGTGATGCTGGGGACCTCCAGAGGATTCACATGAAGTTACTTGATGATTCAAAAAGAATGTCATAAGGTGGTCTTTTTTTAAAATCTATTTGTGTTACTAAAATAAGCAAAACATTTTGTTTCAGCCAAACGTTTGTCACTAGGATTTGTGGCTTCTTATGATTTTCAGATGTTGGGAAATTCCAGAATTAGTCAATGTTCAAAGATATATAAATAGCATAAATTAGATAAAACCCCAGATGGTTGGTCATTAACAATCTAGTCACAGAGTACCAACTTTGTCAGTTCCATGTTTCATTCTGTTACCATTCTTCTTTACCCTGTGAAAAAGTCTTTGGATACAGTCTACATTATGCAAGAGCAACAATATGCATTCATCCATGACTTTTTTGGTACATCTTCACTCATTGGATCAGCAAGGCACACTCTCTATTCAACTGCTGCTAACCCACTGAGTGGACAAAAGAGCTGAATTCCAGAGATGAGGTGAGATGACTGCCCTTGACATAAAGGCAGCATTTCACAGAGTGTGGCATCAAGGAGCCCTAGCAAAACTGAAGTGAACAGGAATCAAGAGGAAAACTGGCTAGTCATTCTGAGGACAAAGCAAGAAAGTTGAGTTGTTGGAAGCCAATTATCTCAGCCCCAATACATCACTGCAGGAGTTCTTCAGAGGAGTACCCAAGGCCCAAACCATTTCAGCTGCTTCATCAATGAATTTTCCTCCATAATAAGATCAGAAGTGGGAAGTTGCTGATGATTGCAGTCTTCAGTTCAATTTGCAACTCTTTAAAGCAGTCGATGCCCACATGGAACAAGACCTCGACAACATTCAGGCTTGGGCTGATAAGTGGCGAGTAACATTTGCACCATACAATTGCCATCTCCAACAAGAGAGAGAATCCAACCACCTCCTTTTGATATTCAATAACATTACCATCGTTAAATGCCTCACCACCAACATCGTGGGTGTCACCCTTGACCAAAAGCTTAACAGGACCAGCCACATAAATACTGTGGCTACAAAAGTAGTCAAAGGCTAGGTATTCCGTGGCAAATAACACACCACCTCACTCCCCAAAGCCTATCCACCATATACAAGGCACAAGTCAGGAGTGTGATAGGATACTCTCCACTTGCCTGGATAATTGCAGATCCAATGCTCAAGAAGCTTGACACCATCAAAGCAGTCCAATTGATTGGCTCCCCATTCAGCATATTAAGCATTCAGTCCCTCCACTAACAGTACACCATGGCTACTAGATGCACTGCAGCAATCTGTCAAGGGTCCTTCAACACCACCTAGAAGAACAAGGACAGTGGGCACATAGGAACACCACAACCTGTAAGATACTTTCTGAGTAACAAACCATCCTGATTTGGAACTACATCACTGCCCCTTCACTGTCACTCCACAAAAATCCTGGAACTCTGTACATGTGAGCATTGTGGAAGTACCTGCAATACATAGGCTGCGGTGATTCAAGAAGCCAGCTCATCACCACCTTCTCAAGGGCAGTTAGGCATGGGCAATAATGCTGGGCTTGTCAGCAACTTCCACATCCCATGACCGAGCTTTTAAAAAAAGTGTATTTGTTAGAGATGTCAAAATCAGAGTGAATTAAGGTATTGGGTTAGTTCTAGTGACTGAAGTCCCCAATTTAAAAATAAACATAACCCATCATATGAATACTATAGATCATGATGGATAAGTTGACCTGCTGTATAAAACAGCCCCACTTTTTTGGCCCCCAAGAATCATGTTTTTGTATAGACTTGCATATAAATCGACCCAACTTTTCAGCCATGTCATGCAAAACTCATATTAGTAACATGCCTCAATTTTCCACCCCACAAATGGATGTTTTACTTACGGTATCTTTATAACTGGGTGCAAGAAATCAAGCAAGCGACATGGGCTGTGTTACAAAGATACGCAAGAGTTTACTACATGCCCACACAGAGCAAACCCTGCATGGTGAATGACAAAGATGGCAACCCCCCACATCCACACCAGTGGTTCACTTATATATTCAGCGTATAAGCCAACCCCCATTTTTGAGGGATTTTTCAAGACTCCAAAGGTTGACTTATATACCGACATCTACAGTACCTGTTTTAACGTAATTGGTGTGGAAACAAAGCAGCTTTTAAGGGCTCAACTTTCCTTTTCCACCACTCCAGATTCTGAACTTTATTGTTCTGCTTTTTCTTTTTTTTACGAGATACTTGGTTTCGAGATGGTGTCTACCCCTCAGCACGACCTCTCACACAATGAAAGCATTCCGCAGAATGTAATATTCAATAAAAAAACTCCTGAAAAGGAGAAGATGAGAAGAGTTGGAAGTTTCTCTTTAGCTAGAAACTGCTGACACTGAACGAATAGGTTCATAGAACTGCAAAGCCTAACTCTAAATGTGTAGGAAATGCACATTCTGTATGGTTTGCAAATTAGTAGCAATGCTTATTATTGGTCAGGGGATGAAGCTTCTTCAAAGAGGGAAGTAATTTCTGTCGGGAAATCAGATGTTTGTAAAAGGGTGGCAATGTGATTCTGAAGTTTAAACTTTAGTTACTGCAGGCGATAAATTGTAGATCATAATGCAGCTGCATTTTACTCCTGAATAATCACCTCACAACATTGGTTGATCAAGCGAATTCAAATGGAAAATTAAAGCAAATGCAACAGCTCAAGATGTTGCCTTTTTAGGGTAAAAGATGGTGCATGTCCCTGTAAAACACATTTTGTAATAATGGTAGAAATTTACTTCTCTGGTAAAAACAGCGTAATGCTCTTGACCAGCAGTGAACATGTGCCAACACTATCTGTTATTACACAATGCCATCATCTAAAAAGGGAAGGTGGGTGGTGTCATTTAATAATGTGTCACACTGTTTTCTCAAAGAGATATTTGGAAACATAGAGCCAATAGTCCCATCAGGCCACCTCTGATTTGCTGCCTCAGGAAGCTGCCCTGCAGTTTCTAGTGTGGTTCTGCCTATGACCCACAGCCTAGTTCTGTTTCAGTGCTCAGCCAGCAAGGCTGGAAAGTTTGAAGAAGAAAATAAGTAGTCTTAAGGAAAGGTTCTCTACTGAAATGGAAAACAGAAACATATGACCATTTCTGCTAAGACTCCCACGCACTGAAGCAAAACTCTTACTACTCACTGATGCTGTTTAAGGCAGAGGAGCACAAGTTTTCTGAGCTTTTATTTTGCTTTTATGGTAGTTATGGTAGACTATCACCACTTTAATCTGAAAGTACTTGATTAAACCCTTTATGCAAATAGGTTGATCTGCAAAACATACCAGCTTTTAAAAAGAAAGAGAAAAAGGTTTAATCACTGGAGGACTTTGGAGCGCTCTTATACATTTCCAAATTGCTTCAGTGAGCATGAGTATGATATATGTAATAGAAGCATAGAGGTGCAACGACTTAAAACTACACAAGGGAATACTACATTTTATAGCATGCTAGTAAATGTTGTAAACTGATGTTTTCAATTATAGTGATTCAGGATTAAGTTCTGTACTTGATGGCTAAAAATGCTGAAATGACCTTGCATAACCCCATGCTACAAAGTGAAATGACTTTATGCCACTTCATACAGTGAAAACTATATTACCTGACATTTCATCTACAAACTATTGGTACAATAAACATACAGTGTTTATACCACACAAGTAGAGTTTAGAATACAGAAGAAGCGGGCATTGGGCAATAACACACTATAATAGTATATGTCTGTCCAGTGTACCTCCCACATTGACAGGCTATTCCCCTATAGTTTCAAATGGCTAGCTCAAGTTAAAGAACATAGAGGTGCAAATCTATTATTATGTTGAGTGCTGGAGCTAGAGTCACTGCTAATGGTGATCAGTTGCCCTTTGGCACAAAAACAAAATGCATTTTATTTGGTAGTAATATAGTTTTAATGACAACCAGGTAGCTATGCAAGTGCAAATTAGCCTACACAGTTCACATGTTTACATGCCGAGCAAGAGAAAATTGCCTATACATTCATCTTTTATAATCGTAGGTATGCTGTGTCACTATCTGGTCGTTGTCTGAGCATTGCTAAGCACAGGCCCATTCATTGTGAAAAGCCAATGGAATGATGCTATCGACACTTGGTACACTCAATGGATGTGTATTTCATTTGTTCCCTCCCCCCACCCACACCAATCTCTGTACCTCCACAAACTATGAAGGGCTAAATTCCAGCCACATTACTGAAGTATAGGAAATGGAACTGAGGATTGTTTTAAATGCTTTTTGCAGTGATGTTTTGCGTTTTTTTGGCCCTGGACATTGTGACTTCAACAATAGTTTGTGGAGCCACAACAGGTAGAGAATTTTTAAAATTTATTCTTTTATGGGATATGGGCATCACTGGCCAGGCCAGCATTTGTTGCCCAGAACTACCTATCTGCAGTGTCACTAAAACAAGCTACTAAAAGCAGTTACTACCCATTAAAATTGAGATCTTTCTTTCCTGCCCTCCTTCTCTCAAAAACATTACCATCCTACAGACAAAACTGTGCATGCAGTAAAACATATGGTGCTTCAAAGTCTTGAGGAAATTGAGAAATGACTTTGTATTTGATGGGACTTTAATCCAGAAATACTGTGTGTTAGTATTATTATACTCCAGGAACTACCTAGTTAAACAGTGTATCAAGTACATGGTACAATGAAATATTTAAAATAATGCAGTTCCCATTCAAGTAGAAACTCCGCACGCAGTCCCTGTCCATTTACTGCCTTGATTGAAGTGAGGCACTGTCAATTTCTCGCTTTGGTTAAATATGAACTACAATGCTTCCACAGCATCTGTACCCAATTGCAATATGTCCACCAACATAAAGCACTTCCTAGCCTATTCTTTCAACAATGGATGAACAACTTATAACCCTTAAAATTTACCCTGCATTATACGTCATTATTTACTCTCAAGTATCTATGTGACTCATAATGTCAAATCCTCCCATTGACTATGAGATCTGCACCGTTATTCCTAAAACTCAAATCAGTTCTATAAACTTTGAGGGTCTCCCCCTCTTTAAGCTACCCTTTCTCTTTCCAGTTCCACCACTGAATGCTGTTTTTGATTGTTTTCATGCCCCAGCTTATATTGTTTTCTACCATTTTCTTGCTATGTGCTATGACATCTGGGCCCTTTTTCCTTCCCTGTTCTAAGAACTAGTATTCTATCCACAAGGATGCATTAAATTGCCCTTCCCCTTACCATTCCCATTTAAATCCTATGCCACTCCTCTCATCCACTCCGTCATCCAGGACATTAGCACTTGCCTGGTTTCCGTGAAGCCCACCTCCTGCTCAGTTTCCTCTTTCCACAAAATTGGTCTTAATGTCTTGAGAAATCCCTTCTGTCCTACACCATCCTTCAAAATATTTGTGTGCATTACTCATCCGTCTTTCCTTATCTGGTGTAGCGTATGGCACTGGTTAATACTCCTAAGATAACTAATGAAATTAATTTTCTCATTCTTAAAATTGATCTTGCAGCATCCCCTTCCTCTTATAGCACATTCTTTCATTCTGTGGTGGAAGATAGACTCTCACCAGCTCTCGGCTATATAACTCCCTTTCTTTAACTTTTCCCAGTTCTGATACTTTAACAGTTATATTTGCACAAGTGGTTGAAAAGGGATGAGGGCTGGAGGAGCAGGTCCATATTGATAAATTGAGCACATTGCAGTCATAGATTAAAAATAGAACTCCTTGTTAGGGCACTGAAAGGCACAGCCCAGAAAGATCCCAATTTCCACTACTGAACTGTGCTGAGGTAGTTGGTCTTAGCCCGATCGCCAGTGAGAGAAGTCCAATTGGCTTCAGTGTCCTTGAGCTTGGGAAAGGAAACATCAGCCAATATTCCCACTCTTGATCACTGTGTTTTGACCACTGGTGGGGACTGCACCTGTGCAATGTCTGCTGCTCACTGATTGGTATTAATTATGATACCCCCTCAACAATTAAACAGTCTATTGATAGCCATTGTCAAGAGTCACACACGATGAATGGCCACTTAGCAAAAAACTGAAGAGTTATAGGAACTGCTGCAAATATCACAGCATGTATAACCAGATGAGGAAACAAGTGGATGAAATTGAAAGTGGGAGAGTGAAAGCATAGCACTAGGAATGAAGGCTCTGTTGTTCATTACAAAGAGAAAAGTTGACTTTTAAAGACACTGATTGGACAACATTATTCAAACAATGTCTCATCGACCCAGTAATTCTTTAGGGCAACAAGGACATTTTAATTTCTAAATTCAGTAGGTATTGAGTATAAGCAGAATACAAGGACAATGGTACAAGGACATCAAGTGGCAGACTTAGTTGACATTTTTTTTAAAAAAGCAGCTGCGATATTTGGGCATGCTCTATGGCAAATCACAGATAGATTACCAAGGCAAAATTTGCCATCAAAGGCACCGTTCCACAGAGATACTCCTGCCTTCACTGTCTATTGTAACAGTCAAATATCTATTTTCATTCAGACCATACACACTTCTGCCTTTATTAATCGATTGTGAAATGTATTAGTTTTGATCTTCAGACCAGTGCTAATTTTGAAGTCAAAATGAATGCATTCAGACTTTTATTTCAATGGCCTTTATACAGGAAAGATTTCTCTGTAATTGCAAACTGGTTCTTCATATTTGGTTTTATAATTTTATTACACATAGCACACAAAGGAGATCACCTCCCATTATATGTTAAAAGACTTTCATTTCTCTATCTTTGCCTCATCTCTCTCTCTCCAGGGAAAAAGGCAAAGGTGTGAATTTCGACTAGGGTTCTCCTCTTCATCATGTAACTTTGGTAAATAGCTATGGAAACTCCAGAAAAGTGACATTAACACTGAAAGTGTCATTTTTTCGGGGATTTCCGCAACTCTGTTAAAACTACAGCATACAATCGAGAGAACCCTCGCAGGACTTCATTTTCGAAGAGTTAGTTTCACCAACCAGTTACAGAAAGAGAAGGCCAGGCCAGTGATAACAGGTCTCCTTTTAAGCAATCTTACCAGAGCCATAAACTGTTTTTCATTTTCATAAGTGTTTTCACAAATCTGGTTGCATGAAGCTACTGCATATAGTATATACAAGAGTTCGAATGCTGCAACTCTGATGGTTGCAGCCCAATATCTTGGGATCATAGCACCACAGAAATTTACAGCACAGAAGGCTATTTGGCTTGTTGTTTCTGTACCAGCTGTTACTAGGGCAATCCAAAACTAATCCCACTGTCCTGCATTATCCCCATAATCTTGCATTATACTAAGTTTATAAGATTGTTGTTTTGGGACTGATTTACAATCTGGTTGGTTAAGGATATGCACAGTTGATTGTTGAATTCACATAAGACCCAGATGCCCTGTAAAGGACATTGCACTTTTTGGCTCTCTAATTTGCATTAAGTTCCAGTGCAAACACCCGTGCAAAGTCTATCGGCAAGTGTAAGTGTATTGAACAGCTGGCACCATTCATTCGCAGCTCAGAGCAAATTCCAGCTCAATGTTCCTTCTATTACGGAGTGGCCAAAACTACTCAAAAAAGGCAAGACTTCTATTTACATAGTGCCATTCACAACTATCATTCTTTCCAAAGTGCTTTACAGCCAATTAAATATTTTTGAAGTATTATCATTGTTGTAATGTATGAAACAAGGCAGCCAGTTCATACACAGCAAGCTCTCACAAACAGCAATGTGATAACTAATAGTCTGTTTTGGTTGATGCTGATTGAGGGATAAATATTGACCAGGAATAATTGCCTGGCTCTCCTTTGACATAGTGCCATGGGATTTTTTTTCAATCCAGCTGAGAGGGCTTTCAAAGCTTCAATTTAACATCTCATGTGAAAGACAGCATCTCCAATTTTGCAGCATTCCCTCAGTATTGCACTGGAGTGTCAGCCTTGATCTTTGTGCTCAAGTCCTGGATTGAGACTTGAACCCACATCTTCCTGAATCAGAGGCAAGAATACTACCCCCTGAGTCATGGCCGACACATTCAGTTCTCTCACTATGATCTAACCAACATTTTGTATAACTTCATCATGCCATCTTTATTCTTGTACACATGGTCCCATTTAGGAAATGCAATATTTGTATTGGTCTTTTTATGGCTTATCTACATATATCCACACATACAAGAATTATGTATTTGACCACTCAGATCTTTCTGTTCCCCTACTCCCTTCAGTAGCTTGTCAGCTGGATTCCTATTCTACTACCTTGCCTAAATCACCTGAGGTTTACTGTCCTCTTCAATATTTCCAAAATGTACTTTTGCTCAGTTTTGTGTCATGAAGCCCATTTTGGTTCATTCAGGCTCCAAGCAGAAGATTGATGAATTGACCCAAAGTCCGTAAATTGAATTCCATGATCTAAATTCCTCTTTAGAACCATGGCTATGCATCGAGTGGCGACCTTTCACCTCCAGTCTTTCTTCAACAAATGATGTGGGACATGTGACTGATAATCTGATCCAGAAAAGAGCAGTTGATCCTGGTTGGACTGATCTTTTGTTGCAGCAATACCTGAGTTGTTACCACCTCACTATGTGGATTGCCAAAGATCCCTGAATTGTTCATTGTTGATGGCTAACATGTTGTGGATAGTTCAAAAGCAGGATTCTTATTTTTAAAAATCCAAAAATTAATCTGCAACTTTCAATGAGTCTTCACTAAGTTTATAGAACCTAGGAGGCCTCATAACCATTAAGAGAACATTAATTTCACTATAATGGGCTTTATACATATTCTAAGTGTTATGGACAATCCTCAAGTCACTTCATTATCCTCTAATTTCACTCACTTTCGTTGATACTGTGGGTTGGACAATAATAGATAATTGTGCATTGCAACAACATTGAATTCTTGGCTCCAGTTACCTCAGTCAAATGGTAATGATCCCAAAAGGAGAATGCATTTTGGAGCCAAACATTTACTTATGGGCATAACCATCAATCAACTGTTATTGGTGGCAAAGCCATGGCTTTTCCATTATCTATCACTCACAGAAGTATTAAGGATAGGATTCCCAGAGGACCGATGGCATCACAAATCCAGATTTTCGTTGATCTCACAAGTTGCATCAGGTTAGGTATTTCCTATAATGATAGCCAAAGCAAGATAGTCTATTTTGTGTAGCTATATACTTGCATCATGGTGCTCTTTTGCAGAATAACACAGATTCACAGACACAAAGAACTGTCAGTGAGACACTAGATTATCACATAATTTGCCTCGTTGCTGATAACTGCATCAGAGGGAATATCCCTTGAATCAGTAGTACCAAAGGTTATGGTGGCCCAGAATATTCGATGGGTATCGATCTGGCAGAAATTCTGTGATATAAAAACAGAAAATGCTGGAAAAGCTCAGCAGGTCTGGCAGCACCTGTGGAGAGAGGAACAGAGGTAACGACCGGGGTTTTCCAGCCCTGTTGCGGGTGGGACGTGGGTGAGGCGGTGCCCCTGCCAGAAGTCCATTGACTTTGCAGCGGAACCGGTAGATCCCGGCGGCGGGCAGGTGCAGAAAATCCCACCCAATGTTTCAAATCCATTCTCGGATCTGGCTGCCAGAATACCTGCCACTCTCCCTATTACAATTTCTAGGGCAAGTAGAAGGTACATTTTATATATTCCTAGTTGGCAGTGGCATAAGCCTGGAGGTTGAGGAGTGGGAAAAGGGAAGGGAGTTGGGGGAGAGATATTCAGTGGGTGGAATTTAACATTCCAGGCCCTGGTCCTGCCCACCAGTTGGAGAACCAGTGGGAAACCTGTTAATTTCCATCAGGGAGCCTGACCAAATTATGCGCCCTTAGATGCTTAACCGGTCAGCATCGGGCCTTTCCAGCAAATTAGAATCCCAGTTGTATCGCCCCTGAGAGCTGCTGGCCAATCAGAGGTCAGCAGCTCTCTATTGCCAGCAGTCTCACCGGGAGCAGTGGCTGCTGCCAGTAATGCTGCGGAGACTTCACCAGGGATCTTCACTGGATCCCCGTAGTCAGGTGAGTGAGGGCGGGAGGGGGTTGGAGGGGACTGTGGGGACCAGAGGCAAGGGCAAAGGGGTAGCTTTCAGTGGCCTCTGTTCCCATTGAAGCGCCTTTGATTGGGCACAGAGTGCCTGACAATGAGGGAAGAATCCAACAACCCCCCACCCCTCCCCTCCCCCCTCCCGCCATGCAGGTAGGCCACAGGCAGATCCAACAGGATTTATTGGGTGGCCTTCGGAGGCACAGGAAAGGTGTGTGACTCTCATTTAATCCCTGAGCTACCACTGAATTGAGCCGAACTGACATCCCGCTGTGAGCCATGTTTCCTGCCCTGACTGTGTGGTTTAAATTCCGCCCAGTGTTTCCAAATAATTCTCAAAATTTGCATGATTCTTTTTATCATCCCATGCCTTCTTTCAGAACAGAAACAACAGATAGTCTTCTGGAGATAGTAAGTTCAGCAATTAACCAGTGAAAACCCAGTGGTTTGCCTTCAGCTTCTAAATATTGACTGCATTATTACAGTAAATAGTAGCAAAGTTAATAATAGATTAATGACACATAACTAGCAGTTGGAATTTGCGCTTTAGAGATTTTGTCCAACAAGGTTGTTTTTTTTTCCTTTTGCCTTATTTTCAACCGTCAGATGAATGGAAATAATGATGTTTCTCTTTGAATTTTTGAAGATGTGTTTGGTCTAGCAAGCTCATTCTTGGAGGCTATAGTGAAAGAACAGGGGAGTGGGATGAATTGATTGATCTTTTAGAGAGATGACACAGGAACAATGGGCCAAATGGCCTCCCTATTTACTGTTTAATTCTATAATTATATATCTAAACAATCCTGAAAAAGAAATCCTGCCTATTGCACTGGTAGCATGCAACCACACCACAATGGGCACAGTTCCATATGGGCTGACATTAAAACATAGCTTCCAGTAGATTTGGATTTGAAACAAAGAGTGGGACAAGGGTGTTTAGGGGCGAGCAGAGCTGTAAAAGTTTCAAGCATTGCTCTAACAATGTCCTAATTTAAGTGATGTAAAGGTGCTTTATGATTTTCCCACAATGGCTATGGGACACACAGCAAAGCCAACATTGAAATTTAAGTCACCTACTCTCCTTAGGTAAAGCTGGAGTTAAACTGCGCATTTAAATTAATGAAAGGAGAATGGGGCATGTGTTCCAGCCAACCTATTTTGTAATATCTTCTGCATCCAAACAATCAAGTACACCTGGGCACCCTGGAAAATGTCCCCTCATGAAACCATGTTAAAAAAACAAGAGACTTGGTCACCGTGCCCTTTTTTTTAACAGGTGTAATAGCACATCCAGCTGACAGGTCACTTAATACTGCCCACTGCATGGACTCGAAACGTTAACTCTGTCTTCTTCTGAACAGATGTTGTCAGACCTGCTGAGTTTTTCTCGCTATTTTTGTTTTTGTTTTTGTTTGCCCACTACATGGCCAGGTTCAGTATAGTGTTGTATTTAATGCTGGGGAGATTACTTCGACCTCTCAGCAGAAGCAGAGATGTATTTGTATCATGCTGTCTAGGAATGTATGTACTGTGAATGAAAAGAAGAACCTTAACAGAAGAAAAGGAATAGTACTCATCAGAACCCAAATGAAGTTATTGCAATGATGACTATTTCAATTAGTCAACATCCCAAATTTTTATTGACTGAAGCTGCAGTCCATCATTAAGCAATTAATCAAACAATCCTCTCTTCTCAGAGTATAAAACAATCTGCCTTCATCATTGGTATTTGCACTTTGAAGAAAAAGTGCTGCAAAGTTAATGATTCTGAAATGTTGCACATAATTAGGTTGGGTTGTCAGTAATAAACAAAAGTAGGCAGAGCGGAGAGTGTTATGTGAGAAGCAAGGTGTGAACATTTTCACTGCTGTTTGTGTCTGCTCATGTTGTTTGATGTCAGGCAAACCCATTAGACATACCTTCTTAGTCAGACAGGGAAAAAAATCTTACGACAGAATCAAGGCTGAAATGAGAAGGTGTGAATACTGAACCTTTAATCTATGGCCAGTGGTGCTGCTTAATGCCAGATAAATCAAATAAAGATTTATCCCAGTACTTAAGAAAACAGGAATGACTAGTATGTCCTCCTCCATCTTTTTTAAATTGGCATAAAATATCTTTGGTATCTCTATTCCCTTGTAACTAATGCTCTTTGTTCAATAGAAAGCAGAACTAGTTTTTCATGGCTCATTTTTTTAAACTATCCATCCCCTATACCTTGATTTTATTCAACAACTCTTCTTCGTTTCCTTCTCTCTGGTGATGTATTTTGCCTAAATCACAAAGCCATCGTGATCTGTTCTGACGCAAAAGCTAAGCATGCTGAGGTTAAAGTGCCCTAATTGTGGTGGTGCAAACCTTTCCTTGCATAACTCTTTTTATCAGTAACCCATGCAAAATGGCGCAAATGTGTCATTGCGCATTGATAATATTTTCCTTTTCCATTTTACTGGGGAGTTGTATGGCAACACTTGTGTGAGGCGACAATGCCCCTTTAAGGACTGCTTGTGCTATTGAATGTAAGCCTTTAGTCTTTGATGCCCAGTGTGCCAACAAAGGGTTGTTTCACATGGTAATCCAGATTTAGTCAAACCTGATTAACTCACCCAAGGCTGTTAACCTTAAGAAATCATAAAAAGGGGCAGTATGCATACCTGTTTTAGAGTATTATCATTCGTCTAAACTTTTATAAATGCAATGTTGTGTTATGATGCATTCCCCAAAATGCATTAGAATTTGAACATTCCTCCATCCTTGAAAGTAAAAATTACAGAACCATGAAGAATCTGAAATTGTATGTAAAAAAACAACAAAAATTTTGTGTGTGTTCTTTGTAGTTAGATTCAAGGAGCCAGGATAATGAAGTATTTTTTAAAAATCAGTGACAGTGGGAATAATCACAAAGTGAGGAAAATCCTGCCACATAGGCCAGCTAAAAGCCCTGACTTCATTTACCACTCTGCAATTAATAATGGCAGTGGTACTTCCCATTCAAGTGGCTCTTGCTCAGAGAAGTTAGATGTTCAAACGGTAACAAACTTTCATGTGATGTACGAACTACCCACATGACTGCAATCATGTGTCCCTTATGTAACATGCACAGCACTGCTGACATTCCTAGGCAACAAGCACACTCACTCGCCTGAGTGTGATTTGGATTTTCTCCTTACTTCACCAGCTCCATACTGGTGAAGTATTCTGCACCACACCCCACCACCCCTCTCCCCCCCACCCCCAACCAGTTCCCCCCACCACCAGCACCAACCGCCGCTCCCCCAACCCCCACTGTCCTCTACTATTTCTGTTAAATTATTGAAGTCTTGATAACACTTGCAATACTGCTGAGACTATTAATGTACAGTTTTGGGCAGCACTGTCCTATGATAAATATCTGCACAGTAAGGCTAACCGGATACTTTATGAGTCACAACTGACAGAGTTAATGTCAGTCTGACCAGTGGAGATGGCAATCAAATGACTCTTTCAAATGTTTCTTTCAACCAAAAAATATGTCATTTTATGTGTTCTACTTTATCATTAACTGCTTTGCAACAAAACACCTTGCCACCCTGATGTTATGCCAGACAATTTTTAAATAGAGGTTCTTGTGCAAGAGAAAGGTTTGGTGTACAAAGAATATTTCATGAGAAAACTAGATAATCAACAAATGAGTTGACATCAGTACCCTAGTCTAAGTATTCCAAATCATACAAAGATGTATGGCTGGTGTTTGGTTTTTATTATATAAATAAAGGGTTTTTTTTAATAGCAAGGAAGGCTATTGTTAAGGCTGAAAGTTCCTTAATGTGAAACATCATGTAATCTGCCTCATATTTCTCTTCAGAAATGAGTGATAGCCAACTTTAAAATTCCCTTATGAGAAAAAGGGGAAGAACTTGCATTTTACATCCTCAGGGAATCCCAAAGAACTTCAGAGTCAACAATTGAGTTTTACTGTGCAACCAGTGCTGCAAATGTATGCGCAGTAAGATCCCACAACAGAAAATGAGATGGATAACTAGTTAGTCTGCTTTGGGTGGTTTTGGTTGAGGAAGGTTTGCTGTTTAGGACACTGGAAGAGCTCTCTATTGTTCTTTAAGTAAATTCACAGAAATGTTTGTCTCCACCTGAAAAATTAGATGAGGTTCAGCTCAATATCTCATCTGACAGATGGTATTTTCTGACAAAGTCACGGACAGCACTGTTCTCTGATAAATATCTTTGTAGTAAGGCTTACCGGATACTAGATGAGTGACAGTTGACGGTGATACTGTCAGTCTGACTAATGGAGATAGTAATCATATCGCATTATTGTCGATGATGTGACTTGGCCACTCATTAAAGATGCTGCCAAATATGGTATTCATTTCTATAATCATTAGCCAATCTGATTATCAGCTTTTATATCCAGGTGGCAATTTGACTACTGCATCCTATTCATAATAATTGCAAAGGAACATAAAAACGAGAGCCATTCCAGGCTGTTCTATTAGATCATGGTTGATTTGTACCTCAACTCTATTTACCCACCTTTGCTGGAGATCCCTTGATATACCAACCTGTATGACTTCAACTAAAAGACATGTAGAGGTATTTCTACACCCTGAACTGTTTTGTGACAATAGGCCTTGTCACCATGATAGCGTGCCGGATAACGTTTATTTACACGCAATTTTTAAATAGAGGTTATTGAGCAACAAAGGCAGATGATATACAAAGAATATTTTCATTAGAAAACTGACCTGATGATGTGGCCACAGTTGGGATTAAATTGAAATGGTAGCTTATATTTTTCTAATGTCCTGGAGTAGGATTTGGACCCACAAAATTCTAACTTAGGTGTGAGAGTACTACAAACTGAGCCAAACTGACACTTCAGTGAAGACTAGATGTAGAATATAATGGGGTTGCTAATTCTCTGTTCACAGTGCCTGTTGCATAGTCTGGCTGAGGGGCCTGCTTTATCAGGCATTGAGCCCTGAGACTTTCTGTGCGGGGAAGCACTTTTGGCACCGAAGGGATGTGTACCAGAAATGTACAAACTTCATTAAGGCTATAAAGAAAAATTAATGTAGCCAGGGCCCCATGATATGTTCTCAGCAGCTGGCTAAAGTTACAGTTCTCTAGCAGTCATTTAGAAAGACTGCTGCTTGCTAATGTCCTTCAGCATGTTGAGTCCTTTCTTTAAATAGTAGGCAAGGGCTGTATTGTTCGACTCCACTTTTTACCAAGAAGTTTTGGAGGAGGATCAGAGAAGGCATAAAAGTTGGTACCGTAGATAATCCATGTCACCACGCATTTATATTGGCCAAGAGAGGTTTATTTTGAATGTCTGAGGAGATGTGCCTTGGTTGTTATCCCAACAAAGGCCATGATGGAACAGCACAATCTCCTACAAGCTGCTGTCTAAAAGCCTTTTCCTTGAGGATGGCACTATCAATGGCTCTCAAGGTGGTGGCTGCTGTGCAAAGAAATTGTGCTAAGTCTTCCAAACAACCTCCAAAGATCTATTCAAATCTCCAAAGCTGTTATTTATTAGGGTTACAGGTAACAGATGGCTCATTTGATTGAGTGAGAGAACGCCATTCTTAGCAGGAGCTCTAAAAGCTTGTTTCACTGACTAGAGCTATTTTCATTTAGTCTTTTGTGAAGCCAACTCCTCTTCTATTAGGCCAGCTTTGACTCGGTGGTAGCACACCTGACTCTTTATCAGAAAAGCCCTGGATTGAAGACCCACTCCAAAGATTTAAGCATGGAATTTAGGCCGACACTTCAGTGCAGTACTGAGGGAGTGCTACATTGTTCAATGTGCCATAGTTTAGATGTGAGATTAAACCAAGACTAGATCTGCTCTCTCAGGCGAGCATAATAGACTCTGTGGCACTGTTCGAAGAAGGGCAGGGAATTTTCATACCTGACATTTATCCTTCAACTAACACTACTTATTTATTGCGGACCTTGCTGCACACAAATTGGCTGCTGCAATTCCCTGCATTTAAACAGTGACTGCAGTTTAGAATAGTACATAGGTTGTGAAGCATTTTGGATGGTCCTGCTTTCAAGAAAGGCTCAACAAATTCTTTATTCCAATTCAGTAATGGGACAGTTTTGAGGGCAAGCAGCAGCATATTAAGGGCCCCTGGTAGCAGGTTACCTGCTCCCTATGTGTTCAGCAGGTCACAAGAGTGATGGCCATTGTGTTTCAGGTAGCACTCTCGTGGCCCCTGCAGAATGGATCGTTAGCCTCAATAACATCTCTTAATGGGCAAAAACTTTAAATTTCTAGTTCTAAGAAACCTGCTCTTTGCCTGCACTTTTGCTGCGCAGTTGACATACAAACAGTTGGCTCTACCGTCACACAGCTAAAAATTTAAATTGTGGGGAGCAGGGGGAGGCTGCTGAATATCAGTCTTGAATGACAAGTAACAAAAGCTCCAGCTTCTCCAACTGGTGAGATCATACCTGTAAAATGAGGAGAATATTTTAGAGGATTATGTCCTATACATATAGCATAAATTATAGTATTAATATATGTGTAACTAATGGTTCTGTCGCGCAGAGATCACACAAGGGATTGGTGAAAAGCAGTAATGGATCACAGCAGTGCATGGAGTTTTAAACCATTTTCTGGAGGACTAGAGACAGTTTGATTATATTTATATATTAGGAAATATGAGGTATTATCAAAATAGTAGGCATGGCTATATTGCTGTAACATATGAGTTATTAGCAAATACTTCAAGGAAGGACAGGAAGATAACTGTGTTAGATTAAACACAGTTATCTTCCTGCCCCTCAGTGAAATATTTGCTTCTTCACTCAAGTTCCATTACAGAGGCAGTCCTCATGACCATTATTTGATTTGACCTTTAGCAATTGAATACCACCAGGTAATAGAACTGAGAAAGACATAAAAACAGTTCTTTCTCATCAGCACTGACATACAGAGGCCGCCTGTTTTCAAGCATTACCAGGTCAGTTAATGGAAGAACATCTTCAGTTTGTGGCCTACTGCTAGATATCTGCTCAAAAACGAACCAATAATTATTTTTCCAGGCAGACATCTTCAGCCATGGCACGTCCAGCCCCATGCATTTTAATGGTGGTGGCGAAATGGAGTTTGTCATCAGGCAATTCGTGCCCTGTATCCACATCCAGCAGAGGAGAGTTTCTCAGGAGAAGAGACACAGGGGCCTACTTATGAAAACAGAGGCACTGCAAACCTAACCACAATAAGTGCCCAGTAAGTAAGTTCTTTTATTAGTATTATTTTTAAATGATTTTAAATATTTCAAATTTTTAAAACTTTTCCAAGAATTTTTTTTTAATTTCATAAAATTATGTTAATTATTTTAACAGGTCTATTTGCAGACTTAGCCTCATGAATCATTGCTGCTGCTCTTGGGCCTGCCTCATTTCTTTGCTTTCAAAAATTACTTATCAGGTGCTTATAGATGACAGGAGAAGGATCAGGAAGCTTACAGCAGTGACACAATGCCAAAGAACCATAGGTAGCTTCTGTCCCTGTCCATTGATAGCCAGATCTCCCTGTCTGCAGATGCTACTCACTCTGATCCTCAACATTGCTTCAAAACATTGTGCATCTTCATGGAGCAAGCACAGATCATTGGAGTGGCCTTCAGCAGCCTAAGATCTGAGGCCACTGCCACATGAACACTGCCAACAAGACCTACTTTAGCAACAAATCAACCCTGTCACTGGCTCTTTCACAACTTCCAAGGTTGCCATTTGAAGATCATTCCACAACTCCTTCATGCAAACATTCCCTAACCTACCTTACCAAACTATTCTGCAAAATTCCTGTCAGTGACTGAAACATACCACTGCCAGCAACAACTTGCATTTATATAGCACCTTTACTGTCGTAAAACATTCCAAGGTGCTTCACAGGAGCATTATCTAATGATTGTTGACACAAATCTAAGAAACTTCTTCCTGTTTAGGTCTGCCATAGTACCCTCGGTGCCTACTCTTTCATGCCTTTTCATCTTTGCCTCCCACAAGCTCTGAGATGACAAATGACCCACAGTTGCCTTGCGGATTTGGTGTACTATTTCCTTATTGTCAGTCACTGGTCACCTACCTCTAACTACATCAGGATAAGTCAGTAATGAGAGACACAATGGCAGCACCCATTGAAAAGTTTTGCCTGTTAACTCCCATTTTCTAGTGTTCTGTCTAGAAGGTGCTAACTCAATTTGAGTATATGATTCCACAGGTGATTTGATGTAGGTACTCAGTCAGTAAGCTCCAGCAAGTTACTTAACGATGATGGCGTGACACCTAACCCTCATTCTGCTCTCATTCAGAAAAAAAAAAATCATTTCAGCAGGAGTCATTGAGCAGTGACCAGGAGCTGATTTTTCTTTTTTCCTAACCTGGGGAAACCGAGATTAATTGTAAAGAGCCTGGACGGAATCTTCTGCTCTGAACTCTAACTTCAGTGGTGGGCATGGAAGTGGGAGTCATTCCCACTGGGAGCAGGGTGCAGATGGGACAGCTGAACGTGTGCGATCTTGTGCTATTACTTATCTATCCATGTGGAATATGACAAATCTTGTGGCAGGGGCTGGCAGGAAGTCGGGGCCCCCAACATTATCTCATAGGGTTGAACGTCCAGGTGCCATACTTAAAGGGCAAGTGGACAGCCATTCATTCACTGCAAGCCAAGAGTTCAGGATCTGTGTGAGCAAACATGTCCAAGAGGAGAAAGTAACCTTCACCCCCAGGGTTCAGCGATACCTCCATGGCAGTTCTCCTCCAAGCTGTCCAAGAAAGGTGGGAGGTGCTGTTTCCCAGGATTGGCAGCAGAAGGAACTCCTGTCTGACCATGGCGGTCTGAGAGGAGGTCACAGGGGTGGTTATCACCCATGATGCTCAGAAGGAACCAACCAGCAGTAAGGAATGAATGATCTGCTGCACTCTGCAAGGGTAAGTGCACCATTTACTCACTGTAAACTGACACTCTCATCAAGGCATCAGGCAGTCTAAGTTTTAGACTGCACAGGAATGTCACACACAACCAGCAGATGAAACATCAGTACTCCCTATCCAGGGAGAAACATGACCATGCCTGTGCTGAGGGTGAGATAGGACTCCTCCAGGAAGCCAGTGAGGATGCATCCAGTTTGCAGTTGCCATATGTCTGTGAGATCTGTTTAATTTATGAGCCTGCTTAGCCAGTCACTAAATCTTTTGTTTCTCTATTCCAAGTACCAGCAAAAAAAAGGGAGGACTGAAATCTGTAGACATCACAGCCCCAGTCCCAAGCCTACCTCTGAGGAAAATGCCTCAGAATCCTCAGAGCATGCAGCATCACAGCATTCACCTGCACTCTCCACCATGCAGATACAGTCACCTCGGGTGCACGTTCTAGTGTAGGCTTCGGCTCACAACCTGGTGACCACATCACTGACACAGGACCACAACTGGCAGAGGCAGTTACAGTCGAGGCCTCTGATACTCAGAGGACTGCTGGAGACCAGGCCCCTGCTCAGCCCCATGCAGACGATGAGCCTCTGGACTCGGCCCTCAGAGACATGTTGGAGATCAGAGACAGGCAGCGGAACATTAGGCAGAGATGCCAGAAGCCTATTAGAGCAGCTGATGCTTCACACTGATAGCCTCACGGTCCTTGACACAGTCCAGCACACAGGCTTATTCTATACTCTCTGTACTCATGCACGAAAAGCCCTTTCATTCAATGATGTCCAAATCACTATGGTTGCTAACCCTTTATGCGAGTTCTACTGACACCCTTGATAACCCTTGGTAGCACCAGGTCTGTGTGTTTTAGCATGGTTTTGCAGATGCAAAGGATCAAATCAACATTATGGCAGATGGTAAACAGCACTATTTAATCCAGCTTTCAGAAATCAAGGAACATTGGAGAAAAATAATGTCTGTAAACAATAAGGTTTTGGGGCCTTCCAACTAACAAAGGAAAGAAAACCAAAAATTTAACAAATGTGTCGGCAGCTAACTCTGACTGGAACCTGCTAGCTATCAGATTGTCATGGGCATGTCTGCTGTGTAGTACCCCTGCTATGGCCTCTGCATGAGGATTGGCGACATCCTGGCCCTCATCAGCCACGTCCCCTACAATGTCCTCCTTGTTGGAGAAGACTTCTCGCTCGTCCGTGTCTCCCTTAGGCAAGGCATCCCTCCATTGTAATGCAAGTTTGTACAGGGTGTAGCGGACATGGATGATCCAGGACACCTTCTGTGGTGAGTATTGGACAGCCCCACCTGAGCGAGCCAAATATCAAAACCTCATCTTTAGGAGGCCTGTCATCTGCTCAATCAGGGACCTGGTGGAGACATGTGCATCATTGTAGCACTCCTCAACAGCACTCCGTGGAATGCAAACTGGCATCATCAGCCACATCTTCTGGGGGTTTACCTTGTCCCTGAGGAGCCAGCCCTACAACCTCCATGATCCTGTAAAAACCTGTGGCACCTGCGAGTACCTCAAAATGTATACATCGTGAGAACTCCCTGGGAACTGAGAACAACAATAAGGATTTGCCTTTTGTGATCACAAATGAGATGCATGTTCAAAGAGTGGACTCCTTTTCGATTGATGAATGTGACAGGCTGTTTCCAGGGAGCTCTCAAGGCCACACATGTGCAGTCAATTGCACCTTGCACTTGCAGGAAACCTGAGATTCTTGCAAACTTCAGCGCTCTGCCAGCCTGGCTTTTGGGATCCAGGCAGAAATGTACAAATTGTTGCACTCTACTGAACAGAGCATCTGTCACCTCCCGTATGCACTTATGTATCGCTGACTGGAAGAAGCCACACAGGTTCCCAGTTCGCCAGCATCTTGACCTTCTTGAGGCCCCACTCCCTCTTGCTGCTCAGGCTGTTGCTCCTCTTGGCCCTGTGCCAACCTGCAATGGGCCCCCCCTTCTCCTCATCTGGATGACAGCCAGTACCAAGGCAGGGTTGCCTGCAGCCTGCATGTTCCACATCTCTGGATCTGTAAATACATCAAAGTTATACTTTTAATAAGCAAATCCTTAACAAGTACCCCTCTATTTCCAAGACAGCAGGTCACTGCTAAGCCCTTGGTATCCTTCTAGACGTGGCATCCCACACCATCCCTTCCAGGTGAAGGACATTCTGGAGGACCAGAGGTGGGTGTTCTACCCATTCATATATGACTGTGCATGGAGGCATTGTGCATTGAACAGGGTGATAAGAGCCGTGTGCTAGAACCTCCCCTCAGACGCTATACAGCTTGTCCCAATTACCCTCGAGATTCTATGGAGAGACCATTGCTTTGACACCATAGAAAGATTTACCACATGAACTTAGGTCAACCTTGACCATTTACCAGGGAGGATGGATGGTTGGAGTAGGGAATTTTGCTGCATCCAGCAGCCGTGCCCCTTGGAGGAACCCATCGCCCGTCCTCCCTTCATCCCTGCCTCTGACAGCAGCAAGTGGTCAATCACGTAGAATGAATGCCAGCTCCAGGCCTTGTTGTGTTCACATTGGAATGTGATCCATTCGTCATGGAGCAATGCTGGTTTATTGGACATTGGAATCTCAAGAACAGAATTCAGCTGAGCCTGGTTCTCCATAGAATAAACTAATAATTAACAGGGCGCCCCCCTTATTCAGCCCAAAGGATAAGTCATTAACTCCTCCCACCCATTCTGAGACTCCTCCTATATTGCTTGCTTGAGAGTTTTTAGTAACTGCGCAACAACTTATTGATTTGGGAGGTGGTGCATTTAAGGTTTGGCAGTGCATCCAGCACAATTTACCATCCCCCTGCACCCACCAAGTGCCCCCCATCCTCTTCCACAATCACCGCCTTCTCATTCTTCTCCCTCTTGTAATCATTCAGCCTCCTCCTGTTACCCTGGACCCAATTATTATTTTATTGACTTTCCTGTTCTCCTCGCTGTTCCCTTCACTGTTGATGTGCCCATAACCCTTCTGATCCTGACACCTTCCTTTCTTGAGGCTAGCTGTACCCTGACTTTCTGAGACCACCCTCTCCCCCGCCCCTGAAAGACCATCCACTATCCACTCTCATTAGTCTTGCATGTCCACCCTACCAGTCTGAACTCCATCCCCTTGCTTTGCCTGTGTCCTCTGAGTCTCAGTATCATCCTTCAAAACATTAGGAATAAATTCAAGAGCTCATGGATCACACTCTTTAGACATATCTCTCTAAGGTTCCAACTAAAGCCTTTGACCACCCAACAATGGGGCCAAGACATGCGTGACATGCCCCCGACAGTCTGACTCCCTTCCCTAGACAGTCTTCTAAACATGCCCTGGACAATCTGACTTTCTTTCCCAGACAGGGTCCCACCCTTCCCTGTTGGTCCACCACCCATTGTCTTGCCTCCATTCCACCCTTCCCTGCTGGCCCTCCCCACCTTGTTCTGCCCATGTTCCACCCTTCACTGTTTGTCCTCCCCCCTTCGCCTGATCCTTCCCCCACTTCCTCATTGGCCCTGCCTCCTATGCCCAGCCTTGGTGCAGCTTTTGCTACTGGCACCCGATATGCCTGAGATTATAAACGGTCCCCAGTAAGGTGAAAGCAGCATCTGCTAACCTCAAAGTTAGAACTATAGAACACTACAACACAGAAAAACAGGCCATTCGGCCCTTCTAGTCTGTGCCGAAATATTATTCCGCTAGTCCCATTGACCTGCACCCAGTCCATAACCCTCCAGACCTCTCCCATCCATGTATCTATCCAATTTATTCTTAAAACTTAAGAGTGAGCCCGCATTTACCACAACAGATGGCAGCTCGTTCCACACTCCCACCACAGTTGTGGAGGAAGTGAAGCTCGCCAGATGCACACCACTTATGTAATCATACAACTGAACGTTCTAAATTCCTGCTGGTTGGGAACTTAATTTGGAGGGTGAACTTGATCGCTAGACTTTTAATGAGCATGCATGAGATGCTAATGAATGAAACTGGGCTTCCTGACATTGTTTGTTGGAAAGCTCAACCTGCCCTTAACCCGCCTTGAAAGTCCTGAGAACAAAATCCTGACAGTTCATTCCGATGACGGGAAGCAGGTTTTTCGCCTCCTGCCAAATTAGGCTCCACCGCCTGTCATGATTCCCGCTGTTGGCAGGACCAGAAGATTCCGCCCCCTGTCAATTTTCCAGTTGAGATCAGCAATCAACACAGAGCAATGACCTAAGCTCAGGATCTTACTCATCAGCATGGCTGGATCACACTGGGCCATGCATGTACTCTCTGAGGCTATGTCATTTAAAAAAATGTTTTTTAGAGTGAATATGCCATCTTGAATCTAATATTTTCTAAATTGAGTGATAATACAATATTTAAAATTAAGATCAAAAGTGGCTCTTCAGATTTAGTTCCACTCACATCCTTATCAATTTACTATTCATTCTGTTGATGACATCATTAACAGGAAGTTACAATGACCTCTGAGGGTGAACAGTACAGAATTAAGAGAGATGTGAATAGAATGAAGCATCTGACTGTTTGTGACATCCTCACCATTGCTTTACCTTTGACCCTGAGGCTAATTCAACTTCCTGTTATGGTGCCAACATGAGATGAGTAAATAAGCGGACAGAATTATGTAGATCCCACAGGTCTCAGGTTTCTTTAGAGGTAATAGAAGGAATCTGTAAAGTCTTCAAGTTTAACGTGATAAAATTTGCAGGCCGTATGAAAGATGACAGCACTTTTATCTGCTCAACAGGCCTCTCACACACAGGCCTCTTCAGGCACCCAGAATCCAGACATCATTGTTAACAGTGGCAGAGGTCAGATCAGGAATAGGACAGAGAGGCTAAAAAATTTGGAATGATCAGTCAATTTGTTTGCTTGCCTGCCATTTGTACTGCAGGCATCATTTGTCCAGTCCCACTGACATTGTCACCAATATCACAGGAATACATCAACGCATCTTGTGGCTGTTTAAAGAAATGTTAGTCAAAAAAATGCTGATGATTTGACAGAAAGTAACAGACCTGAAAAATAATCAAGGTGATATTTGTATCTAGCTAACTGGTTGTTGTTGGGCAGAAAAACATTACAGATAAGGAACTGCTATCAATTCTAATCTTCCTTACTGCAGACAACATCTGGCACTGCAGATAGGAAGATAATAAGATAATGTTGTACATATTGAAATGGGCCTGAATATTTGAATAGAGTTTACCATGGAAAGTAACCTACCTGATTCAAGTATAATTCTATCAATGTATAAAATTCCAATTTACCCAATCAGTTCCCATTCTCTCCCATTCTACTGCTTTCCTGGTCCGTGCGTGATGTTTAAATAGATCATTTTGATCGAAGCATATATTTCCCCAGTTGTTCAGAAGTTGGACAAGCTGCCATTTCACCTAAAGACCTGGAATTTCTGCGGGGTTTCTCCCCATTTCCCACTTTATTGGAAGATTGGCAAAAAAAAATTCAACACTTCTCTATGGTTTCCGACAAAGGTATGGTGGGAGATGGAGGAATTCTACCTTTCTCTCACTCTCAGGATGTGGCCATACTATCCACTGTGCACTTTAGTAGAATTGCTATTTATGTCAGTTGTGGCATTGATAAGTACAGATTGTGTGTGGCCCAGTATTTGGAACTCCTCCCTCCCACCACCACCCCCAAATAACATTTATTAGACAAATGGCATCTGTTTTTTTGAGGAAGGGACCCTTTTTCACCTTACTTTATGAATCCCTCATCCCCTCAAAGTTGGCCTGTGATGATATTTTAAGAGTTCTAATTGAAATTGCACAAAAGACTTTTTTTTTCACTTTTATTTTGATTGAAAACATTTAATCTATCCACAAGGAACACAAGTCCAGATAGCTTTGGAATTCCAAAGGTATCTTTTCCTCTTGTTTCGATGAACTTTACAAACAACAAACTGAACAAGTTGCAACTATTGTTTCAAAGCAAACTGCATCATTTCTCCTCAGCATCTGGAGTTTAAAAGTGCCCTGAACAAAAAAGCATGTATTCCAGGTGGGTGGGGTTGGTGGGGGGTGGAGAAGAGGGGGGACAATATTTTTTGACAGGGCTTCAATCTGAGCTTGTTTATCACATGGGCATGTAAAGGAGCTTATATGAAGATTCACAGTTTTTAAAATCTTAACTGGTTCTCAAAAATAAGCACCTAGATTATGTTGTGGGCAACAATTGGTACTGACCTAGTGTTCTGTGGGTACAGCTGATAAAGGGAAAGCCATTTTGTATCAGACAACCACAGTGGTGATAAAGTCTTGCCAGCCACCTAGACTAAATTATCATCGGTCCTGATTTTTTCTTAATTTGGCAACTGCAAAATGTATGCCTCAGCAACGCAAGGCTCCAATCTTTAGCTGGGTAGCAAAAGGCAGGAAAATTCCTGGGTTAGCCCGCCCGCCTTGGGAGAAAGTGCCTGTGAGGACATGATTTTCATTGTCATTGCAGTTGCAGACTAAAATTGGGCCAGCCAACCCTGGAAAGAGTTTGGGAGCAGCCATAAGGGCTACTGGGTGTGGAAGTGGGCTGTTTAAAAGGCCCTCCTCGGTGCTGTGGGACTTTATCCCATTTATAATAAAAATAGAAAGGCCCTTCAGCTCTCACCCCTCACACACCCTCACCTCAACACTCCCTGCCACCTCATGAACCCCACCCACTGCCTACATCCCTGTCATGCTTTCCATGTCAAGCAATGCCCCCAAAACGGCCCCTCATGCCCTCCCCCATGCCAAGCTATGGCAATTCCATGCTCATTCATCCACTATGCCCTGTATAATAGCAAAGAACCCTCTACTGGCAAAGAAAAGTAGGATGCATGAAAAAAGGCTTTACAGAAAAAGTCATTCATTGATAACTTTTCACTTTCTTAACAAAAGACTTCTTTTTACTGCAGCCCAATAAAAGTGTCATATTTGCTCTTAGCCAAGAAAACATAATGAGGCTTGGCTGAACCCCCAGAGATCCATTAGCCTGTTGAAACAACTGAGCCCCAGGTGAAACACTGCTTGGTTGGTAGCTCTTGATCTCTGATATATGCTTTCAATTTCATAATGTTTATTGACATAAGATAAAGAGATTTCAAGTGCTTGCAGTTGCAGCTATTAATACTTTAAAAGGTCTGGGTGTTTGACATTTTATTGGGTTGTAGTAAAAAGGCGATATTTTTGACCAAGTGGAAAGTTATCAATTAATAACTTTTTAAAAAAGCTTTTCTTTAATTCATCCCACTGTCATTATAGGATTAATTTCTTTTATACAGTGTATCATGGGTGAATGGGCATGGAAGTGCCATACCTTGGCAAGGGTTATGAAGAACCATTGGGAATGGATGTGGGACATACTTTGAAGGAGGGGCATGAGGAGGACCTTTTGAACTTACCTTTTAAAAGGTTCCCTCATGCAGACTATGGTTCACGACACTTCTGAGGGACCGTGAACCATGACTCTTTGAAAAGCTGGCCCGACTCCATGAAAGTTGTGGAGGACTAGGACATGCCTATCCTCACAATGGAGCCAGCCAGGTCAGGAGTGCAGGGCGCGTGCTTTTGGCCTGAACCAGCCACACCCTTAAAAGGTACTTCTGAAAATCAGAAATCCCGGGAATGGGATTGGGAATCCTGGAATCGGGACATGGTCACCATTTTAAAAGGCTCCAGAGTCATCCCAGCTAAGCCAAAATCCAGCTTTGTTAACTGTTCTTCTCCCCCACATACAAATGCTGCCTGACTTGCTGAGTATTTCCAGCATTTCCTGTTTTTAGTTCAGATTTCTGGCATCTGCAGTAGTTTGCTTTTAGACTAATCCGATCCTGCTAGCTTCCCGCCAGATGAGTTAGGTTAAAATTACCCCATGTGTTGTACATTCCTTCACTCTGTCCCCTGGCAAGACAAACCACCCTGCCCTTTACACCACAGAAAAGTATCATGCTCAGTGCAGAAGTGTAGAGGACGGTCTGGGACCAAAAGATTCCAAGTTCAGATCCATACTAAGTGAGCTGATATCACCTAGGAAGTCCCATGCTAGCATGGGGAAAAAGCATTTCCTGATCACTATCAATATGCTGGAAATTGTATCTGTAGCGAATGAATAGGTAGGGACTGGACCTGGTCCGGTTGAATTTGTTCAATAGTCTTCACGTGCTCATAATTTAGTTCACAAATGAGTCTCATACACCAGGAGAATGAAGAATGGCCACTTGAGCAAGGTATTACATGGATGCCAGTGCTCTAGAAACCCCATCGAAACAAGAGACCACATCAATTAAATTTTGCCCTCAGGAAAGGGAAAAAAATTGTACTTATAAATATATGTATCATAATGATAAGCAGCTCTATCTCATTATCACCTCTCTCAATCCCTACACTGGCCCTAAACTATCAAGACTGATTATCTGATATCCAGTACTGGATAAGCAGAAATTTCTCCCAACTAAATATTGGAAACATCGAAGCCAGTGGGCTAGTTGTTACCTTACCTGAACTGGGAAGGTGTTAGGGTAGGTGGAAGAGATTAGTAGGGCACAAGGATTCGGAGCTCCTCCACACACACTGTGGAGTTTTAAGCATGAGCGTGGTTTCACCAACTGGATCCCTGCCCAGAAGCCAAGCTGATTGAGCTCGGAGTCTTGGAAAGGTTTGGAGGACTTGCGGGGAACTTCACAGGTCTGAGTGTGGGATCAGAAGCCTGGGGAGTATGGGGTGGGGATGTCAGCGGCCCAGACAGGATTCAGAGGCCTCAGGTGGTGGGGTTCGGTTAGGGATCTTGACGATGGAGGTGGTTTGGAGACCTGTGGGTGGTTTGAGACCCCCTACGGAAAGTCGGGTAGAGTGGGGATTGTCTGATTACTAGTTGGCGGCAAAGGTTTTGGCCCACTCTTACACGCAGGATCCAGCAAGTAAGTGAAAGGGCACTTGCCACCTCACCTCGGTTTAGCTACCAGGAATCCCTGATGTTCGGGAAACCCGACGATCTTCAGTTAAAATTCAAGTATAAAAGCAAAATACTTGAGAATGCTGGAAATCTGAAACAAAAACAAAAATTGCTGGAAAAACTCAGTAGGCCTGAAAGCATCTGTGGAGAGAAAGACAGAGTTAACGTTTCGAGCCCGTATGACTGAGGAAGAGTCATACGAACTCGAAAAGTGAACTCTCCACAGATGCTGTCAGACCTGCTGATTTTTTCCAGCAATTTTTGTTGTAGTTAAAATTCAAATGTTGAATAACAATAAGGTTCACAGCCTCATTATAATATTTAAAGTGCTAGCGTTTTGTTTAGTTCATTCATGGGATGTGGATTTCACTGGCTAGGCCAGCATTTATTGCCCATCCCAAATTGCCCTTGCTCAAAGGGCACTTAAGAGTCAATCACATTATCTGGTTCTAGTAGAGTTAAAGTTGTAGCCATTTCTCACCCTCGGCCGAGGTTCTCTTTTCCCACACTATTTGTGTTGTTGGTCACTGGGCTGCCCTTGTATTTTTTCATCTCTGGTGTGGTTGCTGGTTTGGCCTCAAAGCCCTTTACCCACTGCATTGCACTGTTGCTTAGTTTGTCTTGAGGCTTTTACCGTCATTATTTTATGGTCTTTCTGTGGGTATAGTCACTGCTGCCGCCGTCTGTTACTGCAGGCTTGTCTCAGGATTCATTGGCTTCTTATTCTAGGAGAGATCTCGTTGGAGGCAATGGTCTTTCATTCAGAACACGTTTATTTGCATCACTTAACTATTACAAGGTTATAGAACACCAGGACATAGCTACAGCTACTCTCTGAAGTGCTTCTTACTCATCTTCTCTCAGTAAGTGACATCACTATGACATAGCTCCTTACACACATGCTCAGTATCTATCATTAGGTTTAACAATTTACTCTAGTCTTATCTTCAAAAAAGTGGCTGGGTTTGGATCGGGTGCGGGTATAAAGTGTTAAAGCCACGAATCCCAACCCAAACCCACTTGCAGCCCATCCCAATAGACTGGGAGGCAATGGCATAGTGGTATTGTCACTGGACTAATAATCCAGAGACCCAGGGTAATGCTTTGGGGACCCTGGTGCAAAACCTGCTATGGCAAATGGTGGAATAGAATTCAATTTTTAAAAAGCTGGAATCAAAAAAGTCTAATGATGACCATAAAACCATCGTCAACTGTTGTAAAAACCCATCTGATTCATTAATGCCCTTTAGAGAAGGAAATCATGTGACTCCAGACCCACAGCAATGTGGATGACTCTTAAATGCCCTGTGAAATGGCTCAGCAAGCCACTCAGTTGTAACAAACCGCAACAAAGTCACAAAAAAGGAATGGAACCAAATGGACCACCCAGCACTGGCCTAGGCGCCAGAAACAGCAACAGCAATCCCAGCCTGTCAACCCTGCAAAGTTCTCCTTACTAACATCTGGGGGCTACTGCTGGAGAGCTGTCTCACAGACTAGTCAAGCAACAGCCTGACATAGTCAGCACCTTCCAAACCCAAGACCACTACCATCTAGAAGGACAAGGACAGCAGATAGATGGGAACATTACCAACTGGATATTCCCCTCCAAGTCACACCATCCTGACTTGGAAATATATCGCCGTTCCTTCACTGTCGCTTGGTCAAAATCCTGGAACTCCCTTCCTAACAGCACTCTGGGTGTACCTACACCACATGGATTGCAGCGGTTCAAGAAGGCAGCTCACCACCACCTTCTCAAGGGCCACTCGGGATGGGCAATGAAAGCTCACATCCCATGAATGAATAAAAAAAACTACATGGCCTCACCTCTGATGCCGTTATTACTCCTTGAAGGGGATGTCCTCTACACATGGCATTTTGGACATTGTCATCTCTGACAACAGGCCACAATTTGTCAATAAATTTCCAATCCTTCACAGTGTTGTATGGATTTGTGTATGTTACAAGTTCACCAAAGTCTAATGGAGAAGCTGAGTAAGGCATACGTACTGTAAAAGACCTACTAAGGAAGAATGACAACTTTGAGCTCGCTCTGCTCAGTTATCACTCTGCACCGCTGCAGAACAATTTTGCCCCATGCAAGCTTCTGATGGGCCGTAGGGTAAGAACTCAACTTCCTTTCCTTCCCCATACATTGCTATCAAATGTCACAATGGAAGACCAAGGGCAGGATTTCCTGGTCAGTGTGCCGGAAGGTGGGGCCCACTCACCGACACGTAAAATGACGCAGGATGACATCAGGCGGAACTCCGACGTCACCCGGCATCATTTCAATTTTCAGGTTGGCGGGGGCGCAGCCAAATCAGCTGTGCACCCACCAACCTGTCAATGGCCAATTCAGGCCATTTAAAAACTAACTGCAGTAGTTAAAGGACCTGCCCATCCAACCTTAAGGTTGGCGAGCAGGCCGAGAGCCCTGGTGGACTTCAGAGAAAGCATGACACATCATCCACGGGCAGGATGAGGTTCCATGTAGGTTTTTAAAAATGTAATAAAAGTTTAACTATAAGTGATGGATGTGTCCCAACTCATGTGACAGTGTCACATGTGGGGACATGTCAGGGAAATTTTATTTTTCTATTTTTAACATTTTTGAATTTGGTACCGATCCCACTGAGGTGGCACTTAGCCTCAGAGAGATGAGTGCGCTCTTTTGCACATGTGCGAAAGAGTGCACTCTTGGCTTAGGAAATCCCCCTACCCCCCCCCCCCACCCCCCCAACTGTCCACACAGGGAGCACATAGTGCTTCCTGGTTGACGTCATGCTGGGCGGGCCTTAATTGGCCCGCCCACCTAAAATGGCGGCGCACCTTCAATTGGGGGCACTGATTGGAAGTGTGCCGTCACGCACCCACTCCTGAACATCCCCCCTCCCACCAACGGGAGGGAAAATTCTGCCCCATGACTGAGGTAGGAAAAAGAAAGAAATTTACAGAGCAAGTCAAGTCCATACTTTTAACCAGGGACACAGGGCTCACAACATTTCCACTCTTGAAAGAAGAGGTGTGAATTAAAGACCAACAGCAAGCAGGTACTGTAATAGAGAAGCTACAGCAACCAAGATCATACCTGGCCAAGAGACAGTTAGGCATCATTCAAAGGAACAGAGCTGCCCTGATTTCAATGGACTGAAAAGCATTAACAAGGTGGGCTGTGTACTCTGAACCTCAGGAGAAAATCACACTGAAGGAACCACAAATTATGGGAACCAGGCCTGAAAACTCTCAGGAACCAACCTCGGAGCAAACAGATTCCCAATTATCTCAGAAGGAGCTCTGCACTCACACAGGAAGACTGGTGAAACCACCCAAGATACTATCCCTTTAAAAGCAGAAACTTTGAAAAGAGGTCTAGGAGGATGTGTATACAATAATATGGGGACAAAGGCCCGGGTCTGGGATGGGAGAAATGTAGAGTAAAGGGTTAATTCTAATGATAGTTACTGAGCAGTGCATAAGGTGCTATCTCATAATGATGTCACTTACTAAGAGAAGATGAGTGAGAAGCACCTGTAGCTATGCCATGATTCTATAACCTTGTAAATAGCCTGTGATGTAAATAAAGGTGTTTTGAATAAAAGATCATTGCCTCCAGCAAGATCTCTGTTAGAGTGAGAAACCAATGAATCCTGAGACAAAGTCATAATGACAATAAAACTCCACCTTGCTCCCCCCAACCACAAACACTGTCTTCAGTCCTCATCACAAACTCCATTCCCTATTCACTGATTTCATCCCTCTCCCTGGCAAATGTCTGAAGCTGAACCACACTATTCACAACCTTGGTGTCATATCTCACTCCAAGATAAGCTTCCTAACACAAATCCGCACCATCACTAAGGCTGTTTATTTCCATATCTGTAACATTGCCCAATTCTACCCCTACCTCAACACATCTGCTGCTGAAAACTTTATCCATGAGATTTCTCTATTCCAATCTTTCTTGGCTGGTCTCTCACGTTCTACCTACCGTAAATTTGAGGCCATCCGAAACTCTACTGCCTGTGTCCTAACTCATGCCAAGTTCTGTTCACCTATCACCTATCACCCACGTGCTCACTGACGTACAATGGCTCGGAGTTAAGCAATGCCACAATTTTAAAATTCTCATCCTTGTTTTCAAATTCATTCACAGCTTCACCTTCCCTCTCACTATACTTCCCTCCAGTCCCACAACTCTCCGAGATACCTGTGCTCCTCCAATTCTGGACTCCTGTGCATTCTCAATTTTAATCACTCTATCATTGGTGCTGTGCCTAGCTGCCAGGTAGCCAAACTCTGGAATTTCCTGCCTAACCTACTCTGTCTGCCTATCTTTTAAAACACGCCTTAAAAACTACCTCATCTGCCCTAGGTGGCTGGGTGTCAATCTTTATAACCCCCCCTACTATGTGAAGTATCTTCAGATATTTCAATACCTTAAAGGAGTTGTTGTTGTTGTGGTACAACAACTGTTCACAACTTCATAACTTCCTAAATTCCTACAAAGCCAAAGAATTGTATGTAAGAAGTGGCGAACAGGGGAAATCTTAGTGAAAAAATATGGGTGCCCAACAAAAGCCCAATAGCTGTGGTAGGTGGCTTGTGACAGGCAGTGACTAGTTTTCACTGGCAGTAGGCCCACAAAGTCCCAATTATAATCATTGTCTCTTTTGGACAATAGCAAGAGATGGTTTGTCTTGTTGCTGAAATACAAAATGCAGCTTTAAAATAAACAAGCGAATGAAGTACAAATTCTGTAAATTGCTCCTTTATTAGGTCCAGCCTGGACGAAACCTGGGCCAAGCATTTCATCTTGATCCCAGCACTAAAAGTCTTCCTGGAAAACTGGTTATATGTTTATCAGGATCCAGCTGAGGTTACAAGCAAGCATTTTAGATGGAAAAAGGAGGAAGAGCATCATATGTTTGAAACATTCCGCATCATGCAATGCTATTTTGGTGGCATGACTCATATTTTGGGTTTTTTTATATCCCAATTGAGACATTACAGGGGATCCTTTGGCTCTTTTCTGGAATTTGTACACTTTTTTTCCCCTTGATTTAAGCAGCTGTTTCCTTTCCTCTCTGAGGGGTAAGCTGAGAGTAAATTTATCTGTCAAAGAGTGACTCAAAACAAACAGGAAGTCTTCATCAGCAAGACTCCTGGTCAAGTAGATATAAAGGTGGAGAAGAAATCGAAGCCCGCCTTAGTGATTGGATCTAGACACATTAATCCCTACACGCCCATCCCGGGTTGCATTTTGTTGCCACTTATTTATCTGTCTACCTAAACCTACCTGACAGGGATTTACAGGTAGTGCTAATATTGAGTGTTCTAATTTAGCTTGCAAAGTGACATGCTAATCTTTCTCCAGGGATTTCACAGCGCTTATTTTGTTCCCTTAATATCCTACCTACCTAAGCATTCCTTCCTGTGCTACCCACTGCCAAAACTGTCCTTGCACTAGCTGCTCTCCATAGATCTTCGACCTGAGCTTCAACCTTAAGGGGATTGGAGCTGGAAAGCAGAAGGGGCACATTTTCAACACAGGCTTGCAGGTTTGCATGTGTTCGATAGAAAAGTCACATCCTTCTGCTTTCTACTGAGAAATAATGTGTCATCCTATCACTTCCTTGCTAAGATGAACACAAACTTCCTGTGAAGTTACTGAGGTGAAAAAGCAGAGGTTGTGTTGAGGGGGGTGCGTGGAGCTGGGAGGCGGGCAGTGGGGAGAAACAAGAGAGATGAAAGGCTCAATCTATCAAACTCCATTTTTTACAGAAAAGGAAAAAAAAACTGAAAATGAAGCATAATTTGACATTCGCCATTTCCTGCACTTAGGGGGGAAAGAAAGCATGCAGTTAGTGCTATGTTTGAGGCACTCTGCGCTGGCGTTATCTCTGACCTGCAGCTTAGCCCTGATGTCTGCACTGCCAAAATGCTCCTATTCAACATTGTGCTGAGTTCATCAATGCTCCACGTGTCAGGATCCTAACAGGAAAAGCAGGACAGACAGTCACTTCATTCAGCTGCCCAGAGATCTCATGACAAGCAAAATCCCTTTGCTGTCCACTCATATCACCACGAGACAGGTAAAAGGCATAATCCTTCCAAAAACTGCAGGCCCAGGCACACGCCCTTTCCCCTTGTCAATAATGTCTCCACAGGCGGATTCTTATTTAAAATCACAAGATCTGGTACATTGGTTAAGATGGATTGCACTAAGAATTCCACCCCCCACCCCAACATCCCGTGTGGTCTTCAATAACCTGGCACTCTTGTCTTGCACAACTGTTTTGGGCCATGGGAGAAACACTTCATCCCTGCTTAATGTTGCAGGGATAAGAGCCGCCCTTTAGACAGTCACACAGGCACACTCATACGCACATAGCAAAGCATTGCAAGTTTGCCAGGAGCTTAAAATCAAATGAAATCTTATGGCTTGGTGGATTGTGTATAATTATATCAATCCTTAAGAGTGACAAAATAAAACAGGTGTCACAGGTATAAAACGTTTCCTTTTCCAGAACAGCCCCCACCCTCTCTCTCTATCATACATACACACATTCACCACTGGAATGCTTTGACAGGTGCAGAAGTTCATGTTACAGTGTGGAACTGGTGAATAAATATGTGGTATTATTGAAGTCTAACGTGCTCACTGAGCAACCGAGGACGTTAATAACTGGCAAGGTACACTAATCTCTGATTGCAACATTTGGTTTACTTTAATCTGGAGGGACAGCTGTATTAAAGAGGGAATTATACTAATCAGTTCAAGGCCCTTGCATATAAAACTTCCCATTAGGCTTAAAGTACAACAGCTTACCGCTCATTCTCTAGGAGCATACATCTGGTTCTGAATGCGGCCATCACTAATTTGCAAGGTACAAACTGAAAACAAGAGGCTGACAGTTACTGGGGGATGGGGGGGGAGGAACGCCTAATTCTATGAGAATTTTCTAGCACAAAAGCAGCTTTGAAGCATCTCAGTACTACTGCATGTGTTATCATCCCTTGTCTATTTTTTTCCTGTCACCGGAGGTGACCAAACTGAAAAAAAAATGATGATGTCAGTCAAATGCTAAATACAAAGCTTGGCTTTGTTATTTTAAGTCAGAAGGTATGATAGGCCATGCCATATGGCCATAATCCTCCTATATCTTCCATCACCTGACAGGAAAACCTTCATGTTGCATGACCTTATATGGCAGGCACCAGGTTAGGGGCTGAAGGTTTTTTTTTCTCTTTCTGTTAAATCCAGGGGTTTACGGTGATTCTCTTTTTTAGTCAGGCAAACTATAAATCCGACTGATTACTCTGCACTCTTTTGCTTGACTGAGTCTTTACAATCAGACAGCTCTGTTAACAATAAACCCCTGATGAATCAAACATCTATGGCATTAGTTTCACCTAGCTGCCTCTTTCCCATGCACCAAGAGCTCTGTCAGACCTCATCTGACGAGGAGAGCAACTGACACGTTTTCTCCCGATGCACCTATTTATCAGCAATTCAGTCATGGGGGTTTTGGCGGCTGGGGAGGGTGGGGGGGGTAGAGAGAGCTAAAAAAAAACAACAGTTCCCCATGAAAACTCAAAGCACAAATTAGCTGGAGCTTCCTTGGCAGGTCCAGGTTAGCTTCTGTGGACTCATCGTGTCGAGTGTTGCGGTGTGTTGCACAGGCCGAGGCCAAGCGTTGTCTGACTACTTATCAAACCTGAATGTACTGGGAGTTTATCTTGTGGTGCAAACATCTATTAATAAACATACAGTGGGGAAGGAGGAGGGGTGGGGTGGGGGGTGGGGTGGTGGTGGTGGGGAGGCAGCATGGAAAACACAATAGTTCAATAAAAACCTTGCAATGTAAAAATAGAGAACTACTGAAGTTGTGGAATTATGTCATAACTCTACAGCTTATGCAGTTCCTTACTTGTGTATTTTAAAATATTTTGCTGACCTAATGAAGAGTTTCTGGTAACCCAAAACTCTTAATATTTTGTCATCTCAAATCCTTGTATTTGAGCCTGTCACATTACAACACGGAGTAGGCAACATACTCCTCTTCAACGTTCAAACCATAAAATATTTCTTTCTTTCTCTTTAGTTTTCTTTTTAATAATCCAACATGAAAAGATATGATTCAGCCCTGAGACTCCTAGAATGTAGATTACTATTTAATTTGACTCTTTCTTAGCCTACAAACACAAGTCTGTAGCGATAATATAATACATCCCTCTATCTCTGGGTTGCCTTCTAATTTAAATGCTGATTTAAGGCCTTCAGTATGCACCTGCTTTTTTTACTCACAGGCAGACCAAAATACATTAAATACAGACTCGTTTCATTCACATCGAAGCAGGGGTTTTTTTGAAGGTGGTGGGGGGGTGGGGGGGGGTGGTGGGGTGGTGGTGGTGGATGGTGGAAAGAGAAAAAAAAAGTTTCCTTTTCTCCAAGGAGGATTAACTGTAGATTCAGCCTGCATTCACCACTGCTCTTGTGGCTCAAGTAAAGTGATTTTGGATTACCTTTACTAGGGTGCTTTGCATACCTCAGAGGCTGACAACAACAGCTCTGCATATGAAGTAAGTAACAGATGGGGACTGCAAAGTATGGCCAGAGAATAGTGTCGTTTGCAATGATCTCAGATCGGTTCCAAGATTGGTGCTAATAAAGTTTGTCACCATGCCGAACACAAGTGCTTGACATAATCCAGATATTTATTCGCTGTAAACATTTTAGATTTTGTGCCTCCTGATCAATTAATGTAATTTACTGTCCAGTGAATTTTAATTATTGTTATGCATGCTCCCTAGCAGCCACTCCATCAATGTTTTCCTGAAAGATGCCTTTTAATCTAGTGCATACCTACTACTGGGATCATCCTGAGCATTATTTATTTTCACCTAATGGTTTGCACTACATTGAAAGTGAATAAAAGGTAGAAATTTGTTTAGTATTGCTACTGAAATGTCTGTTGTCCAAGAAGGTGGTTGAAGTACTCACCAAGATCTGCATTACATATAAATTTGTGAAATGTGCATTCAAAGTTGTACAAAAAGCCTCAAGTCAGAAAGTTATCTTTAACTGTTCCTACTAATAGTTACTAAATATTTACCCATAATCTGATTTCTTTTGAACTATAGTGTGGGTAAGAGGAAATGAATAGTAAAGGGCAGTGTAAAAATTCTGGCTCACAATGTCACACTGCACCAGTGTCTGTTGTTCAAAACAATGGATAATAGCACACTGTGGGTAGAATGTCTTTCATGCCTAAATGCAAGGGCTACACAGCCCAACCAGAAGAGCCAAGGCAAATCCAATATTGGGTGAGTTATTGTCACCTGTCTTACCTCCACAGGCATTTCAACCATTTCAAATGGATTAAAGTCAGGCTACTTGCATCGCTGGCAGTGGTTTGAAGTTAAGTCGTGGTGGTCAGAGAGGCAAGGGCTGTTTGTTGGGGTTGAGGTGGAGGAGGGAGGGGACCTTGCAGGTATTGTGGAGTTGGATGAGTGTTCCTGCTCCTCCAAACTCCACGGCAAAAATCTTTGGCTCATTTAAAGAATTTATCTTTTATTGGCACTGCTAAGGCCCAAAGAAGATTGGCCCAAGCTAATATTGAGTCAGATGTCTTTCAGGCATATTTTAGACACAGGACAGTAGTTCCTACATGGAATTAGCTGTTTTTGCACCTGCACCCAACAAGGTTCAATATCTACGCTTTTATGTTTGGATTTGTGATATTCCAGTTATTTGTCATTGTATTTAACATTCAGTATTTTCAGGTCCAATAAATTATTCTTTTTATCCTCCTGACAATTTCCTCCGAAACTCTTCTGACTGATTTATCGATGAACCTGCTTATCTGAAATTCTGCATTTGGCAAGTAGGAGGTGCACTTCTCAAGGACAGATTTTCTTTCCCCACCTTCCGGGGCTAAGACATTCTATCTCTCCAGGGTGTCCAGTGACACCCCCATAAACTTGCGACTGGGAGCTTAGAAACCATACTTCCCGTGGGCTGGTGAATTGGACTTTCAGATAACCCCGTAAAGCGAGCATCCAAATCTGTAAATCACCTCTACTTTGTATGGCTATCTCTCCATGCCACACAGATACTCTGTGTGGAAGGGGCTATATTTTTATTTCAATGACGCTCTGCTTTTCTTTCATATTTAAGTTTCCAGATCCTGCCCCTCCCTCCATTTTCCTGCCTTTTAGATCCTTGCTTTCACCCACCACAATACATCGTCCTTCAGTCAGGACAGCAGGGTTGGGTGGTCTGGTGCTGAACTTCTCCATGGCAACCAGTATAGGTGTAGACATTTCTTCGTGCTTGGAGGTGGTTGAGAATCATAATTAATGCATCAGTTTGTCCTGCTGCACAATCCTAATCTGCATATCAGTGTGAAAAAAGAAAACCAACGAAAAAGTCAATACAAGTTTATTTGAGGAGAGGTCGTGACCCTGTGAAGTTTAAAAGTTTCTTGCTTTGGGATCATCTAACAGGATATTCCTTTCTACAGGGTAGGATTTTGCATGCTGCCACAAAATACTGCCCAAAATGCTAGTCCCTATTTATTCATTTCCTTTCTCCGTTCTTATCTCTTGTTATCTGTTTACACATATCCTTCTATTCCCGGAAAGAGTGAGCAAAAGGGCTACACATTACACAGCATGGATTGGCATTGCTTGCTGCCAAGAGACAGACAAGTGTGCCAGTTTTCTCATTGGAGATGGCATCCCCTTCCTCTCGCAGGCTAACGGGGATAATAACAAAATGCATCACAGACTCTGAATGACAGAGACAAACATCAGACTCGTATCCACATCCAGAAACAGTAAGAACCTAAACTGTTAAGACTACAGCACAAAGCCAGTATCTTACATTGCTATAGACCTTGTTTTTCTGGAGTAAACAATCCCTATTGTTCTGCATACTAAAGTCTTCACAAATAATTGGTTCACATTGGAAGCTGAACCAGCTAGGGTGACTTCACTCTAAGATACATCTTTTCTTTAATCATATATATGGTCTGACAAGCACTGGAAAATCTGGTAAAATATTATATGCATGTATTAACATTTTAATACATATTTTGACACATCTTGTAGTTCATCTTGTATTGTGGTGTCTACATTGCTATCACACACCTACACACCTCAATATCACATCTGAGGTGTTCAAACATTTGCCTAAGAAATGTGCTTTGCACCAGAAACACGGTTAAAAAGTCAGGGAACCAATTACTGTCTGCAACAACTGACTGACTACTGATGTACAATTTGCTGGTCTTTCAAATGTTTCTCTCAGACCCTCGAACAAGGAAGAAATGCTTCTGTTATTCTTGCAAGTCTTTTGACTCTACTGAAGCATGCATGTTTGCCAGACTTACACAGATAGAATGAGCTTCTGTGAGTGGATTTTAAACACAAACCTAAGAAAGTAAAAACAAATCAGACTTAATTGTAATTGGCTGGAACAAAATGCCTAAATCAATACAGCAACGGCTGATCTGCTCATCATTTAGCCATTACCTGGGAGACGGGTACCTCCTGCTGTGCCTGATTTTTGCTCTAGATTTACTGCAGCCTTCTTTCCACAGATACTTTTCTAAACAGAAGGAATCTGTTTCTTTTCCTCTCTTCCTTTTTTTATTGTCTCTGTTTTCTTCAAATGCTTCACTCCAGCAGTAACTTTCCCCTCATAATTGTCCACATATATTAATGCACAAGTTTATTTTTCTCTCCATTTGTTTCCTGCGAAGGTTTCTCGGGGTAATTACAGTGAAACGTTTCCTCCCCCCATCTGGACTGCTTACACAGTCCGATGCTGTGGAAGAATCCGCAATTTTGTAATGTAGCTAAATTTAACAACACCATAGAAAGATTTTGTGTCATTTCTCTTCACCACCTCCCCAAGTGCCCCCCCCCACCACCACCACCACCCCGCCTGATCCCCCCCATTCTCCTCAGAAAGAGTCTGTAAGGCAGCTTCCATGTTCCTTCAGGGTCAGAGAGGCTGTCTAGTAAGGAACAGGGCAGTGTCTTTTCCCCTTGTATTTGTACTCTGTATGGGAAAAGCTGCTGTTTAATACTTTTTCCCATTACTCATGTTTTCTGGTTTCAATGTACCACTAATACTGCCGGGCACATATGCACATTGCAAACTTTTGTTTTTGTGCATGTGTGTTGTTATGTGGGTGTGTTTGTGTGCTTGCCAAAAAAGAAAAGGAGAGATACAAGAGGCAGAAGGGCTGACAAAAAGAGCAAAAGGTGACAGAGAGAAAAATGATTGTGGGGGGATGGGGTAGATACAGGGCCGACAGATGACTAGTATTAGCCTATCCACCTGCTGTTAGCTTATATAACACGTCCCTCCTTTTCCATACAATTATGAAGTTCCCTCAGAGCAGGGCCTATCAATTGGACTCAAACAAGCTTATAATGATACCAAGCGTGTAGTTTAGGTTATACCAAAACCACCAGCTAACTGTAAAAAGTCACTGTGGGGGAGTTACCTTTGCGCAAGGTTCCATTTAAGATGGTTCCTCTCTTTTACTCACTGGCTGCAAATCAGCATTTTCAGTGGACAATAGACTCAGCAGTGGCCTCATGATTGCTTCTTTTCAAATGGTAATGGACATCCTAACTCCTTTGCCAGTTTTTTCTTACTAAAGCACAAATTACAGTTTACAAGACTGAAAAAAATATATTTTTTTAAAAATGTGAGCAGAATATCTTTCTTCCCCCGCACCCCTACCCCCCCTGGTAAACTGACATGTAAATTACCCTTTAAGTGCTCCACTCTAGGGCTCTGATCATCTCCTAATTGTCGCAGTCAATTGTAGCCAACAGTCTCTTCATTCCCAAGCGCTTTGACAACAAGCGCAGGGATCAAAGACAAATCAGCTCCCTTCAATTTCCATCTGTTTAGGTTACCACAAAAAAGACTGAAAGCAAAGGTGTAAAGGGCACCGCTGTAGAGGAGAATTAAGTGTGGAAATTAGTACAATTGCAATTTTTGTTACCTTTTATTGATGTACATTCTTGTAAACTCCCTTATTACCTATTTTGAGAAAATACATAAACATCTGCAGTGGCAAATGGCTTCTTAAATACTTAAAAGCCCCTGACGTGTTAGCATAATTTTCTGCATCCCGACAGGGCAGAGCATGATTTGAATCATTTTTCACTTATTTTGACAGAGTGGTATGATGTTATTAAAATATTCTTTCTTATAGGAACCTGTAGTATGCAATTGACGAGATTATGAAATGCCTCCAAAAGGCACATTCTCTATTCTCATTTTCTGTTACTGAGTTAAGGCTCTCCTGCTTTTCTTTGGTTTCAATGGTTTCATTCGCTCCAGACCAAGAGATACACAAAGTTCGGGCCTTTTGGTGCAGTTCCAACTCCAGCCTTCACGGAAAGAAGTGCATTTCATATAATTTCTGGTTTGGATAAAGATACTTCCTGTTTACACGGGTCATGCTTAAAACAACATACAACCACTTCCAGAACACTTGAATGACAATGATTATTTTTGTCTCAGTTGGACTTGTGCCTGATGGATGTCGAACGTTCAAACTCGTTTGTTTGAAAGAGGCAAGGTATAGCTTCAATATTTCACCATTTTTCTTAGGAACATCCTTTCTTTGCAAACCTTGACTGAAGAATTACATTACTTCATTGCCACCTGTATCAATATATTTATTTGATATATATATATTATGCAAATTTTGTAAATGTATTCTTTTCAAAAATTTAAATAGGGCACCATTGTAGACCAAACATGGAAACAATACCACCAGAATAAGGCTGATAACTCCTTGAACTACGGACAGTTAGGAATATTGATTTTCTAGCCCCTCTGAGGTGAATCTTTAAAGGGACACTACCAGCTGGAGAACCCCATCTGCTGCTTAAAATATTTATAATATGTATTCTGGCTGATCTCCTCTGGCGTTGCTACACAGGTAGTCTGGGCCTAGATCCATAATGGTGATGCTTGGCTGCTAAATTGCAGTTTGGTTTAATCTGGGCTGTAGGCAGTCTCTGTGGGGAATGATCCATGTACATCCTGAGGTCAATTAGGGGTTAATAATTGGGTAACTTTTCTGTGGGTTAACAGCCATTTCTGTAAATCCCTGATTTCTACTTATGGAGGGATGCTAGGTTATCAACATAGGAAAGAGCTATGTGATGTAACTGGTTTTCTTTTACTTTTTTCTCACAATATTGATACTTTGAAGCAGTAGATTTTAAACTTTTGAGAAAATATCTATGTGTAGCACAATATCACTTCCCAATAATTCTCTCTGGATTAGATGCTAGGGCCAGTAGCTAAACCTTTCAGTGCTGATGTCATAAACTGCATGGTTATTATGAATACCATTGCTGCATATATCACAGCAAAGAGAGTGGGCAGGAATAAATGCAAAAAAAAATGATCTCATCTTCAGTTTCGGAGGCTTCTGTCTCATGGTTGCTGATGCCAGTTGAAACCTTCAAGGATTATTCACCATAACTACTGATGTCCATCATTATTCACTAATCACAAATGAAAACTCCATGACGTGAGAAAGGTGGTGCACAGACATGTACTCCACCAGATACAGCACCTGCCGCACTGTGTACTTTCCGCAGCAACCTGCACAGTAGCATTATAATGGGGTTATCAGAGCAACTCCACCTCCTCACCTTTCCTCTGTGTAATCAGATTTCCATGAGTCAGAGTTTAATTTGACATCATTTTAATCAAGCTGACGAGGGGAAAGTAACCCGTCCAAGCTCTGCATGTAACGGCACTTCCTGGGGCATGATGTCTGATTAATGCTGGATTAAATCAAAGGCATGGTAGCTCCCATTGTGGTTGGGTTAGTGAGTGTGCTGCCTGGCATGGAACTGAGCCATAGAGACGTGAATTAGTTAATCTCAGTTTGGCTGGTGTAGCCATGTTGCAATTTGCCTGGACTAAGGAGAACAAAATAAATCTGTTCAAGACTTGGTGGGAATTTTATCCCCCAAAAATAGGAAGTTTTGGGTCAGGAGGAAAGTAAAGACGTAAAATAAAAGCTCCAACCCACGTTGACCCTGATTACTTTTGGTTTTAACAGAGGCAGCAGTACAGGGATTAGACCTACCCTCATCAAGGAGGGAGGCTTCTCATTTAACTACTTTACTGAGGCTGCTGCTTCAGGCATTTTCTCATTTATAGTATTATCATTCGCTGTCTAGGTTTCGCAGGCCTCAGGAAACCCAAAAGTTAAAGGGGTACATGTACTGCATGGACCAGATAAGTGCTTTTTTGGCACTGCCAGTGGGCTGGGGGAGGGGGGGGGTGGTGTGGTTGTCGGGGTGGGTGGGGTCTGGGGGCGGTGATGCACAGGAGTGCAATTTTAAACACAACCCTAGTCATCAGATATCCCTCCCTTCATGATCTGATGGCCTCTCAATGTTCTCCACGATTTGCTCCTCTACACCTCACACCCAATCTCCCCAGCCAATCTTATTCCCCTATCAATGCTCCAATATGACCCCTCACCTCTCCGGCCCCATCAATGCCCGTCACGCTACAACCCTCAACTCTTGATCTCCCTGTTCTCCCGAGACAATGTTCCCATGACCGCCGATCTCTCCAGCTACATCAACATCCCCCCAACCCCAGATGTCTCCAACTGAGCTCCTCTCCACATTAAATATTGTAGCTACACAAGCAGGTCACAGGTTGTGTATTCTGCAGCAAGTAACTCACCCCTCAAAGTCTTTGTACCATCTACAAAGCACAGGTCAGGAGTATGATGGAAAACCCTTCATTTGTCTCAATGAGTGCAACTCCAACAACACTCAAGAAGCTCGACTCTATCCAGGACAATGCAGCCCACTTGATTGACACCCCTTCCACCACCTTCATCATTCGCTCCCTCCGCCACCAATGCACATTGGCAGCCATGTGTACCATCTATGAGATGCATTGCAGCGATTTGCAAAGGCTTCTTTGGCAGCATCTCCCAAATCCACAACTAGAAGGACAAGAGCAGCAGACGAATGAGAATGCCAACATCTGCAACTCCTCCAAGTCACACATCATCCTGACTTGGAACTATATCACCCTTCCTTCATCATTGCTGGGTCAAAATCCTTGAACTCCCTCCTTAACAGCACCACACGGACTGCAGCAGTACAAGAAAGCAGATCACCATCAGCTTCTCAATTAGGGATGGACAATAAATGCTGGTCTTGTCAGCAGTCCACATCCAGTGAACAATCTTTTTCAAATCATAGAACGATGTCCTCTTTTCAATCTCAACATATTTATCAGTGTGTGGGGTAACAAAACATCAATGAAATTCCAAGGTCAAAACATCAGTTGGGAAAAATAATTTGTTGAAATTATTTGTATTTTAAAACTTAATTTACTTGGTTACATTATTTGAGCTAAATCCAGTGCATCTCTCTGAAACTCAGCAATTTTTACTCTTGTTTTTGTGTAATCTACTAGATCCACAACTACAAAGTAACCACGCAGTCTCAAGGTACTGTGTCTCAACCCAGAAACCCATCTCTCTGGAGATACGGAGGATGCATGCCAGAGTAACTTGAGTGACAACATGGTGTAGATAAACTGTTATAGCAACATCTCCATCCCAGCAGCCATCAAGGTTACCTGGCAACCCAGACACAAACCACCAAGTGATGTTGGCAGTGCCTACACCGGACCATGTCCATTCCATTGAACTTTTGTCAGTGTCACAATGTGTCACAGTGTTATCAGCCTTTTGGAGGTGCCGTGCTATTAGGATTCCTGCCAGTGAACCAGCTCTGACAGGGTGACCAGTGCAGACAGTAGCACCTCAGCTGCAAGTGTAAACAAAGATTTTTATTCCTGATACACTCACACACATAAAGGTCATCCAGGTCACCATTTGAGACATCATTGTGATGGAAACTTCACCTCATAAATATGGGTCCAAGTCCCACTCTAGAGTCTTACGCATATAATCCAGATTGAAATTTCAGCGCAGTCTTCCCATTTTACACCCAACACAATTGCATTTTACATTGAGGTAAATGGAGAAGTTAACCAAGTGACGTGTAGAAAAGGCTGCAGATTTGCTCTTGCCCATTTTGCCCAAGGCTAATTTTGCCTTCTCGAAATCCAGATCACTGCTGAAGGAAAGCCATGCCAATAGGACAAGGAGCCATAGACTCAAGTTACACATATTAGACAGCAGATTTAAAATCAATGTTTGGAAGAATTTCCTTTCGCACACAAAGAATAATCAACACTTGGACGTCATTCAATAGCCAGTTGAATATTGTGATGTGTCAGAGGTATTTCTTTTTGACTAAACTAGCTATAATGCGTCGAATGACCTTCCTCCATCTGTGTTTATCTTGCGTAAACAAGATTATGTAGAGATATGACTAGAGAACACATTTAAAGAATCATTTAGGAGGTTAATTTTGATTGTGTGGAAATATCTTGTCACAGTGAAAGAAACTAGATGGATTTTTATCAATGAAAATATGATTTCTCTTTGTTTTGTTTCAATGAATTAAATATCATGCAATTAATAGGTTATGAGTTTTGGTTTTGTCTTTCCTTTTGACTGACATTTTCACGGCTGTTGATGTTTTTTTAACTTCCTAAGTATTCCACAGTGTCCCTAAAATATTACACATGATATTTAGGAACACAGGAATGTCCATCTGGCCAGTCCCCAGTGAGTACATTATCATTGGTTGGAGATCTACTTGGCAGGAACATAATAGTTGAGTCAGGCAAGTGATATAAAGACCCAGGCAGAATTATCTAAAGTGCAACAAAGGCAAGTGTGTCTTCACTGTGAATTAACCCTGGTGCAGATCAGGGTGAGAAACCTGACAGCAAGAAAGTAGAGACAGTAACTAACATGGATAGATTCAGCACAAATAAAAGGAACCACAATGGCTTCTTGTAATGGCAAATTCCATAAGAAGATACACTCCAGACCTATTTACAGGATCAACACCTCAAAAAATGTCACTAAAAAAGAATACTCTATGGTTACAGAAGCAGGACAAATTATGACCAGAATGAGTGTTTGTTCTTATCTGTAAAAAACTATAAAGATCAGCGCAGAGACGAATCAGTGTGGTCTAGGAGCTGCATTACTCCAAATAGATAATGACTGCAAAACAGTAGTTTATGCATCTCACTCGATGACAGACATTGAGCACAGAACTGCCTTAATCGAAAAGCTGACACCTGTTGCAAGCCCCAACATTGTCAAAGTCTCAGTGATGATGAGGTAACAATGCATATTCACAGCTTGATAGCAGTAGTTGCAGCAACTGAATGGACACTTAAGTGAATCAGCCAGGAGACGATTCAGGGTGTTAAATGCATATTCCCAACAAACCACACAAAATGAATTGCCAGAGAAAAACAGTTACAGTTAGGAACATAGAGACAGGAATAAGCCATTCAGCCCCTTAAGACTGATCTGCCATTCAATTGGATTATGGCTGATCTATATCTTAACTCCATTTATCTGCCTTGGTTTCATATTCCATAATACCATTGCTTTAAAAAAATGTATTGATCCCAATTTTAAAATTTTCAATTGACAGGTTTTTTGGGGGGAGAGGGGAGAAATCCAGATTTTTGTCATCACCCCTGGACAGCCTAGGTCTAATTTTAGGTTTGTACCCTCATGATCTGAACTTCAATTAAATTGCAGTATAAGAATATTCAATGGTGGCATATCTAATTTTCAAAAGGCTGGAGAATCATAATTCCTTCATAGTCCTAAAGATTTACATTTATATAACATGTTTTGTGACCTCAGGACATTCCAAAATACTTCACAGCCAATAAAGAATTTTTAAAGTGTCATCATTGCTGTAATGTGGAACTGCAGCAACCAATTGGCGCACAGCAAGATGCCACAAACAGCAATGAGATAATGACCAGGTTGTCTATTTTAGGTGATGAATGGGAAATAAATATTGACCGCGCATCAGGCAGAACTCCCCGGCTCTTCTTTGAAATAATGGTCAGGATTTAAAGGATCCCCTTGAAGTGGGCTAGATGGCAGGCAGGCCCAAATAATTGTGGGGGGGGGGGGTAACACATTCCTGTCAGTTGGAAAACTGACCCCCATTTAGTCAGCAGCAGGAATGGACCAACTTGGGGAACCTGTCCACTAGCTAATTAGGCTCACTATTGAGGTACTTAAAACACATTATCCTTGGGTCCACTGGAATTGAGTGCTGGCTCAGGGATTCTCCTGAACTCACAAGGTTTTCCCATGCCTCTTGAAGGCCATCCAGCAAACCCTGTCAGTTTTGCCAGCAACCCCCTCTCTGTCATTCTTTCAGAGGCACTTATTGCCTGACTGAGGGAAGCAGCATCGGAAAGGGACACCGCTTAAGAGCCAACACTGCCCTTGCATTCGACCACCCTCTCCCCACCCTCGCCAGAGACCCCCTCCCCACAAACACCAACCTGCCCACATTCAATTGTCTCCAGGAATGCAGCAATGATCCCTGGTGAAGGACTCACTGATATCAGCAGCAGGCACCGCTCCCAGTGGTGCCCTCTGTAATGTAGAGCTGGCGGGCTCTGATTTGCCAACTGCTCCCAGGGTGGGATTTCTGCCCTACTGGGGACTTAATTATGTGGGAGACCCAACACTGCCCACTTAATGCCTGAAGCACTCAAATAGTGTCGGGCACCCCCTGGAGAGGTGACACCTATTGGTTTCCCACAGTTCTCCCACCATTGGGCTAAACCCACATCACCGATTCCACCTGATGTCATGGGATCCAATTTTTCCATTTGAAAGCACAGATGAGGGATAGAATTTCTGCTTTGGTTGCAATTGGTGAAACAGACACAAATCAGACTGATTTTGAGAAGTGCTTTTATCCCCAGGTTTCCATTCAAATCCATTTGCTACTTGTTGAATACAAAATCTGCCGTGAACCAACGCAATCCAGCAGCATGTTAAAAACAACCATTTTTTTTAAAAAAGTTATGCTGTAAGAAAATATTCCTTGCTATGTTTAAGAGCGGTAACTTGTCAAAGTTTGAGTTATACAGCAGAGAATGGATTTATCACACAAAAAAGTAAGCAATTCAAGCTGCCACCTGTGAGTAACCCGATTTTAAATGAACTGAAGATAGTTTTAAAAGAAATATACAGAACAATTTTCTAGTTATGGAAACAGAAAGTGCTATAAATACTCAGCAGGTTAGGCAGCATCTGTGAAATGAAACAGACTTAACATCTCAGGTTGATGACCCTTCATCTGGATTCGTAGATCTCCTAGTTGGATTGAGACCTACTAGTCAGTTACTTCACAATGTTTTTTAAATTATATAGAAAACCTTTTTAAACATACTTATTGGTGACCCTGTGCCCAAAAGTCCCAGCTTAATTTTTTGAGCCGCCTCGAAGGCCTTCAAATGAGCTCAATTAGCAGAAACTCCCAATGAGGATGAGTTCGCCCAAGGATCTGCTTCGAAAGCGAAATTTTTAATAAATAGCCGCAAAAGACCATGGAAACTCTAGCTGCTGTCAACATAACTTACACTTTAAGCTCAACAACTTTTTGTGTTGGTTATGCCAATTTCAGGCATCAGAGTAATTGAGCGGAAGCTGCAGGATGGGACTTGGGTTTAACATAAGAATACAAAAACACAAGAAATAGGAGCAAGAGCAGACCAGGCAACCCATGGAGCCTGCTCCACCATCTAACATGATCATGGCTGATGTTGGCCTTCGACTCTACTTTCCTGTCTGGTCTCATATCCCTTGATTCCCTGAGAGACCAAAAATTTGTCTATCCTAGCCTTAAATGTATCCAATGAAGGATCATCCACAACCCTCTAGGGTAGATAATTCCAGAGATTCATAACCCTTTGAGTGAAGTAATTTTTCTTCATCTCAGTCCTAAATGATCAGTCCCTTATCCTGAGACTGTGGCCTGTGTTTTAGATTCCCCAACCAGCAGAAACAATCTCTCAGCGAGTACCCTATCAAGCCCCTTCAGAATCCTGTACATTTCAATGAGATCACCTCTCGTTTTTTTTAAATTCCACAGGGTAAAAGATCCAATTTGCTCAGCCTCTTATCAATGCTAGACACCCTCATCTCAGGGACCAATTTAGTGAATCTTCTATGCATTGCCTCCAAAGCTATTCTTTTCTTAAAAGTGGAGACCAAAATGGCAAACAGTACTCCCAAGGTAGTCTCACTAAAACTCTATACAACTGCAGCAAGATTTCTTTATTCTTTATGCAATCTCCTTACAATAAAGACCAACATGCCATTCATCTTCCTAATTGCTGGCTGTGCCTGTATGCTAGCTTTTTTGTTCCTTGTACGAGCACACCCAAGTCTCTTTGAACATCAACGCTTATCAAGTTTCTCATTTTTTCAAAAACTCAGCTTTTTGATTCTTTCACCCAAAGTGAATAACTTCACACTTCCCTACATAATAATCCATCTGCTTTCTTATTTCCCATTCATTTAACCTGTCTATATCTCTTTGCAGGTTGTCTGTGTCCTCCACTTAACATGTCATTCCAAAGGCGACATCTCTGACAGTGCAGCACTCTGACTCTGAATACTGCACTGCAGAGTCATCCTTGATTTTGTGCTTAAATTTTTGGAGTGGGACTTAAACCTACAACCTCCTAACTCAGATGTTAAGAGTCCTCTTGCATAAAGAAATGTTACAGGAAATTTATGTGGGGCATCTTGCTACAGAGTAGTGCACACAAAGAGACTACGAGGTTATACATTCATCAATACTGAACCAGAAGATAAGGATGTTCCAAAACACTTCTGCAGCCAATGAAGTATTTTTGAAATTTTGAAGTGGTTTTCAAGCTTTTGAAGAGATTTTTCATCACAGTTGTAATGTTACAAACATGGCAGCATATTTGTGCAAAGCAAGCTCCCACAAACAGAAATGTGATAATGGCCAAATTATTTGTTTTTAGTAATGTTGATTGAAGTATAAATATCAACCAGGACACCAGGGATATCCCTGCTGCTCTTCTTCAACATAGTGATTTTTTTTTTACCTAGGCCTCAATGTAACAGCTCATCTGAAAGACAGCGCTTCCAACAGTATAGCTTTCTCTGGGTGTTGTGCTGGAGCATCAGTCTAGATTGCTGTGCTCACATCTCTGGAGTAGGACATGAACACATAAATATCTTATTCTGGGGCAAGAGTGCAGGCAACTGAGTTACAACTGACACGATACAATAATCAAATGAAACACGAAACATAGGGCAAGATTTTGCCCTTGGTGGGCGTGTGGGCCCCACCGGCTCAGTGGTGGGCGGGCAGCCGACCACTGCCGTCGAAGCAGGCCCCGCCGCCATTTTAAGTGGGCGGGCCATTTAAGGCCCACCCACCAGGCCACCCGACGGGAAGCGCTATGTGCTTCCTGTGCCGGGGGGGTGGGGGAAGGATTCCCCAACTGTCAATTTGCACTCTTTCACACCTGCGCACGAAAGAGCGCACATCCCCCTGAGACTAAGTGCTGTCTCAGGGAGATCACTGAAAGTTTTTTTAAACATCAAGAATAGACAAATAAAAAAATTATTAACATGTCCCCTTCATGTGATGATATCACACAAGATGGGATATATTAATAAAAAGGACATAAAGTTTATTAAACATTTTTAAAACGGACATGAAACCTCATCCCGCCAGTGGATGAGGTTTCATGTTTTTTCTATTCCCCGCTGGGGCTCCTGGCCTGCCCGCCAACCTTAAGGTTGCACGGGAAGGGCATTTAATGAGCTTAATTATCCTGTCAATGGCCTCAATTGGCCATTGACAGGTTGGTGGGTGGACAGCTGATTTTGCTGTCCACCATCCTTCCTCAATATTTAAATGGACTGGGATGACGTTGGGGGTTCCTCCCAACATCATCCCGTGTCATTTTTACGTCAGCGAGCGGGCTCAGCCCCCAACTCGCCTACAGAAAAATTCTGGCCATTAATCAGTATAAGCGGCAGGCTATGTCAATCAGCCCATATCCAGGTACCACAAAACCATGAGCAGAAAGGCTTCCACATTTCCTTGAATATAAAATGAGGAGTACTTTATAGTTGTAGTCTATTATTTGAATTATCAAGACTTCTCACCTTTGAGATAGGCAATGAATTAAATCCATAATTGCTGCAAATTCTTATATGAAGGGAGACTTGTGGTGATAGTGGACAATGCAGATAGATATTTGTCGTCAGGACCCGGACAGTAATCTGGTATTGTGGACCTCATGGGTGTGCAATCCAATTCACTAGAACACATGCCTATATATGAAGATGAAAATCTACTCCCATGTTTGCGAACGCTTGGAACTTAACATATTTGTGGATGAGTGAAACTTAAAGCATACTACTTCTAAGCTGTTCCACTCTGAATCAAATAATCTTGCTGAAAAGCTTGTACAACTTGTCAACGCCATCATTAGGAAAGCTTGTGACAGTATTTGAGATCCATACATGGATTTATTGGAACACATTGGAGAACTGGTTCTCCCTTGCACATCATCTGATGAGTTGTCACATGGACTCCAAATTACTCATTATAGGACAATCTCCTCAAGGTTAGTGACTATAAATGGTCAAGACAAAAAGAAGAAACCACAGAAATGCTGTCATGAGCAGTGTGTCAACCTTTGCTCTTGTTATCTCCTAGCAACATATTAGAAATGAGCAGAACCAGAACTGGCTGAAGAGAAGATTCATGTTATACCAAACTGCATCCTGGACTTAAATTGTGAAACTATGCAGAGGTTCATAGCCATGTCATAATTAGAGAGACCTTATGAAAATCAGTGAGCAAACTATGCAGGATGTATCATGTGATGATGGTGAGTCGGAACACAACACAACCCACAGATATAAAGTCAAAGCAACCAGCTGAGTCCATACCTACAGCGATTCAATAATCACTCTAGACCATGCAACAGGAAGTCACTGTGACTTGAACAAAATGAACAATCAGGAAACCAGATGTGTTGTATGAAACAGTGTAGTGCCTTTAATGTTTAGCCATGGATTACATTTAATGCAGACACACTTTGTACCTTGTACCTTATTCGTTTTATAGGACTGTGATTTTAAAGTTTCCATTGTATAGCTTCAGTTTGATTTGCATGAAGTTTTAGAGCCAGCTATTAATTTTGAAGAAAGGCGAGATGTAATGAGATCCAGTAGGCTGTCTTCATAGACACTGCAAACTGATTCCTCATTAGATGATTAGTCACAGCTGCTCTGCATAAAGCATCCAAATTTTGAAACCTTCTTGTAGTAAAGACCTCCTGAGCCCCTAAAATAATAGAGACTATTTGGAACCAGGATTTTCCCCGGATCAGGATTTCTCCTAAGTGTACCATAATTATGAAATGAGATATTCTACTAGCTAGAATATTCCTGGTCAATGGAGGAATTACTTAACTGGTATTAAACATTGTGAATGGACCCAGTCAATACATTTCCAAAGAGACTTGTCTGTGGATCTTTTCATTGCCATGTTAGGGAAAATTAAAGGTCAGGTGAAGCTTTTTTATCAAGGTTGCCTTTGGAAATGCAGATTTTGGTTAGGTACTTAGAATAAGATTGACCAAATTCCCTTCAAACTTGTGAACCAGGGACAAAGCCCCCTTAATCTCCCAACTACACACACCCCCCCACCATCCTAAATTAACTACAGATTTGAGTTTTGCAGTTGCCTCAACAAAACTGGATCATCTCTGATGCCGCGGTGTTGATCTAATGTCAAATATCACCAGCCTCTTTTACATGCAAGCTCTGTCAATTCTTTAAATCACCGTGAATGCTGCAGATTTCTAATCTCTCTCTCTCTCGTACAGCAGATCGAACTACACCCTAATCATTCAGGGTTCGAGCATGAAGGGGTTAAATCAAGACTCTTCAGCTTCTTCCCATTCTGTCGGATGAAAATCATTTAAATTCAGTCATATAAACCCAGCTGATTTTGCTCGCTCAGCAAAACTATCCATTGACTTCACCTCAGAAAAGATGTTTTACAAATGCTGCTACTGAATCTGAAATAAAAGACAAATTGTTCAAGGCTTTTCACAGCAGATATCACACTATAGGAACAATTTTTCAACAGGTGCTGTCCATTTTAGCATTCTTTTCTTTAATCCCATGAGCCAACCTATAGCGCTTTAGAACGATATCACTGTGGAGATATACAACTGGAATGATAAAACAAAAGGGTGCTTGTTTTAAAGCATCCAGAATACAATATCAGATTTCATACTGGGTATTACTGCCAAAGTTGCTCCAGTCACTCTCAATCAAAGAAGAGGCGTCATCTTGATAGATCACAAGCCTGTCATTCTACAATAGTTGTGTGAACTGTTACTTCAGATTGATACTAATGATTACAAAACATGTCAGTTTTCAACTGTGACTCATACCTAAATACCAATTCTAATATTGGCAGAATTGAAACAAGAAACCCCAGAAAGTCTAATATGAACCAACAGCAGCCACAAAAAATTTGGGGGAAAAAAACAAATTAAGGAGGATGCAAAGGATATTTTAGGATAAATGACTATTTTATGGAGAAAATCTTTAGATGAGTAAGTGGCATAGCTCTGTACGCACACACATGCAAGCCAGGATTTAGCACTCTGGGCCTAAATCCCATGTGGGGGCAGGAAGTGGGAGGGACGCCCACCACAGAGCGTAGCGAGTAAACTCGCCGAATCACACAATGTTGAGCTCATTAACAATGCAGCCGGGGATTTGATGCTGAATCACGCGGTGGGGTAGGCAGGAAGTCACACGCCCCACCATTATATCCAGGCACCTTATTTAAAAGGCACCCGGATATTCATTCATGCATCACGCAAGGACTTTGCAAGACAGACATGTTGCCCAGGAAGCAACAAGCACTGGCCCCATGTTTCAGCGATGTCTCACAGGGGGCTCCACTGCAGTCCGTGAAGGAAGGAAGGGGGGTCCTCTTTCCCAGGGATGGAGGGAGAGACCTACCTGTCTCACCACACCTGCCTGGGAGGAGGTTGCCAAGGTGGCCAATGCCACATCTCTACAGAGGAGGACTGCCTTATAGTGCAGAAAGCAAATGAATGACATAATCCACGCTGCCAGGGTAAGTGAACCTTCCACAGCTCCTGCCCACCTCACTGAATTGGTACTGGGATTTGGGCATCAATGGCAAGGCCAGCATCTGTGCTGACCATGCATAATTGCCCTCCGCAAGATACCGGAGTGGCTGCCTCATAGAGCCGCTGCAGTCCACGTGGCCCCTGTGGGTTGCTGTCCCGACCACACTGAAGGCACAAATTGTTTGCGGCGGGGGTGGGGGTGGCGACAGTTGGCATAGAGGGCAACTTGTAGATGCTGGTGATGCCAAGCCCGTGTTGCCCTTGTCCTTCTAGCTGCTAGAGCTCGAGGGTCTAGAGGGTGCTGCTGAAGTACCCTTGGGGACTAGCAGCAGTGCATCTTTCATGTGGCACAACAACTGCCAATGGGCTGGCGGTGGAGAGACTCAAAGGTGAGGGTGCTTGATGGGGTTTCAGTCAAGTGGCCTGTGTTGTCCTGCATGGTCTCCAGATTCCTCAGGGCTGTTGGAGCAACACTACTCCAGGCAAGTGGACAGTATTCCCTCAAACCCTCCACTTATGGTGGACAGGCATTGGGGATTCACAATGTCACTGATTAGACATAGAAAGAGCAGCATGTGACCTGCACCTGCATCAGAAGTAGTCATAAACCATCTTCTATCTTTACGCAGCAGGAGACTGAGCACAACAGGTGTGATATGGAGAAGGTGAGAGGGGGCATGCCCAAAATCCGTCCCCTCACACAATTTGAACAGCTGGCTGCTGAGCTGGCAGGGGAGAACCATGACCATGCTTGTGATGAGAGCAAGGCTGGCCTCCCCCCCCACCCCGGCTATCCAGTGAGGAAACATGCTTAATCTCCGCAACTTGAAACCCATGGGTGAGGCTCTGTGCAAAGAAAGAGGCAGCCCTTGCAGTCACTCATTCTCTCCTCTTCCCGTTCCAGGTGCCAGCAGCAAGAGGGTTAAGGCCCCACATCTGAACTCAGCCCCAGCCCCAGCCCATAGAGGACCTTGGAAGAGGATGAAGACAAGGAATTCATACCTGCAGAGCCATCACAACATTCACCTGCACCCTCCGCCAGACCAGAGACACTCACTTCGGTGGATCATAGGTCTAGTTTAGGCTGGGGCTCACCTCACAGACACGTGTCCACAGACGGAGAGGCAGTGACAACCAAGGTCTCCAGCACTTGGAGGACTGCTGGAGAAGAGGCCTCTACTCAGTCAAGTCTGATGAAGACCCTCTGGGAGCAGTCAAGGACAAGATCCTGGAGGTGCAGCAAGACGCAGGGGAACATAAGGTAGAAGTGTCAGAGGCCCTCAACAGAGTGGCACGTGAGGCAGAGGACTCCTTCCACCTGCTCTCTGATGTTGTGGCATCAACATGTGAGTGCATCATTATTTCCATGTGGATGACAGCAGATGCCATGGGGACCCTTGTCCAGCAGAATGACCCGTTCTGCAGGAGATGCGCTCAAACCTGCATCGCTGTAGCCATGGGTGAGCTTTCACAGTGGCTACACAAGGGGGAGATGGGGCACTTCAATCTCCCTCCAGGAACCCTTTCTGCTCAAGGAATCGGGGGGGGGCCCTTGGGCACCCAAAGGGAGGAGGAGCGTCAGACAGACACCCCTGGGGCCTCCATCCGGGACTCCCCAAGGGTGTGCACACATTCCTCTATCTGTAACCCCATCAGTCCCAGCCTCTGGGACCGTTGAGTGTGCATCTGTCCCAGAACAGGAGACCTAAGGAAAGCTAGGGCCCTTCAGGTCTCGGGTCTCCAGGGGATACCCACCAATATCATTAGAGACAACAGGGCATAGTGGTCAGCAGGCTGCCTCCACCTCTGCTCTGGATGTCAAGGAAGCATCTAGACATGGTGGTGGCATAAGGAAAATTAAGAAGTTCGAAGTTCACTCTGGTAGCATGGGTGTACAATCATTGAAAATAGTTGTTGCACCTTTGTAAATATATGATTCATTGTACTTTAAAGAGGTCTGCTGGGTATTTCTTGCTGCTGCTTGTATTAGTGCCATTACGCACCCCACCCCCTCAATCTTTCAAGTGGCCAAGCCAGGCTGTGTCCATCCTCCTGAATCATGATTGCACTGCACATGGAGGCATTGATCTTTGCCAAGGCCCTCGAAAGCCATGTGTGAGAAGTCTCCCACACACACTCTGTTCCCTTTCGCTCCACTGCCTTTCTGAGGCTATAGAAGGACCTTTCCTTGGTCAGGCCAGATTATTAGGTTTCCCCTTCAGTTGTCCAGTTGGGCTGAATATCAGCTCCACCTACCTGATGACCCTCCTCACAACTAGCCTTTCTTGAACTGGACATCGACAATGTGGACCCAGTGCTGTGCCTTAGAATCAGGATGGTGCACCTGAGCTTCCAAACCATTTCCAACACCTTCTACCCTCCTCCTGTAACCTACACCTCCCCAACCTGTCACCATTGACACTCCTCAGTGTTACATTCACCTCACATCTGTCACCCTTGAACCCACCACCCCCATCACCCTGCAGCCCATCACCGTAACCCTTCAAATGCCTTCACACCCCAATGAGCCCTCGCCTGTCGTGGACCCTTTGCCCACCTTTCTCCTGCTCACGTCTAAGATCTCACCTCTAAGTCTCCTCCAACCACTCAAACCAGCCCTTCACCTGCCACAGATGGACTCACACCCTCCCACCCTACCATATCCCACTGCCCCCTCTAACAGTAACTGTGCTCTCCCACCCTCGGTTTGTGACCAAGATTCCTCCATCGAGACCACAAGCCCCTCCCTATGAACCCCCCCCACTTCACTATTCCCTTCTTTCCCATGGATCCTGCACCTCTCCCAGGTCCCTCCCCTCCCTGCCCCCAAACCAGCCCCGTAAGGCTCCACGGTTCCATCTACCACCCCACTCTGGCCTTCCCCCCACCCTCTAGCTTTCACCCCACCCCTCATGTTCCAGCAACCCTCTGTTTTGTCTGCTCTCGCCCCCACACCTGTCCAAGCATTACCCCCACAACTCCGCTTTTCATGCACCTTCCACCGAGTGGACCAGGCTGCACCTTACCGGTAGATCCTTGCCATCTCAATGCCACATTGGGCTGGTCGTGTTTCAGGCTGCCATGGGCACCCACCGGCAAGGTGGATATGCCGGGGGTTAGAGGGGTTTGAGGGTGGGAGGGTGGTTGGGGGGGTGGGGGTGGGGGGGGGGGTGGGGGGGTAAGGGGGGCGGATTTTCCAGTCAGTTGCTCATTTGAATTCTATTTATTACATGCTAAACAGATTCCAGGTGGCCTTTGGCAGGAATAGTGACCTGCCATTATTCCACCATGACTTTCGGGACTGCAAGTTCCCGCCATCATTTCCCACCAACTGTAAGATTGGACAGGCAGTGAAAAATCACTGTTAATTAATACTTTAATGGCATTAATGGGCCTCTTAATTGTTGGCAGGCAAGCGTGGGAGTCGGCAGCACGCCTGCTGACCGAAATATCACGCAAGTGTGCGATGACGTCAGGCACGCGCACGCCCATGAGATGTAAAATTCTGCCCAAAGAATCATCGAACAGTTACAGCACATAAGAAAGCCATTTCGGTCATCGTGTCTTTGCTGACCTTCTGAAAGAGAGCAAGCAGGAGCCACGCAGGGAGACATTTAAAAATCACCTGTGGGAATTACCTGGACTCCTGCCAAAAGTTTTGACTTTAATCTGCTCTTCTGAGCAGGTGGGAGTGGCATCCGGTCCTTCTTTATTATATATGCAGATCGGTCTCTGATCACATCCTCAAAACTCAACTGGCATCTTAACCGGGGGGCCTACACAGGGAAGCCATTGCGGCAAACCTAGCAGGAAGGGGAGCCAGGACTAAAAGAGACCCAAGCAGATAAGTGTTTTTGTCAAAATTTTCTTTCGGTTCCTTGAAGAGCTAGGAGGAGCAGGAATGTTGTTCTGGCACCAACGAGAAACAGTTAGGCCTCCCCTGCACCACCCATCATCCACCCCGTCCCATCAACATATCCTTCTTTTCCTGTTGCTCATTTGAATTCTATTTATTACATGCACCATGTATGCATCTAGTTTCCCCTTAAATGTATCCGTGCTATTCACTTCAACGGTTCCCTGCAGTACCGAGTTCCACTTTCTGGGTGAAGAGGTTTTCCATTAAATTCCTACTGGGGTATTGAACCCTTTCATGATCTTAAAGGCTTCAGATCTTTCAGTCTTCTCTTTTCTAGTTAAATGATCCCTTACCTTTCCTGAGGGTTAAATGCTCTCAATACCTCATTTCCCAAACCCTCTCATGGTGATTTACTTTGGGGACCATTGTTTTAGTCTCCAGCGGCTTCCTCCTGCCAGCTGACATTCCACTCCCCTGCAGGAATTCAAATCTCTCAGGACTCACACTGCCAAGGTTCTGGATGAGTTAGTATCTGCCCACACAGCCTTAAAATTGAGGGCATAATCCGCCTGTCACACCTCAGATGTTGCATTTTGTTAAAGATGCAAAACAGTTCAAAAGAAATTCAATAAAGTGACATCTGTTGAAAAACAGGAGCTGCAGAGATTTACATGCAGTTGGCAATCTACAGCAATGTCCTTCAGCAATCGGCCTCTAATTGACCTCCTGATGTGCCTATTCAAATCGCTTACTAACAGTGATGAATGCTACCTCTAAAAGAATAAGTCTGGTTAAACACCACTCCATCATAACAGTTAAACATTGCAAATATGCTTCAAGACACTAGATCACCAATGAGCAATGCCACAAAAATCAAATTTATTGATAATATAATCAGTCTAACAATAATCCATTTAAAGCTGAAGGGTGAATAGTGTCCATCTTGAGAGAAGAAACACTGTTGGAACAATGCAAAGTCCAATCCTGATCCAATGCCAACACAGTTATATTCTGCACAGTGTTATGGTGCTCAGGACCTGATGAAAAGAAAATGGGTTGAAACAAATTAGACCTGATTAGATGTATATAGGTCTAAACCTTACTGGGAAGGAGAAATTCACTGTATCAGCACATTTCAGAATCAATAGTGTATCAGATCAGGAATCAGCACAGATCGCCAGTTGAGCCTAATAAAGACTTGTAGCACACAAACATTCCTTATGTTAACGCATATCATAGAGAGCTTTGCTATCAGTCTAGATGAGTGATGAACTCAAAGTGGAACCAAACCCTATGCTTGATATCAAGGGTAACATTGTTTGAATATAGATGTTGTACTCTGGATATTTTTTCCCAAGCAGTTAAAACATATTGTTCCTGTAGGCTGGTCTGGTCCATTCTGAGCAAGGCAATGTCACAACTGCTTGTCTGGAAATAATCTCATCAACATCCCTTTATGACTGTGTCCCTTATGCAGTTGCATAGATTGCCTTTATTTTTTCTGTTCCCTGTTTTGATACTGGTGTATGACGTGTAATTTAAAGCTTCAGCATTATACATACATTGTAGGGTTTTTTTATTCCCTGAAGGAAGTTACATTTGCATAAGTGCAAAATCATTTTGAGATCTTTTACATCCTCCTGAGAGGGCCTCAATTTGATGCCTCATCTGAAAGACAACACCTTAACATGGCAGCACTCCATAAGCGTTGCACTGGGATCGGCCTGGATTGTGTGCAGAAGCCCTGTAGTGGGCTTGAACCCATAATCTTCTAACGCAGAGATGAGAGTACTGCCACTGAGCAGGTACCTAAACTGGTAGACAAAATGGGCCAAATGGCCTCCTCTTGTACCTTAAATATTCTATGTTTCTAGGTTTCTATACATTGATCTTTACTGGAAAGTACATGTTTTGCTGTCAGCTGAGAATGCAATTTGCCTCTGCTTAATACCTATCATGGGCAAGTGAACTGCCACATTCACCATTTAGTCTCATGCGTCACCTGGCCACCATACAGGAAGACTGCTGATGACAATAGACAGTTTCCAGCTACAACCAGTGCCTTCAAGATGAGATAGAAGAATATTTGCAAAAAAAGTGGCCTACAACCAGCCAAACACTGCAATTGTAAAATGATTCCTTCTCCTTTTGGTATTTTCCATTCAGGATTTTGATATACTTTGTAAAAACATGCAAACTGCTCTGAAAAGATTTAGTGGGACTTTAATGATAAGCTTAAAAGAATAAGATTAAATTGCATGTGATCATGGCTAATTGACATTATATATAGCTCTATATAGAATATAGATTTATTCAGTAAATTACAGTACTTTTATACTGGTAATATCAATAGACCAGCACCAGGTATACCTAAAAATGAGCTGTGAACTTGGTGAAGCTACAACACAGGACTACTTGCTTGCCAAACAGTGTAAGCAGCATGCAATAGACAGGGCAAAGTGGTCCCAGAATCAACAGATCAGATCAAAGCTCTGCAGTCCAACCAGATGCAATCATGAATGGTGGTGGACAATTAAACAACTCACTGGGAGAAGGATGCTCCACAAATATCCCCATCCTTAATGATGGGGGAGTCCAGCACATCAGTGCAAAAGATAAGGCTGAAGCATTTGCAACAATCTTTAGCCATAAGTGCCGAATGGATGATCCATCTCGGCCTCCTCTGGAGATCCCCAGCATCACAGATGGCAGTCTGCAGCCAATACAATTCACTCTACATGACAACAAGAAACAGTTGAAGGCACTGGATATTGCAAAGGCTATGGGACAATATTCCGGCAATAGTACTGAAGACTTGCGCTCCAGAACTTGCCACACCCCTAGCTAAGTTGTTCTAGCACAGCTACAACACTGGCATTTACCTGGCAATGTGGAAAATCCACGAAAAACAGGACAAATCCAACCTGGCCAATTACCATCTTCTCAGTCTACTCTCAATCCTCAGTAAAGTAATAGAAGGGGTCATCAACAGTGCTATCAGGCGCCACTGGATTAGCAATAACCTGCTCACTGACAGTTTGGGTTCCACCAGGATCACTCAGCTCCTGATCTCATTACAGTCTTGGTTCAAACATGGACAAAAGAACTGAACTCCAGAGATGAGGTGAGAGTGACTGCCAATGAAATCAAGGAAGAATTTGACTGAGTGTGGCCTCAAGGAGCCCTGGCAAAACTGGAGTCAATGGGAATCAGGTAGGAGGAGAAAGCTCTCCGCTGGTTGGAGTCATACCAAGCACAGAGGAAGATGGTTGTGGCTGTTAGAGGTCAATCATCTCGGTTCCAGGACATCACTGCAGGAGTTCCTCAGGCTAGTGTCCTAGGCCCAACCACCATCAGCTGTTTCATCAGTGACCTTCCTTCAATCATAAGATCAGAAGTGGAGATGTTCGCTAATGTACAATGTTCAGCATCTTTCACTACTCCTCAGATACTGAAACAGTCCATGTCCAAATGCAACAAGACCTGGGCAATATCCAGGCTTGGGCTGACAAGTGGCAAGTACCATTTGCGCCACACAAGTGCCAGACAATGATCAGCTCCAACAAGCGAGAATCTAACCATCGCTCCTTGACATTCAATGGCATTATCATTGCTGAATCCCGCACTGACAATGTCCTGGGGGTTACCATTGACCAGAAACTGAACTGGACTAGCCAAATAAATACTGTGGCTACAAGAGCAGGTCTAAGGCTAGGAATCCTGTGGTGAGTAGCTCCACCCCTGACTCCCCAAAGCCTGTCCACCATCTACAAGGCACAAATCAGGGATGTGTTGCAATACTCTCCTCTTGCCTGGATGAATGCAGCTCCAACAACATTCAAGAAGCTCAACACCACGCAGGACAAAGCAGGTTGCTTGATTGGCACCCATCCACAAACATTCACTCCCTCCACCACCAACGCACAGTGGCAGCAATGTGCACCATCTACAAGATGTACTGCAGAAACTTACCAAGGCTCCTTAGACAGCCAAACCCAAGACCGCTACCACCTAAAAGGACAAGGGCAGCAGATGCATGATAACACCACCTGGAAGCTCCCCTCCAAGGCACTCACTATTTTGACTTGGAAATATATCGCCATTCCTTCACTGTTGCTGGGCCAAAATCCTGGAACTCCTTTCCTAACAGCACTCTGGGTGTACCTAGACCACAGCGACTACAGCAGTTCAAGAAGGCAGATTGCCACCACCTTCTCAAGGACAATTAGGGAAGGGCAATAAATGCTGGCATAGCCAGAGCCACTCATGTCCCATGAATGAATCAAACAAAATGAGGGTATCGAATCCCCTTGATTATTTCGAATCACTAAAGTCTCTTTGTGCTGCACAATACCTGTGCTTTAGAGGGAAACCTAGGAATCTCAATCCTTGAGCAGCTGCCATGAAGCACATGAAATAGGTCTATCAATGACATTCACTCCACCAGGGAGAGATATTTAGCCTCTGCATGGGGTCTCCCTGCATCAATGTGGCTATGTTTGGTAATGTAACTCTAAGGAGAGGGGCTGATGGAAAGGAAACAGAACTCGGGTCTCCATTGTCATGATCCCATTATTCCAAAATGATCTTTTATGAGATCATCCTATGTTTCTATCCTAAGTTCCTAAGTATTTGGCTTGTGGTTGACAAAACTAGGGCATCCTAATAGAATGTGTGTTTTAATCGGTTAAACAGGCGTACAGCATCACAAATGTATATCATGGAACTATTGTTCTGTTGCTGACCTTTGAGCTGTGTAGTCTGAGGCTGTGTGTGGTGGTGTACTGTGAACTTGCTGCTTAATTATTCAGCATTTACATGCTGTACTATGGGTATGGAACGAATACTTTATATTAAATAATAATGATCGTGCATGTAACTGTTCCATATAACATCTACTGCTGTCCTGAGACAGACAACTTTCAACAGCAAGGGTTAATGTTGTTACAAGTTCCAGCACAAGACAACAGGTTCTGTGAGTACCTACTTGATTAGCTTTTTTTTAAGTACACTAACAGTACACATCAAGAAGCAGATATGCAGATTTATGTAAAGACTACAGCTGCAACAATTATTCAAATGTTTGATTAATAATTTATTACAGCAGTAGTCAATTATTAATTCTGTAGCATGATAATCCATTTTCCAGGATTGACTTAACAACCTACATCGCAGAAGTTTACATGACATGAGGACAGTGTGTGGAGCTGCTTTAATTTTTGCAGGGTTCTGAAATTAAACCAGGCCAGACCAGGTCAGTTGGCATTAGTGAAGCGGCAAATATTCTAGATTGAGAGGAAACTATTGGGAATATATATTTACAAAAGTCATGCTGCTTTACATGGGGTATCCCCTTCTGTTTTGTACATGCTGCCTCAAGAAGCAGTGCTGCAACAATCCTTTTTTGACGTCCTTGTCCTTGGTCTCCCTGGACTAAGTAGAGGAACAAACAGGCTACCTTCTAGTTCTTGATTCTACACATATGACTCCTGTGGCAGAGTTAGCTTGCTTGACTGTAAACTGGCCTTTCAGCCTTATATCCAATGATTTGCCAAGATTATCATTTTCCATCTCCAGAAAATGCGTCCTTAACCCTCGCTTTACTGCCAAATTGACTTATTTGTACTTTCATCAACCTCCAGACTCCCCCATCTTTCAAACAAGGCAGAACTCTGCAGCCCAAATCATATCTTACCCACACCATTACTGCTATCATTGCCGGACTCCATTGTCTCCCAGGTCCCCTCTCCACCAACTTGACATCAAACCACTCCCTAGTCTTGCTCACTCTCTACCATGCATATGACCCAATGTAATCTATTTTACTCTGACATTGGCATCTGGTTGTTCCTGGTTCCAATTAGTCCATCCTTGTCAGCCATTCTTAAGGTCATAATATCCCTGGCCTGTGAACTCCTAAAACCACTTTGCCTTTCTATCTCTTTCCCATTGTTATGATCAGGTAAGGAGGAGTTGAATGGCTCCCCTCTTTTCCCTCTCCTCGTTTGACTGCATCAAGCTTTTTGTTAAATTGGATGCTCCTTCCAATTCAGCGAGTGTTTAACTGTTTATGCATTATAATCATAAAAGACACAATCAGACAGGCTTTCTTGAGTTTTAAGAAAGAAAAGAGGATAGTTTTTATTGTAATGAACCCAACCTAAGTAAAATAACAAAATGCGCTACAACTTTTGCACACACACAAGGGGCAGAATTTTCACCCCATCGGAGGGGAAATTCAGGAGCGGGCGCACATTCAATTGGTGCCCCCAATCGGGGGTGCGCCGCCATTTTACATGGGCGGACCAATTAAGGCCCGCCCAGCGTGACATCCGCAAGGAAGCGCTATGCACTCCCTATGCAGGCGGGGGGCGGGGGGGCAATTCCCTCAGCCGAGAGTGCACTCTTTCGCTGTCACATGAGTTGGGACACGTCCATCACTTATAGGTACACTTTTATTAAATTTTTAAAACCCTACATGAAACCTCATCCCACCGGTGGATGAGGTTTCATGCTTTTTCCAATGTCCGCCAGGGGTCCCGGCCCGCCCGCCAACTTTAAGTTTGGACGGTCAGATCCACTAATTATTTTAATTACTTTGTCAATAGCCTCAATTGGCCATTGACAGGTCGGCGGGCACACAGCTGATTCGGCTGAGCCCGCACCGACCTGAAAATTGGAATGGGGCAGGGTGACGTCGGGAGTTCCGCCCGATGTCACCCTGCGCCACTTTACGCGACAGCGAGCGGGCCCCACCCCCTGCTCACTGACCGGGAAATCCTGGCCATGCAATTTGCACATACACAAATAAATTATAGAGTACAGAAGGATAGATTAAGTAAATTAGAGTCTAGTAAAATTAAAGGGGTATACAGTTCATGGAGGTTGATGACTTGGCTAGCTTCAGGCTTAATTTCTTGATCCTGCTTCTTTCATTCTGTGGTCCTGGTGCTTCCAGTGTTGAGGCAGTTTAAAGATGCAGATGCATGATTTATCTGTGCTTCTGGAGACAGTGCTTGCTTGACTTATTACAAAAAAAGTTCTGTCTACAGCATCTGGATTAGTCACAATCAGCAGACAGTGTTCAAAAACGTGCAAGTTAGGTGGAAAAAGAGAGGGAGGAATCCCCTCTGGGTCTTGTTCCTTCAGCATCTCCACTGCTTGTCCTCTTTTGCAGAGAAAACAGGTGCTTAAAACACACAAAGCGTCGGCTTGTCACATGACCTTTTCTTTCCAATTGCCCATGGATGCAAATAAGGTCATGGCCAGTGTATTCCAATAGTAAATTGACTAGATCATGTCTAGGAATCCCTCTCTCAGCCAGGGTCCCATTGTGCAAGTGATTATCTCTACTGATTTGTCTCTACCCAGTTGAGTGCCGGGAAGCTAATGGGATAAGAGATGTGGTTCATTCATAGTCCCCTGAGATCATTGTCTTTGGTGGGTTTTTGCAGGTAGGTAGTCTCCATTGCAATGGTGTTGGAATGTAGAAGGCACAGTGATGCAAGTTGTGTAGCCACTTTTGGCTGGAGTTCAAGTCACTGAAATGTGGCTTTGTCTTTTATTTAAAAAAAGCTTATTCAATTAGGGGTTTCCAGCTAGTAGATTCAAAAAACTACTTTTGATATAAAGCATGATTTCATGACACCATCCTTCGTCAGCCACTTATAAAGTGATTCCTTTAGCTGTAGCTTTAGTTCAATTCCCTCACTGCTTTCCACCCTTTGCTTGTTATTTTCCTAGCCAATTTGTTCAGCTTTCTGGAACAACTTACATGGGGTGGAAAAGAGGGGTGGTGGGGAGGGTGCAGGTGTTTGTGGGGGTGTCTATAAAAATCCAAGTTGTTATTGTAGATTAACAGCGTGCAGAATAGGAGTGTGCTCCACAGTGATAGCATTCATATTTGGGAACATTCACATGCTAACCTCACACAACATCATTTGATAAGGTATTGGAGGGCTGCGGGTGCTTTTTGAACCATCCAGAAACATAAGCCAACCCCTTCAGCAAAAGAGGAAAAGATTGAACCATAAAGTCCCATTCTCCTCATGCTGTGCAATAGCTGGATGTAAAGAAGAGCTTGCTGACCCCTTCTTTTCTCCAATGTTCTCTTTATTTACTTAAATAATTTCATTTGTTTCCTTTTTGAAAAAAAAATCACAATTATTAATTTCCTTCCCTTGTGTCACAGGGCTTTCCTCCAGAGAGGCTTAGTTTTTTTCTGCTCTCAGCTCATCTCATGTGGACAGGAAGTGATTCAATCATTGCTGTGAGCAGAGAAAATTATTATGTTGGGTAGCAAAAAGACAGGCTTGGAACAAGAAACAGCCATTCAACTCATTTACCTCTTCCTGTTGTTGAGGTGTATATTCAGGACCTGGCCATAACAATTTTATATCTGTGCTGCCTCTGCAAGACAGCATCCCTTTGGAATCGGGAAACTGTTCATGGGCAGGAATTTAGGCTCTGGATAGGGGTCAAATGGGTGTCACAACCTCACACTGTGGGGGCAAACAGTCACCTGGCAATGATTTTCCCCAAACTGACCAACTAGTGGCCAATTAAGGATGGCAGGTGGGCTCTCAAAGCCGGAGAACCAGTAGGAGGTCTTTTGGCTCACAAGGAGATGAATCCTGCAGTTCGGGTAAGAGGAAGCGAGGGCACCTCCATTTTGAGGTGCCCTCTCTCCAACCTTTTAAACCTATCCTTTAAACATGTATTCATCAGCTGGGCCACCATTGTGCATGGGGAGCCTGTAGCCATAGCTGTGACCAACTGGACAGAGATGGTGTCAAAGCCTGCCTGTCGTGCTGCCTTCCCCCTCTGACACAAGGAGCGCAATTGTCATGCAATTCGCCTAGTTCTCGATGCCTCGTAAGTCCTGCAGGGCAACTGGAACTTTCCAGTTCACCTCTTACAATAGGCCTTAAGTGTCCATTTAATGCCCTTAACTAGCCATCCTTCATGACACCATCCTTCATCAGCCACTTATAAAGTGATTCCTTTAGCTGTAGCTTTAGTTCAATTCCCTCACTGCTTTCCACCCTTTGCTTGTTACTTTCCTAGCCAATTTGTTCAGCTTTCTGAAACAACTTACATGGGGTGGAGAAGGAGGGGTGGTGGGGAGGGGTGGGAGTGTCTATAAAAATCCAATTTGTTATTGTAAAATCACCTTCGTGTAAACCCATCAAAGAAGCAAGTGTGTGCATTCCACCTCAGAAACCATGAAGCCAAACGCCAGCTTAAAGTAACCTGGTGTGGAGCAACACTGTTGCATTGTGAGCACCCTATCTATTTAGGAGTCACCCTTGACAGATGCCTCACCTTCAAGAACCACATCAAAAAGACAAAGGCAAAAGTGAGTGCATGAAGCAACATCCTGAATAAACTCACGAACACAAAATGGGGAGCAAGCTCGAAAACATTGCGAACCAGTGCACTTGCTCTTTGCTATTCCACGGCCGAATACGCCTGCCCTGCATGGGAAAGATCTACTCATGCTAAGAAGATGAATGCCGTTCTGAATGCAAGCTGCCGACTTATCACAGGTTGTTTAAAACCAACAAACACCAACAGCCTATATATCCTGGCAGGTATCACTCCCACTGATATAAGAAGAACAGTAGCTAGCAAGAAAGAGCGACTCCGTCAAACATCAGATGAGAGGCACCCTCTACATGGTCATACACCTACACCCAGCCACCTAAAGTCAAGGAAAAGCTTCATGAACAGTGTTGTTCCATTACAATCAACCCCATCTGAAGCCCACATCGCCTTGTGGAAAGACTAGCTCGCCAGTCTCGGACAACCCCCAGCGATGGAAATTCTACCGGATGAAAGCCTTCCCCCAAGAGCTAATTGCAACTGGGCAACCTGGAAGTGCCTTAACAGACTTGGGACCGATGTAGGTCATTCAAAGGTGTCACTAAGCAAATGGGGATATACAACCAGCCCGACAACTTGCGAATGTGGAACTGAGTCACAGACTATGCAACATCTCCTGCAATGCCTATCGCTAGAGGAACCCTGCACTGTTGCAGATCTTGCCAAATTCAACAACAAGGTGCAAAAATGTGTCCAGTTCTGGCTGGGCCATGTGTAGACTGTCCATGGACTCGATAAGAAGACTAGCCATCCACTACTAGCGGGCAGGTAGCTCTGCAACCCCCAACCCACCTCCAGGAAAATGGCCCAGGGTGGGAGGGAGTGCGGGATGGTGATGGCAAACCAGCACACTGACTGGGCGGAGTGAATTGCCACGTCCACGTGCCTGTATGTTCACTACCCCCTTCCCCCTCCCCCAACATCACCACCACCCCCCCCCCCCCCCCCCCCACCCACCCCCAACCAACATAAGGGCTAAAAATCTTGCCCTGCTTCTCTACTGAATGCCCCAGTGCAGTCTAAGTAACAGTCTGTTCTATTGGTTAGCAATTCTTGAGCTAATTCTATACGTACTGGATTAGTGTGACAGAGGCTCATTGAATAACATTGCTCCACGCACAATGCTGTGCTTACACTCCATTTTCTTCCAAAACTAGAGCAGGTCTGCAGAAGCATAGGCACATGCACACTCTTTTTTGTTTATGTCGTGGTTAGGTGCACTATGAAAATCTGGCTCCGGATAATTATTATCGGTTTGCCAATATTTGAGTACTGGCTGGAGGGATTTGGGTTTGTGCTGGTAAATGGCTATAGAGCAGAATGTTCAATATGATTCAATTGGTCTATACTGTTATGTCCTTCAAGTTGCTACACATTTACATTCAATATAAAAAACACAGTACAAAGAGGACTAAGTAAGAAATAGTTACTCTTTAAGTCATACTTAGCTTGGGTATCTATAATCATGACCCTAGTTCTCTTCTGATTTAATTTGAAGATCATCTCCATATCTTCGTCATTAAAGTAACAGAGCTATCCATATGTTTTAGTGACAGATGTGATCCAACTCCACAAGTGTTTCTCAAAACTGATTTTTTAAAAATGTATTAATTCACAAAATAATGGCTTTGCTTGCAATGGAATTTACTGGCCCTTTTGAATTGTCCTTGAGAAGTTGCTGGTGAGCCACCTTCATGAACCAATGCAGTTCAAATCTGTTCGGAACAGAGTTTCAGAATTTAGGCCCAATGAAAAATTGGCGATATGTTTCCAAGTCAGGATAGCATGTGACTTAGAGAGGAACTTGAAAGTGGTGCCAGTTACCCTTGGCCTACTAGGTGGTAGAGGTTGCCAAAGGCCACTCGGAAATTTTGAGGCCTAAGAAAGTGCTCCTCTAGATCATACAAAAGTCTTCTAGCTCAATGACAGCTCATTCTCACACCTTACCAAGGATTCATTCACCCCACCCATACACACTGCCCCTGACCTGACACATACCTCCTTGTAGAAACTGGTAGATTTTCCACCACAATAAACCAGTGAGCTATAGTGGAGAATCCATTTGACACCCGCAGTTCCTTTGGTAAAATTTAAATGAGGCCCAAACTTAAAAATAGTTTGGCCTCCCGATTTGTGGCCTAGGGTGAACACCACAACTGCATTGTCAACGTTGTGATTATTTTAGTCCTGACATTAAAATCTGAGTGTGACAACAATCACAACCATGTCAAGTAATGAGAATTTTTCTTAAAATTCACCCCAGTTGAACGGACTGAAATTTTATGCAAAATACATTTGGTTTTTAAATCTGCTGAAGTGATCCCTCAATGACTCAACTAGTTAACCCAGTGAGTAGCTGGGGCTTACATGCCCGAAGGTTCCCTGTTTGATTTCAACTGGATAACAGTAAAGGCACTACAGATGTCCTCAGTGCTCCTGGGGAAAAATTGGTCAGATTCTCCACATTTTGGGGCTGAGATTTCAGACCCCACTGTGGCTGCGAACGGGAGACAGACAGGGCCCAGAAATTATGAGACCAGCTGGTATGCTCATTTCCCGACGTCGCTTCCAACACCAGCCATTTTGGCTGATGAAAGTTCAGAGGTTGGCAAAGCTGCCTATCCTCATGAAGCGGGCAGGCTATTAGGCTCACTAATAGCTTTGTTAGTCAAGGATTAAAGAGGCAGATGGACTTTTCCATGTTTCCGGTTGTGACTAGGGGAAATTTAACTTCCTGAAGGTGGGCACATTGTGGCAGACCAGAGTGTCAGCATTCATGGCAAGCCCACAGGCCCTCCGTGCCTGCCTAAGTGGGACATAGCCAGAGGCTGCCCTGCAGAGGGACTTCCCTACACCCTGCCCCCTGCCCCCCACAGTGGTGGTCTGGTTGCTCTTGTCTTTTTGATTATTTTTTTTATGTGGCTCAAAGGGCACCTTTTTGTTGAAGCACGCTTCCAGTTACTTATCTTGTACTTCAGCAGGGTACTCCTCTCAAGCTGTAAGGCCTCTGATTGGCAGAAAGCCTGCTCACTGCCCTTAATTTGACAGGGAACCTGTCTCGATGTGTTTCGGTCAAAATTCTAACAAGTGACTGTTTCCCCCCGTGGGTAGGTTCAGGACCTGAAACAGTCCCAGTTCCTGTTCCCTGCCCACAAAGTGAAAAGTCAGCCCTTGATCTTTACATATGGTTACCCCTGTTGTAATTGTGGTAACTGAACAACATACTGGCACTCACTGTCAAGTCTCATGCATAAATCAAATGGCCACTTGTGCAAGGTATTGCCAGGCACTTCTCCAGCAAGCAACCAAAACCTCCAGGGGAAATGAGAAAAAGTAAATCTGTAAAAATTCTAGCTTTTAGTAGCAGGGGTGGAAAGATACCACTCCAGTGCACTGTGCCAGGAAGTTTGAGCCTCATACACAAAGTTCTCGATGACATCAGTGCAGAGGCACATCCCCACAAATAGGGAGGGAAAACCAGAGTGTGAGTCATTCCAGAACCTGGTGGATAGCTAAACAGGCTCTCCCGCCCCCTCGCAGTATGTGTGTGTGTTTGTGTGTGTGTGTCTGTCTGTTTCTGTGTGTGTGTGCACGTGTGTGTGAGAGAGACCTGGAATAAAAAATATTTTTAAACTGGTCAGACAAATATTCATAGAAACAGTTAATTTTTCATTAAAATTATGAAATTTTCTGGAACTGTTTGTTTTATCATCCTCCATCTTTATCTACTGCTGTCGCCATCTCATATCATCTAAACATAATTCGGAGTGGGTTACTTTTAAGTAAGAAAAACTTGTGGCCTTGACACCCAGCGATATGACAAGAGCGATAATCTTAGAGAATTGAAGGAGCCTGTCTTGCTGAGTTGCTCTGTAGAAATCATAGCTGAAGCTTGTGGAAAACCTCGCCAAAAACGTGACCCTAAAAGTATGTACTTGCTCCACCTTTATCTAAAAGACTTTTGTAAAGTGTAACAATTTCTGTAGAACCATGAAGCCATAAACCAAGTAGGACATGGTTGTAAACGGAATCATTAATTTATAGTAGGATTCTGGTAACCTGTTTACAACATATGTAACCCAATGATAAGAAACCAAGAGGTAAATGTATAAATTTATCTTTCAGTAAAAGGAAATGGAAATTTGAAATCAGTAATTGCTATTTCTTATTTAAGCCTCTGTCAGGCAGTCTAAAGGAAATACAAACGTAAGGTTTAAATAGAATGTAGGTAGGTTCTGATTAACTTGTCCTTATTGAATAAACGTTCTCTATTGCTGTACATGGTATGGAAAGCTGTGAGGAGAAATTCAGATGTGCTGCATTTTGCATTTGCAATAAATTTCAAATTTATAAAACTATTTATCCAGCAGTCAAATCATGCCCATCACACGCATGCATGTTGACTGGCCTGTACTCGGATAAGCAAAGTCACAGCAAGTAAACATTTTTCTGACAGTGCTGTTTGCAGTGTAGCCTCTGGCCATTTGTTCACCAGTAGCCTGGCTTTGCTGACATCATCAGTTTGACCCAGCTACTAAGGCCGGCATGGTTGTAACATTTTTTGTCAGAAGCAAATCAATCGTGCAACTGAATTAATGCTCATCTAGTGGATAAAGCATTTGCTGGCACAGAGCCTTCTGCTGAATAGTACTGAAATGCAGAACAAAGTCCATGCGAGGCCAAACTGGACTCAACCAGGTAAATGTGCATTTGGACCAGACTGATTTCCTAAAGGGACAGCCAGAACCAACCATTGTTAAAGCAGAGTTATCATTTCATTTGGACCCATAATAATTGGGCACAGTCATAGAATTTTCATTGCCATGGTTTTTGCTGCTGTAAGTTCAATCTTCTTAAATAAAGGGCCTTGAATTTGGAACCACGGAGTAGTGCACACCAGCTGGAATACAAATCTTTGATTATAACTCTATGTTGTTAAGTTTCTTACTTCAATCTACTACACTGAGCAGGTGCTGAGCAGAGGTGAGAAAATCAGCCACCATGGACCACCTTCATGCACCTCCTAATGTGAGTTTGTAGAGTGGGATTATTAAAGGGCAAGGATGGTCTACAGCTAATCCTGTTGACAAGGAAGCCAGTGATGGTGGGAGATTATATCAGGAAAATCATGGGTGGAAGTATAAAAGAAATTGGATTATTGTATGAGAGATTGCTGCTCCTGTACATCAAAACATTGTAGGTAGAAGATCTGAACCCATTACTGCAGCAAGGCAAATGGAACAGGATTTAAGCCTTGCTCCATGCAGGCTTGTTCTCAGTAGATTTGTTCTTAAACAATCTTTTGACATCTTTTGATTACCTGCTCCTATCACTGCTTGATTGTCCCTACAACCACCACCACCCCCCACGCCCCACTTCTCTCCCCCCACCACCCCCCCACCTTAAACCAACTTATATTTCACCCCTCTCCTATTTTTACTTAGTTCTGTTGAAGGGTCATGAGGACTCGAAACGTCAACTTTGTTCTTCTCCACCGATGCTGCCAGACCTGCTGAGTTTTTCCAGGTAATTCTGTTTTTGTTTTGTTCTTAAAGACAGTTTGTCACCTTATCGGAGCACTTCAAACTCCCTAAATCCTGCAACATGACTGAAAAGAACCTAAATCAAATGAAAATTTGGCAATTTGGTCCACGTCAGTAAATTCTGTCCTTTATCGTATGCTGTCATGCGAACTGTTCTAATGTTTTTTTTTCTTGGTTTATATTCAAAAGTTTATATGTTGAATAATCCTGGGCAAACTGAAATTTCAATCATCATGAAGGAATTCTCTAGACTTCTTGTTGAAAATTAAATAAACAGGGCTCGCTATTGATTCAAACAAACGCCCCAAAAGTTTATTTTCCTCTTTCACCTCCTAACATGTCTGTGTGTAATTGTAGATGTGGTCCACGACCCAGTGGCTTCCTTACATCACAGATCACATCACTACGCACATCTCTGTTTGCAAATCTGCTAAAGCATCTGACAAGACCTTTTTTAAAGTGACAGTCTCCTTTTAAGTGGATCAGCTGGTCTGGTGATAGCTACTTAATTTTTTTAATGAGAGAAAATCATGAGCAAGACTAAAAGACTTTGCTTTTTCAAGAGTAACATTATATACAATCCATTCTTTCAATTTTATTGTAGGGGTGATCTAAATGCCACTATATTTGTAAATGTTTATTAAAGGCCTGGTATGTCACCAGGCCTGTTATTCTTGTTTACAACAACACAGTATGTGATGACGTTGCTGAGTGAGCAGCCAGATCAGTAGATTAGTGAAATAAAAGCCACCAGTGAACAGGTTGAGCCTGCTCTGATTTTGTTTTTAACACTAAACACTATTTGAATGCTCTCAAGGGCAGGATCTCCATAAACCTGTTTAGATGAAGATATCAGCTAGAAACCTTTGACACCACAAGGCCTCTGCAATATTTGCCATTTACCCAGATTGCAACCCCTTTCATTCCTCTCTTTGGGAAGATTTTTGTTGCATATTCATCGCAAAAGCAAAGTTCATTTTAAAAGGCAAATGAAATCATTCTTGTTATGCTTTATGACAGTGCATTGAAGTTCAATAACAACACCGTGCATTTGTATAATGCCTTTAACATAGTAAAATGTTCCAAGGTGATTCACAAGGGCATTATCAAATATAATTCTGTCGAAGGGTCATGAGGACTCGAAACGTCAACTCTTTTCTTCTCCGCCGATGCTGCCAGACCTGCTGAGTTTTTCCAGGTAATTCTGTTTTTGTTTTGGATTTCCAGCATCCGCAGTTTTTTTGTTTTTATAATTTGAGACCTAGCTACTTAAGGCAATGTTAGGGCAGATGACCAAAAACTTGCTCACAGAAATAGGTTTTTATATGACCATCTAAAATGAAGAAAGAGAAGGCATAAAAGAAATCAGGGATATGCAATAGGCCAAGATTGCTGGAACACAGAGGCCTGGATTTTTGCAACAATGGAGAATCTCTCCATCATTGTGAAAATGGAAGAAGTGGCCGAAAATCAGAAGTCCCACCCCTGATCACAGCACCTACCATTTTGTGTGCAAGTTTCTTACCTGATATTTCTTCCTATATAATGGAACAATGAAACAGGTGGAAATGTGCCCCGGCTAGCACTTGCATATGCACATTTGATGGAGGCAGTTGCCCATATAAAACAGCAGCTGCCTCCAGTGATATGGAATTTTCATTAACGAGGAGTGGGAAACATGATATGTGCAGATTTGACCTGGTAGGAGTGTAAACTTTGCTGAGCCCTGTGGAGAGGGGACCGCCCTTTTGGACATGGTCCTGTCTCACCTATGGGAGAGGTAACCTGCCTTTTGTGAGAGGTGAGGTGCCCTTTGGGAGAGGTAAGGTGCCCTTTGGGAATGTTAAAGTGGACATGAGTGTGTATAAAAAGTGCATAAACTCATTATAAGAAAGTCTCTCTTTGTCATGAGAGTTGTCAAGAGGAACCATCAAAAGGACCTGTCAAAACTGTCAACAAGTGTCTGAAAAGCAAGCAAGGCATTTAAAACAACTGCCCTTTAAATCTTTGAAAGAAATGTCTTGAGTGTTTTTTAAAAATCAATGCTTACTATTTCATTCTGTAGGTTGATACAAGCCTGAGGGTTACCATTACTGGATTAGTACTGCATGGCTGATTTCACAACCTTCCATTATCACAGTAGGGTCTCTCCCATTTCACAGATTGATTGACAGCTCCAAGTACTTAAGTCTCTTTGAAGTGGGACTATAGTCTCCAATAATTGTTTTTTTATAAAGGGTTATGCACTTGAATGAAATGTTTGCTCTCATAGAGGATTATGTAGTTAAAGGAATGTAAATGTATTGAATGGCTTTTAATAAGTGAAAGTGTTTTTAAAACAAATTAAAATATTTAATAAACACTTAGAACTTTATATTATTTCATCTTAACATGGCTCCTAAGGCTTGTCCATGGTAGATATTGCATGAGTTAGCATGGTAGGTGTAAGGGAAAATGGTAGTGGGTGCAGAAGCATCGGTTGATATGAGAAAGCTCTAAATTGGCATAGGGGCTGTAAAAGGTCATGGGGTGGGTAGAAGGGTGTAGATTGACATGTAAGATATGAGGGATTATGAAGGTTGGGCAGAGGGGCATAGGTTGTCATAAGGGCTATAAAGGCATAGGGTGTTGGGTGGAGGATATAGGTGGCTATGGAGGATATGAAAGGTTATGGTATGGTAGGAGGGTCATAAGGTCGCATGGTGGGTATGACAGGCCATGGGGATGAGTTGTGAGGGGCATGAGGTGGCGTGTGCTGGCTTGGATGGGGCATGGGGAGTCGCTGGGACGGGGGAGGGGGGGTAGTGAGGAGTTATGAGGGGTGGAGGGCTTTTTTTTTAAACTTCAACACAGTGCCAATGCACCAAGGCAGGCCTTCTTCCCAGTCCACCTCTGCACCCAGCTGCATCTGCACTCATTCCAGGGCTGCCCGGTTCACCTCCCAGAGAACCCCAGTGCTCCAGAATAAAAAATCCAACTCCCAGGGCACATTTTCCCAGCCCAGGCTTGCAGAGTCGGTAAATGTCCAAATTCTGCGCTTCGAACCCGGGAGTGAAAATCCAGGCCAGATTTCTTGGAGGGTTTTAGAGTTGAAAGAGGTCACAGAAATAAAGAGGGACAAGGCCATGGATGGAATTGAATACAATTAAATTCTCTGAATTTCAAGTTTCTTGCCTGATATTTCTGCCTGTATAATGGAACAGTGAGACATTAAGATTTGAAGTAAAGGTTTTATGAAGGACAGTAATCTGGCTGACCCATGTTCAATGGGAGCAGATGCCATTTGCAATATAATGGCAACTCTTCTGCTTTCCCAAGATCTATTCACATTGGGTCCTCTTGTTCACGCATCCAAAAACTGCTTTTTCTTGCCTTGGACCACCAGAACTTTCAGCAACACTGACATTGTGAAAAGCCAGTGTAAGTTGCATCTTTAAAATTGTCGGTAGTGCTATTGTTATACAAACCAAGTGGCCTTTTAGCTTCATCCACAGGAGATTCTAGTATAAAAGATTATTCCATTAAATGATCAGAAAATTGTTTTTGTGTCACTAATTCCTTGTTCAAAAAAACAAAGGTAAAATAAAAATACAAACAAAAATATTTTTGAATACAAGCAACTTATATCAAATATTTAAAATTACATTTCCAACCCAAAACTAGAAGCCTATAGATGACTTACTTTAACTTGGGATTGATAGCTATATTAACCATTCAGCAGAATACTGCAATAATAATGCAGCAGAGGTGAGTTTGATTAGCTCCTGCACACTGGTAATGCAACAGATTTGTTTTTTTGTCTTTTTTTTCAAGGCATTCTCTTTCCTCTTCTTGCTTCAGTGTCCATGTGCTCTTTGCTGCCTCCATTCCCGAAAGCCGGTGGATTTCCTGCTTCCAGACCTCCAGCACTGATACTGTTAGAGATTGCAAGTGAACAGACCAGAATAAATTTCTTCAGTCTTCCTCCCTCCTTATTCGAAACCACTCATCCTTTTCTTGTTTTCCTTTTACTCCTGTCTAATGCAGAGACTGGGAAGTCACTGTGTGCAGGCTATGAGTTTAAATCTACACTCGCTTACTCCACCCTCCAGCCCTTACCTGTGAACAGAAACCTGTTGACTGCACTTTTGAAATGAAGCATCTAGGGCTAAATGTTTTGTATCATTCAGAAATACAAGAGTATGTATTGGGAGTGGCAAGGATCAGTTCATTCAACTACCAGGCATAATATCAGTTTATTTACTATTATTTATGAAAATTGAAATAATATAGCTGTGGCCAAGCACAGATGTCAAACATCTGTCCGCCATCTTCTGGCATCAGAAAACATATGGTTGGGATGTGCAAACAGCATTGTATACATGTAAAGAGACATTTTTAATCCTTAGTACATGTTCACTACCATTTTGTTAAGGGGATAAACACATCCAAATGTGGAATAGTCCAAACTAATCCAGTCTGATGCTCATTTCAGGGTTTCCAATACAATTCATTGAGCTCCCCTTGATCATAACTTCTACTAGTGAGGCCAGTCTGAAGTCCCTTTCTTCCAATTTACAGCATGTCCACCTCTTCCAGCACCAGCGTCTCTCAGACCACTTTTAACTCCATTTCTCCATGTAATGTAGTGTTCTTATTTTTTGCCAGCAACAACATGGATTCCACAATGACAATATGGTTTAGCCAATATAAAATCTTAAACGTATTTAAGGAAACCCCGCCCCCTCCAAATTCTGCTAAGCTCCCTCTATCTGCTGCCATCTCCCACACACATACACACACACGAAAGCAATTGCATAACAGTGAAATTGGTTTGCATATTATTAGGCTGAGTAATATAGGCATGGTAGAAACTGCAAACACTGCACACTGGGCTGGACTTTGGTGAGATACAAGTACCTGTAAATTAATTTGAAACTGTGTCTGCCATCTGCATTTGACTATAGCTTATTTTAACAAAGTACTCTACTATCTTCACTGCTTTTCTGAGTTAGGCTAATGTATGCCTGACACAATGGCAAGTTTAATGCCACTAGTCAGGAGCCACAGATATATTTGTATGACAGATACACTATTTCCCATTCAAGTCACTGTAATACTGAGAGTCAATGCAGAAGCAGAGATAAGAAAGTTATCATACATAATATAGATCAGATATGAAACAACATTTCCTTCGTTTGCCAACTGACTGATACAGTTACAATCAACTTCTTTCTAAATTGCCATTACTTCCAAGCAGCAATTTCTTTGAAAATATTTAATTATGTTAAGAGGGAGTTCATTGTAGATTGAACCAAGAGTAAGGTGAATTGAGAAAAAAATGCCAAGTTTTGAATTATTTGTGTTTTATTTAAAATAAAATACAGCACTTTGGTTAAGTCATATCGAGTTTTCCCTAGATATTACTTACTCTTTAAATTATAATAGTTGTTGGAATATTCACAAGAAACTCACTGAGAGCCACAGTCTTAAATTTATTATTTGATTGGTAGTGGGGGAAGGTAAGTTAATTTATATTTTCCAACATTCCCTTTCACTATCCACAAGTTGCTGTCAAGTAAGCTGGCACTCTACTGCCAGCCCTCTTTCCCCGGCCACAATAACCAGCTGCTGAAAGCTGAAGAGTTGCCTAGGTGGCTTCTCTTCCACTTGTTGCAGATACAGCTAACCTCCATTTAGTATTTGGAACACTTACAAGAAAAAAACATCACAGCGCTACTAATGCTCCAAATGTTTTATTTAACTTCAAACCTGAATTCATGAGATATATGGAAGTTCCCCTCCAAGCCACTCACGATTCTGACTTGGAACTATACCACCATTCCTTCACTGTTGCTGGATCAAAATTTGGGACTCCCTCCCTAACAGCACTCTGGGTGTACCTACACCACATGGGCTTGGCAGCATAAGAAGGCAGATCACCACCTCATTCTCAATGGCAATTAGGGATGGGCAATAAATGCTGGCCTAGCTAGTGAAGCCCACATCCCATGTACGAATATATATAAAAAATAAAGGTATATGTGGGAGACTCCACTGCTGGCAGAGTCTTGATAGCTGCAAGTGTAAATTGGGAAATCAGAGTTATAATAGTATTTAGCCTGTACTCTCATTTAGCTACAGTGCATCTATCACTGTAACATCCTCCAGCCCTCTAAGAACTCTATGTTCCTTCAATTTTGTCTTCTGGTATCCCCATTTTCCTATCCCCAGCTGCTTAGGCCATGAACTTTGGAATGCCCATCTAAAACTGCTCCACCTCTATCTCTCTCCCTCCTTAGAACCTACCTCTTTGACCAAGTTTTTGCTCACCTGTCCTAATATCTCCTTAAGATACTCAGTGTCCAATTTTATCCGAGAATGCTCCTACGAGCACCTTGGGACATTTTACTTCATTAAAGTTGGTGTTATGCACAGGTTGGTGATAAAACATGGTAGAAGGTAATGAACAGTGAAACAGAAATGCAACATGGGCATAAAGTGACAGATTTACTTTGTGTGAATGTGATGGGCTAATAGAGCTATGAAATTCGAACAGTCCAACTCCTTCATGGTACAAGTGCCCTCCACTTAAGGGGCCAACACCATTAACATTTTAGGGAGGGGTGGTCAAACTATTTCAAACAAAAATAAACGTTAAATAAATGCTGCTTCTACCAATCGGAGCCCACTTGCCAACCAATCAGCACTTTCTTCTCATGAAGTATAACGTGTTGTTCCCTTTACATTTGGTATTCTTGTGAATGTCCCTTTTATCAGTGATACTCAAATTTTGCTCTTGGTACTGAACAGATTACAGGATATCCAATATTATGTCAATTAGTTCCTTTGAAATAGAGCTAACTAAATGGATAGTTAGGAAGGTGACTGAAAGAAATAAGTATACACATAGATTTACTTCATTACAGAGTCCAATGGCATCCAATTTGTCACAATAGATGTGTTATTCATGGAATACAGTTGGAATGATCAGTTTTGCTTAATTCAGGGTTGGAGATAAAGTTCACACAATATCATCTTCTTAGGGGATACCTGTGTTAGATTACTTTTCTCCTAGGATAGTAAGGTTCGGGCCAACTGCAGAATATGGCAAATTATACACAGTCTGACAATAGACTTGTTGAGCCAATTTTGTTTTGTTCGATTCTTTCTCATTCTTATGTGTAAGAATGAACAGGTTTGGCTTGACACCAATCTTCAGGAAGTGAAATAATGCTGGCTTCAGTTTAATGTGCCATTATTGGTAAGTCAAACTACCTTCCAAGGCAATTTAACAAGCTAATTAATGCACTGTTTGTATTAACATGAGTGAAAATTAACGATGGAAATAATGGGCATAAATATATAAGGGTCAACATTTTCTCCAGATGGAGATTAAGTATTTGCAGAACATTCTAATGTGATAGAGATCACATCTAAACGTAATCCCATACTCACCTGGCATCCAAACACACACATTCTGACAAGGGTCATATGATAGTGATCAGGAACAGGAACCCTGCTGATTATCCCTTTTCTAATCCAGAGACTGCACATTGCTGCCCTATAGCAAGTGAAATTTGTCAGCTCAGCAAAGAACAGGGATCAAACCTGGAGCCACCCTGATCTGCATGCCTCAATACCACATCACACAATTTATTTACCCATTGGGCCAGCAGGGAACCTAAATTGAAATGTTTTAAAGCAAATGACTGATAAAATTCTCTTACAAGGCACTTTATTGGGTAAATGTGACCTTTGACATGTACGTGCTATTCAGACTGACTGTGGCCTAGTGACCAGTGGCATCAAATCAGTACTGCTCCCAACACTGAGCAAGCTGCAATTTAGGAGGACCTTTTTTGTACTTTGCTTCAATACTTTGTCAGCTTTATTTCAAATATTAGGAGTTTTGATTGCTCTCAAGTAGATGAAGAGTGCTGGGTTAGCAGTCCTTTAGTTTAGTGATGGCATCATCTCACTCCTTGTACAATTGCTAATAGTCTAATGGTGGTGTGAATCCAACACCAGGTAAGCTAATAATAACACGTCTTTCCAGATATTAGTGGATATGACTCAACTCTGAACAGATTAATGGTGGATAGATTTATCTGGTGATATAAAAGTAGTAGACATAGAAATTATTCAATGACAAGCAGACCACAATCTGTAGTGGTACATATTTGAGTCCTTCATGGTATGAGGTCAGCTGTTTCTGCACTTAGGTATTCAAAGATTGAATTCAGATTTTGAACTTATTGAAATATTAACATAAATATATTTTGATGTACAGATGCATACTTTTTTAGTTGTATATCAGAAATATAGGACATGGCCTTTAAATAAAAGCAGACTGAATGTGAGTTACTGTCATGCAGTGAATGCTGACGTTTTTCTTTTAAGCACAGCTTTTCATACTTAAAGGAATTCAAGCAAGCAGTACTTTTTCCCCTCACAAATGCATTGAATTTATGAGCTCTCTGAATATCTGGCAATACAGTAATCTTTTTATTAGAGCAATATTTAAATTTCATGAACTAGAGATTCATTAGTTAGTTTTCCATCTAATATAAATCTTCTATGTTGTAATATTATAATTAGATTTGTAACTTTCACCGAAATTTCATCATTTAAATAATCATTTGGCAAATTCTACAAAAATGCAACTTCAAGAATTTAACTCCTCATGGGCCTGCGAATGTTGCTCGCTGACCTACTTTTCATATTTACTACTTCCACTAGAAATTCATTACTTTAAGTAAAACATATTTTTGAAATATTATCCACAGAATAGTGAAAGGGCTAAATTATAGGGAACTTCTACAAGCAAGGCTTTAACGATGTAAGTAAGTAGGGGTTAATTTGGGGCAGGGGTGTTTCATAAATGGAAGTTAAGATGGAAGTGATTTTGCATTAATCCTGGGTATTGAAGTTGTGCCCAAGTTGCGCTGTAATACTGAGAATACCGTTAGAATCCAATACATTTGTTTGTTTAAGTGCCTGTTGGATGATAGTCACACCCTTTATATTTATTTACAAAACTGTCTACTTTGTATACGTTGATCACCAACCAGCTGTTCCTTTTTTCTTCATTTTACCAAGCCCGATAAAAGTCAGAAAGACAAAGCCACCAGATCAAATGCAATAAATTAGAAGGAAACCTTGAGACTCTTAAATTATACAACAGAGTATGATGAGGCAAAAGTTTTACAAATCATCACGCTGTTTATAATCAATGAAATAAAAATGTGCTGCCAGGGCTGATGATATTTTTATGTTCTGATACACAGACACTCTTACATCATGTAAATGCAATAGACCATATATTCTTTTGTTTAGTAACTCCTGGATGCTACTCCCTTTTAATGCAACATGAGAGGATTTTAAAAATGTTGAATTAATGAGATGGAGAGAGCAAATTCACTTTTAAAAAAAGACCATTTATAAACATGTCATAGCATCTAATGAAGTTTCAAAGTATAGTTTCTCAGCTCCTCACATGCTAATGATCTGATTAATACAGTGTGCTTTTAAAATGTTTGACAGAATCTCAGGACTACAGTTCCAAGTAGCAGAAGGCTTTCTCAACAACTGTTATAAAATGATAATGTAGCACACAGTAGGACATGTAAGATAACATCATAGGAACTGTAGGGGGCGAAGAGTAATCTTACGAGTGCCAGGCGAGGACCACCTTTGGCTTCAAAGAGAACTGCAGCCATTTTGGAGCCATTTCTGTTTCCTTGTGACACCAAAGTGTTTCTCCTGTAGATGCTCCAGTCTCTCACCACAGGGACTGGAGCTGAGAGTTTGTCTGATGTCGTCACACTCCATAAGATTGGCCATCTGCATTATCAGATAAAATACTCTTGTCACTTTTTGATTTCAGGGCAAGGTGTCGTGAAGATTGTTGCGAACTATATTCAAACTACAAATTGGCTCATAATCTGAGATCATCCTGGGTTACATTCAACAGGGTACAGGTATGCTGCTGAAGCTGAGCAATGCACTATTACTGTGAAGTAGACAAATGTCTCTACCAGCAATTATGTTGGTCAGATTATCAAGACCTGATCTTTTTGATCTTCAGATACAGTGATGTTCTGGTGCTTTAGTACAAACATGTCTCTATGCAAATAAAATCCATAATCCTGGAATAAAGTCATTAAAAGTTCATTTCTGCTCCCTTTCCACCTCCACATTTCAGTCAATAAATACATCACATGAGCCCTAAACTTATGAAGTATGTATATTATTATATGAATCCTTAAAATATTTGTATAGAATTCCTTTATTTTATTTTAAGAAAAATATTAACTTACTTAAAATAAACAGTTTAATGCCTCTCTTAGAATGAACAACTCACATTTATATCACACTTTTAAATTAGAAAAATGTCAAAAGCTGCTCTTAAAGAAGTAATTAGACAAAAATGGTTGCCTACCCACAAAAGATGATATTAGAAGGGGTGATAAAAAGTTTGAGCTTGATTAAAGAAATTAGTTTTAGGGAGAGTCTTAAATGAGGAATTGGCAGTGGGAAAGTAAAGAGATTTAAGGACTCTGCAGGGTCAAGGGAGTTGAAGGCACAATTACTACTAACGGGATAAAAGGAGGGAGGTATGTGCAAGAGGTCACAATCAGAGGAACAGAGCATCCAGGCTACCATAGAGCTAGTGCAGGTTACAGAGATATGGACCTAGAAGGCCAAGAATGGATTTAAACACAAGGACGATCATTTTAAATTTGACACATTGGGGTAATCAGGAACTAATGGAGGTTGGATGATGGGTAAGCGCGACTTGGTGCAGGATAGAATATAGGTATTGGATTTTTAGACATCCTAAAACTTATAGACAATGGAAGAGGGGAGGCCACCCAGGAAAACATTGGAATCTGGAGTTGATGAAAGCCGACATATGGATTTCAGCAATATATGTGCAGAAGCTGGAGAAGTAGCAGATGATGTTAAGGAAACAGAAGCAGACAGTCGTTATTATAGAAAGGATCTGTGGGTTGGACACTCAGCGGGGAATCTAATTGGATATTGAGATTGCCAGTAATGTTCTTCAATCTGAGACAGTAGGCAGGGTTTGGAGCTAGTGGCAAGAGTATGGTGTTTATGGTGAGTGCCAAAGATGATAGCTTGTGACTTCCTAACGTTCAACTAGAGGAAATCATGGTTCATCAAAGGCTGGGAGCCAGAAACTCAGTAGTGCTTTATTTATTCATTCATGGGATGTCACTGGCTCTGCCAGTATTTATTGCCCATCCCCAACTGTCCTTGTTCAGAGGGCATTTTAAGAGTCAACCATATTGCTGTGAGTCTGGAGTCACATGTAGGCCAGACCAGGTAAGGACAGCAGATTGCCTTCCCTAATGGACATTAGTAATACAGATGGGATTTTATGACAATTGGCAATGGTTTCACAGTTATCATTAGACTTTTAATTCCAGATTTTTATTGGATTCAAATTCCACCATCTGCCATGTTGGTAGATTCACATTTTATGAATGTTAGGGGTCCCAGTTGAGATCACAAAAACAAACAGGGTGTTTGTCTCTACTACTGAAAGCACCCAGTGTTGAATTTAAAGCTGTTCTTAGGCTGATCTGGGTCAATGTAAGATTGGAGTGAGTTCATTCGGACTGAAAGAGGTCATAAGAAGAGGCCACATCATCTTGGGCGGTTTGAGAGACCCAGAGCATTACCTTGGATCTCTGGATCTCAGTCTAGTGACAATACCACTACACCACTGCCTCCCTGCTGCAGGAAATTAGCAGACACTTGAGCCTCCAATGTGGTGGTCAGGAAATGCACCACACATCATATTGCTATAGGCAAAAATACAGGTGTCCAGAAGTTCTACCTGAAACAGATGTTAAGCCCTTTGCACATGCTAATAAGGTACCTAATGCTTGCTTGAGTCCCCCCCCCCCCCCCCCCCCCCCCCCCCACCCCACCTCCCCCCCCACCCCCGGCCATCCTTTGCAAATCGGGGTTGTCCTGAATACAGCCAGCAAGAAGGAAGTAACAGGGACCAGGAAATCTCCAGGTTTGATCGTTGGTCTGTGCTGGGTAAGCAAAACTTTATCCAGGGTCATTGTGGGGATGCCACATGTCTTCTCAGTATCCCTGGCCTGGGGAAGAAAACATTAGACAAAGTTTCCTTATCCTAATTGTTCTCTCATGCCCTTTGCTGAAGGGTTTCAGTGAGGACTCCATCAGGGGTGGCCATGATGTTCTCCACAATCGAATAGAGTCACAGCCCAGGCTTGTTAATGAAGTGTGGTCATTTAGGTCTGGTGCCAGAGTGCTATTAATGCTCAGAGAACTGTATCCAGCATGTGTTTATGCCTTCCGGAAAGGGAGGAAACTTGTGGTGGCAAGGGCTGAAAGGAGATGCATTTTTATAAATTCTATCAATGTGTTGCATTTTAGCAATATTTATGACACAGGCCATGATTCTTTGTAAGACTTTACAAAATGACAATAACAAGCTTTTTTGTACTTTTTAGACATGTATTTAGATCAAAGGCATAAAAGAGGCAAGGCCATAAAATATTTATCACTTAAGTTAACCATTTCTGCATTCAAGCAAATATTCACTGAAATATCTAATCTCACATAAATAATACCAGCCACATCATCTTGGGAGGTTTGAGGGAGTGGGAAATTGTTGCTAAGAGGCTGGGACTAATTAGCTTGCTGTAGATTTGCCTTCAAAAACTGAGTGACATGGAGCGAGATCAACAAAGAGCTTCCCAAATGCTACTGTTCCTCACCTCTATTTTGCAAATCTCTGCCTGCCTTATGACCTCTTCCTGTCTGAATGAACTCGCTCCAATCTTACATTGACCCAGATCGGCCTAAGAACAGCTTTTAAATGCAACACTGGGTGCTTTCAGTAGTAGGGACAAACATCCTGTTTGTTTTTGTGATCTCAACTGGGACCCCTAACATTCATAAAATGTGAAACTACCAACATACCTTGCTTTCAACATCAGCAATAATTTATTTTTTTAGATACTGATTCAAATGAATGTTAATTTGTTTTGTAAAAAGAATTCTCTTAGGTTATCATCTTAAGCTGCTGATCTGAAGAGCACTCATTTTCAATATATTCTCCCTGATTATTTTGGTGAATTTATTTCAAATATAGTGACATGCCTAACGGATTGTATCATACTGTTTACTGCATTTATGTAAAATAGGCAATTGCCAGAAAATGATTGTAGTATAATACAGGCTTCTTAAAAGAAAAGACCACTTGAACCAAAATTCCTTCGGATTGGCCTAAGTTAATTTTACTGAATGGAATGTTCCAAACTCTGATTGGTCATTGTTTTAATTTCAATCAGTGCTCATCACCAGCTTTGATCCAAAACTGAAATAGATGGTGGCTTCACCCATAAGGGATCACATTTTACCAAATTGTGTCCAAACTGGCTGTGGCCGCTGCAGTCAACAAACATTTCAGTTGGATTCTAAATGGGCTCCCTACCTCAATTTTATCACCGATATCCTGGAATTTAGATAAAGAGATCTTTCAAAGGTGTTCATCCCAGTCACAAAGCACATGATGCAGAGAATCATGTCATTCTAAACCTAACAGGCTGAAAAAGGAGTCTCAATAGAATAGGGGGATGGGATGGAAAGCGGGCAATTGCAAGATAAATTTAAAAAGTGGCAATGCAAACTGAATGGCTCTATTCCACAAGATACCACATTGCAAAGGGAATGGCAAAACTACTTGATGACTCATGGGAACTGATCATCCTGTGTGCAGGAGCAATAACTAAAATGGACAAATATGCCAAGAGAGATAGGACACATATTTTGCAAGGAGACAATGAATCTGCACAAGGCATTGGTATGGCTAACATGAGAGCGCTGTGTACAATGTTGGTCACTGTACCACAGCAAGGATATCCATGCATTGGAGGCAATGGTGAAATGGACACCAAACTTTTGCCTACTGGCATCTGCGTTATAGGAAGAAATGGAATAATGGTATTTCTCAGTTTGGAAAACAGAAGGCTCAGAGGACTTATTATTCAAGACTCTTAAAGACATAGTTAATTTGAATATTAATATTATGTTTGACATTGCCACAAATGCTAGAATCTGGGAACGTGGAATCAGGTTTAGAAGGGGAAAGTTGCAGCAGAATTTAGAATTGATTATTTTACACAGCGAGTATGAAACATGAGGAATGGATTGTGGAAGAAAGGAAGATAGAATGGGAATATATAAGGGGGAATGGAATGGATAATTGAGGGAGTGGTTAATTATGACATTTTTGTTTTTACGACCAGCCAGATGAAGTGCAGAGCCTTCCCCTGTGTTGTATTTTTGTGTGTTTCTATGAATGGAAGCATCACCATCAGTGCTCCTTTTAAAAGTGAATGGCTCAAAAAAATGAGCTTAATGACACTCAGTAAAATAGAAGGTCATGCAACATCGAATTATTTTCTGATCTCCTTTACTTTAAAAATCTGTCATATATACTTTACAAATATTTTAATAATAATTATTTAAAACACCAATGTCATTGAAAATCAGTATTTTTTTTAAAAAGTTAACCTCAGCATGCTTGTTTTGTTTCTTGAATCGTTTTTCTTCACTGTTATTCTACCAACAGTTTTTCTGCTCTTCTACAGGTCTTGATTTCTTGCTGGGGAACAGTTCCTCACACTCACCAGGCTCTCCAGTACCTCCCATAGGTGGTCATTATTCTTACATGTGTCATGACAGTGTCAAAGGCCATTTGGTCATAAGAAACATCACAGTCAACCCAAATCCTGGCCTCACCCGATGACCACTCACAGCTATTTCATGCAGGGGATGCTGGGTAATACAAACTCTGGCCAATTTTTTCCATTCTTTAAGCCAGGAACGCTGAGTCCGATTACAACTGCCACCCTGACTGAGATCACTAAATTGGCACTGGTCAAACATAGGACCTTTCTAGTCTGTATGGTTCAGCTACTAACTGGTTGGATTGAAAGCCATTGGGAAAAGGCTGCTTGATATTTGCAAAAGTATATATGGAAATTGCAACATTGCTGAGATGTCATTTGATGACTGTACCTTTGTTGATGTTAAATTAAGTCCTTCATACTGTCAGACTCAATAAACCTCCCTGAGAGAGTTTCCACAATTAGGTCATCCGTCCACCGTTTAAACAAAAAATAATGCAAAAATACATCAATGGAACTAGCCTGAAAAAATGTTTTCGAGTGAATCACTAGTCTCTTTAGTCATTTGATTTTTAAACGAGAGGCTGGCGATAAGAGTCCTTCTTCAAAAGTAACTGAAAGACATCCTATTTGAATTATGCTCAAGGGAGAATAGTCTGCTCTCTATTCATGGGATTGCACCCAAAGTTTGCCATTGCACTTACTGAGCCTTGCACAGTTTATCATATGAAGGCTTAGTCCCACTGAAGTTTTTCCCGAAGAATGCAGTCTTCATGCAACACGATTGCCCTCCACACTCCCATAAAACAAATGAGTTTACAATATGCATCAAAAGGAAAATTCATTTAAAAGAGCTACATGCAGACAGAATTTATTCTAAGTGAAAGGAATCAGCCACTGAATTAGAATTATTAGGACCACTTGGACCTGGTGTGTGAATAAGGCTCTTATGTGTTTGACTTCATTTTTACCATCTTACACCCATCTTGGGTATTCTTTTATCGTGTTATGATGCAACAATTAATAAAAATAAAGATTTATAAAACGTCTGTATCAAAAGACAGCAGATTGACTTCTGGCCCCAGTACTGCATAAGCTTTGGCAGTGAGCACAAAACTTCCCCCCGACAGGAGTGGAGGAGATTTTGCCCTGAAAGTCCATAAATTTGGTTTACATTTAAACAGAATCCCCTCCACCACGTCATTTTGTTCAAACATTTCAAAAGCCCAATCGATGTAACCAACCTGATACTGCTCCCTTTCACCATTAATGTTGGAATAATTACAGGAATTAAAAAGAGACATCTCAAGAATCAGGACTTTTCCAGATCTCCGGGGAGCCCACTTAAATTTCGTTACAGAAACCACAACATCTCATAAGTTGTACATCCTTAAAAAAAGATCTCAGGGCCCCGCCTATTCCTGCAACAATAAATGACGGGCTCCGATCAATTATCAATCTGATTTATTATTACCCACTGTCTAGTGATTGAAAACTTAATTAACCAAACAGGAGTTAGCGACATGTCAGGGCAGGGCAGCTTGGGGCTGTCACGGAGCCAATGGTTGCATTGCGGAGGCTGAGCTTTTTGTATCAATGTGAAATGAGTGAGAAGCAGATATTCGAACAAGTACAACTAGTAAGAGAAAGGGGGGAATAAAACACATAGACAGAGTGGCGCGGATATAAGCACTTACAAACTGAAGGCATTTTAGAACCACACCCCACAAACCCAAATCTATTCGCTCCTATATCCTAACTGCCTCACGAATCCCAACTTTGTGGTCGTTAAGTTAAAACCAGGTAATTTTTTTTTCCATGGGAACTTCGTCAACATATAATGCTTTAACCCTTTAGCCGCCAGTGCGTTTCACACCGTCCAATTGCCCCCCTCCTTATTTTTAGATCAGTTACTTGAGGTTAGAGGTTAGAACAGTGGTTTAAATAATCATTACAGTTTTGATGTTTAAGGCCAGATCCATAAAGGTGGGCATAATTGAAGGTTACAAATCAGACACTGGGAGCTAATAGTCTGCATGGGTCCAGGGTCAATTTTTAGCAGACGAAAGAACACGATGCTCGCGTGTATTTAAAGTTCCCATGGCAAAACAGATAAAAGTTTCTAAATAGGGTTGAAGTTTCGAGTGACTGCGAAACGTTCAGCTTAGGGCACATTTTTTAAAAAATCGATGTGGAGATTTTCAGTTCGGGGAAAGAAGACTCGGACGACTTGGACGGTGGAAAGCAAAACGAGACGCGAGCTTCCAAACTTTCTGTAAAATGAATAAATGGCATTTAAGTAGCATCACTGTGGCGAAAACCTGGACAGATCCGATCGGCAGCCTCAACTGGAGGCTGGTTACATAGCGATGCATCCGGCTGTCCCGCTGCCTCTTTGGTGCATGAGCAAAGAGTTGAAAAGGGCTGGAGTTTTATTTTAGCGAGCAGCGCGGGGCTGTGTGATCAGGACTTTCAGACACACATCTAACACTGTTAAGAATGGTGCAATTTCTGTATTACGTCGAGCGGGGGACGGGGGCAACTGCATTCCTACTCCCGGCCACCCTTCCCCTTCTCCATCCTCTGCCGATGGCTGCGAATTGAAAGGTAATTCAATCCAGATTCGGACTGGACACACAAGAGAGGGGAAGAAAAATGTTTCAAAACGTCACATCTACCGGTGATCACGTTTACGGATCTTCAATTATCCCTTACCACGAAGATAGGTGGCGTGCGTTTGTGGGGCTGCACTTCAGGGACTCTCTTTATAGAAAAATGTCATTCCAGCAAGCGGAACACGTCAGTCCGTCCACAGGTTGTGTTTCCTGGTGTGGGAGACAACGGAGCGATCAGTTCTAACCTGCACAGCAGGAATAACGGTCCTTCCTCAAGTCTTTAAAGGTCTCTTTTTCTTTCCCCCCTTTTCTAAAAAAAAACCTCGCCTTGTTCTCCATGCTCCTTCATCTCCACGCTGCCGATCTCGTAGCAGTCTCACTAAACAACACAGCCAGGACAGAGCAGGTATTTTATACATTTATCTATATATCTATATATTCACATCTATGGATTTTGTGGGCAGGTATTGCAGTGCGCGGGGAAATAAACTTTTGGGGGATTTCGCCCGTTCCTTCTCTTGTCCTGCTTGTAATTTGGGGTGTAAAACTTTGTGAAAGTACCTGAAATCCAGGTGTAAAATAAAAAGGTGTTGATGGAGAGAAAAAAAATAAAGCATGTCCATCAGCTGATGTGAGCCCTCGCGGAAAATTGCAAGTCGATTTTTTCTTCCCTCCAGCACGCGTGTGTTTCTCGTTTTGTGGGGTTTTTTTCTCCTTTTTTTTAAAGTGAGGAATGGGAACCGTTAACCTGCTACGACAGTGCGAGGCTCACGATGCGTACCCCCCCCCCCCCCCCACCCCTCACCTCATTGTAGCTCCAGTGTAAAGACGGAAATTTCCAGGGATTTAACGAGATCGATAGAATTTTTTTTAAATTCTACAGGATTTTTAAGAAAGCCACCTTTTGTCATTTACAACCGAATGCGGAGTCCGGATCCCCTTTTCGCTGTGAATACGCGTCTTGCCAAAACTTTGGATCCTTTTTGAACTATGCAGTGCTTCCACTTTCCTTTTTTTGTGTGTGTTGTACTCCGCATTAAGGGGGAAAAAACAGCAAACTTAAGGGACGAGTAACTAAAATCACTTATGATGGCAAAAGTGAAAGTTAGAGGTTCGTCTTAAAATCAAGTAATGACTGAAGTCAGTTCTGATCAGAACTCAGGGGAGCGGATGGTGTTTAAAGTGTGATTCATTGTGTAGGAGTCGCCGTAATTGTTTATTCTCTCCCCCCCCCCCCCCCCCCCCCTTCACTCGAATAAGTAAAAAAGAAAGTGGAGTTGTTATGTGATGGCACACTGATGGCATTTTTCACTATGACATGCTCGGTGGCTTATGTGACTTTATTACATAAGCTAAGTCAGGATGGCCATTTTTTTGAGTGATCCTAAGATCTTTCTTGCTGTGTGTGTGTGTGTGTTTTTTTTTTTAATTAGTGTGGATTGTGGTCGGACTTTCATATCTACGAGGCACAGGAATAAATATCAGCCCATTTAACATACACTTTCTGTGCGCTGATCGTTTGGTGCGAACCTTTTTTTGGACCAGAGCCTGGATTCCCCCTCCCTCCCTCCCTCCCCCCGCCCATTTGTTAGTTTCGTTTCAGTTTGAATTCACAACAAAACGTTTTTTTTTTAAAAATGATCATACGTTTCCTGCCATCATTTGCCTGGCGTAAATCTTTTATGTGCGTCCTTTCAGATTTTTTTTTTAAAAAAAGGAAAAGGACATCTGTAAATTTGGGGGAATTACCACATTCATGTCATATTACAGTTACAATTTGCCCACATGAGCCGGAATCACCTTTAATCATCGCGGGTGTTTGATGCTTTGGTGTGTGTGTGTGTGGGGGGGGGGGGGGTGTTGGTGGTTGGGGGGGGGATTGGTAATATTTGGTTGTGGAGGGGAGGGCGGCGGGGGGGGAATTGTTGAAGAAGTAAAATAAAAAGAGGTAAAAGTGTAAATTCCAGAAAGGGCGGAAATGCAGATTGATACAGAGTTTTGATCTCAGCCGGCACCGTTACTTTGCCTTTCAACACCTCAGTTGCAGACGTTGATGTAGTTTAACGATTACCCGTTTCCTACAGTCAGGAGGGATAAAAATCAAACATTTCTGAAGTCCCGCAAAGCAGTTCAATGCCGGTCCTCACACCCGGCGATACCATCGACCGTGTTCCTTTCCACCTCTCCCCCTCTTGAGTAAGTCAGCGATCGCGCTTGTTTGCCTCCCTTGTCACTGTCACACAAAAGAGTAAAAGTCAACAAAACAAGCCCCCCTCTGGGGCAAAAAAACCAACAATCGCCTTGTTATGTTTCTTTTTTAAATTTTTTTTTTAAAACACAAAATGCAAACGGATTTCAGCCACCATCTGATCCGCAAGGCTGCCTTTTTTTGTGTGTGTGTGTTTGGGCAGTGGCAGGCTTTCCGCTCAGGCGCAACGGCCCCAATTTGGGAAGATTTGGGGGGGGGGGGGTGGATAAAGTCTGTGCTGAGAGTTGCGATGCGCGTTGCGAGCTGTGCGAGGGCTGACAAGAGGTGTCGGCTCGTGGGATCGGGGAGCCCCAGTACGCTGAGTGCGCTGGTGGCCGGAGCTCTGCTTTATTTCGCGGGCAGTATTTAAATGAGTACCGTAAAACACATTGTTGGCGTGTATGTTTTGTAAACGCTCCCTCTATTTCTCTCTCTCTCTCTCTCCCCTTCCGAAGGACCGTAAAGCGTCGTGAAAAGAGCCGTTTGGGGGGGGGGGGAGACGAGCCGATGCCGAGTCCTGGAATCTGATCAGACTCTTATCAATGAAGCAGCAGATCATGGCGGATGGCCCCAGGTGTAAGAGGCGAAAACAAGCCAACCCCAGGAGGAAAAACGGTAGGAGAGGGCACCTTTCCTTTACTGGCACCGTGTCCCGCACAAAGTTCGCCTCAGATTATTAACAGCGGCTCTTTTTTTCCCCCCTCTCTGTAATGTTGATTGACTCGGAAAGAAAAGCCCCCCCCCCCTCCCCCAGTGAAAGTGCTAGATGTATGTTGTGTGAAAGTTACTCTTGTCTCTCTGACTCTCTCTCTCTCTCCAATACCTTGATTTGCCTACAGGAGAAAACCGTTATGTACCTCTTTTGTTTGTTTTCTAAGCCATCGTGTATTTATCTAAACTCTTTCGATAAAAAGGGAAGGATGTGCCAGACTTTGGCAACACTTCAGTTTAACGGAGCACACCTTACATACATGTGTTTGTTAAATGTTTTCATACTTGCAGTCGATTCCGTTTTTTTTCCTCTCTCCTCTCAATGATGGTCGCAACTTTTTTTAAAAAAAAAATTTGTAACCCTGAAGTAAAGAAATAAAAAGCCAGTCAGATAGGGGTTTCTTTTTTTAAAAAAAAAGCAAATCTCTCTCTCTCTCGTTTCTTTAGATTTTGTTTTGATGTGAGGTGCGGGGAAAGGGAGGGGAGGGGTAATAACAGGATCAGAATAAAACGTTTCGCTTCTTGGTACCTAGGTCTTTTTGTGTGTGTGTGTGTCTGTGTCTGTCTGTCGTCCCTCGCAATATTTAAAGCTTCTGTCTGTGTGTTACGGGATCAGGGCTTTGTTGATGGGTTTATTATTCATGTTTTCACCTCGCACTGGCTGAAATGTTATGCCGCCAGCTCGACATTTTGTGTTAACATTCATTTCATCTTGTGATCTTGTATGCGTTCTCCATACCACCACCACCACCAACACCCACCCCCCACCCTCCACTCGCGCGCACACACATACACACACACACAAAACACTCCACCACCACCACCTTGATATGTTTAGCTCGATCAATAAATAAAGTGTCCGTAACAATAGCAGAAAAAAGAGAGGCGAGGAATCGGGAGTTCCTATTTAAAGTACAGTCCATAGCGACTGGACGAGGAGGCGGTGTGTGTGTATGTTAGTGTGTGTGTGTGTATGTTACTGTGTCCCCTGCACGCAGTCTGCCTTTTCCTCCTTTAGCAGATTAAACTTATTGATTTTTCTCCTTTTTTTTGTTGCTCTGTCAATGCTTGAGGCTGATTCCTTTCTCTTTCTCTCTCGCTCTCTCTCTCTTTCCCTTCCTTTCTAAGTATTCCAAAAGCACGTTGCTGGTGTCAAGAGATTAACTAGAGTGGCTTTTCCCTTCTTTCCCTTTTGTATGTGTGTGTGTGTTCATGAAACATGGAACATGAGATTAGAAACCAATGTTAGGGAAAGACAAATAAGGTAGGGATCCTTTTTAAACCAACGTGCCTTGAAGATCACTGGCTGGATCTCTAGCGTGACTTCAAGTTTTCTCGAGTGTCTTGTTTTCTGGTTATTTTAACGAGGTGATTTTTTTTTACACACTGTAATGCACATCCCTCTTTTTCTGTTGTGGTCGTTAGTTGCGGGGGGGGGGTGGTGGTGGTGGTGGTGAGGGGGAGGCGCGGGGGTTGCTGCAGGTAAAAAACGCTTTTCATTTTCTCCCGTGTCATGCACACATCCAAATGGCTTTCCCCGAGGGAATCGCCTGCATTTATCATAGCTGACTGCAGGAGAAGGTTTTTTTTAATCTTCTGTCTCACCTCCCCCCCCCCCCCCCCCCGCTTTCTCCCGGAGTCATGGAAAAGATGTCAGCTCCTTGCTTGTGCATCCGCTGATAGCAGTATTTGAAGATGTTATCAGAGCGATATGTATTGCAGGAAAGGGGGGGGGTAGTGGTGGGAGAGAGAGAGATGCTGGGCTGCAAGTAACTGTATGTGATCAGGCAGGAGGGGAGTGAAAAATACCAAGAGAGAGAGAGAGAGAAAAAAATCGAACAAAAGGCAGTGTCAGTTTCAGTCACAACCCAAGTCAGATGATCATTGACTCATCTGTAACTTTGAAACACTTTTACTTTAAGTGTTTTGTTTCAGGACTCGGGAGACCTGCGCTTACTTAATAATTTATACTTTGGGTAACTTTGATTTCCAGTTAGATCAAAGGAAATCAAACTTCTTTTTAGCAAGTGAAATTGATGTGCATGTAGCAATTTCACAACTGGTAGCCGAGTTACCATTGTTCCGGGTGTATTTTCTCAGTGGGGAAAAAAGCTGTCCTCAGTGTTGTTGTTTTGGTTAACCCTTTCCATTGATATTTTGTTATAGTCCCTGCCCTCCCCCCACCCCAACACCCCGCCACCCTAACACATACTCACACACACACACACACACACACACAGGTCCTGTTTATGACATTCCCTGGGAATGCTAGCGTTCTGCTGAGAGAGTCCTTTGTTCATTGCAGAAATAGTGTTCGCAATGTTTAATGATTAAGTACAGTCGCCTGTTTCACCACCCACATTAAGTGTTCTGCTCGTTTTATTTATATGTATACATATTTGGTGCCCCATCAGTCGATCTGGTCACTTCTGCAAAAGCCTTAAACAGCTAAAAGTTAATCAGGATCAGTCTCAGAGAAAGGAAATTAAACTTAACTTCTCGAGAAATGTTTTGAAGAAAAGTTTGGACGTTGTTCTGAATTGTCTCTAAATTGTGAGAGGTGGACGAAATTGAGAAACCCCATTTAAGTAAAACAATTGCAGTTTTTTTTTAATCTACCTAATCCGGTGCAACCTAACTGTTAAAATATCCGTCGAGCGCTTTCTGGCTTTTGAAGAATGAGGGGGGGGGGGGGGGGTGGGGGAAATGAAACTATCATGGGATTAACTGTTGTGGGCCGACACTGCTGTTTCTGTTGAGCGACGTTCAGCAGTGAGCCTATCATCATGGTCGACTGACCCAGTGTATATCTCAGTCCAGGTTTCGTGAATCCGCCCAGCTTCAGTGTTAAAAAAAACTTAACATCAAAAATATCAGGAGAAATAAAGAGAGTGAACCAGAAGTGGGGAAAGTGTCTCCAGACAACAGGAAAATAAACATCACTCATGGAGCCTTATAAACCTTTACCAATCGCGCTCAAACACTGTTGCAATACTTTCATCAGGTGTTGCAAGTAACAGCTAACTGTAAAAGCTGCACTTCGTTGCCATTTGCAGCTAGCCTGGTGAGCAAATGTAAGGGGTTTGGCTTTGATAATATATACTACATTTTATATTATCTATAATAAAAGTGCAAAGCATCCAGCTTATTTATTAGCAGCTAGTAAAATAATTCATTAGAATTGTGAAGATTTATTCCCCCGCCCCCTCTACTTACCTCAGACCAGTAGCTATCCATCATCAGCTGTAAACACATTAGTAAAGGATCTTTCCCTTCTGTTAGGATGTATTGATCATTGTCAATAAAGGTACTTTGGAGGAATGGGTTAAGGGTAAAGAACCAGATGCTGCGAGCAGAGTTTTGTGTCTGCACTCATGCTGAAGGTAAAAAAAAAGCAGTAATTCATTTATAGCAACATTGCTTTCAAGACTTAACAAAGGCAGATTCTTTCCAGTCCAAACATTTTACCCCGTTGTCATTAGTCCTGGCAATGTAGGTGCACTTTCATTGAAGGGGAGAGAAGAGAAAGCTTGCTGGGTTTCTTTTTTCAAGCTTGCCTAGATTTTTTTTCCGCTCCTTTCCCAGAAAGCGGCTTCCCAAGGTACATGCTATTTTGCGCCTGTCATCAAAGTACAGAGAGGGAGAGAGAAGGTTTGCAGTGATCACAGACAATTGATTGTCAGGGCTAATGTGTTTCATTTACATGTTTATAACGTCAATAGTGCTAGGGTGTCCACTGTACTATTCACTCCACAATTCCACAAGGGTGCAATTGTCTGCGCGTCTAAAACAGACACCTTTTCTGATGGGCTTTTAGTTGGCATTTTTAGCTTTAAAATAGCGGGGAGGGGGGTTGGGGAGAGGGGTTGAGTCAGACTGGCTGCTATGGCATTACTGTTGAAAAAAGAATTTTTTTTTTGCTTTAAGCGTGTAACGTAATTAATAAAGATCTCCCGACACTTAATTGCTGATGTTTGAGCAGATACATGCAGGCTTATTGGGGGAAAAATTAAGCAGGCTTTTAAAAACAAAATAATAAATATATTAGCAACAGCATATGAATCAATCATATAGAAGGCTAGCAGAAAGTGTAATGTTTTACATGCGTTTTTTTTAAACTTTGAAATGTAAAGGAAGTGTTCCTGTGCATGTTGTTGTAGGAAGAGTTATTTATTTTGTTGTCTGAGAGTTCTGCCTAACGGGAAAATATGCACAGCAGAGGCACCGTTAGTTGAACTCTGACTCTGCGGTCTTTTAAATGCCTTAGGTATGATTTCACTTTCACTCACATCAATGGTGACCTGAATGCCTTTCATATCTGATCCGCCGTGTCTCTCCCAGTAAACATCCCCTGAGGGGAGAACAAAGAAAGAGCTTCTTCTTCTTAATCACAATTCAGCCCTTTCACCGCCAGCAGGCTAAATTTGCATTCGGCATCAAGAACAAGATGAAAAGAAGAGGGAGAGGGAAAGAGAGAGAGGGGAGAGAGAGAGAGAGAGAGAGAGAAAGGAGAGGAGGGTCTGGTGTTGAGGAAAATAGCTTAGGTGTTTGTGAGAGCTAACTAGGCTTCCCCTGGTTACAGCCTTACATGGCTAGCGCTCTCCCCTGTCCGTGTAGCCTTGGCCTGCTTGATAGACTGATAATGTTACAGGATGGCATGCCGGTACTATTCGTGGCCACTCGCTGCAACACTTGAGCAGAACTGTCTAAAGGGGATCAAATTCCACTCCCAAGTCTGCTGTGCCTGAGGTCAGGTGTACATCTTGAAAATGCCTGCTATACAACGTTGTTGTTGTTGTTGTTGTACGGTACAGCACCACAGTTCACCAATAATAATGAGCGACAGTGTCTAGATCTTGTTCCCACCGCCCAGGCATGAGAGGAATACTCTTCGGTTTCTATTTTAGTTTCAGTTTAGTTTTAAGAGATCAGATACATTTTAGATCTTTCTTCAGAAGAGAAAAAAAGCAATAATAATAATTCAGCCTGTACAGACTAACACAGATCGAGCTGACACGACATTCCGCTATACCCAGCCCTGCCATGTCACGAAGTTCAAGGCATTTTAGAGCCATTTAGTCAATGAAGTTGACAGCTGTAGTTCAGTGACCACCTTTATCTTTGAATCTTAAAAGTGCAGCAGTCTTTCCGTTCGAAATGAACCTTCACGAAATCTACAGGCAGCCAACCAGACATTTTGGACTGAGCCAATAAGGGCAATTAGCAACAATTAGTTGGCTTGGTGAAATTAACAAGAAGAATGTCATTTTCCAAACCAGGGATGCAGCAGAATTAGATTTTTTTTTAAAAAAAACACGTCTTTTAGGGAACTGTCCGTCACGCATTTATTTATCTTAGTCTCTACAAGGGCTGGAGCAGTTTCCAAATACAAGTTTAGTTTTGGAATAGTTTCGAAGGGCGGTGTATCGTTTTAATGTAACTTACGTGTGGAGGGTTTATCTGATTTTTGTTTAGGATGGTTTGGGGTGAAGTTTATTACTCTTTCTTTGCTGTCCTCTCTCTATCCCTTTCACCCTTTTCCAACGGCTGCAAAATTTACTTCAACGAACACCTTAGCACACTTGGGAGGGAGGTGGGGGGAGCAGGGGTGGGGTGTGGTGGTGTGTGAAGTAGCAAGCTATGGCAAAAAGGTTTCTGTGCGAGGCGGGGTGTTGGGATAATTTTGTACCAGGCATATGTGATGTGGGACCTCTGCAGAGGCGCTTACAGGCATTTTAACCCTTTGAGGACACTTTCTCGGCTCTTGTGAGCCGACACTTACTCTTGGCATCAGCGCCGATAGAAGCCACCAGAGGATACAGCAGCAATGTCACAGAGGGTTTTTTTTTTAAATCTCTCACTTGAAATTAAATGCCACTCGTGAACTTCGTTTGTGGAACTTAGTGAGTTAAATAAGTATGTGTCAGTGCTGGAGCAGCTTGGCAGTTTGAGAAAGTAAGGTCACGAACAGAGTGCTAACATGAAAGGTGTTTGCTATGTTGTTAGAGCCGGTGGTAAACTGCGAGCTCCCTTGCCACAGAGTCTCATGATTGGGTGCTACCGATCAACTTCCTTCTAAGGTGATATACCACTCTGCTGAACTGCCCATCCACCCCTTAAAGCCAGGTTACAAAGAGATGAAAGGAGTTGAAAGTGGACTTCGTTAGCTTCATTACAAGCATCGGGCGGTTCCTGCAGGGAATCCTCAGAGGGTGTAATCAATTTCCAGTGGACATTTGGAATCAAGTATTCTCAAAACTAAAGTTAATCTGCCTCTGGTCTCAGTGGCGCGGTGTGTGCTGGTTAAGGGTCACCGCACAAGGAGATCATGAGTTCAGGCTGTCCCGTGCCAGTCGTTGGTGATGGGCGAATGCGAGAGATTCCCCGGGATAGGTAATAGACACCGGGAGGGTTAGATAGGCTTACCCCGCTTCTGCACAACTCCCAGTGGCCCCTTCAGAAAACCTCCGCTCAGGTCACGCACTTGTCTGCATGGGGACGCAGGGAGAAGAGACACAGGAACAGAGTGCGGAGGGAGGAAGCTAACATCAGGGCAAAGTGAATGACCATCAGGCGAGGCAATGGTAAAGCAGAATGGAGAGAGAAAGAGAAAAAAGCAGGAACTAGTTTTGGAAAGGTGAGAATGTAGGAGGAATGCTGTCAGACCCTTGGAAATAAGCCAACTGCGGACCATTCGGCAGATAGTATTAGCCAATCAAAGGAAGAAATGCCACTTCTGGGTTTTGTGTGGACAGAGCGAGGGCTTTAGAAAATGTGTCATATCAACCGGTGCATAAAATTACTGAATAGCGATTCTTTCCATAAAGTGACAGCTTGCACAGGGCGTTTTCCAACACATTCCCGGAACCAGAGGGAACAGTTAACTAGAAAAATAGATAACCATAAAACAACATATTTGAAATACTAATAGAAGATAAGATGTAATATTGAATTCAACCATGCCATCGTGGAAACAAGCACACACTTAACATATATGTGTGCTTGTGTGACTGTGGATGTGTATCTGTGTGTCTATGTATATATAGTTGGCAAAACTATTTTGGATGAAAAATGGAAATTGACAGAGCAAGTGCTGCCAGTGCAGTGAGCTGCTGCAGCTATCTTCTGCCCAGGGCTTTGTAGTGAAACACTAGTTTTGAGCTATAATGGTGACATACGGCACTGTGTATTTGATTGTTAGGTGGAAGAGCACTTCTGGCAAGGTCATTGGCAGAGTGAACAATCAATAGCAGATCAGCAGATTGAGATATCATGACATCTAGAATCCAAGCCATTTATTTATTAACATGAATTTCAATACTTCATACACTTTGATCTAAACTTCATTTTAAAACTGACATTTTTTTCTCTTTTTGTTTTCTTTCCTCCAAGTTTCACTCCCATCACCTGCGTCCCCTTTCTCCCACTAAATAAAACATGTACCAGGGCTATGACCAGGATGGTAGGTGTTTTTTCCTGAGGCGCTTCTTAAGGTGATGTCTGTTGAAGATGTATGAAGTTACGACAGAGGGCGGGTCCATTGTGGTCCTTTCCTCAGTCCCTCAGGGAAGTATCTTGATATGACTCGATACCTCCCTGGAATAACACAGATGAGAAAATCACTGTGTCGGGAATCAAACTCCTGTTTTTTTTTAAACTGGTTGATTGAACCTCCCTAAACTGTGATGAAATTTCATTTCAAACCTAATATGTAAGTAAAACACAGGGGATATGTATCACAAGAGACAACCACGTTGATACCAGCAAGATAAAAAAAAGTTCTGAAGCACTTCTATATGTTTGAAAGAATAAAATTAATGATGATAAAATGATGGATGAGAACTTGTGAAACCTAAAGGCGAACTGTTTAATAAATTATTTTTAAGTGCATCTGGTCACAATGTTTTGCGCTGTTAAGCTATGGTGCCGACCAACACTTCCTTAGAGAGTAAGTGGTAAATGCAAAGAAAGATTAGCTTCTGCTCTTTTGAGCCCCTCTGTGCCTCTACATGCAGTTGAAAGTTTACATGTAAACGGCCCTGTAATTACAGAGGCCTGACTTTGGAATCCATTTGTTCCAAGATAGCAGCAGCCATTTGTGCAATAAACAGCCTGGCCACATGTGCCCCTTTAATCTGGGGATATACCCACCAGCGGCTGTACGCTCACCAGTGAAATTCATTAGAGCACCCTATCTTCAAAGTGTCCATGCTCATGATAATTTAAAGAAAGCTGGTTGCTCCTTCATCTCCTGTAAAAAAAAGTATTTTTAATGCAGCCCTGGTCAGTGTTTGTTTTTAACCCTTTGTTGGGTTATTGTGTTTTTGCGATGAAAGCTTCCATTATGAAGGGCAGTGTTCTCACCACTGTAAAATGATCAGTGCCCAATAATGGGCACCGTTGTGACAAGACCCTCTCTTGAAAGCGAGCCCATATCCTGGCACAAAGCAATTCCCAAGCCATTCCACACAGTTTTCTTGCTGGGAACGATTGGATAGTTTGAACAATTTACTTGTCTCACGAATGTCCCTTTTATGAGGCATTCATTGTCTTTCACATTTCCTTTCATTTGATAATGGATAGAATATATACTCTTTAATTGATTGAACTTCTTTATTAATCAAACACACAGCAAAGCAAATGATCAGAGAGAGGTAACACAATTGAAATCCAAGTTTCTGCTACACAGCAACCCTTCAAACTAAACATTGGTCTGGGAAGAGAAAAACAAGTTTACCTGAACAAGGAGCCTTATTTGTTGTTGGAACAAACAACAAAAAAAAGGCAGCGCAGATGCAACTAGTTCAGATGGCCCTTGTCAACTTAACGACTCTTGAAGATGCAACCAAACTGAATCCAACCTTTGTACCATTTTCTATACCCCGATTCTAGTATCCAGCAGTCTCGCTAATCCAGCAGAATTTGCTTTCAGCAGATTAGTCAGAGTGTCAAGCCCTCCCTTGCATTTGGTTCAGAAAAAAAACATTCCTTGACGTTTATACAGAGAGCACATTTGGACTTGCCCAAACAATATGCAGCACGGACTTACTCCTCCTGGGCCTCCAACACCTTTGAAACTTGTGTGTGAGTGTGTGTGTGTGTGCGTGCATGTGCCTGTGTGTGTGTGTACTTGTGTGAGTGTATTTATGTGTATGGGGGGATTTGTTGCACGTTGTTGTGTTAAGCAGTGGCTGTTGCTAGCTACAGTACACACACATCTGTGGCTGGCAGGAAGGAGTTGTCTTCAGTAATTAATGTAATGAAATATTCATCTGCGCTACCTTTTCAGTAGTCTCACAAATTAGGCTGTAACACTTAATGTCTGCACTGCCTCCGTTTTTATTATAATGGCAGGTTTTGCATCTGCAATTAGGACTTATACTGACAGTTACAATTTCCAAGGGATGGTAAACAGCGTGGTGTATGAGAAGCGTAATCCACGTGCAAAGCCCCCATCTCTTTAACCTTGTTGTTTTTTGTGCAGAGGTTACCTTTTCCCGACAGTGCAAAATCGACTTGACATAACTGTTCATCAGTTTCAAGGTTCTCCCTCGAGGTATTTACATCAAATCAGCCCAGTCAAGCTTCAAGTTGAAATTGGCAGCCCAGAAACTGACAGGGTTGGGACTGGGAAAGAGACAGCACATAGGCAGCGAATTGACAGCAGCAGGGTGAAAGAGACAAAGCTTCTCGGCTTCTGTGGAAAAAAAGATCAGCCCTAACGGTGCAGGTCAGCAGCGACGCAAGGCACTCCATCAGTGCTAGTGTGCTGTTGTGTGTTTTATTTTGGGGGTGGGGAGTGTGAGGGTGAAGGAAGGGGGAGGTTAAAACATAGTAATCTGGTGGCACAAAAAAGAAAAGAAATTTATCAAAAGATTGTAGTCAGTTCTAAAGTTAAACTTGTGATATTTTGGCACTTTAGGTTTCAACGTGAGAAACGGTAAAAAGCAAATTTTTTACAAGTGTTTGCTTCCTTTGATAGCCTATCAGTTTGGTGATCAGTGGGGTTTCCTTAAGAATAGGAGAGAGCCCTGATCAAACTCAAATACTGCAGTTGCAAAAGTTATTTGAATACAAAAAATCTTATTGGTACAAATATACGTCATTCAGGGCAAAGCAAAAGAGGCTGTGGGGGGTGGGGGATGTTGAGGGGAGGTGGAGAACACTTTAAAATTGCTTCATGAGTGCCGAGAACTTAAAACATACTGTTTAAAACATGCACAGTAAATGAAAAAAGTGGAAAAAAAACATCCTAATGTGTCCATTGTGTTTCAAAGGAAATAAACAGCAGCCATCGATCCTCTGTTGAGACACAATGGAAAGTTTTGCGTGTGCTGTGAAGAAATAAATGCGTAGACCCCCTCAGTTTCTGAATGGTTCTTTGATACCGCCCAGGCAGCCCAATGGCTGAAAAAAATGTCCGTCCTATCTCTATTCAAGTAATAAAGGTTCACCTTATAAGTTAAACATTCTTTGAAATACTTTTCTTCAGCTTTGCATTTGACAGGCACTGGGCATCTATTGATGGCTTTTCGACAGGCAGTGTTGAGCTAAAGTGGTGTGACCAGAGAGTTTTGTTAAGCTCTGAACAAAAGATTGGAGATGCCTCACTGGCATTGTCCACGCATATATATGGGCCTTGTCACAGTTTTACTTGATTTAATGCTCTGTTTATTCCTATCTGTGCTTTGAGACTCTTTTTGCCAAGGTGCAGACAAGCAGCTCTGTAACTAGACTCAGCAACCTGAAGGTTTGTTTTATGTGTGGGTATGTGAAAGACAGAATTATAGTTCACTTCTCAGGTTGTTTTAAAAAAGAGAAGTGTTTGTTGTGGGATTTAAAGGGGAGGGGGCGGGCACTCTAGAGAGGTAGTCATGGGAAGTGTCTTTCGACTGGAAAGAATGCACGGCAGGTCAGGGTGCGAATTTGCAGGGAGCCATAGCTAGCATAAACCCCCAGAAGCAGGTACTTTGTTCCCTGTCAAAAATCAAAAGCCACACCAGTTATGAAAAGGTTGGCGGTGTCACTTTAAGTCGTGACAGCTACAGTTGTCATAGTTTCCGCAACATTACGTTATTGTGAGCCTCCCGCAAGAAGCCATGACACATTCGTGTCCCCTTCGAGTTCAAATGCTCCCCCCACCAACCCAGCTTGAGAATTGTCCAAAATTTGAGATAGTTTCCCATCCATGCGAAGCATTAGATCAACTAAAGTGAGTTTTATCTACTGCGAAAAAGTAGTTCATGCTACGTTTGACACTTCAGCCAAGACTGCAACCTATTCTTCAGGAGCTTCTCTGTTAAATTACCTTATTTATGTGTTTGTTGCTTCTGAGGGGTATTGAGTTTAATTATGAAGTGAGAGAAGGAAACAAGCCTATAAAAGAAAGCAGCATGAAGGAAAAATACACAGAGCACAGGATGGAAACAATAATGTACACCGACAATTGCACCTAGACATTCATACCTAGAGAAGAGGCATATATAGATACATGCACAGGTGCCGATACCATAATATATAGACACACAGGTGGATATGCATAGTCAAAAAGACTCTGACAGACACATCCAAATATATATCTCCTAATGGGCACTGGTATTAAATTGAAACCAAAATGGTTGCCTTGTGCACGTCAACATCAGTGATTACTTTTCAACTCTCTATAAAAATGGTTTATCCTTAGAGAAAGAGTTTGGTTTTGGGCTTCTAAAAGCATAGGAACTTAATGTTTTGAAAACAACGATGAGGTGCTTGAACTTCAGGGTGTAAAACTTCCTCAGAATTAGATTAATTAAAGGCCAACTTCAGTTAGTAGAAACCTTTTATCCCACCCCCCAATTGTATGTCACATGAGCAAACTCTGAAGATGTGCAGCAACGTGGTTGACTCTTAACTGTCCTCTGAAATGGCATAGAAAGTCACATAATTCAATAGCAAATTAGGGATGGGCAACAAATGCTGGCCTTGCTAGTGATGCCCACATCCAATGAAAGAATAAAGAAAAAAATGTAAATGTATAGATTGCTTTAAACACATTTTAGGATTATAAGTATCAAAAGCTACAGAAATAATGCTGCTAAATCCCAGGAATCTGAATCCATGTGTAAAATTTGCTGAACAGTCAAATCTGATGTTTAGGGAGTTGCCCTTTTTCCATCAGTGGTGTACTAACACCCCAAAGCTTTTGTATATAATCAGTTAAGGCTGTGGCAGTCTGATCTGAATCCTCAGTACCCCCCTCACCCCATTCTCTTCATTGAACATATGGTAACCAAATACAGATACAGTCACAGCTCATGCCTTGGTTTGAGGGGGTGATGGAAATCAAATTCAGTTTAGATCAAATGATTGAAATTGAATTTGAACTCCCATTACAAGCAGGAGACGAGCAACATGTCACTGATAATGTGTTTGTAGGCTTATGACCTAGTATATCAGTACCCTGCAGTGGAAAAATGGATTCTTGTCCAGAGCTAAGCAGGTAAACAGTCCATTCTTTAACAGTAACTATTCAGAAATACTGTCTGGCTCCAGAGTATTTCTCTTCAGGTAGCTCGCCCTTCCAATGAAGTGGTTGGAGCTAAGATTTTGACTTTAGAAGTAATTGGCTCCTTGCACTGTTCATTACATATTTTCTCAAGCTGGACCTGACTGGCAAGAAAAGGAAGGAAAGATGTCTACAATAGCACCAACTCTAAACTGAAGAAGCACGTTGATTTTACTTCACTGGGCTGGGATGGAGGGCAGTTTTGTCCGTTGAGTGTCTCTTGGTGTAGCGAATACTGGATTGCAGGATATCTTTACTCTGGTTTGCCCAACTCAAAGTGTGTCCCCTCTGCCTGCGAAACGCTAAGCTCCTCTGTTAATGTAAAGCCTCAGCTTGATGTATACAGCATATAAAGATACCCAGATGTCTGGCAGTGAGTTACAAGGCTCAGTCCAGTAGTTCTAATGACGTCATGTAATGGCATCATGAATTGGAAGTACCTAAATTCAAGTGGTTGATGAAAGCCGACCGTACTCCTTGTTTGCATTAGGGCTTCAAACTCATTGCCAGCTGTTTGTTAGCCTGTATGCTTTAAGTTTAATACTTTACTTTTCGTTAATTTCTTTCTGACATACTTTCATGACATAGATGTTTCTTGATGTTAGTGCATCTTCATCCTAAGTACCCACTTATGTTTCCTTGTGGCAACCTTCTTTCCAATCAGTTGCATAACCTATACACATGAACCATAGACTGTCCTTGTGCATTGTCTACATCCAAGTTGATTCATGACAGTGAAATGCCACTTGGAAATAACAAACTTTGGTTCCTTCAGTGCTCCCATATAATATTATTTACACAGTAAATGGTGGTGTACACGGTATTGCAGTACATGTGCAAGTTACCAATTTCAGAATATGCTCCATAACTGGAATTCCGTAAGATTTCTAAATGATTTCCAGGATCTACTTAAAGATACTTTCCAGAAGGTTTTACATTTGTTCCTACCTGATGCAATGTCACTATTGTCTGAAGAAATAAAACAAACCTCAAGGAGTTGGATTAAGTAGTGGAGTCTTTGTGAAATAGTTCAATGTTTATTGGAGTTCTCTGGAATTACATTGGTATTATTTTCTAATTACAAAAAAAACATTGACAGTGAATATTTCTTAAAGGGACCTGACAAGCTGACAAAGTGGAACCTGTGACTCATTCCTGCCTCAAACCATCAAGTGACATACAGGGAGTGCATATTTTAGTGGATGGGCGTTGGAATGAAGATGATTTTGAAAGAGGTCAAATCTCTTCTTGTCAGTCTGGGAAGGGTTGGCTCTCTGCTGTAAAATCAGTTCTAAGTGCCATTAGTCTGGCGTCCTTGATATTTGATGCAGGTTTTCTCTGAGTTCCATCTAATCTCTACACCTTCCCATATGAAGCAGTAAAATGTCTGTGTTCCTGTTATTCTCTCCGGCTAAGTTAGTTTAAACTGTCTAAGGCCTTTGAATGCTGAATTCCCTTGATGCTATCATTTTTGTCATTTAACAGCTTTGAGAATATTCATCGCTACAATTGAAACATTTTAAAATATTGGGGCTGAGAATGGAATTGTCAATAAAGAATCTTATAAGCAAAACAAAACTTTCTGTTTCTAATGGCACTTGTGAAAAGTGTCTGAATTTGTAGGGAGCACTCAGGGAGGAGTTGAAACACAGCATTCAAACTAAGAGCAGAATACTACGTTATTTTAATGGTGTATAAATTGAGTTTGAAGGCAATTTTGCTGTGTGAAATGAATACTGAACTCAAATTAAATTGTGACCACCAAAACCTTTTTTTTGTGCGTTAATGTGTATTTTGATGTTTTAATTAATTTTTACATTATTACTTCATTTATTTAGTCATGAAGCAAAATTAATTAATAATTATAATAAGAGTAACTCATTCCCAGGAAGGTTATACTAAAGTAATTACAAATTAAATATGGAATCTTGTAGTTTTGCTTTGTGTTCTAAGTAATGTGCAATAAAATAATTTAAGGCCAAAAAACTCTTTCATTTGCAATATAATTGCTTCTTTTGCACATCTTCAGTACAGTTAATTAAAAGCACTGATTATATTCAGTTACTCTACCTTTGTACTGAAAATATCTTGACCAAATGAGAAAACAGGTGCAAGTATATTTAAAAGTAAAATTGCAATTAGCATTGGAAATTGGGAAATTGATAGGAATTGCTGTTAATTTTAGTCAGTGACAACATAATTTATCCACCTCAAACACAGATAGTGCTCAAACGAACAATTACCTCCTTCGCCATGTGTAGTCTGCAGGTGAAAGTGTTTGCTAAATATTTAGGCAACATGAGGATGTTTTCTCACATTGAATTCCATCTAAGACTTTGAGTAGGTTTTTACAGTGGGGAATTGGAGAGAGGAGTTGAAGGAATCATTTCTGGTTAAAGGTGTAGAAATAGATAAGGCTTTTTTCCCTCCTCTGGAAGTGTAGTTGCATGTAACGTGGTCTTTTCACATGGAATACATTAACCCATTAAGGGCCTGGCTGGTACTCTGCACCCTGAGAGTATTGAAATTTGCTCTGCTCACTCACAGAATTGTATCCTGTGCATTTCCTGAACTGGCATTCCATTTGTAACTGGTATTAAATACGCAGAGCGCAATTTGTTTTTGTAAGTCTGACAGTGAAAAGGAGGACTCAAGAGGAATTGTTAGGTAGATATACCATTGCAGAAGGTGGCTACAAAGAGTGTCATATTTTCAGGTTGAAGTGAGGCTGAAGAGAAAAGTTTATTCAGCACAGAAACTGTGAGGGATGCCTTCTGCACTTCTGAGTAAATTTAGATATGTCAGCCTGGCTTGGGCTATTACATTTCCAATCTGTGGACTTGTACATTATATGCTTGTCATGAGTGGAGATATTAGCATCGTACCTGTACTCCATTTCAAATAGCACGTTTAAATGGTACATTTTACATAAATGGATATATTTATCAAGTATGTTTAAATGGCACAATTATAGAGCACACAATGTATCTGTTTACACAGTACCTGCACTGTAGTTAAAAGGGAACATTTATTAATTGTTTTCTGTAATTAAATAAACATGTTTATACAGTGTTTACTTCTTTTTCTCTTCATTCAATTTTCTCCCCGTGCTATTTCTCTCCTGAATGTAAAGGCTCACACTTGGAGACAGTTCCATTAGGTTTTGGTGACCCTCTGGTACTTACCCCAAGTCGTCTTTACAAGTGGTGAATTCAAGTGTACGTGATTATATAGCAACTATTTAAAGGATCTGTTTGTACTGTACATATTTGTTGAAATTAACATTTATGTTGCAATTGTGCTCAATTTAAATGGATGCCTTCATGCCAGAGGAACACTATTTAAATATTTAAAGAAGGTGTGTTAAACCTGAATCGGTTAGTTTATGTGAGTGATATCTGTAGTCTATTTTAATCAATCACATTTGTACAATATAGGTTGTATTTTAATGGATGCATTCATATACGATATGCTTGAAATAAACATTACTCTAATATGAACTCCGCTCTCTGTTGTTTAAATAAATACATTTGTACCTTATGCTTGACATGCAGATGATTATATAGTATATGCACTCTTTTAAATGGGCACATTTACTTTGTATTGTCTATTTAAAGGAATACATTTAAACGGTGCCCTGTTTAAGTCTGCATGTTTCTACAATATGTACTCTATTTAGGAGGACACATTTTACACAGCATGTACTTTATTTTAATATGTTCGTTTCAACAATATGTGCTCTATTTGAATAGACTCGTCCGTACAGTACCTGTGTTCAGTTTAATGGACATGTTTATATAGTATGTGCTCTATTTGAATAGTTTCATCTGTACAGTACTTGTGCTTTACTTAGATGAGCATTTTTATATAACCCATGATTTATTTCAACAAACTCATCTACATAGTTCCTGCCTTCTATTAAAATGGGTTAATTTGTAATATTTTTGCTCGTTAGATTAGACAATTAGTTTGATGGGTTTTATGTTTGATTCATGTACTTTATTTCCTACTATGCTAAGTAAATATTCAGAAAAAATGGCTTTACCAAAGCATGCCAATGCCATTTGCATGGAAACATTCTGCAGTGTATCATCCTATGGAGCCTTTACTGCTTTAAACTTCTGTTGAATTACATCTGATAGTTTTTTTTAATGCTTTTTAAAATCTTTTACCATATTGGACACAAAGTGAATGAAAGAGGCATTAAAATTTAGATTCATTCAGAGGATTGATGTTTTAGATAGCTCACGTAAATGGTGGAATGATCAAACTCAGTTCATTTTTCCCAGAAAAAGAATAAAGTGGGAAAAAGAGCAAGTGACAAATCTGCACTTTTCATAGCATTGGGACAATGATAATTGGTTACTAGGAATTAACTGCCTAGATTAGGGGACACTTGCAAATTACACTAAAATAATTTTGGGATAAATTGTTGGACTTCAACCCAAGTTCTGCTTTGTTCACATAATCTATCTTCTAGAATGCACTGTGTTTGTCACAGATACTGTTTGAATTATTCTTTTCATAATACTAGACACAAAAACCAAGCCTTGTGTAGCGCAAGAGAACAAACTAACCTCCACGGGGTTAGTTCAGCTGTGTACTTCTGCCCTGCCACTTAACTCATTCCTAAAATCATAATGTGAAAATGATTCCTTCAATAAAGTGAAGAGACAAAGCCTGGCTTCTGCAAGGGAGAACAAGATGAAGTTTGGGCTTTACAGCCTTAATTAAACCATATACCACTGTCAAACCTGCTGTCTTATTCCAAAAGAAAAATGTACCCCTATTTGGTATTCCGTGACCAGTCACAAAGGTAGGAACTCTTACAGCCAAGTGACAAATTGTCAGAGCTTTATCCAGTCCAGTGTGGATGGTGGAAATGTTTGTATTTTGTGTTTGGCTGTGTCTTGGGACTGAAGATGCCTATTCTATACAGCATGTCAAATCTGGTTAACACGCCGCTATTTATCTTTACTGCTTAACTGGAACAATAGTATGTGCACCGAGTGCTTGTAGATCGTGCTAAGCATGTAGCTACTTTTTGACGCTTTCTTTGTGCTTCGTTGAGCCACTCCAGTGAGCAGGTCAGGCAATATTTCATAAGGTATTCTGGGATTTTGTGAACCTTTCAGGAAACAAATTGTATTCGACAAGTTTAGCATGAGTGAGCTGCCTCAAGACCACTGAAGTGTAGAAAATAGATGCAGGAGATATTGAGAAGCCAATCTTTGTATGCATGTGTTTGCGTTGTATTGTGTTGTTTGTGTGTGAATTGTATGTTGTGTTGTATGTGCATTGTGTCTTGCTTCTATGTTGTATGTGTATATTGTGTTCCGAGTGTTGTGGGGGTAGAGTTGCTCCATAACTCATTATTCCTAACAATCATTCATTACTCTGTTAGTAAACAATCTAATTGTTTCTTTTTCCTACTGATGCCACACTTATGTAATCTTCTGGGGTTTCTCATGTGCACGTTTAAGCCATCAATCTGGTTTCAAAGATCCCAGGAGCACCCCTGACCTGATGTAAGGGGTTCTGTTCCTTGGGGGTTTATGTAAATAGGTTCGTTCACACAAAGTTGTAGATCTGTGATGTTCTCTATTTGTTTTCCATCCCTGTTCCCCAGAATGTGATGGTTGCATTCTGTAAGCCCACAGAAGGCTATGTAGTTCACAAGAATGAGGTCAATTCAATCCTTATTCACAAAAGGATTTTCCCCACTCTGCAGAGGAATGTTTTTTTTTTACCAGGCGTCCGCAGTATTGTTGAAAATAAAGAATAATGCAGGAAAAAGAGACAGTTTTAAAAAGGACAGTCAAATAATTCAGTTCAGGTGTCATCTTTCCTCCCAAGTGTCTCCCCTCCTCTTTTGAAAGTGCTTGGGTATAGATTCACAATACTGACAACTGCCCAGTACCTTACCATAGTGACTTTCCTCTTGTGAGAGTCTAGATAGAAAGTGGTAATGGGGTATTCACAGCTGAGCATTCCCTAACATTCATACAACTGGTTTAGATAGATTATTTTTCAATACGCTGTATGTAAGTTTTATTTGTTCCATGTTATTACTGTAAATGGAGGATAATACAAAGAATAAGTTAAATACTAGAGAAAATAATATAACCCACAGTAACAGGGTAAAACACATTAATTAAGTGCCTTTGCACAACTCAGTTCCTGACTATAACCTAGAAAAGTAGTCAGTCATACCTGCAGATTAGAGAAAAGTAGAAGATTATTTATCTCCAGAATGTTTAATGGACTGTTTTCATAGTCCATTATTTTTTGGTTCTGGATTGAATAACTTGGTAATCTGTCTTCTGATTCTCTCTCAGGGGGAGGGAAAAGGTGCCATCGCTCTCAGCTCCAGAGCTGTCAGTGGGAAAACAATCCCTAATTTCACCACAACACACTGTTTGCTTATATCCGCATAATGTAACTTGCACGGCTAGGATATGTGGCAAATGGGGAAAGCATGCATGGATTTCACAGGTAACAGGATTACGTGGGCATATAATTGATCCATGTGGGAAAAAAGACAGAGCTCTAAATGTGTCTACGCTTTGAAAATGGAGTTTATGAAATGGACATTCGTACATTTGAAGCAATCAATATGTCAATTCTAAGAGATCACAGTGCCAACTGTTTTATGAAGAGAGTGTGTGCACTTACAGTTCTTCCCTCTGCCTTAACCCACTCACAGGCATAAGCCCCTAGTATTGATAGGGATAGAATCACGGTGCATTTGGAAAGCTTCCTAAATGGGTGGGGGTTAATAGTTATGCTTCTTTCAAGCTGACCTGCACTGACTGACTGGCAAGTAATAGAACCTAATTCAAACCGTATTAACTAACACTGGGATAAATGACTTTTTCTAACATCTGATTACTTCAATGGGGGTGAGGACCATGCAGATAGTGAACAGAAATCTTGGCCATCTTAAATTCTGACTGGATAGGTTAAATAATATATTTTCAAATGCAACAAGTGTTAGTTCAGCCATGAAATTTCCAGGTTACAGTGGAAATCTAGCTGGACAATAAGTACCAAGCACACCATTTGAAAGCAACAGGTACAGAATGTGCATTAGAGTTAGTATTACAATCAAATCTAAAGGTGTCAAAGCTTAAAAGTCCCCAGGTGCTCCTTTCTGATTCCTCTTATGGCTGTTGCATATCAGTGAAAGCAAAGGATCCCTTGCCCTGTATTCCTAAGAGCTCTGGAGTTTTGTCCATAATGATGGGGCAAGGCTTAAAGCTACAATCTACAGTATGGGGGAAAAGGAAAAGGCTTTGGAAGAAATTTGACATTGTGTTCTATTTCATGTTGAAGATTTTTTTAAAAAGTTAACATTAAACGCACAATAATGCCAAAAAAGAACAATCAGTGAAGTCCCTCCTACTCTGCTTGTTGCACTTGAACTTCTTTGCCCCTGCTACACTTTCACATGTCTACATATTGAACATTTTACTAGGACTAGAGTTGCAAAACACCTTACTTCCTGGGCCTGAGATATGTGAAGTGAAGAAACTGTTTTCCGGTGCGTCACAATATTATGATCCACCGCTGTGCTGTGATGTGTAAAATCTACTTCATTTTCTGCTAACCTGACAATTCCACTTAATAAACTTCAAAAATGGTGAAGCCCTTTACTTGTTCAAATAAACTTTAATATTCTGAGAAAATAATTCTCATTGCATTCAGCAGTATGGTGTTCTGGCAACTGATATATCATGACTTTCTGAAGGACCCATGCTGTGCAGATTTTCTGTCTTGCAAGCTAGACTTTTCTATGCGTACATGCAGGCCAATTTGTAGAGATCAAAAATGGTTAGAGGCATGTGAATTGCCATACTTTTCAGAACATCTTGCCTTTTGAAACCTCTTAAGACGCAGCGTAACTCTGACTCTGTTCAGAATTACTGATCTTTCTACCATCACCATTTTGTACACATCCTACCCATTCCTGCACCAGAGCGTCAGCCTGAAAAATTATGAATTTCTTCTGGCAATTCTCCTTTAAAAAACATTCCACCATGTTATAAAACAGTCCTTTAATCTTCCTCTCATGTAATAGGTGAATCTTTCTTGAATAAAAATGCCCAACCCTGTCCTTGTGGTTGATTCATTTTATCAATAATTTCTAACTTCTGGGTTTTACCTCTTAGACTTACCTTTATTTAAGGAGGACAGAGGGAACATATTTCATTGACAACTTGATATCATGTTGAACACAGCACTGAAGAAATCTATCCTTAACGTGGAAAGAAACAATTTTTTTGGATATTCAGGCACACCTGGAAGATTCAACAACAATTGTATCCTTGCTACTTTCCAAATATGCACAAATCTGGAGGGACGAATAGCTCTCGTCATTAGCTCTGGGTGACTATTGAAATCATAAGCACACATTCTAAATCAATGCATTTGATTATTTTTTTCAAGCAGCATCAAATAAAGGAAGTCTTCACAAACACATTTAATACCACTAAACACTACAACAAAAAGAAGCTTATCCACCACACCGCTCCCTCTACCACCACCACCACCACCAACCCCCATACCCCCCCCCCACCAACCTTTACTTCAACAGCGTTGTTAGGGAAGTCAAACACTTTTACTTTATCCTCCAGAGCTACAGGTTCTTAGCAAGAACTGAATAAACGTAATGTCAAAGAAATCTCTATATCACAAGCAAGCAATCTGGAGGAGGCATGTAAAATTTTAATATGTGGGCAGAGATGTTGCACAGCCAAACTTTAAAAAAAAAATGATCAAGGAAGGGTTGCGCAAAGTTAATATATGCTTTGCGAGCAAAAGTAAAGGAAAATTTAAAAAGCATGTTATTTGTCTGTCACGTGGCTGATCTCTCTTTTCCTTTTTTTTCTCTCTCTCTTCACGGTGACATCTGCTATCAGGCTAAGCAGGTGTTCCTGTGTAAACGAACGTGGCCTGTTTGTGTTTCACTGTACTTGCTACTGCACAGTCAAATGAGCAGTGTGATTAAGAATCCTGTAAATTTTTGAAAAGGGACGGATGGCTGCCCTACTAGAACCTAATTACAAAGCTCGAACATCCGCGGCTCGGTGCTATCACTGCAGTGGCGAACAGCAGAAATTAATAATATATAATGGCATCATTCTTGCAATTTATAAATGAAGTAAAGTGGGGGAGGTTTCTGCTGATGCGCCGTTTCGTGTTAATTTTGCAAGATTGAATAGAAATTGGAATTTTAGTGAGGTGAAACCTCGCTGACATGCTCCTGCAAGTTGCGAACATGGGATTAACACTGCATCTTAAATGTAATGTCCCAATGATTTGAACAGTGCTGTTTCAATCTGTGAAGCCCGGCTATCCAGCTGAGAGGTGCGTTGCTGTTACACCTGGTTTGAAGTCTCTGAGGAAGTCTGCAACGGAGCTGCTTAATGATAAAATGTGGTGAATTATCTCATCCTAAAAATATTCCTTGTAATAGCCTTCTGTGATAGTCATTACCTTGATAACCTTAACTTGCTTATGTTAAAGCATTCAGTGAGTTGAACTCGCTGTGGGGAAAATGGTCTCCCTGAGCTACCAGCAAGCTCTCCTGCCTCCCGCAAGGCACAAACAAGCTGGACAGAGGCGCCAGCTCTGCTGAATAAGTAATGAGGTAAAAGCCACACCTGTGCTTCCTCTATCAGTGAAAAGAAATAGTGCCCAGTTACTTATTAGGTTTTACTTCCATCAAAGCACGTTGGTAAATGAATATTTGCTTATACTGCATCAAAAGCTGCATAACATAAGGAAGAATTCATCATGATTATTGTTTTCATAACTACCACAGTTGTATATATTCTTTAACAAATAAATCACTGCAATTTTACTTGAATTAAAGAAGAATGTCTATGTTTAAAACAATTAAAAGATCTGATGTAAACTGTACAAACATAGGAGATGATCTCAAACCGCCGATTATGTAACTGCCTTGTACCTTGCACATGGCTGTCTTATTATAAATGAGGATGTTGTTTTGTTACAGTCTTTTTTTAATTGAAATCGTAGTCCGGTAATGGTACCAAATGTCAAAATACATGGTCTGTCACAGACCCTATTTACAAGCAAATCTATGTTGCTTTTGCTGTGACTTATCTCTGGTTGCACCATGTAACTGGGGGAGGGGGAGAGACACACATAGCACAAACTATCCTACAAATGTCAGTTTATTTCACAGTCTGTTTAGCTCTTTCACAATAATTGGTAACACAATTTGGCAAGAAAACAACTGCATTTCAGAGTTTGAAACAAAACATCAAACCAGTTGTTCGAGTCAATTTTGTACACAATGTAATTTAAAAAGAATTTACGCAGAAGGGTTAAGAACCAGAGATCAGGTACAAATTCACAGTACTTGTGACCTCCATAACCTCTCGGTAAAGCAACATCCTTAATTATATGTAACATATAAATGTTCACACAGTGGTGTTGAGTAGTATGACCTTTATTAATGTCACATGTTGGAGGATTTTCATGCCTCAATATGCAGATGTGCTGTGTCAGAAATCTTTTTTGTCCTTTTCAATGACTTTTGCCGTGTAAATTAATTATTTCAGGAGTCAGAGATGGGATAAGTATGTAAACCCATTGGAAATCACAACAGATGTCAAGCCTGTGTCCTGTCACAATACCTCTATGTGTCACAATATGGTATTGTGCCCCATTGTTGTCCCCTCTCCCTCCACACCCAACTCTTTCCCTTAACTCCCCATCTTGAGATTTTGTTTAATTGCACCATTACAGTTGAAAACGAAATGATAATTCAATACTGAACTGAAAGCACCCTGGATTAAAATTTTAAAACTACATTAGGTATCAAATTACTAAGGGTGCAGTTACAACTCAGAAACCTTAGCTAGCTGTGGTCTAAGTAGCTTTACAGCAAAAAGCAGACTCCTCTGCCACTCAGTGCAGAATACTGGATACACGGGTTACTGAATTGACAGGTATAGAGTGATGTCACTTCATGAGAGTGAAACATACATAGTTTATAAAAGTCATTTGGAATTCAAGTCTGAATCACAGCCTGGAGTAGCACATTCCTGGATGATGCTGCTTTCCATTTTTATTTGTGGTCATAAAAGAAAGAGGAAACTTATTGTATTTATAAAGCACCTTTCCTGACCGCAGGAAATGCAAAATACTTCAGTCAAAGACGGACTTACTTTCTCAAATGTAGTCTTTGTTGTAATATAGAAAAATGAGACAGCCAATTCCTGCACAGCAAGATCCCACAAACAGCAGCAGGATAAATGGCTGGGTAATCTGTTTCTTTTAATGTTGCTGGTTGAGGGATAACTGTTGGCCAGGACAACTGAAGAACTTTCTCCCCTTCTTCAAATAATGCCACAAGATCTTTTGCATCCACCTCAGAGGGTAGATGAGCCCTTGGTTTAACGTTGGATCTGAAAGACTAAAACCATGTGTGGAATTTGCAAAACCAATTTTGGGATACCATTGATGACCCAGTGAGTAGATGAAATATTCGGAGCAGAGGGGCCCAAGTTTGAATCCTGGTCTGTGTTGAGTTAGCTAATCTCAGCTGGGTAACAATAGGGGGTGCTGCAATTAGCCTAATCACTGCAGGTTAAGGAGGAAATTACCTAGAGATCCAAGTCCTGATAGTTATCCAGAAATCCCTGTTGGAAATATGTCATGTGGACAAGGTTTGGCGGGTGGGGGGGGGGGGGGTGGAATAATATCTGACTTAACTATGATGACTCCCCCACCCCTCCCTAGACCTGCAGTCAAAATTGGCAATCATGCAAAAGGGTCATGCATGAATAATAGCAACATGTCTGAGGTATAATATGCAAACATCCATGAGAGAGTTTCAAAGTAAGAGGAGGGCAGCGGATTAAAATTGGTGAGCAAGTAAAAAAAAAATCAATCTTTCTAAAGTTGAAGGGCTATTCTGGAGTGCCTGGGCAACATCAAATGGTGCTCACAGATTGATATTGTGATCCTTTGCACTACTCTTACCATGTGTGTGGAAGAAAATGATCATTGTGTATGTAAGATATATCAAATTGATGATGTGGCTCTGTTTAAATTGGCTGCCCAGTTCTGTTTAGTGTTATTAGAACAGAAGATCACAGAATGCAAACAAGGTGCCAACAACGTTCTGATGGAGGGCATAAAATGAGGATAAGCTTGGGGTTCAATTATGATTTTCCTTCCCTCTCCACACACCTTATTCCCCCCACAACCCCATCTCTTGAACACAAAGCTTGACAGGGTCAAAACTCTCAAAGTGTAGGTAATGTACATGATGGGTGCATATGAAGCACACAATGAGTGGACACCTTCAGTAGAAGAGGGAACTGGGAATCCAAGCTATCACAATTGGGACATCTGGCCAGTTTGCTTCTCTACAACCACTGATGGCAAGGCCAATTGTGGCATCACTATTATCACCAACCAATATGCTAAAACTATAGCACAAAAGAGCCATGGAAATAATGGCACATTAAAGCCAGTATCATCAGTTAAAGATGCATACAATTTTAAAAAGCCCTTCTTGTCACTTTACTATATCACTTAAAGAGGCAATGCAAGTGTTGTTTATCATGCAGTAAGAAAGTTAACGATATTTATACACGACAGAAGACAGCTATGCCATCCATTGCACTTTTGATTATGTTTGGTGTTGCAAACTTACATTTTGTTTGCTATGATATCGATTGGACTTTCTAATGAAAGAGAACACATCACAATGGACGTCAGTCTGCAACAGTCCAAAGTTGCCACAATGTCCAACATTTCTCCAGTGCAGTTGGAGTTGACTGAGTAGAATTGGCTGGGGTGAGGTTTCTGTGTGTTCTTGGAACTCTGCCTGTGTGAAAGATCCTTTTAATGTAGCCCTACTGCCCCTTTAAAAAAACCTTGTAAATGATGGGCCTTTGTCTGAATGTTAATAGTGTAAAAATAACAAAGATGTGACAAACCGTTTTTGCAGATATTTGAAATTAAAGCTACAGCTCATATTTCTGTAGGTCAGACCTGATAGCTTTTCTTAGAATAGGTCAATATGTCAGAAAACCCATGTATTGATTAAGTTGTTCCAGTTTGGAAAATGTTGTCACCTACATGACCACTTTTACAGTTTGTACTCAAGGCAATCTTCCTTGCAGCAAGGTAGCATATGTTTGAAACCATGCCTGCTCCACTATGGGCACTGCCTATACCATTATAGATACTACCATCACCAACACAGGTCAGGCCTGCTTCACCATGGGTACTGCCTGCCCTACCATGGGCACTGCCTACCCCATTACAGCCATCCTCTACTGTTGCATTTCATTCTCACCATTTCAGCAACAGAAGTAGCTTTTTGGGAGGTGAAAAATATAACAGTGATAAAAACTATTTTACTGTATTTCTACATGTTTGCCTCACGTTATTCTCAGATTACTTTTACACCTCCTTATGTTCCTCCTCCCCACCATGAAATATTATCCCACTGAGGGCTCCACCTCGCACAACCCCAACAACAACACACTATTATCCAGCAGTTGCAATAATAGTCAACATTCCAATTATGATCATAAATTGATGCCAATATGGATGATTTAATATTAAACCTTGGAAATCATCAATAATTGAAAGAAAGCCAATCCTAACGGAGATCAGTTCAGGGGTTTTGAACTAACTTCAACAAAATATAATGCTTAATGCTTTGAAAGACTGCAACTGAAGAAGAACAGTGCAAGGAGTGAAACAGAATGCTATCTGTAGACACTATCAGCTGATATCTTAACAGATTTTAAATTAAGAAATATTGCTTTGCATACATTTGCTAAAGATTTCAATGAATCTGTATGCACTCTAATTCAAGAGGCTGACTCAAAGGCCAAAATACAATTACCTTTTACATGTCACAAAACTGAGTTCCTTTGGGATGCAAACTCATTTGCGTGTCTTCTACGGATTTTGGAGTTCATTGCACAAAGGGGCCCGTACCTCAACTGAGATCCAGTTAATACCAGTTTACCAAAGTCTGCCTAGGTGCAGAGTTCCAGATAGTAGCTGTTTTGAGGTGTTCCTTAGCCTTTCCCTCTTTTAATTGTGGGGTAAGTGTTAACTGTTAAGGGTGAACTAAGCCTTCTCACAAGCAGGCTTTTCGCTTCAAGAGTTATTGTGCCACCATAAAGAAAGTATTCTTTCATGATCAACAAAACAGTTTTTTTTTGTGCTTTTCTGAAGTCTACACGCGTGGTTTACATTTTACACCAGTGATTCCAGTCAAATCTTTCTGGGCTTTCTGGCAGTTCTGAGGTTCGGAACACCTTGGGAGCTGAAGCAGAGTTCTGTTAAGGATTATCAAAAGACCAGAGCTTTTTTTCTTTAGCTGTTGAGGCTTGTGAAGCAACTTAGGGAAATTGCGACAGTTGATGTGTCCCTGGGAGTCCCTGTATTTTTTTGAAAAAAACAAAATTGTTGGGAGTTCCCACTTTGTAATGATGTAGGTACCTGTGCTCCCGAAAACCATGAACAGCAGGCATGGCGATGACTCAATCTGGCCCCATTCATTAAAGGTGGATTCGGCTGGGATTTAGAGGGCTTGTAGGGCAGACCAGATCAGCTTTACACAGCCAAGCAGACATTACATCATTTTCTCTTCCACCTTTTTTTTAAAAGGGGGTGAAAGAGGACTGCGGAGTGTGGTTAAAAATTGCACATTGCTAGTGATTTTTTTTGGGGGGGGGAAATAGTTCAAATGAATAACTCCTCTTTAAGACTTGTCGCTTATGTTCCGACGCTGTTACCTCTGGCATCTGTTTGAGCTGTCTTGCCAAAAGGTGTGGGGCTGTGCAAGTGTGTGTGTGAGGGGGGAGGGGGGAAGCGGTGAACAAAACAACACAAAAAAAATAAAAGGAGCAAAAGGGGTTGGTGGGGGGGTGGGGGGGGGGGCTTCATTGTAGGACTGAGACAGAGGCAGCTTCAGTGGTCTTCGATCCCTTTCATCAATGGTGGAAATTATACACTCCCTCACGGATACATGATAATTATACATTGCTGCACACAGGAACTTGACAGTGCTCCAGAAATGTGACAGAAAGATGCCCAGGCTCCAAACACAACAGCTTCACCACCCCCCCACCCCCCCCCCCCCCCCAAAAAAAAGAAAAAAACTTGCAGCAGTCAGGAGGTGAAAGGGGAGGATCAGCTGGCTATTGTGCTGGGCTTTGAATTCACACTATTCCTTGTTTACCTCGCTGAGCGCAGTGATATGATTTGTGCAATACGAGGTCGCAACATGTTACTTGGGACGACAATTTGCTGATTCAAGAGGGCGATTGTGTCTGGTGCCAGTCAGTCGCAATTAGGAAAGGCATCAGGGAGGCCTGCAGTAGCTGCTATGTCTTGAGCTCAGATTCATAGAAATCAGCTCACCTGAAACTAATTGTCACAACAGAGTCCTTATGCAAATGAGCCCCGGGGTTAGCGTGGGAAAAGGAAAACTGTCGCAAAGATAGGTGACCTGCTGGGCAGGGGGTCCGTTCAGGGGAATTCTTTGTTTGAGGAGTAAAAATTGTTTCCCTTTGTTTAAATCCTGGAGTGGAAAGGGGTTTGTTGGGGGGGGGGGGGGGGTGGTGGTAGAGAAAAGTATCTCAGAAAATCCAATGTGGCCAGTGGTTTGCAATGCTCAGGGCATATATTATCACATCCAAAGCAAAGAATAATGCAGTGGACTTTACTTTTTTTTACTTTTCCTCTTTAGTTGCACATAACAGAATGAACCATTATCTTTCGCGATATTTCTTCAGCCTCCCGTTCTCCCTTGGAGACTCCCATCCGCTTAAAGAAAAGTATTTACACTTCCTGCGAAAGCAAAGTAGCTTTTGTAAGCTGCCTTTCAAAAGCTTCACACTGCAACATCCAGGCAGATTTTTTTTTCTTGATGCACCTCAGACTTCCAAAAAATATTCTTTTAACACAATGTCATATTGTTTCATGAAGAATGCGCTCGGGTCATTTTTCCAATTCTTCAGAGTGCTGAGAGCAGCCAAACATGGTATTGTTTGGTGAAGTTGTCCTCTTTGTAAATGATAATATATCGATGAACAAGCGCAGGGAGTCTGGATGAAATGAAGATTCTACATAAAAAGCTCTGATTTTATATACAGTGTCAGCCAACTCATTCCCTATGTTGATTTACATGCCATTTATTTTCTGAGTCTGGGCAGCTAGCAGGTGCTTCAATTGAAGGTTAGTCTGCCCCAACTCGTTAGAAAATTCAATTCTAGATTTCGTGTGTGTTCATGTGTGCCTTTGTGTGTGTGTGTTTGTGCATATATGTGTTTTGGTGTGTGCTTCTGCATTTATGTGTTTCTGTGTTTTTGTGTCTGTGTGTGTGTACTTGTTTCCGTGTGCGTGCATGTGTTGCGGTGGTTGTGAATGTGTGTGTTTTGGGGGCCAGCAGTTTCAAGAATATATTTAATAGCTGCTAGATGATAAATTATTATTTCAAATGTTTTATTTCCTGATGCCAATTGGAAGGGAGGGGAGGGGGAAATGATTGCGGGTTAAAATCTTCGATCAAAGCAAAAAATAAATAAAGGTATGCATTTAAACCTACTGCTGACTGTATTGAGGATTTAATGCATTGCCATATCTGTGGGTTGATCAAACATAATAATACCTCCTTGCATAAATTTTAATAATGTTTTCTCTGACTTTCATATAAGGGGTATGTTGGGAAATACTGTATGAAAGTAATTTCATTTGAAAAACTGTGAAATGGGTACACAGGGAGTTGTGTCCTATATATGCAATAAATTAGACTGAAACAGAGCTATGATATCAAATCGCCCCTGTCAGATTGCAGTTCATAAGTGGCAGTCTGGCACCATTTGTAAACTAGATGCTGGTACCAGTGTCATTGTTCCAGTTCTGTATCCCAAGCATTCCCTATTTTCTATCTTTTTTCCCGTCACTGTCTCTCTCTTCCTGCCCCCTTCATCTTCAATAACTTTGGCAAAATGAGCGGCTCTTCTGCAGCAGCTAGGAAGCGTTCTGCCGCCAACTCATCAAACTTTAATCGTAACTGCATCTTAGTTTTTGAATAAAGAACACTTAAAAAATTTAGATGCAAATTATTTTGCATTATTCATGCCCTTGGTGTCCTTGTAGATTTAAACACTTCTGAGGCCACCTTGATTCCAGTAATTACCTAGGCACTTGCTGCTCTGTCATGAATAAGGTATTTTGTACAAGCAAAGTACGTGCCCGATGAGCTTTTAAAGTCGCTTTACACTGAACTTGTGTATTGCTTAGTGTGCATGACTGAGTGTAACATGCGTCGTGATCTGTCTCAGGTGGTGAGAGGCTGGCTGTGCATCCACGAGTGATGTGATGGAGGTTAAGTGTCTTCCCGCACATGGTCACTGTCTTGCTGCAAAAACTTAAGAAAAATAGTCAACATTTCCAGTCAATCATTGTAACTACACAGTGGTATAATTAATATTTAATCATTTTAATAATGTGTGGCTTGCTTATTTATTTTAGCATATAAACCTTTATTATTTTCCATTGAGGGCATTAGTTCACTTTTTCTTTTACTGAGGCTGGTAACGTCCTTTATCATCCTATAAAATGGATGCCTCGCTTTGGGCACAGTTCATAGTTTCCTGTTGCTGTTTTCAACCCATAGATTTTTCAGTAATTACCTTATTCATACCTCAATCTAATAAAAGGTTTGAAAAATAAATAAACAACTTGACAGGAAATGAGTTAAATGAACCAGTTTGAAATTATTTATTTGCACATTAAAAACTCTTTTTAGTGTGCTAAGAGGTAGAATCATGTTTCAGTCACAACATAGAAATAACATTTTAATACCTGTCCTTCTAATTATACACACAGTGTACTGTGCTGTACACTTTCTACAGTTCTAATTTTCTTCTATAGATTCTCCCATTTATTTTTTCAAACTGATGTCATGGTTTTATTATCCTTTCCCTCCTACTGTCACTTTTAAAATTTATTTTACGCTAACTGTTAATAGCTGTATACAGTTTAATTATTATTTTCTTACCACACAGTCAGATCCAAGTGTTCACAGCTCTCTCTAAGCAAAAAGATCTCCATAAAATGACAGAAGCAACCCTCCGCAAATGTAGTTACACTGTTACTTTTGCATTGATGTGAGGTGGTTTTGGCCATACCTTGGCATGAAAGTGGCGATAGAACCTGCGTGTCAAATCACTCGTTGCTTTGAGTTTGTATTGGCTGTAGTATGACTCCAGTCTGTGATAAACATCTTACTGGGACTGAACCTGCTTATGGTCATTTGAGGCTTGTTCTCTCTTTTTTTCCCTTCTCTAACTGGAAGAATGATAGTGCTGATTACAGGATGCCATTGTATGTGCACATTTTCTGTCAAATAAATTAGAAAGCACAATTCGAGGAAGCGGAAGAACCAGATAGTGTTTATTCATTAGCAATAGCAATGAAGAAACCAAACAATGAAGATTTTGGGCAATTTTATAGTCTTGCAAATATCATGAAGCATCCAGCAGCCTCCAAAGCATTGTAACCTTCACTAACATCACCTGATAGTTGAAGATTGGATGGAAAAGTCCAAAGAAATTCATATCTCTATATAAAACATTATTTAACAATAACTAATTGCCATTTTGAATTGCATTTAAACCCAGAGTTTCTCAAAATTGTTTCATATTACTCCAGTTGTTGTAGAGTTGGTCTTTGGTGTACTAGTGACTGAGAGAGGCTGGAACACTGTATCTCAGTCTAACTGCTGTACAATTGGTGCATGGTAAGATGGTAACTGGAAAGTTATATCTGGCTCTTTCATCATAGGAGCTCCAAATAACTAAGACTTGCTAATGCGCAATATTTATAGTTTCCACCTGAGAGTTGTCTTGATGCTTGTTTAATATGACTGCTTGTTCTGAAAATATCAGGAATATTGAGATTTGGAATTGAAGAAAATGAGGGAAACAGGAAAGGACTGAAGTTGTGAATTTGCACATTAAACTCTTTGTGCAAAGAATTGGACACATTAGCACTCATTGTTTTGGGTGTTTCAAACATCATTCGTGCTCCACAATGCCATCCATATTGCATTGAACACTTACGGAATAAATTGTGCCAGGCAACATATTGGTGCAGACATTAGTGTGCATACAGTGAATGTCCACTGGAAGTATGCAGATCAAGAAAGGTCATGATAGCAATTTGCACGCAACACTGATTTGACACCAGAGTGAAATTTTGGAGCTCAGCACTTAACATACATTAAGCAGTAGGAAGGACCACTTGTCAGTAGCGCTATTCGAAGGGATCATCAACTGCTCACAAGTTAATTGCTGGTTTATTTCTTCTGACTGTTGCTGCAATTCTACAAACGTTTGGTGCTTTCTGGAATTGTTTTGAGTTGCAAAAGACTACAGGGAGTGGTATGGCAGCTACTGAAGAAGGTTTTGCTGATTTTGATGATTCTGCATAAATCAGTCACTGCCAGACAAGAGTGTACTCCTAGGTATTCCCCTTGGAATACAGGATGACTGGGACAATGGGCAAAGGTCACACAGAGTAGAACAATCAGCTGGAAGAGGGAGTAGGAGGCGGGGAAGAAGGAGTCTCACCAGATGCCAAATCTAGTTTGTGCCACCTCCCTAACTTTCAGTAGAAGAGACAGCAGATGGCCTTAAATGAGGTTGTTAACCAGTTCTTGGCCTTGAAGGCTGGGTTACAGAGTATACCATCTTTGCATGGGTTGCTGCAGTGTGGGCTGGCGAGCCGACAGGCAACAGCAAGGGCATTAATGAAGTGGCAGGGGCTGAAGGATGAAAACTGCCTTCCTGAGAGATTACAGCAGGTTTGTGCTCCATAGAGCCATTGCCATTCATCCATGACAGTGCCTCAGCAATCCTGGTAATCTATTGAGGACAAAGTGTTGGACTGCTGTGACACCCTGCAAGCTCCACTTCACATTGTAATACATTGGCATCATGTTAACTCCTAAACTTGAATGGCAACAAGCTAACCTTGCATGAAAGTGGTTGGAGCTTCCCTTTCAGGTATTGAGTTGCTGTGGCTTGTGTTGCAATGGAAGTTGCAGCCATGGTAATCAGACACTGTGTCATGATTGGGCCCACAAGTGTGGCCAATGGAATTGGTCACTATTTCCTTGATGGAAAAGATGGGTTCTAAGGTCTGCACAAAGTTGTATCTATGTCAGTATGTTGGACTCCTCCATGTTCCCTGACATTGACTGCAAGCTTTCTGCAGGTTTCCAATTGTACCAAGCAGTTTGTTGTGCAGTTGTGCATATCCATCAGCCTTCTTCTGTAGTGGAACCCATGTGGGGGAGCTGAGACCTGTGTTATCCTTTCCCCTGCCCTGGCTGCAGGCCACTTGTGCCCAGTGTCTCACAAAGGACAAAGCCCACCCCTAATCAATCCTCCAAAATAGTGTCACTATCTGAGTTGGTGTCTGCGAGTATGAAAACAAGTGATAGTGTTGTGTGTTTAATGTCACTCTTTTGACATTCCTCCATTGCCTGGCCATGTTGTACCTTTTCAGTATCTGAAGTTAAAAGGGCACAAGGGTATGGTTGTGGTGTGGAGAGGGAGGAAAGTAAGAGGTGCATACTTCCACGATCTGCAGACTGTAAATCAGAAGAGAGTGTGAAATGAGGGGGCAATGGTATGTGAGAAGGAGGGTTAGCTCTGAGGATACCATCGTATTCAGTGGCTTCATCCCCACTGCTGGCTGTAGCCTCAGCGATGGCTGTTGCAATATGGCCAGCCCGGCCTCCTCCAGTGGGTTTAGGACATGCAAGCTCACCTATCTCCATTCAAAAAACTGCTGCTGCCTTTTCTTGTACATCATTGTCTTGCATTGCCCTCTCTTGGGAAGTATGTCACTGAGTCGTGTGCAATGTAGATGAGGGTGTCAGTAGGGTTGCCAACCCTGCAGGATTGGCCAGGAGTCTCCAAGAGTTGAAGATCAATCTCCAGGACACAGATCTATGCAAACCCTGGAGAAAAATCATAGGGTTGTTAAAACAGTTTTTTTGGGTCTTTTTTTCAAACATTTCTCTTTACCAGATATAAAAATATTGAAAATGGGGAGAAAAGGCTAGTTGGCTGACAGTCAAGCATCATCTAATTTGGTAATGAGTCTTTTTGAATCCAACAACTGGCTGGAACATGGGGGAATATCATGTGATGAAACCTCCAGGAATACATTTAATCACAGTTGGCAACCATAGGTCTGAGATTTTTGTGTAAGGTTAGAGTGAAACATGAATGTTGGGTAGGAGACCTGATTGAGAGAGATTATTGGCGCATGAGATCTGGGTGTATGGTAATTTTAATGGATGTGACTCCGGTTGCAGCTAGTAGGATAGGGGAATTGAAGATGCATTCATTGACCTTGACCACTCGTGTGAGGTCATTAAACTTCTTGCAACACTGCAACCAAGTCCTTGGGGCTTGATTCCTGGCATCGACCTTCATGGTTATCTGCTCCCCACTGCCTTTTGACAAGTGTCTGGAGGGCTCATTGCCCCCCACCCTCCCCCCCCCCCACCTCCCTGCAGATACAGGACATTTCTCCTCTTTTCCACATCCTCATCCAAGGCCACCAGGGCAGCATGTGAAAACTTTGAGGCCCTCTCTCTCTCCTCTGTCGTGCTACTTTACATTTTTTACTAGGTCAAACTCTCTTCAGCCATGACTTGCAGCTCCTGCTTCAGCCACAATGCACCTCCACTTTAAGAGGTGCAGGTTAGCATTGAGCAGTGTAGGCTAGCTTTAATTGGTACTAGCCACTCATGATATTGGCCCCCTACTGATATATCCAATCAATGAACAACTTGGTTCGCAGTGGCTGGACACTGCGATCATTCAAATGAGCAGGCAGCATGAGTTTGGCGGGCTGCTTGCATTGCAATTAACGGATGCAGATTAATCACACATTAATCCCTGTGTGCATTTTTAGAGACTGTCCAATTTAACCCCTTTTTGTGTTGGTCTTAGATTGCTTTATGTGGCAGCATAATTCTTCCAGCCATTATCTGAGTTGGACTTTAGCATCTCCCTTGTTATGGGGCATCAACATCCACCATTTAGTTTGTTACCAAATGTATGTCGTTGGACTTTTACCATGTTGAAGTTAAATTCTGGTAGCAATAGACCTTATTAATGTACATCTTATTTATGCCATTAGTTGTTTAGAGTAAAATATAATCCAATAAAGTTGAGCTTTTTAGGAGATAGCAGCAAAATATAAAAAAAGCTTTTTTTTATATGGCGGCTTACCATGTGTCTCAGAAATATTGCAAAATGCTTTGCGTACAATTACTTTGCTGTTATGTTGGCAAATGTGGCAGCCATTTTACACACACTAGAGTCCCAGAAACAGCAAAAAGATGAATGAACAGATAATCTGCTTCATGGTACTTGAGGGAAGTTGAGGGAAGAATGTTGATCAGGAGACTGAGAGAACTCTCCACCTTTCTTTAAATAACACTTCTTAAATGCCCATCTGAAGAGATAAATGGACCAGCTGTGATCAGTGCGGCGGGTGGGGGGCGGTGATATGGGGATGGATGTTATGTTTGGGTTCATGGTAATAAAGGGGGGGGGGTGCTGCAGCTGAGCTTTCCTTGTGAAGCCTGGAAGAGCAGCCCTGCTGTCAGAGGGAAAGTAGAAAGAAATAAAAACAGAAATTTTGGAATTATTCAGTAGATCAAGCAGCATCAAAGAGAAATGTTTGTGCACTTATCTTTTTGGGACTCTTCTGGCCTCCTTGTGGGCAATTCATTGGCACTTCCAGTTCAAGCCACATAATGAAAATTGCAGTTAGGTCTCAATGGCATAATTTTGATCTGGCATACATATATTCTAAGGGAGACTGCCGAATTTATGTAGATCTCTGTGTCGCCGACTCGGCTACGTCAACTAAACCAATTTAAAGTCTAGCTCCCCATGGCTCCAGCTCAAGTAAATAACCTGGGTAATTTTAACTATCCACCTGTCCAGTCTTGCCGGGTGGGTTGAATTAAAATCATTCCATATGTGTCTGCCAAAGGTGCAAAATAAAGTGGATTGCTAGCTCACCCTGTATCTAATTTAATACACATTTCTGATAACAGAAAATATTCCACTCAGTATCTTGATTATAACGTTTTCAATTTGGGCACTCTTGCATGGTGTAGTTAGAATCCAGAGGTGATCATGTGAGACCTCCAACTTATTCAGTCTTTCGATAAGAAAATAAAGTTTGGAATGTAAAAAGCCATTTGCGCATCAAACGTATTCCTTCCAACAGGCCATGTACAATTCAAACAGTCATGGACTCTCCACAAGTTCTTCAGTCTCCTGATAAAGGTTGGGAAGCACAGGGAAAACTTTCAAGGAGAAAAGACTAGTGAAGTGTCTACATGATCCCCAAAGGTAATCATGCAAATACTCCAGTGTTTCAAGCTAACATTGCAATCTATGATATTGAACCTTGACCACTTGCCTTTCACTCGATGATGGTAAATTACGGGACTAAATTTTATATCATTACATTGTGTCGAAAAACAAAAGAAATGTGAAAGATCAGCAAACACCTCACAGTTTCATAAGGTGGAGTTGATGCCACCAAGTTCAGAGCAACTGTTCCATTTTTTAAAAAATCCAATTTTATTTTGCTACCTGGGGTATAAAATGGCAGCCATTGCTAATTTTGAAGCATGCATTTGAGTACAGCAATTGTTAAAAATTATGAATGAGAGATAAAGTCAGATCCAGAGCAGCCGAACGTGTCAGTGGTTACTGAGCTTCAGTTTTAACCATTATGGAATAAACGTTGACTCACATGTCCCAAGCTTTGAAATGACACTTCTGAAAATTCTACAATGGCTGTTGACTGATTATGGGACTTCGAATAGAAACTTAAAAAAAATAATCTTTGAAGTTTTGAGTATGTGTTCACATTCACTGCATGAATGTAAGATAATTGTTAACCAATCCAATAAGGAATTCAGAAGAAACTTCTTCACTCAGAAAGTGGTGAGAAGTGTTTAAGGTGAGCAGCATAGAGGCATATGAAGGGGAACCTAAGTAAATGTATGAGTGGCAAAATAATATAAGGAATGCTGATAGGATTAGATGAAGTAAGGTGGGAGGAGGCTCGTGTGGAGCATAAACCCCAGCATGAACCTGTTGGGCTAAATGGTCTTTTTCTGTTCTGTAAGCTCTATGTAATATGATGGACAGTTTGTTGTTTGACACAAAAATCTGTTGCAAATACAATGTAGAACAAAACGAAGGATATTGGGCCTAGTTTAATATGTATATTTTTACGCTGATACAATTCAATTCTGGGTTACAATAATAAAATTATGTGTTTTATATTTTGTTTTTGATGCAGCACCAGCTTGCAGGTATGTCCAGTTGCCAACTTTGCTTGGATGTAATTGTGGAGTTTTCATCACATGACCTCCTGCCTCCAAGTGCCCTACCCAGTCAAGCAGCCTCTTCTTGCCATCTCCACTGATTTTATAACTCCTAAATGAAAGTGTTCAAAAAAAAAAGGAAAAACACGTGCAGTTCTTTTCAGGCCCCTTTTGATTTTACTCCAGGGCTGCATGAAGCGCTGTTTAGGAGATTAATCTTTACTTCTTGGAGATTCCATGGCAAACCTAGCTGTGTAATAAAGACGTTCTATCCATTTAGATCTATAGATATATACTAGTGGAGGAGGAGTCATAAGGCACTAACACATCAAGTAAAAATTCATGAGAAAAGCATGAAACTAAAACTTAACCATTTCAGATGTTACGCCCTTACTGAGCTCCTAGCTTGCAAAGCTTTCCTAACTAGGGTTAAGATAATAGAGAAGATGTGAGTTTTGAATCAATGCAGAAGTTTGTTCCGCACATAAGCTGCAAAACTAATTTTGTTCATTGTGATGTGAGAAAGCACAAGGTTGTGACTGATAGAAAGGAATGAGGAGTGTTTTTTAAGAGTGAGACATGAGGTTAATTCCTGGTACAAATGAACAATAATTGTTGGAAAATCATCAGGTTTTTCTTGAATGCACAGATGATTTGGATTCTAACCTAAATGTTTTGAAAAGCCTCCTCTTCAAAGCACATCTGCGATATTGACTGAATGTGGGGGTTTTTTTAACTGAAGCAGGCAGAAGAAAAGTTTTTTTTCTTGGAGTATACAACATCAGAACAGGGGTTCACAATCTATCATACCCTGCAGGCAGTGCACAGCTACCGGAGATACCAGCCGGAGATCAGTAGTTCCACAGATTTGACAGTGAAATCCAAGACGATTTATAACAACTAGGTAACGGCTTTGGCTCCGGCAGAACATTAAGTGAAACTTCACGCTGAGGAGAGAGAGAGAGACGCTGCGACATGACTGACCCAGGAGCCTAAGTTCTTCCGCCTATCTCTTGTATTACCCCTTGACTCTCCATCCCTGCCATAGTCACACATTCCTGCCTTCCCCGTCCCATCAGGAGGCTGATAAGGTAGACACATTCTGTTCACCTCCTCTGTCCATAGAAGGGCAATGCCAGGAATGTCTGCAATGTGTTCTATTTTTGTCGCACCTATGTGTGGCCATCCATCTGGTCTTAATCAATCAGTCTCATCCCAAAGCTTTGTTGAACTACCAGCTGAAATAATATACTACTTCATCAGGATACAGCCTGAAGGATGGCGGCTGTGCAAATCCCTAGCCAGCGCATGTTAATTGTGGTTACATATCTGTGAACCTAGGAGCTAACAGGGAATTAGGGAAAAGGAAGGATTTATGTAGTTGCACTTTAAAAAAAAAACTTGCGTGCACATTTTCATTGGCAAGGGAGCTAAAGGGTGTCTGAATGACAATCACCACCTCAACGCCTTTTTTGTGTGTCTATGTGAGTATTCTTTTCACGATAGGACTTTTTGCTGCTGCCTAGGTAACTGCCTGGGAAGGTTGGAATATCTGGTGACGGAGTTGTGATTGTGGGTCCTGACACAACCTTTGTTGTAATGAGGTGTTTGATGCGTATTCACTTCTACTCTTAAAACCAGTTCTCTTCACCATCTACTTTCCCCTTCCCCCACCTCCACCGCCCCCCCTCCCTGCCCCACCACAACCCCGACCCCCCACCACCCCTTAAATAATACCTCCTGCAAAGAAAGTAATTTAGCTGAGCTTTTACTGAGAATGAAATATTGGTAACAACTTCAGGTCTAAAGAGAACTTGGCTCAAAATGTAATTCTTATCACAGAACAGTTTGCAAATGTTGGTGTATTTGTGCCCGACATTGTGTTTTGGGAAGGGTGAACACCTAAGTGTATGTCGTTTGTTTGTAAGTGAATGTGTGTGTGAGTGTAAGTGTGCAGGAGTGTGAAGCGTAAGTGCGCAATAGTATGTTCAGATATGTATGTGGTGTATGTAAGAGGGAGAGTGTGTGTGTGAGTGAGGGTGAGTTGTAAGAATGTGTGTGACAGTAAATGGATGTGACTGAATTACATTTGCTTTTGTTGTAAGTATTGTTTTAGAATTAGATCAAACCTTTCCTTAACATTTCCTCGCAAGAGTTTGGGGATCGTTGTTTGGGATATAATGTTTAAAGATTTGGGAGGGACAGTAAGCGCTTATTCAAGTATTACATAATTACATGAAAGACTTTATTTTAAATGTCCCATCCCACCCCCACCCATCCAATTATCACCACTCCTGAAGGTGCTAACTCATGCTGGCGCTAGGTTCTACAGCTGCTGGGTAACCTCCAGGGTCTTGCCCAACCAAGTGGCTATTCTTCAAGCATGAGTCAGAATGGTGAACATCATCAAGCTATTCAACCACTTGGGGGAGGGGGAGTTACAGGGGTAGTCGTTGCAGTGGAAGGTGTGTGGGTGCTGGGAAATTGCTTCAAGCTGGGCCTGAATCTGATGGCCATACATGTGCACTTTCTGCCAGGACATTGCTCCAATTGGACATTGAAGCAGAGTCATATCTTTAGCTGCTGAGGGCTGCCGACACCATTTGTTGCACTGCAATTAAATGGGTTTGAGCCTGGGACCATTCCGGCCTACATTCAGTTGGAATCATTGTTTTGAATATATAAATATCTAGCTTACGATGGTATTAAAGGAGAAACACATTACACTATAATCCTATATATATCATAAAGGTACACTTCTCTGTAGCCTTTCAATTGCTTCTCACTATCCATGAATTACATGACTATAATCATAAATCTTTGCTTCACTTGACATCATGAATGTGGACTTCTGCCCACAAACCACTGTCTCCATCCATGATGTCACCTGAGGATGAGCTCTAGACAAAATGTCTGCTGCTTGGCTGCCTCAAACCAGCACTTTGTAAAAATGTAAAACTGGGGCAGCAAGAGGTAACCATGAGACCAAGTGGCACCAATAAGTGTACAGGTATCTTACTTTTAAGGATTACAGTATATTTCAGTCAAATATAATTCCTCTTTAACTATCTATTTGTGGAATTATTTCATTTTAAAAAGTGTTTTCTAAGAAATAGGCAGCACTCTGCCATGCAACCTAAGTGGTAGTGACAAGCTAGTCAGTATAATTCAGCATGTGTCCATTATCATGTGTGGGCGATCAAAGGAAAACTGCTTGTAGCATCACACACTCACCACCAGCTCCTGACATAAAGTTATTCCAGACAGGCTTGATTAACTGGAATACTATATATATATCATTTCATTATTTCCCCCTTTAATTATGCACACCCCAGTCTTAATATGCTGGTACATTATGTACTGTGTCATTTGTATTTGAATAACCTACTTTACTGATCATTCTTGTTTGCTTTAGCCTTCTATTGAAGTCTGTTCACATTCCCAATGGTGTAAACTCCAGAATAATAGGAAATCAAACTTAGGAAGTGCATTCAGGATAATTCATAGCAAACAGCATGTTACAAAGCAGTAACTAATATGCCAAATCAAGGGGTTCAGATTCTGTTGACAAACCACAAGAACTGGTTAGTCAATGTCCTCTGAACTCCCGAGACTTGTTATTGCCTTGAAACTGATGCCAAAATACACATGCTGCTTTTCATAGCATATAACCTTTTTATTTAAACTTGCCTGGTGTAAGAAGTTCACAGGTAGCAAACTAGTGTAGTGAATGGCATAATCACTTACTCACGGAAGTAAATGATGCTTATTGATGTACGTGTGATTCAAACCACAGCAGCAATGTTGCACCAGGTCAGCAAGGCTGCAGTGATATTGTACTATGCATCTTGGTGATACAGTTTACTTTCCTTCCTGAATGCGCTGCCTCTTGCTGGGGTACAGTCTCCTTAAACAATGGGCCCCGCTCCAATATTTTGTCCAAGTGACACACTTGAGTGCCAGTGGATTGCCCGATGTCCACACAAGAGGAACAGGCATCATTGGATAGCAACCAAAAGTGGGAACACTGGCTGATTCTGTCTCCCCACTCCTCAATGCTACAATAACAAATTGCATCTCCATAGCACCTTTATCTTAGCAAAACATCCTGAGGTTAGGAGCACCAAGGCCAATAAATCTGTTATATAATATATATCAGCCCTCCTTAAGATCCACTGTTACAACACATACTGAGGGTGGGACTTGTTCTTTTTGTTTTTGCATTGCTCAGTTGTATTCTAAGCCATTGGTTTTATCAGCTGAGCCACCTCAGATCAAATGGCACAGGGGAGTGCTGTGCCCATGTGAGCATTACAGCATCAGCAACTGACTCTTGTTTCTGTCAAAGTTTGTTTCCACTCTAAAACATTATAGCATAAAATTTGCTACCATTTTTGTTTAGTTTGTCAGAACAACAAAATCTGGCAAATACAATCCATATGCTCTGTCCATGTGATTTTAGTGCAAGACAGGGAGGATTGTGAATGGCAGCACCAGCCTCATAACATAACATTTTTCTTCAGGGAATGTTAGCATTGCGCATAATTCGATGTTCCTCCCTTGTGAAGAAATACTCAAGTTACATGGCAAACGATGTATTTTTTTCTCTCAATTTGGCTACATTCAAAGAAAAAGAAAATATTTCATGGTTAGAGTCGAAGCCAGCTATTGCTTTCTCCAGTTCAGTAATGAATTTGTGTAGTTTTGTTTAAATAAGATGCACCTGGGTTGGACCAGAGCTAATCCAACAAAATGTGCAAAGCTGGAGAGAGAACAGTATTTCCCAACTCCCCGGAGCTGCTGACTGGCAAGTGGAGTTCATTTCTTTATTTAAGGCTACACGTATCACCTTACGCCTGCACACACTGTGTGCAGAGACATTTCTCAGATCCTCGTTAAAGGAGCAGCCTCCTTCTTTCTCTGTTTGGGGAGATTATGAAGGAGCATTATCCTTCTGGACATCGTTTTTTTCAATTAACCTGACACACCTCTAACCCAATTTGATTACCATATATATTATTTTACAGGAGGGATTGGAGGACAAAATACCATGGAAACCATTGTATCTGTTACTGTATTTTGTACATATGCAGGGAGAATAGGGATAGACTGAAAGCAGGCAGCAGCAACCAATCGCCAATTCAATACACTGTTGCTGGCAAACAGGGGAGTGTGCCAGTCAGCACAGAAACAAAGTCTAGTTGTCCTGACACCCCAGTGGTGCAGTGTACTGCCTGGTGTGCTACTGAACTGTACAGGACAGGAATGCCCCAGATTTGATCCCTGTTCTGTGCTGATTGGCAACAGTTGGGGCTTTGCAGTTGGTTTTACTGGTCCTTAGGCTAGAGAACAGCAATAAAATACAGAATTCTTGTTCCTGATTGTCAGCCAGCAACTTCTGCTATATGCACATTTGCTTATACTGGTTGAGGGCAAGATCAGGCCAGATAGCGATGCTTCCCATGGTCGAATATCTCTGTGATTCTTTCTGCATGGGCTTCCAGATAAAGATTTCCACATGGGTGAATGAGCAAGGAGGTAACCAGTGCCCGCAGAGCAGCATAGGTCAGTGCCTTCAAGTGACAAAATTGCATTACATAGGATATATGGCACAGAAACTGGCTAATCAGCCAAAACAGTCCATTTCGATGTTTATGCTCCATTCAAGTCTCCTCCCATCTTTACTTGTCTAAATCTATGATCAAAACCATCTATTCCCTTCTCTCTCATATGTTTGTCTAGTTTTCCCTTAAATGATTTCTTGCTGAGAGCCTTATATTGATGGCCTCTAGTTATGCTCTTGCCCACACAAGGAAACATTCTCTCTGTATCCATTCTCTTGAAACCTTTCAAAATTTGGAAGGCTTCGATTAGGCCACCCCTCAGCCTTCATTTTTCAAGAAAGAAAGAGACTCAGCCCGCCAATCCTTTCCTGACATGTATATCCACACGTGTCTGGTTTCATCCTTGTAAATCTTCTCCAGTGCCTGTATAACCTTTTTTATAATATGGTGACCTGAACTTAATGCAGCACTCTAAATGTGGTCTAACCAAGATTTTATAAAGATTTAGCATAACATTCCTACTTTTCAATTTTATCCCTATAAGCAATAACACCTTGTGCTTGATTTGCCTTTTTTTATGGCCTTGCTAACCTTTGGTGCAACTTTTAGTAATTGGAGAAGTAAACACAGTTAGTTTACGAATCCTGTGATGATAGAATCAGTCATGTCAATTTTACCAACAAAAGCTTGAATCATGGAATGCTGCTCTTTGAGAACAAATTGCATGGAGCAAGATACCTTTTCAAAGACTGATGATTATAACCTCTATCCACCAGACATCTCACTATAAACCTGTATCAAGGTCACAAACATCTCCAATCTCTTTCTGTAACCAGATGCTAATTTAGCGCAGTAAACCAGAACATACCAAAAATTGTAGCACCAGAAAAGATGCACATAGCAATAATCAGTTGCAATATTCTTAACCAAGGCTCCCAGCCACTCTATCAACCACCTTGTGACCAAAGGAGAAGAAGAAGAAAGGGTGAATAACCCACCAGCAGGAGAATTGTAATTGCAAGACCAAACACAGGACGCTCATAGGAAAAAAGATGATTTTAGATTAATTTAAATTTAGAAACAATTGCTGAACTGCTGGTGTGTCATAGGTTATGTTCAAAGAAAATGACACTTCTTGAATTCAATTCACTGTAACACTTAAGATTTTCACTGTAACATTTTGCATTACCACCGGATATGTTCAATGTCTAAAAGATATATAAAAAGTACCAACTAGGGCATTTTTTTGGTGTTTTTGTGGCTGGCAGAAGTGAAACAGTGTGTTGTTATTGTCATCACTTTGGTAGGCAGTCTGGTAGTTCATACAGGGCATAACCTGTCTGGCAGTCACAAAACAAAAAAAAGGCAAGAAAAACTTGTAAATGCTGACAAATACAAAGCAGGTCCATTGGCGCCTGAGAAAGGGAAAACATTAAGTTCGGTCCTTCACTAGAACAGTTGGCAGCCACTTTGGAAAACTGCATGCCGGCCCAGAGCACCATGACCTCCTGGCTGGCAGAAAACAATTGCAATGGTGATGGGTCAAGGAGCAAAAATTAAAAAGGGGGAATAACAGCATAGACAGAGGGAAGAACTTGCATTTCTAAAGCACCTTTCACGATGTCAGCATATGCCTAAACAATTTACAGCCCATGGGGAAAAATCTTCCCCTCGTTGGGGGAGGAAGTGCGGGAACGGGCGTGGGCAGACGCACCTCTGATCGGCGCCGCTAAGTGCTGCCTCAGGGAGATCGGCTCGGAACTAAAATTTGTAATACAAATGATAAAAAAAATGTCCCCTCGTGTGACACTCACATGAGTTGGGACATGTCCATAGCTTTTATTGAAACCTTTAATAAAAATTTAAATACCCTCATGAAACCTCATCCCACCAGTGGATGAGGTTTCATGCTTTTTCCAAAGCCCGCCAGGGCTCCTGGCCTGCCTGCCAACCTTAAGGTTGGGCGGGCAGGTCCATTAATGACTTTAATTAGTTTTTCAATGGCCTCAGTAGGCCGTTAACAGGTCGGCGGGTGCGCAGCTGACTCGGCTGCGCCCCCGCCAATCTAAAAATGGGAATGATGTGGGGTGATGTCAGGAGTTCCACCCGACATCATCCTTCATCATTTTACGCATCGGCGAGTGGACCCCGCCCAGCTCGCCGACCGGAAGACCCTGCCCATGAAGAACTCTTGAATTTGTTATAGTGTAGGAAAACGTGGCAGTCAAATTGCACATAGCAAGATCTATCAAATAACAATACGATAATGACCAGATCATCTGGGTTTATATATTAGCAATTTTGGTTGAGGGATAAATATTCGCCAAGACACCTGGGAGAACACACTTGCTCTACTTCAAAATAGTACCGTGGGGTCTTTCATGTCCATCTAAGAGGGCAGATGGGGGCCTCTGTTTAACATTTCATCTGAAAAACTGTATCGCCGACAGTGCAGCATTCCCTCAGTGCTGTATGGGAACATTGGCCTAGATTTTCTGCTCCCTGAAGCTAAAATTCTTTTGTGAAGTGAGCAGGACAAAATAAAAAACTAACAGAAAAACAACCTGTAGGCTGACTTCTATAACTGTGTAATGGACGGAAACAGTTAATTCTTTCTCTGGTCTCATTGACAATTGGTATTGAGTAGATGATGGTACACCTGCAGTACATGCCACAGAGTAACCTCAGTGTTCAGCACTGTGGTGCTGCCAGCTTCTGTCGCTACCAATCACCCCGTCAGACCCTCTTACTGAATTTCGCAATTGTATAATCTAGCTTCTGTGCTTGGAAGAAAAGAAGGCATTTACACTTTGGCAAGCTCAGGCTCCACAATAAGTGTGTATACTGCAACAGTGGTTCCATTATGCCATGCCGCCCACCTTCAGCACCCCAGTCCTTGCCACAGCTCTGTTGTAGAATAATTGTTCTGTGCATTGCTGAGATTCCCAACTTCCAGGATAATGGATGCTGATGTGAGCAGTCAAGAGCTAAGTTAGAAAAAAAAAGATTTTTTTCAATGAAATAATCCAGTGAATTACTCCTTAGTAACTATTTTTTGAGATGCTTTTGGTGTTAAGGAGAAATGCCTTTTTCTGTTGGCTCACCCAAGGCAGAATTTAATGCAAGTGTAAGATTTAATCAGCAAAAGACAACAAGAAAAGAACAGAAATTTGTATTCTCTTCATCTCTCTGCAGAGTGCTATAACTTCTGGAGTCTTTTATAGTCCTTCACTTTTCATTTAATCGTACTGTGTAGCATCCTGGAATATTTCAAGAAAGGTTTTTTTTCTGTCGAAGGAAAGTACCTTTGAAACTATGAATTTCAATGGTCAAAGGGCTTAAAGAGAAATCCCAAGGCAAGACATTGCTTTAAAAATACCTCTGCCACAGTCTGCGGGTAAGTTCAATGAATGTCGTGGTTACTGGAGTTTCTAAACTGGAAATCCTACAAAAGGTCAAAGACCTGAACAGTTAGCAGAGTTCTGACAAAAGGTCATTGACCTAAAACGTTAATTCTGCTTCCCTCTCAACAGATGCTACCAGACCTGCTGAGGATTTCCAGCAGCTTTAGCTTTTGTTTCAGGTTTCCAGCACATACAGTCTTTTACCTTTTTGGAAATCTCCTTGGTTTTGATCCCTCATATATAACAGTGTGAACTTCTGGACCAGGGCATCGGTAAGGGCATTGGCATTGACCCAAGGTTCCTGGGTTAGAGAAGGAAAAATTAACCAGTGAGACGGGTGTGAATATTGGCTTAGGATAATATTGGCTCAGATGTGATGCCACTCATGACCAACTAGCCACTTACTGAATAGGCTCACACATGAAGAATGGGAACTAGAGCAGGGTGGCTAAGGATTGTTGGCTTCAGGGGAGAAAATTACTGGGGGAAAGATCAAACTTTTCAATGCCTGAATGAATTTTGGGCCGCATCTCAAATGCTTTAGGTAAATGAATGTTTGGATAACTAAAAGGGTAAATTTATGTGTCTGTGTGTGTGGGGTCGGGGTGGGGGGGGTGCGGAGCAGTGGGGGTTGGTGCAGAGAGGTAGGCAGGTTGGGAGATTGAGCTGTTTGAGGAGCAAGATTCAGAAGAACAGTGGCCTACTGTTGTTTCTTTCAGAAGATCTGTTATTGTTAGAGATTAGCAAATCTGCTTCAGACTGATTGTTCCCCACCCACGTTACACACTGGTACCTTCTGGCACATCATTGATGCTTTAGACAAATGTGTGGGGCAGCAATATCTGTACTACAAGTGGGAATTTGTGGCCTTAGAATGAAGATAGCTCCCTCATACAGATAGTAAACTTTAGTAATTTTTTACAATATGTGTTAGCCCAATCATGCAACTGCTTGCTCTAAGCAACATCTTCTCATTCAGATGTGAGTGGGCTGAAAACATGGTCCAATAAATGAAAGCTCCACACTGGCAATAAATTTCTCCATTGATGCAGAGCTCAGGCCAGTACACAACTTTTCATAAAGATGTTATGATGCCATATCCTGTTTCAACATACTTTACAATTTATTCAATCCGCAAGAAAACCCACTTCTTTGAGAAACTGCACCCCTCCCAATTCACAACACAACTCTAAGATATATTGTTTTAAGATTGTAGTCTAATGCTGAGGTGACAGTGAGTTTTTATCTAGTTCAGTCAAATTCACCTAGTTTTTAAAAGCCATATAAATGGAATCCTCACAGTCAAATATATAAAACCAAGCGGATTATTTTGCAATCCACACATGCAGTACAGGATTTATTTAGCAGCAGATTACTGAACCACATTCTCACCTCTCCAAAAGCTACTCTCTAAACTCTTTAGCAGGTCAGTTTAGCACCTCATACTTTAATATCTTATTGTATCTTGTCAGTGCAAAAATTATATAGATAGAAGAGTAAAATAACTGTGGGAATAAATTATGTACACTGTAATGCAGAAAAGGAAATACTCAGTACTTCTCACCACTGCTGTTACTTGGAATCTGTCTGTTTAGAAAGCTACTTAATAGATCCATGAAGTGTCTTCCTTTACTATGACCAGAATTCAGCCAGGCTAATAAAATGACTGTGGGTAAATATGATTAAATATGGAGGTTTCTTTTTACTGTACTTATGTCAATCTTTGAAAAGACTACTTTGTCCTTGAAATATTGCAGATAATGTTAAGTAATCTGGAAATCAAGGAGTTAAGTGGGATGCCTGAAGCAACATTCTGTATTTTTGCTTTGTGACATGTTGTCATATGTTTAAAAGAAAGTCAATCGGCAATTAACTGATGCACCTTGTGAAGATGACAAAAGGCATTTTGGTTGCAAAAAAGAACTGGGTTGTGAGGGGGTTGTAATGAAGGACTAATGACTATTCATAAGTGATTTTCAGTACGTTGATCCACTTGACTGGAAAGTTCTGCCCTGGAGAGTTTGCGCTGTCAGTTTCTTTCACCTCAGAAAGCTGCCGCAATCGGTGTGTGAGTGAAAAATTATCTAGTTATGGCTTTAGGCCTGTCTCAGGTCATATGTGTTAAGCACACATCTGTTTTACTATAGGTATGTGCATGTAAGAAAGAGACTCTGGAAAACAGTGAGCTGTGCACATATTTACTTTGGTTTATCAGTGCATTATCTCAATGGTGATTTACCTTATCAGAAGGTAAATAGTTTACTGGCCCATTAAGGTTGTTCAACTGCCACTTGAAAGCATTGTTTGTGGAAACAGTTAGCGAATGATGTCAAATTGAAACTTTACACAGCCATTGCAGGTACAGCAAACTTCAGGGCTTTTGACCTGTCAATAATGCAGTAGCAAAGTAATTTAATATGTTATGTATATTTGAAGAAGCCCCAATGGTGCTTCTGTCCTTGTGTTGTGGTTGCCACCATCACTGGTGCATTTGCTGCTGCTTAGGAGCTGGTTAATGCTGCAAGGACTTTGATGGAGAAAGGCCAAATTAACAATTAAACTTATAATGTTCATGGACCACTCATCAGATGCAACAAGCGAGTAATTCAGTGCTTGCCACGTGATCATTCTGTGTTTCTAATAACAGGGTTGAAATTCATTTTGAAATACTTACGGTAATCTGAATTGAAAAACATCCTCTTATCCTGCATTAGTGCAGTCTTCTGCACTAAAGTGCAGAGGGTTTTAAAAGCCTTAAACTTCACCCCATTCATTTCATTTGAAGCCTGTGCTGTGGCTCTCTGAAATGTGCCTATGAAGAGACATTTGTTTGCAAACATATGATTTTGAGGAGAAACAAATCATGGAGTGTTTCCTTTTAGATTCAAATTTAAACTGAGGCTCTGTCTGCCCTCTCAGGTAAACATAAAAGATCCCATGGAACTATTTCAAAGAAGAGAAGGTGTCCTGGCTAATATTTCTCCCTCAATCAACATCACAGAAACAAATGATCTGGTTGTTACCATATTGCTGTTTGTGAGAGTTTGCTGTGCTCTAATTGGCTGTCATGTTTCCCCAACAGTGACTAGAGTTCAGAAGTATTTCATTGGCTATAGAGCACTTTGGGATGTCTTGAGATCATGAAAGGTGCCATGTGAATGCAAGTCTTTTTATTTTAGGGTAACTTGGAAGTGATTACAAAGCAGCAACCTAATTGATGAGTTCATCTTAATAACATCGGCATACATGTGAGTGAAACTTGAGCGGCTTACAAAATGATCTAAGTGTAGAGATGACATTACTGCCTTGCTTTTACTCCCAGAATCAGTTATTACCCAATTTAAATAATTTGCATCAGTTGAATTAGATGAGATGCCTCATTCAGTTTTTGATACATTTTAAGGCTAATAGCAAGTCTCTTTCAGAATCTGCTTTAGTGCTACAATTAATGAACATGGTATCAATGTTGCCCCCAAATATATGAAAAATGATTCACTGTTATGGTACAGCCGATGGTAAATGCTGAGTTGTTCAAATCCCAAAGGGAAACCTGAAACAACTGCCACAACTTGTTTTGCAATTTGTATAAATTTTGACTGTGTGCCCTGAATTCAGTAGTAATAAGACCACCAAGTCTTATGGGTTTTCACAAAACTAGATTAAACATTTATTAATAAGAGAAATGTTTTTAAACACATACATGGACCTACAAGTTACTACTATGAAAAATTCTAAATCTCCTACTTAATCTGACTCCCAGTTACACTTTCGTTAAGGCAACAGTAAGACACATAGATTTTAAAAGACCCAGGCAAGGTGATACACAATACCCTGAACCATTCGAATTCAGAGTTTTCTTAACTTCAGTTCTGTGAAGACAGCAGCTTGAGGCATAGATGCTGAAGGCTTTTCACTCATTGTTAGATCTTAAAAATGCCTACCCTTACATACAGCCTTCACTCCTTTATACATATTTTTCTTTTTGAATGCCATTTCCCATTGTTTCACTATGTCTTTACCTTTCTGATAATAAAAATCCATCATAGCACTAAGTTTTACAAGTAATCTTTGGGAAAAATAAACACACTGTTTCTAAACTAAGTGACACATTTCACCCGCCTTTGAAAACAATCTAGTCTGGTTTATTTAAAAATGCAAATGTCCTTCTACACCTTACATTCTAAACTTCCCCCATGTTTATCATGCTTACATCAAAGCCTTCAGACCAGCTGCTTTTAATTGAATTAAGTCACACACGTGCGCATGCGCGCGCACACACACACACACACACATACACATATAGACACAGATACCAGTATTTTACAATAAACTGCAATAACATTATGAGAATTATTATATTTTCCTGATATTCACAGTCATGTAAAAAATACTTTTAAAAATGAAACGAATAACATGTAACTGATCACTGGGAAACTTCACTTGTTACACCATTGGTACATATTTTAAAGTGACAATGATTCAGTTGAAGGATGAGTTTAATGCTCGCTGCTAAAATTTACCAGTGACTCCAATATTTAATTAAGAAGGGACTTGTGCATCAGTATAATTTACGGTAAATCTGTTTGACTCTATTTCCTTAAAAAACTGGGAAATTAACGATTAATTGCCAATTATCATAAATTTCTGTAAATTCACATGTTTAAGAATTTTATTTTCTATGAAAACAAAATTATCTTTTTTAAACATTCTTCATCCCCAATTCCTTCTCTTTATATCCTAAAAGTACTGGCTAATGCTAAGATGTGTCTCCATGGGTGCCAGCTTTTCTATGACATCCAGTTGAGGTAGCCAACATTAATGTGTGAGGATACGCATTGAGCACAATAAGTTATTTTACTATGAAGTACCACAGTTGAGCCCAGTATCGTTTGTGCATACATTCACATGGACACACATGCACTCATTTTCTAGCAGAGGCCAATTGGACAACAATCAGAAATGAGATTGATGAATGATTTATCCCTCTCTTGCTTAGGGCTGCTGAAGCTAGTTACGAACATATGAATTAGGAGTAGGAGTCGGCCACTCAGCCTCTCGACATTTGATAAGATCATAGCTGATCTGATTGTAGCCTCAGCTCCACATTCCCGCCTATCCCCAATATCCTTTCACAAGTTGTCATGAACCTGACTGCCACATTCTGAGGTAGCTCAGTAGCGGTGCTGGGATCTTCCTGGTCTGCATTGCTTTGTCCCACAATGCAGTGCTTTTACCAAACTGAGCCTTTGTAGCAACTATAACATGGCACTACATCATGCTTTGCAGATTGAATTTACTGTAAGTACCTTTTCTTTTTATTGAAGAGATATGCCCTGTACACATCAAAAGCCATGAACCCAAATTGACTGTGGCCAGAATATTGCCGTTGGTGTGCGGTGGTGGGCCCAACACACCATCGCATAAAATTACACGCAATGACATCAGGCGTGTGTACCGACATCATCACAAGTCATTTCAATCTTTCGTTCGGAGGGCTATTAAGACCATTAAAAAGGTAATCAAGCTTATTAACACCGCTGCCCATCCAACCTAAAGGTTGGTGTGCGGGCAAAGAGCCCAGGCGGCCTTTTCGTTTTTCAGGAAACCTCATCCACGGGAGGGATGAGATTTCCTGAAGGTTTTATAAGATAATTTAATAAATTTTGCTACACCCACAAACATGTCCCAGCTCATGTGACACTGTCAGATGAGGGGACATGTTTAAATAATTTTTTACTTTATTTATAACAAGATTTTTTTATCAACTTAACCTCCCTGAGGCAGCTCCGTGCATAGGCTCCGACTCTCCCTCCTCCCCCAGCCCGCACAGGTAGCTCTGAGTGCTACAGGCCACGCGTTGCGCTGCGGGTGACCTTAATTGGCCCACCCACATAAAATGGCAGCGTGCAGCCCATCGCCAGTGGTGTTTAGCTCCATGCCCGCCCCTGCCCACTCCTGCCCAGCTCGCCCGACATAGGTAAGATTCAGCCCTATGAGTAACCCCTACAGTCTGAGCTTCTTAGATATATTTTGCTTTATTTACCATTCTACAAGTCTGATCTTCCAGCTTGTTTCTAAATAATTATTTTTCCTATAGCTCATTAATTATAGCCATGGCAATACCTAGCTCTTGGAGTACTGTACAGTCATCTCTTAGCATATAACTCAACACATCTTCAAATCTGCAATACACTGCACCACAATATTCTAATGCTGTCATCAATAATTTACATTGATCTTTTGTATGTTATTGATACAGTAAGGTTGAGGCCTAGAGTTTTGCCTCTACTCCTGTCTGGAGGCTATCTGCACATTTTAACATAGCATTGGTGATCAAAAAGAATCCAAAATCATCAACATATTTTCATCCTTGACTTCACCAACTGGGCTCATTTTTTTTGCAAGACAGGGCAGGTATGAAGAGAGAGAGAGAGATGGGGAAGGTTAGTGAGTTGCAGGTGGTATCCTGTAAGAACATAGGGAAACTCACAATCCCTTGATCCCGCAAAAAATTATGCAATGGTGGCAGGGATTTCCCCAACCTTTGTATCTAAAATATAAAAACACTGTAATAGAATTGTTGGTTCTCCTGGGATTTCTAACATAACCATTAATGTAATTTTAATACAATACATGCAACATTAAACACTCCAAAAAGAACACATAACAATCTGCCTGATGTATGCTTGACTGTGTATTCACTCAGCTTAATGTATTTTCTGTTTCTTTTATTGGTTTTATTATTCAACAAGAACAGAGGTAAAATTTGATTGATAGACCTAGGTATGATCTAAGTTAGTGTACCTTTGAGGCCATAAATATTTCAGAATTAGACCCAAACTTTAGTCATTCATTGACTGTTAATTAGGAGAAGTCTACTTGGCCCCAAATGGCCTGGTGGAGTAAAGCTGTAAGGACCTGAGCCATACAGATCAGGGAGTCCTACGTTGATTGCTCTTATACAGTGTTGCCTCCTTTCCTTCCAAAATAAAGAAGCAACATAAAATTTACAAAGAAAAATCCAGGTTCCTGTCGAGAAACATCAAGGATAAGTCTTAGAAATGTGCTAAATGCAAGTTCTTCCCGCCAAATTGGAGTGGAGCTTATTGATCTTTGTTTTCCAAAAAAAAAGTCAACAGCTTTCTTTTAAAACTTTTATAGATTATATGAATACAGTTGTATAAGGCCCTCTTCATAAGGCTATTTTTGGGAGCCATGTAAAAGCACATTACAGCTGGGCTACATTATACAGATGGTGTTTTATATAGTTTCTGTATCACTGGAGAAGGAAAGAGTATGTGTGTTATAGCAGAAGCTGTCATATATCAGACAGTGTTCAAGTGAGAGGCTACTCAACATTCTATTTGTGCACCTTCTTTGGAGCTTGAGAATTAACTTCCTGCTTATCTTTGTTGAATTTCAGAACTGAGATGCACTATTAAGCAGCATCTTTTTACAAAACAAATTGTTTGAACCATTTTAGTTCCTGGATATTTATTCTCTCTTCCAAAGGTTCATTGTAACCTCATCTTCAATTTCGAGCAGTCATATCCACTCTTCACTACTATCCAATATAGAACCAATTTTATCGGTATTAGAAGATCAGAATCATTATCAACCAGATGTCAATGCCTCAGCATTTGTCATCGAAATATTTGACTTGGTAATGTCTTGTCCCCTCCCCTGCTAGTCTTTGCCAACCCCACAATTTAGCATTGGTGCTGCTGTTGCCAACCACAAGTTCCTTAGGTTGACAGATACACATCTGTGATGGACTAAATATTAACAGTTGATTCATGTAAATGAAAAGTGCAATGTAACTACTGTATGGCATGTACTCAGGATTCTCAAACAAGCTTGTTGCTTGTGCTAAATGTGGATTATTGTGAGGTCCAGGACATTGGTGCATCTCTGGAATCTTGTAACAGTGTTTTTCCTCATTACGACTACAAGTGATGCACAGCTGAGCCTGAACTTTGTGCTTATGCACATCTCACTTACTCAAGTGGCAGGGAGTGCTGCTTCTGCACCATGAACCGACCCACCGACCCCAATAAGAGTCAGCTACAGGAAGATCAAGCTCCTTGACCTTTTCTTACTAGGTATCACGATGGAGGGCTTTTTCTCTCACTCTAGCCCATTAAAACTGCAGCAAATGGAATTTCATTGGCTCCCTGAAATACTCAGAGGTCATATTTTTTAAAGATGTAAGCCTTTATTCTTAATGTGCTTCATAAAGGAGTGGAAATGTAATTCATGCCTCGCCCAGAAAACACTTTTTGAGAGAAAATAACTTACTTTTGCATCAAATTATCTGTGTCTGCCATTTGAAACAGAAGAATAGATATGACCAAAAAATGGTGGATTTGGTGGGGGTGGGGGGAGGGGGGGCGGTGGTGGGGGTGGAATGCACGTTTCTTGCCTAGTGTAGCTCTGACCATTCCTATTTTTCTAAAAATGGTAATTTAAAAAGATTTTTGTTTGTTACGCCTTATAAGGTCATTAATGATCAATTTGTACCCCATTCTGCAGCTACACATTCAACTTGCAAATAAGCAACATTTTCTCATTCAGCTGTGAGTAGGCAGAAAACGTGGCCCAGTAAATGAAACAGGAAGATTTTAAAGTATCGCCACAGGCTGAGTCCTCAGGCCTTATGGCCAGAAATGGGGAATGGGACATACTCTGGAGGAAGAGGAGAGAAACAAAATAAAAATAATAATAACAAATGTTGATTAAGGTATCTAGTAACTTGATAACTATTCTCATTTACTTTAAAAGCAATGATAAGAGCATAGATGAGTTTAAATGTTTTTGAATGGGAATTTTAGTGCTAAAGATACAAGATTTATTTTCTAGGACTTATGGCCTCTGAGAAAATGTTGATGTTTGATAGTTTGGAAGGTTGAGGTATTGCTTTTATCGCCAGGCAGTCTAAGCTTCTGCCTTTCAACTGTACAGCAAATATGATTACTTTCCACTGGACCCATAACAATCAGTGAACTGATAGTTTTACTTTCCTAGCAGAGCAATGCTTCTGTTCTGTTTGTTTTTAAACAACTGATGCTTTCTGCTCTGTACGCTAAAAGAATGACAGACTGCAAGACACAATGAAAGTGAATGAATTTTATTCAATTGTGTAGGAATGGTAAGGCATCTGCTTCATGTGTATTGTGGTTGCACTTGTCTGTTGTGGTCTTGCTTGTTGTGCACATGACTTGCTGTTATGTGCTCTCCTAATTAAAGGATTTGCACAGGTGATTGAACGCTCTGCCAAGTGGCTATATTTACAGATAGACCTGCTATCTGTGTCTGTGCCCAACTCTAGTGTGCCTGTATCAATGCCAATTTTACCTGAATCCTGTTGGCTTATTGCTTTCTAAAGTGTGTAGAGCAAGGGTAAGGTGAAATGCAGAAATGCTGCTGATGTGAGCTGAAACTGCCTACAGCTGTGATGGTCTATAGGTGCTGCTGGTAAAGAGCATCTCGTGATGCTCACTGATCTATGTGAACATAATACAGATCATGGAATTCCACCCCCCCAACCACCACCCCCCACCACCCCAAATCCCGACCTACCCAGGTCCAGCCACTCCCGGCCCCAAATCGCCTGTTACATTTCTCTAAAAGTTTGAAACAAGCATCTTGAGATTAGACCACCAATGCCTCAGAGAACCTTTAGCAACGGCTGCAGAGATATTCCTATTGTACCCTGATCTACATATCTGAGGTGGCCATTAGTGTTTACATCTGTTCAATGGCAGATGGCAATGTAGACAACCATTTGATAATGACGTCGCTCCTGTGGAAGGTGTCATCACAGGGATAATTGCATAGCCTGGTGAATCAGCATTTATGAAGCCTGCACACGTTTCCGATATATGCTTCCAGCAGGCGAGGCTCCCTACTGGAACTACAAAGTCAGAAAGTTATCCCTCACGTATACAGGTGTTGGCCTGCTCCACACTCCACGTTATTCATATTACCCTCCATGTAAAGAGATTAGGAAAGGGATTAATAGGTTCTTGGCACTGTACCAACCTTTGTTCAAAGTAGGCTATCTAAGCTCCCTAACCCCATGTAACTGAGCAAGGGCACTCAGCTTGCCAGAGACCTTCACTCAAGATCAGTTTACCTCTCATCATCTGCCATTACTGCTGCTCCATTCATCACTGTTGTTTAGTGCCTCATATTGATTCCTCTAATTCTCCTGAGTTTGTACCTGTGTTCAGAACTGATTTGATAGCCTGTTGTGTACTATTTTTCTTGATCTGCATGAGGGCAACTGGATTCTCATTGCTCTATCAGTGAAGGGCAGAGTATAGTACTAGTAAAAAAGATTGTTTATCCATGCTGTATTGTCATTGTGTCCTCTACAATGTGAAAGGTTGAGTTCACTCTGTACCAGCATAGTTATATAAGATGTGCTTGTAGAAAACTTGAATTATATGGAAAATGGAGTCTCCTCTAACCCTGGTAGCCTTCCTCCACCAAGCAAGGAGTCACATCCGTGATCCATTGCACAGTCCATAAGAGTCTGTAGCACCTAACCAATGAAGTAAGCGTTCTCTATTGATCGTTGAGACATTCCCTACAATAATTGAAGACTCCATAGTTGGAGGAGTGAACTTTCAAAAGGTGTGTTGTGTGTGGCTTGTACTTTATCCCATTGTTTGAAACAATGTTGCATTCTGAGAAAATGAACATTTCAACGATTTGCAACTGAATATTTTCAAATATTTGGTAAAATAGCAATTTTGGTCCCTTGAGCTTTACCTTATATATTTTCCTCCCCATTTTACTCCTCTTACCCTTCAATTGTTGAATATGCTGACTTCTACTAAACGTCAGTTCCACAGGCACAAGCAGCCTCTCCTGCACTATATGCAAGTGAGCATCATTCATCTGCAAGTGAATGTCAGTAGAAAATTTGCTCAAATCACCATTGCGTTCAAGCCCAGTACTCACCCAATGCCCACACAGATGCAGGGATTATTGAAGTATTGGGGTGTTAGGGCTAACCCTGGATCCTCAGTACCACTCAGACAGCACAGACCTGTGTTCAAATCCTGGACTTACATGGTGTTTTTGGCCACACTACACCATGCAATGTATTTACCCAGAGTTCCTTCAGAAGTTATTTCGCAGAAGTTTACAAGCCTATCACTGTCATGATTTCAACGTAGGTTTGACCTCCTATTGCACATGACATTTAAGACTATTGTCAATTCTTCTCAAGTTTTCACTTAAATACCTGCTGTATTCACTACACTTAAAGACAACTAAGTAATCCTGATGATTTTCTGTAGGATGTTGGGATAATGGACATGCACAGTCTTGTGCAAGTGTAGCCTTTGGTTTCTCATTGCAGGTGGTACTCTGAAATCTGCCCCATAATGTAAATAGAATGGATTCCAGTGTAGCAGATGTCCCAGTACATTGTAGAACCACTTCAAGTAGGAGCTTGGTTTAAAGGAGGATTTATCATAGTCCAATCTGGAAAGTGCTTGATTCAATCACTGGGAGCAGTAATTAGTATAGTTCACAAAGGACCATAGGAATTTCTCTCCATTAAAGAGAGACAACTGGTTATATATGGCTTGAGGGTCACCACTCTGTAAGTATGGGGCAAGGTGAGGACGCAGGCCTCCATGAAGTACCACAGGCGGTATGTGGATTGAACCCGTCATTGGCTTCATTCTGCATCACGTCCTAGTGAACTGAGCTAACAGACCCCCACTGGGAGCAAGAAAGAAGAAAATCCATCTCCCCGCCCTTGTTAACACAAATTCTTTATAACAACAAAAAGAATTTCAGGTCCATTTGTCACACCCAGTTAAACTGAGCAGCCATCTCAGTGCAGTAATGTAGACTTTTAGCACATTTATTCATGAAATGAAAGTAGTTTCTAAATAACAGTAACATTAGGAAAGGCATTATGACTCCTCTGATAGCTCAGCAGGTTTAGGCGACCATTAGCTGTGTCATACAAGCCAGGAAGGTCCTAGGCTTTCAAAAGCAAAATTCTGAAGATGCTGGAAATTTGAAATTAAAACAGAAAATGCTGCAAATGACCAACAGGTCTGGCAGCACCTATGGGGAAAGGAACAGAATTAGTATATTAGATCGATGACCTTTCTGCCAGAATAGGAGAACAGTCCTGATGAAAGGTCATTGCCCTGAAACATTAACTCCCTTTCTCTCTTCACAGGTGCTGTATAATCTGCTGAGTATTTCCAGTTTTTTCTGTTTTTATTTTAGACCCAGTGTTGCAGCTACTTAATCCCAGCTAAGACAATATATAGGGGCCCTCCAGTGGGCCTCAATGCTCCTGGGGCAGGCTGAGAAAAATAGCCACAGTTCCCAAACTTGACCATAATCAAGGATCTGCTGCATGTAAGAGCCTATGCATGGAAATACAGTGAGGATAGGATCAGCCTTGACTGTGGTGCCCCGCACAGTTCACTGGCATGCACCATCAAGGCTCACACATAAACAATGGTCATTTGGGGAAGGAACTAACAACCATCTAGACTGATTCTAGCAGGGAACAAACATCTTCCAGAGAAAGGAAAACCTATGAGAAAAAAAAATAAAAACAAAGATGTAAGAATTCAGGTGGGCAGTGCTGGGCTTATCAGTTATTTCCATTACAGGCTATAACCAGTTTTTTTTTTAGTTTAAACTTAGGCTGCCATTCCAATCCAAAGAATGAATAGGACGTGCAACAATGCCAAAAATTTCGCCTTTTGGAAATGGAATGCTTAATTATACGTGGGAGCTCAAGGGTTAAATATTCTGCAACCTTAATCACAACAGTACAAAAGAAAGTATAAAAATAAGTTGAATTGCCTACCTACCCTCTCGCTTTTTTGTTGAAACAATGCAGTGTGTTTTGTGAGTCCTTGCAAAGGAGAGTGGGTGGGGGTGAGCTGTGTGCCTTGGCCTTGTCCAGTTTGGGTTGAAACAAATTGACGCTGATGCAATGAAGCTGGCATCTGGTCAACTCTGTGGGATGAGCCTTGCTGCCAGTGCAGTCCCCCAGGTGGTTATAGGCCCTATAATAGCTGGCATAGGAAGAACAGTGGAAACTGATAGGCGCTGTTGTTACATGTGAAAACTTAATACCAATGCTGTTATCACAGATAAGGAGGGGGGAATATTCCAGGATATTGATTTTTATTACTTTGCTGTTTAAGCATATCTGTCTTCTGCACGCTTCTAGTGGTTTGTGCATCATGTTACTTAAACTTGGGGCTAGAGAGAAATATTGTTCTGTTTACCAACTCTTTTTTGATGAGTGATTCATTTTCATGAACCGTTGTTTTATTGAGCATCAAAACTCTTGACTAATTTTTTTCAGTTCCCTAAGTAGATGCCCGTTGGGCACCCTCAGTGCAACCAAACTGAAGCTGAATAACTCAGTATAGGCCAAGGATAAAAGCTGGGGCTTTCATGGTGTGTACAGTTCAATATGATGTCATGCAGTAAATTTAACCATTGATCTATCTGAGGAACTACCATAGAACCATAGAATTGTTACGATGCAGAAGGAGGCCATTCAGCCCATTGTGTCTGCACCAGCTCTCCGAATGAGCATTATGACTTATTGCCATTCTCCTGCCTTTCCTCCGTAACATTGTTTGCACATTGTTTCTATTTTAATAATCATCTACTGCCCTCTTTAATGCCTCGACTGAACCTGCTTCCACCTCTAGACCCGAACCACTTGGTGTGTGAAAAAGTTTTCTCTCACATCGCATTTCCTTCTTTTGCAAATCACTTTAAATCTGTGTCCTCTCTTTCTTGATCCTTTTACAAGCGGGAACAGTTTCTCCTATTTACTCTGCCTAGCCCCCTCATGATTTTGAACATCTCTATCAAATCTCCTCTTATCCTTCTCCTCTCCCAGGAGAACAGTCCCAACTTCTCCAGTCTATCTTCATAACTGAAGTTTCTCAACCCTGGACCATTTTTGTAAACCTCTTCTGCATTCTTTCTAATGCATTCACATCCTTCCTAAAGGTGGTGCCCAGAACTGTACACAGTACTCCAGCTGAGGTCTAACTAGCATCTTATACATGTTCAGCATAACCTTGCTCTTGCACTCCATGTCCTAATAATAAAGCCTAGGATACTGAATGCTTTATTAACTGCTCTCTCCACCTGTCCTGCCATCTTTAATGACCTTTGCACATAGGTCCCTCTGCTCATGCAAACCCTTTAGAGTTGTACCCCTTATTTTTTTATTGCCTCTCCATGTTCTTCCTACCAAAATAAATCACTTCACATTTCTCTGCATTGAACTTCATCTGCCATTGATCTCACCACTCCACCAACTTATCTATGTCCTTTAGAAGTTCTACACTATCCTCCTCACAGTTTACAATGCTTCCAAGTTTTGTATCATCCTCAAACTTCGCAATTGTCCCCTGCATACCATGATCTAGATCATTAATATATATCAGAAAAAGCAAGAATCCCAATATCGACCCCTGAGGAACAAACTTTACTCCAGCTCAAAAATTATCCATTAACCATTATTCGCTGTTTCCTATTACTCAACAAATTTTGTAAACACATTGCTGCTGTCCCTTTTATTCCATGAGCTATAACTTTTCTCACAAATCTGTTGTGTGGTACTGTATTGAGTGCCTTTTGGAAGTCCACATACACCACATCAACAGTATTACCCTCATCAGTCCTCTGTGTTACCTCTTCAAAAAACTCCAGCAAGTTAGTTAAACACAATGTTCCCTTAAGAAATCCATGCTGGTTCTTCCTAATCAACCCACATATTTCCATGTGACTGTTAATTCTATCCTGGATAATTGTTTCGAGAAGCTTCCCCACCACCAAAGTTAAACTGACTGGTTTGTAGTTGCTGGGCTTATCCTTACAACTTTTTTTGAACAACTGCACAGAAATAAATTTTTAATAGAACTTAAAAACTCCCCACTACCTTGATCTCAATATAGGTTTGAATTTACAATGGACATTTGAGATAAAACTAGGATCAATTCTTTTCCTTGTCATGTTGTGCTGTTTCCCCTCTTAATTGCCTGCTGTACTGTCAACACATAAAGGCAGGTAGTTCAGGCATTCCTGGAATATCTTTAGTCTATGTGGAGGATCAGGGCCAGGCTAGTCTACAGTGGTTCCATCAGGATAAGTGGCTATTCAAATATGGGAGCATTACACATAAGTTTGTCTCACATGGCATTCATATAAATGCACTTGCAAGTATAAGTCACTGGATAGCAGTCAGGAGCAGGAGCCGCAACTAATTTTGACTCTTTTCAGAAAACGAATGCTGTGGCCTAATGCTGTGCTCGCCTATTGCGTCAGCTGATTCAAGTTAACTTAGCAGATACTGGTATGTTGAGCTTGGGAATTTTGTTGGCCTCTGTGCTCAGTTCAGCACGAGGTTGTTCATTTACTAACTGAGATATCTGGAGATTGAATGATGTAATGGCATTACATGCCACTGGAGAAGCAGTGCTGAAGAAAAATAAGTTTAGCTATGAAAGAGTGCATAATGATCTTATCACTGACAGTGGATTGACACTGTTATCCCATTGAACATAGTATGGTTTTATCTGAGGTGATTGCAGCCTATAAAACCCCCAGCCCTCTGTTTATACATGTGAATCCAGTGCCAATGACTCCAGCCCCTGCTGGTGTCTCCCAGCCAAAGAAATTCTGTTTGATTTGCTATGGTAAACCATAGGCTGGTTCGGTTTAAAAAAAAGACCTTACATAAGTAGTGTGTTTAATTTTGGGGTTCTCACACAGCACTTAACCCAATATAAAGGCAGGTTTATGAATGCTACATTGTAGCAACACAGTCTAATTTTGGCTGTAGGCTAGCCTAGGAGTTCACCCTTAAGCTGCTTTTCTGATCCCTAAATAAAAGCAGGCATCATAGAATGGTACAAATCGCTGGTTAGGTCTCAGCTGGAACATTGTGGACAATTCCAGAAACCACACTTCAGGAAAAATGTAAAAGTCTGTGAAAGGGTACAGTGGAAGTTTACCAGAGTGAGGGTCTTTATCAGTTATGAGGAGCGATGGAAAAATTAGCAGCATAGTAGAAAAGGTGATCTGATAGAGGTTTCAAGATGAGAAGAGGTTTTATGATGGCAGGATTTTACGATCCCCCAAAGTCAATGGACTTTTGAATGGTTTGTCACATTTTAGCGCCCCGCCCCCACCACAACGGGGCTGTAAAATTGCCTCCATAGAGTAGAGAGAGAAAAATTGTTTCCCCTGGCAAGTGGGTCAATAGCCACCTATCATAGATTTAAAATAATTGGTGAGAGATCTGAAGAGGAAATGAGGAGAGATTTGTTCACTCAGACTGGTGATGGGATCTGGAATACACTCTCTAAAGAGGTAGTGGAAGCCGATTCTTTCATTTTTATTGGACAGACACTTGAGGATGAAGAACTTAGTGAGTTACAGACAAAAAATGAGAGGCAGAATGGCCTTCTTCTGTGCTGTAAGTTTCTATGGTCTGGATTTTGTGGGGCTGACAAGGAACTAGTCCACCAGTCTGAGATCGGTGGGGAACCCCTGTCGGACACGTGGGGGTGGCCCAATGGAATCAAGTGCCCTTTAGGTGCTTAAGTGGCCACCATTGGGCCTCCCCCACAATTGAGGTCCCTGGTGGCGGTAGTCCCATCTGCTGAGAGCGGTCAGCCAATCAGAGGCTAGAAGCTCATCAATGCCATCAGGACCAGAGAGAATGGTGGCTTCTGGCGGCACTGTGCCCAGCAGAGGCCCAGGCAGGCCCAAACTAAAGGCTAGGGAGGGTAAGGGTGGGGTTGCAGGGTTGGGGCGGTTGCAGGACAGAGGGGAACACAGGGCCAGAGACAAGGTGTGGCTTTCAGAAGACCCTCCCTTTCCAGATGCTGTTTCCCCCAATCATTCACAGGGCGCTTGGTAAGCCCCAACAGAGTTGGCTGGGTGGCCTTCCAAGGGCGCTGGAAAGTCATGTGGCTCCCATTAATCCCTGAGGCATCACTAAATTGTAGTCCTCCACTTTCTGACTTAATTGGGGGAGGTTCTCCCTCCGCTGGGAGACTTACATGGGGCCTCTCCAACGATTAATTGGGCCTGGCTACCATTTTTCCTGCCGCAATGGTCTACATTAAATCCAGCCCGTTGGTTATTTGATCCTGATTGTAATGCGATGTCACAGCACTTTGGAATGATTACCCTGGTTTGCCATGTGAGCTCTGATTTCTGTACTAGTACCTGCTGCTTAGATATCCTAGAGCTATGTCCAGGGTGAAGTGCATCAGGGTCACATCACGCATTTACTTTATATTTGTCAAGGGCCAGCTAGCAATTATTCAAATATCTAATTTGCTTCAGTTGAATTTGATCTGTACCTAACCAAAGAAACTTGGAGCCAGATGTGAGGCTTTGCAATTGCTGTGTCAACGTCCATAGTATATGAGAAAGTTGGGTTCAGCTCCAAGCTTGGGTTCAGATTTCTCATTAACAGGAAAAATTGGTCATTTTACAAGAAGCATTAACAGAGCAGATTTAAGGTTTGGGGTGCTTGATGGCCCACTCTACGTTGTGCCAGTCTGAATGGTCCAGTTCTATTTAATCTTTGGTATATCACTTTAAAAGTTGTCACCATGAGGGTGTAAATCTTTAGAAGATCAGGAATATAACATTCACTTGGAGAGAACCCATTTGATTGAGATGTGTAACCGCTTCAATTTGTACAGTTACTATATGAAAAAGTGTTTTTAATTGGGTTTTTTCTTCTTTCTTTTTGGCCTGCATTTTGTTTGGTAATGATAATGAACAACATTTTCCTAATTTTTATTTGCCCTGAGGCTAATGAGGGAAACTGTTCTATGCCTATTTTCTTCACCTTGTAAGTGTTCAAGTTGGAAGGTGTTTTGCTTGTCAGTTTGCAGGGGCTTCTGCCTCAGTGCCACGGTCTTATTTCACAGATATATATCATTGTGAATCAGCAAAAGGGAAAGCAAATTCTCCCTTTGGCAATTATTGAATCCTGATGTAAGGCCAGGAGACACATTGACACACTGTACCATTTTTACCCATTCCCCAAATCCTATGTGCTTCCAAGTGACAAAGAATTTTCAAGGGGGAGTGGATTTATGCTGTAGCTCAGCTTTTTTTGGCACCTATATTTTCTCTCCTGATTGGCCAAAAAAGGGGAAAAATGTACAGAGCTCTTCCACCTTTGCTGTTTAGAAATTAGCAATAGTCCCCCGATTCCTTCTCTGCTTTAGTTATTCAACTGAGCAGGAACAAGACTCTTTTCTGCCTCTTGAGGAGTTGTGGTTTGTAAAGGCTAAAATTGCTTCACCGTGCCAAACTGAAAGAATGCATAAATTATTTAGTTAAACCTGAGAAAATCTGACTACTCCTGGGGAATCTTTCTTGCATCGGCTGCTTAAATTTCAGAAGAGTGGGCAATTTTCTTTTGCTCTTGAAAAATGCTGTAAATGTTTGTAGAATCTCAAAGTAAGCTGGATCAGGTGAAAAAGAAAGTGTGATAACTGATTCGAGAGTTTAGTAAGTGGGTTCCCCGAAATAACCCCGAAGGGGTAAGAGGAGCAGCAATTTGTGTTTTAGAGGAACTTGCCTTTTATTTCTGAAACCATGCTGTATTTTTATGTTCTATGTCAGAAAAAATTTGGGATACGTCATAGAAAGAGGCTTTGGCGAGGGGGAGCTTAATCATCGTGAACAATAGCACAACCGTAATTGCTTCTGTTGAAATGAATAGTTGATTATCACATTTAGTTGAGTTTCGCCAATGTGCTGAACCATGTGAAGGCACCAAATTAGAAATAGTCCCCCTGATTCCTTCTCTGCTTTCGTGCCATTCCACCTTTGATAAGTATTTGTATTTCCACAAGTCAAAGAATTAAATTGATATTAAAAAGTATATGAAACAGCACAAAAACAAAACAGGCCAGGCAATGGAGGAGGGGAGAATCATGCTTTATCACCCTGTAGTATCCTGTTACATAAATTTATGTCCTGTTAGCTATAAGTAGCAGCATTCATCTCCTCCCCACCCCAAATATGCATGTTAGATGTGTGTTGTACTTTTAAGCTGCAGGCATACACTGTGCTAGATAACGTTTCATATAAAGCTAATTAGTCCATCCTGGACCTTGTTTTAAACATATTATAATAGTAGTGACATGACAAACAAGCCCCTTCTTATAGCATTGGGTTAAATATCTTATATTACTTACATGTGATTACTAGTGAAGTAGATGACACTGACTTAATGAATTACTGACACAACAAAATTCATTGCTAACCCAGTTTTAAACACTAGCAATATTGTACTTTCCCAGCCGATGCTGCAAACAGAATCACGCTGTCTTCGAGGCCGAGAATAAAGAAATTAAGTATGGAAAATGTGATATGGCTGTATTCCCAGATTCACTGTTGCATGTATAAAACAGAACTGTTCTCGACTAGGAGTGCTACCTCCTCTTTTCACACTAAATGTTCTAGATGGCAAATGCATGACTTCAGCTGACAAATGCTTTTCAGTTAGTATGTAAATTATGTGCACATAGCTATGTAGATACAAAATGCAACAAACTGCACTTGGTGCCGAAAATTGAAGCTGAGGCGAGGCAACAGTATATGACTATAGGTCTTCGGTTGGGGGGCTGGGTTATTGGAATAAGCTGCCTCACCGTGGTTCAAAGTGCTACAGGTTCATAATATTCTGTTTTGATAGAGTCAACTGCTGTTGTTAGTGCTCGGAGAGCAGAGGTTAGTCACCACAGAATGTAATTTCTTCTGATCTGACAGGACTGCAGATTGCAGCTGTGGGTTTTCCCTCAGATTTCAGGGAATTGCTTCACGGTGACAAATGATTAGCTGTTATCTCCAACTGAATTTGATTTCTACAAGAAGCTGAGTCAGGTAACTTCTTAGTGTTCAAGGGTTTCTGACAGGAAATGAAAACAGCTTGCTGGCCGCATGAGGACAAAAAAATGATCTCTTTCTGAATTAGATTCCCCTTTTTGCTAATTGGACACAGGTTTTACCTCGACTCTTTTGTTTAGCTGGAGGTGAGGCTTTTTTTTTTCAGGGCTTTGGCCTGGACATTAATTCTTTCTATGGCCTGGTGGGTGGCAAAAGGGAGTTGAGGGAGTGGGATAGCATCTGACAAGATATTTCAGTCTTCAGGCTCTTGTGTTTGAAACCAGTTTGCAAAATTCTGAAACTGGAAGCCAGAAACAAATCTAGATATATACATTTGACTCAATTTATTCCTTATAACTGTAAATGTAGGTGCTCTTGATGTGTGCTACTGAAATCTCACCATTCACTTTCAATGTGGCGTTTGTTTTCTTTGAAGCTTTTATTTTTTCATTGATTTGTATTTTGAATTTTGAGACACACCAAAGAGCGTCAACACATCTTGCTCGGATCCCTTTTCCCTCGATAGATGAAGGACATAATTGGCTTCTTTCCTGTTACTTTCAGTGTGATGTTGGGTTTTATTTTACGATCAAGGGCAGGTTATAAAAGCCATGGATTTGTTTGCATAAAAGGATTATGGAGATACCAAGACAAGCAACCTGCCTGTTGCCTACACAGGCTGGTTTTTTTATACATATATATATATAATATATATATATAAAATGTGTTAAAATTCAACATGTATCACACCTCTTTAATTTAAAATAAAACCAACTTGCAGTTTTGTTCTAAATGTCAAAGTAATCAGAGTAATTGAAGAAAGTAGAAAAATACTTTGTGAAAAAAAATTGAATGCCATCTGGTTTCATGGATAAGTGATAGGGATATGTAGCAGTTATCTCTGTTAGGGTTAGGGCCTATGGTTTTGGATGGAGCTGGAATGCTGAATGGATGACGACATTGGTAAAGAAACTATAGTGAACTTTAAGAGCTATCATTTCATGTATTTAAAGCACAGTCTTGATTAGCTGTTGAGAAAGAGCTCTTCTCATTTGTAAGTCGCCACTAGGTTTCTCTTGGTTTCCTGTGTTGAAAGAACCAGCCAGCTCTCCTGTACCCACGTAAATGTTTCGTTTTTCCTTTTTTCCTCTTTGAGGGGGAGAGGAAGAATAAAACATTCTAGCTGCCTGACGGTGTCAGATTAAATACTGAGATGGCGACAGGAAGAAGGCTGGAAGGAAAAACAAAAGACAGGGGGGTGAGAGTTATCAGGTTTTAGGCGGAACGGGATGCTTGTCGGACTCCAATTTACAGAATCCAAACAGATTTTAGTTGACACAATCTGCAATCATTACTGCCAGAGCACAGCTAATTAAGAAATTAGCTTCAGCAATTGTTTGCTTGCTTCTTATGTGATGAGTAGGTGAATAATATCTTGCTGCTGATGTACCTAGTGCAAGACATATTCAGCCACCCTAATAAAGTGCTGTCTTTTTCTTAAGGGTGATGGAGTGGTGGGGGTGGGTGGTTTGGGGGGGGGGGGGTGCGTGGTTGGGGGGGGGGGGAGTTGGAGGAAGGGGGTGGGCAAGGGAGGGATGTGGAATATAAAATGTGATATTAATCTTGCAGTAATGGAATGTGGGGAAAATCTGAAATATTCTGAAGTTACAGTCAGTTCTATCCAAATACCTGACTTGCTTTAGGCCAACAAAACAATGCTAACGAGTGAAGAAATTAACCCTTGCATTACCTATAGAGGAAGATTGAAACTTCTGTTAGCTACGTTTATGTGAAGGTGCTTACTGTTGTGATACGTCCAGTGCATTCTCAATGTGATTCAGTTTATACAGATTTGACCCTTTATGCTCAAGTTCATCTTACTAAGTTCCTCCAAACCTGCTCTGGTTGATTCCTTTAGTGCTACCTTCCATTAAGCCTCTGTGCTTCTGTCCCAGTATCATTCATTAAATACTTTATTTATGCTTGTTAGAGCACCACGAATGAACAGCTAACCCATCTGTGATCAGCGTGTACCTGAAGACCTATACGGAACTAATTAGGCATTTTGCTCCGAAGTCTGTTTTAGGTTCCAACTTGGTATTTTTAAACTCTTACAGAGTTGTGGGGGCAGATGCCTATGGATTCTCTTGATGATTGTTGGAATTGCGTATTAGTCTTCATGAGGCCCTGTTATATTGACATTCATCCAATTATTTTGGAAATAATTCTTGGTTGTAATGCTTTTCATTGTGTTTTTTGATGCAGTTGGTCATGTAGTAGGTACTAAACAAAACAGCTAAACATACATTTTGGTTAGGTCACCTGGACCAAATGCAATATTAATTTACCCGTGTTCCCAAATGTTACCGAAATCCTGTGCAGAATTAGGAGTATAGGCATCAAAACATTTTTGAATGTCAGTGTTTTATAAACTCCATGCAATTAAATGCAAAAATTACTCTGAAACTCAGTTTTTCCTTTTAGTCTTTGAAAGTAATTTTGCCTGAGAGACCTTTAACAGAGAAAACAGATTCAGGAGGAGTTCTTGTTCAGCTCAAATTTAGCACCAGCCTTGCCCCTGTGTTCACAGTGGCAACAGTTCTACTTCCAGCAGACCACAAGCTTTTGGAAGCATAAGCAATTGAACCCCATGCATAACGTACTATAAAGTTTGGTCAGAATGGTAACATGCATTATCAACTCTGCTACTTTGAGAAAAAAGATAATTTCTAGTGAGAAATGCAAGGGTGTGAGAGCTGATAAGCTTATCTAAACCAAGTCTCCTGTGTGCACATGTGCAAAAATGAACGAATTAAATTTAAACTAGCTTGTTTGGAACCACCTCAGACAGGTTCAAGTTAGTTAAAGATGAAGCAGCCTTCTTGTGCATGTGTGCACAGCAGATTTTGCTTAGCCTGCTTTATCAGAAGCTGAACTGCTCCTGGTAACCATCTGTACTGGTTTTGATCTAATACCTGTTCAAATTAATATTGAACTGAGTCTTTTTAAAAGCACATTTAAAGTGGCAGAGCCTTCTTTATTTTCTTGCTGTTTCAAAACAAAGCTGACTTGTTGAAGATGTTCCTAACTTCCCCAACCAAAAAAAACATTCATTTCAGTGGAATGTTCAGTCCCAAGTGAGGGCAAAGGATTAATAAAAGTGGCGCTGCTTTTTATTGGGTTTGTTTTGATGGAATGAACTCAGCAACAGTTTAATTATTTTTCTTGAGATAGGGATGAGAATGCAACAAGATACTTGTCTTTTGAGTCTGTTCTGAAATAAGTTGCATGCAGTGTTAACACTTTGCATCCTCACTGCTTCCCATTTCCTTGGCTTAAGAACAGATTGAAAGCTCCATGGGGATCACTGGAGGAGTTAGATTTCTTCCAACCCCCGCCCAGGCTGAAGTACCTTGTGAAAAGTAAAGCTTCACCTTTAATAATTTGCCAAGTACACAGTGATGGTTGAAAATAAGATCAAGATTGAGTAAGATTGAGAAAATTTAACACAAGAGCCTAGAAGTGGAGACACATAATGGAATAAAAATGGAATCAGTTTTGAAAACTGCTGCAGATCCCTAGTGGTCAAGGTTTAATTCAATTAGGTGAGACTTATGGGGTGGGGTTGGTGGTGTGTGTGTGTGTACGTGTGAGAGTGTGTGCAAGTGAGAGAGTGTGTGTGTGTGTGTGAGAGTGTGTGTGTGAGAGAGAGCTTGAGCACTTGTGTGTCAGCGACAGTGTGTGCTTGTGTATGAGTGGGGGTGTGTGTGTGAGTGAGTGTGTGTTTTTGAGTGAGAGAATGTGTGCATGCACGCGAGAGAGTGTGTGTCTGTATGAGAGAGAGAGTGTGTGTGTGTGTGTGTGTGAGAGAGGGAAAGTGTGTGCGCAAGAGAGTGAGTGAGTGTGCATGTTTGAGAGAGTGAGTGCGTGTGTGTTAGTGAGAGGGCGTGTGTTTGTGTGTGTTTGTGTGGAGGACCGGGAGTTGGTCAGAAGGGAATATGCATTCAGTTGTAGAAGAGAAAAAGATCACACCAGCACAGCACAGTAGAGCAGAATGATGAGCCTTCCATTTAATGTACAGCATGGTTTCTTATCAGTTTAACCAGGGAGGTAAGTGTTCATTAATAAAAAAAGAAGAATCTGTTTAGGAGTGTTAAGAAGAACAAGCAAGTCAAAGCATTTGTTCTCTGCGTAATCTACACATCAATTATCCTGCTGGGCTAATTACCACTTTCCATACCCCAGGTACCTAAGCATTCACACATATTCAGTCTTTCGTGCTCCTGATCAAAAAGTAGTAGATTGAGGAGACACGGGGAATCTGGGCCTTCTTGTTGGGCACTCATTTACTCATTGCAGAGAGGTGGGATGAAAAGGAAAACCATTTCCTGCATCTCGTTGATACCTGGTGGGGATGCTATTCAGGTGACAAATATTCTGGCACAGGAGGGGAACAGATGTGTTTTATACTGTCATTTGCATTTGAATAAAAACTCAGATAAGCCCAAACAGGGGCCTGGGCCTCACCTGGATAGCATTTTCTCTGATCTTTCATCTCCTGAGAGAGAAGACTGCCTTGACCACCTTACAATACTCTTTCCCATCAAACAAGTCACACAGTTTATGGTGGTAAGCACTCCGACACAGCTCAAAGCATCATGCTGTTCAGAATGATTTTCCACATTGTCTTTACATTCATCAGAAATATTTCCAGGGAAGGGAACTAAAAAGGCTGATCGGGAACAATTTGTTTTGGAATATTTCCAAAGATCTGATTTTGAGAGTTCTGTTATACCAATAGTGCTGCATCTTATCAAGTGCAGTCACATAGGCACAATCACCCAAGAGAAGAAATTTGATCCTATATAGATATATGCACATATATATAAAATTATTGTAAATTTGTTCTTTGCGATTAAGTAAGAACTTGAAATTTATTGGATTTTAATTTAGTTTTTATTTTTTGCAAATATACAGAAGAAAATATTGTCGTTTTCTTCTCCTTCTCCAAAATGCAAACAATTGAAAGTTTACTTTTAAAAGTATTGGATTGCAAGCTCTGACCTGGCATCCGTTTTCTTTTAATCTGGTAAGTGTATATAACCCGGAAACCATCTCCCCAGTGTATCATTCGTACAAATGTGCAAGTATTGAAAATAATGGCCAAGTCCCCAAAGCAGCCCTGGAATGTAATGCTCTGTAGAAATTGCATGAGTCGCCACAGTAAAATGCTATTTTAGCAAAGTCACAGGATAGTCCCTTGAATTAGATGAACACAGGTATGGCACACAGGCAAATCTGTGGTGCCTACCAGAAATAGAGGACTTTGTGACTGGAAGGCTCTGTGTTCTTTATGGATATCACTCCCCTGGCTGAGTACCACGAAGTGGTGAAAGACTGATTTTCTAGCCCAGAGATTTCTAGGTGGGGTCCCTGGAAGGTATTCGATTCATGGGGTCAAAGGAAGGCCCACAAGTGGGTGAGTGTGCCAACTTTTGAAGGGGAGGGAAGAATATATTTCTACAAATGTTGGGATTTTACAATAATTTTAAAAAACCCACCATTTTGGCTCATCATATTTATATCATGCAGCAATCCTGTAGGATCATGTAGGAGCGCTGTCATGGAGACATTGCCGTGAAGCAGACCATCCTACCTATCTCGCTGGTTGCCAACAATTGAGAAGTAGCAATTTGAAATCTAGATTGACCTTGTCATTACTTCTAAGGGGAGTGGTAATCTCTGGATGTGCGTTACATAGTTGTTCAAAGCAAATTTTGAACAACGCTAATGCTATGGTGGCCATAGCCTTTTGATATCATTAACACAAAATGGTCAAATCAAGAAGCTTCATTAAATAGTTCCCAAAAGGAATGCAAAACAACCTTGAATAATTCAGATTGTTTTCCAGCTTCGTGTCTGATATTTTGACATTTTCAGGAAGGTAAATGGAATCTGTGGGAACAAAATGCTAGGAGTGTTCACAATTTTAATTAGGTATTGTGTTACAGATTTTTTTTTAGCAAACTAAAGACTAGCAAAAGCAAAACTTCCAGTCCTCCAGTTCTCATTTAGTTTGCATGGAAAAGGAAGCAACTGCTATTAAATTACTCTTTGAAACATTCTTTACTTATAACTCAAGCTGTGTGGAACTGTGTTGTGTTGAAACAGTGTTCAACATATGCTTGATGTGTTAGCATATAAATTAGTCTTTACTAAATATATATTTAGCAAGTGGATTGAATTTGAAGCATGAGATTAAAGTTATGCAGGGTAGTGCATTTATGGGGTGCTATAAATGAATAATTGAAAAACTTAAGATATCTTATTTTTGCTGTGCTCTGTATATGGGATACCAAGTGAAAAAGGTCTGTTCTTGCTATTCTAGTGGAATTTTTACTGCCTTGTCACAAGCAAGTTACTTGCTATATTAAGCACACTTCTTGGCTCTCTTTTTCTCTCTCTCCCTCTCATCAGTGTACTGTTATAAGAAGGCTGGTTTAAGAATAAGCTGGACTTCCTTTCCTCAATCTTTATCTCCATTTGATAGTCCAATCACCCATTTGAAAGATAGACACACATAATCAATATATCACTATATTTATTTATTCGCTTATGTCAAAATAGGACAGTAAGTTGGAAGCATTAGTGATGTGGCAAATGTTCATACCTTAGAAGATGTAGGGGGAAGGGGACCCCTAGTAATAGTGTTGACTGCTTTGCACTTGTGAAAAAAGTCAGGCCTCCTCTATAGAGAAAGGAAGCTGATAGGAGTGCAGTGTGACTATCTGTCTGAGTCTTGCCACACCCTGTGTTTAGCTGATGAGCGCCAGCTTACTGCTCACATCAGCAGATTCCAGTACCTGAGCGATAGGGTTTAGCAGGCTGCTGGTGGCATCAGGCCACGCAGGCCTCCCAGGACTGCTGAAATGAAGAAGGAAGGGATTTGAATCCGAGTGGTGTAGGAGGCCAGGCTTCAGAGAAAGCGCGCAGATAAACATTTCAACTTTTGAACAGTTACAACAGTTTGTTGTAGTTAAACCCACAACAGCCCACATTACTACAGGTGTTCATACAATGTGCAGTGGGTAAATGTTCACTCCAGTATTTTAGTTAAATGTTACGGGATGGTGTGTAACCATTTGGGAAAGGTAGATAAAAAGTTCATTGCAACCAGTTAGGAGAAAGGTGTGAAAAAGCAGATGGAATTTAGGTGAGAGCTATTAACTTGGACACAGAGTTGAAAATAAGCTTTCCTTATGTATTACCCAAATATGCTAGTGGGGGAAAATATTTTTAGCTTAAACACAAAAAAAGCGGAGAACAGACGAGCAACATAAAAAGTCAACTATGCAGTGACTTCTCAGTAAACAGCACAAGGTCTCATTCCAGTGAATCTACTCATTGATATTAAGTACTTTGCTTGAATTAAATTCAACCAACTAACTGGGCATGTGACGTAGCACATGGATTAGTGAAATGAAATGGAAATAAAATCAAGGATCAGAAGGAGAGGTATTGTAACAATTCTCACAGCAGATAATGGACTTTAGATCTTTAATATTCGATTTGGTTGCAGGTTGAGCAGATTAACGGATCCCAGAAATCGCACATTGTATTTTTCGACATTAGGGTGGATGTCATTTTGCCTTACTTGCACAAGCATTCTGGTGATTCACTTGATTGCCTTTAGTTATTGAGTATTCATATGGAACTTTCCCTCAGGAGATTAAATAGGTGGCCGACTGTCTATTATGGGATAGATTGCATAAGGTAAAGCTACTGAGCCCACAGTCCTCAGCAGTAAGTTGTGCTTAAAGAGAGTGTGGGTTGGAAATTCGGATACAAGATCCAGCTTCCCAGACGATATCTGTTTCAGCTTGAGGTCAGTGAATTGACAGGAGAAGCCCCTCAGTGGTCCAAGTGATTTTTTTTGGTCCATACTTTCTTATGTGCTTATTTTGTCATTGTAAACTGGCAGAATACTCATTAGAAAGACTGGTGTCTCTCATTGGCAAGGGAATCTCACAAGAGAAGCCAAGAGCTCTCCCTATAAATTTCATCATATCCCATTGAGCACAGTTGATATTTCCTTTTGATGGTGGGCCTGGAAGAAATCTAAATTGAGAACTGCTTTGGAGTTCTTTGGCCTGCAAGAAGTAATTCCATGTTAGCAGAGAGGGCAATTCCAAATTGGCAGAGAGCAATGGCGCACTTTACCAAGGAGCATCTTAACAAACAAGAGCAGTCTCAAGTTAGCAGAGACAGTGATCCCATATCAGTACAAAAAGGCTCCATATCATCAAAATGACCTCTCAGCAGATGAGCAAACCCCACATTAGCACAGAGAGCGGCCCCCTAGAGCAGCAGAGATCACTGCCCCATATTAGCAAAGAACAGCCCAACATTAGCAAAGCGCATGACTGCACCTTTTTTTCATTCTTTCATTAGTTGCCCATCCCTAATTGCCCTTGAGAAGGTGTTGGTGACCCGCTTTCTTGAACTGCTGCAGTCCATCTGGTGTGAGTATTCCCAAAGTGCTACTAGGAAAGGAGTTCTAGGATTTCGATCCAGTGACAGTGAAGTAATGGAAATATAATCCCAAATCAGGATTGTGTGTGACTTGGAGGGGAATTTGCAGGTGATGGTGTTCCCATGCGTCTGGCTGCCCTTGCCCTTCTAGCTGGTAGAGGTTGTGGGTTTGGAAGGTGTTGTTGACTGAACTTTGGCGAGTTACTGCAGTGCATCTTGCAGATGGTGCACATTGCTGCCACTGCGCGTTGGTGGTGGAGGGAGTGAATGTTTAAGGTGATGGATGCGGCACCAATTAAGCTGTTTAAGTAGAACCCTACGTTATAAAAAAGAGTTGCTCACATCAGCAAATTTCAACCCTGTTTAAGTCAAGAATTGTCCGCAATACCAGAGCATTCCACATCAAAATATTTTAGTCAGATTTTCTTATTTGTGGGAGTGTCATGTGAGGTTTATTTTTCCCCAGATAGGCATATTTCCCCACATTTGCACAGCCAGACATCCAAGGGTAAAGCTTCCAGGTCTACAGAAAGGTGCTGTGGATTCACAGTGATGCAAATACAATCATTTCCTTGTTGAATCTATTAAAAAAATGTGGTGGATTTTACGGGCGGAAAGGATTACCTGATTCCCCCCACCACCCCCCCCGCCACCCCCCCACTGAACCAAAAGGTTGATTGGCACCATGCCAGCCAGAAACCCGGCTGCCCCACAACGATATTGGGCTGGGGCAGCCTTAAATGAGTCAGAGTGGGACTTCCGCCCTCGTCTAAGTGGAAGTCCCGCCCAATGAGATTGGCCAGCAGCTTTGTAACCCCAGCAGCACCAGAATCGAATAATAGTCACTGTCAGGATTACAGGCAGTCCCTGGAGAAGAAATGTCCTGGCAAACCCGAGTGAGGTGGGGGGTGTGTGGGTGAGGGGGGGATGCGGGGGGTGGTGGGGGGGTGGGGGGGTGTTGGAGACAGTGGAGGGGTTCGGGTTTTAGAGGCTGGGGGGGTGCAGGGAGGGATAAAGGTCAGTTATGACTTTGGCGGAGGTGTCCTCAATGGGCACGGGACCCCCTAAAGCAAGTACCCCATTCCTGACCGACAGCATCCCCACACAGTGAAAGCTGCTGGGCTGTCCATCTTGCTTTCGCCTTCCCATGCTAGTAAAATACTAGCTGAGGCAGAATGAGGGCCTTAAGTGGCCATTAATTGGTGGCATTAATAGGCCCAAGGACAGGTGGCTGCCTGGCGCCTTACCCACCCAACATTACACGGGAGACAGCTCGAGGATGGCGGGAAGATGGCAGGCAGTTTTATTTTACAAAACCCCTCCCCACCTAATGGGGGAGGCCATAGAATTCACCCCAATGGATCCGAACAGTAAATCTGAAAGAAATATAGGGGTAGACTTTCAGTTTTCCACCTTACCATGTAAATGGTATTCTAAGTAATCTTTTATAGAAACCCCCCAATTTCCATTCACATTGCTTTCAGCTGAGGTGAAAATGGGACAGTTTCTATAATGGACAGCATATCTGGTATGCCAGTGTTACATTCAGGAGGCAAGTACAAATCTACCCAATTCAGCCTTCTTTTCTCTCATATCTATGCACATCTGTCACCATTTTTACATTTTTTGAACTATCTTAATTTTAAAATTCTCATCCTAGTTTACAAATCACTCCATTTCATTGCCCTTCCCTATATCTGTAATCTGCTTCAGCCCCAGAATCCTCTCAAATATCTTCCCTCCTCAAATTCTAACCTCATGCTTATTCTCAATTTTGGCCCTCCACCACTGGCGGGCACGCTTTCAGTTGACTAGGCCCTAAGCTTTGGAATACCATGTATACACCTCTCTGTCTCTCTACCTCACTTCCTTCCTTTAATACAGTCCTTAATACCTACCTCCTTGACCAAGCTTTTAGGCATCTGACTTATACATTTTATTACTTTAAAGGCACTATGTCAGTATAAATTTTTTTTGTTGTTTAAGTTCCACAAAGATGAATTGCCCTCTCATGCTTTGCTCAAGTGATCATTCTAAATGCTTGGACCCAGCAAGATTCAACTGTGCAAAATATAAGGAGCAAATCAGATGCCGTTGTCATCCAACATCCACATTTTCCAGTTGGTTGCAATTGGTAGTAGATACCGGGGTAATATTTAATCTTCTTGTGCCTAGGAGTGCTGGAGTTTATTATGGCTCCCTTTGTCCACCTTGACTGAAGTGGATGACTCAGCACAGACTAGGGATTGAACATGTTACCTCCCTTATGTGATTCAGTACCAATGGCATGGTATCTTCACCCACCGAGACAATAGAAGAATCAAAGAGGAAAGGTTCACACCAAAAACCACTTTCAAAGTAATGGAACTGGACCTTCCAGTATGCTGCTTTTAAAACCCCTACTGACAGGGTGAAAAGACTGGGCAGAATTTTATGTCCACCTCTACTGGAGATGCGTTTGGAGGCTGGTGGGAGGGGGGGAGAGGAGACATTTGATTGGGTGGGAGGATGTGAGGTGGACCCCTCCCACTGATGAAGCTCTGGGCAGAAAGGATGGAGACGGACCTATCAGCCTGGAGGTTCAATGAGGCCTTAAGTAGTCTCTGATTGACCGTCAGCTCTCGGGGGTGGAATTTCCACCCTCCTTAGGCTTTTAATTCAATGGGAGGCCCAGCAAAGCCCTGATAAATGCCTGATTGTTACAAAATTTCTCCGGGCCTCCCAAAAATGCTTGATGTGGGGATCCTGCTGGTTTTCCAGCCAGTGGACGTGACCTTGAATGTTAAATTCCGTCCACTGACTTTGTAGGTTGCAGTAATGATGGGTAGGCCTGGAGAGGGGTGTGTGTCTGTGTGTGTGTGTGCAAGTGAATACAATAAAAGACTACTGTCACCACCAAAAAAGTAAGATGGAAAACTTTCACTATTTTGTAAATGCTTGTAGGAGGCCATCATTTAAATTATATTGCCGAGACATGGAAATACACCATCTGGTCAATCACGATGTCGCAACATTGGTTTTTCTTGGATTTTTTTTGCAACAAGCGGCGATATTGGCCTAGTTAATTATAACTAGTTAATTATAACTAGCTGACCAGCATGGTGCTGTCGGTATTTGCGGAATAAATACATTTGTGTGGCATAGCAAATGCTTACAAGTGATTTCATTTGCTTTGCAAATAAATCCATAGTGAGAATCTTCAGCAGCAAATTTGAAAAAACTACTAACTAATTTGCTAATAGCAAATGTCACATTTGAGCTGTGAATATGCCCTGCCCACGTGCTCACCTCTTTTAAGTTCTTTTTTTTCCATACCTGTTCAAAATCTGCCAGCTTTCGCACTGTTTGCACCAGTGTATCAAGAGGAGGAGTTCAACAAAAATACTGATTAAATTATGCATGGGAGCAGATAAGATACTTAATTTAGTCACTGCCTTTTTAAAAGCCCTAGGAAGCTAAAAAGAGACCTTTATTTTCTAAAAAGAAATTGGCCCCTTTGTGACAGCAAAGTACCAGCTTGCACACAGGCGAAACTGTAACAATTTTATATTCTCAACGTTTTGTGTGTATTTGGTTAGTTACAGTAATTATGCCCAATAACTGACAGCCGAAATCACGTAGGGGAAGGCAGACTGCTTTCACGCTTGGGCCCTGCTGCAGAACATCTGCTGAGAGATTTGCATATTAATTAACCCATATTAACTCTAATTATTCTGGGAAATTATCAAATAAATTGAATTTTCTAATTTTAACCTTTCTTTTGCTTGATGCGTGTTAAGGCTGATAGGATGTGGTTGCTGGCTCACCTGTGTGACAAGCAACGAGTTTTTTTCCCCTGCTCTTTGGACCTGAGGGAGGCCTGCAGAGCTTTTGTGTGTGTGTGTTTTTTGGCGTCCTTGCTTGATAGGGGCCCAGTGCAATTGTCGTGAGATAGAACATGTGTGGATGTGTGCACAGATGGCTGAGTATTACGGGGTGAGGAAGGTTGGTACCTCAGAACAGTAGAGCAAACCTTGCTTTGCTAGCCTGTTGCTCAGGATTGAACAAATAATGGGACTTTAATTGAATTAAAGTCCAGCTTCAGTCAATGCCTCCTGACAGAAATTATTGAATTTTTCCCTTCTCATTGTTCCATTTACACATCACTGAATTTCCTGCTTTTGTGCTTGTTTTCCCTGCCACAAAGCAGGCCCCGTAATGTATCAAGCGTCTGCTTCTGTGCCTTTCACTTCTGTCACTTCTTGCCCAGTTTGGTGGGTTGTTAGGTGAGCCCGATACAGTCAGCTGCATCTTTGTCACTTTAATAACACCCAACGCCCCTTGGAAACCAAGCAGACAATGACCTCATTTCTAATTTGCAAATGCGCACACCTCCCCTTTGAGCCATTCAGGTGATTAACATACTTCCAAATCTCTCTTTTTTAAAGCACAACAAATTGCCTCCATCCAATCAGGTGAATGTCCATGTCCATCCCCTGCAACTGATGGGCTAGAAAGCAACACATTGCCTGTTAGCCGTGCCAGACAGAGAAGGTTCTTGTTAATTCTCAGCACCAGAACTAAATATGTTGAGGATTACAAGGCATTTGAGCATAGGCTGCCCCAACCAGAAGTGAACTTTGGAATCTTTTAAAAAATTGTTCTGCTGCCGATGGAAGGTGTTTGTTTCGGGCCTCTAGCTGCATGGGATCATGAGGGCTTATTTGCAGTAAACCATTTCCTTACGGACCCAGCTGTCATTTCTTCAGTTAAAGGTATGATTTGATTTTAGTCACCGCCTGTATAAGCAATTTTGTAAAGGAAGTTTCAGTGAAAGTTGAGATTCACTGAGGAAAAGGCTGAAGGCGAATCTGGCTGAGTGACTTTCATTACTGTTGCTCTTGGATGTAATGTTTATGCCTTAGTGGAAACAAAAGAGCTCTGAAGAGCTGGCTGAACTATAAATCATTATTAGTATTCTGGGCTTGATTGATAATTTATTGAAAAGGCTTTTTGGAGAGTTTTGCTGGTCAGCTTTAAGTGATTTTACTACTGATACACTAAAAAAAATGATCTTTCGTTCCAATGCTGCCTGCTGCAATTTGCATGCACATTAATCAACGTTAAACCCAGGATTGACTTGAGGTCTTGAAATGTAGATGATCCAAAGGTTCAGGTACTGTTCCCTTTGGGAGCATAAAGCATGGTGCTGAGTGCAAGTGAAGGCAACTGAGAGCTACACTAGAGAATAGGAATACTTAAGAAAAAAAGTGTGATAGCCTTTGATGTAAAAACTTCAATCTCTTCTTTCAGTATTTAGTAAAGAAAGAATATATTTAGGAAATGCTTTTATCATAATTTAAAGTTGCTGGGTTTTCTGGGGGAAGAATTGCTGCCTGGGCTCACTATAAAGATGATGATCTTTAAAAAGCCAGGAGGTTTAACACTTTGAAGTAGATCAGACCTTTACAACATTCAATTTTTACTTTTCTTCCTCAGCATTTGACCCTTGTTAAATTTATTTAAACTCCATTCAGTTGAAGACAATTGAATCAGCTGCCAGCTCTATTTACAAGCCTGCAATTAACGTGTTATCTTCACACTTGATGCCCCCATGCCATCTAATTTGCTTGATCACAAGTCAGGAAACAGTTTGGCACAATGACGTCTTTGCTGAGCGTGAACGTCATTATATTGCTTGTTGAATGTACTCACCTTGTGGTGCAGCAGGGGTGTCATTTGGGCACCATCATAATTCGAAAGCCCTGGGCCATTTTGAAGGTTGTGCATTTTATCAAAATTGTTGTCTGCATTGCACAAGATTAGTAAGTTGTACAAAGTATTTTGGCAAGGTGCATTATTGTTATATAGGTACTGCAGCAGCACAATAGCAGAGATGCATAAGTACCTAACATCAACTAGGCCTGCCCTGCGCTGTCTGTCATTCACATTCTCTTAGCTTCATTGGGAGATCTGAGCTGAGCTGTTAGATGGATCAACAGGTCATATTGGAGCATTTCATCTTGGGGAATGGGGGAAGATAAAGGAGTGACTTACCTCACTCAGTCAGCTCTTCCATTATCTGATGATGGACTTCTGTGGTGCCAGTCAGGATCAACAGTCCAAATGCCTGGCCAGAGATATCGGGCGGGATTGTCCGGCCCTGCAAAAATTCAATGAGCTTTTGGCTGGGCCGCCGAATCTCCCATGGCAGATACTACCAAGACGGGGCTGGAAAATCCCAGACATAAAGACAGACAACACTCTTTGAGAAAATGTTGGGGGCTGCGACTGGGGGAGAAACTAACCAATGTAATGTAGGCTGAATTTTAACCCTCTTTGATGAATAAGTTAGCAGAAAGGAATGCAAGCTTAAGTGTACTTGGCCCACAAACAATTCCTTTGAAATGTCCAAATGCAATTTGCTGACCGACTCCCAAAAATTGCATTTATCATACACCTACATTCTAACATCCTCCCAGGCTCAAAACCTAAAGGTACTTAAGAGCTATCATACCTTTCCCCTCAGCCCCCAAATTTGTACCTGATCAAACAAGTCAGAGAAAACAGTAGGGAAGCTGATAATAAGGTATATTTTATTGATGATTGTGCCTAGCACATTCTAAAGCATGTGTTTATATGGGAAGGGGTGTGGAGGTGAGGGGAGTGGGGTGCAAATGTGAAATATCCATTCATCTGATTTTGCCCCACATTTTGATGAAGGGGTGGGAAAAGAATTAAATAAGCATTTAAAGTTGCCCTTTTGAGTTCACTATGCCTTGTCACAATTGTACCAGTACTTGGGAGGAAGTAGTAGAAGGATTTACAGATCTGGTTAGATGAAGGCAGGTGGGAGGAGGCTCATATGGAGCATAAACACCATGAGTTGGGCTTTACAGCGTGTTTCTGTTCTGTACATTCCATGTAGTTCTGTGTAGTACTGAGATAAGGAGGGCTTCAGATCTGACATTCTGGACGTTTTCACCAAAGCAGTAAGTGGGTGTATAATGTCCATACAAGGCATGTGAGCACTGAATGAAATAAAGAGAAAAACTGTTTGCCAAATCTCTTTTTGTTTGCAAAGGGAGAAGAGTCGTGTGTCATTTCTACGATAATGATGATATCAATTGCTGGTGATGCAATGTTGCATTGAACATGTTTTGCACATTTACAAACAAATGAAAAACAGTTTATTAAACAACAGTGTTATGAAGGCAAATTGCCCTTATAACCCTTAATTTTCATCACCTTGCCCAAAAATTACCTCTTTAAAGAGGTAGCTATGAAACCCTTTTATCTGCATGGAATAAAGCCATTTTGAGGTGGCGCTGGCTTCTTTATCAAGCCAACCTTCTGCAAAAGCAGCCAGATAATTGTTTTTTGGACAATCTCACTAAAGTCATTTAGTTCATGTAGGCTGGCTGAACTTGAATTTCTATAGTTGAGAAAAATGTTTCAGGAACACTGCAGCCTTAAAGTGCACAGTAAGTCTGTTCCCATTGAAACATTTTATCTTATCAGACTGTATGGTTTGGAAAGAGAAAAACAAATACAGGACAAAAGCACACGTAACCTTCAAAAATATATTTACTTTGTTTTATTTCATATAAATCGTACGTCAGTGAGAAGGGCGGAAGGAGTAGTTTAGGCAAACATTTTTCTGCACATATGAGAGCATCTGTATTGTGGCTTAAAATGACATAATAAAATGATGGCCTGTGTTAATATTGTCTTGATGGGACATTGGTGCATGCTGGGTCAAAATCATACTTATGGCATTATTTATTTATATTTCAGCATGACTTGTAGCATGATGTAAACTCAAATTATATTTTCTGATTCTTTTACCAGAGGAGAATCAGAGTGCACAATCCTATCTGCGTGCGTGGCAATTTTTTTAACTTGCGATTTTATTCCTTTAATTTTAAAGTAAAGTTGATATGGGTTTTATCCCATCGGAGCCTGCAGTCCTGTTAGTATATTTATTTTAATTTTCCTGGAATGTCCACTTCTGGTGTAGTGCTATGATCTACACCATCAGAATATCAGCATTAATATTTTCACCATAAACAATGTGGCAGGTAAAACAAAAAATATTTGAATTGCCGGACTCACTACCCTCTCCTTCAGTCAAACATTCCATTCAGAAATCTGTTTTTGCGGGGCATTACTGTTAAAACTATGTCTACACATTAGTAAATGCATTAAAACATTTCTACACGAACAAGAATTACGTAAGTTTAGTTTTTTATTGAAACATTTTAACTGAGCTTTTTCTTTGAGTATAGAGGAAAGCCAGTTAGATTACTGTAAACCCAGTACCTTTTGGACTTAACTAAAATGACCACAAGACAAGGTGACCATGACAGAAACCCCTCCATGGATCCCTTTGAAATTTCTGCATTTTTATTGGCATCCATCACAGCTATTCACTTGGCAGCCGTTTCACATTGTCCAGAGACTAATATGGGGCCATTGTTTATTCTTAACCAGCAACTGGACATCTCTTTCTCTCTCTCTCCCTTTCTCTCATATGAGTGTTTACAAAATAACTCTGAAGAATTCTTCAGGCACCCACTTCTTTGTAGGTTGAAGTAATACCCTGTGCTGGTGCCAACTTACAGCTTGATGACTAAAGCCTCTGTGGTGGCCCTTGGGTAAATCTAGAGGAGCCACATGTGAGAAATGGCTCATTTTAGATCAGATGTAGACAATACTTTTAACAAAGTCACAATAGTGACTGCGGAAGGCCAGCTTGGTTTTGCTTTAACCAGAGTGAAATAAAAAGGAGGATTAACATTTCTGTTCATTTTGAAATGGAAAAAAAAGGTCCAATACTTATTTATAGTTATTTTAGCTGAAATGCACATATTCCTGTCAATTAAGGGAAACTGATTTTGTTTTCAAGGTTTCTAGGCAGACCATTTCCCATTTTTGTAAACTGCTTTAATTACAATTCTGGAGGTTTGCATAAGTTATTAAATAAATAGCCTTCAGGTAACATATATCAGGAGTGAATACACTGCCAATCTGCTTTCTGCTTTGTTAAAAACAAAGGAGGATAATTTCAGTATCATTTGTACTTGCCTGAGTAGGGGTGCTGAGTTTATCAGTGCAATAAAATGCTAATGTTCAATGAAGCACTATTGTTATATCTTTCCCACAGTCTTAGTGAGGTCTCTGAGCCAGTCACTGGTGCTGGGGTTTGAGCTTATTGCTCAGAGGAGAGATTCTTGTCAGGATTGAGATTGGTATTTATGAAGTGAACAATATTTACTGTCGTCCAGGTCTTGCAGGTTGGGAAAGTATTGTTGCCCTTTGAGGGTGATATATGTTCTGCTGCTGCCCCTACACTGAGACATGACTTCATTGCTTGTTTAGCTTGTGCTGATATTTGTGAGTGCAGTAGCTAGTGATTAATCATTTATCCTCTTTTCTCTAAAATATTTGAATCACACTGCATCGGGAACCTTCACGTGTTATTCAGAGAGAATGCTGTGGACAAGCAAAAGACCTTAAAAGGCATGTTTTTATGGAATAAAAAGCCTTTTAATGCTTGTCCAGCCTTAGATAATTTTATTCACTCCTTCAAGACCTCTCTTTATTTCTCTTGCACCCAGAGACCAGTTTTTAGGGGGTGGGTTGATAGCTTCCCAGGACTCAGACCTTTTGTTGTAGCCCGAGACAAATATATCCAGTGAAGCCTTGAACCCTTGTGCAATAAAGAATCTTCGGCACGTTGCTAAGAAATGGTTAAACTACCGTTGCAAAGGAAGGGCACAGTCAATTGTGCCAAGGTATATCTGGACCACACAGCTAGAGTGAAGACGAATATTCCCTTTTAAAAAAAAAATCATTTATTTTCAAAGGGCATTACCCAGCCTGAACTTGCCTAAACCCTTGTGGTCACACCTCTTTGAAAAGGTTTTGTTTCGCCCGTCAATTGGTATTCAAACCAGGTCAGCATTTCTGTTTGCCCAACTTCACTGTCGTTTTCATTTTAATTTGCACCTGTTGTGCAGTTGTTGGGAAGGCAAGTGCAGGCCCGCGGATTATACAAAGATCATATTATGAGTAGATATGCACAGTGTAATTTTTTGTCCCAGCTATACATATATATATTTTTAAAACTATTTTTGTTACTCTCCTTAACAAAATAATAAACAGCAAACCTTCCAGAAGCAGGAAAAGAAGCAGATATGAAGGCCTGGAAAGCAAGAGTTGTAAATAGAAATGATTTCAATGTTTCACAAATTCATGAGAGGAGGATTCTAAACCTGATACAAGCGGAATTCTGTTCCTGCCACTCCTGTATAACCTGATAGCTGGCAAGAGCCACTTGAGATAGTTCAGTTGATAAAACCTAAGGATTTCTTTATTAAGAGCATAGAAATCAAAATGAACCTGAAAACTTTGAGATTTAGTTGGAGATGTTTCTCTTCCTTCCATGTGTGTGTGTGTGTGCGCGCGGAATTTAATGCCCTTCCCTGCGGTGTTTTTGGTAATGGGAGAGCATCTAATCAGGCAGGGGGGTTGCGGGTAGATGCCAACTTTCCTTTCCCCTGATTGTCCCTGACAGGAAGGCCCATGGACAGCCTTCCTGCACCAATGCCTGTTGGGGCCCTTAAGTGGGCAATTAAGGGCCTCATCCTGCGGCTGCAGCATTCACCCAATGGCAGGTGGGGAAAATATCTTGTGGGAAGCCGAAAAGGCAAACCCTATCGGAGTTGTCCTGTGGGGTGAGGTGGGGAAGGGGAGGGAGCTTCTTTCAAAGACACTCAGTGCTCCTCGAGGAACCCAACATTGGGAAGGCTGGAGGGGTGGATGTAACCCACTGAGTGCCACACCCCTGACATTGCTGCCGATCCCTGTCCCTCATGACCCCAAACCATTATCCCCCTCCTGCCATCAATCACTTGTGGCCTGGTCCACTCAGCGATCCTGGGCCTTGGATGTGTGCATTACTGGCAGCAGTCACCACCTCCCTGGTGGTACTGCTGAACAATGAAAAGCTGCCAGCCTCTGATTGGCTGGCAGCTCTTGGTGGGCGAGATTTCCACTCCCAGGATCCTTGATCCCAGGGAATGCCCACCGCTGCTGAGTTAATTGTCACTTAATGTGGTAAGCCTTCCTGAAAAGAGGCAACACGGATCTCTCACCAGCTCTCTACCCAGCAGGCGAGACCTCCGTCACCTACATTAAATTCTGCCCTGCCTGTGTGTATGTGTGTGTGTGTTTCCTGTGAGCGGGTTTAACCAGTTTTTGTCAGTGTTGTGTCTGTATGTGTGTAACTGATGGTATGTTGCTCTAGCTAAACTAATGTCCCTGTGTTTATTGCTCTAATCTTTCTTGTCTAGTGGTAAAGTGGACAATTTATGTACTACCATGCACAGTGAATGACTGGGAAGGCAAGCTAATGCAGAAGCAGCCACCTTCAATTCAGTTCAAAGACCTTATTTATAAACTGTCTATTTTAAGGAATGCTGGTGCAAGTGCATCAGGTCTGTGTGGCAAAATAAACTGGTTTATTTTGGTTCTTGAGCTGTTCTGACATTTGAAGCATGTTTTTAAGCTTGTTCGGCATGTTTTGTCAATGCTTTCAAAAATTTGGGAAGTGGGACACAGGTGCTAGGTCTGGGTTGGAGGAATTCATATGGAAAAGGAGATGGGCCCAGGTTTGAGAAAGCACAGGAACGGAAGAGCTTTTTGGTCACTTGACCTTCATAAAAGCAATGGTTTCATCTACATTTTTGTAACTCTATGATCTTCTGATTCTTTTTCTCTCTTTCAGTTTTGAATTATGAGAATGTAGTGGATACGGGTTCAGAAACAGATGACGAAGACAAGCTTCACATTGCAGAAGATGACAGTATTATTAATGCCCTGGACAGAGATTCCAGTCCAGTGACTATGCCCAACCACGATTCTTCCCCACATGGAAACCAAGTACTGTTGCCAAGGGAGGACGAGGAAGGTGAGAAGAGGGACTGCGGCACAGAACACACCTGGCACAGCAGGGAGACACTACCAGTCTCAATAGACGGTACTGGTAAGTCTGGCTTCTGGACTGCTTATTGGATCTTCACTCTGGAAATATTAAAATATATGAGGTTGTCCGTAATGCCAAATTCTTCATTCTAATTCATTTGACTCAACATGCTGGTTAGGCAGAGGAATGTGCTACAGATGTTTTATGTTCTAAATGTTACGCATTACGTGATGATTCAACCATTGTTAAATATGTAATTTGGTAGCACCCTTCAAAAGTCAATGTAGTTCTTCAATCCAGAGGTCAAACTCGTAAAAGAGCTCTGCTGTCAGTTTTATGAATCTTGTACCTACCTGATGTGTTGAGTTTAATTAAAGAATAACATTGGGGAGTAGTGCAGATGCAGTTATTGTTGTTTAATTAAAGCAAAGGAACATTACTTGTTTAAAGGTTAAAGTTTAACACTGGGTTCTGGTTGCTGTGAGGTGACATTAAAAACTCTTTACCACTAATTCCTGTCAATTGAAGATCTGCACATTAGAGGTGCAGAATGGAGGTCAGCGCTACCTCCATTACGGCATGCTTAAAGAAAATTTCAAACAAATTACAATTCCAACTGTGACTTTGAGCTGAACATACTTTAAAAGCAAATGTTAAAAAAACATTTATTTTTATTTATTAAATGGCTAAAATTTTATTTTCAAGTTATTGGCTGGTGCGCATCTGCTTCACATTTTCTGTATTCACATAATGCCATACTATTGATTCCAATTTATGTCAAAGAGCAGTTGAAAATAAAATGCAGGATAATGCCATTCTCCCAACATTTACTTTAAATCCACTCTACTTATTGGTCTATTTGTTTGCTGAATGGATCATTCCAGACTGCAGTGCCTCATCAAAGTATTCTAATGACAGTCCTTCATGCGTTTTGCCATATACAGTATAAAAAACAAGCATACAAGTATAAGAAAACAAAACCAGGCTCTTAAGAGTCAAGGAAGCTGCCTTTTACAGATCAAACAGTTGCAAAGAATAATCATTAAGTTGAATGACTTGTCTTTATTTCTGTTAATTTTTGATTTTTTTGTTGGAATGGAGATTACAGATGACATCAGCAGGGGAGTCAGTCTGGAGGAATTGCTGAGCCCTAGTGCAAGAGCAGAATCAGTGAGAATGAACACAGCTGACATGTACATTAAAGCACCCTTTGTTAACAACTATCTGTTAATTGTGTTTCCTTAAACACTCTGATTCCACAACTCCTCCAGAGCTCCAGCTGGTATTATCAGCATTAAGTGGTAAAATAATTTTTTAAAAACAAAACTATTTTTGGATTTTTTTTAAGGGATATGATCTGAGACCTTTTGAGGAGAAGACATTGCCTAAGACTGCGTTTGTGGATACAAAGTTGCTAGGGAGTCCTTAGTCTAAAATACAAGAGGATATAATGAGCTGGATTTTATGCCCCCCCAGCCAGTGGGTTTGATGGCCGGGGGGCGCATGTAAAATCCAATGGATGGTTTGGCTGCTGCCTACCACCCTTCCCCTGTCGCCACTGCAATTTCATCAGTGGTGGGGGTGATGCTAGGCGCTCCATCCCCCAGTGGGCCAATTGAGGCCATTAAGTGGGCCATAATATCTATATGAGGGCCTCATCCCACCGCTGTCAGGATTTAACTGACTGTAGGAGAGGTCCACCCCAAGCAGCCAGCCTGGCAGATTTCCCTGTACGTGCTGGTAGCAGGCGAGAGTCTCTCCTTAATGGGTCCCCTTGACCCATGGGAGGACCCCACAAGCTGTTACTCCCTCCAGGCTCTTCTGCCCCACCACCGCCGCCCCCCGCCCCCATGACATCTCAAACTCTGCCCCCCCCCCCCCCCCCCCCCCCCCCCCCCCCCCACCAACCCCCCACCCCACTCACCAGGGTTTGGCGAGACCCCAAACACTTACAAAGCCCTGATCCAGAGCGAAATGTCACCTCAAGCCACGAGTGCAGTACTGGCAGTGGCCACGGCCTTTGGTGGCACTGCTAGTGCTGGAGAGCTACAGGCTTCTGATTGGCCAGAAGCTCTCTGAGGTCAGACTTCCTGTCCCTGACAGGCAGGAATCCCGCCTCTAGTCTATTAACAGCCAATCTGCAGAGCAGCCTTTCTGCTGGGTGGCTTGCCCTGGCCTTTTAACTGGGGGCGGGCTAGGGGCCACGAAACCCGATAAAATTCAGCCCCATGCGTACCATTGGGTGTGGAATGAAATAGCAATTAGCAAGCACCTCATCGACCAGGCTGTAGTCATATCTTCCAATGAAAAATATAATTCAACTACAAGAAATTTCAAAAATTCAATTATTGTTGAATGAGCTGATATCTTTAATGCTAAAACTAATAGATCTCCAGTGGTACTACTTTGTGGTTCATCAGAAGAGACTTTTGCTCATATAGAATTACATGGAGTCTACAGCACAGAAATAGTCCAGTCGGTCATGTAGGTCAATGCTGATGTTTATATTCCACACGAGCCTCCTCCCACTTCAATAACCTCATCTTGCCTTACCCTCAAACCTTAACCTCACGTATGCATCAAGCCTTCCCTTTAGTCTGTCAATGCTGCTTGCTTCAATCACTCCATGTGGCAGTGAATTCCACAATCTCACCATTGTCACCTTCTGTTGTTGCATCTCCCGCTTTCTTTCTCTCTATTTCTGCTCTATCTCTTGCTCACTCTCACTAGTTCTGCTCACTTTCTTTCTCTTTCTGCTTCTATCTCTCTCCCTTTTCACTTCTTCCACTTCAGGGAGACAGAATGATGGGAAGTAGAAGGCTTTAGACCAGTAGATTCTGGGTTGGGGGTCTCCAGATTGGGACAAACATTTGGCTAGGACTGCAGGTGAGTTTTGCAATGCTGGGTTGACTGAGAGAACTGGCCAGAGCTTCAGGCTGGGCATTGGAGAGAGAACATGAAACAAATCACCCTGTGGGCATGCGTTTGGGAGAATAATGGTTAATTGTAATGGTAGGCATACAAACCGTGCAGCTTAAACTGTTATACCCAGGCATAACATGTGATGTGACATTGAAAATCCTGACTCCAGGAATAAGCATAACACAAACACTCAAAACTTTTAATATACTGTACATAAATCATGGTGATTGTCATAGCTATGCGTTGTCAATCCCATGATTGCATTACTTGCCCGGAGGTTGATTGTGATTTGTATTAATTTGTAGGAGCTCGCAAGTATGTTTGGCTGGTCTACTGTTTCTGACACAGCACTTGGGGACCTAGCCAGGGTGAGTACAAGGTGCTCCACCTGGCTCTCATACTGACCTTTCTGCCCTCGGCCTCCTGCAGTGTTCCAATGAATCTCAAAGTAAGTTTGAGGAACAGCACCTAATCTTTCGATTAGGCACTTTCCAGCCTTCTGGACTCACACTGAGTTCAACAATTTCAGACCGTAATCTTGCCCCCATTTTGTTTCCTTTTTATTTGCAGGTTTTGGTTTTACTCTCGTCTTTCTCTTGTTTTTGCTTTGAGATGACAGCTATTTATCATTCTGACACTGACACCTCCTCTAGACACATTTTTGTTCCTTCACTTCCCATTACCACTCCCTTTGGCCCTGCACCCCCAACTTTTTTGTCATTAAATCTCTCCTTCTGCCTTCCGCCTTATCACAGACCTTTCCTTTTGTTCTTTTTTCTGCCCTCCCCCCCTTTCACTTGCTTAAAACCCATTGCATTTCTAACTTTTCCAAGTTCTGATGAAAAGTCTTTGACTTGAAACATTAACTCTGTTTCTCTCTTCAATCTGCTGAGTATTTCCAGCATTTTCTGTTTTTATTTCAGATTTCCAGCATCCACAGTATTTTATTTTTGTGTTTGAGTACACTGACAGTACCAGTGCTGTGATTCTTGTCCTATCTGAACCCCTTAGGTTTGTGACCATTGTTGAACTGTCACCATTCAATGGTATATCTATACACATATTATATATATATAATGTATATATATGTATGTACACTATTTGCTGCTGTGAGACTTTAGATAATTCTGATTCTGATCCTGTTTTATAATGAACAACTATCAATGTCAATACAGAAACATTCAATAAGAATTGAAAAAAAAATTGACAAGGAAAGTTCCAGATTTAATCAACCAGGACCATTTTAATTGGCCATAATGCTCCTGGCTAAGCAGGCAAAAGGTCAGCATAGATTCCAGCTTCTGATTGCTACTCTTTAGGAAAAAGTGGTCCCAATTTTGTTGCACAGTAGGTAGCGTCCCTATCTCTGAGTCAGAAGCTCTGGGTTCAAGTCCCATTCTAGGACTTGATGACCAAGGAAAGTGTGTTCATAATGCAGTCAAACAGGTTAAGTATCAACTTGTAAATCCTACCAATCTACACCAATTGCAGGTGGTAAAAGCCTGAGAGATTCCTGGTCAGCCATCTGCAGAAGGCAACGGCAAACCACTGCAGTACCCTGCCAAGAATAACCATGGATCAACATAAACATGGTTGCCAATGCCCTCTCAGGGCATGGTACCTAAGGAGGAGAGGTGTAGGTGCACTCTGACAGCCACAATATTGGAGGGGGCCTTCTGATGGGTGTCTCAAGCACCTGCCTGTCTGTAGTGATAGGCCCTTGAAATGCACTTTGGTCCCCAATTGGAATTTTGAGGTTCAAATAGACAGTGCACACCCATTTGGCCCAGCAATAATTTCAAAATGTGGCTCACATCATTTTTGATCTAGTTGTGAGTTTAAGAATACCATGGGCTACCGCCAGCCTGTGCTGTCCCCCACCATGCACCTCTTCCTCAGTCTTACCTGTCTGTGGCCCAGCTCAACATTAGAATCAGCTGTCAACTGGCTTCCCAGCAAGTTGCAGTGGGCAGCCTTCAGAAGTGTACAGCTCCCTGAGACAATGTTGATGAGGCCTGAGCCACTCTACTGCTTCATTAGTCAATCACCCAAAGGTCAAAATGTTTCTCCTCTCACTCATGACCATCAAGTGATGACTGCACGGTTAAACAGCCTGTCGACACAAAGGCTCATGCTTGATGACTAGCTTCCAATCTCTTGGAATGGACTTGAGCAGGAATGACCACTTTCACGAAAGCAGAGGTAAATGAAACTTTTAATTCACGCCAAGAGAAATTATAACTTTGATGACTTAGCTGTGTCATCACAGTAGGCAATGAGGATTGCAAAACGTTTTAGGGGCAGAATTCTATGGCCCTGTCGCAGTGGGGGGCAGGGCTGTAAAATGCAGCAAACCGTTCAAAAGTCCATTGACTTCGGCGGGACCATAAAGCCCCACCAGTATAAAATTCCACCATAAAATTCTAAACCAGGGTTATAAACTGTGCAGTGTTTGATTTTGCGTCACTATTTGAAGAATGTTCATTAGCTTGCACATGTAATTGCAGCTTATTGATGAGATCTCCAGAAGAATATAACCACATCCATTTGAAGCAGCAAGTCATTAAGTGTAAAGCAAACTATCAAATGGGAGTTGCATCTATGACTACCTGAAAATAGGGAGCAGGTGTCCTTTGAGATATTTCAAAACCTCTTTAAAAAAAACAGTGACTGGCAAGGCATGATAGCACATGCATCCTCATGAAGGAGGGATGGGAAATGCAACTCAGGCCAGATGGATCCATGATTAAGGCAGCCCACCATATTGTACTGTTCCTTAAGTGGCTACCAGAAGAAATACAAGCAGACTACTTCTGCCTTCGCCAAGTCTTACTGGGCACAGTCAGATATCTTGTCCATTTTTGAAATAACCAGTGTCATTTGCTAAAAGGCTTCTGCCCATCCAGGTTGCATGCCTTTCTTCATGTGCATCACCAGACAATAGTGTTTGGGTGTATGACATATTAGTAGCTGTATTAGTATCTAGGAAATGTTAACTTCCAAAAGGAACATTCTGTTCCTTTGAGCTTCTGGCAGATGGGTGGGAAATGGTGCACAGAAATGTGTACAGAAATCTGGACAGACGTTCTTGGCAGGTGAGCCTCCATGCTCAGAGAGCAAGGAATAAGTCTTAGGGCAGAATTTTTAGGTCAGCGCGTGGGCGCGTGCCCGACACAATCGGATACAAAATCGGGTGAGATGATGTCGGGCAAGCGTCTCAACTTCATCCTGTGCTCGCGCGATATTTTGGGTGGCAGGCACGCCCAAAAGTCAGAAGCGCACCCGCCGACAATTAAGAGGCCAGTTAGTGCAATTAAAGTTGTAGTTGTCTTCGATTTTTCATGGTCTGTCCAAACTTACGGTTGGCAGACGGGCAAATTGCCCATGCGGACTTTGCATTTTTCATGAAACCTCATTCAAGAGTGGGATGAGGTTTCTGTTATTAAATTAAAAAAATGCATGGACAGCATTTTTAGCATGTATATGTTCAGGTGACCGATTGTGATGCGTGCACACTTTTTTCTGTATTTTAAGGACGTTATTTATTGGTTTTAAAGTCTTCAGCTCCCTGAGGCAGCTCTCTGCTTTCAGGGAGCTTTCATTCAGTGCTCACCTGCACCTGCACTTACGTCAGCGCCCGCCTTCCTCCCTGCCCCCCACCGCAGCAGCGCTGAGCATCTCAGTGTGTGCTTCACACTGGCTGGCCACTAATTAGCCAGCCAGCCTTAAATCACAGACAGGGGCCAATCGCAATCGGTGGTCCGTTCCCCAGCCACTCCCGGATCCACCGATCGTGCCTGCACGCCGACCTAAAAATCCTGCCCTTAATGTATTTAGGATAAGATCAGTCTCACATTTAACCTGGAAAGCCCAAGAACGTGAGAACAAGAGTAGGCCATTCAGCTCTTTGAGTCCACTCTGCTGTTCAGTTAGATCATGGCTGATCTGTACCTTAACTCCATCTGCCCACCTTGGTTCAGTCAAACTTTACATTCTTGCCCAACCAACATCCACACCTGTACACATCACTGGCAGTAGTCACGACACAGTGATCAGGAGCGAGAGCTTTGGCTAATATTTACTCTTCCTAGCCCGGGGGACTACACCATAGTAATATTTCCAATACAACTACATTAAAATCATGGAAAATCAGCTTTATATTTAAGACTATGCTGTAGGGCGTTGCTATATAGAGTTGGCACTGGTAGGAGGGTAACACATCAACACAAAACCTATCACAATATTTGATGTTGCAAATTTAAACCTGTGGATTATGTGCTAGGTGTTGTGAATTTAATAATTCACATTCACATACAGATTTAATTTTTACGCTCAAAGATATGTCAACATTTTGTTTTAAAATTTCACCGCTTCAGTAAAGATGATTCACAATTACATTCATTATTGCTTGAAAGATTTTTAACTGTTAACAGTAAAGTTAAAATGTAATAAAGAAATAACTGAGTGTAGTGGAAAGATAAATATGTTTAATTAGGGCAGAAGATGATTGCTAAAGGAAATGCAACTCCTACAGAAGGCACTAACATTTTTAAATTAATCTTTTATATTGAATCCCTTTCACATGTCCAATTAAAATAATGATTCCTAGTGTCATTAAACTTATATATTTTATAATATTTATATATATATAAATATATATATATATATAATGCAACCCTAGTCTCTTTTCTTGCAGTATGAATTATGTGCTATACTTTGAGACGTATGGTGCAAGCTTGGTTGCTTGCTGCAAAAAACATATCATTCGCTTTGCTACTATTGTGAAGTGATTAGAAGTTTCATATGTACTATATATGCATAGTATATGCTGTGTTCCCCACATTAGAGCAGTGCCTACACTTCAAAAGTACTTCATTGGCTGTAAAGCGCTTTAAGATGTCCAGAGGTTGTGGAAAGTGCTTTATAAATGCAAATCTTGCTTTTATACAGAATATCCTTTTAACTTTGTGGGAGTGTTTTCAGGCAGTAGCACTTTGAGAAGAATTCAGATTATGTTGCTAAATCTCTCAGTTCATGTCCATATCTGAATCTCTCGTTGTGTTAATGCCCCGTGGAAAAGCTCCCTTTCTACATTTCACTGACCTAAAGCTGGAGGCAGTTTGAGTCTTTTTATCTCTCCAAGGTGGCTGTTAAATCTTTGGGTCCTTTCTAATATTCTCACTCGAGATGACTTCAGTTGTCATATGTTAAATCACTCTCATGAGTGAGTCCCAACTCCCCATGCTTATGACTGTCTATCCAGCCGTGAGAGCAAGGTAAGAGTAACAAATGTGGGATAACAAATAGAAAATCCTAGCTGCTGATTCCTGGACTGGAATTTGTACTAACTCCACAGGATCTCTCTCAAGTCTTTAAAAAAGTAGAACATAACATCGGACTAGGTGGAATGCTCTTTCAGAGAGCCATGCAGACTCAATGGGCTGAATGGCCTCCTTCTGCACTGTAAAGATACTGTGATACTGTAAAATATCAAGTGAACAAGCAAATAAGCTAACTGATATAATACAATTATGTATTTACAGATGGAAGTATTATCTAACTCCTTAAGTGGAAAAAGCAATAAAGGAGTTGCAATCTAATACAATGTTGTTCTTTTATGGGTAACCCTTATATATGTAGTCTTTTTCTTTCCTGTAACCTTCCCTGGCTAATCTATTTTACCTTTTCCTGTGAAGATTCTAATCAGCTTGACTTTTCTCAGTACTACCCTTTCACTAGTTATCATAGCTTGTTTCGATTTTTTTAAACTGGCATTTGATTTTAAATATAATTTGCTGTTTTAACCAAACAAATGCTTGTCTAAAAGTGGCTTGGTTCAGTTTACAGTTTAAAGATGAGTTTGATCTGGTCTTGCAACTGTATTGAATTTGATTGTAACAGTATTTCTCACTGCAGTGGTCTTTCAATGGCATATATGTTGTGATTCAAATTAAAGGAACAATCACCAAGCCAAGCCTGAACAAACAAAAGTACTACATTTTTGACAAAGTGATATTAAAATATTGTTGGCTGTTATGTTTGCAATCCGCTACACTTAGTTGGTCCGATGAGATGGTGGTACACATTAATTCAAATTATCAAGAAGGGATTTAAAGAATTAGGTAAATCAAGAATATTACTGTCAAAACATCACAGCAGTCAAGGTTGGGAAACACATAGACCTAGAATTTCGATCCCTGCACCTGAACAGTTAAGCTGGAGGTCCATCCAATATTGGGTGTCAGGCCTCATTTAAATCAGCATGGTAAGTGGCGTGTTACTCCCCCACCACCAGCGGATGTGGCAAGCCATTTAAATTTCCATTCAGTTCAGTGGGATCGCAATATCCTGCCAGGCAGGAGAAGCCGTAAAATCCTGGCCTTGGATATCTGCTCTGCATCATCAGGCAGCTCTCTGGCTAGAGGCTTTGAATATCAAGCCACTGCATCTCAGTGTTGCCCTCAGATATGTTGTTAAAAGGAAAGGAGATGCATTTGGGAGGGGTGTGACCGGGAAAGGGAAGGCAATTGTGAGGGGGCACTCAAGGACGGGAGAACGATGTTAATATGTCAGCTCTGGTATCAGAATTGAGTTTTTCCACTGCCTCTGAGCTGTCTTCCACACCGTATATGTACACAGCACTGTCCAGTCAGAAAATCATTGTCCAAGCTGTTGCGAGTGCTGCTCAAAAACAGCATCTCTTTGTGCACAGTATGGGCAAAAGGGTAAAGAAACATAATAAAACACTGTTTCAATACAAGTATTGAATAATAGTACCTCAAAAATACATTAGCCATAAAATATGTAATTGCCAATTATTAGCAGACTTTGTGGCCCCAATAATGCCCATTACTATACACTTCTCCCCTACCACTGGCAAATAAAAAAACTTATTGTACTGTGGATAGTATATTATAGACGGTTGAGGTGGGATGAAGATTTGTTTAATATATTTTTAACTGCCAGAGAGTCTTGTAATAATTTTTTAAATAATTTCATTCTGTTGAAGCTGCTGAAAGGAATCTCACCAGATGTTTTAACTTGTCAGAATGTTATTGCATAACAACTTCCATCCAGGGAGGTGAGGAAGATAGAAATGTCTTCCAAGGGCATTAATTATTTTCCCCAGGTCCTCCATAACAGGAAGATTCCTTGTTTTATTTTTCTCCCCTCTCTTCTTACAGCTGTTGGGTTCCGTGAGTGGCTGTTGCCCTCTGATATGTCATGCAAGAGGCCATTGTTCACATGTGCATAAACAGGTTACCAGACTGTGGTAGATGTTGCAGCCCAACTGCAGTAGTTTGTTCTTCTGCTGTACTCACATAGGCAGCACCAGTAGGGACTCGAGTCCATCATCAAGGATGGAACCAACCTAACTTTTTCCTTCTTCAGCCCAGAGCACTTTAGTCAATTGGAAAATAACTTTTAAAAATGTACATTATATTGTGGGGAACAGGATGGAGAGATGGTAAGTGCACACAACTTGGTAGCAGTGTACTGTGTGGACTACTCTTTGTCAGTGTTAACCTTCAAAAGTACCAATTCAGTCCCTTGGTGCATTTGAGGTTATATTATTTAGCTTTTCTATTTCTCTAAATTGTGATGAAAAACGCTAAGAAGTTTAAAAATTACCACAGTTTGTCACTGTTACAATTGATGCTAAAGGCTCTCGTGGAACAGAGCAGTATGTGTAGACAATCTATACACAGGCTGCGCCTACACAAGTGAAGGCATGGCAGCATTATAGCAGCCTCACTAAGGCCGGGCAATAATCCAGATCGCTAATAAATACAATGGGCTAGTGAAAGGTCGCCCAAGAGAACATGCATGACGCCCACTGCAAAGCTGTCAAGGCTACATTCTGAAGAAATGGTCAGGCATTAGAAATTCGCTAGCCTGCTTCATTATTTGTGTGTTAACCCTTTCCCTAAGTCAATGGCATCCTTGAAATGCAAATAACTAATAGATTAGTGACTATTCGTAATATCTAAAACAATGGAGAACCCTCAGCATTGGTACAGGATGACTGTGAACCATTCCATTAAAATACAACTTGGAATGGAAATTGGTTTCCATCTTTGAGATTTATGGCTTGTTTAGGTCAACAATTGGCACAACCTGTTGATTACTGGTGTAAACTTACAGAATTTTGTACTCTAGATCAATCTAAGAATAAGTTAAACCCACTCTTTAGCTGAAAGAATGTATCTCAAATGAGCAAGTGAGTTGTTCATCACCCAAGCCTTTGGGAGCAATGCATCAGTAGGGACATAGGGGTAACAATGTATGGAGAACCATGAGCTGAAAATCAGTGCTATCTGCTTGCTACATGTACCGCATGCTGAACAGAAGTAAAAATTCACATGTGTATCAGTGGTTTAGATGTAAGTTCTAGATACATCCATTTGTACAGTCCATTTCCCTGCACAACCAAAATATGTGCAGTTGATAAAATGATAAAAATCCAGATCCATGTGTTCGAGATTCACTAATATTCCTAGGGGGAATATAGGGGAAGGTGGTGGAATAGTGGTATTGTCACTGGGCTAGTATTCCAGAAACCCATGGTAATGCCCTGGGGACCCAGGTTTGAATCTCACCATAGCAGATAGTGAAATGTGAATTCAATAAACATCTGGAATTAAAAGATAAAAACAAAAAACTGCAGATGCTCTGATGATGACCACAAAGCCATTACCAATTGTCTTAAAAAAAAACCATTAGTTCACTAATGACTTTTAGGGAAGGAAACCTGTTGCTGTCCTTACCTGGTTTATGGCAATGTGGCTGACTCTTAAATGCTTCTGGGCAATTAGGGATGGGCAATAAATATTGGCCTAGCCAGCACCACCCACATCCAATGAATAATTTAAAAACAAATGATGGCTGGGACCAGTTCTAGAGTTCTGTGACCTTTCAGTTTATTGGTGCTTTTCAGAACATGCACAGGTAGTTGGTACACATAGATTGCTCTCGAGCAACCTGAGATATGAAAGCTGAATATTAAAGCATCTTTAACTATGATTCAGTGGGATTCATCAAATGAAGTTGCTTTTACTCAGAATTACATAGGATTTAAAGCACAGCAACAAGCCATTCAACCCAACAAATCTATGCAGGTCTTTATGCTCCAACGAGCCTCCTCCCACCTTTCTTCATCTCACCTAACAACATGTTAAATTTAGGGTGAGACGGTGACATAGTGGTAATGTTACAGGTTAATGCTCTGTGGACATGGGTTCAAATCCCGCCATGGCAGCTGGTGCAATTTGAATTCAATTAATAAAATCTGAATTGGAAAGCTGCCCTCTGAAGTAGCCTAACAAGCCACTCAGTTCAAAGGCAATTAGGGATGGGCAAAAAATGCCCACATCCTATGAAAGAATAAAAAAGTAAAATATTGAGGTGCTAATATTGCCAGCTCCTGATATTGGTCTTGTGTAGCCACCATCAACTTTAAAGTAAACGTGCCAGATTCATAATCGCCCATGGTCGGTAAAATTCATTTTTTTTATCATGTTTTCCCATCTGCCAGCCTTTGCAAAGCTAATACATTTATTTTGAGCTTGCCACTTGCTCACACATCAGCAGCCAACTGTTCTATTACCTCTCTAAATCCAATGTAAAATATGCATTTGGTTTTGTCCACCATTAAACTATTCATTCTTCTGGAAATATTCAAACATTTAGTTTTAATCACTTCAGACAGAATAAACAAAATAGCACAACTGTTTATTGAGGAAAGTCATCTTTAAATGACTAAGAAGAAGAACTTCCAAGTGCCTTATTCACCTTCAACAACCTATACAAGGAGATGATGGATGACTTTGTCAACAAAATTGAGACCATCAATTCAGATGCCTCTGTCGCATCCCTTCCTTCTCCTTGCCCACCAAGTGAATCTTCACCCGGCCCCATACCTGAATGTACATCCTTCTCGAGCACCTCCAGTCTCTCCTTATGCCCTCTCCAAACACATCTTGTCCATGATACCCAGCTCCTGCTCTCCTGACCCTATACCATCTAAGCTTCTGACCACCCCACTATGTTTTCTACCTCCCATATTAGCTGATATTGTAAATGGTTTGGTGGATCTGTGAACTCCGGCCCAAAGTCAATGGATGTTTGGCTGCCTCTCCGAACTTTCCGTCCCACCTGTGACGGATCCCAGAGGACTGGAAAATCCCAGCCATTAGCTACTGTCCCCTTTCTTTCAAACCTGCCATCATCACCCCCACTCCTCAAAAACCCATCCTTCACCCACCTGTCCTTACAAAGCAAAAACAGAATTACCTGGAAAAACTCAGCAGGTCTGGCAGCATCGGCGGAGAAGAAAAGAGTTGACGTTTCGAGTCCTCATGACCCTTCGACAGAATTCTGTCGAAGGGTCATGAGGACTCGAAACGTCAACTCTTTTCTTCTCCGCCGATGCTGCCAGACCTGCTGAGTTTTTCCAGGTAATTCTGTTTTTGTTTTGGATTTCCAGCATCCGCAGTTTTTTTGTTTTTATGTTTTTGTCCTTACAAAGTACTGCCCAAGCTCCAAACTCCTTTCATTTTCCTTTAAGTCCATGAAGATGCAAATCGCATCCTAAAACCATTCCTCCAACTCTGGCCACTTGTGCTTCACCTATTCCCTTCATCCCCCCATGATGGTCATGACTTTAGCCAACTAGACCCTAAACTCTGAATTCCCTTCTTAATTAAATCTTTCCACCGATCCAACTCTCTCTCCTGTTTTTGACCCTCCTTCATAGTTACCTCTTTAATGAAACATTTGACCACATTGGCCTAATGTCTCCTCCTTTGGCTCAATGTCATTTTTTTCTGACTATGCTCCTGTGAAGCATTTTGGAAGTTTTCCTACCTTAAAGGTGCTGTATAAAGGCAAGGTGTTGTTGCTGTTACCTTTGTATTCTCATACGGAATGTTACATTCCCAAAACACTTGCTTTGTTAATATAAAATTTATTTCTAAAATGTAGTTTTGAAATCATATTATTCCATTAGAAATCGTGGTAAGTTCACCAAATGTTATATTTCTGTGCCTACTTGCAAAAACACTATGAAACTGATAATAAGCAGCTGCCACATGCTCCATTGGAAAATTTTTTTTGACTTAGGAATCATTTTATCCCCAAATACCTGGAGGTAAGGCTACTATTGTGCTTGATCCTAGAATGTTCCTTTCAAAGTATTAAATTGTCGGGATTAAAAAAATTGTCAGGCTGACTGGTTGAAGACTGTGTGAGGACCCCAAAACACTGAATGCTCAATATTAATTCTCTCCCATGCACAAGCACAACTCTGAGCTTGGCCTGGCCTTTAGGTGCATCATGGTAACAACACATGTTGTTCTGGCATATTTACCATTCTACTTTCCTGCAACATAGATGCTGTTCTTGATTACATAATTTTACCTGAGCTATTTACAACACTTCCTGTTCCTCCCAACTGTACCCCCCCCCCACCCCACACACACAAACACACACACACGTATGCACATACACAAAACTTGCTTCAATTATAAACAAATGCTGCCAAGCTCTCAGTGATTTTCATTCCTGCACCACTCAAAAAAATCTTTTGCCCTAGCACTAGCTCAGGTTGCACTCGCTTTCAGATCCACTGCCTCCCTTTTTCTCTCTCTCTCCTGTGTTACAATACTTTGTTAGCAGGAAATAGGTTCTCAGCTGAAGAGCATAGTTGACCTGCTCGAGTTCTTACTGTTCCTTCCGGTTACAGCACAATAAAAGTTTTGTGTTTTGAATTGTCCTTGACATTCTTTTATCCCACTATGGGTGGACACAGTGTGCTGGAAAACATGACATCATTATCACTGACAGACGCTCAAATAAATCACCTGCATGTCTGCTCCTTTTGCTTATTCAACCCTTCTTGTCCAAAACCAAGCATTTCCATGAAATTTCTTCAATGCTTGGTAGATAATAAAACACTATGATTATTTTAAAATGTATTAGGTTCATTGCTCTCTTAACTGTTGAGAAAAGAACAATTTCCCTTTTTGGATTATGCTGTTTGAACATCACAGCGACAACGCATGGCAGTTGAGGGAAAAATACAAAAAAATCATTGCTCTCTTGTAGTCTGTGTGGTGAGAACATGCAGCAATGCTAAACGATCGGGCTTCTTGAAATCTGTCATCTATGTCTGTCGTATTATTTACATTGATTATTTTGAACTTAATTATGGGGGTATGCAAAAGAGAAGAGTATGTTTGTGCTGTTTTTTCTTTCAAACCTGCCCTTCAGGGACCAACCAGAGGGATTCTGCCTCTTTTACACAGTTTGAGTTTTCTGTTTTGAGTCTGATTTGTTTACAAGGCCATGATTGTAGCGGTTTTAACTAAAGGTGCCACACAGTCTATGCAACTGCAACAACAAAACAGAGCTCAAGAAAGCAATCTGTAAACATTGTTCATATTTAAGAATGTTAACACAGCAAACAGATAGTGCAGGGCATTACAATTTCTCTCACCCTTTACCTAAAAATGACACTGAGGAAGTAAGTGAAGCAGAAATCTTGAGCATTACTGGTATTATGCAAAAAATAGTGTATGTCTTTTTTTCCCTCAGCTGGTTCAAGTGCCCTCAGGTGGAAAACTTACGATGCTCATGACACACATGAGTCACATGAGATGAGCAACAGTACAGCAAAATAGTTATATCTCCATTGGTTTCTTCTCAGAAACACCTTTAATTCAGTGTTTTTCAGATTAGTTAACATTGCTGGGTTTGATTATTTATTGAAGTCTTTTTTCAACTTATTCCTCTCTTACCTTCGAGTGCTTGACACTTCGCAATTTTTAGTTTCTTCACTCTTTTTCACTGCTAGCTGTAATGTTGAAGGTAAATAAGTACTGCTCTGGCCTAGGGTGACTGAATTCATCGAAAAGGCCAAGACAAAGACATTGTAGGCAAGAGTTTACAGCAATCATTCCTGTGGTTAAGAGAATACCTTATTTTACCAGGGGTTGCTGTGCCTGTGCTACGCAGGTTACCACAGCACAATTAAAGCTCATAAATACTCAGTCTCTTCTCATGTCCCTTTTCTCTACAGAAGAAATGAAGGAGGAGTATGACACTATGGGGCCTGAAGCCACACTTCAGCCTAGTAGAGGTAATGGTACAGGTGAGTACAACATTAGCTATGTCTCATGCCCTCTGCACAAGTATGCTGTTTTATTATAAAAAACGCAGTGTGAAGTAAAATTCTCTTTCCTGTTTTAGCTTTGCGGCATGAAACTCTGCTACCAGTGAAACTGTGGGCTTTGATAGGCTTCACAATGGCCTAAAGTTTAAGTATTCTTGTGCTTTCCAACCAGTTTTCTCCCTCTAATCCTGCTCCAACCTTAACCAAGCAAATAGGTTCAGTTCTTTGTGTGTGGCTTGAAAGCCACAGATGCACTAATGTTTGTGTGCCTTAAGTTTTTGCAGTCTAAATTTGCTTAATTTTATGTAACCACCAATAAATTAAACAGTGGACAGTTATGGAGCTGGGTCCCTTTAATTCTGATCGAAGCTGTTCAGAGCTATTCCGGGTAAATCCAACAACTGATTCTAAGTGGGGGCTGACCTCATTCCTGCAGCCATGTGTTCGTGGGCATTCCGAGCATTTTTCCCACCTGATAAAGAGCTTTCGTCAAAGCCATGGCACAGCAATATTGAAAGCTCACAACTCTTGTGCAGGTGTCTGCAGAAGAGCTTCTTTCTCTAGGTTAGTAGGTTGAATACTTTTTTTCAGCTCATCAAGGTGTTTTCCAGAATGCAAATCAAAGTTGCAACACTGAACCACAGAGACATACGTTTTGGTCTAAATTTAACTTCAGATGGGAACTTTACCAGTAGCTGGTTGCACTATGACATATTTTGCTAATCTCGTGAAAACTGGTCACAGGTTTTGAAATAAACAGAAGCAACAAGCTAAGCTGTTTCTGATTTTGCAAGTGCATCAAAAATAAAGATAAATTTAAATACATATTTTAGGTCTCTTTCCACTCCTAAACCCCCAGTTAGCAGGTGTGTTTCTGCATTTCCTCAAATCTTCAAAGAAAGGGCAGCCTCTCCACCTAACAAAGGACGATAAGCTGCAACATTTTGCCAGTAGAAAATTTTTTCAACTCCCATAACTTCTATTCTTTAACAGGACAAACTGCATAGTTCTAATGATAGTTTGGAAATTATAAATATGGAAAACAATGTAAAATATGAGACTACTCCTTTGTTCAGTACTTGTTTAAATTCATATTGGAAATGCATTTCACAAATATTCCTTATATTATTGTACCCCCTTAGACTAACAAATGGTTGGCAGTTTTATTTTTATAATTCTCTGCCGGCCTGTGTATTTGTGGCCCATCATCTATTCTTTATTGGGCACGGTGCCACCATTTCAACAATCCTTCTTAGCCTTCTGGTAGTTTTGGGTGTGCAGTCCATTGGTATGAATTTGTAAGCAAGGGTGATTAGATTTAGATCTGGCATTCCATTTTATCATAGATAAGTACACTTGGGTAGGAATAAATAAATGTGTTCTATCTCCTAGGTCTTGACTAGATCATGACTCAAGGACTGTCAGTGTTTATGTTTAGTGACCATACTGGCCTTGGAAAATAAGTAGTAACAGCGCAGCAGTCTCTCAGTGCTAATGAAGTGTTGACCTACATTATGGAGTAGAGACTGGGATGTATTGTGCCCGTTTTTTAGCGTAGCATTGGTGCATGGCATCCCAATTTAGTGGGATCTGCAACCAGTCTATGTAGGCTTTGTGCCCACTGCTAAATTCATTTTTCTGTCGCCTAAAAGATATTGAAGCTGCTTGAGTATGTCAGTTTGTGGCCTAACGCCAGTTGAAAGTCCCCCTCTATAAAATATGTTATCGAGGGCCTGATGTACTCGAGATCCTTCAGTAATCCCAACAACTTTCCTGTCAAGCCAGGAGAACAGGAGTGCTGTACCCAGCTCCATAGTCCTCACAATCAGACCACCAATCCTAGTACCCACTCCAACATTTGGCATTGACCACTCCCACCACCCACCTCACCCTAACAGAATATCCATGAGATCCACAGCTGGCCTTTTTTCTGCATTATATGTACAGGAATAGCAGATAATCAATCTGTCAGTGCTATTCTTGAGTTGGCCACTGAGAAAAAAGGAAGAGCTTTGGGTAACTCAGTGGGAAAGCACCAAGCTTCAACTTGGCAACTCCCCTTGATAAATCAGGAATTCACCATGAAGGAATGTTGTTCTTCTTGTCCTAACATACTGAGTAAGAAACTTGGTTTATGAATGCCCATTTTTTGACTCCAAGATACTGTTTGCGGTGTGCACGCACACTCCTGGGGTGAACCATGCAAGAGCCATATTGATGCGGCATTAGCACACATGCAGTTGGAAGAACCCCCTACCAGCACTATTTAAAGTGATCATCAGGCTAGGTCCTTACAGGTTAGGTGCTAATTAATTCCTTTTGGCCATTGCTATTATCCTACAACTGTTTGTTGCTTTCTATAGCCCTTTCAAGTTGCGAAAGTCTATAAGCATGTGCTGAAGGACTTTTTGTCAATTTCAAGGCTTCTGCACAAACCATTTGCTCCCAAACATGGCTGCACGAATAGGCAATCCATTTTGAATACAACATGACACGGAGAATGAACAGAGGCCAAGCAGAGCAAGACATGCTGCTGGATGAAGAAGGAGATGAAAGTCCCTCAGCAGGAGACCGTACCCAGCCATGGTGTTTTGGGAGCAATTCTCCAATCTGAATTTCAGTGAGGTGTAGTGCACTTCAGTAAGGAGATCTCTACTGAAATCTGTTATCTACTGCAGCCACAACTGCAACCTCAAGGAGGACAAGGACGACTTTGCCAGTGGAAGGTTACCGTGGCGATGAACTTCATGCAACCTTCCAGGCTGGAGCTGGAGATATTTGCAATATCTTGCAGTTTGCCATTCACATTTGAGTGAAGGAACTCACTGAGGATTTGTATTCAAAGAGAGCTAACATCTCTTGCCAAAGACAAATAGGTAGAGTGAACGCATGGCTTTGCTAGGATTGCAGGACTTACCAGAGTGCAGGGTGCCACTGACTACACACATGTTGCTTTGTGGGCGTCACATGTCAACTATGCCTTATGCCAGAAACTAAATGAATTCCAGTCCTTCAACATCCAGCTGGTGCATGAACATAGGCAATGAGTCATGCAAGTCAATGCCTGATATCCTGGCAGCAGTCATGATGCCTTCATTCTGTGGCAGTATGTTGTGCCAGCTGTATTTAAGCCACAACAAACCAGAGGGTGGCAACTGGGTGGCAAAGGCTATCCATTGACATTACAGCTTATGAGTCTGGTGCACAACCCTTACACATCTGCACAGCTTGCCTACAATGAAAGTCATGCTGCCACATGAAATGTGGTAGAGCAGAACATTGATGTGCTGAAGCAATACTTTCACTGCCTGGATTGCTCTGGAGAAGCCCTGCAATACTTGGCAGAGCGGCTGTCAAGATTCATGATGGTCTGCTACATGTTGCAGCATACAGCATTGCCATCATGAAGGGACAGCCCTTACCACCATATGTAGCAAGCAGCTTAGGGGCAGCAGCATGAGGAGAAGGAGGAGGAAGAAGAGGAAGGGGCGTCCAAATAATGCTCAGCATTATCTCCATGGTGTTAGGATATACCGACACACCCCCCCACCCCCCCCACCCCACCCCCCGGTTAGCTCCTCCTGCCTCCACCATTGTTCTGCGAGAGAGAGGAAAATGTTTCACTGAGTGTCATGCAATCTGTTTGGTTGATGTGACTTGTGTTTGAAAAGCTGGCAGTGTTTGCAACACGTGAGATATAGGTGTGAGTCTTGCAGCAGTGACAAGGGTCTGAGAATGAGGTGAAGCATATGAATGTTGGCTATGAGGCCTGATTGATAGGGATTGTTGGTAGGTGAGTGATGGGGATCATGTGGGCAGTGGCTGAGACTTCTGATGCATTTGGTAAGATATGACATTTGAAGATGCATTCACAGTCCTTGACCACTCATGTGAGGTCATTAAATTTCTTGTGGCATAGCTTCCAGGTCTTCAGGCTTGACTCCTGGCATTGACCTTCATAGCTAACTGGTCCTACTCCCTTTTGACCCATGTATCTGGAAGGCCTCCTGCCCTGGCAGATTCAAAACATCTCTCCTCCTTTCCACCTCCTTCACCAAATCTTCCAATTCAGAGTCCAGAAACCTTGGAGCCTACTCTCTCCTCTATTGTGCCAATCCTCACTCTTTCCCAGGTCATTTCTCTTCAAATATGAATCCCAGCTACAAATCCCAGCTAGTAGTTCCTGCTATAAACCACTTCCCCCTTTCAGAGGTGCAGGCTAGCTTTAAGCAGTGCGGGTTAGCTTTAAGCATTGCAGGCTAGCTTTAAGCAGTGTAGGCTAGCTTTAAGTGATTTAAGCAACTCATGATACTGACCCCCTGCTGATGGATCCAGCCAGTGAACAACTTGGTTAGCACTGGCTCGAAGCATTCAAAAGAGAGGTGCACATGGTTGGCATGCTGCTTGCACTGCAGTCAACAGGCGCAGGTTAATTGTGTCTGTTTTCAGGGTCTATCCAATTTATCTCCCATTATGACAGAGTATGCTAAACAACTGCTATGATGTGTCAATACTGCCTAACTTTATCTTTTACACCACAAACTTATAATTACTGGACAGGAGGGAAAATCGTCTTTATGGGAGCATAGAAGCTGTAGGTAGTCAGATTGTTACTGAAATACATAGTTTCTTGTTGTAAATGTTTTTCTCTTTAAATAGCACCTAGGTTTCCAGTGTAAGTTTGAAATGTCTGTAACAAAAAAAAAATTCAAGGAAAAACCCTGAAAGATAACAAGACCGAGGAAAACAGAAGTAAAACTTGGCATGCCAGCAAGTCAGGCAGTTTAGGCTTGTAATCAGCATGTACCAATAAGGGCCTGTCATTTCCTGGCTAATGAAGGCTGTGGTTTTATTTGCTTTGTTTGTGATTATTTCAGCTATCTCCACCTAACAGTTAGAGTTCCCACAAGAGCTAAACAGTATGGGGAAGCAGAAATTCCAAGTAGAATTGCAGCCCTTCAGAACTGTGCATTGTGACTTGAGAGATGCCAAGTCACTCGGGCTTGTATAGAAAGATTGGACCATGGGTGACTGATATTCTTCTTCCTCCTTCCTTTTCTCAATATATTATTTTAGGAAAGAGTGTAGATTGCACGTCAGATCTTGAGGAGTATTTTGCCAAACGGAAGCTCGAAGAAGGAGACAGCCATGCGGTTAGCATTGCAGAATACTTGCAGCGGAGTGACACAGCCATTATCTATCCAGAAGCGCCTGAAGAACTGTCCCGGCATGGAACACCAGAGGCCAATGGGCAAGAGGACAATGGTGAGCCTCTCTCACAATGGTAGCAATTGCACTGATACTTTTACGCCATAAGTTCATTGCAAGCCTCAGTGTTTACATTCAAACTTGGGGAAGTTTGTGCCAGCTGTCAGAGGCCTGGTGTCAGATGTAGCATTGAACATTTTGTCAGAGGCTGTCAGATAGGTCATTTTAAACATTCAGTTTTTCATAATGGTATATTTTGTGCCACGCATTCACTTTACAAATACTACTTTAGCATTTGTTTAAACAGTGAATCGTCACTGTTTGGATCACACGCTTAGTACAGTTGGTGTAGGTAGGAATACTTTACGACTGTTTACTTTAATATAGTTGACTCCACTTAAGGGTGTACCCAATTAAACGAATTGTTTTAACCCATTTAAATGAGTTGTTTTAAAGGTGTTATCCTGTATAGCTATTCATTTTATTACTACATAAGATAATCACTCATTCCCTTGGACGGTTTCAGAAATTTTCACATATAACCAGTGTAATATTATACTGAAAAATGAGCCCTGTACCACCACCACCCACCGCTTTCAATGATTGAATGCACCAACCAGTGTAGTACTAAGAAGTAAGTGACATTGATCTGATTCCTGACACAAGCTGAGTTAGACAAATTGAGCTGGGGCAGCATTTGGGGCACTGCACTTAGGCTCCTTGACCCAGGACTAGGAAGGGGGTAAATAACCAGGGTCTCCATTTCTTCTTGTTATCCAGTGATTCCTGCTGGAAAATACAGGGATGTGGATGGATGTTGGACAAGAACAGGGTCTAATTTGCCAGTGATGTCCCTCCTCCTGGCAATGCTGCAGTGCCCACTGACACTATAAAAAAGACAAACACCTTGAAGCACAAATATGTGTTGTATATGAGTGCATGTTATACAATAAAAAATCATGAAAACAAGCCTTGACGTATAACATTCATCTTATATAAGAAAATTGACATATTATATGTCCACATATTATATGAATGTATTGTTTGCTGGTAGGTGAGAACAGTTGATTTTTTTGGGATGTGTTGCTATATGCTGGGAACTACTGGATCATGCAGCTGTCAACGGGCAGGTACTGGCGGCTGATGTAATTGTTCCTGTACCATTTGCTAACTGGAAAATGGGGCACAGCTGCAGGGGAAGGGAGACCAGGACTCTGAATTAATTGCGGAAACAACAGGAGACTGTAATGTGATGTTGATTGGGTTGGTGTCCTGATAGATTGAGGTCAAATGAGCTGCTGTCAACCTGCCAGAATACCAACATCCCACCTTGTGACTTTGTTTGGTCCTATGGGCTGGACTGCATTTTACGGACCCCCGCCAGGCGGGTTTTCGGTGGGGTGGGTGCGTAAAATACGAGGGGTAGCAAGCCTGCCACCCTCCTGCCCACCCCTTAGCTGTCCCCCATACACAGCAGATGGGCAGACGCCAAAATCAGCAGGACTATTTTTAAGTAAATAATTAACGGTCAATTAAGTTTGGTTACCAAACCGATTGGCTGGAAAAATAGGCTGCCCATGCCATAAAACGGTTTGTGTGGGCAAGTGGCTGGGAGTGGGCACACCGTTTTTTTTAGGAAACTGCTTAAAAGGCAGTAAAGAAATTCTTTTGAGAGGCACACCACCCTCCGCCTCCCTGATGATACCCCCCCCCCCCAACTTTGTTCCTCCCCACCTGGCCTCCAAAATCTGTCCCCTCACTCCCCTCTCTGGGCTCTCTGATCTCTCCTTGTTCAATACCTCTCTCCGAGATCCATGTCCTCTTTATCCTAGGGCCTCCTTGTGGTCCTAGCAGCACCCACTACTGAGTTCTGGTGATGCCGGGACTGCTAGAGCTGTCGGCCAGTCAGATCAGCTGGCAGCTCTCGTGGGGCAGGTCTTCCTCCCACTGAGGGGCGGAAGTCTCACTTTCTGTTCGTTTAGCCTGCCGAAAGTGCATTACTGCTGTGGGGTGGGCTTCTTTCAGGTGTGTCAGCTGCTGGCCAACTCTTGCAATAGTTGTGAAGGTGGGGGTTTGGGGGAGCGTGAACTCCAGTCCTAGGCAGGACAAGGCTACTCAATTTTGGAGCTCCCCAGGCTTAGTGGCTAGAATCTTTGCGGCGGCGCGCGGCCCCACTCGCCGATGCGTAAAATGACACACAGTGACATCGGGCATGTGTCCCAACGTCACCGCGCATCATTCAGATCTTCAGTTCAGCCAGGATCGGCTGTGCGCCTGCCGAACTGTCAAAGGTCTATTAAGGCCATTTAAAAACTAATTGAAGTAATTAACTGAGCTGCCCATCCAACCTTAAGGTTGGAGGGCAGGCGAAGAGCCCAGGCGACCTTTGCATTTATCATGAAACCTCATCCATGGGCGAGATGAGGTTTCATCAAGGATTTATAGTTCAAATAAATTTTTTTATTAAAATTCATTGACATGTCCCAGCTCATGTGACACTGTCAAATGAGGGGTCATGTCTGAAAAATTTATTTTCTCTTTATCTAAATTTTTCAAAACGTAATTAAACTCCCTGAGGCAGCTCTGGGTCTCAGGGCGATTTCTGCACTCTTTTGCGTGCACGCGACAGAGTGCAGGCCCTAATTCAGCCTGCTCCCCCCACTCGCACAAGGAACACTCTGCCCTTCCAGGTGCATGTCACGCTGTGAGGGCCTTAATTGGCCCGCACACGTAAAATGGTGGCGCGCAGCCGATTGCGTGCGGCAATCGGCTACACGCCCGTCCACACCCGCTCCTGCTCAGCCCCAACCCGATGGGGAGAAGATTCTCCCATTAGCTTAAAACAGGCAAGGCTGACTGAAAAGTCTATCACCAGTTTTGACACTGAGCCGACAAAGAGATAATCAGGCTGGTGCTGATCTACTTGTCCCTGGTTTACAGAAGAGGAAAAGAATTGGCTGAAATCACCACACTTTCTACACACAAAACCCTTCTGAAACTGAAGGTGTGCAAGTTGGGAAACGACCCTCAGGTTCAGTCTCAGTTATCATGGCCTCAGGTTGTTTAGTGGACTGACACTTACTGTTGAGAAGCAGATTTGAAAAATGCCGACATGCTAATACAAAAGAACCCAGCAAGGGTCACCACCCTTCAAAAATGAGAGGTAAAGTAGAGAACATCAAAAATAAAATGGTGGAAAAATTAAAAGACAAGCAGGTCACTTATTTTTCAAAGGGTAGATGTTTATTATTGTCTTTATACCAACATATGAACTAGGAGTAGAAGTAGGCCTGCACCGCCATTCAATAAGATCATGGGTGATTTGATTGAAACCTCAACTCCACATTCCGCCTACCCCCGATAACCTTTCACCTCCTTGCTTACCATGAATCTATCTACCTCTGCCTTAAAAATATTCAAAGATTCTGCCTCCACCACCTTTTGAGAAAGAGAATTCCAAAGCCTCACAACCCTTTGAGAGAAAAAAAAACTTTTCCTCATCTCTGTTTTAAATGGGCCACCCCTTATTTTTAAACCGTGACCCCTAGTTCTAGATTCTCCCACAAGAGAAAGCATCCTCTCCACAGCCACCCCGTCAAGTCCCCTCAGGATCTTATATGTTTCAATCAAGCCGCCTAATACTCTTCTAAACTCCAGCAGATGCAAGCCTAGCCTGTCCAACCTTTCCTCATAAGACAATCCGCCCACTCCAGGTTTTAGTTTAGTAAACCTCGGAACTGCTTCCAACACATTTACATCCTTCCTTAAATAAGGAGACTAATACTGCACACAGTACCCCAGAAGTGGTCTCATCAATGCCTTGTTTAACTAAACCATAATCTCTCTACTATTGTATTCAATTCCCCTCGCAATAACTGATAACATTCTATTAGCTTTCCTAATTACTTGCTGTACCTGCGTACCAGCCTTTTGTGATTCATGCAAAGAGGTAACTGGTACACTAGAAGAACTTACAATCAAGAGGATGGAGATGTTGGAAAGACTATCTTTACCAGGAGCTGATGAGATGCCTCCAAAGGTACTGAGGGAAGTGAGAGTGGAAATTGTAGAGGCAGTAGTGATAATCTTCCAGTCTTCCTAAAACACAGGGGAGGTGCCAGAGGACTGGAGAACTGCAAATGTTACACCCTTGTTCAAAAAATGGGTGCAAGGATAAAGCTGGCAACTACAGGCCAGTCAGTTTGACTTGAGCGGTAGGGAAACCTCTGGAAACTATAGTACAGGATAAAATCAATAATCACTTAGACAAGTGCAGGATAATTAGGGAAAGCCAGAATGGGTTCATCAAGGGAAAATCATGTTTAACTAGCTTGATGGAGTTTTTTGAGGAGGTAACTGAGAAGGTTGATAAAATTGTTGATGTGGTGTATATGGATTTTCAAAAGGCGTTTGATATAGTGCCACACAACTGACTGGTGAGCAAAATTCTAGGTCATGTAATAGAAGAGAAAGTAGGCACTTGGATAAGAAATTGGCTGAGTGACAGGAAACAGAGTAGTGATAAATAGTTGTTTTTCAGATTGGAGGAAGGTTTGTAATGGAGCTTCTCAAGGCTCAGCCTTAGGACCCTTGCTCTTCCTGATTTATATTAATGACCTTGACTGTGGTGTGCAGGGCATGATTTCAAAATTTGCAGATGATACGAAGATTAGAAATGTTGTCAATTATGATGGGGATAGTCTTGAACTTCCAAAGGACATAGACATGTTGGTGGATTGGGCAGACAAGTGGCAGATGAAGTTCAATGCAGAGAAGTGTAAGGTGATTCGTTTTGGCACAAAATGCATGGTGTGACAGTATAAAGTAAAAGGAGAGCCTATAAAGGAGGTGAAGGAACAGAAGGACCTCAGTGTATATTTACATAGGTCATTGAAGATGGCAGGGCGTGTTGAGAGAGCAGTTAATAAAGCATATAGTATCTTAGGCTTTATTAATAGAGGCATTGAGTACAAGAGTAAGGAGATAATATGCTTCTTTGTTATTTCTTCTGCCAAAATGGACAATTTCTCATTTTCCCACCTTATACTCCGTTTGCCAGATCTTTGCCCACTCACCTGACCTATCTATGTCTCCTTTGTAGTCTCCTTATGTCCTCTACACAACTTACTTTCCTACCTTTGTGTCATCAGTGAATTTAGCATCCATACCTCCAGTTCCTTCACCCAAACCATTTAAATAAATTTAAGGAGTTGAGACCCCAGCACTGATCACTGTGGCACACCACTCAATGCATCTTGCTAACTGGAAAATGGCCCATTTATGCCTACCC